>NC_143262.1:22960000-32960000 GCF_984573655.1 Nuphar pumila | reverse complement strand
TAGGATCTAACTTTGGATTTGGATTCTAAAAAGTCCAAATAGGACTCTTAAAGATGGATCTGGGTTTTAAAAACCCAGATTGAATTTAAAATTTAGGAAGAGTTGAGATTTCTGAATCAATCTCAAACTTTGATTTTGAATTTGAAGATGAATCAAAAATTTCAAAGTCAAATTGAATTCTGAAATTAAATTTTGAATTGAATTGGAAATTTGAAGTTTGAATACAAAAATGATTTTGGAATTTCAAAGTCAAATTGGACTTTGAAATTTGAAATAAAATTGGAATTTGAAATAGAAATTTGAAGAAAGATATTCAAAATCACTCAGAAAAAAATTTGAAAATATGATGCATTTCTATGAATTTAAATAATTTTGAAATTGGATTTGAAGATCACATTTCATTCTTTAAATGAATTAAGAATGAGGTTAAAGATATAATACACCCCTGACTATGGTCATTGAATGTATTATATAATAATCACATTTTAAATTCAAGTGAAGAATCAAAATATATTTTGGTGCTTTTATAGAGTTTAGAAAGAAATTAACTCTCAGTATACCCTGACTATGGCCATTGGTATACGTATTGAATTAATTTTAAACTAAATTCTGATAAAAGAGGAAAATATTTGAAGAAAACATGATGAATTTTGAAAAGGATTCAGTGTGGATCCAGTGTTATTTTATAAAAGATAAAAATACTAAGTTTTGTTTACATCCTCACTATGGCCATTGATGTAAATAATCAACTTAGGATTAATTACCTCTTACGAAATAGTGCACGTGCCATTCGTGTTTCACCATTGTGGATTTTTGAAAGAAAAGAGCAAAATTGATATGAAACACATAATTTTTATAAAAATGCATGCTCATATATTCTAATCTAAGCTAGAAATAGAAAATTCTCATTGATATCTAGCTATTACATCATTGAAACAAAAATTTTTAATTTAAGATGAAAATTAGCATTGTTACACATTTCCTACAAAAATTAGAGTTAGCACAAAGTAGAGATAATGGAAGATATTGGAAAAATATCATGTCAAAAGCCTATATACATCTATACAAGCAGGATATATATATGAAGGGTATATGTACATGTGGATGCATGAATATTGCAGAAGAACATATGCAATGAATGGGGTTGCATGATGGATATATAGGTGTACAAATGGTTGGTACCATGAGTGAGGATTTTAAGATGTTGTAGGGTATTTATTGTAGGTATACTAGAAACATACAAATTTTAGACAATGAAGCTAATGACTCATTTGTGATTTTCATGTTGGACTGGGTAGAAAGCTCATAACTGGAATTTCAGCACCTTAAACAATACATTTTAATATCAATCAGTGAGATGGTTTTACATTGTGAATCAAAATCTTTAATTGACTATTGAGTGGACTCTTTAACAACAATGAATTAATGAGCCAAAAAGAATCACAGGTGAATTAGAAATGCAAGAAGAAAAAAAAAAACATACAGATAATATGCAAAAGGTGTGGTGTTAATGAGTATAACACAGATAATATACCAGGTGCTATATTTAATGATCAAAGTGATGTTGTGCAACAGAGAAAGAATAGTGATAATGTGAGTGACAGTGAGTGTAATGTATAGGAGGTGGTGAGGGGTGCTGTTGCGGTTTGTGATGGAAGCAACTAGGGTAGTGTTGTATATTGTATGTAGGTGAAGGTGGAGATGGAGCTGGAAAAACATGGAGATGGTAGTGATGGAAAATACAGTTTGCAGGTGGTGAAGCATGGTGGTAGGTCGATGGTGAATGAAAGTGTGTAGGTGAAGCAATGTGAGGGCGAGAAAGTGAAGTGAATGGGTGCTGCAAATGTGCAAAGGCAAGGCTGGGAGCGAATGTATTTGCAGGAAAATGTTGTGTGATAGGTACAGTGGATTAGGCATAGGAGGTGAATGTGAGCTATATTTTGATAAACTATAAACTGATATCCTATTAGTGCCATCTAACATGCTTGAACAAGGACAGATAAATAAATGTGTAAACATAGCTGGTCTGTGCATCTTGATCATGGTAGTAGGCCACCCTAACACCAGCTGCTAGTATACCTCTTTCTAGTGTGAAGCACCCAGCTCTTTCAGAAAAATTACCTCAAGTGACTGCCTATCAACATCAGCCTTTCTTAGTTCCACTGTGGTGATCAAATCCCTTTTCCAGCTCAAACCCATGGTCAATGGGTAGGGATGTAGATGATACATAAATCAAAGAACATGAAGGGCTTTCTGTATATTTCCCTTGACACTATTCAGATTCAGCATAGAATTCCCACTCTGATATTGAGCCAACTTACCATCTGAGGGAGTTTTTGATGACAGATTCAGTTATATTCCCTTGAAGACTGGCGCCAGCTACAGTGAGAGCCAGTGGACTTCTTAGGAGAAGCAAATCCACCACCAATAACTACATTATTGCCTTCAAAGAATGGGGGGATTTTCCTCAAGCAAATGATTCTCCATTAGAACTACGATCCCA
The DNA here is from genome assembly GCF_984573655.1 of Nuphar pumila. Taxonomy (NCBI): domain Eukaryota; kingdom Viridiplantae; phylum Streptophyta; class Magnoliopsida; order Nymphaeales; family Nymphaeaceae; genus Nuphar; species Nuphar pumila. The sequence goes on along the minus strand of NC_143262.1, from coordinate 32,957,497 downwards.
GACCAAACCTCAAGCCATGAAATTTTAGTGATTTCTCTATTTTATGGCATAATCTAAGGATCCATTTAGATCATAAGGCATCGAAGAACATCAAGTACCTTTGAATAATGCACTCATAATAATACTAAAAAAAATCACAGGATGGAAATGCAAAGAAATCTTACCCTAAGGTGACCACCATCAATGCCAATTATTTATAACTACTGCTTTAAACAGGCATCACTAAAAAAAAAGAAAAGAAAAGAAAAGAAGAAGCAATGGAAAAAGAAAGAAAGAAGAAATATAAAGAAATGGGCAAAAGCATGGTGTGAATGATCAGCTTCGCAGAAATTAGCACAATAATTCTGTGAAAGTACATGGACCAAGGAACACAGCATTGTTCCCTTTTTCCAGTTTCATTGGAGCTGGTTATCTCTTTTGTTAGTTTATCAGAGATCTCACTCCCTTTTAAAAGCCTCAAGCAGCAAAAATCTTTTGATTTCGGGAATTCCTTAGTAATGAGTATTGACACCAAAAGAGAAAGAAAAGAGCACTAAAGCTACCTTCAAAATACACTGTGCTTGGTACCCAATGCTCCTACCAGGCTGTCAACAGGGAAATAACCATAATTAGTTCCCATAATCTAATAAGAGATACTAACAATACTAGCACAAACGAATCTCTAATAACTGATTGAGAAAGGCATTTCTCCAGCCAATGTCTGCAATATGGCTCAATGATTCAGCACTTGGTCGATGATGGTTAATCGCTGGATATAGCAGCTTCAGCACTACTCCTGTGTTTTGACATCAAAATGGGAAGGCAAAGGTCCTCTATTGTTTTTGGAAGAGTCGTGACTCATAATTGAAATTGCTGTATTAATTTTTATGCTATGCAAGGAACAATGCATGATGACCCGATGTATATTACACAGTCATGAATCTTGTCAACTCTTAGATACTTTAACCATCATATAAATCAAGTAAACACCAATAAGTAAAATGCCACAAAAGGATATACAGAATATAAAATGCAACAAAAAGACAAGACTGATAGCATATACATCCAATCAAATGAATTAAAAGAAAAGAAACATGTATCAATCAGGATGACATTGGTGCGTAGATAGTCCCTAAGAACCCTGGGTTAAGTGAATGGTTATGACTCTGGGGCCGAGGGGATGAAGGGACTTACCTTTCTAAAGGGTTTTTGCTGCTGGGTTAACACAGAAGTGATTACTCTGCTAACACCCACACCTCTGCTTGTGATGATAATTCAGTCTTATTGAATCAAACCATAAATGACCTTTATTGCGGTTTGATCATGCAGGGATTTGAAATTTCCAACTCACACTCAAACCAATGAATCAATATTGACAAATTGATTCAACACTCGAGAAAAGGAAAAAATTATATTGCACCTAAGTACGAACCTGTGAGATGATAAGAATTAGAGGAAAACCGAAGCAGGGATTTACACTAATAAGTAAACACCGACCCACACAGTAATGATTACCATGCCATGGTGAACCATCTCAGATTGGATATCCATGGGCAAAATAAGATAAAGGGTAGGAACCTGTGAACGACTGACCAATGCGTCTGGTGGTGAATCAGGATAGAACACCTCCTTCAGTAGGGAGACTTGCAATCAGCAAGATGACCCTAACTGTAAAGTGGGAGAGCCTCAGCCATCGTGGATGGAGTTTTTCCCAGCAACTCTCTCTTTTTTTTTTTGACTGTTGGTGATAATTCTTTTAAAAAGAAGTGATCAAATAAAAAAAAAACAATAGAAGGATGGCGATGCTCTAGATAGAATCGTAGCCAAACAAGATGATCATAATAATGCTCAAAGCAGGAAATCAAATAGAAGTGGATGACCACGAGATAAAAATAGAGGATCCGAAAATTAGATGATAAAAAAAAAATCCAATCATCTAAGAAAATTCAACATAAAAGGAAATCGAAGCCAAATATGATGCAAATCGAAATCCCTAAAGACAGTGATTCGACTCTAAATGAGAAAGCATAACAACATTACAGGAAGAATACGAGATCCATTGAAAATTTCTGCCAAACTAACCTGATCTGATACTGGATCAGATCGGATATCATTGAAGAAATCATTTCTAAAACTGAAATGAAATTGAATTGAAAACGGGTCAATGAAATGGCATGGATGCAGGAAGGGAAGGAAAGCTACATTAAAGCATATGAAGGGGAAAATATGGGAAATAATGTGATAATTCGTAAAGGATGTTAGATTTAACAGAAACAAGGATCAAATGAGTACGCTAATATCGGAATTGTCCATTCTGTTTATTGTTGCACAAGAGAGGAATCAGTATTGCTATAAACAACCCGATTCCCTCAAAGGTGCATTGGTGGGAGCAGAAGAGAAAAAAAAATCAGAGATGAGAGGAAAAGATTCTGACCTTATTTGCAGAGGATTTTTGATCTCCTTCAAACCACTTTCAGATGAAGCTTCTTGAGAGATTGTTCCTTTCGACTCTTGCCGAGAGAGCCTCAGAGAGAGAGAGAGAAAGGAGAGGAAATAAAGACTTGTGAAAATGGAGGGGTCGGAAATAGATGAGTATGGGTGAAGTTGATGGATTATCAGAGAACTTCGTTAGCAGAGAACGCGATGATGATGGATTTAATGGATGCCCTTCAGAAGCTCAGAGGCTTCTTCTTAAAGGGGAAGTAGAGGGTTTGAGAGAAGGTTCGTTGCGGATGGATGGAGGAGAGTGAAGAGGTTGTTTGAGATCAGCGATGGAGAGAGGAGAGGGAAATGCACGGGAGGAGTCCGTTGGAATTTTTTTCTCTTTTCCAAAAAGAGGATTCCCCTTTTAAGAAAATTTTATAAAATGGTTAAACAGTGAAGTTTTTAGAAAAATCAACTTAAAAAGTTTCAAAACCATTTGTTTTCTTCGTAATTTTTCCATTTTTTTGTTTTGTGTTATTTTTCCATTTTTTTTGCATTTTTAGAATAAAATCCTAAAGTTTCATGAGAAGACAATGATTAAAAATAATTTTTTGGTATTTTTGCAAAGTATTTACAAAAGGGAGTTTTTCTAAGAACTCAAGGCGATTTTTGGGAAAATTTCTTCAGAAAATGGGTTTATATCCAGATTTTTAGGAAATATCCAAGGTTTAAGACCTTGAATCGAGAAATACAGAGTTGTGGATCCAACAGAGCGCCGGATGAACTACCTAAGCCATTCAAAACCATTCTTTGGCGTTTTTGTAATCTTAATTTTGAAATTGGACAACGAGGCTCAGGTTTTGGATTTTAAAACACTGGGTTCGGGTCCGGAATTGAATTTGAATATATCAATATGGAATTTGATCCAAAAAATCTGAAGAACGATTGAAACTTAGCTTTGGTTTTCTCAGAAAATGGAACCAGAGGCAAAAAGGTCATTTTTACAAACCTTTGAAAAATTTGGGGTGTTCACAGATGCCCCTCTTTGCTACTAAGTCGGTTGAAAGTCGAGCTTAGTGGCAAAGATAACACTCCAAATTTTGAAAATGCCCCAGTTAGCAGATCTGAACTGGGTGTGGAAGAATTATTTTGAGAATATGACTTTTCAGGCTTAAAAACCTTATCCTGAATGGTTTTGGGGAGACGAAGTCCTCGAAAAATTATATAACTGGATAATTAGAAAAGAGAAAATTGTGAGGGGACTTTGGGTGAAAATCCAGAAGATGGTGGAAATAAAAATTTTGATCAAGTCTCATGGGTGAGACAAGATACGCTTTTAAAATAATTCAGGTTTAGCCCTTAACCTGGATGAGACAAAGATATATAAAAAATGAATTGAATAAGGAAAGAGATATATGAGGACCTTTGATGGGACATTTTTGAGAAAATGCCTCGTGAGATGAAGCTCAAGTGGAATCCTTTCTTAGACGGATATACAAAGCATGGATTCCTCGATAGGAAGAACCATGATGGGACTGGAAGAAAACATCTTGTCAAAAATGAGGAATCTCGTTGGAACAAGACTCAGGTTTAATCCAAACCTGAAAAGGAAGATACCTCGCGAAGCGAGGTTCAGGCTCAACCCTTAACCTGAAAGGGAAAATCTACCATATGGATTTCTCAAATGGAGATGCCATAATGGGACCTTCAGAGTTTGGATGAACAAATCCGAAAGGGGTTTTGCGAAAGGAGGAAAATGGGGTTCCCTAAAGCTTTAAAAAGGGGACGAGATGGGGCGTCTCATTGCTGAGACTGAAATAACTTTTGAAATCAGTGACCTCTCGCAGAAAATACAGGTTTGACCCTTAACCTGAGTGGGAATGACCATACAGATCCTTGCATGAGAGAACCGTGATGGGACAGGAAGAGACATTTCTTCTGAAAGAGACAACTCTATTGGAAAATATAAATAACGTCAGGTTGCATAAAAAATGGATATTGAATACTCATTTCATTCTTAGAATAACTAGAAAATTTTGCCAATAAGATAAAATTATAATTGAATCAAATGCTTGAAAAATGTGCATGTATGTGCGAAAGATATTCCCTCTTTTACCTAGAGTATTCCCTCCATCGGGATTAACTCCTCAGTTTTTAAGAGTCAAATTCAAAATTTTTAGCGCTGATGATTTTCTTCAAGGAAGCTATCCATTTCCCTGATATGAGAAGAGAAGAAATATTCTTAATTTCATAAAAGCAAGTAGTAAAGAGATATTGATAAAAGAATTTTGCATGAGAAAAGATGACTTCTGACAACTTTGGCAGTCTGGTATCTGGGTGTTTTCCAATGATGATCCTTTTGCACTCTTTTTGAGTCACTGAACTTTCTCGGGTTTTAACATCATCCTTCATTTGGATGTGTCCTGACTTCTCTCTTTCTCGGAGAAGGGCACGTCGCAAACTCTTTCATCTTGGAGATGTTCTGATCCTTCTTTTATCTCAGAGATTCTATTGATGACATTGGTTCAAAAGGTCTTTAGATGATAGCAGAAATCAAATATCTTTTAGGGTTTTTCGGTAGGTTTATCACACTCGCCTTCATCTCAACGGTGATCTAAACTTTTCTTGGAAGGATCCTTCACAAACTCCTTCATCTCGAAGATGATCCAAATCTTCTTTGGCCCCGAGGGTCTAACTCGTCTATTCGTCTTCATCTTGACGACAGTTGAGAGATCCCTTTTGCAGATATTTGATTGCTGCTTAAATGATTGAGACGACAAGGATTGAGTGGATTCTTTTATGGCACAAGAGATTTCCACTGCCTGATTGCCAAAAAGTCGTTTTTAAAACATGCGCCATAGCCATGATCAATATCAATTCGCTTCTGGCTTTTTAACATCATTGAAGATTTCTTTCACTGATCATATCGAGGACATTTCTTACATCCTTTTGGTTGATCAACAGGAAAAGATTTGAATTTTACCTCTTTTCGCAAAAAGTTTCACCATTTTTGGAAAGAATACTAGAGGTAATCTGAGGAAATTCTCTCGTGTAGTCAGATTATTGGAATCAACAAATGTTTTTAGCAAATTGGCATAATGTTCCAGCATTCTTTTGTGAAATAATCACTGAATATAAATTTTGAGGAGACCTTTAGCTGTAATTTAAAGAAATGGTGTAAGAATCAGACTTAAGAAAAAACTTGACTGATGAAATACATTAGGTTTTGGAAATCCCGACTAGTTATGAGGAACTGGATTTTGATAATCTCGATCAGTGAAAACACTAGATTTCAAATCCCGACCAGTTATGAAAACTGGATTTTAATAATCCCGACCAGTGAAAAATACTGGATTTTAAATCCCGACCAGTGAAAAATACTGGATTTTAAATCCCGACCAGTAAAAAAACACTGGATTTCAAATCCCGACCAGTTATGAAAACTGGATTTCAAAATTTCGACCAGTTATAAGAAACTGGATTTGAAAATCCCGACCAGTTATAAGAAACTGGAATTGAAAATCCCGACCAGTGAAAAAACACTGGATTTCAAATCCCGACCAGTGAAAAATACTGGATTTTAAATCCCGACCAGTGAAAAATACTGGATTTTAAATCCCGACCAGTATAAAAAACACTGGATTTCAAATCCCGACCAGTTATGAAAACTGGATTTCAAAATTTCGACTAGTTATAAGAAACTGGATTTGAAAATCCTGACCAGTTATAAGAATTTGGATTTGAAAATCCCGACCAGTGAAAAAACATTGGATTTGAAAATCCCGACCAATTATAAGAAACTTGATTTGAAAATCCTGACCAGTGAAAAACACTGGATTTGAAAATCCTGACCAGTTATAAGAAACTGGATTTGAAAATCCCAACTAGTTATAAGAAACTGGATTTGAAAATCCCGACCAGTTATAAGAAACTAGATTTGAAAATCCCGACCAGTGAAAAGCACTGGATTTTAAAATTCCGACCAGTTATAAGAAACTGGATTTGAAAATCCCGACCAGTTATAAGAAACTGAATTTGAAAATCCCGACCAGTGAAAAACACTGGATTTGAAAATCTCGACCAGTTATAAGAAACTGGATTTGAAAATATTGACCAGTTATAAGAAACTGGATTTTGAATTTTAAAAAGGGTTTTTGAGAATGATTGAATTTGAGAAGATTGAAAACCCGAAGGTTTGGAAATTAGAGAATGGAGAAATCATACCTTGGAGGTTTGATTTGTGAAACAGATTGACTTGAGGAGATCGACACTTGTGAACTGGGACTTTTCGAAATACATGACCAGCGAGATGATCGGTTCTTTTGAAATACATGACCAACGGGAGCTGGGTCTTTTAGAAGACATGACCAACGAGTGTTGGATCCTTTTGGGAATACATGACCAATGAGAGTTGGATCCTTTGGAAAATACATGACTAGCGGGATGCTGGATCTTTTGGAAATATATCAAATTTTGGGAGGTTCAAGTCAAAACTTGAATTTTGCAGAAGAAAGGTCTTTGATCAGAAGACTGAATTTAGAAAGTTACCTGATGTGAGAACCAGATTTTCCAAATGAGCTCAATATGTGATTGAAAAGTTTGAGAAATAACCAGTGCGAGAACTGGGTTTTGAAGATGAGCTAGATTTTCAAAATGAATTTAGAAGGTAAAGATTCTTGGTGAGAATTAATGGACCATCATAGCTCAATTGCATGTGGTTGGCTTTCAGGATTTATCCCCTTATCCTGAACGGGGGGAAAATAGTAAAAGAACACCTCATTGAAAGGAGGCATCAAGTTTATCCTTTAACCTGAAAGGGTATTTTTAAAGATAAAGGTAGATGGAATTTTAATAAGATTGACGAAAAAATTGTTAAAACTTGACAGAGATGAGAAATAGCTTGATGAAAATTTGATCAAACCAAAAGTGAATAAAATGAAATGAAAATAAAGGTCACAAGATTAATTGAAAACTAATAAAATTTGAGGAAAAGGGCTTTTGTCTAATCCTGCCTGCATATGATGAAAGAAGGCGATTATAGATCAAAATAAAATGCCCCAGTATCATGGAGAAGAATATAAGAATTGATAGAAGATCATTGTTTTATTGAAATGGCTCTTTGAATAGTACAGAAGGCTTTAGAATGAAAATTCTATGTATAAAATTTCTTCAGATGCAAAGCGTTGACAGGATCTGACATTTCCACTCCATCTGCATTGATTAGACGATACGAATTACGAGGCAATGCTTCCTTAACCACATTAGGGCCTTCCCAATTGGGTGACCACTTGCCCTGTAGTCGATGCTTGAGATGAGCCGTTGACCTGAGCACCAAATCATTTACTCGAAATCTTCTCTCAATGACAGACTTAGCATAGTGCCGAGCTATCTTTTGTCGATAAGCTTGAGCATGCTCTGCTACCTTGAGCCTCTTCTCATCTAGTAAATCCAGTTGCACCAATCTCTGCTGCTGATACTGATCAAGTGGCAATTCTATAAGGGAAGCAAATTTGAGAGCGGGCTTCTGAACATGGAGGGGCAACACTACTTCAGTTCCGTAAACAATTTCTGAAGGAGTGGCATTGGTTGGAGTCCGAATGGTGGTTCGGTAAGCCCAGAGTGCATCATGAATTTTTTCATGCCAATCTTGACCTGTTTTCACAGTCCTTTCCAAAATACGGATCAAAATCTTATTGGTGGCTTCTGCTTGGCCATTCCCTTGAGGATAGTAGGGAGCTGAGAAATGATGGCAAATTCTGAATTTAGAACAAAATGTTTTCATCCTCTTATTTTTAAAATAGCTTCCATTGTCTGACACAATGTCATGTGGTATGCCGAAGCGGCAAAGAATATTTTTGTGAATGAAAGAAACCACATGGCGGCCTTCTACTGTGCGTAGAGTAACAGCTTCAACCCATTTGGTGAAATACCCTGTTGCAGCCAGAAAGTATTTGTGGCCGTTGGAAGCAGAAGGAGTAATCGGGCCTACGACGTCGAAAGCCCACATAGAAAATGGCCAAGGAGAAACAACTGATTGTAGATATGTGGTCGGTGCATGAATGGAAGGTGCGTGCATTTGACACTTGACGCACTTTTTCACGAATCGATGACAGTCCTGCTGCATGGTATTCCAGTAGTACCCTGCACGGACAATCTGCTTGACAAGAGTTTGATAGCCGACATGGCCACCACAAATCCCATCATGTGCCTCTTGGACAACTTCCATAGCTTCTTCTTTGTCTAAGCATCTTGAATACTCAAAACTGAACCCATGGTGGTAGAGGACATTGGCCATAATGAAATAACGGGTAGACATACGCTGAATTGCGCGTTTCTCCCTTTTTGACATTTTTGGTGAAAATTCACCAGTTTCAATGAAATTCTTGATATTTTGTTACCAAGGTTTCTCCTTCTGACCGACTTGGTTTACTTGCTTGGTTGAAATGAAAGCAGGCTGCTCAAGTCTGCAAACTTCAAAAGAACGACATGATTCACTGCCTTTGAATGATAAAATGGAGCCCAGACTGGCTAAACCATCAGCTATCTGATTGTGCTCTCTTCTTATGTGATTGAGCTGAAATTCTTCAAAGCTTTCCATAAGAGCTAAGACGATCTTCTGATAGGAGATCAATTTGAAATCTTCCACTTGCCATTCAGTGTTAACTTGACTGACAACAAGTAAAGAATCGCCAAAGGCATGCACTCTCTTGACATTGAAACTTTGCAGAATTTTGAGGCCTTGTATTAGAGCTTCATACTCGGCCATATTATGAGTGCATTGGAAACCAAGCTTGAAGGAATAAGGGATCATTTCTTTTTCTGGAGTGATTAACAAGACTCCAATCCCTATGCCAGACATATTTTTAAAGCCATCGAAAAATAGATTCCAAACTGGAGACTGTTGGATATTGCATATGTTCTCATCAGGAAAATCATCCTCTGCTTTAATTTCTTCTGTTAAAGGAAAATCCGCCAACTGAGCTACGATCGCTTGGCCTTCAATTGACTTTTGAGAAACATACTCTAAGTCATATTGCATTAGAAGGAATTTCCACTTCGCAATCCGTCCAGTGAGAAATGGTTGTTCAAGAATGTATTTGAGAGGATTAAGCTTTGATAAAAATTTGATTTCAGAAGCCAACAAGTAATGTCTCAATTTATGGCACATCCAAACCAGCGCTAGACAAGTTTTCTCTATCTGAGAATACTTCTTTTCATAATCAATGAAAGTTTTGCTCACATAGTAGATGGCATGTTCTATCAGGCAGCCTTCTTCATACTGTGCGAGGAATCCACCACAGACATTCTGATTGACGGAAATGTATAATAAGAGAGGCTTCCCCAATTTTGGTGGCTTCAAAACTGGTGGATTAAGGAGATGCGGCTTGATGCGCTCAAACGAGAGTTGGCATTGTGATCCTCATTCAAATTTAACTCCTTTTCTTAGCAAATGGTTGAAAGGTTCACATCTCATGGCCAAATTGGAAATGAATCTGCGAATAGACTGAATACGCCCTTGAAGGCTTCACAGTTCTCTGAGATTAGTTGGAGGCGGCATATCAATAATGACTTTTGCTTTAGCTGGATCCACCTCGATTCCTTTCTTGCTGATAATGAAGCCGAACAATTTGCCAGACTCAACTCCAAAAACACATTTATGAGGATTAAGTCTTAACTTGTAGAGAATAAGTCTTTCAAAAACTTGACTAAGAGCATCAAAGTGATCCTCTTCTTCTTTAGACTTAACCAGAATGTCATCCACATATGCATCCATATTTTTGTGCATTTGATCATGGAAAATAACGGCCATTGCCCTCTGATAGGTTGCCCCGGCATTTTTGAGCCCAAATAGCATCACAGTATAGCAGAAGGTTCCCCACGGGGTAGTAAAGGAAGTTTTTGACTGATCACGAACGACCAACTTGATCTGATTATAGCTTGAATATTCATCCATGAAAGAAAACATGGCATGACCTGCTGTGCTATCGATCAACAAATCAATGTTGGGGAGTTGATAATCATCTTTCGGGGTAGCCTTATTGAGATCCCTGAAATCAATGCAGATCCAAACTTTTCCATTCTTTTTAGGGACTGCTACGATATTTGCTAACCAATCTGGATAATCAATGGCCCGGATGAAGCATGCTTTCAATAAATCTTCAAGTCCTTCCTTGACTTGTTGCTCAATTCGAGGGTCTAACTTCCTCAGTTTCTGCTTGATTGGTCTGGAATTTGGTCTCAACTTGAGTCGATGCTCAACCAGTTTGGGATCTAATCCTGGCATATCTTCATAAGTCCAGGCAAATACTTCCTGATGCTTCTTAAGGAAATGGATGAGTCTTGCTTTTTCTTCTGCATTTAGACCTGAACCGATTTTGAGAATTTTTGGATCATCTTCCGAATCAATGTTGATGTCCTCAGTTGGATCTTGAACCAAAGATGAGGGTTCATCCTGCTTCTGAATGTGAGCAAATTTTGGCAATTCCTGAATAGTGAAATCAAATTCTGCAAGCTCTTCGGTCTGCTCTGTTGCCTGGCTGACCTCTGCTCTGTCTTTCATCTCAGGAAACCTTGCCAATTTTAGATATTTGGGATTGATAATGAATTTCTTCATTGATTCAGGAGTTAATGGTCTTGAAAATGTAAGAAGGGTTTTTAAGAGAAAGTATAAGTCAAAAACAAGTTTTTTGTACAAAGTAAAGAATAATGGCACAGACAAAATATAAGAAATGATAGATGCCTGAAATATGAAGAGAAAAATTGATCTTTTCATTGATTGGAAGTATAATATTTACAAGACTGGACAAAAGATGGGACTGTGTTGTCCCTACAAGATTAGAATAGAAAAGCAGGAAAACTGAGGCATCATCTTTTCAATTGCTTCCTTTGACAAAAATGACCTTTTTGCTGGAATCTTGGCCGGTGAACCCCAACCCTGAGTTGTCCGTATGCTAAACAGGAATAATAGGCTCTATTATGCCATCCTCATTTTTCCCCATGCCTTGGAATGGCTGATATCCATGTTTTATCAACAGATCGAATCCCTTTCTGACTTAAGAAAATTGTGAAAATAAAGGATGATCTTTGAAGGAGGTGTAATTGATGCGTCCTCCTAATTTGAAAAAACAAGGTCCCTGCCATTGGACCGTGGTTGCCGTATTTTCTTCTTCCATGACATCTTTCAATTTTAGCATCTCTAGACTTTCACAGAGATTGATTTCATCCACTTCCCGGATGCTTGGAATATCTGTCATAAATGTTGGGTGGGGAATCATAGGTTGTGGCAGCCTTTCTTCAAGATCTTCGCCCAGAATGGTAGTAATCATTCCTCCCTTGGACCACTTGATGCAGTGGTGGAGGGTTGATGGAACAACATTGGCATTGTGGATCCATGTTCATCCTAACAAGAGATTGTAAGTTGGTGGCACGTTGACGACATGGAACAGGACGGTGTGCACTGAATAGTTGATGAAAATTTCCAAGAAGATCTTGCCCTTTGCAGTCTGCCCGTGATTATCGAAGCCATAAATGGTAATGGGATCAGGCACGTATTCCTCTTTTTTCAATCCTAGGGCCTTCGCTGTCATTTCTGGGCAAATGTTGAGGTTGCTGCCTCCATCAACCAGCACGTGTGGGACAGTCATGCCCCTGGTCCTTACCACAATATATAATGCATTGTTGTTGAATGAATGAGGCCTTGGTAGGTCCTCATATGAAAAGGTGATAGGCGCGTTAGTCATCGCCTGATTTACTATTTGCGCCATGTCTTCTGGCGTGGTTCCCGGCTTTACCTTCATCTTTCTCAGTAAATCATCTAATTTTTCCTGATGCTTGGTAGAATCATGAGTTAACTCAAAAATAGAAATGTTGGAGAGCGCTGTAATAGGTTTCTGGAGGTTTTCGGCCGGCTCTTCTGCTGCCTCGGAGGTTTCTGCTTCCTCTGCGTAGGCTTCTTTTTTAAGAAATCTTTTCGAAAAAACTTGAGTTTTTCCATTCTCAACTGACATATCCCTTAAGTTCAAAAATGAGAGGAGGTTCATCCTCTAAGATGCAGGTTGATCCTGATGTAGAACCATCACCTGATGCTGAAGACCTATGTCTTCACTGAAGCATGGATGTATACGACTATGCGGAAGAAAAGAATGTTCTGAAATGGTTGATGCTGAATGTTTTGGGAATGGGGCAGACAGGATATCCATTTTTCCTTCCTCTTCATCTTCGATGAAGATGCTCTTATCGATGAAGATGCTCTTATCGATGCAGTCCTGGATCAAATGCTTCAGGACGAAGCAATATTCTGTGTCATGGACTGTCGCTCTATGGAACTTGCAGTACTGTTCCTTGAATCTTCCCATGATCACTGGTGGATCTGCAACTTTGGGAAGCTTCACCATTCCGTGAGATAGCAAATATTCTAGAAATTTTTCCAAAGGCTAGTCGAGGGGAGTAAATTTCCTATCTCTGCTCCAGTTTATGTGCTTGGGTTTTTCTTGAAGGTCCCCTTTTTTTTGAGGACCGGCCGGGAGAGGCTTGTCATTGTTCTTGAAGAACTTCCCCCTTCTTCCTCTGCTCTGTTCAGGCTTCGTGCCGCTGCCATGCTTGCTGCTATTGCCCTAGTCATCCCCTAGAACCTCGGTTGAGTAAGTGAAGTGTGCCTTCTTCTTTGGATCCTGGACATTTTTGGCCAAAGTGACACCTTCGTACATTCTGTTATCTACCCCCATCTCGAGCCATTCTGCTCGTTCTATCAGTTCGATGAATGACTTGGATGGATATGGGAAAAGTAGGCTTTTCAAGGGCTGAGAGAAGTTGTTAAGGATGACTTGAAGGGCATGCTCTTCAGAAACAGGATTCCTCATCTTATTACAAATTCTCCTCCATTTGTGGATGAAATCTCAGCCTTTTCATGGGGCTCCTGTTTGAGGTTGCATAAATGGTTTAACGTAGGCAGAGCTTCTGTGTTGAACAGAAAGCGCTCGACAAACATGTTGACCATTTTGTCAAAATCCCTCAATTTGATGGGATTGACGTGCTCAGCATACCATTTAGCAGCTATTCCCTCCAAACTGCGTGGGAAACAGAGAAAGAGGGCACGATTATCCTCACTAAACCGGGCACATTCAGCGAAAAACATTGCCAAATGGGCCTTGGGATTTCCGGATCCATCAAACTTAATGAATTTCCCGGGGAGGTTCTCCAGATTGCTGTCCCCTTCCAAGCTGAGGTAGAAATCCTGCCTGGTGTATGACATCTTCCCTTTGTCCCGAATTTGAAGGTCCTTGACTATTTTGGTCAGTGCCTGGATTGAATCCTCTGTGGGGGCCCCGTACTTGGGTTTGTTTACTGATAATGGCTCTTCCACTGGCCTCTTGGATTGTCGCAGATGCTTCAGAATGTAAATCAGTTGCTCTTCCTCTTCAGAGACTTCTTCTACCGACTTGGAATCCTTAGAAGTATTGTCACGTTGTACCTTCTGTTTGCTGATCTTGACGGGCTTTTTCATGGTTTTCTTCTTAACTTTGCTCTTAGAATCCGCTTTCTTCGGACCAGCCTTAGCCTACTCGACCATCATTTTGGACATCATTTTTTGAAAGACCCGGTACATGGCCGGATCAACATCGCTCTCATCCCCCGAGTCGTGCTTCTTGGATAATCTGGGAGAATTCATCTCTTCTTGTTCGTTGTCACTGTGCCGCTGAACAGTCTGCTTACCAGCCCTTGTCTGAACCATCTTTGGATGCCAAAGTTTTCCTGGAGAATACGGGAATGGTTAGAGTATGAAAAAGATTTTGAAAATCATAATTTTTGAGGAAAAAGAATGAAGGGTTTTAGTAGAAAATTTCAAGAGATTATCCCATTACCCGGGATTGGGTCATCACAAGATTTGTGACAATTGTGTTACCATTTTGATGATAACAGAGAAATGTGCCTTGTTACCTAGGCGAGGTCGTCAACCATGATAAAATATAGTGAAGAAAAAGTGGAAGGAATGTCCATTTTACCCGGGATTGGGTCGTCACCAAAATTGTGACCATTTGTGCTAAAAAAATAAATCACAGATGAGAGGAAAAGATTTTGACCTTATTTGCAGAGGATTTTCGATCTCCTTCAAACCACTTTCAGATGAAGCTTCTTGGGAGATTGTTCCTTTCGACTCTTGCCGAGAGAGCCTCAGAGAGAGAGAGAGAGAAAGAAGAGGAAATGAAGACTTGTGAAAATGGAGGGGTCAAAAATAGATGAGTATGGGTGAAGTTGATGGATTATCAGAGAACTCAGTTAGCAGAGAACGTGATGATGATGGATTTAATGGATGCCCTTCAGAAGCTCAGAGGCTTCTTCTTAAAGGGGAAGTAGAGGGTTCGAGAGATGGTTCGTTGCGGATGGATGGAGGAGAGTGAAGAGGCTGTTTGAGATCAGCGATGGAGAGAGGAGAGGGAAACGCGCGGGAGGAGTTCGTTGGAATTTTTTTCTCTTTTCCAAAAAGAGGATTCCCCTTTTAAGAAAATTTTGTAAAATGGTTAAAAAGTGAGGTTTTTAGAAAAATCAACTTAAAAAGTTTCAAAACCATTTGTTTTCCTCGTAATTTTTCCAATTTTTTTGTTTTTGTGTTATTTTTCCATTTTTTTGCATTTTTAGAATAAAATCCGAAAGTTTCATGAGAAGACAAAGATTAAAAATATTTTTTTGGTATTTTTGCAAAGTATTTATAAAAGGGAGTTTTTCTGAGAACTCAAGGCAATTTTGGGGAAAATTTCTTTAGAAAATGGGTTTATATCCAAATTTTTAGAAAATATCCGAGGTTTAAGACCTCGAATTGAGAAATACAGAGTTGTGGATCCAACAGAGTGCCGGATGAACTGCCCGAGCCATTCAAAACCATTCTTTGGCATTTTTGTAATCTTAATTTGGAAATCAGACAACGAGGCTCAGGTTTTGGATTTTAAAACACTGGGTTCGGGTCCGAAATTGAATTTGAATATATCAATATGGAATTTCATCCAGAAAATCCGAAAAACGATTGAAACTTAGCTTTGGTTTTCTCAAAAAATGGAACCAGGGGCAAAAAGGTTATTTTTACAAACCTTTGAATTCAGCATGCCATGGGGTGTTCACACCATGGCATGCTGAATTCTGTCTTTCGCTGCTCGGGACAAGGTGTCAACCTCTTCGTAAGCTCCGTACTTGCGATAGAGTCCAAATAGGTCGATGAACTAACTTCTGCTGATCTTAGTGAGAGGCCAAGATCCGCTCCCTGTTACTCTGGCCAAAGCTTCTCGAACGTCTACCCCTTTAATGTTGATCAGAAACTGCTGCTCGACAGGATCCTCTGGCTGACTAGCTGGTTCGGGCAATCTCTTGATGTCATTGAACTCATCCATTAGTAGAGTCATATCTCCCCATGGAAACCAAAATGTGCAGGTACTCGGATTCCACCGTTCTGCCATAGCCTGAATCAGACTTCCGTTGATGGCCCGCTTGCCTACTGTTGATGCCTTCTCCAATCCACAGTCATCCAAGTGATTGGGGAACATACGCGATAAGGTGGATAACTAAGAATAATACCACCAAGGGAAGAAAGAATGAGACTGGATAGCCCAATGATCTAGGGGTCCATCCTTTATTTGATAGAAGACATGATCCCGGGGAAAAACAACATTAAAGGAATTGGACACCATCAGAAATAATACTGTGGCAAAGAAGAATGAGGAGAATCAGATAGAATGCAGGACTTATGGATAGACTCTTGAAGGATAAATACAATCCCAGAAATTTTAAAGAGATTTTCTAGGGTTTTTTTTTTCAAGAAAAATTGATATATAAAAGAGAAAAAGAATGTAGATAGAGGAAATATACGCCTGGGTTTTTGAAAATAAAGAGAAAGTTTGAATAATATACCCAGGGCTTGGGAAAAGGTCTGATATATATATAGGAGAATTCAAGAAAACATCGCATAATTATAGCTACACAAATAAGGATGCACACATAGTACTCCCTAAAGGCTGACTCTAAATGCAATATTTTGAAATGGCTTGTAGGACCTTAATCCTAACTCTAGAGTTTTAGATCATCTGATTCCAATCAAGATACGCGGATATACTCAAGTCGAAGCTCAAAGTACGTGGCATATAAAACATTTCTCTGGTTCTAAGGTAATGGCTTCCCAACATCCTTGAGCACCTATCGATATACCTCGGACTATGGCCCTTAGGTACGTGGTAGGGGGGCGCTAACCCAAATAAGTGGTCCAGTTGTGAGGCTCTCTCCTGAACTATGGTTCAGTGAGACAACCCAACAACGTGAAGACCGGGACAATATAGGTAGGGATGTTTTTAAAAACATGTTCAGCATGTAATAAAAACCAGAAAGCTCTAATGCAAGTCCTAAAAGAGATAGAATTTAAATGAATAGAAGCATACACTTACATACATTGTTTGCATTCAATCCCTAGAATTGAGGAGAGTTGTATTTTAGACCTAAGTCTAAGTGAGCATGAATAGATCTTCTCCATATGGTCCTACCAAACCATACTTAAATCCTATATGCATTATGTCAGCTTAGGATAGAGTCTAGGCTCCTAAAGTTTGCATGAATGAAGCTGACGTTTGAAAGAATAAAGACTTAGACAATATCAAAGCAAAGCAAAAGGCACAAATTCGACCGGACGAAGATGAGTCCCATCACGGTCGCTACTTCTGTGATCATGCAAAATTTTTCCACTTATTCCTCTTTTCCTTCTGTTTGCCTTTCTAGCCTCTATTTCCCTTTTTAAAGGGGAAATAAAAGACAGAAAAGAAGAGAGAAAAGAAAAGGAAGAAGAGAGATGAACTCTTTTGCAAGGTCTCATTTGACCAAAGAAATGTTTTAAAAAAAATCACTCGCCTCCGTTTTGAAAAATTTGTGGAAAAATGGAAAGACGAAATTCACTCGTCGGTATGAGGTTCAACCGTTCCTGACGCCTTTACCAGGGGTAATCGAACCAAGGATCAAATTCATGTCTTTGCTTTGCCCAAATTTATCTAACTAATTACTCTAAATCCTAAATGCACATTGAATCATGCTTGTGCTATGATTTTAAACTTGAAAACATGCATACTTTTAGAATTGCTTCAGAAAATTTGAGATTTTCCAAGTGATTTTGAGAATGGATTTTGAAAACATCTTTTGAGAAATGGCCCGAAAGTTCAGAAATTGATTTAAAATTTATTGAAGAATATTGTAAATCCCAACAATGATTTTCTGAAAGATGCGATAAATCGCAATACCGTAAATCGCACAATGATTTATGGAAAGACACGGTAAATCGTAATAGCGATTTATTGAAGGATGTCACTAATCAGATGACGATTTTGAAATTCAAGAATTTGAAATGAATTTAAAAGCATTGAAATCAAAGATCTGGAAATCGAATTAAAAGTCAAGTTTTTGGGAATTTGAGGTCTGAATTGAATTGAGAATTGAGAATCGAGATTGGGGTTTTGAGAGAAATAAGGAATAAAATTTAAAGTTGGAATGTAAAATTCCAAGATAGAAATTTAAAATTTAAAATTGAAAATTGGGAATAAAAAATGGGTATTTGAAATAGGATTTAAAGTTAAAGGGAATTGAAAATGAAATTGAGAAATAAGATTGGATTTATGAAGTGGAATAAAACAATGACTTGGAATTTAGGAATGAAAAACATCTTTTGAAAATTATTTCAGAATTCACTTGGAAATTTGAAAATGGTTTCAAAAAGGTGGAAAATGTTGATGCAATTCTATCTTAAATGATGAATGCATTAAAAGAAATTTGAAATTAGGTTTTGAAAAGCATATTTCATTCTTTAAGTGAATTGAAATAAGATTGAAGATATAATACATTTCTGACTATGGCCATAAAATGTATTATATAATAATCGTATTTAAATTCATTTGAAGAATAAATTACATTTTGGTGCCTTTATAGAGTTTGAAATAAAATTAACTCTCAATATATCCTGACTATGGCCATTAATATATGTCTTGAATTAATTTTAAATTAAACTCTGATAAAAGAAGAAAATATCTAGAAAAACATGATGATTTTTTTGAAAGAGATCCAGTGTGGACCTGATGTTATTTCATAAAAGATGAAAACCCTAAGTTTTGTTCACATTTTAACTAGGGCCATAAATGCAAATCGTCAACTTAGGATTTAATCACCTTTTATTAGAATGGTGCTTGTGCCATTCATGTTTCACCACAGTGTTATTGAAAATGAAATTAAAAATGCAACATATTGATTATGAAAATGGAAAGTTAAACTACATGCTCATTCATTCTAAGCTAAGCATAAAGTAAACTTCTCATTAATTGATTTATTACAACCTTTGAATTGATACAATGATTAAAAAAAGAAATAATAAAACAAAAAATCCTGCAAAATGAGCAAACTTGTTAGAAATAAGTGTAGGCTTTTATGGATTTTTCTCCAATTATTGAAAAATTGAGGAATACATCCAAAATTAGCCTTTTATGCCTCAGAGATAAAGAAAATTAAACAAAATAAACACATATGATGCATGATTTTGTGAAAGCATTGAAAAAGGCATTTTTGGAGTTTTAGATTTTTGAAATTTGTGCTTAAAACATATAAATTCATAATAAAACTTGAATTCAAAGTGAATTTAACCGTGAAAATGAGATTTTTGTGAAAATCTATTGAAAATGATTGAAATAAAGGCAAATAAACTCCAAAGTTTGTTTGCAATGAAGTTAAGGCATTCTAACTTGATAAAATTCATTTTTAATTTATAAAATATACAAATCATGTTTGAAAATTGAATTTAAGAGTGATAAAATGCCCAATTTAACTTCATTTTGACAAAGCAATACCTTTTTATAAAATCAGTTTTGAAAGATGCAATGAATGAATGGTTAATGACCTTAGAAATTTCTAAAAAGGATGTACAGATGCCTAACAATCTCACAAATGTTATGAAAGTGAAAATCTTAAGCATTTATCTGAGAAAAACCCAAATTTGGATTCTTTTATCCAGATAATACAATATTTTGCAGAATCAAGATTTTGTAGATGAAGCTAGCAAAGCATTCCGAGCAAATGGAAGCCTTAAACAACTCAGTTTTAGCTCAAAATGAATACATAGATTCACAACACAGCAATGAAGCATTTCTTTTTTACAGAATATCAAAATCATTCCTGAAAGTAGAGTTATGATCAAAACATCAAAGCATTAATTTCAGAAACAGGAAATTGGATTTTTAACAAACAGATTGCAGTAATTCTAATGTCTCAGAGGCTAAACAGATCTGATTTCTCCCAAATTTAATGGAAACATTGCTCAATTCAGTCAAGAAACCAACCTAATTTACATAATTGAAAAATTGATTTTGTTTAGAAAATGGCGACTTCGGGAAGTCACTGTTTCTAAACAAGAAGTGAACCTGTCACAAAATTTGAAGTTTTGTAACCAGTCTTGGTTTTTAACAGGTTTAAGAGATCAAATGAGATAGAAAGTTATAAAATTTTTTAAATATAAACTAGACACATAGAGGAATAAAACCCATTTTACAGATTTGAAAAATAATCTCCCGTTGGGGAGATATGACTCTTACAACATAAACTAAAACCTATGTCACTCAAATAAGGCAGACTGATAGGGGTCTGATTTTAGATCTAAATGGGGCATCAAAAGACCATATAAATCGCTAAAAATTTACAAGAATAAATTAAAATCTAAAGAAAAGACACCACTTTTTACGGATTTGAAATCCAATCTCTGGTTAGGGAGATATGGCCCTGACAAGTTGGTGCTAATTTGGACAGCGATTTACAACGATTTGTATCACAAATCGCTGTAGTGTTTAGTGAAAAATACTACAAATCGCTATAGTGAGGTCCAATAACACTATAAATTGTTGTGGGGCTCATTGGAGACCCGGTGTTATCATCGCAAAATTTTTCCCCTCCCTTGCGAGAGAGAAACGAATTTTGCGAGTCAAACTCGACCAAAGTTTTGAAAATGGTTTTGAAAATTACTCGCCTCCGTTTTGAAAATTTGCGGGAAAATTTCGTGGAATGGGATCCGCCTGTCGGTACGAGATTCAACCGTTCCTGGCGCCTTTACCAGGGGTAATTGAACCAAGGATCAATTACGTGCTTTAACTTGACTCAAATATCTAAATTATGCTCGATTTTTCCTAGAATGCACAAAGAATCAGGCTTGTGCTATGGAATTTTGAAAAATGCAAGTTTGAGAAAATATGATGTTTGCTTTGGAAAATTGAAATGCATTTAGAAAAGGACTGAAAATGCTTGAAAATGGAATTCCTGGGAAAATCATTGAATTTTATTGGAAATCAGAAATTTGCATTGGAAAGTGATTTCTCAGGAAAATTTGAACTTTAGAAAATCGATTTTGAAATTTGGAATTGCTTTTCTGAGAAAATGGATTTGAGAATTCTGAGAAAATCTAAGAAATTCATTAGAAAATGTCTTTTGAAATGGAAAATGAATTCTCAAGAAAACTGGAAAATATGAGAAAATCGATTTCTGAAAAGTTGGTATTTTGAAATTTGAGAATTTGAAAACATAGGAAAATCTTGATTTGAACTTGGGAAATGCTTTGAAATGTCATTTGAAAACTTAGGATTTTGAGAAAATCAGATCCTGAGAAAGACTTGGAAATTCTTGAGAAAACTGATTTTTTTTTAAATTGAAATTGGAAAATAAATTTGAAAACAATGCAATTTGAATGATATGAATGAATGAATATGAATTTGAAAAGGGAATTTCATTGAGGAATTGAGAAATCCTTTTGAAGTTTTGAAAAATGCAGTGCATTTTTGAAGTTAGCCTAAGTGTGTAGGATGAATGTGGCTAATATGAAGATCATAAATCTTGGTTTTCTTCGTATTCTGACTATGGCCATAAATACAAATCCCACCGAGTTTATAAACTCCATAAGAGCTTGTGCATGTGTCATTCGTGTAAACCATAGTGAATTTGAAATAAATATGCATGAATGATACATTCAGATATTGAAATTTGCAGAAATTAAACTATATGCAATGCAATCCTATTCTAAGCAAAAAATGTAACTCTTATTCCAAATATTACATTGTTTTTACATTGAATTGAATAAAATAAAGAAATAAAATAACTAAGTCTTCTTCTTGAATGTTCCTGCAAAACTGGAAAACAAGGTTAGCACAAAAATATAGGTTTTTCTGAATTTATCCGAAAATATGGGAAATTATCGGATATTATTCAGATATAAACCTAAATTCATACCCCCTTTTATATAAACATGATAAATAATGAATAAATTTCGAAAATAAACTTGAAAATTCGAAATTGGGGTCAAAATGACCGAAATACCCCCAATGACCTTGAAATCAGGGTTTTCTGAAAGAAAATTTATAAATTTTGGAAATTTGAAAATAAAAATGAAATAAATCAAACATAATATGATAGAATATGATGATATGCATGAAAATGTATGGAATTAGAAATTGAAATTTCGAAATTATGGTCAAAATGACCAAAATACCCCCGACAACAAGACTATGGCCTTGAAACCAGGGTTTTCTGAAATAAATTTTACAAAATTGAAAAATATGAAATGTAAATGAGATGGAAATTAACCCTAATATGATTCTACATTCTTATGTACATGATAAAAACCCTAAAATGGCGAAAATATCATAAATATCAAATTTAACCTAATTTTCGCCTGATTTTCGCTTCTGAATTTAAAGATAAACTAACACATGGAGCAAATGAACTTGGAATTAAACCAAATTTGGCATGAACACCTAAAATAACCATAGAAACATAATGGACCTCTAAAATCTATTTGTTTGTATTTTTAAATATGGAAATTCAAATAAAAACCCTAAATTTTGTGATTTTTGCCTAAAATGTTGATTCTAAAGGAGATTTAGGATATCAAACTTCCATAAAAATTTCTCAAATTTTATGGTATGACAGAGGACAGTAAGAAAAGGATTTTTTCCTTTTACACTTTCTGGTTTTGACCTATGTTCGGAGCTGTGCCACTCTGGCAAGTCGGATCGGAATCCGGCGACTCTAGGATTTAGGAGAAACAGACAAGTTTCGGTAGAAAACATGGGAAAAATGGCAGACAGATGGGAAAAAGGCTGAAATTATGGGAAAATTTCACTGAAAAATAGAGGAAGATTTGATCTTTTGACACCATTGAGATTGGGGTTATGGTTTGGAAAAGGCCATACTGTTATCAGAGACCTAAATCTCTGAGATTTCTGGACATTGGAATCTGTTAGACAGAAAAGGGAAAATCCGAGAAAAATAATGAAACAGATTAAAAAATTCCCAAATTTTGGGAAACGACAGGAAATTATGTTAGGATCAACTTTCATGTTAAAAGTGTTTGCAGACGGGTTACATATTGGATGGACTTGGTGCATTAGGGTCTGTCTATACCCTGACGAAAGAAAATCGATATTTTCTGAGAGGTCTAAGAAATCCGATTTTTTACAGAGATCAAAACTATTTAGAAAAACCTAAAAATTTCCAGATCATTAGTAGATTCAATCATGAATCTACTGTGATTTTTTGAGGATAATCCAGATCTCCCACAAGGGTGGTGCCGGAGGTTTAAGTCTGCCAAAGCAGAAATTGGAATTTCTGAGAAGTCCAAAACCCGAATTAGGATTTCACTTTTTTTTTATGGGGTTACCAAACTCAAATGAAACCAATTTTTTTTATAGGAAATTGAGTACATATAAATCTAACAATATTAAAATTTTAAGAATTTATTGATAAAAAAACAATCTCATGAAACATCATCTAAACGATACTTAAATGAAAAATTACAAGCTCTAAGTTAGACATGAATGAAACTACATAAGATGAGTAAAAAAAAATCAAGAAAACTAACTTAGGTGCATCATGTAAATATATGGAATATGAAAACAAAATGAAAATAAACTAGCAAGGGGATGTGATTCACTTTGTTGCTTTTGGCTTTCGAACGAAAGATCTAGTCCATCCAACAGACATATCCCATCGTTCATCGAGCCTACTCATATAGAATATCCTCTAAAAACATATATTGATGAAACAAAGTGAATATCAAGTAAAAAAGAAGAAGAAAGAAAACACACCTTGGTCGTGGCTGAAGGTTGGGGTAGCTGTCACAAATGGTGCTGGCTGACGGTTCCCTCGTGGTGGCTGCTAGAAGGAGGTCCGGAGGCGGCTGCTAGGAGGCTTCAACGTGGAGCAGCTGCTGGAACAATGAAGATTGGGCTGCCTTTGGCTGAACCGAAGGGAACGGCTGTTGTGTTGTGGCTAAAGGGGTGAATGGCTGTTGGCTGGAGTTGAGGGTGCTGGTTGAAGTGGCTTGGAGGTACCAAAGTGTGGCTGCAAGGAGGTGCTGGAGCTGCTAAGGATGACGCCACTCCAAAGCCTGCTGGAACCGTAGGTTGAAGATGATGGTTGGAGCTGTTGGGTGTGAAGGAGGAGTGTTCCTCAATGGCTGGAAGTTGCAGCCAAGAGGAGAGGTGCTATGGCTGTAGCTGCAAAGGGGAGAGAAAGATAGAGTTCAAGGGAGAGAGAGAGAGAGAGAAAGGCGTTGAATGGGGTGCAGCCGTGTAAAGCCTCCTTTCTCCTTTCTTTTTTTTTGGTCTTCTTAACTTAGGTCTTAATTCATTTTCAACTTAGAGTTTAATGAGAAGGGAAAGAAGGGTTTACGTGAGATGGGTTGGAGAATAGGGAAAGGAAGGACGGGAAGAAGGAAAGAAAGGAAGTAAAGAAGAAAAGGAAGGAAGAAGGAAAAGAAGAAAGGAAAGAAAAGAAAGAAGAAGAAGGAAAGAAAGGGAAGAAATAAAAGGAAGGAAGAAGGAAATGGGGCTGGAGGTTTGAGCGGCCACCTTGTGGGTCCCATCTCTCTAAAATAAAATAAATAAAAATCAATAAAAACAAAAATAAACAAATAAAAAGAAACATCTTTTTTTTTAATAAAATAGAAATGTAAATGAATGGGCCATCTCAGAGCGGGTCCAAATTCCACTTTTGAAATTCATTTTGACGATTAGAGGTGTAAAATAGTTTTTTCAAAAAAAATTCTAAACGAAACGAGCTATTTTTGGCAGTTTTTTGAAATGAGCTCAGATTTTGAAGTTCAATACCCCATTGCGAAGCAAATCCAATGTAGAATTTAAAATGTAATTTTGAAAGAAATCCAGATTGTTTTTCTCGAGAAAATTCTTCCAACTCTATTTTCAAACAAAACGAGCTATTTTTGGCAGTTTTTGAAACGAGCTCGGATTTTGAAGTTCAATACCCCGTTGCGAAGCAAATCCAGTGTAGAATTCAAAATTTTGAGTTTGAACTAAATCCAGATTATTTTTCTTGAGAAAATATTTTCAAATTTAAACTTCTGGGGGTAAAAATGTCAATTTTGGAAACCGAGGGTTTGAAATTGATTTCTGAAAGCTTTTAAAACTCGATCTGGATTGAAATTTATAAAACTGGAGTTCTGGACTTCGAAAATAAAATGAAATGTGATGAAATGCTGAGAAATGATATGAAATGATGAGAAATGATATGAAATGATGAGAAATGACATGCGAAATGCAGACTCTGAATGAAAAATTTTGGATTTTAAACCCCGATTAACACTTGTACCAATTTAAAAAGCATTAAAACTGATAAAATTTGTGAAATGGTTAAAGAAATGGTTTTTGAACTCTACTAGGTTAGAATGACACTGAAAATTTGGGTTTGAGGTGGATTGAACTGAGATAAGCTAGATTAAGCTGGGTTTTAGAGTTTCAGAACTCAAATGAACTCACCAGACACTGACTTAACTGACCTTTCCGACTGAATTTTCAAGAAAAGCTGCCATTTTTAGAGAAATGGTATGGAATGATCATTGGAATGAAGTGAATTATGAACCTGAACTGGGTTTGAGCTGAAACAAAGGTCAGTAATACTGAGGTGAACTAAAATCGAGGCTCGAACACTAGCTCAACTGACTAAACTCGGCTCAATTTCAGCTAAAAGAGTTGAAATGGACTAAAATGGGCTCCTGGACACTTAGAAATGGTTTTGAACTGAAATTGGAGCGCTTGAACTCTTGGCGAGCTCAAGTTAGACTCTGGGGAACATGACTGACTGGGAATGACTGACTCGAAGACAATTGGTTTGGATTTGAGTGAGAAATGAGCTCATTTTTGAAGAAATGATCCCATTTTGGCAGGAATGGTCAGAAATGAAAATGGTTTATTCATTATGAGCTCAGATGAGCTTGAGATGACTGATATTCTAACTGTCTTGAACTGACCAATGAGCTTGGTTGACTCTGACTGACTGGGGTCTGGGATGACCTAGGGGTAAAATAGTATTTTTCCTAATGAAAATGGGTAAAATGGTGATTTTCTGAAACTGACTCGGGGTTTGACTCCTACACTGACCTGACAGGGTTGGCACTGCCTGAGGAGGATTGTTTGAGAATGGATGTTGAAAATTTGGGGTGTTTACAGATGCCCCTCTTTGCTACTAAGTCGGCTTGAAGACGAGCTTAGTGGTAAAGAAAACACACCAAATTTGGGCTATAAAAATGCCCCAGTTAGAAGGATCTGACTGGATATGAAAATACTATCCTTGATAAAAATGGTAGATATGAAATGGAGAATAAAGAAGAAAATTTTTACCTCAAAAGAAGTGAGATTCAGGTTTTTCCCTTAACCTGGATGGGACGGAAAATTCCTCGTGTAGAAACGAAGCTCAGGTTTGACCCTTAACCTGACCGGGGAATGAAATACCTCATCAGAATGAGACTCAGGTTTGTACCCTTAACCTGACCGGGAAATGAAATACCTCATCAGAATGAGGCTCAGGTTGGTACCCTTATCCTGATTGGGCGGAAAATGAAATACCTCATGAAAGGAGGCTTAGGTTTGTACCCTTATCCTGATTGGGCGGAAAATGAAATACCTCATGAAAGGAAGCTCAGGTTTGTACCCTTATCCTGATTAGGCGGAAAATGAAATACCTCATGAAAGGAGGCTTAGGTTTGTACCCTTATCCTGATTGGGCGGAAAATGAAATACCTCATGAAAGGAGGCTCAGGTTTGTACCCTTATCCTGATTGGGCGGAAAATGGAATACCTCATCAAAGGAGGCTCAGGTTTGTACCCTTATCCTGATTGGGCGGAAAATGAAATACCTCATGAAAGGAGGCTCAGGTTTGTACCCTTATCCTGATTGGGCAGAAAATGAAATACCTCATGAAAGGAGGCTCAGGTTTGTACCCTTATCCTGATTGGGCGAAAAATGAAATGGATTCCTCGAAGGAAGAAACCATGATGGAACCTTCAGATTTCCGCACAATGAATCCGATAAGGGTTTTGCAAAAGGATGAAATTGGGGTCCCTAAAGCTTGAAAAGGGGTTTGATTTTGGGTGCCTCATTGCTGAGACTAAATAACTTTTGAAATTGATGACCTTTTGCGAGAAAATTATTGGTGGCTTAACCTCAAGCCGAAATTGGACTGTCTATGGTGGGACAGTGGGGACACAGGGAAGTGTGAGAATCTGAGAGCCCAGACGCTCAGATTATACCAACAGAAGTGGAGGAATCTTGAAAACTCCCGTTATCAAGTCCTAAAAGGGATAACAACTAATGTCAGGATGCGCCAAAGATGAACATCAAACTCTCGCTTCACGTTAGGATGGCTAGAAAATATTGTCAAAATGTTGAAAATTGTTGTTGATTCAAAATAATTGAAAGTGATGCACATTGTTTTGAAAATATTCCCTCTTTTCTACCTGAAGTATTACCTCTGACTGGGCTTAACTTCGTAGAATCAAGATTCGAATTCAAATTGCTTGCGATTGGCTTTCTTTCAAGGAAGTTATCAATTTCCTTGATATGAACGAAAAAGAGAGAATTCTTGATATTGTGAAAGCAATTGGTGAAAGAATATTGATAATAGAATTTCACAAAATTAAAGAAGATCCTTTGGCAGATTCGACAGTCTGATATTTTGGGATTCTTTTCTCATGACGATCTTTCTGCCTACTCTTTTTTTTTTGGCAGAATTAGAGCTCTCTTGGGTTTTTTGAGATTACATCATCCTTCATTTTGGAGATGTCTTGACTTTTCTCTCTCTTTTTTTTTTAGAAGGGTACGTCACAAACTTCTTCATCTCAGAGATGCTCCGATCCTTCTTTTCTCTCAGGGATTATATTGACGGTTATTGGCTCTTTGGTTGGAAATCTCTTGATGATAGCAGAAATTAAATATCCTTTAGGGTTTGTCGGGAGGCTCATCGGAGTCGCTTTCATCTTGACGGTGCTCTAAACTTTCTCTTGAAGGATCCGTCACAAACTCCGTCATCTTGGAGATGATTCAAATCTTCTTTGGCCCCGGGGGTCTACTCGTCTAATTCGCCTTCATCTTGACAACAGTTGAGAGATCCCTTTTGCAGATATTTAATTGCAGCTTAGGTGATGGAGGAGATGTAGAGATGGTATGGATTTTTCTGTATCACCCAGGATATTTCGACTGCTTTATTTTTCAAGAATGGTCTTTAAAAATGTGCCATTGACTGCGATCAATACCGATCACTTATGGCTTTGGAACAACATTGAATTTCCTTTGTTGGCCATATCGACGATTTATTCTTCATCCTTTTGGTCGGCCAATAGAAAGATTTTGAATTTTAAATCCTTTTTCGCGAAAGCTTTGTCCTTTCGGAAGTAATACTGAAGGTATTCTGAGGTAATGTTTTTGTGCAATAAAGATTTTGAAATCAACAAATATTTAATGACAAATTGGCAAAATTTTCTTGAAATCCTTGGTGAGAGCGAGCATCTGAAGCACTACGCAACGCATCCATGACAAAAATTTTCTTCTCCTTTCCCCAAAGGAGAAGTTTCAAAAATTGGAAATAGGAATTACTCCTCTCTTCCCTGAAGAGGAGGTGTTTGCAAAACAAACTTTCGAAGAGAAATTAAGCTTTCGTCAAAACTTCCTAACATTAAGCTTCTCTTATGGAAAGGGGGCCGGTAATGGTGAGGTCAGTGAATTGGTCATAAAGGAGCGAGTCCATCACACTCTCCTTGAAAATAGAGTCCTTCATGATGAAATGGCCTAGTATGAAATTGTGGTCACAAAAAAAGCGAACTTCCGTCGAAGCTCTCCCTGAACTAAGGGTTCCTTGTATGAAATTGGAAATTTGTTTTGCAAACGGTTCACATAGACACGAGTCCCTTCAAACTCTCCCTGAAAAGGGGCTAGGTGAACAAAGGATAGCATGCGAAAAGAACGAGCTCCCTTGAACTCTCCCTATAAAAAGGGTCTCTCGCAAGAGAAAATGATTGAAATTGGTATTGAGTGACCAAAAGGGTCGAAATTGG
The DNA here is from genome assembly GCF_984573655.1 of Nuphar pumila. Taxonomy (NCBI): domain Eukaryota; kingdom Viridiplantae; phylum Streptophyta; class Magnoliopsida; order Nymphaeales; family Nymphaeaceae; genus Nuphar; species Nuphar pumila. The sequence continues at coordinate 32,928,707 of NC_143262.1, read as the reverse complement.
AATTTTAAAATTTTGAAATTTTGAAATTTGAAATTTGAAATTTGATATTTGAAATTGGAAAATGATTGACACAAAGCTCGAAATTGGAATTGATTGACCCAAAGGTTGAATTGGAATTGATTGACCCAAAGGTCGAATTTGAAAATTGGTTGACCCGAAGGTCGAAATTGGAATTGGAATTTTTAAAATTGGAAATTGGAAATTGGAAATTGATTGACCCGAAGTTCGAAATTGGAATTGATTGACCCAAAGGTCGAAATTGAAAATTTGGAAATTGATTGACCCGAAGGTCGAAATTGGAATTGATTGACTCAAAGGTCGAAACTGGTAATTGGAATTTGAACTTTGATGAATGATCAACACAAAGACTGAACCCGAGAGGTTGAGTGATACGACCAACTAGGGAGACACTAACCACGAGTGCTCAACTTTGAAAGAACACCAACATGAATACCGGGTTTTGAAAATATGTCAACATAGACATTGGATTTTGAAAATGTACCAGTTCGAACACTGGATTTTGAAAACATACCTTGTTTTTAAATTGAAATTTAAATTTTTGAAAGAGACCTATGCTATTAAAATATTTGGGAATTGTAACGAGAATGATTGTCGAGGTCTGAGGATTATCCCTTATCCTGAATGGGTAACAAACTTGATGCAAATGCATGCCAATGAATGCAGATGTATGCAAATATGAAAATGATATAAATGAATGCACATGCGTGCAAAATGAGAGATTTGTTTATCCTGCCTGCATACAGGATGTTTTGAAAACAATTTTCAAAATAATGCCCCAGTGTAACTGGGAAAGAAGAATTTGACCATTGTTGAAGAAAGTATATTGAGGAATTACAAAGGATGGAATAGAGGATTTAAGTATAGAAAATTTTCAAATGTTGAGCATTGATGGGGTCTGATAATTCCACACCATCGGCATTGATGAGCAGATATGAATTGTGGGGTAATGCTTCCTCGACAACATAGGGACCTTCCCAATTTGGTGACCACTTGCCACCTGAGTGGTGCTTGAGATAAGCCGTTGATCTGAGCACTAGATCATTGACTCGAAATTTTCTTTCAATGACGGATTTTGCATATTGTCTGGCTATCCTCTGACGATATGATTGAGCGTGCTCTGCTGCTCTGAGTCTTCTTTCATCTAGCAAATCAAGCTGTACTAGCCGCTGTTGTTGATACTGATCAAGAGGTAATTCGAGAAGTGATGCAAATTTCAGAGCAGGTTTCTGAACATGTAGAGGCAATGCTACTTCGGTTCCGTAGACAAGTTCTGACGAAGTAGCATTAGTTGGAGTTCGAATGGTGGTTCGATACGCCTACAATGCATCATGAATCTTCTCATGCCAGTCATGACCTGTTTCTAAAGTTCGCTCCAGGATTCGAATCAAAATCTTATTGGTGGCCTCTGCTTGGCCATTTCCTTGAGGATAATAAGGAGCGGAAAGATGATGAGGGATTTTGAACTTCAAACAGAAAGTCCTCATTCTCTCATTCTTGAAATGACTGCCATTATCTGACACAATATCATGTGGTATGCCAAAACGACATAGGATATTCTTGTGGATGAATGAGACCACATGTCGACCTTCTACTGTGCGTAGAGTGACTGCTCCTACCCATTTAGTAAAATATTCTGTTGCGGCAACAAAATATCTGTGGCCATTTGAAGCAGAAGGAGTAATGGGGCCTACGACATCAAAAACCCACATGGAAAATGGCCATGGTGAGACGACGGATTGCAAGTATGTCGCTGGCGCATGAATAGAAGGTGCATGCATTTGACATTGAACACACTTCTTCACAAAACGATAGCAATCTTGTTGCATAGTTCTCCAGTAATATCCTGCTCGGATGATTTGTTTGACAAGAGTTTGGTAGCCAACGTGACCACCACAAATACCTTCATGTGCTTCTTGTACAACTTCTTTGGCTTCTTCTTCATCCAAACATCTGGAATATTCAAAACTGAATCCACGACGATAAAGGATGTTGGCAAGAATAAAATATCGAGCAGACATGCGCTTAATTGCTCGCCGCTCTTTCTTTGAGAGCTCTGAAGGAAATTCGCCAGTTTCAATGAAATTCTTGATGTCATAATACCAAGGCTTCTTTTTTTGCTCAGCTTGGTTTATCTGCTCTACTGGGACGAAAGCAGGTTGATCAAGTCTGCTAATTTCAAAGGAGCGACAAGATTCTCCACTCTTGAAAGACATGATGGATCCCAGATTGTCTAAATTGTCTGCAATTTGATTGAAGTCTCTCTTGACATGAAAAAGTTGGAATTCTTCGAAATTGCTGACAAGAGTTGAGACGATCTTCTTATAAGGAAGTAATTTCTGATCTCACACTTGCCATTCAGCTAAGACTTGATTGACGACGAGCAAAGAGTCGCCATAAGCATGCACTTTTTTAACATTGAAGTCTTGTAGAATTTTCAAACCTTGTATCAAAGCTTCATACTCGGCCATATTATGAGTGCACTGAAAATCTAATTTGAGAGAAAATGGGATCATTTCCTTCTCAGGTGTGATCAACAGAATCCCGATTCCTATGCCTGCCATATTCTTGGAACCGTCAAAGAATAAATTCCAAATTGGGGATTGTTGAATATTGCAGATCCGCTCATCGGGGAAATCATCCTCGACTTTAACATCCTCTGCTAGAGGAAAATCTGCTAATTGATCTGCAATTGCTTGGCCCTTGATAGATTGCTGAGAGACATATTCCAAATCGTATTGCATCAATAGAACCTGCCATTTGGCAATCCGTCCACTGAGGAAGGGTTGCTCCAGAATGTACTTGAGAGGATTTAATTTGGATAGGATCTTAACTTCAGATGCCAACAGATAGTGTCTCAATTTCTGACACATCTAAACCAGAGCTAGACATGTCTTCTCTATCTGAGAGTATTTCTTCTCATAATCAATGAAGGTTTTGCTCACATAGTAAATGGCATGCTCTATCAGGCTGCCTTCTTCGTATTGCGCCAAGAATCCGCCACAAGCCACTTGATTAACTGAAATGTATAGCAGTAGGGGTTTCCCCAATTCTGGCGGCTTTAACACAGGAGGATTGAGCAAATATTTCTTGATGCGTTCGAATGATTGCTGACACTCTGGTCCCCATTCAAATTTCACTCCTTTTCTGAGCAAATGATTGAAAGGCTCACATCTCATGGCCAAATTGGATATGAATCGCCGAATTGATTGCATACGTCCCTGAAGGCTACGCAATTCTTTCAGATTAGTCGGGGGAGACATGTCAGTGATAGCTTTGGCCTTAGCGGGATCAACTTCTATCCCCTTTTTACTGACTAGAAAGCCTAACAATTTGCCAGATTCGACTCCAAAAACACATTTTTGTGGATTGAGTCTTAGCTTGTAAAGAATGAGCCGCTTGAAAACTTGATTGAGAGCTTCAATGTGATCTTCCTCTTCTTTGGACTTTACCAGAATATCATCGACATAGGCATCCATGATTTTGTGCATCTGATCATGGAAAATGACGGTCATAGCACGCTGATAAGTGGCTCCAACATTCTTAAGCCCAAATGGCATGACTGTATAACAAAAAGTGCCTCAAGGAGTAGTGAAAGACGTCTTGGACTGATCACGAGCGGCCAACTTGATCTGATTATATCCAGAATATCCATCCATAAAAGAGAACATAGCGTGACCTGTTGCGCTATCAATCAAAAGATCAATATTAGGAAGTGGATAATCATCCTTAGGAGTCGCTTTATTGAGATCTCTGAAGTCAATGCAAATTCGAACTTTACCATTTTTCTTGGGAACAACAACAATATTTTGCTAGCCAATCTGGATAGTCAATGGTTCAAATGAACCCTGCTTTGAGTAGGTCTTCTAGACCTTCCTTAACTTGTTGTTCCACTCGAGGATCCATCTTTCTCAGTTTCTGCTTAACCGGCTTGACATCTGGTTTTAGGATGAGACGATGCTCAACCAATTTGGTATCTAGACCTGGCATGTCCTCATACGTCCACGCGAACACTTCTTCATGTTGCTTGAGAAAATGGGTGAGCCTTTCTTTCTCTTCCGGGCTCAAACTGCTGCCAATCTTGAGAATTTTAGGATCGTCTTCTGATCCAATATTGATATCCTCAGTCGGATCCTGAACTAAGGATGATGGCTCATCTTGTTTCTGAATTGCTGCAAATTCTGGTAATTCTTGAAGAGCTGAATCAAATTCTGCAGGTTCTTCTGACTGCTTTGTAATCTGACTACATTCTGCTCTTATTTTAACCTGATGAATCACTGTTGGCTTCGAAAAGGCCTCTGGATTAAGAACGAGCTTCTTGATAGATCGGGAAGACATTCTGAAAATTGAAGAATAAATCGATTCAGGAAAATCGTCCATCATAAAACAAACTGCTTTTATTGAGAAAATAATTGGAAAAATAAAAGAGCAAAATAATGAAAATTTTGTAAAGATTTGATAATGAGAAGTAAAGAGACAAATGGCATCCAGACAGACAAAGGAAATTTGCAACTTTATTGAAAGATTGAATTGAGGACAATGATTGAAATGAAACGGGATATCATCTTAAATGTGAAAACAAAAGAATAGAAATGAAAGACAAGCAGATGCCCTTAGTGCGTCCCTTTGACAAAGATAATGCCCTTCTGAGATCTTCTGCCATTAAAGCCCAATCCGGCCCTCTGAAGATAATGCTGAGAAATTACTGGCTCGAGACGACCATCTTCATTTTTTCCCAGGCCTTGAAAAGGCTGATAACCATGCTTTACTAACAGATCAAATCCCTTTTTGGCCTTCATAAATTGGGAGAACAATGGATGATCTTTGAATGTGCTATAGTCAATTCGTCCTCCAATCTTGAAAAACTGTGGGCCTCTCCATCGAGTCATGGCCACTGTATGTGCTGGCTGTTCAGCCGTCTGCAGTATTCCTGAATTTTCTTCACAGCTGACCTCATCAATGCCCCTAATGCTAGGGATATCAGTAGTAAAAGTGGGCCTAGAAACCATGGGTTGTACAAGCCTCTGTTCTGGATCCTCGCCCAAGACTGTTGTGATCATTCCACCTTTTGACCATTTGACACACTGATGCAGAGTAGACGGCACAGCGTTCGTATTGTGAATCCACGGTCTCCCGAGAAGTAGATTATAGGTGGGTGGCACATTGACCACATGAAAAAGGACAGAGTGGATTGAATAGTCGATGAAAATCTCCAAGAAAATTTTTCCTTTCGTTGTCTGACCATGATTATCAAACCCGTATATAGTGATCGGGTCTGGGATATATTCCTCTTCTTTGATGCCCAAAGCTTTGGCTGTCATTTATGGGCATATATTGAGGTTGCTGCCTCCATCTATCAGCACGTGAGGAACCGTCATTCCTCGTGCTCGAATCACAACGTTCAGAGCATTGTTGTGAAATACATGAGGCTTGGGAAGATCTTCATCCGAGAAAGTTATCGGAGCATTTGTCATGGCCTGATTGACTATCTGGGCCATGTCTTCTGGAGTTATCCTCGGTTTCACTTTGATTTTCCGCAACAGATCATTCAACACCTGCTGGTGTTTGGTGGAAGCTTGAGCTAAGTCCAAAATTGAGACATTGGATAATGCTGTTATCGGCTTTGGTGTGGATGTCTCACTTTTCTCCGGGGCGGGCTTAATAAAGTGTTTGGGGAGCCATGGCATTCTTTTAGCCACCTCAGGAGATACCCCAGCAGGTTTATCAGATACTTTCATTTTACCAAAAGTTGCAATGAGATCCATTTTCTGAGCTTTGGACTGAGCCTGCTGCAGTACAAGGACCTGATGTTGGATTTGCATATCCCTTTTAGAGCATGGCCTAATATGCTCCTGTGGCTGAAAAGGCTGTTCAGAGATGACTGCCGTAGAATGATGGGGAAAGGGTTTCTTTAGAATATCCATATTTTCATCTTCGGCACCCTCTACCAGAAGATTCTTGTCGATGAGGTCTTGGACGATATTTTTGAGAACAAAGCAGTTCTCAGTATTATGTCCCACTATTCTGTGAAATTTACAGAACTGATCTTTGAATTTTCCCATGGGAACAGGGGGATCGGCCAGCCTAGGCAGTTTGACCATCTCCTTGGTCAACATATACTCGAGTACAGTCTTGAGTGATTGATCCAGCGGAGTGAATTTCCTGTCATAACTCTACCCTTTATGCTTTACTTTTTCTCGGGGCTTTGGTCCCTGCTCTAGTTGAAGTGGCTTATTGAATTGAGGAACTGACTTGCATTTTTGGTCATTCTTGTTTGAACTTCCTGCCCCATAACAGAAATCTCTGTTCTGCCCCTTACGGTGGTTCCAATTATTATTTCTGACAGAATGAGTGAAGTGAGTCTTCTTCTTCTGCTCAGTTTGGCCGTTGTTTTTAGTGAAGGTGAAACCTTCATATAAACCATTTTCTATACTCAATTCGAGCCATTCGGCTCGCTCTGTCAAATCAATGAATGTCCTCGATGGTGCAGTAGAAATGAGACCTCTTAGAGGCTGTGAGAAGTTACTCAGAATTAGGGACAGAGCATGTCCCTCTGATATGGGGTCCCTCATCTTGTTGCAAGCTGACCTCCAACGGTGAATGAAATCTCTGGCCTTCTCATTTTCTCTCTATTTGAGGACGCATAGGTGACTGAGAGTGGGAAGCGCCTCGGCATTGAAGAGGAATCGCTCGATGAACATGTTCACCACTTTGTCAAATTCTTTCAGCTCGATAGGATTGACATGTTCTGAATACCATTTTGCTGCTATTCCCTCAAGACTGCGAGGGAAACAAAGGAAAAGTGCCCGGTTGTCTCGCTTGAATTTGGAGCATTCAACGAAGAACATGGCGAGATGAGCTTTAGGATCACCAGAACCATCAAATTTGATAAACTTTCTGGGGAGATTCTTGAGATTGTCATCCCCATCCAAACCATCATAGAAGTCTTCGCTGGTGAAGACTTTCTTGCCCTTGTCGCGGGCCTGCAGGTCTCGAAGCATTCTGACCACATCTTTGAACTGCGGCTGGTCAGAGTCATTGACGGACTGCTCTTTGAATCTGTGGGCTGACCCCTGCCCCTGAGTAGATTTGCGGAATGCCTGATGAGTCTCAAACTCTTCATCTGAATCCTCTGTTGATCCCTCTTCATCAGTTGTATCAATATTCTGGGTAGGCTTTTTAGATATCTTCGCGGCTTTCTTGACTGTTCGACCTTTTGTCTTTTGCTTTACCTGTGTTTTCTCTGTACTGGCTTCAGCTTGCTCTGCCAGCATCTTGGTCATCATCTTCTTGAACATGGCATACATCTGAGGATCAATGTCATCCTCAACCTGCTGCCCTTGATTTTTGCCCGAGCGCAGGGAATCCATCTCTTCGTCCGAAGCTGTTGAATATGCGATGCCTTCAACTGGTATAGTTTTCTTCCCTGACCTTGTATGAACCATTGAATGTCACGAATGCTCTCTGCAGGGCAAGTTTGAGGGTTAAGCTTTCGAAAGAGATTTGACTGGAAGAAAGATATTTGCTGAGAATTTTGGTAGATAATTGAAAGAATATCCCATTACTAGGGATTGAGTCGTCGCTGGGATTATGACAATTGTGTTGTCATTCATTTGCAAAGAAAATAAACAACTCAAAATCATGCCTTGTTACCTAGGCGAGGTCGTCAAACCAAGAATTGAAGAATTTGCAAGATTTTTATTTATTGAAAGAAAACATGATTGCATCAATAATAAACTTGGGAAAGAGGAGGCGGGCAGACAATTTTCCACCACTCTTTATAACTAGGAGAGACACGAGGACCGGGAAAAAGCGGAAGAGTAACAAAAGAGTCCCAGCCATATCTGGCAGAATGGTATGCTCCGGACCACTGTGCTGATGTAAGGTCGAACTCTGGCACGACTCCTGATAGCAGCTGCATCTCTATGTGCTTCTGTCTCTGAGAAAACTGTCGAACACACCGCTCTGGATGATAGTAAGCACAGAAGAATGGACCAAGCAACTTGAATCTCTTGCCATATGCATAGGTGTATCTGGGAGGCGATAATTCTCGATCAAAATAGTCCCACACCACTTCTTCTTCCTGCAGATAGTCGATCATGAATCGGTACCGTGCAACTGGAAGAAGTTCCTTGCCATTGTATTTGAACGAACTAGCTCTGGTCGGTACATGCTGAAGGAACCAAGACTGAAGAGCATAAGTACATCCCTCGACTAAGATGGACTCTCCAAGTGTGAAGCGGGTCAGTCCTCTGTATAGAAAAGCAAGCGCGACCATGGCTATCGAAAGACGGCTGGTCTATCGACTTTCCCATCTCCTTAAAAGTTGAACTATTCTAACATCCACATAGTTTTGGCCGTCTGGAAAGAAAGCAAGTCCCACAGTGCACAAAACCATCGCATGCTGAATTCTCTCTCGAGTTGTTCTGGATAGCTAGCTAACTTCTGCAAATTCTCCATACTGTCGATAGATCTCGGTCAGGCTCACGTACTCATTCCCATTTTCTTTAATCAGTGGCGAAGACTTACGCCCTGTCATGCGAGCTACGGCATCTTTGGGGTCCAGACCCTTGACATTGATCAGAAACTGCTGCTCTAACGGATCTCCAGGCTGACTGGCTGGCTCAGGCAGTCCCATAATCTCTGAAAATTCATCCATCAATAGTGTCATCTCGCCCCACGGGAACCAGAACGTGCTAGTACGCGGATTCCACTGCTCTGCCAGTGCATGAATCAGATTGCCGTTGAGTGTCAACTTTCCCACTACAGATGCCAATTCCAACCCGCAATCGCTCAAGTGGTCCTGAAACATACGAGAGAAGTTTTTGAACGAGACATAGTACCACCGAGGGAAGAAGGGTCCGGTGCTAAGAGATCGATGCTCAGGAAGACTTTGGCGCACCTCGTTGGAGATGTGACCCTCAGGAAAAACAGAATCGAGCTGACTAGATGCCATTGGACTGAAAGACAAGAAGACTGAAATTAGACTTTGGAAAAATACAAGAATTTTGAAAATTGCAGGCAGGATAAAATGAAAGCTAGAAATTTGAAGTCCAGAGGAACGAAAGAATGGAAAATCTCCTGGAGTTTTGAAGAAAAGGTGGATAATTTGGAAAAATCGTCCAGGGGTTTTTTAGAAAAAGGAGATATTTCACAAAAGATGGAAAATGAGGTATTTTGGAAAATTGTTTGGTATTTTGGAAAAATTGGGAAAAATATGAGAAAATAAGACAAAAATGAATATCATACATTCACAAACAATTATGCACATACAACAATCCTTAAGAAGCTGACTCTAAATGCATTGATTTTGAAAGAGCTTTAGGACCCTAATCCTGACTCTAGGCTCAGATCAACTGTGTCCAATCCAGTTATGCCGATATACTCGAGCCGAGGCTCGATGTACGTGGCATATAAATTCATATCCGGTTCTAGGATTGTGTTTTCCCAACATCCTTGAGCGCCTGCCGATATACTTTGGACTATGGCCCTTGGTACGTGGCAGGGGGGCGTTAGCCCAAATAAGTGGCCTAGTTGTGAGGCTCTATCCCGAACTATGGTTCTGGAAGAGAGCCCAGCAACGTGAAGACCGGGTAGACATAGGTGGGGTAGTTTTTGAAATATGATCACATGCAGGCAAACAGAGAGCTCTAAATCCTAAAGAGATAGAATTTTGAAATATTTGAAGAAGCAAACATTGTTTTCATACAAGTCCTAGATTGAGGAGTGTTGTATTTCAGACCTAAGTCTAAGTGAGCATGTATAATTCTCCTCAATATGGTCCTACCAAACCATGCCTAGTCTACATGCAATCCATGTCAGCTGGGTTCAAGTCTAGGCTCCTAGGTTCACATGATATCATGAATTAAAGTTGACATTCCATATAACATAATTTTGATAAATGAGCTAAGTTAAAGCACATAATTGATCAGGCGAAGACAGGTCCCATCACGGTCGCCAAACCTGTTATCATCGCAAAATTTTTCCCCTCCCTTGCGAGAGAGAAACGAATTTTGCGAGTCAAACTTGACCAAAGTTTTGAAAATGGTTTTGAAAATTACTCGCCTCCGTTTTGAAAATTTGCGGGAAAATTCCGTGGAATGGGATCCGCCTGTCGGTACGAGATTCAACCGTTCCTGGCGCCTTTACCAGGGGTAATTGAACCAAGGATCAATTACGTGCTTTAACTTGACTCAAATATCTAAATTATGCTCTATTTTTCCTAGAATGCACAAAGAATCAGGCTTGTGCTATGGAATTTTGAAAAATGCAAGTTTGAGAAAATATGATGTTTGCTTTGGAAAATTGAAATGCATTTAGAAAAGGACTGGAAAATGCTTGAAAATGGAATTCCTGAGAAAATCATTGAATTTTATTGGAAATCAGAAATTTGCATTGGAAAGTGATTTCTCAGGAAAATTTGAACTTTAGAAAATCGATTTTGAAATTTGGAATTGCTTTTCTGAGAAAATGGATTTGAGAATTCTGAGAAAATCTAAGAAATTCATTGGAAAATGACTTTTGAAATGAAAAATGAATTCTCAGGAAAACTAGAAAATATGAGAAAATCGATTTCTGAAAACTTGGTATTTTGAAATTTGAGAATTTGAAAATATAGGAAAATCTTGATTTGAACTTGGGAAATGCTTTGAAATGTCATTTGAAAACTTAGGATTTTGAGAAAATCAGATCTTGAGAAAGACTTGGAAATTCTTGAGAAAACTGAATTTTTTTGAAATTGAAATTGGAAAATAAATTTGAAAACAATGCAATTTTAATGATATGAATGAATGAATATGAATTTGAAAAGGGAATTTCATTGAGGAATTGAGAAATCTTTTTGAAGTTTTGAAAAATGCAGTGCATTTTTGAAGTTAGCCTAAGTGTGTAGGCTGAATGTGGCTAATATGAAGATCATAAATCTTGGTTTTCTTCGTATTCTGACTATGGCCATAAATACAAATCCCACCGAGTTTATAAACTCCATAAGAGCTTGTGCATGTGCCATTCGTGTAAACCATAGTGAATTTGAAATAAATATGCATGAATGATACATTCAGATATTGAAATTTGCAGAAATTAAACTATATGCAATGCAGTCCTATTCTAAGCAAAAAATGTAACTCTTATTCCAAATATTACATTGTTTTTTACATTTAATTGAATAAAATAAAGAAATAAAATAACTAAGTCTTCTTCTTGAATGTTCCTACAAAACTGGAAAACAAGGTTAGCACAAAAATATAGGTTTTTCTGAATTTATCCAAAAATATGGGAGATTATCGGATATTATTCAGATATAAACCCAAATTCATACCCCCTTTTATATAAACATGATAAATAATAAATAAATTTTTACAATAAACTTGAAAATTCGAAATTTGGGTCAAAATGACCGAAATACCCCTGATGACCTTGAAGTCAGGGTTTTCTGAAAGAAATTTTATAAATTTTGGAAATTTGAAAATCAAATGAAATAAATCAAACATAATATGATAGAATATGATGATATGCATGAAAATTTATGGAATTAGAAATTGAAATTTCGAAATTATGGTCAAAATGACCAAAATACCCCCGACAACAAGACTATGGCCTTGAAACCAGGATTTTCTGAAATAAATTTTACAAAATTGAAAAATATGAAATGTAAATGAGATGGAAATTAACCCTAATATGATTCTACATGCTTATGTACATGATAAAAACCCTAAAATGGCGAAAATATCATAAATATCAAATTTAACCTGATTTTCGCTTCTGAATTTAAAGATAAACTAACACATGGAGCAAATGAACTTGGAATTAAACCAAATTTGGCATGGACACCTAAAATAACCCTAGAAACATAATGGAGCGCGAAAATCTATTTTTTTGTATTTTTAAATATGGAAATTCAAATAAAAACCCTAAATTTTGTGATTTTTGCCTAAAATGTTGATTCTAAAGGGGATTTAGGATATCAAACTTCCATAAAAATTTCCCAAATTTTATGGTATGACAGAGGACAGTAAGTTAAGGATTTGCGACTTTTACACTTTCTGGTTTTGACCTATGGTCGAAGCTGTGCCACTCCGGCAAGTCGGATCGGAATCCGGCGACTCTAGGATTTAGGGGAAACAGACAAGTTTCGGTAGAAAACATGTGAAAAATGGCAGACAGATGGAAAAAAGGCTGAAATTGTGAGAAAATGTCCATGACAAACAGAGGAAGATTTGATTTTTTGACACCATTAGGATTCGGGTTATGGTTTGGAAAAGGCCATACTGTTATCAGAGACCTAAATCTCTGAGATTTCTGGACATTGGAATCTGTTAGACAGAAAGGGCAAATCCGGGAAAAATAATGAAACAGATCCACAAATTCCCAAATTTTGGGAAATGACAAGAAATTATGTTAGGATCAACTTTTATGTTGAAAGTTTTTGCAGACGGGTTACATATTGGATGAACTCGGTGCATTAGGGTCTGTCTATACCCTGACGAAAGAAAATCAATATTTTCTCAAGGGTCTGAGAAATCCGATTTTTTACAGAGATCAAAACTAATTTGAAAAACCTAAAAATTTCCAGATCATTAGTAGATTCAATCATGAATCTACTGTGATTTTTTGAGGATAATCTGAATCTCCCACAAGGGTGGTGTCAGAGGTTTAAGTCTGCCAAAGCAGAAATTGAAATTTCTGAGAAGTCCAAAACCCGAATTAGGATTTCACTTTTTTTTATGGGGTTACCAAACTCAAATGAAACCAAATTTTTTTATAGGAAATTGAGAACATATAAATCTAACACTATTAAAATTTTAAGAATTTATTGATAAAAAAACAATCTCATGAAACATCATCTAAACGATACTTAAATGAAAAATTACAAGCTCTAAGCTAGACATGAATGAAACTACATAAGATGAGTAAAAAAAAAATCAAGAAAACTAACTTAGGTGCAGCATGTAAATATATGGAATATGAAAACAAAATGAAAATAAACTAGCAAGGGGATGTGATTCACTTTGTTGCTTTTGGCTTTCGAATGAAAGATCTAGTCCATCCAACGGACATATCCCATCGTTCATCGAGCCTACTCATATAGAATATCCTCTAAAAACATATATTGATGAAACAAAGTGAATATCAAGTAAAAAAAAAACACCTTGGTCGTGGCTGAAGGTTGGGGTAGCTGTCACAAAAGGGGTTGGCTGACGGTTCTCTCGTGGTGGCTGCTAGAAGGAGGTCCGGAGGCGGCTGCTAGAAAGAGGCTTCAACGTGGAGCAGCTGCTGGAACAATGAAGATTGGGCTGCCTTTGGCTGAACCGAAGGGAACGGCTGTTGTGCTGTGGCTAAAGGGGTGAATGGCTGTTGGTTGGAGTTAAGGGTGCTGGTTGAAGTGGCTTGGAGGTACCAAAGTGTGGCTGCAAGGAGGTGCTGGAGCTGCTAAGGATGATGCCACTCCAAAGCCTGCTGGAACCGTAGGTTGAAGATGATGGCTGGAGCTGTTGGGTGTGAAGGAGGAGTGTTCTTCAATGGCTGGAAGTTGCAGCCAAGAGGAGAAGTGCTATGGCTGTAGCAGCAAAGGGGAGAGAAAGATAGAGTTCAAGGGAGAGAGAGAGAGAGAGAGAGAGAGAGAGAGAGAGAGAGAGAGAGAGAGAGAGAGAGAGAGAGAGAGAGAGACGTTGAATGGGGAGCAGTCGTGTAAAGCCTCCTTTCTCCTTTCTTTCGTTTTTTGGTCTTCTTAACTTAGGTCTTAATTCATTTTCAACTTAGGGTTTAATGAGAAGGTGTGATCATTGCAAAATTTTTCCTCTCTTGTTGGTTTCTCTCTCTTCCTTCTCTTTTCCTTTTCTAACCTCTATTTTCCTCCTTTTTGAAGGGAGAAGAATAAAAGAAAGAAAAGAAAGAGAGAAGAGAAAAGAAAGAAAGAAAGAGAGAAGATGAACTATTTTGCACGGTCTCACTTGACCTTAATTTGAAAATATTTAGCAAATAACTCACCTCCGTTTTGAAAATATGCGGGAAAATGGAGAGACGGGATTCGCTCGTCGGTACGAGGTTCGACCGTTCCTGGCGCCTTTACCAGGGGTAATCGAACCAAGGATAAAAAATGTGCCTTTTGCTTTGCCTAAATATAATCTAAGAATTTATTCTAACTCTAAATGCACAAAGAATCATGCTTGTGCAATGCAAGAATGCATGCTCCTTTTGAAAGATGTTTTGAAAATTTCCAAGTATTCTGAGATGAACTTGGTAAAGGAGTGAAGAAATGATTTAATCTAACTTAGAACTTGAGATAGATCAGAGAAGTTCTAAGTTTTTGAAGTAAATCAGGGTTGGAAGAATAAATCTTGATTTTGGGTGAGAGAATGATTTGCAGGTGATGACAAGAGGAAATGAGGCTTCAAAGTCAGAAATGGACTTTGAAGTTGGACTTGGACTTTGAAATGAATACTTGAAATGGATTTGAACTTGAAGTTTGAACTCGGAATGGATCTGAGAAATCCAAATGATATAGAAATGAATTTAAGAAATCCAGATATGATCTGTAGGTGGATTTAGATTTGAAGTCTGGAAATGAAATGGAACTGGTTTTGAAAGTTGGATTTTGAAAAATAGAACTTGATTTGAAATCTGGATTTCAAAATGGAATTCGAATCCAAAGTCTGGATCTTTGAATCTGAAATCTGAATTGGATCCGAAATTTGAAATGGATTTCGGATCTGAGATCCAAGATGGAATTGAATTCTGGATCCTAAAATGGGTTTGAATCTGAAGTCTGAGATCCAAAGTAGAATTGGATTCTGGATCCTAAAATGGATTTGGGATCCAAAGTCTGATATCCAAAGTGGAATTGGATTCTGGATCTTAAGAATGGATTGAGTTCTGGATCATAAAATGGATTTGGATCTGAAGTTTCAGATCCAAATGTAAAATTAGGATTCTGGATCCTAGAATGGAGTGGATCTGAAATCTGAGATCCAAATGTATAGTTGGGCTCTGGATCCTAAAAATGGAAATGGATCTGTAGTCTGAGGTCCAATGTGAATGTTGAATCCTGGATCCTAGAATCGGTTTTTGGATCTGAATTTGAGATCCAAAAGTGGGGATTTGTACTTGAAAATCTGGATTCAAGTTGGATTTAGGGTCTAACTTTGGATTTGGAATTTCAAAATTTGTTTTGAGAATTTTGAACTTGGAATACGAATTTCAAAGTCAAATTGGACTTTGAATTTGAAGTTTGAATCTGGAATTTAGAAGATAATAAAAAATTTCTAAGTTTGAATTGAATTTGGAAAAATGAATCTTAGAAATTGAATCTTGAATGTACAAATGAATTTCAAAGTTTAAATTGGACTTTGAATTTGAGATAGAATTTGGAATTTGAAATATAAGATGATTCTGAAGTTTCAAAGTCAAATGAGGCCTTGAAATTGAATTCTTGAATCTTTTTGAGAAATAGAGTTGAATTTGAATTTATGAATAGGTTTTGATCTGAGCAATGAAGGAAAGGATCACTTGGATTTATGAAAAGGAATATGATGCAACTCTATCCTAAATGATGAATGAATTTAAAGAATTTGAATTTAGATTTTGAAAAGCTATCTTATTCTTGAAATGAATTAAAATAAGATTGAAGATATAATACATCCCTGACTATGGTCATTGAATGTATTATATAATAATCTACATTTAAACTCAGGTGAAGAATAAAACACATTTGGTGCTTTTATAGAATTTAAAATGAAATTAACTCTCAACATACCCTGACTATGGCCATTGGTATATATTTTGAGTTAATTTTAAGTTAAATTCTGATAAAAGAAGAAAATATTTAAGAAAAGTATGATGAATTTTGAAAACGGATCCAGTGTGGATCCAGTATTATTTCGTAAAAGTTAAAAATCCTAAGTTTTGTCCATACCCTGACTATGGCCATTGATATGGATCATCAACTTAGGATCAATTACCTTTTACGAAAACGGTGCACGTGTCATTCGTGTTTCACCATCGTAAGAATTTGAGAAATAAAGAAAATAATAAAAAAATGTATGAACACAAGCAATTCATGATATTTACAATGCTCATCCATTCTATCTAAAACAAGGAAATGTAAATTTCTTATTTATACCTAATTTATTACAATTTGCAAATAAAATTTCTAGTCAAAAAGAGAAATTCAAACTTCTTATATCTTCCTGCAAAATAAAGTCAGCATGGGACATATATAATAAGCAGATGTTACATTAAGAATTGATATATATCTACGTAGGCAATGTATATATATACATATATATACATACATACGTATATATAGGTATATACATATATCTATATATATATATATACTCATATATACATGTATGTATATATATATATACATATATATAAATGTATATATATGGAGAGAGAGAGCACATGCATGCTCGCAGTAATGTATTATAACTGGATGCCAGCATGCAGTTAATTGTGTTATTTAGTTTTCTTACCTAAAAGGGAAGGCCCTTATTGGTAACCATGCCACTAGCATCACCCTAGATTATGACATAGACCATAAATTGTGTAGCACTTTAGGCAAAATTTCTTTTCAAGGAAAAGCACGAGTTTCAGATATACTACCTTAGATCTTTCTCCATAGCAGTACAAATTTCTTTTGCAGCTAATTAAAGAACAATATGTGCCAAAAATAAGCTCCTATGAAAACAATTAATTTGGAGGTAACCAGCAAGAGCTATTGCAATTACAGAGGAAACACTAATCATGAATCAAGGTGAACTAATTCAAGAGAGCTTGTATAGTGATAGAATTTCTGGGTACATACACAATACAGCTACAACTTATGGTATGGACATTTTTCTGAAGTTCTTGCTAAGAATCATATATGGTGGTGGTGAAATACCTGAGATACACAGATTTCAAGGCATCACATAAGTAGAATCCAGATGTCCAATATCAAACAGCTGGTGTGATCTTCAGTCAAGAATAACACATTGATGAGTATAGATTTACGCAATTGACTTGGACAAACTATCTGAGAATGGGGACAATCCAGTTCTTGCTAAGCCACAACTCAATGGATGATGGGGTCCCCATTGACAAAATAGTAAAATATAACCACAAAATCTGATGTTATGAAATAATTTCTAAGATATAATTAGTTTCAAAGCCGTGTGACTTCTGCAAGGCACCAGACCAGAAAACACGATGTTTATCCTTACAGGGTAGAAAGAACAAGTTTACACAAAGATACAATCATATAACTATTAAAACCACACAAACTATACTTACTCTTATGGTTGGGCAAATGCAATAGTCAAAATCAAAATATACAGTGTAGTAGAAGTTCAAATCTAAGATTGGTCATATTTGTGCTAAAAATGTCATACCTGGGATTTTGTCAGGGGAACAACATCATGTGAAAATTTGCAGTCATTACCCTTGGATTTAGAGGATAGCGAGATCTAAAGAGGTGATCTCTCTGTTGGCTGAATGGCATAGGTGGCTAAACCTTGTGATTGCAGTATTGGCGCCAGCAATTCTTAGCAAATTTTTGAATCAATTAGAGGGATTCACGACAGCACAATGGAGCTTTGGCAAATAATGAGCGATTCTGGTGATCTTGCTTGAAGCAGGGGATGCAAATGGGGAAGACAATGTGGAAAGTACAGTGGTTAGTGCAGCCAATTTACCGATGCAATGTACTGGAGGTCACAAATACAGTGGAGACATTGAGATTTTTATGAGGAATGGGATGTTGTAGAATGAGATATTATAAACTGTCAAACAATCGATCACACGACTGATTTTATTGAAGTGACACCATGACAAAATGGGAGAATCTCATGCTTTAGTGCCCCACACGAATTATCTGTCATGCCCCTGATAACAATACAAATTTCAGAATCTTTAAACTCTGGAAGACCTATTTCCAAAAAAAATGGGCTAAGTTCCTATATGCCATAATATTAAGAATTTAGTTCAAGCACAAATAAAAATGTTGGGAAGTCAAGCCACCACCTCATTTAGAAAAATAAGACAGGATCCACAATATTTCAGAGTTTCAAACCATTGAGATGAGGCAACTAGTGTATGTGGTCATGACCCAGCTAATATAATCCAGAACATAACGAGTTTAACAAATATTACAACACGACTAATCAGATGCAACAAGACAGACATTATGAATTTGAAAAATGCCTATGGGAATTACCAAAGTTAACAACTTCAAAATGCTATATGCTACAAGAGGAATGTGCATAATAGAATCATTACTAAATCAGGAAATTTTAACTCCAGGGTGACCGTCTGCTTGAGCATCACAAAGAGCAGGAAGATGAATAGTATAACTTGTAGAGAAGAGAAAAAGTATAACAGTGATTACGCCATGTAATGGTGGTGCGTGCACGGTGATGTGCTTACAGTGATAGGTGCGGTGTTTACACAACTGTAATGTGCAGATCAGTGGATTAATCAACACTTATACTCACCCAATGAAAAGGACCCCGGGCACATTACCAGTGACTATGATGAACAAGTGAAAAATCCTGTAGTGACTTTATCATTTCTTCCACAGACCAACCTTGTATCTTACATTGCCAGAAATTCAATAAGCCCACTAGATATCCTTGGTTGAGGATGGCTCAAACAGAATCAACAATTTGGATAACTATTATACCAGCAATATTAAGATCTGTGTGGCACCCATGGTGTACATCACTGCACTTCGATAAACCAAGCAAAAGATAAAACATTCATTATAACATATATTATACCTAAATTGCGGTATTCAACAATCTTAAAACATTACAGGGGATAGGCGACATTGAGTAGAGAATGAACCAAAACTGAAGATGATGTGAAAAAAAAAATGAAATATCTGGGTTGAGATGAATACCTTATGGTGAACGAGCACTAATGGTACCTGCACAGCAAATCGATCTTCCTATCTAGCTTTACCTGATCCATCACCAGCAAGGGCTAGATAGGTAAACAGAATCGTGAAGATGTATACTCTTTGTTGAATTGATCACATAGCAAATATTGCTATAGAATCAGATTCTCATAGCAGATCTGTTGAGCATAATTCTGAAATGCATCTCTTGAAAATTCTCGACATCCATGGTCTCCCTTTTACCGAGTGAGATCGTACCAGGTGGGACTTGTTCAGTCTTTAACCATCTTACCGTAAAACGAGGTAAGGATCAGCTTGCATAACTTTGGCTTCTTTGGGAAGAGGGAAAATGTCAGACATCGGACAAATTGATCTCTTTACACAAGAATAGAGTGTTAATAGTGGAATGAAAATTGAGATGAAAAATCATCTCATCCAAGGCATTCGAAATACATCTGGTACATTCCGTGGTGGCTTTATGATTACAGCATTGCTCCCACAGTAAAAGAAAGGGGGTGATACATATTAATGGGTACGAAATGGGAAATCAGAAACATAGCAGATGATTAAGATCAACAGGCGTTCAGAAAAGAAACAAGAAATCTAAAAAAAAAATGACATCTGATGCTAAGGAACGGATCGATTCATTAAAATCAGAATGAATGCTAAAAGGGAAATTCTAAAACATGAAGATAGAAAGAAAAGGGGTAAGCCGTGAGATACAAAACGATGTTATACAGAAAAAAATGTAAATATTAACAATGAATGTGAGAATGTACAAAAGATACAGATGATGAAGATGCAAGAAATACAATACAGAAAATGATGATGTCGATGATGTTTTTAGACAAATCATAAAAAATGACATGAACAAAAGTAAACCGAACAAAATTCAAAAATAAACCACAGAAAAGGAAGGAATTGTCGGATTTATTCCGTTGATGTCGCACAGATGCAGGTCGATATTATCACCGGCAAATCGACACTACATGGTGCTTTGGTAAAAAAAAAGAATAGGAAAATCAAGAAGAACAAGGGAAACTAAAGAAGAAACGAGCACTTACCGTGACTATTACTGGAGGTCGAATTTCCTTCGTTTGATCAGGGAGGATCCGAGAAAAAGAAAAGAAAAATTAGAAGTAGAGGGGAAAGAGGATACTGAGAGAAAGAGGAACCCAATGCCAAGATGGTGGAGGGGTGAAGAGCGGTCCTGAGGGTTTCGGCGATGTTGGTTTATATAAGAAGAGAAGGAAAGATTGAAAAGGGTGGATTTGTTGTTGGAGATGAAGGGTGAATGGAGGTTTCGGTTGGTGATGGGTGGCTGGATGAAGGTTGTTGCAGATGGGTGGCTCGGGAAGGTGATCGGGCGGCTGGGCGATGAGAATGGAGAGGGTTGAGGAGAGGAGCCATGGAGGAGTGCGACTGAGTGAAAGAGAGGGGCGTGAGGCGTTGTCTTCCTCATTTGAAAACCCTAAGAAGAGGTTTTACAATGGGCCCCTCTTTTATTTTTAAGATTTTACAAAGAGGGGCTCGATTTTTAACAAAAGTGTTTTTTTTTTAAAAAGAAAAGGTTGTTTTTGTAAAAATGATGGTTTTCAAAAAGAGGTTTTTCAAAAACTAATTCTTTGTTTCTTTTCTTATTTTGCATTTTCCATTTTTTTGTATTTTTGTAATAGAAAAACTAAAATTTTATGAGAACAAAGTTTAAACACTAAAATTTTGTATTTTTCTAAAAAATATTTTAAAAAAAATGTTTTCTTGAGAATTTCAGGCCATCTTGGGGAAAATTTCTTCAGAAAAAGGGGTTTGGACCCAGGTTTTGAGAAAATGTTCGAGTTTTGACACTCGAATCGAGAAATACAATGTGATGGATCCAGACGGATGTCGGATGGACTGTCCGAGCTACTTGAAAACTATTTTTGGTATTTTCTTAAAAATTGGACAATGAGACTCAATTTTGGATCTGGATAATGGATCTGGATCCAAAATTAATTTAAACATATAAAATGAATTTAATTTCAGTAAAGCTTGAGAAAAGAACTGGAATTTAGATTTTAAAATGACTCATTTGCTGAAAAATGAATTTAGAGGCAAGAAGGGAATATTTAAAAGATTTTGAAAAATTTGGGGTGTTCACAGAAAGGAAAGAAGGGTTTACGTTAGATGGGTTGGAGAATAGGAAAAGGAAGGAAGGGAAGAAGGAAAGAAAGGAAGAAAAGAAGAAAAGGAAGGAAGAAGGAAAAGAAGAAAGGAAAGAAAAGAAAGAAGAAGAAGGAAAGGAAGGGAAGAAATAAAAGGAAGGAAGAAAGAAATGGGGCTGGAGGTTCGGGCGACCACCTTGTGGGTCCCACCTCTCTAAAATAAAATAAATAAAAATCAATAAAAATAAAAATAAACAAATAAAAAGAAACATCTTTTTTTTTAATAAAATAGAAATGTAAATGAATGGGCCATCTCAGAGCGGGTCCAAATTCCACTTTTGAAATTCATTTTGACGATTAGAGGGGTAAAATAGTCTTTTCAAAAAACTTTCTAAACGAAACGAGCTATTTTTGGATGTTTTTTGAAATGAGCTCAGATTTTGAAGTTCAATACCCCGTTGCGAAGCAAATCCAATGTAGAATTTAAAAATGTAATTTTGAAAGAAATCCAGATTGTTTTTCTCGAGAAAATGCTTCCAACTCTATTTTCAAACAAAATGAGCTATTTTTGGCAATTTTTTAAACGAGCTCAGATTTTGAAGTTCAATACCCTGTTGCGAAGCAAATCCATTGTAGAATTCAAAAATTTGAGTTTGAACTAAATCCAGATTATTTTTCTTGAGAAATTATTTTCAAATTTAAACTCCTGGGGGTAAAAATGTCAATTTTGGAAACCCAGGGGTTGAAATTGATTTCTGAAAGCTTTTAAAACTCGATCTGGATTGAAATTTATAAAACTGGAGTTCTGGACTTCGAAAATAAAATGAAATGTGATGAAATGCTAAGAAATGATATGAAATGATGAGAAATGATATGAAATGATGAGAAATGACATGCGAAATGCAGACCCTGAATGAAAAATTTTGGATTTTAAACCCCGATTAACACTTGTACCAGTTTAAAAAGCATTAAAACTGATAAAATTTGTGAAATGGTTGAAGAAATGGTTTCTGGACTCTACTAGGTTAGAATGACACTGGAAATTTGGGTTCGAGCTGGATTGAACTACGATGAGCTAGATTAAGTTGGGTTTTAGAGTTTCAGAACTCAAATGAACTCACCAGACACTGACTCAACTGACCTTTCCGACTAAATTTTCAAGAAAAGCTGCCATTTTTAGAGAAATGGTATGGAATGATCATTGGAATGAAGTGAATTACGAACCTGAACTAGGTTTGAGCTGAAACAAAGGTCAGTAATATTGAGGTGAACTAAAATCGAGGCTCAAACACTAGCTCAACTGACTAAACTCGGCTCAATTTCAGCTAAAAGAGTTGAAATGGACTAAAATGGGCTCTTGGACACTTAGAAATGGTTTTGAACTGAAATTGGAGCACTTGAACTCTTGGTGAGCTCAAGTTAGACTCTAAGGAACATGACTGACTGAATCAAAGACAATTTGTTTGGATTTGAGTGAGAAATGAGCTCGTTTCTGAAGAAATGATCCCATTTTGGCAGAAATGGTCAGAAATGAAAATGGTTTATTCATTATAAGCTCAGATGAGCTTGAGATGACTGATATTCTAACTGTCTTGAACTGACCAATGAGCTTGGTTGACTCCGACTGACTGGGGTCTGGGATGACCTAGGGGTAAAATGATAATTTTCCTAATGAAAATGGGTAAAATGGTGATTTTCTGAAACTGACTCGGGGTTTGACTCCTACACTGACCTGACAGGGTTGGCACTGCCTGAGGAGGATTGTTTGAGAATGGATGTGGAAAATTTGGGGTGTTTACACCCGAAAATACTACAAATCGTAGTTAAAAGACTGAACAATACTACAAATCATTGTAGGATGACCAAACAACACTACAAATCGCTGTGGGGCTTGTTGGAGACCCGAAAATGCTACAAATCGTGGTTAAAAGACTGGACAACACTACAAATCGTTGTGGGGCTCATTGGAGACCCAAAAATACTACAAATCGTAGTAGGGACTCATTGGAGACCCAAAAAAAATCATAACCATGATTTGCTGAAGAATGTTGTCAATCAGATGACAATTTGTTGAAGGAGTGCTACAACAGTCATGATATGGGGGCCAAAATCAGAACATATACAAAATTTGGATAAAGAGTTCTGGTATTTAATCAAAATAAAATAGTATTTACCATAAAAAAATTGAAAAATTTGCAGGGATAAAGTAGACATATAAATAAAGAGAACCTGTTTTACAAAATTGAAAAATGATCTCCCATTAGGGAAATAAAATTCTGACAAAATAGATTAAAATCTGGGCCATTAAAATGACACAAGGTTACATAGTTGTGGTTTTTTACCCAAGACAGGTATGAAAACACATAGAAATCGCTGAAATTTGGTATGGACAAACTAGGTTCAATTTAAAAAACACTTCTTTTTATGAATCAGAAAGATCATCTCTGGTTAGGGAGAAATCAATCCCGCAAGTTGGTCCTGATTCTGCTAAAATCCTGACAGTATAAAATAACAGGTTCTGAATCTTGATTTTGAAAGTAGGTCAAACAAACTTAGAATGCTTTGAGTTTTGGTGGAGAGCATGAAGACATATGCATGAAGTTACAGTAAAAAATTTAGATTAAAATGAGCTTTGATTACATACAAATCAATAGATCTAAAATGCACCAGAATTGAAAATACAATCTAGAAAGCAACTAAACATGATGAAAGCAAACTGCACATGTGTAGATGTTCAAACATGAAATCTAATGCCTTAAAACATGAATGAATTCATGGATGATGAAAAATTAAGACAGAAAATGCATTAAAAGAAAACCAAAATGGCTGAGGCACAAATCTAACTTGTTGTAGCCCATTTGAAAGAAGGATTTGATCTAAAAAGATCAAACCACTTCAATTTTTTTGGCTCAATCAAAATATGTTAAATAGAGATTAAAATGCAGCAAATAGGAAGATGAAAACTCAGATTCTAATCTATTAATGATGCTATGACAAAAAAAATTTAAGGGAATAGAAGATGAATACTCACCTTGGTTGAAGGGGTCTGAAAGAAAGGGCTGAAAATTTCTCCAAATTTCGTAAACTCCAAGTAAGAAGGAGAGAGAGAGAGAGAGAGAGAGAGAGAGAGAGAGACTGCTGACCACCAATCGTTGATTGTTCCTCCCTTTTTTCTTCCTTCCTTCCTCTTCTTATTCTTCTTTCTCCTTCTTTTCTTGCTTCTTTTCTGCTCATTTTCTTCCTTCTTTTCCTCCTTTTTTTCTTCCTCTGTTTCCTCCTCCTTTTCTTCCCCTTTTTCTGGAGGGTCTAGGGTTGAGGCAGCAATGGGCTCGTATAGGGTTGACGATTTTTCTTTAAAAATGAATTTTAATAGGTTTAAAAAACTATAATAAAATATGAATAAAAAAGGAGGATTTTGAAAATAACGGATTTTAATTGGATCCGAGATCCAATTTGATTTTCGACTCCAAATTGAGTTAAAACTGGATTCATGGTATTTTTAAAAGATTTTTGCAAAATGATGGATTTGAATTTCAAATTTCAGAATTTAAAATTAGAGCAAAAATTAAATTTTGAAAAGGATCTGGATCTGTTTTGATATTTCAAAATCCAAATTGAACTATAAACTAGATCCATGATATTTTTTAAGAGATTTTTGCAAAATGATGGATTTGAATTTCAAATTTAAGAATTTCAAATTAGAGCAAAAATTGAATTTTGAAAAGGATATGGATCTGAGGTTTTGAATAAAAACTAGATTTGGATCTGGATCTTGATTACATATCAAAATAAGGGAGATTAGTTCGAATTGGGTTTGAAACTTGGGAATGAATTTATAAAAATGAAAAATCCAAGCTTATGATGTAGTTCGGATTTGGATATTGGATCAAACCTGGAAATAGATCTTAGGTATTATATTAAAACTTAAGAAATGAAGTTGGATCTCGGATAACAGATGAACTCGAGATCATGAATTGCTTCAAATATACTCCTGAACAAATTAGGAATTCAAAAAGGGTTTGGCATTTATAAAAAGGGGGATCCGAAATGGATTTGAAAATTTTGGGGTGTTTACACTCGTCCCATAACTAATCAGGCAACCATCACTACACATAGGACGACTACTGCCTTGAAACTGAAATTAACCAAAACCCAACTCTTCTGATGGCCAACACCTCTAGGGCTCTAAATTTTCTGGCCAAAACTGCCAGAATTTGACAAGTTCACAATGCAAGTCACTATATTAACAAACAGAAAAACACCGATACCTTGTTCGTAACTGAACAGTTCGACAATCGATTCCCTTTCTTTCTGGGTAACAAAGACCAATAAAAGGAAATTAGACGCAATACATTGTTCTCTAAAACCCAATAACACTTAGAAAGATTTTCCCATCTGTTAACCATCGCTAACAATCTATCTACTACACAACCAACACCCAGAAAGAAACAGGGGAAATGATACTGTTAAGGGTAAATCTGAATGGAAATGCAAGATGAAGAGATGAGCAAAGGCTGTTGAAAAAAAAAAGAACAGAAATCCATAGCGCCAAGAGGAATAAAAGCAGATGGGATGCCAGATTGCAATGATCTAATCAATTTATCTGATAAAGAACAAATACACGATGCAGATAAAATCAAACATAATGTGGATTTTAAAGGAAAAAAAAAAGTGCATCAGGCAAGTTCAGCAGACGAGTTATCAAAAGAATGTAGATGCCAAGTAAATACGATGTTGCTGAAACAGAATCACATTAAAGGATTAGGTAGAATCAATGATAGAAACAAAAGCTATAGTGAAAATATAAATCCTAGAGCAGATCATAGTTTAGATAAAATGTAAATGAGTAGTGAATCCAAAAGGCATAAACAGATATGTATACTCACGTAAACTGAAGAAATTCAACAAGATGGATTGTTAATAAATAAAAAAAAGGGAAGAAGAGGTTATGGAGAACCAGAATCCAATCAAGGGATCGGTACATATTGCAAGATAAACGCAATGAATGCAGATAATGATGTCTGAACAAATTTACAGAAAGAAGAAACAAAAGATAGCATGAACAAAGGAAATAAAAAAAAGATGAATTGCAGAAACAAAAGAACAAAATATTGGAATGCAATGATTCCTTTGATATTGCTTATTTGTAACTCGATTTGCTATATGCAAATCGAAGTTACAAAGAGTGTGTCAATGGGGCAAAAAGAAACAAATTAAAACAAAGGAAAAGGAGAAGATTCTTACCCGACTTGTAGGGATTCTGAAGGAAGGAGAATGAGGCTTCTTCAGTGGCCTTGAGGGGAAGAATTCTGAGGGAAAGGGGAAGGATACATGAAGAAGAAGGGAAATGTTGAGGTGGAGAATGGATCTCGAGAGCTTCCCCTTTGGCGTTCATTTTATAGAGGGGAGAGGAAGGCTATGGAAGGGAATTCTCTTGGGGATGGACGGATGAAGGAAGATGAGGACGGTTGAAGATCGGTGGAAGGCCATCACCTCCATTGCCTCTCTTGCGGTGCTTTTTTGCAACGGATGGCCGTTGGGGTTTTTCAAGGGAGGCCCAACCTTTTTCAGAAATCTCCAAAATAACAATTTTGCTTTTCTTAAAATTTTCAAAAAAAACATGGTTTTTAGCTAAAGAAATGCTTTCAAAAGGAAATGGGAGTTTCTAAACTATCATTTTTTTTATATATACATATTATTGTATTTTTTTGAGATAAACTCTAAAACTATGAAAAAAATAGGGGATTTAAAGCTATTTTTTTGTATTTTTGAAAAATATTTACAAAGAGGGGTTTTCTGAGAGCTCGGGCTTGATTTTTGGAAATTTCTTCAGAAAACGGGTTTAGATCCAGATTTTGAGGAGATATTCGAGTTTTGAACCTCGAATCGAGAAATACAAAGCATCGAGGCCAAATGGATATCAGATGGACTGTATGAGCCTTTTAGAAATTATTTTGGTATTTTTTGTAAATTCAATCTGAAATTTGGATAACGAGGCTCAAATTTGGATTTTAACACTGGACCCGGATCCAAAATTGAGTCAGATAGAGAAAAGTGGATTTGATTCTAGTAAATCTGAGAGATAACTGGAATTTTGATTTAAAATTGACTCACTTTACTAAGAAAATGGGGCCCAGGAGCAAAAAGGGAATATTTACAAAATTTTGAAAAATTTGGGGTGTTCACAGATGCCCCTCTTTGCTACTAAGCCGGTTGTAAGCCGACCTTAGTGGCAAAGAAAATACTCCAAATTTTGAACAATGCCCTAGTCAGCAGATCTGAACTAGGTGTAGAAGAATTATTTTGGAAAGATATGATTTTCTCAGGCTTAACACCTTATCCTGAATGGTTTTGGGGGGACGAAATTCTCGAAAATGATATGACTGAATAATAGAAATGAGAAAATCGTGATGGGACTTTGGGTGAAGTTCCCGAAATGGTGGAAAATAAGAATTTTGATCAAGTCTCACGGGTGAGACAAGATCAACTTTTTGGAATCACTCAAGTTTAGCCCTTAACCTGGATGGGATGAAGATATCTCAAGATAACCTGAATGGGGAAAGGAATATATGAGGACCTTGATGGGACATTTTTGTAAAATGCCTCATGAGATGAAGCTCAAGTAGGATCCTATTCTGGATGGATATATAAAGCATGGATTCCTCAATGGGAAGAACCATGATGGGACTAGAAGAAAACACCTCGTCAAAACGAGGAACCTCGTCGGAACGAAACTCAGGTTTAACCCAAACCTGAAAAAAGAAGATACCTCGAGGGGCGAGGTTGAGACCTAACCCTTAACCTGAAGGGGACGACCAAATGGAATCCTCGAATGAAGAAACCATGATGGGACCTTTCGGAGTTTGGATGAACAAATCCAAAAGGAGTTCGCAAAAGGAGAAAAATAGAGTTCTCTAAAGCTTGGAAAAATGGATGATCTTGGGCACCTCATTGCTGAGACTAAATCAGCTTTTGAAATTGATGACCTCTCGCAAAAAATTTAGGTTTGACCCTTAACCTGAGTGGGTGCGACCATACGGCATTCTCGAATGAAGAAATCGTGATGGGACAGGAAGAGATACCTCTCCTGAATGAGGCAACTCTTTTGGAAGATATAAACAACACTAGGTTGTATCAAAATGGATATTGAATATTTATTTTATTCTTGGAATAGCTAGAAAATTTTGCCAATAAGATAAAATTGTAGTTGACTCAAATGTTTGAAAAAAATGTGCACATATATGCGAAAGACATTCCCTCTTTTACCTGGAGTATTTCCTCCAACGAGGTTAACTCCTTAGTCTTAAGAGTCAAATTCAAATTTTTTAGCACTGATGATTTTCTTCAAGGAATATATCCATTTCCCTGATATGAGAAGAAAAGAAATATTCTTAATTTCATAAAAGCAAGAAGGGAAACAATATTGATAAAAGACTTTCGCATAAGAAAAGATGACTTCAGGCAACTTTGGCAGTTTGATATCTGGGTGTTTTCCCATGATGATCTTTTTGCACTCTTTTTGAGTCGTTGAGCTTTCTTGGTTTTTCGGAGGAAGCTTATTACATCATCCTTCATTTTGGAGATGTCCTGACTTTTCTTTTTTCTGGGAAGGGTACGTCACAAACTCCTTCATCTTGGAGATGTTCTGATCCTTCTTTTGTCTCAGAAATTATATTGATGATATTGGCTCAAAAGGTCTTTAGATGATAGCAAAAATCAAATATCTTTTAGGGTTTGTCGGTAGGTTCATGGCATCCACCTTCATATTAACGGTGATCTGAACTTTCTCTGGAAGGATCCGTCACAAACTCCTTCATCTCGGAGATGATCCAAATCTTCTTTGGCCCTGGGGGTCTAGCTTGTATATTTGTCTTCATCTTGACGACAATTGAGAGATCCCTTTTGCAGATATTTGATTGCAGCTTAAATGGATGAGGAGATATGGATTGAATGGACTCTTTTTATAGCTCAGGATATTTTCACTGCCTGATTGCCAAAAAAATCATCTTTAAACATGTGTCGTAGCTATGATCAATATCAATTTGCTTCTGGCTTTTCCACATCATTGAATATTTCTTTTGCTAATCATACCGATGATATTTCTTACATCCTTTTGGTTGATCAATAGGGAAAAAATTTGAATTTTATCCCTTTTTCGCAAAAAAGTTTCACCTTCTTGGAAAGAGTACTAGAGGTAATCTGAGGTGATTCTTTTGTGCAGTAAAATGTTTGGAATCAACAAATGCTTTTAGCAAATTGGCAAAGTTTTCACAAATTCTGTGTGAAATAATCACTCAATATAGATTTTAATGAGACCTTGAGTTGAATCTTTGATTTTGGAAATTTCGACCAGTAAAACTGGGACCTTTTATTTAACGGCCAGCGAAGGAGCTAGGACTTTTGATTTAACGACCAGTGAAAACTGGGACCTTTTATTAAACGACCATCGAAGGAGCTGGAACCTTTGATTTAATGACCAGTGAAAACTGGGACCTTTCATTTAACGACCAGTGAAGGAGATGAAACCTTTGATTTAATGACCAGTGAAAACTGGGACCTTTCATTTAACGACCAACGAAGGAGGTGGAACCTTTGATTTAACGACCAGTGAAAACTGGGACCTTTCATTTAACGGCCAGCGAATGAGCTGCAACTTTTGATTTAACGACCAGTGAGAACTGTGACCTTTGATTTAACGACTAGTGAAAACTGGGACCTCTCTGTTAACGACCAGCAAAGGGGCTGAAATCTTTGATTTAACGACCAGTGAAAACTGGGACCTTTTATTTAACAACCAACAAAAAAGCTGAAACCTTTGATTTAATGACCAATGAAAACTGAGACCTTTCATTTAATGACCAACGAAGGAGCTGGAACCTTTGATTTAACGACCAGTGAAAACTGGGGCCTTTCATTTAACGACCAGCGAAGGAGCTAGAACCTTTGATTTAACGACCAGTGAAAACTGGGACCTTTCATTTAACGACCAGCGAAGGAGCTCGAACCTTTGATTTAACGACCAGTGAAAACTGGGACCTTTCATTTAACGACCAACGAAGGAGCTGGAACCTTTGATTTAACGACTAGTGAAAACTGTGACCTTTCATTTAACGACCAGCGAAGGAGCTGGAACCTTTGATTTAACGACTAGTGAAAACTAGGACCTTTCATTTAACGACCAACAAAGGAGCTGAAACCTTTGATTATGTGATCTAAAATTGAGACTTTTTGTGAAACAACCAGTACGAGGACTGAGTTTTGTGAATGAACTTGATTTTTAGATTTGAAGATTTTGAGAGGTAACCCGTGTGAGGACTGGATTTTTCAAATGAACTTGGTCTTTAGGTTTGAAAATTTTGCAAAATGACCAGTGCGAGCACCGAGTTTTACCAAATGAACTTGATCTTTAGTTGAAAATTTTCAAAGATAACCACTGCAAGGACCGGGTTCCTCAAATGGACTTGCTCTTTATTTGAAAATTTTGAAAAATGACATGTTTAAGGACTAAGTTTCGAAAAATGGTTCGATCTAACATCCAAAATTTAAAATGACCAGTTCGAGGACTGAATTTTGAAAGCATACCAATAAGAGCACTGAATTTTTGAAAATGTACCAGTACGAGCACTGAATTTTCCAACTGAGATTTGGGAAGGAGACCGACATTCTTAAGATATTTGTAAATTGAAGCAGGAATGATTGCCGGGGTTTCAGGATTATCTTTTATACTGAAGGGGAAATAGAATAGATATTTGATGAGAATTTAGGAAATCATAAAAAAAATGATTCAGGTTTATCCCTTAACCTGAAAGGGAAAAGAATATCTCAAAGGCCGAGGTTTAGGCTTGTCCCTTAACCTGAAAGGGAAGAAGAAGATTTTGTGAAGAGATAACTTGAGACTTGAATTTAGAAGGGATATAACAAAATTTATGATTTATGATTTAGATGGACCAGCACAGTTAGCTGTATTCGGTCCAATTTTCAGAATTAACCCCTTATCCTGAACGGGGAAAAGAAAGAATAAAATTTAAGAAGATAGAAGGAGATAGAATTTGATGAAAGATTGATAAAAATGAAGAAAATTTGAGGAAATTGATGAAAATTTATTTTGTAAAAAAATTCTCACAAGTAACATTGTTGCTCCTATGAGTGATCTCAGGATTATCCCTTATTCTGAATGGGAGCACCTCGAAGAACGAGGGTCAGGTTTTTTCCTTCACCTGAAAGGGTAAACAAATAAAGGAATACCTCATTGAAAAGAGGCATCAGGTTTATCCCTTAACCTAAAAGGGTAAAAAGTTGATAAAATTTAATAAAATTGAGGAAAAATTGATAAAACTTGATAAAATTGATGTAAACTTGATAAAAACATGAATAAAATGAATGAAACTAATAAAGATAACAAGATTAATTGAAAATTTATAAGATTTGAGAAAAATGAGTTTGTCTGATCCTGCCTGCATATGGGATCTTCAAAGTGAAAGGAAAATGTTCATTTGAAAGACAAGTGAGAAATTATTTTTGGGAAGAGAATCAACCGCAAGAAGAATGATCAGCGCGAGAGCTGATCTTCAAAAGGGAATCAACACGAGAGATCATCATGAGGGTCAATTTTTGAAGGTAATAGTTTAAAACCTACTTTTTGAAAAAGAAGATCAACAATAGGTTTGATTTTTGAAAACAAGGTTCGAAACCAATAAGATCAACACAAGGGTTGATTTTTGAAGACAATGGTTCAAAACAAATTTTAGAAAAGAAGATCAACACGAGGGTTGATTTTTGAGAACAAGCGTTCAAAACCAATAAGATCAACACAAGGGTTGATTTTTGAAGACAATGGTTCAAAACAAATTTTAGAAAAGAAGATCAACACGAGGGTTGATTTTTGACAAAGGTTGGACCAAAAAAATATTTGAATTTTTTGGTTATCGTAACAAAGATTTTGCAGAAACTTTCAAAATTTTATGATTTTTGAAAAACCCTCATAGGTAATATCATTTATCTCATGAATGATGTCAGGATTGTCCCTCATTTTGAAAAGAACAGGAACTTAATGCCCTAGTATGGTAAAAGAAAGAAGTATTGGATATCGAAGATATAAAGGAAATTGACATTAATAAGTAAAGTTCGATAACAAAACTGAATATTTACAAGTACTTTGATGAAAATGGTTCATAAAAGACTGGGCTGACTTGCCCCTACAAGACGACTGACAAAAAGGAATGAAAGCGAAGAAAAACTTTGACATCCTCAATTTTTTTGAGTGGTCCGGAAATGGCTTGGTCAGGACCGCTAGCTGCTCTTCTTCCTCGTCCTCCACCAGAAGATTTCTATCAATGGAGTCTTGTATCATATGCTTGAGGACGAAGCAATGCTCTGTATCGTGCCCCGTTGTTCTATGGAACTTGCATAATTGGTCTTTAAATTTTCTCAAGATTATAGGAGGATCCGCAACTTTAGAGAGTTTGATCATCCCATGGTTTAACATGTACTCCAAAATTGTTTCCAAAGATTGATCTAAAGGAATGAAGATTCGATCTTTCTCCCATTTGATGTACTTGGGCTTCTCTTGAAGATCCTCTTTTTGTTGGAGTCCAGTCATAAGTGGTTTGTCATTGTTCTTAGAGAACCTTTCCTTCTGCCCCTTGTTCTGATCTATTTTCGAGCCACTGCCATTGTTATTTCTGTTTTCCTTGCTGCTACTGCCATGATTATTGCTGGAGGTTTCAGCTGAATGAGTGAACTGTGCCTTCTTCTTCTGGTCTTGGATATTCTTGACCAGAGACATGCCCTCGTAGAGCCCATTTTCCATTCCTGCCTCGAGCCATTCGGCTCGCTCAATCAATTTGATGAAGGATTTCATCGGGAAAGTGGCGATGAGGCTCCTTAGGGGTTGACAAAAATTATTGAGGATCACAGTGCATGTTCTTTAGGAATGGGAACCTTCATTTTGTTACAGGTGCTTCTCCACCTGTGGATGAATTCTCCGGCTTTTTCATTTTCATTCTGCTTCAGGTTGTAAAGATGATTGAGCGTAGGTGAAGCCTCAGTATTGAATAAGAAGCGCTCGATGAACAAATTTACCACCTTATCAAACTCTCGTAGTTCGATAGGATTGATGTGGTCGGCATACCACCTGGACGCTATACCCTCCAGATTGCGGGGAAAGCAAATGAACAGAGCCCTGTTGTCCTTTCTGAAACGGCAGCATTCTGCATAAAAGGTGGTTAGGTGAGTCTTAGGATTGTCAATTCCGTCAAACTTGAGGAATTTGCGAGGAAGATTCTCCAGGTTATCATCCCCATCTAGGCCATCGTAGAAATCCTCGCCAGTGTAGGTTTGCTTACCCTTACTCTTGGCTTGAATGTCCTTGATTGCTCGAGTCATTTTCTTTAGTTGATCACGCATCAGGTCCTCTGCTGGAATCCCAAACTTGGGCCTGTTGACAGATTCAGGTTCTTCAGCGGCTATCTTTACAAACTACTGCGGAGGATTCTGGCTGAACACGAACTGTTCTTCTTCTTCTGATTTTGTCCCCTCAGAAATACTGTCTGGTTGCATCTTCCTTTTGATGATCCTGACGTGTTTTTTCACAACCTTCTTTTTCAGTTTGCTCTTAGGAACTTCCCTTTTCAGACTAACCTCGGTCTGCTCTGACATCATCTTGGTCATCATCTTCTGGAACAAACCGTAGATAACTGGATCAACATCATCTCCTTTGTTCTGGCTATGTCCTTTGGATGACCTAGAAGAGTTCATTCCTTCTATTTCACTGTCGCTGTATTGTTGAAAAGTCTTTTTTCCTGTCCTCGTTTGAACCATATTGAATACCAATGTTTTTTGTAGAGGAAAAAAATGGAGATTTTAGACTAAAGAAATTTTGGGAGAAAAATTTTGACAAGAGAAGGAATCAGGTTGAATAGGTTAAAAAATGATATCCCATTACTAGGGATTGAGTTGTCACAGAATTCGTGACAATTGCGTTGTTACTTTGTGAGGGAGAATAAACAACTAAAACACGAAGGAAAATGATATTTTGAAAAGGATATCTCTTGACGGAAAGAGATTTTATTTATGAAAAGATAAACAAGAAAATAGAATCAGAAGATACATTGGAAAGATAGGAGGAAAAAGAATTTGAAAATAGATGGTAAAGATTTAAAATTTTGAAAAATTGCAGGCAGAATCAGAAGAATTTGAAAAAATCAGAAGAAGAAAAGAAAAATACACCTAGGTTTTAAAAACAAAGAAGAAATTTTGAATAATATATACCCAGGGTTTTGGAAAATATAAGATATCACACAATCACAGATGTATAAACATGGATACACAAGCAACACTTCCTAAAGCTGACTCTAAATGCAATATTTGAAATGGCTGATAGGACCTTAATCCTAACTCTAAGATTTAGATCATCTGATTTCAATCAAGATATGCTGATATACTCAAACTGAAGCTCGAAGTACGTAGCAAAAAAAAAAAAAATCTGGTTCTAAGGTAATGGCTTCCTAACATCCTTCAGCACTTACCGATATTCCTCGGACTAAGGTCCTTAGGTACGTGGTAGGGGGGGCGGTAACCCAAATAAGTGGTCCAGTTGTGAGGCTCTCTTTTGAACTATGGTTTAGTGAGACAGCCCAGCAACATGAAGACCGGGACAATATAGGTAGGGATGTTTTTCGAAAACATGTTCAACATGCAATAAAACTAGAAAGCTCTAATGCAAGTCCTAAAAGAGATAGAATTTAAATGAATAGAAGCATACACTCTCATACATTGTTTGCATTCAATCCCTAAAATTGAGGAGAGTTGTATTTTAGACCTAAGTCTAAGTGAACATGGAATAATCTCCTCAATATGGTCCTATCAAACCATACTTAAATCCTATATGCATTATGTCAGCTTAGGACAGAGTCTAGGCTCCTAAGGTTTGCATGGAAATGAAGCTGACATGTGTAGAATAAAGACTTAGATAATATCAAAGCAAAGCAAAAAGGCAAAAATTCGATCGGACGGAGACGGATTCCATCACGATCGCCAAAACTGTGATCATCGCAAATTTTTTCCTCTTGTGTTTCCTTCTCTTCCTTCTCTTTTTCCTTTATAACCTATATTTTCCTTTTTGAAGGGGAAAATAAAAGACAGAAAAGGGGAGAGAGGAGAAAAGAAAAGAAGAGAGAGATGAACTCTTTTGCGAAGGTCTCACTTAACCTTATTTTTGAAAATATTTAGAAAAATTACTCACCTCCATTTTGAAAAATTGCGAGAAAACAAGGAGAGACGGGATTTGCTCGTCGGTACGAGGTTTGATCATTCTTGGTGCCTTTACCAGGGGTAATCGAACCAAGGATCGAATTTATGCCTTTTTGCTTTGCTAAAATATTATCTAAAAATTTATTCTAAGTATAAAATGCACAAAGAATCATGCTTGTGCGAATGCAAGAATGTATGCTCTTTTGAGAAAAATAGTTTGGAAATTTGGGATTTTTCAAATAATTCTGAAATAAATATGATAATGGAGTGAAGAAATGATTCAAAGATTTGAATTTGGTTTGAAAAAGTTAGATTTTGAATCTAACTCAGAATTTGACATAGATCTGGAAGAAGAGACTTGAAATTCTAAGTCCCGGAATGCTCAGAATTTGAAAAGATAAGTCTTCAGATGAAGAAAAAGGGAATTTAGAATTAAAATTTTGAAATAGAAATGAATTTTCAAAGTCATAATGGACTTTTGAGTTTGGATCGATTTTCAAGAATCGATTTTAAAAATGAAATCTTAAATTCAGAACATAAGAAATTTGAATTTAGACTTGAGAAATGAATTCAATATTGGCTTTGGAAATGAGAATTGGAAATGGAACTGGATTATAGATCTAGAATGAAATTTTGATCTGAAATCTGGAATGGATTTTTGATCTGAAATCTAGCATCCTAGGTGGAATTGAATCCGAAGTCTGAAATCCAAGATGGAATTGAATCCGAGATCTGGAATCCTAACTGGAATTGGATCCAAAGTTTGGAATCCAAAATGATGTTGGACCCGAAGTCTGGAATCCTAATTGGAGATTGGATTTGGAAATCTGAATTCAATGTGGAATTGGATTCTAAATCTAGAATCCAAGATGGAATTTGATTTTTGAAGATCC
Source organism: Nuphar pumila (assembly GCF_984573655.1). Taxonomy (NCBI): domain Eukaryota; kingdom Viridiplantae; phylum Streptophyta; class Magnoliopsida; order Nymphaeales; family Nymphaeaceae; genus Nuphar; species Nuphar pumila. The sequence continues at coordinate 32,892,528 of NC_143262.1, read as the reverse complement.
AAATGGGACTTTGAGGATGGATCTGAATTTTTTGGAAATACAGATTTTAAATTTGAAAGTGGGTTTTAGGAAAAATCGAATTTTGAGATTCAGAATCAATCTTAAAACCTTGATTTTGAATTTTGAGAATCAAGATTCAATCCTTAGATAGAACTTTGGAGTTTTTGAAAAATAAAGAATAAACTTGAATTTTTAAATCAGGTGATAAGTCTGAGAATTTCAAAGTTAAATTAAACTTTGAAATTTGATCTGAATTGTTAAATTGAATTTAAAATTAAATCCTAAAAATGGAAGTGAATTTGAATTTTCAAAGTTGAATTAAACTTTGAAATTTGATTTGAATTAAATTTTGAATACAAAAAAATGAATTTTGAAATTTCAAAGTCAACTTGGACTTTGAAATTGAATTTTTGAATTTTGAAATGAGATAAAATTGAATTTGAATTTATACACAAGAATTGATTTGAGAAATGAAGAAGGTATTTTAAGAATTACCTCAAAATTACTTGGATTTTGAAAAAGAATTTCAAAAATATGATGTAATTCTATCCTAAATGATAAAATGAATTAAAGAATTTGAAATTAGGGTTTTTTGAAAATTATATTTCATTCTTTAAATGAATTGAAAGAAGATTGAAGATATAATACATCTCTGACTATGGTCATAAAATGTATTATATAATAATCATATTTAAATTCAAATGAAGAATAAAACATATTTTGGTGTCTTTATAGAGTTTAAGAAGAAATTAACTCTAAATATATCCTGACTATGGTTATTGATATATATTTTGAGTTTAATTTTAAATTAAACTCTGATAAAGGAAAATTATTTAGAAAAATATGATGATTTTTTAAAAAGATCTAGTGTGGATCCAGTGTTATTCCATAAAAGATAAAAATCTTAAGCATTGTCCACATTTTGAATATGACCATGAATGTGAATCATTTACTTAAGATTTATTACCTTTTATTAAAATGGTGCACGTGTCATTCATGTTCCCATTCGTGAATTTTTGGAATAAAAAGAGAAAAATGATATAAAATGAGCAATTTATGATATTTACTTGCTCATGCATTCTAATCTAAGACTAGAAATGTAAAGAATTCTCATTAATTACAACTTTGAATTGAATTTGAAAATATGAAAAAGTCTCTAATTTGAGAAAGGAAATCTAAATTCTTCATGTATTCCTGCAAAACAGAGTTAGCACTTAACAAGAATATAAAATCAAACCATGTTAAAATCAATATATATATGGCCATATTTATATCAATAAAGAGATGCTTGTACTATATATAGTATATGGTGAATATATGGTGTATTGTGAAAAGTATAGATGATATGTCACGAACGATGAGGTGGGGGGGGGGGGGGACAATATGCTGGGGTTGGAAAGTGTTGTGGAGATAGGTAGTGAATAGTGCAATTAGTATATGATATACACTGTGAGGAAGTGTTGTGAAACCGTTGTGAATGTCATAACCGGTGCAGCAATTGGTAAGCATTTCAATGAGTGGCTGGAAGGGTACTATGAAGCGGCTAAAAGAAGTGCAAATATGGGTAGCTGCATGTGAAGTATGACAGTGAACAAAAGAAAGCATGGTGGAGTTGAAGTGTTAACATGCTGGAAGTGATGACAAGTAATAGACACTGGGGATAAGGTGCAGTAGGTTGGTTGCTGTGAGAGTAGTAATGTGCTGCTACAGGGTGGATATGAGGACTGGCGCATAGTGATGATGGCAGCATCTGGTGCTGTGTAGGGGTGGATTTGTTATGCCCATAAAAGTGTGGAAAATATACACAATACACAGTGGAGAAAATGGGAATGTGATGATGTCAAGGAGATGAAGTAATGGGGTGACAGATATGTGTGATGGATGCTGGCAGGAAGGTGCAGAAAAATGGTGATGAACAGTGTCACTTGCAGGAAAATGTAGGGGGATGGGTGTAAACACCCAAAATTTTCCTCATCCATTCTCAAACAACCCTCCTCGTGCAGTGCCAACCCTGTTAGGTCAGCGTAGGAGTCAAACCCCGAGTCAGTTTCAGAAAATCACCATTTTACCAACTTTCATTAAGAAAATTACCATTTTACCCCTAGGTCATCCCATACCCCAGTCAGTCGGAGTCAACCAAGCTCATTGGTCAGTTTAGAACATTTAGAATATCAATCATTTCAAGCTTATCTGAGTTCACAATGAACAGACCATTTCCATTTCTGACCATTCTTGCCAAAATGGGATCATTTCTTCAGAAATGAGCTCATTTCTCACTCAAATCCAAACCAATTGTCTCTGAGTCAGTCATTCATAGTCAGTCATACTCTCCAGAGTCTAACTTGAGCTCACCAATAGTTCGAGTGCTTTCGTTTCAGTTCAAAACCATTTCTAAGTGTTCAGGAGCCCATTTTAGTCCATTTCAACTCTTTCAGTTGAAATTGAGCCGAGTTCAGTCAGTTGAGCTAGTGTTTGAGCCTCAATTTTAGTTCATCTCAGTATTACTGACCTTTGTTTTAGCTCAAAGCCAGCTCAAGTTCGTAATTCACTTCACTCCAGTGACCATTCGGTACCATTTCTCTAAAAATGGTAGCTTTTCTTGAAAATTCAGTCGGAAAGGTTAGTTGAGTCAGTGCCTGGTCAGTTCATTTGAGTTCTGAAACTCTAAAACCCAGCTATATCTAGCTCATCTCAGTTCAATCCAGCTCGAACCCCAATTTTCAGTGTCACTCTGACCCAGTAGAGTACCGAAAACCATTTCTTGAGCTATTTTGCAAATTTTATCAATTTTAATGCTTTTTAAACTGATACAAGTGTCAATCGGGGTCTGACATCCAAAATTCTTTATTCAAGGTTAGCATTTCGCATAGCATTTCATGTCATTTCTCATTATTTCATATCATTTCTCAGCATTTCATAACATTTCATCACATTTCATTTCATTTTCGAAGTCCAAAACTCCAGTTTTATAAATTTCAATCCAGATCGAGTTTTAAAAGCTTTCAGAAATCAATTTCAAACTCTGGGTTTCAAAAATTGACATTTTACCCCCAGGAGTCTAAATTTGGAAATATTTTCTCAAGAAAAATAATCTAGATTTATTTCAAACTCAAATTTTTGAACTCTACACTGGATTTGCTTCGCAACGGGGTATTGAACTTCAAAATCCAAGCTCGTTTTAAAAACTGCCAAAAATAGCTCATTTTGTTGGAAGCATTTTCTCAAGAAAAACAATCTGGATTTCTTTCAAAATTACATTTTCAAATTCTACACTGGATTTGCTTCGCAACGGGGTATTAAACTTCAAAATTCGAGCTCGTTTAAAAAACTGCCAAAAATAGCTCATTTTGTTGGAAGCATTTTCTCGAGAAAAACAATCTGGATTTCTTTCAAAATTACATTTTCAAATTCTACACTGAATTTGCTTCGCAACGGGGTATTGAACTTCAAAATCTGAGCTCGTTTAAAAAACTGCCAAAAATAGCTCGTTTCGTCTGAAAACTTTTTGAAAAGACTATTTTACCCCTCTAATCTTCAAAATGAATTTCAAAATTGAAATTTGGACATGCTCTGAGATGGCCCATTCATTTACATTTCTATTTTATTAAAAAAAAACAAAAAAAAGATTCCTTTTATTTGTTTATTTTTGTTTTTATTGATTTTTATTTTTTTATTTTATTTTATTTTAGAGAGGAGGTGGGACCCACAAGGTGGTCACCCAAACCTCCAGCCCCACTTTCCATTTTTTTCTCATTTTTTTTTCCTTTTCCTTTTTCCCTCCTTTTCTTTCTTTCCTTTTTTTCCCCTTTTCTTTCTTTTTTCCTTCCCTTCTTTCCTTCTTTCCTTCTTCCCTTTCTTCCTCCCTTCCTTTCCCTCTTGCCCAGCCATTCACGTAAACTCATTTCCCTCTCTTTCATTATCCCCTCTAAAACCCTAAGTTCACTCTCATTAAAGACCTAAGTTTTGTTTTAACCAAAAAAAAAGAAAAAAAGCACAAAGAAACCTATGGCTGCCTCTTCCCATCTCTCTCTCTCTCTCTCTCTCTCTTGCATTCCATTCAGCCATGGCTGCCATCCCTTCGGCTCCAACTATGAAGTAGCTCCATTCGGTTGCAGCAGCCACGACCCCAGCCACCACCATCATTCAACCCCGGTTCCAGCTCCATTGAAACGTCTACAAGGTGCAACCCACCTTCAACTCAAGCAAGCATCCAGCTCCTCCTTCAAAGCACCATCAGCACCCTCCATTGGCTACAACCCATCTCAAAAATACTTTCTTCCAGCAAGGTTCAAGGCTGCAGTCAATCTTTCCGTTACAAGGTGAAATCCAAGGTATGACTCCCATTTCATCAATATTTATTTGTTTAAATATATGATATTTCAATAAAAGTGCTACCGGATGATATGATCCATCCGTTCTATGGATGGAATCCCTCATCTCTACGGCCAACATAAAAAAAAATGGTTCATATCCTCTGCTTACTTTTTTTTTTCCCGTTATTTTCCATGATTAGTTACATACTTTAGACATCATGCTAGTTAGATTTATGTTTTGCTATTTCATTGAAGTTAAGTTAATATTCTATCCATATATCCATTATTTTACATAGGAATTCTTTATGATAAATCTTGAAATCATGGATGCACATGGTTGTTGCTGATACCTTGAAAAAAACCCAGTACGATTTGGATATCAAAACCTTCTCAAATAAATCAAATCCCAAATTGGGATTTTGTATTTCTGGAACTTCCAATTTCTACTTTAGCAGACAAAAACCTCCAGCACCACCCTTTTGGGAGATTCAGATTGTCCTCCAAAAATCACAGTAGATTCATGATTGAATCTACTAATGATCTGGAAATTTTGAGGTTTTTTCAATTAGTTTTGACCTCTGTAAAAAATCGGATTTTTCAGACCTCTGAGAAAATATCGATTTTCTTTCGTCAGGGTATAGACATACTCTAATGCACCGAGTCCATCCAATCTGTAACCCGTCTGAAACAACTTTCAACATAAAAGTTGTTCCTAACATAATCTTCTATCATTTCTCAAAATTTGGGAATTTTTGAATCTGTTTCATTATTTTTCCTGGATTTGCCCTTTCTGTCGAACAGATTCCAATGTCCAGAAATCTCATAGATTTAGGTCTCTGATAACACTATAGCATTTTCCAAACCATAACCCAAATCCCAATGGTGTAAAAATATCAAATCTTTCTATGTTTGTCAGGGACATTGTCCCACAATTTCAGCCTTTTTCCTATCTATCTTCCATTTTGTCCATGTTTTCTACCAAAACCTGTCTGTTTCCCCTAAATCCTAGAGTCGCCAGATTCCGATCCGACTTGCCGGAGTGGCACAGCTCCGACCATAGGTCAAAACCAGAAAGTGTAAAAAATCCAAAATCCTTTCCTTACTGTCCTCTGTCACCCCATAAAATTTGGGAAATTTTTATGGAAATTTGATATCCTAAATTCCCTTTAGAATCAACATTTTAGGCAAAAATCACAAAATATAGGATTTTTATTTGAATTTCCATATTTAAAAATACAAAAAAATAGATTTTCGAGATCCATTATGTTTATAGGGTTATTTTAGGTGTCCATGCTAAATTTGGTTTAATTCCAAGTTCATTTGCTCCATGTGTTAGTTTATCTTTAAATTTAGAAGCGAAAATCAGGTTAAATTCGATGTTTTATGATATTTTTGCAATTTTAGGGTTTTTATCATGTACATAAGCATGTAGAATCATATTAGGGTTAATTTAAATCTCCTTTGCATTTCATATTTTTCAATTTTGCAAAATTTATTTCAGAAAATCCTGGTTTCAAGGCCATAGTCTTGTTATCGGGAGTATTTTGGTCATTTTGACCTAAATTTCGAAATTTCAATTTCTAATTCTCCAAAATTTCATGCATATCATCATATTTTATCATATTATGTTTGATTTATTTCATTTGATTTTCAAAATTCCAAACTTACAAAAATTCTTTCAGAAAACCCTGAATTTAAGGTCATTAGGGGTATTTTGGTCATTTTGACCCCAATTTCGAATTTTCAAGTTTATTTTCGAAATTTATTCATTATTTATCATGTTTATATCAAAGGGGATATGAATTTGGGTTCATATCTGAATAATATCCGATAATTTCCCATATTTTTGGATAAATTCAGAAAAACCTACATTTTTGTGCTAACCTTGTTTTCTAGTTTTGCAGGAACATTCAAGAAGAAGACTTAGCTTTTATTTTTTTTATTTCAATTCAATGTAACCTCAAATGTAATAATTTGGAATAAGAGTTACTTTTCTGCTTAGAATAGGGTTGCATTGCATATAGTTTAATTTATGAAAATTTCAATATGTGATGTATGATTCATGCACATTATTTCAAATTCACTATGGTTTACACGAATGGCATGTGCACAAGCTCTTATGGAGTTTATAAACTCGGTGGGATTCGTATTTATGGCCATAGTCAGAATACGAAGAAAACCAAGATTTATGATCTTCATATTAGCCACATTCAGCCTACACACTTAGGCTAACTTCAAAAATGCACTGCATTTCTCAAAACTTCAAAAGGATTTCTCAATTCACCAATGAAATTCCCTTTTAAAATTCATATTCATTCATTCATATTATTCAAATTGCATTGTTTTCAAATTCATTTTTAAATTTCAATTTAAAAAAAATTCAGTTTTCTCAAGAATTTCCAAGTCTTTCTCAGGATCTGATTTTCTCAAAATCCTAAGTTTTCAAATGACATTTCAAAGCATTTCCCAAGTTCAAATCAAGATTTTCCTATGTTTTCAAATTCTCAAATTTCAAAATCCCAAGTTTTCAGAAATCAATTTTCTCATATTTTCCAGTTTTCCTGAGAATTCATTTTCCATTTCAAAAGTCATTTTCCAATGAATTTCTTAGATTTTCTCAGAATTCTCAAATTCATTTTCTCAGAAAAGCAATTCCAAATATCAAAATCGATTTTCTAAATTTCAAATTTTCCTGAGAAATCACTTTCCAATGAACTTCAATGATTTTCCCAGGAATCCCAATTTCAAGCACTTTTCCAATCATTTTTCCAGCATATTTCAATTTTCCAAAGCAAACATCATGTTTCTCAAACTTGCATTATTTTCAAAATTTCATAGCACAAGTCTGATTCTTTGTGCATTCTAGGAAAAATAGAGCATGATTTAGATATTTGAGTCAAGTTAAAGCACATAATTGGTCCTTGGTTCAATTACCCCTGGTAAAGGCGCCAGGAACGGTTGAACCTCGTACCGACAGGCGGATCCCATTCTATGGAATTTTCCCGCAAATTTTCAAAACGGAGGCGAGTAAATTTTCAAAACTTTGGTTGAGTTTGACTCGCGAAATTCGTTTCTCTCTCGCAAGGGAGGGGAGAAATTTTGCGATGATAACAGGTTTGGCGACCGAGATGGGACCTGTCTTCGCCTGATCAATTATGTGCTTTAACTTAGCTCATTTATCAAAATTATGTTCTATGGAATGTCAGCTTTAATTCCTGATATCATGTGAACCTAGGAGCCTAGACGTGAACCCATCTGACATGGATTGCATGTAGACTAGGCATGGTTTGGTAGGACCATATTGAGGAGAATTATGCATGCTCACTTAGACTTAGGTCTGAAATACAACACTCTTCAATCTAGGACTTGCATGAAAACAATGTTTGCTTCTTCAAAAGTTTTCAAAATTCTATCTCTTTAGGACTTAGAGCCCTTTGTTTGCCTACATGTGATCATATTTCAAAAACCACCCCACCTATGTCTACCCGGTCTTCACGTTGCTGGGCTCTCTTCCAGAACCATAGTTCGGGACAGAGCCTCACAACTGGGCCACTTATTTGGGCTAACGCCCCCTGCCACGTACCAAGGGCCATAGTCCAACGTATATCGGCAGACACTCAAGGATGTTGGAAAAACACAAGCCTAGACCCAGAGATGAGTTTTATGCCACGTACATCGAGCCTCGGCTCGAGTATATCGGCATAGCATGATTAGACACAGTTGATCTGAGCCTAGAGTCAGGATTAGGGTCCTAAAGCTCTTTCAAAATCAATGCATTTAGAGTTGGCTTCTTAGGGATTGCTGTATGTGCATAATTGTTTGTAATTGAATGTATGATATTCATTTTCGCCTTATTTTCTCATATTTTTCCAATTTTTCCAAAATACTGAACAATTTTCCAAAATACCTCATTTTTCATCTTTTATGAAATATCTCGTTTTTCTCAAAAACCCTGGATGATTTTTCTAAATTATCCACCTTTTCCTTCAAAACTCCAGGAGATTTTTCATTCTTTCGTTCCTCTGGACTTCGAATTTCCAGCTTTCATTTTATCCTGCCTGCAATTTTCAAAATTCTTGTATTTTTCCAAAATCTAATTCCAGTCTTCTTGTCTTTCAGTCCAATGGCATCCAGTCAGCTCGATTCTGTTTTTCCTGAGGGTCACATCTTCTATGAGGTGCAACAAAGTCTTCCTGAGCATCGATCTTTTAGCATTGGACCCTTCTTCCCCCGGTGGTACTATGTCTGGTTCAAAAACTTCTCTCGTATGTTTCCGGACCACTTGAGCGATTGCGGGTTGGAATTGGCATCTGCAGTGGGAAAGTTGACAGTCAACGACAATCTGATTCATGCACTGGCAGAGCGGTGGAATCCGCGCACTTGCACGTTCTGGTTCCCGTGGGGCAAGATGACACTACTGATGAATGAATTTTCAGAGATTATGGGACTGCCTGAGCCAGCTGGTCAGCCTGAAGATCCGTTAGAGCAGCAGTTTCTGATCAACGTCAAGGGTCTGGACCCCAAAGATGCTGTAGCTCGCATGACAGGGCGCAAGTCTTGGACACTGATTGAAGAAAACGGGAATGAGTACGTGAGCCTGATCGAGATCTACCGACAGTATGGAGAATTTGCATAAGTCAGCTCGCTGTCCAGAACAGCTCGAGAGAGAATTCAACATGCGATGATTTTGTGCACTGTGGGACTTGCTTTCTTTCCAGACAGACAGTACTATGTGGATGTCAGAATAGTTCAGCTTCTGAGGAGATGGGTAAGTCGACAGACCAGCCGTCTTTCGATAGCCATGGCCGCGCTTGCTTTTCTATACAGAGGACTGACCCGCTTCACACTTGGAGAGTCCATCTTAGTCGAGGGATGTACTTATGCTCTTTAGTCTTGGTTCCTTCAGCATGTACCGACCAGAGCTAGTTCGTTCAGATACAATGGCAAGAAACTTCTTCCAGTTGCGCGGTACCGATTCATGGTCGACTATCTGCAGGAAGAAGAAGTGGTGTGGGACTATTTTGATCGAGAATTATCGCCTCCCAGATACACCTATGCATATGGCAAGAGATTCAAGTTGCTTGGTCCATTCTTTTGTGCTTACTATCATCCAGAGCGGTGTGTTCGACAGTTTTCTCGGAGACAGAAGCACATAGAGATGCGGTTGCTATCAGGAGTCGTGCCAGAGTTCGACCTTACATCAGCACAGTGGTCCGGAGCATACCATTCTGCCAGATATGGCTGAGACTCTTTTGTTACTCTTCCGCTTTTTCCTGGTCCTCGTGTCTCTGCTAGTTATAAAGAGTGGTGGAAAATTGTCTGTCCGCCCCCTCTTTCCCAAGTTTATTATTGATGCAATCATGTTTTCTTTCAATAAATAAAAATCTTGCAAATTCTTCAATTCTTGGTTTGACGACCTCGCCTAGGTAACAAGGCATGATTTTTAGTTGTTTATTTTCTTTGCAAAGGAATGACAACACAATTGTCGTAATCCCAGCGACGACTTAATCCCTAGTAATGAGATATTCTTTCAATTGTCTACCAAAATTCTCAGCAAATATCTTTCTTCCAGTCAAAATCTCTTTCGAAAGCTTAACCCTCAATCTTGCCCTACAGAGAGCATTCGTGACATTCAATGGTTCAGACAAGGTCAGGGAAGAAAACTGCATCAGTTGAAGGCATCGCATATTCAACAGCTTCGGACGAAGAGATGGATTCCCCGCGCTCGGGCAAAAATCAAGGGCAGCAGGTTGAGGATGACATTGATCCTCAGATGTATGCCATGTTCAAGAAGATGATGACCAAGATGCTGGCAGAGCAAGCTGAAGCCAGTACAGAGAAAACACAGGTAAAGCAAAAGACAAAAGGTCGGGCAGTCAAGAAAGCCGCAAAGATATCTAAAAAGCCTACCCAGAATATTGATACAACTGATGAAGAGGGATCAGCAGAGGATTCAGATGAAGAGTTTGAGACTCATCAGGCATTCCGCAAATCTACTCAAGGGCAGAGGTCAGCCCACAAATTCAAAGAGCAGTCCGTCAATGACTCTGACCAGCCGCAGTTCAAAGATATGGTCAGAATGCTTCGAGACCTGCAGGCCCGCGACAAGGGCAAGAAAGTCTTCACCAGCGAAGACTTCTATGATGGTTTGGATGGGGACGACAATCTCGAGAATCTCCCTAGAAAGTTTATCAAATTTGATGGTTCTGGCGATCCTAAAGCTCATCTCGCCATGTTCTTCGCTGAATGCTCAAAATTCAAGCGAGACAACCGGACACTTTTCCTTTGTTTCCCTCGCAGTCTGGAGGGAACAACAGCAAAATGGTATTCAGAACATGTCAATCCTATCGAGCTGAAAGAATTTGACAAAGTGGTGAACATGTTCATCGAGCGATTCCTCTTCAATGCCAAGGCGCTTCCCACCCTCAGTCACCTATGTGGCCTCAAACAGAGAGAAAATGAGAAGGCCAGAGATTTCATTCACCGTTGGAGGTCAGCTTGCAACAAGATGAGGGACTCCATATCAGAAGGACATGCTATATCCCTAATTCTGAGTAACTTCTCACAGCCTCTAAGAGGTCTCATTTCTACTGCACCATCGAGGACATTCATTGATTTGACAGAGCGAGCCGAATGACTCGAATTGAGTATGGAAAATGGTTTCTATGAAGGTTTCACCTTCACTAAAAACAACGGCCAAACTGAGCAGAAGAAGAAGACTCACTTCACTCATTCTGTCAGAAATAATAATTGGAACCACCGTAAGGGGCAAAACAGAGATTTCTGTTATGGGGCAGGAAATTAAAACAAGAATGACCAAAAAGGCAAGTCAGTTCCTCAATTCAATAAGCCACTTCAACTAGAGCAGGGACCAAAGCCCTGAGAAAAAGTAAAGCATGAAGGGTGGAGTAATGACAGGAAATTCACTCTGCTGGATCAATCACTCGAGACTGTACTCGAGTATATGTTGACCAAGGAGATGGTCAAACTGCCTAGGCTGGCCGATCCCTTTGTTCCCATGGGAAAATTCAAAGATCAGTTCTGTAAATTTCACAGAACAGTGGGACATAATATTGAGAACTGCTTTGTTCTTAAAAATATCGTCCAAGACCTCATCGACAAGAATCTTCTGGTAGAGGGTGCCGAAGATGAAAATATGGATATTCTAAATAAACCCTTTCCCCATCATTCTACGACAATCATCTCTGAACAGCCTTTTCAGCCGCAGAAGCATATTAGGCCATGCTCTAAAAGGGATATGCAAATCCAACATCAGGTCCTTGTACTGCAGCAAGCTCAGTCCAAAGCTCAGAAAATGGATCTCATTGCAGCTTTTGGTAAAATGAAAGTATCTGATAAACCCGCTGGGGTATCTTCTGAGGTGACTAAAAGAATGCCATGGCTCCCCAAGCACTTTATTAAGCCCGCCTCAGAGAAAAGTGAGACATCCACACCAAAGCCGATAACTGCATTATCCAATGTCTCAAGCTTCCACCAAACACCAGCAGGTGTTGAATGATCTGTTGCGGAAAATCAAAGTGAAACCGAGCATAACTCCAGAAGACATGGCCCAGATAGTCAATCAGGCCATGAAAAATGCTCCGATAACTTTCTCGGATGAAGATCTTCCCAAGCCTCATGTATTTCACAACAATGCTTTGTACGTTGTGATTCGAGCACGAGGAATGACGGTTCCTCACGTGCTGATAGATGGAGGCAGCAACCTCAATATATGCCCAGAAATGTCAGCCAAAGCTTTGGGCATCAAAGAAGAGGAATATATCCCAGACCCGATCACTATCTACGGGTTTGATAATCATGGTCAGACAGCGAAAGGAAAAATTTTCTTGGAGATTTTCATTGACTATTCAGTCCACTCTGTCCTTTTTCATGTGGTCAATGTGCCACTCACCTATAATTTGCTTCTCGGGAGACCGTGGATTCACAATACGAACGCTGTGCCGTCTACTCTGCATCAGTGTGTCAAATGGTCAAAAGGTGGAATGATCACAACAGTCTTGGGCGAGGATTCAGAACAGAGGCTTGCACAACCCATGGTTTCTAGGCCCACTTTTACTACTAATATCCCTAGCATTAGGGGCATTGATGAGGTAAACTTTGAAGAAAATTCGGGAATACTGCAGACGACTGAACAACCAGCATATACAGTGGCCATGACTCGATGGAGAGGCCCACAGTTTTTCAAGATTGGAGGACGAATTGACTATAGCACATTCAAAGATCATCCATTGTTCTCCCAATTTATGAAGGCCAAAAAGGGATTTGATATGTTAGTAAAGCATGGTTATCAGCCTTTTCAAGGCCTGGGAAAAAATGGAGATGGTCGTCTCAAGCCAGTAATTCCTCAGCACTATCCTCAGAGGGCCGGATTGGGCTTTAATGGCAGAAGATCTCAGAAGGGCACTATCTTTGTCAAAGGGACGCACTAAGGGCATCTGCTTGTCTTTCATTTCTATTCTTTTGTTTTCACATTTAGGATGATATCCTGTTTCATTTCAATCATTGTCCTCAATTCAATCTTTCAATAAAGTTGCAAATTTCCTTTGTCTGTCTGGATGCCATTTGTCTCTTTACTTCTCATTATCAAATCTTTACAAAATTGCCATTATTTTGCTCTTTTATTTTTCCAATTATTTTCTCAATAAAAGCAGTTTGTTTTATGATGGGCGATTTCCCTGAATCGATTTATTCTTCAATTTTTAGAATGTTTTCTTGATCTATCAAGAAGCTCGTTCTTAATCCAGAGGCCTTTTCGAAGCCAACAGTGATTCATCAGGTTAAAATAAGAGCAGAATGTAGTCAGATTACAAAGTAGTCAGAAGAACCTGCAAAATTTGATTCAGCTCTTCAAGAATTACCAGAATTTGCAGCAATTTAGAAACAAGATGAGCCATCATTCTTAGTTCAGGATCCGACTGAGGATATCAATATTGGATCAGAAGACGATCCTAAAATTCTCAAGATTGGCAGCAGTTTGAGCCCGGAAGAGAAAGAAAGGCTCACCCATTTTCTCAAGCAACATGAAGAAGTGTTCGCGTGGACGTATGAGGACATGCCAGGTCTAGATACCAAATTGGTTGAGCATCGTCTCATCCTAAAACCAGATGTCAAGCCGGTTAAGCAGAAATTGAGAAAGATGGATCCTCGAGTGGAACAACAAGTTAAGGAAGGTCTAGAAGACCTACTCAAAGCAGGGTTCATTCAAACCATTGACTATCCAGATTGGCTAGCAAATATTGTCGTTGTTTCCAAGAAAAATGGTAAAGTTCGAATTTGCATCGACTTCAGAGATCTCAGTAAAGCGACTCCTAAGAATGATTATCCACTTCCTAATATTGATCTTTTGATTGATAGCACAGCAGGTCACGCTATGTTCTCTTTTATGGATGGATATTCTGGATATAATCAGATCAAGTTGGCCGCTCATGACGTCTTTCACTACTCTTTGGGGCACTTTTTGTTATACAGTCATGCCATTTGGGCTTAAGAATGCTGGAGCCACTTATCAGCGTGCTATGGCCGTCATTTTCCACGATCAGATGCACAAAATCATGGTTGCCTATGTCGATGATATTCTGGTAAAGTCCAAAGAAGAGGAAGATCACATCAAAGCTCTCAATCAAGTTTTCAAGCGGCTCATTCTTTACAAGCTAAGACTCAATCCACAAAAATGTGTTTTTGGAGTCGAATCTGGCAAATTGTTAGGCTTTTTAGTCAGTAAAAAGGGGATAGAAGTTGATCCCGATAAGGCCAAAGCTATCATTGACATGTCTCTCCAGACTAATCTGAAAGAATTGCGTAGCCTTCAGGGACGTATGCAATCAATTCGGCGATTCATATCCAATTTGGCCATGAGATGTGAGCCTTTCAATCATTTGCTCAGAAAAGGAGTGAAATTCGAATGGGGACCAGAGTGTCAGCAATCATTCGAACGCATCAAGAAATATTTGCTCAATCCTCCTGTGTTAAAGCCGCCAGAATTGGGGAAACCCCTACTGCTATACATTTCAGTTAATCAAGTGGCTTGTGGCGGATTCTTGGTCGCAATACGAAGAAGGCAGCCTTATAGAGCATGCCATTTACTATGTGAGCAAAACCTTTATTGATTATGAGAAGAAATACTCTCAGATAGAGAAGACATGTCTAGCTCTGGTTTGGATGTGTCAGAAATTGAGACACTATCTGTTGGCATCTGAAGTCAAGATCCTATCCAAATTAAATCCTCTCAAGTACATTCTAGAGCAACCCTTCCTCAGTGGACGGATTGCCAAATGGCAGGTTCTATTGATGCAATACGGTTTGGAATATGTTTCTCAACAATCTATCAAGGGCCAAGCAATTGCAGATCAATTAACAGATTTTCCTCTAGCAGAGGATGTTAAAGCCGAGGATGATTTCCCCGATGAGCGGATCTGCAATGTTCAACAATCTCCAATTTTGAATTTATTGTTTGACGGTTCCAAGAATATGGCAGGCATAGGAATCAGGATTCTGTTGATCACACCTGAGAAGGAAATGATCCCCTTTTCTCTCAAATTAGATTTTCAGTGCACTCATAATATGGCCGAGTATGAAGCTTTGATACAAGGTTTGAAAATTCTACAAGACTTCAATGTTAAAAGAATGTATGCTTATGGCGACTCTTTGCTCGTCGTCAATCAAGTCTTAGCTGAATGGCAAGTGAAGGATCAGAAATTACTTCCTTATCAGAAGATCATCTCAGCTCTTGTCAGCAATTTCGAAGAATTCCAACTTTTCCATGTCAAGAGAGATTTCAATCAAGTTGCAGACAGCTTAGCCAATCTCGGATCCATCATGTCTTTCAAGAACGGAGAATCTTGTCGCTCCTTTGAAATTGACAGACTTGATCAACCTGCTTTCGTCTCAGTAGAGCAGATAAACCAGGCTGAGCAAAAGAAGAAGCCTTGGGTATCATGACATCAAGAATTTTATTGAAACTGGCGAATTTTCTTCAGATCTCTCAAAGAAAGAGCGGCGAGCAATTCAGCGCATGTCTGCTCGATATTTTATTCTTGCCAATATCCTTTATCGTCGTGGATTCAGTTCTTAATATTCTAGATGTTTGGATGAAGAAGAAGCCAAAGAAGTTGTGCAAGAAGTACATGAAGGCATTTGTGGTGGTCACGTTGGCTACCAAACTCTTGTCAAACAAATCATCCGAGCAGGATATTACTGGAGAACTATGCAACAAGATTGCTATCATTTTGTGAAGAAGTGTGTTCAATGTCAAATGCATGCACCTTCTATTCATGCGCCAGCGACATACTTGCAATCCGTCGTCTCACCATGGCCATTTTCCATGTGGGCTTTTGATGTCGTAGGCCCCATTACTCCTTCTGCTTCAAATGGCCACCGATATTTTCTTGCCGCAACAGAATATTTTACTAAATGGGTAGAAGCAGTCACTCTATGCACAATAGAAGGTCGACATGTGGTCTAATTCATCCACAAGAATATCCTATGTCGTTTTGGCATACCACATGATATTGTGTCAGATAATGGCAGTCATTTCAAGAATGAGAGAATGAGGACTTTCTGTTTGAAGTTCAAAATCCATCATCATTTCTCCGCTCCTTATTATCCTCAAGGAAATGGCCAAGCAGAGGCCATCAATAAGATTTTGATTCGAATCCTGGAGCGAACTTTGGAAACAGGTCGTGACTGGCATGAGAAGATTCATGATGCATTATGGGCATATCAAACCACCATTCGAACTCCAACTAATGCTACTCCGTCAGAACTTGTCTACGGAACCGAAATAGTATTGCCTCTACATGTTCAGAAATCTGCTCTGAAATTTGCATCACTTCTCGTATTACCTCTTGATCAGTATCAGCAACAGCGGCTAGTACAACTTGATTTGCTAGATGAAAGAAGACTCAGAGCAGCAGAGCACGCTCAATCATATCGTCAGAGGATAGCCAGACAATATGCAAAATCCGTCATTGAAAGAAAATTTCGAGTCAATGATCTAGTGCTCAGATCAACGGTTTATCTCAAGCACCGTCTAGGTGGCAAGTGGTCACCAAATTGGGAAGGTCCCTATGTTGTCAAAGAGGCATTACCTCGTAATTCATATCGGCACATCAATGCCGACGGAGTGGAATTACCAGATCCCATCAATGCTCGACATTTGAAAAAATTCTATACTTAAATTATTCTTTGTAATTCCTCAAATTTTCTTCAAATAATGATCAGATTCTCCTTTCCCAGTTATACTTGGGCATTTTTTTTTTTTAAAAAAAAATTGTCTTTATCTACAAATACCCTGTACGCAGGCAGGATAAACAAATCTCTCACTTTGCACGCATGTGCACTCATTTATATCATTTTCATATTTGCATACATCTGCATTCATTGGCATGCATTTGCATCAAGTTTGTTACCCATTCAGGATAAGGGATAATCCTGAGACCCCGACAATCATTCTCGTTACAATTCCCAAATATTTTAATAGCATAGGTCTCTTTCAAAAATTCAAATTTCAATTTAAAAACAAGGTAGGTTTTTAAAAATCCAGTGCTCGAACTGGTACATTTTCAAAATCCAATGTCTATGTTGACATAGTTTCAAAACCCAGTATTCATGCTGATGTTCTTTCAAAGTTGAGAACTCGTGGTTAGTGTCTCCCTGGTTGGTCGTATCACTCAACCTCTCAGGTTCAGTCTTTGCGTTGATCATTCATCAAAGTTTAAATTCCAATTACCAGTTTCGGCCCTTGGGCTATCCAATTTCCAATTTCGGCCTTCAGGCCATCCAATTACCAATTTCGGCCCTCAGGCCACCCAATTTCCAAGATTTCAATTTCGACCTTCAGGTCAATCAATTTCCAAATTTCCAATTTTGATCTTCGGGTCAATCAATTTCCCAATTTCCAATTTTCAAATTCCAAATTTCTAATTTCTATTTTCGACCTTTGGGTCAATCAATTCCAATTTCGACCTTCGGGTCAAGCAAGTTTCAATTTCCAAATTCCAAATTCTAAATTTCCAATTTCAAATTTCAAAATTCAAAATTTTTAAATTCCAATTTCGACCCTTTTGGTCACTCAATACCAATTTCAATCATTTTCTCTTGCGAGAGACCCTTTTTATAGGGAGAGTTCAAGGGAGCTCGTTCTTTTCGCATGCTATCCTTTGTTCATTTAGCCCCTTTCCAGGGAGAGTTTGAAGGGACTCGTGTCTATGTGAACCGTTTGCAAAACAAATTTCCAATTTCATACAAGGAACCCTTAGTTCAGGGAGAGCTTCGACGGAAGTTCGCTTTCTTTGTGATCACAATTTCATACTAGGCCATTTCATCATGAAGGACCCTATTTTCAAGGAGAGTGTGATGGACTCGCTCCTTCATGACCAATTCACCGACCTCACCATTACCGACCCCCTTTCCATAAGAGAAGCCTAATGTTAGGAAGTTTTGACGAAAGCTTAATTTCTCTTCGAAAGTTTATTTTGCAAACACCTCCTCTTCAGGGAAGAGAGGAGTAATTCCTATTTCCAATTTCTAAAACTTCTCCTTTGGGGAAAAGAGAATAAAATTTTTGTCATGGATGTGTTGCGTAGTGCTTCAGATGCTCGCTCTCACCAAGGATTTCAAGAAAATTTTGCCAATTTGTCATTAAATATTTATTGATTTCAAAATCTTTATTGCACAAAAACATTACCTCAGAATACCGTCAGTATTACTTCTGAAAGGACAAAGCTTTCGCGAAAAAGGATTTAAAATTCAGAATCTTTCTATTGGCCAACCAAAAGGATGAAGAATAAATCCCCGATATGGTCAGCAAAGGAAATTCAATATTGTTGCAAAGCCATAAGTGATCGGTATTGATCGCAGTCAATGGCACATTTTTAAAGATCATTCTTAGAAAATAAAGCAGTCAAAATATCCTGGGTGATACAAAAAAATCCATTCAATCCCTATATCTCCTCAATCACCTAAAGCTGTAATTAAATATCTGCAAAAGGGATCTCTCAACTGTCGTCAAGATGAAGGCAAATTAGGCGAGTAGACCCCCGGGGCCAAAGAAGATTTGAATCATCTCCAAGATGACGGAGTTTGTGATGGATCCTTCCAGAGAAAGTTTAGAGCACCGTCAAGATGAAGGCGACTCCGATGAGCCTCCTGACAAACCCTAAAGGATATTTAATTTCTGCTATCATCAAGAGATTTCCAACCAAAGAGCCAATAACCGTCAATATAATCCCTGAGAGAAAAGAAGGATCGGAGCATCTCTGAGATGAAGAAGTTTGTGACGTACCAACAACAACAACAACAACTACGCTTTCATCCCAAAAAAATTGGGGTCAGCGATATGAACCAAAAAAGAAATTCATTTTGGGTCTTCCACATGAATCCTTTTCCTCCAATCATTTCTATCCAACGCCATGTCCTCGGTGAGGTTCAAAGCATTCATATCCTTTCCTATCATCTCCATCCAAGTCTTCCTAGGCCTACCCCGACCTCTTTTAACTAATATATTTTCCCATTTCTCCAACCTTCTAACTGGAGCATCATTAGGCCTTCGCCGAATATGTCCAAACCACCGTAAACGATTCTCTCGCATCTTATTTTCAATGGGTGCAACACCTACCTTCTTACGTATCTCTTCGTTCCGAATCTTATCTTTTATTGTATTTCCACACATCCATCTAAGCATCCGCATCTCAGCTACACTCATTTTTTGAATATGATGTCTCTTGGCAGCCCAACATTCCGTACCATATAGTAAAGCGGGTCTAATAGTCGTCCTATAAAACTTTCCCTTCAACCGCAATGGCATTCTACGATCGCACAACACTCCAGTAGCACTTTTCCATTTCATCCACCCAACCTTTATCCTATGATTTACATCTCCATCAATTTCTCCATACTTTTGAATGATGGATCCCAAATATTTGAAATAATCATTCACCGGTATATCTTGCTCACCAAGCTTCACTACACTCCCATCACTACTTCGTTGCTTACTAAACCGACATTCCATATATTCAGTCTTACTCTTACTCAACTTAAAACCTCTAGCTTCCAATGTCTGTCTCCATAATTCTAACTTAGCATTAACCCCAGCTCTAGACTCATCAATCAAAACAATATCATCAGCAAACAACATACACCACGGTACATTTTCTTGAATTGATCTCGTAAGCTCATCCATCACTATCGCAAATAGGAAAGGGCTTAAAGCAGATCCTTGATGTAACCCAACCGTTATCGGGAAATTGGTTGTCACCCCTCCACAAGTGCGGACATTGGTTACTACTCCTTCATACATATCTTTAATTATACTAATGTACTTGAGAGAAACACCTTTCTTCATCATTGTCCACCAGAGAACGTCCCTAGGTACTCTATCGTATGCCTTCTCTAAATCAATAAAAACCATATGCAAATCTTTGTTCCTCTCTCTATATCTTTCAATAAGTTGTCTAAGAAGATGTATAGCTTCCATAGTTGATCTTCCAGGCATAAAACCAAATTGATTCTCCGATATCATGACAACCTTCCTCAACCTAGACTCAATCACCCTCTCCCAAAGTTTCATAGTATGACTCATGAGTTTTATACCATGATAGTTTGTGCAATCTTATATATCACCCTTATTCTTATATAAAGGCACCAAAGTACTCTTTCTCCACTCATTAGGCATCTTATTTGTTCGCCAAATCAAGTTAAAAAGATTTGTCAACCATTCTAAACCTTTCTCTCCCAAGCATTTCCAAGCCTCGATAGGTATACCATCTGGGCCAACTGCCCTTCTTGATTTCATTTTCTTCAAAGCCTCTGCAATTTCTTTCTTTTGAATCTTGCGCATGAAGTCACGATTTATCTCATGAAAAGGAATGGAGAAGTCTCCAAGATCTTGAGCATGACTATCATTAAATAGCTTATCAAAATAATCTTTCCATCTCTCCTTAATCTCCTCATCTTTGACTAAAACCCTTTGCGTTTCATCTTTGATACATCTAACCATACCCAAATCCTTCGATTTCCTATCTCTCATCTTTGCAAGCCTATAAATATCCTTCTCGCCTTCTTTGGTATCCAACTTGTCATAAACCTCCTTATATACCTTAGCCCTCGCGTTTCGAACAACTTTTTTAGCTTCCTTCTTTGCTATCATATACTTCTCCAAATTCTCATTATCACGACTCTTACTTAGATTTCTATAACACTCTCTTTTAACCTTAATAGCTAATTTGACATCCTCGTTCCACCATGATGTATCCTTACCTAGTGGTGCACCGCCTTTAGACTCACCCAATACCTCCTTAGCTACTTTTCTCATACCACCCGCTATCTTATTCCACATTGATTCTGAATCCTCCTTGAGACACCAATCAACTTCCTTAACTACCTGCTCTACAAACATTCCTTGTTTAGCTCCTTTCAGTGCCCACCACTTAATTCTAGGATCTATCCTATGTCTATCCCTTTTGCGGCATTGTCTAATTCTAAGATCTAAAATTAAGACTCTATGTTGTGTAGCTACACTTTCTTCTGGTATAACCTTACAATCGATGCAACAACCCCTATCTCTCTTTCTAAGTAGGAAAAAATCTATCTGACTCGTATTAACCCCACTTTTAAATGTTACTAGGTGAGACTCCCTCTTCCTAAACCAAGTGTTTGCTAAGATCATATCATAGGACAAACAAAAATCTAAAATCCTTTCTCCACTTTCATTTCTTTCTCCTATACCATAGCCTCCATGGATATTCTCAAATCCATCCCTACTAATGCCTACATGTCCATTAAGGTCACCGCCGATGAAAAGCTTTTCTCCATAAGATGTCTCTTGTACTACTCCATCTAAATCTTCCCAAAATTGATGCTTAATGGAATCATCTAAACCTACTTGAGGTGCATAAACACTAATAATATTAATAATATCCGTAACTAATACTAATTTAATAAGTAAAATTCTATCACCCTTCCTACGGACCTCAACTACATTATCTATAAACTGACGACTCATAACAATCCCTACTCCATTCCTATTCCTATTTATTCCTGTATACCAAATCTTATATCCCCAAGGTTCTATCACTTTAGCTTTCTCACCTACCCATTTGGTCTCTTGAAGACATAAAATATCAATCTTTCTCCTACACATAACATCTACTAACTCTACCAACTTACCAGTTAAAGACCCTATGTTCCAAGTGGCTAACCTAATTTTATGGTCTTGGACTAACTTCGTTACCCCCACCCGTCCAACAAAGTGAGGGAACCCTTGCCTATTTGACACCACACCCGGGCGCCGGTGTGACGCGTCGCTTCTGGGCGACGACCTAGCAACCCTTGCACATTTATCACTGCCTCCGGGCCTAGAGAGTACAGCGCGTCACTCAGTAGGGAACGCCCCAACGAAATTCTCATATTGGTTCATTTTCATAGGATATGACAAAGTTTTTATGCTGGCTGTCACAGGCCTACCGCAACCCTCCTCCTTTATCCGGGCTTGGGACCGGCAGTGTATAACTACACAGGCGGAGTTAAGTTTGTGACGTACCCTTCTAAAAAAAAAAGAGAGAGAAAAGTCAAGACATCTCCAAAATGAAGGATGATGTAATCTCCAAAAACCCAAGAGAGCTCTAATTCTGCCAAAAAAAAAAGAGTAGGCAGAAAGATTGTCATGAGAAAAGAATCCCAGGATATCAGACTGCCGAATCTGTAAAGAATCTTCTTTAAAATTTGTGAAATTCTATTATCAATATTCCTTCACCAATTGCTTTCACAATATCAAGAATACTCTCTTTTTTGTTCATATCAAGGAAATTGATAGCTTCCTTGAAAGAAAGCCAATTGCAAGCAATTTGAATTCGAATCTTGATTCTACGGTGTTAAGCCCAGTCGGAGGTAATACTTCAGGTAGAAAAGAGGAAATATTTTTGCACCAATGTGCATCATTGCCAATTATTTTGAATCGACAACAATTTTTCAACATTTTGACAATATTTTCTAGTCATTCTGGCATGAAGCGAGAGCTTGAGGTTCATCTTTGGCGCATCTTGACATCAGTTGTTATCCCTTTTAAGGACTTGATAACGGGAGTTTTCAAGATTCCTTCCCTTCTGTTGGTATAATTTGAGCGCATGGGCTCTCAGATTCGCACACTTCCCTGTGTCCCCACTGTCCCACCATAGACAGTCCAATTTTGGCTTGAAGTTAAGCCACCAATCATTTTCTCGCAAAAGGTCATCAATTTCAAAAGTTATTTAGTCTCAGCAATGAGGCGCCCAAAATCAAACCCCTTTTCAAGCTTTAGGGACCCCAATTTCATCCTTTTCCAAAATGCCTATCGGTTTCATTGTGCGGAAATCTGAAGGTTCCATCATGGTTTCTTCCTTCGAGGATTCCATTCATTTTCCGCCCAATCAGGATAAGGGTACAAACCTGAGCCTCCTTTGATGAGGTATTTCATTTTCCGCCCAATTAGGATAAGGGTAAAAACCTGAACCTCCTTTGATGAGGTATTTCATTTTCTCCCAATCAGGATAAGGGTACAAACCTAAGCCTCCTTTGATGAGGTATTTCATTTTCCGCCCAATCAGGATAAGGGTACAAACCTGAGCCTCCTTTGATGAGGTATTTCATTTTTCTGCCCAATCAGGATAAGGGTACAAACCTGAGCCTCCTTTGATGAGGTATTTCATTTTCTGCTCAATCAGGATAAGGGTACAAACCTGAGCCTCCTTTGATGAGGTATTTCATTTTCCTCCCAATCAGGATAAGGGTACAAACCTGAGCCTCTTTGATGAGGTATTTCATTTTCCGCCCAATCAAGATAAGGGTACAAACTTGAGCCTCCTTTGATGAGGTATTTCATTTTCCGCCCAATCAGGATAAGGGTACAAACCTGAGCCTCCTTTGATGAGGTATTTCATTTTCCGCCCAATCAGGATAAGGGTACAAACCTGAGCCTCCTTTGATGAGGTATTTCATTTTCCGCCCAATCAGGATAAGGGTACAAACTTGAGCCTCCTTTGATGAGGTATTTCATTTTCCACCCAATCAGGATAAAGGTACAAACCTGAGCCTCCTTTGATGAGGTATTTCATTTCCTGATCAAGTTAAGGGTTAAGCTTGAGCCTCATTTTAATGAGGTATTTCATTTCCCGGTCAGGTTAAGGGTCAAACCTGAGCTTCGTTTCTACACGAGGTATTTTCAGTCCCATCCAGGTTAAGGGCAAAACCTGAATCTCACTTGTTTTGAGGTAAAAATTTTTTCTTCCTTATT
This sequence comes from Nuphar pumila, assembly GCF_984573655.1. Taxonomy (NCBI): domain Eukaryota; kingdom Viridiplantae; phylum Streptophyta; class Magnoliopsida; order Nymphaeales; family Nymphaeaceae; genus Nuphar; species Nuphar pumila. Next base: position 32,868,930 of record NC_143262.1, on the reverse strand, counting down.
CTCCATTTCATATCTACCATTTTCATCAGGGCTAATCTCTTCAAAACCAGTCAGATCCTTCTAACTGGGGCATTTTTATAGCCCAAATTTGGTGTGTTTTTCTTTGCCACTAATTTCGTCCACAAGCCGACTTAGTAGCAAAGAGGGGCATCTGTAAACACCCCAAATTTTCCTTATCCATTCTCAAACAACCCTCCTTGTGCAGTGTCAACCCTGTTAGGTCAGTGTAGGAGTCAAACCCCGAGTCAGTTTCAAAAAATCACCATTTTACCAACTTTCATTAAGAAAATTACCATTTTACCCCTAGGTCATCACAGACCCCAGTGTGATCATCGCAAAATTTTTCCTCTCGTAATATTCTCTCTCTTCCTTCTCTTTTCCTTTCCAACCTCTTATTTTCCTCCTTTTTGAAGGGAGAAAAGATAAAAGAACGGAAAGAAAGAGAGAGGAGAAAAGAAAGAAGAGCAGAGAAGAGAAATTCTTTTGCGGGTCTCACTTGACCTTGATTTTGAAAATATTTGAAATAACTCGCCTCCATTTTTGAAACATTTGCGGGAAAACTGGGAGACGGGATCCGCTCGTCGGTACGAGGTTCGACCGTTCCTGGCGCCTTTACCAGGGGTAATCGAACCAAGGGTCGAATTTTATGCCTTTTGTTTTGCTAAGAATTTATCTAAGAAATTATTCTAAGTCTAAATGCACAGGGAATCATGCTTGTGCGAAATACAAAGATGTATGCTCTTTTTGAAAATGTTTTGAAGAATTCCCAAGTGTTTCTGAGATGAATCTGATAAAGTGAAGAAATGATTTCTAATTTAGAACTTAAGATTAAAGTTCTAAGTTTTTGAAATAATCAAGAGCTTGGGAAAATAAATCTTGATTTTGAAAAAATGATTTTGAAGTTTTGAGATAAAAGAAGAAGAAAGGAATTTTTCAAAGTTATAACTGGACTTTGAATCAGAATAAAAATGAAAATAGAATTGAATCAGAAGGAAAGATGAAATCGGGAAATCTGAATAAAATTGAGAAATGGAATTGATTTAAAAGTTGGAATTTCAAGATTAAATCTGAATCCAAGATCTGGATTCTAAATAGAATTCAAAGTTGAAATTTGAATTTAGGATGGGAACTTGATTTGAAACCTGGAATGAAATGGAATTGGTTTTAAAGATTGAAATTAAAGTGGAATTTGGATTTGGAATTTTGAATGGAATTAGATTCAAGATTTGGAATCCAAGATGGTATTTGGATCTGAAATCTTAGATCCGAGATGGGGTTGGACTCTGGATCCTAAGATGGAAGTGGATCTGAAGTCTGAGATCCAAAGAAAAATTGGATTCTGGATCCTAAAACGGATTTGGATCTAAAGTTTAAGATCCAAAGTGAATTGGGTTCTGGATCCTAGAATAGATTTGGATCTGAAGTCTGAGATCCAAAGTTGAATGGGATTCTGGATCCTAAGAATTGAAATTTGGATCTGAATCTGAGATCCAAGGTAGAATGAGGATCTGGATCCTAAAATAGAATTTGGATCTATAATTGGAGATCCAAAATGGGGTTGGATTCATACTTGGAAATCTGGATCCAAGCTGAGATTAACTTTAGATTTTGGGTTTTGAAAGCCCAAATGGGACTTTTGAAGATGGATCTGGGTTTTGAAAACCCAGATTGAACTTAGGAATGTTTGGATTTTGAGATTCAGAGTCAATCTCAACTTTGATTTAAAACTTGAAGAAAACTTGATTTTGAATCAGAAGATGAATCAGAAACTTCAAAGTTAAATTGAACTTTGAAATTGGATTTTGAATTGAGTTGGAGATTTGAAGTTTGAATATAAAGTGATTTTGGAGTTTCAAAGTGAAATTGGACTTTGAAATTGAATTTTTGAATCTTGAAATGAGATAGAATTGGATTTGAACAAGATTTGATCTGAGGAATGAAGAAGAAGAATCACTTGGAATTTGAAAAGGAAATTTTGAAAATATGATGCCATTCTATCCTATATGATGAATGAATTTGAATAAGTTGGAATTGGATTTGAAAATTATATTTCATTCTTCAAATGAATTTAAATAAGATTAATGATATAATACACTCCTGACTATGGTCATTGAATGTATTATATAATAATCATATCTAAATTCAAATGAATGATAAAATACCCTTTTGGTGCTTTTATAGAATTTAAAATGAAATTAACCCTCAATATACCCTGACTATGGTCATTGGTATATATTTTGAGTTAATTTTAAGTTAAATTCTGATAAAAGAATAAAATATTTTAGGAAAAATATGATGAATTTTAAAAAAATGGATCCAGTGCGGATCCAATGTTATTTTGTAAAAGATAAAAATGCTAAGTTTTGTCCACACCCTGACTATGGCCATTGATGTGGATCATCAACTTAGTATCCATTACCTCTTACGAAATGGTGCACGTGCCATTCGTGTTCCCATTTGTGAGAATTTTGAAAAAAAATAAAGGCAAAAAAAGCATGAGAATGAGTCATTTATGATATTTACAATGCTCATACATTCTATCTAAAGCAAGAAATGGAAATTTCTCATTCCAATCTAACTATTACAACTCTGGAATTGAAATTTCTGATCTAGGGAAGAAATCAGCCTTTTCCATACATTCCTGCAAAAACAGGGTTAGCACAAGGTAAAAAATATATATAGAAGAAAAACTATAGAATATACAATGCAAATGACAAAACAGAACGGTGTGTTAGGCTAACGAATAATGAATATCAAAATACACCTGAGATATCTAGACTGAGGGTGAAATGTAAATACTGGGATGTATGATTGATATCTGAATGCTAGTGAGGAAATGGGTATTAAAATATGTATGTGATGTATGTTGTGATGATGTATATACGACAATGTTGAAGCATACTAGGTAAATGAAAACATATATTAAAACTAACGCTAGTATATGCTAAAAGAAAATGCCGAAATCACTACTACATATGCTTGGCAAAACATTAAGAAACAGGAAATGCTTACCATGAAGGGCAGAAGCGAAAGGCACTGACAAATCATTACTCAATAGTAAGCAAAGACATAGTAACTTGGATGTAAGGAACATTTAAACTAAAAAAAAAAAAAAAGACAGTAACTACCTAACACACTCAACTACTGCTAACCATACCCTAACTGTTAATATGTTAAAGTGATATATTGATATATACTACTAACGAAGGTCCATTAGTCTTAATACATACTGACCGCTACTATTCAAACTGGTTGTAAAGGGGCAAACCACTCTGCACTGGCATTTAATACTCAGCTGGTTCATTCATTGTCTTCACACATTCACAGTTACAAACCATTCATCCTGTGCAGCATCCATAACAATAAATTGGTAATTTAACTTCAAGCCTTGCTCACACGGTTATGCTGGGTATTTACAGTAGATGTTGTAACTTGCTACTGATTCCCCTTTTGAAAATAACAGATCATTATGGTTCCCAAAAAAATAACAGATATTCAAATCAATAATCCATATCCAAACAAAGATCATCAGATACAGTGAATCCAAGCTTCTGACGGGGTTTATAAAACAACAAAAAAAATGAAAACATGAAATCCCTAACAGCACAGCAAGATTCGGCAAAAACTTCTGAGTTTTTGGCGATATTCAGACAATTGATATTCAGCCATTCAATTTTTTTTAGCTTATCACAACTCATGTGTTTGATTGATGTACTTGCAATTGATCAAAATTCGTTGCTACCATACAGGGCTGTGACATACGATCTTTCCCTTTTTCAGCAGAACTTCAGAAGTAATATAATTAAGTATACCAACAGTAGAATAAGCCATCATGAGCCTGTTCCTTTGCCAATATAATAGTTGTTCTTATTGTACATATTCAGGTGTTGGAGAGTTTTTTGAATAACCATCATTTTCTAGAGAAGATTCAATATTTCATCTTATTGTAAGATCGTTCTCACTAAGATTGAGTAGACTGTTGTAGGGAAGTGCAGGTTGATGCTGTGCTGAGATTGCAGCAGGAAGGTGAATGCTGACTGAGTATGCCTTGAAGAATGTATTCACAACATAAATTTTGGCAAATAATAAAATAAAAAAAAATACATTTTTGCAGAAAACTTACCTTAGGTGTTTGGCTGTAGCAGTGGAGATGGTGAGATGCCGAGGTAATTAATAACATAGCAAAAGTGAAAGCATGCTGAGGAAGGTGTTTTGATAAGCATCCTTTGACGTCCTTCCCAGAGACCGCCCCAAGAGAATCCACCTTTTTGCCTTCTTTCAAAAATGAGCCAATGTGATTGGTATTGTCCCTGGCTTGCTAAGGTCGCCATTTACTATCGTTGCACCTGAATCACGAAGGAGGTCAGCAGGAGGTATGAATGGACTGATACAGAAAGTCGCAAGACCCCTGTAGTTCTGATAGGAATCCCAGGTACCAGGCTGCTTGCTGGAGTTGTATCATTAAATGTTATAGTTGATAATCTGAAAGGCTCTCACAATACCATCTTCTTAGTTCATCATCAAAACCCATAAAAAAAAGAAACTCCCGCCATTTCACATCTATGCCCTTACAAGCCTCTGGTGGCAGGGATGTAAATAGATGAAGCTAATACCAAACCAATGATGCATTTACAGAAGGTGCAACAATCCACAGAAGTGAAATGAAAAGAAAGTATGACACAATAGAGCAGGCTTCTAAAACAGAGGGTGCATGAATGCACGAGGATAAGATTTCCATCATAGAACAAGGAACTATGTAAAAGTATATATATATATACAATTGTCTCTAGCAAACAGAATAACAGTATATGTAAAAAAAAAAAAGGTAATAGAGGATTGAGATGATCAAAGACCTATCAATACGAGTGCTAGAATTAAGAACACAGCTAAAGATGAAGGTAGATGGGCAACGATATCAAAATTGAAACTTAAATAGCGGTCTAAAACTGGAGCAGATAATGATTCATAATTAAAAAGATGAAATGGAAGCAGATGTCAATGGGAAATCAGATGAAAATCGTGAATCAATTGAAAAAGTAAAACCAAATTGGAGAGAATCTTGAGTTATAATGCCAACAAGAAATAAACAGGAAATCAGAAATCAACAAGAAAATGGGAAGGGATTTTAAAACAATAAACAACAATTTTGAGATTTCAAGGGAAATAAATGAAATAAATAGGAAAAATCTATAGAAACATCAAATGGCCTCTTATCAGATTTCAGGAATGTAAATGAAAATGCTCGCAGATTAATGCGATGAAGGTATGAGCTGAGGGTTTTCCTGGTGATAGATGTATTTGCTGTTATGATAACATGCAATACAGGAATGATCGAAACAGAATGGAATAAAGTGTAGCTTAAAGCGAATGATGAGTAAATGCCTCCCTGACGCTGCTAGAATTTAAGAATCACATGTTGCGAAATAATCAAAAGGGGAAATACTGGAGATCATCTCTAGTCCCCCATCGGTTTCTTCTTGTTCAGTTTGCCCTCGAAAGGGGAATCAAAGCAATGAAATCTACCATTTAGAAGAGAAATCAAACGTGAAAAGAAAAAAAAGAAAAAGAAAAAAAAAGAAAAGGGAAAATAAACTAAACGTAGGGAAAAATAAAAATAAAATAAAAAATGTTGGAACGTGGTGGTTCCGTTGCTGTTGCACGGGATCATGTTAAAGTTGCTATGAGTAACTCGGCATGATCCAGGGTGCATTAGTGGAATACAACTGAAAAATCCATTGAAGTCGAAATAAAAGATGGGAAGAGAAAAGGCGGCGAAAAATCAGAGGAATAGAGAAAACACTGAAGAAATAGGAAAGAGGATAAGCATCTTACCTAGTTACCGCAAGATTTGTCAGCTTCCATCGATCAAATGGGGAAAACCCAAGGAGTAGGAAGAAGGGAAAAGAATAAGAAGGGTCAGAGGAAGGAGAATCGTGAAGACAAGATGGGTGCGGGGGTGAGAGGCGGTCGTCGAAGGAGAAGAAGATGGTAGGGTAGAAGACGAATGAAAAATGGGCGTAGAGAGGAAGAGGGTGCTGGGGTGAAGAGCGGTGTCTCTAGGGTTCCCTCGAGTGCTTCTCTTAAAGGGGGAGAAGGAGGTTTGAGAGGGAGGGGTTCGGTTGAGGATTGAGGGTTGAGGATGAAGGTTCGGAGATGGAGGGCGATGGGGAGAGGAAGCCATTTAAGAAGAGGAGTTACAAGGGTTTCGGTGGAGAGAGAGAGTGAAGAGAGGCGGCTCTCTTTTCCCTTTTCTTATTCACGAAGGGTTTTCAAAAACCCTAAAAGAGCATTTCGCATAAGACCCCCTCTAATTTTTGAGTTTTTACAAAAAGAGGCTCTCAGGGCTTTTTAGCAAAAATTTGATTTTAAAGTTTCAACTAATTCATTTTTTTCTCAAAATTTTTCCATTTTTTGGTTTTTGGTGTTATCTTTCTATTTTTTTGTATTTTTAGAATAAAATCCTAAAGTTTTTACAAGAAATCAAAGATTGAAACTAATTTTTTGATGTTTTTGTAAAATGTTTACAAAAGGAGTTTTTCTGAGAATTTTAGAAACTATTTTGAGACAATTTCTCCAGAAATGGGTTTTGATCCAAATTTTTGAGACACATTCGAGGTTTACAACCTCGAACTGAGAAATATAGGGCCGAGGATCCAACAGAGTGCCGAATGAGCCGCCCGAGCCTTTCAAAATCATTTTTTGGTATTTTCGTGTTTTTATTTTGGAAATCGGACAACGGGGCTCAGATTTGGATTTAAAACACTGATTTAAGACCCGGAGTTGAATTTGAATATATCAATGTGGAATCTAATCCAGAAATTTGAAGAAATAACTTGATTTTCTTAGAAAGCGGGGTTAGGGGCAAAAGGGTCATTTTGTAAATCTTTGAAAAATTTGGGGTGTTTACAGATGCCCCTCTTTGCTACTAAGCCGGTTGAAAGCCGAGCTTAGTGGCAAAGATAACACTCCAAATTTTTAAAAAAGTGCCCCAGTCAGCAGATCTGAACTGGGTGTGGAAGAATTATTTTGGAAATATGGCTCTTCAGGCCTAAAAACCTTATCCTGAATGGTTTTGGGGAGACGAAATCCTTGAAATGATATGATTTGAGTAAAAGATGAGGAAATCGTGATGGGACTTTAGATGGAAATTCTGAAATGGTGGGAAATGAAAATTTTGATCAGGTCTCATGGGTGAGACAAGACACTCTTTTTGGAGTGATTCAGGTTTAGCCCTTAACCTGGATGGGATGAAGATATATCAAAAAATGAATTTGGAAATGAGGAAAGAAATACATGAGTACCTTGATGGGACATTTTGAAAAATGCCTCGTGAATTGAAGCTCAAGTAGGATCCTATCTTGGATGGATATACAAAGCATGGGTTCCTTGATGGGAAGAACCATGATGGAATTGGAAGAAAACATCTCGTCAAAACGAGGAATCTCACTAGAATGTGGCTCAGGTTTAACCCAAACCTGCAAGGAAGATACCTCGCGAAGCGAGGTTCCAAGTTAACTCTTAATATGGATGGGAAATCTACCATACGGGTTTCTCAAAAATGGAGAAAGCACGATGGGACCTTCGGAATTTGGACGAACAAATCCGATAGGGGTTTTTGCGAAAGGAGGAAATATAGGGTTCCCTAAAGCTTTGAAAAGGGAGAAGAAATGGTGCGCCTCATTGCTGAGACTGAAATAGCTTTTGAAATCAAAGAATCTTTTGCAAATGGTTCAGGTTTAACCCTTATCCTGAGTGGGGGCACCATACGGAATCCTTGACTGAAGAAACCGCGATGGGACAGGAAGAGATACTTCAACTGAGTGAGGCAACTCTTCTGGAAGATATAAACAACGCTAGGTTGCATCAAAATGGATATTGAATGTTTATTTTATTCTTGGAATAGCTAGAAAATTTTGCCAATAAGATAAAATCATAGCAGATTCAGATGCTTCTAAATGTGCATGTATGTGCAAAGATATTCCCTCTTTTACCTAGAGTATTTCCTCTAATGAGGTTAGCTCCTCGGTTTTAAGAGTCAAATTCAAAAATTTAACACTGATGATTTTCTTCAAGGAAGCTATCCATTTTCCTGATATGAGAATAAAAGAAATATTCTTAATTTCATAAAAGCAGGAAGTGAAGAGATATTGATAAAAGAATTTTGCATGAGAAAAGATGACTTCTGGCAACTTTGGCAGTTTGATATCTGGGTGTTTTCCCACGATGATCTTTTTGCACTCTTTTTGAGTCATTGGGCTTTCTCGGTTTTTTACATCATCCTTCATTTGGATGTCCTGACTTTTCTCTCTTTTTCAGGGAAGGGTACGTCACAAACTCCTTCATCTTGGAGATGCTCCGATCCTTCTTTTTCTCTGGGGTTATATATGATGTCATTGGCTCAAAAGGTCTTTAGATGATAGCTGGAATCAAATATCTTTTAGGGTTTGTCGGTAGGTTCATCACATCCGCCTTCATCTCGACAGTGATCCGAACTTTCCCTAGAAGGATCCGTCACAAACTCCGTCATCTTGGAGATGTTTCAAATCTTCTTTGGCCCTGGGGATCTACTCGCTTAATTCGCCTTCATCTCGACGACAATCGAGAGATCTCTTTTGCAGATATTTGATTGAAGCTTTAAATGAATAAATGAGGAGATATGGATTGAGTGGATTCTTTTTATGGCTCAAGATATTTCCACTGCCTGATTGCCAGAAAGTCATTTTTAAACATGCGTCATAGCCATGATCAATATCAACTCGTTTCTGGCTTTTCAACATCATTGAAGATTTCTTTCACTGATTATATCGAGGATATTTCTCGCATCCTTTTAGTTGATCAACAGGAAAAGATTTTGAATCTTACCTCTTTTCGCGAAGAAGCTTCACACTTTTGAAAAGAAATACTAGCGGTAATCTGAGGTGATTCTTTTGTGTAGTAAGAATATTGGAGTCAACAACTGTTTTTAGCAAATTGGCATAATGTTCCAGAATTCTTTTGTGAAATAATCACTCAATATAGATTTTGATACACCCTTTAGCTGATATTTTGGAGGAAATAACATGAAAATATTGGTTTTATCACACAACATTGGCTCAACAGGGACTCAACCTAAGAGCCGTAAAGAATATTTGATTCGTAGGGATTCATCCCACAGATTGAATTTTTTTTAAAAAATGAAGTTAATTTAATAGAAATTCAACCTAAGTATTTTGTAAAAGAATTTTTGACTAGTAAGAATTTATTTAGACTGATTTTTAGAAGAATGAATTTGGTTCAATAGGATTTTAACCTAAGAACAACAAAACTATGGATCAGTAGGAATTCAACCTACAAATTGGATTGAAAAATGAATTTTGGTTTAATAGGATTTCAACAAAAGAACACAGATTAGTAGGAATTCAGCCTACAAAAAAAATGAATTTTGTTCAATAGGAATTCAACCTAAGAACCGCCAAAGAATACACATTAGTAGGAATTCAAACTACAGATTTACTTTTTGAAGAATAAATGAGGTTCGATAGGAGTTCAGCCTAAGAACCGTAAAAGAACATGGGTTAGTAGGAATTCAACCTACAGATTAAAATTTGGAAAAACGAATTATGGTTTAATAGGACTGCAACCTAAGAACTGCAAAAGAATATAGATTGGTAGGAATTCATCCTACTGACTGAAATTTTGGAGAAAAATGAATTTTGGTTCAGTAGGAATTCGACCTAAGAACCGCCAAAGAATATGGCTCAGCAGGATTTCAACCTACAGATTTACTTTTTGAAAGATGAATTTGGCTCAATAGGAATTTGACCCAAGAACTGCGGAAGAATATAGATTAGTAGGAATCCAACCTACAGATTGACTTATGAATGATCTGAAGGGGATTCAAAATGAGAACTGCGAATTAGTAGGAGTTTGACCTAAAGATCGCAGATCAGTAGGAGTTCAGCCTAAAGATCGATGAAAGTAATGGTCCTAAAGGATTTCAACCTAAGGACTGCGAATCAGTAGGACTTCAACCTAAAGCTCGCTGATCAGTAGGAGTTTAGCCTAAAGATCGATGGAGGGAATGGTCCTAAAGGATTTCAACCTAAGAACTGCGAATCGGTAGGACTTTGACCTAAAGCTCGCTGATCAGTAGGGGTTCAGCCTAAAGTTCGGAAGAAAGGGTTTCTAAAGGATTTCAACCTAAGGACTGCGAATCAGTGGGACTTCAACCTAAAGCTCGCTGATCAGTAGGAATTCATCCTAAAGATCGAAAGAAATGGTCCTAAAGGATTTCAACCTAAGGACTGCGAATCAGTAGGACTTCAACCTAAAGCTCGCTGATCAGTAGGAATTCAGCCTAAAGATCGAAAGAAAAGGTCCTAAAGGATTTCAACCTAAGGACTGCGAATCAGTAGGACTTCAACCTAAAGCTCGCTGATCAGTAGGAGTTCAGCCTAAAGATCGGAAGAAATGGTCCTAAAGGATTTCAACCTAAGGACTGCGAATCAGTAGGACTTCAACCTAAAGCTCGCTAATCAGTAGGGGTTCAGCCTAAAGTTCGGAAGAAAGGGTTTCTAAAGGATTTCAACCTAAGGACTGCGAATCAGTGGGACTTCAACCTAAAGCTCGCTGATCAGTAGGAATTCAGCCTAAAGATCGGAAGAAATGGTCCTAAAGGATTTCAACCTAAGGACTGCGAATCAGTAGGACTTCAACCTAAAGCTCGCTGATCAGTAGGGGTTCAGCCTAAAGATCGGAAGAAAGGGTTTCTAAAGGATTTCAACCTAAGGACTGCGAATCAGTAGGACTTCATCCTAAAGCTCGCTGATCAGTAGGGGTTCAGCCTAAAGATCGAAAGAAAGGGTTTCTAAAGGATTTCAACCTAAGGACTGCGAATCAGTAGGACTTCAACCTAAAGCTCGCTGATCAGTAGGAATTCAGCCTAAAGATCGGAAGAAATGGTCTTAAAGGATTTCAACCTAAGGACTGCAAAGCAGTAGGTGTTCAACCTAAAGCTCGCTGATCAATAGGAGTTCAGCCTAAAGATCGAGGGAAGGAATGGTCCTAAAGGATTTCAACCTAAGGACTGCGAATCAATAGGACTTCAACCTAAAGCTCGCTGATCAGTCGGGGTTCAGCCTAAAGATCGAAAGAAATGGTCCTAAAGGATTTCAACCTAAGGACTGCGAATCAGTAGGACCTCAACCTAAAGCTCGCTGATCAGTAGGGGTTCAGCCTAAAGATCGACGGTTTAAGAAAGAATTTTGGTTTGAGGAGGGATGTAACCTACGAGACATATTGGTTTGACAGGGGTTTATTGTGAACACCCCAAATTTTTCAAAATCTTTTAAATATTCCCCTTTTGCCCCTAAATTCATTTTTTGAGCAAATGAGTCATTTTTAAATCTAAATTCCAGTTCTTTTCTCAAGCTTTATTGAAATTAAATTCATTTTATATGTTTAAATTAATTTTGGATCCAGATCCATTGTCCAGATCCAAAATTGAGTCTCATTGTCCAATTTTTAAGAAAATACCAAAAATAGTTTTCAAGTAGCTCGGACAGTCCATCCGACATCCGTCTGGATCCATCACATTGTATTTTTCGATTCGAGTGTCAAAACTCGAACATTTTCTCAAAACCTGGGTCCAAACCCCTTTTTCTGAAGAAATTTTCCCAAAATAGCCTCGATTTCTCAGAAAACCCTTCTTTTATAAATATTTGTAAATATTTGTAAATTTTGTTGAAAAATCCCTTAGCTTTAGAATTTCTATGTCAAAAACACCGAAAAAATAGAAAATGAAGAAAAGAAAAATAAAATAATATATATATATATATATATAAAAAAAGAAGATCAAAATATAGTTTCGAAAGCTTCCCTTTTTAACTGAAACCATCTTTTTGAAAATACTTTTGAAAAGGGGCACTCTTTTGAAAAAAAGGTTTTAACGAATATCTTTGGGCTTTATCGGACTCTCGCCCCCCTCCCTTCCTTCCAGAACCATCACCGAAACCCTCTCTGGCCTTCTCCCTCCATCCACCCACAAACCCCCATGTGCTCGAACCCTCCGATCGCCTCATCTTCTCCCTCCCCCGCGCATCACCATCTTCCCCTCATCTCCGCCTTTCATCTTCAACCACCGATCCTCCTTCATATCTCCATCAGCCGCAGGCTCCCCCCTTTCCAGAAGGATCCTCCCCATCGAACGGCCTCACAAACTTTTCCCATTCTCGACCGTCGATGCCTAACAGCCTCCCCTTCTGGAGGCTTCTTGTTTTCCCTTAAAAAGACATCCAGAAGTCCATTTTCATCATCCATTCTCACCCCCGCATCTTCTTTCATCTTCAACACCCGTCTTCACCCTGTTATCATCGCAAAAATTTTTCCCCTCCCTTGCGAGAGAAACGAATTCCGCGAGTCAAACTCGACCAAAGTTTTGAAAATTGTTTTGAAAATTTACTCGCCTCCGTTTTGAAAATTTGCGGGGAAAATTCCATGGAATGGGATCTGCCTGTCGGTACGAGGTTCAACCGTTCCTGGCGCCTTTACCAGGGGTAATTGAACCAAGGATCAATTACGTGCTTTAACTTGACTCAAATATCTAAATTATGCTCTATTTTTCCTAGAATGCACAAAGAATCAGGCTTGTGCTATGGAATTTTGAAAATAATGCAAGTTTGAGAAAATATGATGTTTGCTTTGGAAAATTGAAATGCATTTAGAAAAGGACTGGAAAATGCTTGAAAATGGAATTCCTGGGAAAATCATTGAATTTTATTGGAAATCAGAAATTTGCATTGGAAAGTGATTTCTCAGGAAAATTTGAACTTTAGAAAATCGATTTTGAAATTTGGAATTGCTTTTCTGAGAAAATAGATTTGAGAATTCTGAGAAAATCAAGAAATTCATTGGAAAATGACTTTTGAAATGGAAAATGAATTCTCAGGAAAACTGGAAAATATGAGAAAATCGATTTCTGAAAACTTGGGATTTTGAAATTTGAGAATTTGAAAACATAGGAAAATCTTGATTTGAACTTGGGAAATGCTTTGAAATGTCATTTGAAAACTTAGGATTTTGAGAAAATCAGATCCTGAGAAAGACTTGGAAATTCTTGAGAAAATTGCATTTTCTGAAATTGAAATTGGAAAATGAGTTTGAAAATAATGCAATTTGAATGATATGAATGAATGAATATGAATTTGAAAAGGGAATTTCATTGAGGAATTGGGAAATCCTTTTAAAACTTTGAAAAATGCAGTGCATTTTGAAGTTAGCCTAAGTGTGTAGGCTGAATGTGGCTAATACGAAGATCATAAATCTTGGTTTTCTTCGTATTCTGACTATGGCCATAAATACGAATCCCACCGAGTTTATAAACTCCATAAAAGCTTGTGCACGTGCCATTCGTGTAAACCATAGTGAATTTGAAACAAATATGCATGAATCATACATCACATATTAAAATTTGCATAAATTAAACTATATGCAATGCAACCCTATTCTAAGCAGAAAAGTAACTCTTATTCCAAATTATTACATTTGAGGTTACATTGAATTGAAATAAAAAAATAAAAGCTAAGACTTCTTCTTGAATGTTCCTGCAAAACTGGAAAATAAAATTAGCACAAAATGTAGGTTTTTCTGAATTTATCCGAAAATATGGGAAATTATCGGATATTATTCAGATATAAACCCAAAATCATACCCCCTTTGATATAAACATGAGAAATAATGAATAAATTTTGAAAATAAACTTGAAAATTCGAAATTGGGGTCAAAATGACCAAAATACCTCTGATAACCTTGAAATCAGGGTTTTCTGAAAGAATTTTTATAAATTTTGGAAATTTGAAAATCAAATGAAATAAATCAAACATAATATGATGAAATATGATGATATGCATGAAATTTTGGAGAATTAGAAATTGAAATTTCGAAATTTAGGTCAAAATGACCAAAATACCCCCGATAACAAGACTATGGCCTTGAAACCAGGGTTTTCTGAAATAAATTTTGCAAAATTGAAAAATATGAAATGCAAAGGAGATTAAAATTAACCCTAATATGATTCTACATACTTTATGTACATGATAAAAACCCTAAAATGGCGAAAATATCATAAAATATCGAATTTAACCTGATTTTCGCTTGATTTTCGCTTCTTAATTTAAAGATAAACTAATACATAGAGCAAATGAACTTGGAATTAAACCAAATTTGGCATGGACACCTAAAATAACCCTAAAAACAGAATGGAGCTCGAAAATATAATTTTTTTGTATTTTTAAATATGGAAATTCAAATAAAAACCCTAAATTTCATGATTTTTGCCTAAAATATTGATTCTAAAGGGGATTTAGGATATCAAACTTCCATAAAAATTTCCCAAATTTTATGGAGTGACAGAGGACAGTAAGGCAAGAATTTTTTATTTTTACACTTTCTGGTTTTGACCTATGGTCGGAGCTGTACCACTCCGGCAAGTCAGATCGGAATCCGGCGACTCTAGTAAATGAAGGAAACAGACAGGTTTCGGTAGAAAATATGGTAAAAATGGCAGACAGATGGGAAAATGGCTGAAATTGTGGGAAAATGTCCCTGACAAACAGAGGAAGATTTGATATTTTGACACTATTGGGATTCGGGTTACGGTTTGGAAAAGGCCATACTGTTATCAGAGACCTAAATCTCTGAGATTTCTGGACATTGGAATCTGTTAGACAGAAACAGAAAATCCGAGAAAAATACTGGAACAGATCTAAAAATTCCCAAATTTTGGGAAATGACAGGAAATCATGTTAGAAACAACTTTCATGTTGAAAGTTTTTGCAGACAGACTACAGATTTGGAGGAGTCTGTGCATTAATATCTGTCTAAATCCTGACAAAAGAAAATCGATATTTTCCTAGGGGTCTGAGAAATCCGATTTTTTACAGAGATCAAAACTGATTGGAAAAATCTCAAAATTTCCAGATCATTAGTAGATTCAATCATGAATCTACTGTGATTTTTGGAGGACGATTTGGATTTCCCATGAGGGTGGTGCCGGAGGTTCTTGTCTGCTAAAGCGCAAACTGGAAATTTAAAAAGACAGAAAACCCGATATAGGGTTTGATTTGTTTAATGGGGATGTAAAGCTCAAATGGATTTCAATTTTTTGCAGGATATCACAGACAGATAATTGTAACTATCACAAAAATTTTAGGATTTTTGAACGAAAAGTTTTATATGAAATCATAGCTAAAGTGGATATCTAAAATAAAACATGATGAACCATCAATTAAATTGAGCTAAATAACAAGAAACGGAGAAATGAGACTAAATGCAATACATAAAACATAAAATTTATCTAAAACATGGAATGAAACATGAAAAATTCAAGGAGACACAAATCATATTTATTTTTATGGCTATGAGAAGGGAGGATCTGGTCCATTGATTGGACGGATCATTTTCCCTCAATAGCAACAACATGAAACAAGGAAATCAAATGAAAATAATAATAATAAAAAAAACAAAAACAAAATGAATATCTTACCTTGGGTTAGTTTGGATCAATTGAAGAAATATTTCAAGGCTGAGATCACTGCACCTAATGAGGGGTATTTAAAATAGCAATGGCCGGAGGTAGGGAGTCGGAAGTTCGATTCTTGCGCTGGCTGGGCCGATGACTGCAAAAGAGAAGGAGCTAGAAGAGATGACGCCGGCTGGGGTAACTGGTTCAAGGCTGCCACTATGGAAAAAAACCTTCGTTGTTGCTTGAAATGGCGGTAGCTGCAACTGTCAGCGGCTGGAGGTGTCCTGGAGATGGTGTTGAAGTGGCTGTAGGTGGTGATGAACCGGTTGGAGTTGAGAATGATCAACCGGTTGGATTGTTGGAGGTGAAAATGGTAGAAAAGTTGCAACGGCTGCTGTGGGAGCCTTTGGAAGAGGTGGCTGTGATGGAGATCGGCTGCAATGGCTGCTATGGGAGCCTTTGGAAGAGGCTTCAATGGCTGGGAGTTGCAGCCAAGGAGAGCTGCAGCCAAAAGGGAGAGAGAGAGAGAGAGAGAGAGAGAGAGAGAGAGAGAGAGAGAGGCGTTAGGTGAGAATAGGGCAGCCGTTGTGTCTTCTCTTTCTTTTTTCCTTTTTGTTTTAGAACTTAGGTTTTAATTCATTCCATACTTAGGTCTTTCTAGGTTTAATGAAAAGAAATCTCCAAGAGGTTTACGTGAATGGCTGGGCAAGAGGGAAAGGAAGGGAGGAAGGAAGGGAAGAAGGAAAGAAGAAAGGGAAGAAAAGAAAGGAAAGAAAGAAGAAAAAGAAAAGGAAAGAAAGGAAGAAGAAAGGGAAAGAGAAAGGGGAAAAGAAAAAGGAAAGGAAGGAAAGGAGAGAGGGCTGGAGGTTTGGGTGACCACCTTGTGGGTCCCACCTCCTCTCTAAAAAAATAAAAATAAAAATAAAAATAAAAAAAATAAATAAAAATCAATAAAAACAACAATAAACAAATAAAAAGAAGCATCTTTTTTTTTTTTAATAAAATAAAAATGCAAATGAATGGGCCATCTCAGAGCGGGTCCAAATTTTGATTTTGAAATTCATTTTGACGATTTGAGGGGTAAAATAGTCTTTTTAGAAAATTTCCAGACGAAACGAGCTATTTTTGGCAGTTTTTGAAACGAGCTCCGATTTTAAAGTTCAATACCTCGTTGCGAAGCAAATTCAATGTAGAATTTGAAAATGTAATTTTGAAAGAAATCCAATTTGTTTTTCTCGAGAAAATGCTTCCAACAAAATGAGCTATTTTTGGCAGTTTTTGAAACGAGCTCAGATTTTGAAGTTCAATAGCTCATTGCGAAGCAAATCCAGTGTAAAACTTGAAAATTTGATTTTGAAAGAAATCCAGATTATTTTTCTTGAGAAAATATTTCCAAATTTAGACTCCCGGGGTGAAAATGTCAATTTTGGAAACCCGAGGTTTGAAATTGATTTCTGAAAACTTTTAAAACTCAATCTGGATTGAAATTTATAAAACTGGAGTTCTGGACTTCGAAAATGAAATGAAATGTGATGAAATGTTATGAAATGCTAAGAAATGATATGAAATGATGAGAAATGACATGCGAAATGCAGACCCTGAATGGAGAATTTTAGATGTTAGACCCCGATTGGCAGCTGTACCAGTTTAAAAAGCATTAAAATTGATAAAATTTGCAAAATAGCTCAAGAAATGGTTTTCAGGACTCTACTGGATCAGAGTGACACTGAAAATTGAGGTTCGAGCTGGATTGAACTGAAATGAGCTGGATTGAGCTGAGTTTTAGAGTTTCAGAACTCAAATGAACTGACCAGGCACTGACTCAACTGACCTTTCCGACTGAATTTTCAAGAAAAGCTGTCATTTTTAGAGAAATGGTACGGAATGGTCACTGGAGTGAAGTGAATTACGAACTTGAGCTGACTTTGAGCTAAAAAAAAAGGTC
This sequence comes from Nuphar pumila, assembly GCF_984573655.1. Lineage (NCBI taxonomy): Eukaryota > Viridiplantae > Streptophyta > Magnoliopsida > Nymphaeales > Nymphaeaceae > Nuphar > Nuphar pumila. The sequence goes on along the minus strand of NC_143262.1, from coordinate 32,851,486 downwards.
AATAATACTGACATGAACTAAAATCGAAGCTCGAACACTAGCTCAATTGGCTGAACTCAGCTCAATTTCAGCTGAAAGAGCTGAAATGGACTAAAATGGGCTCCTAGACACTTGGAAAGGCTTTTGAACTGAAATTGGAGCGCTTGAACTCGTGGTGAGCTCAAGTTAGACTCTGGGGAGTATGACTGACTATGAATGACTGACTCAGAGACAATTGGCCTGGATTTGAGTGAGAAGTAAGCTCATTTCTGAAGAAATGATCCCATTTTGGCAGGAATGGTCAGAAATGAAAATGGTTTATTCCTTATGAGATCAGATGAGCTTGAGATGACTGATATTCTAACTGTCTTGAACTGACCAATGAGCTTGGTTGACTCCTACTGACTGGGGTCTGGGATGACCTAGGGGTAAAATGGTAATTTTCCTAATGAAAATGGGTATAATGGTGATTTTCTGAAACTGACTCGGGGTTTGACTCCTACACTGACCTAACAGGGTTGGCACTGAACAAGGAGGATTGTTTGAGAATGAGTGAGGAAAATTTGGGGTGTTTACACACCCCTCCATGTTTCGCTCCTTCTTCCTCTTTCTCTTCTAATTCCCCTTTTTTCCCTTTTTCTGTCAGCTGAAGCCAAAGTTTGCCGGCAATCTTCAGAATCCCAGTGGAAGCGCACGCCATAGAAGACCGTCTTCACCCCTCCCCTTTCCGCTAGAGATCAGCGATTACGGAGAAAAAAACCCAAAGTCCTTCTTGTTTCTTCCCCTGGTCTTTTCTTTCCTTCCTCCTTCAGCATCCATCCGGACCCCATCGAGGTAAGTGTTTCTGCCCTTTCCCATATTTCTCCTTTTTTTTACTATCTTTTCCTTTCCTTTCTTAAGTCCTCTCTTACAACGTCTATGGTTTAGATCTTTACTTTTTTTTTAGATGCACCCCTGTAATATCGATTTGCTGATAGCATAATCGATCTACAGATGTGCTATAATGACGGAATGGTGGATTCCAACACATCTTTCATTTTTTTTTTCTTTCCTTTCGTGTTTTTACGATTTCGTTTATATTGCATCCCAATCCATAACTAATTTTACATTTGATTATCACAATTTCTTGTTTGCATTGGGGTTCTGATGTTGTTTTGATGATATGTTTATATTACAATCTCCAGTTATCTGTTCTTCTTACCATATGTGTATCGGCATCATCGGTTGCAAAATTGACATTTGGCATTTTCCCCCTTTTCTATCATCTGCATCTTCTCATCAGAGGAGCATCCATGTACCGACTGAAATAAATCTTGTAGACATCGTTGACATGGCTAAAATCTTGCCTATCCATGCCTTTGAAATGTCACTTGCAGGGCTCAACTAGCAGATTGCTACAATTGATTACTGAAAATAGTTGTTGATCCTATCTAATAAAATTTCTTCCTATATATCTCCTATAGTCTAGTACATTATTCATTAGTAGTGATCCCCTGTTTATCACCATAACAAATTTTTCATCGATCCTACATAATGCATGTAGTTATGTATGATTCATTTTCTTTTGGCTTTGGTAGTATCGTGTTTTGCAGTTTTGCATCCTCCTACATTTCTTTTTTTTAGACATGTTCTCAAGCCTCTCATGAATTACCAAAAGTCTCCAGAAGAACATGAACCATCTCTGCAGTGATGAAATCTATTGGCATCCCTCACAATGATTTCTTGTCCAAATATCTTCAAGACAGGTTTAGTGAATTCATGGCAGTCAGCACAAACATGAAGATTCTTTGTGATTTCCTTTTGGATATGATCAAGCTGTGACCTCTAGAAGGGAAATGGAGATGAACCTCGGCTCACATGTGACACAGGCTCACCACTATGTTCCAGCACAAGTTCCAGAGAAAAGTGTGATGGATGAAGGCATTGTTGTTTCTAAAAATAAAATAGCATAAGCAGCCTTCTTCTGTCAACTCGGTTTGCCCAGGAAGGATATACCTTGATCTCTGCGAAGGTCATATACACAGGCATACTATCCTGCAGCACAAGGCTATAATGGTGATCATATCACTGTGGTACAGACATGAGCATGATGGCATGGAAGGTGACATGAAGGAAATTGATTTTCTGCTGCATGAGGCATTCAAAATCTATTTTGGAGATTGGAATGCAACTTTAGCTACCGTCAGCACAAAAGTTTTGTTGATTGCTTTCTGTCCTCTTGGTTTTCAAAGACCACCTCGGCTAATCATTTTATCACTCCTCATTTGCATCTCCCTCCACATTCCATCCATCCCAAGTAAGCCTCTGAGCATAAGATGCTGTCGCTGGGCTCAATCTTATCATAACAGATGTGGTTAGTGAAACCAACATCAGTGACTTGTGTACTAAACCTTTGAGAAGCATATATGCACATTGTTCGAGAGACTGGTAATGATCAATCAAAGCTGCGAAATAGCTAAAGTCGTTTGATTCGCGTGATTTAAGTATGTGAGAGTCCAGCGGAAATTTTCATAACTGGAAGTGTTGATGGACACTTGAAACTTTGGAAGAAGGAGTCTGCTGGTATAAAGTGTTGATAAAAACATTTCAGATCTCACTTTGGTGCCATCGAAGGCTTGGCTGTTGGTGTTGATAATCTCGTCTGCTGCACAGTATCAAGGGACCTTCAGGGGACTTTTACCCAATGAAATATGGGTTTCAGATTAAAGCAGGAGCATTTTTTTTTTACGATTTTTCTCATTCATGACAGAATGTTTGTATGTTTTCAGGGTATTCATCGTCTGGCAGCAGATACCTAAAGAGTCTGGCAGTTCTTCACAATCATTTCAGTAGAGCAAGAGGTTTCATCAACCAGGAATTGGTAGATTAGACAGGAAACAGTTCTCTAAATCCTAAATAGTTCATATACTATGTGATGTCACCCAAAGAAGTTCTGTCAAAACAGGCGTTACACAACATCACCACCATCTGCTCTTCCGAGCAGAGAAATCTTCTGTTGGATCAATACCACCTTTTAGGACAATGGAAGTGGCAATCATTCCTCAGCAGAATATATCTTCTTGTAAGAAGCCTTGGTGCAAGTACTGAAGTCATCCTGTTCCAGCTCTATCAGATTAAGCCGTGTCATGGGTTTCGCTATCTAATTGCTTGGAGAAACAATAAATCAAAGTACCAGACATCAAATTCACTCTGCAGTTATCATCTTGGATCATCAAAGCCTCATGTTACTATCAGCATCCAGGAGGTAAGCATGGTATTATATCCTGTCATTCTTTAAAAAAGCTCTTTGGTTTCATTTAGGATAAGCTGAATATTTATGCTTGCTGACCCCCACACGCTGGAGCAAAGAGAGCCAAAGATGGTCGGCTCAATATTGACCCTCTTTATATTTCTGCAAAGACAACTTTCTAAACAAGCATGAATTATCAGAAGATTCTTTCATTCTGTTCATTTGTATAATGGGAAATTCCCAGCCATTTAAGGGTAATCGAGTATTGGGAAGTACAACCAGGCCTTTGCTGCTACGTCTCTCCCTGGTCATTGATTGTATACCTAAATTCTTATTCTGGTTGACCAATCTATTCTTTGGGATGTTTTGTTACTTCAGATGTCCATCTATGATACATCATTTAGCTACAACACTTCATAAATGATTCACACAATCACTTGTCTTTTTCTGGCATTAAAAAAAAAAAAAATCCAGGACTATGAGATACGTTGGTTTCTTGCTAAATATTTGAATGGCCAATGGTTAAAATGTTTCTTGTATCAAATCTGGATTTCGAAATACTTGCAAATTTGTTTTCTTGATTTCTGAACACTTGGGAATTTTAGTGAGCGGAGTTAATTCCGATTCATTTGATCATTGGAATTGCCGAATGTTACTGCAAATTTCAGCAGCCACTGAGTGTTATTGATTTCGAAATCATCTGGATTCTATTTGTATGATGCCTTGAAATCTGTATATCTCAGATTTTTTTTTTTTTTTTTACTGTATAGCAAAACTCTGCTGTTATTATCCACAACATATATTGCTGCCCATTTGCATATGCTGCCAACTATTCCAGCACAGTTCTGCGATGAATGTGGAACTCCCTATTTACAAGTAACCTCCAAGTCTTGCTCAGAATGTGGTGTTAAGAACCTTGGTATTTGATTGATATATAGGCTTTACTACTATTATTTGGGAAATATGTGTTGTGATGTGCATACATTCTTTACTTATTTGATATGGAGTTGATGGTCACATATTTTTAAGATTGATTTAATACCAATGAATTCTGATGTTGATCACATTGCTTGCCCACCACAAGAGAAAAGGAGAAGCTTGCCCATTGAAAACTCATCCCAGGACCAGCTGGTGTTTTGAATAACATCCTGCAGATGGCATCATAGAGGGTCAGTAAGTCTAACAATACAGTGATTCATATGCCTCATCTTCATAATAGGGTAAAAGGAAAATTTTCACAGAACTTAGGCAATAACAAGTAATAATGTAGGGATTTACTCAGGTAACTGCTCTCTATTGCTTTCTTCTTTTCTTTTGCATATACCTTGGCATACAATTCTCCATTAATCTTAGTATATCATGTATGAATGACTTCCCATCAAGTATGAGGTGTCGAATTTTTGTTAGTATAAAGGTACATTATATCAATTGTCTTCTAAATTCAACATGGTACTTGGCAAACTGTTTTCTGTATGATAACCTGGAGTTCTCTATATCTTTCTTCTCCATTTAAGAAATTGAATCTCAACCCAATTCAAAATTTTGCAATAGTTAGATTGTAATGAAAAATTTATATTTCTTATATTAGATTAGAATACATGAACATATATATGTCTTGAAAATTGCTCTTTTCGTATCATTTTCCCTTTTATTTTCAAATTCTCACAATGGTGAAACACGAATGGCACGTGCATCATTTCGTAAGAGGTAAATTAATCCTAAGTTGATGATTTACATCAACGGCCATAGTCGGGATGTAAACAAGACTTAGTGTTTTTATCTTTTATGAAATAACACTGGATCCACACTGGATCCCTCTTTTCAAAATCATCATATATTTCCTTCTTTTATTAGAGTTTAACTTAGAATTAGCTCAAAATATATACCAATGGCCATAGTCAGGGTATATTGAGATTAATTCCATTTTAAACTCTATAAAAGCACAAAATATGTTTCATTCTTCACCTGAATCTAAATATAGATTATTATATAATACATTCAACGACCATAGTCAAGAATGTATTATATCTTCAAATCTTATTTTAAATTCATCTAAAGAATGAAATACGATTTTCAAAATCCAATTTCTAAGTTTAAATTCATTCATCATTTAGGATAGAATGGCATCACATTTTCAAAAATTCTTTTCAAAAACCCAAGTGATAATCTTTTCTGCAACTTTCTATTTCAAATTTATCAATTCTATCTCTTCTTCAAAGTCTAAATTTTGACTTTAAACCAAAATTCAAAGTTCAATCTAACTTTGAAATTCTTGATTTGTTTTCTAAATTCCAAAGTCAAGGTCCAATTTGACCTTGAAATCCATCTGTATATCCAAAATTCTAAACTTCAAATTCAAAGTCCAATTTGACTTTGAAATCCCTTTGTATATCCAAAATTCAAAACCTAAATAAAATTTCAAAGTTCAAATTGACTTTGAAACTTCATAATCATCTTGTATTTCAAATTCCAAATTCTATCTCAAATTCAAAGTACAAATTAACTTTGAAATTCATCTGTATATTCAAGATTCAATTTCTAAAAATTCCTTTTCCCAAATTCAAATCAGACTTAGAAATTCTCGATTCATCTTCTGGATTTAACTCCAAATCCATTTTAGGATCCAGGATTCAACAGTCATATTGGATCTCAGACTTCAGATCCAATTCCTCTTTAGGATCCAAACACCAATTTCACCTTGGATCTCAGACTTCAGATCCAAATCCATTTTTGGATCCAGAATCAATTTCACCTTGGATCTCAGACTTCAGATCCAAACCCATCTTAGGATCCAGAGCCCAATTCTACATTTGGATCTTAGACTTCAGATCAAAACTCATTCCAGGATCCAGAACTCAAGTCCATCTTGGATTCCAAATCTCGGATCCCATTCTGTTTAGGATCCAGAATCCATTCCCAATTCTAGATTTCAAAATCCAAGTCCATTTCCAGGTCTCATTTGAACTTTTTAAATCCATTTCTATTCTTAAATACCATTTGGTTTTCTCAGATTCATTCTAAGATTCAAATTCAATATCACTTCAAAGAACTTCATCTTCTTCTCCCAAATTCAATTCCATTTTAAGTATTCATTTCCTTTTCTAAATACAAGTTCAAATTCAAGTTTTATTTCTGACTTTGAAACTTCATTTCCCCTCATTTTAAAACTTCAAGTCATTCCTTCTCATTCATTCTTCCAAAACTCTGAAGGCTTAGAACTTCTCTGATCTATCCCAAGTTCTAAATGAGATTCAAACGTTTCTTCATTCCCTTATCAAATTCATCTCATAAACTTGGGAAATTTTCAAAACATCTTTCAAAAGAAGCATACATTCTTGCATTGCACAAGCATGATTCTTTGTGCATTTAGAGTTAGAATAAATTCTTAGATTATATTTAGGCAAAGCAAAAGGCATAGATTCGATCCTTGGTTCGATTACCCCTGGTAAAGGCGACAGGAACGGTCGAACCTCGTACCGACGAGCGAATCCCGTCTCTCCATTTTCCCGCAATATTTTCAAAAACGGAGGCGAGTTAAATTTCTAAATTCTTTTCAAATCAAGGTCAAGTGAAAACCCGCAAAATAGTTCCTCTTCTCTCTCTCTTTCTTTATTTTCTCTTCTCTCTTTCTTTTCTTTCTTTTATTTTCCTCCCCTTAAAAAGGAGGAAAATAAAGGTTAGAAAGGAAAAGAGAAGGAAGAGAGAGAAACCATAAAGAGAGGAAAAATTTTGCGATGATCACAGGTTTGGCGACCGTGATGGGACCCGTCTTCGTCCGGTTGGATTTGTGCCTTTTGCTTTGCTTTTATATAATCTAAGTCTTTATTCTAACATATGTCAGCTACATTTTTTTCATGCAAACCTTAGGAAGCCTAGATTTTGTCCTAAGCTGACATCATTGCATATAGGATCTAAGTATGGTTTGGTAGGACCATATTGAGGAGATTATCCATGTTCACATTAGACTTAGGTCTTAAATACAACTCTCCTCAATTTTAGGGATTGAATGCAGACAATGTATGCAAGTGTATGCTTCTTTTCATTTAAAATCTATCTCTTTAGGACTTGCATTAGAGCCTTCTGATTTTATTTGCATGTTGATCATATTTTGAAAACAACCTTACCTATATTGTCCCGGTCTTCACGTTGCTGGGCTGTCTCACTGAACCATAGTTCGGGAGAGAGCCTCACAACTGGACCACTTATTTGGGTTCGCGCCCCCTACCACGTACCTAAGGGCCATAGTCCGAGGTATATCGGTAGGTGCTCAAGGATGTTGGGAAGCCTCTTACATTAGAACCGAAGATATATCTTATATGCCACGTACTTCGAGCTTCGGCTTGAGTATATCGGCGTACCTTGATTGGAATCAGATGATATAAATCTTAGAGTTAGGATTAAGGTCCTATCAGCCATTTCAAATATTGCATATAGAGTCAGCTTTAGGGAGTGTTGTTTGTGTATCCTTGCTTGTATATCTGTGATTGTATGATATATATATATATATCTTCTTCCTTATATTTTCCAAAACCCTGGGTATATATTTCAAAATTTCCTCTTTGTTTTAAAAACACAGGTGTATTATTCTTTTCTCTTCTTCTTCTTCCTCTAAAAATTCTTCCAAATTCTTCTGATCCTGCCTGCAAGTTCTTCAAAAGTTTAAATCCTTACCATTTATTCTCAAAATTCCATTTTCCTTTTATTTTTCTTCTGTTTTTATATTCTTGTTTATATTTTCATAAAAATCTCTTTCCATCAAGAGATATCCTTTTCAAAATAATATTTTCTTTTCATATTTTCAGTTGGTTACTCTCCCTCGTAAAGTAAAACAAACGCAATTGTCACAAATTTGGTGGCGACTCAATCCCTAGTAATGGGATACAATTAAATTTTTAACCTAAATCCTTCCTCTTTGTCAAAATATCTCCAAAAAGTTTCTTTGGTCTAAAAACCTCCATTTTTCCACTACAGAGAGCACTGATATTCAAAAATGGTTACGACAAGAGCGGGAAAAGAAACAAATCCTCAACTCAGCGACAGTGAGGCGAAAGAGATGAGCTCTCTTAAATCAATCAGGGGATAGGGTCAGAACAAGAAAGATGACATCGACCCCGCTATGTATGACATGTTCCAAAAGATGATGGCAAGGATGATGTCGGAGCAAGCCGAGGCCAAGCTGAAAGAGGCAGTTCCTAAAAGCAAGCTGAAGAAGAAGCCTGTGAAAAAGCAAGTCAGAATCATCAGGAAGAAGGTACAGCTAGACACTACTTCTGAGGAATCAGAGTCAGTCGAGGAAGAATCGGAAGAGGAAGAGCAGATTGTCTACAAGCAGAATCCTCCGAGACAGACTGTAAAGATAGCTGTAGAAGAGCCCGAATCCGTCAACAAGCCCAAGTCTGGGGCTCCAGCAGAGGACCTAATGAGCAAGCAGATGAAGGAGATGAATCGAGCGATTAAAGACATTCAAGCCAAGGGTAAGGGCAAGCAGACCTACACCGGCGAAGATTTTTATGATGGTCTAGATGGGGATGATAATCTGGAGAATCTTCCTCGCAAGTTTCTCAAATTTGACGGGACTGGCAACCCAAAAGCCCACTTGGCCACATTTTATGCAGAGTGCAGTCGTTTCAGAAAAGACAACAGAGCGTTGTTTATTTGCTTCCCCCGCAGTCTGGAGGGTGTAGCAGCCAGATGGTATGCTGATCATGTGAATCCTATCGAACTACGAGAGTTCGATAAGGTAGTAAATATGTTCATCGAGCGCTTCTTATTTAACACTGAAGCCTCACCTACATTAAATCATCTTTACAACCTAAAGCAAGGAGAGACTAAAAGAGCAGGTGATTTCATTCACAGGTGGAGAAGCACTTGTAATAAGATTAAGGTACCCATTCCTGAGGAACACGCATTGCAGGTGATCCTCAACAATTTCTCTCAGCCTATAAGAAGCCTCATCGCCACTTCCCCGACGAAATCCTTCATCAAGTTGATTGAGCGAGCTGAATGGCTCGAAGCAGGAATAGAAAGCGGACTTTACGAGGGCACGCCTCTGGTCAAGAATATCCCAGACCAGAAGAAGAAGGCGCAGTTTGCTTATTTAGTTGATACCTCTTGCAACAATCTTGGCAGCGGTAGCAAGGGAAACAAGAACAACAGTGGTAGTGGTCCGAGAATAGATCAGAACAAGGGGCAGAAGGAGGGATCCTTTAAAAACAATAATAAGCCACTTCCAATTGGCCTTCAGCAAAAGGGGGATCTTCAAGAGAAGCCCAAGTACATCAAGTGGGAAAAAGATCGAGTCTTCACTCCGTTGTCTGAGAGTTTAGAGGTGATTATGAATTACCTTTTGAAGCACGGGATGATCAAGCTCCCTAAAATAGCAGATCCTCCCGTAATCTTGGGAAAATTCAAAGATCAATTCTGCAAGTTCCATAGAGCAACGGGGCATGACACAGAACATTGCTTCATCCTCAAGCATATGATACAAGACTGCATTGACAGAAGTGAGCTGATAGAGGACGAGGAAGAAAAGCAACCAGCAGTCCTGACAGAACCATTCCCAGACCACTCAAAGAATTGATAAAGCCAAAGTCTTTTGTTTGCTTTCGTCTCTTTTTGTCAGTTGTCTTATAGGGGCTAGTCAGCCCAGTCTTCTATGAGTCCTTTCCTTTTTCAAGTTCTTGTAAATATTCAGTTGTTATTGAACCTTTTGCTTATCAATGAAATGTCAATTTTTCTTTATATCTTTGATATTCAAATACTTCCTTCTTTCGCTATACTGGGGCATTTAAATTCCTGTTCTTTTCAGAATGCGGGGCAATCCTGAAATCATTCATGAGAGAAATGATATTACCTATGAGGGCTTTTTCAAAAATCATGAAATTTTAAAATCTTCGTTATGACCAAGGAATTCAAATATTCCTTGGTCTAACCTTTGACAAAAATCAACCCTCGTGTTGATCATGTCTTCAAAAATAAGTTTTTTTAAACCATTATATTGAAAGATCAACCCTTGTGTTGGTCTTATCTTCCAAAATGAATTTTAAACTTTTTATATTCAAAGATCAATCCTTGTGTCGATCTTATCTTTCAAAATAGGATTTTAAATCTTTATCTTCAAAGATCAACCTTTGTGTTGGTCTTATTTTTCAAAATGGATTTCAAATCTTTATAGATCAACCTTTATCTTTCAAAGTGGATTTCAAAACCTTTATATTCAAAGATCAATCCTAGTATTGATCTTATCTTCCAAAATGGATTTAAAATCTTTTTATTCAAAGATCGACTCTGTGTTGGTCTTATCCTCCAAAAGATTGGTTTTTAAGCATTACCTTCAAAGATCAACCCTTGTATTGATCTTATTATCAATTTCGAACTGTTATTTTTAGAAATCAGATCTATTGTTGATCTTCTTCTTCAAAATAAAGTATTCAAAACCATTGTCTTCGAAAATTAACCCTCATGATGATCTCTCATGTTTGGTTTAAAGGATCAGATCTCGCACTGATCATTCTTCTTGTGGTGGATTTTCTTCCCCCAAAATGATTTCTCATTTATCTTTTAAATAAACATTTTCCTTTCAAAGATCCCATATGCAGGCAGGATCAGAAAAACTCCTTTTTCTCAAATCTTATAAATTTTCAGTCAATTTTTTTGGTACTTTTTATCTGTTTCGTTCGTTTTATTTTATATTTTATCAAGTTTACATCAATTTTATCATATTTTATCAAGTTTATCAAAAAAAATTCCTTAAATTCCATTAAACTTTATCAATTCTTCTACCCCTTTCAGGTTAAGGGATAAACCTGACCCTCGTTGTCCAAGGTGTACCCTTTCAGGTTAAGGGATAAACCTGACCCTCGTTGTCCGAGGTGTACCCTTTCAGGTTAAGGGATAAACTTGACCCTCGTTGTCCGAGGTGTTCCCATTCAGGATAAGGGAAAATCCTGAGACCCCTCGTAGGAGCAATAACGCTACCTATGAGGATTCTTTTGTAAATACAAGTTTTGCCAATCTTTATTGATTTTCTAGATTTATATCAATCCCCCTTCATTAAAACTCTTTAAAAACTATTCTTTTCCCATTCAGGAAAAGGGATAATCCTGAAACCCCTCATAGGAGCGATAACGCTACCTAGGAGGATTCCTTTTGTAAATACAAGTCTTGTCAATTTTTGTTGATTTTCTAGATTTATATCAATTTTCCTTCATTAAAACTCTTTAAATTCTATTCTTTTCCCATTCAGGATAAGGGATAATCCTGAAACCCCTCGTAGGAGCAATAACGCTACCTATGAGGATTCTTTTGTAAATACAAGTTTTGTCAATCTTTGTTGATTTTCTAGATTTATATCAATTTCCCTACATTAAATCTCTTTAAATTCTATTCTTTTCCTCATTCAGGATAAGGGATAATCCTAAGATCACTCATAGGGGCAACCATGCTACCTGTGAGAATTCTTTTACAAAAATAAAATCAAATTTTCCTCAAATGTTCTGCATTTTTTTCAAAGTTCTATATCCTTTTGTCTTCTCAAAGTTTATTCTTTTTATATTCCCCGTCACATACCTGGTCCATCTAAATCATAGATCATAAATTCTAAATCTTGTCATATCCCTTCTAAATTCAAGTCTCAGGTTATCTCTTCATAAAATCTTCTATTACCCCTTTCAGGTTAAGGGATAAACCTGACCCTCATTGTCCGAGGTGTACCCTTTCAGGTTAAGGGATAAACCTGACCCTCGTTGTCCGAGGTGTACCCTTTCAGGTTAAGGGATAAACCTGACCCTCGTTGTCTGAGGTGTTCCCATTCAGGATAAGGGAAAATCCTGAAACCCCTCGTAGGAGCAATAACGCCACCTATGAGGATTCTTTTGTAAATACAAGTTTTGCCAATCTTTGTTGATTTTTTAGATTTAAATAAATTTCTCTTCATTAAATTTTCCTTAAATCCTATTCTTTTCCCATTCAGGATAAGGGATAATCCTGAGACCTCTCGTAGGGGCAACAATGCTACCTATGAGAATTCTTTTTGCAAATACAAGTTTTTAGCGATCTTTATTGATTTCTAAATTTATATCAATTTCTCTTTAAATTCTATTCTTCTTTCCCTTCAGGATAAGGGATAACCTTGAGATCACTCATAGGGGCAACCATGCTACCTGTGAGAATTCTTTTTACAAAAATAAAAATCAAATTTTCCTCAAATGTTCTACATTTTTTCAAAGTTCTATATCCTTTTGTCTTCTTAAAGTTTATTCTTTTTATATTCCACGTCACATACCTGGTCCATCTAAATCATAGATCATAAATTCTAAATCTTGCCATATCCTTTCTAAATTCAAGTTATTTCTTCACAAAATCTTCTATTTTCCCTTCAGGTTAAGGGATAAACCTGAATCATTCTTTTCCTAAATTCTCATCAAATGTATATTTCATTTCCCCTTCAAGATAAGGGATAATCCTGAAAACCCGACCATTCTTCTTGCTTCAATCTCTAAATATCTTAAAATAGGCCGATCTCCTTCCCGACTGTCAGTTGAAAAACCTAGTGTTCGCATTGGGTATTTTGCTAAGTTTCCAAATCTAAAAATCAAGTTCATCAGTCCTCGTGTTGTTTGTCTCTCAGAAAGTCTCAATCTTAAATCAAGCCATTAAATAAAATGTCCCAGCTACTTCGCTGGTCGTTAAATGATTAAATGAAATGTCCCAGCTACTTCGTTGGTCGTTAAATGATTAAATGAAATGTCCCAGCTACTTCGTTGGTCGTTAAATGATTAAATGAAATGTCCCAGCTACTTCGCTGGTCGTTAAATGATTAAATGAAATGTCCCAGCTACTTCACTGGTCGTTAAATGATTAAATGAAATGTCCCAGCTACTTCGCTGGTCGTTAAATGATTAAATGAAATGTCCCAGCTACTTCGCTGGTCGTTAAATGATTAAATGAAATGTCCCAGCTACTTCGCTGGTCGTTAAATGATTAAATGAAATGTCCCAGCTACTTCGCTGGTCGTTAAATGATTAAATGAAATGTCCTAGCTACTTCGCTGGTCGTTAAATGATTAAATGAAATGTCCTAGCTACTTCGTTGGTCGTTAAATGATTAAATGAAATGTCCCAGCTACTTCGCTGGTCGTTAAATGATTAAATGAAATGTCCCAGCTACTTCGCTGGTCGTTAAATGATTAAATGAAATGTCCCAGCTACTTCGTTGATCGTTAAATGATTAAATGAAATGTTCCAGCTACTTCGCTGGTCGCTAAATGAAATGTTCCAGCTACTTCGCTGGTCGCTAAATGAAATGTTCCAGTTACTTCGCTGGTCGCTAAATGAAATGTTCCAGCTACTTCGTTGGTCGCTAAATGAAATGTCCCAGCTACTTCGCTGGTCGTTAAATAAAATGTTCCAACTCCTTCGTTGGTCGTTAAATGAAATGTCCCAGTTTTCACTGGTCATTAAATGAAAGGTTCCAGCTCCTTCGCTGGTCGTTAAATGAAAGGTTCCAGTTTTACTGATCAGAATGTCCAAAATCATAAATTGCAACTAAAGGTCGCATCAAAATCTATATTGAGTAAATATTTCACATAGAAGTCATGAAAACTTTGCCAATCTGCTAAAAATATTTGTTGATTCCAAATGAATCTTACTGCACAAAAGAATTACCTCGGATTACCTCTAGTATTTTCTTCATAAAAGGTGAAACTCTTTGCGAAAAAGAGGTAAAATTCAAATCTTTTTCCTGTTGATCAACCAAAAGGATAAAAGAAATATCCTCGGTATGATTAGCGAAATAAATATTTGATGACATTGAAAAGCCGGAAGCGAATTGATATTGATCATAACTATGATGCATGTTTAAAGAAGAGTTCCTGGCAATTAGACAGTGGAAGTATCCTGAGCCATAAAAGAATCCACTTAATCCATATCCTCTCATTTTAAAGTTTCAATCAAATATCTGCAAAAAGGATCTCTCAATTGTCGTCAAGATGAAGGCGAATTAAGCGAGTAGACCCCTGGGGCCAAAGAAGATTTGGATCATCTACCAAGATGAAGGAGTTTGTGAAGGATCCTTCCAGGGAAAGTTCATATCATCGTCGAGATGAAGGCGAGTGTGATGAGCCTACCGACAAACCCTAAATGATATTTGATTTCAGCTATCATCTAAAGACCTTTGAGCCTATACCATCATATATAATCCCTGAGATAAAAGAAGGATCGAAGCATCTCCAAGATGAAGGAGTTTGTGATGTACCCTTTCCTGAAAAAAAGAGAAAAGTCAGGACATCATCCAAATGAAGGATGATGTAAAAAGCCCGAAAAAAGTTCAATGACTCAAAAAGAGTGCAAAAAGATCATCATGGGAAGAACACCTAGATATCAAACTGCCTAAATTGCCAGAAATCATCTTTTCTTATGCAAAATATCTTTTATCAATATCTTTTCACTACGTGCTTTTATGAAATTGAGAATATTTCTTCTCTTCTCATATCAGGGAAATAGATAACTTCCTTGAAGAAAATCATCAGCGCTAAAATTTTGAATTTGACTCTTAAGACCGAGAAGTTAACCTCGTTGGAGGAAATACTCTAGGTAAAAGAGGGAATATCTTTCCACACATATGCACATTTTTTTTAAGCGTTGAAGTCAACTATAAATTCATCTTATTGGCAAAATTTTCTAGATATTCTAAGATTGAAATAAATATCCATTTTTTTATGCAACCTAGAGTTGTTTACATCTTCCAGAAGAGTTACCCCATTCAGTTGAAGTGTCTCTCCTATCCCATCACGGTTTCAAGAAATCCGTATGGTTGTTCCCACTCAGGTTAAGGGTCAAAACCTGTACTTCCTGCGAGAGGTCTTTTAAATTCAAAAGCTGATTTAGTCTCAGCAATGAGACGCCCAAAGTTCATCCCTTTTTCAAAGCTTTAGGGAACCCCATTTTTCTTCCTCCTTTCGCAAACCCCTTTCGGATTTGTTCGTCCAAACTCTGAAAGTCCCATCATGGTCTCTTCACTCGAGATTCTATATGGTCGTCCCCTTCAGGTTGTGGTTAAACCTGAATCTCGTTCCAACGAGTTTCCCTCGTTTCGACGAGGTGTTTTCCTTCAGTCCCATCATGGTTCTTCCCATCGAGGAATCCATGCTTTGTATATTCATCCGGAATAAAATCCTACTTGAGCTTCATCTCATGAGACGTTTTCTCGTAAAAGTCCCATCAAGGTCCTCGTATATTCCTTTCCCCATTCAGGTTATCTTGATATATTTTTGTCCCATCCCAGTTAAGGGCTAAGCCTGAGTCATTCCAAAAGGTTAATCTCGCCTCATTCACGAGACTTGATCGAAACCATTTCATCATTTCGGGATCTTCACCCGAAGTCCCATCACGATTTCCTTATCTCTATCATTCAGTCAAATCATTGTCGAGGATTTCATCCCCCCAAGTCATTCAGGACAAGGCTTTAAGCCTGAAAAGCCATAATTCTTCCACACCCAGTTCAGATCTGCTGACTGGGGAATTTTCAAAATTTGGAGTGTTATCTTTGCCACTAAGCTCGGCTTTCAACCGGCTTAGTAGCAAAGAGGGGCATCTGTGAACACCTCAAATTTTTCAAAATCTTTTAAATATTCCCCTTTTGCCCCTAAATTCATTTTTTGAGCAAATGAGTCATTTTTAAATCTAAATTCCAGTTCTTTTCTCAAGCTTTATTGAAATTAAATTCATTTTATATGTTTAAATTAATTTTGGATCCAGATCCATTGTCCAGATCCAAAATTGAGTCTCATTGTCCAATTTTTAAGAAAATACCAAAAATAGTTTTCAAGTAGCTCGGACAGTCCATCCGACATCCGTCTGGATCCATCACATTGTATTTCTCGATTCGAGTGTCAAAACTCGAACATTTTCTCAAAACCTGGGTCCAAACCCCTTTTTCTGAAGAAATTTTCCCAAAATAGCCCTGATTTCTCATAAAACCCTTCTTTTGTAAATATTTGTAAATTTAGTTGAAAAATCCCTTAGCTTTAGAATTTCTATGTCAAAAACACCGAAAAAATAGAAAATGAAGAAAAGAAAAAAAAATAAAATATATATATATATAAAAAAAAAAAGATCAAAATATAGTTTCGAAAGCTTCCCTTTTTAACTGAAACCATCTTTTTGAAAATACTTTTGAAAAGGGGCACTCTTTTGAAAAAAAGGTTTTAACGAATATCTTTGGGCTTTATCGGACTCTCGCCCCCCTTCCTTCCAGAACCATCACCGAAACCCTCTCTGGCCTTCTCCCTCCATCCACCCACAAACCCCCATGTGCTCGAACCCTCCGATCGCCTCATCTTCTCCCTCCCCCGCGCATCACCATCTTCCCCTCATCTCCGCCTTTCATCTTCAACCACCGATCCTCCTTCATATCTCCATCAGCCGCAGGCTCCCCCCTTTCCAGAAGGATCCTCCCCATCGAACGGCCTGACGAACTTTTCCCATTCTCGACCGTCGATGCCTAACAGCCTCCCCTTCTGGAGGCTTCTTGTTTTCCCTTAAAAAGACATCCAGAAGTCCATTTTCATCATCCATTCTCACCCCCGCATCTTCTTTCATCTTCAACACCCGTCTTCACCCCTCCATGTTTCGCTCCTTCTTCCTCTTTCTCTTCTAATCCCCCTTTTTTTCCCTTTTTCTGTCAGCTGAAGCCAAAGTTTGCCGGCAATCTTCAGAATCCCAGTGGAAGCGCACGCCATAGAAGACCGTCTTCACCCCTCCCCTTTCCGCTAGAGATCAGCGATTACGGAGAAAAAAACCCAAAGTCCTTCTTGTTTCTTCCCCTGGTCTTTTCTTTCCTTCCTCCTTCAGCATCCATTCAGACCCCATCGAGGTAAGTGTTTCTGCCCTTTCCCATATTTCTCCTTTTTTTTTTACTATCTTTTCCTTTCCTTTCTTAAGTCCTCTCTTACAACGTCTATGGTTTAGATCTTTACTTTTTTTTAGATGCACCCCTGTAATATCGATTTGCTGATAGCATAATCGATCTACAAATGTGCTATAATGACGGAATGGTGGATTCCAACACATCTTTCATTTTTTTTTCTTTCCTTTCGTGTTTTTACGATTTCGTTTATATTGCATCCCAATCCATAACTAATTTTACATTTGATTATCACAATTTCTTGTTTGCATTGGGGTTCTGATGCTGTTTTGATGATATGTTTATATTACAATCTCCAGTTATCTGTTCTTCTTACCATATGTGTATCGGCAGCATCGGTTGCAAAATTGACATTCGGCATTTTCCCCCTTTTCTATCATCCGCATCTTCTCATCAGAGGAGCATCCATGTGCCGACTGAAATAAATCTTGTAGGCATCATTGACATGGCTAAAATCTTGCCTATCCGTGCCTTTGAAATGTCACTTGCAGGGCTCAACTAGCAGATTGCTACAATTGATTACTGAAAATAGTTGTTGATCCTATCTAATAAAATTTCTTCCTATATATCTCCTATAGTCTAGTACATTATTCATTAGTAGCGATCCCCTGTTTATCACCATAACAATTTTTTCATCGATCCTACATAATGCATGTAGTTATGTATGATTCATTTTCTTTTGGCTTTGGTAATATCGTGTTTTGCAGTTTTGCATCCTCCTACATTTCTTTTTTTTAGACATGTTCTCAAGCCTCTCATGAATTACCAAAAGTCTCCAAAAGAACATGAACCATCTCTGCAGTGATGAAATCTATTGGCATCCCTCACAATGATTTCTTGTCCAAATATCTTCAAGACAGGTTTAGTGAATTCATGGCAGTCAGCACAAACATGAAGATTCTTTGTGATTTCCTTTTGGATATGATCAAGCTGTGACCTCTAGAAGGGAAATGGAGATGAACCTCGGCTCACATGTGACACAGGCTCACCACTATGTTCCAGCACAAGTTCCAGGGAAAAGCGTGATGGATGAAGGCATTGTTGTTTCTAAAAATAAAATAGCATAAGCAGCCTTCTTCTGTCCACTCGGTTTGCCCAGGAAGGATATACCTTTATCTCTGCGAAGGTCATATACACAGGCGTACTATCCTGCAGCACAAGGCTATAATGGCGATCATATCACTGTGGTATAGACATGAGCGTGATGGCATGGAAGGTGACATGAAGGAAATTGATTTTCTGCTGCATGAGGCATTCAAAATCTATTTTGGAGATTGGAATGCAACTTTAGCTACCGTCAGCACAAAAGTTTTGTTGATTGCTTTCTGTCCTCTTGGTTTTCAAAGACCACCTCGGCTAATCATTTTATCACTCCTCATTTGCATCTCCCTCCACATTCCATCCATCCCAAGTAAGCCTTTGAGCATGAGATGTTGTCGCTGGGCTCAATCTTATCATAACAGATGTGGTTAGTCAAACCAACATCAGTGACTTGTGTACTAAACCTTTGAGAAGCATATATGCACATTGTTCGAGAGACTGGTAATGATCATTCAAAGCTGCAAAATAGCTAAAGTCGTTTCATTCGCGTGATTTAAGTATGTGAGAGTCCAGCGGAAATTTTCATAACTGGAAGTGTTGATGGACACTTGAAACTTTGGAAGAAGGAGTCTGCTGGTATAAAGTGTTGATAAAAACATTTCAGATCTCACTTTGGTGCCATCGAAGGCTTGGCTGTTGGTGTTGATAATCTCGTCTGCTGCACAGTATCAAGGGACCTTCAGGGGACTTTTACCCAATGAAATATGGGTTTCAGATTAAAGCAGGAGCATTTTTTTTTTACGATTTTTCTCATTCATGACAGAATGTTTGTATGTTTTCAGGGTATTCATCGTCTGGCAGCAGATACCTAAAGAGTCTGGCAGTTCTTCACAATCATTTCAGTAGAGCAAGAGGTTTCATCAACCAGGAATTGGTAGATTAGACAGGAAACAGTTCTCTAAATCCTAAATAGTTCATATACTATGTGATGTCACCCAAAGAAGTTCTGTCAAAACAAGCGTTACACAACATCACCACCATCTGCTCTTCCGAGCAGAGAAATCTTCTGTTGGATCAATACCACCTTTTAGAACAACGGAAGTGGCAATCATTCCTCAGCAGAATATATCTTCTTGTAAGAAGCCTTGGTGCAAGTACTGAAGTCATCCTGTTCCAGCTCTATCAGATTAAGCCGTGTCATGGGTTTCGCTATCTAATTGCTTGGAGAAACAATAAATCAAAGTACCAGACATCAAATTCACTCTGCAGTTATCATCTTGGATCATCAAAGCCTCATGTTACTATCAGCATCCAGGAGGTAAGCATGGTATTATATCCTGTCATTCTTTAAAAAAGCTCTTTGGTTTCATTTAGGATAAGCTGAATATTTATGCTTGCTGACCCCCACACGCTGGAGCAAAGAGAGCCAAAGATGGTCGGCTCAATATTGACCCTCTTTATATTTCTGCAAAGACAACTTTCTAAACAAGCATGAATTATCAGAAGATTCTTTCATTCTGTTCATTTGTATAATGGGAAATTCCCAGCCATTTAAGGGTAATCGAGTATTGGGAAGTACAACCAGGCCCCTGCTGCTACGTCTCTCCCTGGTCATTGACTGTATACCTAAATTCTTATTCTGGTTGACCAATCTATTCTTTGGGATGTTTTGTTACTTCAGATGTCCATCTATGATACATCATTTAGCTACAACACTTCATAAATGATTCACACAATCACTTGTCTTTTTCTGGCATTAAAAAAAAAAAAATCCAGGACTATGAGATACGTTGGTTTCTTGCTAAATATTTGAATGGCCAATGGTTAAAATGTTTCTTGTATCAAATCTGTATTTTGGAATACCTGCAAATTTGTTTTCTTGATTTCTGAACACTTGGGAATTTTAGTGAGCGGAGTTAATTCCGATTCATTTGATCATTGGAATTGCCGAATGTTACTGCAAATTTCAGCAGCCACTGAGTGTTATTGATTTCGAAATCATCTGGATTCTATTTGTATGATGCCTTGAAATCTGTATATCTCAGATTTTTTTTTTTTTTATTCTATAGGAATTCATCTTATGGGTTTTTGATTCTATAGGAATTCAACCTAAAGAAAGGATTCAACTTGTGGATTGAAATAGACCATCATAGTTAAGCTGTATGTGGCCTGGTTTTCAGGATTAAACCCTTATCCTGAATGGGGCAGAAATAAAATTTTAGCAAGAATTGATAAAAGGTATGATAAAGGAATCAACGAAGCTTGAAAATTTGATAAAGAAAAAGATTTGGCAGAGATTAATGAAGCTCTAAAAGAAGAGGAAAGACATTCAAGACTATCCCTTGTTTTGAAGAAATGAAGACCTCGTAGGATGAGGTTTCAGGTTTATCCCTTAACCTGAAAGGGGAGGAGAAAGTAATAAAAATAATACCTCATTGAAAGGAGGCATCAGGTTTATCCCTTAACCTGAAAGGGTAATTTTTTGAGATAAGAATTTGACAAAAGAATTAATAAAATGAATGAGTAAAATAAATTTTGATAAAGATGAATAAAACTGATAAGACTGAAAAGAAGATTTGATAAATGAAAATTTTGATAAAAGTTTAAAAAAAGATTTGATCCTGCCTACATGTGGGATCTTCAAAATGAGAGAAAAATACGAGAAAATCATTTTTGGAAAGAAAGATTTTCTGCGAGAGCTGATCTTTTGAAAGGGGATCATTCATGAGAAATCATCATGAGGGTTAACTCTTTGAAGCAATGATTTGAAAACCAATTTTTATGATCAACACGAGGGTTGATATTTGGATGTAATGATTTGAAATTTATTTTTAGAAAATACGATCAACACAAGGGTTGATCTTTGAATGAAATCAAATTTTTGGAAAATGAGATTAACACAGGGGATTGATCTTTGAATGAAATCAAACCAATTTTTTTGGAAAATGAGATCAACACAAGGGATTGATCTTTGAATAAAATGAAATCAAATTTTTGGAAAATGAGATCAACATGAGGGATTGATCTTTTGAAATGTAATGATTCGAAATCAAATGTGATCAACACCAGGGTTGATGTTTGAATGTAATGAAAATCAATTTTTAGGAAATGAGATCAACATAAGGGTTGATCTTTTGAATGTGATGAAATCAATTTTTGGGAAATGGGATAAACACAAGGGTTGATCTCTTAATGTAATGAAATCAATTTTTTTGGGAAATGAGATCAACATAAGGGTTGATCTTTGAAATGCAATGTCTTGAAATCAATTTGTAGAAAAATATGATCAACACGAGGGTTGATCTTTAAAAAAGGTTTGTAATAAAATATTTAAACTAAAATTTTCACGATTTTTGAAAGACCCTCATAGGTAATATCATTTCTCTCATGAATGATGTCAGGATTGTCCCGAATTTTTGAAAAAAAAAATTTGATGCCCCAATATAAAAAGAAATAAGAATTGAACTTCAAAGATAGGAAGGAAGTTGTCATTGTATTTATAAGCAAAATTGATAGTAAAGACTGAAATATTTACAAGCATTCTTTGAACGAAAGGTCGTAAAAAGACTCGGGCTGACTTGCCCTTACAGGAAAGAAAATGGAGGATAACAAAAAAGACTCTAGTGTCATCGGCCTTCTGAAAAAGGCTAAGTCAGGGCAGCGGGCTGCTCTTCAGTTTTCTCCTCTATCAGAAGGTGTTTATCGATGCAGTCCTGGACGATATTTTTCAGAACGAAGCAGTGCTCTGTGTCGTGCCCCATTGCTCGATGATACTTGCAGAACTGTTCCTTGAAGCTGCCCATGACTACTGAAGGATCGCCAGCTTTTGGCAGACGAATCATATTCTTTGTGAGCATATATTCCAGAACTTCATCGAGTGTCTGCTCTAAAGGGGTGAATTCGCTGTCAGAACTCCAATCCTTGCGCTTTGGTTTTTCCTGATTCTTTTCCCGCTGCTGAGAATTAGGTTGGGAAGGCTTATTGTTGTTAGAAGATCTTCCTTTTTGACCCCTGAATCCTTCCGAATTGCTAACCTGATCCTCCTTGTTACCCTTGTCGGATGAGGGACCAGCGGAAAGAGTGAAATGGGTTTTCTTCTTTGCATCTTGATTGCCCCTTGCCAGAGTGGTGCCATCATAGACTCCGTTATTTATTCCCATCTCAAGCCATTCAGCTCGCTCAGTCAACTCAATAAATGACTTGGAGGGGTATGGGAAGATGAGGCTTTTCAGGGGTTGAGAGAAGTTATTGAGGATGAGTTGAAGGGCATGTTCCTCTGAGACAGGGGTTCTTATCTTGTTGCAGGTATCTCTCCACCTACGGATGAAATCTATGGCCTTTTCGTTGTCATCCTGCCTCAAATTACATAAGTGATTGAGGGTTGGCGGTGCCTCAGTATTGAACATGAACCTTTCTACAAACAGGTTGACAACTTTATCAAAATCTTGCAGCTCAACGGGGTTGATGTGCTCCGCATACCACTTAGCTGCTACGCCCTCCAAACTGCGAGGAAAGCATAAGAAGAGGGCCCGATTGTCTTCACTGAACCTGGCACATTCGGCAAAGAACATTGCGAGATGGGCCTTTGGGTTGCTGGACCCATCGAATTTGATAAACTTCCGGGGGAGATCTTCCAAGCTGTTGTCCCCATCTAAACCAAGGTAGAAGTCCTGTTTGGTATATACTCTCTTTCCCTTATCTCGAGTCTGCAGATCTTTGACCATTTTAGTTAATGCTTGAACTGAATCTTCTGCCGGGGCTCCATCTTTAGGTTTGTTGACTGATTCAGGTTCCTCTGCCACCTTCTTGACTTGTCGCAGATGTTTCGGGACGAATACAAACTGCTCTTCTTTGGAATCCTCTGCTCCTGACTCTGAACCCTCTGAGGTGCTGTTCTGCTGGACCCTCTTCTTGTTGATCCTGACATGCTCTTGCTCTTAGAATATGTCTTCTTTGAACTTGCCCCTCCTTGCTCAGACATCATCTTTGCCATCATTTTTTGAAAGATCTTATACATTGCCGGGTCAACATCATCTTTCTCTGAATTATGCTTTCGAGACAATCTGGAAGAATTTATTTCTTCCACTTCGCTATCATCGTGCTGCTGAGCTGCCCTTCTTCTCGCTCTCATTTGAACCATGATGAAACGTTGACGTTTTCACTGATGAATAAATGGAGAGTTTTTAGAAAAAGATGTAGGAAAGAAATTTTAATAAAGGAAGAAATCACAATTTTGACAACGAAAACATCCCATTACGAGGGATCGGGTTGTCACCCAAAATTTGCGACAACCGCATTGTTTTTCTGAAAAAGTAAAATATGAACAAAAGATCAATTTTGAAAAGGACATCTCCTGACAAAAGATGTTTTATTGTAAATGAGGGTAAGGAATAAAATATAGAAAAGAATTGCAGGCAGGATCAAAAAAGAATTATAAGAAATCAAGAGAAGAAAAAGGAAAATACACCTGGGTTTTAAAATAAGGAGGAAATTTTGAATAATATATACCCAGGGTTTTGGAAGATATAGGGAATATCAAATATCATACAATCATAGATATACAAACAAGAATGCACAAACAGCAATCCCTAAAGGCTGACTCTAAATGTAATAGTTGAAATGGCTTGTAGGACCTTATCCTAACTCTAAGGTTCAAATTATCTAATTCCGATCAAGATACGCCGATATACCCAAGCCGAAGCTCAAAGTACGTGGCATAGAAATATTTCTCCGGTTCTAAGGTAATGGCTTCCCAACATCCTTGAGCACCTACCGATATACCTCGGACTATGGCCCTTAGGTACGTGGTAAAGGGGCGCGAACCCAAATAAGTGGTCCAGTTGTGAGGCTCTCTCCCGAACTATGGTTCAGTGAGACAGCCCAGCAACGTGAAGACCGGGACAATATAGGTAGGGATGTTTTCAAAATATGATCAACATGCAATAAAAATCAGAAGGCTCTAATGCAAGTCCTACAGAGATAGATTTAAAATAAAGAGAAGCATACACTTGCATACATTGTTTTGCATTCAATCCCTAAAAATTGAGGAGAGTTGTATTTAAAACCTAAGTCTAATGTGAACATGGATATAATCTGCTCAATATGGTCCTACCAAACCATACTTAGATCCTATATGCAATGATGTCAGCTTAGGACAGAGTCTAGGCTCCTAAGGTTTGCATGGAAATATAGCTGACATTTGAAGCATAAAAACTTAGTTAATGTCAAAGCAAAAGAAAAGGCATTAAATTTGACCGGACGAAGACGAGTCCCATCTCGGTCGCCAAAACTGTGATCATCGCAAAAATTTTCCTCTCGTAATATTCTCTCTCTTCCTTCTCTTTTCCTTTCCAACCTCTTATTTTCCTCCTTTTTGAAGGGAGAAAAGATAAAAGAACGGAAAGAAAGAGAGAGGAGAAAAGAAAGAAGAGCAGAGAAGAGAAATTCTTTTGCGGGTCTCACTTGACCTTGATTTTGAAAATATTTGAAATAACTCGCCTCCGTTTTTGAAATATTTGCTAGAAAACTGGGAGACGGGATCCGCTCGTCGGTACGAGGTTCGACCGTTCCTGACGCCTTTACCAAGGGTAATCGAACCAAGGGTCGAATTTTATGCCTTTTGTTTTGCTAAGAATTTATCTAAGAAATTATTCTAAGTCTAAATGCACAGAGAATCATGCTTGTGCGAAATACAAAGATGTATGCTCTTTTTGAAAATGTTTTGAAGAATTCCCAAGTGTTTCTGAGATGAATCTAATAAAGTGAAGAAATGATTTCTAATTTAGAACTTAAGATTAAAGTTCTAAGTTTTTGAAATAATCAAGAGCTTGGGAAAATAAATCTTGATTTTGAAAAAATGATTTTGAAGTTTTGAGATAAAAGAAGAAGAAAGGAATTTTTCAAAGTTATAACTGGACTTTGAATCAGAATAAAAATGAAAATAGAATTTAATCAGAAGGAAAGATGAAATCGGGAAATCTGAATAAAATTGAGAAATGGAATTGATTTAAAAGTTGGAATTTCAAGATTAAATCTGAATCCAAGATCTGGATTCTAAATAGAATTCAAAGTTGAAATTTGAATTTAGGATGGGAACTTGATTTGAAACCTGGAATGAAATGGAATTGGTTTTAAAGATTGAAATTAAAGTGGAATTTGGATTTGGAATTTTGAATGGAATTGGATTCAAGATTTGGAATCCAAGATGGTATTTGGATATGAAATTTTAGATCCGAGATGGGGTTGGACTCTGGATCCTAAGATGGAAGTGGATCTGAAGTCTGAGATCCAAAGAAAAATTGGATTCTGGATCCTAAAACGGATTTGGATCTAAAGTTTAAGATCCAAAGTGAATTGGGTTCTGGATCCTAGAATGGATTTGGATCTGAAGTCTGAGATCCAAAGTTGAATGGGATTCTGGATCCTAAGAACTGGAATTTGGATCTGAATCTAAGATCCAAGGTAGAATGAGGATCTGGATCCTAAAATGGAATTTGGATCTGTAATTGGAGATCCAAAATGGGGTTGGATTCATACTTGGAAATCTGGATCCAAGCTGAGATTAACTTTGGATTTTGGGTTTTGAAAGCCCAAATGGGACTTTTGAAGATGGATCTGGGTTTTGAAAACCCAGATTGAACTTAGGAATGTTTGGATTTTGAGATTCAGAGTCAATCTCAACTTTGATTTAAAACTTGAAGAAAACTTGATTTTGAATCAGAAGATGAATCAGAAACTTCAAAGTTAAATTGAACTTTGAAATTGGATTTTGAATTGAGTTGGAGATTTGAAGTTTGAATATAAAGTGATTTTGGAGTTTCAAAGTGAAATTGGACTTTGAAATTGAATTTTTGAATCTTGAAATGAGATAGATTTGGATTTGAACAAGATTTGATCTGAGGAATGAAGAAGAAGAATCACTTGGAATTTGAAAAGGAAATTTTGAAAATATGATGCCATTCTATCCTATATGATGAATGAATTTGAATAAGTTGGAATTGGATTTGAAAATTATATTTCATTCTTCAAATGAATTTAAATAAGATTAATGATATAATACACTCCTGACTATGGTCATTGAATGTATTATATAATAGTCATATCTAAATTCAAATGAATGATAAAATACCCTTTTGGTGCTTTTATAGAATTTAAAATGAAATTAACCCTCAATATACCCTGACTATGGCCATTGGTATATATTTTGAGTTAATTTTAAGTTAAATTCTGATAAAAGAATAAAATATTTTAGGAAAAATATGATGAATTTTAAAAAAATGGATCCAGTGCGGATCCAATGTTATTTTGTAAAAGATAAAAATGCTAAGTTTTGTCCACACCCTGACTATGGCCATTGATGTGGATCATCAACTTAGTATCCATTACCTCTTACGAAATGGTGCACGTGCCATTCGTGTTCCCATTTGTGAGAATTTTGAAAAAAAATAAAGGCAAAAAAAGCATGAGAATGAGTCATTTATGATATTTACAATGCTCATACATTCTATCTAAAGCAAGAAATGGAAATTTCTCATTCCAATCTAACTACTACAACTCTGGAATTGAAATTTCCGATCTAGGGAAGAAATCAGCCTTTTCTATACATTCCTGCAAAAACAGGGTTAGCACAAGGTAAAAAATATATATAGAAGAAAACCTATAGAATATACAATGCAAATGACAAAACAGAACGGTGTGTTAGGCTAACGAATAATGAATATCAAAATACACCTGAGATATCTATACTGAGGGTGAAATGTAAATACTGGGATGTATGATTGATATCTCAATGCTAGTGAGGAAATGGGTATTAAAATATGTATGTGATGTATGTTGTGATGATGTATATACGACAGTGTTGAAGCATACTAGGTAAATGAAAACATATATTAAAACTAACGCTAGTATATGCTAAAAGAAAATGCCGAAATCACTACTACATATGCTTGGCAAAACATTAAGAAACAGGAAATGCTTACCATGAAGGGCAGAAGCGAAAGGCACTGACAAATCATTACTCAATAGTAAGCAAAGACATAGTAACTTGGATGTAAGGAACATTTAAACTAAAAAAAAAAAATAAGACAGTAACTACCTAACACACTCAACTACTGCTAACCATACCCTAACTGTTAATATGTTAAAGTGATATATTGATATATACTACTAACGAAGGTCCATTAGTCTTAATACATACTGACCGCTACTATTCAGACTGGTTGTAAAGGGGCAAACCACTCTGCACTGGCATTTAATACTCAGCTGGTTCATTCATTGTCTTCACACATTCACAGTTACAAACCATTCATCCTGTGCAGCATCCATAACAATAAATTGGTAATTTAACTTCAAGCCTTGCTCACACGGTTATGCTGGGTATTTACAGTAGATGTTGTAACTTGCTACTGATTCCCCTTTTGAAAATAACAGATCATTATGGTTCCCAAAAAAATAACAGATATTCAAATCAATAATCCATATCCAAACAAAGATCATCAGATACAGTGAATCCAAGCTTCTGACGGGGTTTATAAAACAACAAAAAAAATGAAAACATGAAATCCCTAACAGCACACAGTAAGATTCGGCAAAAACTTCTGAGTTTCTGGCGATATTCAGACAATTGATATTCAGCCATTCAATTTTTTTTAGCTTATCACAACTCATGTGTTTGATTGATGTACTTGCAATTGATCAAAATTCGTTGCTACCATACAGGGCTGTGACATACGATCTTTCCCTTTTTCAGCAGAACTTCAGAAGTAATATAATTAAGTATACCAACAGTAGAATAAGCCATCATGAGCCTGTTCCTTTGCCAATATAATAGTTGTTCTTATTGTACATATTCAGGTGTTGGAGAGTTTTTTGAATAACCATCATTTTCTAGAGAAGATTCAATATTTCATCCTATTGTAAGATCGTTCTCACTAAGATTGAGTAGACTGTTGTAGGGAAGTGCAGGTTGATGCTGTGCTGAGATTGCAGCAGGAAGGTGAATGCTGACTGAGTATGCCTTGAAGAATGCATTCACAACATAAATTTTGGCAAATAATAAAATAAAAAAAAATACATTTTTGCAGAAAACTTACCTTAGGTGTTTGGCTGTAGCAGTGGAGATGGTGAGATGCCGAGGTAATTAATAACATAGCAAAAGTGAAAGCATGCTGAGGAAGGTGTTTTGATAAGCATCCTTTGACGTCCTTCCCAGAGACCGCCCCAAGAGAATCCACCTTTTTGCCTTCTTTCAAAAATGAGCCAATGTGATTGGTATTGTCCCTGGCTTGCTAAGGTCGCCATTTACTATCGTTGCACCCGAATCACGAAGGAGGTCAGCAGGAGGTATGAATGGACTGATACAGAAAGTCGCAAGACCCCTGTAGTTCTGATAGGAATCCCAGGTACCAGGCTGCTTGCTGGAGTTGTATCATTAAATGTTATAGTTGATAATCTGAAAGGCTCTCACAATACCATCTTCTTAGTTCATCATCAAAACCCATAAAAAAAAGAAACTCCCGCCATTTCACATCTATGCCCTTACAAGCCTCTGGTGGCAGGGATGTAAATAGATGAAGCTAATACCAAACCAATGATGCATTTACAGAAGGTGCAACAATCCACAGAAGTGAAATGAAAAGAAAGTATGACACAATAGAGCAGGCTTCTAAAACAGAGGGTGCATGAATCCACGAGGATAAGATTTCCATCATAGAACAAGGAACTATGTAAAAGTATATATATATACAATTGTCTCCAGCAAACAGAATAACAGTATATGTAAAAAAAAAAAGGTAATAGAGGATTGAGATGATCAAAGACCTATCAATACGAGTGCTAGAATTAAGAACACAGCTAAAGATGAAGGTAGATAGGCAACGATATCAAAATTGAAACTTAAATAGCGGTCTAAAACTGGAGCAGATAATGATTCATAATTAAAAAGATGAAATGGAAGCAGATGTCAATGGGAAATCAGATGAAAATCGTGAATCAATTGAAAAAGTAAAACCAAATTGGAGAGAATCTTGAGTTATAATGCCAACAAGAAATAAACAGGAAATCAGAAATCAACAAGAAAATGGGAAGGGATTTTAAAACAATAAACAACAATTTTGAGATTTCAAGGGAAATAAATGAAATAAATAGGAACAATCTATAGAAACATCAAATGGCCTCTTATCAGATTTCAGGAATGTAAATGAAAATGCTCGCAGATTAATGCGATGAAGGTATGAGCTGAGGGTTTTCCTGGTGATAGATGTATTTGTTGTTATGATAACATGCAATACAGGAATGATCGAAACAGAATGGAATAAAGTGTAGCTTAAAGCGAATGATGAGTAAATGCCTCCCTGACGCTGCTAGAATTTAAGAATCACATGCTGCGAAATAATCAAAAGGGGAAATACTGGAGATCATCTCTAGTCCCCCATCAGTTTCTTCTTGTTCAGTTTGCCCTCGAAAGGGGAATCAAAGCAATGAAATCTACCATTTAGAAGAGAAATCAAACGTGAAAAGAAAAAAAAAAAGAAAAAAAGGAAAAAAAAGAAAAGGGAAAATAAACTAAACGTAGGGAAAAATAAAAATAAAACAAAAAATGTTGGAACGTGGTGGTTCCGTTGCTGTTGCACGGGATCATGTTAAAGTTGCTATGAGTAACTCGGCATGATCCAGGGTGCATTAGTGGAATACAACTGAAAAATCCATTGAAGTCGAAATAAAAGATGGGAAGAGAAAAGGCGGCGAAAAATCAGAGGAATAGAGAAAACACTGAAGAAATAGGAATAAGGATAAGCATCTTACCTGGTTACCGCAAGATTTGTCAGCTTCCATCGATCAAATGGGGAAAACCCAGGGAGTAGGAAGAAGGGAAAAGAATAAGAAGGGTCAGAGGAAGGAGAATCGTGAAGACAAGAGGGGTGCGGGGGTGAGAGGCGGTCGTCGAAGGAGAAGAAGATGGTAGGGTAGAAGACGGATGAAAAATGGGCGTAGAGAGGAAGAGGGTGCTGGGGTGAAGAGCGGTGTCTCTAGGGTTCCCTCGAGTGATTCTCTTAAAGGGGGAGAAGGATGTTCGAGAGGGAGGGGTTCGGTTGAGGATTGAGGGTTGAGGATGAAGGTTCGGAGATGGAGGGCGATGGGGAGAGGAAGTCATTTGAGAAGAGGAGTTTCAAGGGTTTCTGTGGAGAGAGAGAGTGAAGAGAGGCGGCTCTCTTTTCCCTTTTCTTATTCACGAAGGGTTTTTCAAAAACCCTAAAAGGCTCTTAGGGCTTTTTAGCAAAAAATTGATTTTAAAGTTTGAACTAATTCATTTTTTTCTCAAAATTTTTCCATTTTTTGGTTTTTGGTGTTATCTTTCTATTTTTTTGTATTTTTAGAATAAAATCCTAAAGTTTTTACAAGAAATCAAAGATTGAAACTAATTTTTTGATGTTTTTGTAAAATGTTTACAAAAGGAGTTTTTCTAAGAATTTTAGAAACTATTTTGAGACAATTTCTCCAGAAATGGGTTTTGATCCAAATTTTTGAGACACATTCGAGGTTTACAACCTCGAACTGAGAAATATAGGGCCGAGGATCCAACAGAGTGCCGAATGAGCCGCCCGAGCCTTTCAAAATCATTTTTTGGTATTTTCGTGTTTTTATTTTGGAAATCGGACAACGGGGCTCAGATTTGGATTTAAAACACTGATTTCAGACCCGGAGTTGAATTTGAATATATCAATGTGGAATCTAATCCAGAAATCTGAAGAAATAACTTGATTTTCTCAGAAAGCGGGGTTAGGGGCAAAAGGGTCATTTTGTAAATCTTTGAAAAATTTGGGGTGTTTACAGATGCCCCTCTTTGCTACTAAGCCGGTTGAAAGCCGAGCTTAGTGGCAAAGATAACACTCCAAATTTTTAAAAAAGTGCCCCAGTCAGCAGATCTGAACTGGGTGTGGAAGAATTATTTTGGAAATATGGCTCTTCAGGCCTAAAAACCTTATCCTGAATGGTTTTGGGGAGACGAAATCCTCGAAATGATATGATTTGAGTAAAAGATGAGGAAATCGTGATGGGACTTTAGATGGAAATTCTGAAATGGTGGGAAATAAAAATTTTGATCAGGTCTCATAGGTGAGACAAGACACTCTTTTTGGAGTGATTCAGGTTTAGCCCTTAACCTGGATGGGATGAAGATATATCAAAAAATGAATTTGGAAATGAGGAAAGAAATACATGAGTACCTTGATGGGACATTTTGAAAAATGCCTCGTGAATTGAAGCTCAAGTAGGATCCTATCTTGGATGGATATACAAAGCATGGGTTCCTTGATGGGAAGAACCATGATGGAATTGGAAGAAAACATCTCGTCAAAACGAGGAATCTCACTAGAATGTGGCTGAGGTTTAACCCAAACCTGCAAGGAAGATACCTCGCGAAGCGAGGTTCCAAGTTAACTCTTAATATGGATGGAAAATCTACCATACGGGTTTCTCAAAAATGGAGAAAGCACGATGGGACCTTCAGAATTTGGACGAGCAAATCCGATAGGGGTTTTTGCGAAAGGAGGAAATATAGGGTTCCCTAAAGCTTTGAAAAGGGAGAAGAAATGGTGCGCCTCATTGCTGAGACTGAAATAGCTTTTGAAATCAAAGAATCTTTTGCAAATGGTTCAGGTTTAACCCTTATCCTGAGTGGGGGCACCATACGGAATCCTTGACTGAAGAAACCGCGATGGGACAGGAAGAGATACTTCAACTGAGTGAGGCATCTCTTCTGGAAGATATAAACAACTCTAGGTTGCATCAAAATGGATATTGAATGTTTATTTTATTCTTGGAATAGCTAGAAAATTTTGCCAATAAGATAAAATCATAGCAGATTCAGATGCTTCTAAATGTGCATGTATGTGCAAAGATATTCCCTCTTTTACCTAGAGTATTTCCTCTAATGAGGTTAGCTCCTCGGTTTTAAGAGTCAAATTCAAAAATTTAACACTGATGATTTTCTTCAAGGAAGCTATCTATTTCTCTGATATGAGAATAAAAGAAATATTCTTAATTTCATAAAAGCAGGAAGTGAAGAGATATTGATAAAAGAATTTTGCATGAGAAAAGATGACTTCTGGCAACTTTGGCAGTTTGATATCTAGGTGTTTTCCCACGATGATCTTTTTGCACTCTTTTTTAGTCATTGGGCTTTCTCGGTTTTTTACATCATCCTTCATTTGGATGTTCTGACTTTTCTCTCTTTTTCAGGGAAGGGTACGTCACAAACTCCTTCATCTTGGAGATGCTCCGATCCTTCTTTTTCTCTGGGGTTATATATGATGTCATTGGCTCAAAAGGTCTTTAGATGATAGCTGGAATCAAATATCTTTTAGGGTTTGTCGGTAGGTTCATCGCATCCGCCTTCATCTCGATAGTGATCCGAACTTTCCCTAGAAGGATCCGTCACAAACTCCGTCATCTTGGAGATGTTTCAAATCTTCTTTGGCCCCGGGGATCTACTCGCTTAATTCGCCTTCATCTCGACGACAATCGAGAGATCTCTTTTACAGATATTTGATTGAAGCTTTAAATGAATAAATGAGGAGATATGGATTGAGTGGATTCTTTTTATGGCTCAAAATATTTCCACTGCCTGATTGCCAGAAAGTCATTTTTAAACTTGCGTCATAGCCATGATCAATATCAACTCGTTTTTGGCTTTTCAACATCATTGAAGATTTCTTTCACTGATTATATCGAGGATATTTCTCGCATCCTTTTAGTTGATCAACAGGAAAAGATTTTGAATCTTACCTCTTTTCGCGAAGAAGCTTCACACTTTTGAAAAGAAATACTAGCGGTAATCTGAGGTGATTCTTTTGTGTAGTAAGAATATTGGAGTCAACAACTGTTTTTAGCAAATTGGCATAATGTTCTAGAATTCTTTTGTGAAATAATCACTCAATATAGATTTTGATACACCCTTTAGCTGATATTTTGGAGGAAATAACATAAAAATATTGGTTTTATCACACAACATTGGCTCAACAGGGACTCAACCTAAGAGCCGTAAAGAATATTTGATCCGTAGGGATTCATCCCACAGATTGAATTTTTTTTAAAAAATGAAGTTAATTTAATAGAAATTCAACCTAAGTATTTTGTAAAAGAATTTTTGACTAGTAAGAATTTATTTAGACTGATTTTTAGAAGAATGAATTTGGTTCAATAGGATTTTAACCTAAGAACAACAAAACTATGGATCAGTAGGAATTCAACCTACAAATTGGATTGAAAAATGAATTTTGGTTTAATAGGATTTCAACAAAAGAACACAGATTAGTAGGAATTCAGCCTACAAAAAAAATGAATTTTGCTCAATAGGAATTCAACCTAAGAACCGCCAAAGAATACACATTAGTAGGAATTCAAACTACAGATTTACTTTTTGAAGAATAAATGAGGTTCGATAGGAGTTCAGCCTAAGAACCGTAAAAGAACATGGGTTAGTAGGAATTCAACCTACAAATTAAAATTTGGAAAAACGAATTCTGGTTTAATAGGACTGCAACCTAAGAACTGCAAAAGAATATAGATTGGTAGGAATTCATCCTACTGACTGAAATTTTGGAGAAAAATGAATTTTGGTTCAGTAGGAATTCGACCTAAGAACCGCCAAAGAATATGGCTCAGCAGGATTTCAACCTATAGATTTACTTTTTGAAAGATGAATTTGGCTCAATAGGAATTTGACCCAAGAACTGCGGAAGAATATAGATTAGTAGGAATCCAACCTACAGATTGACTTATGAATGATCTGAAGGGGATTCAAAATGAGAACTGCGAATTAGTAGGAGTTTGACCTAAAGATCGCGGATCAGTAGGAGTTCAGCCTAAAGATCGATGAAAGTAATGGTCCTAAAGGATTTCAACCTAAGGACTGCGAATCAGTAGGACTTCAACCTAAAGCTCGCTGATCAGTAGGAGTTTAGCCTAAAGATTGATGGAGGGAATGGTCCTAAAGGATTTCAACCTAAGAACTGCGAATCGGTAGGACTTTGACCTAAAGCTCGCTGATCAGTAGGGGTTCAGCCTAAAGTTCGGAAGAAAGGGTTTCTAAAGGATTTCAACCTAAGGACTGCGAATCAGTGGGACTTCAACCTAAAGCTCGCTGATCAGTAGAAATTCAGCCTAAAGATCAAAAGAAATGGTCCTAAAGGATTTCAACCTAAGGACTGCGAATCAGTAGGACTTGAGGAGTCTAAATTTGGAAATATTTTCTAAAGAAAAATAATCTGGATTTATTTCAAACTCAAATTTTTGAACTCTACACTGGATTTGCTTCGCAATAGGGTATTGAACTTCAAAATCCAAGCTCGTTTCAAAAACTGCCAAAAATAACTCATTTTGTTGAAAGCATTTTCTTGAGAAAAACAATCTGGATTTCTTTTAAAATTACATTTTCAAATTCTACACTGGATTTGCTTCGCAACAGGGTATTGAACTTCAAAATCCGAGCTCGTTTCAAAAACTGCCAAAAATAGCTCATTTTGTTGGAAGCATTTTCTCGAAAAAAACAATCTGGATTTCTTTCAAAATTACATTTTCAAATTCTATACTGGATTTGCTTCGCAACGGGATATTGAACTTCAAAATCTGAGCTCGTTTAAAAAATTGCCAAAAATAGCTCGTTTCGTCTGGAAACTTTTTGAAAAGACTATTTTACCCTCTAATCTTCAAAATGAATTTCAAAATTGAAATTTGGACCTGCTCTGAGATGGCCCATTCATTTACATTTCTATTTTATTAAAAAAAACAAAAAAAAAAGATTCATTTTATTTGTTTGTTTTTGTTTTTATTGATTTTTATTTTTTTATTTTATTTTATTTTAGAGAGGAGGTGGGACCCACAAGGTGGTCACCCAAACCTCCAGCCCCACTTTCCATTTTTTTCTCATTTTTTTTTTCCTTTTCCTTTTTCCCTCCTTTTCTTTCTTTCCTTTTTTTCCCCCTTTTCTTTCTTTTTTCCTTCCCTCCCTTCTTTCCTTCTTCCCTTTCTTCCTCCCTTCCTTTCTCTCTTGCCCAGCCATTCACGTAAACTCATTCCCCTCTCTTGCATTATCCCCTCTAAGTTCACTCTCATTAAAGACCTAAGTTTTGTTTTAACCAAAAGAAAAAAAAGAAGCACAAAGAAACCTACGGCTGCCTCTTCCCATCTCTCTCTCCCTCTCTCTTGCATTCCATTCAGCCATGGCTGCCATCCCTTCGGCTCCAACTATGAAGTAGCTCCATTCGGTTGCAGCAGCCACGACCCCAGCCACCACCATCATTCAACCCCGGTTCCAGCTCCATTGAAACGTCTACAAGGTGCAACCCACCTTCAACTCAAGCAAGCATCCAGCTCCTCCTTCAAAGCACCATCAGCACCCTCCATTGGCTACAACCCATCTCAAAAATACTTTCTTCCAGCAAGGTTCAAGGCTGCAGTCAATCTATCCGTTACAAGGTGGAATCCAAGGTATGACTCCCATTTCATCAATATTTATTTGTTTAAATATATGATATTCCAATAAAAGTGCTACCGGATGATATGATCCATCCGTTCTATGGATGGAATCCCTCATCTCTACGGCCAACATAAAAAAAAATGGTTCATATCCTCTGCTTACTTTTTTTTTTCGTTATTTTCCATGATTAGTTACATACTTTAGACATCATGCTAGTCAGATTTATGTTTTGCTTAGGTGTTATTCTGATTTCATTAAAGTTAAGTTAATATTTTATCCATATATCCATTATTTAATATAGGAATTCTTTATGATAAATCTTGAAAATTTTATCATAGATGCACATGGTTGTTTCTGATACCTTGAAAAAAACCCAGTACGATTTGGATATCAAAACTTTCTCAAATAAATCAAATCCCAAATTGGGATTTTGTATTTCTGGAACTTCTAATTTCTGCTTTAGCAGATAAAAACCTCCGGCACCACCCTCTTGGGAGATTCGGATTGTCCTCCAAAAATCACAGTAGATTCATGATTGAATCTACTAATGATCTGGAAATTTTGAGGTTTTTCCAATTAGTTTTGTCCTCTGTAAAAAATTGGATTTCTCAGACCCCTGAGAAAATATTGATTTTCTTTCGTCAGGGTATAGACAGACTCTAATGCACAACGTCCATCCAATCTGTAACTCAACTGCAAAAACTTTAAACATGAAAGTTGTTCCTAACATAATCTCCTGTCATTTCCCAAAATTTTGGAATTTTTGAATCTGTTTCATTATTTTTCCCGGATTTTCTCTTTCTGTCTAACAGATTCCAATGTCCACAAATCTTAGAGATTTAGGTCTTTGATAACAATATAGCAGTTTCCAAACCATAACCCAAATCCCAATGGTGTCAAAATATAAAATCTTACTATGTTTGTCAGGGACATTGTACCAAAATTTCAGCCTTTTTCCCATCTGTCTTCCATTTTTCCCATGTTTTCTACCGAAACCTGTCTGTTTCCCCTAAATCCTAGAGTCGCCGGATTCCGATCCGACTTGCCGGAGTGGCACAACTCCGACCATAGGTCAAAACCAGAAAATGTAAAAAGCCAAAATCCTTTCCTTACTGTCCTATGTCACCCCATAAAATTTGGGAAATTTTTATGGAAATTTGATATCCTAAATCCCCTTTAGAATCAATATTTTAGGCAAAAATCACAAAATTTAGGGTTTTTATTTGAATTTCCATATTTAAAAATACAAAAAAATAGATTTTAGAGATCCATTATGTTTCTAGGGTTATTTTAGGTGTTCATGCTAAATTTGGTTTAATTCCAAGTTCATTTGCTCCATGTGTTAGTTTATCTTTAAATTCAGAAGCGAAAATCAGGCGAAAATTAGGTTAAATTCGATGTTTTATGATATTTTCGCCATTTTAGGGTTTTTATCATGTACATAAGCATGTAGAATCATATTAGGGTTAATTTCAATCTCCTTTGCATTTCATATTTTTCAATTTTGCAAAATTTATTTCAGAAAACCCTGGTTTCAAGGCCATAGTCTTGTTATCGGGGGTATTTTGGTCATTTTGACCTAAATTTCGAAATTTCAATTTCTAATTCTCCAAAATTTCATGCATATCATCATATTTTATCATATTATGTTTGATTTATTTCATTTGATTTTCAAAATTCCAAACTTACAAAAATTCTTTCAGAAAACCCTGATTTCAAGGTCATCAGGGGTATTTTGGTCATTTTGACCCCAATTTCGAATTTTCAAGTTTATTTTAGAAATTTATTCATTATTTATCATGTTTATATCAAAGGGGATATGAATTTGGGTTCATATCTGAATAATATCCGATAATTTCCCATATTTTCGGATAAATTCAGAAAAACCTACTTTTTTGTGCTAACCTTGTTTTCTAGTTTTGCAGGAACATTCAAGAAGAAGACTTATCTTTTATTTTTTTTATTTCAATTCAATGTAACCTCAAATGTAATAATTTGGAATAAGAGTTACTTTTTTGCTTAGAATAGGGTTGCATTGCATATAGTTTAATTTATGAAAATTTCAATATGTGATGTATGATTCATGCACATTATTTCAAATTCACTATGGTTTACACGAATGGCACGTGCACAAGCTCTTATGGAGTTTATAAACTCGGTGGGATCGTATTTATGGCCATAGTCAGAATACGAAGAAAACCAAGATTTATGATCTTCATATTAGCCACATTCAGCCTACACACTTAGGCTAACTTCAAAAATGCACTGCATTTCTCAAAACTTCAAAAGGATTTCTCAATTCCCCAATGAATTCCCTTTTAAAATTCATATTCATTCATTCATATTATTCAAATTGCATTGTTTTCAAATTCATTTTTCAATTTCAATTTCAAAAAAAATTCAGTTTTCTCAAGAATTTCCAAGTTTTTCTCAGGATCTGATTTTCTCAAAATCCTAAGTTTTCAAATGACATTTCAAAGCATTTCCCAAGTTCAAATCAAGATTTTTCTATGTTTTCAAATTCTCAAATTTCAAAATCTTAAGTTTTCAGAAATCGATTTTCTCATATTTTCCAATTTTCCTGAGAATTCATTTTCCATTTCAAAAGTCATTTTCCAATGAATTTCTTAGATTTTCTCAGAATTCTCAAATCCATTTTCTCAGAAAAGCAATTCCAAATTTCAAAATCGATTTTTTAAAGTTCAAATTTTCCTGAGAAATCACTTTCCAA
Organism: Nuphar pumila; assembly: GCF_984573655.1. NCBI lineage: Eukaryota > Viridiplantae > Streptophyta > Magnoliopsida > Nymphaeales > Nymphaeaceae > Nuphar > Nuphar pumila. The sequence goes on along the minus strand of NC_143262.1, from coordinate 32,813,107 downwards.
TGCAAAATTCTTATTTCCAATGAACTTCAATGATTTTCCCAGGAATCCCAATTTCAAGCACTTTTCCAATCATTTTTTCAGCATATTTCAATTTTCCAAAGCAAACATCATGTTTCTCAAACTTGCATTATTTTCAAAATTTCATAGCACAAGCCTGATTCTTTGTGCATTCTAGGAAAAATAGAGCATGATTTAGATATTTGAGTCAAGTTAAAGCACATAATTGGTCCTTTGTTCAATTACCCCTGGTAAAGGCGCCAGGAACGGTTGAACCTCGTACCGACAGGTGGATCCCATTCTATGGAATTTTCCCGCAAATTTTCAAAACGGAGGCGAGTAAATTTTCAAAACAATTTTCAAAACTTTGGTCGAGTTTGACTCGCGAAATTCGTTTCTCTCTCGCAAGGGAGGGGAAAAATTTTGCGATGATAACAATGGGGTATATGCGTGAAGTGGGGATAGTATACAAGGAGGCCGTAGAGGGCATTGCAGATGGATTGATTAGTTTGGAGATTAATGGGTGGTGTATGAGTGCACAACAGGTGTAACAATAGCCGTGGTGTTTGCAAATGTAGTGGCAGTGATGGTATTACACGTATGATATATATTGTGCAGCAGATATAGTGTATGGTGGTTGTACATGCTTCTTGCCAAAGAAAGCTTCATGACATTAGCTCTCGGTTGTTACTTACCTCAGCAGGGAGGGCTGCATATATTGAAGAATATAAAAGGATTTTTTTTTCATCATCAACTGATTTAACGTGGGGAGACTATGTTGTTCTTTGGTAGATATGAGAGAAGAATCTCGTTCTAGGCATCAGGCACTCCAGGAAGGCACCAATGACTGCAATCTACGACAGATGGTGTATCGCTCCAGTTGCCAATATGTGCATCACTTCGGAAGGCAAACATGGAAGTTAAGTTTAGGACCACTATTGGAACGCTCATTTCTGACACCCCCATAGGTACAATTTCTGAGAGTGGGCTTTGAGCAAATTCTCCTGGCTCAATCATAGGATGTTGAATGACACATCAACTTTTCTATTGTAGAAAATCACTCCAATGAGAAGATCCAAAAGTCCAAAAGAAGACACATATCCTATTTGTGTTGACCATTGATTCAACCCAAGAAGCCCATGTGTTCGATGCCATCCTATACGCGCTGGTGATTTGTATTCCCAGCTTCGCTGAATTCCCCACACGTCAAGGATCTTCACTGGGTTCCACCAATGACCAGAATTGAAGATAAAAATAAAAAATAAAAAATCTGAATTGATCCATCTTCTACTGATGCTATCCAATCTGTCCAACCTAAGAGTAGATTGGACTCTCTTTGACGCATGTCTGGGTGGAAGACTCCCTAGAACAAGGAATGGCGAACGACAGAATTCCACTGTAAAGTTAATGGTGAACTAAATTTCACACCAAGAAATTTGATCTGTTTTGTGATGTTGTTCCCATTTATTTCATAAACAGAACCCTTATCTGGCACACCAGTCATGAGAAGGCATATCATACTCTCCCATTGAAAAAAAACAATTTTCAATCCTTGTAGGCTTTGGAAAATACCATACACATCAAACCTTGGTATATCGCAATGCTGGGGCTTCCACCTCCATTTTAAATAATCTTCATCTCTATGCCCTTTTGCCTTAACAATTAAAACCCCGCTCCTCGTCCCATAACTAAACAGGAAACCATCACTACACATAGGATGACTACTGCCTTGAAACTGAAATTAACCAAAACCTAACTCTTCTGATGGCCAACACCTCTAGGGCTCTAAATTTTCTGGCCAAAACTACCAGAATTTGCCAAGTTCACCATGTGAGTCACTATATTAACAAATAGAAAAACACCTATACCTTCTTCGTAACTGAACAGTTCGACAATCGATTCCCTTTCTTTCCGGGCAGTAAAGACCAATAAAAGGAAATTAGACGCAATACATTGTTCTCTAAAACCCAAAAACACTTCGAAAGATTTTCCCATATGTTAACCATCGCTAACAATCTATCTACCACACAACCAACACCCAGAAAGAAACATGGGAAATGATATTGTTAAGGGTAAATCTGAATGGAAATGCAAGATGAAGAGATGAGCAAAGGTTGTTACAAAAAACACGATGCAGATAAAATCAAACGTAATGTGGATTTTAAAGGAAAAAAAAGTGCATCAGGCAAAATCAGCAGACGAGTTATCAAAAGAATATAGATGCCAAGTAAATACGATGTTGCTGAAACAAAATCACATTAAAGGATTATGTAGAATCCATGATAGAAACAGAAGCTATAGTGAAAATATAAATCCTAGAGCAGATCGTAGTTTAGATAAAATGTAAATGAGTAGTGAATCCAAAAGGCATAAACAGATATGTATACTCACGTAAACTAAAGAAATTTAACAAGATGGATTGTTAATAAATAAATAAAAAAATAAATAAAAAAGGGAAGAAGAGGTTATGGAGAACCAGACTCCAATCAAGGGATCGGTACATATTGCAAGATAAACGCAATGAATGCAGATAATGATATCCGAACAAATTTACAGAAAGAAGAAAAAAAAGATAGCATGAACAAAGGAAATAAAAAAAGATGAATTGCAGAAACAAAAGAACAAAATATTGAAATGCAATGATTCCTTTGATATTGCTTATCTGTAACTCGATTTGCTATATGCAAATCGAGGTTACAGAAAGTGCGTCAATGGGGCAAAAAGAAACAAATTAAAACAAAGGAAAAGGAGAGGATTCTTATCCAACTTGCAAGGATTTTGAAGGAAGGAGAATGAGGCTTCTTCAGTGGCCTTGAGGGGAAGAATTACGAGGGAAAGGGGGAGGATACGTGAAGAAGAAGGGAAATGTTGAGGTGGAGAATGGATCTCGAGAGCTTCCCATCGGCGTTCATTTTATAGAGGAGAGAGGAAGGCTCTAGAAGGGAATTCCGTTGGGGATGAACAGATGAAGGAAGATGAGGACAGTTGAAGATCGGTGGAAGGCCATCGCCTCTTCTGTGGTGCTTTTCTGCAATGGATGGCGGTTGGGGTTTTTCAAAGGAGGCCCAACCTTTTTTAGAAATCTCCAAAATAACGATTTTACTTTTCTTAAAATTTTCAAAAAATATGGTTTTTAGATAAAGAAATGCTTTCAAAAGGAAATGGGAGTTTCTAAACTATCAATTTTTTTATATATACATATTATTGTATTTTTTTAGATAAACTCTAAAACTATGAAAAAATAGGGGATTTAAAGCTATTTTTTTGTATTTTTGAGAAATATTTACAAAGAGGGGTTTTCTGAGAGCTCAGGTTTGATTTTTGGAAATTTCTTCAAAAAACGGGTTTAGATCCAGATTTTGAAGAGATATTTGAGTTTTAAACCTCGAATCGAGAAATACAAAGCATCGAGGCCAAATGGATATCGGATGGACTGTCTGAGCCTTTCAGAAATTATTTTAGTATTTTTTTGTAAATTTAATCTGAAATTTGGATAACGAGGCTCAGATTTGGATTTTAACACTGGATCCAGATCCAAATATTAGTCAGATAGAGAAAAGTGGATTTGATTCCAGTAAATCTGAGAGATAACTGGAATTTTGATTTAACATTGACTCAGTTTACTCAGAAAATGAGGCCCAAGGGAAAAAAGGGAATATTTATAAAATTTTGAAAATTTTGGGGTATTCACACTCGCCTGTCAGTACGAGGTTCAATCGTTCCTGGCGCCTTTACCAGGGGTAATTGAACCAAGGATGAAAAGTGTGCTTAGCTTTGCTCAACTTGTCTAAATCGTGTTCTATTTCCTAAATTCACAAAGAATCAGGCATGTGCTATGAATTTTCTGAAAAATGCAAATTTGAAAATATGATGTTTGCTTCTGAGATTTGAAATACTTGGAAAAGAGGTCACTTGGAAAATCTTGAATCATGGGGAAAGAATATTTCTAAGGAAAATGAAAATCGATTTCTGAACAATCTAGAGGTTTTGTGAAAATCGATTTCTAAGAAATTTCAAATAACTTTGGAAAAAATTGATTTTTCTGAATTTAAACTTTGAAATTGAACTTGGAAAATCAAATTTTGAACTTTGAAAAATATTTGAAATATCATTTGAAAGCTCAGAGTTTTGAGAAAATCGATTTCTGAATAATACTTAGAAAATTTTGAGTTGGAATTGGAATTTGCAATTGGAATGAAATGAATGAATATGGATTTGAAAGACTTGATTTTGAGGATTTGAGAAAATCCTTTTGTATTTTTGAGAAATGCAGTGCATTTTGAAGTTAGCTTAAGAGTGTAGGCTGGATGTGGCTAATACGAAGATCACAAATTTGGGTCTCATTCGTATTCTGACTATGGCCATAAATACGAATTCCACCGAGTTTGTCAACTCCCTAAGAGCTAGTGCATGTGTCATTCGTGTAGACCATAGTGGATTTGTAATATGTGCATGAATAATGCATTCATCAGATATTAAAATTTGCAGAATTAAACTATATGCAATGCATCCTATTCTAAGCAGAAATTGAAATTCTTATTCCAAAGTTTACATTTAATTTACATCACTAATTGAATTTAAATACAGAAAAATAAAGTCTTCAATATCTCTGCAAAACTAGAAAACTTGCTAGTGAAGATATGTTGGCTTTTCTAGATTTATCTAGTAATATCTAGAAATTACTAGATTTTGCTAGATATAAGTTTTTTTCCATGATTTCCTGAATAAACATAATGAAATAAGAAATTAAGTTTGAAGAAATATGAAAATGATATTTGAAATTTCGAAATTGGGGTCAAAATGACCAAAATACTCTTGATAGCAAGACTATGTCCTTGAAACCAGGGTTTTCAGAAAGATATTTTATAAAAATAGGGTTTTGGAATTCAAATAAGGATAAATTAAACATAATATGACATGATATGATTAAAAATATAAAAATTAGGGTTTAAAATTTTGAAATTGAGGTCAAATGACCAAAATGCCCCTGATAGCATGACTATGGCCTTGAAATCAGGGTTTTTTTAAATAAATTTTGGTAAAAACTTTGAATTTATGATTGAAATAAACATAAAATCGATCATGAAGCATCCTAATATGATTCTAAACATGAAAAACCCTAAAAACATGAACTTATACAGGAAAATCAAGAAATATCATGAAAATCATGATTTTGGCAGTGTTTCAAGATTCTACGGGTACCCTGTTTCGCAATTTGATTGATTCAAGCACCAAACGATATCCAAAATTCATAAAAATTGGCATGTGTAATCCTTGTAACCCTAAAATTGAATTGAAAACAGAAAATTTCAATTTTGACAAAAATTTTAATTCAGAATTTACATAAAATCATAAAATTTGCTATTTTTGCCTATGGATCTGTACCTGTTTCAGTGTTAGGCCCGAATCAGAAGTCAAAATACCATGAAAATTCCTGAAATTTTACAGAGATAAACTAGACAAAAAAATAGAGAATCTCCCTATTATATATCAGAAAAATCATCTCCGATGAAGGAGATATCTGTTCGGCAATCTGGACTTAAATATAACAAATATAAAATTGATTAAAATAGGTACTTCTGGTTGAAAATACAGAAATAAATAATAGACTTAATCAAAAATTTCTGAAATTTTAAGTGAATAGTAGACAGATAAATAATGAACTTCCTTTTTTACAGATCATGAATCAGATCTACAGTTAAAGATCTATGATCAGTACAAGTCGAATTAGGGTTTTGATAAATCATAACGAGTTTTAAAATATGGATCCTGGAAGAAAATTCAAGGATCCATATTTTATGATTTTATGCAAATTCTGAATTAAATTTTTTGTCAAAACTGAATTTTTCAGTTTCCAATTCAATTCTAGGGTTACAAGGATTACACATGTCGATTTTTATGGATTTTGGATATCGTTTGGTGCTTGAATCAATCAAATTGCGAAACAGGGTACCCGCAGAATCCTGAAACACTGCCAAAATCATGATTTTCATGATATTTCTTGATTTTCCTGTACAAGTTCATGTTTTTAGGGTTTGTTCATGTTTAGAATCATATTAGGATGCTTCATGGTCGATTTTATGTTTATTTTAATCCTAAATCCAAAGTTTTTACCAAAATTTATTTAAAAAAAGTCTGATTTCAAGGCCATAGTCTTGCTATCAGGGGTATTTTGGTCATTTGACCTCAATTTAGAAATTCTAAACCCTAATTTTTATAGTTTTAATCATATCATGTCATCTTATGTTTAATTTATCCTTATTTGAATTCCAAAAGCCCATTTTTACAAAATATCTTTCTGAAAACCCTGGTTTCAAGGTCAAAGTCTTGCTATCAGGGGTATTTTGGTCATTTTGACCCCAATTTTGAAATTTCAAATATCATTTTCATATTTCTTCAAACTTAATTTCTTATTTCATTATGTTTATTTCAGGGAATCATGAAAAAAAACTTATATCTAGCGAAAACTAGTAATTTCTAGATATTACTGGATAAATCTAGAAAAGCCAACATATGTTCACTAGCAAGTTTTCTAGTTTATAAGAGATATTGAAGACTTTATTTTTTTGTATTTAAATTCAATTAGTGATGTAAATTAAATGTAAACTTTGGAATAAGAATTTCAATTTCTGCTTAGAATAGGATGCATTGCATATAGTTTAATTCTGCAAATTTTAATATCTGATGAATGCATTCTTCATGCACATATTACAAATCCACTATGGTCTACACGAATGGCACGTGCACTAGCTCTTAGGGAGTTGACAAACTCGGTGGAATTCGTATTTATGGCCATAGTCAGAATACGAATGAGACCCAGATTTGTGATCTTCGTATTAGTCACATTCAACCTACACTCTTAGGCTAACTTCAAAATGTACTGCATTTCTCAAAAATACAAAAGGATTTTCTCAATTCCTCAAAATCAAGTCTTTCAAATCCATATTCATTCATTTCATTCAATTTGCAAATTCCAATTCCAATTCAAAGAAATCGATTTTCTCAAAATTTTCTAAGTCTTATTCAGAAATCGATTTTCTCAAAGCTCTGAGCTTTCAAATGATATTTCAAGTATTTTTTAAAGTTCAAAATTCGATTTTCCAAGTTCAATTTCAAAGTTTAAATTCAGAAAAATCAAGTTTTTCCAAAGTTATTTGAAATTCCTTAGAAATCAATTTTCACAAAACCTCTAGATTCTTCAGAAATTGATTTTCATTTTCGTCAAAAATATTCTTTCCCCATGATTCATGATTTTCCAGGTGACCTCTTTTCCAAGTATTTCAAATCTCAGAAGCAAACATCATGTTTTCAAATCTGCATTTTTTAGAAAATTCATAGCACATGTCTGATTCTTTGTGCATTTAGGAAATAGAACACGATTTAGACAAGTTGAGCAAAGCTAAGCACACTTTTGATCCCTGGTTCAATTACCCCTGGTAAAGGTGCCAGGAACGGTTGAACCTCGTACCGACAGACGAGTCCCATTCTTCGAAATTATCCCGCATTTTAAAAACGGAGGCGAGTTATTTTCAAAAACTTTTTCAAAGGTCAGTTTGACTTGCAAAAGTAAAATTTTGTGATGATAACACCATGGCTGAAGATGGGGTCTTAGAACCAGGCAGAACTACAAATTCATAGCCAATGGTCCATGGCTTTATTGATGTTGTTGTTGCCATACCCCTGATGATGAAGGTGGGCAGATGTTTGAGTTCACTCAATTGACCAGCGATATCACTGCAGATCAATTCAGAAGCCTCATCTCCTCACTTACCTTCCGATGGGGCGCTCAGGGGTAAAATTTTCCCTTCTTGCCATATATGCCTTTCTCTAGTCATTAGATTCATCAGGACCACGTATAAACTTCATTCATGGAGCTTGCCCCTGATCTGATCATTTTAGATTTTCTTATATTGGGGGCTGATGCTCCCATCAATAAAAAAAAAAACAAAACAAAAACATTCAAAAGATGAGGATGGCATGCATGGGCATTGTCATTGCCCCTTTGATTTTTAGAGCTGCCTATGTATCTCCCAGTTACCTTAATGGTTATTTCTGAGATTAATTTGCAGAAGTCATCTGGTAAGTTGCTTTGTTGGTTCTCCTTTCACTATAACTCCCAACCTCTCTAAGGTTATGAATAACAACGAGCTTGACCAAGGGCAGAGTCGGTTTGATCTTGCACGGATGATCACTCTACACGATTATCCATTTTCTCTTGTTGAACATGTTGGTTTCAGAATCTTTGGGAATAATCTTCAGCCAAAATTCAAGATGGTATCGACCAACACTGGAAAGGCCGATTACCTAACATTTTTTTTAGCAAGAAAAAGAGAAGCCCTATGAGAATTTGGATAAACTCCTTGGTAGGGTCAGCCTGATAGCAAATGTATGGACATCCTATCAAAATATTATACACCCATGTTTGACTGCATAGTACATTGATTAAGTTTGGGCATTATAGAAAAAGATTCTTGATCCTATGATTGTTCAGCCTCTCCACACTGGAGAAACTTACATTCATCCTCGTCTATCAGTGGTCTTGGATGGTGATGCTGGGCATCAGGAGTTATGCAAAAGGAGATTATCACAATCTAATTTTTGTTTAGCATTATGATGTCATGATAATGTCCATTGAATGTTTGTTCTTCTTTTCAATTCAGAAATTTTATCGATATTATAATTACCATCACCACTGTCGGATGAACCAGAATCAAAGAAGCAAGAGACGGATGATGTCTCATTGATCCCAGAGGACAACATCCAGGGTTGGCCCCTGTCTTTGCGTCGGTGCCATGTGTTGAAGGGGACTTCAAAGGATAAACTCCCATGATGATCAGACATTGTCAGCGCCTTGCTGAGAGTTCTTTGTTTCATTTTGGTGGTTTCTCTTTTGAGATACTGGTAAGAGTATATGGGTTTGGTATCTTCATTGACTTCTTAAAATCAGTATTTATTCCCTCAGATATGTTTCTTCCAAATCGATCCGGGTGTAAGTCAGTCATCTCCCATAGATCTGGCAAAGGTTTCTCGCCATGAAAAAATATATATATAAAAATGATGAATTTGGTAGATGACTGATCCTGTGTGGGTTTTTAATCATGGTGTCTTGACACTCTTTTTAATTCTTAAGTGCAGAATAGAAGGCCACAGGGATGCAGATAATGAGTTTCGCCATGGGATCTCATGACATCTCTCTGTGCCATATTTACTGATCTGTCAGTAATGAAAAGAAATAATATTTTGCAGTCTTTAGTGTTATGAATAGAGTTTGAAATTACATCTACCACTTGTGATTGTCTTCGTGCATCTGAGAATGTTATGGCATTGTTGTAGCCTTTTAATTAGTTGAAAGCTCAGGCGAGTTAGGCTTTAACTGGTGCAAATCAGTTTTGTTTGTCTGCTAAATATGCTGCTTCAGACTTGAGTCACAATTTAGTTCACAGTAGTGATGTTTCTGAAAGTGCTCCAATTCAGTGGCCTTCATGATGGAACTGGGTCATGAAAGTTTCATTGACATAGTTTGAGATATTTATCCTCATTTGAGTAAATCGTTGAGTCTTCTAAAGATTTGAAGCAATTGGTCTTAAGTTGTATCCAGTCCTTGAGTTATGTTGGGAACTCCATTATCAATAGGCAAAGAAGCCTCTCTGATTGTTGTGCACTGTTGTTTGCATTCAACAGACCTGCAATCTGTTTGTCAGTCGATGGTTATCAGTAGAGTCGATGGTTTTCATATCTCTTTGAAACAAAGTCCTATCCCCCACCTCCAGCCTACCTTCATCCATTTGCAGCAACTCTTGCTGTCACCACCTCCAACCTACCTTCATCCGTTTGCAGCAACTCTTGTTGTCACCACCTACAACACATTAGTCGCATCCTCATCATAACAGCTGATGTATTATGTGTTCATTGAACATTACCTTCGTTACCTTCATTATACCTTAGATTTTCACATGTGTATATATTCATTTTAATCCATTATCCCCCACATTTTGCAATGTTGTTCTATGCTAACTCTATTTTGCAGGAATTATGCAGAAAATGTCACTTTCCTTCTTAGATTAGGAGTTTTAATTTTAACTCAATTCCAAGTTGTAATAGTGTAAACACCCCAAATTTTCACCCTCATCCAGTGTTTGTCCATTTCATAAGTCATTACAGATCATTGCATGTATTCGGCATATCATTTCATCTCATTGCATAAAATTGCATGACATTGCATCTCATTCTTGAGGTCCAGCACTCCTATTTCAAAACATTCAATCCAGATTTGAATTTTAAAGCTTTATTTCAAAATCAATTTCAAAACCTGGGTTTTTATTCAATACTTTGTCATTTTCCAACCCCAGGACTTTATATTTCGAAATATTTTCTCAGAAAACAATCTGGATTCCTTTCAAATTCAAACTTTAATCGATTTCAATTCACAGATGAGACCCATTTAGATGGTGTCGCTTCTGAATGCCTCTATTCATCAAATTTCTCAAATTTTTGAAAGTTTCAGTCCGATCAGGACTCTTGTCTCAGAGTCCTAATCCGGTCAGAAGTCTGGTTTTTAAGTCTGTTTTACTTCCATTCTCAATCTTTTTCGTTTGTTTTCGAAATCTAGGTCATTTCACAGAGTCCAGTTAGTTCAGGACTCTATTTTAGAGTTCGGTCGAGTTAGGAGTCTAACCCTGACTGTGTTTTCTGACTTATTTCATCATTTCTTGATAAAATCTTTTGAAAATTCTTTCATTTAGCTTTTAAAATCTAAAAACTCAGAGTCCTAAGGGTTCAAGACTCTAACTCGGAGTTCCAGTTCGCTTGAGACCCTATTTTCAAAGATCTTGAATTTCAAATGTCAATTTTAACCCCTTTTCAAAGCCATTTTCAGTGTTTATTTCAAAATTTCCAAAACTCGATGTGGGCCCACTCAGTTGGCACCATATCCAGATGAATTCTAATTCAGTTAGAACCCTATGCCATTTCAAAAATTCTAATTTTAAGATTACTTTTGAAAATCCTTTTGAAAACTCCTTCAATTTCAAGTTTTAAAATCGTTTTTTTTGAAAAACTCAAGTAGGGTCCACTCGGGGTGGCGCCATATTCGAGTAAGTCAGGGCTAGACTAGGGTTAGTTGATGTCTTGGTTAGTGTTAGAGGTTTAGAAGAGTCAAAACCATTTTGAAAACTCATTTTGAAAATTAGTTTTTAAAACTAGTGTTTTTAAATGTTTTTAAAGGTGTTTTAAAAACCCAAATGTGAAAGATGCCAAGTGGCATCACATTTGGGGGTTTTCTAGGTTTAGTTAGGGGCTAATTAGGGATTAATTAGAGTCCCACCTAGGTTAGAAAATCACAAAAAATCGTTGCCTTTAGTGGATTTATTAGAAAGAGTCCTAAAAAATGAAAAACCTCTTAATTAACCCTAATTAAGTGACTTTTTGAAAAACTATAAAAAGGGACCTAAGGGGGGCCAAAAGGAGGGCTCTTTTCTCTCAATTTTTCATGGCCTCTCTCTCCTTTCCAGCACCTCCACCTTCCTCCATTGCAGCTGCAAGCACCAAGGTAATATTTTTAATATTTTTTAGTTTTATTTAATACTTTTTCATGTTTTAAATCATGTTTAGCCATTGGTGTCATCCCCTTCATGGATTAAACCATGGATTCAACCTCAAGAACCATCAAGAATCAGCAAGAACACTCCAAGAAGGTGATCTAACCCTGTTTTGGATGATTTACAGAGATTTTAATCCATTAGAATTGATTTTAACATGATTCTTTGCATTATTAACCAATAAAATATATGATTTACCCTTTTTAATGGGTTAAATCTATGTTTTAAAGGTGATATCAAATTCCAGCCATTGATTCCCTGTTTTTAATTTATTTTCATGGTTTATTCATGTTTTTTTTACGTTCTATAGCATAAAAATAAGTTTTATTTATTGTTTTATGGTTTATTTTATTTATTTACATTAGTTAATGCATGGTTTTTCAAGTTTCTTAAATTTCTGTGTGTTCTAGGTTTAGAACAGTAAAGATGATGTTATTTCGGATGGAAGCACTCATTGTTTATTTCTGATTTTTTTATATGTGGTGCATGCATGATTTATTGAGTTACTGTATAAAACTCAGAGGTTTTGGATCTCGGGAACCCTGTCAAAAAAATCAGACATCAAATCGGGGTTTTAAAGCTTTAAAATCGTGGTTAAAATCAAGAAGGTAACTTGCTGTTATGATATTTCTCTCATCTTATATCTGATTTTAGATCTGTAAAGTGCTATGGATTCACATTGAGTAGATCTGTCTGCTGTGAAATTTTAAGATTTTTTTATCACTGTTTAGTATTTTTTCCTTTTTAGAGAATCTGTTTTTAATTTTAAAACTCGTTAGGGTTTTACCAAAACCCTAATCAGACTTGTGTTAGTCATAAATCCCAAACCACAGATCCGATTTTAGATCTGTAAAAAATGAGTATTGTTATTTTTCTATCTACTGTTCACCATTAAAATTTCAGAGACTTTTGTTTAGAATTGCTATTTATGTCTGTATTTTCAATCTGGAATAGCTGTTTTAATCCCTGTTAAAAGTGATATATTTTAGCTCAGATTGCCGGAAGGGTTTCTCCCTAACCGGAGATGATTTTTACAATATGTAAATTGGGAAATCTCTGTTTTTTTTTCTAGTAAATCTCTGTAAAATTTCATAAATTTCCATGGAGATTTGACCCCTGATTCAGGTCTTGGACTGAAATTGGTTGGTGAATTAGGTCAAAAATAGCATATTTTTAGGGTTTAATGCAATTTTCGGATTAATTTAATGTCAAAAAATTATTTTTATAATTACAATTCGACATTATGGTTATAAAAAGTGCAAGTACCAATTTTTATGGATTTTGGAATCCATTTGATGGCTGAATTAAGCAAATTTCAAAACCGGGTTCCTGAAAGATCCAAAAACACTGCAAAAATCACAAAATTTGTGATGTTATTGGATTTTCGTGCATAAGCATATATTCTTAGGGTTTAATCATGTTCATAATCATATTAGGATGCTTTAGGTTTAATTTTGTGCTCATTTGATTTCATTTAGTGCATAAAACCTAAGTTTTGACCAAAATCCATTTCTAAAAACCCTGATTTCAAGGCCATAGTCTTGCTATCGGGGGCAATTTGGTCATTTGACCTAAATTTCGAAATCCCTAGCCCTAATTTCATATTTTTAATCATGTCATAGCATATTTGGTTTGAGTTTATTCCATTAAAATTTCAAAATTTGCATTTTATCAAAATATCTTTCTAAAAACCCTAACTTCAAGGCCATAGTCTTGTTATTAGGGGTATTTTGGTCATTTTTACCCCAATTTCGAAATTCCATATTTTCTCTTTCATATTTATTCCATTTTATTTCATACTTTATCATTTTTTTTTAAGGGAATCAAGGAAGAGGCTTATATCTAGCAAAATCCAACAATTTCCTGATATTGTTGGATAAATCTAGAAAAGCCAACATATACTCATTAACCAAGTTTTCTAGTTTTGCAGGTACATTGAAGACTTTATTTTTCATATATTTAAATTTCAATAGTGATGTAATTTGTAATTAAACTTTGGAATAAGAATTTATATTTCCTGCTTAGCTTAGGTTGCATTGCATATAGTTTATTTTTATAATTTTAATGTGTGATGGATGATGATTCATGCATATTTTTACAAATTCACCATGGTCTACACGAATGGCACATGCACTAGATTTTATGAAGTTTATAAACTTGGTGGAATTCATATTTATGGCCATAGTCAGAATATGAATGATACTTAGATTTATGATCTTCACATTAGCCACATTCAGCCTACACTCTTAGGCTAACTTCAAAATGCACTGCATTTCTCAAAAATATAAAAAGTATTTCTCAATTCCTCAAAATCATATTCATTCATTTCATGCATTTGCCAATTCCAATTCAAATTCTAAGTCAAAGGGAATTGAATTCCTCAAAATCTCCTAAGTCTTATAGAAAAAATCGATTTTCCTAAAAGCATTGAATTTCAAAGAATATTTCAAGTATTTCCCAAGTTCCAAATTCAAATTTTCTAAGTTAGAATTTCAATTTCAAAGTTTGAATTCAGAGAAACCAAGTATCTCAGAATTGATTTTCACCAAATGTTAAGGATTCCTCAAAATCGATTTTTATTTCTCTTAGAAGTATATTTCAAACCCCATTTCACGATTTCTCATGTGATATCATTTCCAAGATTTACATTTTCTAAATATTTCAATCATTCAAAGCAAACATCATGTTTTCAAATGTGCATTTTCTGAAAATTCATAGCACATGCATGATTCTTTGTGCATTTAGAAATTAGAATATGATTTAGACAAGTTGAATAGAGTAGAGCATAAGATTGATCCTTGGTTCAATTACCCCTGTTAAAGGTGGCAGGAACGGTTGAACCTCGTACCGACAGGCGAGTCCCATTCTACGGAATTTTCCCGCATTTTAAAACAGAGGCGAGTTATTTTCAAAAACTTTTTCAAAGGTCAGTTTGATTTGCAAAAGTAAAAATTTTGCGATGATAACAAATAGCTAGATATAATGAGAACTCTTTACATTTCAAGCACTAGATTAGAATGTGTGAGCATGTATATTTTTTAAAAATGCTTGTTTTCATATCATTTTCTATTATTTTTAAAAAAATCATGAATGACACGTGCACCATTCTAATAAGAGGTGATTAAATCCTAAGTTGATGATTTGCATCAATGGCCATAGTCAGGATGTGAACAAAACTTAGGATTTTCATCTTTTATGGAATAACATTGGATCCACACTGGATCCTTTTCAAAAATCATCATATTTTTAAATATTTTCTTCCTTTATCAGAATTTAACTTAAAATTAATCAAGACATATATCAATGGCCATAGTCAGGATATATTGAGAGTTAATTTCATTTTTAACTCTATAAAGGCACCAAAAATGTGTTTTATTCTTTACTAGAATTTAAATATGATTACTATATAATGCATTCAATGACCATAGTCAGGGATGTATCATATTTTCAATCTTATTTCAATTCATTTAAAGAATGAAATATGCTTTTCAAATTCTTTAATTCATTTCATTATTTAGGATAGAATTGCATCATATTTTCAAAATTCTTTTTTTTCAAAATCCAAGTGATTTTGAGATATATTTTCAAATATGTTCTTCATTTCTCAAACCAATCTTCAATTTCTATTTCAATTCATCTTTCTATCTCATTTGAAAATTCAAAATCCAATTTGACTTTGAAATTTCAAATTCTCTTCTTATACTCAATTTCCAATTTAAAATTTCAAAGTTCAATTCAAACTTTGGAATTCCAGATTCATTTTTAGGATTCAATTTCAAATTCAATTTAACATCTCAGATCAAATTTCAAAGTTCAATTTAAATTTGAAATTCCTAATTCATCCCCTAATTTCAAATTCAAATTTCAAATCAAATTTATTCTTTATCTTCAAAGTGCTATCTAAAGATTGAGTCTTGATCCTCAATTTAAAATCAAGGTTTTGAGATTGATTCTGAATCTCAAAATTTTGATTTTCTCTAAGTTTAAAGCCCATTTTTTGGATTCAAATCCGGATTTTCCAAAATTCAGATCTATCTTCAAAGTCTTAGTTGGATCCAATCTCCATCTTGGATTCCGGACTTCGGATCCAATTCCATTTAGGATTCCAAACTTCGGATCCAACTCCATTTTGGATCCCAGACTTCAGATCACATTCCATTTAGGATTCCAGATTTCGGATCTGACTCCATTTTGGATCCCAGACTTCGGATCCAATTCCATTTAGGATTCCAGATTTCAGATTCAACTCCATTTTGGACTCTAGAATTCGGATCCAATTCTATTTAGGATTCCAGATTTTGGATTCAACTCGATTTTTGGGTTCCAGACTTCAGATCCAAACTCCATTTAGGATTCCAGATTCCAGATTCAGTTTCATCTTGGATGCCAAATTTCAAATCAAAATCCATTCCAGATTTCAGATCAAAATGAAATTCCACTAGAGGGGGGGTGAATAGTAAAATATGAAATAGATCGATAAATTAAAAAATAAATGCAATAAGGCACAACACATAAAACACAGGATTTATACTGGTTCGGTCGAGTCACTGACCTACATCCAGTCCCCAAGCAAAACACTTGAACTTTCCACTATAACATCCGAGTTATCGGATAAAAAGTACAACACCCTCTTCCTCAGAGGTCTTCTTCTCCCAACAGAGAAGGGGAACGCCCTCTTCCACAGAGGTCTTCTTCTCTCAACAGAGAAGGGGAACATCCTCTTCCACAGAGGTCTTCTTCTCTCAACAGTGAAGGACAACACCCTCTTTCACAGAGGTCCACTTCTTTCAACAAAGAAGGAATATAGTGAATAACAGAAAGTTACAATACTTCCTATAGAACCTTCAGAATGATATGAATGCACGAATGGAGGATTCTCAGAATGTTCTCTTCTTTTCACTCAGATAATTCTCTTTGTCAAAGAGCTATTCTTGACTTTTTCTCTTTCTTTTCTCTTTCTTTTTCTAGGTTCTCTTTTTCAAATATCGAATAGGAATTTTTCTCGTTGTAAGCTCACATATCCGTTTTTTGAAGAACTATTTTGTTTGTGTTTATATAGCCTTCAAAAAATAGTCGTTGCCTTTTTTGAAATGATTGTCTTTTTGGGATGTGAGATGTCAAGTCATTTTAAAAAACAACTTTATGTATTTTTCGAAAAAGTCTTCTTTCTATAAGTGTAGTATTTGGGGTACACTAATCGTTGTAGTATTTTAGGTATGATTATTTTATGTAAAAAGTCTATTTTCACAATAAATGATGTGTAGTACATTGAACGTTGGATTTTAAACCATCATGTAGTTTTGTCTTTATTCAAATTAATGATTTGTAGTACTTTAGTATTTTATTTAGAAATCGACACTTCTTTACTTAAATGGGTGTAAGTACAATAAATGCTTTGAGTTCTTTATTTTGTAAATAGTCATATCTAAAAACATACTTTATGATGTGCTACTTAATGTCTACAAAGAGAATAAAGACTTTAAGCAAGTCGACATTCTTGAGTGGGGTTAAGATAGTCATTTTCAAAAGAGTTTTTGAGGTGGTATTTAATGTTTTACAAAAAGAATAATGACTTTAAGTAAGTTGACATTCTTGAGTTGTATAAAGTAACTAAAGTCTTTTCTAAACATATTATAATATTAGTTTTCTTTGTTTAGTTCAACTAACCGATTTTTATGTTTGTCTTTTTCCTTACATACTTGAAATCATTACTTTTTATTTCTTTTCAAGTTATCTTATACATGATAGAAGGTACAATTAATGCTTTGAAATCATGAGCTATTATATTTTGTCAAAATACCTTTTTCATAAAAGTTTGTAAGAAGGTACAATAATTAGATTTCAAAAAGGTGCTTTTTGAAAATATCGTATACTTTTATAAAACATAGCTTTTGTGAATGAGTGGCTTGTATGATAAAAGCATGTAATATGCAATATGCATGCTTTTGGAGGTTCTGTTACATATGACTCTAAAGAAGAAAAAAATCTTCATCTTGAAGTAGCCGATCTCTTTTGATGATCTTTAAGAATGAATGACCCATCAAGCTTTTTCTTCAGGGAGTATGATTGCACCAAGGTTGTACTTGAGCATGAGGTCTTCATCCTTTTTGGGTGAATTAACCTTGCATCAAATACTCGTTAAATACATGACAAATCATATTCAGTCATAATATAACATCATTCATGAAGGCATATTATCATATCATATATGACAATGTATCATATTGTGTGTCATCAAAATATAGTTTCTCAACATTCTCCCCCTTTTTGATGATGACAAAATATGCTGCCCCTGTCAAAAAAGCCATTATGCATAGCAATAATAATATAAAAAAAATACATAAAAAATGTAGAAAAATGTCAGAGTATTTTTCTCCAATATTGGAGACAGGTTTTTCTCCCCCTTTGTCATGGACAAAAAGGAGGGGATCAGAGTATAAAAGTTATTACAGACCAATAAAAAACAGTTCATTCTGAGCCGGATGAGGGGTGAAACTTCTGAAGTAATGCATCTTGGCCGATTTTCAGAGATTTGAAGGCTTGATGCAAAGATGCTTGACTCTTCAGAAGAAGATCCTGGGTGTTTTGTACATCGACAATTGCTGAGAAGAAGTCGAGTTCAGAAGTTGATGTTGGATCTGCTTCTTGAGGGCCTTCGTTGTCAGAGTTGAGTTGAGGGGACTCTTCCTCAGGGAGGAAGGAGTCATCAAACATGCGGTTGGAGTAGTAGACGACATCGGTTTCAAGAGGTATTTCAAAGTATTGAAGGATAAGGGTGATGAGATACCTGAAAGAAAGAGAGTGAAAAGAGCGAAAGTTAATCATGTTATTAAAGATGACACTGGACTAGTTTATTGAAAAGGCACAGAAGATTGCATAGAGAAGGAGTGAGATTTCATTGGCAATAAATCCCTTAGAAGGTGACTTAAAGGCTACATTTGAGGAAAGGATTTGTGACAACAACAGAGCATGAGGCTTCAAGTTGCTTACGTGCCACGGAAGATGGGTTGAGCGAGTGGAGAGGAGGATTTTCTTAAACACAGTTCAGTCGATAGGAACTATGTTAGGGAGCTCAATGCCGTAGGAAAAGATATTTAGAATGCAACCTAACTGAAAAATGCTGAAGGAGATGACTTTTCCATGAATCATGGAAGTGATAGTGGAGTGGTCGTGGTTGACTGAAAGTTTGGTGTAGAAAACTTTGATGAGATGTGGATAAATGGTCATAGATTGGGGAGAGGCTAGGACATGAATAAATTCGGATAGTGAAGTTTGTAGATCAAATGATGGAAAAGCTTCAAGATGAACTAACTTGCCGGTTTGGATGGGCATGGAGCTAATGGAATGATATGTGTGAATGAGATCTGGAAATCTCAGATCTGAAGCTTCAATCATGTTGATGTCGGATGATCCTGAAGAGGAGGCCATTTTTAAAGGGTTTGAGAGAATGAAAGCTTTTGAAAGAAAATAAGGACTTGGAGAGGGTGAAGGCTTGAAGGATGATAGAGATTCGAGTAAATTTGTGAGGGATGAATCAATCTATTAAATAGAAAGAAGAAAATAATTATGATAAGAAGTGAGTGACATTTGAATTTTAGATTTTAGTTGAAAAGAGAATATGTGAGTTGTAACTTAAAGCTCATGTGAATGATAGATCAAATCATTATTTGGAGGATAGTGTTCATAGAATAATTTTAAACATTACTTTTCTACTTAGGGAAATTTTTATAGTGTGAGAGTTTGTCGATGTTGTGATGTGAGACACAACTTGAGTATGAAGTGTTTTATTAGAAGCAGTAAAAAAATTGAGAATAAGATGGGATGAAAGAGTAAGCTTAAAGAGGAGTGTTCTTTGATATATTTTGAAGATATCCACGGGTTGTTGTGATGAGTAAAGACAATTCGTGAAAAGAAGGTGAAGGAGTATTATAGAGCCATATCATGTGAGATGAATAATGGCCTAATAAAACAAACAACTTTAAATGGTCTTTTACTTTATGAGAAAGTATTCTAAATTCGTGAAAGATAACTTTAGAAGAAGACAAAAGACATACATGAGTGAGGAGTAATGATTTCTTATATAAGAAGTATTTTATGGATATGCGTGGAAGGAGTGAGAATAGACATAAAGAAAGGGTGATGTTCTATACGAATTTAGGGTGAGATAAAAAAAGGACAAAAAAAATTGATGCTTGATATGAGAGGAGTGACATAAAGCAATGTCATGATTGACATGAATTGATGTTTGTAGAGAAACTCGATTGGAGGGAGTCCATAGTTTTTTTAAAAAATGTGTAAAGGAGTTAAAGTCAAGAATGGAGGCACAATTCGTATGATAGAGAGAGAAAAAGATGGTACTAATAGTACCCATGAGAAGAACATATAATAATTAAAAAAGATGAAGGACAAGTTGTCCAGAATGAGTCCTTATAATAATTTTTCATAAAAAAGTGTGAAAGATGATAGGACAAAAAGTAGATTGTACTTGAGATATGATATAAAAGATGACATAAAGCATTAAATAGTAAACCTGTTGTGATCATCGCAAAATTTTTCCTATTCTCTTGTGGTTTCTCTCTCTTCCTTCTCTTTTCCTTTTCTAACCTCCATTTTCCTCCTTTTTGAAGGGAGAAGAATGAAAGAAAGAAAAGAAAGAGACAAGAGAAAAGAAAGAGAGAAGAGGAACTATTTTTCGGGTTTTCACTTGACCTTGGTTTGAAAATATTTAGAAATTTAACTCGCCTTCGTTTTTTAAAATATTGCGGGAAAATGGAGAGACGGGATTCACTCGTCAGTACGAGGTTCGACCGTTCCTGGCGCCTTTACCAGGGGTAATCAAACCAAGGATCGAATCTATGCCTCTTTGCTTTGCCTAAATATAATCTAAGAATCTATTCTAACTCTAAATGCACAAAGAATCATGCTTGTACAATGCAAGGATAAATGCTCTTTTGAAATGAATGTTTTGGAAATTTCCAAGTATTCTGAGATGAACTTGGTAAGGGAGTGAAGAAAAATGTTTGAATCTCACTTAGAACTTGAGATAGATCAGAGAAGTTCTAAGTCTTTGAAGTAAATCAGAGTTTTGGAAGAATAAATGAGGAGAAATGACTTGGAGCTTTGAAATGAAAGGAAATGAAGTTTCAAAGTCAAAATCGATTTTAAATTTGAATTTGAATTTAGGAAAGGAAATGAATACTTGAGATGGAATTGAATTTGGATTTCTGAAGCTTGGGATGGATCTGAGATAATCAAATGGTATTTTAAGGATAGAAATGGGTTTAGGGAGTTCAAATGAGACCTGGAAATGGACTTGGATTTTGAAATCTAGAATCGGGAATGGAATAGGATCTCAAAATGGATTTAAGATCCGATGTAGAATTGGGTTCTGGATCCTAAGATGGATTTGGATCTGAAGTCGGAGATCCAATGTGAAATTGGATTCTGGATCCTAAAGGGAAATTGGATCTGAAATCTGAGATCCAAATGTGAAATTGGGTCTTGGATCCTAAAATAGAATTGGATCTGAAGTCTAAGATCCAATATGAGTGTTGAATCTTGGATCTTAAAATGGATTTGGATCTGAAGTCTGAGATCCAATGTGAAATTGGATTCTGGATCCTAAAGGGAAATTGGATCTGAAATCTGAGATCCAAATGTGAAATTGGGTCTTGGATCCTAAAATAGAATTGGATCTGAAGTCTGAGATCCAATATGAGTGTTGAATCTTGGATCTTAAAATGGATTTGGAGTTTAAATTCAGAAGATGAACCAGGAATTTCTAAGTCTGATTTGAATTTGGGAAAAGGAATTTTTAGAAATTGAATTTTGAATATACAGATGAATCCCAAGGTCAATTTAGACCTTGGATTTGAAGTTTGAATTTGAAATTTAGAAAAATGAATCAAGAATCTCAAAGTTGAACTTTGAGTTTGATTGGAGCTTTTGAAAATGAATTTGAAATTTCAAAGTCAAATTGAACTTTGAAATCTGATTTGAATTTGAATATATAAAAATGAATTTGAAATCTCAAAGTTGAATTGAACTTTGAGATAAAAAATAGAATTTCGAACAAAGAAAGGATGAATTGGATTTGAAAAGGATTGAAGATAGGTTGAGGAAGATATTTACATTACTTGGAGTTTTGAAAAAGGAATTTTGGAAATATGATGCAATTCTATCCTATATGATGAATGAATTTAAAGAATCTTTGAAATTGAATTTTGAAAAGCTATTTCATTCTTTAAATGAATTAAAACAAGATTGAAGATATAATACATCATTGACTATGGTCATTGAATGTATTATATAATAATCTATATTTAAATTCAGGTGAAGAATGAAACATATTTTGTGCTTTTATAGAGTTTAAAATGAAATTAACTCTCAATATACCCTGACTATGGCCATTGGTATATATATTGGATTAATTTTAAGTTAAACTCTGATAAAAGATGAAAATATTTAAGGAGAACATGATGAATTTTGAAAACGGATCCAGTGTGGATCCAGTGTTATTTGTAAAAGATAAAAATACTAAGTTTTGTCCACACCCTGACTATGGCCATTGATGTGAATCATCAACTTAGGATTAATTTACCTTCTTACGAAATGGTGCCAGTGCCATTCGTGTTTCACCAATGTGAGATCTTTGGAAATAAAAACAAAAGATGTATGAAAATGAGTAAGTTGTGATATTTACAATGCTCATTCATTCTATCTAAGGCAGGAATGTAAATTTTCATTTAAGATCTAACTTATTACAATAATCAAAATTGAAAATACAATTCCCAAGTAATGTCGTTTTCACATGTTCCCTGCCAAAAATAGAATTAGCATAAAGGGGAAAATTTAAAATATATGCATGTAACTGACCATTCCAATTCTTACACAGGATAGCATACCCTACCTTGGTTAGAAAACGTGCACCCATATATATATATGTATGTATATATATATAGGCAATGACATGAAGATCTATATGCAATGAATGAGGGCAAGGGCCAAGAATTATCATGAATAAAAATGGCCGTAGCAGTTCGTGACAAATTATTATGGGAACAGTGACCTTTTGTGATCCACAAGGGGGGAATGATAAGAGTGATAGTTCAGGAATGAACTACCATAATTACAATGGTTACCCGTGAATCACTGTAAAAGAATGATTAGATAAAAATGAACGGTAGTTATGATAGCTCAAGAATGAACTCTCATAACAAAGATAGAAGAAAATCCAGTGGTCCCTTGTGAACCACTATTAAAAGAATGATAAAAAAAATAAGAATGATAGTTATGATAGTTCAAGATTGAACTATCATAACAAAGAAATGGGAAGGTTACAGTGGTTCCCTGTGAATCACTGAAGAAGAATGATAAAACAATAATGATGGTTATGATAGTTCAAGAATGAACTATCATAACAAAGAGAGAAGATGCTACAATGGTTTCTTGTGAACCACTGTAAAAGAATGATAAAAATGGTGGTTATGACAGTTCAAGAATGAACTATCATAACAAAGAGAGAGGATGTTACAGTGGTTCCTTGTGAACCATTGTAAAAGAATGATAAAAATTGGTGGTTATGACAGTTCAAGAATGAACTATCATAACAAAGAGCAAAAATATTACAGTGGTTCTTTGTGGACCACTATAAAAGAATGATAGAAATGGTGGTTATGACAGTTCAAGAATGAACTATCATAACAAAGAGAGAATATGTTACAGTGGTTCTTTGTGAACCACTGTAAAAGAATAATAGAAATGGTGGTTATGACAGTTCAAGAATGAACTATCATAACAAGGAGAGAATATGTTACAGTGGTTCTTTGTGAACCACTGTAAAGGAATAATAGAAATGGTGGTTATGACAGTTCAAGAATGAACTATCATAACAAAGAGAGAAGATGTTATAGTGGTTCCTTGTGAACCACTGTAAAAAAAAAAATGATAAAAATAAAAGATAGTTATGATAGTTCAAGAATGAACCATCATATCTGAGAAAAGGCTACAGTGGTTCCTTGGGAACCACCATGGGGAAAAAAAAATTTGCAGAGAAATCGGTGGATATTTCTAGGTAAAATCAATACATGGGTGACCGAACACAAATGGGGATGAAACCTGTGAATAGTGTTGTTTACAGGTTGTGTATGAGACTATGGTAGTGCCAGCCTAACAGATACAGTGAAGAAAGCTACAGGGTGAGTATGTAGGGTAGGTTTGAAGGAAATGGTACTAGATGATATAATATTACCTAGGAATTGCTAACTGACTAACAAGTGTAGATAATAGGAGGAGTTGATTTGCATAGCTACAACCAAGATGAGATGTAGTAAATCCCTGAACATATATGCAATGAAATAAAGACTGTTGTGAATCAAGAATTGAATTACCAACTATAACAAAGCATGGGTTCTTGTTTAACAAAACAGGAAAAGGATCCAATCATATACAGTAAACAAGAGAAATATACCTGCAAACATTTTCCTTAAAAGAAATTTTTGAAGCACTACACACAGATTAACCATCTTACCTTCTGGGTTGTAAGCTTAAACTGGATATGATAAAACCTGCAAAATAATGAAGTGTGAGTACAGTGAAATACAGTAAGACATAAAATGATGAATTGAAAAAAGAAAAAAAACCTATACGATGCACAAACTTTTGTTATAACATGTAACTTACAAAAGGTTCTGATGCATCCTATCAATAATGCATAAATCATGCTGCAAGGCTTTTGTAACTTCTGATATATATATATGTATATAAAAAAAAAAGTGACTGTGATATGAGAGTGAGGATGGTAAGGTGATGCTGTAAAGGGGACTCTTATTAAGACATGGGAAGTGGCTGGTAGGAGATGCCGAAGGTCTAGTATTAACAAATCTGCTTTTATGTCCTGCT
The DNA here is from genome assembly GCF_984573655.1 of Nuphar pumila. Taxonomy (NCBI): domain Eukaryota; kingdom Viridiplantae; phylum Streptophyta; class Magnoliopsida; order Nymphaeales; family Nymphaeaceae; genus Nuphar; species Nuphar pumila. Next base: position 32,788,613 of record NC_143262.1, on the reverse strand, counting down.
GGCATGTCCACTTGAACTGATTCCCGATGCTTACATCTTGCAGTCCGTGATCTTCCACAGTTACATCAGGCAACTTCAAGACAATGGAAAACATGAATCCACTTTTCCAGGTCCTGGCTCTCTTAAACATCTGAGATGGACAAAGCGCATCATCCACAGCCTTCACGGTACTTCGACAGTGAATTCCATTTAGTTAAAATGCATATGAAAAGGCATGCCTCTTGAATAACTCATCACAGAGTCTGCAAACTGTAAGTTGGGATTGATAATGTGGATTTGCCCTGTAGCCAGCTTACGAGGGTATAGCCTCCCATGTGAACATACAGTATGAATAGCATCGGCTACAAAGGAAACAAATTCCACAATTTCCCAGGTTGGCAACATGAGTCTTTGAGAGTTATCATTACTTACATTACCAGAAGAATTATTGAGGCTACAACTAATAGATATTCCAGGTGTCAAAGATTGACCTCCTTTGTTCAGCTTCTTAAACATCATGCTCAAAAGCCCATCTACAGTCTGATGAACAGGTATATCACGCTCAAGACATGAGCTAGTTTGCTTACCTCTATTCCTGCTGTCAGAGGAAACTACATGTGAATTTCCAGCTTGGAAGTTTCCATGTGATGTTAGGTATGCCGGATTCAAAACATCTCACAGATTGCCATCAATGTGCTGAATAGCATAGGAGCATAACCAATCAAAGGGACGTCACTTTCACCATGGTCAACAGAAGGAGGTAGTGGAAGCAATCTCACAGCCAGCCACACAACGTGTTTCTGAATACTCCAAACCTGTAAGAATAAAAAAAAAAAAAAGCACTACGGAGAATTGTAGCAGCAGATATCTTATCTTCGTCGAGCTCACAGGCTGCCAAAACTTCCATCGAATCTATGAGCAATTAAGGGACGTTACTATTGCAGCAGGAATTAGCACCAAAGAATTTTCAATTGAGGTGGATACAGGAACCCCTTTCATTAAAGAAAACTAAACAGATTTTTGGCCTGGAATACCTCTTGATATCTGGTTCATATACCCACACACATAGCTGGTGTCAAAATTATGCAGTTGTATATGTCAATTGTCTTGCGATACACGCCTTATCAATCAGGTGCCGCATATTTCCCGCACAATTATTGTTCAAGCTAATGCCATCAAAACACCCACTTCCAATTTTGAGGCCAAAAACAAACATCATCGATTTGGCAATTGCCTGATTAGCTACCGGAATGACAGGCTGGGGAGGTGCCGGCAAGCTTTCGAAATCACCAAGCATTTCTAAGCTAGTTATCAGGTTTTTCGGCAAAAAAAACATGTTTCTCTCCTTTTCCTCAATGATATCATCAATCGCAAGTGCTGTAGCCAAGTCATGGCGCAGGGTCCTCAATGGGATCCGCTTTTCCTTTGAACGAACCTAAGGGCTACCACCCACAGACCCAAGAAAGTTTCATGCCGGGTAATAGCTTGAAGAGACTTTACCAAATCTGTAAGTTTTTCAATAGCAGATGTAGCTGAAGCTTGTGATCCATTCATGGTGTCTTCCAGAAATAGATCCAGAGGAATCTAAAGTGCAGGTCTTATTAGCTCCATGGTTTTCGGCATAATGCCACCGTAACAGATGGCTTCACAAAGCATTATGTCAACGGATCTTAATCTTCTGAATTCATTGAGATTTCAAAAGAAACTCCATAAACCAAAATTTTGGGCTCAGATGCTAAAAGATCATTTATCAAGCAATATCCATGATATAAGAGGGGAGCAAACAAATGACATTCTTAATGTGCAAATATTAAAATACAGATATAGGGAAAATGCAATGCTACCACATCGATCTGGATACAGATAAGACACAACATGGATGATCAAGTGTTCAAAAACTCACGAATGAACTATTTGGGTGATATGATAAATAAATAAAACAAAATGCAGGCATAATCATTGCTTTAAGGTGAAGAAGAGCAACAACATTTCTGAATTACGAACTGCAAAAAAAAAAAATGACCTCGGAGTATGAAATCACCAGGGTGAATGACATTCTCTTATCATTGGTCCCTGAGGTGAGGTTCTAAATCAGTAGAATGAATGGGAAAATCCGGGTAATCATAAAAAAAATAATAATAATAAAATAAAATAATAAACAGAGAAAAAAAAATGAAATCTACCTGCTGATCAATAGGTCAAAACTAAGACAAATTACTCGTGACAGAAATGGGGAATCTAGATCGCCATCACTATCCAGATCAATAGGCCTCCATAGATGAAAATCAGGTTTTAAAATCGACAAAAAAAAACAAAAAACAAAACAAAACAAAACAAGAATTGGTTACAAACTGGAAGTCAGAACAAATATGAAAAGTCAGAAGAAAAAGATGCCAATAAAAATAAAAAAAAATGAAAAATGGAAATGAGAACCTGAGACATAAGCGGACACTTGGTTGAATACCAGAAGAATTTGATACGAGAAAAGGATGTTGGAGTGAAAACTCCGTTAATTTTTTTTTTGCAATGGGTGGGTCAGTTCTGCTATATGCAGGCCGACCCTACCACAGATGCATTATAATAAAGAAGATGAGAGGAGAAATGGAACAGAACACTATTTTAAACTAAGAAATGCGTCGAAACAGAAAAAGGGAATAGAGAAAAAAAAGAGAGAGGAAGAAGAGGGATGTTCCCTTACCGGTGGCTATAGTGAGTGATCGACTTTCTTCCTTACGGCGCCCTGTTGTGAGAGGAGGATCCTTCGGAATCAAAACCAGGAAGAAGAGGAAATGCCGAAAAGCGGCAAGGAAGAGGAGGAGTCAGGGAAGTTTCGGTCGATCCCCTTTTTTTCATCCCCCGTGGTGGTTTATATAGCAAATTGAGGAAGGATCTGGAAGGCGATGGGGATTGATGGAAGGAGGTTGGAGATGAACGGAACAGGGAAAAAGGGGCGAAGGTTGTTGAGAATGAAGGGTTGAGTGAAGATGCCCTTGATCGGAGGGTCATGAAGAGGCTGATGGGGCGGATGGTTGCGTGATCGTGGAGCTCGGGCGAGAGGGGGTGGAAGGCCAGCGAGTTCGTTCGTGATGAACGAAGGAGGAAGAAGTTGTTGGAGATCGGATGGCTGAAGGATGTAGGATGCACATGGGGGGGGGTCGGCCATGGTGGGCGAGAGGCGAAAGTGAGGGGGGCGAGAGAGGAACGCGAGTTAGTTTTTCCAAAAGAAAGCCTTCTTTTCAAGTTTTTCTAAAAAGATGGTTAAAGATTAGTTTTTCGACAAAAATCTTTGAAAACCACGCAGTCTTTCCTAATTTTTTTTTTTGATGATTTTTCCATTTTTTTGTATTTTTGGAACAGAATCTAAGTTTTTTACACAAAAACAAAGATTAAATACTAATTTTTTGTATTTTTCTGAGAAATATATACAAGAGTATTTTTCTGAGAAATTCAGACCATTTTGGGGAAATTTCTTCAGAAGAATGGGTTTGGATCCAAGTTTTTAGAAAACATTCAAGTTTTAAGCCTCGATTTGAGGAAATTTAATTCAATGGATCCAAACGGATACCGGACGAACTGTCTGAGCTTTTCAAAAGTTATTTTTGATAATTTTGAGAGTTTGATTTAAAATCGGATAATGAAGCTCAGATTTGGATTTTGATGTAGATCCGGATCCGAAATTGAGTCAGGTATGTAAAATGAATTTAATTTCAACAAAATTTGAGAAACGAAAATGGAATTTAGATTTAAAACCGACTCAATTACCCAAAAGATGGGGGAAAAAGCAAAAAGGGGATATTTACAACATTTTGAAAAATTTGGGGTGTTCACACCTGTACGTGAAATATGAAAGACCTAAATTTTGAAAAAGCTGGTGAATGGAATGAAAAAAAATAAGAAAAGCAAACACTCGATTATGACACAAATTTATAAAACAAGATTTCACATAAAGTGGTTTTTATCGTTTTTACTTGTTATTCTTTGGTCAAGTATAGATTATATTTTAATATTTTGTAAAGATGAACTCGAGTAGACTAATCCTTCTAAATTTTAATTAGTGAGTTGATTTTATAAATCACTTAATTTACATATTGGTTGATATTTTGAAATGATCTTTTTTAAAACAAGTATTTTCAATAAAACTTTGGAAAATCGTCAACCAAAAGTATAAAAAACCGACTTTCCACAAAGTGGTAAGTACGGGTCGAATCCTCAGGGAACAGAAAATAATCAGAGTATTTCTTAAAATTTAATTTATTAATTACAAATGTTAATCTACAATTATAAAGCTAATACAACTACAATTAATTACTAAAATGAAAATGAAAAAGCAACTAAGTCTTCGGCTCCACGCCAAGGGTATTTCCATCTTTTCGCCAATTATTCGCTCTTCGCACTTGGACAATAACCCTGGAAACTAAAGATGCTTTTCAACCTAAAAATGAAGGAAATACAAAGTTAGTATTCTATTCTAACAATGCAAACAATAACTAAAACTAAGTCTAATTTTACGAAAGTAATAAAACAAATGCTACTTATCAAACAATAATTAATTAAAATACTAAACTCATTCTAAAATTAGCTAAATTAATTCTACTAATGCTGTATGATGATTATGCAGCTCCTAAAATGCAGAAACTACTGAAAACAGGTCTAAAATACCGAAACTAAGAAAATTACGAAAATGCCCCTAACTAGTGCAAAATAACTTTCTGATAGGTTATCGGAAAACCACTGTTTGACAAGGAAAACGAGGTCCAATTTTCCCGAAACTTGTTCTGTTCTGCAACTGACAGATTAAACAATCTGACAGTTTTTACAAAATGAAAAAATGATATCTGGAACTCTAGATATAAGCGTTTTAAAAACTGGGAAAAATCAGGATATCGAAAGTCCTGTAATTTAAAAACCAGAAAAAGCAGTTTTCGCAAAACGCTTAAAAATCACCAGGGTGAATGACATTCTCTTATCACTGGTCCCTGAGGTGCGGTTCTAAATCACTAGAATGAATGGGAAAATCCGGGTAATCATAAAAAAAAATAAAAAAAAAATAAAATAATAAACAGAGAAAAAAAAATGAAATCTACCTGCTGATCAATAGGTCAAAACTAAGACAAATTACTCGTGACAGAAATGGGGAATCGAGATCGCCATCACTATCCAGATCAATAGGCCTCCATAGATGAAAATCAGGTTTTAAAATCGACAAAAAAAAAAACAAAACAAAACAAGAATTGGTTACAAACTGGAAGTCATAACAAATATGAAAAGTCAGAAGAAAAAGATGTCAATAAAAATAAAAAAAAATGAAAAATGGAAATGAGAACCTGAGACATAAGCGGACACTTGGTTGAATACCAGAAGAATTTGATACGAGAAAAGGATGTTGGAGTGAAAACTCCGTTAATAATTTTTTTTTTGCAATGGGTGGGTCGGTTCTGCTATATGCAGGCCGACCCTACCACAAATGCATTATAATAAAGAAGATGAGAGGAGAAACGGAACAGAACACTATTTTAAACTAAGAAATGCGTCGAAACAGAAAAAGGGAATAGAGAAAAAAAAGAGAGAGGAAGAAGAGGGATGTTCCCTTACCGGTGGCTATAGGGAGTGATCGACTTTCTTCCTTACGGCGCCCTGTTGTGAGAGGAGGATCCTTCGGAATCAAAACCAGGAAGAAGAAGAAATGCCGAAAAGGGGCAAGGAAGAGAAGGAGTCAGGGAAGTTTCGGTCGATCCCCTTTTTTCATCCCCCATGGTGGTTTATATAGCAAATTGAGGAAGGATCTGGGAGGCGATGGGGATTGATGGAAGGAGGTTGGAGATGAACGGAACAGGAAAAAAAAAGGCGAAGGTTGTTGAGAATGAAGGGTTGAGTGAAGATGCCCTTGATCGGAGGGTCATGAAGAGGCTGATGGGGCGGATGGTTGCGCGATCGTGGAGCTCGGGCGAGAGGGGGTGGAAGGCCAGCGAGTTCGTTCGTGATGAACGAAGGAGGAAGAAGTTGTTGGAGATCGGATGGCTGAAGGATGTAGGATGCACATGGGGGGGGGTCGGCCATGGTGGGCGAGAGGCGAAAGTGAGGGGGGCGAGAGAGGAAGGCGAGTTAGGGTTTTCAAAAACCCTAACTCAACCTTTAAACCTTAAGAGTTAGTTTTTCCAAAAGAAAGCCTTCTTTTCAAGTTTTTCTAAAAAGATGGTTAAAGATGAGTTTTTCGACAAAAATCTTTGAAAACCACGTAGTCTTTCCTAAATTTTTTTTTTTGATGTTTTTTCCATTTTTTTGTATTTTTGGAACAGAATCTAAGTTTTTTACACGAAAACAAAGATTAAATACTAATTTTTTGTATTTTTCTGAGAAATATATACAAGAGTATTTTTCTGAGAATTTCAGACTATTTTGGGGAAATTTCTTCAGAATAATGGGTTTGGATCCAAGTTTTTAGAAAACATTCGAGTTTTAAGCCTCGATTTGAGGAAATTTAATTCAATGGATCCAAACGGATACCGGACGAACTGTCTGAGCTTTTCAAAAGTTATTTTTGATAATTTTGAGAGTTTGATTTAAAATCGGATAATGAAGCTCAGATTTGGATTTTGATGTAGATCCGGATTCGAAATTGAGTCAGGTATGTAAAATGAGTTTAATTTCAACAAAATTTAAGAAACGAAAATGGAATTTAGATTTAAAACCGACTCAATTACCCAAAAGATGGGGGAAAAAAGCAAAAAGGGGATATTTACAACATTTTGAAAAATTTGGGGTGTTCACAGATGCCCCTCTTTGCTACTAAGCCAGTTGAAAGCCGAGCTTAGTGGCAAAGAAACACTCCAAATTTTGAAAAATGCCCCAGTCAGCTGATCTGAACTGAGTGTGGAAGAATTTATTTTTAAAACACGACTTTTCAGGCTTAAGACCTTATCGCGAATGGTCCTGGGGGTTGAAATCCTCGACAATGATACGACTAAATGATAGAAGTGAGGAAATCGTGATGGGACTTTGGGTGAAAATCCCAGGGATGGTGAAAGATAAGGATTTTGATCAAGTCTCATGGGTGAGACAAGATCAGCCCTTTGGAATGACTCAGGTTTAGCCCTTAACCTGGATGGGACGAAAATAGATCAAGATAATTTGGATGAAAAAAGGAAACATAAACGGACCTCGATGGGACATTTTGAGGGAAATGCCTCATGAGATGAAACTCAAGGTCAATCCTTTCCTGGATGGATGTATAAAGAGCACAGATTCCTTTGTGGGGAAAGCCATGATTGGACAGGAGGATTGCCTCGTCTAAACGAAGCTCAGGTTTAACCCAAACCTGAAAGGAAGGTACCTCGCGGAGCGAGGTTCAGGCTTTATCCCCATCTTGAAAGGGACGACCATACGGGATCCTCGAACGAGGAAGCCGTGATGGGACAACAAATGCATTGCCGAAGCGAGATTCAGGTTTAACCCTTGACCTGAGTGGGAGATGAAGCAGAATCTTCGAATGGAGAAACCGTGATGGGACTAGAAAGGATATCTAGTCGGAAATGGGACTCAGGTTTAACCCTAACCTGAACGGAAGGTACCTCGTGGGGCGAGGTTCAGGCTTAACCCCTAACCTGAAAGGGACGATGATACGGAATCCTCGGATGAAGAAACCATGATGGGACCTTCGGAATCTGGACGAACAAATCCAGAAGGGGTTTGCGAGAAGAGAAAAAAAACAAGGGATTCCCTAAAGCTTGGAAAAGGGATGATCTTGGGTGCCTCATTGCTGAGACCAAAATCAGCTTTCTAAAAACAGATGACCTCTCGCAGAAGGTTTTTGGGTTACACCTCGAGGGGCGAGGTGACAGGTTTAATCCTTAGCCTGAATGGATACCGGATCCTCGAGGAGCAAGGACAACTGTGATGGGCCTCTAGACTTTGCACAACAAGTCCGCGAGGGGTTTTTGCAAAAGAATGAAAATTGGGGTCCCTAAAGCTTGAAAAGGGGTTGTTCTTGGGCGCCTCATTGCTGAGACTGAAAATAGCTTTTGACAATAACAGACCTTTTGCAAAAAGTTCAGGTTTAACCCTTATCCTGAGCGGGAACAACCATACGGATTTCTTGAAAACCGTGATGGGACAGGAGAGATGAGACAACTTTTATGAAAAATGTAAGAGATGAAAATAAGGATATGTGAGACAAATCGATGAATAAGGTGACATGAGATGAATCTTTCGATGGAATGAAAGATGAATGAGGCGAACCCTTTATCAAGGAGACAAATCTCTTGACAAGGCAAAAGATGGAAGAGGGCAAATCCTTTGGACAGGAGAAGGTAAAAGCGAAATATGAAGATGGCGACGAAGATGGCAATAGTAAGAAGAAGGCGAAATGTGAAATATGAAGAAAGCAATCCTTTTAACAAGGAGAAGGAAATAATGTGAAATATGAAGAAGGCAATCCTTTTAATAAGGAGACGGCAAGATGTAAAATATGAAGAAGGCTATCCTTTTAACAAGGAGAAGGCAAGATGTAAAATATAAAGAAGGCTATCCTTTTAACAAGGAGAAGGCAAGTCTCTCGACAAAGCGAAAGACGAGGAAGATGATCATTTAATCAAGGAGAAGGCGAGTCTCTTGACAGAGCGAAAGACGGAGAAGGCAATCCTTTTATCAAGGAGAAGGCAAGTCTCTCGACAAAGCGAAAGACGAGGAAGGTGATCATTTAATCAAGGAGAAGGCGAGTCTCTCGACAGAGCGAAAGATGGAGAAGGCAATCCTTTTTAGAAAAGGAGAAGGCGAGTCTCTCGACAAAGCGAAAGACGGGGAAGGCAATCCTTTAATCAAGTTGAAGGCGAGTCTTTCGACAAAGCGAAAGACGGAGAAGGCAATCCTTTTTAGAAAAGAAGATGGCGAGTCTCTCGACAAAGCGAAAGACGGGGAAGGCAATCCTTTTATCAAGGAGAAGGCAAGTCTCTCGACAAAGCGAAAGACAGGGAAGGCGATCCTTTCATCAAGGAGAAGGCAAGTCTCTCGACAAAGCAAAAGACGGGGAAGGCGACACCAAGATGTATCAAAACAGATGTCAAGTTCTTATTTCTTTATCAGGAAAGCTGGAAAATTTTGCCAAAATGATAAAATTTTCAGTTGCTTCAAGGTAATTTTAAGGTAAGCACTTTTTGGAAGATGTTCCCTTTTCCACCTAGAGCATTACCCCCAACTAGGTTAACTCTATAGAATCCAGGATCAAAGTCAAATTTAGTTGTTGGTCTTCTTCAAGGATGCTATCAATTTCCTTGATATGAAAGGAGAGAAAATATTCTTAGCTTCATAAAAGTAATTAAATGAGAAGATATTGATAGAAGAATTTCACATAGATGAAGAAGATTCTTTGCAGTTTGGGCAGTTTGATATCCTGGGCATTTTCCTATGATGATCTTTTTGCACTCTTTTGAGTCATGGGTCTTTATTGGGCTTTTACATCATCCTTCATTTTGGAGATGTCCTGACTTTTCTCTCTTTTTCGGGGAAGGGTACGTCACAAACTCCTTCATCATGGAGATGTTCTGATCCTTCATTTATCTCAAGGATTATATATGATGGTATTGGCTCAAAGGTACTTAGATGATAGCTGGAATCAAATATCTTTTAGGGTTTGTCGGTAGGTCCATCACATCCGCCTTCATCTCGACGGTGATCCGAACTTTTCCTGGAAGGATCCATCACAAACTCCGTCATCTTGGAGATGTTTCAAATCTTCTTTAGCCCCGAGGGTCTACTCGCTTAATTTGCCTTCATCTTGAGGACAATTGAGAGATCCCCTTTGCGGATATTTGATTTGCAGCTTAGCTGACTTGAGGAGACATGAATTGAGTAGGTTCTTTTCTGACTGCCCAGGATATTTCCACTGTCTTAATGCCAAAGAATAATCTTTAAGGATGTGCCATAGCTATGATCAATATCAGCTCATTTATAGCTCTTCAGCATCATTGAATATTTCCTTTACCGGTCATGTCGAAGATTTTTTCTTCATCCTCTTGGTTGACCAACAGAAAATTTGGAGTTTGAGCCTTTCTTCACAGAAGCTTCACCCTTTTTGGAAGGAATACTTAAGGAGATTTGAGAAAATTCTTTATGTAATAAAAGTTTGAGATCAACAACTATTTTATGGCAATTTGGCAAGATATTCCTGAAATCCTTTGATGACGAAACCTTTGCTTAACATCAAATTTTGACACATCAGTGGGATTCTGGGGAAGAATCCAACATGAGATTGAATTCTGAAGGTAAATGTGAATTTAAAGTTCTGAAGATAAGCTTGATATAAAACTGGATTTTGAAGGTAATCCTTTGAAAAGAGTATCAGGACTCGGATTCTACAAGGAAAATAGGGAAATTCGAGTAAAACTCGAATTTTCAAAGGAAAACTGGGAGGTTCGAGTCAGGGCTCGAATCTCAAAGGAAAACTTGAAAGTTCATTTATCGAAGGCAAGAAAACTCGAGATAAAACTCAAATTTTTGAAGGACAACAGGAAGGTTCGAGTCAGGGCTCGAATCAAAATTTTGAAGGTTTATTTGAAGGCAAGAAAATTTTAAACTCAAATTTTTGAAGGAAAGTTGGAAAGTTCGGGCCAGGGCCCGAATTTCAAGGGAAAACTGGAAAGGTTCAGATTTGTGAAGGAACAGAAGACTTGAGTAAAAACCCAAACCTTCGAAGGAGAACTGAAAAATTCGAGTCAAGGCTCGAATCTCAAAGGAAAGAGTTGGAAGTTCGAGTCAAAAACTCGAATCTTCAAAGGAGAGTTGATGAGAATGGATAGAAGAAGACTGGCAGAATTTAAGGAAAATCGAGAAAAGATTGTAACATGAAGGCTTGAATTTGAGACTTGAATGACCCGAAGATCGACATTGGATTTAGAGCTCTGATTTTTGATGAAGGGTCAGTGCAAAAGACTGATCCTGAGAGGCTAACTGATCGGTCAGCCAGGCACTAGCATGAGTGCTAGGCTTACCTGTATGAGTACTGAATTCTTCAAAAACGCCCCAGTGTAAGTACTGGGTTTTCTTATGGAGATTTGAAGAAAAAAGGGGACACCGACATTCTTTAAGATATTTGAGATTTGATCGAGAATGATTTGTCGGCGTTTTCAGGATTTTCCCTTATCCTGAAGGGGAAGTGGAATAGACATTTGATGAGAATTTTAGAAACGAATGATTCAGGTTTACCCCTTAACCTGAAAGGGGAGAAGAACAAAATTTATAAAAATGGAGAAGAAGAAAGGAAAGAAATTTTAAAAATTTATTTTGGAAATAAATTCTCATAGGTAGCACTGTTGCTCCTATGAGGGGTTTCAGGATTATCCCTTTATCCTGAATTTAAGAAAATTTAATGAAGGGAAATTGATATAAATCTAGAAAATCAATAAAGATTGGCAAAACTTGTATTTATAGAAGAATCCTCATAGGTAGCGTTGTGGCTCCTACGAGGGGTCTCAGGATTATCCCTTATCCTGAATGGGAACACCTCGGACAACGAGGGTCAGGTTTATCCCTTAACCTGAGGGGAAAAATAAGAATAAAGGAAATACCTCATGGGAAAGAGGCATCAGGTTTATCCATTAACCTGAAAGGGTACACCTCGGACAACGAGGGTCAGGTTTATCCCTTAACTTGAGGGAAAAAATAAGAATAAAGGAAATACCTCATGGGAAAGAGGCATCAGGTTTATCCCTTAACCTGAAAGGGTACAAGAATTGATAAAATTTAATAGAACTAAGGAAATATTGATAAACTTGATAAAACTTGATAAAATTGATGTAAACTTGATAAAAATATGAATAAGATGAATGAAACCGATAAAGATATCAAAATTAACTGAAGATTTACAAGATTTGAGAAAAAGGAGTTTTTCTGATCCTGCCTGCATATGGGATCTTGAAAAAAAATGTTTAGGTGAAGAATCACTTTTGGGAATAAAATCGACCATAAGGAGAATGATCAGTGCGAGAACTGATCCTTCAAATCCAACATGAGAGATCATCATGAGGGTCAAATTTTGAAGGCAATGGTTTGAAAATATATTTTTTGAAGAAGAAGATCAACAATAGATCTGATTTCTAAAAACAACAGTTCGAAATTGATAATAAGATCAATACGAGGGTTGATCTTTGAAGGTAATGCTTAAAAAAAACAATCTTGGAAGGTAAGACCAACACAGGGTCGATTTTTGAATATAATGATTTAAAAAAACCATTTTTGGAAGATAAGATCAATGCAAGGATTGATCTTTGAATATAATGATTTATAACCCACTTTGAAAGATAAGATCAACGAGAGGGTTGATCTTTGAATATGACGGTTTGAAAAACCAATTTTTGGAAAATATGATCAACACAAGATTTGAGATTTATTTTGGGCAAATAAGACCAACACAAGGATTGATCCTTCAATGCAATGGTTCAAAAGCCTATTTTTTGGAAAACATGATCAACACGAGGGTTGATTTTTTCAATGCAATGGTTCGAAAACATATATATTTTTTTTTCGAAAACATGATCAACACGAGGGGTTGATTTTTTGAACGAAGCTTGGACCGAAGAATATTTGAACTCTTTGGTCATAACGAAGACTTTTTGAAATTTCATGATTTTTTAAAAGGCCCTCATAGGTAATATCATTTTTCTCATGAGCGATGTCAGGATTGGTCCCGAATTCTGAAAAGAACAGGGATTTTAAACGTGATTTTAATAGAAGCCGATGAAGAGATTTTTGAAATATAGATTTTCAAAAGCGAATGCCCCTATGTGGCAGAAGAAGAAAGTATTTGAGATATTTAGAGATATAAAGGAAAATTGACATTTCATTGACGAGAAAAACTGATAACAAAGAACTGAAATATTTACAAACACTTTGATCAAAAGGTCACAAAAGAACTGGGCTGACTGGCCCCCTACAAGATGACTGGTAAAAGGGAAGAAAAGTAGGAGAGTTCTGGCATCTTCAGTCTTCTGAGTAGCCGGGGAGAGATTTGGTCATGACGGCTAGGTCATCTTCCTCTTCGTCTTCAACAAATAGACTCTTGTCGACGCAATCCTGAACAATATTTTTAAAGACGAAGCAGTGATCGGTGTCATGCCCCAATGCTCGATGGAACTTGCAAAACTGATTTGTGAACCTTCCCATGACCGTGGGAGGATCCGCGACTTTCGGGAGTTTAACCAATCCTTTGGCCAGCATAAATTCAAGGGCTTCTTCGAGCGTTTGCTTTAGAGGAGTGAACTCACGGTCATTACTCCAACCTTCGCGCTTTATCTTCTCCTTTTGCGGAAAGTTAGACTGAGACGACTTGTTATTCTGCTTGGAAGACTTCTCCCTTTGAGTTGCGCCGTGGTTCTGGCCATTCTTGCTGTCATTTCTGTTTCTTCTGCTACTGTCATGATCATTGCCAGAGGTATCAGCTGCATGAGTGAACTGCGCTCTCTTTTTCTGATCTTGGATATTTTTGGCAAGAGGCATGCCCTCGTAAAACCCACTTTCTATTCCTGCCTCGAGCCATTCGGCTCGTTCAATCAACTTGATAAAGGATTTTGCTGGAGAAGTGGCAATGAGGCTTCTCAGGGGCTGAGAGAAATTGCTGAGGATTATTTGCAATGCATGCTCCTCTGGAATGGGAACTTTCATCTTGTTGCAGGTACTTCTCCACCTGAGGATGAACTCTCCTGCTCTTTCTGTCTCACTCTGCTTTAGGTTATAAAGGTTATTGAGCGTAGGGGAAACCTCAGTATTGAATAGGAAGCGCTCAATGAACAAATTTACCACTTTATCGAACTCTCGTAGTTCGATAGGATTGATGTGGTCAGCATACCACCTGACTGCTATACCCTCCAGGCTGCGGGAAAAACAGATGAACAGAGCCCTGTTATCTTTCCTGAAACGGCTGCACTCTGCATAAAATGTGGCTAAATGGGCTTTAGGGTTGCCAGTCCCGTCAAATTTGAGAAACTTGCGAGGAAGATTCTCCAGGTTATCATCCCCATCTAGACCATCGTAAAAATCTTCGTCGGTGTAGGTCTGCTTGCCCTTACCCTTGGCTTGAATGTCCTTAATAGCTCGATTCATCTCCTTCATCTGCTTGCTCATCAGGTCCTCTGCTCGAGCCTCAGACTTGGGCTTGTTGACGGATTCAGGCTCTTCTGCAGCTATCTTTACAGTCTGTCTCGGAGGATTCCATTTGTAGACAATCTGCTCTTCCTCTTCTGATTCTTCCTCGACTGACTCTGATTCCTCAAAAGTAGTGTCGGGCTGTACCTTCTTTCTGATGATTCTGACTTGCTTTTTCACAAGCTTCTTCTTCAGCTTGCTTTTAGGAACTGCCTCTTTCAGCTTGGACTCGGCTTGCTCTGACATCATTCTTGCTATCATCTTTTGGAACATATCATACATAGCGGGGTCGATGTCATCTTTCTTGTTCTGACCCTGTCCTTAGGCCGATTCGGGAGAGCTCATCCCTTCCGCCTCACTGTCGCTGAGTTGAGGATCTGTTTCTTTTCCTGCTCTTGTCGTGACCATTTTCAGATATCAACTCACTCTGTAAAGAAAAGTGAAGGTTTTTAGATCAAAGAAACCTTTTTTTGGAAAAGTTTTGACAAGAGAGAGGATTTCAGGTTGAAATCTAAAAATTGTATCCCATTACTAGGGATGGGGTCGCCACAAAATCATGTTGTTTACTCCACGAGGAGAGTAACCAACTAAAATATGAAAGAAAATACCATTTTGAAAAGGATATCTCTTGACGGAAAGAGATTTTTATGAAAACATAAACAAGAATATAAAATCAGAAGAAAATAAAAGAATAAATGAAATTTGAGAACAAATGGTAAAGATTTAAAATTTTAAGAACTTGCAGGCAGGATCAGAAGAATTTTTTTGAAGAATTTTTAGAAGAAGAAGAAGAAAAGGATAAAGAAAAATACACCTGGGTTTTAAAAATAAAGAGGACATTTTGAAACATATACCCAGGGTTTTGGAAAATATAAGGAAAATATCGCACAATCACAGATATACAAGCAAGGATATACAAACAACACTCCCTAAAGCTGACTCTATATGCAATATTTGAAATGGCTGATAGGACCTTAATCCTAACTCTAAGATTTATATCATCTGATTCCAATCAAGGTAAGCCGATATACTCAAGCCGAAGCTCGAAGTACGTGGCATATAAGATATCTCTTCGGTTCTAAGGTAAAGGCTTCCCCAACATCCTTGAGCACCTATCGATATACCTCGGACTATGGCCCTTAGGTACGTGGTAGGGGGGCGCGAACCCAAATAAGTGGTCCAGTTGTGAGGCTCTCTCCCGAACTATGGTTCAGTGAGACAACCCAGCAACGTGAAGACCAGGACAATATAGGTAGGGATGTTTTCAAAATATGATCAACATGCAATAAAATCAGAAGGCTCTAATGCAAGTCCTAAAGAGATAGAATTTAAATGAATAGAAGCATACACTTGCATACATTGTTTGCATTCAATCCCTAAAATTGAGGAGAGTTTGTATTTAAAACCTAAGTCTAATGTGAACATGGATATAATCTCCTCAATATGGTCCTACCAAACCATACTTAGATCCTATATGTAATGATGTCAGCTTTAGGACAGAGTCTAGGCTCCTAAGGTTTGCATGAAAAATGTAGCTGACATATGTTAGAATAAAGTCTTAGATTATATAAAAGCAAAGCAAAGGCATAGATCCAACCGGACGAAGACGGGTCCCATCACGGTCGCCAAAACTGTGATCATCGCAAAAATTTTCTTATTCTCTTGTGGTTTCTCTCTCTTCCTTCTCTTTTCCTTTTCTAACCTTCATTTTCCTCCTTTTTGAAGGGAGAAGAATGAAAGAAAGAAAAGAAAGAGAGAAGAGAAAAGAAAGAGAGAAGATGAACTATTTTGCGGGTTTTCACTTGACCTTGGTATGAAAAATATTTAGAAATTTAACTCGCCTTCGTTTTTGAAAATATTGCGGGAAAATGGAGAGACGGGATTCACTCGTCAGTACGAGGTTCGACCGTTCCTGGCGCCTTTACCAGGGGTAATCAAACCAAGGATCGAATCTATGCCTCTTTGCTTTGCCTAAATATAATCTAAGAATCTATTCTAACTCGAAATGCACAAAGAATCATGCTTGTGCAATGCAAGGATAAATGCTCTTTTGAAATGAATGTTTTGGAAATTTTCAAGTATTCTGAGATGAACTTGGTAAGGGAGTGAAGAAAAATGTTTGAATCTCACTTAGAACTTGAGATAGATCAGAGAAGTTCTAAGTCTTTGAAGTAAATCAGAGTTTTGGAAGAATAAATGAGGAGAAATGACTTGGAGCTTTGAAATGAAAGGAAATGAAGTTTCAAAGTCAAAATCGATTTTAAATTTGAATTTGAATTTAGGAAAGGAAATGAATACTTGAGATGGAATTGAATTTGGATTTCTGAAGCTTGGGATGGATCTGAGATAATCAAATGGTATTTTAAGGATAGAAATGGGTTTAGGGAGTTCAAATGAGACCTGGAAATGGACTTGGATTTTGAAATCTAGAATCGGGAATGGAATAGGATCTCAAAATGGATTTAAGATCCGATGTAGAATTGGGTTCTGGATCCTAAGAAGGATTTGGATCTGAAGTCGGAGATCCAATATGAAATTGGATTCTGGATCCTAAAGGGAAATTGGATCTGAAATCTGAGATCCAAATGTGAAATTGGGTCTTGGATCCTAAAATAGAATTGGATCTGAAGTCTAAGATCCAATATGAGTGTTGAATCTTGGATCTTAAAATGGATTTGGATCTGAAGTCTGAGATCCAATGTGAAATTGGATTCTGGATCCTAAAGGGAAATTGGATCTGAAATCTGAGATCCAAATGTGAAATTGGGTCTTGGATCCTAAAATAGAATTGGATCTGAAGTCTGAGATCCAATATGAGTGTTGAATCTTGGATCTTAAAATGGATTTGGAGTTTAAATTCAGAAGATGAACCAGGAATTTCTAAGTCTGATTTGAATTTGGGAAAAGGAATTTTTAGAAATTGAATTTTGAATATACAGATGAATCCCAAGGTCAATTTAGACCTTGGATTTGAAGTTTGAATTTGAAATTTAGAAAAATGAATCAAGAATCTCAAAGTTGAACTTTGAGTTTGATTGGAGCTTTTGAAAATGAATTTGAAATTTCAAAGTCAAATTGAACTTTGAAATCTGATTTGAATTTGAATATATAAAAATGAATTTGAAATCTCAAAGTTGAATTGAACTTTGAGATAAAAAATAGAATTTCGAACAAAGAAAGGATGAATTGGATTTGAAAAGGATTGAAGATAGGTTGAGGAAGATATTTACATTACTTGGAGTTTTGAAAAAGGAATTTTGGAAATATGATGCAATTCTATCCTATATGATGAATGAATTTAAAGAATCTTTGAAATTGAATTTTGAAAAGCTATTTCATTCTTTAAATGAATTAAAACAAGATTGAAGATATAATACATCCTTGACTATGGTCATTGAATGTATTATATAATAATCTATATTTAAATTCAGGTGAAGAATGAAACATATTTTGTGCTTTTATAGAGTTTAAAATGAAATTAACTCTCAATATACCCTGACTATGGCCATTGGTATATATATTGGATTAATTTTAAGTTAAACTCTGATAAAAGATGAAAATATTTAAGGAGAACATGATGAATTTTGAAAACGGATCCAGTGTGGATCCAGTGTTATTTGTAAAAGATAAAAATACTAAGTTTTGTCCACACCCTGACTATGGCCATTGATGTGAATCATCAACTTAGGATTAATTTACCTTCTTACGAAATGGTGCCCGTGCCATTCGTGTTTCACCAATGTGAGATCTTTGGAAATAAAAACAAAAGATGTATGAAAATGAGTAAGTTGTGATATTTACAATGCTCATTCATTCTATCTAAGGCAGGAATGTAAATTTTCATTTAAGATCTAACTTATTACAATAATCAAAATTGAAAATACAATTCCCAAGTAATGTCGTTTTCACATGTTCCCTGCCAAAAATAGAATTAGCATAAAGGGGAAAATTTAAAATATATGCATGTAACTGACCATTCCAATTCTTACACAGGATAGCATACCCTACCTTGGTTAGAAAACGTGCACCCATATATATATATGTATGTATATATATATATAGGCAATGACATGAAGATCTATATGCAATGAATGAGGGCAAGGGCCAAGAATTATCATGAATAAAAATGGCCGTAGCAGTTCGTGACAAATTATTATGGGAACAGTGACCTTTTGTGATCCACAGGGGGGGAATGATAAGAGTGATAGTTCAGGAATGAACTACCATAATTACAATGGTTACCCGTGAATCACTGTAAAAGAATGATTAGATAAAAATGAACGGTAGTTATGATAGCTCAAGAATGAACTCTCATAACAAAGATAGAAGAAAATCCAGTGGTCCCTTGTGAACCACTATTAAAAGAATGATAAAAAAAATAAGAATGATAGTTATGATAGTTCAAGAATGAACTATCATAACAAAGAAATGGGAAGGTTACAGTGGTTCCCTGTGAATCACTGAAGAAGAATGATAAAACAATAATGATGGTTATGATAGTTCAAGAATGAACTATCATAACAAAGAGAGAAGATGCTACAGTGGTTTCTTGTGAACCACTGTAAAAGAATGATAAAAATGGTGGTTATGACAGTTCAAGAATGAACTATCATAACAAAGAGAGAGGATGTTACAGTGGTTCCTTGTGAACCATTTTAAAAGAATGATAAAAATTGGTGGTTATGACAGTTCAAGAATGAACTATCATAACAAAGAGCGAAAATATTACAGTGGTTCTTTGTGGACCACTATAAAAGAATGATAGAAATGGTGGTTATGACAGTTCAAGAATGAACTATCATAACAAAGAGAGAATATGTTACAGTGGTTCTTTGTGAACCACTGTAAAAGAATAATAGAAATGGTGGTTATGACAGTTCAAGAATGAACTATCATAACAAGGAGAGAATATGTTACAGTGGTTCTTTGTGAACCACTGTAAAGGAATAATAGAAATGGTGGTTATGACAGTTCAAGAATGAACTATCATAACAAAGAGAGAAGATGTTACAGTGGTTCCTTGTGAACCACTGTAAAAAAAAAAAATGATAAAAATAAAGATAGTTATGATAGTTCAAGAATGAACCATCATATCTGAGAAAAGGCTACAGTGGTTCCTTGGGAACCACCATGGGGAAAAAAAAATTTGCAGAGAAATCGGTGGATATTTCTAGGTAAAATCAATACATGGGTGACCAAACACAAATGGGGATGAAACCTGTGAATAGTGTTGTTTACAGGTTGTGTATGAGACTATGGTAGTGCCAGCCTAACAGATACAGTGAAGAAAGCTACAGGGTGAGTATGTAGGGTAGGTTTGAAGGAAATGGTACTAGATGATATAATATTACCTAGGAATTGCTAAGTGACTAACAAGTGTAGATAACAGGAGGAGTTGATTTGCATAGCTACAACCAAGATGAGATGTAGTAAATCCCTGAACATATATGCAATGAAATAAAGACTGTTGTGAATCAAGAATTGAATTACCAACTATAACAAAGCATGGGTTCTTGTTTAACAAAACAGGAAAAGGATCCAATCATATACAGTAAACAAGAGAAATATACCTGCAGACATTTTCCTTAAAAGAAATTTTTGAAGCACTACACACAGATTAACCATCTTACCTTCTGGGTTGTAAGCTTAAACTGGATATGATAAAACCTGCAAAATAATGAAGTGTGAGTACAGTGAAATACAGTAAGACATAAAATGATGAATTGAAAAAAAAAAAAAACCTATACGATACACAGACTTTTGTTATAACATGTAACTTAAAAAAGGTTCTGATGCATCCTATCAATAATGCATAAATCATGCTGCAAAGCTTTTGTAACTTCTGATATATATATGTATATATAAAAAAAAAAAAGTGACCGTGATATGAGAGTGAGGATGGTAAGGTGATGCTGTAAAGGGGACTCTTATTAAGACATGGGAAGTGGCTGGTAGGAGATCCCGAAGGTCTAGTATTAACAAATCTGCTTTTATGTCCTGCTGGCATGTCCACTTGAACTGATTCCCGATGCTTACATCTTGCAGTCCGTGATCTTCCACAGTTACATCAGGCAACTTCAAGATAATGGAAAACATGAATCCACTTTTCCAGGTCCTGGCTCTCTTAAACATCTGAGATGGACAAAGCGCATCATCCACAGCCTTCACGGTACTTCGACAGTGAATTCCATTTACTTAAAATGCATATGAAAAGGCATGCCTCTTGAATAACTCATCACAGAGTCTGCAAACTGTAAGTTGGGATTGATAATGTGGATTTGCCCTGTAGCCAGCTTACGAGGGTATAGCCTCCCATGTGAACATACAGTATGAATAGCATCGGCTACAAAGGAAACAAATTCCACAATTTCCCAGGTCGGCAACATGAGTCTTTGAGAGTTATCATTACTTACATTACCAGAAGAATTATTGAGGCTACAACTAATAGATATTCCAGGTGTCAAAGATTGACCTCCTTTGTTCAGCTTCTTAAACATCATGCTCAAAAGCCCATCTACAGTCTGATGAACAGGTATATCACGCTTAAGACATGAGCTAGTTTGCTTACCTCTATTCCTGCTGTCAGAGGAAACTACATGTGAATTTCCAGCTTGGAAGTTTCCATGTGATGTTAGGTATGCCGGATTCAAAACATCTCACAGATTGCCATCAATGTGCTGAATAGCATAGGAGCATAACCAATCAAAGGGACGTCACTTTCACCATGGTCAACAGAAGGAGGTAGTGGAAGCAATCTCACAGCCAGCCACATAACGTGTTTCTGAATACTCCAAACCTGTAAGAATAAAAAAAAAAAAGCACTACGGAGAATTGTAGCAGCAGATATCTTATCTTCGTCGAGCTCACAGGCTGCCAAAACTTCCATCGAATCTATGAGCAATTAAGGGACGTTACTATTGCAGCAGGAATTAGCACCAAAGAATTTTCAATTGAGGTGGATACAGGAACCCCTTTCATTAAAGAAAACTAAACAGATTTTTGGCCTGGAATACCTCTTGATATCTGGTTCATATGCCCACACACATAGCTGGTGTCAAAATTATGCAGTTGTATATGTCAATTGTCTTGCGATACACGCCTTATCAATCAGGTGCCGCATATTTCCCGCACAATTATTGTTCAAGCTAATGCCATCAAAACACCCACTTCAAATTTTGAGGCCAAAAACAAACATCATCGATTTGGCAATTGCCTGATTAGCTACCGGAATGACAGACTGGGGAGGTGCCGGCAAGCTTTCGAAATCACCAAGCATTTCTAAGCTAGTTATCAGGTTTTTCGGCAAAAAAAACATGTTTCTCTCCTTTTCCTCAATGATATCATCAATCGCAAGTGCTGTAGCCAAGTCGTGGCGCAGGGTCCTCAATGGAATCCGCTTTTCCTTTGAACGAACCTAAGGGCTACCACCCACAGACCCAAGAAAGTTTCATGCCGGGTAATAGCTTGAAGAGACTTTACCAAATCTGTAAGTTTTTCAATAGCAGATGTAGCTGAAGCTTGTGATCCATTCATGGTGTCTTCCAGAAATAGATCCAGAGGAATCTAAAGTGCAGGTCTTATTAGCTCCATGGTTTTCGGCATAATGCCACCATAACAGATGGCTTCACAAAGCGTTATGTCAACGGATCTTAATCTTCTGAATTCATTGAGATTTCAAAAGAAACTCCATAAACCAAAATTTGGGCTCAGATGCTAAAAGATCATTTATCAAGCAATATCCATGATATAAGAGGGGAGCAAACAAATGACATTCTTAATATGCAAATATTAAAATACAGATATAGGGAAAATGCAATGCTACCACATCGATCTGGATACAGATAACGCACAACATGGATGATCAAGTGTTCAAAAACTCACGAATGAACTATTTGGGTGATATGATAAATAAATAAAACAAAATGCAGGCATAATCATTGCTTTAAGGTGAAGAAGAGCAGCAACATTTCTGAATTACGAACTACAAAAAAAAAAATGACCTCGGAGTATGAAATCACCAGGGTGAATGACATTCTCTTATCACTGGTCCCTGAGGTGCGGTTCTAAATCACTAGAATGAATGGGAAAATCCGGGTAATCATAAAAAAAAAAAATACTCTTGTATATATTTCTCAGAAAATACAAAAAATTAGTATTTAATCTTTGTTTTCGTGTAAAAAACTTAGATTCTGTTCCAAAAATACAAAAAAATGGAAAAATCATCAAAAAAAAAAATTAGGAAAGACTGCGTTGGTTTTCAAAGATTTTTGTCGAAAAACTCATCTCAAATTCCATTTTTCCTTTTATTTTCTTCTGTTTTTCTTGTTTATATTTTCATAAAAATCTCTTTCTGTCAAGAGATATCCTTTTCAAAATGGTATTTTCTTTCATATTTTAGTTGGTTACTCTCCCTCGTGGAGTAAACAACACAATTGTCACAAATTTTGTGGTGACTCAATCCCTAGTAATGGGACACAATTGTTTAGATTTCAAACCTAAAATCCTTCCTCTTGTCAAAATTTTTCCAAAAAAGTTTCTCTGGTCTAAAAACCTCTTCTTTCCTCAACAGAGAGATCACTGATATCCGAAAATGGTCACTACAAGAGGGGGAAAAGAAACAGATCCTCAACTCAGCGACAGTGAGGCGGAAGGGATGAGCTCTCCCAAATCGGCCTGGGGACAGGGTCAGAACAAGAAAGATGACATCGACCCCGCTATGTATGATATGTTCCAAAAGATGATGGCAAGAATGATGTCAGAGCAAGCCGAGTCCAAGCTGAAAGAGGCAGTTCCTAAAAGCAAGCTGAAGAAGAAGCCTGTGAAAAAGACAATCAGAATCATCAGGAAGAAGGTACAACCAGACACTACTTCGGAAGAATCAGAGTCAGTCGAGGAAGAGTCAGAAGAGGAAGAGCAGATTGTCTACAAACAGAATCCTCCAAGACAATCTACAAAGATAGCTGCAGAAGAGCCTGAATCCGTCAACAAGCCCAAGTTTGGGGCTCCAGCAGAGGACCTGATGAGCAAGCAGATGAAGGAGATGAACCGAGCAATCAAGGATATTCAAGCCAAGGGTAAGGGCAAGCAGACCTACACCGGCAAAGATTTTTACGATGGTCTAGATGGGGATGATAACCTGGAGAATCTTCCTCGCAAGTTTCTCAAATTTGACGGGACTGGCAACCCTAAAGCCCATTTAGCCACATTTTATGCAGAGTGCAGCCGTTTTAGGAAAGATAACAGGGCTCTGTTCATCTGTTTTCCCCGCAGCCTGGAGGGTATAGCAGCCCGGTGGTATGCTGACCACATCAATCCTATCAAACTACGAGAGTTCGATAAAGTGGTAAATTTGTTCATTGAGCGCTTCCTATTCAATACTGAGGTTTTCCCTACGCTCAATCACCTTTACAACCTAAAGCAGAGTGAGACAGAAAGAGCAAGAGAGTTCATCCACAGGTGGAGAAGTACCTGCAACAAGATGAAAGTTCCCATTCGAGAGGAGCATGCATTGCAAATAATCCTCAGCAATTTCTCTCAGCCCCTGAGAAGCCTCATTGCCACTTCTCCAGCAAAATCCTTTATCAAGTTGATTGAACGAGCCGAATGGCTCGAGGCAAGAATAGAAAGTGGGCTTTACGAGGGCATGCCTCTTGCCAAAAATATCCAAGATCAGAAAAAGAGAGCGCAGTTCACTCATGCAGCTGATACCTCTGGCAATGATCATGACAGTAGCAGAAGAAACAGAAATGACAGCAAGAATGGCCAGAACCACGACGCTGCTCAAAGGGAGAAGTCTTCCAAGCAAAATAACAAGCCGTCTCAGTCTAACTTTCCGCAAAAGGAGAAGATAAAGCGCGAAGGTTGGAGTAATGACCGTGAGTTCACTCCTCTAAAGCAAACGCTCGAAGAAGCCCTTGAATTCATGCTGGCCAAAGGATTGGTTAAACTCCCGAAAGTCGCGGATCCTCCCACGGTCATGGGAAGGTTCACAAATCAGTTCTGCAAGTTCCATCGAGCAGTGGGGCATGACACCGATCACTGCTCCGTCTTCAAAAATATTGTTCAGGATTGCGTCGACAAGAGTCTCTTTGTTGAAGACGAAGAGGAAGATGACCTAGCCGTCATGACCAAATCTCTCCCCGGCTACTCAGAAGACTGAAGATGCCAGAACTCTCCTACTTTTCTTCCCTTTTACCAGTCATCTTGTAGGGGGCCAGTCAGCCCAGTTCTTTTGTGACCTTTTGATCAAAGTGTTTGTAAATATTTCAGTTCTTTGTTATCAGTTTTTCTCGTCAATGAAATGTCAATTTTCCTTTATATCTCTAAATATCCCAAATACTTTCTTCTTCTGCCACATAGGGGCATTCGCTTTTGAAAATCTATATTTCAAAAATCTCTTCATCGGCTTCTATTAAAATCACGTTTAAAATCCCTGTTCTTTTCAGAATTCGGGACCAATCCTGACATCGCTCATGAGAAAAATGATATTACCTATGAGGGCCTTTTCAAAAATCATGAAATTTCAAAAAGTCTTCGTTATGACCAAAGAGTTCAAATATTCTTCGGTCCAAGCTTCGTTCAAAAAATCAACCCCTCGTGTTGATCATGTTTTCGAAAAAAAAAATATATGTTTTCGAACCATTGCATTGAAAAAATCAACCCTCGTGTTGATCATGTTTTCCAAAAAATAGGCTTTTGAACCATTGCATTGAAGGATCAATCCTTGTGTTGGTCTTATTTGCCCAAAATAAATCTCAAATCTTGTGTTAATCATATTTTCCAAAAATTGGTTTTTCAAACCGTCATATTCAAAGATCAACCCTCTCGTTGATCTTATCTTTCAAAGTGGGTTATAAATCATTGTATTCAAAGATCAATCCTTGCATTGATCTTATCTTCCAAAAATGGTTTTTTTAAATCATTATATTCAAAAATCGACCCTGTGTTGGTCTTACCTTCCAAGATTGTTTTTTTTAAGCATTACCTTCAAAGATCAACCCTCGTATTGATCTTATTATCAATTTCGAACTGTTGTTTTTAGAAATCAGATCTATTGTTGATCTTCTTCTTCAAAAAATATATTTTCAAACCATTGCCTTCAAAATTTGACCCTCATGATGATCTCTCATGTTGGATTTGAAGGATCAGTTCTCGCACTGATCATTCTCCTTATGGTCGATTTTATTCCCAAAAGTGATTCTTTACCTAAACATTTTTTTTCAAGATCCCATATGCAGGCAGGATCAGAAAAACTCCTTTTTCTCAAATCTTGTAAATCTTCAGTTAATTTTGATATCTTTATCGGTTTCATTCATCTTATTCATATTTTTATCAAGTTTACATCAATTTTATCAAGTTTTATCAAGTTTATCAATATTTCCTTAGTTCTATTAAATTTTATCAATTCTTGTACCCTTTCAGGTTAAGGGATAAACCTGATGCCTCTTTCCCATGAGGTATTTCCTTTATTCTTATTTTTCCCCTCAGATTAAGGGATAAACCTGACCCTCGTTGTCCGAGGTGTACCCTTTCAGGTTAATGGATAAACCTGATGCCTCTTTCCCATAAGGTATTTCCTTTATTCTTATTTTTCCCCTCAGGTTAAGGGATAAACCTGACCCTCGTTGTCCGAGGTGTTTCCATTCAGGATAAGGGATAATCCTGAGACCCCTCGTAGGAGCCACAACGCTACCTATGAGGATTCTTCTATAAATACAAGTTTTGCCAATCTTAATTGATTTTCTAGATTTATATCAATTTCCCTTCATTAAATTTTCTTAAATTCAGGATAAAGGGATAATCCTGAAACCCCTCATAGGAGCAACAGTGCTACCTATGAGAATTTATTTCCAAAATAAATTTTCAAAATTTCTTTCCTTTCTTCTTCTCCATTTTTATAAATTTTGTTCTTCTCCCCTTTCAGGTTAAGGGGTAAACCTGAATCATTCGTTTCTAAAATTCTCATCAAATGTCTATTCCACTTCCCCTTCAGGATAAAGGAAAATCCTGAAAATGCCGACAAATCATTCTCGATCAAATCTCAAATATCTTAAAGAATGTCGGTGTCCCCTTTTTTCTTCAAATCTCCATCAGAAAACCCAGTACTTACACTGGAGCATTTTTGAAGAATTCAGTACTCATACAGGTAAGCCTAGCACTCATGCTAGTGCCTGGCTGACCGATCAGTTAGCCTCTCAGGATCAGTCTTTTGCACTGACCCTTCATCAAAAATCAGAGCTCTAAATCCAATGTCGATCTTTGGGTCATTCAAGTCTCAAATTCAAGCCTTCATGTTACAATCTTTCCTCGATTTTCCTTAAATTCTGCCAGTCTTCTTCTATCCATTCTCATCAACTCTCCTTTGAAGATTCGAGTTTTCGACTCAAACTTCCAACTCTTTCCTTTGAGATTCGAGCCTTGACTCGAATTTTTCAATTCTCCTTCGAAGGTTTGGGTTTTTACTCAAGTCTTCTGTTCCTTCACAAATCTGAACCTTTCCAGTTTTCCCTTGAAATTCGGGCCCTGGCCCGAACTTTCCAACTTTCCTTCAAAAATTTGAGTTTTAAATTTTCTTGACTTCAGTAAATAAACCTTCAAAATTTTGATTCGAGCCCTGACTCGAACCTTCCTGCTGTCCTTCAAAAATTTGAGTTTTATCTCAAGTTTTCTTGCCTTCGATAAATGAACTTTCAAGTTTTCCTTTGAGATTCGAGCCCCGACTCGAACCTCCCAATTTTCCTTTGAAAATTCGAGTTTTACTCGAATTTCCCTGTTTTCCTTGTAGAATTCGAGTCCTGATACTCTTTTCAAAGGATTACCTTCAAAATCCAGTTTTATATCAAGCTTACCTTCAGAACTTTAAATTCACATTTACCTTCAGAATTCAATCTCATGTTGGATTCTTCCCCAGAATCCCACTGATGTGTCAAAATTTGATGTTAAGCAAATGTTTCGTCATCAAAGGATTTCAGGAATATCTTGCCAAATTGCCATAAAATAGTTGTTGATCTCAAACTTTTATTACATAAAGAATTTCCTCAAATCTCCTTAAGTATTCCTTCCAAAAAGGGTGAAGCTTCTGTGAAGAAAGGCTCAAACGCCAAATTTTTTGTTGGTCAACCAAGAGGATGAAGAAAACATCTTCGACATGACCGGTAAAGGAAATATTCAATGATGCTGAAGAGCCATAAATGAGCTGATATTGATCATAGCTATGGCACATTCTTAAAGATTATTCTTTGGCATTAAGACAGTGGAAATATCCTGGGCAGTCAGAAAAGAACCTACCCAATTCATGTCTCCTCAAGTCAGCTAAGCTGCAAATCAAATATCCGCAAAGGGGATCTCTCAATTGTCGTCAAGATGAAGGCGAATTAAGCGAGTAGACCCCCGGGGCTAAAGAAGATTTGAAACATCTCCAAGATGACGGAGTTTGTGACGGATCCTTCCAGGGAAAGTTCGGATCACCGTCGAGATGAAGGCGGATGAAGACAAACCCTAAAAGATATTTGATTCCAGCTATCATCTAAGTACCTTTGAGCCAATACCATCATATATAATCCCTGAGATAAATGAAGGATCGGAACATCTCCAAGATGAAGGAGTTTGTGACGTACCCTTCCCCGAAAAAGAGAGAAAAGTCAGGACATCTCCAAAATGAAGGATGATGTAAAAGCCCAAGAAAGCCCCATGATTCAAAAGAGTGCAAAAAGATCATCATAGGAAAATGCCCAGGATATCAAACTGCCCAAACTGCAAAGAATCTTCTTCATCTATGTGAAATTCTTCTATCAATATCTTCTCATTTAATTACTTTTATGAAGCTAAGAATATTTCCTCTCCTTTCATATCAAGGAAATTGATAGCATCCTTGAAGAAGACCAACAACTAAATTTGACTTTGATCCTGGATTCTATAGAGTTAACCTAGTTGGGGGTAATACTCTAGGTGGAAAAGGGAACATCTTCCAAAAAGTGCTTACCTTAAAATTACCTTGAAGCAACTGAAAATTTTATCATTTTGGCAAAATTTTCCAGCTTTCCTGATAAAGAAATAAGAACTTGACATCTGTTTTGATACATCTTGGTGTCGCCTTTCCCGTCTTTCGCTTTGTCAAGAGACTTGCCTTCTCCTTGATGAAAGGATCGCCTTCCCCGTCTTTCGCTTTGTCGAGAGACTTGCCTTCTCCTTGATGAAAGGATCGCCTTCCCCGTCTTTCGCTTTGTCGAGAGACTTGCTTTCTCCTTGATGAAAGGATCGCTCTCCCCGTCTTTCGCTTTGTTGAGAGACTTGCCTTCTCCTTGATAAAAGGATCGCCTTCCCCGTCTTTCGCTTTGTCGAGAGACTTGCCTTCTCCTTGATGAAAGGATCGCCTTCCCCGTCTTTCGCTTTGTCGAGAGACTTGCCTTCTCCTTGATAAAAGGATTGCCTTCCCCGTCTTTTGCTTTGTCGAGAGACTCACCTTCTCCTTTTCTAAAAAGGATTGCCTTCTCCGTCTTTCGCTTTGTCGAAAGACTCGCCTTCTCCTCGATGAAAGGATTGCCTTCTCCGTCTTTCGCTTTGTCGAGAGACTCGCCTTCTCCTTGATAAAAGGATTGCCTTCTCCGTCTTTCGCTCTGTCGAGAGACTCGCCTTCTCCTTGATTAAATGATCACCTTCCTCGTCTTTCGCTTTGTCGAGAGACTTGCCTTCTCCTTGATGAAAGGATCGCCTTTTCCGTCTTTCGCTCTGTCGAGAGACTCGCCTTCTCCTTGATTAAATGATCACCTTTCTCGTCTTTCGCTTTGTCGAGAGACTTGCCTTCTCCTTGTTAAAAGGATAGCCTTCTTCATATTTTACATCTTGTCGTCTCCTTATTAAAAGGATTGCCTTCTTCATATTTCACATTATTTCCTTCTCCTTGTTAAAAGGATTGCCTTCTTCATATTTCACATTTCGCCTTCTTCTTACTATTGCCATCTTCGTCGCCATCTTCATATTTCGCTTTTACCTTCTCCTGTCCAAAGGATTTGCCCTCTTCCATCTTTTGCCTTGTCAAGAGATTCGTCTCCTTCATAAAGGGTTCGCTTCATTCATCTTTCATTCCATCGAAAGATTCATCTCCTGTCACCTTATTCATCGATTTGTCTCACATATCCTTATTTTCATCTCTTACATTTTCCATAAAAGTTGTCTCATCTCTCCTGTCCCATCACGTTTTTCAAGAAATCCGTATGGTTGTTCCCGCTCAGGATAAGGGTTAAACCTGAACTTTTTGCAAAAGGTCTGTTATTGTCAAAAGCTATTTTCAATCTCAGCAATGAGGCGCCCAAGAACAACCCCTTTTCAAGCTTTAGGGACCCCAATTTTCATTCTTTTGCAAAAACCCCTCGCGGACTTGTTGTGCAAAGTCTAGAGGCCCATCATAGTTGTCCTCGCTCCTCGAGGATCCGGTATCCATTCAGGCTAAGGATTAAACCTGTCACCTCGCCCCTCGAGGTGTAACCCCAAAACCTTCTGCGAGAGGTCGTTTGTTTTTAGAAAGCTGATTTTGGTCTCAGCAATGAGGCGCCCAAGATCATCCCTTTTCCAAGCTTTAGGAAATCCCTTGTTTTTCTCTTCTCGCAAACCCCTTCTGGATTTGTTCGTCCAAATTTCGAAGGCCCCATCATGGTTTCTTCATCTGAGGATTCCGTATGGTCATCCCTTTCAGGTTAAGGGTTAAGCCTGAACCTCGCTCCACGAGGTACCTTCCGTTCAGGTTAGGGTTAAACCTGAGTCCCATTCCGACTAGATATCCTTTCTAGTCCCATCACCGTTTCCTCGCTCCTCAAGGATTCTGTATCCATTCAGGCTAAGGATTAAACCTGTTACCTCGCTTCTCAAGGTACCACCCAAACCTTCTGCGAGAGGTCGTCTGTTTTTAGAAAGCAGATTTTAGTCTCAGCAATGAGGCGCCCAAGATCATCCCTTTTTCAAGCTCTAAGTAACCCCATTTCCTTCCTCCTTTCACAAAACCCCTGTCGGATTTGTTCGTCCAAACTCCGAAGGTCCCATCATGGTCTTTTTACTCGAGATTCCATATGGTCGTCCCCTTTAGGCTAAGGGTTAAGCCTGAACCTCGTGCATTGAGGTATCTTCCTTTTTCAGGTTTGGGTTAAACCTGAGTCTCGTTCTAACAAGGTTTCTCGTTTTGACAAGGTGTTTTCTTCCAAGTCCCATCATGGTTCTCCCCATCGAGGAATCCATGCTTTGTATATCCATCAAGAATAAAATCCTACTTGAGCTTCATCTCATAAGGCATTTTCCAAAAATGTCCCATCAAGGTCCTCACTTATTCCTTTCCCCATTCAGGTTATGTTGAGATATATCTCTGTCCCATCCAGGTTAAGGGCTAAACCTGAGTCATTCCAAAAAGCTGATCTCGCCTCATTTATGAGACTTGATCAAAACCATTTCATCATTTCAGGATCTTCACCCAAAATCCCATCACGATTTCCTCACTTCTATCATTCAGTCGTATCATTGTCGAGGATTTCATCCCCCCAGGACCATTCGGGATAAGGTCTTAAGCCTGAAAAGTCGTGTTTTAAAAATAAATTCTTCCACACTCAGTTCAGATCGGCTGACTGGGGCATTTTTCAAAATTTGGAGTGTTTCTTTGCCACTAAGCTCGGCTTTCAACCGGCTTAGTAGCAAAGAGGGGCATCTGTGAACACCCCAAATTTTTCAAAATGTTGTAAATATCCCCTTTTTGCTTTTTTCCCCCATCTTTTGGGTAATTGAGTCGGTTTTAAATCTAAATTCCATTTTCGTTTCTCAAATTTTGTTGAAATTAAAATCATTTTACATACCTGACTCAATTTCGGATCCGGATCTACATCAAAATCCAAATCTGAGCTTCATTATCCGATTTTAAATCAAACTCTCAAAATTATCAAAAATAACTTTTGAAAAGCTCAGACAGTTCGTCCGGTATCCGTTTGGATCCATTGAATTAAATTTCCTCAAATCGAGGCTTAAAACTCGAATGTTTTCTAAAAACTTGGATCCAAACCCATTCTTCTGAAGAAATTTCCCCAAAATGGTCTGAAATTCTCAGAAAAATACTCTTGTATATATTTCTCAGAAAAATACAAAAAAATAGTATTTAATCTTTGTTTTCGTGTAAAAAACTTAGATTCTGTTCCAAAAATACAAAAAAATGGAAAAATCATCAAAAAAAAAAAATTTAGGAAAGACTGCATGGTTTTCAAAGATTTTTGTCGAAAAACTCATCTTTAACCATCTTTTTAGAAAAACTTGAAAAGAAGGCTTTCTTTTGGAAAAACTAACTCTTAAGGTTTAAAGGTCGAGTTAGGGTTTTTGAAAACCCTAACTCGCCTTCCTCTCTCGCCGCCCTCACTTTCGCCTCTCGCCCACCATGGCCGACCCCCCCCCCCCCCATGTGCATCCTACATCCTTCAGCCATCCGATCTCCAACAACTTCTTCCTCCTTCGTTCATCACGAACGAACTCGCTGGCCTTCCACCCCCTCTCGCCCGAGCTCCACGATCGCGCAACCATCCGCCCCATCAGCCTCTTCATGACCCTCCGATCAAGGGCATCTTCGCTCAACCCTTCATTCACAACAACCTTCGCCTTTTTTTTTCCTGTTCCGTTCATCTCCAACCTCCTTCCATCAATCCCCATCGCCTCCCAGATCCTTCCTCAATTTGCTATATAAACCACCACGGGGGATGAAAAAAGGGGATCGACCGAAACTTCCCTGACTCCTCCTCTTCCTTGCCCCTTTTCGGCATTTCTTCTTCTTCCTGGTTTTGATTCTGAAGGATCCTCCCCTCACAACAGGGCGCCGTAAGGAAGAAAGTCGATCACTCCCTATAGCCACCGGTAAGGGAACATCCCTCTTCTTCCTCTCTCTTTTTTTTCTCTATTCCCTTTTTCTGTTTTGACGCATTTCTTAGTTTAAAATAGTGTTCTGTTCCGTTTCTCCTCTCATCTTCTTTATTATAATGCATCTGTGGTAGGGTCGACCTGCATATAGCAGAACCGACCCACCCATTACAAAAAAAAAATTATTAACGGAGTTTTCACTCCAACATCCTTTTCTCGTATCAAATTCTTCTGGTATTCAACCAAGTGTCCGCTTATGTCTCAGGTTCTCATTTCCATTTTTCATTTTTTTTTATTTTTATTGGCATCTTTTTCTTTTGACTTTTCATATTTGTTCTGACTTCCAGTTTGTAACCAATTCTTGTTTTTTTTTTTTTTTTTTTTTTTTGTCGATTTTAAAACCTGATTTTCATCTATGGAGGCCTATTGATCTGGATAGTGATGGCGATCTCGATTCCCCATTTCTGTCACGAGTAATTTGTCTTAGTTTTGACCTATTGATCAGCAAGTAGATTTCATTTTTTTTTCTCTGTTTATTATTTTATTTTATTTTTTATTTTTTTTATGATTACCCGGATTTTCCCATTCATTCTAGTGATTTAGAACCGCACCTCAGGGACCAGTGATAAGAGAATGTCATTCACCCTGGTGATTTCATACTCCGAGGTCATTTTTTTTTTTGCAGTTCGTAATTCAGAAATGTTGCTGCTCTTCTTCACCTTAAAGCAATGATTATGCCTGCATTTTGTTTTATTTATTTATCATATCACCCAAATAGTTCATTCATGAGTTTTTGAACACTTGATCATCCATGTTGTGAGTTATCTGTATCCAGATCGATGTGGTAGCATTGCATTTTCCCTATATCTGTATTTTAATATTTGCACATTAAGAATGTCATTTGTTTGCTCCCCTCTTATATCATGGATATTGCTTGATAAATGATCTTTTAGCATCTGAGCCCAAATTTTGGTTTATGGAGTTTCTTTTGAAATCTCAATGAATTCAGAAGATTAAGATCCGTTGACATAACGCTTTGTGAAGCCATCTGTTATGGTGGCATTATGCCGAAAACCATGGAGCTAATAAGACCTGCACTTTAGATTCCTCTGGATCTATTTCTGGAAGACACCATGAATGGATCACAAGCTTCAGCTACATCTGCTATTGAAAAACTTACAGATTTGGTAAAGTCTCTTCAAGCAATTACCCGACATGAAACTTTCTTGGGTCTGTGGGTGGTAGCCCTTAGGTTCGTTCAAAGGAAAAGGGGATCCCATTGAGGACCCTGCGCCACAACTTGGCTACAACACTTGCGATTGATGATATCATTGAGGAAAAGGAGAGAAACATGTTTTTTTTGCCGAAAAACCTGATAACTAGCTTAGAAATGCTTGGTGATTTCGAAAGCTTGCCGGCACCTCCCGAGCCTGTCATTCCGGTAGCTAATCAGGCAATTGCCAAATCGATGACGTTTGTTTTTTGCCTCAAAATTGGAAGTGGGTGTTTTGATGGCATTAGCTTGAACAATAATTGTGCGGGAAATATGCGGCACCTGATTGATAAGGCGTGTATCGCAAGACAATTGACATATACAACTGCATAATTTTGACACCAGCTATGTGTGTGGGCATATGAACCAGATATCAAGAGGTATTCCAGGCCAAAAATCTGTTTAGTTTTCTTTAATGAAAGGGGTTCCTGTATCCACCTCAATTGAAAATTCTTTGGTGCTAATTCCTGCTGCAATAGTAACGTCCCTTAATTGCTCATAGATTCGATGGAAGTTTTGGCAGCTTGTGAGCTCGACGAAGATAAGATATCTGCTGCTACAATTCTCCGTAGTGCTTTTTTTTTTTTAATTTATTCTTACAGGTTTGGAGTATTCAGAAACACGTTGTGTGGCTGGCTATGAGATTGCTTCCACTACCTCCTCCTGTTGACCATGGTGAAAGTGATGTCCCTTTGATTGGTTATGCTCCTATGCTATTCAGCACATTGATGGCAATCTGTGAGATGTTTTGAATCCGGCATACCTAACATCACATGGAAACTTCCAAGCTGGAAATTCACATGTAGTTTCCTCTGACAGCAGGCACAGAGGTAAGCAAACTAACTCATGTCTTGAGCGTGAGATACCTGTTCATCAGACTATAGATGGGCTTTTGAGCATGATGTTTAAGAAGCTGAACAAAGGAGGTCAATCTTTGACACCTGGAATATCTATTAGTTGTAGCCTCAATAATTCTTCTGGTAATGTAAGTAATGATAACTCTCAAAGACTCATGTTGCCGACCTGGGAAATTGTGGAATTTGTTTCCTTTGTAGCCGATGCTATTCATACTGTATGTTCACATGGGAGGCTATACCCTCGTAAGCTGGCTACAGGGCAAATCCACATTATCAATCCCAACTTACAGTTTGCAGACTCTGTGATGAGTTATTCAAGAGGCATGCCTTTTCATATGCATTTTAAGTAAATGGAATTCACTGTCGAAGTACCGTGAAGGTTGTGGATGATACGCTTTGTCCATCTCAGATGTTTAAGAGAGCCAGGACCTGGAAAAGTGGATTCATGTTTTTCATTGTCTTGAAGTTGCCTGATGTAACTGTGAAAGATCACGGACTGCAAGATGTAAGCATCGGGAATCAGTTCAAGTGGACATGCCAGCAGGACATAAAAGCAGATTTGTTAATACTAGACCTTCGGTATCTCCTACCAGCCACTTCCCATGTCTTAATAAGAGTCCCCTTTACAGCATCACCTTACCATCCTCACTCTCATATCACAGTCACTTTTATTTTTATATACATATATATATATATATATATCAGAAGTTACAAAAGCCTTGCAACATGATTTATGCATTATTGATAGGATGCATCAGAACCTTTTGTAAGTTACATGTTATAACAAAAGCGAGAGAGGAAGGCGAGTTAGTTTTTCCAAAAGAAAGCCTTCTTTTCAAGTTTTTCTAAAAAGATGGTTAAAGATGAGTTTTTCGACAAAAATCTTTGAAAACCACGCAGTCTTTCCTAATTTTTTTTTTTTTGATGATTTTTCCATTTTTTTGTATTTTTGGAACATAATCTAAGTTTTTTACACGAAAACAAAGATTAAATACTAATTTTTTGTATTTTTCTGAGAAATATATACAAGAGTATTTTTCTGAGAATTTCAGACCATTTTGGGGAAATTTCTTCAGAAGAATGGGTTTGGATCCAAGTTTTTAGAAAACATTCGAGTTTTAAGCCTCGATTTGAGGAAATTTAATTCAATGGATCCAAACGGATACCGGACGAACTGTCTGAGCTTTTCAAAAGTTATTTTTGATAAGACCAAATCAACTCCGAAAGAGCTGAAATTTGGTCTGCAGTCAGATAACATGCCACTCAAGTGAACAGAAAAAGAATTTTTGGAAAACACACAATTTTTACATAGAAAATAATGCTTGTGCGACAGGGCAAAAATCGGGTTTTTCTTTGAGTGCACTATTCACTTTATGAATCTATTTAAACTCTATAAAATGCAAATTAAACCTAATGCAATCTAAATGACACTGAATAACAGTGTAAATGCAGATGAATATTACAATTACGCTAAATGCATGACGAACGAAATACGATAAGCAAATTATGACTAAAACTACGTTAACTAACGATGCAAATGCACTTAAGCTACTCAATGAAATGTGATTCGAATTAACTATGTTAAATACTAAATAAATACAAGTCAACGAAGCACAATGCACAAATCACACACGAAACAAATACAATCTACGCACACACACTTCTACACGATACTAAATCAAATAACTAAACTAATTAACCCAAAATCAAAAGAAATAACATCTAAACGAATTTAAATCCACTAAAGAACAAGGATAGGGTTAGGTTTTACTCGGTTGACTCAACTAGGCTCAGTTTTGACTTAGCTAAGGTTGGGTTAACTTGGCTAAGGTTGACTCGAACTAGGTTCGGTCTTGACTCACCATGGGTTGGACTAAGACTCGACTAGGGTTAGGTTTTGACTTGGTTAGGTTACTAAGACTAGGTTGGACTCGGTTTAGGGTTGACTCAGTCAACTAAGGTTGGTTTGGTTTAGGTGGGCTCGGACTAAGGTTGACTCAACTAGGCTTGGCTTAGATTAGGTTAGGTAGACTCGGTTGACCTAAACTTAGGTTAAGGTTGACTAAGACTTGACTAGGGTTAGGTCTTGGTCTTTGACTTGACCTAGACTAACTGGGTTTGATTTGGGTTTGACTAGGCTTAACCTAGGGTTTTGACTCACTTAATTAGGTCGACTAAATTAGTAACCTATTAATTACCCTAGAATTAATTCAAAGCTAACGATTTTAATGGAGAAGGTTGGAAGAATAAGGTAATAAATATCAATGCTCAAAAGTTGAAATGATTTGGATTCTCAAAAATCGCCAACTTAATTAGGGAGTTACACTACTTAATTGTATTTAAATTCCACTTTGGAAAATGAAAAGTCCAACTTAGAAGAAAACTCCACGATTTTTGCTTTCCTAACTTGAGTAAAGGGCATTTATTCCTTTCTGAAAATCGTGGAACCTAAATTGGAATTTTAGTTTAATTTCAAAAACACTTTCCAAGATCAAAGAGTAACTCCTTCTTTAATGCACATTCAAAATTTAATTCTTCTTTAAATACCCCACACGATTTTTGAAGAATCTATTATTTCCAAAAACTTTTCAAATGCAATTACCTTAATTACCTCCCTTCCCAAAAATCGCCAACTTCTAATGGTGCTACTTTCTAAACTAATACAATTAAAGCTACTTAGGGAATAAAATGACTTAAATAGAAAATCGACTTCCTAGGATTAAATACTAACCTAATTCTCAAAACCTACCTAAATGCAATCCTAAAAACGGCTAAGGCAATAAACCCTAATACATTGAACCTAGACTAACTAATTAAACACACCTAATTGCAATTACTAATTACCAAAAATAGCCTAGAGCTCGAATTGAGCTCTAATGGCTGCCGCCCCACCTAGGGGAAGAAGAAGACCAACAAAAATAAAAAATTAAAAACATAAACTAACAAAAAACGATTTTACTAAGTAGCCACTATTTTGATAAAATTAAATTAAAATATAATAAAAAAACTCCTAATTACACAAATGCAAACATGAACAGCACTATGCTGGAATTTATTTAAAAACATAAAGAAATGAAAATTCGACTTTTGTAAAAATTTTTTTAATAGATCCAAAATACCAAAAACACAAAATGATAAAAACGATTCTCTAGGACAATCCAAAAATAATGAAATGAACTAACACAAGTTTATGTTGCTGTTAACATACAAAATACACAGCAAACTACACGACTTACCAACCTAAACACACACTTTTAATGAAAATGCAAAGATCGGCTAGAATAAATCTAGCCGATTTTTTTTTTTTTTTTTAAAATGAAAGCAAACAAGACACACTCAAATCCCACGAATCAAAATGAAATTTTAAAATTTAATTTTCAGTAGAACAGACCCAAGAACACGTTAGGAACAAAACACCCAAATCGGCTAGAAAAACCTCTAGCCGATTTACATATTTTTAGAGAAAAATGATAGAAAAACACCAATCAAATACGTAATCAATGAAAGAAAACCTAATCTATCGTGCTGGCCTATGCACGAACTCTATTCTAAGGTTGAAAACAAAAAGAAAATAAGAAACACTCAGAAAATAAGAAAATCAAATCAACACTCAATTCGGTTTTAGCTAGAAGAGAAGGAAGAAGAAGACCTACCTCTTGGAAGATCCGACGACCGGGGGGATGAAGAAGAGCGGACCGTGGCTTGATCTTGACATCCCGAACAGTTCGAGAATGCTGGACTTCACCAAAAAACAGCACCTTTACAGCTGCTACAAGTTGGAGATCCACCGAAGATGGAGTATGCGCCGATTCTCGATCGGAGGGTGTAGAAAGCCGGATGGAGGTAGGGCCGGCTCACCTTGTTGGTGTGTTTTGCACTCCCACACAAGGTTAATGGTCTCCACCTCTGCTACACCTGCAAAAGTACAGAAAATGGTGAAAATACAGCAAGGAGAAAGAAAGAGATGAAGAGAAAACACAAGAGATCGAAATATGCTTGGAAACCAAGCATGAACCGGTCTTCAATGGCCAAAACGTGGGAGGATGGAGAGGAAGGAGCTGCTGGAATTAGAAGCACTGTAGGGGGCGTTCAAACAAAGCCAAAGACGCCTAGGGTTTGCTGGAAAAAACTATTTATACTTTTTTGGAATTTCAGAAATAGGGTTAAAAAATAAAAATTTGCTAGGCGCCATTTTTTGGGGGGGTTTCTGCAAAACATTTTGAATTGGATATGGATAGGCGTGTGGGTTGGGTTTTGGGCTTCCTAAGGTTTGATCCAAAGTCCAAATAACCTAATTGGGTCGGATATGGATTCGATCCACCTCGAAATCCGTGCCCAAACACTGAAATAGCCATAACTCTCTCATTTTAACTCTGATTTTTCTGAAATTCGAACCATAACCCCTTACTATTAAAATACATCTAAACATGGATTTAAAACCTTAAACTTGTTACAAAATGCATGAAAAACTTATTAACATGATGCGCATTTCATGCATCATCAAATACCCCCATGCTTGAATGTTTGTTAGTCCCTTAACAAACCCTAATTATGCTATGCAACGAAGACAAGAAATGCTAAGCATGAATGCATAATACTAACTCACTTTCGTAGGAATCACGGTTGCATTTAGCATATGCAACAAGCCCTTTAAACCCTTAGATTACACTAGTGGACGAGTAATGCCTCGTGAGGGTTTGCAACTATGCTACCCACAAACATGAATGAAATGCAAGGATGATTTTTTTTCAAAAATATGAGGCTCTTAAGAATGTAGTTGGAACAAATATTTCATGTAATTGACATTCTCAAAACAAGTTTAAAAATCTCATGCCACCACAGTAAAAATTCTTTTCCTTCACTTTTCTAATATTGTAGCTAGTTTATGATTTTTCTCAGAAAGTCAAGTATTCTCGTGTTTTACTCATTTATTTTTACTTGTATATTTTCTGCACAGTAATACACATATATGCCTAAGCAATGAAAATTTTTTCATTTCTCACATTATCTTTTTTCTTTCTTTCATTTTTCACCCTTTTTCAAATTTGTTCTCTTGAGCATTCTTCTCACATGAGCACTATTTCGAATAGTCAGTTTTCGTGACCCGTGTAGCGAGCTTTGGGTCAGTGACTCCCAAGCCGGCCAGCCTTAGGGCACTAGATACGGAGTATCCCTCAGACTTAATTGCTCGAGTCACTAGACCTTCTATTCTAATAGTTTACGTATAGTCTTCCTCTCGTCATGTGGAATGTCTCTATCTCTTAGGCTTTCTATGCAGTCCATGTAACAAGCTTTCGAACCGGTGGCTCCCAAACCAGCTGGCTTTGGGGCACCAAGTGTAAAACACCCTTCAGATTCTACTTACTCGAACTACAAAGGCCACAGATATCAACTAGACAAGAAGATGATCTCCTTCGTTATCCTTTTCGTAAAAAAAGACTCAAACACTTCATCTCCTGTCTGAGTTTCACTACTAGGATTCACGAAGACATCAACAACTAAACGTAGCTCTATTCTTTTTAAACTCATTTTTCAAAGACATCTTTCCATTGCTTATTTCTTTCACAAAACACTGTGCATACTTATACTAAAGTGATTCAAAATTTTCTAACAGTCAAATACTATATTTCTTTGAATTTTCTCATAAATAGCTACTCTATTTGACTCAGTTCAGAGAAATTTTTTTTTATGGGGCTTAAAAATTTATAAACTGTTAGATTATGCCAAAAACAATCATATATGCTACAACTTGTTCTCAAATGCCTACTTTAATTACCAGTTAGAAAAAAAAATTGACATTTTTGTGTGCATGCATCTAAACCAACCCCCCATGCTTGAATGACACTGTCCCTAGTGGCATACAAAATAAGTAAAACTGTAATGCAAATGCACACTAAAAGACACTAACAAAAATATGAGAGAAAGGATAGATACAACCTGATTTGCTCTGAGCTTCTGAAATTGACTTTCATCTGATCTTTGAATTCTTTGAAAGCTCTTCTCTGTACCTAGTAACCGATACACTAAGTGTTAGATTCATCCTGCATACATCAAAACAAATGCTAGCACATATGAAATGAAATACTGAATACAGCAAAATACTGAAATGAAAAACAAACTAATGCACATATGATACATCCCTCTGGTCGAATCCTCATGCCTTCGTGAGATGCACTATCTCACACTCACCATCCTGCAAGGCCTCTGAAATGAAGGGCTTTAATCTTTGCCCATTTACCTTGAATGTACCTTGGGTCATAGGATCGAATAGTGTCACTACTCCATGGGGAAATACTTCTTTCACAATATACGGACCTGTCCATCTCGATCTCAACTTCCCTGGGAATAAATGCAGACGAGAATTGTATAGCCACACTTTCTGATCTGGCTCAAACACTTTCCTGACAATATGCTTATCATGAAATGCTTTCGTGCGAGCTTTGTATAATTTGGCATTCTCATACACATCATTCCTGAGTTCCTCTAATTCTGAGAGCTGCAGTGCTCTCTCTTTGCCAGCCTGGGTGAGGTCAAAATTCAATTTCTTGATAGCCCAATACGCTCTATGCTCTAGCTCGACAGGAAGATGGCATGCTTTTCCGAATACAAGGCGATACGGGGACATGCCAATGGGAGTCTTGAATGCAGTTCTATATGCTCAGAGTGCATTATCTAAGTGCTGGGACCAATCCTTACGGTCCGGGCGAACTGTCTTTTCTAAAATTCGCTTAATCTCCCTATTGGACACTTTAACCTGTCCACTAGTCTGTGGATGATATGGAGTGGTGAATCTATGATTGACAGAATATCTTCTCAGCAGAGAAGCTATCTGTACATTCCTAAAATGCTTGCCACTATCGCTAATCATCGCACGTGGCACACCAAAATGACTGAAAATGTTGTGCTTAATGAACTTAAGCACTACTCTATGGTCATTGGTCTTGGTTGCCACAGCCTCGACCCACTTGGACACATAATCAACCGCAACCAGAATGTATAAATTTTCGAATGAAGGCGGAAATGGTCCCATGAAATCAATGCCCCAAACATCAAAAATCTCGACTATCAAAATCGGAAGCAAGGGCATTATGTCCTTCTTGGACATGTTCCCAATCTGCTGACATCTAAGACATCGCCTACAAAACTCATGAGCATCCCTGTGGAGTGTGGGCCAATAAAATCCTGACTGCAAAACCTTTGCAGCCGTGTTCCTACTACTAAAATGCCCTCCACAGGCTAATGAATGAGAAAAATTCAGAATGGACTGGTACTCCTCCTCTGGAACACATCTCCTAATGATCTGATCTGCACAGTATTGGAATAACTCTGGTTCATCCCAATAATAGTGCCTCACCTGAGATAGGAATCTCTCACGCTCATTTTTGTTCCAATGCTCAGGTATCTGCCTCGAAACCAGATAGTTCACAATATTTGCAAACCAGGGTAACTGCGATGTACTGACTGTCATGATCTGCTCGTCGGGGAAAGAATCACTGATCGGCCTCTTATCCTGCGTGGTCTCTACGATCAGTCTGGAAAGATGGTCTGCTACTACATTCTCGCTTCCCTTCTTATCTCGAATCTCGAGATCAAACTCCTGTAGTAGTAGAACCCAACGAATCAATCTCGGTTTGGTGTCTTTCTTATTCAACAGATATTTCAATGCCACATGGTCAGAATAGACAACCACCTTCGAACCGAGTAAATAGGACCTAAATTTATCCAATGCGAAAACTACCGCAAGTAGTTCCTTCTCTGTCGTAGTATAATTCATCTGGGCATCAGACA
This sequence comes from Nuphar pumila, assembly GCF_984573655.1. Lineage (NCBI taxonomy): Eukaryota > Viridiplantae > Streptophyta > Magnoliopsida > Nymphaeales > Nymphaeaceae > Nuphar > Nuphar pumila. Next base: position 32,746,712 of record NC_143262.1, on the reverse strand, counting down.
GAGTTCTACTCGCATAATAGATCACATAGGGTTTCCTATCAATGCGTTGTCCTAAAATAGCCCCCATAGCATAATCAGATGCATCGCACATAATCTCAAATGGGAGAGTCCAATCCGGAGGTCTCAAAATGGGTGCAGTAATCAAGGCCTCTTTGAGAATCTCAAAGGCCTTCATGCAATCCTCACCGAAAACAAAGGGCTGGTCTTTCTCTAATAAAGTGCAAAGCGGTCGAGAGATTTTACTGAAATCTTTTATGAACCGCCTATAAAAGCCCGCATGCCCTAAGAATGACCGAATCTGCCTCACAGAGTTGGGTGGAGTCAAACGGGAAATAGATTCCACCTTCGCTCTGTCAACCTCAATGCCTCGCTTGGACACAATATGTTCGAGCACAATCCCCTCCTGAACCATAAAATGACTCTTTTCCCAACTCAGGACGAGATTTGTCTCCGCACACCTACTCAATACTCGAGTAAGTTTTTGGAGACAATCTTCAAAAGAAGAGCCATACACAAAAAAGTCGTCCATGAAAACTTCCATCACATCATCAATCATGTCCGAGAAGATAGCAAGCATGCACCTCTGAAAAGTAGCCGGGGCATTGCAGAGCCCGAACGGCATACGTCTGAATGCGAAGGTGCCATAAGGACATGTAAATGTAGTCTTCTCCTGGTCATCAGGATGGACAGCTACCTGATTGTATCCTGAATATCCATCTAGAAAACAGTAGTAGCTCTGTCCTGCGAGTCTCTCTAAGATCTGATCAATGAATGGCAATGGGAAATGATCTTTCCTAGTTGCCACATTCAGCTTCCGATAATCAATGCAAACTCGCCATCCTATAGTGGTCCTCATCGAAACTCTCTCACCTTTCTCGTTCTCAACCACAGTGAGTCCTGACTTCTTCGGCACAACCTGAATCGGACTGACCCACTGGCTATCAGAAATACGGTAAATGATTCCGGCATCCAACCACTTCACCACCTCATTCTTCACCACTTCCTTCATGTTGGGATTTAGCCTTCTCTGCATATCCCTAACTGGCTTGACTTCCTCATTACAATGAATTCTATGCATGCAGAATGAAGGATCAATCCCCTTCAGATCAGCAACTCCCCAGCCAATCGCTGCCTTATGCTCTCGAAGAATAGTCAACAATCTCTGCTCCTGCTCTTCAGTGAGCAGGGACGAGATTATCATAGGCAGAGTCTCATCATCTCCAAGATATGCATACTTGAGTGAATCCGGTAAGGGTTTCAACTCAAGTTTCGGGGGTGACTCGATCGAAGATTTGGCGGGGGTCTCCGCAAGTGGTGGGAGAGTCTCAATGATGGCTCTCCAAGGTGGTCTCTCTGACGACACTCTCGACACATCTACACTATCTACACCACTATTCTTCTCTATATGGTACAAATCTAACAAATCTTCAGTAATATACAACTCGGGCTGCTCCTCCACTAACTCATATGCAATATCTACATGAAAGCAGTCCATGTCTCCTGCTGGTCCCATCGCGGCATTGAAAATATTCAGCTTGACCTTTCGATTGTCGAATAAGAGATCCATGGCTCTGGTCCTACAGTTGATGCACGCATTGGCAGTCACCAAGAATGGTCTGCCTAAAATGATCGGAGTCTGGTGCTGGCTATCCACTCCTTCCATATCCAGAATAATGAAATCGACTGGAAAATAAAAGGCATCCACCTTAACTAGCACGTCCTCCAAGACACCTCTCGGTACCTTGACAGAATGATCTGCCAGTTGAAGTGTAATAGGAGTCGATCTCATCTCTCCTAACCTGAAAGAATCAAAGAAATACCCGGGCAGAATGTTCACACTTGCTCCAAGATCGAGCAATGCGCGTTCTATCCGGATGTTCCCTATGGTACACTGTGATCATCGCAAAAATTTTCCTCTCTCGTGGTTTCTTTCTCTTCCTTCTCTTTTCCTTTTCAACCTCTTATTTTCCTCCTTTTTGAAGAAAGAAAGAAAAGAGAAAGAGAAGAGAAAAGAAAGAAAGAAAGAGGGAAGAGGAACTATTTTGCGTAGTCTCACTTGACCTTCATTTGAAAATATTTAGAAAATTACTCGCCTCCGTTTTGAAAATTCGCGGGAAAGATGGAGAGACGGGATTCGGTCGTCGGTACGAGGTTCGACCGTTCCTGGCGCCTTTACCAGGGGTAATCGAACCAAGGATCGAATCTGTGCCTTTTGCTTTGCCTAAATATAATCTAAGAATTTATTCTATCTCTAAATGCACAAAGAATCATGCTTGTGCAATGCAAAATGTATGCTCCTTCTGAAAGATATTTTGAAAATTTCCAAGTGTTCTGAGATGGATTTGATAAGAGAGTGAAGAAATGATTTGAATCTAACTTTAGAACTTTTGAGATAGATCAGAGGAGTTCTAAGTTTTTGATGTAAATCAGAGTTGAGAGAATAAATGAGAAAGAATGACTTGAAGCTTTGAAAATGAAGAGAAGTGGAGTTTCAAAGTCAGAAATGGATTTTGAACTTTGAATTTGATTTTAGGAAAGGAAATGAATACTTGAATTTAGATTTTTTTTTGAAGTTTTAAATTGAAATAGATTGAGGAACTCAAATGATATTTAAGAATAAAAATTGATTTAGGGAATTCAGATGAGATCTGAAAAATGGAATTGGATTTTGAAATCTAGAATTGGGAATGGAGTTAGATCTTAAAATGGACTTAAGATCTGGGATGTGAGATCCGATGTAAAATTGGGTTCTGGATCCTAAGATGGATTTGGATCTGAAGTCTGAGATCCAAAGTAGAATTGGATTCTGGATCCTAACATGGATTTGGATCTGAAGTCTGAGATCCAAAGTAGAGTTGGACTCTGGATCCTAAAGAGGAATTGGATCCGAAGTCTGAGATCCAAAGTAGAGTTGGACTCTGGATCCTAAAATGGATTTGGATCTAAAGCCTAAGATCCAACCTGGAGTTGGACTCTGGATGCTAAGATGGTTTTGGATCTGAAGTCTGAGATCCAAATGTGAAATTGGGTCTTGGATCCTAAAATAGAATTGGATCTGAAGTCTGAGATCCAATATGAGTGTTGAATCTTGGAAAAAGAAATTTTAGACATTGGATTTTGAATATACAGATGAATCCCAAAGTCAATTTAGACCTGGGATTTGAGGCTTGAAATGAATCAAGAATCTCAAAGTTTAAATTGAACTTTGAGTTTGATTGGAGCTTTTGAAAATGATTTTGCAATTTCAAAAATAAAATTGAACTTTGAAAATGAATTTGAATTGGAAATTCTGAATACGAAGTGAAATTGAAATCTCAAAGTTAAATTGGACTCTGAGATGGAAAAATAAAATAGAATTGAAAAAGATGAATAGGATTGAAGATTTGATTGAAGAAGATATTTACATCACTTGGAGTTTTGAAAAAGTAATTTTTAAAATATGATGCAGTTCTATCCTAAATGATGAATGAATTAAAAGAATTTTGAAATTGGATTTTGAAAAGCTATTTCATTCTTTAAATGAATTAAAATAAGATTGAAGATATAATACATCCTTGACTATGGTCATTGAATGTATTATATAATAATCTATATTTAAATTCAGGTGAAGAATGAAATATATTTTTGTGCTTTTATAAAGTTTAAAATGGAATTGGTTCTCAATATACCCTGACTATGGCCATTGGTATATATTTTGAGCAAATTCTAAGTTAAACTCTAATAAAAGAAGGAAATGTTTGAAAATATGATGATTTTGAAGAGGATCCAGTGCAGATCCAATGTTATTTTATAAAAGATAAAAATCCTAAGTTTTGTTTACATCCTGACTATGGCCATTGATGTAAATCATCAACTTAGGATTAATCTACCTTTTATGAAATGGTGCACGTGCCATTCGTGTTTCACCATTGTGAGATTTTGAAAAGTGAAGGTAAAAGGTATGAGAATAAGCAATTTATGATATTTACAAATGCTCATTCATTCTAATCAAGAGCAGGAAATGTGAAATATTTTCATTACATCTAATTATTACATTATGAGATTGAATTCTGAAAAGATGGGAAATATCTAACTTAAGAAAAGAAGATCTAAATCCCTCGTATATTCCTGCAAAACAGAGTTAGAATAAGCAATACAAGAAAATGTCATGCATATATATATGAAAGCTAAATGATAGTATGCATATCTATAATACAAGAGTGGCAACATAAGTTTTTGTGAAAGATTTAATGTGAAAATGTATATATAATATAGTACTAAATCAATGGGGAAGTATATGTACAAAAGGGGCATACAGGTGGTGACATCAATGAGATAGGGATGTGAAGGGTGTCTATTACAAAGCTAAATGGGCCTGTGAAGCTGGAAATGGCTGTGAATAAAATTGATTTATTGCATGAAGATGTTGATACTAAAGAAGCTGATGGCCATGGAGCATCAATATTGTCATTCAAATCGCACGTGAAACTGATTCTTGAAGTGTGGTCAAGTGCTGCATCTGAAGGCAAGCTTGGTAACAGACAACCTGATTCTTCATTGCAATTGGACATACGCCTGAGAACTTCCTTTGCACCATCTGGATCCAGGCGACTAGTTAACCATCTGTAGACAACCCTCATGCAATCATCAATTGCAGTTGAGAGCTCAGGAACATTTGGACTCCCTCATGGGAGTCGAAAGAGAAGAATCCATCAAGACAATTCTCTTTGCAGACTCAGATACAACACTTTGACACACCTGGCTGTAAACACTACTTTACTGCATCAACCTTCCCACATGCAGCCAAAAGTTTAGACACATCTGCAGTGGTCTCAAACTCATTTACATCTTTAATTGGACAAGAACTTTGAGTAAGATTGGAAGGCTGTAACGAACATATGTGTTGAAGGTTTTCATTTGCACCCTGGTTTGTCAAGATCTTCTGAACATCTGACAGGCAGTAATTTGCATGATTCATGTCTAAAGCAAGTAAACCAGATGTTTTGCTAGATTCCCCGATAAGAACTGTAAGAGTGGCTTGCAACTGAGGACAACAGATAACATTGGCAAGAAAGGGGGTAAATGATCCCCAACAATCAACTGCAGTCATCCCTAACATACTCTCAGCAGCAGAAAAATTCAAGGTGCATATTCCTGACAATATTGGCAGGCTGCTGTTTCCAAATGGTGCTAATGGAGAGGGTGCCACAAGGGATGGCCATGGAGCCGTGGGCAAGGGCCAACTCTTGGATTGCTGGGAGTGTACAGTGGAGTGGAAATTGGTATGTTTATGTGCATAAGGAAACTACAGCAATACTCGGTATTGCCATAAGTGATGTAATAAGATGAACACAGCAATATCTTGGTATTGCTATAAACATGACAAATAAAGGCTACAGCAGTGTTGAGTGACTGCTATGGAGGTGGACGATGGTGTGTTGGTGATTTGCAGTCAGAAAAGCAAGTAAAAGAATTCAGCATCGAAAGTTTGCACAAACTTACATCGCTAATACACTAAGCACAGGTATAAACATGCAACATAAGAACAGAGTAAACATATTACAGCAAACTTAAAATATTGTGGTTCAGGTGTTGCAATTTCAGATAAAAGCATCTAACCCAGATGAATTTACTACAAATTCGTAGGGCCACAAAACAACATTACATGCACCGATGACAATGTTGGTGCTACAAATTTTTAGGCAATCCCACAGTAAAGCATGTCAAACATCAACCAAATGCTGTAAGTGCTATAAAATATGATGAAAAGATGACTCATCTGAGAGGAAATTTTTGATTTGGTAGTGATACATGGAAGCCTGACAGTTCCCTGCAGATTTTGTCCTGGTTTACGGGCAGCTTTGGTGGATGTAGCTATATGGATCCCAATCTTTTAGAAGTTGATTCCCTTGACTCTGTAGATTCACTTGAGCCCCTCATGTCTTTAAGAAATACGAACTGAAAAGAGCTGGTCTTTGCTTAATCTTAAATGATTGGTTGTACCCCAACTGCGTGGACGCCATAGTAGGATATTAGCTCATCATATTTAAACTTTAGTGAATGGAACCTGCGATCACAATGATAATTCACTTCAGCCATAGTTTTCGCAATTTAGCTCAAATTGAGGGGAAAGAAAACACTTCTCCTGGGTATTGTAAGATTGATTCCTTCCAATTGAAGAGGAAAATTTGCAATATTATCAACAAAGTTACCTTCTGCCTTTGCCCGCTTACTGAATTGTTAGATTTATGATAAAAGGGAGTGTCACCTTTGCTACAGAATCATCCACATATGGGAACATCAGCATGGTTCTGCAAACTCTCATCGCAGGAGAATTAACTGTTTTCTCAGTTTCAAATTTCTCCAACAACCTCTCATAAATGTTTGAATTACTCAGGTGTCTTGTGCAGGTGACGTGCACATGTACTAACAAATGTTGTGGGACCTTTGTATTGGAATTTACAGCATTTCAACTTCATGCTGGCAATCAGAGCAGTTGGTAATTCCCAAATAAATCAGAGAGATGATCAGGCCTTACCTCTTGAGGGTCCCATCCGATTAGTCCCAATATAAACTGGTTACAAGATATTTGTGCCAAAATATCCAAGGTTTATAACCCGATGATTGCTTATTAACAAACGAATTGGATTATCATTTTATCATTAAGAGGAAAAACACAGAGTTATAATTTCGGGAACATAGAATATATATATATATATATAATGTCAAAATTTAAAAGGATTGATGCAAAAAAAAGTAGCAGTGAGGCTTTCTTACCTGATTCCACCTGGTTATCTGTAGGCGCTGACCCGTCAAACCTGATTTTGTAACCCATTTCATCAATATCCATGATCTCTCCTTTATCTTTTGAGCAAGAATAAAATGCTAATAACAAAATGAGAATCAAAAGGGGGAGTCATCTTTTCCAGAGAACTCAAAGTGTCTTATATGCCACGATTTCAGCAGATTCTGTACTGGAGAATTCGTCACCAAAGTTTTCAGGCTTTAACATGCAGATCACTGTGGAGGTACTTGATGATGAACCATGACAACTCGTGTACACTTAAAATTACCATGTTATGAACGCTGTCACAGGTTTTTTTTGAAAAAAGCTTGCCATCTTCCTGTTTGCAGATGAAGTCCGGTGTGCAGAAACTAATGTTTTGCAGACACAGCATGCCTAATGATAAAGTAAAATATAGAGGATCCATGTGTATGGTGAATCAGAACATCTTTAAAACAGTGTATGAAGCAACCACGGGATTACACTGAGGAAATGGAATCCCAATGCACAGGGTGATGTAAATAAACCGATGTCATGTAAAATCCATCGCTGCTATATTCTAAAGATGGCAATGATGGCATCACCGATATTAAATCCAATAAATGAAAGGTGGAAAACAGAAAATCAAACACAATAGGCAATCACAACCAACAGACGACAGAGAAATGGACATTAAGAATACCTATTACTTATCTAAAACGAGATCTAAGGTTAGATGCAAACTTAAAAAAAAAATGAAATAGGTTGGAACATTGTATTCCTCCATTGTGGCAGTAGGTAGATCGGATAATGAAAATGACAAATTAGAAGACAGATATTTAACAAAAATCAGAGAAATTTTAATAAACGTAAGAGGGAAATGTTGGAACAAACGTTCCATCGCTGTTGCATATGGGCGTGTCGATGTTGCACAGGCAACTCAACATTACCCAAGGTGCGTTAATGGGTTTAAGAAGCAAGAAATCACAGAGGAAAGAAAAATTTACAGAGGAGAAGAAAACGTACTTACCTGTAATGGCAGAGGTAGTCGACCTATTACTTGAGGATAAACGGAGGAGATAGGAAGGCGAAGAGGAAGGTCATCGTGAAAGAGGCTGATAGATCGGTGAGGCATGATTTTCTTTGCTCGATATGAAGAACACCATGAAGAGGTGAATGGCGGATTTAGTGAAGGCAAAAGGAGGTGGAGGGGTGATAACGGGTGGATTGAAGAAGAAGATGCCAATGGGGAGGTGAAGAAGTGGTCGTGGATGATCGAAGGGTGATGGGGCAACCGGATCACACATGTGGGGGAGTTCTGGATGGGACGAAGATAGATCAAGATAATTTGGATGGGGGAAAGGAAATATAAACGGACCTCGATGGGACATTTTGAGAGAAATGCCTTGTGAGATGAAATTTAAAACATGATCCTTTCCTGGATGGATGTACAGAGCATGGATTCCTTTGTGGGGAAAACCATGATGGGATGGGAAGGATTACCTCGTCTAAACGAGGCTCAGGTTTAACCCAAACCTGAAAGGAAGGTAACTCGCGGAGCGATGTTCAGGCTTCACCCTTATCCTGAGAGGGACGACCATACAGAATCTTTGAGTGAAGAAACCGTGGTGGGACAACAAATGCATCGCTGAAGCGAGATTCAGGTTTAACCCTTGATCTGAGTGGGAGATGGCGCAGAATCTTCGAATGGAGAAACCGTGGTGGGACTAGAAAAGATATCTAGTCGGAAATGGGACTCAGGTTTAAACCTAACCTGAACGGAAGGTACCTCGTGAAGTGAGGTTCAGGCTTAACCCTTATCCTGAGAGGGACGACCATACAGAATCTTTGGATGAAGAAACCATGATGGGACCTTCAGAATTTGGATGAACAAATCCGAAAGGGGTTTGCGAGAAGAGAAAACAAGGGATTCCCTAAAGCTTGGAAAGGGGATGATCTTGGGTGCCTCATTGCTGAGACTAAAATCAGCTTTCAAAAAACAGACGACCTCTCGCAGAAGGTTTGGGTGGTACCTCGAGGAGCGAGGTAACAGGTTTAATCCTTGGCCTGAATGGATACAGAATCCTCGAGGAGCGAGGAGAACTGTGATGGGCCTCTAGACTTTGCACAACAAGTTCAAGAGGGGTTTTTGCAAAAGGATAAAAATGGGGGTCCCTAAAGCTTGAAAAGGGGTTGTTCTTGGGCGCCTCATTGCTGAGACTGAAAATAGCTTTTGACAATAACATACCTTTTGCAAAAAGTTCAGGTTTAACCCTTATCCTGAGCGGGTACTGTCTATGGCGGGACAGTGGGGAGCACAAGGAAGTGTGCGAATCTGAGAGCGCTCAGATCAGACGGAAGGAAAGGACTTTTCAGTCCTAAGGAGGGATGACATCAGGATACGTCAAAATGATTCTCAAGTTCACACTTCATGTTGGGATAATCAGAAAATATTGCCAATAAGATGCCAAAAATTGTAGTTGATTTAGAATGATTGAATTGTGCTCATGTGTGGAAATATCACCTCTTTCTACCTAGAGTATTAGCTTCAATTGGGCTAACTCTGTAGAATTTGAGATCTAAAATTCAAATTTGTTGCTGTTGAGCTTCTTTAAGGAAGATATCAATTTCCTTAACATGAAAAGAGAGGAAAACATTCTTAGCTTCATAAAAGCAATTAAGTGAAAAGACATTGACAAAGAATTTCACATAGATAAAGATGATTCTTGACAGTTTTGGGCAGTTTGATATCCTGGGCATTTCCCATGATGATCTGTTTGCACTCTTTTGAACCATGGATCTTTTCTAGGTTCTTTTACATCCTCCTTCATTTTGGAGATGCTCCTGACTTTTCTCTCTTTTTTTTTTAGGAAGGGTACGTCACAAACTCCTTCATCTTGGAGATGCTCCGATCCTTCTTTTTCTTTCTCAGGGATCATGACATTGGTTCTTGGGTTGAAATCTCTAAATGATAGCAGAAATCAAATATCTTTTAGGGTTTGTCGGTAGGTTCATTGCATCCGCCTTCATCTCGACGGTGATCTGAACTTTCCCTGGAAGGATGCGTCACAAACTCCGTCATCTTGGAGATGTTTCAAACCTTCTTTGGCCCCGGGGGTCCACTCGCTTAATTCGCCTTCATCTTGACGACAATTGAGAGATCCCTTTTGCGGATATTTGATTGCAGTTTAGCTTGGATGACTGAAGATATATGGATTGGGTAGGTTCCTTTTACTGCCCAGGATATTTCCACTGTCTTACCGCCAAAAGAATAAATCTTTAAGAATGCACCACAGCTATGATCAATATCAGTTCACTTATGGCTTTTCAACATCATTGAATTTTCCTTTGCTGATCATATCGAAGATTTTTCTTCATCCTCTCGGTTGACCAACAGAATAAGCTTGAATTTAGTTTTTATTTCGCAAGAGTCTTGCTCTTTTGAAAATGATATTGAAGGTAGTTTGAGATAATTCTTTGTATGATGAAAACTTTCGAGATCAACACTGACTTTTGATAGCAAATTGGCAACATATTCTAGAAAATCCTTGACGAGAGTCGCTTGATATCGAGTCGACATGTCCGTAACAAAATTCTCCTCTCTTTTTCCCCAAAAAGAGAGACTCGGGCTTAAGCCCTTACCTGAATGGGAAGTTGGAAATACTCCTCTCTTCCCTGAAAGAGGAGGTGTTTGCAAAACGGAACTTTCGAAGAGAAATTAAGTTTTCGTCAAAACTCCCTATCTCTAGGCTTCTCTTATGGAAAGGCGGCCAAAAACAAAATTGAGAAAGTATCACAGAGGAACGAGTCCATCACACTCTCCCTAGAAGAGGGTCCTCTGTGAAGGGGTTGGCCAAAGATGATAAAAACAGGGACCACAAAAGAAACGAGCTTCCGTCGAAGCTCTCCCTGGAAAAAGGGTTCTCTTGTGTAAAGTTGGTTGTTGTTTTGCAAACTGTTCGCTAAGAAAATGAGTCCCTTCAAACTCTCCCTGGAAGAGGGTTCTTGCGAACGAAAGATGGTTGCATGCGAAAAGAACGAGCTCCCTCGAACTCTCCCTGGAGAGGGTCCTTCGCAAGAGAAAAAGATTGATTTTTGACAAAATGATAACCCGAAGGTTGAAATTGAGAATTTAAGACTTGAGATGATGATGTTTGGTTAGCACAAAGGCTAAACCTGGATGGCTAACTGATTAGTCAGCCAAACACTAGCACGAGCGCTAGATGTACCAGCACGAGCACTGAATTTCAAAGAGAAAGTCCCAGTACGAGCGCCGGGTTTTTGAAAAATGCACACCAGTACGAGCACTGGGTTTTTCAAAAAGAGGATTTGAAAATGAGACCGATATTCGAAGATATTTGAGAATTGAGCAAAAATGATTGTCGGTGTTTCAGGATTATCCCTTATCCTGAAGGGGAAGTTCAAGGAGGAACTTTGGGAAAATAAGGATATACAAAAGCGAAAATCCAAGTCGGAACTCAGTTTTTCAAATATAAGAAATCAGTGAAAATCGAGTTTGAAAACTCGGATTTCTCAACCCAATAATTTTGTCCAACACGAGCATTGGATTCAAAAGAAAGTTCAAGTAGGAACTTGAGACTTCAAATAAAAGGAAAAACCCGAGTCGGAACCCGGATTTTTAAAACAATGATAAAAATGGGGAATCCGAGTTTCGAAAAACTCGAGTCTTCAAGGGTACGATCGATTCCAACACGAGCGTTGAATCCGATAGGAAGTCCGAGTCGAAACTCGAGACTTCAAACGATATATAAAAAGGGAAAACCCGAGTCGGAACCCGGATCTTCAAAATAATGATAAAAATGGAAGAACCCGAGTTTTGAACAACTCGAATCTTCAAGGGTACGATCGGTTCCAATCACGAGCGTTGAATCCGATAGGAAGTCCGAGTCGGAACTCGGAACTTCAAACGATATATAAATATAAAAAGGGAAAACCCGAGTCGGAACCCGGATCTTTTAAAAATAATGATAAAAATGGAAGAACCTGAGTTTTGAAAAACTCAAATCTTCAAGGGTACGATCGGTTCCAACACGAGCGTTGAATCCGATAGGAAGTTCGAGTCGGAACTCGAAACTTCAAATGATGTATAAATATGAAAAGGGAAGACCCGAGTCGGAACCCGGATCTTTTAAAAAATAATGATAAAGATGGAAGAACCCGAGTTTTGAAAAACTCGAATCTTCAAGGGTACGATCGGTTCCAACACGAGCGTTGAATCTGATAGGAAGTTCGAGTCGGAACTCGAAACTTCAAATGATGTATAAATATGAAAAGGGAAGACCCGAGTCGGAACCCGGATCTTTTAAAAAATAATGATAAAGATGGAAGAACCCGAGTTTTGAAAAACTCGAATCTTCCAGGGTACGATCGGTTCCAACACGAGCGTTGAATCCAATAGGAAGTTCGAGTCGGATCTCGAAACTTCAAATGATATATAAATATAAAAGGGGAAGACCCGAGTCGGAACCCGGATCTTTAAAAAAAATAATGATAAAAATGGAAGAACCCGAGTTTTGAAAAACTCGAATCTTCAAGGGTACGATCGGTTCCAACACGAGCGTTGAATTCGATAGGAAGTCTGAGTCAAAACTCGAGACTTCAAACGATATATAAAGAAGGGAAAACCCGAGTCGGAACCCGGATCTTCAAAAATAATGATAAAAAAGGAAGAACCCGAGTTTTGAAAAACTCGAATCTTCAAGGGTACGATCGGTTCCAACACGAGCGTTGAATCCGATAGGAAGTCCGAGTCGGAACTCGAGACTTCAAACAATATATATATAAAAAAGGGAAACCGGAGTCGGAACACGGATTTTTAAGAATAATGATAAAAATGGGAAGAACCCGAGTTTTGAAAAACTCGAATCTTCAAAGGTACGATCGGTTCCAACACGAGCGTTGAATCCGATAGGAAGTCCGAGTCGGAACTCGAAACTTCAAACGATATATATATAAAAAAGGGAAACCCGAGTCGGAACTCGGATTTTTAAAAATAATGATAAAAAATGGGAAGAACCTGAGTTTTGAAAAACTCGAATCTTCAAGGGTACGATCGGTTCCAACACGAGCGTTGAATCCGATAGGAAGTCCGAGTCGGAACTCGAGACTTCAAACGATATATATATAAAAAAAAGGGAAACCCGAGTCGGAACCCGGATTTTTAAAACAAAAACAAAAACAAAAACAAAAACAAAAACAAAAACAAAAACAAAAACCTGAGTCGGAACTCAGACGGGAAGGAAATAATTTCTACCCAAGAGTTGGAATTTGAAGGATTGACAGAAGCATGAGTAGATTTTGATGATGAAGATGAGGGTTTTTATTCGAGATCCTTGACCCAAGATGGCCTAAGATTCGAACGGCTTCAGGATCTTCCCCTATCCTAAAAGAATATAGAATAAAATTTGATGAGAATTGAAGAATTTATGGGGGAATAATCCAGATTTATCCCTTTATTTGAAGAAGAATAAAATTTATAAACATGGAGAGGAATTTAAATAGATTTATTTGGAAATTTGTTTTGGAAAAGGATTCTCACGGGTGGCAGCGATGCTCCTATGAGGGGTATCAGGATTATCCCTTATCCTGAATGGGAAAAGAATGATTTTAAGGAAAAATTAAATGAAGAGAAATTGATAAAAATTTAGAAAATCAAATGAAGGTTGATAAAACTTGTTATTTACAAAAGAATCCTCATAGGTAGCACTATCGCTCCTGCGAGGGGTTTCAGGATTATCCCTTATCATGAATGGAAAGAAAAATAGAATTTAAAGAGTTTTAATGAAGAGAAACTGATATAAATCTAGAAAATCAACAAAGATTAATAAAACTTGTATTTATAAAAGAATCCTCATAGGTAGCGTCGTGGCTCCTACGAGGGGTTTCAGGATTATCCCTTATCCTGAATGGGAGCACCTCGGACAACGAGGGTCAAGTTTATCCCTTAACCTGAAAGGGCCGCACCTCGGACAACGAGGGTCAGGTTTTTCCCTTAACCTGAAAGGGGTAAAACACCTCGGACAACGAGGGTCAGGTTTATCCCTTAACCTGAAAGGGCGAAAAAAAGAAGATTTAGAAAATACCTCATGGGAAAGAGGCATCAGGTTTATCCCTTAACCTGAAAGGGTTAAAGAATAAAAATTGATAGAATTTAATGACATTGATGAAAACTTGACAAAAAATTGATAAAGATAATGAACTGACGAAAATTTGATTAAATTGAAGATGAAATGAATGCAACTAATAAAGATAACAAGATTAACTGAAAAGTTGAGAAGATTTTTTGAAAAAGAGTTTGTCTGATCCTGCCTGCACGTGGGATCTTTAAAGGGAAATGTTTATTTAAGTGAAAAATCATTTTTGGGAAGAAAATCCACCGCAAGAAGAATGATCAGTGCGAGGACTGATCCTTCGAATCAACATGAGAGATCATCATGAGGGTCAATTTTTGAAGGCAATGGTTTTTTAAAACCTATTTTTGAAGAAGAAGATCAACAATAGATCTGATTTCTAAAAATAACAGTTTGAAATTGATAATAAGATCAACACAAGGGTTGATCTTTGAAGATAATGCTTAAAAACCAATCTTGGAAGATAAGACCAACACAGGGTCGATCTTTGAATATAATGATTTAAAACCCATTTTTGGAAGATAAGACCAATGCAATGATTGATCTTTGAATATGATGATTTATAACCCATTTTAAAAGATAAGAACAACGCCAGGGTTGATCTTTGAAAAGTTTTGAGATCAATTTTGGAGGATAAGACCAACTCAAGGGTTGATCTTTTGAATAAAAAGATTTGAAATCCATTTTGAAAGATAAGACCAACACAAAGGTTGATCTTTGAATATAAAGATTTAAAATCCATTTTGAAAGATAAGATCAACACAAGGATTGATCTTTGAAAAGTCTAAATTCATTTTGGAAGATAAGACCAACACAAAGGTTGATCTTTCAATATAACGGTTTGAAAAACTTATTTTTGAAGACGTGATCAACACGAGGGTTGATTTTTTGTCAAAGGTTAGACCAAGGAATATTTGAACTCCTTGGTCATAACGAAGATATTTTTTTTTTTTTAAATTTCATGATTTTTGAAAAAGCCCTCATAGGCAATATCATTTCTCTCATGAATGATGTCAGGATTGTCTCATATTCTGAAAAGAACAGGAATTTAAATGCCCCAGTATGGCGAAAGAAGAAAGTATTTGAATAAAGAAAACTTGACATTTCATTGATAAGTAAAGGTTCGCTGACAAAAACTGAATATTTACAAGAACTTTAAAAGGAAAAGATCCATAAAAGGCTGAACTGACTGGCCCCTACAAGATAACTAACAAAAAGAGACGAAAGCAGGAAACTTTGGTTTTATCAATTCTTCTGGTGATCCGGAAGAGTCTAGGTTGGAACTGCAGGTTGTTCCCCTCCTTCATTTGGTACCAAAATTTCTTTGTCGATGAAATCCTGTATGATGTTTTTGAGGACGAAGCAATGCTCTGTATCGTGCCCCCTTACTTGATGGAATTTGCAAAAACATTCTTTCCATTTTCCCATGGTGACTGAAGGATCAACTCCCCTGGGAAGCTTGATCATATCTTCCGTGAGCAGGTATTCGAGAACCTCCTCGACTGGCTGACCTAAAGGGGAAAATTTGCGATCATAACTCCAGCCAACATGCTTTGTCTCCTTTGGCTTGCCTGATTTTTGTCGAGAGCCGTCCCTTTTCTGAGAACTAGACTGAGCATGCTTGGTTTAGGGGAATCGGGCACTTTTCTTCTTTGTCTTCAATAAAAAGATTCCTATCAATGCAGTCTTGAATAATATTTTTGAAAACAAAGCAATGATCAGTGTCATGTCCTGTTGTCCGATGGAATTTGCAGAATTGGTTCTTGTATTTTCCCAAGATAGTGGAAGGACTTGTGGCTTTTGGGAGCCTGACTAGTCTCTTGGTCAACATGTATTCAAGAACTTTATCCAACGGCTCATCCAAGGGAGTGAAATCTCGGTTGCTACTCCAATCTTTACGCTTTAGCTTTTCCTGATTCTTCTCCTTCTGCGGAGGATTGGATTGAAGTGGTTTATCTTGGTTTCTGCTGAACTTTCCCTTCTGGTTTCTAGATGACTCCAAATTGCTGTTTTGATTGCCCGGGTCGCCTTTGTAGCTGCCCCCGCTGGTTTTAGAACTTCCTGCACTGCCATCGTTGTGCTTGCTCGTTCGGAAAGTGATAGGTGTCTCTTTCTTGGTGGGAGCTTTTCCAAAACTGGCTTCAGCCTGCTCGGATAATATCTCAACCATCATCTTTTTGAACAACCGATATATGGCAGGATCAATCTCATTTTGGCTGTCCTGACCTCCTTCTCTGGCAAACCTCTGAGAGTCCATTTCTCAATTCTTACTTCTGACTGGTGCGGCCTCTGATCTTAGTTTGAACCACCCGTTAATACCGAATGCTCTCTCTGGTAGGACAAAATGGAACCCTTTTAGAAAGATTTTGGAGGAAACTTTGATAAAGGAAGAAATCAAATTGACAAAGAGATATCCCACTACTAGGGATTGAGCCCGCACGAGAGGCATGACAGTCGTATTATTTTCCCGTGAGAAGAAATAAACAATTTAGAATATGATTAAAAGGACATCTCTTGATGAAAGAGATTTTTGTTACAAAATAGATTTAGAAGATATGTAGAAGAAAATTTTAGAATAATGGATGGTAAATTTTGAAAAGTTGGAAAAATTGCAGGCAGGATCAGAAAAGAATTTAAAGAAATCAAGAAAGGAAAAGAAAAATACACCTGGGGTTTCTGAAGAGAAGGAAATTTTGAATAATATGCCCAGGGTTTTGGAAAGGTTTGATATATATATATATATAAGAAAATATGAGAGACATTGCATAACTAAAGTCATATCAACAAAGATGTGCACACAGCATTCCCTAAAGGCTGACTCTAAATGCAATATTTGAAATGGCAGATAGGACCTTAATCCTAACTCTAAGATTTATATCATCTGATTCCAATCAAGGTATGCCGATATACTCAAGCCGAAGCTCGAAATACGTGGCATATAAAGATATCTCTTCGGTTCTAAGGTAATGGCTTCCCAACATCCTTGAGCACCTACCGATATACCTCGGACTATGGCCCTTAGGTACGTGGTAGGGGGGCGCGAACCCAAATAAGTGGTCCAGTTGTGAGGCTCTCTCCCGAACTATGGTTCAGTGAGACAGCCTAGCAACGTGAAGACCGGGACAATATAGGTAGGGATGTTTTCAAAATATGATCTACATGCAATAAAATCAGAAGGCTCTAATGCAAGTCCTAAAGAGATAGATCTAAATAAAGAAGAAGCAGACACTTGCATACATTGTTTGCATTCAATCCCTAAAATTGAGGAGAGTTGTATTTAAGACCTAAGTCTAATGTGAACATGGATAATCTCCTCAATATGGTCCTACCAAACCATACTTAGATCCTATATGCAATGATGTCAGCTTTTAGGACAGAGTCTAGGCTCCTAAGGTTTGCATGGAAATGTAGCTGACATATGTTAGAATAAAGACTTAGATTATATAAAAGCAAAGCAAAGGCATAGATCCAACCGGACGAAGACGAGTCCCATCACGGTCGCCAAAACTGTGATCATCGCAAAATTTTTCCTCTCTCGTGGTTTCTCTCTCTTCCTTCTCTTTTCCTTTCCAACCTCTTATTTTTCTCCTTTTTGAAGAAAGAAAGAAAAGAGAAAGAGAAGAGAAAAGAAAGAAAGAAAGAGGGAAGAGGAACTATTTTGCGTAGTCTCACTTGACCTTCATTTGAAAATATTTAGAAAATTACTCGCCTCCGTTTTGAAAATTCGCGGGAAAGATGGAGAGACGGGATTCGCTCGTCGGTACGAGGTTCGACCGTTCCTGGTGCCTTTACCAGAGGTAATCGAACCAAGGATCGAATCTGTGCCTTTTGCTTTGCCTAAATATAATCTAAGAATTTATTCTATCTCTAAATGCACAAAGAATCATGCTTGTGCAATGCAAAATGTATGCTCCTTCTGAAAGATATTTTGAAAATTTCCAAGTGTTCTGAGATGGATTTGATAAGAGAGTGAAGAAATGATTTGAATCTAACTTTAGAACTTTTGAGATAGATCAGAGGAGTTCTAAGTTTTTGAAGTAAATCAGAGTTGGGAGAATAAATGAGAAAGAATGACTTGAAGCTTTGAAAATGAAGAGAAGTGGAGTTTCAAAGTCAGAAATGGATTTTGAACTTTGAATTTGATTTTAGGAAAGGAAATGAATACTTGAATTTAGATTTTTTTTGAAGTTTTAAATTGAAATAGATTGAGGAACTCAAATGATACTTAAGAATAGAAATTGATTTAGGGAATTCAGATGAGATCTGAAAAATGGAATTGGATTTTGAAATCTAGAATTGGGAATGGAGTTAGATCTTAAAATGGACTTAAGATCTGGGATCTGAGATCCGATGTGAAATTGGGTTCTGGATCCTAAGATGGATTTGGATCTGAAGTCTGAGATCCAAAGTAGAATTGGATTCTGGATCCTAACATGGATTTGGATCTGAAGTCTGAGATCCAAAGTAGAGTTGGACTCTGGATCCTAAAGAGGAATTGGATCCGAAGTCTGAGATCCAAAGTAGAGTTGGACTCTGGATCCTAAAATGGATTTGGATCTAAAGCCTAAGATCCAACCTGGAGTTGGACTCTAGATGCTAAGATGGTTTTGGATCTGAAGTCTGAGATCCAAATGTGAAATTGGGTCTTGGATCCTAAAATAGAATTGGATCTGAAGTCTGAGATCCAATATGAGTGTTGAATCTTGGAAAAAGAAATTTTAGACATTGGATTTTGAATATACAGATGAATCCCAAAGTCAATTTAGACCTGGGATTTGAGGCTTGAAATGAATCAAGAATCTCAAAGTTTAAATTGAACTTTGAGTTTGATTGGAGCTTTTGAAAATGATTTTGCAATTTCAAAAATAAAATTGAACTTTGAAAATGAATTTGAATTGGAAATTCTGAATACGAAGTGAAATTGAAATCTCAAAGTTAAATTGGACTCTGAGATGGAAAAATAAAATAGAATTGAAAAAGATGAATAGGATTGAAGATTTGATTGAAGAAGATATTTACATCACTTGGAGTTTTGAAAAAGTAATTTTGAAAATATGATGCAGTTCTATCCTAAATGATGAATGAATTAAAAGAATTTTGAAATTGGATTTTGAAAAGCTATTTCATTCTTTAAATGAATTAAAATAAGATTGAAGATATAATACATCCTTGACTATGGTCATTGAATGTATTATATAATAATCTATATTTAAATTCAGGTGAAGAATGAAATATATTTTTGTGCTTTTATAAAGTTTAAAATGGAATTGGTTCTCAATATACTCTGACTATGGCCATTGGTATATATTTTGAGCAAATTCTAAGTTAAACTCTAATAAAAGAAGGAAATGTTTGAAAATATGATGATTTTGAAGAGGATCCAGTGCAGATCCAATGTTATTTTATAAAAGATAAAAATCCTAAGTTTTGTTTACATCCTGACTATGGCCATTGATGTAAATCATCAACTTAGGATTAATTTACCTTTTATGAAATGGTGCACGTGCCATTCGTGTTTCACCATTGTGAGATTTTGAAAAGTGAAGGTAAAAGGTATGAGAATAAGCAATTTATGATATTTACAAATGCTCATTCATTCTAATCTAGAGCAGGAAATGTGAAATATTTTCATTACATCTAATTATTACATTATGAGATTGAATTCTGAAAAGATGGGAAATATCTAACTTAAGAAAAGAAGATCTAAATCCCTCATATATTCCTGCAAAACAGAGTTAGCATAAGCAATACAAGAAAATGTCATGCATATATATATGAAAGCTAAATGATAGTATGCATATCTATAATACAAGAGTGGCAACATAAGTTTTTGTGAAAGATTTAATGTGAAAATGTATATATAATATAGTACTAAATCAATGGGGAAGTATATGTACAAAAGGGGCATACAGGTGGTGACATCAATGAGATAGGGATGTGAAGGGTGTCTATTACAAAGCTAAATGGGCCTGTGAAGCTGGAAATGGCTGTGAATGAAATTGATTTATTGCATGAAGATGTTGATACTAAAGAAGCTGATGGCCATGGAGCATCAATATTGTCATTCAAATCGCACGTGAAACTGATTCTTGAAGTGTGGTCAAGTGCTGCATCTGAAGGCAAGCTTGGTAACAGACAACCTGATTCTTCATTGCAATTGGACATACGCCTGAGAACTTCCTTTGCACCATCTGGATCCAGGCGACTAGTTAACCATCTGTAGACAACCCTCATGCAATCATCAATTGCAGTTGAGAGCTCAGGAACATTTGGACTCCCTCATGGGAGTCGAAAGAGAAGAATCCATCAAGACAATTCTCTTTGCAGACTCAGATACAACACTTTGACACACCTGGCTGTAAACACTACTTTACTGCATCAACCTTCCCACATGCAGCCAAAAGTTTAGACACATCTGCAGTGGTCTCAAACTCATTTACATCTTTAATTGGACAAGAACTTTGAGTAAGATTGGAAGGCTGTAACGAACATATGTGTTGAAGGTTTTCATTTGCACCCTGGTTTGTCAAGATCTTCTGAACATCTGACAGGCAGTAATTTGCATGATTTATGTCTAAAGCAAGTAAACCAGATGTTTTGCTAGATTCCCCGATAAGAACTGTAAGAGTGGCTTGCAACTGAGGACAACAGATAACATTGGCAAGAAAGGGGGTAAATGATCCCCAACAATCAACTGCAGTCATCCCTAACATACTCTCAGCAGCAGAAAAATTCAAGGTGCATATTCCTGACAATATTGGCAGGCTGCTGTTTCCAAATGGTGCTAATGGAGAGGGTGCCACAAGGGATGGCCATGGAGCCGTGGGCAAGGGCCAACTCTTGGATTGCTGGGAGTGTACAGTGGAGTGGAAATTGGTATGTTTATGTGCATAAGGAAACTACAGCAATACTCGGTATTGCCATAAGTGATGTAATAAGATGAACACAGCAATATCTTGGTATTGCTATAAACATGACAAATAAAGGCTACAGCAGTGCTGAGTGACTGCTATGGAGGTGGACGATGGTGTGTTGGTGATTTGCAGTCAGAAAAGCAAGTAAAAGAATTCAGCATCGAAAGTTTGCACAAACTTACATCGCTAATACACTAAGCACAGGTATAAACATGCAGCATAAGAACAGAGTAAACATATTACAGCAAACTTAAAATATTGTGGTTCAGGTGTTGCAATTTCAGATAAAAGCATCTAACCCAGATGAATTTACTACAAATTCGTAGGGCCACAAAACAACATTACATGCACCGATGACAATGTTGGTGCTACAAATTTTTAGGCAATCCCACAGTAAAGCATGTCAAACATCAACCAAATGCTGTAAGTGCTATAAAATATGATGAAAAGATGACTCATCTGAGAGGAAATTTTTGATTTGGTAGTGATACATGGAAGCCTGACAGTTCCCTGCAGATTTTGTCCTTGTTTACGAGCAGCTTTGGTGGATGTAGCTATATGGATCCCAATCTTTTAGAAGTTGATTCCCTTGACTCTGTAGATTCACTTGAGCCCCTCATGTCTTTAAGAAATACGAACTGAAAAGAGCTGGTCTTTGCTTAATCTTAAATGATTGGTTGTACCCCAACTGCGTGGACGCCATAGTAGGATATTAGCTCATCATATTTAAACTTTAGTGAATGGAACCTGCGATCACAATGATAATTCACTTCAGCCATAGTTTTCGCAATTTAGCTCAAATTGAGGGGAAAGAAAACACTTCTTCTGGGTATTGTAAGATTGATTCCTTCCAATTGAAGAGGAAAATTTGCAATATTATCAACAAAGTTACCTTCTGCCTTTGCCCGCTTACTGAATTGTTAGATTTATGATAAAAGGAAGTGTCACCTTTGCTACAGAATCATCCACATATGGGAACATCAGCATGGTTCTGCAAACTGTCATCGCAGGAGAATTAATTGTTTTCTCAGTTTCAAATTTCTCCAACAACCTCTCATAAATGTTGTTTGAATTACTCAGGTGTCTTGTGCAGGTGACGTGCACAAGTACTAACAAATGTTGTGGGACCTTTGTATTGGAATTTACAGCATTTCAACTTCATGCTGGCAATCAGAGCAGTTGGTAATTCCCAAATAAATCAGAGAGATGATCAGGCCTTACCTCTTGAGGGTCCCATCCGATTAGGCCCAATATAAACTGGTTACAAGATATTTGTGCCAAAATATCCAAGGTTTATAACCCGACGATTGCTTATTAACAAACGAATTGGATTATCATTTTATCATTAAGAGGAAAAACACAGAGTTATAATTTCAGGAACATAGAATATATATATATATAATGTCAAAATTTAAAAGGATTGATGCAAAAAAAAGTAGCAGTGAGGCTTTCTTACCTGATTCCACCTGGTTATCTGTAGGCGCTGACCCGTCAAACCTGATTTTGTAACCCATTTCATCAATATCCATGATCTCTCCTTTATCTTTCGCGCAGGAATAAAATGCTAATAACAAAATGAGAATCAAAAGGGGGAGTCATCTTATCCAGAGAACTCAAAGTGTCTTATATGCCACGATTTCAGCAGATTCTGTACTGGAGAATTCGTCACCAAAGTTTTCAGGCTTTAACATGCAGATCACTGTGGAGGTACTTGATGATGAACCATGACAACTCGTGTACACTTAAAATTACCATGTTATGAACGCTGTCACAGGTTTTTTTTGAAAAAAGCTTGCCATCTTCCTGTTTGCAGATGAAGTCCGGTGTGCAGAAACTAATGTTTTGCAGACACAGCATGCCTAATGATAAAGTAAAATATAGAGGATCCAGGTGTATGGTGAATCAGAACATCTTTAAAACAGTGTATGAAGCAACCACGGGATTACACTGAGGAAATGGAATCCCAATGCACAGGGTGATGTAAATAAACCGATGTCATGTAAAATCCATCGCTGCTATATTCTAAAGATGGAAATGATGGCATCACCGATATTAAATCCAATAAATGAAAGGTGGAAAACAGAAAATCAAACACAATAGGCAATCACAACCAACAGACGGCAGAGAAATGGACATTAGGAATACCTATTACTTATCTAAAACGAGATCTAAGGTTAGATGCAAACTTAAAAAAAAAAAATGAAATAGGTTGGAACATTGTATTCCTCCATTGTGGCAGTAGGTAGATCGGATAATGAAAATGACAAATTAGAAGACAGATATTTAACAAAAATCAGAGAAATTTTAATAAACGTAAGAGGGAAATGTTGGAACAAACGTTCCATCGCTATTGCATATGGGCGTGTCGATGTTGCACAGGCAACTCAACATTACCCAAGGTGCGTTAATGGGTTTAAGAAGCAAGAAATCACAAAGGAAAGAAAAATTTACAGAGGAGAAGAAAACGTACTTACCTGTAATGGCAGAGGTAGTCGACCTATTACTTGAGGATAAACGGAGGAGATAGGAAGGCGAAGAGGAAGGTCATCGTGAAAGAGGCTGATAGATCGGTGAGGCGTGATTTTCTTTGCTCGATATGAAGAACACCATGAAGAGGTGAATGGCGGATTTAGTGAAGGCAAAAGGAGGTGGAGGGGTGATAACGGGTGGATTGAAGAAGAAGATGCCAATGGGGAGGTGAAGAAGCAGTCGTGGATGATCGAAGGGTGATGGGGCAACCGGATCACACATGGGGGGGAGTTCTGGAGGGTTTGGTGGGAGCTTCGCGAAGGAGGAAAGTGGTTAAAGATGAAGGGCTCAGGGTGCTTGTTGATGGAAGAAGAGGATCAGAGGGTGGAGGTCATGGAGGAAGACTCTCCTCCCTCAGAGGCGCCGCCCTCTCCTCTCCTACGCAGGAAAACCCGTCACCAATTTTACGAAAAATGGCTCTTTCAAAAAAACAAATTCAAAAAGATGTTTTTCTAAAATGTTTTTTTTTCCAAAAACGGGTTTTCAAAAACCACTGCAACTGCCTTCGTTTACTTTTGATTTTGATTTTTTTTTTTTGTGTTCTTTTCTCAATATTTCTATTTTTTTTTATTTTTATTTTTTTAGAATGAAAAACTGAGAAAACAAAGACTAAACCCTAATTTTTTTTGTATTTTCCTAAAAAAGAATTTTTACAAAAGTATTTTCCTTAGAATTTCAGACTATTTCAGGAAAATTTCTTCAGAAGAATGGGTTTTGACCCCCGGTTTTTGAGGAAATATTCAAGTTCTGGCACTCGAATCGAGAAATATAACGTGATGGATCCAAACGGATATCGGACAAAGTGTCTGAGCTTTTTCAAAAATTATTTTTGATAATTTTGATAATTTGATTTAAAATTGGATAATGAAGCTCATATTTGGATTTTGATGTAGATCCGGATCCAAAATTGAGTCAGCTATATAAAATGAATTTAATTTCAACAAAATTTGAGAAATAAAAAAAATGGAATTTAGATTTAAAGCCGACTCAATTACCCAAAAGATGGGGGAAAAAGGCAAAAAGGGTATATTTACAACATTTTGAAAAATTTGGGGTGTTCACATACACGCAATGATAGGGGCTCCAGGGTCCTTGAGCTTTGGTGGTGTCTGATGCTGAAGTACTGAACTCACCTGCTCAGTCAAATGGACCCTGTTAGGAACTCTCTCTCTAGATTTACGCTTCTGCGTACATAGCTCCTTCAGGAATTTGGCATATGCCGGCACCTGCTGAATCGCATCGAGCAAAGGTAGGTTGATCTGCACATGCTTGAATATGTCAAGCATGTCCTGGATCTTCGCACCTTGCTTCCCTCTATATCCAGGAGACTCTAATGCATTGGGATAGGGTGGTGGGGGAATATACTCGGGTGGTTCCTTCTCTTTGTGAGAAGGCTCACTCCTATCCTTCTTCTGAACTGAGGATGAAGATGATGATGATGATGGTAATGAAGATGATGATGGGGATGGGGATGGGGATGATAATGATGGCTGAGCCGACGTAGGTGAAACAATGGTCTCTAGCTCCTATATCCTCTCTCTACTCTCTCTCTCTCTACTCTCGACATGATACTCACGTCCACTCCTCAGGGCCATAACAGATTTGGCCTTATGCTGTGTCTCAGTATGAAACAGGCCTCCAGTCATCTGGTCCTTGCCCTTTGGGTTCATGACAGCCTGACTCGGTAATGTACCCTCAGGTCTCCAACTAATAGCCTCAGCTAACTGTCCCATTTGCGACTCTAACTTCGCAATGGACTGCGTATGTGAGCTCAATATCTGGCTACACTTATCGAAGGCATTCTGATTAGAGGTTTTCACCTCTTGGAATGCCTGGAGAAGTCTCTCCTCAAAAGATGTCTGCGGGGCAGACTCCTGCTGAATCGGGGGAGTGACTGAAGAAGAAGACTGAGAATAGCTCGGTCTTTGGAATGATTGAGTAAAAGATGGCTGCCGAGCTGGCTGAGAGGATGTAGGCATTTGCATGGAAGATTGTGGATTCTTCCATGAAAAATTGGGATGGTTACGCCAACCCGGATTATATGTCGATGAAAATGGGTTATTCGGCGATCTGACATAACCCTGAGCTGCGTGAAATTGTTCTTGAACAAATTCAGGGTACTGAGATGCCGAAGGGCATTCAGTGATATCGTGTGCCGGACTGGCACAAAGAGTACACACCTGCTGTGTAGTGGATGGTCCTGAGAGAAGCTGGTCCAGCTTCTAAGCAATCATGTCTACCTTGCACTGTAGTGCAGTAGATGGACCAATCTCAAGAACACCAGCTTTCTTTTGAATGCTGGGTGTGACTCTATCCGAATGAGAACTCGAAGCATGGTGGAGGGAATTTTCGGCCAATATATCAAATAACCTCCATGCTTCGTCCTCGCTCTTCAGCATGAATGTCCCTCCACATGAAGAGTCGATCATCTGACGATTCTTGTCAGACAATCCATCGTAGAAGCTCTGCACCAGTTGCCATTTCGGCACCTGATGATGAGGACATTTCCTGAGGAGATCCTTCATTCTCTCCCAGGTCTCATGAAAGCGCTCACCATCTAGCTCTGAGAAGCTAGTGATGGCTCTATAGTATTGGTTGGTACGACCAATGGGAAAGTATTTCCGAAGAAACTCCTGTTGCAACTGATCCCATGACTCTATTTCTACAGAATCTAAGGACTTTAGCCAATACTTGACTTTGTTCTTCAATGAAAAAGGGAATAGAGTCAACCTCAAAGCATCATCATCGAAATTCTGTATCTTTACAGTAGAACAGATTTCGAGGAATTCATCTAAATGTCGGTAAGGATCCTCATGACTAAGGCCATAAAAAGATGGAAGCATCTGAATAATGTTGGCCTTAATCTCATAATGCGGCGCTCCTACATCGGGTCTCCGAATGCAGGATGCCTGAACATAGTTTGTGGGAATGAAGTATTCCCGCAGAGGACGTGGATGAACTGGGGGTGGAGGTGGAGGATCCATGTCAGCCATTGTTGTCGAACTTCGATGAGAATGTAAAATTCTCTCTGGGTTGTCAACAAATGGATGTAATGGGGTTCCTAGACCTCGTCGCCCCTGCATACACTGGTACTAAAACCAGATGTAAGCAAACGACCTAAATCTCAAACTAACTAACTCAAGTACTAAAATGTAAATAAAACAAATAACAGTACTAAGAAACAGATATGCTATCTAGCTGTGTGAGAATGCTATAACTAAATAAAGAAATAACAAAGTAAACTATTCTAAAATACTGAAACAAATAAATACAGGAAATCACAAACTAAGTTTTTCTAAAACCCACCTGTCTAATCGCTCCTTGCAGAATGATAATTAAGTGAATCCTAGAAAGAACAGTACGTGAATCCTATATTTACTAACTATGTTAATCCTATATTCACTTACTAATCCTACTAACTAGAAAGAAAACAACTAATTAACTAACTAAAACAAATTAATAAATCAAACTCTAAGAAATAAAGTAATTATTTCGCCGTTCCCCGGCAACGACGCCGAAATTTGGTTGATATTTTGAAATGATCTTTTTTAAAACAAGTATTTTCAATAAAACTTTGGAAAATCGTCAACCAAAAGTATAAAAAACCGACTTTCCATAAAGTGGTAAGTACGGGTCGAATCCTCAGGGAACAGGAAATAATCAGAGTATTTCTTAAAATTTAATTTATTAATTACAAATGTCA
The DNA here is from genome assembly GCF_984573655.1 of Nuphar pumila. Classification (NCBI taxonomy): domain Eukaryota; kingdom Viridiplantae; phylum Streptophyta; class Magnoliopsida; order Nymphaeales; family Nymphaeaceae; genus Nuphar; species Nuphar pumila. The sequence continues at coordinate 32,719,673 of NC_143262.1, read as the reverse complement.
ATCTACAATTATAAAGCTAATACAACTACAATTAATTACTAAAATGAAAATGAAAAAGCAACTAAGTCTTCGGCTCCACGCCAAGGGTATTTCCGTCTTTTCACCAATTATTCGCTCTTCGCACTTGGACAATAACCCTGGAAACTAAAGATGCTTTTCAACCTAAAAATGAAGGAAATACAAAGTTAGTATTCTATTCTAACAATGCAAACAATAACTAAAACTAAGTCTAATTTTACGAAAGTAATAAAACAAATGCTACTTATCAAACAATAATTAATTAAAATACTAAACTAATTCTAAAATTAGCTAAATTAATTCTACTAATGCTGTATGATGATTATGCAGCTCCTAAAATGCAGAAACTACTGAAAACAGGTCTAAAATGCCGAAACTAAGGAAATTACGAAAATGCCCCTAACTAGTGCAAAATAACTTTCTGACAGGTTATCGGAAAACCACTGTTTGACAAAGAAAACGAGGTCCGATTTTCCCGAAACTTGTTCTGTTCTGCAACTGACAGATTAAACAATCTGACAGTTTTTACAGAATGAAAAAACGATATCTGGAACTCCAGATATAAGCATTTTAAAAACTGGGAAAAATCAGGATATCGAAAGTCCTGTAATTTAAAAACCAGAAAAAGCAGTTTTCGCAAAACGCTTAAAAATCAGACCAAATCAACTTCGAAAGAGCTGAAATTTGGTCTGCAGTCAGATAACACGCCACTCAAGTGAACAGAAAAAGAATTTTTGGAAAACACGAAATTTTTACACGGAAAATAATGCTTGTGCGACAGGGCAAAAATCGAGTTTTTCTTTGAGTGCACTATTCACTTTATGAATCTATTTAAACACTATAAAATGCAAATTAAACCTAATGCAATCTAAATGACACTGAATAACAGTGTAAATGCAGATGAATATTACAATTACGCTAAATGCATGACGAACGAAATACGATAAGCAAATTATGACTAAAACTATGTTAACTAACGATGCAAATACACTTAAGCTACTCAATGAAATGCGATTCGAATTAACTATGTTAAATACTAAATAAATACGAGTCAACGAAGCACAATGCACAAATCACACACGAAACAAATACAGTCTACGCACACACACTTCTACACGATACTAAATCAAATAACTAAACTAATTAACCCAAAATCAAAAGAAATAACATCTAAACGAATTTAAATCCACTAAAGAACAAGGATAGGGTTAGGTTTCACTCGGTTGACTCAACTAGGCTCGGTTTTGACTTAGCTAAGGTTGGGTTAACTTGGCTAAGGTTGACTCGAACTAGGCTCGGTCTTGACTCACCATGGGTTGGACTAAGACTCGACTAGGGTTAGGTTTTGACTTGGTTAGGTTACTAAGACTAGGTTGGACTCGGTTTAGGGTTGACTTAGTCAACTAAAGTTGGTTTGGTTTAGGTGGGATCGGACTAAGGTTGACTCAACAAGGCTTGGCTTAGATTAGGTTAGGTAGACTCGGTTGACCTAAACTTAGGTTAAGGTTGACTAAGACTTGACTAGGGTTAGGTCTTGGTCTTTGACTTGACCTAGACTAACTGGGTTTGATTTGGGTTTGACTAGGCTTAACCTAGAGTTTTGACTCACTTAATTAGGTCGACTAAATTAGTAACCTATTAGTTACCCTAGAATTAATTCAAAGCTAACGATTTTAATTGAGAAGGTTAGAAGAATAAGGTTATAAATATCAACGCTCAAAAGTTGAAATGATTTGGATTCTCAAAAATCGCCAACTTAATTAGGGAGTTACACTACTTAGTTGTATTTAAATTCTCACTTTGGAAAATGAAAAGTCCAACTTAGAAGAAAACCCCACAATTTTTGCTTTCCCAACTTGAGTAAAGGGCATTTATTCCTTTCTGAAAATCGTGGAACCTAAATTGGAATTTTAGTTTAATTTCAAAAACACTTTCCAAGATCAAAGAGTAACTCCTTCTTTAATGCACATTCAAAATTTAATTCTTCTTTAAATACCCCACACGATTTTTGAAGAATCTATTATTTCCAAAAACTTTTCAAATGCAATTACCTTAATTACCTCCCTTCCCAAAAATCGCCAACTTCTAATGGTGCTACTTTCTAAACTAATACAATTAAAGCTACCTAGGAAATAAAATGACTTAAATAGAAAATCGACTTCCTAGGATTAAATACTAACCTAATTCCCAAAACCTACCTAAATGCAATCCTAAAAACGGCTAAGGCAATAAACCCTAATACATTGAACCTAGACTAACTAATTAAACACACCTAATTGCAATTACTAATTACCAAAAATATCCTAGAGCTCGAATTGAGCTCTAATGGCTGCCGCCCCACCTAGGGGAAGAAGAAGACCAACAAAAATAAAAAATTAAAAACATAAACTAACAAAAAACGATTTTACTAAGTAGCCACTATTTTGATAAAATTAAATTAAAATATAATAAAAAGAACTCCTAATTACACAAATGCAAACATGAACAACACTATGCTGAAATTTATTTAAAAACATAAAGAAATGAAAATTCGACTTTTGTAATTTTTTTTTAATAGATCCAAAATACCAAAAACACAAAATGATAAAAACGATTCTCTAGAACAATCCGAAAATAATGAAATGAACTAACACAAGTTTATGTTGCTGTTAACATACAAAATACACAGCAAACCACACGACTTACCAACCTAAACACACACTTTTAATGAAAATGCAAAGATCGGCTAGAATAAATCTAGCCGATTTTTTTTTTCTTTTTCAAAAATGAAAGCAAACAAGACACACTCAAATCCCACGAATCAAAATGAAATTTTAAAATTTAATTTTCAGTAGAACAAACTCAAGAACACGTTGGAAACAAAACACCCAAATCGGCTAGAAAAACCTCTAGCCGATTTACATATTTTTAGAGAAAAACGACGGAAAAACACCAATCAAATACGTAATCAATGAAAGAAAACCTAATCTATCGTGCTGGCCTATGCATGAACTCTATTCTAAAGTTGAAAACAAAAAGAAAAGAAGAAACACTCAGAAAATCAACACTCAATTCGGTTTTAGCTAGAAGAGAAGGAAGAAGAAGACCTACCTCTTGGAAGATCCGACGACCGGGGGGATGAAGAAGAGCGGACCGTGGCTTGATCTTGACTTCCCGAACAGTTCGAGAATGATGGACTTCACCAAAAAACAGCACCTTTGCAGCTGCTACACGTTGGAGATCCACCGAAGATGGAGTATGCGCCGATTCTCGATCGGAGGGTGTAGAAAGCCGGATGGAGGTAGGGCCGGCTCACCTTGTTGGTGTGTTTCGCACTCCCACACAAGGTTAATGGTCTCCACCTCTGCTACACCTGCAAAAGTACAGAAAATGGTGAAAATACAGCAAGGAGAAAGAAAGAGATGAAGAGAAAACACAAGAGATCGAAATATGCTTGGAAACCAAGCATGAACCGGTCTTCAATGGCCAAAACGTGGGAGGATGGAGAGGAAGGAGCTGCTGGAATTAGAAGCACTGTAGGGGGCGTCCAAACAAAGCCAAAGACGCCTAGGGTTTGCTAGAAAAAACTATTTATACTTTTTTGGAATTTCAGAAATAGGGTTAAAAAATAAAAATTTGCTAGGCGCCATTTTTTGGGGGGTTTTCTGCAAAACATTTTGAATTGGATATGGATAGGCGTGTGGGTTGGGTTTTGGGCTTCCTAAGGGTTGATCCAAAGTCCAAATAACCTAATTGGGTTGGATATGGATCCGATCCACCTCGGAATCTATGCCCAAACACTGAAATAGCCATAACTCTCTCATTTTAACTCTGATTTTTCTGAAATTCGAACCATAACCCCTTACTATTAAAATACATCTAAACATGGGTTTAAAACCTTAAACTTGTTACAAAATGCATGAAAAACTTATTAACATGATGCGCATTTCATGCATCATCACATATCCCTAATTCTCTCCTAATTCTTATAAAGTCTTCATTTTTTAAAGGTTTAGTGAAAATGTCTGCTAATTGTTTATTAGTGGGTATAAATTCTAGTTTGATTATATTGTTTAGGACTTATTCTTTTAGAAAGTGGTGTCTAATTTGAATGTGTTTAGTTCGAGAGTGTAAAATAGGATTTTTTGATAAATTTATAGCACTTGTGTTATCACATAAAATAGTTGTATTTTCGAATTTCAAACCAAAATCTTTCAACGTTTGTTTCATTCAGATGACCTGTGTATATGATAGGCTAGCAGCTATATATTCAACTTCAGTAGTTGATAATGATACACAGTTTTGTTTCTTACTGAACCATGAAACCAGAGAGTGCCCTAGCATATGACATGTTCCACTTGTGCTTTTTCTGTCAGATTTACTTCCAGCAAAGTTAGCATCACTGTATGAGATTAAATCAAATGTAGATGATTTTGAATAAAATAACCCAAAATCAACTGTGTCTTTTAGGTATCTCATTATTCTTTTTACAACTTTAAGATGTGATTCTTTTGGATTTGACTGAAATCTAGCACACAAGAAGACACTGAACATGATATATGGACGGCTAACAGTTAAATAAAGTAGTGATCCTATCATACCTCTGTATAACTTTGTATCCACAACCTTACCATCTTCATCTCTATCCAATACAGTAGTTGTGCTCATAGGAGTAGTTTTTGAAGCAGTTGAGTTCATGTTGAACCTCTTCAGAAGTTCATGAGCATATTTAGATTGGTTGATGAAGACTTCATCCTTGGTTTGCTTAATATGCAGCCCAAGAAAGTAGGTGAGTTCTCCCATCATACTCATTTCAAATTCTTTCTGCATGGACTTAGAAAAATCTTCACAGAGAGTGCAGTTAGTAGATCCAAAGATGATATCGTCCACATAAATTTGAACAATTAAGGTATGATTATTCAATATTTTCATAAATAAAGTAGAATCTGCTTTGCCTACAGAAAAACCAGTTTTTAATAAAAAGGTTTTAAGTTTGTCATACCAAGCACGAGGTGCTTGTTTTAATCCATATAAGGCACGTTTTAGTTTAAAAACATGATCTGGAAATTGTTCATTTTCAAATCCTGGAGGTTGTTTTACATATACTTCTTCATTTATAAAACCATTTAGAAATGCACTTTTAACATCCATTTGATACAGTTTGAAATCCATATAGCTTGCATATGCTAAAAACATTCTAATAGATTCAAGTCTAGCAACAGGAGCAAATGTTTCATCAAAATCAATACCTTCCTCTTGGTTGTATCCTTGAGCTACTAGTCTTGCCTTGTTTCTTATAACATTACATGTTTCATCTAGCTTGTTTCTGAAGATCCATCTTGTCCCAATGATTTGATGATCTTTTGGTCTAGGTACAAGATCCCAAACATTGTTTCTTTGGAATTGATTCAGTTCTTCAGTCATGGCTAGCATCCAGAATGCATCGATGATGGCTTCATCAATCTTCTTTGGTTCAAGTTGAGAAATGAATGCCATGTTTGCAATCCGTTCCAGCTGAGCTCTAGTTTGAACCCCCTTGGTTAGGTCTCCCAAAATCTGCTTTTGAGGATGATATCTGATTTCGGCAAATGTTCTTTGAAGATCATCTTCATTGGGTTTAGCTGTGTTGTCAAACAATAAATTTGTACTTTCAACATCATCATCGTTAGTCAGCTTAAGAACAGATTGATCAATCGATTCACAAAAACTGACATGCATAGATTCTTCAATAGTATTTGAACTCTTATTAAATACTCTGTATGCTTTACTATGACTTGAATATCCTAAGAATATGCCTTCAATAGATTTAGCATCAAATTTATCAAGGCTATCTTTTGTGTTAAGGATAAAGCATTTACACCCAAAGACTTTAAAGTAGTCTATCCTTGGAGTTCTGTCATAGAACAATTCATAAGGAGCTTTATTTAATAAGGGCCTAATAAGAACTCTATTTGATATATAGCATGCAGTATTAATAGCTTCTGCCCAAAAATATTTAGCAAGTTTATTATGTTGGAGCATAGTTCTAGCAGATTCCTCAAGGGTTCTATTCTTTCTTTCTACTACACCATTTTGAGGTGCAACTCTAGGAAAGGCAAAGTTATGAGAAATACCATGCAAGTTACAAAAATTTACAAAAAGATCATTATCAAATTTTCCTCCATGGTCACTACGAATTTTTATAATAGAACAAGATTTTTCATTTTGTAACCTTTTACATCAAATTTCAAATTCACAAAACGTATCACTTTTGTTTTTCAAAAATATTACCCAAGTAAATCTTGAGTAATCATCTACAATGACAAAAGCATATTTATTATGATTAAGACTAGCTACTCTAGAAGGACAAAAAAGATCCAGGTGGAGAAGCTCTAAAGGTCTTTTACTAGAAACAATATTTTTTTATTTGAAAGTTGATTTTGACAATTTTCCTAGTTGACATGCATCACAAAAATAGTCCTTTTTAAATGTCATTTTAGGTAACCCATGTACTAAATTGTTTTTAGCTAATTTAGACATGTATTTTGAGTTGACATGACTCATTCTCATGTGCCATAAATGTTGAGTGTCATTATTAGCCATAAGGCAATGTTCAGTAATATATTCTAGGTATAATTCATATATATTATTTTTTCTTATACCTTTTAAAATGATATTTTCGTTGGTGTCTGCTATAAGACATGCATCATGTTTAAAACTAACATTATAACCTGTGTCACACATTTGACTTATACTTAAGAGGTTATGTTCTAAGCCTTTAACAAGGAGAACATCTTTGATAAGAGGTTTATCGATATTACCAATATTACCAATACCAATTATCAGACCTTTGTTGTTATCTCCAAAGGTGACAGTTCCTCCTTCTTTATGATGAAGAACAACAAAAAGATCTGGATGTCCTATCATATGTTTTGAACATCCACTGTCTAGTATCCATCTGTTCTTCTTCTTTGGAGCCTACAAAATACTAAGTAAAAATTTTTTGTGGTACCCAATCGGGTCCCTTTTTGTTAGACTTAGGAACCCATATCCATTTTGATTTGGGTTTGTCTATAATTTTAGAGGAGTACAAAGTATGAAAGTTGTAATGCTCTTGCTTAGGTTCAACAGAACCTTTGATGAAAACAGTCTTTTTATTTATACAAGAAGGTTTATTCATATGAGAATAACCAATATCATTCTTGTAAAAAGAGAATTTTTGAGAGGATAGGAGTTTATTCAGGTTCTCTTTCCCTTTAGTAAACTTGAAAATCGTTTTCATAAGGTTTTCAGTTTTACTTTTTAATTCTGAAATTTCTACTTGAAGATTTATAGTCTTGGAACTAGTAGAAGAGATTTCAGAGGTAATCATACAATTTTTTCTTTTTAACTCAAAATTTTCAATACTGAGTTTTTCATTTTTCTGAGAAAGCTCTAAATTTTCAGATTTTAAATTTTTATTTTTGAGAATCGTTTTTCTTGATTCTTCAAAAAGTTCTTTGTGATCATCGCAAAATTTTTCCTCTCTTGTGGTTTCTCTCTCTTCTTTCTCTTTTCCTTTCTAATCTCTATTTTCCTCCTTTTTGAAGGGAGAAAATAAAAGACAAAAAATAAGAGATAAGAGAAAAGAAAAGAAGAGAAGAGGAACTCTTTTGCGGGGCAAAATTTTTCCTCTCTTGTGGTTTCTCTCTCTTCCTTCTCTTTTCCTTTCTAACCTCTATTTTCCTCCTTTTTGAAGGGAGAAAATAAAAGACAGAAAAGAAGAGAGAAGAGAAAAGAAAAGAAGAGAAGAGAAGAGGAACTCTTTTGCGGGGTCTCACTTGATATTAATTTTGAAGATATTTAAAATAACTCGCCTTCGTTTTGAAATATTTGCGGGAAAAACTAGGAGACGGGATTTGCTCGTCGGTACAAGGTTCGACCGTTCCTGGCGCCTTTACCAGGGGTAATCGAATCAAGGGTCGAATTTATGCCTTTTGCTTTGCTAAGAAATTATCTAAGAATTTATTCTAAGATTAAATGCACAAAGAATCATGCTTGTGCAATGTAGGGATGTATGCTCTTTTTGAAAATGATTTAAAATTTTCCCAAGTGTTTCTGAGATGAATCTGATGATAAAGTGAAGGAATGGTTTCTGACTTAGAACTTAAGATTTAAAGTTCTAAGTTTTTGGAATAATCAGAATTTTGAGAATGAATCTTGACTTTAAAAGGAATGGTTCTGAAGTTGAGATAAAATGAGAAGAAAGGAAATTTCGAAGTCATAAATGAGATTTGAATCAGAATAGAGATGAAATGGAATTGAATTCTAACTTTGACATTTGAAATAAAAAATGAAATGTGGGAAATCTAAATAGAATTGAGAAAATGGGATTGATTTGAAAGTTGAAATTCAAGATGGAATTTGAATCCAAAGTCTGGATCCTAAATAGAGTTGAAATCCAAGATGGAATTGAATTCTGGATTTAGAATCCTAAATAGGAGTTGAATCTAAAATCCGAGATCAGATGATGAAGTTGAATTCTGAATTTTAAATGGAATTGGATCCAAGATTTGGAATCCAAGATGGAATTCGGATTTGAAGTCTGGGATGGAATTTGGATCTGAAGTCTAAGATCCAAGGTGAAGTTGGATTCTAGATCCTAAGATGGATTTTGGATTTGAAATCTAAGATCCAAGGTGGAATTGGAATATGGATCCTAGAATGGATTTTGGATCTGAAATCTGAGATCCAAGATGAGATTGGATTCTGGATCCTAGAATGGATTTTGGATCTGAAGTCTGAGATCCAAGGTGAAAATGGATTTTGGATCCTATACTGGATTTTGGATCTGAAATGGAATTAGATTCTAGATCCTAAGATGGGTTTTGGATCTAAGATCTGAGATCTGAGATCCAACAAGTGGAGATTTGCACTTGGAAATCTGGATCGAAGTTGGGATTAGGATCCGACTTTGGATTTGGATTCCGAAAATCCAAATGGGACTATTGAAGATGGATCTGGGTTTTGAAAACCCAGATTAAATTTAAATTTTTAAGAAGAGTCAAGTCTTGAGATTCAAAATCAATCTCAACTTTTGATTTTGATTTTTGAAGATGAACTTGATTTCGAATGTGAAATCAGAAGATAACTCAGAAATTTCAAAGTTAAATTGAACTTTTGAAAAATGGAATTGAATTGAATTTGAATTTTGAATTTGAATGTAAGATTATTTTCTTTTTGAGATTCCAAAGTCAAATTGAACTTTGAAATTGAGATAGAATTGGAATTTGAAATAGAAATTGAAGAAGAGATATTCACAATCACTTGGATTTCTGAAAAAAGGAATTTTTGAAAATATAATGCAATTCTATCCTAAATGATAAATGAATTTAAAATATTTGAAATTGGATTTTTTTGAAAATCATATTTCATTCTTCAAATGAATTTAAAATGAGGTTGAAGATATAATACATCCCTGACTATGGTCATTGAATGTATTATATAATAACCACATTTAAATTCAAGTGAAGAATAAAATATATTTTTGGTGCTTTTATAGAATTTAAAATAGAATTAACTCTCAATATACCCTGACTATGGCCATTGGCATATATATTGAATTAATTTTAGATTAAATTCTGATAAAAGAGAAGAATATTTAAAAAAAATATGATGATTTTTTGAAAAAAAAGACCCAACTCTGCCAGTGCATGGATCAGATTGTCGTTGACTGTCAACTTTCCCACTCTGGATGTCAGTTCTAACCCGCAATCGCTCAGGTGGTCCAGAAACATATGAGAGAAGTTTTTGAACCAAACATAGTACCACTGGGGGAAGAAGGGTCCGGTGCTGAGAGCTCAATACTCGAGAAGACTTTATTGCACCTCGTAGGAGATGTGACTCTCAGGAAAAATGGAGTCGAGCTGACTGGATGCCATTGGACTGAAAGATAGGAAGATTAGAATTAGACTTTTAGAAAAGTAAAAGAATTTTGAAAATTGCAGGCAGGATAAAATAAAAAGCTAGAAATTCGAAGTACAGAGGAACGAAATAATGGAAAATCACTTGGAGTTTTGAAGAAAATGTGGATAATTCGGAAAAATCGTCTAGGGTTTTTGAGAAAAAGGAGATATTTCACAAAAGATGGAAAATAAGGTATTTTGAAAAATTGTCTGGTATTTTGGAAAAATTGGAAAAAATATGAAAAAATAAGACAAAAATGAATATCATATATTCAATCTTAAACATTTATGCACATACAACAATCCCTAAGAAGCTGACTCTAAATACATTGATTTTGAAAGAGCTTTAGGACCCTAATCCTAACTCTAGGCTTAAATCAGTTGTGTCTAATCATGCTATGCCGATATACTTGAGTCGAGGCTTCATGTACGTGGCATAAAAATTCATCTCTGGTTCTAAGCTTGTGTTTTCCCAACATCCTTGAGCACCCGCCGATATACGTTGGACTATGGCCCTTGGTACGTGGCAGGGGGGCGTTTGTTGAGAAACTATATTTTGATGACACACAATATGATACACTGTCATATTTGATTTAATATGATATGATAATATGTTTTCTTGAAAAATGTTATATTATGACTAAATATGCTTTGCCATGTATCTAATGAGTATTTGATGCAAGGATATCTCACCCAAAAGGATGGAGACCTCCTCTTCAAGTACAATCGTGGTGCAATCATACTTCTTGAAGAAAAACCTTGATGAGTCATGCATTCTTAAAGATCATCTAAAGAGATCGGCTTCCTCAAGAAGAAGACTTTTTTCTTCTTTAGAGTCATATGTAACAAAACCTTCAGAAGCATGCATATTACATACTTCATAATAAAAGTCACTCATTCCCAAAAGCTATATTTCATATAAGTATACGATAGTTTCAAAAAGCACCTTTTTTGAAAACCAATAATTGTACCTTCTTACAAACCTTTATGAAAAAGGTATTTTGACATGATATATTAGCTCATGATTTCAAAAAGCAATAATTGTACCTTCTATCATGTATAAGACAACTTGAAAAGAAATAAAAAGAAATGATTTCAACTATGTAAGAAAAAGACAAAACATAGAAATCGGCTAGACAAAGAAAAACAAATATAATATGTTTAGAAAAGACTTTAGTTACCTTTTTACAACTCAAGAATGTCGACTTACTTAAAGTCATCATTCTTTTTGTAAAATATTTAATATCTCCTCTAAAAATCTTTTTAGAAACAACTATTTTAATCCCACTCAAGAATGTCGACTTGCTTAAAGTCTTCATTCTCTCTGTAGACATTAAATAGCACATCATAAAGCAATTCTTGATATGACTATTTACAAATAAAGATCTCAAAGCATTTACTGTACTTACACTCATTTAAGTAAAGAAGTGACAATTTCTAAATAAAATACTTAAGTACTACAAAATCATTAATTAGAATAATGACAAAACTACATGACTTACACATCCAACGTTCAATGTACTATTGTAAGAAAAAGACTTTTTACATAAAATATATCATACTGTGAACACCCCAAATTTTTCAAAGATTTACAAAATGACCTTTTTGCCCCTGACTCTATTTTCTGAGAAAATCAAAGCGATTTCAAAGCTAAATTTCAGTCTTTCTTCAGATTTCTAGATTAAATTCCACATTAATATATTCAAATTCAACTCCGGGTCTGAACTCAGTGTTTTCAATCCAAATCTGAGCCCCGTTGTCCGATTTCCAAAATAAGATCACAAAAATACCAAAAATGATTTTGAAAGGCCCGGGCGGCTCATCCGGCACTCTGTTGGATCCTCGGCCCTATATTTCTCGGTTTGAGGTTGTAAACCTTGAATATTTCTCAAAAATTCGGACACAAGTCCATTATCTAAAGAAATTTTCTCAAAATAACTCAGAAAAATTCCCTTTTATAAATATTTTTACAAAAAACACAAAAAAAAAAATAGTTTTAAACCTTTGATTTTATTCTAAAAATACAAAAAATATATATATATATAAAAACCAAAAAAAAAAAAATCGAGAAAAACTACAAAGAAAATGGATGATTTTCAAGCTTTTGAAGCCATTTTTACCAAAAACCTCATTCCTTAACCATTTTTTTTTAGAAATTTCTTAAAAGGGGAACCACCTTTTTGAAATATCAAAAAGTTGCAACGGACTCCTCCCGCGCATGCTCTCTCTTGATTCACCACCGTCGATCTTCAACAATCGCCATGGTTCTTCACCTTTCATCCGCAGCGGACTCCTTCTTGAACCCTCCATTCCCTCTTTAAAAGAAGGCACCGACTCCGTCCTAGGGGGATCGATCATCTCTTTCTCTTCTGAAGCATACATTTTCTTTCTGGCAAAACACCGATCAACCACCGAGTTTTCTTTGAAACCCTCCATTACAATCCACGATTCAATCGGCTAAGTTCATCAAGAACTCTTCAGAATCGTCATATTCCTTCCGTCTGAGGTTCCCCCTGCAAAAACAAGAAGAAGAAGCTCTCCATAAGGCGGCTTCTCTGCAGTCGCCTGTGAGAAGGTCAATCCTTAACACCTCTGGTAAGGACAATACCCCTCCTCTTCTTCATTCCTTCTTAATTAATTCCCCTTCTTCTACTTTCTTTTCACATAAACCTCATTTAAATTCTCCTTTCCATTTATTTGCCCCATTGACGCACCATGGGTTTTGTCTGAGTTGCCTTTAGCAACCCCGACATATCCCTGTGCAACAGAGATGGGATAAAATTATCCCAACATCAACTGAGATTTTTTTTTTTTTTACTTTAATATGCATTGTATTCCTGTCTACTGATCTATCGGTGATCAGTCATATATTGTTCCATCATCAAATAGAAAATCAACTCAAACCAAGTGATACGTTGAAAAGGATCAGAGATCCGGCTTTGATCAGAAATGAGAATCGGATTTTCAAATCAGATCCCGATTTTGTGAATTACATCGAATTCTTACTGAACGTTTGAAGATTTATCTGCCAGATTAATGGAATGATCAAGAATCTTAAAGATGAAGTCCAAGTTTCAAAGCACCTGCAAGCCTGTTTGTTCTTAATTTTTGAAAATCTGATAAGGGGAAGTTTAACATGCAGGATATTAATGAGACTATTGGTTCATGGCCGATCATGGAAATCTCTTAAAATCACCAAGAGTCATTGCCGATTTCGCGATTATTGAATGTCGCTGACATTAATAAGTAATCCACAGGATCGATATTAACAATGTTTCTCATTAGTCTCGTCCCGTGATTCTTCTTTTTTTTTTATGGTTTTGTTTTGTCTTCCAATTATTGCTTACAGGTGATCTCTGTTTATAATATGTGTTTTATTGTTAACATTTGCCTTCATGTCCTTCCCCAGCCTCTAGTGTCTGGCATTTGTATTTTCTTCACCTTTGTTCTGCTATGGTATATCTATACAAACACTCAGAGAATTTCTTTTTTTTTTTGGGGGGTAATCGGCTAATGTCCATTAAATTCTATACTTTCCCATATGTCAGCTGGTTTTACCCATTCAATGTTTTGAGATGTATAAGTATACATGTATAGATCATAGACAGCAAATAGTTTTCTTTTTAGGACCATATGGAGTCGAGTAGATATCACCAACATCTGCAATGAGAGTCACGACTGAATGTCATTCTGGGACAGGTTCACAAGCAACTTTGCCTTGATTCTCTTCTCAAAAAAAAAAAAAAGATATGAAAAAAAATATATAAAAAGAGAGGAAATGGCAGAATGTGACTGTGGCTGAGGGAGGAAGTTTGCAATGGTAGTTAAATCTCTTACTATTTGTCTATTTTGTTTTCAGTTTTCCTCGGATGCCATGTTGAATGTCTTTCATGATGGTTTGAATACCTCTGCTCGTAATGTTCATCTTTTGTCCAAGGCATATACAAACACCATCATGATGGTGATCAGTGATATCCAGCAGTGATATCATCGAATCATTGGAGTTTATCATAAATCCTGACCAGTTAAATTAATCATATCCTGCCTAATGTTGTTTCCTTTTCTCGCTCATCAGGATTGGGAGTTGTGAGAAGCCCGGTGTTCTGAATAGGTTCATATATATATTGAATTGAATCCATCATTGTTTCATTTTAGCTATTAATATTGTGGCAAATTGGTCAGTGTTCTTTTTTTTTAGCTTCACTTTAGTTCTCTGCTAAACGTGTTTAATATACACTTCAAGTGGAAATTGATGTGTTCTCTATTAATCTCCATTCTTGTGTTTCCAAATACCTTCAGGATAGGTCATTAGTTGTTTGGATCCTCACCTCCTCTGGACCAATGTCTGAGATTTTAAAATCTTCATCAAGCCTATAGAGTGTTGTCCAGAACCTAAGGCTATCGTCAGTCCTGTAGAACATATACAGCCTGACAGGAAGTTGGTGATTAAATGGCTCGACTAATATGCCTAGCTGGAGCAGTGGTTGTGGTCCGAGGCTCTGTTGGAGAGCCCAGTCAAAGACCCTTCATCAAACCACTGGTGGCGAGCAGGGAATCCTTTTTTTACCTTTGATCCTGGTATGAGGAACAACACATGGTTATAAGGCATGGTGGGAGTAGGATCGCATGTTTGCCCATTTCTGAATGCAGTTGTCAAAATCTTATTTACTAATCTTGAAAAGGTGAGTCCGCGTCTGATAGGATCTTTCTATGCTTCCTATATTGGTGTCATAACAGGCCAGCCCATTTTCTTACCATCTGAAGGTTTCTGGAAAGAAAATATAACAGGTGCACATCCCCTATACAGTCGCAATTTGCTGCAAAATGGGGAATTGTTAGGATCAGAACAAAAAGCTTAGCTCCGGTTTATAGTTGTTATAGATCTCTAGCCATCTCGCACCAGCGAATTCTTATCTTTCAGTCCCATTGATAACCATCACTCACAGAATATCTCTGCATTTCTGCAAATGTGCACTACTCAACCATCAGCCGTCCATCATCCACCTCACCTGTATGTCAAGCTCAGTACATAGGAAGGTCTGATCTGGTTTCAGGTTCATCGAACAGCCCAGCCAAGACCCATTTCAGCTCCAGAAGCGTTGAAAAATTCTAGTATAGTCCCTGTACCAGAAGTATCTTCCAATTCTCGTTTATTTGCTGAAAGTATTAGAAATCCTGCAGAGCATTAGGATTTGATGTGGTGGTAATCAGAGGGACATTGAGAATTAATGAGTCAGAGTTGTAATCTGCAAAATCTTGTCCTAAGATCTGAAGGTGCGGCCCTTAGAGAGCCAAAAGTTGCTGTCTAGACTTCAGTTTTGACAGAATCAATATAATCCTCCTTGTATCATTTCCTTAGTCTCGTCATAACTTAGATAAATTATTGTTGGATCAAGATTCAGACTTTCTTTGTGTTGTTCATGTGTCGGCCTGCCATTGAATGTGCTTTATATATGTAGCTAGATCTCTCTTAATTGTGTTTCAGGATGGATGAATTCTCTTTTGACATCACTACAAACATTGATATACCTTTAGGTAATTAGAAGGCGATTTTTCCAAATCTTTTTGGCATTTAGCACTCGAATTTTCATTCCCATTGGTGTTTGGCCTCTCTCTCCCATTATTACAGTGTCAGTTATGAGAGTCTATTCAAAGTTCAATATACCCCAGTGTCATCCATCACATGTTCACTATGCCTGATAGGTATATGACACCATTTTTGCATTCATTCTGAACCTTCACTGATTATATACACTCATCTACACCGTGTATGTCGTGTCCCTCCATTTCTCATTCAACACCCAGCAGTGCTGCAGCTTTCCCTGCGTCTGCCGAAAACTCTCCATTGCTGTAAATCAGAAATCAAGTTGGCAGCAAACCCGTTCGGCTGTACCTGCTAAGCACCTTCCATATACCTACAGCAGTGTTATGTGCTGCTGTAACATGACCACAATCATGATCCGTGTATTACTGTGGCTTTTTCCATTGTGGTTTCATTCAAAACCTTTTGCACTATCCCCTATATCTTGTTGCCTAATTCATCCGGCTCCACCCACCACACTCCAGCAACACCTAGGCACCAACTGCTGTTTACACTACTGTTGTAGTTTCACTTTAACCATTCATTTCATCTTGCTTCTATCATCTATGCATTTTGTTTATATCCGGTGGCATCATTTGATATTACTTGTTTCCTTATGTTTCATAATTTTACACACACCAGATCATCTGTGCATCAATCATTGGCATAAATGTATGTTGTTCATTATCATTATATATGAGTTATAACATGCATTATCTCATCAGCTCAACATGTCATTTTAGCATTCATTTCTTTATCAGTTCAATGCATCATACATATATTCCAAATATACATTTTCTCATAACATTTAGCACATGTATTTTTTTTTTTAGTGTATGCATTCCAATTTCAATATAGCATCTTAAATCCTCTCTATCTTTCACCTTCTGTTTCATGCTAACATTATTTTACAGGAAACATGTGAAAAAGTCCATTGTATGAAGTTGTAAACTTGATTCAATGAGTTGTAATAGCTAGATTTGAATGAAAATTTACATTTCCTGCTTTAGGTAGAATGGATGAGCATTGTAAACATTATAAATTGCTTATTCTCATGCATTTTTTCTTTATTTCTCAAAATTCCCACAATGGTGAAACACGAATGGCACGTGCACCATTTCGTAAGAGGTAAGTTAATTCTAAGTTGACGATTTACATCAACGGCCATAGTCGTGTAAACAAAACTTAGAATTTTTATCTTTTACAAAATAACACTGAATCCACTTTCAAAATTCATCATATTTTCTCAAAATATTTTCTTTCTTTTATCAGAATTTAACTTAAGATTAACTCAAATATATACCAATGGCCATAGTCAGGGTATATTGAGGGTTGATTTCATTTTAAATTCTATAAAAGCACAAAAAATGTATCTTATTCTTCATTTGAATTTAAATGTGGTTATTATATAATATATCCAATGACCATAGTCAGGGATATATTATATCCTCAACCCCGTTCTTAATTCACTTAAAGAATGAAATAGCTTTTCAAAATCCAATTTCAAACTTATTCAAATTCATTTCATCATTTAGGGAAGAATTGCATCATATTTTCAAAGTTCTCTTTCAAAAAATCCAAGTGATCTCAAATACCTTTCTTTAATCTATAGTTTAATTCATTCTTCTATCTTATTACAAAGATTTAAAATTCTAAGTTCAAAGTCCAATTTGACTTTGAAATTTCAAAATTCAATCTTTATATTCTTGATTCATTCCAAATTCAAAGCTTCAAATTCAAAGTCCAAATTTGACTTTGAAATTTATTTATAGTTCAAATTCTCAAATCAATTTTGAAATTTCAAAAATCCAATTCAATTCAAAAACCCAATTTCAAAGTTCCATTTAAACTTTGTAATTCTTAACTCATTCTCAAAAGTTCATCTTCTTATCTATTCGAAAACCACAGTTGGAGATTGATTCTCAAAAGTTTGACCTTTCTTAAGTTTAATCTGGGTTTTCAAAACCTAGATCCATAAAAGTCCTATTTGGACTTCTCAAAACCTAAACCTAAAGTCAAAACCTAGTCTCAACTTGGATCCAGATTTCCAAGTATAAACTCTATTCTGCTTTGGATCTCCAATTAACAGATCCAAATTCCATTTAGGATCCAGATCCTCATTCCATTTTGGATCTCCGATGACAGATCCAAATTCCACTTAGGATCCAGACCCTCATTCCCCTTTTGAATCTCAGATCACAGATTCAAATTCTATTTAGGATCCAGATCCTCCTTTCATTTTGGATCTCCAATTACAGATCCAAATTCCATTTAGGATCCATATCCCCATTCTACCATTGGATCTCAGACTTCAGATCCAAAATCCTTTTCTTTAGGGTCCAGAATCCAATTCTACTTTGGATCTCAGACTTCAGATCTAATTCCCTCTTAGGATCCAGAGTCCAACCCTATCTCGGATCTCAGATTTGAGATCCAAATACCATCTTGAATTCCAAATCTTGAATCCAATTCCATTCAAAATTCCAGATCCAAATTCACTGTAATTCCAATTCTTAAAACCAGTTCCTCTTCATTCCAGATTTCAAATCAAGTTCCTATTTCGGATCCTAAATCCAAAAAATCAACTAAAACTCTATTTAGAATCCAGAACTTAGATTCATATTTCATCTTGAAATTCCAACTTTTGCAAATCCCATTTCTCAATTTAGATTTCCCACATTCCCTTCTAAATTCAAAACTTCAAAATTGGAATTCAATTCCATTCCAAATATTCGTCCAAAGTTCAAAATTCTAATTCAAAGTCCATTTATGACTTTGAAATTTCCTTTCTTCTCTTTTCCCTCATATCAGCTTCAAAAATCATTTTCCAAAATCCAGATTTATTTTCCCTAGCTCTTGATCATTCTAAAAACTTAGAACTTTAATCTTAAGTTCTAAGTTAGAAATCATTTCTTCACTTTATCAGATTTACTTAGAAATTCTTCAAAACATTTTTCAAAAAAAAGCATACATCTTTGCATTTGCACAAGCATGATTCATTGTGCATCTAGACTTAGGATAAATACTTAAATAATTTCTTAGCAAAGCAAAAGGCATTAATTCGACCCTTGGTTCGATTACCCCTGGTAAAGACGCCAGGAACAGTCGAACCTCGTACCGACGAGCGGATCCCGTCTCCCGGTTTTCCCGCAAATATTTCAAAAACGGAGGCGAGTTATTTTAAAATATTTTCAAAATTAAGGTCAAGTGAGACCCGCAAAAGAATTCCTCTTCTCTTCTCTTCTCTCTTTCTTTCCGTCTTTTATCTTTCTCCCTTCAAAAAGGAGGAAAAATAAGAGGTTGGAAAGGAAAAGGGAAGGAAGAGAGAGAGTATTACGAGAGGAAAAATTTTGCGATGATCACAGGTTTGGCGACCGTGATGGGACACGTCTCCGTCCGATCGAATTATGCCTTTTCTTTTGCTTTGATATTATCTAAGTCTTTATTCTTCATATGTCAGCTTCATTTTCATGCAAACCTTAGGAAGCCTAGATTCTATCCTAAGCTGACATCATTTGCATATAGGATTTAAGTATGGTTTGATAGGACCATATTGAGGAGATTATTCCATGTTTACATTAGACTTAGGTTTGAAATACAACTCTCCTCAATTCTAGGGATTGAATGCAAACAATGTATGCAAGTGTATGCTTCTCTTCATTTTAATCTATCTCTTTAGGACTTGCATAAGAGCCATCTGATTTTTGCATGTTGATCATATTTTGAAAACATCCCTACCTATATTGTCCCGGTCTTCACGTTGCTGGGCTGTCTCACTGAACCATAGTTCGGGAGAGAGCCTCACAACTGGACCACTTATTTGGGTTTGCGCCCCCTTACCACGTACCTAAGGGCCATAGTCCGAGGTATATCGGTAGGTGCTCAAGGATGTTGGGAAACCACTACCTTAGAACCGGAGAAATATTTCTATGCCACGTACTTCGAGCGTCAGCTTGTGTATATCGGCGTATCTTGATTGGAATCAGATGATCTGAACCCTAGAGTTAGGATTAAGGTCCTATAAGCCATTTTCAAATATTGCATTTAGAGTCAGCCTTTAGGGAGTGTTGTATGCACATCCTTGTTTGTGCAACTTTAATTGTATGATAATTCTCTTATTTCTTCATATATATGTATCAAACCCTTTTCAAAAACCCTGGGTGTATTATTCAAAAACTTACTCTTATTTTCAAAAACCCCAGGTGTATATTTCTATCTAACTACATTTCTTGTCCCTTTCAGATCAAATCTTTCTTCAAAAACCCTGGAAAATTCCTTTAAAAATTTTCATCAACCTTTTTCAAAAGTTTTCAGGTTTGATTCTTTAAAAGAGTCTATCCATAAGTCCTGCATTCTATCTAATTCTCCTTATTTCTTCTCTTACCCCAGTATCATCTCAATGGCATCAAATTCCCTTGATGTTGTCTTCCCCCGAGATCATGTCTTTTATCAGATTCAGGATGGACCCCTAGATCTGCGGGTCATTCAGTCTCGACCTTTCTTCCCTCGGTGGTATTATTCTTGGTTCACCACCTTCTCACGTATGTTCCCAGACCACTTGGATGACTGTGGGTTGGAGATGGCGTCAGCGGCAGGCAAGCGAACCATCAATGGAGCCCTGAATCAGGCTATGGCAGAACGGTGGAATCCACGTACCTGCACATTCTGGTTTCCTTGGGGGGAAATGACGCTACTGATGGATGAGTTTAACGATATCATGGGATTGCCCGAACCAGTTGGTCAGCCAGATGATCCTGTCGAGCAGCAGTTTTTGATCAACATCAAAGGGGTGGATATTCGAGAAGCCTTAGCAAGAGCAACAGGGAGCAGATCTTGGCCCCTTATCGAGATTAGTGGAAATCAGTTCATCGACCTGTTCGAACTATATCAAAAGTATGGAGCCTACAAAGAGGTTGACACTTTGTCTCGAGCAGCGAAGGACAGAATTCAGCACGCCATGATCCTGTGCACAGTGGGGTTAGCCTTCTTCCAAGATGGCCAGAATTTCATAGATATCAGAGTCGCTCAGCTCTTTCGAAGATGGGGAAACAAGCAGACCCGTCAGCTTTCAGTCTCCATGGCCGCATTAGCCTTTCTTTACAGAGGCTTGGCTCGATTTGCTCTTGGGGAGACCATTCTGGTAGAAGGATGCACCTACGCCCTGCAGTCATGGTTTCTGCGACACGTTCCCTCGAAGGCCAGTTCTTTCAGGTTCAACAGTAAGCAGCCAAAGACAGTCATCCAATGTCGAGCTCTGATCGAGAAGCTGCATCAGGAGGAGATTACCTAGGATTTCTTTGACATAAAGGAGACTGTTCCTCGATACACTTATGCCCGTGACAAGCGCTACAAATTGATGGGCCCTTTCTTTTGTGTTGATTATCAACCGGAACGATGTCTGAGGCAGTTTTCACAGCGGCAGGTTCGTGCCAACACCCGTTTCCCGACAGGCAACATGCCAGAATTCAACCTGCAGTCGGATCAGTGGTTTGGGGCATATCATGTCACCAAATATACTTGGGATTCCTTTATTTCTCTGTCTATATTTCCTGGACCAAATGTATCATCTGAATATCAAGAATGGTGGCAAACTGTTTGCCCACCCTCTCTTTGTCTTTGAATGTTAATATCAATAAAAATTACTTTTTGGCCAAAATTTTATTTCTTGTATTTTGTTTATAGCACAAATAGTCACAAATTTTGGGTGACGACCTCATCCTGGGTAAAAGGGACTTTCCTTCCACGTTTTCTTCAAATATATTTTTATGGTTGACGACCTCGCCTAGGTAACAAGGCACATTTCTCTGTTATCATCAAATGGTAACACAATTATCACAAATCGTGTGATGACCCAATCCCGGGTAATGGGATAATCTCTTGAAATTGTCTACCAAATCCCTTCATTTCTTGCTTTTTTTTCAAAGAAACTGTGATTTTCAAAAGCTTCTCCATACTCTAACCATTCCCATATTCTACAGGAAAGCTTTGGCATCTGAAGATGGTTCAGACAAAAGCTGATAAGAGGGCTGCTCAACAGCACAGCGACAGCGAATCAGAGGAGATGAATTCTCCTAGATTATCCAAGAAGAATAACTCTGGGGATGAAAGCGACGTTGATCCGACCATGTACCGGATCTTTCAAAAAATGATGACCAAGATGATGGCCGAGCAGGCTAAAGCTGGTCCCAAGAAGGCGGCTCCTAAAAGTAAAGCTAAAAAGAAGCCCATGAAGAAACCCATCAAGATCAGCAAGCAGAAGAAACAGCGTGACAGTACTTCTGAGGATTCTGGGTCAGCAGGAGAAGTCTCCGAAGAAGAAGAGCAGTTGATTTACATTCCAAAGCATCTGCGGCAGTCCAAGAGGCCAGTGGAAGAGCCAGTATCAGTAAACAAGCCCAAGTATGGGGTCCCCGCAGAGGATTCAATTCAAGCTTTGACCAAGATAGTAAAGGACTTGCAAATCCGTGACAAAGGAAAGAGGTCGTACACCAGGCAGGACTTCTATCTCGGTTTAGAAGGGGACAAGGACCTGGAGAATCTCCCCCGGAAGTTCATCAAGTTTGATGGAACCGGCGACCCGAAAGCTCATTTAGCAATGTTCTTCGCAGAATGCGCCCGGTTCAGTGAGGATAACCGCGCCCTTTTCCTTTGTTTTCCCCGCAGCCTGGACGGGATAGCAGCGAAGTGGTACGCTGAACATGTCAATCCCATCAAATTGAGGGATTTTGATAAAGTTGTTAATATGTTTGTTGAACGCTTTCTGTTCAACACGGAGGCTCTGCCTACCCTGAACCACTTATGCAACCTCAAACAAGAGCCCAATGAGAAGGCCAAGGATTTCATCCATAAGTGGAGAAGTATTTGCAATAAGATGAGGAATCCCATTTCTGAGGAGCATGCCCTCCAGGTCATCCTCAACAATTTTTGTCAGCCTCTAAAAAGTCTCCTTTTTCCTTATCCCTCCAAATCCTTCATCGAACTAACCGAGCGAGCAGAATGGCTCGAAATGGGGGTAGAAAATGGGATGTATGAGGGTGTTTCTTCGGCCAAGAACATCCTGGACCCAAAGAAAAAGGCCCATTTTACCTACTCAGCTGATATCCCCGAAGACCATCAGGGCAGTAGCAGTAAGAATGACAGCGGCAGTGGCATGAGGCCCGAACAGAACAGGGGAAGAAAGGGCAAGTTCTTCAAAAACAATGACAAATCTCTCCCAACCGGTCCTCAACAAAAAGGGGACTTTCAAGAAAAACCAAAACACATCAATTGGAGCAAAGATAAGAAATTCACTCCTTTAGACCAGCCTCTGGAGAAAGTGCTGGAATACCTGCTATCCCATGGGATGGTGAAATTACCCAAAATTGCAGATCCTCCAGTCTTCATGGGGAAGTACAGAGAGTAGTACTGCAAATTTCATAGAGCCATGGGGCATGATACAAAACACTGCTTCGTCTTGAAGCATTTGGTCCAAGACTGTATCGATAAAAGCATCCTTGTAGAAGATGAAGAGGAGGGCAAAATGGAAATTTTATCTGCTCCATTTCCAAAGCATTCAGCATCAACCATCTCAGAACACTCTTTCCTCCCACAGAGCCATATACATCCATGCTCTAGTGAAGAGCTAAAACTCCAGCATCAGGTAATGGTTCTACATCAGGATCAGCCTATGTCTCAGAAAATGGATATCTTCTCACTTCTTGACCAAGTAAGCGTACCAGTCAAGGATGAAAGAATTCCAATCTTCCCAAAGAGTTTTCTTAAGAAAGAAGCCCGCACAGAGAAGGCAGAAACCTCTAAAGCAGCAAAGGAACAGGCTGATGATTTCCAGAAGCCAATTACGGCGCTTTCCAACATTTCCATCTTCGAATTAACTCATGATTCTCCCAAGCATCAGGAAAAGTTGGATGATCTATTAAGAAAGATCAAGGTGAAGCCGGGCACCACGCCCGAAGACATGGCACAGATTGTAAACCAGGCGATGACAAATGCGCCTATTACTTTCTCCGATGAGGACCTGCCGAAGCCTTATTCATTTCACAATAATGCACTGTACATTGTGGTAAGGACCCGAGGCATGACTGTCCCGCACGTGCTTGTTGATGGGGGCAGCAGTTTGAATATTTGCCCAGAAATGACAGCGAAAGCATTGGGATTGAAAGAGGAAGAATACGTGCCTGACCCCATTACTATCTATGGCTTCGATAATCATGGGCAAACCGCCAAAGGAAAAATCTTTTTAGAAATCTTCATCAACTAATCAGTACACACGGTGCTATTCCATGTCGTCAACGTGCCGTCAACTTACAATCTGTTGTTGGGACGAACATGGATCCACAATGCCAATGCCGTTCCATCAACCCTCCACCAGTGCATCAATTGGTCCAAAGGTGGAATGATCACCACCATTTTGGCCGAAGATCCTGAAGAGAGGCTGCCACAACCTATGATTCCTCGTCCAACATTCACAACTGATATTCCAAGCATCCGAGAAGCGGATGAGATCAACCTCAGTGATAGTCTAGAGATGCTGAAACTGAAAGATGTCATGGAAGAGGAAAATATTGCAGCTACGGTCCAATGGCAGGGACCTTGTTTCTTAAAGCTGGGAGGACGCATCAATTACACTTCCTTCAAAAATCATCCTTTATTCCCTCAGTTTTCTAAAGCAAGAAAGGGATTTGATCTGCTGATAAAACATGGATACCAGCCGTTCCGAGGCATGGGAAAAGATGAAGACGGAATGATAGAGCCCATCATTTCAGTTCAGCATGCGGACAGTTCAGGGTTGGGGTTCACCGGCCCGGATTCCAGCAACAAGACAGTTTTTATCAGAGGAAGCCAATGAAGAGATGATGTCTTAGTTTTCCTGCTTTCTTTTCTTCTCTTTTATCTTGTAGAGACAAT
Organism: Nuphar pumila; assembly: GCF_984573655.1. NCBI lineage: Eukaryota > Viridiplantae > Streptophyta > Magnoliopsida > Nymphaeales > Nymphaeaceae > Nuphar > Nuphar pumila. The sequence goes on along the minus strand of NC_143262.1, from coordinate 32,695,268 downwards.
ACAGTCCCATCTTTTGTTAAAATCTTGTAAATACTTTACTTCAATCAATGAAAGATCAAAATTTTCTCTTCGAGTATCCATCATTTCCTTCTTATACTTTGTCTATGTCATTGCTCTTGCTTTATACAAAATTTTTGATTTGGCTCGTACTTTCTCTTAAAAACAACCTCTTTTTGGCGTTTTCAGGACCATTAACTCCTGAATCAATGACAAGATTTGTTATCAATCCCAAGTATCTAAAATTGGCAAGGTTTCCTGAGATGAAAGACAGAGCAGAGGTCAGTCAGGCAGCAGAACAGACTGAAAAGCCAGCCGAATTTGATTCCACCATTCAAGAATTGCCAGAATTTGCCCACATTCAGAAGCAGGATGAACCATCATCTTTGGTTCAAGATCCAACTGAGGATATTAACATTGGGTCGGAAGATGATCCGAAAATTCTCAAAATCGGGTCGAGTCTAAGCGAAGTTGAAAAAGCTAGACTCATCCAATTCCTCAAAAAGCATCAGGAAGTATTTGCGTGGACTTATGAAGATATGCCAGGATTGGATATCAAGCTGGTTGAGCATCGACTCAAGTTGAAACCAGAAGCCAGACCAATCAAGCAGAAACTAAGGAAGTTAGACCCTCGAATTGAGCAGCAAGTCAAGGAAGGACTCGAAGATTTATTAAAAGCAGGCTTCATCCGGGCCATTGATTACCCAGACTGGTTAGCAAATATCATGGCAGTCCCTAAAAAGAACGGAAAAGTTCAAATTTGCATTGATTTCAGGGACCTCAATAAGGCCACCCCAAAAGATGATTATCCGCTTCCCAATATTGATCTGTTAATCGATAGCACGGCAGGTCATGCCATGTTTTCCTTCATGGACGGATATTCAGGTTATAATCAGATCAAGTTGGCCATTTGTGATCAGTCAAAGACTTCATTTACTACCCCATGGGGTACCTTCTGCTATACAGTCATGCCATTTGGGCTCAAAAATGCCGGGGCAACCTATCAAAGGGCAATGGCCGTCATTTTTCACGATCAAATGCATAAGAATATGGATGCATATGTGGATGATATTTTGGTTAAGTCTAAAGAAGAAGAGGATCACCTTGATGCTCTTAGTCAATTTTTTGAAAGACTTATTCTCTATAAATTGAGACTTAACCCTCAGAAATGTGTCTTTGGAGTTGAGTCCGGCAAATTACTCGGCTTCATCATCAGCAAGAAAGGGATCGAGGTGGATCCGGCCAAAGCAAAAGCCATTATTGACATGCCGCCTCCAACTAATCTCAGAGAATTGCGAGCCTTCAAGGGCGCATTCAGTCTATTCACAGATTCATCTCTAATCTGGCCATGAGATGCGAGCCTTTCAATCATTTGCTAAGAAAAGGAGTTAAATTTGAATGGGGATCAGAATGTCAGCTCTCGTTTGAGCGCATCAAGCAGTATCTCCTTAATCCACCCATTTTGAAGCCGCCAAAGCTGGGAAAGCCTCTCCTACTATACATTTCTATCAATCAGAACGCCTGTGGTGGATTCCTCGCGCAGTATGAAGAGGGCAGCCTGATAGAGCACGCCATCTACTACGTGAGCAAAACATTCATTGATTATGAAAAGAAGTATTCTCAGATGGAGAAAACTTGTCTAGCTCTGGTTTGGATGTGCCAGAAATTAAGACATTATTTGTTGGCTTCTGAAATCAAGTTTCTATCAAAACTTAATCCTCTTAGATATATTTTGGAGCAACCGTTTCTCACTGGACGGATTGCAAAGTGGCAAGTCCTTCTGATGCAATATGATTTAGAGTATGTCTCTCAAAAGTCGATTAAAGGCCAAGTGATTGCAGATCAGTTGGCAGATTTTCCCCTGACAGAAGAGATTAAAGCAGAGGATGATTTTCCTGATGAGCATATCTGTAATATCCAACAACCCCCAGTTTGGAATATGTTTTTCGATGGCTCTAAAAATATGTCTGGCATCGGGATTGGAGTCTTGTTAATCACTCCAGAAAAGGAAATGATCCCTTATTCTCTCAAACTTGGTTTTCAATGCACTCATAACATGGCCGAGTATGAAGCTTTAATACAAGGCCTCAAAATCTTGCAAAGTTTCAATGTCAAGAGAGTGCATGCCTTTGGCGACTCTCTACTTGTTGTCAGTCAAGTTAACACTGAATGGCAAGTAAAAGATCCCAAATTAATTCCCTATCAGAAGATCGTCCTAACTCTTGTGGACAACCTCGAAGAATTTCAGCTCAGTCACATCAGAAGAGAGCATAATCAGATAGCCGACGGTTTAGCCAGTCTGGGCTCCATTTTATCCTTCAAAGGCAGTGAATCATGTCGTTCTTTCGAAGTTGGCAGACTTGAGCAACCTGCTTTCGATTCAACTATACAAGTAAACCAGGTCAATCAGAAGGAAAAGCCTTGGTATCAAAATATCAAGAATTTCATTGAGTCTGGTGAATTTCCACCAGAAATGCCAAAAAGGGAGCAACGTGCAATTCAGCGTATGTCTACCCGATATTTCATTCTTGCCAATGTCCTCTACCGCCGTGGATTCAGTTCTGAGTATTCAAGGTGCTTAGACAAAGAAGAAGCTATGGAAGTTATCCAAGAGGCACATGAAGGGATTTGTGGTGGCCATGTCGGCTATCAGACTCTCGTCAAGCAGATCGTTCGAGCAGGATACTACTGGAACACCATGCAGCGGGACTGTCATCGATTTGTGAAAAAGTGTGTCAAGTGTCAATTACACGCGCCTTATATTCATGCTCCAGCCACATATCTACAATCAGTTGTTTCTCCTTGGCCATTTTCTATGTGGGCTTTTGACGTTGTGGGCCCAATTACTCCTTCTGCTTCCAACGGCCACAAATACTTTCTAGCTGCGACAGAGTATTTCACGAAATGGGTTGAAGATGTTACTCTACGCACAGTAGAAGGCCGCCATGTGGTTTCTTTCATTCACAAGAACATTCTTTGCCGTTTCGGCATACCACATGACATTGTTTCGGACAATGGAACTCATTTTAAAAATGAGAGAATGAAAACCTTCTGTTCTAAATTCAGAATTTTCCATCATTTCTCAGCTCCTTATTATCCTCAAGGGAACGACCAAGCAGAGGGTACCAATAAGATCTTGATTCGTATTTTGGAAAGGACTGTGAAGACAGGCCGAGACTGACATGAGAAAATTCATGACGCACTTTGGGCATATCGGACCACCATTCGGACTCCGACTAATGCCACTCCTTCAGAACTTGTTTACGGAACTGAAGTGGTGTTACCTCTCCATGTCCAGAAGCCCGCTCTCAAATTTGCTTCTCTTATAGAATTGTCACTCAATCAGTATCAACAACAGAGATTGGTGCAACTAGATTTACTAGATGAAAAGAGGCTCAAGGCAGCGGAGCACGCTCAAGCTTATCGACAGAGGATAGCTCGACACTATGCCAAGTTCGTCATTGAGAGAAAATTTCGAGTTAACGATTTGGTACTCAGATCAACGGTTCATCTCAAGCATCGAACACGGGGCAAGTGGTCACCCAACTGGGAAGGCCCTTATGTAGTTAAGGAAGCACTGCCTCGCAATTCGTATCGTCTAATCAACGCAGATGGAGTGGAAATGCCAGATCCCATCAATGCTCTGCATTTGAAGAAGTTTTACGCCTGAAATGTTTATTCTAAAGCCTTTGTACTCTTCAAAGAGCCATTTTCAATAAAATAATGATCTTCTATCAATTCTTACATTCTTCTCCATGATACTGGGGTATTTTATTTTTGATCTATAATCATCTTCTTCCATCATATGCAGGCAGGATTAGACGAAAAGCTCTTTTCCTCAAATTTTGTTAGTTCTTAATTAATCTTGTGATCTTTATTTTTTATTTCATTTGATTCATTTTGGTTTAATCAAATTTACATCAAGCTAACGCTCATTTATGTCAAGTTTTAACAAATTTTTCAATCTTATTAAAATTTCCTCTACCTTTATCTTCAAAAAAGTACCCCTTCAGGTTAAGGGATAAACCTGATGCTTCCTTTCAATGAGGTATTCTTTTTATTATTTTCCCCGTTCAGGATAAGGGGACAAAACCCCGAAAGTCGACCACATGCAAATAAACTATGATGGTCCATTAATTTTTACCAAAGAATCTTTATTTTCTCAAAATTTCACTTTGTTTAGCTCATCTTTTACAACTCAGTCCTCGCACTAGGGTATTTCCCAAAAATCTCCAATCATCCATTGAGCTCATTTGGAGGATCCGGTCCTCGCACCAACAACTTCCTACATTCGATCTTTGATCAAAATCCTTTCTTCTACAAAATTCAAGTCCTGATTTAAAATCTCCCAAAAGTTGATGTATTTCAAAACGTCGCAGTTTTTACTGGTCAGGTATTTCAAACGTCCGAGTTTTTCTGGTCAGGTATTTCAAACGTCCCAGTTTTTACTGGTCAGGTATTTCCGAAAAGATCCAACACTCGTTGATCATATATTTCAAACGTTCCAGCTTCTCGCTGGTCAGGTATTTCGAACGTCCCAGCTTTTGCTGGCCATGTATTTCAAAAGATCCAACACTCGTTGGGCATATATTTCAAACGTTCCAGCTTTTTACTGGTCAGGTATTTCCGAAAAGATCCAACACTCGTTGGTCATATATTTCAAACGTTCCAGCTTCTCGCTGGTCAGGTATTTCAAACGTCCCGGCTTTTGCTGGTCATGTATTTCAAAAGATCCAACACTCGTTGGGCATGTATTTCAAACGTTTCAGCTTCTTGCTGGTCAGGTATTTCAAACGTTCCAGCTTTTTGCTGGTCAGACCCAACATTCGTTGGTTATGTATTTTAAAAGTTTCAGCTTCTCGCTGGTCAGGTATTTCAAACGTCCCAGCTTTTGCTGGTCAGGTATTTCAAAAAGATCCAACACTCGTTGGGCATGTATTTCAAACGTTCCAGTTTCTTGCTGGTCAAGTATTTCAAACGTTCCAGCCTTTGCTGGTCAGGTATTTCCAAAAACGATCTAACACTCGTTGGTCATGTATTTCAAACGTTCCAGTTTTACGCTGGTCAGGTATTTCAAACGTTCCAGCATTTCGCTGGTCACGCATTTCAAACGTTTCAGCTTTGCTGGTCATGTATCCCCAAAAAAAAGAACTCAGCTTTTGGTCATGTATTTTCAAAAGACCCAGCTCTCGCTGGTCATATATTTCAAAAGGTCCCAGCTCACAATTTTCGAGCCCCCAAATCAACCTATTTTCCATAAATCAAACCTTCAGGGTGTGATTCCTCCATTCTCTCATTTCCAAAACCTTCGGGTTTCAATCTCTCAAATATGTCATTTCCTAAAAAAATCTCAAGATTATCAATTCTCCAACCTCTCGGTACAATATTTTCAAAAATTCACCATTTTCTCAACCCTCGGGTTATAATTTCCCAATTTCTATCATTCTCAACCTTTTTATTAAAACCCAGCTTTTCATAACCATTCGTGTATTTCCCAAAAGACCCAACACTCGTTGGTCGTGTATTTCCAAAATGTTCCAGCATTATTGCTGGTCATGTATTTTAAATGTTCTAGTTTTACTGGTCGAGTATTTCAAAAGGTTCCAGCTCCTCGCTTGTCACGTATTTCAAAGGTTCCAGCTTTCGCTGGACAAGTATTTCAAAAAAATCTCAACATCTATTTGTCATCTATTCCAAAAGGTTCCAGCTCTCGCTGGTCAGGTATCTCAAAAAGGTTCCAGCTTCCGCTGGTCACATATTTCAAAGGTTCCAGCTTTCACTGGTCATGTATTTCAAAAGTCCCAGCTTTTGCTGGTCATGTATTTCCAAAATTGAAGATACAACTCAAGTTCTCATCAAAATCTATATTGAGTGATTATTTCACAAAGAATTCGTGAAAACTTTGCCAATTTGCTAAAAAGCATTTGTTGATTATAAATATTCTCACTGTGCAAAGAGAATTTCCTCAGACTACCTCTAGTATTTCTTCCCAAAAAGGTAAAACTTTCTGCGAAAAGAGGTAAAATTCAAATCTTTTCCTGCTGATCAACCGAAAGGATGTAAGAAATGTTCTCGATATGATCAATGAAAGAAATCTTCAATGATGTTGAAAAGCCAGAAGCGAATTGATATTTATCGTGGCTATGGCGCATGTTTTAAAATGACTTTCTGGCAATCAGGCAGTGGAAATATCTTGAGCCATAAAAAGAATCCATTCAATCCATATCTCCTCATTTATTCATTTAAAGCTTCAATCAAATATCCGCAAAAGAGATCTCTCGATTGTCGTCAAGATGAAGACGAACTAAGCGAGTAGATCCCCGGGGCCAAAGAAGATTTGAAACATCTCCAAGATGACGGAGCTTGTGACGGATCCTTCCAGGGAAAGTTCGGATCACTGTCGAGATGAAGGCAGATGCGACGAACCTACCGACAAACCCTAAAAGATATTTGATTCCAGCTATCATCTAAAAGACCTTTTTGAGCCAATATCATATATAATCCCTGAGAGAAAGAAGGATCGGAGCATCTCCAAGATGAAGGAGCTTGTGACGTACCCTTCCCTGAAAAAGAGAGAAAAGTCAGGACATCCAAAATGAAGGATGATGTGAAAAACCAAGAAAGCCCAATGACTCAAAAGACTGCAAAAAGATCATCGTAGGAAAACACCCAGATATCAAACTGCCGAAGTTGCCAGAAGTCATCTTTTCTTGTGCAAAATTCTTTTATCAATATCTCTTTGTTTCCTGCTTTTATGAAATTAAGAATATTTCTTCTATTCTCATATCAGGGAAATGGATAGCTTCCTTGAAGAAAATCATCAGTGCTAAAAATTTGAATCTGACTCTTAGAACCGAGGAGTTAACCCCGATGGAGGAAATACTCTAGGTAAAAGAGGAAGTATCTTTGCACATACATACACATTTTCAAGCATTTGAATCTACTACAATTTTATCTCATTGGCAAAATTTTCTAGCTATTCCAAGAATGAAATAAACATTCAATATCCATTTTGATGCAACCTAGCGTTGTTTATATCTTTCAGAAGAATTGCCTCATCCAGTTGAAGTATCTCTTCCTGTCCCATCGCGGTTTCTTCAGTCAAGGATTCTGTATGATGTTCCCACTCAGGTTAAGGGTCAAAACCTGAGTTTTCTGCGAGAGGTCATTCATTTCAAAAAAGCTATTTTCAGTCTCAGCAAATGAGACACCCAAAATCATTCCTTTTTCCAAGCTTTAGGGAACCCTATATTTCCTCCTTTTGCAAAAAACCCTCTCGGATTTGTTCGTCCAAATTTTGAAGGTCCCATCGTGCTTTCTCCATTTTTGAGAAACCCGTATGGTAGATTTCCTATCCAGATTAAGAGTTAACCCAGAACCTCGCTTCGCGAGGTATTTTCCTTGCAGGTTTGGGTTAAACCTGAGTCACATTCCAATGAGATTCCTTGTTTTGACAAGATGTTTTCTTTCAGTCCCATCATGGTTCCTCCCATCAAGGAACCCATACTTCATACATTCATCCAAAGAAAGGATCATACTCGGGCTTCATTTCACAAGGCATTTTCCAAAATGTCCCATCAAGGTCCCCGTGTATCCCTTTCCTCAATTCAAATTCATCTTGATATATCTTCGTCCCATCCAGGTTAAGGGCTAAACCTGAATCATTCCAAAGAGAGTATCTTGTCTCATCCATAGAGACCTGATCAAAATTCTCATTTCCCACCAATTCGGAATTTCCATCTGAAGTACCATCGCGATTTCCTCATCTTTTACTCAATCATATAATTTTCGAGGATTTCGCCTCCCCAAAACCATTCAGGATAAGGTTCTAAGCCTGAAAAGCCATATTCTCAAAATAATTCTTCCACACCCAGTTCAGACCTGCTGACTGGGGCATTTTTAAAATTTGGAGTGTTGTCTTTGCCACTAAGCTCGGCTTTCAACCGGCTTAGTAGCAAAGAGGGGCATCTGTGAACACCCCAAATTTTTCAAAGATTTACAAAAATGACCTTTTTGCCCCTGACTCTATTTTCTGAGAAAATCAAAGCGATTTCAAAGCTAAATTTCAGTCTTTCTTCAGATTTCTAGATTAAATTCCACATTGATATATTTAAATTCAACTCCGGGTCTGAACTCAGTGTTTTCAATCCAAATCTGAGCCCCGTTGTCCGATTTCCAAAATAAGATCACAAAAATACCAAAAATGATTTTGAAAGGCCCGGGCGGCTCATCCGGCACTCTGTTGGATCCTCGGCCCTATATTTCTCGGTTTGAGGTTGTAAACCTTGAATATTTCTCAAAAATTCGGACACAAGTCCATTCTCTGAAGAAATTTTCTCAAAATAACTCAAAAAAATTCCCTTTTGTAAATATTTTTACAAAAAACACAAAAAAAATAGTTTTAAACCTTTGATTTTATTCTAAAAATACAAAATATATATATATATATATATATATATATATATATATATATATATATAAACCAAAAAAAAAAAAATCGAGAAAAACTACAAAGAAAATGGATGATTTTCAAGCTTTTGAAGCCATTTTTACCAAAAACCTCATTCCTTAACCATTTTTTTTTAGAAATTTCTTAAAAGGGGAACCACCTTTTTGAAATATCAAAAAGTTGCAACGGACTCCTCCCGCGCATGCTCTCTCTTGATTCACCACCGTCGATCTTCAACAATCGCCATGGTTCTTCACCTTCCATCCGCAGCGGACTCCTTCTCGAACCCTCCATTCCCTCTTTAAAAGAAGGCACCGACTACATCCTAGGGGGATCGATCATCTCTTTCTCTTCTGAAGCATACATTTTCTTTCTGGCAAAACACCGATCAACCACCGAGTTTTCTTTGAAACCCTCCATTACAATCCACGATTCAATCGGCTAAGTTCATCAAGAACTCTTCAGAATCGTCATATTCCTTCCGTCTGAGGTTCCCATTGCAAAAACAAGAAGAAGAAGCTCTCCATAAGGCGGCTTCCCTGCAGTCGCCTGAGAGAAGGTCAATCCTTAACACCTCTGGTAAGGACAATACCCCTCCTCTTCTTCATTCCTTCTTAATTAATTACCCTTCTTCTACTTTCTTTTCACATAAACCTCATTTAAATTCTCCTTTCCATTTATTTGCCCCATTGACGCACCATGGGTTTTGTCTGAGTTGCCTTTAGCAACCCTGACATATCCCTGTGCAACAGAGATGGGATAAAATTATCCCAACATCAACTGAGATTTTTTTTTACTCTAATATGCATTGTATTCCTGTCTACTGATCAGAAAGAAAATCAATTCAAACCAAGTGATACGTTGAAAAGGATCAGAGATCCGGCTTTGATTAGAAATGAGAATCGAATTTTCAAATCAGATCCCGATTTTGTGAATTACATCGAATTCTTACTAAACGTTTGAAGATTTATCTGCCAGATTAATGGAATGATCAAGAATCTTAAAGATGAAGTCCAAGTTTCAAAGCACCTGCAAGCCTGTTTGTTCTTAATTTTTGAAAATCTGATAAGGGGAAGTTTATCATGGAAATCTCTTAAAATCACCAAAAGTCATTGCCGATTTCCGCGATTATTGAATGTCGCTGACATTAATAAGCAATCCACAGGATCGATATTAACAATGTTTCTCATTAGTCTCGTCCCGTGATTCTTCTTTTTTTTTTATGGTTTTGTTTTGTCTTCCAATTATTGCTTACAGGTGATCTCTGTTTATAATATGTGTTTTATTGTTAACATCTGCCTTCATGTCCTTGCCCAGCCTCTAGTGTCTAGCATTTGTATTTTCTTCACCTTTGTTCTGCTATGGTATATCTATACAAACACTCAGAGAATTTCTTTTTTTTTTTGGGGGGTAATCGGCTAATGTCCATTAAATTCTATACTTTCCCATATGTCAGCTGGTTTTACCCATTCAATGTTTTGAGATGTATAAGTATACATGTATAGATCATAGACAGCAAATAGTTTTCTTTTTAGGACCATATGGAGTCGAGTAGATATCACCAACATCTGCAATGAGAGTCACGACTGAATGTCATTCTGGGACAGGTTCACAAGCAACTTTGCCTTGATTCTCTTCTCAAAAAAAAAAAAAAGATATGAAAAAAAATATATAAAAAGAGAGGAAATGGCAGAATGTGACTGTGGCTGAGGGAGGAAGTTTGCAATGGTAGTTAAATCTCTTACTATTTGTCTATTTTGTTTTCAGTTTTCCTCGGATGCCATGTTGAATGTCTTTCATGATGGTTTGAATACCTCTGCTCGTAATGTTAATCTTTTGTCCAAGGCATATACAAACACCATCATGATGGTAATCAGTGATATCCAGCAGTGATATCATCGAATCACTGGAGTTTATCATAAATCCTGACCAGTTAAATTAATCATATCCTGCCTAATGTTGTTTCCTTTTCTCGCTCATCAGGATTGGGAGTTGTGAGAAGCCCGGTGTTCTGAACAGGTTCATATATATATTGACTTGAATCCATCATTGTTTCATTTTAGCTATTAATATTGTGGCAAATTGGTCAGTGTTCTTTTTTTTTTAGCTTCACTTTAGTTCTCTGCTAAACGTGTTTAATATACACTTCAAGTGGAAATTGATGTGTTCTCTATTAATCTCCATTCATGTCTTTCCAAATACCTTCAGGATAGGTCATTAGTTGTTTGGATCCTCACCTCCTCTGGACCAATGTCTGAGATTTTAAAATCTTCATCAAGCCTATAGAGTGTTGTCCAGAACCTAAGGCTATCGTCAGTCCTGTAGAACATATACAGCCTGACAGGAAGTTGGTGATTAAATGGCTCGACTAATATGCCTAGCTGGAGCAGTGGTTGTGGTCTGAGGCTCTGTTGGAGAGCCCAGTCAAAGACCCTTCATCAAACCACTGGTGGCGAGCAGGGAATCCTTTTTTTACCTTTGATCCTGGTATGAGGAACAACACATGGTTATAAGGCATGGTGGAAGTAGGATCGCATGTTTGCCCATTTTTGAATGCAGTTGTCAAAATCCCATTTACTAATCTTGAAAAGGTGAGTCCGCGTCTGATAGGATCTTTCTATGCTTCCTATATTGGTGTCATAACAGGCCAGCCCATTTTCTTACCATCTGAAGGTTTCTGGAAAGAAAATATAACAGGTGCACATCCCCTATACAGTCGCAATTTGCTGCAAAATGGGGAATTGTTAGGATCGGAACAAAAAGCTTAGCTCCGATTTATAGTTGTTATAGATCTCCAGCCATCTCGCACCAACGAATTCTTATCTTTCAGTCCCATTGATAACCATCACTCACAGAATATCTCTGCATTTCTGCAAATGTGCACTACCCATCCATCAGCCGTCCATCATCCACCTCACCTGTATGTCAAGCTTAGTACATAGAAAGGCCTGATCTGGTTTCAGGTTCATCGAACAGCCCAGCCAAGACCCATTTCAGCTCCAGAAGCATTGAAAAATTCTAGTACAGTCCCTGTATCAGAAGTATCTTCCAATTCTCGTTTATTTGCTGAAAGTATTAGAAATCCTGCAGAGCATTAGGATTTGATGTGGTGGTAATCAGAGGGACATTGAGAATTAATGAGTCAGAGTTGTAATCTGCAAAATCTTGTCCTAAGATCTGAAGGTGTGGCCCTTAGAGAGCCAAAAGTTGCTGTCTAGACTTCGGTTTTGACAGAATCAATATAATCCTCCTTGTATCATTTCCTTAGTCTCGTCATAACTTAGATAAATTATTGTTGGATCAAGATTCAGACTTTCTTTGTGTTGTTCATGTGTCGGCCTGCCATTGAATGTGCTTTATATATGTACCTAGATCTCTCTTAATTGTGTTTCAGGATGGATGAATTCTCTTTTGACATCACTACAAACATTGATATACCTTTAGGTCATTAGAAGGCGATTTTTCCAAATCTTTTTGGCATTTAGCACTCGAATTTTCATTCCCATTGGTGTTTGGCCTCTCTCTCCCATTATTACAGTGTCAGTTATGAGAGTCTATTCAAAGTTCAATATACCCCAGTGTCATCCATCACATGTTCACTATGCCTGATAGGTATATGACACCATTTTTGCATTCATTCTGAACCTTCACTGATTATATACACTCATCTACACCATGTATGCCGTGTCCCTCCATTTCTCATTCAACACCCAGCAGTGCTGCAGCTTTCCCTGCGTCTGCCGAAAACTCTCCATTGCTGTAAATCAGAAATCAAGTTGGCAGCAAACTCCTTCGGCTGTACCTGCTAAGCACCTTCCATATACCTACAGCAGTGTTATGTGCTGCTGTAACATGACCACAATCATGATCCGTGTATTACTGTGGCTTTTTCCATTATGGTTTCATTCAAAACCTTTTGCACTATCCCCTATATCTTGTTGCCTAATTCATCCGGCTCCACCCACCACACTCCAGCAACACCTAGGCACCAACTGCTGTTTACACTACTGTTGTAGTTTCACTTTAACCATTCATTTCATCTTGCTTCTATCATCTGTGCATTTTGTTCATATCCGGTGGCATCATTTGATATTACTTGTTTCCTTATGTTTCATCATTTTACACACACCAGATCATCTGTGCATCAATCATTGGCATAAATGTATGTTGTTCATTATCATTATATATGAGTTATAACATGCATTATCTCATCAGCTCAACATGTCATTTTAGCATTCATTTCTTTATCAGTTCAATGCATCATACATATATTCCAAATATACATTTTCTCATAACATTTAGCACATGTATTTTTTTTTTAGTGTATGCATTCCAGTTTCAATATAGCATCTTAAATCCTCTCTATCTTTCACCTTCTGTTTCATGCTAACATTATTTTACAGGAAACATGTGAAAAAGTCCATTGTATGAAGTTGTAAACTTGATTCAATGAGTTGTAATAGCTAGATTTGAATGAAAATTTACATTTCCTGCTTTAGGTAGAATGGATGAGCATTGTAAACATTATAAATTGCTTATTCTCATGCATTTTTCCTTTATTTCTCAAAATTCCCACAATGGTGAAACACGAATGGCACGTTGTAAACACCCCAAATTTTCCTCACTCATTCTCAAACAATCCTCCTTGTTCAGTGCCAACCCTGTTAGGTCAGTGTAGGAGTCAAACCCCGAGTCAGTTTCAGAAAATCACCATTATACCCATTTTCATTAGGAAAATTACCATTTTACCCCTAGGTCATCCCAGACCCCAGTCAGTCGGAGTCAACCAAGCTCATTGGTCAGTTCAAGACAGTTAGAATATCAGTCATCTCAAGCTCATCTGATCTCATAAGGAATAAACCATTTTCATTTCTGACCATTCCTGCCAAAATGGGATCATTTCTTCAGAAATGAGCTTACTTCTCACTCAAATCCAGGCCAATTGTCTCTGAGTCAGTCATTCATAGTCAGTCATACTCCCCAGAGTCTAACTTGAGCTCACCACGAGTTCAAGCCCTCCAATTTCAGTTCAAAAGCCTTTCCAAGTGTCTAGGAGCCCATTTTAGTCCATTTCAGCTCTTTCAGCTGAAATTGAGCTGAGTTCAGCCAATTGAGCTAGTGTTCGAGCTTCGATTTTAGTTCATGTCAGTATTATTGACCTTTTTTTTAGCTCAAAGTCAGCTCAAGTTCGTAATTCACTTCACTCCAGTGACCATTCCGTACCATTTCTCTAAAAATGACAGCTTTTCTTGAAAATTCAGTCGGAAAGGTCAGTTGAGTCAGTGCCTGGTCAGTTCATTTGAGTTCTGAAACTCTAAAACTCAGCTCAATCCAGCTCATTTCAGTTCAATCCAGCTCCGACCATAGGTCAAAACCAGAAAGTGTAAAAGGCAAAAATCTTTGCCTTACTGTCCTTTGTCATCCCATAAAATTTTGGAAATTTTAATGGAAGTTTGATATCCTAAATCCCCTTTAGAATCAATATTTTAGGCAAAAATCATGAAATTTAGGGTTTTTATTTGAATTTCCATATTTAAAAATACAAAAAAATTAGATTTTCGAGCTTCATTCTGTTTTTAGGGTTATTTTAGGTGTCCATGCCAAATTTGGTTTAATTCCAAGTTCATTTGCTCCATGTGTTAGTTTATCTTTAAATTCAGAAGCGAAAATCAGGCGAAAATCAGGCTAAATTTGATATTTTGGGATATTTTCGTCATTTTAAGGTTTTTATCATGTACATAAGCATGTAGAATCATATTAGGGTTAATTTTAATCTCCTTTGCATTTCATATTTTTCAATTTTGCAAAATTTATTTCAGAAAACCCTGGTTTCAAGGCCATAGTCTTGTTATTGGGGGTATTTTGGTCATTTTGACCTAAATTTTGAAATTTCAATTTCTAATTCTCCCAAAATTTCATGCATATCATCATATTTCATCATATTATGTTTGATTTATTTCATTTGATTTTCAAATTTCCAAAATTTACAAAAATTCTTTCAGAAAACCCTGATTTCAAGGTCATCAGGGGTATTTTGGTCATTTTGACCCCAATTTCGAATTTTCAAGTTTATTTTCGAAATTTATTCATTATTCATCATGTTTATATCAAAGGAGGTATGATTTTGGGTTTATATCTGAATAATATCCGATAATTTCCCATATTTTCGGATAAATTCAGAAAAACCTACATTTTTGTGCTAACCTTGTTTTCTAGTTTTGCAGGAACATTCAAGAAGAAGACTTAGATTTTATTTTTTTTTATTTCAATTCAATGTAATCTCAAATGTAATAATTTGGAATAAGAGTTACATTTCTGCTTAGAATAGGACTGCATTGCATATAGTTTAATTTATGCAAATTTTAATATGTGATGTATGATTCATGCATATTTATTTCAAATTCACTATGGTTTACACGAATGGCACGTGCACAAGCTTTTAAGGAGTTTATAAACTCGGTGGGATTCGTATTTATGGCCATAGTCAGAATACGAAGAAAACCAAGATTTATGATCTTCGTATTAGCCACATTCAGCCTACACACTTAGGCTAACTTCAAAATGTACTGCATTTTTCAAAGTTTTAAAAGGATTTCCCAATTTCTCAATTGAAATTCCCTTTTCAAATTCATTTTCATTCATTCATATCATTCAAATTGCATTATTCTCAAATTCGTTTTCCAATTTCAATTTCAGAAAATTCAGCTTTCTCAAGAATTTCCAAGTCTTTCTCAGGATCTAATTTTCTCAAAATCCTAAGTTTTGAAAAGAGATTTCAAAGCATTTCCCAAGTTCAAACCAAGATTTTCCAATGTTTTAAAATTCTCAGATTTCAAAGTCTCAAGTTTTCAAAAAGATCAATTTTCTCAGATTTCTCCCTTTCTTGAGAATCCATTTGTCATTTCAAAAGTCATTTTCCAATGAATTTCTTAGATTTCTTAAGAATTCTCAAATCCATTTTCTCAGAAAAGCAATTCCAAATTTCAAAATTGATTTTCCAAAGTTCAAATTTTCCTAAGAATTCATTTTCAATCCAATTTCTGATTTTCAATGAACTTCAATGATTTTCCCAGGAATTCCAATTTCAAGTACTTTTTCAATCAATTTTCAAGCATATTTCAATCTTCCAAAGCAAACATCATATTTTCTCAAACTTGCATTATTTTCAAAATTTCATAGCACAAGCCTGATTCTTTGTGCATTCTAGGAAAAATAGAGCATAATTTAGATACTTGAATCAAGTTAGAGCACATAATTGGTCCTTGGTTCAATTACCCCTGGTAAAGGTGCCAGGAACGATTGAACCTCGTACCGACAGGCGGATCCCATTCCATGGAATTTTCCCGCAAATTTTCAAAACGGAGGCGAGTAAATTTTCAAAACAATTTTCAAAACTTTGGTCGAGTTTGACTCGCGGAATTCGTTTCTCTCTCGCAAGGGAGGGGAAAAATTTTTGCGATGATAACAGGTTTGGCGACCGTGATGGGACCTGTCCTCGCCTGATCAATTATGTGCTTTAACTTAGCCCAATTGTCAAAATTATGAAATGTCAGCTTTAATTTCTGATATCATGTGAACCTAGGAGCCTAGACTTGAACCCAGCTGACATGGATTGCATGTAGACTAGGCATGGTTTGGTAGGACCATATTGAGGAGAATTATGCATGCTCACTTAGACTTAGGTCTGAAATACAACACTCCTCAATCTAGGACTTGTATGAAAACAATGTTTGCTTCTTCAAAAGTTTTCAAAATTCTATCTCTTTAGGACTTAGAGCCTTCTGTTTGCCTGCATGTGATCATATTTCAAAAACCACCCCACCTATGTCTACCCGGTCTTCACGTTGCTGGGCTCTCTTCCAGAACCATAGTTCGGGACAGAGCCTCACAACTGGGCCACTTATTTGGGCTAACGCCCCCCTGCCACGTACCAAGGGCCATAGTCCAACGTATATCGGCAGGCGCTCAAGGATGTTGGGAAAACACAAGCCTAGACCCGGAGATGAGTTTTATGCCACGTACATCGAGCCTCGGCTCGAGTATATCGGCATAGCATGATTGGACACAGTTGATCTAAGCCTAGAGTCAGGATTAGGGTCCTAAAGCTCTTTCAAAATCAATGCATTTAGAGTTGGCTTCTTAGGGATTGCTGTATGTGCATAATTGTTTGTAATTCAATTTATGATATTCATTTTCGCCTTATTTTTCCCAATTTTTCCAAAATACCAAACAATTTTCCAAAATACCTCATTTTTCATCTTTTATGAAATATCTCCTTTTTCTCAAAAACCCTGGACGATTTTTCTAAATTATCCATCTTTTCCTTCAAAACTCCAGGAAATTTTCCATTCTTTCGTTCCTCTGGACTTCGAATTTCCAGCTTTCATTTTATCCTGCCTGCAATTTTCAAATTTCTTATATTTTTCCAAAGTCTAATTCCAGTCTTCTTGTCTTTCAGTCCAATGGCATCCAGTCAGCTCGATTCTGTTTTTCCTGAGGGTCACATCTCCTATGAGGTGCGACAAAGTCTTCCTGAGCATCGATCTCTTAGCACCGGACCCTTCTTCCCCCGGTGGTACTATGTCTGGTTCAAAAATTTCTCTCGTATGTTTCCGGACCACTTGAGCGATTGTGGGTTGGAATTGGCATCTGCAGTGGGAAAGTTGACAGTCAACGGCAATCTGATTCATGCACTGGCGGAGCGGTGGAATCCGCGCACTTGCACGTTCTGGTTCCCGTGGGGCGAGATGACAATACTGATGGATGAATTTTCAGAGATTATGGGACTGCCCGAGCCAGTCGATCAGCCTGGAGATCCATTAGAGCAGCAATTTCTGATCAATGTCAAGGGTCTGGACCCCAAAGATGTCGTAGCTCGCATGACAGGGGGCAAGTCTTTGCCACTGATTGAAGAAAACGAGAATGAGTACGTGAGCCTGATCGAGATCTACCGACAGCATGGAAAATTTGCAGAAGTCAACTCGCTGTCCAGAACAGCTCAAGAGAGAATTCAACATGCGATGGTTCTATGTACTGTGGGACTTGCTTTCTTTCCAGATGGACAGAATTAAGTGGATGTCAGAATAGTTCAGCTTTTGAGAAGATGAGGAAGTCGACAGACCAGCCGTCTCTCGATAGCCATGGCTGCGCTTGCTTTTCTATACAGAGGACTGACCCGCTTCACACTTGGAGAGTCCATCTTAGTCGAGGGATGTACTTATGCTCTTCAATCTTGGTTCCTTCAGCATGTACCAACCAGAGCTAGTTCATTCAGATACAACGGTAAGGAGCTCCTTCCAGTTGCGCGGTACCGATTCCTGATCGACTATCTGCAGGAAGAAGAAGTGGTGTGGGACTATTTTGATCGAGAATTATCGCCTCCCAGATACACCTATGCATATGGCAAGAGATTCAAGTTGCTTGGTCCATTCTTCTGTGCTTACTATCATCCGGAGCGGTGTGTTCGACAGTTTTCTCAGAGACAGAAGCACATAGAGATGCGGCTGCTATCAGGAGTCTTGCCAGAGTTCGACCTTACATCAGCACAGTGGTCCGGAGCATACCATTCTGCCAGATATGGCTGGGACTCTTTTGTTACTCTTCCGCTTTTTCCCGGTCCTCGTGTCTCTGCTAGTTATAAAGAGTGGTGGCAAATTGTCTGTCCGCCCCCTCTTTCTCAAGTTTATTATTGATGCAATCATGTTTTCTTCCAATAAATAAAAATCTTGCAAATTCTTCAATTCTTGGTTTGACGACCTCGCCTAGGTAACAAGGCTTAAATTTTCAGTTGTTTATTTTCTTTGCAAAGGAATGACAATGCAATTGTCGTAATCCCCGCGATGACTCAATCCCTAGTAATGGGATATTCTTTCAAATTGTCTACCAAAATTCTCAGCGAATATTTTCTTCCAATCAAAATCTCTCTCAAAAGCCTAACCATCGATTTTGCCCTGCAGAGAGCATTAGTGACAGTCAATGGTTCAAACAAGGTCAGGGAAGAAGACTGCACCAGTCGAGGGAATCACATATTCGACAGCTTCAGACGAAGAAATGGATTCCCCGCGCTCAGGCAAAAATCAGGGGCAACAGGTTGAGGATGACATTGATCCTCAAATGTATGCCATGTTTAAGAAGATGATGACTAAAATGCTGGCAGAACAAGCTGAAGCCAGTACAGAGAAAGCACAGGTGAAGCAAAAGACAAAAGGCCGGGCAGTCAAGAAAGCCTTGAAGATATCCAAGAAGCCTGCCCAGCATGTTGATGCAACTGATGAAGAGGAATCAGTGGAAGATTCAGATGAAGAGTTTGAGACCCATCAGGCATTCCGCAAGTCTACCCAGGGGCAGGGGTCAGCCCACAAATTCAAAAAGCAATCTCTCAATGACTCTGACCAGCCGCAGTTCAAAGATGTGGTCAGAATGCTTCGAGACCTGCAGGCCCGCGACAAGGGCAAGAAAGTCTTCACCAGCGAAGACTTCTATGATGGTTTGGATGGGGACAACAATCTCGAGAATCTCCCCAGAAAGTTTATCAAATTCGATGGTTCTGGCGATCCTAAAGCTCATCTCGCCATGTTCTTCGCTGAATGCTCCAGATTCAAACGAGACAACCGTGCACTTTTCCTATGTTTCCCTCGCAGTCTGGAGGGAACCGCAGCTAAATGGTACTCGGAGCATATGAATCCAATTGAGTTGAAGGAATTTGACAAAGTGGTAAGCATGTTCATTGAGCGATTTCTCTTCAATGTTGAGGCACTTCCCACCCTCAGCCATCTTTGCGGCCTTAAACAGAGAGAAAATGAGAAGGCCAGAGATTTTATCCACCGATGGAGGTCAGCTTGCAACAAGATGAGGGACCCCATATCAGAGGGACATGCTTTGTCCCTAATTCTGAGTAACTTCTCACAGCCTCTAAGAGGTCTCATCTCTACTGCACCATCAAGGACATTCATTGAACTGACAGAGCGAGCTGAATGGCTCGAGTTGAGCATGGAAAATGGTTTCTACGAAGGCTTCACTTTCACCAAGAACAACGGCCAGAATGAGCAGAAGAAGAAGACTCACTTCACTCATTCTGTCAGAAATAATAATTGGAACCACTGTAAGGGGCAAAACAAAGATTTCTGTTATGGGGCAGGAAGTTCCAACAAGAACGATCAGAAAGGCAAGTCAGTGCCTCAATTCAATAAGCCACTTCAATTAGAACAGGGACCGAAGCCCCGAGAAAAAGTAAAGCATGAAGGGTGGAGTTATGACAGGAAATTCACTCCACTAGACCAATCCCTCGAGACTGTGCTCGAGTATATGTTGACCAAGGAGATGGTCAAACTGCCTAGGCTGGCCGATCCCCCTGTTCCCATGGGAAAATTCAAAGATCAATTTTGTAAATTTCACAGAACAGTGGGGCACAATACTGAGAACTGCTTCGTTCTCAAGAATATTGTTCAGGATCTCATCGACAAGAATCTTCTGGTAGAGGGTGCCAAAGATGAAAATATGGATATTCTAAAGAAACCCTTTCCCCATCATTCTACGACGGTCGTCTCTGAACAGCCTTTTCAGCCGCAGGAGCATATTAGGCCATGCTCTAAAAGGGATATGCAAGTCCAACATCAGGTCCTTGTGCTGCAGCAGGCTCAGTCCAAAGCTCAGAAAATGGATCTCATTGCAGCT
The DNA here is from genome assembly GCF_984573655.1 of Nuphar pumila. Classification (NCBI taxonomy): domain Eukaryota; kingdom Viridiplantae; phylum Streptophyta; class Magnoliopsida; order Nymphaeales; family Nymphaeaceae; genus Nuphar; species Nuphar pumila. The sequence goes on along the minus strand of NC_143262.1, from coordinate 32,675,149 downwards.
TTTGGTAAAATGAAAGTATCTGATAAACCCGCTGGGGTATCTTCTGAGGTGGCTAAAAGAATGCCATGGCTCCCCAAGCACTTTATTAAGCCCGCTCCGGAGAAAGGTGAGACATCGACACCAAAGCCGATTACTGCATTATCCCATGTCTCAATCTTGGATTTAGCCCAAGCTTCCGCCAAGCACCAGCAAGTGTTGAATGATCTGTTGCGGAAAATCAAAGTGAAACCGAGCATAACGCCTGAAGACATGGCCCAGATAGTCAATCAGGCCATGACAAATGCTCCAATCACTTTCTCAGATGAAGATCTTTCTAAGCCGCATGTGTTTCACAACAACGCTTTGTATGTTGTGATTCGAGCCAGAGGAATGACTGTTCCTCATGTGCTGATAGATGGAGGCAGCAGCCTCAATATATGCCCAGAAATGACAGCCAAAGCTTTGGGCATTAGAGAAGAGGAATATATCCCAGACCCGATCACTATCTACGGGTTTGATAATCATGGCCAGACAGCTAAAGGGAAAATTTTCTTGGAAATTTTCATTGACTACTCGGTCCACTCTGTCCTTTTTCATGTGGTCAATGTACCCCCAACGTATAATCTGTTGTTGGGACGACCGTGGATTCACAACACGAACGCGGTGCCGTCTACTTTGCATCAGTGTGTCAAGTGGTCAAAAGGTGGAATGATCACAACAGTCTTGGGCGAGGATCCGGAGAAGAGGCTTGCACAACCCATGGTTCCTAGGCCCACTTTCACTACTGATATCCCTAGCATTAGGGGCATTGATGAGGTCAGCTTTGAAGAAAATTCGGGAATACTGCAGACGGCTGAACAACCAACACATACAGTGGCCATGACTCGATGGAGAGGCCCACAGTTTTTCAAAATTGGAGGACGAATTGACTATAGTACATTCAAAGATCATCCACTGTTCTCCCAATTTATGAAGGCCAAAAAGGGATTTGATCTGTTAGTAAAGCATGGTTATCAGCCTTTTCAAGGCCTGGGAAAAAATGGGAATGGTCGTCTCGAGCCAGTAATTCCTCAGCACTATCCTCAGAGGGCCGGATTGGGCTTTAGTGGCAGAAGATCTCAGAAGGGCACTATCTTTATCAAAGGGACGCACTAAGGGCATCTGCTTGTCTTTCGTTTCTATTCTTTTGTTTTCACATTTAGGATGATATCCTGTTTCATTTCAATCATTGTCCTCAATTCAATCTTTCAATAAAGTTGCAAATTTCCTTTGTCTATCTGGATGCCATTTGTCTCTTTACTTCTCGTTATCAAATCTTTGAAAATTTGCCATTATTCTTCTCTTTTATCTTTCAAATTATTTTCTTAACAAAAGTAATTTGTTTTATGATAGGAGATTTTCCTGAATCGATTTATTCTCCAATTTTCAGAATGTCTTCCCGATCTATCAAGAAGCTCGTTCTTAATCCAGAGGCCTTTTCAAAGCCAACAGTGATTCATCAGGTTAAAATAAGAGCAGAATGTAGTCAGATTACAAAGCAGTCAGAAGAACTTGCAGAATTTGATTCAGCTCTTCAAGAATTACCAGAATTTGCAGCAATTCAGAAACAAGATGAGCCATCATCCTTAGTTCAGGATCCGACTGAGGATATCAATATTGGATCAGAAGACGATCCTAAAATTCTCAAGATTGGCAGCAGTTTGAGCCCGGAAGAGAAAGAAAGGCTCACCCGTTTTCTCAAGCAACATGATGAAGTGTTCGCGTGGACATATGAGGACATGCCAGGTCTAGATACCAAATTGGTTGAACATCGTCTCATCCTAAAACCAAATGTCAAGCCGGTTAAGCAGAAACTGAGAAAGATGGATCCTCGAGTGGAACAACAAGTTAAGGAAGGTCTAGAAGACCTACTCAAAGCAGGGTTCATTCGAACCATTGACTATCCAGATTGGCTAGCAAATATTGTTGCTGTTCCCAAGAAAAATGGTAAAGTTCGAATTTGCATCGACTTCAGAGATCTCAATAAAGCGACTCCTAAGGATGATTATCCACTTCCTAATATTGATCTTTTGATTGATAGCACAGCAGGTCACGCTATGTTCTCTTTTATGGATGGATATTCCGGATATAATCAGATCAAGTTGGCCGCTCGTGATCAGTCCAAGACATCTTTCACTACTCCTTGGGGCACTTTTTGTTATACAGTCATGCCATTTGGGCTTAAGAATGCTGGAGCCACTTATCAGCGTGCTATGGCCGTCATTTTCCATGATCAGATGCACAAAATCATGGATGCCTATGTCGATGATATTCTGGTAAAATCCAAAGAAGAAGAAGATCACATCGAAACTCTCAATCAAGTTTTCAAGCGGCTCATTCTTTACAAGCTAAGACTCAATCCACAAAAATGTGTTTTTGGAGTCGAATCTGGCAAATTGTTAGGCTTTCTAGTCAGCAAAAAGGGGATAGAAGTTGATCCCGCTAAGGCCAAAGCTATCATTGACATGTCTCCCCCGACTAATCTGAAAGAATTGCGTAGCCTTCAGGGACGCATGCAATCAATTCGGCGATTCATATCCAATTTGGCCATGAGATGTGAGCCTTTCAATCATTTGCTCAGAAAAGGAGTGAAATTCGAATGGGGACCAGAGTGTCAGCAATCGTTCGAACGCATCAAGAAATATTTGCTCAATCCTCCTGTGTTAAAGCCACCAGAATTAGGGAAACCCCTACTGCTATACATTTCAGTTAATCAAGTGGCTTGTGGCGGATTCTTGGCGCAATACGAAAAAGGCAGTCTGGTAGAGCATGCCATTTACTATGTGAGTAAAACCTTCATTGATTATGAGAAGAAATACTCTCAGATAGAGAAGACATGTCTAGCTCTGGTTTGGATGTGTCAGAAATTGAGACACTATCTGTTGACATCTGAAGTCAAGATCCTATCGAAATTAAATCCTCTCAAGTATATTCTAGAGCAACCCTTCCTCAGTGGACGAATTGCCAAATGGCAGGCTTTATTGATGCAATACGATTTGGAATATGTCTCTCAGCAATCTTTCAAGGGCCAAGCAATTGCAGATCAATTAGCAGATTTTCCTTTAGCAGAAGATGTTAAAATCGAGGATGATTTCCCCGATGAGCGGATCTGCAATATTCAACAATATCCAATTTGGAATTTATTCTTTGACGGTTCCAAGAATATGACAGGCATAGGAATCGGGATTCTGTTGATCACACCTGAGAAGGAGATGATCCCCTTTTCTCTCAAATTAGATTTTCAGTGCACTCATAATATGGCCGAGTATGAAGCTTTGATACAAGGTCTGAAAATTCTACGAGACTTCAATGTCAAAAGAGTGCATGCTTATGGCGACTCTTTGCTCGTCGTCAATCAAGTCTTAGCTGAATGGCAAGTGAAGGATCAGAAGTTACTTCCTTATCAGAAGATCGTCTCAGCTCTTGTTAGCAATTTCGAAGAATTCCAACTTTTTCATGTCAAGAGAGATTTCAATCAAATTGCAGACAGTTTAGCCAATTTGGGATCCATCATGTCTTTCAGGAACGAAGAATCTTGTCGCTCCTTTGAAATTGGCAGACTTGATCAACCTGCTTTCGTCCCAGTAGAGCAGGTAAACCAGGCGGAGCAAAAGAAGAAGCCCTGGTATCATGACATCAAGAATTTCATTGAAACTGGCGAATTTCCTCCAGAACTCTCAAAGAAAGAGCGGCGAGCAATTCAGCGCATGTCTGCGCGATATTTTATTCTTGCTGACGTCCTTTATCGTCGTGGATTCAGCTCTGAATATTCTAGATGTTTGGACGAAGAAGAAGCCAAAGAAGTTGTGGAAGAAGCACATGAAGGTATCTGCGGTGGTCATGTTGGCTACCAAACTCTTGTCAAACAAATCATCCGAGCAGGCTATTACTGGAGAACTATGCAACAAGATTGTTATCATTTTGTGAAGAAGTGCGTTCAATGCCAGATGCATGCACCTTCCATTCATGCGCCAGCGACATATTTGCAATCTGTCGTCTCACCATGGCCATTTTCTATGTGGGCTTTTGATGTTGTTGGCCCCATTACTCCTTCTGCTTCAAATGGCCATAAATATTTTCTTGCTGCAACAGAATATTTTACTAAATGGGTAGAAGCAGTCACTCTACGCACAGTAGAAGGTCGACATGTGGTCTCGTTCATCCATAGGAATATCCTATGTCGTTTCGGCATACCACATGATATTGTGTCAGATAATGGCAGTCATTTCAAGAATGAGAAAATGAGGACTTTTTGTTTGAAGTTCAAAATTCATCATCATTTCTCCTCTCCTTATTATCCTCAAGGAAATGGCCAAGCAGAGGCCACCAATAAGATTTTGATTCGAATCCTGGAGCGAACTTTGAAAACAGGTCGTGACTGGCATGAGAAGATTCATGATGCATTGTGGGCATATCGAACCACCATTCGAACTCCAACTAATGCTACTCCGTCAGAACTTGTCTACGGAACCGAAGTAGTATTGCCTCTACATGTTCAGAAACCTGCTCTGAAATTTGCATCACTTCTCGAATTACCTCTTGATCAGTATCAACAACAGCGGCTAGTACAGCTTGATTTGCTAGACGAAAGAAGACTCAGAGCAGCAGAGCACACTCAATCGTATCGTCAGAAGATAGCCAGACAATATGCAAAATCAGTCATTGAAAGAAAATTTCGAGTCAATGATCTAGTGCTCAGATCAACGGCTTATCTCAAGCACCGCCCAGGTGGCAAGTGGTCACCAAATTGGGAAGGTCCCTATGTTGTCAAAGAGGCATTACCTCGTAATTCATATCGGCTCATAAATGCTGACGGAGTGGAATTACCAGATCCCATCAATGCTCGGCATTTGAAAAAATTCTATACTTAAACCATGTCTTATTCTTTGTAATTCCTCCAAATTTTGTTCAATAATGGTTAAAATCTCCTTTCCTAGTTATACTGGGGCATTTTTTTTAAAAATTTTGTTTTTATCTACAAATATCCTGTATGCAGGCAGGATAAACAAATCTCTCATTTTGCACGCATGTGCATTCATTTATATCATTTTCATATTTGCATACATCTGCATTCATTGGCATGCATTTGCATCAAGTTCGCTACCCATTCAGGATAAGGGATAATCCTGAGACCCCGACAATCATTCTCGTTACAATTCCCAAATACTTTAAGAGCATAAGTCTCTTTTAAAAATTCAAATTTCAAATTAAAAACAAGGTATATTTTCAAAACTCAGTGCTTGAACTGGTACAATTTTGAAAGCCAGTGCTCAAACTGGTACACTTCCAAAATCCAGTGCTCGAACTGATATATTTTTAAAATCCAATGTCTATGTTGACATATTTTCAAAACCCGGTATTCATGCTGGTGTTCTTTCAAGATTGAGCACTTGTGTTAGTGTCCCACTGGTGGGTCGTATCAGTCAACCTCTCGGGTTCAGTCTTTGTGCTGATCATTCATCAAAGTTCAAATTTCAATTACCAATTCGGCCCTCGAGCCACTCAATTTCCAAATTTCCAATTTCGACCTTCGGGTCAATCAATTTCCCAATTTCCAATTTCCAATTTCCAATTTTTAAATTCCAAATTTCCAATTTCGACTTTTGGGTCAACCAATTTTGACCTTCGAGTCAATCAATTTCCAGTTTCCAAATATCAATTTCCAAATTTCCAATTTCAAATTCCAAATTCCAAATTTCAAAATTTTAAATTTTCCAAATTCCAATTTCATACCAATTCCAATCATTTCCTCTTGCGAGAGACCCTTTGTACAGGGAGAGTTCAAGGGAGCTCGTTCTTTTCGCATGCTATCCTTTGTTCACCTAGCCCCTTTTCAGGGAGAGTTTGAAGGGACTCGTGTCTATGTGAACCGTTTGCAAAACAAATTTCCAATTTCATACAAGGAACCCTTAATTCAGGGAGAGCTTCGACGGAAGCTCGCTTTCCTTGTGACCGCAATTTCAAACTAGGCCATTTCATCATAAAGGACCCTCTTTTCAGGGAGAGTGTGATGGACTCGTTCCTTCATGACCAATTCACCGACCTCATCATTACCGGCCCCCTTTCCATAAGAGAAGCCTAATGTTAGGAAGTTTTGACGAAAGCTTAATTTCTCTTCGAAAGTTCGTTTTGCAAACACCTCCTTTTCAGGGAAGAGAGGAGTAATTTCTATTTCCAATGTCTGAATCTTCTCCTTTGGGGAAAGGAGAAGAAAATTTTTGTCATGGATGTGTTACGTTGTGCTTCAAATACTCGTTTCCACAAAGGATTTCAAGAAAATCTTGTCAATTTGTCATTAAATATTTATTGATTTCAAAATTTTTATTGCACAAAAACATTACCTCAGAATACCTTCAGTATTATCTCTGAAAGGTCAAAGCTTTCGTGAAAAAGGATTCAAAATTCAAATTCTTTCTATTAGCCGACCAAAAGGATGAAGAATAAATCCTCGATATGGCCAGCAAAGGAAATTCAATGTTGTTGCAAAGCCATAAGTGATCGGTATTGATCGCAGTCAATGGCACATTTTTAAAGATCATTCTTGGAAAATAAAGCAGTCAAAATATCTTGGGTGATACAGAAAAATCCATTCAATCCCTATATCTCCTCAATCACCTAAAGCTGCAATTAAATATCTGCAAAAGGGATCTCTCAACTGTCGTCAAGATGAAGGCGAATTAGGCGAGTAGACCCCCGGGGCCAAAGAAGATTTGAATCATCTCCAAGATGACGGAGTTTGTGACGGATCCTTCCAGGGAAAGTTCAGAGCACCGTCAAGATGAAGGCGACTGCGATGAGCCTCCCGACAAACCCTAAAGGATATTTAATTTCTGCTATCATCAAGAGATTTCCAACCAATGAGCCAATAACCGTCGATATAATCCCTGAGAGAAAAAAAGAAGGATCGGAGCATCTCTGAGATGAAGGAGTTTGTGACGTACCCTTCTAAAAAAAAAAAAAAAGAGAGAGAAAAGTCAAGACATCTCCAAAATGAAGGATGATGTAATCTCCAAAAACCCAAGAGAGCTCTAATTCTGCCAAAAAAAAATAGTAGGCAGAAAGATCGTCATGAGAAAGAATTTCAGGATATCAGACTGCCAAATCTGCCAAAGAATCCTCTTTAAATTTTGTGAAATTCTATTATCAATATTCTTTCACAAATTGCTTTCACAATATCAAGAATACTCTCTTTTCTGCTCATATCAGGGAAATTGATAGCTTCCTTGAAAGAAAGCCAATTGCAAGCAATTTGAATTCGAATCTTGATTTTACGAAGTTAAGCCCAATCAGAGATAATACTTCAGGTAGAAAAGAGGGAATATTTTCAAAGCAATGTGCATCACTTTCAATTATTTCGAATCAACAATAATTTTCAACATTTTGATAATATTTTCTAGCTATCCTGGCGTGAAGCGAGAGCTTGAGGTTCATCTTTGGCGCATCCTGACATAAGTTGTTATCCCTTTTAAGGACTTGATAATGGGAGTTTTCAAGATTCCTTCCCTTCTGTTGGTATAATCTGAGCGCATGGGCTCTCAGATTCGCACACTTCCCTGTGTCCCCACTGTCCCACCATAGACAGTCCAATTTCGGCTTGAGGTTAAGCCACCAATCATTTTCTCGCAAAAGGTCACCAATTTCAAAAGTTATTTAGTCTCAGTAATGAGGCGCCCAAAATCAAACCCCTTTTCAAGCTTTAGGGACCCCAATTTCATCCTTTTGCAAAACCCCTATCGGATTCATTGTGCGGAAATCCGAAGGTTCCATCATGGTTTCTTCCTTCGAGGATTCCATTCATTTTTCTACCCAATCAGGATAAGGGTACAAACCTGAGCCTCCTTTGATGAGGTATTTCATTTTCTGCCCAATCAGGATAAGGGTACAAACCTGAGCCTCCTTTGATGAGGTATTTCATTTTCCGGTCAGGTTAAGGGTCAAACCTGAGCTTCGTTTCTACACGAGGTATTTCCTGTCCCATCCAGATTAAGGGTAAAACCTGAATATCACTTCTTTTGAAGTAAATTCTTTCCTCTTCATTCTCCATTTCATATCTACCATTTTCATCAGGGCTAAATCTCTTCATATCCAGTCAGATCCTTCTAACTGGGGCATTTTTATAGCCCAAATTTGGTGTGTTTTTCTTTGCCACTAAGCTCGTCTTCAAGCCGGCTTAGTAGCAAAGAGGGGCATCTGTAAACACCCCAAATTTTCCTCACTCATTCTCAAACAATCCTCCTTGTTCAGTGCCAACCCTGTTAGGTCAGTGTAGGAGTCAAACCCCGAGTCAGTTTCAGAAAATCACCATTATACCCATTTTCATTAGGAAAATTACCATTTTACCCCTAGGTCATCCCAGACCCCAGTCAGTCGGAGTCAACCAAGCTCGTTGGTTAGTTCAAGACAGTTAGAATATCAGTCATCTCAAGCTCATCTGATCTCATAAGGAATAAACCATTTTCATTTCTGACCATTCCTGCCAAAATGGGATCATTTCTTCAGAAATGAGCTTACTTCTCACTCAAATCCAGGCCAATTGTCTCTGAGTCAGTCATTCATAGTCAGTCATACTCCCCAGAGTCTAACTTGAGCTCACCACGAGTTCAAGCCCTCCAATTTCAGTTCAAAAGCCTTTCCAAGTGTCTAGGAGCCCATTTTAGTCCATTTCAGCTCTTTCAGCTGAAATTGAGCTGAGTTCAGCCAATTGAGCTAGTGTTCGAGCTTCGATTTTAGTTCATGTCAGTATTATTGACCTTTTTTTTAGCTCAAAGTCAGCTCAAGTTCGTAATTCACTTCACTCCAGTGACCATTCCGTACCATTTCTCTAAAAATGACAGCTTTTCTTGAAAATTCAGTCGGAAAGGTCAGTTGAGTCAGTGCCTGGTCAGTTCATTTGAGTTCTGAAACTCTAAAACTCAGCTCAATCCAGCTCATTTCAGTTCAATCCAGCTCCGACCATAGGTCAAAACCAGAAAGTGTAAAAGGCAAAAATCTTTGCCTTACTGTCCTTTGTCATCCCATAAAATTTTGGAAATTTTAATGGAAGTTTGATATCCTAAATCCCCTTTAGAATCAATATTTTAGGCAAAAATCATGAAATTTAGGGTTTTTATTTGAATTTCCATATTTAAAAATACAAAAAAATTAGATTTTCGAGCTTCATTCTGTTTTTAGGGTTATTTTAGGTGTCCATGCCAAATTTGGTTTAATTCCAAGTTCATTTGCTCCATGTGTTAGTTTATCTTTAAATTCAGAAGCGAAAATCAGGCGAAAATCAGGCTAAATTTGATATTTTGGGATATTTTCGTCATTTTAAGGTTTTTATCATGTACATAAGCATGTAGAATCATATTAGGGTTAATTTTAATCTCCTTTGCATTTCATATTTTTCAATTTTGCAAAATTTATTTCAGAAAACCCTGGTTTCAAGGCCATAGTCTTGTTATTGGGGGTATTTTGGTCATTTTGACCTAAATTTCGAAATTTCAATTTCTAATTCTCCCAAAATTTCATGCATATCATCATATTTCATCATATTATGTTTGATTTATTTCATTTGATTTTCAAATTTCCAAAATTTACAAAAATTCTTTCAGAAAACCCTGATTTCAAGGTCATCAGGGGTATTTTGGTCATTTTGACCCCAATTTCGAATTTTCAAGTTTATTTTCGAAATTTATTCATTATTCATCATGTTTATATCAAAGGAGGTATGATTTTGGGTTTATATCTGAATAATATCCGATAATTTCCCATATTTTCGGATAAATTCAGAAAAACCTACATTTTTGTGCTAACCTTGTTTTCTAGTTTTGCAGGAACATTCAAGAAGAAGACTTAGATTTTATTTTTTTTTATTTCAATTCAATGTAATCTCAAATGTAATAATTTGGAATAAGAGTTACATTTCTGCTTAGAATAGGACTGCATTGCATATAGTTTAATTTATGCAAATTTTAATATGTGATGTATGATTCATGCATATTTATTTCAAATTCACTATGGTTTACACGAATGGCACGTGCACAAGCTTTTAAGGAGTTTATAAACTCGGTGGGATTCGTATTTATGGCCATAGTCAGAATACGAAGAAAACCAAGATTTATGATCTTCGTATTAGCCACATTCAGCCTACACACTTAGGCTAACTTCAAAATGTACTGCATTTTTCAAAGTTTTAAAAGGATTTCCCAATTTCTCAATTGAAATTCCCTTTTCAAATTCATTTTCATTCATTCATATCATTCAAATTGCATTATTCTCAAATTCGTTTTCCAATTTCAATTTCAGAAAATTCAGCTTTCTCAAGAATTTCCAAGTCTTTCTCAGGATCTAATTTTCTCAAAATCCTAAGTTTTGAAAAGAGATTTCAAAGCATTTCCCAAGTTCAAACCAAGATTTTCCAATGTTTTAAAATTCTCAGATTTCAAAGTCTCAAGTTTTCAAAAAGATCAATTTTCTCAGATTTCTCCCTTTCTTGAGAATCCATTTGTCATTTCAAAAGTCATTTTCCAATGAATTTCTTAGATTTCTTAAGAATTCTCAAATCCATTTTCTCAGAAAAGCAATTCCAAATTTCAAAATTGATTTTCCAAAGTTCAAATTTTCCTAAGAATTCATTTTCAATCCAATTTCTGATTTTCAATGAACTTCAATGATTTTCCCAGGAATTCCAATTTCAAGTACTTTTTCAATCAATTTTCAAGCATATTTCAATCTTCCAAAGCAAACATCATATTTTCTCAAACTTGCATTATTTTCAAAATTTCATAGCACAAGCCTGATTCTTTGTGCATTCTAGGAAAAATAGAGCATAATTTAGATACTTGAATCAAGTTAGAGCACATAATTGGTCCTTGGTTCAATTACCCCTGGTAAAGGTGCCAGGAACGATTGAACCTCGTACCGACAGGCGGATCCCATTCCATGGAATTTTCCCGCAAATTTTCAAAACGGAGGCGAGTAAATTTTCAAAACAATTTTCAAAACTTTGGTCGAGTTTGACTCGCGGAATTCGTTTCTCTCTCGCAAGGGAGGGGAAAAATTTTTGCGATGATAACACACGTGCACCATTTCGTAAGAGGTAAGTTAATTCTAAGTTGACGATTTACATCAACGGCCATAGTCGGGGTGTAAACAAAACTTAGAATTTTTATCTTTTACAAAATAACACTGGATCCACTTTCAAAATTCATCATATTTTCTCAAAATATTTTCTTCCTTTTATCAGAATTTAACTTAAGATTAACTCAAATATATACCAATGGCCATAGTCAGGGTATATTGAGGGTTGATTTCATTTTAAATTCTATAAAAGCACAAAAAATGTATCTTATTCTTCATTTGAATTTAAATGTAGTTATTATATAATATATCCAATGACCATAGTCAGGGATATATTATATCCTCAACCCCGTTCTTAATTCACTTAAAGAATGAAATAGCTTTTCAAAATCCAATTTCAAACTTATTCAAATTCATTTCATCATTTAGGGAAGAATTGCATCATATTTTCAAAGTTCTTTTTCAAAAAATCCAAGTGATCTCAAATACCTTTCTTCAATCTATAGTTTAATTCATTCTTCTATCTTATTGCAAAGATTTAAAATTCTAAGTTCAAAGTCCAATTTGACTTTGAAATTTCAAAATTCAATCTTTATATTCTTGATTCATTCCAAATTCAAAGCTTCAAATTCAAAGTCCAAATTTGACTTTGAAATTCATTTATAGTTCAAATTCTCAAATCAATTTTGAAATTTCAAAAATCCAATTCAATTCAAAAACCCAATTTCAAAGTTTCATTTAAACTTTGAAATTCTTAACTCATTCTCAAAAGTTCATCTTCTTATCTATTCGAAAACCACAGTTGGAGATTGATTCTCAAAAGTTTGACCTTTCTTAAGTTTAATCTGGGTTTTCAAAACCCAGATCCATAAAAGTCCTATTTGGACTTCTCAAAACCCAAACCTAAAGTCAAAACCTAGTCTCAACTTGGATCCAGATTTCCAAGTATAAACTCCATTCTGCTTTGGATCTCCAATTAACAGATCCAAATTCCATTTAGGATCCAGATCCTCATTCCATTTTGGATCTCCGATGACAGATCCAAATTCCACTTAGGATCCAGACCCTCATTCCCCTTTTGGATCTCAGATCACAGATTCAAATTCTATTTAGGATCCAGATCCTCATTCCATTTTGGATCTCCAATTACAGATCCAAATTTCATTTAGGATCCAGATCCCCATTTTATCATTGGATCTCAGACTTCAGATCCAAAATCCATTTCTTTAGGGTCCAGAATCCAATTCTACTTTGGATCTCAGACTTCAGATCCAATTCCCTCTTAGGATCCAGAGTCCAACCCTATCTCGGATCTCAGATTTGAGATCCAAATACCATCTTGGATTCCAAATCTTGAATCCAATTTCATTCAAAATTCCAGATCCAAATTCACTGTAATTCCAATTCTTAAAACCAGTTCCTCTTCATTCCAGATTTCAAATCAAGTTCCTATTTCAGATCCTAAATCCAAAAAATCAACTAAAAACTCTATTCAGAATCCAGAACTTAGATTCAAATTTCATCTTGAAATTCCAACTTTTGCAAATCCCATTTCTCAATTTAGATTTCCTACATTCCCTTCTAAATTCAAAACTTCAAAATTGGAATTCAATTCCATTCCAAATATTCGTCCAAAGTTCAAATGTCTAATTCAAAGTCCATTTATGACTTTGAAATTTCCTTTCTTCTCTTTTCCCTCATATCAGCTTCAAAAATCATTTTCCAAAATCCAGATTTATTTTCCCTAGCTCTTGATCATTCTAAAAACTTAGAACTTTAATCTTAAGTTCTAAGTTAGAAATCATTTCTTCACTTTATCAGATTCACTTGGAAATTCTTCAAAACATTTTTCAAAAAAAAGCATACATCTTTGCATTTGCACAAGCATGATTCATTGTGCATCTAGACTTAGGATAAATACTTAGATAATTTCTTAGCAAAGCAAAAGGCATTAATTCGACCCTTGGTTCGATTACCCCTGGTAAAGACGCCAGGAACGGTCGAACCTCGTACCGACGAGCGGATCCCGTCTCCCAGTTTTCCCGCAAATATTTCAAAAACAGAGGCGAGTTATTTTAAAATATTTTCAAAATTAAGGTCAAGTGAGACCCGCAAAAGAATTCCTCTTCTCTTCTCTTATTTCTTTTCTCTTCTCTCTTTCTTTCCGTCTTTTATCTTTCTCCCTTCAAAAAGGAGGAAAAATAAGAGGTTGGAAAGGAAAAGGGAAGGAAAAGAGAGAGTATTACGGGAGGAAAAATTTTGCGATGATCACACATACCTAAAATATTACAACGACTAGTGTACCCCAAATACTACTTTTATGGAAAGAAGACTTTTTCGAAAATCCATAAAGATGTTTTTGAAATGACTTGACATCTCACATCCCAAAAAGACTAGCATTTCAAAAAGACAACGACTATTTTTCTAAGGCTATAAAAACACAAACAAAATGGTTTTTCAAACAAGGACATGTGAGCTTACAACGAGAAAAATTCCTATTCGATATTTGAAAGAGAGCCTTGAAAAAGAGAAAGAAAAGAAAGAGAAAAAGTCAAGAATAGTTCTTTGACAAAGAGTATCTTCTGAGTGAAAAGAACAGAACATTCTGAGAATCCTTCATTCGTGCATTCATATCATTCTGAAGGTTCTATAGGAAGTATTGTAACTTTTTGTTATTCACTGTATTCCTTCTTTGTTGAAAGAAGTAGACCTCTGAGAAAGAGGGTGTTGTCCTTCTCTATTGAGAGAAGACCTCTGTGAAAGAGGGTGTGCCCCTTCTCTGTTGAGAGAAAAAGACCTCTGAGAAAGAGGGTGTTGTACTATTTATCTGGTAACTCGGATGTTATAGTGGAAAGCTCAAGTGGTTTGCTTGGGGACTGGATGTAGGTCTGAGAATTGACTGAACCAGTATAAATTCTGTGTTTTATGTGTTGTGCCTTATTGCATTTTATTTTTATTTTATCGATCTTTACAGTATTTCACTATTCACCCCCCCTCTAGTGGAATTTCAGTGTTAGCCCAAATAAGTGGCCCAGTTGTTAGGCTATGTCACAAACTATGGTTCTGGAAGAGAGCCCAGCAACGTGAAGACCGAGTAAACATAGGTGGGGTGGTTTTTGAAAACATGAGCACATGCAAGCAAACAGATGGCTCTAAGTCCTAAAGAGATAGAATTTTGAATTTTTTTGAAGAAGCAAACATTGTTTTCATACAAGTCCTAGATTTAAGAGTGTTGTATTTCAGACCTAAGTCTAAGTGAGCAAGAATAATTCTCCACAATATGGTCCTACCAAATCATGCCTAGTCTACATGCAATCCATGTCAGCTGAGTTCCAGTCTAGGCTCCTAGGTTCACATGATATCTGAAAATAAAAGCTGACAGTTCATAGAACATGATTCAGAAAATTGAACTAAGTCAAGCACACAATTGATCAGACGAAGACATGTCCCATCACGGTCGCCAAACCTGTTATCATCGCAAAATTTTTTCCCTCTCTTGCGAGAAAGAAACGAATTTCGCGAGTCAAACTTGACCAAAGTTTTGAAAATTGGTTTTGAAAATTACTCGCCTCCGTTTTGAAAATTTGCAGGAAAATTCTGTGGAATGGGATCAGCCTTTCGGTACGAGGTTCAACCGTTCCTAGCACCTTTACCAGGGGTAATCGAACCAAGGATCAAATATGCGCTTTGACTAAGTTAAATTATCTAAATTATGCTCTATTTTCCTAGAATGCATAGAGAATCAGTCATGTGCTATGGAATTTTGAAAATTAATGCAAGCTTGAGAAATATGATGTTTGCCTTGGAAAATTGAAGATGTACTTGGAAAATGATTGGAAAAGTGCTTTGAAAATGGAATTCTTGGGAAAATCATTGAATTTCATTGGAAATCAGAAATTGGCATTAGAAAATGAATTCTCAGGAAAATTTGAATCTTGGAAAAAATGATTTTTGAGCTTTGGAATTGATTTTCTGAGAAAATGGATTTGAGAATCTTGAGAAAATCAAGAAAGCTCATTAGAAAATGATTTTCGAAATGGAAAATGGAAAACCTGAGAAAATTGATTTTGAGATTGGAAACTTAGAATTGTGAATGTGGAAATCTTGGAAAATCATAATTTGAACTTGGAAAATACTTTGAAATCTCATTTGAAAACCCAGAATTCTGAGAAAATCAAATCCGGAAAAAGACTTAGAAATTTTTGAGAAAATAGATTTCTGAAAACTTGAGATATTGAAATTTGAGAATTTTAAAACATTGGAAAATCTTCATTTGAACTTGGGAAATACTTTGAAATCTCATTTGAAAATTTAGAATTCTGAGAAAATCCAATCCTGAGAAAGACATGGTAAATCCTTGAGAAAATTGATTTTTCTGAAACTGAAATTGGAAAATGAATTTGAAAATAATGCAATTTGAATGATATGAATGAATGCATATGAATTTGAAAGGGAATTTCAATTGAGGAATTGGAAAATTCTTTTGAAACTTTGAGAAATACAGTGCATTTTTGAAGTTAGCCTAAGAGTGTAGGCTGAATGTGGCTAATATGACGATCATAAATCTTGGTTTTCTTCGTATTCTGATTATGGCCATAAATACGAATACCACCGAGTTTATAAACTCTATAAGATCTTGTGCACGTGCCATTTGTGTCAACCATAGTGGATTTTGGAAAAATGTGCATGAATGATGCATCAGATATCAGAATTTGCAGAAATTAAACTATATGCAATGCAGTCCTATTCTAAGCAGAAAAGTAACTCTTATTCTAAATATTACATTGATTTTTATATTTAATTGAATAAAAATAAATAAATAAAATAACTAAGTCTTCTTCTTGAATGTTCCTGCAAAACTAGAAAACAATGTTAGCACAAAAATGTAGGTTTTTCTGAATTTATCTGAAAATATGGTAAATTATCTAATATTATTCAGATATAAACCCAGAATCATACTCCCTTTGATATAAACATGATAAATAATGAATAAATTTTTAAAATAAACTTGGAAATTCGAAATTGGGGTCAAAATGACCAAAATGCCCCTTATGACCTTGAAATGAGGGTTTTCTGAAAGAATTTTTGTAAATTTTGGAATTTTGAAAATCAAATGAAATAAATCAAACATAATATGATTAAATATGATAATATTCATGAAAATATATGGAATTACAAATTAAAATTTCAAAATTTAGGTCAAAATGACCAAAATACCCCTAAAAACAAGACTATGGCCTTGAAACCAGGGTTTTCTGAAAGAATTTTTGCAAAAATGAGAAATTGAAATGCAAATGACATTGAAATTAACCCTAATATGACATGATATGCTTATTTACATGAATAAAACCCTAAAATGGCGAAAATATCATAAAATATCAAATTTAACCTCATTTTCGCTTCTGAATTTAAAGACAAACTAACATATAAAGCAAATGAACTTGGAATTGAGCCAAATTTGTCATAGACACCTAGACTAACCCTAGGAACAGAATAGAATCGAAAATCTATTTTTTTGTTATTTTCTTAATATGGAAAATAGCTAAAAATCCTAAAAAATCAAAATTTTGCCTAAAATGTTGATTCTAAAGGGGATTTCAGATATCAAACTTCAATAAAAATTTCCCAAATTTTTTGGGGTGACATAGGATAGTTATAAAAAGATATTTTCCCTTTACACATTCTGGTTTTGACCTATAGTCAGAGTTGTATAGCTCCGGCAAGTCGGATAGGAATCTGGCGACTCTAGGATTTAAGGCAAATAGATAGGTTTCAGGAGAAATTGTTGGAAAAATAGAAAACAGATAGGAAAATGACTTAAATTGTGAGAAACTGTCCCTGACAAACATAGAAAAATTTGATATTTTTACATCATTGGCATTCGAGTTATGGTTTGGAAATGGTCACACTATTATCAGAGACCCAAATCTCTGGAATTTCTGGATATTTAAATCTCTTAGATAGAAAAGATAAATCTAGGAAAAATACTTGGACAATTCCAAAAATCCTCACATTTTGTAAAATGATAGGAAAATGGATTAGAAACAACTTTTGTGTTGAAAGTTTTTGCATTTGGGCTACAGGTTGAGCGGACACAACACGTTAGGGTCTGTCTATACCCTGACAAGGAAAATTTGAGGTTTTCCCAGAGGTATGAGAAAATTGATTTTAAACAGAGATCAAATATGCTTGTATAGATCTCAAAATTTCCATATAATTAGTAGATTTCATCGTAAATCCACTGTAATTTTTAGGGGAAAATTTAGATCGTCCATCTTAGAGATCTCATAGGTTCTTGTCTGCTAAAACATAAATTGAAGTTTCTGGGAAACAGAAAACCCGATTTAGGGTTTGATTTGTTTAATAGGGTTCCAAAACCCAAATAGATCTAGGTTTTTAGCAAGGAAACACAGATGAATAAACGCAACTGAAATAAAAAAATTTGGGATTTAATGATAAAAAAATAAACATGAAATAATAGCTGGACTTTGTCTACAACTAAAATTTTGTAGATTCTAAACTAAGTAAAACGTGAATCCTATATAAGATGAAATAAATAACAAAAATGAATTAATCTAAGTGCATTTTCTAACATAAAATAACATGAATCATAAAACTAAAACACAAATCAAGGGGGATATGATCCATTTAATGTTGTCTCTCAAAACGAGAGATTCGATCCAACCGGTGGATGAATCCTATATTCAATGTAGCCTTAATGAACAAAATAGACATTTTATCATATTTGCTTTGTTTAAAACCAAGAAAGAGGCATTTATGTGACAGTAAATCAATATTCGATTTGATCCCATGACATTCATAAAAAAAATGAAACCTAAAGGTCCCCAACTAATAGGCTCCTTAGATGATTACTATAGGGCTTTGACAACAACTTAGTGAAAATCATGAAATACGAAAAACAGGGGCTCACCTAAAGGTTTTGGCTGCAACAATGAAGTTGTGACAGCTTGTGATGAAGAAGATGGAGATGGACTTGAAGGGACTGTGAGGAGATGGCTACAAAGAGGAAACAGTGGCTGACGTTGAAGGAGGGAGGCTTCAAAGGAGCTGGCGTCAAAGGCTGCTGGATGTCTCATGGAGGGACTGCACCACGGTTGAAGGACGTGACTGTGATAGCTGATTTGTAAATATCTCGAATTGCTCACCATATAGGTAATGCCTCCATACTTTAAGAGCGAACACTACTGCTGCTAACTCAAGGTCATGTGTGGGATAATTCCTCTCATGTGTCTTCAACTACCTTGACGCATAAGCTATGACCTTGCCATGTTGCATTAATACACAACCCAATCCAGTACTCAAAGCGTCAGTGTATACCACAAATCCACTGCTTCCCGAGGGTAACACCAACACAGAGGCTGTAGTCAGTTTTGTCTTGAGAGTCTAAAAACTCTCCTCACATTTTTTGCTCCAATCGAAGTTCACACCTTTTCGTAAGAGCGTCGTCATTGGCATCACAATTCTGGAGAAGTCTTGAATGAATCGTCTATAATATCCTGCCAACTCGACGAAACTTCTGATCTCGCTAACATTCTTTGGTGGATCCCAATTAGTTACAGTCTCCACCTTTGCTGGGTCCACCGAAACACCCTCCTTGGAGATAACGTGTCCAAGGAACATAATTTGGTCGAGCCAGAACTCACACTTTGAAAATTTGGCATACAAATGGTGTTCTCGTAGAGTCTCCAGTACGGTCCTTAGATGCTCTCGATGTTCATCCACACTCTCCGAGTATATTAATATATCGTCAATGAAAACAATGACAAAAGTGTCCAAGTATGGCCTAAAGACTCGATTCATCAAGTCCATGAAGGCAGCAGGGGCATCACGACAAATTCATAGTGGCCATACCTAGTGCGGAAAGCTGATTTTGGGATGTCTTTATCCTTGATTCTCAACTAATGATAGCCGGATCTCAAGTCGATCTTTGAGAAGACTTTAGCATTCCTTAATTGATCAAATAGATCCTCAATGCGAGGTAATGGATATTTGTTTTCCACTATCGCCTGATTGAGCATCCTGTAATCAATACAGAGTCTCATGGATCCATCGTTTTTTTTCATGAACAGCACTAGCGCTCCTGTAAACACCCCAAATTTTCATTCACCTCTCCAACATTTCCACCAAGCATCAGCATCCAGCCTCTGAAATCGCCGGAGGGCAAAATGGTTATTTTCTGAGCCCGAACCTTGCAAAAGTCTAAATTTCATCTGCAACTCTAAAAAATTTCTCTATTTTTAACTCAGATGTTCAAAATTTTATTCCTGACAGAAGACAGGAATCTCCAAGTCTTGGTTCAAGATTATATTGCATAAGACATAGCATTTCATATCATTGCATGAGCATCTCATATCACTGCACTGCACAACATGTCATTTCGAGGTCCAGAACTCTCGATTTCAAAATTTTCAATCCAGATTTGAATTTTAACTCTTTTTTAAATCAATTTCAAAACCCTGGGTCTTCAAAATTATCAATTCTTCCCATTCTACCCCCAGGACTCTGAATTTCAAAATATTTTATCAAGAAAACGATCTGGATAGTTTTCAATATGGATTTCAGCCACTTCACCTCAGATTTTGCCCTTTTGTCAGCTATTTCAACTATCATTCTTTTACAAAATCGCCCTATAGGGGCCAACTCTTTTAAAAAAAATCTATTTTACCAATTAGTCCAGATTTTGTGAAAATTCCAAAAAGAGGTTTTGTTGTCTTGTCCTTATTCCAATAAAGAAGCAATGTGGGACCCACACTGAGGTGGTGTCACACAGGCTTTTCTTTTGAAAAACCTGAACTTTGAAAAACCCGAGAATATAGGAGCCTTGTCCCCTGGATTGGCGCCACTTGTCTTTTCTCTCTCCTCCCATTTATCTGCCAAGTGTCAGTGTGGGGCTACCTTAAGAAGCTGCCACATGTCATTAGACATCCTCTTCATTTCATGCCACGTGTCAGTGTCCACCATCTTCACCCTGCGCCATGTGTCACTCCCATGCCACCCTGAGATGCCACATGTCATGTGCTGTCCTGTTCAGAAAAAGTAAGGCTTGTCTCCTCTGAGGTGGCACCATTTGAAGTGTGTCTCCTGCAAAGGACACATGTCATTCCCTGCTTTCCTCAGAAAAAGCAAGTGACACGTGTCATTCCCTGCTTTCCTCAGAAAAAGCAAGTGACACATGTCATTCTCTGCTTTTCTCAGAAAAAGCAAATGACACATGTCATTCTCTGCTCTTCTCAGAAAAAGTAGAGGACACATGTCATTTTCTCCTCTCTTCAGAAAAAGCTAGAATTCAAACATTCAAATCCTTCCAGAGGTGGCGCAAATCCTGAACTTCACCTTTTCTACTTTGTCTGAGATGGCGCCATATGTACTTGGCCCTCCTTCCCTTCCCTCTGCCACGTGTCAATCTCTGCTCCTTTCAGAAAAAGCAGAATGACACATGTCTCCCTCTACTTTTCTCAGAAAAGTAGGTGACACATGTCATTTCCAGCTTTCTTCAGAAAAAGTAGAGGACACATGTCACCCTTGGCCTTCTTCAGAAAAAGCAACCATTCAAAAATCTTCAGACAAGGCCTAGGTGGCGCAAATCCTAAATTCTACCTTTTCTACTTTGTCTATGAGGGCGCCACATGTTCCTTGCTCCTCCCTCCTGCCACATGGCACTGTAGGAGCCACCCTGAGGTGGCGCCACATGTCCACCCTCCATTCCTCCAGAGCCAACCCCATTTGAATTTCAAACCTCCCTCTGAGGTGGCGCCATTTGAGAAGACTCCTCCAGCCAGCTGACACTTATGAAAAGCAGAATCATCCTGAACTACCACATGTCCAGACCTCCCTGCATCAGAAAAAGTAGAAACAACTCCCCTCTGAGGTGGCACATTTTGCTTCTTCCATTCTTGTTCTCTTGCCACATGGCAGTGTGGAGCCACCCTGAGGTGGTGTCACATGTCAGCCTCTGCTCTCTAGAGAAAAAGCATAAATTTGAACATTTAAACTCCTCAGAGATGGCACCACATGGCATGCTCCTACTGCTTCCAACTTTAAACCTCCAACTCCCTTTTGAGGTAGCACCATTCCAGAACCCCACTTGGCTTCATTTTTTATTTATTTTATTTGTTTAATAAAGGTAGCCCTCTGAGGTGGCACCATATGAGAAGCTTCAGAAAAGCAGAGTTTGAATTTCAAAAACCCCAAGCAACCCCCTCTGAGGTGGCGCCATTTGGGAGACTCCTGCAGAGAAAATCAAGCTACGTTTTGAAAATTCCAAAAAAATCCTTTGCTGAGGTGTCTCACCCACAAAATTCTCATTTTTATTTTTTCAAAAATCAAAATGGCATGCTCTGAGATGGCGCCACATGGAGGGCTCAGATTAAGCCTCTTTGAATTTCAAAATTTTCCAAAAATTTCTTTAAAAACAAGGCCCCACGCCCAGCCTAGGGGAGCTTCGTTTAGATTTAGCATTTTTCACTCTGAGTGCCCTACTACACGATTTTGATGTTCTGAATTCACGCCCCCCTTGGGCTCAATTGAGAGGGTGCATCGAAGTACCAAGCTTGCTCACATCAATTCCAACTCGATCTAGGCGTGTGGATCGAATTTCGTGAACCCTTGGAGGCTCGAATCGAAAGACGAAAGAAGCTGTTGATAGCCGTTCATTTTGGGAGTTCCAAAGCTGCAGAAGAACGCAAGGTGCACCTCTATTCGAATTGGTTTTATCGAAATAATGCCTTTGTCTTGATTTGCATTTTCGTTTTGAAGAAAAGGCTCATCCAAATGATGGATCGAGCTATTCTCATAAAACGACGTATATCAAAAAAATATAATTATGCTTCCTTGATGATTTCTAGCATTCATGCACTTAGTTAAATTTAATTTATATTTTATTTCGTTAATTTAGCATGTTTTATAAGTTAATTAGGTTTAATTCGATGTCTATTTCAATTCTGCTCAGTTTCATTAACTCTCTGTTTTTGTCAGTCAGTCCACACATCATTTCATGTATTTATGTTTCTTTAAAAATGACAAAAAAATCACAGTACGCGTTCCTAAGTGTCCCTAGCAATCTGCCAAAAATTCGGAATGATTTGAATTTGTTTACTACAGTAAATGTTCGAAATTATAAGTTGGGTTTTGTTACCCGGAATACATTTTGAAAGGTTATTTCTGACTTGTTAAATCGAGATATCTCTCATATGAGGTCCGATTTTTTATCCGAAAAATGTCCTGAACTCGGGATAATGTCTAGTATGTAATCTGATTTTCTCCAATTTTTATAAATTTTATTGATGTCTGACTAAAATCTGAGAGTTCGAGACACATGTCAGAGCCTGATTTGGGCCTCTGAGATTTTGGATCGACTTAAGGAGATGGGTTCTCTTTGGGTATTGCTCAAAATCCGAATCTGTAAAAAGTGAATGTCATGTTCAGGATGTCCTCTGTTTTCATATGAAAGTTTCTGATTTTTAAAACAGTTTTAAGATCTGTTTCAGATTTTTCTTGTCAGTTCTCTGTTTTGTGGTATTCATATGTTCTGTTGCTTTAGGCATGAAAAGTTGTATTTTAATCTGTGTTTCTGTTGATCAAATGCCAAAGTAATAAACATGAAAGTTGTTCCTGTATGTGTATTGAGTTACTCAGTTAAATATCAGAAATTTTCATGGTTGTTTTCTATTTTGTTTAGCATTTTGTATTAGATTAGGTCGATTTTACCTCCGTCAGAACCAAATTCCTGTTACCGAACTCACCATAGTTCAAATCCCGAGGCTGTAAAAACCAAAAATGTTTAATTTTAGGTCCTTTAGCAGTCTGAAAAATCTCATAGGTTTTTATGGTGTAATGTTTTGCATTATCATATTAAGTATTGCATTTGGTTCGGGTCCGTAGGCGAAGTTCATCCATTTTAGGATTTTCTTTACATTTTAGTATCTAAACCATGTCATTTCGTGAGTTTTATTATTCTAGGCTATTTATCAGAATAGGTAGATGCTCCATACCGAATTTGGTGTGATTTGAAATTCGTTTGATGCTCGGTCCAGCCATATCATCAAAATAGGGCCCCGCGGGACCCTGACCCAAGCGAAAAACAAGCGAAATCGTTATTTTGGATAGATTGCAAAATGTCAAATTCTGATTTTACAGTCCTAAGGTCTTTAGAAGCATGTCATCATGCCTCGTACTGCATTTCATCATCATTTGATTCAATTCAAATCTCAAAATCTTAATTTTACCAAGTTTTCCTTAAAAAAACCCTGATTTTAAAGATATAACCTCAATATTAGGGGTATTTTGGTCATTTTGACCATATTTTCAAATTTCAAACTCTTTCTACTGAATTTCTTGCATTTTAATTATTTCAAATATCAAGGAAGCATGAGAATAGAGTTTATATCCAATTAAGTCCAATAATTTTATAATATTATTGGAAAATCTTGGAAAAACTCACATATTTGAGCTAACCTTATTTCAAGTTTGGCAGGGACATAAAAAAGTGAAATTCCACTAGAGGGGGGGTGAATAGTGAAATACGATAAAGATTGATAAAATAAAATAATCAGGCAATAAGGCACAACACATAAAACACATAATTTATACTGGTTCGGTCAATACCCAGACCTACATCCATTCCCCAAGCAAATCACTTGAGCTTTCCACTATAGCATCCGAGTCACCGGATAAATAGTACAACACCCTCTTCCTCAGAGGTCTTCTTCTCTCAACAGAGAAGGGGCACACCCTCTTCCATAGAGGTCTTCTTCTCTCAACAGAGAAGGACAACACCCTCTTTCACAGAGGTCTACTTCTTTCAACAAAGAAGGAAAACAATGAATAACAGAGTTACAATACTTCCTATAGAACCTTCAGAATGATATGAATGCATGAATGAAGGATTCTCAGAATGTTCTGTTTGTCACTCAAAGGATACTCTTTGTCAAAGAGCTGGACTTGACTTTTTCCCTTTTCTTTCTTTTCTTTTTCTCTTTCTTTTTCAAGGCTCTCTTTTCAAATATCAAATAGGAATTTTTCTCGTTGTAAGCTCACATGTCCATTCCATTCCATGTTGAATAGTTTATTTGAGTGTGTTTATATAGCTTATAAAAAGTAGTCGTTATATTTTGAAATCGTAGCCTTCTTGAGATGTGAAATGATATGTCATTTCAAAAACATCTTTAGAGAAATTCGAAAAAGTCTTTTTCCATAAAAATAAAATATAGGGTACACTAGTCGTTGTAACATTTTAGGTAATACATATTTTATGTAAAAAGTCTATTTCTTACAATAGTACATTGAACGTTGGATTGTGGTTTTGTCTTTATTATAATTAATGATTTGAGGTACATAAGTACTTCTTTACTTTAAATGAGTGTAAGTACAATGAGTGCTTTGAGATATTTATTTGTACATAGTCATGTCAAGTGTTTTCTTTATGTTGTGGTTTTCAAAGTCTTCAGAGAGAATGAGGACTACAAGAAAGTCGACATTCTTGAGAAGGATATTTAACAAGGATTTCTTACAGGAGGTATATAATGCTATTCAAAGAGAATGATGACTTCAAGTAAGTCGACATTCTATGGGTTTGTAAAAAGGTAACTAGAGTCTTTTCAAAATATATTATATTTGTTTTTCTTTATGTAGTCAATTTCATGTTTTGTCTTTTTCCTATATTTAAAATCATTTCTTTAAAGAAGGTAACTAGAGTCTTTTCACAACATATTATATTTGTTTTTCTTTATGTAGCCGATTTCATGTTTTGTCTTTTTTCATGTTGTCTTGTATATGATGTAAGGTACAATTATTACATTTTGAAATCATATCAAAATACCTTTTTCATAAAGGGTTGTAAGAAGGTACAATTATTAGTTTTCAAAAAGGAGCTTTTTGAAACTATCGTATACTTTTATGATATAGTTTTTATGAATGAGTATGTAATATGCAATATGCATGTTCCTGAAGGTTCTGTTACATATGACTCTAAAGAAGAAAAAAGTCTTCATCTTGAGGTAGCCGATCTCTTCACTTGATCTTTAGGAATGCATGGCTCATCAAGCTTTTTCTTCAAGGAGTATGATTGCACTAGTTGTACTTGAACAGGAAGTCTCCATCCTTTTTGGGTGAGATATCCTTGCATCAAATACTCGTTAGATTTATGGCAAAACATATTCAGTCATAATATAACATTTTTCAAGAGGACATATTATCATATCATATAAAATCAAATATGACAGTGTATCATATTATGTGACATCAAAACAGAGTTTCTCAACATTCTCCCCCTTTTTGATGATGACAAAATATGCTCCCCCTGTCAAAAAGACATTATGCATAGAAATAATAATATGATAAAATATTGAAAAATGTTTAAAGAGAGTATTTCTCTAATAATGGAGACAGGTTTTCTCCTTCTTTGTCATAGACAAAAAGGAAGGGATCAGAGTAAGAGAGTTATTACAGACCAATAATAAATATTACAGTAAAAAAATAAGTTTATCCTGAAGGTGGAGTAGGTTGATGTGTTCGGTTGACTGGATCCGACTGGAGGGTCTGTAGGGTTTGCTGCAGCGAGGCTTGACGGCGAAGAATACGATCTTGAGAACGCTGGACATCCATCAGAGCAGGGAAGTAATTGAAGGTGGATGTTGGATCTTCTTCATCAGAGCCGGGCATGTGCAGGGACCTTAGATTGAAGGTGGTAGCATCGAGGACCTGAGAGAGATGGAGGATAACTTCGTTATGAAGGGGTACTTTGAAGTATTTGAGAATGGGAGTTATAAAACACCCGAAAAGAAGAGGCTTGAATTTTTGATAACGAATAAAAAGGTCGAAAAGAATGGAGGACCAGTTTATCGGAGTAGAAGAAAAAATTGCGTAGATAAGGAGAGAGATTTTTCGTAGAACTAATCCCTTGCGGGGAAGCTTGGGATAGATGTTGTGGAGAAGAATCTGGGCAAGTAATTGAGCATGAGGTTGGAGATTCCTCATGTGCCAGGGAAGTGGGTAGCAGTTTGTGCAGAGAAGAATTTTTTGAAGTACCGATCGTTCGATTGGTACTATGTTGTTGAGGTCGGTGGCGGTGGAAGGTAGATTTAGAATTCTACCTAGGTCGGAAGCATCGAAAAATATCAGCTTTCCTCGGACTTTACTGGTGATTGTAGTTTGTTCATGATCAGTAGAAAAGTTTGTATAGAATAGTCGAACTAGTTCAGGATAGAAGGCAGCTTGGGATGAAGATCCTAGTAGATGTTTGAGTTCGGGAAGATAGTTGTCTAGGTCAAATAGCATGAAGTCTTCATAGTTAACTAATTTTCCTTCATGAATGGGTCGAGAACAAAGTAAGTTGTAGTCATGAAAAAGACTTGGATACCTAAGATCTGCAGCAGTGATTGTAGAGGTTGAAGAGGAAGCCATTGCAAAAGGAAGTTTGAGAGAATACGAAAATAGGAATGGTATGTATGAAGATAGTGAGCTACGAGTGGTATTGGTGAGGAATGAACCAAACGATTAAATAGAGGAGAGAAAATAATTATGACAATAATTGAATGACAATGGAAGTGAATGATTTTTGGATTGTAGTTTGAATAAGGAAATTCGTGAGTTGTAAGTTAAGGGGCTTGTGAATGACAAATCAAATCAATGGTGGAAGATAGTGTATCATATTGGTATGTAAGTTATGAAAGACATAGATTTGAACAAATATACTATGGGAGAGTGTATCGAGTAATGAGAAATGAGATGAATGGAGTATGGAGTGACATATTGAAGAGAGTGAAGAAAATAATGGCCTAATAAAACAAACGACTTTTTCTACATGATATTACTTGATGTGGAAGCATTCCAAATTCGTGAAGAGTGATTTTGGAATAAGACAAATAAAGATAAGATAGTGAGAGGCAATAATTTGTTATTTAATAAGTATATATTTTGATATGTGGAAAAAGAATGACTAGACATAAAGAAGGGTGATACGGATATGCGGTTTGAAAGATATGACATTTTTGAAGGAAAAGAATGCCTTAAAAAATGTGTCTTTACATTTGTATTGTTTTATGAGTATACGTAAAGATGAGAGGGACACACTTTGACTATGAATAGTGATGAGACAAAAAGATATTTATGAATGAAGAGTAATAATTGCTTGTATAAGAAATATTTTTATGGATATGCGTGGAAGGAGTGAGAGTAGTCATAGAGAAAAAGTGAGATGACATATATGGATTTTCGAGTAGGATAAGAAGTAATAAAAAATCATGATTGATAAAAGACATAAAGTTATGATTGATATGAATTATTGTTTATTTGATAAACATATTTTTAAAGAAACTTGATTTGAGGAAGTTCATAGAGAATAAAGTTAAGTTTTAAACTAGTAAAGGAGTTTCATATAATATATATAGAGAGAGAGAGATAAAAAAAAGAAGGTGATACAAAACGTACTAATGGGTGGAGTACAAATACTTTTTGTAAGAGATGTAAAGCATGAAGAGATGATAATAGATAGTTCTTTAGGCTATGATATAACAAATGATATAGTAAAATTTTACGTGAGATATAATAGAGTGTACGTAATCTATGATATATTAAATGATATAGTAAAAATTTACGTGAGAACATAGGAACTAGATCCTTAAGAGAAAGTTAAAAGAACCAAAATAAACATTCGATTTTAACTAATAATTCGAAAAGCAAGAGTTCTCATAAACTAATATGTTTTCATGTTGAAGGTGAATCAATTTATCGTAAGAGAAGTTTTCACAAAAGGACAAAAATAATAAAGGAGTTATGAGATGAGTGATGTGAACAATGTTATGATAGCTTTTAATATAATTAGTTTTTATGGATATGAGTGAAAGGGGATAGGACAAGAAGTCATAATGGATGTGTACTTGAAAAGATGACAAGTTGAAAGACATAAAGAATGTGTCTTATAAGAGTTTTAAAGTGTATGTGAATATGAAAATCTAGTTTGACTAACAAAAATCGATAAAAACTTTTAAAATAAGATTTTAACAAAACTTATAAGAAGTATTATAATAAGTGTGATTAATTTATAAGTCACTTAGTTTGCATATTCCTAGTTCTCTTCTAATTCATGTAAAGTCTTCATGTTTTAATGGTTTAGTGAATATGTTTGCTAACTGTTGATTAGTGGGTATGAATTCGAGTTTAATAATGTTGTTTAAGACTTGTTCTCTTAAGAAGTGGTGTCTTATATTAATGTGCTTAGTTCGTGAGTGTAAAATAGGATTCTTAGATAAGTTTATCGCACTGGTATTATCACAGAAAATAGTTGTATTTTCAAAATTTAAACCAAAATCTTTTAAGGTTTGTTTCATCCAGATAACTTGTGTACAGGCTAGGCTAGCAGCAATGTATTCGGCTTCAGTAGTTGATAAGGATACACCGTTTTGTTTCTTACTAAACCATGATACAAGTGAGTGCCCTAGCATATGACATGTTCCACTTGTGCTTTTTCTGTCAGATTTACTTCCAGCAAAGTCAGCATCGCTGTATGAGATTAAATCAAATGTAGAGGATTTTGAATAGAATAATCCAAAATCAACTGTGTCTTTTAAATATCTCATTATTCTTTTTACAACCTTAAGATGTGATTCTTTTGGATTTGACTGAAATCTAGCACACAAGCAAACACTGAACATAATATCTGGACGGCTAGCAGTTAAATAGAGAAGTGATCCTATCATACCTCGGTATACCTTTGTATCAACAGACTTACCATCTTCATCTTTGTCCAAAACAGTAGTAGTGCTCATAGGAGTTGTTTTTGAAGCAGCTGAGTTCATGTTGAACCTCTTCAGAAGTTCACGAGCATACTTAGATTGATTGATGAAAACTCCATCCTTGGTTTTCTTAATATGCAGTCCAAGAAAGTAGGTGAGTTCTCCCATCATACTCATTTCAAATTCTTTCTGCATGGACTTAGAAAATTCTTCACAAAGAGTGTTGTTAGAAGATCCAAAGATGATATCGTCTACATATATTTGAACAACTAGGGTATGATTATTCACTATTTTTACAAATAATGTAGAGTATGCTTTGCCTGCAGAAAAACCAGTTTTTAACAAAAAGGTTTTAAGTCTATCATACAAAGCACGAGGTGCTTGTTTTAAACCATACAAAGCACGTTTGAGTTTGAAAACATGATCTGAATATTGTTCATTTTCAAATCCTGGAGGTTGTTTTACATAAACTTCTTCATTTATAAAACCATTTAGAAAAGCACTTTTAACATCCATTTGATATAATTTGAAATCCATATAGCTTGCATATGCTAAAAACATTCTAATAGATTCAAGTCTAGCAACAGGAGCAAATGTTTCATCAAAATCAATACCTTCCTCCTGGTTGTATCCTTGAGCTACTAGTCTTGTCTTATTTCTTATAACATTACCTGTTTCATCTAGCTTGTTTCTAAAGATCCATCTTGTCCCAATGATTGGATGATCCTTTGGTCTTGGTACAAGATCCCAAACTTCATTCATTTGGAATTGATTCAGTTCTTCAGTCATGGCTAGCATCCAGAACTCATCGATGATGGCTTCATCAATCTTCTTTGGTTCAAGTTGAGAAATGAATGCCATATTTGCAATCCGTTCTAGCTGAGCTCTAGTCTGAACCCCCTTTGTCAGTTCTCCCAAAATTTGCTTTTGAGGATGATCTTTGATATCGACAAATGTTCTTTGATGATCATCTTCATCAGAGTTAGCTATGTTATCTAAAAATAAATCTGTACTTTTAACATCATCATCGTTAGTTTGCTTATGAACAGATTGATCAATAGATTCACAGAAACTAACATGCATAGATTCTTCAATAGACTTAGAACACTTATTGAAAACCCTGTATGATTTACTATGACTTGAATATCCTAAAAATATGCCTTCAATAGATTTAGCATCAAATTTATCTAGGCTATCTTTTGTGTTTAGGATAAAGCATTTACAACCAAAGACTTTGAAATAGTCTATTCTTGGAGTTCTGTCATAGAATAGTTCATAGGGAGTTTTATTTAATAAGGGTCTAATGAGAACTCTATTAGTTATATAGCATGCAGTATTAACAGCTTCTGCCCAAAAAGATTTAGCAAGATTATTGTGTTGGAGCATAGTTCTAGCAGATTCCTGAAGGGTTCTATTCTTTCTTTCTACTACACCATTTTGAGGTGCAGCTCTAGGAAAGGCAAAGTTATGAGAAATACCATGCAAGTTACAAAAATTTTCAAAAAGTTCATTTTCAAATTCTCCTCCATGGTCACTACGGATTTTAACATTAGAACAAGATTTTTCATTTTGTAATTTTTTATATAAAATTTCAAATTGACAAAATGTATCACTTTTGTTTTTCAAAAATATCACCCAAGTAAATCTTGAGTAGTCATCTATAATGACAAAAACATATTTATTGTGATTATGACTAGCTATCCTAGAAGGACCAAAAAGATCCAGGTGGAGAAGCTCTAAAGGTCTTTTGCTTGAAATGATATTTTTTGATTTGAAAGAAGATTTTGACAGTTTTCCTAATTGACATGCATCACAAAAATAATCCTTTTTAAAAGATATTTTGGGTAACCCACGTACTAACTTATCTTTAGCTAGTTTAGACATGTATTTAGAATTGACATGACCCATTCTCATGTGCCATAGATGTTGAGAGTCATTATTAGCTATGAGGCAATGTTCTGTGATGTTTTCTAGGTATAGTTCATATATATTATTTTTTCTTATACCTTTTAAGATAATATTTTCATTGGTGTCTGCTATAAGACAAGCATTATGATTAAATCTAATTTTATAACCTGTATCACACATTTGACTAATACTTAGAAGGTTATGTTTTAAGCCTTTAACCAGGAGAACGTCTTTGATAAGAGGTTGATCATAAAGCCAAGTAGTTTGCCTGACTCTACTCCGAAGACACATTTCTGCGGCTTGAGCCTCAACTTGTACATAATGAGTGTTTCAAAGACTTGGCTGAGAGCATCGAGATGATCCTCTTCTTCTTTGGATTTGACCAGGATGTTATTCACATAGGCATCCATGTTTTTATGCATCTGGTCATGGAAAATAACTGTCATTGCTCTTTGATAGGTAGCCTCAGCGTTCTTAAGCCCAAACGACATGACTGTGTAGCAAAAAGTACCCCAAGGCATGGTAAAAGAAGTTTTTGATTGGTCACGAGCGGCCAATTTGATCTAGTTGTAGTCTGAGTATCCATCCATAAAGGAAAACATGGCATAGCCTGCCATGTTGTCGATCAAAAGATTGATATTAGGAAGTGGATAATCATCTTTTGGGGTGGCCTTGTTGAGGTTCCTGAAATCAATGCAGATTTGGACCTTGCCATTCTTTTTAGGAACTGCTACGATGTTCGCCAACCAGTCTGGATAATCAATGGTCCGGATGAATCTTACCTTTAACAAATCCTCAAGTCCTTTAACTTGTGGTGCCACTCGGGGATCCATTTTCCTTAATTTTTGCTTGATTGGCTTGAAGCTTGGCTTCAACATAAGACAATGCTCGACTAGCTTGGGATCTAAGCCTGGCATATCCTCATAAGTCCAAGCAAAGACTTCTTGATGTTGTCTGAAAAAATGATGAGCCTTTCCTTCTCATTTGAACTTAGGCTGGAGCCAATCTTGAGGATCTTTAGATCGTCTTTTGAACTGATATTGACATCCTCTGTCGGATCTTGAACCAACGGTGATGACTCATCCTGCTTCTGAATACTAGCAAATTCTAGCAACTCTTGAATCGCTGAGTCAAACTCTGCCAACCCTTCAGTCTGTTCAGCCATCTTGCTGACCCCTGCCCCTGCCTTTGCCTTGTAGATTCTGACCAGTTTGGAATTATTTTGAGAAAATATGGGATTAATAACGAGCCTTTTGAGCAATTTAGGAGCCATGATTTGACAATCCTGCGAAGCGCAAAGAAGGTTTTTGAAAAAAGGTAAGAGATTTAAAAATAGCCTTTTGTACAGAAATAAAGAATGATGACATAGACAAAATATAAAGAGAGAATGATATACGCCAAGATGTGAAGAGAAGATCAAAATTTCATTGATTGAGCAACTTGATATTTACAGATGATTTTGATAAAGAGAGGAAAATTGGGACAGAGTTGTCCCTACAAGATGACAAAAAGAGAGAGAAAACATAAAACAATGGCTTCATCCTCCTCATTCTGCTCCCTTGACGAAGGTAGTTTTTCTGCCGGATGACTAACCAGTGAATCCCAATCCTATGCCAATGACATGCTGAATGGGAATGATCGGTTCCAAGATGCCATCCTCATTCTTTCCAAAACCCCTGAAGGCTTGGTAGCTATGCTTTATCAGAAGATTGAATCATTTCTTGGCTTTAGAAAAGTGAGGAAAAAGAGGGTGATCTTTGAGAGAAGCGCAATTGAGGCACCCTCCTAGCTTGAAAAAATGAGGTCCCTGCCACTAGACCACTGTTGTAACGTTCTCTTATGACTGAACTTCTCTCAGTTTCAGCATGTCCAAACTGTCACTCAAATTAATTTTGTCCACTTCCCGGATGCTCGGAATGTCGACAGTGAAAGTAGGGTGAAAAATTATTGGTTGCAGAAGCCTCTCTTCTGGATCTTCCCCCAAGACTGTAGTAATCATGCCCGCTTTTGACCATTTGATGCACTGGTGAAGGGTAGAGGGAAAAACGTTAGCATTGTGGATCCATGTGCGCCCTAACAGAAGATTGTACATAGGCGGCACGTTGACCATGTGAAACAGTACAATATGCACTGAATAATTAATGAAAAGCTCAAGGAAGACTTTCCCTTTGGTTGTCTGCCCATGGTTATCAAAACCATAAATCGTTATCGGATCTGGGGTATATTCTTCTTCCTTTAGGCCCAAGGCCTTGGCTATCATCTCCGGACAGATATTGAGGTTGTTGCCTCCATCGATGAGTACATGAGGGACTGTCATGCCCCTGGTTTGCACCACTATGTACAAAGCATTGTTGTGGAATGTTTGAGGTTTTGGCAAATCCTCATTTGAAAAGGTTATTGGTGCATTGGTCATGGCTTGGTTAACGATCTGCGCCATATCCTACGGGGTTGTGCTTGGCTTGACCTTGATCTTCCTTAGCAGATCATCTAGCACTTGTTGATGTTCAGAGGAAGCATGGATCAAATCAAAGATAGGGATGTTTGATAACACTGTGATTTGTTTCTCAACTGATTCTGATATTTCTCCCTTCTTTAAAGCTGACTTGATGAAATGCTTTAGAATCCTGAGAATCTGTTTGACAACCTCTGTCGTTGCCTTTGTCGGCTCACTAACTGGTTTCTTGTTGCTAAGAATTGAAGTGATATCCACCCTCTTGGTGGAAGACTGTGCCTGACGTAGAACTAGGACCTGATGTTGATCCTGAATGTCCTGGCTGGTGAAAGTGCAGTAGGATCAAGGCAACGAGCACTAGAGGGGGGGGTGAATAGTGCTTTTAAAAAAATGTTTGCGGAATATTGACGGATTTTGCAATTTGAAAAACAAACACACAAAGAACACAATAATTTATCCTGGTTCGGTCTTTCCCCACCTACATCCAGTCCCCAAGCAAAACCCGCTTGAGATTTTCACTATCAACATTGTGTAACTACAAGATCATACAGACCAAATCTGGTCCCACTTCCAGTAACACACCTACTGAAAGCAAACAACTCCTTTAAACCAAGGAGTCCTTCCTTTTACAGAAAATTAAAACAAGTAACAACTTACAATACAACCTATGAGCCCTTCTTATGAATGCAAATGAGATGCAATTGGCTTTTGAGGTTGTTGAAATACTCTACTCACGAATTCACTCTCTCTCAAAGGAATTTGAGTGAAAATTTGAAGTGAAAAATATCACGTTAGTGAGAAAATGAATATGAGTGAAAAGCAAAGAGTAATTGATTCAAATTGATTGAATTGCAGTGCTTTTGAGTGTAAAATGCACTCATATTTATAGTTGAAAGTTTTTATACGTTGAGGGTATGAAAGGGTGTCAAAACAGTCCATTTTGAACGATCAAAATGTTTGAAAAAAAGAAAAGACACGCCTTTTTAAAGTTTTAGGAAAAACAACAAAATTAGTTGACTGGAACAGTAGTTAGTCGACTAAAAAATAGTTATTAGTAGACTGACAGTTATCGTCGGTCGACTGATCTGTTAATCAAGCTGTTTGAAAATCTGAACTTTTGAAACTTAGTCGACTAGAGAAAAGTTAGTCGACTGATAATATCAGAGTGTTAGTTAAATACCTTAGGATCTTTCTGACTAAATTCACTTGTAAATATTCTTTTCCAAGGGATTTCAAAGTGTTAGTAATATTGGTCATTCTTGTTACCATGTCCGATATAGATTCATTTTGCTTCATTTTAAACAATTCAAATTTATGAACTAAAGAAGCAATTTTAGATTCCTTTACCTTTGACGTACCTTCGTAAGTCACGAGAAGAGTATGCCAGATTTTATTTGCTGTAGAGCATTGGGAGATGCGATTGAACTCTACCTTGTCAACGGCACAATACAATGCATTCATTGCCTTGGCATTAAGTGAAGCAGTCTTCTTTTCTTCATCGGTCCATTGACTGAAATCAATTGATGGCATTTGGTACTTTTCTGAAACGACTCTCCAAATTTCGACATCCATGGATTGTAAGAATATTGTCATTCTCACTTTCCAGTATCCATAGTTTGTTCCATCGAAGAGAGGAGGACGAACAGAGGAACATCCTTCTTTATGCTGAGATGTTGTAGTTGCCATGTTATGATGATGGTCAAATCAAAAGAATAGCAAACCTGCTCTGATACCAAATGAAAGTGCAGTAGGATCGAGGCAACGAGCACTAGAGGGGGGGTGAATAGTGCTTTTAAAAAAATGTCTGTTTAATATTGACGAATTTTGCAATTTGAAAAACAAACACACAAAGAACACAGTAATTTATCCTGGTTTGGTCTTTCCTGACCTACATCCAGTCCCCAAGCAAAACCCGCTAGAGATTTCCACTATCAACCTTGTGTAACTACAAGATCATACAGACCAAATCCGGTCCTACTTCCAGTAACACACCTACTGAAAGCAAACAACTTCTTTAAACCAAGGAGTCCTTCCTTTTACAGAAAATTAAAATAAGTAACAACTTATAATACAACCTATGAGACCTTCTTATGAATGCAAATGAGATGCAATTGGCTTTTGAGGTTGTTGAAATACTCTACTTACGAATTCACTATCTCTCAAAGGAATTTGAGTGAAAAACTGAAGTGAAAAGTATCACGTGAGTGAGAAAATGAATATGAGTGAAAAGCAAAGAGTAATTGATTCAAATTGATTGAATTGCAGTGCTTTTGAGTGTAAAATGCACTCATATTTATAGTTGAAAGTTTTCATACGTTGAGGGTATGAAAGGGTGTCAAAACAGTCCATTTTGAATGATCAAAACATTTGAAAAATGAAAAGACACGCCTTTTTAAAGTTTGAGAAAAAATGACAAAATTAGTCGACTGGAACAGTAGTTAGTCGACTAATAATTAGTTATTAGTAGACTGACAGTTATCGTCGGTCGACTGATCTGTTAATCGAGCCGTTTGAAAATCTGAACTTTTGAAACTTAGTCGACTAGAGAAAAGTTAGTCGATTGATAATATCATCAGTAGACTGAAAAACCTTTCAGTCGACTGTTGCTAGAATTTTCTGAAAAACACAAGTCATGTCTTGTCGACTGATAAAAGAATTAGTCGACTGCTGCTAAATTTCCAGAAAACACATGTTCTGTCCAGTCGACTGATAAAGTCATTAGTCGACTGCTGCTAAAATTTCCAGAAAACAAACATTTTGTCTGGTCGGTTAATAAAACCTTCGGTCGACTAATTTGATAAAAATGACTTTTTAGAAAATATGGCGCGAAAGGGTTAGTAGACTGGTGAGTCTATTGGTCGACTAATAAACACAAAAATTTAAGAAAAGAGTTTCTAAAAAGATTTTCATGAAGGATTCTTTTAGAAAAGTTTTTCTAAAGACTTTTTAGGTAAAATGCAATCAAAATCTGCATTCTAAGTAAGGCTCTTACAAGAATTTAAGATTTTAAATGAATTTTACATTAGCACACAAGTCTTCAAAGATTCTTCATCGAATTCTTCAATGCTTGTCATCTTTCTTCATTGCCTTAGCTGAAATGCAGTTGATTCACTTGTTCATCATGAAAACCTAGTACTTGAAGTATCATGTACGGCTTCAGTGGTGTAACAATCTCCCCCTTTTTGATGATGACAAACTTAATCAAAGATGAAGCATTTAGATGCATAGATGGAGATTTTATTCCCCCTATCAATATGCTGCAAAACATTAAAAATTAGTACATTCAAAGCACATATATCACATATTGATTGGTTTGCATTTCCATCATTACTTCATGCATTTTTAAAACTTTTTCAAGAATGCAATTTTCAATGCTTTCTCATGATGTAATTTCCATGTCATAATGCAATATTTAATTTCTATCTTTTTCTCTTAATTTCGCTTTTTTTCTCATGCAAGGGCTATCTTTTACTCCTCAATTTCCATCATGTCTAAAAAAAGACACCAAGTTCTATCTTTTTCTCCCCCTTTGTCATAATAAAAAAGAGTAAGGGTAGAAATAGTATAAGCAAAATGTAAATTCAAGTTCAAAATATTACAACCCTTAAAGTATCAAAGTTCAGTAAAGACAGAAAAAAAAGATCAGAAAAGTGAGTTAAGCAAGTCCTTGATTGCAGTAATATCTTTCTGAATCAAAGAAAGTTGTTGAGTCACATCTTCACGAAAAGTGTGTTGATGTAGCTCCAAAGCTTTCAGTCGCTGCAGAACTTCATTATTGTCTTGACTTGTAGAAAATTTCTTTCGTTTTGCTTGAGATGAAGGTGTTGCAGAAGATGGTGAGGGTTCAGAAATTGATGGTTCAGTTTAATCAACATTTAAAGGAGGCAGATATTTAATTTTCATTCGTTTAAAAATAGTTTGATCAAAGAACTCCTTTTGCTCAATATATTTTTCATTTGTTAAGGGAACTTTGAAATGTCTGAAAATACGAGTTAGAAGACATCCATAAGGAAGAAATGTTTTTTTTTTTCACAAATTAGTAAAATATACATTGGCCCAATTTACAGAAATATTTCCAAATAATATATAAAGAGCTGTAGAAAGATCTGTGGAATAATAATCAAAAGAACCAGTTTTAGGTAGAACATTATGGGCAAGGATTCGTCCAGCAATACGTGCACGAGTTTGATGATTAGTATTTTTGAAAGGAGGGCAATGAGGTTCACCAGGAAGAAGAATTTGTTCAAAAATTCTTTCATCATTAAGTTCAATAGTATTGAAAAGAGTGTCTGAAGGTGGAATTTCTAGGATTTGTCCAAGTAGTTTAGAATCAAACTCAATTTCAACATCACGAGCAAGAGAGAAAAGAACTCCAGTTTCATGATCAATTTGTAAATTTGTATAAAATAAGTGGATCAGAAAAGGATAATGAAGGGTGTCTGCACAGGCATCAAAAAGATGTGAAATTCCTGAAAATAATTCTCTGATTTTGTAACAAGAAAACATGTGAAAGAGGACATTTCGTCCTGGTAAAATAGGAAGTGCAGAAACCGATCCAAAAGTATCATACAAAAGAGGATTTCAGAGTAATCTGAGAAAAAATCTGTATTTTGCTAAAGGTGTAGGAGGAGGAGAACCTTTTGCAGATGCAGTCTTTTGACGAGGCATGATTGAAACAAATTCATTAAAAAAAAATTCAGTTGCAGAGAACACAGTCGTTGAGAAGAACAATTGATGTCGGCTTCCAAATGGCATTCGGCAGGAAGAAGATGTTGTCGTGCATCGTGCAACAGAAATAGAGGAGGATACGGTGGCTGACGGTGAGTGAGAAGGCTGCCACAAAGGGGATTCCAAGAACTGAAGATGCACTTAGCACGACAAGATGATTTCGGCGAGAACTGAAGATGCGTCGGTCACTGCAAGAGGATTCCAGCGAAGAGAGGTTTGAACGACACTCTGAGGGTTTTTCAGAAGAGAGAGAGGAGAGAGAGAGAGGG
This sequence comes from Nuphar pumila, assembly GCF_984573655.1. Lineage (NCBI taxonomy): Eukaryota > Viridiplantae > Streptophyta > Magnoliopsida > Nymphaeales > Nymphaeaceae > Nuphar > Nuphar pumila. Next base: position 32,636,963 of record NC_143262.1, on the reverse strand, counting down.
GGTTTTGTTTTTCAAAGGGTTTCATTTTTAGGAAAAACGAAAAGGTGCGAAAAAATGAAACGATGCCCTTTTAAAAAAATCGGGTAAAAAAATCCAAGGGGTATCGGGTCCCTTCAGTTGAAATTTAAAAAAAAATTTAGTCGACTAAAATTTTATCGGTCGATTAATAAGAGGCGACTCATTCTAAATTTTTTTTAAAGCATCAGTCGACTAGAAATTTATCGGTCGACTAATATGGTGCGATTTTGTTCAAAAAATCAGCATTTTATAAATCCAAAAATGAGCAAATGCCTAGTTCTCTCCTAATTCTCATAAAATCTTCATTTTTAAGTGGTTTAGTGAAGATATCGGCATGTTGTTCATTAGTGGAAATAAAATTTAATGAAATGTCTCCTTTTAACACATGATCTCTTAAGAAATGATGTCTAACTTCAATATGCTTAGTTCTTGAGTGCTGAACAGGATTTTTCGAAAGATTTATAGCACTAGTGTTATCACAATAAATAGTTGTTGTAGAGTAATTCAAACCAAAATCTTTTAAGGTCTGTTTCATCCATAGTACTTGTGAACATGCTAAACTAGCCGCTATATATTCTACTTCAGTTGTTGAGAGTGACATTGAATTTTGCTTTTTACTAAACCAAGAGACTAAGGAATTTCCTAAGAAATGACAAGTTCTGTTAGTACTCTTGCAATCAGATTTACTTCCTGCAAAATCTGCATCACTATGTGAAACTAAATCCAAGGAAAATGATTTTGGGTAAAACAAACCAAAATCTAAAGTATCTTTCAAATAACGAAGAATTTGTTTTACTGCAGTTAAATGAGATTCCTTTGGATTAGCTTGAAATCTTGCACACATACAAACACTAAACATTATATGAGGTCGACTAGTAGTTAAGTATAATAGAGATCCAATCATACCTCTGTAGAGCTTAGTATCTACATTTTTACCATTTTCATCTTTATCAAGAAAAATAGTTGTACTCATAGGATTTCTTCTTGATTTTGATGAGTCCATCCCAAATCTCTTGAGAAGTTCTTTTGTATACTTAGCTTGATTGATGAAGATTCCTTCTTCAGTTTGCTTTATTTGAAGTCCAAGAAAGTAGTTTAATTCGCCCATCAAGCTCATTTCAAACTCTTCCTGCATAGCTTTAGCAAATTCTTTACAAAGAGAATCATTAGTAGAACCAAATATTATATCATCAACATAAATTTGCACAATAAGAATATCTGAATTAAGATTTTTAATAAATAAAGTGGAGTCTACCCGACCAATGGAAAAACCAGATTGTTCTAGAAAATTTTGTAGTCTTTCATAGCACGCTCTTGGTGCTTGTTTAAGTCCGTACAAAGCTCTTTTCAATTTGTAGAGTTTTTCTGGATATTTCTTATTTTCAAAGCCTAGAGGTTGCTTTACATAAACTTCTTCATTGATGTGTCTATTTAAGAATGCACTCTTAACATCAATTTGATATAACTTGAAGTTCATGTAACTAGCAAAAGCAAGCATCATTCGAATTGACTCTAATCGAGCCACTGGTGCATAGGTTTCATCAAAATCTATGTCTTCTTCTTGATTATAGCCTTGTGCTACTAGCCTTGCTTTGTTTCGAATGACTTTGCCATTTTCGTTCAGCTTATTACGGAAGACCCATTGTTATCATTGCAGAAGTTTTAGCTTTTGCAAATCAAACTGACCTTTGAAAAAGATTTTGAAAATAACTCGCCTCCGTTTTTAAAATGCGGGAAAATTCCGAAGAATGGGACTCGCCTGTCGGTACGAGGTTCAACCGTTCCTGCCACCTTTAACAGGGGTAATTGAACCAAGGATCAATCTTATGCTCTACTCTATTCAACTTGTCTAAATCATATTCTAATTTCTAAATGCACATAGAATCAGGCATGTGCTATGAATTTTCAGAAAATGCACATTTGAAAACATGATGTTTGCTTTGAATGATTGAAATATTTAGAAAATGTAAATCTTGGAAAATCGTGAATTGGGATTTGAAATGTACTTCTGAGAGAAATAAAAATCGATTTTGAGGAATCCTTGACATTTGGTGAAAATCGATTCTGAGAAACTTGGTTTCTCTGAATTCAAACTTTGAAATTGAAATTCTAACTTAGAAAATTTGAATTTGGAACTTGGGAAATATTTGAAATATCATTGGCAAATCCATATTCTTTTGAATAAGACTTAGAAAAATTCTAACTTCAAACTTTGAAATTGACTGCATAACTTTGGAAAATTGAGTTTATGAACATGAAAAACACTTGAAATATTCTTTGAAATTCAATGCTTTTGGGAAAATCGATTTTGCTATAAGACTTAGGAGATTTTAAGAAAATGAACTTCTTTGAATTGAGATTGGAATTGGCAAATGCATTAAATGAATGAATATGGATTTGAGGAATTGAGAAATACTTTTTGTATTTTTGAGAAATGCAGTGCATTTTTTTAAGTTAGCCTAAGAGTGTAGGCTGAATGTGGCTAATGTGAAGATCATAAATCTAAGTATCATTCGTATTCTGACTATGGCCATAAATATAAATTCCACCAAGTTTATAAACTTCATAGAAGCTAGTGTATGTGCCATTCGGGTAGACCATAGTGAATTAATAAAATGTGCATGAATTGGCATACATGGCAGTTATATATCAAAATTTAAACTATATGAAATGCAAATCCTAATCTATGCAGGAATTTAATTTCTTATTCCAAAGTTTACATTTAATTTACATCACTATTGAAATTTAAATACATGAAAAATAAAGTCTTCAATGTACCTGCAAAACTAGAAAACTTTGTTAGTGATGATATGTTGGCTTTTCTAGATTTATCCAGCAATATCAGGAAATTGCTGGATTTTGCTAGATATAAGCCTTTTTGCCATGATTCCCTTAAATCAAAATGATAAAGTATGAAATAAAATTGAATAAATATGAAAGAGAAGATATGAAATTTCGAAATTGGGGTCAAAATGACCAAAATACCCCTAATAACAAGACTATGACCTTGAAATTAGAGTTTTTAGAAAGATATTTTGATAAAATGCAAGTTTTGAAATTTGAATGCAAATAAATTAGGCTAAAATATGATATGATATACTTAAACCATGAAAATTAAGGTTAGGGATTTCGAAATTTAGGTCAAATGACTAAATTACCCCTGATAGCAAGACTATGGCCTTGAAATCAGGGTTTTTAGAAATAGATTTTTGGTAAAAACTTAGGTTTTATGCACTAAATGAAATCAAATGAGCACAAAATTAAACCTAAAGCATCGTAATATGATTATGAACATGATTAAATCCTAAAAATATATGCTCATGCACGAAAATCCAATAATATCACAAAAACTCTGATTTTAGCAGTGTTTTTGGATCTTTCAGGAACCCGGTTTTGCAATTTTATTAATTCAGAGATCAAATGGATTCCAAAATCCATAAAAATTGGTACCTGCACTTTTTATAACCCTAATGTCAAATTGAAATTATAAAAATAATTTTTTGACATTGAATTAATCCGAAAATTGCATTAAACCCTAAAAATATGCTATTTTTGACCTAATTCACCAACCAGTTTCAATCCAAGACATAAACCAGGGGTCAAATCTCCATGGAAATTTATAAAATTTTACAGAGACTAACTAAGAAGAAAAACAGAGATTTCCCAATTTACAGATCGGAAAAATCATCTCCGGTTAGGGAGAAACCCTTCCGGCAATCTGAGCTAAAATATATCACTTTTAACAGGGATTAAAACGGCTACTTCAGATTGAAAATACAGACATAAATAGCAATTCTAAACAAAAATCTTTGACATTTTAGTGGTGAACAGTAGACAGAAAAATAACAATACTCACGTTTTACATATCATGAATCGGATCTGTGGTTTGGGATTTATCACTAACACAAGTCTGATTAGGGTTTTGGTAAACCCTAACGAGTTTTAAATTTAAAAACAGATTCCCTGAAAGGGGAAAAATACTAAACAGTGATAAAAAAATCTGAAAATTTCACAGCAGACAGATCTATTCAATGTGAATCCATAGCATTTTACATATCTAAAATCGGATATAATATGAGAGAAATATCATAACAGCAAGTTACCTTCTTGATTTTAACCACGATTTTAAAGCTTTAAAAACCCGATTTGATGTCTGATTTTTTTGACAGGGTTCCCGAGATCCAAAACCTCTGATTTTTCTACAGTAACTCAATAACTCATGAATTCACCACATATAAAAAAATCAGAAATAAACAATGAGAACTTCAATCCGAAATAACATTATCTTTACTGTTCTAAACCTAAAACACACAGAAATTTAAGAAACTTGGAAAACCATGCATTAACTAATGTAAATCAATAAAATAAACCATAAAACAGTAAATAAAAATTATTTCTATGCTATAGAACGTAAAACAAACATGAATAAACCATGAAAATAAAATAAAAACAGGGAATCAATGGCTGGAATTTGATATCACCTTTAAAACATAGATTTAACCCATTAAAAGGGTAAATCATATATTTTATTGGTTAATAATGTAAAGAATCATATTAAAATCAATTCTAATGGATTAAAATCCCTGTAAATCAATAAAAACAGGGTTAGATCACCTTCTTGGATTGTTCTTTCTGATTCTTGATGGTTCTTGAGGTGAAACCATGGTTGAATCCATGAAATAGGAGGTATTAATGGCTAAAATTGATTTAAAACTATTAAAAACATGAAATAAAAGCTAAAAATTAAACAAAATAATTACCTTGAGGTGGCTGCAATGGAGGAAGGGCTGGAGATGAGAGAGAAGCTCCAAGAATCCCAAGGAGAGCAAGTTGGAAAAATCGACCCCCCTATGGAGACTATTTATAGAAATTTTTTAGGTTTAAAAATTGGGAATTTTGAATTCTTTGGACTCTAACAAGGGGGGGCGATTTTTGGGTGGAAAGACCTAACTACCCCTAGCCTAAATTATCTAAACTAATGCCTAATTAACCCCTAGACTTTCCTAAAAAATCCCCAAATGTAATGCCACTTGGCATTTTCTACATTTGGCTTTTTAAAACACCTTTAAAAACCTTTAAAAACACTAGTTTTAAAAACTAACTTTCAAAATGAGTTCTTTTCAAAATGGTTTTGACTCTTCTAAACCTCTAACATTAACCAAGACATCAACTAACCCTAGTCTAGCCCTGACTGACTCGAATATGGCACCACCCCGAGTGGGCCCTACTTGAGTTTTTTTCAAAAAGCGATTTTAAGACTTGAAATTGAAGGAGTTTTCAAAAAGGATTTTCAAAGACAAACTTCAAAGTTATAATTTTTGAAATGGAATAGGGTCCTAACTAGGTTAGAACTCCTCTGGATATGGTGCCAACTGAGTGGGCCCACATCGAGTTTTGGAAATTTTGAAACAAACACTGAAAATGGCTTTGAAAAAGGGTTAAAATTGACATTTGAAATTCAAGATCTTTGAAAATAGGGTCTCAAGCGAACTGGAACTCCGAGTTAGAGTCCTGAACTCTTAAGACTCTGAGATTTTAAATTTTTAGAATTCAAATGAAAGAATTTTCGAAAGATTTTATCAAGAAATGATGAAATAAGTCAGAAAACACAGTCAGGGTTAAACTCCTAACTCGACCGAACTCTAAAATAGAGTTTTGAACTAACTAGACTTGTAAAATGACCTAAATTTTGACAATAATCGAAAAAGACTGAAAATAGAAGTAAAACAGATTTCAAAACAGACTTCTGACCGGATTAGGACTCTGACACAGAGTCCTGATCGGACTGAAACTTTCAAAACTTTGAGAAATTTGATGAATAGAGGAATTCAGAAGCGACACCACCTCAATGGGTCTCATCTGTGAATTGAAATCGATTAAAATTTGAATTTGAAATGAATCCAGATTGTTTCCTTGAGAAAATATTTCGAAATATAAAGTTCTGGGGTTGGAAAATGACAGAGTATTGAATAAAAATCCAGGTTTTGAAATTGATTTTGAAATAAAAGCTTTAAAATTCAAATCTGGATTGAATGTTTTGAAAGTTGTAGTGCTGGATCTCAAGAATGAGATGCAATGTCGTGCAATGAAATGGTATGTCGAATTCATGCAGTGATATGCAATGACATATGAAATGGACAAACACTGAATGAGGGTGAAAATTTGGGGTGTTTACAGATGCCCCTCTTTGCTACTAAGCCGGTTGTGAGCCGAGCTTAGTGGCAAAGAAAACATACCAAATTTGAACCATAAAAATGCCCCAGTTAGATAAATCTGACTGGGTATGAAAGAATTAATTCAAATGATGATGGTAGATATGAAATGGAGAATAAGGAGAAAATTTTATTTCAAAAGAAGTGAGATTCAGGTTTTGCCCTTAACCTGGATGGGACGGGAAATACCTCGTATGGAACGAAGCTCAGGCTTAACCTTTAACTTGATTGAGAAATGAAATACCTCATCACGTGAGGCTCAGGTTTGTACCCTTGACCTGATTGGTTAGAAAATGGACGGAATCCTCTAAAGAAGAGATCGTGATGGAACCTTCGGATTTCCGCACAATGAATCCGATAGGAGTTTTGCAAAAGAAAGTAAATTGGGGCCCCTAAAGTTTGAAAAGGGATTGATTTTGGGCGTCTCATTGCTGAGACTAATTAACTTTTGAAATTGCCTTTTGCTGGAATTGGTGGCTTAACCTCAAGCCGAAATTGGACTGTCTATGGTGGGATAGTGGGGACACAGGGAAGTGTGCGAATCTAAGAGCCCGTGCGCTCAGATTATACCAAAGAAGGGAAGGAATCTTGAAAACTCCCGTAATCAAGTCCTAAAAAAGTGATGGTGTCAGGATGCGCCAAAGATGAACCTCAAGCTCTCGCTTCATGCCAGGATAGATAGAAAATATTGTCAAAATGTTGAAAATTATTGTTGATTCAAAATAATTGAAAGTGATGCACATTGTTTTGAAAGTATTCCCTCTTTTCTACCTGAAGTATTACCTCCAACTGGGCTTAACTCTGTAGAATCAAGATTCGAATTCAAATTGCTTGCGATTGACTTTCTTTCAAGGAAGCTATCAATTTCCTTGATATGGACGGGAAAGAAAATATTCTTGATATTGCGAGAGCTATTGGTGAAAGAATATTGATAAAAGAATTTCACAAAATTAAAGAAAATTCTTGATAAATTTGGCAGTCTGATATCCTGGGATTCTTTTCTCATGATGATCTTTCTGCACTCTTTTTTTTTTTTTAGCAGATTGGAGCTCTCTTGGATTTTTCGGGAATTACATCATCCTTCATTTTGGAGATGTTCTGACTTGTCTCTCTCTTTTTTTTTGGGAAGGGTACGCCACAAACTCCTTCATCTCAGAGATGTTCCGATCCTTCTTTTTTCTCAGGGATTATCATGATGATTATTGGCTCTTTGGTAGGAAATCTCTTGATGATAGCTGGAATTAAATATCTTTTAGGGTTTGTCGGTAGGCTCATCACACTCGCCTTCATCTTGACGGTGATCTGAACTTTCCCTGGAAGGATCCGTCACAAACTCCGTCATCTTGGAGATGATCCAAATCTTCTTTGGCCCCGGGGGTCGACTCGCTTAATTCGCCTTCATCTTGACGACAATTGAGAGATCCCTTTTGCAGATATTTAATTGCAACTTGGGTGTTTGAGGAGATATGAAGATTGAGTGAATTTTTTCTGTATCACCCAGGATATTTCGACTGCTTTATTTTTCCAGAAAGGTCTTTAAAAATGTGCCATTGACTGCGATCAATATCAATCACTTATGGCTTTGCAACAACATTGAGTTTTCTTTACTGGCCATATCGCGGATTTATTCTTCATCCTTTTGGTTGGCCAATAGAAAGATTTTGAACTTTGAATCCTTTTTCGCGAAAGCCTTGTCCTTTCGGAAGTAATACTAAAGGTATTTTGAGATAATAATTTTGTGCAATAAAGATTTTTGAAATCAACAAATATTTAATGACAAATTGGCAAGATTTTCTTAAAATCCTTTGTGAAAGCGAGCATTTGAAGCACAACGCAACACATCCATGACAAAAATTCTCTTCTCCTTTCCCCAAAGAAGAAGATTCAAAAATTAGAATTGGGAATTACTCCTCTCTTCCCTGAAGAGGAGGTGTTTGCAAAACGAACTTTCGAAGAGAAATTAAGCTTTCGTCAAAACTTCCTAACATTAGGCTTCTCTTATGGAAAGGGGGCCGAAATTGGTGAGGTTGGCAAATTGGTCATGAAGGAACGAGTTCATCACACTCTCCCTGAAAAGAGGGTCCTTCATGATGAAATGGCCTAGTCTGAAATTATGGGGCCACAAGGAAAGCAAGTCTCCGTCGAGTCTCTCCCTATAAAAAGGGTTCCTTGTGTGAAATTTGGAATTTTGTTTTGCAAACGGTTCACAAAGATACGAGTCCCTTCAAACTCTCTCTTAAAAAGGGGCTACGTGAACGAATTGGATAACATGCGAAAAGAGTGAGCTCCCTCGAACTCTCCCTATAAAAAGGGTCTCTCGCAAGAGAAATATTTTTTTTTTGAATTGGGTATTGGGTGACCAACAGGTCAAAATTTGGAATTTTGAATTTTGAATTTTTGAAATTGGAATTTTTGCTATTTGAAATTAGAAATTAGAAATTAGAAGTTTGGAATTTGATATTCGGAAATTGGAAATTAGAAATTGGGAATTTTGGAATTTGGAAATTGATATTTGGAAATTGGAAATTAGAAATTTTGGAATTTGGAAATTGATATTTGGAAATTGGAAATTAGAAATTTGGAATTTTGGAATTTGGAAATTGATATTTGGAAATTAGAAATTTGGAATTTGGAAATTTGGAAATTGATATTTGGAAATTGGAAATTAGAAATTTGGAATTTTGGAATTTGGAAATTGGATGAGTAATCAGCACGAAGACTGAACTCAAGAGGTCGACTGACATGACCATTCAGTGGAACACTAACACGAGTGCTCGATTTTGAAAGGACACCGGTATGCATACCGGTTTAAAAATGTACCAGTTTGGATACTGGATTTTGGTTTAGTTCTGGTGATTGTCTTTCAATCTTGAATCGTTAGGAATTGTGATGGGATTGATAGTTGAAATCTCAATATTGACCAGATCGTTATTAATGCGATTGAATGCAAATGAATGCAAATTGATGCATATGAATGCACAAGTGCGTGAAATGAGAGATTTGTTTATCCTGCCTGCATACAGGACATTTGTAGATAAAAACAAAATTTTAAAATGCCCCAGTGTAACTGGGAAAAAGAATTTTGATCATTATTGAAGAAAATTTGGAAGAATTACAAAGAATAGGAAATTGTTCAAGTATAGAATTTTTTCAAATGTCGAGCATTGATGGGATCTGGTAATTCTATTCCATCAGCATTGATGAGCCGATATGAATTGCGAGGTAGTGCCTCTTTGACAACATAAGGACCTTCCCAATTTGGCGACCATTTGCCACCCGGGCGATGCCTGAGATAAGCTGTTGATCTGAGCACTAGATCATTGACCCGAAATTTTCTCTCAATGACAGATTTTGCATATTGTCGGGCTATCCTCTGGCGATAGGATTGAGCATGCTCTGCTGCTCTGAGCCTTCTTTCATCGAGCAAATCAAGTTGTACCAGTCGCTGTTGCTGATATTGATCAAGAGGTAATTCTAGAAGTGATGCAAATTTCAGAGCAGGTTTCTGAACATGTAGAGGTAGTACTACTTCAGTTCCGTAGACAAGTTCTGACGGAGTAGCATTCGTTGGAGTTTGAATGGTGGTTCTGTATGCCCATAATGCATCATGAATCTTTTCATGCCAGTCACGGCCCGTTTCTAAAGTTCGTTCCAGGATTCGAATCAGAATCTTGTTGGTGGACTCTGCCTGACCATTCCCTTGAGGATAATAAGGAGCGGAAAAATGATGATGAATTTTGAACTTTGAGCAGAATGTCCTTATTCTCTTATTCTTGAAATGACTGCCATTATCTGACACAATATCATGCGGTATACCGAAACGGCAAAGGATATTCTTATGGATGAAAGAAACCACGTGTCGACCTTCTATTGTGCGTAGAGTGACTGCTTCTACCCACTTAGTAAAATATTCTGTTGCGGCAAGAAAATATTTATGACCATTGGAGGCTGAAGGAGTGATGGGGCCTACAACATCGAAAACCCACATGAAAAATGGCCATGGCGAGACGACAGATTGCAAGTATGTTGCTGGCGCATGAATGGAAGGCGCATGCATCTGACATTGAACGCACTTCTTTATAAAACGATAGCAATCTTGTTGCATAGTTTTCCAATAATATCCTGCTCGGATGATTTGTTTGACGAGAGTCTGATAGCCAACATGACCACCGCAAATGCCTTCATGTGCTTCTTGCACAACTTCTTTGGCTTCTTCTTCGTCCAAACATCTGGAATACTCAGAACTGAATCCACGACGATAAAGGACGTCGACAAGAATAAAATATCGAGCAGACATGCGTTGAATTGCTCGCTGCTCTCTCTTTGATAATTCTGGAGGAAATTCGCCAGTTTTAATGAAATTCTTGATATCATGATACCAAGGCTTCTTCTTCTGCTCAGCCTGGTTTATCTACTCTACTGGGACGAAAGCGGGTTGATCAAGTTTGCCAATTTCAAATGAGCGACAAGGTTCTCCACCCTTGAAAGACATGATGGATCCCAGATTGGCTAAGCTGTCTGCAACTTGATTGAAATCTCTCTTGATATGGAAAAGTTGGAATTCTTCGAATTTGTTGGCAAGAGCTGAGACAATCTTCTGGTAAGGAAGTAATTTCTGATCTTTTACTTGCCATTTGACTAGGACTTGATTGACGACGAGCAAGGAGTCGCCATAAGCATGCACTCTTTTGACATTGAAATCATGTAGAATTTTCAGACCTTGTATCAAAGCTTCATACTCGGCCATATTGTGAGTGCACTGAAAATCCAGTTTTAGAGAAAAGGGAATCATCTCTTTCTCTGGTGTGATTAGCAGAATTCCGATTCCTATGCCTGCCATATTCTTGGAACCGTTGAAGAATAAATTCTAAATTGAGGATTGTTGAATATTGCAGATCCGCTCATCGGGGAAATCATCCTCAGCTTTAACATCCTCTGCTAGAGGAAAATCTGCTAATTGGTCTGCAATTGCTTGGCCTTTGATAGATCGCTGAGAGACATATTCCAAGTCGTATTGCATTAATAGAACTTGCCATTTGGAGATTCGTCCACTGAGAAATGGTTGTTCAAGAACGTACTTGAGAGGATTTAATTTAGATAGAATGTTGACTTCAGATGCCAATAGATAATGTCGCAATTTCTGACACATCCATACCAGAGCTAGGCATGTTTTCTCTATCTGAGAGTATTTCTTCTCGTAATCAATAAAGGTCTTGCTCACATAGTAAATGGCATGTTCTATCAAGCTGCCTTCTTCGTATTGCGCCAAGAATCCGCCGTAAGCAACTTGATTAACTGAAATATATAGCAATAGGGGTTTCCCTAATTCTGGCGGCTTTAAAACAGGAGGATTGAGAAGATATTTCTTGATGCGTTCGAATGACTGCTGACACTCTGGTCCCCATTCAAACCTCACTCCTTTTCTGAGCAAATGATTGAAAGGCTCACATCTCATGGCCAAATTAGAAATGAATCGCCGAATTGATTGCATGCGTCCTTGAAGGCTACGCAATTCTTTGAGATTAGTCGGGGGTGGCATGCCAATGATAGCTTTGGCCTTAGCGGGATCCATTTCTATCCCCTTCTTGCTGACCAAGAAGCCTAGCAACTTGCCTGATTCGACTCCAAAGACACATTTTTGTGGATTGAGTCTTAGCTTGTAAAGAATGAGTCGCTTGAAAACTTGATTAAGAGCTTCGATGTGATCTTCCTCTTCTTTGGATTTCACCAGAATATCATCGACATATGCATCCATAGTCTTGTGCATCTGATCATGGAATATAACGGCCATAGCGCGCTGATAAGTGGCTCCAGCATTCTTGAGCCCAAAAGGCATGACTGTATAACATAAAGTGCCCCATGGCGTGGTGAAGGATGTTTTGGATTGGTCACGAGCGGCCAACTTGATTTGATTATATCCGGAGTATCCGTCCATAAAGGAAAACATAGCATGCCTGGTTGTGCTATCGACTAGGAGATCAATGTTTGGGAGTGGATAGTCATCTTTCGGAGTGGCTTTATTGAGATCACGGAAGTCAATACAGATTCGCACTTTCCCATTCTTCTTAGGAACTGCTACGATATTCGCCAACCAATCCGGGTAATCAATTGCTCGAATGAATCCTACTTTAAGCAGATCCTCAAGTCCTTCCTTGACCTGTTGCTCGATTCGAGGATCCATTTTTCTCAACTTCTGCTTGACTGGTTTCGCCTCAGGCTTCAAAACGAGGCGATGTTCCACCAATTTCGGATCTAAACCTGGCATATCCTCACAGGTCCATGCAAATATTTCTTCATGCTACTTGAGGAAATTAGTGAGCCTTTCTTTCTCTCCTGGGCTCAAACCACTGCCAATCTTGAGAATTCTAGGATCGTCTTCTGATCCGATATTGATATCCTCAGTCGGGTCTTGAACTAAGGATGATGGCTCATCTTGTTTCTGAACTGATGCAAATTCTGGCAGTTCCTGAAGAGCTGAATCGAACTCTGTGGATTCTTCTGACTGCCTTGCAGTCTGACTACATTCTGTTCTTATTCTGACCTGATGAATTATTGCTGATTTCGAACAAGCTTTTGGATTAAAGACGAGCTTCTTGATAGATCGGGAAGACATTCTGAAAATTGGAGGATAAATTGATTTAGGGAAATTGCTCATCGTGAAATAAATTGCTTTTATTGAAAATAATTGGAAAGATAAAAGAGCAAAATGATTTCAATTTTGTGAAGATTTAATATTGAAGAGTAAAGAGACAAATGGCACCGAGATAGACAAAGGAAACTGGCAACTTTATTGAAAGATAGAATTAATCAAAATGACAATGATGAAAATGAAATGGGGTATCATCCCGAATGTGGGAATAAAAGAATGGAAATGAAAAGACAAGCAAATGCCCTTAGTGCATTCCTTCAGAGATGACCGCTGTATTATAAGGGGGAAATGGTTATTTCAGAATTTCTATATTCTCATCTTCGGCACCTTCTATCAGAAGATTTTTATCAATAAGGTCCTGAACGATGTTCTTCAGAATGAAGCAATTCTCAGTATTGTGCCCCACTGTTCGATGAAATTTGCAGAATTGGTCTTTGAATTTTCCCATAGGAGCGGAAGGATCGACCAGCCTGGGCAATTTGACCATCTCCTTGGTCAACAGGTACTCGAGCACAGTCTCGAGTGATTGATCTAATGGAGTGAACTTCCTCTCATAGCTCCATCCTTCGTGCTTCACTTTCTCTCGGGGTTTTGGTCCCTGCTCTAGTTAAAGCGGCTTGCTGAATTGCGAGATCGGCTTCCCTTTCTGATCATTTCTGTTTGAACCTCCTGCCCCATAACAGAAGTCTCTATTCTGTCCCTTGCGATGATTCCATTTATTATTACTGACAGAATTAGTGAAGTGAGTCTTCTTCTTTGACTCGTTCTGGCCGTTGTTCTTGGTGAAAGTAAAACCTTCATAGAAGCCATTCTCCATACTCAATTCGAGCCATTCGGCTCGTTCTGTTAACTCTATAAAGGTTCTGGATGGTGCGGTGGAGATGAGGCCTTTTAGAGGCTGGGAGAAATTGCCTAGAATCAAGGACAAAGCATGCCCTTCTGATATGGGGTCTCTCATCTTATTGCAAGCTGACCTCCAGCGGTGGATAAAATCTCGGGCCTTTTCATTTTCTCTCTGTTTCAGGCCACAGAGGTGGCTGAGGGTCGGGAGCGCCTCAGCATTAAAGAAGAATCGCTCGATGAACATGTTCACCACCTTATCGAATTCTTTTAGCTCAATTGGGTTGACATGCTCTGAATACCACTTGGCTGCTGTTCCCTCCAGACTGCGAGGGAAACAAAGGAAGAGTGCCCGATTATCTCGCTTGAATCTAGAGCATTCAGCGAAGAACATGGCGAGATGAGCCTTAGGGTCGCCAAAACCATCAAACTTGATAAATTTTCTGGGGAGATTATCCAGATTGTCGTCCCCATCTAAACCATAATAGAAGTCTTCGCTGGTGAAGACTTTCTTGCCCTTGTCGCGGGCCTGCAGATCTTTGACCATTTTCATCATGTCTTTTAGCTGTGACTGAGTAGGGTCGTCAACAGACTGATTTTTGGATTTGTAAGCCGACCCCTGGCCCTAAGTCGACCTTTTGAATTCATATTTATTTTCACATTCCTTGTCAGCATCGTCAGCAGATTCTGACTCATCAGATACTTCCTCATGACGACTCTGCTTTTTGATACTTTTCACATTCTTGGCGGCATGACCCTTATCCTTCTGCTCAGTGCTGGCTTCAGCTTGCTCTGCCAGCATCCTGGTCATCATTTTCTTGAACATGACGTACATTTGGGGATCGATGCCATCATCCGCCTGCTGTCCCTGATTTTTAGCTGATCGGGGGGAATCCATCTCTTCTTCCGAAGCGACTGAGTATGCGACACCTTCAACTGATAGGGTTTTCTTTCTGGACCTTGTATGAACCATCGAGTATCACGAGTGTTCTTTTTGAATGTTGCTGATGCTCTCTGCAGGGCAGAATTGATGGTTAGGCTTCAGAAGGAAGTTTGGTTGAAGGAAAATATTTATTGAGAATTTTGGTAGACAATTGAAATAATATCCCATTACTAGGGATTGAGTCATCGCTGGAGTTACGACAATTGCGCTGCTATTCTTTGCAAAATAAACAACTGGAAATATGCCTTGTTACCTAGGCGAGGTCGTCAAACCAAAGTGAAATGTAAAATAAAGGAATTTTATTGAGGGAAAAAACATGACTTCATCAATAATACACTTGATAGAGGGGAGGGTGACAGACAATTTTCCACCACTCCGGATAATCAGAGGACACTCGAGGACCAGGAAAAATAGTAAGATTGACAAAGGAATCCCAGCCATGTCTGGCAGAATGGTATGCTCCGGACCACTGATCTGATGCGAGATCGAATTCTGGCAGAACCCCTGCTAGTGGACGAATCTCTACGCGCTTCTGCCTCTGAGAGAACTGCCTGACACACCGCTCTGGATGATAGTATGCGCAGAAGAATGGGCCAAGTAGCCTGAATCGCTTGCCATATGCATAAGTATATCTAGGAGGTGATTCCTGACGATCAAAGTAGTCCCATACAACTTCTTCCTCCTAAAGGTTGTCGATTAAGAACCGGTATCGCGCAACTGGAAGAAGCTTTTCACCATTGTATCTGAATGAACTGGCTCCGGCGGGCACATGCCGGAGGAACCAAGACTGTAATGCGTAGGTGCACCCTTTGACTAGAATTGATTCTCCGAGTGTGAAACGGGTCAACCCTTGGTATAGAAAAGCGAGTGTGGCCATGGCTATGGAGAGGCGGCTGGTCTGTCGACTTCCCCATCTCCTTAGAAGCTGAACTATTCTGATATCCATGTAATTCCGTCCATCGGGAAAGAAAGCTAATCCCACCGTGCACAGAACCATCGCGTGCTGAATTCTCTCTCGAGCTGTCCTGAACAACGAGCTGACTTCCACAAATGTCCCATACTGTCTGTAGATTTCGAGCAGGTCCACATATTCATTTCCATCTTCTTCAATCAGAGGCCAAGACTTGCGTCCCGTCATGCGAGCTAAGGCATCTTTTGGGTCCAGACCCTTAACATTAATCAGAAACTGTTTCTCCAGGCTGACCGGCTGGCTCGGGCAATCCCATAATCTCTGAAAATTCATCCATCAGTATTGTCATCTCGCCCCACGGAAACCAGAAGGTAGAAGTGCTCGGATTCCACCACTCTGCTAGTGCATGGATCAAGTTGCCGTTGACTGTCTGCTTTCCCACTGCGGACGCCAGTTCCAATCTACACTCGTCCAGATGGTCCGGAAACATACAAGAGAAGTTCTTGAACCATGAATAGTACCACCGGGGAAAGAAGGATCCGGTGCTGAGGACTCGATGTTCGGGAAGACTTTGTCGCACCTCGTAGGAGATGTGACCCTCAGGGAAGACTGAATCAAGCTGACTGGATGCCATCGGACTGGAAGACATGGAAATTGGAATAAGACTTGGAAAATACAGGAATTTTGAGGAAAATGCAGGCAGGATAAAAATAAAGCAGGAAATTCGAGATCCAGAAGACAGGAAAGATGGGAAATCACCTGGAGTTTTGAAGGAAATTAAGGGAAATTTGAAAAATCGTCCAGGGTTTGATGAAATATGAAGAAATAAATGGAAAATAAAGTATTTGGAAAATCATTCAAGGTTTAAAACATGGACAGTACATGGACATAGATTGAGGAATTTTGAGAAAATCGTCCAGTATTTTGGAAAATTGGGGAAAATATGGAAAATAAAAAGGAAATAACACATTCAATCAAATTCTGCATAAACAAGTATGCACAAACAGCATTCCCTAAAAGCTGACTCTAGATGCACAAATTTTGAAATGGCTGTGGGACCTTAATCCTAACTCTAAGGCTCAGATCATCTGTATCCAATCCAGTTATGCCTATATACCCAAGCCAAGGCTCAATGTACGTGGCATAAAATCAATTTCTCCGGTTCTAGGTTCAAGTTTTCCAACATCCTTGAGCACCTGCCGATATACGTTGGACTATGGCCCTTGGTACGTGGCAGGGGGGTTTTCACCCAAATAAGTGGCCCAGTTGTGAGGCTCTGTCCCGAACTATGGTTCTGGAAGAGAGCCCAGCAACGTGAAGACCGGGACAATATAGGTGGGGGTGGTTTTTTGAAAACATGAGCACATGCAAGCAAATAGAAGGCTCTAAGTCCTAAAGAGATAGATTTTTGAAATATTTGAAGAAGCAAGCATTGTTTTCATACAATTCCTAAATTGAGGAGTGTTGTATTAGACCTAAGTCTATGTGAGCATGAATAATTCTCCTCAATATGGTCCTACCAAACCATACCTAGTCTATATGCATTCTATGTCAGCTGGGTTCAAGTCTAGGCTCCTAGGTTCACATGATAGCATAAATTAAAAGCTGACATTCCATGGAAATCGATTTTGACAATTTGAACTAAGTAGAGCATTAGATTGATCAGGCAAAGACAGGTCCCATCACGGTCGCCAAACCTGTTATCATCGCAAAATTTTTAGCTTTTGCAAATCAAACTGACCTTTGAAAAAGATTTTGAAAATAACTCGCCTCCGTTTTTAAAATGCAGGAAAATTCCGAAGAATGGGACTCGCCTGTCGGTACGAGGTTCAACCGTTCCTGCCACCTTTAACAGGGGTAATTGAACCAAGGATCAATCTTATGCTCTACTCTATTCAACTTGTCTAAATCATATTCTAATTTCTAAATGCACATAGAATCAGGCATGTGCTATGAATTTTCAGAAAATGCACATTTGAAAACATGATGTTTGCTTTGAATGATTGAAATATTTAGAAAATGTAAATCTTGGAAAATCGTGAATTGGGATTTGAAATGTACTTCTGAGAGAAATAAAAACCGATTTTGAGGAATCCTTGACATTTGGTGAAAATCGATTCTGAGAAACTTGGTTTCTCTGAATTCAAACTTTGAAATTGAAATTCTAACTTAGAAAATTTGAATTTGGAACTTGGGAAATATTTGAAATATCATTGGCAAATCCATATTCTTTTGAATAAGACTTAGAAAAATTCTAACTTCAAACTTTGAAATTGACTGCATAACTTTGGAAAATTGAGTTTATGAACTTGAAAAACACTTGAAATATTCTTTGAAATTCAATGCTTTTGGGAAAATCGATTTTGCTATAAGACTTAGGAGATTTTGAGAAAATGAACTTCTTTGAATTGAGATTGGAATTGGCAAATGCATGAAATGAATGAATATAGATTTGAGGAATTAAGAAATACTTTTTGTATTTTTGAGAAATGCAGTGCATTTTTTTAAATTAGCCTAAGAGTGTAGGCTGAATGTGGCTAATGTGAAGATCATAAATCTAAGTATCATTCGTATTCTGACTATGGCCATAAATACAAATTCCACCAAGTTTATAAACTTCATAGAAGCTAGTGTATGTGCCATTCGTGTAGACCATAGTGAATTAATAAAATGTGCATGAATTGGCATACATGGCAGTTATATATCAAAATTTAAACTATATGAAATGCAAATCCTAATCTATGCAGGAATTTAATTTCTTATTCCAAAGTTTACATTTAATTTACATCACTATTGAAATTTAAATACATGAAAAATAAAGTCTTCAATGTACCTGCAAAACTAGAAAACTTTGTTAGTGATGATATGTTGGCTTTTCTAGATTTATCCAGCAATATCAGGAAATTGCTAGATTTTGCTAGATATAAGCCTTTTTGCCATGATTCCCTTAAATCAAAATGATAAAGTATGAAATAAAATTAAATAAATATGAAAGAGAGGATATGAAATTTCGAAATTGGGGTCAAAATGACCAAAATACCCCTAATAACAAGACTATGGCCTTGAAATTAGAGTTTTTAGAAAGATATTTTGATAAAATGCAAGTTTTGAAATTTGAATGCAAATAAATTAGGCTAAAATATGATATGACATACTTAAACACATGAAAATTAAGGTTAGGGATTTCGAAATTTAGGTCAAATGACTAAATTGCCCCTGATAGCAAGACTATGGCCTTGAAATCAGGGTTTTTAGAAATAGATTTTTGGTAAAAACTTAGGTTTTATGCACTAAATGAAATCAAATGAGCACAAAATTAAACCTAAAGCATCCTAATATGATTATGAACATGATTAAATCCTAAAAATATATGCTCATGCATGAAAATCCAATAATATCACAAAAACTGTGATTTTAGCAGTGTATTTGGATCTTTCAAGAACCCAGTTTTGCAATTTTATTAATTCAGAGATCAAATGGATTTCAAAATCCATAAAAATTGGTACCTTCACTTTTTATAACCCTAATGTCAAATTGGAATTATAAAAATAATTTTTTGACATTGAATTAATCCGAAAATTGCATTAAACCCTAAAAATATGCTATTTTTGACCTAATTCACCAACCAGTTTCAATCCAAGACCTGAACCAGGGGTCAAATCTCCATGGAAATTTATGAAATTTTACAGAGACTAACTAAGAAGAAAAACAGAGATTTACCAATTTACAGATCGGAAAATTCATCTCCGGTTAGGGAGAAACCCTTCCGGCAATCTGAGCTAAAATATATCACTTTTAACAGGGATTAAAACGGCTACTTCAGATTGAAAATACAAACATAAATAGCAATCCTAAACAAAAATCTTTGACATTTTAGTGGTGAATAGTAGACAGAAAAATAACAATACTCACTTTTCACAGATCATGAATCGGATCTGTGGTTTGGGATTTATGACTAACACAAGTCTGATTAGGGTTTTGGTAAACCCTAACGAGTTTTAAATTTAAAAACAGATTCCCTGAAAGGGGAAAAATACTAAACAGTGATAAAAAAATCTGAAACTTTTACAGCAGACAGATCTACTCAATGTGAATCCATAGCATTTTACAGATCTAAAATCGGATATAAGATGAGAGAAATATCATAACAGCAAGTTACCTTCTTGATTTTAACCACGATTTTAAAGCTTTAAAAACCCGATTTGATGTCTGATTTTTTTGACAGGGTTCCCGAGATCCAAAACCTCTGATTTTTCTACAGTAACTCAATAACTCATGCATTCACCACATATAAAAAAATCAGAAATAAACAATGAGAACTTCAATCCGAAATAACATTATCTTTACTGTTCTAAACCTAAAACACACAGAAATTTAAGAAACTTGGAAAACCATGCATTAACTAATGTAAATCAATAAAATAAACCATAAAACAGTAAATAAAAATTATTTCTATGCTATAGAACGTAAAACAAACATGAATAAACCATGAAAATAAAATAAAAACAGGGAATCAATGGCTGGAATTTGATATCACCTTTAAAACATAGATTTAACCCATTAAAAGGGTAAATCATATATTTTATTGGTTAATAATGTAAAGAATCATATTAAAATCAATTCTAATGGATTAAAATCCCTGTAAATCAATAAAAACAAGGTTAGATCACCTTCTTGGATTGTTCTTGCTGATTCTTGATGGTTCTTGAGGTCAAACCATGGTTGAATCCATGAAATAGGAGGTATTAATGGCTAAAATTGATTTAAAATTATTAAAAACATGAAATAAAAGCTAAAAATTAAACAAAATAATTACCTTGAGGTGGCTGCAATGGAGGAAGGGCTGGAGAGGAGAGAGAAGCTCCAAGAATCCCAAGGAGAGCAAGTTGGAAAAATCGACCCCCCTATGGAGACTATTTATAGAAATTTTTTAGGTTTAAAAATTGGGAATTTTGAATTCTTTGGACTCTAACAAGGGGGGGCGATTTTTGGGTGGAAAGACCTAACTACCCCTAGCCTAAATTATCTAAACTAATGCCTAATTAACCCCTAGACTTTCCTAAAAAATCCCCAAATGTAATGCCACTTGGCATTTTCTACATTTGGCTTTTTAAAACACCTTTAAAAACCTTTAAAAACACTAGTTTTAAAAACTAACTTTCAAAATGAGTTCTTTTCAAAATGGTTTTGACTCTTCTAAACCTCTAACATTAACCAAGACATCAACTAACCCTAGTCTAGCCCTGACTGACTCGAATATGGCACCACCCCGAGTGGGCCCTACTTGAGTTTTTTTCAAAAAGCGATTTTAAGACTTGAAATTGAAGGAGTTTTCAAAAAGGATTTTCAAAGACAAACTTCAAAGTTATAATTTTTGAAATGGAATAGGGTCCTAACTAGGTTAGAACTCCTCTGGATATGGTGCCAACTGAGTGGGCCCACATCGAGTTTTGGAAATTTTGAAACAAACACTGAAAATGGCTTTGAAAAAGGGTTAAAATTGACATTTGAAATTCAAGATCTTTGAAAATAGGGTCTCAAGCGAACTGGAACTCCGAGTTAGAGTCCTGAACTCTTAAGACTCTGAGATTTTAAATTTTTAGAATTCAAATGAAAGAATTTTCGAAAGATTTTATCAAGAAATGATGAAATAAGTCAGAAAACACAGTCAGGGTTAAACTCCTAACTCGACCGAACTCTAAAATAGAGTTTTGAACTAACTAGACTTGTAAAATGACCTAAATTTTGACAATAATCGAAAAAGACTGAAAATGGAAGTAAAACAGATTTCAAAATAGACTTCTGACCGGATTAGGACTCTGACACAGAGTCCTGATCGGACTGAAACTTTCAAAACTTTGAGAAATTTGATGAATAGAGGAATTCAGAAGCGACACCACCTCAATGGGTCTCATCTGTGAATTGAAATCGATTAAAATTTGAATTTGAAATGAATCCAGATTGTTTTCTTGAGAAAATATTTCGAAATATAAAGTTCTGGGGTTGGAAAATGACAGAGTATTGAATAAAAACCCAGGGTTTGAAATTGATTTTGAAATAAAAGCTTTAAAATTCAAATCTGGATTGAATGTTTTGAAAGCTGGAGTGCTGGATCTCAAGAATGAGATGCAATGTCATGCAATAAAATGGTATGTCGAATTCATGCAGTGATATGCAATGACATATGAAATGGACAAACACTGAATGAGGGTGAAAATTTGGGGTGTTTACACCCATCTTGTTCCAATTACTAGATGATCCTTTGGTCTATCAACTAGATCCCAAACATCATTCCTAGTAAATTGGTTAAGTTCTTTAGACATGGCCAAAAGCCAAAACTCATTATCACAAGCCTCATTGATATTCTTTGGTTCTATTTTAGATATGAAAGCAATATTTGCAATATATTGTAATTTTCTTCTAGTTTGGACACCACTCTTTATTTCTCCAATAACTTGTTCATGTGGATGATTGAGAACTTCTTTCCAAACTGGTTGAAGAGGAACACTTTCTTGAGAAGTACTCTCTTTCAAGGGTTCTTCTTGAAGTATTACTTCTTCTCCTTCGCTTAGAGGTATAACCTGCTCACAATTCTCATCAAATGAAACATGTAAAGATTCTTTAATGCAAGATGTTCTTTTATTAAAAACACGATAAGCTTTACTTCTAGAAGAATATCCAAGAAATATTGATTCATCTGATTTTGAATCAAACTTATCAAGATTATCTTTGGTATTTAACAAGAAACATTTACTACCAAAATTTTTGAAATATGAGATCTTTGGTATACGATTATAATACAATTCAAAACATGTTTTATGTAAGATTGGTCGAATAAGAACACGGTTTAAAACATAACATGCTGTATTTATTGCTTCAGCCCAAAAGTATTTTGGTAAATTTTTATCTTGAAGCATGGTTTTAGCACATTCTTGCAAAGTTATATTCTTTCTTTCAACAACTCCATTTTGTGAAGCCGCTCTAGGAAAAGCAAAGTTGTGAGATATACCATGTAAATCACAAAACTTTAGAAAAGATTCGTTTTCAAATTCACCGCTATGATCACTACGAATTTTAATTATAGATGTAGATTTTTCATTTGTAATTCTTTTACAAAGTTTGAAAAATTCAGAAAAAGCATCATTTTTGTTTTTTAGAAAAATCACCCATGTAAATCGAGAATAATCATCTACTATAACAAAAGCATACTTGCTACCATTCAAACTTTGAATTCTAGATGTCCAAATAGATCTAAATGTAAAAGTTCAAGAAAACGTTTTGTTGAAACTATATCTTTAACTTTAAAAGAACTCTTGATTTGTTTACCCCTTTGGCAAGCATCACATAAGTGATCTTTCTTATATGGTATTCTAGGTAGGCCTCTTACAAGATCATTCTTGGATAACTTGAAAATAATTTTAAAGATAACATGTCCAAGTCTCTTGTGCCATAACCATTGAATTTCATTTGAAACAATAAGACATTTTTCATTAAAAGTGGGTAACTCATCTAGATAAAGTTCATACACATTGTTCCTTCTTATACCTTTAAAAATGATCCTTTTAGATTGAAAATCAGAAATTAAGCATAAATCATGTTCAAAAGAAACATGAAAACCTTTATCACATAATTGACTAATAGATAATAAATTATGCATTAAACCATCTACTAAAAGAACATTTTCTATCAAGGGAAATTTTGGATTACCAATCCCGATTACTTTTCCCTTGTTATTGTCACCAAAGGTGACGGTTCCTCCATCCTTACTTTGGAGGGTGAAAAATAACTCCGGCCTTCCAGTCATATGTTTGGAACAACCGCTGTCCAATATCCATTTGCTCCTTATTTTGTGTACCTACAACAAAATTAGAAGACAAAGCATTTGACCTTTTTTCATTTTTGGGTACATGAGAGTTAGTCTTAGGAACCCATATCCATTTGGATTTTGGTTTCCATTGATAAAAAGATTTAGCATTTCTAGAGTAATCATGTCTAGGTTTATAAGCATTATAAGTTCCATGATTAGATGCATTTCTATTATAACTAGAAAATTTAGATCTTTGAACAAATGGTTGAGAATATTGTCTTTGATTCTTCACCACATAGTTTGGTCTATTTTGAGTATCAAAGAAGCTATATCCCAATCCGGTTTTATTAACGGAGCATCTTTGAGAACCAAGAAGTCTTTCTAGGTTCTATTGACCATTTGTGAATTTGGTCACTATAGAAAGAAGATCATTTGATTTTTCTTTTAGACTATTTTTTTCTTTTTGTAAGTGATTGGTTCTAATTCCAATTTCTTTTATCTCAAAAGCTTGGCAAGAGTTTTCCTTCTTGAGATCTTATGTCTCTTGAAGTAACACTTTGTTTTGAGAGTCAAGAGTTGAATTTTCAGTTTTTAACTCTTTGTTTTTAGAACTTAGACTCTTAAATTTAGCATATAAGTCATTAAATGCTTCTAATAAATCATCATATTCAAATTGACTTGCCGAATCTTCTTGTGCTACAAAGCACATGTTGGCGACTTCTTCATTTGATTCTTCATCGGAAGAGGAGTCACTATCATCCCAACATGCTTGAAATGCCTTTTTCTTCTTGAATTGGTCCTTGGGCTTGATTTTGAGAAGAGGACAATCTTTCTTGATATGTCCTACCTTTTTGCAGTTAAAGCACTTTACTTCATTTGGATTGGAAGAATCCGCTTTCCTTACCTTTCTTTGAAATCTTCCCTTTTTGATGAATCTTCTGAATTGCCTTGTAATGAGAGCAATATCTTCATCTTCATCTTCTTCTGAATTTTCAGAATCAGAAGTAGCCTTAAAAGCAAGAGATTTCTTCTTGGGTTATTTTTTTTGTCTGTCTTGAAGTTGGACTTCATATGCCATTAAGTTACCAACCAAATCTTCAAGAGTGAGAGTGTTTAAATCATTTGCTTCCTCAATAGTTGTGGTTTTTCTCTCCCATTCAGGAGTTAAACACCTTAGAATCTTTCTGACTAAATTCACTTGTGAATATTCTTTTCCAAGGGATTTCAGAGTGTTAGTAATATCGGTCATTCTTGTTACCATGTCCGATATAGATTCATTTTGCTTTATTTTAAATAATTCAAATTTATGAACTAAAGAAGCAATTTTAGATTCCTTTACCTTTGACGTACCTTCGTGAGTCACGAGAAGAGTATGCCAGATTTTATTTGTTGTAGAGCATTGGGAGATGCGATTGAACTCTACTTTGTCAACGGCACAATACAATGCATTCATTGCCTTGGCATTAAGTGAAGCAGTCTTCTTTTCTTCATCGGTCCATTGACTGAAATCAATTGATGGCATTTGGTACTTTTCTGAAACGACTCTCCAAATTTCGACATCCATGGATTGTAAGAATATTGTCATTCTCACTTTCCAGTATCCATAGTTTGTTCCATCGAAGAGAGGAGGACGAACAGAGGAACATCCTTCTTTGTGCTGAGATGTTGTAGTTGCCATGTTATGATGATGGTCAAATCAAAAGAATAGCAAACCTGCTCTGATACCAAATGAAAGTGCAGTAGGATCGAGGCAACGAGCACTAGAGGGGGGGTGAATAGTGCTTTTAAAAAAATGTCTGTTTAATATTGACGAATTTTGCAATTTGAAAAACAAACACACAAAGAACACAGTAATTTATCCTGGTTTGGTCTTTCCTGACCTACATCTAGTCCCCAAGCAAAACCCGCTAGAGATTTCCACTATCAACCTTGTGTAACTACAAGATCATACAGACCAAATCCGGTCCTACTTCCAGTAACACACCTACTGAAAGCAAACAACTTCATTAAACCAAAGAGTCCTTTTTACAGAAAATTAAAATAAGTAACAACTTATAATACAACCTATGAGACCTTCTTATGAATGCAAATGAGATGCAATTGGCTTTTGAGGTTGTTGAAATACTCTACTTACGAATTCACTATCTCTCAAAGGAATTTGAGTGAAAAACTGAAGTGAAAAGTATCACGTGAGTGAGAAAATGAATATGAGTGAAAAGCAAAGAGTAATTGATTCAAATTGATTGAATTGCAGTGCTTTTGAGTGTAAAATGCACTCATATTTATAGTTGAAAGTTTCCATACATTGAGGGTATGAAAGGGTGTCAAAACAGTCCATTTTGAATGATCAAAACGTTTGAAAAATGAAAAAACACGCCTTTTTAAAGTTTCAGAAAAAATGACAAAATTAGTCGACTGAAACAGTAGTTAGTCGACTAATAATTAGTTATTAGTAGACTGACAGTTATCGTCGGTCGACTGATTTATTAATCGAGCCGTTTGAAAATCTGAACTTTTGAAACTTAGTCGACTTGAGAGAAGTTAGTCGACTGATAATATCATCAGTAGACTGAAAAACCTTTCAGTCGACTATTGCTAGAATTTTCTGAAAAACACAAGTCCTGTCTGGTCGACTGATAAAAGCATTAGTCGACTGCTGCTAAATTTTCAGAAAACACATGTTCTGTCCAGTCGGCTGATAAAGTCATTAGTCGACTGCTGCTAAAATTTCCAGAAAACAGACATTCTGCCTGGTCGGTTAATAAAACCTTCAGTCGACTAATTTGATAAAAATTACTTTTTAGAAAATATGGTGCGAAAGGGTTAGTCGACTGGTGAGTCTATTGGTCGACTAATAAACACGAAAATTTAAGAAAAGAGTTTTCTAAAAAGATTTTCATGAAGGATTCTTTTAGAAAAGTTTTTCTAAAGACTTTTTAGGTAAAATGCAATCCAAATCTGCATTCTAAGTAAGGCTCTTACAAGAATTTAAGATTTTAAATGAATTTTACATTAGCACACAAGTCTTCAAAGATTCTTCATCGAATTCTTCAATGCTTGTCATCTTTCTTTATTGCCTTAGCTCAAATGCAGTTGATTCACTTGTTCATCATCAAAACCTAGTACTTAAAGTATTATGTACGGCTTCAGTGGCGTAACAGCTGAAACATGGCTGAATATTGTTTTGAAGAAAGACTGCTTGTTCTGAGATAACTGAAGCTGAATGTTTGGGGAAAGTCTTGGACAAGATCTCGGGTTGCTCTTTGTTCTCATCCTCGATCATCAGATTTTTGTCGATGCAGTCCTGGATGATATTTTTAAGGACAAAACAGTGCTCTGTGTCATGTCCTACAGTTCGGTGGAATTTGCAAAATTTTTTCGTCCATTTTCCCATAACGACTGGCGGATCAGCCACCTTAGGGAGTTTGACCATTCCCTTTGACAACATGTATTTCAGGACGTCTTCCCGGGCTTGCTCTAGAGATGTGAACTCTCTGTCATAACTCCATCCATCGTGTTTTGGTTTCATTTGATGATTTTCTTCAGGTTGTGGCACTGGCTGAACAGGCTGCGGCTTGACGAACTTTCCTTTCTGGGTTGTAGAGTTCGTTCTTTCAACCTTGGAGCTTCTTGAGCCCTTGTTACGATTTTTCTTATTTTTCTTACTGCCAGAATTGCTGCTATTGCCTGAAAAATCAGTGGAATAAGCAACATGTGCCTTCTTTTTCTGCTAAGAGTTACTTTGGACGAATGGGTAACCTTCATAAAGGCCATTGTCCAATCCTGTTTCGAGCCATTCGGCTCTTTCAATTAACTTGATGAATGATTTCGCAGAAGACGTGGAGATGAGATTCCTTAGAGGCTGAAAGAAGTTATTTAGGATGATCTGCAGCGCATGCTCCTCTGGAATGGGAACCTTCATTCTGTTACAGGTGCTTCTCCACCTATGGATGAACTCTCTTGCTCTTTCATTCTCATTCTGCTTTAAATTGTATAGATGGTTGAGAGTGGGTGAGGCTTCAACATTGAACATGAAACGCTCGATGAATAAGTTCACAACTTTATCAAACTCTCGTAGATCGATAGGGTTGATGTGGTCTGCATACCACCTGGCTGCTATTCCTTCCAGACTGCAGGGGAAACAAATGAACAAAGCTCTGTTATATTTTCTGAAGCGGCCACATTCTGCATAGAACGTGGCCAAATGAGCTTTTGGATTGCCCGTTCCGTCGAATTTAAGGAATTTCCGAGGAAGATTCTCCAGATTATCATCCCTGTCTTGGCCATTATAGAAATCTTCGCCTGAATAGGTTTGCTTGCCTTTTCTCTTGGCCTAGATGTCTTTGATTGCTCGAGTCATCTCCTTCAATTGCTCGTGCATCAGATCATCAGTTGGGATCCCATACTTAGGCTTGTTCACAGATTCGGGCTCTTCAGCAATCTTTACGAACTGCCGCAGAGGATTCTGATTGAAGACAGACTGTTCTTCCTCTTCTGACTCTTCTTCTGCTGATTCTGTGTCCTCAGAGTTAGTGTCGGGCTGCACCTTCTTTCTAACAATCTTGACTTGCTTTTTCACAAGCTTCTTCTTCAACTTGCTTTTACGAACGACTTTTTTTCAGACTGGCCTCAGCGTGTTCGGACATTATCCTGGCCATCATCTTCTGGAACATACCATACATGGTGGGATCAATATCATCTCCCTTGTTCTGACCCTGTCCTTTAACTGACTTGGGAGAATCCATTGCTTCGATCTCACTGTCACTGTGCTAAGGAGTTGTTTCTTTCCCAGTTCTTGTCTGAATCATTTTGACAATGCCAATGCTTTCTGCAGAATAAGAGAATGGTTAGAGAGAGGAATAAACTTTTTTAAAACAATATTTTCAGAAAGGATGGAGGACTTGGTGTAAAACCCGCAAAATTTTGACAATTATTAAAATTAATAAAGGTTATAATTCATGGAAAATGGATACGATAAAAGGATAAAGAGTCGATCCAAATGGATCAAGCGGATCCAGCAATCAGATTCGATTAGTATATAGGGATTTGGATCTTGGATGGAGTCGAAACCCACTAAAACTCTAGTTTCAAATTTCAATTTCAACTACATTTACAAAGCACATCTCTAAAGTATCATCCCTGGCGAATATCGCCTTCGTTAGGACCATACCCGATTTATACATGCTTTCCAGTAATTCACATGAAATAATGAGGTTTTTTTCTCGTTTGGGTCCCAAATTAAGGGATTTACTAGTCATATGTATTATGATTTTGATTTATAATTTTTGGGATCTGATTCTTTATGAACAGTGCTATGTGACCATATCTTCTTCGGATGTCCTGAGGATTTCTGACTTATAATAAATCTTCAAGTTGTAAATGATAACTTGTATTATTTAATGCAAGAATTTATTTTACTTAAATTCCTTGAGTCTGTGCTATTACTTGTAACCCACCCAAATAATTTGACTAAGGATTTAATAAATCTTTTCCGCTGTTGTTTAGAAAAAAAAATTATTCCAAAATTTTCAAGTTAAATATTTGGGGCATTACAATTATGGTATCAGAGCAGGACGAAAATATATGGTTCATGGCCCTTCCAGCGACCCTGCAAAAGCTCTGTAAGTATTTAGTTTGTTTTTTAGTTGTAGAAAAAAAAAACATTACTACATAATTTCTCGAGAACCTTGATATATTGCTAGGGACACTACCAGACTTACAACTTTGGTTCAGATAAAAAGAGAAACTCACAATATATTTTGTTGCTCGAGTAGATGACGTGGAAGCTAGGCATGAAGACCTTTTTAAACCACTGAAATATCTGAGTCAATTGGGATCTTAGGTCATATATCACTTCCTACTAAATCGATTTTTTTGACACTATAGATCCAAAAAGGCATTTTTTATATATATATCCTAAATAGGACTCTATAGACTCCAAATAAGACACTAGGTTTAAATTTTCAATTCATTTTGAAGTTGTCATTTGGAATATGATCATGCATATATTTCAGAGTTAATTAACATTAAAATATGCATGATTTTATGATAAAATGTTTTAAAAACCCAATTTTATGTTAGTTTTCAGTAAATGAGCTAAAAGAATTGAAAATTAGAAAATGCTTGAAAAAGTAGCTTTATTTTGCATTTTAGTACATATTTTAATGTTTGTTAGTTACGTAATAGTTTTAGTTTAAATAAAAATAAAAAAATAAAAAATAGAGAAAAATAGTTTCATTTTACAAGTGAGTATACATTTTTTATATTGTTAATAAAATCATTTTAGTTGTTTGTTTTTTTTTAGAAAAGAAGAAAAATTAAATATACATATAAATAGTTAGAGTAGTTTTATATTTTTTTTAATGAGTTTCTTTGTAAAAAAGTTTTGTTATCAAAGTTTTTTTTAAATTTTTGAAAATTGTAACAAACCGGTTTACACGGTTTGGGCTTTTTGCAAAAAAAAACTGAAAAACAAATTATAACAAACCGGTTCAAACCGGTTTGTGCTTTTAAAACCCCCCGATTGAAAAATTAAAAATCGTCTTCACCCTGTACGCCTGAACCGTTTCCCCTTTTCCCTCTTTTCCATCTCTTCCCTCTCTTCTCACCCTTCTCCACCATCGCCGGCCATTTCTTGACCTTCCTTCCCCTTCTTCCCCTTTCTCTGTTCAATCTCCAACCGATGGTGGTGGCTATTCAGTCCAGCGACGGCGTGGGCGCTGGAGACCACTTCTCTTCTAATCCATCTGGTTACGGTAAGACTCTGCATCTTCTTCTTCTTTATTCTTCTTCTTCTCCTTTTATTTCAATCGTTCTTGTTTAAACTTGTTTGCAGAAAAATGAAAAAAAAAATAATAATCAACTGTTGATTTTTGCATCGTCTTTTCATTTTCGATTTCCGCATCTTTTCTGTTCCCTTTGTCTTTGATTTTGCAATCTCTTTTTTTATTTCACGGTGACTGATATTGATGGACTTGTATCTGCTACAGAATTACTTGATTGATCATATGGATCTTTGTTCAAATTAAACAGTGTTTTTAATCATTTCTGGATCCAATCAGAGATCGGATAGCATTTTGAACTGAGATTTATGCTCTTTAGCCGGTGTCAATGTTAATCGATTCTCAGATTGAGTATCATCTAATTTTTGTTTATTGAAGCACGGCTAATATGATTTTTTTGGCAATTGATTGTGTGAAATTCAGTGATCTGATCTGATTTATACATACTATGGATCAAATGTTTGAGTCTTGATCATCTGTAGTTTATTTCTGGCAAGTAGTGTTTGAATATTGATCGATTGAACTCAAGAATTCTGGATTAAAGTCTGGATTAGTTTGCTTTTCGATTTCTGGATTGTAGCTGATACATTGTGTGGATATTGCACAAAGCTAACTGATTTTCTGTTTTTCTTATTCCTAATTTTTCTGTTTGTTTTTTTTCAGCATTGCATTCCTTGTTTTTTTCATAATTGCGATTTCATGTTTTCTTCATTTTCAATTTTCTGTTTTAAATCATTTTTAAATTACTGTCTTACTCTTCTTTCATTTTAATTTTTTTCTGTTTTTCAGTCATTGCATGTCTGGTTGTCTGAATAATTTTTGTTGTTGCATCTCATGTTTTCCCTTCGTTGCATTCTTCTATTTCTATACATATTATGTTCTGTTACATTTTTTTTTACTGAATTTTCTCATTTCGTTCTGCATTTGTTTTTACAGTTTTTCCATCTAATGTTTTGTATTAAACATTCTTTGATTTTACTGTTTTCAATTCTTTAATCTTGTGTTTTTCAATAGTTCACTTTCATGTTTTGTTAATGAAGTGTTAGTTGTTAACTGTCTTCACTATTAGTTAATTGAAATGGTTAGATTTCATGTAGTTAAGTGTTAGTGAATTGAAATTTAGTTAATTGTCATTTGTTCAATATAGTTTTAATTGTCATTAGATGTGTTTCTTATTATCTTTTATGTTGTTAGCACTTGACTAGTATAATATGTTTAGTATAGTTGTTATTTCTATCTCTTGTACTCCTCGTGTTTGCTTAATTTGTGCAGGATATCACAGGAGTGGAGCGGAAGCGATTGAATGACACGGGAAGCACAAGAGTAGAAGATTTTTGACTTTTCAGTTTAGAATTAGTAATTTAATTCTGGGTTTGTAAATATTGCTTTTTATGCCCTCTGCGAAGAGTATTCATTTGTTGTAATAGTTAGTTGTTTTACTTTACTCATACATTTTCCATTTAATAATTCGACAATAAAGAATAGTTTAGATTTGTGTGATTGAATACGAAATATTCCCGTTCCCTGAGTTCGACCCGGTCTCATCCACTAGTGAGAACCGGTTTTTATTATTTGATGTCTGGTTTTCACATATTTTACATATAAAAATCTTTTCAAAATTACAACAATTTAAATGAAGACATCAAATTTTTGGCGCCGTTGCCGGGGAACGGCGTAATATTAGTATTCACTTTATTGCCTAGTGTTTGTTTGCATTTAGGTTTAGAACCACGTATGTGCATATCGTAGAGACGAGCTTACTTTTCTGCACAACCCACCTACTAGGATCTCCTTAGAGGTGACTGTGTATGATTGGTACCGTACACAGATTTCATATTTCTTTTGCATAATCCCTGTTGTGTGCATCTGCGTGGTGTTTGTTTAGTTTTTGTTTTTAGTTTACTCGCTTGGTGGTTTGCGTGGTTTGGCCGCTTAGTGCGTTAGTTAGGTAGAAAACCCAAAATTAGGACATGGGCCACACCGGTCTACTTCGAGGTGTATGCACGGGCAACGATCACTCGACCCGAGCTAATTGAGTCTCGAGTTTCTTGTTAGGAGAATCCCTCATCCTATCACCATGGCCGAAAATCGGTCATTGTTCTGTACCCTTAGGGAGTACTTCATGCCCAATATATGCAATCCCACCTCCTGCATCACGAGACCTGATGTAGGAGCCAATCAATTTGAAATAAAGGTCAGTATCATTCAAATGCTACCATTATTTCATGGCCTTAGCAATGAAGACCCATATAGTTATCTTGATGATTTTCTGAAGATCTGCTCGACAGTGCGGATCAACAACTTTGGAGATGACGCATTGAGGTTGACGTTGTTTCTGTTCTCTCTCAAAGATAAAGCTAAGCATTGGCTAAAGGCTCTCGATACAGTTCAGATTACCTCTTGGGAAGGAATGCAACGCGAGTTCCTTAAAAAGTACTTCCCAATTGGTAAGACAAATCAGTTTCGTAAAGTCATAATCAGTTTCTCGCAAATTGAGGGAGAACAATTCTACGAGACTTAGGAGAGGATGAAAGATCTTCTCCGCAAGTGTCCCCACCACCAGGTGCCTTGCTGGCAACTGGTGCAGTATTTTTACGATGGCCTGACCGAGAAGGACAGACAAATAGTGCATTCGTCATGTGGGGGCACTTTTATGCTAAAAAGTGAGGTTGAAGCGTGGTCGCTTTTTGAGACATTGAGCGAAAATTCGATGCACCATGCGACAACTTCATGGTTCGATAGGGATGCACCTGCACAGGATAGTACTAAGAAGGCAGGTATTTTTGAAATAGGGATAAACCTTGAGTTGAGCAACAAGGTAGACCAACTTTCCCAGAAATTAGATCAGTTTTTGTTGGGTCCTTCTCCTGCCATGCATGTGTGCGCGTTGTGTGCGAGTTCTGCACACCATGTCCTCGAGTGCCTAGTTGTGTCGCAGTACCCTAAGTTTGTCCAAGAGCAAGCTCAGATGGCTCAAAACTTCGCTAGGCCTACACCCAATCCATTTGCCAACACTTATAACCCGGGCTGGCGAAACCATCCCAATTTATCATGGCGCAACCCACAAGCTCAACCCTTTAACCCTTCCCAAAGTCAACCCAGGCAAGGTGATTATGCTCCTAAATTTCAGAGATCCAGTTATCCCCCATCCCAACCTATTTATACTCTTCCCCAGTCTCATGAGCCTTCGCATAGTCAGTCCTTTGAGGATATGATTTTGCAAGCTTTGAGCTCACATACCCAGTCTATTGCAAAATTAGAGACCCAAATGGGGCAGCTAGCCGAGGTGCTTAGCAGGCGAAGTGAGGGGACACTGCCTAGCCAGCCTATTGTCAACCCTAGGGGAAAGGAACCCATGCGTAGCTTGCATCTCACAGATACACATCAAGAGCAGGCTCAAGTAGTAACCCTTAGGAGTGGGAAGCAGTACCAAGCGACGGAGGCTGCAGAAGAAAGAGAGAAGATAAGTGAGAAGCAGTTTGTTCCTAGTGTTTTACCTCAGGAAAGCGAGAAGGTTCTTCCATCTGAGCCTTCATCATCCTATATTCCCAAAGCCCCTTTTCTGAGGTGTTAGAGAGATCGAGAACACTAGGTAAGTCCAGAGTGAACATGCAAGAGATGCTTGAGATATTCAAGCACGTCCAGATAAACCTTCCCTTACTAGATGCTATCCAGTAAGTCCCTGCAAATACAAAGTTCCTCAAAGAGCTTTGTACGCAGAAAAGGAAGTTGAGGTCCCATGCGCAAAAATAGATTTATTTGACTAGGCAGGTGAGTGCAATATTGCAACACCAAACACCACCTAAGCTTAAGGACCCAGGGACTCCTATCATCTCATGTGTCATAGAAAACATCATTGTTGGGCGTGCATTGCTCGACCTTGGGGCAAGTGTTAACATCTTGTCGGGTTTCTTCTATGACCAATTTGGTATGAAAGAGATGAAACCTACACTTATGACTCTTCAACTTGCAGATAGATCGATCAAGGTCCCGAGAGGGATACTTGAAGATGTTTTAGTCAAGGTGGAGGATTGTTATTTCCCTGTCGACTTTGTGATATTAGATATTGAGGGAGCTGATAGCCTACAACAGACCCCTATTATTCTCGATCGTCCCTTCCTAGCTACCGCCAACACGTGCAATAATTGTCGCACTGGTGCGATGAATGTGTCATTTGGAAATAGGAAGATGAGGCTGAATATTTTTCGTGCTGCTATGGGGCCTGCTGTTGAGGAGGCTTCTTTCGAGGTTGATGTCGTTCAAGACCTCGTAGAAGCAGAATATGCTTGGTTATTGAGTGATCCACCATAGGAGGAGGATAAGGAATCACTCGAATAGGATCACCTAGAATTACTTGAGAATCAGATAGGTAATTTGAGTTGGATTGGGCACTTCGATCCATTTAGAGGTAGACGGGATGGGAACACAGTGGGCAGTCACAGATGACACTATTTTCCATCGAGAGCCCAATTGAGCCTGACTTCATGTCCATTGATCTCATGGACGATGAAGGTTTTTCCAGGGATCCGTCTGGCTAGGGACGTGAAACTTAGCGCTTTATGGGAGGCAACCCACATTTTGTACAGACATTCGTTGAATAGGATTTGTAGATTTTCTTTGGTTTTATTTTTCGTTTTCTATCTTTTTCTATGAGTTTCGTGTTTTGTCATGTACATATTGCATTCATTACATTCATAGAACATGCATTTTAAATTCATGTTAGGTTGTTTCTACTCTTTCCCTTCATTTATTTCCTCTTATGTGCATTCACGTAGTTTCATATAAGCATGGGGGAGGGTGTAGTTTGCACACCTTGATAGTTCTGTTTACGTTCTTGCACATGTTTAGACATCTCTCATGAAAAGTATGCTTTTAAAGAAAGAGTTTGAACTTATATGAATGTTATTTCAAATCTGATGTTTTTAGAGGATTTTTAAGCCCCACGAAAATTTTTCTGACATGGATCTAAAAATTATGGTTGTTTATGCGGATTTTGAAGAAATGATGATAAATACATGTAATATTTTTTTTGAATCACAAATATGAATATGCACAGTTATATTTTTTAAAAACTAAGCAAATGAACAAAAGCATAAAAAAGAGCTCAAAAGAGAAAAAAAAAACATGAGTTAGGTTGTTTGGATAATTCCACAATCCTTAGTAGATGAGATTTAGATGTAAGTTGAAACTTTTGGATTTCATTTCGAAAAGGAGAGTGGAAAACTTCGTGATCCTAAGTAGCTGAGAACAGACATAAGTTGAAGTGCTTGACTCTCACATTGCAAAGGTGAATGAAGGAAGTCACTTTTATGTCTTAGTTGATATCTTTTGATATGCATTGAAAAAGTATAGAAGATATTGACATTGCACAAAACATAAAAGCAGACCACACACAAGCTATAAGAGAAGAATGAATGCGCAAAAAGAAAAAGAAAAAGCGTGAAAAATGAAAAAAATCAAGAAAAGAGCTTAAAAAGAAAAAAAAGTTCAGTGCTTAGAAGTGTGATTGAGAAAATCTGTGTAGAAAGCATATGAGTCAGAATAAATAAATAATAACTTGTTTTTATGGGATTTTTTAAGAATAAAACATAAATAATTGTGATATTTAGAAAAGTGATAGAAATTCTTTTTCTGTGGTGGTATATAAAAGACTCTAATTATGTTTTGATTTTTTTTGTAACACAAAATATTTGTGCAAACAAAGTCTTTAATTACCTACTACTTATGAAGATGTGTAATATTATGCATACATGATAGAGATGTTTGTAGGTAGCATCACTGCAAACCCTAACGAGACCTTACTTGTCCATTGGGGTAACCCAGGGGTTGAAAGGGCTTGTTGAATGAGCTAAATGCAATCGTGATTCCTACGAAAGTGAGTTAGGTGATAGTTTTCATTTCATGCAATTTTCTAGTTTGCTTGAGGACTAGCAAAACATAAGCATGGGGGTATTTGATCATGCATAGATTTCAGAGTTAATTAACATTAAAATATGCATGATTTTATGAAAAAATGTTTTAAAAACCTAATTTTTTGTTAGTTTTCAGTAAATGAGCTAAAAGAATTGAAAATTAGAAAATGCTTGAAAAAGTAGCTTTATTTTGCATTTTAGTACATATTTTAATGTTTGTTAGTTACGTAATAGTTTTAGTTTTAATAAAAATAAAAAAATAGAGAAAAATAGTTTTATTTTACAAGTGAGTGTACATTTTTTATATTGTTGATAAAATCATTTTAGTTGTTTGTTTTTTTTAGAAAAGAAGAAAAAATTAAATATACATATAAATAGTTAGAGTAGTTTTATATATTTTTTTAATGAGTTTCTTTGTAAATAAGTTTTGTTTTCAAAGTTTTTTTAAATTTTTGAAAATTGTAACAAACCGGTTTACACGGTTTGGGCTTTTTGAAAAAAAAAAACTGAAAAACAAATTGTAACAAACCGGTTTGTGCTTTTAAAATCCTCTGATTGAAAAATTAAAAATCGTCTTCACCGTGTACGCCTGAACCGTTTTCCCTTTCCACTCTTTTCCCTCTCTTCCCTCTCTTCTCACCCTTCTCCACAATCGCCGACCATTTCTTGACCTTCCTTCCCCTTCTTCCCCTTTCTCTGTTCAATCTCTAGCCGGTGGTGGTGGCTATTCAGTCCGGCGACGGCGTGGGCGGTGGAGACCGCTTCTCTTCTAATCCATCTGGTTACGGTAAGACTCTGCATCTTCTTTTTCTTCTTCAGCTTCTTTATTCTTCTTCTTCTCCTTTTATTTCAATCGTTCTTGTTTAAACTTGTTTGCAGAAAAACAAAAATAATAATAATAATCAACTGTTGATTTTTGCATCGTCTTTTCATTTTCGATTTTCCGCATCTTTCCTGTTCCCTTTGTCTTTGATTTTGCAATCTCATTTTTTATTTCACGGTGACTGATTTTGATGGACTTGTATCTGCTACAAAATTATTTGATTGATCATATGGATCTCTGTTCAAATTAAACAATGTTTTTAATCATTTCTGGATCCAATCAGAGATCGGATAGCATTTTGAACTGAGATTTATGCTCTTTAGCAGGTGTAAATGTTAATCGATTCTCATATCGAGTATCATCTGATTTTTGTTTATTGAAGCACGGCTAATATGATTTTTCTGGCAATTGATTGTGTGAAATCCAGTGATCTGATCTGATTTATACATACTATGGATCAAATGTTTGAGTCTTGATCATCTGTAGTTTATTTCTGGCAAGTAGTGTTTGAATATTGATCGATTGAACTCAGGAATTCTGGATTAAAGTCTCGATCAGTTTGCTTTTCGATTTCTGGACTGTAGCTGATACATCCTATGGATATTGTACAAAGCTAACTGATTTCCTGTTTTTCTTATTCCTAATTTTTCTGTTTGTTTTTTTTTCAGCATTTCATTCCCTGTTTTTTTCATAATTGCGATTTCATGTTTTCTTCATTTTCAATTTTCTGTTTTAAATCATTTTCAAATTACTGTCTTACTCTTCTTTCATTTCAATTTTTTTATGTTTTTCAGTCATTGCATGTCTGGTTGTTTGAATAATTTTTGTTGTTGCATCTCCTGTTTGCCCTTCGTTGCATTCTTCCATTTCTATACATATTATGTTCTATTACATTTTTTTTACTGAATTTTCTCATTTCATTCTGCATTTGTTTTTACAGTTTTTCCATCTAATGTTTTGTATTAAACATTCTTTGATTTTACTGTTTTCAATTTTTTAATCTTTTGTTTTTCAATAGTTCACTTTCATGTTTTGTTAATGAAGTGTTAGTTGTAAACTGTCTTCACTGTTAGTTAATTGAAATGGTTAGATTTCATGTAGTTAAGTGTTAGTGAATTGAAATTTAGTTAATTGTCATTTGTTCAATATAGTTTTAATTGTCATTAGATGTGTTTCTTATTATCTTTTATGTTGTTAGCACTTGATTAGTATAATATGTTTAGTATAGTTGTTATTTCTATCTCTTGTACTGCTCGTGTTCGCTTAATTTGTGCAGGATAGCACAGAAGTGGAGCGGAAGTTATTGATTAAAACGGGAATCACAAGAGTAGAAGATTTTTGACTTTTCAGTTTAGAATTAGTAATTTAATTCTGGGTTTGTAAAGATTGCTTTTTACGCCCTCTGCGAAGGGTATTCATTTGTTGTAATAGTTAGTTGTTTTACTTTACTCATACATTTTCCATTTAATAATTCGACAATAAAGAATAGTTTAGATTTGTGTGATTGAATACAAAATATTCCCGTTCCCTGAGTTCGACCCGGTCTCATCCACTAGTGAGAACCAGTTTTTATTATTTGATGTCTGGTTTTCACATATTATACATATAAAAATCTTTTCAAAATTACAACAATTTAAAAGAAGACATCAAATTTTTGGCGCCGTTGTCGGGGAACGACGTAATATTAGTATTCACTTTATTGCCTAGTGTTTGTTTGCATTTAGGTTTAGAACCACGTATGTGCATATCGTAGAGACGAGCTTACTTTTCTGCACAACCCACCTACTAGGATCTCCTTAGAGGTGACTGTGTATGATTGGTACCGTACACAGATTTCATATTTCTTTTGCATAATCCCTGTTGTGTGCAACTGCGTGGTGTTTGTTTAGTTTTTGTTTTTAGTTTACTCGCTTGGTGGTTTGCGTGGTTTGGCCGCTTAGTGCGTTAGTTAGGTAGAAAACCCAAAATTAGGACATGTGCTACACCGGTCTACTTCGAGGTGTATGCACGGGCAATGATCACTCGTCCCGAGCTAATTGAGTCTCGAGTTTCTTGTTAGGAGAATCCCTCATCCTATCACCATGGCCGAAAATCGGTCATTGTTATGTACCCTTAGGGAGTACTTCATGCCCAATATATACAATCCCACCTCCTGCATCATGAGACCTGATGTAGGAGCCAATCAATTTGAAATAAAGGTCAGTATCATTCAAATGCTACCATTATTTCATGGCCTTAGCAATGAAGACCCATATAGTTATCTTGATGATTTCCTGAAGATCTGCTCGACAGTGCGGATCAACAACTTTGGAGATGACACATTGAGGTTGACGTTGTTTCTGTTCTCTCTCAAAGATAAAGCTAAGCATTGGCTAAAGGCTCTCGATACAGTTCAGATTACCATTTGGGAAGGAATGCAGCGCGAGTTCCTTAAAAAGTACTTCCCAATTGGTAAAATGAATCAGTTTCGTAAAGCCATAATCAGTTTCTCGCAAATTAAGGGAGAGCAATTCTACGAGGCTTGGGAGAGGATGAAAGATCTTCTCCGCAAGTGTCCCCACCACCAGGTGCCTTGCTGGCAACTGGTGCAGTATTTTTACGATGGCCTGACCGAGAAGGACAGGCAAATAGTGGATTCGTCATGTGGGGGCACTTTTATGCTAAAAAGTGAGGATGAAGCGTGGTCGCTTTTTGAGACATTGAGCGAAAATTCGATGCACCATGCGACAACTTCATGGTTCGATAGGGATGCACCTGCACAGGATAGTACTAAGAAGGCAGGTATTTTTGAAATAGGGATAAACCTTGAGTTGAGCAACAAAGTAGACCAACTTTCCCAGAAATTAGTTCAGTTTTTGTTGGGTCCTTCTCCTGCCATGCATGTGTGCGCGTTGTGTGCGAGTCCTGCACACCATGTCCTCGAGTGCCCAGTTGTGTCGCAGTACCCTGAGTTTGTCCAAGAGCAAGCTCAGATGGCTCAAAACTTCGCTAGGCCTGCACCCAATCCATTTGCCAACACTTATAACCCGGGCTGGTGAAACCATCCCAATTTATCATGGCGCAACCCACAAGATCAACCCTTTAACCCTTCCCAAAGTCAACCCTGGCAAGGCGGTTATGCGCCTGAATTTCAGAGATCCAGTTATCCCCCAGTCCAACCTATTTATACTCATCCTCAGTCTTATGAGCCTTCGCATAGTCAGTCCTTTGAGGATAAGATTTTGCAAGCTTTGAGCTCACATACCCAGTCTATTGCAAAATTAGAGACCAAAATGGGGCAGCTAGTCGAGGTGCTTAGCAGGCGAAGTGAGGGGACACTGCCTAGCTAGCCTATTGTCAACCCTAGGAGAAAGGAACCCATGCATAGCTTGCATCTCATAGATACACATCAAGAGCAAGCTCAAGTAGTAACCCTTAGGAGTGGGAAGCAGTACCAAGCGAGGGAGGCTGCAGAAGAAAGAGAGAAGATAAGTGAGAAGCAGTTTGTCCCTAGTGTTTTACCTCAGGAAAGCGAGAAGGTTATTCCATCTGAGCCTTCACCATCCTACATTCCCAAAGCCCCCTTTCCTGAGGCGTTAGAGAGACCGAGAACACTAGGTAAGTCCAGAGTGAACATGCAAGAGATGCTTGAGATATTCAAGCACGTCCAGATAAACCTCCCCTTACTAGATGCTATCCAGCAAGTCTCTGCATATGCAAAGTTCCTCAAAGAGCTTTTTATGCAGAAAAGGAAGTTGAGGTCCCATGCGCAGAAAAAAAATTATTTGACTGGGCAGGTGAGCGCAGTATTGCAACACCAAACACCACCTAAGCTTAAGGACCTAGAGACTCCTATCATCTCATGTGTCATAGGAAACATCATTGTTGGGCGTGCATTGCTCGACCTTGGGGCAAGTGTTAACATCTTGTCGGGTTTCTTCTATGACCAATTTGGATTGAAAGAGATGAAACCTACACCTATGACTCTTCAACTTGCAGATAGATCGATCAAGGTCCCGAGAGGGATACTTGAAGATGTTTTAGTCAAGGTGGAGGATTGTTATTTCCCTATCGACTTTGTGATATTAGATATTGAGGGAGCTGATAGCCTACAACAGACCCCTATTATTCTCGATCGTCCCTTCCTAGCTACCGCCAACGCTTGCATTAATTGCCGCACTGGTGTGATGGATGTGTCATTTGGAAATTGGAAGATGAGGCTGAACATTTTTCGTGCTGCTATGGGGCCTGCTGTTGAGGAGGCTTCTTTCGAGGTTGATGTCGTTCAAGACCTCGTAGAAGCAGAATATGCTTGGTTATTGAGTGATCCACCACAGGAGGAGGATAAGGAATCACTCAAATAGGATCACCTAGAATTACTTGAGAATCAGATAGGTAATTTGAGTTGGATTGGGCACTTCGATCCATTTAGAGGTAGACGGGATGGGAACACAGTGCGCAGTGTCACAGATGACACTATTTTCCATCGAGAGCCTGATTGAGCCTGACTTCATGTCTATTGATCTCATGGACGATGAAGGTTTTTCCAAGGATCCGTCTGGCTGGGGACGTGAAACTTAGCACTTTATGGGAGGCAACCCATATTTTGTACAGAGATTCGTTGATTAGGATTTGTAGATTTTCTTTGGTTTTATTTTTCGTTTTCTATCTTTTTCTATGAGTTTCATGTTTTGTCATGTACACATTGCATTCATTACATTCATAGAACGTGCATTTTAAATTCATGTTAGGTTGTTTCTACTCTTTCCCTTCATTTATTTCCTCTCATGTGCATTCACGTAGTTTCATATAAGCATGGGGGAGTGCCACTGGGACAGTGTCATTCAAGCATGGGGGAGTGCCACTGGGACAGTGTCATTCAAGCATGGGGGAGGGTGTAGTTTGCACACCTTGATATTTTTGTTTACATTCTTGCACATGTTTAGACATCTCTCATGAAAAGTAGGTTTTTAAAGAAAGAGTTTGAACTTATATGAATGTTATTTTAAATCTGATGTTTTAAGAGGATTTTTAAGCCCCACGAAAATTTTTCTGACATGGATCTAAAAATTATGGTTGTTTATGCGGATTTTGAAGAAATGATGATAAATACATGTAATATTTTTTTTGAATCACAAATATGAATATGCACAGTTATATTTTTTAAAAACTAAGCAAATGAACAAAAGCATAAAAAAGAGCTCAAAAGAGAAAAAAAAAACATGAGTTAGGTTGTTTGGATAATTCCACAATCCTTACTAGATGGGATTTAGATGTAAGTTGAAACTTTTGGATTCCATTTCGAAAAGGAGAGTAGAAAACTTCGTGATCCTAAGTAGCTGAGAACAGACATAAGTTGAAGTGCTTGACTCTCACGTTGCAAAGGTGAATGAAGGAAGTCACTTTTATGTCTTAGTTGATATCTTTTGATATGTATTGAAAAAGTATAGAAGATATTGACATTGCACAAGGCATAAAAGCAGACCACACACAAGCTATAAGAGAAGAATGAATGCGCAAAAAGAAAAGGAAAAAGCGTGAAAAATAAAAAAAATCAAGAAAAGAGCTTAAAAAGAAAGAAAAGTTCAGTGCTTAGAAGTGTGATTGAGAAAATCTGTGTAGAAAGCATATGAGTGAGATTAAATAAAAAATAACTTGTTTTTATGGGATTTTCTAAGAATAAAACATAAATAATTGTGATATTTAGAAAAGTGAAAGAAATTCTTTTTCTGTGGTGTTATATAAAAGACTCTAATTATGTTTTGATTTTTTTTGTAACACGAAATATTTGTGCAAACAAAGTCTTTAATTACCTACTACTTATGAAGATGTGTAATATTATACATACATGATAGAGATGTTTGTGGGTAGCATCACTGCAAACCCTCACGAGACCTTACTTGTCCACTGGGGTAACCCAGGGGTTGAAAGGGCTTGTTGAATGAGCTAAATGCAACCGTGATTC
The DNA here is from genome assembly GCF_984573655.1 of Nuphar pumila. NCBI lineage: Eukaryota > Viridiplantae > Streptophyta > Magnoliopsida > Nymphaeales > Nymphaeaceae > Nuphar > Nuphar pumila. Next base: position 32,594,123 of record NC_143262.1, on the reverse strand, counting down.
CTACGAAAGTGAGTTAGGTGATAGTTTTCATTTCATGCAATTTTCTAGTTTGCTTGAGGACTAGCAAAACATAAGCATGGGGGTATTTGATCATGCATAGATTTCAGAGTTAATTAACATAAAAATATGTATGATTTTATGAAAAAATGTTTTAAAAACCCAATTTTATGTTAGTTTTCAGTAAATGAGCTAAAAGAATTGAAAATTAGAAAATGCTTGAAAAAGTAGCTTTATTTTGCATTTTAGTGCATATTTTAATGTTTGTTAGTTACGTAATAGTTTTAGTTTTAATAAAAATAAAAAAATAAAAAATAAAAAAATAAAAAAATAAAAAAATAAAAAAATAGAAAAATAGAGAAAAATAGTTTTATTTTACAAGTGAGTGTACATTTTTTATATTGTTAATAAAATCATTTTAGTTGTTTGTTTTTTTTAGAAAAGAAAAAAAAATTAAATATACATATAAATAGTTAGAGTAGTTTTATATATTTTTTTAATGAGTTTCTTTGTAAATAAGTTTTGTTTTCAAAGTTTTTTAAATTTTTTGAAAATTGTAACAAACCAGTTTATACGGTTTGGGCTTTTTGAAAAAAAAAACTGAAAAACAAATTGTAACAAACCGATTTGTGCTTTTAAAACCCTCTGATTGAAAAATTAAAAATCGTCTTCACCCTGTACGCCTGAACCGTTTTCCCTTTCCACTCTTTTCCCTCTCTTCCCTCTCTTCTCACCCTTCTCCATAATCGCCGACCATTTCTTGACCTTCCTTCCCCTTCTTCCCCTTTCTCTGTTCAATCTCTAGCCGGTGGTGGTGGCTATTCAGTCCGGCGACGGCGTGGGCGGTGGAGACCGCTTCTCTTCTAATCCATCTGGTTACGGTAAGACTCTGCATCTTCTTTTTCTTCTTCAGCTTCTTTATTCTTCTTCTTCTCCTTTTATTTCAATCGTTCTTGTTTAAACTTGTTTGCAGAAAAACGAAAAAAAAAAATAATAATCAGCTGTTGATTTTTGCATCGTCTTTTCATTTTCGATTTTCCGCATCTTTCCTGTTCCCTTTGTCTTTGATTTTGCAATCTCATTTTTTATTTCACGGTGACTGATTTTGATGGACTTGTATCTGCTACAAAATTATTTGATTGATCATATGGATCTCTGTTCAAATTAAACAATGTTTTTAATCATTTCTGGATCCAATCAGAGATCGGATAGCATTTTGAACTGAGATTTATGCTCTTTAGCAGGTGTAAATGTTAATCGATTCTCAGATCGAGTATCATGTGATTTTTATTTATTGAAGCACGGCTAATATGATTTTTTTGGCAATTGATTGTGTGAAATCCAGTGATCTGATCTGATTTATACATACTATGGATCAAATGTTTGAGTCTTGATCATCTGTAGTTTATTTCTGGAAAGTAGTGTTTGAATATTGATCGATTGAACTCAGGAATTCTGGATTAAAGTCTGGATCAGTTTGCTTTCCGATTTCTGGACTGTAGCTGATAGATCCTGTGGATATTGTACAAAGCTAACTGATTTCCTGTTTTTCTTATTCCTAATTTTTTTGTTTGTTTTTTTTTCAGCATTGCATTCCCTGTTTTTTTCATAATTGCGATTTCATGTTTTCTTCATTTTCAATTTTCTGTTTTAAATCATTTTCAAATTATTGTCTTACTCTTCTTTCATTTCAATTTTTTTCTGTTTTTCAGTCATTGCATGTCTGGTTGTCTGAATAATTTTTGTTGGTGCATCTCCTGTTTGCCCTTCGTTGCATTCTTCCATTTCTATACATATTATGTTCTGTTACATTTTTTTTTTACTGAATTTTCTGATTTCGTTCTGCATTTGTTTTTACAGTTTTTCCATCTAATGTTTTGTATTAAACATTCTTTGATTTTACTGTTTTCAATTCTTTAATCTTGTGTTTTTCAATAGTTCACTTTCATGTTTTGTTAATGAAGTGTTAGTTGTTAACTGTCTTCACTGTTAGTTAATTAAAATGGTTAGATTTCATGTAGTTAAGTGTTAGTGAATTGAAATTTAGTTAATTGTCATTTGTTCAATATAGTTTTAATTGTCATTAGATGTGTTTCTTATTATCTTTTATGTTGTTAGCACTTGATTAGTATAATATGTTTAGTATAGTTGTTATTTCTATCTCTTGTACTGCTCGTGTTCGCTTAATTTGTGCAGGATAGCACAGAAGTGGAGCAAAGCGATTGATTGACACGGGAAGCACAAGAGTAAAAGATTTTTGACTTTTCAGTTTAGAATTAGGAATTTAATTCTGGGTTTGTAAATATTGCTTTTTACGCCCTCTGCGAAGGGTATTCATTTGTTGTAATAGTTAGTTGTTTTACTTTACTCGTACATTTTCCATTTAATAATTCGGCAATAAAGAATAGTTTAGATTTGTGTGATTGAATACGAAATATTCCCGTTCCCTGAGTTTGACCCGGTCTCATCCACTAGTGAGAACCGGTTTTTATTATTTGATGTCTGGTTTTCACATATTTTACATATAAAAATCTTTTCAAAATTACAACAATTTAAAAGAAGACATCAGAATAACACATGCAACAGTCACTGGTATAGGGATCTAGGGAGGGATTGTGCATACCCTGAATAAGACTCTAAATAAGACACAAGGTTTAAATTTCAATTGATTTTGAAAATTTTCATTAAGTATAACATACGTATTAAGATATCCCAATAATCCAATTGTTTAATCCTTGTAACGAATTTTGAGGACGAAATTCTTTTTAGGGGGAAAGGATGTAAAACCCGTAAAAATTTCGATAATTATCAAACTAAGTCAAGGATTAAATCCTTTGAAATAAATACGATAAAATGATATAGAGTCGATCCAAATGGATCTTGAAATCCAAATTGGATCAAATGGACCCAGTATTTGGATTTGGATACGACGTATGGATTCAGATCCTGGATGCATCCGAAACCCAATTAGAATCCAATTGAATCTTAATGGATCCAAATTTGGTCAAATTGCAATCAAGATCCAAAAATGGTCAAATCGCAATCAGTTCCGAAAATGCAGTAAGTACGAATTTGGAACTCCCAAGAGAACGATGTCGTAATCGAACGAGAGGACCATGAAGAAAAAAAAACAACCATAGTTAAAGGTTAATGAGTCAGGAGGCAAGACATGAAGGGACGTCTTAGGTTCGAGACCCCTGTCCGCGGTAAAAGCCTAAGAAAAATGTTTATGATTTAGAGAGAGCGTCATAAGTGGATAAGAGAAATTAAGTTGCAAGAAAGTGCAACTAAAGAGGAATTGGCGCATTGGCCAGGACAATGGACTTACAGAGTGGAGGTCACACGTTCAAATCCCCTAGGTAACATAACGCTTTTTATGTAGAAAACATTTTTGGTTGGTAATATCCTTCAGCCACAAAAAGATTAAATGCATTAATGTTGCAGGGTATTGCAATGAAACACATCATGGCACACTGGTGGGAAACATTTCCTCTTATGGTGGAGACCTGAGTTCGATTCCCCCTGTGCGCCAACAAAGAGGGTTATTTTTGTAAATTTATCAATGCTAGTTAGATGGCGTGGGCTAACAGGTGCAACGATATTCTGAAGACTCTACAAAACTTGGCAGGAGTGGTCGGCCAACAGGCCACATCAATGCAACAAATGGGCACTAACCTACAACAAGTAGCCCAGGAAAAATCGAATGCAAGCGGAACCATGTCGTACAAGAAATTCATGGACATGGATCCACCTGCGTTTGTAGGAAAGACAGATCCCGAGGCAGTGGAGTCATGGTTGCGAGAAATTGAGAGGATTTTCAGAGTGTTGGAAGTTTCGGGCGAACGACAAGTTGATTTTGGCACATATCGCCTGAAGGAGCATGCAGAGAAGTGGTGGGAAACCACCCATGCGGTGAAGTTTCAGAATGGACCCGTGACATGGCCGCAGTTCGTAGAAGTGTTTAACAACACCTACTTTCCAAAGCACGAGAGAACCAAAAAAATGCAAGAATTCCTTGACCTGCAACAGGGAGAAGGGTCATTGACTGAGTATATCACAAAGTTTCACAACCTAGAACGTTATTGTCCCAATGTATACACAACGGACGAAGACAGGGAAATGAAGTTTGCACGAGGACTGAAAGCAGGATTGAGAAACTGCCTATATACATGAGGGCCAAAAACCCTCGACGAGGCTATTCAGGTGGCTACCTTGCTTGAGGATGATTGGAAAGAAGGGCAAAAGTTCCAGAAGAGTCGCCAGGGAGCGCAAAAGCCAGAATTCAAGAAGAGGTTCGGTGGAAAGAAGTTCAATCCGCATGCCAAGAAATCGAGGCATTTTAGGGAACATAAGATGGGCCAAACACAAGGCCAGCAATGCCAGAAATGCAACTGTTTCCATCTGGGACAACAGTGCCCTCGAGAGATGGGAGACTGCCTTTACTGTGGAAAACTGGGGCACTATATCAGGGAGTGCCGCAAGAAACAGGCAGATGATGCAAAAAGGGCAAGTGGAGGTCAACAACCCCAACCACAGCATCAAGCACCGCCATCTCATCAAGCAAATCAGAAGAAGATGGTCAGAAGAGTTTATGCGACCTCGGCAGAAGAACTTCAGAAGGGTGATTTGGTCCAAGGTACACTTCTCATATCTGGACAAGCCGCCTTAGTACTCTTTGATTGTGAAGCAACATATTCTTTCATATCTGTTAATTTTGCTAAACAACTTAGGGCACCCACCGAATCATTGAAGCATGAATTAGTAGTTCATAATCCCATCGGATTCAACGAACCATGTGTAAATTACATGCCAAACATATAAGTCGTGTTAGGAGAACAAACACTGCTTGCAAACCTAATCCTACTCAATATGACAGAATATGATGTCATATTAGGTATGGATTGGTTGTACGAACACTATGCCAAAATCTTGTGTAGAGAAGGTAGAGTGATCATATCCCGACCGAATGAACCAAAAGTTGGGTTTCGCCTTTCGAGACCAATTATAAAGCAGAGGTTGATATCGGCCTTAAAAGCGAATAAGTATGTCTAGAGGGGAGATACTGCGTTCCTAGTGAATATAATTGGAGGTGAAGTTAAGGTCCAGATCCACGATCTGGATATCGTCAGAGACTTTTCTGATGTGTTTTCGGACGAGTTACCAGGGATACCTCCACCTCGGGAGGTGGAATTCGGAATTGACGTGGTACCAGGTACTAAGCCAATCTCCAGAGCACCTTACCAAATGGCGCCGACAGAATTGGAAGAACTAAAGAAACAACTTCAAAAACTGATGGATCGTGGGTTCGTAAGACCAAGCATATCACCATGGGGATAGTCAGTGTTGTTCGTGAAAAAGAAGGATGGATCCATGAGACTCTGTATTGATTACAGGATGTTGTAAACACCCTAAATTTTCCTTATCCATTCTCAAACAACCCTCCTCGTGCAGTGCCAACCTTGTTAGGTCAGTGTAGGAGTCAAACCCCAAGTCAGTTTCAGAAAATCACCAATTTACCTATTTTCATTAGGAAAATTACCATTTTACCCTGAGGTCATCCCAGACCCCAGTCAGTCGGAGTCAACCAAGCTCATTGGTCAGTTCAGAACAGTTAGAATATCAGTCATTTCAAGCTCATTTGAGCTCATAGTGAGAAAGCCATTTTCATTTCTGACCATTCTTGCCAAAATGGGATCATTTCTTCAGAAATGAGCTCATTTCTCACTCAAATCTAAGCCAATTGTCTCTGAGTCAGTCATTCACAGTCAGTCATGTTTCTATGAGTCTAGCCTGAGCTCACTAGAAGTTCAAGTGCTCCAGTTTCAGTTCAAAACTATTTCCAAGTATCCAAGAGCCCATTTTAGTTTGTTTCAGCTCTTTCAACTGAAATTGAGTTGAGTTCAGTCAATTGAGCTATTGTTCAAGCTTCGATTTTAGTTCATGTCAGTATTACTGATTTTTGTTCTAGCTCAAACCCATTTCAGATTCTTAATTCACTTCACTCTAGTGACCATTCTGCACCATTTCTCTAAAAATGGTAGCTTTTCTTAAAAATTTAGTCGGAAAGGTCAGTTGAGTCAGTGTCTGGTCAGTTCAGTTGAGTTCTGAAACTCTAGAATCCAGCTCAATCCAACTCATTTCAGCTCAAACCCTAATTTTCAGTGTCACTCTAACCTAGTAGAGTCCAAAAACCATTTCTTGAACCATTTTGCAAATTTTATCAATTTTAACACCTTTTGAACTGGTACAAGTATCAATCGGGGTCTAACATCCAAAATTCTTCATTCAGGGTCTGCATTTCGCATAGCATTTCATGTCATTTCTCATCATTTCATATCATTTCTCAGTATTTCATAACATTTCATAACATTTCATAACATTTCATTCTATTTTCGAAGTCCAGAACTCTAGTTTTATAAATTTCAATCCAGATCGAGTTTTAAAAGTTTTCAAAAATCAATTTCAAACCCCGAGTTTCCAAAATTGACATTTTAACCCTCGGGATTCTAAATTTGGAAATATTTTCTCAAGAAAAACAATCTGAATTTATTTTAAACTCAAATTTTCAAATTCTATACTGGATTTGCTTCACAACGGGGTATTGAACTTCAAAATCCGAGCTCGTTTCAAAAACTGCCAAAAATAGCTCGTTTCATCTGAAAATTTTCTAAAAAGACTATTTTACCCCTCTAATCACCAAAATGAATTTCAAAAGTGGAATTTGGACCCGCTCTGAGATGGCCCATCCATTTGCATTTTCCGTTTTAATTTATATATAAAAAAGAAAAAAAATTACCTTTTCTTTATTTTCTTTATTTTTTTTATTTTTTTTATTTTTATTTTACCTAATGTGGGACCCACAAGGGGGTCGACCCCGCTTAGCCCCTCTCTTCCTCAACATTTCCTTTCTTTCTTCTTCTCCTTTCCTTTTTCTTTCCTTCCTTCTTTCTTCTTTTCCTTCTTTCTTTCTTTTCTTCCTTTCTTCTTCTTCTTTCTTTTCTTTCTTTCTTTCTTTTTCTTCTTTCCTTCCTCCTTTCCTTCTTCTCCCCCTTGGTCGACACCCCCTCCTTTTTCTTTTTTCCCTCTTCTTTCTTCCTTCTTTCTTTCCTTTTCCCTTTCCTTTCCTCTTTCCTTTCTTCCCTTCTTCTTTTCCCTCCTTTCTTTCTTTCCTCTTTCCTTGATCCAGCCACCTTAAAGCCTTTGATTTCTTTCTATTCCACAAAGCATTCACGTATGCCACCACCCTCTCTCTCTCTCCCTCCTCATGAAAGTTATCTACCAATGAAAACTTAGGAAAATTAATATTTTTCCTAAGTTTTCAACCAAAAAGGGTCAGACGACTGGGCACTTTTGGCTTCTCCGGCCCATTGACGCCCTTTGGCTCTCTCTCTTGCCTCTTCCCTTTGTTGCTACAGCACCAGTACCTTCATCATCCTCCCTTTGTAGCAGCTGCAGCCACCACACCAGAGGACTTTCAGCCGGTGACCACTTCTTTCAGCCGGCGCAACAACCTTTGCTCCAGCACCACCACTTCCAGCCGGTCTGTCCATATTGAAACAACCCTCCTCTTCGGTCCAACCAAAGGCAGTGCAACCTCCATTACTCCAGCAGCTATCACAGCCACGTCCTTCAACCGTAGTGCAGTCCCTCCAAGAGACATCCAACAGCCTTTGACGTCAGCTCCTTTGAAGCTTCCTTCCTTCAACGTCAGCCATCGTTTCCTCTTTGCAGCCATCTCCTCACAGTCCCTTCAAGTCCAGCTCCATCTTCTTCATCACAAGCTGTCACAACTTCATTGTTGCAGCCAAAACCTTAAGGTGAGCCCCTATTTTTCGTATTTCATGATTTTCACTAAGTTGTTGTCAAAGCCCTATAGTAATCATCTAAGGAGCCTATTAGTTGGGGACCTTTAGGTTTCATTTTTTTTGTGAATGTCATGGGATCAAATCGAATATTGATTTACAGTCACATAAATGCCTCTTTCTTGGTTTTAAACTAAGCAAATATGATAAAATGTCTATTTTGTTCATTAAGGCTACATTGAATATAGGATTCATCCACCGGTTGGATCAAATCTCTCGTTTTGAGAGCCAACATTAAATGGATCATATCCCCCTTGATTTGTGTTTTAATTTTATGATTCATGTTATTTTATGTTAGAAAATGCATTTAGATTAATTCATTTTTGTTATTTATTTCATCTTATATAGGATTCATGTTTTACTTAGTTTAGAATCTACAAAATTTCAGTTTTAGACAAAGTCTAGCTGTTATTTCATGTTTATTTTTTTATCATTAAATCCCGAAAAATTTTATTTCAGTTGAGTTTATTCATCTGTGTTTCCTTGCCAAAAACCTAGATCTATTTGGGTGTCAGAACCCTATCAAACAAATCAAACCCTAAATCGGGTTTTCTGTTTCCCAGAAACTTTAATTTCTGTTTTAGCAGACAAGAACCTATGGGATCTCCTAGATGGACGATCCAAATCTTCCCCTAACAATTACAGTGGATTCAAGGTGGACTCTACTAATTATCTGGAAATTTTGAGATCTGTACAAGTAGATTTGACCTTTGTTAAAAATCGATTTTCCCAGACCCCTGGCATCTGTTTTCTATTTTTCCAACATTTTCTCCCGAAACTTGTCTGTTTGCCTTAAATCCTAGAGTCGCTGGATTCCGATCCGACTTGCCGGAGCTGTACAACTCCGACCATACGTCAAAATCAAAATGTGTAAAAGGCAAAAATCTTTTTCTAAATGTCCTATGTCACCCCATAAAATTTAAGAATTTTTTATGCAAGTTTGATATCCGAAATCCGTTTTAGAATCAGCATTTTAGGCAAAATTTTGATTTTTTAGGATTTTTAGCTATTTTCCATATTAAGAAAATAGAAAAAAAAAGATTTTTGATTCTATTATGTTCCTAAGGTTAGTATAGGTGTCCATGACAAATTTAGCTCAATTCTAAGTTCATTTGCTTTATATGTTAGTTTGTCTTTAAATTCAGAAGCGAAAATCAGGCAAAAAATAGGTTAAATTTGATATTTTATGATATTTTTGCCATTTTAGGGTTTTATTCATGTAAATAAGCATATCATGTCATATTAGGGTTAATTTAAATGTTATTTGCATTTTTATTTCTCATTTTTGCAAAAATTCTTTCAGAAAACCCTGGTTTCAAGGCCATAGTCTTATTATCAAGGGTATTTTGGTCATTTTGACCTAAATTTCGAAATTTCAATTTCTAATTCCATAAATTTTCATGAATATCATCATATTTAATCATATTATGTTTGATTTATTTCATTTGATTTTCAAAATTCTAAAATTTATAAAAATTCTTTTAGAAAACCCTGATTTCAAGGTCATCAGCGGCATTTTGGTCATTTTGACCCCAATTTCGAATTTCCAAGTTTATTTTCAAAATTTATTCATTATTTCTCATGTTTATATCAAAGGGAGTATGATTTTGGGTTTATATCTGAATAATATTCGATAATTTTCCATATTTTCGAATAAATTCAGAAAAACCTACATTTTTGTGCTAACATTGTTTTCTAGTTTTGTAGGAACATTCAAGAAGAAGATTTAGTTATTTTATTTCTTTTTTTATTCAATTCAATGTAAAAATCAATGTAATATTTGGAATAATAGTTACTTTTCTGCTTAGAATAGGATTGCATTGCATATAGTTTAATTTCTGCAAATTCTGATATCTGATGCATCATTCATGCACATTTTTCCAAAATCCACTATGGTTGACACAAATGGCACATGCACAAGCTCTTATGGAGTTTATAAAATCGGTGGGATTCGTATTTATGACCATAATCAGAATACGAAGACAACCAAGATTTATGATCTTCATATTAGCCACATTCAGCCTACAGTCTTAGGCTAACTTCAAAAATGCACTGTATTTCTCAAAGTTTCAAAAGGATTTTCCAATTCCTTAATTGAAATTTCTTTTCAAATTCATATTCATTCATTCATATCATTCAAATTGCATTATTTTCAAATTCATTTTCCAATTTCAATTTCAAAAAAATCAATTTTCTCAAGGATTTACCAAGTCTTTCTCAGGATTGGATTTTCTCAGAATTCTAAATTTTCAAATGAGACTTCAAAGTATTTCCCAAGTTCAAATGAAGATTTTCCAATGTTTTAAAATTCTCAAATTTCAAAATCTCAAGTTTTCAGAAATAGATTTTCTCAAAAATTTCTAAGTCTTTTTCAGGATTTGATTTTTTCAGAATTCTGAGTTTTCAAATGAGATTTCAAAGTATTCTCCAAGTTTAAATTATGATTTTCCAAGATTTCCACATTCTCAATTCTAAGTTTCCAATCTCAAAATCAATTTTCTCAGGTTTTCCATTTTCTTGAGAATCCATTTTTCATTTCAAAAATCATTTTCCAATGAGCTTTCTTGATTTTCTCAAGATTCTCAAATCCATTTTCTAAGAAAAGCAATTTCAAAGCTCAAAAATTGATTTTCTCAAGATTCAAATCTTCTTGAGAATTCATTTTCCAATGCCAATTTTTGATTTCCAATGAAATTCAATGATTTTCCCAAGAATTCCATTTTCAAAGCACTTTTCTAATCATTTTCAAAGTACATCTTCAATTTTCCAAGGCAAACATCATATTTCTCAAACTTGCATTATTTTTCAAAATTCCATAGCACATGCCTGATTCTCTGTGCATTCTAGGAAAATAGAGCATAATTTAGATAATTTAACTTAGTTAAAGCGCACATTTGATCCTTGGTTCGATTACCTCTGGTAAAGGCACCAAGAACGGTTGAACCTCGTACCGACAGGCGGATCCCATTCCACGGAATTTTCCCACAAATTTTCAAAACGGAGGTGAGTAATTTTCAAAACTTTGGTCGAGTTTGACTCGCAAAATTCGTTTATCTCTCGCAAGAGAGGGGGAAAATTTTGCGATGATAACAGGTTTGGCGACCGTGATGGGATATATCTTCGTCTGATTAATTGTGTGCTTGACTTAGTTCAATTTTCTGAATCATGTTCTATGAACCGTCAACTTTTATTTTCTGATATCATGTGAACCTAGGAGCCTAGACTTGAACCCAGCTGACATGGATTGCATGTAGACTAGGCATGATTTGGTAGGACCATATTGAGGAGAATTATTCATGCTCACTTAGACTTAGGTCTGAAATACAACACTCCTCAATCTAGGACTTGTATGAAAACAATGTTTGCTTCTTCAAAAAAAATCAAAATTTTATCTCTTTAGAACTTAGAGCCATTTGTTTGCTTGCATGTGCTCATGTTTTCAAAAACCACCCCACCTATGTCTACCCGGTCTTCATGTTGCTGGGCTCTCTTCCAGAACCATAGTTTAGGACAGAGCCTCACAACTGGGCCACTTATTTGGGCTAACGCCCCCCTACCACGTACCAAGGGCCATAGTCCAACATATATCGGCGGGTGCTCATGGATGTTGGAAAAAAACAAGCCTAGAACCAAAGATGAATTTTTATGCCACGTACATCGAGCCTCGGCTCGAGTATATCGGAATAGCATGATTAGACACAACTGATTTGAGCCTAGAGTCAGGATTAGGGTCCTAAAGCTCTTTCAAAATCAATGTATTTAGAGTCAGCTTCTTAGGGATTATTGTATGTGCATAATTGTTTATGATTGAATGTATGATATTCATTTTCGTCTTATTTTCTCATATTTTTCCCAATTTTTCCAAAATACCGGATATTTTTTCAAAATACCTCATTTTCCATCTTTTGTGAAATATCTCCTTTTTCTCAAAAACCCTGGTCGATTTTTCCAAATTATCCACATTTTCTTCAAAACTCCAGGTGATTTTCCATTCTTTCGTTCCTCTGGACTTTGAATTTCCAGCTTTTTATTTTATCCTGCCTGCAATTTTCAAAATTCTTTTACTTTTCCAAAAGTCTAATTTTAATCTTCCTATCTTTCAGTCCAATGGCATCCAGTCAGCTCAACTTCATTTTTCCTAAGGGTCACATCTCATACGAGGTGCGACAAAGTCTTCCCGAGCATCGAGCTCTCAGCACAGGACCCTTGTTCCCTCGGTGGTACTATGTTTGGTTCAAAAACTTCTCTCGTATGTTTCTGGACCACCTGAGCGATTGCGGGTTAGAACTGGCATCCACAGTGGGAAAGTTGACAATCAACGACAATTTGATCCATGCACTGGCAGTGCGGTGGAATCCGCGCACTTGCACATTTTGGTTCCCATGGGGCAAAATGACCCTATTGATAGATGAATTTTCAGAGATCATGGGACTGCCCGAGCCAGCAGGTCAGTCTGGAGATCCATTAGAGCAGCAATTTCTGATCAATGTCAAGGGTCTGGACCCTAAAGATGCTTTAGCTCACATGACAGGGCGCAAGTCTTGGCCACTGATTGAAGAAAATGAGAATGAGTACGTGAGCCTGATCGAGATCTACCGACAGTACGGGGCATTCGCAAAAGTTAGCTCGTTATCCAAAACAGCTCGAGAGAGAATTCAACATGCAATGGTTCTGTGCATTGTAGGACTTGCTTTCTTTCCAGATGGACAAAATTATGTAGATGTTAGAATAGTACAACTTTTGAGAAGATGAGAAAGTCGATAGAGACCAGCCGTCTTTCGATAGCCATGGCCGCGCTTGCTTTTCTATACAGAGGATTGACTCGCTTCACACTTGGAGAGTTTATTTTAGTCGAGGGATGTACTTATGCACTTCAGTCTTGGTTACTTCAGCATGTGCCGACCAGAGCTAGTTTGTTCAGATATAATGGCAAGGAGCTCTTTCCACTTACGCGGTACCGATTCCTGATCGATTATCTGTAGGAAGAAGAAGTGGTGTGAGACTATTATGATCGAGAATTATCACCTGTCAGATACACCTATGCATATGGCAAGAGATTCAAGTTGCTTGGTCCATTCTTCTGCGCTTATTATCATCTAGAGCGGTGTGTTCGACAGTTTTCTCAGAGACAGAAGCACATAGAGATACAACTGCTATGAGAAGTCGTGCCAGAGTTCGACCTTACATCAGCACAGTGGTTCGGAACATACCATTCTGCCAGATATGGCTGAGACTCTTTTGTTATTCTTCCACTTTTTCCTGGTCCTCGTGTCTCTGCTAGTTATAAAGAGTGGTAGAAAATTGTCTGTCTGCCCCCTCTTTCCCAAGTTTATTATTGATGCAATCATGTTTTCCTTTTAATAAATAAAAATCTTGCAAAATCTTCAATTCTTGGTTTGACGACCTCGCCTTGGTAACAAGGCATAATTTTCAGTTGTTTATTTTTTTTGCAAAGGAATGACAACGCAATTGTCGTAATCCCTGCGATGACTCAATCCCTAGTAATGGGATACTCTTTCAATTGTCTACCAAAATTCTCAGCAAATATTTTCTTCCAATCAAAATCTCTTTCAAAAGCCTAACCATCAATTTTGCCCTGCAGAGAGCATTCATGATATTCAATGGTTTAGACAAGGTCAGGGAAGAAAACTGCACCAGTCAAAGGCATGGCACATTCAACAGCTTCAAAAGAAGAAATGGATTCCCCACGTTCAGGCAGAAATCAAGGGCAGCAGATCGAGGATGACATTGATCCTCAAATGTATGTCATGTTCAAAAGGATGATGACCAAAATGCTGGCACAACAAGCTGAAGCCAGTGCAGAGCAAACCCAAGTCAAGCAAAAGGCAAAAGGTCGGGCAGTCAAGAAAGCCTCGAAGATAGCCAAGAAGTTTATTCAGAATGCTGACACAATCGATGAAGAAGAATCAGTGAAAGATTCGGATGAAGAATTTGAGACTCATCAGGCATTCCGCAAATCTACTCAAGGGCAGAGGTCAGCCCATAAATTCAAAGAGCAGTCCGTCAATGACTTTGACCAGCCACAATTCAAAGATGTAGTCAGAATGGTTCGAGATCTGCAGGCCCGCAACAAGGGCAAGAAAGTCTTCACCAACGAAGACTTCTATGATGGTTTGGATGGGGACAATAATCTGGATAATCTCCCTAGAAAGTTTATCAAATTTGATGGTTCTGGCGACCCCAAGGCTCATCTCGCCATGTTCTGCGTTGAAGGCTCCAAATTCAAGCGAGATAATTGAGTTGTTTTCCTTTGCTTCCCTAGCAGTCTGGAGGGAACAACAGCAAAATGGTATTCAGAGCATGTCAACCCTATTGAGCTGAAAGAATTTGACAAAGTGATAAATATGTTCATCGAGCGATTCCTCTTTAATGTTGAGGAACTTCTCACCCTCAGTCACCTTTGTGGCCTCAAATAGAGAGAAAATGAAAAGGCCAGAGATTTTATTCACCGCTGGAGGTAAGCTTGCAATAAGATGAGAGACCCCATATCAGAAGGGCATGCGTTGTCCCTAATTCTAAGCAATTTCTCATAGCCTCTAAGAGGCCTCATCTTTACTGCACCATAAAAAACGTTCATTGAGTTGACAGAGCGAGCCGAATGACTCGAGTTGAGCATGAAAAATGGTTTCTATGAAGGCTTCACTTTTACCAAGAACAACAGTCAGAATGAGCCGAAGAAGAAGACTCATTTCACTCACTCTGTCAGAAATGACAAATGGAACCACTGCAAGGGGCAGAACAAAGATTTCTGTTATGGGGCAGGGGGTTTAAATCCCCACAAGAATGATAAAAAAGGCAAGTCAGTGCCTCAATACAATAAGCTACTTCAATTAGAGCAGGGACCGAAACCCTGAGAGAAAGTAAAGCATGAAGGGTGGAGTTATGACAGGAAATTCACTCCACTGGACCAATCACTCGAGACTGTGCTTGAGTATATGTTGACCAAGGAGATGGTCAAATTACCCTAGCTAGTCGATCCCCTCGTTCCCATGGGAAAATTCAAAGATCAATTTTGCAAATTTCATAGAACAGTGGGGCATAATACTGAGAATTGCTTCATTCTCAAGAATATTGTTCAGGATCTCATCGACAAAAATCTTCTAGTAGAGGGTGTCGAAGATGAGAATATGGAAATTCTGAAGAAACCCTTTTCTCATCATTCTACAGTGGTTATTTCTGAACAACCTTTTCAGTCGCAGGAGCATATCAGGCCATGCTCTGAAAAAGATCTGCAAGCTCAATATCAGGTTCTTGTGTTGCAACAGGCTCAGTCCAAAGCTCAGAAAATGGATCTTATTTCAGCCTTTGGCAAAATGAAGGTATCTGCCAAACCCGCTGAGGTAACTCCTGAGGTGGCTAAAAAAATGTCATGGTTCCCCAAACACTTCATTAAGTCCGCCCCAGAGAAAGATGAGACAACAACTCAAAGGCCGATAACTGCATTGTCCAATGTCTCAATTTTGGATCTAGCCCAAGCTTCCGCCAAGCATCAGCAAGTGTTGGATGATCTATTGCAGAAAATCAAGGTGAAACCGAGCATAACTTCTGAAGACAGGGCCCAGATAGTCAATCAGGCCATGACTAATGCTCCAATTACTTTTTCAGATGATGATCTCCCAAAGCCTCATGTATTTCACAACAATGCTCTGTATGTTGTGATTCGAGCCAGAGGAATGATTGTTCCTCATGTGCCGATAGATGGAGGTAGCAGCCTCAACATATGCCCGAAAATGATAGCCAAAGCTTTGGGCATTAAAGATTAGGAATACATCCTGAACCTAATCACCATCTATGGGTTCGATAATCATGGCCAGACAGCGAAAGAAAAAATCTTCTTAGAGATTTTGATTGACTACTTAGTCCATTCAGTTCTCTTTTATGTGGTCAATGTGCCGCCAACATACAATCTGTTGTTGGGATGACCATGGATCTACAACACGAATGCGGTGCCGTCTACTCTGTATCAATGCGTTAAGTAGTCAAAAGGTGGAATGATCACAACAGTCTTGGGCGAGGATCCGGAACAGAGGCTTGCACAACCCATGGTTCCTAGGCCCACTTTCACTACTGATATCCCTAGCATTAGGGGCATTAAAGAGGTCAGTTTTGAAGAAAATTTGGAAATATTGCAGATGACAGAACAACCAGAGCATATAGTGGCCATGACTCAATGGAGAGGCCCACAGTTCTTCAAGATTGGAGGACTAATTGACTACAGCACATTCAAGGATCATCCTTTGTTCTCCCAATTTATGAAGGCCAAAAAGGGATTTGATCTGTTAGTGAAGCAGGGCTATCAACCTTTTCAAGGCCTGGGCAAGAATGAAGATGGTCGTCTCGAGCTTGTAATTCCTCAGCACTGTCCTAAAGGAGCCAGATTGGGCTTCAATGGCAGAAGATCTCAGAAGGGCACTATTTTCGTCAAGGGGGCACATTAAAAGAATATGCTTGTCTTTTCATTTTTATCCTTTTGTTTCCACACTGAAATGATATCCCATTTCATTTTCATCATTGTCATTTGATCAATTCAATCTTTCAATAAAGTTGCAAATTTCCTTCATCTGTCTGGATGCCATTTGTCTCTTTACTTCTTAATATCAAATCTTTGCAAAATTGCCATTATTTTCTCAATAAAAGCAATTTGTTTTATGATGGGCGATTTCCCTGAATCAATTTATTCTCCAATTTTCAGAATGTCTTTCTGTTCTATCAAGAAGCTCATTCTTAATCCAAATGCCTTTTCAAAGCTAGCGGTGATCCATCATGTCAAAGTAAGAGCAGAATGCAGTCAGACTACAAAGCAGTCAGAAGAACCCGCAGAATTCGATTCAGCTCTTCAAGAATTACCAGAATTTGCATCAATTCAAAAACAAGATGAGCCATCATCCTTAGTTCAAGATCCGACTCAGGATATCAATATTGGATCAGAAGACGATCCTAAATTTCTCAAGATTGGCAGCAGTTTGAGCCCGAAAGAGAAAGAAAGGCTCACCCATTTTCTTAAGCAACATGAAGAAGTCTTTGCATGGACGTACAAGGACATGCCAGGTCTGGATACCAAATTGGTTGAGCATCGCCTCATTCTAAAACCAGATGTCAAGCCAGTTAAGCAGAAGCTAAGAAAAATGGATCCTCGAGTGGAGCAACAGGTTAAAGAAGGTCTAGAAGACCTACTCAAAGCAGAGCTCATTCTAACCATTGACTATCCAGATTGGCTAGCAAATATTGTCGTTGTTCCCAAGAAGAATGGCAAGGTTCGAATTTGCATCGACTTCAGAGATCTCAATAAAACAACTCCTAAGAATGATTATCCGCTTCCTAATATTGATCTTTTGATCGATAGCATGGCGGGTCACGCCATGTTCTCTTTTATGGACGGATATTCCGGATATAAACATATCAAGTTGGCTGCTCGTGATTAGTCCAAGACATCTTTCACTACTCCTTGGGGCACTTTTTGTTATACGGTCATGCCATTTGGGCTTAAGAATGCTGGAGCCACTTATCAGCATGCTATGGCCGTCATTTTCCATGATTAGATGCACAAAATCATGGATGCATATTTCGATGATATTTTGGTAAAATCCAAAGAAGAGGAAGATCACATCGAAGCTCTCAATCAGGTCTTCAAGCGGCTCATTCTTTACAAGTTAAGACTCAATCTACAAAAATGTGTTTTTGGAGTCGAATCTGGCAAGTTGCTAGGCTTTTTGGTCAGCAAAAAGGGGATAGAAGTGGATCCCGCTAAGGCCAAAGCCATTATTAACATGCCGCCCCGACTAACCTCAAAGAATTGTGTAGCCTTCAAGGACGCATGCAATCAATTTGGCGATTCATATCCAATTTGGCCATGAGATGTGAGCCTTTCAATCATTTGCTCAGAAAAGGAGTGAAGTTCGAATGGGGACCAGAGTGTCAGCAATCATTTGAGCGTATTAAGAAATATTTGCTCAATCCTCTTGTTTTAAAGTCGCCAAAATTAGGGAAACCCCTATTGCTATACATTTCGGTTAATCAAGTTGCTTGCGGCGGATTCTTGGCGCAATATGAAGAAGACAGTCTGATAGAGCATGCCATTTACTATGTGAGCAAAACCTTCATTGATTATGAGAAAAAATACTCTCAGATAGAGAAGATATGTCTAGATCTGGTTTGGATGTGTCAGAAATTGAGACACTATCTGCTGGCATCTGAAGTCAAGATTCTATCCAAATTAAATCCTCTCAAGTACATTCTCGAGCAACCTTTTCTCAGCAGACGGATTGCCAAATGGCAAGTCCTATTAATGTAATATGATCTGGAGTATGTCTCCCAACAATCTATCAAAGGCCAAGCAATTGTGGATCAATTGGCAGATTTCCCTCTAGCGGAGGATGTTAAAGCCGAGGATGATTTCCCCGATTAGCAGATCTGCAATATTTAACAATCCTCAATTTGAAATTTATTCTTCGACGGTTCCAAGAATATGGCAGGCACAGGAATCAGGATTTTGCTAATCACGCCTAAGAAGGAGATGATCCCCTTTTCTCTCAAACTAGATTTTCAGTGCACACATAATATGGACGAATATGAAACTTTGATACAGGGTCTGAAAATTCTACAAGACTTCAATGTCAAAAGAGTGCATGCTTATGGCGACTCTTTGCTCGTCGTCAATCAAGTCCTAGCTGAATGGCAAGTGAAGGATCAGAAATTACTTTCTTATCAAAAGATCATCTTAGCTCTTGCCAACAAATTCGAAGAATTCCAACTTTTCCATATCAAGAGAGACTTCATTCAAGTTGCAAACAGTTTAGCCAATCTAGGATCCATCATGTCTTTCAAGAGCAGAGAATCTTGTCGCTCCTTTAAAATTGGCAAACTCGATAAACCTGCTTTTGTCCCAGTAGAGCAGATAAACTAGAATGAGCAAAAGAAAAGCCCTAGTATCATGACATCAAAAATTTCATTGAAACTAGCGAATTTCCTCTAGAACTCTCAAAGAAAAAGTAGCGAGCAATTCAGCGCATGTTTGCTCGATATTTTATTCTTGCTGACATCCTTTATCGTCACGGATTCAGTTCTGAATATTTCAGATGTTTGGACAAAGAAGAAGCCAAAGAAGTTGTGCAAGAAGCACATGAAGGCATTTGAGGTGGTCATGTTGGCTACCAAACTCTTGTCAAACAAATCATCCAAGCAGGATATTACTGGAGAACTATGCAACAAGATTGCTATCGTTTTGAGAAGAAGTGCGTTCAATGTTAGATGCATGCACCTTCCATTCATGCATCAGTGACATATTTGCAATCTGTCGTCTCGCCATGGCCATTTTCTATGTGGACTTTTGATGTTGTGGGCCCCATCACCCCTTCTGCTTCAAATAGCCACAAATACTTTCTTGCCGCAACAGAATATTTCACTAAATGGGTAGAAGCAGTCACTCTATGCACAATAGAAGGTCGACATGTGATCTCATTCATCCACAAGAATATCCTATGTCGTTTTGGCATACCGCATGACATCGTGTCAGACAGTGGCAGTCATTTCAAGAATGAGAGAATGAGGACATTCTGCTCAAAATTCAGAATCCATCATCATTTATCTGCTCCTTATTATCCTCAAGGGAATGGTCAAGCAGAGGCCACCAATAAGATTCTGATTCGAATCCTGGAGCGAACTTTGGAGACAGGCCGTGACTGGCATGAGAAGATTCATGATGCGTTGTGGGCGTATAGAACCACCATTCAAACTTCGACTAATTAAATATCTGCAAAAGAGATCTCTTAATTGTCAAGTTGTAATTAAATATCTGCAAAAGGGATCTCTTAATTGTCATCAAGTTGAAGACGAATTATGCGAGTTAGACCCCTGAGGCCAAAGAAGATTTGGATCATCTCCAAAATGAAGGAGTTTGTGACGGATCTTTCTAGGGAAAGTTCAGATCACCGTCAAGATGAAGGTGACTGCGATGAACCTCTCGAGAAACCCTAAAGGATATTTAATTTCTGCTATCATCAACATATTTCCAACCAAAGAGCCAATAACCATCAATATAATCCCTGAGAGAAAAGAAGGATCAGAACATCTCTAAGATGAATGAGTTTGTAACGTACCCTTCCAAAAAAAACAAAGAGAGTGAGAGAGAAAAAAGTCAGGACATCTCCAAAATGAAGGATGATGTAATAAATTTCCCAAAAACCCAAGAGAGCTCCAATTCTGTCAAAAAAAGAGTGCAGAAAGATCATCATGAGAAAAGAATCCTGTTATCGTCACAAAATTTTTCTCGTCTTCCCTTCCTTGCGAAAGAGAGAGGAAAATGCTTTCGCAATTCAAACTTGACCAGATTTTGGAAAATGTTTTGAAATACTCGCCTCCGTTTTGAAAATTGCGGGAAAATCCATGGGATGGGGCTCGACCTGTCGGTACGAGGTTCGACCGTTCCTGTCGCCTTTAAGAGGGGTAATCGAACCAAGGACCAAAATTGTGCTTGACTCAGCGAAATCATCGAAATCATCGAAATTATGTTTTATCCTAAATGCACAGGGAATTCAGGCATGTGCTATGAGGTTTTGTAAATTGAAAGTTGGAAAAACATGATGTATGCTAAGAAAATATTTACAGTTGAAAAGCATTTTTTTAGAAAAAGATAGAAATCAATTTCTCAGGAAACTCAAACGAAGAAGATTTGAAATCTCGAGAAAGTTTATAAAGATTTGGAAAATCTTGAAGAAATGAGAATCTCGAGAAAATGGAAAGAATTCTTTAGAAAAGATGAACACTTGAAAGGGAAAACACTTGTTAGGAAAACTCGAACTTTGAGAATTTTCTTAGGAAAATGATGGAAAATTTATAGAAAAACTCATTGGAGAAGGAAATTAAAAACTTAAGGGAATTGAAATCCTGAGAATTTTTTTTTTAAATGAATCTTAAGAAAATAACATTTTCAGGGAAAATCACGGGAAAACTTTGACTTGGAAAATCCGACTTTGAAAATTTTAGAAGTTTCATGAGAAACTGATTTCCATGGAATGAAGTTTTCTTGAGAAAATCATGAGAAATGCAGATGATGCCATGATGCAGATGATTTGGATGTATGAATGCACTATGAAAAGATTTTCTGTGAAATTTATTGGAAAATGTGCATTAAGCCAAAGTAAATTCTTCACATATTCTGACTGTGGCCATGAATATGTTCAGAGTTTATTTTAGTTAATTCACAATATTTTGAAAATGGAAAATATGATATGCATTTTGAAGATAGCCTAAGAGTGTAGGCTCAATGTGATTGGCAGAAAGATGATGGATCTGGGTCTCATCCATATTTCGACTAGGGCCGTAAATATGGACTCCACCGAGTTCATCAAGTCTCTAAGAGTTGGTGCACGTGTCATTTGTGTACATCCATAGTGATTTTTACAAAATGAGATATATGGATCATAGAATCAGGATATTGAAGGAATCAAACTACATGAGATGCATCCTAATCTAAGCAGTAAAAGTAAATATTATTCCAAGTTTGATTATTACATTTCTGACATAAATCAAAATAAACGAAATAAAAAAAAATACAGGGTATAAAAGAGTCAGCATCCTCCAGATTTTCCTGCAAAATGAGAGTTAGCACAAACTAACCAAGGAAATGGATATATATATATATATATATATATATATATATATAATATGTACAACGAAAATATACACGTGTATATCTAAATGCTTGAATTTGTGCTAAATGACATATGATAATGAAGATGTATTTACAAAAAGAAAAAGAAAAATATTTACATAAATACTTGTATGTGAAAACGAGTGCACATGAAGATATACATACATATATATAAGTATATATATACGTATAATGAGAAAATATATATATAGTAATTAGAATTTCATATATAATGGGTAAAATCAGAAAATACAGGGTATATACAGTTTCTGTAGGTGATTTCACAAAACCGTAATTCCCAAATTATAACATATTTCTCGCTAAAATTGGGTATGGAGCTTCCCTATATATCAATAACAAAGCATACAAAAGATTGTCCATAAATCATGAATGGATATTAAAATATCCATTCATGAACATGGTCAATTATCAAGATTGGGTACCTGCAGCAGAAAATGGATATAACATATACAATGTGCAGGAAATAAACTGGGTAATGGAATGAACATGGGTGGCGACAAGACCAATGCAAAGATATAACCTGTGGCGGGGCTACTATGACATGGCTATTAGCTACTGTAGGGTGTGCAAACACCAACCATCGACATAACCTGTGGGTAATGTAAAAGTCTGATGGAGTTCAACCGACTCTTAACCTTGCAGCCATGTGCTAGTTTTTAGCAACTTGGGAGTCATGGTGTTAACAAGGACACACCCTCTTGTTTTTACAAGTTTTGGCAACAACTGTACATATGAGTTACATGTTACAGGTGATACAAAAGTGAGATGATAATACATATGTAAGATAAGAGTGCTACAACAAAAACTGGAATGTGTACATTGAGGTATACCAATCTTGCAATGACAGTAAGCCTGTGAAGTGAAAGGAGTCACGCAGCTATGAATGCTATCATTTATCATGGGAGACACAGATGGCAAATAAATAACAAGGAATATTCAGGTAGGTAGGCAATGAAATGAAAATATCTTAATCACGATGGCACTTGCAGCTAATGTAACAACAGGCAGGGAGTTACCCGTAGTGGGCAAAAGGAGTATCTGTGATAAGGGACAACAGGATAATGTTGAAAAGATTCTACATGCAAAATAGCTAGCAATTGATATGTGGCAGAAATGACATCTAGGAACTCAAAACTGACGTTACTGATCGCATCACTTTACTATTCAGCATTTTCATACAGACCATGGTTACTACCACCAACTGCGTGGTTCATCGGCTATGAACCTGAAGTTCTTCTAACAACACTGGCCAGGGAACTACGCCATACAGATTTATGGGTCAAAAGATATCAAAGCAGGAACTAGAATAGAATACCCTGTATCGCTATAATGAATCCATAATTTGTTTCAAGCTACTATTTACCGCAAATTAGTAGACTAAAACGTAATGCTGGCACCACCCTCAAGTGGCTTTGCTAATCTTATCATCTACAGCCCACTAAGGATATGCCAGAGAGATCCACAGCTAAAAATCGGAAAATGATCTTCTTTCTAATGACCACTATATATTTACTTGAAAACGAAGATAGCTGAAAGCATGACATGGCATTTCATCATACAACCGAATGGAAGAACGCAAGATATGAGACTAAAAAAAAACAGAAAAGGAAAAAAGGAAATACATAGAATTAGAAATATTAGAAGATACAACCATAAACATGACTGACGTAAGTGAATATAAGGAACGATATACTAAATTTAAGTGTAGTGCTTTAGTCAATCAACACTCATTTGTTGTACAAATCATCCTTATGGATGTCGATTATAGCTTCTTGACGACTAAACCCCAGAAAGTGCAGGTATGAACTGCAAAAAAAGTTATGCTAGGTTGAAATCAGATAGAAGGGAAAATAAATAAAAATAAAAAAAAGAGTAAGGGAACTCAGGAAAATGACACTGTGATCACGGACATGGGACTGAAGCTTTTAAGAAAACAAGAGTATCTGCAGCATAAAAGAAATTCCTGCACAAACTGATTTTATGATAATTTTGATGAAGGTAATGACATGTAATGAAGTAAAAGCTTGTATATAAATCTAAAAAAAAACTTTTATTGAAAAGAAACTATTGTTTTGTAAGGGTTATGATTTTGAAAACAAATCAGGCCTAAATGCAGTTAAAGCCTATCTTCTTGAGGGATCGGTGACGCCATTGCGAGGCATCCCCGATCCACGACGCATGAACGACCATGACTGTAAATCCCATCAACGACTATAATGGATTTACCATATATGTAGTATGAATGAGATAACTAATTTGCAGAGTTGCAGATGTACAGGGGATTTCTTTACCTTGATTTAGAAGAGGCTGAAGAAGCGCTTCCTACAGGGTGAGCTGAACCTCCAAGGGTTGACGCGAAGATTCTAGAATACCAGTTGCTGGAGACTTGTCTTCCTTTGGAGCGTGCTGCTGAGCTGAAGGCAAAGTGAAGAAGCTGGCTGGGTTGAAGAAGATGGGAAGGAGCCCACTTGATTTCCTGTGAAAATCAAAGAAGATGTGAAAAAAAAAACATCAATCGGGCTCCTGCCAGCCGAGAGGAACCGGGGTTTTGAGAGATGGGGGAGGCTGGAGTCCAGGAGATCGCCTATTGCTCTCTTTGAAAAGCTCAATCGATCTCAGGTGTAAGAAGTAGGAGAAAGGAAGAAGTTCCCCTCCGCTGGGAAGAGAGGAAAGCAGATGATGAAAGGAGGAAGAGAGCTGGAGTCGCCGATGAGAAAAGGGGAGAGAATGAGTTGGAGAGAGCTGGGGTTATGGGGAATCGCCGATGGGGCCAACCTCCTACTAACCGAGAGGGAAAGAGATGAAAGGGGGAGTGCAGAGAGCTGGAATTGCCGATCCCTTCTTTGCTGGACCCTCCTCCTTATAGTCGGTCGTTGCCTTTTCCTTCAAATCCCCCTTTTTTCTCCTCTTTAGCAGACATTGATAACCCTTAAAACAGACTTTCAATTTTTTTTTGAAATGTTTTGAAAAAGAGAACTCACCGTTTTGAGAGGGGACGACTCCTCTTAAGAGGACTTTTGAAAACTTAGGTAAAATGGGATAGGGTTTCTCGGTGGCGCCCTTTGGGGGCTGAAAAGTAATAACTAAAAAGAGAATGAAAAAAAAACGAATTTTGTTTTTTTTTCTTTTTCTCTTTTTTTTAAGGTGGTGCCACCTCAACTGAATGTGAAAACTTTTTGAAGTATAAAAAAAAAAATTTCTTGGCAAAGAGTCTTAGTGGGGTGCCACCTACGTGGGCCCACTAATTATTTTATTAAAAATCATATAAAAGAGTTTTATAAATCAGTGCCACTTCCGGATGGGCATTGTTTTGAAAATAAGAGAAACATTTGAAAATTTGAGTGTGACACCACCTGGAGGCGGGTCCCACGTTACTTATTTGAAATAAAAGCCAAGAATTTTTTTTTTTGGAATTTTCATAATAGTAGGCTAGTTTTGGAAAACACAAAGCAAAATTTGGCTTGATTTCAAAACTTAGAAGAAACTGGTCCTTCGGGGCAAAATTTTGAAAGATGTAGGGAAATTCGGAGCCTTTTTGTAAAAGTTTGAAATAATGTCTTATGAATTTTGAAATTGCCCCCCCCCCCCTCTTTTCAACTGACGAAATTTTGAAAATCAATGTCCAAAACTATCCAGATCGTTTTCTCAAGAAGACTTTTGTAATTCGGGATTTTGGGGGTAAAATGGGAAGAATTTGTAATTTTGAAGATCCAGGGTTTTGAAAATCAATTTTGAAAAGTTTAGAAATCAAATCTGGATTGACAATTTTGAAAATCAAGAGTTCTGGATCTCAAAATAACATGTTGTGTAGTGAAATGGTGTGAAATGTTCATGCAATGCTATGCAAAGACATGTTTCCTGAAATGCCCCTCTGAATTAGGAATTGGAAATTCTAGCTTCTTTTCAAGAGTAGGATTTTGAAATTTTGCAGTTTGAAGATGTTTCTGAGTCTAAATAGAGAAGTTTTGAGACTCGAGAATGAAATTTAGGACTTTCTGCAAGGTTCAATCTTAGAAAATGACCATTTTGCCCTTCATTGATTCTGGGGAACTGAAATATGCCGATTGATGGATATATCTGGAAGGTGAGTGAAAATTTGGGGTGTTTACAAATGCCCCTCTTTGCTACTAAGTTGGCTTGTCGCCGAGCTTAGTGGCAAAGAAAAACACACCAAATTTGGGCTATATAAAAAAAATGCCCCAGTTAGAAGGATCCGACTGGGTATGAAGAAATTAGCCCGAGGAAGATGGTAGATATGAAATGGAGAATAAAGAGGAATAGATTTACTTGATGGGAGTGAAGTTCAGGTTTTACCCTTACCCTGGATGGGACAAAAATACCTTGTATAGAACGAAGCTCGGGTTTGACCCTTAACCTGATTGGGCGGAAAAAGGAATATCTCGTCAAAATGAGACTCAAGTTTGTACCCTTATCCTGATCGGGCAGAAAATGGAATACCTCATAAAAGGAGGCTCAAGTTTATACCCTTATCCTGATTGGGCGGAAAAAGGAATATCAAGTCGAAATGAGACTCAAGTTTGTACCCTTATCCTGATCGGGCGGAAAATGGAATACCTCATCAAAGGAGGCTCAGGTTTATACCCTTATCCTGGTTGGGCAGAAAATGAAATACCTCATCAAAGGAGGCTCAGGTTTATACCCTTATCCTGATTGGGCGGAAAAAGGAATACCTCATCAAAGGAGGCTCAGGTTTATACCCTTATTCTGATTGGGCAGAAAAAAGAAACAGAATCCTCGAAAGAAGAGACCATGATGGAACCTTCAGATTTTGCACAATAAATCCGACAGGGGTTTTGCAAAAGGAAGGAAAATGGGGTCCCTAAAGCTTGAAAAGGGGTTGATCTTGGGCATCTCATTGCTGAAACAAAATAGCTTTTGAAGTTGCCTTTTGCGAGAAAATGATCAGTGGCCCGACCTCGAACCGAAATGGGACTGTCTATGGTGGGACAGTGGGGACACAGGGAAGTGTGCAAATCTGAGAGCTCACGCTCTCAAAGAAAGGAAGGAATCAAGTCCTTAAGAGGGATTTAAATTGGTGTCAGGATGTATCAAAGACGGACATCAAGCTCTCACTTCACATCAGGATAGCTAGAAAATATCATCCAATGTTGAGAATTTTGTTGTTGATTCAAAATATTTGAAGAGGATACGCATTGTTGCAAAATATTTATCCTTTTCTACCTGAAGCATTACCTCTAAACGAGATTCACTTCGTAGAATTGAGACTGGGGATCCAAATTGCTTGTGATTGACCTTCTTCAAGGAAGCTATCAATTTCCTTGATATGAACAGGAAAGAGAATTTGATAATATGAAAGCAATTGATGAAAGGATATTGATAATAGAATTTCACAAGTCTAAAGAAGATTCTTGATAAATTTGGCAGTTTGATATCCTGGAAGGTTCTCTCATGATAGCCTTTCTGCATTCTTTTGAGCTCTCTTGGGTTTCGGTTACATTCTCCTTCATTTTGGAGATGTCCTGACTTTTCTCTCTTTCTTTTTCCTCTCTTTCTCTCTTTTTGGAAGGGTACGTTACAAACTCCTTCAACTTGGAGATGTTTCGATCCTTCTTTGACGATATTAGCTCAGAGATTAGAGATCTTTGGATGATAGCTGAAATTAAATATCTTTTAGGGATTGTCGGGAGGTTCATCGCATATGCCTTCATATCGACAGTGCTTTGGACTTTCTCTGGAAGGATCCGTCACAAACTCCGTCATCTTGGAGATGTTCCAAATCTTCTTTGGCCCCGGGGGTCTACTCGCTTAATTTGCCTTCATCTTAACGACAAGTGAGAGATCCCTTTTGCGGATATTTAATTGTAGCTTAGGTGATTTTTGAGGAGACAGGGCTTGGATGAATTCTCTCTTTTCTAGCGCTCAGGATATTTTCACTGCCTTATTTTTTTGCAAGAATAGTCTTTAAAGATGTGCCATTGACTGTGATCAATATCAATCATTTATGGCTCTGCAATAACGTTGAATCTTCTTTTCTATCCATATCGATAATTTATCCTTCATCCTTTTGGTTGGCCAATAGAAAGAATTTGAATTTTGAATCTCTTTTTGCAAAAACTTCACTCTTTTGGAAGTAATGCTAAAGGTAAACTGAGATAGAGATTTGTGCAATAAAGATTCTAAAATCAACAAATAATTTGATTGACAAATTGACAAAATTTTCTTGAAATCTTTGATGAAAGTGAGCATTTGAGGTCCGGCTCAACGCATCCGTGACAAAAATTCTCCTCTCCTTTTCCCCAAAAAGAGAGACTCAGGCTTAGCCCTTACCTGAATGGGAAATGGGAAATACTCCTCTCTTCCTTGAAGAGGAGGTGTTTGCAAAATGAACTCTCGAAGAGAAATTAAGCTTTCGTCAAAGCTCCCTAATATTAGGTTTCTCTTATAGAAAGGGGCCGATAATAGTGAGGTCTGAAAATTGGGTCATGAAAGAAACGAGTCCATCACACTCTCCCTAAAAAGAGGGTCCTCCATGACGAAAATGGCCTAGTATGAAATTGGGGGGTCACAAGAAAAGCGAGTCTCCATCGAGCCTCTCCCTTTAAAAGGGTTCCTTGTGTGAAATTGGAAATTGTTTTGCAAACGGTTCACAAAGACGCGAGTCCCTTCAAACTCTCCCTAAAAAGGGGCTAAGTGAACGAATTGGATAGCATGCGAAAAGAACGAGCTCCCTCGAACTCTCCCTAAAATGGTCTCTCGCAAGAGAGAATGATTAAAATTGGATATTGAGATTGATTGACCTGCAGGTCGAAATTGGAAATTGGAAAATTGATTGTTGGAAATCGAATGACCTAGAGGTCAAAATTGGATGACCTAACGGTCGAAATTGGAAATTGAGTGACCTGATGGTCGAAATTGGAAATGGAGTGACCTGACGGTCAAAATTGAGAATTTGGAATTTTGAATTGAGAATTAGAATTTGAAATTGAAAATTGGGTGACCCAGGGGTCAAAATTGGGAATTGACAGATCTGAAGATTTGAATTGAAAATTGATTGGCAAAATATCAAATTTGAGCAATTGGCTGACCCTGAGGATTGACATAACTTGGATCAATGCAGGAGAATAAATGGCTCGAGTCAGAACTCGAATAAAGTAGAGAGATCACGAGTCAGAACAACAAAGGATGATGAGTTAGGATCAGAGCTCGAATAAATAAAGAGATCCTGAGTCGAAACCCGGATCAACAAAAGAAAATGAAGTGCTCGAATCTAAGCTTGAATAAGATAGAGAGATCTCGAGTCGGAACTCGGATCAACAAAAGAAAATAAAGCGCTCAAATCAGAGCTTGAATAAAATAGAGAGATCTCGAGTCGGAACTCAGATCAACAAAAGAAAATGAAGAGCTCGAATCAGAGCTTGAATCATGAGTCAGAACTCGAATCAACAAAAGAAAATAAAGAGCTCGAATCAGAGCTCAAATAAGGTAAAGAGATCATAAGTTGGGACTCGGATCAGCAAAGAAAATGAAGAGCTCAAGTCAGGGCTCGAGTAAATAAAGAGATCTCGAGTCGGAACCCGGATCAACAAAGGAAAATGATTTAAGGGAAAACCTGAGTCGGAACTCTGTTCTTCAAAAGAAAAAGTAATATTAAGGAAAACTTGAGTCGGAACTCAGATCTTCAAAAAAAAATGATTTGAAGGAAAACCCGAGTCGGAACTCGATTTTTCAAAAGAAAAATAATTTTGAGAGAAACACTCGGGTCGGAACCCGGTTTTTCAAAGGAAGATAATTTGAATAAAAACCCAAGTCGGAACTCGATTTTCAAAGACCGACTTAAAAGTTGGATTTTGAAAATGTACCAGTTTGAGCATTGGATTTTGAAATAATGTCAGTTCGAGCACTGGATTTTGAAATAGTACCAGTTTGAGCACTGGATTTTGGTTCAGTATTGGTGATTGTCTTTCAGTTTTGAATCATTGTGAATTGTGATAGGACTGTTTATTGAAATCCCAATACTAACCAGATTGATGTTAATGCAGTTGAATGCAAATTGATGCACGTGAATGCACAAGTGCGTGAAATGAGGAATTTGTTTATTCTGCCTGCATATAGAACAAAATTTTAAAAATGCCCCAATGTAACTGGGAAGGAAAGTTTGATCATTATTTAAAGAAAATAGGAAGATTACAAAGGAAGAATAGAGGCTTCAAGTATAGAACTTTTTCAAGTGTCGAGCATTAATGGGATCTGGTAATTCCACCCCATCGGCGTTGATGAGCCGATATGAGTTGCGGGGTAATGCTTCTTTGACGACATATGGACCTTCCCAATTTGAAGACCATTTACCGCCAGGATGATGTTAGAGATAAGTTGTGGATCGAAGTACTAAATCATTAACTTTGAATCTCCTTTCGATAACAGACTTCGCGTACTGCCTAGCTACTCTCTGGCGATAGGATTGGGCATGCTCTACTGCTTTTAGTCTTCTCTCATGGAGCAAGTCTAGTTGTACCAGTCGCTGTTGCTGGTATTGATCAAGACGTAATTGTAGCAGTGAAGCAAATTTCAAAGCGGGCTTCTAAACATGTAGCAACAATACTACTTCTGTTCCATAGACCAGCTCTGATGGCGTAGCATTCATTGGAGTGTGAATGGTGGTTCGATAGGCCCAAAGTGCATCATGGATCTTCTCATGCCAGTCACGACCTGTTTCCATAGTTCGCTCCAAGATACGAATTAAAATCTTGTTAGTGGCCTCTGCCTGACCATTTCCTTGAGGATAATAGGGAGCCAAAAAATGATGATAGATTTTGAACTTTGAGCAGAATGCCTTCATCTCGACAGTGCTTTGGACTTTCTCTGGAAGGATCCGTCACAAACTCCATCATCTTGGAGATGTTCCAAATCTTCTTTGGCCCCGGGGGTCTACTCGCTTAATTTGCCTTCATCTTAACGACAAGTGAGAGATCCCTTTTGCGAATATTTAATTGTAGCTTAGGTGATTTTTGAGGAGACAGGGCTTGGATGAATTCTCTCTTTTCTAGCGCTCAGGATATTTTCACTGCCTTATTTTTTTGCAAGAATAGTCTTTAAAGATGTGCCATTGACTGTGATCAATATCAATCATTTATGGCTCTGCAATAACGTTGAATCTTCTTTTCTATCCATATCGATAATTTATCCTTCATCCTTTTGGTTGGCCAATAGAAAGAATTTGAATTTTGAATCTCTTTTTGCAAAAACTTCACTCTTTTGGAAGTAATGCTAAAGGTAAACTGAGATAGAGATTTGTGCAATAAAGATTCTAAAATCAACAAATAATTTGATTGACAAATTGACAAAATTTTCTTGAAATCTTTGATGAAAGTGAGCATTTGAGGTCCGGCTCAACGCATCCGTGACAAAAATTCTCCTCTCCTTTTCCCCAAAAAGAGAGACTCAGGCTTAACCCTTACCTGAATGGGAAATGGGAAATACTCCTCTCTTCCTTGAAGAGGAGGTGTTTGCAAAATGAACTCTCGAAGAGAAATTAAGCTTTCGTCAAAGCTCCCTAATATTAGGTTTCTCTTATAGAAAGGGGCCGATAATAGTGAGGTCTGAAAATTGGGTCATGAAAGAAACGAGTCCATCACACTCTCCCTAAAAAGAGGGTCCTCCATGACGAAAATGGCCTAGTATGAAATTGGGGGGTCACAAGAAAAGCGAGTCTCCATCGAGCCTCTCCCTTTAAAAGGGTTCCTTGTGTGAAATTGGAAATTGTTTTGCAAACGGTTCACGAAGACGCGAGTCCCTTCAAACTCTCCCTAAAAAGGGGCTAAGTGAACGAATTGGATAGCATGCGAAAAGAACGAGCTCCCTCGAACTCTCCCTAAAAGGGTCTCTCGCAAGAGAGAATGATTAAAATTGGATATTGAGATTGATTGACCTGCAGGTCGAAATTGGAAATTGGAAAATTGATTGTTGGAAATCGAATGACCCAGAGGTCAAAATTGGATGACCTAACGGTCGAAATTGGAAATTGAGTGACCTGATGGTCGAAATTGGAAATGGAGTGACCTGACGGTCAAAATTGAGAATTTGGAATTTTGAATTGAGAATTAGAATTTGAAATTGAAAATTGGGTGACCCAGGGGTCAAAATTGGGAATTGACAGATCCGAAGATTTGAATTGAAAATTGATTGGCAAAATATCAAATTTGAGCAATTGGCTGACCCTGAGGATTGACATAACTTGGATCAATGCAAGAGAATAAATGGCTCGAGTCAGAACTCGAATAAAGTAGAGAGATCACGAGTCAGAACAACAAAGGATGATGAGTTAGGATCAGAGCTCGAATAAATAAAGAGATCCTGAGTCGAAACCCGGATCAACAAAAGAAAATGAAGTGCTCGAATCTAAGCTTGAATAAGATAGAGAGATCTCGAGTCGGAACTCGGATCAACAAAAGAAAATAAAGCGCTCAAATCAGAGCTTGAATAAAATAGAGAGATCTCGAGTCGGAACTCAGATCAACAAAAGAAAATGAAGAGCTCGAATCAGAGCTTGAATCATGAGTCAGAACTCGAATCAACAAAAGAAAATAAAGAGCTCGAATCAGAGCTCAAATAAGGTAAAGAGATCATAAGTTGGGACTCGGATCAGCAAAGAAAATGAAGAGCTCAAGTCAGGGCTCGAGTAAATAAAGAGATCTCGAGTCGGAACCCGGATCAACAAAGGAAAATGATTTAAGGGAAAACCTGAGTCAGAACTCTGTTCTTCAAAAGAAAAAGTAATATTAAGGAAAACTTGAGTCGGAACTCAGATCTTCAAAAAAAAATGATTTGAAGGAAAACCCGAGTCGGAACTCGATTTTTCAAAAGAAAAATAATTTTGAGAGAAACACTCGGGTCGGAACCCGGTTTTTCAAAGGAAGATAATTTGAATAAAAACCCAAGTCGGAACTCGATTTTCAAAGACCGACTTAAAAGTTGGATTTTGAAAATGTACCAGTTTGAGCATTGGATTTTGAAATAATGTCAGTTCGAGCACTGGATTTTGAAATAGTACCAGTTTGAGCACTGGATTTTGGTTCAGTATTGGTGATTGTCTTTCAGTTTTGAATCATTGTGAATTGTGATAGGACTGTTTATTGAAATCCCAATACTGACCAGATTGATGTTAATGCAGTTGAATGCAAATTGATGCACGTGAATGCACAAGTGCGTGAAATGAGGAATTTGTTTATTCTGCCTGCATATAGAACAAAATTTTAAAAATGCCCCAATGTAACTGGGAAGGAAAGTTTGATCATTATTTAAAGAAAATAGGAAGATTACAAAGGAAGAATAGAGGCTTCAAGTATAGAACTTTTTCAAGTGTCGAGCATTAATGGGATCTGGTAATTCCACCCCATCGACGTTGATGAGCCGATATGAGTTGCGGGGTAATGCTTCTTTGACGACATATGGACCTTCCCAATTTGAAGACCATTTACCGCCAGGATGATGTTAGAGATAAGTTGTGGATCGAAGTACTAAATCATTAACTTTGAATCTCCTTTCGATAACAGACTTCGCGTACTGCCTAGCTACTCTCTGGCGATAGGATTGGGCATGCTCTACTGCTTTTAGTCTTCTCTCATGGAGCAAGTCTAGTTGTACCAGTCGCTGTTGCTGGTATTGATCAAGACGTAATTGTAGCAGTGAAGCAAATTTCAAAGCGGGCTTCTGAACATGTAGCAGCAATACTACTTCTGTTCCATAGACCAGCTCTGATGGCGTAGCATTCATTGGAGTGTGAATGGTGGTCCGATAGGCCCAAAGTGCATCATGGATCTTCTCATGCCAGTCACGGCCTGTTTCCACAGTTCGCTCCAAGATACGAATTAAAATCTTGTTAGTGGCCTCTGCCTGACCATTTCCTTGAGGATAATAGGGAGCCAAAAAATGATGATAGATTTTGAACTTTGAGCAGAATGTCTTCATCTTTTCATTCTTGAAACGACTGCCATTATCTGACACAATGTCATGTGGGACGCCGAAACGGCAAAGGATGCTCTTGTGGATGAAAGAGACCACGTGTCAGCCTTCTACTGTGTGAAGAGTGATAGCTTCTACCCACTTGGTGAAATATTCTATCGCGGCAAGGAAGTATTTGTGACCATTTGAAGCAGAGGGAGTGATGGGACCTACGACATCGAAGGCCCACATAGAGAACGACCATGGAGAGACAACATATTGCAGATATGTTGTTGGAGCATGAATAGAAGGTGCGTGTATCTGGCATTGAATACACTTCTTCACATAATGATAACAGTCTTGTTGCATGGTTTTCCAGTAGTAACCTGCTCTGATGATCTGCTTGACCAGGGTTTGGTAGCCGACATGACCACCACAAATGCCTTCGTGTGCTTCTCGCACGACTTCTTGGGCTTCGTCTTCGTCTAAGCATCTGGAATACTCTGAACTGAATCCACGACGATAAAGGACATTGGCCAGAATGAAATATCGAGTAGACATACGCTGGATTGCTCGCTGCTCTTTCTTTGAGAGTTCTGGAGGAAATTCACCGGTTTCTATGAAAGTTTTGATATTGTAATACCAAGGCTTCTTCTTTTGCTCAGCTTGGTGTACTTGTTCTGTTGGAAGGAAAGCAGGTTGGTCAAGTCTGCTAATTTCGAATGAGCGACAAGATTCTCCATTTTTGAATGCCATAATGAAACCTAAACTGGCTAGGCTATCAGCCACTTGATTGAAATCTCTCTTGATATGGAAAAACTGAAATTCTTCAAATTTGTTGACAAGGGATGAAACGATTTTCTGATAAGGAAATAGCTTCTGATCTTTGACTTGCCATTCGGCTCGGACTTGATTGACAACGAGTAATGAGTCCCCGTAGGCATGCACTCTCTTAACCTTGAAGTCTAGTAGGATCTTTAGACCTTGAATTAGAGCTTCGTATTCAGCCATATTGTGGGTGCATTGAAAATCTAACTTGAGAGAAAATGAAATCATCTCCTTCTCTGGAGTGATTAACAAGATTTCGATGCCTATTCCAGCCATATTTTTGGAACCGTCGAAAAATAAATTCCAGACTGGGTACTGCTGGATATTGCATATTTGCTCGTCTGGGAAATCATCTCCGGCTTTCACTTCTTCTGCTAGAGAAAAATCTGCCAATTGATCAACAATTGCTTGGCCTTTTATTGATTGCTGCGAGACATATTCTAGGTCATACTGCATCAGTAAGACTTGCCATTTGGTGACTCGTCCGCTGAGGAAAGGTTGCTCCAAGATGTAATTGAGAGGATTGAGTTTAGACAAGATTTTGACTTCAGACGCCAGTAAGTAGTGTCTTAACTTCTGACACATCCACACCAAAGCTAGGCAGGTCTTCTCTATGTGAGAGTATTTCTTTTCATAGTCTATGAAATTCTTACTCACATAATAAATGACATGCTCTATCAAACTGCCTTCTTTGTATTGTGCCAAGAATCCGCCGCATGCGACTTGATTGACTAAGATGTATAATAAAAGAGGTTTTTCTAATTCTGACGGCTTCAAGATGGGAGGATTGAGAAGATATTTCTTGATCCGATCGAATGATTGCTGACACTCTGGTCCCCATTCAAACTTCACTCCTTTTCTGAGCAAGTGATTGAAAGGTTCACATCTCATTACCAAGTTAGAAATAAATCGCCGGATTGATTACATACGTCCTTGAAGGCTACGCAATTCTTTGAGATTTCTCGGGGGTGGCATATCAATGATAGCCTTTGCTTTGGCAGGATCAACTTCAATTCCCTTTTTACTGACCAGAAAACCCAATAATTTGCCTGATTCGACTCCAAAAATACACTTTTGAGGGTTAAGCCTTAGCTTATAAAGAATGAGTTGCTTAAAAACTTGGTCAAGAGCTTCAAGGTGATCTTCTTTCTCTTTAGATTTCACGAGGATATCGTCAACATACGCATCCATGATTTTGCGCATCTGATCGTGAAAGATAACTGTCATTACCCATTGATATGTTGCTCCAGCATTTTTGAGCCCAAAAGGCATGACTGTATAACAAAAATTGCCCCAAGGCATAGTGAAAGAAGTTTTTGATTGGTCGCAGGCGACCAACTTAATCTGATTGTAGCCGGAATATCCATCCATGAAAGAGAACATGGCGTGTCCTACCGTGCTGTCGACTAGGAGATCGATGCTTGGAAGCGGATAATCATCCTTCGAAGTCACTTTATTGAGGTCCTTGAAGTCTATGCAGATCCTCACTTTGCCACTTTTGTTTGGAACAACGACAATATTGGCTAACTGTTATCATCGCAAAATTTTTCCCCACCCTTGCGAGAGAGAAACGAATTTGCGATTCAAACTTGACCAAAGTTTTGAAAATGATTTTGAAAATTTACTCGCCTTCGTTTTTAAAATTTGCGGGAAAATTCCGTGGAATGGGATTCGCCTGTCGGTACGAGGTTCAACCGTTCCTGGCGCCTTTACCAGGGGTAATTGAACCAAGGATCAATTACGTGCTTTAATTTGACTCAAATAGCTAAATTATGCTCTATTTTTCCTAGAATGCACAAAGAATCAGGCTTATGCTATGAAATTTTTAAAAAATGCAAGTTTGAGAAACTATGATGTTTGCTTTGGAAAATTGAAATGCATTTGGAAAAATGATTGGAAAAGTGCTTGAAATTGGAGTTTTTGGGAAAATCATTGAATTTCATTGGAAATCAGAAATTTGCATTGAAAAGTGATTTCTCAGGAAAGCTTGAAAAACTGAGAAAATTGGTTTTGAGATTGGAAACTTGGAATTGCTTTTATGAGAAAATGGATTTGAGAATCTTGAGAAAATCTAAGAAATTTATTGGAAAATGACTTTTGAAATGGAAAATGAATTCTCAGGAAAACTGGAAAATATGAGAAAATCGATTTCTGAAAACTTGGGATTTTGAAATTTGAGAATTTGAAAACATAGGAAAATCTTGATTTGAACTTGGGAAATGCTTTGAAATGTCATTTGAAAACTTAGGATTTTGAGAAAATCAGATCCTGAGAAAGACTTGGAAATTCTTGAGAAAATTGAATTTTCTGAAATTGAAATTGGAAAATCAGTTTGAAAATAATGCAATTTGAATGATATGAATGAATGGATATGAATTTGAAAAGGGAATTTCATTGAGGAATTGGGAAATCCTTTTGAAACTTTGAGAAATGCAGTGCATTTTTGAAGTTAGCCTAAGAGTGTAGGCTGAATGTGTCTGATATAAAGATCATAAATCTTGGTTTTCTTCGTATTCTGACTATGGCCATAAATACGAATTCCACCGAGTTTATAAACTCCATAAAAGTTTGTGCATGTGCCATTCGTGTAAACCATAGTGGATCTGAAATAAATGCACATGAATCATACATCAAATATCGAAATTTGCATAAATTAAACTATATGCAATGCAACCCTATTCTAAGCAGAAAAGTAACTCTTATTCCAAATTATTACATTTGAGGTTACATTGAATTGAAATAAAAAAATAAAATATAAGTCTTCTTCTTGAATGTTCCTGCAAAACTAGAAAACAAGGTTAGCACAAAAATGTAGGTTATTCTGAATTTATCCGAAAATATGAGAAATTATCGGATATTATTCAGATATAAACCCAAATTCATACCCCCCTTTGATATAAGCATAATAAATAATGAATAAATTTTGAAAATAAACTCGAAAATTCGAAATTGGGGTTCAAAATGACCAAAATACCCCTGATGACCTTGAAATTAGGGTTTTATGAAAGAATTTTTGTAAATTTTGGAATTTTGAAAATCAAATGAAATAAATCAAACATAATATGATAAAATATGATGATATGCATGAAATTTTGGAGAATTAAAAATTGAAATTTCGAAATTTAGGTCAAAATGACCAAAATACCCCTGATAACAAGACTATGGCCTTGAAACCAGGGTTTTCTGAAATAAATTTTGCAAAATTGAAAAATATAAAATGCAAATGAGATTAAAATTAACCCTAATATGATTCTACATGCTTATGTACATGATACAAACCCTAACATGGCGAAAATATCATAAAATATTGAATTTAACTTGATTTTCGCTTCTGAATTTAAAGATAAACTAACACATGGAGCAAATGAACTTGGAATTAAACCAAATTTGGCATGGACAACTAAAATAACCCTAGAAACAATGGATCTCTAAAATATAATTTTTTTTTATTTTTAAATATGGAAATTCAAATAAAAACCCTGAATTTTGTGATTTTTGCCTAAAATGTTGATTCTAAAGGGGATTTAGGATATCAAATTTCCATAAAAATTTCCCAAATTTTATGGGGTGACATAGGACAGTAATTCAAGGATTTTTTATTTTTACACTTTCTGGTTTTGACCTATGGTCGGAGCTGTACCACTCCGGCAAGTCGGATCGGAATCCGGCGACTCTAGTAAATGAAGGAAACAGACAGGTTTCGGTAGAAAATGTGGGAAAAATGGCAGACAGATGGGAAAATGGCTTAAATTGTGGAAAAATGTCCCTGACAAACAGAGTAAGATTTGATTTTTTGACACCATTGGGATTAGGGTTACGGTTTGGAAAAGGCCACACTGTTATCAGAGACCTAAATCTCTGGAATTTCTGGACATTGGAATCTGTTAGACATAAAGAGAAAATCCGAGAAAAATAATGAAACAGATCCAAAAATTCCCAAATTTTGGAAAATGATAGAAAATTATGTTAGGAACAACTTTCATGTTAAAAGTTTTTGCAGACAGGTTACAGATTTGGCTGACTTGATGCATTAGAGCCTGTCTATACCCTGACAAAGGAAAATCGAGATTTTCCCAGGGGTCTGGGAAATCCGATTTTTGTAAGAGGGCAAAACTGTTTGGAAAAACATAAAAAATTCCATATCACAAGTAGATTCAATTATGAATCCACTGTGATTTTTGTATGACGATTCGGATCTCCCACAAGGGTGGTACCGTAGGTTCTTTTCTGCTAAAGCAGAAATTGAAATTTCTGGATGACAGAAAACCCGATTTAGGGTTTGATTTATTTAGAGGGGTTCCAAAACTCGGATTGAATCAAATTTTTGACAGTGAGACAAAGACATATGAACCTAATTACTCTGAAATATACAGAATTTATTGACGAAAACGGAACATACAATGATAACTAGACTATCATATACAAATCAAGAATTTATTAACAAATGGACAAATAACAACAATCATGAATTGGACATGCTATTTCTATGAAATGAACTATAATGTTTAAAACAAATAAACAATATAAAAATAAAACTTAAAACGAGAAAGAAAAGGGAGATATGAACTCTCTTTTTTTTTTTTTTTTGACTCTCGAAGTGAGAGGTTCGATCCATCGAATGGATGAACCTCATCACTCGTTTAGTCCCCATACATAAGATTATAATCTTTCTACAGTTATTAATTTAAAACCATGGCAAAAAAAAAAAAAAAAACTTTCATGTAGCTGTAGATCTAATCCTTGGTCTGATTCAATATTTCCTATTACGAAAATGAGATTTAAAAACCGATATCAAGAGGCGACAAGGGTGAATATCATAGAGCTTTAACAAGGACTAATGAAAAGGGTAAACACTCACCTTGGGGTCTTGCTGCAGCAAATGGAGAAGGCTGTCTTGTTGCTGCTGGGAATCGATTTGAGATGGCTGCAAGGTGTTGAAGTGGTGCTGCCAAAGTGAAAGGCTGAAGGAGGTGTCTTGCAGCTGCACCAAAGAAGGAGGATGATGGTGGCTGGAATGGAGTTGGTTGCTGCCGGCTGGAGGCTGCTTCAACGTAGACAGATTGGCTGGAAGTGGTCTTGCGTTGTGGCTGCAGCTGCTACAAAGGGAGGATGATGAAGGTATTGGTGCTGTAGCAGCAAAGGAAGAGGCAAGATAAAACCAAAGGGCGTCAATGGGCTGGAGAAGCCAAAAGTGCCCAGCCGTATGAACCTTTTGGTTGAAGACTTAGGAAAAATAATGATTTTCCTAAGTTTTCATGGAGAGATAACCTTGATGAGGAGGGAGAGAGAGAGAGAGAGAGAGAGATGGGAGAGGAGCCGCCGTAGCTCCCTCCTTTGTTTTCTTTTTTTTGGTTTTCTTAACTTAGGGAAAGATCCTATCTTTCCCTAAGTTTTAGTTTTAATTAGGGAAGGAAAAGGAAAGGGCCTCTACGTGAATGGCTGGGCAAGAGGGAAAAGAAGGGAGGAAGGAAGGGAAGAAGGAAAGAAGAGGAAGAAGAAAAAGAAAGGAAAGCAAGAAAAGGAGGGAAAAAGGAAAAGGGAAAGAAAAAAATGAGAAAATGGAAAGTGGGTCTGGAGGCTTGGGTGACCACCTTGTGGGTCCCACCTCCTCTCTAAAAAAATAAAAATAAAAAATAAATAAAAATCAATAAAAACAAAAATAGACAAATAAAAAGAAGCATTTTTTTTTTAATAAAATAAAAATGCAAATGAATGGGCCATCTCAAAGCGGGTCCAAATTTCAATTTTGAAATTCATTTTGAAGATTAGAGGGGTAAAATAGTCTTTTCAGAAGGTTTCCAGACGAAACGAGCTTTTTTTGGCAGTTTTTTTAAACGAGCTCGGATTTTGAAGTTCAATACCCCGTTGCGAAGCAAATCCAGTGTAGAATTTGAAAATGTAATTTTGAAAGAAATCCATATTGTTTTTCTCGAGAAAATGCTTCCAACAAAACAAGCTATTTTTGGCAGTTTTTGAAGCGAGCTTGGATTTTGAAGTTCAATATCCCGTTGCGAAGCAAATCCAGTGTAGAATTCAAAAATTTGAGTTTGAAATAAATCCAGATTATTTCTCTTGAGAAAATATCCGCCTGTGTAGTTATACACTGCCGGTCCCAAGCCCGGATAAAGGAGGAGGGTTGCGGTAGGCCTGTGACAGCCAGCATAAAAACTTTGTCATATCCTATGAAAATGAACCAATATGAGAATTTCGTTGGGGCGTTCCCTACTGAGCGACGCGCTGTACTCTCTAGGCCCGGAGGCAGTGATAAATGTGCAAGGGTTGCTAGGTCGTCGCCCAGAAGCGACGCGTCACACCGGCGCCCGGGTGTGGTGTCAAATAGGCAAGGGTTCCCTCACTTTGTTGGACGGGTGGGGGTAAAGAAGTTAGTCCAAGACCATAAAATTAGGTTAGCCACTTGGAACATAGGGTCTTTAACTGGTAAGTTGGTAGAGTTAGTAGATGTTATGTGTAGGAGAAAGATTGATATTTTATGTCTTCAAGAGACCAAATGGGTAGGTGAGAAAGCTAAAGTGATAGAACCTTGGGGATATAAGATTTGGTATACAGGAATAAATAGGAATAGGAATGGAGTAGGGATTGTTATGAGTCGTCAGTTTATAGATAATGTAGTTGAGGTCCGTAGGAAGGGTGATAGAATTTTACTTATTAAATTAGTATTAGGTACGAATATTATTAATATTATTAGTGTTTATGCACCTCAAGTAGGTTTAGATGATTCCATTAAGCATCAATTTTGGGAAGATTTAGATGGAGTAGTACAAGAGACATCTTATGGAGAAAAGCTTTTCATCGGCGGTGACCTTAATGGACATGTAGGCATTAGTAGGGATGGATTTGAGAATATCCATGGAGGCTATGGTATAGGAGAAAGAAATGAAAGTGGAGAAAGGATTTTAGATTTTTGTTTGTCCTATGATATGATCTTAGCAAACACTTGGTTTAGGAAGAGGGAGTCTCACCTAGTAACATTTAAAAGTGGGGTTAATACGAGTCAGATAGATTTTTTCCTACTTAGAAAGAGAGATAGGGGTTGTTGCATCGATTGTAAGGTTATACCAGGAGAAAGTGTAGCTACACAACATAGAGTCTTAATTTTAGATCTTAGAATTAGACAATGCCGCAAAAGGGATAGACATAGGATAGATCCTAGAATTAAGTGGTGGGCACTGAAAGGAGCTAAACAAGGAATGTTTGTAGAGCAGGTAGTTAAGGAAGTTGATTGGTGTCTCGAGGAGGATTCAGAATCAATGTGGAATAAGATAGCGGGTGGTATGAGAAAAGTAGCTAAGGAGGTATTGGGTGAGTCTAAAGGCGGTGCACCACTAGGTGATACATCATGGTGGAACGAGGATGCCAAATTAGCTATTAAGGTTAAAAGAGAGTGTTATAGAAATCTAAGTAAGAGTCGTGATAATGAGAATTTGGAGAAGTATATGATAGCAAAGAAGGAAGCTAAAAAAGTTGTTCGAAACGCGATGGCTAAGGTATATAAGGAGGTTTATGACAAGTTGGATACCAAAGAAGGCGAGAAGGATATTTATAGGCTTGCAAAGATGAGAGATAGGAAATCGAAGGATTTGGGTATGGTTAGATGTATCAAAGATGAAACGCAAAGGGTTTTAGTCAAAGATGAGGAGATTAAAGAGAGATGGAAAGATTATTTTGATAAGCTATTTAATGATAGTCATGCTCAAGATCTTGGAGACTTCTCCATTCCTTTTCATGAGATAAATCGTGACTTCATGCGCAAGATTCAAAAGAAAGAAATTGCAGAGGCTTTGAAGAAAATGAAATCAAGAAGGGCAGTTGGCCCAGATGGTATACCTATCGAGGCTTGGAAATGCTTGGGAGAGAAAGGTTTAGAATGGTTGACAAATCTTTTTAACTTGATTTGGCGAACAAATAAGATGCCTAATGAGTGGAGGAAGAGTACTTTGGTGCCTTTATATAAGAATAAGGGTGATATACAAGATTGCACAAACTATCGTGGTATAAAACTCATGAGTCATACTATGAAACTTTGGGAGAGGGTGATTGAGTCTAGGTTGAGGAAGGTTGTCATGATATCGGAGAATCAATTTGGTTTTATGCCTGGAAGATCAACTATGGAAGGTATACATCTTCTTAGACAACTTATTGAAAGATATAGAGAGAGGAACAAAGATTTGCATATGGTTTTTATTGATTTAGAGAAGGCATACGATAGAGTACCTAGGGACGTTCTCTGGTGGACAATGATGAAGAAAGGTGTTTCTCTCAAGTACATTAGTATAATTAAAGATATGTATGAAGGAGTAGTAACCAATGTCCGCACTTGTGGAGGGGTGACAACCGATTTTCCGATAACGGTTGGGTTACATCAAGGATCTGCTTTAAGCCCTTTCCTATTTGCGATAGTGATGGATGAGCTTACGAGATCAATTCAAGAAAATGTACCATGGTGTATGTTGTTTGCTGATGATATTGTTTTGATTGATGAGTCTAGAGCTGGGGTTAATGCTAAGTTAGAATTATGGAGACAGACATTGGAAGCTAGAGGTTTTAAGTTGAGTAAGAGTAAGACTGAATATATGGAATGTCGGTTTAGTAAGCAACGAAGTAGTGATGGGAGTGTAGTGAAGCTTGGTGAGCAAGATATACCGGTGAATGATTATTTCAAATATTTGGGATCCATCATTCAAAAGTATGGAGAAATTGATGGAGATGTAAATCATAGGATAAAGGTTGGGTGGATGAAATGGAAAAGTGCTACTGGAGTGCTGTGCGATCGTAGAATGCCATTGCGGTTGAAGG
This sequence comes from Nuphar pumila, assembly GCF_984573655.1. NCBI lineage: Eukaryota > Viridiplantae > Streptophyta > Magnoliopsida > Nymphaeales > Nymphaeaceae > Nuphar > Nuphar pumila. The sequence continues at coordinate 32,551,013 of NC_143262.1, read as the reverse complement.
GAAAGTTTTATAGGACGATTATTAGACCCGCTTTACTATATGGTACGGAATGTTGGGCTGCCAAGAGACATCATATTCAAAAAATGAGTGTAGCTGAGATGCGGATGCTTAGATGGATGTGTGGAAATACAATAAAAGATAAGATTCGGAACGAAGAGATACGTAAGAAGGTAGGTGTTGCACCCATTGAAAATAAGATGCGAGAGAATCGTTTACGGTGGTTTGGACATATTCGGCGAAGGCCTAATGATGCTCCAGTTAGAAGGTTGGAGAAATGGGAAAATATATTAGTTAAAAGAGGTCGGGGTAGGCCTAGGAAGACTTGGATGGAGATGATAGGAACGGATATGAATGCTTTGAACCTCACCGAGGACATGGCGTTGGATAGAAATGATTGGAGGAAAAGGATTCATGTGGAAGACCCAAAATGAATTTCTTTTTTGGTTCATATCGCTGACCCCAATTGTTTTGGGATGAAGGCGTAGTTGTTGTTGTTGTTGTATACTCCCGGGGGTAAAAATGTCAATTTTGAAAACCCGGGGTTTGAAACTGATTTTTGAAAGCTTTTAAAACTCGATCTGGATTAAAATTTATAAAACTGGAGTTCTGGACTTCGAAAATGAAATGAAATGTGATGAAATGTTATGAAATGCTGAGAAATGATATGAAATGATGAGAAATAACATGAAATGCTATGCAAAATGCTAACCTTGAATAAAGAATTTTGGATGTCAGACCCCGATTGACACTTGTATCAGTTTAAAAAGCATTAAAATTGATAAAATTTGCAAAATAGCTCAAGAAACGGTTTTCGACACTCTACTGGGTCAGAGTGACACTGGAAAACGGGGTACGAGCTGGATTGAATTGAGATGAGCTAGATTGAGCTGGGTTTTAGAGTTTCAGAACTCAAATGAACTAACCAGACACTGACTCAACTGACCTTTCCGACTGAATTTTCAAGAAAAGCTGCCATTTTTAGAGAAATGGTACGGAATGGTCACTGGAGCGAAGTGAATTACGAACCTGAGCTGGGTTTAAGCTAGAACAAAGGTCAGTAATACTGACATGAATTAAAATCGAAGCTTGAACACTAGCTCAATTGACTGAACTCAACTCAATTTCAGCTAAAAGAGCTAAAATGAACTAAAATGGGCTCCTAGTCACTTGGAAATTGTTTTGAACTGAAACTGGAGCACTCGAACTCGTGGTGAGCTCAAGTTAGACTCTGGGGAGTATGACTGACTATGAATGACTGACTCGGAGACAATTGGCTTGGATTTGAGTGAGAAGTAAGCTCATTTCTGAAGAAATGATCCCATTTTGGCAGGAATGGTCAGAAATGGAAATGGTTTATTCATTATGAGATCAGATGAGCTTGAGATGACTGATATTCTAACTGTCTTGAACTGACCAATGAGCTTGGTTGACTCCGACTGACTGGGGTCCGGGATGACCTAGGGGTAAAATGGTAATTTTCCTAATGAAAATGGGTAAAATGGTGATTTTTTGAAATTGACTCGGGGTTTGACTCCTATATTGACCTAACAAGGTTGTCACTGCACGAGGGGGGTTATTTGAGAATGGATGTGGAAAATTTGGGGTGTTTACAGATGCCCCTCTTTGCTACTAAGCTGGCTTGAAGACGAGCTTAGTGGCAAAGAAAAATACACCAAATTTGGGCTATAAAAATGCCCCAGTTAGAAGGATCTGACTGGATATGAAAATATTAGCCCTGATGAAAATGGTAGATATGAAATAAAGAATGAAGAATAAAATTTTACTTCAAAAGAAGTGAGATTTAGGTTTTGCCCTTAACCTGGATGGGACAGGAAATACCTCGTGTAGAAACGAAGCTCAGGTTTAACCCTTAACCTGATCGGGGAAATGAAATACCTCATCAAAAGGAGGCTCAGGTTTGTACCCTTATCCTGATTGGGCAGAAAATGAAATACCTCATCAAAGGAGGCTCAGGTTTGTACCCTTATCCTGATTGGGCAGAAAATGAAATACCTCATCAAATGAGGCTCAGGTTTGTACCCTTATCCTGATTGGGCAGAAAATGAAATGGATTCCTCGAAGGAAGAAACCATGATGGAACCTTCGGATTTCCGCACAACGAATCCGATAGGGGTTTTGCAAAAGGATGAAATTGGTGTCCCTAAAGCTTGAAAAGGGGTTTGATTTTGGGTGCCTCATTGCTGAGACTAAATAACTTTTGAAATTGATGACCTTTTGCGAGAAAATGATTTGTGGCTTAACCTCAAGCCGAAATTGGACTGTCTATGGTGGGACAGTGGGGACACAAGGAAGTGTGCGAATCTGAGAGCCCATGCGCTCAAATTATACCAATAGAAGAGAAGGAATCTTGAAAACTCCCGTTATCAAGTCCTTAAAAGGGATAACAACTGATGTCAGGATGCGCCAAAGATGAACCTCAAGCTCTCGCTTCACGTCAGGATAGCTAGAAAATATTGTCAAAATATTAAAAATTATTGTTGATTCAAAATAATTTAAAATGATGCACATTGTTTTGAAAATGTTCCCTCTTTTCTACCTAAAGTATTACCTCTGACTGGGCGTAACTTCGTAGAATCCAGATTCGAATTCAAATTTCTTGCAATCGACTTTCTTTCAAGGAGGCTATCAATTTCCTTGATATGAATAGAAAAGAGAGTATTCTTGATATTGTGAAAGCAATTGCTGAAGGAATATTGATAATAGAATTTCACAAATTTTAAAGAAGATTCTTGACAGATTCGGCAGTCTGATATCCTGGGATTCTTTTCTCATGATGATCTTTCTGCCCACTTTTTTTTTTTTTTTGACAGAATTAGAGCTCTCTTAGGCTTTTGGGGATTTTATTACATCATCCTTCATTTTGGAGATGTCCTGACTTTTCTCTCTCTCTTTTTTTTAGAAGGGTACGTCACAAACTCCTTCATCTCAGAGATGTTCTGATCCTTCTTTTCTCTCAGGGATTATATTGATGGTTATTGGCTCTTTGGTTGAAAATCTCTTGATGATAGCAGAAATTAAATATCCTTTAGGGTTTGTCGGGAGGCCCATTGCAGTCGCCTTCATCTTGACGGTGCTCTGAACTTTCCCTGGAAGGATCCGTCACAAACTCCGTCATCTTGGAGATGATTCGAATCTTCTTTGGCCCCGGGGGTCTACTCGCCTAATTCGCCTTCATCTTGACGACAGTTGAGAGATCCCTTTTGCAGATATTTAATTGCAGCTTTAGGTGATTGAGGAGATATAGGGATTGAATGGATTTTTCTGTATCACCCAGGATATTTCGACTGCTTTATTTTCCAAGAATGATCTTTAAAAATGTGCCATTGACTGCGATCAATACCGATCACTTATGGCTTTGCAACAATATTGAATTTCCTTTGCTGGCCATATCGGGGATTTATTCTTCATCCTTTTGGTTGGCCAATAGAAAATTTTTGAATTTTGAATCCTTCTTCGCGAAAGCTTTGTCCTTTCGAAAGTAATACTGAAGGTATTCTGAAGTAATGTTTTTGTACAATAAAAATTTTGAAATCAACAAATATTTAATGACAAATTGGCAAAATGTTCTTGAAATCCTTGGTGAGAGCAAGCATCTGAAGCACAACGCAACGCACCCATGACAAAAATTTTCTTCTCCTTTCCCCAAAGGAGAAGATTCAGAAATTGGAAATAGGAATTACTCCTCTCTTCCCTGAAGAGGAGGTGTTTGCAAAACGAACTTTCGAAGAGAAATTAAGCTTTCGTCAAAACTTCCTAACATTAGGCTTCTCTTATGGAAAGGGGGCCGGTAATGATGAGGTCGGTGAATTAGTCATGAAGGAACGAGTCCATCACACTCTCCCTGAGAAGAGGGTCCTTCATGATGAAATGGCCTAGTTTGAAATTGCGGTCACAAGGAAAGCGAGCTTCCGTCGAAGCTCTCCCTGAATTAAGGGTTCCTTGTATGAAATTGGAAATTTGTTTTGCAAACGGTTCACATAGACACGAGTCCCTTCAAACTCTCCCTGAAAAGGGGCTAGGTGAACAAAGGATAGCATGCGAAAAGAACGAGCTCCCTTGAACTCTCCCTGTACAAAGGGTCTCTCGCAAGAGGAAATGATTGGAATTGGTATGAAATTGGAATTTGGAAAATTTGAAATTTTGAAATTTGGAATTTGAAATTGGAAATTTGGAAATTGATATTTGGAAACTGGAAATTGATTGACTCGAAGGTCAAAATTGGTTGACCCAAAAGTCGAAATTGGAAATTTGGAATTTAAAAATTGGAAATTGGGAAATTGATTGACCCGAAGGTCGAAATTGGAAATTTTGGGAATTGCTTGGCCCCAAGTTCGAAATTGGAAATTGAGTGACCCGAAGATCGAATTTGAAAATTGATGATCCGGAGATCGAAATTGGAAATTTGGAAATTGGGTGGCTCGAGGGCCGAATTGGTAATTGGAATTTGAACTTTGATGAATGATCAACACAAAGACTGAACCCGAGAGGTTGACTGATACGACCCACCAGTGAGACACTAACACAAGTGCTCAATCTTGAAAGAACACCAGCATGAATACCGGGTTTTGAAAATATGTCAACATAGACATTGGATTTTAAAAATATATCAGTTCGAGCACTGGATTTTGGAAGTGTACCAGTTTGAGCACTGGATTTCAAAATTGTACCAGTTCAAGCACTGAGTTTTGAAAATATACCTTGTTTTTAATTTGAAATTTGAATTTTTAAAAGAGACCTATGCTCTTAAAGTATTTGGGAATTGTAACAAGAATGATTGTCGGGGTCTCAGGATTATCCCTTATCCTGAATGGGTAGCGAACTTGATGCAAATGCATGCCAATGAATGCAGATGTATGCAAATATGAAAATGATATAAATGAATGCACATGCGTGCAAAATGAGAGATTTGTTTACCCTGCCTGCATACAGGATATTTGTAGATAAAAACAAAATTTTAAAAAATGCCCCAGTAAAACTGGGAATGGAGAATTTAACCATTATTGAACAAAATTTGGAGGAATTACAAAGAATAAGACATGGTTTAAGTATAGAATTTTTTCAAATGCCGAGCATTGATGGGATCTGGTAATTCCACTCCGTCGGCATTTATGAGCCGATATGAATTACGAGGTAATGCCTCTTTGACAACATAGGGACCTTCCCAATTTGGTGACCACTTGCCACCTGGGCGGTGCTTGAGATAAGCCGTTGATCTGAGCACTAGATCATTGACTCGAAATTTTCTTTCAATGACTGATTTTGCATATTGTCTGGCTATCCTCTGACGATATGATTGAGCGTGCTCTGCTGCTCTGAGTCTTCTTTTATCTAGCAAATCAAGTTGTACTAGCCGCTGTTGCTGATACTGATCAAGAGGTAATTCGAGAAGTGATGCAAATTTCAGAGCAGGTTTCTGAACATGTAGAGGCAATACTACTTCGGTTTCGTAGACAAGTTCTGACGGAGTAGCATTAGTTGGAGTTTGAATGGTGGTTCGATACGCCCACAATGCATCATGAATCTTCTCATGCCAGTCACAGCCTGTTTCCAAAGTTCGCTCCAGGATTCGAATCAAAATCTTATTGGTGGCCTCTGCTTGGCCATTTCCTTGAGGATAATAAGGAGCGGAGAAATGATGATGAATTTTGAACTTCAAACAAAAGTCCTCATTCTCTCATTCTTGAAATGACTTCCATTATCTGACACAATATCATGTGGTATGCCGAAACGACATAGGATATTCTTATGGATGAATGAGACCATATGTTGACCTTCTACTGTGAGTAGAGTGACTGCTTCTACCCATTTAGTAAAATATTCTGTTGCAGCAAGAAAATATTTATGGCCATTTGAAGCAGGAGTAATGGGGCCAACAACATCAAAAGCCCACATAGAAAATGGCCATGGCGAGACGACAGATTGCAAATATGTCGCTGGCGCATGAATGGAAGGTGCATGCATCTGGCATTGAACGCACTTCTTCACAAAACGATAACAATCTTGTTGCATAGTTCTCCAGTAATAGCCTGCTCGGATGATTTGTTTGACAAGAGTTTGGTAGCCAACATGACCACCGCAGATACCTTCATGTGCTTCTTGCACAACTTCTTTGGCTTCTTCTTCGTCCAAACATCTGGAATATTCAGAGCTGAATCCACGACGATAAAGGACGTCAGCAAGAATAAAATATCGAGCAGACATGCGCTGAATTGCTCGCCGCTCTTTCTTTGAGAGTTCTGGAGGAAATTCGCCAGTTTCAATGAAATTCTTGATGTCATGATACCAGGGCTTCTTCTTTTGCTCAGCTTGGTTTACCTGCTCTACTGGGACGAAAGCAGGTTGATCAAGTCTGCCAATTTCAAAGGAGCGACAAGATTCTTCGTTCCTGAAAGACATGATGGATCCCAGATTGGCTAAACTGTCTGCAATTTGATTGAAGTCTCTCTTGACATGGAAAAGTTAGAATTCTTCGAAATTGCTAACAAGAGCTGAGACGATCTTCTGATAAGGAAGTAACTTTTGATCCTTCACTTGCCATTCAGCTAAGACTTGATTGACGACGAGCAAAGAGTCGCCATAAGCATGCACTCTTTTGACATTGAAGTCTTGTAGAATTTTCAGACCTTGTATCAAAGCTTCATACTCGGCCATATTATGAGTGCACTGAAAATCTAATTTGAGAGAAAAGGGGATCATCTCCTTCTCAGGTGTGATCAACAGAATCCTGATTCCTATGCCTGCCATATTCTTGGAACCGTCAAAGAATAAATTCCAAATTGGGGATTGTTGAATATTGCAGATCCGCTCATTGGGGAAATCATCCTCGACTTTAACATCCTCTGCTAAAGGAAAATCTGCTAATTGATCTGCAATTGCTTGGCTTTTGATAGATTGCTGAGAGACATATTCCAAATCGTATTGCATCAATAAAACCTGCCATTTGGCAATCCGTCCACTGAGGAAGGGTTGCTCTAGAATATACTTGAGAGGATTTAATTTGGATAGGATCTTGACTTCATATGTCAATAGATAGTGTCTCAATTTCTGACACATCCAAACCAGAGCTAGACATGTCTTCTCTATCTGAGAGTATTTCTTCTCATAATCAATGAAGGTTTTGCTCACATAGTAAATGGCATGCTCTATCAGACTGCCTTCTTCGTATTGCGCCAAGAATCCGCCACAAGCCACTTGATTAACTGAAATGTATAGCAGTAGGGGTTTCCCTAATTCTGGCGGCTTTAACACAGGAGGATTGAGCAAATATTTCTTGATGCGTTCGAACGATTGCTGACACTCTGGTCCCCATTCGAATTTCACTCCTTTTCTGAGCAAATGATTGAAAGGCTCACATCTCATGGCCAAATTGGATATGAATCGCCGAATTGATTGCATACGTCCCTGAAGGCTACGCAATTCTTTCAAATTAGTCGGAGGAGACATGTCAATGATAGCTTTGGCCTTAGCGGGATCAACTTCTATCTCCTTTTTGCTGACTAGAAAGCCTAACAATTTTCCAGATTCGACTCCAAAAACACATTTTTGTGGATTGAGTCTTAGCTTGTAAAGAATGAGCCGCTTGAAAACTTGATTGAGAGTTTCGATGTGATCTTCCTCTTCTTTGGATTTTACCAAAATATCATCGACATAGGCATCCATGATTTTGTGCATCTGATCATGGAAAATGACGGCAATAGCACACTGATAAGTGGCTCCAGCATTCTTAAGCCCAAATGGCATGACTGTATAACAAAAAGTGCCCCAAGGAGTAGTGAAAGATGTCTTGGACTGATCACGAGCGGCCAACTTGATCTGATTATATCCGGAATATCCATCCATAAAAGAGAACATAGCGTGACCTGCTGTGCTATCAATCAAAAGATCAATATTAGGAAGTGGATAATCATCCTTAGGAGTCGCTTTATTGAGATCTCTGAAGTCGATGCAAATTCGAACTTTACCATTTTTCTTGGAAACAGCAACAATATTTGCTAGCCAATCTGGATAGTCAATGGTTCGAATGAACCCTGCTTTGAGTAGGTCTTCTAGACCTTCCTTAACTTGTTGTTCCACTCGAGGATCCATCTTTCTCAGTTTCTGCTTAACCGGCTTGACATTTGGTTTTAGGATGAGACGATGCTCAACCAATTTGGTATCTAGACGTGGCATGTCCTCATACGTCCACGCGAACACTTCATCATGTTGCTTGAGAAAACGGGTGAGCCTTTCTTTCTCTTCCGGGCTCAAACTGCTACCAATCTTGAGAATTTTAAGATCGTCTTCTGATCCAATATTGATATCCTCAGTCGGATCCTGAACTAAGGATGATGGCTCATCTTGTTTCTGAATTGTTGCAAATTCTGGTAATTCTTGAAGAGCTGAATCAAATTCTGCAGGTTCTTCTGACTGCTTTGTAATCTGACTACATTCTGCTCTTATTTTAACCTGATGAATCACTGTTGGCTTTGAAAAGGCCTCTGGATTAAGAACGAGATTCTTGATAGATTGGGAAGACATTCTGAAAATTGGAGAATAAATCGATTCAGGAAAATCTCCTATCATAAAACAAATTACTTTTGTTAAGAAAATAATTTGAAAGATAAAAGAGAAGAATAATGGCAAATTTTCAAAGATTTGATAACGAGAAGTAAAGAGACAAATGGCATCCAGATAGACAAAGGAAATTTGCAACTTTATTGAAAGATTGAATTGAGGACAATGATTAAAATGAAACGGGATATCATCCTAAATGTGAAAACAAAAGAATAGAAATGAAAGACAAGCAGATGCCCTTAGTGCGTCCCTTTGATAAAGATAGTGCCCTTCTGAGATCTTCTGCCACTAAAGCCCAATCCGGCCCTCTGAGGATAGTGCTGAGGAATTACTGGCTCAAGACAACCATTCCCGTTTTTTTCCCAGGCCTTGAAAAGGCTGATAACCATGCTTTACTAACAGATCAAATCCCTTTTTGGCCTTCATAAATTGGGAGAACAGTGGATGATCTTTGAATGTACTATAGTCAATTCGTCCTCCAATCTTGAAAAACTGTGGGCCTCTCCATCGAGTCATGGCCACTGTATGTGCTGGCTGTTCAGCCGTCTGCAGTATTCTTGAATTTTCTTCAAAGCTGACCTCATTAATGCCCCTAATGCTAGGGATATCAGTAGTGAAAGTGGGCCTAGGAACCATAGGTTGTGCAAGCCTCTTCTCCGGATCCTCGCCCAAGACTGTTGTGATCATTCCACCTTTTGACCACTTGACACACTGATACAAAGTAGACGGCACCGTGTTCGTGTTGTGAATCCACGGTCGTCCCAACAACAGATTATACATTGGGGGTACATTGACCACATGAAAGAGGACAGAGTAGACCGAGTAGTCAATGAAAATTTCCAAGAAAATTTTCCCTTTAGCTGTCTGGCCATGATTATCAAACCCGTAGATGGTGATCGGGTCCGGGATATATTCCTCTTCTCTGATGCCCAAAGCTTTGGCTGTCATTTCTGGGCATATATTGAGGCTGCTGCCTCCATCTATCAGCACATGAGGAACAGTCATTCATCTGGCTCGAATCACAACATACAAAGCGTTGTTGTGAAACACATGCGGCTTAGAAAGATCTTCATCTGAGAAAGTGATTGGAGCATTTGTCATAGCCTGATTGACTATCTGGGCCATGTCTTCAGGAGTTATGCTTGGTTTCACTTTGATTTTCCGCAACAGATCATTCAACACCTGCTGGTGTTTGGTGGAGGCTTGAGCTAAGTCCAAAATTGAGACATTGGATAGTGCAGTTATGGGCTGTGGTGTGGATGTCTCATTTTTCTCCGGGGCGGGCTTAATAAAGTGTTTGGGGAGCCATGGCATTTTTTTAGCCACCTCAGGAAATACCCCAGCGGATTTGTCAGATACTTTCATTTTTCCAAAGGCTGCAATGAGGTCCATCTTCTGAGCTTTGGACTGAGCCTGCTGCAGCACAAGGACCTGATGTTGGACTTGTATATCCTTTTTAGAGCATGGCCTGATATACTCCTGTGGCTGAAAAGGCTGTTCAGAAATGACCGTTGTAGAATGATGGGGAAAGGGTTTCTTCAGAATATCCATATTTTCATCTTCGACACCCTCTACCAGAAGATTCTTATCGATGAGATCCTGAACAATATTCTTGAGAACGAAGCAGTTCTCAGTATTGTGCCCCACTGTTCTGTGAAATTTACAAAATTGATCTTTGAATTTCCCCATGGGAATAGGGGGATCAACCAACCTAGGCAGTTTGACCATCTCCTTGGTCAACATATACTCAAGCACAGTCTCGAGGGATTGGTCTAGTGGAGTGAATTTCCTGTCATAACTCCACCCTTCATGCTTTACTTTTTCTCGGGGCTTCGGTCCCTGTTCTAATTGAAGTGGCTTATTGAATTGAGGGACTGACTTGCCTTTCTGATCGTTCTTGTTGAAACTTCCTGCCTCATAACAAAAATCTTTGTTCTGCCCCTTACAGTGGTTCCAATTATTATTTCTGACAGAATGAGTGAAGTGAGTCTTCTTCTTCTGCTCATTCTGGCCGTTGTTCTTGGTGAAAGTGAAGCCTTCGTAGAAACCATTTTCCATGCTCAACTCGAGCCATTCGGCTCGCTCTGTCAGTGCATGAATCAGATTGCCGTTGACTGTCAACTTTCCCACTGCAGATGCCAATTCCAACCCACAATCGCTCAAGTGGTCCGGAAACATACGAGAGAAATTTTTGAACCAGACATAGTACCACCGGGGAAAGAAGGGTCCGGTGCTAAGAGATCGATGCTTAGGAAGACTTTGTCGCACCTCATAGGAGATGTGACCCTCAGGAAAAACAGAATCGAGCTGACTGGATGCCATTGGACTGAAAGATAAGAAGACTGAAATTAGACTTTGGAAAAATACAAGAATTTGAAAATTGCAGGCAGGATAAAATGAAAGCTGGAAATTCGAAGTCCAGAGGAACGAAAGAATGGAAAATCTCCTGGAGTTTTGAAGAAAAGGTGGATGATTTGGAAAAATTGCCCAGGGTTTTTGAGAAAAAGGAGATATTTCATAAAAGATGAAAAATGAGGTATTTTGGAAAATTGTTCGGTATTTTGAAAAAAACTGAAAAAATAAGGCGAAAATGAATATCATACATTCAATTACAAACAATTATGCACATACAGCAATCCCTAAGAAGCCAACTCTAAATGCATTGATTTTGAAAGAGCTTTAGGATCCAAATCCTGACTCTAGGCTCAGATCAACTGTGTCCAATCATGCTATGCCGATATACTCGAGCCGAGGCTCGATGTACGTGGCATAAAACTCATCTCCGGGTCTAGGCTTGTGTTTTCCCAACATCCTTGAGCGCCTGCCGATATACGTTGGACTATGGCCCTTGGTACGTGGCAGGGGGGCGTTAGCCCAAATAAGTGGCCCAGTTGTGAGGCTCTGTCCCGAACTATGGTTCTGGAAGAGAGCCCAGCAACGTGAAGACCGGGTAGACATAGGTGGGGTGGTTTTTTGAAATATGATCACATGCAGGCAAACAGAGGGCTCTAAGTCCTAAAGAGATAGAATTTTGAAATTTTTTGAAGAAGCAAACATTGTTTTCATACAAGTCCTAGATTGAGGAGTGTTGTATTTCAGACCTAAGTCTAAGTGCGCATGCATAATTCTCCTCAATATGATCCTATCAAACCATGCCTAGTCTACATGCAATCCATGTCAGCTGGGTTCACGTCTAGGCTCCTAGGTTCACATGATATCAGAAATTAAAAGCTGACAGTTCAAAGAGCATGATTTTGATAATTGAGCTAAGTCAAAGCACATAATTGATCAGACGAAGACAGGTCCCATCACGGTCGCCAAACCTGTTATCATCACAAAATTTTTCCCCTCCCTTGCGAGAGAGAAACGAATTTGCGAGTCAAACTCGACCAAAGTTTTGAAAATGATTTTGAAAATTTACTCGCCTCCGTTTTTAAAATTTGCGGGAAAATTCCGTGGAATGGGATTCGATTGTCGGTACGAGGTTCAACCGTTCCTGGCGCCTTTACCAGGGGTAATTGAACCAAGGATCAATTACGTGCTTTAATTTGACTCAAATAGCTAAATTATGCTCTATTTTTCCTAGAATGCACAAAGAATCAGGCTTATGCTATGAAATTTTTAAAAAATGCAAGTTTGAGAAACTATGATGTTTGCTTTGGAAAATTGAAATGCATTTGGAAAAATGATTGGAAAAGTGCTTGAAATTGGAGTTTTTGGGAAAATCATTGAATTTCATTGGAAATCAGAAATTTGCATTGAAAAGTGATTTCTCAAGAAAGCTTGAAAAACTGAGAAAATTGGTTTTGAGATTGGAAACTTGGAATTGCTTTTATGAGAAAATGGATTTGAGAATCTTGAGAAAATCTAAGAAATTTATTGGAAAATGACTTTTGAAATGGAAAATGAATTCTCAGGAAAACTGGAAAATATGAGAAAATCGATTTCTGAAAACTTGGGATTTTGAAATTTGAGAATTTGAAAACATAGGAAAATCTTGATTTGAACTTGGGAAATGCTTTGAAATGTCATTTGAAAACTTAGGATTTTGAGAAAATCAGATCCTGAGAAAGACTTGGAAATTCTTGAGAAAATTGAATTTTCTGAAATTGAAATTGGAAAATGAGTTTGAAAATAATGCAATTTGAATGATATGAATGAATGGATATGAATTTGAAAAGGGAATTTCATTGAGGAATTGGGAAATCCTTTTGAAACTTTGAGAAATGCAGTGCATTTTTGAAGTTAGCCTAAGAGTGTAGGCTGAATGTGTCTGATATAAAGATCATAAATCTTGGTTTTCTTCGTATTCTGACTATGGCCATAAATACGAATCCCACCGAGTTTATAAACTCCATAAAAGCTTGTGCACATTCCATTCGTGTAAACCATAGTGGATCTCAAATAAATGCACAAGAATCATACATCAAATATCGAAATTTGCATAAATTAAACTATATGCAATGCAGCCCTATTCTAAGCAGAAAAGTAACTCTTATTCCAAATTATTACATTTGAGGTTACATTGAATTGAAATAAAAAAATAAAATATAAGTCTTCTTCTTGAATGTTCCTGCAAAACTAGAAAACAAGGTTAGCACAAAAATGTAGGTTATTCTGAATTTATCCGAAAATATGAGAAATTATCGGATATTATTCAGATATAAACCCAAATTCATACCCCCCTTTGATATAAACATAATAAATAATGAATAAATTTTGAAAATAAACTTGAAAATTCGAAATTGGGGTTCAAAATGACCAAAATACCCCTGATGACCTTGAAATTAGGGTTTTATGAAAGAATTTTTGTAAATTTTGGAATTTTGAAAATCAAATGAAATAAATCAAACATAATATGATAAAATATGATGATATGCATGAAATTTTGGAGAATTAAAAATTGAAATTTCGAAATTTAGGTCAAAATGACCAAAATACCCCTGATAACAAGACTATGGCCTTGAAACCAGGGTTTTCTGAAATAAATTTTGCAAAATTGAAAAATATAAAATGCAAATGAGATTAAAATTAACCCTAATATGATTCTACATGCTTATGTACATGATACAAACACTAACATGGCGAAAATATCATAAAATATTGAATTTAACTTGATTTTCGCTTCTGAATTTAAAGATAAACTAATACATGGAGCAAATGAACTTGGAATTAAACCAAATTTGGCATGGACAACTAAAATAACCCTAGAAACAATGGATCTCTAAAATATAATTTTTTTTTATTTTTAAATATGGAAATTCAAATAAAAACCCTGAATTTTGTGATTTTTGCCTAAAATGTTGATTCTAAAGGGGATTTAGGATATCAAATTTCCATAAAAATTTCCCAAATTTTATGGGGTGACATAGGACAGTAATTCAAGGATTTTTTATTTTTACACTTTCTGGTTTTGACCTATGGTCGGAGCTGTACCACTCCGGCAAGTCGGATCGGAATCCGGCGACTCTAGTAAATGAAGGAAACAGACAAGTTTCGGTAGAAAATGTGGGGAAAATGGCAGACAGATGGGAAAATGGCTTAAATTGTAGAAAAATGTTCCTGACAAACAGAGGAAGATTTGATTTTTTGACACCATTGGGATTAGGGTTACGGTTTGGAAAAGGCCACACTGTTATCAGAGACCTAAATCTCTGGAATTTCTGGACATTGGAATCTGTTAGACAGAAAGCGAAAATCCAGGAAAAATAATGAAACAGATCCAAAAATTCCGAAATTTTGGGAAATGATAGAAACTTATGTTAGGAACAACTTTCATGTTGAAAGTTTTTGCAGACAGGTTACAGATTTGGCGGACTTGATGCATTAGAACCTGTCTATACCCTAACAAAGGAAAATCGAGATTTTCCCAGGGGTCTGGGAAATCCGATTTTTGTAAGAGGGCAAACCTGCTTGGAAAAACATAAAAATTTCCATAACACAAGTAGATTCAATTATAAATCCACTGTGATTTTTGGAGGACGATTCGGATCTCCCACAAGGGTGATACCGTAGGTTCTTTTCTGCTAAAGCAGAAATTGAAATTTCTGGATGACAGAAAACCCGATTTAGAATTTAATTTATTTAGAGGGGATCCGAAACTCGGATTGAATCAAATTTTTGACAGTGAGACAAAGACATATGAACCTAATTACTCTAAAATATACAGAATTTATTGACGAAAACGGAACATACAATGATAACTAGACTATCATATACAAATCAAGAATTTATTAACAAATGGACAAATAACAACAATCATGAATTGGACATGCTATTTCTATGAAATGAACTAACTATAATGTTTAAAACAAATAAACAATATAAAAATAAAACTTAAAACGAGAAAGAAAAGGGAGATATGAACTCTCTCTTTTTTTTTTTTGACTCTCGAAGTGAGAGGTTCGATCCATCGAATGGATGAACCTCATCACTCGTTTAGTCCCCATACATAAGATTATAATCTTTCTACAGTTATTAATTTAAAACCATGGCAAAAAAAAAAAAACTTTCATGTAGCTGTAGATCTAATCCTTGGTCTGATTCAATATTTCCTATTACGAAAATGAGATTTAAAAACCCATATCAAGAGGCGACAAGGGTGAATATCATAGAGCTTTAACAAGGACTAATGAAAAGGGTAAACACTCACCTTGGGGTCTTGCTGCAGCAAATGGAGAAGGCTGTCTTGTTGCTGCTGGGAATCGATTTGAGATGGCTGCAAGGTGTTGAAGTGGTGCTGCCAAAGTGAAAGGCTGAAGGAGGTGTCTTGCAGCTGCACCAAAGAAGGAGGATGATGGTGGCTGGAATGGAGTTGGTTGCTGCCGGCTGGAGGCTGCTTCAACGTAGACAGATCGACTGGAAGTGGTCTTGCGTTGTGGCTGCAGCTGCTACAAAGGGAGGATGATGAAGGTATTGGTGCTGTAGCAGCAAAGGAAGAGGCAAGAGAAAACCAAAGGGCGTCAATGGGCTGGAGAAGCCAAAAGTGCCCAGCCGTATGAACCTTTTGGTTGAAGACTTAGGAAAAATAATGATTTTCCTAAGTTTTCATGGAGAGATAACCTTGATGAGGAGGGAGAGAGATAGAGAGAGAGAGAGAGGGTGAGATGGGAGAGGAGCCGCCGTAGCTCCCTCCTTTGTTTTCTTTTTTTTGGTTTTCTTAACTTAGGGAAAGATCCTATCTTTCCCTAAGTTTTAGTTTTAATTAGGGAAGGAAAAGGAAAGGGCCTCTGCGTGAATGGCTGGGCAAGAGGGAAAAGAAGGGAGGAAGGAAGGGAAGAAGGAAAGAAGAGGAAGAAGAAAAAGAAAGAAAAGGGAAAAGGAAAGGAAAGAAAGAAAGGGAGGGAAAAAGGAAAAGGGAAAGAAAAAATGAGAAAATGGAAAGTGGGTCTGGAGGCTTGGGTGACCACCTTGTGGGTCCCACCTCCTCTCTAAAAAAATAAAAATAAAAAATAAATAAAAATCAATAAAAACAAAAATAGACAAATAAAAAGAAGCATCTTTTTTTTTTTTATAAAATAAAAATGCAAATGAATGGGCCATCTCAGAGCGGGTCCAAATTTCAATTTTGAAATTCATTTTGAAGATTAGAGGGGTAAAATAGTCTTTTCAGAAGGTTTCCAGACGAAACGAGCTATTTTTGGCAGTTTTTTTAAACGAGCTTGGATTTTGAAGTTCAATACCCCGTTGCGAAGCAAATCCAGTGTAGAATTTGAAAATGTAATTTTGAAAGAAATCCAGATTGTTTTTCTCGAGAAAATGCTTCCAACAAAACGAGCTATTTTTGGCAGTTTTTGAAGCGAGCTTGGATTTTGAAGTTCAATATCCTGTTGCGAAGCAAATCCAGTGTAGAATTCAAAAATTTGAGTTTGAAATAAATCCAGATTATTTCTCTTGAGAAAATATTTCCAAATTTAGACTCCCGGGGGTAAAAATGTCAATTTTGAAAACCCGGGGTTTGAAACTGATTTCTGAAAGCTTTTAAAACTCGATTTGGATTAAAATTTATAAAACTGGAGTTCTGGACTTCGAAAATGTGATGAAATGTTATGAAATGCTGAGAAATGATATGAAATGATGAGAAATGACATGAAATGCTATGCAAAATGCTAACCTTGAATAAAGAATTTTGGATGTCAGACCCCGATTGACACTTGTATCAGTTTAAAAAGCATTAAAATTGATAAAATTTGCAAAATAGCTCAAGAAACGGTTTTCGGCACTCTACTGGGTCAGAGTGACACTGGAAAACGGGGTACGAGCTGGATTGAATTGAGATGAGCTAGATTGAGCTGGGTTTTAGAGTTTTAGAACTCAAATGAACTAACCAGACACTGACTCAACTAACCTTTCCGACTGAATTTTCAAGAAAAGCTGCCATTTTTAGAGAAATGGTACGGAATGGTCACTGGAGCGAAGTGAATTCGAACCTGAGCTGGGTTTGAGCTAGAACAAAGGTCAGTAATACTGACATGAATTAAAATCGAAGCTTGAACACTAGCTCAATTGACTGAACTCAACTCAATTTCAGCTGAAAGAGCTAAAATGAACTAAAATGGGCTCCTAGTCACTTGGAAATTGTTTTGAACTGAAACTGGAGCACTCGAACTCGTGGTGAGCTCAAGTTAGACTCTGGGGAGTATGACTGACTATGAATGACTGACTCGGAGACAATTGGCTTGGATTTGAGTGAAAAGTAAGCTCATTTCTGAAGAAATGATCCCATTTTGGCAGGAATGGTCAGAAATGGAAATGGTTTATTCATTATGAGATCAGATGAGCTTGAGATGACTGATATTCTAACTGTCTTGAACTAACCAATGAGCTTGGTTGACTCCGACTGACTGGGGTCCGGGATGACCTAGGGGTAAAATGGTAATTTTCCTAATGAAAATGGGTAAAATGATGATTTTTTGAAATTGACTCGGGGTTTGACTCCTACATTGACCTAACAAGGTTGTGTTATCGTCGCGAAATTTTTCCCCCGTCTTCCCTTCCTTGCGGAAGAGAGAAAGAGGAAACGCTTTCGCGATTCAAACTTTGACCGGATTTTGGAAAATGTTTTGAAATACTCGCCTCCGTTTTTGAAAATTGCGGGAAAATCCATGGGATGGGGCTCGACCTGTCGGTACGAGGTTCGACCGTTCCTGCCGCCTTTAACAGGGGTAATCGAACCAAGGACCAAAACTATGCTTGACTTAGTTAAATTATCGAAGTTATGTTCTATCCTAAATGCACAGAGAATTCAGGCATGTGCTATGAGATTTTGGAAAACATGGTGTATGCTTAGAAAAACATTTGGAGTTGGAAAGAATCTCTCAGGAAAAAGGTCAATTTCTCAGGAAACTCAGATAAAAAAGGGGTTTTTGAAAACATGAGAAAACTTATAAAGATGTGGAAAATTCAGAAATAGTTGAAAATCTTGGGAAAATGGAAGTGATTCTTGAGAAAAGATGGACTTTTTGAAAAGGGAAGCCCTTCTTAGGAAAACTTGGACTTTGAGAGTTTTCTTAGGAAAATGATGGAAATTCATAGGAAAGCTCATTGGAGAAGGAAATTCAAAACTTGGGGAATCGAAAT
Source organism: Nuphar pumila (assembly GCF_984573655.1). NCBI lineage: Eukaryota > Viridiplantae > Streptophyta > Magnoliopsida > Nymphaeales > Nymphaeaceae > Nuphar > Nuphar pumila. The sequence goes on along the minus strand of NC_143262.1, from coordinate 32,532,860 downwards.
CCTGGGAATTTTACCTTTTTGAAATACTCGGAAATCGATTTTGGATCTTGAAGAAATATTGGAAAACTCTTTTGAATATCTTAAGAAAATATCATTTTCCTGGGAAAACTGTGGAAAAACTTGTCTTTGGAAAACCGATTTTGAAAAATCCTTAGAATTTCTTGAGAAATCGATTTCTTGAGAATGAAGTTTTCTTGAGAAAATCAATGATTCTATGATGCAAATGACATAAGTGAATGAATGCACTTTGAAAAGATTTTCTGAGAAATTGGTTGGAAAAATGTGCATTAAGTCAAGGTAAATCCTTCACATATTCTGACTGTGGCCATGAATATGTTCAGAATTTAGTTGATTTGATGCACATGATTTTGAAAACTTTGGAAATATGATGTGCATTTTAAGATAGCCTAAGAGTGTAGGCTCAATGTGACTAGTAGAAAGATGATGGATCTGGGTCTCGTCCATATTCCGACTAGGGCCGTAAATATGGATCCCACCGAGTCCATCAACTCCCTAAGAGTTGGTGCACGTGCCATTCGTGAACATTCATAGTGCTTTTGAAATAAAATGCATGAATCATAGAAACAGGATATTGCATAAAATCAAACTATATGATATGCATCCTAGTCTAAGCAGGAAATTAAATCTCTTATTCCAAAATTTACATTATTACATCACTAAATAAAAGAAATAAAAGAAATTTGCAGACTTCAGCTCCTTCTTTGGAATGTCCCTGCCAAGCTTGAAATAAAGTTAGCTCAAATATGTGGGTTTTTCCAAGGTTTTCCAATAATATTATGAAATTATTGGACTTAATTGGATATATACCCTATTCTCATGCTTCCTTGATGTTTTGAAATGATGTAAATGCAGGGAATTCAGTGAAAAACAGTTTGAAATTCGGAATTGGGGTCAAAATGACCAAAATACCCCTAAAATTAAAGTTACACCTTTAAAATCAGGGTTTTTTGAAGGAAAACTTAGTAAAATTGGGATTTCGAAATTCAAATTGAATTCAATGATGATGAAATGCAATATGACATGCTTCTAAATACATTAGAACTATAAAATCAGAATTTGACATTTTGAAATTTAGCCAAAATAACGAATTTCGCTTGTTTTTCACTTGGATCCGGGTCCTGCGGGACCCTGTTTTGGTATTATGGATAATCCGAACCTCAAATGGATTTCAAATTGCACCAAATTCGGTATGAAGCATCTACTTACTCTGATAAACAGCCTAGAATGCTAAAAATCACGAAATGATATGATTTAAATGCCAAAATTCAAAGAAAGTCCTAAAAATGATGGATTTTGCCTATGGATCCGAACCAAATGCAATGCCTAATATGATAATGCAAGATTTACACCATGGAAACTTATGATATTTTGCAGACTGCTAAAAGACCCGAAATGTAACATTTTTGGTTTTTACAGCCTTGGGATTTGAGCCATGGTGAGTTCAATAACAGAGATTTAGTTCTGACAGAGGTAAAAATCACACTAATCTGATGAAAAATGCTAAAGAAATACAAAACTGCCATGGAAATTTATGAAATTAATCAGAGTTATGCACGACATCTACATGAACAGCTTTCATGTTTATGACTTCGGCATTTGATCAACGGAAACACAGATAAAAATATAACTATTCCTGAATAAACTAACAGAACAGACAAATGTAGCAAAACAGGGGGCTGACAAGAAAAATCCGAAGCAGGGGTCAACACTGTTCTAAAAATTACAGGCTTTTAGATTCAAATAGAGAACATCTTGGACACCACTTTCACTTTTTACAGTTTCGGATTTGGAGCAACACACAAAGAGAAACCATAGCACTAATTCGATCCAAGATCTCAGAGGCCCAAATTAGGCTCTGACACGTGTACCGCCATCTCGGATTTTTGTCAGACATTAAAAAACATCAGAAAAATTTAAAAAAATTATATTAAAAACTAGACATGCTCCCGAGTTCATCACAGCTTTCGGATTGAAAATCGGATCTCCCATGAGGGATATCTCGATTTTACAAGTCGACAAATGATTTTCAAAACGTATCCCGGGTAAGAAAACCCGACTTGCCATTTTGAATGTTTACCACAGTAAACAAATCCAAATGGCTCCAAATTTTTGGCAAAATTTTAGGGACACCTAAGGGCGCATTCCGTGATTTTTTTGGGATTTTTAATAAAAAACAAATGCATGAAATGACGTGTGGACTGACTGACAAAAATAGAGACCTACTGAAAATAAGCAGAATTGAAATAAAGGCTAAATTAATCCTAATTAATTCATGAAATATGCTAAATGAATGAAATAAAATGCAAATTAAACCTAGCTAACTATATGAATGTTAAAAATCATCAAGAAAGCATAACAAAACATTTTTATATATGTCGTTTTATGAGAATAGCTCAATCCATTCCTCGGATGAGCTCTTTCTTCAAACGACTCCCGATTCGAATTATAGAATCACATCAAGGGGAAAAGAAGTGCACCTTGCTTCGTTACGCGGCGTAGGAGCTCTTGAAAGGGGCAGCTATCACGAGCTTCCTTCGTCCTTTGCTTCGGGCTTCGGATGGTTCACAAAAATCGACCTCTGTTGGAATCGAATTCGCCACAGCACGAGCTTTACTCGACCATCTTCAATGCGCCAAAGGGGGCACGATTTCCAAAGTTCAAAATCGGATTTTAGGAAGGCTAGGTCGGATTTTGCAAGTTCACAAGAGCTAAAAAAAAATGATCTCTTATGCTGGACATGGAGCCTTGTTTTTATAGATTTTTTGAAAAAAATTTGAATTTCAAACAGGCTGGATCTGAGCCCTCCATGTGGCGCCATCTCAGGGGGTGTCATCTGAGGGGTTTGAAATTCTAATTTGTCTTCTGCAGGGAGCCCTCAGGTGGCGCCACCTCAAAAGGCTATTTTGATTTTTTGAGAAAAATAAAAAAATGGAAATTTTGTGGGTGAGACACCTCAGCAGGGGGAATTTAGATTTTTTCAAAAGTTTGCTTGATTCTCTCTGCAGGGAACTCCCAGAAGGCGCCACCTCAGAGGGTGCTCTCTTGGAATTTGAAATTCAAACTCACCTTTTGTAGGGAGTCCTCAGGTGGCGCCACCTCATGGTGGGCTACCTTTTTTTAAAAATAAAAAAAAATAAAAAAATAAAAATGGAGCCAAGTGGAGTCCTGGAATGGTGCCACCTCAAAAGGTGTTTGACACATGTCAGAAGGACAGAGCAGTGGGCTCAGAAGGCGCCACCTCAGAGGAATTTGAATTTTGCTTTTTCTGGTGAAAGGATATCTGGACATGTGGCAGTCTAGGATGGTTCCAAGTGTCAGCCTCCTGGAGGAGGTTCTTCAGATGGCGCCACCTCAGAGGAGAAGTTTGAAATTCAAATGGAGGTTGGCCCTGGAGGAATGGAGGGTGGACATGTGGCGCCACCTCAGGGTGGCTCCTACAATGCCATGTGGCAAGAGGGAGGAAAAGAGGGAAAAGGGACATGTGGCGCCATCTCAGGCCATCTGGAAAAATCAGAGCTCAGGATTTTCGCCACCTAGTGCCTTGTTTGAATTTTGAATGGTTTGCTTTTTCTGAAGAAAGCCAGGAGTGACATGTGTCTCCTACTTTTCTGAAAGAAGTAGGGAGAAGACATGTGTCCTCTACTTTTTCTGAAAGAAGCAGAGAATGACACGTGGCAGAGGGGAGAGAAGGTGGGCCAAGCCATGTGGCGCCATCTCAGACAAGATGAAAAAGGTAGGAGTTCTTGATTTTCGCCACCTATGAGGAGTTTTGAACTTTTGAATTCTAGTTTTTCTGAAGAAAGCAGAAAATGACACATGGCACTTGCTTTTTCTGAGGAAATGAGAGCTTGCCATGTGTCCTCTGCAGGAGACACTCCAGAGGGCGCCACCTCAGAGGAGACAAGCCTACCTTTTTTGTAGGAATTTAGGAGTGACACATGTTTCCTACTTTTCTGAAAAAAATAGGGGGAGGACATGTGTCAGGCTACTTTTCTAGAAGGAAGGAGGGGTTGACACGTGTCCCCTGCAGGAGACACACTTCAAGTGGCGCCACCTCAGAGGAGACAAACTCCACTTTTTCTAGACAGGACAACCTATGACACTTGGCATCTTCTGGTAGTCTTTGAAATGACACATGGCGCAGGATGGATACTGACACATGGCAGACATGTGGCGGCTTCTTAAGGTAGCCCCACACTGACACTTGGCAGAAGAGGGAGGGTGACATGTGGCACCGACTCTAGGTGAACCCTATGCTGACACATGGCATGTAAATGGGAGGAGAGAGAAAAGACAAGTGGCACCAATCCAGGGGACAAGGCTCCTATATTTTTGGGTTTTTCAAAATTCAAATTTTCAAAAGGAAAGCTTGTGTGACACCACCTCAGTGTGGGTCACACATTGCTTCTTTATTGAAATAAGGATAAAACCACAACTTCTTTTTGGAATTTTCATAAAATCTGGACTAATGGGCAAAACAGGAATTTTGGAAAGAGTTGGCCCTTGTAGGGCAATTTTGTAAAAGAAAGATATTTGAAATTGTCAAAAAGGGCAAAATCTGAGGTGAAGTGACTCAAATCCATATTGAAAACTATCCAGATGGTTTTCCTGAGGAAATATTTTGAAATTCAGAGTCCTGGGGGTAAAATGGGAAAAATTGATAATTTTGAAGACCCAGGGTTTTGAAATCAATTTTGAAAAGAGTTGAAATTCTAATCTGGATTGAAAATTTTGAAATCAAGAGTTCTGGACCTCGAAATGACATGCTGTGCAGTGCAGTGATTTGAAATGCTCATGCAATGATATGCAATGTCATGTCTTATGAAATGCAATCTTGAATCAAGACTTGGAGATGTCTGTCTCCTGTCAGGAATAAAATTTTGAACATCTGAGTTAAAATTAGAGAAATTTTGAGAGTTGCAGATGAAATTTGGACTTTTGCAAGGTCCGGCTCAGAAAATGACCATTTTGCCCTCCAGCGATTTCAGAGGCTGGATGTTGATGCTTGGTGGAAATGTTGGGGAGGTGAGTGAAAATTTGGGATGTTTACAGATGCCCCTCTTTGCTACTAAGCCGGCTCATGGCCGAGCTTAGTGGCAAAGAAAACACACCAAATTTGGGCTATACGAAAAAATGCCCCAGTTAGAAGGATCTGACTGGGTGTGAAGAAATTAGCCCGAGGAAGATGGTAGATATGAAGCGAAGAATGGAGAGAAAAGATTCACTCTATGAGAGTGAAGTTCAGGTTTATGCCCTTAACCTGGATGGGACAGAAATACCTCGCATGGAACGAAGCTCAGGTTTGACCCTTAACCTGATGGGACAGAAATACCTCGCATGGAACGAAGCTCAGGTTTTGACCCTTGACCTGATTGGGGAATGGAATATCTCATCGAAATGAGACTCAGGTTTGTACCCTTAACCTGATCGGGCGGAAGATGAAATACCTCTTTGATTGAGGCTCAGGTTTGTACCCTTATCCTGATCGGGCGGAAAATGGAATACCTCTTTGAATGAGGCTCAGGTTTGTACCCTTATCCTGATCGGGCGGAAAATGAAATACCTCTTTGATTGAGGCTCAGGTTTGTACCCTTATCCTGATCGGGCGGAAAATGAAATACCTCTTTGAGTAAGGCTCAGGTTTGTACCCTTATCCTGATCGGGCGGAAAATGGAATACCTCTTTGATTGAGGCTCAGGTTTGTACCCTTATCCTGATCGAGCGGAAAATGAAATACCTCTTTGAGTGAGGCTCAGGTTTGTACCCTTATCCTGATCGGGCGAAAAATGAATGGAATCCTCGAAGGAAGAGACCATGATGGAACCTTTGGATTTTGCACAATAAATCCAATAGGGTTTTTGCAAAAGGAAGGAAAATGGGGTCCCTAAAGCTTGAAAAGGGATTGGTTTTGGGCGTCTCATTGCTGAGACTAAAATTAGCTTTTGAAATTGCCTTTTGCGGGAAATGATTGGTGGTTCGACCTCGAACCGAAATGGGACTGTCTATGGTGGGACAGTGGGGACACAGGGAAGTGTGCAAATTTGAGAGTTCATGCTCTCAAAGAAGGGAAGGAATCAAGTCCTTAGGAGGGATTTAAAATTGGTGTCAGGATGCATCGAAAACGGACATCAAGCTCTCACTTCATGTCAGGATAGCTAGAAAATATTTCCAAAATGTTGGAAATTTTGCTGTTGATTCAAAATTTTTGAAAATGTCGTACATTGTTGCAAAGATATTCTTTCTTTTCTACCCAAAGCATTACCTCCAAACAAGGTTCACTTTGTAGAATCGAGACTTGAAATCCAAATTGTTCGCAATTGGCCTTCTTCAAGGAAGCTATCAATTTCCTTGATATGAGCAGGAAAGAGAATTTGATGTTATGAAAGCGATTGATGAAAGAGTATTGATAATAGAATTTCATAAATTTAAAGAGGATTCTTGATAGATTTGGCAGTTTGATATCCTGAGAGCTTCTCTCTTGATAGTCTTTCTGCACTTTTTTTGGCTCTCTGGGTTTTTGCTACATTCTCCTTTATTTTGGAGATGTTCTGACTTTTTCTCTCTTTCTTTTTCCTCTCTTTCTCTCTTTTGGGAAGGGTACGTCACAAACTCCTTCAACTTGGAGATGTTTCGATCCTTCTTGGATGATGGGTTCGGAGATCTTTGGGCCATAGCTGAAATTAAATATCTTTTAGGGATTGTCGAGAGGTTCATCGCATCTGCCTTCATCTCGACAGTGCTTTGGACTTTCCCTGGAAGGATTATTCACAAACTCCGTCATCTTGGAGATGTTTCGAATCTTCTTTGGCCCCGGGGGTCTACTCGCCTAATTCGCCTTCATCTTGACGACAGGTGAGAGATCCCTTTTGCGGATATTTAATTGCAGCTTAGGTGATTCTGAGGAAACGGGGCTTGGGTAAATGCTCTCTTTTCTAGCGCTCAGGATATTTCCACTGCCTCATTTTACAAGAATAATCTTTAAAGATGTGCCATTGACTGTGATCAATATCAATCATCCATGGCTTTTCACTAACATTGAATCTTCTTTTCTGGCCATATCGAGGATTTATCCTTCATCCTTTTGGTTGGCCAATAGAAAGAATTTGAGTTTTGAATCTCTTTTCGCAAAAGCTTCACTCTTTTGGAAGTAATGCTGAAGGTAAATAGAGATTTATGCAATAAAGATTCTGAAATCAACAGATAATTGATTTGACAAATTGACAAAATTTTCTTGAAATCCTTGGTGAAAATGAGTATTTGAAATCCGGCTCAACACATCCGTGACGAAAATTCTCCTCTCTTTTTCCCCAAAAAGAGAGACTCAGGCTTAGCCCTTACCTGAATGGGAAATGGGAAATGGGAAATACTCCTCTCTTCCCTAAAGAGGAGGTGTTTGCTAAACGAACTTTCGAAGAGAAATTGAGCTTTCGTCAAAGTTCCCTAATATTAGGCTTCTCTTATGGAAAGGGGCCCGATAATAGTGAGGTCTGAAAATTGGGTCATGAAAGGAACGAGTCCATCACACTCTCCCTGCAAAGAGGGTCTTTTCATGACGAAAAATGGCCTAGTATGAAATTGGGGGGGGGTCACAAGGAAACGAGTCTCCGTCGAGTCTCTCCCTTAAAAAGGGTTTCTTGTGTGAAATTGGAAATTGTTTTGCAAACGGTTCACAAAGACGCGAGTCCCTTCAAACTCTCCCTGAAAAGAGGCTAAGTGAACGAATTGGATAGCATGCGAAAAGAACGAGCTCCCTCGAACTCTCCCTAAAAGGGTCTCTCGCAAGAGAAAATGATTGAAATTGGATATTGAGATTGATTGACCCAAAGGTCGAAATGGAAAATTGGAAAATTGGTTGCTGGAAATTGAATGACCCGAAGGTCGAAATTGGATGACCTGATGGTCGGAATTGAGAATTGATTTGACCACAAAGGTCGAAATTGAGAATTGGTTGACCGAAAGGTCGAAATTGTGTGACCTGAAGGTCGAAATTGAGAATTGAGTGACCTAAAGGTCGAAATTGTGTGACCCGAAGGTCGAAATTGAGAATCGATTTGACCAGAGGTCGAAATTTAGAAATTGATTGACCCGAAGGTCGAAAATTGGAAATTGGTTGACCCGCAGGTCGAGAATTGGAAATTGGTTGACCCGCAGGTCGAGAATTGGAAATTGGTAATTGAAATTGGAAATCAGAGGTCTAAATTGGAGAATTGCCTGATTTGAGGATTTAAATTGAAATTTAGAGAGCAAAATATCAAATTTGAGCAATTGACAGACCTTGATGATTGAAATGACTTGGATCAATAAAAGAGAATGATGAGTTCGAGTCAGAGCTCGAATAAAATATAGAGATCACGAGTCGGAACCCGAATCAACAGAGGAAAATGGAAGGCTCGAATCAGAGCTCAAATAAGATAATGAGATCACGAGTCGGAACCCGGATCAACAAAGGAAAATGAAGGACTCGAATTAGAGCTTGGATAAGATAAAGAGATCTCGAGTCAGAACCCGGATCAACAAAAGAAAATGAAGAACTCGATTCAGGGTTCGAGTAAGGTAATGAGATCACGAGTCGGAACCCGGATCAACAAAAGAGAATGACAAGCTCGAAAAGATCTCGAGTCGGAACCCGGATCAACAAAGGAAAATGATTTGTTCGAGTCAAGGCTCGAGTAAAGTAGAGAGATCACGAGTCGGAACCCGGATCAATAAAGGAAAATGAAGAGTTCGAGTCAAGGCTCGAGTAAAGTAGAGAGATCACAAGTCGGAACCCGGATCAACAAAGGAAAATGATTGGTTCGAGTCAAGGCTCGAATAAAGTAGAGAGATCACGAGTCGGAACCCGGATCAATAAAGGAAAATGATTTGTTCGAGTCAAGGCTCGAGTAAAGTAGAGAGATCATGAGTCAGAACCCGGATCAACAAAGGAAAATGAAGAAATCGAGTCAAGGCTCGAATAAAGTAGAGAGATCACGAGTCGGAACCCGGATCAACAAAGGAAAATGAAGAATTCGAGTCATGGCTCGAGTAAAGTAGAGAGATCACGAGTCGGAACCCGGATCAACAAAGGAAAATAAAGAAATCGAGTCAAGGCTCGAATAAAGTAGAGAGATCACGAGTCGGAACCCGGATCAACAAAGGAAAATGAAGAGTTCGAGTCAAGGCTCGAATAAAGTAGAGAGATCACGAGTCGGAACCCGGATCAACAAAGGAAAATGATTTGAATAAAAACCCGAGTCGGAACTCGGTTTTCCTAAAAGTTGAAAATGTGCCAGCTTGAATACTGAATTTTTGAAATAATACCAGTTCGAGTGCTGGGTTTTGGTTCAGTATTGGCGATGATCTTTGGATCATTTAGGAATTGTGATGGGACTGTTTGTTGAAATCCCAATACCGACCGGATTGTTATTAATGCAATTGAATGCAAATGAATATGAGTTGATGCATGAATGCACAAGTGCATGAAATGAGGAATTTGTTTATCCTGCCTGCATATAGAATGCTTGAAAACAAATTTTCAAAAAGATGCCCCAGTGTAATGGGGGAGAGAGAATAATAACAAAACAGAACAACCACAAGAAGAATGTCATAATTAAATGAGAAAAGTTGATGATTTTATTGATGCCTAAAAAAGGATGATGACTTGAAAAAGGAAAACCACTAGGACTATATCGTCCTGACAAAATGAGAAGGCATTGGCATTGTCATTCTTCAGAGTGATCTGGGAGAGGCTTGGTCAGGACTGCAACTCGTCCCTCCCTTTCTTCCGGCACCAAAAGCTCTTTATCGATGTAGTTCTGTACAATATTTTTTAGAACGAAGCAACGTTCAGTATCGTGCCCCATTGCCCGATGGAACTCGCAGAAACAATCTTTCCATTTCCCCATGGTGACGGGAGGATCCACAATCCTTGGAAGTTTGATCATATCCTTCGCGAGCAGATATCCAAGAATTTCTTCGATTGGCTCACCTAAAGGAGTAAACTCGCGATCATAACTCCAACCATCACGCTTTATCTTCTTCGGATTGTTGGATTTCTGTTGAATGCTGACTTCTTTGACTTCTTTCTTGGTTAGGGCTACTGGATGTTCTTCTTCTCTGCCTTCAACAAAGAGGTTCTTATCAATACAGTCTTGTACAATATTTTTGAGGACAAAACAATGATCCGTGTCATGCCCTACTGCCCGATGGAATTTGCAAAACTGATTCTTGAACCTTCCCATGATGGTGGGAGGACTTGTGGCCTTTGGGAGCTTCACTAATCCCTTAATCAACATGTATTCAAGGACTTCGTCGAGTGGCTTGTGTATAGGAGTGAAATCTCGATCGCCGCTCTAGTTTCCGTGCTTTGGTTTTCCTTGATTTTTTTCCTTTTGCTGAGGGCTGGATTGAAAAGGTCTATTCTGGATTCTAGAATACTTTCCTTTCAAATCTTTAGACTCTTCTAACTTGCTGCTTTGACTGCCTCTGTTTTTGTTGTTGCTGGGTTTAGAACTGGTTGCCCTGTTGTGGTCTCCAATGATGCTCATAGGGATGGTGATCGATGCCCCTTCTTTAACAGGAACTTTTCCGAAATTGGCTGCAGCTTGCTCGGATAATATCTCAATCATCATTCTTTTGAACAACCGATATATGGCGGGATCAATCTCCTCCTTGATGGTCTGAGCTCCCTCTTTGACAGACTTTATGGAATCCATTTCTCACTCACTGTCTGTAACTAATGTGCTGAAGTAGCACGCACGGTCTTTGATCTTGTCAGGATCACACAACTATGCCAATGCCCTCTGCAGAACCACATGGGATGTTTAGCATGATGGAAAAAAAGAATTTTGAAACCAACACTCTTGAGGGAAAAACAAATGATGGAATTGGAAAGACATGTCAAAAATTTGGATAAAATTTGGAAGATATACTGGGAGATATGGAAAAGTTTTTGAAGCAAAATTTGAAATTTCAAAAATTTGCAGGCAGGATTGGAATAAGGCTGGAAATCCGAGATCCAGTAGAACGAGAGAATGAAAAATCACCTGGAGTTTTGAAAGAAATGGGATATTTGAGAAAATCATCCAGGGTTTGAGAAAAAGACCTTGTGGAAAATAAGGATATTTGGAAAAAGACCTAATGAGTTGAAAAACATTGGGAAACATAAAGAATTGAGAAAATCATACATACAATCACATCCTGCACAAACATTTATGCACATTCAGCACTCCCTAAAAGGCTGACTCTAGATGCATCAATTTGAAAACAGCTGTAAGACCTTAATCGTAACTCTAGGTTCAGATCATCTTTGTCCAATCCAGTTATGCCGATATACCCGAATCGAAATCCAAGGTACGTGGCATAGAGTTTCAACTCCGGTTCTAAGGTAAGGTTTTCCAACATCCATGAGCGCCTACTGATATACTTCGGACTGTGGCCCGCGGTACGTGGTAGGGGGGTGTTAACCCAAATAGTTGGCCCAGTTGTGAGGCTCTGTCCCGAACTATGGTTCTGGAAAAGAGCCCAGCAACGTGAAGACCGGGTAATGATAGGTAATTGAGGTTTTGAAAAAATGATCACATGCAAGAAATAGAGGGCTCTAAGTCCTAGAGAGATAGATTTTGAAAACTTTGAAGAAGCATACACTGTTTGCATTCAGATCCTAAATTGAGGAGAGTTGTGTTTAGACCTAAGTCTATGTGAGCATGAAAGCTTCTCCTCAATATGGTCCTACCAAACCATGCCTAAACTATATGTAATCAATGTCAGCTAGGTCAGAATCTAGGCTCCTAGGTTCACATGATATTGAAAGTAAAAGAGCTGACATTTTATGAACATAATTTTGATAATTGAACTAAGTCAAGCATAATTTAGGTCAGACAAGGACAGGTCCCATCACGGTCGCCAAACCTGTTATCGTCGCGAAATTTTTCCCCCGCCTTCCCTTCCTTGCGGAAGAGAAAAAGAGAGAAACGCTTTCGTGATTCAAACTTTGACCGGATTTTGGAAAATGTTTTGAAATACTCGCCTCCGTTTTTGAAAATTGCGGGAAAATCCATGGGATGGGGCTCGACCTGTCGGTACGAGGTTCGACCGTTCCTGCCGCCTTTAACAGGGGTAATCGAACCAAGGACCAAAACTATGCTTGACTTAGTTAAATTATCGAAGTTATGTTCTATCCTAAATGCACAGAGAATTCAGGCATGTGCTATGAGATTTTGGAAAACATGGTATATGCTTAGAAAAACATTTGGAGTTGGAAAGAATCTCTCAGGAAAAAGGTCAATTTCTCAGGAAACTCAGATAAAAAAGGGGTTTTTGAAAACATGAGAAAACTTATAAAGATGTGGAAAATTCAGAAATAGTTGAAAATCTTGGGAAAATGGAAGTGATTCTTGAGAAAAGATGGACTTTTTGAAAAGGGAAGCACTTCTTAGGAAAACTTGGACTTTGAGAGTTTTCTTAGGAAAATGATGGAAATTCATAGGAAAGCTCATTGGAGAAGGAAATTCAAAACTTGGGGAATCGAAATCCTGGGAATTTTACCTTTTTGAAATACTCGGAAATCGATTTTGGATCTTGAAGAAAGATTGGAAAACTCTTTTGAATATCTTAAGAAAATATCATTTTCCTGGGAAAACTGTGGAAAAAATTGTCTTTGGAAAACCGATTTTGAAAAATCCTTAGAATTTCTTGAGAAATCGATTTCTTGAGAATGAAGTTTTCTTGAGAAAATCAATGATTCTATGATGCAAATGACATAAGTGAATGAATGCACTTTGAAAAGATTTTCTGAGAAATTGGTTGGAAAAATGTGCATTAAGTCAAGGTAAATCCTTCACATATTCTGACTGTGGCCATGAATATGTTCAGAATTTAGTTGATTTGATGCACATGATTTTGAAAACTTTGGAAATATGATGTGCATTTTAAGATAGCCTAAGAGTGTAGGCTCAATGTGACTAGTAGAAAGATGATGGATCTGGGTCTCGTCCATATTCCGACTAGGGCCGTAAATATGGATCCCACCGAGTCCATCAACTCCCTAAGAGTTGGTGCACGTGCCATTCGTGAACATTCATAGTGCTTTTGAAATAAAATGCATGAATCATAGAAACAGGATATTGCATAAAATCAAACTATATGATATGCATCCTAGTCTAAGCAGGAAATTAAATCTCTTATTCCAAAATTTACATTATTACATCACTAAATAAAAGAAATAAAAGAAATTTGCAGACTTCAGCTCCTTCTTTGGAATGTCCTTGCCAAGCTTGAAATAAAGTTAGCTCAAATATGTGGGTTTTTCCAAGGTTTTCCAATAATATTATGAAATTATTGGACTTAATTGGATATATACCCTATTCTAATGCTTCCTTGATGTTTTGAAATGATGTAAATGCAGGGAATTCAGTGAAAAATAGTTTGAAATTCGGAATTGGGGTCAAAATGACCAAAATACCCCTAAAATTAAAGTTACACCTTTAAAATCAGGGTTTTTTGAAGGAAAACTTAGTAAAATTGGGATTTCGAAATTCAAATTGAATTCAATGATGATGAAATGCAATATGACATGCTTCTAAACACATTAGAACTGTAAAATCAGAATTTGACATTTTGAAATTTAGCCAAAATAACGAATTTCGCTTGTTTTTCACTTGGATCCGGGTCCTGCGGGACCCTGTTTTGGTATTATGGATAATCCGAACCTCAAATGGATTCCAAATTGCACCAAATTCGGTATGAAGCATCTACTTACTCTGATAAACAGCCTAGAATGCTAAAAATCACGAAATGATATGATTTAAATGCCAAAATTCAAAGAAAGTCCTAAAAATGATGGATTTTGCCTATGGATCCGAACCAAATGCAATGCCTAATATGATAATGCAAGATTTACACCATGGAAACTTCTGATATTTTGCAGACTGCTAAAAGACCCGAAATGGAACATTTTTGGTTTTTACATCCTTGGGATTTGAGCCATGGTGAGTTCAATAACAGAGATTTAGTTTTGACAGAGGTAAAAATCATACTAATCTGATGAAAAATGCTAAAGAAATACAAAACGGCCATGGAAATTTATGAAATTAATCAGAGTTATGCACGACATCTACATAAACAGCTTTCATGTTTATGACTTCGGCATTTGATCAACGGAAACACAGATAAAAATATAACTATTCCTGCCTAAACTAACAGAACAGACAAATGTAGCAAAACAAGGGGCTGACAAGAAAAATCCGAAGCAGGGGTCAACTCTATTCTAAAAATTACAGGTATTTAGATTCAAATAGAGAACATCTTGGACACCACTTTCACTTTTTACAGTTTCGGATTTGGAGCAACACACAAAGAGAAACCATAGCACTAATTCGATCCAAGATCTCAGAGGCCCAAATTAGGCTCTGACACGTGTACCGACATCTCGGATTTGTGTCAGACATTAAAAAAAATCAGAAAAATCTAAAAAAATCATATTAAAAACTAGACATGCTCCCGAGTTCAGCACAGCTTTCGGATTGAAAATCGGATCTCCCATGAGGGATATCTAGATTTTACAAGTCGGCAAATGATTTTCAAAACGTATCCCGGGTAACAAAACCCGACTTACCATTTTGAATGTTTACCGCAGTAAACAAATCCAAATGGCTCCGAATTTTTAGAAAACGTTTAGGGACACCTAAGGGCGCATTCCGTGATTTTTTTGGGATTTTTAATAAAAAACAAATGCATGAAATGACGTGTGGACTGACTGATAAAAATAGAGACCTACTGAAAATAAGCAAAATTGAAATAAAGGCTAAATTAATCCTAATTAATTCATGAAATATGCTAAATGAATGAAATAAAATGCAAATTAAACCTAGCTAACTATATGAATGTTAAAAATCATCAATAAAGCATAACAAAACATTTTTATATATGTCGTTTTATGAGAATAGCTCAATCCATTCCTCGGATGAGCTCTTTCTTCAAACGACTCCCGATTCGAATTATAGAATCACATCAAGGGGAAAAGAAGTGCACCTTGCTTCGTTACGCGGCGTAGGAGCTCTTGAAAGGGGCAGCTATCACGAGCTTCCTTCGTCCTTTGCTCCGGGCTTCGGATGGTTCACAAAAATTGACCTCTGTTGGAATCGAATTCGCCACAGCACGAGCTTTACTCGACCTTCTTCAATGCGCCAAAGGGGGCACGATTTCCAAAGTTCAAAATCGGATTTTAGGAAGGCTAGGTCGGATTTTGCAAGTTCACAAGAGCTAAAAAAAAATGATCTCTTATGCTGGACATGGAGCCTTGTTTTTATAGATTTTTTGAAAAAAATTTGAATTTCAAACAGGCTGGATCTGAGCCCTCCATGTGGCGCCATCTCAGGGGGTGTCATCTGAGGGGTTTGAAATTCTAATTTGTCTTCTGCAGGGAGCCCTCAGGTGGCGCCACCTCAAAAGGCTATTTTGATTTTTTGAGAAAAATAAAAAAATGGAAATTTTGTGGGTGAGACACCTCAGCAGGGGGAATTTGGAATTTTTCAAAAGTTTGCTTGATTCTCTCTGCAGGGAACTCCCAGAAGGCGCCACCTCAGAGGGTGCTCTCTTGGAATTTGAAATTCAAACTCACCTTTTGTAGGGAGTCCTCAGGTGGCGCCACCTCATGGTGGGCTACCTTTTTTTAAAAATAAAAAAAAATAAAAAAATAAAAATGGTGCCAAGTGGAGTCCTGGAATGGTGCCACCTCAAAAGGTGTTTGACACATGTCAGAAGGACAGAGCAGTGGGCTCAGAAGGCGCCACCTCAGAGGAATTTGAATTTTGCTTTTTCTGGTGAAAGGAGATCTGGACATGTGGCAGTCTAGGATGGTTCCAAGTGTCAGCCTCCTGGAGGAGGTTCTTCAGATGGCGCCACCTCAGAGGAGAAGTTTGAAATTCAAATGGAGGTTGGCCCTGGAGGAATAGAGGGTGGACATGTGGTGCCACCTCAGGGTGGCTCCTACAATGCCATGTGGCAAGAGGGAGGAAAAGAGGGAAAAGGGACATGTGGCGCCATCTCAGGCCATCTGGAAAAATCAGAGCTCAGGATTTTCGCCACCTAGTGCCTTGTTTGAATTTTGAATGGTTTGCTTTTTCTGAAGAAAGCCAGGAGTGACATGTGTCTCCTACTTTTCTGAAAGAAGTAGGGAGAAGACATGTGTCCTCTACTTTTTCTGAAAGAAGCAGAGAATGACACGTGGCAGAGGGGAGAGAAGGTGGGCCAAGCCATATGGCGCCATCTCAGACAAGATGAAAAAGGTAGGAGTTCTTGATTTTCGCCACCTATGAGGAGTTTTGAACTTTTGAATTCTAGTTTTTCTGAAGAAAGCAGGAAATGACACATGGCACTTGCTTTTTCTGAGGAAATGAGAGCTTGCCATGTGTCCTCTGCAGGAGACACTCCAGAGGGCGCCACCTCAGAGGAGACAAGCCTACCTTTTTTGTAGGAATTTAGGAGTGACACATGTTTCCTACTTTTCTGAAAAAAATAGGGGGAGGACATGTGTCAGGCTACTTTTCTAGAAGGAAGGAGGGGTTGACACGTGTCCCCTGCAGGAGACACACTTCAAGTGGCGCCACCTCAGAGGAGACAAACTCCACTTTTTCTAGACAGGACAACCTATGACACTTGGCATCTTCTGGTAGTCTTTGAAATGACACATGGCGCAGGATGGATACTGACACATGGCAGACATGTGGCGGCTTCTTAAGGTAGCCCCACACTGACACTTGGCAGAAGAGGGAGGGTGACATGTGGCACCGACTCTAGGTGAACCCTATGCTGACACATGGCATGTAAATGGGAGGAGAGAGAAAAGACAAGTGGCACCAATCCAGGGGACAAGGCTCCTATATTTTTGGGTTTTTCAAAATTCAAATTTTCAAAAGGAAAGCTTGTGTGACACCACCTCAGTGTGGGTCACACATTGCTTCTTTATTGAAATAAGGATAAAACCACAACTTCTTTTTGGAATTTTCATAAAATCTGGACTAATGGGCAAAACAGGAATTTTGGAAAGAGTTGGCCCTTGTAGGGCAATTTTGTAAAAGAAAGATATTTGAAATTGTCAAAAAGGGCAAAATCTGAGGTGAAGTGACTCAAATCCATATTGAAAACTATCCAGATGGTTTTCCTGAGGAAATATTTTGAAATTCAGAGTCCTGGGGGTAAAATGGGAAAAATTGATAATTTTGAAGACCCAGGGTTTTGAAATCAATTTTGAAAAGAGTTGAAATTCTAATCTGGATTGAAAATTTTGAAATCAAGAGTTCTGGACCTCGAAATGACATGCTGTGCAGTGCAGTGATTTGAAATGCTCATGCAATGATATGCAATGTCATGTCTTATGAAATGCAATCTTGAATCAAGACTTGGAGATGTCTGTCTCCTGTCAGGAATAAAATTTTGAACATCTGAGTTAAAATTAGAGAAATTTTGAGAGTTGCAGATGAAATTTGGACTTTTGCAAGGTCCGGCTCAGAAAATGACCATTTTGCCCTCCAGCGATTTCAGAGGCTGGATGTTGATGCTTGGTGGAAATGTTGGGGAGGTGAGTGAAAATTTGGGGTGTTTACAGGTTGTCACTGCACGAGGGGGGTTGTTTGAGAATGGATGTGGAAAATTTGGAGTGTTTACACTAACCAATCAAGGTAATCAATAGTCCGGATGAATCCTGCTTTGAGCAAATCTTCAAGTCCTTCTTTGACTTGTTGTTCTATTCTGGGATCCATTTTTCTCAATTTCTGCTTGACTGGCTTAGCCTCTGGCTTTAAAACGAGGCGATGTTCGACCAATTTGGGATCTAAGTCCGGCATATCTTCATATGTCCATGCGAATACTTATTCATGTTGCTTGAGGAAATTTGTAAGTCTTTCCTTTTTTTCCGGACTCAGACTGGTTCCGATCTGGAGAATTTTGGGATCTTCCTCTGAACCGATATTGACATCTTCGGTCGGATCTTGTACTAGAGGAGATGGTTCGTCTTGCTTCTGAACTGCGCCGAATTCTGGTAATTCTTGAAGAGACTGATCATATTCTGCACAATCATCTGACCGCTTTGCAATCTTGCCATCTTCAGTGCTTGCTTTGACTATGTGAATTGCTACCAACTTCTAAAAAGCCTTGGGATTGAGAACGAGCTTCTTGATTGTCGGAGAATACATTCTGAAATATTGGATAAGAAATTGGATTCAGATAAAATCGCCCGTCATAAGTCAAGCAATCTTTTGAAGAGAATTATGCATAAATTGACATTAAAATTATAAAATGAAGAGATAGACGGAAAGGAGACAGATGGCATCCAAATAGACAAAGAAACTTGGAATTTTATTGATTTTGAATTGATCAAAGACATTGATAAAATGAGACATTTATTTTGGAAAGAATAGAAAGAAAATAACAAATGGTCTTCATTGTGCCCCTTTGACAAAAACAGTCTTCTTTGGTGATGTTATCGTTGCGAAATTTTCCCCCGTCTTCCCTTCCTTGCGGAAGAGAGAGAGGGAAATGCTTTCGCGATTCAAACTTGACCGGATTTTGAAAATTATTTTGAAATACTCGCCTCCGTTTTGAAAATTGCGGGAAAATCCATGGGATGGGGCTCGACCTGTCAGTACGAGGTTCGACCGTTCTTGCCGCCTTTAACAGGGGTAATCGAACCAAGGACCAAAATTGTGCTTGACTTAGTTAAATCATCAAAATCGTGTTCTATCCTAAATGCACAGAGAATTCAGGCATGTGCTATGAGATTTTGGAAAATGCAGCTTGGGAAAACATGATGTATGCTTGAAAAATATTTGGAGTTGAAAAGCATTTCTCAGGAAAGTCAATTTCTCAGGAAACTCAGATGAAAGGAGTTTTGAAATCACGAGAAAGTTCATAAAGTTGTGAGAAAATCATGAGTATTTGAAAATTCTGGGAAAATAGAAGTGATTCTTGAGAAAAGGTGAACATTTGAAAAAGGACAACACTTCTCAGGAAAACTCAGACTTTGAGAATTTTCTTAGAAAAATTTATAGGAAAACTCGTTGGAGAAGGAAGTTCATACTTAGGAAATTGAAATCCGGGGAATCTTAGCCTTGAAACCCTTGAAAACTGATTTTTTATTCTTGAGAAAGATCGGGAAACTCTTTTTGAAAATCTTAAGAAAATAGCATTTTCCAGGGAAAATCGAGGGAAAACTTTGATTTTGGAAATCCAACTTAGAAGTTTCTTGAGAGACTGGTTTCCATGGAAAACTGTGAAAACTTAACTTGGGAAAACCGATTTTAAAAAATCCTCAGAGTTTCTTGAGAAATCGATTTCTTTGAGAATGAAGTTTTCTTAAGAAAATCACGAGAAAACCAATGATTTCATGATGCAAATGATATGAGTGAATGAATGCACTTTGAAAGATTTTCTAAGAAATTTGTTGGAAAAATGTGTATTAAGTCAAAATAAATCCTTCACATATTCTGACTGTGGCCATGAATATGTTCAGAGCTTATTTGAGTTAATTCACAATACTTTGAAAATATTAGAAATATGATGTGCATTTTAAGATAGCCTAAGAGTGTAGGCTCAATGTGACTGGTAGAAAGATGATGGATCTGGGTCTCGTCCATATTCCGACTAGGGCCATAAATATGGATTCCACCGAGTTCATCAACTCCCTAAGAGTTGGTGCACGTGCCATTCGTTTACATCCATAGTGCTTTTGAAATAATGTGCATGAATCACATAAATAGGATATTGCATAAATTCAAACTATATGATATGCATCCTAGTCTAAGCAGAAAATTAAATCTCTTAATCCAAAATTTACATTATTACATCACTAAATAAATGAAATAAATGGAAATTTCAGACTTCAGCTCCTTCTTTTGAATGTCCCTGCCAAACTTGAAATAAGGTTAGCTCAAATATGTGGGGTTTTCCAAGATTTTCCAATAATATTATGAAATTATTGGATTTAATTGAATATAAACCCTATTATCATGCTTCCTTGATATTTGAAATGATGAAAATGCAAGAAATTCGGTAGAAAATAGTTTGAAATTCGGAATTGGGGTCAAAATGACCAAAATACCCCTAATATTAAAGTTATACCTTTAAAATCAGGGTTTTTTTTAAGGAAAACTTGGTAAAATTGAGATTTCGAAATTCAAATTGAATCAAATGATGATGAAATGCGTAATGAGATATGATGACATGCTGCTAAACATATTAAGACTGCAAAATCAGAATTTGACACTTTACAATTTATCCAAAGTAACGAATTTCACTTGTTTTTCGCTTAGATTCGGGTCCCGCGGGGCCCTGTTTTGATGATATGGCTAAATCAAGCCTCAAATGAATTCCAAATTACATTCAATTCGGTATGAAGCATTTACCTACTCTGATAAATAGCCTAAAATGATAAAAATAACGAAATGATATGATTTTAATGCTAAAATTTAAAGAAAGTCCTAAAAGGGATAGATTTTGCCTATGGACCCGAACCAAATGCAATGCTTAACATGATAATGCGTGATTTACACCATGAAAACTTCTGATAATTTTCAGACTGATAAAGGACTCGAAATGGAACATTTTTGGTTTTTACAGCCTCGGGATTTGAACCATGGTGAGTTCGGTAACAAGGATTTTGTTCTGACAGAGGTAAAAATCAGACTAATCTAATATAAAATGCTAATAAAATATAAAACCACCATGGAAATTTCGGATATTTAACAGAGATACTCAAGACACCTACATAGACAACTTTCATGTTCATGACTTTGGCATTTGACCAACAGAAATATGGATAAAAATATAACTTTTTAATCCTAAATTGACAGAACAGACAAATGTAGCCAAACAGGAGACTGACAGAAAAAAATCTGAAACAGGTATCACAACTGTTCTAAATATCACAAGCTTTCATATGCAAACATAGGACATCCCGAACATGACATTCACTTTTTACAGATTTGGATTTGGAGCAACACCCAAAGAGAATACATCGACCTAAGTCGATCCAAATTCTCAGAGGCCCAAATCAGGCTCTGACATGTGTCCCGCACTCTCGGATTTTTGTCAGATATATAAAAAAATCATACAAATCTCATAAAATCATATTAAAAACTAGACATCCTCTCGAGCTCACAACATATTTCGAATTGAAAATCGGATCTTCTACGAGGGAGATATCTATTTTACAAGTCGGAAAAGCGTTTTTAAAATGCATCCCGGGTAACAAAACCCGACTTGCTATTTTGAATGTTTACCACAGTAAACAAATTCAAATGCTTCCAAATTTTTGGCACATTTCTAAGGACACCTAAGGGCGCATTCCATGATTTTTTTAGAGTTTTTAACAAAAATTAAATGCATGAAATGATGTGTGGACTGACTGACAAAAACAGAGAACTATTGAAACTGAGCAGAATTGAAATAAAGGCTAAATTAATCCTAATTAATTCATGAAACATGCTAAATTAATGAAATAAAATGCAAATTAAATCTAGATAAATGCATAAATGCTAAAATCATCAAGGAATCATAATCATGTATTTTTATATATGTCGTTTTATGAGAATAGCTCAATCCATCTCTCGGATGAGCTCTTTCTTCAAACGACTCCCGAATCAAATTATGAAATCAAATCAAGAGGAAAAGAGGTGCACCTTGCTTCGTTACGCAGCTTTGAAACTCTTGAAAGAGACTGCTACCAAGGGCTTCATTCGTCCTTCGATCCGGGCTTCGGATGATCCACCAAAATCGACCTACGCTTGAATCGAGTTGGCCACTGCATGAACTTCACTGCACCTTCTCCACTGAGCCCAAGGGGGCGTGAATTCCCACAGTTCAAAATCAGATCCTCAAGAAGGCTAGGTCGAATTTCCAAGTCCAAAAGAGCTAAAAAAAATGGTCTCCCTAGGCTGGGCGTGAGCCCTTGTTTTTATAGAAATTTTCTAAAAAATTTGAATTTCAAACAGGCTCAATCTGATCCCTCCATGTGGCGCCATCTTAGGGGGTGCTATTTTGATTTTTTGAGAAAATAAAATAAGAAATTTGTGGGTGAGACACCTCAGCAGGATTTGAAATTTTTCAAAATTTGGGTTTGCTTGATTTTCTCTGCAGGAAGCTCCCAGATGGCGCCACCTCAGAGGGTGCTACCTGGGGTTTGAAATTCAAAATTTTCCTTTTGTAGGGAGTCCTCAGGTGGCGCCACCTCATGGGGCTATTTTTATTAAAAAAATAAAAGAAATAAAAGAAATGAAGCCAAGTGGGGCTCTGGATTGGTGCCACCTCAAAAGGAGGTTTGAGATGTAAAGCTGGAAACAGTAGGAGCATGCCATGTGGCACGACCTCTGGAAGCTCTTGACACATGTCAGAAGGATAGGAGTGGAAGAAGCAGAATGTGCCACCTCAGAGGAATTCAAATTATACTTTTTCTGCAGGAAAGGAGAGGCTGACATGTGGCACCACCTCAGGGTGGCTCCTACAGTGACATGTGGCAGGAGAACAGGAATGGAGGAAGCAGACTGCGCCACCTCAGAGGAGGGCTATTCTACTTTTTCTGATGTAAGGAGGTCTGGACATATGGCAGACAAGTGTCAGCTGTCTGGAGAAGCCTTCTCAAATGGCGCCACCTCAGAAGGAAATTCAAATTTCAAATGAGGGGGGGGGGGGGGTGCCCTGGAGGGATGGAGGATGGACATGTGGCCGTTCCTCAGAGTGGCTCCTACAATGCCATGTGGCAGGAAGGAAAAACAAGGAACATGTGGCGCCCTTCTATTCACAGTAGAAAAAGGTAGAACTCCAGGATTTTCGCCACCTAGCTCTTGTCTGAAAATTTTTGAATAGTTGCTTTTTCTAAAGAAAGCCAAGAGTGACATGTGTCCTCTACCTTTTTTGAAGGAGGCTGGAGATGACATGTGTCCTCTACTTTTTCTGAAGGAGGTAGAAGGAGACATGTGTCACCTGCTTTTTCTGAAAGAAGCAGAGAATGACACGTGGCAGAGGGAAGAGAAGGAGGTCCAATCCATGTGGCGCCATCTCAGACAAAATGAAAAAGGTGAAGTTCAGGATTTGCGCCACCTCTGGAGAGATTTGAATATTTGAATTCCATTTTTTCTGAAGAGAGCAGAAAATGACACATGGCATCTACTTTTTCTGAGAAGTGCAGAGAATGACACATGTCACCTGCTTTTTCTGAAAAGAGTAGAGGATGACACATGGCATTTGCTTTTTCTGAGGAAATGAGAGATTGACATGTGTCTTCTGCAGGAGACACACTTCAAATGGCGCCACCTCAGAGGAGACAAGCCTACCTTTTTCTGGAGGAAGCTAGGAGTGACACGTGTCTTCTACTTTTCTGGGAAAAGTAGGAAGAGACATGTGTCAGTCTACTTTTCTGAAAGAGGGAGAGGTTGACACGTGTCCTCTGCAGGAGACACTCTTCAAATGGCACCACCTCAGAGGTGACAAGTTTTGCTTTTTCTGGACAGGACAACACATGACACTTGGCATCTTGTGGTGACTTTGGAGTGACACATGGCACAGGGTGAAGATGGTGGACATTGACACGTGGCATGGAATGAAGAGTATGTCTAATGACATATGGCGGCTTCTTAAGGTGGCCCCACACTGACACGTGTCAAAGGATGGCAGGAGAGAGAAAATAACAAGTGGCGCCAATCCAGGGGACAAGGCTCCTATATTTTTGGGTTTTTCAAAATTCAGGTTTTTCAAAAGAAAAGCCTGTGTGACACCACCTCAGTGTGGGTCCCACATTGCTTCTTTATTGAAATAAGGACAAGACAACAAAACCTCTTTTTAGAATTTTCACAAAATCTTGACTAATTCGTAAAACAGAAATTTTTGAAAAGAGTTGGCCCCTGTAGGGCGATTTTGTAAAAGAAGGATATTGGAAATTGCTGACAAGAGGGCAAAATCTGAGTTGAAATTTATTGAAAATTATCCAGATTGTTTTCCTGAGGAAATATTTTGAAATTCAAAGTCCTGGGGGTAAAATGGGAAGAATTGATAATTTTGAAGACCCAGGGTTTTGAAATCGATTTTGAAAATAGTTGAAATTCGAATCTGGATTGAAAATTTTGAAATCGAGAGTTCTGGATCTCGAAATGACATGCTGTGCAGTAAAGTGATATGAAATGCTCATGCAATGCTATGTAATGACATGTCTTATGAAATGTAATCCTGAACCGGGATTTGGAGATTCCCGTCTCCTGTTAGGAGTAGAATTTTGAACATCTGAGCTAAAAATAGAGAATTTTTGAGAGTTGCAGATGCAATTTAGACTTCTGTAAGGTCCGGGCTCAGAAAATGACCATTTTGCCCTCCAGCAATTTCAAAGGCTGGATGTTGATGTTTGGTGGAAATGCTGGAGAGGTGAATAAAAATTTGGGGTGTTTACAGATGCCCCTCTTTGCTACTAAGTCGGCTTGTGGCCGAGCTTAGTGGCAAAGAAAAACACACCAAATTTGGGCTATATATAAAAAAATGTCTCAGTTAGAAGAATCTGACTGGGTATAGAGATATTAGCCCGAGGAAGATGGTAGATATGAAATGGAGAATGAAGAAGAAAGATTCACTCTATGAGAGTGAAGTTCAGGTTTTTGCCCTTATCCTGGATGGGACAGAAATACCTCGTATGGAACGAAGCTCAGGTTTTAACCCTTAACCTGATTGGGGGATGGAATATCTCATTGAAATGAGACTCAGGTTTGTACCCTTAACCTGATCGGGCGGAAGATGAAATACCTCTTTGAAGGAGGCTCAGGTTTGTACCCTTATCCTGATTGGGCGGAAAATGAAATACCTCTTCGACGGAGGCTCAGGTTTGTACCCTTATCCTGATCGGGTGGAAAATGAAATACCTCTTTGAGTGAGGCTCAGGTTTGTACCCTTATCCTGATCGGGAGGAAGATGAAATACCTCTTTGAATGAGGCTCAGGTTTGTACCCTTATCCTAATCGGGCGGAAAATGGAATACCTCTTTGACGGAGGCTCAGGTTTGTACCCTTATCCTGATCGGGCGGAAGATGAAATAGAATCCTCGAAAGAAGAGACCATGATGGAACCTTCGGATTTTGCACAGTAAATCCGATAGGGGTTTTGCAAAAGGAAGGAAAATGGAGTCCCTAAAGCTTGAAAAGGGATTGATCTTGGGTGTCTCATTGCTGAGACTAAAATCAGCTTTTGAAATTGCCTTTTGCGAGAAAATGATTGGTGGTTCGACCTTGAACCGAAATGGACTGTCTATGGTGGGACAGTGGGGACACAGGGAAGTGTGCAAATCTGAGAATTCATGCTCTCAAAGAAGGGAAGGAATCAAGTCCTTAAGAGGGATTTAAAATTGGTGTCAGGATGCATCGAAAGCAGACATCAAGCTCTCACTTCACGTCAGGATAGCTAGAAAATATTGTCAAAATGTTGGAAATTTTGCTGTTGATTCAAAATGTTTGAAAATGTTGCACATGGTCGCAGAGATATTCTTTCTTTTTTACCCAAAGCATTACCTCTAAACAAGGTTCACTTCATATTATCGGGACTTGAAATCCAAATTGCTTGCAATTGACCTTCAAGGAAGCTATCAATTTCCTTGATATGAGCAGGAAAGAGAATTTGATATTGTGAAAGCAGTTGATAAAAGAGTATTGATAATAGAATTTCACAAGATTAAAGAGGATTCTTGATAGATTTGGCAGTTTGATATCCTGAGAGCTTCTCTCTTGATAATCTTTCTGCACTCTTATTGGACTCTTTGGTGTTTTGGCTACCTTCTCCTTCATTTTGGAGGTATTCTGACTTTCTCTCTCTCTCTTTTTCCTCTCTTGCTCTCTTTCGGGAAGGGTACGTCACAAACTCCTTCATCTTGGAGATGTTTCGATCCTTCTTGGGCAATGGGTTTGGAGATCTTTGGTTGATAGCTGAAATTAAATATCTTTTAGGGATTGTCGAGAGGTTCATCGCATCTGCCTTCATCTCGACAGTGCTTTGGACTTTCCCTGGAAGGATCCGTCACAAACTCCGTTATCTTGGAGATGTTTCGAATCTTCTTTGGCCCCGGGGGTCTACTCGCTTAGTTCGCCTTCATCTTGACGACAAGTGAGAGATCCCTTTTGCGGATATTTAATTGCAGCTTAGGTGATTCTGAGGAGACAGGGCTTGGGTGAATTCTTTCTTTTCCTAGCACTCAGGATATTTTCACTGCCTCGTCTTTACAAGAAATAACCTTTAAAGATGTGCCATTGACTGCGATCAATATCGATCATCTACAGCTTTTCAATAACATTGAATTTTCTTTTCTGGCCATATCGAGGACTTATCCTTCATACTTTTGGTTGGCCAATAGAAAGAATTTGACTTTTGAATCTCTTTTCGCAAAAGCTTCACTCTTTTGGAAGTAATGCTGAAGGTAAATAGAGATTTATGCAATAAAGATTCTGAAATCAACAGATAATTGATTTGACAAATTGACAAAATTTTCTTGAAATCCTTGGTGAAAATGAGTATTTGAAATCCGGCTCAACACATCCGTGACGAAAATTCTCCTCTCTTTTTCCCCAAAAAGAGAGACTCAGGCTTAGCCCTTACCTGAATGGGAAATGGGAAATACTCCTCTCTTCCCTGAAGAGGAGGTGTTTGCAAAACTGACTTTCGAAGAGAAATTAAGCTTTCGTCAAAGCTCCTTAATATTAGGCTTCTCTTATGGAAAGGGGGCCGATAATAGTGAGGTCTGAAAAATGGCCTAGTATGAAATTGGGGGGTCACAAGAAAAGCGAGTCTCCGTCGAGCCTCTCCCTTAAAAAAGGTTCCTCGTGTGAAATTGGAAATTGTTTTGCAAACGGTTCACAAAGACGCGAGTCCCTTCAAACTCTCCCTGAAAAGGGGCTAAGTGAACGAATTGGATAGCATGCGAAAAGAACGAGCTCCCTCGAACTCTCCCTAAAAAGGGTCTCTCGCAAGAGAAAATGATTGGAATTGGATATTGAGATTGATTGACCCAAAGGTTGAAATTGAAAATTGGAAAATTGGTTGCTGGAAATTGAATGACCCGAAGGTCGAAATTGGATGACCTGACGGTCGAAATTGAGAATTGGTTTGACCAAAAAGGTCGAAATTGAGAATTGAGTGACCCGAAGGTCAAAATTTGGAAATTGGGTGACCCGAAGGTCGAAAATTTGGAAATTGATTGACCCGAAGGTCGAAAATTTGGAAATAGGGTGACTCGAAGGTCGAAAATTTGGAAATTGAGTGACCCAAAGGTCAAAATTTGGAAATTGAGTGACCCGAAGGTCAGAATTTGGAAATTGGTAATTGAAATTGAGAATGGGAAATTGGGTGACCCAGAGGTCGAAATCGGAGAATTGCCTGATTTGAAGATTTAAATTGGAATTTGGAGGGCAAAATATCAAATTTGAGCAATTGACGGACCCTGATGATTGAAATGACTTGGATCAATCAAAGGAGAATAATGAGTTCGAGTTAGAGCTCGAATAAAGTAAAGAGATCTCGAGTCAGAACCCGAATCAACAAAAGGAAAATGAAAGACTCGAGTCAGGGCTCGAGTAAGATAATGAGATCACGAGTCGGAACTCAGATCAACAAAGGAAAATGAAAGGTTCGAATCAGAGCTCCAATAAGATAATGAGATCACGAGTCGGAACTCGGATCAACAAAAGAAAATGAAGAGCTCGCCTCTGAGCTCGAATGATGTAGAGAGATCATGAGTCGGAACCCGGATCAACAAAAGAAAATGAAGAGCTCAAATCTGAGCTCGAATGAATAAAGAGATCCCGAGTCGGAACCCGGATCAATCAAAAGAAAATGATGAGCTCGAATCTAAGTTCGAATGAATAAAGAGATCTCGAGTCGGAACCCGGATCAACAAATGACAGAAATGAAGAGCTCGAGTTAGAGCTCAAATGATGAGGTCTCGAGTCAGAACTCGGATCAACAAAAGAAAATGATTTGAAATAAAAACCCGAGTCGGAACTTGGTTTTTCGAAAAGTTAGGATTTTGAAAATGTACCAGTTTGAATACTGGTTTTTGAAATAATACCAGTTCGAGCACTGAGTTTTGGTTCAGTATTGGTGATTACCTTTCAATTTTGAATCATTTAGGAATTGTGATGGGACTGTTTATTGAAATCCCAATACTAACCGGATTGTTGTTAATGTGGTTGAATGCAAATGAATATGAATTGATGCATATGAATGCACACGTGCGTGAAATGAGGAATTTGTTTATCCTGCCTGCATACAGAACAAAATTTTAAAAATGCCCCAGTATAACTGGGAAAGAAAGTTGGATCATTATTTGAAGAATATAGGAAGGATTACAAGAGGAGAATAAATGTTTCAAGTATAAAACTTTTTCAAGTGTCGAGCATTAATAGGATCTGGCAATTCTACCCCATCGGCATTGATGAGCCGATATGAGTTGCGGGGTAATGCTTCTTTGACGACATATGGGCCTTCCCAATTTGGCGACCATTTGCCGCTGGGACGATGCTTGAGGTAAGCTGTGGATCGAAGTACTAAATCATTGACTTTGAATCTTCTTTCGATGATAGACTTCGCATATTGCCTGGCTACTCTCTGGCGATAGGATTGAGCATGCTCTGCTGCTTTTAGCCTTCTCTCGTCGAGTAAGTCTAGTTGTACCAGTCGCTGCTGTTGGTATTGATCAAGAGGTAATTTTAGAAGTGACGCGAATTTCAAAGCGGGCTTTTGAACATGTAGCGGCAATACTACTTCTGTTCCATAGACCAATTCTGATGGAGTAGCATTCGTTGGAGTGCGAATGGTGGTCCGGTAGGCCCATAGTGCATCGTGGATCTTCTCATGCTAGTCGCGGCCTGTTTCCACAGTTCGCTCCAAGATACGAATTAAAATCTTGTTGGTGGCCTCTGCCTGACCATTCCCTTGAGGATAGTAGGGAGCGGAGAAATGATGATAGATCTTGAACTTTAAGCAGAATGTCTTCATCTTTTCATTCTTGAAATGACTGCCTGTTATCATCGCAAAATTTTACTTTTGCAAATCAAACTGACCTTTGAAAAAGTTTTTGAAAATAACTCGCCTCCGTTTTAAAATGCGGGAAAATTCCGTAGAATGGGACTCGCTTGTCGGTACGAGGTTCAACCGTTCCTGCCACCTTTAACAGGGGTAATTGAACCAAGGATCAATCTTATGCTCTACTCTATTCAACTTGTCTAAATCATATTCTAATTTCTAAATGCACATAGAATCAGGCATGTGCTATGAATTTTCAGAAAATGCACATTTTGAAAACATGATGTTTGCTTTGAATGATTGAAATATAAAATGTAAATCTTGGAAAATCGTGAATTGGGATTTCAAATATACTTCTGAGAGAAATAAAAATCGATTTTGAGGAATCCTTGACATTTGGTGAAAATCGATTCTGAGAGACTTGGTTTCTCTGAATTCAAACTTGGAAATTGAAATTCTAACTTAGAAAAATTGAATTTGGAACTTGGGAAATACTTGAAATATCCTTTGAAATTCAATGTCTTTGGGAAAATCGATTTTGCTATAAGACTTAGGAGATTTTGAGGAAATGAACTTCTTTGAATTGAGATTGGAATTGGCAAATGCATGAAATGAATGAATATGATTTTGAGGAATTGAGAAATACTTTTTGTATTTTTGAGAAATGCAGTGCATTTTTGAAGTTAGCCTAAGAGTGTAGGCTGAATGTGGCTAATGTGAAGATCATAAATCTAAGTATCATTCATATTCTGACTATGGCCATAAATACAAATTCCACCAAGTTTATAAACTTCATAGAAGCTGGTGCATGTGCCATTCGTGTAGACCATGGTGAATTTGTAAAAATATGCATGAATCATCATCCATCACACATTAAAATTATAAAAAAAATAAACTATATGCAATGCAACCTAATCTAAGCAGGAAATGTAAATTCTTATTCCAAAGTTTAATTTAGTTTACATCACTATTGAAATTTAAATACATGAAAAAATAAAGTCTTCAATGTACCTGCAAAACTAGAAAACTTGGTTAATGAAAATATGTTGGCTTTTCTAGATTTATCCAACAATATCAGGAAATTGTTGGATTTTGCTAGATATAAGCCTCTTCCTTGATTCCCTTAAATAAAAATGATAAAGTATGAAATAAAATTGAAAAAATATGAAAGAGAAGATATGGAATTTCGAAATTGGGGTCAAAATGACCAAAATACCCCTAATAACAAGACTATGGCCTTGAAATTAGGGTTTTTAGAAAGATATTTTGATAAAATGCAAATTTTGAAATTTGAATGGAATAAACCCAAACCAAATATGCTATGACATGATTAAAAATATGAAATTAGGGTTAGGGATTTCGAAATTTAGGTCAAATGACCAAATTGCCCCCGATAGCAAGACTATGGCCTTGAAATCAGGGTTTTTAGAAAGAGATTTTGGTAAAAACTTAGGTTTTATGCACTAAATGAAATCAAATGAGCACAAAATTAAATATAAAGCATCCTAATATGATTATAAACATGATTAAACCCTAAAAATATATGCTTATGCACGAAAATCCAATAATATCACAAAAACTGTGATTTTTGCAGTGTTTTTGGATCTTTCAGGAACCCGGTTTTCCAATTTGCTTAATTCAGCCATCAAATGGATTCTAAAATCCATAAAAATTGGTACCTGCACTTGTTATAACCCTAATGTCGAATTGGAATTATAAAAATAATTTTTTGACATTGAATTAATCCGAAAATTGCATTAAACCCTAAAAATATGCTATTTTGACCTAATTCACCAACCAGTTTCAGTCCAAGACCTGAACCAGGGGTCAAATCTCCATGGAAATTTATGAAATTTTACAAAGACTAACTATAAAGAAAAAAAGAGATTTCTCAATTTACATATCGAAAAAATCATCTCCGGTTAGGGAGAAACCCTTCCGGCAATCTGAGCTAAAATATATCACTTTTAATAGGGATTAAAACAGCTATTCCAGATTGAAAATACAGACATAAATAGCAGTTCTAAACAAAAATCTCTGAAATTTTAGTGGTGAACAGTAGACAAAAAAATAATAATACTCACTTTTTACAGATCTAAAATCGGATCTGTGGTTTGGGATTTATGACTAACACAAGTCTGATTAGGGTTTTGGTAAACCCTAACGAGCTTTAAATTTAAAAACAGATTCTCTAAAAGGGGAAAAATACTAAACAGTGATAAAAAAATCCGAAAATTTCACAGAAGACAAATCTACTCAATGTAATTCCATAGCACTTTACAGATCTAAAATCGGATATAAGATGAGAGAAATATCATCACAGCAAGTTACCTTCTTGATTTTAACCACGATTTTAAAGCTTTAAAAACCCGATTTGATGTCTGATTTTTTTGACAGGGTTCCCGAGATCCAAAACCTCTGATTTTTCTACAGTAACTCAATAACTCATGTATGCACCACATATAAACAAATCAGAAATAAAAAATGAGAACTTCAATCTGAAATAACATTATCTTTACTGTTCTAAACCTAAAACACACAGAAATTTAAGAAACTTGACAAACCATGCATTAACTAATGTAAATAAATAAAATAAACCATAAAACAGTAAATAAAAATTATTTTTATGCTGTAGAACGTAAAACAAACATGAATAAACCATGAAAATAAATTAAAAACAGGGAATCAATGGCTGGAATTTGATATCACCTTTAAAACATAGATTTAACCCATTAAAAAGGGTAAATCATATATTTTATTGGTTAATAATATAAAGAACCATATTAAAATCAATTCTAATGGATTAAAATCCCTGTAAATCACCCAAAACAGGGTTAGATCACCTTCTTGGATCGTTCTTGCTGATTCTTGATGGTTCTTGAGGTTTAATCCATGGTTTAATCCATGAAGGGGATGACACCAATGGCTAAAATTGATTTAAAACATGAAAAAGTATTAAATAAAACTAAAAAATATTAAAAATATTACCTTGGTGCTTGCAGCTGCAATGGAAGAAGGTGGAGGTGCTGGAGAGGAGAGAGAGGCCACGAAAATTTGAGAGAAAAGAGCCCTCCTTTTGGCCCCCCTTAGGTCCCTTTTTATAGTTTTTCAAAAAGTCACTTAATTAGGGTTAATTAAGAGGTTTTTCATTTTTTAGGACTCTTTCTAATAAATCCACTAAAGGCAACAATTTTTTTGTGGTTTTCTAAACTAGGTGGGACTCTAATTAATCCCTAATTAGCCCCTAACTAAACCTAGAAAACCCCCAAATGTGATGCCACTTGGCATCTTTCACATTTGGGTTTTTAAAACACCTTTAAAAACATTTAAAAACACTAGTTTTAAAAACTATATTTCAAAATGAGTTTTCAAAATGGTTTTGACTCTTCTAAACCTCTAACACTAACCAAGACATCAACTAACCCTAGTCTAGCCCTGACTTACTCGAATATGGCGCCACCCCGAGTGGGCCCTACTTGAGTTTTTCAAAAAGTGATTTTAAAACTTGAAATTGAAGGAGTTTTCAAAAGATTTTCAAAAGTAAACTTAAAATTAGGATTTTTGAAATGGCATAAGGTACTAACTGAGTTAGAATTCCTCTGGATATGATGCCAACTGAGTGGGCCCACATCGAATTTTGAACATTTTTGAAATAAACACTGAAAATGGCTTTGAAAAGGGGTTAAAATTGACATTTGAAATTCAAGATCTTTGAAAATAGGGTCTCAAGCGAACTGGAACTCCGGGTTAGAGTCTTGAACCCTTAGGACTCTGAGTTTTTAGATTTTAAAAGCTAAATGAAAGAATTTTCAAAAGATTTTATCAAGAAATGATGAAATAAGTCAGAAAACACAGTCAGGGTTAGACTCTCAACTCGACCGAACTCTAAAATAGAGTCCTGAACTAACTGGACTCTGTGAAATGACCTAAATTTCGAAAACAAACGAAAAAGATTGAGAATGGAAGTAAAACAGACTTAAAAACAGACTCCTGACTGGATTAGGACTCTGAGACAGAGTCCTAATCGGACTGAAACTTTCAAAAATTTGAGAAATTTAATGCATAGAGGAATTCAGAAGCAACACCACCACAATGGGTCTCATCTGTGAATTGAAATCGATTAAAATTTGAATTTTAAATGAATTTAGATTGTTTCCTTGAGAAAATATTTCGAAATATAAAGTCCTGGGGTTGGAAAATGACAGAGTATTGAATAAAGACCCAGGTTTTGAAATTGATTTTGAAATAAAAGCTTTAAAATTCAAATCTGGATTGAATGTTTTGAAATAGGAGTGCTGGATCTCGAAAATGAGATGCAATGGCATGCAATGCTATGCAGAATACATGCAATGACATGCAATGATCTGTAATGACTTATGAAATGGACAAACACTGGATGAGGGTGAAAATTTGGGGTGTTTACACTGCCATTATGTGACACGATGTCATGTGGGATGCCGAAACGACAAAGGATGTTCTTGTGAATGAAAGAGACCACGTGTCGGCCTTCTACCGTGCGAAGAGTGATAGCTTCTACCCACTTGGTAAAATATTCTGTTGCGGCAAGGAAGTATTTGTGGCCATTTGAAGCTGAAGGAGTGATGGGACCTACGACATCGAAGGCCCACATAAAGGACGGCCATGGAGAAACAACGGATTGCAAATATGTTGCGGGAGCATGAATAGAAGGTGCATGTATCTGGCACTGCACGCACTTCTTCACATAATGATAACAGTCTTGTTGCATGGTCTTCCAGTAGTAACCTGCTCTGATGATCTATTTGACAAGGGTTTGGTAGCCGACGTGGCCACCACAAATGCCTTCGTGTGCTTCTCGCACGACTTCTTTGGCTTCGTCTTCGTCTAAGCATCTGGAATATTCTGAACTGAATCCTCGACGATAGAGGACATTGGCCAAAATGAAGTATCAAGTAGACATACGCTGGATTGCTCGTTGTTCTTTCTTTAAGAGTTCTGGAGGAAATTCGCCAGTTTCTATGAAAGTTTTGATATTGTAATACCAAGGTTTCTTCCTTTGCTCAGCTTGGTTTACTTGCTCTGTTGGAAGGAAAGCAGGTTGGTCAAGTCGGCCAATTTCAAAAGAGCGACAAGATTCTCTATTTCTGAATGCCATAATGGAGCCTAAACTGGCTAGGTTATCGGCCACTTGATTAAAATCTCTCTTGATATGGAATAACTGGAATTCTTCAAACTTGCTGACAAGAGCTGAAACAATTTTCTGATAGGGAAATAGCTTCTGATCTTTGACTTGCCATTCGGCTCGAACTTGATTGACAACAAGTAATGAGTCGCCGTAGGCATGCACTCTCTTAACATTGAAGTCTTGTAGAATCTTTAGACCTTGAATCAGAGCTTCATACTCAGCCATATTGTGAGTGCATTGAAAGTCTAATTTTGGGGAAAAATGGAATCATTTCTTTTTCAGGGGTGATTAATAAGATTCTGATGCCTACTCCAGCCATGTTCTTAGAGTCATCGAAAAATAAATTCCAGACTGGAGATTGCTGGATATTGCAAATTTGCTCATCTGGGAAATCATCTTCGACTTTCACTTCTTCTGCTAGAGGAAAATCCGCCAATTGATATGCAATTGCTTGGCCTTTGATTGATTGCTGCGAGACATATTCTAAGTCGTACTGCATTAGTAAGACTTGCCATTTGGTGACTTGTCCGCTGAGAAAAGGTTGCTCCAAGATGTATTTGAGAGGGTTGAGCTTGGACAAGATTTTGACTTCTGATGCTAGCAGGTAGTGTCTTAGCTTCTGACACATCCACACCAAAGCTAGGCAGGTCTTCTCTATTTGAGAGTATCTCTTTTCATAATCTATGAAAGTCTTACTCACATAATAGATGGTGTGCTCTATTAGGCTGCCTTCTTTGTATTGTGCCAAGAATCCGCCGCATGCGACTTGATTGACTAAGATGTATAATAAAAGAGGTTTTTCTAATTCTGGCGGCTTCAAGATAGGAGGGTTGAGAAGATACTTTTTGATTCGATCGAACGATTGCTGACACTCTGGTCCCCATTCGAACTTCACTCCTTTTCTGAGCAAGTGATTGAAAGGTTCGCATCTCATTGCCAATTTGGAAATAAATCGCCGGATTGATTGCATACGTCCCTGAAGGCTACGTAATTCTTTGAGATTTTTCGGGGGTGGCATATCAATGATAGCCTTTGCTTTGGCTGGGTCAATTTCAATTCCCTTTTTGCTGACCAGAAAACCCAACAGTTTGCCTGACTCGACTCCAAAGACACACTTTTGCGGGTTAAGCCTTAACTTATAAAGGATGAGTCGCTTAAAGACTTGATCAAGAGCTTCGAGGTGATCTTCTCCCTCTTTAGATTTCATAAAGATATCATCAACATACGCATCCATGACTTTGCGCATCTGATCGTGAAATATAACGGCTATTGCCCGTTGATATGTTGCTCCAGCATTCTTGAGACCAAAAGGCATAACGGTATAGCAGAAAGTGCCCCAAGGCGTAGTGAAGGAGGTTTTGGATTGGTCGCGGGCAGCCAACTTAATCTGATTGTAGCCGGAATATCCATCCATGAAAGAGAACATAGCATGTCCTGCCGTGCTATCGACTAGAAGATCGATGCTTGGAAGTGGATAATCATTCTTCGGAGTTGCCTTATTGAGGTCTCTGAAGTCTATGCAGATCCTTACTTTGCCACTTTTCTTTGGGTCAACGACGATATTGGCTAACCAATCTGGGTAGTCAATAGCTCGGATAAATCCTGCTTTAAGCAGATCTTCAAGTCCTTCTTTGACTTGTTGTTCTATTCTAGGATCCATTTTTCTCAGCTTCTGCTTAACTGGCTTAGCATCTGGCTTCAAGACAAGACAGTGTTCGACTAATTTTGGGTCCAAGCCCGGCATATCTTCATATGTCCATGCGAACACTTCCTCATGTTGCTTGAGAAAATTTGTAAGTCTTTCCTTCTCTTCTGGACTCAAACTGGTTCCGATCTGGAGGATTTTGGGATCTTTCTCTGAACCGATATTGACCTCTTCAGTCGGATCTTGTACTAGAGGAGATGGTTCATCCTGCTTCTGAACTGCAGCGAACTCTGGTAATTCTTGAAGAGACTGATCATATTCTGCACAATCATCTGACTGCTTTGCAATCTTGCCCTCTTCGGTGCTTGCCTTGACTCTGTGAATTGCTGCCGACTTGGGATTGAGAACAAACTTCTTGATTGTCCGAGAAGTCATTCTAAAATTTTGGATAAGAAATTTGGTTCAGATAAATCGGCCCATCGTAATTCAAGCAATCATTTGAAGGGAACTATGCATAAAATGGTATTTAAAATTATAATGAAGAGATAGAAGGAAAGTTGGAATTTTATTGATTGATCAAAGACATTGATAAAATGAGACATTTATTTTGGAAAGAATAGAAAGAAGATAACAAATGTTCTTCAATGTGCCCCTTTGACAAAAATAGTCTTCTTTGACGAGCTTCCTCCAGAGAATCCTAGTCCTTCTCTGTGGGGACGATGCTTCTGGATCATTGGCTCTATGCGGCCATCTTCATTCTTGCCGAGTCCCTTGAAGGGTTGATAACCATGCTTCATAAGTAACTCAAATCCCTTTCTTGCCTTCATGAATTACGGAAACAAGGGGTGATCCTTAATGGCGTTGTAGTTGATTCGGCCTCCAACCTTGAAGAATTGAGGACCTCTCCATCGGGTCATGGCTACCGTGTGCAGAGATGGTTCTGATGATGCCTGAAGAATTTCTCGATTCTCTCCGAGGCTGATCTCTTCACTTTCCCTGATGCTGGGAATATCTACAGTGAATGATGGCCGGGGAATCATGGGCTGTGGGAGCCTTTCTTCTGGGTCTTCTCCCAGTATTGTGGTAATCATTCCACCTTTTGACCATTTCACGCATTGATGGAGGGTGGAAGGCACTGCATTTGCATTATGAATCCACGTCCTTCCGAGCAGCAGATTATAGGTGGGTGGCACATTGACCACATGGAAAAGGACAGAGTGCACCGAATAGTTGATGAACACTTCCAGAAATATCTTGCCTTTGGCCGTTTGACCATGGTTGTCAAACCTGTAGATAGTGATGGGATCTGGAATATATTCTTCATCCTTGATCCCTAATGCCTTCCCTGTCATCTCGGGACAAATATTGAGGCTACTGTCTCCATCGATCAGCACATGTGGTACTGTCATTCTTCTGACTCGAACGACAATGTACAAAGCATTATTATGGAAGGAATGAGGCTTTGGAAGGTCCTCATCCGAGAAGTTGATTGGTGCATTTGTCATGGCAGAGTTCACAATCTGTGTCATGTCTTCAGGAGAGGTACTGGGCTTAACTTTGATTTTCCTGAGTAAATCATCCAGGACTCGTTGATGCTTGCTAGAATTCTTGGCCAAGTCAAAGATGGAAACATTGGATAGAGCGGTCAGAGGCTTCTGACTTGTACCTTCCGGCCTGGGTTTGATGATTTGCTTGAAGAAGTCAGGAGTTCCTTTTGACTTAGGGGCTGACTTTACAGGAGCTTCCAAAACTTTCATTTTGCCGAATGCTGAAATTAAGTCCATCTTCTTAGAATCAGGAGCTGCTTGTCGTAGTACTGATACCTGGTGTTGAACTTGTAGGTCTTGTGCAGAACACGGTTTGATGTGTTCATGCGGCAGGAATGGCTGTGCCGACACTACTGCTGTGGTGTGTGGAGGAAATGGCTGATTGAGAATATCCATCTTCTCTTCTTCTTCTCCTTCCACTAAAAGATTTTTTTCAATGAGATCTTGTATAATGTTTTTGAGAACAAAGCAGTTCTCAGTGTTGTGTCCCATTGTCCTGTGGAACTTGCAAAATTGATCCTTCCACTTCCCCATAGGCACAAGGGGATCAGCCAATCTGGGCAACTTAACCATCTCTTTTGACAACATATACTCGAGCACATCCTCGAGTGTTTGGTCTAAAGGGGTAAACTTTATGTCATAGCTCCATCCTTCATGTCTAGTCTTCTCACGCAGTTTTGGCCCTTGATCCTGCTGAGGAGGCTTGCTGTATTGAGGGGCAGGTTTTGCTTTCTGATCTTTGTTGCTTGAGCTGCCTGCATCGTAGCAGTAATCTCTTTTCTGCCCCTTGTGCTGATTTCGGCCTTTGTTGCTGTTGTTGGCAGAATAAGTAAAGTGAGCTTTCTTCTTCTGCTCACCTTGGGAGTTGCTCTTGGAAAAGGTGAAGCCTTCATAGACTCCATTTTCCACACTCAGTTCGAGCCATTCGGCTCTTTCAGTCAATTCGATGAAAGTCCTGGATGGTGCTGTAGAGATTAATCCTCTTAAAGGCTGTGAAAAGTTGTTGAGGATTAGGGACAGGGCGTGCCTTTCCGAGATAGGATCTCTCATTTTGTTGCAGGCCGATCTTCATCTGTGGATAAAGTTCCGCGCCTTTTCATTCTCATTCTGCCTGAGATTGCAGAGATGGCTCAATGTAGGCAGTGCTTCTGTGTTGAACAAGAAGCGTTCAATAAACAGGTTTACAACTTTGTCGAACTCCTTAAGCTCGATGGGGTTGATATGCTCAGCATACCACTTAGCTGCAACTCCTTCCAAGCTGCGGGGGAAGCATAGAAACAATGCTCGGTTGTCCCTCTTGAACCGAGAGCATTCTGCAAAGAAAGTGGCGAGATGAGCTTTTGGGTCGCCAGAACCGTCAAACTTAATGAATTTACGGGGAAGATTCTCCAGATCATCATCCCCTTCTAAGCCGTCATAGAAGTCCTCACTGGTGAAGACTTTCTTTCCCTTGTCGCGGGCTTGCAAATCCTTGACAACTCGAGCCATTTCCTTGAACTGTGCTTGCAAGGGTTCTTATGCATCTCGGCCTTTTGATCTGTGGCTTTTACTTTGGCCACGTTTCTGAAACACTGGAGGCACTTCATATTCTTCATCCGTATCTTCAATGGAGTCTGATTCATCTGAGATTTCCTCTGCCTGGATCTGCCTTTTGGAAGCCTTCTTACCCCTGTGACCATGGAACTTTTCTCTAAATGGATTCCTTTCTGAGTTGGTCCCGGGCTGCTCATTCATCATTTTATTCATCATTTTGCGAAACATGGCATACATTTGAGGGTCTATGCCATCGTCTCCTTGTTGCTCTTGGCTCTTCTCGGATCGGGGGGAACCCATCTCTTCTTCCGAGGCTGACAAATACTGCGGTGTTGTTGTCCTTTTGCCTGATCTTGTTTGAACCATCAAATGTTGTAGACGCTCTCTGCAGGGCAAAGACCTGATTAGACTCTGTAGGAATTGGTTTTTTGGAAGAAATATTTGCTGAAAATATGGTAGATAATTTGAAAAAGACATCCCATTACTAGGGACTGAGTCATCGCGGGAATCACGACAATTGTGTTGTCATTCCTTTTGCAAAAGAAATAAACAACGAAAATATGCCTTGTTACCTAGGCGAGGTCGTCAAACCACAATGGAAAGAGAGAAAATTTTATAAAAATGAGGAAAATATGATTTTATTGATCTTGACAAAGAGGTGGAGGACAGACAATTTGCCATCATTCATGATAGTCGGCAGACACTCTAGGACCAGAAAAGATTTTAAGAGAGACAAAAGAATCCCAACTATAGCGGGCAGAATGATATGCCTCAGACCATTGTGCGGAGGTGAGATCAAACTCTGCCATAGCTCCTGATAACAGTCGGGCTTCGACGTATTGCTGCCTCTGGAAGAACTGTCGAACACATCTCTCTGGTTGGTAGTAAGTGTAGAAGAATGGTCCCAGCAACTTGAACCGCTTGCCATAAACATATGTATATCTGGGAGGGGATAATTGTCGATCAAAATAGTCCCAAACTATGTCATCTTCCTGAATGTTGTTGATCATGGTTCGGTACTGCGACACTAGAAGCAGTTCTTGACCATTGTATCTGAAAGAGCTTGCTCGGGCTGGAACATGCTGGAAGAACCAGGATTGAAGTGCGTAGATGCAACCTTCAACTAAGATGGATCCCCCCAGTGAGAAACGGGTCAGACCACGATATAGGAAAGCAAGCACCGCCATGGCTATGGAGAGGCGATTGGTCTGCCGACTTTCCCATCTTCTCATAAGCTGGATTATTCTGATGTCCATGTAGTTTTGTCCATCTGGAAAGAGGGATAATGCTACAATGCACAGATTCATTGTATTCTGAATCCTTTCTTTAGCTGTCCTAGATAGCGAACTGACTTCAATGAAGGTCCCGTACTGGCGGTACAACTCAAGCAGGTCAACATATTCATTTCCCTCCAACTGGATCAGGGGCCAGGATCGGTGGCCTGTCATACAAGCTAAGGAGTCTCGGGGGTCCAAACCCTTGACGTTGATAAGGAACTGATGTTCTAATGGATCGCCTGGTTGACCGACTGGCTCTGGTAATCCCATGATCTCTGAAAATTCATCCATTAAAACGGTCATTTCTCCCCAGGGGAACCAGAAGGTGCACGTCCGAGGGTTCCATCGCTCCACCATTGCATGAATCAGGTTGCCGTTGATGGTCTGCTTTCCGACTGTTGATGCCAGTTCTAATTCGCACTCGCTCAAATGGTCCGGGAACATTCGGGAAAAGCTTTTTAGCCAGGAATAGTACCATCGGGGAATGAAAGTTCTGGTGCTGAGGGCTCGATGTTCAGGACGACCTTGTCGCACCTCATAGGAGATGTGACCTTCAGGAAAGATAGGATCGATTTGACTGGATGCCATCGAACTGAGAACAGAGGAAGACTTAGAATGAGACTTTTGGGAAAATATGAGAAATTTTGAAAATATTTTGCAGGCAGGATATAAAATGCAGATGGAAATTTGAGATCCAGTAGAAAGATAGAATGAGAAAATCGCCTGGAGTTTTGAAAGAAATTGGATATTTGAGAAAATCATCCAGGGTTTTTAGAAAAAGACCTTGTGGAAAATAAGGATATTTTGAAAAAGGCCTAATAAGTTGGAAAACATTGGAAAATATAAAGAATTGAGCAAATAACACACATACAAACACATCTTGCACAAACATTTATGCGCATACAACACTCCCTAAAAGGCTGACTCTAGATGCATCACTTTGAAAACAGCTGTAGGACCCTAACCCTAACTCTAAGTTCAGATCATCTTTGTCCAATCCAGTTATGTTGATATACTCGAACCAAAATTCGAGGTACGTGGCATAGAATTTCAACTCCGGTTCTAAGGTGAGGTTTTCCAACATCCTTGAGCGCCTACCGATATACTTTGGACTGTGGCCCGCGGTACGTGGTAGGGGGGTGTTAACCCAAATAGTTGGCCCAGTTGTGAGGCTCTGTCCCGAACTAGGGTTCTGGAAGAGAGCCCAGCAACGTGAAGATCGGGTAATGATAGGTAATGGAGATTTTGAAAAAATGATCACATGCAAGAAATAGAGGGCTCTAAATCCTAGAGAGATAGATTTTGAAAACTTTGAAGAAGCATACATTGTTTGTATTCAGATCCTAAATTGAGGAGAGTCGTATTTAGACCTAAGTCTATGTGAGCATGAAAATATCTCCTCAATCTGGTCCTACCAAACCATGCCTAGTCTATATGCAATCAATGTCAGCTAGGTCAGAATCTAGGCTCCTAGGTTCACATGCTATTGAAAGTAAAGGAGCTGACATTTTTAGAACACAGTATTGATAATTAAACTAAGTCAAGCACTACTTTGACCAGACGAGGACAGGTCCCATCACGGTCGCCAAACCTGTTATCGTCGCGAAATTTTCCCCCGTCTTCCCTTCCTTGCGGAAAAGAGAGAGGGAAATGCTTTCGTGATTCAAACTTGACCGGATTTTTGAAATTATTTTGAAATACTCGTCACTGTTTTAAAAGTTGCGGGAAAATCCATGGGATGGGGCTCGACCTGTCGGTACGAGGTTTGACCGTTCCTGCCGCCTTTAACAGGGGTAATCGAACCAAGGACCAAAATTGTGCTTGACTTAGTTAAATCATCAAAATCGTGTTCTATCCTAAATGCACAGAGAATTCAGGCATGTGCT
Source organism: Nuphar pumila (assembly GCF_984573655.1). NCBI lineage: Eukaryota > Viridiplantae > Streptophyta > Magnoliopsida > Nymphaeales > Nymphaeaceae > Nuphar > Nuphar pumila. The sequence continues at coordinate 32,490,771 of NC_143262.1, read as the reverse complement.
ATGAGATTTTGGAAAATGCAGCTTGGGAAAACATGATGTATGCTTGGAAAATATTTGGAGTTGAAAAGCATTTATCAGGAAAGTCAATTTCTCAGGAAACTCAGATGAAAGGAGTTTTGAAATCACGAGAAAGTTCATAAAGTTGTGAGAAAATCATGAGTATTTGAAAATTCTGGGAAAATAGAAGTGATTCTTGAGAAAAGGTGAACATTTGAAAAAGGACAACACTTCTCAGGAAAACTCAGACTTTGAGAATTTTCTTAGAAAAATTTATAGGAAAACAAGTTGGAGAAGGAAGTTCATACTTAGGAAATTGAAATCCTGGGAATCTTAGCCTTGAAACCCTTGAAAACTGATTTTTTATTCTTGAGAAAGATTGGGAAACTTTTTTTGAAAATCTTAAGAAAATAGCATTTTCCAGGGAAAATCGAGGGAAAACTTTGATTTTGGAAATCCAACTTAGAAGTTTCTTGAGAGACTGGTTTCCATGGAAAACTGTGAAAACTTAACTTGGGAAAACCGATTTTGGAAAATCCTCAAAGTTTCTTGAGAAATCGATTTCTTTGAGAAGAAAGTTTTCTTAAGAAAATCACGAGAAAACCAATGATTTCATGATGCAAATGATATGAGTGAATGAATGCACTTTGAAAGATTTTCTAAGAAATTTGTTGGAAAAATGTGTATTAAGTCAAAATAAATCCTTCACATATTCTGACTGTGGCCATGAATATGTTCAAAGCTTATTTGAGTTAATTCACAATACTTTGAAAATATTAGAAATATGATGTGCATTTTAAGATAGCCTAAGAGTGTAGGCTCAATGTGACTGGTAGAAAGATGATGGATCTGGGTCTCATCCATATTCCGACTAGGGCCATAAATATGGATTCCACCGAGTTCATCAACTCCCTAAGAGTTGGTGCACGTACCATTCGTTTACATCCATAGTGCTTTTGAAATAATGTGCATGAATCACATAAATAGGATATTGCATAAATTCAAACTATATGATATGCATCCTAGTCTAAGCAGAAAATTAAATCTCTTAATCCAAAATTTACATTATTACATCACTAAATAAATGAAATAAATGGAAATTTCAGACTTCAGCTCCTTCTTTTGAATGTCCCTGCCAAACTTGAAATAAGGTTAGCTCAAATATGTGGGGTTTTCCAAGATTTTCCAATAATATTATGAAATTATTGGATTTAATTGAATATAAACCCTATTATCATGCTTCCTTGATATTTGAAATGATGAAAATGCAAGAAATTTGGTAGAAAATAGTTTAAAATTCGGAATTGGGGTCAAAATGACCAAAATACCCCTAATATTAAAGTTATACCTTTAAAATCAGGGTTTTTTTTAAGGAAAACTTGGTAAAATTGAGATTTCGAAATTCAAATTGAATCAAATGATGATGAAATGAATAATGAGATATGATGACATGCTGCTAAACATATTAAGACTGTAAAATCAGAATTTGACACTTTACAATTTTGTCCAAAGTAACGAATTTCGCTTGTTTTTCGCTTAGATTCGGGTCCCGTGGGGCCCTGTTTTGATGATATGGCTAAATCAAGCCTCAAATGAATTTTAAATTACACCCAATTCGGTATGAAGCATTTACCTACTTTGATAAACAACCTAAAATGATAAAAATAACGAAATGATATGATTTGAATGCTAAAATTTAAAGAAAGTCCTTAAAGGGATAGATTTTGCCTATGGACCCGAACCAAATGCAATGCTTAACATGATAATGCGCGATTTACACCATGAAAACTTCTGATAATTTACAGACTGATAAAGGACCCGAAATGGAAAATTTTTGGTTTTTACAGCCTCGGGATTTGAACCATGGTGAGTTCGGTAACAAGGATTTGATTTTGACAGAGGTAAAAATCAGACTAATCTAATATAAAATGCTAATAAAATATAAAACAGCCATGGAAATTTTGGATATTTAACAAAGCGACTTAAGACACCTACATGGACAACTTTTATGTTCATGACTTTGGCATTTGACCAACAGAAACATGGATAAAAATATAACTTTTTAATCCTAAATTGACAGAACAGACAAATGTAGCCAAATAGGAGACTGACAGAAAAAAATCCAAAACAGGTATCAGAACTATTCTAAATATCACAAGCTTTCAGATGCAAACAGAGGACATTCCGAACATGACATTCACTTTTTACAGATTTGGATTTGAAGCAACACCCAAAGAGAACCCATCGACCTAAGTCGATCCAAAGTCTCAGAGGCCCAAATCAGGCTCTGACACGTGTCCCGCACTCTCGGATTTTTTTCAGATATATAACAAAATTAGAAAAATCTCATAAAATCATATTAAAAACTAGACATTCTCTCGAGCTCATAACATCTTTCGGATTGAAAATCGGATCTTCCACGAGGGAGATCTCGATTTTACAATTCAAAAAAAAGTTTTTAAAACGCATCCCGGGTAACAAAACCCGACTTGCTATTTTGAATGTTTACCGCAGTAAACAAATTCAAATGCTTCCGAATTTTTGGCACATTTCTAGGGACACCTAAGGGCGCATTCCATGATTTGTTTGGAGTTTTTAACAAAAATTACACGCATGAAATAATGTGTGGACTGACTGACAAAAATAGAGAACTACTGAAACTGAGCAGAATTGAAATAAATGCTAAATTAATCCTAATTAATTCATGAAACATGCTAAATTAATGAAATAAAATGCAAATTAAATCTAGCTAAATGCATGAATGCTAAAATCATCAAGGAATCATAATCATGTATTTTTATATATGTCGTTTTATGAGAATAGCTCAATCCATCTCTCGGATGAGCTCTTTCTTCAAACGACTCCTGAATCAAATTATGAAATCAAATCAAGAGGAAAAGAGGTGCACCTTCCTTCGTTACGCAGCTTTGAAACTCTTGAAAGAGACTGCTACCACGGGCTTCGTTCATCCTTCGATCCGGGCTTCGGATGATCCACCAAAATCGACCTACGCTTGAATCGAGTTAGCCACTGCATGAACTTCACTGCACCTTCCCCACTGAGCCCAAGGGGGCGTGAATTTTCACAGTTCAAAATCAGATCCTCAAGAAGGCTAGGTCGAATTTCCAAGTCCAAAAGAGCTAAAAAAATGGTCTCCCTAGGCTGGGCGTGAGCCCTTGTTTTTATAGAAATTTTCTAAAAAATTTGAATTTCAAACAGGCTCAATCTGATCCCTCCATGTGGCGCCATCTCAGGGGGTGCTATTTTGATTTTTTGAGAAAATAAAATAGGAAATTTGTGGGTGAGACACCTCAGCAGGATTTGAAATTTTTCAAAATTTGGGTCTGCTTGATTTTCTCTGCAGGAAGCTCCCAGATGGCGCCACCTCAGAGGGTGCTACCTGGGGTTTGAAATTCAAAATTTTCCTTTTGTAGGGAGTCCTCAGGTGGCGCCACCTCATGGGGCTATTTTTATTAAAAAAATAAAATAAATAAAAGAAATGAAGCCAAGTGGGGCTCTGGATTGGTGCCAACTCAAAAGGAGGTTTGAGGTGTAAAGCTGGAAACAGTAGGAGCATGCCATGTGGCATGACCTCTGGAAGCTCTTGACACATGTCAGAAGGATAGGAGTGGAAGAAGCAGAATGTGCCACCTCAAAGGAATTCAAATTCTACTTTTTCTGCAGGAAAGGAGAGGCTGACATGTGGCACCACCTCAGGGTGGCTCCTACAGTGACATATGGCAGGAGAACAGGAATGGAGGAAGCAGACTGCGCCACCTCAGAGGAGGGCTATTCTACTTTTTCTGATGTAAGGAGGTCTGGACATATGGCAGACAAGTGTCAGCTGTCTGGAGAAGCCTTCTCAAATGGCGCCACCTCAGAAGGAAATTCAAATTTCAAATGAGGGGGGGGGTGCCCTGGAGGGATGGAGGATGGACATGTGGCCGTTCCTCAGAGTGGCTCCTACAATGCCATGTGGCAGGAAGGAAAAACAAGGAACATGTGGCGCCCTTCTATTCACAGTAGAAAAAGGTAGAACTCCAGGATTTTCGCCACCTAGCTCTTGTCTGAAAATTTTTGAATAGTTGCTTTTTCTAAAGAAAGCCAAGAGTGACATGTGTCCTCTACCTTTTTTGAAGGAGGCTGGAGATGACATGTGTCCTCTACTTTTTCTGAAGGAGGTAGAAGGAGAAATGTGTCACCTGCTTTTTCTGAAAGAAGCAGAGAATGACACGTGGCAGAGGGAAGAGAAGGAGGTCCAATCCATGTGGCGCCATCTCAGACAAAATGAAAAAGGTGAAGTTCAGGATTTGCGCCACCTCTGGAGAGATTTGAATATTTGAATTCCATTTTTTCTGAAGAGAGCAGAAAATGACACATGGCATCTACTTTTTCTGAGAAGTGCAGAGAATGACACATGTCACCTGCTTTTTCTGAAAAGAGTAGAGGATGACACATGGCATTTGCTTTTTCTGAGGAAATGAGAGATTGACATGTGTCTTCTGCAGGAGACACACTTCAAATGGCGCCACCTCAGAGGAGACAAGCCTACCTTTTTCTGGAGGAAGCTAGGAGTGACACGTGTCTTCTACTTTTCTGGGAAAAGTAGGAAGAGACATGTGTCAGTCTACTTTTTTGAAAGAGGGAGAGGTTGACACGTGTCCTCTGCAGGAGACACTCTTCAAATGGCACCACCTCAGAGGTGACAAGTTTTGCTTTTTCTGGACAGGACAACACATGACACTTGGCATCTTGTGGTGACTTTGGAGTGACACATGGCACAGGGTGAAGATGGTGGATATTGACACGTGGCATGGAATGAAGAGTATGTCTAATGACATGTGGCGGCTTCTTAAGGTGGCCCCACACTCACACATGTCAAAGGATGGCAGGAGAGAGAAAATAACAAGTGGCGTCAATCCAAGGGACAAGGCTCCTATATTTTTGGGTTATTCAAAATTTAGGTTTTTCAAAAGAAAAGCCTGTGTGACACCACCTCAGTGTGGGTCCCACATTGCTTTTTTATTGAAATAAGGACAAGACAACAAAACCTCTTTTTGGAATTTTCACAAAATCTGGAATAATTGATAAAACAGGAATTTTTGAAAAGAGTTGGCCCCTGTAGGGCGATTTTGTAAAAGAAGGATATTGGAAATTGCTGACAAGAGGGCAAAATCTGAGTTGAAATTTATTGAAAATTATCCAGATTGTTTTCCTGAGGAAATATTTTGAAATTCAGAGTCCTGGGGGTAAAATGGGAAGAATTGATAATTTTGAAGACCCAGGGTTTTGAAATTGATTTTGAAAATAGTTGAAATTCGAATCTGGATTGAAAATTTTGAAATCGAGAGTTCTGGATCTCGAAATGACATGCTGTGCAGTAAAGTGATATGAAATGCTCATGCAATGCTATGTAATGACATGTCTTATGAAATGTAATCCTGAACCGGGCTTTGGAGATTCCCGTCTCCTGTTAGGAGTAGAATTTTGAACATCTGAGCTAAAAATAGAGAAATTTTGAGAGTTGCAGATGCAATTTAGACTTCTGTAAGGTCCGGGCTCAGAAAATGACCATTTTGCTCTCCGGCAATTTCAAAGGCTAGATGCTGATGTTTGGTGGAAATGCTGGAGAGGTGAATGAAAATTTGGGGTGTTTACAGGTGAGCTTCCGCCGGAGAACCCCAGTCCTGCTCTGTGGGGACGATGCTTCTGGATCACTGGCTCGATACGGCCATCTTCATTTTTGTCGAGTCCTTTGAAGGGTTGATAACCGTGTTTCAGGAGCAAATCAAATCCTTTTTTGCTTTCATGAATTTGTGTAAACAATGGGTGGTCTTTAATAGCGTTGTAGTTGATCCGGCCTCCAATCTTGAAGAATTGAGGACCTCTCCATCAGGTCATGGCTACAGTGTGCAGAGTTAATTCTGAGGTTGTCTGGAGTATTTCCCGATTTTCTCCGAGACTGATTTCTTCGCTCTCCCTGATGCTGGGAATATTTGCAGTGAATGATGGTCGGGGGATCATGGGCTGCGGGAGCCTTTCTTCTGGGTCTTCTCCCAGTATTGTTGTAATCATTCCACCTTTTGACCATTTCACGCATTGATGCAGGGTGGAAGGCACTGCATTTGCGTTATGAATCCATATTTTTCCGAGCAGCAGGTTGTAGGTGGGTGGTACATTGACCACATGAAAAAGCACTGAATGCACTGAATAGTTGATGAACACTTCCAGAAATATCTTGCCCTTAGCTGTTTGACCATGATTGTCAAACCCATAGATAGTGATAGGGTCTGGAATGTATTCTTCGTCCTTGATCCTTAATGCTTTTGCTGTCATCTCAGGACATATATTGAGGTCATTGCCGCCATCAACTAGCACATGTGATACTGTCATTCCTCTGACTCGAACGATAATGTATAGAGCATTATTATGAAATGAGTGAGGCTTTGGAAGGTCCCATCCGAGAAAGTGATCGGTGCATTGGTCATGGCTGAATTCACAATTTGTGCCATGTCTTCGGGAGTGGTACTGGGTTTAACTTTAATCTTTTTGAGCAGATCATCCAATACTTGTTGATGCTTGCGAGAATTCTTGCCTAAGTCCAAAATTGAAACATTGGACAGAGCAGTTAGAGGCTTTTGAGTTGAAGTTCCTCCCTTTTTTGTAAGGGATTTGAGAAAATGCTTTGGGAACCCTGGAATTTTACTGGCTGCTGAAGGAAATATTTCGGCTGGTTCCGCGGATACTTTTAGCTTATCAAAAGTTGAAATTATGTCCACCTTCTTGGTGGCTGGTGCTGCTTGTCGCAGTACTGAAACCTGGTGCTGAACTCAGAGATCTTGTGCAAAACATGGCTTGATGTGTTTGTGAGGCAGGAATGGCCGTGCAAACACTACTGCCGTGGTGTGTGAAGGAAAGGGCTGTTTTAGAATATTCATTTTCTATTCTTCTTCTCCTTCCACTAAAAGATTTTTATCAATAAGATCTTGCATAATGTTTTTGAGGACAAAGCAGTTCTCAGTGTTGTGTCCCACTGTCCTGTGGAACTTGCAAAACTGGTCTTTCCATTTCCCCATGGGCATAGGGGGATCGGCCAATCTAGGCAACTTGACCATCTCTTTCGACATCATATACTCGAGCACATCTTCAAGTGATTGATCAAGAGGAGTAAATTTTCTGTCATAGCTCCATCCTTCATGTTTGGTCTTCTCACGCAGTTTCGGCCCTTGATCCTGTTGAGGAGGCTTGCTGTATTGAGGAGCAAGATTTCCTTTCTAATCTCCTTTGTTGTTCGAATTGCCTGTGCCATAGCAGTAATCTTTCTTTTTCCCTTTGTACTGGCTTCGACTATTGTTGTTGTTATTGTTGGCAGAATAGGTGAAGTAAGCTTTCTTCTTCTGCTCACCTTGAGGGTTGTTTTTGGAAAAAGTGAAGCCTTCGTAGACTCCATTCTCCACACTCAGTTCGAGCCATTCGGCTCGTTCGGTCAGCTCAATGAAAGTACGAGATGGTGCAGTAGAGATTAATCCTCTTAATGGTTGTGAGAAATTGTTGAGGATCAATGATAGGGCGTGCCTCTCTGAAATAGGATCTCTTATTTTGTTACAGGCTGACCTCCATCTGTGAATAAAGTCCCATGCTTTTTCGTTGTCATTCTGCATTTGATGGCAGAGATGACTTAGTGTCGGGAGCGCCTCCGTATTGAACAAGAAGTGTTTAATGAATAAATTTACAACTTTATCGAATTCCTTGAGCTCGATGGGGTTGATATGCTCAGCATACCACTTAGCTGCAACTCCTTCCAAGCTGCGGGGGAAACATAGAAATAGTGCCCGGTTGTCCCTCTTGAACCTCAAGCACTCACCAAAGAAAGTGGCGAGATGAGCTTTTGGGTCGCCAGAACCGTCGAACTTGATGAATTTACGGGGAAGATTCTCCAGATCATCATCCCCCTCTAAGCCATCATAGAAGTCCTCGCTGGTGAAGACTTTCCTACCCTTGTCGGGCTTGCAGATCCTTGACAACTCTGGCCATTTCCTTGAATTGTGCTTGCAGGGGCGCTTCTGCGACCTGACTCTTTGATTTGCGGCTTTTTCTTTGTTCTTGGCCCCGTTTCTGAAATGTCGGAGGCACCTTATACTCTTCATCGGTATCTTCAATTGAGTTTGTTTCGTCTGAGATCTCTTCCGGCTGAACTTGCTTTTTGGAAGCCTTCTTATCCCTGTGACTATGGAACTTCTCTCTGAATGGATTTCTTTCTGTGCTGGTCCCGGGCTGTTCAATCATCATCTTATTCATCATTTTTTGGAACATGGCATACATTTGCGGGTCTATGCCATCATCCTCTTGTTGCTGCTCTTGACTTCCTCTCGGATCGGGGGGAGCCCATCTCTTCTTCTGAGGCTGACGAGTACTGAGATGTTGTTGTTCTTTTGCCTGATCTTGTCCGAATCATCAAATGTTATAGATGCTCTCTGCGGGGTAAAGACCTGATTAGATTCTGAAGGAATTGGCTTTTGGAAGAAATATTTGCTGAAAATATGGTAGACAATTTGAAAAAGATATCCCATTACTAGGGACTGAGTTGTCGCGGGAATCACGACAATTGTGTTGGCATTCGCAAGAGAAATAAACAACAAAAATATGTCTTGTTACCTAGGTGAGCTCGTCAAACCACAATAGAGATAGAAAATTTTATTGGAATGACAAAATTGAACTTTTATTGATTTTGACAAAGAGGTGGAGGACAAACAATTTGCCACCATTCACGATAGTCGGCAGACACTCTAGGACCTGGAAAGATTTTAAGAGAGACGAAGGAATCCCAGCTGTAGCGGGCAGAATGATATACCCCGGACCATTGTGCGAAAGTGAGATCAAATTCTGCCATAGCCCCTAATAGTAATCTGGCTTCGACGTACTGATGCCTCTGGGAGAACTGTCGAACACATTGCTCCGGTTGGTAGTAAGTGCAGAAGAATGGTCCCAACAATTTGAACCGCTTGCCATAAGCATATGTATATCTGGGAGGAGACAATTGCCGATCAAAATAGTCCCAGACAATGTCATATTCTTGAATGTTGTTGATCATGGATCGGTACTGTGCCACTGGAAGAAGCTCTTGGCCATTGTATCTGAAAGAGTTTGCTCGGGTTAGAACATGTTGGAAGAACCAGGATTGAAGTGCGTAGATGCAACCTTCAACTAAGATGGATTCTCCAAGTGAGAAACGAGTCAGACCCCGATACAGGAAAGCAAGCGCTGCCATGGCTATGGAGAGACGGTTGGTTTGTCGACTTCCCCATCTTCTTATAAGCTGGATTATTCTGATGTCCATATAGTTTTGTCCATCTGGAAAGAGGGCTAATCCTACAGTGCACAGAACCATTGCATTCTGAATTCTTTCTTTAGCTGTCCTTGATAGCGAGCTGACTTCGATGAAGGTCCCGTACTGGCGGTACAACTCAAGCAGGTTGACATATTCATTTCCGTCCAACTGGATCAGGGGCCAGGATCGGCGGCCTGTCATACGAGCTAAGGAGTCTCGGGGGTCCAAACCCTTGACATTGATAAGGAATTGATGTTCTAATGGATCTCCTGGTTGACCGGCTGGTTCTGGTAATCCCATGATTTTTGAAAATTCATCCATTAACACGGTCATCTCCCCCCATGGGAACCAAAAGGTACAGGTTTGTGGATTCCATCATTCTGCCATTGCATGGATCAGGTTGTCGTTGATGGTCTGCTTTTTGACTGCTGACGCCAATTCTAATCCGCACTCGCTCAAATGGTCCGAGAACATTCGATAAAAACTTTTGAGCCAAGAATAGTACCACCGGGGAATGAAAGTTCTAGTGCTAAAAGCTCGATGTTCAGGATGACCTTGTCGCACGTTGTAGGAGATGTGACCTCCAGGAAAGATAGGATCGACTTGATTGGATGCCATCAGGATGAAAACAAAGAAAGACTCGGAATGAGACTTAGGAAAATATAAGAATTTTTTGAAAAATTTGCAGGCAGGATATAAAATACAGCTAGAAATTCGAGATCCAGTAGAAAGGTAGAATGGAAAACCACCTGGAGTTTTGAAAGAAATGGGATATTTGAGAAAATCATCCAGGGTTTGAGAAAATAAAAGAAAAGGATGAGAATATGGGTATTTGAAAATAGTTTTGGGAAAAATAGAGGTAACATACAAACAATCACATCCTGCACAAACATTCATGCACATACAACACTCCCTAAAAGGCTGACTCTAGATGCATCATTTTGAAAATAGTTGTAGGACCCTAATCCTAACTCTAAGTTCAAATCATCTTTGTCCAATCCAGTTATGCCGATATACCCGAACCGAAATCCGAGGTACGTGGCATATAATTTCAACTCTGGTTCTAAGGTAAGGTTTTCCAACATCCTTGAGCGCCTACCGATATACTTCGGACTGTGGCCCGCCGTACGTGGTAGGGGGGTGTTAACCCAAATAATTGGCCCAGTTGTGAGGCTCTGTCCCGAACTAGGGTTCTGGAAGAGAGCCCAGCAACATGAAGACCGGGTAATGATAGGTAATTGAGGTTTAAAAAAAATGATCACATGCAAGAAATAGATGGATCTAAGTCTTAGAGAGATAGATTTTTGAAAACTTTGAAGAAGCATACATTGTTTGCACTCAGATCCTAAATTGAGGAGAGTTATATTTAGACCTAAGTCTATGTGAACATGAAAATATCTTCTCAATATGGTCCTACCAAACCATGCCTAGTCTATATGCAGTCAATGTCAGCTAGGTCAGAATCTAGGCTTCTAGGTTTGCATGATATCAGAGAGTGAAGAGATGACACTTTGAGAACACAGTTTTGATAATTGAACTAAGCCAAGCACACTTTTGATCAGACAAGGACAGGTCCCATCACGGTCGCCAAACCTGTTATCGTCGCAAAATTTTTCCCGTCTTCCCTTCCCTGCGGAAGAGAGAGGAAAATGCTTTCGCGATTCAAACTTGATCGGATTTTGGAAAATGCTTTGAAATAGTCGCCTCCGTTTTGAAAATTACGGGAAAATCCATGGGATGGGGCTCGACCTGTCGGTACGAGGTTCGACCGTTCCTGCCGCTTTTAACAGGGGTAATCCAACCAAGGACCAAAATTGTGCTTGACTCAGCGAAATCATCGAAATTATGTTCTATCCTAAATGCAGAGGGAATTCAAGCATTTGTGTGAACACCCCAAATTTTTCAAGAATTTGCAAAATGACCCTATTGCCCCTAACCCCATTTTCTGAGAAAATCAAAGCGATTTTGAAGCTAAATTTCAGTCATTCTTCAGATTTTCGGAATGAATTCCATATTGATTTACTCAAAATTCAATTCTGAATCCGAACCCAGTGTTTTAAACCTAAATTTGAGCCTCGTTGTCCAAAGTTTCAAATTAAAATTTTAAAATATCAAAAATAAATTTTGAAAAGCTCAGACTGTCCATCTGGTATCCTGTTGGATTCGCAGCCTTGTATTTCTCAATTCGAGGTTTCAAACCTCAAATATTTTCTAAAAATCCGGATATAAACTCATTTTCTGAAGAAATTTTCTTAAAAATCTCCTTGAGTTCTCAGAAAAACTCCTTTTTGTAGGTATTTTATAAAAACACAAAAAAATTAGTTTTAACCTTTGGTTTCTCGTAAAACTTTAGGATTTTATTCTAAAAATACAAAAAATTGAAAGATAACGCAAAAACCAAAAAAATTGGGAAAATTATGAGAAAAACAAATAAGTTTAAACCTTTTTAGTCAATTTTGCTAAAAAAATTCATTTTAAAATCATTTTTTTTATGAAAAACTTTTGAAGGAGCCTCTTTTTGAAAAATCAAATTTTTTTATAAAACCAAATCTTCACGCATAAGCTTGGTTCTTTTTACGAAACCCTAAGCCCTCCTCTTTCTGCCAAACCCTTCTCCCTTTCGGCCTCCATTCTCAAAAACCTCCAGCCACCTCCCAAACCCTCCATCACCACGGCCATTGGCCTCCACCCTCTGATCCTCTTCCTCCATCGCCCGGATCCTCCCTAAACCCTTCATCTCCAACCGACTACCTATTATCATCGCAAAATTTTTACTTTTTGCGAGTCAAACTGACCTTTGAAAAAGATTTTGAAAATAACTCGCCTCCGTTTTAAAATGCGGGATAATTCTGAAGAATGGGACTCGCCTATCGGTACGAGATTCAACCGTTCCTGGCACCTTTACCAGGGGTAATTGAACCAAGGATCAATCAAATGCTTTGCTTTGTTCAACTTGTCTAAACCATATTCTAATTCCTAAATGCACAAAGAATCAGGCATGTGCTATGAATTTCTAAAAATGCACATTTGAAAACATGATGTTTGCTTCAAAGATTGGAAAATATTTGGAAGATTCTTGGAAAATAAACTCTTTGAAAATTGTGAATTATTTTTGAGATGCTGTATTTGAGAAAGTGAAAATCGATTTCTGAAGAAATATAAGGATTTTGTGAAAATCGATTTTGAGAAATGTGAAATAACTTTGAAAAACTCGATTTCTTTGAATTCAAACTTTGAAATTGAAAATCTAACTTAGAAAATCGAATTTGGAACTTGGGAAATACTTGAAATATCATTGGCAAATCCATATTTTGAGAAAATCAATTTTGAATAAGACTTAGGAAATTTTGAAGAATTTGATTCCTTTGAATTGGAATTTGAATTGGAATTGGAATTGGAAAATTCATGAAATGAATGAATATGATTTTGAGGAATTGGGAAAAACTCTTTGTATTTTTGAGAAATGCAGTGCATTTTGAAATTAGCCTAAGAGTGTAGGCTGAATGTGGCTAATGTGAAGATCATAAATCTAGATATCTTTCATATTCTGACTATGGCCATAAATACGAATTCCACCAAGTTTATAAACTTCATAAAAGCTAGTGTATGTGCCATTCGTGTAGACCATAGTGAGTTTGAATATGCATGAATCATCATCCATCACACATTAACATTATTTAAAAAAATAAACTATATGCAATGCTGCCTAAGCTAAGTAGGAAATGTAAATTCTTATTCCAAAGTTTAATTACAAATTACATCACTATTGAAATTTAAATACATGAAAAATAAAGTCTTTAATGTACCTGCAAAACTAGAAAACTTTGTTAGTGATGATATGTTGGCTTTTCTAGGTTTATCCAGTAATATCTAGAAATTACTGGATTTTGCTAGATATAAGCCTTTTTGCCATGATTCCCTTAAATCAAAATTGATAAAATATGAAATAAAATTGAATAAATATGAAAGTTAAGATATGAAATTTCGAAATTGGGGTCAAAATGACCAAAATACCCCTAATAACAAGACTATGGCCTTGAAATTAGGGTTTTTAGAAAGATATTTGGTAAAATGCAAGTTTTGAAATTCAAATGCAAATAAATCAAACTAAATATGTTGTGACATGATTAAAAATATGAAAATTAGGGTTAGGGATTTCGAAATTTAGGTCAAATGACCAAATTGCCCCTGATTGCAAGACTATGGCCTTGAAATCAGGGTTTTTAGAAAATATTTTGGTAAAAACTTAAATTTTATGCACTAAATGAAATCAAATGAGCATAAAATTAAACCTAAAGCATCCTAATATGATTATGAATATGATTAAACCCTAAAAATATATGCTTATGCACAAAAATCCAAGAATATCACAAATTTTATGATTTTTGCAGTGTTTTGGAATTCTTCCGGTGCCCTGTTTTGCAATTCAAACCATTCAAGCATCAAACGGATTCTAAAAATCCTCAAAATTGGTACTTGAACTTGTTATAACCCTAATATCAAATTAGAATTATAAAAATATTTTTTTGGAATTAAAGTAATCCAAAAATAGCATCAAACCCTAAAAATATGCTATTTTTGACCTAGTTCACCAACCAGTCTCAGTCCAGGACCCGAACCAGGGGTCAAACCTTCATGGAAATCTATGAAATTGTACAGAGAACAAATAGACAGAAAAATAGAACTTTTCCTTTTTACAGATTTGAAAAATCTTTTAAAACCAGGGAGATACCCATCCGACAATCCGGACTTGAATATATTTATTTTAACTTTGGTCCTGACTGATACTTTCAATTGAAAATTCCGGGATAAATAGCAGTACTCATTCAAAATATCTGAGATTTTAACAGTGAACAGTTGACAGAAAAATAACAACACTCACGTTTTACAGATCATGAATCGGATCTGTAGTTTGGGATTTATAAACAACACAAGTCTGATTAGGGTTTTGATAAACCCTAACGAGTTTTAAATTGAAAATCAAAGTCTCTGACAGAGGAAAAATAATAAACAGTAATAAAAAATTCTGAAAATTTCACAGTAGCTAGATCTAGTCAATATGAATCCATGGAACTTTACAGATCTAGAATCAGATATAATATGAGAAAAATATCATCATAGCAAGTTACCCTCTTGATTTTAACAATGATTTTAAAGTTTTAAAAACCCGATTTGATGTCTGATTTTTTTGACAGGGTTCCTGAAGTCTAAAAACTCTGATTGTTTTACAATAGATCAATCACATATGCATGCATCACATATAAAAAAATCAGAAATAAACAACACATATTTCAATTCAAAACAGCATGCTCTTTTCTGTTCTAAATTAAAAACACACAGAAATCTAAGAAACTTGAGAAAATATGCATTAACTAATGAAAAACAATAAAATAAACCATAAAACAGTAAAATAAAAATTATTTCTATGCTGGAAAACGTGTAATAAACATGAATAAGCAAAGAAAAAAAATAAAATACAGGGAATCCATGGCTGGAATTTTCTTTCATTTTTGAAATCATGGATTTAACCCATTTAACGGGTAAATCTCACGTTTCGTCGGTTAAGAACATGAAAAACGTACCTCTCATCGATTCTAATGGATTAGAATCCTTGAAATCACCCTCAAACTGAGTTAGATCATCTTCTTGGGTCGATTTTGGGGTTCTTGGATGAAATCCATGGTTAAATCCATGAACACAAGAGTTTCCATGGTGAAATCTATTGAAAAATAATAAAAACTAATAAAATAATAATAAAATAATATTAAATAAACTCACCTTGGGGCTGCAGCTGCAATGGAGGAAGGTGGAGGTGATGGATAGGAGATAGAGGCCACTAAAATTTGAGAGAAAAAGAGCTCCATTTTGACCCCCCTTAGGTCCCTTTTTATAGTTTTTCAAAAAGTCACTTAATTAGGGTTAATTAAGAGGTTTTTCATTTTTTCAGGACTCTTTCTAATAAATCCACTAAGGGCAACGATTTTTTGTGGTTTCCTAACCCTAAATGAACTCTAAGTAAACTCTAATTAATACCTAATTAAACCCTAAAAAGTCTAAATGTGACACCACCTAGTATGGACCCACATTTGGTTTTTAAAACCTGAATTTAAAACCTTTAAAAAACAATGGTTTAAAAGTTAAATAAAATGGATTTTTAAAATTGATTTTGACTCCTCTAAACCCCTAAACTAACTAGGACATTGACTAACCCTAGTCTAACCTTGACTTCTTCAAATGTGGCGCCACCCCGAGCGGGCCCTACTTGAGTTTTTTTCAAAAAGCGATTTTAAAACTTGAAATTGAAGGAGTTTTCAAAAGATTTTCAAAAGTAAGCTTAAAATTAGAATTTTTTGAAATGGCATAGGGTTCTAACCGAGTCAGAACTCCTCTGGATATGGTGCCAACTGAGTGGGCTCACATCAAGTTTTGAAGAATTTTGAAATAAACACTGAAAATGGCTTTGAAAAGGGGTTAAAATCAGTATTTGAAATTCAAGATCTTTGAAAATAGGGTATTAAGCAAACTGGAACTCCGAGTTAGAGTCCTGAACTCTTAGGACTCTGAGATTTTGGATTTTAAAAGCCAAATGAACAAATTTTTGAAAAGATTTCATCTAAAATGGTGAAACAAGTCAGAAAATACTGTCAGGGTTAGACTCCTAACTCGATCAGGACTTTGAAATAGAGTCCTGGATTAACTGGACTCTACCAAATGACCTAATTTTTGAAAACAAACGGAGAAGATTTAAAATGGAAATTAAACAGACTTGAAAACAGACTCCTGACTGGACTAGGACTCTGGGACAGAGTCCTGATCGGACTGAAACTCTAGATTTTTTTGGTATTTTCTGAAAAACAAATGAAAGAACTTGTCAAAACAGTGAAAACAATAATGAATACTGGAATAAAACAGAGTTCTGATTCAACTGAGACTCTAAGGACAGAGTCCTGATTGAACTAGGACTTTTAATTTTTAGATTTTTTTAGGAAATCAAATGAGAGAATTTTGAAAAACAGTTAAAAACAGGATGAAATTGAATTTTGGCTCAGAGTCCTGATCTGATTAGGACTCTAAGAAAGAGTCCTGATTCGATCAGAACTCTAAGAATTTTGGTTTTCTGATAAGCAAATGATGAAATTTGGGCAAAGCTTTTGAAAACCAGTGAAAATGAAGTATAAAAATCAATTTTGGATAGATTCCTACTTCGATCAGGACTCTGGGGTAGAGTCCTGATTTGATTAAGACTCTGAGATAAAACCTCAGAATTTTGAAATTCTTTGATAAAAGTGTAATAGTTTTGGTAGATTGAAAGATTTCTGAAAGATTCTTTCAAAATTTGAAATCAGGATCAGAGTCCTGATCCAACTAGGACTCTCTGAACAGAGTCCTGTTTTGACTAAAACTCTGAGTTTCTGACTCTTTTTGAAAGATTTTGAAAGATTTGATTGAAATAGATAAAATAGCGGTAAAAGATTAGAGTCCCAATCCAATTGAAACTCTAAAGAAGAGTCCTGATCTGATTGGACTCTTGAAGAAGAGTCCTGATCCAACTAGGACTCTAATATTTTGGCCAAAATAGAAGATTTTAAAAGGTTTTCTCCGAAAACAGGTAAAAAGGTAGTGAAAAATAGAGTTCTGATCCGACTGGACTCTGGAAAAAGAGTCCTGATCCAACTAGGACTCTAAAATTTTTGAAATTTTTTGATAAGTAAAGGAATCCAGAAGCGACACCACCTAAATGGGTCACATCTAAGAATTGAAAACAATTGAAATTGAGTTTGAAATGAATTCAGATTGTTTTCTGAGAAAATATTTCGAAATATAAAGTCCTGGGGTTGGAAAATGATAGAATGTTGACTAAAAACCCAGGTTTTGAAATTGATTTTGAAAGAAAACTTTAAAACTCAAATCTGGATTGAATGTTTTGAAAACAGGAGTGCTGGATCTCGAAAATGAGATGTAATGACATGCAATGCTATGTAATGCAATGAAATGGTATGCCGAATGCATGCAATGATATGCAATGACACATGAAATGTGAGCACTGGATAAGAGTGAAAATTTGGGGTGTTTACACTACCTTCCAGAGCTTTCCTTCTCTCCTCTTTAAAAAGAACACGCAGGACTCCCAATCGAGG
Source organism: Nuphar pumila (assembly GCF_984573655.1). Classification (NCBI taxonomy): domain Eukaryota; kingdom Viridiplantae; phylum Streptophyta; class Magnoliopsida; order Nymphaeales; family Nymphaeaceae; genus Nuphar; species Nuphar pumila. Next base: position 32,473,308 of record NC_143262.1, on the reverse strand, counting down.
TCGTCTTCTACCCCTCCACCTTCTTCTCCTTCACGGATCCATCTTCACCCCGGACCTTCTTCCTTCTTCTCGAGCGCCTCTTCACCTTTGCACATTGCTTCTCCAAGATCGGCCTATCTTCTTCTTCATTTTCCTCTTCCCTTTTATCCTTCTTTGCCTACTTCCTTCACCCGAATTCTCCCTCAGCTTTTCCCCTTTTTCACATCCGATCAACGGAGAAAATTGATCGTCTCCAGCGAAACAAGGAGAAGACTCTCCCCTTTTTTCAAAATACCTGCAAACAACAATAGAAGAGCTCCACCGCAGAGGGAAGAGAAGTCCCCTTTTCATTTTTCAGAGCTTCGATAAAACCCTGTTTCAAGAGCAAAGCATCTATCACTCGGCTGAAGATTGAATCCAACCACGTTGCATTCTTATACACATCCCTTTTCCCTTCGATCTCTGTTAAAGCTATCGGAGGGATCTTGGCTCACTCCTTTAGAATCTCTGAAAAATCTGGTAAGTCTTTTTTTTTTCTCCTTCCTCTGTTATCATCTTATTTCTTCATTGGATTTTTTTTTTTTGGGTTCATCGCCCCATTTGAAGGCATAATGGGTAGCATCGTGTTGCCTGTAGCAACACTGATTTGCCTCCTCCCATAGCAAAGGAATGAATCATTCCGACACCCCTCTTTTGATTTTATTTCCTTTTCTCTTGGCAGGTTCTGTTGTTTACATTGTTTACCACTCCATAGCTAATTTGGTTCCTGATTTCCATTATGTTATCCCGATTTACATAAGGGATTGTGGCTCCTTCATGGTAAATCATTTTATGTTCTTGCTGATTGGATTCGTTTTGAGTAATCATCTGTGCATATTTGGGTTTTGCTTTTCTTTTAATGACTAATTTATCATTGTCATTTTGCTGCATTCTGGTTAAAATATCACTTTCGCACTCAGTTCGTGTTCTCATTAGATTTCTGCAGTGTCATTTTTTTTTCATTTTAATGTTATCTCTGTATTCCTGCTGAAGTATTCCATATACCTTCATTTTAATCAAATGTCGTCATCTTCATCTATGGCATTTGTAATGCATCACCCTATGTTGGTTTATGGGAAAGGGTTAAGGCTGGAGTTTATTAACCTGCATTAGAAATCTGGGTTGGCTCTGCATATTCTTTTGGGACCATTTTGCATCCTTTATATGTACGAGATGGAAGGTGGTAATGAGTGTAATGATAGGAAAATTCAAGGAACTTTGGAGGGAGGTTCTAAATGTCATTTTCTGCTAAAAACCTTCACTCAGATGAATCCAGTGTCATTGATTCATCGTCATCTTTGGCTACAACTCCTTTTAAATTGCTTTTAAGAACTATTACTATGTCTCCTAAATCACAGAAGTGATGCTAATGTTGCTGCAGTACTGCCATTTTTTTTATCATCTAGCTCCTTCCCTTTCTTTTTGTTTGAATCTGTAAAAAAAAAAAAGAAAAAAAAAAAGAAAATGCATTAGGATCTTACATCCTTTGATTAAAGAAGCCAGACGATTAGCCGCAGTTCTAAAAGATTGCAAAAGGAGAGATATTAATGTCTTGTGTGGCCAGTTGAAAGGTGGTGGGTGTTAAAAGCTTCTACTGTTAGCAAAGGGGTTGTATGGCAGATTGGATGTTCTGGGTGGAGAAGGGAATAAATTGGTGAATTCTTCCTACTTGTACACCCCTGAACTTCCAAAGAAAGTTTTCGGGTTAGATGGGCCTCTAAAGGAATTGGATGGGAATTTGTTTCAAAAGATGTGTAAGTGATTAAAGTCTGTGGTCTCGGAAGATGCAGTAAAACAACTGCCTAACAGAGGGACCAGGAGCCGACCATGATTCATGATAAGATCTGCTATTAAAACCTCTTATAGGGTCAGCCCTCTGGGGAACTAGATTCATCTGGCATCCTTAAGCTTCATCACGTAGTTGCCATATCCAATCTAATGCATCGATTAATCCCATTGGATGTGCCGTGGATTCACAAGCAGAGTGGGTTCACCAGAATCGCTCTTTATTTGCCAAAGCTCCATTGTGCTGTCGTGAATCCCTCTGATTGATTCAAAAATTTGCTAAGAATTGTTGCCGCCAATACTGCAATCACAAGGTTTAGCCATCTATGCCATTCAGCCGACAGAGAGATCACCTCTTTAGATCTCGCTACCCTCTGAATCCAAGGGTAATGACTGCAAATTTTCACATGATGTTGTTCCCCTGACAAAATCCCAGGTATGACATTTTTAGCACAAATATGATCAATCTTAGATTTGATTTTCCACTACACTGTATATTTTGTTAAATAGACTTTGACTATTGCATTTGCCCAACCATAAGAGTCAGTATAGTTTGTGTGGTTTTAATAGTTGTATGATTGTATCCTTGTGTAAACTTGTTCTTTCTACCCTGTAAGGATAACATCGTGTTTTTCTGGTTTGGTGCCTTGCAGAAGTCACACAGCTTTTAAACTAATTATATCTTAGAAATTATTTCATAACATCAGATTTTGTGGTTATATTTTACTATTTTGTCAATGGGGACCCCATCACCCATTGGGTTGTGGCTCAGCAAGAACTGGATTGTCCCCATTCTCAGATAGTTTGTCCAAGTCAATGCGTAAATCTATACTCATCAATGTGTTATTCTTGATTGAAGATCACACCAGCTGTTTGATATTGGTCATCTGGATTTCTTTTTTTTTCTCTCTCTCTCTTCTTCTTCAAATAAAGTACTTATATGATGCCTTGAAATTTGTGTATCTCAGATATTCCATTTTTTTTCTACCACCACCATATATGATTCTTAGCAAGAACTCCAGAAAAATGTCCATACCATAAGTTGTAGCTGTATTGTGTACGTACCCAGAAATTCTATCATTGTACAAGCTCTCTTGAATTAGTTCACCTTGTTCATTGTATTATGATTAATGTTTCCTCTGTAATTGCAATAGCTCTTGCTGGTTATCTCCAAATTAATTGTTGTCATAGAAGCTTATTTTTGGCACATATTGTTCTTTAACTAGCTGCAAAAGAAACTTGTACTGCTATGGAGAAAGATCTAAGGTAGTGTATCTGAAACTCGTGCTTTTCCTTGAAAAGAATTTTGCCTAAAGTTCTACATAATTTATGGTTCATGTCATAATCTAGGGTGATGCTAGTGGCATGGTTACCAATAAGTGCCTTCCCTTTTAGGTAAGAAAACTAAACAACACAATTAATTGCATGCTGGCATCCAGTTGTAATACATTACTGCGAGCATGTAAGTGCCTCTCTCTCTCTCTCACTCTCTCTCTCCATATATATACATTTCTATATATGTATATATATATATATATCCATACATGTATGTATATGAGTATATATATAGATATATGTGTTACGACAATGAAGCCATACATGATACTTCAAGTACAAGGTTTTGATGATGAGCAAGTAGAATCAACTGTATTTCAGCTAAGGCTATGAAGAAATTAAAGAATTCGGTGAAGAATCCTTGAAGACTAGTGTGCAAATGTTTAATTCATTAAAAGTCTTAGATTCTTGTAAGAGCCTTACTTAGAGTGCATATTTAGGTTGCATTTCACCTTAAAAGTCTTTAGAAAAACTTTTCTAAAAGAAACTCTTTTGAAAATCTTTTTAGAAAACTCTTTTCTTAAATTTTCATGTTTATTAGTCGACCAATAGACTTATCAGTCGACTAATCCTTTCACGCCATATTTTCTAAAAAAATTATTTTTGTCAAATTAGTCGACCGAAGGTTTTATCAGTCGACTGGACAGAATGTCTGATTTCTGGAAAATTAGCAGCAGTCGACTAATGGTTTTATCAGTCGACTGAACAAAACATGTGTTTTCTGAAAATTTAGCAGCAGTCGACTAATGCTTTTTATCAGTCGACCGAACAAAATGTTTGTTTTTCAGAAGATTTTAGCAGCAGTCGACTAAAAGGTTTTTCAGTCTACTGATGATATTATCAATCGACTAACTTTTCTCCAGTCGATTAAGTTTCAAAAGTTCAGATCTTCAAACGGCTCGATTAACAGATCAGTCGACCGACGATAACTGTCAGTCTACTAATAACTAACTATTAGTCGACTAACTGATGTTTCAGTCGACTAATTTTGCCGTTTTCCTGAAACTTCAAAAAGGCGTATCTTTTCATTTTTCAAACGTTTTGATCGTTCAAAATGAACAGTTTTGACACCCTTTCATACTCTCAACGTATGGAATCTTTTAATTATAAATATGAGTGCATTTTACACTAAAAAACAAGAAGAATTCAATCGATTTGAATCATTTACTTCTTGCTTTTCACTCCTATTCATTCAAGTATTTGTTTTCTCACTCACATGATATTTTCACTTCAGTTTTTCACTCAAATCACTTTGAGAGATAGTGAGTTCGTGAGTAGAGTGTTTCAACAACCTCAAAAGCCAATTGCATCTCATTTGCATTCAAAAGGAAGACTCATAGGTTGTATTGTAAGTTGTTATTTCTTTTGTGTAAAAAGGACTCCTTGGTGTAAAGGAGTTGTTTGCTTTCAGTAGGATTGTTACTGAAAGTGGGAACCGTTATGGTCTGTGTGATCTTGTAGTTTACAAGGTTGATAGTGGAAAATCTCAAGCGGGTTTTGCTTGGGTTCTGGATGTAGGTCGGGTTTGACTGAACCAGGATAAAATCTTGTGTTCTTTATGTGTTTGCTTTGAGATTTGCAAAATCATTCAATATTCCGCAGAAATTTTTAAAAGCACTATTCATCCCCCCTCTAGTGCTCGTTGCCTTGATCCTAGTGCACTTTCATTTGGTATCAGAGCACAGGTTTGCTATTACTTTGATTTGACCATCATCTAGCATGGCAACTACAACATCTCAGCACAAAGAAGGAAGTTCCTCTGTTCGTCCTCCTCTCTTCGACGGAACAAACTATGGATACTGGAAAGTAAGAATGACAATATTCCTGCAATCCATGGATCTCGATATCTGGAGAGTTGTTTCAGAAAAGTACCAAACTCCATCAACTGATTTCAGCTGATGGACCGATGATGAAAAGAAGATTGCTTCACTTAATGCCAAGGCAATGAATGCCTTATATTGTGGCGTTGACAAGGTAGAGTTCAATCGCATCTCTCAATGCTCTACAGCTAATGAAATCTGGCATACTCTTCTCGTAACACACAAAGGTACGTCAAAGGTAAAGGAATCTAAAATTGCTTCTTTAGTTCATAAATTTGAATTGTTCAAAATGAAGCAAAATGAATCTATATCGGACATGGTAACTAGAATGACCGATATAACTAACACTTTGAAATCCCTTGGAAAAGAATATTCACAAGTGGATTTAGTCAGAAAAATTCTAAGGTGTTTAACTTCTAAATGAGAGAGAAAAACCACTGCTATTGAAGAAGTAAATGATTTCAATACTCTCACTCTTGAAGACTTAGTTGGTAACCTAATGGCATATGAGGTCCAACTTCAAGACAGACAAGAAGAAGAGCCAAAAAAAAAATCTCTTGCTTTTAAGGCTACTTCTGACTCAGAAGATTCTGAAGAAGATGAAGATGAAGATATTGCCCTCATCACAAGGCAATTCAGAAGATTCATCAAAAAGGGAAGATTTCAAAGAAAGGCAAAGAAAGCAGATTCTTCCATTCCCAATGAAGTAAAGTGCTTTAACTGCAAAAATGCAGGACATATCAAGAAAGATTGTCCTCTTCTCAAATTCAAACCCAAGGACCAATCCAAGAAGAAAAAGGCATTTCAAGCCTGTTGGGATGATAGTGACTCCTCTTCCGATGATGAATCAAATGAAGAAGTCGCCAACATGTGTTTTGTAGCACAAGAAGATTCGGTAAGTCAATTTGACTATGATGAGTTATTTGAAGCATTTAATGATTGATATGCTAAATTTAAGAGTCTTAGTTCTAAAAATAAAGAGTTAAAAACTGAAAATTTAACTCTTGACTCTCAAAATAAAGTGTTACTTTAAGAAATAGAAGATCTCAAGAAGGAAAATTCTTGCCAAGCACTTGAGATAAAAGAAATTGGAGTTAGAACCAATCTCTTACAAAAGGAAATATCTAGTCTTAAAGAAAAGTCAAATGATCTTCTTTCTATAGTGACCAAATTCACAAATGGTCAAGAGAATATAAAAAAACTTCTTGGTTCTCAAAGATGCTCGGTTAATAAAACCGGATTGGGATATAGCCTCTTTGATACTCAAAATAGACCAAACTATGTGGTGAAAAATCAAAGACATTATTCTCAACCTTTTGTTCATAAAACTAAACTTTCTAGTTCTAATAGAAATGCATCTAGAAATGATTATTCTAGAAATATTTATTCTAAATTCTTTTATAGAAAGAATATTTATTATCAAAGGAAACCAAAATCCAAATGGATATGGGTTCCTAAGACTAACTCTCATGGACCCAAAAATAGAAAGGGGTCAAATGCTCTGTTTTCTGATTTTGTTGTAGGTACACAACATAAGGAGCAAATGGATATTGGACAGCGGCTGTTCCAAACATATGACTGGAAGGCCGGAGTTATTTTCTACCCTCCAAAATAAGGATGGAGGAACCGTCACCTTTGGTGACAATAACAAGGGAAAAGTAATAGGTATTGGTAATATTGGTAATCCAAAATTTCTCTTGATAGAAAATGTTCTTTTAGTAGATGGTTTAATGCATAATTTAATATCTATTAGTCAATTATGTGATAAAAGTTTTCATGTTTCTTTTGAAAATGATTTATGCTTAATTTCTGATTTTTAATCTAAAAAGATCATTTTTAAAGGTAAAAGAAGAAACAATGTGTATGAACTATATCTAGATGAATTACCCTCTTTTAATGAAAAATGTCTTATTGTTTCAAATGAAATTCAATGGTTATGGCACAAGAGACTTGGACATGTTAACTTTAAAATTATTTCAAAGTTATCCAAGAATGATCTTGTAAGAGGCCTACCTAGAATACCATATAAAAAGGATCACTTATGTGATGCTTGTCAAAGGGGTAAACAAATCAAGAGTTCTTTTAAAGCTAAAGATATAGTTTCAACAAAACGTCATCTTGAACTTTTACATTTAGATCTATTTGGACCATCTAGAATTCAAAGTTTGAATGGTAGCAAGTATGCTTTTGTTATAGTAGATGATTATTCTCGGTTTACATGGGTGATTTTTCTAAAAAACAAAAATGATGCTTTTTCAGAATTTTCTAAACTTTGTAGAAGAATTACAAATGAAAAATCTACATCTATTATTAAAATTCGTAGTGATCATGGTGGTGAATTTGAAAATGAATCTTTTCTAAAGTTTTGTGATTTACATGGTATATCTCACAACTTTGCTTTTCCTAGAGCGGCTTCACAAAATGGAGTTGTTGAAAGAAAGAATAGAACCTTGCAAGAATGTGCTAGAACCATGCTTCAAGATAAAAATTTACCAAAATATTTTTGGGCTGAAGCAATTAATACAGCATGTTATGTCTTAAATCGTGTTCTTATTCGACCAATTTTACATAAAACATGTTTTGAATTGTATTATGATCGTATACCAAAGATCTCATATTTCAAAATTTTTGGTAGTAAATGTTTCTTGTTAAATACCAAAGATAATCTTGATAAGTTTGATTCAAAATTAGATGAATCAATATTTCTTGGATATTCTTCTAGAAGTAAAGCATATCGTATTTTCAATAAAAGAACATCTTGTATTGAAAAATCTTTACATGTTGCATTTGATGAGAATTGTGAGCAGGTTATTCCTCTAAGCGAAAAAGAAGAAGCAGTACTTCAAGAAGAACCCTTGATAGAGAGTACTTCTCAAGAAAATATTCCTCTTCAACCGGTTTGGAAAGAAGTTCCTAATCATCCACATGAACAAGTTATTGGTGAAATAAAGAGTGGTGTCCAAACTAGAAGGCAGTTAGAAAAATATATTGCAAATGTTGCTTTCATATCTAAATTAGAACCAAAGAATATCAATGAGGCTTGTGTTGATGAATTTTGGCTTTTGGCCATGTCTGAAGAACTTAACCAATTTACTAGGAATGATGTTTGGGATCTAGTTGATAGACCAAAGGATCATCCAGTAATTGGAACAAGATGGGTCTTCTGAAATAAGCTAGATGAAAATGGTGAAGTCATTTGTAACAAAGCAAGGCTAGTGGCACAAGGCTATAATCAAGAAGAAGGCATAGATTTTGATGAAACCTATGCACCAGTGGCTCGATTAGAGTCAATTCGTATGATGCTTGCTTTTGCTAGTTACATGAACTTCAAGTTATATCAAATTGATGTTAAGAGTGCATTCTTAAATGGACACATCAATGAAGAAGTTTATGTAGAGCAACCTCCAGGCTTTGAAAATGAGAAATATTCAAAAAAGGTCTACAAATTGAAAAGAGCTTTGTATGGACTCAAACAAGCACCAAAAGCGTGGCATGAAAGACTACGAAATTTTCTAGAACAATCTGGTTTTTCCATTGGTCGGGTAGACTCCACTTTATTTATTAAACATTTTAATTCAGATATTCTTATTGTGCAAATTTATATTGATGACATAATATTTGGTTATACTAATGATTCTCTTTGTAAAGAATTTGCTAAGGCTATGCAGGAAGAGTTTGAAATGAGCATGATGGGCAAATTAAACTACTTCCTTGGACTTCAAATAAAGCAAATTAAAGAAGAAATCTTCATCAATCAGGCTAAGTATACAAAAGAACTTCTCAAGAGATTTGGGATGGACTCATCGAAATCAAGAAGGAATCCTATGAGCACAATTACTTCTCTTGATAAAGATGAAAATGGTAAAAGTGTAGATACTAAGCTCTACAGAGGTATGATCGGATCTCTATTATACTTAACTGCTAGTCGACCTGATATTATGTTTAGTGTTTGTATGTGTGCAAGATTTCAAGCTTATTCAAAGGAATCTCATTTAACTGCAGTAAAACAAATTCTTCGTTATTTGAAAGATACTTTAGATTTCAGTTTGTTTTACCTAAAATCATCTTCCTTTGATTTAGTTTCATATAGTGATGCAGATTTTGCAGGAAGTAAATCTGATCGCAAGAGTACTAGTGGAACTTGGCATTTCTTGGGAAATTCCTTAGTCTCTTGGTTTAGTAAAAAGCAAAATTCAGTATCACTCTCAACAACTGAAGCTGAATATATAGCGGCTAGTTTAGCATGTTCACAAGTACTTTGGATGAAACAGACGTTAAAAGATTTTGGTTTGAATTACTCCACAACAACTATTTATTGTGATAACACTAGTGCTATAAATCTTTCGAAAAATCCTATTCAGCACTCAAGAACTAAGCATATTGAAGTCAGACATCATTTTTTAAGAGATCATGTGTTAAAAGGAGATATTTCGTTAAATTTTATTTCCACTAAAGAACAACATGCTGATATCTTCACTAAACCTCTTAAAAATGAAGATTTTATGAGAATTAGGAGAGAACTAGGTATTTGCTCGTTTTTGGATTTATAAAAATGCTAATTTTTTAACAAAATCTCAAAATCGCACTATATTAGTCGACCGATAAAATTCTAGTCGACTGGTGTTTTATATTTTGGAATGTATCGCACCATATTAGTCGACCAATATATTTCTAGTCGATTGATGATATTTTTAGAATAAGTCGCACTTTTTAGTCGACCGATAAAGTTTTAGTCGACTAAATTTTTTTTAAGAAAAAAATTTTAAGTGAAGGGACCCGACACCCCTTGGATTTGTTTTTAAACCCGTTTTTTTTTTAAAAAAAAAAAAGAGGCATCATTTCACTTCGTACCTTTTCGTTTTTATTAAAAACGAAACCCTTAAACCCCTCTTTCTCTCTTGCCTCTCTCTCTTCCGAAAAACCCTCGGAGTGTCGTTCGACTCCATCATCGCCGAGATTTTCTTACCGTAACAGGGAGACGCCGGAATCTTCTGGCCGTGATCTTGAAACGCTGAAATCCTCTTGCAGTGACTGGCGCATCTTCAAAACACGCCGGAACTCTCTTGCCGTGTTTTAAAATAGAGATACGAGTTAAAAGTCTATTTTGCTTATGTTATTTTTGCCCTTACTCTTTTTTATTCTGACAAAGGGGGAGAAAAAGATAAAGATAGCATTACATTGAAATTGCAGGAGATCTTGAGAAAAAGATGACAGCAATTACATTACAGGAGATCTTGCATGAGAAATGCAAAATTAAGAGAAAAAGAAAGCTTTGAATGAATGTATTTCTAAATACATGAAGAAATGATGAATGGAAATGCAAACCAATCAATATGTGATATATGTGCTTTAAATGTGCTAACTTTTAATGTTTTGCAGCATATTGATAGGGGGAGTAAAATCTCCATCTATGCATCTAAATGCTTCATCTTTGATTAAGTTTGTCATCATAAAAAAGGGGGAGATTGTTACAACAATGAAGTCATACATGATACTTCAAGTACAAGGTTTTGATGATGAGCAAGTAGAATCAACTGCATTTCAGCTAAGGCTATGAAGAAATTGAAGAATTCGGTGAAGAATCCTTGAAGACTAGTGTGCAAATGTTTAATTCATTAAAAGTCTTAGATTCTTGTAAGAGCCTTACTTAGAGTGCATATTTAGGTTGCATTTCACCTTAAAAGTCTTTAGAAAAACTTTTCTAAAAGAAACTCTTTTGAAAATCTTTTTAGAAAACTCTTTTCTTAAATTTTCATGTTTATTAGTCGACCAATAGACTTATCAGTCGACTAATCCTTTCGCGCCATATTTTCTAAAAAATCATTTTTGTCAAATTAGTCTACCGAAGGTTTTATCAGTCGACTGGACAGAATGTCTGTTTTTTGGAAAATTAGAAGCAATCGACTAATGGTTTTACCAGTCGACTGAACAGAACATGTGTTTTCTGAAAATTTAGCAGCAGTCGACTAATGCTTTTTATCAGTCGACCGAACAGAATGTTTGTTTTTCAGAAGATTTTAGCAGCAGTCGACTAAAAGGTTTTTCAGTCTACTGATGATATTATCAGTCGACTAAGTTTCAAAAGTTCAGATTTTCAAACGGCTCGATTAACAAATCAGTCGACCGACGATAACTGTCAGTCTACTAATAATTAACTATTAGTTGACTAACTGATGTTTCAGACGACTAATTTTGCCATTTTCCTGAAACTTCAAAAATGCGTGTCTTTTCATTTTTCAAACGTTTTGATCGTTCAAAATGGACAGTTTTGACACCCTTTCATACTCTCAACGTATGGAATCTTTTAACTATAAATATGAGTGCATTTTATACTCAAAAACAAGAAGAATTCAATCAATTTGAATGATTTACTTCTTGTTTTTTACTCCTATTCATTCAAGTATTTGTTTTCTCACTCACGTGATATTTTCACTTCAGTTTTTCACTCAAATCACTTTGAGAGATAGTGATTTCGTGAGTAGAGTGTTTCAACAACCTCAAAAGCCAATTGCATCTCATTTGCATTCAAAAGGAAGGCTCATAGGTTGTATTGTAAGTTGTTATTTCTTTTGTGTAAAAAGAAGGACTCCTTGGTGTAAAGGAGTTGTTTGCTTTCAGTAGGATTGTTACTGAAAGTGGGACCGGTTATGGTCTGTGTGATCTTGTAGTTTACAAGGTTGATAGTGGAAAATCTCAAGCGGGTTTTGCTTGGGGACTGGATGTAGGTCGGGTTTGACCGAACCAGGATAAAATCTTGTGTTCTTGGTGTGTTTGCTTTGAGATTTGCAAAATCATTCAATATTCCGCAGAATTTTTTAAAAGCACTATTCACCCCCCTCTAGTGCTCGTTGCCTCGATCCTAGTGCACTTTCAATATGTATATACCTATATATACGTATGTATGTATATATATGTATATATGTATATATGTATATATATACATTGCCTACGTAAATATATATCAATTCTTAAAGTAACATCTACTTATTATATACTCAATGTCCCATGCTGACTTTATTTTGCAGGAAGATATAAGAAGTTTGAATTTCTCTTTTTGACTAGAAATTTTATTTGCAAATTGTAATAAATTAGGTATAAATGAGAAATTTACATTTCCTGCTCTAGATAGAATGAATGAGCATTTTAAAAATCATAAATTGCTTGTTTCCATGCTTTTCCCTTTATTTTCCAAAATCTCACAAATGGCAACACGAATGGCACGTGCACCATTTCTTAAGAGGTAAATTAATCCTAAGTTGATGATTTATATCAATGACCATAGTCAGGATGTAAACAAAACTTAGGATTTTTATCTTTTATAAAATAACACTGGGTCCACACTGGATCCTTTTAAAAAATCATCATATTTTCAAATATCTCATCTTTTATCAGAGTTTAACTTAAAATTAATTCAATATATATACCAATGGCCATAGTCAGGGTATATTGAGAGTTAATTTCATTTTAAACTCTATAAAATCACATAAAAAATGTGTTTTATTCTTCACCTGAATTTAAATATAGATTATTATATAATACATTCAATGACCATAGTCAAGGATGTATTATATCTTTAATCTTATTTTAATTCATTTAAAGAATGCAATAGCTTTTCAAAATCCAATTTCAAAATTTAAATTCATTCATCATTTAGGATAGAATTGCATCATATTTTCAAAATTTATAAATTCAAATGATTTCCTTCAGATATCTTCTTCACTTCTCAAATCAATTTTCAACTCTTATAAATTCAAATATCATTTTCAGATTCTAACTTTAAATTCAAAGTCCAATTTGACTTTGAAATTCATTTGTATATCCAAAATTCAAATTCTAATTCAAATCAAATTTCAAAGTTCAATTTAACTTTTAAATTTCTGATTCATCTTCTGATTCCCAGTTCAAAACTTTAAATTCAAATTCCAATTTGACATTGAAATTCATTTGTATACTCAAAATTCAATTTTCAAATCAAATTCTGAATTCATTGTCAAAGATTCAAATTCAATTCAATATCTCAAAATTCCATTTTCAAAGTTCAATTTAACTTTGAAACCTTTGATTCATCTTCTGATCTCAAATTCAAAATCAAGTTTATTTTTCTTATCTTCAAAATCCAAGTTTTGAGACTGATTCCAAATTCATGTCTTTTTCTAAGTTTTAAATTTAATCTGGGTTTTCAAAACCCAGATCCATATTCAGAAGTCCCATTTGGACTTTCAGAATACAAATCCTAAGCTAGATCCCAATCACAACTTGGATCCAGTTTTCTAAAATACAAATCTACCTTTGGATCTTAGACTTTCAGATCCAACAACCATCTTAGGGTCCAGAATCCAACTTCATTTTGGATCTCAGATTCAGATCCAAAATCCATTCTAGGATCCAGATTCCAATTCCACTTTGGATCTCAGATTTCAAATCCAAAATCCACTTTAGATCCATAACTCCATTTAGGATCCAGAATCCCATTCTAGTATAGATCTCATACTTCAGATCAAAATTCATTCTAGGATCCAGAACCCAATTCTACTTTGGATCTCAGATTCAGATCCAAATCCATTCTAAGATCCAAAATCCAATTTCGTCTTAGATCTCGGACTTCAGATCCAAGTTCCATTTTAGGATCCAGAACCCAGTTCCACTTTGGGTCTCAGACTTTGGACCCAAATTTCATATTGGATTCCAAATCTTGAATCCAATTCTATTTAAAATTCAGAATCAGATTTCAGATCCAATTTCGGATTCTAAATCCAGAATTCAATTTTAAATCTCAAACTCTATTTAGAATCCAGATTTTGGATTCAAATTCCATCTTGAATTCCAACTTTCAAATCAATTCTATTCTATTTAGATTTCCCACATTTCATTCTGATTTCAAACTTCAAAAGTTAGAATTCAATTGTATTTCATCTCTATTTTGATTCAAAGTCCATTTATGACTTTGAAGTTTCCTTTCTTCTCCTTTTATCTCAATTTCAAAAAAATCCTTCCTTTTAAAAAGTCTAGATTATTCTCCCCAAACTCTGATTATTCCAAAAACTTAGAACTTTAAATCTCAAGTTCTAAGTTAGAAAAACATTTTCTTCACTCTATCAGATTCATCTCAATAACACTTGGAAAATTTCAAAAATCATTTTCAAAAGAGAGCATACATCTTTTCATTACACAAGCATGATTCTTTGTGCATTTTAGACTTAGAATAGATTCTTAGATAATTTCTTAGCAAAGCAAAAGGCATAAATTCGACCCTTGGTTCGATTACCCCTGGTAAAGGCGCCAGGAACGGTCGAACCTCATACCGACGAGCGGATCCCGTCTCCCAGTTTTACCACAAATATTTCAAAAACAGAGGCGAGTTATTTTCTAAAATATTTTCAAAATTAAGGTCAAGTGAGACCCCGCAAAAGAATTCCTCTCTTCTTCTTTTCTCTTCTTTTCTCTTCTCTCTTTCTTTTTCTATCTTTTATTCTTCTCCCTTCAAAAAGGAGGAAAATAGAGGTTAGAAAAGGAAAAGAGAAGAAAGAGAGAGAATATTACGAGAGGAAATTTTTTGCGATGATCACAGTTTTGGCGACCGTGATGGGACTCATTTTCGTCCGGTAGAATTTAATGTCTTTTTCTTCTTTGCTTTGATATTATCTAAGTCTTTATTCTTCAAATGTCAGCTTCATTTCCATGTAAACCTTAGGAGGCCTAGATTCTGTCCTAAAGCTGACATCATTGCATATAGGATCTAAGTATGGTTTGGTAGGACCATATTGAGGAAATTATTCCATGCTCACATTAGACTTAGGTCTGAAATACAACTCTCCTCAATTTTAGGGATTGAATGCAAAACAATGTATGCAAGTGTATGCTTCTCTTCATTTTAATCTATCTCTTTAGGACTTGCATTAGAGCCATCTGATTTCTTGCATGTTGAGCATATTTTGAAAACCTCCCTACCTATATTGTTCCGGTCTTCACGTTGCTGGGCTGTCTCACTAAACCATAGTTCGGGAGAGAGCCTCACAACTGGACCACTTATTTGGGTTCGTGCCCCCTTACCACGTACCTAAGGGCCATAGTCTGAGGTATATCGGTAGGTGCTCAAGGATGTTGGGAAACCATTACCTTAGAACCGGAGGAATATTTCTATGCCACGTACTTCGAGCTTCGGCTTGGGTGTATCGGCATATCTTGATTGGAATCAGATGATTTGGACCCTAAAGTTAGGATTAAGGTCCTACGAGCCATTTCAAATTATTGCATTTTAGGGTCTGCCTCTAGGGAGTGTTGTTTGTGCATCCTTGTTTGTATATCTATGATTGTATGATATTTTATATTCCCTATATTTTCCAAAACCCTGGGTATATATTATTCAAAATTTCCTCTTTGTTTTTAAAACCCAGGTATATTTTTCTTTTCTTCTCTTAATTTCTTCTAATTCTTTTTTATCCTGCCTGCAATTCTTCGAAATTTTTCTTTTCTATATTATGTTCCTTACCCTCATTTACAATAAAGCATCTTTTGTCAGGATATGTCCTTTTCAAAATTTATCTTTATTCACATTTTACTTATCTATCCTTTTTCAGAAAAACAGTACGGTTGTTGCAAATTTTTGGTGACAACCCGATCACTCGTAATTGGATGTTTTCATTTTCAGATTATAATTTCCTCCTTTATTAAAATTTCTTCCTAGATCTTTTCTAAAAACCCATTTATGCTCTACAGAGAGCATTGACGCTATCAGTTGAGTCAGGCAAAGCTCAGAGATTACACTGCTTTAACATCCCAGTTACAAGCAGAGAGAGTAAGGAATGGATTCTCAAAAATCTGTCAGAAAGGGAGTTTAGGACAACAAAAGTGAGATCGATCCCACGATATACCAATTATTCAAAAGGATGATGGTCGAGATATTGTCTGAACAAGCTGAAGCCAATTGCAGAAAAGCTCCCACAGAAGGAAAGGCACCTGTCACTTTTCCCATGAATGAACACGATAATATCAGTGTAGGAAATTCCAAAGCCAATAGGGGCAGCAATCAAGGCAACCAGGGCAGCAACTTGGGAGAATATAAAGGCCAAATTGGGAAATATTGTGAAAACCGTGATAGACTTCTTCAATACAGTCCTCAGCAGCAAGGCAAGAAGCAAGAAGAGCCAAAACGCAAGGATTGGAGCAAGGATCGAGATTTCACTCCTTTAAATGAACCGCTCGACAAAGTCCTTGAATACATGTTGTCTAGCGGATTACTCAGGCTCCCAAAAGTCGCCAGCCCTTCCACCATCATGGAAAAATATATAGACCAATTCTGTGGGTACCATCGAGCAATAGGGCATGACACTGAGCATTGCTTTATCTTCAAGAACATAGTTCAAGACTCCCTTGATAAGAATGTCTTTGTCAAAATCGAAGAAGAAAGGCGTCCCGATCTCCTAAACATGCAAGCTCAGTCCAGCTACCAGGTAGGGGTCAGCACTCGGCAGAAGTCAAGCAAGCCGAAGAAAGCAAAGCATGAAGGTTGGGGTCATGATCGTCAGCTTACCCCTCTAGGTCAGCCGATCGAAGAAGTTCTCCAATACCTGCTTGTGAAAGGCTTGATCAAACTCCCAAGAAAGGTGGATCCTCCTGTCATTATGGGAAAATGGAAAGATTGCTTCTGCAAGTTTCATCGAGCAAGGGGGCATGACACGGAGCGCTGCTTCATCCTCAAAAACCTTGTGCAGGACTACATTGATAAAGAGCTTCTGGTACTAGAGGAAGGAGAAGAGCAGCCTGCAGTTTCAACTGGACCTTTTCCAGACCAATCAGAGAATTGAGAATGCCAAGAGTTTTTCGCTTTCATCCCTTTCTGTCAGCCGCTTTGTAGGGGCAAGTCAGCCCAGTCTTTGTGACATTTTTTTAGCATACTTGCAAATATTCAGTTCTGTTATCAAACTTTTGCTTATAAATGAAGTGTCGATTTTCTTTATATCTTTGATATTCAATACTTTCTTTTTTTTGCTATATTGGGGCATTAAATTTCTTTTTCAAAATGCAGGACAATTCTGACATCATTCATGAGAGAAATGATATTACCTATGAGGGTCTTTCAAAAATCATGAAAATTTTAGTTCAAATATTTTATTACAACCTTTTTCAAAGATCAACCCTTGTGTTGATCATATTTTCTAACAAATTGATTTCAAATCATTGCATTTCAAAGATCAACCCTTGTGTTGATCATATTTTCTGAAAATTGATTTCGAATTATTACATTCAAAGATCAACCCTTGTGTTGATCATATTTTCTAAAAAATTGATTTCGAATCATTATATTCAAAGATCAACCCTTGTGTTGATCATATTTTCTAAAAATTGATTTTGAATCATTGCATTTAAATATCAACCCTCGTGTTGATCATATTTTCTAAAAATTGGTGTTCAAATCATTGCTTCAAAAAAATTAACCCTCATGATGATCTCTCATGAATGATCCCCTTTCAAAGATTAGCTCTCGCGGTTAATCTTTCTTTCCAAAAATGGTTTTCTCATCTTCTTCTTTCATTTTAAAGATCCCACATGCAGGCAGGATCAAACTCTTTTTTTTCTCAATTTTTATCAACTTTTTGTTTATCAATCTTTATCAGTTTCATCAATTTTTATTTCATTTTTTTTTATTCATCCATTTTATTCTTCTTTCTTATTTTAAAAATACCCTTTCAGGTTAAGGGATAAACCTTATGCCTCTTTTCCCATGAGGTATTTCTTCTTCCTTCTTTGACCCCCCCTTCAGGTTAAGGGATAAACCTGAAACCTCATCCTATGAGGTCACTCTTTCTTCAGGATAAGGGATAGTCATGAATGTCTTTCTCTTTTAAAGCTTCATTAATCTCTGCTAAATATTTTTCTTCATCCAATTTTATCAATTTTATTTCTTAATTAAATTTTAATTCTTCCAATTCTTTATTAAAGCTTTTCATCAACTTTTGCCTAAATTTTATTCCTTTCCCATTCAGGATAAGGGATAATCCTGAAACCCCTCATAGGAGCAACAATGCTACCTGTTAGAATTCTTTTACAAAGATAATTTCCATAAAATTTCTTTGATTCTTCTCTTTTGTCAAATCTTCCAACAATTTCTATCTCTTCTCGTCAGTTCTTCTCAAATTTTATTTCCTCCCCAGTCAAGATAAGGGGGCAATCAGATCACATGCAAATAAACTCAGTCCTTTAAATAGTCATTCTCAATCCTAGGTCCGGTCCTCGCACTGGCAATTTTTCAAAACTCAATCTTTTGATTAAAAACTTTCTATCAAAAACCCAAATTCTCACTTGGGCTTCTTCCCTTTATTCTTTCATTTGAAGTTCTGAGTTCCGACCAGGACTTCCTTTTGAATCCAATCCTCGCATTGAAAATCAATCATTTCTTTAGAAATCCGAGTTCCAGCTCGGGTTTTCCCACTATTATTTTTCGTTCGAAGTTCTGAGTTCCGACCAGGACTTCCTTTTGAATCCAATTCTTGCATTAGAAATCAATCATTTTTTTAGAAATCCGAGTTCCAGCTCGGGTTTTCCCTCTATTATTTTTTCGTTCGAAGTTCTGAGTTTCGACAAGGACTTCCTTTTGAATCCAATCCTCGTATTGGAAATCAATCATTTTTTAGAAATCCGAGTTCCAGCTCTGGTTTTCCCTCTATTATTTTTCGTTCGAAGTTCTGAGTTTCGACCAGGACATCCTTTTGAATCCAATCCTCGCATTGAAAAACAATCATTTCTTTAGAAATTCAAATTTTCAAAACTCGAGTTTCTCTTTATCTTTTATTTTCTGAAGATTCGAGTCCCAACTCGGACTCTCTTCTTTTTCAAAAAGCCCCAACTGCCAGGCGGGACCTTCTTCCAAATTCCAGCCTTCCGGCTAATCCATTTCAAAATTCAAAAATTCAGGTTTATTCTCTTTGAAAATTCTTCTGTCCCCTTCAGGTTAAGGGATAAACCTGATGTCTCCTGCTAAACGAGGTATTTCTTTCCTTCCTTCCCAGTTCAGGATAAGGGATAAATCCTGAAAGCGGACCACATACAGTTAAACTGTGGTGGTCCACTAATTTTCGCCAAGAATCTCTGATTTCTAAATCCCTTTTGAAAAAACCGAGCTTGTCTCTAAAATCCAGTCCTCGTGCTGTTTATTTCTCAAACTTTTCTCAATCATATATTGAGCTCATTTGGAAAATTCGGTCCTCGCACCGGTAACATCCTAAATTCAACCTTCTGATCAAAAGTCCTTGACTTGAACTTCCCAAAATTTGATGTATTTCCAAAGGATCCAGCAATTCGCTGGTCATGTATTTCCAAAAAGATCCAGCTTTTGCTGGTCATGTATTTCCAAAAGATCCAGCAAACTCGCTGGTCATGTATATCCAAAAGATCCAACTTCCGCTGGTCATGTATTTCCAAAAGATCTAACACTCGTTGGTCATGTATTCCAAAAAGATCCAGCTTTTGCAGGTCATGTATTTCCAAAAGATCCAGCAAACTCGCTGGTCATGTATTTCCAAAAGATCCAGCTTCCGCTGGTCATGTATTTCCAAAAGATCCAACACTCGTTGGTCATATATTTCCAAAAGATCCAACACTCGTTGGTCATGTATTCCAAAAGATTCAACACTCGTTGGTCATGTATTTCAAAAGATTCAGCTCCCGCTGGTCGTGTGTTCCAAAAGATCAAAGCTTTAGGGTATGACTCCTCAAATTCTATCATTTCCAAACCTTCAAGATCTTCAATCTCCCAAATGCTATCAGTTTTCCAACCTTTGGTTGCAATATCTTCAAAATCTCATTATTTTCTCAACCCTCGGGTTATAATGTCCCAAATTCAATCACTTTCAAACCATCAGATTAAATCCTTTATTTTCAGAAATCCAGTTGTCATAACTGGTCGGGATTTGAAATCCAGTTTTCATAATTGGTCAGGATTTGAAATCCAGTATTTTTCACTGGTCGGGATTTGAAATCCAGTATTTTTCACTAGTCGGGATTTGAAATCCAGTATTTTTCACTGGTCGGGATTTGAAATCCAGTATTTTTCACTGGTCGGGATTTGAAATCCAGTTTTCATAACTGGTCGGGATTTGAAATCCAGTATTTTCACTGGTCGGGATTTGAAATCCAGTATTTTTCACTGGTCGGGATTTGAAATCCAGTATTTTTCACTGGTCGGGATTTGAAATCCAGTATTTTCACTGGTCGGGATTTGAAATTCAGTGTTTTCACTGGTCGGAATTTGAAATCCAGTATTTTTCACTGGTCGGGATTTGAAGTCCAGTTTGCATAACTGGTCGGGATTTGAAATCCAGTGTTTTCACTGGTCGGGATTATCAAAATCCAGTTCCTCATAACTGGTCGGGATTTTCAAAACCTAATGTATTTCATCAGTCCAGTTTTCTAAAGTCTGATTTTTACACCATTTCCTTAAATTACAGCTAAATGTCTCATCAAAATCTATATTGAGTAATTATTTCACAAAGAATTCATGAAAACTTTGCCAATTTGCTAAAAGCGTTTGTTGATTCTAAAAATTTGATTACACAAAAGAATTACCTCAGATCACCTCTAGTATTCTTTCCAAAAAGGTGAAACTTTTTGTGAAAAAGAGGTAAAATTCAAATCTTTTCCTGTTGATCAACCAAAAGGATGTAAGAAATGTCCTCGATATGATCAATGAAAGAAGTCTTCAATGATGTTGAAAAGCCAGAAGCGAATTGATATTGATCTTGGCTATGGCGCATGTTTTAAAATGATTTTCTGGCGATCAGGCAGTGGAAATATCTTGAACTATAGAAAGAATCCACTCAACCCATATCTTCTCATTCGTTTAAAGTTGCAATCAAATATCTGCAAAAAGGACCTCTCAACTGTCGTCAAGATGAAGACGAATATGCGAGCAGACCCCCAGGGCCAAAGAAGATTTTGATCATCTCTGAGATGAAGAAGTTTGTGAAGGATCCTTCTAGGGAAAGTTCAGATCACCGTCAAGATGAAGGCGAGTGTGATGAGCCTACCGACAAACCCTAAAAGATATTTGATTTCTGTTATCATCTAAAGACCTTTTGAGCCAATGTCATCAATAGAATCCCTGAGATAAAAGAAGGATCGGAACATCTCCAAGATGAAGGAGTTTGTGACGTACCCTTCCCCAAAAAAGAGAGAAAAGTCAGAACATCCAAATGAAGGATGATGTGAAAAAACGAGAAAGCCCAATGACTCAAAAAGAGTGCAAAAGGATCATCATGGGAAAACACCCAGATATCAAACTGCCAAAATTGCCAGAAGTCATCTCTTCTCATGCAAAATTCCTTTATCAATATCCTTTCACTATTTGCTTTTATGAAATTAAGAATATTTCTTCTCTTCTCATATCAAGGAAATGGATAGCTTCCTTGAAGAAAATCATCAGCGCTGAAATTTTGAATTTGACTCTTAGAACCAAGGAGTTAACCTCATTTGGAGGAAATACTCTAGGTAAGAGAGGGAATATCTTTGCACATACGTGCACATTTTCAAGTGTTTGAAACAACTACAATTTTATCTTATTGGCAAAATTTTCTAGCTATTCCAAAAATGAAATAAATGTTCAATATGCATTTTGATGCAATCTAGCGTTGTTTATATTTTCCCGGAAGAGTTGCGTCATTCGGTTGAAGTATCTCTTTCTGTCCCATCGCGGTTTCTTTAGTCAAGGATTCCGTATGGTGGTTGCCACTCAGGATAAGGGTCAAACTTGAACCTCCTGCGAAAGATCATTTGATTTCAAAAGCTATTTCAGTCTCAGCAAAGAGACGCCCCATTTCTTCCCCCTTTTCAAAAGCTTTAAGAACCCTATCTTCTTCTTTTCGCAAAACCCCGTTTGGATTTGTTCGTCCAAATTCCGAAGGTCCCATTATGGTTTCTTCATTTGAGAAACCCGTATGGTAGATTTCCTATTTCAAGTTAAGAGTTAACCCAGAACCTTGCTTCGTGAGGCATCTTCCTTTCAGGTTTGGGTTAAACCTGAGACTCGTTCCAACGAGATTCCTTGTTCTAACGAGATGTTTTCTTCCAGTCCCATCATGGCTCTTCCCATCGAGGAACCCATGTTTTGTATATCCATCCAGGACAGGATCCTACTTGAGCTTCATTTCACGAGGCATTCTCCAAAAAAATGTCCCATCAAGGTTCTCATGTATTCCTTTCCTCATTTAGTTCATTTTTGATATATCCTCGTCCCATCCAGGTTAAGGGCTAAACCTGAATCATTCCAAAAAGAGTATTTTGTCTCACCCATGAGACCTGATCAAAATTCTGATTTTCCACCATTTCGGGATTTTCATTCAAAGTCCTTTCACGATTTCCTCATTCTCTACTCAATCATATCATTTTCGAAGATTTTGTCTCCCCAAAACCATTCAGGATAAGGTTTTAAGCCTGAGAAGCCATGTTTCCAAAATAATTCTTCCACACCCAGTTCAGATCTGCTAACTGGGGCATTTTCAAAATTTGGAGTGTTATCTTTGCCACTAAGCTCGGCTTTCAACCAGCTTAGCAGCAAAGAGGGGCATCTGTGAACACCCTAAAATTTTCAAGAATTTACAAAATGACTCTTTTGCCCCTAACCCCGTTTTCTGAGAAAATCAAAGCGATTTTGAAGCTAAATTTCAGTCATTCTTCAGATTTTCGGAATGAATTCCATATTGATTTACTCAAAATTCAATTCTGAATCCAAACCCAGTGTTTTAAACCTAAATCTGAGCCTCGTTGTCCAAAGTTTCAAATTAAAATTTTAAAATATCAAAAATAAATTTTGAAAAGCTCAGACTGTCCATCTGCTATCCTGTTGGATTCGCAGCCTTGTATTTCTCAATTCGAGGTTTCAAACCTCGAATATTTTCTAAAAAACCGGATGTAAACTCATTTTCTGAAGAAATTTTCTAAAAAATCGCCTTGAGTTCTCAGAAAAACTCTTTTTTGTAGGTATTTTATAAAAACACAAAAAAAATAGTTTTAACCTTTGGTTTCTCGTAAAACTTTAGGATTTTATTCTAAAAATACAAAAAATTGAAAGATAACGCAAAAACCAAAAAAATTGGGAAAATTATGAGAAAAACAAATAAGTTTAAACCTTTTTAGTCAATTTTGCTAAAAAAAATCATTTTAAAAACATTTTTTTTATGAAAAACTTTTGAAGGAGCCTCTTTTTGGAAAATCAAATTTTTTTATAAAACCAAAGCTTCACGCATAAGCTTGGTTCTTTTTATGAAACCCTAAGCCCTCCTCTTTCTGCCAAACCCTTCTCCCTTTCGGCCTCCATTCTCAAAAACCTCCAGCCACCTCCCAAATCCTCCATCGCCACGGCCATTGGCCTCCACTCTCCGATCCTCTTCCTCCATCGCCCGGATCCTCCTTAAACCCTTCATCTCCAATCGACTACGTTCCAGAGCTTTCCTTCTCTCCTCTTTAAAAAGAACACGCAGGACTCCCAATCGGGGTCGTCTTCTACCCCTCCACCTTCTTCTCCTTCACGGATCCATCTTCAACCCGGACCTTCTTCCTTCTTCTCGAGCGCCTCTTCACCTTTGCACATTTCTTCTCCAAGATCGGCCTATCTCCTTCTTCATTTTCCTCTTCCCTTTTATCCTTCTTTGCCTACTTCCTTCACCCGAATTCTCCCTCATCTTTTCCCCTTTTTCACATCCGATCGACGGAGGAAATTGATCGTCTCCAGCGAAACAAGGAGAAGACTCTCCCCTTCCTTCAAAATCTCTGCAAACAATAATAGAAGAGCTCCACCGTAGAGGGAAGAGAAGTCCCCTTTTTATTTTTCAGAGCTTCGATAAAACCCCGTTTCAAGCGCAAAGCATCTATCACTCGGCTGAAGATTGAATCCAACCATGTCACATTTCTATACACATCCCTTTTCCCTCCGATCTCTGTTAAAGCTATCAGAGGGATCTCGGCTCACTCCTTTAGAATCTCTGAAAAATCTGGTAAGTCTTTTTTTTTCTCCTTCCTCTGTTATCATCTTATTTCTTCATTGGATTTTTTTTTTTTTGGGTTCATCGCCCCATTTGAAGGCATAATGGGTAGCATCGTGTTTCCTGTAGCAACACTGATTTGCCTCCTACCATAGCAAAGGAATGAATAATTCTGACACCCTTCTTTTGATTTTATTTCCTTTTCTCTTGGCTGGTTCTGTTGTTTACATTATTTACCACTCCATAGTTAATTTGGTTCCTGATTTCCATTATGTTATCCCGATTTACATAAGGGACTGTGGCTCCTTCATGGTAAATCATTTTATGTTCTTGCTGATTGGATTCGTTTTGAGTAATCATCTGTGCATATTTGGGTTTTGCTTTTCTTTTAATGACTAATTTATCATTGTCATTTTGCTGCATTCTGGTTAAAATATCACTTTCGCACTCAGTTGGTGTTCTCTTTAGATTTCTGCAGTGTCGTTTTTTTTTTCATTTTAATGTTATCTCTGTATTCCTGCTGAAGTATTCCATATACCTTCATTTTAATCAAATGCCGCCATCTTCATCTATGGCATCTGTAATGCATCACCCTATGTTGGTTTATGGGAAAGGGTTAAGGATGGAGTTTATTAACCTGCATTAGAAATCTGGGCTGGCTCTGCATATTCTTTTGGGACCATTTTGCATCCTTTATATGTACGAGAGGGAAGGTGGTAATGAGTGTAATGATAGGAAAATTCAAGACACATTGGAGGGAGGTTCTAAATGTCATTTTCTGCTAAAAACCTTCACTCAGATGAATCCAGTGTCATTGATTCATCGTCATCTTTGGCTACAACTCCTTTTAAATTGCTTTTAAGAACTATTACTATGTCTCCTAAATCACAGAAGTGATGCTAATGTTGTAGCGGTACTGCCATTTTTTTTTATCATCTAGCTCCTTCCCTTCCTTTTTGTTTGAATCTGTAAAAAAAAAAAAAAAAATGCATTAGGATCTTACATCCTTTGGTTAAAGAAGCCAGACGATTAGCCGCAGTTCTAAAAGATTGCAAAAGGAGAGATATTAATGTCTTGTGTGGCTAGTTGAAAGGTGGTGGGTGTTAAAAGCTTCTACTGTTAGCAAAGGGGCTGTATGGCAGATTGGATGTTCTGGGTGGAGAAGGGAATAAATTGGTGAATTGTTCCTACTTGTACACCCCTGAACTTCCAAAGAAAGTTTTCAGGTTAGATGGGCCTCTAAAGGAATTGGAAGGGAATTTTTTTCAGAAGATGTGTAAGTGATTAAAGTCTGTGGTCTCGGAAGATGCAGTAAAACAACTGCCTGACAGAGGGACCAGGAGCCAACCATGATTCATAATAAGATCTGCTATTAAAACCTCTTATAGAGTCATCCCTCTGGAGAACTAGATTCATCTGGCATCCTTAAGCTTCATCAGGTAGTTGCCATATCCAATCTAATGCATCGATTAATCCCATTGGATGTGCCATGGATTCACAAGCAGAGTGGGTTCACCAGAATCGCTCTTTATTTGCCAAAGCTCCATTGTGCTGTCGTGAATCCCTCTGATTGATTCAAAAATTTGCTAAGAATTGTTGGCGCCAATACTGCAATCACAAGGTTTAGCCATCTATGCCATTCAACCGACAGAGAGATCACCTCTTTAGAACTCGCTACCCTCTGAATCCAAGGGTAATGATTGCAAATTTTCACATGATGTTGTTCCCCTGACAAAATCCCAGGTATGACATTTTTAGCACAAATATGATCAATCTTAGATTTGATTTTCCACTACACTGTATACTTTGTTAAATAGACTTTGACTATTGCATTTGCCCAACCATAAGAGTAAGTATAGTTTGTGTGGTTTTAATAGTTGTATGATTGTATCCTTGTGTAAACTTGTTCTTTCTACCCTGTAAGGATAACATCGTGTTTTTCTGGTCTGGTGCCTTGCATAAGTCACACAGCTTTGAAACTAATTATATCTTAGAAATTATTTCATAACATCAGATTTTGTGGTTATATTTTACTATTTTGTCAATGGGGACCCCATCACCCATTGGGTTGTGACTCAGCAAGAACTGGATTGTCCCCATTCTCAGATAGTTTGTCCAAGTCAATGCGTAAATCTATACTCATCAATGTGTTATTCTTGATTGAAGATCACACCAGCTGTTTGATATTGGTCATCTGGATTTCTTTTTTTTTTCTCTCTCTTCTTCTTCAAATAAAGTACTTATATGATGCCTTGAAATCTGTGTATCTCAGGTATTCCATTTTTTTTCTACCACCACCATATATGATTCTTAGCAAGAACTTCAGAAAAATGTCCATACCATAAGTTTTAGCTGTATTGTGTACGTACCCAGAAATTCTATCACTGTACAAGCTCTCTTGAATTAGTTCACCTTGTTCATTGTATTATGATTAATGTTTCCTCTGTAATTGCAATAGCTCTTGCTGGTTATCTCCAAATTAATTGTTGTCATAGAAGCTTATTTTTGGCACATATTGTTCTTTAATTAGCTGCAAAAGAAACTTGTACTGCTATGGAGAAAGATCTAAGGTAGTGTATCTGAAACTCGTGCTTTTCCTTGAAAAGAATTTTGCCTAAAGTTCTACATAATTTATGGTCCATGTCATAATCTAGGGTGATGCTATTGGCATGGTTACCAATAAGTGCCTTCCCTTTTAGGTAAGAAAACTAAACAACACAATTAACTGCATGCTGGCATCCAGTTGTAATACATTACTGCGAGCATGTATGTGCCTCTCTCTCTCCATATATATACATTTCTATATGTATATATATATATATCTCCATACATGTATATATATGAGTATATATATAGATATATGTATATACCTATATATACGTATGTATGTATATATATGTATATATGTATATATATACATTGCCTACGTAGATATATATCAATTCTTAATGTAACATCTACTTATTATATACTCAATGTCCCATACTGACTTTATTTTGCAGGAAGATATAAGAAGTTTGAATTTCTCTTTTTGACTAGAAATTTTATTTGCAAATTGTAATAAATTAGGTATAAATGAGAAATTTACATTTCCTGCTCTAGATAGAATGAATGAGTATTGTAAAAATCATAAATTGCTTGTTTTCATGCTTTTCCCTTTATTTTCCAAAATCTCACAAATGGCAACACAAATGGCACGTGCACCATTTCGTAAGAGGTAAATTAATCCTAAGTTGATGATTTATATCAATGACCATAGTCAGGATGTAAACAAAACTTAAGATTTTTATCTTTTATAAAATAACACTGGGTCCACACTGGATCTTTTTCAAAAATCATCATATTTTCAAATATCTCATCTTTTATCAGAGTTTAACTTAAAATTAATTCAATATATATACCAATGGCCATAGTCAGGGTATATTGAGAGTTAATTTAATTTTAAACTCTATAAAAGCACAAAAAAATGTGTTTTATTCTTCACCTGAATTTAAATATAGATTATTATATAATACATTCAATGACCGTAGTCAAGGATGTATTATATCTTTAATCTTATTTTAATTCATTTAAAGAATAGAATAGCTTTTCAAAATCCAATTTCAAAATTTAAATTCATTCATCATTTAGGATAGAATTGCATCATATTTTCAAAATTCATAATTCCTAGTGATTTCCTTCAGATATCTTCTTCACTTCTCAAATCAATTTTCAACTCTTATAAATTCAAATATCATTTTCAGATTCTAACTTTAAATTCAAAGTCCAATTTGACTTTGAAATTCATTTGTATATCCAAAATTCAAATTCTAATTCAAATCAAATTTTAAAGTTCAATTTAACTTTGAAATTTCTGATTCATCTTCTGATTCCCAGTTCAAAACTTTAAATTCAAATTCCAATTTGACTTTGAAATTCATTTGTATACTCAAAATTCAATTTTCAAATCAAATTCTGAATTCATTGTCAAAGATTCAAATTCAAATTCAAATTCAATTCAATATCTCAAAATTCCATTTTCAAAGTTCAATTTAACTTTGAAACCTCTGATTCATCTTCTGATCTCAAATTCAAAATCAAGTTTATTTTTCTTATCTTCAAAATCCAAGTTTTGAGACTGATTCCAAATTCAAGTCTTTTTCTAAGTTTTAAATTTAATCTGGGTTTTCAAAACCCAGATCCATATTCAGAAGTCCCATTTGGACTTTCAGAATACAAATCCTAAGCTAGATCCAAATCACAACTAGGATTCAGTTTTCTAAAATACAAATCTACCTTTGAATCTTAGACTTTCAGATCCAACAACCATCTTAGGGTCCAAAATCCAACTCCATCTTGGATCTCAGATTCAGATCCAAAATCCATTCTAGGATCCAGATTCCAATTCCACTTTGGATCTCAGATTTCAGATCCAAAATCCACTTTAAATCTAGAACTCCATTTAGGATCCAGAATCCCATTCTACTTTGGATCTCATACTTCAGATCCAAATTCATTCTAGGATCTAGAACCCAATTCTACTTTGGATCTCAGATTCAGATCCAAATCCATTCTAAGATCCAGAATCCAATTTCTTCTTGGATCTCAGACTTCAGATCCAAGTTCCATTTTAGGATCCAGAACCCAGTTTCACTTTGGGTCTCAGACTTCGGACCCAAATTCCATCTTGGATTCCAAATCTTGAATCCAATTCTATTTAAAATTCAGAATCAGATTTCAGATCCAATTTCGGATTCTAAATCCAGAATTTAATTTTAAATCTCAAACTCTATTTAGAATCCAGATTTTGGATTCAAATTCCATCTTGAATTCCAACTTTCAAATCAATTCTATTCTATTTAGATTTCCCACATTTCATTCTGATTTCAAACTTCAAAAGTTAGAATTCAATTCCATTTCATCTCTATTTTAATTCAAAGTCCATTTATGACTTTGAAGTTTCCTTTCTTCTCCTTTTATCTCAATTTCAAAAAAATCCTTCCTTTTAAAAAGTCTAGATTATTCTCCCCAAACTCTGATTATTCCAAAAACGTAGAACTTTAAATCTCAAGTTCTAAGTTAGAAAAACATTTTCTTCACTCTATCAGATTCATCTCAATAACACTTGGAAAATTTCAAAAATCATTTTCAAAAGAGAGCATACATCTTTGCATTGCACAAGCATGATTCTTTGTGCATTTTAGACTTAGAATAGATTCTTAGATAATTTCTTAGCAAAGCAAAAGGCATAAATTCGACCCTTGGTTCAATTACCCCTGGTAAAGGCGCCAGGAACGGTCGAACCTCATACCGACAAGCGGATCCCGTCTCCCAGTTTTCCCACAAATATTTAAAAAATGGAGGCGAGTTATTTTCTAAAATATTTTCAAAATTAAGGTCAAGTGAGACCCCGCAAAAGAATTCCTCTCTTCTTCTTTTCTCTTCTCTCTTTCTTTTTCTATCTTTTATTCTTCTCCCTTCAAAAAGGAGGAAAATAGAGGTTAGAAAAGGAAAAGAGAAGAAAGAGAGAGAATATTACGAGAGGAAAATTTTTGCGATGATCACAATGTGCTATGAGGTTTTATAAATTGCAAGGTGGAAAAACATGATGTATTGTTATCATCGCAAAATTTTTTACTTTTGCAAGTCAAACTGACCTTTGAAAAAGATTTTAAAAACAACTCGCCTCCGTTTTAAAATGCGGGATAATTCTGAAGAATGGGACCTGCATGTCGGTACGAGGTTCAACCGTTCCTGGCGCCTTTACCAGGGGTAATTGAACCATAGATCAATTGTGTGTTTAGCTTTGCTCAACTTGTCTAAATCATATTATATTTACTAAATGCATAAAGAATCAGGCATGTGCTATGAATTTCTGAAAATGCATCTTTGAAAACATGATGTTTGATTTGAATATTGAAAAATATTTAGAAAAGAAGTCACTTGAAAATCGTGAATCATAATTGAGATACTGTATTGAGAAAGTGAAAATCGATTTCTGAAGAAATATAAGGATTTTGTGAAAATCGATCCTGAGAAATGTGAAATAACTTTGGAAAACTTGATTTCTTTGAATTCAAACTTTGAAATTGAAAATATAACTTAGAAAATCAAATTTGGAACTTGGGAAATACTTGAAATATCATTGGCAAATCAATATTTTGTGAAAATCGATTTTTGAATACGACTTAGGAAATTTTGAAGAAATTGATTTCTCTGAATTGAAATTGGAATTTGCAAATGAATGAAATGAATGAATATGGATTTAAAAAACTTGATTTTGAGGAATTGAGAAAATCCTTTTTGTATTTTTTAGAAATACAGTGCATTTTGAAGTTAGCCTAAGAGTGTAGGCTGAATGTGGCTAATATGAAGATTACAAATCTAGGTATCATTCGTATTCTGACTATGGCCATAAATACAAATTTCACCAAGTTTGTCAACTCCATAAGAGCTAGTGAACGTGTCATTCATGTAGACCATAGTGAATTTGTAATATGTGCATGAATAATGCATTCATAGCAGTTATATATCAAAATATAAAACTATATGCAATGCATCCTAATCTAAGCAGAAAATATAAATTCTTATTCCAAAGTTTATATTTAATTTACATCACTAATCAAATTTAAATACAGGAAAACTAAAATCTTCAATGTACCTGCAAAACTAGAAAGCTTGGTTAGTGAATATATGTTGGCTTTTCTAGGTTTATCCAGTAATATCTAGAAATTACTGGATTTTGCTAGATATAAGCCTTTTTAACATGATCCCCTTAAATCAAAATGATAAAATATGAAAGAAAATTGAATAAATAACAAATATAAGATATGAAATTTCGAAATTGGGGTCAAAATGACCAAAATACCCCTAATAACAAGACTATGGCCTTGAAATTAGGGTTTTCAGAAAGATATTTGGTAAAATGCAAGTTTTGAAGTTCAAATAAAAATATATCAAACTAACTATGATATGACATGATTAAAAATATGAAAATTAGGGTTAGGGATTTCGAAACTGAGGTCAAATGACCAAATTTCCCCTGATAGCAAGACCATGACCTTGAAATCACGGTTTTCTGAAATAAATTTTGATAAAAACTTTGGGTTTAGGGTTTAAATGAAGTCAAATAAGCAAAAAATTAAGCATGAAACATCTTAATATGATTCTAAACATGAAAAAACCCTAAAAACATGAACTTGTACACAAAAATCAAGAAATATCACAAATATCATGATTTTGGCAGTGTTTTTGGATCTTTCAGGGACCCTATTTTGCAGTTTGATTAATTCAGGCATCAAACGGATTCTAAATTTCATAAAAATTGGTAACTGAACTTGTTATGTCCTTAAAATAAGATTTAAATCATAAAAATATTTTTTTGACATTATTTTAATCCAAAAATTGCATTAACAACCTAAAATAAGCTATTTTTAACCTAGGTCACAAACCAGTTTCAGAGTTAGACCCAAATCAGGGGTCAATCCTCCATGAAAACTTCTGAATTTTTACATAGATAAACTAGGAACAAAAACAGAGGTTTTCCTTTTTACATATCGAAAAAATCATCTCCGGTTAGGGAGAAACCTTTTCGACAATCTGAACCAAAATATAACAAATCTAACAGGGGTTAAAACAGATACTTCAGATTGAAAATACAGACATAAATAGCAAACCTAATAAAACAATTCTGAAATTTTATACATGAATAGTATACAGAAAAATAATGAAACTCCTTTTTTACTGATCGTGAATCGGATCTGTGGTTTGAGATCTATGGTCATTACAAGTCTGATTAGGGTTTTGGTAAACCCTAACAAGTTTTAAATTTAAAATCAAACTTTCTGTCAGAGAAAAAATATTAAAAAGAAACCAAAAATTACCAAAATTTCACAGTAAATAGCTCATCTCAACATGAATCCACAGCTTTTTATAGATCTCAAATCGAATATAAGATGAGAAAAATATCATAACAACAAGTTACCTCTTGAATTTAAATAACGATTTTAAAGATTTAAACTCACGGTTTGATGTCTGATTTTTCTGATAGGGTTCCCGAATCCCAAAACTTCTGATTTTTTTACAGTAGTTTGTTTACACATTCATGTATCACATATAAAAAAATCAGAAATTAACAGTGAATATTTCAATTCGAAACAGCATGCTCTTTTATGTTCTAAACTAAAAACATACAGAAATTTGCTAAAATCTAATAAATCATGCTTTAACTAATGAAAATAACAATAAAAAATACCAAACAGCAAAATGAAATTAATTTTTATGCTAAAAAACATGTAATAAACATAAATAAGTAAAAAAAATAAATAAACACAGGGAATCATTAGCTGAAATTTGATTTTATCTCTAAAACCATGGATTTAACCCATTAAAAGGGTAAATCTCATGATTTATTGGTTAATAACATGAAGATCGATACAATATTTGATTCTAACGGATTAGAATCCCTGTAAACACCATGAAACAGAGTTAGATCACTTTCTTGAACCTCTCTTGAGGTTCTTGGACTTGAATCCATGGTTTAATCTATTGAATAGATGGTATTAATGGCTAAAATTGATTTAAAACTATTAAAAACATTAAGTAAAAGCTAAAAATTAAAAAAACAATTACCTTGAGGTGGATGCAATGGAGGAATGGCTGGAGAGGAGAGAGAAGCTCCAAGAATCAAATGAGAGAGAGTTAGGAAAATCGACCCCCCCTATGGAGACTATTTATAAAAAATTTTTAGGTTTAAAAATTAGGAATTTTGAATTTTTTAGACTCTAACAAGGGGGGGGGGGGGGGGGGGGGGCGATTTTGGTGTGAGTTTACCTAACTACCCCTAGCCTAGACTATCCTAATTAATGCCTAATTAACCCCTAGCCTATCCTAAAAAATCCTCAAATGTGATGCCACTTGGCATTTTCCACATTTGGGTTTTTAAAGTTCTTTAAAAACCTTTAAAAACCTTTAAAAACACTAGTTTTAAAATCCAAACTTCAAAATGAGTTTTTAAAATAGCTTTTGACTCTTCTAAACCTCTAACACTCACCAAGACACTGACTAACCCTAGTCTAGCCCTGACTTACTCGAATATGGCGCCACCCCGAGTGGGCCCTACTTGAGTTTTTCAAAAGGTGATTTTAAAACTTGAAATTGAGAAAGTTTTCAAAAGATTTTCAAAAGTAAACTTTGAAATTAAATTTTTTGAAATGGCATAGGGTCCTAACTGGGTCAGGACTCCTCTGGATATGGTACCAACTGAGTGGGCCCACATCGAGTTTTGCAAATTTTGAAATAAACACTGAAAACAGCTTTGAAAAAGGGGTTAAAATCAATAATTGAAATTCAAGATTTTTTGAAAATAGAGTCTCAAGCGAACTGGAACTTCGGGTTAGAGTTCTGAACTCTTAGGATTCTGAGATTTTGGATTTTAAAAGCCAAATAAAAAGTTTTTAAAAGAATTTATCAGAAATTGGTAAAACAAGTCGAAAAATACAGTCAGGGTTAAACTCCTAACTCGACCGAAACTCTGAAATAGAGTTCTGAACTAATTGGACTCTGTAAAATGACCTAAATTTTGAAAACAAATGGAAAAGATTGAAAATGAAAGTAAAACAGACTTTAGAATAGACTCCTAACTGGATTAGGACTCTGGGACATAGTCCTGATCGGACTGAAACTCTAGAATTTTGAGAAATTTAATAAATAAAGAAATCCAGGAGCAACACCACTTAAATGGGTCTCATCTGAGAATTGAAATCAATTGAAATTTGAATTTAAAATGAATCCAGATTATTTTTTGAGAAAATATTTCGAAATATAAAGTCTTGGGGTTGGAAAATGACAGAATGTTGAATAAAAAAACCTAGGTTTTGAAATTGATTTTTGAAAGAAAAGCTTTAAAACTCAATTTTGGATTAAATATTTTGAAAACAGGAGTACTGAATCTCGAAAATGAGATGTGATGACATGCAATGCTATGCAATGCGATGAAATGGTATGCAGAATGCATGCAATGATATGCAACAACACATGAAATGCATGAACACTGGACGATGGTGAAAATTTGGGGTGTTTACATGTATGCTAACAAAATATTTGGAGTTGAAAAGCATTTTTTTAGAAAAAGATGGAAATCAATTTCTCAAGGAACTCAGACGAAGAAGATTTGAAATCTCGAGAAAGTTTATAAAGATTTGGAAAATCTTAAAGAAATGAGAATCTCGAGAAAATGGAAAGAATTCTTGAGAAAAGATGAACACTTGAAAGGGAAAACACTTGTTAGGAAAACTCGGACTTTGAGAATTTTCTTAGGAAAATGATGGAAAATTTATAGGAAAACTCATTGGAGAAGGAAATTCAAAACTGAGGAAATTGAAATCCTGAGAATCTTGTCTTTGAAATATCTGAAAATCAACTTTAATTCTTGAGAAAGATGAGAAATTCTTTTTTTTTTTTTAAAATGAATCTTAAGAAAATAACATTTTCAGGGAAAATCACGGGAAAACTTTGACTTGGAAAATCCGACTTTGAAAATTTTAGAAGTTTCTTGAGAAACTGATTTCTATGGAATGAAGTTTTCCCGAGAAAATCACGAGAAAAACAGATGATGCCATGATGCAAATGATTTGGATGTATGAATGCACTATGAAAAGATTTTCTGTGAAATTTATTGGAAAATGTGCATTAAGCCAAAGTAAATCCTTCACATATTCTGACTGTGGCCATGAATATGTTCAGAGTTTATTTGAGTTAATTCACAATATTTTGAAAATGGAAAATATGATATGCATTTTGAAGATAGCCTAAGAGTGTAGGCTCAATGTGACTGGTAGAAAGATGATGGATCTGGGTCTCATCCATATTCCGACTAGGGTCATAAATATGGACTCCACCGAGTTCATCAACTCTCTAAGAGTTGGTGCACATGCCATTCGTGTACATCCATAGTGATTTTTGCAAAATGAGATATATGGATCATAAAATCAGGATATTGAAGGAATCAAACTACATGAGATGCATCCTAATCTAAGCAGTAAAAGTAAATATTATTCCAAGTTTGATTATTACATCTCTGACATAAATCAAAGTAAATGAAATAAAAAAAAATACAGGGTATAAAAGAGTCAGCATCCTCCAGATTTTCCTGCAAAATGAGAGTTAGCACAAACTAACCAAGGAAATGGATATATATATATATATATATATATATATATATATATATATATATATATAATATGTACAACGAATATATACACGTGTATATCTAAATGCTTGAATTTGTGTTAAATGACATATGATAATGAAGATGTATTTACAAAAAGAAAAAGAAAAAGAAAAATATTTACATAAATACTTGTATGTAAAAACGAGTGCACATGAAGATATACATACATATATATAAGTATATATATATATACATATATATATAGATATACATATATATATATATACGTATAATGAGAAAAAATATATATATATATATAGTAATTAGAATTTCATATATAATGGGTAAAAATCAGAAAATACAGGGTATATACAGTTTCTGTAGGTGATTTCACAAAGTCGTAATTCCCAAATTATAACATATTTCTTGGTAAAATTGGGTATGGAGCTTCCCTATATATCAATAACAAAGCATACAAAAGATTGTCCATAAATCATGAATGGATATTAAAGTATCCATTCATGAACATGGTCAATTATCAAGACTGGGTACCTGCAGCAGAAAATGGATATAACATATACTATGTGCAGGAAATAAACTGGGTAATGGAATGAACATGGGTGGCGACAAGACCAATGCAAAGATATAACCTGTGGCGGGGATACTATGACATGGCTATTAGCTACTGTAGGGTGTGCAAATACCAACCATCGACATAACCTGCGGGTAATGTAAAAGTTTGATGGAGTTCAACCGACTCTTAACCTTGCAGCCATGTGCTAGTTTTTAGCAACTTGGGAGTCATGGTGTTAACAAGGACACACCCTCTTGTTTTTACAAGTTTCAGCAACAACTGTACATATGAGTTACATGTTACAGGTGATACAGAAGTGAGATGATAATACATATGTAAGATAAGAGTGCTACAACAAAAACTGGAATGTGTACATTGAGGTATACCAATCTTGCAATGACAGTAAGCCTGTGAAGTGAAAGGAGTCACTTAGCTATGAATGCTATCATTTATCATGGGAGACACATATGGCAAATAAATAACAAGGAATATTTAGGTAGGTAGGCAATGAAATGAAAATATCTTAATCACGATGGCACTTGCAGCTAATGTAACAGCAGGCAGGGAGTTACCCGTAGTGGGCAAAAAGAGTATCTGTGATAAGGGACAACAGGATAATGTTGAAAAGATTCTACATGCAAAATGGCTAGCAATTGATATGTGGCAGAAATCAGCAGAAATGACATCTAGGAACTCAAAACTGACGTTACTGATCGCATCACTTTACTATTCAGCATTTCCATACAGACCATGGTTACTACCACCAACTGGGTTCATCGGCTATGAACCTGAAGTCCTTCTAACAACACTGGCCAGGGAACTACGCCATACAGATTTATGGGTCAAAAGATATCAAAGCAGGAACTAGAATAGAATACCCTGTATCGCTATAATGAATCCATAATTTGTTTCAAGCTACTATTTACCGCAAATTAGTAGACTAAAACGTAATGTTGGCACCACCCTCAAGTGGCTTTGCTAATCCTATCATCTACAGCCTACTAAGGATATGCCAGAGAGATCCACAACTAAAAAGGGGAAAATGATCTTCTTTCTAATGACCACTATATATTTACTTGAAAACGAAGATAGTTGAAAGCATGACATGGCATTTCATCATACAGCCGAATGGAAGAACGCAAGATATGAGACTAAACAAAAACATAAAAGGAAAAAAAGGAAATACATAGAATTAGAAATATTAGAAGATACAACCAAAAACATGACTGACGTAAGTGAATATAAGGAACGATATACTAAATTTAAGTGTAGTGCTTTAGTCAATCAGCACTCATTTGCTGTACGAATCATCCTTATGGATGTCGATTATAGCTTCTTGATGACTAACCCCCAGAAAGTGCAGGTATGAACTGCAAAAAAAGTTATGCTAGGTTGAAATCAGATAGAAGGGAAAATAAATAAAAATAAATAAATAAAAAAGAGAGTAAGGGAACTCAAGAAAATGACATTGTGATCACAGACATGGGACTAAAGCTTTTAAGAAAACAAGAGTATCTGCAGCATAAAAGAAATTCCTGCACAAACTGATTTTATGATAATTTTGATGAAGGTAATGACATGTAATGAAGTAAAAGCTTGTATATAAATCTAAAAAAAAAAAAACTTTTAGTGAAAAGCAACTATTGTTTTGTAAGGGTTATGATTTTGAAAACAAATCAGGCCTAAATGCAGTTAAAGCCTATCTTCTTGAGGGATCGGTGACGCCATTGCGAGGCATCCCCGATCCACGACGCATGAATGACCATGACTGTAAATCCCATCAACGACTATAATGGATTTACCATATATGTAGTATGAATGAGATAACTAATTTGCAGAGTTGCAGATATACAAGGGATTTCTTTACCTTGATTTAGCAGAGGCTGAAGAAGCGTTTCCTATAGGGTGAGCTGAACCTCCAAGGGTTGACGAGAAGATTCCGGAATACCAGTTGCTGGAGACTTGTCTTCCTTTGGAGCGTGCTGCTGAGCTGAAGGCAAAGTGAAGAAGCTGGCTGGGTTGAAGAAGATGGGAAGGAGCCCACTGGATTTCCTATGAAAATCAAAGAAGATGTGAAAAAAAAACATCAATCGGGCTCCTGCCAGCCGAGAGGAACCGGGGTTTTGAGAGATGGGGGAGGCTGGAGTCCAGGAGATCGCCTATTGCTCTCTTTGAAAAGCTCGATCAATCTCAGGTGGAAGAAGCAAGAGAAAGGAAGAAGTTCCCCTCCGCTGGGAATAGAGGAAAGCAGATGATGAAAGGAGGAAGAGAGCTGGAGTCGCCGATGAAAAAAGGAGAGAGAATGAGTTGGAGAGAGCTGAGGTTAGGGGGAATCGCCGATGGGGCCAACCTCCTGCTGACCGAGAGGGAAAGAGATGAAAGGGGGAGTGCAAAGAGCTGGAATCGTTGATCCCTTCTTTGCTGGACCCTCCTCCTCCTTATAGCCGGTCGTTGCCTTTTCCTTCAAATCCTCCTTTTTTCTCCTCTTTAGCCGACCTTGATAACCCTTAAAACAAACTTTCAATTTTTTTTTGAAATGTTTTGAAAAAGAGAACTTGTCATTTTGAGAGGGGACGACTCCTCTTAAGAGGACTTTTGAAAACTTAGGTAAAATGGGATAGGGTTTCTCGGTGGCGCCCTTTGGGGTCTGAAAAGTAATAACTAAAAAGAGAATGAAAAAAAAATGATTTTTTTTAAGGCGGTGCCACCTCAACTGAATGTGAAAACTTTTTGAAGTATAAAAAAAAATTTTGTTTTTCTTGGCAAAGAGTCTTAGTGGGGTGCCACTTATGTGGGCCCACTAATTATTTTATTAAAAATCAAATGAAAGAGTTTTATAAATCGGTGCCACTTCCGGATGGGCACTGTTTTGAAAATAGGAGAAACATTTGAAAATTTGAGTGTGACACCACCTGGAGGCGGGTCCCACGTCACTTATTTGAAATAAAAGCCGAGATTTTTTTTTTTTGAAATTTTCATAATAGTAGGCTAGTTTTGGAAAACACGAAGCAAAATTTGGCTTGATTTCAAAACTTAGAAGAAACTGGTCCTTCGGGGCAAAATTTTGAAAGATGTAGGGAAATTCAGAGCCTTTTTGTAAAAGTTTGAAATAATGTCTTATGAATTTTGAAATCCCCCCCCCTATCTTTTCAACTGACGAAATTTTGAAAATCAATGTCCAAAACTATCCAGATCGTTTTCTCGAGAAGACTTTTGTAATTCGGGGTCCTGGGGGTAAAATGGGAAGAATTGGTAATTTTGAAGATCCAGGGTTTTGAAAATCAATTTTGAAAAGTTTAGAAATCAAATCTGGATTGACAATTTTGAAAATCAGGAGTTCTGGATCTCAAAATGACATGCTGTGCAGTGAAATGGTGTGAAATGTTCATGCAATGCTATGTAAAGACATGTTTTCTGAAATGCCCCTCTGAATTAGGAATTGGAAATTCTAGCTTCTTTTCAAGAGTAGGATTTTGAAATTTTGCAGTTTGAAGATGTTTCTGAGTCTAAATAGAGAAGTTTTGAGACTCAAGAATGAAATTTAGGACTTTCTGCAAGGTTCAATTTTGGAAAATGACCATTTTGCCCTTCATTGATTCTGGAGAACTGAAATGTGCCGATTGATGGATATATCAGGAAGGTGAGTGAAAATTTGGTGTGTTTACAAATCCCAGAATATCAAACTGTCAAATCTACGAAGAATCCTCTTTAAATTTTATGAAATTTTATTATCAATATTTTTTCACTAATTGCTTTCACAATATCAAGAATACTCTCTTTTCTATTCATATCAAGGAAATTGATAGCTTCCTTGAAAGAAAGTCAATTACAAGCAATTTGAATTCGAATCTTAATTCTACGGAGTTAAGCCTAGTTGGAGGTAATACTTCGGGTAGAAAAGAGGGAATATTTTTGCATCAATTATTTTGAATCAACAATAATTTTCAACATTTTGACAATATTTTCTAGCTATCCTGGCGTGAAGCGAGAGCTTTGTTGAGAAACTCTGTTTTGATGTCACATAATATGATACACTATCGGATTTGATTTTATATGATATGATAATATGTCCTCTTGAAAAATGTTATATTATGACTGAATATGTTTTGCCATAAATCTAACGAGTATTTGATGCAAGGATATCTCACCCAAAAAGGATGGAGACTTCCTGTTCAAGTACAACTATGGTGCAATCATACTCCTTGAAGAAAAAGCTTGATGAGCCATGCATTCCTAAAGATCAACTGAAGAGATCGGCTACCTCAAGATGAAGATTTTTTTCTTCTTTAGAGTCATATGTAACAGAACCTTCAGGAACATGCATATTGCATATTACATACTCATTCATAAAAGCTATATCATAAAAGTATACGATAGTTTCAAAAAGCTCCTTTTTGAAAACTAATAATTGTACCTTCTTACAACCCTTTATGAAAAAGGTATTTTGACATGATTTCAAAATGTAATAATTGTACCTTACATCATATACAAGACAACATGAAAAGAAATATAGGAAAAAGACAAAACATGAAATCGGCTACATAAAGAAAAACAAATATAATATGTTTTGAAAAGACTCTAGTTACCATCTTTAAAGAAATGATTTCAAATATAGGAAAAAGACAAAACATGAAAATCGGCTACACAAAGAAAACAAATATAATAAAGGTTTTGAAAAGACTCTAGTTACCTTTTTACAAACCCATAGAATGTCGACTTACTTGAAGTCATCATTCTCTTTGTATAGCATTAAATACCTCCTGTAAGAAATCCTTGTTAAATATCCTTCTCAAGAATGTCGACTTTCTTGTAGTCCTCATTCTCTCTGAAGACTTTGAAAAACACAACATAAAGAAAACACTTGACATGACTATGTACAAATAAATATCTCAAAGCACTCATTGTACTTACACTCATTTAAAGTAAAGAAGTACTTATGTACCTCAAATCATTAATTAGAATAAAGACAAAACTACAATCCAACGTTCAATGTACTATTGTAAGAAATAGACTTTTTACATAAAATATGTATTACCTAAAATATTACAACGACTAGTGTACCCTATATTTTACTTTTATGGAAAAAGGCTTTCTCGAATTTCTCTAAAGATGTTTTTGAAATGACATAACATTTCACATCTCAAAAAAGCTACGATTTCAAAAAGTAACGACTACTTTTTTAAAAGCTATATAAACACACTCAAATAAACTATTCAGCATGGAATGGACATGTGAGCTTACAACGAGAAAAAATCCTATTCATTATTTGAAAAGAGAGCCTTGAAAAAGAAAGAGAAAAAGAAAAGAAAGAAAAGAGAAAAAGTCAAGTGTAGCTCTTTGACAAAGAGTATCCTCTGAGTGACAAACAAAACATTCTGAGAATCCTTCATTCGTGCATTCATATCATTCTGAAGGTTCTATAGGAAGTATTGTAACTCTGTTATTCACTGTTTTCCTTCTTTGTTGAAAGAAGTAGACCTCTGTGAAAGAGGGTGTTGCCCTTCTCTGTTGAGAGAAGAAGACCTCTGTGAAAGAGGGTGTTGTCCTTCTCTGTTGAGAGAAGAAGACCTCTGTGGAAGAGGGTGTGCCCCTTCTCTGTTGAGAGAAGAAGACCTCTGAGGAAGAGGGTGTTGTACTATTTATCCGGTGACTCGGATGTTATAGTGGAAAGCTCAAGTGGTTTGCTTGGGGACTGGATGTAGGTTTGGGTATTGACCGAACCAGTATAAATTCTGTGTTTTATGTGTTGTGCCTTATTGCCTGATTATTTTATTTTATCGATCTTTATCGTATTTCACTATTCACCCCCCCTCTAGTGGAATTTCATTTGGTATCAGAGCAGGTTTGCTGGTTTCGACATAACAAGTCTTCCAGCACAAATGGCATCTACCTCTTATGCTCGTGATATTGAAGGTCAACACGCATCTCGTCCTCCTTTCTTCAACGGCTCCAACTATGGATACTGGAAGTGCAGAATGGCTATATTTCTCAAGTCCATAGATTTTGCTGTATGGAAAATTGTTGAGCATCCATACACATCTCCATCTGCAAACTATAACTTATGGTCTGATGAAGAAAAGAAAATGGCAAACCTAAATGCAAAGGCTATGAATGCCTTATATTGTGCCATTGATCAGAACGAATTCAATAGAATATCTATATGTGAATCTGCATATGATATTTGGCATTCTTTAGAGGTTATTCATGAAGGAACCAACAAAGTGAAAGAAGCCAAAATCTCATCTCTTGTCAGAAAATATGAGTTGTTCAAAATGAACAAAGATGAACCCATCACAGAGATGTTTACCAGATTCACCAACATCACCAATGATCTGAAATCTCTGGGTGTAACATATTCCCAGACAGAAAAGGTGAAGAAAATCTTGAGATCTCTCACAACTGATTGGGAGAAAAAGACTACAGCTATTGAAGAAGCTCAAGATTTATCCAAGCTTACTCTGGACGACTTAATAGGCAATCTTATGGCCTATGAAGTCCACATGAAAGAAAGAAGGGAAGAAGAACAACCCCTGAAGAAAACTCTAGCCTTCCCAGCCCTTTCTGAGGATGAAGACTCAGAAAAAGAAACTGAGATTGCGCTACTCACAAGAAAATTTCAGCGCTTTATGAGAAGGAACTGGCTTCCAAATAAGCACAAAGAAAGAAAAGACCCAAAAGAAGATTCTATGTGCTACCAGTGTAATAAGCCAGGTCACCTGAGACGTGACTGTCCTCTTCTCAAAAGAAAATCCAAGACTGAGGAACCAAAGAAAAGGTTTTTCAAGAAAAAGGCTCTGCATGCTCAATGGGATGATTCAGAACCATCCACCAGTGAAGAGTCAAATGATGATGAAGCAGAAACCGCCAACATGTGCTTCATGGCAGAAAGCTCTGTAAGTGAATCTCTTGATTTCTCATTTGAAGATCTTCAAAATGCTTTTCAGGAACTTTTTGAAGAATCAAGGAAAACGATTCTAAAAAATAAACAGTTAAAATCTGAGAATCTAGAGCTCCTTTTAAAAAATGAAAAACTCAGTATTGAAAATTCTGAGCTACAAAAGAAAAATCTTCTTATTACTTCTGAAATCTCATCTACTAGCTCCAAGACTAAAAATCTGCAAGTAGAAATTTCAGAATTAAAAAGTAAAACTGAGAACCTTATGAAAACGGTTTTCTAGTTTACCAAAGGAAAAGAGAACTTGGATAAACTCCTATCCTCTCAAAAAGTCTCTTTCTACAAGAATGGAATTGGCTACTCCCATTTCAACAAGCCTTCTTGTATGAATCAAAAGACCACTTTTGTGAAAAGTTCTTCTGAACCAAATAAGGAGTATTATAATTCTAATTTTTTGAACTCCTCTAAGGCTATAGACAAACCCAAATCCAAATGGATATGGGTTCCAAAGTCTAACAAAAAAGGACCCGATTGGGTACCAAAAAGAAATTTTACTTAATGATTTGCAGGCTCCAAACAAGAAGAACAGATGGATTCTAGACAGTGGATGTTCAAAACACATGACTGGACATTCAGACCTCTTTGTTGTTCTTCATAAAAAAGAAGGAGGAACCGTCACCTTTGAAGATAACAACAAAGGTTTGATAATAGGTATTGGTAATATTGGAAATATAGATAAACCTCTTATCAAAGACGTTCTCCTGGTTAAAGGCTTAAAACATAACCTTCTAAGTATTAGTCAAATGTGTGATACAGGTTATAATGTTAGCTTTAATCATAATGCTTGTCTTATAGCAGACACCAATGAAAATATTATTATCTTAAAAGGTATAAGAAAAAATAATATATATGAACTATACCTAGAAAACATCACAGAACATTGCCTCATAGCTAATAATGACTCTCAACATTTATGGCACATGAGAATGGGTCATGTCAATTCTAAGTACATGTCTAAATTAGCTAAAGATAAGTTAGTACGTGGGTTACCCAAAATATCTTTTAAAAAGGATTATTTTTGTGATGCATGTCAATTAGGAAAACTGTCCAAATCATCTTTTAAATCAAAAAATATCATTTCAAGCAAAAGACCTCTAGAGCTTCTCCACCTGGATCTCTTTGGTCCCTCTAGAGTAGCTAGTCATAATCACAATAAATACGTTTTTGTCATTGTAGATGACTACTCAAGATTTACTTGGGTAATATTTTTGAAAAACAAAAGTGATACGTTTTGTCAATTTGAAATTTTATATAAAAACTTACAAAATGAAAAATCTTGTTCTACTGTTAAAATCCGTAGTGACCATGGAGGAGAATTTGAAAATGAACTTTTTGAAAATTTTTGTAACTTGCATGGTATTTCTTATAACTTTGCCTTTCCTAGAGCTGCACCTCAAAATGGTGTAGTAGAAAGAAAGAATAGAACCCTTCAGGAATCTGCTAGAACTATGCTCCAACACAATAATCTTGCTAAATTTTTTTGGGCAGAAGCTGTTAATACTGCATGCTACATAACAAATAGAGTTCTCATTAGACCCTTATTAAATAAAACTCCCTATGAACTATTCCATGACAGAACTCCAAGAATAGACTATTTCAAAGTCTTTGGTTGTAAATGCTTTATCCTAAACACAAAAGATAGCCTAGATAAATTTGATGCTAAATCTATTGAAGGCATATTTTTAGGATATTCAAGTCATAGTAAAGCATACAGGGTTTTCAATAAGTGTTCTAAGTCTATTAAAGAATCTATGCATGTTAGTTTCTGTGAATCTATTGATCAATCTGTTCATAAGCAAACTAACGATGATGATGTTGAAAGTACAGATTTATTTTTAGATAACACAGCTAAGTCTAATAAAGATGATCATCAAAGAACATTTGT
Organism: Nuphar pumila; assembly: GCF_984573655.1. NCBI lineage: Eukaryota > Viridiplantae > Streptophyta > Magnoliopsida > Nymphaeales > Nymphaeaceae > Nuphar > Nuphar pumila. The sequence goes on along the minus strand of NC_143262.1, from coordinate 32,428,816 downwards.
CGATATCAAAGATCATCCTCAAAAGCAGATTTTGGGAGAACTGACAAAGGGGGTTCAGACTAAAGCTCAGCTAGAACGGATTGCAAATATGGCATTCATTTCTCAACTTGAACCAAAGAAGATTGATGAAGCCATCATCGATGAGTTCTGGATGCTAGCCATGACTGAAGAACTGAATCAATTCCAAAGGAATGAAGTTTGGGATCTTGTACCAAGACAAAAGGATCATCCAATCATTGGGACAAGATGGATCTTCAGAAACAAGCTAGATGAAACAGGTAATGTTATAAGAAACAAAGCAAGACTAGTAGCTCAAGGATACAACCAGGAGGAAGGTATTGATTTTGATGAAACATTTGCTCCTGTTGCTAGACTTGAATCTATTAGAATTTTTTTAGCATATGCAAGCTATATGGATTTCAAATTATATCAAATGGATGTTAAAAGTGCCTTTTTAAATGGTTTTATAAATGAAGAAGTTTATGTAAAACAACCTCCAGGATTTGAAAATGAACAATATCCAGATCATGTTTTCAAACTCAAACGTGCTTTGTATGGTTTAAAACAAGCACCTCGTGCTTGGTATGATAGACTTAAAACCTTTTTATTAAAAACTGGTTTTTTTGTAGGCAAAGCAGACTCTACTTTATTTGTGAAAATAGTGAATAATCATACCCTAATTGTTCAAATATATGTGGACGATATCATCTTTGGATCTTCTAACAGCACTCTTTGTGAAGAATTTTCTAAGTCCATGCAGAAAGAATTTGAAATGAGTATGATGGGAGAACTCACCTACTTTCTTGGACTGCATATTAAGCAAACCAAGGATGGAGTTTTCATCAATCAATCTAAGTATGCTCGTGAACTTCTGAAGAGGTTCAACATGAACTCAACTGCTTCAAAAACTACTCCTATGAGCACTACTACTGTTTTCGACAAAGATGAAGACGGTAAGTCTGTTGATACAAAGGTATACCGAGGTATGATAGGATCACTTCTCTATTTAACTGCTAGCCGTCCAGATATTATGTTCAGTGTTTGCTTGTGTGCTAGATTTCAGTCAAATCCAAAAGAATCACATCTTAAGGCTGTAAAAAGAATAATGAGATATTTAAAAGATACAGTTGATTTTGGATTATTCTATTCAAAATCCTCTACATTTGATTTAATCTCATACAGCGATGCTGACTTTGCTGGAAGTAAATCTGACAGAAAAAGCACAAGTGGAACATGTCATATGCTAGGGCACTCTCTTGTATCATGGTTCAGTAAGAAACAAAACTGTGTATCCTTATCAACTACTGAAGCCGAATACATTGCTGCTAGTCTAGCCTGTACACAAGTTATCTGGATGAAACAAACCTTAAAAGATTTTGGTTTAAATTTTGAAAATACAACTATTTTCTGTGATAATACTAGTGCTATAAACTTATCTAAGAATCCTATTTTACACTCACGAACTAAGCACATTCAAATAAGACACCACTTCTTAAGAGAACAAGTCTTAAACAACATAATTAAACTCGAATTCATACTCACTAATCAACAGTTAACAGACATATTCACTAAACCATTGAAACATGAAGACTTTACACGAATTAGAAGAGAACTAGGAATATGCAAACTAAGTGACTTATAAATTAATCACACTTATAATACTTCTTATAAGTTTTGTTAAAATCTTTTTCTAAAAGTTTTTTCTTATCGATTTAGTCAAACTAGGTTTCCATATTCACGTATACTCTAAACTTTTATAAGACACATTTTTTATGTCTTTCAACTTGTCATCTTTCAAGTACACATCCATTATGACTCCTTGTCCTATCTCCTTTCACTCATATCCATAAAAACTAATTATATTAAAAGCTATCATGACATTGTTCACATCACTCATCTCATAACTCCTTTATTATTTTTGTCCTTTTGTGAAAACTTCTCTTACGATAAATTGATTCACCTTCAACATGATAACATATTAGTTTATGAGAAATCTTGCTTTTCAAATTGTTAGTTAAAATCAAATGATTATTTTTTTTTGTTCTTTTACCTTTTTCTAAAGATCTAGTTGCTATGTTCTCACGTAAATTTTTACTATATCATTTGATATATCATATATTACGTACACTCTATTATATCTCACGTAAACTTTTACTATATCATCTTTTATATCATAGCCTAAGAACTATCTATTATCATCTCTTCATGCTTTACATCTTTTACAAAAAAGTATTGTAAATACACTTGTACTCCACCCATTAGTACGTTTTGTGTCACCTTTTTATCTCTCTCTCTCTCTACATTATACGAAGCTCCTTTTCATCCGTGACCATGACTCTCTCATATATTTTATATCTCTCTCCAATCGAGACTCATTAAAACCTTGTCCTTCATTTTTTATTCTCATTAGTACTTTTAGTACTTTCTCTCTCTCATACGAATTGAGCCTCCATTCTTGTCAATCCGTGTTTGTGACTCCTTTACTAGTTTAAAACTTAACTTTATTCTCTAAAAACTATGAACTTCCTCAAATCGAGTTTCTTTAAAAATATGTTTATCAAATAAACAATAATTCATGTCAATCATAATTTTATTTTATGTCTTTTATCTCATATCAATCATGATTTTTTATTACTTCTTATCCTACTCGAAAATCCATATATGTCATCTCACTTTTCTCTATGACTACTCTCACTCCTTCCACGCATATTCATAAAAATATTTCTTATATAAGCAATTATTACTCTTCACTCATGAATATCTTTTTGTCTCATCATCTCTCTTACCACTATTCATAGTCAAAGTGTGTCCCTCTCATATTTACGTATACTCATAAAAATTACAAATGTGAAGACACATTAATCATGACACATTTTTTTAAGGCATTCTTTTCTGTCAAAAATGTCATATCTTTCAAACTACATATCCGTATCACCCTTCTTTATGTCTATTCATTCTTCTTCCACGCATATCAAAATATATACTTATTAAATAACAAATTATTGCCTTTCACTCACTTATCTTTGTTTGTCTTATTCCAAAATCACTCTTCACGAATTTGGAATGCTTCCACATCAAGTAATATCATGTAGAAAAAGTTGTTTGTTTTATTAGGCCATTATTTCATTTCACTCTCTTCAATATGACACTCCATACTCAGTTCATGACACCTCTCACTACTCGATAAACTCTCCCATAGTATATTTGTTCAAAACTATGTCCTTCTTAACATACATACCAATATAATACACTATCTTCCACCATTGATTTGATTTGTCATTCACAAGCCCCTTAACTTACAACTCACGAATTTCCTTATTCAAACTACAATCCAAAAATCATTCACTTCCATTGTCATTCAATTATTATCACAATTATTTTTTCTCTTTTATTTAATCGATTGGTTCATTCCTCACCAATACCACTCGTATCTCACTATCTTCATACATACTTTCAAACTCGTTCCTCCTCTCTCAACTCCCTTTTGCAATGGCTTCCTCCTCAAACTCTGCAATCACTGCCGCAGATCTAAGGTATCCATATCTTTTTCATGACTACAACTTACTTTGTTCTCGACCAATTCATGAAGGAAAGTTGGTTCACTATGAAGACTTCATGTTATTTGATCTAGACAGCTCTCTCCCCGAACTCAAACACCTACTAGGATCTTCATCCCATGCTGCCTACTATCCTGAACTCGTTCGACTATTCTACACAAATTTTTCTTCTGATCATGAACAAACTACCATCACCACCAAAGTACGCGGACGCCTGATGTTCTTTCATGCTTCCTCATTAGGCAAAATTCTTAACCTTCCTTCCACCGGCACAGACCTCAACAACATAGTACCACTCGAACGGTCGGTACTTCAAAAAATTCTTCTCTGCTCCAACTGCTTACAACTTCCCTAGCACATGAGGAATCTTCAACCTCATGCTCAACTGCTTGCCCAGATTCTTCTCCACAATATCTATCCCAAGCCTCCACGCAAGGGATTAGTACCAAGAAAAATCTCTCTCCTTCTCTACGCAATTTTTTCTTCTACTCCGATAAACTGGTCCAACATTCTTTTCGACCTTTTTATTCGTTATAAAAAATTCTAGCCTCTTCTTTTCGGGTGTTTTATAACTCCCATCCTAAAATACTTCAAAGTACCCCTTCAAAACGAAGTTATCCTCCATCCCTCTCAAGTCCTCGATGCTACTACCTTCAATCTCAGGTCCCTGTACCTTCCTGGCTCTGATGAAGATGATCCAACATCCAACTTTGATTACTTCTCCGCACTGATGGATGTCCAGCGTTCGCAGGATCGTATCCTTCGCATTCAAGTCTTGTTGCAGCAGACTCTCCAAACACGTCAACCAGATCGTGACGCCCAAACACATCAACCTACTCCACCTTCAGAATAAACTTATTTTTTTGACTGTAATATTTATTATTGGTTTGTAATAATTCTCTTACTATGATCCCTTCCTTTTTGTCTATGACAAAGGGGGAGAAAACCTGTCTCCATTATTGGAGAAATACTCTCTTTAAACATTTTTCAATATTTTGTAATATTATTATTTCTATGCATAATGTCTTTTTGACAGGGGGAGCATATTTTGTCATCATCAAAAAGGGGGAGAATGTTGAGAAACTCTGTTTTGATGTCACATAATATGATACACTCTCGGATTTGATTTTATATGATATGATAATATGTCCTCTTGAAAAATGTTATATTATGACTGAATATGTTTTGCCATAAATCTAACGAGTATTTGATGCAAGGATATCTCACCCAAAAAGGATGGAGACTTCCTGTTCAAGTACAACTATGGTGCAATCATACTCCTTGAAGAAAAAGCTTGATGAGCCATGCATTCCTAAAGATCAACTGAAGAGATCGGCTACCTCAAGATGAAGATTTTTTTCTTCTTTAGAGTCATATGTAACAGAACCTTCAGAAACATGCATATTGCATATTACATACTCATTCATAAAAGCTATATCATAAAAGTATACGATAGTTTCAAAAAGCTCCTTTTTGAAAACTAATAATTGTACCTTCTTATAACCCTTTATGAAAAAGGTATTTTGACATGATTTCAAAATGTAATAATTGTACCTTACATCATATACAAGACAACATGAAAAGAAATATAGGAAAAAGACAAAACATGAAATCAGCTACATAAAGAAAAACAAATATAATATGTTTTGAAAAGACTCTAGTTACCATCTTTAAAGAAATGATTTCAAATATAGGAAAAAGACAAAACATGAAAATCGGCTACACAAAGAAAACAAATATAATAAAGGTTTTGAAAAGACTCTAGTTACCTTTTTACAAACCCATAGAATGTCGACTTACTTGAAGTCATCATTCTCTTTGTATAGCATTAAATACCTCCTGTAAGAAATCCTTGTTAAATATCCTTCTCAAGAATGTCGACTTTCTTGTAGTCCTCATTCTCTCTGAAGACTTTAAAAAACACAACATAAAGAAAACACTTGACATGACTATGTACAAATAAATATCTCAAAGCACTCATTGTACTTACACTCATTTAAAGTAAAGAAGTACTTATGTACCTCAAATCATTAATTAGAATAAAGACAAAACTACAATCCAATGTTCAATGTACTATTGTAAGAAATAGACTTTTTACATAAAATATGTATTACCTAAAATATTACAACGACTAGTGTACCCTATATTTTACTTTTATGGAAAAAGGCTTTCTCGAATTTCTCTAAAGATGTTTTTGAAATGACATAACATTTCACATCTCAAAAAAGCTACGATTTCAAAAAGTAACGACTACTTTTTTAAAAGCTATATAAACACACTCAAATAAACTATTCAGCATGGAATGGACATGTGAGCTTACAACGAGAAAAAATCCTATTCATTATTTGAAAAGAGAGCCTTGAAAAAGAAAGAGAAAAAGAAAAGAAAGAAAAGAGAAAAAGTCAAGTGTAGCTCTTTGACAAAGAGTATCCTCTGAGTGACAAACAGAACATTCTGAGAATCCTTCATTCGTGCATTCATATCATTCTGAAGGTTCTATAGGAAGTATTGTAACTCTGTTATTCACTGTTTTCCTTCTTTGTTGAAAGAAGTAGACCTCTGTGAAAGAGGGTGTTGCCCTTCTCTGTTGAGAGAAGAAGACCTCTGTGAAAGAGGGTGTTGTCCTTCTCTGTTGAGAGAAGAAGACCTCTGTGGAAGAGGGTGTGCCCCTTCTCTGTTGAGAGAAGAAGACCTCTGCGGAAGAGGGTGTTGTACTATTTATCCGGTGACTCGGATGTTATAGTGGAAAGCTCAAGTGGTTTGCTTGGGGACTGGATGTAGGTCTGGGTATTGACCGAACCAGTATAAATTCTGTGTTTTATGTGTTGTGCCTTATTGCCTGATTATTTTATTTTATTGATCTTTATTGTATTTCACTATTTACCCCCCCTCTAGTGGAATTTCAAGCTTGAGGTTCATCTTTGGCGTATCATGGCACCATTTGTTATCCCTTTTAGGACTTGATAACGAGAGTTTTCAAGATTCCTTCCCTTCTGTTGGTATAATCTCAGCGCTTGGGGTCTCAGATTCACACACTTCTTTGTGTCCCCACTGTCCCACCATAGACAGTTCAATTTCGGCTTGAGGTTAAGCCACTAATCTTTTTCTCGCAAAAGGTCATCAATTTCAAAAGTTATTTAGTCTCAGCAATGAGGCGCCCAAAATCAAACTCCTTTTCAAGCTTTGGGGATCCCAATTTCATCCTTTTGCAAAACCCCTATCGGATTCATTGTGCGGAAGTCTGAAGGTTCCATCATGGGTTCTTCTTTCAAGAATCTCATTATTTTCATTTTCTCGGTCATGTTAAGGGTTAAACCTAAGCCTCATTCTGATGAGGTATTTCATTTTCCCGGTCAGGTTAACGATTAAACTTGAGCCTCATTCTGATGAGGTATTTCATTTCCCGATCAGGTTAAGGGTTAAATCTGAGCCTCATTTTGATAAGGTACTTCATTTCCCGATCAGGTTAAGGGTCAAACCTGATCCTCATTTTGATGAGATACTTCATTTCTCGATCAGATTAAGGGTTAAATTTGAGTCTCATTTTGAGGCGGTATTTCATTTCCTGGTCAGATTAAGAGTCAAACCTGAGCTTCGTTCCTACACGAGGTATTTTCTGTCCCATCCAGGTTAAGGGCAAAACCTGAATCTCACTTCTCTGAAGTAAATTTTTCTTCTTCATTCTCCATTTCATATTTATCATTTCCATCAGGGCTAATCTCTTCATAACCAGTCAGATTCTTCTAACTGGGGCCATTTTTATAGCCTAAATTTGGTGTGTTTTTCTTTACCACTAAGCTCGTCTTTAAGCCGACTTAGTAGCAAAAAGAGGCATCTGTAAACACCCCAAATTTTCCTCATCCATTCTCAAACAACCCTCCTCGTGCAGTGCCAACCCTGTTAGGTCAGTGTAGGAGTCAAACCCCGAGTCAGTTTTAGAAAATCACCACTTTACCCATTTTTATTAGGAAAATTACCAATTTACCCCTAGGTCATCTCGGATCCCAGTCAGTCGGAGTCAACCATGCCTCAATTTCAAAATTCAAAACCCTAATTTTCACATTTTTAATAATGTCATGTCATATTTGGTTTAATTTATCCTCATTTGAACTTTAAAACATGCATTTTTATAAAATATCTTTCTAAAAACCCTGATTTCAAGGTCATAGTCTTGCTATCAGGGGTATTTTGGTCATTTTGACCCCAATTTCGAAATTTCAAATTCCATTTTCATATTTATTCCATCTTATTTTATATTTTATTAAGTTTATATAAGGGAATCATATGGAAAATGGCTTATATCTAGCAAAATCCAGTAATTTCTAGATATTACTAGATAAATCTAGAAAAGCCAACATATCTTCACTAACTAGTTTTCTAGTTTTGTAGAGATATTGAAGACTTTACTTTCCTTTAATTTTCAGACATTTAAATTCAATTAGTGATGTAAATTAAATGTAAATTTGGAATAAGAATTTCAATTCCTGCATAGAATAGGGTGCATTGCATATAGTTTAATTCTACAAATTTTAATATCTGATGAATACATTATTCATGCACATATTTCAAATCCACTATGGTCTACACGAATGGCACGTGCACTAGCTCTTATGGAGTTGACAATCTTGGTGGAATTTGTATTTATGGTCATAGTCAGAATACAAATGAGACCTAGATTTGTAATCTTCGTATTAGCCACATTCAGCCTACACTATTAGGCTAACTTCAAAAATACACTATATTTCTCAAAAATACAAAAAGGATTTTCTTAATTCCTCAAAATCAAATCTTTCAAGTCCATATTCATTCATTTCATTCATTTGCAAATTCAAATTCCAAATCAAAAAAATCAATTTTCTCAAAATTTTCTAAGTCTTATTCAGAAATCAATTTTCTCAAAACTCTAAGTTTTCAAATGATATTTCAAGTATTTTTCAAAGTTCAAAATTCGATTTTCCAAGTTATAGCTTCAATGTCAAAGTTTGAATTCAAAGAAATCAAGTTTTTCCAAATTTAGAAATTTCTCAGAAATCGGTTTTCCTAAAACACTTGAATTCTTCAGAAATCGATTTTCACTTTCCTCAGAAACATTCTCTCACAAAGCTCACGATTTTTCAAGTGTTATCTTTTCCAAGATTCTTCAAATATTTTTCAATATTCAAATCAAATATCATGTTTTCAAATATGCATTTTCAGAAATTCATACCACATGTCTGATTCTTTGTGCATTTAGGAAATAAAACACGATTTAGACAAGTTGAGCAAAGTTAAGCATATAATTGATCCTTGGTTCAATTACCCCTGGTAAAGGCGCCATGAACGGTTGAACCTTGTATCGACATGCGAGTCCCATTCTTCGAAATTATCCCGCATTTTAAAACGGAGGCGAGTTATTTTCAAAATCTTTTTCAAAGGCCAGTTTGATTTGCAAAAGTAAAAAATTTTGCGATGATAACACAAGTCCGTTATTGAGAGAAGATTTTGAGTTAATGATCTAGTGCTCAGATCGACAGCTCATCTCAAGCATCGGCCACAGGGCAAGTGGTCACCCAATTGGGAAGGCCCTTATGTGGTTATGGAAGCATTGCCTTGGAATTCATATTGTCTGATCAACGCAGATGGGGTGGAACTGCCAGATCCAATCAATGCTCTGCACTTGAAGAGATTTTATACTTAAAATATTCATTCTAGTCTTATGTACTCTTCAAAGAGCCTTTTCAATAAAATAATGATCTTCTATCAATTCTCACATTCTTCTCCATGATACTGGAGCATTTTTATTTTTATATACATCTATCTTCCTTTCATCATGTGCAGGGAGGATCAGACAAAACTCTGTTTTCCTAAAATCTCATCGATTTTCAGTTAATCTTGTTACCTTTATTAGTTTCATCCAGTTTTATTCATTTTTCAATTTGATCTTATTTTCATCAATTTACTATCAATTTTATCAGTTTTTATCGAGTTTATCAAATTTTTCATTGATTTTATTGAGTTTTATCGAACCTTTTATTCTTTAACCCTTTCAGGTTAAGGGATAAACCTGATGCCTCTTTTTAATGAGGTACTCCTTTATTCTTTTTCTCTTTCAGGTTAAGGGATAAACCTAAACCTCATCCCACGAGGTCCTTCTTCCTTCAGGATAAGGGATAATCCTGAAGTCTTTCATCATTAATTTCTCTCTCAAATTTCTACTAATTTCTCAAATTTTATCAATCTTATTGATTCTTTATTAAATTCTTTATCAATTCTTTATCATTTTTTATCATTTTTTATCAATTTTGATGATTCTTGTTGTTTATTCTATTCCCCTTCATGATAAAGGATAATTCTGAAACCATCATAAATAAAATTCAAATCTTAGGCCATCTTGGGTCGAGAATCTTGAATAAATTTCTCATCTTCTTCATAACCGTCAGAATCTATTCATGCCTTTTGTCAATCCTTTCAGAATCCGACTCCTAGGTTGGAGTTATTTCTTTCCCATCTGAGTTCTGACTCAGGTTTTTGTTTTTGTTTTTCTTTTTAAAGGTCCGAGTTCCAACTCAGGTCTCACATATATTCTTATTTCTGGAGTTTCGAGTTTCGACTCGGGCTTCCTTTTGGATCCGATGTTCGCATTGGACCAATTGTTACGTCGAAAATTTGAGTTCTCAAACTCGATTTTTTCATTCATCTTTTATTTTAAAAAACCGGGTTCTGACTCAGGTTTTCTCTATTATATATTCTTATCTTAGGAGTGTCGAGTTTCGACTCGTGCTTCCTTTTGGATCCGATGCTCGCATTGGATCAATTGTTACATCAAAAATTCGAGTTCTCAAGCTCGATTTTCTCTTTTATCTTTTTACTTTGAAAAACCGGGTTCTGACTCGGGTTTTCCCTTTTTATATATTCTATTTTCAGAGTTTCGAGTTTTGACTCGGGCTTCCTTTTGGATCTGATGCTCTCATTGGGCCAATTGTTTCATTAAAAATTCCAGTTCTCAAACTCGATTTTCTATTTTTTTCTTTTATTTTGAAAAACCAGGTTCCAACTTAGGTTTTCCCTTTTTATATATATTCTATTTCTGGAGTTTTGAGTTCCGACTTGTGCTTCCTTTTGGATCTGATGCTCGCATTTGACCAATTGTTTCGTCGAAAATTTGAGTTCTCAAGCTCGATTTTCTCTTTTATCGTTTATTTTGAAAAACTGGGTTCCGACTCAGGTTTTTCCCTTTTATCTTTCGTTTGAAGTTCCGGGTTCCGACTCGAACTTCCCTTTTGATCCAACGCTCGTGTTGGAACCAATCATTCCTTTGAAGATTCGAGTTTTCAAACTTGGGTTTTCCATTTTATCTTTATTTTCAAGATTTGGGTCCCGACTCGAGTTTTTTCTTTTATATTTTCGTTTGAAGTTCTGAGTTACGACTCAGACTTCCTATTGGATTCAACGCTCATGTTGGAACCAATCGTTCTTTTGAAGATTCGAGTTTTCAAACTCAGGTTTTCCATTTTATCTTTATTTTCAAGATCCGGGTTCTGACTCGGGTTTTTCCTTTTATATTTTTGTTTGATCCGGGTTCTGACTCAGATTTTTCCTTTTATATTTTCGTTTTAAGTTCCAGGTTCTGACTCAGACTTCCTTTTGGATCCAATGCTCGTATTGGAACCAATTGTTGCTTTGAAGATTCGAGTTTTTCAAACTCTGGTTTTCCATTTTATCTTTTATTTTTAAAGATCTGGGTTCCGACTCGGGTTTTTCCTTTTATCTTTCGTTTGAAGCTCTGAGTTCCGACTCAGACTTCCTATTGGATTCAATGCTCGTGTTGAAACCAATCATTCCTTTGAAGATTCGAGTTTTCAAACTCGAGTTTTCCATTTTATCTTTTATTTTTAAAGATCTGGGTTCTGACTCAGGTTTTTCCTTTTTATATTTTGTTTGAAGTTTCGAGTTCCGACTCGGACTTCCTTTTGGATCCAACACTCATGTTGGAACCAATCGTTGCTTAGAAGATTCGAGTTTTTCAAACTCGGGTTTTCCATTTTATCTTTTATTTTTAAAGATCCGGGTTCCGACTCAGGTTTTTCCTTTTTATATTTTTCATTTGAAGCTCCGAGTTTCGACTCAAACTTCCTATTGGATTCAATGCTCGTGTTGAAACCAATCGTTCTTTTGAAGATTCGAGTTTTCAAACTCGGGTTTTCTGTTTTATCTTTATTTTAAAGATCTAGGTTTCGACTCGGGTTTTTCATTTTTATATTTTGTTTGAAGTTTCGAGTTCCAACTCGGACTTCCTATTGGATTCAACGCTCGTGTTGGAACCAATCGTTCCTTTGAAGATTCGAGTTTTTAAACTCGGGTTTTCCATTTTATCTTTGATTTTAACATCCGGGTTTCAACTTGGGTTTTTCCTTTTATAATTTCGATTAAGGATCTGGGTTTCGATTCGGGTTTTCCCCTTTATCTTCCATTTCCGCAATTTCAAGTTTTGACTCGGATTTCCCCTTTGATCCAATGCTCGTATTGGGCCAAGGTTTTTCCCTTCTCTTTCCTTTCAGGTTAAAAGACAAACCTAAACTTCCCCTTCAGGATAAGGGATAATCCTGAAACACCGACAATCATTGTCGCTCAATTCTCAAGTATCTTAGAATGTCGGTCTCCTTTTCAACTCTCCGTTGAAAAACCCAGTGCTCGTACTGGTGTATTTTCAAAATCCAGTGTTGGTACTGGTGCATTTTCGAAAACTAGTGCTCATACTGCTGCATTTTTAAAATTCAGTGCTCGTACTGGTGCATTTTCAAAATCTAGTGCTCGTGCTAGTGTTTGGCTGACTGATCAGTTAGCCCCCCCACGTTCAGTCTTTATACTAACCAATCATCAACAATTCAAGCTCTAAATTCTCGAATTCAACCTTCGGGTTACCATTCTGTCAAAAATCAATCATTTTTCTCTTGCGAAGGACCCTCTTTAGGGAGAGTTTGAGGGAGCTCATTCCTTTCGTATACAACCGTCTTTTCATTCGCGAGAACCCTTTTCAGGGAGAGTTTAAAGAGACTCGTTTCTTTGCGAACTGTTTGTAAAACAACAAACCAACTTTACACAAAAGAACTCTTTTTCCAGGGAGAGTTTCGACGGAAGTTCGTTTCTTTTTGTGGCCTCCAATTTTTCTTATCTTTGGCCAACCCCTTCACAGAGGACCCTCTTCTAGGAAGAGTGTGATGGACTTGTTCCTCTGTGATACTTTCTCAACTTTTTTTTTTACCACATTTTCATAAGAGAAGCCTAGGGATAGGGAGTTTTGACGAAAACTTAATTTCTTTTCGAAAGTTCTGTTTTGCAAACACCTCCTCTTTGGGGAAGAGAGGAGTATTTCCTACTTTCTCATTCAGGTAAGGGCTAAGCCTGAGTCTCTCTTTTTGGGGAACAAGAGAGGAGAATTTTGTCATGGATATGTCGATTCAATGTCAAACAATTACTTTCATCAAGGACTTCAAGAATATTTTTGCCAATCTGCTATCAAAAACTAGTTGTTGATCTCAAAATTTCATCGCACAAAGAATTACCTCAAACTACCTTCAGTATTATTTTCAAAAGAACAATGACTTTTGCGAAGAAAGAAGAAAATTCAAGCTTTTTCTGTTGAGCAACCAAGAGGATGAAGAAAGATCCTCGATATGACCGGCAAAAGAAGAATTCAATGATGTTCAAAAGCCATTAGCGAATTGATATTGATCATGGCTATGGCACATTCTTAAAGATCATTCTTTTGGGAGTAAGGCAGTGAAAATATCCTGGGCAGTAAAGCAACCTACCCAATCCATACCTCCTTAGTCATTTAAGCTGCAAATCAAATATCTGCAAAAGGGATCTCAAATTGTCGTTAAGATGAAGACGAATATGCTCGCTAGACCCCCGGGGCCAAAGAAGATTTAGATCATCTCCGAGATGAAGAAGTTTGTGACGGATCCTGCCAGGGAAAGTTCAGATCATCGTCGAGATGAAGGCGACTACGATGAACCTCTCGACAAAACCTAAAAGATATTTGATTTTTGCTATCATCTATAAATTTTGACCAATGAGCCAATATCATCAGTATAATTTTTGAGAAAAAAAGAATAATCGGAGGATTTCCAAGATGAAGGAGTTTGTGACGTACCATTTCCCAAAAAAAAAGAAAAAAAGTCAGGACATCTCCAAAATGAAGGATGATGTAATAAGCTTCTCCCCAAAAAACCCAAGAAAGCTCCATGACTCAAAAGAGTGTAAAAAGATTATCATGGAAAAAACCCCAGGATATCAAACTGCCCAAAACTGCCAGGAATCATCTTTATCTATGTGAAATTCTTTTATCAATATCTTTTCACTCAATTGCTTTTATGAAGCTAAGAATATTTCCTCTCTTTTCATATCAAGGAAATTGATATCTTCATTGAAGAAACTCAACAACAACAAATTTGAATTTGATTTTTGATTCTACAGAGTTAGCCCAATTGGAGTTAATACTCTAGGTAGAAAGAGGTGATGTTTTCACACATATGAGCACAATTCAATCATTTTGTATCAACTACAATTTTTGGCATCTTATTGACAATATTTTCTAGTTATCCCAACATGAAGTAAGAACTTGATGTTCATTTTGACGTATCATGACATCGTCCCTCATTAGGACTAAAAAGTCCTTCCCTTTTGTTTGATCTGAGTCTCTCAGATCTGCACACTTTCCTGTGTTCTCCACTGTCCCGCCATAGAAAGTTCCCACTCAGAATAAGGGATAAACCTGAACTTTCTGCAAGAGGTCTTCTATTGTCAAAAGCTATTTCAGTCTTAGCAATGAGGCGCACCATATCAACCCCTTTTCAAGCTTTAGGGACCCCCATTTTCATCCTTTTGCAAACCCCTCTTGGGCTTGTTGTGCGAAGTCTAGAGGTCCCATCCCAGTTTACTCGCTCCTCGAGGATTATGTATCCATTCAGACTAAGGATTAAACCTGTTACCTTGCTCCTCGAGGTATTACCCAAACCTTTTGCGAGAGGTCGTCTGTTTTTAAAAAGCTGATTTAGTCTCAGCAATGAGGCACCCAAGATCAATCCCTTTTCCAAGCTTTAGGGAACCCCATTTTTCTCCTTTCGCAAACCCCTTTCAGATTTGTTTGTCCAAACTCTGAAGGTCCCATCATGGTTTCTTCATCCAAGGATTCCATATAATCGTCCCTTTTAGGTTAAGGGTTCAGCCTGAACCTCGCTCCATGAGGTATTTTTTCGTTCAGGTTAGGGTTCAACCTGAATCTCATTTCAGCTAGATATCCTTTCTAATCCCACCACATGATTCTGTATGGTCATCCTCTTCAGGTTAAGGGTTAAGCCAGAACCTCGCCCCTCGAGGTATTGTCCCCTTCAGGCTAAGGGTTAAGTCTGAACCTCGCTCCACGAGGTATCTTCTGTTCAGGTTTGGGTTAAACCTGAGCCTCGTTCTGATGAGGTAGTTCTCTCAATCCCATCATGGTTTCTCGTCGTGGAATCCATGTTCTTCACATCCATCCAGAAAGGGTCATACGTGAGCTCCATCTCTCGAGACATTTTTTTCAAAAATGTTCCATCAAGGTCCTCATGTACTCCTTTCCTCATTCAAATCATCTTGATGTATTTTCGTCCCATCCAGGTTAAGGGCTAAACCTGAGTCATTCCAAAAGGCTGATCTTGTCTCAACCATGGGACTTGATCAAAATTCTTATTTTTCACCATCTTGGGACCTTCACCCAAAGTCCCATCACCATTTCCTCATTTCTGTTATTCAGTCATATCATTCTTGAGGATTTCGTCTCCTCAAAACCATTCATGATAAGGTTTTAAGCCTGAGAAGCCATGTTTTTTAGAACAAATTCTTCCACACCCAGTTTAGATCTGCTGACTTGGTCATTTTTCAAAATTTGGAGTGTTTTCTTTGCCACTAAGCTTGGCTTTCAACCGGCTTAGTAGCAAAGAGGGGCATCTGTGAACACCCCAAATTTTTCAAAATTTTGTAAATATTCCCCTTTTGCCCTCGAACCTCATTTTCTGAGTAAATTAAGTCATTTTCACACAAAATTCTAGTTTATTTCTCAAATTTTACTGAAATCAAATCCATTTCACATATCTGACTCGATTTTAGATCCAAATCCAGTGTTAAAATCCAAATCTGAGCCTCATTATCCAAATTTTAAAAATTAAATTTACAAAAATATCAAAAATAAATTCTGACATGCTCAGATCGATCCATCCGGTATCCATTTGGATCCACTATCCCATATTTCTTGATTCGAGATCCAAAACTTGAATATCTCCTCAAATTCTGGATCCAAACCCATTGTTTGAGAAAATTTCAAAAGTTTTCTCAGAAGACTCCTCTTTTTGTAAATATTTCTCAAAAATACAAAAATAGTTTTTAAATCTCTCATTTTGCCTAGATTTTAGAATGTTATTCCAAAATCACAAAAAAGTATAAAAAATATAAAAAAAAAAGAAAACAAAAATAGTTTAGGAGCCCCTGTTTGAAAGTTTTCGTTATTTTAACCCCTTTTGAAAATCTGTTTTACTGAAAACCTCCTTTTTGAAAATAAACCACTGTTTTTTTTTGAAAATTTCTAAAAAAAAAAGAGGGACTCCCATTGAAAAATCCCAACGGCTTCTTCCTGAGAGGCCTTCATTGCGGATCAAAGGGTGAAGGATCCCTGATCGGCACGGTCCTCTCTCGACCATTGATCCCTAACTGCCTCTTCTTGATCCTTCTTTCGTTTGTTATAAAAACGAACACAGGGGTCTCAGGGAGTGGCATCGATCACAACCATTGGAAGGCACCCATTTCTTTTGGCCTCACTGCGTTCGATCTTTCTCCCCTCTCCAATCCCCGCTCTCCCCCAGTTGTTCTTCCCTTGGTGCCTCCTCTTGAAGGAATCAGATTGGCTCCCTCCTTCGGAATTCCGGCAATCCTAAGGAACATCACCCCTTCCGAATCATCGAAGAACATTGGTCGCTCTAGGGCCTTCATTAGAAGATCCTCTCCTTCATCCAGAATCCTTGCAGAACTACAAGTAAGTATCCAATCTCCTACCTCCTTGATTCTCCATAGATTTTCTCCGTCTCCTTCCAAGCTTCATTTTTCTGTATTATCTTTCCTTTTTTTAATTTTTTATTTTTCTTTTTTTATAAAGCGAAATGGTGTGGTCGATCTGCATATAGCAGGATCGACTCGCCCCTTGCAACAACAAATGGAGTTTCCTAATTCCTACATTTTTTTTCTTTTTTTTATTATTTCCTCCATTTGCTCTGCGATTTACTTTTTACTCACGCTCAATAATTCCCTATGATTTATTTGAACCTCAACTCAATTTTCCTGTTTCCTTTACTGTTTATTTCTGTTGGCTTCTATAGTTCAATTTCTAGCATCAGGAAGTGCTTTTGATTATTCTAAGAATTGCTATTTTTTTTTCCTTCTCTCTTGAAATCAAATTTTTTGTGAAGCCCTATGGTCGCATCTTGCTGTTGGCATTCAGATGAGGTGAATTGGGGTACTGGATACCCATTTACCAGTGAATCATATGATGCCTAGCATTGTCGATCTTTGGTTGTCATCAATCGATTTTGACCACCATTTTTTTGTTTAACATCACCATTTATGTTTTCCTGTCATATTCCTGTTTAGAGCATTATTTCTATTTTTTTTATTTCTGCATATTCATCATCATATACGTCTGAGTCACTTGCTCCATTTTACCTATACCCATGGCTGAAGATAGTCATAGATATCCACAACTAAGTGGTGTGTGTGAGCAGGAAAGTGTTGCATATAATAAAAATAAATTTATTGGGTGATGTATTTGCACCACGTACTTACTACGAGAATTTATCCGATTTGCATTTCGCATTGCATTGCATTTAATGCACATTGGCTTATAATTGTTTTGATAATTAGCGTAATTATCATATTTTTAATATATCTTGCACTCAAATCAGTTAAACATATAGGCAACCATAACACCCTTAGATATCCACAACTACGTGCAGTGAGTAAGCATAACTTGTATTTGCAATTTAGTGAAGTATTTAACACATAACATTATGCTTATCCAATTAGTGCATAAACATGCTCTCTACAAGTTCAATTAAGAAAACC
This sequence comes from Nuphar pumila, assembly GCF_984573655.1. Taxonomy (NCBI): domain Eukaryota; kingdom Viridiplantae; phylum Streptophyta; class Magnoliopsida; order Nymphaeales; family Nymphaeaceae; genus Nuphar; species Nuphar pumila. The sequence continues at coordinate 32,411,132 of NC_143262.1, read as the reverse complement.
TACTTTAATAATGTGAAGAACAACAAATTGAAACCCAAAAGACCGAGGGGTTTCAAAATTCGCAAAGATCGCTCAAGCAACAATGCACCGAACGCTTGGTGCGCTGTCGAAAATGCCAAAAGCTCTAAAAATATGAAATCTCCAAAAATCTAGAAAGATAGGGTGAACCACCAATAAATATTAACTGTTGAGTAGAAAATGTTGTATACACCAACATCTCCATCTCACCAAATTTGGTTACTGCAAGATATAGATTAAATATTTTAAATAGTACTTTTGATTAAAATGATCAAAATGCCCCTTGGTTAAAAATTAGGATTTTTAACTTGCTAAATTCATCTAGTAAATTCAAAAATTCAATGATATCACACCATTATCTTACAAAACTCTTAAAAACATGTTTTTGATAGGAAGTAATATAATTGATTGTTAAATATCTAAAATAGTTTTAAAAATACCAATTTTACCCTTATTAGACATAAATGAGTAATTGAGCATTTAAGCATCAATAAATGAGATTTAAACGATAGAAACACATTTCTAAATTGAAGATAAAGATGAATTATTTATTTATTAATAATATCCAAAATTTACAGGTTTTACACCATCGACTCTAACAACCATTCTTGTGAGAATTGATTGTGGTTTCAATGTGGAACCATCAATAAATTGCCACATATCTTTACCCATGAGGATTCTTTTCACCGTCGTGACTCACATATTGTAGTTTTTTCCATCAAATTTGATGAGAACAACCGTTACAAATTTTTTATCAGCCATAGCCGAAAAAGGAAAAGAGAGAGAGACAAGGAGAGGAAAAAAGAGAAGATTGCAATATAGGTGTTGAAGAAGTTTGATGATACACTTCTCGAGGCAATGAACCAACGAACCAATGCTCTACCAATCTCATGATTCTCTTCTTGATCTTTACGTACAAGTTATAACCTAAGAGCACCAATACTCTGATATCATGTAATAAAATATGACAAATACAAACAAATGCCTCTTATGTGTAAGTACAACATACACAAATATAGACCACTTATGGGTTAAGATACAATCACATATACAATACCACTTATGGGCAAGAGAGACAACATAAAAAATATAAAGAATCTATGAGAACAAACATAAAAGAACCAAGAGGGGGTTCATTCCTATTTATATACAAGAGGCAGTCTTAATAGAGTTGTTGGATTGCAACTCTATTGACTATTTAACTCTATGTTGACTGGTCAAAAAAGAACCCAAAAGCGCTATTTGGTATTTGATCAAATAATCCCTATAAAAACAGGAAAAGACAAAATAAATAAATAAAGTAAAAGTACTAATGTGCCCCTAATGGGCACAACCTATTACAAGGGCTGAAATAACCAAAATACCCCTACTGGGTATTTACCTATTACATATATATATATATACATGCAAAGCATATATATATATAGAGAGAGAAATATATATATGCAACTTAACATATATTGTATGCTGCTACATAACTCCATTAATCCATTTAATTATTTGAATCTACTAATGATACACATAAATACCTATTTATTGTTGCCATTTGTTTCTTTTTGTTTTGTCTTTGTATTTCTTCCTGCTTTGGGACTTCTTGTCACCCTTTTCCTTTGTTAAGAACTTACAGTAGAATTAATGCAATTCAAAAGATGAATTTATGAGGGAAGTTCTGTACCAACCAACCACACCACATCATTTCTGTATAGTATGTCCGGGGATATGCTTACAACATATCAATTGATATGCTTACTGCATATCAGTTAATATTTTTGTAGCATCTCACCCAGTATATTCATAACATGTCATTTTTTTTTTGATAACCCATTCCTCGGACATTCATATGTTATCACGAAGAAGGGAATTAATCTGAAGTTTGAGTGACTTGACGTTATTGAGCGAATAGGTGGATGTTGCCAAATTCCCTTCATTGATACTATAGGAAGATGATTCACCACAGCCATTTGCAGTCATCATCTGCAAATGGCACTATTCACTGACATTCGGACCTATGTATGCACATTCCTTATGCAGCACACATCACCCATTACAAGCACTTTGTGTATTCACAATACACTCAGCTGCTATTTTTCCCAACAACACCATCCCACTGGTGTTACCATTTCAGCTGCATCCACTCTGCCACAGTGAAATCTTCACCTAATCATTTACAATACCCTCTTCACTATTCTGCAGCAATGCCATCAATGCAACCTCACATCCTATACACTGTTCACCGCAGCCCACCCTTCAGCCGCCTAAGTGCTTACAGCAGATACTTTGTATTGTTGTAAGTGCTTACAGCAAATATCTTGTGTTGCTGTAAACACTTACATCAAATATTTTATGTTGTTGTAAGTGTTCCCAACACTTACAACGGTACCTTACCACCTTAGCATCCTATTCCCATTCACTATCTCCATGTCACGGCAACCCTGCTAGATGCCACTGTTGTATCACATAACAACAAAATCCTCAGTTGTACCTTTGCTCATTCACCAACAATTGTGGCTATACCCCTCTTGCACAGGAACTCCCCGCTACAGCCTCCACAATCCTGCCATGCCTACAGTCGTGCCATCATCATCTATGTTTTCCAACCACCACCAGCATTATCCCCCAACACCCACTATGCACTTATTTTTCCCCTACATACCTGACAACCCCTCCATTTGTAGTATCTTCATAGTCCTCTTCACTTACCCTTGCATAACACATGATACACTTTCCCCTGTTTATTACTTAATATCCCCTTCCAACCCACTCTATATCCACTTTGCCATCACTTGCACCCCTGCTACCATTCATATCCATCTTCAAAACATTCCAGTTTGAATATCTGTCCGCCCACTGCCTATTCCCTGCGCCATATATCTTGTTTGAAGGATATTTTAACAGCTTCTTAGTCAATAACAGTCAGTCACAACCCGATACAACCACATTGTCGTTATGTCAGCCTTACAACTTGTTCAGTTAATAGCCTTCCTTCTGGTTGTTGAGTATCCCAATATGACCATAGTAGTTATGTTTTATAGTTACATAGGCACCAATCTCTGCACTAGTTTTAATATAATCTCCTCCACTGTTTTCAATTCCATTTCACCATGTTGTTTTATTTCGGACCTGATATCATTCATACATAGTTACCATTCGTGTTTTGTAATATGGTGTATAACATGCTTCTTATTTACATTCCATACATTAGATCACTAATACCTTCCCAGCAAAAGGTAGGTGCACTAATATTCCATCATTTGCATCCTAAAAATTCAATAGGGTGCTTTTTGTTATATATTCATCTTTTGTCTTGTACTAACTTGAATTTTGCAGAGATTAGGTAGAAAAGGCTATTTTCCATCTTAGCTTAGGAATTTGAATTTCAATTCTATTCGAGTTGTAATAAATTAGATATTAATGAGAATTATTTACATTTTTAGCACTAGATTAGAATATATGAGCATATAGATCTCAAAATCATGTGTTTCATCTCATTTTCCCTCTTTTATTTCAAAATCCACTATGGTGAAACACGAATGGCACGTGCACCATTCTAATAAGAGGTGATTAAATCCTAAGTTGACGATTTGCATCAATGGCCATAGTCAGGATGTGAACAAAACTTATGATTTTCATCTTTTATGGAATAACACTGGATCCCCGCTGAATCCCTTTTCAAAAATCATCATATTTGTTTATATTTTCTTCTTTTATCAGGGTTTAGATTAAAATTAACTCAAAATATATATCAATGGCCATAGTCAGGATATATCGAGAGTTAATTTCATTTTAAACTCTATAAAGGCACCAAAATATATTTTATTCTCCATTCGAATTTAAATACAATTACTATATAATACATTCAATGGACCATATCAGGCAGACTCAGGCCAGGTCAGTCAGGTTCAGACCAAGTGGGCTCACTGGGGGAGGTTTAGGAGAGAGAGAAGGCAAGATAGAGAGGGGGTTAGCGATTTTTCCAAAGGGGGCTCTCCTTTATTTATAGCAAAGGTTACTTAGCCCTTAAGCAACCTCCTTTTTCTAGATTTTTCTAATGCTTTATTTCCCCTTCTTGACTTTTCTTTCTGAAGAATTTCAAGAGGTTCCTTTTGGTATGGGACCCACATGTAAATTCTATGAGATATTTTGTGGGTTTCACCAGATATTTTCTGAGGAATATTTCTGGGGGTCTCACCAACATTTCTGTGAGTCCCGCAAAAAATTCGGGTTTTCGACGATTTTTTTTTTGAAAAATTTTGAGTACGCCATTCTCTTCGCATTGACGTAACTAAGAAAGTTGGCTCATACAAATCTCTTGATTTTATTCAAGAAGAAAGTTTTGACTCCTTGACGGTTTTTGCATATATTCGCGAAGATGCGAATATCTTAAGCATAATTGGTTCGTACAAATAGATTTGATTCATATTTCGGGTTCAGATGCTATTTTTACTTGAAAATGCCTCATGAATTTCTTCAGAAAGATACTGAAAATTTGTGGGACTTACAATTAGCGAAATAAAGATATTAGAATTTATAGAAGTAAGGATAAAAGAAAGAAAAATGGAAAGAGAGAGAGAAAGAGGGATTCTCACTGTGAATTCAAAAGAGGAGCCTCTGCCTCTGCACTGCCATTGGATAAATCTCCTTCCGCTGTGAGGAAAGAGAAGAGAAGGGTAAGCAGAGAGAAAGGGGAAAAGGAAGAAGGAGAGGAGGAAGAAGAGAAAGGGGAGAAAGAGAAGAAGAAGAGGGATCGTGAGATGAGATAGGGGCTGCGAGAGATGGAAGATGAGAGACTCGATGGATGATGGATAAGAGACGGTCTCCCCTGCCTTGGTTTATAATGGGGGAGACCATTACAAATTTTTCAATAGTGGTCCCTCATTATTTTAAATATTTTAAAAAAGAAGGCTTTATTAGAAGGTTTTTCAAAAAAGAAAGGTAAAAGCTACTTTTTTGAAAATTTTCTTTTATATTTTTTAGAGAAAAACCTAAAAATATGAGGGAAATGCCAAAGATTTAAGAGATGGGATCCAGATGAGGTTTTTTGAAAAATTTATGAAGGTATTGTATTTGAAATTTTGAGGATTTTACAAAAAAAGGGTTTTGTGAAATAGCAAAATTGATTTTAAAAAGTTGGGTTTCGAAAATGGATCTGGATCTGAGATTTTTAGGAAATATCGAGTTTGGATCTTGAATTGAGAAAATGAAATGAGATTGGATCTGGATAAAATACCAAAGCTAATACAGAGAATTGATTTTTTTTATTTTTGAAAAATAGAAGATCAAGACTCATAATTGGATTTGGATATCAAATTCTGGATCTGAGTTTGGGTCAAATATGAAAAATAAAATTGGATTTCGGATCTTCAACAAGGAAATGAATCTGAGAAATGAATAGAAATTGATCTAATTGCTCAGAAGGTGAGTGCCAGGGGCAAAAAGGAAATTTTTGAATTTTTAAAAATTTGGGATGTTCATAACGTGGCATAAGAATAATTCTCTGGTTCTAAGGTAATGGTTTTACCAACATCCTTGAGCGTCTGTTGATATACTTTAGACTATGGCCCTTAGTACGTGGCAAGGGGTTTTTTAGCCGAAATAAGTGGCCCGGTTGTGAGGCTCTTTCCCAAACTATGGTTCAGTGAGACAACCCAACAATGTGAAGACCGGGATAATATATGTGGGGTTGTTTTGAAAATATGATTCAACATGCAAGAAATTAGATGGCTCTAATGCAAAGTTCTAAAAAATTAGAATTTTGAAAATCATAAAGAAGCACAGACTTGCATACATTGTTTGCATTCAATCCCTAGATTGAGGAGAGTTGTATTTCAGACCTAAGTCTAAGTGAGCATGCATAAATCTCCTCAATTTGGTCTTACCAAGCCATGCTTAATCCTATATGCATTAATGTCAGTTGGGTCAGAGTCTAGGCTCCTAAGTTTTGCATGAAAATGAATTTGACATTTGTGAATAGTGACTTAGACAAAATTTAAACAAGGCAAAGGCATAAATTCGACCGGGCGAAGACGAGTCTCATCTCGATCGCCACTTCTGTGATCGTTGCAAAAAATTTCCCTTTTCTTTTTCTTCTTTTAGAGGGAAAAAAGAGAAGAGATACTCTTTGCAAGGTCTCACTTGACCTTTTGAAAAAAATGTTTTGAAATTACTCATCTCTGTTTTGAAATTTTGTGGGAAAAATAGGGAGATGAGATTTGCTCATCGTTACGAGGTTCAATCATTCCTGACACCTTTACCAAGGGTAATTGAACCAAGGATCAAATTCATGCCTTTTGATTTGCCTAAATTGGTCTAATGGATTATTCTAAAAATCCTAAATACACATTGAATCAGGCTTGTGCTATGATTTTGAAGAATGTGTATGCTTTTTGAGAATATTTTAGAAATTCAGATTTTCCAAGTGATTCTGAAATGGATTTGAAAACATTCTTTTAAGAAGTAAACTTTTGAGATTCAGAAATCGAATTTTAAATTGAAAGGTTGAAACTTGAAATGAATTTGAATTGAGAGCTTGAAATTTGAAGATTTTGAAATTGGACTCAAAGTTGGAAGCTTTGAAATCTGAAATTAATTGAAAATTGATTTTGAATTGAGAATCAAACTTAGAAATCGATTTGAGATTTGAGATCAGAAATGAACTTGAAATTTGAACTTGAACTTGAAATTGAAGTTTGAAATAGGAATTTTAATTTGAAAGTTGAAATTGAAATAGAAATTGAAATCAAAATTGAATTTACTTTGGATTTTGAAAATGATTTTGAAAAATACTTTGAATTTTCAAATGATTTTGAATTTGAAATTCAATTTCAAAAACAATTTTTGAATTTAATTATTTAAAAAATAGAAAAGAAATTTCAAAAATCACTTGGAAAATGCTTTAAAATTGAAAATGTTTTGAATCATTTTGAAAATAATGATGTGATTCTATCTTAAATGATGCACATATTTAAAAGAATTTATTTGAAATTAGAATTAAAAGCAAATCTTATTCTTTAATAGAATTGAAACAAGATTAAATTTCAATATATTCATGACTATGGTCACAAACATATTTTAATTTAATCTTTATTTGAATTCAAAGAAAGAATAAAATAATTTTTTATGCCTTTATAATATTTAAAACAAAATTAATTTTTAATATATTCATGACTATGACAACAAATATATCTCATATTAATTTATATCTTAAATTCTGATAGAGGAAGAAAAGGGTATCTAATTTTAGAAAATATGATATTTTTCAGAAAGGACTTAAAGTGCAGGTCAAATTTTATTCCATAAAAGATAAAAATCCTAAGTATTGTTCGCATTTTGACTATGGTCATAAATGTGAATCATTTACTTAGGGTTATTTACCTCTTATTAGAATAGTGCACATGTCATTCGTGTTATACCATAGTGCTTTTTAAAGAATAAAATGAAATGCCACAAGAAATTACGAGAATTTAAAGTGCAACTATATGTTCATACATTGTAATCTAAACAGAAAAGTAGAAATTCTCATTAATATGAAATAATTACAATCTTAAATTTAAATTGAATGTTGAAATTTTTTAATCTAGGAAAAGAAATCAGGATCTTCCATGCTTCTCTGCAAACACGAGATAGCACAAGGCAACAGAAATGCAAAATATAGAAAGAAATTGAAAATGCTATGTTAAAACTAACATACATATGATTATGCCTATGCTTTAATGAAAATGCATATGTATATGTGAAGATGAAATGCCTATGCGTGAATGAGATGCATATGCATTTGCCTAAGTGCAATGCCTATGCTTATGAAGAAATGCATATGCATTTGCCTAAGTGCAATACTTATGCTAATGAAAAAATGCATATGCATTAGCCTAAATGCAATGCTTATGCTAACAAAGAAATGCATATGCATTTGCTTAAGTGCAATGCTTATGCTAATGAAGAAATGCATATGCATTTACCTAAGTGCAATGCTTATGCTAATGAAGAAATACCTAAAAAAAATGAAATGCATAAGAATCGTAAGATGAAGAATATGTAGTTGCAGGAGATTTTGATGATGCAATGCTGGATGAAGAGGGTGCTATGTTGTGTAACAGACCATTGTAGGCACTACTTGATGCAATAAGATGTGGATGTATAAACTTAAACTGATATGATGAAATATATACATAGGAAATGCAACAATAAGGTGCAGCAAAAAATTCTTGGAAAGTCTAGCAGAAGTTCAGGTCTAGATTTCACAGCAAATGAGGCAAATGCTAGATTAAGCCTGCAATTTCTGGAATGTTGCGTCCATTAACCGAAATGTTGTGCAGATCATGCTACTCGATGAACAGGAAATGAATTAAGCTAGAAGGGTATGTAGTGTGACAATATGCCCACAATGAAAATGTCTCGGTGAATGTGCACACAGTGAAGTGATCTTAATAAATAATAAAGTGCTTCAGAAATGTATACATGGTGAAGTGAACTTAGTGAGTGTGCACACAATGAATGTGCATGAGGTGAACTCAATGAGTGTGCACACAATAAATGTGCACATAGTGAGGTGAACTTAGTGCGTGCGCACACAGTGAATATGCACAGAGTGAGATAAACTCAATGAGTGTGCATACAATGAATGTGCACATAGTGAGGTGAACTTAGTGAGTGTGCACACAGTGAATGTGCACACAGTGAGGTGAACTCAATGAGTGTGCACACAGTGAATGTGTACATAGTGAGGTGAACTTAGTGAGTGTGCACACAATGAATGTGCACACATTGGGGGTGAACTTAATGAGTGTGCACATAGTGAATGTGCTAAAGAAGTGAAGTGTTGTGTGATGTGCAGATTATGCAGGTAATTGCAACAACGTCAACTGATGAGAATGGATGAAACAAGGAGCAGAGCATTGATGATGATGCTAATCAACAGAAGAATATGCAAATGATATTAACGTTCAGGTTGCTATGCTAATCAGATGAACCTGATGCAGATTTAATTGACTAAAATCAAAGCATCAGATGTAAAAAAAAAGATCATAGAGAATCTGTAAAAAAAATAAAATAGATAATGATGGTGAAAATATTAATGTCAACTGATGTAAAAAAATAGAGACTCTGCTAGACTAAAATCAGACCTGATGAAATATTTCAATGCATATGTGATGATATTTCCTATGCTACTGATATTTCCTATACTCAAATGCAATTGAATGCTTCCTATGTTTCTTCTGCAGAAGACGCTGATATCATCAACTACTGATGTTTCTTACGCTATGCTATTTTTAGATGTTGATTTCAGTTCAATGCGCAGGATAAACACTAATGAAGAAGATATGCAACATCAAATGCTGGGAATGCACGATATGCAATATAAATCGATGCGATGATGAAATTATGAGATGTATTATGTGATAAAGAATTCAGAAGAACAAATATGGTTCAACCACTGATTCTGATCGGCAACCGATACAGGATTGAATCCGATAAATGTTACATTGATGCATATGTTTATCCAATGAGGATGATGAACATGCGATGTTGTGTTGCAGATCAACACAGGATGCATTGCACAGACGCTACTGCTTGAAATCAAAACATGCATATCAAAGAATGAATCTTCACGATGCAACGATGAAATGCAAGAAAATCAGATGCAAACACAAAAAATTAGGTATAGATGCAAATCTAAAATACACAAAATGAGAGGAAAAATGCAATCGAAAATCAAATGCAAAAACAAACCATGAAAAGAGAATAGAGGAGAAAGAAGAAGAAAATGAATTAGAGGACTTATCGATCTGGATTTGATCATATGCAAATGTAATGATGGGATGAATTGAATGTAATGCCATCAAATGCAAAGAAGAGGAACCAATGGCACCAATTAATATAGTTACTACATGGATTGGAGATGATTGACAAGTCAAAGGATGCACAGACATATGCTATGAATAGTGCAGCATACGAACGGGTATACAACTGGATGGTAAGCTAAGATGCTACGCCTAGCTTGCAAATGATGATATATGCAATGAGATGAAACACACGATGGTAAAATGCCATCAATTCAAAACAGGAACACATAGATGCACAAATTTGAGCAGGAGATGTGATGCTGAACATGGAGTGTATTGCAAAAGATGCAGAAATCTACAGAACAAAGAAGAACACAAAAAAAAATGATGCATATGCAATGATATGCAAGTGAGGCAATGCAGATCTGATGGTATGCAAAAATCAAAAGAACACGATGTAGTAAATGTGATGAACAACTGCAGCAATGCAATGTAACAAGAATCCAATGAAACAGGAAGATAAATTATGATGCAATGGGGCAATCACAGGAATTGTAAACAAATGCAAGAAGCAAAATCACAAGTAATGCAAGAACATGCGTGAGTGAGAAAACAATGCTGAATATGATATAGAACTGAAAGATGTCGTGCAATGGTGATTGGGGTAAAGAAATAATGCAATGGATGATGGTGGATGTCGTGAGGCACAAGTGAACAGGTAAATCAAGACATCTCTCTCAGCAAATGTTGGTCCATCTTCATAATTGAGTGTTTTCACAGTAGATGTGAAATCGGGATTTCACAGTGAAATCGGTATAAATTGGGATTTCACTGTGAAATCCAATGCAGAGGATGTAGTATGAACAAGATGATGCAATTGTAGATCATAAACTGAATACAAGAAAGAAAATAATGCGAACCCAATGCAATATATAACCAATGCACTTGAAATGCAGATGATTAGAATGTAAATGCTGGAATGTAAATAATATGCAAAGTGAGAACAAAGAAAATAATATGATGTTGCAATATGCAGGTCAATGCTGCTATACCCAGATCAATACTACAGAGTATGCTCTTTGCTGAATAGTGAAGAATGAAAGGAAAGAAAAAAACAAACAAACAAATGATACTATGCAAAAAAAACAAAACAAAGAAATGCTTAGAATGAAAATTGCAGAAAAACAAAGAGAGAGAAGGGTTGATTCTCACTATGAATTGGCATAGGTTGAGAGAAGAGAGATGATTCCTCTGTACGCTATTGCTACTGGACTGATCTCCTTTAATCGATCAAGAGGAGAAAAATCAGAGGGAAAAGGAGAGAGAGAGAGAGGGACAAGGAAGAAGGAGAAGAAGAAAGGAAGAGGAAAAGGAAAAAGAAAGGAAAAGGAAAGAGGGAGAAGAGAGATCGGGTTATAAAGGGGGAGTCTGTTACAATATTTTTCAAAAGCAATCCCTTAAACTTTTAAAAAAATTCAAAGAGAGGGTTCTAGTTATGGAGATTTTCAAAACCCTAAAGTTTACTTTTTCTTAAATTTTGCCCCCTTTATGTGACTTCTAAAAGAAAAACCTAAAATACAAGGGACTTAAGAGATGGGATCCATATGAGGTTTTTAAAAAATTTAAGAAAATATTGAATTTGAAATTTTAGGGATTTTACAAAAGGAGAGTTTTGTGAAATAGCATAATTAATTTTAAAAATTGAGTTTCAAAATGGATCTGGATCTGAGATTTTTGAGTAAATATCAAGTTTGGATCTCAAATTGAGGAAAAAATGAGAAAAGTAGATCCAAATAGAGATTGGATTTGGACAAAATACCTGAGCCATATAGAGAATTGATTTTGGATTTTTAGATTTTGGATTAAAAATAGGAGAATCGGGCTTGGAATTGAATTTGGATATCTGATATGAATCTGAGATTGGGTTAAATATAGAAAATGAAATTGGGCTTCGGACCTTCAACCAGAAAGTGAATCTGATAAATAATTAGAAATTGACCCAATTGCTTTTCTGAATGACTTAGAAGGTGGGTCCTAGGGGCAAAAAGATTTTTTTTAAATTTTTTAAAATTTTGAAAAATTCGGGTTGTTTACACTATCCAACCTCTACCTTCAAAAAGCCATATGACTAGAGCCTACCACCTTACCATAGGTCTAGAGGTAAGTATTGACTTTCTCCTAGCTGTCACTTTTTATTCCAATCTCTGCCCCTGAAGCAATCATATGACCAGAGCTTGCCACCACGCCATAGATCTAGAGGCGAATATTGGTCTCTTTCTTTTTTTTTTTGCTTTTTTCTATTGAGATAAAGGAAAAGGATCTTCAAATGACCAACCTATGAAGCTTATTAACATTGAAGGTATTCAACATCTGACGCTTTTTCTAGAGAATTGGTTACCTAGGTGGGTTTCTATTAGATCTACATTCATGCATCTATAATAATCTTGTGCCCTATAATTCATCATTATAGACTCATGGGCAAGAATTATTGGAATAGAATACCTTAGCCTCATTGCATTTCTACTTTGTCTTTCCCTAAGATTTCAATGTCTTATTGGTAGACTCTCGGTTGTAGGGACTTACTTGAGGGAATGACTGTTTTGAAGAGAGCTAGATCCATTTTGGGACAAGTTCTCTAACCTTTAATAATCTTTTAATGTCATGTTTTGCATAATGATGAAGCTCTATCCCCCTCTTATGATTGTTGAAGTCAAGGTGAACTGGATTGTCAAGACCGTTATAAGTCTTATCGAACAAGGTCAAATCAGTTCAAAGACGACTGAGGTGTAGAGACCATTATGGGTCTCATCGAATGAGATTGGGCTAATGACTGGGACAACTAGGATGTGGAGACCATTGTGGGTCTCACTGAACAAGGTTGAGCTAGTGTCTAGCAGTAAACCATGCTTTTAAGACCATTTGGGTCTCGTTGAATGAGGTCGAGATGATTTGAGATTTATATGTTTGGCTACTAGAGATTCTTTCTTGTCTAAGAGATTTAGACTTTGAATAGCTTTATAATGTTTTATCCCTAGGTTTTGCATATGTTCAAACTCTTTTGACATGCCCACATGGTTTTAATATGAAGACATCAATGGAAATGATCAGAGAAAACAAAGAAAGGGGTTTGACAAAGGCATCCTTAGTCTTGTATACAAGAATAGTATGATCCTACAACAAAGAGGATAACTTGGACCTCTAGAGAAAAAATATTTTTAGATTTTTTTTTTTTTGGTTTTTTATCAAAAGAGTATTTTACAGAATGAAGGCTTACTTGGGGTCGTGGGATGATGACCCATGAAAAAAGTCTTTCCTCCTCCACACCATTGTGATTATGGCATGACCTATGGTTGCTCTATTCTGAGCATGGTTGTCTTTTTCAAAAAGAGGTGAAAGGCCTGAATTGTCATTTGACTTTTTTGAGCCTAGGCTAAGTCCTTGTAATCAAAGTGTCAACCCTGTGTAATCTTTTATGACAGACATTTCTATTGAGCTGACCTCTTTCTGAAATGATATTTTAAGACCCATGTGAGCTTTTTCCGTTTACTCTTTTTTTGTCCAAGCCCTATATAGCCTAAACCATGGATTTCCACTTTGGACATTGCTGGGAGAGGCTTTGTGACACCCTTCTGGTTTCTACCCAATTCTTTAAAAGGTTGATACCTCATGTTTAAGGCAATTCTCCACCCATTGTGATATTCAGAGACTTGTTTGTGCTAAGGGTGGCCTCTAAACTGATAATCATGTATCCTCTTCTTATGCTTGAGGCTGTTGTGTTGTGAGATGATATGGTGAAGGAATAAGGGTGTACTCTTTTTAACTTGGTTCACCCCACCTCCCAAACATTTTTCCTTGGGTGAGAGCATAGGGAGACTGTCCTTTTGTAGGATGTGATCTTTCTTACAGGACATAGGAGGGAAGACCCTAGTATGATCGTTTGGTGGGTCCAAGAAAATCAGTGTTATACGATAGGACATCCCTAAAATTTCTTCTTTCTTCTGTGGGACATATCTTTTCTGTACTTTCATGCCCCCAGAGACCGTCACTATATGAGATGACTCAAGGAATATAGACCATTGTGTTGGTTGATGCTTTATGCTCGCTCTCCTGTTTTAGGGACCATTCCTCTCTAGGCTCATAGGCTTGAACTTATTCCTCCTAATTGTAGTTTATGTCCTCATTTTGTTAGGATTGTTCTTGCTCTTGATTTATAAGGAAGTCGCCACTTTTGATATTATCCTAGATAATATGCCAGAGGATAAAACAATCCTCGGTGTCGTGTCCCACAACTTTATGGTACCAGTAATACTTAGTCAGATCATTTCCTTTCATCTATGGTGGGTTTGATACCTCAGACAACTATACTAACCTTTTCTTCAACAAAAGATCTAAAACGTCAGATCGGTCTTGTTAGAACTTGAAGAACACTTTGTCCTTAATTTATTTTGGGTTTTCACCATATCTATTTCCATTTGAGTTCACTTTTTTTGGGGCGGTCTTCTAGTTGCTCGCCTTCTGATCGTTATTGCCCTGCTTTTAATGGCCTTGAACAGTGTTGACATTACCCTTGGATGAGTTCAATTTTTGGTAGACATTGTTGTCTCTTTTGTGTTTCAGGAACCCGTTATACACTCCTCTTTGAATGCCTACCTCAAAGGTGGTAGCTTTCTTAATAAGTTCAATATATGTTTCAATCTGAGCCATGCTGATGAGGCTTCGTAGAAGCTGAAAAAAGTTGTCCATCAAGATGACCAATGCATGGGAGTCTGAAATCAGCTTCCTCATCCTGCAGGTGATGGACTCATGAAAACCTTCCTCTTTATTCTGCTTCAGGTTATAAAGTTGACTTATGGTAGGAAGGGCCTCAATATTAAATATGAACCATTCCATGAACAAGTTGATGACCTGCTTAAATTCTCTGATATTTTGGAGGTTTAGGATGACAAACCATTCCAATGTCTATCCCTTCAAGCTTCTGAAGAACCAATTAATTAGCCTTCTATCATTGTTTTGATATTTATCCATACTTTCCATAAATAAGGACAAGTGAGTCATTGGGTTCTCCTTTCTACTGAACTTTAGGAATTTTGGAGGGGTCTCACCATCTTTGTTATCGTATCCCTTCGGCAGGAAGTCATCCACAAAATATTCTCTTTGATCCATGTCCATGTATCTCATCCTCGAGATTAGGCTTCGATCCATGTCCATATATCTCATCCTCATCGAATATGATGTTTTGCATCATATGGATGACATCCCGTATGTGAGATTCTTCAGAGGTGGTTTTTTTTAGATGAATTTGATTTGGAGTTTCCCAGTCTTAGATCAGGTATTAATTATACCCCAACCAATTGGTTCACACAGGCCAAAACAAGTAACGAGAGATTTTCAAAATAATGGGTATCCTAGAAAGTTGTATGCATTAATCCGTACGTGAATAATATTTTTATCGTTTTTACATTGAAAAATTATGGGTCTTAATCAAAACTTGGGTTGGGCTCCGGTCTGGTATAAAATTTCACAAACTATACCCGGATACATGTATTAATCGAACCTTCAGGTCCTGACCCGAGTATTAATTGGGTCTTTTTATTTATCACCATACCCGGGCCCTATAGGGTTTGGTACGGGTAAACCCCACCTGTTGACACCCCTACTTTAAGTCTTGAACTTTTTTGAGAGGAAAAAAATATTCCCTTTTGCCGTAGGCACGGACATGATACCGAAACCGGTAACCAAAGTTACTCTAGAGTCCCGTCCCCCACAATACCCAACTCCCCCAAGCCCGCTCTAATTTTTATTCAATTCACCTAAACCCAAAATCTTGTATCCCCGTCCTAGACTACTCCGAGGTGTGAACCATCAATTTGCTACCAGAAAAAATCTCTCCCCAGTTTGCCTTGTCAAATCCCTTGGCGATTCTCCTTGAACGCACATGCACAAGGTATGTTATTGTCATTCATTTCTCTCTCTCTCTCTCTCTTTATGACGTGCAAGTATGTGTGACATGGCCGTATGTGTGTGTGTGAGACATGCATTCACGCGTTTGTGTGTGTGTGTGAAAAACCAATCAAGGAAATTGTATTGTACTATCGGATCAATTGAAAACCCTTTAATTGAATCAGTCTTGAAGCTTTTGCTCAAAGCCTGATAAGAACCAAGTTGATCGGTGGTCTCTATAGAAGATTCAAACTTGAATTGAAACCTTTCTTCAAGAAAAGGGGGTTTCAATAACAAAAGACATCTTTTCTAGCATTATTCATGCATAAAATATTGGGTGGGGCTCTTCACAGGTCAGCTTTGTAGAAAATCCTAGGAAACACATCCAACCAAATTAATTACTGAAACCTAACAAATTGATGATATGTAGAGATTGCACTTTTACCAGCTTAGACACTAAATATATATGCGTGCCAAATTTCATACCTAATATGATTGGGGTGCCACAGAGTTGAACCTTGACTTAGGTCCAGATCCAACTGATCAAAGTAGATCTGCATTGGATCCGGACCAGACCTTATCCATCAACAGTTCTATTGAGAGAGACAGCACAATGAGGACGAACAACGAATGCAAACAAAATAACAGAGAGAATCCAAGAAAAATGGAGAACTGTGTCTTGTGCAAACAAAACAATAAGACAATAACACAACTAATCATCGTAGAGAACTCTATGCATAAGGCCAGTCTTCCAAAGTCCTTGTTTACTTGTTTCTTTTTTTCTTTTTCCTTGTTTCTGATAATCAATCCCTAAGATTTTAGAAAATTCTGGATAATCCATGGACACCTAGGCAAACTATAATGGGGAGTTTTTTTTTTTTTTATTTATAATCCGAAGAAACCGCACCAGGCAAGAAGACCTGGTCGCGCTTGCTCAGCCTACCTTACCTACGGTCCTCGTTCTGGTGGCATAAAACTCCGAGACTAGGACCCCTGACCCCATGGCCTATGCTGCGCATTGGCTTGCGCAGAGACGAGACACTCATGGGAATGGAACCTTGAACACGCATCTAGTGGCCAAGGCTCCACCCCACTATGCCAAATCTAGATTCTACATTTCATACCACTTCTGAACTTGGTTTGTTGCGGGTAATAGATGTCATTATTTGTAGAAACTTTCTAGAAATATCAGGAATTAAATATAGTTTGTGAACTTGCTCAGTTGGAAATTAAGTATGAACAAACTTTCATTGCAACCAAGTTCATGAATTCCAGTGCCTCCTACTGAAAGTATTGGACTTGGTAACTTGTTATGTCTAATGTGATGGGAAAATTCATGATTATTTAATGGTTTAGCATATCCTTTATTGCGTGGCCCCTTCAAATTCATTTTTTTTGTGAAAAAAACTTATGTCAGTGCCCTTAGGAGTACGGGTTTATGTGAGGCCAATGTTTCCCTAAAGTTGGCTTGTTTACCTAATGGGCCTACACATTTTCTATGGCAAGCAAAAAGCTGGTAATGGCGTGGCCAATCCTGAAACTTAGCTGGCCCACTCATTTGAAAGTGGCTTGCAAACTCAGGCCCAACCTTGTCCATGTACGGAACGAAACCACATTCTGTGCCAGGTTCGAAGGACTTTACATACTTTCACTTTGTAATGTAGCGTGTGTCTCTTTTACCTTTAGCTGCAGTTTTGAGCGTAGCTAATGTTCTCAGCAGAACTGGGACTTTTAGCAGTGCTCTAAATGGTATTTTTACCCATTTTTGTGCCAAAAAGTGTTTTTTTTTTCGTTTTTTTTTGCACTGACAGTTCATCAACACGCATGATGGATGGTCAGCACTATTCATCAAGCAGCTATGCATTTCACTATATATATATATATATATATATATATATATATATAACTTGGCATACTTGCCTACCAGCAATCGGGTGAATGCGTGCCTCCGTGATGAGTGTCTGCCTGCCTAAAACTTTTAGCCTCAGGTATCATTGCCACTAAAATTTATTTTTAGGAGTGTGTGAGTGTCATATGAGAGAGGAAAATATTTACTCTTGTGTGTTCTGAATGCTGTAATTGAAACTCATGGAGTCAAGTAGTTTTAACCAAATCTAACCCATGGTTGTGTTTATATGATCAAAATAATAGGAAACAACCCTTATGATAAAATTTTATATATATAAAAATACGATTTTTGAATGTTGAAATTTCAGTATATTGTAGCTCATTGATTATTCAACCCTAGGAATATCTGATATATATGTCTGAAAGACATGATCTAAGACCAGATTCTACTAAACCAAATATGTAGATCATACCTTGAGGGTCAGCTATGCAAAATAATAATAATAATAAACATCAAAAAAACATATTATTACATCGAAAACTATGATCCAAGGGCCAATTCTTACTATTTTGATCATGCTGAAAACATCCACATGGTCAAATTTGATCAAAACCACCTCCACTATGAGTTTCAACTAGGCGGTTGTTTACCCATGAAAGAGGGAGTCCAGATCGGGTGCAATATGATTGCACAAATATTTGTGCATTAAGCACTTGATTGGCCTTCTTCAAGCCTTGGGCCCCACAACTGGCTCTGTTCCCAAGATGGAGGGTGATCAGGTGCTTAATGCACAAATATTTGTACCATCATATTGCACCTCATCTTTTCACTGAAGGAAGCAACCGCAATGGGTGAACGCCCATGTGTGCAATGCATGTGCACCTCCTTAAAAGAATTGTTGCAAAAATGGTTTTCCGCAGCGGGCAAGACCACCACTAAAACTCATTGTTATGTGTTTGTGCAAAATGTCCGTCCATGCATCTGCTGTGGTTAGCCTGAGTGGATATACTGTATATACAATGCAACTGACTTCTGTATAGTATAGTGTGTATATATTGAAAATTATTAACTACTATAGTTGGTTCTAAACCCATAGCTGAAACTCTTAGGCGCAGGTTGTTTTGACTAAATCTAACACTATTGATGTGTTTAGTATAATAAAAATCCACTCAAATTTTATTTTTCTGACATAAAATAGGATTTTTAAGGGTTAAAAATTCTATATATTGTAGTTCATTGATTTTTCAACCCAAAGAGAATTTGACATACATGTCAGAAAAACATGATCTAAGGCCAGTTTATACTACGTACCAAACACAGATAGAATCTAGAGTGTCAGTTATGCAATAACGATAACAACAACAATAATAATAATAATAATGGAACTCATGAGTGCAGCCCACATTTTCCTTATATACATGTATCTCCAAGCGCACCTACGCCTTCCTAGTAGAGCCCATGATTTTTCATAGCTACTGATTTTTTTTTTCGATCAAACCTGACAGATATGATGTCAATATATTGCATGATAGAAAGCAAGTTTGGATCATGTGATTGTGACGTTGCATGTATAATTTTAAGATCTTTAAAAATCAATGGCAGAATGTAACAAAATTTCTTGACTTGAATATTTTTATATTTGAAAAGGACGATCCAAGGCATGTTTCCTATCTGAATGCATCTAGGAGGTCTGTTTGAGAAGACGCAGCTCACAATCATGAAATCTAACTGGGGTTGGCAGTGGTGGAGGAACTGGATCGGAAAAGGAGGGATTCTAGTTGTAAGGTATCTAATGAAACATTAACTGGAATTGAGATCTCATTCAAAGAGAAAGATATCAAATATCTGGAGTTTCTTTCTACTGGGTGGATAGCTGTGAAAGAGACTAGAGACTCTTGCAGTGTTATGATGTGGGGTCACAGCTCAATTGTCTGTTCGCTCAGTGGCTTTTCCGCTTTTTATGAATGCAATAGTATCTTCATTACGTTGGATTAACAGCCAAATTAAATATGACAGAATTAGTTCTTCAATATAAATAGGCTTTTTTTCTTTTCTGTAAGAAAGAAAAGGAAGGATCCCGTCGGTTCCTCACTTGACAGAAAAAAATCTTACTGACGCCATACAAGATTGCAGTCCAGCTCCGAAAAAAAGGCTAAACTCAAGCATTTGATAGGAAAGAAAGGAGTGCTTTCCCGGGCTTTTGTGTTTCTTCGATCATGCTAGAATGCAAATGAAATGGTTTTTTTGTTTTTTGTTTTTCTATACACCAACCAGACATGAATACAGCAGAGCAAGAGAAGGAAAAAAAAATTAAAAGATAGGAAGCGGAGAGGCTTTTTTGCAGAGATGAAGATGGTCTCAATGAAAACTGTGAGGGGAATGATCAGTCCATGGCCAGAAGCCAGAGTGATCATCCATTGGGCAGAACATGTTGCAGAATGGTTCCTCCTGTACCGTGTTTTCGCCAGCAGTCGAGGTGGCCGTGGCCATAAATTTCTGGCATGAAAGGTCTGATCTTGAGGATCCCTGAAGGAACTGGACAACATTTGCTGGCCTTATTGGAGGATAAATGGGTCTCAAGGCATGTGGGGATATTGGACTGTCCACTGCTGCTTTGGATATGTCCAAGTTGAGATCAGAGCTGTTCTCACTTTTGATACTGCATGATCCTTCTGTCTCCTTATTCAGGTTGATGGCTTCTGTTTCTCTGCTTTTCTTCAGCACCATGATCTGATAATCCGATCATCTAATTAATACTCCAAGAATAGCATGAAACAATAATATAATCCTAGATTTAGATTACTTTCTTTGCAAACACAATTCAAGGCATAAAGCTCCATTCATATAGCAGTAGTCAGAGATGCTTTTGATGAAGACTGCCCTCTTGCTATCATGATCTTTCCATGCAGTACAAAGAAATGATATTGATAATAAAACGGGAAATGATGAAAAACAGTCATTCGTGGTTGAAAAATTCTCATCATGAATTCAAAACCAAATTTCTGACAAACAAGGGGAAATTTTGAAAGTTGGGAAGTGATTCCCTTTGGACACGATTCTTTCAGAAAAATTAAAAGAAGATTCTTTTTGGGAGCCATGAAATGTGCGCTGGGTCAAGTAACACTCAAAGAAAAAGAAGATCTAGATGATCCTATCGAATGGATCTACTTCACATTATTTCACCAGATTCCACCAACACTTGAGGTTAAAGTATTCCAAGATAAGAGTGACGCTAGGATGGTTGACCTCATCTTCAGTGCATTTATTTTGCACCCCATTTTCCAGAAACCTACAACTTGGAAGTTGGAAATAAATGAAAGTTAATTTCTTGATCACAGATGTGATGAAAATTTTCAAGATCAACTGATAATTAATTTAGAAAAAGAAAAGAGCCTCGGTTGCTCATCTAATTGGAATAATTGACTGAAACCCGCCGGGACTAGAGGCGCTATTCCTCAAGAGTTCCAAACTTATGCATGTTCAGTTCAGCAGCAGCAAGCTTTTCAGTATTGCTGCTTAATTTATATATTGAGGAAACGAAAAGAAAAAAGAACAGAAATAGAAACGATCGAACTAGTACTGATGATATTCAATTAGATCAGATCCAATCAGAAGTCTGAAGTTAAGCAAACCAATAATGGCAGCGATCATCTCCAACTAGTATGTTATAAGATCCATCAGTCCTACTTTACAACAATGGTGCTGAATTTGGATCTAGCAGGTGCAACGGTGAGGGCCATATTGCACCCCCCCCCCCCCCCCCCAAACATTTCACCAACTTCAGAATTAATTGGAAGAGCAAACAAGGAACAAAATAGAGATCAATTGATGGTTTGATCTAGTTGGTTTTGGTTGATAAAAACCAACTTCATGAGATTAGGTTACCTCAGATTGGAGTTTCCTGTTTTGGGCTTGGAGGAGATCATTATCGGCCTTGACTGCTTCATATTGCCTTTTAAGGAGATCATAGTCTTTCTCCAATTGCTTGGTTTTCCACCTTGCCCTCCTGTTCTGGAACCATATGGCAATCTGCCTTGGCTGCAATCCTAGAGCCCTAGCCAGTTGCATTTTCCTCTCTGGTTCGAGTTTATTGCCCAGTTCAAAGTTCTTCTCCAGTGTCTTCACCTGCTCCATGTTGAGCCTCTTCTTCTTCTCACCTGCTTGGGAGCAGTCGTCAGATAGATCATCATCACCATTCATCTCTTCACACATCTCCAGCCCTGAAAAGGACATGGATCTCTTCCCTAGGAATGATGCTACACCTGCACCACATGCCCACAACACAGAAATTCAGACGGAACTACTAATAGACAAACGAATAATTAACTGAGAAATATTATTCAAGTTGAGCTGAGACAATTAAGGACACAAAAGGAAGAGAGAGATGGTGACCATGAAAATCATGGGGAGTGCAGGTAGGCATGATTGGGATGACATTGGGAGGAGGGTGCTGATGATCATCTTCATGGGAGGATGATGATGGTGGAAGAGGGGGAGCTTGCAGCATGAAATTGGTGGGGAAGAAAGCCATCCCAGCTGGGCAACTTATGGCTCAGGCTTCATCATCATCCCGTGGAAGTTTTGATCACTGATAAAGATGGGAGAGATCATCAGGTTGGAGAGATGTTGAAATCAATAATTTGATGAAATGGAAATATGGTGAAGAAAAAGAGAAACACCGGAGCCGATTAAAGCTGAGTGGAGGAAAAGTTTGAGTATATAAGAGAGAGAGAGAGAGAGATGCGGTTAATGAGGGAGTGAGGGTAGGAAGTGGAGTGTCTTTTTCTTTTCTCACATTTAATGAGAGAGTGAGGGTGGGAAGGGGAGTGTCTTTCTCT
This sequence comes from Nuphar pumila, assembly GCF_984573655.1. NCBI lineage: Eukaryota > Viridiplantae > Streptophyta > Magnoliopsida > Nymphaeales > Nymphaeaceae > Nuphar > Nuphar pumila. The sequence continues at coordinate 32,388,708 of NC_143262.1, read as the reverse complement.
TTTTCTTATATTGAAATGAACTGGAATAATAGGTTCCCGGCCCACCTTAGTGAAGAAGAAATAAAATATATGAAAAATATAGTGGGTAGAGATAGCGAGAGATCTTGGATAACAATGTATTTCTTTGTGAAAGTTTAATCCTGTGGGTTGTAGGGTGGGAGTTGAAGATTGCTTATGTATTACTTTCAACCCTAAAGTTTGCGATTTTCTTTTTATCTGCATAATGCATGAGAGAGAGATTTTGGGATAATCAAGAGAGAGATTTGTCATGCAGGTAACTGATGATTTTAGCAAATAATTTTTATTCGAAGATGTTTTTATTTTTCACTTTTCACTTGAACAGTAGGCAATATGGTATTAGAGAGAGAGAGGAATCTGGAGATGGGTCCTATAGGTGCAGGCCCTGCTACCTAACCCACCTACAGGGATCATGCATCTGGTTCCTTCTCATCCATTACCACCTCTCACATTGAACAAAGACTACCATAACGCTAGAGTTTTCAAAATCAAAGTTAAAATAAAACCAAAAAAGTTTTACATGAAGTTAGTTTTTTGTCCGTGTTTTCGTGTTGGTGGCCCATGGCCTGACCACATGAAAATGGGCGTCACGTCCCAACTCATCTCCACCTTAGCCCTTATGGGTGAAAGCTGCCCTTCGTTAGCCCTTTCTGCAACATCTCTCATCCTCATTCAATTCAACAGCAATTCCCATGTCACCTGTCAGCAATATCTCATCCTTTCCCCATTTTTTTTCTCACATGCATTGCTTATCATTTTCTTATTCCCAGATCTGACCACCGGGCCCCTTTGTTCTTTGCTTAATGTATTTGTCGCTTTATTTTCTGTCTAGATTTTCTGGGGCATCTGAATGTTCCTATGTGAGGGTCATTTTTTCAATTTTTAAGCGTGGACTTACTTTAAATTTAAATTTTTGATTATTATGTTACTAAGCAAATTAGATTTGATACCCTATGTTTGGGGTCACTAGCATGCTAACCTGGTTTGGTGGGTCGGGTTAAAGCATTCAAGCTGAAGAATGTCACAATTCAATACCTGGGGTGTGCATGATCTCTTGCCACAAAGCCGAATCAACGAGAATACTTTCTTAATGAGCAGGGAGGGGTTCTTTCAAAAAATTTAAAATAAATTCTTTCTTTCAAAAACAAAAAATGAGCAGGGATGGGGTACCTCAATGAGTTTTACAAGCAAACAATAAAACATAGCTACGGTTTCTCCTTGGATAAAAAAACAGTAATTAAAATACAGTAAAATCACAAACTTTTATATTGGGGCAGGATCCATTATATATCATTATGCCCCAAATGTCGCGGGGGGGGGGGGGGGGAGGGGTTAACCAGGTTTTTACAATTTGTGAAGGCAATAACATTTTAAACTGATATGGCAAAATCAAATGACAAAAAAGAGCCCTTTCCAAACTTAATACCATCAAAACAAGCCCTTTTTTTTAGATGGCTAAAGTTAACCATCACCTAGTAACATTGAAAAGGATGTTCACGGGATATATGAAATACCAAATATCCAAGTGATGGTTCTTCCGCGCTTCAGTACCTTAATTGTCATATCACCAAGACTCACGGAGAGTAACTTGCAACTGTTTACCCCAGCTTTATTCTTGTGTACTGACACCTTTTTGATGTGGAAATCCTTGGCACTTAGCTCTTGGTGAAAGGTATGCTGCATCCTCGTTGGAATTCAGAAATCATGTCTTACCCCATCGTCTTTGTTAGAAAAAAAAACAATGACCGTGGACATCTCCAACTACTTGATAGGTGTACATCATAACCATTGCCTTTGAAAAGATCACAGCCCTTGATCCAAATACGTGTATGCTCAAACGATCTTACATGGCCTTCCGAGCATCCAGACCGTCAAATGTAGCACTAGTTGGGTTTCTTGGTGGGGCTGTGGGCCCATATGTGTCACTGTGGGGTTGTGGGGAGGAAGGGGCCCCACACCCTATTTCTCCCACTCCCCTTGTTGACATGTTAAAAAATGAAGCTCTCACATGTTATTGTAAGCATGAAAGGGACGGCTTGTGGATTGGAATATGACCATGTTCCTGAATGTTGCTCAAATCCATCCCTTCACATGCTTCCCCACCAATCTACAGTGTTCAAGGTTGCAACCCCATGTGCCTCCATGACATCACCACGTTGAGAGGGTAGATTTCTTCTGAGCCCATAGTCACGGATTGTAGATCTGGAGCCCCCACACCACCCTCCTTGTGAGAATCAAAGGGCCAGTGGCTCTCTATGCTATTTTGTCTGTCTTGTTTGTCTCTATAAAAAACTACTGATTTCATTTTCGTGGTTGGGCTATATGATATGATTCATACACTTTAAGGGAGACTTATAATATAATAAAAGCGAAAAAGGCTTGTAAAATGCATAGTGGGACACAAAAAGAAGTGCCTGTAGGAAATCATAGTAATCAAAGTTGGAAGTATTCTATAGGAAATCATAGTAAACAAAGATGGAAGTATTCTTTTAGTGTTCTCTTTTCATCTTTGGGTAGGGAAGAGAGTGAGACGCAACTTGTTTTAGTGTGGACATTCCTACTGACAAATAAAAGTATAAACATGTAAACATGTGCTTCTACTTGGAGGGAAACTATAAGGATTGTTTATCGCCCTTAAAATATCCATCAGAAGGAATCTCTAGGCAATCAATCATGCCATGGAAATATTGTGGTTAATTCCGTTAACATTGTAAAGGAAAAAGATAAAATTTTGATATAAAGTCAATTATGGAAAAACTGAAACTAAAAAATTTAAATTATACAACATAAGAAAGCCCACAGGAGCTCTGCCACACGTGGCTATGTGGACTGGTTTAAAGTCGGCGCCTACAACTGGAGCTACACAAGTTGTAACTACTGATGAAGAGATTGGAGCGTAGAGGTCACTGTGGACTAGGCGAGGGAAGTTTCTTCTTTCTGTGATGGTTCTTCACTCAAAGTCGGTCGAGCATAGGCAGGGGAGTGATGCCTCTCAAGTTGAAGGAAGTAGAGAGTTTGATACCCGGAGTGTGCAAACCTTTGCTGTAAGGCCAAAGCTAAATGAAAAACTATAACCGATGGGGGAGAGGGGAAACCCATGAAGTTTTACACCGTGGATACCCAACTAAGGTCCACCATCAATGCAACACTTCTAGGCCCATAACAGTTCGTCCAAACAATAACAGTGTTTTTTCCATATTAAATAAAAGAACAAAAAAATACATCATAAGAAAGTGTAATTTACTAAAAGTGGCTTAACTTATCAACTATTTATGAGAATCCACCTGACATTTTGGTTATTACATTTAGCCACATGCTTTTATAAGAGATATTTTGCTAAAAAGCTGTCCTAAAATCAGTCATATGACTTGTTTATTCACTAAAAAAATGACTTGTTTAGTTAAAAAAGAGTGACAGAAATGCTTTGTTTATTTGCCTAACGAATGACCATAAGATAACATAAGATGAGTTGTTTAATAGAAATTAACAAAAATGTCATTTTATACATAGACAAGTATTTGAAATGCATTCAAATAAGGTAGGCGATTAAATATAACAATGCAAATGTTGGGGTTGGAATTGTAGAACCTGTTTATAAGTCTGACCTGGTCCTAGCTCACCTGACCTGGTCCAAACCTAGTTGACTTGACTTGAACCTAGTTGGGTTTGAAGTCAAAGTCAAAGTCCTTTTTGGTCCTAAACCTTGGTTTGATTTTCTAAACCCAGACCCAACCAGCTTGGGCTAAGTCTGAACCTGTTGAACCCAGTTGACTTGGACCAAATCCAGTTTGGTTCAAACCACATAGGTTGAGTAGCTTGACCTGTTCTACCTCTTTCTCAACTAAGTTGACCTCATCTGACCTAGTCTGGCCTCTCGAAGAAAGGTTCGAGCTCAGTTCGAAGCAGTCAGAGCATCTCAGAGTTGTTTTTTCCGCGATTTGAAGTAAGTTTGCTTCATTGATCCATCTCTCTCAAGTATTTGCTTGTTTGTATATAGCATATACCTTCTGAAGTAGTATCTGACCCTAGTTCTTGGTTGAGCCCTTTGGGACAATTCAGTGTTCAACCGCTCGTATCGTAACTATCGTTAGATATATATGTTGAATATGCAGTATATGCGTTCTTAAAAATGGTATCTCACCTTAGTTTTTGGTTGAGCTATTCAGGACACTTCGGTATTCACTCGCTCGCCTTATAACTATCGTTGGATATCAAACTTGGTGTATATCATCTGGAAATAGCCATCGCGTCTTATATCACCAAGGCTCGTGTAATTTACAATTTGTTGTTGCGTCGTATGATGCCAAGGTTCCCTGCTTTCTGCAATTTCTGATTATTCACTTCCAATTACGCATTTAACTTGCATCATTGCATTGAATGATGTCAAGACTCCTACTTTCTGCAAATATATATATATATATATATATATATATATATATATATATATATATATATATATATATATATATATATATATTATTTTGTTTGGTTACACACCCCAAACAATAAGTATATGCATTTCTTTTACGCCATCACCATATAAAGCACACGCTTCTGCTTATATTACATATATGGTGCATAAATGAGCATTCAAATGGAGATCAACTTTAAATCATCGATGTGATTCCCTTACCGCTTCTCGATCAAGATTTTGCTTGACGAATAAAGCCTCTATTGGAAAGGCTTCGCTTTTACGCAAAACTATTTTTTCATAAAGACTAAGTCAATTACGTATGGCCTGGCTATGGCCCATGGTTCCAATCAACCTTGATGGATGCGGGGTAAGCATGACGGTGTGTATCCATCCACGAGTTAAGCGCATCAATTTTCACGCCAAAGAGGGGAGATGTCGCTGAAATGGTTAAAAGAAATGCACGCTTTCTCCATCAAAGAGAGGAAGTGTTACTAAATTTTTTGAAGAAGCTAGAAATAGCTCAAAAAGAACGTAGCAGGTTACTCCATCATACAGAGGAGTTGCTACCCAATTCGTTGAACACTTTCTACAACTTAAAAAAGATTGTCGCACTCCTGTCGTTGGAGCAGGGGATGTGCTGGCAAAATAGTTGGCAGAAGAGCTGCCAGAACTGGTTAAATGGCACAACGATGCCCGTTGTTAAAATGATGTCAGAATGACTCGTCTCCTTGATACCTGTAAGGGCACCTTACTCGTAAGGGTCATTGCATCAGAGTAGTGGATACGTCTTGACTAGGTTATGAGTTCGTTACTTAAAAATATGTCGAGCGGCCGATCCGTTGAGATCGAGTCATATGCATGCTCATTGAGAACTGTTATACAACCAAACTCGTAGGGGCCACAGAGCTAGAGTGTGTTGTTTCTACCCGAAAGATGTGAGATACTCGTGATGGCTGCAGCGTCAAGAGCAGAGTTAAGCATGCATATGAATAAAACTTAAAGTCGCATATACCCCGCAGTTGATGATTGTGTTAGGGGTATCCCCTTCGATTGATGACCGTGATTGGGGCATACTGAATGGGGTCGGGTACATATCTTCATAGTGCTGAGGCACAGACTGCCCAAAATGACATGCAATATCTGACCAAGTAATCATAAGATTGACAGACCCCTTCAGGAATTATGCTCACTGTGGAATGACAATGATGGTATAGCTTTGAGTGACACGTATTGACTTTTGACCTGATAGAGTCCACGATGACCTCAGTCACTCATGGGTTTTGAGGTCATGGTTATCCTTAAGATCTAAGAATTGAACCCAACTACTGCAAGTAGAGAATGCATCCGAAGTGGGCCTAGTAGGCTTCTCTCGATACGAGAATACCGCCCTACCTACTATGGATAGGGTCAACAGGCCTCTGGGGTATCTAAAATACATGGAATAATCAACCCTCAGAACATTGAGTTGATGTCGGACAATGTTTCGCCCATGTACCAAGGGTGAAAGAGGTTAAATATCGAAATAATGCATTAGCTCTAGGTTCAACGATGCTTGAATGTATGAGTGGATGGACGTTGTTGTGTCAAGTCTTACATAACCTTTATGAAGGTGTCATGATCGATATACGACTGGATCGACTGGGCAAAGACTGTATCCGCACAACTAAGCGAAGCTCGAGGAGTTGTCCTTGGATGCGTGAGATACGGATATACCAAATATAAAGACTTAAGCACGACATTTAGCCGGAATAGGCTTGAGCTAAGTCGTGCAGACCTGAGCGAGAGATCCAAATCACCACCATGAAGAGGCTTGCGCTAAGTCATGAAGACTTGAGCGAATGTTCAACTCATAGCCTTGAGGAGGCTCTTGCGATATACGCCAAGTCGTGAAGACTTGATTGTCATTATTGCGAACTGTGCCCCTGAGTGGTCAACACATTTACTTGAGTTGAATGGATGTATGATTGCTTGCTTACCAGACCATTAGTGGTTCTGACTCCGTTTAATGCAGATTTCAGGTGTTGAACCTATGTTGCGATATGCGGAGCAAGGCATCATCGAGTTCCAAGGTTTCTCTAGACAGAGTTGTACTATTAAAATTCCACTAGAGGGGGGGTGAATAGTGAAATATGAAATAGATCGATAAATTAAAAAATAAATGCAATAAAGCACAACACATAAAACACAGGATTTATACTGGTTCGGTCGAGTCACTGACCTACATCCAGTCCCCAAGCAAAACACTTGAGCTTTCCACTATAACATCCGAGTTACCGGATAAATAGTACAACACCCTCTTCCTCATAAATCTTCTTCTCTCAACAGAGAAGGGGAACACCCTCTTCCACAGAGGTCTTCTTCTCTCAACAGAAAAAGGGAACACCCTCTTCCACAGAGGTCTTCTTCTCTCAACAGAGAAGGACAACACCCTCTTTCACAGAGGTCTACTTCTTTCAACAAAGAAGGAATATAGTGAATAACAAAAAGTTACAATACTTCCTATAGAACCTTAAGAATGATATGAATGCACGAATGAAGGATTCTCATAATGTTCTGTTATTTTCACTCAAATGATTCTCTTTGTCAAAGAGCTATTCTTGACTTTTCTTCTTTCTTTTCTCTTTCTTTTTCTAGGCTCTCTTTTTCAAATATTGAATAGAAATTTTTCTCGTTGTAAGCTCACTTGTCCCCTGTTTGAAGAACTATTTTGTTTGTGTTTATATAGCCTTCAAAAAATAGTCGTTGCCTTTTTTGAAATGATTGTCTTTTTGGGATGCTAGATGTCAAGTCATTTTCAAAAACAACTTTATGTATTTTTCGAAAAAGTCTTCTTTTTATAAGTGTAGTATTTGGGGTACACTATTCGTTGTAGTATTTTAGGTATGATTATTTTATGTAAAAAGTCTATTTTCATAATAAATGATGTGTAGTACATTGAACGTTGAATTTTAAACCATCATGTAGTTTTGTCTTTATTCAAATTAATGATTTGTAGTACTTTAGTATTTTATTTAGAAATCGTCACTTCTTTACTTAAATGGGTGTAAGTACAATAAATGCTTTGAGTTCTTTATTTTGTAAATAGTCATATCTAAAAAATACTTTATGATGTGCTACTTAATGTCTATAGAGAGAATGAAGACTTTAAGCAAGTCGACATTCTTGAGTGGGGTTAAGATAGTCATTTCCAAAAGAGTTTTTGAGGTGATATTTAATGTTTTACAGAAAGAATGATGATTTTAAGTAAGTCGACATTCTTGAGTTGTATAAAGTAACTCAAGTCTTTTCTAAACATATTATAATATTGGTTTTCTTTGTTTAGTTCAACTAGCCGATTATTATGTTTGTCCTTTTCCTTACATGCTTGAAATCATTACTTTTTATTTCTTTTCAAGTTGTCTTATACATGATAAAAGTTACAATTAATGCTTTGAAATCATGAGTAATTATATCTTGTCAAAATACCTTTTTCATAAAAGTTTGTAAGAAGGTACAATGATTAGATTTCAAAAAGGTGCTTTTTTGAAAATGTCGTATACTTTTATGAAACATAGCTTTTGTGAATGAGTGGCTTGTATGATAAAAGCATGTAATATGCAATATGCATGCTTTTGAAAGTTCTGTTACATATGACTCTAAAGAAGAAAAAAAATCTTCATCTTGAAGTAGCCTATCTCTTTTGATGATCTTTAAGAATGAATAGCCCATCAAGCTTTTTCTTCAGGGAGTATGATTGCACCAAGGTTGTACTTGAGTAGGATGTCTCCATCCTTTTTGGGTGAATTAACCTTGCATCAAATACTCGTTAAATACATGACAAATCATATTCAGTCATAATATAACATCATTCATGAAGGCATATTATCATATCATATATGACAGTGTATCATATTGTGTGTCATCAAAATATAGTTTCTCAACATTCTCCCCCTTTTTGATGATGACAAAATATGCTCCCCCTGTCAAAAAAGCCATTATGCATAGTAATAATAATATAAAAAAAATGCATAAAAAAATGTAGAAAAATGTCAAAGTATTTTTCTCCAATATTGGAGACAACTTTTTCTCCCCCTTTGTCCTGGACAAAAAGGAGGGGATCAGAGTATAAAAGTTATTACAGACCAAAAAAAATTCATTCTGAGTCGGATGAGGGGTGAAACTTCCGAAGTAATGCATCTTGGCCGATTTTCAGAGATTCGAAGGCTTGATGCAGAGATGCTTGACTCTTTAGAAGAAGATCCTGGGTGTTCTGTACATCGACAATTGCTGAGAAGAAGTCGAGTTCAGAAGTTGCTGCTAGATCTGCTTCTTAAGGGCCTTTGTCGTCAGAGTTGAGTTGAGGAGACTCTTCCTCAGGGAGGGAAGAGTCATCAAACGTGCGGTTGGAGTAGTAGACGACATCAGTTTCAAGAGGTATTTCGAAGTATGGAAGGAGAAGGGTGATGAGGTACCCGAAAGGAAGAGAGCGAAAGTTAATCATGTTATTAAAGATAACACTGGACCAGTTTATTGAAAAGGCACAGAAGATTGCATAGAGAAGAAGTGAGATTTCATTGGCAATAAATCCCTTAGAAGGCGACTTAGGGACTGCATTTGAGGAAAGGATCTGTGACAACAACAAAGCATGAGGCTTCAAGTTGCTTATGTGCCACGGAAGATGGGTTGAGCTAGTGGAGAGGAGGATTTTCTTGAACACAGTTTGGTCGATAGGAACTATGTTAGGGAGCTCAATGGCGTAGGAAGAGATATTTAGAATGCAGCCTAATTGAAAAATGTTGAAGGAGATGACTTTTCCATGAATCATGGAAGTGATAGTGGAGTGGTCATGGTCAACTAAAAGATTGGTGTAGAAAAATTTGATGAGATGTGGATAAATGGTCATAGATTGAGGAGAGGCTAGGACATGAATAAATTCGGACAGTGAAGTTTGTAGATCAAATGATGGAAAAGCTTCAAGATGAACTAACTTGCCGGTTTAGATGGGCATGGATCTATTGGAATGATATGTGTGAATGAGATCTGGAAATCTCAGATCCGAAGCTTCAATCATGTTGATGTCAGATGATCTTGAAGAGGAGGTCATTTTCAAAGGGTTTGAGAGAATGAAAGCTTTTGAAAGAAAATAAGGACTTGGAGAGGGTGAAGGCTTGAAAGATGATAGAGATTCAAGTAAATCGGTGAGTGATGAATCAATCTATTAAATAGAAAGAAGAAAATAATTATGATAAGAAGTGAGTGACATTTGAATTTTAGATTTTAGTTGAAAATAGAATACGTGAGTTGTAACTTAAAGCTCATATGAATGATAGATCAAATCATTATTTGGAGGATAGTGTTGATAGAATAATTTTAAACATTATTTTTCTACTTAGGAAAATTTTTATAGTGTGAGAGTTTGTCGATGTTGGGATGTGAGACACAACTTGAGTATGGAGTGTTTTATTAGAAGTAGTAAATAAAATGAGAATAAGATGGGATGAAAGAGTAAGCTTAAAGAGGAGTGTTCTTTGATATATTTTGAAGATATCCACTAGTTGTAAAGGCAATTCGTGAAAAGAAGGTGAAGGAGTATTATAGATCCATATCATGTGAGATGAATAATGGCCTAATAAAACAAATAACTTTAAATGATCTTTTACTTTATGAGAAAGTATTCTAAATTCGTGAAAGATAACTTTAGAAGAAGACAAAAGACATACATGAGTGAGGAGTAATGATTTCTTATATAAGAAGTATTTTATGGATATGCGTGGAAGGAGTGAGAATAGACATAAAAAAAGGGTGATGTTCTATACGAATTTAGGGTGAGATAAAAAAGGACAAAAAAATTTGATGCTTGATATGAGAGGAGTGACATAAAGCAATGTCATGATTGACATGAATTGAGGTTTGTAGAGAAACTCGATTGGAGGGAGTCCATAGTTTTTTTAAAAAAATGTGTAAAGGAGTTAAAGTCAAGAATGGAGGCTCAATTCGTATGATAGAGAGAGAAAAAGATGGTACTAATAGTACCCATGAGAAGAACATATAATAATTAAAAAAAAGGTGAAGGACAAGTTGTCGAGAATGAGTTCTTATAATAATTTTTCATAAAAAAGTGTGAAAGATGATAGGACAAAAAATAGATTGTACTTGAGATATGATATAAAAGATGACATAAAACATTAAATAGTAAAACTGTACGTGAAATATGAAAGACCTAAACTTTGAAAAGGGTGGTGAATGAAATGATGACAAAAACAAAAAAAAAAAATAAGAAAAGCAAACACTCGATTATGACACAAATTTGTAAAACAAGATTTCACATAAAGTGGTTTTTATCGTTTTTACTTGTTATTCTTTGGTCAAGTATAGATTATATTTTAATATTTTGTGAAGATGAACTCGAGTAGACTAATCTTTCTAAATTTTAATTAGTTATGTGAGTTGATTTTATAAATCACTTAATTTACATATCCCTAATTCTCTCCTAATTCTTATAAAGTCTTCATTTTTTAAAGGTTTAGTGAAAATGTCTGCTAATTGTTTATTAGTGGGTATAAATTCCATTTTGATTATATTGTTTAGGACTTGTTCTCTTAGAAAGTGGTGTCTAATTTGAATGTGTTTAGTTTAAGAGTGTAAAATAGGGTTTTTTGATAAATTTATAGCACTTGTGTTATCACATAAAATTGTTATATTTTCGAATTTCAAACCAAAATCTTTCAACGTTTGTTTCATCCAGATGACTTGTGTACATACTAGGCTAGCAGCTATGTATTCAGCTTCAGTAGTTGATAATGATACACAATTTTGTTTCTTACAGAACCATGAAACTAGAGAGTGCCCTAGCATATGACATGTTCCACTTGTGCTTTTTCTGTCAGATTTACTTCCAGCAAAGTCAACATCACTGTATGAGATTAAATCAAATATAGATGATTTTGAATAAAATAACCCAAAATCAATTGTGTCTTTCAGGTATCTCATTATTCTTTTTACAGCTTTAATATGTGATTCTTTTGGATTTGACTGAAATCTAGCACACAAGCAGACACTGAACATGATATCTAGACGGCTAGCAGTTAAATAAAGTAATGATCCTATCATACCTCTGTATAACTTTGTATCCACAGCCTTACCATCTCTTCATCTCTCTCCAATACAGTAGTTGTGCTCATAGGAGAAGTTTTTGAAGCAGTTGAGTTCATGTTGAACCTCTTCAGAAGTTCATGAGAATATTTAGATTGGTTGATGAAGACTCCATACTTGGTTTGCTTAATATGCAGTCCAAGAAAGTAGATGAGTTCTCCCATCATACTCATTTCGAATTATTTCTGCATGGACTTAGAAAAATCTTCACAGAGAGTGCAGTTAGCAGATCCAAAGATGATATCGTCCACATAAATTTGAACAATTAAGGTATGATTATTCACTATTTTCACAAATAGAGTAGAATCTGCTTTGCTTACAGAAAAACCAGTTTTTAATAAAAAGGTTTTAAGTCTGTCATACCAAGCACGAGGTGCTTGTTTTAATCCATATAAGGCACATTTTAGTTTGAAAACATGATCTGGAAATTATTCATTTTCAAAGCCTGGTGGTTGTTTTACATATACTTCTTCATTTATAAAACCATTTAGAAATGCACTTTTGTTATCATCGCAAAATTTTACTTTTGCAAGTCAAACTGACCTTTGAAAAAGTTTTTGAAAATAACTCGCCTCCGTTTTAAAATGCAGGATAATTCCAAAGAATGGGACTCGCCTGTCGGTACGAGGTTCAACCGTTCCTGGCACCTTTACCAGGGGTAATTGAACCAAGGATCAATTGTGTGCTTAGCTTTGATCAACTTGTCTAAATCATATTCTATTTCCTAAATGCACAAAGAATCAGGCATGTGCTATGAATTTCTGAAAATGCATATTTGAAAACATGATGTTTGCTTAGAATAACTGAAATACTTAGAAAATTCTTGGAAAAGATAACACTTGGAAAATCGTGAACCATGGTGAGAGAATATTTCTGAGGAAAATGAAAATCGATTTCTGAGGAATTTAGAGGTTTTGTGAAAATCGATTTCTGAGAAAACCCCAATAACTTTGGAAAATTTGATTTCTCTGAACTAGAACTTGGGAATTGAAAATGTAACTTGAAAAATCAGGATTTTGTATTTGGGAAATGCTTGAAATATCATTGGAAAATCAATGTGTTGAGAAAATCAATTTCTGAATAAGACTTAGAAATTTTGAGAAAATTAATTTCTTTGAATTGAAATTGGAATTTGTAAATGAATGAATGTGGATTTGAAATACTTGATTTTGAGGAATTGAGAAAATCTTTTTTGTATTTTTGAGAAATGCAGTGCATTTTTGAAGTTAACGTAAGAGTGTAGGTTGAATGTGGCTAATACGAAGATTACAAATCTGGGTATCATTCGTATTCTGACTATGGCCATAAATACAAATTCCACTGAGTTTGTCAACTCCATAAGAGCTAGTGCACATGCCATTCATGTAGATCATAGTGAATTTGTAAAGAATGTGCATGAATTGGCATACATAGCAGTTATATATCAAAGTTTAAAACTATATGCAATGCAAATCCTAATCTATGCAGAAATTGAAATTCTTATTCCAAAATTAATTACAATTTACATCACTAATTGAATTTAAATACATAAAAGTAAAGTCTTCAATGTCCCTGCAAAACTAGAAAACTGTTAGTGAAGATATGTTGGTTTTTCTAGATTAATCCAATAATATCTAGAAATTACTGGATTTTGGTAGATATAAGTCATTTTTCATATGATTCCCTTATATAAACTTAATAAAAGAAGGAATAAGACTAAATGAATAATAAATATTAGAGTTGAAAATTCAAAATTGGGGTCAAAATAACCAAAATACCCCTGATAGCAAGACTATGACCTTGAAATCAGGTTTTTCAGAAAGATATTTTGTAAAATACAACTTTTGAAATACAAATAAGGATAAATTAACTCAAATATCATATGAAATGATAAAAAATATGAAAATTAGGGTTTAGAATTTCGAAATTGAGGTCAAATGACCAAAATGCCCCTGATAGCAAGACTATGGCCTTGAAATCAAGGTTTTCTGAAATAGATTTTGGTAAAAACTTGGAATTTATGATTGAAATAAACACAAAATAAAACATGAAACACCCTAATATGATTATAGACATGAGTAAACCCTACAAACACACATTTATGCACGAAAATCAAGAAATATCACCAAAATTGTGATTTTGGCAGTGTTTCGAGATCCTACAGGTGCCCTGATTTGCAATTTGATTAATTCAGGCATCAAACGGATTCCAAATTTCATAAAAATTGGTACCTGCACTTGTTATGTCCCTAAAATCAGATTGAAGTCATAAAAACAATTTTTTGACATTATTTTAATCCGAAAATTGCATTAAAACCCTAAAATGTGCTATTTTTAACCTAAGTCACAAACCAGTTTCAGAGTTAGACCCGAATCAGGGGTCAATCTTCCATGAAAACTTCTAAATTTTTACATAGGAAAACTAGACATAAAAACAGAGGTTTTACTTTTTACAGATTGGAAAAATCATCTCCGGTTAGGGAAAAACCCTTCCGACAATCTGAACTAAAATATCGCAAATCTAACAGGGGTTAAAACAGCTACGTAGGATTGAAAATACATAAATAAATAGAAAACTTAATCAAAAATTTTTGAAATTTTATTAGTGCATAGTAGACATAAAAATAATAAAACTCCTTTTTTACAGATTGTGAATCGGATCTGTGGTTTGAGATCTATGGTCATTACAAGTCTGATTAGGGTTTTGGTAAACCCTAACGAGTTTTAAATTTAAAATCAGACTTTCTGTCAGAGGAAAAATATTAACCAGAGGCCAAAAATTACCAACATTTTACAGTAAATAGATCATCTCAACATGAATCCACATCATTTTACGGATCTCCAATCAGATATTGGATGAGGAAAATAACATAACAGCAAGTTACCCTTTTGATTTTAACAATGATTTTAAATCTTGAAAATCCTGATTTGATGTCTGATTTTTCTGATAGAGTTCCCGAATTACAAAACCTTTGATTTTTTTATAGTAGTTCATCTACAAATCCATGTATCATATATAAAAAAATTAGTAATTAACAATGAGTATTTAGATTCGAAATAGCATGCTCTTTTATGTTCTAAACTAAAAACACAAAGAAATTTGATAAAACCTAATAAATCATGCTTTAACTAATGAAAAAAAAAAATACCAAACAGCAAAACGAAATTGATTTCTATGCTAAAACACATGTAATAAACATAAATAAGTAAAAAAAATAAATAAACACAGGGAATCATTGGCTGAAATTTGATTTTACCTTAAAAAGTTTGGATTTTACCCATTTAACGGGTAAATCGCATGTTTTAATGGTTAAGAACATGAAAAACCACACTATAATCGAGTCTAATGGATTAGAATCACTGGAAAAACATCAAAACAGAGTTAGATCATCTTCTTGAACCGTTCTTAGGGTTCTTGAACTTGAATCCATGGTTTAAACCATGAAATAGAAGGCACCAATGGCTAAATTCATGTTTAAACTAATAAAAGTATTAAATAAAATAAAAAATTTAAGAAAGTTTCTTACCTTGAGGTTGCAGCAATGGAAGAAGGGCTGGAGAGGAGAGAGAAGCCCCAAGAATTGCCAAAGAGAGAGATTGAAAAATCGACCCCCTTATGGGTCTCTATTTATAGGAATTTTTTAGGTTTTGAAAATTGACAATTTTGAAATTTTTGGACTCTTCTAAGGGGGGCGATTTTGGGATGGAGTTACTTATCTACCCCTAGTCTAAATTATCCTAATTAGTTCCTAATTAACCCCTAGCTAATCCTAAAAAGCCCCCATATGTGGTGCCACTTGGCATTTTTCCACATTTGGGTTTTTAAAGTTTTAAAAAACTCTAAAAATACTAGTTTAAAAACCAAACTTTAAAAATGAGTTTTCAAAATAGATTTTGACTCTTCTAAACTTCTAAAACTAACCAAGACACTGACTAGACTAACCCTGACTTTCTCAAAAGTGGTGCCACCCCGAGTAGGCCCTACTTGAGTTTTTAAAAAAAAATGATTTTAAAACTTGAAATTGAGAGAGTTTTCAAAAGATTTTCAAAAGCAAACTTGAAATTAAAATTTTTGAAATGGCATAGAGTTCCAACTGGGTTAGAACTCCTCTGAATATGGCGTCAACTGAGTGGGCCCACACCAAGTTTTGAAATAAACACTGAAAATAACTTTGAAAAGTGGTTAAAATCAGTAATTGAAATTCAAAATCTTTGAAAATAGAGTCTCAGTCGAACTGAAACTCCGGGTTAGAGTCTTGGATATTTAGGACTCTGTGATTTTGGGTTTTAAAAGCCAAATGAAGGAGTTTCTGACAAAATTTTAACAAAAATGATGAAACAAGTCAGAAAATACAATCAGGGTTAGACTCCTAACTCAATCAGGACTCTGGAATAGAGTTCTGGATTAACTGGAATCTGCAAAATAACCTAGTTTTTTAAAACAAACAGAAAATAATGAGAATAGAAGTAAAAACAAACTTCAAAACAGACTTCTGACTGGACTAGGACTCTGGGACAGAGTCCTGATCGGACTGAAACTCTAGATTTTTTTGGTATTTCCTGAAAAACAGACGAAAGAACTTGTAAAAACAATATAAATAATAACAAGTATTGAAATAGAACAGAGTTCTGATTCAACTGAGACTCTGAGACAGAGTCCTGATTGAACTAGGACTCTCATATTTTTGGATTTTCTGATAAAACAAATGAGAGAATTTTGAAAAATAGTTAAAAACAGGATGAAATTGAAGTTTTGGTTCAGAGTCCCGATCTGATTAGGACTCTGAGAAAGAGTCCTGATTCGATCAGAACTCTAAGAATTTTGGTTTTTCTAGTAAGCAAATGATGAAATTTGGGTAAAGCTTTTGAAAACCAGTAAAAATAAAGTATGAAAAATCAACTTTGGATAGAGTCCTGATTCGATCAGGACTCTGGGGTAGAGTCCTGATTCGATCAGGACTCTGGGATAAAACCTCAGAATTTTGAAATTCTTTGATAAAAGTGTAACAATTTTGATAGATGGAAAGATTTTTGAAAGATTCTTTCAAAACTGAAATCAGGATCAGAGTCCTGATCCAACTAGGACTCTCTGAACAGAGTCCTGTTTTGACTAAAACTCTGAGTTTCTGACTCATTTTGAAAGATTTTAAAAGATTTGATTGAAAATAGATAAAATAGCTGTAAAAGATTAGAGTCCCAATCCAATTGAAACTCTGAATAAGAGTCCTGATCCGACTGGACTCTTGAAGAAGAGTCATGTTCCAACTAAGACTATGAAATTTTGGCCAAAATAGAAGATTTTGAAAGGTTTTCTCCGAAAACAGGTAAGAAGGTAGTGAAAAGTAGAGTTCTGATCCGACTGGACTCTGAAAAAAGAGTCCTGATCCAACTAGGACTCTAAGATTTTGGCAAAAATGAAGAAAATGGGTAAGGGATATGACCATAACTGGTTTTAAATCAAAATGGAGTTTTGAAAATGTTCAAAAAGATTCAAACAGATGAAAATACAGAGTCCTGATCCAACTAGGACTCTAAAGTTTTTTGATAAATGAATGAATCCAGAAGGGACACCACCTAAATGGGTCTCATCTGAGAATTGAAATCAGTTGAAAATTGAGTTTAAAATGAATCCAGATTATTTTCTGAGAAAAATATTTCAAAATATAAGGTCCTGGGGGTTGGCAAATGACACAATGTTGATTAAAAACCTAGGTTTTAAAATTTATTTTGAAAGAAAGGTTTTAAAAGCTCGAATCTGGATTTAATATTTTGAAAACAAGAGTTTTGGATCTCGAAAATGAGATGTAATGACATGCAATGCCATGCAATGCAATGAAATGACATGTCAAATGGATGAAATGATATTGCGATGATATATGAAATGTGAACACTAGATGAGGGTGAAAATTTGGGGTGTTTATAGATGCCTCTCTTTGCTACTAAGCCGGTTGGAAGCCGAGCTTAGTGGCAAAGAAAACGCACCAAATTTGAACTATATATAAAAAAAATGCCCCAGTTAGGAGAATCTGACCGGGTATGAAGAAATTAGCTCTGACGATGATCATGATAGGTATCGTATGAAGAATAAAGAAGAAAGAATCACCTTATTGAAATGAGGCTCAGGCTTAGCCCTTAACCTGGATGGGACGGGAAATGAAATACCTCATGGAAAAATAAGGTTCAGATTTAACCTTTAACCTGAAAGGGGACGATACCTCGTGGAAAAATGAGGCTCAGGCTTAACCCTTAACCTGAAAGGGGACGATACCTCATGGAAAAACGAGACTTAGACTTAACCCTTAACCTGAAAGGGGACGATACCTCGTGGAAAAACGAGGTTCAGGCTTAACCCTTAACCTGAAAGGGGATGATACCTCATGGAAAAACGAGACTCAGGCTTAACCCTTAACCTGAAAGGGGAAAAACGAGGTTCAAGCTTAACCCTTAACCTGAAAGGGGACGATAAACAGAATCCTCAAATGAAGAAAACATGATGGGACCTTCGAATTTTGCACAATAAATCCGAGAGGGGTTTGCAAAAGGAAGAAAGAGGGTTCCCTAAAGCTTGAAAAGGGATTGATCTTGGACGTCTCATCGCTGAGACTGAATGACTTTTAAAACAGATGACCTTTTGCAGAAAATTCAGGTTTAACCCTTAACCTGAACGGGAACTGTCTATGGTGGGACAGTGGGGAGCACAGGAAAAGTGTGCGAATCTGAGAGCCCAGGCACTCAGATTAAAACAAGAAGGGAAGGATCTTAGACAACTCCCATCATCTGATCTTAAAAGAGATAACAACAACGCCTGGATACATCAAAATAGACATCCAATTCTCACTTCATGTCAGGATAACTTGAAAAGATTGCCAATAAGATAAAAAAAATTGTAGTTGATTCAAGAATGATAAGCACATATATATATGAAGAATATTCCCTCTTGCCTACCTGAAGTATTACCTCTGACTGGACTTAACTCCGTAGAATCAAGATTCGAGTTCAAATACCATTGCCATTGACTTTCTTTCAAGGAAGCTATCAATTTCCTTGATATGGACAGAAAAGAAGGTATTCTTGATATTGCGAGAGCTATTGGTGAAAGAATATTGATAAAAGAATTTCACAAAATTAAAGGAGATTCTTGATAGATTCAGCAGTCTGATATCCTGGGATTCTTTTTTCATGATGATCTTTCTGCACTTTCTTTTTAACAGAATTGGAGCTCTCTTGGATTTTTTGGGAATTACATCATCCTTCATTTTGGAGATGCCCTGACTTTTTTCTCTTTTTTTGGGGGGGGGAAGGGTACGTTACAAACTCCTTCATCTCAGAGATGTTCCGATCCTTCTTTTCTCTCAGGGATTATATTGACGATTATTGGCTTTTTGGTTGAAAATCTCTTGGTGATAACAGAAATTAAATACCTTTTAGAGATTGTCGGGAGGTTCATCGCATACGTCTTTATCTCGACAATGCTTTGGACTTTCTCTGGAAGGATTCGTTACAAACTCCGTCATCTTGGAGATGATCCAAATCTTCTTTAGCCCCGGAGGTCTACTCGCTTAATTCGCCTTCATCTTGACAACAATTAAGAGATCCCTTTTGCAGATATTTAATTGCAGCTTAGGTGATTGAGTGGATTCTTCTCTATCACCGAGGATATTTCGACTACTTTATTTTCCAAGGATGATCTTTAAAAGTGTGCCATTGACTGTGATCAATATCGACCACTCATGGATTTGCAACAACATTGAATTTTCTTTACCGGCCATATCGCAGATTTATTTGTCATCCTTTTGGTTGGCCAAATAGAAAGATTTTGAATTTTGAATCCTTTTTCGCAAAAGCTTTGTCCTTTCGGAAGTAATACTGAAGGTATTCTGAGGTATAATTTTATGTGATAAAGATTTTGAAATCAACAACTATTTTTCATGGAAACTTGGCAAAATATTCTTGAAATCCTTGGTGAAAGAAATCACTTGACATTTAAATGACCTATCCGTGGCTAGATTTTCCTCTCCTTTCCCCAAAGGAGAGACTCAGGCTTGACCCTTACCTGAAGGGGTAATAAAGAAGATACTCCTCTCTTCCCTAAAGAGGAGGTGTTTGCAAAATGAACTTTCGAAGAGAAATAAAGTTTTCGTCAAAACACCCTATTTCTAGGCTTCTCTTATGGAAAGGGGGCCGCTAACAAAGATTGAAAGGATATAATAGAGAAATGAGTCCATCACACTCTCCCTGGAACAAGGGTCCTCGAGGACGGGGGTGGCCTAACAAAAGACATTTAGGGTTACAAGGAGGACGAGCTTCCGTCGAAACTCTCCCTGAAAAAAGGGTTCCTTGTATGACAATAAAGATTGTTTTGCAAACTGTTCGTGAAGCACAAGTCCCTTCAAACTATCCCTAGAAAAAGGGGTTCAACGAACGAACAACAAAGACATGTGAAAAGAACAAGCTCCCTCGAACTCTTTCTGGAAAAAGGGTCCCTCGCAAGAGAAAAGATTGATAATGAACTAACTGGTAGACAGATTCAACATAAAAGTCGAATCTTGAAAGACTATGATTGCAGGATACGACTCAAAGGTCGGACAAATATGATCGATATTGATAGGATTTGATAACCTAAAGATTTGCTTGGTAAAATGGATGACCAGAGGTCTGACAAGATTGGTGACCTGAAGGTCAGATCAACAGAATGGAGTGACCTAAAGGTCTGATAAAGATTGTTTGGTTCGCAGATTTGAAGATTGAGTCTGAACCTCAATGTGAGAGTTATGTTGCGACTAGTATGAAGACCGAACTTTGGCAAAGTACCAATACGAGCATTGGATTTTAAAGGATTACCAGTACGAGCACTGGATTTTAAAAGACTATCAGTGCGAGCACTAGGTTTCCAAGGATTACCAGTACGGGCACTGGATTTTTTTAAAAAAGGCTATCAGTACGAGCACTGGATTTCAAAAGGTTACCAGTAAGAGCACCGGATTTCCAAAGATTACCAGTACGGGCACTAAATTTTTTAAAAAAGGCTACCAGTACGAGCATTGGATTTCAAAAGGTTACCAGTAAGAGCACCGGATTTTAAAAGATTACCAGTACGGGCACTGGATTTTTTTTTCTTTTAAAAGGCTACGGGCATTTGACACGCCATGATCAGGAGAAAGTTTAAAATTGAGCTTACAATTTCACAGGACTCTAATAGTGCCATACGAGCACTTAAAAACTAATAAAGTTGAATAAGGTTATGTTGCGACATAACTAGTGGGGTACGATATGTATACCCTAGCACCAAAAACAAAGGCTAAATTAATACATGGTGACATAAAGGAAAATTCTAGACTCCGGGTATACCTGAAAGACAGTATATGTTACCAGTTTCTATTTGGGATTCTAGGTATACCTGAAAGAGGGTATATGTTACTGGATTTTCCTCAAAGTTCTAGGTACACCTGAAAGACGGTGTATGTTACTGGATCCAAACAAAGCAAGAATGAAAATTATGCACATATAAAATAATTATGGGATTCTGGGTATACCTGAAAGACGGTATATGTTACTGGTTTTCTGGGATACTGGGTATACCTAGCAACGGTATATGTTATTGGTTTCCCAGGGCTCTGGGTACACCCGAAAGATGGTGAATGTTACTGGACCCATGGTCTACCTTGGAGAGGATAGATGGTACAAACTCCGTGGGACATTTTAGTTTTTGTGAGAGCAAGGCGTCTCACCCGGTCCCCAGTCCTCAGAGTTAGGGGACCAGGACTACCAATTCGTCCTAGGTGGTAGATCCAAGTCTTCTGCAGAAGTACAGGTTGCATCCTAATTCTAGTTCTAGCCATTTGGGAGTACTCTCTCAGTCGTGAACCGTCCCCTTTGGATATCCGTACGGCTAGTCATACAGGTTATAAAATAATAAACCCTCGTGTGGTCTCGGTCCGCTACGATGTCGAATGCCTGTGCGTACCCACAGGGTAATTAACAAGATGAAACATAAAGTTAGTGCATTAAGAAAGATCTTTAAGTAGTTGCATACTACTCGATGTTGAAATTGTTGGAATAAGTTGTGACTCCTGTAGAGCATGATTCAAATTAGTTTTCTGTTATATGGAAATTGTGATAACTTATGAATGATGTGTTGAACGTTGATGTTTGTGCTTTATACACACTTTACATTAATTGCTTTAGTTAAGTCAGGTGTACATCCTTATTAGTTCTAAAGTTGTTATTGCTTATATAAATATGGTTCATGCATGTGATGTATCGTGCTTTGACGTTGATGGAATATATCATGAAATACTTGACTTTGGTGACCTGTACATTTATCACTTGTTAAATGGTTATTAGTTCTATCTAAACATGTTGCACATATACTTGTACACGTGACACTGTGCACATTCATATGGATATTTTGCTTCTTACTCAGACGTGGTAGTCTGACCTTTTCTGAATTAATGTTTTTCAGGAAACTGAATAACGAGCAATTGCGGTCGTCGCTACGACAGTGCCATGTGACCATATCTTCTTCGGATGTCCTGAGGAATATGACTTGTAATAAATCATTAAGTTGTAAATAATAACTTGTAGTATTTCAATGCAAGAATTTATTTTACTTAAATGCCTTGAGTCTGTGCTATTACTTGTAACCCGCCCAAATAATTTGATGAAGGATTTAATAAAGCTTTTCCGCTGTTGTTTAGAAAAAAAAATTTATTCCAAAATTTTCAAGTTAAAAATTTGGGGTGTTACAACTATGGTATCAGAGCAGGACAAGAATATATGGTTCATGGCATTCCAGCGACCCTGCAAAAGCTCTGTAAGTGTTTAATTTTGTTTTCTAGTTGGTAAAAAACTGAAGTATTACATAAATTTTTTTTTAGAACCTAGATATATTTCTATGGACACTATTAGACTTAACGATGTTAGTATGAAGGTTCTTTGGGAACCAAGAAAAATATTTTGATGAAAGGATTCAATGAAACGACTTTAAGTTTAATACTTGAATTGGTTTAATCTAGAATGTTAGACCTGATCTTAATTGAATTAGATCCAGGACATAGGGTCTAACAACTCAAGTTTCAATACACATTGAATACTGAATCATAGTTGACCCAATTGATATATGGAGGTTATATGTATATATACATCACTTTCTAGTAATGAAGGCTATGCCATTAGGGGCTTCAAATAGGGAATTTCACTACATTAAATAGGACCCTAACACGAGATGCAAGGTTTATACTTTAATTGGTTTTGAAGTATCATCTAATACAACACACATAGTTAGATACTCCAATCCATTTGATTGGTCTTTTCAACGAATTTCGCGGACGAAATTCTTTTTAGGGGGGAATGATGTAAAACCTGTAAAATTTCGATAATTATCAAACTAAATAAAGGATAAAATCCTTTGAAATAAATACGATAAAATGATATAGAGTCGATCCAAATGGATCTTAAAATTCAAACTAGATCAACTGAATCCAGTATTTGGATTCGGGTACGATGAATGAATTCGGATCCTGGATGGATCCGAAACCCAATTAGAATCCAATTGGATCTAAAGGGATCCAAATAGGGTCGAACCATAATTAAGATCCAGAAATGTAGTTAGAAAGTTCATAAGATTTAAAATATAATTATTATCCAACTCATATTTGAGATTCATCGAGAATCAATACGTATATAAGAGAATTTTAGTTGCAAGAATGAGCAACTAAAGAGGAGTTGGTGTATTGGTCAAGATGATGTACTCACAGGGAAGAGAACCCTGGTTCAAATCCCTCTGTGTGCCGATCCATTTTGACAAAAATATTTTTATTACTTTTGCTGAAATTCGAAAAGACCTTAGAACTTCTCATTTAAGAGGGCTTAAATGAGGAATGACATTTTCAAGAGGGTGGTGGCTGACCGATTTTCCAAGTTGGAAACCTAATAAAGGACATTGAAGAGGGTGAGAAAAACGTTTTGGGAAGACCATCATGCCCACGATTTTAGAATTGGGAGAAGGAGTCTTAAATGAGATTGGCGGTTCCAAGAAAAGAAATAAATACCATCAGACGTCTATAAGTGGTTAAATAAAATTTTGTCGCAAAGATATGCAATGAGATTGAGTGTGGCGCACTGGTGGGGCTTGTTACCCCTTGCAGAAGAGGTCCCTAATTCAAATCCTTTGGTGCGCCAGGGATGCTTTTTGCAAAAAAAAAAATACTTTATTATAATCAATGATTTTTTTTTAGTAACTCCTCATTAAAGTGACGTTAATAGGAAAACATGTTTTTAAGGTAAGATGGGCTGGACGATTTTTCCCAAGGAAGCCCAGCCAAGTGTATAAAAAAAAGAAAAGAGAGGTTACATTACATTTATTGTGAAGAGTCTCCAAGGGGCGATTTTGGGAAGGAGGTGAGAGGTGTATTCAAAGCCCTAATGAGGGTGGCTGGGTGGATTTTGAAAGGGAGAGAGAGAGTTACAAAAAAAAAATGGAAAATGTAGTTTCCAAAATTAAACCTTTTGGGAAAACACCCCTTCTCTCTCCATCCAGTCGATTGACCATCATCATCTTCCTTTTCATGTTTTTTTTTCATCTCCAGCCATTATCCCACCAAAAATTTGTACTCCTCATCCTTCTTTCCAAATCAGCAGAACTCTTTTGTTTCTGTGGTGCTGGAACCATCGGTTCTCTTAGCTACTTCCGGGAAGGATGCAAGCCGAGAGGCGTGGGGAGCGAGGGTTACTATTCTACTGATTTTGTTGATTTGGTCTTCGACAAAGGTAAGGGCATAATCTCTTTATGTTTGGGCATCGCGTTATGCGGTATGTGTATATGTTGGACCATCAAATTACATATACCATGATACATATAGATTAGGTTGGCACAGAATTTCTGTTATGAACTTATCATGCTTCCAAATGCTTAACATTAGTTTGATTTAATAGTTATGAAGGCATATATTTCTTTTTATGTTTTAATCGATGTGTCTGTAATGACAACAAACCCCTGTATATATACCTCATTTGAGTCACTATGGCGGGTGTCTTAAAATCCTTGTGGTAACATCAAATTAAAATTTTCTTTGATGTTATCAATATAGTCTGGTATAAGCCACTTCGTTTTTTTTTTTTATCATTGACTGGTTCAGCCCTACTGCACTGGACCAATTCGGTCCAATGATTAATGGGTATAGGTTCACTGGCTGTTTGAGGATGTTTTGTTTTGTAAATTAAGCATTTTCCTTGGCCCACTAAATGTTGTTAGATAACCTGTTAATACTCGATTTGTCGCACTAGGTCTGGTCTGGAATTAATGTTTGGAATATGTTTTGTTTTGACATGCTATAGGTTTTATTTTCTGTTATGAGGTTATGGGGTCCGGATGAAAGAACTAAGAAGGAGGAAAGTGTGTATTGCATGCCTCATTAGGTTATAGTTTTAAAACAACATTTTGAAACATTGTTCTGGACTTAGTATACTGCTACTTACTTTTTGTTGCTTCATACGTGAAGAACCATGATGGAGCATGCATAGGTGGATACGTATTCATTAATATGTCATGTCCCGAATAACAGAAAGTAACATTGGGATTGTAAATTCATGAGGGCGTGTATTAGGATTGAAAATAGTTTTCGATGGAGGCTCGGTTGAATAAGTCTGATTGTTGTTAAGGTCAACCATTTATGTGGTTTGTGTAAACCTTATTGCTGACTTGTCCTAATGAGACCTGGTGGGTCCGGTATGCGCCACTACATCAGGCCAGGGTCGTGACCTTTTTCGCAAGGCAGTACATGCTGCTCCTGTTGGTGCTGTCAGCACCACCTGTGCCAATGGCACTGTTGGCTCTGCTAGGCTGGAGTTGTGGTGCACATAGAAGTTGTTGAATAGGTCTTGACAGGCTTATGACATTAGGAGTCACTTATAGTGAATTGTCATATTAGAAAACACTTTACCTTCTATTTGAAAAAAAAATACAATGTGAACATGATAGAAAATATGTTACTTTCTACTGAAAGAAATTAATAAAGGTATATATACAATGTGATTCTATTAGGAAGCACATCATATTTTCTATTTATTCAACAATCCTTTTTGTTTCTACAGATTTTGAACTATCGTAATAACAACCAATTGTTTATAAGTTAGGATAGTCAGCGATTGTGCGAATGATGGGCGTACGCAACAATCGTGTAGATGGAGTTGTTGTGCGTGGCCACTGACCGATTGGTTGGGCGCCCCAGTCTATAGCCAAGTCCTACACTTGTGCACACACACAAGGCAACCTACTGTATTGAACAGGGCGGATAGCGATCACTGCACCTGCCTGAGGGCAACAAGTGCATGTCACCTTGAGATGGGATGTTGCTAGTCCAAACACCAATAGCATAGATGTATAACTAGTAAGGGTCTGCCTAACCCAACTTACCTTTCAAAAGAAAACGAGAATAAAATATAGAATATAAAGTATACAAATATATTCAAGATAAAATATATTTATAGGCTTCAATGGCCAATGCCAAATTATCATAAACAATGATTGTTAAAGATTCACATGTGATGGAATAGTCATAAATTCAACTATATACATCCATTGCATGTATTTTAGAAATTTATCGAGTGGGATTGAGTCTCACAGACTCTGATCCATCGAACATTTGAGATTATACATCTTCCACATGTGAAGGGCATGACCATGGTTTTAGTTATAAAATGCTCATTAAATATAACAATGAGTTATAGGATTGGAATCCTTAAGGAGGGTCTTGCGTACTCAACGGAGTGTTGTTCTATTTGGGAACCGGGTAAAATGATATACAGATGTTATTTTATTATTCTAGCCATTTAGTTTTGGTATGGTTGTGACGGTGTATGTTTGTACAAATACAAATTTTATTGCAAGCACATGAACAAATTGTTATGCTATTATTGGACCTTACGAAAGAAAAAATGATAATGCTATTTGTTTCATAGGTAAATTTGGTATGTGATTCGCATATGAATGTAATGACCATGTTCAGGGTATGTGTCTATTATTAAATGTATGTTCTGTTATAATTGCGCAATTAGGAAAAATGACAAAGGCACGATAGTACAAATTAAAACTGAGCACATGCAAATCCAGTTTAGACACAAATCTGCCCTTGAAATCATGGCAGTCTTATTGAAGCATGAGGAGATATGCAATGAACAACAAACTACTAGTCGTATTATGATGACCGTATCGCAACATTTGTAAATCCACTATGAACCTGAAGATACTATTCACTTATGATATATGTGTACCTCTGAAAGTCACTATTATGCATATTTGCTTAAGAATGTTACGTATTAGAGAATGTGGCAGTAAATGAGATGTCAACGATGTTTTCTTATCGCATAATGGTTTGTATGTGGCATGTTGTAAATGCATATGTTTGTAATAATTGCCCAAATTAAGGAAAACTGTAGTGGTATGGTCATACAATATGAAAACTATGCATATAAAACTCTTGCAGTGCCATATGGGCATTTATGATATGAATTGGTTTCCTGGTAATTGCATACAAATGATTATTTCCATGTCTAGAGTCAATGCTTGTTCAAAAAAAAAATTTATCTAAATAAAGGGCATTTGACACGCCATGATCAGGAGAAAGTTTAAAATTGAGCTTACAATTTCACAAGACTCTAATAGTGCCATACGAGCACTTAAGAACTAATAAAGTTGAATAAGGTTATGTTGCGACATAACTAGTGGGGTACGATATGTATACCCTAGCACAAAAAACAAAGGCTAAATTAATACATGGTGACATAAAGGAAAATTCTAGACTCTGGGTATACCTGAAAGACAGTATATGTTACCAGTTTCTATTTGGGATTCTAGGTATACCTGAAAGAGGGTATATGTTACTGGATTTTCCTCAAAGTTCTAGGTACACCTGAAAGACGGTGTATGTTACTGGATCCAAACAAAGCAAGAATGAAAATTATGCACATATAAAATAATTATGGGATTCTGGGTATACCTGAAAGACAATATATGTTACTGGTTTTCCGGGATACTGGGTATACCTAGCAACGGTATATGTTATTGGTTTCCCAGGGCTCTGGGTACACCCGAAAGATGGTGTATGTTACTTGACCCATGGTCTACCTTGGAAAGGGTACATGGTACAAACTCCGTGGGACATTTTAGTTTTTGTGAGAGCAAGGCGTCTCACCCGGTCCCCAGTCCTCAGAGTTAGGGGACCAGGACTACCAATTCGTCCTAGGTGGTAGATCCAAGTCTTCTGCAGAAGTACAGGTTGCATACTAATTCTAGTTCTAGCCATTGGAGAGTACTCTCTCGGTCGTGAACCGTCCCCTTTGGATATCGGTACGGCTAGTCATACGGGTTATAAAATAATAAACCCCCGTGTGGTCTCGGTCCGCTACGATGTCGAATGCCTGTGCGTACCCACAGAGTAATTAACAAGATGAAACATAAAGTTAGTGCATTAAGAAAGATCTTTAAGTAGTTGCATACTACTCGATGTTGAAATTGTTGGAATAAGTTGTGACTCCTGTAGAGCATGATTCAAATTAGTTTTCCGTTACATGGAAATTGTGATAACTTATGAATGATGTGTTGAACGTTGATGTTTGTGCTTTATACACACTTTACATTAATTGCTTTAGTTAAGTCAGGTGTACATCCTTATTAGTTCCAAAGTTGTTATTGCTTATATAAATATGGTTCATGCATGTGATGTATCGTGCTTTGACGTTGATAGAATATATCATGAAATACTTGACTTTGGTGACCTGTACATTTATCACTTGTTAAATGGTTATTAGTTCTATCTAAACATGTTGCACATATACTTGTACACGTGACACTGTGCACATTCATATGGATATTTTGCTTCTTACTCAGACGTGGTAGTCTGACCTTTTCTGAATTAATGTTTTTCAAGAAACTGAATGACGAAAAATTGCGGTCGTCGCTACGACAGTGCCATGTGACCATATCTTCTTCGGATGTCCTGAGGAATATGACTTGTAATAAATCATTAAGTTGTAAATAATAACTTGTAGTATTTCAATGCAAGAATTTATTTTACTTAAATGCCTTGAGTCTGTGCTATTACTTGTAACCCGCCGAAATAATTTGACGAAGGATTTAATAAAGCTTTTCCGCTGTTGTTTAGAAAAAAAAAATTTTATTCCAAAATTTTCAAGTTAAAAATTTGGGGCGTTACACTACCAGTACGAGCACTGGATTTAAAAAGGTTACCAGTACGGACACTAGATTTTAAAAGATTACCAGTACGAGCACCAAGCTTTGGAAGATTACCTGTACGAGCACTGAGTTTTAAAAGATTATCAACTGACGATGACTCGAATGCCTTGCCGAGGTCTCAGGATTTATCTCTTATCCTGAATGGGTGGAAAAAGCTTGATGTAAAATGAATGCAAATGAATGCAAATGCAAAGGGTGCAACTGAGTGCACATACGTGCAAAATGAGAGATTTATTAGATCTTGCCTGCACATAGGTTGTTTTGAATAAAAGACAACTTTATAACAAGAATGCCCCAATATATTCTAGGAATTATAGAAGAGTAATTGATCATTTATTGAAAGGATTTTTGAAGCATACAAAAGATAGAATAAAGATTTTCTAGGTGTAGAATTTCTTCAGATGTCGAGCATTAATGGGGTCGGATAGTTCTACCCCGTCTGCATTAATCAGACGATATGAATTACGGGGTAGCGCTTCTTTCACCACGTAGGGACCTTCCCAGTTTGGTGACCATTTGCCACGCAGATGATGCTTGAGATAAGCCATTGATCTAAGGACCAGGTCATTAACTTGGAATCTTCTTTCGATGACTGACTTGGCGTATTGCCTTGCTATCCTCTGACGATAAGACTAAGCATGCTCTGCTGCTTTAAGTCTTTTTTCATCGAGTAGATCTAGTTGTACCAATCTCTGTTGCCGATACTGATCAAGTGGTAGCTCTAGAAGAGATGCAAATTTAAGAGCGGGTTTTTGAACATGAAGGGGTAGCACCACCTCGGTCCCATAAACAAGTTCTGAAGGAGTTGCATTGGTCGGGGTTCGAATGGTGGTTCGATATGCCCAGAGTGCATCATGGATTTTCTTGTGCCAATCACAGCCCGTTTCAACGGTTCTTTCCAAGATGCGGATCAAACTTTTATTCGTCGCTTCTGCTTGGCCATTCCCTTGGGGATAATAAGGAGCTGAAAAATGATGATGAATTCTGAATTTCGAACAAAAGATCTTCATTCTCTCATTCTTGAAATGGGTACCATTATCTGACACAATGTCGTGCGGTATACCGAAACGACAAAGAATGTTCTTATGAATGAACAAGACCACATGTCGACCTTCTACCGTACGCAGAGTGACAACTTCAACCCATTTGGTGAAGTACTCTATTGCGGCAAGAAATATTTATGACCATTAGAAGCGGAAGGAGTGATGGGTCTCACGACGTCGAAGGCCCACATAGAGGATGGCCATGGAGACACAACTGATTGCAAGTACGTAGCTGGCGCATGAATGGAAGGTGCGTGCACTTGACATGGAACACACTTCTTTACAAAGCGATAACAATCTTGCTGCATGGTTTTCCAATAATATCCTACTCGAATGATTTGCTTAACAAGGGTTTGGTAGCCAACATGACCACCGCAAATGCCTTCATGCGCTTCTCGCACGACTTCTTCGGCTTCTTCTTCATCTAAGCATCTAGAATATTCAGAATTGAACCCATGACGATAAAGAACATTGGCGAGAATGAAATAACGGGCTGACATATGCTGAATCGCTTTTTGCTCCTTCTTTGATAATTCCGGTGGAAGCTCACCAGTTTCAATAAAATCTTTAATATCTTGGTACCAAGGTTTCCTTTTTTGTTCCGCCTGGTTAACTTGCATTACTAGAATGAAAGCAGGTTGATCAAGTCTGCCAATTTCAAAAGAACGACAAAATTCTCCGCTTCTGAAAGACATAATGGAGCCTAGGTTGGCCAAACCGTCGGCTATTTGATTAAACTCCCTTTTGATATGGAAAAGCTGAAATTCATCAAAATCGTTGACAAGGGCTAGAACAATCTTTTGATAAGGAAGCAACTTCTGGTCTTTTACCTGCCATTCAACTTTGACTTGGCTGACGACGAGCAATGAATCACCGAAAGCGTGTACTCTCTTGACATTGAAATCTTGCAGAATTATCATACCTTGTATTAAAGTTTCATACTTAGCCATATTATGGGTACATTGAAAATCTAGTTTTAGAGAAAAGGGGATCATCTCTTTCCCTGGTGTGATCAGTAAGATGTTGATTCCTATGCCGGCCATATTCTTGAAACCATCGAAGAATAAGTTCCAAACTGGAGACTGCTGAACATTGTAGATCCGCACATCGGGGAAATCATCCTCAGCTTTAACATCTTCTGCCAGAGGAAAATCTGCCAATGGTCTGTAATTGCTTGGCCTTTGATAGATTGCTGAGAAACATATTTCAAGTCATACTGTATCAAAAGGACTTGCCATTTGGCAATCCGTCCACTGAGAAATGGTTGTTCGAGAATGTACTTGAGAGGATTAAGTTTTGAAAGAATCTTGACCTCTGATGCTAACAAGTAATGCCTTAACTTTTGACACATCCAAACCAGTGCTAGACATGTCTTCTCTATCTGGGAGTACTTCTTCCTGTAATCAATAAAAGTCTTGCTTACATAGTAGATGGCATGCTCAATCAGACTGCCTTCCTCGTACTGTGCCAAGAATCCACCACAAGCGGCTTGGTTAACTAAAACGTACAACAAAAGAGGCTTCCCCAATTCTGGTGGCTTCAGAACAGGTGGGTTAAGAAGATACTTCTTGATACGATCAAACGATTGCTGACATTCTGGTCCCCACTCAAACTTCACCCCTTTTCTAAGTAAATGATTGAAAGGCTCACATCTCATGGCAAGATTGGATATGAATCTCCGAATTGATTGCATACGTCCCTGAAGACTACACAATTCTTTGAGAGTAGTCGGGGGTGACATATCAATGATGGCCTTTGCTTTGGCAGGATCCATTTCTATTCCCTTTTTGCTGACCAAGAAGTCTAATAACTTGCCTGATCCAACTCCGAAGACACACTTCTGAGGGTTGAGTCTTAGCTTATAAAGAATAAGTCGCTTGAAGACCTGACTTAAAGCATCGATATGATCTTCTTCTTCCTTCGATTTGACTAGGATGTCATCCACGTATGTATCCATGGTCTTGTGCATCTGGTCATGTAATATGGCGGCCCTCGCGCATTGATAGGTTGCTCTGACATTCTTGAGCCCAAACGGCATGACTGTGTAACAGAAAGTGCCCCATGGTGTAGTGAAGGATGTTTTGGATTGGTCACGAGCGGCCAGTTTGATTTGATTATATCTTGAGTATCCATCCATAAAAGAGAACGTGGCATGACCAGCCGTGCTATCGACCAAGAGATCAATATTTGGGAGCGGATAGTCGTCCTTAGGAGTAGCCTTATTGAGATCACGAAAGTCGATATAGATTTGAACTTTACTATTCTTCTTGGGAACTACTACGATATTTGCCAACCAATCCGGATAATCTATTGCTCGAATGAACCTTGCTTTAAGCAAATCCTCAAGTCCTTCCTTGACCGGCTGCTCGATTCGAGGATCCATCTTTCTTAATTTTTGCTTAACTGGCTTTGCATCAGGCTTCAAAACGAGGCGATGTTCCACCAATTTAGGATCTAACCCTGGCATATCCTCATAGGTCCATGCGAACACTTCTTGATATTGCTTGAGAAAATTGATGAGCTTTTCCTTCTCAACTGCGCTTAGACAGGAACCGATCTTGAGAATTTTAGGATTATCCTCTGAACCAATATTGATTTCTTTAGTTGGATCCTGAACTAGGGTCGATGGCTCATCTTGTTTCTGAATCGCTGCAAACTCTGGCAATTCTGGAAGCACTGAATCAAATTTTGTCATTTCTTCTGGCTGTTTTGTGACCTTACTGTCCTCCGCTCTTGCCCTGACCTGATAAATCTTTGCAGGTTTCGATGTGATTGACGAATTGATGACTAATCTCCTTATTGATTGGGAAGACATTCTGAAATTTCGAAAAGGAGTAGCTTTCAGAAAAAGTTCATTCATTATGACATAAGTTGCATGAGATGGAAAGGATAAGAACAATAAATTTTGAAGACAAATTGCAAAGAAATAAGAGAAAGATGGCATCCAGATTAGACGAGAAAATTGATAGTTTTATTGAAGACTTGAAATGATGTCATTTAAAATGAACTGAATTGGGACATTGTCCCTACAAACTGCAGAAATCAAATGAATGAAAAGGAGAAAGACAGATGGTAGAAGCTTTTAATGAATCTCCTTAACAAAGACAGTATTTTTTAGAGATATTTTGCCCATGAATTCCAATCCTGCTCTGCGTTGATGATGGTCCGGGACCACTGGCTCTAGTCGGCCATCTTTGTTCTTGCCCAAACCTTTGAAAGGCTGATAACCATGCTTTAGTAACAGGTCGAACCCTTTCTTGGCTCTTACAAACTGCGGGAAAAGAGGATGGTCCTTGAAAGTGCTGTAATCGAGACGACCCTCGATTTTGAAGAAATGTGGCCCTTGCCATTGGACCATGGTTGTAGTATACTTCGCTTCCGGTGCTGCCTCTAACTTCAACATTTCCAGACTTTCGCTAAGAAAAACTTCTTTGCTCTCCCTGATGCTAGGGATATCAGTAGTATAGGTCGATCGAGGAATCATAGGCTGAGGCAGCCTCTCTTCTGGATCTTCCCCCAGGACAGTAGTGATCATGTCACCTTTAGACCACTTAATACACTGGTGCAGGGTGGATGACACCGCATTCACATTGTGAATCCAGGTTCTTCCCAATAGAAGATTATACGTTGGCGGCACATTGACAACATGGAAAAGCACCGTGTGAACCGAGTAGTTGATGAATATTTCCAAAAAGATTTTGCCCTTTGCTGTTTGTTTGTGATTATCAAATCCATAAATGGTGATTGGATCAGGCGTGTATTCTTCTTCTTTTATGCCCAGAGCCTTGGCAGTCATTTCGGGGCAAATGTTAAGGCTACTGCCTCCATCTACAAGCACGTGGGGTACAGTCATTCCCCGGGTTCGCACTACAATGTACAAAGCATTGTTATGAAACGCGTGAGGCTTGGACAGATCCTCATCTGAGAAGGTTATGGGAGCATTGGTCATGGCATGATTAACGATCTGAGCCATGTCTTCAGGTGTGGTGCCTGGCTTGACCTTGATTTTTCGCAATAAATCATCCAGAACTTGCTGATGCTTGGGAGAGGCACGCGCCAACTCAAGAATAGGGATATTAGAGAGGGCAGTGATTGGTGTTTGCACTGTATCAACCTGTTTTTCTGATGCTTTCTCTTTTTCTGAAGCAGGTTTGATAAAGCTCTTGGGAAACCATGGCATTCTTTTAGCTACTTCTGGAGACACCCCAGCAGGCTCTTTTAAAACTTTCAGCTTACTGAGAGCTGAAACGAGGTCCATCTTCTGGGAATTGGACTGAACCTTATGCAACACTAACACCTGATGTTGTACATCGATATTGCTGCTAGGACACGGTTGGATGTGATCTTGTGGCTGAAAAGGATGATCAGATATCACTGCAGTTGAATGCTGAAGGAACGGTTGATTTAGTATTTCCATTTTCTCACCTTCGGCCCCTTCCACCAATAGGTTTTTATCAATATAATCTTGTATAATATTTTTGAGAACAAAACAGTTCTCAGTGTCATGTCCCACTGTTCGGTGGAACTTGCAAAATCTGTCTTTCATTTTACCCATAATTGTTGGTGGATCGGCTACCCTTGGGAGCTTAATCATGTCACTGCTGAGCATACATTCTAGGACTGTTTCAAGAGACTGATCTAGAGGAGTAAATTTGCGGTTATAATTCCACCCTTCATGCTTTGGCTTTTCTTGAGATTTCGACCCTTGATCAAGAATCTGTTGTGATTGTCTGTCATATTGAGGGATCAATTTGCCTTTCTGATCATTTTTGTTGGGATTCGACCCTCCGGAACCATAGCTGTGATCTTTCCTATTTCCTTTATTTTGGTTCTTGTTGTTATTGGCAGAGTATGTGAAATGGGTTTTTTTCTTTGATTCTTGTTGACCGTTGTTTTTACTGAACATGAAGCCCTCATAAGAGCCATTTTCTATACTCAACTCGAGCCATTCGGCTCATTCTGTCAGTTCTATGAAGGTTTTTGATGGAGCGGTGGAAATTAATCCCCTTAGGGGTTGCGAGAAGTTACTCAGGATTAAGGATAGTGTGTGTCCTTCTGATATTGGATCACACATCTTGTTACAAGCAGATCTTCATCTATGAATAAAATCCCTCGCTTTTTCATTTTCTTTCTGCTTCAGACTGCAGTGGTGGCTAAGAGTTGGGAGGGCTTCAGCATTGAATAAAAAGCGTTCAATAAACAAATTGACCACTTTATCAAACTCTTTCAGCTCTATGGGATTAATATGCTCTGAATACCATTTTGCTGCAATACCCTCTAGACTGCAAGGGAAACAAAGGAATAAGGCTCGGTTATTCCTTCTGAACTTGGAACATTCTGCAAAGAAAAGGGCGAGGTGTGCTTTTGGGTCACCCGAACCATTGAATTTGATAAACTTCTTGGGGAGATTGTCAAGATCATCATCCCCATTCAGTCTGTCATAAAAGTCTTCGCTCGTAAAGACCCTTTTACCCTTGTCACAGGCCTGCAGATCCTTGACTATTTTCATCACATCTCGGAGTTATGGCTGAGTAGGGTCATTGACTGACTGACTCCCAAATTTATAGGCTTACTCCTGCTTTTGAATAGACCCTCTAAATGCCAGGTGAGTTTCATATTCGCCATCAGTATCTTCTGCTGATTCATCAGATGTTTCTTCGCGATGATTCTGCTTTCTGGTAATCTTTACGCTCTTCTTTGTTGTTCGGCTTTTAACCTTTTTCTTATTGCGGGCTTTTCTTGAATCGGCCCCTGTTTCCTCAGACAATACCTTGCTCAGCATTTTTCGGAACAACGAGTACATCTGTAGGTCGATGTCATCATTAGCTTGCTGACTTCTGTTTCCAGCAGATTGTGAAGAGGCCATTTCTTGTGCTGAAGCTGACAGAGAACTGATAGGCTGGATTGGTGCGGTCTTCTTTCCAGACCTCGTCTGAACCATGTAAGGATGTAAGTGCTCTCTGTAGGGCAAAACTGAGGATTAGCCGCTGAAAATGGTTTTGAATAGGAAATATTTGATGAATATCTGGTAGACAATTCGAAGGATATCCCATTACTAGGGACTGAGTCGTCGTTGGAGTTACGACAATTGTGCTGCTATTCTTTGCAAAATAAACAACTGAAAATATGCCTTGTTACCTAGGCGAGGTCATCAAACCAAGATGAAAAGTAAAGGAATTGTATTGAAGGAAAAATATGATTTTATTAATAATAAACTTGACAAATGGGAGGGGGACAAACAATTTTCCACCACTCCTGATAATCAGAGGACACTTGAGGACCAGGAAAAATAGTAAGAGTAACAAAGGAATCCCAGCCGTGTGTGGCAAAATGGTATGCTCTGGACCACTGATCTGATGTGAGATCGAACTCTGGCAAGATCCCTGATAGTGGGCAAATTTCTATGCGCTTCTGTCTCTGAGAGAATTGCCTGACACACCGCTCTGGATGGTAGTATGCGCAGAAGAATGGGCCAAGTAGCTTGAATCGCTTGCCATATGCATAAGTATATCTAGGAGGTGATTCCTGATGATCAAAGTAGTCCCATACGACTTCTTCCTCCTGAAGGTTGTCGATCAAGAACCGGTATCGAGCAACTAGAAGAAGCGTTTTACTATTGTATCTGAATGAGCTGGCTCGGGCTGGCACATGCCGAAGGAACTAAAATTGCAATGCATAGGTGCACCCTTCGACTAGAATTGATTCTCCGAGCGTGAAACGAGTCAACCCTCGGTATAGAAAAGCGAGTGCGGCTATGGCTATGGAGAGACGGCTGGTCTATCGACTTCCCCACCTTCGCAGAAGTTGAACTATCTTGATATCCATGTAATTCCGTCCATCTGGAAAGAGAACTAATCCCACAGTGCATAGGACCATCACATGCTGGATTCTCTCTCGAGCTGTTCGACACAAGGAACTGACTTCCACAAATGTCCCATACTGTCTATAGATTTCGAGCAAGCTCACATATTCGTTTCCATCCTCCTCAATCAATGGTCAAGACTTGCGTCCTGTCATGCAAGCTAAAGCATCTTGGGGGTCCAGACCCTTGACATTAATCAAAAACTGCTTCTCCAATGGATCTCCAGGCTGACCAACTGGTTCAGGTAATCCCATAATCTCTAAGAACTCGTCCATCAACAAAGTCATTTCCCCCCATGGGAACCAGAAGGTACTAGTGCTCGGATTCCACCGCTCTGCCAGTGCATGAATCAAATTGTCGTTAATTGTCTGCTTTCCCACTGTGGATACCAGTTCCAATCCACACTCGTCTAAATGGTCCGAAAACATACAAGAGAAGTTTTTGAGCCATGAATAATACCACCAGAGAATAAAGGATCCGGTGCCGAGAGTTCCATGTTCTGGAAGACCTTGTCGCACCTCGTAGGAGATGTGACCCTCAGGAAAGACCGAATCTAGTTGACATGGATGCCATCATACTGGAAAACATGAAAGGTTTGGAATAAGACTTGGGAAAATATAAGGATTTTAAAAAAAGATGCAGGCAGGATAATAAAGCAGGAAATTCGAGATCCAGAAGAACAAAAGGATGGAAATCACCTGGAGTTTTGAAAAAAATAAGAAGAATTTGAAAAAATCATCCAGGGTTTGAATAAAATAGGAAATTTCAAACAGTATGTGAAAACAGATGGAAAAATTTATGAGTTTATGAAAATCGTCTAGTATTTTGGAAAACTGGTGAAAAATGTAATAAAATGGAAAGAAGCTAACATTCAATCGCATCCTGTACAATCAAGTATGCACATACAACATTCCCTAAAAGCTGACTCTAGATGCACAAGTTTTGAAATAGCTGTAGGACCTTTATCCTAACTCTAAGGTTCAGATCATCTGTGTTCAATCATGCTATGCCTATATACTTGAGCCAAGGCTCGATGTACGTGGCATAAAATCAATTTCTCCGGTTCTAGGTTCAAGTTTTCCAACATCCTTGAGCACCTGCCGATATACGTTGGACTATGGCCCTTGGTACGTGGCAGGGGGGTGTTAACCCAAATAGGTGGCCCAGTTGTGAGGCTCTATCCCGAACTATGGTTCTGGAAGAGAGCCCAGCAACGTGAAGACCAGGTAAAAGTAGGTGGGGTGGTTTTTGAAAACATGAGCACATGCAAGCAAACAGAGGGCTCTAAGTCCTAAAAAGATAGAATTTTTAAATATTTGAAAAAGCAAGCATTGTTTTCATACAATTCTTAGATTGAGCAGTGTTGTATTAGACCTAAGTCTATGTGAGCATGAATAATTCTCCTCAATATAGTCCTACCAAACCATACCTAGTATACATGCAATCCATGTCAGCTGGGTTTAAGTCTAGGCTCCTAGGTTCACATGATAACAGAAAGTAAAAGCTGACATTCCATGGAACACGATTTTGACAATTTGAACTAAGTCAAGCACACAATTGATCAGGCGAAGACAGGTCCCATCTCGGTCGCCAAACCTGTTATCATCGCAAAATTTTACTTTTGCAAGTCAAACTGACCTTTGAAAAAGTTTTTGAAAATAACTCGCCTCCGTTTTAAAATGCAGGATAATTCCAAAGAATGGGACTCGTCTGTCAGTACGAGGTTCAACTGTTCCTGGCTACCAGGGGTAATTGAACCAAGGATCAATTGTGTGCTTAGCTTTGCTCAACTAGTCTAAATCATATTCTATTCCTAAATGCACAAAGAATCAGACATGTGCTATGAATTTCTAAAAATGCATATTTGAAAACATGATGTTTGCTTAGAATAACTGAAATACTTGGAAAATTCTTGGAAAAGATAACACTTGGAAAATCGTGAACCATGGTGAGAGAATATTTTTGAGGAAAATGAAAATCGATTTCTGAGGAATTTAGAGGTTTTGTGAAAATCGATTTCTTAGGAAACCCCAATAACTTTGGAAAATTTGATTTCTCTGAATTAGAACTTGGGAATTGAAAATGTAACTTGAAAAATCAGGATTTTGAATTTGGGAAATGCTTGAAATATCATTGGAAAATCAATGTGTTGAGAAAATCAATTTCTGAATAAGACTTAGAAATTTTGAGAAAATTAATTTCTTTGAATTGAAATTGGAATTTGTAAATGAATGAAATGAATGAATGTGATTTGAAATACTTGATTTTGAGGAATTAAGAAAATCTTTTTTGTATTTTTGAGAAATGCAGTGCATTTTTGAAGTTAACCTAAGAGTGTAGGATGAATGTGGCTAATACGAAGATTACAAATCTGGGTATCATTCGTATTCTGACTATGGCCATAAATACAAATTCCGCTGAGTTTGTCAACTCCATAAGGACTAGTGCACGTGCCATTCGTGTAGACCATAGTGAATTTGTAAAGAATGTGCATGAATTGGCATACATAGCAGTTATATATCAAAGTTTAAAACTATATGCAATGCAAATCCTAATCTATGCAGAAATTGAAATTCTTATTCCAAATTTAATTACAATTTACATCACTAATTGAATTTAAATACATAAAAGTAAAGTCTTCAATGTCCTTGCAAAACTAGAAAACTGGTTAGTGAAGATATGTTGGCTTTTCTAGATTTATCTAGTAATATCTAGAAATTACTGGATTTTGCTAGATATAAGCCATTTTCCATATGATTCTCTTATATAAACTTAATAAAAGAAGGAATAAAACTAAATGAATAATAAATATTAGATTTGAAAATTCGAAATTGGGGTCAAAATGACCAAAATACCCCTGATAGCAAGACTATGGCCTTGAAATTAGGTTTTGCAGAAAGATATTTTGTAAAATACAACTTTTGAAATACAAATAAGGATAAATTAACTCAAATATGATATGACATGATAAAAAATATGAAAATTAGGGTTTAAAATTTCGAAATTGAGGTCAAATGACCAAAATGTCCCTGATAGCAAGACTATGGCCTTGAAATTAGGGTTTTCTGAAATAGATTTTGGTAAAAACTTGGGATTTATAATTGAAATAATCACAAAATCAAACATGAAACACCCTAATATGATTCTAGACATGAGTAATCCCTAAAAACACACATTTATGCACGAAAATCAAGAAATATCACCAAAATTGTGATTTTGGCAGTGTTTCGGCATTCTATAGGTGCCCTGATTTGCAATTTGATTAATTCAGGCATCAAACGGATTCCAAATTTCATAAAAATCGGTACCTGCACTTGTTATGTCCCTAAAATCAGATTAAATTAATAAAAATAATTTTTTGACATTATTTTAATTCGAAAGTTGCATTAAAACTTTAAAATATGCTATTTTTAACCTAAGTCACAAACCAATTTCAAAGTTAGACCCAAATTAGGAATCAATTCTCCATGAAAACTTCTGAATTTTTACAAAGGCAAACTAGACATAAAAACAGAGGTTTTCCTGTTTACAGATTGGAAAAAGCATCTCTGGTTAGGGAAAAACCATTTCGGCAATCTGAACTAAAATATAGCAAATCTAACAAGGGTTAAAACAGCTACTTAGGATTGAAAATACAGAAATAAATAGCAAACTGAATCAAACCTTTCTTAAATTTTAGCACTGCACAGTAGACAAAAACATAATAAAACTCCTTTTTTACAGATTGTGAATCGAATCTATGGTTTGAGATCTATGGTCATTACAAGTCTGATTAGGGTTTTGGTAAACCCTAACAAGTTTTAAATTTAAAATCAGACTTTCTGTCAGAGGAAAAATATTAAACAGAGGCCAAAAATTACCAACATTTTACAGTAAATAGATCATCTCAACATGAGTTTACAGCACTTTACGGATCTCCAATCGGATATCGAATGAGGAAAATAACATAACAGCAAGTTACCCTTTTGATTTTAACAATGATTTTAAATCTTGAAAATCCTGATTTGATGTCTGATTTTTCTGATAGAGTTCCCGAATTACAAAACCTCTGATTTTTTACAGTAGTTCATCTACACATCCATGTATCACATATAAAAAAATAGTAATTAACAATGAGTATTTAGATTCGAAATAGCATGCTCTTTTTTGTTCTAAACTAAAAACACACAGAAATTTGATAAAACCTAATAAATCATGCTTTAACTAATGAAAAAAAAAAAAATACCAAACAGAAAAACGAAATTGATTTATATGCTAAAACACATGTAATAAACATAAATAAATAAAAAAATAAATAAACACAGGGAATCATTGGCTGGAATTTGATTTTACCTTAAAAAGTTTGGATTTTACCCATTTAACGGGTAAATCGCATGTTTTAATGGTTAAGAACATGAAAAACCACACTATAATCGATTCTAATGGATTAGAATCCCTAGAAAAATATCAAAACAGAGTTAGATCATCTTCTTGAACCGTTCTTGGGGTTCTTGAACTTGAATCCATGGTTTAAACCATGAAATAGAAGGCACCAATGGCTAAATTCATGTTTAAACTAATAAAAGCATTAAATAAAATAAAAAAATTAAGAAAGTTTCTTACCTTGAGGTTGCAGCAATGGAGGAAAGGCTGGAGAGGAGAGAGAAGCTCCAAGAATTGCCAAAGAGAGAGATGGAAAAATGGACCCCTATGGGTCTCTATTTATAGAAATTTTTTAGGTTTTGAAAATTGACAATTTTGAAATTTTTGGACTCTTCTAAGGGGGGCGATTTTGGGGTGGAGTTACCTATCTACCCCTAGTCTAAATTATCCTAATTAGATCCTAATTAACCCCTAGCTAATCCTAAAAAGCCCCCAAATGTGGTGCCACTTGGCATTT
The DNA here is from genome assembly GCF_984573655.1 of Nuphar pumila. Lineage (NCBI taxonomy): Eukaryota > Viridiplantae > Streptophyta > Magnoliopsida > Nymphaeales > Nymphaeaceae > Nuphar > Nuphar pumila. Next base: position 32,347,132 of record NC_143262.1, on the reverse strand, counting down.
TTTCATATTTGGGTTTTTAAAGTTTTAAAAACCTCTAAAAATACTAGTTTAAAAACCAAACTTTAAAAATGAGTTTTCAAAATAGATTTTGACTCTTCTAAACTTCTAAAACTAACCAAGACACTGACTAAGCCTAGACTAACTCTGACTTTCTCAAATGTTTCCCCACCCCGAGTAGGCCCTACTTGAGTTTTTTAAAAAAAAAATGATTTTAAAACTTGAAATTGAGCGAGTTTTCAAAAGATTTTCAAAAGCAAACTTGAAATTAAAATTTTTGAAATGGCATAGAGTTCCAACTGGGTTAGAACTCCTCTGAATATGGCACCAACTGAGTGGGCCCACACCAAGTTTTGAAATAAACACTGAAAATAACTTTGAAAAGAGGTTAAAATCAGTAATTGAAATTCAAAATCTTTGAAAATAGAGTCTCAGTCGAACTGAAACTTCGGGTTAGAGTCCTGGATTTTTAGAACTCTGTGATTTTGGGTTTTAAAAGTCAAATGAAGGAGTTTCTGAAAAGCTTTTATAAAAAATGATGAAACAAGTCAAAAAATACAATTAGGGTTAGACTCCTAACTCAATCAGGACTCCGAAATAGAGTCCTAGATTAACTGGACTCTGCAAAATAACCTAATTTTTGAAAACAAACAGAAAATAATGAGAATAGAAGTAAAAACAAACTTCAAAACAGACTCCTGACTGGACTAGGACTCTGGGACAGAGTCCTGATCGGACTGAAACTCTAGATTTTTTTGGTATTTTCTGAAAAATAGACGAAAAAACTTGTAAAAACAATGTAAACAATAACAAGTATTGAAATAGAACAGAGTTCTGATTCAACTAAGACTCTGAGGACAGAGTCCTGATTGAATTAGGACTCTCAGATTTTTGGATTTTCTCATAAAACAAATGAGAGAATTTTGAAAAATAGTTAAAAATAGGATGAAATTGAAGTTTTGGTTCAGAGTCCTGATCTGATTAGGACTCTGAGAAAGAGTCCTGATTCGATCAGAACTCTAAGAATTTTGGTTTTTCTAGTAAGCAAATGATGAAATTTGGGTAAAGCTTTTGAAAACCAGTGAAAATGAAGTATGAAAACCAACTTTGGATAGAGTCCTGATTCGATCAGGACTCTGGGGTAGAGTCCTGATTCGATCAGGACTCTAGGATAAAACCTCAGAATTTTGAAATTCTTTGATAAAAGTGTAACAGTTTTGTTAGATGGAAAGATTTTTGAAAGATTCTTTTAAAATTGAAATCAGGATCAGAGTCCTGATCCAACTAGGACTCTCTGAACAGAATCCTGTTTTGACTAAAACTCTGAGTTTGAAACTCATTTTGAAAGATTTTAAAAGATTTGATTAAAAATAGATAAAATAACTGTAAAAGATTAGAGTCTCAATCCAATTGAAACTCTCAATAAGAGTCCTGATCCGACTGGACTCTTGAAGAAGAGTCCTATTCCAACTAAGACTCTGAAATTTTGGCCAAAACAGAAGATTTTGAAAGGTTTTCTCCAAAAACAGGTAAGAAGGTAGTGAAAAGTAGAGTTCTGATCCAACTGGACTCTGGAAAAAGAGTACTGATCCAACTAGGACTCTAAGATTTTGGCAAAAATGGAGAAAATGGGTAAGGGATATGACCATAACTGGTTTAAAATCAAAATGGAGTTTTGAAAATGTTCAAAAATATTCAAACAGATGAAAATACAGAGTCCTGATCCAACTAGGACTCTAAAGTTTTTTTAGATTTTTGATAAATGAAGGAATCCAGAAGCGACACCACCTAAATGGGTCTCATCTGAGAATTGAAATCAGTTGAAAATTGAGTTTAAAATGAATCCAAATTGTTTTTTGAGAAAAATACTTCAAAATATAAGGTCCTGGGGGTTGGCAAATGACACAATGTTGATTAAAAACCCAGGTTTTAAAATTGATTTTGAAAGAAAAGTTTTAAAAGCTCGAATCTGGATTTAATATTTTGAAAACAGGAGTTCTGGATCTCGAAAATGAGATGTAATGACATGCAATGCAATGAAATGACATGTCAAATGGATGAAATGATATTGCGATGATATATGAAATGTGAACACTAGATGAGGGTGAAAATTTGGGGTGTTTACAACTTTTAACATCCATTTGATACAGTTTGAAATCCATATAACTTGCATATGCTAAAAACATTCTAATAGATTCTAGTCTAGCAACAGGAGAAAATGTTTCATCAAAATCAATACCTTCCTCCTGGTTATATCCTTGAGCTACTAGTCTTGCCTTGTTTCTTATAACATTACCTGTTTCATTTAGCTTGTTTCTGAAGATCCATCTTGTCCCAATGATCTGATGATCTTTTGGTCTAGGTACAAGATCCCAAACATTGTTTCTTTGGAATTGATTCAGTTCTTCAGTCATGGCTAGCATCTAGAACTCATCGATGATGGCTTCATCAATCTTCTTTGGTTCAAGTTGAGAAATGAATGCCATGTTTGCAATCTGTTCCAACTGAGCTCTAGTTTGACCCCCCTTAATTAGGTCTCCCAAAATCTGTTTTTGAGGATAATCTCTGATTTCGGCAAATGTTCTTTGAAGATCATCTTCATTGGGTTTAGCTATGTTGTCTAAGAATAAATCCGTACTTTTAACATCATCATCGTTAGTCTGCTTAAGAACAGATTGATTAATAGATTCACAAAAACTGACATGCATAGATTCTTCAATAGTATTTGAACTCTTATTAAATACTCTGTATGCTTTACTATGACTTGAATATCCTAAGAATATACCTTCAACAAATTTAGCATCAAATTTATCAAGGCTATCTTTTGTGTTAAGGATAAAGCATTTACACCCAAATACTTTAAAGTAGTCTATCCTTGGAGTTCTGTCATAGAACAATTCATAAGGAGTTTTATTTAATAAGGGACTAATAAGAACTCTATTTGATATATAGCATGCAGTATTAACAACTTTTGCCCAAAAATATTTAGCAAGTTTATTATGTTGGAGCATAGTTCTAGCAGATTCCTGCAGGGTTCTATTCTTTCTTTCTACTGCACCTTTTTGAGGTGCAACTCTAGGAAAGACAAAGTTATGAGAAATACCATGCAAGTTACAAAAATTTACAAAAAGATCATTATCAAATTCTCCTCCATGGTCACTACGAATTTTTATAATAGAACAAGATTTTTTATTTTGTAACTTTTTACATAAAATTTCAAATTCACAAAACGTATCACTTTTGTTTTTCAAAAATATTACCCAAGTAAATCTTGAGTAATCATCTACAATGACAAAAGCATATTTATTATGATTAAGACTAGCTACCCTAGAAGGACCAAAAAGATCCAGGTGGAGAAGCTCTAAAGGTCTTTTACTTGAAACAACATTTTTTGATTTGAAAGATGATTTTGACAATTTTCCTAATTGACATGCATCACAAAAATAGTCCTTTTAAATGGTATTTTAGGTAACCCACGTACCAAGTTGTTCTTAGCAAATTTAGACATGTATTTTGAGTTGACATAACCCATTCTCATGTGCCATAAATGTTGAGTGTCATTATTAACCATAAGGCAATGTTCAGTAATATTTTCTAGGTATAATTCATATATATTATTTTTTCTTATACCTTTTAAAATGATATTTTCGTTGATATCTGCTATAAGGCATGTATCATATTTAAAACTAACATCATAACCTGTGTCACGCATTTGACTTATACTTAAGAAGTTATGTTTTAAGCCTTTAACAAGGAGAACATCTTTGATAAGAGGTTTATCGATATTACCAATACCAATTATCAGACCTTTGTTGTTATCTCCAAAGGTGACAGTTCCTCCTTCTTTATGATGAAGAACAACAAAAAGATCTAGATGTCCTGTCATATGTTTTGAACATCCACTGTCTAGTATCCATCTGTTTTTCTTCTTTGGAGCCTGCAAAATACTAAGTAAAAATTCTTTGTGGTACCAAATCGGGTCCCTTTTTGTTAGACTTAGGAACCCATATCCATTTTGATTTGGGTTTGTCTATAACTTTAGAGGAGTACAAAGTATAAAAGTTGTAATGCTTCTGCTTAGGTTCAACAGAACCTTTGATGAAAACTGTCTTTTTATTTATACAAGAAGGTTTATTCATATGAGAATAACCAATACCATTCTTGCAAAAAGAGAATTTTTGAGAGGATAGGAGTTTATTCAGGTTCTCTTTCCCTTTAGTAAACTTGAAAACCGTTTTCATAAGGTTTTCAGTTTTACTTTTTCATTTTGAAATTTCTACTTGAAGATTTATAGTCTTGGAACTAGTAGAAGAGATTTCAAAGGTAATCATACAATTTTTTCTTTTTAACTCAGAATTTTCAATACTGAGTTTTTTATTTTTCTGAGAAAGCTCTAAATTTTCAGATTTCAAATTTTTATTTTTGAGAATCGTTTTTCTTGATTCTTTAAAAAGTTCTTGAAAAGCATTTTGAAGTTCTTCGAAAGAAAAATCGAAAAATTCACTTACAGAGCTTTCTGCCATGAAGCACATGTTGGCAGTTTCAGCTTCATCATCACTTGACTCTTCGCTTGTGGATGGTTCTGAATCATCCCATTGAGCATGCAGAGCCTTTTTCTTAAAGAACCTTTTCTTTGGTTTTTCGGTTTTAGATTTTCTTTTTAAAAGAGGACAGTCACGTCTCATGTGACCTGGCTTATTACACTGATAGCACATGGAATCTTCCTTAGAGTCTTTTCTTTTCTTGTGCTTATTTGGAAGTCGGTTCTTTCTCATGAAGCACTAGAATTTTCTGGTGAGTAACATAATTTCATATTCTTTTTCTACGTCCTCATTCTCAAAAAGACCTGGGAAGGCTAGAGTTTTCTTTGTAGGTTGTTCATCTTTCCTTCTTTTCTTCATATGGACTTCATAGGCCATAAGATTGCCTATTAAGTCATCCAGGGTAAGCTTGGATAAATCTTGAGCTTCTTCAATTGCTGTAGTCTTTTTCTCCCAATCAGTTGCGAGAGATCTCAAGATTTTCTTCACCTTATCTGTCTGGGAATAGGTTTCTCCCAGGGATTTCAGGTCGTTGGTGATGTTGGTGAATCTTGTAAACATATATGTGATGGGTTCATCTTTGTTCATTTTGAACAACTCATATTTTCGGACAAGAGATGAGATTTTGGCTTCTTTCACTTTGTTGGTTCCTTCATGAATAACCTCTAGAGAATGCCAAATATCATAAGCAGATTCACAAATAGATATTTTATTGAATTCATTCTGATCAATGGCACAATATAAGGCATTCATAGCCTTTGTATTTAAATTTACCATTTTTTTTTTCATCAGACCATAAGCCATAGTCTGAGGATGGAGATGTGTATGGATGTTCAATAATTTTCCATACAGCAAAATCTATGGACTTGAGAAATATAGTCATTCTGCATTTCCAGTATCCATAGTTGGAGCTGTTGAGAAACTATATTTTGATGACACATAATATGATACACTGTCATATTTGATTTTATATGATATGATAATATGTCTTTTTGAAAAATGTTATATTATGACTGGATATGCTTTGCCATGTATCTAACGAGTATGTGATGCAAGGATATCTCACCTAAAAAGGATGGAGACCTCCTGTTCAAGTACAACCGTGGTGCAATCATACTCCTTGAAGAAAAAGCTTGATGAGCCATGCATTCCTAGAGATCATCTAAAGAGATCGGCTACCTCAAGATGAAGACTTTTCTCTTCTTTAGAGTCATATGTAACAGAACCTTTAGAAGCATGCATATTGCATATTACACACTCATTCATAAAAGCTATATTTCATAAAAGTATACGATAGTTTCAAAAACACCTTTTTGAAAACCAATAATTGTACCTTCTTATAAACCTTTATGGAAAATGTATTTTGACATGATATATTAGCTCATGATTTCAAAAAGCAATAATTGTACCTTCTATCATGTATAAGACAACATAAAAAGAAATAAAAGAAATGATTTCAAATATGTAAGAAAAAGACAAAACATAGAAATTGGCTAGACAAAGAAGAACAAATATAATATGTTTTGAAAAGACTTTAGTTACCTTTTTACAACTCAAGAATGTCGACTTACTTGAAGTCATCATTCTCTTTGTAAAACATTAAATACCTCCTCTAAAAATCTTTTTAGAAATAACTAGTTTAATCCCACTCAAGAATGTCGACTTGCTTAGAGTCTTCATTCTCTCTGTAGACATTAAAAAGCACATCATAAAGCAATTCTTGATATGACTATTTACAAATAAAGATCTCAAAGCATTTATTGTACTTATACTCATTTAAGTAAAGAAGTACTTAAGTACTACAAATCATTAATTAGAATAAAGACAAAACTACATGATAGCCTACAATCCAACGTTCAATGTACTATTGTAAGAAATAGACTTTTTACATAAAATATATCATACCTAAAATATTACAACGACTACTGTACCCCAAATACTACTTTTATGGAAAGAAGACTTTTTTGAAAATCCATAAAGATCGTTTTTGAAATGACATGACATCTCACATCTCAAAAAGACTATCATTTCAAAAAGGCAATGACTACTTTTCTAAGGTTATATAAACACAATCAAATAAACTATTCCAACATGGACATGTGAGCTTACAACGAGAAAAATTCCTATTCGATATTTGAAAGAGAGCCTAGAAAAAGAAAAAGAAAAGAAAGAGAAAAAGTCAAGAATAGCTCTTTGACAAAGAGTATCTTCTGAGTGAAAAGAACAGAACATTCTGAGAATCCTTCATTCGTGCATTCATATTATTCTAAAGGTTCTATAGGAAGTATTGTAACTTTCTGTTATTCACTGTATTTCTTCTTTGTTGAAAGAAGTAGACCTTTGAGAAAGAGGGTGTTGTCCTTCTCTGTTGAGAGAAGAAGACCTCTGTGAAAGAGGGTGTTCCCCTTCTCTGTTGAGAGAAGAAGACCTCTGTGAAAGAGGTTGTTCCCCTTCTCTGTTGAGAGAAAAAGACCTCTGAGGAAGAGGGTGTTGTACTATTTATCTGGTAACTCAGATGTTATAGTGGAATGCTCAAGTGGTTTGCTTGGGGACTGGATGTAGGTCAGGGTTTTGACCGAACCAGTATAAATTCTGTGTTTTATGTATTGGGCCTTATTGCATTCTGTTTTATTTTATCGATCTATTTTGTATTTCACTATTCACCCCCCCCCCCCTCTAGTGAAATTTCATTTGGTATCAGAGCAGGTTTGTTGGTTTCAACATAACAAGTCTTCCAGCACAAATGACATCTACCTCTTATGCTCGTGATATTGAAGGTCAACACGCATCTCATCCTCCTTTCTTCAACGGCTCCAACTATGGATACTAGAAATGCAGAATGGCTATATTTCTCAAGTCCATAGATTTTGCTGTATGGAAAATTATTGAGCATCCATACGCATCTCCATCCGCAGACTATAGCTCATGGTCTGATGAAGAAAAGAAAATGGTAAATTTAAATGCAAAGGCTATGAATGCCTTATATTGTGCCATTGATCAGAATGAATTCAATAAAATATCTATTTGTGAATCTGCTTATGATATTTGGCATTCTATGGAAGTTATTCATGAAGGAACCAACAAAGTGAAAGAAGCCAAAATCTCATCTCTTGTCCGAAAATATGAGTTATTCAAAATGAACAAAGATGAACCCATCACAGAGATGTTCACCAGATTCACCAACATCACCAACGATCTGAAATCTCTGGGTGTAACCCATTCCCAGACAGATAAGGTGAAGAAAATCTTGAGATCTCTCACAACTAATTGGGAGAAAAAGACTACTGCTATTGAAGAAGCTCAAGATTTATCCAAGCTTACCCTGGATGAATTAATAGGCAATCTTATGGCCTATGAAGTCCATATGAAAGAAAGAAGGGAAGAGGAACAACCTTTAAAGAAAACTCTAGCCTTCCCAGCTCTTTCTGAGAATGAGGACTCAGAAAAAGAATCTGAAATTGTGCTACTCACCAGAAAATTTCAGCGCTTTATGAGAAAGAACCGGCTTCCAAATAAGCACAAGGAAAGAAAAGACCCTAAGGAAGACTTCATGTGCTATCAGTGTAATAAGCCAGGTCACTTGAGACGTGACTGTCCTCTTCTCAAAAGAAAATCCAGGACTGAGGAACCAAAAAAGAGGTTCTTCAAGAAAAAGGCTCTGCATGCTCAATGGGATGATTCAGAACCATCCACAAGTGAAGAGTCAAGTGATGATGAAGCAGAAACCGCCAACATGTGCTTCATGGCAGAAAGCTCTGTAAGTGAATCCCTTGATTTCTCCTTTGAAGAATTTCAAAATGCTTTTCAAGAACTTTTTGAAGAATCGAGGAAAACGATTCTAAAAAATAAACATTTGAAATCTGAAAATCTAGAGCTTGTGCTGAAAAATGAAATACTCAATATTGAAAATTCTGAGTTACAAAAGAAAAATTTTCTGATTACTTCTGAAATCTCTTCTACTAGCTCCAAGACTAAAAATCTACAAGTAGAAATTTCAGAATTAAAAAGTAAAACTGAGAACCTTATGAAAATGGTTTTCAAGTTTACTAAAGGAAAAGAGAACCTAGATAAACTCCTATCCTCTCAAAAAGTCTCTTTCTACAAGAATGGTATTGGCTACTCTAATTTCAACAAATCTTCTTGTATGAATCAAAAGACCACTTTTGTCAAAGGTTCTTCTGAACCTAAAAAGGAATATTATATTTTTAATTCCTTGAACTCCTCTAAAGTTATAAACAAACCCAAATCAAAATGGATATGGGTTCCAAAGTCTAACAAAAAGGGAACCGACTGGGTACCAAAAAGAAGTTTTACTTAATGTTTTGCAGGCTCCAAAGAAGAAGAACAGATGGATATTAGACAGTGGATGTTCAAAACACATGACAGGACATCCAGATCTTTTTGTTGTTCTTCATCATAAAGAAGGATGAACTGTCACCTTTGGAGATAACAACAAAGGTTTGATAATTGGTATTGGTAATATTGGCAATATTGATAAACCTCTTATCAAAGACGTTCTCCTTGTTAAAGGCTTAAAACATAACCTTCTAAGTATTAGTCAAATGTGTTTCACAGGTTATAGTGTTAGCTTTAAACATGATGCATGCCTTATAGCAGACACCAACGAAAACATCATTTTAAAAGGTATAAGAAGAAATAATATATATGAATTATACCTAGAAAACATTACTGAACATTGCCTTATAGCTAATAATGACACTCAACATTTGTGGCACATGAGAATGGGTCATGTCAACTCCAAATACATGTCTAAATTAGCTAAAGATAAGTTAGTACGTGGGTTACCCAAAATATCTTTTAAAAAAGATTATTTTTGTTATGCATGTCAACTAGGAAAACTGGCAAAATCATCTTTCAAATAAAAAAATATCATTTCAAGCAAAAGACCCTTAGAGCTTCTCCACCTGGATCTTTTTGGTCCTTCTAGAGTAGCTAGTCTTAATCATAATAAATATGCTTTTGTCATTGTAGATGATTACTCAAGATTTACTTGGGTAATATTTTTGAAAAACAAAAGTGATACATTCTGTCAATTTGAAATTTTATGTAAAAAATTATAAAATGAAAAATCTTGTTCTATTGTAAAAATCCGTAGTGACCATGGTGGAGAATTTGATAATGAACTTTTTGTAAATTTTTGTAACTTGCATGGTATTTTTCATAACTTTGTCTTTCCTAGAGCTGCACCTCAAAATGGTGTAGTAGAAAGAAAGAATAGAACCCTGCAGGAATCTGCTAGAACTATGCTCCAACATAATAATCTTGCTAAATCTTTTTAGGCAGAAGCTGTTAATACTGCATGCTATATAACAAATAGAGTTCTTATTAGGCCCTTATTAAATAAAACTCCCTATGAATTATTCTATGACAGAACTCCAAGAATAGACTATTTTAAAATCTTTGGATGTAAATGCTTTATCCTTAACACAAAAGATAGCCTGGATAAATTTGATGTTAAATCTGTTGAAGGCATATTCTTAGGATATTCAAGTCATAGTAAAGCATACAGAGTTTTTAATAAGTGTTCATATACTATTGAAGAATCTATGCATGTCAGTTTTTGTGAATCTATTGATAAATCTGTTCTTAAGCAGGCTAACGATGATGATGTTGAGAGTACAGATTTATTCCTAGATAACACAACTAAATCTAATGAAGATGATCATCAAAGAACATTTGTTGAAATCAGAGATCATCCTCAAAAGCAGATTTTGGGAGACCTGACCAAGGGTTCAAACTAGAGCTCAGCTGGAACGGATTGCAAACATGGCATTCATTTCTTAACTTGAACCAAAGAAGATTGATGAAGCCATCATCGATGAGTTCTGGATGCTATCCATGACTGAAAAACTGAATCAATTCCAAAGAAATGATGTTTGGGATTTTGTACCAAGACCAAAGGATCATCAGATCATTGGGACAAGATGGATCTTCAGAAACAAGCTAGATGAAACAGGTAATGTTATAAGAAACAAGGCAAGACTAGTAGCTCAAGGATACAACCAGGAGGAAGGTATTGACTTTGATGAAACATTTGCTCCTATTGCTAGACTTGAATCTATTAGAATGTTTTTAGCATATGCAAGCTATATGGATTTCAAACTATATCAAATGGATGTTAAAAGTGCTTTTCTAAATGGTTTTATAAATGAAGAAGTTTATGTAAAACAACCTCCAGGCTTTGAAAATGAACAATATCCAGATCATGTTTTCAAACTAAAACGTGCCTTGTATGGATTAAAACAAGCACCTCGTGCTTGGTATGACAGATTCAAAACCTTTTTATTAAAAACTGGTTTTTCTGTAGGCAAAGCAGACTCTACTTTATTTGTGAAAATAGTGAATAATCATACCCTAATTGTTCAAATTTATGTGGATGATATCATCTTTTGATCTACTAACAACACTCTTTGTGAAGATTTCTCTAAGTCCATGCAGAAAGAATTTGAAATGAGTATGATGGAAGAACTCACCTACTTTCTTGGACTGCATATTAAGCAAACCAAGATGAAGTTTTCATCAATCAATTCAAGTATGCTCATGAACTTCTAAAGAGGTTCAACATGAACTCAACTACTTCAAAGAATACTCCTATGAGCACAACTATTGTTTTGGACAAAGAAGAAGATGGTAAGTCTGTAGACACAAAGGTATACCGAGGTATGATAGGATCACTACTCTATTTAACTGCTAGCCGTCCAGATATTATGTTCAGTGTTTGCTTGTGTGCTAGATTTCAGTCAAATCTAAAAGAATCACATCTTAAAGCTATAAAAATAATAATGAGATATTTAAAAGACACGGTTGATTTTGGATTATTTTATTCAAAATCTTCTACGTTTGATTTAATCTCATACAACGATGCTGACTTTGTTGGAAGTAAATCTGACAGAAAAAACACAAGTGGAACATGTCATATGCTAGGGCACTCACTAGTTTCATGGTTCAGTAAGAAACAAAACTGTGTATCCTTATCTACTACTAAAGCTGAATACATAGCTGCTAGCCTAGCATGCACTCAAGTCATCTGGATGAAACAAACTTTAAAAGACTTTGATTTAAATTTTGAAAATATAACTATTTTCTGTGATAATACTAGTGCTATAAACCTATCTAAAAATTCTATTTTACACTCATGAACTAAGCATATTCAAATAAGACACCACTTCTTAAGAGAACAAGTCTTAAACAACATAATTAAACTCGAATTCATACCTATTAATCAACAGTTAGCAGACATCTTCACTAAACCTTTGAAACATGAAGACTTTACACGAATTAGAAGAGAATTAGAAATATGCAAACTAAGTGACTTATAATTAATCACACTTATTAAGACTAAAACATCTTATGAGTTCTATTAAAATTTTATTTTTCTTCTTATCGATTTTTTTTTATGTACTTTTTCTCACTATTCAAAGTCAAACTATATTCATGTATACTCTAAACACTCATAAAAACACATTCATCATAACACATTCTTTGTGTCTTTCAACTTGTCATCTTTCAAGTACACATCAATAATAACTCCTTGTCCTATTTCCTTTTCACTCATATCCATAAGAACAATTTAGATTAAGTAAAGCTATCATGACTTTGTTCACATCACTCATCTCATAACACCTTTTATCACTTTTGTCTTCTTGTGAAAACCTCTCTTACGATAAGCTAGCCGAGCTTCAACATGATATTATGTTACTCATTTATTTTATTTTTTTTCTTATATTCAAATGATATATCCCTTTTCATGACTTCCTCCTATCAAGACACTTCACTAAACTTTATGTTAAATAAATCAAGTGTTTATCCTTCTTATCTTTTTCACCACCTTTTTCAAAATCAAGCTGTTATATTTCACGTAAAATTTTACTACATCATCTTTTATATCATATCCTAAGTACAATCTATTATCGTCCTTTCATCCTTCACACCTTTTTATGAAAAATTATTCGACAAACTTGTCCTCCATTTTTTTTCCTCATGAGTACTACTAGTACCACTCTTTTCTTTTTATCTCTCTCTCTCTTATACGAAGTGAGACTCCATCCGTGACCCTTGACCTCTTAAAATTTATCTTTTTTAAGCAAAACATCAACTCATATCAATCATATCTTTACTTTATGTCATACATCAAGTGTTTGTTGTCCTTTATGACCACTATTATCTCTCTACAAATTTGTATCACCCTTCTTTATGACTATTCACACTCCTTCCACGCATACCTATAAAAATACTTCTTAAATAAGAAATTATTGCATCTCACTCATATGTCCTTGTTTGTCTTATTCACATCTCATTCTTCACGAATTTAGAATGCTTTCACATAAAGTAAAAATTTTGTATAAAAAGTTGCTTGTTTTATTAGGCCATTATTTCCTTCACTCTATAACTATTCTTACATCTCTTCACTTCCCGAAAATCTTTAAAATCCATAGATTATTCACCCTCTTGACTTTACTCTTTCCTCTCACATCAAGTGTAATAGGATACTCCATACTCAATACATGACATGTCTCACACTTCGATAAACTCTCCCAAAGTAAACTTTTCTCTATATAGAAAAATTATTTCAAAACTATGTCTTTCTTGACATACATACTAATACAATACACTATCTTCCAAAAATTGATTTGATTTGTCATTCACATGCCTCTTAAATTACAACTCACGAATTTCCTTATTCAACTAAAATCTAAAAATCATTCACTTCCAATGTCATTCATTTCGTATCACAATTATTTTCTTCCTTCTATTTAATGAAATGATTCATACCTCACCAATTCGTTAGAACACTTCCATCATCCTCCAAAGTCTTTACTCTCTCCAAGTACTTTGTTTTCAGTTTCCTACTCTCTCAAAACCTTTGAAAATGGCTTCCTCCTCAAACAATGAGATCACCGCCGCCGATCTAAGGTATCCAGATCTAATTCACCATTACCACCACATTTGTTCACTTCCTATTCACGAAGGTAACCTAGTTCACTATGAAGACTTTTCTTCATTTAATCTTGAAAGCTCTCTCCCAGAACTTAAACATCTAATAGGATCCTCATCCCAAGCCACCTACTATCCTGAACTTGTCCGACTATTCTATACAAATCTTTCCTCTGATCATGACCAAACTACCATTACTAGCAAAGTCTGAGGCCAACTGATTATCTTCGACGCTTTCTCACTAAGCAACATTCTCAACCTTCCTTCCACCGGCACTGATCTAACTAACATAGTACCACTCGACCACTCGGTACTTCGAAAAATTTCTCTCTACCCACTTCACATACCTTCCCTGGCACATGAGCAATCTCCAACCTCATGCTCAACTGCTTGCCCAAATTCTTCTCCATAATATCTATCCCAAGCTTCCACGCAAGGGATTCGTACCAAGAAAAATCTCTCTCCTCCTTTACACAATTTTCTGTTCTTCTCCGATAAACTGGTCCAACTTCATCTTCCACAACTTTGCCTGCTTTCAAAAATTCCAGCGTCTTCCTTTTGGGTGTTTGATAACTCCCATTTTAAAATACTTTAAAGTCCCGCTTCAAAATGAAGTTATCTGTTTTCCCTCACAGACTCTCAATGCTACTTCCTTCAATCCAAGGTCCCTGCACCCTACCAATACCAGCTCTGATATAGAAGATCCTCCATCCGACTTTGATTACTTCTCTGTGATCATGGATGTCCAGCAAACTCAGGATCTTATACTTCGGAATCAAGCCTCAATGCAGCTGTCCTTACAAACCCTCCAGCAGGATCACGACGCCCGAACACATCAATCATCTGCACCTTCGAAGTAAACTTCTTTTTTTTTAATGTAATAACTTTCATTATTTTGGTCTGTAATAACTCTGCTTACTCTGATCCCCTCCTTTTTGTCCATGTCAAAGGGGGAGAAAAACCTGTCTCCATTATTGGAGAAAAATACTCTCTTTGACATTTTTATGATATTATTATTACTATGCATATTGTCTTTTTTGACAGGGGGAGCATATTTTGTCATCATCAAAAAGGGGGAGAATGTTGAGAAACTATATTTTGATGACACATAATATGATACACTGTCATATTTGATTTTATATGATATGATAATATGTCTTCTTGAAAAATGTTATATTATGACTGGATATGCTTTGCCATGTATCTAACGAGTATTTGATGCAAGGATATCTCACCTAAAAAGGATGGAGACCTCCTGTTCAAGTACAACCGTGGTGCAATCATACTCCTTGAAGAAAAAGCTTGATGAGCCATGCATTCCTAGAGATCATCTAAAGAGATCGGCTACCTCAAGATGAAGACTTTTCTCTTCTTTAGAGTCATATGTAACAGAACCTTCAGAAGCATGCATATTGCATATTACATACTCATTCATAAAAGCTATATTTCATAAAAGTATACGATAGTTTCAAAAAGCACCTTTTTGAAAACCAATAATTGTACCTTCTTACAAACCTTTATGGAAAAGGTATTTTGACATGATATATTAGCTCATGATTTCAAAAAGCAATAATTGTACCTTCTATCATGTATAAGACAAATTAAAAAGAAATAAAAGAAATGATTTCAAATATATAAGAAAAAGACAAAACATAGAAATCGGCTAGACAAAGAAGAACAAATATAATATGTTTTGAAAAGACTTTAGTTAACTTTTTACAACTCAAGAATGTCGACTTACTTGAAGTCATCATTCTCTTTGTAAAACATTAAATACCTCCTCTAAAAATCTTTTTAGAAATAACTAGTTTAATCCCACTCAAGAATGTCGACTTGCTTAGAGTCTTCATTCTCTCTGTAGACATTAAAAAGCACATCATAAAGCAATTCTTGATATGACTATTTACAAATAAAGATCTCAAAGCATTTATTGTACTTATACTCATTTAAGTAAAGAAGTACTTAAGTACTACAAATCATTAATTAGAATAAAGACAAAACTACATAATAGCCTACAATCCAACGTTCAATGTACTATTGTAAGAAATAGACTTTTTACATAAAATATATCATACCTAAAATATTACAATGACTATTGTACCCCAAATACTACTTTTATGGAAAGAAGACTTTTTCGAAAATCCATAAAGATGGTTTTTGAAATGACATGACATCTCACATCTCAAAAAGACTATCATTTCAAAAAGGCAACAACTACTTTTCTAAGGCTATATAAACACAATCAAATAAACTATTCCAACATGGACATGTGAGCTTACAACGAGAAAAATTCTTATTCAACATTTAAAAGAGAGCCTAGAAAAAGAAAGTGAAAAGAAAAAGAAAAGAAAGAGAAAAAGTCAAGAATAGCTCTTTGACAAAGAGTATCTTCTGAGTGAAAAAAATAGAACATTCTGAGAATCCTTCATTCGTGCATTCATATTATTCTGAAGGTTCTATAGGAAGTATTGTAACTTTCTGTTATTCGCTGTATTCCTTCTTTGTTGAAAGAAGTAGACCTCTGAGAAAGAGGGTGTTGTCCTTCTCTGTTGAAAGAAGAAGACCTCTGTGAAAGAGGGTGTTCCCCTTCTCTGTTGAGAGAAGACCTCTGTGAAAGAAGGTGTTCCCCTTCTCTGTTGAGAGAATAAGACCTCTGAGGAAGAGGGTGTTGTACTATTTATCCGGTAACTCGGATGTTATAGTGGAAAGCTCAAGTGGTTTGCTTGGGGACTGGATGTAGGTCAGGGTTTTGACCGAACCAGTATAAATTATGTGTTTTATGTGTTGAGCTTTATTGCATTTTGTTTTATTTTATCGATCTATTTTGTATTTCACTATTCACCCCCCCCCCCCCTCTAGTGGAATTTCAGGAGCCATTGAAGAAAGGAGGACGAGATGGGTGTTGACCTTCAATATCACGAGCATAAGAGGTTGATGCCATAAGTGCTGGAAGACTTGTTATGTCGAAACCAACAAACCTTCTCTGATACCAAATGAAATTCCACTAGAGGGGGGGGTGAATAGTGAAATATAAAATAGATCGATAAATTAAAAAATAAATGCAATAAGGCACAACACATAAAACACAGGATTTATACTGGTTCGGTCGAGTCACTGACTTACATCCAGTCCCCAAGCAAAACACTTGAGCTTTCCACTATAACATCCGAGTTACCGGATAAATAGTACAACACTCTCTTCCTCAGAGGTCTTCTTCTCTCAACAGAGAAGGGGAACACCCTTTTCCACAGAGGTCTTCTTCTCTCAACAGAGAAGGGGAACACCCTCTTCCACAAAGGTCATCTTCTCTCAACAGAGAAGGACAACACCCTCTTTCACAGAGGTCTACTTCTTTCAACAAAGAAGGAATACAGTGAATAACAGAAAGTTACAATACTTCCTATAGAACCTTCAGAATGATATGAATGCACGAATGAAGAATTCTCAGAATGTTCTGTTCTTTTCACTTAGATGATTCTCTTTGTCAAAGAGCTATTCTTGACTTTTTCTCTTTCTTTTCTCTTTCTTTTTCTAGGCTCTCTTTTTCAAATATCGAATAGGAATTTTTCTCGTTGTAAGCTCACATGTCCCTTATTTGAAGAACTATTTTGTTTGTGTTTATATAGCCTTCAAAAAATAGTCGTTGCCTTTTTTGAAATGATTGTCTTTTTGGGATACGAGATGTCAAGTCATTTTCAAAAACAACTTTATGTATTTTTCGAAAAAGTCTTCTTTCTATAAGTGTAGTATTTGGGGTACACTATTTGTTGTAGTATTTTAGGTATGATTATTTTATGTAAAAAGTCTATTTTCATAATAAATGATATGTAGTACATTGAACGTTGGATTTTAAACCATCATGTAGTTTTGTCTTTATTCAAATTAATGATTTGTAGTACTTTAGTATTTTATTTAGAAATTGTCACTTCTTTACTTAAATGGGTGTAAGTATAATAAATGCTTTGAGTTCTTTATTTTGTAAATAGTCATATCTAAAAAATACTTTATGATGTGCTACTTAATGTCTACAGAGAGAATGAAGACTTTAAGCAAGTCGACATTCTTGAGTGGGGTTAAGATAGTCATTTCCAAAAGAGTTTTTGAGGTGGTATTTAATGTTTTACAGAAAGAATGATGACTTTAAGTAAGTCGACATTCTTGAGTTGTATAAAGTAACTCAAGTCTTTTCTAAACATATTATAATATTAGTTTTCTTTGTTTAGTTCAACTAGCCGATTATTATGTTTGTCTTTTTTCTTACATGCTTGAAATCATTACTTTTTATTTCTTTTCAAGTTGTCTTATATATGATAGAAGGTACAATTAATGCTTTGAAATCATGAGCTATTATATCTTGTCAAAATACATTTTTCATAAAAGTTTGTAAGAAGATACAATGACTAGATTTCAAAAAGGTGCTTTTTGAAAATGTCGTATACTTTTATGAAACATAGCTTTTGTGAATGAGTGGCTTGTATGGTAAAAGCATGTAATATGCAATATGCATGCTTCTGAAAGTTCTGTTACATATGACTCTAAAGAAGAAAAAAAATCTTCATCTTGAAGTAGCCTATCTCTTTTGATGATCTTTAAGAATGAATGACCCATCAAGCTTTTTCTTCAGGGAGTATGATTGCACCAAGGTTGTACTTGAGCAGGAGGTCTCCATCCTTTTTGGGTGAATTAACCTTGCATCAAATACTCGTTAAATACATGACAAATCATATTCAGTCATAATATAACATCATTCATGAAGGCATATTATCATATCATATATGACAGTGTATCATATTGTGTGTCATCAAAATATAGTTTCTCAACATTCTCCCCCTTTTTGATGATGACAAAATATGCTCCTCCTGTCAAAAAAGCCATTATGCATAGTAATAATAATATTAAAAAAATGCATAAAAAAATTTAGAAAAATGTCAGAGTATTTTTCTCCAATATTGGAGACAGGTTTTTCTCCCCCTTTGTCATGGACAAAAAGGAGGGGGTCAGAGTATAAAAGTTATTACAGACCAAAAAAAATTTGTTCTGAGTCGGATGAGAGGTGAAACTTCCGAAGTAATGCATCTTGGCCGATTTTCAGAGATTCGAAGGCTTGATGCAGAAATGCTTGACTCTTTAGAAGAAGATCCTGGGTGTTCTGTACATCGACAATTGCTGAGAAGAAGTCAAGTTCAGAAGTTGCTGCTAGATCTGCTTTTTGAGGGCCTTTGTCGTCAGAGTTGAGTTGAGGGGACTCTTCCTTAGGGAGGGAAGAATCAGCAAACGTGCGGTTAAAGTAGTAGACGACATCGGTTTCAAGAGGTATTTCGAAGTATGGAAGGAGAAGGGTGATGAGGTACCCGAAAGGAAGACAGTGAAAAGAGCGAAAGTTAATCATGTTATTAAAGATGACACTGGACCAGTTTATTGAAAAGGCACAGAAGATTGCATAGAGAAGGAGTGAGATTTCATTGGCAATAAATCCCTTAGAAGGCGACTTAGGGACTACATTTGAGGAAAGGATCTTTGACAACAACAGAGCATGAGGCTTCAAGTTGCTTATGTGCCACGGAAGATGGGTTGAGCTAGTGGAGAAAAGGATTTTCTTGAACACAGTTCGGTCGATAGGAACTATGTTAGGGAGCTCAATGCCATAGGAAGAGATATTTAGAATGCAGCCTAACTGAAAAATGTTGAAGGAGATGACTTTTCCATGAATCATGGAAGTGATAGTGGAGTGGTCATGGTCGACTGAAAGATTGGTGTAGAAAACTTTGATGAGATGTGGATAAATGGTCATAGATTGAGGAGAGGCTAGGACATGAATAAATTCGGACAGTGAAGTTTGTAGATCAAATGATGGAAAAGCTTCAAGATGAACTAACTTGCCGGTTTAGATGGGAATGAAGCTAATGGAATGATATGTGTGAATGAGATCTGGAAATCTCAGATCCGAAGCTTCAATCATGTTGATGTCGGATGATCTTGAAGAGGAGGCCATTTTCAAAGGGTTTGAGAGAATGAAAGCTTTTGAAAGAAAATAAGGACTTGGAGAGGGTGAAGGCTTGAAAGATGATAGAGATTCGAGTAAATCGGTGAGTGATGAATCAATCTATTAAATAGAAAGAAGAAAATAATTATGATAAGAAGTGAGTGACATTTGAATTTTAGATTTTAGTTGAAAAGAGAATACGTGAGTTGTAACTTAAAGCTCATGTGAATGATAGATCAAATCATTATTTGGAGGATAGTGTTGATAGAATAATTTTAAACATTATTTTTCTACCTAGGGAAATTTTTATAGTGTGAGAGTTTGTCGATGTTGGGATGTGAGACACGACTTGAGTATGGAGTGTTTTATTAGAAGTAGTAAAAAAATGAGAATAAGATGGGATTAAAGAGTAAGCTTAAAGAGGAGTGTTCTTTGATATATTTTGAAGATATCCACTAGTTGTAAAGGCAATTCGTGAAAAGAAGGTGAAGGAGTATTATAGAGCCATATCATGTGAGATGAATAATGGCCTAATAAAACAAACAACTTTAAGTGATCTTTTACTTTATGAGAAAGTATTCTAAATTCGTGAAAGATAACTTTAGAAGAAGACAAAAGACATACATGAGTGAGGAGTAATGATTTCTTATATAAGAGGTATTTTATGGATATGCGTGGAAGGAGTGAGAATAGACATAAAGAAAGAGTGATGTTCTATACGAATTTAGGGTGAGATAAAAAAGGACAAAAAAAATTTGATGCTTGATATGAAAGGAGTGACATAAAGCAATGTCATGATTGACATGAATTGAGGTTTGTAGAGAAACTTGATTGGAGGGAGTCCATAGTTTTTTTAAAAAAATGTGTAAAGGAGTTAAAGTCAAGAATGGAGGCTCAATTCGTATGATAGAGAGAGAAAAAGATGGTACTAATAGTACCCATGAGAAGAACATATAATAATTAAAAAAAGGTGAAGGACAAGTTGTCGATAATGAGTTCTTATAATAATTTTTCATAAAAAAGTGTGAAAGTTGATAGGACAAAAAATAGATTGTACTTGAGATATGATATAAAAGATGACATAAAGCATTAAATAGTAAAACTGTACGTGAAATATGAAAGACCTAAACTTTGAAAAGGGTGGTGAATGGAATGATGACAAAAAAAAAAAATAAGAAAAGCAAACACTCGATTATGACACAAATTTGTAAAACAAGATTTCAGACAAAATGGTTTTTATCGTTTTTACTTGTTATTCTTTGGTCAAGTATAGATTATATTTTAATATTTTGTGAAGATGAACTCGAGTAGACTAATCTTTCTAAATTTTAATTAGTTATGTGAGTTGATTTTATAAATCACTTAATTTACATATCCCTAATTCTCTCCTAATTCTTATAAAGTGTTCATTTTTTAAAGGTTTAGTGAAAATGTCTGCTAATTGTTTATTAGTGGGTATAAATTCCAGTTTGATTATATTGTTTAGGACTTGTTCTCTTAGAAAGTGGTGTCTAATTTGAATGTGTTTAGTTCGAGAGTGTAAAATAGGGTTTTTTGATAAATTTATAGCACTTGTGTTATCACATAAAATTGTCGTATTTTCGAATTTCAAACCAAAATCTTTCAACGTTTGTTTCATCCAGATGACCTGTGTACATACTAGGCTAGCAGCTATGTATTCAGCTTCAGTAGTTGATAATGATACACAGTTTTGTTTCTTACAGAACCATGAAACTAGAGAGTGCCCTAGCATATGACATGTTCCACTTGTGCTTTTTCTGTTAGATTTACTTTCAGCAAAGTCAGCATCACTGTATGAGATTAAATCAAATATAGATGATTTTGAATAAAATAACCCAAAATCAATTGTGTCTTTCAGGTATCTCATTATTCTTTTTACAGCTTTAATATGTGATTCTTTTGGATTTGACTGAAATCTAGCACACAAGCAGACACTGAACATGATATCTAGACGGCTAGCAGTTAAATAAAGTAATGATCCTATCATACCTCTGTATAACTTTGTATCCACAGCCTTACCATCTTTATCTCTGTCCAATACAGTAGTTGTGCTCATAGGAGTAGTTTTTGAAGCACTTGAGTTCATGTTGAACCTCTTCAGAAGTTCATGAGCATATTTAGATTGGTTGATGAAGACTCCATACTTAGTTTGCTTAATATGCAATCCAAGAAAGTAGGTGAGTTCTCCCATCATACTCATTTCGAATTATTTCTGCATGGACTTAGAAAAATCTTCACAGAGAGTGCAGTTAGTATATCCAAAGATGATATCGTCCACATAAATTTGAACAATTAAGGTATGATTATTCACTATTTTCACAAATAGAGTAGAATCTGCTTTGCCTACAGAAAAACCAGTTTTTAATAAAAAGGTTTTAAGTCTGTCATACCAAGCACGAGGTGCTTGTTTTAATCCATATAAGGCACGTTTTAGTTTGAAAACATGATCTGGAAATTGTTCATTTTCAAAGCCTGGTGGTTGTTTTACATATACTTCTTCATTTATAAAACCATTTATAAATGCACTTTTATTATCATCGCAAAATTTTACTTTTGCAAGTCAAACTGACCGTTGAAAAAGTTTTTGAAAATAACTCGCCTCCACTTTAAAATGCAGGATAATTCCAAAGAATGGGACTCGCCTGTCGGTACGAGGTTCAACCGTTCCTGGCACCTTTACTAGGGGTAATTGAACCAAGGATCAATTGTGTGCTTAGCTTTGCTCAACTTGTCTAAATCATATTCTATTTCCTAAATGCACAAAGAATCAGGCATGTGCTATGAATTTCTGAAAATGCATATTTGAAAACATGATGTTTGCTTAGAATAACTGAAATACTTGGAAAATTCTTGAAAAAGATAACACTTGGAAAATCTTGAACCATGGTGAGAGAATATTTCTGAGGAAAATGAAAATTGATTTCTGAGGAATTTAGAGGTTTTGTGAAAATCGATTTCTGAGAAAACCCCAATAACTTTGGAAAATTTGATTTCTCTGAATTAGAACTTGGGAATTGAAAATGTAACTTGAAAAATCAGGATTTTGAATTTGGGAAATGCTTGAAATATCATTGGAAAATCAATGTGTTGAGAAAATCAATTTCTGAATAAGACTTAGAAATTTTGAGAAAATTAATTTCTTTGAATTGAAATTGGAATTTGTAAATGAATGAAATGAATGATTGTGGATTTGAAATACTTGATTTTGAGGAATTGAGAAAATCTTTTTTGTATTTTTGAGAAATGCAGTGCATTTTTGAAGTTAACCTAAGAGTGTAGGCTGAATGTGGCTAATACGAAGATTACAAATCTGGCTATCATTCATATTCTGACTATGTCCATAAATACAAATTCCACCGAGTTTGTCAACTCCATAAGAGCTAGTGCACATGCCATTTGTGTAGACCATAGTGAATTTGTAAAGAATGTGCATGAATTGGCATACATAGCAGTTATATATCAAAGTTTAAAACTATATGCAATGCAAATCCTAATCTATGCAGAAATTGAAATTTTTATTCCAAATTTAATTACAATTTACATCACTAATTGAATTTAAATACATAAAAGTAAAGTCTTCAATGTTCCTGCAAAACTAAAAAACTGGTTAGTGAAGATATGTTGGCTTTTCTAGATTTATCTAGTAATATCTAGAAATTACTGGATTTTGCTAGATATAAGCCATTTTCCATATGATTCCCTTATATAAACTTAATAAAAGAAGGAATAAAACTAAATGAATAATAAATATTAGATTTGAAAATTCGAAATTGGGGTCAAAATGACCAAAATACCCCTGATAGCAAGACTATGGCCTTGAAATCAGGTTTTTCAGAAAGATATTTTGTAAAATACAACTTTTGAAATACAAATAAGGATAAATTAACTCAAATATGATATGACATGATAAAAAATATGAAAATTAGGGTTTAGAATTTCGAAATTGAGGTCAAATGACCAAAATGCCCCCTAATAGCAAGACTATGGCCTTGAAATCAGGGTTTTCTGAAATAGATTTTGGTAAAAACTTGGGATTTATGATTTAAATACACACAAAATCAAACATGAAATACCCTAATATGATTCTAGACATGAGTAAACCCTAAAAACACACATTTATGCACGAAAATCAAGAAATATCACCAAAATTGTGATTTTGGAAGTGTTTCAGGATCCTCTAGGTGCCCTGATTTGCAATTTGATTAATTCAAGCATCAAACGGATTCCAAATTTCATAAAAATTGGTACCTGCACTTTTTATATCCCTAAAATCAGATTGAAATCATAAAAATAATTTTTTGACATTATTTTAATCCAAAAATTGCATTAAAACCCTAAAATGTGCTATTTTAACCTAAGTCACAAACCAATTTCAAAGTTAGACCCAAATCAGGGGTCAATCCTCCATAAAAACTTATGAATTTTTACAGAGGCAAACTAGACATAAAATCAGAGGTTTTTCCTTTTTACAGATTGGAAAAATCATCTTCGGTTAGGCAAAAACTCTTCCGGCAATCTGAACTAAAATATAGCAAATCTAACAAGGGTTAAAACAGCCACATAGGATTGAAAATACAGAAATAAATAAAAAACTTAATAAAAATTTTCTGAAATTTTAGAAGTGCATAGTAGACATAAATATAATAAAACTCCCTTTTTACAGATTGTGAATCAGATATATGGTTTGAGATTTATGGTCATTACAAGTCTGATTAGGGTTTTGGTAAACCCTAATGAGTTTTAAATTTAAAATCAGACTTTCTGTCAAAGGAAAAATATTAAACAGAGGCCAAAAATTACCAAAATTTCACAGTAAATATATCATCTCAACATAAATCCACATCACTTTACGGATCTCAAATCGGATATCGGATGAGGAAAATAACATAACAGCAAGTTACCCTTTTGATTTTAACAATGATTTTAAAGCTTGAAAATCCCGATTTGATGTCTGATTTTTCTGACAGGGTTCCCGAATCCCAAAACCTCTAATTTTTTTATATTAGTTTATTTACACATCCATGTATCACATATATATAAATCAGAAATTAACAGTGAGTATTTAGATCCAAAATAGCATGCTTTTTTCTGTTTTAAACTAAAAACACACTGAAATTTGATAAAACCTAATAAATCATGCTTTAACTAATGAAAAAAAAAAATACCAAACAGCAAAATGAAATTAATTTCTATGCTAAAACACATGTAATAAACATAAATAAGTAAAAAAAAAAAAAAACACAGGGAATCATTGGCTGAAATTTGATTTTACCTTAAAAAGCATGGATTTTACCCATTTAACGGGTAAATCACATGTTTTAATGGTTAAGAACATGAAAAACCATACTATAATCGATTCTAATGGATTAGAATCCCTGAAAAAACATCAAAACAGAGTTAGATCATCTTCTTGAACCGTTCTTGGTGTTCTTGAACTTGAATCCATGGTTTAAACCATGAAATAGAAGGCACCAATGGCTAAATTCATGTTTAAACTAATAAAAGCATTAAATAAAATCAAAAAATTAAGAAAGTTTCTTACCTTGAGGTTGCAGCAATGGAGGAAGGGCTGGAGAGGAGAGAGAATCCCCAAGAATTTCCAAAGAGAGAGATGGAAAAATCGACCCCCTTATGGGTCTCTATTTATAGAAATTTTTTAGGTTTTGAAAATTGGCAATTTTGAAAATTTTGGACTCTTCTAAGGGGGGCGATTTTGGGGTGGAGTTACCTATCTACCCCTAGTCTAAATTATCCTAATTAGTTCCTAATTAACCCCTAGCTAATCCTAAAAAGCCCCCAAATGTGGTGCCACTTGGCATTTTTCCACATTTGGGTTTTTAAAGTTTTACAAACCTCTAAAAATACTAGTTTAAAAACCAAACTTTAAAAATGAGTTTTCAAAATAGATTTTGACTCTTCTAAACTTCTAAAACTAACCAAGACACTGACTAAGCCTAGACTAACCCTGACTTTCTCAAAAGTGGTGCCACTCCTAGTAGGCCCTACTTGAGTTTTTCAAAAAAAAAATGATTTTAAAACTTGAAATTGAGATAGTTTTCAAAAGATTTTCAAAAGATTTTCAAAAGCAAACTTGAAATTAAATTTTTTGAAATGGCATAGAGTTCCAACTGGGTTAGAACTCCTCTGAATATGGCGCCAACTGAGTGGGCCCACACCAAGTTTTGAAATAAACACTGAAAATAACTTTGAAAAGAGGTTAAAATCAGTAATTGAAATTCAAAATCTTTGAAAATAGAGTCTCAGTCAAACTGAAACTCCGAGTTAGAGTCCTGGATTTTTAGAATTCTGTGATTTTGGGTTTTAAAATCCAAATGAAGGAGTTTCTGAAAAGATTTTATCAAAAATGATGAAACAAGTCAGAAAATACAATCAGGGTTAGACTCCTAACTCAATTAGGACGCTGAAATAGAGTCCTGGATTAACTGGACTCTGCAAAATAACCTAATTTTTGAAAACAAACAAAAAATAATGAGAATAGAAGTAAAAACAAACTTCAAAACAGACTCTTGACTGGACTAGGACTCTGGGACAGAGTCCTGATCGGACAGAAACTCTAGATTTTTTTGGTATTTTCTGAAAAATAGACGAAAGAACTTGTAAAAACAATATAAACAATAACAAGTATTGAAATAGAACAGAGTTCTGATTCAACTGAGACTCTGAGGACAGAGTCCTGATTGAACTAGGACTCTCATATTTTTGGATTTTCTAATAAAACAAATGAGAGAATTTTGAAAAACAGTTAAAAACATAATGAAATTGAAGTTTTGATTCAGAGTCCTGATCTGATTAGGACTCTGAGAAAGAGTCCTGATTCGATCAGAACTCTAAGAATTTTGGTTTTTCTAGTAAGCAAATGATGAAATTTGGGTAAATCTTTTGAAAACCAGTAAAAATGAAGTATGAAAACCAACTTTGGATAGAGTCCTGATTCGATCAGGACTCTGGGGTAGAGTCCTGATTCGATCAGGACTATGGTATAAAACCTTAGAATTTTGAAATTCTTTGATAAAAGTGTAACAATTTTGATAGATGGAAAGATTTTTGAAAGATTCTTTCAAAACTGAAATCAGGATCAGAGTCCTGATCCAACTAGGACTCTCTGAACAGAATCCTGTTTTGACTAAAACTCTGAGTTTCTGACTCATTTTGAAAGATTTTAAAAGATTTGATTGAAATAAGATAAAATAGTTATAAAAGATTAGAGTCCCAATCCAATTGAAACTCTGAATAAGAGTCCTGATCCGACTGGACTCTTGAAGAAAAGTCATGTTCCAACTAAGACTCTGAAATTTTGGCCAAAATAGAAGATTTTGAAAGTTTTCTCCGAAAACAGGTAAGAAGGTAGTGAAAAGTAGAGTTCTGATTCGACTGGACTCTGAAAAAAGAGTCCTGATCCAACTAGAACTCTAAGATTTTGGCAAAAATGGAGAAAATGGGTAAGGGATATGACCATAACTGGTTTAAAATCAAAATGGAGTTTTGAAAATGTTTAAAAAGATTCAAACAGATGAAAATACAGAGTCCTGATCCAACTAGGACTCTAAAGTTTTTTTAGATTTTTGATAAATGAAGGAATCCATAAGCGACACCACCTAAATAGGTCTCATGTGAGAATTAAAATCAGTTGAAAATTGAGTTTAAAATGAATCCAGATTATTTTCTGAGAAAAATACTTCAAAATATAAGGTCCTGGGGGTTGGCAAATGACACAATGTTGATTAAAAACCCAGGTTTTAAAATTGATTTTGAAAGAAAGGTTTTAAAAGCTCGAATCTGGATTTAATATTTTGAAAAAAAGAGTTCTGGATCTCGAAAATGAGATGTAATGACATGCAATGCAATGAAATGATATTGTGATGATATATGAAATGTGAACCCTAGATGAGGGTGAAAATTTGGAGTGTTTACAGATGCCCCTCTTTGCTACTAAGCCGGTTGGAAGCCGAGCTTAGTGGCAAAGAAAACGCACCAAATTTGGACTATATATAAAAAAATGCCCCAGTTAGGAGAATCTGACTGGGTATGAAGGAATTAGCTCTGACGATGATCATGATAGGTATGGGATGAAGAATAAAGAAGAAAGAATCACCTTATCGAAATGAGGCTCAGGCTTAGCCCTTAACCTGGATGGGATGGGAAATGAAATACCTCATGGAAAAATGAGGTTGAGATTTAACCTTTAACCTGAAAGGGGATGATACCTCGTGGAAAAACGAGGCTCAGGCTTAACCCTTAACCTGAAAGGGGATGATACCTCGTGGAAAAATGAGACTCAGGCTTAACCCTTAACTTGAAAGGGGACGATACCTCGTGGAAAAACGAGGTTCAGGCTTAACCCTTAACCTGAAAGGGGACGATACCTCATGGAAAAACGAGACTCAGGCTTAACCCTTAACCTAAAAGGGGAAAAACGAGGTTCTGGCTTAACCCTTAACCTGAAAGGGGACGATAAACAGAATCCTCAAATGAAGAAACCATGATGGGACCTTCGAATTTTGCACAATAAATCCGAGAGGGGTTTGCAAAAGAAAGAAAGGGAGTTCCCTAAAGCTTGAAAAGGGATTGATCTTGGACGTCTCATCGCTGAGACTGAATGACTTTTAAAACAGATGACCTTTTGCAGAAAATTCAGGTTTAACCCTTAACCTGAACGGGAACTGTCTATGGTGGGACAGTGGGGAGCACAAGAAAGTGTGCGAATCTGAGAGCCCAGGCACTCAGATTAAAACAAAAAGGGAAGGATCTTGGACAACTCCCATCATCTGATGCTAAAAGAGATAACAACAACGCCTGGATACATCAAAATAGACATCCAATTCTCACTTCATGTCAGGATAACTTGAAAAGATTGCCAATAAGATAAAAAAATTTGTAGTTGATTCAAGAATGATAAACACATATATATATGAAGAATATTCCCTCTTGTCTACCTGAAGTATTACCTCTGACTGGATTTAACTCCGTAGAATCAAGATTCAAGTTCAAATATCATTGCCATTGACTTTCTTTCAAGAAAGCTATCAATTTCCTTAATATGGACGGAAAAGAAGGTATTTTTGATATTGCGAGAGCTATTGGTGAAAGAATATTGATAAAAGAATTTCACAAAATTAAATGAGATTCTTGATAGATTCAGCAGTCTGATATCCTGAGATTCTTTTCTCATGATGATCTTTCTGCACTTTCTTTTTAACAGAATTGGAGCTCTCTTGGATTTTTGGGGAATTACATCATCCTTCATTTTGGAGATGCCCTGACTTTTCTCTCTTTTTTTTTTGGGGGGGGGGAAGGGTACGTCACAAACTCCTTCATCTCAGAGATGTTCTGATCCTTCTTTTCTCTCAGGGATTATATTGACGGTTATTGGCTCTTTGGTTGAAAATCTCTTGGTGATAGCAGAAATTAAATACCTTTTAGGGATTGTCGGGAGATTCATCGCATATGTCTTCATCTCGACAATGCTTTGGACTTTCCCTGGAAGGATTTGTTACAAACTCCGTCATCTTGGAGATGATCCAAATCTTCTTTGGCCCCAGAGGTCTACTCGCTTAATTTGCCTTCATCTTGACGATAATTGAGAGATCCCTTTTTGCAGATATTTAATTGCAGCTTAGGTGATTGAGGAGATATAGAGATTGAGTGGATTCTTCTCTATCACCCAGGATATTTCGACTGCTTTATTTTCCAAGGATGATCTTTAAAAGTGTGTCATTGACTGCGATCAATATTGACCACTCATGGATTTGCAACAACATTGAATTTTCTTTACCGGCCATATCGCGGATTTATTCGTCATCCTTTTGGTTGGCCAAATAGAAAGATTTTGAATTTTGAATCCTTTTTCGCAAAAGCTTTGTCCTTTCAGAAGTAATACTGAAGGTATTCTGAGGTATAATTTTATGCGATAAAGATTTTGAAATCAACAACTATTTTTCATGGCAAACTGGCAAAATATTCCTGAAATCCTTGGTGAAAGAAATCACTTGAGATCTAAATGACCTATCCGTGGCTAGATTCTCCTCTCCTTTCCCTAAAGAAGAGACTCAGGCTTGACCCTTACCTGAAGGGGTAATAAAGAAGATACTTCTTTCTTCCCTAAAGAGGAGGTATTTGCAAAACGAACTTTCAAAGAGAAATAAAGTTTTCGTCAAAACTCCCTATTTCTAGGCTTCTCTTATGGAAAGAGGGCCGCTAACAAAGATTGAAAGGATATCATAGAGAAACGAGTCCATCACACTCTCTCTGGAAAAAGGGTCCTCGACGACGGGGGTGGCCTAACAAAAGACATTTAGGGTTACAAGGAGGACGAGCTTCCGTCGAAACTCTCCCTGGAAAAAGGGTTCCTTGTATGACAATAAAGATTGTTTTGCAAACTGTTCGTGAAGCACGAGTCCCTTCAAACTATCCCTAGAAAAAGGGGTTCAACGAATGAACAACAAAGACATGCAAAAAAAATGAGCTCCCTCGAACTCTCCCTGAAAAAAGGGTCCCTCGCAAGAGAAAAGATTGATAATGAACTAACTGGCAGACAGATTCAACATAAAAGTCGAATCTTAAAAGACTATGATTGCAGGATACGACTCAAAGGTCGGACAAATATGATCGATATTGATAGGATTTGATAACCTAAAGATTTGCTTGGTAAAATGGATGACCAGAGGTCTGACAAGATTGGTGACCCAAAGGTCAGATCAACAGAATAGAGTGACCTAATGATCTGATAAAGATTGTTTGGTTCGTAGATCTGAAGATTGAGTCTGAACCTCAATGTGAGAGTTATGTTGCAACTAGTATGAATACCGAACTTTGGCAAAGTACCAATACGAGCATTGGATTTAAAAGATTACCAGTACGAGCACTGGATTTTAAAAGACTATCAGTGCGAGCACTAGGTTTCCAAGGATTACCAGTACGGGCACTATATTTTTTTAAAAAGGCTACCAGTACGAGCACTGAATTTTAAAAGGTTACCAGTAAGAGCACCAGATTTCCAAAGATTACCAGTACGAGCACTGGATTTTTTTAAAAAAGGCTACCAGTACGAGCATTGGATTTCAAAAGGTTACCAGTAAGAGCACCGGATTTTAAAAGATTACCAGTACGAGAACTGGATTTTTTTTTCTTTTAAAAGGCTACCAATACGAGCACTGGATTTCAAAAGGTTACCACAGTACGAGCACCGAGTTTTGAAAGATTACCAGTACGAGCACTGAGTTTTAAAAGATTATCAACTGACGATGACTCGAACGCCTTGCCGAGTTCTCAGGATTTATCCCTTATCCTGAATGGGTGGAAAAAGCTTGATGTAAAATGAATGCAAATGCAAAGGGTGCAACTGAGTGCACATGCGTGCAAAATGACAGATTTATTAGATCATGCCTACACACAGGTTGTTTTGAATAAAAGACAACTTTATAACAAGAATGCCTCAGTATATTCTGGGAATTATAGAAGAGTAATTGATCATTTATTGAAAGGATTTTTGAAGCATACAAAAGATAGAATAGAGATTTTCTAGGTGTAGAATTTCTTCAGATGTCGAGCATTAATGGGGTCGGATAGTTCTACCCCGTCTGCATTAATCAGACGACATGAATTACGGGGTAGCGCTTCTTTCACCACGTAGGGACCTTCCCAGTTTGGTGACCATTTACCACGCGGACGATGCTTGAGATGAGCCATTGATCTAAGGACCAGGTCATTAACTTGGATTCTTCTTTCGATGACTGACTTGGCGTATTGCCTTGCTATCCTCTGACGATAAGACTGGGCATGCTCTGCTGCTTTAAGTCTTTTCTCATCGAGTAGATCTAGCTGTACCAATCTCTGTTGCTGATACTGATCAAGTGGTAGCTCTAGAAGAGATGCAAATTTAAGAGCAGGTTTTTGAACATGAAGGGGTAGCACCATCTCGGTCCCATAAACAAGTTCTAAAGGAGTTGCATTGGTCGGGGTTCGAATGGTGGTTCGATATGCCCAGAGTGCATCATGGATTTTCTCGTGCCAATCACGGCCCGTTTCAATGGTTCTTTCCAAGATGCGGATCAAACTTTTATTTGTCGCTTCTGTTTGGCCATTCCCTTGGGGATAATAAGGAGCTGAAAAATGATGATGAATTCTGAATTTCGAACAAAAGATCTTCATTCTCTCATTCTTGAAATGAGTACCATTATCTGACACGATGTTGTGCAGTATACCGAAATGACAAAGAATGTTCTTATGAATGAACGAGACCACATGTCGACCTTCTACCGTACGCAGAGTGACAGCTTCAACCCATTTGGTGAAGTACTCTGTTGCGGCAAGAAAATATTTATGACCATTGGAAGCGGAAGGAGTGATGGGTCCCACGACGTCGAAGGCCCACATAGAAAATGGCCATGGAGACACGACTGATTGCAAGTACGCAGCTAGCGCATGAATGGAAGGTGCATGCACTTGACATGGAACACACTTCTTTACAAAGCGATAACAATCTTGCTGCATGGTTTTCCAATAATATCCTGCTCGAATGATTTGCTTAACAAGGGTTTGGTAGCCAACATGACCACCGCAAATGCCTTCATGCGCTTCTCGCACGACTTCTTCGGCTTCTTCTTCATCTAAGCATCTAGAATATTCAAAACTGAACCCACGACGATAAGGAACATTGGCAAGAATAAAATAACGGGCCGACATATGCTGAATCGCTTTTTGCTCCTTCTTTGATAATTCTGGTGGAAGCTCACCAGTTTCAATAAAATCTTTAATATCTTGGTACCAAGGTTTCCTTTTCTGTTCCGCCTGGTTAACATGCATTACTGGA
The DNA here is from genome assembly GCF_984573655.1 of Nuphar pumila. Lineage (NCBI taxonomy): Eukaryota > Viridiplantae > Streptophyta > Magnoliopsida > Nymphaeales > Nymphaeaceae > Nuphar > Nuphar pumila. The sequence continues at coordinate 32,314,806 of NC_143262.1, read as the reverse complement.
ATGAAAGCAGGTTGATCAAGTCTGCCAATTTCAAAAGAATGACAAATTTCTCCGCTTCTGAAAGACATAATGGAGCCTAGGCTGGCCAAACCGTCGGCTATTTGATTAAACTCCCTTTTGATATGGAAAAGCTGAAATTCATCAAAATCGTTGACGAGGGCTAGAACAATCTTTTGATAAGGAAGCAACTTCTGGTCTTTTACCTGCCATCCAACTTTGACTTGGCTGACGACGAGCAATGAATCACCGAAAGCGTGTACTCTCTTGACATTGAAATCTTGCAGAATTATCATACCTTGTATTAAAGCTTCATACTCAGCCATATTATGGGTACATTGAAAATCTAGTTTTAGAGAAAAGGGGATCATCTCTTTCTCTGGTGTGATCAGTAAGATGTTGATTCCTATGCCGACCATATTCTTGAAACCATCGAAGAATAAGTTCCAAACTGGAGACTGCTGAACATTGTAGATCCGCACATCGAGGAAATCATCCTCAGCTTTAACATCTTCTGCTAGAGGAAAATCTGCCAATGGTCTACAATTGCTTGGCCTTTGATAGATTGCTGAGAAACATATTTCAAGTCATATTGCATCAAAAGGACTTGCCATTTGGCAATTCGTCCACTGAGAAATGGTTGTTCGAGAATGTACTTGAGAGGATTAAGTTTTGAAAGAATCTTGACCTCTGATGCTAACAAGTAATGCCTTAACTTTTGACACATCCAAACCAGTGCTAGACATGCCTTCTCTATCTGGGAGTACTTCTTCTCGTAATCAATAAAAGTCTTGCTTACATAGTAGATGGCATGCTCAATCAGACTGTCTTCCTCGTACTGTGCCAAGAATCCACCACAAGCGGCTTGGTTAACTGAAACGTACAACAAAAGAGGCTTTCCCAATTCTGGTGGCTTCAGAATAGGTGGGTTAAAAAGGTACTTCTTAATACGATCAAACGATTGCTGACATTCTGGTCCCCACTCAAACTTCACCCCTTTTCTAAGCAAATGATTGAAAGGCTCACATCTCATGGCAAGATTGGATATGAATCTCCGAATTGATTGCATACGTCCCTGAAGACTACAAAATTCTTTGAGAGTAGTCGGGGGTGACATATCAATGATGGCCTTTGCTTTGGCGGGATCAATTTCTATTCCCTTTTTGCTGACCAAGAAGCCTAATAACTTGCATGATCCAACTCCGAAGACATACTTTTGAGGGTTGAGTCTTAGCTTATAAAGAATAAGTCACTTGAAGACCTGACTTAAAGCATCGATATGATCTTCTTCTTCCTTGGATTTGACTAGGATGTCATCCACGTATGCATCCATGGTCTTGTGCATCTGGTCATGTAATATGGCGGCCCTCGCGCATTGATAGGTTGCTCCGGCATTCTTGATCCCAAACGGCATGACTGTGTAACAGAAAGTGCCCCATGGTGTAGTGAAGGATGTTTTGGATTGGTCACAAGCGGCCAGTTTGATTTGATTATATCTTGAGTATCCATCCATAAAAGAGAACGTGGCATGACCAGCCGTGCTATCGACCAAGAGATCAATATTTGGGAGAGGATAGTCGTCCTTTGGAGTAGCCTTATTGAGATCACGAAAGTCGATACAGATTCAAACTTTACCATTCTTCTTGGGAACTGCTACGATATTTGCCAATCAATCCGGATAATCTATTGCTCGAATGAACCTTGCTTTAAGCAAATCCTCAAGTCCTTCTTTGACCTGCTGCTCGATTCGAGGATCCATCTTTCTTAATTTCTGCTTAACTGGCTTTGCATCAGGCTTCAAAATGAGGCGATGTTCCACCAATTTAGGATCTAACCCTGTCATATCTTTATAAGTCCATGCGAACACTTCTTGATATTGCTTAAGAAAATTGATGAGCTTTTCCTTCTCATTTGCGCTTAGACAGGAACCGATCTTGAGAATTTTAGGACTATCCTCTGAACCAATATTGATGTCTTCAGTTGGATCCTGAACTAGGGTCGATGGCTCATCCTGTTTCTGAATCGCTGCAAACTCTGGCAATTCTGGAAGCACTGAATCAAATTCTGTCATTTCTTCTGGCTGTTTTGTGACCTTACTGTCTTCCGCTCTTGCCTTGACCCGATAAATCTTTGCAGGTTTCAATGTGATTGACGAATTGATGACTAATCTCCTTATTGATTGGGAAGACATTCTGAAATTTCGAAAAGGAGTAGCTTTCAGAAAAAGTTCATTCATTATGGCATAAGTTGTATGAGATGGAAAGGATAAGAACAATAAATTTTGAAGACAAATTGCAAAGGAATAAGAGAAAGATGGCATCCAGATTAGACGAGAAAATTGATAGCTTTATTGAAGACTTGAAATGATGTCATTTAAAATGAACTGAAATGGGACATTGTCCCTACAAACTGCAGAAATCAAATGAATGAAAAGGAGAAAGACAAATGGTAGAAGCTTTTAATGAATCTCCTTAACGAAGACAGTATTTTTTAGAGATCTTTTGCCCATGAATACCAATCCTGCTCTGCGCGGATGATGGCCGGGAACACTGGCTCTAGTCGGCCATCTTTGTTCTTGCCCAAACCTTTGAAAGGCTGATAACCATACTTTAGTAACAGGTCGAACCCTTTCTTGGATCTTACAAACTGCGAGAAAAGAGGATGGTTCTTGAAAGTGCTATAATCGAGATGACCCCCGATTTTGAAGAAATGTGGCCCTTGCCATTGGACCATGGCTATAGTATACTTCACTTCCGGTGCTGCCTCTAACTTCAACATTTCCAGACTTTCGCTAAGAACAACTTCTTTGCTCTCCCTGATGCTAGGGATATCAGTAGTATAGGTCGGTCGAGGAATCATAGGCTGAGGCAGTCTCTCTTCTGGATCTTCCCCCAGGACAGTAGTGATCATGCCACCTTTAGACCACTTAATACACTGATGCAGGGTGGATGGCATCGCATTGGCATTGTGAATCCAGGTTCTTCCCAATAGAAGATTATATGTTGGCGGCACATTGACAACATGGAAAAGCACCGTGTGAACCGATTAGTTGATGAATATTTCCAAAAAGATTTTGCCCTTTTCTGTTTGTTCGTGATTATCAAATCCATAAATGGTGATTGGATCAGGTGTGTATTCTTCTTCTTTTATGCCCAGAGCCTTGGCAGTCATTTCTGGGCAAATGTTAAGGCTACTGCCTCCATCTACAAGCACGTGGGGTACAGTCATTCCCCGGGTTCGCACTATAATATACAAAGCATTGTTATGAAACGCGTGAGGCTTGGGCAGATCCTCATCTGAGAAGGTTATGGGATCATTGGTCATGGCCTGATTAACGATCTGAGCCATGTCTTCAGGCGTGGTGCCTGGCTTGACCTTGATTTTCCGCAATAAATCATCCAAGACTTGCTGATGCTTGGGAGAAGCACGCGCCAACTCAAGAATAGGGATATTAGAGAGGGCAGTGATTGGTCTGTGCACTGTATCGACCTGTTTTTCTGATGCTTTCTCTTTTTCTGAAGCAGGTTTGATAAAGCCCTTGGGAAACCATGGCATTCTTTTAGCTACTTCTGGAGACACCCCAATAGGCTCTTTTAAAACTTTCAGCTTACTGAGAGCTGAAACGAGGTCCATCTTCTGGGAATTGGACTGAACCTTATACAACACTAACACCTGATGTTGTACATCGATATCGCTGCTAGGACACGGTTGGATGTGATCTTGTGACTGAAAAGGATGATCAGATATCACTACAGTTGAATGCTGGAGGAACGGTTGATTTAGTATTTCCATTTTCTCACCTTCGGCCCCTTCCACCAATAGGTTTTTATCAATATAATCTTGTATAATATTTTTGAGAACGAAACAGTTCTCAGTGTCATGTCCCACTGTTCGGTGGAACTTTCAGAATCTGTCTTTCATTTTACCCATAATTGTTGGTGGATCAGCTACCCTTGGGAGTTTAATCATGTCACTGCTGAGCATACATTCTAGGACTGTTTCAAGAGACTGATCTAGAGGAGTAAATTTGCGGTTATAATTCCACCCTTCATGCTTTGGCTTTTCTTGAGATTTTGACCCTTGATCAAGAATCTGTTGTGGTTGTTTGTCATATTGAGGGATCAATTTGCCTTTCTGATCATTTTTGTTGGGATTCAACCCTCTGGAACCATAGCTGTGATCTTTCCCATTTCCTTTATTTTGGTTCTTGTTGTTATTGGCAGAGTATGTGAAATGGGTTTTCTTCTTTGATTCTTGTTGACCGCTGTTTTTACTGAACATGAAGCCCTCATAACAGCCATTTTCTATACTCAACTCGAGCCATTAGGCTCGTTCTGTCAGTTCTATGAAGGTTTTTGATGGAGCGGTGGAAATTAATCCCCTTAGGGGTTGCGAGAAGTTACTCAGGATTAAGGATAGTGTGTGTCCTTCTGATATTGGATCACACATCTTGTTACAAGCAGATCTCCATCTATGAATAAAATCCCTGGCTTTTTTATTTTCTTTCTGCTTTAGACTGCAGAGGTGGCTGAGAGTCGGGAGGGCTTCAGCATTGAATAAAAAGTGTTCAATAAACAAATTGACCACTTTATCAAACTCTTTCAGCTCTATGGGATTAATATGCTCTGAATACCATTTTGCTGCAATACCCTCCAGACTGCGAGGGAAACAAAGGAATAAGGCTCGGTTATTCCTTCTGAACTTGGAACATTCTGCAAAGAAAAGGGCGAGGTGTGCCTTTAGGTCACCCGAACCATTGAATTTGATAAATTTCTTGGGGAGATTGTCAAGATCATCATCCCCATCCAGTCCGTCATAAAAGTCTTCGTTCGTAAAGACCCTTTTACCCTTGTCACGGGCCTGTAGATCCTTGACTATTTTCATCACATTTCGGAGTTGTGGCTGAGTAGGGTCATTGACTGACTGTCTCCCAAATTTATAGGCTGACTCCTGCTTTTGAATAGACCCTCTAAATGCCTGGTTGTTATCATCGCAAAATTTTACTTTTGCGAATCAAACTGACCTTTGAAAAAGATTTTGAAAATAACTCGCCTCCGTTTTTAAAATGCGGGAAAATTCTGAAGAATGGGACTCGCCTGTCGGTACGAGGTTCAACCGTTCCTGCCACCTTTAACAGGGGTAATTGAACCAAGGATCAATCTTATGCTCTACTCTATTCAACTTGTCTAAATCATATTCTAATTTTTAAATGCACATAGAATCAGGCATGTGCTATGAATTTTCAGAAAATGCACATTTGAAAACATGATGTTTGCTTTGAATGATTGAAATATTTAGAAAATGTAAATCTTGGAAAATCGTGAATTGGGATTTCAAATATACTTCTGAGAGAAATAAAAATCGATTTTGAAGAATCTTTGACATTTGGTGAAAATCGATTCTGAGAGACTTGGTTTCTCTGAATTCAAACTTGGAAATTGAAATTCTAACTTAGGGAATTTGAATTTGGAACTTGGGAAATATTTGAAATATCATTGGCAAATCCATATTCTTTTGAATAAGACTTAGAAAAATTCTAACTTCAAACTTTGAAATTGACTGCATAACTTTGGAAAATTGAGTTTATGAACTTGAGAAACACTTGAAATATTCTTTGAAATTCAATGCTTTTGGGAAAATCGATTTTGCTATAAGACTTGGGAGATTTTGAGAAAATGAACTTCTTTGAATTGAGATTGGAATTGGCAAATGCATGAAATGAATGAATATGGATTTGAGGAATTGAGAAATACTTTTTGTATTTTTGAGAAATGCAGTGCATTTTGAAGTTAGCCTAAGAGAGTAGGCTGAATGTGGCTAATGTAAAGATCATAAATCTAAGTATCATTCGTATTCTGACTATGGCCATAAATACAAATTTTACCAAGTTTATAAACTTCATAGAAGCTAGTGCATGTGCCATTCGTGTAGACCATGGTGAATTTGTAAAAATATGCATGAATCATCATCCATCACACATTAAAATTATAAAAATAAACTATATGCAATGCAACCTAAGCTAAGCAGGAAATGTAAATTCTTATTTCAAAGTTTAATTTAGTTTACATCACTATTGAAATTTAAATACATGAAATTAAAATCTTCAATGTACCTGCAAAACTAGAAAACTTTGTTAGTAATGATATGTTGGCTTTTCTAGATTTATCCAACAATATCAGGAAATTGTTGAATTTTGCTAGGTATAAGCCTTTTTGCCATGATTCCCTTAAATCAAAAGTGATAAAGTATGAAATAAAATTGAATAAATAAGGAAGATAAGATATGAAATTTTGAAATTGGGGTCCAAATAACCAAAATACCCCTAATAACAAGACTATGGCCTTGAAATTAGGGTTTTTAGAAAGATATTTTGATAAAATGCAAGTTTTGAAATTTGAATGGAATAAGCTAAGCTAAATATGATGTGACATGCTTAAATATGTGAAAATTAGGGTTAGGGATTTCGAAATTTAGGTCAAATGACCAAATTGCCCCTGATAGCAAGACTATGGCCTTGAAATCAGGGTTTTCTGAAATAGATTTTGGTAAAAACTTAGGTTTTATGCACTAAATGAAATCAAATGAGCATAAAATTAAACCTAAATCATCCTAATATGATTATGAACATGATTAAACCCTAAAAATATATGCTTATGCACGAAAATCCAATAATATCACAAAAATTGTGATTTTAGCAGTGTTTTTGGATCTTTCAGGAATCCGGTTTTGCAATTTGCTTAATTCAGAGATCAAATGGATTCCAAAATCCATAAAAATTGGTACCTGCACTTTTTATAACCCTAATGTCAAATTGGAATTATAAAAATAATTTTTTTGACATTGAATTAATCCGAAAATTGCATTAAACCCTAAAAATATGCTATTTTGACCTAATTCACCAACCAGTTTCAATCCAAGACCTGAACCAGGGGTCAAATCTCCATGAAAATTTATGAAATTTTACAGAGACTAACTAAGAATAAAAACAGAGATTTCCCAATTTACAGATCGGAAAAAGCATCTCCGGTTAGGGAGAAACCCTTCCGGCAATCTGAGCTAAAATATATCACTTTTAACAGGGATTAAAACAGCTACTTCAGATTGAAAATACAAACATAAATAGCAAACCTAAACAAAAATCTCTGAAATTTTAGTGGTGAACATTAGACAGAAAAATAATAATACTCATTTTTTACAGATCTAAAATCGAATCTGTGGTTTGGGATTTATGACTAACACAAGTCTGATTAGGGTTTTGGTAAACCCTAACGAGTTTTAAATTTAAAAACAGATTCTCTGAAAGAGGAAAAATACTAAACAGTAATCAAAAAATTCGAAAATTTCACAGAAGACATATCTACTCAATGTGAATCCATATCACTTTACAGATCTAAAATCGGATATAAGATGAGAGAAATATCATAACAGAAAGTTACCTTCTTGATTTTAACCACGATTTTAAAGCTTTAAAAACCCGATTTGATGTCTGATTTTTTTGATAGGGTTCCCGATATCCAAAACTTCTGATTTTTCTACAGTAACTCAATAACTCATGCATGCACCACATATAAAAAAATCAGAAATAAACAATAGGAACTTCAATCCGAAATAACATTATCTTTACTATTCTAAACCTAAAACACACAGAAATTTAAGAAACTTGACAAACCATGCATTAACTAATGTAAATCAATAAAATAAACCATAAAACAGTAAATAAAAATTATTTCTATGCTATAGAACGTAAAACAAACATGAATAAACTATGAAAATAAAATAAAAACCGGGAATCAATGGCTGGAATTTGATATCACCTTTAAAACATAGATTTAACCCATAAAAAGGGTAAATCATATATTTTATTGGTTAATAATGTAAAGAATCATATTAAAATCAATTCTAATGGATTAAAATCCCTGTAAATCAATAAAAACAGAGTTAGATCACCTTCTTGGATTGTTCTTGCTGATTCTTGATGGTTCTTGAGGTGAAAGCATGGTTGATCTTCCATAAGGAGGGGTATCTAAGCCTAGATCTAGGTTTAAAACATTAAAATCATTAAATAAAATATAAAAAAAAGCAAAGGAATTCATACCTTGGAGTTGCAGCAATGGAGGAAGGGCTGGAGAGAAGAGAGAAGCTCCAAGAATTGAAGGTAAGTGAATAGTAAAAATCGTCCCCCCCTATGCTCCCTTTTATAATAAAAAAATTAGGTTTAGTCTTGGATTTTCAAATTACTTTTTTGCCCTTTTTAAAACCTATCCAAAGTCATTAAGGGGGGCGATTTTTTTAGAGACTCCTAATCCTAATTAACACCTAATGACACCCCTAATTAACCCTAGAGACTCCAAATGTGGTGCCACTTGGCACTTTCCACATTTGATTTTTAAAATCTTAACTAAAACCTTTAAAAACCTTTAAAAACAATAGTTTGAAATCAAGTTTTAAAAATGGGTTTTCAAAATGGATTTTGACTCTTCTAAATTTCTAAAACTAACCAAGACATCAACTAACCCTAGTCTAGCCCTGACTTACTCGAATATGGCGCCACCTCGAGTGGGCCCTACTTGAGTTTTTCAAAAAGCGATTTTAAAACTTGAAATTGAAGGAGTTTTCAAAAGGATTTTAAAAAACAATCTTAAAATTAGAATTTTTGAAATGGCATAGGGTTCTAACTGAGTTAGAATTCCTCTGGATATGGTGCCAACTGAGTGGGCCCACATCGAGTTTTAGAAATTTTGAAATAAACACTGAAAATGGCTTTGAAAAGGGGTTAAAATCGATATTTGAACTTCAAGATTTCTGAAAATAGTGTCTCAAGCGAACTGGAACTCTGGGTTAGAGTCTTGAACTCTTAGGACTCTAAGATCTTAGATTTTAAAAGCCAAATGAAAGAATTTTCGAAAGATTTTATCAAGAAATGGTAAAATAAGTCAGAAAATACAGTCAGGGTTAGACTCCTAACTCGACCGAACTCTAAAATAGAGTTTTGAACTAACTGGACTCTGTAAAATGACCTAAATTTTGACAATAATCGAAAAAGACTGAAAATAGAAGTAAAACAGACTTCAAAACAGACTTCTGACCGGATTAGGACTCTAAGATAGAGTCCTGATCGGACTGAAACTTTCAAAAATTTAAGCAATTTGATGAATAGAGGAATTCAGAAGCGACACCACCTCAATGGGTCTCATCTGTGAATTGAAATCAATTAGAATTTGAATTTGAAATGAATCCAGATTGTTTCCTTGAGAAAATATTTCGAAATATAAAGTCCTGGGGTTGGAAAATGACAGAGTATTGAATAAAAACCCAGGTTTTGAAATGGATTTTTGAAATAAAAGCTTTAAAATTCAAATCTGGATTGAATGTTTTGAAAACTAGAGTGCTGGATCTCGAAAATGAGATGCAATGACATGCAATGCTATGCAGAATACATGCAATGACATGCAATGATCTTATGAAATGGACAAACACTGGATGAGGGTGAAAATTTGGGGTGTTTACAGATGCCCCTCTTTGCTGCTAAGCCGGTTGAAAGCCGAGCTTAGTGGCAAAGAAAACACACCAAATTTGGATTATAAAAATGCCCCAGTTAGATGAATCTGACTGGGTATGAAAGAATTAGTTCAAGTGATGATGATAGATATGAAATGAAGAATAAGGAGAAAATTTTACTTCGAAAAGAAGTGAGATTCAGGTTTTGCCCTTAACCTGGATGGGACAGAAAATACCTCATGTGGAACGAAGCTGAGGCTTAACCCTTAACCTAACCAGGTTGAAAATGGAATACCTCATCAAAGGAGGCTCAGGTTTATACCGTTAACCTGATCGGGTGGAAAATGAAATACCTCATCAAAGGAGGCCCAGGTTTATACCCTTAACCTGATCGGGTGAAAAATGGAATACCTCATCAAATGAGGCTCAGGTTTATACCCTTAACCTGATTGGGCAGAAAATGGAATACCTCATCAAATGAGGCTGAGGTTTATACCCTTAACCTGATTGGGCAGAAAATGGAATACCTCATCAAAGGAGGCTCAGGTTTATACCCTTAACCTGATCGGGCAGAAAATGAAATACCTCATCAAAGGAGGCTCAGGTTTATACCCTTAACCTGATTGGGCAGAAAATGGAATACCTCATCAAATGAGGCTCAGGTTTATACCCTTAACCTGATTGGGCAGAAAATGAAATACCTCATCAAATGAGGCTCAGGTTTATACCCTTAACCTGATTGGGCAGAAAAATGGACAGAATCCTCGAAAGAAGAGACCATGATGGAACCTTCGGATTTCCGCACAATGAGTCCGATAGGGGTTTTGCAAAAGGAAGGAAATTGGGGTCCCTAAAGTTTGAAAAGGGATTGATTTTGGGCGCCTCATTGCTGAGACTAATTAACTTTTGAAATTGCCTTTTGCTGAAATTGGTGGCTTAACCTCAAGCCGAAATTGGACTGTCTATGGTGGGACAGTGGGGACACAGGGAAGTGTGCGAATCTGAGAGCCCGTGCGCTCAGATTATACCAAAGAAGGGAAGGAATCTTGAAAACTCCCGTTATCAAGTCCTTAAAAGGGATAACAACTGATGTCAGGATGCACCAAAGATGAACCTCAAGTTCTCGTTTCATGCCAAGATAGCTAGAAAATATTGTCAAAATGTTGAAAATTGTTGTTGATTCAAAATAATTGAAAATGATGCACATTGTTTTGAAAGTATTCCCTCTTTTATACCTGAAGTATTACCTCCGACTGGGCTTAACTCCGTAGAATCAAGATTCGAATTCAAATTCCTTGCGATTGACTTTCTTTCAAGGAAGCTATCAATTTCCTTGATATGGACGGAAAAGAAAGTATTCTTGATATTGCGAGAGCTATTGGTGAAAGAATATTGATAAAAGAATTTCACAAAATTAAAGAGGATTCTTGATAGATTTGGCAGTCTGATATCCTGGGATTCTTTTCTCATGATGATCTTTCTGCACTCTTTTTTTAAGCAGATCGGAGCTCTCTTGGATTTTTCGAGAATTACATCATCCTTCATTTTGGAGATGTCCTGACTTGTCTCTCTTTTTTTTTTTTTTGGAAGGCTACATCACAAACTCCTTCATCTCAGAGATGTTTTGATCCTTATTTTCTCTCAGGGGTTATCATGATGATTATTGGCTCATTGGTTGGGAATCTCTTGATGATAGTAGAAATTAAATATCTTTTAGGGTTTGTCGGTAGGCTCATCACACTCGCCTTCATCTCGACGGTGATCTGAACTTTCCCTGGAAGGATCCGTCACAAACTCCGTCATCTTGGAGATGATCCAAATCTTCTTTGGCCTCGGGGGTCGACTCGCTTAATTCGCCTTCATCTTGACGACAATTGAGAGATCCCTTTTGCAGATATTTAATTGCAGCTTAGGTGATTGAGGAGATATGGAGATTGAATGAATTTTTTCTATATCACCCAGGATATTTCGACTGCTTTATTTTTCAAGAATGGTCTTTAAAAATGTGCCATTGACTGCGATCAATATCAATCACTCATGGCTTTGCAACAACATTGAATTCTCTTTGCTGGCCATATCGCGGATTTATTCTTCATCCTTTTGGTTGGCCAATAAAAAGATTTTGAACTTTGAATCCTTTTTCGTGAAAGCATTGCCCTTTCGGAAGTAATAGTGGAGGTATTCTGAAGTAATAATTTTGTGCAATAAAGATTTTTGAAATCAACAAATATTTAATGACAAATTGGCAAAAATTTTCTTGAGATCCTTTGTGAAAGCGAGCCTTTGAAGCACAACGCAACACATCCATGACAGAAATTCTCTTCTCCTTTCCCCAAAGGAGAAGATTCAGAAATTAGAATTGGGAATTACTCCTCCCTTCCCTGAAGAGGAGGTGTTTGCAAAACGAACTTTCGAAGAGAAATTAAGCTTTCGTCAAAACTTCCTAACATTAGGCTTCTCTTATGGAAAGGGGGCCGGAATTGGTGAGGTTGGTAAATTGGTCATGAAGGAACGAGTTCATCACACTCTCCCTGAAAAGAGGGTCCTTCATGATAAAATGGCCTAGTCTGAAATTATGGGGCCACAAGGAAAGCAAGTCTCCGTCGAGTCTCTCCCTATAAAAAGGGTTCCTTGTGTGAAATTTGGAATTTTGTTTTGCAAACGGTTCACAAAGACACGAGTCCCTTCAAACTCTCCCTGAAAAGGGGCTAAGTGAACGAATTGGATAGCATGCGAAAAGAGCGAGCTCCCTCGAACTCTCCCTATACAAAGGGTCTCTCGCAAGAGAAATTTTTGGAATTGGTATTGAGTGACCAAAAGGTCGAAATTTGGAATTTTGAATTTTGAAATTTGATATTTGAAATTGGAAATTGAAAATTGGAAATTGGAAATTTGGAAATTGATAATTGGAATTTGGAAATTGGAATTTTGGAAATTTGGGAATTGATTGGCTAAAAAAGTCGAAATTGTGAATTGGTTTACTGAGAATGACATGGGTTCTATAAGGATTTAGCCTAATAACGACATTGGTTCAATTGAGAACGACATGGGTTTTGTAGGGATTCGACCTACGAACTATCTATTCCATAGGGATTTAACCTAAGGATCATAGTTTAAGAAGGAATGATTCCAACTTGTGAGCTTTGAATGGACCAGGTGCTAAACTGGGTTTTTGAGGGAAGATTCGAATCGGAATTCAACTCTTTAAGGAAAACTAGATGAATTGGATTTTGAAAGAGAATTCGAGTCGGAACTCGAATCTTCTAGGCCAGTTCTGAATTGAATTTAGAAGAAGATTCAAGTCGGGACTCGGATCTTCTAGACCAACTCTGAAGGAAAGGAAAACTCAGATCGGAACCCGAATCTTTGAAGGAAAACTAGATCCATCGTGGAAGGAGAAGAAATTTGAGTCAGAACTCGAATCCTGAAGGAAAGGTAGATCAATTTGGAAGGAGAAGAAATTCGAGTCGGAACCCGAATCCTGAAGGAAAGGTAGATCAATTTGAAAGGAGAAGAAATTCTAGTCGGAACTCGAATCCTGAAGGAAAGGTAGATCAATTTGGAAGGAGAAGAAATTCGAGTCGGAACCCGAATCCCAAAGGCAAACTGGATCAACTAGAAGGAAAGAAGATTTGAGTCGGAACTCGAATCTCAAAGGAAAACTAAACCGGTTAGAAGGAAAGGAAATTTGAGTCGGAACTTGAATTCCGGAGGAAAACTAGATTAACTAGAAGGAAAGAAGATTTGAGTCGGAACTCGAATCCCGAAGGAAAACTAGACCGGTTGGAAGGAAAGGAAATTCGAGTCGGAACTCAAATTCCGGAGGAAAACTAGGTTAACCAAAAGGAAAGAGGATTCGAGTCGGAACTCGAATCCCGCAGGAAAACTTAAACCGGTGTGGAAGGAAAGGAAATTCGAGTCGGAACTCGAATTCCGAAGGAAAACTAGGTTAACCAGAAGGAAAAAAGATTCGAGTCGGAACTCAAATCCCAAAGGAAAACTTAAACCGATGTGGAAGGAAAGGAAATTCGAGTCGGAACTCGAATCTCAAAGGAAAACTAAACCGGTTAGAATGGAAAAGAAATTCGAGTCGGAACTCGAATTCCTGACGGAAAACTAGATCAATTATAAGGAAAGGAAATTCGAGTTGGAACTCGAATCCCAAAGGAAAACTAAATTAGTGGACACTGAATTTTAAAGTGTACTAGTGCAAACACCGGATTTTGAAAATGTGCCAATACAAGCATTATGTTTTGAAAAATTACCAGTACGAATACCGGGTTTTGGAAGATTACCAGTACGAGCGCTGGATTTTGGAAGGTTACCAGTACGAGCACTGGATTTTAAAAGGTTACCAGTACTAGCGCTGGATTTTAAATGGTTACCAGTACGAGCACTGGGTTTTGGAAATTTACCAGCACAACACTGGATTCTGAAGAATTACTAATTGATTTTGATGGAAAATTTTTCAGTCTTCACCCTCACGACGACTTGGACAACTGTCGGGGTCTCAGGATTTATCCCTTATCCTGAATGGGTAATCGATTCAAATGCAAATTGATGCAGATGAATGCGAATGAATGCATGCAAATGTAAATGAATGTAAATGGGTGCACATGCGTGCAAAATGAGAGATTTGTTTGATCCTGCCTGCATACAGAAAGTTTTGAAGATAAAATTTAAAAATGCCCCAGTGTAACTGGGAAAGAAGAATTTGAACAAAAGGATAAATGATTGATGTTCGAAGAGCGCTCTCCGAAGGTGACACGGCAACTGGCTTTTAATTGATTCAGAAGAGACTCAGAAGAGGTTATTCCTCATAAAAGAACATTTTGCCGAGGAGAATAAAAAAATGGCACCGAGCTTGCGAGAAAAATTGAAACTTTATTGATGTATTGAAGGAAAGGTAACAAATAAGGGAAAGACAGACGGGATTACATCATCCATTTGAAATAATAAAAGCAAGATGAGAAATTGGGAAAGCACTAGTGTTATCAACTTTTGAATGATTGGGGAGAAACATGATCAAGATGAATGGTCCTCCTTTTCATCTCCAACGAGGAGATTCTTGTCAATGCCGTCTTGAACAATATTTTTAAGGACAAAACAATGCTCGGTATCGTGACCCATTGCCCGATGAAATTCGCAGAACTGATCTTTAAACCTTCCCATGGCTGTTGCGGGATCAGCTACTTTAGGTAAACGGATCATATCTTTTGCGGGCATGTATTTCAGAACATTCTCTAGTGTCTGATCTAGAGGGGTGAACTTTCGATCCGTATTCCAATCCTTGTGCTTTGGCTTTTCTTGATCTTTCCCTTTATGTTGAGGACTAGATTGGAGAGGCTTATCATTGTTGGAGAACTTTCCTTTTTGGCCCTTGGATCCCTCTGAAGGATGATCATAATCTTTCTTGTTGCTTTTGCTATTATTGGCAGAGAGAGTGAAATGAGACTTCAGAGATCCGACTGTATCTTTTGTAAGCATGTATTTCAGAAAAGTATCAAATATTTGATCCAATGGGGCTATCTTGCGATCCTAGTTCGGATCATCACACTGCACCTCTTGTCGAGTGTTTGATTTCTGCTGAGACTTGGATAAGACAGTCGATTGGTATTCTTTCTTATTCTCAACGAAGAAATTCTTGTCGATATGATCTTGGACAATGTTCTTGAAGACGAAACAATGGTCGGTATCATGTCCTACTGCCCTATGAAATTTACAGAATTGATCCCTGAATTTTCCCATGACTGTGGGAGGATTTGCGACTCTTGGGAGTCTTATCAATTCCTTGGCCAACATATATTCAAGGATTTCGTTGAGAGGCTGCTCGAGAGGAGTAAACTGGCGATTGCAATCCCAACCGTCCCGCTTTATCTTTTCTTTCTGCTGACTCAATTTTCCACTCTGCTTTAAAGATTTCTCTTTCTGACTTGTGTGATTGTCTTTGTTATCCTTGCACCCCTCGCGGTGGGCCTTGACAGAATTTGTCTTTTTTGAATCTTGATTATTCCTGACGGGCGTGATGCTCTTGTAGAAATCTTTGCCCGTGAAGACCTTGCCCTTGTCGCGGGCTTCCAAATCTTTAATCTTCTTTGCCATTTTCTTCAGTTGTATTTGGATTGGATCATCCATTGCTTGATTTTTCAATTTATAGGCTGTCCCTTGTCTATGAGGGGATCTTTGAAATGCTTGCTGAACTTCATACTCTTCATCGGTGTTACCTACCGATCCTGATTCATCTGATGTATCTTCCTGTTGGATATGTTTCTTGGATAGCTTCAGAACTTTCTTGACTGCTTGGTCTTTTGCCTTCTGCTTAACCCGAGTCTCTTCTATACTAGTTTCAGTTTGTTCTGCCAGCATCTTGGTCATCATTTCTTTGAACATAACATACATTCGGGGATTGATGCCATCATCCGCTTGCTGACTCTGACTTCTGACTGATCGGAGTGAGTCCATTTCCTCTTCTGAAGTGATCGAGTATGCCACACCTTCTACTGATGCAGTTTTCTTTCCGGACCTTGTCTGAACCACTGAGTATCACGAATGCTCTTTTGAATGTTATTAATGCTCTCTCTGCAAGGCAGAACTGATAGTTAGGCTTCTGAAGGAAATTTGGTTGGAGGAAAATATTTGTTGAGAATTTTGGTAGACAATTGAAAGAGTATCCCATTACTAGGGATTGAGTCATCGCTGGAATTACGACAATTGCGCTGTTATTCTTTGCAAAATAAACAACTGGAAATATGCCTTGTTACCTAGGCGAGGTCGTCAAACCAAGGTGAAATGAAGATTAAAGGAATTTTATTGAAAATATGATTTTAATAATACACTTGACAGAGGGAAGGGGGACAAACAATTTTCCACCATTCCTGATAATCAGAGGACACTCGAGGACCAGGAAAAATAATAAGAGTAACAAAGGAATCTCAGCCATGTCTGGCAGAATGGTACGCTCCGGACCACTGATCTGATGTGAGATTGAACTCTGGCAGGACACCTGATAGTGGATGAATCTCTACACGCTTTTGTCTCTGAGAGAACTGCTTGACACACCGCTCTGGATGGTAGTATGCGCAGAAGAAAGGACCAAGTAGCCTGAACCGCTTGTCGTAGGCATAGGTATATCTAGGAGGTGTTTCCTGACGATCAAAGTAGTCCCATACGACTTCTTCCTCCTGAAGATTATCGATCAAGAACCGGTATCGAGCAACTGGAAGAAGCTTTTCGCCATTGTATTTGAATGAACTGGCTCGGGCTGGCACATGCCAGAGGAACCAAGATTGTAATGCGTAGGTGCACCCTTCGACTAGAATTGATTCTCCGAGTGTGAAACGGGTCAACCCTCGGTACAGAAAAGCGAGTGCGGCCATGGCTATAGAGAGGCGGCTGGTCTGTCGACTTTCCCACCTTCGCAGAAGTTGAACTATCCTGATATCCATGTAATTCCGTCCGTCGAGAAAGAGAGCTAATCCCACAGTACATAAGACCATCGCGTGCTGGATTCTTTCTCGAGCTGTTCGAGACAAGGAGCTGACCTCCGCAAATGTTCCATACTGTCTGCAGATTTCGAGCAGATCCACATATTCGTTTCCATCCTCCTCTATCAATGGCCAAGACTTGCGTCCTGTCATGCGAGCTAAGGCATCCTTAGGGTCCAGACCCTTAACATTAATCAGAAATTGTTTCTCCAATGGATCTCCAGGCTGACCGGCTGGCTCGGGCAATCCAATAATCTCTGAAAATTCATCCATCAGTATTGTCATCTCGCCCCACGGAAACCAGAAGGTAGAAGTGCTCGGATTCCACCGCTCTGCTAGTGCATGGATCAAGTTGCCGTTGCCTGTCTGCTTTCCCACTGCGGATGCCAGTTCCAATCCACACTCGTCCAGATGGTCCGGAAACATACGAGAGAAGTTCTTGAACCATGAATAGTACCACCGGGGAAAGAAGGATCCGGTGCTGAGGACTCGATGTTCGGGAAGACTTTGTCGCACCTCGTAGGAGATGTGACCCTCAGGGAAGACTGAATCAAGCTGACTGGATGCCATCGGACTGGAAGACATGGAAATTGGAATAAGACTTGGGAAAATACAGGAAATTTGAGAAAAATGCAGGCAGGATAAAAATAAAGCAGGAAATTCGAGATCCAGAAGAAAGGAAAGATGGGAAATCACCTGGAGTTTTGAAGGAAATTAAGGGAAATTTGGAAAATCGTCCAGGGTTTGATGAAATATGAAGAAATAAATGGAGAATGAAGTATTTGGAAAATTGTCTAAGGTTTAAAACATGGACAGTACATGGACATAGATTGGGGAATTTTGAAAAATCGTCCAGTATTTTTAGAAAATTGGGGAAAATATCAAAAAGAAATAACATATTCAATCAAATTCTGCATAAACAAGTATGCACATACAGCATTCCCTAAAAGCTGACTCTAGATGCACAAATTTTGAAATGGTTGTAGGACCTTAATCCTAACTCTAAGGTTCAGATCATCTGTGTCCAATCATGCTATGCCTATATACTCAAGCCAAGGCTCGATGTACGTGGCATAAAATCAATTCCTCCGGTTCTAGGTTTAAGTTTTCCAACATCCTTGAGCACCTGCCGATATACGTCGGACTATGGCCCTTGGTACGTGGCAGGGGGGTTTTCACCCAAATAAGTGGCCCAGTTGTGAGGCTCTGTCCCGAACTATGGTTCTGGAAGAGAGCCCAGCAACGTGAAGACCGGGACAATATAGGTGGGGTGGTTTTTGAAAACATGAGCACATGCAATCAAATCAGAAGGCTCTAAAACCTATAGAGATAGAGATTTTGAAAATTTTGAAGGAGCAAACATTGTTTTCATACAATTCCTAAATTGAGGAGTGTTGTATTAGACCTAAGTCTATGTGAGTATGAATAATTCTCCTCAATATGGTCCTACCAAACCATACCTAGTCTATATGCATTCCATGTCAGCTGGGTTCAAGTCTAGGGTCCTAGGTTCACATGATAGCATAAATTAAAAGCTGACATTCCATGGAAATCGATTTTGACAATTTGAACTAAATAGAGCATTAGATTGATCAGGCAAAGACAGGTCCCATCACGGTCGCCAAACCTGTTATCATCGCAAAATTTTACTTTTGCGAATCAAACTGACCTTTGAAAAAGATTTTGAAAATAACTCGCCTCCGTTTTTAAAATGCGGGAAAATTCCGAAGAATGGGACTCGTTTGTCGGTACGAGGTTCAACCGTTCCTGCCACCTTTAACAGGGGTAATTGAACCAAGGATCAATCTTATGCTCTACTCTATTCAACTTGTCTAAATCATATTCTAATTTCTAAATGCACATAGAATCAGGCATGTGCTATGAATTTTCAGAAAATGCACATTTGAAAACATGATGTTTGCTTTGAATGATTGAAATATTTAGAAAATGTAAATCTTGGAAAATCGTGAATTGGGATTTGAAATATACTTCTGAGAGAAATAAAAATCGATTTTGAGGAATCCTTGACATTTGGTGAAAATCGATTCTGAGAGACTTGGTTTCTCTGAATTCAAACTTGGAAATTGAAATTCTAACTTAGGGAATTTGAATTTGGAACTTGGGAAATATTTGAAATATCATTGGCAAATCCATATTCTTTTGAATAAGACTTAGAAAAATTCTAACTTCAAACTTTGAAATTGACTGCATAACTTTGGAAAATTGAGTTTATGAACTTGAGAAACACTTGAAATATTCTTTGAAATTCAATGCTTTTGGGAAAATCGATTTTGCTATAAGACTTGGGAGATTTTGAGAAAATGAACTTCTTTGAATTGAGATTGGAATTGGCAAATGCATGAAATGAATGAATATGGATTTGAGGAATTGAGAAATACTTTTTGTATTTTTGAGAAATGCAGTGCATTTTGAAGTTAGCCTAAGAGTGTAGGCTGAATGTGGCTAATGTGAAGATCATAAATCTAAGTATCATTCGTATTCTGACTATGGCCATAAATACAAATTTTACCAAGTTTATAAACTTCATAGAAGCTAGTGCATGTGCCATTCGTGTAGACCATGGTGAATTTGTAAAAATATGCATGAATCATCATCCATCACACATTAAAATTATAAAAATAAACTATATGCAATGCAACCTAAGCTAAGCAGGAAATGTAAATTCTTATTCCAAAGTTTAATTTAGTTTACATCACTATTGAAATTTAAATACATGAAATTAAAATCTTCAATGTACCTGCAAAACTAGAAAACTTTGTTAGTAATGATATGTTGGCTTTTCTAGATTTATCCAACAATATCAGGAAATTGTTGAATTTTGCTAGGTATAAGCCTTTTTGCCATGATTCCCTTAAATCAAAAGTGATAAAGTATGAAATAAAATTGAATAAATAAGGAAGATAAGATATGAAATTTCGAAATTGGGGTCCAAATGACCAAAATACCCCTAATAACAAGACTATGGCCTTGAAATTAGGGTTTTTAGAAAGATATTTTGATAAAATGCAAGTTTTGAAATTTGAATGGAATAAGCTAAGCTAAATATGATGTGACATGCTTAAATATGTCAAAATTAGGGTTAGAGATTTCGAAATTTAGGTCAAATGACCAAATTGCCCCTGATAGCAAGACTATGGCCTTGAAATCAGGGTTTTCTGAAATAGATTTTGGTAAAAACTTAGGTTTTATGCACTAAATGAAATCAAATGAGCATCAAATTAAACCTAAAGCATCCTAATATGATTATGAACATGATTAAACCCTAAAAATATATGCTTATGCACGAAAATCCAATAATATCACAAAAACTGTGATTTTAGCAGTGTTTTTGGATCTTTCAGGAACCCGGTTTTGCAATTTGCTTAATTCAGAGATCAAATGGATTCCAAAATCCATAAAAATTGGTATCTGCACTTGTTATAACCCTAATGTCAAATTGGAATTATAAAAATAAATTTTTTGACATTGAATTAATCCAAAAATTGCATTAAACCCTAAAAATATGCTATTTTGACCTAATTCACCAACCAGTTTCAATCCAAGACCTGAACCAGGGGTCAAATCTCCATGAAAATTTATGAAATTTTACAGAGACTAAGAATAAAAACTGAGATTTCCCAATTTACAGATCGGAAAAAGCATCTCCGGTTAGGGAGAAACCCTTCCGGCAATCTGAGCTAAAATACATCACTTTTAACAGGGATTAAAACGGCTACTTCAGATTGAAAATACAAACATAAATAGCAAACCTAAACAAAAATCTCTGAAATTTTAGTGGTGAACATTAGACAGAAAAATAACCATACTCACTTTTTACAGATCTAAAATCGGATCTGTGGTTTGGGATTTATGACTAACACAAGTTTGATTAGGGTTTTGGTAAACCCAAACGAGTTTTAAATTTAAAAACAGATTCTCTGAAAAAGGAAAAATACTAAACAGTAATAAAAAAATCCGAAAATTTCACATAAGACAGATCTACTTAATGTGAATCCATAGCACTTTACAGATCTAAAATCGAATATAAGATGAGAGAAATATCATAACAGCAAGTTACCTTCTTGATTTTAACCACGATTTTAAAGCTTTAAAAACCCGATTTGATGTCTGATTTTTTTGACAGTGTTCCCGAGATCCAAAACCTCTGATTTTTCTACAGTAACTCAATAACTCATGCATGCACCACATATAAAAAAATCAGAAATAAACAATGAGAACTTCAATCCGAAATAACATTATTTTTACTGTTCTAAACCTAAAACACACAGAAATTTAAGAAACTTGACAAACCATGCATTAACTAATGTAAATCAATAAAATAAACCATAAAACAGTAAATAAAATTATTTCTATGCTATAGAACGTAAAACAAACATGAATAAACCATGAAAATAAAATAAAAACCGGGAATCAATGGCTGGAATTTGATATCACCTTTAAAACATAGATTTAACCCATAAAAAGGGTAAATCATATATTTTATTGGTTAATAATGTAAAGAATCATATTAAAATCAATTCTAATGGATTAAAATCCCTGTAAATCAATAAAAACAGAGTTAGATCACCTTCTTGGATTGTTCTTGCTGATTCTTGATGGTTCTTGAGGTGAAAGCATGGTTGATCTTCCATAAGGAGGGGTATCTAAGCCTAGATCTAGGTTTAAAACATTAAAATCATTAAATAAAATATGAAAAAAAGCAAAGGAATTCATACCTTGGAGTTGCAGCAATGGAGGAAGGGCTGGAGAGAAGAGAGAAGCTCCAAGAATTGAAGGTAAGTGAATAGTAAAAATCGTTCCCCCCTATGCTCCCTTTTATAATAAAAAAATTAGGTTTAGTCTTGGATTTTCAAATTACTTTTTTGCCCTTTTTAAAACCTATCCAAAGTCAATAAGGGGGGCAATTTTTTTAGAGACTCCTAATCCTAATTAACACCTAATGACACCCCTAATTAACCCTAGAGACTCCAAATGTGGTGCCACTTGGCACTTTCCACATTTGATTTTTAAAATCTTAACTAAAACCTTTAAAAACAATAGTTTGAAATCAAGTTTTAAAAATGGGTTTTCAAAATGGATTTTGACTCTTCTAAATTTCTAAAACTAACCAAGACATCAACTAACCCTAGTCTAGCCCTGACTTACTCGAATATGGCGCCACCCCGAGTGGGCCCTACTTGAGTTTTTCAAAAAGCGATTTTAAAACTTGAAATTGAAGGAGTTTTCAAAAGGATTTTAAAAAACAATCTTAAAATTAGAATTTTTGAAATGGCATAGGGTTCTAACTGAGTTAGAATTCCTCTGGATATGGTGCCAACTGAGTGGGCCCACATCGAGTTTTGGAAATTTTGAAATAAACACTGAAAATGGCTTTGAAAAGGGGTTAAAATCGATATTTGAACTTCAAGATTTCTGAAAATAGGGTCTCAAGCGAACTGGAACTCTGGGTTAGAGTCTTGAACTCTTAGGACTCTAAGATCTTAGATTTTAAAAGCCAAATGAAAGAATTTTTGAAAGATTTTATCAACAAATGGTAAAATAAGTCAGAAAATACAGTCAGGGTTAGACTCCTAACTCGACCGAACTCTAAAATAGAGTTTTGAACTAACTGGACTCTGTAAAATGACCTAAATTTTGACAATAATCGAAAAAGACTGAAAATGGAAGTAAAACAGACTTCAAAACAGACTTCTGACCGGATTAGGACTCTGAGATAGAGTCATGATCGGACTGAAACTTTCAAAAATTTAAGCAATTTGATGAATAGAGGAATTCAGAAGCGACACCACCTCAATGGGTCTCATCTGTGAATTGAAATCGATTAGAATTTGAATTTGAAATGAATCCAGATTGTTTCCTTGAGAAAAAATTTCGAAATATAAAGGCCTAGGGTTGGAAAATGATAGAGTATTAAATAAAAACCCAGGTTTTGAAATGGATTTTTGAAATAAAAGCTTTAAAATTCAAATCTGGATTGAATGTTTTGAAAACTGGAGTGCTGGATCTCGAAAATGAGATGCAATGACATGCAATGCTATGCAGAATACATGCAATGACATGCAATGACATGCAATGATCTTATGAAATGGACAAACACTGGATGAGGGTGAAAATTTGGGGTGTTTACACTGGTGAGTTTCATATTCGCCATCAGTATCTTCTGTTGATTCATCAGATGTTTCTTCGCAACGATTCTACTTTCTGGTAATCTTTACGCTCTTCTTTGTTGATCAGCTTTTAACCTTTTTCTTACTGCGGGCTTTTCCTAAATCGGCCCCTGTTTCCTTAGACAATACCTTGCTCAACATTTTTCGGAACAACGAGTACATTTGTGGGTCGATGTCATCATTAGCTTGCTGACTTCTGTTTCCAACAGATTGTGAAGAGGCCATTTCTTGTGCTGAAGCTGACAGAGAACTGATAGGCTGGATTGGTGCGGTCTTCTTTCCGGACCTCGTCTGAACCATGTAAGGATGTAAGTGCTCTCTGCAGGGCAAAACTGAGGATTAGCCGCTGAAAATGGTTTTGAATAGGAAATATTTGATGAATATCTGGTAGACAATTCGAAGGATATCCCATTACTAGGGACTGAGTCGTCGTTGGAGTTACGACAATTGTGTTGCTATTCTTTGCAAAATAAACAACTGAAAATATGCCTTGTTACCTAGGCGAGGTTTGTTTTGTTTTGGTTTTCAATTTCTTTTCACTGCATCTGATTCTCTGCATCCATCACAACATCTGTTGGGTCATCCATTCATTAGATTTTGTATTCATTTTCTCCATCGCATTTGGAATTTACATCCATAGTGATGCAAATCCATCGATCGCATGTTGATGCTTTATATTTTTCATCAACAACCTCTACTTGTTCTGTATTTCATTTTATAGTTCATCTTACATTTTCATTTCAGTAAACTTCTAATCTGCATTTTATCATCTCATTTATGCTCATCCGGTTCATCTGCATCTTTTTAACCTAGCATTGATGTCTGAGCATTTGCATTCATTTTCGCATCTCATTAACATCTTTGCATCCATGCATCCTTCCACTGCAACTCATTTCCCTTTTATTCGTCCTCTACATTGCTTCACACCGCATTATCTTCACTTCATTCGCACCATAGTATTCCCTGCATGTGTTGTAATTGTTGTTCATTTCAATCTTCGTTGTGTATTGTGTTTCATTTTGTTATCACTTGCATAAGTTTCGGTTGCATAATGTGCATTTGATCTTTCATTGGCATTTCTGTAAACACCCCAAATTTTCACTCACCTCCCCGACATTTCCACCAAGCATCATCATCCATCCTCGGAGATCGCCGAAGGGCAAAATGGTCATTTTCTGAGCCTGGAACCTGCAAAAGCCCAAATTTCATCTACAACTCTCAAAATTTCCCTATTTTAGCTCATATGTTCAAAGTTTTATCCCTAATAGGAGACGAGAATCTCCAAATCCTTGTTCAGGATTGCATTTCATAAGACATGACATTGCATATCATTGCATGAGCATTTCATATCACTGCACTGCACTGCATGTCATTTCGAGGTCCAGAACTCTCGATTTTAAAATTTTAATCCAGATTTGAATTTCAACTCTTTTCAAAATTGATTTCAAAACCCTGGGTCTTCAAAATTGTCAATTCTTCCCATTTTACTCCCAGGACTCTGAATCTCAAAATATAGTTTTATCTTTTTGAGTCATCGTTCAAACTTTGCCTTGAAAATTGCACATATGTGCAATATCTTTAAGGGAATACATATTTCTAAGGTATTCCTAAGCTCTATCGGCATATTCAATTTTGGCAAGGCTAGAGCATTTCTTAATGCCCATGCTATTAATTAGCCATGATGTACTTTTTGCATGCCCTATCCTCCACTCTTTCCATTTTTTCTCATAAGTGGCCAAGGCCTTACTCTTCTCTCCTTTCGTAAGAGGAACTTCTTTGTCATCATTAAATTTTGTGAGAACTAGTTTAGGTTCCGAATCAGAACCATCGACTATACCACACAACCCTTTTCTCCTAATATGGTGTTTTATGATGGAAGCCCACATTACAAAATTAGTGTCATTTAATTTCATGGGCATGATGGTGATCTTATCATTGTCATCCATCTTGTAAGGGTGAGAAGAAAATAAAATATAGGTGGGAGAAGAAAAGGAAAGAAAAAGAGAGATAAGAGAGGAGAAGAATAAGTACAAACACAAATTTTCGTAGCCCATCTTCCTCTAAGCACTTTCCTTCTTCAAAGAGTATCACTTGAACCATGAACAAGAGCATGAATTACTCTTTACAAAGGAGGCACAAAAAATGAGGTGGAAAATCTCTAAGATCTAAAATCTTTAAGGCTTTGATACCATGTAATGAAATGGTTGCCTTCCACAAAAGCACAAAAAACTCACAAAGGGTGTCTATTGAAGATACTAC
The DNA here is from genome assembly GCF_984573655.1 of Nuphar pumila. NCBI lineage: Eukaryota > Viridiplantae > Streptophyta > Magnoliopsida > Nymphaeales > Nymphaeaceae > Nuphar > Nuphar pumila. The sequence goes on along the minus strand of NC_143262.1, from coordinate 32,289,380 downwards.
AAGCATAACCCATAAAAGGGTATAAATGAAAGAACACACTAAAAATATTAATATTTTATTTCTCACAAGAAATGCTTAAGAAATATTAAATAACAAAAGAGAGGGGATCACCCCTATTTGTACATGATATCGTTGGACCTAGTCTAACGGCTCTAATTATAGCCGTTGGACTAGGTCCAACGACTATAATCTAGTCAATTCCTACTTGGGACTTGACTAGTTTATAACATCTAGTTCAAACTGAACTAGATAATAAAACAGAAAATAAAAGAAAAAGAAATTTAATAAAAATAATATATATAATAATAATATAATATAATAATAATAATATTATATATATGTTACATTTTACATTTTAACATATAGGAGATGATGTTCGAGAATAAGTCTTTTGGAGATGGCTGCAATTAGTGATTCACCAAACGAAATGAGAGAAATAAGGTGGCTACAGAAAGGCGGGATTGAAAGACAACGTACCCCTTTGTGAGAAAACATTGATAGGGTATTCATGATGTCATATTCAACAAGACAAAATGTGAAATTGTGTGTTACAAGACATGATGTTCTATTGACAGAACGTGAAATTGTGTGTGACAAGACACAATGTTCTGTTAGTAATAATCAATAAAACTATAACAACATAACACATATGGGTTTTGAGCATACTTTAATTTGGTAGTGCGAATTGAGTGGGACTTTCGAGTTCATCGTCAAACCAAGATGAAAAGTAAAGGAATTGTATTGAATGAAAAATATGATTTTATTAATAATAAACTTGACAAATGGGAGGGGGACAAACAATTTTCCACCACTCCTGATAATCAGAGGACACTCGAGGACCAGGAAAAATAGTAAGAGTAACAAAGGAATCCCAGTCGTGTCTGGCAGAATGGTATGCTCTGGACCACTGATCTGATGTGAGATCGAACTCTGGCAAGATCCCTGATAGTGGGCGAATTTCTATGCGCTTCTGTCTCTGAGAGAATTGCCTGACACACCGCTCTGGATGGTAGTATGCGCAGAAGAATGGGCCAAGTAGCTTAAATCGATTTCCATATGCACAAGTATATCTGGGAGGTGATTCCTGACGATCAAAGTAGTCCCATACGACTTCTTCCTCCTGAAGGTTGTCGATCAAGAACCGGTATCGAGCAACTGGAAGAAGCTTTTCACCATTGTATCTGAATGAGCTGGCTCGGGCTGGCACATGCCGAAGGAACTAAGATTGCAATGCATAGGTGCACCCTTCGACTAGAATTGATTCTCCGAGCGTGAAACGAGTCAACCCTCGGTATAGAAAAGCGAGTGCGACCATGGCTATGGAGAGACGGCTGGTCTGTCGACTTCCCCACCTTCGCAGAAGTTGAACTATCCTGATATCCATGTAATTCCGTCCATCTGGAAAGAGAGCTAATCCCACAGTGCATAGGACCATCACATGTTGGATTTTCTCTCGAGTTGTTCGAGACAAGGAACTGACTTCCACAAATGTCCCATACTGTCTGTAGATTTCGAGCAGGCTCACATATTCGTTTCCATCCTCCTCGATCAATGGTCAAGACTTGCGTCCTGTCATGCAAGCTAAAGCATCTCGGGGGTCCAGACCCTTGACATTAATCAAAAACTGTTTCTCCAATGGATCTCCAGGCTGACCAACTGGTTCAGGTAATCCCATAATCTCTGAGAACTCGTCCATCAACAAAGTCATTTCCCCCCATGGGAACCAGAAGGTACTAGTGCTCGGATTCCACCGCTCTGCCAGTGCATGGATCAAATTGCCGTTAATTGTTTGCTTTCCCACTATGGATACCAGTTCCAATCCACACTCGTCTAAATGGTCCGGAAACATACAAGAGAAGTTTTTGAGCCATGAATAATACCACTAGAGAATAAAGGATCCGGTGCCGAGAGTTCGATGTTCTGGAAGACCTTGTCGCACCTCGTAGAAGATGTGACCCTCAGGAAAGACCGAATCAAGTTGACATGGATGCCATCAGACTGGAAAACATGGAAGGTTTGGAATAAGACTTGGGAAAATATAAGGATTTTAAAAAAAGATGCAGGCAGGATAATAAAGCAGGAAATTCGAGATCCAGAAGAACAAAAGGATGGAAATCACCTGGAGTTTTGAAAAAAATAAGGAGAATTTGAAAAAATCATCCAGGGTTTGAATAAAATAGGAAATTTCAGACAGTATGTGAAAACAGATGGAAAAATTTATGAGTTTATGAAAATCGTCTAGTATTTTGGAAAACTGGTGAAAAATGTAATAAAATGGAAAGAAGCTAACATTCAATCGCATCCTGTACAATCAAGTATGCACATACAACATTCCCTAAAAGCTGACTCTAGATGCACAAGTTTTGAAATAGTTGTAGGACCTTAATCCTAACTCTAAGGTTCAGATCATTTGTGTCTAATCATGCTATGCCTATATACTCGAGCCAAGGCTTGATGTACGTGGCATAAAATCAATTTCTCCGGTTCTAGGTTCAAGTTTTTCAACATCCTTGAGCACCTGCCGATATACGTTGGACTATGGCCCTTGATACGTGGCAGGGGGGTGTTAACCCAAATAGGTGGCTCAGTTGTGAGGCTCTGTCCCGAACTATGGTTCTGGAAGAGAGCCCAGCAACGTGAAGACCGGGTAAAAGTAGGTGGGGTGTTTTTTGAAAACATGAGCACATGCAAGCAAACAGAGGGCTCTAAGTCCTAAAGAGATAGAATTTTGAAATATTTGAAGAAGCAAGCATTGTTTTCATACAATTCCTAGATTGAGGAGTGTTGTATTAGACCTAAGTCTATGTGAGCATGAATAATTCTGCTCAATATAGTCCTACCAAACCATACCTAGTCTACATGCAATCCATGTTAGCTGGGTTTAAGTCTAGGCTCCTAGGTTCACACGATAACAGAAAGTAAAAGCTGACATTCCATGGAACACGATTTTGACAATTTGAACTAAGTCAAGCACACAATTGATCAGGCGAAGACAGGTCCCATCTCGGTCGCCAAACCAGTTATCATCGCAAAATTTTACTTTTGCAAGTCAAACTGACCTTTGAAAAAGTTTTTGAAAATAACTCGCCTCCATTTTAAAATGCAGGATAATTCCAAAGAATGGGACTCGTCTGTTGGTACGAGGTTCAACCGTTCCTGGCGCCTTTACCAGGGGTAATTGAACCAAGGATCAATTGTGTGCTTAACTTTGCTCAACTTGTCTAAATCATATCCTATTTCCTAAATGCACAAAGAATCAGGCATGTGCTATGAATTTCTGAAAATGCATATTTGAAAACATGATGTTTGCTTAGAATAACTGAAATACTTGGAAAATTCTTGAAAAAGATAACACTTGGAAAATCATGAACCATGGTGAGAGAATATTTCTGAGGGAAATGAAAATCGATTTCTGAGGAATTTAGAGGTTTTGTGAAAGTCGATTTCTGAGGAAACCCCAATAACTTTGGAAAATTAGATTTCTCTGAATTAGAACTTGGGAATTGAAAATGTAACTTGAAAAATCAGGATTTTGAATTTGGGAAATGCTTGAAATATCATTGGAAAATCAATGTGTTGAGAAAATCAATTTCTGAATAAGACTTAGAAATTTTGAGAAAATTAATTTCTTTGAATTGAAATTGGAATTTGTAAATGAATGAAATGAATGAATGTGGATTTGAAATACTTGATTTTGAGGAATTGAGAAAATCTTTTTTGTATTTTTGAGAAATGCAGTGCATTTTTGAAGTTAACCTAAGAGTGTTGGCTGAATGTGGCTAATACGAAGATTACAAATCTGGGTATCATTCGTACTCTGACTATGGCCATAAATACAAATTCCACCGAGTTTGTCAACTCCATAAGGGCTAGTGCACGTGCCATTCATGTAGATCATAGTGAATTTGTAAAGAATGTGCATGAATTGGCATACATAGCAGTTATATATCAAAGTTTAAAACTATATGCAATGCAAATCCTAATCTATGCAGAAATTGAAATTTTTATTCCAAATTTAATTACAATTTACATCACTAATTGAATTTAAATACATAAAAGTAAAGTCTTCAATGTCCCTGCAAAACTAGAAAACTGGTTAGTGAAGATATGTTGGCTTTTCTAGATTTATCCAGTAATATCTAGAAATTACTGGATTTTGCTAGATATAAGCCATTTTCCATATGATTCCCTTATATAAACTTAATAAAAGAAGGAATAAAACTAAATGAATAATAAATATTAGATTTGAAAATTCAAAATTGGGGTCAAAATGACCAAAATACCCCTGATAGCAAGACTATGACCTTGAAATTAGGGTTTTCAGAAAGATATTTTGTAAAATACAACTTTTGAAATACAAATAAGGATAAATTAACTCAAATATGATATGACATGATAAAAAATATGAAAATTAGGGTTTATAATTTCGAAATTGAGGTCAAATGACCAAAATGCCCTAATAGCAAGACTATGGCCTTGAAATCAGGCTTTTTTGAAATAGATTTTGGTAAAAACTTGGGATTTATGATTGAAATAAACACAAAATCAAACATGAAACATCCTAATATGATTCTAGACATGAGTAAACCCTAAAAACACACATTTATGCACGAAAATCAAAAAATATCACCAAAATTGTGATTTTGGCAGTGTTTCAGGATCCTGCAGGTGCCCTCATTTGCAATTTGATTAATTGAGGCTTCAAACGGATTCCAAATTTCATAAAAATCCGTACCTGCACTTGTTATGTCCCTAAAGTCAGATTAAAATCATAAAATTATTTTTTTGACATTATTTTAATCCACAAATTGCATTAAAACTCTAAAATATGCTATTTTTAACCTAAGTCACAAACCAGTTTCAAAGTTAGACCCGAATCAGGAGTCAATTCTCCATGAAAACTTCTGAATTTTTACAAAGGCAAACTAGACATAAAAACAGAGGTTTGTCTGTTTACAGATCGGAAAAATCATCTCCGGTTAGGGAAAAACCCTTCCGACAATCTGAACTAAAATATAGCAAATCTAACAGGGGTTAAAACAGCTACTTAGGATTGAAAATACGAAAATAAATAGCAAACTTAATCAAACATTTCTGAAATTTTAGCAGTGCATAGTAGACAGAAACATAATAAAACTCCTTTTTTACAGATTGTGAATCGAATCTGTGGTTTGAGATCTATGGTCATTACAAGTCTGATTAGGGTTTTGGTAAACCCTAACGAGTTTTAAATTTAAATTCATACTTTCTGTCAGAAGAAAAATATTAAACAGACACCAAAAATTACCAAACTTTTACAGTGAATAGATCATCTCAACATGAATCCATAGCACTTTACGGATCTCAAATCGGATATCGGATGAGGAAAATAACATAACAACAAGTTACCCTTTTGATTTTAACAATGATTTTAAATCTTGAAAATCCTGATTTGATGTCTGATTTTTCTTATAGAGTTCCCGAATTAAAAAACCTCTGATTTTTTTACAGTAGTTCATCTACACATACATGTATCACATATAAAAAAATTAGAAATTAACAATGAGTATTTAGATCCGAAATAGCATGCTCTTTTCTGTTCTAAACTAAAACCACACAGAAATTTGATAAAACCTAATAAATCATGCTTTAACTAATGAAAATAATAAAAACAAATACCAAAAAGCAAAAAAAAATTGATTTCTATGCTAAAACACATGTAATAAACATAAATAAGTAAAATAAATAAATAAACACAAGGAATCATTGGCTGGAATTTGATTTTACCTTAAAAAGTTTGGATTTTACCCATTTAACGGGTAAATCGCATGTTTTAATGGTTAATAACATGAAAAACCACACTATAATCGATTCTAATGGATTAGAATCCCTGGAAAAACATCAAAACAGAGTTAGATCATCTTCTTGAACCGTTCTTGGGGTTCTTGAACTTGAATCCATGGTTTAAACCATGAAATAGAAGGCACCAATGGCTAAATTCATGTTTAAACTAATAAAAGCATTAAATAAAATCAAAAAATTAAGAAAGTTTCTTACCTTGAGGTTGCAGCAATGGAAGAAGGGATGGAGAGGAGAGAGAAGCCCCAAGAATTTCCAAAGAGAGAGATGGAAAAATCGACCCCCTTATGGGTCTCTATTTATAGAAATTTTTTAGGTTTTGAAAATTGACAATTTTGAAATTTTTGGACTCTTCTAAGGGGGGCGATTTTGGGGTGGAGTTTCCTATCTACCCCTAGTCTAAATTATCCTAATTAGTTCCTAATTAACCCCTAGCTAATCCTAAAAAGCTCCCAAATGTGGTGCCACTTGGCATTTTTCCACATTTGGGTTTTTAAAGTTTTAAAAACCTCTAAAAATACTAGTTTAAAAACCAAACTTTAAAAAATAGTTTTCAAAATAGATTTTGACTCTTCTAAACTTCTAAAACTAACCAAGACACTGACTAAGCCTAGACTAACTCTGACTTTCTCAAAATTGGTGCCACCCCGAGTAGGCCCTACTTGAGTTTAAAAAAAAAATGATTTTAAAACTTGAAATTGAGAGAGTTTTCAAAAGATTTTCAAAAGCAAACTTGAAATTAAATTTTTTGAAATGGCATAGAGTTCCAACTGGGTTAGAACTCCTCTGAATATGGCGCCAACTGAGTGGGCCCACACCAAGTTTTGAAATAAACACTGAAAATAACTTTGAAAAGAGGTTAAAATCAGTAATTGAAATTCAAAATCTTTGAAAATAGAGTCTCAGTCGAACTGAAACTCCGGGTTAGAGTCCTGAATTTTTAGAACTCTGTGATTTTGGGTTTTAAAAGCCAAATGAAGGAGTTTCTGAAAAGATTTTATCAAAAATGATGAAACAAGTCAGAAAATACAATCAGGATTAGACTCCTAACTCAATCAGGACTCCGAAATAGAGTCCTGGATTAACTGGACTCTGCAAAATAACCTAATTTTTGAAAACAAACAGAAAATAATGAGAATAGAAGTAAAAACCAACTTCAAAACAGACTCCTGACTGGACTAGGACTCTGGGACAGAGTCCTGATCGGACTGAAACTCTAGATTTTTTTGATATTTTCTGAAAAACAGATGAAAGAACTTGTAAAAACAATGTAAAAGAATAACAAGTATTGAAATAGAACAGAGTTCTGATTCAACTGAGACTCTGAGGACAGAGTCTTGATTGAACTAGGACTCTCAGATTTTTGGATTTTCTAATAAAACAAATGAGAGAAATTTGAAAAACAGTTAAAAACAGGATGAAATCGAAGTTTTGGTTCAGAGTCCTGATCTGATTAGGACTCTTAGAAAGAGTCCTGATTCGATCAGAACTCTAAGAATTTTGGTTTTTCTAGTAAGCAAATGATGAAATTTGGGTAAAGCTTTTGAAAACCAGTGAAAATGAAGTATGAAAACCAACTTTGGATAAAGTCCTGATTCGATCAGGACTCTGGGGTAGAGTCCTGATTCGATCAGGACTCTGGGATAAAACCTCAGAATTTTGAAATTCTTTGATAAAAGTGTAACAATTTTGATAGATGGAAAGATTTTTGAAAGATTCTTTCAAAACTGAAATCAGGATCAGAGTCCTGATCCAACTAGAACTCTTTGAACAGAATCCTGTTTTGACTAAAACTCTGAGTTTCTGACTCATTTTGAAAGATTTTAAAAGATTTGATTAAAAATAGATAAAATAACTGTAAAAGATTAGAGTCCCAATCCAATTGAAACTCTGAATAAGAGTTCTGATCCGACTGGACTCTTGAAGAAGAGTCCTATTCCAACTAAGACTCTGAAATTTTGGCCAAAACAGAAGATTTTGAAAGGTTTTCTCTGAAAACAGGTAAGAAGGTAGTGAAAAGTAGAGTTCTGATCTGACTGGACTCTGGAAAAAGAGTCCTGATCCAACTAGGACTCTAAGATTTTGGCAAAAATGGAGAAAATGTGTATGGGATATGACCATAACTGGTTTAAAATCAAAATGGAGTTTTGAAAATGTTCAAAAAGATTCAAACAGATGAAAATACAGAGTCCTGATCCAACTAGGACTCTAAAGTTTTTTTAGATTTTTGATAAATGAAGGAATCCATAAGCGACACCACCTAAATGGGTCTCATCTGAGAATTGAAATCAGTTGAAAATTGAGTTTAAAATGAATCCAGATTGTTTTCTAAGAAAAATACTTCAAAATATAAGGTCTTGGGGGTTGGCAAATGACACAATGTTGATTAAAAACTCAGGTTTTAAAATTGATTTTGAAAGAAAAGTTTTAAAAACTCAAATCTGGATTTAATATTTTGAAAACAGGAGTTCTGGATCTCAAAAATGAGATGTAATGACATGCAATGCCATGCAATGCAATGAAATGACATGTCAAATGGATGAAATGATATTGCGATGATATATGAAATGGGAACACTAGATGAGGGTGAAAATTTGGGGTGTTTATAACTTTTAACATCCATTTAATACAATTTGAAATCCATATAACTTGCATATGCTAAAAACATTCTAATAGATTCAAGTCTAGCAACATGAGCAAATGTTTCATCAAAATCAATACCTTCCTCCTGGTTGTATCCTTGAGCTACTAGTCTTGCCTTGTTTCTTATAACATTACCTGTTTCATCTAGCTTGTTTCTGAAGATCCATCTTGTCTTAATGATCTGATGAACTTTTGGTCTAGGTACAAGATCCCAAACATTGTTTCTTTGGAATTGATTAAGTTCTTCAGTCATGGCTAGCATCCAGAACTCATCGATGATGGCTTCATCAATCTTCTTTGGTTCAAGTTGAGAAATGAATGCCATGTTTGCAATCCGTTCCAGCTGAGCTCTAGTTTGAACCCCCTTGGTTAGGTCTCCCAAAATTTGCTTTTGAGGATGATCTTTGATTTCGGCAAATGTTCTTTGAAGATCATCTTCATTGGGTTTAGCTGTGTTGTCTAAGAATAAATCTGTACTTTCAACATCATCATCGTTAGTCTGCCTAAGAACATATTGATTAATAAATTCACAAAAACTGACATGCATAGATTCTTCAATAGTATTTGAACTCTTATTAAATACTTTGTATGCTTTACTATGACTTGAATATCCTAAGAATATGCCTTAAACAAATTTAACATCAAATTTATCAAGGCTATCTTTTGTGTTAAGGATAAAGCATTTACACCCAAAGACTTTAAAGTAGTCTATCCTTGGAGTTCTGTCATAGAACAATTCATAAGGAGTTTTATTTAATAAGGGACTAATAAGAACTCTATTTGATATATAGCATGCAGTATTAACAACTTCTGCCCAAAAATATTTAGCAAGTTTATTATGTTGGAGCATAGTTCTAGCAGATTTCTGAAGGGTTCTATTCTTTCTTTCTACTGCACCATTTTGAGATGCAACTCTAGGAAAGACAAAGTTATGAAAAATACCATGCAAGTTACAAAAAATTACAAAAAGATCATTATCGAATTCTCCTCCATGGTCACTACGAATTTTTATAATAGAACAAGATTTTTCATTTTGTAACTTTTTACATAAAATTTCAAATTCACAAAACGTATCACTTTTGTTTTTCAAAAATATTACCCAAGTAAATCTTGAGTAATCATCTACAATGACAAAAGCATATTTATTATGATTAAGACTAGCTACCCTAGAAGGACCAAAAAGATCCAGGTGGAGAAGCTCTAAAGGTCTTTTACTTGAAACAACATTTTTTGATTTGAAAGATGATTTTGACAATTTTCCTAATTGACATGCATCACAAAAATAGTCCTTTTAAATGGTATTTTAGGTAACCCATGTACCAAGTTGTTTTTAGCTAATTTAGACATGTATTTTGAGTTGACATGACCCATTCTCATGTGCCATAAATGTTGAGTGTCATTATTAACCATAAGGCAATGTTCAGTAATATTTTCTAGGTATAATTCATATATATTATTTTTTCTTATACCTTTTAAAATGATATTTTCGTTGATATCTGCTATAAAGCATGCATCATGTTTAAAGCTAACATTATAACCTGTGTCACGCATTTGACTTATACTTAAGAGGTTATGTTTTAAGCCTTTAACAAGGAGAACATTTTTGATAAGAGGTCTATCGATATTACCAATATTACCAATACCAATTATCAGACCTTTGTTGTTATCTCCAAAGGTGACAGTCGCTCCTTCTTTATGATGAAGAACAACAAAAAGATCTGGATGTCCTCTCATATGTTTTGAACATCCACTGTCTAGTATCCATCTGTTTTTCTTCTTTGGAGCCTGCAAAATACTAAGTAAAAATTCTTTGTGGTACCCAATCGGGTCCCTCTTTGTTAGACTTAGGAACCTATATCCATTTTGATTTGGGTTTGTCTATAATTTTAGAGGAGTACAAAGTATGAAAGTTGTAATGCTCCTGCTTAGGTTCAACAAAACCTTTGATGAAAACAATCTTTTTATTTATACAAGAAGGTTTATTCATATGAGAATAACCAATACCATTCTTGTAAAAAGAGAATTTTTGAGAGGATAGGAGTTTATCCAGGTTCTCTTTCCCTTTAGTAAACTTGAAAACCGTTTTCATAAGGTTTTCAGTTTTACTTTTTAATTCTGAAATTTCTACTTGAAGATTTATAGTCTTGGAACTAGTAGAAGAGATTTCATAGGTAATCATACAATTTTTTCTTTTTAACTCAGAATTTTCAATACTGAGATTTTCATTTTTCTGAGAAAGCTCTAAATTTTCAGATTTCAAATTTTTATTTTTGAGAATTGTTTTTCTTGATTCTTCAAAAAGTTCTTGAAAAGCATTTTGAAGTTCTTCGAAAGAAAAATCGAAAGATTCACTTACAGAGCTTTCTGCCATGAAGCACATGTTGGCAGTTTCAGCTTCATCATCACTTGACTCTTCACTTGTGGATGGGTCTGAATCATCCCATTGAGCATGCAGAGCCTTTTTCTTAAAGAATCTTTTCTTTGGTTCTTCGGTTTTAGATTTTCTTTTTAGAAGAGGACAGTCATGTCTCATGTGACCTGGCTTATTACACTTATAGCACATGGAATCTTCCTTAAAGTCTTTTTTTTCCTTGTGCTTATTTGGAAGCCGGTTCTTTCTCATGAAGCACTAGAATTTTCTGGTGAGTAGCGCAATTTCAGATTCTTTTTCTAAATCCTCATTCTCAGAAAGAGCTGGGAAGGCTAGAGTTTTCTTTGTAGGTTGTTTATCTTTCCTTCTTTCTTTCATATGGACTTCATAGGCCATAAGATTGCCTATTAAGTCATCCAGGGTAAGCTTGGATAAATCTTGAGCTTCTTCAATTGTTGTAATCTTTTTCTCCCAATCAGTTGCGAGAGATCTCAAGATTTTCTTCACCTTATCTGTCTGGGAATAGGTTTCTCTCAGGGATTTTAGGTCGTTGGTGATGTTGGTGAATCTTGTAAACATATATGTGATGGGTTCATCTTTGTTCATTTTGAACAACTCATATTTTCGGACAAGAGATGAGATTTTGGCTTCTTTTACTTTGTTGGTTCCTTCATGAATGACCTCCAGAGAATGCCAAATATCATAAGCAGATTCACAAATAGATATTCTATTGAATTCATTTTGATCAATGGCACAATACAAAGCATTCATAGCCTTTGCATTTAGATTGGCCATCTTCTTTTCTTCATCAAACCATAAGCCATAGTCTGAGGATGGAGATGTGTATGGATGTTCAGTAATTTTCCATACAGCAAAATCTATGGACTTGAGAAATATAGCCATTCTGCATTTCCAGTATACATAGTTGGAGCCATTGAAGAAAGGAGGACGAGATGGGTGTTGACCTTCAATATCACGAGCATAAGAGGTTGATGCCATAAGTGCTGGAAGACTTGTTATGTCGAAACCAACATACCTGCTCTGATAACAAATGAAATTCCACTAGAGGGGGGGTGAATAGTGAAATATGAAATAGATCGATAAATTAAAAAATAAATGCAATAAGGCACAACACATAAAACACAAGATTTATACTGGTTCGGTCGAGTCACTGACCTACATCCAGTCCTCAAGCAAAACACTTGAGCTTTTCACTATAACATCCGAGTTACCGAATAAATAGTACAACACTCTCTTCCTCAGAGGTCTTCTTCTCTCAACAGAGAAGGGGAACACCCTCTTCCACAGAGGTCTTCTTCTCTCAACAGAGAAGAACAACACCCTCTTTCACAGAGGTCTACTTCTTTCAACAAAGAAGGAATACAGTGAATAACAGAAAGTTACAATACTTCCTATAGAACCTTCAAAATGATATGAATGCACGAATGAAGAATTCTCAGAATGTTCTGTTCTTTTCACTCAGATGATTCTCTTTGTCAAAGAGTTATTCTTGACTTTTTCACTTTCTTTTCTCTTTCTTTTTCTAGGCTTTCTTTTTCAAATATCGAATAGGAATTTTTCTCGTTGTAAGCTCACATGTCCCCTCTTTGAAGAACTATTTTGTTTGTGTTTATATCGCCTTCAAAAAATAGTCGTTGCCTTTTTTGAAATGATTGTCTTTTTGGGATGCGAGATGTTAAGTTATTTTCAAAAACAACTTTATGTATTTTTCGAAAAAGTCTTCTTTCTATAAGTGTAGTATTTGGGGTACACTATTCGTTGTAGTATTTTAGGTATGATTATTTTATGTAAAAAGTCTATTTTCATAATAAATGATGTGTAGTACATTGAACGTTGGATTTTAAACCATCATGTAGTTTTGTCTTTATTCAAATTAATGATTTATAGTACTTTAGTATTTTATTTAGAAATTGTCACTTCTTTACTTAAATGGGTGTAAGTACAATAAATGCTTTGAGTTCTTTATTTTATAAATAGTCATATCTAAAAAATACTTTATGATGTGCTACTTAATGTCTATAGAGAGAATGAAGACTTTAAGCAAGTCGACATTCCTGAGTGGGGTTAAGATAGTCATTTCCAAAAGAGTTTTTGAGGTGGTATTTAATGTTTTACAAAAAGAATGATGACTTTAAGTAAGTCGACATTCTTGAGTTGTATAAAGTAACTCAAGTCTTTTCTAAACATATTATAATGTTAGTTTTCTTTGTTTAGTTCAACTAGCCGATTATTATGTTTGTCTTTTTCCTAACATGCTTGAAATCATTACTTTTTATTTCTTTTCAAGTTGTCTTATATATGATAGAAGGTACAATTAATGCTTTGAAATCATGAGCTATTATATCTTGTCAAAATACTTTTTTCATAAAAGTTTGTAAGAAGGTACAATGATTAGATTTCAAAAAGGTGCTTTTTGAAAATGTCGTATACTTTTATGAAACATAGCTTTTGTGAATGAGTGGCGTGTATGATAAAAGCATGTAATATGCAATATGCATGCTTCTGAAGGTTCTGTTACATATGACTCTAAAAAAGAAAAAAAATCTTCATCTTGAAATAGCCGATCTCTTTTGATGATCATTAAGAATGAATGACCCATCAAGCTTTTTCTTCAGGGAGTATGATTGCACCAAGGTTGTACTTGAGCATAAGGTCTCCATCCTTTTTGGGTGAATTAACCTTGCATCAAATACTCGTTAAATACATGACAAATCATATCCAGTCATAATATAACATCATTCATGAAGGCATATTATCATATCATATATGACAGTGTATCATATTGTGTGTCATCAAAATATAGTTTCTTAACAACTACTTTCTTTTATTGAACCTATACTGCTTTGCCAAGCAGTGATGTTGTAATAAACATGTGGTTTTTGATAAAATGAAACACTTTGGTGGTCAATGAGTTGTTTGGCAACATACCTATAATGTGCCTGAAGTTTTCAAAAACTGATGACTCATTATCGTCTGATTTCGCTGCTAAAACCTTTTTTAAGTTTCGCTGCAAAGAAAAAAAAAAGGAAATTCTTGAAAATTTTAACTTAGCTTTGTTTTGGAAATCTGGGACGTTACAGAATTGGTATCAGAGTATATGTCTAAGAAACCTGGTTCAAGATCCGTCATATTTGCGGTATCTATACTTTTTCTGATTTGGATGCATATGTGTGAATAGATAAATGGCTCTTGGGACGAGAAGAACCATGCCGAGTGAGGAGTCCCATACACAGGGGTTTCTCCTAGAGACACTCAACAACTTGGTGACAGCCATCTATGAAACGAGGCAAACACCAGCCCCGCTTCACAACGAGAACCTTGGAGAAATAACTTATGAGAAGTTCCTCAAGCTTGATCCACCAGTTTTTCGCTTGTAAAGCCGATCCAGAGCTTGCAGAAAGCTGGATCGAGGAAACATAGCATGCATTCCTGCTATTGAGAGTACCAAAAGATAAGAAGACCAACTTTGGCACATATAGGCTGAAGAATAATGCACGAAAGTGGTGGGATACCACTAAGATTATCCCGTTCTCTCAGCTTGAAGTCATCCCTTGAGATAATTTTTGGAGAACTGTCTTGGACAACTATTTCTCGTTGCACTCTAGAAACAAGAAAAAGACGAAGTTCCTGGAACTAGAGCAAGATGGTATGAGTCTCATCGACTATACTACCAAGTTCCAAAACCTTGATCGATACTGCTTCAGGTTATTTGACACTGACCAGGAAACGGCCGATAAATATAGAAATGTATTGCAGGGAGGGTTACAGTCTCGTGTGATAACCAGTATGCCCCAAACATTCCAAGCTACTATGGCAGCATCTTCGAAGATTAACGCAGACTGAGAGCGATCCAAAGGGGTCATAGGAAAGAGACCGGTAACCAGTAATGGGAACAACAAGAGGACGTTCTCAGGTGGCCATGAATCACGACCACCTTTTTATAAGAGGGATGTTCAAGAGAAGCACTTTACTCCACAGGCCGAGCGACCATTGTAGATGGTAGAAGCCAATCAGCCCTAACAACAGTCTAATTTCCGATGCTCGAGGTGTAGCTCAGATCACCCCAGAGGGGTTTGTCCTCACGATACTGGAGGTTTTCTATATTGCGGCAAACTAGGGCATCGTATAAGTGAATGTCGCAAGAAGCCCTCAGATCTTCAACGGAGAAATATGGGATCTGGAGGACCCTCTCAACAAACACAACTACTGCCACTACTCAAGGCAGAGCAGAAACCTGTGACAGGTCATGTTTATGCGGTATCAACCGAACAACTCACAGGTAATGACCATATCAAGGAATCTGAATACCTTGATAGATAGAGTTGTAATGTGTAAAAAGTGATCGAAAGACAAGATTCAATGAATGCTTGAGACAAGAGGCTCATGACCTTGTATACGATCATCTGGATCGATATGTATCCTTATTGTCTAAAGTAATTTTGGATTTGTCAAATTGAATTTCAAGTGCTTATGCCCAAAATTGATAGATATAGACCCCATGATTGAGAAATTAAGTTTGCATAATTAGAACGCTAAAAGTCACTTAATAAAATAAATCATCAAGGAATTGTTCCCAAGAAGGAAGTCCTGTGAGGTTTTACATATTCAAGATCAGATAGTCTAGTCAGGGCAAGCCTGTGAGGGTATACAACTCTATGCGAGTGTATATATTCCAAAACTAGTAGCTTGGCTAGTATGATTCTGTGAGGGTGTACTGATCCAATATCAGGTAAGTCTGACGAGGGCAAACCTGTGAGGAAGTACGTTTCCAATACCAGGTAGTCTGATGAGGGATTTGTTCCAAAATGGTTAAATCCTAGTAAGAATGATCTGTGTGTATGAATTAGTTACATAAGATGGCTATGTTGATAGCCAGTTGGAAGAACATCGATTCAACAAAATTGTCGTTGTTGTAGCATAATTTGAACTCAGATATGAGAAGCATACCTCAACGATCATGAATCATGATATGAGGTTATGATTGGAATGGCAATGTTGAACTAAATGAATAACATTATGAATCTAACATATGAAAGAAATATCCTTAGTTACGCACTTAGTACTCTTAATGAAATTTCGTGGACGAAATTCTTTTAAAGGGGTAATGATGTAAGACCTGCAATTTTTCAGTATCTTTCTAAAGAAATTCATTAGGCATTTCCAAGTAAAAATAGCATCTGAACCCGAAATACGAATCAAATCGATTTGTATGAACCAGTTATGCTTAGGATATTTGTATCTTCGTGAATATATGCTCAAACCGTCAGAAAGTCATAACTTTCTCCTTGAATAAAATCAAGAGATTTGTACGAGCCAACGTTCTTAGTTACGTCAATACGAGTTCTAATTACGTATTTAACTTATGTTGTCGTGTTGAATGACGCCAAGGCTCCTGCTTTCTGCAAATATATATGTAGAATATTTCGTTCGGTTACACACCCCGAACAATAAGTATATGCATTTCCTTTACGTTGTCGTCATATAAAGCACAGGCTTCTGCATATATTACATATATGGCGCGTAAATGAGCATTCAAATGAAGATCAACTCAAAATCGCCGATGTGATTCTCTTACCGCTCCTCGATCAAGATTTTGCTTGACGAATGAAGCGCTTATTGGAAAGGCTTCGCTTTTGTGCAAAACCGCTTTTTCGTAAAGACTAAGTCAATTACGTACGGCCTAGCTATGACCCAAGGTTCCAATCAACCTTGATGGATGCGGGGTAAGCACGACAGTGTGTATCTATCCCCGAGTTAAGCGTAACAATTTTCTCGCCAAAGAGGGGAGATGCCGCTGAAATTGTTAAAAGAAACACACGCTTTCTCCATCAAAGAGAGAAAGTATTGCTGGAATTTTTGAAGAAGCTAGAAATAGCTCAAAAAGAATATAGCAGGTTACTCCGTCATACAGAGGAGTTGCTACCCAGTTCGTTGAACACTTTCTACAACGTAGAAAGGATCGTCACACTCCTGTCGTTAGAGTAGGGGAGGTGCTACTGAAATAGTTGGCAGAAGAGCAACCGAAACTGGTTAAATGACATAACGTTGCTCGTTGTTGGAACGATGCTAGAATGACTCATCTCTCTGATACTTGTAAGGGCATCTTACTCGTAAGAGCCACTGCGCCAGAGTAGTGGTTGCTCCTTGACTAGGTTATGAGCTCTTTACGTAAAAATACGCCGAGCGGCCCATCCGTTGAGATCAAGTCATATGCATGCTTATTGAGAACTGTTATACAACCAAACTTGTAAGGGCAGCAGAGCCAAAGTGTGTTGTTTCCACCCAGAAGAGGTGAGATGCTCGTGATGGCCGCAGCGCCGAGAGCAAAGTTAAGCACACATATGAATAAAACTTAAAGTTACATATACCCCGCGGTTGATGATCGTGTTAGGGGTATCCCCCTCAATTGATGACCGTGATTGGGGCATATTGAATGGGGTCAGGTATAAATCTCCATAGTGCTGAGGCACAAGTTGTCCAAAATGGCATGCAATATCTGACTAAGTAATCGTAAGACTGGCAGACCCCTTCAAGAATTATGCTCACTGTGGAATGACAATGATGGTACAACCTTGAGTGACACGTATTGACTTTGAACTTAATAGAGTCCACGATGGACTCAGTCACTCATGGGTTTTGAGGTTGTAGTTATCTTTAAGATCTAAGAATTGAACCCAACTATTGTAAGTAGAGCATGCATCCGAATTGGGCCTAGTAGGGTTCTCTCGGTACGAGAATACCGCCCTACTATGGATGGGGTCAACAAGCCTCTGGGGTATTGTGAACACCCCAAATTTTCCAAAAAATCCAAAAATTTCTCCTTTTGCCCTTGAGCCCATCTTCTGAATAATCGGGTCAATCTTTAATCAAAATTTTTATTCATTTCTCGGATTCGCTGGAATCGAGATTCAATTTCCCTATCTGACCTAATCTTGGATCCAAATCGGATATCCGGATCCAATTCTGATCCCAGATCTTCTATTCTTCAAAAAAACAAAAAAATCAATTCATGGTATTTTATCAGATGTTTTATCTGGATCCAATCTCAATTCGAGATCCAAACCCAATATTTTCTAAAAATCTTGGACCTAGATCCATTTCAGGGGTCATTTTCTGAAATAAATCATGTAATTTTCTCAAAAACCGCATTTTAAGAAAACTTGCAATTTCAAAACCAATATTTTACAAAAAAACCTTTAAAACCTTATTTTAGATCTCATCTTCCAAAAAACCCCCATATTTTCTTCATATCTTTAGAAATTTTAGAAAAAATTCTGAAAAATATAGCCTTCTACACCATTCTTTAGAAAAAATTATAGATGGGCCCTCTTTTTGAAAAATTTTCAAAAAAAAGGGGACCATCTCTAAAAAAGCCCCTAACGGCTTTCCGTTGTGAGGGAGACCACAAAGTTCTCCCGCGCTATCTCCCTCGAGCTCTCCAGACCCTTCCCGATCCTTTTCCTAAATCTCTTTAAAAGGGGCACGCAGGGCTCCCGATTACTTCATCCGCCTTCACCCCTCCATTGTGCTTCTTTTATGGAATTCCTTCTTCATCTTCATTCTGGTTCTGAAGGGAGCCCCACAGAAGACCACCTCTTCACCCCCGCACCATTCTTCTCCTTCACAAACCGCCATTCACCCTTCCATTTTGACGCCTCTCTTCCTCCCTTCTCCCCTTATCTCTTCTGTCTTCTTTTTCTAGTTTCTCTCCTTGATCGATTGAGGGAACTTCAACCCCTGCAGTAAAGAGTCAGGAGGAAATACCACTCGATCAAATAAGTCATCTTCCTTCTTCTCGGCATTTCTTTGGATTCCTTCTCCAATGACCGGAGAAGGCCATCCTTATAGCAGAAGCTCTATCGAGGTAAGCATTTCTGCCTTTCTCCATATTCCCCTTCTTATCTTCTTTTTTTTTCTTAAGTTCTCTTTTACGAATGTTGTGGTTTAGATTTTCATTTTTTTAATTAGAAGCACCCCTGTAATATCGATTTGCTTATTGCAAAATCGATCTACAGATGTGCGATAGCAATGGAATGGATTAATTCTGATACATTTTTTTTCTTCTTTTCTCCTTTTTTTTATTTATTCTTCGGTTCCATCGTCATTTTCTCTTCTTTTCCATATTGAATTTCAATAGTTCTTTATGTTGCGATTCAGATTCATATCCTCTTTTTTTTAAATTATTTGCAATTCTGTACTATATCTGATTTCTAGTTCCATTTTTTTTAATCCATGTGTTGATCATCCATTGATTTTAGAAACCACATTTGTTTTGATCATCTACTAATTTTTGAATTCCCATCTTCACTTTTGGTGGATGGTTGATTTCGATAGTCACGATGATTTTTTATTTCCTGTTTCTGTCATAAATAATCCACCCTTATTTTGATTCTCTGATGATCCGTTTTATTTTTCCTGTTTTTCTTTGATAAATTGCCTATCAATTTCACTTTGCCTGTTCTGTCATTGATCCGAGTGTAGAAGGGAGGACACAGTTAGTAGCTGAAGACTTTCAAAGACCTGAAGCTATATGTCCAGGATTATACAGTTGTTGTTGGGATTAAGAATAATATGATGACCAAATTGGCGAGGCTATCAGAGTTGTAACGTCTTCTAGAGTTCTAAGACCTCTTTGAGGGAACAGGGATTGGTATGGACATTCGCATCTGACCCAGCAAGTGTCATTCGAAGGCATCTCATTTTCCTTGATAAAACTGCTCGTTGTGTGGCCAAAAGCCTAATAGCGTCTTACTTAGAGGTTATATTTCATGAGGTGTCTCTGTTCTTCTGCTTAACTAGTGACATTTTTTTTTCTTCTGTTCGACATCAACATCTGCTTAATAGTCAACAAAAGCTTGAAGCTCGAGGTACCAGGATTTGTGTACATTAGTATTCTAACAACAACATTTACGGGGAGTTGCATTTTGTCATCTATTGGTCTTGTTACCCTGTCGAACATCCCATTTCCTTGATACTGTATTCTCATCCTGGCCTATTCCGTAGGTTTTGATCTGAATTTTTGTAGTAAGCTTACGTTTCTTTAAACTTTTGTGTGGTTTGACATTGCAGGATTCTATCACCTCACGATTTCTTTTCAGATATGTCTTTTAAATGCCCTCCAGTATCATGTAGCATTAATGCGTGGTGTCTCATCAAAATTTTCTGTAACTGTTTTTGGTTTGCTTTGTACTGTTGTTCACATGATTTTCTATATCTATATTTTAGTATGATCTCTGATTTCCTTATTTTACCCTGATGTTATATCATTGTTTATAATTGTTGTTTACACTGATCAGTTTCATCATAATATAATGTATATCAATTTGATATCTCTTTATTAACATCTCTGGTTTTTGTATTGGTATGCACTGTTCATAATTCATCATATGGTATCCTACCTTAATTTTTGCCTTGATGTCTAAAATTTCAAATCCATTTTATCCGTTACGTTATGTATGTTTATCCCTCATTAATGCTTTTCTGTTTTTTATACATGTACTTATGTAATATTTTTCTTGTGCATGTGCTTTCTGTATACATGTTGTCTGTGAAAATCACATTACATCCATCATAACCATAATACACCCCTGACATTTTACTCACCTATCACATATCTTCATTTCCCGCATACATATACCACCCACTTTCCACAATACAATACCCTCCCAACTACATTCTTCCACTTCCACCATTTATATCACCTCCAGATGCACTTCCCTGCTACCCACACCATCAATACCTCTCTCACTGTTGTACATGCCACCTTAGTACCCACAGCACACTCACTCACTCTTGCACAGTCATATCCACCCCACATTGTCATAGTTACCTGTTAGAACTATATACACCACTTTTACTACCTGTGCATTAACATCTTTAGATCCCAGCGTTAGTTTTTCCTGTGTTATCGTTACAGTTTGCATCTTGTTTCTCATTCTAATTTTCTCTCATGTCATATATCAGCATATCCCAAGTGCAATAAGATTTGTGATCACTAAGATGGTCTTCTGTGCTGCGTCTTTGGTTTGGCACTGTTTCATATCGAGCTCAGCTGAAGTGTGAATCAGGATCCTTGTGATATGGGCATGAAAGGTCGCTAATGGTTCCATGAAGACTCAACTAGTTGGAGTTATACCATCGACAGGATTAAGTCAGTTGTATATTTATATTTATGTAATTATACATTCATTATATGTCTTACTGCTGTGCATATATCACCGATCACATGCATCCTCTTTTATTTATATGCCTTCATATCTTTTTCTTAAGCATCATCTTCCCCTCCAGACATGTCTTAGCTTATATCAAACAATTTTGAAGTACTGTATTGAGTGCTAGAAAATAAATTACCCTCTATGTCGACTATGTTCAAGTATGTTGAAAAGAATCTTTTCACCTGTAAAGTTCATGCATCCAGTTTTTAAGATAATTATTATCTTGGTGTTCTCCCAAGAGTTGGCACGGAAACAGGAAAATGTGAATAAGGAGATTATAAGCTGAAGTTCTAATGTGTTCATAGTGAATCATCTGGTTGCTTCACGGTCCCTTTGTTTGAGCCAGCGGTATACCTTGATGACATCCATTATGGTACATTTTTTTTTTCTCTTTTCATTATGATATCCTCTAGTTCTGTCCACAGTCAATCAGATTTGCATGCTATGGATTAAACATCATATTGAATCACTCATTTTTCTGTGTACATCATGTCAACTCCCAGCCACTCCATCCATATGCATTCACAGCACAGCAGCCCCATGGGTTACTGTGATTTTCTGCACTTTCATAGTACACCAACTTCCATACCCTTGCATCAACACCATTATTTCATAGTTTCCCAGCATTTGTAAGCCATTGTTCTTTCATGTGGAACTTATGTATACTCCTTGCCAACCGTGGGCCCTTCCTTTTACAATTGGTATGGTTTTGATCTATGCTCATTTCCTATGGTTTTTATTCAAACGTGAATGTGATATCTAGATTTTACTCCATATTTGCAATTTGGTTTTACACTAACCCTATCTTTGCAGGAAAGTTATGAATTGTTGAAATTCCTTCCTAGATTAGGAGCATGAATTTCAATAAAATTTAAAGATTGTAATAGCTAGATATAATGAGAATTTACATTCTTTGTACTAAATTAGAATGTATGAGCATACATGTCTTAGAAATTACTTGTTTTCATATCATTTTCCTCTTTTATTTTCAAAAATTCACAAATGGGAAACACGAAGTGCACCATTTTATAAAAGGTGATTAAATCCTAAGTTAATTATTTGCATCAATGGCCATAGTCAAGGTGTGAACAAAACTTAGACTTTTCATCTTTTATGGAATAACATTGAATCCACACTGGATCCTTTTCAAAAATCATCATATTTTCAAATATCTTTCTTCCTTTATTAGAGTTTAACTTAGAATTAACTCAAGATATATATCAATGGCCATAGTCAGGATATATTGAGAGATTAATTTCATTTTAAACTCTATAAAGGCACAAAATATATTTTATTCTTTATGTAAATTCAAATATGATTATTATATGATACATTCAATGACTATAGTCAGGGATGTATTATATCTTCAATCTTATTTTAATTCACTTAAAGAATGAAATATGATTTTTAAAATCCAATTTCAAAATCTTCAATTCATTTCATCATTTAGGATAGAACTGCATCATATTTTCAAAACTCTTTTCCAAAATGCAAGTGATCTTGAATATCTTTCTTCAATTTTTCAATTCTATATCATTTCAAAAGTTCAAAATCCGATTTCAAAGTCCAAATTGACTTTGAAATTTCAAATTCATTTTATACTCAAAACTTCAATCAAGTTTCAAAGTTCAGTTAACTTTGAAATTCCAAAGTTCATTTTCAGGATTCAATTTCAAATTTACTTCAACATTTTAAAGCTCAATTTCAAAGTTCAATTTAAACTTTGAAATGTCTGATTCATCTTCTGATTTCAAAAAATCAAGCTTTAAATCAAGTTCATCCTTTATTTTCCATTGAGCCTTGACTCTCAAAATTCAAAATCAAAGTTTTGAGATTGAAATTCGATTTTTCCTAAGTTTTCAATTCAATCTGGGTTTTCAAAACCCAGATCCATCTTCAAAAGTCTCATTTTGGACTTTCAAAATCCAATTCTAAAATTCGAATCCAATTCTATTTAGGATTCCAGATTTCGGATCCAACTCCATCTTGGATCTCAGGCTTTGGATCCAAATTCTGTTTAGGATCCCAGATTTCCAAAACCAATCTTATCTTGGATCCCAGACTTCGGATCCAATCTCGTTTCGGATTCCAAACTTCGGATCCCATTCCATCTTGGATTCCAGATCTTAAGACCAATTTCATTTTGGATTCCAGATTTCAAAATCCAATTCTATTCCCAATTCCAGATCTTAAGACCAATTACATCGTGGATTCAGATTTCAAAAACTAATTCTATATTGATTTCCAGATTTCAAAACCAATTCCATTTTTCAGATCCCATCTGGACTTCTTAAATCCAATTTTATTTTCAAATTTCATTTGGATTTCTTAAATCCAAAACTCCATCCTGACTTCAAACTTTGAAACTAAAATTCAATTCCATTTCAAAATTCATTTCCTCTCCTAAATCCAGGTTCAAAATTCAAAATTAAAGTCCATTTCTGACTTTAGAACTTAATTTCTTTTCTTTTATCTCAGCTTCAAATCATTCTTTTCAATTCAAGATTTATTTTTCGAACTCCGATTATTTCAAAGACTTAGAATTTCAAATATCTTTCCTGATCTATCTCAAGTTTTAAGATTAGATTCAACTTTCAAAAACCATTTCTTCACTCCATTATCAAGTTCATCTCAGAAACACTTAGAAATTTCCAAATCATTTTCTCAAAAGAGCATACATCTTGGCATTCACACAAGCATGATTCTTTGTGCATTTTAGACTTAGAAGAAATTCTTAGATAATATTTAGGCAAAGCAAAAAGGTATAAATTCGATCCTTGGTTCGATTACCTCTGGTAAAGGTGCCAGGAATTTTTGAACCTCGTACCGACGATAATATCTACAAAAATCCATGATTGTATATTTTCTTATTTCTTTATTGTTTCATAATTTTCTTAAACCCTAGACGTTCTTTTAAGTTTTCCCCCTATCTTTCAAAAGATCAGGCGTATTTTTCTTCTTTTTTCTGATTTATTTAAATTCTTTTGATCCTGCTTGCAATTTTTCAAAATATTCAGGTCTTGTCATCCATCATCAAAAATGTCTTCTTATCCAAGATCTCTTTTTATCAAGTGATCTCTTCTTAAATCTTTTAAAATCTCTTTCATCGTCTCTCTTTTCCCAAAAATTCTCCAAGGTTTGAACCCTTCTTTTATTTTTCAGAAAACATCAGGCTTTCCATCATGATTCAAACGAGAGCAGGAAGGAGGGCAACTCAGTAGCACAATGACAATGAAGTGGAGGAAATGAACTCTCCCAGATTATCCCAAAAACGTAATTCAGATGAGGATCATGTCCACCCAGCAATGTACAAAATATTCCAAAAGATGATGGCAAAAATGATGTCCGAACAAGCTAGGGCAGGTTCAAAGAAAACATCCTCTAAAAATAAGATCAAAAGAAAGCCAGTAAAGAAACATGTCAGGATCAACAAGAAGCGAGTTCAGCAGGACAACACCTTAGAGGGTACAGAATCGGCAAAAGAGGATTCCGAGAAAGAACAATTTGTGTTCGTCCCAAAACATCTGCGACAGTCCAAGAAGGTGGCGGAAGAGCCCAAATCAGTAAACAAGCCTAGAGATGGGGTCCCGGCAGAAGATTCAATTCAAGCACTGACTAAGATGGTCAAGGACCTGTAAATCCGAGATAAGGGAAAGAAAGTATATACTAGGCAAGACTTTTACCTTGGTCTAAATGGGGATAGCAGCCTGGAAGACCTCCTCCGAAAGTTTATTAAGTTTGATGGGTCCGACAACCCAAAGGCCCATCTCGCCATGTTTTTCGCAGAATGTGCCAGATTCAGTGAAGACAATCGGACCCTCTTCTTGTGCTTTCCTCGCAGTTTGGAGGGCGTAGCAGCTAAGTGGTACGCAGAACACATCAACCCTGTTAAGCTGCGAGATTTTGACAAGGTTGTTAATCTATTTGTAGAGAGATTCATGTTCAATACTAAGGCACTGCCAACCCTCAATCACCTATATAATCTGAAGCAAGAGGACAAAGAGAAGGCCATAGATTTCATTCGGAGGTGGAGAGATACATGCAATAAAATGAGAACCCCCATCTCAGAGGAGCACGTGCTCCAAGTCATCTTAAACAATTTCTCTCAACCTCTCAGAAGCCTTATTTCCACCAACCCATCAAAATCATTCATAGAACTTATTGAACGAGCTGAGTGGCTCGAGATGGGGATGGACAATGGGATGTATGAGGGCATCACTCTCATCAAGAGCGTCCAAGACCCCAAAAAGAAGGTGAATTATACCTTCTCGACCAACTATGGCGGCGGTAGCAGCAAGGATAGCAAGAGCAAGCAGACAAGTCAGCGAGAGGAACCCTTCAAATAGAATGACAAGCCAGTTTTGGCCAAACAGAAAGAAAAGATAAAACGTGAAGGTTGGGGTTATGACCGCCAATTCACTGCTCTGGAACAATCCCTCGAGCAAGTTCTGGAGTATATGTTGAGCAAAGATATGATTAAACTTCCGAGAGTTGCTAATCCCCCGGTCCCATTAGGAAAATAGAAGGACAAATTCTGAAAGTTTCATCGACCAGTGAGGCATGACACAGAGCACTGCTTTGTTCTAAAAAATATCATCCAGGACTGCATCGATAAAAACCTTTTGATAGAAGACGAAGATGAAGAGCAGCCCACTGTCCTGACCAAGCCCTTTTCGGACCACTCAAAGAAATGATAATGCCAAAGTTTTTCTTGCTTTCCTCTTTTCTTTTACCAATTATCTTGTAGGGGAAAGTCAGCCCCAGTCTTTTATGATCTTTTGCTTGTAAATACTCAAGTCTTGTTTTTCAGTTTTTTATCAATGAGAATGTCAATTTCCTTGTGTTCAATTCTTACTTCTTTTGCCATATTGGGATACCCTTTTATTTCATTTACACTTCAAAAAATTTCTTTTACCATCAAATTCCTATTCTTTTCAGGATGAGGGACAATCCTGACATCATCCATGAGAGAAATGATATTACCTATGAGGGTTTTTCAAAATCATAAAAATCTGAAAAATTTCTGCAAAAATCTTCGTCGTGATCACCAAAAGTTCAAAATTTTGATCCAATCTTTTCCAAAATCAACTAGCGTGTTGACCCTCCTTTTTAAAAAGCGGTTTCAAAACCATTGTTTTCAAAGAATCAACCCTCATGTTGATCTCTCTTCAAAAATTCACCCTCGTGTTGATTCTTCTTCAAAGATCAGTTCTCGTGTTGATCATTCTTCAAAATCAACCTCACAGTTGATCCTTTTTCTCATGAACATTCTCCTCTCACTTTAAAAGATCCCACGTGCATGCAGGATCAAACAAAATCTTTTCCTTAATTTTTCGTTTACCAATCTTTATCAGTTTTATCGGTTTTTATTCATCTTTATCAATTTTATCAATTTTATTGATTTTTTATCTATTTTTATTAATTCTTCTTGTCAATTCTTATTTTTCAGTTACCCTTTCAGGTTAAGGGATAAACCTGATGCCTCTTTCCCATGAGGTATTCCTTTTTCCTTTTATTTCCCACTCAGGTTAAGGGACAAACCTGAATTCCCTCTCAGGTTAAGGGATAAACCTGAACCTCATTCTGTGAGGTCCTTCTTCCTTCAGGATAAGGGATAATCCTGAAGTCTTTTATCATCTTCCAAGTATCCTCAGTTTTTTTCCACCAAATTTTATCAATTTCTACTAGATCTTTGTCAATCTTTGTCAATTCTTTACTAATTCTTATTCTTTATCAATTTTAGCAAAATTTATTGATTCTTTATCATTTTTTATCAATTCTTTTTCAACTCTTTATCAATTTTGTCAAATTTGCCAATTTTATTCTTTTCCCATTCAGGATAAGGGATAATCCTAAAAACCCCTCATAGGAGCAATAATGCTACCTATGAGAATTCCTTTTCAAGACAAATCTCCATTTTATCAAATCTTCCATCAATTTCTATCTCTTTTCATCAGTTCTTCTCAAATTTTATTCTTCCTCGTTCAGGATAAGGGGTTAATCCTGAAAATCAGACCACATATAATTAACTATGATGGCCTTCTTCATTGCAAGTCAAATAAATCAGTCCTCGAACTAGTCATTCTCGATCCTAGATCCGGTCCTCGCACTGACAATTTTTCAAAATTCAATCTTCTGATTAAAACTTTCTGTCAAAAACCTGAGTTACGACTCGAGCTTCCTTTTTTGGATCCAATGCTCGTGTTGGAACCAATCGTTTCTTCAGAAATTCGAGTTTTCAAACTCGGGTTTCTCTTTTATCTTTTATTTTTGAAGATCCGAGTTCCGACTCGGGTTTTTCCATTTATTCTTTTGTTTGAAGTTTTGAGTTCCGACTCAGACTTCCTTTTGGATCCAATGCTTGTGTTGGAGCCAATCGTTTCTTCAAAAAATTCGAGTTTTCAAACTCGGGTTTTCTCTTTTATCTTTTATTTTGAAAATCCGAGTTCCGACTTGGGTTTTCCCCTTTTTCTTTTCGTTTGAAGTTTTGAGTTCCGACTCAGACTTCCTTTTGGATCCAGCGCTCGTGTTGGAACCAATCGTTGCGTAGAAAAATCGAGTTTTCAAACTCAATTTTCTCTTTTATCTTTTATCTTTTATCTTTTATCCTTAAGATCCGAGTGCCGACTCGGGTTTTCCCACTTTTTCTTTCGTTTGAAGTTTCGAGTTCCGACTCGGACTTCCTTTTGGATCCAATGCTCGTGTTGGAACCAATCATTGCGTCGAAAATTCGAGTTTTCCAACTCAATTTTCTCTTTTATCTTTTATCTTGAAGATCCAAGTTTCGACGAGTTTTACCCTTTATATATTTCATCTTCCTTTTTAAATACCCGAGTTCTGACTCGGACTCTTCTCTTTTTCAAAAAACTCAACCCGCAGGTTGGTCCATCCATCTTTTTTATCTGAGTTCGACTCAGGCTCTTCTCTTTTTCAAAAATCCAACCCTCAGGTTAGTCCGTCCATCTTTTTAAATATCCGAGTTCCGACTCGGACTCTCTTCTTTTTCAAAAAACCCAACTGCCAGATGAGACTTCCAAAATCCAGCCTTCCGGCTAATCCATCACAAATTTCAAGCTTCAGATTTATTCTCTTTAAAATTCCTTATTTCTCCTTCAGGTTAAGGGATAAACATGAGTTTCCCGTTCAGGATAAGGGATAATCCTGAAACCATTCATAGAAGCAGCACAACCTTCTATAATGGTCCTTCCAAATCCAGTTTAACACTGGTCCTTCACCAAATCCAATTCGCACATTGGTCCTTCCAAATCCAGTTTAACACTGGTCCTTCATCAAAATCCAATTCTCACATTGGTCCTTCATCAAATCCAATTCTCATATTGGTCCTTCACCAAATCCAGTTCTCACAGTGGTCCTCCAAAATCCAGTCTAACACTGGTCCTTAATCAAATCCAATTCTCATATTGGTCATTCATGAAATCCAATTCTCACATTGGTCCTTCATCAAATCCAATTCTCACATTGGTCCTTCCAAATCAAATTCTCATATTAGTCCTTCACCAAAACGAATTCTCATATTGGTCCTTCAAAATCCAGTCTAAACACTGGTCTTTCATCAAATCCAATTCTCATATTGGTCCTTCATAAAATCCAATTCTCACATTGGTCCTTCACCAAATTCCAATTTTCATAAATTGGTCTTCAAAATTCTAGTTTTACACTGGTCCTTCAAAATTCCAATTGGTCCTTCATCAAAATTCCAATGTTTTCATTATTCCAATTTCTCAGATTGGTCCTTTAAAATTTCAGTTTTACACTGGTCCTTCAAATTCCAATTGGTCCTTCATAAAAAATTCCAATGTTTTCATTGGTCCTTCCAAATTCCAATTTCTCAAATTGGTCCTTCAAAATTCCAGTTTTACACTGGTCCTTCAAATTCCAGTTTTACACCGGTCCATCAAATTTCAATTGGTCCTTCATCAAAATTCCAATGTTTTCATTGGTCCTTCCAAAATTCCAATTTCTCACAATGGTCCCTCAAAATTCCAGTTTTACACTGGTCCTTCAAAATTCCAATTGGTCCTTCATTAAAAATTCCAATGTTTTCATTGGTCCTTCCAAATTCCAATTTCTCAAATTGGTCCTTCAAAATTCTAGTTTTACACTGGTCCTTCAAATTCCAGTTGATCCTTCAAATTCCAGTTTTTATACTTATCCTTCAAAATTCCAATGTGTACAATGGTCCTTCAAAAATTCCAATTTTCTCCAAATTGATCCTTCAAAACTCCAATCCTTCAAAATTCCAACATGTACATTGGTCCTTCAAATTTCTAAATTTTCTCAAAATTGATCCTTCAAAATTCCAATTTTTCTCAAATTGGTCCTTCAAATTCCAGTTTAACACTGGTCCTTTACCAAAACCTTTTTATCAAAAATTCCTTTATCAAGATCCTTCTCAAATTTCAGTTTAAACACTGGTCCTTCAGCAAATTCTTTTACCAAAATTTTTACTTAACCTCATTTTTTAAGTTGGTCTTGTAAAATCCAGTTTTACTTATCAAAATTGCCAAAATCAAAATTTTCAGCCCGAGGTCCTATCAAAATCTATATTGAGTAATTATTTCACAAAGGATTCTTGAAAACTTTGCCAATTTGCTAAAAATATGTGTTGATTCTAATATTTTATTGCACAAAAGAATCACCTCAGATTACCTCTAGTATTCTTTTCAAAAGGGTGAAGCTTTTTGTGAAAAAAGACTAAAAATTCAAATCTTCTCTCTGTTGGTCAACCAAAAGGATGTAAGAAATATCCTTGGTATGATTAGCGAAAGAAATATTCAATTATGTTGAAAATCCAGAAGCGAATCGATATTGATCATAGCTATGACGCATGTTTAAAGACAATTTTCTGGCAATCAGGCAGTGGAAAAATTGTGAGCAATAAAAAGAATCCACTCAATCCATATTCCCTCATTCAGATAAGCTACAATCAAATATCCGCAAAGGGGATCTCTCAATTGTTGTTAAGTTGAAGGCGAATATGCGAGTTCGACCCCCGAGGCCAAAGAAGATTTAGATCATCTCCAAGATGAAGAAGTTTGTGACGGATCCTGCCAAGGAACGTTTAGATCACCGCCAAGATGAAGGCGACTGCGCTGAGCCTCCCAACAAACCCTAAAAGATATTTGATTGTTGCTATCATCAAGAGATTTTTAACCAATGAGCCAATATCCCCAGTATAAGTCCTGAAAAAAACAAGGATCGGAGTATCTCCAAGATGAAGGAGTTTGTAACGTACCCTTCCCCGAAGAAAAAGAAAAGTCAGGACATCTCCAAAATGTAGGATGATGTAATAAACTTCCCCCAAAATCCCAAAAAGTTTAATGTCTCAGAAAGAGTGCCAGAAAGATCATTATGAGAAAGACCCCAGGATATCAAACTGCCAAAATTGCCAGAAATCGTCTTTTCTTATGCAAAATCTTTCATCAATATCTTTTCACTGCTCGCTTTTATGAAATTAAGAGTATTTCTTCTTTGTTCATATCAAGGAAATGAATAGTTTCCTTGAAGAAACTCAACAACTTTAAAATTTGAATCTGACTCTAGAATCCGGGAAGTTAACTTCATTTTGGAGGAAATACTCTAGGTAAAAAAGAGGGAACATCTTTCGCACATACGTGCACGCTTTCAAGCATTTGAATCAACTACAATTTCATCTTATTGGCAAAATTTTCTGGTTATCCAAAAATGAAATAAATGCTCAATATCTATTTTTGATGCAACCTAGCATTTATATTTTTTTAAAGAGAATTGCCTTATTCTGATGAGGTATTTCTCCCAGTCCCATCATGGTTTGTCCCCCTCAAGGAATCCATGCTTTGTGTATCCATTTCAAATAAGGATTGTACCTGAACCTCGTCTCATGAGGTATTTTTCAAAAATGTCCCATCCAGGTTAAGGGCTAAGCCTGTGTCTTTTCAAAATTTCTTACCTTTGTCTCATCCATAAAACTTTTTTTTCACCATGTCGGGATAGTCATCCCAAAGTCCCATCATAATTTCCAAATTTTCTTTTGTCCAAAGTATTTTCATTCTAGAGGATTTCGTTTCTTCTCAAAACCTTTCAGGATAAGGTATCAAACCTGAGAATAATTCTTCCACACCCAGTTCAGACCTTCTGACTAGGGCATTTTAAGAAAATTTGGCGTGTCTTCTTTGCCACTAAGCTTGGCTTATAACCGGCTTAGCAGCAAAGAGGGGCATCTATGAACACCCCAAATTTTCCAAAAAATCCAAAAATTTTCCCTTTTGCCCTTGAGCCCATCTTCTGAATAATCAGGTCAATCTTTAATCAAAATTTTCATTCATTTCTCAGATTCACTGGAATCCAGATTCAATTTCCCTATATGACCTAATCTTGGATCCAAATCGAATATCCGGATCCAATTCTGATTTCGGATCTTCTATTCTTCAAAAAATCAAAAAAATCAATTCATAGTATTTTATCGAATGTTTTATCTGGATCCAATCTCAATTCGAGATCCAAACCCAATATTTTCTAAAAATCTTGGATCCAGATCCATTTCGGGGGTCATTTTCTGAAATAAATCATGTAATTTTCATAAAAACCCCATTTTAAGAAAACTTGCAATTTCAAAACCAATATTTTATAAAAAATCCTTCAAAACCTTATTTTGGATCTCATCTTCCTAAAAACCCCAGTATTTTCCTCATATCTTTAGAAATTTTAGAAAAAATTCTGAAAAATATAGCCTTCTACACCATTTTTTAGAAAAAATTGTAGATGGGCCCTCTTTTTGAATTTTTTTCAAAAAAAAGGGGACCATCTCTGAAAAAGCCCCTAACGGCTTTCCGTTGTGAGGGAGACCACAAAGGTCTCCCGCGCTCTCTCACTCAAGCTCTCCAAACCCTTCCCAATCCTTTTCCTAAATCTCTTTAAAAGGGGCACACAGGGCTCCCAATTACTTCATCCGCCTTCACCCCTCCATTGTGCTTCTTGTCTAGAATTCCTTCTTCATCTTCATTCCGATTCTAAAGGGAGCCCCACAGAAGACCACCTCTTCACCCCCGCACCATTCTTCTCCTTCACGAACCACCATTCACCCTTCCATTTCGACGCCTCTCTTCCTCCCTTCTCCCCTTATCTCTTCTATCTTCTTTTTCTAGTTTCTCTCCTTGATCGATTGAGGGAACTTCAACCCCTTCAGTAAAGAGTCAGGAGGAAATACCACTCGATCAAATAAGTCGTCTTCCTTCTTCTCGGCATTTCTTTGGATTCCTTCTCCAATGACCGGAGAAGGCCATCCTTATAGCAGAATCTCCACCGAGGTAAGCATTTCTGCCTTTCCCCGTATTCCCCTTCTTATCTTTTTTTTTTTCTTAAGTTCTCTTTTACGAATGCTATGGTTTAGATTTTCATTTTTTTAATTAGAATCACCCCTGTAATATCGATTTGCTGATTGCAAAATCGATCTACAGATGTGCGATAGAAATGGAATGGCTTAATTCCGATACATTTTTTTTCTTCTTTTCTACTTTTTTTTATTTATTCTTCGGTTCCATCGTTATTTTGTCTTCTTTTCCATATTGAATTTCGCTAGTTCTTTATGTTGCAGTTCAGATTCACATCCTCTTTTTTTTTAATTATTTGCAGTTCTATACTATATCCGATTTCTAGTTCCATTTTTTTTAATCCATGTGTTGATCATCCATTGATTTTAGAAACCTCATTTGTTTTGATCATCTACTAATTTTTGAATTCCCATCTTCACTTTTGGTGGATGGTTGATTTCGATAGTCATGATGATTTTTGATTTCCTGTTTATGTCATAAATAATCCACCTTTTTTGATTCTCTGATGATCTTTTTATTTTTCCTATTTTTCTCTGATAAATTGCCTATCAATTTCACTTTGTCTGTTCTGTCATTGATCCGAGTGTAGAAGGGAGGACACAATTACTAGTTGAAGACTTTCAAAGATTTGAAGCTATCTGTCCAGGATTATACAGTTGTTGTTGGGATTAAGAATAATATAATGACCAAATTGGCGAGGCTATCAGAGTTGTAATGTCTTCCAGAGTTCTAAGACCTCTTTGAGGGAACATGGATTGATATGGACATTCGCGTCTGACCCAACAAGTGTCATTCGAAGGCATCTCATTTTCCTTGATAAAACTGCTCGTTGTGTGGCCAAAAGCCTAATAGCGTCTTACTTAGAGGTTATATTTCATGAGGTGTCTTTGTTCTTCTGCTTAACTAGTGACATTTTTTTTTCTTTTGTTCGACATCAACATCTGCTTAATAGTCGGCAAAAGCTTGAAGCTCGAGGTACCAGGCTTTGTGTACATTAGTATTCCAACAACAACATTTACGGGGAGTTGCATTTTGTCATCTTTTGGTCTCGTTACCCTGTCAAACATCCCATTTCCTTGATACTGTATTATCATCCTGGCCTATTCCGTAGGTTTCGATATGAATTCCTGTATTAAGCTTACGTCTCTTTAACCTTTTGTGTGGTTTGACATTGCAGGATTCTATCACCTGGCGATTTCTTTTTAGATATGTCTTTTAAATGCCCTCTAGTATCATGTAGCATTAATGTGTGGTGTCTCATCAAAATTTTTTGTAACTGTTCTGGGTTTGCTTTGTACTGTTGTTCACATGATTTTCTATATCTGTATTTTACTATGATCTCTGATTTCCTTATTTTACCCTGATGTTATATCATTGTTTATAATTGTTGTTTACACTGATCAGTTTCATCATAATATAATGTATATCAATTTGATTTCTCTTCATTAACATCTCTGGTTTTTGTCATGGAATGCACTGTTCATAATTCATCATATGGTATCATGCCTTAATTTTTGCCTTGATGTCTAAAATTTCAAATCCATTTTATCCGTTATGTTATGTATGTTTATTCCCCATTGATGCTTTCTTGTTTTCTATACATGTACTTATGTAATATTTTTCTCGTGCATGTGCTTTTTGTATATATGTTGTCTGTGAAAATCACATTACATCCATCATAACCACAATACACCCCTTGCATTTTACTCACCTATCACATATCTTCATTTCCCGCATACATATACCACCCACTTTCCACAATACAGTACCCTCCCAACTACATTCTTCCACTTCCACCATTTACATCACCTCCAGATGCACTTCCCTGCTACCCACACCATCAATACCTCTCTCACTGTTGTACATGCCACCTTAGTACCCACAGCACACTCACTCACTCTTGCACAATCATATCCACCCCACATTGTCATAGTTACCTGTTAGAACTATATACACCACTTTTACTACCTGTGCATTAACATCTTTAGATCCCAGCGTTAGTTTTTCCTGTGTTATCGTTACAGTTTGCATCTTGTTTCTCATTCTAATTTTCTCTCATGTCATATATCAGCATATCCCAAGTGCAATAAGATTTGTGATCACTAAGATGGTCTTCTGTGCTGCGTCTTTGGTTTGGCACTGTTTCATATCGAGCTCAGCTGAAGTGTGAATCAGGATCCTTGTGATATGGGCATGAAAGGTCGCTAATGGTTCCATGAAGACTCAACTAGTTGGAGTTATACCATCGACAGGATTAAGTCAGTTGTATATTTATATTTATGTAATTATACATTCATTATGTGTCTTACTGCTGTGCATATATCACCGATCACATGCATCCTCTTTTATTTATATGCCTTCATATCTTTTCCTTAAGCATCATCTTCCCCTCCAGACATGTCTTAGCTTATATCAAACAATTTTGAAGTACTGTATTGAGTGCTAGAAAATAAATTACCCTCTATGTCGACTATGTTCAAGTATGTTGAAAAGAATCTTTTCACCTGTAAAGTTCATGCATTCAGTTTTTAAGATAATCATTATCTTGGTGTTCTCCCAAGAGTTGGCACGAAAACAGGAAAATGTGAATAAGGAGATTATAAGCTGAAGTTCTAATGTGTTCACAGTGAATCATCTGGTTGCTTCACGGTCCCTTTGTTTGAGCCAGCGGTATACCTTGATGACATCCATTATGGTACATTTTTTTTTTCTCTTTTCATTATGATATCCTCTAGTTCTGTCCACAGTCAGTCAGATTTGCATGCTATGGATTGAACATCATATTGAATCACTCATTTTTCTGTGTACATCATGTCAACTCCCAGCCACTCCATCCATATGCATTCACAGCACAGCAGCCCCATGGGTTGCTGTGATTTTCTGCACTTTCATAGTACACCAACTTCCATACCCTTGCATCAACACCATTATTTCATAGTTTCCCAGCATTTGTAAGCCATTGTTCTTTCATGTGGAACTTATGTATACTCCTTGCCAACCGTGGGCCCTTCCTTTTACAATTGGTATGGTTTTGATCTATGCTCATTTCCTATGGTTTTTATTCAAACGTGAATGTGATATCTAGATTTTACTCCATATTTGCAATTTGGTTTTACACTAACCCTATCTTTGCAGGAAAGTTATGAATTGTTGAAATTCCTTCCTAGATTAGGAGCTTGAATTTCAATAAAATTTAAAGATTGTAATAGCTAGATATAATGAGAATTTACATTCTTTGTACTAAATTAGAATGTATGAGCATACATGTCTTAGAAATTACTTGTTTTCATATCATTTTCCTCTTTTATTTTCAAAAATTCACAAATGGGAAACACGAATGGCACATGCACCATTTTATAAAAGGTGATTAAATCCTAAGTTAATGATTTGCATCAATGGCCATAGTCAAGGTGTGAACAAAACTTAGAATTTTCATCTTTTATGGAATAACATTGGATCCACACTGGACCCTTTTCAAAAATCATCATATTTTCAAATATCTTTCTTCCTTTATTAGAGTTTAACTTAGAATTAACTCAAGATATATATCAATGGCCATAGTCAGGATATATTGAGAGATTAATTTCATTTTAAACTCTATAAAGGCACAAAATATATTTTATTCTTCATCTGAATTCAAATATGATTATTATATGATACATTCAATGACCATAGTCAGGGATGTATTATATCTTCAATCTTATTTTAATTCACTTAAAGAATGAAATATGATTTTTAAAATCCAATTTCAAATTCTTCAATTCATTTCATCATTTAGGATAGAACTGCATCATATTTTCAAAACTCTTTTCCAAAATCCAAGTGATCTTGAATATCTTTCAATTTTTCAATTTTATATCATTTCAAAAGTTCAAAATCCGATTTCAAAGTCCAAATTGACTTTGAAATTTCAAATTCATTTTATATTCAAAACTCAAATCAAGTTTCAAAGTTCAGTTTAACTTTGAAATTCCAAAGTTCATTTTCAGGATTCAATTTCAAATTCACTTCAATATTTTAAAGCTCAATTTCAAAGTTCAATTTAAACTTTGAAATTTCTGATTCATCTTCTGATTTTAAAAAATCAAGCTTTAAATCAAGTTCATCCTTTATTTTCCATTAAGCCTTGACTCTCAAAATTCAAAATCAAAGTTTTGAGATTGAAATTCGATTTTTCCGAAGTTTTCAATTCAATCTGGGTTTTTAAAACCCAGATCCATCTTCAAAAGTCCCATTTTGGACTTTCAAAATCCAATTCTAAAAATCGGATCCAATTCT
The DNA here is from genome assembly GCF_984573655.1 of Nuphar pumila. Taxonomy (NCBI): domain Eukaryota; kingdom Viridiplantae; phylum Streptophyta; class Magnoliopsida; order Nymphaeales; family Nymphaeaceae; genus Nuphar; species Nuphar pumila. Next base: position 32,252,685 of record NC_143262.1, on the reverse strand, counting down.
ATTTAGGATTCCAGATTTTGGATCCAACTCTATCTTGGATCTCAGACTTTGGATCCAAATTCTGTTTAGGATCCCAGATTTCCAAAACCAGTCTTATCTTGGATCCCAGACTTCAGATCCAATCCCATTTCGGATTCTAGACTTCGGATCCCATTCCATCTTGGATTCCAGATCTTAAGACCAATTTCATTTTGTATTCCAGATTTCAAAATCCAATTCTACTCCCAATTCCAGATCTTAAGACCAATTTCATCGTAGATTCAGATTTCAAAAACCAATTCTATCTTGATTTCCATATTTCAAAACCAATTCCATTTTTCAGATCCCATTCGGACTTCTTAAATCCAATTTTATTTTCAAATTCCATTTGGATTTCTTAAATCCAAAACTCCACCCTGACTTCAAACTTTGAAACTAAAATTCAATTTCATTTCAAAATTCATTTCCTCTCGTAAATCCAGGTTCAAAATTCAAAATTAAAGTCCATTTCTGACTTTAGAACTTCATTTCTTTTTTTTTATCTCAACTTCAAATCATTCTTTTCAATTCAAGATTTATTTTCCCAACTCCGATTATTTCAAGACTTAGAATTTCAAATATCTTTCCTGATCTATCTCAAGTTCTAAGATTAGATTTAACTTTCAGAAACCATTTCTTCACTCCATTATCAAGTTCATCTAAGAAACACTTGGAAATTTCCAAATCATTTTCTCAAAAGAGCATACATCTTGGCATTCACACAAGCATGATTCTTTGTGCATTTTAGACTTAGAATAAATTCTTAGATAATATTTAGGCAAAGCAAAAAGGCATAAATTCAATCATTGGTTTGATTACCTCTGGTAAAGGCGCCAAGAACAGTCGAACTTCGTACCGATGAGCAAATCCTGTCTCCTAATTTTCCCGCAAATATTTCAAAATGAAGGTGAGTAATCTTTTAAATCTTTTCAAAATTAAGGTTAAGTGAGACCTTCGCAAAAGAGTTCCTCTCTCTTTCTTTCTTTTTCTCTTCTCTTCTCTCTTCTTTTATGTCTTTTGTTTTCCCCTTCAAAAAGGAAAAATAGAGGTTAGAAAGGAAAAGAGAAGGAAGAGAGAGAACACTGAGAGGAAAAATTTTGTGATGATCACAGGTATCTAAAATACATGGAATAATCAACCCCCAGAAGGTCGAGTTGATGCCCGGACAATGCTTCGCCCGCGCACCAAGGGTGGAAGAGGTTAAATATCGAAACAATGCATTAGCTCTAGGTTCAGCGATGCTTGAATGTATGAGTGGATGGACGTTGTTGTGTCAAGTCTTGCATAACCTTTGTGAAGGTGTTATGATCGATATACGACTGGACCGACTGAGCAAAGACCCGTGTTGTATCCGCACAACTAAGCGAAGCTCAAGGAGTTGTCCTTGGATGCATGGGATACGGATGTGCCAAATATAAAAACTTGAGCATGATATTCAGCCGAAAGAGGCTTGCGCTAAGTCGGCAGACTTGAGCGAAAGATCCAAATCACAACCTTGAAGAGGCTTGGCTATGTCATGAAGACTTGAGCGGATGTTCAACTCATAGCCTTGAGGAGGCTCTTGCGATATACGCCAAGTCGTGGAGACTTGATTGTCGTTATTGTGAACTGCAACCCTGAGTGGTCAACACATTTACTTGAGTTGAATGGATGTATGATTGCTTGCTTAGCAGACCATTAGTGATTCTGACCCCGTTTAATGGGGATTTCAGGTGTTGAACCTGTGTTGCGATATGTAGAGCAAGGCGGCATCGAGTTCTAGGGTTTCTCTGGACAGAGTTGTACTGCTTCCTTTTATTGAGCCTATATTGTTTCCCAAGCAGTGATGTAATAAACATGTGGTTTTTGATCAAACAGAACACTTTGGTAGTCAATGAGTTGCTTGGCCACATACCTGTAATGTGCCTGGAGTTTTAAAAAACTGACGGCTCATTATCGTCTTATTCTGCTGCTAAAACCTTTTCTAAGTTCCGCTACAAAGAAAAAAAACAAAAATTCATGAAAATTTTAACTTAGGTTTGTTTTAGAAATCTGGGGCATTACAGTAATGTTCATCCATTCTATTTCAATTAATTTCTCTTTTCTCTTCCAGAATGCATTTTCAAATATATTTGTTGTTGGCACATTGGGTTATTTTTATGCATCAAATTACTTATTGCATGACTTTTCTTTTATTTTCAGTGTGTTTTACAGTGGTTGTGATTAATGTCTCACTGCTTTACTTCATCTTCATTGCATAACGTTAGCATTTGCTTCTTTCGTTCTACATAAGCACAACATAAAGTTTGTAATTAGCATCTGAAGTCAGAATTAACCCACTGTGAAATCCTGTGTCCAATCTGGATTTGCTGGGGAATCTGCTACATTATCACCGCATGATATCGTGCTCCCTTTCCATTCCCTGTTTTCAGCATCTGCAGCATCATTTTCATGGTTTAGGCATTGCTTCTTACCTTTTAGCTCATCGCCATTTTTTTTTCCTGCATCAAGTCACTCGGCATCCTCATATATATTTGGTTTATGTCTCATTATTACCTCAATTTGTTTGATTGATTATGGTATCGATCATTCTTACATTACATTTAGATCCTGCATCAACACATATTGCATGATCATCATCGGATTCCCCAGTACCTGTGTTGGAGTATCATCATTTGCGTATTCGTGCATTTCATCACAGCATCCATACTATCTCCTGCATCCCTGTACCATTTGCATCTTGACCATTCTGCATTATTCAACATCCACTTTCATTGCATATAATATAGAATTCATATTTCATTTGCATCCAAATATGTATTATTATCCTATATTTTCATCCCCTGATCTAATTTGCATTTTGTTTCATTTTACTTCATTCTATTTTGTTGCATACACTATTCACCGCTTACAATTTTGGTTGATGTGTGTCTCAACATTCATCTCAATATCATCCCCATCGTTTCCATTATCTTAAAACCCCCTCTGATATTAGCGCATATCCGAGGTGGTATTAAGATACATTCACTGAGTTCATTCCACCGTGTGCACATTCACTGAAGCATTTTTATTATTCACTAAGATCACTTTTAGCTTAATTCTGTCCATCGAAAACATGGTCATCCATCTGCTGTAAGTAATCATTTCCTTTGATTCTACTATTCATCTTCAGCATCTCATTATAGCATTTTATTGCAGTTGTCCATCAACTTGCTGCTACCTTAGGTACATTATTTGTGAAAGGATTTGTATGTGCATTGTATCTGTTACTGATGAATAGGTAGCAAAGTGATGTTCAGAAACAGATGGGAGTCTCTCCAATCCCCCTCATCATTTCAGATCAGAAAAGTGCTTGAAGAGAATATCAAGGTTCCGATATATCTTCTCGATAAAATATTGCTTGAGTATGACTTCTCTTGGGAAGAAGTGAAATGCTCATCAGAAGGTGATGTGAGTTTGAGTTGCTTTGACCAATTGAATTTACCCCACCAGTCACTCTGGGCTATGTATAGGGTTTTTGTTGCACGACACCGGTTGTAGTCGGTCATTCCACTTGATTTTTGTTAACCTGGGGTTCAGGCTAGGGTGTATTATGTTGTCACATATGATTGGTTGCAAGTCTTCCACCTTTGGGTTTTTAGTCAGTTCGATCAATTTTTTTTATGACTTAATCACTCATGTCTCTGCACAGTTTTGGAGCTAGCATGCATCAAGTCATGTTGCTCAAGTCCACGAACATGAGACCCAACTGATTCATAACATAGTCGTGTCTTAAGATTTTTGTTAGCTCCTTTTCTCAAATTTTAGGGGATCTGGAGTTCCATGATTAAATGCATTTCAATTGGATTGCCCATGATATTTCCTGAAATCACAAGCTCACTGATGCTTAACCATCTTGTAACTTTGCTCAAGGTTTGCTGTTTCTTTGAACCCGTGACATCAAAGTTACTATTTTGACTAACCTAAACATGTTCAATAACCCATTTGATCCAGTCATTTAGTTCTCCTATAACATACATTCTTTCTGAACTAAAAAGAAAGATCTTGTCCTATCAAGCAAGTCACAAGAATTGAAGAGCTTAAGACTGAATTGGAGAAACTGTCTCCGGATGAGTTTCTAACTGAAGCAATATTATAGGAGGCTCAAAGGCCATTTGTTTTTTATGACAAATCAATGGGAGAACCTGAGCAATCGTCAAACAGTAATTCTTCTAGTGAAGTAACACCCGGTTCTGATTTATGTGGCCCAAATTTAAACAACCATGCTTCATTGGAGCATAATGTTTCTCAACTAGAAATTTCTTCTAGCTCAAAGGATCAAAGATTATTTCCAAAGTCTGAAGACCATGAACTTTCATCGTTAGATAATATTCTAGGTGAAAATCTCTTTGCATTTGTCTAGTCATATTGAATTCATATTCATAGCATGTCAATTTTTGTTTCACCTACATTCCACTTAACTAGTATCACTTGCACATTAATATCACCTGTGCATATCATTCTAGCATTTGCATATTAGTGCAGTTCATTATTTCATTCAATATTTAATGAGTCTATGCATTTCTATTTTAACATATGCATCTCATTTCCATTCTAATATATTCATATACATTTTCATTTTAAGCACTGTATATGCATTCATAGCAGCTCATGAGCTCCTGTGTCTCCCTGTTATATGCATTCATAGCCGCTCATGAGCTGTTGTGTTCCCCTGTCATGTGCATTCACAGCAGCCTTTTGGCTGTTGTGACCTCATATGCATTCATAGCACATTGCCATATGCATTTACAACAACCTATGAGCTGCCGTGGTCTCATGAGCATTCACAGCAGTTTCATGAACTGTTGTAACTTCGTACATGCCCACAACAGCCTCACGAACTGTTGTAAGCTTCATTTTATGCCTTTCTCATTAGCATAAGCATTGCATATGCATTCTCATATATATCTTTTCATTAGCATGGGCATTGCATATGCATTCCCATATGTACTTTCCCATTAGTGTGAGCATTGTCCTTAGATAAATACATATGCATTTCCCCATTAAGCTTCATTCTCGTATGCATTTCTCTATTAGCATATGCATTTCTCCATTAGCATATGCATTCTCATATGCATTTTCTCTATTAGCATACACATTCTCATATGCATTTCTCCATTAGCCTTTCATACACATCTTCATATGCATTTCTTCATTTAGCATAAGCATTGCACTTAGGTAAATGCATATGCATTTCATTCATGTATTAGGCATTGCATCTTCATTAACATATGCATTTTCATTATAGCTTAGGCATAACCATATGTATATTAGTTTTAACATGGTATTTTTAATTTATTTTCTATATTTTGCATTTTTTTTTCCTTGTGTTTGCAGGTAAGCATGGAAGATCCTGATTTCTTTTCTTAGATTAGGAATTTCAATATTCAAATTTAAATTGTAATAATTTCATATTAATGAGAATTTTCATTTTTCTGTTTAGATTAGAATGTATGAGCATATAGTTTCATTTTAAATTCTCATAATTGCTTATGGCATTTCATTTCACTTTATTTTGCAAAAAGCACTATGGAAAAGCATGAATAACATGCACATTATTCTAATAAAAGGTAATTAATCCTAAGTAAATGATTCACATTTATGGTCATAGTCAAAATATGAACAATACTTAGGATTTTTATCTTTTATGGAATAAAATTTGACCTACACTTTATGTCCTTTCTAAAAATCAACATATTTTCAAAAATATCTTTCCTTCTTTTATCAAAATTAAACGCAAAGATTAAATCAAGATATATTTGTGGCCATAGTTATGAATATATTGAAATTTAATCTTGCTTTAATTCTATAAAAGCCCCAAAATTTATTTTATTCTTTCTTGGAATTTAAATGAAGATTAACTTAAAATATATTTGTGACTATAGTCATGAGTATATTAAATTTAATCTTATTTCAATTCTATTAAAGAATGAAATTTGTTTTAAAAATTCTAATTTTAAATAAATTCTTTCAATGCATTCATCATTTTGCATCATTATTTGCCATCTTTTCAAATTATTTTAAGTCATTTTCAAAATTCCAAGTGATTTTGAAATAAATTTTCAAAAACACAAATTTCATTTCCAAAAATCAAAACCATTTTCAAATTCCATTCACAAATGCAAATTTATCTTTTTATTTTAAAATTCCACTCAGCTTTAAATCTCATTTCAAATTCCAATTTTCAATCCTTATTTCTCAACTTCACATTTCTAAATTTCACATGTTAACTTTGAATTTCATTTCAAATTCAAATGAATTTATTCAAAATTTTTTATTTCTCTTCAAAAGTTCTAAAATTTTGAATTTTTATTTTCAAAATGAATTCTAAAATTCTGAATTTTATTTCAATTCTCAATTCAATCAAATATTTGGAATTCATTTCAAATTTCCATCCCAAATTCTGATTCTGATTCTCAAAATCGATTTCAAAATCCATTTCAATTTCAAAATTTTCAAAATTTTCAAAATTCAAAATCTTTACTCTAATTTCAAATTTCATTTCCAAAATTCAGAAGTTCAGGTTCAAGTCTCAAATAAATTCCCATTTCAACTTTTAAATTTCAATTCAATTTCAAGTTTAATTTCTTCAAAACTTAATCTTTCAGAATTCCAATTTCAATCTCAAATTCTAATTTCGATTTCGAAATCCAATTTCAAAGTTTAATTTTAAATTCCAAATTTTCAATTTCTAAAATCATTTCTAAATTCTCATTTTTTATTTCAAATTCTTATTTCAATTCCAAGTTTCAATTTCCAAATTCATTCCCAATTTCAAAGTTAAGTTTCAATTTCAAAATGTAAACTCAAATTTCAAATTTTCAAATTCCAAATTCCAAAATCAAAGTTCATATCTCAATTTCAAAATTCAATTCTGATGTCAAATCTCAAAATCGATTTCTAAGTTTGATTCTCAATTCAAAAATCAACTCGAATTTGCTTCTTAATCAATTTTAGATTTTAAAGTTTTCAACTTTGAATCCAATTTCCAAATCCTCAATTGCAAACTTTCAAAGTAGAGTTGATTTCAGTTTCAACTTTCAAAATTTCAAACTTCTAATTCCCTTTTCAAATCTCAAAATTCACTTCAAATCCAAGCTTTGGATTCAAATTTCAATCTTTTCAAAACAAATTCATTTTCCAAACCATTTTCTAAAGGATATTTTTCAAACCTATTTCAAAATCACTTGGAAAAATCCAAATTTCTAAAACATTTCCAAGAAAAAGCATACACATTTTTCAAAATTCAAAAGTCATAGCACAAGCCAAATTCCATGTGCATTTAGGATTTTAGAGTAATCACTTAGACAAATTTAGGCAAAGCAAAAGGCATTGATTCGATCCTTGGTTCAATTAGCTCTGGTAAAGGTGTCAGGAACGATTGAACCTTGTACCGACGAGCGAATCCCGTCTCTCCATTTTCCCACTAAATTTCAAAACGGAGATGAGTAAATTTCAAAATATTTTTTCTTTAAAAGGTTAAGTGAGACCTTGTAAAGAGTTTCTATTCTCTCTTTCTTTTTTCTCCTCAAAAGAAAAAGGAAGAAAGGGAAAGGAGAAAAATTTTGCAACGATCACACACGTACTTCAAGCTTCAGCTTGAGTATATTGGCGTATCTTGATTGGATTCAGATGATCTAAACCTTAGAGTTAGGATTAAGGTCCTACAAGCCTTTTCAAAAATTGCATTTAGAGTCAAACTTATAGGGAGTGTTGTTTGCGCATCCTTGTTTGTACAACTGTGATTCTGTGATGCTCACTTATTTCTTATATTTCCATGTATTTTCTAGACTATTTTTTCTAAAACTCTGGGTATTTCTTTCAAAAATTTCCTCTCTATTTTTCAAAACCCAGGTGTATATTTTCTTCTCATTTTTTCATTCTCTTCAAATCAATTTTCTTAAAAACCCTGGAAATCCTTTTCTAAAATTCTCTTGATTTTTCTAAAATTCTCTTGATTTTTCAAAATTCTAGGTGTATATCTCTTCTTCCTTCTGGATCTCAATTTCTTCAGATTCTATCTTTTATTTTCACAAAGTCCTCCATTTTATCTAATCCTTTTTATTTATTTTTTCTGCCCTAGTATTATTCAATGTCGTCCAATTCACTTGATACTATCTTCCTCAAAGACCATATCTCATATGAGATAAGGCAGGGATTCCCAGATCATCGGGCCATTTATATTCTTCCTTTCTTTCCTCGATGGTATTATTCTTGCTTTGCAACCTTTTCTCGTATGTTTTCAGACCATGTGGATGACTGTGGATTGGAGCTGGGATCAACAGTGGGCAAGCCAATCATCAATGGAAATTTGATTCAAGCGTTGGCAGAACGATGGAATCCATGTACCTGCACATTTTGGTTCCCATGGGGGGAGATGACTCTGTTGATGGATGAGTTCAACGACATCATGGGACTACCGAATCCAGCTAGTCAGCCAAATGATCCCGTCGAACAACAGTTCCTAATCAATGTCAAAGGAGTGAATGTTCGAGATGCCTTGGCCAGAGCAATCGAGAGTAGATCTTGGCTACTCATTGAAATGAGTGGAAGTCAGTTCATCGATCTGTTTGGGCTCTATTGTAAGTATGGGGCATACGAAGAGATTGACATTCTATTCTGAGCAGCCAAGGAAAGGATTCAACATGCCATGGTTCTATGCATAGTAGGATTAGCTTTTTTTCAAGATGGCCAGAATTTTGTTGATATCAGAGTTGTTCAACTCTTGCAAAGATAGAAAAGTAAGCAAACCCATCGTCTTTCAATTGCCATGGCTGCCTTAGCTTTCCTCTACCGTGGTTTGACTCGTTTCGCCCTTGGTGAAACTATCTTGGTAGAAGGATGCATCTATGCCTTACAATCATGGTTTCTGCGACATATGCCATCAAAAGCTAGTTTATTCAGATTCAACAGCAAGGAGCTACAGTCCACTCTTCAGTATTGAGCCTTGATCGAAAGTCTGCATTAAGAGGAGATCAGGTGGGACTACTTCAATCGATAGGAATCAGTTTCTCGCTATACCTACGCACTGTAAACACCCCAAATTTTTGCTCACCTCCCCAACACTTCCACACAATCATCGCATCCTCTCCTCCAAGAACTTTAGAGGGCAAAATTGTCAATTTCTAAGCATGGACCTTGCAAAAGTCCAAATTTCATTATCAATTCTCAAAATTTCTTTGTTTTGGCTCAAATCTCCACTTTTAGTCATGAATTTTCAAAGTCTTACTCATAGCAGGAGACTGAAATCTCTAATCTCTGGATCAAAATTGCATTTCTTGAGACATGTCATTGCATATCATCGCTCCACATTTCATTGCATAACATGTCATTTCGAGGTCCAGAACTCATGATTTTAAAATTCTCAATCTAGATTTGAATTTTAAATTCTTTTGAAATCAATTTCCAACCCCTGGGTCTTCAAAATTGCCATCTTTTTCCATTCTAACCCCCAGGACTCTGAATTTCAAAATGTTTTCTCCAGAAAACAATCTGGATAATTTTCAATATTCAAATTTTGTCAGCTGGACCGGCTCTGCCTAAAGAAGGAGACAAAGCTTTGAACCTAGAATTTTTATCCCAAAGGACTTTGAAATTTGTAAAATCTCCTTATTTTAGCCTCTTTTAAAATCGTTTTTATAAATTTCCCCTGAAGGGCCACTTTCTTTCAAAAATTCTCGTAGTTAGGTCAAGTATTATTTTATAATTGCTAATTAGTTTAGAGTTTTATGAAAATTCCAAAAAGAAGTTCCAAATTTCACTTTTTCCTTTTTAGTCTTTGTTTTAAATTTAAAAAAAATAAAAAATAAAATAAAAAACTAAAATAAAAAGGTAGATGTGGGCCCCACTCGTGAGGTGGCGCCACATTGGCTATTCCTCACGAAAGTTTGATTTTAACTAAAATTTGAAAAAAGCTAAAAGCTAGGAGTCGTCCCCTCCCAAATGGCGACATTTCAAATTTTTTTTTTTAAAGTTAGTTAAGATTATCAAAACCTTCAAAAATGAATTCGAAAACTTTCAAAAGTTTCTGATTTTTTTGCTTGAGGAACCTTTGCTTTTTAAAAGCCCCCCCTTTAATCGCAAGAGAGCATCTGATCTCCGACTTCCTCTCATCTTCCCCCCAAATTTTTCTCTTCCTCTCTTCCTATCGCACGATCCTCCTTCTCCCCTCATAGCTTCCTTCTTCCATCTTCCTTCAATGGAGTATTCAAAGAACTCGATCGAACCTACAAGGCATACAAAAGAAATATCATCTCCTCTCAATTGATCCTCGAGGTATCCAGTTCAAGCAATCAAGTGAGGAGCTGTTTTTCTTTTTTTTCCTTTTTTTTTCTTTCTTCTACGAAGTCGTGCTCTAATGATCTCATTAGAGTTGGCATAGGTCAATTCACATTTTCTTTGCTATATGTTGATCACATCTATTCTATTTTATCTGATTTAATGATTTTATCGCATCATATGATTATTTCATTACATACATCTGCAATTTTGGGAATTACATATCATACTCATGTTATACATTACAAATCCATTGCATCAGTTGATGTGGTTTGCATCCATGATTGCCTCATACATTGATGATCGATGATGCCTTGCAATGACATCATCGATTTATCTGAATATCATGTTTTGACTGAATTACCATCTTTAATTCCATAACATCTTACTTGATTGTTTCAGCATCATAAACACTATGGAATGATATTTTTGTTTCATTTACTGTTTTTCAGACTCATGTATGTGCCATCCCATATTGAATATCATTGACTTCATCTATGCATTTGAAAGTTATTTCTGCAAGAAATATCAATTTCGTCAATGTTTCGGTCTCTGCAAACGCAGTGAATGAGACCTCATGTGGCATCACATTTATTATAATCCTTTTTACAATCTTGTCATTTTTGCATGCCTTTCCCTGTCTTCTTATATGTTTTTCTATTTGACATCGGTGTTGCCTAACATCTTTTGCATCTTACTAATTCCTACATACATATATGGCTTTGATTGGGCATCTGCATTTCACTGCGTCAAGCGATATCCTCAAGGATTTATCGTATAACAAATAGTGCCATTGACTTAAGCACAACATCTTTGTCATTTATGCATCCCATGTTCTTACAACGTCCCATCGATTGCATTTTCATCTATATCCTCTACTATATTTTCATTTCTTTTTATCAGCATTCATTTCTCCATCTCGCATTGCATAGTTTGAAATGTTGTTTTCTCCATTTGCACCTGTGTACCCTGTCACTACACATTGTATTGCACCTGTCACACCTTCAATACACAACATATCACTCCAACAATTAATCACCCTCTGTGTGATATGAATTCCTTAGGTTGGTTTAGCCTTTGCTATCATATATGTTTCAATTACTGTATAAGCTTTGTTGAAGAGAGATAAATACCATTTGTATATCATCATTTGGCTGCACCCTCAGAAAAATTTGAGTTGGCACTTCAATACCCTAAAATGCTGCACTGCAATTGATCCTCACCATCAAATGGCATGATCTGTAGGAGTATCACAGGCGATAGATATGGCTATTTAGAAAGTATGGGTTTAAGTCCTGTATTTGTTGTGAAACCCAGATCCGAATTTTTGCTGGGCTTTTTAAGAACCCTCTGTTGCAGCATAGTCTATTTACTAAAGCCATTAAGGACGGTTTGCAGGGTTAAGTTTTCAGCACACCAAGTTGTTGCAGGCCATTAAACTGCTATATACCAATCGGCTGCCATTAAAAGTAGTTCATGAACCTACTGTATTGGGTTAGGATGGTTTGAAAATCTGAATAACCATGATACTCACCCTATAGTTCACTTGCATAACAAATGTTTCCTTCTACAGTTGCATGACCACTTAGTCATCTACATATACTACACCATGGCATTTGCCTTCACTCCACATCATCACACCTTGCACTTACCCTACATTGCATATCATTTGCCACCTATTGCGCTCATGTTACCATTATATATGTCTTCACTCACTGCACAAGTATATTCACTGCTATACTTGTATATCAGCCACCACCTCCTGCCTTCACAATGCCATCATTTGCTGTCTTTCATCTATCATTTACTCCTTTTATTGCACCTTACTTGAAATTTCCATGGTATATTGATGCAAAAATGCACAGCATATCACTATGTATTTTCACAGCACATCATTTGAAGTTTCCACAGCATATCGTTTAAAGTTTTCATAGTATATCACTGTGTACTTTTATAATATATGCACCCTAATTTTGGTATGTACATCTGTATATATATTATCTATATGCCGATATCTCTGCACATGCATTAAAGTTTGATCATATATACTATAGTTGCAGGAATACATGTATTTCAGCCACCTATGCATCTTCCATCTCAATAGTGCATGCATTTACTTAGGTGAACATATATGTAACCTCTTTGGCATTCCCTCATAAAGCTTAGGCATTTGCATTTAGACAATTTCATATACATTTCCCCATCTAGAATAAGCATAGTATGTAGGCTATACATATGCAATTTTCAGTTAACATAAGCATAATCATTTAGGCATATACATTTGCATTTCTCATTTAGCTTAAGCATTGCACTTAGGCGAATGCATATGCATTCCATTCGTGATTTAGACATTACATCTTCATTAATATGTGCATTTTTACTATAGCTTAGGCATAATCATCTACATGTTAGTTTTAATGTGGAATTTTCAATTTCTTTTTTGTACTTTGCATTTCTTCTACTAACTCACTTTTGCAGGAGAAATCTGAAAGATGCTAATTCCTTTCGCTAGATTAGGAATTTCAATTTCAATTGTAATTGTAATAATTCTATATTAATGAGAATTTTTATCCTTTTGGATAGAATAGGATGCATATCATATAGTTTATTTTTTGTAATATCTTGATGTATGGTTCATGCATTTTTTCTTTGAAAATCACTATGGATGAACATGAATGGCACATGCACTAACTATTAAGGAGTTAGTAAACTCGGAGGAATCCATATTTGTGGCCATAGTCAGAATACAGACGAGTCCCAGATTTACCATCTTCTTATTAGCCACATTGAGCCTACACTATTAGGCTATTTTCAAAATCACAACATATTTTATGTTTACAAAATATTTTAGAATTAAATTCCAAACATATTTGCAGCCATAGTCGGAATATGTATTGAATTTACCTTAATTCAATTCTGAAATGCATATTTCAAGTGATTTTCTCATAATTTCTCAAAATATCTTTAGAAATTTACATTCATTCATTTAGACTAGCTCGCATCATAAAATCATATGCTTTTTCTTTTGATAATATCCTTTTCAAAAAAATTGATTTCTCAAAGATACCCTGAAATTTCTTCAAAATTCGATTTTCTCAAAGATTTGAATTTTCCATTATTAAAAGGATTTTCCAAGAATTCTCAACTATTTTTCAAAGTTTAAAATTGATTTTCAAAGTTGGAATTCTCAGAAAATATATATTCTCAAGGATATTTAGAAATCAATTTCTTAAAATCCCTTTCAATTTTCCAAGAACTTTCAAGAATTTTCTAAATCCAATTCATGATTTTCCAAATTACATTTTGATCTCGAATTCCAAGATTAGGAAAATTGATTTTCCTTAAATCCTCAAGGTTTTCTCAAGGTTATTTTCATCAAAATCATTTTATCAGGGTTTCTTTAGGAAATTGATTCCTCTTTCTTCTTTCAAAAATATTTTCCATCATTTTCCAAGATATTTTTAGAGGCAAACATCATGTTTTCAAATATGCATTTTAAAAGTTTCATAGCACATGCCTGATTCTCAGTGCATTTAGAATAGAACATCAATTTTGATAATTTAGCTAAGGTAAGGACATATTTGATCCTTGGTTTGATTACCCCTGGTAAAGGCGCCAGGAACAGTCGAACCTCGTACTGACAGGCGAGCCCCATCCTACGGATTTTCTCGCTATTTTAAAAATAGAGGTGAGTCTTTTTAAAACAATTTTCAAACTTTGGTCGAGTTTGACTCGCAGAATGTTTCCCCTCTCTCCCGCAGGGAAGGAAAAAATTTTGCGACGACAACACGCGCGTGGCAAGTGCTGTTGATTACTTGGTCCATTCTTCTGTGTCAATTATCAGCCAGAAAGGTGTCTCGGGCAATTTTCACAGCGGCAAATTCATGTCAATACTCATTTTCCAATGAGTATCATGCAAAAATTTGATCTACAATCAGATAAGTGGTCCAGAGCATACCATGCAACCAAATACACTTGGGATTCTTTCATTCCTCTTTCCATATTTCCAAGACCCAATGTATCTTCTGAATATCAAGAGTGGTGGTAAACTGTCTGCCTGCCCTCTCTTTGTCTTTGATCTGTCATCAATAAAATTTCCTTTTTCTGTTCTCTCAAAAGTTTCATATCAGATTTTTTGAGTGGTTTTTAAGTAAACAAAGCAATGGTTACAATTCTTGTGACAACTTCATCCCTAGTAATGGGACATTCTCTCCTAATGTCAAATTCAATCTTCATATTCTCCTTGTTTTTCTTTACTTTTTATCATGGTTGAAAACCTCGCCTAGGTAATAAGGCACATTTTCAGTTATTGTGAAAATAATAATGCAATTGTTATAATTCTTGTGATGATTCAATCCCTAGTAATAAGATAATCTCTTTGAATTGTCTACCAAAATCTTCAATTCTTCCTTTACTCAATAAATTCATCCTAAAAACTTCTTCCACGGTCTAACCATCCCTTTATCTCTGTAGAAAAACATTGGCATTTAACATGGTTCAAATAAGGATGGGAAAGAAAATCGTTCAGTAGCACAGTGACAGTGAGGCATATGAAATGATTTCCCCCAAATCATCCAGAGGACATGGCCAAGAAGTAGAAGACGACATTGATTCAACCATATACAAGTTGTTTCAGAAAATGATGACAAATATGATGTTCGAACAGGCTGGGGCAGGTACAAAGAAAGTATCTTCCAAGAGCAAGATCAGGAGAAAGCCCATGAAAAAACATATCAGGATCGGCAAGAAGAAAGTCAAGGACGACAGTACTTCTGAAGATACAGAATCAATAGAAGAGAGTTAAGAAGAAGAACAACTTGTGTTTATCCAAAAACCTCTGCGACAGTCTAAGAAGATGGCAGAAGAGCCTGAATAAGTGAACAAACCTGGATACAGAATCCCAGTGGAAGATCCAATCCAAACATAATTAAATGAAATGACCAGGATAGTCAAGGATTTATAAGCTCGAGATAAAGGAAAGAAAGTATATACCAAGGAGGATTTCTATGTTGGATTGGATGGGGATGATAGCTTGAAAAATCTCCCTAGAAAATTCATTAAGTTTGATGGATCCGGTGATCCCAAAGCCCATCTTGCAATGTTCTTTGCAGAATATGCAAAATACAGGAAAGATAACCATGCCATTTTCCTATGATTTCCTCGCAGTTTGGAAGGTGCAGTTGTCAAATGGTATATTGAGCATGTTAATCCCATTGAATTGCGAGACTTTGATAGGGTTGTCAATCTATTCATTAAACGATTCTTGCTCAACACAGAAGCTTTACCGACGCTCAATCATTTATGCAATCTTAAGCAGAAGAATAATGAGAAGGCCAGGGATTTCATTTGCAAATGGAGAAGTACTTGCAATAGGATGAAAAATCCCATCTCAGAAGAGCATGCCCTCCAAATTATTCTCAACAATTTCTTGCAGCCATTAAAAAGTCTCATTTCCACTTCCCCATCAAAATCATTAATTGATTGACAAAGCGAGCCAAATGGCTCGAAATGGGAATGGAAAATGGGATATATAAAGGTATTACTCTTGTCAAGAATATCCAAGATCAGAAGAGAAAGGCACATTTTACTTTCTCAGCTGGCACTTCAGGAAACAGTCATGGTAATAAGGGCAATAAGAATGGTAACAGTAGTGGTATAAAATCTGATTAAAAGAGAGGCCAGAAAGGAAAGTTCTTCAAAAACAATGATAAACCTCTTCCATCCGGTCCCTAGTAGAAAGGAGATTTTCAGGAAAAACCCAAATACATCAAATGGAGTAAGGATCGTGTGTTTACTCCTTTGGATCAACCCTTAGAGAAAGTCCTGGAATATATGTTAGACCAAGGGATGGTCAAACTCCCTAAAATAGCAGACCCTCCAGTGATCATTGGAAAATTTAAAGAACAATTTTGCAAGTTCCACAGAGCAATGGGGCATGATACAAAATATTGCTTTGAACTCAAGCATTTGATACAGGACTTCATCGACAAAAATCTCCTTGTGGAGGATGAAGAAGAAAATAAGTTGGAAATATTGTTGACACCATTCCCCGATCACTCACCGGCATCCATTACAGAATATCTCTTCTTACCATAAAATCATATATGTCTATGCTCTAATGAGGATATAAGTCTCCAGCATCAGGTTATGGTTCTTCACCAAACTCAGCTTGCCTCCAAGAAGATGGATATCATCTCAATCCTAAGCCGAATGAATTCATCAGTTGAGACCAAAAAGGTCCTTGCCTTCCCCAAGAAATTTATCAAAAAGCAAATCCCTGCAGAGAAAGCAGAAACTTCTAAGGCAGCAGAAGAACGAGCTAACCTACTCCATAAGCCAGTTACGACACTTTCCAATGTTTCAATCTTTGAATTGACTCATGATTCCCCGAAGCATCAGGAGATGATAAATGATTTGCTGAGGAAAATCAAAGTAAAGCCAGACACCACTCCAGAAGATATGGCACAAATTGTGAATCAGGCGATGACCAATGTGCCTATCACTTTTTTTGATGAGGATTTGCCAAAACCTCATGCATTTCACAATAATGCATTATATATCGTGGTAAGGACCAAGGGCATGACCGTCCCACATGTGCTCGTTGATGAAGGTAGCAGCCTCAATATTTGCCCTAGCGATAACAGCCAAGGCCTTGGGTCTGAAAGAAGAAGAATATGTGTCAGACCCGATCACAATCTATGATTTTGATAATCATGGGCAGACAGCAAAATGGAAGATCTTTCTGGAGATTTTTATCAATTATTCAGTGCACACGATATTATTTTGTCTTCAATGTGCCGCCAACATACAATCTCTTGCTGGGTCGAACATGGATACACAATGCAAATGTTGTTCCTTCAACACTTCGTCAGTGCATCAAGTGGTCTAAAGGTGGCATGATCACCATAATTTTAGGCGAAGACCTTGTAAACACCCTAAATTTTTCAAAATTTCAAAAATTCCCTTTTTGCCTCTGGCACTCACCTTCTGAGATATTCAGAAGGGCAATTGTGTCAACTTCTGTTCATTTCTCAGATTCACTTGTTGAAGATTCGAGATCCAATTTCATCTTTTGCATCTAACCCAATTTCGGATCTAGATCAGATATCCAAAATCCAATTATGAGCTCAATTCTCCTATTTTCAAAATCTAAAAATACAAAATCCATTTTCTGAATGGCTCAGACATTACATTCAGATCCAATATCCATTTGGATCCGCTCATTTCATTTCCTAAATTTTGAGATCTAAACTTGAATGTTTACTCAAAATCTTGGATCCAGATCCGTTCTGAAAATTCAATTTTTAAACAAATTTCATGAATTCTCCTTTTATAAAATCCTTAATTTTTAAAGCAAAATATTTAATAAAAAATTCTTAAAAAACTTCATATGGATCCTCACCCTCATTATTCTTTGGTTTTTCCTTCAAAAACTTAAAAAGGAAAATTTTCAGAAAGTAGTTTTGCCCTCTTTTTGAAAATTTCTTATTATAACCATCTTTTTGAAATTTTTTAAAATAAGGAGGGACCCCTTTTGAAAAAATTCTAACGGCTCCTCCCTATTGAACAACCATCACAGTAGATGATCAACCATCCATCTTCACCCTTCCACCCTGTGAACACCCCAAATTTTTCAAAATCTTTTAATATTCTCTTTCTGCCCCTAAATTCATTTTCTGAGCAAATGGGTCATTTCAAATTTAAATTCCAGTCCATTGCTCTAGTTTTATTGAAATTAAATTCATTTCATATGTTTAAATTGATTTTGGATCTGGATCCATTGTCCAGATCCAAATCTTAGTCTCCTTGTCCAAATTTTAAATTAAAATTATAGAAAATACCAAAAATAGTTTTTAAATAGCTCGGACAGTCCCTCTGACATCTGTTTGGATCCATCGTGTTGTATTTCTCGATTCGAGTTCCAAAACTCGAACATTTTCTCAAAAACTTGGATCCAAGCCCACTTTCTGAAGAAATTTCTCCAAAATGATCTGAAATTCTCAAAGAAACACTCTTTGTAAATATTTCTCAGAAAAATAAAAAAATTTAGTGTTTAAACTTTGTTTTGTTTAAAATTTTAGTTGTTCTACTACAAAAAATACAAAAAAAATGGGAAAGCAATACAAAAATCAAAAAAATTGAGGAAAGCAAAATGGTTTTAAAACTTGAAAATGGAATTTTTGCCAAAAACCTCCTTTTAAACATTTTTTTATAAAAATTCTTTCAAAGGGGGCCTTCTTTTGGAAATTTGGAAAATCCGCAACTGATCACTCCCACGCACTTCCCCTCTCACTTGCCGACCCTTCATCTCCAAACCAACTTCTTCTCCCTCAACCCCTCATCTTCAACCAACAGCCTCTCTCGAAGGCTCCTCTTCCCCTTTAAAAAGAAAGCACGCAGAGTGAAGAAGGGATCCGTCTTCACCCCTCCTGGTTCGCCCATTGCCTGCTGATCCGTCGCCCACCTCTCCACGGCGCCATCCCTTTCCTTCCTCCTTCCTCCTTCATATCAGGTAAGAGCTTCTTTCTTTTCCCTTTTTCGATTCTTCATTGAAATTTCTTTTGGGTCTTATTCTAAGTTTCATCCATCCATCATTTTTCGTTCCTTCGTTCTTTTTTTTTTAGCAAGATTGTGCGATCGATCTGCGTGTAGCAGAACCGATTCACTCCTTTGCAACAGCAAATGGAACAACTCTGTTCCAACATACTTTTTGTATTAGTTCACGTTTTTCATTTATATTAAATTCCTAAATGCTTTTGCTCTGTCTCGATAATTAGGTAGTGCGTCGTTCTCCTTTTGATTTTTTTTTCTTATTTTGTTTCCACACTAATCCTCCATTGATCTTGCTCTATTACACTCATTTGAGATTCCAGGTTATAGCATGCTCATTCTTCTTGCTATTTGATTGCCCTATTCCCATTTTTTTTATATCGACCATTGCATTGTTAATTTCTGTTATGTCTTTTTTTTTTAATTCTCTGATTGTGTCTTAACTCTTGTTTTCTTTTTTTTTCTTTTTTTTCTTTTTTTCTTTATATCACCCTTTGATCTGATCACCTTAGGCAATAAAAGAAAAGGCTAGCCGAGCCCTTTTGGAATCAATGGTTATATTGATTTGCCGTGCCAATGCCCAATTTGTTCATAGATATGGGAATTTTTTTTGTCATGATTGCCGTTTATATCTTCTGCATTTTCTTTGAGTCATTTTATCTTCTGTTAATGATTACTGTTTATATCTCTGCATTTTCTTTGAGTCATTTTATCTTCTGTTAATGATTGCCGTTTATATCTTCTGCATTTTCTTTGAGTCATTTTATCTTCTGTTAATGATCGATGTTTATATCTTCTGCATTTCCTTTAAGTCATTTTATCTTCTGTTAAAAGATGTTTGGTTGTTTTGGAAGTCTTTGTTGGCATATTCTTGAATCCTTTGCTTCAAACAAGGTTGCTGGGATCACTTCCCAGAACTTGATTTTGGACAATAGATTGTCACCGCCCCTTGCTAAGGATGCTTTTGCAATAAACATTGGCTCAGAGGAGCCAGTTGGATTGCTCATACACAACAATCCTAGTGGTGTCGGGTAGGATATGGGCAAGGAATTCCACGTCAATCACCACGCTGAAGCACCAGCATCAGCATATGTTACTGTTCCAGGAGATGCGAGCTTCAAATCAGACCACATCAATGGGGTTTCCCTCCCTCCAAAGGCACGGATGATGTTTTTTTTTTTTCTCTATTCCCTACTTCCAGCAGGAAGCTTGGCATTCGAATTCTAAGCATAAGATCACTTGGTAAGATCAAGCCTGATATCTCATGGAGTCTGCGTCATCTTTTTTTTTATTTTCTTGATTTTGTTGGTTTTGTTGGCCCTTTATAATTCTGATCCTGTGATCCAGGATTTCTGCTCGATCTTCCATATAGCATGTGCTTAGTGACTCTTGTTAAGATGATGTTATTCACTTAGCATCTCAATAGTTCTTGATGTTCTTCAGTGTTCTACACAAAAAGAAAAAAAAATGTGAGATTGGAGAATCAGAGTGAATGGAAACAAAAAAAAAAATCCAGATATTTCTTTGTCATCGATGTACGTTACATCCGTACGGCAAATTCCCTATATACACTACTGTAATTTCAGCATATCTTGTTTTACAGAACCTCATCTTCAATATATATTTTCCAGGTTAACAGACATATCAACATGTTATTCATACTTTATCTCTTAACATACATTCTCATTTTAGCATCATCCAGCATTTAGTAGCTATCTTTCATCAATAAAGATCTCCTTGTATTCCATGTTAACCAAAAAAAATATATATATAATAATCATTTTTTTTTTGTTGCAAAACATACCATTTTCTGTCACCATCATTTTCTGCAAGTTACACCATTTTTTTGTCACCTGCACATCCAGTTTCGTTCACTCACCTCCCATTTTACACCTATTGCAACATATACAACAACTATTTCACCATCTTCATTATGTTCACGCTCTACACGACACTTCAGTCCATATTTACTGCCTTCACTGCAGATTTTCACAGCAGTACACCACTGCTGTAACATACCTTCCTTGTTATTTCAGCAGATTAATCCCCTCTTATTGTTACATAATGCACCTTATCGTTTCATCCCTGTGTCGCCCATACATTGCCCATGTATCTCCCAACACTTGGTCGTCTACCTACCAATTGATGGCATGCGGACCAATCATATTGACATACTCCTGTGTATGTAAACATAATCATTGCCACATTACTTTCATTCATCTGTATGAGCATTTGTGAATTTGTACCCTGGCATTTTGGTGCTAATAAAATCGCTGTCATGGAGTTCTTGCTATACTGTCACTTTCTGCGTCTATACATTGCCTGCATTTCGATGCACACTCAAAAGTCTGCGGATGATATGTCAAGCCAACCTACCTGTAAATTCATTTTGCAGAAATCGATTGGTTAATCGATCTGCCATGACCTTGTTACACATCATCTTTATATTTATCATCCAAATACCCATTTACCATCTGATGCATGTATTTAGTATGTCAGCAATGTGTTGGCATTTGTATAAAACCTCCACAACACTACCTATTCCACATTTCCCTGCTATCATCTGCTGTAACATCAGCCATATCCCCCCTTCCAGCATTTTTTTTACCACTACATGTTCCTAACCTCTTCATGCCATCATATCAACCCAACACCCAGTAGGAGTCCAGCCATTTGGTAGCATTACATTCACTGCTGCAGTCCATGACTTCCACATTGTCCAGCCATTTGTAATTAGCCTCTTCCACCCACCTACGACAGTACTTAAAGCATTGCTATGGTGCCATTTCGGTGATAGTAACCAAGTATCACCATGGTTCCACCATGACTTCCTGTGGCAATGCTAGATATTGCTGCAGTGGAATATCTTCAGCCTTTTATCCCCTTTTGTATGTAACATCCACTCCACTTCTAGCACCACCTTACAGCACCTCCTTCTACTTACCTTCCCCTCACTGCCGTATACCACTATCTTCCCTCAAATCTCTCTTTCATGACAAAATACTGTTGTGCCTACCCGGTGTCATATATCACAACCATTTTGCAGCCATCTCCATAACTCATTTCACAGTAAATACATCAACATTACATTTTGATGTATGTACCACTATTTCCCCAAGATCCATTCATTTCCAGCACTCTCATCCACCTACACTGAGTGTATGTCATCTATATACATATATACATATATACATATATATATATAGATACATATGCATACATGTATATATATGAATATATATACGTATATATATATACTCATATATATATATGTATATATATATAGGCATGCACATGTGTACATGGATGTGTAATGTCATTTTCCATCTTTTTCATCATTTATATCTTGGTATATGAGCACTTTATCATTAAACATTTATATGATATGGGCGATTTCTCTTCTGTTTTCATGCTAACTAAAGTGTTTTGCAGGAAATATGTGGAAAATCTCATTAGTTGGAGTTATAAACTCAATTTCATGTATTGTAATAGTTAGATATTTAATGAGAATTTACATATTCCTGTTTTAGATAGAATGAATGAGCATTGTAAATACCATGAATTTCTTGTTCTCATATTTTTCGCCTTTATTTTCCAAAATCTCACAATGGTGAAACACGAATGACACGTGCACCATTTCGTAAGAGGTAAATCAATCATAAGTTGATGATTTACTTCAATGACCATAGTCAGGATGTAAACAAAACTTAGGATTTTTATTTTTTACGAAATAACACCGGATCCACACTAGATCCGTTTTCAAAATTCATCATATTTTCCTTAAATATTTTCTTCTTTTATCAGAATTTAACTTAAAATTAATTCAAAATATATACCAATGGCCATAGTCAGGGTATATTGAGAGTTAATTTCATTTAAAATTCTATAAAAGCACCAAATGTGTTTCATTTTTCACCTGAATTTAAATATAGATTATTATATAATACGTTCAATGACCATAGTCAAGGATGTATTAAATCTTCAATCTTATTTTAATTCATTTAAAGAATGAAATAGCTTTTCAAAATCCAATTTCAAAATTTTAAAATTCATTCATCACTTAGGATAGAATTGCATCATATTTTTAAAATTCTTTTTCACAAATCCAAGTGATTCTTTCCTTCATTTCTCAGATCAAATTCTATTCATAAATTCAAATTCAACTCTATTTCTCAAAAGAATTCAAAGAATTCAATTGCAAGGTCCCATTTGACTTTAAAAACTGTAAGATCAGCTTATATCCAAAATTCAAATTCTAATTTCAAATTCAAAGTCCAAATTGACTTTGAAATTCATTTTATATTCAAAACTCCAATCAAACTCAAAGTTCAATTTAACTTTGAGATTCTTGATTCATCTTCTGAATTTAACTCCAAATCCATTTTAGGATCCAGGATTCAACACTCATATTGGATCTCAGACTTCAGATCCAATTCCTCCTTAGGATCCAGACTCCAATTTCACTTTTGGATCTTAGATTTCAGATCCAATTTCCTTATAGGATCCAGAATCCAATTTCACCTTGGATCTCAGACTTCAGATCCAAATCCATCTTAGGATCCAGAGTCTAACTCTACATTGGATCTCAGACCTCAGATCCAAATCTATCTTAGGATCCAGAGTCCAACTCTACATTGGATCTCAGACTTCAGATCCAAATCCATCTTAGGATCTAGAGCTCAATTCTACATTTGGATCTCAGACTTCAGATCCACTCCATTTTAGGATCCAGAACCCAAGTCCACCTTGGATTCCAAAGCTCGGATCCCATTCTGTTTAGGATTCAGAATCCAACTCCAATTCTAGATTTCAATTCCATTTTCGGATCTAATCTGAATCTCTTAAATCCATTTCTATTCTTAAATACCATTTGATTTTCTCAGTCCTTTCCAAAATTCAAAACTTCAAAATCTAAATTCAATTCCATCTCAAGTATCCATTTTCCTCGCTAAATTCAAGTTCAAAATTCAAAGTCCATTTCTGACTTTGAAACTTCATTTCCTTTCATTTCAAAGCTTCAAGTCATTCTTTCTCATTGATTCTTCCAATCCTGATTTACTTCAAAAACTTAGAACTCCTCTGATCTATCTCAAGTTCTAAAGTTAGATTCAATCATCTCTTCACTCCCTTACCAAGTTCATCTCAGAATCCTTGGAAAATTTCCAAAACATCTTTCAAAAGGAGCATACATTCTTGCATTGCACAAGCATGATTCTTTGTGCATTTAGAGTTAGAATAAATTCTTAGATAATGTTTAGGCAAAGCAAAAGGCATAGATTCGATCCTTGGTTCGATTACCCCTGGTAAAGGTGCCAGGAACGGTCGAACCTCGTACCGACGAGCGAATCCCGTCTCTCCATTTTTCCCGCAATATATTTCAAAACGGAGGCGAGTAATTTTCTAAATATTTTTCAAATTAAGGTCAAGTGAGACCGCGCAAAAGAATTCTTCTTCTCTCTTTCTTTCTTTCTTTTCTCTTCTCTCTTTCTTTTTCTGTCTTTTATTCTTCTCCCTTCAAAAAGGAGAAAAATAAGAGGTTAGAAAAGGAAAAGAGAAAGAAGAGAGAGAAACCACAAGAGAATAGAAAAATTTTTGCGATGATCACAGTTTTGGCGACCGAGATGGGACTCGTCTTCGTCCGGTTGAATCTATGCCTTTGCTTTGCTTTTATATAATCTAAGTCTTTATTCTAACATATGTCAGGTACATTTTTCATGCAAAACTTAGAAGCCTAGACTCTGTCCTAAAGCTGACATTATTTGCATATAGGATCTAAGTATGGTTTGGTAGGACCATATTGAGGAGATTATATTCCATGTTCATATTAGACTTAGGTCTTAAATACAACTCTCCTCAATTCTAGGGATTGAATGCAAAACAATGTATGCAAGTGTATGCTTCTTTTCATTTAAATCTATCTCTTTAAGACTTGCATTAGAGCCTTCTGATTTTATTGCATGTTGGTCATATTTTGAAAACATCCCTACCTATATTGTCCCGGTCTTCACGTTGCTGGGCTGTCTCACTGAACCATAGTTTGGAAGAGAGCCTCACAACTGGACCACTTATTTGGGTTCGCGCCCCCCTACCACGTACCTAAGGGCCATAGTCCGAGGTATATCGGTAGGTGCTCAAGGATGTTGGGAAGCCTTTACCTTAGAACGGAAGAGATATATTATATGCCACGTACTTCGAGCTTCGACTCGAGTATATCGGCGTACCTTGATTGGAAACAGATGATATAAATCTTAGAGTTAGGATTAAAGTCCTATCAGTCATTTCAAATATTGCATATAGAGTCAGCTTTAGGAAATGCTATTTTGTGCATCCTTGCTTATATATCTGTGATTGTATGATATTTTATATATATATCTTCCTTATATTTTCCAAAACCCTGGGTATATACTTCAAAATTTTCTCTTTTATTTCTAAAACCCAGGTGTATTTTTCTTCTTCTTCTACATTTCTTCAAAAATTCTTCTGATCCTGCCTGCAAGTTCTTCAAATTTTAAATCCTTACCATTTATTCTCAAATTCCGTTTTTTTTATTTTCTTCTTCTGTTTTTATATTCTTGTTTATATTTTCATAAAAATCTCTTTCCGTCAAAGAGATATCCTTTTTGAAATGGTATTTTCTTTCATATTTTAGTTGGTTACTCTCCCTCGTAGAGTAAACAGCGCAATTGTCACAAAACTCAATCCCTAGTAAAGGGATACATTTTTTTAGATTTCAACCTAAATCCTTCCTCTTGTTAAAACTTCTCCAAGAAGTTTCTTTGGTCTAAAAACCACCACTTTTCCTCCACAGAGAGTTCTGATATTTCAAATATGGTCACGACAAGAGGGGGAAAAGAAACAGTTCCTCAACTCAGCGACAGTGAGGCGGAGGAGATAAGCTCTCCTAAATTAGTCAGGGGACAAGGTCAGAACAAGAAAGATGACATCGACCCCGCTATGTATGACATGTTCCAAAAGATGATGGCAAGGATGATGTTGGAGCAAGCCGAGACCAAGCTGAAAGAGGCAGTTCCTAAAGGCAAGCTGAGGAAGAAGCCTGTAAAGAAGCAAGTCAGAATCATCAGAAAGAAGGTGCAGCCAGACACTACTTCTGAGGAATCAGAGTCAGTCGAGGAAGAGTCAGAAGAAGAAGAGCAGATTATCTACAAACTGAATCCTCCGAGGCAGTCCGTAAAAATAACTGCAGAAGAGCCTGAATCCGTCAACAAACCCAAGTCTGGGGCTTTAGCAGAAGACCTGATGAGCCAACAAATGAAGAAGATGAATAGAGCAATTAAAGACATTCAAGCCAAGGGTAAGGGCAAGCAGACCTACACTGGCGAAGATTTTTACGATGGTCTAGATGAGGATGATAACCTGGAGAATCTTCCCCGCAAGTTTCTTAAATTTGACGGGACTGGCAACCCTAAAGCCCACTTGGCCACATTTTATGCAGAGTGCAGTCGTTTCAGAAAAGACAACAGAGCGTTGTTTATTTGCTTCCCTCGCAGTCTAGAGGGTGTAGCAGCCAGATGGTATGCCGATCACATCAATCCTATCGAACTACGAGAGTTCGATAAGGTAGTAAATTTGTTCATCGAGCGCTTCTTATTCAACACTGAAGCCTCACCTACATTAAATCATCTTTACAACCTGAAGCAAGGAGAGAATGAAAGAGCAGGTGATTTCATTCACAGGTGGAGAAGCACCTGTAATAAGATGAAGGTACCCATTCCGGAGGAGCACGCATTGCAGGTGATCCTCAACAATTTCTCTCAGCCTATAAGAAGCCTCATTGCCACTTCCCCGGCGAAATCCTTCATCAAGTTGATTGAGCGAGCCGAATGGCTCGAAGCAGGAATAGAAAGCGGACTTTACAAGGGCACGCCTCTAGTCAAGAATATCCAAGACCAGAAAAAGAAGGCACAGTTCGCTCATTCAGTTGAGGCCTCCTGCAATAATCTTGGCAGCTGCAGTAAAGGAAACAAGAACAACAGTGACAGTGGTCCGAGAGTAGATCAGAACAAGGGGCAGAAGGAGGGATCCTTTAAAAACAATAATAAACCGCTTCCGATTGGCCTTCAGCAAAAGGGTGATCTTCAAGAGAAGCCCAAGTACATCAAGTGGGAGAAAGATCGAGTCTTCAATCCGTTATCTGAGAGTCTAGAAGTGATTATGAATTACCTTTTGAAGCACGGGATGATCAAACTCCCTAAGATCGCAGATCCTCCCGTAATGTTGGGAAAATTCAAGGACCAATTTTGTAAATACCACAGGGCAACTGGGCACGACACAGAGCACTGTTTCGTCCTCAAGCACATGATACAAGACTGCATTGACAGAAGTGAGTTGATCGAGGACGAGGAAGAAGAGCAGCCAACAGTCCTGACAGAACCATTCCCGGACCACTCGAAGAATTAATGAAGCCAAAGTTTTTGTTTGCTTTCGTCTCTTTTTGTTAGTTGTCTTGTAGGGGCTAGTCAGCCCAGTCTGTTATGAATCTTTTCCTTGTAAAAGTTCTTGTAAATATTCAGTTGTTATCAAACCTTTTGCTTATCAATGAAATGTCAATTTTTCTTTATATCTTGGATATTCAAATACTTCCTTCTTTCGACATACTGGGGCATTTAAATTCCTGTTCTTTTCAGAACGCGAGACAGTCCTGACATCATTCATGAGAGAAATGATATTACCTATGAGGGCTTTTCAAAAATCATGAAATTTCAAAAAGTCTTCGTTATGAACAAAGAGTTCAAATATTCTTTGGTCTAACCTTTGACAAAAATCAACCCTCGTGTTGATCATATCTTCAAAAATAAGTTTTTTCGAACCATTACATTGAAAGATCAACCCTTGTGTTGGTCTTATCTTTTAAAATGAATTTCAAATCTTTATATTCAAAAATCTTGTCTTGATCTTATCTTCCAAAATGAAATTTAAATCTTTATAGATCAATCCTTGTGTTGGTCTTATCTTCCAAAACTGATTTCAAATCTTTATATTCAAAGATCAATCCCTGTGTTGGTCTTATCTTCCAAAACTGATTTCAAATCTTTATATTCAAAGATCAATCCCTGTGTTGGTCTTATCTTCCAAAACTGATTTCAAATCTTTATATTCAAAGATCAACCCTTGTGTTGGTCTAAATCTTTCAAAATGGGTTTCGAATCATTCAAAAATCAATCCTTGTATTAATTTTAAATCATTATATTCAAAGATCAACCCCTGCGTTGGTCTTATCTTCCAAAGATTGGTTTCTAAAACCTTATATTTAAAGATCAACCCTTGTATCGATCTTATTATCGAACTGTCACTTTTAGAAATCAGATCCAGTTTTGATCTTCTTCTTCAAAAATAGGTTTTCCAAACCATTGCCTTCAAAATTTGACCCTCATGATGATCTCTCATGTTTGATTTAAAGGATCAAATCTCGCACTAATCATTCTTCTTATGGTGGATTTTCTTCCCCCAAAATGATTTCTCATTTTAAATAAACATTTTTCTTCCAAGATCCCATAAGCAGGCAGGATCAGAAAAAAAAACTCCTTTTTCTCTTAAATCTTATAAATTTTCAGTTAAGTTTGATATTTTTATCAGTTTCGTTCATTTTATTCAAGTTTATATTAATTTTATCAAGTTTTTATCAAGTTTATCAATATTTCCTCAATTCCATTAAAATTTATCAATTTTCATACCCTTTCAGGTTAAGGGATAAACCTGACCCTCGTTGTTCGAGGTGTTACCCTTTCAGGTTAAGGGATAAACCTGACCCTCGTTGTCCGAGGTGTTACCCTTTCAGGTTAAGGGATAAACCTGATGCCTCTTTCCCATGAGGTATTTCCTTTATTCTTTCCCCCTCAGGTTAAGGGATAAACCTGACCCTCGTTGTCCGAGGTGTTCCCATTCAGGATAAGGGAAAATCCTGAAACCCCTCGTAGGAGCCACAATGCTACCTATAAGGATTCTTTTGTAAACACAAGTTTTATCAATCCTTATTGATTTTCTAGATTTATATTAATTTTCCTTCATTAAATCTTCTTAAATTTTATTCTTTTCCCCATTCAGGATAAAGGAAAATCCTGAGACCCCTCGTAGGAGCAATAACGCTACCTATGAGGATTCTTTTGTAAATACAAGTTTTGCCAACCTTTATTGATTTTCTAGATTTATATCAATTTTCTTCATTTACTATCCTTAAATTCTATTCTTTTTCCCATTTAGGATAAGGGAAAATTCTGAGATCACTCGTAGGGGAAACCATGCTATTTGTGAGAATTCTTTTTACAAAAATAAATCAATTTCCTCAAATGTTCTACATTTTTTTCAAAGTTCTATATCCTTTTGTCCTCTCCAAGTTTATTCTTTTTATATTCCCCGTCACATACCTGGTCCATCTAAATCATAGATCATAAATTCTAAATCTTGTCATATCCCTTCTAAATTCAAGTCTCAGGTTATCTCTTCATAAAATCTTCTATTTCCCCTTCAGGTTAAGGGATAAACCTGAATCATTCTTTTCCTAAATTCTCATCAAATGTCTATTCTATTTCCCACTCAGGTTAAGGGATAAACCTGACCCTCGTTGTCCGAGGTGCTCCCATTCAGGATAAGGGAAAATCCTGAAACCCCTTGTAGGAGCAACAACGCTACCTATGAGGATTCTTTTGTAAATACAAGTTTTGTTAATCTTTGTTGATTTTCTAGATTTATATCAATTTTCCTTCATTAAATATCTTTAAATTCTATTGTAGTTCCCATTCAGGATAAGGGATAATCCTGAAACCCCTCGTAGGAACAATAACGCTACCTATGAGGATTCTTTTGTAAATACAAGTTTTGTCAATTTTTGTTGATTTTCTAGATTTATATCAATTTCCCTACATTAAATCTCTTTAAATTCTATTCTTTTCCTCATTCAGGATAAGGGATAATCCTGAGATCACTCATAGGGGCAACCATGCTACCTGTGAGAATTCTTTTACAAAAATAAAATCAAATTTTTCCTTAAATGTTCTACATTTTTTTCAAAGTTCTATATCCTTTTGTCTTCTCAAAGTTTATTCTTTTTATATCCTCCGTCACATACCTAGTCCATCTAAATCATAGATCATAAAATTCTAAATCTTGCCATATCCTTTCTAAATTCAAGTTATTTCTTCACAAAAACTTCTATTTTCCCTTCAGGTTAAGGGATAAACCTGAATCATTCTTTTCCTAAATTCTCATCAAATGTATATTCTATTTCCCCTTCAGGATAAGGGATAATCCTGAAAACCCGGCCATTCTTCTTGCTTCGATCTCTAAATATCTTAAATAGGCCGATCTCCTTCCCGACTCTCAGTTGAAAAACCTAGTTATTTTGCTAAGTTTTCAAATCTAAAGATCAAGTTCATCAGTCCTCGTGCTGTTTGTCTCTCAGAAAGTCTCAATCTTAAATCAAGTCATTAAATGAAATGTCCCAGCTACTTCGCTGGTCGTTAAATGATTAAATGAAAGGTCCCAGCTACTTCGTTGGTCGTTAAATGATTAAATGAAATGTCCCAGCTACTTCGCTGGTCGTTAAATGATTAAATGAAAGGTCCCAGCTACTTCGCTGGTCGTTAAATGATTAAATGAAACATCCCAGCTGTTTCGTTGGTCGGTAAATGATTAAATGAAATGTCCCAGCTACTTCGCTGGTCGTTAAATGATTAAATGAAATGTCCCAGCTACTTCGCTGGTCGTTAAATGATTAAATGAAATGTCTCAGCTACTTCGCTGGTCGTTAAATGATTAAATGAAATGTCCTAGCTACTTCGCTGGTCGTTAAATGATTAAATGAAATGTCCCAGCTACTTTGCTGGTCGTTAAATGAAATGTCCCAGCTACTTCGTTGGTCGTTAAATGAAATATCCCAGCTACTTTGCTGGTCGCTAAATGAAAAGTTCCAGCAACTTCGTTGGTCATTAAATGAAAGGTCCCAGTTTTTTCTGGTCATTAAATGAAATGTCCCAGCTACTTCGTTGGTCGTTAAATGAAATGTCCCAGCTACTTCGTTGGTCGTTAAATGAAAGGTTCCAGCTCCTTCGCTGGTCGTTAAATGAAAGGGTCCAATTTTACTGATCAGAATGTCCAAAATCATAAATTGCAACTAAAGGTTGCATCAAAATCTATATTGAGTAAAAACTTCACATAGAAGTCATGAAAATTTTGCCAATTTGCTAAAAATATTTGTTGATTCCAAATAAATCTTACTGCACAAAAGAATTACCTCTAGTATTTTCTTCATAAAAGGTGAAACTTTTTGCGAAAAAGAGGTAAAATTCAAATCTTTTTCATGTTGATCAACCAAAAGGATGAAAGAAATATCCTCGGTATGATTAGTGAAATAAATATTCGATGACATTAAAAAGCCGGAAGCGAATTGATATTGATCATAGCTATGATGCATGTTTAAAGACGATTTCCTGGCAATTAGACAGTGGAAATATCCTGAGCCATAAAAGAATCCACTTAATCTATATCACCTTATCCAGTTTAAAGCTGCAATCAAATATCGGCAAAAGGGATCTCTCAATTGTCGTCAAGATGAAGGCGAATATGCGAGCAGACCCCTGGGGCCAAAGAAGATTTGGATCATCTACCGAGATGAAGGAGTTTGTGAAGGATCCTTCTAGGGAAAGTTCAGATCACCATCGAGATGAAGGCGAGTGTGATGAGCCTACCGACAAACCCTAAATGATATTTGATTTCTGCTATCACCTAAAGACCTTTTGAGCCACCATCATATATAATCCCTGAGAAAATGAAGGATCGGAACATCTCCAAGATGAAGGAGTTTGTGACGTACCCTTCCCTAAAAAAGAGAGAAAAAGTCAGGAACATCCAAAATGAAGGATAATATAAAAGCCCGAAAAAGCTCAATGACTCAAAAAAAGTGCAAAAAGATCATCATGGAAAAAATACCCAGATATCAAACTGCCTAAATAGCCAGAAGTCATCTTTCCTCATGCAAAATTCTTTTATCAATGTCTTTTCACTACTTGCTTTTATGAAATTGAGAATATTTTTTCTCTTCTTATATCCAGGAAATAGATAGCTTCCTTGAAGAAAATCATCAGCGCTAAAATTTTGAATTTGACTCTTAAGACCGAGGAGTTAACCTCGTTGGAGGAAATATTCTAGGTAAAAGAGGGAATATCTTTGCACACATATGCACATTTTCAAGCGTTGAAGTCAACTATAAATTCATCTTATTGGCAAAATTTTCTAGATATTCTAAGAATGAAACAAATATTCAATATCCATTTTGGTGCAACCTAGCATTGTTTATATCTTCCAGAAGAGTTACCCCATTCAGTTGAAGT
The DNA here is from genome assembly GCF_984573655.1 of Nuphar pumila. Lineage (NCBI taxonomy): Eukaryota > Viridiplantae > Streptophyta > Magnoliopsida > Nymphaeales > Nymphaeaceae > Nuphar > Nuphar pumila. The sequence continues at coordinate 32,220,478 of NC_143262.1, read as the reverse complement.
ATCTCTCCTGTCCCATCACGGTTTCGAGAAATCCGTATGGTTGTTCCCACTCAGGTTAAGGGTCAAAACCTGTACTCCCTGTGAGAGGTCATTAAATTCAAAAGCTGATTTAGTCTCAACAATGAGACGTCCAAGTTCATCCCTTTTTCAAAGCTTTAGGGAACCTCATTTCCTTCCTCCTTTCGCAAACCCCTTTTGGATTTGTTCGTCCAAACTCCGAAGGTCCCATCATGGTCTCTTCACTCGAGATTCCATATGGTCGTCCCCTTTAGGTTGTGGTTAAACCTGAATCTCGTTCCAACGAGTTTTCCTCGTTTCGACGAGGTGTTTTCCTCAAGTCCCATCATGGTTCTTCCCATCGAGGAATCCATGCTTTGTATATCCATCCAGAATAAAATCCTACTTGAGCTTCATTTCATGAGGCATTTTCTCAAAAATATCCCATCAAGGTCATCACATATTCCTTTCCCCATTCAGGTTATCTTGATATATCTTCGACCCATCCAGGTTAAGGGCTAAACCTGAGTCATTCCGCAAAGATTGATCTCGCCTCACCCATGAGACTTGATCAAAATTTTTACCTTTCATCATTTCGGGATCTTCACCCAAAGTCCCATTACGATTTCCTCCTCTCTATTATTCAGTCATATCATTTTCGAGGATTTCGTCTTCCCGAAGCAATTCAAGGATAAAGTTTTAAACCTGAAAAACCATGTCTTTCAAATAAATTTCTCCTACACCCAGTTCAGATCTGCTGACTGGGGCATTTTCAAAATTTGGAGTGTTATCTTTGCCACTAAGCTCGGCTTTCAACCGGCTTAGTAGCAAAGAGGGGCATCTGTGAACACCCCAAATTTTTCAAAATCTTTTAATATTCCCTTTCTGCCCCTAAATTCATTTTCTGAGCAAATGGGTCATTTCAAATTTAAATTCCAGTCCATTGCTCTAGTTTTATTGAAATTAAATTCATTTCATATGTTTAAATTGATTTTGGATCTGGATCCATTGTCCAGATCCAAATTTGAGTCTACTTGTCCAAATTTTAAATTAAAATTATAGAAAATACCAAAAATAGTTTTTAAATAGCTCGGACAGTCCCTCCGACATCTGTTTGGATCCATCGTGTTGTATTTCTCGATTCGAGTTCCAAAACTCGAACATTTTCTCAAAAACTTGGATCCAAACCCACTTTCTGAAGAAATTTCTCCAAAATGGTCTGAAATTCTCAGAGAAACACTCTTTGTAAATATTTCTCAGAAAAATACAAAAATTTAGTGTTTAAACTTTGTTTTGTTTAAAATTTTAGTTGTTCTACTACAAAAAATACAAAAAAAATGGGAAAGCAATACAAAAATCAAAAAAATTGAGGAAAGCAAAATGGTTTTAAAACTTGAAAATGGATTTTTTGCCAAAAACCTCCTTTTAAACATTTTTTTACAAAAATTCTTTCAAAGGGGGGCTTCTTTTGGAAATTTGGAAAATCCGCAACTGATCACTCCCACGCACTGTTGAGAAACTCGGTTTTGATGTCACATAATATGATACACTGTCTCATTTGATTTTATATGATATGATATTATGTCTCTTGAAATAATGTTATATTATGACTGAATATGTTTTGCCTTAAATCTAACGAATATTTGATGCAAGGATATCTCACCCAATAAGGATGGAGACTTCCAATTCAAGTACAACTATGGTGCAATCATACTCTCTGAAGAAAAAGCTTGATGAGCCATGCTTTCCTAAAGTTCAAATGAAGAAATCGGCTACATCAAGATGAAGATTTTCTTCTTCTTTAGAGTCATATGTAACAGAACCTTCAGGAACTTGCATATTGCATATTACATACTCATTCATACATATTATATCATAAAAGTATACGATAGTTTCAAAAAGCTCCTTTTTTGAAAACCAATAAGTATACCTTCTTACAACCTTTTATGAAAAAGACATTTTGTCATATAATAATTGTACCTTCTTACAACCTTTTATGAAAAAGACATTTTGTCATATAATAATTGTACCTTCTTACAACCTTTTATGAAAAAGACATTTTATCATTGTACCTTACACTATATACAAGACAACATGAAAAAAAGGAATGTTGGAAAAAGACAAAAACATAACATCGACTACATGGAGAAAACAAATAAAATATGTTTTTGAAAAGACTCTAATTTCCCTCTTTAAAGAAATATTTTTATAAGAAGAAGACAAAAACATAAAATCGACTACATAAGAAAAACAAATAAAATATGTTTTTGAAAAGACTTTAGTTATCTTTTTTAATAAAATGTTTCTTAATATAAGAAGAAGACAAAAACATAAATCGGCTACACATAAGAAAAACAAATAAAATATGTTTTTGAAAAGACTTTAGTTATCTTCTTTAATGAAATGTTTCTTAATACAAGAAGAAGACAAAAACATAAATCGGCTACACATAAGAAAAACAAATAAAATATGGTTTTAAAAGGACTCTAGTTACCTTTTTTCATAACCATAGAATGTCGACTTACTTGAAGTCATCATTCTCTCTACAAAGCATTAAATGCCTTTCTGTAACAAATCCTTTCTAAATATCCTTCCCAAAGAATGTTGACCTTCTTTTTGGTCCTCATTCTCTCTGGAGACTTTGAAATACACTACATAAAGAAAACACTTGACATGACTATGTACAAATAAATATCTCAAAGCACTCATAGTACTTACACTCATTTAAAGTAAAGAAGTACTAATGTACCTCAAATCATTAATTAGAATAAAGACAAAACTACAACCCAACGTTCAATGTACTATTGTAAGAAATAGACTTTTTACATAAAATATGTATTACCTAAAAATATTACAACGACTAGTGTACCCTCTATTTCACCTTTATGGAAAAAGGCATTCTCGAACTTCTCTAAAAGATGTTTTTGAAATGACCTAACATTTCACATTTCAAAAAGTTACAATTCCAAAATGTAACGACTACTTTTTATAAGCTATATAAACACACACACATAAACTATTCAGTAAAGAAGAATGAAATAGACGTGTGAGCTTACAAAGAGAAAAAATTTCTATTCGTGATTTAGAGCCTTAAAAAAGAAAGAGAAAAAGAAAAAGAAAGAAAAGAGAAAAAGTCAAGTCCAGCTCTTTGACAAAGAGTATCCTCTGAGTGACAAACATAACATTCTTAGAATCCTTCATTTGTGCATTCATATCATTCTGAAGGTTCTATAGGAAGTATTGTAACTCTGTTTATTCACTGTATTCCTTCTTTGTTTAAAGAAGTAGACCTCTGTGAAAGAGGGTGTTGCCCTTCTCTGTTGAGAGAAGAAGACCTCTTGGGAAGAGGGTGTTGCCCTTCTCTGTTGAGAGAAGAAGACCTCTTGGGAAGAGGGTGTTGTACTATTTATTCGGTGACTCGGATGTTATAGTGGAAATCTCAAGTGGTTTGCTTGGGGACTGGATGTAGGTCTGGATATTGACCGAACCAGTATAACTTCTGTGTTTTATGTGTTGTGCCTTACTGCTTAATTATTTTATTTTATCGATCATTATCACATTTCACTATTCACCCCCCCTCTAGTGGAATTTCATTTGGTATCAGAGCAGGTTTGCTGGTTTCGACGTAACAAGTCTTCCAGCACAAATGGCATCTACCTCTTATGCTCGTGATATTGAAGGTCAACACGCATCTCGTCCTCCTTTCTTCAATGGCTCCAACTATGGATATTGGAAGTGCAGAATGGCTATCTTTCTCAAATCCATAGACTTTGCTGTATGGAAAATTGTTGAGCATCCATACACATCTCCATCCGCAGACTATAACTTATGGTCTGATGAAGAAAAGAAAATGGCAAACCTAAATGCAAAGGCTATGAATGCCTTGTATTGTGCCATTGATCAGAATGAATTCAACAGAATATCTATATGTGAATCTGCATATGACATTTGGCATTCGTTGGAGGTTATTCATGAAGGAACCAACAAAGTAAAAGAAGCCAAGATATCATCTCTTGTTAGAAAATATGAGTTGTTCAAAATGAACAAAGATGAACCCATCACAGAGATGTTTATCAGATTCACCAACATCACCAATGATCTGAAATCTCTGGGTGTAACATATTCCCAGACTGAAAAGGTGAAGAAAATCTTGAGATCTCTCACAACTGATTGGGAGAAAAAGACTACTGCTATTGAAGAAGCTCAAGATTTATCTAAACTTACATTGGACGACTTAATAGGCAATCTTATGGCCTATGAAGTCCACATGAAAGAAAGAAGGGAAGAAGAGCAACCAGTAAAGAAAACTCTAGCTTTCCCAGCCCTATCTGAGAATGAAGACTCAGATAAAGAATCAGAAATTGCGCTACTTACCAGAAAATTCCAGCGCTTCATGGGAAGGAATCGGCTTCCAAACAGGCACAAGGAAAGAAAAGATCTTAAAGAAGATCCCATGTGGTTTCAGTGTAATAAGCCAGGCCACTTAAAACGTGACTGTCCCCTTCTCAAAAGAAAGTCCAAAACTGAGGAACCAAAGAAGAGGTTCTTCAAGAAAAAGGCTCTGCATGCTCAATGGGATGATTCAGAACCATCCACTAGTGAAGAGTCAAGTGATGATGAAACCGAAACTGCAAATATGTGCTTCATGGCAAACGAAAGTTCGGTAAGTGAAATCTCTGATTTTTCCTTTAAAGAACTTCTAGATGCTTTTCAAGAACTATTTGAAGAATCTAGAAAATTAAGTTTCAAAAATAAAGTTTTAAAATCTGAAAATTTAAAGCTTTCTCAAGAGAATGAAAAACTCAGCAGTGAAAATTCTGAGTTGAAAAAGAAAAATCTTTTGCTTATGTCTGAAATTTCTTCTACTAGCTCTTAAACTAAAAATATGCAAGTAGAGATTTCAGAGCTAAAAAGTAAAACTGAGAACCTCATGAAAACGGTTTTCAAGTTTACTAAAGGTAAAGAGAACTTGGACAAACTCTTATCCTCTCAGAAGGTCTCTTTTTACAAGAATGGTATTGGCTATTCTCATTTCAAAAAACCTTCTTGTATAAATCAAAAGACCACGTTTGTGAAAAGTTCATCTGAACTAAATAAGGAGTATTACAATGTTAATCTTTTTAACTCCTCTAAAGAGATAGACAAACCCAAATCCAAATGGATATGGGTTCCAAAGTCTAACAAAAAAGGACCCGATTGGGTACCAAAAAGGAGATTTACTTAATGTTTTGCAGGCTCCAAAGAAGAAGAGCAGATGGATATTAGATAGTGGATGTTCAAAGCACATGACAGGACATCCAGACCTTTTTGTTGTTCTTCATCATAAAGAAGGAGGAACCGTCACCTTTGGAGATAACAACAAAGGTTTGATAATTGGTATTGGAAATATTGGTAACATAGACAAACCTCTTATCAAAGACGTTCTCCTTGTTAAAGGCTTAAAACATAACCTACTTAGTATCAGTCAAATGTGTGACACAGGTTATAATGTTAGCTTTAATCATGATGCATGCCTCATAGCTGACACCAATGAAAACATCATCTTAAAAGGTATAAGAAAGAATAATATATATGAACTATACCTAGAAAACATCACAGAACATTGCCTCATAGCTAATAATGACACTCAACATCTATGGCACATGAGAATGGGCCATGTCAATTCTAAATACATGTCTAAACTAGCTAAAGATAAGTTAGTATGTGGGTTACCCAACATACCTTTTAAAAAGAATTATTTTTGTGATGCATGTCAATTAGGAAAATTGTCAAAATCTTCTTTCAAATCAAAAAATGTCATTTCAAGTAAAAGACCTTTAGAGCTTCTCCACCTGGACCTTTTTGGTCCTTCTAGGGTAGCTAGCCTTAATCATAATAGATATGTTTTTGTCATTGTAGATGATTACTCAAGATTTACTTGGGTAATATTTTTGAAAAACAAAAGTGACACGTTTTGTCAATTTGAAATCTTTTGTAACAAATTACAAAACGAAAAATCTTGTTCTATTATTAAAATCCGTAGTGACCATGGAGGAGAATTTGAAAATGAACTCTTCAAAATTTTTTGTAACTTGCATGGTATTTCTCATAACTTTGCCTTTCCTAGAGCTGCACCTCAGAATGGTGTAGTAGAAAGAAAGAATAGAACCCTTCAAGAATCTGCCAGGACTATGCTCCAACACAATAATCTTGCAAAATCTTTTTGGGCAGAAGTTGTTAATACTGCATGCTACATAACAAATAGAGTTCTCATTAGACCCTTATTAAATAAAACTCCCTATGAACTATTCTATGACAGAACTCCAAGAATAGACTATTTCAAAGTCTTTGGATGTAAATGCTTTATCCTAAACACAAAAGATAGCCTGGATAAGTTTGATGCTAAATCTGTTGAAGGCATATTCTTAGGATATTCAAGTCATAGTAAAGCATACAGAGTTTTCAATAAGAGTCATAATACTATTGAAGAATCTATGCATGTTAGTTTTTGTGAATCTATTGATCAATCTGTTCATATACAAACTAATGATGATGATGTTGAAAGTACAGATTTATTTTTATTTAACACAGCTAAGTCTAATGAAGATGATCACCAAAGAACCTTTGTCGATATCAAAGATCATCCTCAAAAGCAGATTTTGGGAGAACTAACAAAGGGGGTTCAAACTAGAGCTCAGCTAGAACGGATTGCAAACATGGCATTCATTTCTCAACTTGAACCAAAGAAGATTGATGAAGCCATCATTGATGAGTTCTGGATGCTAGCCATGACTGAAGAACTGAATCAATTCCAAAGAAATGACGTTTGGGATCTTGTACCTAGACCAAAGGATCATCCAATCATTGGGACAAGATGGATCTTCAGAAACAAGCTAGACGAAACAGGTAATGTTATAAGAAACAAGGCCAGACTAGTAGCTCAAGGATACAACCAGGAGGAAGGTATTGACTTTGATGAAACATTTGCTCCTGTTGCTAGACTTGAATCTATTAGAATGCTCTTAGCATATGCAAGCTATATGGATTTCAAATTATTTCAAATGGATGTTAAAAGTGCTTTCTTAAATGGTTTTATAAATGAAGAAGTCTATATAAAACAACCTCCAGGATTTGAAAATGAACAATACCGTGATCATGTTTTTAAACTCAAATGTGCTTTATATGGTTTAAAACAAGCACCTCGTGCTTGGTACGAAAGACTTAAAACCTTTTTATTAAAAACAGTTTTTTCTGTTGGCAAAGCAGATTCTACACTATTTGTCAAAGTAGTGAATAATCATACCCTAATTGTTCAAATTTATGTCGACGACATCATCTTTGGATCTTCTAACAGCACTCTCTGTGAAGATTTTTCTAAGTCCATGCAGAAGGAATTCGAAATGAGTATGATGGGAGAACTCACCTACTTTCTTGGACTGCATATTAAGCAAACCAAGGATGGAGTTTTCATCAATCAATCTAAGTATGCTCATGAACTTCTGAAGAGGTTCAACATGAACTCAACTGCTTCAAAATCCACTCCTATGAGCACTACTACTGTGTTGGACAAAGATGAAGATGGTAAGACTGTTGATACAAAGGTATACCGAGGTATGATAGGATCACTTCTTTATTTAACTGCTAGCCGTCCAGATATAATGTTTAGTGTTTGCTTGTGTGCTAGATTTCAGTCAAATCCAAAAGAATCACATCTTAAAGCTGTAAAAAGAATAATGAGATATTTAAAAGACACAGTTGATTTTGGATTATTCTATTCAAAATCCTCTACATTTGATCTAATCTCATACAGTGATGCTGACTTTGCTGGAAGTAAATCTGATAGAAAAAGCACAAGTGGAACATGTCACATGCTAGGGCACTCACTAGTATCATGGTTCAGTAAGAAACAGAATTGTGTATCATTATCAACTACTGAAGCCGAATACATTGCTGCTAGCCTAGCTTGTACTCAAGTTATCTGGATGAAACAAACTTTAAAAGATTTTGGTTTAAATTTTGAAAATACAACTATTTTCTGTGATAATACGAGTGCTATAAACCTATCTAAGAATCCTATTTTACACTCACGAACTAAGCACATTCAAATAAGACACCACTTCTTAAGAGAACAAGTCTTAAACAACATAATTAAACTAGAATTCATACCCACTAATCAACAGTTAGCAGACATATTCACTAAACCATTAAAACATGAAGACTTCACACAAATTAGAAGAGAACTAGGTATATGCAAACTAAGTGACTTATAAATTAATTATACTTAATATAATACTTCTTATAAGTCTTGTTTAAATCTTATTTTAAATTGTTTTCCTTCTTATCGATTTTAGTTAGTCAAACTAAGTTTCCATATTCACGTATTCTTATAAGACACATTTTTTATGTCATTCAACTTGTCATCTTTCAAGTACACATCCATTATAACTCCTTGTCCTATCTCCTTTCTCTCATATCCATAAAAACTAATTGTATTAAAAGCTATCGTAACAATGTTCACATCACTCAATATTTTTTGTCCTTTATGAAAACTTGTCTTACGATAAATTGTTTCACCTCTCTACTTAGTTTATGAGAACTCATACTCTTCATTAGTTAAAATCGAATGAGTAGTTGGTTTCTTTAAAAGATCTAGTTGCTATATTCACACGTAATTTTTTACTATATCATCTATTATATCATAGCCCAACAAACTATCTATTATCATATCTTTTGTATACAAATTAAGCCTTCATACTTGTCAACTCCTGGTTAAAACTTCACCTTGTCGAGTTTCTTTAAATAAATCATATCATTCATAACTTTATGTCTTTCATTAATAATTTTTTATTACTTCTTTATCCTTCACAAAAATCCATATATGTCATCTCACCTCTCTCTATGACAACTCACATTTATCACTCTTCATTCATAAATATTCCTTTGTCTCCTCATTTCATCTCTCGAATACATTTTTATTATATATTTTTGAATCCGACTACTCCATGTCTATTCTTATTTCAATTCTTATATATTTTTAACTCTTTCTCCTTTTTGTCTCATCATCTCTCTCACCACTAGTCTAAGTCAAAATATGTCATTCTCATATCCACGTATACTCTTAAAAAATTACAAATATTAATCATGAAACATTTTTTTTGGCACTCTTTTCTTTAAAATGTCATATCTTTCAAAGTACACATCACATGATCACCCTATGACCTTTCTTTCCATCCATGACCTTGTCTCTCTCTTATTGTATATCTCTCTAAAATCGAGACCCTTTAAAGTCTTGCCTCCAAGCAAACCTTTATTTATTCTATCTCTACTTTATGTCATATCTAAATCAAGTAAATGTTGTCCTTTATCTTCTTTCTCTCCTCTCTAGATATCCACATCATCTTTTTTATGTCTTTAACTCTCCATTCACGAATTTAGAATCCCTTCACATAGAGTAACAAGTTGTTTGTCTTGTTAGGCCATTATTTACAAGATCAATTATTTTTTTAAAAAAAATATGACACCCCATACTCTATTAATGGCTTTCCCCACTAGTCGATAAACTCATCCATAGTAAAATCTATATATTTCAATAACTATGTCCTCCTCAATCTAATATAATACACTATCCTCAAACATTGATTTGATTCGTCATTCACAAGTCTCCTAACTCACTACTCACGGATTTCCTTATTTGACTAAAATCTAAAAATTACTCACTTCCAATGTCATTCATTTCATATCAACAATTATTTTCTTCCTTCTATTTAATCAATTGGTTCATCTCTTACCATTCCATTCGAACTTTTCTATCCTTATACCAACTTCTCTTCTGATCATGAACAAACCTCAATCACCAGCAAAGTCCGAGGACAGCTGATGATTTTCGATGCTTTCGACCTAGGTAGAATTCTAAATCTACCTTCCACCGGTACCGACCTTAACACCATAGTACCAATCGACCGATCGGTACTTCGAAAAATACTTCTCTGCACCAACTGCTACCAACTTCCGTGGCACATGAGGAATCTCCAACCTCATGCTCAGCTACTTGCCCAGATTCTTCTCCACAACATCTATCCCAAGCATCCCCGCCAGGGATTAGTTCCTAGAAAAATCTCTCTTCTTATCTACGCAATCCTTTCTTCTCTTCCGATAAATTGGTCATCCATTATTTTCGACCTCTTTATTCGTTATCAGAAATTTGAGCCTCTTCTTTTTGGGTGTTTTATAACTTCCATTCTCAAATACTTCCAAGTACCACTTCACAACGAAGTCATCCTCCGTCCCTCTCACGTCCTCGATGGTACCACCTTCAATCTAAGGTCCCTACACATGCCCGGCTCTGATGAAGCAGATCCAATGTCCTCCTTCAATTACTTTCTGCTATGATGGATATCGAGCAAACTCAGGATCGAATCCTTCGTAATCAAGCCCTGTTGCAGCAGACTCGCAAGCGGAATCGTGCCAACCGGACACCTTCACCTTCTCCACCTTCGAGATAGACTCATTTTTTATTATATTTTGTCTGTAATAACTTTTTTATTACTTTTATAATTGGTCTGTAATAACTTTCTTACTCTGATCCCTCTTTTTTGTCCATGACAAAGGGGGAGAAAACCTGTCTCCATTATTGGAGAAATATTCTCTCTTTAAACATTATTTCACTTTTTTATCATATTATTATTTCTATGCATAATGTCTTTTTGACAGGGGGAGCATATTTTGTCATCATCAAAAAGGGGGAGAATGTTGAGAAACTCGGTTTTGATGTCACATAATATGATACACTGTCTCATTTGATTTTATATGATATGATAATGTCTCTTGAAATAATGTTATATTATGACTGAATATGTTTTGCCTTAAATCTAACGAGTATTTGATGCAAGGATATCTCACCCAATAAGGATGGAGACTTCCAATTCAAGTACAACTATGGTGCAATCATACTCCTTGAAGAAAAAGCTTGATGAGCCATGCTTTCCTAAAGTTCAAATGAAGAAATCGGCTACCTCAAGATGAAGTTTTTTTTCTTCTTTAGAGTCATATGTAACAGAACCTTCAGGAACTTGCATATTGCATATTACATACTCATTCATACATATTATATCATAAAAGTATACGATAGTTTCAAAAAGCTCCTTTTTTGAAAACCAATAAGTATACCTTCTTACAACCTTTTATGAAAAAGACATTTTGTCATATAATAATTGTACCTTCTTACAACCTTTTATGAAAAAGACATTTTGTCATATAATAATTGTACCTTCTTACAACCTTTTATGAAAAAGACATTTTATCATTGTACCTTACACTATATACAAGACAACATGAAAAAAAGGAATGTAGGAAAAAGACAAAAACATAACATCGACTACATGGAGAAAACAAATAAAATATGTTTTTGAAAAGACTCTAATTTCCCTCTTTAAAGAAATATTTTTATAAGAAGAAGACAAAAACATAAAATCGACTACATAAGAAAAACAAATAAAATATGTTTTTGAAAAGACTTTAGTTATCTTCTTTAATGAAATGTTTCTTAATATAAGAAGAAGACAAAAACATAAATCGGCTACACATAAGAAAAATAAATAAAATATGTTTTTGAAAAGACTTTAGTTATCTTCTTTAATGAAATGTTTCTTAATACAAGAAGAAGACAAAAACATAAATCGGCTACACATAAGAAAAACAAATAAAATATGGTTTCAAAAGGACTCTAGTTACCTTTTTTCATAACCATAGAATGTCGACTTACTTGAAGTCATCATTCTCTCTACAAAGCATTAAATGCCTTTCTGTAACAAATCCTTTCTAAATATCCTTCCCAAAGAATGTTGACCTTCTTTTTGGTCCTCATTCTCTCTGGAGACTTTGAAATACACTACATAAAGAAAACACTTGACATGACTATGTACAAATAAATATCTCAAAGCACTCATAGTACTTACACTCATTTAAAGTAAAGAAGTACTAATGTACCTCAAATCATTAATTAGAATAAAGACAAAACTACAACCCAACGTTCAATGTACTATTGTAAGAAATAGACTTTTTACATAAAATATGTATTACCTAAAAATATTACAACGACTAGTGTACCCTCTATTTCACCTTTATGGAAAAAGGCATTCTCGAACTTCTCTAAAAGATGTTTTTGAAATGACCTAACATTTCACATTTCAAAAAGTTACAATTCCAAAATGTAACGACTACTTTTTATAAGCTATATAAACACACACACATAAACTATTCAGTAAAGAAGAATGAAATAGACGTGTGAGCTTACAAAGAGAAAAATTTTCTATTCGTGATTTAGAGCCTTGAAAAAGAAAGAGAAAAAGAAAGAGAAAGAAAAGAGAAAAAGTCAAGTCCAGCTCTTTGACAAAGAGTATCCTCTGAGTGACAAACAAAACATTCTTAGAATCCTTCATTCGTGCATTCATATCATTCTGAAGGTTCTATAGGAAGTATTGTAACTCTGTTTATTCACTGTATTCCTTCTTTGTTTAAAGAAGTAGACCTCTGTGAAAGAGGGTGTTGCCCTTCTCTGTTGAGAGAAGAAGACCTCTTGGGAAGAGGGTGTTGCCCTTCTCTGTTGAGAGAAGAAGACCTCTTGGGAAGAGGGTGTTGTACTATTTATCTGGTGACTCGGATGTTATAGTGGAAATCTCAAGTGGTTTGCTTGGGGACTGGATGTAGGTCTAGATATTGACCGAACCAGTATAACTTCTGTGTTTTATGTGTTGTGCCTTACTGCTTAATTATTTTATTTTATCGATCATTATCACATTTCACTATTCACCCCCCCTCTAGTGGAATTTCACGCAGTTCCCGTCTCACTTGCCGACCCTTCATCTCCAAACCAACTTCTTCTCCCTCAAGCCCTCATCTTCAACCAATAGCCTCTCTCGAAGGCTCCTCTTCCCCTTTAAAAAGAAAGCACGCAGAGTGAAGAAGGGATCCGTCTTCACCCCTCCTGGTTCGGCCATTGCCTGCTGATCCGTCGCCCACCTCTCCACGGCGCCATCCCTTTCCTTCCTCCTTCCTCCTTCATATCAGGTAAGAGCTTCTTTCTTTTCCCTTTTTCGATTCTTCATTGAAATTTCTTTTGGGTCTTATTCTAAGTTTCATCCATCCATCATTTTTCGTTCCTTCGTTCTTTTTTTTTTAGCAAGATTGTGCGATCGATCTGCGTGTAGCAGAACCGATTCACTCCTTTGCAACAGCAAATGGAACAACTCTGTTCCAACATACTTTCTGTATTAGTTCACGTTTTTCATTTATATTAAATTCCTAAATGCTTTTGCTCTGTCTCGATAATTATGTAGTGCGTCGTTCTCCTTCTGATTTTTTTTTCTTATTTTGTTTCGACACTAATCCTCCATTGATCTTGCTCTATTACACTCACTTGAAATTCCAGGTTATAGCATGCTCATTCTTCTTGCTATTTGATTGCCCTATTCCCATTTTTTTTATATCGACCATTGCATTGTTAATTTCTGTTATGTCTTTTTTTTTTTAATTCTCTGATTGTGTCTTAACTCTTGTTTTCTTTTTGTTTTCTTTTTTTTCTATTTTTCTTTATATCACCCTTTGATCTGATCACCTTAGGCAATAAAAGAAAAGGCTAGCCGAGCCCTTTTGGAATCAATGGTTATATTGATTTGCCGTGCCAATGCCCAATTTGTTCATAGATATGGGAATTTTTTTTGTCATGATTGCCGTTTATATCTTCTGCATTTTCTTTGAGTCATTTTATCTTCTGTTAATGATTACTGTTTATATCTCTGCATTTTCTTTGAGTCATTTTATCTTCTGTTAATGATTGCCGTTTATATCTTCTGCATTTTCTTTGAGTCATTTTATCTTCTGTTAATGATCGATGTTTATATCTTCTGCATTTCCTTTAAGTCATTTTATCTTCTGTTAAAAGATGTTTGGTTGTTTTGGAAGTCTTTGTTGGAAGTCTTTGTTGGCATATTCTTGAATCCTTTGCTTCAAACGAGGTTGCTGGGATCACTTCCCAGAACTTGATTTTGGACAATAGATTGTCACCGCCCCTTGCTAAGGATGCTTTTGCAATAAACATTGGCTCAGAGGAGCCAGTTGGATTGCTCATACACAACAATCCTAGTGGTGTCGGGTAGGATATGGGCAGGGAATTCCACGTCAATCACCACGCTGAAGCACCAACATCAACATATGTTACTGTTCCAGGAGATGCGAGCTTCAAATCAGACCACATCAATGGGGTTTCCCTCCCTCCAAAGGCACGGATGATGTTTTTTTTTCTCTATTCCCTACTTCCAGCAGGAAGCTTGGCATTCAAATTCTGAGCATAAGATCACTTGGTAAGATCAAGCCTGATATCTCATGGAGTCTGCGTCATCTTTTTTTTATTTTCTTGATTTTGTTGGTTTTGTTGGCCCTTTATAATTCTGATCCTTTGATCCAGGATTTCTGCTCGATCTTCCATATAGCATGTGCTTAGTGACTCTTGTTAAGATGATGTTATTCACTTAGCATCTCAATAGTTCTTGATGTTCTTCAGTGTTCTACACAAAAAGAAAAAAAAATGTGAGATTGGAAAATCAGAGTGAATGGAAACAAAAAAAAAATCCAGATATTTCTTTGTCATCGATGTACGTTACATCCGTACGGCAAATTCCCTATATACACTACTGTAATTTCAACATATCTTGTTTTACAGAACCTCATCTTCAATATATATTTTCCAGGTTAACAGACATATCAACATGTTATTCATACTTTATCTCTTAACATACATTCTCATTTTAGCATCATCCAGCATTTAGTAGCTATCTTTCATCAATAAAGATCTCCTTGTATTCCATGTTAACCAAAAAAAATATATATATAATAATCAATTTTTTTTTTTTTGCAAAACATACCATTTTCTGTCACCATCATTTTCTGCAAGTTACACCATTTTTTTGTCACCTGCACATCCAGTTTCGTTCACTCACCTCCCATTTTACACCTATTGCAACATATACAGCAACTATTTCACCATCTTCATTATGTTCACTCTCTACACGACACTTCAGTCCATATTTACTGCCTTCACTGCAGATTTTCACAGCAGTACACCACTGCTGTAACATACCTTCCTTGTTATTTCAGCAGATTAATCCCCTCTTATTGTTACATAATGCACCTTATCGTTTCATCCCTGTGTCGCCCATACATTGCCCATGTATCTCCCAGCACTTGGTCGTCTACCTACCAATTGATGGCATGCGGACCAATCATATTGACATACTCCTGTGTATGTAAACATAATCATTGCCACATTACTTTCATTCATCTGTATGAGCATTTGTGAATTTGTACCCTGGCATTTTGGTGCTAATAAAATCGTTGTCATGGAGTTCTTGCTATACTGTCACTTTCTGCGTCTATACATTGCCTGCATTTCGATGCACACTCAAAAGTTTGCGGATGATATGTCAAGCCAACCTACCTGTAAATTCATTTTGCAGAAATCGATTGGTTAATCGATCTGCCATGACCTTGTTACACATCATCTTTATATTTATCATCCAAATACCCATTTACCATCTGATGCATGTATTTAGTATGTCAGCAATGTGTTGGCATTTGTATAAAACCTCCACAACACTACCTATTCCACATTTCCTTGCTATCATCTGCTGTAACATCAGCCATATCCCCCCTTCCAGCATTTTTTTTACCACTACATGTTCCTAACCTCTTCAAGCCATCATATCAACCCAACACCCAGTAGGAGTCCAGCCATTTGGTAGCATTACATTCACTGCTGCAGTCCATGACTTCCACATTGTCCAGCCATTTGTAATTAGCCTCTTCCACCCACCTATGACAGTACTTAAAGCATTGCTATGGTGCCATTTCGGTGATAGTAACCAAGTATCACCATGGTTCCACCATGACTTCCTGTGGCAATGCTGGATATTGCTGCAGTGGAATATCTTCAGCCTTTTATCCCCTTTTGTATGTAACATCCACTCCACTTCCAGCACCACCTTACAGCACCTCCTTCTACTTACCTTCCCCTCACTGCCGTATACCACTATCTTCCCTCAAATCTCTCTTTCATGACAAAATACTGTTGTGCCTACCCGGTGTCATATATCACAACCATTTTGCAGCCATCTCCATAACTCATTTCACAGTAAATACATCAACATTACATTTTGATGTATGTACCACTATTTCCCCAAGATCCATTCATTTCCAGCACTCTCATCCAGCTACACTGAGTGTATGTCATCTATATACATATATACATATATATATATATATATATATATATATATATATATATATATATATATATATATAGATACATATGCATACATGTATATATATGAATATATATACGTATATATATATATATATACTCGTATATATATATGTATATATATATATAGGCATGCACATGTGTACATGGATGTGTAATGTCATTTTCCATCTTTTTCATCATTTATATCTTGGTATATGAGCACTTTATCATTAAACATTTATATGATATGGGCGATTTCTCTTCTGTTTTCATGCTAACTAAAGTGTTTTGCAGGAAATATGTAGAAAATCTCATTAGTTGGAGTTATAAACTCAATTTCATGTATTGTAATAGTTAGATATTTAATGAGAATTTACATTTTCCTATTTTAGATAGAATGAATAAGCATTGTAAATACCATGAATTTCTTGTTCTCATATTTTTCGCCTTTATTTTCCAAAATCTCACAATGGTGAAACACGAATGGCACGTGCACCATTTCGTAAGAGGTAAATCAATCATAAGTTGATGATTTACATCAATGACCATAGTCAGGATGTAAACAAAACTTAGGATTTTTATCTTTTACGAAATAACACCGGATCCACACTGGATCCGATTTCAAAATTCATCATATTTTCCTTAAATATTTTCTTCTTTTATCAGAATTTAACTTAAAATTAATTCAAAATATATACCAATGGCCATAGTCAGAGTATATTGAGAGTTAATTTCATTTAAAATTCTATAAAAGCACCAAATGTGTTTCATTCTTCACCTGAATTTAAATATAGATTATTATATAATACGTTCAATGACCATAGTCAAGGATGTATTATATCTTCAATCTTATTTTAATTCATTTAAAGAATGAAATAGCTTTTAAAAATCCAATTTCAAAATTTTAAAATTCATTCATCACTTAGGATAGAATTGCATCATATTTTTAAAATTCTTTTTCACAAATCCAAGTGATTCTTTCCTTCATTTCTCAGATCAAATTCTATTCATAAATTCAAATTCAACTCTATTTCTCAAAAGAATTCAAAGAATTCAATTGCAAGGTCCCATTTGACTTTGAAAACTGTAAGATCAGCTTATATCCAAAATTCAAATTCTAATTTCAAATTCAAAGTCCAAATTGACTTTGAAATTCATTTTATATTCAAAACTCCAATCAAACTCAAAGTTCAATTTAACTTTGAGATTCTTGATTCATCTTCTGAATTTAATTCCAAATCCATTTTAGGATCCAGGATTCAACACTCATATTGGATCTCAGACTTCAGATTCAATTCCTCCTTAGGATCCAGACTCCAATTTCACTTTTGGATCTTAGATTTCAGATCCAATTTCCTTATAGGATCCAGAATCCAATTTCACCTTGGATCTCAGACTTCAGATCCAAATCCATCTTAGGATCCAGAGTCTAACTCTACATTGGATCTCAGACCTCAGATCCAAATCTATCTTAGGATCCAGAGTCCAACTCTACATTGGATCTCAGACTTCAGATCCAAATCCATCTTAGGATCCAAAGCCCAATTCTACATTTGGATCTCAGACTTCAGATCCACTCCATTTTAGGATCCAGAACCCAAGTCCACCTTGGATTCCAAAGCTCGGATCCCATTTTGTTTAGGATTCGGAATCCAACTCCAATTCTAGATTTCAATTGCATTTTCGGATCTAATCTGAATCTCTTAAATCCATTTCTATTCTTAAATACCATTTAATTTTCTCAGTCCTTTCCAAAATTCAAAACTTCAAAATCTAAATTCAATTCCATCTCAAGTATCCATTTCCCTACCTAAATTCAAGTTCAAAATTCAAAGTCCATTTTTGACTTTGAAACTTCATTTCCTTTCATTTCAAAGCTTCAAGTCATTCTTTCTCATTGATTCTTCCCATCCTGATTTACTTCAAAAACTTAGAACTCCTCTGATCTATCTCAAGTTCTAAAGTTAGATTCAATCATCTCTTCACTCCCTTACCAAGTTCATCTCAGAATCCTTGGAAAATTTCCAAAACATCTTTCAAAAGAAGCATACATTCTTGCATTGCACAAGCATGATTCTTTGTGCATTTAGAGTTAGAATAAATTCTTAGATAATGTTTAGGCAAAGCAAAAGGCATAGATTCGATCCTTGGTTCGATTACCCCTGGTAAAGGTGCCAGGAACGGTCGAACCTCGTACCGACGAGCGAATCCCGTCTCTCCATTTTTCCCGCAATATATTTCAAAACGGAGGCGAGTAATTTTCTAAATATTTTTCAAATTAAGGTCAAGTGAGACCGCGCAAAAGAATTCTTCTTCTCTCTTTCTTTCTTTCTTTTCTCTTCTCTCTTTCTTTTTCTGTCTTTTATTCTTCTCCCTTCAAAAAGGAGAAAAATAAGAGGTTAGAAAAGGAAAATAGAAAGAAGAGAGAGAAACCACAAGAGAATAAGAACAATTTTGCGATGATCACAGTTTTGGCGACCGAGATGGGACTCGTCTTCGTCCGGTTGAATCTATGCCTTTGCTTTGCTTTTATATAATCTAAGTCTTTATTCTAACATATGTCAGCTACATTTTCCATGCAAAACTTAGGAGCCTAGACTCTGTCCTAAAGCTGACATTATTTGCATATAGGATCTAAGTATGGTTTGGTAGGACCATATTGAGGAGATTATATTCCATGTTCATATTAGACTTAGGTCTTAAATACAACTCTCCTTAATTCTATGGATTGAATGCAAAACAATGTATGCAAGTGTATGCTTCTTTTCATTTAAATCTATCTCTTTAAGACTTGCATTAGAGCCTTCTGATTTTATTGCATGTTGGTCATATTTTGAAAACATCCGTACCTATATTGTCCCGGTCTTCACGTTGCTGGGCTGTCTCACTGAACCATAGTTTGGGAGAGAGCCTCACAACTGGACCACTTATTTGGGTTTGCGCCCCCCTACCACGTACCTAAGGGCCATAGTCCGAGGTATATCGGTAGGTGCTCAAGGATGTTGGGAAGCCTTTACCTTAGAACCAAAGAGATATCTTATATGCCACGTACGTTGAGCTTCGGATCGAGTATATCGGCGTACCTTGATTGGAAACAGATGATATAAATCTTAGAGTTAGGATTAAGGTCCTATCAGCCATTTCAAATATTGCATATAGAGTCAGCTTTAGGAAATACTATTTTGTGCATCCTTGCTTATATATCTGTGATTGTATGATATTTTATATATATATCTTCCTTATATTTTCCAAAACCCTGGGTATATACTTCAAAATTTTCTCTTTTATTTCTAAAACCCAAGTGTATTTTTCTTCTTCTTCTACATTTCTTCAAAAATTCTTCTGATCCTGCCTGCAAGTTCTTCAAATTTTAAATCCTTACCATTTATTCTCAAATTCCATTTTTTTTTATTTTCTTCTTCTGTTTTTATATTCTTGTTTATATTTTCATAAAAATCTCTTTCCGTCAAAGAGATATCCTTTTTGAAATGGTATTTTCTTTCATATTTTAGTTGGTTACTCTCCCTCGTAGAGTAAACATCGCAATTGTCACAAAACTCAATCCCTAGTAAAGGGATACATTTTTTTAGATTTCAACCTAAATCCTCTTGTCAAAACTTCTCCAAGAAGTTTCTTTGGTCTAAAAACCTCCACTTTTCCTCCACAGAGAGTTCTGATATTTCAAAAATGGTCACGACAAGAGGGGGAAAAGAAACAGTTCCTCAACTCAGCAACAGTGAGGCGGAGGAGATAAGCTCTCCTAAATCAGTCAGGGGACAAGGTCAGAACAAGAAAGATGACATCAACCCCGCTATGTATGACATGTTCCAAAAGATGATGGCAAGGATGATGTTGGAGCAAGCCGAGACCAAGCTGAAAGAGGCAGTTCCTAAAGGCAAGCTGAGGAAGAAGCCTGTAAAGAAGCAAGTCAGAATCATCAGAAAGAAGGTGCAGCCAGACACTACTTCTGAGGAATCAGAGTCAGTCGAGGAAGAGTCAGAAGAAGAAGAGCAGATTATCTACAAACTGAATCCTCCGAGGCAGTCCGTAAAAATAACTGCAGAAGAGCCTGAATCCGTCAACAAACCCAAGTCTGGGGCTTTAGCAGAGGACCTGATGAGCCAACAAATGAAGGAGATGAATAGAGCAATTAAAGACATTCAAGCCAAGGGTAAGGGCAAGCAGACCTACACTGGCGAAGATTTTTACGATGGTCTAGATGGGGATGATAACCTGGAGAATCTTCCCCGCAAGTTTCTCAAATTTGACGGGACTGGCAACCCTAAAGCCCACTTGGCCACATTTTATGCAGAGTGCAGTCGTTTCAGAAAAGACAACAGAGCGTTGTTTATTTGCTTCCCCCGCAGTCTAGAGGGTGTAGCAGCCAGATGGTATGCCGATCACATCAATCCTATCGAACTACGAGAGTTCGATAAGGTAGTAAATCTGTTCATCGAGCGCTTCTTATTCAACACTGAAACCTCACCTACATTAAATCATCTTTACAACCTGAAGCAAAGAGAGAATAAAAGAGCAGGTGATTTCATTCACAGGTGGAGAAGCACCTGTAATAAGATGAAGGTACCCATTCCGAAGGAGCACGCATTGCAGGTGATCCTCAACAATTTCTCTCGGCCCATAAGAAGCCTCATTGCCACTTCCCCGGCGAAATCCTTCATCAAGTTGATTGAGCGAGCCGAATGGCTCGAAGCAGGAATCGAAAGCGGACTTTACGAAGACACGCCTCTAGTCAAGAATATCCAAGACCAGAAAAAGAAGGCACAGTTCGCTCATTCAATTGAGGCCTCCTGCAATAATCTTGGCAGCAGCAGTAAAGGAAACCAGAACAACAGTGACAGTGGTCCGAGAGTAGATCAGAACAAGGGGCAGAAGGAGGGATCCTTTAAAAACAATAATAAACCACTTCTGATTGGCCTTCAGCAAAAGGGTGATCTTCAAGAGAAGCCCAAGTACATCAAGTGGGAGAAAGATCGAGTCTTTAATCCGTTATCTGAGAGTCTAGAAGTGATTATGAATTACTTTTTGAAGCACGGGATGATCAAACTCCCTAAGATCGCAGATCCTCCCGTAATGTTGGGAAAATTCAAGGACCAATTTTGTAAATACCACAGGGCAACTGGGCACGACACAGAGCACTGTTTTGTCCTCAAGCACATGATACAAGACTGCATTGACAGAAGTGAGTTGATCGAGGACGAGGAAGAAAAGCAGCCAGCAGTCCTGACAGAACCATTCCCGGACCACTCGAAGAATTAATGAAGCCAAAGTTTTTGTTTGCTTTCGTCATTTTTTGTTAGTTGTCTTGTAGGGGCTAGTCAGCCCAGTCTGTTATGAATCTTTTCCTTTTAAAAGTTCTTGTAAATATTCAGTTGTTATCAAACCTTTTGCTTATCAATGAAATGTCAATTTTTTTCTTTATATCTTGGATATTCAAATACTTCCTTCTTTCGACATACAGGGGCATTTAAATTCCTGTTCTTTTCAGAACGCGAAACAGTCCTGACATCAATCATGAGAGAAATGATATTACCTATGAGGGCTTTTCAAAAATCATGAAATTTCAAAAAGTCTTCGTTATGACCAAAGAGTTCAAATATTCTTTGGTCTAACCTTTGACAAAAATCAACCCTCGTGTTGATCATATCTTCAAAAATAAGTTTTTTCGAACCATTACATTGAAAGATCAACCCTTGTGTTGGTCTTATCTTTTAAAATGAATTTCAAATCTTTATATTCAAAAATCTTGTGTTGATCTTATCTTCCAAAATGAATTTTAAATCTTTATAGATCAATCCTTGTGTTGGTCTTATCTTCCAAAACTGATTTCAAATCTTTATATTCAAAGATCAATCCCTGTGTTGGTCTTATCTTCCAAAACTGATTTCAAATCTTTATATTCAAAGATCAATCCCTGTGTTGGTCTTATCTTCCAAAACTGATTTCAAATCTTTATATTCAAAGATCTACTCTTGTGTTGGTCTAAATCTTTCAAAATGGGTTTCGAATCATTCAAAAATCAATCCTTGTATTAATTTTAAATCATTATATTCAAAGATCAACCCCTGCGTTGGTCTTATCTTCCAAAGTTTGGTTTCTAAAACCTTATATTTAAAGATCAACCCTTGTATCGATCTTATTATCGAACTGTCATTTTTAGAAATCAGATCCAGTTTTGATCTTCTTCTTCAAAAATAGGTTTTCCAAACCATTGCCTTCAAAATTTGACCCTCATGATGATCTCTCATGTTTGATTTAAATGATCAAATCTCGCACTAATCATTCTTCTTATGGTGGATTTTCTTCCCCCAAAATGATTTCTCATTTTAAATAAACATTTTTCTTCCAAGATCCCATATGCAGGCAGGATCAGAAAAAAAAACTCCTTTTTCTCTTAAATCTTATAAATTTTCAGTTAAGTTTGATATTTTTATCAGTTTCGTTCATTTTATTCAAGTTTATATTAATTTTATCAAGTTTTTATCAAGTTTATCAATATTTCCTCAATTCCATTAAAATTTATTAATTTTCATACCCTTTCAGGTTAAGGGATAAACCTGACCCTCGTTGTCCGAGGTGTTACCCTTTCAGGTTAAGGGATAAACCTGACCCTCGTTGTCCGAGGTGTTACCCTTTCAGGTTAAGGGATAAACCTGATGCCTCTTTCCCATGAGGTATTTCCTTTATTCTTTCCCCCTCAGGTTAAGGGATAAACCTGACCCTCGTTGTCCGAGGTGTTCCCATTCAGGATAAGGGAAAATCCTGAAACCCCTCGTAGGAGCCACAATGCTACCTATGAGGATTCTTTTGTAAACACAAGTTTTATCAATCCTTATTGATTTTCTAGATTTATATTAATTTCCCTTCATTAAATCTTCTTAAATTCTATTCTTTTCCCCATTCAGGATAAAGGAAAATCCTGAGACCCCTCGTAGGAGCAATAACGCTACCTATGAGGATTCTTTTGTAAATACAAGTTTTGCCAACCTTTATTGATTTTCTAAATTTATATCAATTTTCTTCATTTACTATCCTTAAATTCTATTCTTTTTCCCATTTAGGATAAGGGAAAATTCTGAGATCACTCGTAGGGGAAACCGTGCTACTTGTGAGAATTCTTTTTATAAAAATAAATCAATTTCCTCAAATGTTCTACATTTTTTTCAAAGTTCTATATCCTTTTGTCCTCTCCAAGTTTATTCTTTTTATATTCCCCGTCACATACCTGGTCCATCTAAATCATAGATCATAAATTCTAAATCTTGTCATATCCCTTCTAAATTCAAGTCTCAGGTTATCTCTTCATAAAATCTTCTATTTCCCCTTCAGGTTAAGGGATAAACCTGAATCATTCTTTTCCTAAATTCTCATCAAATGTCTATTCTATTTCCCGCTCAGGTTAAGGGATAAACCTGACCCTCGTTGTCTGAGCTGCTCCCATTCAGGATAAGGGAAAATCCTGAAACCCCTTGTAGGAGCAACAACGCTACCTATGAGGATTCTTTTGTAAATACAAGTTTTGTTAATCTTTGTTGATTTTCTAGATTTATATCAATTTTCCTTCATTAAATATCTTTAAATTCTATTGTAGTTCCCATTCAGGATAAGGGATAATCCTGAAACCCCTCGTAGGAGCAATAACGCTACCTATGAGGATTCTTTTGTAAATACAAGTTTTGTCAATTTTTGTTGATTTTCTAGATTTATATCAATTTCCCTACATTAAATCTCTTTAAATTCTATTCTTTTCCTCATTCAGGATAAGGGATAATCCTGAGATCACTCATAGGGGCAACCATGCTACCTGTGAGAATTCTTTTACAAAAATAAAATCAAATTTTTCCTTAAATGTTCTACATTTTTTTCAAAGTTCTATATCCTTTTGTCTTCTCAAAGTTTATTCTTTTTATATCCTCCATCACATACCTGGTCCATCTAAATCATAGATCATAAAATTCTAAATCTTGCCATATCCTTTCTAAATTCAAGTTATTTCTTCACAAAATCTTCTATTTTCCCTTCAGGTTAAGGGATAAACTTGAATCATTCTTTTCCTAAATTCTCATCAAATGTATATTCTATTTCCCCTTCAGGATAAGGGATAATCCTGAAAACCCGGCCATTCTTCTTGCTTCGATCTCTAAATATCTTAAATAGGCCGATCTCCTTCCCGACTCTCAGTTGAAAAACCTAGTTATTTTGCTAAGTTTTCAAATCTAAAGATCAAGTTCATCACTCCTCGTGTTGTTTGTCTCTCAGAAAGTCTCAATCTTAAATCAAGTCATTAAATGAAATGTCCCAGCTACTTCGCTGGTCGTTAAATGATTAAATGAAAGGTCCCAGCTACTTCGCTCGTCGTTAAATGATTAAATGAAATGTCCCAGCTACTTCAGTGGTCGTTAAATGATTAAATGAAAGGTCCCAGCTACTTCGCTGGTCGTTAAATGATTAAATGAAATGTCCCAGCTACTTCGTTGGTCATTAAATGAAAGGTCCCAGCTACTTTGCTGGTTGTTAAATGATTAAATGAAACGTCCCAGCTGTTTCGTTTGTCGGTAAATGATTAAATGAAATGTCCCAGCTACTTCGTTGGTCGTTAAATGATTAAATGAAATGTCCCAGCTACTTGGTTGGTCGTTAAATGATTAAATGAAATGTCCCAGCTACTTCGCTGGTCGTTAAATGATTAAATGAAATGTCCCAGCTACTTCGCTGGTCGTTAAATGATTAAATGAAATGTCCCAGCTACTTCGTTGGTCGTTAAATGAAATGTCCCAGCTACTTCGCTGGTCGTTAAATGAAATGTCCCAGCTACTTTGTTGGTCGCTAAATGAAAAGTTCCAGCAACTTCGCTGGTCATTAAATGAAAGGTCCCAGTTTTTTCTGGTCATTAAATGAAATGTCCCAGCTACTTCGCTGGTCGTTAAATGAAATGTCCCAGCTACTTCGCTGGTCGTTAAATGAAAGGTTCCAGCTCCTTCGCTGGTCGTTAAATGAAAGGGTCCAATTTTACTGATCAGAATGTCCAAAATCATAAATTGCAACTAAAGGTCGCATCAAAATCTATATTGAGTAAAAACTTCACATAGAAGTCATGAAAATTTTGCCAATCTGCTAAAAATATTTGTTGATTCCAAATAAATCTTACTGCACAAAAGAATTACCTCGGATTACCTCTAGTATTTTCTTCATAAAAGGTGAAACTCTTTGCGAAAAAGAGGTAAAATTCAAATCTTTTTCCTGTTGATCAACCAAAAGGATGAAAGAAATATCCTCGGTATGATTAGTGAAATAAATATTCAATGAAATTGAAAAGCCGGAAGCGAATTGATATTGATCATAGCTATGATGCATGTTTAAAGACGATTTCCTAGCAATTAGACAGTGGAAATATCCTGAGCCATAAAAGAATCCACTTAATCTATATCACCTTATCCAGTTTAAAGCTGCAATCAAATATCAGCAAAAGGGATCTCTCAATTGTCGTCAAGATGAAGGCGAATATGCGAGCAGACCCCCGGGGCCAAAGAAGATTTGGATCATCTACTGAGATGATGGAGTTTGTGAAGGATCCTTCTAGGGAAAGTCCAGATCACCGTCGAGATGAAGGCGAGTGTGATGAGCCTACCGACAAACCCTAAATGATATTTGATTTCTGCTATCACCTAAAGACCTTTTGAGCCACCATCATATATAATCCCTGAGAAAATGAAGGATCGGAACATCTCCAAGATGAAGGAGTTTGTGACGTACCCTTCCCTGAAAAAGAGAGAAAAAGTCAGGAACATCCAAAATGAAGGATGATATAAAATCCCGAAAAAGCTCAATGACTCAAAAAGAGTGCAAGAAGATCATCATGGAAAAAATACCCAGATATCAAACTGCCTAAATTGCCAGAAGTCATCTTTCCTCATGCAAAATTCTTTTATCAATGTCTTTTCACTACTTGCTTTTATGAAATTGAGAATATTTGTTCTCTTCTTATATCCAGGAAATAGATAGCTTCCTTGAAGAAAATCATCAGCGCTAAAATTTTGAATGACTCTTAAGACCGAGGAGTTAACCTTGTTGGAGGAAATATTCTAGGTAAAAGAGGGAATATCTTTGCACACATATGCACATTTTCAAGCATTGAAGTCAACTATAAATTCATCTTATTGGCAAAATTTTCTAGATATTCTAAGAATGAAACAAATATTCAATATCCATTTTGGTGCAACCTAGCGTTGTTTATACCTTCCAGAAGAGTTACCCCATTCAGTTGAAGTATCTCTCCTGTCCCATCACGGTTTCGAGAAATCCGTATGGTTGTTCCCACTCAGGTTAAGGGTCAAAACCTGTACTCCCTGTGAGAGGTCATTAAATTCAAAAGCTGATTTAGTCTCAGCAATGAGACGTCCAAGTTCATCCCTTTTTCAAAGCTTTAGGGAACCCCATTTCCTTCCTCCTTTCGCAAACCCCTTTCGGATTTGTTCGTCCAAACTCCGAAGGTCCCATCATGGTCTCTTCACTCGAGATTCCATATGGTCGTCCCCTTTAGGTTGTGGTTAAACATGAATCTCGTTCCAACGAGTTTTCCTCATTTCGACGAGGTGTTTTCCTTCAGTCCCATCATGGTTCTTCCCATCAAGGAATCCATGCTTTGTATATCCATCCGGAATAAAATCCTACTTGAGCTTCATTTCATGAGGCATTTTCTCAAAAATATCCCATCAAGGTCATCACATATTCCTTTCCCCATTCAGGTTATCTTGATATATCTTCGACCCATCCAGGTTAAGGGCTAAACCTGAGTCATTCCGCAAAGATTGATCTCGCCTCACCCATGAGACTTGATCAAAATTCTTACCTTTCATCATTTCGGGATCTTCACCCAAAGTCCCATCACGATTTCCTTCTCTCTATTATTCAGTCATATCATTTTCGAGGATTTCGTCTTCCCGAAGCAATTCAAGGATAAAGTTTTAAACCTGAAAAACCATGTCTTTCAAATAAATTTCTCCTACACCCAGTTCAGATCTGCTGATTGGGGCATTTTCAAAATTTGGAGTGTTATCTTTGCCACTAAGCTTGGCTTTCAACCGGCTTAGTATCAAAGAGGGGCATCTGTGAACACCCCAAATTTTTCAAAATCTTTTAATATTCCCTTTCTGCCCCTAAATTCATTTTCTGAGCAAATGGGTCATTTCAAATTTAAATTCCAGTCCATTGCTCTAGTTTTATTGAAATTAAATTCATTTCATATGTTTAAATTGATTTTGGATCTGGATCCATTGTCCAGATCCAAATCTGAGTCTCCTTGTCCAAATTTTAAATTAAAATTATAGAAAATACCAAAAATAGTTTTTAAATAGCTCGGACAGTCCCTCTGACATCTGTTTGGATCCATCGTGTTGTATTTCTCGATTCGAGTTCCAAAACTCGAACATTTTCTCAAAAACTTGGATCCAAACCCACTTTCTGAAGAAATTTCTCCAAAATGGTCTGAAATTCTCAGAGAAACACTCTTTGTAAATATTTCTCAGAAAAATACAAAAATTTAGTGTTTAAACTTTGTTTTGTTTAAAATTTTAGTTGTTCTACTACAAAAAATACAAAAAAAATGGGAAAGCAATACAAAAATCAAAAAAATTGAGGAAGACAAAATGGTTTTAAAACTTGAAAATGGAATTTTTGCCAAAAACCTCCTTTTAAACATTTTTTTACAAAAATTCTTTCAAAGGGGGCCTTCTTTTTGGAAATTTGGAAAATCCGCAACTGATCACTCCCACGCACTTCCCCTCTCACTTGTCGACCCTTCATCTCCAAACCAACTTCTTCTCCCTCAACCCCTCATCTTCAACCAACAGCCTCTCTCGAAGGCTCCTCTTCCCCTTTAAAAAGAAAGCACGCAGAGTGAAGAAGGGATCCGTCTTCACCCCTCCTGGTTCGCCCATTGCCTGCTGATCCGTCGCCCACCTCTCCACAGCGCCATCAATTTCCTTCCTCCTTCCTCCTTCATATCAGGTAAGAGCTTCTTTCTTTTCCCTTTTTTGATTCTTCATTGAAATTTCTTTTGGGTCTTATTCTAAGTTTCATCCATCCATCATTTTTCGTTCCTTCGTTCTTTTTTTTTTTTAGCAAGATTGTGCGATCGATCTGCGTGTAGCAGAACCGATTCACTCCTTTGCAACAGCAAATGGAACAACTCTGTTCCAACATACTTTCTGTATTAGTTTACATTTTTCATTTATATTAAATTCCTAAATGCTTTTGCTCTGTCTCGATAATTAGGTAGTGCGTCGTTCTCCTTCTGATTTTTTTTTCTTATTTTGTTTCCACACTAATCCTCCATTGATCTTGCTCTATTACACTCACTTGAAATTCCAGGTTATAGCATGCTCATTCTTCTTGCTATTTGATTGCCCTATTCCCATTTTTTTTATATCGACCATTGCATTGTTAATTTCTGTTATGTCTTTTTTTTTTAATTCTTTGATTGTGTCTTAACTCTTGTTTTCTTTTTTTTTTCTTTTTTTCCTTTTTTTTCTTTTTTTCTTTATATCACCCTTTGATCTGATCACCTTAGGCAATAAAAGAAAAGGCTAGCCGAGCCCTTTTGGAATCAATGGTCATATTGATTTGCCATGCCAATGCCCAATTTGTTCATAGATATGGGAATTTTTTTTGTCATGATTGTCGTTTATATCTTCTGCATTTTCTTTGAGTCATTTTATCTTCTGTTAATGATTGCCGTTTATATCTTTTGCATTTTCTTTGAGTCATTTTATCTTCTGTTAATGATCGTTGTTTATATCTTCTGCATTTCCTTTAAGTCATTTTATCTTTTGTTAAAAGATGTTTGGTTGTTTTGGAAGTCTTTGTTGGAAGTCTTTGTTGGCATATTCTTGAATCCTTTGCTTCAAACGAGGTTGCTGGGATCACTTCCCAGAACTTGATTTTGGACAATAGATTGTCACCGCCCCTTGCTAAGGATGCTTTTGCAATAAACATTGGCTCAGAGGAGCCAGTTGGATTGCTCATACACAACAATCCTAGTGGTGTCGGGTAGGATATGGGTGTGAACACCCCAAATTTTTCAAAATCTTTTAAATATTCCCTTTCTGCCCCTAAATTCATTTTTTTTCTAAATTTCAGTTCATTTCTCAAGTTTTACTGAAATTAAATTCATTGTATATGTTTAAATTGATTTCGGACCGGGATCTGTTGTCCAGATCCAAATCTGAGTCACATTGTCCAAATTTTAAATTAAAATTATAGAAAATACCAAAAATAATTTTTAAATAGCTCGGACAGTCCTTCCGACATCTGTTTGGATCCATCAAATCATATTTCTCGATTCGAGTGTCAAAACTTGAATATTTTCTCAAAACTGGGGTCCAAACCCTCTTTTTTGAAGAAATTTTCCCGAAATGGTCTGAAATTCTCAGGAAGATACTTTTGTAAATAGTCTTTTTAGAAAAATACAAAAAAATTAGGATTTAGTCTTTATTTTCTCAGGTTTTTATTCCAAAAATACAAAAAAATCAAAATACTCAGAAAAGAACAACAAAAAATAAAATAAAATAAAATACAAAAAAAAAAACCATTTTTTGCAAAAACCTTTTTGAAAAACACTCTTTTGAAAAATCGGGTTTTTGAGAAAAACTTCTTTTGCAAAAAAGTTTTGTTAGGGAGCCCCTCTTTACAAAAACTTAAAAATAAAGGGGCCCCCTTTTGAACTTGTTTTTTTAGGGTTCTGGTAAAAACCCTTCGCAAGGGTTTGAATGGGAAGACCTTCTCCTTATCGCAGGTGATCCATGGCGCCTTTCCCCTCCATTCTCATCCATCAGCGCTCCATCAGCCTTCTGATCGGCTGGTTCTCCCTAAGCCCTTCATCTTCAACCGTTTTCCTCCTTCGTGAACCTCCTTCTCCCCTATAAAGGAACCACGCAGAAAACCCTAAAACCACCGCTTCTTCACCTCCCCATTTCCTCTCTCACGACCCATCTTCACCCCACCATTACCCCTTTCTCCTTCATGCATTGACCGCTTTTTCGCCCCTGCATCTTCTTCCCTTTGATCATCCTCCTCCTTCCTCCTTCAGAATAACCTGCGAAGCCATGTATAATCCCCCATTCTAGTATCGGGTTCCTCTTCCTCTCGACAAAGGAAATCTCCGGTAATAGCCACGGAGGATCGACCCCTGCAAGCGCTAAAGATCAACCCCTCATTCAGAGAGTTATAAGAAGATCTCTCGTCCCTCTGTAAGAATCCCTGCAGCAGGAGGTAAGTGATTCTTTCCCTTCCATTCCTATTACCGGTCATATCCATCTCTGATTTGTTTTTATAAGTTTCCTCCCTCTTTCTATCGCTTTGATTTTCTGCAGGAATTTCGTATTATTACATTTTCTTTGTTTTGGGTTTTTCCTTCAGGGCATTATGGGTGAGATCGACTTCTATGTAACAGGAACGACCCCCCCCCCCCCCCACTCATTGCTACAGCAAATGGAATCCCCATTCCGACATATTTTTCTGTTTCTTTTTTTTTCTCTGCAACGTAATTCTATTTACAGTTTATCTTATTTCTGATTTTTTTTTTTTTTGATGTTTTACTTAACGATCTCTTGCTTGTATCTAGACTTTGATCTCATCTTAGATAATCAATTGATATTCTTAACTTCCGTTTCTCTGATTTTTGTTGGCTGTGATTGCCTATTATGTACAATTTTTGTCTTCCCTCTTCATTTCTTGGCTTTAACATCAGTAATGCCATCATCTCCATCCTTAGAATGTAGTGGCTATGGATTCGGTTTACTCGCATCGCCTTATGCACTGGGACCTCGTTCACTCAGCATGATCCTATGGTTGCATCATGCGTGGTTGTAATATCTTTCTGATTTACCCTACATCTGAACCCTCTGTATTTTACTATATCATTAGGAGGGTTGTGTTACAACATACTGATCTCTGTACCTTGATCTTCATCTGCAAGCACTAGTGCAGCATCATAACAGTGGCAGTCGAATATATTCACCATGTTCTACATGCCAGAATTCCGATGATGAACAAAAATTCTAAGAAGCAGCGACATCTGATGTACTCCGAGTGCCTTGGCTGAAATGGCCTCTCATCTCAATGTTTATTTCACTATTAACATTTTTTATTTGTTGTTGTTGTTCCTTTGCAAAGAAGTTGATATTACAGAAGCATTTGTTCGGTGTCCAGCATTTTTTTTTTCTTTCTTTCAAGAGAAGCATAAGGGACGTTGCTAGCCTATATGGCTGTGAGGCATCGTCACCTAGAGCACAACAACATCATGGGTCCTCTAGACTTCAATGGATCTACCCCAAGTGTTCGGAAGATGCAGAAGATTCCTGGTTTCTTTATTAAAGATGGGTTCACCTTTAATAAAATGCATGATGCTGAGTGGCATGAGAGTTGCGTGCCTACTGCTGAGAATTAAATGCCTTGCTGAGGAAGTATTTGAGGAGGGACTATAAAAACGAGAGGATATTCGATAGATTTAATCATAACAAAGTCGAAACCAGTTGTTGGCAAGGTTGTGGCTCTGAAAGGCGTATCTGCTTGCCAGATTGAGCCTAGAAATTGACGTACCTATACATAAGGAGGATGCTGAGGGATGGGTTTCCAAAAAGACCTTAATGTTCTATTTCTGTTCAGGTGGTAAACTCATTCGTATCAAGAATGTGGGTTTCATTGACCACACGTTTTCATGCAGCTGGAAAGTATCATTACATTTTGCCTTGGCTATTTGAACATATACAGGACGCTATTGAATTCTGAACCACTACTGCTGCACCTAATCCTTAATGTCAACAGTACTGATAGTATACATGAGCAGAAAATCTATTACTTTGAGACATGTTCCCTTAATGGAATCGCTTCATCCTTTATCTAAGCTTCAAGGTTGGTGTTATGCAGGTCAGAATTGGTGGAAAAAAAAAAAGGGACCACAGCGAAAGACGCAACATCACTGCATCAAAAGGGCGTAGAGGGGAAATCTGTGTATGTAAGATCGAACCATCAGATGATTTCGGTAATATGTAAGTCTTCCTGGTACCATTTTAGCCTTATCAAATGTTACTTCCTACACTTATCTTTATTTGTTACTATCACTATATGCCCTCCATTTGCATCCTCAACAACCTCCCTGCACATTCTGCAAAGTGCCCCATCCGACTCCCTTCCTGCCATGTGCATCAGCCATTTGTTGTAGCTCATGGCATTCTAAAACCTCTGTTAATCATCCACCTAATACACCAGCCCCTGCACTATTGAGTTCTTAACAAAACACTTACCAGTTAGCTATCACCCTTGGCACCATTTCTACCTTCAGCACCTATTACATCTACCACAGCAATATACTATTCACGCTCCAGCACTTCCACATCCACTTCCCACACAAATACCATTTACAGCACATCCCATACTGCTTCATACCCTCTTACACTTATCACCCCCATATAATTCACACCACACATATTACTCACTCCCCACTTCATCTCATGGGCTGCATTTCTCAACTGTGCTATATATATATATATATATATATATATATATATATATATATATATATATATATATATATATATATATATATATATATATATATATATATATATATATATATATATATATATATATATATATATATATATATATATATATATATATTTATTTATTTGTTCTGTTCTTTTCCTGCTTCAATTGTCCCTGCAGAATCAATTGTTCATCATATAAATCTGCTGTGCATCTGTTTCACTGTATATTTCATTGTGAAGTTCACTGCGTGAAAATGACTATCCTCTCAGTAGCTCTTTTAGTATCTCCTTGTGTTGGCATTTTTAAGTTGGTGATGTGAGTTGTGGTAATCTGTGCATAAAACTTTCCTACATCTTCAAAGATGCATCATGATGCTGACGTTCCAGGAGCATTACCTCTAAAGTAATGTATATAATGGCAGGTAATCCTTTTTCAGAATATGTTTCTATAGTGCTCAAAATAATGATAAAGGAAATACCATGGTCGATTTCTGGAGATTATACATTTTTGACCCATCAAGTTATGGTGCTAAAATTCGAGTGGTGCTAGTCATTTACAATTTATTGGTTTGTTGCATTTACTGTATGAAACTCATATACTGAATAGTGTTTTATTATCCATACTTGTATGTTACTTCCATCACATACCTATATATAACCTTGTATACAGTATCTTCAGCCACTTTGTATCATTTCCTTCAGTATCTGCGTATAGTCATCACCTTCAGCCCTGTGCATGATAGTCACAGCCTTCCTCCATACAACTCATTAAACCCAAAAGAATAGTTGTACAGAGCTTCTTTTAACCCCAAACTACTACAGCATCACCTTGAGGATGTTGCAAAACCATGTGAGTCCTGAGGCTCAGAGTTTGCCTCCCAGTGATCATGATAGCATGATTCTAGAAGCCAGCAAAGGGTCCATTAAGGCACAAACATAAACCCAACATTCATAGCCCTGCATTCGCAGCACACACATATGTGCAGCAACATTTCATTGACACCAACCTCTCATATTTTATTTTTTAAATTTCTCTACATTTAGGAACATTGCTGTCATTAGGTCCTATTGCCTGCCGTGAGTGTCTCAAATGACGCTCTGCTGTTACCAGCCCAATAACATCCCTTGCACAATGCTTTTTGCGTTCACATTTAGGTATAACCTACTGCTAGTATCGCTGCACTTGTATAGTTCCTTCTTATTTTGCCATTTCATCTATGTATACATGCGTATATATATGTATGTACATTCATACATGTATATTTATATGCATATAAATATACATATAAATGTATATATATATATATATATATATATATATATATATATATATATATATATATATATATATATATATATATATATATATATATATATATATATATATATATATATATATATATATATATATATATATATATATATATATATGCAAGCGCGCATCATTTTCATCTTTCTATACTTTAGGTCTTAAATATCTTGGATTATGATTAATTTTAGATACATGTGACATGTACAAAATCTCCTCTAATTTTCATATTAACCAAGTGTCTTTTTGCAGGAAATAGGTGGAAAATATCATTATTGGGAAGTTGAATATCTGATTTCATGTATTGTAATAGTTAGATCTTAAATGAAAATTTACATTTTCTGTTTTAGATAGAATGAATGAACATTGTAAATATCATGAATTATTTGTTCTTCATGCATTTTTTCCTTTATTTCCCAAAATCTCACATTGGTAAAACACGTATGGCACGAGCACCATTTCGCAGGAGGTAAATCAATCCTAAGTTGATGATCCACATCAATGGCCATAGTCAGGGTGTGGACAAAACTTAGGATTTTTATCTTTTACAAAATAACACCGGATCCACACTGGATCCATTTTCAAAATTCATCATATTTCCTTAAATGTTTTCTCCTTTTATTAGAATTTAACTTAAAATTAATTCAAAAATATATACCAATGGCCATAGTCAGGGTATATTGAGAGTTAATTTCATTTTAAATTCTATAAAAGCACCAAATATGTTTTATTCTTCACCTGAATTTAAATATAGATTATTATATAATACATTCAATGACCATAGTCAAGGATGTATTATATTTTCGATCTTGTTTTAATTCATTTAAAGAATGGAATATCTTTTCAAAATCCAATTTCAAAATTCTTTAAATTCATTCATCACTTAGGATAGAACTGCATCATATTTTCAAAATTCCTTTTTCAAAACTCCAAGTAATGTAAATACTTTCTTCAAATCTATCTTCAATCCTTATCAAATCCAATTCATTCTTTCAATTTTCAAAATTCTATTTCATTTTTAAATCTCAAAGTTCAATCTAACTTTGGGATTTCAAATTCATTTTTTCAAAGTTCAGTTTGACTTTGAAATTCCAAATTCATTTTATATTCAAAACTCCAATCCAATCTCCAAGTTCAATTTAACTTTTGAGATTCTTGATTCATCTTCTAAAACTTCAAATTCAAGGTCTAATTTGACTTTGAAATTCATTTGTATATTCAAAGATTAAATTTCTAAAATTCATTTTCCAAATTCAAATTTAACTTGGAAGTTCTTGATTCATCCTCTGAATTTAACTCCAAACCCATTTTAGCATTCAGGATTCAACACTCATATTGGATCTCAGACTTCAGATCCAATTCCCCTTTAGGATCCAGATTTCAATTTCACTTTGGATCTTAGACTTCAGATCCAATTCCATGTTAGGATCCAGAATCCAACTTCACCTTGGATCTCAGACTTCAGATCCAAATCCATCTTAGGATCCATAACCCAATTCTACATTTGGATCTCAGACTTCAGATCCAAATCCATCTTAGAATCCAGAACCCAATTTTATCTCGGATCTCAGATCTCAGATCTTAAATCCATCTTTAGATCCAATTCCATTCCCAATCCTAGATTTCAAATCCAATTCCATTTTTGGATCTAATCTGAATCTCTTAAATCCATTTCCATCCTTAAATACCACTTGATTTTCTCAAATCCATTCTAAGATTCGAATTCAATATCACTTCAAATTTTCACCTTCTTTTCATAAATCCATGATTAGATTCAAAGTCCATTTCTGACTTTGAAACTTCATTTCCTTTTATTTCAAAGCTTCAAATCATTCTTTTTCTCAAAATCAAGATTTATTCTTCTAAAATCTGATTTACTTCAAAGACTTAGAACTTCTCTGATCTGTCTCAAGTTCTAAGTCAGATTCAAAACATTTTCTTCACTCTCTTATCAAGTTCATCTCAAAATAACTTGGAGATTTTCAAAATATCTTTCAAAAAGAGCATACATTATGGCATTGCACAAGCATGATTCTTTATGCATTTAGAGTTAGAATAAATTCTTAGATTATATTTAGGCAAAGCAAAAAGGCATAGATTCGATCCTTGGTTTGATTACCCCTGGTAAAGGCGCCAGGAACGGTCGAACCTCGTACCGACGAGCGAATCCCGTCTCTCCATCTTCCTGTATATTTTCAAAAACGGAGGCGAGTTAAATTTCTAAATGGTTTTCAAATTAAGGTCAAGTGAAAACCCGCAAAAGCGTTCCTCCTCTCTCTCTCTTTCTTTCTTTTCTCTTCTCTCTTTCTTTTCTTTCTTTTATTTTACTCCCTTCAAAAAGGAGGAAAATAGAGGTTAGAAAAGTAAAAGAGAAGGAAAAGAGAGAAACCAAAAGAGAGAATAGGAAAAATTTTGCGATGATCACAGGTTTGGCGACCGTGATGGGACCCGTCTTCGTCCGGTCGAATTTGTGCCTTTGCTTTGCCTTTATATAATCTAAGTCTTTTTTTCTAACATATGTCAGCTACATTTTCATGCAAACCTTAGGAAGCCTAGATTTTGTCCTAAGCTGACATCATTTGCATGTAGGATCTAAGTATGGTTTGGTAGGACCATATTGAGGAGATTATATCCATGTTCACATTAGACTTAGGTCTTAAATACAACTCTCCTCAATTTTAGGGATTGAATGCAAAACAATGTATGCAAATGTATGCTTCTTCTTATTTAAATCTATCTTCTTTAGGACTTGCATTAGAGCCTTCTGGTTTTATCTGCATGTTGATCATATTTTGAAAACATCCCTACCTATATTGTCCCGGTCTTCACGTTGCTGGGCTGTCTCACTGAACCATAGTTCGGGAGAGAGCCTCACAACTGGACCACTTATTTGGGCTCGCGCCCCCCTACCACGTACCTAAGGGCCATAGTTCGAGGTATATCGGTAGGTGCTCAAAGATGTTGGGAAGCCATTACTTTTAGAACCGAAGAGATATCTTATATGCCACGTACTTCGAGCTTCGGCTTGAGTATATCGGCATACCTTGATTGGAATCAGATGATATAAATCTTAGAGTTAGGATTAAGATCCTATTTGCCATTTCAAATATTGCATATAGAGTCAGCTTTAGGGAGCGCTGTTTGTACATCCTTGTTTGTATATCTGTGATTGTATGATATTTTATATCTTCACTATATTCTTCAAAACCCTGGGTATATATTATTCAAAATTTTCTCCTTTTAAAACCCAGGAGTACTTTCCCTTTATTCTTCTGATTTCTTCAAGTTCTTTGATCCTGTCTGCAAATTCTTCAAATTTTCTTTAGATATCCCCTTTCAAATTCTTTTGTAAAATAAATTTTTGTCAGGATATGTCCCTTTCAAAATTAAGTATTTGTTCATTCTTTTTCAGAAAAAACAATGTGGTTGTCACAAATTTTTGGTGACAATCCAATCCCTCGCAATGGGATATTTTCATTATCAGACTTTGATTTCCTCCTTTATCATAATTTCCTCCAAAAAATTTTCTAAATATCCCATTCTTACCTTCAGAGAGGACATTGATGTTTCATCATGGTTCGGCCGAGGACTGAAAAGGAAACAGTGCCCCAGCAAAGCGACAGTGAAGGAGAGGAAATGAACTCCATCAGGTCATCCAAGCAGCAGGGCCAAGAAGCAGAAAGCAATGTTGATTCAGCTACATACAAGTTTTTTCGGAAAGTGATGGCCAAAATGATGTCTGAACAGGCTGAAGAAAACCCTGAGAAAATATCTTCTAAAAGCAAAGCCAAGGGAAAAGTCAGCAAGAAGCAAGTTCAGTATGACAGCACTTCAGAGTCGGTAGAGGAGGACTCAGAGGAAGAGCAGCCGACATATTTTCACAATCCCTTGTATCGACCCAAGAAAGTCAATGAGGGGCACCAGTCAGCAAGCAAAGCCAAAGGTCAGATCCCAGCAGAAGATCCGATGCAGGAGAAAATGAGAGAAATGACTCGTGCGATCAAAGACTTACAAGCCCAGGACAAAGGCAAAAAGAGCTACACCGGTGCAGATTTTTATGACGGCCTAGAAGGAGATGACAACTGGGAAGATCTTCCTCGTAAATTCATAAAGTTTGATGGGACCGGCAATCCCAAGGCTCATCTGGCTACATTTTTCGCTGAGTGCAACCGATTCATAAAGAACAATAGGGCTTTATTCTTATGCTTTCCACGCAGTCTGGAGGGAGTTGCAGCAAGATGGTATGCCGACCACATCAACCCGATTGAACTGCGAGAATTTGACAAAGTCATCAATTTGTTTATTGAAAGGTTTCTCTTCAATACTGAGGCTCCGCCTACCCTCAACCATCTCTTCAACCTAAAGCAGAATGACAATGAGAGGGCAAAAGATTTCATTCATAGATGGAGATCCACCTGCAACCGGATGAAGGATCCGATATCAGAGGGGCATGCGCTCTCAATAATTTTGAACAATTTCTCTCAACTTCTGAAGGGTCTGATCTCTACTTTTCCGTCTAAATCTTTTATCAAGTTAATAGAGCGAGTCGAATGGCTCGAAATGGGATTAGAGAATGGAACCTATCAGGGCATCACCTTGGCAGAAGGCAGTCAGGATGTGAAAAAGAAAACCAACTTTACCTTTTCTTCCAGTTCCTCCAACAACAATGGCAAAAACAAAAGAGGTGGCAGAAAGAACCACCCTGGTGGGTCAGGCAGAGATGATTGTTCCAGTCAAAAAAGTGGGATCAACAGGCAGAATGGCAGCCCTCCCTCGAGCATCCAGTTAGAGTCTAAGCCCCAAGGGAAGCCGAAGCATGACGGTTGGGGATATGACCGTGAGTTTACACCCTTAGAGCAAACACTTGAGGAAGTTCTTGAGTATATGACAACAAAAGAGATGGTTAAACTTCCCAAGGTAGCAGATGCACCTGTGACTATGAGAAGATTCAAAGATCAGTTCTGCAAATTCCATCGGGCGATGGGGCACGACATCGAGCACTGCTTTGTTTTCAAAAACACTGTTCAAGACTGCATTGACAAAAAGCTGCTGGTAGAAGAGTAGCTACCCGTCCTGGCCTAGCTTCCCGAATCATGTCAATATTTTTCTGCTTTCTCTCTTTTTCAATCACCTAATAGTGACAACTCAGTCCCAGTCTTTTGTGACCTTTGGTCAACAGGCTTGTAAATATTTCAGTCGTTGTTATTAATGTTTTCCTATCAATAAAAATGTCAAAATTTTCTTCATACCTGTTGATATCAAATACCTCTATCTTTGTCACGTTGGGGCATTTATTTTAGAAAAAAATGTATTTCTCCTATTCTTTTTAAATTAAGGGACAATCCTAAAAACATCATCATGAGAGAAATGATATTACCTATGAGGATTTTCGAAATCATAAAAATCTTGAGAATTTCTGCAAAAAACTTCTTCATGATCACCGAAAATTCAATATTTTTGATTAAATCTTCTTCAAAGTAAACTATTACATTGATTTTTCTTAAAATGGGTTTTTCAAACTATTATCTTCAAAATTAACCCTCATGATGATCTCTCATGATGATTCCTTTTAAAAAGGATCAGATCTCACACTGATCGTTTTTCTTACAAATGAATTTTCTTCCCAAAATGATTTCTCACTTATCTTTTAAATAAACATTTTTTCCTTCCAGATCCCATATGCAGGCAGGATCAGAAAAACTTTTTTTTCTCTTAAATCTTATAAATTTTCAGTTAAATTTGATATTTTCTCCAGTTTCATTCATTTTATTCGTATTTTTATCAAGTTTATATCAATTTTATCAAGTTTTTATCAAGTTTATCGATATTTCCTCAATTCCATTAAAATTTTATCAAATCTTTACCCTTTCAGGTTAAGGGATAAACCTGATGCCTCTTTCCCATGAGGTATTTCCTTCTATCGTTCCCCCTCAGGTTAAGGGATAAACCTGACCCTCGTTGTCCGAGGTGCTCCCATTCAGGATAAGAGAAAATCCTGAGACCCCTTGTAGGAGCAACAACGCTACCTATGAGGATTCTTTTGTAAATACAAGTTTTGTTAATCTTTATTGATTTTCTAGATTTATATCAATTTGCCTTCGCTAAATTTTCTTAAAAATTGTTCTATTCCCATTCAGGATAAGGGAAAATCCTGAAACCCCTCGTAGGAGCAATAATGCTACCTACGAGAATTCTTTTGTAAATACAAGTTTTGTCAACCTTTATTGATTTTCTAAATTTATATCAATTTCTCTTCACCTTCTTAAATTCTATTTCTTTTTTCCATTCAGGATAAGGGAAAATCCTGAAACCCCTCGTAGGAGCAATAATGCTACCTACGAGAATTCTTTTGTAAATACAAGTTTTGTCAACCTTTATTGATTTTCTAAATTTATATCAATTTCTCTTCACCTTCTTAAATTCTATTTCTTTTTCCCATTCAGGATAAGGGAAAATCCTGAAACCCCTCGTAGGAGCAATAACGCTACCTATGAGAATTCTTTTGTAAATACACGTTTTGCCAATCTTTATTGATTCTTTGTAGATTTATATCAATTTTCCTTTATTAAATTTTCTTAAATTTTATTCTTTTTTCCACTCAGGATAAGGGATGATCCTGAGACCTCTCGTAGGGGCAATGATGTTACCTATGAGAATTCTTTTGCAAATACAAGTCTCATCAAATTGATTTTCTAAATTTTTTTTCTTAAATTCTATTCTT
The DNA here is from genome assembly GCF_984573655.1 of Nuphar pumila. Taxonomy (NCBI): domain Eukaryota; kingdom Viridiplantae; phylum Streptophyta; class Magnoliopsida; order Nymphaeales; family Nymphaeaceae; genus Nuphar; species Nuphar pumila. Next base: position 32,179,616 of record NC_143262.1, on the reverse strand, counting down.
TCCCCTTTCAGGTTAAGGGATAAACCTGAACCTCGACATTCGAGGTATTCTTTCTCAGGATAAGGGATAATCCTGAGATCGCTCATAGGAGCAACAAATGCTGCTTGTAAGAATTCTTTTACAAAGCAAATAAATTCCCTCAAAATTTTCTCCATTGTTTATCAATATTTCATCAAATTTTATTTTCATCTGTCTGTTTAAATTTTATTCAAGACAAGGGGTTAATCCTGAAAATTGGACCCCATACAGCCGAATGTGCTGGTCCATCTAAATCCTAAATCCTAAATCTTGTCATATCTCTTTTAAATTCAAGTCTCAAATATATCTTTGAAAATCTCTTTTCCCTTTCAGGTTAAGCGATAAACCTGAATCATTGTCTATTATATCCTAAATTCTCATCAAATGTCTATCAATTTCATCAAATGTCTTTTATTATCAAGCCTTCGGGTTACAATTTCATCAAATGTATATCCTTTTCAAAGCCTTCAGGTTTCAATTTCATCAATGTATATCCTTTTCAAGCCTTCGGGTTACGATTTCATCAATGTATATCATTGTCAAGCCTTCGGGTTACAAATTCATCCACGTATATCCTTTTTCAAGCCTTCGGGTTGCAAATTCATCAAAGTATATCAAAGTTCAAGCCTTCGGGTCACAATCTCATCAAATATCTGTCATTTTCAAACCTTCGGGTCACAACTCTATCAATACCAATCATTTTACCAACAAATCCTGCTTTCGAGCTGGTCGGTCAAACAAATCCTGCTTTCGAGCTGGTCGGGCAAACAAATCCTGCTTTCGAGTTGGTCGGTCAAACAAATTCTGCTTTCGAGCTGGTACTTCCAAAAAATCCTGCTTTCGAGCTGGTCGGTCAATCAAATCCTGCTTTCGAGCTGGTACTTCCAAAAAAATCCTGCTTTCGAGCTGGTCGGTCAATCAAAATCCTGCTTTCGAGCTGGTCAGTCAAACAAATCTTGCTTTCGAGCTGGTACCTCCAAAAAATCCTGCTTTCGAGCTGATACTTCCAAAAAAATCCTGCTTTCGAGCTGGTCGGTCAATCAAATCCTGCTTTCGAGCTGGTCGGGCAAACAAATCCTGCTTTCAATCTGGTCGGTCAATCAAATCCTGCTTTCGAGCTGGTACTTCCAATCAAATCCTGCTTTCGAGCTGGTCGGTCAATCAAATCCTGGTTTCGAGCTGGTCGGGCAAACAAATCCTACTTTCGAGCTGGTCGGTCAATCAAATCCTGCTTTCGAGCTGGTACTTCCAATCAAATCCTGCTTTCGAGCTGGTCGGGCAAACAAATCCTGCTTTCGAGCTGGTCGGTCAAACAAATCCTGCTTTCGAGCTGGTACCTCCAAAAAATCCTGCTTTCGAATGGTCGGTCAATCAAAATCCTGCTTTCGAGCTGGTACTTCAAAAAATCCTGCTTTCGAGCTGGTCGGTCAACACAAAAACCTAAATATTCCTTCCCCAAGTTTCAACTTAAGGTCGCATCAAAATCTATATTGAGTAAATATTTCACATAGAAATCATGAAAACTTTGTCAATTTGCTAAAAGTATCTGTTGATTCCAAATATTCTTACTGGACAAAAGAATTACCTCAAATTACCTCTAGTATTCTTTCCAAAAGGTGAAACTTTTGCGAAAAAGAGGTAAAATTCAAATCTTTTTCCTGTTGATCAACCAAAAGGATGAAAGAAATATCCTCGGTATGATTAGCAAAATAAATATTCAATGACATTGAAAAGCCGGAAGCGAATTAATATTGATCATAGTTATGACGCATGTTTTAAAATGACTTTCTGGCAATTAGGCAGTGGAAATATCCTGTGCGATAAAAGAACCCACTTAATCCATATCTTCTCATTTTTTAAAGTTACAATCAAATATGTGCAAAAGGGATCTCTCAATTGTCGTCAAGATGAAGGCGAATTAAGTGAGTAGACCTACGGGGCCAAAGAAGATTTGAAACATCTCCAAGATGACGGAGTTTGTGACGGATCCTTCCAGGGAAAGTTTGGATCACCGTCGAGATGAAGGCGGATGTGATAGACCTACCGACAAACCCTAAATGATATTTGATTTCTGCTATCACCTAAAGACCTTTTGAGCCACCATCATATATAATCCTTGAGAAAAAGAAGGATCAGAACATCTCCGAGATGAAGGAGTTTGTGACGTACCCTTCCCTGAAAAAGAGAGAAAAGTCAAGACACATCCAAATGAAGGATGATGTAAAAAACCCGAAAAAGCCCAATGACTCAAAAGGAGTGCAAAAAGATCATCATGGGAAAAATACCCAGATATCAAACTGCCTAAATTGCCAGAAGTCGTCTTCTCTTATGCAAAATTCTTTTATCAATATCTTTTTACTACCGCCTTTTATGAAATTGAGAATATTTCTTCTCTTCTCATATCAAGGAAATGGATAACTTCCTTGAAGAAAATCATCAGCGCTAAAATTTTGAATGTGACTCTTGAGACCGAGAAGTTAACCTCGTTGGAGGAAATACTCTAGGTAAAAGAGGGAATATCTTTTGCACACATGTGCACATTTTCAAGCATTGAAGTCAACTATAAATTTATCTTATTGGCAAAATTTTCTAGTTATTCTAAGAATGAAATAAATATTCAATATCCATTTTGGTGCAACCTAACGTTGTTTTCCAGAAGAGTTACCCCATTCAGTTGAAGTATCTCTCCTGTCCCATCACGGTTTGGAGAAATCCGTATGGTTGTTCTCACTCAGGTTAAGGGTCAAAACCTGTACTCCCTGCGAGAGGTCATTAAATTCAAAAGCAGATTTAGTCTCAGCAATGAGACGCCCAAGTTCATCCCTTTTTCGAGCTTTAGGGAACCCCATTTCCTTTCTCCTTTCGCAAACCTCTTTCGGATTTGTTCGTCCAAACTCCAAAGGTCCCATCATGGTCTCTTCACTCGAGGATTCCGTATGGTCGTCCCTTTCAGGTTAAGGGTTAAGCCTGAACCTCGTGCCTCGAGGTATTTTCCTTTTTCAGGTTTTGGTTAAACCTGAATCTCGTTTCAACGAGTCTCCCTCATTTCGACGAGGTGTTTCCTTCTAAGTCCCATCATGGTTCTTCCCATCGAGGAATCCATGATTTGTATATCCATCCTAAATAAAATCCTACTTGAGTTTCATCTCATGAGGCGTTTTTTTTTTTAAAAATGTCCCATCAAGGTCATCATATATTCTTTTCCCCATTCAATTCACCTTGATATATCTTCGTCCCATCCAGGTTAAGGGCTAAACCTAAGTCATTCCAGAGGTAGATCTTGTCTCACCCATGAAACTTGATCAAAATTTTTATCTTTCACCATTTCGGGATCTTCGCCCAAAGTCCCATCACGATTTCCTCATCTCTATCACTCAGTCATATCATTGTCGAGGATTTCGTCCCCCCAAGCCATTCAGGACAAGGCTTTAAGCCTAAAAAGCCATAATTCTTCCACACCCAGTTTAGGCCGGCTAACTGGGGCATTTTTCAAAATTTGGAGTGTTTTCTTTGCCACTAAGCTCGGCTTTCAACCGGCTTAGTAGCAAAGAGGGGCATCTGTGAACACCCTAAATTTTTCAAAATATTTTAAATATTCCCTTTCTGCCCCTAAATCCATTTTTTTCTAAATTCCAGTTCATTTCTCAAGTTTTACTGAAATTAAATTCATTGTATATGTTTAAATTGATTTCGGACCGGGATCTGTTGTCCAGATCCAAATCTGAGTCACATTGTCCAAATTTTAAATTAAAATTATAGAAAATACCAAAAATAATTTTTAAATAACTCGGACAGTCCTTCCGACATCTGTTTGGATCCATCAAATCATATTTCTCGATTCGAGTGTCAAAACTTGAATATTTTCTCAAAACCGGGGTCCAAACCCTCTTTTTTGAAGAAATTTTCCCGAAATGGTCTGAAATTCTCAGGAAGATACTTTTGTAAATAGTCTTTTTAGAAAAATACAAAAAAATTAGGATTTAGTCTTTATTTTCTCAGGTTTTTATTCCAAAAATACAAAAAAATCAAAATACTCAGAAAAGAACAACAAAAAATAAAATAAAATAAAATACAAAAAAAAAAAAACCATTCTTTTGCAAAAACCTTTTTGAAAAACACTCTTTTGAAAAATCGGGTTTTTGAGAAAAACTTCTTTTGCAAAAAAGTTTTGTTATGGAGCCCCTCTTTGCAAAAACTTAAAAATAAAGGGGCCCCCTTTTGAACTTGTTTTTTTAGGGTTCTGGTAAAAACCCTTCGCAAGGGGTTGAATGGGAAGACCTTCTCCATATCGCAGGTGATCCATGGCGCCTTTCCCCTCCATTCTCATCCATCAGCGCTCCATCAGCCTTCTGATCGGCTGGTTCTCCCTAAGCCCTTCATCTTCAACCGTTTTCCTCCTTCGCGAACCTCCTTCTCCCCTATAAAGGAACCACGCAGAAAACCCTAAAACCACCGCTTCTTCACCTCCCCATTTCCTCTCTCATGACCCGTCTTCACCCCACCATTACCCCTTTCTCCTTCATGCATCGACCGCTTTTTCGCCCCTGCATCTTCTTCCCTTTGATCATCCTCCTCCTTCCTCCTTCAGAATAACCTGCGAAGCCATGTATAATCCCCCATTCTAGTATCGGGTTCCTCTTCCTCTCGACAAAGGAAATCTCCGGTAATAGCCACGGAGGATCGACCCCTGCAAGCGCTAAAGATCAACCCCTCATTCAGAGAGTTATAAGAAGATCTCTCGTCCCTCTGTAAGAATCCCTGCAGCAGGAGGTAAGTGATTCTTTCCCTTCCATTCCTATTACCGGTCATATCCATCTCTGATTTGTTTTTATAAGTTTCCTCCCTCTTTCTATCGCTTTGATTTTCTGCAGGAATTTCGTATTATTACATTTTCTTTGTTTTGGGTTTTTCCTTCAGGGCATTATGGGTGAGATCGACTTCTATGTAACAGGAACGACCCCCCCACCCACTCATTGCTACAGCAAATGGAATCCCCATTCCGACATATTTTTCTGTTTCTTTTTTTTTCTCTGCAACGTAATTCTATTTACAGTTTATCTTATTTCTGATTTTTTTTTTTTGATGTTTTACTTAACGATCTCTTGCTTGTATCTAGACTTTGATCTCATCTTAGATAATCAATTGATATTCTTAACTTCCGTTTCTCTGATTTTTGTTGGCTGTGATTGCCTATTATGTACAGTTTTTGTCTTCCCTCTTCATTTCTTGGCTTTAACATCAGTAATGCCATCATCTCCATCCTTAGAATGTAGTGGCTATGGATTCGGTTTACTCGCATCGCCTTATGCACTGGGACCTCGTTCACTCAGCATGATCCTATGGTTGCATCATGCGTGGTCGTAATATCTTTCTGATTTACCCTACATCTGAACCCTCTGTATTTTACTATATCATTAGGAGGGTTGTGTTACAACATACTGATCTCTGTACCTTGATCTTCATCTGCAAGCACTAGTGCAACATCATAACAGTGGCAGTCGAATATATTCACCATGTTCTACATGCCAGAATTCCGATGATGAACAAAAATTCTAGGAAGCAGCGACATCTGATGTACTCCGAGTGCCTTGGCTGAAATGGCCTCTCATCTCAATGTTTATTTCACTATTAACATTTTTTATTTGTTGTTGTTGTTCCTGTGCAAAGAAGTTGATATTACAGAAGCATTTGTTCGGTGTCCAGCATTTTTTCTTTCTTTCTTTCAAGAGAAGCATAAGGGACGTTGCTAGCCTATATGGCTGTGAGGCATCGTCACCTAGAGCACAACAACATCATGGGTCCTCTAGACTTCAATGGATCTACCCCAAGTGTTCGGAAGATGCAGAAGATTCCTGGTTTCTTTATTAAAGATGGGTTCACCTTTAATAAAATGCATGATGCTGAGTGGCATGAGAGCTGCGTGCCTACTGCTGAGAATTAAATGCCTTGCTGAGGAAGTATTTGAGGAGGGACTATAAAAATGAGAGGATATTCGATAGATTTAATCATAACAAAGTCGAAACCAGTTGTTGGCAAGGTTGTGGCTCTGAAAGGCGTATCTGCTTGCCAGATTGAGCCTAGAAATTGACGTACCTATACATAAGGAGGATGCTGAGGGATGGGTTTCCAAAAAGACCTTAATGTTCTATTTCTGTTCAGGTGGTAAACTCATTCGTATCAAGAATGTGGGTTTCATTGACCACACGTTTTCATGCAGCTGGAAAGTATCATTACATTTTGCCTTGGCTATTTGAACATATACAGGATGCTATTGAATTCTGAACCCCTACTGCTGCACCTAATCCTTAATGTCAACAGTACTGACAGTATACATGAGCAGGAAATCTATTACTTTGAGACATGTTCCCTTAATGGAATCGCTTCATCCTTTATCTAAGCTTCAAGGTTGGTGTTATGCAGGTCAAAATTGGTGTAAAAAAAAAAAAAAAGGGACCACAGCGAAAGACGCAACATCACTGCATCAAAAAGGCGTAGAGGGGAAATCTGTGTATGTAAGATCGAACCATCAGATGATTTCGGTAATATGTAAGTCTTCCTGGTACGATTTTAGCCTTATCAAATGTTACTTCCTACACTTATCTTTATTTGTTACTATCACTATATGCCCTCCATTTGCATCCCCAACAACCTCCCTGCACATTCTGCAAAGTGCCCCATCTGACTCCCTTCCTGCCATGTGCATCAGCCATCTGTTGTAGCTCATGGCATTCTAAAACCTCCGTTAATCATCCACCTAATACTCTAGCCCCTGCACTATTGAGTTCTTAACAAAACACTTACCAGTTAGCTATCACCCTTGGCACCATTTCTACCTTCAGCACTTATTACATCTACCACAGCAATATACTATTCACGCTCCAGCACTTCCACATCCACTTCCCACACAAATACCATTTACAACACATCCCATACTGCTTCATACCCTCTTACACTTATCACCCCCATATAATTCACACCACACATATTACTCACTCCCCACTTCATCTCATGGGCTGCATTTCTCAACTGTGTTGTATATATATATATATATATATATATATATATATATATATATTTATTTATTTGTTCTGTTCTTTTCCTGCTTCAATTGTCCCTGCAGAATCAATTGTTCATCATATAAATCTGTTGTGCATCTGTTTCACTGTATATTTTATTGTGAAGTTCACTGCGTGAAAATGACTATCCTCTCAGTAGCTCTTTTGGTATCTCCTTGTGTTGGCATTTTTAAGTTGGTGATGTGAGTTGTGGTAATCTGTGCATAAAACTTTCCTACATCTTCAAAGATGCATCATGATGCTGACGTTCCAGGAGCATTACCTCTAAAGTAATGTATATAATGGCAGGTAATCCTTTTTCAGAATATGTTTCTATAGTGCTCAAAATAATGATAAAGGAAATACCATGGTCGATTTCTGGAGATTATACATTTTTGACCCATCAAGTTATGGTGCTAAAATTCGAGTGGTGCTAGTCATTTACAATTTATTGGTTTGTTGCATTTACTGTATGAAACTCATATACTGAATAGTGTTTTATTATCCATACTTGTATGTTACTTCCATCACATACCTATATATAACCTTGTATACAGTATCTTCAGCCACTTTGTATCATTTCCTTCAGTATCTGCGTATAGTCATCACCTTCAGCCCTGTGCATGATAGTCACAGCCTTCCTCCATACAACTCATTAAACCCAAAAGAATAGTTGTACAGAGCTTCTTTTAACCCCAAACTACTACAGCATCACCTTGAGGATGTTGCAAAACCATGTGAGTCCTGAGGCTCAGAGTTTGCCTCCCAGTGATCATGATAGCATGATTCTAGAAGCCAGCAAAGGGTCCATTAAGGCACAGGCATAAACCCAACATTCATAGCCCTGCATTCGCAGCACACACATATGTGCAGCAACATTTCATTGACACCAACCTCTCATATTTTATTTTTTAAATTTCTCTACATTTAGGAACATTGCTGTCATTAGGTCCTATTGCCTGCCGTGAGTGTCTCAAATGACGCTCTGCTGTTACCAGCCCAATAACATCCCTTGCACAATGCTTTTTGCGTTCACATTTAGGTATAGCCTACTGCTAGTATCGCTGCACTTGTATAGTTCCTTCTTATTTTGCCATTTCATCTATGTATACATGCGTATATATATGTATGTACATTCATACATGTATATTTATATGCATATAAATATACATATAAATGTATATATATATATATATATAAATGTATATATGCAAGCGCGCATCATTTTCATCTTTCTATACTTTAGGTCTTAAATATCTTGGATTATGATTAATTTTAGATACATGTGACATGTACAAAATCTCCTCTAATTTTCATATTAACCAAGTGTCTTTTTGCAGGAAATAGGTGGAAAATATCATTATTGGGAAGTTGAATATCTGATTTCATGTATTGTAATAGTTAGATCTTAAATGAAAATTTACATTTCCTGTTTTAGATAGAATGAATGAACATTGTAAATATCATGAATTATTTGTTCTTCATGCATTTTTTCCTTTATTTCCCAAAATCTCACATTGGTAAAACACGTATGGCACGAGCACCATTTCGTAGGAGGTAAATCAATCCTAAGTTGATGATCCACATCAATGGCCATAGTCAGGGTGTGGACAAAACTTAGGATTTTTATCTTTTACAAAATAACACCGGATCCACACTGGATCCATTTTCAAAATTCATCATATTTCCTTAAATGTTTTCTCCTTTTATTAGAATTTAACTTAAAATTAATTCAAAAATATATACCAATGGCCATAGTCAGGGTATATTGAGAGTTAATTTCATTTTAAATTCTATAAAAGCACCAAATATGTTTTATTCTTCACCTGAATTTAAATATAGATTATTATATAATACATTCAATGACCATAGTCAAGGATGTATTATATTTTCGATCTTGTTTTAATTCATTTAAAGAATGGAATATCTTTTCAAAATCCAATTTCAAAATTCCTTAAATTCATTCATCACTTAGGATAGAACTGCATCATATTTTCAAAATTCCTTTTTCAAAACTCCAAGTAATGTAAATACTTTCTTCAAATCTATCTTTAATCCTTATCAAATCCAATTCATTCTTTCAATTTTCAAAATTCTATTTCATTTTTAAATCTCAAAGTTCAATCTAACTTTGGGATTTCAAATTCATTTTTTCAAAGTTCAGTTTGACTTTGAAATTCCAAATTCATTTTATATTCAAAACTCCAATCCAATCTCCAAGTTCAATTTAACTTTTGAGATTCTTGATTCATCTTCTAAAACTTCAAATTCAAGGTCTAATTTGACTTTGAAATTCATTTGTATATTCAAAGATTAAATTTCTAAAATTCATTTTCCAAATTCAAATTTAACTTGGAAGTTCTTGATTCATCCTCTGAATTTAACTCCAAACCCATTTTAGCATTCAGGATTCAACACTCATATTGGATCTCAGACTTCAGATCCAATTCCCCTTTAGGATCCAGATTCCAATTTCACTTTGGATCTTAGACTTCAGATCCAATTCCATGTTAGGATCCAGAATCCAACTTCACCTTGGATCTCAGACTTCATATCCAAATCCATCTTAGGATCCAGAACCCAATTCTACATTTGGATCTCAGACTTCAGATCCAAATCCATCTTAGAATCCAGAACCCAATTTTATCTCAGATCTCAGATCTCAGATCTTAAATCCATCTTTAGATCCAATTCCATTCCCAATCCTAGATTTCAAATCCAATTCCATTTTTGGATCTAATCTGAATCTCTTAAATCCATTTCCATCCTTAAATACCACTTGATTTTCTCAAATCCATTCTAAGATTCGAATTCAATATCACTTCAAATTTTCACCTTCTTTTCATAAATCCATGATTAGATTCAAAGTCCATTTCTGACTTTGAAACTTCATTTCCTTTTATTTCAAAGCTTCAAATCATTCTTTTCTCAAAATCAAGATTTATTCTTCTAAAATCTGATTTACTTCAAAGACTTAGAACTTCTCTGATCTGTCTCAAGTTCTAAGTCAGATTCAAAACATTTTCTTCACTCCCTTATCAAGTTCATCTCAAAATAACTTGGAGATTTTCAAAATATCTTTCAAAAAGAGCATACATTATGGCATTGCACAAGCATGATTCTTTATGCATTTAGAGTTAGAATAAATTCTTAGATTATATTTAGGCAAAGCAAAAAGGAATAGATTCGATCCTTGGTTTGATTACCCCTGGTAAAGGCGCCAGGAACGGTTGAACCTCGTACCGACGAGCGAATCCTGTCTCTCCATCTTCCTGCATATTTTCAAAAACGGAGGCGAGTTAAATTTCTAAATGGTTTTCAAATTAAGGTCAAGTGAAAACCCGCAAAAGCGTTCCTCCTCTCTCTCTCTTTCTTTCTTTTCTCTTCTCTCTTTCTTTTCTTTCTTTTATTTTACTCCCTTCAAAAAGGAGGAAAATAGAGGTTAGAAAAGGAAAAGAGAAGGAAAAGAGAGAAACCAAAAGAGAGAATAGGAAAAATTTTGCGATGATCACAATGGGCAGGGAATTCCATGTCAATCACCACGCTGAAGCACCAGCATCAGCATATGTTACTGTTCCAGGAGATGCGAGCTTCAAATCAGACCACATCAATGGGGTTTCCCTCCCTCCAAAGGCACGGATGATGTTTTTTTTTTCTCTATTCCCTACTTCCAGCAGGAAGCTTGGCATTCGAATTCTGAGCATAAGATCACTTGGTAAGATCAAGCCTGATATCTCATGGAGTCTGCGTCATCTTTTTTTTTATTTTCTTGATTTTGTTGGTTTTGTTGGCCCTTTATAATTCTGATCCTTTGATCCAGGATTTTTGCTCGATCTTCCATACAGCATGTGCTTAGTGACTCTTGTTAAGATGATGTTATTCACTTAGCATCTCAAAAGTTCTTGATGTTCTTCAGTGTTCTACACAAAAAGAAAAAAAATGTGAGATTGGAGAATCAGAGTGAATGGAAACAAAAAAAAAATCCAGATATTTCTCTGTCATCGATGTACATTACATCCGTATGGCGAATTCCCTATATACACTACTGTAATTTCAGCATATCTTGTTTTACAGAACCACATCTTCAATATATATTTTCCAGGTTAACAGACATATCAACATGTTATTCATACTTTATCTCTTAACATACATTCTCATTTTAGCATCATTCAGCATTTAGTAGCTATCTTTCATCAATAAAGATCTCCTTGTATTCCATGTTAACCAAAAAAATATATATATAATAATCATTTTTTTTTTTGCAAAACATACCATTTTCTGTAACCATCATTTTCTTCAAGTTACACCATTTTTTTGTCACCTGCACATCCAGTTTCGTTCACTCACCTCCCATTTTACACCTATTGCAACATATACAACAACTATTTCACCATCTTCATTATGTTCACTCTCTACACGACACTTCAGTCCATATTTACTGCCTTCACTGCAGATTTTCACAGCAGTACACCACTGCTGTAACATACCTTCCTTGTTATTTCAGCAGATTAATCCCCTCTTATTGTTACATAATGCACCTTATTGTTTCATCCCTGTGTCGCCCATACATTGCCCATGTATCTCCCAGCACTTGGTCGTCTACCTACCAATTGATGGCATGCGGACCAATCATATTGACATACTCCTGTGTATGTAAACATAATCATTGCCACATTACTTTCATTCATCTGTATGAGCATTTGTGAATTTGTACCCTGGCATTTTGGTGCTAATAAAATCGCTGTCATGGAGTTCTTGCTATACTGTCACTTTCTGCGTCTGTACATTGCCTGCATTTCGATGCACACTCAAAAGTCTGCGGATGATATGTCAAGCCAACCTACCTGTAAATTCATTTTGCAGAAATCGATTGGTTAATCGATCTGCCATGACCTTGTTACACATCATCTTTATATTTATCATCCAAATACCCATTTACCATCTGATGCATGTATTTAGTATGTCAGCAATGTGTTGGCATTTGTATAAAACCTCCACAACACTACCTATTCCACATTTCCCTGCTATCATCTGCTGTAACATCAGCCATATCCCCCCTTCCAGCATTTTTTTTACCACTACATGTTCCTAACCTCTTCATGCCATCATATCAACCCAACACCCAGTAGGAGTCCAGCCATTTGGTAGCATTACATTCACTGCTGCAGTCCATGACTTCCACATTGTCCAGCCATTTGTAATTAGCCTCTTCCACCCACCTACGACGATACTTAAAGCATTGCTATGGTGCCATTTCGGTGATAGTAACCAAGTATCACCATGGTTCCACCATGACTTCCTGTGGCAATGCTGGATATTGCTGCAGTGGAATATCTTCAGCCTTTTATCCCCTTTTGTATGTAACATCCACTCCACTTCCAGCACCTCCTTCCACTAACCTTCCACTCACTGTCGTATACCACTATCTTCCCTTAAATCTCTCTTTCATGACAAAATACTGTTGTGCCTACCCGGTGTCATATATCACAACCATTTTGCAGCCATCTCCATAACTCATTTCACAGTAAATATATCAACATTACATTTTGATGTATGTACCACTATTTCCCCAAGATCCATTCATTTCCAGCACTCTCATCCACCTACACTGAGTGTATGTCATCTATATACATATATACATATATATATATATAGATACATATGCATACATGTATATATATGAATATATATATGTATATATATATACTCATATATATATGTATATATATATGCATGCACATGTGTACATGGATGTGTAATGTCATTTTCCATCTTTTTCATCATTTATATCTTGGTATATGAGCACTTTATCATTAAACATTTATATGATATGGGCGATTTCTCTTCTGTTTTCATGCTAACTAAAGTGTTTTGCAGGAAATATGTGGAAAATCTCATTAGTTGGAGTTATAAACTCAATTTCATGTATTGTAATAGTTAGATATTTAATGATAATTTACATTTTCCTGTTTTAGATAGAATGAATGAGCATTGTAAATACCATGAATTTCTTGTTCTCATATTTTTCGCCTTTATTTTCCAAAATCTCACAATGGTGAAACACGAATGGCACGTGCACCATTTCGTAAGAGGTAAATCAATCATAAGTTGATGATTTACATCAATGACCATAGTCAGGATGCAAACAAAACTTAGGATTTTTATCTTTTACGAAATAACACCCGATCCACACTGGATCCATTTTCAAAATTCATCATATTTTCCTTAAATATTTTCTTCTTTTATCAGAATTTAACTTAAAATTAATTCAAAATATATACCAATGGCCATAGTCAGAGTATATTGAGAGTTAATTTCATTTAAAATTCTATAAAAGCACCAAATGTGTTTCATTCTTCACCTGAATTTAAATATAGATTATTATATAATACGTTCAATGACCATAGTCAAGGATGTATTATATCTTCAATCTTATTTTAATTCATTTAAAGAATGAAATAGCTTTTCAAAATCCAATTTCAAAATTTTAAAATTCATTCATCACTTAGGATAGAATTGCATCATATTTTTAAAATTCTTTTTCACAAATCCAAGTGATTCTTTCCTTCATTTCTCAGATCAAATTCTATTCATAAATTCAAATTCAACTCTATTTCTCAAAAGAATTCAAAGAATTCAATTGCAAGGTCCCATTTGACTTTGAAAACTGTAAGATCAGCTTATATCCAAAATTCAAATTCTAATTTCAAATTCAAAGTCCAAATTGACTTTGAAATTCATTTTATATTCAAAACTCCAATCAAACTCAAAGTTCAATTTAACTTTGAGATTCTTGATTCATCTTCTGAATTTAACTCCAAATCCATTTTAGGATCCAGGATTCAACACTCATATTGGATCTCAGACTTCAGATCCAATTCCTCCTTAGGATCCAGACTCTAATTTCACTTTTGGATCTTAGATTTCAGATCCAATTTCCTTATAGGATCCAGAATCCAATTTCACCTTGGATCTCAGACTTCAGATCCAAATCCATCTTAGGATCCAAAGTCTAACTCTACATTGGATCTCAGACCTTAGATACAAATCTATCTTAGGATCCAGAGTCCAACTCTACATTGGATCTCAGACTTCAGATCCAAATCCATCTTAGGATCCAAAGCCCAATTCTACATTTGGATCTCAGACTTCAGATCCACTCCATTTTAGGATCCAGAACCCAAGTCCACCTTGGATTCCAAAGCTCGAATCCCATTCTGTTTAGGATTCGGAATCCAACTCCAATTCTAGATTTCAATTCCATTTTCGGATCTAATCTGAATCTCTTAAATCCATTTCTATTCTTAAATACCATTTGATTTTCTCAGTCCTTTCCAAAATTCAAAACTTCAAAATCTAAATTCAATTCCATCTCAAGTATCCATTTCCCTCTCTAAATTCAAGTTCAAAATTCAAAGTCCATTTCTGACTTTGAAACTTCATTTCCTTTCATTTCAAAGCTTCAAGTCATTCTTTCTCATTGATTCTTCCAATCCTGATTTACTTCAAAAACTTAGAACTCCTATGATCTATCTCAAGTTCTAAAGTTAGATTCAATCATCTCTTCACTCCCTTACCAAGTTCATCTCAGAATCCTTGGAAAATTTCCAAAACATCTTTCAAAAGGAGCATACATTCTTGCATTGCACAAGCATGATTCTTTGTGCATTTAGAGTTAGAATAAATTCTTAGATAATGTTTAGGCAAAGCAAAAGGCAAAGATTCGATCCTTGGTTCGATTACCCCTGGTAAAGGCGCCAGGAACGGTCAAACCTCGTACCGACGAGCGAATCCCGTCTCTCCGTTTTTCCCGCAATATATTTCAAAATGGAGGCGAGTAATTTTCTAAATATTTTTCAAATTAAGGTCAAGTGAGACCGCGCAAAAGAATTCTTCTTCTCTCTTTCTTTCTTTCTTTTCTCTTCTCTCTTTCTTTTTTTGTCTTTTATTCTTCTCCCTTCAAAAAGGAGAAAAATAAGAGTTTAGAAAAGGAAAAGAGAAAGAAGAGAGAGAAACCACAAGAGAATAGGAAAAATTTTGCGATGATCACACACCCCTTTGATCCATTCTCACCCCTCCACCTCTCGCAACAATCCCCTCTTCTTCTTCTTCTCTTTCCCCTTTTCTTTTCACCACTTTCTCTGGTTTTTCTTCTCCTAGTCAGCGAAGGAAGTCAGTCCAACCTTGCAGTAAGTGACCACGGTAAGTAGCTTATCCTCTCCCATTTTCTTCTATGTTATCTTGTTTGTCTCCTTATTGTATTTTCTTTGATTCTTTGTGATTTTTGTTTTCCTTCTTGTTTGGCCCTGTTCACTGAAAACATACTTTATAGCATCGATCTGCCTATAGCAGCATCGATGCTACATAGTGTGACATTATCTTACGTTATTTATTTCCATTTTATACATTATTCGCATTCCAACATATCATTCATCTAGGTAGTTTTGTTTTCTGTTCAATTTTTATCATCATCCATCCTGCATCAACTATATAAAATTCAGAAATGACCTTCACAGTAGAATCCGATCTGATCTAGTATCAGATCAAGTATATTTTGCAGTAATCTTCCATTAATCTCGTATTTTACCTGTAATTATGGTAGATTCATCTTGCTTGTTGTTTTGTGTTTTTGGGCTTTCTTAATTCAACGCACCCTGCATCTACAATATCCTGTTCATTTGAAATCCTTTTCAGCCATCTGTGTCTTCATTTGCCTATGCATTTTTTGCATTTCCTTTTCCACTTTGAATCTGCTGCACCCCACATGTTGTACATCAACTGAGAATCATGTGTATTTAGTCACTGCAATTCCTCTGCACATTAGCTTGTAATTTCGTTACATTTTGGAGTACCAGCCATGTTTCATGTTCTTCATCATCTTCATTCATTTACTTATGTTTCGTGATTTGATTTCCATTGCATCATCTATGTATCATTCACATATTCAGTATCTCCATCTCATAAGTATTGCAGTTCATCTGCAATATCCATAGCACCAATCATCCATTCCTTACATTTGGGTCAACATCAACACACATCATATTGTATTAATCTTGCATATCGTCCCTCATTTGCTTGCTATCCTTTATATCATTGCATTTTGTTTGTTTGCATTTCATATTGTGAGGATTCATGATTGGATCATGTTCAATACAAGTTGTTGGGCGCCGATTGATCTCATATTATGAAGATTCACAGGGTTGAATCACATTCAATCTAATTTGCTCAGCAGTATTTGATCTTACCTTATGAAAATTCATATAATTGAACCATATTCAATTCAACTTACTGAGCACTTTTTCCCTGTCTTGCATATATTTTGTGATTCTGCATTTTCTTTATAGCATAGTACCCATCTTCATGGCATCTGTTTTCATTTGCATAAGGTCCGTGTCAATTTACATCAAAGTCCACATGCTTTCACCCACACACTCCCATTTCTAGCATTACAACACTTTCAGTATCCATAGTTGTATAGGCATCCAATCCCTTCCCTTGGCTCTGATTCCACGATTGAAGTTGTTGTGATCATTGTAAAATTTTTCCTCGGATTTTTCTCTTTTCCTTCTCTTTTCCTTTCTAGCCTCTTTTTCACTTTTGAAGAGAAATAAAAAGATAGAAAAAGAAGAGAGAAAAAGAAAAGAAAGAGAGAAGAACTCTTTTGCAAAGGTCTCACTTGACCTTAATTTTAAAAATATTTTGAAATTACTTGCCTCTGTTTTAAAAATTTGCGAGAAAATGGAGAGACAGGATTCGCTCGTCGGTACGAGGTTCGACCGTTCCTGGAGCCTTTACCAGGGGTAATCGAACCAAGGATCAAACTTATGTCTTTTGCTTTGCTTAAATACCATCTAAGAATTTATTCTAAGTCTAAATGCACAAAGAATCATGCTTGTGCTATGAAAATGCAAAGATGTATGCTTTTGAGAAAATAATTTAGAAATTTTAGGATTTTCCAAATGATTCTAAAATAAATTTGATAATGAAGTGAAGAAATAATTCAAATGTTTGAAATTGGTTTAAAAAGGTTAGATTTTGAATCTAACTTAGAATTTGAAATAGATCCGGAAGAAGACTTGAAGTTCCAAGCCTTGGAATGATCAGAGTTTGAAAAATGGATTTTTGATTTGAAGAAAATGAGGAGAAAGGAGATTTTTGGAGCTTGAGATAGAATTTTGAGAAAAATGGAGTTTTCAAAGTTAAAGATGGACTTTGAAAATGGATTGATTCTGAAAAAAGAATTCTTAATTTTAGAACCTTAAAGAGGAATTGAATTTGGATTCAGACTTTAAGAAATGGATTTAAATTGGTTTTTGAAAGTAGGAATTGGAAATGGAACTGGATTTGAAATCTGGAATCCTAGATGGAAATTTGGTCCGAAATCTGGGCTCCTAGATGGAGTTGGATCCGAAGTCTGGAATCTAAGATGGATCTGAATCCGAAATCTGGAATCCTAAATGGAATTGGATTCGAAGTCTGGAATCCAAGATAGAGTTGAATCCAAAATTTGGAATCCTAAGTGGAATTGGATCTGAAGTCTGGAATCCAAGATGGGAATGGATTTTGAAATTCCAAATGGGACTTTGAAGATGGATCTAGAAAATTTGAGAACCCGAAATGAAGAATAAAGAATAAAATTTGATTTTAAAACTAGAATTTTTTAAATCAAATGATGAATCTGAGAATTTCAAGTTTAAATTGAACTTTGAAATACAATATGGGATATTTAATTGAATTTAAAATTGAATCCTGAAAATGGAAATGGATTTGAATTTTCGAAGTCGCATTGAACTTTGAATTTGGATTTGAATTTGGAATATGGAAGTGATTTTGAAATTTCAAAGTCAAATTGGACTTTAAAATTGAATTTTGAATTTTGAATTTTGAATTTCGAAGTGAGATAGAATTAAGAATAGAAAAGATGAATTAGAATAAAATTTAAAGATTGATGTGAGAGATGAAGAAGATATTTAAAAATATATCTCAAAATCACTTGGATTTTGAAAAAGAATTTTTTGAAAATATGATGTAATTCTATCCTAAATGATAAAATGAATTAAAGGATTTGAAATTGGATTTGAAAAGCATATTTCATTCTTTAAGTGAATTAAAATAAGATTGAAGATATAATACATTTCTGACTATAGTCATAAAATATATTATATAATAATAATATCTAAATTCAAGTGAAGAATAAAACACATTTTGGTGCCTTTATAGAGTTTAAGATGAAATTAACCCTCAATATATCCTGACTACGGCCATTGATATATATCTTGAGTTAATTTTAAATTAAACTCTGATAAAGAAGAAAATTAAAAATATGATGATTTTGAAAGGAGATCCAGTGTGGATCCAATGTTATCCCATAAAAGTTGAAAATCCTAAGTTTTGTTCACACCTTGACTATGACCATTGATGTAAATCGTCAACTTAGGATTTAATCACCTTTTATTAGAATGGTGCACGTGCCATTCGTGTTCCCATTTGTGATTTTTTTTTTGAAATAAAAGAGAAAAATATCATGAAACAAACAATTCTAGAAGATATGTATGCTCACACATTCTATTCTAGTACAAGTAATGTAAATATTTTCGTTAATGTCTAGCTATTAAAATCTTGAATTCTAATTTAAAATTTATAAGTCTCTAATTCTAGAAAAGAAAATAACGATTTCCATGTATTTCCTGTAAGACACTTGGTTAGTATAAGGCAAAATTGCAAGAGATGAAGGATGATGGAAAAATATCCAGTAAAATCCAGATGCCCTGCTTGTGGAAAATGTACATATGAATGCATTGATCTAAACAGATGTAAGAATGCATTTATGTACATGAAAATATATATTACCTAGAAAGAAAAGAGGGTGCATCTACCTAGCTGCTGCATGTGGGAATATATTTAAATGCACACAAGAATCAGAATCCAATGTTCATGTGAAGATGTAGTAGTGAGGTAAGGGTTATGAAAATGCAATGGGGAGATCCGCATATGATGCATATGCTATGATAGATGAGTGGATGATATGCATATGAGAATGATGCAAAAGGGGCTATTTTGCCAACTGAAAAATGGCATGAAAATGATACCAGTAAAGGATGGTGGTGATGCTTTTAGGGATATGGCAGGATCAACAGCTGGGCCCAATTCACTGATGAGGGAAATTTTCTATCGAGTAGATCATAAAATGAAAATTATAGGAGACTCTCAATACTCTTAATGACTCAGCCCTGGACATTTGAAAATCAACTTCATGAATTGCTTCAGAAGTGAGATTTCTGTTGTGCCTTCTGGGAGATCAAATCTCTACCATTTTTTGAATGATCGGACTCCATTAGGGACCTCTTCAGCAATTTTCTTGGGTCACTCAGCTTTGATGGAAACCAGAGCCTTTTGCTACCTCTTAAATCTAGTTGCTGAGGTGTAGAGGCTGATGGTGCTTATAATAGCTATAGGTGTGGGAGCTATAGTGGTCTATAGTGGTAGTATACAGAACATTGATGTGCACGTGTGTCTAGGTGCAGTGTAGTGACTATCAAATGTGTACACTATGTAAAGAAGGAGTAGGGTGTACTGGTGTGGTGAGGTGATAGTGAGGAAGTAATGCAGTTGGTGAAATTATGCATAATGGTGTGCAAGGTGGATGTATATAGGTAAGGTGAATATGTGGAAGGTGTACAGGGGATGAGATAATATGCAGAAATACAGAGGACTTTTACAGTGTAATATACACTACACGAATTGCAAGCAAATGACCCTAAAGAAAACAGGTACATGGCTGGGGCAAAGACTCAAATACATGAGATGACCAACTTGTTTTTAGGATATCTGAATGACCCTCGAATCACTGATGACAGGCTACTTTTACTCGAATTGTCAGTTGGCGGCAGATCAAATAATATTGATATCCATCAATGAGATGGAAAAATGGGACTAAAACCTTGTAAGTATGCAAACTAGCATCTGCAGAAGGAAATCAGAAATATCAATGGATGCTGACCAAATTTTATCTAGATGCACATGCGATAGATCGAACCTGACATAGGGTCAGATCTGATCTTGTGATGAATATAATGACAACAGGGGAATATGATGAATATAGAGCGAATGTAATACATGATATAGTAAAAGAAATCGAGAGAGAGCATTACAGGAAATGCTTCATTCTGTTCACGGTTCCATGGAAAATCCAGTGGGAATTCCTAATGAATTAGACTAAATACATCAAATAATGATGCTCGTGGATGCTAATGGAATCTGATTCCACAAAGGGCTGATCATAAAAGGGATTTTTGAAGCAGATCTTACCATGGATCATGGTGAAATCTAAGCGGGCTATGTGATACATTCACAGAAAATGTAATATCAAATCAAAAGACTAATAAAAGGTCTATGCTAATATAGTCAGTATAACGCTATTGATGTTGTGCGAATGAAGCTGATCAACAAGGATAAAGAGAGAAAACAATAATTCTAATGCATACCAGTTAGTGAAATGGATTGACAGGGATGAAGCCAGAACTAAAATGAAACACTAAATGGACAAGAGTTTTAATGCCTGAACCCAGCAAATGGAGAAATGGCATCAGCGTCTGTGTTTATAAATGTGGAAAGCACAGAGGATGACATGTCTAGAAAATGCAGAGTTGTTTAGCTGTAGGTCAACCCCTTACCTTTTGCAGGAAATCTGAAACTTAAAGTGTATCTCAAGACCAATATGCACTGAAGCAATGCCATTGGATGATTCCGCTATACATTTTGACATCACGTACCTTTTGACATCACATAATCTATTCCTTCTAACTTAGACCTGATCTCTGCAGCAGAATGAGGGTCCTAAAAGCAAAATCTTGAGACCTTTAGGGGGGGGAGGGAGGGAGGGGGGGGGGGGGAATCCTTCCATCCAGACAAGACATCCGCAGAGGGAACCATAGTTGGTTCAGATCGTGTTCATCACAAAACGCCCTTTTGAAATTCTCATGCAAAAGTTACTTACCGCAGCATAGTGAAAATCTAAAATGAGGTTACCCATTTTACCCAAACACCATTAAACCATATCCTAAAAAAAAAAAAAAATCGTATGCAGAACATGATCTGATATTTAAGGAAAACAAAATGATGCTACTCCAAATGTAAACGACAACATCAAAGAAATTTAAAACATAGATCACCCTGTAATAGGGGATTGAGTTATCAACCTTTGCAGCAAAAAGGATGATCATATTTCATATAATCAGGAACTCAAAAATTGAGAGCCAGTCAGTAACCATGAACGGAAGTGAGACGATGTTCAGGATGGTACTGGAATCAAACATCAATGGAAAACCAAAAATAAACATGAACTTCATATGAGACTCAGGGGGTTGATTTTTGCAGAGAAAACCCAAGGCAGGATGCTGATATGCGATAGATTTTCTATTAGACTCGGATCCAAATCTCATCATAGGACACAGATCGATGCGTGGCAATGGGGCCATCCTCAAGTATTTTGATGTACAAAAGGAAAAAGGAAATAAAACTAAAGTGGTAAAAAATTGACACCATTGTTTGATAACGAATCAAATATGAAAGAGAAACTATGGCAAATTATGCGAGATCACAAAAGAAGGAAAACAAATCAAAGGGAAATCGAAATTGAACATATAAAAAAAAATAAAAATAAATAAACGCAGAGATTCGAAGCCCAGATGAACCAGTGATGCTATTGTGAAGCATCATCGGTTTTTAGCATGCCAGAAAATTAAAAAAAAGAAAAAGAAAATCGAGGGCCCAATGTAAATCTTGAGACCGAAATGAACAAAAAAAAAATTAGAATATGAACGAGAAGCTACGTATAAATAGATAATGAAACGGCAACCAGAGAAAATTCAATGAACGTAAAAGGAAATATGGGAACGGATGCTCTGTTACTATTGCATAGGGGTGGGTGGATATTGCACAAGCAACTCCATGCCACCACTGGTGCGTTAATGGGGCCGAAAACAGAGAGAATCAAAGAAAAAAAAATGAAACTACAGAAGTAGGAAAGAGCACTTACTTGACTTGAAATGGGGAATCAGGAACCAGGGGAGGCGATGGATCCTTTTTTTTGTATTACTGCAGGCTTCCTTTTGGTCTTGCAAGAATTCTGGAGATGGAGAGAGCTTTGATGGTCAAGGGAGGTGAATCTTTGATCCTTTACCCCTTCTCGATACCTGCTTATATAGAGGGAGGAGAACCATCGAGAAGGGGGGAGAAAGCTCGAGAAGAAGGGCAGCGGTTAGGGAATGTGGTTAGAGATGGACGGGTGATCTGTAAGGAAGGGTGGAGGAGGGCGATGAGATGGATGCTTTGAGAGGGAAAAAGCAC
Organism: Nuphar pumila; assembly: GCF_984573655.1. NCBI lineage: Eukaryota > Viridiplantae > Streptophyta > Magnoliopsida > Nymphaeales > Nymphaeaceae > Nuphar > Nuphar pumila. The sequence continues at coordinate 32,157,195 of NC_143262.1, read as the reverse complement.
ATGGTGGGAACCTCGACTTCCTTCCCTGCAACTTCCTCTCATAACAGAAGTCCGTTAACAATTTTTCAAAGATCGTCTCCCTCTTTTGGAAATTTTCAAAAACACGACTGTTTTTCAAAAGAGTTTTTCTAAAAGGTGATTTTAATAAAAACAATCTTCAAAAGGGGCTTTTAAACTGATTGTTTTTTTTTTGTATTTTCTTTTTCTATTTTGACTTTTTGTTCTTTTTCTTTATAATTTCTGTATTTTTTTGTTTTGTTGAAAATAAAAACTCTAAAAACTAAAGGATTTTAAACTAATTTTGCAAAATTTCAAAAATATTTACAAAAGAAGGGTTTTCCGAGAATTTAGGTTTGAATTTTGGAAATTTCTTCAAAAAATGGATTTGGACCCTGGTTTGAGGAAATATTCAAGTTTTTAACCTCGAATTGAGAAATATAGAGTCGTGGATCCAATTGGATGTCAGACCGACTGTATGAGCCTTTCAAAAATTATTTTTGGCATTTTTGTAATTTTAGTTTGAAAATTAGATAACGAGGCTTAGATTTGGATTTTAATGTTGGATCCATATCTGAAATCGAGTCAAATATATAAAAATGGAGTTTATTCCAGAAAATTTAAAGAATAACTAAAATTTAGATTAAAATTGACTCAATTTTCTTAGAAAATGAGGCCAGGGGCAAAAGAGAATATTTACGAAATCTTGAAAAATTTGGGGTGTTTATAGATGCCCTTCTTTGCTACTAAGTCGGTTGAAAGCCGAGCTTCGTGACAAAGAAAACACTCCACATTTTGAAAAATACCCCAGTCAGCAGATCTGAACTAGGTGTGGAAGAATTATTTTGAAAACATGGTTTCTCAGGCTTAAAACCTTATCCTGAATGGCTTTGAGGAGACAAAATCCTCGAAAATGTATGACTAAATAAGAGAAATGAGGAAATTGTGATGGGACTTTAGGCGAAGATCCCAAAATGGTAAGAAATAAGAATTTTGATCAAGTCTCATGGGTGAGACGAGATCAACTTTTTGGAATGACTCAGGTTTAGCCCTTAACCTGGATGGGACGAAGATATATCAAGATGAATTGAATGGGGAAAGGAATACATGAGGACTATGATGGATCATTTTTGAGAAAAATACCTCATGAGAGGAAACTCAAGTATGATCCTTTCTTGAATGGATATGAAAAGCATGGATTCTGCGACGGGAAAATCATGAGGGTACTAGGAGAACTACCTCATTGAAACGAGGAACCTCGTTGGAACGAGACTCAGATTTAACCCAAACCTGAGCGGAAGATACCTCATGGAGCGAGGTTCAGGCTTAACCCTTATCCTGAAAGGGACGATACTTCAAGGAGCGAGGTTCAGGCTTAACTCTTAACCTGAAAGGGACGACCATACAAAATCTTCGAACGAAGAAACCATGATAGGACCTTCAGAGTTTGGATGAACAAATTCGAGTGGGGTTTGCAAAAGGAGAAAAATGGGGTTCCCTAAAGCTTGGAAAATGGATGATCTTGGGCGCCTCATTGATGAGACTAAATCAGATTTTAAAAATAGATGACTTCTCACTGAAAATTCAGGTTTGATTCTTAACCTGAGCGGGTGATACCTCGAGGAGCGAGGTAACAAGTTTAATCTTTAGCCTGAATGGATACAGAATCCTCGAGGAGTGAAGAAACTGTGATGGGAGCTCTGGATTTTGCACAACGAATCCAAGAGGGGTTTGCAAAAGGAGGAAAATGGGTGTCCCTAAAGCTTGAAAAGGGGTTGATCTTGGGCGTCTCATTGCTGAGACTAAATAGCTTTTAAAAACAGAAGACCTCTTGCAGAAAGTTCAGGTTTAACCCTTATCCTGAGCAGGAACTGTCTATGGCGGGATAGTGGGGAACACAGGGAAGTGTGCAGATCCGAGAGACTCAGATCAAACAGAAGGGAAGGACTTTTCATTCCTAATTAGGGATAACGTCAGAATATGTCAAAATAAACATCCATTTCTTGCTTCATGTTGGGATAACTAGAAAATATTGCCAATAAGATGCCAAAAACTTATAGTTGATTTAGAATGATTGAACTGTACACGTTTAGTGCAAAAAATATCACCTCTTTTTACCTTATAGTATTAACTCCAATTAGGCTAACTCTGTAGAATCAAGAATCAAATTCAAACTTGTTGTTGTTGAGTTTCTTCAAGGAGAATATTGATTTCCTTGATATGAAAAGAGAGGAAATATTCTTAGCTTTATAAAAGCAATTGAATGAAAAGATATCGATAGAAGAATTTCACATAGATAAAGATGATTCCTTGCAGTTTTGGTAGTTTGATATCTTGAGGTTTTTTCCATGATGATCTTTTTGCACTCTTTTGAGTCATGAAGCTTTTTTTTGGGTTTTGGGGAGAAGCTTATTACATCATCCTTCATTTTGAAGATGTCCTGACTTTTTTTTTTTTTGGGAAAGGGTACGTCACAAACTCCTTCATCTTAGAGATGCTTCGATCCTTCTTTTTTTCTCAGGAATTATACTGATGATATTGTTTCTTGGTCAAAAATCTTTAGATGATAACAGAAATCAAATATCTTTTAGGGTTTGTTGGGAGGTTCATCGCAGTCGCCTTCATCTTGACAATGATCTGAACTTTCCCTGGAAGGATCCGTCACAAACTCCATCTTGGAGATGATCCAAATCTTCTTTGGCCTCGGGGGTCTAGCTCGCATATTCGTCTTCATCTCGACGACAATTAAGAGATCCCTTTTGCAGATATTTGATTTGCAACTTAAATGACTGCGGAGATATGGATTGGGTAGATTCTTTTATTGCCCAGGATATTTCCACTGCCTTAGTGCCAGAAGAACGATCTTTAAGAATGTGCCATAGCTATGATCAATATCGATTCACTTATGGCTTTTCAACATCATTGAATTTTCCTTTGCCGGTCATATCGAAGATTTTTCGTCATCCTCTTGGTTGACCAATAGAAAAAGCTTATATTTTTTTTTTCTTCGCAAAAGTCTTGTTCTTTTGAAAATAATACTGAAGGTAGTTTGAGGTAATTCTTTGTGCAATAAAAGCTTTGAGATCAACACTGGTTTTTGATAGCAAATTGGCAAAATCTTGAAATCATTGATGAAAGTAATTGCTTGACATCGAATCGACACATCCATGACAAAATTCTCCTCTCTTTTTCCCCTAAAAGAGAGACTCATGCTTAGCCCTTACCTGAATGGGAAATAAGAAATACTCCTCTCTTCCCTAAAGAGGAGGTGTTTGCAAAACAGAACTTTCGAAGAGAAATTAAGTTTTTGTCAAAACTCCATATTTTTAGGCTTCTCTTATGGAAAGGTGACCAAAAATAAAGTTGAAAAAGTATCACAGAGGAACGAGTCCATCACATTCTCCCTAGAAGACGGTCTTTTGTGAAGGGGTTGGCCAAAAATGAGAAAATTGGGAGCCACAAAAGGAAACGGACTTTCGTCGAAGCTCTCTCTAGAAAAGGGTTCCTTTGTGTAAAAATTGGGTTGTTGTTTCACAAACAGTTCGCGAAGAAACGAGTCCCTTCAAACTCTCCCTGAAAAAGGGTTCTTGCAAACAACAAAAATGATTACATGCGAAAGGAACGAGCTCCCTCGAACTCTACCTAGAAGAGGGTCCTTCGTAAGAGAAAAAGATTGATTTTTGACAAAATGGTAACCCGAAGGTTGGAATTGAGAATTTAGAGCTTGAATTGTGATGAGTGGTTAGTACAAAGACTAAACCTGGAGGGCTAACTGATCAGTCAGTCAGACACTAGCACAAGCACTAGATGTACCAGTACGCACACTGGATTTTGAAAATATATCAGTACGAGCACTGAATTTTGAAAATGTACTAGTACGAGCACTGGGTTTTTGAAAATGCACTAGTACGAGTACTAGATTTTGGAAATGCACCAGTACGAGCATTGAATTTTGAAGATGCACCAGTACGAGCACTAGATTTTGAAAATACACCAGTACGAGCACTGGGTTTTGAAAATGTACCAGTACGAGCACTGGATTTTGAAAATGCACCAGTACGAGAATTGGATTTTGAAAATACACCAGTACGAGCGCTGGATTTTTGAAAATGCACCAAAACGAGCATTGGGTTTTTGAAAATGCATCAATACGAGCACTGGATTTTGAAAAAAAAACACCAGCACGAGCACTGGGTTTTGAAAATGTACCAATACGAGTACTGGGTTTTTGAAAATGCACTAGTACGAGCACTGGGTTTTGAAATGAGGACCGACACTCTCAAGATTTTTGGAAATTAAAGCGGGAATGATTGTCGGTGTTTCAGGATTATCCCTTATCCTGAAGGGGAGGTTCAGGTTTGTCTCTTAACCTGAAAGGGAATGAAAACTCGAGTCCAGGACTTGATTGTTCAAAGGAAAACTTTTGTCTAATATGAGCATTGGATCAAAAGGAAGTCTGAGTTGGAACTCAAAACCTCAGAAATGGAAGATAAAGGGGAAAATTCGAGTCAGAACCCAGATATTCAAAATAAAGATAAAATGGAACACTCGAGTTCAAAAACTCGAATCTTCAAAGCATCAATTGGTTCCAACACGAGCGTTGGATCAAATAGGAAGTTTGAGTCGGAACTCGGAACTCCAATCAAAAATATGAAAGGAAAAACCTGAGTCGGAACCCGAATCTTTAGAAATAAAGATAAAATGGAAAACCCGAGTTTGAAAACTCGAATCTTCAAAGCAACGATTGGTTCCAACACGAGCGTTGGACCAATAGGAAGTCTGAGTCAGAACTTCAAACTTCAAACGAAATATAAAAAGGAAAAACCGAAGTCAAAACTCGAATCTTTAAAAATAAAGATAAAATGGAAAACCTGAGTTTGAAAACTCGAATCTTCAAAGCAACGATTGATTCCAACACGAGCGTTGGATCCAATAGAAAGTCCAAGTTAGAACTTGAAACTTCACACGAAATATAAAAAGAAAAAAAAAACCCAAGTCGGAACCCGGATCTTTAAAAATAAAGATAAAATGGAAAACCCGAGTTTGAAACCTCGAATCTTCAAAGCAGCGATTGGTTCCAACATGAGCATTGGATCCAATAGGAAGTCTGAGTCGGAACTTGGAACTCTGAACAAAAATATAAAAGGAAAAACCCGAGTCAAAACCCGGATCTTAAAAATAAAGATAAGATAGAAAACCCGAGTTTGAAAACTTGAATCTTCAAAGCAACAATTGGTTCCAACACGAGCGTTGGATCCAATAGGAAGTCCAAGTCGAAACTCAAAATTGTAAATGAAAATATAAAAGGAAAAACCCGAGTTGGAACCCGGATCTTAAAAATAAAGATAAAGTGGAGAACCCGAGTTTGAAAACTCACATTTTTGACGTAACAATTGGTCCAATGCGAGCATCGGATCCAAAAGGGAGACCGAGTCGGAACTCAAAACTCCGAAAATGGAATATAAAATGAGATTCGAGTCGAAACTCGAAACTTTCAAAAAGAAAATAAAAAATAAAAACAAAAACCTGAGTCGGAACTCAGATGGAAAGGAGATAATTCCAACCTCGGAGTCGGATTCTGGAAGGATTGACAAAAGGTATGAATAGATTCTGACAATTATGTAGAAGATGAGAGATTCATTCAAGGTTCTTGACCCAAGATGGCCAAATATTTGAATTTATTTATGATGGTTTTTAGGATTATCCCTTATTCTGAAGAAGAATAGAATAAAAATTGACAAAATTTTAACAAAATTGATAAAATTGATAAAGAATTTAATAAAGAATCAATAAAATTGAAAAATAAAAATTGAAGAAGATTGGTGAAAAATTGGTAGAAATTTGAAGAAAGATTGATGATGGAAGACTTCAGAGTTATCCCTTATCCTGAAGGAAGAAGGACCTCGCAGGACGAGGTTCAGGTTTATCCCTTAACCTAAAAGGGAATACCTTAGGGGACGAGGTTCAGGTTTTATCCCTTAACCTGAACGGGGAAAAGACTAAAGGAATACCTCATTGGAAAAAGGCATCAGGTTTATCCCTTAACCTGAAAGGGTAAAAGAATTTTATAAAATTTTAATAAAATTGATGATAAATTTGATAAACTTGATAAAATTGATAGTAAATTGATGAAAATTTGGTCAAATTGAAAAATGAATAAAAATGGATGAAAACTAATAATGATAAAAAGATTAACTGGAAATTGACAAGATTTTAGAAAAAAGAGTTTGTTTGATCCTGCCTGCATATGGTGAAGGAAAGACAGATGTATATAAAATAAAATGCCCCAATATTATGGAGAAGAATGTGAGAATGACAGAAGATCATTATTTTATTGAAAAGGATCTTTGAAGAATACAAAAGGCTAGAATGAATATTTTAAGTATAAAATCTCTTTAAGTGAAGAGCATTGATAGGATCTTGTAGTTTTACCCCATCTGCGTTGATCAGACGATACGAATTGCGAGGCAATGCTTCTTTAATTACATAGGGGTCTTCCCAATTGGGTGACCACTTGTTCTGTGGTCGATGCTTGAGATGAGCTATCGATCTGAGCATCATATCAATAACTTGAAATCTTCTCTTAATAACTGACTTGGCATAGTGCCTAGCTATCCTCTGACGATAAGCTTGAGCATGCTCTGTTGCCTTGAGTTATTTCTCGTCCAACAGGTCAAGCTGTACCAACCTTTGTTGTTGATACTGATCAAGCAAGAGTTCTATGAGTGACGCAAATTTGAATGTCGGCTTTTGAACGTGGAGAGGTAATACTACCTCGGTCCCGTAAACAAGTTTTGAAGGAGTGGCATTGGTTGGAGTCTGAATGATGGTTCGGTATGCCCAAAGTGCATCGTGCATCTTCTCATGCCAATCACGGCCTGTCTCTATAGTTCTTTCTAGAATGCGGATCAAAATCTTGTTGGTGGCCTTTGCCTGACCATTCCCTTGAGGATAATACGGGGCCAAGAAGTGATGATGAATCCTAAACTTCGAACAGAAGGTCTTCATCTGCTCATTCTTAAAGTGACTACCATTATCTGACACAATATCATATGGTACGTCGAAACGGCAAAGAAGAATCTTATGAATAAAAGAAACCACATGCCGGCCTTCCACTGTTCGCAGAGTTACAACCTCGACCCATTTAGTGAAGTACTCTATAGCTGCGAGAAAATATCTGTGGCCATTAGAGGCAGAAGGAGTGATCAGACCAACCACATCGAAGGCCCACATTGAGAAAGGCCAAGGAGAAACCACTGACTGCAAGTATGCGGCTGGCGTATGAATGGAAGGTGCATGCATTTGACATTCAACACACTTCTTCACAAACCGATGGCAATCCTGCTATATGGTTTTCCAGTATTAACCTGCCCAGATGATCTGCTTGACGAGTGTTTGGTAGCCGACATAACCACCACAAATTCCCTCATGTGCCTCTTGGACAACTTTCATGGCCTCATCTTTGTCTAGGCACCTGACGTACTTAGAACTGAACCCACGGTGGTAGAAAGTATTGGCAAGGATGAAATAGCGGGCTGACATGCACTGGATTGCACATTTTTCTCTTCTTGGCTTCTCCGATGGAAATTCATCAGTTTCAATAAAGTCTTTGATGTCTTGGTACCAAGGCTTCTCTTTCTGAGTGACTTGATTTACTTGCTCAGTTCGAATGAAGGCAGGTTGATTAAGTCTGCCAATCTCGAAGGAACAACAGGATTCATTGTCTTTGAATGACAAAATGGACCTCAGATAGGCCAAACCATCAGCTATATGGTTGTATTCTCTTTTGACATGGTTGAGCTGAAATTCTTCAAAATTGCCTATGAGAGCTAAGGCAATCTTCTGATAGGGGATCATTTTTGGATTCTTCACTTGTCATTCAGCATTAACTTGGCTGACCACAAACAATGAATCACCGAAGGCATGTACTCTCTTGACGTTGAAGTCTTGCAAAATCTTGAGTCCTTGTATTAGAGCTTCATACTCGGCCATATTGTGAGTACACTGAAAGCTGAGCTTGAGGGAATAAGGTATCATCTCCTTTTCGAGAGTGATCAACAAGATCCCAATCCCTATGCCGAACATATTCCGAGCCCATCAAAGAATAGGGTCTAGACTGAAGATTCTTGAATGTTGCAGATGCGATCGTCGGGAAAATCATCTTCTGCCTTGATCTCCTCTGTCAACGAAAAATTTGCCAACTGATCTGCGATGGATTGAGCTTTAACTGACTTTTAAGAAACATACTCTAAGTCGTATTGCATCAAGAGGACTTGTCATTTTGCAATCCGTCCAGTAAGGAAAGGTTGCTCAAGGATATACTTGAGAGGATTGAGCCTTGACAAAATTTTGAGTTTTGAGGCCAGCAAATAATGTCTCAGCTTCTGACACATCCATACTAAGGCTAGACATGTCTTTTCCATCTAAGAATCTCTTAAATAGAAACTTTTAGGTTTAGCTAATGAGTCCAAAAAAACATCAATTTCTTCATTAATTGGATTGGCTAGTGATCATGCATATAATTTAGGGTTTATTAACATTTAAATATGCATGACTTTATGAAATAATGTTTCAAAAACCCAATTTTATGTTAGTTTTTGAGTAAATGTGCTAAAATGATTTAAAAAATAGAAAATGCATGAAAAATAGTTTTATTTTACAATTTTATACATATTTTAGTTTTTGTTATATTCATAAGTAGTTTAGTTTTAGTTTGCAATTAAAAATGAAATAAAAAAAATAATATAGAAAAATATTTTTTTTCATTTTAAGTGTTTGTTTTGTTTAGAAAAGAAAAATTAGTAGAATAGTTTTTTTTAGTTTCTTTATAAATAAGTTTTGATTTTTGAAAACTTTATAATAAACTAGTTTACATAGTTTTTGTTTTTTTTGAAAAAAAAATATAAATATAAAATAACCAACCCGTTTACACGGTTTGGGTTTCTTGGAAAAAAATTGAGAAAATAATAAATAAACCGGCTGAACCGGTTTAAATTTTAAAAAAATAAATAACAAACCGGCTTGAACCGGTTTGCATTTGTTTCAAACCGGTTCCAGCCGGTTTGTTGTTTTTAAAAACCCGAAACACAGGGAAAGAAAGGGCGCCTCCTTCCATTCACGCCTGAAGCTTTCTTTCCCCTCTTTCCCTCTAATTCCTCTCTTTTCTCCTCTCTCCACCATTGCCGGTGGCTCTCTTTTTCCCTAATTTCTAACTCTTCCTCTTTCTCTATCTACATTCCAGCCGGCAGCAGTGGTGGATCTTCAGTTCGGTGACAGCGGTGGTGGAGGAGGCCGCCACCTCTTCTTCAACTTCTTCTTCATCACGGTAAGTTCTGTTTCCTTCTCTTCTTCTTCAGTTCTTCTTCTGATTCTTCTTCTTCTCCTTCAGATCTTCTTCTCTTTTCTTCTGCATCTTCTTTTCTTCCCCTAATCTTCTTTTCCTAATTTTTTTCCATTGTTCATTACAGTAATCGATCGGTTGCTTAAAATCAAAAAAAAAAAAAAAGGGATTCTATTAGAATAATTGTTGTTGATTCTAAATGTCATCCTGTTCTTGATTTTGTATATACATTTTAGTTTAATGATCAGCATCAACATCATCATAATCTGAAACGGATAAATCAGATTGAATGATCGAGCACTGAATCTGTTTTCTCAGCAATTTGTATGGAGATTAATCGATCATCTGATCGATTATCATAGTTTTCTCATATTAATCCATTGGATATTGTTCCAACTACAGAGGTTAATTTTTGGTTGAAAACATTTGTTCTGAAAGATGGAGTTGTATTTGCAAATAATCTGATTATCAATGGCATATGATTGATGAGCATTGTTCCGGCAATGATAAAATGTCCGGCAATAATCTGGAGATTCTGGCAATAATCGGATCAGCAGATTTTTTTTCTTTGCTTGGGTGAAGAAACATTCTGATCACTTGTTCTATGGAGCCTCAGTATGGAGTGGAGTTCTGATTCATGACTGAAATTCTGGAAATTATTATGTCCATTTTGATCTGTCGGCATCTCATTTTTGCCGTGAAATGGTAATCTGGTAACAACAGTTCATTTATGGTTAATGGGTTATGGATTGGTATAACCGGATAGTTGGATTCAAGTTAAATGTCTAAACCACTATCTCTGTTGCTGTTAATGATTTCTGAATTGCTGATGTAATCTCCAGCTGATTGGATTAATGTTAGCAATGGTTTTTAGAGAATTTTCATATTTTTCACTAATTGTTACTTACAGATTTTTACTGAATTCCATTGTTGATTTTTAATGACCTTTATTGCATATGTTCATTAAGTATTAGCTGGAGCAAAATTTGAGTTTCACTAAGAATTGTTGAGAATTGATTGTTGATGTTTCATCTTACAAATTAGTAATTCATTAGCTTGTAGTTGTTTAGTTAATATAACAATAGTTAATCAATTAGTTAGTAGTAGACTTCAATTAGTTAGTAGTAGACTTGATTAACATCTTTTGTAATAGTTAGCATTTTAGTTCATATCAATTAGTAGTTAGTAATCATTTTTACTTAGGGGAGTCATTTAGATTTTATAATTCTTGTAGTATAGTTTTATTCTTTTATTATGTACTGCTCGTGTCTCGTTTGACTTGTGCAGGATAGCACAGGATTGGAGCGGAAGCGATTACGTGACATGAAGTACAAAGATAGAAGATTTTTACTTTTCAGTTTAGAATTAGAATTTTAACTGGGTTTGTAAATATTGCACTTTACGCCCTCTGCGAAGGGTATTCATTTGTTGTAATAGTTAGTTGTTTTTACATTTTCTGAACATTTTTACATTTCAATAATTCGGCAATAAAGAATAGTTAGATTTGTGTACTTGAATACGAAATATTCCCGTTGCCTGAGTTCGACCCGGTCTCATCCACTAGTGAGAACCGGTTTTTATTATTTGATGTCTGGTTTTCACATGTTTTACATTTAAAAATCTTTTCAAAATTACAACGATTTAAAAGAAGACATCAAATTTTTGGCGCCGTTGCCGGGGAACGACGTAATATTAGTATTCACTTTATTGCCTAGTGTTGGTGTTGCATTTAGGTTTAGAACCACGTATGTGCATATCTTATAGACGAGCTTACTTTTCTGCACAGCCCACCTATTAGGATTCCCTTAGAGGTGACTGTGTACGATTGGTACCGTACACATAGATTTCATATTTCTTATGCATAATCTCTGTTATGTGTAACTGCGTGGTGTTTGTTTAGTTTCTGTTGTTTTTAGTTCACTCGCTTTGTGGTTTGCGTGGTTTGGCCGCTTAGTGCGTTAGTTAGGTAGAAAACCCAAAGTTAGGACGTGTGCTACACCGGTCTACTCTAAGGTGTAAGCAATGGCTGACGATCATCAATTGATCCGTCCTTTAAGGGAGTACTTCATGCCAAATACGTATACTCCCGCCTCCTGCATCACGAGACCTGATGTAGGAGCGAGCCATTTTGAGATTAAGGCCAGTGTGATTCAAATGTTACCTTCGTTCTATGGCCTTAGCAATGAGGACCCATATCGTCATCTCGACGAATTTCTTGAGATTTGCTCGACTGTGCGAATCAATAACTTTGGAGATGATGCTATGAGGTTAACTTTGTTTCCGTTCTCTCTCAAAGATAAAGCCAAGCACTGGTTAAAATCTCTTGAGACGGTTTGTATTACTACTTGGGAAGGAATGCAAAAAGAATTTTTAAAAAAATATTTTCCAATTAGTAAAACGAATCAGTTTCGTAAAGCTATAACCAGTTTTTCTCAAATTGAGGGAGAACAGTTTCACGAGTCTTGGGAGAGATTGAAAGATCTTCTCCGCAAGTGTCCCCATCACCAGGTGCCTCGTTGGCAGTTGGTGCAGTATTTTTATGACGGGCTTACTGAGAAGCATCGTCAAATGGTTGATTCGTCTTGTGGGGGCACTTTTACGCTCAAGAGTGAAGATGAGGCATGGTCTCTATTTGAGACCTTGAGTGAAAACACGATGCATTATAATTTGTCTTCACGGCTAGATAGGACTACATCTCTGCCTAGTGGTCCTAGGAAGGTTGGGATTTCCGAAGTTGGGTCCGAATTAGAATTGCGTACCAAGGTTGACCAATTGACTAGGAAGTTAGATCAATTCCTAGCCAATTCTTCGAGAAATCCAATAGAAAGAGTGTGCGAGATATGTGCTAGCCCTGCACACTGTGTTGCGGATTATCCGGCAGCGTCATTATATCCTGAATTCATTCAGGAACAGGTGAATGTTGCCCAAGGTTTAGCTAAACCCATGCCCGATTCATTTACATCTTTATATAACATAGGTTGGCGAAACCAGTTCAGTTCCCTATCCAATCAGCCCTCCCAGACACAGTATAGACCCAGTAACCCTTCACAAGGTTACTCGCATCCTATATTTCCACAGGTTCATCCCCAGTATTGTCTACCTTCTCCTCAGGAGCCCATTCCAAGTTCATCATTTCAAGAGAAGATGTTAGAAGCTTTTTCTGATATCAAGGCTACTCTGTGTTCCCATACGCAGTCAATAGCCAAGCTAGAGACTCAAATGGGACAGTTAGCTCAAACATTGAGTAGGCAAAGTCAGAGGAACCTTCATAGTCAGTCTATTGTCTCAAAGGGAGAGGATTTCATGTCATTTGATTTGCAACCCACCGATTCACATCATGAGCAAGTCAAATCTGTTACATCCCTTCAGTATGGGAAGGCATGTCACTCCACTCAGGAATCGACTCATGAACCTCATATCATTTCTACTGACGAGTTGATCTCCATGATACCTCAACAGAAGGGGCCTTACTCACAGCATACATTTTCATCATATAGAGCCCCATTTTCTCAGCCTTTAGGATCACCGATTGTTTTTAGTAAGCAAGAGGTGCAGATGCAGAAGGTGCTTGACCAAGTCAAGCCTGATCATATTCACCACTTGTCTGAAGTAGCATTCATTGATACTCAGTCGGTCCTAGACTCTCGATTCTTGACCAGTCTCTCAGATGAGACTAATCTCCGTTCTTCATGTCAAGAGAGTCATGATACTATATTTGGAGGTAGAAGGGATGGAAACACAGTAAGTAGTGTCACAGATGACACTCTTTTCTTCATAGAGCCCAGTTGAGTCTGACTTCATGTTCATTGATCTCATGGACGATGAAGGTTTTTCCAGGGATCCGTCTGGCTGGGGACGTGAAACTTAGCGCTTTATGGGAGGCAACCCATATCTTGTACATTATTAGGTTTACTTAGAATTTATAGATTTTATTTTGTTTTTACTTTTTAGTTTTCTTCATAAGATTTTCATATTCTTTTTGTTTCATTCATGGTTTCATGTTTTGTCATGTGTATATTGCATTCATTACATTCATAGAACGTGCATTTTTAATTCATGTCAGGTCATTCTACTCTTTTCCCTCATTTATTTCTCTCATGTGCATTCACTTAGTTTCATTCAAGCATGGGGGAGTGCCACTGGGACAGTGTCATTCAAGCATGGGGGAGGGTGTAGTTTGCACACCTTGATATTTCTGTTTACGTTCTTGCACATGTTTACACATCTCTCATGAAAAGTAGATTTTTAAAGAAAAAGTTTGAACTTATATGAATGTTATTTCAAATCTAATGTTTTTAGAGGATTTTTAAGCCCCACGAAATTTTTTCTGACATAGATCTAAAAATTATGGTTGTTTATGCGAAGTTCAAAGAAATGATGATAGATACATGTTAGAATTTATTTTGAATCATAAATATGAATATGCACAGTTGTATTTTTGAAAAACTAAGCAAATGAACAAAAGCATAAAAATGAGCTCAAAAAGAAAGAAAAAACATGCGTTAGGTTGTTTGGATAATTCCACAATCCTTAGTAGATGGAACTTAGATGTAAGTTGAAACTTTTAAATCCATTTTCGGAAAGGAGAGTGGAAAACTTCATGATCCTAAGTAACTGAGAACAGATACAAGTTGAAATATTTGACTCTCAAGTTATAAAGGAGAATGAAGGAAGTCACTTTTATGTCTTAGTTGATATCTTTTGGTATGCATTGAAAAAGTATAGAAGATATTGACATTGCACAAGGCATAAAAGCAGACCACACGCAAGCTATACGAGAAAAATAAGTGCGCAAAAAGAAAAAGCGTGAAAAGAAAAAAAAGAAAAAGAAAGGAAAGAGCTTAAAAAGAAAGAAAAGTTCAATGCTTAGAAGTGTGATTGAGAAAACCTGTGCAGAAAACATATGAGTGAGGATAAGTAAATAATAATATTGGATTTTCTAAGAATAAAACATAAATAATTGTGATATTTAGAAAAGTGAAAGAAATTCTTTTTCTGTGGTGGTATATAAAAGACTCTAATTATATTTCGATTGTGAAATAATAGGAAATATTTGTGAAAACAAAGTCTTTAATTACTTACTGTTTATGAGGATGTGTAATATTATGCATACATGACAGAGATGTTTGTGGGTACAATCACTGCAAACCCTCACGAGACCTTACTCGTCCACTGGGGTAACACAGGGGTTGAAAGGGCTTGTTGCATGAGCTAAATGCAACCGTGATGCCTACGAAAGTGAGTTAGGTGATAGTTTGATTTCTTGCATTTTTCTAGTTTGCTCGAGGACTAGCAAAACATAAGCATGGGGGTATTTGATCATGCATATAATTCAGGGTTTATTAACATTTAAATATGCATGATTTTATGAAATAATGTTTCAAAAACCCAATTTTATGTTAGTTTTTGAGTAAATGTGCTAAAATGATTTAAAAAATAGAAAATGCAAGAAAAATAGTTTTATTTTACAATTTTATACATATTTTAGTTTTTGTTATATTCATAAGTAGTTTAGTTTTAGTTTGCAATTAAAAATGAAATAAAAAAAATAATATAGAAAAATATTTTTTTCATTTTAAGTGTTTGTTTTGTTTAGAAAAGAAAAATTAGTAGAATAGTTTTTTTTAGTTTCTTTATAAATAAGTTTTGATTTTTGAAAACTTTATAATAAACTAGTTTACATAGTTTTTGTTTTTTTTGAAAAAAAAATATAAATATAAAATAACCAACCCGTTTACACGGTTTGGGTTTCTTGGAAAAAAATTGAGAAAATAATAAATAAACCGGCTGAACCGGTTTAAATTTTAAAAAAATAAATAACAAACCGGCTTGAACCGGTTTGCATTTGTTTCAAACCGGTTCCAGCCGGTTTGTTGTTTTTAAAAACCCCAAACACAGGGAAAGAAAGGGCGCCTCCTTCCATTCACGCCTGAAGCTTTCTTTCCCCTCTTTCCCTCTAATTCCTCTCTTTTCTCCTCTCTCCACCATTGCCGGTGGCTCTCTTTTTCCCTAATTTCTATCTCTTCCTCTTTCTCTATCTACATTCCAGCCGGCAGCAGTGGTGGATCTTCAGTTCGGTGACAGCGGTGGTGGAGGAGGCCGCCACCTCTTCTTCAACTTCTTCTTCATCACGGTAAGTTCCGTTTCCTTCTCTTCTTCTGATTCTTCTTCTTCTCCTTCAGATCTTCTTCTCTTTTCTTCTGCATCTTCTTTTCTTCCCCTAATCTTCTTTTCCTAATTTTTTTCCATTGTTCATTACAGTAATCGATCGGTTGCTTAAAATCAAAAAAAAAAAAAAAGGGATTCTATTAGAATAATTGTTGTTGATTCTAAATGTCATCTTGTTCTTGATTTTGTATATACATTTTAGTTTAATGATCAGCATCAACATCATCATAATCTGAAACGGATAAATCGGATTGAATGATTGAGCACTGAATCTGTTTTCTCAGCAATTTGTATGGAGATTAATCGATCATCTGATCGATTATCATAGTTTTCTCATATTAATCCATTGGATATTGTTCCAGCTACAGAGGTTAATTTTTGGTTGAAAACATTTGTTCTGAAAGATGGAGTTGTATTTGCAAATAATCTGATTATCAATGGCATATGATTGATGAGCATTGTTCCGGCAATGATAAAATGTCCGGCAATAATCTGGAGATTCTGGCAATAATCGGATCAGCAGATTTTTTTTCTTTGCTTGGGTGAAGAAACATTCTGATCACTTGTTCTATGGAGCCTCAGTATGGAGTGGAGTTCTGATTCATGACTGAAATTCTGGAAATTATTATGTCCATTTTGATCTGTCGGCATCTCATTTTTGCCGTGAAATGGTAATCTGGTAACAACAGTTCATTTATGGTTAATGGGTTATGGATTGGTATAACCGGATAGTTGGATTCAAGTTAAATGTCTAAACCACTATCTCTGTTGCTGTTAATGATTTCTGAATTGCTGATGTAATCTCCAGCTGATTGGATTAATGTTAGCAATGGTTTTTAGAGAATTTTCATATTTTTCACTAATTGTTACTTACAGATTTTTACTGAATTCCATTGTTGATTTTTAATGACCTTTATTGCATATGTTCATTAAGTATTAGCTGGAGCAAAATTTGAGTTTCACTAAGAATTGTTGAGAATTGATTGTTGATGTTTCATCTTACAAATTAGTAATTCATTAGCTTGTAGTTGTTTAGTTAATATAACAATAGTTAATCAATTAGTTAGTAGTAGACTTCAATTAGTTAGTAGTAGACTTGATTAACATCTTTTGTAATAGTTAGCATTTTAGTTCATATCAATTAGTAGTTAGTAATCATTTTTACTTAGGGGAGTCATTTAGATTTTATAATTCTTGTAGTATAGTTTTATTCTTTTATTATGTACTGCTCGTGTCTCGTTTGACTTGTGCAGGATAGCACAGGATTGGAGCGGAAGCGATTACGTGACATGAAGTACAAAGATAGAAGATTTTTACTTTTCAGTTTAGAATTAGAATTTTAACTGGGTTTGTAAATATTGCACTTTACGCCCTCTGCGAAGGGTATTCATTTGTTGTAATAGTTAGTTGTTTTTACATTTTCTGAACATTTTTACATTTCAATAATTCGGCAATAAAGAATAGTTAGATTTGTGTACTTGAATACGAAATATTCCCGTTCCCTGAGTTCGACCCGGTCTCATCCACTAGTGAGAACCGGTTTTTATTATTTGATGTCTCGTTTTCACATGTTTTACATTTAAAAATCTTTTCAAAATTACAACGATTTAAAAGAAGACATCAGCTAGGGGGGGAGGGGCAATTTTTTGAAAATTTCCTAAACTAACCCTAGTCCTAACTACCTAATAAATATCTAACTAGACTTTTAATTGACCTAGAAAACCATCCAAATGTGGCACCACCTAGTGTGGGCCCACATTGGTTTTTAAAATTTCAATTTAAAACTTTTAAAAACAATAGTTAAAAACCAAAGTTAAAATGAATTTTTAAAATTAAATTTGACTCTTCTAAACCTCTAATCTAACTAGGACGTTGGCTAACCCTAACTTCTTCAAATGTGGCGCCACCTCGAGTGGGCCCCATTTGAATTTTTAAAAACGATTTTAAAACTTGAAACTGAAGGGTTTTTCAAATAAGATTTAAAAGTACACTTGAGATTGAAAGTTTTGAAATAACACAGAGTCCTGACTGGATCAGAACTCCTCTAGATATGGCACCAACTGAGTGGGCCCCACATCAGAGTTTTTATAAAATTTAAAATAAAGACTGAAAAATGGCTTTGGAAAGGGGTTAAAATCAACAGATGAAATTCAAAGGTTTTGAAAATAGAGTCCTAAGCGAACTGAGATTCTGGACCAGAGTTCTGAACCAATTAAGACTCTGAGATTTTAAATTTTTGAAAGCCAAATGTTGAAGTTTTTTTTTAATATTTCATCAGAACTGGTAAAATAAGTCGGAAAACGTAGTCAAGGTTAGAGTCCTAACTCAACCGAAACTCTGAAATCGAGTCTTGAATCAACCGGGACTTTGCAAAATGACCTAATTTCTGAAAAACAAATAAAAAATAGATGTAAAAATAGACTTCAGAATAGACTCCTAGTTGGATTAGGACTTTGGGACAAAGTCCTGATCGAACAGAAACTCTAGATCTTTTTGGTATTTTCTAAAAAACAGATGAAAGAATTTGTGAAAATAGTGAAAATAGCAACAAGTATTGAAATCAAAACAAAGTTCTGAACCAACTGAGACTCTAGGGTGTAAACACCCCAAATTTTTCAAAAATTTTTGAATATTCCCTTTTTGCCCCTGACCCCCATTTTCAAAGTAAATTGAGTCATTTTAAAACAAAAATCTAGTTTATTTCTCAGATTTACTGAAATCAAATCCATTTTGCATATCTAACTAAATTTCGGACCCGGATCCAGTGCCAAAATCCCAAGCTGAGCCTCGTTATCCAATTTTCAAATTAAATTTCTAAAAATACCAAAAATAATTTCTAAAAGGCTTAGACAGCCTATCCGGTATCCTGTTGGATCCACGACTCTGTATTTCTCAATGCAAAGTTAAAAACTCGAATATTTCCTCAAAACCTGGATCCAAACCCGTTTTTTGAAGAATTTTTCAAAGAATAGCCTTGAATCCTCGAAAAACTCTTCTTTTGTAAATATTTTCAAATTTTACAAAAATATTTCAAAATCCTTTGTTTTCTTGTAAGTTTAGAGTTTTATTTCAAAAATAACAAAAAAATACAGAAAATACAAAGAAAACGAACAAAAAAATCAAAACGCAAAGGAAATTAAAATATATATATATAATATTAGAAACCCCTTTTGAGAAAAATTTTCAAGAGGGCCTTGTTTTTGAAATTTCGAACTCCTGCGGACGGCTTCCCAACAGCTTTTCACACGTTCGCTCTTCTTACTCCTTCACAAGCTCTCTCTCTCTCTTTTTCTCTCTCCGATCATCGGCCTTCTTCCTCTCCTGTTCATCTTCAACCCGTGATGCCTAACGACCTCCCCATTTCTCGATCCTTCTCCCTCTTTAAAAGGGGCATGAAGGGGAAGACCTGATCCATCGCGTTTCACCCTCGCACGTCTCTTCACTCTTTCACGCATCCTTCACCCGTCTTCACCCCATCAGAATCACGAGTCCTCTTCTCCTTCCTATCTTCTTCTCCCTCTTTCTTCCCCCTGGCTTTTTCATTTTGTCCTTCTTTCCCTCTGATCCTCCTCTCCATCAGCTGAAGGAGGTCGATCACCTATCCCCTATAGTAGTCACAGGTAAGTAAGCACTTCTCCCCTTTTTTGATTTTCTATAAAATTCTTCTCTCTTTATTAAGTTTTCTTTTAATGTTTAAGCTTTATCTCTTGATTTTCCTTTTCATTCCCTCTCTCCTATATTGTTTTCTATTTGTCTTTTTATATATACATTTCTTCTGGATTTTTCTCACTTTACCCCATTAACGAACTATCAAGTGTGTTGGGTTGCTTATAGCAACATCAATCCCTCGTGTGCAACAACAATGAAATAACTCTATTCCAATATATTTACTCTTTTGTTTTCTTTTTTTGTTTTGTATTTTCGTGGCAATAGACGATTTCCTTACTGATTTTCCCTTTTCTTTTTTTTATTGCATTCCAATGTCTTAATCGGATTATGTTCTGATTTTCAATCCTCTGCTTGTATTCCGATTTAAATTCGTGTGGTTTTCTTGTGGCTTTTCTACTAATCAGATTTATTTGTGGGATTTCAGTATCATGTTTTGTCCCCTTTACTTCATTGATTCTATACATTGCAAGCCCATACCCGGGTGTTTTTGATCTTGCGTAACGTCATTATATTCATGTGGCATATCATCCCTTCATTTGTACCCTTTTGTGGTTGCGATTGTCATCCATACTGTAAACACTTTGGGGTTTATTACCTCTGCTTCATTTTTGTCATTTAGGTGATTTCGTTAGTAATATCTTTTCAAAATTTCTCTTCACCATACTTTATAATGATGTACCATGACCATGGGATTCAGTCTATACCATTGATGTTATGCTTTGACCATTTTTTTTTTTAAATAATAAATGATGTTTCTAAACCGCTGTGATAATCAGTTTGATCTTATGTACGCTAAGTGTATCTGTGTTCACCGGTATTCTGATAAAGGCATGAAAAAGGGTGAACTCGCTGATGCTCATGAAAATCGTATTACACTGAAGAAGGATTATGAAGAGCTGAAGCCGAGGGTAAAGACAGTGATGAAAGGGGGCGAACCTTGTATTGTGTTTCATGATCCTATTGCTGATGTCTGGATTACCATTTGGTTTGTATGCTGGGCGTGTTCCCTTCAGGGGCGTGTCCTTCCATTTTTTCTTTTTTTTTTACTTAAGAACTTGTTAATGTAGTGAATGAACTTGGGTGAGCGGTAAGTAAACAGGAGTAATTGACCCTATTATATATTTTCAGGAGAAATGGAGCGATCCATCATAGTGCTTCACAGGCACAGGTATCCTATCAAAAACAAAAAAAAAGAAGAAATTGTGGGATTACAGAAGGTGACAGAGTGCTGCATGATAGAGGTAATTGCTTTGATGGTCAAACCATAACTCTGCTTGCAGATCGGAACTTGCAGGAAATGTTTTAATTAGCTGTTCTAATGACAGGTTCATGAGTAGTGTTCATTTTATGCATATTATCTTACTCAAGATGTTATTCTTGGGTTATAACCATTTGATTTACTATCAATAGATTATGAAGTTGGATTGCAGTTAATTAATGAACATTCTTTTTCTTTATGTGCATATTTCATCATCAAGATTCTTTGTAATCAACAGGTTGATTCAGGAGATTGAATCGTGATGAGACTTATCAGTTTTATAATTCTATGACATCTTGATTTACATTTGCCTAATTAATCTGATTTTGTGAATGCCTGAAGGAGATGCCCCAGTCCCCCAGGATGTATTGCTCCAATGTCCTGAATGATAACATTGGCCTATAGAGAGCAGCAAAAGAAATCATGAAAATATGGTGTCACGTTCAGAATTAGCCTTGAAGTTGTATTTGCCATATGCAGAAATTCCAACCGTGTCACGACTAGGAAACCTGGTTGTTGCCACATATTTTCAATGTGTACAGAGTTGTGCAAGCAAGAAGGGGAAGCATGTTTCTTGCATTAGCTATGCTTTTCCCTTTTGGCATGCCTTTGGGCGGAGTTCTGGTGTGGTGTTACTTATCTTCTTCAGATATCATGGCTAATCATCCTCGTTTGCTTATAGTGGGAACTGGATTTGCATTTGGATTTCTTGTGGCAATGACTTCTTAAAAATCTTTGGAGTGAAAATTCTAAATTTTACAAGCATCGGGAACTCCAACTTTGATGCTTGATTTTGTGCAGGATTCTACTTATTGATGAGTATTTTAGTTGTTATTGGATATCGTGCATTTACTGGCAATGAATTTTTTAACAAAATCTTTTCACTCTTATGTTGCATTGTACGGGATTTTAGTACCCTGAACTTTGTTTTTTGTGTGCAAGTGGCACTCTACATGCATTTTTCCACCTCAGACTTCATTCAATAATGAGTTTTTATAGTAATCTCACAGCTGCTATAATTTACATTGTCTAGCAACCCAAGGATTGCTCATTTCGGCAGCATGATGAGCACTCTTTATGGCCGATATTCACTCTCAATATCTTATTACACTATACCCTGCTGATACAAACCTCGCTCATTCCACTGTATGTCGCCTTTGCTGTCACCACCCTTCAGCACCTACCTCCAATCACCACAGCACCATCAGACCTTGTGCACAATATTCACACCCTCCTATACAACACTTACTTTGTTCACTTCCTTTACATCATAATCATCTCTTATAAAATCACCTTCAGATCTCTATCGTCAGTTGGTGGTCATCAATGATGTTGATCTCTGTTAAGATTAATTCGAGTTATGCCTCATCAGTGGTAGAAACTCTTTCCTTTTATTCTTTCTCTTGCACATATTTTGTCATAAAATTGCTATTAGCACCTACATGTTATCACCCTTCCCTTCATCCATATGCATAGCCCTCCTCCTCCTCTTTGTCATGGGAGCCAATTTTTCCCAGGATATGGATACAACATTAGCTCACCTTATCCACACAGTGCAAGTGTGAGCCCAGCCTTCCCTGCAAGTCCTTCACATGATAATCAAGTAATAAAAGGTGTTGGTATGGAATGCAATCACTTGAGCCCACAGGAACTGGCAACACAATTGTATATCTTGCTTCCATAGTTCGTCACTTGCTAATGTTTATGAAGTCTTGCAGATAATGTTTCCTCGTTTTCATTGGATTATCTCCTCCTTCATCAAGCTCAGTAGATCAAAAGGTGATAACTAACGTTCTATAAGACTCATGCATCGATACTCTACCCATGGTAAAGGGCGGGCTTACTTTCCTGGCAATACTGTCCTTAATCAGCTTGCAGAAATCCACCTGTTGCTGGTGATCCACGCCTTCATCTGTATGAGATGGACATTTGTTCTCATCGCAAAATTTTACTTTTGCAAATCAAACTGACCTTTGATAAAGTTTTTGAAAATAACTCGCCTCCGTTTTAAAATGCGGGATAATTCCGAAGAATGGGACTCACATGTCGGTACGAGGTTCAACCGTTCCTGGCGCCTTTACCAGGGGTAATTGAACCAAGGATCAAGAGTGTGCTTAGTTTTGCTCAACTTTTCTAAATTGTGTTCTATTTCCTAAATGCACAAAGAATCAGGCATGTGCTATGAATTTTTTGAAAATGCAGATTTGAAAACATGATGTTTGCTTAGAATAACTTGAAATACTTGGAAATTCTTGGAAAAGATGTCACTTGAAAAATCATGAATCATGGTTGAGGTACTGTATCTGAGAAAGTGAAAATCGATTTCTGAAGAAATATAAGGATTTTGTGAAAATCGATTCTGAGAAATTTCAAATATCTTTGGAAAAACATGATTTCTTTGAATTCAAACTTTGAAATTGAAAATATAACTTAGAAAATCATAATTTGAACTTTGAAAAATACTTGAAATACCATTTAAAAGCTCAAAGTTGTGACAAAATCAATTTCTGAGTAAGACTTAAAAGATTTTGAGAAAATCGATTTTTTTAATTTGGAATTTGAATTGGCAAATGAATGAAATGAATAAATGTGGATTTGAAAGACTTGATTTTGAGGAATTGAGAAAATCCTTTTGTATTTTTGAGAAATGCAGTGCATTTTGAAGTTAGCCTAAGAGTGTAGGCTGAATGTGGCTAATACGAAGATCACAAATCTAGGTCTCATTCGTATTCTGACTATGGCCATAAATACGAATTCCACCAAGTTTGTCAACTCCATAAGAGCGAGTGCACGTTTCATTCGTGTAGACCATGGTGAATTTGTAATATGTGCATGAATAATGCATTCATCAGATATTAAAATTTGCAGAATCAAACTATATATAATGCATCCTATTCTATGCAGGAATTGAAATTCTTATTCCAAAGTTTACATTTAATTTATATCACTAATTGAATACAGGAAATTAAAGGAAAGTAAAGCCTTCAATGTCCCTGCAAAACTAGAAAAATATATTAGTGAAGATATGTTGGCTTTTCTAGATTTATCCAGTAATATCTAGAAATTATTGGATTATGCTAGATATAAGCCTTTTTTCATGATTCCCTGAGATAAAATTAATGAAATATGAAATAAAATTGAAGAAATAATAGAAATAAGATTTGAAATTTCGAAATTGGGGTCAAAATGACCAAAATATCCCTGATAGCAAGACTATGGCCTTGAAATCAGGGTTTTCAAAAAGATATTTTGTAAAATGCAAGTTTTAACATTCAAATAAGGATAAATTGAACCAAAAATGATAGGGCATGATTAAAAATATGAAAACTAGGGTTTAGAATTTTGAAATTGAGGTCAAATGACCAAAATGCCCCTGATAGCAAGACTATGGCCTTGAAATCAGGGTTTTCTGAAATAGATTTTGATAAAAACTTGGGATTTATGATTGAAATAAACATAAAATCAAACATGAAACATCCTAACATGATTCTAAACATAAAAAAACCCTAAAATTATGAGCTTATACACGAAAATCAATAAATATCACAAATATCACAAATATCACAATTTTGGTAGTGTTTTTGGATCTTTCAGGTACCCTGTTATGCAATTTGATCTATTCAAGCATCAAATGAATTCCAAATTTGATAAAAATCAACACCTGCACTTATTATCACCCTAAAACCAGATTAGAATCATAAAAAAATATTTTTGACATTATTTTAATTCAAAAATTACATTAAAACCCTAAAATAAGCTATTTTTACCCATGTTCACAGACCAGTTCCAATGTTAGACCCGAATCAGAGGTCAATCCACCATAGAAATTTTTGAAATTTTACAGAAGCAAACTAGACAGAAAAAAAAAATTTCCCTATTTACAGATTAGAAAAATCATCTCCGGTTAAGGAGAAACTTTTCCGGCAATTTGAAATAAAATATAACGAATCTAACATGGGTTAAAACAGATACTTTGGGTTGAAAATACATAAATAAATAGCAAAGTTAATAAAAAATTTCTGAAATTTCAGCAGTGAATAGTAGACAAAAACATAATAAACTTACTTTTTTATAAAACTTAAATCGGATCTACGGTTTGAGATCTATGATCAGTACAAGTCAAATTAGGGTTTTGGTAAACCCTAACGAGTTTTAAATTTAAAATCCGACTCTCTGACAGAGGAAAAATATCAAACAGAGGCAAAAAATTATTAAAATTTCACAGTAAATAGTTCACATCAATAGGAATCCACTTCACTTTACAGATCTTGAATTGGATATCAAATGAGAGAAATAACACAACTGAAAGTTACCTATGAATTTCAACAATGATTCTAAACGATTGAAAATCACGGTTTAATCTTTTATTTTTTTAACAGGGCTCTCGAATCCCCAAAACATCTGATATTTTTACAGTAGTTCACTGACATATTTGTGTATCACATATAAAAAAATCAGAAATTTATAGTGAGTATTTTAATACGAACTAACATACTATTTATTGATCTAAGCTTAAAACACACAGAAATTTAATAAAACTCAATAAAACATGTTTTAATCAATGAGAACAATAAAAAAAATACTTAAACAGTAAAACAAAATTAACTTCTATACTGGAATACATATAATAAACATGAATAAGTAAAAAGAATAAATAAAACACAGGGAATCCATGGCTGGAATTTGATTTTACCTTTGAAATCATGGATTTAACCCATTAAAAGGGTAAATCTCATGTTTTCATGGTTAAGAATATGGAAATCAATACAATAATCGATTCTAACAGATTAGAATGCCTGGAAAAACAGTAAAACAGGATTAGATCACCTTCTTGGACCGTTCTTGAGGTTGAATCCATGGTTTAATCTATGCAATAGAAGGCACCAATGGCTAAATCCATGTTAAAATATGAAAAAGCATTAAATAAAACTAAAAAATTATGAAAGTTTCTTACCTTGAGGTTGCAGCAATGGAGGAAGGGATGGAGAGGAGAGAGAAGCTCCAAGAATCCTAAAGGCGAGAGATGATAAAATCGACCCCCCTTATGCCTCTTTAAATAATAATAAAAAAAAAGGTTTAAAATGGAGAGTTTTGAAAAATTTGGACTTCTAAAGGGGGGGCGATTTTTGGGTAGAGTTACCTATATACCCCTAACCTAATTAACCCTAATTGACCTCTAAATAAACTCCTAATTAAACCTAAAGACCCCCAAATGTGGTGCCACTTGGCATTTTTCCACATTTGGTTTTTAAAGTTTTAACTAAAACCTTTAAAAACAATAGTTTAAAACCAAGTTTTAAAATAGGTTTTCAAAATGGATTTTGACTCTTCTAAACTTCTAAAACTAACCAATACACTAACTAACCCTAGTCTAGCCCTGACTTTCTCAAATATGGTGCCACCTTGAGTGGGCCTCACTTGAATTTTCAAAAATGATTTTAAAGCTTGAAATTGAGAGAATTTTCAAAAGATCTTCAAAAGTAAACTTGAAATTAAAAGTTTTGAAATGGCATAGAGTTCCAACTGGGTCAGAACTCTTCTGGATATGGCACCAACTGAGCGGGCCCACATCAGGTTTTGAAAATTTTAAAATAAACTTTGAAAATAGCTTTGAAAAGGGGTTAAAATCAATAATTGAAATTCAAAATTTTGAAACTAATCTCAAGCGAACTGAAACTCTAGGTTAGAGTCCTGGATTTTTAGGACTCTGAGATTTTGGGTTTTAAAGGCCAAATGAAGGAGTTTTTGAAAAGATTTTATCAAAAAATGGTAAAATAAATCAGAAAATACAGTCAGGGTTAGACTCCTAACTCAATCAGAACTGTGAAATAGAGTCCTGGATTAACCGGACTCTACAAAATGACCTAATTTTTTAAAATAAATGGAAATAAATGAAAATAGAAGTAAAAACAAACTTTAAAACAGACTTCTGACTGGATTAGGACTCCAGGATAGAGTCCTGATCGGACTAAAAGTCTAGATTTTTTTTTATATTTTCCTGAAAAACAGATAAAAGAACTTGTGAAAGCAGTGAAAACAATAACAAATATTGAAATAAAGCAGAGTTTTGATTCAACTGAGACTCTGAGGACAAAGTCCTAATTGAACTAGGACTCTTAGATTTTTGGATTTTCTGAGAAAACAAATGAGAAAATTTTGAAAAACAGCTAAAAACAAGATGAAATTGAAGTTTTGGTTCAGAGTCCTGATCTGATTAGGACTCTAAGAAAGAGTCTTGATTAGATCAGAACTCTAAAAATTTTGGTTTTTTGATAAGCAAATGATAAAATTTGGGCAAAGCTTTTGAAAACCAGTGAAAATGAAGTATAAAAACCAATTTTGGATAGAGTCCTGATTCGATCAGGACTCTGGGGTAGAGTCCTGATTTGATCAGGACTCTGAGATAAAACCTCAGAATTTTGAAATTCTTTGATAGAAGTGTAATAGTTTTGATAAATGGAAAGACTTTTGAAAGATTTTCTCAAAATTGAAATCAGGATCAGAGTCCTGATCCAACTAGGACTCTCTGAACAAAGTCCTGTTTTGACTAAAACTTTGAGTTTTGACTCATTTTGAAAGATTTGGTTAAAAACAGGTAAAAATAGTGACAAAAGACAAAGTTCTAGTCCGACTGGAACTCTGAAGAAGAGTCCTAATCCGACTGAGATTCTTGAAGAAGAGTCCTAATCCAACTAGGACTCTGGGATTTTGGCCAAAACGGAAGATTTTGAAAGGTTTTCTCCAAAAACAGGTAAAAAAGGTAGTGAAAAGTAGAGTTCTAATCCAACTGGACTCTAGAAAAAGAGTCCTGATCCAACTAGGACTCTAAGATTTTTGAGATTTTGACAAGTAAAGGAATCTAGAAGCGACGTTACCTGAATGGGTCTCATCTGAGAATTGAAATCGGTTTAAAAATGGAGTTTAAAACCAATCCAGATTGTTTTCTGAGAAAAACACTTCAAAATGTAAGATTCTGGGGGTTGACAAATGACAGAATGTTGATTAAAAACCCAGGTTTTAAAATTGATTTTGAAAGAAAAGTTTTAAAACCCGCATCTGGATTAGATATTTTGAAAACAGGAGTGCTGGATCTCGAAAATGAGATGTAATGACATGCAATGCAATGAAATGGCATGCTGAATGCATGCAATGACACATGAAATCTAAGCACTCGATAAGAGTGAAAATTTGGGGTGTTTACAACATTCCAGCCAAGACTTCTCAAAAACTCATAATCTTATTGCATGTTAATCAACTAGAAGATACTGAAGAGGTATGTTCTCTATTTGCTGCATTTTTTCATCGGTACTTATAACAGTGCTATCCATTGTTGTAGCCTATTTGTTGTTCCCTCTACACCAAATGCCGCACATCTATAGCATCCAGCCCCATTCCATTCCCAGCAAGCCATCTCACTGCTACGTATTGGTTTACCTGTCACCTTCAATGCCTCCCAGCACACAACACCTTGTAGCATATGAAGCATAACACAACACTTATACAATCCCTTTTGTATCAGGTTGTACACCCTTTTTCTTTATTTGCTTTATATATTTTACTTTACACCTTGAATATGTCTATATAGATAGTCACAATACAACACATTTCCATTTTTTTTATAAAGCTATCTTCGTTATAATTCCCTATTAGCTCTTCACACTTATTACACAACGCTCCCACATGTTGTACATCCACACCTTCACAGTCCTTCCCATGTAGCCGTCCCACTTCACAGCAGTTGACTCTCAACATTTAGCTGCTCACCACTTGCACCAGTACATACCACTGTCAACACCACCTACCCATTGTCATACTTTTACATCCTACAACACCTTGCATCTCTCCTTACTTTAAATACCACTGCACTTGTTACCTTCACATCTCCTGCATATCATACACTACCCTTATACTTGCAATTCCCATGGTATGTCATATATGCCTTTTATCAAGGCAAGCATTACATTTCCATTTGAATGAACATATTTCCACATGTATTTTCCATTTGATATGAATATGGCACTTTGAACTTTTTGCAATTTTTCCCTGTACTAATTCTGTTTTGCATGAATACATGGAACACACACACACACACACACACACACACACACACATATATATATATATATATATATATATATATATATTCTCTTTCTTAATTCAAAGGTTTTTCAATTTAAATGATGTAATAGTTAGGCATCAATGAGAATAGTTATATTTTCTGCGCTAGATTAGAATGTATGAGCATGTAGACATCATGAATTATCTGTTTCATATCATTCTTTTTGTTATTTTTCAAAATTCATGAATAAGAACACGAATGACACGTGCACCATTCTAATAAGAGGTGATTAAATCCTAAGTTGATGATTTGCATCAATGACCATAGTCAAGGTGTGAACAAAACTTAGGATTTTCATCTTTTATGAAATAACATTGGATCCACACTGGATCTCCTTTAAAAAACCATCATATTTTTAAATATTTCCTTTCTTTATCAGAGTTTAACTTAAAATTAACTCAAAATATATATCAATGGCCATAGTCATGATATATTGAGAGTTAATTTCATTTTAAACTCTATAAAGGCACAAAAAATATGTTTTATTCTTCACTTAAATTTAAATATGATTAATATATAATACATTTTATGACCATAGTCAGAAATGTATTATATCTTCAATCTTATTTCAATTCATTTAAAGAATGAAATATGCTTTTCAAAGCCCAATTTCAAATTCTTTTAATTCATTCATCATTTAGGATAGAATTATATCATATTTTCAAAAATTCTTCTTCAAGATCCAGGTGATTTTGATAAATCCTCAAATATCTTCTTCACTTTTCAAATCAATTTTCAACTCTTGTAAATTCAAATTCTAATCTCAGATTCTAACTTCAATTTCAAAGTCCAATTTGACTTTGAAATTTCAAATTCATTTTTATATTCAAAATTCAATTTCCAATTCAAATTTCAAAGTTCAATTCAACTTTGAAAATTCAAATTCATCTTCCTATTCTCAATTCTATTTTACTTCAAAATTCAAAAATTCAATATTCTAATTTCAAAGTTCAAATTCAACTTTGAAATTCCCATATTCATCTCCTGATTTAAAAACTCAAACTTTAAATCAAGATTCATCATCTATTTTTCAAAGTTCTATCTAAAGATTGAGTCTTAATTCTCAATCAAGGTTTTTGAGATTGATTCTGAATCTCAAAATTTGATTTTCTCTTTTGAATTCAAATTAGGATTTCCAAAATCCAATTCCATTTAGGATTCCAGATTTCGGATTCAACTCCATCTTGAATTCCAAACTTCGAATCCAATTCCATTTAGGATCCCAGACATCGGATCCAACTCCATTTTGGATTCTAGGCTTCGAATCCAATTCCATTTAGGATTCCAGATCTCGGATTCAATTTCATCTTGGATTCCAGACTTCGGATCCAATTTCAGTTAGGATTCTAGATCTCGAATTCAATTCCATTTTGGATTCCAGACTTCAGATCTAAATTTCATTTAGGATTCCAGACTTTGGATCCAATTCTATTTAGGATGCCAGATTTTAGATCAAAAATCCATTCCAGATTTCAGATCAAAAGTCCATTCTAGATTTCAAATCTAATTCCATTTCCAATTCTCATTTCCAAAGCTAAATTCAAATCTATTTCTCAAATCTAAATTTAAATTCAATTCCTGTTTTAGGTCTTGAATTCAAAATTTCCTTTTCAAAATCGATTCTTGAAAATCGATTCAAAGTCAAAGTCCATTCTGACTTTGAAAATTCATTCTTATTTCAAAATTCCAATTCTACTTTCCTTTTCTCTTCATCTGAAGACTTATCTTTCCAACTTCTGATTATTCTGAGACTTGGGAATTTCAAGTCTCTTCTTCCAAATTTATTTCAAGTTCTGAGTTAGATTCAAAATCTAACTTTTTCAAATCAATTTCAACCCTCTGAATCATTTCTTCACTCCATTACCAAATTTATTTCAGAATCACTTGGAAAATTATCTCAAATTTCTAAACTATTTTCTCAAAAGCATACATTTCTGCATTTGCATTGCACAAGCATGATTCTTTGTGCATTTTAGACTTAGAATAAATTCTTAGATAATATTTTAGCAAAGCAAAAAGGAATAAATTCGATCCTTGGTTCGATTACCCCTGGTAAAGGCGCGAAGAACGGTCGAACCTCATACCGATGAGCGAATCCCGTCTCTCCATTTTCCCATAAATTTTCAAAACGAAGGTGAGTAATCTTTCAAAATCTCTTTAAAATTAAGGTCAAGTGAGACCTTCGCAAAAGAGTTCCTCTGTCTTCTCTTTTTCTTTTCTCTTCTCTCTTCTTTTCTATCTTTTATTTCCCCTTCAAAAAGGAAAATAGAGGCTAGAAAGGAAAAGAGAAGGAAAAAGAGAAAATACGAGGAAAAATTTTGCGATGATCACAGATTTGGTGACCGAGATGGGACATCATCTTTGTTCGGTTGAATCTATGCCTTTTTGCTTTGCTTTGATATTATCTAAGTTTTTATTCTTCAAATGTCAACTTCATTTTCATGCAAACCTTAGGAGCCTAGACTATATCCCAGCTGACATAATGCATATAGGATTTAAGTATGGTTTGGTAGGACCATATTGAGGAGATTATTGCATGTTCACTTAGACTTAGGTCTAAAATACAACTCTCCTCAATTCTAGGGATTGAATGCAAACAATGTATGCAAGTGTATGCTTCTCTTCATTTTAATTCTATCTCTTTTAGGACTTGCATTAGAGACATTTGGTTTTATTGCATGTTGAATATGTTTTCGAAAACATCCCTACCTATGTTGTCCCGGTCTTCACGTTGCTGGGCTGTCTCATTGAACCATAGTTCAGAAGAGAGCCTCACAACTGGACCACTTATTTGGGTTAGCGCCCCCCTACCACGTACCTAAGAGCCATAGTCCGAGGTATATCGGTAGGTTCTCAAGGATGTTGGGAAGCCATTACCTTAGAACCGGAGATATTTCTA
Organism: Nuphar pumila; assembly: GCF_984573655.1. NCBI lineage: Eukaryota > Viridiplantae > Streptophyta > Magnoliopsida > Nymphaeales > Nymphaeaceae > Nuphar > Nuphar pumila. The sequence continues at coordinate 32,125,745 of NC_143262.1, read as the reverse complement.
TGCCGCGTACTTCGAGCTTCGGCTTGAGTATATCGGCGTGCCTTGATGGAAATCAGATGATCTCAACCCTAGAGTTAGGATTAAGGTCCTACAAGCCATTTCAAATATTGCATTTAGAGTCATCTTTTTATAGGGAGTGTTGTTTGCGCATCCTTGTTTGTACAACTATGATTTTGTGATGTTTCTTATATATTACCTTATATTTTCTAAAACCTTGGGTATATTATTCAAAATTTCTTCTTTGTTTTCAAAACCCAAGTGTATTTTTCTTTTCTTCTTCTGATTTCTTCAATTCTTTTGATCCTGCCTGCAATTCTTTAAATTTTAAATCCTTACCGTCTATTTTCAAATTCTTTTTCTTCCTATCTTTCCAATGTATCTTCTGATTCTATTTTAAAAATTCTTGTTTACCTTTTCATAGATGAAATCTCTTTTCGTCAAAAGATATTCTTTTCAAGATAGCATTTTCCTTCATATTCTAATTGTTTATTCCCTCTCACGGAGAAACAATGCAATTGTCACAATTTATGTGACGACTCAATCCCTGGTAATGGGATATCATTTTGTCAACCTGATTCCTTTTTTTGTCAAAATTTCTTTCAAAATTCTTTTTTCTAAATATCCCATTTTTAAGTTCTCCTATTTTTCTCAAATAGCATTCTTCAAATATTAACTCCGCCTGTGTAGTTATACACTGCCGGTCCCAAGCCCGGATAAAGGAGGAGGGTTGCGGTAGGCCTGTGACAGCCAGCATAAAAACTTTGTCATATCCTATGAAAATGAACCAATATGAGAATTTCGTTGGGGCGTTCCCTACTGAGCGACGCGCTGTACTCTCTAGGCCCGGAGGCAGTGATAAATGTGCAAGGGTTGCTAGGTCGTCGCCCAGAAGCGACGCGTCACACCGGCGCCCGGGTGTGGTGTCAAATAGGCAAGGGTTCCCTCACTTTGTTGGACGGGTGGGGGTAAAGAAGTTAGTCCAAGACCATAAAATTAGGTTAGCCACTTGGAACATAGGGTCTTTAACTGGTAAGTTGGTAGAGTTAGTAGATGTTATGTGTAGGAGAAAGATTGATATTTTATGTCTTCAAGAGACCAAATGGGTAGGTGAGAAAGCTAAAGTGATAGAACCTTGGGGATATAAGATTTGGTATACAAGAATAAATAGGAATAGGAATGGAGTAGGGATTGTTATGAGTCGTCAGTTTATAGATAATGTAGTTGAGGTCCGTAGGAAGGGTGATAGAATTTTACTTATTAAATTAGTATTAGGTACGGATATTATTAATATTATTAGTGTTTATGCACCTCAAGTAGGTTTAGATGATTCCATTAAGCATCAATTTTGGGAAGATTTAGATGGAGTAGTACAAGAGACATCTTATGGAGAAAAGCTTTTCATCGGCGGTGACCTTAATGGACATGTAGGCATTAGTAGGGATGGATTTGAGAATATCCATGGAGGCTATGGTATAGGAGAAAGAAATGAAAGTGGAGAAAGGATTTTAGATTTTTGTTTGTCCTATGATATGATCTTAGCAAACACTTGGTTTAGGAAGAGGGAGTCTCACCTAGTAACATTTAAAAGTGGGGTTAATACGAGTCAGATAGATTTTTTCCTACTTAGAAAGAGAGATAGGGGTTGTTGCATCGATTGTAAGGTTATACCAGGAGAAAGTGTAGCTACACAACATAGAGTCTTAATTTTAGATCTTAGAATTAGACAATGCCGCAAAAGGGATAGAAATAGGATAGATCCTAGAATTAAGTGGTGGGCACTGAAAGGAGCTAAACAAGGAATGTTTGTAGAGCAGGTAGTTAAGGAAGTTGATTGGTGTCTCGAGGAGGATTCAGAATCAATGTGGAATAAGATAGCGGGTGGTATGAGAAAAGTAGCTAAGGAGGTATTGTGTGAGTCTAAAGGCGGTGCACCACTAGGTAAGGATACATCATGGTGGAACGAGGATGTCAAATTAGCTATTAAGGTTAAAAGAGAGTGTTATAGAAATCTAAGTAAGAGTCGTGATAATGAGAATTTGGAGAAGTATATGATAGCAAAGAAGGAAGCTAAAAAAGTTGTTCGAAACGCGAGGGCTAAGGTATATAAGGAGGTTTATGACAAGTTGGATACCAAAGAAGGCGAGAAGGATATTTATAGGCTTGCAAAGATGAGAGATAGGAAATCGAAGGATTTGGGTATGGTTAGATGTATCAAAGATGAAACGCAAAGGGTTTTAGTCAAAGATGAGGAGATTAAGGAGAGATGGAAAGATTATTTTGATAAGCTATTTAATGATAGTCATGCTCAAGATCTTGGAGACTTCTTCATTCCTTTTCATGAGATAAATCGTGACTTCATGCGCAAGATTCAAAAGAAAGAAATTGCAGAGGCTTTGAAGAAAATGAAATCAAGAAGGGCAGTTGGCCCAGATGGTATACCTATCGAGGCTTGGAAATGCTTGGGAGAGAAAGGTTTAGAATGGTTGACAAATCTTTTTAACTTGATTTGGCGAACAAATAAGATGCCTAATGAGTGGAGGAAGAGTACTTTGGTGCCTTTATATAAGAATAAGGGTGATATACAAGATTGCACAAACTATCGTGGTATAAAACTCATGAGTCATACTATGAAACTTTGGGAGAGGGTGATTGAGTCTAGGTTGAGGAAGGTTGTCATGATATCGGAGAATCAATTTGGTTTTATGCCTGGAAGATCAACTATGGAAGCTATACATCTTCTTAGACAACTTATTGAAAGATATAGAGAGAGGAACAAAGATTTGCATATGGTTTTTATTGATTTAGAGAAGGCATACGATAGAGTACCTAGGGACGTTCTCTGGTGGACAATGATGAAGAAAGGTGTTTCTCTCAAGTACATTAGTATAATTAAAGATATGTATGAAGGAGTAGTAACCAATGTCCGCACTTGTGGAGGGGTGACAACCAATTTCCCGATAACGGTTGGGTTACATCAAGGATCTGCTTTAAGCCCTTTCCTATTTGCAATAGTGATGGATGAGCTTACGAGATCAATTCAAGAAAATGTACCGTGGTGTATGTTGTTTGCTGATGATATTGTTTTGATTGATGAGTCTAGAGCTGGGGTTAATGCTAAGTTAGAATTATGGAGACAGACATTGGAAGCTAGAGGTTTTAAGTTGAGTAAGAGTAAGACTGAATATATGGAATGTCGGTTTAGTAAGCAACGAAGTAGTGATGGGAGTGTAGTGAAGCTTGGTGAGCAAGATATACCGGTGAATGATTATTTCAAATATTTGGGATCCATCATTCAAAAGTATGGAGAAATTGATGGAGATGTAAATCATAGGATAAAGGTTGGGTGGATGAAATGGAAAAGTGCTACTGGAGTGCTGTGCGATCGTAGAATGCCATTGCGGTTGAAGGGAAAGTTTTATAGGACGACTATTAGACCCGCTTTACTATATGGTACGGAATGTTGGGCTGCCAAGAGACATCATATTCAAACAATGAGTGTAGCTGAGATGCGGATGCTTAGATGGATGTGTGGAAATACAATAGAAGATAAGATTCGGAACGAAGAGATACGTAAGAAGGTAGGTGTTGCACCCATTGAAAATAAGATGCGAGAGAATCGTTTACGGTGGTTTGGACATATTCGGCGAAGGCCTAATGATGCTCCAGTTAGAAGGTTGGAGAAATGGGAAAATATATTAGTTAAAAGAGGTCGGGGTAGGCCTAGGAAGACTTGGATGGAGATGATAGGAAAGGATATGAATGCTTTGAACCTCACCGAGGACATGGCGTTGGATAGAAATGATTGGAGGAAAAGGATTCATGTGGAAGACCCAAAATGAATTTCTTTTTTGGTTCATATCGCTGACCCCAATTGTTTTGGGATGAAGGCGTAGTTGTTGTTGTTGTTTGTTGTAGCATTCTTCAAATATTATTCTTCCTTCCCAGTTATACTGGGGCATTTTTCTTTATGAAAAATCATTTTTTTGAAAACATGTTTGCAATCAGGATCAAATAAACTCTTTTCTTTTCCCAAAATTTTATCAATTTTCATTTAATCTTTTGTCAATCTTATCAAATTTTTATCCTCCTTTATTAATTTTATCAATTTTATCGATTTTTTTCAATTATTTCAATTTTTGTCAATTCTATTCTATTATTTCTTTTACCCTTTCAGGTTAAGGGATAAACCTGATGCCTCTTTCCCATGAGGTATTCCTTTCTTCTTATTTCTCACTCAGGTTAAGAGATAAACCTAACCCTTGTTCTTCGAGGTGTTCCCATTCAGGATAAGGGATAATCCTGAGACCCCTCATAGGAGCAATAATGCTACCTATGAGAATTCTTTTGCAAGACAATTTTTCATTAAATTTTCTCGATTTTGTAAAATTCTGTCAATTTATATCCCTTGTCATTTATTTTCCTCAAAATTTTATTCTTTTACCCTTTCAGGTTAAGGGATAAACCTGATGCCTCTTTTCAATGAGGTACTTCTTTACTCTTTTTCCCGCTCAGGTTAAGGGATAAACCTGACCCTCGTTCTTCGAGGTGTTCCCATTTAGGATAAAGGATAATCCTGAGACCCCTCACAGGAGCAACAAGGCTACATGTGAGAATTCTTTTCCAAAATAAAATTTTCTCCATTTTTATCAATTTTATTATTTTACCCTTTCAGGTTAAGGGATAAATTTGATGTCTCTTTTTCACGAGGTATTCCTTTTTCCTTCATTTTCCTCTCAGGTTAAGGGATAAACTTGAACCTCATCCTGCGAGGTCCTTCTTCCTTCAGGATAAGGGATAATCCTGAAGTCTTTTATCGTCTTCCAAGTATCCTCAAATTTTCCACCAAATTTTACCAGATCTTTGTCAATTTTTTATTAATTCTTATTCTTTATCAATTTTATTGATTCTTTATCATTTTTTTATCACTTCTTTTGATTCTTTATCAACCTTTTATCAATTTTGTCAAATTTATCAATTTTATTCAGTTCCCATTCAGGATAAGGGATAATCCTGAGACCCCTCATAGGAGCGATATTGCTACCTATGAGAATTCTTTTACAAAACATTTTTTCTTCAAACTTTCTTAATTTTGTTCTTCTCAAATTTTATCATTTTTCCCTTTCAGGTTAACGGATAAACCTGAACCTCGGCCTTCGAGGTATCTCCTTCATCCCTTTCAGGTTAAGGGATAAACCTAAACCTCGGCCTTCGAGGTATCTCCTTCTTCCCTCTCAGGTTAAGGGATAAACCTGAACCTCATTCGTCGAGGCATTTCTTCTTCCCCTTCAGGATAAGGGATAATCCTGAAATCGTTTATCATCTTTCAAAAATTTTCACCAATTTTTACCAACTTTTCACCAGACTTTCATCAGTCTTTATCAATTTTCATTCTTTGTCAATTTTTATCAATTTTATTGATTCTTTATCATTTTTTTCAATTTTATTGATGCTTCGTCAATCTTTATCAATCTTTCCTTTATTAATTTTTAGCAATTTTTATTCTTTATCAACTTGTATCATAATTTTGTCAATTTATTTCCTTCTTCCCTTTCAGGATAAGAGATAATTCTGAAAACCCCGACAATCATTCTCGCTTCGGTTTTCAAATGTCTCGAAAACGTCGGTCTCCTTTTAAACTTTCAGTTGGAAAATCCAGTGCTCGTACTGATGACTTTTCAAAATCCAGTGCTTGTACTTGTGCATTTTCAAAATCCAATGCTCATACTGGTGCATTTTCAAAATCCAGTGCTCGTACTGGTACATCTTTCAAAAATCCAGTGCTCGTACTGGTATGCCTAGCGCTTATGCTAGTGTCTAGCTGATTGATCAGTTGCCCCCCCGAGGTTCAGTCTTTACACTAACCATTCATCAATGATCAAAGCTCTAATTTCGATTTCGACCTTCGGGTCATTCAAATCTCAATTTCAAGCCTTTGGGTTACAATATTCATTAATCTTTTCCTCAATTTCCCTCAATTTATGTCAATCTTTCATCAATTTCTATCCCTTTTCATCAATTCGCCTCAATTTTATTTATTTCCCCATTCAGGATAAGGGGATAATTATGAAATTAGACCACATACAATTAACCATGATGGTCTTCTTCATTACAAGTCAAATAATCCAGTCCTCAAACTGGTCATTCTCAAAACTTTCAATCTCAGTCTTCACACTAGCGATTTTCAAAATTCAATCTTCTGATTAAAGACTCTCCTTTGAGATTCGAGCTCGACTCGAACTTCCAATTTTCCTTTAAGATTCAAGTTTCGACTTGAACTTCCAATTCTCCTTGAGATTCGAGTTTCGACTCGAACTTCCAATTTTTCCTTTGAGATTCGAGTTTTGACTCGAACTTTCCAAGTTTCCCTTTAAAATTCGAGCCCTTGCTCGAACTTTCCAGCTTTCCTTTAAAAAATTGAGTTTTAACTCGAGTTTTCTTTCCTTCAATAAATGAACTTTCCAGCTTCCCTTTGAGATTCAAGCCCTGACTCAAACTTTCTAGCCCTCCTTTGAAGATTTGAGTTTTAACTCGAGTTTTCTTTCAAGAATCTGAACTTTCCAGTTTTCCTTTGAGATTTGCTTCCTGACTCAAACCTTGCCGCTTTCCTTTGAAGATTTGAGTTTCGACTCGAGTTTTCTTTCCTTCAAAAATCCAAGTTGGTCTAGTTTTCCTTTGAAGATTTGGGTTTCGACCCGAATTTTCTCTCCTTAGAAACCAAACTTTCTAGCTTTCCTTCGAAGGCTCGAGTTTTGACTCAAATTTTTCAGCTTTCCTTGCAAAATCTGAGTTCTGATTCAGATGTTCTGTCAAAACCAACCTCTGAGTGGGGCTTACCTTCAAAATCCAGTATTGTGCCAAGGCTTACCTTCAGAATTCTAATTTTGTATTGAATTTACCTTTGGAGTTTAGCTTCGTGTTGGAATTTCCTCCAGAATCCCACTAATGTGTCAAAACTCAATGTTAAGCAATTTCCGTCATTGAGGATTTTAGGAATATTTTGCCAAATTGCCATAAAAAAATAGTTGTTGATCTCAAGCTTTTGTTGCATAAAGAATTACCTCAAATCTCTTTTAGTATTCTTTCCAAAAGGGTGAAGCTCCTGTGAAGAAAGACTCAAAGTTTAGATTTTTTGTTGGTCAACCAAGAGGATGAAGAAAAATCTTTGATATGACTGGCGAAGGAAAATTCAATGACGTTGAAAAGCCATAAGTGAATTGATATTAATCATAGCTATGGCACATTATTACAGATCATTCTTCTGGCAGTAAGGCAGTGGAAATATCCTGGGCAGTTGTGATCATGCAAAAAATTTTCTCTCGGTTCTCCTCTTCCTTCTCTTTGCCTTTCTAGCCTCTATTCCCTTTTTGAAGGGGAATAAAAGATAGAAAAGAAGAGAGAAAAGAAAAGAAATAAGAGAGAGAAACTCTTTTGCAAGGTCTCATTTGACCAAAGAAATGTTTTTAAAAAAATCACTCGCCTCCGTTTTAAAAATTTGCGAGAAAATTGAGAGACAGGATTCGCTCATCGGTACGAGGTTCGACCATTCCTAACGCCTTTACCAGAGGTAATCAAACCAAGGATCAAATTCATGCCTTTTGCTTTGCCTAAATATTATCTAAGAAATTATTCTAAGTCTAAAATGCCCAAAGAATCATGCTTGTGTGAATGCAAGGATGTATGCTCTTTTGGAAAAAAAAAATAGTTTGGAAATTTGGGATTCTCCAAGTGATTCTGAAATAAATATGATAATGGAGTGAAGAAATGATTCAAAGATTTGAAAATGGGTTGAAAGAGTTAGATTTTGAATCTAACTTGGATTTTGAAATAGATCTGGAAGAAGAGACTTGAAATTCCAAGTTTTGGAATAATCGGAGACATTGAAAAAGATAAGTTTTCAGATGAAGGAAAAAGGAATTTAGAATTTGGATATTTGAAATAAGAATGAATTTTCAAAGTCAGAATGGACTTTAAATTTAGATCGATTTTCAAGAATTGATTTTTGAAAAAGGAAATTTTTGAATTCAGAACATAAGACAGGAATTGAATTTGAACTTAGACTTGAGAAATGAATTCAAAATTGGCTTTGGAAATGAGAATTGGAAATGGAACTGGATTATAGATCTAGAATGGAATTTTGATCTGAAATCTGGAATGGATTTTTGATCTGAAATCTAGAATGGATGTTTGATCTGAAATCTGGCATCCTAAGTGGAATTGGATCCGAAGTCTGGAATCCAAAAATGGAATTGAACACAAAATCTGGAGTGAAATTGGATCAGAAGTCAGTAATCCAAGATGGAATTGAATCCGAGATCTGGAATCCTAACTGGAATTGGATCTGAAGTCTGGAATCCAAGATGTAATTGAATATGAGATATGGAATCCTAAATGGAATTGGATCTGAAGTCTAGAATCTAAAATAGAGTTGGATCTGAAGTCTGAAATCCTGAATGGAGATTGGATTTGGAAATCTGAATCCAAGGTGGAATTGGGCTCTAAATCTAGAATCCAAGATGGAATTTGGATTCTTGAAGATCCAAATGGGACTTTGAGGATGGATCTGTTTTTTTTTTTTGGAAATCCAGATTTTGAATTTGGAGGTGGGCTTTAGGGAAAATCGAATTTTGAGATTAAGAATCAATCTCAAAACCTTTATTTTGAATTTTGAGAATCAAGATTCAATCTTTAGATAGATCTTTGGAGATTTTGAAAAATAAAGAATAAACTTGAGTTTTGAAATCAAGAGATAAATCTGGGAATTTCAAAGTTAAATTAAACTTTGAAATTTGATATGAGTTGTTAAATTGAATTTGAAATTGAATCTTGAAAATGAATTTGGAATTCCAAAGTTGAATTAAACTTTGAAATTTGATTTGAATTGGAAATTGAAATTTTTAATATGAAAATGAATTTGAAATCTCAAAGTCAAATTGGACTTTGAAATTGAATTTTTGAAATAAAATAGAATTTGAGAATAGAAAGAAGAATTTAATTTTATAAGAATTGAAGATTGATTTAAGAAGTGAAGAAGATATTTGAAGAATTATCACTTTGGATTTTGAAATAATATGAAAAGAATTTTTGAAAATATGATGCAATTCTATCCTAAATGATGAATGAATTAAAAGAATTAAAAATTAGATTTTGAAAAGCATATTTCATTCTTTAAATGAATTGAAATAAGATTGAAAACATAATACATCTCTAACTATGGTCATAAAATGTATTATATAATAATCATATTTAAATTCAAATGAAGAATGAAACATATTTTGGTGCCTTTATAGAGTTTAAAATAAAATTAACTCTCAATATATCCTGACTATGGCCATTGATATATATTTTGAGTTAATTTTAAGTTAAACTCTGATAAAGGAAAAATATTTAAAAAAAATATGATGATTTTTGAAAAAGATTCAGTATGGATCCAGTGTTATTTCATAAAAGATGAAAATCCTAAGTTTTGTTCACATCTTGACTATGACCTTTGATATAAATCATCAACTTAGGATTTAATCACCTTTTATTAGAATGGTGCACGCGCCATTCGTGTTTCCCATTTGTGGATTTTTGAAAATAAAGGCAAAATGATATGAAACAAGAATTCGAGAAAATATTCATACACATATATTCTATTCTAATACTAAAAAGTAAAGGATTCTCATTATCATCTAGCTGTTACATTTATTTAATTTGAAATTAAAATAATAAAAATCCTAATCTAAGAAAAGGAATCAACATTTTTTTTATATATATATCCCTGCAAAACAAGGCTTGGCATAAAGCAAGATGCAGAAGATCTATGAGAAAACAAAGGATACTATATGAGAACTAACATGTATATGAAAAGGTTTATATCAAAAATGCATGTATATATGCATGAAGAAATATACACGAGATCAGAATATGGTCTAATATATCAAAAAATGAAGAGATATTTTGATGTTATGCATAAACTAATCACATGGGTTTTATGATAAAAGAAAAACTATTTGAAATGATGAAAATGTGAATTGATGAACTAAATGAATACTCATGCAAGAATGATAGTAGACATATATACAAGAAAATGAAAACACTGCTAAAAGCATAATATTGCGTAGGTACTATTGAACTGAGTCATTGTCTACTTAGATGCCGAAAAAGCAAACATCTATTGAGAAATGGATCATAATAATTAAATGCAAGCATTGAAGATTCATGACTTTATGCAGTAAATGTACATGTAGAAAGTGATTAAATATGTAGGCAAAAGGACCTTGTTGGAGGTGTATATTGAGATATGAAGTAACGTGATTGATGTAACATGTGAAGACGGATACTGTTGTAACTGTGCAACAAGAGGAAGGATGCTGAGTGAAGGTGCCATCGGTGGAGTAGCAGTGTTGCTGTGACCGTATACTGTAGATTACAGTAGGGAACATGACTGTTAAGTGAGTAGGTGTTGTGGTGTAGTGAATACACAGGTGGGTGCATTTGTGAAAGGAATGGACATACGGAGGTGACAGTAGCAATGTGCTGCTATAGGGGCTGTGGGGTTACAGCAGGAGGTGTTGAGTTTGATAATTTGAAGAAGGTGGAGAAGGAATTACATCAATATTAGGTATTGTTGTAGGCGCTGTAAGTGTTTACAACAATGCAAAATATTGTTGTAAGTGTTTACAGCAATACAGAGTACTGCTATAAGTGCTTACAGCAATGCAAGGTATTGTTGTGAGAGCTTAGGGGGGAGGAGATGAATGGTGTATTTGTAGAAAGAGGAGCTCCCACAAAACGGTGTCGTGGTTGGAATTGAGATTCTTTAGAAGATATCGGGCGCCGAACCAAGAATTGGCAAAGCAAAGAACACTTTTTTTTTTATTGGGACAACCAAAACATGACAAAGCTGGATTGAATTCTTCTGAATTCACATAATGCCACTTTAAGAGTTGATTTCCAGACAAGATTACAACTGATGGATGACAACAAGACAGGTGAAGGCAAGGAACTTGAGAGAGGTCCACAATAGAGAAGTAAACATTAGATAGAACATGGGGTTACAAAAAAAAAATGTGGTTCAATGCAGAACAAATCAAATCAGCCTTTTAAGACTAAAAGGTAGAATATGCAAAACATTTACCATGCTGGAGAAGCCAAGAATTCTACACAAGTATCTGCACGAGAAACAGAAAATCACAAGGAAGAGAAAAGATTAACAACTGTTGATCTCATGTTGTACTATGTAGAGAAGCCCATCTCCAAATTTGGGATACAAGGGACCTTGATGCAGAACACCACGATTCAGACATTCAGAAAGCTGAGCAACAGTTGAAGTTGGTTGGAGACGCAATACCAAACTTCAAAAGGCAAAGTTTTCAAATTCAAGGATACAAAGAATCAGTTTTCATACTTCCATTCACATGAGAAATATTTTCGATAGAATGATGTCAAAGCCCAAGATGCAAAGGGTAACGCAGCAGGCAAATACCATGACATCATGAATCAATGCACAGAACAAAGTGTAAAAGATAGTGCAAGGGTGCAAAGCACATATACTACTCCTCAAAATGCCAAAGATATGGAGGGACCAAACAAATCATATATTGGAGAAACTGTTGACCCTCAAAATCAACATCAAAAGAACCAGAATGAATTAAAATTTGATAGCAGACACAACAAAATTAGACACCATGAAGATCCTGGTGAGAATCGCACCAGGCAGTTCTTCAAACCAACTCTGGGGTAAAGGGGGCGCTTGTACCTTAGGATGGGGCTGAAGATATGGTGGATATCCCTGTGGTTAGTGATGACATGAGCAGGTAATAGGTGATTGTAAACACCCCAAATTTTTACCTTCATCCAGTGTTTGTCCATTTCATAAGTCATTACAGATCATTGCATGTCATTGCACGTATTCTGCATAGCATTGTATGACATTGCATCTCATTTTCGAGATCCAGCACTCCTATTTCAAAACATTCAATCCAGATTTGAATTTTAAAGCTTTATTTCAAAATCAATTTCAAAACCTGGGTTTTTATTCAATACTCTGTCATTTTCCAACCCCAGGACTTTATATTTCAAAATATTTTCTTAGAAAACAATCTGGATTCCTTTCAAATTCAAACTTTAATCGATTTCAATTCACAGATGAAACCCATTTAGATGGTGTCGCTTCTGAATGCCTCTATTCATCAAATTTCTCAAATTTTTGAAAGTTTCAGTCCGATCAGGACTCTGTCTCAGAGTCCTAATCCGGTCAGAAGTCTGGTTTTTAAGTCTGTTTTACTTCCATTCTCAATCTTTTTTCGATTATTTTCAAAATTTAGGTCATTTTACAGAGTCCAGTTAGTTCAGGACTCTATTTTAGAGTTCGGTCGAGTTAGGAGTCTAACCCTGACTGTGTTTTCTAACTTATTTCATCATTTCTTGATAAAATCTTTTGAAAATTCTTTCATTTGGCTTTTAAAATCTAAAATCTCAGAGTCCTAAGAGTTCAGGACTCTAACCCGGAGTTCCAGTTCGCTTGAGACCCTATTTTGAAAGATCTTGAATTTCAAATGTCAATTTTAACCCTTTTTCAAAGTCATTTTCAGTGTTTATTTAAAAAATGTTCAAAATTCGATGTGGGCCCGCTCAGTTGGCACCATATCCAGAGGAATTCTAACTCAGTTAGAACCTTATGCCATTTCAAAAATCCTAACTTTAAGATTACTTTTGAAGATCCTTTTGAAAACTCCTTCAATTTCAAGTTTTAAAATCGTTTTTTTTGAAAAACTCAAGTAGGGCCCACTCGGGGTGGTGCCATATTCGAGTCAGTCAGGGCTAGACTAGGGTTAGTTGATGTCTTGGTTAGTGTTAGAGGTTTAGAAGAGTCAAAACCATTTTGAAAAACTCATTTTTGAAAGTTAGTTTTTAAAACTAGTATTTTTAAAGGTTTTTAAAGGAGTTTTAAAAACCCAATGTGAGAAAATGCCAAGTGGCACCACATTTGGGGATTTTTTAGGATTAGCTAGGGGTTAATTAGGCATTATTTAGGATAATTTAGACTAGGGGTAGTTAGGTAACTCCACCCCAAAATCGCCCCCCCCCCCCTTTAGAAGTCCAAAAATTTCAAAATTGCTAATTTTTAAAACCTAAAAAATGGTTATAAAAGGCCCCCATAGGGGGGACGATTTTACCAGACACCTTGGGAGCAAATCTTGGAGCTTCTCTCTCCTCTCCAGCCCTTCCTCCATTGCTGCAACTCCAAGGTATGAACTTCTTCACTTTTCTTATTTTATTTAATGCTTTTTTAATGCTTTAAACCTAGATTTAGGCTTGGACACCCCTCCTTATGGAAGATCAACCATGGTTTCACCTCAAGAACTATCAAGAACCAGCAAGAACGGTCCAAGAAGGTGATCTAACCCTGTTTTGGATGATTTACAGGGATTTTAATCCATTAGAATTGATTTTAATATGATTCTTTACATTATTAACCTATAAAATACATGATTTACCCTTTTTAATGGGTTAAATCTATGTTTTAAAGGTGATATCAAATTCCAGCCATTGATTCCCTGTTTTTAATTTATTTTCATGGTTTATTCATGTTTTTTTTACGTTCTATAGCATAGAAATAATTTTTATTTACTGTTTTATGGTTTATTTTATTTATTTACATTAGTTAATGCATGGTTTTTCAAGTTTCTTAAATTTCTGTGTGTTTTAGGTTTAGAACAGTAAAGATGGTGTTATTTCGAATTGAAGAACTCATTGTTTATTTCTGAATTTTTTATATGTGATGCATGCATGAGCTATTGAGTTACTGTAGAAAAATCAGAGGTTTTGGATCTCGGGAACCTTGTCAAAAAAATCAGACATCAAATCGGGTTTTTAAAGCTTTAAAATCGCGGTTAAAATCAAGAAGGTAACTTGCTGTGATGATATTTCTCTTATCTTACATCCGATTTTAGATCTGTAAATTGATATGGATTCACATTGAGTAGATCTGTCTTCTATGAAATTTTCAGATTTTTTGATTATTGTTTAGTATTTTTCCTATTTCAGAGAATCTGTTTTTAAATTTTAAACTCATTAGGGTTTACCAAAACCCTAATCAGACTTGTGTTAGTCATCAAAACCAAACCACAGATCCGATTCATGATCTGTGAAAAGTGAGTATTCTTATTTTTCTGTCTACTATTAACCATTAAATTTCAGAGATTTTTTTTTAGGTTTGCTATTTATGCCTGTATTTTCAATCTGGAATAGCCGTTTTAATCCATGTTAAGAGTGATATATTTTAGCTCAGATTGCCGGAAGGGTTTCTCCCTAACCGGAGATGATTTTTCCGATCTGTAAATTGGGAAATCTCTGTTTTTCTTACTAGTTAGTCTCTGTAAAATTTCATAAATTTCCATGGAGATTTGACCCCTGGTTCAGGTCTTGGACTGAGACTGGTTGGTGAATTAGGTCAAAAATAGCATATTTTTAGGGTTTAATGCAATTTTTGGATTAATTTAATGTCAAAAAATTATTTTTATAATTCCAATTTAACATTAGGGTTATAACAAGTGCAGGTACCAATTTTTATGGATTTTGGAATCCATTTGATGGCTGAATTAAGCAAATTGCAAAACCAGGTTCCTGAAAGATCCAAAAACACTGCTAAAATCACAGTTTTTGTGATATTATTGGATTTTCGTGCATAAGCATATATTTTTAGGGTTTAATCATGTTCATAATCATATTAGGATGCTTTAGGTTTAATTTTGTGCTCATTTGATTTCATTTAGTGCATAAAACCAAAATTTTTACCAAAATCTATTTCTAAAAACCCTGATTTCAAGGCCATAGTCTTGCTATCGGGGGCAATTTGGTCATTTGACCTAAATTTCGAAATCCCTAACCCTAATTTCATATTTTTAATCATGTCATAGCATATTTGGTTTGAGTTTATTCCATTCAAATTTCAAAATTTGCATTTTATCAAAATATCTTTCTAAAAACCCTAATTTCAAGGCCATAGTCTTGTTATTAGGGGTAAAATTAGGTCATTTTGACCCCAATTTCAAAATTTCATATCTCATCTTCCTTATTTATTCAATTTTATTTCATACTTTATCATTTTGATTTAATGGAATCATGGCAAAAAGGCTTATATCTAGCAAAATCCAATAATTTCCTGATATTGTTGGATAAATCTAGAAAAGCCAACATATTTTCATTAACAAAGTTTTCTAGTTTTGCAGGTACATTGAAGACTTTATTTTTCATGTATTTAAATTTCAATAGTGATGTAACTTGTAATTAAACTTTGGAATAAGAATTTACATTTCCTGCTTAGCTTAGGTTGCATTGCATATAGTTTTTTTTTTTTATAATGTTAATGTGTGATGGATGATGATTCATGCATATTTTTACAAATTCACCATGGTCTACACGAATGGCACATGCACTAGCTTCTATGAAGTTTATAAACTTGGTGGAATTTGTATTTATGGCCATAGTCAGAATATGAATGATACTTAGATTTATGATCTTCACATTAGCCACATTTAGCCTACACTCTTAGGCTAACTTCAAAAATGCACTGCATTTCTCAAAAATACAAAAAAGTATTTCTCAATTCCTCAAATCCATATTCATCCATTTCATGCATTTGCCAATTCAAATTTCAATTCAAAGAATTTCATTTTCTCAAAATTTTCTAAGTCATAGGGAGAAATTGATTTTCTCAGAATATGAAAATCTTAAAGTATGTTTCAAGTGTTTCTCAAAATTCAAAATTTCAAGTTATATTTTCAAGTTCAAAGTTGGAATTCAGAAAAACCAAGTTCTCTCAGAATTGATTTTCATAAAATCTCAAGATTTCCCTAGAAATCGATTTTTACTTTTCTCAGAAATATTTTCCAAGTCCTAATTCACGATTTTCCATGTGATATCATTTCCAAGATTTACATTTTCTTAGTATTTCTAAGTATTTCAAAGCAAACATCATGTTTTTCAAAATGTGCATTTTCTGAAAATTCATAGCACATGCCTGATTCTATGTGCATTTAGAAATTAGAATATGATTTAGACAAGTTGAATAGAGTAGAGCATAAGATTGATCCTTGGTTCAATTACCCCTGTTAAAGGTGGCAGGAACGGTTGAACCTCGTACCGACAGGCGAGTCCCATTCTACGGAATTTTCCCGCATTTTAAAAACGGAGGCGAGTTATTTTCAAAAACTATTTCAAAGGTCAGTTTGATTTGCAAAAGTAAAATTTTGCGATGATAACAGGTTTGACGACCGTGATGGGACCTGTCTTTGCCTGATCAATTTAATGCTCTACTTAGTTCAAATTGTCAAAATCGATTTCCATGGAATGTCAGCTTTGCTTTATGATATCATGTGAACCTAGGAGCCTAGACTTGAACCCAGCTGACATGGAATGCATATAGACTAGGTATGGTTTGGTAGGACCATATTGAGGAGAATTATTCATGCTCACATAGACTTAGGCCTAATACAACACTCCTCAATTTAGGAATTGTATGAAAACAATGTTTGCTTCTTCAAATATTTCAAAATTCTATCTCTTTAGGACTTAGAGCCTTCTGTTTGATTGCATGTGCTCATGTTTTTCAAAAACCACCCCACCTATATTGTCCCGGTCTTCACGTTGCTGGGCTCTCTTCCAGAACCATAGTTCGGGACAGAGCCTCACAACTGGGCCACTTATTTGGGTGAAAACCCCCTGCCACATACCAAGGGCCATAGTCCAACGTATATCGGCAGGTGCTCAAGGATGTTGGAAAACTTGAACCTAGAACCGGAGAAATTGATTTTATGCCACGTACATCGAGCCTTGGCTTGAGTATATAGGCATAACTGGATTGGATACAGTTGATCTGAACCTTATAGTTAGGATTAAGGTCCTACAGCTATTTCAAAATTTGTGCATCTAGAGTCAACTTTTAGGGAATGCTGTTTGTGCATACTTGTTTATGCAGAATGTGATTGAATGTGTTATTTCCTTTTTATTTTCCATATTTTTCCCAATTTTCTAAAATATTGGACGATTTTCTCAAAATTCCCCAATCTATGTCCGTGTACTGTCCATGTTTTAAACCTTGGACGATTTTCCAAATACTTCATTCTCCATTTATTTCTTCATATTTCATCAAACCCTGGACGATTTTCCAAATTTCCCTTAATTTCCTTCAAAACTCCAGGTGATTTCCCATCTTTCCTTTCTTCTGGATCTCGAATTTCCTGCTTTATTTTTATCCTGCCTGCATTTTTCTCAAATTTCCCGTATTTTCCCAAGTCTTATTCCAATTTCCATGTCTTCCAGTCCGATGGCATCCAGTCAGCTTAATTCAGTCTTCCCTGAGGGTCATATCTCCTACAAGGTGCGACAAAGTCTTCCCGAACATCGAGTCCTCAGCACCGGATTCTTCTTTCCCCGGTGGTACTATTCATGATTCAAGAACTTCTCTTGTATGTTTCCGGACCATCTGGACGAGTGTGGATTGGAACTGGCGTCCGCAGTGGAAAAGCAGACAGTCAACGACAACTTGATTCATGCACTAGCAGAACGGTGGAATCCGAGCACTTCTACCTTCTGGTTCCCGTGGGGCGAGATGACAGTACTGATGGATGAATTTTCAGAGATTATGGGATTGCCCGAGCCAGCAGCCTGGAGATCCATTGGAGAAACAGTTTCTGATTAATGTTAAGGGTCTGGACCCTAAGGATGCCTTAGCCCGCATGACAGGATGCAAGTCTTGGCCTCTGATTGAAGAAGATGGAAATGAATATGTGGATCTGCTCGAAATCTACAGACAGCATGGGACATTTGTGGAAGTCAGTTCTTTGTCCAGAACAGCTCGAGAGAGAATTCAGCACGCGATGGTTCTGTGCACGGTGGGATTAGCTTTCTTTCCCGATGGACGAAATTACATGGATATCAGAATAGTTCAGCTTCTAAGGAGATGGGGAAGTCGACAGACCAGCCGCCTCTCAATAGCCATGGCCGCACTCGCCTTTCTATACCGAGGGTTGACTCGTTTCGCACTCGGAGAGTCGATCCTAGTCGAAGGATGCACCTATGCCTTGCAGTCTTGGTTCCTCCAGCATGTGCCAGTCCGAGCCAGTTCCTTCAGATACAATGGAGAAAAGCTTCTTCCAGTTCCGCGATACCGGTTCTTGATCGACAACCTTCAGGAGGAAGAAGTCGTATGGGACTACTTTGATCGTCAGGAATCACCTCCCAGATATACTTATGCATACGGCAAGCGATTCAGGCTACTGGGCCCATTTTTCTGCGCATACTATCATCCAGAGCGGTGTGTCAGGCAGTTCTCTCAGAGGCAAAAGCGCGTAGAGATTCGTCCACTAGCCGGGGTTCTGCCAGAATTCGATCTCACATCAGATCAGTGGTCCGGAGCATACCATTCTGCCAGACATGGCTGGGATTCTTTTGTCAGTCTTACTATTTTTCCTGGTCCTCGTGTATCTTCTGATTATCTGGAGTGGTGGAAAATTGTCTGTCCCCCTCCCCTCTGTCAAGTGTATTATTGATAAAATCATGTTTTTCCTCTCAATAAAAATTCCTTTAATTTACATTGGTTTGACGACCTCGCCTAGGTAACAAGGCATATTTTCAGTTGTTTATCTTGCAAAGAATAGCAACGCAATTGTCGTAATCCCAGCGACGACTCAATCCCTAGTAATGGGATATTATTTCAATTGTCTACCAAAATTCTCAACAAATATTTTCCTCCAAACCAAATTTCCTTCAGAAGCCTAACCATCAGTTCTGCCCTGT
The DNA here is from genome assembly GCF_984573655.1 of Nuphar pumila. Classification (NCBI taxonomy): domain Eukaryota; kingdom Viridiplantae; phylum Streptophyta; class Magnoliopsida; order Nymphaeales; family Nymphaeaceae; genus Nuphar; species Nuphar pumila. The sequence goes on along the minus strand of NC_143262.1, from coordinate 32,106,962 downwards.
AGAGAGCATCAGTAATATCCAAGAGAACATTTGCGATACCCGATGGTTGATACAAGATCCAGAAAGAAAGCCGCATCAGTTGAAGGCGTCGCGTACTCAGTAGCTTCAGAAGAAGAGATGGAATCACCTCGAGCAATCCAGAGTCAGGGTCAGCAGGCGGATGATGGCATCAATCCCCAAATGTACGTCATGTTCAAAAAGATGATGACCAAGATGCTGGCAGAGCAAGCTGAGGCCAGTACTGAGCAAATTCAGACCAAACAGAAAGATAAGGGTCATGCCGTCAAGAATATGAAGATCAGTAAAAAGCAGAATCGTCATGAGGTAATGTCTGATGAGTCAGAATCAGCAGATGATACTGATAAAGAATATGAAAACAAGCAAGAATTCAGAAGGTCGACTCAGGGGCAAGGGTCGACCTACAAATCCAAGAATCAGTCTGTTGACGACCCTACACAGTCACAACTCAAAGATGTGATAAAAATAGTTAAGGATCTTCAAACTCGTGACAAGGGCAAAAGAGTCTTTACAAGTGAAGACTTCTATGATGGACTGGATGGGGATGATGATCTTGATAATCTCCCCAAGAAATTTATCAAGTTTGATGGTTCGGGTGACCCAAAAGCACATCTCGCCCTATTCTTCGCAGAATGTTCCAGGTTCAAGAGGAACAATCGTGCCTTATTTCTCTGCTTTCCTCGCAGTTTGGAAGGTGTCGCAGCAAAGTGGTACTCAGAGCACATTAATCCGATAGAACTAAAAGAATTCGACAAAGTGGTCAATTTATTTCTTGAGCGCTTTCTATTCAATGTTGAAGCACTCCCGACTCTCAGTCATCTCTGCAGTCTGAGGCAGAAGGAAAACGAGAAGGCCAGGGATTTCATTCATAGATGGAGATCCGCTTGCAATAAGATGTGTGAGCCAATAGCAGAAAGACACGCACTATCTTTGATCCTGAGCAACTTCTCGCAACCCCTAAGGGGACTAATTTCTACATCTCTATCGAAGAGTTTCATAGAACTGACAGAACGAGCCGAATGGCTCGAGTTGAGTATGGAGAACGGATCTTATGAGGGTTTTATGTTTACAAAGAATAACAGTCAACAAGAATCAAAGAAGAAAGCCCATTTTACCTACTCTGCCAATAACAGTAAGAATCAGAACAAAGGAAATGAAAAAAATCACAGTTATGCTTCAGGAGGGTCAAATCCCAACAAAAGTGATCAAAAAGGCAAGTCGATTATTCAATATGATAAGCAGCCACAGCAAACCCTCGAACAAAGATCAAGACCACAAGAAAAGCCGAAGCGGGAAGGATGGAGTTATAACCGCAAGTTTACTCCTCTAGACCAGTCCCTCGAGACAGTATTAGAATATATGCTCGGCAGTGATATGATTAAGCTTCCAAGGGTAGCTGACCCGCCAGTGGTTATGGGAAAAATGAAGGACAGATTCTGCAAGTTCCACCGAACTGTGGGACATGATACCGAGAACTGTTTCGTTCTCAAAAACATCATACAAGATTATATTGACAAAAATCTGTTAGTAGAAGGGGCTGAAGATGAGAAAATGGAGATTCTAAAACAGCCTTTCTTGCAGCACTCAACAGCAATGATATCTGATCATCCCTTTCAGCCACAAGATTATATCCGACCATGCCCTAGCAGTGATATCAAGGTGCAGCATCAGGTATTAGTGTTGTATAAGGCCCAGTCCGATTCTCAAAAGATGGACCTCGTTTCAGCATTCAGTAAGATGAAAGTTTCGAGAGAACCCGCTGGAGTTTCTCCAGAGGTAGCCAAAAGAATGCCATGGTTACCCAAGAGCCTTGTCAAATCTACTTCGGAAAAAGGGAGAAAACCAGAAGAAAAGGTCGACACGGTGCAAAGACCAATCACTGCCCTCTCTAATATCCCTATCCTTGAGTTGGCACGTGCCTCTCCTAAGCATCAGCAAGTCCTGAACGATTTACTGCGAAAGATCAAGGTCAAGCCAGACACCACACCTGAAGACATGGCTCAGATCGTTAATCAGGCCATGACCAATGCTCCCATAACCTTCTCAGATGAGGATCTGCCAAAACCTCACGCATTTCATAACAATGCCTTGTACATTATGGTGCGAACCCGGGGAATGACTGTACCCCACGTGCTTATAGATGGAGGCAGTAGCCTCAACATTTATCCTGAAATGACTGCCAAGGCTCTGGGTATAAAAGAAGAAGAGTATACACCGGATCCGATCACCATTTATGGGTTTGATAATCATGGACAGACAACAAAGGGAAAGATCTTCTTGAAAATATTTATCAACTACTCTGTTCATACAATGCTTTTCCATGTCGTTAACGTGCCGCCAACGTATAATCTTCTACTGGGAAGAACATGGATTCATAATGCCAACGCCGTGCCATCCACTCTGCATCAGTGCATCAAGTGGTCTAAAGGTGGCATGATAACTACTGTTTTGGGGGAAGATCCTGAAGAGAGGCTACCTCAGCCTATGATCCCTAGGCCAACTTATACTGCTGATATCCCTAGCATTAGGGAAAGTGAAGAAATTGTTCTCAGTGAAAGCCTTGAAATGCTAAAGTTAGGAGCAACATCAGAGACAAATCACACAGCAGCGATGGTCCAATGGCAAGGACCACATTTCTTTAAGATTGGGGGTCGTCTCGATTACAGTACTTTCAAGGACCATCCTCTTTTCCCGCAGTTTGTTAGGACCAAGAAAGGATTTGACCTGTTACTGAAGCATGGTTATCAGCCTTTCAAAGGATTGGGCAAGAACGGAGATGGCCGGCTAGAGCCAGTGATCCCTGACCATCATCCGCGCAGGGCAGGACTAGGATTCATGGGCAAAAGATCCCACAAAAATACTGTCTTCATTAAAGGGATCCATTAAAAATTTTCTATCATCTGTCTTTTCTATTTCATTTATTTGATTTTTGCAGTTTGTAGGGACAATGTCCCATTTCAGTTCATTTTAAATGTCCTTATTTCATTTCAAGTCTTCAATAAAGTTATCAATTTTCTCGTCTATCTGGATGTCATCTTTCTCTTATTCCTCTGCAATTTGTCTTCAAAATTCATTTGTTCTTATCTTTTTTATTCCCATGCAATTTATGTCATAGTAAAGGAGCTTTCTCTAAAAGCTATTCCTTTTCAAAAATTCAGAATGTCTTCTCAACCGATAAAAAGGTTAGTCATTAATCCTTCAATCCTATCGAAACCGACAAAGATATATCGGGTCCGAGCAAGAGCAGGGGACAATAAGGTCACAAAGCAGTCAGAAGAAATGGCAGAATTCAATTCGTCGCTTCCAGAGTTGCCAGAATTTACAGCGATTCAGAAACAAGATGAACCATCGACCCTAGTCCAGGATCCGACTGAGGACATCAATATTGGTTCATAAGATAGTCCGAAAATTCTCAAGATCGGCACCAGCCTAAGTACAGATGAGAAGGAAAGGCTCATTGACTTTCTCAAGCAGCACCAAGAAGTATTCGCATGGACTTATGAAGATATGCCCGGTTTAGATCCTAAATTGGTGGAACATCGACTCGTTCTGAAGCCTGATGTGAAACCTGTTAAACAGAAGTTAAGGAAAATGGATCCTCGAATCGAGCAATAGGTCAAGGAAGGACTTGAGGACTTGCTTAAAGCAGGATTCATTCGAGCAATAGATTATCCGGACTGGTTGGCGAATATCGTTGCAGTTCCCAAGAAAAATGGCAAAGTGCGAATTTGTATCGACTTTCGCGATCTCAATAAAGCTACTCCGAAGGATGACTATCCCCTCCCAAATATTGACCTTCTAGTTGATAGCACGGCTGGGCATGCCATGTTTTCCTTCATGGACGGATACTCCGGATATAATCAGATCAAGTTAGCCGCTCGTGACCAATCCAAAACATCCTTCACTACGCCATGGGGCACTTTCTGTTATACAGTCATGCCGTTTAGGCTCAAAAATGCTGGGGCAACCTATCAGCGTGCAATGGCTGCCATTTTCCATGATCAGATGCACAAGACCATGGATGCATACGTTGATGACATCTTGGTCAAATCCAAGGAGGAAGAAGACCATATCGATGCCTTAAGTCAAGTCTTCAAGCGGCTTATTCTTTATAAGCTAAGACTCAACCCTCAGAAGTGTGTCTTCGGAGTTGAATCAGGCAAATTGCTAGGCTTCTTGATCAGCAAAAAGGGGATAGAAATGGATCCCGCTAAAGCAAAGGCCATCATTGACATGTCACCTCCAACTACTCTTAAGGAATTGTGTAGTCTTCAGGGACGTATGCAATCAATTCGGAGATTCATATCCAACCTTGCCATGAGATGTGAACCTTTCAATCATCTACTCAGAAAAGGAGTGAAATTTGAATGGGGACCAGAGTGTCAGCAATCGTTTGAGCGTATCAAGAAATATCTTCTTAATCCGCCCGTTCTAAAACCACCAGAATTGGGAAAGCCTCTTTTGCTATACGTTTCAGTTAACCAAGCCGCTTGTGGCGGATTCTTGGCACAATATGAAGAAGGCAGTTTGGTTGAACATGTCATTTACTATGTAAGCAAGACTTTCATTGACTACGAGAAGAAATATTCTCAAATAGAGAAGACATGCCTAGCACTGGTATGGATGTGTCAGAAGCTGAGACATTACTTGTTAGCATCAGAAGTCAAGATTCTCTCAAAACTTAATCCTCTCAAGTATATTCTCGAACAACCATTTCTTAGTGGACGGATTGCTAAGTGGCAAGTCCTGTTAATGCAGTATGATCTGGGGTATGTTTCTCAGCAATCTATCAAAGGTCAAGCAATTGCAGACCAATTGGCAGATTTTCCTTTAACAGAAGATGTTAGAATCGAGGATAGCTTTCCCGATGAGCGGATCTGTAATGTTCAACAATCCCCAGTTTGGAATCTGTTTTTCGACGGATCCAAGAACATGGCCGGCATAGGAGTCGGAATCTTGCTGATCACACCAGAGAAAGAGATGATCCCCTTTTCTCTGAAACTGGATTTTCAATGTACCCATAATATGGTTGAGTATGAAGCTTTAATACAAGGTATGAGAATTTTGCAAGACTTCAATGTTCAGAGGGTACACGCTTTCGGCGATTCATTGCTCGTCGTCAGCCAAGTCAAAGCTGAATGGCAGGTAAAAGATTAGAAGTTGCTCCCTTACCAAAAGATCGTTTTATCCCTTATCAACAATTTCGATGAATTTCAGCTTTTCCATATCAAAAGAGAGTTTAATCAAATAGCTGATGGTTTGGCCAGCCTGGGCTCCATTATGTCTTTTAGAAATGGAGAATCCTGTCGCTCCTTTGAAATCGATAGACTTGACCAACCTGCCTTCGTTCCGGTAATGCAAGTCAACCAGGCGGAACAGAAAAAGAAACCTTGGTATCAAGATATCAAAAACTTTATTGAAACTGGGGAGCTTCCACCAGAACTATCAAAGAAGGAGCAAAAAGCAATTCAGCATATGTCCACCCGCTATTTTATTCTTGCCAATGTTCTTTATCGTCGTGGGTTCAGTTCTGAGTATTCCAGGTGCTTAGACGAAGAAGAAGCTAAAGAAATCATACGAGAAGCGCATGAAGGTATTTGTGGTGGTCATGTTGGCTACCAAACCCTTGTTAAACAAATCATTCGGGCAGGATACTATTGGAGAACCATGCAGCAAGACTGCTATCGTTTTGTGAAGAAGTGCGTTCAGTGTCAGATACACGCACCTTCTATTCATGCGCCAGCCACGTACTTGCAATCAGTCGTGTCTCCATGGCTATTTTCTATGTGGGCCTTCGACGTCGTAGGACCCATCTCTCCTTCAGCTTCTAATGGTCATAAATATTTCCTTGCCGCAACAGAGTATTTCACCAAATGGGTTGAAGCCGTCACTCTGCGTACAGTGGAAGGTCGACATGTAGTCTCGTTCATTCATAAGAACATTCTTTGTCGTTTCGGTATACCACACGACATCGTGTCAGATAATGGTACTCATTTCAAGAATGAGAGAATGAAGATCTTTTGTTCAAAATTCAGAATTCATCATCATTTTTCAGCTCCTTATTATCCACAAGAAAATGGTCAGGCAGAAGCAACCAACAAAAGTTTGATTCGCATCTTGGAAAGAACCGTTGAGATAGGTCGTGATTGGCACGAGAAAATTCATGATGCACTTTGGGCATATCGAACTACCATTCGAACCCCAACCAATGCGACTCCTTTAGAACTTGTTTATGGGACTGAGGTGGTGTTACCTCTTCATGTTCAGAAACCCGCCCTTAAGTTCGCATCTCTTTTAGAGCTACCACTCGATCAGTATCAGCAACAGAGATTGGTACAGTTAGATTTACTCGATGAAAAAAGACTCAAAGCAGCAGAACACGCTCAGTCTTATCGGCAGAGGATAGCAAGGCAATATGCCAAGTCAGTCATCGAAAGGAGATTCCAAGTTAATGACTTGGTCCTTAGATCAACGGCTCATCTCAAGCATCGTCCATGTGGCAAATGGTCACCAAACTGGGAAGGTCCCTACGTGGTGAAAGAAGCGTTGCCCCGTAATTCATATCGTCTGATTAATGCAAACGGGGTAGAACTATCCGACCCCATTAATGCTCGACATCTGAAGAAATTCTATACCTAGAAAATCTCTATTCTATCTTTTGTATTCTTCAAAAATTCTCCTCAATAAATGATCAATTATTCTTTGGTCAAAATACCCCTCTTCCCCAGAATATACTGGGGCATTCTTGGTAAAGTTGCCTTTTATCCAAAACAATTTGTGTGTAGGCAGGATCTAATAAATCTCTCATTTTGCACGCATGTGCACTCAGTTGCATCCATTTGCATTTGCACGCATTCATCTGCATCAATTTACATTGAATTTCTCATTCAGGATAAGGGATAAATCCTGAGACCCCGGCAAGTCGTCCAAGTCATCGCCAATTGATGACCCTTCAAAACCTAGTGCTTGTACTGGTAATCTTTTAAAAACCAATGCTCGTACTGGTAATCTTTTGAAAACCCAGTGCTCGTATCGATAATCTTTTAAAATTCAGTGCTCATACTGATAACCTTTTAAAATCCAGTGCTCGTACTGGTAACCTTTTAAAGTCCAGTGCTCGTACTAGTATCCTTTAAAAATCCAGTGCTCGTACTGGTAATCTTTTAAAATACAGTGCTCATAATGGTAGTCTTTTAAAATTCAGTGCTCGTACTGATAACTTTTTAAAATCCAGTGCTCGTACTGGTAGCCTTTTAAAGTGCAGTGCTCGTACTGGTATCCTTTAAAAATCCAGTGCTCGTACTGGTAATCTTTTAAAATACAGTGCTCATATTGGTACTTTGTCAAAGTTCGGTCTTCATACTGGTCGCAACATAACTCTCACATTGAGGTTCAGGCTCAATCTTTAGACCTGCGAACCAAACAATCTGTATCAGACTCTTGGGTCGTTTCATTCTGTTAATCTGACATTCGGGTTGCCGATTTTGTCAAGACCTCTAGTCATTCGTGTTATCAAGCAGTTCTTTGAGTTATCAAAAGCTATCAAAATCAATCGCCAAGTATCTCTCTTGCGAGGGACCCTTTTTCCAGGGAGAGTTTGAGGGAGCTCGTTTCTTTTCGCATGTCTTTATTGTTCGTTCGTTGAACCCCCTTTTCTAGGGAGAGTTTGAAGGGACTCGTGATTCACGAACAGTTTGCAAAATAATCTTTGTTGTAACACAAGGAACCCTTTTTCTAGGGAGAGTTTCGACGGAAGCTCGTCCTCCTTGTAACCCTAAATGTCTTTTATTAGGCCACCCCCGTCGTCGAGGACCCTTTTTCCAGGGAGAGTGTGATGGACTCGTTCCTCTATGATATCCTTTCAATCTCTGTTAGCGGCCCCTTTCCATAAGAGAAGCCTAGAAATAGGGAGTTTTGACGAAAACTCTATTTCTCTTCAAAAGTTCGTTTTGCAAACACCTCCTCTTCAGGGAAGAGAGGAGTATCTTTTGTTACCCGTTCAGGTAAGGGTCAAGCCTGAGTCTCTCCTTTGGGGAGAGGAGAGGAGAATCTAGCCACGGATGTGTCATATAGATCTCAAATGATTTCCTTCACCAAGGATTCCAAGAATATTTTGCCAATTTGCCATAAAAAAAATAGTTGTGGATTTCAAAATCTTTATCGCATAAAATTGTACCTCAGAATACCTTCAGTATTACTTCCGAAGTGACAAAACTTTTGCGAAAAAGGATTCAAAATTCAAAATCTTTCTATTGGCCAACCAAAAGGATGAAAAATAAATCCGCGATATGGCCAGCAAAGAAAATTCAATGTTGTTACAAAGCCATGAATGATTGATATTGATCGCAGTCAATGGCGCATTTTTAAAGACCATTCTTAGAAAATAAAAGCAGTTGAAATATCCTAAGTGACACAAACAAAAAAATCCATACCATCTCTACATCTCCTCCATCACCTAAGCTGCAATTAAATATCTGCAAAAGGGATCTCTCAACTGTCGTCAAGATGAAGGCGAATTAGACGAGTCGACCCCCGGGGCCAAAGAAGATTTGGATCATCTCCAAGATGACGAAGTTTGTGACGGATCCTTCCAAAGAAAGTCCAGATCACCGTCGAGATGAAGGCGAGTGTGATGGATCTACCGACAAACCCTAAAAGATATTTAATTTCCGCTATCATCAAGATACTTCCCAACCAAAGAGTTAATAACCATCAATATAATCCCTGAGAGAGAAGAAGGATCAGAACATCTCTGAGATGAAGGAGTTTGTGACGTACCCTTCCAAAAAAAAAGAAAAGAGAGAGACAAGTCAGGACATCTCCAAAATGAAGGATGATGTAATTCCCGAAAAATCCAAGAGAGCTCCAATTCTGTCAAAAAGAGAGTGCAGAAAGATCATCATGAGAAGAGAATCCCAGGATATCAGACTGCCGAATCTATCAAGAATCTTCTTTAATTTTGCGAAATTCTTTTATCAATATTCTTTCACCAATAGCTCTTGTAATATCAAGAATGTATTCTTTTCCGCCCATATCAAGGAAATTAATAGCTTCCTTGAGAGAAAGTCAATGGCAATGATATTCGAATTCGAATCTTGATTCTACGGAGTTAAGTCCAGTCAGAGGTAATACTTCAGGTAGACAAGAGGGAATATTATTCATATATATATATATGTGCTTATCATTCTTGAATCAATTATAATATATATATATATATATTTTATCTTATTGGCAATCTTTTAAGTTATCCTGACATGAAGTGAGAACTTGATGTTTATTTTGATGTATCCAGGCGTTGTTGTTATCCCTTTTAGGATCGGATGATGGGAGTTGTCCAAGATCCTTCCCTTCTTGTTTTGATCTGAGTGCCTGGGCTCTCAGATTCGCACACTTCCCTGTGCTCCCCACTGTCCCACCATAGACAGTTCCCGTTCAGGTTAAGGGTTAAACCTGAATTTTCCGCAAAAGGTCATCTGTCTTAAAAGTCATTCAGTCTTAGCAATGAGACGTCCAAGATCAATCCCTTTTCAAGCTTTAGGGAACCCCCTTTCTTCCTTTTGCAAACCCCTCTCGGATTTATTGTGCAGAATTCGAAGGTCCCATCATGGTTTCTTCATTTGAGGATTCCGTATATCGTCCCCTTTCAGGTTAAGGGTTAAGCCTGAGCCTCGTTTTTCCACGAGGTATCGTCCCCTTTCAGGTCAAGGGGTTAAACCTGAGCCTCATTCTGATGAGGTATTTCATTTATCATCCCCTTTCAGGTTAAGGGTTAAGCCTGAGCTTCGTTCCATACGAGGTATTTCCTGTCCCATCCAGGTTAAGGGCAAAACCTGAATCTCACTTCTTTTTGTAATAAAATTTTCTCCTTATTCTTCATTTCATATCTATCATCATCATTTGAACTAATTCTTTCATACCCAGTCAGATTCATCTAACTGGGGCATTTTTATAGTCCAAATTTGGTGTGTTTTCTTTGCCACTAAGCTCGGCTTAGCAGCAAAGAGGGGCATCTGTAAACACCCCAAATTTTTACCTTCATCCAGTGTTTGTCCATTTCATAAGTCATTACAGATCATTGCATGTCATTGCACATATTCTGCATAGCATTGTATGACATTGCATCTCATTTTCGAGATCCAACACTCCTATTTCAAAACATTCAATCCAGATTTGAATTTTAAAGCTTTATTTCAAAATCAATTTCAAAACCTGGGTTTTTATTCAATACTCTGTCATTTTCCAACCCCAGGACTTTATATTTCGAAATATTTTCTTAGAAAACAATACGGATTCCTTTCAAATTCAAACTTTAATCGATTTCAATTCACAGATGAAACCCATTTAGATGGTGTCGCTTCTGAATGCCTCTATTCATCAAATTTCTTAAATTTTTGAAAGTTTCAGTCCGATCAGGACTCTGTCTCAGAGTCCTAATCCGGTCAGAAGTCTGGTTTTTAAGTCTGTTTTACTTCCATTCTCAATCTTTTTTCGATTATTTTCAAAATTTAGGTCATTTTACAGAGTCCAGTTAGTTCAGGACTCTATTTTAGAGTTCGGTCGAGTTAGGAGTCTAACCCTGACTGTGTTTTCTAACTTATTTCATCATTTCTTGATAAAATCTTTTGAAAATTCTTTCATTTGGCTTTTAAAATCTAAAATCTCAGAGTCCTAAGAGTTCAGGACTCTAACCCGGAGTTCCAGTTCGCTTGAGACCCTATTTTTAAAGATCTTGAATTTCAAATGTCAATTTTAACCCTTTTTCAAAGTCATTTTCAGTGTTTATTTAAAAAATGTTCAAAATTCGATGTGGGCCCGCTCAGTTGGCACCATATCCAGAGGAATTCTAACTCAGTTAGAACCTTATGCCATTTCAAAAATCCTAACTTTAAGATTACTTTTGAAGATCCTTTTGAAAACTCCTTCAATTTCAAGTTTTAAAATCGTTTTTTTTGAAAAACTCAAGTAGGGCCCACTCGGGGTGGTGCCATATTCGAGTCAGTCAGGGCTAGACTAGGGTTAGTTGATGTCTTGGTTAGTGTTAGAGGTTTAGAAGAGTCAAAACCATTTTGAAAAACTCATTTTTGAAAGTTAGTTTTTAAAACTAGTATTTTTAAAGGTTTTTAAAGGAGTTTTAAAAACCCAATGTGAGAAAATGCCAAGTGGCACCACATTTGGGGATTTTTTAGGATTAGCTAGGGGTTAATTAGGCATTATTTAGGATAATTTAGACTAGGGGTAGTTAGGTAACTCCACCCCAAAATCGCCCCCCCCCCCCTTTAGAAGTCCAAAAATTTCAAAATTGCTAATTTTTAAAACCTAAAAAATGGTTATAAAAGGCCCCCATAGGGGGGACGATTTTACCAGCCACCTTGGGAGCAAATCTTGGAGCTTCTCTCTCCTCTCCAGCCCTTCCTCTATTGCTGCAACTCCAAGGTATGAACTTCTTCACTTTTCTTATTTTATTTAATGCTTTAAACCTAGATTTAGGCTTGGACACCCCTCCTTATGGAAGATCAACCATGGTTTCACCTCAAGAACTATCAAGAACCAGCAAGAACGGTCCAAGAAGGTGATCTAACCCTGTTTTGGATGATTTACAGGGATTTTAATCCATTAGAATTGATTTTAATATGATTCTTTACATTATTAACCTATAAAATACATGATTTACCCTTTTAATGGGTTAAATCTATGTTTTAAAGGTGATATCAAATTCCAGCCATTGATTCCCTGTTTTTAATTTATTTTCATGGTTTATTCATGTTTGTTTTACGTTCTATAGCATAAAAATAATTTTTATTTACTGTTTTATGGTTTATTTTATTTATTTACATTAGTTAATGCATGGTTTTTCAAGTTTCTTAAATTTCTGTGTGTTTTAGGTTTAGAACAGTAAAGATGGTGTTATTTCGGATTGAAGAACTCATTGTTTATTTCTGAATTTTTTATATGTGATGCATGCATGAGTTATTGAGTTACTGTAGAAAAATCAGAGGTTTTGGATCTCGGAAACCTTGTCACCAAAATCAGACATCAAATCGGGTGTTTAAAGCTTTAAAATCGTGATTAAAATCAAGAAGGTAACTTGCTGTGATGATATTTCTCTCATCTTATATCCTATTTTAGATCTGTAAAGTGCTATGGATTCACATTGAGTAGATCTGTCTTCTGTGAAATTTTCAGATTTTTTTATTATTGTTTAGTATTTTTCCTATTTCAGAGAATCTGTTTTTAAATTTTAAACTCGTTAGGGTTTACCAAAACCCTAATCAGACTTGTGTTAGTCATCAATCCAAAACCACAGATCCGATTCATGATCTGTAAAAAGTGAGTATTGTTATTTTTCTGTCTACTGTTTACCATTAAAAGTTTAGAGATTTTTGTTTAGGTTTGCTATTTATTCCTGTATTTTTAATCTGGAATAGCCGTTTTAATCCCTGTTAAGAGTGATATATTTTAGCTCAGATTGCCGGAAGGGTTTCTCCCTAACCGGAGATGATTTTTCCAATCTGTAAATTGGGAAATCTCTGTTTTTCTTCTTAGTTAGTCTCTGTAAAATTTCATAAATTTCCATGGAGATTTGTCCCCTGGTTCAGGTCTTGGACTGAGACTGGTTGGTGAATTAGGTCAAAAATAGCATATTTTTAGGGTTTAATGCAATTTTCGGATTAATTTAATGTCAAAAAATTATTTTTATAATTCCAATTCTACATTAGGGTTATAACAAGTTCAGGTACCAATTTTTATGGATTTTGGAATCCATTTGATGGCTGAATTAAGCAAATTGCAAAACCAGGTTCCTGAAAGATCCAAAAACATTGCTAAAATCACAGTTTTTGTGATATTATTGGATTTTCGTGCATAAGCATATATTTTTAGGGTTTAATCATGTTCATAATCATATTAGGATGCTTTAGGTTTAATTTTGTGCTCATTTGATTTCATTTAATGCATAAAACCTAAATTTTTACCAAAATCTATTTCTAAAAACCCTGATTTCAAGGCCATAGTCTTGCTATCGGGGGCAATTTGGTCATTTGACCTAAATTTCGAAATCCCTAACCCTAATTTCATATTTTTAATCATGTCATAGCATATTTGGTTTGAGTTTATTCTATTCAAATTTCAAAATTTGCATTTTATCAAAATATCTTTCTAAAAACCCTAATTTCAAGGCCATAGTCTTGTTATTAGGGGTAAAATTAGGTCATTTTGACCCCAATTTCGAAATTTCATATCTAATCTTCATTATTTATTCAATTTTATTTCATACTTTATCATTTTGATTTAATGGAATCATGGCAAAAAGGCTTATATCTAGCAAAATCAAACAATTTCCTGATATTGTTGGATAAATCTAGAAAAGCCAACATATTTTCATTAACAAAGTTTTCTAGTTTTGCAGGTACATTGAAGACTTTATTTTTCAGGTATTTAAATTTCAATAGTGATGTAACTTGTAATTAAACTTTGGAATAAGAATTTACATTTCCTGCTTAGCTTAGGTTGCATTGCATATAGTTTTTTTTTTTATAATGTTAATGTGTGATGGATGATGATTCATGCATATTTTTACAAATTCACCATGGTCTACACGAATGGCACATGCACTAGCTTCTATGAAGTTTATAAACTTGGTGGAATTTGTATTTATGGCCATAGTCAGAATATGAATGATACTTAGATTTATGATCTTCACATTAGCCACATTTAGCCTACACTCTTAGGCTAACTTCTAAAATGCACTGCATTTCTCAAAAATACAAAAAAGTATTTCTCAACTCCTCAAATCCATATTCATCCATTTCATGCATTTGCCAATTCAAATTTCAATTCAAAGAATTTCATTTTCTCAAAATTTTCTAAGTCATAGGGAGAAATTGATTTTCTCAGAATATGAAAATCTTAAAGTATGTTTCAAGTGTTTCTCAAAATTCAAAATTCGAAATTTCAAGTTATATTTTCAAGTTCAAAGTTGGAATTCAGAAAAACCAAGTTCTCTCAGAATTGATTTTCATAAAATCTCAAGATTTCCCTAGAAATCGATTTTTACTTTTCTCAGAAATATTTTCCAAGTCCTAATTCACGATTTTCCATGTGATATCATTTCCAAGATTTACATTTTCTTAGTATTTCTAAGTATTTCAAAGCAAACATCATGTTTTTCAAAATGTGCATTTTCTGAAAATTCATAGCACATGCCTAATTCTATGTGCATTTAGAAATTAGAATATGATTTAGACAAGTTGAATAGAGTAGAGCATAAGATTGATCCTTGGTTCAATTACCCCTGTTAAAGGTGGCAGGGACGGTTGAACCTCGTACCGACAGGCGAGTCCCATTCTACGGAATTTTCCCGCATTTTAAAAACGGAGGCGAGTTATTTTCAAAAACTATTTCAAAGGTTAGTTTGATTTGCAAAAGTAAAATTTTGCGATGATAACAGTGATGTTTGGGTGTTACAGCAGGTGTATTGTTGTAAGTGGTAGGGGAAGCTAGGTACGAAGGTGTTGATAAAATAGAGGTGATTGTTATGCTGTGCTTGCTGTAAATAGAGTGAGAGGTTGTGATAGCAGGGAGGTCTGAAGTGATGATGCATAAAATACACATCTTTTTAATATAATATTCATGCATTTTTAGGTGATCTTAAAGTTTATAACCCATGATTGGATGTATTTTGATATAAAGAAGTCTTGGTTCGAACTTCAATTAAATCAGAGTTAAATTGAGTAAGATATTGCAATTTTAGTGCTTGGGCACGGATTTCAAGGTAATTCGGATCAAGATCCAACCCAAATAGATCATCTTGGGTCTTGGATCAGTTCTTAAACATCACAATCCAACTCAAATGGGATCCAAACCCAATTTATAAAATGTTTTCAGAAAAATCCCTTTAAAAAGAGGCGCATAGCATTTCTTTTTATTTTAAACCTCTTTTTGAAATTGTGAAAACTTCAGCTCAAAGTTTAAATACGTTTTTCTGAAAACCCGAAGACATTTTTGCCTAGGGATTTGCACCCAGATGAAGCTCTCAGCCTTCAC
Organism: Nuphar pumila; assembly: GCF_984573655.1. NCBI lineage: Eukaryota > Viridiplantae > Streptophyta > Magnoliopsida > Nymphaeales > Nymphaeaceae > Nuphar > Nuphar pumila. Next base: position 32,091,902 of record NC_143262.1, on the reverse strand, counting down.
CATGCCTCCCTCTTTATGCCATCTCCTTCCTTCCCCATTTCCAAGATTTTCTAAGCCTTCCTTTCATTTTTCTCTTATGCATTCCATTTTCTACTTCCTTTATCTTTTTTCCCTTCATATTGCCTTCATTGTTTAACGTATGCTTGCTATTTTTGCAGGTTTTGCAGATCAAAGAGGAGCTATTTCTAGCTGGTGTGTTGTCTACTCCACTAGGAAGGATCGGCTCGACCTCTCCGGTCTTCTTCTCCACCCGAGCATGGCTCGGTTTGCCTTCCACCCCTCGGCGCCTCTATTGGGTGTATCTCTTGCAGTAGTAGCAGCCATGTTATCATGAAAGCATCCCCTAAAAGAGTTTAGCAGCGAGAATCCTTGGCATCAGCCGCTCTTTCTACCCTCACTTTCGTCGGATCACCCTTGAGGTAGGATCTTTTTCTTCCCCTTTCTTTTAGGAAAATCGAGTCCACCTATATTCGAGTCTCTTTAATCTCAAACCTCTCTCATTTTATGTTCCTTTTGACAGTAAAACCACTGTCGTTATTTGAGTATTTTCTGTGTTTAAATGTCGAGTATGGTCTTAGGTTAGGCATCAGGCCCTTTTCAATAGCTCGTTTTAGCCAAAGTTAAAAATCGGCTAAATCTACTCTAGCTGGTTTTAACATTTTGCCCATGTCCGTTTTCTGATTTCTCTTAGCAATACAGTAGGTTAAAAAGGTATTGTTCTAGGTAGTTTAAGGTTGAATCTAGCTTAGTTCCACGTTAGATTTAGGGTCGAGTCTTAGTTTGTGTCAAGTTATACAAATCAGCTAGTTTGTGTCTTATTAATTTCTCGCGATTTTCAATGTTTGAGTTTGAGTTTTGTAATAGGTTGAAATACCAGTAGACTGTATTTTATCAGTTCTAAGTTGGGTTTAGTTGATAATTAGGGTGAAATTTTGGTCTTAATTTAGTTTAAAGGTTGTTTCAAAAAGAAAAAAAATCATTTTTCTATAGTTTAGGCAAAAGTCGTTTTAGGTGTGTTAATGGTTGCCATTTCCTTCATAGAGAAGGTAGGTATGGCTGTAGCTTAGATTTTAGGAAAGTGTTGTTTAGGGTCCAGATTCATTGTATTTAGTTTTAGAAAGTTTTAGGTTTAATTCAGTAATTTAGATTTGTGTGTATTAGCTAAAATATTTTTTTTTCCTAATTTATGTTTTACATTCCATTCATACCCTTAAAGTTAGGTGTGTAGCTGTTCGTTTAGTTAGGTTAATTAGAGACTAGATTAACTTATTATTTAATTTTGCATTTTAGTAAGAAAGGGCGTATTAGTATTTTTGGTTTAAGGGACGATTTTGGTATGAGTTGTAGCCTTTCCAAATTCATGGAATTCAATTGAGGCAAGTATGACCTCTCCTTTCAATTGTGGAAATAATTTTGATTTTCAATTCCCTTTCTAAAAAAATCGTGTGCAAGGTTTTGGGAAAAAATTTCAAAAGTGGCTATCTTCTTTTAATGAAAAATTGAAACCGTGTGGGCCCATTGAACTTGACGGTTTTGCAATTACAATCCTTCCAAATGGGTCCCTAAGGTAAGGATGTATGGGTGCTTTCATTTCCAAATCCGTTGCTTAATATTTTCATTCTCTCTCTTAATTCCATATCCTGACATAGCATAAATATAGCATTAATAATTTTAGTAGGTGTTGACTTAGATTTAGGCTTTCAAAATCGTGATTACCAATTTAGGTAAGTATGATGTGTTTGCATTAGTGGTAGCTTTAATTCCATTTAGGTGCTTGACTATGATAGACTTATTACTTTGTATTTCTTTCATTCTCATTTTTAGTAAGTAGTCTTTGTTTATTAGGTTTATTTTAATTCATCTAGGGTGGCGTGAACCTATGTCAAAGATAAACTCTAAATCATTCCCCTTACTAACCCTAGTTAGGTAATTAACCCTAGCTAAGTTAACTAATTAACATTAGGTTGATATCGTGTTAACCCTAAGTTCAATTTAGCTTTGGATTTAATCTTCGTGTTTTTAATTAATTATTTAGTTTACATTAAGAGAGTTTATTAGGATTAGTTAAATCCACTAACGTAGATATTTTAATTAGCACTTGCATATTAGTTTACAATAGTTTAAGCGTAGCATTTCGTTTAGATTAGATTTAGAATTAACTTGTTTAATTCGTTTACATGTTTGCTTAGTTAATTCATTTGCTTTCATTTTCTTTAGTTTAACAGTAGATTAGAAGTGTTTAGGACTGTTTTTACATGTAATTCAATGGCATAGTGTATTTAGTGGATTCTTCCAAATGAATAGTGCATTGATTTAAAAATTAGATTTTTGCATCAACTTGCACTCGTCATTTTATGTGCAAATTTTTGGAGTTTTTCAAAAACATTTACTTTGTTCCCTTCATCTATGTGTTCACTGTCAGCATACCAAAAATCAGCTCATTTTGAGTTGATTTGGTCTGACTTTTAAACGTTTTTCAAAATCAGCTTTTTCGCGTGTTTAAATTTCGGGACATACGATTTCCAGATTTTATACGAATTTGAAACGCTTATATCTGGAGCTTCCAGAATTTTTTTCAAATCCGTAAAGTCTGACAGATTCTTGAATCTGTTAAAAACAGAACAAAAGAAAAATCGTGAAAATCGAATTTCTTTTGCTCCTTCAAATTCACTGTTTGTGAAAAGCTGTCAGAATCCACTTTTGCACTATTTGAGGGCAAAATAGTCATTTCATTAGTTGTGTGTTTTTTGGTCGTTCTCATTCTTTTTCTACATGTCAGTTAGTCTAATTGCAGCAACTAACTTAGTTAGATTCAGAATAGTTACTGGATGTATTGAGAAATAACATCTTATTTAATTTTATTTATTTTTTATAATTTAGTTTAGTAATTCCTCGTAGAATTAGGTTTAGTATAAATTTTAGAATTATTTATTATAATTGTGTACTAACTTTATATTTTCTTGTGTTTTAGGTTAATAAAGTTTACAACAGGTCAAAAGGCTGATTCAGAATGAAAATGCTCATGCATATGTGGTGAAAGGACGAAATTGCCATTGGCGATCTGGAGAAGACTTTAGAAATTTGTTTCTAGTTAACTGTAATTTCCTTAGAATAGTGTTATTTAACTTAGATTAAGAGTTTGATATTAACAAATTGAAATTCTTAGAAGTAATTTGAATATTTCCCGTTCCCTGAGTATTCGACTCGTGCTTGCCACATTCATGGAAAGTCGGTTTTTATTATTTTTGGTTGATGATTTTCCAAACCTTTTACTGAAAAATATCTTTTAAAATGCCCACTGCAAAAGTTCAACTGAATTTTGGTGTTGTTGCCGGGGAACGGCGAGTATATTTTGTTATTTCTTCGATTTCAGTTTATTAATTTGTGTTTAGTTAGTTGTTTTTATTTGTTTTAGTTAGTAGGATTAACATAGTTAGTAAATATAGGATTCACTTACTGTTTTCCTAGGATTCACTGGAATACATACTTCAAGGAGCCATTAGACAGGTGGGTTTTAGAGAACATAGTTTGTGATTTCCTGCATCTCTTTATTTTGGTAATTTAGATTAGATTTTGTTTTGTTGTTCATATAGCATAAGTAGTTAGTTCTGACATAGTTAGAGTAGCATTCTGTGCTTTTGTGATTTGAATTGCAGTATTTAGATTAGTTTAGTTTAGATAGATTTAGGTCGTTCCATACATCTGGTCTTAGCACCAGTGTATGCAGGGGCGAAGAGCTTTGGGTACTCCATTGCATCCTTTTGTTGACAACCCAGAGAGAATTTTACATTCTCCTCGAAGTTTGACAGCAATGGGTGATATGGATCCTCCAGCTCCAGTTCCTCCCTGCGCTCTGAGGGAGTACACTCCCACAGACTATGTTCAGGCATTCTGCATTCAGAGACCCGATGTAGGAGCGCCTCATTATGAGATTAAGGTCAGTATCATTCAGATGCTCCCATCCTTCTACAACCTTAGTCATGAGGATCCCTATAGACACCTTGATGAGTTCCTCAAAATCTGTTCTATAGTGAAGATACAAAATTTTGATGACGATGCTTTGAAATTGACCCTGTTTCCGTTCTCATTGAAAGACAAGGCCAAGTATTGGCTAAAGTCCTTAGATTCTATAGAAATAGGGTCTTGAGATCAATTACAGCAGGAGTTTATGAGAAAATACTTTCCCATAGGTAGGACGAATCAGTATAGGAGAGCCATCACTAACTTTTCAGAGCTAGATGGCGAGCAATTTCATGAGACATGGGAGAGGATGAAGGATCTCCTTAGGAAGTGTCTCCATCATCAGGTGCTGAGATGGCAACTGGCGCAGAGTTTCTACGATAGATTGTCTGACAGGAACCGTCAGATGATCGACTCTTCTGGTAGAGGGACATTCATGTTAAAGAGTGAAGATGAAGCATGGAGACTGTTTGACACGTTAGCAGAGAATTCCCTCCATCATGCTTCTATCTCTCAGTCTGATAGACCCACACCCAACATTCCTAAGAAAGGTGGCATTTTTTAGATTGGTCCATCTACTGCATTACAATGCAAAGTGGATATGATTGCGCAGAAGCTGGATCAACTTCTCGAGAGCCCATCTCCCAGTCATCAGGTGTGTACTCTTTGTGCCAGTCCGGCACATTCGATCACTGAGTGCCCTTCGACAGCGCAGTATCCTGAATTTGTGCAAGAGCAAGTTCAGGCCGCTCAGGGTTACGCCAGACCTCCGAACAACCCATATTCATCTATATATAACCCGGGGTGGCGTAACCATCCTAACTTTTCATGGAAGAATCCCCAGCCTTCTACTCAGCTTCTCCCCTCTCAGCCTGCTCGACCACCACCATTTACTCAGACATTTCAGAGGTCGAGCTTTCCTCAAACCACTCCTTCTTTTTCTCCTCAGCTCTCACAAGAGTCTGCTCAACAGACTTCTTTCGAGGAGCGACTTATTCAAGCATTCCAAGAGGTGAAAACCTCTAATCAGAATGCCTTCGAGAAGTGCAGTCAGATATTGAGTTCTCATACTCAATCCATCGTGAAGTTAGAATCGCAGATGGGGCAATTAGTAGAAGCGATAAGTCGGAGACCTGAGGGCAGTTTGCTAAGTCAGACACTGATGAACCCAAAGGGCAAGGAACCAATGACAGGAGGCTTGTACATCACAGAGTCACAACAACAGGCCAAAGTTGTTATGGCCCTTAAGAGCGAACGTGAGTATCACGTCGAGAGTAGAGTGAGGACAGATGAGCCAGAATCGAGCATACCATCTTATGCGGATCAGTCCTCCACCCCAGTTCAGGAGCAGAATAGGAGTGAGCCTTCTCACAAAGAGGAGGACCCCAAGATGTATATTCCAAAACCACCCTATCCCAAAGCGTTAGAATCTCCCGTTGGCAGAGAAAAGCAAAGCACGAAGGTCTAGGACATGCTTGAAATCTTTAAGCATGTACAGATCAACCTGCCCTTGCTAGATGCCATTCAGCAGGTGCCGGCTTATGACAAATTCCTTAAGAAACTCTATACCCATAAGAGGAAATCCAGAGGAAGAGTTCCTACCAAAGTCCATCTGACTAAGCAGGTGAGTTCAGTGCTTTAGCACCAGACCCCACCAAAGCTCAAGGACCCTGGAGCCCCGATCATTGCATGCACCAAACATCCAGATAGAATGCGCATTGCTTGACCTTGGAGCAAGTGTAAACATTCAGCTCAGATATTTCTATGATTCATTTGGGCTAGGAGAAATGAGATCGACCCCGATTACACTCCAGCTAGCAGATCGTTCTGTCAAGGTACCGAGAGGTGTCCTGAAAGATGTGCTAGTTAAAGTGGATGAGTTCTACTTTCCGGTGGATTTCATTATCCTTGACATGGATAGAATTGATAGCCAGCATTAGACTCTGATCATTCTTGGCAGACCATTCTTAGCGACAACCAATGCATGCATCAATTGCAAAACCAGAGCCATGGACTTGTCGTTTGGCAACCGAAAGGTTAGACTGAACATTTTCAATGCCGCGATGGGTCCAGTGGGAGATATGGAGTGCTTTCAGGTTGATATAGCACAGGATTTAGTAGAAGCACAACCAGAGTTCTATATGACAGAGGATTCCCTTGATATGTACCATACATGAGATGATAGTTGTAGAGTTAGTGTAGATGTGTCGTTAGTTTCGTCAGGATCCCATCCTTGGAGAGGGAGCATTAAACCTCTCCCACCACTTGGTGAGACCCCAGCCAAATCTTCGATAGAGTATCCACCACAACTTGAGCTGAAACCCTTACCAGATTCACTCAAGTATGCATACCTCAGAGTTGGTGAAACTCTGCCTATGATCATCTCGTCACTGCTCACATCGGAGCAGGAACAGAGACTGATAGACATTTTGCGAGAGCACAAGGCAGCGATTAGCTTGGGGGTTACAAATTTAAAAGGGATTGATCCTTCATTCTGCATGCATCAGATTCATTGTGACGAAGAAGCCAAGCCGATGCGTGACATGCATAGAAGATTAAATCCTAATATGAAAGAAGTGGTAAAAAATGAAGTGGTCAAGTGGTTGGATTTTGGGATCATATACCCCATTTCTGATAGCCAGTGGGTCAGTCTGATTCAGGTTGTGCCGAAGAAATCTAGACTCACTGTAGTGGAGAACGAAAAGGGGGAGAGCATTTCAATGAGGACCACCACAGGGTGGCGAGTTTGTATTGATTACAGGAAGCTGAATGCGGCAACACAGAAAGATCACTTCTCGTTGCCGTTCATTGATCAGATTTTGGAAAGACTTGCAGGATAGAGTTACTACTGTTTCTTGGACGGATATTCTGGATACAATCAAGTAGTTGTCCATCTTGATGACCAGAAGAAAACCACATTTACATGTTTGTATGACACTTTTGCATTTAGACGTATGTCGTTTGGGCTCTGCAATGCCCCGACAACTTTTCAGAGGTGCATGTTAGCTATCTTCTCCGACATGGTGGATGATGTCATAGAAGTTTTCATGGATGACTTTTCTGTGTATGGCTCTTCCTTTGAGGATTGCCTCCAGAAACTTACTCAAGTATTGAGTAGGTGTATGGAGACAAACATAGTTTTGAGTTGGGAGAAGAGTCATTTTATGGTCCAAGAGGGGATTGTGCTCGGACACATTGTGTCCAAAAGAGGGATAGAGGTTGATCGAGCGAAGGTTGAGTCAATTTCACGATTGACTCCACCCACCACTGTTAGGCAGGTACGTTCATTCTTAGGGCATGCTGGATTTTACAGGCGGTTCATCAAAGATTTTAGCAAAATCTCTCGACTGCTCTGCTCATTATTGGAAAAGGATCAGCCCTTTGAGTTTGGTGATGACTGCAAGAAGGCCTTTGAGATACTTAAAGAGGCCTTGACCACTGCACCCATTTTGAGACCTCCGAATTGGATGCTTCCATTCGAGATTATGTGTGATGCTTTCGACTATGCAATGGGGGCCATTTTAGGACAAAGGATTGACAAGAAGCCTTACGTGATATACTATGCGAGCAAAACTCTATCCGATGCTCAAATGAACTACACCACGACAGAGAAGGAACTACTCGCAGTAGTATTCGCTTTGGATAAGTTTAGGTCCTATCTTCTCGGTTCGAAGGTGGTTGTCTATATTGATCACGCTACATTAAAGTATCTTCTCAACAAAAAAAGACACCAAACCGAGACTCATCCGATGGGTTATGTGTTATCGGCGCAAAATTTTTTTTCCGTCTTCCCTTCCTTGCGGAAGAGAGAGGGAAATGCTTTCGCGATTCAAACTTGACCGGATTTTTGGAAATTGTTTTGAAATACTCGCCTCCATTTTGAAAATTGCGGGAAAATCCATGGGATGGGCTCAACCTGTAGGTACGAGGTTCGACCGTTCCTGCCGCCTTTAACAGGGGTAATCGAACCAAGGACCGAAATCGTGCATGACTTAGTGAAGTTATCGAAATTATGTTCTATCCTATATGCACAAAGAATTCAGTCATGTGCTTATGAGATTTTGGAAAATGCAAGCTGGAAAAACATGATGTATGCTTGGAAAATAATTGGAGTTGAAAAGCATTTCTCAGGAAAAAGATGGAAATCAATCTCTCAGGAAACTCAGGCGAAGAAGGTTTGAAAATCTCAGGAAAGTTTATAAAGACTTAGAAAATCTTGAAGAGATGAGAATTTCAAGAAAATCTTGAGAAAATTTAGATGAGAATATCGGGAAAATCTTGAGAAAGTTTATAAAGACCTAGAAAATGAGAATCTCAGAAAAATTTTGAGAAAATTTATAAAGACTTGGAAAACTATGAAGAAATAAGAATCTCAGGAAAATTTTGAGAAAGTTATAAAACTTGGAAAACTATGAAGAAATGATAATTTCGGGAAAATGGAAGGAATTCTTGAGAAAAGATGAACTTTTTGAAACGAAAAATACTTATCGGGAAAAACTCAGACTTTGAGAATTTTCTTAGGAAAATGAGGGAAAATTTATAGGAAAGATCCATTGAAGAAGGAAATTCAAAACTTAGGAAATTGAAATCCTGAGAATCTGGTTTTTTTTTTTTTTTAATATCTGAAAATCAACTTGGATTCTTGAGAAAATGAGAAATTCCTTTGAAAAGAATCTTAAGGAAATAACTTTTTAAGGAAAATCACAGGAAAACATTTGTTTTGGGAAATCCAACTCCGAATATCATCATAGTTTCTTGAGAAAATCGATTCCATGAAGTGAAAATCTTTTGAGAAAATCATGAGAAAAACAAATGATGCAGATGATGTGAATGAATGAATGCACTTTTGAAAAGATTTCTGAAAATTTTATTGGAAAAATGTGGATTAAGCCAAAGTAAATCCTTCATATATTCTGACTGTGGCCATGAATATATTCAGGGTTTATTTGAGTTAATTCACAATATTTGGAAAACATTGGAAATATGAGGTGCATTTTCAAGATAGCCTAAGAGTGTAGGCTCAATGTGACTGGTAGAGAGATGATGGATCTGGGTCTCGTCCATATTCCGACTAGGGCCGTAAATATGGACTCCACCGAGTTCATCAACTCTCTAAGAGTTGGTGCACGTGCCATTCGTGTTCATCCACGGTGAATTTAGAAAATTGAGATATATGCATCATATAATCAGGATATTACTGAAATCAAACTATATGAGATGCGGCCTAATCTAAGCAGTAAAAGTAAATCTTATTCCAAGGTTTACATTGGATTGTTACATTGCATAACATAAAGCAAAAGAAAATTGAAATGGAGCCAAAGAATCTGCATCTTGTAGATTTTCCTGCAAAATGAGAGTTAGTACAAAATAACCAAGGCAATGAACATATATATATAATATATACAACGAAGAGACATATACATATATCAAAATGCTAAAATAAGTGCTAAATGTCATGTAACAATGGAGGTGTAACTATATGAGAAAATATATGGATGTTCATACATGGAAATAAGAGCACATGAAGATATATATATATATATAGTTATAAGTATATATCTACGTATATATATATACATATATACATATACATATAGTTAAACATATATAGATATATATATATATAGATATATATATATATACATATAATGAGAAAATATGTACATACCAATGGAAACTACATATAATAGGTAAAACCAGAAATTACAAGTATATACAGTTTCTGTAGGTGATTTCACGCAACCATACTTCTCAAATTACAAAGTAATTTTCAATGAAAATGGGAATAGAGCTTCCCTATATATCCACAATGAAGCACACCAAACATGGTTAGGAGATTACGATTGGATATAGAGATATCCGTTCATGAACATGGTCAAATATCAAGACTGCACACTTACAGCAGAAAATGAATATGTGCAGGAAATGGGTTGTGGAAGTTTCATGGGCTATTTCATGGATATCATGAAAAGGAGATGAAAAGCTTGGTGAATAGGTGAAAATGTTGTGAAAAATGATGAAACAATATATATAAGTGGTGCTGCAAATGGGGTGATATTATAACAATATAGCAAACAAGAGTTTAACACTAAGCTAAGCAAAATCTCATAAAACCAAGGGTGATGTTCAAGCCATAACTTCATAAAACAGAATTTTGAACATCAAGCTCTTAAATCAAATGATGATGTATTTACAAGAGTAAGAGAAAAGAGAAATATATGCAATAATAACTACACATTAAGGGATATATTTATATATATATATATATATATAAGTATATATCTATGTATATATATATACATATATACGTATACATATAGGTAGATATACCTAGATATACATATATATATATAGAAATAAAATGAGAAAATATATGCATTAATGGAAATTCTACAAAATGGGTAAAATCAGAAAATATGGATATACACAGTTTCTGTAGGTAACTTTACATAGCTGTATCTCCCAAATTACAACATATTTCTCAGTAAAATCGGGTATGTAGCTTCCCTATATATCTACAATTAAGCATGCAAAAGATGGTTTATAGACAATGAATGGATATAAAAATATCCAACCGTGCACATGGCCGATTATCAAGACTGCACATCTGCAGAAAAGTGAATGGGTAAATGCATAACATGCAAAATGTGCAGGAAATATGTTGCGGTCACCCTTGATCCTTCTTCATGTTGCCTCAATATCCATTGATATAGTTTCTCATGGGAAGATGAATATTTAACAAACATAAGCACAAAGATAAATGAAAATAATAACCAAACAACAACCACATAATAGTGATGTCTCCCCATCGCAGAAATCAACTTAAAAAGCATTTGTTGCATTCCTCGGCTATTGTTCCACTCGCATGGGAAGATGAAACCTCTTGCCATGAGACAATGTTCTACTCATTTTCTACTAAGCATCTCTATAATAGAGAATGTGTTAACCACTACTACCAACTGTTATTTCAAAGCCCCGGACCATCACTATGTAGACCTACTTCCAAATAACAAAAATAAACAAAATATGTGTTTTAACTTCAAATTTTCTGTAGCAACATTAACCGATGGAGCATGGCACACTTCTTCTCAGGCCATCGCTAAGATTGTTGCAATTTCAAAGGAGATGGGAATAAGGCAAGATGCATTTGAGTGTTTGGTCTCTATTTCATCTACCTATTAGGAAGTCCTTGCTCCTTACCTGCAGAACCCTTTTGAACTGACTTCCAATGCCATAAAAAAAAAAACGATGAAATGAATTTGAAGTTACACAAAGAGATTAATTTAGTGCATTGTAACCAAAATGAGCATCCATAACCAAATCACCTTGCATATAACACAGAATCCAACTCACAGAGATGCAAAAATTATGAAATCAATACCTAATCTTATCTTTACAGAGTTGCTGCAACATTCAAAAGGGAGAGATCGATCAGCCAGGCTTCTTCTTCTGCTGGACGTCTTTTGCTGGGGCTGAAGAAGAAGGGACGGCAGTGCCTTCTAGACCTCTGCAGAAGCTGGGCTGAAGATGGATGAGAAATGGTGCTGGTGGTGGTTCTCTTACGGTGGGGCTGAAGAAGATGAAGACCACGTCTTCTGCTGGCTGGGCTTTGCTATTGAGTTGAAGGTGGGTGGAGAAAGATGAAATGGGTCAGCCCCTTTGGAGTTTCAGCTGGTATGCTGAAACTGCTGAGAGGCAACGGCTGGAATGGATGAACATGTGAGGGAGTTCACGCTGGATGCAGGAATCGCCGGCTGGATCTCTTACTTGCTGGTGGGTTGGAGTGGCTGAACTGAAGAAGGTGATCTTCAGCTGTTGTTGGAGGTGAAAGTGGCGCCACGCTGAGAACTCCCACCTACAAAACAGAAAAAAAAACATTAATCGGTCAGGCTTCCTCCTCCTTCCATCGGCTAATGGCTACCTTTAAAACTTTCAGCCCCTCCTAAAAAAAAACGCAGCCCTCTCCTCATTCATGAGGGTCCGTTATCAATTTTTTGAATTTTTTTTCAAATTGGACTTCAATGCTACCGTTTTCAAAAGGGTGCATCTTTTGATTTTTTCAAATTTTGGTTTTATTTCCCTAAGTTTTAGGTAAAAATAAAATTTTTTACCTTAGGGAAATTCGGCTGTGCCATTAAGGCTGCCTCTTTCTAAAAAAATTTTTTATTAAAACAAAATAAAAAAAATAAAAAATAAAAAGGAAATAAATGAGAGGCTTTTATGGAAATGCCACTTCAATCCACTTTTAAAATCCTTTTGAAAATAAAGCTTTATTTTGTTTTGTAAAATCTTTTATTTTCAAATAGGGTGACACATGTGCGTGGGCCCACTAAAAAAAATAAATTAATAAATAAGAATTTTAAAAAGAATATTTTGCAAATTGGTGTGACCTCCGAGTGGGTCCCACTTGAGGATAAGATACTTACCTGGGAATCTGAGTATGGTGCTAGTTCAAAGGTGGGTCCCGCTCCGTTTATTTGAAGATACGAAATAAAACATTATTTGTTTTCAAGAATTTGGAAAAATTGGTTTTTCAGAGCAAAATATGGATAAAGTAAATGTAAAAATTTTGTAAGGAGATTTAAAATCTTTTGCAAAAAGTTTTGAGATAAAATCTTTAAAATCAATATCCAAATATCCAGATTGTTTTCTTGAGGAAAATTTTTGTAATTCAAAGTCCTGGGGGTAAAATGGGAAAATTTGGTAATTTTGAATACCCAGGGTTTTAAAAATCAATTTGAAAAAGTTTAAACATTAAATCTGGATGGACAATTTTGCAAATCAGGAGTTCTGGATCTCAAACTGATATGCTATGCAGTGAAATGATGCAATGCTATGCACAGACATGTTCTATGAAATGTCACTCTGAGCTTGAACTTGGAAATTCTAACTTTTTGTCCAGAAAGATGATTTTGAAATTTTGCAATTTGAAGATGTCTCTGAACCAAAATATGGAAATTTTGAGGTTCAAGAATGAAATTTTGGACTTTCTGCAAGGTTTAATCTCAAAAAATGACCATTTTGCCCTTCATTGCTTCCGGAGAACTAAAATGTGCCGATTGAGGGCAATGTCAGGGAGGTGAGTGAAAATTTGGGGTGTTTACAGATGCCCCTCTTTGCTACTAAGCCGGATTATGGCCGAGCTTAGTGGCAAAGAAAACACACCAAATTTGGGCTATCTAAAAATGCCCCAGTTAGAAGGATCTGACTGGGTATGAAGAAAATTAGCTCGAGGAAGATGGTAGATATGAAATGAAGAATAAAGAGAAAATAGATTTGCTCTGTGAGAGCGAAGTTCAGGTTTTTGCCCTTAACCTGGATGGGACGGAAAATGCTTCGTATGACACGAAGCTCAGGTTTTGATCCTTGACCTGATTGGGGATTGAAATATCTCATAGAAATGAGACTTAGGTTTGCACCCTTATCCTGATCGGGCGGAAAATGGAATACCTCTTTGAATGAGGCTCAGGTTTATACCCTTGTCCTGATTGGGCGGTGGAATCAAGTCCTTAAGAAGGATTTAAAATTGGTGTCAGGATGTATCAAAAATGGACATCAAGCTCTCACTTCACGTCAGGATAGCTAGAAAATATTGTCAAAATGTTGGAAATTTTGTTGTTGATTCAAACTTTTTTTGAAAATGATGCACATTGTTGCAATGATATTCCTTCTTTTCTACCTGAAGCATTACCTCCAAACGAGATTCACTTCGTAGAATCAAGATTTAGCATCCAAAGTGCTTGTGATTGACCTTCTTCAAGGAAGCTATCAATTTCCTTGATATGAGTAGGAAAGAGAATTTAATATTATGAAAGCAACTGAAGAAAGAATATTGATAATAGAATTGCACAAATTTAAAGAAATTCTTGGCAAATTTTGGCAGTTTGATATCCTGGGAGCTTCTCTCATGATAATCTTTCTGCACTCTTTTGGCTCTCTTGAGTTTTTTGCTACATTCTCCTTTATTTTGGAGATGTTCTGACTTTTTCTCTCTTTCTTTTTCCTCTCTTTCTCTCTTTTTTGGGAAGGATACGTTACAAACTCCTTCAACTTGGAGATGTTTCGATCCTTCTTTAACGATATTGGCTCATGGGTTAGAGATCTTTGGATGATAGCGGAAATTAAATATCTTTTAGGGATTGTCGGGAGGTTCATCGCATCTGCCTTCATCTCGACAGTGCTTTGGACTTTCCCTGAAAGGATCCGTCACAAACTCCGTCATCTTGGAGATGTTTCAAATCTTCTTTGGCATCGGGGGTCTACTCGCTTAATTCGCCTTCATCTTGACGACAAGTGAGAGATCCCTTTTGCGGATATTTAATTGCAGCTTAGGTGATTTTGAGGATACAGGGCTTGGATGAATTCTTTCTTTTCCTAGCGCTCAGGATATTTCCACTGCCTCATTTTCATAAGAATGGTCTTTAAAATGTGCCACTGACTGCGATCAATATCAATCATCTATGGCTTTGCAAAAACATTGAATCTTCTTTTCTGACCATATCGAGGATTTATCCTTCATCCTTTTTGGTTGGCCAATAAAAAGAATTTGGATTTTGAATCCTTCTTCACAAAAGCATTGCCTTTTTGGAAGTAATACTGAAGGTAAACTGAGGTAAAAATTTGTGCAATAAAGTTCTGAAATCAACAAATAATTTGATTGACAAATTGACAAAGTTTTCTTGAAATCCTAGGTGAAAAAGAGCATTTAAAGTCCGGTTTAACGCATCCGTGACAAAAATTATCCTCTCCTTTCCCCAAAGGAGGTGACTATCAGTTCACTGGAAACAATATCAGTTCAATTGAGAACGACCATCTGTTCATTGAGAACAATATCGGTTTAATTAAGAACGACCATCGCTGGAAATAATATCAGTTTAATGAAGAACGACCATCGGTTCATTTGGAACACTATCAGTTCAATGAAGAACGACTATCAGTTTGCTTGGGAACACTATCAGTTCAATGAAGAACGACTATCAGTTCGCTTGGGAACACTATCAGTTCAATGAAGAACGACTATCAGTTTACTAGAAACACTATCCGTTCAATAAAGAACGACTATCAGTTTGCTTGGAATACTATCAGTTCAATGAAGAACGACTATCAGTTCGCTTGAAACACTATCAGTTCAATGAAGAACGACTATCAGTTCGCTTGGAACACTATCAGTTCAATGAAGAACGACTATCAGTTCGCTTGGAACACTATCAGTTCAATAAAGAACGACTATCAGTTCGCTTGGAACACTATCAATTCGATGAAGAACAATTATCAGTTCGCTTGAAACACTATCAGTTCAATGAAGAACGACTATCAGTTCGCTTGGAACACTATCAGTTCAATGAAGAACGACTATCAGTTCGCTTGGAACACTATCAGTTCAATGAAGAACGACTATCAGTTCGCTTGGAACACTATCAGTTCGATGAAGAACGACTATCAGTTCACTCGAAACACTATCAGTTCAATGAAGAACGGGGACTATTATATAGAATTGGATTGCTTCTATGAACGGTTTCAGGATTATCCCCTTATCCTGAACGGGGATAGAAATTGGATGACCTGGCGGTCGAAATTGAGAATTTTGGTAATTTTGAGAATTGGAAATTGGATGACCTGGAGGTCGAAGTTAAAGAATTTATGGAAAATGATTCAGGTTTTATCCCTTAACCTGAAGGGGAAGAAAATGGATGCAGAATTAATGCAAATGAGTGCATATATATGCAAAATGAGAGATTGGTTTATCCTGCCTGCATACAGGATGTTTTGAGGTAAAGATAAATTTTCACAAAAAAATGCCCCAGTGTGACTGGGGAGGAAAATTTTGAATAAAAAAAATAAATAAATAATTGACAAGCTTCTTGACTAATATACGTCCTCAAGATCATTCCTCACAAGAGAGACATTTTGAAAAGGAAGAAGAAGCAAATAAGATGGCGCCAAGCTATTGAAAATTTCGATGAATTTATTGATGCTTTAAAATCAAGGAAGGAGAATGGGATTACATTATTCTTTTTGAAAAAGCAAGATAAAAAATGGGAAATTGTTGGCATTGTCATCTTCTGGAATGATTGTGGAAAAATCTTAGTCAGGATGACTAGTCCTCTTTTCCATCTTCAACGAGGAGCTTCTTGTCAATACAGTCTTGAACAATGTTCTTAAGGACGAAGCAGTTTTCTGTATCGTGCCCTACTGCTCGATGAAATTTGCAAAACTGTTCTTTGAATCTGCTTATAATTGCTGGAGGATAACTGGCTTTAGGCAACCGAACAAGGTCTTTCTCAAGCATATACTCGAGTATACTCTCGAGTGTCTGATCCAGAGGGGTGAATTCTCGATCAGTTCTCCAGTCCTTGCGCTTTGATTTTTCTTGATCTTTCTTTTGATGCTGAGGGCTGGATTGGAGAGATTTATCACTGTTGATGTCCTTCCTTTTTTGCTTTTTGATTCTCTCCAAACTGTCACCATGATCATTCTTGTTGCCTTTGCTATTATTGAAAGATTTGGCCGCAAAAGTGAAGTGAGCCTTCTTTTTGGCATCTTGACTGTTTCTTGCAATGGTAAGGCCTTCATAGACTCCATTCTCTACTCCCATTTTGAGCCATTCAGCTCGTTCAATGAGTTCAACGAAAGACTTGGAGGGTGAGGTAGAGATTAATCCTCTCAGAGGTTGCGAAAAATTGTTGAGGATCAAGGATAAAGCATGCCTTTCTGATATAGGATCCCTCATTTTGTTGCAGGTCTCTCTCAATCTGCGAATGAAGTCTCTTGCCTTTTCATTCTGCCTTAGATTGCAGAGATGGCTCAATGTTGAGAGCGCTTCAGTATTGAACAGAAATCGCTCAATGAATAGGTTGACCACCTTATCGAATTCTCGCAGCTCGATTGGATTGATATGCTCAGAGTACCACTTGGCGGCAGTGCCTTCTAGGCTACGAGGAAAACAGAGAAATAGGGCCCTATTGTCTCTCTTGAATTTGGAGCATTCGGCGAAGAACATTGCGAGATGGGCTTTGGGATCACCAGAACCATCGAACTTGATGAACTTGCGGGGCAGGTTTTCCAGATCTTCATCTTCTTCTAAGCCATTATAGAAATCCTTGCTAGTGAAGACTTTCTTGCCCTTGTCGCGAGCTTGCAGGTCTTTAACAACTTTGGCCATTTCTTTGAACTATGACTGCAAGAGCTCTTCTGCAACTTGATCTTTTGATTTGCGACTCCTCCTTTGTTTTCGGCCCTGTTTCTGAAATGCCGGAGGCACCTCATATTCTTCATCTGTGTCTTCCTCTGATTCTGATTCATTTGATATTTCTTCTGACTGAATCTGCTTTTTGGGAGCCTTCTTGTGCCCGTGGAACTTTTCTCTGAATTGATTTTTTTCTGCACTAGTCCCAGCCTGTTCACTCATCATTTTATTCATCATCTTTCGGAACATGGCATACATTTGAGGGTCTATGCCGTCATCCTCTTGTTGCTGCTCTTGACTCTTCTCGGATCGGGAGGAGCCCATTTCTTCTCCTGAGGCTGACGAGTACTGTGGTGCCGTTGTTCTTTTTCCTGATCTTGTTCGAACCATCAAATGTTGTGGATACTCTCTGCAGTATGAAGTCTTGATTAGACTCTGAGGGAACTTTGGATTGGGAGGAAAATGATTATTGACGATATGGTAGACAATTGAAAAAAATATCCCATTACTAGGGATGGAGTCGCCGCTGAAATCACGACAATTGTGTTGTCATTCTTTGTAAGAGAAATAACAACGGAAAATGTGCCTTGTTACCTAGGAGAGGTCGTCAACCACGAGGAAAACACCATTTTGAAGGAAAAAGATATCTCTTGGAAAAACAATCCGCGAACAGATTTAGAATAAGGAGAAGGCAAGTAGGTAAACAATTTCCACTGCAGTAATCAAGGTATGCATGAGGAAAATAAGATGAAGAATTTGGCAAATAGACAAAATGATTGAAATCCAAGGAAAGAAAACATATGATTTTGAAAAATTGCAGGCAGGATAAAAATGCAGCTGGAAATTTGAGATCCAGTAGAACGGAAGAATGAAAAATCACCTGAAGTTTTGAAAAAAATTGAATATTTGGGAAAATCTTCCAGGGTTTGAGGAAATAAAAGGAAAAGATGAAAATATGGGTATTTGAAAATATTTTAGGAAAAATATAGGAAAATAGAGGTAATATAAGAACAATCACATCCTGTTCTCGTCGCGAAATTTTTCCCCCGTCTCCCCTTCCTTGCGGAAGAGAAAAAGAGAGAAACGCTTTCGCGCCTCAAACTTTGACCGGATTTTGGAAATTGTTTTGAAATACTCGCCTCCGTTTTTTTGAAAATTGCGGGAAAATCCATGGGATGGGGCTCGACCTGTCGGTACGAGGTTCGACCGTTCCTGCCGCCTTTAACAGGGGTAATCGAACCAAGGACCAAAACTATGCTTGACTTGGTTAAATTATCGAAGTTATGTTCTGTCCTAAATGCACAGAGAATTCAGGCATGTGCTATGAGATTTTGGAAAATGCCAGTTGGAAAACATGATGTATGCTTAGAAAAACATTTGGAGTTGGAAAGAATCTCTCAGGAAAAAGGTCAATTTCTCAGGAAACTCAGATAAAAAAGGGGTTTTTGAAAACATGAGAAAGCTTATAAAGATGTGGAAAAATCAGAAATAGTTGAAAATCTTGGGAAAATGGAAGTGATTCCTGAGAAAAGATGAACCTTTTTGAAAAGGGAAACACTTCTTAGGAAAACTTGGACTTTGAGAGTTTTCTTAGGAAAATGATGGAAAATTTATAGGAAAACTCATTGGAGAAGGAAATTCAAAACTTGGGGAATCGAAATCCTGGGAATTTTACCTTTTTAAATACTTGGAAATCGATTTTGGATCTTGAAGAAAGATTGGAAAACTCTTTTGAATATCTTAAGAAAATATCATTTTCCTGGGAAAACTGTGGAAAAACTTGTCTTTGGAAAACCGATTTTGAAAGATTCTTAGAGTTTCTTGAGAAATCGATTTCTTGAGAATGAAGTTTTCTTGAGAAAATCTTGAGAAAATCAATGATTTCATGATGCAAATGATATGAGTGAATGAGAGCATTTTGGAAGATTTTCCAAGAACTTTGTTGGAAAAATGTGTATTAAGTCAATGTAAATCCTTCACATATCCTGACTGTGGCCATGAATATGTTCCGAGTTTAATTGATTTAATGCACAAGATTTTGAAAACATTGGAAGTATGATGTGCATTTTCAAGATAGCCTAAGAGTGTAGGCTCAATGTGACTAGTAGAAAGATGATGGATCTGGGTCTCGTCCATATTCCGACTAGGGCCGTAAATATGGATTCCACCGAGTTCATCAACTCCCTAAGAGTCGGTGCACCTGCCATTCGTGAACATCCATAGTGCTTTTGAAATAGAATGCATGAATCATATAAGCAGGATATTGCATAAATTCAAACTATATGATATGCATCCTAGTCTAAGCAGGAAATTAACTCTCTTATTCCAAAATTTACATTATTACATCACTAAATAAAGGAAATAAAAGAAATTTGCAGACTTCAGCTCCTTCTTTTGAATGTCCCTGCCAAACTTGGAATAAAGTTAGCTCAAATATGTGGGTTTTTCCAAGATTTTCCAATAATATTATGAAATTATTGGATTTAATTGGATATAAACCCTATTCTCATGCTTCCTTGATATTTTGAAATGATGAAAATGCTAGAAATTCAGTGAAAAACAATTTGAAATTCGGAATTGAGGTTAAAATGACCAAAATACCCCTAAAATTAAAGTTACATCTTTAAAATCAGGGTTTTTTGAAGGAAAACTTGGTAAAATTGAGATTTTGAAATTCAAATTGAATCAAATGATGATGAAATGCAGTAAGAGATATGATGACATGCTGCTAGACACATTAAGACAGTAAAATCAGAATTTGGTATTTTGCAATTTATCAAAATAACGAATTTCGCTTGTTTTTCGCTTGGATCGGGGTCCTGCGGGACCCTGTTTTGGTATTATGGATGATCCGAACCTCAAATGGATTCCAAATTGCACCAAATTCGGCATTAAGCATCTAAACACTCTGATAAACAACCTAGAATGCTAAAAAATCACGAAATGATATGATTTCAATGCCAAAATTTAAAGAAAGTCCTAAAATGGTGGATTTTGCCTATGGATCCGAACCAAATGCAATGCCTAATATGATAATGCAAGATTTACACCATGGAAACTTCTGATATTTTGCAAACTGCTAAAAGACCCGAAATGGAACATTTTTGGTTTTTACAGCCTCAGGATTTGAGCCATGGTGAGTTCAATAACAGGGACTTAGTTCTGACAGAGGTAAAAATCACCCTAATCTGATGTAAAATGCCAAAAAAATATAACACAGCCATGGAAATTTATGAAATTAATCAGAGCTATGAACGACACCTACATGAACAACTTTCATGTTTATGACTTCGGCATTTGATCAACAGGAACACAGAGAAAAATATAACTATTTCTGCCTAAACTAACAGACCAGACAAATGTAGCAAAACAAGGGACTGACAAGAAAAATCCAAAGCAGGGGTCAACACTATTCTAAAAATTACAGGCTTTTAGATGCAAACAGAGGACATCTCGGAAACCACTTTCACTTTTTACAGTTTCGGATTTGAAGCAACACACAAAGAGATACCATAGCCCTAAGTCGATCCAAGATCTCAGAGGCCCAAATTAGGCTCTGACACGTGTCCCGGACTCTCGGATTTTTGTCAGTCATAAACAAAATCAGAAAAATCTGAAAAAAATCATATTAAAAACTAGACATTCTCGCAAGTTCAGGGCATTTTTTGGATCGAAAATAGGATCTCCCAGGAGGGAGAACTCGATTTTACAAGTCGGAAAATGGTTTTCAAAACGCATCCCGGGTTACAAAACCCGACTTACCATTTTGGATGTTTACCGCAGTAAAAAAATTCAAATGGCTCCGAATTTTTGGCAAAATTTCAGGGACACCTAAGGGCGCATTCCGTGATTTTTTTGGGATTTTTAATAAAAAATAAATGCATGAAATGACGTGTGGACGGACTGACAAAAACAGAGACTTACTGAAAATAAGCAGAATTGAAAGAAAGGCTAAATTAATCCTAATTAATTCATGAAATATGCTAAATGAATGAAATAAAATGCAAATTAAACCTAGCTAACTACATGCATGTTAAAATCATCAAGGAAGCATAACAAGACATTTTTATATATGTCGTTTTATGAGAATAGCTCAATCCATCCCTCGGATGAGCTCTTTCTTCAAACGACTCCCTATTCGGATTATAGCATCACATCACGGGGAAAAGAAGTGCACCTTGTTTCGTTACGCAGCGTAGGTGCTCTTGAAAGGGGCAGCTACCACGAGCTTCCTTCGTTCTTCACTCCGGGCTTCGGATGGTCCACCAAAATCGAGCTCCGTTGGAATTGGACTGGCCATAGCACGAGCTCTACTCCACCTTCTTCAATGCGCCAAAGGGGGCACGATTTCCAAGGTTCAAAATCAGATGTTAGGAAGGCTAGGTTGGATTTTCCAAGTTCACCAGAGCTAAAAAAAATTGATCTCCCAGGCTGGGCGTGAACCCTTGTTTTTATAATTTTTCTGAAAATTTTTGAAATTCAAACAGGCTGGATCTGAGCCCTCCATGTGGCGCCATCTCAGGGGGGTGCCATCTGGGGGTTTTGAAATTCGAATTTGCCTTTTGCAGGGAGCCCTCAGATGGCGCCACCTCAACAGGCTATTTTGATTTTTTTTGAGAAAATAAAAATGGAAATTTTTGTGGGTGAGACACCTCAGCAGGGGGAATTTGGAATTTTTCAAAAGTTTGCTTGATTCTCTCTGCAGGAAACTCCCAGAAGGCGCCACCTCAGAGGGTTCTCTCTTGGAGTTTGAATTTCAAATTCACTTTTTGTAGGGAGTCTTCAGGTGGCGCCACCTCATGGTGGGCTACCTTTATTAAAAATAAAAAATGGAGCCAAGTGGAGTCCTGGAATGGTGCCACCTCAAAAGGTGTTGACACATGTCAGAAGGACAGAGCAGTGGGCTCAGAGGGCGCCACCTCAGAGGAATTTGAATTTTGCTTTTTCTGGTGAAAGGAGATCTGGACATGTGGCAGTCCAGGATGGTTCCAAGTGTCAGCCTGCTGGAGGAGGTTCTTCAGATGGCGCCACCTCAGAGGAGAATTCGAATTTCAAATGGAGGTTGGCCCTGGAGGAATGGAGGATGGACATGTGGCGCCACCTCAGAGGAGAATTCGAATTTCAAATGGAGGTTGGCCCTGGAGGAATGGAGGATGGACATGTGGCACCACCTCAGGGTGGCTCCTACAATGCCATGTGGCAAGAGGGAGGAAAAAGAGGGCAGTGACATGTGTCTCCTACTTTTCTGAAAGAAGTAGGGAGAAGACATGTGTCCTCTACTTTTTCTGAAAGAAGCAGAGAATGACATGTGGCAGAGGGGAGAGAAGGTGGGCCAAGCCATGTGGCGCCATCTCAGACAGGATGAAAAAGGTAGGAGTTCTTGATTTTCGCCACCTATGGGGGTTTTTGAATATTTGAATTCTAGCTTTTCTGAAGAAAGCAGAAAATGACACATGGCACTTGCCTTTTTCTGAGGAAATGAGGACTTGCCATGTGTCCTCTGCAGGAAACACTCCAGATGGCGCCACCTCAGAGGAGACAAGCCTACCTTTTTTGTAGGAATTCAGAAGTGACACATGTCTTCTACTTTTCTGAGAAAAGTAGGAAGAGACATGTGTCAGGCTACTTTTCCAGAAGGAAGGAGGGGTTGACACCTGTCCCCTGCAGGAGACACTCTAGATGGCGCCACCTCAGAGGAGACAAACTCTACTTTTTCTAGACAGGACAACCTATGACACTTGGCATCTCCTGGTAGTCTTTGAAATGACACATGGCGCAGGATGGATAGGGTGACACATGGCAGATAAAGGGGATGACATGTGGCGGCTTCTGAAGGTAGCCCCACACTGACACTTGGCATGGAAATGGGAGGAGAGAGAAATGACAAGTGGCGCCAATCCAGGGGACAAGGCTCCTATATTTTTGGGTTTTTCAAAATTCAAATTTTCAGAAGGGGAGCTTGTGTGACACCACCTCAGTGTGGGTCCCACATTGCTTCTTTATTGAAATAAGGATAAAACAACAACTTCTTTTTTGGAATTTTCATAAAAATTTGGACTAATGGGAAAAACAGGAATTTTGGAAAGAGTTGACCCTTGTAGGGCGATTTTGTAAAAGAAAGATATTTGAAATTGTCAAAAAGGGCAAAATCTGAGGTGAAGTGACTGAAATCCATATTGAAAACTATCCAGATAGTTTTTCTGAGGAAATATTTTGAAATTCAGAGTCCTGGGGGTAAAATGGGAAAAATTGATAATTTTGAAGACCCAGGGTTTTGA
Organism: Nuphar pumila; assembly: GCF_984573655.1. Classification (NCBI taxonomy): domain Eukaryota; kingdom Viridiplantae; phylum Streptophyta; class Magnoliopsida; order Nymphaeales; family Nymphaeaceae; genus Nuphar; species Nuphar pumila. Next base: position 32,068,478 of record NC_143262.1, on the reverse strand, counting down.
AATCAATTTTGAAAAGAGTTGAAATTCTAATCTGGATTGAAAATTTTGAAATCAAGAGTTCTGGACCTCGAAATGACATGCTGTGCAGTGCAGTGATTTGAAATGCTCATGCAATGATATGCAATGATATGCAATGTCATGTCTTATGAAACGCAATCTTGAACCAAGACTCTGGAGATGTCCGTCTCCTGTCAGGAGTAACATCTTGAATATCTGAGATAAAAATAGAGAAAATTTGAGAGTTTCAGATGAAATTTGGACTGTTGCAAGGTTCGGGCTCAGAAAATGACCATTTTGCCCTCCAGCGATTTCAGAGGCTGGATGTTGATGCTTGGTGGAAATGTTGGGGGGAGTGAAAATTTGGGGTGTTTACAGATGCCCCTCTTTGCTACTAAGCCGGCTCATGGCCGAGCTTAGTGGCAAAGAAAACACACCAAATTTGGGCTCTATAAAAAAAATGCTCCAGTTAGAAGGATCTGACTGGGTGTGAAGAAATTAGCCCGAGGAAGATGGTAGATATGAAGCGGAGAATGAAGAGAAAAGATTTGCTCTGTGAGAGCAAAGTTCAGGTTTATGCCCTTGACCTGGATGGGACAAAAATACCTCGCATGGAACGAAGCTCAGGTTTTAACCCTTAACCTGATGGGACAGAAATACCTTGCATGGAACGAAGCTCAGGTTTTGACCCTTGACCTGATTGGGGAATGGAATATCTCATCGAAATGAGACTCAGGTTTGTACCCTTAACCTGATCGGGCGGAGGATGAAATACCTCTTTGATTGAGGCTCAGGTTTGTACCCTTATCCTGATCGGGCGGAAAATGGAATACCTCTTTGATCGAGGCTCAGGTTTGTACCCTTATCCTGATCGGGCGGAAAATGAAATACCTCATCGACGGAGGCTCAGGTTTGTACCCTTATCCTGATCGGGTGAAAAATGAAATGGAATCCTCGAAGGAAGAGACCATGATGGAACCTTTGGATTTTGCACAATAAATCCAATAGGGTTTTTGCAAAAGGAAGGAAAATGGGGTCCCTAAAGCTTGAAAAGGGATTGGTTTTGGGCGTCTCATTGCTGAGACTAAAATCAGCTTTTGAAATTGCCTTTTGCGGGAAATGATTGGTGGTTCGACCTCGAACCGAAATGGGACTGTCTATGGTGGGACAGTGGGGACACAGGGAAGTGTGCAAATTTGAGAGTTCATGCTCTCAAAGAAGGGAAGGAATCAAGTCCTTAAGAGGGATTTAAAATTGGTGTCTGGATGTATCAAAGACGGATATCAAGCTCTCACTTCATGTCAGGATAGCTAGAAAATATTGTCAAAATGTTGGAAATTTTGCTGTTGATTCAAAATATTTGAAAATGTTGCACATTGTTGCAAAGATATTCTTTCTTTTCTACCCAAAGCATTACCTCCAAACAAGGTTCACTTTGTAGAATCGAGACTTGAAATCCAAATTGCTTGCAATTGACCTTCTTCAAGGAAGTTATCAATTTCCTTGATATGAGCAGGAAAGAGAATTTGATATTATGAAAGCAATTGATGAAAGAATATTGATAATAGAATTTCACAAAGTTAAAGAGGATTCTTGATAAATTTGGCAGTTTGATATCCTGAGAGCTTCTCTCTTGACAATCTTTCTGCACTCTTTTGGCTCTCTGGTTTTTTGCTACATTCTCCTTCATTTTGGAGATGTTCTGACTTTTTCTCTCTTTCTTTTTTCTCTCTTTCTCTCTTTTGGGAAGGATACGTTACAAACTCCTTCAACTTGGAGATGTTTCGATCCTTCTTGGATGATGGGTTTGGAGATCTTTGGGTGATAGCTGAAATTAAATATCTTTTAGGGATTGTCGAGAGGTTCATCGCATCTGCCTTCATCTCGACAGTGCTTTGGACTTTCCCTGGAAGGATCCGTCACAAACTCCGTCATCTTGGAGATGTTTCGAATCTTCTTTGGCCCCGGGGGTCTACTCGCCTAATTCGCCTTCATCTTGACGACAGGTGAGAGATCCCTTTTGCGGATATTTAATTGCAGCTTAGGTGATTCTGAGGAGATAGGGTTTGGGTGAATTCTCTCTTTTCTAGCACTCAGGATATTTCCACTGCCTCGTCTTTACAAGAATAGCCTTTAAAGATGCGCCATTGACTGTGATCAATATCGATCATCCATGGCTTTGCAAAACATTGAATTTTCTTTGCTGGCCATATCGAGGATTTATCCTTCATCCTTTTGGCTGGCCGATAGAAAGAATTTGAGTTTTGAATCTCTTTTCGCGAAAGCTTCACTCTTTTGGAAGCGATGCTGAAGGTAAATTAAGATAGAGATTAGTGCAATAAAGATTCTTAAATCAACAAATAATTTGATTGACAAATTGACAAAATTTTCTTGAAATCCTTAGTGAAAGTGAGTATTTGAAATCCGGCTCAACGCATCCGTGACGAAAATTCTCCTCTCTTTTTCCCCAAAAAGAGAGACTCAGGCTTAGCCCTTACCTGAATGGGAAATGGGAAATACTCCTCTCTTCCCTAAAGAGGAGGTGTTTGCAAAACGAACTTTCGAAGAGAAATTGAGCTTTCGTCAAAGCTCCCTAATATTAGGCTTCTCTTATGGAAAGGGGGCCGATAATAGTGAGGTCTGAAAATTGGGTCATGAAAGGAACGAGTCCATCACACTCTCCCTGCAAAGAGGGTCTTTTCGTGACGAAAAATGGCCTAATATGAAATTGGGGGGTCACAAGAAAAGCGAGTCTCCGTCGAGCCTCTCCCTTTGGAAGGGTTTCTTGTGTGAAATTGGAAATTGTTTTGCAAACGGTTCACAAAGACGCGAGTCCCTTCAAACTCTCCCTGAAAAGGGGCTAAGTGAACAAATTGGATAGCATGCGAAAAGAACGAGCTCCCTCGAACTCTCCCTAAAAGGGTCTCTCGCAAGAGAAAATGATTGAAATTGGATATTGAGATTGATTGACCCAAAGGTCGAAATTGAAAATTGGAAAATTGGTTGCTGAAAATTGAATGACCCGAAGGTCGAAATTGGATGACCTGATGGTCGAGATTGAGAATTGATTTGACCAAAAAGGTCAAAATTGAGAATTGATTGACCAAAAAGGTCAAAATTGAGAATTGATTGACCAAAAGGTCGAAATTGGGTGACCCGAAGGTCGAAATTTGGAAATTGATTTGACCAAAAAGGTCAAAATTGGAAATTGGTTGACCCGCAGGTCGAGAATTGGAAATTGATTGACCCGAAGGTCGAGAATTTGGAAATTGATTGACCCGAAGGTCGAAATTGAGATTGGTAATTGAAATTGAGAATTGAAAATTGGGTGACCCAGAGGTCGAAATTGGAGAATTGCCTGATTTGAAGATTTAAATTGGAATTTAGAGAGCAAAATATCAAATTTGAGCAACTGACAGACCCTGATGATTGAAATGACTTGGATCAATAAAAGAGAATGATGAGTTCGAGTCAGAGCTCGAATAAAATATAGAGATCACGAGTCGGAACCCGAATCAACAGAGGAAAATGGAAGGCTCGAATCAGAGCTCAAATAAGATAATGAGATCACGAGTCGGAACCCGAATCAACAGAGGAAAATGAAGAACTCAAATTAAAGCTTGGATAAGATAAAGAGATCTCGAGTCGGAACCCGGATCAACAAAAGAAAACGAAGAACTCGATTCAGGGTTCGAGTAAGGTAATGAGATCACGAGTCGGAACCCGGATCAACAAAAGAGAATGACAAGCTCGAAAAGATCTCGAGTCGGAACCCGGATCAACAAAGGAAAACGATTTGTTCGAGTCAAGGCTCGAGTAAAGTAGAGAGATCACGAGTCGGAACCCGGATCAACAAAGGAAGATGAAGAGTTCGAGTCAAGGCTCGAGTAAAGTAGAGAGATCACGAGTCGGAACCCGGATCAACAAAGGAAAATGAAGAAATCGAGTCAAGGCTCGAGTAAAGTAGAGAGATCACGAGTCGGAACCCGGATCAACAAAGGAAAATGAGGAGTTCGAGTCGAGGCTCGAGTAAAGTAGAGAGATCACGAGTCGGAACCCGGATCAACAAAGGAAAATGAAGAGTTCGAGTCAAGGCTCGAGTAAAGTAGAGAGATCACGAGTCGGAACCCGGATCAATAAAGGAAAATGATTTGAATAAAAACCCGAGTCGGAACTCGGTTTTTCTAAAAGTTGAAAATGTGCCAGCTTGAATACTGGATTTTGAAATAATACCAGTTCAAGCGCTGGGTTTTGGTTCAGTATTGGCGATGATCTTTGAATCATTAGGAATTGTGATGGGACTGTTTGTTGAAATCCCAATACTGACCGGATTGTTATTAATGCAATTGAATGCAAATGAATATGGGTTGATGCATATGAATGCACATGTGCATGAAATGAGGAATTTGTTTATCCTGCCTGCATATAGAACAAAATTTTAAAATGCCCCAGTGTAACTGGGAAAGAAAGTTGGATCATTATTTGAAGGAAACAGGAAGGATTACAAGAGAAGGATAAATGTTTCAAGTATAAAACTTTTTCAAGTGTCGAGCATTAATAGGATCTGGCAATTCTACTCCATCGGCATTGATGAGCCGATATGAGTTGCGGGGTAATGCTTCTTTGACAACATAGGGACCTTCCCAATTTGGCGACCATTTGCCGCCAGGACGATGCTTGAGATAAGCTGTGGATCGAAGTACTAAATCATTGACTTTGAATCTTCTTTCGATGATAGACTTCGCATATTGCTTGGCTACTCTCTGGCGATAGGATTGAGCATGCTCTGCTGCTTTTAGCCTTCTCTCGTCGAGTAAGTCTAGTTGCACTAGTCGCTGCTGCTGGTATTGATCAAGAGGTAATTGCAGAAGTGAAGCAAATTTCAAAGCGGGTTTCTGAACATGTAGCGGCAATACTACCTCTGTTCCATAAACCAGTTCTGATGGGGTAGCATTCGTTGGTGTACGAATGGTGGTCCGATAGGCCCACAGTGCATCGTGGATCTTCTCATGCCAGTCACGGCCTGTTTCCACAGTTCGCTCCAAAATACGAATTAAAATCCTGTTGGTGGCCTCTGCCTGACCATTCCCTTGAGGATAATATGGAGCGGAAAAATGGTGATAGATCTTGAATTTTGAGCAGAATGTCTTCATCTTTTCATTCTTGAAATGACTGCCATTGTCTGACACAATGTCATGCGGGACGCCGAAACGGCAAAGGATGTTCTTGTGAATAAAAGAGACCACGTGTCGGCCTTCTACTGTGCGGAGACTGATGGCTTCTACCCACTTGGTGAAGTATTCTGTTGCGGCAAGGAAATATTTGTGGCCATTTGAAGCTGAAGGAGTGATGGGACCTACGACATCGAAGGCCCACATAGAAAATGGCCATGGAGAGACAACAGACTGTAAATAAGTTGCTGGAGCGTGGATAGAAGGTGCATGTATTTGACATTGCACACACCTCTTCACATAATGATAACAGTCTTGTTGCATAGTCTTTCAATAGTACCCTGCTCTTATGATTTGCTTGACAAGGGTTTGGTAGCCAACGTGACCACCACAAATGCCTTCATGTGCTTCTCGCACGACTTCTTTGGCTTCGTCTTCATCTAAACATCTGGAATACTCTGAACTGAATCCGCGACGATAGAGGACATTGGCCAAAATGAAGTATCGAGTAGACATACGCTGGATTGCTCGTTGCTCTTTCTTTGAGAGTTCTGGAGGAAATTCACCAGTTTCTATGAAAGTTTTGATGTTGTAATACCAAGGCTTCTTCCTTTGCTCAGCTTGGTTTACTCGTTCCGATGGAAGGAAAGCAGGTTGGTCAAGTCTGCCAATTTCAAAAGAGCGACAAGATTCTCCATTCTTGAATGCCATAATGGAGCCTAAACTGGCTAGGCTATCGGCCACTTGATTGAAATCTCTCTTGATATGGAAGAGCTGGAATTCTTCAAACTTGCTGACGAGAGCTGAAACAATTTTCTGATAGGGAAATAACTTCTGATCTTTGACCTGCCATTCGGCTCGAACTTGATTAACCACGAGTAAGGAGTCGCCATAGGCATGCACTCTCTTAACATTGAAGTCTAGTAGAATTTTTAGACCTTGAATCAGGGCTTCATATTCAGCCATATTGTGAGTGCATTGAAAGTCTAGCTTGAGAGAAAATGGAATCATCTCCTTCTCCGGAGTGATTAATAAAATTCCGATGCCTATTCCTGCTATATTCTTAGAACCATCGAAAAATAAATTCCAGACTGGAAATTGCTGGGTATTGCAAATTTGCTCATCAGGGAAGTCATCTTCGGCTTTCACTTCTTCGGCCAGGGGAAAATCCGCCAATTGATCTGCAATTGCTTGGCCTTTGATTGATTGCTGCGAGACATATTCTAGGTCATACTGCATCAGTAAGACTTGCCATTTTGCGACTCGTCCGCTGAGGAAAGGTTGCTCTAAGATATACTTGAGAGGATTGAGTTTAGACAAGATTTTGACTTCTGATGCTAGCAGGTAGTGTCTTAGCTTCTGACACATCCACACCAGAGCTAGGCAGGTCTTCTCTATTTGAGAGTATCTCTTTTCATAATCTATGAAAGTCTTGCTCACGTAATAGATGGCGTGCTCTATCAGGCTGCCTTCTTTGTATTGCACTAAGAATCCACCGCATGCGATTTGATTGACTGAGATGTATAACAAAAGAGGTTTTCCCAATTCTGGCGGCTTTAGGATGGGAGGATTAAGAAGATACTTCTTGATCCGATCGAACGATTGCTGACACTCTGGTCCCCATTCGAACCTCACTCCTTTTCTGAGCAAGTGGTTGAAAGGCTCGCATCTCATCGCCAAATTGGAAATGAATCGCCGGATTGACTGCATACGTCCTTGAAGGCTACGTAGTTCTTTGAGATTCTTCGGGGGAGGCATATCAATGATAGCCTTTGCTTTGGCTGGGTCAATTTCAATTCCCTTTTTGCTTACCAGAAAACCCAACAGTTTGCCTGATTCGACTCCAAAGACACACTTTTGCGGGTTAAGCCTTAACTTGTAAAGAATAAGTCTTTTAAAGACTTGATCAAGTGCTTCGAGGTGATCTTCTTCCTCTTTAGATTTTACGAGAATATCATCAACATACGCATCCATGATTTTGCGCATCTGATCGTGGAAGATGACAGCCATTGCCCGTTGATACGTTGCTCCAGCATTCTTGAGCCCAAAAGGCATAACTGTGTAGCAGAAAGTGCCCCAAGGCGTAGTGAAGGAAGTTTTTGATTGGTCGCGGGCGGCCAACTTAATCTGATTGTAGCCGGAATATCCGTCCATGAAAGAAAACATGGCATGTCCTGTCGTGCTATCGACTAGAAGATCGATGCTTGGAAGTGGATAGTCATCCTTCGGAGTTGCCTTGTTGAGGTCTCTGAAGTCTATGCAGATCCTCACTTTGCCACTTTTCTTTGGGACAACGACGATATTGGCTAACCAATCCGGGTAGTCAATAGCTCGGATAAATCCTGCTTTGAGCAAATCTTCAAGTCCTTCTTTGACTTGTTGTTCTATTCTGGGATCCATTTTTCTCAGCTTCTGCTTGACTGGCTTAGCATCCGGCTTTAAGACAAGACGGTGCTCGACCAATTTGGGGTCTAAGCCCGGCATGTCTTCATACGTCCATGCGAACACTTCTTCATGCCGCTTGAGAAAATCTATAAGCCTTTTCTTTTCTTCTGGACTTAGACTGGTTCCGATCTGGAGAATTTTTGGATCTTCCTCTGAACCGATATTGACACCTTCAGTTGGATCTTGTACTAGAGGAGATGGTTCGTCCTGCTTCTGAACTGCGGCGAACTCCGGTAATTCCTGAAGAGACTGATCATATTCCGCACAATCATCAGACTGCTTTGCACTCTTGTCATTTCCGGTGCTTGCTTTGATCCTGTGAATTGCTGTCGACTTTTGAGAGGCCTTGGGATTGAGAACGAGCTTCTTGATTGTCCGAGAAGTCATTCTGAAATTTTGGAGAAGAAATCTGGTTCAGAAAAATCGGCTTATAGTAAGACAAGCAATCATTTGAAGAGAACCACACATAAAATGGCATTGAATTATAAAATGATGAGACAGACAAAAAGGGAGTAGATGGCATCCGGATAGACAAAGAAACTTGGAATTTTATTGATTGAATTGATCAATGACATTGGTAAAATGAGACATTTATTTGGGAAAGAATAGAAAGAAAGTAACAAATGGTCTTCATTGTGCCCCTTTGACAAAAACAGTCTTCCTTGATGAGCTTCCTCCGGAGAACCCCAGTCCTGCTCTGTGGGGACGATATTTCTGAATCATTGGCTCGATGCGGCCATCTTCATTCTTGCTGAGTCCCTTGAAGGGTTGATAGCCATGCTTCAGGAGTAAATCAAATCCCTTTCTTGACTTCATGAATTGAGGAAACAAGGGATGATCCTTAATGGTGCTGTAGTCGATTCGACCTCCAACCTTGAAGAATTGAGGACCTTTCCATTGTGTCGTGGCTACTGTGTGCAGAGATGGCTCTGATGGTGCCTGAAGTATTTCTCGATTCTCCCCGAGATTGATCTCTTCACTTTCCCTGATGCTGGGAATATCTGCATTGAATGATGGCCGAGGAATCATGGGCTGCGGGAGCCTTTCTTCTGGGTCTTCTCCTAGTATTGTGGTAATCATTCCACCTTTTGACCACTTTACACATTGATGGAGGGTAGAAGGCACTGCATTAGCATTGTGAATCCACGTCCTACCGAGCAACAAGTTGTAGGTTGGTGGTACAATAACCACATGGAAAAGGACAGAGTGCACCGAATAGTTGATAAACACCTCCAAGAATATCTTGCCCTTGGCCGTTTGACCATGATTGTCAAACCCATAGATAGTGATGGGATCTGGAATATATTCTTCATCCTTGATCCCTAATGCCTTTGCGGTCATTTCAGGACATATGTTGAGGCTACTGCCTCCATCGACCAGCACATGGGGAACCGTCATTCCTCTGACTCGAACGACAATGTAAAGAGCATTATTGTGAAAGGAATGAGGCTTTGGAAGGTCCTCATCCGAAAAGGTGATTGGCGCATTGGTCATGGCAGAGTTCACAATCTGTGCCATGTCTTCAGGAGTAGTGCTGGGCTTAACTTTGATTTTCCTGAGCAGATCATCCAGTACTTGCTGGTGCTTGCTAGAATTCTTGGCCAAGTCAAGGATGGAGACATTGGATAAAGCAGTCAGAGGCTTCTGGCTTGACTTCTCTGGCCTTGGTCTAATGATTTGCTTGAAGAAGTCAGGAGTTCCTTTTGATTTGGGAATTGACTTCACAGGTGCTTCCGCAACTTTCATTTTACCGAATGCTGAAATTAAGTCCATCTTCTTAGAATCTGGAGCTGCTTGTCGTAGCACCGTCACCTGATGTTGAACTTGGAGATCTTGCGCAGAACATGGCTTGATATGTTCATGCGGTAGGAAGGGTTGTGCAGATACTACTGCTGTGGTGTGCGAAGGGAAGGGGCGGTTGAGAATGTCCATTTTCTCTTCTTCTTCTCCTTCTACCAATAGATTCTTTTCAATGAGATCTTGCACGATGTTTTTGAGAATAAAGCAGTTCTCGGTGTTGTGTCCCACTGTCCTGTGGAACTTGCAGAACTGATCTTTCCATTTCCCCATGGGCACAGGAGGATCGGCCAATCTGGGCAATTTGACCATCTCTTTTGATAGCATGTACTCGAGCACGTCCTCGAGCGATTGGTCAAGGGGAGTAAACTTTCTGTCGTAACTCCATCCTTCATGTTTGGTCTTCTCACGCAGTTTCGACCCTTGATCCTGCTGAGGAGGCTTGCTGAACTGAGGAGCAGGCTTTGCTTTCTGATCCTTGTTGTTCGAACTGCCTGAGCTGTAGCAGTAATCTTTCTTCTGCCCTTTGTGCTGATTACGGCCTTTGCTGTTGTTGTTGGTAGAATAAGTGAAGTGAGCTTTCTTCTTCTGCTCACCATGGGAGTTGTTCTTGGAAAAAGTGAAGCCTTCATAGACTCCATTTTCCACACTCAGCTCGAGCCATTCGGCTCGTTCAGTCAGCTCAATGAAGGTCCTGGACGGCGCTGTAGAAATTAATCCTCTTAACGGCTGCGAGAAATTGTTGAGGATTAAGGACAATGCATGCCTTTCCGAGATAGGATCTCTCATCTTGTTACAGGCTGATCTCCATCTGTGAATGAAGTCCCGTGCTTTTTCAGTCTCATTCTGCCTCAAATTGCAGAGATGACTTAATGTAGGCAGCGCTTCTGTGTTGAACAAGAAGCGTTCAATAAAGAGATTTACAACTTTATTGAACTCCTTGAGCTCGATGGGGTTGATATGCTCAGCATACCATTTGGCGGCAACTCCTTCCAAGCTGCGGGGGAAGCATAGAAACAATGCTCGGTTATCCCTTCTGAACCTCGAGCATTCTGCGAAGAAGGTGGCGAGATGAGCTTTTGGGTCGCCAGAACCATCGAACTTGATGAATTTACGAGGGAGATTCTCCAGATCGTCATCCCCTTCTAAGCCGTCATAGAAGTCCTCACTGGTGAAGACTTTCTTGCCCTTGTCGCGGGCTTGCAGATCTTTGACAATTCGGGCCATTTCTTTAAACTGCGCTTGAAAAGGCTCTTCTTTATCTCTGCTCTTGGATCTGCGGCTTTTACTTTGGCCACGCTTCTGTAATGCCGGAGGCACCTCATATTCTTCATCTGTATCTTCAGTGGAATCTGATTCATCTGAAATCTCTTCTGGCTGGATCTGCTTCTTGGGAGCCTTCTTACCCCTGTGACCATGGAACTTTTCTCTGAATGGGTTCCTTTCTGAGCTGGTCCCGGGCTGCTCACTCATCATTTTGTTCATCATTTTTCTGAACATGGCATACATTTGAGGGTCTATGCCATCGTCTTCTTGCTGCTGCTCTCGACTCTTCTCAGATCGAGGGGAACTCATCTCTTCTTCCGAGGCTGACGAGTACTGGGATGCTGTGGTTCTTTTGCCTGATCTTGTCTCAACCATCAAATGATATGGATGCTCTCTGCAGGGCAAAAGACCTGATTAGATTTTGAGGGAATTAGATTTTGGAGGAAATATTTGCTGAAAATATGGTAGACAATTTGGAAAAGATGCCCCATTACTAGGGACTGAGTCGTCGTGGGAATCACAACAATTGTGTTGCCATTCCTTCTACAAAAGAAATAAACAACGAAAATATGCCTTGTTACCTAGGCGAGGTCGTCAAACCATACTAGAAAGAAAGAGAAATTTAAAATGAGAAGAATAAGATTTTATTGATCTTGACAAAGAGGTGGAGGACAGACGATTTGCCACCATTCATGATAGTCGGCAGACACTCTAGGACCTGGAAAGATTTTAAGAGAGACAAAGGAATCCCAGCCGTAGCGGGCAGAATGATATGCCCCGGACCATTGTGCGGAAGTGAGATCGAACTCTGTCATAGTTCCTGATAACAGTCGGGCTTCGACATACTGCTGCCTCTGGGAGAACTGTCGAACACATCTCTCTGGTTGGTAGTAAGTGCAAAAGAATGGTCCTAGCAACTTGAACCGCTTACCATAAGCGCAGGTATATCTGGGAGGAGATATTTGCCGATCAAAATAGTCCCAAACAACGTCATCCTCTTGAATGTTGTTGATCATAGACCGGTACTGCGCCACTGGGAGGAGTTCTTGACCATTGTATCTAAAAGAGCTTGCTCGGGCTGGAACGTGCTGGAAAAACCAGGACTGAAGTGCGTAGATGCATCCTTCAACTAAAATGGACTCTCCAAGTGAGAATCGAGTCAGACCTCGATAAAGGAAGGCGAGCGCTGCCATGGCTATAGAGAGGCGATTGGTTTGCCGACTTCCCCATCTTCTCATAAGCTGGATTATCCTGATGTCCATGTAGTTCTGTCCATCTGGGAAAAGGGACAGTCCTATAGTGCATAGAACCATTGCATTCTGAATCTTTTCTTTGGCTGTTCTTGAAAGCGAGCTGACTTCGACGAAGGTCCCGTACTGGCGGTACAACTCAAGTAGGTCAACATATTCATCTCCTTCTAACTGGATCAGGGGCCAAGATCGGCGGCCTGTCATACGAGCTAAGGAGTCTCGAGGGTCCAAACCCTTGACATTGATAAGGAATTGATGCTCTAAGGGGTCGCTTGGTCGACCAGCTGGTTCTGGCAACCCCATGATTTCTGAAAATTCATCCATTAAGACGGTCATTTCTCCCCATGGAAACCAGAAGGTACATGTTCGAGGATTCCATCGCTCTGCCATTGCATGGATCAGGTTGCCATTGATGGTCTGCCTTCCGACTGCTGATGCCAACTCCAATCCGCACTCGCTCAAATGGTCCGGGAACATTCGGGAAAAGCTCTTTAGCCAGGAATAATACCACCGGAGAATGAAAGTTCCGGTGCTAAGGGCTCGATGTTCAGGACGACCTTGTCGCACCTCGAAGGAGATGTGACCTTCAGGAAAGATAGGATCGACTTGACTGGATGCCATCGAACTGAAAACAGAGAAAGACTCAGAATGAGACTTAGGAAAATATGAGAAATTTTGAAAAATTTTGCAGGCAGGATAAAAATGTAGCTAGAAATTCGAGATCCAGTAGAATGGTAGAATGTAAAATCGCCTGGAGTTTTGAAAGAAATTGGATATTTGAGAAAATCATCCAGGGTTTGAGAAAAACATCTTGTGGAAAATAAGGATGTTTTGAAAAAGGCCTAATGAGTTGAAAAACATTGGGAAATATAAAGAATTGAGAAAATCATACATACAATCACATCCTGCACAAACATTTATGCACATTCAGCACTCCCTAAAAGGCTGACTCTAAATGCATCAATTTGAAAATAGCTGTAGGACCTTAATCCTAACTCTAAGTTCAGATCATCTTTGTCCAATCCAATTATGCCGATATACCCGAACCGAAATCCGAGGTACGTGGCATAGAATTTCAACTCCGGTTCTAAGGTAAGGTTTTCCAACATCCTTGAGCGCCTACCGATATACTTCGGACTGTGGCCCGCGGTACGTGGTAGGGGGGTGTTAACCCAAATAGGTGGCCCAGTTGTGAGGCTCTGTCCCGAACTATGGTTCTGGAAGAGAGCCCAGCAACGTGAAGACCGGGACAATATAGGTAAGGGAGGTTTTGAAAAATGATCACATGCAAGAAATAGATGGCTCTAAGTCCTAGAGAGATAGACTTTTGAAAATCTTTGAAGAAGCATACATTGTTTGCATTCAGATCCTAAATTGAGGAGAGTTGTATTTAGACCTAAGTCTATGTGAGCATGAAAATTTCTCCTCAATCTGGTCCTACCAAACCATGCCTAGTCTATATGCAGTCAATGTCAGCTAGGTCAGAATCTAGGCTCCTAGGCTCACATGATATTGAAAGTAAAAGAGCTGACATTTTGTGAACATAATTTCGATAATTGAACTAAGTCAAGCATAATTTAGGTCAGACAAGGACAGGTCCCATCACGGTCGCCAAACCTGTTCTCGTCGCAAAATTTTTCCCCCGTCTCCCCTTCCTTGCGGAAGAGAAAAAGAGAGAAACGCTTTCGCGCCTCAAACTTTGACCGGATTTTGGAAATTGTTTTGAAATACTCGCCTCCGTTTTTTTGAAAATTGCCGGAAAATCCATGGGATGGGGCTCGACCTGTCGGTACGAGGTTCGACCGTTCCTGCCGCCTTTAACAGGGGTAATCGAACCAAGGACCAAAACTATGCTTGACTTGGTTAAATTATCGAAGTTATGTTCTGTCCTAAATGCACAGAGAATTCAGGCATGTGCTATGAGATTTTGGAAAATGCCAGTTGGAAAACATGATGTATGCTTAGAAAAACATTTGGAGTTGGAAAGAATCTCTCAGGAAAAAGGTCAATTTCTCAGGAAACTCAGATAAAAAAGGGGTTTTTGAAAACATGAGAAAGCTTATAAAGATGTGGAAAAATCAGAAATAGTTGAAAATCTTGGGAAAATGGAAGTGATTCCTGAGAAAAGATGAACCTTTTTGAAAAGGGAAACACTTCTTAGGAAAACTTGGACTTTGAGAGTTTTCTTAGGAAAATGATGGAAAATTTATAGGAAAACTCATTGGAGAAGGAAATTCAAAACTTGGGGAATCGAAATCCTGGGAATTTTACCTTTTTAAATACTTGGAAATCGATTTTGGATCTTGAAGAAAGATTGGAAAACTCTTTTGAATATCTTAAGAAAATATCATTTTCCTGGGAAAACTGTGGAAAAACTTGTCTTTGGAAAACCGATTTTGAAAGATTCTTAGAGTTTCTTGAGAAATCGATTTCTTGAGAATGAAGTTTTCTTGAGAAAATCTTGAGAAAATCAATGATTTCATGATGCAAATGATATGAGTGAATGAGAGCATTTTGGAAGATTTTCCAAGAACTTTGTTGGAAAAATGTGTATTAAGTCAATGTAAATCCTTCACATATCCTGACTGTGGCCATGAATATGTTCCGAGTTTAATTGATTTAATGCACAAGATTTTGAAAACATTGGAAGTATGATGTGCATTTTCAAGATAGCCTAAGAGTGTAGGCTCAATGTGACTAGTAGAAAGATGATGGATCTGGGTCTCGTCCATATTCCGACTAGGGCCGTAAATATGGATTCCACCGAGTTCATCAACTCCCTAAGAGTCGGTGCACGTGCCATTCGTGAACATCCATAGTGCTTTTGAAATAGAATGCATGAATCATATAAGCAGGATATTGCATAAATTCAAACTATATGATATGCATCCTAGTCTAAGCAGGAAATTAACTCTCTTATTCCAAAATTTACATTATTACATCACTAAATAAAGGAAATAAAAGAAATTTGCAGACTTCAGCTCCTTCTTTTGAATGTCCCTGCCAAACTTGGAATAAAGTTAGCTCAAATATGTGGGTTTTTCCAAGATTTTCCAATAATATTATGAAATTATTGGATTTAATTGGATATAAACCCTATTCTCATGCTTCCTTGATATTTTGAAATGATGAAAATGCTAGAAATTCAGTGAAAAACAATTTGAAATTCGGAATTGAGGTTAAAATGACCAAAATACCCCTAAAATTAAAGTTACATCTTTAAAATCAGGGTTTTTTGAAGGAAAACTTGGTAAAATTGAGATTTTGAAATTCAAATTGAATCAAATGATGATGAAATGCAGTAAGAGATATGATGACATGCTGCTAGACACATTAAGACAGTAAAATCAGAATTTGGTATTTTGCAATTTATCAAAATAACGAATTTCGCTTGTTTTTCGCTTGGATCGGGGTCCTGCGGGACCCTGTTTTGGTATTATGGATGATCCGAACCTCAAATGGATTCCAAATTGCACCAAATTCGGCATTAAGCATCTAAACACTCTGATAAACAACCTAGAATGCTAAAAAATCACGAAATGATATGATTTCAATGCCAAAATTTAAAGAAAGTCCTAAAATGGTGGATTTTGCCTATGGATCCGAACCAAATGCAATGCCTAATATGATAATGCAAGATTTACACCATGGAAACTTCTGATATTTTGCAAACTGCTAAAAGACCCGAAATGGAACATTTTTGGTTTTTACAGCCTCAGGATTTGAGCCATGGTGAGTTCAATAACAGGGACTTAGTTCTGACAGAGGTAAAAATCACCCTAATCTGATGTAAAATGCCAAAAAAATATAACACAGCCATGGAAATTTATGAAATTAATCAGAGCTATGAACGACACCTACATGAACAACTTTCATGTTTATGACTTCGGCATTTGATCAACAGGAACACAGAGAAAAATATAACTATTTCTGCCTAAACTAACAGACCAGACAAATGTAGCAAAACAAGGGACTGACAAGAAAAATCCAAAGCAGGGGTCAACACTGTTCTAAAAATTACAGGCTTTTAGATGCAAAAAGAGGACATCTCGGAAACCACTTTCACTTTTTACAGTTTCGGATTTGAAGCAACACACAAAGAGATACCATAGCCCTAAGTCGATCCAAGATCTCAGAGGCCCAAATTAGGCTCTGACACGTGTCCCGGACTCTCGGATTTTTGTCAGTCATAAAAAAAATCAGAAAAATCTGAAAAAAATCATATTAAAAACTAGACATTCTCGCAAGTTCAGGGCATTTTTTGGATCGAAAATAGGATCTCCCAGGAGGGAGAACTCGATTTTACAAGTCGGAAAATGGTTTTCAAAACGCATCCCGGGTTACAAAACCCGACTTACCATTTTGGATGTTTACCGCAGTAAAAAAATTCAAATGGCTCCGAATTTTTGGCAAAATTTCAGGGACACCTAAGGGCGCATTCCGTGATTTTTTTGGGATTTTTAATAAAAAATAAATGCATGAAATGACGTGTGGACGGACTGACAAAAACAGAGACTTACTGAAAATAAGCAGAATTGAAAGAAAGGCTAAATTAATCCTAATTAATTCATGAAATATGCTAAATGAATGAAATAAAATGCAAATTAAACCTAGCTAACTACATGCATGTTAAAATCATCAAGGAAGCATAACAAGACATTTTTATATATGTCGTTTTATGAGAATAGCTCAATCCATCCCTCGGATGAGCTCTTTCTTCAAACGACTCCCTATTCGGATTATAGCATCACATCACGGGGAAAAGAAGTGCACCTTGTTTCGTTACGCAGCGTAGGTGCTCTTGAAAGGGGCAGCTACCACGAGCTTCCTTCGTTCTTCACTCCGGGCTTCGGATGGTCCACCAAAATCGAGCTCCGTTGGAATTGGACTGGCCATAGCACGAGCTCTACTCCACCTTCTTCAATGCGCCAAAGGGGGCACGATTTCCAAGGTTCAAAATCAGATGTTAGGAAGGCTAGGTTGGATTTTCCAAGTTCACCAGAGCTAAAAAAAATTGATCTCCCAGGCTGGGCGTGAACCCTTGTTTTTATAATTTTTCTGAAAATTTTTGAAATTCAAACAGGCTGGATCTGAGCCCTCCATGTGGCGCCATCTCAGGGGGGTGCCATCTGGGGGTTTTGAAATTCGAATTTGCCTTTTGCAGGGAGCCCTCAGATGGCGCCACCTCAACAGGCTATTTTGATTTTTTTTGAGAAAATAAAAATGGAAATTTTTGTGGGTGAGACACCTCAGCAGGGGGAATTTGGAATTTTTCAAAAGTTTGCTTGATTCTCTCTGCAGGAAACTCCCAGAAGGCGCCACCTCAGAGGGTTCTCTCTTGGAGTTTGAATTTCAAATTCACTTTTTGTAGGGAGTCTTCAGGTGGCGCCACCTCATGGTGGGCTACCTTTATTAAAAATAAAAAATGGAGCCAAGTGGAGTCCTGGAATGGTGCCACCTCAAAAGGTGTTGACACATGTCAGAAGGACAGAGCAGTGGGCTCAGAGGGCGCCACCTCAGAGGAATTTGAATTTTGCTTTTTCTGGTGAAAGGAGATCTGGACATGTGGCAGTCCAGGATGGTTCCAAGTGTCAGCCTGCTGGAGGAGGTTCTTCAGATGGCGCCACCTCAGAGGAGAATTCGAATTTCAAATGGAGGTTGGCCCTGGAGGAATGGAGGATGGACATGTGGCGCCACCTCAGAGGAGAATTCGAATTTCAAATGGAGGTTGGCCCTGGAGGAATGGAGGATGGACATGTGGCACCACCTCAGGGTGGCTCCTACAATGCCATGTGGCAAGAGGGAGGAAAAAGAGGGCAGTGACATGTGTCTCCTACTTTTCTGAAAGAAGTAGGGAGAAGACATGTGTCCTCTACTTTTTCTGAAAGAAGCAGAGAATGACATGTGGCAGAGGGGAGAGAAGGTGGGCCAAGCCATGTGGCGCCATCTCAGACAGGATGAAAAAGGTAGGAGTTCTTGATTTTCGCCACCTATGGGGGTTTTTGAATATTTGAATTCTAGCTTTTCTGAAGAAAGCAGAAAATGACACATGGCACTTGCCTTTTTCTGAGGAAATGAGGACTTGCCATGTGTCCTCTGCAGGAAACACTCCAGATGGCGCCACCTCAGAGGAGACAAGCCTACCTTTTTTGTAGGAATTCAGAAGTGACACATGTCTTCTACTTTTCTGAGAAAAGTAGGAAGAGACATGTGTCAGGCTACTTTTCCAGAAGGAAGGAGGGGTTGACACCTGTCCCCTGCAGGAGACACTCTAGATGGCGCCACCTCAGAGGAGACAAACTCTACTTTTTCTAGACAGGACAACCTATGACACTTGGCATCTCCTGGTAGTCTTTGAAATGACACATGGCGCAGGATGGATAGGGTGACACATGGCAGATAAAGGGGATGACATGTGGCGGCTTCTGAAGGTAGCCCCACACTGACACTTGGCATGGAAATGGGAGGAGAGAGAAATGACAAGTGGCGCCAATCCAGGGGACAAGGCTCCTATATTTTTGGGTTTTTCAAAATTCAAATTTTCAGAAGGGGAGCTTGTGTGACACCACCTCAGTGTGGGTCCCACATTGCTTCTTTATTGAAATAAGGATAAAACAACAACTTCTTTTTTGGAATTTTCATAAAAATTTGGACTAATGGGAAAAACAGGAATTTTGGAAAGAGTTGACCCTTGTAGGGCGATTTTGTAAAAGAAAGATATTTGAAATTGTCAAAAAGGGCAAAATCTGAGGTGAAGTGACTGAAATCCATATTGAAAACTATCCAGATAGTTTTTCTGAGGAAATATTTTGAAATTCAGAGTCCTGGGGGTAAAATGGGAAAAATTGATAATTTTGAAGACCCAGGGTTTTGAAATCAATTTTGAAAAGAGTTGAAATTCTAATCTGGATTGAAAATTTTGAAATCAAGAGTTCTGGACCTCGAAATGACATGCTGTGCAGTGCAGTGATTTGAAATGCTCATGCAATGATATGCAATGATATGCAATGTCATGTCTTATGAAACGCAATCTTGAACCAAGACTCTGGAGATGTCCGTCTCCTGTCAGGAGTAACATCTTGAATATCTGAGATAAAAATAGAGAAAATTTGAGAGTTTCAGATGAAATTTGGACTGTTGCAAGGTTCGGGCTCAGAAAATGACCATTTTGCCCTCCAGCGATTTCAGAGGCTGGATGTTGATGCTTGGTGGAAATGTTGGGGGGAGTGAAAATTTGGGGTGTTTACACATCCTGCACAAACATTTATGCACATACAGCACTCCCTAAAAGGCTGACTCTAGATGCATTATTTTGAAAACATCTGTAGGACCCTAATCCTAACTCTAGGTTCAGATCATCTTTGTCCAATCCAGTTACGCCGATATACCCGAATCAAAATTTGAGGTACGTGGCATATAATTTCAACTCCGGTTCTAAGGTAAGGTTTTCCAACATCCTTGAGCGCCTACCGATATACTTCGGACTGTGGCCCGCGGTACGTGGTAGGGGGGCGTGAACCCAAATAATTGGCCCAGTTGTGAGGCTCTGTCCCGAACTAGGGTTCTGGAAGAGAGCCCAGCAACGTGAAGACCGGGTAATGATAGGTAATTGGGATTTTAAAAAAAATGATCACATACAAGAAATAGATGGCTCTAAATCCTAGAGAGATAGACTTTTGAAAATCTTTAAAGAAGCATACATCGTTTGCATTCAGATCCTAAATTGAGGAGAGTTGTGTTTAGACCTAAGTCTATGTGAGCATGAAAATATCTCCTCAATATAGTCCTACCAAACCATGCCTAGTCTATATGCAGTCAATGTCAGCTAGGTCAGAATCTAGGCTCCTAGGCTCACATGATATTGAAAGTAAAAGCTGAAATTTTGTGAACATAATTTCAATAATTGAACTAAGTCAAGCATAATTTAGGTCAGACAAGGACAGGTCCCATCACGGTCGCCAAACCTGTTATCGTCGCAAAAATTTTTTTCCGTCTTCCCTTCCTTGCGGAAGAGAGAGGGAAGTCCTTTCGCGATTCAAACTTGACCGGATTTTTGGAAATTGTTTTGAAATATTCGCCTCCGTTTTGAAAATTGCGGGAAAATCCATGGGATGGGGCTCGACCTGTCGGTACGAGGTTTGACCGTTCCTGCCGCCTTTAACAGGGGTAATCGAACCAAGGACCGAAATCGTGCTTGACTTAGTGAAGTTATCGAAATTATGTTCTATCCTATATGCACAAAGAATTCAGGCATGTGCTTATGAAATTTTGGAAAATGCAAGCTGGAAAAACATGATGTATGCTTGGAAAATAATTGGAGTTGAAAAGCATTTCTCAGGAAAAAGATGGAAATCAATCTCTCAGGAAACTCAGGCGAAGAAGGTTTGAAAATCTTAGGAAAGTTTATAAAGACTTAGAAAATCTTGAAGAGATGAGAATTTTAAGAAAAAATCTTGAGAAAATTTAGATGAGAATATCGGGAAAATCTTGAGAAAGTTTATAAAGACCTAGAAAATGAGAATCTCAGGAAAATTTTGAGAAAATTTATAAAGACTTGGAAAACTATGAAGAAATAAGAATCTCAGGAAAATTTTGAGAAAGTTATAAAACTTGGAAAACTATGAAGAAATGATAATTTCGGGAAAATGGAAGGAATTCTTGAGAAAAGATGAACTTTTTTAAACGAAAAATACTTATCGGGAAAAACTCAGACTTTGAGAATTTTCTTAGGAAAATGAGGGAAAATTTATAGGAAAGATCCGTTGAAGAAGGAAATTCAAAACTTAGGAAATTGAAATCCTGAGAATCTGGGTTTTTTTTTTTTTTAATATCTGAAAATCAACTTGGATTCTTGAGAAAATGAGAAATTCCTTTGAAAAGAATCTTAAGGAAATAACTTTTTAAGGAAAATCACAGGAAAACATTTGTTTTGGGAAATCCAACTCCGAATATCATCATAGTTTCTTGAGAAAATCGATTCCATGAAGTGAAAATCTTTTGAGAAAATCATGAGAA
Source organism: Nuphar pumila (assembly GCF_984573655.1). Taxonomy (NCBI): domain Eukaryota; kingdom Viridiplantae; phylum Streptophyta; class Magnoliopsida; order Nymphaeales; family Nymphaeaceae; genus Nuphar; species Nuphar pumila. The sequence goes on along the minus strand of NC_143262.1, from coordinate 32,047,537 downwards.
AAATAAATGATGCAGATGATGTGAATGAATGAATGCACTTTTGAAAAAATTTCTGAAAATTTTATTGGAAAAATGTGGATTAAGCCAAAGTAAATCCTTCATATATTCTGACTGTGGCCATGAATATATTCAGGGTTTATTTGAGTTAATTCACAATATTTGGAAAACATTGGAAATATGAGGTGCATTTTCAAGATAGCCTAAGAGTGTAGGCTCAATGTGACTGGTAGAGAGATGATGGATCTGGGTCTCGTCCATATTCCGACTAGGGCCGTAAATATGGACTCCACCGAGTTCATCAACTCTCTAAGAGTTGGTGCACGTGCCATTCGTGTTCATCCACGGTGAATTTAGAAAATTGAGATATATGCATCATATAATCAGGATATTACTGAAATCAAACTATATGAGATGCGGCCTAATCTAAGCAGTAAAAGTAAATCTTATTCCAAGGTTTACATTGGATTGTTACATTGCATAACATAAAGCAAAAGAAAATTGAAATGGAGCCAAAGAATCTGCATCTTCTAGATTTTCCTGCAAAATGAGAGTTAGTACAAAATAACCAAGGCAATGAACATATATACATAATATATACAACGAGGAGACATATACATATATCAAAATGCTAAAATAAGTGCTAAATGTCATGTAACAATGGAGGTGTAACTATATGAGAAAATATATGGATGTTTATACATGGAAATAAGAGCACATGAAGAGATATATATATAGTTATAAGTATATATCTACGTATATATATATATACATATATATATACATATATACATATACATATAGTTAAACATATATATATATATATATATACATATAAATAGAAAATATGTACATACCAATGAAAACTACATATAATAGGTAAAACCAGAAATTACAAGTATATACAGTTTCTGTAGGTGATTTCACGCAACCATACTTCTCAAATTACAAAGTAATTTTCAATGAAAATGGGAATAGAGCTTCCCTATATATCCATAATGAAGCACACCAAATATGGTTAGGAGATCACGATTGGATATACAGATATCCGTTCATGAACATGGTCAAATATCAAGACTGCACACTTACAGCAGAAAATGAATATGTGCAGGAAATGGGTTGTGGAAGTATCATGGGCTATTTCATGGATATCATGAAAAGGAGATGAAAAGCTTGGTGAATAGGTGAAAATGTTGTGAAAAATGATGAAACAATATATATAAGTAGTGCTGCAAATGGGGTGATATTATAACAATATAGCAAACAAGAGTTTAGCACTAAGCTAAGCAAAATCTCATAAAACCAAGGGTGATGTTCAAGCCATAACTTCATAAAACAGAATTTTGAACATCAAGCTCTTAAATCAAATGATGATGTATTTACAAGAGTAAGAGAAAAGAGAAATATATGCAATAATAACTACACATTAAGGGATATATTTATATATATATATATATAAGTATATATCTATGTATATATATATACATATATACGTATACATATAGGTAGATATACCTAGATATACATATATATATATAGAAATAAAATGAGAAAATATATGCATTAATGGAAATTCTACAAAATGGGTAAAATCAGAAAATATGGATATACACAGTTTCTGTAGGTAACTTTACATAGCTGTATCTCCCAAATTACAACATATTTCTCAGTAAAATCGGGTATGTAGCTTCCATATATATCTACAATTAAGCATGCAAAAGATGGTTTATAGACAATGAATGGATATAAAAATATCCAAACGTGCACATGGCCGATTATCAAGACTGCACATCTGCAGAAAAGTGAATGGGTAAATGCATAACATGCAAAATGTGCAGGAAATATGTTGCGGTCACCCTTGATCCTTCTTCATGTTGCCTCAATATCCATTGATACAGTTTCTCATGGGAAGATGAATATTTAACAAACATAAGCACAAAGATAAATGAAAATAATAACCAAACAACAACCACATAATAGTGATGTCTCCCCATCGCAGAAATCAACTGACTTAAAAAGCATTTGTTGCATTCCTCGGCTATTGTTCCACTCGCATGGGAAGATGAAACCTCTTGCCATGAGACAATGTTCTACTCATTTTCTACTAAGCATCTCTATAATAGAGAATGTGTTAACCACTGCTACCAACTGTTATTTCAAAGCCCCGGACCATCACTATGTAGACCTACTTCCAAATAACAAAAATAAACAAAATATGTGTTTTAACTTTAAATTTTCTGTAGCAACATTAACCGATGGAGCATGGCACACTTCTTCTCAGGCCATCGCTAAGATTGCTGCAATTTCAAAGGAGATGGGAATAAGGCAAGATGCATTTGAGTGTTTGGTCTCTATTTCATCTACCTATTAGGAAGTCCTTGCTCCTTACCTGCAGAACCCTTTTGAACTGACTTCCAATGCCATAAAAAAAAAACGATGAAATGAATTTGAAGTAACACAAAGAGATTAATTTAGTGCATTGTAACCAAAATGAGCATCCATAACCAAATCACCTTGCATATAACACAAAATCCAACTCACAGAGATGCAAAAATTATGAAATCAATACCTAATCTTATCTTTACAGAGTTGCTGCAACATTCAAAAGGGAGAGATCGATCAGCCAGGCTTCTTCTTCTGCTGGACGTCTTTTGCTGGGGCTGAAGAAGAAGGGACGGCAGTGCCTTCTAGACCTTTGCAGAAACTGGGCTGAAGATGGATGAGAAATGGTGCTGGTGGTGGTTCTCTTACGGTGGGGTTGAAGAAGATGAAGACCACGTCTTCTGCTGGCTGGGCTTTGCTATTGAGTTGAAGGTGGGTGGAGAAAGATGAAATGGGTCAGCCCCTTTGGAGTTTCAGCTGGTATGCTGAAACTGCTGAGAGGCAACGGCTGGAATGGATGAACATGTGAGGGAGTTCACGCTGGATGCAGGAATCGCCGACTGGATCTCTTACTTGCTGGTGGGTTGGAGTGGCTGAACTGAAGAAGGTGATCTTTAGCTGCTGTTGGAGGTGAAAGTGGCTCCACGCTGAGAACTCCCACCTGCAAAACAGAAAAAAAAAAACATTAATCGGCCAGGCTTCCTCCTCCTTCCATCGGCTAATGGCTACCTTTAAAACTTTCAGCCCCTCCTGAAAAAAAAACGCAGCCCTCTCCTCATTCATGAGGGTCCGTTATCAATTTTTTGATTTTTTTTTCAAATTGGACTTCAATGCTACCATTTTCAAAAGGGCGCATCTTTTGATTTTTTCAAATTTTGGTTTTATTTCCCTAAGTTTTAGGTAAAAATAAAATTTTTTACCTTAGGGAAATTCGGCTGTGCCATTAAGGCTGCCTCTTTCTAAATTTTTTTTTTATTAAAACAAAAAAAAAATAAAAAAAAATAAAAAGGAAATAAATGAGAGGCTTTTATGGAAATGCCACTTCAATCCACTTTTAAAATCTTTTTGAAAATAAAGCTTTATTTTGTTTTGTAAAATCTTTTATTTTCAAATAGGGTGCCACATGTGTGTGGGCCCACTAAAAAAAATAAATAAATAAATAAGAATTTTAAAAAGAAAATTTTGCAAATTGGTGTGACCTCCGAGTGGGTCCCACTTGAGGATAAGATACTTACCTGGGAATCTGAGTATGGTGCTAGTTCAAAGGTGGGTCCCGCTCCGTTTATTTGAAGATACAAAATAAAACATTATTTGTTTTCAAGAATTTGGAAAAATTGGTTTTTCAGAGCAAAATATGGATAAAGTAAATGTAAAAATTTTGTAAGGAGATTTAAAATCTTTTGCAAAAAGTTTTGAGATAAAATCTTTAAAATCAATATCCAAATATCCAGATTGTTTTCTTGAGGAAAATTTTTGTAATTCAAAGTCCTGGGGGTAAAATGGGAAAATTTGGTAATTTTGAATACCCAGGGTTTTAAAAATCAATTTGAAAAAGTTTAAACATCAAATCTGGATGGACAATTTTGCAAATCAGGAGTTCTGGATCTCAAACTGATATGCTATGCAGTGAAATGATGCAATGCTATGCACAGACATGTTCTATGAAATGTCACTCTGAGCTTGAACTTGGAAATTCTAACTTTTTGTCCAGAAAGATGATTTTGAAATTTTGCAATTTGAAGATGTCTCTGAACCAAAATATGAAAATTTTGAGGTTCAAGAATGAAATTTTGGACTTTCTGCAAGGTTTAATCTCAAAAAATGACCATTTTGCCCTTCATTGCTTCCGGAGAACTGAAATGTGCCGATTGAGGGCAATGTCAGGGAGGTGAGTGAAAATTTGGGGTGTTTACATTATGCTACTACATAAGTTTGATCTCGAGATTTGAGATAAGAAAGGAAGTGAGAACGTAGTAGCAAACCATCTCTCTAGACTGGTCGTGGAGTCCACGCAGGATCAGAGGCCGATCAATGATTCTTTCCCCGATGAGCAGATTATGGCCGTCAGAACATCGCAATTACCCTGGTTCACAGATATTGTGAACTATCTAGTTTTGAGGAAGATTCCTGAGCATTGGAATAGGAATGAGCGAGAGCGATTCTTATCACAAGTGAGGCAGTACTATTGGGATGAACTAGAATTGTTCAGATATTGCACAGACAGATCATCAAAAGGTGCGTCCTGGAGGAGGAGTATTAGTCCATCCTTAGTTTTTGTCATTCGTTAGCTTGTGGAGGGCATTTTAGTAGTAGGAAGACAGCTGCAAAGGTTTTGCAGTCTGGATTTTTTTGGCCCACACTCCACAGAGATGCACATGAGTTCTGCAGAAAGTGCATTCATTGTCAGCAGACAGGGAATATGTCCAAGAGGGACATGATGCCCTTGCTCCCGATCTTGATTGTTGAGGTTTTCGACGTTTGGGGCATAGATTTTATGAGCCCATTTCCGCCATTGTTTGACAACTTGTATATCTTAGTGGCGGTTGATTATGTGTCCACATGGGTCGAGGCTGTGGCAACCAAGACCAATAATCACAGAGTTGTGCTTAAGTTCATCAAGCATAATATTTTCAGTCGTTTTGGTGTGCCACGTGCGATGATAAGTGATGGTGGAAAGCATTTCAGGAATGTATAGGTAGCTTCTCTTCTAAGAAAGTATTATGTCAATCATCGGTTCACCACTCCATATCATTCACAGACCAGTGAACAGGTCGAGGTTTCTAATAGGGAAATCAAGCAGTCTTTAGACAAGACAGTTCACTCGGACCGCAAGGATTGGTCCCAACGCCTAGATGATGCTCTTTGGGCATATAGGATTGCGTTTAAAACTCCCATTGGCATGTCCCCGTATCGTCTTGTTTTTGGGAAAGCGTGCCACCTCCCTGTCGAGCTAGAACACAGCGCATATTGGGCAATCAAGAAGTTTAATTTTGACCTCACCCAGGCTGGCAAAGAGCAATCATTGCAGCTCACTGAGTTAGAAGAGCTCAAGAATGATGCATATGAGAATGCCAAGTTATATAAGGCTCGCACTAAGGCCTTTCATGATAAGCACATTATCAGAAAAGTGTTTGAGTCAGATCAGAAAGTTTGGTTGTTTAATTCTCGTTTGCATTTTTTTCCAAGTAAATTAAGGTCAAGATGGGATGAACCTTACATTGTGAAAGAAGTATTCTCGCACGGAGCAGTGACATTATTTGACCCACGTACCAGAGGCACATTCAAGGTGAATGGGCAAAGACTGAAGCCCTACATATCAGATACCTTACAGGCCGGTGAGTTTGAGGTCTGGGATCTCACGAAGGAATAGGATCTGAGCAGAAGAATGTATCATATGTAGATAGTAGAATTAGTTTTGTTTTTCAGTTTTAGCATTTGTTTTTGTTCAGTCATTTGATTTCATATGAATTTACACTTGTTCTGATTCATGCAGGTTATCTGATATTCAATATGGGAGGATTAGTTACCAAGTGCAGGACACAGCTTTCAAAGCAGAACATTGACCAGATTAGCAGAAAACTATGCATTTGTATATGCATAGTGGTGGTGCAAAGTCAAGTCAATTTCAGAGGCCCGACACATATCAGGTTGTATCTATCATTTCTCTCATATTTGTTTTATTGATCTTTAGTGTGCATTTGCATTGCATGTTTACATATTTTGTATTCTACTAGGGACAGTGTCATTCAAGCATGGGGGGATGGTTTAGATGCACACTAAAATTTTTATTTTATTTTTTTATGTCAGGTAGCTAAAAACTTATAAAATTAGGTCGTTAAGAACAAAGTTTGTAGCATATATGATTGTTTTTGCATAATCTAACAATTGAGAATTTTTTAAGCCCCATGTAAAAAAAAATCTGATCTGATCCAAAAAGAGTAGTTATTTATGAAATGATTCAAGGAAAAGATAGTATTTGAATGTTAGAATGTTTTGAATCACTTTAGTATAAGTATGCACAATATGTTTTGTGGAAGAACTAAGCAATTGAAAGAGGTTTTGAAATATGAGCTTAAAAGAAAAGAGCTACGTTTAGTTGTTGATGTCTTCGCGATTCTCAGTAGTTGAGCTCAGACACAAGTTGAAGTGTTTGAAGTCTCTCGACGAAAAGGATAATGAAGGAGATTATCCTCTTGTCTAGTCGATATCTGTGGCCTATGCGGTTTGAGTAAGTAGAGTCTGAAGGGTGTTTTACACCTGGTGCCCTAAAGTCATCTGGTTTGGGAGCCACCGATTCGAAAGCTTGTTACATGAACTTCATAGAAAGCCTAAGAAATAGAGACATTGCACATGATGAGAAGAAGACTATATGTAAACTATTAAAATAGGTCTAGTGACTCGAGCAATTAAGTCCGAGGGATACACTGTATATGGTGCCCTAAGGTCGTCAGGCCTAGGAGTCACTGACCCAAAGCTCGCTACATGGGTCACGAAACTAGATATTTGAATTAGTGCTCAAGTGAGAAGAATTGAAAACTAGTGAAAAATTGAAAATCAAAAGAATAAGATTGAGCTTGATGAGGAAAATTCATTGCTTAGGAATAGTTGTGAAACATTGTGCAGAAAATATACAAGTATCGATAAATAAATAATAACATGATAATACTTGACTTTTTGAGGAAAATCATAGATAATTACAAGTTTAGAAAAGTGAAAGAAAAAGGTTTTACTGTGGTGGCATAAGAATTCTAAATTTGTTATGAGAGTGTAAATTACATGAAATATTTGCTTAAACTGATTTCTTAATTGCCTAACATTTTTGAAAACTAATTTTTGCATGACATTGATGTTTGTGGGTAGCATCTCTGCAAACCCTCACGAGACCTTACTCGTTCACTGGGGTAACCCAGGGGTTTAAAGGGATTGTTGCATGAGCTAAATGCAATTGTGATTCCTATGAAAGTGAGTTAGGTATTTTAATTGTTTATTGCATATTTGTTTATTTTCCAATGTCATAACTTAGTTAGTTTGTTTATTAAGGGACTAACAAATATTCAAGCATGGGGGTATTTGATGATGCATGAAATGTACATCATTTTAATATAATATTCATGCATTTTTAGGTGATCTTAAGGTTTAGAACCCAAGATTGGATGTATTTTGATATAAATAAGTCTTGGTTCGAATTTCAATTAAATCGGAGTTAAATTGAGTGAGATATTGCAATTTTAGTGCTTGGGCATGGATTTCAAGGTAATTCGGATCAAGATCCGACCCAAATAGATCATATTGGGTCTTGGATCAGTTCTTAAACATCACAATCCAACTCAAATGGGATCCAAACCCAATTTATAAAATGTTTTCAGAAAAAACCCTTTAAAAAGAAGCGCATAGCATTTCTTTTTATTTTAAACCTTTTTTTGAAATTGTGAAAACTTCAGCTCAAAGTTTAAATACGTTTTTCTGAAAACCCTAAGACATTTTTGCCTAGGGATTTGCACCCAGATGAAGCTCTCAGCCTTCACCATGCCTCCCTCTTTATGCCATCCCCTTTCTTCCCCATTTCCAAGATTTTCTAAGCCTTCCTTTCATTTTTCTCTTATGCATTCCATTTTCTACTTCCTTTATCTTTTTCCCCTTCATATTGCCTTCATTGTTTAACGTGTGCTTGCTATTTTTGCAGGTTTTGCAGATCAAAGAGGAGCTATTCCTAGCTGGTGTGTTGTCTACTCCACTAGGAAGGATCGGCTCGACCTCTCCGGTCTTCTTCTCCACCCGAGCATGGCTCGGTTTGCCTTCCACCCCTCGGCGCCTCTATTGGGTGTATCTCTTGCAGTAGTAACAGCCATGTTATCATGAAAGCAACCCCTAAAAGAGTTTAGCAGCGAGAATCCTTGGCATCAGCCGCTCTTTCTACCCTCACTTTCGTCGGATCACCCTTGAGGTAGGATCTTTTTCTTCCCCTTTCTTTTAGGAAAATCGAGTCCACCTATATTCGAGTCTCTTTAATCTCAAACCTCTCTCATTTTATGTTCCTTTTGACAGTAAAACCACTGTCGTTATTTGAGTATTTTCTGTGTTTAAATGTCGAGTATGGTCTTAGGTTAGGCATCAGTCCCTTTTCAATAGCTCGTTTTAGCCAAAGTTAAAAATCGGCTAAATCTACTCTAGCTGGTTTTAACATTTTGCCCATGTCCGTTTTCTGATTTCTCTTAGCAATACAGTAGGTTAAAAAGGTATTGTTCTAGGTAGTTTAAGGTTGAATCTAGCTTAGTTCCACGTTAGATTTAGGGTCGAGTCTTAGTTTGTGTCAAGTTATACAAATCAGCTAGTTTGTGTCTTGTTAATTTCTCGCGATTTTCAATGTTTGAGTTTGAGTTTGAGTTTTGTAATAGGTTGAAATACCAGTAGACTGTATTTTATCAGTTCTAAGTTGGGTTTAGTTGATAATTAGGGTGAAATTTTGGTCTTAATTTAGTTCAAAGGTTGTTTCAAAAAGAAAAAAAAATCATTTTTCTATAGTTTAGGCAAAAGTCGTTTTAGGTGTGTTAATGGTTGCCATTTCCTTCATAGAGAAGGTAGGTATGGCTGTAGCTTAGATTTTAGGAAAGTGTTGTTTAGGGTCCAGATTCATTGTATTTAGTTTTAGAAAGTTTTAGGTTTAATTCAGTAATTTAGATTTGTGTGTATTAGCTAAAATATTTTTTTTTCCTAATTTATGTTTTACATTCCATTCATACCCTTAAAGTTAGGTGTGTAGCTATTCGTTTAGTTAGGTTAATTAGAGACTAGATTAACTTATTATTTAATTTTGCATTTTAGTAAGAAAGGGCGTATTAGTATTTTTGGTTTAAGGGACGATTTTGGTATGAGTTGTAGCCTTTCCAAATTCATGGAATTCAATTGAGGCAAGTATGACCTCTCCTTTCAATTGTGGAAATAATTTTGATTTTCAATTCCCTTTCTAAAAAAATCGTGTGCAAGGTTTTGGGAAAAAATTTCAAAAGTGGCTATCTTCTTTTAATGAAAAATTGAAACCGTGTGGGCCCATTGAACTTGACGGTTTTGCAATTACAATCCTTCCAAATGGGTCCCTAAGGTAAGGATGTATGGGTGCTTTCATTTCCAAATCCGTTGCTTAATATTTTCATTCTCTCTCTTAATTCCATATCCTGACATAGCATAAATATAGCATTAATAATTTTAGTAGGTGTTGACTTAGATTTAGGCTTTCAAAATCATGATTACCAATTTAGGTAAGTATGATGTGTTTGCATTAGTGGTAGCCTTAATTCCATTTAGGTGCTTGACTATGATAGACTCATTACTTTGTATTTCTTTCATTCTCATTTTTAGTAAGTAGTCTTTGTTTATTAGGTTTATTTTAATTCATCTAGGGTGGCGTGAACCTATGTCAAAGATAAACTCTAAATCATTCCCCTTACTAACCCTAGTTAGGTAATTAACCCTAGCTAAGTTAACTAATTAACATTAGGTTGATATCGTGTTAACCCTAAGTTCAATTTAGCTTTGGATTTAATCTTCGTGTTTTTAATTAATTATTTAGTTTACATTAAGAGAGTTTATTAGGATTAGTTAAATCCACTAACGTAGATATTTTAATTAGCACTTGCATATTAGTTTACAATAGTTTAAGCGTAGCATTTCGTTTAGATTAGATTTAGAATTAACTTGTTTAATTCGTTTACATGTTTGCTTAGTTAATTCATTTGCTTTCATTTTCTTTAGTTTAACAGTAGATTAGAAGTGTTTAGGACTGTTTTTACATGTAATTCAATGGCATAGTGTATTTAGTGGATTCTTCCAAATGAATAGTGCATTGATTTAAAAATTAGATTTTTGCATCAACTTGCACTCGTCATTTTATGTGCAAATTTTTAGAGTTTTTCAAAAACATTTACTTTGTTCCCTTCATCTATGTGTTCACTGTCAGCATACCAAAAATCAGCTCATTTCGAGTTGATTTGGTCTGACTTTTAAACGTTTTTCAAAATCAGCTTTTTCGCGTGTTTAAATTTCGGGACATACGATTTCCAGATTTTATACGAATTTGAAACGCTTATATCTGGAGCTTCCAGAAAATTTTTTCAAATCTGTAAAGTCTGACAGATTCTTGAATCTGTTAAAAACAGAACAAAAGAAAAATCGTGAAAATCGAATTTCTTTTGCTCCTTCAAATTCACTGTTTGCGAAAAGCTGTCAGAATCCACTTTTGCACTATTTGAGGGCAAAATAGTCATTTCATTAGTTGTGTGTTTTTGGTCGTTCTCATTCTTTTTCTACATGTCAGTTAGTCTAATTGCAGCAACTAACTTAGTTAGATTCAGAATAGTTACTGGATGTATTGAGAAATAACATCTTATTTAATTTTATTTATTTTTTATAATTTAGTTCAGTAATTCCTCGTAGAATTAGGTTTAGTATAAATTTTAGAATTATTTATTATAATTGTGTACTAACTTTATATTTTCTTGTGTTTTAGGTTAATAAAGTTTACAACAGGTCAAAAGGCTGATTCAGAATGAAAATGCTCATGCATATGTGGTGAAAGGACGAAATTGCCATTGGCGATCTGGAGAAGACTTTAGAAATTTGTTTCTAGTTAACTGTAATTTCCTTAGAATAGTGTTATTTAACTTAGATTAAGAGTTTGATATTAACAAATTGAAATTCTTAGAAGTAATTTGAATATTTCCCGTTCCCTGAGGATTCGACTCGTGCTTGCCACATTCATGGAAAGTCGGTTTTTATTATTTTTGGTTGATGATTTTCCAAACCTTTTACTGAAAAATATCTTTTAAAATGCCCACTGCAAAAGTTCAACCGAATTTTGGTGTTGTTGCCGGGGAACGGCGAGTATATTTTGTTATTTCTTCGATTTTAGTTTATTAATTTGTGTTTAGTTAGTTGTTTTTATTTGTTTTAGTTAGTAGGATTAACATAGTTAGTAAATATAGGATTCACTTACTGTTTTCCTAGGATTCACTGGAATACATACTTCAAGGAGCCATTAGACAGGTGGGTTTTAGAGAACATAGTTTGTGATTTCCTGCATCTCTTTATTTTGGTAATTTAGATTAGATTTTGTTTTGTTGTTCATATAGCATAAGTAGTTAGTTCTGACATAGTTAGAGTAGCATTCTGTGCTTTTGTGATTTGAATTGCAGTATTTAGATTAGTTTAGTTTAGATAGATTTAGGTCGTTCCATACATCTGGTCTTAGCACCAGTGTATGCAGGGGCGAAGAGCTTTGGGTACTCCATTGCATCCTTTTGTTGACAACTCAGAGAGAATTTTACATTCTCCTCGAAGTTTGACAGCAATGGGTGATATGGATCCTCCAGCTCCAGTTCCTCCCTGCGCTCTGAGGGAGTACTTCACTCCCACAGACTATGTTCAGGCATTCTGCATTCAGAGACCCGATGTAGGAGCGCCTCATTATGAGATTAAGGCCAGTATCATTCAGATGCTCCCATCCTTCTACAACCTTAGTCATGAGGATCCCTATAGACACCTTGATGAGTTCCTCAAAATCTGTTCTATAGTGAAGATACAAAATTTTGATGACGATGCTTTGAAATTGACCCTGTTTCCGTTCTCATTGAAAGACAAGGCCAAGTATTGGCTAAAGTCCTTAGATTCTATAGAAATAGGGTCTTGAGATCAATTACAGCAGGAGTTTATGAGAAAATACTTTCCCATAGGTAGGACGAATCAGTATAGGCGAGCCATCACTAGCTTTTCAGAGCTAGATGGCGAGCAATTTCATGAGACATGGGAGAGGATGAAGGATCTCCTTAGGAAGTGTCTCCATCATCAGGTGCTGAGATGGCAACTGGCGCAGAGTTTCTACGATAGATTGTCTGACAGGAACCGTCAGATGATCGACTCTTCTTGTAGAGGGACATTCATGTTAAAGAGTGAAGATGAAGCATGGAGACTGTTTGACACGTTAGCAGAGAATTCCCTCCATCATGCTGCTATCTCTCAGTCTGATAGACCCACACCCAACATTCCTAAGAAAGGTGGCATTTTTTAGATTGGTCCATCTACTGCATTACAATGCAAAGTGGATATGATTGCGCAGAAGCTGGATCAACTTCTCGAGAGCCCATCTCCCAGTCATCAGATGTGTACTCTTTGTGCCAGTCCGGCACATTCGATCACTGAGTGCCCTTCGACAGCGCAGTATATTGAATTTGTGCAAGAGCAAGTTCAGGCCGCTCAGGGTTACGCCAGACCTCCGAACAACCCATATTCATCTATATATAACTCGGGGTGGCGTAACCATCCTAACTTTTCATGGAAGAATCCCCAGCCTTCTTCTCAGCTTCTCCCCTCTCAGCCTGCTCGACCACCACCATTTACTCAGACATTTCAGAGGTCGAGCTTTCCTCAGACCACTCCTTCTTTTTCTCCTCAGCTCTCACAAGAGTCTGCTCAACAGGCTTCTTTCGAGGAGCGACTTATTCAAGCATTCCAAGAGGTGAAAACCTCTAATCAGAATGCCTTCGAGAAGTGCAGTCAGATATTGAGTTCTCATACTCAATCCATCGTGAAGTTAGAATCACAGATAGGGCAATTAGTAGAAGCGATAAGTCGGAGACCTGAGGGCAGTTTGCTAAGTCAGACACTGATGAACCCAAAGGGCAAGGAACCAATGACAGGAGGCTTGTACATCACAGAGTCACAACAACAAGCCAAAGTTGTTATGGCCCTTAAGAGCGAACGTGAGTATCACGTCGAGAGTAGAGTGAGGACAGATGAGCCAGAATTGAGCATACCATCTTATGCGGATCAGTCCTCCACCCCAGTTCAGGAGCAGGATAGGAGTGAGCCTTCTCACAAAGAGGAAGACCCCAAGATGTATATTCCAAAACCACCCTATCCCAAAGCGTTAGAATCTCCCGTTGGCAGAGAAAAGCAAAGCATGAAGGTCTAGGACATGCTTGAAATCTTTAAGCATGTACAGATCAACCTGCCCTTGCTAGATGCCATTCAGCAGGTGCCGGCTTATGACAAATTCCTTAAGAAACTCTATACCCATAAGAGGAAATCCAGAGGAAGAGTTCCTACCAAAGTCCATCTGACTAAGCAGGTGAGTTCAGTGCTTTAGCACCAGACCCCACCAAAGTTCAAGGACCCTGGAGCCCCGATCATTGCATGCACCAAACATCCGGATAGAATGCGCATTGCTTGACCTTGGAGCAAGTGTAAACATTCAGCTCAGATATTTCTATGATTCATTTGGGCTAGGAGAAATGAGATCGACCCCGATTACACTCCAGCTAGCAGATCGTTCTGTCAAGGTACCGAGAGGTGTCCTGAAAGATGTGCTAGTTAAAGTGGATGAGTTCTACTTTCCGGTGGATTTCATTATCCTTGACATGGAAGGAATTGATAGCCAGCATTAGACTCTGATCATTCTTGGCAGACCATTCTTAGCGACAACCAATGCATGCATCAATTGCAAAACCAGAGCCATGGACTTGTCGTTTGGCAACCGAAAGGTTAGACTGAACATTTTCAATGCCGCGATGGGTCCAGTGGGAGATGTGGAGTGCTTTCAGGTTGATATAGCACAGGATTTAGTAGAAGCACAACCAGAGTTCTATATGACAGAGGATTCCCTTGATATGTACCATACATGAGATGATAGTTGTAGAGTTAGTGTAGATGTGTCGTTAGTTTCGTCAGGATCCCATCCTTGGAGAGGGAGCATTAAACCTCTCCCACCACTTGGTGAGACCCCAGCCAAATCTTCGATAGAGTATCCACCACAACTTGAGCTGAAACCCTTACCAGATTCACTCAAGTATGCATACCTCAGAGTTGGTGAAACTCTGCCTATGATCATCTCGTCACTGCTCACATCGAAGCAGGAACAGAGACTGATAGACATTTTGCGAGAGCACAAGGCAGTGATTAGCTTGGGGGTTACAAATTTAAAAGGGATTGATCCTTCATTCTGCATGCATCAGATTCATTGTGACGAAGAAGCCAAGCCGATGCGTGACATGCATAGAAGATTAAATCCTAATATGAAAGAAGTGGTGAAAAATGAAGTGGTCAAGTGGTTGGATTTTGGGATCATATACCCCATTTCTGATAGCCAGTGGGTCAGTCTGATTCAGGTTGTGCAGAAGAAATCTAGACTCACTGTAGTGGAGAACGAAAAGGGGGAGAGCATTTCAATGAGGACCACCACAGGGTGGCGAGTTTGTATTGATTACAGGAAGCTGAATGCGGCAACACAGAAAGATCACTTCTCGTTGTCGTTCATTGATCAGATTTTGGAAAGACTTGCAGGATAGAGTTACTACTGTTTCTTGGACGGATATTCTGGATACAATCAAGTAGCTGTCCATCTTGATGACCAGAAGAAAACCACATTTACATGTTTGTATGACACTTTTGCATTTAGACGTATGTCGTTTGGGCTCTGCAATGCCCCGACAACTTTTCAGAGGTGCATGTTAGCTATCTTCTCCGACATGGTGGATGATGTCATAGAAGTTTTCATGGATGACTTTTCTGTGTATGGCTCTTCCTTTGAGGATTGCCTCCAGAAACTTACTCAAGTATTGAGTAGGTGTATGGAGACAAACCTAGTTTTGAGTTGGGAGAAGAGTCATTTTATGGTCCAAGAGGGGATTGTGCTCGGACACATTGTGTCCAAAAGAGGGATAGAGGTTGATCGAGCGAAGGTTGAGTCAATTTCACGATTGACTCCACCCACCACTGTTAGGCAGGTACGTTCATTCTTAGGGCATGCTGGATTTTACAGGCGGTTCATCAAAGATTTTAGCAAAATCTCTCGACTGCTCTGCTCATTATTGGAAAAGGATCAGCCCTTTGAGTTTGGTGATGACTGCATGAAGGCCTTTGAGATACTTAAAGAGGCCTTGACCACTGCACCCATTTTGAGACCTCCGAATTGGATGCTTCCATTCGAGATTATGTGTGATGCTTCCGACTATGCAATGGGGGCCATTTTAGGACAAAGGATTGACAAGAAGCCTTACGTGATATACTATGTGAGCAAAACTCTGTCCGATGCTCAAATGAACTACACCACGACAGAGAAGGAACTACTCGCAGTAGTATTCGCTTTGGATAAGTTTAGGTCCTATCTTCTCGGTTCGAAGGTGGTTGTCTATATTGATCACGCTGCATTAAAGTATCTTCTCAACAAAAAAAGACACCAAACCGAGACTCATCCGATGGGTTATGTGTTATCGGCGCAAATAAATTTTTCCGTCTTCCCTTCCTTGCGGAAGAGAGAGGGAAATGCTTTCGCGATTCAAACTTGACCGGATTTTTGGAAATTGTTTTAAAATACTCGCCTCCGTTTTGAAAATTGCGGGAAAATCCATGGGATGGGCTCAACCTGTCGGTACGAGGTTCGACCGTTCCTGCCGCCTTAAATAGGGGTAATCGAACCAAGGACCGAAATCGTGCTTGACTTAGTGAAGTTATCGAAATTATGTTCTATCCTATATGCACAAAGAATTCAGTCATGTGCTTATGAGATTTTGGAAAATGCAAGCTGGAAAAACATGATGTATGCTTGGAAAATAATTGGAGTTGAAAAGCATTTCTCAGGAAAAAGATGGAAATCAATCTCTCAGGAAACTCAGGCGAAGAAGGTTTGAAAATCTCAGGAAAGTTTATAAAGACTTAGAAAATCTTGAAGAGATGAGAATTTCAAGAAAATCTTGAGAAAATTTAGATGAGAATATCGGGAAAATCTTGAGAAAGTTTATAAAGACCTAGAAAATGAGAATCTCAGGAAAATTTTGAGAAAATTTATAAAGACTTGGAAAACTATGAAGAAATAAGAATCTCAGGAAAATTTTGAGAAAGTTATAAAACTTGGAAAACTATGAAGAAATGATAATTTCGGGAAAATGGAAGGAATTCTTGAGAAAAGATGAACTTTTTGAAACGAAAAATACTTATCGAGAAAAACTCAGACTTTGAGAATTTTCTTAGGAAAATGAGGGAAAATTTATAGGAAAGATCCATTGAAGAAGGAAATTCAAAACTTAGGAAATTGAAATCCTGAGAATCTGGTTTTTTTTTTTTTTAATATCTGAAAATCAACTTGGATTCTTGAGAAAATGAGAAATTCCTTTGAAAAGAATCTTAAGGAAATAACTTTTTAAGGAAAATCACAGGAAAACATTTGTTTTGGGAAATCCAACTCCGAATATCATCATAGTTTCTTGAGAAAATCGATTCCATGAAGTGAAAATCTTTTGAGAAAATCATGAGAAAAACAAATGATGCAGATGATGTGAATGAATGAATGCACTTTTGAAAAGATTTCTGAAAATTTTATTGGAAAAATGTGGATTAAGCCAAAGTAAATCCTTCATATATTCTGACTGTGGCCATGAATATATTCAGGGTTTATTTGAGTTAATTCACAATATTTGGAAAACATTGGAAATATGAGGTGCATTTTCAAGATAGCCTAAGAGTGTAGGCTCAATGTGACTGGTAGAGAGATGATGGATCTGGGTCTCGTCCATATTCCAACTAGGGCCGTAAATATGGACTCCACCGAGTTCATCAACTCTCTAAGAGTTGGTGCACGTGCCATTCGTGTTCATCCACGGTGAATTTAGAAAATTGAGATATATGCATCATATAATCAGGATATTACTGAAATCAAACTATATGAGATGCGGCCTAATCTAAGCAGTAAAAGTAAATCTTATTCCAAGGTTTACATTGGATTGTTACATTGCATAACATAAAGCAAAATAAAATTGAAATGGAGCCAAAGAATCTGCATCTTCTAGATTTTCCTGCAAAATGAGAGTTAGTACAAAATAACCAAGGCAATGAACATATATATATAATATATACAACGAGGAGACATATACATATATCAAAATGCTAAAATAAGTGCTAAATGTCATGTAACAATGGAGGTGTAACTATATGAGAAAATATATGGATGTTCATACATGGAAATAAGAGCACATGAAGATATATATATATATATATATAGTTATAAGTATATATCTACGTATATATATATATACATATATACATATACATATAGTTAAACATATATATATATATATATATATATATATATATATATATATATATATATATATATATATAATGAGAAAATATGTACATACCAATGGAAACTACATATAATAGGTAAAACCAGAAATTACAAGTATATACAGTTTCTGTAGGTGATTTCACGCAACCATACTTCTCAAATTACAAAGTAATTTTCAATGAAAATGGGAATAGAGCTTCCCTATATATCCATAATGAAGCACACCAAAGATGGTTAGGAGATTACGATTGGATATAGAGATATCCGTTCATGAACATGGTCAAATATCAAGACTGCACACTTACAGCAGAAAATGAATATGTGCAGGAAATAGGTTGTGGAAGTTTCATGGGCTATTTCATGGATATCATGAAAAGGAGATGAAAAGCTTGGTGAATAGGTGAAAATGTTGTGAAAAATGATGAAACAATATATATAAGTGGTGCTGCAAATGGGGTGATATTATAACAATATAGCAAACAAGAGTTTAGCACTAAGCTAAGCAAAATCTCATAAAACCAAGGGTGATGTTCAAGCCATAACTTCATAAAACAGAATTTTGAACATCAAGCTCTTAAATCAAATGATGATGTTTTTAAGACTGTTTTTAGATTAGATTTATAATAGTTTAAGTGTAGTGTTTCATTTAGATTAGATTTAGAATTAACTTATTTAATTTGTTTACATGTTTGCTTAGTTAATTCATTTGCTTTCATTTTTTGTAGTTTAACAGTAGATTATAAGTGTTTAAGACTGTTTTTACATGCAATTCAATGGCATAGTGTATTTAGTGGATTCTTTCAAATGAATAGTGCATTGATTTAAAAATCAGATTTTTTCATCAACTTTCACTCGTCATTTTATGTGCAAATTTTTAGAGTTTTTCAAAAAAATTTACTTTGTTCTTTTCATCTGTGTGTTTACTATCAGCATACCAAAAATCAGCTCATTTCGAGTTGATTTGGTCTGACTTTTAAACGTTTTTCAAAATCAGCTTTTTCGCGTGTTTAAATTTTGGGACATACGATTTCCAGATTTTATACGAATTTGAAACGCTTATACCTGGAGCTTCCAGAAATTTTTTTCAAATCCGTAAAGTCTGACAGATTTTTGAATCTGTCAGGAACAGAACAAAAGAAAATTTGTGAAAATCGGACTTCGTTTGCCACTTTAAATTCATTGTTTGTGAAAAGCTGTCAAAATCCACTTTTGCACTATTTGAGGGCAAAATAGTCATTTCATTAGTTGTGTGTTTTTCGGTCATTCTCATTGTTTTTCTGCATGTTAGTTAGTATAATTGCAGCAACTAACTTAGTTAGATTCAGAATAGTTAGTGGATGTATTGAGAAATAACATCTTATTTAATTTTAAATTTTTTTTTATAATTTAGTTCAGTAATTCCTCGTAGAATTAGGTTTAGTATAATTTTTAAAATTATTTATTATAATTTTGTACTAACTTTATATTTTCTTGTGTTTTAGGTTAATAAAGTTTACAACAGGTCAAAACGCTGATTCAGAATGAAAATGTTCATATATATGGTGAAAGGATGAAATTGCCCTTGGCAATCTGGAGAAGACTTTAGAAATTTGTTTCTAGTTAACTGTAATTTCTAGTTTGTAATTTCCTTAGAATAGTGTTGTTTAACTTAGATTAAGAGTTTGATATTAATAAATTGAAATTCTTAGAAGTAATTTGAATATTTCCCGTTCCCTGAGGATTCGACCCGTGCTTGCCATATTTGTGGAAAGTCGGTTTTTATTATTTTTGGTTGACGATTTTCCAAACCATTTACTGAAAAATATCTTTTAAAATACCCACTGCAAAAGTTCAACCATGAAGGATAATGTTGTTAGTAGACATGGGAAATGGTGAAGTAGTAGCAAGGTGACATGAGAATGCAACAAGGGCGGGTGACAATTTTCAAACTCTTGTGACAATGTTAACAAATTCATCATATATTCAAACCTTAATGCATTTGAGACTAACATAACAATTTATCATAACAGATTTAAGAATTTTGTAAGGGAGATATAAACACATACCTCCAAGATTAGCTAATGGATATGTCATTTTGCAGATTACAAGGAAAGGATTCATCAGAGACATCCCGAGTCCAAAAATCATAGCCCTTTTCTTCAGTGAAGAAGGGTTACTAATGAAATCCCTTCAAATAGGAGAGTCCCTACTTGACATATTCGCATCCACGATTTACAGCAGGGCCATCCCAAGGAGCCCATCCAGGTTTGGCAGAGTAAGGGCACCTTGATTGATCATAGCAATGTGCATAATTATATCATATGCAGAAAGGTCCTTCACAACACAGAGTTGTTGCGAGCTTTAAAACTGAATGATCTTCTCCCAAAATGGCATGCCACGGTATAATCTGGAATTCATTATCCTTGATGTTGAGACTATCATAATAGAAGTCACAGGCACTATTCCTTTGAAGAAAATGAGAGGCACTAAAGGATGATCGTATAGGGATTCCCGCATGAGATTACAGAGCTCCGTTACAAATCCAACTGCCTTTACTCTATGCTTGGCCCCATTCCCTTTTATGAACAAACACACAAATCTCGGGAGGGAAATGGTGAAGGCGAGACATAGAAGCTTCACAATCTACTTCGTGATAATGCATCACAAACCTTTCTCAGATCAAAAGTTATATAGTCAGTCAAGGAAAAGATGAGTCATTGATCCCCCCCCTTTTTTTTTAATGAATTGATGGGTCGATTCATGATGAACAAGGGGAATCCATCCTTGATGAGGGATCTCACAATAGAACGTTTACAGTGACCTTGCGGTAAAGCATGAGCCGGTTACTTCCTTCATCATAATTTCACCCGAGATGTTTACATCGACCGGATAGGATGGCAATGCTTTGATGAATTTCTTACGAGATCTTGCAATACTCTAGAAGGAGCAGGCATCATGCGAGGAAACACCAAATTAAAACAAATACATCTAGTGCCAAATTGCATCAACACCGTGATGCGATCAGAGATGATGCTCGGATCTGATGATACGATCAAATCAAAACACACAAATGGATGGACCTACTGTATAAGCCAACTGAAACAACTGATGCAATCAATCTAGTAAAGGCTATGTATGGGAATGCCAAACTGAATGGATGTATGCTCTGGTCTGATAACACGACCGATAACGCTGATGATGATGATCTTAAGCAGAGTAAAAAATAATAATAATAATAATAACATGAACAAGAATAAATTAAACAGAATTCAGAAATGAATTATAAAAGGAGAAAGAGGAATTGTTGGAATATAGACATTCCATTGATGTAGCAAGGGATGGGTCGATCCTGCTACATGCAGGTCGATCTCACCTTCAATGCCTTGAAGGAAAACAAAATTTAAAACAAACCAAGAAATGCGATAATACAAAATTTCTATAACAAATCAAAGTAAAAAAAAGGGAAGAAACTTATGAGAAATCAGAAATGAATACGATATAACATCAAACAACAACAAAAAAAAATGAGGGGGAAGGCAGTCTGACGGGGAAGGGAATGAGACACTTACCTTCATGGCTTTGCAAGGATTCCGAGAGAAGGAGAGGTGGACGATCGGATCGTGAAGGGTTGAAGAAGGGGAAGTTGAAGTGGAGGGGTGGAACATGATCCGGTGGAGAGGCGATCTCTCAGGGAGAAGAGTCGACTTCCTTCAGTCGATGGGGAAGGAGATGGATTGAGAAAAGCGTGAAAGAGAAGAGGAATATGGTGAGGTGAATAACGGATGAATGGAAGACCCCCTACGCCTCTTGTTTTATAACAAAAGGCCGTTACAAATCTTATGATTTGAGTCTGGAAAGTTTCAAGAAATTTCATATGAAATGCTCTTTTTAAAAGTTTTCCTAAAAGGGGTTTTTAGCAAAATCTATTTCCAAAGAGTGGTTTCTAAAACTCATTTTTTGTGTTTTCTTTTGCCTTTTTTTTTTGTTCTTTTCTTGATATTTTCTATATTTTTTTGCATTTTTGGATTAAAACTTCAAAACTGTGAGAAAATGAAGGGTTTTAAACTAATTTTGGAAAATTTAAGAATAATTTACAAAAGAAGGGTTTTCTGAAAATTCAGGGTTAATCTTTGAAATTTCTTCAGAAAATGGGTTTGGATCCAGGTTTTGAGGAAATATTTGAGTTTTAAACCTCAAATCGAGAAATACAGAGTCGTGGATCTAAATGGACACTGAATCGACTGTCTAAGCCTTTTAGAAATTATTTTTGGCATTTTTGTAATTTTAGTTTGAAAATTGGATAACTAGGCTCAGATTTGGATTTTAATGTTGGATCCGAATCCGAAAATTGAGTCAGATATAAAAAAGGATTTGATTTCAGTAAATCTGAGAGATAAACTTGAATTTTGAGAGAAAATGACTCAATTTACTCAGAATTTGGGGACCATGGGCAAAAAGGAAATATTTACAAAATTTTGAAAAATTTGGGGTGTTAACAGATGCCCCTCTTTGCTACTAAGCCGGTTTTAAGTCGAGCTTAGTGGCAAAGAAAACACTTCAAATTTTGAAAAATGCCCCAGTCAGCAGACCTGAACTGGGTGTGAAAGAATTTATTTTGAAAGACATGATTTTTCTGGCTTAACGCCTTATCCTGAACGGCTTTATGGAGACGAAATCCTCGAAAATGATATGACTAGATAACAGAAAATGAGGAAACCGTGATGGGACTTTGGGCGAAGATCCCAAAAATGATGAAAGATAAGAATTTTGATCAAGTCTCATGGATGAGACAAAATCATCTTTTTGGAACGACTCAGACTTAGCCCTTAACCTGGATGGGACGAAGATATATCAAGATGAATTGAATGGAGAAAGAAACACATGAGGGCCTTGATGGGACATTTTTGAGAAAAAAATGCCTCGTGAGATGAAGCTCATATATGATCCTCTCTTGGATTGATATACAAAGCATGGATTCCTCGATGGGAAGAACCATGATGGGATTGGAAGAAAACACCTCGTCAAAACAAGGAACCTCGTCGAAACGAGGCTCAAGTTTAACCCAAACCTGAAAGAAAGATACCTCGTGGCACGAGGTTTAGGCTTAACCCTTAACCTGAAAGGGATGATACCTCGAGGGGCAAGGTTCAGGCTTAACCCTTAACCTGAAAGGGATGACCAAATGGAATCCTCGAACGAAGAAACCATGATGAGACCTTTAGAGTTTGAACGAACAGATCCAAAAGGGGTTTGCGAAAGGAGGAAAATGGGGTTCCCTAAAGCTTGAAAAAAGGATGTTCCTGAATGCCTCATTGCTGAGGCTAAAATTAGTTTTTAAAATCGATGACCTCTCGCAGAAAAGTATAGGTTTGACCGTTAACCTGAGCGGATGCGACCATATAGAATTCTCGACTGAAGAAACCGTGATGGGACAGGAAAAGTACCTTTCCTGAATGAGGCAACTCTTTTTTGAAAACAATGTCAGGTTGCATCAAAATAGATATTAAATATTTATTTCATTTTTTTATAGCTAGAAAATTTTGCCAATAAGATAAAATTGTAGTTGACTCAAACGCTTGAAAATGTGCATGTATGTGCAAAAGACATTCCCTCTTTTACCTAGAGTATTTCCTCCAACGAGGTTAACTCCTTGGTCTTAAGAGTCAAATTCAAATTTTTAGCGCTGATGACTTTCTTCAAGGAAGCTATCCATTTCCCTGATATGAGAAGAGAAGAAATATTCTTAATTTCATAAAAGCAAGTAATGAAAGGATATTGATAAAAGAATTTTGCATAAGAAAAGATGATTTTTGGCAGTTTGATATTTGGGTGTTTTCCCATGATGATCTTTTTGCACTCTTTTTGAGTCATTGAGTTTTCTCGGGTTTTTACATCATCCTTCATTTTGGAAACATCCTGACTTTTCTTTTTTTTTGGGAAGGGTACGTCACAAACTCCTTCATCTTGGAGATGCTCCGATCCTTCTTTTATCTCAGGAATTATACTAATGATATTGGATCATTGGTTTAAAATCTTTTAGATGATAGCAGAAATCAAATATCTTTTAGGGTTTGTCAGGAGGTTCATCACATTTGCCTTCATCTCGACGGTGATCTGAACTTTTTCTGGAAGGATCCGTCACAAACTCTTTCATCTTGGAGATGATCCAAATCTTCTTTGGCACCGGGGGTCTGACTCGCATATTCGTCTTCATCTTGACGACAATTGAGAGATCCCTTTTGCAGATATTTGACTGAGAAGATATGGATTGAGTAGATTCTTTTTGTAGCTCGGGATATTTCCACTGCCTGATTGCCAGAAAGTCGTCTTTTAAAAACATTCGCCATAGCCATTATCAATATCAATTCGTTTCTGGCTTTTCAACATCATTGAATATTTCTTTCACAAATCATACCGAGGATATTTCTTACATCCTTTTGGTTGATCAACAGGGAAAAAATTTGAACTTTATCCCTTTTCACAAAAAGCTTCACCTTTTTTAAAAGAATACTAGAGGTAATCAGAGGTGATTCTTTTGTGAAGTAAGAATATTCGAATCAACAAATATTTTTAGCAAATTCGCCAAGTTTTCAAGGATTATTTATGAAATAATCACTCAATATAGATTTTGATGGGACCTCGAGCTGAAATTTTGAGAAAATGAAATGAAAATGAGGTTTTTGGCAATTTTTTTACTAGTAAAACTGGATTTTGTTTTTGGAATACCAGCTTGAAAGCAAGATTTTATTTGACCGACCAGCTCGAAAGCAGGATTTGGTTGTTCGACCAGCTCAAAAGCAAGATTTTGATGGAAAGACCAGCTCAAAAGCAGGATTTAATGAAAATACCAGCTCAGAAGCACGATTTTGATTGTTTGACCAACTCATAAGCAGGATTTTGTTGTTCGACCAGCTCGAAAGCAGGATTTTGATTGTTTGACAAGCTCGAAAGCAGGATTTTGATGGAAATACCAGCCCGGAAGTAGGATTTTTGATGGAAATATTGGCTCAAAAGAAGGATTTTGATTGAAATACCTGCTCGAAAGTAGGATTTTGATTGTTTGACTAGCTCAAAAGCAGGATTTTGTTGTTCGATCAGCTCGAAAGCAGGATTTTGATGGAAATACCAGCCCAGAAGCAAGTTTTTAATGGAAATACCAGCTCGAAAGCAGGATTTTGATTGTTCGACCAGCTCAAAAGCAGGATTTTGTTGTTCGACCAACTTGAAAGTAGGATTTTTTGTCCGACCAGCTTGAAAGCAGGATTTTTTTGACCGACCAGCTTGAAAGCAGGATTTTTTTGACCGACCAGCTCGAAAGCAAGATTTTTTGTTCGACCAGCTCGAAAGCAGGATTTTTTTGACCAACCAGCTCGAAAGCAGGATTTTTGTTTTGAAAGAGTTAAAATGATTGACATTGATAGAGTTGTGACCCGAAGGCTTGAAAATGATATATTTTGTTGAAATTGTAACCCGAAGGCTTGAAAATGATAGACATTGATGAAGTTGTAACCCGAAGGCTTGAAAATGATAAATATTGATGAAGTTGTAACTCGAAGGCTTAAAAAATGATAGACATTGATGACATTGTAACCCGAAGGCTTGAAAATGAGAGACATTTGATGAAATTGTAACCCAAAGGCTTGAATTTGAGAGTCATTTGATGAAATTGTAACCCGAAGGCTTGAATTTGAGAAACATTTGATGAAATTATAACCCAAAGGCTTGAATTTGAGAATTGGATGACCTGAAGGTCGAAATCAAAAATAGAGTTTTGAATTTTGAATAATGGTTAGTGTAAAGATTGAACCTGGGGGACCAACTGATCAATCAATCCTACACTAGCACGAGCGCTAGGCATACCAGTACGAGCACTAGATTTTTGCAAATATACCAGTATGAGCACTGGATTTTTTTCTTAAATGCGTCAGTACAAGCACTGGGTTTTGAAAAATGCACCAGTACGAGCACTGAGTTTTCTGACGGAGAGTTGAAAAAAAAAGGAGACCGGCATTCTGAGATACTTGGAAATTGAAGCGAGAATGATTGCTGATGTTTTAGGGTTATCCCTTAAACTGAAGGGGAAGAAAGAAATACCTCGAAGGCCAAGGTCAAGGTTTATCCCTTATCCTAAAAGGGAATAGAAAGAATACCTCAAATGTCGAGGTTCAGGTTTTATCCCTTAGCCTGAAAGGGTAAAAGATTAAAATTTATAAAAGTGGAGAAAAATTGAATAAATTTATGAAAAATTATTTTTGAAAAGAATTCTCACAGGTAGCCTTGTTGCTCCTATAAGGGGTCTCAGGATTATCCCCTATCCTGAATGGAAACACCTCGGAGAACAAGGGTCAGGTTTATCCCTTAACTTGAGCGGGAAAAAGAATAAAGGAATATCTCATTGAAAAGAGGCATCAAGTTTATCCCTTAACCTGAAAGGGTAAAAGAAAGAATATAATTCACCAAAATTGAAAGAATTAAAAAATCGATAAAATTGATAAAATAAAGAAGGATAAAAATTGATAAGATTGACAACAGATTAAATGAAAATTGATAAAAGTTGAGAAAAGAAAAAAAATTATTTGATCCTGCCTGCATGTGGGATCTTTAAAGTGAGAGGAGAATGTTTATTTGAAAAATGGACGAGAAAAATCATTTTTGGGAAGAAGATCAACCGCGAGGTTAATTTTGAGGAGTGATCAACACAAGGGTTGATTTTGAAGAGAGATCAACATGAGGGTTGATTTTTGAAGACAATGGTTTTGAAAACCAATTTTGGAAAAGGATGATCAATGTGACAGTTGATTTCGAAAAAGGATTGAACCAAAGTATTGAACTTTTGGTATTCATGATGAAGATTTTGCAAAAAATTTTAAAATTTCATGATTTTGAAAAACCCTTATAGGTAATTTCATTTCTCTCACGAATGATGTCAGAATTGTCCATCATTTTGAAAAGAATAGGAATTTAATATGGCTTAATAGAAGACGATGAAGAAGATTTTTTGAAATGAAAATACCATTTTTCAAAAAAATAAATGCCCCTGTGTGGCAAAGGAAAGAAGTATTTGATATCAAAGATATTAAGAAAATTGACATTACATTGATAAGCTGAATTGATAACAAATATTGAAATATTTACAAGTACTTTGATCAAGAGGTCATAAAAGACTGAGGGTGGCTTGCCCCTATAAGGTGACTGAAAAAGAAAGAAAGCAGAAAAACTTTGGCATGGTTCGGGGAAGGCTAGGTCAGGACGGCTGGCTAATCTTCTTCTTCGTCTTCCACCAGAAGCTTCTTGTCAATGCAGTCTTGAACGATGTTTTTAAAGACAAAGCAGTGCTCGGTGTCATGACCCATTGCTCGATGGAATTTACAAAACTGATCTTTAAACCTTCCCATAGTCACAAGAGGATCTGCTACCTTGGGGAGTTTAACCATCTCCTTGGTTATCACGTACTCAATAACCTGCTCAAGTGGTTCCTCTAAAGAGGTAAATTCACGGTCGTATCCCCAACCATCGTGCTTCGGTCTCCCTTGGGGCTTTGATTCTAATTGGATGCTCGAGGGAGGGCTGTCATTCTGCTTGTCGATCCCATTCTTTTGACTGGAGCAATCATCTCTGCCTAATCCGCTGGTGTGGTTCTTTCTGCCACCCCTTTTGTTTTTGCCATTGTTGTTGTTAGAGGAACTGGTAGAAAAGGTGAAGTTGGTTTTCTTTTTCACATCCTGACTGCCTCATGCCAAAGTGATGTCGTCATAGATTCCATTCTCTAATCCCATTTCAAGCCATTCAACTCGCTTTATTAATTTGATGAAGGATTTAGATAGAGAAGTGGAGATCAGACCCTTCAGAGGTTGAGAGAAATTGTTCAAGATTATTGACAGTGCATGTCCTTCTGATATCGGGTCCTTCACCCTGTTGCAGGTGGATCGCTGTTATCGTCGCAAAATTTTTCCCGTCTTCCCTTCCTTGCGAAAGAGAGAGGAAAATGCTTTCGCGATTCAAACTTGACCGGATTTTGGAAATTGTTTTAAAATACTCGCCTCCATTTTGAAAATTGCGGGAAAATCCATGGGATGGGGCTCGACCTGTCGGTACGAGGTTCGACCGTTCATGCCACCTTTAACAGGGGTAATCGAACCAAGGACCAAAATTGTGCTTGACTTAGTAAAATTATCGAAATTGTATTCTATCCTAAATGCACAAAGAATTTAGGCATGTGCTATGCAATCTTGTAAAATGCAAGTTGGAAGATATGATGTATGCTTAGAAAATATTTGGAGTTGAAAATTTTTTCAGGAAAGGATGGAAATCAATCTCTCAGGAAACTCAGACGAAGAAGATTTGAAATCTCGGGAAAGTTTATAAAGATTTGGAAAATCTTGAAGAAATGAGAATCTCAGGAAAATTTTGAGAAAGTTTATAAAGACTTGGAAAACCATGAAGAAATGAGAATCTCGGGAAAAATGGAAGGAATTCTTGAGAAAAGATGAACATTTGAAAAGGAAAGCACTTGTTGAGAAAACTCGGACTTTGAGAATTTTCTTAAGAAAATGATAGAAAATTTATAGAAAAATTCTTTTGAGAAGGAAATTCAAAACTTAGAAAATTGAATTTCTGAGAATCTTGTCTTTTGAAATGTCTGAAAATCAACTTGGATTATTGAGAAAGATGAGAAATTCCTTTTGAAAGTGTCTTAAGAAAATAATATTTTCAGGGAAATCACGGGAAAACTTTGATTTGGGAAATCCAACTCCGAATCTCTTCATAGTTTCTTGAGAAATCGATTCCATGAAGTGAAAATCTCTTGAGAAAATCATGAGAAAGACAGATGATGCAGATGATTTGAATGAATGAATGCACTTTGAAAAGATTTCTAAAAAATTTGTTGGAAAAATGTGGATTAAGCCAAAGTAAATCCTTCACATATTCTGACTGTGGCCATGAATATGTTCAGAGTTTACTTGAGCTAATTCACAATATTTTGAAAATTTAGAAATATGATGTGCATTTTAAGATAGCCTAAGAAAGTAGGCTCAATGTGACTGGTAGAAATATGATGGATCTGGGTCTCATCCATATTTCGACTAGGGCCGTAAATATGGATTCCACCGAGTTCATCAACTCTCTAAGAGTTGGTGCACATGTCATTCGTGTTCATCCACGGTGAATTTTGAAAATTGAGATATATGCATCATAGAATCAGGATATTGCGGAAATCAAACTATATGAGATGCAGCCTAATCTAAGCAGTAAAAATAAATATTATTCCAAGTTTGATTATTACATCTCTGACATAATTCAAAATAAAAATACATAATGAAAAAGAATCAGCCTCCTCCAGATTTTCCTGCAATATGAGAGTTAGTACCAGATAACCAAGAAAATGGGTATATATATATATAATATATACAACGAAGAGATATATATATATATATATCAAAATGCTAAAATTTGTGCTAAATGACATGTAACAATGGAGGTGTATTTATATGAGAAGATGGTTATGTGAATGCTCATATATGGAAGTAAAAGCACATGAAAGGGGACATATGTAAATATAAGTATATATATATATATATATGTATATATATATATATATATACATATATATATATACATATATACATATACATATAGATAGATATATATAGGTAGATATACATAGATATACATATATATATATACATATAATGAGAAAATATACATATTAATGAAAATTCCATATAATGGGTAAAATCAGAAAATACAGGTATATACAGTTTCTGTAGGTGATTTTACACAGCCGTATTTCCCAAATTACAACATATTTCTCAGTAAAATCGGGTATGGAGCTTCTCTATATATCAATAATGAAGCGTGCAAAAGATGGCATAGAGATCATGAACGGATATGGATATATCCGTTCATGAAGGTGGCTAATTATCAAGACTGCACACCTGTAGAAAAAGAGATGGATAAAGATAACAAAGGTGATCATGTAGGTGATGGCTGTGAAGGGTGATAGGTGGAGGCTGTTAAGACACAACACAATGATAGTGCTAGATCGTACAGAGTATTGCAATATAACTTTGATGATGCTAGGGGTTAGAACCAGATGGATAAAGCTGATGATGGTTGGGCATCAAAGACAGGAAATAACAAAAGGGAGAAGAAAAAAATGATCAAAAGAATGCTGTCAAATGAAAACCATACTGTGAAATGATTACAAGAATGTAAAACAACATACAGGACATTAAGAAAATGATCAAAAGAATGGAAAACAGGGAAAACAGGAAAATCGTTGAATGAAAGAAAGGAAATTGAAATTGTAGTCAAATGACAACAAGACATCGAAGCAACGATTGGAACAATACATCAAAAATTGTAAAAAAAAATACAAAACATAAATGTAGGCTGATGAAATCTATATTAAAACTAAAACAGTAAAATGAAAGGTTTAGTACTGAAAATATGCAATATAGAAAAACAGGAACTTAATGATACACAAAAAAAAATTGAAAGGTTAAGAGCAGAAAATTAGAAACAATTAACAAAAAATGTAGAACAATGCAATGAATCTGATTGGATGGAACAAATTCCCTGCACCACTTTGCAGAAAATGCAGAGGTTTGATCTGAGCAATGCAATGAATTGTGACAAAATTCCTTCAAGATTCTGATTGGCTGGAACGAATTCCCTGCACCACTTTGCAGAAAATGCAGAGTTTGAATCTGAGCAATGCAATGAATCGTGACAAAGTTTAACATTTCTTCAAGATTCTGATTGGATGGAATGGATCCAGACCTCTAATCGGTGTTGGAGTTCAAGTAATAACTGGATGTTCAAACCTTAATATTGATAAAAAAAAACTTTGATTGATCCGATTACACAATACGCACCAGATTTGTAACGATCGATCCTCTTTAACAACAAGTTCGTATCAATACGTTGATCCAGCTTGTGAATTCCCTTGTAGATAGCATATAATAATCCTTCTCTGCTGCTGGGCTGAAGGAAGATGGGCAGCAACGTTGGATTTCCTGCGGTTTTGCTGGATGGAGTTTCAATGGGGCTGGAGATGGATGGGGAGCAGCTTGGCTGGAGTTTCCTCTGCTGATGATCTGAAGAAAGGGAAGACTCTTGTTGGATCTCTGCTGGTGAGATGAAGAAAAGGTGAAAACGCTGCTGGATCTCTGCTGGACAGACCTGCGGCTGGGCTGAAGTGGGGATGCAGGAACCGTTGAAATGCCTGGTGGCTGGGCTGAAGGAAGGTAGGCTGAAGATGATGGGTTGAAGCTGGTGGGTTGAAGAAGATGGACAGGAGTCGTTAGAGGTGGAAGAAAGCTCGACCCTTCGAAGACCCACCTTCAAAAGAGGAAAAAATCACCATTAATCGGCCTCCTTTGTGAATCAATAGCCTTCCCCTTTAAAAAAAATCCTTTCAGCCCCCTTGAAGAAAAACGCAGCCCCCCCCAATCATGAGGTTCCGTTACCTTCTTTTTAAAATTTTTTTGAAATAGCCGTTTCAAGAGGGGTGCACCTTATGATTTTTCAAAATTTTGTTTCATTTACCTAGGTTTTAGGTAAAATGATAAGAAATAAATGATTTTAAAACTTGTTCGGCTGTGGTGGGCACGTTTAATGCTGCTTCTTTCTTAAATTTTTTTTTTTTAAACAAATCAATAAAAAGGAATAAAATAAAATGAGTATTGAAATAAATGAGAGGCTTTTATGGAAATGTCACCTCAACCTACTTTTAAAATCCTTTTGGAAAATAAAGTTTTATTTTGTTTTTAAAAAATCTTTTATTTTCAATTGGGTGCCACATGTGTGTGGGCCCACTAACTAAAAATAAATAAATAAATAAGAAATTAAAAAGAAAATTTTGCAAATTGGTACGATCTCCGGGTGGGTCCCGCTTGAGAATAAGAAACTTACTTGGGAGTTTGAGTATGATGCTAGTTCAAAGGCGGGTCCCGCTCCATTTATTTGAAAATACGAGATAAAACATTATTTGTTTTTCAAGAATTTGGAAAAAAAAATGGTTTTTCAGTGCAAAAAATATGGATAAAATAAATGTAAAAATTCTTGTAAAGAGATTTAAAATCTTTTTGCAAAAAGTTTTGAGATAAAATCTTTAAAATCAATATCCAAATATCCAGATTGTTTTCCTTGAGAAAAACTTTTGTAATTCAAAGTCCTGTGGGTAAATTGGGAAAAATTGATAATTTTGAATACCCAGGGTTTTAAAAATCAATTTGAAAAAGTTTAAAAATCAAATCTGGATTGACAATTTTGAAAACAGGAGTTCTGGATCTCAAAATGACATGTTGTGCAATGAAATGATGTAATGTTATGCAAATACATGTTCTATGAAATGTCACTCTCAGCTCGGACTTGGAAAGTTTAGCTTTTTGTCCAAAAAAAGGATTTTGAAATTTTGTAATTTGAAGATGTCTCTGAACCTAAATATAGAAATTTGGAGGCTCGAGAATGAAATTTTGGACTTTCTACAAGGTTCAATCTCAGAAAATGACCATTTTGCTCTTTATTGCTTTTGAAGAACTGAAATATGATGATTGAGGGCGATGTCAGTGAGGTGAGTGAAAATTTGGGGTGTTTACAGATGCTCCTCTTTGCTACTAAGCCGGCTCGTGGTCGAGCTTAGTGGCAAAGAAAAACACTTCAAATTTGGGCTATAAAAAAATGCCCCAGTTAGAAGGATCTGATTGGGTATGAAGAAATTCGCCCGATGAAGATGATAGATATGAAATGGAGAATGAAAAGGAAAGACTCACTCTGTGAGAATGAAATTCAAGTTTATGCCCTTGACCTGGATGGGACAGAAAATGCTTCGTATGGAACGAAGCTCAGGTTTTGACCCTTAACCTGATTGGGGATTGAAATATCTCATAGAAATGAGACTCGGGTTTATACCCTTAACCTGATAGAGCAAAAAATAGAATACCTCTTCGACGGAGGCTCAGGTTTATACCCTTATCTTGATCGGGTGGAAGATGAAATACCTCTTTGAATGAGGCTTAGGTTTGTACCCTTATCCTGATTGGGCAGAAAATGGAATACCTCATCGAAAGAGGCTCATGTTTATACCCTTATCCTGATCGGGTGGAATACCTCTTTGAATGAGGCTTAGGTTTATACCCTTATCCTGATTGGGCGGAAAATGGAATACCTCATCGAAGGAGGCTCAGGTTTATACCCTTATCCTGATCGGGTGGAATACCTCTTTGAATGAGGCTCAGGTTTATACCATTATCCTGATTGGGCGGAAAATGGAATACCTCATCGAAAGAGGCTCAAGTTTATACCCTTATCCTGATCGGGTGGAATACCTCTTTGAATGAGGCTCAGATTTATACCCTTATCCTGATTGGGCGAAAAATGGAGTGGAATACTCGAAAGAAGAGACCATGATGGAACTTTCGGATTTTGCACAATAAATCCGACAGGGGTTTTGCAAAAGGAAGGAAAATGAGGTCCCTAAAGCTTTGAAAAGGGGTTGATCTTGGGCGTCTCATTGCTGAGACTAAAATCAGCTTTTAAAATTGCCTTTTGCGAGAAATGATTGGTGGTTCGACCTCGAACTAAAATGGGACTGTCTATGGTTGGACAGTGGGGACACAGAGAAGTGTGCAAATCTGAGAGCTTGCTCTCAAAGAAGGGAAGTAATCAAGTCCTTAAGAGGGTTTTAAAATTGGTGTCAGAATGTGTCGAAAACGAACATCAAGCTCTCACTTCACGTCAGGATAGCTAGAAAATATTGTCAAAATGTTGAGAATTTTGTTGTTGATGCAAAGTATTTAAAAATGATACGCATTGTTGCAAAATATTCTTTCTTTTCTACCTGAAGCATTACCTCCAAACGAGATTCACTTCGTAAAATCAAGATTTAGCATCCAAATTGCTTGCGATTGACCTTCTTCCAGGAGGTTATCAATTTCCTTGATATGAACAAGAAAGAGAATTTGATATTATGAAAGCAATTGACGAAAGGATATTGATAATAGAATTGCACAAATTTAAAGAAATTCTTGGCAAATTTCGGAAGTTTGATATCCTGGGAGCTTCTCTCATGATAATCTTTCTACACTCTTTTGGGCTCTTTTGGGTTTCGGTTACATTCTCCTTCATTTTGGAGATGTCCTGACTTTTCTCTCTTTCTTTTTCCTCTCTTGTTCTCTTTTGGGAAGGGTACGTCACATACTCCTTTAACTTGGAGATGTTTCGATACTTCTTTGACGATATTGGCTCATGGGTTTGAGATCTTTGGATGATAGCTGAAATTCTTTTAGGGATTGTCGGGAGGTTCATTGCATCTGCCTTCATCTTGACAGTGCTTTGGACTTTCTTTGGAAGGATTCGTCACAAACTCCGTCATCTTGGAGATGTTTCAAATCTTCTTTGGCCCCGGGGGTCTACTCGCTTAATTCGCCTTCATCTTGGCGACAATTGAGGGATCCCTTTTGCGGATATTTAATTGCAGCTTAGGTGATTTTGAGGAGATAGGTGTTGGATGAATTCTCTCTTTTCCTAGCGCTCAGGATACTTTCACTGCCTTGTCTTTACAAGAATAATCTTTAAAGATGTGCCATAACTACGATCAATATCATTCATTTATGGCTTTGCAATAACATTGAATTTTCTTTTGCTGGCCATATCGAGGATTTATCTTTCATCCTTTTGGTTGGTCAATAGAAAAAATTTGAATTTTGAATCTCTTTTCGCAAAAGCTTCACTCTTTTAGAAGTAATGCTGAAGGTATACTGAGGTAAATATTTATGCAATAAAAATTCTGAAATCAACAAATAATTTGATTGACAAATTGACAAAATTTTCTTGAAATCTTTGGTGAAAGTGAGCATTTGAGGTCCGGCTCAACACATTCGCGACGAAAATTATCCTCTCCTTTCCCCAAAGGAGGCGACTATCAGTTCACTGGGAATAATATCAGTTCAATGAAGAACAACTATCAGTTCACTTGGAACACTAACAGTTTGATGAGGAACGACTATCAGTTCAATGAAGAACGATTATCAGTTTGCTAAGAACTATATCAGTTCAATTAAGAACAACCATCACTGGGAATAATATCAGTTAATGAAGAACGACCATCGGTTTATTTGGAACACTATCAGTTCAATGAAGAACGACTATCAGTTCGCTTGGAACACTATCAGTTCGATGAAGAACGACTATCAGTTCACTTGGAACACTATCAGTTCGATGAAGAACGACTATCAGTTCACTGAGAACAGTATCAGTTCGATTAAAAACGACCATCGGTTCATTGGGAACACTATCAGTTCAATGAAGAATGACCATCGGTTCACTGTGAACAATATCAATTCAATTAAGAATGACTATCAGTTCACTTGGGAACACTATCAGTTTAATGAAAAACAACTATCAGTTCACTTGGAACACTATCAGTTCGATGAAGAACGATTATCAGTTCACTTGGAACACTATCAGTTTGATTGAAACACTATCAGTTCAATGAAGAACGACTATCAGTTCACTTGGAACACTATCAGTTCGATGAAGAACGACTATCAGTTCACTGGGAACAATATCAGTTCAATAAAGAACGAGGACCACTATAGAGAGTTGGATCGCTTCTATGAATGGTTTCTGGATTATTCCCTTATCCTGAATGGGGAATGAAAATTGGATGACCCGAAGGTCGAAATCGAATAATTGGATGACCCGAGGGTCAAAATTGGAATTTGGTGGGCAAAATATCAAATTTGAGCAATTGACAGACCCTAAGGATTGAAATTACTTGGATTAACAAAGGAGAATAATGAGTTCGAGTCAGAGCTCGAATAAAACACGGAGATCACGAGTCGGAACCCGGATCAGAAAATGAAGAACTCGAATCAGAGCTCGAATGATGTAGAGAGATCACAAGTCAGAACCTGGATCAACAAAAGACAATGAAGAGCTTGAATCTGAGCCCGAATGAATAAAGAAATCTCGAGTCGAAACCCGGATCAACAAAAGAAAATGAAGAGCTTGAATCTGAGCTCGAATGAATAAAGAGATCTCGAGTCGGAACCCGGATCAACAAAAGAAAATGAAGAGCTCGAATCTGAGCTTGAATAAATAAAGAGATCTCGAGTCGGAACCCGGATCAACAAAAGAAAATAAAGAGCTTGAATCTGAGCTTGAATGAATAAAGAGATCTCGAGTCGGAACCCGGATCAACAAAAGAAAATGAAGAGCTCGAATCTGAGCTTGAATGAAGTAATGAGATCACGAGTCAGAACTCGAATCAACAGAGAAAAATGAAGAGCTCGAATAAAGTAGAGAGATCACGAGTCAGAACTCGGATCAACAGAGAAAAATGAAGAGCTCGAGTTATAGCTCGAATAAGGTAAAAAGATCACGAGTCGGAACCCGGATCAACAAAAGAAAAATATGGACCAACTTGAAAGTTGGAGTTTGAAAGAAAAGGAGCTTGGATCGAAATTCAGATCTTCAGAGGAGAACCCGGTTAGGGGATCAAAATTTTGCAAATTATCAGTGCGGGAACTGGATTTTTGAAAAGAGGATCCTATCTGAAGGATTTTGAGAAAAAAAACAATAGAGATTGTAGACTAGAGTCAGAGATTGATGATTAAGATGGGAAATCATTCATAGTCTCAGGATTTATCTCTTATTCTGAATGGGAAATGGAATTGGGTGCATAGTTAATGCAAATGTAATGCATATGCACGTGAAATGCAAATGAAGTGAAAATGAATATAATTGAATGCAAATTGATGCAAATGAATGCAAAATTAATGCAAATGAGTGCATATATATGCAAAATGAGAGATTGGTTTATCCTGCCTGCATACAGGATGTTTTGAGGTAAAGATAAATTTTCAAAAAAAATGCTCCAGTGTAACTAGGGAGGAAAATTTTGAATAAAAGAAGGATAATTGATGAATAAGGCGACAAGCTTCTTGACTAAGAGACTTCCTCAAGATCATTCCTCACAATAGACATATTATGAAAAGGGAGAAGAAAAAAATAAGATGGCGCTGAGCTATGAAAAAAAAAATTCGATGACTTTATTGATGCTTTTAAAATCAAGGAAAGAGAATGGGATTACATTATTCTTTGGAAAAGCAAGATGAGAAATGGGAAAGTGTCGGCATTGTCATCTTTTGGAATGATTGTAGAAAAAAACTTAGTCAAGATGACTAGTCCTCCTTTTCATCTTCAACGAGGACCTTCTTGTCAATGTAGTCTTGAACAATGTTCTTAAGGACGAAACAGTTTTTTGTATCGTGCCCTACTGCTCAATGAAACTTGCAAAACTGTTCTTTGAATCTGCCCATAATTGCTGGAGGATCATTGGCTTTAGGCAACCGAACAAGGTCTTTCTCAAGCATATACTCGATGATACTCTCGAGTGTCTGATCCACAGGGGTGAATTCTCGATCAGTTCTCCAGTCTTTGCGCTTTGATTTTTCTTGATCTTTCTTTTGATGTTGAGGGCTGGATTGGAGAGGTTTATCACTATTGATGTCCTTCCCTTTTTGCCTTTTGATTCTCTCCAAACTGTTGCCATGATCATTCTTTTTGCCTTTGCTATTATTGAAAGATTTGGCCGCAAAAGTAAAGTGAGCCTTCTTCTTTTGTTCACCTTGAGGGTTACTCTTGGAAAATGTGAAGCCTTCATATACTCCATTCTCCAAGCTCAGCTCGAGCCATTCTTCTCGCTCAATGAGTTCAACGAAAGATTTGGATGGTGAGGTAGAAATTAATCCTCTCAGAGGTTGCGAAAAATTATTAAGGATCAGCGATAGAGCATGCCTTTCTGATATAGGATCCCTCATTTTGTTGCAGGTCTCTCTCCATCTGTGAATGAAGTCCCTTGCCTTTTCATTTTCATTCAGTCTTAGATTGCAGAGATGGCTCAATGTTGAGAGCACTTCAGTATTGAACAAAAATTGCTCAATGAATAGGTTGACCACCTTATCGAATTCTCGTAGCTCGATTGGATTGATATGCTCAGAGTACCACTTGGCGGCAGTGCCTTCTAGGCTATGAGGAAAACAAAGAAATAGGGCTCTATTGTCTTTCTTGAATTTGGAGCATTCGGCGAAGAACATGGCGAGGTGGGCTTTCGGGTCGCCAGAACCATCAAACTTGATGAATTTACGAGGCAGATTTTCCTGATCTTCGTCTCCTTCTAAGCCATCATAAAAGTCCTCGCTAGTGAAGACTTTCTTGCCTTTATCCCGAACCTGTAGATCTTTAACTATCTTGGTCATTTTTTTAACTGTGCTTGAAGCGGTTTTTCTATTGCTTGGCCCTTTGGTTTGCGAGTTGCTCCATGAATGATCTCGCATTCTTCCTCGGTATCATTTGCTGATTCTTCTTCATCCGAATTATCTTGAATATGCTCCTTGGTTGATTTCTTGGCCACACGATCTCTAATTTTCTGACTGAATGGATTTTGTCTGAGTTGGTGCCAGCCTGCTCACTCATCATCCTCTTTATCATTTTCTGAAATATCACGTACATTTGAGGATCTATGCCATCGTTCTCTTGCTGTTGTTCTTGACTTCTGACGGGTCGCGGGGAGCCCATCCCTTCTTCTGAGGATGAGGAGTATTGTGGTGATGTGGTTCTTCTTCCTGACCTTTTTCGAACCATCAAATGTTGTGGATGCTCTATGTAGGATAAAGTCTTGATTAGACTCTGAGGGAATTTTGGATTGGGAGGAAAATGATTATTGACGATATGATAAACAATTGGAAGACTATCCCATTACAAGGGATGGAGTCGCCGCTGAAATCACGACAATTGTGTTGTCATTCTTTGTAAGAGAAATAACAACAGAAAATGTGCCTTGTTACCTAGGCGAGGTCGTCAACCACGAGGAAAAACACCATTTTGAAGGAAAGCGATATCTCTTGGAAAACAATCCGCAAACAGATTTAGAATAAGGAGAAGGTAAATGGGTAAACAATTTCCACCGCAAAAAATCAAGGTATTCACGATGAAAATAAGATGAAGAATTTTGCAAATAGACAAAAGGATTGAAAATCCAATGAGAGAAAACATATGAGTTTTGAAAATTGCAGGCAGGATAAAATGCAGCTGAAAATTCGAGATCCAGTAGAACGGTAGAATGAAAAATCACCTGGAGTTTTGAAAGAAATGGGATATTTGAGAAAATCATCCAGGGTTTGAGAAAAATAAAGGAAAATGTGAGAATATGGATATTTAAAAATATTTTTGGAAAAATATGAGGGAAATAAAAGTAGCATACAATCACATCCTGCACAAACATTTGTGCACATACAGCACTCCCTAAAAGGCTGACTCTAGATGCATTATTTTGAAAAACAGTTGTAGGACCCTAATCCTAACTCTAGGTTCAGATCATCTTTGTCCAATCCAGTTATGCCGATATACCCAAACCGAAATCTGAGGTACGTGTCATATAATTTCAACTGTGGTTCTAAGGTAAGGTTTTCCAACATCCTTGAGCGCCTACCGATATACTTCGGACTGTGGTCCGCGGTACGTGGTAGGGGGGTGTTAACCCAAATAATTGGCCCAGTTGTGAGGCTCTGTTCCGAACTAGGGTTCTGGAAGAGAGCCCAGCAACGTGAAGACCGGGTAATGATAGGTAATTGAGGTTTGAAAAAATGATCACATGCAAGAAATAGAGGGCTCTAAGTCCTAGAGAGATAGATTTTGAAAACTTTGAAGAAGCATACATTGTCTGCATTCAGATCCTAAATTGAGGAGAGTTGTATTTAGACCTAAGTCTGTGTGAGCATGCAAATTTCTCCTAAATCTGGTCCTACAAAACCATGCCTAGTCTATATGCAGTCAATGTCATCTAGGTCAGAATCTAGGCTCCTAGGTTCGCATGATATCAAAAGTAAAAGAGTTGACATTTTGTGAACATAATTTCGATAATTGAACTAAGTCAAGCACAATTTAAGTCAGACAAGGACAGGTCCCATCACGGTCGCTAAACCTGTTATCGTCGCAAAAATTTTCCCGTCTTCCCTTCCTTGCGAAAGAGAGAGGAAAATGCTTTCGCGATTAAAACTTGACCGGATTTTGGAAATTGTTTTAAAATACTCGCCTCCGTTTTGAAAATCGCGGGAAAATCCATGGGATGGGGCTCGACCTGTCGGTACGAGGTTCGACCGTTTCTGCCACATTTAACAAGGGTAATCAAACCAAGGACCAAAATTGTGCTTGACTTAGTAAAATTATCGAAATTGTATTTTATCCTAAATGCACAGAGAATTCAGGCATGTGCTACGCAATCTTGTAAAATGCAAGTTGGAAGATATGATGTATGCTTAGAAAATATTTGGAGTTGAAAAAATTTTCAGGAAAGGATGGAAATCAATCTCTCAGGAAACTCAGACGAAGAAGATTTGAAATCTCGGGAAAGTTTATAAAGATTTGGAAAATCTTGAAGAAATGAGAATCTCAGGAAAATTTTGAGAAAGTTTATAAAGACTTGGAAAACCATGAAGAAATGAGAATCTCGAGAAAAATTGAAGGAATTCTTGAGAAAAGATGAACATTTGAAAAGGAAAGCACTTGTTGAGAAAACTCGGACTTTGAGAATTTTCTTAAGAAAATGATAGAAAATTTATAGAAAAATTCTTTGGAGAAGGAAATTCAAAACTTAGGAAATTGAATTTCTGAAAATCTTGTCTTTTGAAATGTCTGAAAATCAACTTGGATTATTGAGAAAGATGAGAAATTCCTTTTGAAAGTGTCTTAAGAAAATAATATTTTCAGGGAAATCACAGGAAAACTTTGATTTGGGAAATCCAACTCTGAATCTCTTCATAGTTTCTTGAGAAATCGATTCCATGAAGTGAAAATCTCTTGAGAAAATCATGAGAAAGACAAATGATGCAGATGATTTGAATGAATGAATGCACTTTGAAAAGATTTCTGAAAAATTTGTTGGAAAAATGTGAATTAAGCCAAAGTAAATCCTTCACATATTCTGACTGTGGCCATGAATATGTTCAGAGTTTACTTGAGTTAATTCACAATATTTTGAAAATTTAGAAATATGATGTGCATTTTAAGATAGCCTAAGAGTGTAGGCTCAGTGTGACTGGTAGAAAGATGATGGATCTGGGTCTCGTCCAAATTCCGACTAGGGACGTAAATATGGATTCTACCAAGTTCATCAACTCTCTAAGAGTTGGTGCACGTGCCATTCGTGTTCATCCACGGTGAATTTCGAAAATTGAGATATATGCATCATAGAATCAGGATATTGCGGAAATCAAACTATATGAGATGCAGCCTAATCTAAGCAGTAAAAATAAATTTTATTCCAAGTTTGATTATTACATCTCTGACATAAGTCAAAATAAAAATACATAATGAAAAAGAATCAACCTCCTCCAGATTTTCCTGCAAAATGAGAGTTAGTACCAGATAACCAAGAAAATGGGTATATATATATAATATATACAACGAAGATATATATATATATCAAAATGCTAAAATTTGTACTAAATGACATGTAACAATGGAGGTGTATTTATATGAGAAGATCGTTATGTGAATGCTCATATATGGAAGTAAAAGCACATGAAAGGGGACATATGTAAATATAAGTATATATATATATATATATATATATATATATATATATATATATATATATATATATATATATATATATATATATATACATATATATATATACAAATATACGTATACATATAGGTAGATATACATAGATATACATATATATATAGATATATATATACATATAATGAGAAAATATACATATTAATGAAAATTCCATATAATGGGTGAAATCAGAAAATACAGGTATATACAGTTTCTGTAGGTGATTTTACACAGCCGTATTTCCCAAATTACAACATATTTCTCAGTAAAATCGGGTATGGAGCTTCTCTATATATCAATAATGAAGCGTGCAAAAGATGGCATAGAGATCATAAACAGATTTGGATATATCCGTTCATGAAGGTGGCTAATTATCAAGACTGCACACCTGCAGAAAAAGAGATGGATAAAGATAACAAAGGTGATCCTGTAAGTGATGGCTGTGAAGGGTGATAGGTGGAGGCTGTTAAGACACAACACAATGATAGTGCTAGATCGTACAGAGTATTGCAATATAACTTTGATGATGCTAGGGGTTAGAACCAGATGGATAAAGCTGATGATGGTTGGGCATCAAAGACAGGAAATAACAAAAGGGAGAAGAAAAGAATGCTGTCAAATGAAAACCATACTGTGAAATGATTACAAGAATGTAAAACAACATACAGGACATTAAGAAAATGATCAAAAGAATGGAAAACAGGGAAAACAGGAAAATCGTGGAATGAAAGAAAGGAAATTGAATATGTAGTCAAATGACAACAAGACATCGAAGCAACGATTGGAACAATACATCAAAAATTGTAAAAAAAAATACAAAACATAAATGTAGGCTGATGAAATCTATATTAAAACTAAAAAAGTAAAATGAAAGGTTTAGTACTGAAAATATGCAATATAGAAAAACAGGAACTTAATGATACACAAAAAAAAATTGAAAGGTTAAGAACAGAAAATTAGAAACAATTAACAAAAAATGTAGAACAATGCAATGAATCTGATTGGATGGAACGAATTCCCTGCACCACTTTGCAGAAAATGCAGAGGTTTGATCTGAGCAATGCAATGAATTGTGACAAAATTCCTTCAAGATTCTGATTGGCTGGAACGAATTCCCTGCACCACTTTGCAGAAAATGCAGAGTTTTAATCTGAGCAATGCAATGAATTGTGACAAAGTTCCACATTTCTTCAAGATTCTGATTGGATGGAACGGATCCAGACCTCTAATCGGTGTTGGAGTTCAAGTAATAACTGGATGTTCAAACCTCAATATTGATAAAAAAAAAACTTTGATTGATCCGATTACACAATACGCACCAGATTTGTAATAATCGATCCTCTTTAACAACAAGTTCATATCAATACGTTGATCCAGCTTGTGAATCCCCTTGTAGCTAGCATATAATAATCCTTCTCTGCTGCTAGGCTGAAGGAAGATGGGCAACAACGTTGGATTTCCTGCGTTTTTGCTGGATGGAGTTTCAATGGGGCTGGAGATGGATGGGGAGCAGCTTGGCTGGAGTTTCCTCTGCTGATGATCTGAAGAAAGGGGAGACTCTTGTTGGATCTCTGCTGGTGAGATG
Organism: Nuphar pumila; assembly: GCF_984573655.1. NCBI lineage: Eukaryota > Viridiplantae > Streptophyta > Magnoliopsida > Nymphaeales > Nymphaeaceae > Nuphar > Nuphar pumila. Next base: position 32,004,851 of record NC_143262.1, on the reverse strand, counting down.
AAGAAAAGGTGAAAATGCTGCTGGATCTCTGCTGGACTGACCTGCGGCTGGGCTGAAGTGGGGATGTAGGAACCGTTGAAATGCCTGGTGGCTGGGCTGAAGGAAGGTAGGCTGAAGATGATGGGTTGAAGCTGGTGGGTTGAAGAAGATGGACAGGATTCGTTAGAGGTGGAAGAAAGCTCCACCCTTCGAAGACCCACCTGCAAAACAGGAAAAAATCACCATTAATCGGCCTCCTTTGTGAATCAATAACCTTCCCCTTTTAAAAAAATCCTTTCAGCCCCCTTGAAGAAAAACGCAGCCCCCCCAATCATGAGGTTCCGTTACCTTCTTTTTGAAATTTTTTTGAAATAGCCGTTTCAAGAGGGGCGCACCTTATGATTTTTCAAAATTTTGTTTCATTTACCTAGGTTTTAGGTAAAATAATAAGAAATAAATGATTTTAAAACTTGTTCGGCTGTGGTGGGCACGTTTAATGTTGCTTCTTTCTTAAAAAAAAAAAAAAATTAAACTAATCAATAAAAAGGAATAAAATAAAACGAGTATTGAAATAAATGAGAGGCTTTTATGGAAATGCCACCTCAACCTACTTTTAAAATCCTTTTGGAAAATAAAGTTTTATTTTGTTTTTGAAAAATCTTTTATTTTCAATTGGGTGCCACATGTGTGTGGGCCCACTAACTAAAAATAAATAAATAAGAAATTAAAAAGAAAATTTTGCAAATTGGTACGATCTCCGGGTGGGTCCCGCTTGAGAATAAGAAACTTACCTGGGAGTTTGAGTATGATGCTAGTTCAAGGGCAGGTCCCGCTCCATTTATTTGAAAATACGAGATAAAACATTATTTGTTTTTCAAGAATTTGGAAAAAAAATGGTTTTTCAGTGCAAAAAATATGGATAAAATAAATGTAAATTTTTTTTAAAGAGATTTAAAAACTTTTTGCAAAAAGTTTTGAGATAAAATCTTTAAAATCAATATCCAAATATCCAGATTGTTTTCCTTGAGAAAAACTTTTATAATTCAAAGTCCTGTGGGTAAATTGGGAAAAATTGGTAATTTTGAATACCCAGGGTTTTAAAAATCAATTCGAAAAAGTTTAAAAATCAAATCTGGATTGACAAATTTGAAAATCAGGAGTTCTGGATATCAAAATGACATGTTGTGCAATGAAATGATGCAATGTTATGCAAAGACATGTTCTATGAAATGTTACTCTGAGCTCGGACTTGGAAATTTTAGCTTTTTGTCCAAAAAAAGGATTTTGAAATTTTGCAATTTGAAGATGTCTCTGAACCTAAATATAGAAATTTGGTGGCTCGAGAATGAAATTTTGGACTTTCTACAAGATTCAATCTCAGAAAATGACCATTTTGCTCTTTATTGCTTTTGAAGAACTGAAATATGATGATTGAGGGCGATGTCAGTGAGGTGAGTAAAAATTTGGGGTGTTTACAGATGCCCCTCTTTGCTACTAAGCCGGCTCGTGGTCGAGCTTAGTGGCAAAGAAAAACACTTCAAATTTGGGCTATAAAAAAATGCCCCAGTTAGAAGGATCTGATTGGGTATGAAGAAATTCGCCCGATGAAGATGATAGATATGAAATGGAGAATGAAAAGGAAAGACTCACTCTGTGAGAATGAAATTCAGGTTTATGCCCTTGACCTGGATGGGACAGAAAATGCTTCGTATGGAACGAAGCTCAGGTTTTGACCCTTAACCTGATTGGGGATTGAAATATCTCATAGAAATGAGACTCAGGTTTATACCCTTAACCTGATCGAGCAGAAAATAGAATACCTCTTCGACGGAGGCTCAGGTTTATACCCTTATCTTGATCGGGTGGAAGATGAAATACCTCTTTGAATGAGGCTTAGGTTTGTACCCTTATCCTGATTGGGCAGAAAATGGAATACCTCATCGAAGGAGGCTCATGTTTATACACTTATCTTGATCGGGTGGAATACCTCTTTGAATGAGGCTTAGGTTTATACCCTTATCCTGATTGGGCGGAAAATGGAATACCTCATCGAAGAAGGATCAGGTTTATACCCTTATCCTGATCGGGTGGAATACCTCTTTGAATGAGGCTCAGGTTTATACCCATATCCTGATTGGGCGAAAATGGAATACCTCATCGAAAGAGGCTCAGGTTTATACCCTTATCCTGATCGGGTGGAATACCTCTTTGAATGAGGCTCAGATTTATACCCTTATCCTGATTGGGGGGAAATTGGAGTGGAATCCTCGAAAGAAGAGACCATGATGGAACCTTCAGATTTTGCACAATAAATCCGACAGGGGTTTTGCAAAAGGAAGGAAAATGGGGTCCCTAAAGCTTTGAAAAGGGGTTGATCTTGGGCGTCTCATTGCTGAGACTAAAATCAGCTTTTGAAATTGCCTTTTGCAATTGCCTTTTGCAAGAAATGATTGGTGGTTCAACCTTGAACTAAAATGGGACTGTCTATGGTTGGACAGTGGGGACACAGAGAAGTGTGCAAATCTGAGAGCTCGCTCTCAAAGAAGGGAAGGAATCAAGTCCTTAAGAGGGATTTAAAATTGGTGTCAGAATGTGTTGAAAATGAACATCAAGCTCTCACTTCACGTCAGGATAGCTAGAAAATATTGTCAAAATGTTGAGAATTTTGTTGTTGATGCAAAGTATTTAAAAATGATACGCATTGTTGCAAAATATTCTTTCTTTTCTACCTGAAGCATTACCTCCAAACGAGATTCACTTCGTAAAATCAAGATTTAGCATCCAAATTGCTTGCGATTGACCTTCTTCCAGGAGGTTATCTATTTCCTTGATATGAACAAGAAAGAGAATTTGATATTATGAAAGCAATTGACGAAAGGATATTGATAATAGAATTGCACAAATTTAAAGAAATTCTTGGCAAATTTCGGAAGTTTGATATCCTGGGAGCTTCTCTCATGATAATCTTTCTGCACTCTTTTGGGCTCTTTTGGGTTTCGATTACATTCTTCTTCATTTTGGAGATGTCCTGACTTTTCTCTCTTTCTTTTTGCTCTCTTGTTCTCTTTTGGAAAGGGTACGTCACATACTCCTTTAACTTGGAGATGTATCGATACTTCTTTGACGATATTGGCTCATGGGTTTGAGATCTTTGGATGATAGCTGAAATTAAGTATCTTTTAGGGATTGTCGGGAGGTTCATTGCATCTGCCTTCATCTCGACAGTGCTTTGGACTTTCTCTGGAAGGATTCATCACAAACTCCGTCATCTTAGAGATGTTTCAAATCTTCTTTGGCCCTGGGGGTCTACTCGCTTAATTCGCCTTCATCTTGGGGACAATTGAGGGATCCCTTTTACGGATATTTAATTGTAACTTAGGTGATTCTGAGGAGATAGGTGTTGGATGAATTCTCTCTTTTCCTAGCGCTCCGGATACTTTCACTGCCTTGTCTTTACAAGAATAATCTTTAAAGATGTGCCATAACTACAATCAATATCAATCATTTATGGCTTTGCAATAACATTGAATTTTCTTTTGCTGGCCATATCGAGGATTTATCTTTCATCCTTTTGGTTGGTCAATAGAAAAAATTTGAATTTTGAATCTCTTTTCGCAAAAGCTTCACTCTTTTAGAAGTAATGCTGAAGGTATACTGAGGTAAATATTTATGCAATAAAAATTCTGAAATCAACAAATAATTTGATTGACAAATTGACAAAATTTTCTTGAAATCTTTGGTGAAAGTGAGAATTTGAGGTCCGGCTCAACACATCCGCGACAAAAATTATCCTCTCCTTTCCCCAAATGAGGCGACTATCAGTTCACTGGGAATAATATCAGTTCAATGAAGAACAACTATCAGTTCACTTGGAACACTAACAGTTTGATGAGGAACGACTATCAATTCAATGAAGAACGATTATCAGTTTGCTAAGAACTATATCAGTTCAATTAAGAACAACCATCATTGGGAATAATATCAGTTAATGAAGAACGACCATCAGTTTATTTGGAACACTATCAGTTCAATGAAGAACGACTATCAGTTCGCTTGGAACACTATCAGTTCGATGAAGAACGACTATCAGTTCACTTGGAACACTATCAGTTCGATGAAAAACGACTATCAGTTCACTGGGAACAGTATCAGTTCGATTAAGAACGACCATCGGTTCACTGGGAACACTATCAGTTCAATGAAGAACGACCATCGGTTCACTGTGAACAATATCAATTCAATTAAGAATGACAATCAGTTCATTTGGGAACACTATCAGTTTAATGAAGAACAACTATCAGTTCACTTGGAACACTATCAGTTCGATGAAGAACGATTATCAGTTCACTTGGAACACTATCAGTTTGATTCGAACACTATCAGTTCAATGAAGAACGACTATCAGTTCACTTGGAACACTATCAGTTCGAAGAAGAACGACTATCAGTTCACTGAGAACAATATCAGTTCACTAAAGAATGAGGACCACTATAGAGAGTTGGATCGCTTCTATGAATGGTTTCAGGATTATTCCCTTATCCTGAATGGGGAATGAAAATTGGATGACCCGAAGGTTGAAATCGAAGAATTGGATGACCCGAGGGTCAAAATTGGAATTTGATGGGCAAAATATCAAATTTGAGCAATTGACAGACCCCAAGGATTGAAATGACTTGGATTAACAAAGGAGAATAATGAGTTCGAGTCAGAGCTTGAATAAAACACGGAGATCCCGAGTCGGAACCCGGATCAGAAAATGAAGAGCTCAAATCAGAGCTCGAATGATGTAGAGAGATCACAAGTCGGAACCCGAATCAACAAAAGACAATAAAGAGCTTGAATCTGAGCCCGAATGAATAAAGAAATCTCGAGTCGAAACCCGGATCAACAAAAGAAAATGAAGAGCTTGAATCTGAGCTTGAATGAATAAAGAGATCTCGAGTCGGAACCCGGATCAACAAAAGAAAATGAAGAGCTCGAATCTGAGCTTGAATGAATAAAGAGATCTCGAGTCGGAACCCAGATCAACAAAAGAAAATAAAGAGCTTGAATCTGAGCTCGAATGAATAAAGAGATCTCGAGTCGGAACCCGGATCAACAAAAGAAAATGAAGAGCTCGAATCTGAGCTTGAATGAAATAATGAGATCACGAGTCAGAACTTGAAATAACAGAGAAAAATGAAGAGCTCGAGTTAGAGCTCGAATAAAGTAGAGAGATCATGAGTCGGAACTCAGATCAACAGAGAAAAATGAAGAGCTCGAGTTATAGCTCGAATAAGGTAAAGAGATCACGAGTCGGAACCCGGATCAACAAAAGAAAAATATGGACCAACTTGAAAGTTGGAGTTTGAAAGAAAAGGAGCTTGGATCGAAATTCAGATCTTCAGAGGAGAACCCGGTTAGGGGATCAAAATTTTGCAAATTATCAGTGCGGGAACTAGATTTTTGAAAAGAGGATCCTATCTGAAGGATTTTGAGAAAAAAAACAACAGAGATTGTAGACTAGAGTCAGAGATTGATGATTAAGATGGGAAATCATTCATAGTCTCAGGATTTATCTCTTATTCTGAATGGGAAATGGAATTGGGTGCATAGTTAATGCAAATGTAATGCATATGCACGTGAAATGCAAATGAAGTGAAAATGAATATAATTGAATGCAAATGAATGCAAAATTAATGCAAATGAGTGCATATATATGCAAAATGAGAGATTGGTTTATCTTGCCTACATACAGGATGTTTTGAGGTAAAGATAAATTTTCAAAAAAAATGCTCCAATGTAACTAGGGAGGAAAATTTTGAATAAAAGAAGGACAATTGATGAATAAGGCGACAAGCTTCTTGACTAAGAGACGTCCTCAAGATCATTCCTCACAATAGACATATTATGAAAAGGGAGAAGAAACAAATAAGATGGCACTGAGCTATTAAAAAAAAAAAATCGATGATTTTATTGATGCTTTTAAAATCAAGGAAAGAGAATGGGATTACATTATTCTTTAGAAAAGCAAGATGAGAAATGGGAAAGTGTCGGCATTGTCATCTTTTGGAATGATTGTAGAAAAAAACTTAGTCAAGATGACTAGTCCTCCTTTTCATCTTCAACGAGGACCTTCTTGTCAATGTAGTCTTGAACAATGTTCTTAAGGACGAAACAGTTTTTTGTATCGTGCCCTACTGCTCAATGAAACTTGCAAAACTGTTCTTTGAATCTGCCCATAATTGCTGGAGGATCATTGGCTTTAGGCAACCGAACAAGGCCTTTCTCAAGCATATACTCGATGATACTCTCGAGTGTCTGATCCACAGGGGTGAATTCTCGATCAGTTCTCCAGTCTTTGCGCTTTGATTTTTCCTGATCTTTCTTTTGATGTTGAGGGCTGGATTGGAGAGGTTTATCACTGTTGATGTCCTTCCCTTTTTGCCTTTTGATTCTCTCTAAACTGTTGCCATGATCATTCTTGTTGCCTTTGCTATTATTGAAAGATTTGGCCGCAAAAGTAAAGTGAGCCTTCTTCTTTTGTTCACCTTGAGGGTTACTCTTGGAAAATGTGAAGCCTTCATAGACTCCATTCTCCACCTCAGCTCGAGCCATTCTTCTTGCTCAATGAGTTCAACGAAAGATTTGGATGGTGAGGTAGAAATTAATCCTCTCAGAGGTTGCAAAAAATTATTAAGGATCAGCGATAGAGCATGCCTTTCTGATATAGGATCCCTCATTTTGTTGCAGGTCTCTCTTCATCTGTGAATGAAGTCCCTTGCCTTTTCATTTTCATTCAGTCTTAGATTGCAGAGATGGCTCAATGTTGAAAGCGCTTCAGTATTGAACAAAAATCGCTCAATGAATAGGTTGACCACCTTATCGAATTCTCGTAGCTCGATTGGATTGATATGCTCAGAGTACCACTTGGCGGCAGTGCCTTCTAGGCTATGAGGAAAACAAAGAAATAGGGCTCTATTGTCTTTCTTGAATTTGGAGCATTCGGCGAAGAACATGGCGAGGTGGGCTTTCGGGTCGCCAGAACCATCAAACTTGATGAATTTACAAGGCAGATTTTCCTAATCTTCGTCTCCTTCTAAGCCATCATAAAAGTCCTCGCTAGTGAAGACTTTCTTGCCTTTATCCCGACCTTTAGATCTTTAACTATCTTGGTCATTTTTTTAACTGTGCTTGAAGCGGTTTTTCTATTGCTTGGCCCTTTGGTTTGCGAGTTGCTCCATGAATGATCTCGCATTCTTCCTCGGTATCATCTGCTGATTCTTCTTCATCCGAAGTATCTTGAACATGCTCCTTGGTTGATTTCTTGGCCACACGATCTCTAATTTTCTGACTAAATGGATTTTGTCTGAGTTGGTGTCAGCCTGCTCACTCATCATCCTCTTTATCATTTTCTGAAATATCACGTACATCTGAGGATCTATGCCATCGTTCTCTTGCTGTTGTTCTTGACTTCTGACGGGTCGCGGGGAGCCCATCCCTTCTTCTGAGGCTGAGGAGTATTGTGGTGATGTGGTTCTTCTTCCTGACCTTTTCGAACCATCAAATGTTGTGGATGCTCTATGCAGGATAAAGTCTTGATTAGACTCTGAGGGAATTTTGGATTGGGAGGAAAATGATTATTGACGATATGATAAACAATTGGAAGACTATCCCATTACTAGGGATGGTGTCGCCGCTGAAATCACGACAATTGTTTTGTTATTCTTTGTAAGAGAAATAACAACAGAAAATGTGCCTTGTTACCTAGGCGAGGTCGTCAACCACGAGGAAAAACACCATTTTGAAGGAAAGAGATATCTCTTGGAAAACAATCCGCAAACGGATTTAGAATAAGGAGAAGGTAAATGGGTAAACAATTTCCACCGCAAAAAATCAAGGTATTCACGAGGAAAATAAGATGAAGAATTTTGCAAATAGACAAAAGGATTGAAAATCCAATGAGAGAAAACATATTAGTTTTGAAAATTGCAGGCAGGATAAAATGCAGCTGAAAATTCGAGATCCAGTAGAACGGTAGAATGAAAAATCACCTGGAGTTTTGAAAGAAATGGGATATTTGATAAAATCATCCAGGGTTTGAGAAAAATAAAGGAAAATGTGAGAATATGGATATTTAAAAATATTTTTGGAAAAATATGAGGGAAATAAAAGTAGCATACAATCACATCCTGCACAAACATTTGTGCACATACAGCACTCCCTAAAAGGCTGACTCTAGATGCATTATTTTGAAAAACAGCTGTAGGACCCTAATCCTAACTCTAGGTTCAGATCATCTTTGTCCAATCCAGTTATGCCGATATACCCAAACCGAAATCCGAGGTACGTGTCATATAATTTCAACTGTGGTTCTAAGGTAAGGTTTTCCAACATCCTTGAGCGCCTACCGATATACTTCGGACTGTGGCCCGCGGTACGTGGTAGGGGGGTGTTAACCCAAATAATTGGCCCAGTTGTGAGGCTCTGTTCCGAACTAGGGTTCTGGAAGAGAGCGCAGCAACGTGAAGACCGGGTAATGATAGGTAATTGAGGTTTGAAAAAATGATCACATGGAAGAAATAGAGGGCTCTAAGTCCTAGAGAGATAGATTTTGAAAACTTTGAAGAAGCATACATTGTTTGCATTCAGATCCTAAATTGAGAAGAGTTGTATTTAGACCTAAGTCTATGTGAGCATGCAAATTTCTCATAAATCTGGTCCTACGAAACCATGTCTAGTCTATATGCAGTCAATGTCATCTAGGTCAGAATCTAGGCTCCTAGGTTCGCATGATATCAAAAGTAAAAGAGTTGACATTTTGTGAACATAATTTCGATAATTGAACTAAGTCAAGCACAATTTAAGTCAGACAAGGACAGGTCCCATCACAGTCGCTAAACCTGTTATCGTCGCAAAAATTTTCCCGTCTTCCCTTCCTTGCGAAAGAGAGAGGAAAATGCTTTCGCGATTAAAACTTGACCGGATTTTGGAAATTGTTTTAAAATACTCGCCTCCGTTTTGAAAATCGTGGGAAAATCCATGGGATGGGGCTCGACCTGTCGGTATGAGGTTCGACCGTTCCTGCCACATTTAACAGGGGTAATCAAACCAAGGACCAAAATTGTACTTGACTTAGTATAATTATCGAAATTGTATTTTATCCTAAATGCACAGAGAATTCAGGCATGTGCTATGCAATCTTGTAAAATGCAAGTTGGAAGATATGATGTATGCTTAGAAAATATTTGGAGTTGAAAATTTTTTCAAGAAAGGATGGAAATCAATCTCTCAGGAAACTCAGACGAAGAAGATTTGAAATCTCGGGAAAGTTTATAAAGATTTGGAAAATCTTGAAGAAATGAGAATCTCAGGAAAATTTTGAGAAAGTTTATAAAGACTTGGAAAACCAAGAAGAAATGAGAATCTCGGGAAAAATTGAAGGAATTCTTGAGAAAAGATGAACATTTGAAAAGGAAAGCACTTGTTGAGAAAACTCGGACTTTGAGAATTTTCTTAAGAAAATGATAGAAAATTTATAGAAAAATTCTTTGGAGAAGGAAATTCAAAACTTAGGAAATTGAATTTCTGAGAATCTTGTCTTTTGAAATGTCTGAAAATCAACTTGGATTATTGAGAAAGATGAGAAATTCCTTTTGAAAGTGTCTTAAGAAAATAATATTTTCAGGGAAATCACAGGAAAACTTTGATTTGGGAAATCCAACTCCGAATCTCTTCATAGTTTCTTGAGAAATCGATTCCATGAAGTGAAAATCTCTTGAGAAAATCATGAGAAAGACAGATGATGCAAATGATTTGAATGAATGAATGCACTTTGAAAAGATTTCTGAAAAATTTGTTGGAAAAATGTGAATTAAGCCAAAGTAAATCCTTCACATATTCTGACTGTGGCCATGAATATGTTCAGAGTTTACTTGAGTTAATTCGCAATATTTTGAAAATTTAGAAATATGATGTGAATTTTAAGATAGCCTAAGAGTGTAGGCTTAGTGTGACTGGTAGAAAGATGATGGATCTGGGTCTCGTCCATATTCCGACTAGGGACGTAAATATGGATTCTACCGAGTTCATCAACTCTCTAAGAGTTGGTGCACGTGCCATTCGTGTTCATCCACGGTGAATTTCGAAAATTGAGATATATGCATCATAGAATCAGGATATTGCGAAAATCAAACTATATGAGATGCAGCCTAATCTAAGCAGTAAAAATAAATTTTATTCCAAGTTTGATTATTACATCTCTGACATAAGTCAAAATAAAAATACATAATGAAAAAGAATCAGCCTCCTCCAGATTTTCCTGCAAAATGAGAGTTAGTACCAGATAACCAAGAAAATGGGTATATATATATATAATATATACAACGAAGATATATATATATATCAAAATGCTAAAATTTGTGCTAAATGACATGTAACAATGGAGGTGTATTTATATGAGAAGATGGTTATGTGAATGCTCATATATGGAAGTAAAAGCACATGAAAGCGGACATATGTAAATATAAGTATATATATATATATATATGAATATATATATATACATATATATATACAAATATACGTATACATATAGGTAGATATACATAGATATACATATATATATATATATACATATAATGAGAAAATATACATATTAATGAAAATTCCATATAATGGGTAAAATCAGAAAATACAGGTATATACAGTTTCTGTAGGTGATTTTACACAGCCGTATTTCCCAAATTACAACATATTTCTCAGTAAAATCGGGTATGGAGCTTCTCTATATATCAATAATGAAGCGTGCAAAAGATGGCATAGAGATCATGAACGGATATGGATATATCCGTTCATGAAGGTGGCTAATTATCAAGACTGCACACCTGTAGAAAAAGAGATGGATAAAGATAACAAAGGTGATCATGTAGGTGATGGCTGTGAAGGGTGATAGGTGGAGGCTGTTAAGACACAACACAATGATAGTGCTAGATCGTACAGAGTATTGCAATATAACTTTGATGATGCTAGGGGTTAGAACCAGATGGATAAAGCTGATGATGGTTGGGCATCAAAGACAGGAAATAACAAAAGGGAGAAGAAAAAAATGATCAAAAGAATGCTGTCAAATGAAAACCATACTGTGAAATGATTACAAGAATGTAAAACAACATACAGGACATTAAGAAAATGATCAAAAGAATGGAAAACAGGGAAAACAGGAAAATCGTTGAATGAAAGAAAGGAAATTGAAATTGTAGTCAAATGACAACAAGACATCGAAGCAACGATTGGAACAATACATCAAAAATTGTAAAAAAAAATACAAAACATAAATGTAGGCTGATGAAATCTATATTAAAACTAAAACAGTAAAATGAAAGGTTTAGTACTGAAAATATGCAATATAGAAAAACAGGAACTTAATGATACACAAAAAAAAATTGAAAGGTTAAGAGCAGAAAATTAGAAACAATTAACAAAAAATGTAGAACAATGCAATGAATCTGATTGGATGGAACGAATTCCCTGCACCACTTTGCAGAAAATGCAGAGGTTTGATCTGAGCAATGCAATGAATTGTGACAAAATTCCTTCAAGATTCTGATTGGCTGGAACGAATTCCCTGCACCACTTTGCAGAAAATGCAGAGTTTGAATCTGAGCAATGCAATGAATCGTGACAAAGTTTAACATTTCTTCAAGATTCTGATTGGATGGAATGGATCCAGACCTCTAATCGGTGTTGGAGTTCAAGTAATAACTGGATGTTCAAACCTTAATATTGATAAAAAAAAACTTTGATTGATCCGATTACACAATACGCACCAGATTTGTAACGATCGATCCTCTTTAACAACAAGTTCGTATCAATACGTTGATCCAGCTTGTGAATTCCCTTGTAGATAGCATATAATAATCCTTCTCTGCTGCTGGGCTGAAGGAAGATGGGCAGCAACGTTGGATTTCCTGCGGTTTTGCTGGATGGAGTTTCAATGGGGCTGGAGATGGATGGGGAGCAGCTTGGCTGGAGTTTCCTCTGCTGGTGATCTGAAGAAAGGGGAGACTCCTGTTGGATCTCTGCTGGTGAGATGAAGAAAAGGTGAAAACGCTGCTGGATCTCTGCTGGACTGACCTGCGGCTGGGCTGAAGTGGGGATGCAGAAACCGTTGAAATGCCTGGTGGCTGGGCTGAAGGAAGGTAGGCTGAAGATGATGGGTTAAAGCTGGTGGGTTGAAGAAGATGGACAACAGTCGTTAGAGGTGGAAGAGAGCTACACCCTCCGAAGACCCACCTGCAAAACAGGAAAAAATCACCATTAATTGGCCCCCTTTGTGAATCAATAGCCTTCCCCTTTTAAAAAAAAACTTTCATCCCCCTTGAATAAAAACGCAGCATGAGGTTTTGTTACCTTCTTTTTGAATTTTTTTTGAAATAGCTGTTTCAAGAGGGGCGCACCTTATGATTTTTCAAAATTTTGTTTCATTTACCTAGGCTTTAGGTAAAATGATAAGAAATATATGATTTTAAAACTTGTTCGGCTGTGGTGGGCACGTTTAATGCTGCTTCTTTCTTAAAAAAAAAATTTTATTTAAACAAATCAATAAAAAGGAATAAAATAAAATGAGTATTAAATAAATGACAGGCTTTTATAGAAATGCCACCTCAACCTACTTTTAAAATCCTTTTGGAAAATAAAGTTTTATTTTGTTTTTTAAAATCTTTTATTTTCAATTGGGTGCCACATGTGTGTGGGCCCACTAACTAAAATTAAATAAATAAATAAGAAATTAAAAAGAAAATTTTGCAAATTGGTACGATCTCCGGGTGGGTCCCGCTTGAGAATAAGAAACTTACCTGGGAGTTTGAGTATGATGCTAGTTCAAAGGCAGGTCCCGGTCCATTTATTTGAAAATACGAGATAAAACATTATTTGTTTTTCAAGAATTTGAAAAAAAAAATGGTTTTTCAGTGCAAAAAATATGGATAAAATAAATGTAGATTTTTTTGTAAAGAGATTTAAAATCTTTTTGCAAAAAGTTTTGAGATAAAATCTTTAAAATCAATATCCAAATATCCAGATTGTTTTCCTTGAGAAAAACTTTTGTAATTCAAAGTCTTGGGGGTAAATTGGGAAAAATTGGTAATTTTGAATACCCAGGGTTTTAAAAATCAATTTGAAAAGTTTAAAAATCAAATCTGGATTGACAATTTTGAAAATCAGGAGTTCTGGATCTCAAAATGACATGTTGTGCAATGAAATGATGCAATCCTATGCAAAGACATGTTCTATGAAATGTCACTCTGAGCTCGGACTTGGAAATTTTAGCTTTTTGTCCAAAAAACGGATTTTGAAATTTTGCAATTTGAAGATGTCTTTGAACCTAAATATAGAAATTTGGAGGCTCAAGAATGAAATTTTGGACTTTCTGCAAGGTTCAATCTCAAAAAATGACCATTTTGCCCTTAATTGCTTCTGAAGAACTGAAATATGATGATTGAGGGCGATGTCAGTGAGGTGAGTGAAAATTTGGGGTGTTTACAATCGCCACCTATGAATGAAATATTTTGCCTTCTCATTGTCATTCTGCCCCAGGTTGAAAAGATTGTTGAGGGTGGGCGGAGCCTCGGTATTGAAAAGGAACCTCTCGATGAACAAGTTGAAACAAATGAACTACGGCAAAAAAAATTTGATTCACGTTCCAGTAATACTGCACAGACATGGATTTGACATTACAATGAGCAACTCAAAGTTACGAGGATGCCTTTGATAGTCGATAAGCAAGGAAATCAAAGCAAAAACGGAAATGACAGGGGAAAGAGATACTTACAGTAGCCGGTGTTTTATGATGGGAGCCTCTTTGATGGGAACAAACAACAGAGCAGAAAATGTAATTGAATAAAGCAAAAAAAAAAATGTAACTAGGGAAACCTAAGGAGGATTTAATGAAATCGACTCATTGAGATTTTGCTCTCTTGCACGAGAGCACTTGTGAGTTTCCACAAGTCCAATTGGGAACTTGGGATTGACATCCATATCCAAGGTCATTTGGGCCTCTTGCTTCTCACTGAAGTTGAGAGCATCCGATGCAAGCTATCCGTGCCTTTAAGATATATCGGGGATGGATGCAGAGGTGAGCTAATGTGAAAGACTGCACAGTGAGCCACTATTTCATCATGAGATCAAGTTTAAGACTGGTTTATGGTGAATCTGGCCTTCAACATGTCCTAACAGAAGCAGCTGGCTCCATAAATACTAGAATCGAGAACAATTGGGTGGATGGAACACAAAAAATGTAACACAAGGCTCAGACACTTATGGTTAGTATACAAAATCATCATCAGAACGGAAATGCAGGGACAGGATATGACTATAGAATGCTATCAAAATCGAGCATCGAGTATGAATTGGGGCCTGAAATGTAAATTGAATATGCTAAACAAAAAACAAAAAAAAAAATCAAAAGAGCTAACGAGATACAGGATGATAATCGAAAGCATAAAAGAAAGAGTCTAAACATCAAATCGAAACTTAAAGATTAAGACAGAAAATCGAAGCTTCTTTGATCATCCAGATCAATTGTTTATGCAGATACAAATGGAAATTCGATAATCATAGGAAACAAAAAGGAATTGAGGATGCAAAAAAAAAAGAAAAAAAAATAATGATGAAAGGAAATAACAGAAAATGTTGGAGTTTTATGACTCCGTTGATATTGCATAGGAGTAGATCGACATTGCCATAGGCAATCCGACGCTACCGAACATGCTTTAATAGGAGATGAAGATAAAAAAAAATTAGGAAGATCAATATGAAAGGGAGAAGAGTATTTACTTACGGTTGCAGATGAATTTCAGGAGGAGGGAGGTCGATCGACTTCCTGTAGCTTCGCAGGGGGGAAGTCGATCCTTCTTGCTAATTGGAGAAGACCAGTAGGAGAGGAGAAGAAGGGGAGTCGGAGGGGAATGAGGAGATCGTGAAGTGGAGAATGGATGATATTATCGACCCCCTGCGGGTCGATTTTATAAGAGGTTGCCGTTAGGCCTCTGTCAGATCGGGTCCCTTCTTTTTATCAAATTTTCCAAAAAGGCGGCCTTAAAACGATTTTTTTCTAAAACGTGTTTTCAAAACTCGATTTTCAAAAATGTGCTTTTAAAAGGCCATTTTTGTGTTTTCTTTTTTGATTTTCTTATTTTTTTGGTTCTTTTCTTGAAATTTTCTATATCTTTTTGTATTTTTAAAAACAAAAAATTCTGAAGCTATGGGATTTCTAAAAAGTTTTCAAATATTTACAAAAGAAGGCTTTTTGAAAGTTCGAGGTTATCTTTTGGAATTTTCTTCAGAAAATGGGTTTACATCCGGATTTTGAAGAAATATTCAAGGTTTAAACCTCAAATCGAGGAATATAGTCTCGAATCCAAATGGATACTAGATCGACTGTCCGAGCATTTTAGAATTTATTTTTGGTATTTTTGTAAAATTTAATATGAAAATCAGATTAGTGAGGCTTAGATTTTGGATTTAACACTAGATCCGGATCCGAAATCGAGTTAGATATATAAAATGGATTTAATTTCAGTAAATTTGAGAAATAAACTGGAATTTAGATTTAAAAATGACTCAATTACTCAGAAAATGGAATCAGAGGCAAAAAGGGAATATTTATAATATTTTGAAAATTTTGACGTGTTTACAGATGCCCCTCTTTGCTACTAAGCCGGTTGAAAGCCGAACTTAGTGGCAAAGATAACACTCCAAATTTTGAAAATGCCCTAGTCAGCAGATCTGAACTGGGTGTGGAAGAATTTATTTGAAAGACATGGCTTCTCAGGCTTAATACCTTATCCTGAATGGCTTTGGGGAGACGAAATCCTCGAAAATGATATGACTGAATAATAGAAATGAGAAAATCATGATGGGACTTTGGGCGAAAGTCTCTAAACGGTAGAAAATAAGAACTTTGATCAAGTCTTATGGATGAGACAAAATCAACTTTTTTGGAATGACTCAGGTTTAGCCCCTAACCTGGATGGGACATTTTTGGAAAATGCCTCGTGAGATGAAGCTCAAGTAGAATCCTATTCTGAATGGATATACAAAACATGGATTCCTCAATGGGAAGAACCGTGATGGGACTGGAAGAAAATACCTCATCAAAATGAAGAACCTCGTCAGAACGAGACTCAGATTTAACCCAAACCTGAAAAAGGAAGATACCTTGAAGGGTAAGGTTCAGTCTTAACCCTTAACCTGAAGGGGACGACCAAATGGAATCCTCGAATGAAGAAACCATGATGGGACCTTCGGAGTTTGGATGAATAAATCTGAAAGGGGTTCGCGAAAGGAGGAAGATAGGGTTCCCTAAAGCTTAAAAAAAGGATGATTTTGGGCGTCTCATCGCTGAGACTGAAATAGCTTTTGAAATGAATGGCCTTTCGTAGAAAGTTCAGGTTTTGACCCTTAACCTGAGCGGGTATGACCATACGGAATTCTCGAGTGAAGAAACCGTGATGGGACAGGAAGAGATACCTCTCCTGAATGAGGCAACTCCTCTGGAAGATATAAACAATGCTAGGTTGCATCAAAAATGGATATTGAATATTTATTTCATTTTTGGAATGGCTAGAAAATTTTGCCAATAAGATAAAATTGTAGTTTGATTCAATCGTTTGAAAATGTTTGCACGTATGTGCGAAAGACATTCCCTCTTTTTACCTGGAGTATTTCCTTTAATGAGGTTAACTTCTCGGTCTTAAGAGTCAAATTCAAAATTTTAGCGCTGATGATTTTCTTCAAGGAAGCTATCAATTTCCCTGATATGAGAAAAGAAGAAATATTCTCAATTTCATAAAAGCAAGTAGCGAAAAGATATTAATAAAAGAATTTCACATAAGAAAAGATGACTTCTGACAATTTTGGTCGTTTGATACTTGAGTGTTTTTCCATGATGATCCTTTTGCACTCTTTTTGATTCATTGAACTTTTTTGGGCTTTTTACATCATCCTTCATTTTGGAGATGCCCTGACTTTTCTCTCTTTTCCAGGGAAGGGTACGTAACAAACTCCTTCATCTTGGAGATGCTCTGATCCTTCTTTTGTCTTAGGGATTTTATTGATGATATTGGCTCAAAAGGTCTTTAGATGATAGCAGAAATCAAATATCTTTTAGGGTTTGTCGGTAGGTTCATCACATTCGCCTTCATCTCGACGATGATCTAAACTGTCCCTAGAAGGACCCATCACAAACTCCTTCATCTTGGAGATTATCTAAATCTTCTTTGGCCCAGGGGGTCTAGCTCGCATATTCGTCTTCATCTTGACGACAGTTGAGAGATCCCTTTTGCAAATATTTGATTGCAACTTAACTGGATTGAGGAGACATTGATTGAGTGGATTTTTTTTATCGCTCAGGATATTTCCACTGCCTAATTGCAAGAAAGTTGTCTTTAAACATGTGCCATAGCCATGATCAATATCAATTCGCTTCTGGATTTTCAACATCATTAAATATTTCTTTTGCTAATCATATTGAGGATATTTCTTTCATCCTTTTGGTTGATCAACAGGGAAAAGTTCTGAATTTTATCTCTTTTTCACAAAAAGTTTCACCCTTTTGGAAAGAATACTAGAGATAATCTTAGGAGATTTATTTGTGTAGTATGAAAATTTAGAATCAACAAATGCTTTTAGCAAATTGGCAAAGTTTTCACGAATTCTGTGTGAAACAATCACTCAATATAGATTTTGATGAGACCTTGAGCTCAATTTTTTATTTTGAAAAATTTTGACCAGTAAAACTGGAACTTTTAATTTAACGACCAGTGAAGGAGCTAGAACCTTTCATTTAATGACCAGTGGAAACTGAGACTTTTTATTTAACGACCAGCGAAGGAGCTGGAACCTTTCATTTAATGATCAGTGGTGGGACTTTTCATTTAACGACCAGCGAAGAAACTGGAACCTTTCTTTTAATTACCAGTGAAAACTGGGACCTTTCATTTAACAACCAACGAAGGAGCTGGAACCTTTCATTTAATGACCAGTGGAAACTGGGACTTTTCATTTAACGACCAGCGAAGGAGCTGGAGCCTTTCATTTAATGACCAGTGAAAACTGGGACCTTTCATTTAACGACCAGCGAAGGAGCTAGAACCTTTCATTTAATGACCAGTGGAAACTGGGACTTTTCATTTAACGACCAGCGAAGGAGCTGGAACCTTTCATTTAATGACTAGTGGAAACTGAGACTTTTCATTTAACGACCAGCGAAGGAGCTGAAACCTTTCATTTAATGACCAGTGGAAACTGGGACTTTTCATTTAACGACCAGCGAAGGAGCTAGAACCTTTCATTTAATGACCAATGGAAACTGGGACTTTTCATTTAACGACTAGCGAAGGAGCTGGAACCTTTCATTTAATGACCAGTGAAAACTAAGACCTTTCATTTAACGACCAACAAAGGAGCTGAAACCTTTGATTTAATGATTTGATCTAAGATTGAGACTTTCTGAGAGACAAACATTATGAGGACTGAGTTTTGTGACTGAACTTGATCTTTAAATTTGAAGATTTTGAGAGGTAACCCGTGCGAGGACCGGGTTCCTCCAATAGACTTGGTCTTTAATTTAAAAATTTTGAGACCTGACCAGTGCGAGAACTGGGTTTTTCAAATGAACTTGGTCTTTAGATGAAAATTTTGAAAAATGACCAGTTCGAGGACTGGGTTCCGAAAAATGGTTCAATCTAAGATCAAAATTTTAAAATGACCAGTTCGAGGACTGGGTTCCGAAAAAAATGGTTCAATCTAAGATCGAAAATTTAAAATGACCAATTTGAGGACTGAATTTTGAAAGCATACCAGTGAGAGCACTGATTTTTTGAAAATATACCAGTACGAGCACTAGATTTTCCAACTGAGAGTCGGGAAGGAGACATGCATTCTTAAGATATTTGGAGATTTGAAGCAGAAATGATTGTCGGGGTTTCAGGATTATCCCTTATTCTGAAGAAGAAATAGACATATGATGAGAATTTAGGAGATTATAATAAAAAATGATTCAGGTTTATCCCTTAACCTGAAAGTGGGAAAAAAGATTTTGTGAAGAGATAACCTGGGACTTGAATTTAGAAGGGATATGACAAGATTTATGATTTATAATTTATGATTTAGATGGACCAACAGATTTAGCTGTATGCGGTCTAATTTTCAGGATTAACCCCTTATCCTGAACGGGGAAAAGAAAGAATAAAATTTGAGAAGATAGAAGGAGATAAAATTTGATGAAAGATTGATAAAAAATGGACAAAAAATTTTGAGGAAATTGATTTATTTTTTAAAAAACAATTCTCACAAGTAGCTTTGTTGCTCCTATGAGTGATCTCAGGATTTATCCCTTATTCTGAATGAGAAAAGAATACCTCGAATGTCGAGGTTCAGTTTTACCCCTTAACCTGAAAGGGGAAAAGAATAAAATTTATAAAAGTGGAGAAAATTGAATAAATTTACGAAAATTTTGTTTTTGAAAAGAATTCTCACAGGTAGCCTTGTTGCTTCTGTGCGGGGTCTTAGGATTATCCCTTATCCTGAATGGGAAAAAGAAATAGAATTTAAGGAGAATTAATGAAGAGAAATTGATATAAATTTAGAAAATCAATAAAGATTGATGAAACTTGTGCTGCAAAAGAATTCTCATAGGTAGCATTATTGCTCCTACGAGAGGTCTCAGGGTTATCCCTTATCCTGAATGGGAAAAAAATACCTTGAATGTCGAGGTTCAGGTTTATCCCTTAACCTGAAAGGGGAAAAGAATAAAATTTATAAAAGTGGAGAAAAATTGAATAAATTTATGAAACTTTTGTTTTTGAAAAGAATTCTCACAGGTAGCCTTGTTGCTCCTGCGAGGGATCTCAGGATTATCCCTTATCCTGAATGGGAACACCTCAGAGAACGAGGGTCAGGTTTATCCCTTAACCTGAGCGAGAAAAGAATAAAATTTATAAAAGGTGGGGAAAGATCGAATAAATTTATGATAATTTTGTTTTTGAAAAAAATGCTCACAGATAGCCTTGTTGCTTCTGTGAGGGGTGTCAGGATTATCCCTTATCCTGAATGGGAACACCTCGGACAACGAGGGTCAGGTTTATCCCTTAACCTGAGAGGGAAGGAAGGAAAAAGAAAATACCTCAGGGGAAAGAGGCATCAGGTTTATCCCTTAACCTGAAAGGGTAAGAAGTTGATAAAATTTAATAGAATTAAGGAAAAACTTGATAAAATTTAACAGAATTGAGGAAAAACTTGATAAAATTTGATAAAATTGATGTAAACTTAATAAAAATGAATGAAACTAATAAAGATAACAAGATCAATTGAAAAATTTATAAGATTTGAGAAAAAATGAGTTTATCTGATCCTGCCTGCATATGGGATCTTCAATGTGAAAGAAAAATGTTCATTTTGAAAGACAAGTGAGAAATCATTTTTGGGAAGAAGACCAACCGCAAGAAGAATGATCAACGCGAGATCCGATCTTTGAAAGAGAATCAACATGAGAGATCATCATGAGGGTCAATTTTTTTGAAGGAAATGGTTTTGAAAACCTACTTTTTGAAAAAGAAGATCAACAATAGGGTTGATTTTTTTTAAGACAATGGTTCGAAACTGATAATAAGATCAATACAAGGGTTGATTTTTT
This sequence comes from Nuphar pumila, assembly GCF_984573655.1. Lineage (NCBI taxonomy): Eukaryota > Viridiplantae > Streptophyta > Magnoliopsida > Nymphaeales > Nymphaeaceae > Nuphar > Nuphar pumila. The sequence goes on along the minus strand of NC_143262.1, from coordinate 31,984,198 downwards.
TTTAAGATAATGGTCTGAAATTGATAATACGATCAACACAAGGGTTGATTTTTTAATATAATGCTTTTAAAACCAATCTTGGAAGATAAGACCAACACAAGGGTTGACCTTTGAACATAATGTTTCGAAACCAATTTTTTGCCAATAAGATCAACACGAGGGTTAATAATGGTTCGAAACCCATTTTTGGAAAAACGATCAACACGAGGGTTGATAATGGTTCGAAACTCATTTTTGGAAAATACGATCAACACGAGGGTTGATAATGGTTCGAAACCCATTATTGGAAAATACGATCAACACGAGGGTTGATTTTTGAAGATAATGATTTGAAACCAAATTCTGAAAAAGAAGATCAACATGAGGGTTGATTTTTGAAGATAATGGTTTGAAGTTGATAATAAGATCAACACAAGGGTTGATTTTTTAATATAATGGTTTGAAACAAATTTTAGAAACGAAGATCAATACGAGGGTTGATTTTTTACCAAGGTTGGATAAAAAATATTTGAATTTTTTTTGTTATCATAATGAGGACTTTACATAAACTTTCAAAATTTTATGATTTTTGAAAAACCCTCATAGGTAATATCATTTCTCTCATGAATGATGTTAGGATTGTCCTGCATTTTGAAAATTTAATGCCCCAGTATGGCAAAAGAAAAAGGTATTGGATATAAAAGATATAAAGAAAATTGACATTTCTTTGATAAGCAAAGGTTCGATAACAAAACTGAATATTTACAAGAACTTTAAAAGAAATGTTTCATAAAAGACTGGGCTGACTTGCCCCTAGAAGACGACTAACAAAAAGGAATGACAGTGCATAAAAACTTTGGCATCCTCAATTCTTTGAGTGATCTGGAAATGGCTCTGTCAGGACTGCTAGGTGCGCTTCTTCCCCGTCCTCCACCAGCTCACTTCTGTTAATGTAGTCTTGTATCATATGCTTAAGGACGAAGCAGTGCTTTGTATCATGCCCCATTGCTCTATGAAACTTGTAGAATTGGTCTTTGAATTTTCCCAAGATTACGGGAGGGTCTGCTATTTTAGGGAGTTTGATCATCCCATGCTTTAACATGTAATCCAGAACTGTTTCCAAAGTTTGATCTAAGGGAGTGAAGACTCGATCTTTCTCCCACTTGATGTACTTGGGCTTCTCTTGAAGATCCCCTTTTTGTTGAAGGCCAGTCAGAAGTGGTTTATCATTGTTCTTAAAGGACCTTTCCTTCTGCCCCTTGTTTTGATCTACTTTCGGGCCACTGCCGCTGTTATTTCTGTTTCCCCTGCTGCTACTGCCATGATTATTGCTGGAGGTATCAGCTAAATAAGTGAATTGTGCCTTCTTCTTCTGGTATTGGATATTCTTGACCAGAGGCATGCCCTTGTAGAGCCCATTTTCTATTCCTGCCTCGAGCCATTCAGCTCGCTCAATCAACTTGATAAAGGATTTTGCTGGAGAAGTGGCAATGAGACTTCTCATGGGCTAAGAGAAATTGTTGAGGATTATCTGCAGTGCGTGCTCCTCTGGAATGGGAACCTTCATCTTATTACAGGTGCTTCTCCACTTGTGAATGAATTCTCTTGCTCTTTCATTTTCGTTCTGCTTTAGATTATAAAGGTGATTGAGTGTAGGTGAAGCTTCAGTGTTGAATAAGAAGCGTTTAATAAACAAATTTACCACCTTATTGAACTCTCGTAGTTCGATAGGATTGATATGGTTGGCATACCACCTGCCGCTACACCCTCTAGACTGCGGGGAAAGCAAATGAACAGAGCTATGTTGTTCTTTCTGAAATGACAACATTCTGCATAAAAGGTGGCTAGGTGAGCCTTAGGATTGCCAGTTCCGTCAAACTTGAGAAACTTGCGAGGAATATTCTCCAGGTTATCATCCCTATCTAGGGCATCGTAAAAATCCTCGCCAGTGTAGGTCTGCTTGCCCTTACTCTTGGCTTGAATGTCCTTGATTGCTCGATTCATCTCCTTCATTTGTTTGCTCATCGGGTCCTCTGCTGGACTCCCGGACTTGGGTTTGTTGATAGATTCGGGCTCTTCAGCGGTTATCTTTACAAACTGCCATGGAGGATTCTGGCCGAACACAGACTGTTCTTCTTTCTCTGTTTCTTCTTCCTCTGATTCTGTCCCCTCAGAAGTACTGTCCTGCTGTCTCTTCTTCTTGATGATTCTGACATGCTTTTTCACAACCTTCTTTTTCAGCTTGCTCTTAGGGACTGCCTTTTTCAGACTAATCTCGGCCTGTTATGACATCATCTTAGCCATCATCTTCTGGAACAAACCATAGATAATTGGATCGACATCGTCTCCTTTGTCTTGGCTTTGTCCTCTGGATGACCTAGGAGAGTTCATTCCTTCTATTTCACTATCACTGAATTGTTAGAAAGTCTCCTTTCATGTCTTTGTCTGAACCATTTTTGAATATCAATGCTTTCTGCAGAGAAAAGCGGAGGCTTTTAGAAATTTTGGGAGAAAATATTGACAAGATGAAGGATTAGGTTAAAAAAATGATATCCCATTACTAGGGATTGAGTCATCACAAAATTCGTGACAATTGCGTTGTTACTCCCTGGGGAGGAATAAACAACTAGAATATGAAGGAAATGCTATTTTGAAAAGGATATCTCTTGACGGAAAGAGATTTTATTTATGAAAAGATAAACAAGAAAAATAGAATTTAGAAGATACATTGGAAAGATAGGAGGGAAAATGAATTTGAGAATATAAATGGTAAAGATTTTAAAATTTGAAGAATTTGCAGGCAGGATCAGAAGAATTTTGAAGAAATCAGAAGAAGAAAAAGGAAGATACACCTGGGTTTTAAAAAAAAACAAAGAGAAAATTTTGAATAATAATATATACCCAGGGTTTTGGAAAATATAAGGAAGATATAAAATATCACACAATCACAGATATACAAACAACACTCCCTAAAGCTGACTCTAAATACAATATTTGAAATGGCTTGTAGGACCTTAATCCTAACTCTATGGTTCAGATCATCTGATTCCAATCAAGGTATGCCGATATACTCAAGCCAAAGCTTGAAGTACGTGGCATAGAAATATTTCTCCGGTTCTAATTTAATGGCTTCCCAACATCCTTGAGCACCTATCGATATACCTCGAACTATGGCCCTTAAGTACGTTGTAGGGGGCGCGAACCCAAATAAGTGGTCCAGTTGTGAGGCTCTCTCCCGAACTATGGTTCAGTGAGACAGCCCAGCAACGTGAAGACCGGGACAATATAGGTAGGGATGTTTTCAAAAACATGTTCAACATGCAGATAAAACCAGAAAGCTCTAATGCAAGTCCTAAAGAGATAGAATTTAAATGAAATAGAAGCATACACTTGCATACATTGTTTACATTTAATCCTTAGAATTGAGTAGAGTTGTATTTTAGACCTAAGTCTAATGTGAACATGGGATAATCTCCTCAATATGGTCCTACCAAACCATACTTAAAATCCTATATGCATTGATGTCAGCTAGGACAGAGTCTAGGCTCCTAAGGTTTGCATGAAAATGAAGCTGACATTTGTAGAATAAAGACTTAGATAATATCAGAGCAAAGCAAAAATGCGCAAATTCAACCAGACAAAGATGGGTCCCATCACAGTTGCCAAATCTGTGATCATCGCAAAATTTTCCCTCTTGTATCTTTCTCTCTCTTCCTTCTCTTTTCCTTTCTAATCCCTATTTCTCCTTTTTTAAGGGAGAAATAAAAGACAGAAAAGAAAAGAGAAGAGAAAAGAAAAGGAAGAAGAGAGAGAGAAACTCTTTTGCGAAGGTCTCACTTGACCTTGATTTGAAAAAATATTTAGAAAATTACTCACCTCCGTTTTGAAAATATTGCAAGAAAAATTGGGAGACGGGGCTCGCTCGTCGGTACGAGGTTCGACCGTTCCTGGCGCCTTTACCAGGGGTAATCAAACCAGGGATTGAATTTATGCCTTTTGCTTTTGCCTAAAATATTATCTAAGAATTTATTCTAAGTCAAAAAAAATACACAGAGAATCATGCTTGTGCAATGCAAGGATGTATGCTTTTTTCAAAAGATGGTTTAAAAAATCTCTAAGTATTTCTGAGATGAATTTAATAATAGAGTGAAGAAAGGGTTTATAACTTAGCACTTGAGATTTAAAGTTCTAAGTCTTTGAAATAATCAGATTTTTTTTGGGGGAAGATAAATTTGGACTTTGAAAAGAATGATTTGAAGCTGAGATAAAAGCAAAGTCAGAAATGGGCTTTGAATTTTAAATTTTGAACTTGAATTTAGGAGGGGAAATGAATATTTGTAATGGAATTGAATTCTATATTTAAAATTTGAGATCAGAATGAGATTTGAGAAATCCAAGTTGAGTTTGAAGATAGAAATTGGTTTCAAAAAGGCCAGATGTGTTTTGAAAGTGGAATTTGGTTTCCGGAAATCAAAGATAGATTTGGATTCGGAATCTGGCATCCTAAATGGATTTGGATCTGAAGTCTGAGATCCAAGATGAAGTTGGATTCGAAATCTGGAATCCTAAATGGAATTTGGAGCTGAAGTCTGAGATCCAAGATGAAGTTGAATTCTGGATCTAGAATCCTAAATGAGAATTGGATCTGAAATCTGAGATCCAAGATGAAGTTGAATTCTGGATCCTAAATGGAATTGGACCCAAGATCTGGAATCCAAGATGGAATTTGGATCTGAAGTCTGAGATCCAAAAGTGGAGATTGCATTTGAAAATCTGGATCCTAAATGGATTGGGTTCTAACTTTGAATTTGGTTTTTGAAAGTCCAAATGGGACTTTTGAAGATGGGTCTGGGTTTTGAAAACCCAGATTGAATTTAAAATTTAAGAAGAGTCAAATTTGAGATTCAAAATTAATCTCTAACTTTGATTTTTGAGAATCAAGACTCAATCTTTAGATAGAACTTTTGAAGATAAATAATAACCTTGATTTTAAAGTTTGAATTTGAAATCAGAAGATGAATCAGAATTTTCAAAGTTAAATTGAACTTTGAAATTGAATTGAATTTGAATTTGAATTTTGAAAATGATCTTGGAGTTTTGATTTGAAATTTAAATTTTGAATATACAAATGAATTTCAAAGTCAAATTGGACTTTGAATTTGAAGCTTGAATTTTGGAATTTAGAAAATGAACCACAAATTTCAAAGTTAAATTGAACTTTGAATTTGATTGGAGTTTTGAATATAAAATGAATTTAAAATTTCAAAGTCAAATTCGACTTTGAAATCGGATTTCAAAAATGAGATAGAATTGATGAATTGAAATAAAAATTGAAGAAAGATATTCAAGATCACTTGGATTTTGAAAAAGGAATTTTTGAAAATATGATGCAATTCTATCCTAAATGATGAATGAATTTAAAGAATTAGAAATTGGATTTGAAAAGGCATATTTCATTTTTTAAGTGAATTAAAATAAGATTGAGGATATAATACAATCCTGACTATGGTCATTGAATGTATTATATAATAATCTATATTTAAATTCAGATGAAGAATAAAACATATTTTTGTGCTTTTATAGAGTTTAAAATGAAATTAACTCTTAATATATCCTAACTATGGCCATTAATATATATATATATCAAATTAATTTTAAACTAAACTCTGATAAAAGAGAAAAATATTTAGAAAAATATGATGATTTTTGAAAAATGATCTAGTGTAGATTCAGTGTTAGTCTATAAAAGATAAAAATCTTAAGTTTTTTTTTACATCCTAACTATGGCCATTGATGTAAATCATCAAATTAGGATTTAATCACCTTTTATTAGAATGGTGCACGTGTCATTTGTGTTCCCATTCGTGAATTTTTGAAAATAGAAGAGAGAATAGTATGAAACAAGCATTTTCAGGAGATATATATGCTCATACACTCTAATCTAGGCTGGAAAGGTAACTATTTAATGCTTTCGCTATTACAATATTGAATTGGATAAAAAAAATCCCTAAATTAAGAAAGAAAAGCAATATTTCTATGTATTCCTGCAAAATACTAAGTTAGCACAAGACTGGATGTGATAATATAAAGGACACTGAAAAATACTATTTTAAGAGCCAATGTGCATATAATCAGAATGAAATGTGCATATACCTATCTAAATTTGATAATTATACTAAATGAGGGGTATATTTAAAAAAAAAGGTATACATAACACCTTACCTTGATGATGAAACCTGCATACCTTGGTTTAAGGGTGATCTATAGGTCCATGAAGGAGATTTTGAATGTATATGTATGACACTATAAGCTAATTGGAAAAGGGGTACAGGTACATGGAACCTACAACCTTACTTGGGTTGTTTGCAGAGGGGATGAAGCTGATGATGTTATGTAAATGATGCTATAAATGGGCCTGTGAAGCTGGAAATGGATGTCGTGATATGGCGAAAGTGCAGCAATGGGCTGCGTGGGTTGATGGTAAAGGGGGATGCTGCTATAGGATTGAGCAACAACAATCATGGTATTTGACAGGACTGTAATGGCTGGATTTACTGTGTGGGTGACAGTGAGTGATGTAGTGTGAACACCCCAAATTTTTCAAAATGTTGTAAATATCCCCGTTTTGCCCCTTGACCCCGTTTTTTGGGTAATTGAGTCAGTTTTAAATCTAAATTCTATTTTGTCTCTCAAATTTGGTTAAAATCAAATTCATTTTACATATCTGACTCAATTTCGGATCCAGATCTAGGTCAAAATCCAAATCCGAGCTTCATTATCTAATTTTAAATCAAATTCTCAAAATTATCAAAAATAACTTTTTGAAAGGCTCAGATAGTTCATCCAGTATCCGTTTGGATCCATCGGGTTATATTTCTCAATTCGAGGCTTAAAACTCGAATATTTTCTCAAAACTTGGGTCCAAAACCCATTTTCTGAAGAAATTTTCCCAAGATAGCCTTGAAAACCCTCTTTTTATAAATATTTATCAAAAATACAAAAAATGGTCTTGTCCCTCGTATTGCTTAGGTTTAGAATCTTAATGCCCAAAAATGACAAAAAAATCAGAGAAATATAGAAAAGAAAACAAAAATTGGTTTTTGAAGAATAAACCTTTTTACTAGAAAACAACTTTCGTAAAAGCTTTTTGGAAAACTACCAGTCTTTTGAAAATATCTAAAATAAGAGGGTTTCAACAAAAATTTTCTGTTAGGGTTACGAAACCCCTCCTGCTTGGTCTTTCGAAGGCACCCATGGCCTCCATCCGCCCAAGCCCTTCATCACTAGCCTCCATGAGCTCCTTCCTTCCTCCGTCCATCTGCACCGAACCCCCCATCAACCCTTGATCTGCAACAACTCCTTCTTCCCTCAACCCCTCATCTTCAACCACCGAATTCTCCTTCATGCCTCCATCAGCCGCAGGCTCCCCCTTTCCAGAAGGATCCTCCACCCTCTACATAAACCACCTTCAAGAAACCCTAAAGGTCATCCGTTATCACCCTTCCCCCCTTTCTGTGTATATCGATCTCTTCTTCTTTCATCCTTTTTCCACATCTTCTTTTACTTCTACTTCTTCTTTATCTTCTATCCTTCCTTTTGATCTTTCCCTAATCGGCTGAAGGAGAAGGTCGACCTCCCCCTTTAGCATGCAATCAAAACCCCTCCTCTAAGAAACCCTACAGCAGGATCCACCTTCACCTTCCCATCTGGAGGAAACCGGCCCTTCCTGCAGCAATAGGCAGGAGCATAGCACCCCCGCCTCATTTGGTCAATCGAGAAAGATAAGGGAAAGTGAGAGAAAAAGCAGCATTCAGCTTCACCCCATTGAAGGGAATCCTTCCTCTTTCAGAATTTCTGCAAAACACAGTAAATACTCCCCTTCTTCTTCAGTTGCTTTTGATCTCTTTTCTTAATATTTCTGTTTAAATCACGCCCTTAGAGCACCCGTGCAAGATCATTCTGCTGATGGCAAAATTGATCTACATATGTGCAAAAACGACAGGAACACATGAGTTCCGACATTATTTCTCATATCTTTCTTTTTCTTCTCTTTGTTTTTTTTTTTATTTTCTCATCTTTGGCATTGCTTTAGATTTCCTTTGCCATTTATTTCATGAATTTCTGTTCATCCTCTTATGTATTAAGAATATTTTAGCATGTCGATTTTCATTTTAAACCTGTATTTCCCTGTATTATAGCACTCATTTTCAATTTACACTTTCGTTATAAATGTTAGATATGTTTTCATGGTCGTGTAATTCCAGCATTTTATCGATTCATCCTACTGTTGTAACGGAGTTCCTGTTTTGCCTTGATTATATGTAATACCCCTTTAGATGTTTCTGATTCATTTTCCTTGTGCATTTTACTGCATTTTAACATTTGGTTGGTCATGATATTCGAGAGCCCCCTTTGGTTTCATTTGGGTCATCGTTATTGTTCTAGCATCGATCGGATGGGATCACGACTCATGCATATCATCATGGCTTCATCACGCCATGCTGAGGATGATGGGGTCACCCCCATAAGTAACAGTATTATGTCTTGCCTGCATTAGCCCCACCGTAAATCAACTCAGATTCACAGTGAACTCGACTAGAAAATCCCATAGTTGCACAGAAATGTTTGAAAGTTCATGCGTGAATGGCTCATGAGCGCAGCCCTGTTGAAACCATTGTGGACAGGATTGGGTCCATATTAAACTTCGATGGAGGAATCAAATGGAAAACGCTGCAAGAGCTGGTAGCAATCAGGTTCCGAGAATTCCTCATTTCCAAGATTTTGAGGTTGTCAATACCATGCTCATCCGGAAGGCCTCAATATCGGTAGTCATCCTTGTTCCAGCCTATGAAAATTCCTCCCAGTATGGAATCATTAGTAATGTCAATAGCAGTGGGGAAGTTATGCCTGACGGTTCATGCTTCTCTAAAAAGGTACAGTTATACTATGGTAGTTAAATGGCCTTGATAGTGAAAATCTGTGCGTTAGATGTACAGCACAGGAGTACAGGTATGTCATCACACTTTCATCTCCATACCGTCTCTGGGATAAGAGGAAATTGGAATCTATAAGTTTATATTATGGTTCATGATGCAGTGCTCTTTTGCTTTTGCATCATATACACAATTTCTTGCAACGATAGGTATTGAGTACTACTCCAAGTTGAGAATCCCGGGTATATCTTTTTTTTTTTTTGCTCTCTTAATGTTTTGTTCCTGCAGGTACATCTCTCGCCATTTTTATAACAAGGATCAAACCATGTCATATACTAAAGGGGGTATATCAAGGGAAGATGAGATGCCATTCCAGGTTCTAAAAAAAAGAAAAGAAAAGAAAAGAAAAGAGAGAGTAACACTTGATTTGCCTAATTCATAATCTTATCAAGAGACAAGCTCTTCATGTAGTTGCTCAATATATGTTACTGCTGTAATGAATGAACTGGTCTCTTTTCCATTTCATGGTTCAAGCAGCTTTTTCTGGTGGTTTTCTTTCTTATCCACTCCATATACATGTTGTGGTGGGTCATAAAGCTGGCAGCAACATTGCTAGCAAACATATTGTCAAGCAAATCTGTGACTTGAAGGATTCACGCACCCCAGCAGGGCGCATGTGTGTATCTTTATCCCCTTGACTGCATTTTGTCTCCTGTGGTACCATTCATATGATGTCTCCAGCACGGTGCCTACCTGTTCTGCAACAAAGAGGACCACCAGACAGGTATGAAAAATTTGTTGGGGAAGCCTTACTTTTTTTTTTATTATTTCAGTGTGAAGGGATCATACAGGTGGACCTCCCCCTAGGCATCAAGTCCATTGGGCTCTCATGGGTCAATCAAGCTACGCGGTGCCTCAAAGACTCCCCAGCAAGCCATCCCTGATCCCATTAATATATATCCACGTTATGGATCAATCATGAGCATTTAAGAAGAAACAGTGTTGGAAGATCATCAGTAACGAGGGTACCACTTTTGTCTCCAGGATTTTTGGATCTGTTTAACGTCAATAATTCCCCTTATGATCATGATGGCTTACAGTTTTCTTTTGTTTTTCCTGTCATATATATATAAATTTAGGGTTTTTTTTTTTTTTGCATCATTTCTATATCTCACCTTCATCTATTTTCATAATATTCCCATATCACATCTCATGTGATTTCCATGGCATCCGTCGGTTACTCTGTAATGTAAGTATTCATTCCTCAATATTTCACCCACTATGCATTTTACTCCCTTTTAGCCTTTCAGCTGAACATGAACATCATTTCCTTTCCATGTTATGCATGAGTTTCTATGATAATTTCAATTGAATTAACTAGATTAATTTAGCATAGATATCGTTATATTCTTATTAGTGCGTTTTCATTTTATTTATTCATTTTCGTTTATGCTTAAATTGATCTCCTGCTTTGTATCTTTAATGTTCCTGTTTTCTTCCCCTGTTGTTATTCAAGACTATCCTAGTCCAGGATCGTCCCCTGCTAAGTGCTCATCTCGATTATTCTATCTGATGCATGACTTCCATAATATTGACCCTGTATCATTGATCAATGGGTTGAGTGTAGAACTGTAGCATTGTTTTGTCAATTGAATTTTTCATGAGGGATTGCGCAGCCTCATAGATAGCACATCTCAGCTCAATCTCAGTACTCATCATGTAGGTGTTTTCACTACATTTGTGAACTATCTCCCATTCTATGTTATATTGTATGCGCTGGCAGTATAGTTGTCCCTAGTGATGGCAAATTCACTGCAGGGCCTCTATGCCACCAAATTAAGGTCTTTTTGATCATCTGCTTGATCTTACGTTGCTTCAAAATTTGAAGAACTTCCTGCTATTAAGAAAATCTTAGTCCTGCAACATATGGTACTTTTTACCAGAGTTGAGCTTTTCCCCCAAATACATGTTGGTTGATTCACTACAATACCAGAATGATGCAGTTGCAATGGCTAGTGACGCATCTGCACTAAAAGGACGTGGGAGTTACAACAGGGTCAGAAATTTCTGGAAGGTTACAAATATGGTTATGATAGCTTGACATCTACTGTCACTACAGTATTTTCTGTGCCATAATAGCAAAATCACAGTGCACTCTACTGCCAAGTCATTTCACTTTCCCATCTTACACTGTTCGTTATACAAAAACACCTCTTTTTGCATATACCACTCACACTCTCACCTGCACCTTCATTTTGCCTATATAACATTGTTGCACCCATCCCTCACAACACATTGTACTTGCCACAGTATAAAGAGTTGATATTATATCGACTCAACACCTCTTCCACTTATCATCCATAGCATTCATTTATTTTAGTCCAGCTGCATACCTTGATGTTTATGGCACTGTATATCTTGTTCAGCCACCCATGTACTGCTATCTTAGCATTGTCTTCACCTTCGTACCATCATTGCAACACTTACAGTGGTGCTCCCTTTTCCAGCTTGTCATCAGTATACCCTCCTGCTATGGTAATTTTTACCCAGCTCACTACCCCGGCCCACTCACTCTCAGCTGTGTTTAAACATTGCTGTGATTTCCACACACTCACAATAGTGGTCACTGCAGTAAAAATTTTACTAGTTCACAGCAGTGCTTAGCATTGCTGTGATGTTCCACTACTACTATCATCCAGCTCCACCATTTGTAAACCATCTAATTCATCTTATTTCTCAAACTATATGTATCCGTATATATAAATGCATATATATACCTATATAACATATACATGTATATATATATATATATATATATATATATATATATATATGTATGTATGAGTACATATATCATCCTCTCTGTCTTGTCATTATTCATGTGAATATTTTGTAGATATCCACATGATATGGGTAAAATTTTCTTCCTTTCTCATATTAACCCAGTTGTTTTGCAGGGAATATGGAAAATATATCATTACTTGGGGTCGTACATTTGATTTTATCCATTGTAATAACTAGATTGGAACGAGAATTTACATTTCCTGCTTTAGGTAGAATGAATGAGCATTGTAAATATCATGAATGACTTGTTTTTCATGCATTTTTGCCTTTATTTCTCAAATTCTCACAAAATGGGAACACGAATGGCACGTGCACCATTCCATAAGAGGTAAGTTAATTCTAAGTTGATGATTTACACCAACGGCCATAGTCGGGGTGTAAACAAGACTTAGTATTTTTATCTTTTATAAAATAACACTGGATCCTTTTAAAAAATCATCATATTTTCAAATATTTCATCTTTTATCAGAATTTAACTTAAAATTAATTCAAAATATATACCAATGGCCATAGTCAGGGTATATTGAGAGTTAATTTCACTTTAAATTTGTTTTCATTCTTCACTTGAATTTAAATATAGATTATTATATAATACATTCAATGACCATAGTCAAGGATGTATTATATCTTCAATCTTGGTTTAATTCATCTAAAGAATGGAATAGCCTTTTCAAACCCAATTTCAAATTCTTTAAATTCATTTCATCATTTAGGATTGAACTGCATCATATTTTTCAAAAATTCATTTTTCAAAACTCCAAGTAAATATCTTTCTTCAAATCTATCTTCAATCCTTATCAAATCCAATTCATTCTTTCAATTTTCAAAATTCTATTTCATTTTTAAATCTCAAAAGTTCAATCTAAACTTTGAGATTTCAAATTCATTTTATATTCAAAATTCAAATCGGATTTCAAAGTTCAATTTGACTTTGAAATTCCAAATTCATTTATATCCAAATACTCCAAATCAAATCCAAAGTTCAATTTAACTTTGAGATTCCCTTCATCTTCTAAATTTCAAATTTAAACTTCAAAAATTCAACGTCTAATTTGACTTTGAAATTCATTTATATATTCAAGGTTCAAATTTTAAATTTCATTTTCCAAGTTCGATTCAAAACTTGGAGGTTCTTAATTCAATAAATTCCAAATCCATGTTAGGATCTAGAATCCAACTTTCACTTTGGATCTCAGGCTTCAGATCCAATTCCTCTTTAGGATCCAGAGTCCAATTTCACTTTGGATCTTAGATTTCAGATCCAACTCCTCCTTAGGATCCAGACTCCAATTTCACCTTGGATCTCAGACTTCAGATCCGAATCCATCTTAGGATTCAGAATCCAACTTTTACTTTGGATCTCAGGCTTCATATCCAATTCCTCTTTAGGATCCAGAGTCCAATTTCACTTTGGATCTTAGATTTCAGATCCAACTCCTCCTTAGGATCCAGACTCCAATTTCACCTTGGATCTCAAACTTCAGATCCGAATCCATCTTAGGATCCAGAGTCCAATTCTACATTTGGATCTCAGACTTCAGATCCACTCCATTTTAGGATCCAGAACCCAAGTTCATCTTGGATTCCAAATCTCGGATCCCATTCTGTTTAGTATCCGGGATCCAATTCCAATTCTAGATTTCAATTCCATTTTCAGAGCTACTCTGAATCTCTTAAATTCATTTCTATTCTTAAATACCATTTGAGTTTTCTAAAAGCCATTCCAATTTAAAAACTTCAAAATCTAAACTCAAGTATTCATTTCCTTTCCTAAAAACAAATTCAAAGTTCAAAGTCTATTTCTGACTTTGAAACTTCATTTCCTTTCATTTTAAAACTTCAAGTCATTCCTTCTCATTTATTCTTCCAAATCCTGATTTATTTCAAAGACTTAGAACTCATCTGATCTATTTCAAGTTCTAAGTTAGATTCAATCATTTCCTCACTCCTTTACCAAGTTCATCTCAGGATACTTGGAAATTTTCAAAACCTCTTTAAAAAAGGAGCATACATTTTTGCATTACACAAGCATGATTCTTTGTGCATTTAGAGTTAGAATAAATTCTTAGATTATATTTAGGCAAAGCAAAAGGCATAGATTCGATCCTTGGTTCGATTACCCCTGGTAAAGGCGTCAGGAACGGTCGAACCTCGTATCGACGAGCGAATCCCGTCTCTCCATCTTTTTCCCGCAAATTTTCAAAACGGAGGCGAGTTATTTTCTAAATATTTTTCAAATAAAGGTCAAGTGAAAACCCGCAAAATAGTTCCTCTTCTCTCTCTCTCTTTCTTTCTTTTCTCTTCTCTCTCTCTTTCTTATCTTTCTTTTATTCTTCTCCCTTCAAAAGGAGGAAAATAGAGGTCAGAAAAGGAAAAGAGAAGGAAGAAAAGAGAAACCACAAGAGAGGAAAAATTTTGCGATGATCACAGTTTTGGCGATCGTGATGGGACCCGTCATCGTTCGGTCGAATTTAATGCCTTTTCTTTTACTTTGACATTATCTAAGTCTTTATTCTTCAAAATGTCAGCTACATTTTCATGCAAACCTTAGGAGCCTAGAATTTGTCCTAAGCTGACATCATTGCATATAGGATTTAAGTATGGTTTGGTAGGACCATATTGAGGAGATTACATCCATGTTCACATTAGACTTAGATCTTAAATACAACTCTCCTCAATTTTAGGGATTGAATGCAAACAATGTGTGCAAGTGTATGCTTCTATTCATTTAAATTCTATCTCTTTAGGACTTGCATTAGAGCCTTCTGATTTTATTGCATGTTGATCATACTTTGAAAACATCCCTACCTATATTGTCCTGGTCTTCACGTTGCTGGGCTGTCTCACTGAACCATAGTTCGGGAGAGAGCCTCACAACTGGACCACTTATTTGGGTTCGCGCCCCCCTACCACGTACCTAAGGGCCATAGTCCGAGGTATATCGGTAGGTGCTCAAGGATGTTGGGAAGCCTTTACCTTAGAACCGAAGAGATATCTTATATGCCACGTACTTCAAGCTTCGACTTGAGTATATCGGCGTACCTTGATGGAAATCAGATAATTTAAATCTTAGAGTTAGGATTAAGATCCTATTTGCCATTTCAAATATTGCATATAGAGTCAGCTTTAGGGAGTGCTATTTGTGCATCCTTGCTTATATATCTGTGATTGTATGATATTTTATATCTTCCTTATATTTTCCAAAACCCTGGGTATATATTTCAAAATTTTCTCTTTGATTTCAAAACCCAGGTGTATTTTTCTCTTCTTCTTCTCCTTCTAAAATTTCTTCAAAAAATTCTTCTGATCCTGCCTGCAAGTTCTTCAAATTTTAAATCCTTACCATTTATTCTCAAATTCCATTTTTCCTTTTATTCTCTTCTGTTTTTATGTTCTTGTTTATATTTTCATAAAAATCTCTTTCCGTCAAGAGATATCCTTTTCAAAATGGTATTTTCTTTCATATTTTTAGTTGGTTACTCTCCCTCATAGAGTGAACAACGCAATTGTCACAAATTTTGTGGCGATTCAATCCCTAGTAATGGGATACAATTTTTAGATTCCAACATAAATCCTTCCTCTTGTCAAAACTTCTCCAAAAAGGTTTCTTTGGTCTAAAAAAAACCTCCACTTTCCTCTACAGAGAGAGTTGATATTTGAAAATGGTCACGACAAGAGGGGGAAAAGAAATAGTTCCTCAACTCAGCGACAGTGAGGCGGAAGAGATAAGCTCTCCTAAATCAATCAGGGGATAGGGTCAGAACAAGAAGGATGACATCGACCCTGCTATGTATGACATGTTCCAAAAGATGATGGCGAGGATGATGTCGGAACAAGCTGAGGCCAAGCTGAAAGAGGCAGCTCCTAAAAGCAAGCTGAAGAAGAAGCCTGTGAAAAAGACAATCAGAATCATCAAAAAGAAGGTGCAGCCAGACACTACTTCGGAGGAATCAGAGTCAGTCGAGGAAGAGTCAAAAGAGGAAGAGCAGATTGTCTACAGACAGAATCCTCCGAGACAGACTGTAAAGATAGCTGCAGAAGAGCCTGAATCCGTCAACAAGCCCAAATCTGGGGCTCCAGCAGAAGACCTGATGAGCAAGCAGATGAAGGAAATGAGTCGAGCAATCAAGGACATTCAAGCCAAGGGTAAGGGCAAGCAGACCTACACCGGCGAAGATTTTTATGATGGTCTAGGTGGGGATGATAATCTGGAGAATCTTCCCCGCAAGTTTCTCAAATTTGACGGGACTGGCAACCCTAAAGCCCATTTAGCCACATTTTATGCAGAGTGCAGCCGTTTCAGGAAAGATAACAGGGCTCTGTTCATCTGTTTTTCCCGCAGTCTGGAGGGTGTAGCAGCCAGATGGTATGTTGATCATGTGAATCCTATCGAACTACGAGAGTTCGATAAGGTAGTAAATATGTTCATTGAGCATTTTCTATTCAACACTGAGGTTTCACCTACGCTCAATCACCTTTACAATTTAAAGCAGAATGAGACTGAAAGAGCAGGAGAGTTCATCCACAGGTGGAGAAGTATCTGCAACAAGATGAAAGTTCCCATTCCAGAGGAACATGCATTACAAATAATCCTCAGCAATTTCTCTCAGCCCCTGAGAAGTCTCATTGCCACTTCTCCGGCAAAATCCTTTATCAAGTTGATTGAACGAGTCGAATGGCTCGAGGCAGAAATAGAAAGTGGGCTTTACGAGGGCATGCCTCTTGCCAAAAATATCCAAGATCAGAAAAAGAAAGCGCAGTTCACTCATGCAGCTGATACCTCTGGCAATAATCATGATAACAGCAGAAGAAACAGAAATGACAGCAAAAATGGTCAGAACCATGGCGCAGCTTAAAGGGAGAAGTCTTCCAAGCAGAATAACAAGTTGTCTCAGTCTAACTTTTCGCAAAAGGAGAAGATAAAGTGCGAAGGTTGGAGTAATGACCGTGAGTTCACTCCTCTGAAGCAAACGCTCGAAGAAGCCCTTGAATTCATGCTGGCCAAAGGATTGGTTAAACTCCCGAAAGTCATGGATCCTCCCACGATCATGGGAAGGTTCACAAATCAGTTCTGCAAGTTCCATCGAGCAGTGGGGCATGACACCGATCACTGCTTCGTCTTCAAAAATATTGTTCAGGATTGCGTCGACAAGAATCTCTTTGCTGAAGATGAAGAGGAAGATGACCTAGCCGTCATGACCAAGTCTCTCCCCGGCTACTCAGAAGACTGAAGATGTCAGAATTCTCCTACCTTTTCCCTTTTTGCCAAGTCATCTTGTAGGGGGCCAGTCAGCCCAGTCCTTTTGTGACCTTTTGGTCGAAGTGTTTGTAAATATTTCAGTTCTTTGTTATCAGTTTTGCTCGTCAATGAAATGTCAATTTTCCTTTATATCTCTAAATATCCCAATACTTTCTTCCTCTGCCACATAGGGGCATTTGCTTTTGAAAATCTATATTTCAAAAATCTCTTCATCAGCTTCTGTTAAAATCACATTTAAATTCCTGTTCCTTTCAGAATGCGGGACCAATCCTGACATCATTCATGAGAGAAATGATATTACCTATGAGGGCTTTTTCAAAAATCATGAAATTTTAAAAATCTTCGTTATGATCAAGGGGTTCAAATATTCCTTGGTCTAACCTTTGACAAAAAAATCAACCCTCGTGTTGATCATATCTTCAAAAATAAGTCTTTCAAACCATTATATTGAAAGATCAACCCTTGTGTTGGTCTTATCTTCCAAAGTGAATTTTAAACCTTTATATTCAAAGATCAACCCTTGTGTTGATCTTATCTTTCAAAATGGATTTCAAATCTTTATAGATCAACCCTTATCTTTCAAAGTGGATTTCAAAACCTTTATATTCAGAGATCAATCCTTGTATTGATCTTCTATTCCAAAATAGATTTCAAGTCTTTTTATTCAAAAGTTCAACTCTTGTGTTGGTCTTGTCCTCCAAAATTGATCTCAAAACTTTTCAAAGGTCAACCCTGGCGTTGTTCTTATCTTTTAAAAAGGGTTATAAATCATCATATTCAAAGATCAATCATTGCATTGGTCTTATCTTCCAAAAATGGGTTTTAAATCATTATATTCAAATATCAACCCCTGTGTTGGTCTTATCTTCCAGGATTGTATATTTAAAGATCAACCCCTGTGATTGATCTTATCTTCCAAGGTTGATTTTTAACATTATCTTCAAAAGATCAACCCCTGTATTGATCTTATTATCAATTTTGAACTGTTATTTTTAGAAATCAGATCTATTGTTGATCTTCTGCTTCAAAATTAGATTTCAAAACCTTTGCCTTCGAAAATTAACCCTCATGATGATCTCTCATGTTTGATTTAAAGGATCAGATCTTGCGCTGATCATTCTTCTTGTGGTGGATTTTCTTCCCCCAAAATGATTTCTCATTTATCCCTTAAATAAACATTTTCCTTTCAAGATCCCATATGCAGGCAGGATCGGAAAAACTCCTTTTTCTTAAATCTTATAAATTTTCAGTTAAATTTGATATTTTTTTTAGTTTCATTCACTTTATTCAAGTTTATATCAATTTTATCAAGTTTTTATCAAGTTTATCAATATTTCCTCAAATCCATTAAATTTTATCAATTTTTTCTACCCTTTCAGGTTAAGGGATAAACCTGATGCCTCCTTCCCATGAGGTATTTCCTTTATTCTTATCTTTCTCGCTCAGGTTAAGGGATAAACCTGACCCTCGTTGTCCGAGGTGTTCCCATTCAGGATAAGGGACAATCCTGAAACCCCTCGTAGGAGCCACAATGCTACCTATGAGGATTCTTTCGTAAATACAAGTTTTGCCAATCTTTATTGATTCTCTAGATTTATATCAATTTTCCTTCATTTTACTTTTCTTAAAATCAGGATAAAAGGATAATCCTGAAACCCCTCATGGAGCAACAATGCTACCTGTGAGAATTCCTTTCCAAAATAAATTTTCAAAATTTCTTTCCTTTCTTCTTCTCCATTTTTATAAATTTTATTTTTCTCCTCTTTCAGGTTAAGGAGTAAACCTGAATCGTTCCTTTCTAAATTCTCATCAAATGTCTATTCCATTTCCCCTTCAGGATAAGGGAAAATCCTGAAAACGCCGACAATCATTCTTGCTCAAATCTCAAGTATCTTAAAGAATGTCGGTGTCCCCTTTTTTCTTCAAATCTCCATCAGAAAACCCAGTACTTACACTAGGGCATTTTTGAAGAATTCAGTACTCATACAGGTAGGCCTAGCACTCATGCTAGTGCCTGGCTGACCGATCAGTTAGCCTCTCAGGATCAGTCTTTTGCACTGACCCTTCATCAAAAATCAGAGCTCTAAATCCAATGTCGATCTTCGGGTCATTCAAGTTTCAAATCTTTCCTCGAGTTTCCTTAAATTCTGTCAGTCTTCTTCTATCCATTCTCATCAACTCTCCTTTGAAGATTCGAGTTTTCGACTCGAATTTCCAACTCTTTCCTTTGAGATTCGAGCCTTGACTGGAATTTTTCAAGTTCTCCTTCGAAGGTTTGGGTTTTTACTCAAGTCTTTTGTTCCTTCACAAATCTGAACCTTTCCAGTTTTCCCTTGAAATTCGGGCCCTGGCCCGAACTTTCCAACTTTCCTTCAAAAATTTGAGTTTTAAATTTTCTTGCCTTCAGTAAATAAACCTTCAAAATTTTGATTCGAGCCCTGACTCGAACCTTCCTGCTTCCCTTCGAAAATTTGAGTTTTGTCTCAAGTTTTCTTGCCTTCAATAAATGAACTTTCAAGTTTTCCTTTGAGATTTGAGCCCTGACTCGAACCTTCCTGCTGTCCTTTGAAAATTTGAGTTTTATCTCGAGTTTTCTTGCCTTCGATAAATGAACTTTCAAGTTTTCCTTTAAGATTCGAGCCCCGACTTGAACCTCCCAGTTTTCCTTTGAAAATTCGAGTTTTACTCGAATTTCCCTGTTTTCCTTGTAGAATCCGAGTCCTGATACTCTTTTCAAAGGATTACCTTCAAAATCTAGTTTTATATCAAGCTTACCTTCAGAACTTTAAATTCACATTTACCTTCAGAATTCAATCTCATGTTGGATTCTTCCCCAGAATCCCACTGATGTGTCAAAATTTGATGTTAAGCAAAGGTTTCGTCATCAAAGGATTTCAGGAATATCTTGCCAAATTGCCATAAAATAGTTGTTGATCTCAAACTTTTATTACATAAAGAATTTCCTCAAATCTCCTTAAGTATTCCCTCCAAAAGGGTGAAGCTTCTGTGAAGAAAGGCTCAAACTCCAAATTTTCTGTTGGTCAACCAAGAGGATGAAGAAAAAATCTTCGATATGACCGGTAAAGAAAATATTCAATGACGTTGAAGAGCCATAAATGAGCTGATATTGATCATAGCTATGGCATATTCTTAAAGATTATTCTTTGGCATTAAGACAGTGGAAATATCCTGGGCAGTCAGAAAAGAACCTACCCAATTCATGTCTCCTCAAGTCAGCTAAGCTGCAAATCAAATATCCGCAAAGGGGATCCCTCAATTGTCGTCAAGATGAAGGCAAATTAAGCGAGTAGACCCCCCGGGCTAAAGAAGATTTGAAACATCTCCAAGATGACGGAGTTTGTGACGGATCCTTCCATGGAAAGTTCGGATCACCGTCGAGATGAAGGCGGATGTGATGGACCTACCGACAAACCCTAAAAGATATTTGATTCCAGCTATCATCTAAGTACCTTTGAGCCAATACCATCATATATAATCCCTGAGATAAATGAAGGATCGGAACATCTCCAAGATGAAGGAGTTTGTGACGTACCCTTCCCTGAAAAAGAGAGAAAAGTCAGGACATCTCCAAAATGAAGGATGATGTAAAAGCCCAAGAAAGCCCCATGACTCAAAAGAGTGCAAACTGCCCAAACTGCAAAGAATCTTCTTCATCTATGTGAAATTCTTCTATCAATATCTTCTCATTTAATTACTTTTATGCAGCTAAGAATATTTCCTCTCCTTTCATATCAAGGAAATTGATAGCATCCTTGAAGAAGACCAACAACTAAATTTGACTTTGATCCTGGATTCTATAGAGTTAACCTAGTTGGGGGTAATACTCTAGGTGGAAAAGGAAATATCTTCCAAAAAGTGCTTACCTTAAAATTACCTTGAAGCAACTGTAAATTTTATCATTTTGGCAAAATTCTCCAGCTTTCCTGATAAAGAAATAAGAACTTGACATCTGTTTTGATACATCTAGGTGTTGCCTTCTCCGTCTTTCGCTTTGTCGAGAGACTTGCCTTCTCCTTGATAAAAGGATTGTCCTCTCCGTCTTTCGCTTTGTCGAAAGACTCGCCTTCTCCTTGATAAAAGGATTGCCTTCTCCGTCTTTCGCTTTGTCGAGAGACTTGCCTTCTCCTGAATGAAAGGATTGCCTTCCCCGTCTTTCGCTTTGTCGAGAGACTCGCCTTCTCCTTGATAAAAAGGATCGCCTTCCCCGTCTTTCGCTTTGTCGAGAGACTTGCCTTCTCCTTGATAAAAGGATTGCCTTCTCCGTCTTTCGCTTTGTCGAAAGACTCGCCTTCTCCTTGATAAAAGGATTGCCTTCTCCGTCTTTCGCTTTGTCGAGAGACTTGCCTTCTCCTTGATAAAAGGATTGCCTTCTCTGTCTTTCGCTCTGTCGAGAGACTCGCCTTCTCCTTGATTAAATGATCACCTTCCTCGTCTTTCACTTTGTCGAGAGACTTGCCTTCTCCTTGTTAAAAGGATTCCCTTCTTCATATTTTACATCTGGCCTTCTCCTTGTTAAAAGGATAGCCTTCTTCATATTTTACATCTGGCCTTCTCCTTGTTAAAAGGATAGCCTTCTTCATATTTTACATCTGGCCTTCTCCTTGTTAAAAGGATAGCCTTCTTCATGTTTTACATCTTGCCGTCTCCTTATTAAAAGGATTGCCTTCTTCATATTTCACATTATTTCCTTCTCCTTGTTAAAAGGATTGCCTTCTTCATATTTCACATTTCGCCTTCTTCTTACTATTGCCATCTTCGTCGCCATCTTCATATTTCGCTTTTACCTTCTCCTGTCCAAAGGATTTGCCCTCTTCCATCTTTTGCCTTGTCAAGAGATTCGTCTCCTTGATAAAGGGTTCGCCTTATTCATCTTTCACTCCATCGAAAGATTCATCTTCTGTCACCTTATTCATCGATTTGTCTCACATATCCTTATTTTCATCTCTTACATTTCCCATAAAAGTTGTCTCATCTCTCTTGTCCCATCACGGTTTTCAAGAAATCCGTATGGTTGTTCCCACTCAGGTTAAGGGTCAAAACCTGTACTCCCTGCGAGAGGTCATTAAATTCAAAAGCTGATTTAGTCTCAGCAATGAGACGTCCAAGTTAATCCCTTTTTAAAGCTTTAGGGAACCCCATTTCCTTCCTCCTTTCGCAAACCCCTTTCGGATTTGTTCGTCCAAACTCCGAAGGTCCCATCATGGTCTCTTCACTCGAGGATTCCATATGGTCGTCCCCTTCAGGTTAAGGGTTAAGCCTGAACCTCGTGCATCGAGGTATCTTCCTTTTCAGGTTTTGGTTAAACCTGAATCTCATTCCAAACGAGTTTCCCCTCATTTCGATGAGGCGTCTCCTTCCAGTCCCATCATGGTTCTTCCCATCGAGAAACCCATGCTTTGTATATCCATCCAGGACAGAATCCTATTTGGGCTTCATCTCATGAAGCATTTTCTCAAAAATGTCCCTTCAAGGTCCTCATATATTTCTTTCCCCATCCAAATTTTCTTGATATATCTTCGTCCCATCCAGGTTAAGGGCTAAACCTGAGTCGTTCTGAAAGGCTGATCTTGTCTCACCCATGAGACTTGATCGAAAATCTTATCTTCCATCATTTCGGGATCTTCGCTCAAAATCCCATCACGATTTCCTCATCTCTATCAGTCAGTCATATCATTGTCAAGGATTTCGTCCCCCAAAGCCATTCAGGATAAGATTTTAAGCCTGAAAAACCATGTTTTCGAAATAATTCTTCCACACCTAGTTCAGATCTGCTGACTGGGGCATTTTTCAAAATTTGGAGTGTTTCTTTGCCACTAAGCTCGGCTTTCAACCGGCTTAGTAGCAAAGAGGGCCATCTGTGAACACCCAAAATTTTTCAAAATGTTGTAAATATCCCCATTTTGCCCCTTGACCCTGTTTTTTGGGTAATTGAGTCAGTTTTAAATCTAAATTCTATTTTGTCTCTCAAATTTGGTTAAAATCAAATTCATTTTACATATCTGACTCAATTTCGGATCCAGATCTAGGTCAAAATCCAAATCCGAGCTTCATTATCTAATTTTAAATCAAATTCTCAAAATTATCAAAAATAACTTTTTGAAAGGCTCAGATAGTTCATCCAGTATCCGTTTGGATCCATCGGGTTATATTTCTCAATTCGAGGCTTAAAACTCGAATATTTTCTCAAAACTTGGGTCCAAAACCCATTTTCTGAAGAAATTTTCCCAAGATAGCCTTGAAAACCCTCTTTTTATAAATATTTATCAAAAATACAAAAAATGCTCTTGTCCCTCGTATTGCTTAGGTTTAGAATCTTAATGCCCAAAAATGACAAAAAATCAGAGAAATATAGAAAAGAAAACAAAAATTGGTTTTTGAAGAATAAACCTTTTTACTAGAAAACAACTTTCGTAAAAGCTTTTTGGAAAACTACCAGTCTTTTGAAAATATCTAAAATAAGAGGGTTTCAACAAAAATTTTCTGTTAGGGTTACGAAACCCCTCCTGCTCGGTCTTTCGAAGGCACCCATGGCCTCCATCCGCCCAAGCCCTTCATCACTAGCCTCCATGAGCTCCTTCCTTCCTCCGTCCATCTGCACCGAACCCCCCATCAACCCTTGATCTGCAACAACTCCTTCTTCCCTCAACCCCTCATCTTCAACCACCGAATTCTCCTTCATGCCTCCATCAGCCGCAGGCTCCCCCTTTCCAGAAGGATCCTCCACCCTCTACATAAACCACCTTCAAGAAACCCTAAAGGTCATCCATTATCACCCTTCCCCCCTTTCTGTGTATATCGATCTCTTCTTCTTTCATCCTTTTTCCACATCTTCTTTTACTTCTACTTCTTCTTTATCTTCTATCCTTCCTTTTGATCTTTCCCTAATCGGCTGAAGGAGAAGGTCGACCTCCCCCTTTAGCATGCAATCAAAACCCCTCCTCTAAGAAACCCTACAGCAGGATCCACCTTCACCTTCCCATCTGGAGGAAAACGGCCCTTCCTGCAGCAATAGGCAGGAGCATAGCACCCCCGCCTCATTTGGTCAATCGAGAAAGATAAGGGAAAGTGAGAGAAAAAGCAGCATTCAGCTTCACCCCATTGAAGGGAATCCTTCCTCTTTCAGAATTTCTGCAAAACACAGTAAATACTCCCCTTCTTCTTCAGTTGCTTTTGATCTCTTTTCTTAATATTTCTGTTTAAATCACGCCCTTAGAGCACCCGTGCAAGATCATTCTGCTGATGGCAAAATTGATCTACATATGTGCAAAAACGACAGGAACACATGAGTTCCGACATTATTTCTCATATCTTTCTTTTTCATCTCTTTGTTTTTTTTTTTTTTTCTCATCTTTGGCATTGCTTTAGATTTCCTTTGCCATTTATTTCATGAATTTCTGTTCATCCTCTTAAGTATTAAGAATATTTTAGCATGTCGATTTTCATTTTAAACCTGTATTTCCCTGCATTATAGCACTCATTTTCAATTTACACTTTCGTTATAAATGTTAGATATGTTTTCATGGTCGTGTAATTCCAGCATTTTATCGATTCATCCTACTGCTGTAACGGAGTTCCTGTTTTGCCTTGATTATATGTAATACCCCTTTAGATGTTTCTGATTCATTTTCCTTGTGCATTTTACTGCATTTTAACATTTGGTTGGTCATGATATCCGAGAGCCCCCTTTGGTTTCATTTGGGTCATCGTTATTGTTCTAGCATCGATCGGATGGGATCACGACTCATGCATATCATCATGGCTTCATCACGCCATGCTGAGGATAATGGGGTCACCCCCATAAGTAACAGTATTATGTCTTGCCTGCATTAGCCCCACCGTAAATCAACTCAGATTCACAGTGAACTCGACTAGAAAATCCCATAGTTGCACAGAAATGTTTGAAAGTTCATGCGTGAATGGCTCATGAGCGCAGCCCTGTTGAAACCATTGTGGACAGGATTGGGTCCATATTAAACTTCGATGGAGGAATCAAATGGAAAACGCTGCAAGAGCTGGTAGCAATCAGGTTCCGAGAATTCCTCATTTCCAAGATTTTGAGGTTGTCAATACCATGCTCATCCGGAAGGCCTCAATATCGGTAGTCATCCTTGTTCCAGCCTATGAAAATTCCTCCCAGTATGGAATCATTAGTAATGTCAATAGCAGTGGGGAAGTTATGCCTGACGGTTCATGCATCTCTAAAAAGGTACAGTTATACTATGGTAGTTAAATGGCCTTGATAGTGAAAATTTGTGCGTTAGATGTACAGCACAGGAGTACAGGTATGTCATCACACTTTCATCTCCATACCGTCTCTGGGATAAGAGGAAATTGGAATCTATAAGTTTATATTATGGTTCATGATGCAGTGCTCTTTTGCTTTTGCATCATATACACAATTTCTTGCAACGATAGGTATTGAGTACTACTCCAAGTTGAGAATCCCGGGTATATCTTTTTTTTTTTTTGCTCTCTTAATGTTTTGTTCCTGCAGGTACATCTCTCGCCATTTTTATAACAAGGATCAAACCATGTCATATACTAAAGGGGGTATATCAAGGGAAGATGAGATGCCATTCCAGGTTCTAAAAAAAAAAAAGAAAAGAAAAGAAAAGAAAAGAAAAGAGAGAGTAACACTTGATTTGCCTAATTCATAATCTTATCAAGAGACAAGCTCTTCATGTAGTTGCTCAATATATGTTACTGCTATAATGAATGAACTGGTCTCTTTTCCATTTCATGGTTCAAGCAGCTTTTTCTGGTGGTTTTCTTTCTTATCCACTCCATATACATGCTGTGGTGGGTCATAAAGCTGGCAGCAACATTGCTAGCAAACATATTGTCAAGCAAATCTGTGACTTGAAGGATTCACGCACCCCAGCAGGGTGCATGTGTGTATCTTTATCCCCTTGACTGCATTTTGTCTCCTGTGGTACCATTCATATGATGTCTCCAGCACGGTGCCTACCTGTTCTGCAACAAAGAGGACCACCAGACAGGTATGAAAATTTTGTTGGGGAAGCCTTACTTTTTTTTATTATTATTTCAGTGTGAAGGGATCATACAGGTGGACCTCCCCCTAGGCATCAAGTCCATTGGGCTCTCATGGGTCAATCAAGCTACGCGGTGCCTCAAAGACTCCCCAGCAAGCCATCCCTGATCCCATTAATATATATCCACGTTATGGATCAATCATGAGCATTTAAGAAGAAACAGTGTTGGAAGATCATCAGTAACGAGGGTACCACTTTTGTCTCCAGGATTTTTTGATCCGTTTAACGTCAATAATTCCCCTTATGATCATGATGGCTTACAGTTTTCTTTTGTTTTTCCTGTCATATATATATATATATATATTTAGGTTTTTTTTTTTTTTTTGCATCATTTCTTTATCTCACCTTCATCTATTTTCATAATATTCCCATATCACATCTCATGTGATTTCCATGGCATCCGTTGGTTACTCTGTAATGTAAGTATTCATTCCTCAATATTTCACCTATTGTGCATTTTACTCCCTTTTAGCCTTTCAGCTGAACATGAGCATCATTTCCTTTCCATGTTATGCATGAGTTTCTATGATAATTTCAATTGAATGAACTAGATTAATTTAGCATAGATATTGTTATATTCTTATTAGTGCGTTTTCATTTTATTTATTCGTTTTCGTTTATGCTTAAATTGATCTCCTGCTTTGTATCTTTAATGTTCCTGTTTTCTTCCCCTGTTGTTATTCAAGACTATCCTAGTCCAGGATCGTCCCCTGCTAAGTGCTCATCTCGAATATTCTATCTGATGCATGACTTCCATAATACTGACCCTGTATCATTGATCAATGGGTTGAGTGTAGAACTGTAGCATTGTTTTGTCAATTGAATTTTTCATGAGGGATTGCGCAGCCTCATAGATAGCACATCTCAGCTCAATCTCAGTACTCATCATGTAGGTGTTTTCACTACATTTGTGAACTATCTCCCATTCTATGTTATATTGCATGCGCTGGCAGTATAGTTGTCCCTAGTGATGGCAAATTCATTGCAGGGCCTCTATGCCACCAAATTAAGGTCTTTTTGATTATCTGCTTGATCTTACGTTGCTTCGGAATTTGAAGAACTTCCTGCTATTAAGAAAATCTTAGTCCTGCAACATATGGTACTTTTTACCAGAGTTGAGCTTTTCCCCCAAATACATGTTGGTTGATTCACTACAATACCAGAATGATGCAGTTGCAATGGCTAGTGACGCATCTGCACTAAAAGGACATGGGAGTTACAACAGGGTCAGAAATTTCTGGAAGGTTACAAATATGGTTATGATAGCTTGATATCTACTGTCACTACAGTATTTTCTGTGCCATAATAGCAAAATCACAGTGCACTCCACTGCCAAGTCATTTCACTTTCCCATCTTACACTGTTCGTTATACAAAAACACCTCTTTTTGCATATACCACTCACACTCTCACCTGCACCTTCATTTTGCCTATATAACATTGCTGCACCCATCCCTCACAACACATTGTACTTGCCACAGTATAAAGAGTTGATATTATATCGACTCAACACCTCTTCCACTTATCATCCATAGCATTCATTTATTTTAGTCCAGCTGCATACCTCGATGTTTATGGCACTGTATATCTTGTTCAGCCACCCATGTACTGCTATCTTAGCATTGTCTTCACCTTCGTACCATCATTGCAACACTTACAGTGGTGCTCCCTTTTCCAGCTTGTCATCAGTATACCCTCCTGCTGTGGTAATTTTTACCCAGCTCACTACCCCGGCCCACTCACTCTCAGCTGTGTTTAAACATTGCTGTGATTTCCACACACTCACAATAGTGGTCACTGCAGTAAAAATTTTACTAGTTCACAGCAGTGGTTAGCATTGCTGTGATGTTCCACTACTACTATCATCCAGCTCCACCATTTGTAAACCATCTAATTCATCTTATTTCTCAAACTATATGTATCTGTATATATAAATGCATATATATACCTATATAACATATACATGTATATATATATACATATATATATATATATGTATGTATGAGTACATATATCATCCTCTCTGTCCTGTCATTATTCATGTGAATATTTTGTAGACATCCACATGATATGGGTAAAATTTTCTTCCTTTCTCGTATTAACCCAGATGTTTTGCAGGGAATATGGAAAATATATCATTACTTGGGGTCGTACATTTGATTTTATCCATTGTAATAACTAGATTGGAACAAGAATTTACATTTCTTGCTTTAGGTAGAATGAATGAGCATTGTAAATATCATGAATGACTTGTTTTTCATGCATTTTTGCCTTTATTTCTCAAATTCTCACAAAATGGGAACACGAATGGCACGTGCACCATTCCATAAGAGGTAAGTTAATTCTAAGTTGATGATTTACACCAACGGCCATAGTCGGGGTGTAAACAAGACTTAGTATTTTTATCTTTTATAAAATAACACTGGATCCACACTGGATCCTTTTCAAAAATCATCATATTTTCAAATATTTCATCTTTTATCAGAATTTAACTTAAAATTAATTCAAAATATATACCAATGGCCATAGTCAGGGTATATTGAGAGTTAATTTCACTTTAAATTTGTTTCATTCTTCACTTGAATTTAAATATAGATTATTATATAATACATTCAATGACCATAGTCAAGGATGTATTATATCTTCAATCTTGTTTTAATTCATCTAAAGAATGAAATAGCCTTTTCAAACCCAATTTCAAATTCTTTAAATTCATTTCATCATTTAGGATTGAACTGCATCATATTTTTCAAAAATTCATTTTTCAAAACTCCAAGTAAATATCTTTCTTCAAATCTATCTTCAATCCTTATCAAATCCAATTCATTCTTTCAATTTTCAAAATTCTATTTCATTTTTAAATCTCAAAAGTTCAATCTAAACTTTGAGATTTCAAATTCATTTTATATTCAAAATTCAAATCGGATTTCAAAGTTCAATTTGACTTTGAAATTCCAAATTCATTTATATCCAAATACTCCAAATCAAATCCAAAGTTCAATTTAACTTTGAGATTCCCTTCATCTTCTAAATTTCAAATTTAAACTTCAAAAATTCAACGTCTAATTTGACTTTTAAATTCATTTATATATTCAAGGTTCAAATTTTAAATTTCATTTTCCAAGTTCGATTCAAAACTTGGAGGTTCTTAATTCAATAAATTCCAAATCCATGTTAGGATCCAGAATCCAACTTTCACTTTGGATCTCAGGCTTCAGATCCAATTCCTCTTTAGGATCCAGAGTCCAATTTCACTTTGGATCTTAGATTTCAGATCCAACTCCTCCTTAGGATCCAGACTCCAATTTCACCTTGGATCTCAGACTTCAGATCCGAATCCATCTTAGGATCCAGAATCCAACTTTCACTTTGGATCTCAGGCTTCAGATCCAATTCCTCTTTAGGATCCAGAGTCCAATTTCACTTTGGATCTTAGATTTCAGATCCAACTCCTCCTTAGGATCCAGACTCCAATTTCACCTTAGATCTCAGACTTCATATCCGAATCCATCTTAGGATCTAGAGTCCAATTCTACATTTGGATCTCAGACTTCAGATCCACTCCATTTTAGGATCCAGAACCCAAGTTCATCTTGGATTCCAAATCTCGGATCCCATTCTGTTTAGTATCCGGGATCCAATTCCAATTCTAGATTTCAATTCCATTTTCAGAGCTACTCTGAATCTCTTAAATCCATTTCTATTCTTAAATACCATTTGAGTTTTCTAAAATCCATTCCAATTTAAAAACTTCAAAATCTAAACTCAAGTATTCATTTCCTTTCCTAAAAACAAATTCAAAGTTCAAAGTCTATTTCTGACTTTGAAACTTCATTTCCTTTCATTTTAAAACTTCAAGTCATTCCTTCTCATTTATTCTTCCAAATCCTGATTTATTTCAAAGACTTAGAACTCATCTGATCTATCTCAAGTTCTAAGTTAGATTCAATCATTTCCTCACTCCTTTACCAAGTTCATCTCAGGATACTTGGAAATTTTCAAAACCTCTTTAAAAAAGGAGCATACATTTTTGCATTACACAAGCATGATTCTTTGTGCATTTAGAGTTAGAATAAATTCTTAGATTATATTTAGGCAAAGCAAAAGGCATAGATTCGATCCTTGGTTCGATTACCCCTGGTAAAGGCGTCAGGAACGGTCGAACCTCGTACCGACGAGCGAATCCCGTCTCTCCATCTTTTTCCCGCAAATTTTCAAAATGGAGGCGAGTTATTTTCTAAATATTTTTCAAATAAAGGTCAAGTGAAAACCCGCAAAATAGTTCCTCTTCTATCTCTCTCTTTCTTTCTTTTCTCTTCTCTCTCTCTTTCTTATCTTTCTTTTATTCTTCTCCCTTCAAAAGGAGGAAAATAGAGGTCAGAAAAGGAAAAGAGAAGGAAGAAAAGAGAAACCACAAGAGAGGAAAAATTTTGCGATGATCACATGTAGTCATAGGTATAGTGAAATGGAATTATATGTAATATGATGAAGGGTAATGAGAGTGTTGTTGTGTAACAGCAGGTAGAAGAGGTGTTTGCTGATGTAATGTATACAAGTGGATGGTGCTAAATGTGAAGGTATGTTGTGGGAGTGGTAAGGGGATATCATGCAGCAGGAAATACATGTGAGGTTGTATTGATGACATTGCTGCAGGATAGTGAAGAAGGTATTGTAGATGGTTAGGTGAAGATCTCACTGTAGCTCGGTGGGCACAGCTGAAATAGTAACACTAGTGGGATGGTGTTTGTTGGAAAATACAGCAGCTGAGTGTCTTGTGAAGTTATGGTAGCAACAAGTGCTGATGTGATGAATGGAAGAAGTGGAGGTTATATAAAAAAATATGACAGAGATTTACAACAGTAAAAGATACTGCAACAAGTGAAAACACAACAGTGTAAATGCTGTTGGAGATGGTGACATGCAACAAAGTAGAGAAGTGATAGGTGCTGGAAGTGAATAGTTCATTTTGCATGGTGTTAAGTGCAGAGATATGCAGAGACAACAACATAGATGAGTAGGGTTGTAAGATGAAAGTGTAGGTGAACATGGTGTGTTGTTGGTACGTGCAATGGAGTGCTGAACATAGAGGGGGATGAATGTGAACATATATTGAGTGTGTGCAAGGTGTTGGAAGATGAATGAAGGCAAATTAGCATAGTTTGCTAATGGGTGAGAGTGATAAGGGGGGGGGGGGCAGTAACAAATGCAAAACCATTTGGGTTATGCTGTTATAAACGAGTGGACAATGCTTCCGATGATCAATGCTATTAATGTGATGCAAATGAATGAACCATGCTTCTGCATTATCAAAGACCGAAAGTTGATCACTCCATACTTGTTCGGTGTTTTATTCACTCCCGCAATCAGCTTGTTTGTTATATTGTCCTCAGCAATTTCAAAATTTTTCAATGTAACCATGCTTCTGTATTCTCAAAAGATTTTTTTTTTTTAGTAAATTTTGATCAAGACCCGTCTCTTTCCTCTCCTTTCAGCATTATACAGGCTCTTTAGAGCATCAAAACACTAAGTCTCGTTATATTTTTTTTTTACAAACCTGTATGAAGAAACTTTCCAGATGGGAGGGGTCTGAGTGGATCTTATTACGAATGTCAGCAAACCCAACACTTTCTCAACAATCTCTTGATTGATTTCAGAGTAAACAGAGCATTGTGCTAAAAACCGAGCATCAAATGTGTATTGGGACTTAAAATATAAGTTGAACATGTAAAACAGAGAGATCAAAAGAACTTATCAGGTACAAGGGAATGGTAGGCTATATCAGATGAAGTTATAAGGGAAGAAGCAAATGAACTACGGCAAAAAAAAAATTTGATTCACGTTCCAATAATACTGCACAGACATGGATTTGACATTACAATGAGCAACTCAAAGTTACGAGGATGCCTTTGATAGTCGATAAGCAGGGAAATCAAATAAAAAATGGAAATGACAGGGGAAAGAGATACGTATAGTAGCCGGTGTTTTATGATGGGAGCCTCTTTGATGGGAACAAACAACAGAGCAAAAAATGTAATGGAATAAAGCAAAAAAAAAAATTTTAAACTATGGAAACCTAAGGAGGATTTAATGAAATAGACTCATTGAGCTTTTGCTCTCTTGCTCGAGAGCATCCGTGAGTTTCCACAAGTCCAGTTGGGAACTTGGGATTGACATCCATATCCAAGGTCATTTGGGCCTCTTGCTCCTGACTGAAGTTGAGAGCATCTGACGGAAGCTATCCGTGCCTTTAAGATATATCGAGGATGAATGTAGAGGTGAGCTAACGTGAAAGACTGCACAGTGAGCCACTATTTCATCATGAGATCAAGTTTAAGACTGGTTTATGGTGAATCTGGCCTTCAGCATGTCCTAACAGAAGCAGCTGGCTCCATAAATACTAGAATCGTGAACAATTGGGTGGATGAAGCACAGAAAATGTAACACAGGGCTCAGACACTTATGGTTAGTATACAGAATCATCATCAGAACGGAAATGCAGGGACAGGATATGACTATAGAATGCTATCAAAATCGAGCATCGAGTATGAATTGGGGCCTGAAATGTAAATTGAATATGCTAAACAAACAACAACAAAAAAAAAAATCAAAAGAGCTAACGAGATACAGGATGATAATCAAAAGCATAAAAGAAAGAGTCTAAACATCAAATCGAAACTTAAAGGTTAAGACAGGAAATCGAAGCTTCTTTGATCATCCAGATCAACTGTTTATGCAGATACAAATGGAAATTCGATAATCACAGGGAACAAAAAGGAATTGAGGATGAAAAAAAAGAAAATAATAATGAAAGGAAATAACAGAAAATGTTGGAGTTCTATGACTCCATTGATATTGCATAGGAGTAGATCGACATTGCCATAGGCAATCCGACGCTATCGAACATGCTTTAAGAGGAGATGAAGATAAAAAAAAAATTAGGAAGATCAACATGAAAGGGAGAAGAGTATTTACTTACGGTTGCAGATGAATTTCAGGAGGAGGGAGGTCGATCGACTTCCTATAGCTTCGCAGGGGGGAAGTCGATCCTTCTTGCTAATTGGGGAAGACCAGTAGAAGAGGGAAAGAAGGGGAGTCAGAGGGGAATGAGGAGATCGTGAAGTGGAGAATGGATGATATTATCGACCCCCTGAGGGTCGATTTTATAAGAGGTGGCCGTTAGGCCCCTCTCAGATCGGGTCCCTTCTTTTTATCAAATTTTCCAAAAAGGAGGCCTTAAAAAGATTTTTTTCTAAAAAGTGTTTTCAAAACTCGATTTTCAAAAAGGTGCTTTTAAAAGGCCATTTTTGTGTTTTCTTTTTCGATTTTCTTATTTTTTTGGTTCTTTTCTTGAAATTTTCTATATTTTTTTTATTTTTGAAAACAAAAAATTCTGAAGCTATGGGATTTCTAAAAAGTTTTCAAATATTTACAAAAGAAGGCTTTTTGAAAGTTCGAGGTTATCTTTTGGAGTTTTCTTTAGAAAATGGGTTTACATTTGGATTTTGAAGAAATATTCAAGGTTTAAACCTCGAACCGAGGAATATAGAGTCTCGAATCCAAATGGATACTGGATCGACTGTTCGAGAATTTTAGAATTTATTTTTGGTATTTTTGTAAAACTTAATATGAAAATCGGATTAGTGAGGATCATATTTTGGATTTAACACTGGATCCGGATCCGAAATCGAGTCAGATATATAAAATGGATTTAATTTCAGTAAATCTGAGAAATAAACTGGAATTTAGATTTAAAAATGACTCAATTACTCAGAAAATGGAATCAGGGGCAAAAAGGAATTATTTATAATATTTTGAAAAAATTAGGGTGTTTACACTAAGGCTGACAGAGAACTGATAAGCTGGATTGGTGTGGTTTTCCTACTGGACCTTGTCTGAACAATGTAAGGATGCAAGTGCTCTCTATAAGGCAAAACTGAGGGTTAGCTGCTGAAAATGGTTTTGAATAGGAAACATTTGTTGGATATCTAGTAGACAATTTGAAAGATGTCCCATTACTAGGGACTGAGTCATCACTGGAGTCACGACAATTGCTCTGCCATTCTTTGCAAAATAGACAACTAAAAATGCACCTTGTTACCTAGGCGAGGTCGTCAAACCATGATAGAATGAAAATGAAAAGAATTTTATTGAAGGAAACATGATTTAATAATAAACTTGACATAAAGGAGGGTGACAAACAATTTTCCACCACTCCTGATAATCATTGGACACTCGAGGCCCGAAAAAAAAGTAAGATTAACAAAAGAATCTCAGCTATATTTGTCAAAATGGTATGCTCTGGACCACTGCACTGATGCGAGATCTAACTCTGGCATGATCTCTGAAAGTAGGCGAGCTTCTACACATTTCTGCCTCTGAGAGAAATGTCTGACGCAGCGCTCTGGATGGTAATATGTGCAGAAGAATGGGTCAAGTAGCCTGAACCGCTTGCCATATGAATAAGTATATCTGGGAGGTGATTCCTGATGATCGAAATAGTCCCACACGATCTCTTCCTCTTGGAGATTGTCGATCAAGAACCGGTATCGTGCAACTGGAAGAAGCTTCTCGCCATTGTATTTGAATGAACAGGCTCTAGTTGGCACATGTCGGAGGAACCAGAACTGTAGGGCATAGGTGCACCCCTCGACTAGAATTAATTCTCTGAGTGTAAAATGAGTCAACCCTTTGTACAGAAAAGCGAGTGCAGCCATGGCTATGGAGAGGCAGCTGGTCTGTCGACTTTTCCACCTTCGCAAGAGCTGAACTATCCTGATATCCATG
The DNA here is from genome assembly GCF_984573655.1 of Nuphar pumila. Taxonomy (NCBI): domain Eukaryota; kingdom Viridiplantae; phylum Streptophyta; class Magnoliopsida; order Nymphaeales; family Nymphaeaceae; genus Nuphar; species Nuphar pumila. Next base: position 31,949,325 of record NC_143262.1, on the reverse strand, counting down.
TAGTTTTGTCTGTCTGGAAAGAAAGTCAATCCTACTGTACATAAGATCATCGCATGATGGATTCTCTTCCGAGTTGTTCGAGATAAGGAACTGACTTCGACAAATGTCCTATACTGTCTATAGATTTCGAGCAGGTTCACATATTCATTTCCATTTTCCTCAATTAATGGACAAGACTTGCGTCCTGTCATGCGGGCTAAAGCGTCTCGGGGATCCAGACCCTTGACATTGATTAGGAACTGTTTCTCTAATGGATCTCCTGGATGACCGGCTGGTTCGGGAAATCCCATGATTTCTGAAAACTCATCCATTAACAAAGTCATTTCTCCCCATGGGAACCAGAAAGTACATGTGTGCGGGTTCCACCGCTCTGCCAATGCATGGATCAAATTTTTGTTGACGGTCTGCTTTCCCACTGTAGATGTCAGTTCTAACCCACAATCACTCAGATGGTCCGAAAACATACGAGAGAAGTTCTTGAGCCATGAATAATACCACCGGGGAATGAAGGATCCGGTGCTGAGAGTTCGATGTTCGAGAATACTTTGTCGCACCTCGTAGGAGATGTGACCCTTAGGAAAGACCGAATCAAGTTGACTGGATGCCATCAGACTGAAAAACATGGAAAACTAGAATAAGACTTGAGAAAAATACAAGGATTTTGAAAAAGATGCAGGCAGGATAAAAATGAAGCTGGAAATTCGAGATCCAAAAGAACGAAAGGATAGAAAATCACCTGGAGTTTTGAAGGAAATAGAGGAGAATTTTGAAATTTGTCTAGGGTTTTTGAGAAAATACAAAGAAGGGTTTCATAAATTGGAAAATGAGATATTTTAGAAAATTGTCCAATATTTTAGGAAAATTAGGAAAATATGACAAAATAAGATGAAAAATAAATACATCACATTCTGCACAGACAATTATGCACATACAACATTCCCTAAGAAGCTGACTCTAAATGCATCAGTTTTGAAAGAGCTTTAGGACCCCAATTTTGACTCTAGGCTCAGATCATCCGTGTCCAACCATGCTATGCTGGTATACTCGAGCTGAATCCTGATGTACATGGAATAAGATCAATTTCTCTGGTTCTAGGTTCATGTTTTTCAACATCCTTGGGTGCCTGCAGATATACGTTGGACTATGACCCTTGGTACGTGGCATGGGGCGTTAGCCCAAATAAGTGACTCAGTTGTGAGGCTTTGTCCCGAACTATGGTTATGGAATAAAGCTCAGCAACGTGAAGACTAGGAAGACATAGGTGGGGTGGTTTTTTGAAAAATGAGCACATGCAAGCAAACAGAGGGCTCTAAGACCTAGAGAGATAGATTTTTGAAAATTTAAAGAAGCAAACTATGTTTTCATACAATTCCTAGATTGAGGAGGGTTATATTAGACCTAAGTCCCTGTGAGCATGAAAAATTCCTCCTCAATATGGTCCTTCCAATTCATGCCTAGTCTACATGCATCCATGTCAGTTGGGTTCAAGTCTAGGCTCCTAAGTTCACATGATATCAGAAAATAAAAGCTGACATTCTATAGAACACAATTTTAATAATTCGAACTAAGTCAAGCACACAATTGATCAGGCGAAGACAGGTCCCATCTCTGTCGTCAAACCTGTTATCATCGCAAAATTTTACTTTTGCAAGTCAAACTGACATTTGAAAAAGATTTTGAAAATAACTCACCTTCATTTTTAAAATGCGAGATAATTCTCAAGAATGGGACTTGCCTGTCGGTATGAGGTTCAACTGTTCCTGGCGCCTTTACCAGGAGTAATCGAACCAAGGATCAAAAGTGTGCTTAGCTTTGCTCAACTTGTCTAAATCGTGTTTTATTTCCTAAATGCACAAAGAATCAGGCATGTGCTATGAATTTTCTGAAAATGCAGGTTTGAAAACATGATGTTTGCTTTGAATATTTGAAATACTTAAAGAATTTTCGGAGAATATGTCACTTGGAAAATCGTGGATCATGGTGAGAGGATATTTCTAAGGAAAATGAAAATCAATTTATGAAGAAATCCAAGTGTTTTAAGAAAACCGATTTTTGAAGAATTTCAAGTAACTTTGGAAATTTTGATTTCTCTGAATTCAAACTTTGAAAATGAATATATAACCTAAAAATCGGATTTTGAACTTTGAACAATACTTGAAATACCATTTGAAAGCTCAGAGTTTTGAGAAAATCAATTTCTGAGTGAGACTTAGAAATATTTTGAGAAAATCGATTTCTCTAGATTGGAATTGGAATTTGCAAATTGAATGAAATGAATGAATATAGATTTGAAAGACATGGCTTTGAGGAATTGTGAAAATTCTTTTGAGTTTTGAAAAATGCAGTGCATTTTGAAGTTATCCTAAGAGTGTAGGCTGAATGTGGTTAATACGAAGATCACAAATCTGGGTCTCATTCATATTCTGACTATGGCCAAAAATATGAATTCCACCGAGTTTGTCAACTTCTTAAGATCTAGTGCACGTGCCATTCGTGTAGACCATGGAGGATTTATAGAAATATGCACATGAATGACAAGCATAACAGTTATATATCAAAGTTCAAACTATATGCAATGCAAATCCTAATCTAAGCAGAATTTGAAATTCTTATTCCAAAGTTTACATTTAATTTACATCACTAATTGAATTTAAATGAAGGAAATTAAAGGAAAGTAAAGTCTTAAATATCCCAGCAAAACTAGAAAACTTGTTAGTGAAGATATGTTGGCTTTTCTAGATTTATCCAGTAATATTTGGAAATTACTGGTTTTTGCTAGATATAAGCCTTTTTCCATGATTTCCTGAGATAAACATAATGAAATATGAAATAAATTAGAAGAAATAATGAAAATAAGATTTGAAAATTCAAAATTGGGGTCAAAATGACCAAAATACCCCATATAGTAAGATTATGGCCTTGAAACCAAGGTTTTTCAGAAAGATATTTTGTAAAAATGAGGTTTTGGAATTCAAATAAAAATAAATCAATCATAATCTAATGTAGTATGAATGAAAATAAGAAAACCCAAGTTAGGAATTTCAAAAATGAGGTCAAATGACCAAATTACCTCTAATAGCAAGACTATGGCCTTGAAATCAGGGTTTTAGGAAAATATTTTGGTAAAAACTTTGTGTTTAGTATTTAAATAAAATCAAATAACAACCAAATCGACCATGAAGTGTCCTCACATGATTCTAAACATGAACAAACCTTAAAAACATGAAATTATAGACGAAAATTCAAAAATCATGATTTTGGCAGTGTTTCGGGATCCTACGGGCACCCTGTTTTGCAATTTAATCCATTCAAGCATCAAATGAGATCAAAAGTTCATAAAAATTGGCACTTGTACTTATTACCATCCTAAAATTAGATTGAAATTATAAAAATATATTTTTGCTATTATTCCAATTCAAAAATTGCACTAAAACCCTAAAATATGCTATTTTTACCTGCGATCACGCACCGGTTTCAGTGTCAAACCCGAATCAGGGGCCAATTCACCATGGAAATTTTTGAAATTTTACGGAAACAAAATAGACAGAAAAATAAAGAATCTCCTTTTTACAGATCTGAAAAATCAATTTTGGTTGGGGAGATATCATTCCGACAATCTGTACTTGAATTTAACGAATATAAAATTGATCAAAATAGGCACTTATGGTTGCAAATACAGAGAAAAGTAGCAGATCTCATAAAAAATTTCTAAGATTTCATAAATCAATATTATAAAGATAAATATTAAACTTTTCTTTTTACAGATCATGAATCGGATCTACGGTTAAGGATCTATGATCAACACAAGTTGAATTAAGGTTTTAGTAAGTCATAACGAGTTTTAAAACATGGACCTGACTTTCTGACAGACAAAAAATATCAAACAGTGACAAAAAATTATAAAAATTTACAGTAAATAGCAGACATTAACATGAAGTTACTGCACTTTACGGATCTTGAATTGGATATCGGATGAAAGAAATATCACATCTACAAGTTATACTTTAATTTGAACAACGATTTTAATCAACAAAAATCCTGATTCGACTTTGTATTTTTCCAACAGGGTTCCCAAATCTCAAAACCTCTAATTTTTTTACAGAGACTCAATAACATATCCGTGTATCACATATAAAAAAATCCACAATTTCTAACAAATATTTAAATGCAAAATAACATACTTTTTACAGATCTAGAATTAAAACATATGAAAATCTAAGAAAACACTAAAGAAAGCATGATTTAACAATGAAAAATAGTAAAGAATACCTAAAAAGCAAAAAAAAAACTATTTTAATATTGAAACATATTCAATAAACACTAATATGCTAAAAAAATAAAAAGAAAATAGGGAATCCATGGCTGGAATTAATTTTACCTTTGAAATCATGGATTTAATCCATTTAACGGGTAAATCGCATATTTCATTGGTTAAGAACATAAAAAATATACCTTTCATCGATTCTAACGGATTAGAATCCTGAAAAATATCCCCAAATTGAGTTAGATTACTTTCTTGGGTCGATTCTAGGGTTCTTGGATGAAAATCCAAGGTTAAAACCATGAAAGAGGAGGCGCCAATGGAGAAATCTATTGAAAAACACCAAAAAAATAATAAAAACTATCAAAAATCACTAAGGAATTCTACCTTGGATGGTGCAGCAATGGAGGGAGCAGCTGGGAGGAGAGAGAAGGTCCAAGAAACTGCTGAGAAATCCTTAGGGGTCGACCTCCCCTCTAGCCTCTTTAAATAGGAAGAATTAGGTCTTAATTAGGGCTTTTACTTAATTCCAAATTTACCCCTTTTTAAAACCTATCTCAAGTAATTAGTGGGGGTGATTTTTTCTAATTTGATTTGACTCTTGACCTTCCTAATTAGACCCCTAACTAACCTAAGACTACTAATCCTATTAAAATGACTCCAAATGTGACGCCACCCTCTGTGGGCCCACATCGGTTTTTTAAAGCTTTAATTAAAACTTTTAAAAACTAATAGTTAAAAGCCAAAGTTAAAATGGATTTTCAAAATCATTTTTGACTCTTCTAAATTTCTAATCTAACTAGAACTATGACTAACCCTAGTCTAACCTTGACTTTATCAAATGTGGTGCCACCCCGAGTGGGCCCCACTTGAATTTTAAAAAACGATTTTAAAACTTGAAAATGATCAATTTTTCAAAGGAGATTCAAAAGTGAGCTTGATATTGAAAGTTTTGAAATGATACAGAGTTCTGACTGGGTCAGAACTCCTCCAGATATGGCGCCAACTGGGTGGGCCCCACATTGAAATTTTGAAAAACCTGAAATAAAGATTGAAAGTAGCTTTGAAAAGGGATTGAAATCATTAAATAAAATTCAAAGGCTTGAGAATAGAGACCTAATCGAACTGGAACTCTGGGCCAGAGTCCTAAATCAATTAGGACTCTGAGATTTTAGATTTTAAAAGACAAATGAAGGAGTTTTTGAAAGATTTTATCAGAACTGGTAAAAACAAGTTGAAAAACACAGTCAGGGTTAGAGTCCTAACTCAACCGAAACTCTGAAATAGAGTCCTGAATCAACCAGGACTCTACAAAATGACCTAATTTTTGAAAAACAAATGAAAATAGAAGTGAAAAAAAACTTCAGAATAGACTCCTAACTAGATTAAGACTCTGGGATAGAGTCCTGATCGGACTGAAACTCTAAATTTTTTTGGTATTTTCTGAAAAACAGACGAAAGAACTTGCAAAAACAGTAAAAATAACGATAAGTATTGAAATCAAAGACTTTTGATCTAACTGGGACTCTGGAGATAGAGTCCTAATTGGACTAGGACTCTCAAAATTTTGGTTTTTCTGAGAAAACAAATGAGAGGATTTTGAAAAACAAGTGAAAACAAGATAGAATTGAAGTTAGGTTCAAAGTCCTGATCTGATTAGGACTTTGAGGAGGAGTCCTAATTCGACTAGGACTCTGAAAATTTTTGGTTTTCTAAGAAGTAAATGGTAAGATTTAAACAAAACTTTTGAAAACCAGTAAAAATGAAGTGAGAAAACAAACTTTGGATAGAGTCCTGATTCGATCAGGACTCTGGGATAAAACCTCAGAATTTTGAAACTCCCAAATAAAGATATAACAATTTTTATTCCTGAAGGGATAAATAGAAGGATTTTTTGAAAGATTCTCTCAAAATTGAAATCAAGGTCAGAGTCCTGATCCAACTAGGACTCTTTAACAGAGTCCTGGTTCAACTAAAACTCTGAGTTTTTGACTTCTCTTTGAAAGATTTTAAAAGATTTGATTAAAAATAGGTAGGAATAACGATGAAAGATAGAATCTTGATCCGACTGCAACTCTAAGGAAGAGTCGTAATCCGACTAAAACTCTAAAGTTTTGGCTAAAATGAAAGATTTTGAAAATCAGATGAAAAGGTTTTGAAAACCAGTGAAGAACAGGAGTAACAGATGAAATCAGGATAGAGTCCTGATTCAATTAGAACTCTGAGAAAGAGTCCTAATTCGACTGGGACTCTAGAATTTTGGCCAAAAAACAAAGGATTCTGATAAGCTTTCTCAAAAACCAGTAAAAAGGGTTATAAAAAATAGAGTTTTGATTTGACTAGGACTCTAAAAAAAAGTCCTCATTCAACTAAGATTCTAGAAAAAGAGTCCTGATTGGACTGCGATTCTGAAATTTTGGACAAAAGTGACGAGAATGAGCAAGGGGTATGACTACATCTGGTTTAAAATCAGAATGAAGTTTTGAAAAGGTTCAAAAAGATGAAAATACAGAGTCCTAATCCAACTAGGACTTTGAAATTTTTGATATTTTTGATAAATAAAGGAATCCGGTAGCGACACTACCTGAATGGGTCTCATCTGAGAATTGAAATCGATTAAAATTGAGTTTAAAATAAATCCAGATTGTTTTCTGAGAGAAACACTTCAAAATATAAGATCCTGGAGGTTGACAAATGATAGAATGTCAATTCAAAACCCAGGTTTTGAAATTGACTTTGAAAGAAAAGTTTTAAAAGCTCGAATCTGGATTTAATATTTTGAAAACAGGAGTTCTGGATCTCGATAATGAGATGCAATAACATGCAATACAATGAAATGATATGTCGAATGCATTCAATGATATGCAGTGACATATGAAATGTAAGCACTGGATGAGGGTGAAAATTTGGGGTGTTTACAGTCATCCAGGTTCAACGTTTGTGATGCCACTACATTCCCCCATACAATAGCGCTATGACTCAGAGAATCCGAAATCATAATGGGATTATAGAAGGAGTTGTTGTATCCCTCATCCCTGCAGTGCAAGCTAGGCGTATGTGACGCATGTTGATAGCCTTGCAAGCGATTAAATTTCGTAAGGAAGTTCAAGTTGAACTCCACCAGATGTGGCAATTCATCTGAAGTCGATGAGATATGGTTATTCCCAACACTTGTGTGATGTGATCCACTAATGCATGAGGTCTCAGCTCTTAAACAAAGCAACCTTCACCGACCCATATTGGCGGTATACCTCCTTTGGCATTCGTTGGCAGAATGCTCATCTTCGCCACAATATTGGTAGTCTTGGACTTTCAACTGGCATACCCACTCATCGTGTATGATCTCGCAACGATAGCAGTATCCACATGAGTCGTGAGTTGCCATCTATACAAATATGCATCCAAAATCAGAAAAAGTATAAAATTTATACTTACAATGCGATACTGCAAACATGACAGAACTTGAACCAGGTTTCTCAGACACATGCTCTGATACCACTTCTGTAACGCCCTAGATTTCCAAAACAAAGCTAAGTTAAAATTTTTATGAATTTCTTTTTTTTTTCTTTGCAGTGGAACATAGAAAAGCTTTTAGCAACGGAATCAGATGATAATGAGTCGTCAGTTTTAGAAAACTTCGAGCACATTACAGGTATGTGTCCAAGCAACTCATTGACCACCAAAGTGTTCCATTTTATCGAAAATCACATGTTTATTACAACATCACTGTTTGGAAAAGCAGTATAGGTTCAATAAAAGGAAGCAATACAACTTTGTCTAGAGAAACCCTGGAACTCGATGCTGCCTTATTCTGCATATCGCAACGCAGGTCCAATACCTGGAATCCCCATTTAAACGGGGTCAGAACCACTGATGGTCTGGTAAGCAAGCAATCATGCATCCATTCAACTCAAGTAAATGCATTGACCATTCAGGGTCACAGTTCGCAATAACGATGCTCAAGTGTCCATGACTTGGTGTATATCGCAAGAGCCTCCTTAGGGCTATGAGTTTAGCATTCGCTCAAGTCTTCATGACTTAGCTCAAGCCTCTTCCGGGCTGTGATTTGAATATCTTGCTTAAGTCCTCATGACTTAACACTGACCTCTTCCGGGTCTCAATTGGGATGTCAAAGCTCAAGTCTTCATACATGACACATCCGTATCTTATGAGCCTAAGGCACAAGCTCCTCGAGCTTTGCTTAGTCGTATAGATACAACATGGGTCTTTGCCCAATCGGTCTAGTAGTATACCGACCATGACACCTTTCATAAGGTTATGTAGAACTTGACACAACAACGTCCATCCACTCATACATTCAATACATCCTTGAACCTAGAGCTAATGCATTGTTTCGATATTAACATTTCACCCTCTGGTACATGGGAGAACTCTTTATCCAGGCATCAATGCGATGTTCTGGGGGTTGATTATTCTATGTATTTTAGATACCTCAGAGGCCTGATGACCCCATCTATGTTAGGACGATATTCTCGTATCAGGAGAACCCTAACAGACCAATTCAGATGCATCCTGCTACTGCAGTAGTTGGGTTCAATCCTTAGATCTTAAGGATAACCACGACCTCAAACCCCTTGAGTGACTGAGGTCCCATTGAACTCTGTCAGGTTCAACATCAAATATATGTCACTCGGGTTGTACCATCACTATCTTCCATGATGAGCAAGTCCTGAAGGGGTCCGTCGGTGTGAACACCCCAAATTTTTCAAAATTTTATAAAAAATTCTTTTTTGCCCCTGGCCCCCATTTTCTAAATAAATTGAGTCAATTTTAATCTAAATTCTAGTTATTTCTCGAATTTTACTGAAATCAAATCAATTTTCTATGTCTGATTTGATTTTAAATCCGGATCCAGTGTCAAACCCCAAATCTGTGCCTCATTATCCAATTTCCAAATTGAAATTACAAAAATACCAAAAATAGTTTAAAACCTCTCAAACAATCCATTCGGTATCCGTTTGAATCCACTGTTCCATATTTCTCAATTCAAGGTCCAAAAACTAGAATATTTCCTCTAAACCTGGATCCAAACCCATTTTCTGAAGAAATTTTCAAAATTCAAACCCGAATTCTCAGAAAATCCTTCTTTTGTAATATTTTTAAATTTTGCAAAATTAGTTTAAAATCCTTTAGTTTTTAGAGTTTTTATTTCAAAAACACAAAAAAAAATGAAGAAAATACAAGGAAAACAACAAAAAAAATAAAATTTGGAGAAGAAATACAAAAAAAATCGGTTTAAGGTCCCTTTTTTAAAATCATTTTAGTGAGAACCACCTTTTAGAAAAAAACTCTTTGAAAACAACCGTGTTTTTGAAAATTTTCAAAAGAGGGGAAGACGAGCTTTGGAAAAATTTTAATGGATTTTTCGTTATGAGAGGAAGCCATAGGGAAGGGATAGCCGAAGATGACTGTGATCATCGCAAAATTTTTTCTCTTAGTTTCTCTCTCTTCCTTCGCTTTTTCTTTCTAACCTCTATTTCCCTTTGTAAAGGGGAAATAAAAGGCAGCAAAAGAAGAGAGGAGAGAAAAGAAAGAAGAGTCAGAGGAACTCTTTTCTGAAGGTCTCATTTGACCTTAATTTTGAAATATTTGTGAGAAAATAAGAGACAGGATTTGCTCGTCGGTACGAGGTTTGACCGTTTCTGGCGCCTTTACCAGGGATAATCAAACCAAGGATCAAATTTATACCTTTTTTCCTTGCCTTAATATCATCTAAGAATTTATTCTAAGTCTAAAATGCACAAAGAATCATGCTTATGCAATGCAAATGCAGAAATGTATGCGTTTGAGAAAATTTTGGGATTTTCCAAGTGATTCTGAAATAAATGTGATAGTGGAGTGAAGAAATGATTCAAAGGGTTGAAATTGATTGGAAAAAGTTAGATTTTGAATCTAACTCAGAATTTGAAATAGATCTGGAAGAAGCGACTTGAAATTCTAAATCTCGGAATGATCAAAATTTGGAAAGATAAGTCTTCAGATGAAGAGAAAGGGATTTTAGAATTGAAATTTTGAAATAGAAATGAATTTTTCAAAGTCATAATGGACTTTGAATTTGGATTGATTTTCAAGAATCAATTTTGAGAAGGAAATTTTGAATTTAAGACCTAAAACAGGAATTGAATTTGAATTTTAGACTTGAGAAATAGATAAAAAAATAATCTTTTGAGAGTAGGATTTGAAAATGGAACTGGATTTGAATTCTGGAATCCTAGATGGAATTTGATCCGAAATCTGAAATACTAAATGGAACTAGATCTTAAGTCTGAAATCTAAGATAGAGTTGAATCTGAAATCCTAAATGGAATTGGATCTGAAGTCTGGGATCCAGGATGGAATTGAATACGGAATCTGGAATCCTAAGTGGAATTGGATCCGAAGTCTAGAATCCAAGATGAGATTGGATTTTGAAAAATCCAAATGGGACCTTGAAGATGGATCTAGATTTTGGAAATCCAGATTTGAATTTAAAAATGAGATTTTAAACTTAGGGAAAATCGGGTTTTGAGACTCAGAATCAATCTCAAAACCTTGATTTTAAATTGAGAATCAAGGCTCAATCTTGGGGTAGAACTTTGAAGATTTTGAAAAATAAAGGATAAACTTTGATTTAAACCTTGAGTTTGAAATTAGAAGATGAACCGGGAATTTCAAAGTTAAATTGAACTTTCAAAATTTGATCTGGAATATTGAGTTGAATTCAAAATCAAATCTTGAGAATGGGAATGCATTTGAATTTTCAAAATTGAATTGAACTTTGAATTTGGAATATAGGAGTGAATTCGATTTTTTAAAGTCAAATGGGACTTTGAAATTGAATTTTTGAATTTTGAAGTGAGATGGAAAGATGAATAGAAATTTGAAGATTGGTTTGAAAAATGAAGAAGATATTCAAGATCACTTGAATTTTGAAAAAGAAATTTTGAAAATATGATGTAATTCTATCCTAAATGATGAAATGAATTGAAAATTTTGAAATTGGATTTTGGAAAAGCATATTTCATTCTTTAAATGAATTGAAATAAGATTGAAGATATAATACATCCCTGACTATGGTCATTGAATGTATTGTATAGTAATCATATTTAAATTTCAGTAAAGAATAAAACACATTTTTTGTGCCTTTATAGAGTTTCAAATGAAATTAACTCTCAATATATCCTGACTATGGCCATTGATATATATTTTGAGTTAACTTTGAGTTAAACTCTGATAAAGGAAGAAAATATTTAGAAAATATAATGATTTTTAAGAAGAGATCCAGTGTGGATCCAATGTTATCCCATAAAAGATGAAAATCATAAGTTTTGTTCACATTCTGACTATGGCCATTGATGCAAATCGTCAACTTAGGATTTAATCACCTCTTATTAGAATGGTGCACGTGCCATTCATGTTTCCATCCGTGAATTTTTGAAATAAAAAGTAAAATGATATGAAAACGAGCAATTCATGATATTTATAATGCTCATTCATTCTATTTAAAAGTTGGAAATATAAAGATTCTCATTAGTATCTAACTATTACATTTGAACTGAAGTTAAAATCATAAGATTCTTAATCTAGAAAAGAAATTTTAACATTTCTGCATCTTTTCTGCAAAATAGAGTTAGCAAAAGGCAATATACAAAAGAAGATAAAATGCCACCTTAAAACGAGATCATGTCCATTCTAATGAGGAATATCTATGCAAATTGTTGTGCTTATATCAATGATGAGGTATACATGTATATGCTAATGAGATAATTTATATACATGACTATACATATGACATCCTAAGCTAATGATGATCTATATGAGAGAAGGTACATATAATGCCTTAGTCTAAAATGAAAAGTCTATAGACGTTAGTCTAAGCATAAATATATGCTTGATATAAGATCATTTATACATTGCCTAAGCATCATGCTCATATTAATGATGAAATGGGTATTATATTTACCTATAATGCCTATGCTAAGTGCACAGATACGGTGGCCTAAGGAACAAAGGGGTGGATTGTAAATGATATTCAACAAGAAGGATAACAACTAACCATGATTAGTGACTGTGTACAGGGTGTGCAAGGTGGATGTTGTGTTATGAGAATGCTAGATGCTACCTAGTGAGGGTGGCTGGAATGCAAGAAAATACGGCGGCTACACAAGTGCAGGGAGTGGGTGCTGACCTGCTAAGATAGCAGGGAAGATGTGCAGCAGTAGTGGTATACTACTGTGAAAGTGGAGTAAGTATTGTAAGTTATAGTGGGGAAAGGACAGGTGCATATTGAGCCTAAATAGCAAAGGGTGTCGTGAGCTACGACAACTGTGAGCTACTGTGGAGAGCTCACAGCAGGGTGAAGGCTGGTGCTGACGTGTGGATTGCAGTAGGGGCATATGCGTTGCAGCAAAGAGGAATTTGAAGATGGGGCTGGACCGGGTGCTACTACTGTGGATGCAGTAATGAAGTGCCCGATTATGAGCAACAGGTGATACAGCAGAGGGGACTGAATAATGGGAGTCTGAGGGTGCTAACAGGTACGGTATGGTGATAAGTAGGGTGGAATAACAGGGGGATAATGGAGGTGCTGGACAGGAAAATGAAGATGGGGAATGAATAGTACGATTTGCAAGTGACTGTGCAAATGGGTGTATGAATGTTGAGACAGTGACTAAAATGGCATGGGCACCAACATGTTGTACCGGGGAGAGCATGTGCATTGAATAGAAATGTGGTTGTTGTTGTGAAGGGTGCAAAATATGGCTGTTGTAACAAGTGCATGAGGCATTATGAAGATAAAGATGACAATGGTGTTGGAGGTGTTTCAGCAGGGAAGGATATTGTGCACTAATGAAGTGCATATGTGTAAACACCCCAAATTTTCCTCATCCATTCTCAAACAACCCTCCTCGTGCAGTGCCAACCCTGTTAGGTCAGTGTAGGAGTCAAACCCTGAGTCAGTTTCAGAAAATCACCAGTTTACCAACTTTCATTAGGAAAATTACCGTTTTACCCCTAGGTCATCCCGGACCCCAGTCAGTCGGGGTCAACCAAGCTCATTGGTTAGTTCAGAACATTTAGAATATCAATCATTTCAAGCTCATCTGAACTAACAAGGAACAAACCATTTCCATTTCTTACCATTCTTGCCAAAATGGGATCATTTCTTCAGAAATGAGCTAATTTCTCACTCAAATCCAAGCCAATTCTCTCTGAGTCAGTCATTCAAAGTCAGTCATACTCCCCAAAGTCTAACTTGATCTCATCAGGAGTTCGAGTGCTCTAGTTTCAGTTCAAAACCATTTCTAAGTGTCCAGGAGCCCATTTTAGTCCATTTCAGCTCTTTCAACTGAAATTGAGCTGAGTTCAGTCAGTTGAGCTAGTGTTTGAGCCTCAATTTTAATTCATCTCAGTATTACTGACCTTTGTTTCAGCTCAAACCCAGTTTAGGTTCATAATTCACTTCATTCCAGTGATCATTCTGTACCATTTCTCTAAGAATGTCAGCTTTTCTTAAAAATTCAGTCGGAAAGGTCAGTTGAGTCAGTGCCTGGTCAGTTTATTTGAGTTCTGAAACTCTAGAACCCAGCTCAATCCAGCTTATCTCAGTTCAATCCAGCTAGAACCCTAATTTTCAGTGTCATTCTAACCCAGTAGAGTCCAAAAACCATTTCTTCAACCATTTTGCAAATTTATCAGTTTTTATGCTTTTTGAACTGGTACAGCTGCCAATCAGGGTTTAAAATCCAAAATTCGTCATTCAGGGTTAGCATTTCACATAGCATTTCATGTCATTTCTCATCATTTCATATCATTTCTCAGCATTTCATAACATTTCATCACATTTCATTTCATTTTCGAAGTCCAGAACTCCAGTTTTATAAATTTCAATCCAGATCGAGTTTTAAAAGCTTTCAGAAATCAATTTCAAACCCTGGGTTTCCAAAATTGACATTTTTACCTTCGAGAGTCTAAATTTGGAAATATTTTCTCAAAAAAAATAATCTGGATTTATTTCAAACTCAAATTTTTGAATTCTATACTAGATTTGCTTCGCAACAGGGTATTGAACTTTAAAATCTGAGCTCATTTCAAAAACTATCAAAAATAGCTCATTTCGTCTGAAAAAAAATTTGGAACTATTTTCTCGAGAAAAACAATCTGGATTTTTTTCAAAATTAAATTTTTAAATTCTATATTGGATTTGCTTCCCAACGAGGTATTGAACTTCAAAATCCGAGCTTGTTTCAGAAACTGCCAAAAATAGCTCGTTTTATCCAAAAAATTTCTAAAAAGACCATTTGACCCCTATGATTATCAAAATGAACTTCAAATTTAGAAAGAGAGCCCACTCTGAGATGGCTCCTTCATTTCTATTAAAAAAAAGTTTTATCTTTTCCTTTTCTTTCGTTTTGTTTTTTTTTATTTGTTTGTTATTTCTTTTATATTATTTTATTTTCTTTGAGAGGAGGTGGGACCCACAAGGTGGTCACCCAAACCTCCATCCCCCTCTCCTTTCCTTCCTTTCCTTTTTCTTTTTCCCTTTCTTCTTCCTTTCTTTCCTTTTCTTTTTCTTCTTTCTTTCCTTTCTTTTCTTCCCTTTCTTTCCTTCTTCCCTTTTCTTCCTTTCCATCTTACCCAGCCATTCACGTAAACTTCTTTTGGCTTTCTTTTCATTAAACCTAAAAAGACCTAAGTATTGAATGAATTAATCACTAAGTCCAAAAGATAAAAAAAAAGAGGAGACCTACGGCTGCCTCCCAACTCTCATTCACGCCTCTCTCTCTCTCTCTCTCTCTCTTTCTCTCTCTCTCCCTCTTTACCTTAAGCTCTTCATCCCCATTACACAGCATCCATCTCTCTCAGCCCAGCCCTTGCAACCTTCATCACCACCAATAGTAGCTGCCACCTACCAGCTTGCAGCCACCACAAAGGGGAGCACCAGCCGGTTCACCTCTTCCAGCAACCTATCAGTCGGTTTACCTCCTTACACAGCCACCATTACCTGTTGGCAGCTACCACCTCTTCATCTTCTTTCCTCCATCAAGGAAATCCTTCCTCCAGCCGTACCAGCTCCTTCAAGCACAGCTTCAAGCTGCCACCATTGCAGCCATTACGAAAGGACTTCCAACATCTTCAATCATTGCAGCACCACCTTGGCTCAGCATCTTTTGAACATTGCAGCCACCATGAGAGGAGTTCCAACCGGTGTTTGCTTCCATCCACCTCTTCCAAGGGCTCTTCCAATTGCAGCCTCTTCCACTTTACAGCACCAACCATCACAACTCCCCAAGGTAAGCCATTACCTTCTTATTCCATGTATTTCATTAGTTCTTGTTACAGTCCTACGGTGTTCACCTTTGTCGTCCATCGATTTGAGGCCTTTAGGCTTCGGTTTTTATGAATATGTTGTGGAACCGAATCAAAGGCTGAATCAAGGGTCATGTGAAGATCCCCTTCATGGTTTTAAATTAATAAACATCGTAAAGCCCTTATCCACTATACTGAAAACTCTATAAACGATAGGATTCATCCATCTCATGGATTGAATCCTTCGTTTCAAGAGTCAAATCAAGAATGGATCATATTCCCTCGATTGTTTTACTATTTATTTTTGTATTTTACATAGATTACATGTTTAAATCTTGCATTTAGTTTAATCTCATGATGCATATTGTTCATGTTCTATAGTTTTATTAGCAATTGATTTAGAATCTATAGAATCCATGTTTATGTCCAGTACAATTATGATTTCATACTCAAATTGTTGTTTAAAATTTCTGAGTTTTTCGTGATAGATGTACTTATATGTTTGAGATTTCATGTGAAAAATCCAGATTGATTTGATAGCTGTAATCCCACTTTGAAGATCAAACTCCAAAACTGGATTTTCCCCTTCTGGAAATTCCATAATTCCTTTTAGCAGACAAGAACCTCCGGCACCACCCTCATGGAAGATTCGAATTGTCCTACAAAAATCGCAGTGGATTCATAATTGAATCTACTAATGATCTGAAAATTTTGAGGTTTGTCCAAGCAGTTTTGTCCTCTGTCAAAAATCGGATTTCCCAGCCCTCTGGGAAAATCTCGATTTTCCTTCGTCAGGGTATAGACAGACCCTAATGCACTGAATCCGTTCGATCCGTAGCCCATCTGCAAAAACTTTCAACACAAAAGTTGTTCCTAACGTTTTTTCCTATCATTTACCAAAATTTGGGGACTTTTAGAATTGTTTCATTATTTGTCCCAAAAATGTCTTTTGTCTGACAGATTTCAATATCCCGAAATTTCAGAGATTTGGGTCTCTGATAAGAGTGTGCCCTTTTCCAAACCGTAACCCGAATCCCAATGATGCAAAAATATCAAATTTTCCTTTGTTTGTCAAGGACAATTTCCCATAATTTCAACTTTTTACCATCTATTTACTGTTTTTATCACATTTTCTATCGAAACCTATCTGTTTCTTCCAAATCCTAGAGTCGCTGGATTCCGATACGACTTGTCGGAGTGTTACAGCTCCGACCATAGGTCAAAACCAGAAAGTGAAAAAAACAAAAATCTTTTCCTTACTGTCCTCTGTCACCCCATAAAATTTGGAAAATTTTTATGGAAGTTTGATATCCTAAATCCCCTTTAGAATCAGCATTTTAAGCAAAATTTTGATTTTCTTAGGATTTTAACTATTTTCCATATTAAGAAAATACAAAAAAAATAGATTTTTGAGCTCTATTCTGTTTTTTAGGGTTATTTTAGGTGTCCATGCCAAATTTAGATTAATTCCAAGTTTATTTGCTCCATGTGTTAGTTTATCTTTAAATTCAGAAGCAAAAATCAGGCGAAAATCAGGTTAAATTTGATATTTTATTATATTTTCGCCATTTATGGTTTTTATCATGTACATGAGCATGTAGAATCATATTAGGGTTAATTTCAATGTCATTTGCATTTCACATTTTCCATTTTTGCAAAATTTATTTCAGAAAACCCTGGTTTCAAGGCCATAGTCTTGTTATCGGGGGTATTTTGGTCATTTGACCTAAATTTCAAAATTCTAAACTTTAATTTTCCAAATTTTCATTCATATCATCATATTTCATCATATTTCATCATATTGTATTTGATTTATTTCATTTTATTTTCAAAAATCCAAAATTTATAAAATTTCTTTAAGAAAACCCTGATTTCAAGATCATCAGGGGTATTTTGGTCATTTTGACCCCAATTTCGAATTTTCAAGTTTATTTTCAAAATTTATTCATTATTTATCATGTTTATATCAAAGGCAGTATGAATTTTGGTTTATATCTGAATAATATCCGATAATTTCTAATATTTTCGGATAAATTCAGAAAAACCTACATTTTTGTGCTAACCTTGTTTTCCAGTTTTGCAAGAACATTCAAGAAGAAGGCTTAGTTATTTTATTTCTTTATCTTATTAAATTCAATGTAAAATTCAATGTAATATTTGGAATAAGAGTTACCTTTCTGCTTAGAATAGGGTTGCATTGCATATAGTTTAATTTCTGCAAATTTCAATATTTGATGTATGATTCATGCATATTTATTTCAAATTCACTATGGTCGACACGAATGGCACGTGCACAAGCTTTTATGGAGTTTATAAAATCGGTGGGATTTGTATTTATGGCCATAGTCAGAATACGAAGAAAACCAAAATTTATGATCTTTGTATTAGCCACATTCAGCCTACACATTTAGGCTAACTTCAAAAATGCACTGCATTTCTCAAAACTTCTAAAGGATTTCTCAATTCCTCAAATGAAATTCCATTTTCAAATTTATATTCATTCGTTCATATCATTCAAATTGCATTATTTACAAACTCATTTTCCAATTTCAATTTCAGAAAATTCAGTTTTCTCAAGAATTTCCAAGTCTTTCTCAGGATTTGATTTTCTCAAAATCTTGAGTTTTCAAATGACATTTCAAAGCATTTCTCAAGTCCAAATCAAGATTTTCCAATGTTTTAAAATTCTCAAATTTCAAAATCTCAAGTTTTCAAAAATTGATTTTCTCAGATTTCCCATTTTTTTGAGAATCTAGTTTCTTAGAATCCATTTTCCATTTCAAAAATCATTTTTCAATGAATTTCTTAGATTTTATAAAGTTTTTCAAATCCATTTTCATAGAAAAACAAATTCCAAATCTCAAAATCGATTTTCCAAAGTTCAAGTTTTCCTGAGAAACCACTTTCCAATGCAAATTTCTGATTTCCAATGAAATTCATTGATTTTCCCAAGAATTTCAATTTCAATCACTTTTTCAATCATTTTCAAGCATATTTCAATTTTCCAAAGCAAACATCATATTTTCTCAAACTTGCATTATTTTTAAATTTTCATAGCACAATCCTGATTCTTTATGCATTCTAGGAAAAATAGAGCATAATTTAGATATTTGAGTCAAGTTAAAGCACATAATTGATCCTTGGTTCAATTACCCCTGGTAAAGGCGCCAGGAACGGTTGAACCTCGTACCGACAGACGGATCCCTTTCAACAAAATTTTCCCGCAAATTTTCAAAACGGAGGCGAGTTAATTTTCAAATCAATTTTCAAAACTTTGGTCGAGCTTGACTCACGAAATTCATTTCTCTCTCGCAAGGGAGGGAAAAAAAATTGCGATGATAACAGGTTTGGCGACCGTGATGGGACTTGTCTTCGTCTGATCAATTATGTGCTTTAACTTAGCTCAATTATCAAAATCGTGTTCTATGGAATGTCAACTTTTAATTTCTGATATCATGTGAACCTAGGAGCCTAGGCTTAAACCCAGCTGACATGGATTGCATGTAGACTAGGCATGGTTTGGTAGGACCATATTGAGGAAAATTATTCATGCTTACTTAGACTTAGGTCTGAAATACAACACTCCTCAATCTAGGATTTGTATGAAAACAATGTTTGCTTCTTCAAAAGATTTCAAAATCTCTATCTCTTTAGGTTTTAGAGCCCTTTGTTTGCCTGCATGTGCTCATATTTCAAAAACCACCCCACCTATGTCTACCCGGTCTTCACGTTGCTGGGCTCTCTTCCAGAACCATAGTTCGGGACAAGGCCTCACAACTGGGCACTTATTTGGGCTAACACCCCCCTGCCACATGTCAAGGGCCATAGTCCAACGTATATCGGCAGGCGCTCAAGGATGTTGGAAAAACACAAGCCTAGACCCGGAGATGAGTTTTATGCCACGTACATCAAGCCTCGGCTCAAGTATATCGACATAGCATGATTGGACACAGCTGATCTGAGCCTAGAGTCAGGATTAGGGTCTAAAGCTCTTTCAAAATCAATGCATTTAGAGTCAGCTTCTTAGGGATTGCTGTATGTGCATAATTGTTTGTGTTTGAATGTATGATATTCATTTTCGTCTTATTTTCCCATATTTTTCCCAATTTTTCCAAAATACTAGACAATTTTCCAAAATACCTCATTTTCTATCTTTTGTGAAATATCTCATTTTCCTCAAAAATCCTGGATGATTTTTTTCAAATTATCCACCTTTTCTTCAAAACTTCAGGAGATTTTTCATTCTTTCGTTCCTCTGGACTTCGAATTTCCAGCTTTTTATTTTATCCTACCTGCAATTTTCAAAATTCTTGTATTTTTCTAAAGTCTAATTCTGATCTTCCTATCTTTCAGTCCAATGGCATCCAGTCAGCGCAATTCTGTTTTTCCTGAGGGTCATATCTCTATGAGGTGCGAAAAAGTCTTCCTGAGCATCGAGCTCTTAGCACCGGACCCTTCTTCCCCCGATGGTATTATGTTTGGTTCAAAAACTTCTCTCGTATGTTTTCGGACCACTTGAGCGATTGCGGGTTGGAACTAACATCTGCAGTGGGGAAGTTGACAGTTAATGGCAATCTGATCCATGCACTGGCAGAGCGGTGGAATCCGCGCACCTGCATATTTTGGTTCCCGTGGGGCGAGATGACACTACCGATGGATGAGTTTTCAGAGATTATGGGACTGCCTGAGCCAGTCGGTCAGCCTGAAAATCCGTTAGAGCAGCAGTTTCTGAACAATGTCAAGGGTTTGGACCCTAAAGATGCCATGACTCACATGATAGGGCGTAAGTCTTGGCCACTGATTGAAGAAAACGGGAATGAACACGTGAGCCTGATCAAGATCTACCGATAGTATGGAGAATTCGCAGAAGTCAGCTCGTTGTCCATGACAGCTCGAGAAAGAATCCAGCATGCGATGGTTTTGTGCACTGTGGGACTTGCTTTCTTTCCAGATGAACAGAATTATGTGGATGTCAGAATAGTGCAGCTTCTGAGAAGATGGGGAAGTCGACAGACCAGCCGTCTTTCGATAGCCATGGCCGTGCTTGATTTTCTATATAGAGGACTGACTCGCTTAACGCTGAGATAGTCCATTTTAGTCGAGGGATGTACCTATGCTCTTCAGTCTTGGTTCCTTCAGCATGTGCCGACCAGAGCTAGTTTGTTCAGATACAACGGCAAGAAGCTCCTTCCAGTTACGCGGTACCGGTTCCTGATCGATTATTTGCAGGAAGAGGAAGTGGTATGAGACTATTTTGATCAAGAATTATCGCCTCCCAGATACACCTATGCATATGGCAAGAGATTCAAGTTGCTTGGTCCATTCTTCTGCGTCTACTATCATCCAGAGCGGTGTGTTCGACAGTTTTCTCAGAGACATAAGCACATAGAGATGCGGCTGCTATCAGGAGTCGTGCCAGAGTTCGACCTTGCATCAGCACAGTGGTCCGGAACATACCATTCTGCCAGATATGGCTGGGACTCTTTTGTTACTCTTCTACTTTTTCCCGGCCCTCGTGTCTCTGCTAGTTATAAAGAGTGGTAGCAAATTGTCTGTCCGCCCCCTCTTTCCCAAGTTTATTATTGATACAATCATGTTTTCCTTTCAATAAATAAAAATCTTGCAAATTCTTCAATTCTTGGTTTGACGACCTCGCCTAGGTAACAAGGCATAAATTTCAGTTGTTTATTTTCTTTGCAAAGGAATGACAATGCAATTGTCGTGACTCCAGCGACGACCCAATCCCTAGTAATGGGATGTTCTTTCAATTATCTACCAAATCCTCATCAAATATTTTTCCTATATTCATTTCTATACTGAATCTTCGTCATCAAAATTTAATCATCCATCTCATTTTGTAGAGAGCATCAATATTCTCAAGTGGTTTAGATCAGATCAAGCAATAAGACACCACTGTGTTAGTGCATCAGTGATTTTAGAAGCAGGCAAGAAGAAATGAATTCTCCAAGATCTGCCAGAAGATAGATTCCGAGTGATAGGAATGACATTGATCCTGTTGCATATCAGATGTTCAAGAAAATGATGATTAAGATGATGTCTGAACAAGCTGAAGACAGTCTCATAAAGGCGCCCATCAAGTAGAAGACATTTGTCTCCTTCTCTCAGAATATCACTGGCAAGAGTAACGAGCAATTTTGTCGATGTCCTCTATCATCGTAAAATATTCCAGATGCCTAGACGAAGATGAAGCCAAAGAAGTCATGCGGGAGGTACACGAAGGCATTTGCGATGATCACGTAGGCTACCAAACTCTTATCAAGCAAATCATCCTAGCAAGATATTATCGAAAAACTATGCAGCAAGATTGCTACCATTTTGTGAAGAAGTGTGCTTTATGCAAGATACATGCACCTTCTATTCATGCGCCAGCAACATATTTGCAAATCACCATCTCTCCATGGCTATTTTTCTATGTGGGGCCTTTGATGTTGTGGGCCTCATCACTCCTTCTGCTTCAAACAACTACAAATATTTTCTTGCCGCAACAAAATATTTTACTAAATGGGTCAAAGCTATCACTTTGTGTATAGTAGAAGGTCAACACATGGTCTCATTCATCCACAAGAATATCCTTTGTCATTTCGGCATACCGCACGATATCATGTCAGACAATGACAGTCATTTCAAGAATAAGAGAATGAGGACATTTGGCTCAAAGTTCAAAATTCAGCATCATTTCTCCACTCCCTATTATCCTCAAGGGAATGGTCAGGTAGAGGCCACCAATAAAATTCTGATTAGAATTCTGGAGCGAACTTTGAAAACAGGCCGTGATTGGCATGAGAAGATCCATGATACATTGTGAGCATACAAAACCGTCATTCGAACTCCAACTAATGCTACTCCATCAGAACTTGTCTACAGAATTGAAGTAGTACTACCTTTACATGTTCAGAAACCTGCTCTGAAACTTGTATCACTTCTGGAGCTGCCACTTGATCAGTATCAGCAACAACGACTGGTATAACTTGATTTGCTCGATGAAAGGAGGCTCAGAGTAGCAGAGCACGCTCAATCATATCGGCAGAGGGTAGCCAGACAATATGCAAAATTTGTCATTGAAAGGAAATTCCGAGTCAATGATCTAGTGCTCAGATCCATGGCTTATCTCAAGCATCGCCCAGGTGGCAAATGGTCGCCAAATTGGGAAGGGCCCTATGTTGTCAAGGAAGCATTACCCCGCAATTCATATCTGCTCATAAATGCTGATGGTGTGGAATCATCAGACCCCATCAATGCTCAACATTTGAAAAAATTCTATACTTAAATCCTCTATTCCATTCTTTTTAATTCCTCAATATATTTTCATCAATAATGGTCAAATTCTTCTTCCCCTATTACACTGGGGCATTATTTTGAAAATTATCTTTAAAACGTCCTGTATGTAGGCAGGATCAAACAAATCTCTCATTTTGCATGCATTTGCATTCATTTGCATTCATTTACATCATTTTGTATACATTTGCATTCATTTGCATTTACATGCATTCATTTACATTCATTTGCATCAAATTCACTTCCCCTTTAGGTTAAGGGATAAACCTAAACTACCCATTCAGGGTAAGGGATAAATCCTAAGACCCCGACAGTTGTCTAGGTCATCATGAGGATGAAGACTGAAAATCTTCTATCAAAATCAATTAGTAATTTTTCAAAAAACTAGTGTTCGTGCTGATAATTTTTTAAAAATACAGTGTTCGTGTTGGTAAATTTCCAAAACCCAGTGTTTGTGCTGGTAATTTTTCAAAAACCCAGTGTTTGTGCTAGTAAATTTCAAAAACCCAGTGTTCGTGCTGGTAATTTTTCAAAAACCCAGTGTTCGTGCTGGTAATTTTCTAAAACCCAGTATTCGTACT
The DNA here is from genome assembly GCF_984573655.1 of Nuphar pumila. Lineage (NCBI taxonomy): Eukaryota > Viridiplantae > Streptophyta > Magnoliopsida > Nymphaeales > Nymphaeaceae > Nuphar > Nuphar pumila. Next base: position 31,925,877 of record NC_143262.1, on the reverse strand, counting down.
GCTAGTTTTTCAAAACATAATGCGTGCACTGGTACATTTTCAAAATCCGGTGTTTACACTGGTACACTTTAAAATTCAGTATCCACATTGATCTGGTTTTCCTTCAGGATTCGAGTTCCGACTCGAATTTCCTTTCCTTCTAACCGGTCTAGTTTTCCTTCGGGATTCGAGTTCCGACTCGAATTTTCTTTCCTTCTAATTAGTCTAGTTTTCCTTCAGGATTCGAGTTCCGACTCGAATTTCCTTTCCTTCTAACTGATCTAGTTTTCCTTCGGGATTCGAGTTCCGACTCAAATTTCCTTTCCTTCTAACCGATCTAGTTTTCCTTCGGGATTCGAGTTCCGACTCGAATTTTCTTTCCTTCTAACCGATCTAGTTTTCCATCAGGATTTGAGTTACGACTCGAATTTCCTTTCCTTCTAACCGGTCTAGTTTTCCTTCGGGATTCGAGTTCCGACTTGAATTTCCTTTCCTTCTAACCGATCTAGTTTTCCTTCAGGATTCGAGTTCTGACTCTTTTCTTCTAACCGGTCTAATTTTTCTTCGGGATTCGAGTTCCGACTCGAATTTTCTTTCCTTCTAATTGATCTATTTTTCCTTTAGGATTCGAGTTCCGACTCGAATTTCTTCTTCTTCCAAATTGATCTATTTTTCCTTCAGGATTCGAGTTCCGACACGAATTTCTTTTCCTTCCAAATTGATCTACCTTTCCTTCAGGATTCGAGTTCCGACTCGAATTTCTTTTCCTTTCGCAATGTATCTAGTTTTCTTTCGAAGATTCGAGTTCTGACACAAGTTTTCTTTTCTTTCTGAATCGGTCTAGAAAATTAGAGTTCTGACTCGAATTTTCTTCCAAATCCAATTCAAATGTCTAGAATCGGTCAAGAAAATTAGAGTTCCGACTTGAATTTTCTCCCAAATCCGATTCACTTAGCTTTCCTTTAAAGGTTTGAACTCCTACTCAAACTTTTCTGCAATTTAGTAATTGGTCTAGAAGATCCAAGTTTCGACTCGAATTTTCTTTCAAAACCCAATTCATTTAGTTTTTTCTTAAAAATTTGAATTCTGATTCGAATCTTCCCTCAAAACCCAGTTTAGCACCTGCTACATTCAAAGCTCACAAGTTGAATCCTTCCTTCTTAAACTGTGATCCTTAGGTTAAATCCCTATGGAATTGATAGTTCGTAGGTCGAACTCCTGCGGAACCGATGTGATCCTTAGGTTAAATCCCTATGGAATTGATAGTTCATAGGTCGAACCCCTGCAGAACCGATGTAATAACTAGGTTAAATCCCTACGGAATTGATAGTTCGTAGGTCGAACTCCTACGGAACCAATGTGGTCCTTAGGTTAAATCCCTATGGAATTGATAGTTCGTAGGTCGAACCCTTGCAGAACCGATGTGGTCCTTATGTTAAATCCCTATGGAATTGATAGTTCGTAGGTTGAACTCCTGCGGAACCAATGTGATCCTTAGGTTAAATCCCTATGGAATTGATAGTTCGTAGGTCAAACTCCTGCGGAACCGATGTGGTTCGTAGGTTAAATCCCTATGGAATTGATAGTTCGTAGATCGAACCTTTGCGGAACTGATGCGATCCTTAGGTTAAATCCCTATTGAATTGATAGTTCGTAGGTTAAACTTCTGCGGAATCGATATGATCCTTAGGTTAAATCCCTATGGAATTGATAGTTCGTAGGTTGAACCCCTGCAGAACCGATGTGGTCCTTAGGTTAAATCCCTATGGAATTGATAGTTCGTAGGTCAAACTCCTGCGGAACCAATGTGATCCTTAGGTTAAATCCCTATGGAATTGATAGTTCGTAGGTCGAACCCCTGCGGAACTGATGTGATCATTAGGTTAAATCTCTATGGAACCAATAGTTTGTAGGTTGAACCCCTGCTGAACCAGATTTTTAGGTTGAACCCCTACTGATCCGCGATCTTTAGGTTGAACTGCTACGGATCCGTAGTCCTTAGGTTGGACCCCTTTAGGACCCTTTCCTTCAGACGGTCTTTGGGTTGAACCCCTACTGATCCGCGATCTTTAGGTTGAATTCCTACTGATCTCTGGTTCTTAGGTTGAACCCCTTCAGAACTAATCCCACTGCCAAAAAATTGATCTGTAGGTTGAAGTCCTCCTGATCCAATATTCTTTACAGTCCTTAGGTCGAACTCCTTTTGGATTGGTATTTTTCAGAAATGTGATTTGTAGGTTAAAGTCCTCTTGATCCACGTTCTTAGGCTGAATTCCTATTGAACCCATGTCGTTCCTAGTGAACCAATATAGTTCTCAATTGAACCAGTATCGTTCTTAGGATGAATTCCTATTGAACCCATGTTGTTCCCAGTAAACTAATTTCCAATTTGGGCCTTCGGGTCAATCAATTTCAAATTTTCCAATTTCCAATTTCTAAATTCAAAATTCCAATTTTCAATTCCAATTTCGGCCCTTGAGCCACCCAATTACAAATTTCAGACCTCCGGGTCAACCAATTTCCAAATTTTTAATTTCGACCTTCGAGTCAATCAATTTCTAAATTTCCAATTTTGACCTCCGGGTCAACCAATTGTCAAATTTTCAAATTCGACCTTTGAGTCAATCAATTCCAATTTCGACCTTCGGGTCAATCAATTTTTAATTTCCAAATTCCAAAATTCCAAATTTCCAATTTCAAATATCAAATTTCAAATTTCAAATTTCAAATTTTCAATTTCCTATTTCGACCCTTTAGGTCACCCAATACCAATTTCAGTCATTTTCTCTTGCGAGAGACCCTTTTTACAGGGAGAGTTCAAGGGAGCTCATTCTTTTTGCATGTTATCCTTTGTTCACCTAGCCCCTTTTCAGGGAGAGTTTGAAGGGACTCGTGTCTTTGTGAACTGTTTGCAAAACAAATTTCCAATTTCATACAAGGAACCCTTAGTTCAGGGAGAGCTTCGACGAAAGTTTGCTTTCCTTGTGACCATAATTTCATACTAGGCCATTTCATCATGAAGGACCCTCTTTTCAGGGAGAGTGTGATGAACTCGCTCCTTCATGACCACTTCATTGACCTCACCATTACCGGCCCCCTTTCCATAAGAGAAGCCTAATGTTAGGAAGTTTTGACAAAAGCTTAATTTCTCTTCGAAAGTTTGTTTTGCAAACACCTCCTCTTCAGGGAAGAGAGGAGTAATTTCTATTTTCAATTTTTGAATCTTTTTCTTTGGGGAAAGGAGAAGAGAATTTTTGTCATGGATGTGTTGCGTTGTGCTTCAAATGCTCGCTTTTACAAAGGATTTCAAGAAAATTTTGCCAATTTGTCATTAAATATTTGTTGATTTCAAAATCTTTTATTGCATAAAAACATTACCTCAGAATACCTTCGGTATTACTTTCAAAAGGACAAAGCTTTCGCGAAGGAGGATTCAAAATTCAAGATCTTTCAATTGGCCAACCAAAAGGATGAAGAATAAATCCTCGATATGGCCAGCAAAGGAAATTTAATGTTGTTGTAAAGCCATAAGTGATCGGTATTGATCGCAGTCAATGGCACATTTTTAAAGATCATTCTTGGAAAATAAAGAAGTCAAAATATCCTAGGTGATACAGAAAATCCATTCAATTTCCATATCTCCTCAATCACCTAAGCCACAATTAAATATCTGCAAAAAAGATCTCTTAATTGTCGTCAAGATGAAGACGAATTATGCGAGTTAGACCCTCGGGGCCAAAGAAGATTTAGATCATCTCCAAGATGAAAGAGTTTGTAACAGATCCTTCCAGGGAAAGTTCAGAACACCCTCAAGATGAAGGCGACTACGATGAGCCTCCCGACAAACCCTAAAGGATATTTAATTTCTGCTATCATCAAGAGAGTTTCAACCAAAAAGCCAATAACCGTCAATATAATCTCTGGAAAAAAAAAGGGATCGAAACATCTCTGAGATGAAGGAGTTTGTGACGTACCCTTCAAAAAAAAAAGAGAGAGAAAAGTCAGGACATCTCCAAAATGAAGGATGATGTAATCCCCAAAAAACTCAAGAGAGCTCCAATTCTGTCAAAAAAAAAATGGGCAGAAAGATCATCATGAGAAAAGAATCCCAGGATATCAGACTGCCGAATCTGCCAAAGAATCCTCTTTAAATTTTGTGAAATTCTATTATCAATATTATTTCACCAATTGCTTTCACAATATCAAGAATACTCTCTTTTTTGTTCATATCAAGGAAATTGATAGCTTCCTTGAAAGAAAGTCAATTGCAAGCAATTTGAATTCGAATCTTGATTCTACGGAGTTAAGTCCAGTTGGAGGTAATACTTCAGGTAGAAAAGAGGGAATACTTTCAAACCAATGTGCATCATTTCCAATTATTTTGAATCAACAACAATTTTTCAACATTTTGACAATATTTTCTAGCCATCTTGACGTGAAGCGAGAGCTTGAGGTTCATCTTTGGCGCATCCTGACATCAGTTGTTATCCCTTTTAGGACTTGATAACGGGAGTTTTCAAGATTCCTTCCCTTCTGTTGGTATAATCTGAGCATCTGGGTTCTCAGATTTGCACACTTCCCTGTGTCCCCATTGTCCCACCATAGACAGTCTAATTTCGGCTTGAGGTTAAGCCACAAATCATTTTCTCACAAAAGGTCATCAATTTCAAAAGTTATTTAGTCTCAGCAATGAGGCACCCAAAATCAAACCTCTTTTCAAGCTTTAGGGACCCCAATTTTATCCTTTTGCAAAACCCCTATTGGATTCATTTTGCGGAAGTCCGAAGGTTCCATCATGGTCTTTTTTTTAGAATCCCATCATTATTTGCCCAATCAGGATAAGGGTACAAACCTGAGCCTTCTTTGATGAGGTATTTCATTTTTCGCCCAATCATGATAAGGGTACAAACCTGAGCCTCCTTTGATGAGGTATTTCATTTTCCGCCCAATCAGGATAAGAGTACAAACCTGAGCTTCCTTTGAGGAGGTATTTTATTTCCCGATCAGGTTAAGGGTTAAACCTGAGCCTCATTTTGATGAGGTATTTCATTTCCCGGTCAGGTTAAGGGTCAAACCTGAGCTTCGTTTCTACACGAGGTATTTCCCGTTCCATCCAGGTTAAGGGCGAAACCTGAATCTCACTTCTTTTGAAGTAAATTCTTTCTTCTTCATTCGTCATTTCAAATCTACCATTTTCATAAGGGCTAATATTTTCATATCCAGTCAGATCCTTCTAACTGGGGCATTTTTATAGCCCAAATTTGGTGTGTTTTTCTTTGCCACTAAGCTCATCTTCAAGTCGGCTTAGTAGCAAAGAGGGGCATTTGTAAACACCCCAAATTTTCCTCATCCATTCTCAAACAACCCTCCTCGTGCAGTGCCAACCCTGTTAGGTCAGTGTAGGAGTCAAACCCTGGGTCAGTTTCAGAAAATCACCAGTTTACCAACTTTCATTAGGAAAATTGCCGTTTTACCCCTAGGTCATCCCGGACCCCAGTCAGTCGGAGTCAACCAAGCTCATTGGTCAGTTCAGAACATTTAGAATATCAATCATTTCAAGCTCATCTGAGCTCACAAGGAACAGACCATTTCCATTTCTTACCATTCCTGCCAAAATGGGATCATTTTTTCTGAAATGAGCTAATTTCTCACTCAAATCCAAGCCAATTCTCTCTGAGTCAGTCATTCATAGTCAGTCATACTCCCCAGAGTCTAACTTGAGCTCATCAGGAGTTCGAGTGCTCCAGTTTTAGTTCAAAACCATTTCTAAGTGTCCAAGAGCCCATTTTAGTCCATTTCAGCTCTTTCAGCTGAAATTGAGCTGAGTTCAGTCAGTTGAGCTAGTGTTTGAGCCTCGGTTTTAGTTCATCTCAGTATTACTGACCTTTGTTTCAACTCAAGCCTAGTTCAGGTTCGTAATTCACTTCATTCCAGTGATCATTCCATACCATTTCTCTGAAAATTCAGTCGAAAAGGTCAGTTGAGTCAGTGCCTGGTCAGTTTATTTGAGTTCTGAAACTCTAGAACCCAGCTCAAACCCTAATTTTTAGAGTCATTCTAACCCAGTAGAGTCCGAAAATCATTTCTTCAACCATTTTGCAATTTTTATCAGTTTTTATGCTTTTTGAACTGGTACAACTGCCAATCAGGGTTTAAAATCCAAAATTCTTCATTCAGGGTTAGCATTTCGCATAGCATTTCATGTCATTTCTCAATATTTCATATCATTTCTCAGCATTTCATAACATTTCATCACATTTCATTTCATTTTTGAAGTCCAGAACTCCAGTTTTATAAATTTCAATCCAGATTGAGTTTTAAAAGCTTTCAAAAATCAATTTCAAACCCCGGGTTTCCAAAATTGACATTTTTACCCCTGGGAGTCTAAATTTGGAAATATTTTCTCAAGAAAAATAATCTGGATTTATTTCAAACTCAAAATTTTGAATTCTATACTAGATTTGCTTCGCAACGGGGTATTGAACTTCAAAATCCGAGGTCGTTTCAAAAACTGCCAAACATAGCTCGTTTCGTCTGAAAATAAATTTGAAAGTATTTTCTCGAGAAAAGCAATCTGGATTTTTTCCAAATTTAAATTTTTAAATTCTACATTGGATTTGCTTTGCAACGAGGTATTGAACTTCAAAATTCGAGCTCGTTTCAAAAACTGCCAAAAATAGCTCGTTTCATCAAGAAATTTTCTAAAAAGACCATTTTACCCCTATGATTATCAAAATGAATTTCAAATTTGGAAAGAGAGCCCGCTCTGAGATGGCTCCTTTATTTCTATTAAAAAAAAGTTTTATCTTTTCCTTTTCTTTTGTTTTATTTTTTTTTATTTGTTTGGTATTTTTTTATATTATTTTGTTTTCTTTGAGAGGAGGTGGGACCCACAAGATGGTCACCCAAACCTCCACCCCCCTCTCCTTTCCTTCCTTTCCTTTTTCTTTTTCCCTTTCTCTTTCCCTTTTTTTTTCTTCCTTTCTTTCCTTTCCTTTTTCTTCTTTCTTTCCTTTCTTTTCTTCTCTTTCTTTCCTTCTTCCCTTTTCTTCCTTTCCCTCTTACCCAGCCATTCACGTAAAACTTCTTTTGGCTTTCTTTTCATTAAACCTAAAAAGACCTAAGTATTGAATGAATTAAGCCCTAAGTCCAAAAGATAAAAAAAAGAGGAGACCTACTGCTGCCTCCCAACTCTCATTCACGCCTCTCTCTCTATTTCTCTCTCCCTCCCTCTCTACCTTAAGCTCTTCATCCCCATTAAACAGCAGCCATCTCTCTAAGCCCAGCCCTTGCAGCCTTCATCACCACCAATAGTAGCTGCCACCTACCAGCTTGCAGCCACCACAAAGGGGAGCACCAGCCGGTTCACCTCTTCCAGCAACCTATCAATCGGTTCACCTCCTTACACAGCCACCATTACCTGCTGGCAGCTACCACCTCTTCATCTTCTTTCCTCTATCAAGGAACTCCTTCCTCCAGCCGTACCAGCTCCTTCAAGCACAGCTTCAAGCTGCCACCATTGCAGCCATTACGAAAGGACTTCCAACATCTTCAATCATTGCAGCAACACCTTGGCTCAGCGTCTTTTGAACATTGCAGCCACCACAAGAGGAGTTCCAGCCGGTGTTTGCTTCCAGTCACCTCTTCCAAGGGCTCTTCCAGTTGCAGCCTCTTCCGCTTTGTAGCACCAACTATCACAACTCCCCAAGGTAAGCCATTACCTTCTTATTCCATGTATTTCATTAGTTCTTGTTATAGTCCTACGGTGTTCACCTTTGTCGTCCATCGATTTGAGGCCTTTAGGCTTCGGTTTTTATGAGGATGTTGTGGAACCGAATCAAAGGCTGGATCAAGGGTCATGTGAAGATCCCCTTCATGGTTTTAAATTAATAAACATCGTAAGGCCCTTATCCACTATACTGAAAACTCTATAAACGATAGGATTCATCCATCTCATGGATTGAATCCTTCGTTTCAAGAGTCAAATCAAGAATGAATCCTATTCCCTCGATTGTTTTACTATTTATTTTTGTATTTTACATAGATTACATGTTTAAATCTTGCATTTAGTTTAATCTCATGATGCATATTGTTCATGTTCTATAGTTTTATTAAAAATTGATTTAGAATCTATAGAATCCATGTTTATGTCCAGTCCAATTATGATTTCATGCTCAAATTCTTGTTTAAAATTTCTGAGTTTTTCGTGATAGATGTACTTATATGTTTAATATTTCATGTGTAAAATCCAGATTGATTTGATAGTTGTAATCCCATTTTGAATATCAAACTCCAAAACTGGATTTTCCCCTTCTGGAATTTCCAGAATTCATTTTAGCAGACAAGAATCTCCGACACCACCCTCGTGGGAGATTCGAATTGTCCTACAAAAATCACAGTGGATTCATAATTGAATCTACTAATGATCTGGAAATTTTGAGGTTTTTCCAAGCAGATTTGTCCTCTGTCAAAAATTGGATTTCCCAGTCCCTTGGGAAAATCTTGATTTTCCTTCGTCAGAGTATAAACAGACCCTAATGCACCGAGTCCGTTCGATCCGTAGCTCGTCTACAAAAACTTTCAACACGAAAGTTGTTCCTAACGTGTTTTCCAGTCATTTACCAAAATTTGGAGATTTTTTGAACTGTTTCAGTATTTGCCCCAAAAATGTCTTTTGTCTGACAGATTTCAATATCCCAAAATTTCAGAGATTTGGGTCTCTGATAACAGTGTCCCTTTTCCAAACCGTATGCCTAATCAAAATGATGCAAAAAGATCAAATTTTTCTATGTTTGTCAGTGACATTTTCCCTCAATTTCAGCCTTTTACCCATCTGTTTACTATTTGTCTTACATTTTCTACCGAAACCTGTCTGTTTCCCTCAAATCCTAGAGTCGCCGGATTCCGATCCGACTTGCCAGAGTGGTACAGCTCCGACCATAGGTCAAAACCAGAAAGTGCAAAATAAAAAAATCTTTGCCTTACTGTTATTTGTCACCCCATAAAATTTGGGCAAAGTTTATGGAAGTTTGATATCCTAAATCCCCTTTAGAATCAGCATTTTAGGCAAAATTTTGATTTTCTTAGGATTTTAACTATTTTCCATATTAAGAAAATACAAAAAAAATAGATTTTCAAGCTTCATTCTATTTTTAGGTTATTTTAGGTGTACATGCCAAATTTCGTATAATTCCAAGTTTATTTGCTCCATGTGTTAGTTTATCATTAAATTCAGATGCGAAAATCAGGCAAAAATTAGGTTAAATTTGATATTTTATGATATTTTTGCCATTTTTGGGTTTTTATCATATATATGATCATGTAGAATCATATTAGGGTTAATTTCAATGTCATTTGCATTTCATATTTTCCATTTTTGCAAAATTTATTTCAGAAAACCCTGGTTTTAGGGCCATAGTCTTGTTGTCGGGGGTATTTTGGTCATTTTTACCTAAATTTCGAAATTCTAAACTTTAATTTTCCAAATTTTCATGCATATCATCATATTTCATCATACTGTATTTGATTTATTTCATTTGATTTTCAAAATTCCAAAATTTACAAAATTTCTTTCAGAAAACCCTGATTTCAAGGTCATCAGGGGTATTTTGGTCATTTTGACCCCAATTTCGAATTTTCAAGTTTATTTTCAAAATTTATTCATTATTTATCATGTTTATATCAAAGGGGGTATGAATTTGGGTTTATATCTGAATAGTATCCGATAATTTCCAATATTTTCGGATAATTTTTTGTGCTAACCTTGTTTTCTAGTTTTGTTGGAACATTCAAGAAGAAGGATTAGTTATTTTATTTCTTTATTTTATTCAATTCAATGTAAAATGCAATGTAATATTTGGAATAAGAGTTACCTTTCTGCTTAGAATAGGGTTACATTGCATATATTTAATTTCTGCAAATTTCAATATTTGATTTATGATTCATGCATATTTATTTCAAATTCACTATGGTCGACACGAATGACACGTGCACAAGATTTTATGGAGTTTATAAACTCGGTGGGATTCGCATTTATGGCCATAGTGAGAATACGAAGAAAACCAAAATTTATGATCTTCGTATTAGCCACATTCAGCCTACACATTTAGGCTAACTTCAAAAATGCACTGCATTTCTCAAAACTTCTAAAGGATTTCTCAATTCATCAAATGAAATTTCATTTTCAAATTTATATTCATTCGTTCATATCATTCAAATGGCATTATTTTCAAACTCATTTTCCAATTTCAATTTCAGAAAATTCAGTTTTCTCAAGAATTTCCAAGTCTTTCTCAGGATCTGATTTTCTCAAAATCCTGAGTTTTCAAATGACATTTCAAAGCATTTCCCAAGTCCAAATCAAGATTTTCCAATGTTTTAAAATTCTCAAATTTCAAAATCTCAAGTTTTCAGAAATCGATTTTCTCAGATTTCCCATTTTCTTGAGAATCCAGTTTCTGAGAATCCATTTTCTATTTCAAAAATAATTTTCTAATGAATTTCTTAGATTTTCTCAAGATTTTCAAATCCATTTTCATAGAAAAACAAATTCCAAATCTCAAAATCGACTTTCCAAAGTTCAAGTTTTCTTGAGAAACCACTTTCCAATGCAAATTTCTGATTTCCAATGAAATTCAATGATTTCCCCAGAAATTTCAATTTCAAGCACGTTTCCAATCATTTTTCAAGCATATTTCAATTTTCCAAAGCAAACATCATATTTTCTCAAACTTGCATTATTTTCAAAATTTCATAGCACAGGCCTGATTCTTTGTGCATTCTAGGAAAAATAGAGCATAATTTAGATACTTGAGTCAAGTTTAAGCACATAATTGATCCTTGGTTCAATTACCCCTGGTAAAGGTGCCAGAAATGGTTGAACCTCATACCGACAGACGGATCCCATTCCACAGAATTTTCCTGTAAATTTTCAAAACGGAGGCGAGTTAATTTTCAAATCAATTTTCAAAACTTTGGTCGAGTTTGACTCGCAAAATTCGTTTCTCTCTCGCAAGGGAGGATTTTTTTTTTTGCGATGATAACAATATGCCAACAGATGGGAACATCGAATGAAGAATGTTGTGTGGAGAAGTACCATATAATGAATAAGGCACATAGTGAGTGGGTGCAAATAGTGAAAAGTATTGCACATACTATAGCAGTGTGTTGTATGATGGTTTGAAGTGAACATGCTGTGAGAGAAGAAAAAAAAAAGCAACATCTATATGGATGGTTTTGTAATGTAAATATATATATATATATAAACTAGTGGAAAATGATAACCATGAGTACATGATGCATTAAGAGAAAGAGGGAGGTCGAAGTCATGCTCCAGGCTTTTGCATCAGCTCTTGAAAAATTAAAGCTCCAGTATTATGTAGAAGTATCCATTCTCGGTTAACCTGCTCTCAGATGGGATAAACCCATCTCTTTTGCTGAAGATTCAGATTTAACTGAATGTTTTGTCCCATGCTGTGATAAACCAACAATGCCCATGCCATGATTGATGGTTACATCTGAATTCTGCTAATTGCATAGCAGCAGGGTTTTGATCTACTATCATTCTTTATGACTTTCAGTTGCTTGAGTCCACACAACCCAAAAATAAGTAGGATTAAGGCTTACCTTCCAGAACCTTTTGTACCTTATATCATGTTGATATAGTTGCTGGAGCAGCTTTGGCAGCAGCTGTTATGGTTGATACAAGTACTTGGGCACACACTAATGAGGAAGTGACGGTGGACTTGCTGTAACAGGTGGTGAATGTCGAGCCCTTCCTTCAATCGAACCAATCAAGACTCCCTGTTTGTCAGGAATTACAACAATACATCTAACTTGATATTCGGGAGGAGATGTGATCCTCTTAAATTCAGATGAGTATACATACATTGAGCTGTCATTGCTGAAAGTGATGCACGGGATAGGCTAATGCTATGATAATTATGAATAGTACCATTTGCAGCAGGTGGATATTCCAAATCCCAAGTTGTGCTAACACTTGTCTAAATTGTAAAAATTTTAATTTGGCAAGTTGAATGAGAACTATCCCTAATCAGATGACAATTTCACAAAATATCCCTTGTGAGATATCAAATTTTGAGGCTTTTGCTAGTAGGCATTGGCTCCCACATATTCCAGTTGTTCACGTCAAGAAGTACCTGTATGAACAAAGAAAATGGCCTGGTTCAACTCAAAAAGTTTGACTGTTCTGGAATGAGCCCAGATTTAAAAAAAAAAAAAAACAAACAAGATCAATTGTATTTTCATGGATTAGCCAACATGAAACTGCAGAAAAGTTACTGCTACAGAGGTTTTCTGAGGCAGATCTGCAGGAGGTAAATGCAGCCAACAGTGAGCCACCATGCACAACATGATTTTTTTTTTAGTGTTATAGCAATCGATCCAATTATTTAAGCAAATTAACAAAACTAAACTGAAAGATTTGAATTACACGTACAGTTCACTTTGGCTCTTCTGGTCTGTCTGTTGCACAATGGATTCCTATCAATGTGGTTGGTATTGTCTCTTGCTTGCTAAGGTCACCATTTACTATCTCTATAATTCTGATAGGAGTCCCAGGTGTTAGGCTGCTTGCCAAAATCGTATCATTGAATGTGATCTGAAAGGCTCTCACAATAATTGTCATAATAGCTTTGTCATCACTCTGAGATGAGAGTTAAAGAAACTTTACACCAGTGAGTTTTATCTTCATAGATCAATTGGAACAATTAATTCCAGCAGCTTGATTGCTATGATATCAAAACATGGACAAAGGTTAAAAATGACAGGAAACCAACACAGGGAAATGGGGATCAAGATACAGAGAAAGAGAAGATCCAAAATAGCGTGAAGGATAACAAACGCAGAGGAAGTTTTTCCTCTTTTTTTTTTAGCTACACAATCCTCCAGGCATTTGAAATTCACAACCAAATTAATGCTCACTATGTGATCAAGAATCTCAGCTTGAATCCGAGTTCGAGGGGAAGGCATCTAAAATGAAGCCTGCCTTACTCTGGTAATAACTTGTTCCAGCCTTCTCGACACCAGTCCCAGGATTATGTTGGCTGGAAGTAGCTTATATTTATTTAACGCACTGGAGATCCATTGGGAGAGGCACGAGCCGTTGCAGGAGGAGACAAGCTCGCTCCTGACGAGGCTGCCTATGGGGATATGGGAGGATAACAGGGATGTACAAATGCAGAAAACACGATGTACATGAAATGCAAAGTTCAATAAAAAAAACTTATGTAGGGGAATATGCTGCTGAACATAGACGATACCGAGATTACAATGAAGGATGTAGATCTTGGGAAATCATTGAATCCATCTGAGATATATAGGTTCAAGAGTGCAATGTGTATATATAAAAAAAAAACTATGAAATAAAATGCAAGTCGGTGAAAACTAAAACCCATAATGCGAATTGAATCCAAAATATTGATCAGAGCTCACACGCCGCACTAGATTCAAACATTGAACTACTGAAATGAGAACCAGAGAAGAAAATGTGTTATACAGGAAATGCGAATATAGACACGAATTACGATATGCAAAAATATATAAAAAAAAAGGGAAAAATGATCAAAGCATGGATAGATTAGCAAAAGGGAATTGAGAATCTGTTATGTCGTAACAATTAAAGAAAGAAATCATAACAAAATTAGGAAATAAAAAACAACAGAGGGAAAACACAAACTGAAAATCAAAGAGGAATAAAAGAAAACGTGAATTGGCTACAGGGAAGTAACGATCAAGATGCAGTGTATTTTCATATTGAAAGGACTTGAATCATAAAATGAACCAACAAAGTGATTTATAATCTTAGGAAAGAAAGAAATTCAATATAACTGATAAAAAAAACTTCTGCCAAATGAATCCGATCTGATACGGGATCATATCAGATATCATCGCAGAGATCATTCTAAATGTAAAAGGAATGCAGATGGATTTCTCGACAGCTTAGGCCCAGATGAAAACCACGATTACGCTAATGGCTAAGGGAAGCCGATCGTGTTTGGTAGAAGCAAAATGGAAATGCAATCAGTAAAGAAGGAAAAGAAATACAACAAGAAAGAAGCAGAAAGGAGAACAAAATTGAAATAATGGTGTACAATGAAAATAAGAAATCAAAAGAAAAACTTGCAACAAAGGAATGAAAGTGTCGGAATCTGAGGATTCCTACCAATCTTGCACAGGGATGGGTTGGTGTTGCACAAGCAACTCAACACCAGCAAAGGTGCGTCAACGGGGCCAAAATTGAAAATTAAGAAAAAGAAAAAAGAAATGAAAGGAAGAAAGAAAGAAAAAAAAAGGAGAAAGATGAACCACTTACCTCTGGTTGCTGCGGGATTGATCTTCTTCAGGCCACTGGGGCAGGACCGGAAGAAGAAAAAAAAATGCAGAGGGGAAAAAGGAGAAGCGTGAAAGGGATGGGCAGGTGGAGAACAAATCGTGAAGGAGGACATGGAGAGGAAGAAGCTAGATCAATTTGTGAGAAGGGGTGAGGCGAGAACATATGAAGACTAGATGCATGAAATGGCAAGGTGTAGACGGATCCTAGAGAGGAAGAGGGGTGCTGGGGTGAGGAGGCGATGGATCAAGGGTCGAAGATGGATCGAAAGATAGAAGCAATGCGTATGGAGGGACCTGTAATCGTCGCAAAATTTTTCCCGTCTTCCCTTCCTCGCGGAAGAGAAAGGAAAATGCTTTCGTGAGTCATTCTTGACCGGATTTTGGAAATTGTTTTGAATTACTCGCCTCTGTTTTGAAAATCTGTGGGAAAATCCATGGGATAGGGCTCGACTTGTCGGTACGAGGTTCGACCGTTCCTGCCTCCTTTAACAGGGGTAATCGAACCAAGGACCAAAATTGTGCTTGACTTAGTGAAATTATCAAAATTGTGTTCTATCCTAAATGCACAGAGAATTCAGACATGTGCTATGAGATTTGGTAAAATATAAGTTGGAAAAGTATGATGTATGCTTAGAAAACATTTGAAGTTGAAAAACATTTCTCAGGAAAAAGATGGAAATCAATCTCTCAGGAAACTCAGACGAAGAAGATTTGAAATCTTGAGAAAGTTTATAAAGAATTGGAAAATCTTGAAGAAATGAGAATCTCGAGAAAATGGTAAGAATTTTTGAGAAAAGATGAACACTTGAAGAGGAAAACATTTGTCAGGAAAACTCGGACTTTGAGAATTTTCTTAGGAAAATGATGGAAATTTTATAGGAAAGCTCATTGGAGAAGGAAATTCAAAACTTAGGAAATTGAAATTCTGAGAATCTTGCCCTTGAAATATCTGAAAATTGATTTTGATTCTTGAGAAAGATGAGAAATTTCATTTGAAAAGAATCTTAAGAAAATAATATTTTCAGGGAAAATCACGGGAAAACTTGACTTGGGAAATCCAACTTCGAAAATCTTCATAGTTTCTTGAGGAATCGATTTCCATGAAGTGAAAATTTCTTGAGAAAATCATGAGAAAAAAATAGATGATGCAGATGATTTGAATGAATGAATGCACTTTGAAAAGATTCTCTGAGAAATTTATTGGAAAATGTGTATTAAGTCAAAACAATTCCTTCACATATTCTGACTGTGGCCATGAATATGTTCAGAGTTTATTTGAGTTAATTCACAATATTTTGAAAATATGAAAATATGATGTGCATTTCGAAGATAGCCTAAGAGTGTAGGCTCAGTGTGTGACTAGTAGAAAAATGATGGATCTGGGTCTTGTCCATATTCCGACTAGGGCCGTAAATATGGACTCCACCGAGTCCATCAACTCTCTAAGAGTTGGTTAATGTGCCATTCGTGTTCATCCACAGTGAATTTTTTAAAATTGAGATATATGAATCATAGAATCAGGATATTGCAGGAATCAAACTACATGAGATGCATCCTAATCTAAGCAGTAAAGTAAATATTATTCCAAGTTTGATTATTATATCACTGACGTGAGTCAAAATAAATGAAATAAACAAAATACATAGTGTAAAAGAATCAGCATCCTCTAGCTTTTCCTGCAAAATGAGAATTAGTACAAGATAACCAAAGAAATGGGTATATATATAATATATACAACGAAGATATACATGTGTATATATAAATGCTTGAATTTGTGCTAAATGACATGTGATAATGAAGATGTATTTATAAAAAGAAAAAGAAAAAGAAAGATATATGTGATAACAAGTGCACTTGAAGATATCTCTATACATATAAGCATATATATATATCCATTTCTTTGGTTATCTTGTACTAATTCTCATTTTGCAGGAAAATCTGGAGGATGCTGATTCTTTTACACTATGTATTTTGTTTATTTCATTTATTTTGACTCACGTCAGAGATGTAATAATCAAACTTGGAATAATATTTACTTTACTGCTTAGATTAGGATGTATCTCATGTAGTTTGATTCCTGCAATATCCTGATTCTATGCTTCATATATCTCAATTTTCAAAAATTCACTATGGATGAACACAAATGGCAAATGCACCAACTCTTAGAGAGTTGATGGACTCGGTGGAGTCCATATTTACGGCCCTAGTTGGAATATGGACAAGACCCGCATCCATCATCTTTCTACTAGTCACACTGAGCCTACACTCTTAGGCTATCTTCGAAATGCACATCATATTTTCATATTTTCAAAATATTATGTATTAACTTAAATAAACTCTGAACATATTCATGGCCACAGTCAGAATATGTGAAGGATTTGTTTTGACTTAATACACATTTTCCAATAAATTCTCAGAGAATCTTTTCAAAGTGCATTCATTCATTCAAATCATCTGCATCATCTATTTTTTTCTCATGATTTTCTCAAAAAAATTTCACTTCATGGAAATCGATTCCTCAAGAAACTATGAAGATTTTCGAAGTTGGATTTCCCAAGTCAAGTTTTCCCGTGATTTTCCCTAAAAATATTATTTTCTTAAGATTCTTTTCAAATGAAATTTCTCATCTTTCTCAAGAATCAAAATCAATTTTCAGATAGTTCAAGGACAAGATTCTCAGAATTTCAATTTCCTAAGTTTTGAATTTCCTTCTCCAATGAGCTTTCCTATAAAATTTCCATCATTTTCCTAAGAAAATGCTCAAAGTCCGAGTTTTCCTGACAAATGTTTTCCTCTTCAAGTGTTCATCTTTTCTCAAAAATTCTTACCATTTTTTCGAGATTCTCATTTCTTTAAGATTTTCCAAATCTTTATAAACTTTCTCGAGATTTCAAATCTTCTTCGTCTGAGTTTCCTGAGAGATTGATTTTCATCTTGTTCCTGAGAATTGCTTTTCAACTCCAAATGTTTTCTAAGCATACATCATAGTTTTCCAACTTATATTTTACCAAATCTCATAGCACATGCCTGAATTCTCTGTGCATTTAGAATAGAACACAATTTCGATAATTTCACTAAGTCAAGCACAATTTTGGTCCTTGGTTCGATTACCCCTGTTAAAGGCGGCAGGAACGGTCGAACCTCGTACCGATAGGTCGAGCCCCATCCCATGGATTTTCCCGCAAATTTTCAAAACGGAGGCCAGTATTTCAAAACAATTTCCAAAATCCGATCAAGTTTGACTCGCGAAAGCATTTTCCTTTCTCTTCCACAAGGAAGGGAAGACGGAAAAAATTTTGCGATGATTATAGGTTTGGCGACCGTGATGGGACTGTTTGTTGAAATCCCAATACTGACCAGATTGTTGTTAATGCAGTTGAATGCAAATGAATGTGAATTGATGTACATGTATGCACAAGTGTGTAAAATGAGAGATTTGCTTATCTCGCTTGCATACAGAACAAAAATTTAAAAATGCCCTAGTGTAACTGGTAAAGAAAGTTTTATCATTATTTGAAGAAAATAGGAAGATTACAAAGGAAGAATAGAGGCTTCAAGTATAGAACTTTTTCAAGTGTCGAGCATTAATGGGATCTGACAATTCTACCCCATTGGCTTTGATGAGCCAATATGAATTGCGGGGTAATGCTTCTTTGACGACATATGGGCCTTCTCAATTTGGCGATCATTTCCCGCCAGGATGATACTTGAGATAAGCTGTGGATCGAAGCACTAAATCATTGACTTTGAATCTCCTTTCGATAACAGACTTCACGTACTGCCTGGCTACTCTCTGGCGATAGGATTGGGCATGCTCTGCTGCTTTTGGCCTTCTTTCGTCGAGCAAGTCTAGCTGTACCAATCGCTGCTGCTGATATTGATTAAGAGGTAATTGTAGGAGTGATGCAAATTTCAAAGCGGGCTTCTCAACATGTAGCGATAATACTACTTCTGTTCCATAGACTAATTCTGATGGAGTAACATTCGTTGGAGTGCGAATAGTGGTCTGATAGGCTCATAGTGCATCATGGATCTTCTTGTGCCAGTCGCGGTCTGTTTCTACAGTTCGCTCCAAGATACGAATTAAAATCTTGTTGGTGGTCTCTGCCTGACCATTCCCTTGAGGGTAGTAGGGAGCGGAAAAATGATGATAGATCTTGAACTTTGAGCAGAATGTCTTCATTCTTTCATTTTTGAAATGACTGTCATTATCTGACACGATGTCATGCGGGATGCCGAAACGGCAAAGGATGCTCTTGTTGATAAATGAGACCACGTGTCGGCCTTCTACTATGCGAAGAGTAATAGCTTCTACCCACTTGGTGAAATATTCTGTTGCGGCAAGGAAGTATTTGTGGCCATTTGAAGCAGAGGGAGTGATGGGGCCTACGACATTGAAGGCCCACATAGAAAATGGCCATGGAGAGACAACAAATTGCAAATAAGTTACCGGAGCATGAATAGAAGGTGCGTGTATTTGGCACTAAATACACTTCTTCACAAAATAGTAACAGTCTTGCTGCATAGTCTTCCAATAATAACCTGCTCTGACAATCTGCTTGACAAGGGTTTGGTAACCGACGTGGCCACCACAAATGCCTTCGTGTGCTTCTCGCACAACTTCTTTGGCTTCGTATTCGTCTAGGCATCTGGAATACTCTGAACTGAATCCTCGATGATAAAGGACATTGGCCAAAATGAAATATCGAGTAGACATACGTTGGATTGTTCGTTGCTCTTTCTTTGAGAGTTCTGGAGGAAATTCACCGGTTTCTATGAAAGTTTTGATATTGTAATACCAAGGCTTCTTCTTTTGCTCAGCTTGGTGTACTTGTTCCACTGGAATGAAAGCAGGTTGGTCAAGTCTGTCAATTTCAAAGGAGCGACAATATTCTCCATTTTTGAATGCCATAATGGAGCCTAAACTGGCTAGGCTATCGGCCACTTGATTAAAATCTCTCTTGATATGGAAGAGCTGAAATTCTTCAAACTTGCTGACAAGAGCCGAAACAATTTTCTGATAAGGAAACAACTTCTGATCTTTCACTTGCCATTCGGCTCGGACTTGATTGACAACGAGTAATGAGTCACTGTAAGCATGCACTCTCTTGACATTGAAGTCCAGTAGAATTTTTAGACCTTCAATCATGGCTTCATACTCAGCCATGTTATGGGTGCATTAAAAATCTAACTTGAGGGAAAATGGAATCATCTCTTTCTCAGAAGTGATTAACAAGATTCCAATGCCTATTCCGGCCATATTTTTTGAACCGTCGAAAAATAAATTTCATACTGGAGATTGCTGGATATTGCAAATTTGCTCATCCGGGAAATCATCTTTGGCTTTCACCTCTTCTGCCAGAGAAAAATATGCCAATTGATCAGCAATTGCTTCTCCTTTTATTGATTGCTGCGAGACATATTTTAAGTCATACTGCATTAGTAAGACTTGCCATTTGGCGACTCGTCCACTGAGAAAAAGTTGCTCCAAGATGTATTTGAGATGATTGAGTTTGGACAAGATTTTGACCTCAGATGCCAGTAGGTAGTGTCTCAACTTCTGACACATCCATACCAGAGCTAGGCAAGTCTTCTCTATTTAAGAGTATTTCTTTTCATAGTCTATGAAAGTCTTACTCACATAATAAATAGCGTGCTCTATCAAGTTGCCTTCTTTATACTGTGCCAAGAATCCACCACATGCGACTTGATTGACTGAGATGTATAGCAGAAGAGGTTTTTCCAATTCTGAGTGCTTCAAGATGGGAGGATTAAGGAGATATTTCTTGATTCGTTCGAACGATTGCTGACACTCTGGTCCCCATTCGAATTTCACTCCTTTTCTGAGTAAGTGGTTAAAGGGCTCACATCTCATTGCCAGGTTGGAAATAAATCACCGAATTGATTGCATACGTCCCTGACGGCTACGCAATTCTTTGAGATTCTTCGGGGGTGGCATATCAATGATAGCCTTCGCTTTGGCTGGGTCAACTTCAAATCCCTTTTTACTGACCAAAAAACCCAACAATTTGCCTGATTCGACTCCAAAGACACACTTTTGCGGGTTAAGCCTTAACTTACAAAGAATGAGTCACTTAAAGACTTGATCAAGGGCTTCGAGGTGATCTTCTTCCTCTTTAGATTTCACGAGGATATCATCAACATACACATCCATGATTTTGCGCATCTCATCGTGAAAGATGACAATCATTGCTCGTTGATATGTTGCTCCAACATTCTTGAGCCCAAAAGGCATAACTGTATAGCAGAAAGTGCTCTAAGGCGTAGTAAAGAAAGTTTTTGATTGGTCGCGGGCGGCTAACTTAATCTGATTGTAGCCGGAATATCCATCCGTAAACAAGAACATGGCATGTCCTGCCGTGCTGTCGATTAGAAGATCAATGCTTGGAAGTAGATAGTCATCCTTTGGAGTCGCTTTATTGAGGTCTCTGAAGTCTATGCAAATCCTCACTTTGCCGCTTTTCTTTGGAACAATGACAATATTGACTAACCAATCTGGATAGTCAAAAGTTCATATAAATCCTGCTTTGAGCAGATCTTCGAGTCCTTCCTTGACTTGTTGTTCTATTTTGGGATCCATTTTTCTCAGCTTCTGCTTAACTGGCTTAACATCTGGCTTCAAAACGAGTCAGTTTTCGACCAATTTGGGATCTAAGCCCGGCATATCCTCATATGTCCATGCGAACACTTCTTTATGTTGTTTGAGAAAATTTGTAAGTCTTTCTTTCTCTTCCAGACTTAGACTGGTACCGATCTTGAGAACCTTGGGATTGTCCTCTGAACCGATATTGACATCTTCAGTTGGGTCTTGTACTAGAGCAGATGGTTCATCCTGTTTCTGAACTGAAGCAAATTCTGGTAATTCCTGAAGAGACTGATCAAATTCTGCATAATCATCTGACTGCTTTGCAACCTTGCTATCTTCTGTGCTTGCTTTGACTCGGTGAATCGATGTCGACTTCTGGAAAGCCTTTGGATTGAGAACGAGTTTCTTGATTGCTCGAGAAGACATTTCTGAAATTTTGGATAAGAAATTGGATTCAAGAAAAATCGTCCATCATATGACAAACAATCATTTGAAAAGAATCATGCATAAAATGACATTGAATTATAAAATGAGGATATAGAGATAAAGGAGACAGATGGCATCCAGATAGACAAAGAAACTTGACATTTTATTGATTTGACTTGATAAAAGACATTGAGACATTTATTTTGAAAGGAATAGAAAGGAAAAGCAACAACTGATTTCTTAATGTGTCCCTTTAACAAAAACAATCTTCTTTGGTGAGCTCCCGCCGGAAAACCCTAATCCTGCTCTGTGGGGACGATGCTTCTGGATCATTGGCTTGATGCAGCCATCTTCATTTTTGCCCAGTCCTTTGAAGGGTTGATAACCATGCTTCAGAAGTAAATCAAATCCCTTTCTTGCTTTCATGAATTTTGGGAACAATGGATGATCTTTGATAGTGTCATAGTTGACACAACCTTCAATCTTGAAGAATTTGGGACCTCTCCATCGGGTCATGGCTACAGTGTGCAGAGCTAATTCTGAGTATGTCTGGAGTATTTCCCGACTTTCTCCGAGATTGACCTCTTCACTCTCTCTGATGCTAGGAATATCTGCAATGAATGATGGTCGAGGGATCATGGGCTGTGGGAGCATTTCTTTTGAGTCCTCTCCTAATACAGTTGTAATCATTCCACCTTTTGACCATTTTACGCATTGATACAGAGTGAAAGGTACTGCATTTGTATTGTGGATCCACGTTCTTCCGAGCAGCAGATTGTAGGTGGGTGGCACATTGACCACATGAAAGAGCACTGAATGTACTGAATAATTGATGAACACTTCCAAGAATATCTTGCCTTTGACCGTCTGACCATGATTATCAAATTCGTATATGGTGATAGGATCTGGAATATATTCTTCATCCTTGATTCCTAATGCTTTTGTTGTCATCTCGGGACACATATTGAGGCTACTGCCTCCATCAACTAGCACATGGGGTACTGTCATCCCTCTTACTCGCATAACGATGTACAAAGCATTATTATGAAATGAATGAGGCTGAAGCTACTTGTCGTAGTAGCACTGTCACCTGATGTTGGATTTGGAGATCTTGAACAGAACAGGCCTGATGTGCTCATGATGTAGGAAGGGTTGTTCAGATACTACTGTTGTAGTGTGCGAAGAAAAGGGCTGTTTGAGAATATCCATTTCTTATTCTTCTTCACCTTCTACCAAAAGATTCTTGTCAATAAGGTCCTGCACAATGTTCTTGAGAACGAAACAGTTCTCAGTGCTGTGTCCCATTGTTCTGTGGAACTTGCAGAATTGATCTTTCCATTTCCCTATAGGCACAGGGGGATCATCCAATCTAGGCAACTTGACCATCTCTTTCGACAACATGTACTCAAGCATGTCTTCGAGTGATTGGTCGAGAGGAGTAAATTTTCGGTCGTAACTCCATCCTTCATGTTTAACTTTTTCACGCAGTTTCAGCCCTTGGTCTTGCTGAGAAGGCTTACTGTATTGAGGAGCAGGCTTTGTTTTCTGATCTCCTTTATTGTTGGAATTGCCTGCGCCGTAGCAGTAATCTTTTTTCTGCCCTTTGTACTAATTTCGGCTATTATTGTTGGCAGAGAAGGTGAAGTGAGCTTTCTTCTTCTGCTCACCTTGAGGGTTGTTCTTGGAAAATGTGAAGCCTTCATAGACTATGTTCTCTACGCTCAGCTCGAGCCATTCTGCTCGCTCAGTTAATTCAATGAAGGTCTGAGATGGTGCAATAGAGATTAATCCTCTTAATGGTTGAGAAAAGTTGTTGAGGATTAGGGACAGAGCGTGCCTTTCTGAAATAGGATCTGTCATTTTATTGCAGGTTGGCCTCCATCTGTGAATGAAATCTCGTCCTTTCTCATTCTCATTCTGCCTCAAATTGCAGAGATGACTTAGTGTAGGAAGCGCCTTTGTGTTGAACAAGAAGCGTTCAATAAACAAGTTCACCACTTTATTGAACTCCTTGAGCTCGATAGGATTGATATGCTCAGCATACCATTTAGCTGCAACTTCTTCCAAGCTGTGAGGGAAACATAGGAATAGTGCTCTGTTATCTCTCTTGAATCTCGAGCACTCAGCAAAGAATGTGGCGAGATGAGCTTTCTGGTCGCCAGAACTGTCGAACTTGATGAATTTTTGGGGAAGGTTTTCGAGATCATCATCTCCTTCGAGGCCGTCATAGAAGTCCTCGCTCGTGAAGACTTTCTTACCCTTGTCACGGGATTGCAGATCTTTAACAACTCGGACCATTTCCCTGAACCGTGCTTGCAGGGGCTCTTCTGTGACCTGAATTTTTGATTTGTGACTCTTTCTTTATTCTCGGCCCCGTTTCTGAAATGCCGGAGGCACCTCATATTCTCCCTCAGTATCTTCCGTTGATTCTGATTCATCTGAAATTTCTTATGGTTGAAAAAGTCTTCTTATTCTTGTGCCCGTGGAACTTCTCTCTGAATGAATTCTTCTCTACACTGGTCCTAGCCTGTTCACTCATCATTTTGTTCATCATCTTTCGGAACATGGCATACATTTGCGGGTCTATGCCATCATCCTCTTGTTGCTGATCTTGATTCACGGGAGTATCCATTTCTCCTTCTGAGGCTGAGGAGTGCTGAGGTGATGTGGTTCTTCTTCCTGACCTTGTTCGAACCATCAAATGCTGCAGATGCTCTCTATAGGCAACAAAGACCTGATTAGATTATGAAGGAATTGGCTTTTGGAAGAAATATTTGCTGTAAATATGATAGACAATTTGAAAAGGTTATCCCATTACTAGGGACTGAGTAGTCGCAGGAATTAGACAATTGTGTTGTCATTCTTTGAAAGAGAAATAAACAACAAAAATGTGCCTTGTTACCTAGGCGAGGTCGTCAAACCATAATAGAGAGATAGAAAATTTTATTGAAATGAGAAAAAATATGATTTTATTGATCTTGACAAAGAGGTGGAGGACAAACAATTTGCCACCATTCACGATAGTCGGCAGACACTCTAAGACCAAGAAAGATTTTAAGAGAGACAAAGGAATCCCAGCCGTAGCGGGCAGAATGATATGCCCCGGACCATTGTGTGGAAGTGAGATCAAACTCTGCCATAGCTCCTGATAGCAGTCGGGCTTCGACGTACTGCTGCCTCTGGGAAAACTGTCGAACACATCACTCTGGTTGGTAGTAAGTGCAGAAGAAAGGTCATAGCAACTTGAACCGCTTCCCATAAGCGTATGTGTATCTGGGAGGAGATAATTGTCGATCAAAGTAATCCCAGACTACGTCATCTTCTTGAATGCTATCGATCATGGACCGGTACTGCGCCACTGGAAGAAGTTCTTGACCGTTATACCTGAAAGAGCTCGCTCGGGCTGGAACATGCTGGAAGAACCAGGACTGAAGCACGTAGATGCAACCTTCAACTAAAATTGATTCTCCGAGTGAGAAACGAGTCAGACCCCGATACAGGAAAGCAAGCGCTGCCATGGCTATGGATAGTCAGTTGGTCTGTCGACTTCCCCATCTTCTCATGAGCTAGATTATTCTGATATCCATGTAGTTTTGTCCCTCTGGGAAGAGAGATAATCCTACAGTGCATAGAACCATTGCATTCTGAATCATTTCTTTAGCTGTCCTTGATAGTGAGCTGACTTCAACGAAGGTCCCGTATTGGCGGTACAACTCGAGCAGGTCGACATATTCATTTCCATCCAACTGGATCAGGGGCTAGGATCAGCGACCTGTCATACGAGCTAAGGAGTCTCGGGGGTCTAAACCCTTGACATTGATCAAGAATTGATGCTCTAACGGATCTCCTGATTGATCGGCGGGTTCTGGTAATCCCATGATTTCTGAAAATTCATCCATTAAAATGGTCATCTCTCCCCACAGGAACCAGAATGTACATGTCTGTGGATTCCATCGCTCTGCCATTGCATGGATCAGGTTGTCATTGATGGTCTGCTTTCCGACTGCTGATGCCAATTCTAATCCGCACTCGCTTAAATGGTCCGGGAACATTCAAGAAAAGCTTTTGAGCCAAGAATAGTACCACCGGAGAATGAAAGTTCTGGTGCTAAGGGCTCAATGTTCAGGACGACCTTGTCGCACCTCGTAGGAGATGTGACCTTCAGGAAAGATAGGATCGACTTGACTGGATGCCATCGAACTGAAAACAGAGAAAGACTCAGAATGAGACTTAGGAAAATGTGGGAAATTTTGAAAATTTTTGCGTGCAGGATATAAAATGCAGCTGAAAATTCGAGATCCAGTAGAACGGGAGAATGGAAAACCACCTGGAGTTTTGAAAGAAATGGGATATTTGAGAAAATCATCCAGGGTTTGATAAAATAAAGGAAAAAGATGAGAATATGGGTATTTGAAAATAGTTTGGGGAAAATGTAAGAAAATAGAGGTAACATACAAACAATCATATCCTGCATAAACATTCGTGTACATACAGCACTCTCTAAAAGGCTGACTCTAGATGCATCATTTTGAACACAGTTGTAGGACCCTAATCCTAACTCTAGGTTCAGATCATCTTTGTCCAATCCAGTTATACCGATATACCCAAATTGAAATCCGAGGTACGTGGCATTTAATTTTAACTCCGGTTCTAAGGTAAGGTTTTCCAACATCCTTGAGTGCCTACCGATATACTTTGGACTGTGGCCCGCGGTACATGGTAGGGGGGTGTTAACCCAAATAATTGGCCCAGTTGTGCGGCTCTGTCCCGAACTAGGGTTCTGGAAGAGAGCCCGGCAACGTGAAGACCAGGTAATGGAGATTTTGAAAAATGATCACATGCAAGAAATAGAGGGTGCTAAACCTAAAGAGATAGATTTTGAAAATCCTTGAAGAAGCATACATTGTTTGCATTCAGATCCTAAATTAAGGAGAGTTGTATTTAGACCTAAGTCTATGTGAGCATGAAAATATCTCCTCAATATAGTCCTACCAAACCATGCCTAAGCTATATGCAGTCAATGTCAGCTAGGTCAGAATCTAGGCTCCTAGGTTCGCATGATATAAAAAGTAAAAGAGATGACATTTTGTGAACACAGTTTCGATAATTGAACTAAATCAAGGAAAATCTTGGTAAGACAAGGACAGGTCCCATCACGGTCGCCAAACCTGTAATCGTCACAAATTTTTTCTCGTCTTCCCTTCCTTGCAAAAGAGAAAGGAAAATGCTTTCGCGAGTCAAACTTGACTGGATTTTGGAAATTGTTTTGAAATACTCGCCTCCGTTTTGAAAATTTGCGGGAAAATCCATGGGATGGGGCTCGACCTGTCGGTACGAGGTTCGACCGTTCCTGCCGCCTTTAACAGGGGTAATTGAACCAACAACCAAAATTGGGCTTGACTTAGTAAAATTATCGAAATTGTGTTCTATCCTAAATGCACAGAGAATTCAGGCATGTGCTATGAGATTTGGTAAAATATAAGTTGGAAAACTATGATATATGCTTAGAAAACATTTGGAGTTGAAAAGCATTTCTCAGGAAAAAGATGGAAATCAATCTCTCAGGAAACTCAGACGAAGAAGATTAGAAATCTCGAGAAAGTTTATAAAGATTTGGAAAATC
Organism: Nuphar pumila; assembly: GCF_984573655.1. Lineage (NCBI taxonomy): Eukaryota > Viridiplantae > Streptophyta > Magnoliopsida > Nymphaeales > Nymphaeaceae > Nuphar > Nuphar pumila. The sequence goes on along the minus strand of NC_143262.1, from coordinate 31,898,890 downwards.
TTGAAGAAATGAGAATCTCGAGAAAATGGTAAGAATTTTTTAGAAAAGATGAACACTTGAAGAGGAAAACATTTGTCAGGAAAACTCAAACTTTGAGAATTTTCTTAGGAAAATGATGGAAATTTTATAAGAAAGCTCATTGGAGAAGGAAATTCAAAACTTAAGAAATTGAAATTCTGAGAACCTTGCCCTAGAAATATCTGAAAATCGATTTTGATTCTTGAGAAAGATGAGAAATTTGATTTGAAAAGAATCTTAAGAAAATAATATTTTTAGGGAAAATCACGGGAAAACTTGACTTGGGAAATCCAACTTCGAAAATCTTCATAGTTTCTTGAGGAATCGATTTCCGTGAAGTAAAAATTTCTTGAGAAAATCATGAGAAAAACAGATGATGCAGATGATTTGACTGAATGAATGCACTTTGAAAAGATTCTCTGAGAAATTTGTTGGAAAATGTGTATTAATTCAAAATAAATCCTTCACATATTCTGACTGTGGCCATGAATATGTTCAGAGTTTATTTGAGTTAATTCACAATATTTTGAAAAAATTGAAAATATGATGTGCATTTCGAAGATAGCCTAAGAGTGTAGGCTCAGTGTGACTAGTAGAAAGATGATGGATCTGGGTCTTGTCCATATTCCAACTAGGGCTGTAAATATGGACTCCACCGAGTCCATCAACTCTCTAAGAGTTGGTGCATGTGCCATTCGTGTTCATCCACAGTGAATTTTTGAAAATTGAGATATATGAATCATAGAATCAGGATATTGCAGGAATCAAACTACATGAGATGCATCCTAATCTAAGCAGTAAAGTAAATATTATTCCAAGTTTAATTATTACATCTCTGACGTGAGTCAAAATAAATGAAATAAACAAAATACATAGTGTAAAAGAATCAGCATCCTCCAGCTTTTCCTGCAAAATGAGAATTAGTACAAGATAACCAAAGAAATGGGTATATATATAATATATACAATGAAGATATGCACGTGTATATATAAATGCTTGAATTTGTGCTAAATGACATGTGATAATGAAGATGTATTTACAAAAAGAAAAAGAAAAAGAAAGATATATGTGATAACAAGTGCACTTGAAGATATCTCTATACATATAAGCATATATATATATATATCCATTTCTTTGGTTATCTTGTACTAATTCTCATTTTGCAGGAAAAGCTGGAGGATGGTGATTCTTTTACACTATGTATTTTGTTTATTTCATTTATTTTGACTCACGTCAGAGATGTAATAATCAAACTTGGAATAATATTTACTTTACTGTTTAGATTAGGATGCATCTCATGTAGTTTGATTCCTGCAATATCCTGATTCTATGATTCATATATCTCAATTTTCAAAAATTCACTATGGATGAACATGAATGGAACATGCACCAACTCTTAGAGAGTTGATGGACTCGATGGAGTCCATATTTACGGCCCTAGTCGGAATATGGACAAGACCCAGATCCATCATCTTTCTACTAGTCACACTGAGCCTACACTCTTAGGCTATCTTCGAAATGCACATCATATTTTCAATTTTTCAAAATATTGTGAATTAACTCAAATAAACTCTGAACATATTCATGGCCACAATCAGAATATGTGAAGGATTTATTTTGACTTAATACACATTTTCCAACAAATTTCTCAGAGAATCTTTTCAAAGTGCATTCATTCATTCAAATCATCTGCATCATCTGTTTTTCTCATGATTTTCTCAAGAAATTTTCACTTCATGGAAATCGATTCCTCAAGAAACTATGAAGATTTTCGAAGTTGGATTTCCCAAGTCAAGTTTTCCCGTGATTTTCCCTGAAAATATTATTTTCTTAAGATTCTTTTCAAATGGAATTTCTCATCTTTCTCAAGAATCAAAATCGATTTTCAGATATTTCAAGGGCAAGATTCTCAGAATTTCAATTTTCTAAGTTTTGAATTTCCTTCTCCAATGAGCTTTCCTATAAAATTTCTATCATTTTCTTGAGAAAATTCTTAAAGTCCAAGTTTTCTTGACAAATGTTTTCCTCTTCAAGTGTTCATCTTTTCTAAAAAAATCTTACCTTTTTCTCGAGATTCTCATTTCTTTAAGATTTTTCAAATCTTTATAAACTTTCTCGAGATTTCAAATCTTCTTTGTCTGAGTTTCCTGAGAAATTGATTTCCATCTTTTTCCTGAGAAATGTTTTTCAACTTCAAATGTTTTCTAAGCATACATCATAGTTTTCCAACTTATATTTTACCAAATCTCATAGCACATGTCTGAATTCTCTGTGCATTTAGGATAGAACACAATTTCAATAATTTCACTAAGTCAAGCACAATTTTGGTCCTTGGTTCGATTACCAATGTTAAAGGCGGCAGGAACAGTCGAACCTCGTACTGACTGGTCGAGCCCCATCTGTATTTCAAAACAATTTCCAAAAGCGGGTCAAGTTTGACCCGCGAAAGCATTTTCCTTTCTCTTCCGCAAGGAAGGGAAGACGGGGAAAAATTTTCGACGATTACAGGTTTTGGTGTGTGGGCTGAAGGAAAAGGGAAGCAGTTGCTGGATCTCTGCTGCGGTTGGGCTTGTAGATCATCCTGCAACAAATAAAACTTGTATATCCCCTGCACCAAATAAAATTTTAATATCCCCTGCACCCCAACGACTTGTAGCCACCGATCATGAGGTTGATCCTCTTCTCCTGGGTTGGGCTGAAGTAGATGTAGCAAACGCTGTCTGAAGGCAATGTGATGGCTTGATCTCTTGTATCACACGACTGGTAAGCTGCAGAAGAAGGGGATAAGACGGCTGGTTGGAGTTTCTTGCGGCTGGGCTGAATGAAAGGGGACGACAGCCTGCTGGTAGGTTGAAGAAGGATGGTAGCAGTTGTTGGATGGGCAGCCTCACGATTTGAGAAGAAGAATCTTGCAAAACAGGAAAAAAATCAATCGGCTTCCTCTACTTCCTCCCCTCTTTGGCTGTAGGAAAAATCTTTTTCTCTCTTTGGTGAATCCCTTGCGATAAGCACCTAAAAAAAAAACCCCTCCTCGACCAGCTTTTTCCCCTTTTTAAAAACCTTCAGCCCCTTGAAGAAAACGCAGCCTTGAGCTTCCGTTACGATTTTTGAAATTTTTTTCAAATTGAAACTTCAATGCTGCCGTTTTCAAAAGGGCGCATCTTGTATTTTTCAAAAAAAATTCATTTCATTTACCTAAGTTTTAGGTAAAATGAAATTTATTTTATTTATTTTATTTTTTGAAAGTTTGGTTGTGCCATTTAAGGCTCCATCCTTCTTAAAAAAAATTATGTAAACAAATCAATAAAAAGGAATAAAATAAAAAATGAGTATTGAAATAAATGAGAGGCTTTTATGGAAATGCCACCTCAACCTACTTTTAAAATCCTTTTGGAAAATAAAGCTTTATTTTGTTTTGGCAAATCTTTTATTTTCAATTGGGGTGCCACAGGTGTGTGGGCCCACTAACTAAAAAAATAAATAAACAAATAACATTAAGAAGAATTTGCAAATTGGTTCGATCGCCGGGTGGGTCCCGCTTGAAAATAGGAAACTTACCTGGGAATCTGAGTATGATGCTAGTACAAAGGCGGATCCCGCTCCATTTATTTGAAAATAAAGACAGAAGAAATAAACTTCTTTTTTTTTGGAATTTTTATAACACGAGATAAAACTTTGTTTATTTTCAAGAATTTGGAAAAATTGGTTTTTCGGGGCAAAAATATGGATAAAGTAAATGTAAACAATTTTGTAAAGAGATTTAAAATCTTTTTGCAAAAAGTTTTGAGATAAAATCTTTAAAATCAATATCCAAATATCCAGATTGTTTTCCTTGAGAAAAACTTTTGTAATTCAAAGTCCTGGGGGTAAAATAGGAAAGATTGGCAATTTTGAAATCCCAGGGTTTTAAAAATCAATTTTAAAAAGATTAAAAATCAAATCTTGATTGACAATTTTGAAAATCAAGAGTTTTTGGACCTCGAAATGACATGTTGTGCAGTGAAATAATATGAAATGTTCATACACTGCTATGCAAAGACATGTTCTATAAAATGTCATTCTGAATCTAGATTTGGCAATTCTAATTTCTTGTCAGTAATAGGATTTTGAAAATTTGCAGTTTGAAGATGTCTCTGAACCTAAATATAGAAATTTTGAGGCTCAAGAATGAAATTTTAGACTTTCTGCAAGGTTCAATCTCAGAAAATGACCATTTTGCCCTTTATTGCTTCCGGAGGACTGAAATGTGATGATTGAGGGCGATGTCAGGGAGGTGAGTGAAAATTCGGGGTGTTTACAGAACGGTGAAATGCGGTGCCCCAAGCTTCTTCCCCTGCGCCCCTTTTATAGAAAGGAGAGGAAGGATCTAGAAGAGGGGGGGTTCGTTGTAGATCGACGGGAGAGGTAGAGAGGAATCCAGACGGTTGGCGATGGAGGATTCCAGAGGGAGGGCAAGAGAGAGAGAGAGAGAGACGAACGAGCTAGTGAAGGAGGCGAGCGACTGTTGCCGATTTTCCAATTCTTCAAAAATAGGGTTCTAAAAAAAAGATTTTCTTGAAAAGGGTTTTAAAACCATTTTTTTTGCATTTTTTATTTTCAATTCGATTTTTTTGTTCTTTTTCTTCATATTTTCTGCATTTTTTTGTATTTTTGAAATAAAACTCTAAAATCTAGGCAAAAATAAGGGGTTTAAAAATATTTTTATATTTTTGAGAAATATTTACAAAAAAGGAATTTTCTGAGGATTCGGGTTTTAACTTTTGAAATTTCCTCAAAAAACGGGTTTGGATCCGAAGTTTGAAGAGATATTCAAGTTTTGGACTTCGAATAGAGAAATATAGGACGGTGGATCCAAAATGGATACCGGATGAACGGTCTGAGCCATTAAGAAGATATTTTTGATATTTTTGTAATTTAAATTTGAAATTTGGATAATGATGCTCAGATTTGGATTTTGATGTTTGACCCGGATCCGAAATTGAGTCAGATATAGAGAATGGATCTGATTCCAGTATATTCGAGAAATAAACTGAAATTCTGATTGAAATTGACTCAATTTATCAGAAAATGGAAGCCAGGGGCAAAAGGGGATATTTACAGAATTTTGAAAAATTTGGGGTGTTCACATATGCCCCTCTTTGCTACTAAGCCAGTTGAAAGCCAAGCTTAGTGGCAAAGAAAACACTCTAAATTTTGAAAAAAATGTCCCAGTTAGCAGATCTGAACTTGATGTGGAAGAATTATTTTGAAAACATGGTTTCTCAGGATTAACACCTTCTCCTGAATGGCTTTGAGGAGACAAAATCCTTGAAAATGATATGACTAAACAACAGAAGTGAGGAAATCATGACGAGACTTTGGGAGAAGATCCTGAAATGGTGGAAAATAAGAATTTTGGTCAAGTCTCATGGGTGAGACAATATCAGCTTTTGGAATGACTCAGGTTTGGCCCTTAACCTGGATGGGACGAAGATATATCAAGATGAATTGAATGGGGAAAGGAATACATGAGGACCTTGATGAGACATTTTAAAGAAAAATGCCTCATGAGATGAAACTCAAGTATGATCCTTTCTTGGATGGATATGAACAACATGGATTCTATGATGGGAAGAACCATGATGGGACTGAGAGAACTACCTCGTTGAAATGAGGAACCTCGTCGAAATGAGGCTCAGGTTTAACCCAAACCTGAACGAAAGATACCTCGTGGAGCGAGGTTCAGGCTTAACCCTTAACCTGAGCAGGTGAGATCGTACGAAATTCTTGAATGAAGAAATCATGGTGGGACGAGGAAGGATACCTAGCTGAAATGAGATTCAGGTTTAACCCTAACCTGAACGGAAGATACCTCGTGGAGCGAGGTCCAGGCTTAACCCTTAACGTGAAAGGGATGACCATACAAAATCCTTGAACGAAGAAACCATGATGGGACCTTTTGGATGAACAAATTCGAAAGGGGTTTGCGAAATGACAAAAAATGGGGTTCCCTAAAACTTGGGAAAAGAGATGATCTTGGGCGCCTCATTGCTGAGACTAAATCAGCTTTTTAAAATTGGTGACCTTTTACAGAAAATTCAGGTTTGACCCTTAACCTGAGCGGGCTCGACCATATGGAATTCTCGAATGAAGAAACCGTGATGAGACATGAAGAGATACCTCTCCTGAATGAGGCAACTCTTTTTTAAAACAATGCTAGGTCGCATCAAAATAGATATTGAATAGTTATTTTATTTTTGAATAGCTAGAAATTTTTGCCAATAAGATAAAATTGTAGTGGACTCAAACTCTTGAAAATGTGCATGTATGTGCAAAAGACATTCCCTTTTTTACCTAGAGCATTTCCTCCAACGAGGTTAACTCCTCGGTCTTAAGAGTGAAATTCAAATTTTTAGCGCTGATGACTTTCTTCAAGGAAGCTGTCCATTTCTCTGATATGAGAAGAGAAGAAATTTTCTTAATTTCATAAAAGAAAGTAGTGACAAGATATTGATAAAAGAATTTTGCAGAAAAAAAGATGACTTCTAACAATTTTGGCAGTTTTGATATCTGGGTGTTTTTCCCATGATAGTCTTCTTGCACTTCTTTTGAGTCATTGAGCTTTATCGGGTTTTTATATCATCCTTCATTTTGGAGATGTCCTGACTTTTTTTTTTCTGAGAAGGGTACATCACAAACTCCTTCATCTTGGAAATGTTCTAATCCTTCTTTTGCTCAAGAATTAAGTTGATGATATTGGCTTGTTGGTCAAAAATCTTTTAGATGATAGCAGAAATCAAATATCTTTTAGGGTTTGTTGGGATGTTCATCACATTCGCCTTCATCTCGACGGTGATCTGAACTTTCCCTGGAAGGATCCGTCACAAACTCCTTCATCTTGGAGATGATCCAAATCTTCTTTGGCCCTGGGGGTCTAGCTCGCATATTTGTCTTCATCTTGACCATAATTGAGAGATCCCTTTTGCAGATATTTGACTGCAGCTTAGATGACTGAGAAGATATGGATTGAGTGGATTCTTTTTATAGCTCAGGATATTTTCATTGCCTGATTACCAGAAAGTCATCTTTAAACATGTGCCATAGCCATGATCAATATCTATTCGCTTCAGGCTTTTCAACATCATTAAATAATTCTTTCGCTAATCACACCGAGGATATTTCTTACATCCTTTTGGTTGATCAACTGGGAAAAGATTTGAATTTTATCCCTTTTTATAAAAAGTTTCACCTTTTTGGAAGGAATACTAAAGGTAATCTGAGGTGATTCTTTTGTGCGGTAGAGTATTGGCATCAACAAATATTTTTGGCAAATCGGCAAAGTTTTCGAGAATCCTTTATGAAATAATCATTCAATATAGATTTTGATAGGACGAGCTGAAATTTTGAAGAAATAAAATGAAAATGAGATTTGGCAAATTTTTTTATTTTTTTTACCAGCAAAACTGGATTTTGTTTTTGGAATACCAGCTCGAAAGCAAGATTTTATTGAAGGACCAGCTTGAAAACAGAATTTGATGGAAATACTAGCTCGAAAGCAGGATTTTATTGTTCGACCAACTCGAAAGTAGGATTTTTTTGTTCGACCAGCTCAAAAGCAGGATTTTGATTATTCGACCAGCTCAAAAGCAAGATTTTTTGTTTGACTAGTTCGAAAGCAGGATTTTTTGTTTGACCAGTTCGAAAGCAGAATTTTTTGTTCGACTATCTCGAAAGCAGGATTTTTCTGTTTGACTAGCTGGAAAGCAGGATTTTTTTTTCGACCAGCTCGAAAGCAGGATTTTGATTGTTCGACCAGCTCGAAAGAAGGATTTTGATTATTCAACCAGCTCAAAAGCAGGATTTGTTTGACCGACCAACTCGAAAGCAAGATTTGATTGACCGACCAACTCGAGTATAGGATTTGATGGAAATATCATCTCGAAAGCAAAAAATTTTGTTCGACCATCTTGAAAGCAGGATTTTGATTGTTCGACCTGCTCGAAAGCAGGATTTTGATTGTTCGGCCAGCTTAAAAGCAGGATTTTTTGTTCGACCAGCTCGAAAGCAGGATTTTTTGGTTGAAATGGTTAAAATGATTGACATTGATAGAATTGTGACCCGAAGGCTTGGAAATGACAGACATTGATGAAGTTGTAACCTGAAGGCTTGAAAATGATAGACTTTGATGAATTTGTAACCCGAAGGCTTGAAAATGATAGACTTTGATGAATTTGTAACCCGAAGGCTTGAAAATGATATACATTGATGAAATTGTAACTCGAAGGCTTGAAAATGATATACTTTGATGAAATTGTAACCCGAAGGCTAAAGAATAAAAATTAGATGACCCAAAGATCGAAATTGAAATTAAAATTAAAACTTTTGAATTTTGATGAATGGTTAATGTAAAGACTGAACCAGGGGGGGCAATTGATCAATCAGTCAGACACTAGCACAAGCACTAGGTACACTAGTACGACCATTGGATTTTGAAAATGCCCTAGTATGAGCACCGGGTTTTAAAATTGCACCAGTACGAGCACTGGATTTTGAAAATGTACCAGTACGAGTACTGGATTTTTTAAAATGTACCAGTACGAGCACTGGATTTTGAAAATATACCAGTACAAGCACTGGGTTTTGAAAAAGACACTGACACTCTCAAGATATTTGGAAATCGAAGCGGGAATGATTGTCGGGGTTTCAGGATTATCCCTTATCCTGAAGGGGAAGAAGGAAATAAATTGACAAAATTTGATACAAGTTGATGAAGAACAAAATTGATAAAAAATAATAAAGAAAAGATTGATAAAGATTGACGAAGCATCAATAAAATTGATAAAGAAACAATAAAATTGATAAAAATTGACAAAGAATAAAAATTAATAAAGACTGACGAAAGTCTGATGAAAAATTGGTAAAAAAAAAATTGGTGGAAAATTGAAAGATGGTAAAAGATTTCAGGATTATCCCTTATCCTGAAGGGCAAGAAAGAAATACCTCGAAGGCCGAGGTTTAGGTTTAACCCTTAACTTGAAGGGGGAAAAGAATACCTTGAAGGTCGAGGTTCAGGTTTATCCCTTAACTTGAAAGGGAAAATATTACCTTGAAGGTCGAGGTTCAGGTTTAACCCTTAACCTGAAGGGGGGATAGAATAAAATTTGAGGAGAATTAATTAGGAGAAATTGATATAAATTTACAAAATCATTAAAGATTGATGAAACTTGTGTTGCAAAAGAATTCTCATAGGTAGCATTATTGCTCCTATGAGGGGTCTCAGGATTATCCCTTATCCTGAATGAGAACACCTCGAAGAACGAGGGTCAGGTTTATCCCTTAACCTGAGCGGGAATAAGAATAAAGAAGTACCGCGTTGAAAAGAGGCATCAGGTTTATCCCTTAACCTGAAAGGGTAAAAGAAAGAATATAATTGACCAAAATTTGAAAGAATTGAAAAAACGATAAAATTGATAAAATTAATAAAGAAGGATAAAAATTGATAAGATTGCCAAAAGATTAAATGAAAATTGATAAAAATTGAGAAAAGAAAAGAGTTTATTTGATCCTGCCTGCATGTGGAATCTTTAAAGTGAGAGGAGAATGTTTATTCAAAAAATAGATGAGAAAATCATTTTTGGGAAGAGGATCAACCGTGAGGTTGATTTTGAAGAATGATCAACACGAGAGCTGATCTTTAAAGAAGAATCAACACGAGGGTTGATTTTGAAGAGAGATCAACATGAGGGTTGATTTTTGAAGGAAATGGTTTGAAAACCAATTTTGGAAAAGGATAATCAACGCGACAGTTGATTTCGAAAAAGGATTGAACCAAAATATTGAACTTTTGGTATTCATGACGAAGATTTTGCAGAAATTTTCAAAATTTCACGATTTTGAAAAACCCTCATAGGTAATTTCATTTCTCTCATGAATGATGTCAGGATTGTCCCTCATCTTGAAAAGAATAGGAATTTAATACGGCTTAATAGAAGTTGATGAAGAAGATGAAATGAAAATACCATTTTTCAAAAAATAAATGCCCCAGTGTGGCAAAGGAAAGAAGTATTTGATATCAAAGATATGAAGAAAATTGACATTGTATTGATAAGCTAAATTGATAACAAATACTGAAATATTTACAAGTACTTTGATCAAGAGGTCACAAAAGACTGAGGCTGGCTTGCCCCTATAAGGCGACTAAAAAAGAAAGAAAGTAGAAAAACTTTGGCATGGTTCAGGGAAGGCTTGGTCAGAACGGTTGGCTAATCTTCGTCTTCCACCAGAAGCTTCTTGTCAATGCAATCTTGAACGATGTTTTTGAAGACAAAGCAGTGCTCGGTGTCATGACCCATTGCCCGATGTAATTTACATAACTGATCTTTAAACCTTCCCATAGTCACAAGAGGATCTGCTACCTTGGGGAGTTTAACCATCTCCTTGGTTATCATGTACTCAAGAACCTGCTCAAGTGGTTGCTCTAAGGAGGTAAATTCACGATCGTATCCCCAACCATCGTGTTTTGATCTCCCTTGGGGCTTTGATTCTAATTGGATGCTCAAAGAAGGGTTGTCATTCTGCTTGTTGATCCCATTCTTTTGATTGGAGCAATCATCTCTGCCTGATCCGCTGGTGTGGTTCTTTCTGCCACCCCTTTTGTTTTTGCCATTGTTGTTATTGGAACTGGTAGAAAAGGTGAAGTTGGTTTTCTTTTTCACATCTTGACTGCCTCCTGCCAAGGTGATGTCATCATAGGTTCCGTTCTCTAATTCCATTTCGAGCCATTCAATTCACTCTATTAACTTGATGAAGGATTTAGATGGAGAAGTAGAGATTGGACCCTTCAGAGGTTGGGAGAAATTATTTAAGATTATTGACAGTGCATGCCCTTTTGATATTGGGTCCTTCATCCTGTTGCAGGTGGATCTCCACCTATTAATGAAATCTTTTGCCTTCTTATTGTCATTCTGCCTCAGGTTGAAAAGATGGTTGAGGGTAGGCGAAGCCTCGGTATTGAAGAGAAACCTTTCGATGAATAGATTGATAACTTTGTCAAAGTCTCACAGTTCAATCAGGTTGATATGGTCGGCATACCATCTTGCTGCAATTCCTTCCAGACTGCATGGAAAACATAGGAATAGAGCTCTGTTGTTTCTTATGAATCGGTTGCATTCTGCGAAAAATGTGGCCAGATGAGCCTTGGGGTTGCCGGTCTCATCCAATTTTATGAATTTGCGAGGAAGATCCTCCCAGTTGTCATCCCCTTCTAAGCCATCATAAAAGTCTGCACCGGTGTAGGTCTTTTTGCCTTTGTCCTGGGCTTGTAAGTCTTTGACTGCACAGGCTACTTCTCTTAGTTGTTCGTACATCAGATCTTTTGCTGGGATCTGCAACTTGGTTTTGCTTGCTGACTCGTGTCCCTCACCGATTTTCTTAGGCCGATACAAGGGGTTGTGAAAATATGTCGGTTGCTCTTCCTGTGAGTCTTCCTCTGCTGACTCTGAAGTGTTGTCATACTGAACTTGCTTTTTGCTGACTTTTCCCCTGGTTTTGCTTTTGAAAGATATTTTCTTCGGGTTTTCCTCAGCCTGTTTAGACATCACCTTGGCCATCACCTTCTGAAACCGCTTGTATGTAGCCGGATTAATATCGCTTTCTACTTCTTTGCCCTGCTGTCTGGATGATTTGGAGGAGTTCATTTCCTCTGCTTCACTGTCTCTTTGTTGTGGAACTGTCTCCTTTCTAGTCCTTGTTTGAACCATGATGAAATATCAACACTTTTCTGTGGAATAAAAGGGGTGGTTCAGACTGACGGATTTTTGGGAAAAAAAAAATTAACAAGGGAAGAAATCATGTTAAAAGATTTGAAAAAATGATATCCCATTACTAGGGATTGAGTCATCACAGAATTCGTGACAATTGTGTTGTTACTCTGCGGGGAGGAATAAAAAATATGAACAACGAATGCTACTTTGAAAAGGATATCCCTTGACAAAAAGAGACTTTATTGTAGAAAGGTAAAAGAATTTCTGGGATAGAATCAAAAAATACATTGGAAAGATAGGAGGAAAACGAATTTGAACATAGATGGTAAAGATTAAAATTTGAAAAATTGCAGGAAGGATCAAAAGAATTAAAGAAATCAGAAGAAAAAAGAGAAATACACCTGGGTTTTGAAAATAAAGAGGAAATTTTGAATAATATACCCAGGGTCTTTGGAAAATATAAGGAAATATAATAAATAAATATCATAAAATCACAGTTGTACAAACAAGGATGCACAAATAGCATTCCCTAAAGCTGACTCAAAATACAATATTTGAAATGGCTTGAAGGACCTTAATCCTAACTCTATGGTTCAGATCATCTGATTCCAGTCAAGGTACGCTGATATACTCAAGCCGAAGCTCGAAGTACGTGGCATAGAAATATTTCTCTGGTTCTAAGGTAATGGCTTCCCAACATCCTTGAGCACCTACCGATATACCTCGGACTATGGCCCTTAGGTACATGGTAGGGGGGCGCTAACCCAAATAAGTGGTCCAGTTGTGAGGCTCTCTCCCGAACTATGGTTCAGTGAGATAGCCCAGCAACATGAAGACCGAGACAATATATGTAGGGATGTTTTCGAAAAACATGCTCAACATGCAATAAAAACCAGAAAGCTCAAATGCAAGTCCTAAAGAGATAGGATTTTAAATGAAGAGAAGCATACACTCGCATATATTGTTTGCATTCAATCCCTAGAATTGAGGAGAGTTGTATTTCAGACCTAAGTCTAAGTGAACATGGAAAAATCTCCTCAATATGGTCCTACCAAACCATACTTAGATCCTATATGCATTATGTCAGCTAGGACAGAGTCTAGGCTCCTAAGGTTTGCATAGAAATGAAGCTGACATTTGAAGAATAAAGACTTAAAAATTATCAAAGCAAAGCGAAAGGCACAAATTCGATCTGACGGAGACAATGTCCCATCATGGTCGCCAACTTTTGTGATCATCGCAAAAATTTTCCTCTTAGTTTCTCTCTCTTCCTTCCATTTTTCTTTGTGAAGGGGAAATAAAAGGCAGAAAAAGAAGAGAGGAGAGAAAAGAAAGAAGAGTGAGAGGAACTCTTTTGCAAAGGTCTCACTTGACCTTAATTTTGAAAAGATTTAAAAGATTACTCGCCTCTGTTTTTGAAATATTTGTGGGAAAAGGAGAGACGGGATTCGCTCGTCGGTACGAGGTTCAACCGTTCCTAGCCCCTTTACCAGAGGTAATCAAACCAAGAATCGAATTTATGCCTTTTTTCTTTGCCTTAATATAATCTAAGTATTTATTCTAAATCTAAAATGCACAAAAATTATGCTTGTGCAATGCAAATACAGAAATATATGCTTTTGAGAAAATTTTGAGATTTTCCAAGTGATTATGAAATAAATGTGATAGTGAAGTGAAGAAATGATTCAAAGGGTTGAAATTGATTGAAAAAAGTTAGATTTTGAATCTAACTCAGAATTTGAAATAGATCTAGAAGAAGCGACTTGAAATTCTAAATCTCGGAATGATCAAAATTTGGAAAGATAAGTCTTCAAATGAAGAGAAAGGGATTTTAGAATTGAAATTTTGAAATAGAAATGAATTTTTCAAAGTCATAATGGACTTTGAATTTGGATTGATTTTTAAGAATCGATTTTGAGAAGGAAATTTTGAATTCAAGACCTAAAACAGGAATTGAATTTGAATTTTAGACTTGAGAAATAGATAAAAAAAATGATCTTTTGAGAGTAGGATTTGAAAATGAACTGGATTTGAATTCTGGAATGCTAGATGGAATTTGATCTGAAATCTGGAATCCTAGATGGAACTAGATCTGAAGTCTGAAATCTAAGATAGAGTTGAATCCAAAATCCTAAATGGAATTGGATCCGAAGTCTGGGATCCAAGATGGAATTGAATCCAGAATCTGGAATCTTAAATGGAATTGGATCCGAAGTCTGGAATCCAAAATGAGATTGAATTTTGAAAAATCCAAATGGGACTTTAAAGATGGATCTGGATTTTGGAAATCCAGATTTGAATTTAAAAGTGGGATTTTAAACTTAGGAAAAATCGGGTTTTGAGACTCAGAATCAATCTCAAAACCTTGATTTTAAATTGAGAATCAAGGCTCAATCTTGGGGTAGAACTTTGAAGATTTTGAAAAATAAAGGATAAACTTTGATTTAAAGCTTGAGTTTGAATCAGAAGATGAATCGAGAATTTCAAATTTTAATTGAACTTTTGAAATTTGATATGGGATATTGAGTTGAATTCAAAATCAAATCTTGAGAATGGGAATGCATTTGAATTTTCAAAATTGAATTAAACTTTGAATTTGGAATATAGGAGTGAATTTGATTTTTCAAAGTCAAATGGGACTTTGAAATTGAATTTTTTAATTTTGAAGTGAGATGGAAAGATGAATAGAAATTTGAAGATTGGTTTGAAAAATGAAGAAGATATTCAAGATCACTTGGATTTTGAAAAAGAAATTTTGAAAATCTGATGTAATTCTATCCTAAATGATGAAATGAATTGAAAATTTTGAAATTAGATTTTGGAAAAGCATATTTCATTCTTTAAATCAATTGAAATAAGATTGAAGATATAATACATCCCTGACTATGGTCATTGAATGTATTATATAGTAATCATATTTAAATTCCAGTAAAGAATAAAACACATTTTTGGTGCCTTTATAGAGTTTCAAATGAAATTAACTCTCAATATATCCTGACTATGGCCATTGATATATATTTTGAGTTAAACTCTGATAAAGGAAGAAAATATTTAGAAAATATGATGATTTTTAAGAAGAGATCCAGTGTGGATCCAATGTTATCCCATAAAAAATGAAAATCATAAGTTTTGTTCACATCCTGACTATGGCCATTGATGCAAATCGTCAACTTAGGATTTAATCACCTCTTATTAGAATGGTGCACGTGCCATTCGTGTTTTCATCTGTGAATTTTTGAAATAAAAGGTAAAATGATATGAAAATGAGCAATTCATGATATTTACAATGCTCATTCATTCTATCTAAAAGCTAGAAATATAAAGATTCTCATTAGTATCTAGCTATTACAACTGAACTGAAGTTAAACTCATAAGATTCTTAATCTAGAAAAGGAATTTTAACATTTCTGCATCTTTTCTGCAAAAAAGAGTTAGCAAAAGGCAATATACAAATGAAGATAAAATGCCACCTTGAAAACGAGATCATGTCCATTCTAATGAGGAATATCTGTGCAAATTGTTGTGCTTATATCAATGATGAGGTATACATGTATATGCTAATGAGATAATTTATATACATGACTATATATATGACATCCTAAGCTAATGATGATCAATATGAGAGAAGGTATATATAATGCCTTAGTCTAAAATGAAAAGTCCATAGACGTTTGTCTAAGCATAAATATATGCTTGATATAAGATCATTTATATATTGCCTAAGCATCATGCTTATATTAATGATGAAATGGGTGCTATATCTACCTAAAATGTCTATTCTAAGTGCACAGATATGGTGGCCTAAGGAACAAAGAGGTGGATTGTAAATGATATTCAACAAGAAGGATAACAGCTAACCATGATTGGTGACAGTGTACAGGGTGTGCAAGGTGGATGCTGTGTTATGAGAACGCTAGATACTACCTAGTGAGGGTGGCTGGAATGCAGGAAAATACAGTGGCTACACAAGTGTAGGGAGTGGGTGCTGACCTGGTAAGATAGCAGGGAAGATGTGCAGCAGTAGTGGTATACTAGTGTGAAAGTGGAGTAGGTATTGTAAGTTACAGTGGGGAAAGGACAGGTGCGTATTGAGCCTAAATAGCAGAGGGTGCCGTGAGCTACGACAGCTATGAGCTACTGTGGAGAGCTCATAGCAGGGTGAAGGTTGGTGCTGACGTGTGGATTGTAGCAGGGGCATATGCGTTGCAGCAGAGAGGAATTTGAAGATGGGACTAGACCGGGTGCTACTACTGTGGATGCAGTAATGAAGTGCCCGATTATGAGTAACAGGTGATACAGCAGAGGGGACTGAATAATGGAAGTTTGAGGGTGCTAACATGTACGGTATGGTGATAAGTAGGGTGGAATAGCAGGGGGATATTGGAGGTGTTGGATAGGAAAATGAAGATGGGGAATGAATAGTACAATTTGCAGGTGACTGTGCAAATGGGTGTACGAATGCTGAGACGGTGACTAAAATGGAATGGGCACCAACATGCTGTACCGAGGAGAGCATGTGCATTGAGTAGAAATGTGGTTGTTGTTGTGAAGGGTGCAGAATGTGGCTGTTGTAACAAGTGCAGGAGGCACTGTGAAGGTATAGATGACAATGGTGTTGGAGGTGTTTCAGCAAAGAAGAATATTGTGCACTAATGAAGTGCATATGCTAGCAGATGGGAACATCGAATGAAGAATGTTGTGTGGAGAAGTACCATATAATGAATAAGGCACATAGTGAGTGGGTGCAAACAGTGAAAAGTATTGCACATACTATAGCAGTGTGTTGTATGATGGTTTGAAGTGAACATGCTGTGAGAGAATAAAAAAAAAACATCTATATGGATGGTTTTGTAATGTATATATATATAAACTAGTGGAAAATGATAACCATGAGTATAGGATGCATTAAGAGAAAGAGGGAGGTCGAAGTCAAGCTCCAGACTTTTGCATCAGCTCTTGAAAAATTAAACCTCTAGTATTATATAGAAGTATCCATTCTCGGTTAACCTCTCTCAGATCGGATAAACCCATCTCTTTTGCTAAAGATTCAAATTTAATTGAATGTTTTGTCCCATGCTGTGATAAACCAACAATGACCATGCCTTGATTAATGGTTACATCTGAATTCTGCTAATTGCATAGCAGCAGGGTTTTGATCTACTGTCATTCTTTATGACTTTCAGTTGCTTGAGTCCACACAACCCAAAGGTAAGTAGGATTAAGGCTTACCTTCCAGAACCTTTTGTACCTTATATCATGTTGATATAGCTGCTAGAGCAGCTGTTGTGGCTGATACAAGTACTTGGGCACGCGCCAATGAGGAAGTGATGGTGGACCTGCTGTAACAGGTGGTGAATGTCGAGCCCTTCCTTCAGTCGAACCAATCAAGACTCCCTATTTGTTAAGAAATACAGCAATACATCTAACTTGATATTCGAGAGGAGATGTGATCCTCTTAAATTCAGCTGAGTATACAAACATTGAGCTGTCATTGTTGAAAGTGCTGCAGGGGATAGGCTAATGCTATGATAATTATGAATAGTACCATTTGCAGCAGGTGGATATTCCAAATCCCAAGTTGTGCTAACACTTGTCTAAATTGTAAAAATTTTAATTTGGCAAGATGAATGAGAACTATCCTTAATGAGATGACAATTTCACAAAATATCCCTTGTGAGATCAAATTTTGAGACTTTTGCTAGTAGGCATTGTCTCCCACGTATTTCAGTTGTTCACGTCAAGAAGTACCTGTATGAACAAAGAAAATGGCCTGGTTCAACTCAAAAAGTTCGATTGTTCTGGAATGAGCCCAGATTTAAAAAAAAAAAAGCAACCAAGATCAATTGTATTTTCATGGATTAGCCAACATGAAACTACATAAAAGTTACTGCCACAGAGGTTTTCTGAGGCAGATCCGCAGAAGGTAAATGCAGCCAACAGCGAGCTACCATGCACAACATGAATTTTTTTTTAGTGTTATAGCAATAGATCCAATTATTTAAGCAAATTAACAGAACTAAACTGAAAGATTTGAATTACACGTACAGTTCACTTTGGCTCTTCTGGTGTGTTTGTTGCATAATGGATTCCTACCAATGTGATTGGTATTGTCTCTGGCTTGCTAAGATCATGTAAACACCCCAAATTTTCACTCACCTCTCCGACATTTCCACCAAACATCACAATTCATTCTCTGAGATCGTTGGAGGGCAAAATGGTCATTTTCTAAGCCTAGAACTTGCAAAAGTCCAAATTTCATCTGCAACTCTCAAAATTTCTCTATTTTAGCTCAGATGTTCAAAGTTTTATTCCTGACAGGAGACAGAAATCTCCAAATCCTGGTTCAGGATTGCATTTCATAAGACATGACTTTGCATATCATCGCATGAGCATTTCATATCATCACTACACTGCACAGCATGTCATTTCGAGATCTAGAACTCTCAATTTCAAAACTCTCAATCCAGACTCGAGTTTTAACCTTTTCAAAATTGATTTCAAACCCTGGGTCTTCAAAATTGTCAATTCTTCCCATTTTACCCCGAGGACTCTGAATTTCAAAAGATTTTCTCAGGAAAACGATCTGGATAGTTTTCAATATGGATTTTAGCTTTGAACTTAACAATTTTATCTCAGATTTTGCCCTTTTGTCAGCAATTTCAAATATCATATCTTTTACAAAATCGCCCTACAGGGGCCACCTCTTTTCAAAATTTCCGCAATTAGGCCAAGTATTTCTTATTTGCCAGTTAGTCTAAGTTTTTATGAAAATTCCAAAAAAAGAGGTTTTACTTTCTCACTTTTATTTCAATAAAGAAGCGATGTGGGGTCCACTCTGAGGTGGCGCCACATAGGCCTTCCTTTTGTAAAACTTGAATTTCGAAAAACCCAAAAATATAAGAGCCTTGTCTCTGAAGTGAAGCCATTTGGCATTTTATTTCTCTCTCCTTCCATCCTCTGCCATGTGTCAGTGTGGGATTCACCCAGAGGTGGCACCACATGTCATTTTCTCTCACCTTCTATTTCTTTGCCATGTGTCAGTGTGTCCCCACCCTGAGGTGACACCACGTGTCTCCCTCCCTGCACCTCCATTAATCGCCACTTGTCCTCTCCACATCTTCCTCTTTTTATCTTCTGACATGTGTCAGTGTGGGGCATCTTCAAGGTGGCGCCACATGTCTTCAGTCACCTTTCCTTATTTCATGCCACATGTCAATGTGGAGCTTCCCTAAAGTAGCACCACATGTCCACCACCTTTATTTCTCTCTCCCTTGCCACATGGCACTCTGGGGTCACCCTGAGTCGCCACATGTTCATCTCTCCTTTCTCCAGAAAAAGTAGAATTGTCCCCCCCCCCTGAGGTGGCGCCATCTAAGGTGTTTTCTCTTGCAGCTGACACGTGTATCTCTCTGCTTTCCTTAGAAAAATCAAGTGACACATGTCGCTCTCTGCTTTCCTCAGAAAAAGCGAATGACATATGTCTCTCTCTGCTTTCCTCAGAAAAAGCAAGTGACACATGTTTCTCTCTACTTTCCTCAGAAAAAGCAACTGACACATGTCTCTCTCTGCTCCCTTCAGAAAAATCAAGAATTCAAATATTCAAACTCCAGACTGAGGTGGCGCCATATGTTTCCTAAGTTCTTTCCTTCTGACACATGTCAGTGTGGAGCCACCCTGAGGTGGCGCCACATGGCAGTCTCTCATTCTTCCAGGAAAACAAGACTTTGAATTTCAAATAAATGAAAACTCCAAGGTAGCATCCTCTGAGGTGGCGCCATATAGGAAGCTCCTGCAGAGAGAATTAAGCAAACTTTATTTTTGAATATTTTCAAATTCTGCTGAGGTGTCATATCTACAAAATTTGCATTTTTATTCCAAAAATCCAAAATGGCATACCCTGAAATGGTGCCACATGGAGGGTCCAGATGACCTCTTGTTTGAATTTCAAAATTCCTTCAGCAGTCTACAAATCCCTAGCCCACGCCCAGTCTAAAGGAGGCTTCTCTTTGGATCTAAACTCCAACCTAAGTCTTAATCTCAAGGCCCCTTTTCCTTCCCTGAAGTCCACGCCCCCTTTGGGCTTATCTGAGCCTTTTGCATCTGGAGGCTATTCTCAAGGAGTCATTCCGTAGCCGCCTGTCTCTGGAGTTTCAAAACAGCAAAAGAACACAAAGTGAGTTTATATTCTAAGTGGTTCTATTGAAATAATGCCCTTGTCTCAAATTGCATATTGAATTTTCGTTTTGAAGAAAGGGTTCGTCCGAATGATGGATTTGACCATTCCCATAAAATGACATATATTACGTAGGATCATGATTCCTTGATGATTTTTCAGCATTCATGCATTAATTAGATTTAATTCTTATTTTATTTTGTTAATTTAGCATATTTTAGGAATTAGTTAGATTTTTTTTAGCATTTATTTCAATTCTGTTTAGTTTCTGTAATGCTCTGTTTTTAGCAGTCAGTCCACTCATTATTTCATGTTTTTATTTTTCTCTAAAAATGCCAAAAAATTATATTACGTGCCCAAAGTTGTCCCTGATAATCTGCAAAAAAATCAGAATCATTTGAATTCATTTACTGCATTCGAAGTTCAAAATGCCAAGTCGGTTTTTATGACCCGGGAAACATTCTGAATATTTGGTTTCAACTTGTAAAATCTAGATCTCCCTCAGATAAGATCTGATTTTCGATCAGAAAAATACCCTGAACTCGAGATTGCGCTAGTATTTAATATGATTTTATCCATTTTTTATGATTTTTTTGATATCTGACAAAAATCCGAGAGTTCGGGACAAGTGTTAGAGCCTGATTTGAGTCTCTGGATCAAATTAAGTGGACTGGTTCTCTCTAAATATAGCTCTAAATTCAGATCTGTAAAAAGTGAACTTTATGTTATAAGTGTTCTCTATTTGATTCTGAAATTGGGCAATTTTTAGGATAGTATTCATGCCAGTTTAGTATTTTTTATTTTAGTCTCCTGTTTTGGTACTTACATCTGTTTTTCTTGTTTATGCGTATAATGTCATATTTTTATCTATCAGCAAGTTAATCAAATACCAAATCCATACAAATGAAAGTTGTTCATATACATGTCAGTAGTTTCCAATTTAATGTTCGGAAATTTTGATGGTCAGTTATTATTTTCTATTTATTTTCATATCAGATCATGTTGATTTTAGTCCCGTCAGAACCAAATCTCTGCTACCGAACTCACTGTAGGTCAAATCCCAAAGCTGTAAAAGCCAAAGATGTTCATTTTTATGTCCTTTAGCATCCTGCAAAATATCAGATATTTCTATGGTGGAATTTTGCATTATTACGTTAAATGCTTATTTTAGGGTTTTCTTTGAAATTTTGCATCTAGGCCATGTCATTTCATAAATTTTATCATTCTATACTGTTTCTAAGAGTAGAGGGGTGCTCTCTATCAAATTTGGAATGATTTTAAAAGCGTTTTATGATTGGTTTAGCTGTATCATCAAATCGAGGTCCCCGCTGGACCCTGATTCTGGCGAAAAACAAGCAAAATTCATTATTTTGGCCAAGTTTCAAACACCAATTCTGATTTTACAGTGCTAATATGTTTAGCAGCAAATCATCATGTCTCATCATGCATTTTATCATCATTTGGTTCAATTCAAATTTCAAAATCTCAAATTTTACTTAAATTCCTTCAAAAAATCCTGATTTTAAAGGTATAACATTAATATTAGGGGTATTGTGGTCATTTTGACAATTCTAAATTTCAAACTATTTATTACTAGATTTTCTTGCATTCGCATCATTTTAAATATCAAGGAAATGTGAAAATAGGGTTTATATCCAACTAAGTCCAATAATCTCAGGATATTATTGGAAAATCTTGAAAAAACCCACATATTTGAGCTAACCCCATTTCAAGTTTGGCAGAGACATTCAAAGGAAGGAGCTGGAATCTGCAATTTTTCCTTTTCCTTTTATTTTATTTAGTGATGTAATAATTTAATGAAATTTTGGAATAAGAGCTTTACTTTTCTGCTTAGATTAGGATGCATATCATATAGTTTGAATTTCTGTAATATCATGATTATGTGATTCATGCATTATATTTTCAAAATCACTATGGATGTACACGAATGGCATGTGCACCAACTCTTAGGGAGTTGATGAACTTGGTGGATTCCATATTTACGACCCTAGTCGGAATATGGACGAGACCCAGATTCAACATCTTTCTACTAGTCACACTGAACCTACAATCTTAGGCTATCTTCCAAAATTCACTACATATATTTGATTTTTACAAAATATTTTAGAATTAACTAAGTAAGTTACAAGCATATTTACCGCCATAGTCGGAATATATGGTAATCTTACCTTAGTTTAATTTTAAAATTGCATATTTTCTTGAAAAGATGTTTTCATAAAAAGACATTCATTCATTCATATCATTTGCATCATGAAATTACATGCATTCCTTATACTTTTTCTCAAAAAAAAATGATTCTAAGGAAATCGATTACTCAAGAGACTCTGAAAATTTTCAAAGTTGGATTTTTCCAAGTCCAGTTTTTCACGATTTTCCCTGAAAAATGTTCTTTTCTTAAGATTCATTTCCAAAAGGAGTTTCTCATCATTCTCAAGAATCAAAATCGATTTTCCAATACTTCAAGGCTAAGATTCTCAGAATTTTAATTTCTTGAGTTTTGATTTTCCTTCTCCAAAGAGTTTTTTCCATAAATTTCCAATCATTTTCCAAAGAAAGTTTTCAAAGTTTGAATTTCCCCTGACAAATAGTTCCTCTTCAAGTGTTTTCTCAAGAATTATTTCTACTTTCCCAGGATTTTCTTCCATTCATGATTTTCCCAAATCTTTATAACTTTCTTGAGATTTCAAATCCTTTATTAGAGTTTTTTTGAGAAATCGATTTTCATCTTTTGCCTTAGAAACATTTTCCAACTCTAAAGCATTTTTTTTAAGCATACATTATGTTTTCCAACTTTCATTTCATAAAATTTCATAGCACATGCCTGAATTCTCTGTGCATTTAGGATAGAACATGATTTTGATGAATTAACTAAGTCAAGCACACATTTGATCCTTGGTTTGATTACCCCTGTTAAAGGCGGCAGGAACGGTCGAACCTCGTACCGACAGGTCGAACCCCATCCTATGGATTTTCCCGCTATTTTAAAAAATGGAGGTGAGTATTTTCAAAACAATTTTCAAAATTCTGGTCAAGTTTGACTCGCAGGATCGTTTCCCCTCTCTCCCGCAGGGAAGGGAAAAATTTTGCGACGATAATAGGTTTGGTGACCGTGATGGGACCTGTCCTTTTCTGATCAAAAGTGTGCTTAACTTAGTTCAATTATTGAAACTGTGTACTCAAAACATCAGCTCTTTTGCTTTCTGATATCATGCGAACCTAGGAGCCTAGATTCTGACCTAGCTGACATTGATTGCATATAGCTTAGGCATGGTTTGGTAGGACCATATTGAGGAGATATTTTCATGCTCACATAGACTTAGGTCTAAACACAACTCTCCTCAATTTAGGATCTGAATGCAAACAATGTATGCTTCTTCAAAAGTTTTCAAAAATCTATCTCTCTAGGACTTAGAGCCTTTTATTTCTTGCATGTGATCATTTTTTCCAAACCACCCTACCTATCTTTACCCGGTCTCCATGTTGATGGGTTCTCTTCCAGAACCCTAGTTCGGAACAGAGCCTCACAACTGGGCCACTTATCTAAGTTGACACCCCCCTACCACGTACTAAGGGCCACAGTCTGAAGTATATCGGTAGGCGGTCAAGGATGTTGAAAAAACTTACCTTAGAACCGGAGTTAAAATTTTATGTCACGTACTTCGGGTCTCAACTCGAGTATATCTGCATAACTGGATTGGACAAAGATGATCTGAACCTAGAGTTAGGATTAGGGTCCTACAGCTGCTTTTCAAAATGATGCATCTAGGGTCAGCCTTTTAGGGAGTGTTGTATGTGCATAAGTGTTTGTGCAGGATGTGATTGTATGCACCTTATTTCCTCAATTCCTCATATTTCCCATTTTTTTCTAAACTATTAGACCATTTTTCCAATATCCTCATTTTTCCATTTTCACAAAATATTTCTCTTGTTTTATCCAAACCCTGAACGATTTTCTAAATTATCCCATTTTCTCAAAACTCCAGGTGATTTTCCATTTCTCCATTCTACTGGACCTCAAATTTCCAGCTTCATTTTTATCCTGCCTGCAATTTTCTAAATTCATATGTTTTTCTCTCATTGTTTTCTTGGATTCTCAATCCTTTTGTCCATTTGTTACTTCACCTTATTTTCCTCGCACATACCTTGATTATTACAAGGGAAATTGTTTATCCACCTTCCCTCTTGTCGTCTCCTTAGTCTAAATTTGTTTGTGGATTATTTTTCCAAAGAGATATCTCTTTCCTTCAAAAAATGGTATTTTCCTCATGGTTGACGACCTCGCTAGGTAACAAGGCACATTTTTCGTTGTTTATCTCTCTTACAAAGAATGACAACACAATTGTCGGGATTTTTTACGGCGACTCAATCCCTAGTAATGGGATAATCTTCCAATGGTCTACCATATCTTCCTTAATATTTCCTTCCAAAAATAAAAAATAAAAATCCTCAAAATATGATGTTGTATTTGCTCTGCAGAGTCCTGCAGAGAAAGAAAGAGAAAAGAGAGCATCCACAACATTTGATGGTTGAGACAAGGTCCGGAAGAAAAACATCATCTCAGCGCATTATTTACTCCTCAGCCTCGAAAGGAGAAATGGATTCACCCCGATCCATCAAAAGTCAAGGTCAGCAGCAAGAAGATGATGGCATAGATCCTAAGATGTACACCATATTCCAGAAGATGATAAAGAAAATGATGAGCAAGCAAGCTAACACTAGTTCAGAGAAGAATCCCTTTAGCCAGAAACTCAAAGATCATGCAACTAAAAAGTCCACCAAGTCTTCTAAGAAATATGTTCAATCAGAAGACACTTCAGAAGAATCAGCAGGTGATACTAATGAAGATTGCGAGGTTGTCCAGAAAGTTACTCACAAGCCAAAAGTTCAAGCAGTGACAGATCCATTTCAAGCACAGTTCAAGGAAATGGCTAGAGTGGTAAAAGATCTGCAAGCCGCTGCAAGGGCAAGAAAGTCTTTACCAATGAGGATTTTTACGACGGTTTAGAAGGGGATGAAAATCTGAAGAATCTTCCCCGTAAGTTCATCAAATTCGACGGTTCTGGTGATCCCAAAGCCCACCTCGCCTTGTTCTTCGTCGAGTGCTCTAAATTCAAGAAAGACAATAGGGCCCTATTTCTCTGTTTTCCTCGTAGCCTGGATGGCCCCGCCACCAAGTGGTACTCCGAGCATATCAATCCAATCAAACTATGAGAGTTCGATAAAGTGGTCAACCTATTCATTGAGTGATTTCTGTTCAACACTGAAGCGCTGCCAACGTTAAATCACCTCTGTAATCTGAAGCAGGGAGATAGTGAAAAAGCAAGGGACTTTATTCGCAGATGGAGAGAGACCTGCAATAAAATGAGGAGCTCAATTTCAGAGAAGCATGCACTCCAAATTATCTTGAACAACTTTTCACAGCCTTTGAGGAGTCTCATCTCTACCTCACCCTCAAAGTCTTTCATTGAACTCATTGAACGAGCCGAATGACTCAAGATGGGAATAGAGAATGGGGTCTATGAAGGCATTACCATTGCAAGAAACAGTCAAAATGCCAAAAAGAAGGCCCACTTCACTTTTTTGGCCAAATCTTTCAATAATAGCAAAGGCAACAAGAATAATCATGGTAACAGTTTAGAGATATTCAAAAGACAAAAGGAGAAGGATGTCAACAATGATAAACCTCTCCAATCCAGTCCTCAGCATAAGGAGAAAGATCAAGAAAAATCAAAGCACAAGGACAAGAGCATTGATCGAGAATTCACCCCTCTGGATCAGACACTCGAGAGTATCTTGGAGTATATGCTTACGAAAGACATTGTCCGGTTACCTAAAGTCGTTGATCCCCCAGCAATTATGGGCAGATTCAAATAACAGTTTTGCAAGTTTCATCGAGCAGTAGGGCATGATATGGAAAACTGCTTCGTCCTTAAGAACATTGTTCAAGACTGCATTGACAAGAAGCTCCTCGTTGAAGATGAAAAGGAGGACTAGTCATCCTGACTAAGCTTTTTCCATAATCATTCCAGAAGATGACAATGTCGACACTTTTCCATTTCTCATCTTGCTTTTTCAAAAGAATAATGTAATTCCATTCTCTTTCCTTGATTTTAAAGCATCAATAAAATCATCAAATTTTCCAATAGCTTGGCGCCATCTTATTTGTTTCTCCTTCCTTTTCACAATGTCTCTCTTGTGAGGAATGATCTTGAGGACGTCTATCAGTCAAGAAGCTTGTCGCTTTATTCATCAATTATCCTTCTTTTATTCAACATTTTTCTCCCTAGTTACACTGGGGCATTTTTTTAAAAATTTATCTTTACCTCAAAACATCCTGTATGCAGACAGGATAAACCAATCTCTCATTTTGCATGTATATGCACCCACTTGCATTAATTTTGCATTCATTTGCATCAATTTGCACTCATTCTTATTCATTCGTATTCAATTTGCATCAAAATTCTCCTTCAGGTGAAGGGATAAACCTGAATCATTTTCCATGATTTCCCCAAAATTCTTCAATTTCTATTCACTTCCCATTCAGGATAAGGGATAAATCCAGAGACTATGAATGATTTCTCATCCTAATCATCAATCCCTAACTTCAGTTTGCAATCTCTGTCTATTTTTTCTCAAAATTCTTTAGATATAATCCTCTTTCCAAAATCCAGTCTCCGCACTGGCGATTTGCAAGTTTTGATCCTCTAATCGAGTTCTCCTCTGAATTCTGATTTAGACTTCTTTTTATTTCAAACCCAACTCTCAGGTTGGTCCATTTTTCTTTTAGAAATTCGAGTTCCGACTCAGATTTCTTTCTTTTCAAAATCCAGCTTTTAAGTTGGTTTATATTTTTCCTTTGAAGATCCGAGTTTCGACTCAGGTTTTCCTTCAAATTATTTTTTTGAAGATCCGAGTTCCGACTCGGGTTTTCCTTTAAATTTTTTTTCCTTTGAAGATCCGAGTTCTGACTCGGTTTTCCTTCAAATTATTTTTTCTTTGAAGATCCGAGTTTCGACTAGAGTTTTCCTTCAAATTATTTTTTTTGAAGATCCGAGTTTCGACTCGGGTTTTTCTTTAAATTATTTTTCCTTTGAAGATCCGAGTTCCGACTCGGGTTTTCCTTTAAATTATTTTTCCTTTGAAGATCCGAGTTCCGACTCGGGTTTTCCTTTAAATTATTTTTTTGAAGATCTGAGTTCCGACTCGGGTTTTCCTTTAAATTATTTTTCTTTTAAAGATCCGAGTTCTGACTCGGGTTTTCCTTCAAATTATTTTTCCTTTGAAGATCCGAGTTCCGACTCGGGTTTTCCTTTAAATTATTTTTCCTTTGAAGATCCGAGTTCCGATTCGGGTTTTCCTTCAAATTATTTTTCCTTTGAAGATCCGAGTTCTGACTCGGGTTTTCCTTCAAATTATTATTTTTTTTTTTGAAGATCCGAGTTCCGACTCGGGCTTTCCTTCAAATTATTTTTGCTTTGAAGATCCGAGTTCTGACTCGGGTTTTCCTTTACATTATTTTTCTTTTGAAGATCCGAGTTCCGACTCGGGTTTTTCTTTAAATTATTTTTCCTTTGAAGATCCTAGTTCCGACTCGGGTCTTTTTCTCAAATTATCTTTCCTTTGTTGATCCGGGTTCCGACTCAAGATCTCTTTACTTTATTTGAGCTCTGACCT
Organism: Nuphar pumila; assembly: GCF_984573655.1. NCBI lineage: Eukaryota > Viridiplantae > Streptophyta > Magnoliopsida > Nymphaeales > Nymphaeaceae > Nuphar > Nuphar pumila. The sequence goes on along the minus strand of NC_143262.1, from coordinate 31,871,263 downwards.
GAGCTCTACATTCTCCTTTGTTGATCCGGGTTCTGACTCGTGATCTCTTTACTTTATTCGAGCTCTGACCCACGCTCTTTATTCTCCTTTGTTAATCTGGGTTCTGACTCGTGATCTCTTCACTATATTCGAGCTCTGACTTGAGCTATTTATTCTTCTTTGTTGATCCGAGTTTCGACTCGGGATCTCTTTACTTTGTTCAATCTCTAACTCGAGCTCCTTATTTTCCTTTGTCATTTCGAGTTCCGACTCATGAACTCTTTACTTTGTTCGAGCTCTGACTCGAACTCTTTATTCTCCTTTGTTGATCCAAGTCACCTCGATCTTCAGGGTCAGTCAATTTCTCTAATTTGACCTTTTGTCCACCAATTTCCAATTTAAATCTTCAGATCATTCAATTCTTCAATTTCGTATCTCGGGTCATTCAATTCTTTAATTTCGACCTCCGGGTCACCCAATTTCCAATTTTCAAATTACCAAATTCTCAATTTCGATCGTCAGGTCATCCAATTTCCATTTCCTCGTTTAGGATAAGGGGATAATCCTGAAACCATTCATAGAAGCGATCCAACTCTCTATAATGGTCCCCGTTCTTCATTGAACTGATAGTGTTCCAAGTGAACTGATAGTCGTTCTTCATTGAACTGATAGTGTTCCAAGTGAACTGATAGTCGTTCTTTATTAAACTGATAGTGTTTCAAGTGAACTGATAGTGTTCCAAGTGAACTGATAGTCGTTCTTCATTGAACTGATAGTGTTCCAAGTGAACTGATAGTCGTTCTTCATTGAACTGATAGTCGTTCTTCATTGAGCTGATAGTGTTCCAAGTGAACTGATAGTCGTTCTTCATTGAACTGATAGTGTTCCAAGTGAACTGATAGTCGTTCTTCATTGAACTGATAGTGTTCCAAGTGAACTGATAGTCGTTCTTCATTGAACTGACAGTGTTTCAAGTGAACTGATAGTCGTTCTTCATTGAACTGACAATGTTCCAAGTGAACTGATAGTCGTTCTTTATTGAACTGATAGTGTTCCAAGTGAACTGATAGTTGTTCTTCATTGAACTGATAGTGTTCCAAGTGAACTGATAGTCGTTCTTAATTGAACTGATAGTGTTTCAAGTAAACTGATAGTCGTTCTTCATTAAACTGACAGTGTTCCCCAGGAACTGATAGTCATTCTTCATTGAACTGATATTGTTCCCAGCGAACCAATGATCGTTCTTAATTGAACTGATATAGTTCTTAGCAAGCTGATGATCGTTCTTAATTGAACTGATATAGTTCCAAGCGAACCGATGATCGTTCTTAATTGAACTAATATTATTCCCAAAGATGGTCGTTCTTAATTGAACTGATATTGTTCCCAGTGAACTGATAGTCACCTCCTTTGGGGAAATGAGAGAATAATTTTCGTCACGGATGCGTTAAGCAGGATTTCAAATGCTCTCTTTCACTAAGTATTTCAAGAACATCTTGCCAATTTGTCAATCAATTACTTGTTGATTTCAAAATCTTTATTACACTAATCTTTGCCTCAAAATACCTTCAGCATTACTTCCAAAAGAGCAAAGCTTTTGTGAAAAAAAAGGATCTGAAATTCAAATTCTTTCTATTGGCCAACCAAAAGGATGAAGGATAAATCCTCGATATTGCCAGCAAAAGAAAATTCAATGTTATTGTAAAGCCATGAGTGATTGATATTGATCACAGTTATGGCACATCTTTAAAGACCATTATTGTAAAAATGAGGGAGTGAAAATATCCTGAGCACCATAAAAAGAGAGAATTCACCCAAGCCCTTGTCTCCTCAAAATCACCTAAGCTGTAATTAAATATCTGCAAAAGGGATCTCTCAATTGTCATCAAGATGAAGACGAACTAGGCGAGTAGACCCCCGAGGCCAAAGAAGATTTGAAACATCTCCAAAATGACGGAGTTTGTGACAGATCCTTCCAGGGAAAGTCCAAAGCACTGTCGAGTTGAAGGCAGTTGTGATGAACCTCCCGACAATCCCTAAAAGATATTTAATTTCCGCTATCATCCAAAGATCTCCAACCTATGAGCCAATATCATCCACATAACCCCTGAGGCAAAGAACGATCGAAACATCTCAAAGTTGAAAGAGTTTGTGACGTACCTTTCCAAAAAAGAGAAAGAGAGGGAAAAAAATAGAGAAAAAGTCAGGACATCTAACATAATGAAGGATGATGTAATAAACTCCCCCGAAGCCCAAGAAAGCTCAAAAGAGTGCAAAAAAATTATCATGAGATAAGCTCCCAGGATATCAAACTGCCAAATCTATCAAGAATCTTCTTTAAATTTGTGAAATTCTATTATCAATATTCTTTCATCAATCACTTTCATAATATTAAATTCTCTCTTTCCTACTCATATCAAGGAAATTGATAGCTTCTTTGAAGAAGGTCAATCGCAAACAATTTGAATTCCAAATCTTGATTCTATGAAGTCAATCTCATTGGGCGGTAATACTTCAGGTAGAAAAGAAGGAACATTTTTGCAACAATGTGCATCATTTTCAAATACTTTGAATCAACAACAGAATTCTCAATATTTTGACAATATTTTTTAGCTATACGAGCGTGGAGTGAGAGTTTGATGTCTGTTTTTGATATATTCTGACACCAATTTTCAATCCCTCTGTAGGACTTGATTAAAGGAGTTTTCAAGATTCCTTCCCTTCTTTTTATAATTTGAGCACCTGGGCTCTCAGAGTCGCACACTTTCCTGTGTCCCCACTGTCCCACCATAGACAGTCCTATTTCAGTTCGAGGTCGAACCACCAATCATTTTTTCGCAAAAGGCAAATTCAAAAGCTGATTTTAGTCTCAGAAAAGAGACGCCCATGATCATCCCTTTTCAAGCTTTAGGGACCCCATTTTACTTCCTTTTGCAAAAACCCTGTCGGATTTATTGTGCAAACTCCGAAGGTTCCATCATGGTCTCTTCCTTTGAGGATTCCATTCATTTTCTGCCTGATCAGGATAAGGGTACAAACCTGAGCCTCCTTTGATGAGGTATTTCATTTTTCGCCCGATCAGGTTAAGGGTATAAACCTGAGCCTCATTTGATGAGGTATTTCTTTTCTGCCCAATCAGGTTAAGGGTACAAACCTGAGCCTCCTTTGATGAGGTATTTCATTTTCCGCCCAATCAGGTTAAGGGTATAAACCTGAGCCTCACTCTGATGAGGTATTTTATTTTCGCCCGATCAGGTTAAGGGTATAAACCTGAGTCTCACTCTGATGAGATATTTCATTTTCCGCCCGATCAGGTTAAGGGTATAAACCTGAGCCTCACTCTGATGAGGTATTTCATTTTCCGTTCGATCAGGTTAAGGGTATAAACCTGAGCCTCACTTTGATGAGGTATTTCATTCCCCAATCAAATTAAGGGTCAAACCTGAGCTTTTTTCCAAGCGAAGCATTTTCTGTCCCATCCAGGTTAAGGGAAAAACCTGAACTTCACCGCCATAGAGCAAATACATTCATCTTCGTTCTCCATTTCATATCTACCATCTTCACCAGACTAATATCTCTATACTCAGTCAGATCCTTCTAACTGGGGCATTTTTTATATATAGCCTAAATTTGGTGTATTTTTCTTTGCCCCTACACTCGGCCACAAGCCGACTTAGTAGCAAATAGGGGCATCTGTAAACACCCCAATTTTTCACTCACCTCCCCGACATTTCCACCAAACATCACAATTCATCCCCTGAGATCGTCGGAGGGAAAAATGGTCATTTTCTAAGCCTGAAACTTGCAAAAGTCTAAATTTCATCTGCAACTCTCAAAATTTCTCTATTTTAGCTCAGATGTTCAAAGTTTTATTCCTGACAGAAGACAGGAATCTCCAAATCCTGGTTCATGATTGCATTTCATAAGACATGTCTTTGGATATCATCGCATGAGCATTTCATATCATCACTGCACTGCACATCATGTCATTTTGAGATCCAGAACTCTCAATTTCAAAACTCTTAATCCAGACTCGAGTTTTAACCTTTTCAAAATTGATTTCAAACCTTGGGTCTTCAAAATTGTCAATTCTTCCCATTTTACCCCCAGAACTCTGAATTTCAAAAGATTTTCTCAGGAAAACGATCTTGATAGTTTTCAATATGGATTTTAGCTTTGTACTTAACAATTTTATCTCAGATTTTGCCCTTTTGTCAGCAATTTCAAATATCATATCTTTTACAAAATCGCCCTACAGGGGCCACCTCTTTTCAAAATTTCCGCAATTAGTCCAAGTATTTCTTATTTGCCAGTTAGTCTAAATTTTTATGAAGATTCCAAAAAAAGAGGTTTTACTTTCTCACTTTTATTTCAATAAAGAAGCGATGTGGGGTCCACTCTAAGGTGGTGCCACATAGGCCTTCCTTTTGTAAAACTTGAATTTCGAAAAACCCAAAAATATAAGAGCCTTGTCTCTGAAGTGAAGCCATTTGGCACTTTATTTCTCTCTCCTTCCATCCTCTGCCATGTGTTAGTGTGGGATTCACCCAGAGGTGGTGCCACATGTCATTTTCTCTCACCTTTCATTTCTTTGCCATGTGTCAGTGTGTCCCCACCCTGAGGTGAGACCACGTGTCTCCCTCCCTGCACCTCCATTAATCACCACTTGTCCTCCCCACATCTTCCTCTTTTTATCTTCTGACATGTGTCAGTGTGGGGCCTCTTCAAGGTGGCGCCACATGTCTTCAGTCACTTTTTCTTATTTGATGCCACGTGTCACTGTGGAACTTCCCTAAAGTAGCGTCACATGTCCACCACCTTTATTTCTCTCTCCCTTGCCACATGGCACTCTGGGGTCACCCTGAGTCACCACGTGTCCATCTCTCCTTTCTCCAGAAAAAGTAGAATTGTGCCTTCCCTGAGGTGGCGCCATCTGAGGTGTTTTCTTCTGCAACTGACACGTGTATCTCTCTGCTTTCCTCAAAAAAAACAAGTGACACATGTCTCTCTCTGCTTTCCTTAGAAAAAGCAAGTGACACATGTCTTTCTCTGCTTTCCTCAGAAGAAGCAAATGACACATGTCTCTCTCTGCTTTCCTCAGAAAAAGCAAGTAATACATGTCTCTCTCTGCTTTCCTTAGAAAAAGCAAGTGACACATGTCTCTCTCTGCTCCCTTCAGAAAAAGCAAGAATTCAAATATTCAAACTCCAGACTAAGGTGGCGTCATATGCTTCCTCTGTTCTTTCCTTCTGACACATGTCAGTGTGGAGCCACCCTGAGGTGGCGGCCACATGGCAGTCTCTCATTCTTCCAGGAAAACAAGACTTTGAATTTCAAATAAAGGAAAACTCCAAGGTAGCATCCTTTGAGGTGGCGCCATATGGAAAGCTTCTGCAGAGAGAATTAAGTAAACTTTATTTTTGAATATTTTCAAATTCTGCTGAGGTGTCATATCTACAAAATTTGCATTTTTATTCCAAAATTCCAAAATGGCATACCCTGAGATGGCGCCACATGGAGGGTCCAGATGACCTCCTGTTTGAATTTCAAAATTTCTTCAGCAGTCTACAAATCCCTAGCCCACGCCCAGTCCAGAGGAGGCTTCTCTTTGGATCTGAACTCCAACCTAAGTCTTAATCTCAAGTCCCCTTTTCCTTCTTTGAAGTCCACACCCCTTTTGGGCTCATCTGAGCCTTTTGCATCTGGAGGCTATTCTCAAGGAGTCATCCTGTAGCCACCCATCTCTGGAGTTTCAAAACAGCAAAAGAACACAAGGTGAGTTTATATTCTAAGTGGTTCTATTGAAATAATGCCCTTGTCTCGAATTGCATATTGAATTTTTGTTTTGAAGAAAGGGTTCGTCCGAATGATGGATTAGACCATTTCCATAAAATGACATATATTAAGTAGGATCATGCTTCCTTGATGATTTTCCAGCATTCATGCATTATATAGATTTAATTCGTAATTTATTTCGTTAATTTAGCATATTTTAGGAATTAGTTAGATTTTTTTAGCATTTATTTCAATTCTGTTTAGTTTCTGTAATGCTCTATTTTTAGCAGTCAGTCCACTCGTTATTTCATGTTTTTATTTTTCTCTAAAAATGCCAAAAAAATTATATTACGCGCCCATAGTTGTCCCTAATAATCTGCAAAAAAATCGGAATCATTTGAATTCATTTATTGCGTTTGAAGTTCAAAATGCCAAGTCAGTTTTTATGACCCAGGAAACATTCTGAATATTTGGTTTCAACTTGTAAAATCAAGATCTTCTGCATATGAGATCTGATTTTTTATCCAAAAATTCCCTGAACTCGAGATTGAGCATAGTATTTAATATGATTTTATCTGATTTTTCTGATTTTTTTGATGTCTGACAAAAATCCGAGAGTTCGGGACACGTATCAAAGCCTGATTTGAGTCTCTAAGACTCTGGATCAAATTAAGTCGACTGGCTCTATCCCGAACTATGGTTCTGGAAGAGAGCCCAACAACGTGAAGACTGGGTAGAGATAGGTGGGGTGCTTTTTGAAAACATGAGCACATGCAGGCAAACGGAGGGCTCTAAAACCTAAAGAGATAGAGATTTTGAACATTTTTAAAGAAGCAAGCATTGTTTTCATACAATTCCTAGATTAAGGAGTGTTGTATTTCAGACCTAAGTCTAAGTGAGCATGAATAATTCTCCTCAATATGGTCCTACCAAACCATGCCTAGTCTACATGCAGTTCATGTCAGCTGGGTTCAAGTCTAGGCTCCTAGGTTCACATGATATCAAAAAACAATAGCTGACAATTCATAGAACATGATTCAGAAAATTGAACTAAGTCAAGCACACAATTGATCAGACGAAGACAGGTCCCATCACGGTCGCCAAACTAGTTATCATCGTAAAATTTTTGCTCGCTCCCTCTGCGAGAGTGAGAAGAAACCATTTTGCGAGTCAAACTCGACCAAAGTTTTGAAAATTGATTTTGAAAATTACTCGCCTCCGTTTTGAAAATTTGTGAGAAAAATCCGTGGAATGGGATCCGCCTGTTGGTACGAGGTTCAACAGTTCCTGGCGCCTTTATCTGGGATAATTGAACCAAGGATCAAATGTGTGCTTTGACTAAGTTAAATTATCTAAATCATGCTCTATTTTTCTAGAATACACAAAGAATCAGGCTTGTGCTATGAAATTTTGAAAAAGATGCAAGTTTTGAAAATTATGGTGTTTGCTTTGGAAAATTGAAATGTGTTTGGAAAACGCTTGGGAAAGTGCTTGAAATTGGAATTCCTGCGAAAATCATTAAAATTCATTAGAAATCAGAAATTTGCATTGGAAAATGAATTCTCAGAAAAACTTGAACTTTGGAAATTTGATTATGAGATTTAGATTGCTTTTCTGAGGAAATGGATTTGAGAATCTTGAGAAAGTCAGGAAGTTCATTGGAAAATGGATTCTCAAGAAAATCAAATCATTGAGAAAATCGACTTTGGGCAATTTTGGACCACAATTCTGAATTTCAAACTATTTATTACTAGATTTTCTTGCATTCGCGTCATTTCAAATATCAAGGAAATGTGAAAATAGGGTTTATATCCAACTAAGTCCAATAATCTCAGGATATTATTGGAAAATCTTAGAAAAACCCACATATTTGAGCTAACCCCATTTCAAGTTTGGCAGAGACATTCAAAGGAAGGAGCTGGAATCTGCAATTTTTCCTTTTCCTTTTATTTTATTTAGTGATGTAATAATTTAATGAAATTTTGAAATAAGAGCTTTACTTTTCTGCTTAGATTAGGATGCATATCATATAGTTTGAATTTCTGTAATATCATGATTATGTGATTCATGCATTATATTTTCAAAATCACTATGGATGTACACGAATGGCATGTGCACCAACTCTTAGGGAGTTGATGAACTTGGTGGATTCCATATTTATGACCCTAGTCGGAATATGGACGAGACCCAGATTCAACATCTTTCTACTAGTCACACTGAGCCTACAATCTTAGGCTATCTTCCAAAATTCATTACATATATTTGATTTTTACAAAATATTTTAGAATTAACTAAGTAAGTTACAAGCATATTTACCGCCATAGTCGGAATATATGGTAATCTTACCTTAGTTTAATTTTAAAATTGCATATTTTCTTGAAAAGATGTTTTCATAAAAAGACATTCATTCATTCATATCATTTGCATCATGAAATTACATGCATTCCTTATACTTTTTCTCAAAAAAAAATGATTCTATGGAAATCGATTACTCAAGAGACTCTGAAAATTTTCAAAGTTGGATTTTTCCAAGTCCAGTTTTTCACGATTTTCCCTGAAAAATGTTCTTTTCTTAAGATTCATTTCCAAAAGGAGTTTCTCATCATTCTCAAGAATCAAAATCGATTTTTCAATACTTCAAGGCTAAGATTCTCAGAATTTCAATTTCCTGAGTTTTGATTTTCCTTCTCCAAAGAGTTTTTTCCATAAATTTCCAATCATTTTCCAAAGAAAGTTTTCAAAGTTTGAATTTCCCCTGACAAATAGTTCCTCTTCAAGTGTTTTCTCAAGAATTATTTCTACTTTCCCAGGATTTTCTTCCATTCATGATTTTCCCAAATCTTTATAACTTTCTTGAGATTTCAAATCCTTTATTAGAGTTTTTTTGAGAAATCGATTTTCATCTTTTGCCTTAGAAACATTTTCCAACTCTAAAGCATTTTTTTTAAGCATACATTATGTTTTCCAACTTTCATTTCATAAAATTTCATAGCACATGCCTGAATTCTCTGTGCATTTAGGATAGAACATGATTTTGATGAATTAACTAAGTCAAGCACACATTTGATCCTTGGTTTGATTACCCCTGTTAAAGGCGGCAGGAACGGTCGAACCTCGTACCGACAGGTCGAACCCCATCCTATGGATTTTCCCGCTATTTTAAAAAATGGAGGTGAGTATTTTCAAAACAATTTTCAAAATTCTGGTCAAGTTTGACTCGCAGGATCGTTTCCCCTCTCTCCCACAGGGAAGGGAAAAATTTTGCGACGATAACAGGTCACCATTTACTATCTCTATAATTCTGATAAGAGTCCCAGGTGCCAGGCTGCTTTCCAAAATCGTATCGTTTAATGTTATCTGAAAGGCTCTCACAATAATTGTCATAATATCTTTGCCATCACTCTGAGATGAGAGTCAAAGAAACTTTACACCAGTGAGTTTTATCTTTATAGATCAATTGGAACAATTAATTCCAGCAACTTGATTTCTATGATATCAAAACATGGACAAAGGCTGCCTATGGGGATATGGGAGGATAACAGGGATATACAAATGCAAAAAACACAATGTACATGAAATGCAAAGTGCAATAAAAAAAACTTATATAGGGGAATATGATGTTGAACATAGACGATATCGAGATTACAGTGAAGGATCCAAATCTTGGGAAATTGTTGAATCCATCTGAGATATATAGGTTCAAGTGTGCAACGTGTATATAAAAAAAAAAGAACTATGAAATAGAATAACTAAAACCCATAATGCGAATTGAATCCAAAATATTGATCAGAGCTCACACGCCGCATTAGATTCAAACATTGAACTACTGAAATGAGAACTAGAGAAGAAAATGTGTTATACAGGAAACGTGGATGCAGACACAAATTACGATATGCAAAAATATACAAAAAAAAGAAAAAAAAATGATCAAAGCATGGATAGATTGGCAAAAGGGAATTGAGAATATGTTATGTCGTAACAATTGAAGAAGGAAATCATAACAAAATTAGGAAATAAAAAACAACAGAGGGACAACACAAACCGAAAATCAAAGAGGAATAAAAGATAACGTGAATCGGCTACAGAGAAGTAACGATCAAGATACAGAGTGTATTTTCATATTGAAAGGACTTGAATCAAAAAATGAACCAACAAAGTGATTTATAATCTTAGCAAAGAAAGAAATTCAATGTAATTGATAAAAAAAACTTCTGCCAAATGAATCCGATCTCATACGGAATCAGATCAGATATCATCGCAGAGATCATTTGTAAACACCCCAAATTTTCCACACTCATTTCAGACAACCCTCCTCGTGCAGTGCCAACCCTGTTAGGTCAATGTAGGAGTCAAACCCTGAGTTTGTGTCAGAAAATCACCATTTTACCCACTCTTATTAGGAAAATTACCATTTTACCCCTAGGATATCCCGAACCTTAGTCAGTCGGAGTCAACCAAGCTCATTGGTCAGTTCAGAACAGTTAGAATATCAGTCATTTCAAGCTCATCTGAGCTCACAATGAACAAACCATTTCCATTTCTGGCCATTCCTGCCAAAATGGGATCATTTCTTGTGAAATGAGCTCATTTCTCACTCAAATCTAAGTGAATTGTCTCTGAGTCAGTCATTCATAGTCAGCCATATTCCCCTGAGTCTACCCTGAGCTCACCAGGAGTTCAAGCACTCCAGTTTTTGTTCAAAACCACTTCCAAGTGACTAGGTGCCCATTTTAGCCCATTTCAGCTCGTTTAGCTGAAATTGAGCTTAGTCCAGTCAGTTGAGCTAGTGTTTGAGCTTCAATTTTAGTTCATCTCAGTACTACTAATCTTCATCCCAGATCAAACCCAGCTCAGATTCGTAATTCACTTCACTCTGGTGACAATTCTGTACCATTTCTCTAAAAATGGCAGCTTTTCTTGATAATTCAGTCGAGTCAGTGTCTTGTCAGTTCACTTGAGTTCTGAAACTCTAAAACTCAGCTCATTTCAGTTCAATTCAGCTCAGACTCTAATTTTCAGTGTCACTCTAGCTCGGTAGGGCCTGAAAACCATTTCTTCAACCATTTTGCAAATTTTATCAATTTTAATTTTTTTTAAACTGGTACGAGTGTCAATCGGGGTCTGACATCCAAAATTTTTTATTCAGGGTTAGCATTTCGCATAGCATTTCATATCATTTCTCAGCATTTCATAACATTTTATTTCATTTTCGAAGTCTAGAACTCCAGTTTTATAAATTTCAATCAAGATTGAGTTTTTAAAAGTTTCCAGAAATCAATTTCAAACTCTGGGATTCCAAAATTGATATTTTTACCCATGGAATTCTAAATTTAGAAATATTTTCTTGAGAAAAACAATTTGGATTTATTTTAAACTCAAATTTTCGAAATCTATGCTGGATTTGCTTCGCAACGGGGTATTAAACTTCAAAATCCGAGCTTGTTTCAAAAACTACCAAAAATAGCTCGTTTCGTCTGGGAATTTTCTGAAAAGACTATTTTACCCCTCTAATCGTCAAAATGAATTTCAAAAGTGGAATTGGGACCCGCTCTGAGATGACCCATCCATTTGCATTTGTCTTTTTAATTTATATATATATATATATATATAAATTTATTACATTCTCCTTATTTTCTTTTCTTATTTATTTATTTATTTTACCTAAGGTGGGACCCACAAGGGGGTCTACCACCCTAGTCCTCTCTCTTCCTCCCCATTTCCTTTCTTTCTTCTCCTTTCCTTTTTCTTCCTTCTTTCTTCCTTCTTTTCCTTCTTTCTTTCTTTTTTTCCTTCTTCTTCTTCTTTCTTTTTCTTCCCTTCCTTCCTCCCTTCCTTTCCCTAGCCTTCACCCATTCACGTAAAGTTGCTCATCAAGGTCATCTCCTATTAACCCATATTATTAGAAACTTAGGTTTTTTGAGTTTATTAGACCTTAAGTTATCAAAAAAAGAAAAGGGGGGAACGGATGGGCTATTCTCTTATTCACGTCTCTATCTTTTTCTCTCTCTCATTCACTCTCTCACGCTCAATCTCTCTCAGCCCCTCTCTTGGCTATCTCCCTCTTACTCCAGCTTCAACACAGCCTCCACAACAACTCCATCTTCACATAGTAGCAGTCGTTCACCCCCATCTCCTCCAACTGGTGCTTCCTTGGCAACTACAACACCTCTTCCAATCGGCGTCTCCAGCTTGCAGTTCTCCAACCACCTTCAAAGCATCCACCCTTTGCAGCAGCTCCTCTAGATTCAACCACCACGACTACACCTCCCTAACAGCCTCCCTCTAGCCAGTTCATGCAGCTCCAAGGCAGTCCAAATCACCTGCCATCCCCACAGGCCATCTCCTTCAACCTCAAAGCAACCCAGTCCCTTCAAGCTCTTACCAGCCGGTAGCCATTTCCTCTTGGATTTACGCTTAAGCAGCCTTCATCATCCGACTACAGCCCTCCTTGATTCCTTCAAGCCGTCATACATTGCAGCAAGACCCCCCCTTTCAACCGATCCAAGGTAAGGTTCCATGTTGCTTATCAGATTTTTTTTATTGTTATTGTTTTGCAATTTCCCCTTTGCCGCACCTTGATATGAGCACCCCAAGCTTCATCTTGATGAAGGTGATGTGCAACCATTTCAAAACTGGACCTAAGATGATATAAAGGTTTCTTCCATGATCGTGAGTGATAAAAAATATATAAAAAAAAGGGAAATACGAAATACACATATCTCATGTGTAGGGGCTAATTAAACGATAAGGTCCATCCACTCAATGGATTGGATCTTCCGTTTCGCAAGCCAACAACAAAGAATATGTTGTATCCCCATTGATTTGTGTATTAGTTTTATATTTCATGATATTTTATGATAGAAAATGCATTTAGGTTAAGATGTTAATTTATTTCATTCATTTCAATGTAAATTTCATTATTATCTAAGTTAGAATCCATAGAGTTCATTTCGATACAAAGTCCATAGGCTATTTCATGTGAATTTTTGCATCTTTAAATTCTGCGAATTTTATTACTGTTAGATCCGTACGACTTTTAGTTCCTGTAGAAATTTTGATCTAATTTTAAATCATTATTATCATAAAAAAATAAAAGGGTGACAATGGGTTTTGGACCTTCCTGGAATTTTCAATATTTGTTTTAGCTGACAAGAGTAGTCAGGATCACCCCTATGGAAGATCTGAATTCCCTCCTTAAAATCACAGTGGATTTATGATAGAATCTACTAATTATCTAGAATTTTTGGGATTTTTCCAAACATATTGGCCTCTGGTAAAAATCGATTTTCCCAAACCCTTGGGAAAATCTTGATCTTTCTTTGTCAGGGTATAGACAGATCCTAGTGTATTGTGTCCGCTCAATCCATATCCCAAATGCAAAAACTTTCAACACAAAAGTTGTTCATAACCCATTTTCCTGTCATTTCACAAAATGTGGGGATTTTTGGGATTATCCCAGTATTTTTCCCGAAATTTTCTTTTTTGTCTGACAGACTCCAATATCCAGAAATTCTAGAGATTTAGGTCTCTGATAACAACGTACCCATTTCCAATCCGAAACCCAAATCCCAATGATGTGAAAAGAGGAAATTTTCTTATGTTTGGAAAGGACATTTTCCCATAATTTTAGTTATTTTTTCATCAATATGCTATTTTTCTCATATTTTATCCTGAAACCTGTCTGTTTCCCCCAAATCCTAGAGTCACCGGATTCCGATCCGACTTGTCGGAGCTGTATAGATCCGACCATAGGTCAAAACCAGAATGTGTAAAAGGCAAAAATCTTTGCCTAACTGTCCTATGTCACCCTATAAAATTTGGGAAATGTTTATGGAAGTTTGATATCCGAAATCTAATTTAGAATCAACATTTTAGGCAAAATTTTGATTTTTTAGTATTTTTTGCTATTTTTCATATTAAGATAATACAAAAAAATAGATTTTCGAGCTCCATTCTGTTTTTAGGGTCAGTCTAGGTGTCCATGCCAAATTTGGCTCAAATCCAAGTTCATTTGCTTTATATGTTACTTTATCCTTAAATTCAGTAGCGAAAATCTGGCGAAAATCAAGTTAAATTTGATATTTTATGATATTTTTGCCATTTTAGGGTTTCATTCATGTAAATAAGCATGTCATATCATATTAGGGTTAATTTCAATCTCATTTGCATTTTAATTTTCTATTTTTGCAAAATTTATTTCAGAAAACCCTGGTTTCAAGGCCATAGTCTTGTTATCAGGGGCATTTTGGTCATTTTGACCTAAATTTCGAAATTCCAATTTCTAATTCCATAAATTTTTATACATATCATCATATTTCATCATATTATGTTTGATTTATTTCATTTAATTTTCAAATTTTCAAAATTTATAAAAATTCTTTTAGAAAACCCTGATTTCAAGGTCATCAGGGGCATTTTGGTCATTTTGACCCCAATTTTGAATTTCCAAGTTTATTTTCAAAATTTATTCATTATTTCTCATGTTTATATCAAAGGGGGTATGATTCTGGGTTTATATCTGAATAATATCCGATAATTTCCAATATTTTCAGATAAATTCAGAAAAACCAACATTTTGAGCTAACACTATTTTCTAGTTTTGCATGAACATTCAAGAAGAAGACTTAGTTATTTTATTTCTTTTTTTTATTCAATTAAATGTAAAAATCAATGTAATATTTGGAATAAGAGTTACTTTTCTGCTTAGAATAGGACTGTATTGCATATAGTTTAATTTCTGCAAATTTTGATATTTGATGCATCATTCATGCACATTTTTCCAAAATCCACTATGGTTGACACGAATGGCACGTGCACAAGCTCTTATGGAGTTTATAAACTTGGTGGGATTCATATTTAAGTCCATAGTCAGAATACAAAAAAACCAAGATTTATGATCTTTATATTAGCCACATTTAGCCTACACTCTTAGGCTAACTTCAAAAATGAACTGCATTTCTCAAAACTCAAAAGGATTTCCCAATTCCTCAATGAAATATCTTTCAAATTCATATTCATTCATTCATATCATTCAAATTACATTATTTTCAAATTCATTTTCCAATTTCAATTTCAGAGAAATCGATTCCCCAAAAAATTCTAAGTTTTCTCAGGATTGGATTTTCTCATAATTCTGAGTTTTCAAATGACATTTCGAAACATTTTCCAAGTTCAAAACAAGATTTTCCAATGTTTTAACATTCTCAAATTTTAAAATCCCAAGTTTTCATAAATCAATTTTCTCAGAGTTTCCATTTTCCTGAGAATCCATTTTCCATTTCAAAAGTCATTTTCCAATGAACTTCCAGACTTTCTCAGAATTCTCAAATCCATTTTCTCAGAAAAGTAATCCAAATCTCAAAATTGATTTTCTCAAAAGTTCAAGTTTTTCCTGAGAATCCATCAATCATTCAGAATTCATTTTTCAATACAGATTTCTGATTTCCAATTAAGTTCAATGATTTTCCCAGGAATTCCATTTTCAAGCACTTTTCCAATCATTTTTCAAATGCATCTCAATTTTCCAAGCAAACTTCATCCTTTCAAAACTTGCATCTTTTCAAAATTTCATAGCACATGCCTGATTCTTTGTGCATTCTAGGAAAATAGAGCATAATTTAGATAATTTAACTTAGTCAAAGTGCACATTTGATCATTGGTTCAATTACCCCTGATAAAGGGTCCATGAACGGTTGAACCTCGTACCGACAGGCGAATCCCATTCCACGGAATTTTCCCGCAAATTTTTAAAACGAAGGCGAGTAATTTTCAAAACCATTTTCAAAACTTTGGTCAAGTTTGACTCGCGAAATTGTTTCTCTCACTCTCGCAGAGGGAGGGAGGAAAAAATTTTGCGATGATAACAGGTTTGGCAACCGTGATGGGACCTATCTTTGTCTGATCAATTATGTGTTTGACTTAGTTCAATTTCCTGAATCATGTTCTATGAACTGTCAGCTTTATTTTTCTGATATCATGTGAACCTAGGAGCCTAGACTTGAACCCAGCTGACATGGATTGCATGTAGACTAGGCATGGTTTGGTAGGACCATATTGAGGAGAATTATTCATGCTCACTTAGACTTACGTCTGAAATACAACACTCCTCAATCTAGGATTTGTATGAAAACAATGTTTGCTTCTTCAAAATATTTCAAAAGTCTATCTCTTTAGGTTTTAGAGCCCTCTGTTTGCCTGCATGTCCTCATGTTTTCAAAAACCACCCCACCTATCTCTACTCGGTCTTCACGTTGTTGGGCTCTCTTCCAGAACCACAGTTCAGGACAGAGCCTCACAACTGGGTCATAGTTCAACGTATATCAGTTGGCGCTCAAGGACGTTGGGAAAACACAAGCCTAGAACCGGAGATGAATTTTTATGCCACGTACATCGAGCCTCGGTTCGAGTATATCGGCATAGCATGATTGGACACAGTTGATTTGAGCCTAGAGTCAGGATTAGGGTCCTAAAGCTCTTTCAAAACTTGATACATTTAGAGTCAGCTTCTTAGGGAATGTTGTATGTGCATAATTGTTTGTGATTGAATGCATGATATTCATTTTCATCTTATTTTTCCATATTTTCCTCAATATTTCCAAAATACTGGACAATTTTCCAAAATACCTCATTTTTCATCTTTTGTAAAATATCTCCTTTTTCTCAAAAACCCTAGACGATTTTTTCAAATTATCCACCTTTTCTTTAAAACTCCAGGTGATTTTCCATTCTTTTGTTCCTCTGGACTTCGAATTTCCAGCTTTGTATTTTATCCTGCTTGTAATTTTCAAAATTCTTGTATTTTTTCAAAGTCTAATTCCAATCTTCCTATCTTTCAGTCCAATGGCATTCAGTCAGCTCGATTTTGTTTTTCCTGAGTGTGACATCTCCTACGAGGTGCGACAAAGTCTTCCCGAGCATCGAGCTCTCAACACCGGACCTTTCTTCTCCCGGTGGTACTATACTTGGTTCAAAAACTTCTCTCGTATGTTTTCGGACCACCTGAGCAATTGCAAGTTGGAACTGGCATCCGCAATGAGAAAGTTGACAGTTAATGGCAATCTGATCCATGCACTGGAAGAGCAGTGGAATCCGTGCACTTGCACATTTTGGTTCCCATGGGGTGAGATGACACTACTGATGGACGAATTTTCAGAGATCATGGGACTGCCTGAGCCAGCCGGTCAGCCTGAAGATCCGTTATGTTACGACAATGAAGCCATACATGATACTTCAAGTACAAGGTTTTGATGATGAGCAAGTAGAATCAACTGCATTTCAGCTAAGGCTATGAAGAAATTGAAGAATTCGGTGAAGAATCCTTGAAGACTAGTGTGCAAATGTTTAATTCATTAAAAGTCTTAGATTCTTGTAAGAGCCTTACTTAGAGTGCATATTTAGGTTGCATTTCATCTTAAAAGTCTTTAGAAAAACTTTTCTAAAAGAAACTCTTTTGAAAATCTTTTTAGAAAACTCTTTTCTTAAATTTTCATATTTATTAGTCGACCAATAGACTTATCAGTCGACTAATCCTTTCGCGCCATATTTTCTAAAAAGTCATTCGTGTCAAATTAGTCGACCGAAGGTTTTATCAGTCGACTGGACAGAATGTCTGTTTTCTGGAAAATTAGCAGTAATCGACTAATGGTTTTTCAGTCGACTGAACAGAACATGTGTTTTCTGAAAAATTTAGCAGCAGTCGACTAATGCTTTATATCAGTCGACCGAACAGAATGTTTGTTTTTCAGAAGTTTTTAGCAGCAGTCGACTAAAAGGTTTTTCAGTCTACTGATGATATTATCAGTCGACTAACTTTTCTTAAGTCGACTAAGTTTCAAAAGTTCAGATTTTCAAACGGCTCGATTAACATATCAGTCGACCGACGATAACTGTCAGTCTACTAATAACTAACTATTAGTCGACTAACTGATGTTTCAGTCGACTAATTTTGCCGTTTTCCTAAAACTTCAAAAAGGTGTGTCTTTTCATTTTTCAAACGTTTTGATCGTTCAAAATGGACAGTTTTGACACCCTTTCATACTCTCAACGTATGGAATCTTTTAACTATAAATATGAGTGCATTTTACACTCAAAAACAACAATTCAATCGATTTGAATCTTGCTTTTCACTCTTATTCAGTCAAGTATTTGTTTTCTCACTCACGTGATATTTTCACTTCAGTTTTTCACTCAAATCACTTTGAGAGATAGTGAATTCATGAGTAGAGTGTTTCAACAACCTCAAAAGCCAATTGCATCTCATTTGCATTCAAAAGGAAGGCTCATAGGTTGTATTGTAAGTTCTTATTTCTTTTCTGTAAAAAGGACTCCTTGGTGTAAAGGAGTTGTTTGCTTTCAGTTGGGTTGTTACTGAAAGTGGGACCGATTATGGTCTGTGTGATCTTGTAGTTTACAAGGTTGATAGTGGAAAATCTCAAGCGGGTTTTGCTTGGGGACTGGATGTAGGTCGGGTTTGACCGAACCAGGATAAAATCTTGTGTTCTTTGTGTGTTTGCTTTGAGATTTGCAAAATCCTTCAATATTCCGCAGAAAGTTTTTAAAAGCACTATTCACCCCCCCCCTCTAGTGCTCGTTGCCTCGATCCTAGTGCACTTTCATTTGGTATCAGAGCACAGGTTTGTTATTACTTTGATTTGACCATCATCTAGCATGGCAACTACAACATCTCAGCACAAAGAAGGAAGCTCCTCTGTGCATCCTCCTCTCTTTGATGGAACAAACTATGGATACTGGAAAGTAAGAATGACAATATTCCTGCAATCCATGGATCTCGATATCTGGAGAGTTGTTTCAGAAAAGTACCAAACTCCATCAACTGATTTCAGCCGATGGACCGATGATGAAAAGAAGATTGCTTCACTGAATGCCAAAGCTATGAATGCGCTGTATTGTGGCGTTGACAAGGTAGAGTTCAATCGCATCTCTCAATGCTCTACAGCTAATGAAATCTGGCATACTCTTCTCGTAACACACGAAGGTATGTCAAAGGTAAAGAAATCTAAAATTGCTTCTTTAGTTCATAAATTTGAATTGTTCAAAATGAAGCAAAATGAATCTATATCGGACATGGTAACTAGAATGACCGATATAACTAACACTTTGAAATCCCTTGGAAAAGAATATTCACAAGTGGATTTAGTCAGAAAGATTCTAAGGTGTTTAACTCCTGAATGGAAGAGAAAAACCACTGCTATTGAAGAAGCAAATGATCTCAATACTCTCACTCTTGAAGACTTAGTTGGTAACCTAATGGCATATGAGGTCCAACTTCAAGACAGACAAGAAGAAGAGCCTAAAAAGAAATCTCTTGCTTTTAAGGCTACTTCTGACTCAGAAGATTCTGAAGAAGATGAAGATGAAGATATTGCCCTCATCACAAGGCAATTCAGAAGATTCATCAAAAAGGGAAGATTTCAAAGAAAGGCAAAGAAAGTAGATTCTTCCATTCCCAATGAAGTAAAGTGCGTTAACTGCAAAAAGGCCGGACATATCAAGAAAGATTGTCCTCTTCTCAAATTCAAGCCCAAGGACCAATTCAAGAAGAAAAAGGCATTTCAAGCCTGTTGGGATGATAGTGACTCCTCCTCCGATGAAGAATCAAATGAAGAAGTCGCCAACATGTGTTTTGTAGCACAAGAGAATTCGGTAAGTCAATTTGACTATGATGAGTTATTTAAAGCATTTAATGATTTATATGCTAAATTTAAGAGTCTTAGTTCTAAAAATAAAGAGTTAAAAACTGAAAATTTAACTCTTGACTCTCAAAATAAAGTGTTACTTCAAAAAATAGAAGATCTCAAGAAGGAAAATTCTTGCCAAGTACTTGAGATAAAAGAAATTGGAGTTAGAACCAATCTCTTACAAAAGGAAATATCTAATCTTAAAGAAAAGTCAAATGATCTTCTTTCTATAGTGACCAAATTCACAAATGGTCAAGAGAATCTAGAAAAATTTCTTGGTTCTTAAAGATGCTCGGTTAATAAAACCGGATTGGGATATAGCTTCTTTGATACTCAAAATAGACCAAACTATGTGGTGAAAAATCAAAGACATTATTCTCAACCTTTTGTTCATAAAACTAAATTTTCTAGTTCTAATAGAAATGCATCTAGAAATGATTATTCTAGAAATGATTATAGAAAGAATATTTATTATCAAAGGAAACCAAAATCCAAATGGATATGGGTTCCTAAGACTAACTCTCATGGACCCAAAAATAGAAAGGGGTCAAATGCTCTGTTTTCTGATTTTATTGTAGGTACACAACATAAGGAGCAAATGGATATTGGACAGCGGCTGTTCCAAACATATGACTGGAAGGCCGGAGTTATTTTCCAACCTCCAAAATAAGGATGGAGGAACCGTCACCTTTGGTGACAATAACAAGGGAAAAGTGATAGGTATTGGTAATATTGGTAATCCAAAATTTCCCTTGATAGAAAATGTTCTTTTAGTAGATAGTTTAATGCATAATTTAATATCTATTAGTCAATTATGTGATAAAGGTTTTCATGTTTCTTTTGAAAATGATTTATGCTTAATTTCTGATTTTCAATCTAAAAAGATCATTTTTAAAGGTAAAAGAAGAAACAATGTGTATGAACTATATCTAGATGAATTACCCTCTTTTAATGAAAAATGTCTTATTGTTTCAAATGAAATTCAATGGTTATGGCATAAGAGACTTGGACATGTTAACTTTAAAATTATTTCAAAGTTATCCAAGAATGATCTTGTAAGAGGCCTACCTAGAATACCATATAAAAAGGATCACTTATGTGATGCTTGTCAAAGGGGTAAACAAATCAAGAGTTCTTTTAAAGCAAAAGATATAGTTTCAACAAAACGTCTTCTTGAACTTTTACATTTAGATCTATTTGGACCATCTAGAATTCAAAGTTTGAATGGTAGCAAGTATGCTTTTGTTATAGTAGATGATTATTCTCGGATTACATGGGTGATTTTTCTAAAAAGCAAAAATGATGCTTTTTCAGAATTTTCTAAACTTTATAGAAGAATTACAAATGAAAAATCTACATCTATTATTAAGATTCGTAGTGATCATGGTGGTGAATTTGAAAATGAATCTTTTCTAAAGTTTTGTGATTTACATGGTATATCTCACAACTTTGTTTTTCCTAGAGCAGCTCCACAAAATGGAGTTGTTGAAAGAAAGAATAGAACTTTGCAAGAATGTGCTAGAACCATGCTTCAAGATAAAAATTTACCAAAATATTTTTGGGCTGAAGCAATTAATACAGCATGTTATGTCTTAAATCGTGCTCTTATTCGACCAATTTTACATAAAACATGTTTTGAATTGTATTATGATCGTATACCAAAGATCTCATATTTCAAAATTTTTGGTAGTAAATGTTTCTTGTTAAATACCAAAGATAATCTTGATAAGTTTGATTCAAAATCAGATGAATCAATATTTTTTGGATATTCTTCTAGAAGTAAAGCATATCGTATTTTCAATAAAAGAACATCTTGTATTGAAGAATCTTTACATGTTGCATTTGATGAGAATTGTGAGCAGGTTATTCCTCTAAGCGAAGAAGAAGAAGCAACACTTCAAGAAGAACCCTTGATAGAGAGTACTTATCAAGAAAATATTCCTCTTCAACCGGTTTGGAAAGAAGTTCCTAATCATCCACATGAACAAGTTATTGGTGAAATAAAGAGTGGTGTCCAAACTAGAAGGCAGTTAGAAAAATATATTGCAAATGTTGCTTTCATATCTAAATTAGAACCAAAGAATATCAATGAGGCATGTGATGATGAATTTTGGCTTTTAGCCATGTCTGAAGAACTTAACCAATTTACTAGGAATGATGTTTGGGATCTAGTTAATAGACCAAAGGATCATCCAGTAATTGGAACAAGATGGGTCTTCCGAAATAAGCTGGATGAAAATGGTGAAGTCATTCGTAACAAAGCAAGGCTAGTGGCACAAGGCTATAATCAAGAAGAAGGCATAGATTTTGATGAAACCTATGCACCAGTGACTCGATTAGAGTCAATTCGTATGATGCTTGCTTTTGCTAGTTACATGAACTTCAAGTTATATCAAATTGATGTTAAGAGTGCATTCTTAAATGGACACATCAATGAAGAAGTTTATGTAGAGCAACCCCCAGGCTTTGAAAATGAGAAATATCCAGAAAAGGTCTACAAATTGAAAAGAGCTTTGTATGGACTCAAACAAGCACCAAGAGCGTGGTATGAAAGACTACGAAATTTTCTAGAACAATCTGGTTTTTCCATTGGTCGGGTAGACTCCACTTTATTTATTAAAAATCTTAATTCAGATATTCTTATTGTGCAAATTTATGTTGATGATATAATATTTGGTTCTACTAATGATTCTCTTTGTAAAGAATTTGCTAAAGCTATGCAGGAAGAGTTTGAAATGAGCTTGATGGGCGAATTAAACTACTTCCTTGGACTTCAAATAAAGCAAACTGAAGAAGGAATCTTCATCAATCAGGGTAAGTATACAAAAGAACTTCTCAAGAAATTTGGGATGGACTCATCGAAATCAAGAAGGAATCCTATGAGTACAACTACTTCTCTTGATAAAGATGAAAATGGTAAAAGTGTAGATACTAAGCTCTATAGAGGTATGATCAGATCTCTATTATACTTAACTGCTAGTCGACCTGATATTATGTTTAGTGTTTGTATGTGTGCAAGATTTCAAGCTAATCCAAAGGAATCTCATTTAACTGCAGTAAAACAAATTCTTCGCTATTTGAAAGATACTTCAAATTTCGGTTTGTTTTACCCAAAATCATCTTCCTTTGATTTAGTTTCATATAGTGATGCAGATTTTGCAGGAAGTAAATCTGATCGCAAGAGTACTAGTGGAACTTGTCATTTCTTGGGAAATTTCTTAGTCTCTTGGTTTAGTAAAAAGCAAAATTAAGTATCACTATCAACAACTGAAGCTGAATATATAGCGGCTAGTTTAGCATGTTCACAAGTACTTTGGATGAAACAGACCTTAAAAGATTTTGATTTGAATTACTCCACAACAACTATTTATTGTGATAACACTAGTGCTATAAATCTTTCGAAAAATCCTATTCAGCACTCAAGAACTAAGCATATTGAAGTTAGACATCATTTTTTAAGAGATTATGTGTTAAAAGGAGATATTTCGTTAAATTTTATTTCCACTAAAGAACAACATGCTGATATCTTCACTAAACCTCTTAAAAATGAAGATTTTATGAGAATTAGGAGAGAACTAGGTATTTGCTCATTTTTGGATTTATAAAAATGCTGATTTTTTGAACAAAATCTCAAAATCGCACTATATTAGTCGACCGATAAAATTCTAGTCGACTGATGTTTTATATTTTGGAATGTATCACATCATATTAGTCGACCGATATATTTCTAGTCGACTGATGATATTTTTAGAATTAGTCGCATTATTAGTCGACCGATAAAGTTTTAGTCGACTAAAATTTTTAAATCTTAAATGAAGGGACCCGACACCCCTTGGATTTGTTTTTAAAAAACCCGTTTTTTTTTTAAAATAAGGCATCGTTTCACTTTTTTTTTGCACCTTTTTCGTTTTTTTTTTCTTTAAAACGAAACTCTTAAACCGAAAACCCCCCTCTTTCTCTTTTGCCTCTCTCTCTCTCTATTCCGAAAAACCCTCGGAGTGCCATTCGACTCCATCATCGCCGGGATTTTCTTACCGTAACAGGGAGACGCCGGAATCTTCTGGCCGTGATCTTCAAATGCCGGAATCCTCTTGCAGCGACTGACGCATCTTTAAAACACTCCGGAACTCTCTTGCCGTGACAGTGCATTACCGGAATCCCCTTTTGGCCGACCTCTCCTCACCGTCAGCCACCACATTGTCCTTCATTTTTTGATCGCCGGAAAGCTTTTTCCCTTTGCCGGACGTCATTTGGAAGCTGACAATTTGGTAACCATGCCTCGCACGAAGTCTACATCTGCAAAAGGTTTAGGTTCTCCTCCTCCTACACCTACTTCAAGACATGGTTTTTCACTAAGATTACTTTGCAACCCTCTTCTCTATGACACTTTTGGATCAATTTCTGCACTACCTATTTTACCAGGCCGAAATGTTCTATTTCACTTGTTTTCTCGTTACAAAATAAGAGAATTATTTCCTGGTATTTCACATCTTTTTGATGCTTGTGCAGATACACTTCACTATCCTTTTCTCATTCACTTGTTTTACACAAATTTACAAATGAACCATGAAACTGGAATTTTATCTTCTCTTGTTCGTGATGTTGAAATCGAGTTTGATTCAAAATTACTTGGAGAAATTCTTGAAATTCCATCTTCAGACACTCTTTTCAACACTATTGAAATGAATGATGAAAGAGTTTTTGAACAAATTCTTCTTCCAGAAGCACCTCACTGCCCTCCTTTCAAAAATACTAATCTTCAAACTCGTGCACGCATTGCTGGACGAATCCTTGCCCACAATGTTCTACCCAAAACTGGTTCTTTTGATTATTATTCCACAGATCTATCTACGGCTCTTTATGTTTTATTTGGGAATATTTCTGTCAACTGGGCCAATGTGTATTTTACAAACTTGTGGAAACAAAAACCATTTCTTCCTTATGGTTGTCTTTTAACCCGTATTTTTAGACATTTTAAAGTTCCTTTAACAAATAAAAAGTACATTGAGCAAAAAGAGTTCTTTGATCAAACAATTTTTAAAAGAATGAAAATTAAATATCTGTCTCCCTTAAATGTTGATCAAACTGAACCATCTGATCCTAATGAACCATCTATTTCTGAACCTTCACCTTCTGCAACACCTTCATCTTATGCAAAAAGAAAGAAATTTTCGACAAATCAAGACCATGATGAAGTTATGCAGAGACTGGAAGCTTTGGAGCTACATCAACACACCTTTCGTGAAGAAGTGACTCAACAACTTGCTTCAATTCAGAAGGATGTAACTGCCATTAAGGATTTGCTAAACTCTCTTTTCTGATCTTTGATCTTTGAAAAACATACTTTATGGGTTGTAATATTTTAAACTTATCTCTATTTCTGCTTATGCTATTTTTGCCCTTACTCTTTTTGATTCTGACAAAGGGGGAGAAAAAGATAAAGATAGCATTACTTTTAAATTGCAAGGAGATCTTGAGAAAAAGATGATAGCAATTACATTACAGGAGATCTTGCATGAGAAATGCAAAATTAAGAGTCGACTAATCCTTTCGCGCCATATTTTCTAAAAAGTCATTCGTGTCAAATTAGTCGACCGAAGGTTTTATCAGTCGACTGGACAGAATGTCTGTTTTCTGGAAAATTAGCAGCAGTCGACTAATGGTTTTTCAGTTGACTAAACAGAACATGTGTTTTCTGAAAAATTTAGCAGCAGTCGACTAATGCTTTTTATCAGTCGACCGAACAGAATGTTTGTTTTTCAGAAGTTTTTAGCAGCAGTCGACTAAAAGGTTTTTCAGTCTACTGATGATATTATCAGTCGACTAACTTTTCTTAAGTCGACTAAGTTTCAAAAGTTCAGATTTTCAAACGGCTCGATTAACAGATCAGTCGACCGACGATAACTGTCAGTCTACTAATAACTAACTATTAGTCGACTAACTGATGTTTCAGTCGACTAATTTTGCCGTTTTCCTGAAACTTCAAAAAGGTGTGTCTTTTCATTTTTCAAACGTTTTGATCGTTCAAAATGGACAGTTTTGACACCCTTTCATACTCTCAACGTATGGAATCTTTTAACTATAAATATGAGTGCATTTTACACTCAAAAACAACAATTCAATCGATTTGAATCTTGCTTTTCACTCTTATTCAGTCAAGTATTTGTTTTCTCACTCACGTGATATTTTCACTTCAGTTTTTCACTCAAATCACTTTGAGAGATAGTGAATTCGTGAGTAGAGTGTTTCAACAACCTCAAAAGCCAATTGCATCTCATTTGCATTCAAAAGGAAGGCTCATAGGTTGTATTGTAAGTTCTTGTTTCTTTTCTGTAAAAAGAAGGGCTCCTTGGTGTAAAGGAGTTGTTTGCTTTCAGTTGGGTTGTTACTGAAAGTGGGATCGGTTATGGTCTGTGTGATCTTGTAGTTTACAAGGTTGATAGTGGAAAATCTCAAGCGGGTTTTGCTTGGGGACTGGATGTAGGTCGGGTTTGACCGAACCAGGATAAAATCTTGTGTTCTTTGTGTGTTTGCTTTGAGATTTGCAAAATCCTTCAATATTCCGCAGAAAGTTTTTAAAAGCACTATTCACCCCCCTCTAGTGCTCGTTGCCTCGATCCTAGTGCACTTTCACGTTAGAGCAGCAGTTTTTTATCAATGTCAAGGGTCTGGACCCTAAAGATACTGTGGCTCGCATGACAGGGCGCAAGTCTTGGCCACTGGTTGAAGAAAATGGGAATGAATACGTGAGCCTGATCGAGATCTACCGACAGTATGGGGCATTCGCAGAAGTCAGCTCGTTATCCAGGACAACTCGAGAGAGAATTCAACATGCGATGGTTTTGTGCACTGTGGGACTCGCTTTCTTTTCAGATGAAAAGAATTATGTAGATGTCAGAATAGTACATCTTTTGAGAAGATGGGAAAGTCAACAGACCAGCCGTCTCTCGATAGCTATGGTCGCGCTTGCTTTTCTATACAGAGGATTGACCCGCTTCACACTTGGAAAGTCCATATTAGTCGAGGGATATACTTATGCACTTCAGTCTTAGTTTCTTCAGCATGTACCAACTAGAGCTAGTTTGTTCAGATACAATAGCAAGGAACTCCTTCCAATTGCACGGTACAGGTTCCTGATTGATCATCTGCGGGAAGAAGTGGTATGGGACTATTTTGATCGAGAATTATCACCTCCTAGATACACTTATGCATATGGCAAGAGATTCAAGTTGCTTGGTTCATTCTTCTGCGCTTATTATCATCCAAAGCAATGTGTTCGACAGTTTTCTCAGAAACAGAAGCACATAGAGATGCGGCTGCTATCAGGAGTCATGCCAGAGTTCGACCTTACATCATCACAGTGGTTCAGAACATACCATTCTGCCATATATGGTTGGGACTCTTTTGTTATTCTTCCACTTTTTTCTCGGTCGTCGTGTCTCTGCTAGTTATAAAGAGTGGTGGCAAATTGTCTGTCCTCCCCCTCTTTCCCAAGTTTATTATTGATGCAATCATGTTTTCCTTTCAAAAAATAAAAATATTGCAAATTTTTCAATTCTTGGTTTGACGACCTCGCCTAGGTAACAAGGCATAATTTTCAGTTGTTTATTTTCTTTGCAAAGGAATGACAACACAATTGTCGTAATCCCAGCGACGACTCAATCCCTAGTAATGGGATACTCTTTCAATTGTCTACCAAAATTCTCAGCAAATATTTTCTTCCAATCAAAATCTCTTTCAAAGGACTAACCATCAATTTTGTCTTGCAGAGAGCGTTCATGATATTTAATGGTTCAGACGAGGTCAGGGAAGAAAATTGCACTAGTCGAGGGCATCGTATATTCAACGGCCTCAGAAGAAGAGATGGACTCTCCTCGATCAGGCAGAAATCAAGGGCAACAGGTCGAGGATGACATTGATCCTCAAATGTATGCCATGTTAAAAAAGATGATGACCAAGATGCTGGCAGAGCAAGCGGAAGCCAGTACAGAGCAGATCTAAGTCAAACCAAAGGCTAGGGGTCATACGGTAAAAAAGCAGGTGAAGATATCTAAAAAACGTGTCCAACATGTTGATACAACTGATGAAGAGGAATCAGTAGAGGGTACAGATGAAGAGACTGAAACTCAGCAGGTACTTCATAGATCTACTCAGGGGCAGGGGTCAGCCCATAAATTCAAAGATCAGTCTATCAGTGATTCTGACCAACCACAGTTCAGAGATATGGTTAGGATAGTTCGAGATCTGCAGGCCCGCGACAAGGGCAAGAAAGTCTTCACCAGCGAAGACTTCTATGATGGTCTGGATGGGATGATAATTTGGACAATCTCCCTAGGAAATTCATTAAATTTGATGGTTCTGGCGACCCCAAGGCTCATCTCACCATGTTCTTTGCTGAATGCTCCAAATTCAAGCGAGATAATCAGGCTCTTTTCCTTTGTTTCCCTCGTAGTCTGAAGGGAACAACAACAAATTGGTATTCGGAGCATGTCAACCCTATTGAGCTGAAAGAATTTGACAAAGTGGTAAACATTTTCATCGAGCGATTCCTCTTTAATGCTGAGGTGCTTTTTACCCTCAATCACCTCTGTGACCTCAAATAGAGAGAAAATGAAAAGGCCAGAGATTTTATTCACCGTTGGAGGTCAGCCTGCAACAAGATGAGAGACCCCATATCAGAGGGGCATGCTCTGTCCCTAATTCTGAGCAATTTCTCACAGCCTCTAAGAGGCCTCATCTCTACTGCACCATCAAGAACGTTCATTGAGTTGACAGAGTGAGCCGAATGGCTCGAGTTGAGCATGGAAAATGGTTTCTACGAAGGCTTCGCTTTTACTAAGAACAACAGTCAGAATGAGCCAAAGAAGAAGACTCATTTCACTCACTCTGTCAGAAATGACAAATGGAACCACCGCAAGGGGCAGAACAAAGATTTTTGTTATGAGGCAAGGGGTTCAAATCCCCACAAGAATGATAAAAAAGGCAAGTCATTGCCTCAATACAATAAGCCGCTTCAATTAGAGCAGGGACCAAAGCCCCGTGAAAAAGTAAAGCATGAAGGGTGGAGTTATGACAGGAAATTCACTCCACTGGACCAATCACTCGAGACTGTGCTCGAGTATATGTTGACCAAGGAGATGGTGAAATTACCCAGGTTGGTCGATCCCTTTGTTCCCATGGGGAAATTCAAAGATCAATTTTGCAAATTTCATAGAACGGTGGGACATAATACTAAGAACTGCTTTGTTCTCAAGAATATTGTTCAGAATCTTATCGACAAAAATCTTCTGGTAGAGGGTGCCGAAGATGAGAATATGGAAATTCTGAAGAAACTGTTAACTCATCATTCTACGGTGGTTATTTATGAGCAACCTTTTCAGCCACAGGAGCATATCAGGCCATGCTCTGAAAAAGATATGAAAGTTCAACATCAGGTCCTCGTGCTACAACAGGCTTAGTCCAAAACTCAGAAGATGGACCTCATTTCATCCATTGGCAAAATGAAGGTATCTGCCAAGCCCGCTGGGGTATCTCCTGAGGTGGCAAAAAGAATGCCATGGTTCCCCAAACACTTCATTAAGTCTGCCCCAGAAAAAAGTGAGACATCAACTCAAAAGTCGATAACTGCATTGTCCAATGTCTCAATTTTGGATCTAGCCCAAGCTTCCGCCAAACATCAGCAAGTGTTGCATGATCTATTGCAGAAAATCAAGGTAAAACCGAGCATAACTCCTGAAGATATGGCTCATATAGTGAATCAGGCCATGACGAATGCTCCAATTACTTTTTTGGATGAGGATCTTCCCAAGACGCATGTATTCCACAACAATGCTTTGTATGTTGTGATTCGAGTCAGAGGAATGACGGTTCTCCATGTGCTGATAGATGGAGGCAGTAACCTCAACATATGCCCAGAAATGACAGCCAAAGCTTTGGGCATTAAAGAGGAGGAATACATCCTGAACCCAATCACCATCTATGGGTTCGATAATCATGGCCAGACAGCGAAAGGAAAAATTTTCTTGGAAATTTTCATTGACTACTCAGTCCATTCAGTTCTCTTTCATGTGGTCAATGTGCCGCTAACATACAATTTGTTGTTGGGACAACCATGGATCCACAACACGAACGTGGTGCCGTCTACTCTGTATCAATGCGTTAAGTGGTCAAAAAGTGGAATGATCACAACAGTCTTGGGCAAAGATCCGGAGTAGAGACTAGCATAACCCATGGTTCCTAGACCCACTTTCACTACTGATATCCTTAGCATTAGGGGCATTGAAGAGGTCAGTTTTAAGGAGAATTCAGGAATACTGCAGATGATAGAACAACCAGAGCATACAGTGGCTATGACTCGATAGAGAGGCTCACAATTTTTCAAAATTGGAGGACGAATTGACTATAGCACATTCAAGGATCATCCTCTGTTCTCTCAATTTATGAAGGCTAAAAAGGGATTCGATCTATTGGTGAAGCATGGCTATCAGCCTTTTTAAGGCCTGGGCAAAAATGGAGATGGTTGTCTCGAGCCTGTAATTCCTCAGCACTATCCTAAAAGAGCCAGATTGGGCTTCAATGGCAGAAGATCTCAGAAGGGCACTATTTTCGTCAAGGGGACACATTGAAAGAATTTGCTTGTCTTTTCATTTCTATTCTTTTGTTGGGATGATATCTTGTTCCGTTTTCATCATTTTCATTCGGATCAATTCAATCTTTCAATAAAGTTGCAAATTTTCTTCATCTATCTGGATGCCATTTGTCTCTTTACTTCTCAATATCAAATATTCACAAAATTGCCATTATTTTGCTCTTTTATTTTTCAAATTATTTTCTCAATAAAAGCAATTTGTTTTATGATGGGGATTTCCCTGAATCAATTTATTCTCCAATTTTTAGAATGTCTTTCTGTTCTATCAAGAAACTTGTTCTTAATCAAAATGTCTTTTTGAAGCCAGCAGTGATTCATCAAGTCAAAATAAGAGCAGAATGTAGTCAGACTACAAAGCAGTCAGAAGAACCCGCAAAATTCGATTCAGCTCTTCAAGAATTACCAGAATTTGGATCAATTCAGAAACAAGATGAGTCATCATCCTTAGCTTGAGACCCGACTAAAGATATCAATATCGAATTAGAAGATGATCCTAAAATTCTCAAGATTGGCAGCAGTTTGAGCCCAGAAGAGAAAGAAAGGCTCACCCATTTTCTTAAGCAACATGAAGAAGTGTTTGCATGGACGTACGAGGACATGCCAAATCTGGATACCAAATTAGTTGAGCATCGCCTTGTTCTAAAACCAGATGTCAAGCCAGTTAAACAGAAACTGAGAAAAATGGATCCCCGAGTGGAACTACAAGTTAAGGAAGGTCTGGAAGACCTACTCAAAGCAGGGTTCATTCGAACCATTGACTACTCAGACTGGCTAGCAAATATTGTCGTCATCTCTAAAAAGAATGGCAAAGTTCGAATCTGCATTGACTTTAGAGATCTCAATAAAACAACTCCTAAGGATGATTATCTGCTTCCTAATATTGATCTTTTGATCGACAGCACGGCGGGTCACGCCATGTTCTCTTTTATGGATGGATATTTCGGATATAATCAGATCAAGTTGGCCGCTTGTGATCAGTCCAAGACATCTTTCACTACTCCTTGGGGCATTTTTTGTTATACGGTCATGCCATTTGGGCTTAAGAATGCTGAAGCCACTTATCAGCGTGCTATGGCCGTCATTTTCCATGATCAAATGCACAAAATAATGGATGCTTATGTTGATGATATTCTGGTGAAATCCAAAGAAGAGGAAGATCACATCGAAGCTCTCAATCAAGTTTTCAAGCGGCTCATTCTTTACAAGTTAAGACTCAATCCACAAAAATGTGTTTTTTGAGTCGAATCCGGCAAGTTGCTAGGCTTTTTGGTCAGCAAAAAGGGGATAGAAGTGGATCCCGCTAAGGCCAAGGCTATCATTGACATGTTGCCTTCGACTAATCTCAAAGAATTGTGTAGCCTTCAGAGACGCATGCAATCAATTCGGCGATTCATATCCAATTTGGCCATGAGATGTGAGCCTTTTAATCATTTGCTCAGAAAAGGAGTGAGGTTCGAATGGGGACTAAAGTGTCAGCAATCGTTCGAACGCATCAAGAAATATCTTCTCAATCCTTCTGTTTTAAAACCGCCAGAATTGGGGAAACCCCTACTACTATACATTTTAGTTAATCAAGTTGCTTGCGACGGATTCTTGGCGCAATATGAAGAAGGCAGTCTGATAGAGCATGTCATTTACTATGTGAGCAAAATCTTGATTGATTATGAGAAGAAATACTCTCAGATAGAACATGTCTAGCTCTGGTTTGGATGTGTCAAAAATTGAGACACTATTTGCTGGCATCTGAAGTAAAGATTCTATCCAAATTAAATCATCTCAAGTACATTCTTGAGCAACCTTTTCTCAGCGGACGGATTGCCAAATGGCAAGTCCTATTGATGCAATATGATCTGGAATATGTCTCACAACAATCTATCAAAGGTCAAGCAATTGCGGATCAATTGGCAGATTTCCCTCTAGCAGAGGATGTTAAAGCCGAAGATGATTTCCTCGATGAGCGGATCTGCAATATTCAACAATCCCCAATTTGGAATTTATTCTTCGATGGTTCTAAGAATATGGCAGGCATAAGAATCAGGATTTTGCTAATCACATTAGAGAAGGAGATGATCCCCTTTTCTCTCAAACTGGGTTTTCAGTGCACTCATAATATGGCTGAGTATGAAGCTTTGATACAAGGTCTGAAAATTCTACAAGATTTCAATGTCAAGAGAGTTTATGCTTATGACAACTCTTTGCTTGTCGTCAATCAAGTCCTAGCCGAATGGCAAGTGAAGGATCAGAAATTACTTCTTTATCAGAAGATCGTCTTAGCTCTTGCCAACAAATTCGAAGAATTCCAACTTTTCCATATCAAGAGAGACTTCAATCAAGTTGCAGACAATTTAGCCAATCTGGGATCCATCATGTCTTTCAAGAGCGGAGAATCTTGTCGCTCCTTTGAAATTGGCAGACTTAATCAACTTGCTTCCGTCCCAATAGAACAGATAAATCAGGCTGAGCCAAATAAGAAGCCCTGGTATCATGACATCAAGAATTTCATTGAAACTGGTGAATTTCCTACAATACTCTTTGATGATGCATGAATTACCCGTAATTTTAATATATTTTCACTGCATAAATGCATCATTTATAAGTTTAGAACCCACACTTAGATGCATATTGATGTCATGGAGCTACGGTTCGAATTTCATCCAAATCGGACTTAAAATGAGAAAGTTATTGCATTTATAGTGTAGTGGGTCAAACTTCGGAGCAAACAATGGTATTTCGGATCCAACTGGTCCATTTGGACCTTTGATCTAGGCCAAAATGCACCACGATATACTCCAGCCCATCTCAACTAGTTTTTACAAATGGTTTTCTAAAAACCCCTTCTCAAAAGAGGCGCTCAGAGAAAGTTTGATTTTAATATCTTTTTTGGAAAATCCAGAAAAGAGACCCAGCCGTTTAAATAGAAAATGACGCCCCTTGCTAGGCCGTCTTTGCCTAGGTTTTTGTGCCCTAGGGCACGAATCTTGTTCCATCACCATCTTTCCCAGCCGCCCATTCCATTCATCTTCTTCAACCTCCATGATCGACCATGGAATCCATGCAAAGCCATTGAAGCGTCGACCCTTTTCTTCCATTATCTTCTTCCATACCCTGTCTTTCTAACCACCTTGCTATAATTGTAGGTTCATGTTGTTGTTGCAGATTGCAGCTGAAGGTAGAGTGCACCAGCCGTGGTAGGGGTGTCGTCTGCCCCTCCACAGCTAGTTGTCCCTTCCCCCGTCGGCTCTCTTCTCCATTAAAGCACGCCATCATCGGGGCATCTCCATCCAGCCGTTTCCCAGCACCCAGCAGCAAAGTAAAGCAACCCAGCACCACCGAGGTCCTTTGTGGTACAAAGTCATGGCAAAGTCTGCTCACCCACTACCTCTCCACTCGTCGGATCACCCTTGAGGTACGATCTTTCTTTCCCCTTTCTTCTAGTTAAAACCCAGATCGTGCGTGTGGTTTTGTGGTGTTCTTTTATTTTATTTTCTGTATGAGTTGTGTGTGTTTGCTGTTTTGAACCTTAGCATAGATGTGTGTGCAGAAACCAGCACATTAGGACTCATGTAGCAATGCATTTCTAGGCGTTTTTAGATTTAGATTGCATTAGTATAATTCGTTTTTGCTGAAGCTAATCCATTAGGTCAAGTAGATGTATTAAGGTTTGATCTTGTTCTTAGTTTTCCGTTTGATTTATTGAATTATTGGTGTGTATCAAATTGTATTTAGATGTGTATAAATCGGTTAGTCTAATTCTATCTAGCTGTAGCGTTTTCTGCAGAGTATCATTTTGATAGATTATTTAATTTAGTCAAGTTGTTGTGTAGATTTAGGTATTGTTAGCATTGTATTTAATTTAGATGATTGCAGAAATTTCTGTTTTAGTTTTGGTTAGTCGATTGTAGTGTATGTTTATAATTCATTTTCTATTTTTGTTTCATTTACAGCATGTTAGAAAAGTTGTGTGTGTGTTTTAGAGTCTAAAATCTCCAGTCTAAGTCATGGGTTAGTGTAGTTAAAATTCTGATTCTTGATTGTCGTTATGGTGTCAATTAACATGTAGTTTTAGCTAGTGGATGTCTTGTAAAACCATATAGTTTCTTGTTTATTTATAGTTGTTCAAATTATGTATATAATAGCATGTAGGTTAACGTTTGATACATGTAGACTAGATGTAGTCATGTGTTAATTAGAGTATTTATATTGAGTGAAATTTGTTTTAGACAATTTAGATTTAATTTAGTATATTGAGTCTTATGTAGTACTTAACATAGTTAGTTAGTTCCAATTCATATTTTGCTTACTAGTAATATTCTTTGAGTTAATTGTATATGGATTAATGTAGTTAGGTTAGGGATAGATTATATTAGTTAAGTAAATGGTCTTGCATTTTAGATAAGGGGTAGTTGAGTCATTGTGATTGAAAATCGATTTTTGGTAGGAAGGAAATCCTTCAAATTCGTGGGGGTCATTTAAGGCAAGCTTTGCTATTGTTATCCAGCCAAGTTAGAAGGGTTTGATCTTTGCAATTTTGGAAACATTCTTTGAATTTCAAATCAATTTCTAAAAATGTTGGACATGGTTTTGGGAAAGAGCTTAAATGTTTTATTTCCTTGTAATGCCAAATCAAAACCGTGTGGGACCAACCATCTGGACGGTTTTTGAAGTTATGCTCTTCCCCTTTGAGTTATAAAGTCAATTATGGATGGATATGACCCTTCCCTAATTCGTGGCTGAGCATTTATAGCCTTTTATTAACTTTCTTTTCTGACATGGCTTAGATAGGATGTATTAATTTTGGTAAGTATTGACTTAGAATTAGGTTTTCAAAAATCGTGTATCCTAAATTAGTTAAGAGTATTATGTTTTCATTAATGTTAGTTTCTATTATAGTTAGGTGTCTAGATTAGATAGATTAAGTTTTAGTTTTAATGCCTTCCATGTCGGTTTTAGTAATTAATGCTTATTTGTTATGTTTTTATATTAATTGATTTTTAACCTTAGTTAGCATAGTTAGTCCTTCTAGGGTGACGTGAACCTAAGACAAAGTCACATTCTAAATCGTCTCCTAGCCAACCTTAATTAGTTACTAACCTTAGCTACATTAACATTAGGTTGTTATTCGTGTTCAAGTATGTTTTAGAGTTAATAGTTGAGTAGTTAGTTAATCTGTTGGTTTATATTAGGTAGAGTATATTAGTTAATTAGATTCATTCATGTAGATATTCTAAGTAAGAATTGCATATTAGTTTATGATAGATTAAGTTTAGTGTTTAGTTTAGATTAGATTTAACATCATTTGTGCAGTTTATTTAGATCTTTATGTAAGTAATCAAATTGTGGTTATTTTTTGTAGTTTAGCAGTAGAATAGAGTAGTTTAGGACTGCTTCAATGTATAATTCAATGTCACAATGTCATTAGTGGATTCTTATAAATGAATAGTGCACTGAATTTAAAACTAGATTTTTTCCGTATCGTGCACTCGTCATTTCATGTGAAAA
Organism: Nuphar pumila; assembly: GCF_984573655.1. Lineage (NCBI taxonomy): Eukaryota > Viridiplantae > Streptophyta > Magnoliopsida > Nymphaeales > Nymphaeaceae > Nuphar > Nuphar pumila. The sequence goes on along the minus strand of NC_143262.1, from coordinate 31,835,665 downwards.
TTTTTAGAGTTTTCTCAGATATTTTCTTCTATTTTCTTCATCTGTGTGTTTACTATTTGCAGACCAAAATTCAGCTCATTTTGAGTTGATTTAGTCTGATTTTTAAGCGTTTTCCAAAATCAGCTTTTTTGGATTTTTCAATTTTGGGACCTGCAATTTCCAGAATTTTATCAAATTTGAAACGCTTATATCTCAAATTTCAGAATGAATTTATCAAATCCGTAAAGTCCTTCAGATTTTCGGATGTGTCAAAAGCAGAACAGAAGAAATTTCGTGAAATTTGGACTTCGTTTGCCCCTTCAAATCATCTGTTTGCAAAACGTTGTCAGAATCCACTTTTGCACTATTTAGGGATAAAACAGTCATTTAGCTAGTGTTTAAATTTACATAGTTTTTAGTATTTTCTATCATGTCGTTAGTGAATTAACTGTAGTTACACTAATTAGGATTGATTTGCTTAGTTAGTTCAGTTAGAAATTGTAGTGTTAGTTTTCTGTATGTGTTTAATTGTAGTTTAGTTTATTAAGTAGTTTAGAAATAACTGTAGATGTACTTTAGAATTAATTAGAGATTGTTTACTGACTTTTTGTTTTATTGTTGTAGGTTGATAAGTTAGAAACAGGTTTACAGGTGTATTCCCAATGCGAAGTGCAGATGCACGTGTGGTGAAAAGAGTGAACTACCCCTAGCGATCTGGAGAAAACTTAGCTACCTGTTTTAGTTTATTTTCATTTTTTTATTGTTATTTAATTAGAATTGTAATATTAACATAGTTGTAAACATTTGTAATATTAATAAATTGATGTTTTAGATTTAATTCAGAATATATCTCGTTCCTTGTGGATTTGACCCGTACTCGCCACTTCTGTGGAAAGTCGGTTTTTATTATCTTTGGTTGACGATTTTCGAAATGTTTTTATTGAAAATATTGTTTTAAAAATACCACTTACAAAAAGTCCAACCAAATTTTGGCGCCGTTGCCGGGGAACGGCGATTATATTCTGTTATTTCTGTGATTTCAGTTTATTAATATATGTAGTTAGTTGTTTTGTTTGTTTTAGTCAGTAGGATTAACATAGTTAGAAAATATAGGATTCACATGTTGTTTTCCTTAGGATTCACTGAATTTCATGATTTAATGAGCAATTAGACAAATGAGTCTTAAAGAATATAGGAGTGTTTTCCTGTATTTATTAATTTGGTGATCTAGATTAAAATTGTCTTTTATTTCAGAAAGTAATTAGATTGTTTTAACATTGCTTAAGATAGAGTATGTGCTAAACTTGCTGATTTAGATATAGATTGATTTTTATTCTAACATAGGTTAGTTGCTTAATGTGTTAGAACTTTTATCTTGTTCATTGTTGTTCGTTGTGTATCATAAGTATATTAGAAATAAAATAGTTCTTTGTTTAGGAGTTCTATTCTGACTGTTGTTTCGGATTTCATTGTTGTCATGCATGAACACCATTCCATCTGATGCCTCAATACATGAGTCCAAGTTACCAGACATCAAATATGACTTCAGGAGTAGACCATTCACCATATTAGCAGAAAACTATGCATTCGTACATGCATAGTGCTGGTGCAAAGTCTAGTCAATCGCCAACTTCAGAGGCTCGAGCATACCAGGTTGTATCTATCCTTTCTTCCATATTTATTTTATTGGTCTTTAGTGTGCATCTGCATTGCATGTTTGCATATTTTGTATGCCACTAGGGACAGTGTCATTCAAGCATGGGGGGATGGTTTAGATGCACACTAAAAAAAAAAATTATGTTAGGTAGCTAAAAACTCATAAAAGTAGGTCATTAAGAACTAGTTGTAGCACATATGAATGTTTTTGCATAATCTGACAATTTAGAATTTTTTTTAAGCCCCATGTGAATTTTTTTTCTGATCTGATCTTAATAGAGTAGTTATTTATGAGAAAATTCAAAAGAAAAGATAGTATTTGAATGTTAGAAAGTTTTGAATCACTTTAGTATAAGTATGCACAGTATGTTTTGTGGAAAAATAAGCAACTGAAAGATGTTTAGAAAGATGAGCTTAATAGAAAAAGAATAGAGCTACGTTTAGTTGTTGATGTCTTCGTGATTCCTAGTAGTGGAGCTCATACACGAATTGAAGTGTTTGAATCTCTTGACGAAAAGGATAACGAAGGAGTGCATCTTCTTGTCTAGTCGATATATGTGGCCTATGTGGTTCGAGCAAGTAGAGTCTGAAGGGTGTTTTACACCTGGTGCCCTAAAGCCATCTGGTTTGGGAGCCACCGATTCGAAATCTTGTTACATGAACTTCATAGAAAGCCTAAGAGATAGAGACATTGCACATGATGAGAAGAAGACTATATGTAAACTATTAAAATAGAAGGTCTAGTGACTCGAGCAATTAAGTCTGAGGGATACTTTGTATCTGGTGCCCTAAGGTCATCTGGCCTAGGAGTCACTGACCCAAAGCTCGCTACACAAGTCACGAAACTGGATATTTGAAATAGTGCTCAAGTGAGAAGAATGCTCAAGAGAGAAAAATGGTGAAAATGGTGAAAAATTGAAAATCAAAAGAAAAAAAATGAGCTTAATGAGAAAAATTCATTGCTTAGGAATAATTGTGAAATACTGTACAGAAAATATACAAGTGAAGATAAATGAGTGATAACATGATAATACTTGACTTTCTGAGAAAATTCATAGATAATTATAGTTTTAGAAAAGTGAAAGAAGAAGATTTTTACTATGGTGGCATAAAAATTCTAAATCTATTATGAGAATGTAGATTACATGAAATATTTGCTTACAATGAATTCTTAATTGCCTAACATTTCTGAAAAATCATTTCTGCATGACATTGATGTTTGTGGATAGCATCTCTGCAAACCCTCACGAGACCTTACTCGTCCACTGGGATAACCCAGGGGTTTAAAGGGCTTGTTGCATGTGCTAAATGCAACCGTGATAACTACGAAAGTGAGTTAGTTATTTAATAAGAGCTTACATGTTATTTGGGTAGTCCATATTCTCATCGCGAGGGTAGAGTGTATTGTTAGGGACTAGCAATTATTCTAGCATGGGGGTATTTGATGATGCATGAATTACCCAAATTTTAATACATTTTTACTGCATAAATGCATTATTTATAAGTTTAGAACCCACACATAGATGCATATTGATGTCATGGATCTATGGTTCAAATTTCATCTGAATCAGACTTAAAACGAGGAAGTTATTGCATTTACAGTGTAGCGGGTCAAACTTCGGAGCAAATAGTGGTATTTCGGATCCAACTGGTCCATTTGGACCTTGGATCTGGGCCAAAATGCACCATGATCCACTCCAGCCCAGCTCAACTCGTTTTTACAAAAGGTTTTCTAAAAACCCCCACTCAAAAGAAGAACCTAGATAAAAGTTTGATTTTAATCTCTTTTCTGGAAAATCCAGAAAAGAGACCCAACCATTTAAATAGAAAATGACGCCCCTTGCTGGCCCATCTTTGCCTAGGTTTTCGTGCCCTAAGGGCACGAATCTTGTTCCATCACCTTCTTCTCCAACCTCCCATTTTATTCATCTTCTTCAACCTCCATGATCGGCCATGGAATCCATGCAAAGCCATTGAAGTGCCGACCCTTTTCTTCCATTCTCTTCTTCCATACCCTGTCTTTCTAACCACCTTGCTGTAACTGTAGGTTCATGCTGTTGTTGCAGATTGCAGCTAAAGGTGGAGTGCATCAGCCGTGGTAGGGGTGTTGTCTTCCCCTCCACAGCTAGTCGTCCATTCCCCCGTCGGCTCTCTTCTTCATTAAAGCACGCCATCATCGGGGCATCTCCATCCAGCTGTTTCCCAGCACCCAGTAGCAAAGTAAAGCAGCCTAGCACCACCGAGGTCCTTTGTGGTACGAATCCATGGCAAAGTCCGCTCACCCACTACCCCTCCACTCGTTGGATCACCCTTGAGGTACGATCTTTCTTTCCCCTTTCTTCTAGTTAAAACCCAGATCGTGCGTGTGGTTTTGTGGTGTTCTTTTATTTTATTTTTTGTATGTGTTGTGTGCGTGTTTGCTGTTTTGAACCTTAGCATAGATGTGTGTGCAGAAACTAGCACATTAGGACTCATGTAGCAATGCATTTCTAGGTGTTTTTAGATTTAGATTGCAGTTGTGTTTTTAAGTTATGCGTGTGCTAAAATTTTCGATGTGTTTCTTGCGTGTACTATGTTCTCCAGCATTAGTATAATTCGTTTTTGCTGAAGCTAATCCATTAGGTCAAGTAGATGTATTAAGGTCTGATCTTGTTCTTAGTTTTCCATTTGATTTATTGAATTATTGGTGTGTATCAAATTGTAGTTAGATGTGTATAAATCGGTTAGTCTAATTCTATCTAGCTGTAGCGTTTTCTGCAGAGTATCATTTTGATAGATTATTTACTTTAGTCAAGTTGTTGTGTAGATTTAGGTATTGTTAGTATTGTATTCAATTTAGATGATTGCTGAAATTTCTGTTTTAGTTTTGGTTAGTCGATTGTAGTGCATGTTTGTAATTCGTTTTCTATTTTTGTTTCATTTACAACATGTTAGAAAAGTTGTGTGTGTGTTTTAGAGTCTAAAATTTCCAGTCTTAGTCATGGGTTAGTGTAGTTAAAATTCTGATTCTTGATTGTCGTTATGGTGTCAATTAACATGTAGTTTTAGCTAGTGGATGTCTTGTAAAACCATATAGTTTCTTGTTTATTTATAGTTGTTCAAATTATGTATATAATAGCATGTAGGTTAACGTTTGATACATGTAGAGTAGATGTAGTCATGTGTTAATTAGAGTATTTATATTGAGTGAAATTCATTTTAGACAATTTAGATTTAATTTAGTATATCGAGTCTTATGTAGTATTTAACATAGTAGTTAGTTCCAATTCATATTTTGCTTACTAGTAATATTCTTTGAGTTAATTGTATATGGATTAATGTAGTTAGGTTAGGGATAGATTATATTAGTTAAGTAAATGGTCTTGCATTTTAGATAAGGGGTAGTTGAGTCATTGTGATTGAAAATCGATTTTTGGTAGGAAGGAAATCCTTCAAATTCGTGGGGGTCATTTAAGGCAAGCTTTGCTATTGTTATCCAGCCAAGTTAGAAGGGTTTGATCTTTGCAATTTTGGAAACATTCTTTGAATTTCAAATCAATTTCTAAAAATGTTGGACACAGTTTTGGGAAAGATCTTAAATGTTTTATTTCCTTGTAATGCCAAATCAAAACCGTGTGGGACCAACCATCTGGACGGTTTTTGAAGTTATGCTCTTCCCCTTTGAGTTATAAAGTCAATTATGGATGGATATGACGCTTTCCAAATTCGTGGCTGAGCCTTTATAGCCTTTTATTAACTTTCTTTTCTGACATAGCTTAGATAGGATGTATTAATTTTGGTAAGTATTGACTTAGAATTAGGTTTTCAAAAATCGTGTATACTAAATTAGTTAAGAGTATTATGTTTTCATTAATGTTAGTTTCTATTATAGTTAGGTGTCTAGATTAGATAGATTAAGTTTTAGTTTTAATGCCTTCCATGTCGATTTTAGTAAATAATTCTTATTGGTTATGTTTTTATATTAATTGATTTTCAACCTTAGTTAGCATAGTCAGTCCTTCTAGGGTGACGTGTGTTACGACAATGAAGTCGTACATGATACTTCAAGTACAAGGTTTTGATGATGAGCAAGTGAAATCAACTGCATTTCAGCTAAGGCAATGAAGAAATTGAAGAATTCGATAAAGAATCTTTGAAGACTAGTGTGCAAATGTTAAATTCATTAAAAGTCTTAGATTCTTGTAAGAGCCTTACTTAGAGTGCATATTTAGGTTGCATTTTACCTAAAAAGTCTTTAGAAAAACTTTTCTAAAAGAACCCTTCATGAAAATTTTTTTAGAAAACTCTTTTCTTAAATTTTCGTGTTTATTAGTCGACCAATAGACTCACCAGTCGACTAATCCTTTCGCGCCATATTTTCTAAAAAGTCATTTTTGTCAAATTAGTCGACTGAAGGTTTTATCAGTCGACTAGACATAATGTCTGTTTTCTGGAAAATTTAGCAGCAGTCAACTGGACAGAACATGTGTTTTCTGAAAATTTAGCAGCGGTCGACTAATGCTTTTATCAGTCGACCAGACAGAATGTATGTTTTTCAGAAGATTTTAGCAGCAGTCGACTGAAAGGTTTTTCAGTCTACTGATGATATTATCAGTCGACTAATTTTATCTCTAGTCGACTAAGTTTCAAAAGTTTAGATTTTCAAACGGCTCAATAAACAGATCAGTCGACCAACGATAACTGTCAGTCTACTAATAACTAACTATTAGTCGACTAACTATTGTTTCAGTCGACTAATTTTGCCGTTTTTTCTGAAACTTCAAAAAGGCGTCTTTTCATTTTTCAAACATTTTAATCGTTCAAAATGGACTGTTTTGACACTCTTTCATACCCTCAATGTATGAAAACTTTCAACTATAAATATGAGTGCATTCTGTACTCAAAAACACTTCAATTCAATCAATTTGAATCAATTACTCTTTGCTTTTCACTCATATTCATTTTCTCACTCACGTGATATTTTTCACTTGAGTTTTTCACTCAAATTCCTTTGAGAGATAGTGAATTTGTGAGTAGAGTATTTCAACAACCTTGAAAGCCAATTGCATCTCATTTGCATTCAAAAGAAGGGCTCATAGGTTGTATTGTAAGTTGTTACTTATTTTCTGTAAAAGGAAGGACTCCTTGGTTTAAAGGAGTTGTTTGCTTTCAGTAGGAGTGTTACTGGAAGTGGGACCGGATTTGGTCTGTATGATCTTGTAGTTACACAAGGTTGATAGTGGAAATTTCAAGCGGGTTTTGCTTGGGGACTGGATGTAGGTCGGGAAAGACCGAACCAGAATAAATTTTGTTTTCTTTGTGTGTTTGCTTTTCAAATTGCAAAATCCGTCAATATTCCGCAGACAATTTTTAAAAGCACTATTCACCCCCCCTCTAGTGCTCGTTGCCTCGATCCTACTGCACTTTCATTTGGTATCAGAGCAGGTTTGCTATTATTTTGATTTGATCATCTAGCATGGCAATTACAACATCTCAGCACAAAGAAGGATGCTCCTCTGTTCGTCCTCTTCTCTTTGACGGAACAAACTATGGATACTGGAAAGTGAGAATGACAATATTCTTGCAATCCATGGATCTCGATATTTGGAAAGTTGTTTGAGATAAATACCAAACTCCATCAACTGATTTCAGTCGATGGACCGATGAAGAAAAGAGGACTGCTTCACTTAATGCCAAGGCAATGAATGCATTATATTGTGTCGTTGACAAGGTAGAGTTCAATCGCATCTCCCAATGCTCTACAGCAAATGAAATCTGACATACTCTCTTCGTGACTCACGAAGATACGTCAAAGGTAAAGGAATCTAAAATCGTCTCTTTGGTTCATAAATTTGAATTGTTTAAAATGAAGAAGAATGAATCTATATCGGACATGGTAACAAGAATGACCGATATAACTAACACTCTGAAATCCCTTGGAAAAGAATATTCACAAGTGGATTTAGTCAATAAGATCCTAAGGTGTTTAACTCCTGAATGGGAGAGAAAAACCACTGCTATTGATGAGGCAAATGATCTAAACACTCTCACTCTTGAAGATTTGGTTGGTAACCTAATGGCATATAAAGTCCAACTTCAAGACAGACAAGAAGAAGAACCCAAGAAGAAATCTCTTGCTTTTAAGGCTACTTCTGACTCTGAAAATTCAGAAGAAGATGAAGATGAAGATATTGCTCTCATTACAAGGCAATTCAGAAGATTCATCAAAAAAGGAAGATTTTAAAGAAAGGTAAAGAAAGCGGATTCTTCTAATCCCAATGAAGTCAAGTGATTTAACTGCAAAAAGGCAGGACATATCAAGAAAGATTGTCCTCTTAAAATCAAGCCCAAGGACCAATTCAAGAAGAAAAAGGCATTTCAAGCATGTTGGGATGATAGTGACTCCTCTTCCGATGAAGAATCAAATGAAGAAGTCTTGTGTTTTGTAACACAAGAAGATTTGGTAAGTCAATTTGACTATGATGATTTATTAGAAGCATTTAATGATTTATATGCTAAATTTAAGAGTCTAAATTCTAAAAACAAAGAGTTAAAAACTGAGAATTCAACTATTGACTCTCAAAACAAAGTGTTACTTCAAGAGATAGAAGATCTCAAGAAGGAAAACTCTTGTCAAGCATTTGAGATAAAAGAAATTGGAACAAGAACCAATCCCTTACAAAAAGAAATAACTAGTCTAAAAGAAAAATCAAATGATCTTCTTTCTATAGTGACCAAATTCACAAATGGTCAAGAGAATCTAGAAAGACTTCTTGGTTCTCAAAGATGCTCGGTTAATAAAACTGGATTGGGATATAGCTTCTTTGATACTCAAAATAGACCAAACTATGTGGTGAAAAATCAAAGACAATATTCTCAACCATTTGTTCAAAGAACTAAATTTTTTAGTAGAAATGCATCTAATCATGGAACTTATAATGCTTATAAGCCTAGACATGATTATTCTAGAAATGCTAAATCTTTTTATAGAAAAAATATTTATTATCAAAGGAAACCAAAATCCAAATGAATATGGGTTCCTAAGACTAACTCTCATGGACCCGAAAATAGAAAGGGGTCAAATACTTTGTCTTCTAAATTTGTTGTAGGTACACAAAATAAGGAGCAAATGGATATTGGACAGCGGTTGTTCCAAACATATGACTGGAAGGCCGGAGTTATTTTCCACCCTTCAAAGTAAGGATGGAGGAACTGTCACCTTTGGTGAGAATAACAAGGGAAAAGTAATAGGTATTGGTAATATTGGTAATCCAAAATTTCCTTTGATAGAAAATGTTCTTTTAGTAGATGGTTTAATGCATAATTTATTATCTATTAGTCAATTATGTGATAAAGGTTTTCATGTTTCTTTTGAAAATGATTTATGCTTAATTTCTGATTTTCAATCTAAAAAGATCATTTTTAAAGGTAAAAGAAGGAACAATGTATATGAACTATATTTAGATGAGTTACCCACTTTTAATGAAAAATCTCTTATTGTTTCAAATGCAATTCAATGGTTATGGCACAAGAGACTTGAACATGTTAACTTTAAAATTATTTCCAAGTTATCCAAGAATGATCTTGTTAGAGGCCTACCTAAAATATTATATAATAAAGATCACTTATGTGATGCTTGCCAAAGGGGTAAACAAATCAAGTGTTCTTTTAAAGCAAAAGATATAGTTTCAACAAAACGTCCTCTTGAACTTTTACATTTAGATCTATTTGGACCATCTAGAATTCAAAGTTTGAATGGTAGCAAGTATGCTTTTGTTATAGTAGATGATTATTCTCGGTTTACATGGGTGATTTTTCTAAAAAGCAAAAATGATGCTTTTTCGTAATTTTTCAAACTTTGTAGAAGAATTATAAATGAAAAATCTACATCTATAATTAAAATTTGTAGTGATCATGGTGGTGAATTTGAAAATGAATCTTTTCTAAAGTTTTGTGATTTACATGGTATATCTCACAACTTTGCTTTTCCTAGAGCGGCTCTACAAAATGGAGTTGTTGAAAGAAAGAATAGAACTTTGCAAGAATGTGCTAGAACCATGCTTCAAGATAAAAATTTACCAAAATACTTTTGGGCTGAAGCAATAAATACAACATGTTATGTTTTAAACTGTATTCTTATTCGACCAATTTTACATAAAACATGTTTTGAATTGTATTATGATCGTATACCAAAGATCTCATATTTCAAAATTTTTGGTAGTAAATGTTTCTTGTTAAATACCAAAGATAATTTTGATAAGTTTGATTCAAAATCAGATGAATCAATATTTCTTGGATATTCCTCTAGAAGTAAAGCTTATCGTATTTTTAATAAAAGAACATCTTGCATTGAAGAATCTTTACATGTTGCATTTGATGAGAATTGTGAGCAGGTTATACCTCTAAGCGAAGGAAAAGAAGTAATACTTCAAGAAGAACCTTTGATAGAGAGTACTTCTCAAGATAATGTTCATCTTCAACCGGTTTGGAAAGAAGTTCCTAATTATCCACATGAACAAGTTATTGGAGAAATAAAGAGTGGTGTCCAAACTAGAAGGCAATTAGGAAAATATATTGCAAATGTTGCTTTCATATCTAAAATAGAACCAAAGAATATCAATGAGGCTTGTGATGATGAATTTTGGCTTTTTGCCATGTCTGAAGAACTTAACCAATTTACTAGGAATGATGTTTGGGATCTAGTTGATAGATCAAAGGATCATCCAGTAATTGGAACAAGATGGATCTTCCAAAATAAGCTGGATGAAAATGGTGAAGTAATTCGAAACAAAGCAAGGCTAGTAGCACAAGGCTATAATCAAGAAGTTGACATAGATTTTGATGAAACCTATGCACCAGTGGCTCGATTGGAGTCAATTCGAATGATGTTTGCTTTTGCTAGTTACATGAACTTTAAGTTATATCAAATTGATGTTAAGAGTGCATTCTTAAATGGACACATCAATGAAGAAGTTTATGTAGAGCAACCTCCAGGCTTTGAAAATGAGAAATATCTAGAAAAAGTCTACAAATTAAAAAGAGTTTTGTACGGACTTAAACAATTACCAAGAGCGTGGTATAAAAGACTATAAAATTTTCTAGAAAAATCTGTTTTTTCCATTGGTCGGGTAGACTCCACTTTATTTATTAAAAATCTTAATTCAGATATTCTTATTGTGCAAATTTATGTTGATGACATAATATTTGGTTCTACTAATGATTCTCTTTGTAAAGAATTTGCTAAAGCTATGCAGGAAGAGTTTGAAATGAGCTTGATGAGCGAATTAAACTACTTCCTTGGACTTCAAATAAAGCAAACTGAAGAAGGAATCTTCATCAATCAGGCTAAGTATACAAAAGAACTTCTCAAGAGATTTGGGATGGATTCATCGAAATCAAGAAGGAATCCTATGAGTACAACTACTTCTCTTGATAAAGATGAAAATGGTAAAAATGTAGATACTAAGCTCTACAGAGGTATGATCGGATCTCTATTATACTTAACTGCTAGTCGACCTGATATTATGTTTAGTGTTTGTATATGTGCAAGATTTCAAGTTAATCCAAAGGAATCTCATTTAACTGCAGTAAAACAAATTCTTTGATATTTGAAAGATACTTCAGATTTTGGTTTGTTTTACCCAAAATCATCTTTCTTTGATTTAGTTTTATATAGCGATGCGGATTTTGTAGGAAGTAAATCTGATCGCAAGAGTACTAGCGGAACTAGTCATTTCTTAGGAAATTCCTTAGTCTCTTGGTTTAGTAAAAAGCAAAATTCAGTGTCACTCTCAACAACTAAAGCAGAATATATAGCAGCTAGTTTAGCGTGTTCACAAGTACTATGGATGAAACAAACCTTAAAAGATTTTGGTTTGAATTACTCCACAACAACTATTTATTGTGATAACACTAGTGCTATAAATCTTTCGAAAAATCCTATTCAGCACTCAAGAACTAAGCATATTGAAGTTAGACATCATTTCTTAAGAGATCATGTGTTAAAAGAAGATATTTCGTTAAATTTTATTTCCACTAAAGAACAACATGCCGATATCTTCACTAAACCACTTAAAAATGAAGATTTTATGAGAATTAGGAGAGAACTAGGCATTTGCTCATTTTTTTATTTATAAAATACTGATTTTTTGAACAAAATCGCACCATATTAGTCGACCGATAAAATTTTAGTCGACTGATGCTTTTAAATCTTTAGAAAGAGTCGCACATTATTAGTCGACCGATAAAATTTTAGTCGACTATTTTTTTTTTTTTTAATTGAAGGGAGCCGATACCCCTTGGATTTTTTTTAAAACACCCATTTTTTTTAAAGGGCATCGTTTCATTTCATTTTCACACCTTTTCGTTTTTCTTAAAAAACGAAACCCTTTGAAAAAAGAAAACCCTCTTTCTCTCTCTTTCCTCTCTCTCTTCCGAAAAACCCTCAGAGTGTCGTTCGAACCTATCCTCGCCAGAATTTTTTGGTTGTGACAGGGAAACGCCGGAATCCTCTTGCAGTAACCGGCGCATCTTCAGATCTCGCCGGAATCATCTTGATGTGACGGTGTATCTTCAGTCCTCGCCGGAATCCCCTTGTGGCAGCCTTATCACCCGCCATCAGCCACTGTATCCTCATCTATTTCTGTTGCATGACGCACGACAACATCTTCCTCCCGCCGAACGCCATTTGGAAGACAACATCATTCTCTGCAACTATTTTTTTTTGAGGTGAATCTGTTTTTTTTTTAACCATGCCTCGTTCGAAGACTGCATCTGCAAAAGGTTTAGGTTCTCCTCCTCCTACACCTTCTTTAAGACATGGATTTTCTCTCAGATTACTCTGAAATCCTCTTTTATATGATACTTTTGGATCGATTTATGCACTATCAATTTTACCAGGTCGAAATGTACTGTTTCACATGTTTTCTCGTTACAAAATAAGAGAATTATTTCTAGGAATTTCACATCTTTTTTATGTCTATGCAGACACTCTTCACTATCCTTTTCTGATTCACTTGTTTTATACGAATTTACATTTTGATCATGAAACTGGAGTTGTTTCCTCTCTTGTTTGTGATGTTGAAATTGAGTTTGATTCTAAACTACTTGGAGAAATCCTAGAAATTCCACCTTCAGACACTCTTTTCAATATTGTTGAATTAAATGATGAAAGAATTTTTGAACAAATTCTTCTTCCCGGTGCACCTCATTGCCCTCCTTTCAAAAATACTAATCTTCAAACTCGTGCACGCATTGCTGGACGAATCCTTGCCCATAATGTTCTACCTAAAACTGGTTCTTTTGATTACTATTCCACAGATCTATCTACAACTCTTTATGTATTATTTGGAAATATTTCTGTAAATTGGGCCAATGTGTATTTTACAAATTTATGGAAACAAAAACCTATTCTTCCTTATGGATGTCTTCTAACTCGTATTTTTAGACATTTCAAAGTTCCCTTAACTAATGAAAAATATATTAAGCAAAAGGAGTTCTTTGATCAAACTATTTTTAAAAGAATGAAAATCAAATATCCGCCTCCTTTCAGTGTTGATCAAACTGAACTATCTGATCCTACTGAACCATCAATTTCTAAACCCTCACCATCTTCTGCGACACCTTCATCTCAAGCAAAAAGAAAGAAATTTTTTACAAGTCAAGACAATGATGATGTTTTGCAGCGACTGAAAGCTTTGGAGCTGCATCAACGCACTTTTCGTGAAGATGTGACTCAACAACTTTCTTTAATTCAGAAAGATGTTACTGCAATCAAGGACTTGCTCAACTCACTTTTCTGATTTTTATTTTCTGTCTTTACTGAACTTTAATATTTTATGAGTTGTAATATTTTAAACTTGTATTTACATTTTGCTTATGCTATTTCTGCCCTTACTCTTTTTTATTATGACAAAGGGGGAGAAAAAGATAGCATTTTGCATGAGAAATGCGAAATTAAGACAAAAAGATAGAAATTGCATATTGCATTATGACATGAAAATTACATCATGTGAAAGCACTGAAAATTTCATTTATGAAAAAGATTTAAAAATGCATGAGGTAATGAAGGAAATGCAAATCAATCAATATGTGATATATGTGCTTTGAATGTACTAACTTTTAATGTTTTGCAGCATATTGATAGAGGGAGTAAAATCTCCATCTATACATCTAAATGCTTCATCTTTGATTAAGTTTATCATCATCAAAAAGGGGGAGATTGTTACGACAATGAAGTCGTATATGATACTTCAAGTTCAAGGTTTGGATGATGAACAAGTGAAATCAACTGCATTTCAGCTAAGGCAATGAAGAAATTGAAGAATTCGATGAAGAATCTTTGAAGACTAGTGTGCAAATGTTAAATTCATTAAAAGTCTTAGATTCTTGTAAGAGTCTTACTTAGAGTGCATATTTAGGTTGCATTTTACCTAAAAAGTCTTTAGAAAAACTTTTCTAAAAGAACCCTTTATGAAAATCTTTTTAGAAAACTCTTTTCTTAAATTTTTGTGTTTATTAGTCTACCAATAGACTCACCAGTCGACTAATCCTTTCGCGCCATATTTTCTAAAAAGTCATTTTTGTCAAATTAGTCGATCGAAGGTTTTATTAGTCGATTGGACAGAATGTTTGTTTTCTGGAACACTTAGCAGCAGTCGACTAATGACTTTATCAGTCGACTCGACAGAACATGTGTTTTCTGAAAATTTAGCAGCAATCGACTAATGCTTTTATCAGTCGACCGGACAGAATGTATGTCTTTCAGAAGATTTTAGCAGCAGTCGACTGAATGGTTTTTCAGTCTACTAATGATATTATCACTCGACTAATTTTATCTCTAGTCGACTAAGTTTCAAAAGTCCAGATTTTCAAACAGCTCGATAAACAGATCAGTCGACCAACGATAAATGTCAGTCTACTAATAACTAACTATTAGTCGACTAACTATTATTTCAGTCGACTAATTTTGCCATTTTTTCTGAAACTTCAAAAAGGTGTCTTTTCATTTTTCAAACGTTTTGATCGTTCAAAATGGACTGTTTTGACACCCTTTCATACCCTCAACGTATGTAAACTTTCAACTATAAATATGAGTGCATTCTACACTCAAAAACACTTCAATTCAATCAATTTAAATCAATTACTCTTTGCTTTTCACTCATATTCATTTTCTCACTCACGTGATATTTTTTACTTTAGTTTTTCACTCAAATTCCTTTGAGAGATAGTGAATTCGTGAGTAGAGTATTTCAACAACCTCGAAAGCCAATTGCATCTCATTTGCATTCAAAATAAGGGCTCATAGGTTGTATTGTAAGTTACTTATTTTCTGTAAAAGGAAGAACTTCTTGGTTTAAAGGAGTTGTTTGCTTTCAGTAGGTGTGTTACTAGAAGTGGGACCGGATTTGGTATGTATGATCTTGTATTTACACAAGGTTGATAGTGGAAATCTCAAGCGGGTTTTGCTTGGGGACTGGATGTAGGTCGGGAAAGACCGAACCAGGATAAATTCTCTGTTCTTTGTGTGTTTGCTTTTCAAATTACAAAATCCGTCAATATTCTGCAGACAATTTTTAAAAGCACTATTCACCCCCCCTCTAGTGCTTGTTGCCTCGATCCTACTGCACTTTCAATGTGAACTTAAGACAAAGTCACATTCTAAATTGTCTCCTAGTCAACCTTAATTAGTTACTAACCTTAGCTACATTAACATTAGGTTGTTATTCGTGTTCAAGTATGTTTTAGAGTTAATAGTTGAGTAGTTAGTTAATTAGTTGGTTTATATTAGGTAGAGTATATTAGTTAATTAGATTCATTCATGTAGATATTTTAAGGAAGAATTGCATATTAGTTTATGATAGGTTAAGTTTAGTGTTTAGTTTAGATTAGATTTAACATCATTTGTGCAGTTTATTTAGATCTTTATGTAAGTAATCTAATTGTGGTTATTTTATGTAGTTTAGCAGTAGATTAGAGTAGTTTAGGACTTTTTCAATGTATAATTCAATGTCACAATGTCATTAGTGGATTCTTACAAATGAATAGTGCACTGAGTTTAAAACTAGATTTTTCCCGTATTGTGCACTCATCATTTCATGTGAAAATTTTTAAATTTTTCTCAGAAATCTTCTTCTATTCTCTTTATCTGTGTGTTCACTGTTTTCAGACCAAAATTCAGCTCATTTCGAGTTGATTTAGTCTGATTTTTAAGCATTTTTCAAAATCAGCTTTTTCGGGTTTTTCAGTTTCGGGACCTGCAATTTCTAGAATTTTATCGAATTTGAAACACTTATATATGGAGTTTCAGAACGATTTTTTCAAATCCGTAAAATCCGTCAGATTTTTAGATCTGTCAGGAGTAGAACAAAAGAAATTTCGTGAAATTTGGACTTTGTTTGCTCCTTCAAATCATCTGTTTGCAAAAAGCTGTGAGAATCCACTTTTGCACTATTTAGGGATAAAACAGTCATTTAGCTAGTGTTTGAATTTACATAGTTTTTAGTATTTTCTAGCATGTCGTTAGTGAATTAACTGTAGTTACACTAATTAGGATTGATTTGCTTAGTTAGTTCAGTTAGAAATTATAGTTTTAGTTTTTTGTATGTGTTTAATTGTAGTTTAGTTTATTAAGTAGTTTAGAAATAACTGTAGATGTACTTTAGAATTAATTAGATTTTGTTTACTGACTTTTTGTTTTATTGTTGTAGGTTGATAAGTTAGAAACAGGTTTACAGGTGTATTCCCAATGCAAAGTGCAGATGCACGTGTGGTGAAAAGAGTGAACTACCCCTGACGATCTGGAGAAGACTTAGCTACCTGTTTTAGTTTATTTTCATTTTTTTATTGTTATTTAATTAGAATTGTAATATTAACATAGTTGTAAACATTTGTAATATTAATAAATTGATGTTTTAGATTTAATTTAGAATATATCCCGTTCCCTGTGGATTCGACCCGTACTCGCCACTTCTGTGGAAAGTCGGTTTTTATTATCTTTGGTTGACGATTTTCCAAATGTTTTTATTGAAAATATTATTTTAAATATACCACTTACAAAAAGTCCAACCACTCTCAAAGAAAGAGCAACGAGCAATTCAGCGCATGTCTGTTCGATATGTTATTCTTGTCGACGTGTAATAACCTCAAATTTTGTAATTTATTTATTTAAATCTATTTGAAAATAACGAGTATTCTTCTAAATTTGGGCCTTGGATCCATTATTGGATCCATAAAAGAACGTGTAAATAACCCACAATGGGGTATTAAAAATATACTTATAATAGTTAAATAAATCATTAATAGTATAAAAGAAAAGAAAAGGAAAACCGAGTATTTAAGGTTGGATCCATGTTTGGATCCAAATGGATCCAACATGTGGATCTAAGATCCATAAAATGGTCTTTATATCCATATCTAAAATAAATAAATAAAACTAATAATAATAATAATAATAAGAATATATAAATAAAATTTTAAATTTTTATTTATTTATCCGGGGATCCACAGTTGGATCCATTCGGATCCAACTGATGGATCCATATAGTTTGGGGGTCGGGTTACGGGCCTCGGGTCCAGACCCGAGCCGCACCCCCTGTAACCCCTTTTTAAAGAAAGGGGCAACCCGATAAGGGTTGCCCGATAGGGTTGTTAAAAAAAAAAAAAAAAAAGGAAAGGGGCGAAGAAGGGGGGGGTTATGCAGAGCGTAACCGACCTCCCCCTCCCATCTCGGCGTGAAGGGGGGAGGGGTCTTGCCGATAAGAGGGAGTGGAGAGGGGACTCTCTTCCCTCGCCTCTATCTCTCTCCACTCAGTCCCTCATCTCTCTCCCTCGTATCTCCCGTCTCTGTCTCGGTGCGCACACGCCGGAAGAGAGAAGGTCGCCGACGAGCAACCAGCAGCCATCAGCCCTCCTCGAGCATCCCTGTCACGACAGCAGTGGGGGCGACTCCAGCCAGCCCGGTGCTCCCGCCACGACTGTCTCTGATCGCCGGAAAAGTCATCGGAGAAAGGTACGGGTCTTCTTGGAATCGAGGTGAGGGATCGAACATGGGTTCGATTCCCTGTGTGGGTTTGAGGGGAGGCTCCACCGAAATTCTGGAGTGGGGATTTCTTTTTGAATCCCACATGGGAAAACCCCAAATCTTGGATTTGGGGGTTTCGGTTGGCATGAATAAAGGAAGGGGAGGAGGTTATGAGGGTTGACAGAAATCCTAATCAATCGGATTTTTGGGGGTTTTCGGATTTTCATCATCAAGGGGATGGGTGATTTCGATTTTTCTGAGAGAAAAAAAAAAAAGGGTTTCCTGTGTGTGTGCAATTGATCCCCTTTGCTGAAAATCTTATAGATTTTTAACGGGTGTTTCGGTAGATGATGTTTTTGGACGTTGGTATCGTTTTTGGAGCTATATAGCCTTTGGATCTGTTTGTTTTACTTGTTTTTCTTCATTTTGGATTTTCTTGTGGTGTTTAGTATGTTTGTATTACGTAAAGAGTTGAATTGCTTAGGAAAAAAATAAATAGCTATACCCTTGTTATGCCTATGGTAGTGTTGGATTTGGTGTGAAATATATTTGTTTCAAATACGTGCATATGAATGATTGATGCATATTAATATTAAGTGGGCAACCAGGTATGACCTACTGTTTCGGACATGTTCTAAAAGTTTGCTATGTTCCCTGCTTGTAAATAATAACTACAATACCTAGGTTAATGCAATGTTAATAAGTACATGCTGATAACTTTATTTGTTATTATCTATATAGTCGTGTTTTGAATATTGGGTTACACATGCCAGCATGCTTGTATTCTTTATATCTTCCTAAATACCTAGACTCGTTCTGAAAGTGGTTATGAAATGTTGACCATATCTAAAATATTTTACCTACTAAACTGCATATGTGTGGGTTGTTTCAGCATTGAACAGAAAATGATATTCTTGTCATGTAATTGCATAGATGTGGGTTTCTTCGGTGCCAAAAAGAAAATAAAACTTCTGTTATAAAACTGTGTGTGTGCGTGGGATGTACTGACACTGAAATCGTGAGAGAAACATCTTGAATGCATGTTGATACACGTGCATTAAGCTAACCCTGTTTGTCATGGTTGGTGTTGTCCATAATACTAATTTCATACAGGTGAAATAGATGAAAATATTGCTTATGCCGGAGATTTTTTTTCCAGTTCTGTTCCTGCAGCATATGTATATAGTTGGGTTGGTTGACATGCGTATGATTGTGTTAGGATTGCATGAGTGCACATGCATTTGGCACATGTTAGCATGCTTTATAGTTGTAACATGTGAGGTATTTGATGTCTATTAATAGGGCATGGCAAGTTGTTTTGATATAGATGCATACCCGATGTAAAGGCGTGCAGCCCTGACATATAAATTTCTAGATCCGGTTTATGTGCTTGTGTGTGGATGATAACTTATGCTACGAATGGAAGATTTCATGTGTCTACCTGATGAGACGTGTTTAATTTTCATGCATAATTATTCTCATATACTTATGAAATTATGGATGAATGCATGTATATTAAGTGATTGCATGAAAACACTTACACATAAATGGTCACACATGCCTATGACTGTGGAAGCTTGAATGAAGGTGCATTTGTAATTATGTTGGCATTATTGCATACATTGCAAGTTATGATTTTTTTTGCATACGATGCATCGATGGCCTAAATAGACCATCATTGGCCTGGAGAGCCGTGGGTTTGGTTTTCTCTTACTTATGTTTTTAAATATATCACTTAAACCACATAAGATGGTTTGACACTTTACTACGCTGTTCTAATGGTTTATACGGGCTGGAGTCCCGAATGGGTTCCTGCAAGGGAGGATGCGGGGTTTTCACTTTACTTTTGCATATGTGTGGCAAACTTAAAGAATGAACTTTAAAGGAAAATAATGAATAAGAATAGTGTAATATACCTTCTGGGATATCTCATCTGGAGTATGAGAATCTTAGTTATCCGGTCTTGGGGAGACTGTGAGGATACAAAAACTCTGTGTGCGTTGTTGCCCCTGAACCCGATATTGAGGTTCTTCTCCTGGCCACGGTTTTAGGGAGAGTCCGCCACTTTACCCGGGAGTGGTGTGTTAGTCACAGCTGTGAGTTTATGGTACCAAGGAAGTGGCACTTGTGGGCGTGGGGTGTCCCTTGTGTCCCCGACATTAGATGTGGAGGTCAAATGTTCCGATGGATGGTGCGGTTTCCTGATATCGGTCGAGGGCTAAGTTGGAACCCAGTAATAAAATACAAATTGTGTGTTAAGCTACCCTGGGAACCTACTTGACCTCGGGGTTTGTACCCGTTTGGTGTATCCGCGGGCCACGGTAATTAAAAAGAGAAACTTAAAGATGTGTGCATCTAATAGGGCATGCATATGGAAAGATGGAACTTAAATGAAAGATAACAGAAGGAATCATGCATTGCACATAATCATGCATTTTTCTGTTATGCATTAGATCATGCATGTTTGAATCATTCTTGATATCATGACATCATTTGGTGGTTGCATACGTTTTACTTTGTGAGATCATGCTGAAAGGTTGGTTATTTAGTTATTGATATGAGACATTGCTGTACTGTTCATGACTGGTGAGGAAATGCAATTATTGGTAGTTATAGATATTTAAATGTTGCAAATTTTATATCTGCATTCACTCAAATCACTGCATGAAATCTTATTCATGTTCTTTCTCTCACCTGTTTCTTTAGAAGTAGCTGTGCTCAGAATTTCGGTTCTGACACCCTACTTTGTTGGTTTTTCACAGGTAAGGGTGAACAGTGAAGTTGGACATGCATTTGGGGATGGATGAGTTACACTTGGGCTTATCAGCTTCAGTAGAGGATAGATTGGCTCTTTCTTTTGTCTTTCAGTTCTTTTAAATTCTGCAATTGTTATTTTACTTTCAGTTGAAGAAAACTTTGTCTTTGAAATTTTATTACTCATTAATAAAAGAGTTTTAGTTGGTTGATATGGATGATAATTGCAACTTCGTTTGTGGTGTGTGGTTATCCAACTGAAATTGGAACTGTAGGGACCCCAGGTCTCTGGGAAGTTTTCCGCAACTCTTAGAAAAAAAAAATATTCTGCATTTTTAAAAGGGTATGGATTGGGGTCGTTACACGACGTCCTTTATCGTCGTGGATTCAGTTCTGAATATTCCAGATGTTTGGACAAAGAAGAAGCCAAAGAAGTTGTGCGAGAGGCACATGAAGGCATTTGCGGTGGTCATGTTGGCTACCAAACTCTTGTCAAACAAATCATCCGAGCAGGATATAACTGGGGAACTATGCAACAAAATTGCCATCGATTCGTGAAAAAGTGCATCAAGTGCCAAATGCACGCACCTTCCATTCATGCGCCGGCCACATATATGCAATCAGTTGTATCTCCTTGGTCATTTTCTATGTGGGCTTTTGATGTTGTAGGCCCCATCACCCCTTTTGCTTCAAATGGCCACAAATATTTTCTGACCATAATAGAATATTTCACTAAATGGGTAGATGCAGTCACTCTACGCACAATAGAAGGTCGACATGTGGTCTCATTCATCCACAAGAATATCATGTGTCGCTTTGGTATACCGCATGATATTGTGTCAGACAATGACTGTTATTTCAAGAATGAGAGAATGAAGACATTCTGCTCAAAGTTCGGAATCCATCACCATTTCTCTGCTCCTTATTATCCTCAAGGGAATGGTCAAGTAGAGGCCACCAATAAGATTTTGATTTGATTCCTGAAGCGAACTTTAAAAATAGGTTGTGACTGGCATGAGAAGATTCATGATGCATTATGGGCATATAGAACCACCATTTGAACTCCAACTAATGCTACTCCGTCAGAACTTGTCTACGGAACTGAAGTAGTACTGCCTCTACATGTTCAGAAACCTGTTCTGAAATTTGCATCATTTCTAGAATTACCTCTTGATCAGTATCAGCTGATTGCCAGCAAATAGTTAATCTCCAATTAAAGGTTATTGATCAACTGGAATTCTCGTATACTAATACTCATATCAGCACTCACAATGTATGGTTGCATTGTCTCTTGATTCAAATCATTTCAAACTGAATTCCAGGTTGCAGTCACAGATGCTCATTGTGTAATTTTTTTTCCTTTCTTCTCATTTTAAAACCCTTTCCCATCTGATGACCATGATATAATCTCACTGCAAACTGTGAATTTGTCACGATTTTGCAGTAAAATTCTATTGTATATCATTGCTTATCTCCAAAAAAAAAGAGAGAAATTTGTGTGAAAGCCTATTGAATTCATATCGGAAGTTAGCAGGACTTGAATTGTAGCATCAAAATTCTGTTAGTAATATGTGCAGGTCAGTCTTTGTTAACATGAATGTGCATGTAACCTTGTGTCAATAGTGTGTTAGCAGGGTGTATTAACAGTGCGTTAGATAGTAAGGTCTGTGTTATAATATGCGTGTTAGTCTTTGTCAGCATGGCTTGTGCCAACCTAAGGTGTTAGTATTATTTGTGTCAAGACAATGTGTTATATCATCTGTGTTAGTACAGTAGTAAAGGATAGATTAACAGTGAGCGTGTGGTTAAGATAACCAGTGGAAGCCATGAAAGCATTTGAAATATATACAAGCTTGTTGGCTAATAGGATGAAAACCTTTCTAAAATTTACGAGGTTTGCAAAGAGCTAGAATTTGCTCAAAAATTTCAATCTCCAAGGCATACATGCTTATCTATCCATGGCATCCACATAACACCACTTTCACCAACACCCCTATTGTAACCATTCACAGCATACCAACTCCATTTCATAATAATGTTCCTGCTACCATTCCCCAGCATACGCATAAGTCTTCCATCTTTCATTTTCATGCATTTTTAGCTGATATTTAGCATGAACATCATTCATGTATCCTCATAACCTTCCTTCATCAGCATACCCATTTTATTTCCAATTTAGCATTTTTTTATTATATTAGATATGTTGCTTTATGGCTAACTCTATTTTGCAAGAATTAGGTAGAAATGTTATTTTTCCTTCTTAGCTCAGAAATTGCAAATTCAAATTCAGTTCAAGTTGTAATAGCTAGGTATTAATGAGAAATCTCTTTTTCAGTACTAGATTAGAATGTATGAGCATGCATATCTTCTAGAAATGCTTGTTTCATATCAATCTTCTCTTTTATTTCAAAAATTCATAAATGGGAACACGAATGGCACATGCACCATTCTAATAAAAGGTGATTAAATCCTAAGTTGACGATTTGCATTTATGGCCATAGTCAAAATGTGAACAAAACTTAGGGTTTTCATCTTTTATGGAATAACATTGGATCCACACTAGAGATCTTTTCAAAAACCATCATATTTTTCCAAATATTTTCATCCTTTATCAGAGTTTAACTTAAAATTAACTCAAAATATATATCAATCGCCATAGTCAGGATATATTCAGAGTTAATTTCATTTCAAACTCTATAAAGGCACAAAAATGTATTTTATTCTTCATCTGAACTTAAATATGATTATTATATAATACATTTTATGACCATAGTAAAAAATATATTATATTTTCAATCTTATTTCAATTTATTTAAAGAATGAAATATGCTTTTCGATATCCAATTTTCAAAATTCTTTAATTCATTCATCATTTAGGATAGAATTGCATCATATTTTTTAAATTTCAAATTTTCTTCAAATTCCAAGTAATTTTGAGATAATTCTTTAAATATCTTCTTCACTTCTCAAATCAATCTTCAATTTTTATTTCAAATTCATCTTTTTATCCTCAATTCTATTTTATTTCAAATTCAAATTTCAATTTCAAAGTCCAATTCGACTTTGAAATTTTGAATTCACTTCTATATTCAAAATTCAACTTCCCATTTCAAATCAAATTTCAAAGTTCGATTCAACTTTGAAATTCTAAATTCATTTTCAGGATTCAATTTCAAAATCAATTCAATATTCCAGATTAAATTTCAAAGTTCAATTCAACTTTAAAATCCAAGATTTATACTCTGATTTCAAAATTCAAGTTTAAAATCAAGTTTATTCTTTATCTTTTAAAAATATCCAAAGTCTTATTTAAAGATTGAGCATTGATTCTCAATTCAATTCATTTATCCAAAAATCGAGGTTTTGAGATTTATTATGAATCTCAAAATTCGATTTTCCCTAAATTTAAGCCCATTTTTCAAAATTCAATCTGGATTTCCAAAATTTAGATCCATCTTCAAAAGTCCCATTCGGATTTTCGAAATCCAATTCCACCTTGGATCCAAATTTCAAATCTAATCCCATCTTAGATTCCAGATTTCAAATCCAATTCCATCTTGGATTCCAGATTTCGGATCCAATTCCATCTAGGATTCCAAATTTCGGATCCAATTCCATCTAGGATTCCAGATTTCAAATCTGATTCCATCATGGATTCCATATTTTGAATCCAACTCCATATAGGATTCCAGATTTCAAATCCAGATTCCAATTCCAACTCTATTTTCAAAAATTCACTTTTTCCCAAGTCTAAATTTAACTTTCAAATTCAATTCTTGTTTCAGATTCTGAATCTAAAAGATCAAAGATCCCTTCTCAAAATCAATTTTTGAGAATCAAATTCAAATTCAAAATCCATTTTAACTTTCAAATCTCATTCTTACTTCAAAATTCTGAATTCTAATTCGCCCTTTCTCTTCATCCAAAGACTTATTCTCCAAACTCTGATTATTCCGTGACATAGAAATTCAAAGTCTCTTCTTCCAGATCCATTGCTCAAAGTTCTAAGTTAGATTCAAAGTCTAACTTTTTCAAATCAATCTCAATCCTTTGAAGCATTTCTTCAGGTATCTTCAAATTTATTTCAAAAACACTAGGAAAATCCCCAAAATTTCTGAATTATTCTTCTCGAAAGAGCATACATCTTTGCATTTGCACAAGCATGATTTTTTGTGCATTCTTAGACTTAGAATAAATTCTTAGACAATATTTAGGCAAAGCAAAAGGCATAAGTTTGATCTTTGGTTCGATTACCCCTGGTAAAGGCGCCATAAACGATCGAATCGCGTACCGATGAGTGAATCCCATCTCTCCATTTTTTTACAAATTTTCAAAACGGAGGCAAGTAATTTCAAAATATTTTCAAAATTTAGGTCAAGTAAGACCTTTACAAAAGAGTTTCTCTCTCTTCTTTCTTTTCTTTTCTTTTATCTCTTCTTTTCTATCTTTTATTTCCCCTTCAAAAAGGAAATAGAGGATAGAAAGGAAAAGAGAAGGAAAAGAGAAACACAAGAGGAAAATTTTTGCAATGATCACAGGAGTAGCGACCGAGATGGGACCCGTCTTTGTCCGATCGAATTTGTGCCTTTGCTTTGCTTTGATATTTTTTAAGTCTTTATTCTTCAAATGTTAGCTTCATTTCCATGCAAACCTTAGGAGCCTAGACTTTGTCCTAGCTGACAGAATGTATATAGGATTTAGATATGGTTGGTAGGACCATGTTGAGGAGATATATCCATGTTCACTTAGATTTAGGTCTGAAATACAACTCTCCTCAATTCTAGGGATTGAATGCAAACAATGTATGCAAGTGTATGCTTCCCTTCATTTAAATTCTATCTCTTTAGGACTTGCATTAGAAACATCTGGGTTTTATTGCATGTTGAACATGTTTTCAAAAACATCCCTACCTATATTGTCCCGGTCTTCACGTTGTTGGGCTATCTCACTGAACTATAGTTCGGGAGAGAGCCTCACAACTGAACCACTTATTTGGGTTAACACCCCCCTACCACGTACTTAAGGGCCATAGTTCGAAGTATATCGATAGGTGCTCAAGGATGTTGGAAGCCACTACCTTAGAACCGAAGAAATATTTCTATGCCACGTACTTCAAGCTTCGGCTTGAGTATATCAGCGTACCTTGATTGAAATCAGATAATCTGAACCATAGAGTTAAGATTAGGGTCCTATGAGCCATTTCAAATATTTCATTTAGAGTCAGCTTTTAGGGAGTGTTGTGTGCACATCCTTGTTTGTGCAGCTGTGATTATATGATGTTTACTTGTATTTTCGTATATATTAACTTTTTCAAAACCCTGGGTACATTATTCAAAATTTTCTTTTATTTTCACCACTCAGGTGTAGATTTTCTCTACCTACATTCTTTTTCTCTGTTAGATCAATTTTTCTTTAAAACTCTGAAAATCCTTTTTCTAAATTCCCTCGATCTTTTAAAAAAATTTGGTTTGTATCTATTCTCATTTCTTCAAGAGTCTATCCATAAGTCCTGCATTCTATCTGATCTTCTTCATTCTTCTTTTGCCCCAGTGTAAACACCCCAAATTTTCCTCATCCATTTTTAGATATATCCCTCTTACAGATGCCAACCCTGGTAGGTTAGTGTATTTGTCCAACCCCGAGTCTATGTCAAAAAATTACCATTTTGCCCACTTTTATTAGAAAATTACCATTTTACCCCTAGGTCATCCCAGACCCCTTGTCAGTCAGAGTCAACCAAGCTCATTTGTAAACTCAGAACAGCTAGAATGTCAGTCATTTCTAGCTCACCTGAGCTCATGACGAACAGACCATTTTCATTTCTGACCATTCTTGCCAAAATGGGATCATTTCTTCATAAATGAGCTCATTTCTCACTGAAATACAAGCCAATTGTCTCTGAGTCAGTCATTCCCAGTCAATCCTATTCTTCAGAGTCTAGCTTGAGCTGACCAAGAGTGCAAGTGCTCCAGTTTCAGTTTAAAACCATTTCCAAGTGTCTAGAAGCTCATTTCAGCTTATTTAGCTGAAACTGAGATGAGTGCAGCTAGTTTAGCTAGTGTTCGAGCTTCAATTTTAGTTCATGTCAGTATTACTAATCTTTTTTCAGCTCAAACCCAGCTCTGGTCTGTAATTCACTTCACTCCAGTGACCATTTCTTGTCATTTCTTTAAAAATGGCAGCTTTTCTTAACAATTCAGTCTGGGAGTTCAGTTGAGTCAGTGTCTTGTCAATTCATTTGAGTTCTGAAACCCTAAAACCCAGCTTGTTCCAGTTCATTTCAGTTTAATCCAGCTCAAACCCAAAATTTCAGTGTCACTCTAAGCCCAGCAGAGACAAAAATCATTTCTTGAACCATTTTGCCTATTTTTGTCAAAATTATCGCTTTTGAACTGGTACAACTGTCAATCAGGGTTTAATATCCAAATTTCTTCATTCAGGATTAGCATTTCACATAGCACTTCATGTCATTTCTCATTATTTCATATCATTTCTCATCATTTTCCATCATTTCATTACATTTCATTATATTTCATTTCATTTTCGAGATCCAGAACTTCAGTTTTAAAATTTTCAATCCAAATTTGAGTTTTAAAAGTTTTCAAAAATCAATTTCAAATCCTGGGTTTCCAAAATTAATATTTTTATCCCCAGGATTCTAAATTTGGAAATATTTTCTGGAGAAAAATAATTTGGATTCCTTTTAAACTCAATTTTTCAAATTCTAAACTAGATTTGCTTCACAACGGGGTGCGAAACTTCAAATTTGGAGCTCATTTCAAAAAAAAACTGCCAAAAATAGTTCATTTCGTCGAAAATCTTTTCTGAAAAGATTATTCTACCCCTCTGATCCTCAAAATAAATTTTAAATTTGGAAAGTTAGCCCACTCTAAGACGGCTCCTTCATTTACATCTACATTTTTGTTTTAAAATAAAAATATATATATCTTTTTCTTTTCTTTGTTTTATTTTATTTTATTTTAATTTTAATTTTTTCTATTTTTTTATAAGAGGAGGTGGGACCCACAAGGTGGTCGATCGGCCCCCTTCCTCCTTCTTTCCTTTTTTTTCTTCCTTTTCTTTCCTTCTCCTTCTTTCTTCTCTTTCCTTTCTTCTTCTTTCTTTTCTTCTATTTCTTCTTTCTTTCTTTTTCTTTCTTTTTATTTCTTTCTTCTCTTCTCTTCTCTTCTCTTCTCTTCCCTTCCTTCCTTCCCTTTCTTTCTCATTCACGTACAACCCCTCCTCCTTTTCTTCTCTTCTTCCTCCTTTCTCTTCCCCTTCTTTCCTTTTCTTTCTTTCTTCTTTCTTTCCTTTCTTTCTTCCCCTTTCTTTCCTTCTTTTCCCTCCTTCTCACCTTGTTATGTCTTAGCTTTTTCCAATTAACAAAAAAAATCCCACGGTGGTTGTTTCCCTTCCCATTTTCACGCATTTCTCTCCCATCTCATTAAACCCACTTCCCATTAAAACTTATGGAGGATTTCTATTTTTCCCTAAGTCCTCAACCCAACACTCATACTGTGGGCAACCCTCTCCAGCCAATTCACTCTCTCTCTCCCATCTCTCTTAATCCCTCTTTGGATCCAGCCACCTCCGATTTGCAGCCCCCAGCACCTTCACCTTTTGAAGTAGACCTTGCCAGCCACCTCCGGCTTCTACTCGATCAACATCTCCTTCCCAACCACATCACCAAACTCCAAGGCAGCAGCCTTGCTCCAACCTTCTACCACCTCCATCCAGTTCCCAAGTTGCACAAGATAAAAATGGAAGTAGAAACAAACTCCAGAATAGACTTTTAACTGGATTAGGACTCTAGGACAGAGTCCTGATCGGACTAAAACTCTAGATCTTTTTGGTATTTTCTGAAAAACAAATGAAAATAGTGAAGACAGTGAAAATAATGACAAATATTGAAATCAAACAAACTTCTGATCTAACTGGGACTCTGGGGACAAAATCCTAATTGGACTAGGACTGTCAGAATTTTGGATTTTCTGAGAAAACAAATGAAAGGATTTTGAACAAGTGAAAACAAGATAGAATTGAAGTCTGATTCAGAGTCATGATCTGATTAGGACTCTGAAGAGGAGTCCTAATTTGACTAGGACTCTGATTTTTTTTTTGTTTTCTAAGAAGTAAATGGTGAGATTTAAACAAAGCTTTTGAAAACCAGTCAAGGAGATTCTCTCTTCAGCCAAGGCAGCAGCAACAACCACCATCAACCTCCAACTGTGGCAATAGCTCCAGCTACACCAAGACAACAGGCTGCAGCAGATCTCCAAACCCTTCTGCCCTTCCAAACTCCCTTCAATAGCAGGTCCAGCCCCCTCCAAGGTAGCATTCTTCAGAACCCACCTCCAGCCACCGGTGCAAATCCCCTCTAGCCAGTCCCTTTTTGCTACATCCATTGCCTCTAAGACACCCAGTCGATCCTAGGTAAACCTCTTTTCTTACTTTGTGAATCCAGATCAAAATCGGATTCCCATGGCTGAAAATGCCATTGTTTACAGCTTCAAGTTGTGTGAAAAAAGAGGTTTTTCGCAATCAAGGCTATGAAAGTGAGGCGATCCGTCCGATCCATGGATCGGATCCCTCTCACCCATAGCCGACATTAATATCAAACATGGATCATACCCTCCTTGATCATTTTTGTTATTATTATTGTTTTATTCACATAGATTTCAAATTTAAGCACCATAGTTAGTTTTAGTTTCATTGTCTTTAACTATTTCATTCATTTTCATTAGTTTCATTAATGTTTGCTTAATAAATCATAGTTTTTTATTTCATGCGTACAGTGAATTTGTTATTTCATGCTTAATTCCTCGTCAATAAATTTTAAAAAAAAATGGTTGTGAATCCCTCTGCTTGTCTGTGATGTCCTTTCAAAAACCTAGATCCATTTAGGTTCTGAATCCCTCTCTAAAAAATCAGATTCCAAATTGAGTTTTAAACCCTCTAGAATTTCCAAACTTCTCTTTAGCAGAGTTGTTGGCCTGAGATCTCCCAGATGGACGATTCAAATCCTCTTCAAAAAAATACAGTGAATCCCTGTTAGAATCTATTAATTTTCTGTATTTTCCCAGATTTTTCCAAGGAGGATTGGCCTCTGCTAAAAAACGAATTTCCCAGACCCCTATGAAAATCTCGATTTCTGCCAATCAGAGTCTAGACCGACTCTAATCCGCTGTGATGCTTCAATCTGTAGGTCATATGTCAAAACTTTCAACAGAGGAATTGTTCCTCATTATTCCCTCTACCATTTCCCGAAATTTGAGAATTTTAGGAGCACCCTAGTTATTTTTCTCAAAATTAAACTCTATGTCTGTCAAATACTAGTGTTTGAGAATTATAGATATTTAGATCTCTGATAATCCTCTGCTCCTTTCCAAACCATATCTCAAATCCTAATATAGTCAAAATATGAATTGTTTCACTATTTGTCAGAGACATTCTCCCAAAATTTCAGTCATTTTCTCCACTATTTTTATTTTTCCCATAATTTTTTCTCGAAACCTGTCAGTCTGCTCTAAGTCCTAGAGTCGTCGGATTCCAATCCTACTTGCTAGAGCTGTCAAGCTTCGACCATAGGTCAAAACCAGAATCTATAAAAGGAAAAAATATTTTCCTAACTGTCCGCTATCACCCCATAAAATTTGGGGAATTTCTATGGTAGTTTAGTACCAAAAATTTAGTTTAGATTTAGAATTCTAGGCAAAATCTTGATTTTTTAGGATTTTTGGTTAATTTCTATATTAAAAAATATCAAAAATATAGATTCTCGAGTTTCATTCTATTTTTAGAGTTGGTCTAGGTGTCCATGCCAAATTTGGCTCAATTCCATGTTCATTTACCTTATGTATTAGTTAATCTTTAAATTCAGAGGCGAAAATCAAGTTAAATTCAATATTTTGTGATATTTTTGTCATTTTAAGGTTTTATCATGTGAATAAGCATATAGAATCATATTAGGGTTAATTTTCATATCATTTGCATTTCACATTTCAACTTTTTGCAAAATTTATTTTAGAAAACCCTGGTTTCAAGGACATAGTCTTGTTATTTTGGTCATTTTGACCTCAATTTCGAAATTCCAATCTTTAATTCTCTAAATTTTCATTCATATCATCATATTGCATCATATTATGTTTAATCCTATTTCATTTGATTTTAAAATTTTACAAAACTTCTCTCAGAAAACCCTGATTTCAAGGTCATCAGGGGTATTTTGGTCATTTTGACTCCAATTTCGAATCTTCAAGTTTATTTTCGAATTTGATTACTTATTTCTCATGTTTATATCAAAGGGGGTATGAATTGGGTTTATATCTGAATAATATTCGATAATTTCTAAGAGGTACATTTTCTACTTAGAATAGGATGCATTGCATATAGTTTTATTCTGCAAATTTCAATATGTGACATATGATGCATATGCACATTTTCCAAAATCACTATGGTTGACACAAATGACACGTACACAAGATCTTAAGGAGTTCACAAACTTGGTGAAATTTGTATTTATGGCCATAGTCAGAATACGAAGGAAACCCAAATTTGTGATCTTCGTATTAGCCACATTCAGCCTACGCTCTTAAGCTAACTTAAAAAATGCACTACATTTCTCAAAATTTCAAAAGGATTTTCCCAATTCCTCAAAGAATTATCTTTCAAATTCATATTCATTCATTCAATTTACATCATTTTCAAACTCATTATACAATTTTATTTCAGAGAAATCGATTTTCTCAAGATTTTCTAAGTCTTTCTCAGGAATTGATTTTCTCAGAACTCTGGGTTTTCAAATGAGATTCCAAGTATTTTCCAAGTTCAAATCATAATTTCCATTGTTTCAACTTTCTCAATTTTCAAAATCCTAAGTTTTTCATAAATCAATTTTCTCAAAATCCTTCAATTATTTCTAAAATTGGTTTCTTAGAATTCTCAAATCTCCTTCAGAAATTGTTTTTCATCTCAAATCCAAAATTCCAAAAATCAATTTTCTTAAAGATCTGATTTTCCTCAGAATCCATTTTCAATTTCAAAAGTCATTTTCCAATGAACTTCTTGATTTTCTCAAAATTCTCAAATCCATTTTAGGAATTGATTTCCTTAGAAAAGCAATCCAAATCTCAAAATCAATTTTCTCAAAGTTCAAGTTTTCCTGAGAATCCATTCTTCATTCAAGATTTATTTTCCAATGTAATTCCTAATTCCCAATGAAATTCAAAGATTTCCCCAAGAATTCCCTTTTCAAACATTTTTCCAATCATTTTCCTCAATTTCCGAAAAGCAAACATCATATTTCTCAAATTTGCATCTTTTCAAAATTCCATAGCACATGCCTGATTCTTTGTGCATTCTATGAAAATAGAGCATAATTTAGAAAATTGAACTTAGTCAAAGCACACAATTGATCCTTGGTTCAATTACCCCTGGAAAAGGAACCAGGAACGGTCGAACCTTGTACTGATAGGCGGATCCCATTCCACGGAATTTTTTCACAAATTTTTAAAACAGAGGCAAGTAATTTTCAAAAAACCATTTTCAAAACTTTGGTCGAGTTTGACTCGCAGAATCGTTTCTCTCTCTCTCGCAGAGGGAGAGGAAAATTTTTGCGATGATAACAAGTTTGGCGACCGAGATGGGACCTGTCTTCGTCTGATCAACTGTGTGCTTTGACTTAGCTCAATTATCATGATCGTGTTCTATGGAATGTTAGCTTTTATTTTCTGATATCATGTGAACCTAGGCGCCTAGACTCGAACCCAGCTGACATGGATTGCATGTAGACTAGGCATGGTTTGGTAGGACCAATTGAGGAGAATTATTCATACTCACTTAGACTTAGGTCTGAAATACAACACTCCTCAATCTAGGACTTGCTTGAGAACAATGTTTGCTTCTTCAAAATTTTCAAAATTTTATCTCTTTAGGACTTAGAGCCCTCTGTTTGCTTGCATGTGCTCATTTTTCAAAAAAACTACACCTATGTTTACCCGGTCTTCACGTTGTTGAGCATTCTTCCAAAACCATAGTTCAGGACAAAGCCCCACAACAGGGCCACTTATTTGGGATAATGCCCCCCTACCACATACCAACGGCCATAGTCTAACGTATATCGGCAGACGCTCAAGGTTGTTGGGAAAACACAAACCTAGAACCAGAGATGAATCTTTTATGCCACGTACTTTGGGTCTCAACTCGAGTATATCGGCATAGCATGATTGGGCACAGCTGATATGAGCCTAGAGTCAGGGTTAGGGTCCTAAAGCTCTTTCAAAATTGATGTATTTAGAGTCAGCTTCTTAGGGAGTGTTGTATACGCGTAATTGTTTGTGCAGAATATGATTTAATTCATTTTTCCTTTATTTTCTCATACTTTTCCCATTTTTTTTCCAAATATTGGACGATTTTCCAAAATACCTCATTTTCCAATTTATGAAGCATTTCTTTGTATTTCCTCAAAACCCTGGATGATTTTTCTAAATTATCCACTTTTTCTTCAAAACTCCAGGTGATTTTCCATCCTTTCATTCTTCTGGATCTCAAATTTCCAGCTTCATTTTCGTCCTGCATGCCATTTTTCAAAATTCTTGTATTTTTCCAAGTCTCATTCCAATTTTCCATGTTTTTCAGTCTGATGACATCCAGTCAGCTCAATTCTATCTTTCTTGAGGGTCACATCTCCTACGAGGTGCGGCAAAGTCTTTCTGAGCATTGAGCTCTCAACATCGGATCCTTTATTCCCTGGTGGTACTATACTTGGTTCAAGAACTTATCCTGTATGTTTTCGGAGCACTTGAGTGATTGCTGGTTGGAACTGGCATCCGCACTAGGAAAGTTGACAGTCAGCGGCAATTTGATCCATGCACTAGCAGAGCAGTGGAACCCGCGCACTTGTACTTTCTGGTTCCCATGGGGCGAGATGACCCTGCTGATGGACGAGTTTTCAGAGATTATGGGATTGCCTAAGCTAGTCGGTCAACCTGGAGATCCATTGGAGCAACAGTTTTTTATCAATGTCAAGGGTTTGGACCCCCGAGATGCTTTAGCTCGCATGACAGAGCGTATGTCTTGGCCACTGATTGAGGAAAATGGAAATGAATATGTGAACCTGATCGAGATCTACCAATAGTATGGGGCATTCGCAGAAGTCAGCTCGTTATCCAGAACAGCTCGAGAGAGAATTCAGCATGCGATGATTCTATGCACTATAGGACTCGCTTTCTTCCCAGACAAACAGAATTATGTGGATGTCAGAATAGTTCAGCTCCTGCGAAGATGGGAAAGTCGCCAGATCAGCCGTCTCTCGATAGCCATGGCCACACTCACTTTTGTGTACCGTAGGTTGACCCATTTCACACTCGAAGAATCAATTCTAGTCGAAGGGTGCACTTATGTCTTACAGTCCTGGTTCCTCCGACGTATGCCAACCAGACCCAACTCATTCAAGTACAATGACGAAAAGCTTATTCCAGTTGCATGATACAGATTTTTGACTGATAATCTCCAAGAAAAAGAAGTCGTATGGGATCACTTTGATCGTCATATATCACCTCTCATATACACTTGTGCATATGGCAAGCAGTTCAAGCTACTTGGCCCATTCTTCTGCACCTACTACCATCCAGAGCGATGTGTTAGGCAGTTTTCCCAGAGACAGAAGCAAGTAGAAGCTCGACTATTATAAAAAATTATGCCAGAATTCGATATCACACCAGATTAGTGGTCTGGAGCATACCATTCTGCCAGATATGGCTGGGATTCTTTTGTTACTCTCACTCTTTTCTCCGGTCCTCGAGTGTTTGTTGATTATCAAGAGTGGTGAAAAATTGTTTGTCCCCCTCCTATTTGTCAAGTTTGTTATTGAAAAAATCATGTCTTTTTTCAATAAAATTCCTTCAATGTTCATTCTATCATGATTTGATCACCTTGCCTAGGTAACAAGGCACATTTTCAGTTGTTTATTTTGCAAAGAATGGCAACACAATTGTCATGACTGCAGCGGCGATCCAATCCTTAGTAATAGGATGTTCTTCTAATTACCTACCAAATTCTCATCAAATATTTTTCCTATATTCATTTCTATCCTGAATCATCATCACCAAAATCTAATTGTCTATCTCATTCTGCAGAGAGTATCGGTATTCCCAAGTGGTCCAGATCAGATAAGAAGACGTTGCTATATCAAGTGCATCAGTGATTTTTAAGCATCAAGCAAAAAGAGATGAATTCTCCAAGAACTATTAGAGGACAGAGTCAGACTGACGAGGATCACATCGATCCCGCTGCATATCAAATGTTCAAGAAGATGATGATCAAGATGATGGTTGAGCAAGCTAGAGACAGTCTGGGAAAGACTCCCTTCAAGGAAAAGACATATGTCTCCTTCTCGAAAAGTTCTAAGTCCAACAGAAGCAGCAACGGAGGAAAAAAGGGAGAAGGCTTTAAACAAGACAACGAGCCCTTCTGTAAACACCCCAAATTTTCACTCACCTTCCTGATATTTTCATCAATCAGTACATTTCGGTTCTCCGAAATCAATGAAGGGCAAAATGGTCATTTTCTGAGATTGAACCTTACAGAAAGTCCTAAATTCCATGCTCAAGTCTCAAAATTTCTCTAGTTACACTCAGAAATATCTTCAAATTGCAAAATTTCAAAATCTTACTCTTGACAAAAAGCTAGAATTTCCAAGCCCTAATTCAGAGGGGCATTTCAGGAAACATGTCTTTGCATAGCATTGCATGAGCATTTCATTTCACCACACTGCACAACATGTTATTTTGAGATCCAGAACTCCTGATTTTCAAAAGTGTCAATCCAGATTCGAGTTTTAAATATTTCAAAATTGATTTCAAACCCCTGGGTTTTTAACATTGCCAATTCTTCCCATTTTACCCCCAGGACCCCAAATTACAAAAGTTTTCTCAAGAAAACAATCTGAATGGTTTTTTATGTTGATTTTCAAATCTCGTCAGTTGGAAAGAAGGGGACACAATTTCAAATTTAGAGGACTTCATTTAAAGCTTTTGCAAAAAAAGACTCTAAACTTCTTTATAAAACCTCTACATCTTTTATTTTGCCCTGAAGAACCATTTTTTTTGGGTTTTGAAACCAAGCCTATTTTTTTGTATTGTCTAAACTAGCCTACTATTATGAAAATTTCTAAAAATTTACTTTGCTTTTATTTTAAAATAAAATGACGTGGGGCCTACCCTGAGGTGGTGTCACACTCAAATTCTCCAATATTTCTCCTATTTCCAAAACAGTGCCCATCCGGAGGTGGCACCAATTTATAAAACCCTCCTTTCAATTTTCATTTATTTATTTTACAAAATAGTCAGTGGTCCCACGCATAGGTGGCACCCCACTAGAGTCATCTGCAAAGAAAAACAAAACTTTTTTTTTACTTCAAAAAGTTTTCAAATCCAGTTGAGGTGGCACCACCTAAAAAAAAGGGGGGGGGGGAAACAAAATCCGTTTTTTAAATCATTTTTACTTTTCAGCCCCAAATGGAGCCACCGTGAAACCTTACCCAGAAAACCTTATTTTACCTAAGTTTTCAAAAAAATTCTGGAGAAAGGGAGTCGTCCCCCTCTCAAATCGGTGAGCCTTTTCAAAATATTTCAAAAAGTTGTTTTAAAAGAGTTATCAAAACCAGTTGAGAAGGAGGTAAAAAGATCGGATTTTGTGGGAAAAAGGGGAGGTTGTTGATTAAAAAGTCGAATCTGCGATTTTTTCAAAGGTCGATCTACGAAGCTATCAGAAGGCTGCCCTTATCACTCCACTTCCTCTCCTCCCATCTGAAGATCTCCCTTTCTTCTTTTGCTTTTATTTCCCCCTTCTTCCAATTTCCACCGGCGGAGCTTTTGAAGAGACAACCGAGAAGTGCGTTGCTCCTTTTTCTTTCCCCCCTTTTGTTGTTGAAGTCTGACTCATCTCTGAAGGAGACGCTAGCAGCAGCCTCCACTTAGCCAAGGTAAAGGCCCTTCTCTTCGTTTATTACGCATCTACAAAAACTAAGTATCGTGTTCATGCCATAAACTTTGCAAATCCATTGCAGTAGTTGAGGTGGTTTAGCGTCTCTGTTTTCTGCATCAAAAACTGATAATACCTCGCAATGGTATTATCGATTCAGTTGGGGATCATGCTTTGATTCAAATAGTTTTTTTTTTTTAAGATTTTCATCAAAATTACTTTAAAAACATAAGCATTATGGAGTAGCATTTTCATGACGACTCCCAGTTTTCACATTCCGATCCAGGTTATTTTATAATGCATATCATTAGTTTCATCTATTATTTATGAAACACATGTTGCAAGAAACCCCGATTTCATTAAAACCTGCACTAGAATACGATTCCTTTGATCCTTCATTCATACAGAGCATTCTACCTATTCTAACCCTTTTTCAAAATTCATCGTTTTCCACAAACCTCTACCCCTTTTCTTCTTTTTTTTTTCTGCTTAGTGTTAACATCAGAGGTTCTATATCACATTGGTTTCCAAATGTTCATATGATCTTCACAAGTAAGTCTGCATATCATCATGTCAACGATATCTGATAAGAGATATCACACAGCAAAACAGTGCTCCTAACCAGGGCACTACATACTAACTCAGTGTCAACCTTGATAATCCCATGTCAGTATCTCTGCTATTAGTTCTCTGTTTCATTTAGTAGAACATCACTTAATATATTATTAGTTGATTCGGATTCGTTGCATTGCTAGTTACAGGGTGTATTATTGATCTTTCATTTGA
The DNA here is from genome assembly GCF_984573655.1 of Nuphar pumila. Taxonomy (NCBI): domain Eukaryota; kingdom Viridiplantae; phylum Streptophyta; class Magnoliopsida; order Nymphaeales; family Nymphaeaceae; genus Nuphar; species Nuphar pumila. The sequence goes on along the minus strand of NC_143262.1, from coordinate 31,798,509 downwards.
TGGCCCGCCCCTTTTATTTTCTTTTCTTATTACTCTGGATAATTTCTTTTGCTTACCTGCATCTGCGTTTCCCTGTTACTGTAGTTCTTCTGTGTTGATAATGAGCCCATCAGGTGGGTATTATGTCGTTGCTATCTAATTTGCTTCAGCCAAGAGCATAGGCTTTGTTGATATTGAAATCATAGGGGTGATTAGGATTAACTTGATGGCATTCAAGTTGAGCTTTAGTAGGACTCAATAATGGCTGCCCCATTGCCTGTATGTCTCTACTATCAGAGAAAAGTATACGCCAGAGAAAAGCTCAGCTTGCAAGGAACGGCTTGTAGCCAATGGTCCATTGGAGTGATTTTTTTTTGTCATTTATACATTTTGCTGCATGTTGCATATTTCACCATTGTCAGCTGAAGCATGGCTTCGGTATTAATGGGAGTCCATCTCTTTATTATGTACTCTGCATTTAATGGCCCAACTCTATCTCATTTCTCTACCTGTTACCAGTAAGATATTTTGTAAGTTGTTTACATTCATTTCATCAATTCGATGGCTGCAAACGAGTTACTTTCTTACTGTCTCTGTTATACATAATTATACCAAGTCCTTAGATTTAATTTCGATATCAAATAACCCCACTTGCATGTGTAATATTCTATTATGACTGATTCTGCAAGTAACGACTGTTACCTTGTGTTACAATAGCTATTCCCTGCATATTCTACTTATGGCCCACCATTTCTTTCTATTACAGTTTTTTTTTTAGTCTGTATGTTAACAGATTAACCTCCCCTCCTGTGTACCCCACGGCTGTCGTCCATCATGTTCGAGCACCTTACACCAACAATATTGTTGGTACATATGCATATTTTCCTGCAAGTCACCTGTCATTACTAAATCGGTAAGAGCAGGGGGATATATATTTGCCTAGTATAGTGATTTTAAACTGTTGACAAGTAACAGTAGGCATAAAAACCCAGTATTATTCAGCAAAAGTTCATTGCATAGTGCAGCCACCGCATGAGTCATCCTTGTACATCCAATAATTATAATATTTCAGCATTCATTATTTACCATTTCCTGCATCTTGTTACAACTTAAGTGTTTATGGACCATTGTATATATGGATCATATAGTCCTTGTTATGCCCATATGTTTACATTTTGTATCACATCATTATCTAGCATCATCATGTTCAGTATACGTGTTTTCCTATTATCTGAAATATTGTATCAAGGTGCATTGTATACACATCTTCATCATTTAGCTTAAATACTATATTTAAGTATATATATTATCTCATGCATTTAGATAGTGTATTGTCTTAGATGCAATTTTCGTCTAATGTGAGCCTAAGCATCCGGATACATAGATATACTTTACACTTCTCATTCAATCGAAGCATTGCATCTAGGTTTTTCATTTAAACATATCCATATGTACATTCCCTATTTAGTTTAAAAATATGGCATTTATATTTTTCTCATGTATGTTATGTTTATATTTTGGGCATTATAATTCAAGTGTTGTCACTGGCACATCATCATTAGTGTAAAATTTTTACTCTCTCCTTTGTATATTGTGTCTTTTGTACCAATTCTCACACTTGCAGGACAGTTGGGAGATGTGGCTCTTTCTAACTCCATTTTTTTTATTATTTTGCTTTATGTCAGAATTGTAATAATCAAATTTGGAATAATATATATTTTTACTGCTTAGATTAGGATGCATATCATGTATTTTGATTTTTGTAATATCCTGATTATGTGATCCATGCATTTTATTTCAAAATCACTATGGATGAACACGAATGGCACGTGCACCAACTCTTAGGGAGTTGATCAACTCGGTGGAGTCCACATTTACGGCCCTAGTTGAAATATGGACAAAACCCAGATTCATCATCTTTCTACGAGTCACATTGAGTCTACACTCTTAGGCTATCTTCAAAATGCACATCATATTTCAAATTTTACAAAATATTGTGAATTAAATCAATTAAACTTTGAACTTGTTCATGGCCACAGTCAGAATATGTGAAGAAGTTACTTGGGCTTAATACACATTTTTCAACAAATTTCGCAGAAAATCTTTTTGGATATCTTTTCCAAAGTGCATTCATACATTCAAATCATCTGCATCATAAAATTACCTGCATTTCTCAAACTTTTCTCAAGAAAATGCCACTCCATGAAAATCAATTTCTCAAGAAACTTCTAAAATTTTCAAAATTGGATTTTCCAAGTCAAGTTTTTCCATGATTTTCCCTGGAAAATGTTATTTTCTTAAGATTCATTTTCAAAAGGAGTTTCTCATCTTTCTCAAGAATCAAAATCGATTTTCAGATATTTCAAGGACAATATTCCCAGGATTTCAATTTCCTAAGTTTTGATTTCCCCTCTTCAAAGAGTTTTCCAACGAATTCAAATCATTTTCCAAAGAAAGTCTTCAAAATTGGAGTTTTCTCTAACAAATAGTTCTTCTTCAAGTGTTTTCTCAAGAATTCTTTTCATTTTTCCAGGATTTTCATCCATTCATGATTTTCTCAAATCTTTATAAACTTTCTCGAGATTTCAAATCTTTCCATCAGAGTTTCTTGAGAGACTGATTTCCATCTTTTTCGCGAGAAATATCTTTCAACTCCAAAACATTTTCTGAGCATACATCATGTTTTCCAACTTGCATTTTACAAAATTTCATAGCACATGCCTGAATTCTCTGTGCATTTAGGATAGAACACGATTTTGATAATTTAGCTAAGTCAAACACAATTTTGGTCCTTGGTTCGATTACCCCTGTTAAATGCGGCAAGAACGGTCGAACCTCGTACCGATAGGTCGAGCCCCATCTCATGGATTTTTCCGCTATTTTCAAAACGGAGGCGAGTATTTCAAAAACAATTTCCAAAATCCGGTCAAGTTTGACTCGCGAAAGCATTTTTCCTCTCTCTCCCGCAAGGGAAGGGAACGAAGAAATTTTTGTGACGATAACAGGTTTGGCGATCGTGATGGGACCTATCCTTGTCTGATCAAAAATGTGCTTGGCTTAGTTTAATTATCAAAACTGTGTTCTAAAAAATGTCAGCTCTTTTACTTTCTGATATCATGTAAACCTAGGAGCCTAGATTCTGACCTAGCTGACATTGATTGCATATAGACTAGGCATGGTTTGGTAGGACCAGATTGAGGAAAAATTTTCATGCTCACGTAGACTTAGGTCTAAATACAACTCTCCTCAATTTAGGATCTGAATGCAAACAATATATGTTTCTACAAAAGTTTTCAAAAATCTATCTCTCTAGGGCTTAGAGCCCTCTATTTCTTGCATGTAATCATTTTTTCAAACCTCCCTTACCTACTTTTACCCGGTCTTCACGTTGCTGGGCTCTCTTCCAAAACCCTAGTTCGAGACAGAGCCTCACAACTGGGCCACTTGTTTGGGTTAACGCCCCCCTACCACGTACCGCGGGCCACAGTCTGAAGTATATCGGTAGGCGCTCAAGGATGTTGGAAAACCTTACCTTAGAACCAGAGTTGAAATCATATGCCACGTACCTCGGATTTCGGTTCGGGTATATCGGCATAACTGGATTGGACAAAGATGATCTGAGCTTAGAGTTAGGATTAAGGTCCTACAGTTGTTTTTCAAAACGATGCATCTAGAGTCAGCCTTTTAGGGAGTACTGTATGTGCATGAATGTTTATGCAGGTTGTGATTGTTTGTATGTTACCTTTATATTTTCTCCAAAATATTTTTTCAAGTATCCATATTCTCATCTTTTCCTTTTATTTTCTCAAACCCTGGATGATTTTCCCAAATATCCAATTTCTTTCAAAACTTCTGGTGATTTTTCATTCTCCCTTTCTACTGAATCTTGAATTTCTACCTGCATTTTATATCCTGCCTGCAAATTTTTCAAAAAAATTCTATATTTTCCTAAGTCTCATTCCGAGTCTTTCTCTGTTTTCAGTCTGATGGCATCCAGTCAAGTCGATCCTATTTTTTCAGAAGGTCACATCCCCTACGAGGTGCGACAAGGTCGTCCTGAACATCGAGCCCTTAGCACCGAAACTTTCATTACCCGGTGGTATTATTCATGGCTCAAAAGCTTTTCTCGAATGTTCCCGGACCATTTAAGCGAGTGTGGATTAGAAGTGGCGTCAGCAGTCGAAAAGCAGACCATCAATGACAACTTGATCCACACAATGGCAGGACGATGGAATCCACGGACATGCACCTTCTGGTTTCCGTGGGGAGAGATGACCGTTCTAATGGATGAATTTTCAGAAATCATGGGATTACCAGAACCAACCGGTCAACTAGGGGATCCGTTAGAGCATCAGTTCCTGATCAATGTCAAGGGTTTGGACCCCCGAGACTCCTTAGCTCGTATGACAGGCCGCCGATCTTGGCCTCTGATCCAATTGGATGGAAACGAATATGTCAATCTGCTTAAGTTATACCATCAATATGGGACCTTCGTCGAAGTCAGTTCACTATCAAGGACAGCTAGAGAAAGAATCCAGAATGCAATGGCTCTATGCACTATAGGATTAGCCCTCTTCCCAGACGGACAAAACTACATGAACATCAGAATAATCCAGCTTATGAGAAGATGGGGAAGTCGACAGACCAACCGTCTCTCTATAACCATGGCAGCGCTCGCTTTCCTATATCGGGGATTGACTCGTTTTTCACTTGGAGAATCCATTCTCATCGAAGGATGCATCTATGTGCTTCAATCTTGGTTCCTCCAGCACATTCCAGCCCGAGCAAGCTCTTTCAGATACAATGGTCAAGAACTCCTTTCAGTGGCACAGTACCGGTCCATGATTGACAGCATTCAAGAAGATGGCATAGTCTGGGACTATTTTGATCGACAATTATCTCCTCCCAGATATACATATGCTTATGGCAAGCGGTTCAAACTGCTGGGACCGGTCTTCTGCACTTACTACCAACCAGAGCGGTGTGTTCGGCAGTTCTCCTAGAGAAAGCAGTACATCGAAGCTCGACTATTATCAAGAGCTATGGCAGAATTTGATCTCACTTTCGCACAATGGTCCGGGGCGTATCATTCTGCCCGCTACGGCTAGGACTCCTTTTTTTCTCTCAAATTCTTTCCTGGTCCTAAAGTGTCTGCCGACTATCATGAATGGTGGCAAATTGTTTGTCCTCCACCTCTTTGTCAAGATCAATAAAAGTTCAAAATTTATCATTCCAATAAAATTTTCTCTCTATTGTGATTTGACGACCTCGCATAGGTAACAAGGCACATTTTCGTTGTTCATTTTCCCTTGCAAAAAGAATGACAACACAATTGTCGTGATTCCTGCGACGACTCAATCCCTAGTAATGGGATATCTTTTCCAAATTGTCTACCATATTTTCAACAAAGATTTCTTCCAAAAACCAATTCCTTCATAATCTAATCAGATCTTCGCCCTGCAGAGAGCATCCACAGCATTTGATGGTTCGAACAAGATCAGGCAAAAGAACAACGGCATCTCAATACTTGTCAGCTTCAGAAGAAGAGATGGGCTCCCTGCGAACCGACAGGAGTCAAGATCAGCAACAAGAGGATGATGGCATAGACCCGCAAATGTATGTCATGTTTCGAAAGATGATGAACGAGCACCCCGGGACCAGTTCAGAAAAGAATTCATTTAGAGAGAAGTTCCACGGGTACAAGGATAAGAAGGCTTCCAAGAAGCAGGTTCAGCCAGAGGAAATTTCAGATAAATCAGAATCAGCGGAAGACACCAATGAAGAATATGAGGTGCCTCCGGCATTTCAGAAACTTGGCCGAGAATAAAGGAAAAGCCGCAAATCAAAAAGTCAGGTCGCAGAAGAGCCCCTGCAAGCACAATTCAGAGAAATGGCCAGAGTGGTTAAAGATCTGCAAGCCCGCGACAAGGGCAAGAAAGTCTTCACTAACGAGGACTTTTATGATGGCTTAGAAGGTGATGAAGACCTGGAGAACCTTCCTCGTAAATTCATCAAGTTCGACGGTTCTGGTGACCCGAAAGCCCATCTCACCACATTCTTTGTTGAGTGCTCAAGATTCAAAAGGGACAATAGAGCATTATTCCTATGTTTTCCCCGCAGCTTGGAAGGAGTTGCAGCTAAATGGTAAGCTGAGCATATCAATCCCATCGAGCTCAAGGAGTTCGATAAAGTTGTGAACTTGTTCATCGAACATTTTCTGTTCAACACGGAGGCACTCCCAAAACTAAGTCATCTCTGCAATCTAAGGCAAGACAAAAATGAAAAGGCACAGGACTTTATCCATAGATGGAGGTCAGCCTGCAATAAAATGAGGGATCCTATATCCGAAAGGCATGCTTTATCCCTAATCCTCAACTTTTCACAACCACTAAGATGATTAATCTCCACCGCACCATCCCGTACTTTCATTGAACTGACTGAATGAGCCAAATGGCTTGAGCTGAGTGTGGAAAATGGAGTCTACGAAGGCTTCACATTTCCCAAACATAACCCCCAAGGTGAACAGAAGAAGAAAACTCACTTCACCTATTCTGCCAACAACAACAGCAACAACAATCGTTACAAAGGGCAGAAGAAATATTACTGCTACGGTGCAGGAAATTCAAATAACAAAGGAGATCAGAAAGTAAAACCTTCTCCTCAATACAGCAAGCCTCCTCTGCAAGCTCAAGAACCAAAATTGCGTGAGAAGACCAAACATGAAGGATGGAGCTACGACAGAAAATTCACTCCTCTTGATCAATCACTCGAAGATGTGCTCGAGTACATGCTGACGAAGGAAATGGTCAAGTTGCCTAGACTGGCTAATCCCCCTGTGCCTATGGGGAAATGGAAAGACCAATTTTGCAAGTTCCACAGGACATTGGGACACAACACTAAGAACTATTTCGTTCTCAAGAACATTGTGCAGGATCTTATTGACAAGAATCTGTTGGTGGAAGGAGAATAAGAAGAGAAAATGGACATTTTAAATCAGCCCTTTCCTCCACACACCACAACAATGATATCTGAACAACCATTCCTACCTCATGAGCACATCAAACCATGTTCCGTCCAAGATCTCCAAGTTCAGCATCAGGTGTCAGTGCTACGACAAGCAGCTCCAACTTCTAAGAAGATGGACATAATCTCAGCATTTGACAAACTGAAAGTGTCTGAAGAACCCACAAAATCGTCCCCCAAATTAAAAGGAATCCCAGAATTCCTTAATCAGTTCATCAAGCCCAGACCAGAAAAGGAAACTCAAAAGCCTCTGATTGCTTTGTCTAATATTTCAATTTTGGACTTGACCAAGAATTTCCGCAAACATCAACAAGCACTGGACAATTTACTCAGAAAGATTAAAGTCAAACCCAGTACCACGCCTGAAGATATGGCTCAAATTGTGAATTCAGCCATGACCAATGCGCCGATCACCTTCTCGGATGAGGACCTTCCAAAGCCTCACTCCTTTCATAACAATGCCTTGTACGTTGTCATTCGAGCAAGAGGAATGGCAGTACCCCATGTGCTAGTTGATAGAGGCAGCAGCCTCAACATATGTCTTAAGATGACAGGGAAGGCACTAGGCATTAAGGAAGAAAAATACATTTCAAATCCTATCACTATATATGGATTTGACAACCATGGTCAAACGGCCAAGGGCAAGATATTTCTGGAAATATTCATCAACTATTCAGTATATTCGGTGCTCTTTCATGTGGTTAATGTACTACCCACCTATAACCTGTTGCTCGGAAGAACGCGGATTCATAATGCTAATGTGGTGCCTTCCACCCTTCACCAATGTGTAAAATGGTCAAAAGGTAGAATGATTACAACAGTACTGGGAAAAGACCCAGAAGAAAGGCTGTCGCAGCCCATGATCCCTCTACCATCATTTACAGCAGACATCCCTAGCATTAAGGAAAGTGAAGAAATCAGTCTCGGAGAAAGTCAAGAAATATTCCTGACAACACCAGAATTATCTCTGCACACTGTAGCCATGACCCGATGGAGAGGTCCTGAATTCTTCAAGATTGAAGGTTGGATCAACTATAGCACTCTCAAAGATCATCCGTTGTTCCCACAATTCATGAAAGTAAGAAAGGGATTTGATTTACTTTTAAAGCATGGTTATCAACCCTTCAAAGGACTGGGCAAAAATGAAGATGGTCGCATCGAGCCAGTGATCCAAAAGCATCGTCCCCACAAAGCAGGACTAGGGTTTTCCAGCAGAAGCTCACCAAAGAAGATTGTTTTCGTCAAAGGGGCACATTGAGAACCATTTATTATTTTCTTTCTATTTTTTTCAATAAATGTCTCATTTTATCAATGTCCTTGATTAGTTCAAAACCAATAAAATTTCAAGTTTCTTTGTCTATCTGGATGCCATCTGTCTCCTTCTTTATATCCTCATTTTATAATTCCAATGTCATTTTATGCATGATTCTCTTCAAATGATTGTTTGTCTTATGATGGGCGATTTTTTCCTGAACCCAATTCCTTCTCCAAAATTTTCAGAATGCATTCTCGAAGGATCAAGAAGTTCGTTCTCAATCCAAAGGCTTTTCAGAAATCGACAGCAATTCATCGAGTTAAAGCGAGCACAGAAGATGGCAAGGTTGCAAAGCAGTTAGATGACTATGCAGAATTTGATCAGTCTCTCCAAGAATTGTCAGAGTTCGCCTCAGCTCAGAATCAAGACGAACCATCTACTCTAGTACAAGATCCAACTGAAGATGTCAATATCGGTTCAGAGGACAATCTCAAAATTCTCCAGATTGGAACCAGTCTTAGTCTGGAAAAGAAGGAAAGGCTTACAAATTTTCTCAAGCAACATGAAGAAGTGTTTGCATGGACATATGAAGATATGTCGGGTTTAGACCCAAAAATTGGTCGAACACCGCCTCATTTTAAAGCCAGATGCTAAGCCAGTTAAGTAGAAATTGAGGAAAATGGATCCCAGAATAGAACAACAAGTCAAAGAAGGACTCGAAGATCTGCTCAAAGCAAGATTCATTCGAACTATTGACTACCCAGATTGGTTAGCCAATATTGTTGTTGTTCCAAAGAAAAGTGGCAAAGTGAGAATTTGCAAAGATTTCAGAGACCTCAATAAGGAAACTTCGAAAGATGATTATCCACTTCCAAGCATCGATCTTCTAGTCGACAGCACGGCGGGGCATGTCATGTTCTTGTTTATGGATGGATATTCTGGCTACAATCAGATTAAGTTGGCCGCCCGCGACCAATCAAAAACTTCCTTCACTACGCTTTGGGGCACTTTCTACTTTACAGCTATGCCTTTTGGGCTCAAGAATGTTGGAGCAACGTACCAACAGGCGATGGTCGTCATCTTTCACGATCAGATGCGCAAAATCATGGATGCTTATGTTGATGATACCCTCGTGAAATCCAAAAAGGAAGAAGATCACCTCGAAGCCCTTGATCAAGTTTTTAAGCGACTCATTCTTTATAAGTTAAGACTTAACCTCCAAAACTATGTTTTTGGAGTCGAATCAGGCAAACTGTTGGGCTTTCTGGTCAGCAAAAAGGGAATTGAAGTTGACCCAGCCAAAGCAAAGGCATATCATTGATATGCCACCTCCAAAAAATCTCTAAGAACTGCGTAGCCTTCAAGGACGCATGCAATCAATTCGGCGATTTATTTCCAACTTGGCAATGAGATGTGAACCTTTCAACCACTTACTCAGAAAAGGAGTGAAGTTCGAATGGGGACCAGAGTGTCAGCAACCATTCTATCGGATCAAGAAGTAGTTTCTCAATCCTCCCTTCTTAAAGCCATCAGAATTGAAGAAACCCCTTTTATTATACATCTCGGTCAATCAAGTCGCATGCGGCGGATTCTTGGCGCAATACAAAGAAGGCAACTTGATAGAATATGCCATTTATTATGTGAGTAAGACTTTCATAGACTACGAAAAGAAATACTCTCAAATAGAGAAGACCTGCCTAGCCCTGGTATGGATGTGTCAAAAGCTAAGACACTACCTGCTGGCATCTGAAGTCAAAATCTTGTCTAAACCCAATCATCTCAAGTATATCTTAGAGCAACCTTTCCTCAGCGGACGAGTCGCCAAATGGAAAGTCTTACTGATGCAGTATGACTTAGAATACGTCTCACAACAATCAATTAAAGGCCAAGTGATGATGCATGAAATGCGCATCATGTTAATAAGTTTTTCATGCATTATGTATCAAGTTTAAGGTTTTAAACCCATGTTTAGATGTATTTTGACAGTAAGGGGTTATGCTTCGAATTTCAGAAAAATCGGAGTTAAAATGAGAGAGTTATGGCTATTTCAGTGTTTGGGCACGGATTTTGAGGTGGATCGGATCCATATCCGACCCAATTAGGTTATTTGGACTTTGGATCAACCCTTAGAAAGTCCAAAACCCAACCCACACGCCGATCCATATCCAATTTAAAAAGTTTTGTAGAAACCTCCCCAGAAAGTGGCGCCTAGCAAAAATTTATTTTTTAACCCTCTTTCTGAAAAGTGTCCAAATTATAAATAGTTCTTTTTGAAGAACCCTAGGCGTCTTTGGCTTTGTTTGGATGCCTCCTACAGTGATTCTACTCCAGCAGCTCCTTCCTCTCCATCCTCCCACGTTTTGGCCATTGAAGACCGGTCTATGCTTGGGTTTCAAGCATATTTTGATCCCCCTTGTGTTTTCTCTTCATTTCTTCCTTTTTCCTTTCTGTCTTCTCACCATTTTTCTGTACATTTGTAGGTGTAGCAGAGGTGGAGACTACTAACCTTGTGTGGGAGTGCGAAACATACCAACAAGGTGAGCCGGCCCTACCTCCATCCGGCTTTCTACACCCTCCGATCGAGAATCGGCGCATAATCCATCTTCGGTGGATCTCCAACTTGTAGCAGCTGCAAAGGTGCTGTTTTTTGGTGAAGTCCAGCATTCTCGAACTGTTTGGGACGTCCAACTCCAGCCACGGTCCGCTCTTCTTCATCCCCCCGGTCGTCGGATCTTCCAAGAGGTAGGTCTTCTTCTTCCTTCTCTTCTAGCTAAAACCGAATTGAGTGTTGATTTGATTTTCTTATTTTCTGAGTGTTTCTTATTTTCTTTTTGTTTTCAACCTTAGAATAGAGTTCGTGCATAGGCCAGCACGCTAGATTAGGTTTTCTTTCCTTGATTATGTATTTGATTGGTGTTTTTTCATCGTTTTTCTCTAAAAATAGGTAAATCGGCTAGAGGTTATTCTAGCCGATTTGGGTTTTTGTTTCCAACGTGTTCTTGGGTCTGTTCTACTGAAAATTAAATTTTAAAATTTCATTTTGATTCATTGTATTCATGGGATTTGAGTGTGTCTTGTTTGCTTTCATTTTTTAAAAAGAAAAAAAAATCGGCTAGGATTATTCTAGTCGATCTTTGCATTTTCGTTAAATGCGTGTGTTGAGGTTAGTAAATCGTGTGGTTGCTGTGTGTTTTGGATGTTAACAGCAGCATAAAGTTGTGTTAGTTCATCTCATTCGTTTAGGATAGTTCTAAATAATTGTTTTTATCATCTTGTGTTTTTGGTGTTTTGGATCTATTGAAAAAAAAATTACAAAAATCGAATTTTCATTTCTTTATGGTTCTAAATAAATTCTAGCATATTGATGTTCATGTTTGCAGTTGTGTAATTAGGAGTTCTTTTTATTATATTTTAAATTAGTTTTATCAAAATAGTAGTTATTTAGAAAATTTGTTTTTTGTTAGTTTATGTTTTTATTTTTTTATTTTTGTTGTTCTTCTTCCCCAAGGTGGGGCGGCAGCCATTAGAGCTCCAATTGAGCTCTAGGTCGATTTTTTTAGAAAGCATTCATTGCAATTAGGTAGATTAAGAAGGTGTCTAGATTCAATGTATTAGGGTTTAGTGTCTTAGCCGTTTTTAGGGGTCATTTAAGTTAAGTTTTGGGAATTAGGGTAGCATTCAATCCTAGAAAATCGTTTTTCTATTTAAGTTCTTTTATTCCCTAGGTAGCTTTAATTACATTAGTTTAGAAAGTAGTACTTTTAGAAGTTGGCGATTTTTGAGAAGGGAGGTAATTAAAGTAATTGAAATTTGGAAAGCTTTTGGAAAGAGGAGTTTCTTCAAAAATCATGTAAGGCATTTAAGGAAGATTTGAATTTTGAATATGCATTAAAGAAGGAGTTACTCTTTCACTTTGGAAAGTGTTTTTGAAATTAAACAAAAATTCTAATTTAGGCTCCACGATTTCCATAAAGAATTAAAGGCAATTCAATTCCATCTTGAAAAGCAAAAAACATGGATTTCTAGATTGGACTTTTCATTTTTCCAAAATGAGCTTTAAAGGCAATTAAGGAGTGTAACTCCCTCATTAAGTGGGGCGATTTTTGGAGAATCCAAATCATTTCCAAGTTGAGCATTGATAATTATTACTTTATTTTCCTAACCTCCTTCATTAAAATCGGTAACTTTGAATTAATTGTAGGATAATTAAGAGGTTACTACTTTAGTCGACCCAATTAAGGGAGTCAAATCCTAGTCTAAAACCCCCTTTAGTCTAGTCAAAACCGAGTCTACCTAACCTTGTCAAAACCGATCCTAACCTAAGTCAAAACATAGACCAAACCTAGGTCGAGTCAACCCTATCCCAAGTCCAAACCCTAGGTCAAGCCTAGTTGAGTCAAACCCTAATCCCTACTTAACCCAAACTCGAGCCTAGTCAAACCCAAATCAAACCCAGTTAGTCTAAGTCAAGTCAAAGACCAAGACCTAACCCTAATCAAATCTTAGTCAAACCTAACCCAAGTTTTGGTCAACCGAGTCTACCTAACCTAATCTAAGCCAAGCCAAGTTGAGTCAACTCGAACCTAGTTGACTAAGTCAACTCAAAACCGAGTCCAACCTAGTTTTAGTTAAACCTAACTTAGTCAAAATCCAAGCCTAAGTCAAGTCATAGACCAAACCGAACCCAATCCTCAGTCAACCGAACCCAACTAGTTAGGTCAAGCCTAGCCGAGCCTACCTAATCCAAACTGAGTTCACCCAAACCAACCCGAACTTTCCCAAGCCAAAACCGAGCTTAGTTGAGTCAACCAAGTGAACCCTAACCCTATCCTTGTTCTTTAGTGGATTTAATGTCATTTAGATGTTATTTATTTTGATTTTAGGTTAAGTAGTTTAGTTATTTGATTTAGTATAGTGTATAAGTGTGTGTGCGTGTATTGTATTTGTTTCATGTGTGTGAGCTGTGTTTTGTGATTGTTTTATTGGTAGTTAGTTATTATTTAACTTAGTAGTTCGAATTGCATTCCCTTGAGTCGCATAGTTGCATTTGCATCGTTAGTTAACGTAGTTTTAGTCACAATTTGCTTATCGTATTTTGTTCGTCATGCATTTAGCATAATTATAATATTCATCTGCATATACACTGTTATACAGTGTCATTTAGATTGCAGTAGGTTTAATTTGCCTTCTATAGTGTTTAAATAGACTCATAAAGTGAATAGTGCACTCAAACAAACACCCGATTTTTGCCCTGTCGCACAAGCGTTATTTTCTGTGCAAAAATTTTGTGTTTTCCAAAAATTCTTTTTTTGTTCACTTTATTGACGTGTTATTTGATTGCAGACCAAACTTCAGCTCTTTCGGAGTTGATTTGGTCTGATTTTTAAGCGTTTTGCGAAAACCGCTTTTTCTGGATTTTAAATTACAGGACTTTCGATATCCTGATTTTTCCCAGATTTAAAACGCTTATATCTGGAGTTCCAGATATCGTTTTTTCATTCTGTAAAAACTTTCAGATTTTTTAATTTTTCAGTTGCAGAACAGAACAAATTTCGGGAAAATCGGACCTCGTTTTCTCTGTCAAACTGTGGTTTTCCGATAACCTGACAGGAAGCTATTTTGCACTAGTTAGGGGCAGTTTCGTAATTTCCTTAGTTTCGGCATTTTAGACTTGTTTTCAGTAGTTTCTGCATTTTAGGAGCTGCATAATCATCATACAGTATTAGTAAAATTAATTTAGTTAATTTTAGAATTAGTTTAGTATTTTATTTAATTATTGTCTGATAAGTAGCATTTGTTTTATTATTTTCGTAAAATTAGAATTAGTTTTAGTTATTGTTTTCATGGTTAGATTATAATACTAACTTTGTATTTCTTTGCATTTTTAGGTTGAAAAGCATATTTAATTTCCAGGGTTATTGTCCAAGTGCGAAGAGTGAATAATTGGCAAAAAGACGGAAATACCCTTGGTGTGGAGCAGAAGACTTAGTGCAGTTTCATTTTCATTTTAGTGATTAATTGTAGTTGTATTAATTTTATAATTGTAGATTGACATTTGTAATTAATAAATTAAATTTTCTAGAAATATCTTGATTAATTCCTGTTCCCTGAGGATTCGACCCATACTTACCACTTTGTGGAAAGTCGGTTTTTATATTTTTGGTTGACGATTTTCCAAAGTTTATTGCAAATACTTGTTTTAAAAAGATCATTTCAAAATATCAACTAAATTTTGGCGCCGTTGCCGGAGAACGACGAATTAATTACTTTATTTCTTAGAGTTTGATTTATTAATTTGTTTTAGTTAGTTAATTAGTTGTTTTCTTTTTAGTTAGTAGGATTAGTAAGTGAATATAGGATTAACATAGTTAGTAAATATAGGATTCATGCACTGTTCTTTCTAGGATTCACTTAATTATCATTCTACAAGGAGCGATTAGACAGGTGGGTTTTAGAAAAACATAGTTTGTGATTTCCTGTATTTATTTGTTTCAGTATTTTAGAATAGTTTACTTTGCTATTTATTTATTTAGTTATAGAATTCTGACATAGATAGATAGCATCTCTGTTTCGTAGTACTGTTATTTGTTTATTTACATTTTAGTACCTGTATTAGTTTAGATTTAGATTTAGGTTGTCTGCTTACATCTGGTCTTAGAACCAGTGTATGCAGGGGCGACGAGGTCTAGGAACCCCATTACATCCATTTGTTGACAACCCAGAGAGAATTTTACATTCTCATCGAAGTTCGACAACAATAGCTGACATGGATCCTCCACCTCCACCCCCAGTTCATCCACGTCCTCTGCGGGAATACTTCATTCCCACAGACTATGTTCAGGCATCCTGCATTCGGAGACCCGATGTAGGAGCACCTCATTACGAGATTAAGGCCAGCATTATTCAGATGCTTCCATCCTTTTATGGCCTTAGTCATGAGGATCCCTACCGCCATTTAGAAGAATTTATCGAAATCTGTTCTACGGTAAAGATACAGAATTTCGATGATGACGCCTTGCTGTTGACTCTATTCCCTTTTTCATTGAAGGACAAAGCCAAGTATTGGCTAAAGTCCTTAGATTTTGTAGAAATAGAGTCCTGGGATCAATTGCAATAGGAGTTTCTTCGGAAATACTTTCCCATTGGTCGTACGAACCAATATTGTAGAGCCATCACTAGCTTTACAGAGCTAGATGGTGAGCGCTTTCATGAGACCTGTGAGAGAATGAAGGATCTCCTCAGGAAATGTCCCCATCATCAGGTGCCGAAATGGCAATTGGTGCAGAGCTTCTACGATGGATTGTCTGACAAGAATCGTCAGATGATCGACTCTTCATGTGGAGGGACATTCATGCTGAAGAGCGAGGATGAAGCATGGAGGTTATTTGATACACTGGCCGAGAATTCCCTCCACTATGCTTCGAGCTCTCATTCTGATAGAGCCACACCCAGCATTCAGAAGAAAGCGGGTGTTCTTGAGATTGGTCCATCTACTGCACTACAGTGCAAGGTAGACATGATTGCTCAGAAGCTGGACCAGCTTCTCTCAGAACCATCCACTACACAGCAGGTGTGTACTCTTTGTGCCAGTCCGGCACACGATATCACTGAGTGCCCTTCGGCATCTCAGTACCTTGAATTTGTTTAAGAACAAGCTCAGGGTTACGTCAGACCGCCAAATAACCCATTTTCATCGACATATAATACGGGTTGGCGTAACCGTCCCAATTTTTCATGGAAGAATCCACAGTCTTCCATGCAGATGCCTACATCCTCTCAGCAAGTTCGGCAGCCATCTTTTACTCAGTCATTTCAAAGACCGAACTATTCTCAGTCTTCTTCTTCTTCAGTCACTCCCCCGATTCAGCAGGAGTCTGCCTTCCAAGAGGTGAAAACCTCTAATCAGAACGCCTTCGAGAAATGTAGCCAGATATTGAGCTCACATACGCAGTCCATTGCGAAGTTAGAGTCGCAAATGGGACAGTTAGCTGAGGCTATTAGTAGGAGACCTGAGGGTACATTACCGAGTCAGGCTGTCATGAACCCGAAGGGCAAGGACCAGATGACTGGAGGCCTGTTTCATACGGAGACACAGCAGCAGGCCAAATCTGTTATGACCCTGAGGAGTGGACGTGAGTATCATGTCGAGAGTAGAGAGAGAGATAGTAGAGAGAGGATAGAGCAGCCAGAGACCATTGTTTCACCTACGTCGACTCAGCCATCATCCCCATCCCCATCATCATCTTCATCATCCTCATTATCTTCATCATCATCTTCTTCATCTTCAGTGCAGAAGAAGGATAGGAGTGAGACTTCTCACAAAGAGAAGGAACCACCTGAATATATTCCCCCACCACCCTATCCCAAAGCATTAGAGTCTCCTGGATATAGAGGGAAGCAAGGTGCGAAGATCCAGGACATGCTTGACATATTCAAGCATGTGCAGATCAACCTACCTTTGCTCGATGCGATTCAACAGGTGCCGGCATATGCCAAATTCCTGAAGGAACTATGTACGCAGAAGCGTAAATCTAGAGAGAGAGTTCCTAACAGGGTCCATCTGACTGAGCAGGTGAGTTCAGTACTTCAGCATCAGACACCACCAAAGCTCAAGGACCTTGGAGCCTCTATCATTGCGTGTACCATAGGGAACATCCGGATAGAACGCGCTTTGCTCGATCTTGGAGCAAGCGTGAACATTCTGCCTGGATATTTCTTTGATTCTTTCGGGCTAGGAGAGATGAGATCGACTCCGATTACACTGCAGCTGGCAGATCGTTCTGTCAAGGTACCGAGAGGTGTCTTGGAGGACATGCTAGTTAAAGTGGATGATTTTTATTTCCCAGTTGATTTCATTATTCTTGATATGGAAGGAGTGGATAGCCAGCACCAGACTTCGATTATTTTAGGCAGACCATTCTTGGCGACTGCCAATGCGTGCATCAACTGTAGGACCGGAGTCATGGATCTCTCATTCGGCAATAGAAAAGTCAAGCTGAATATTTTCAATGCCGCGATGGGTCCAGCAGGAGACATGGACTGCTTTCATGTAGATATTGCACATGAGTTAGTGGAGCAGCAGCCCGAGTTGTATATTACTGAAGATTCTTTAGATCTGTACCATATAGAGAAGAATAGTGGTGTAGATAGTGTGGATGTGTCTAGAGTGTCGTCAGAGAAACCACCTTGGGGAGCTGTCATTATGACTCTCCCACCACTTGCCGAAACCCCCGCCAAGTCTTTGATCGAGTCACCCCCGAAACTTGAGTTGAAACCCTTATCGGATTCACTCAAGTATGCATACCTCGGAGATGATGAGACTCTGCCTGTGATCATCTCGTCCTTGCTCACTGAGGAGCAGGAGCAGAGATTGCTGACTATTCTTCGAGAGCACAAGGCAGTGATTGGCTGAGGAGTTGCTGATCTGAAGGGGATTGATCCTTCATTCTGCATGCATAGAATTCATTGTAATGAGGAAGTCAAGCCAGTTGCAGATATGCAAAGAAGGCTAAATCCCAACATGAAGGAAGTGGTGAAGAACGAGGTGGTGAAGTGGTTGGATGCCGGAATCATTTACCCTATTTCTGATAGCCAGTGGGTTAGTCCGATTCAGGTTGTGCCGAAGAAGTCAGGACTCACTGTGGTTGAGAACGAGAAGGGTGAGAGAATTCCGATGAGAACCACCACAGGATAGCGAGTTTGTATCGATTATCGGAAGCTGAATGTGGCAACTAGGAAAGATCATTTCCCATTGCCATTCATTGATCAGATCTTAGAAAGACTCGCAGGACAGAGCTACTACTGCTTTCTAGATGGATACTCAGGATACAATCAGGTAGTTGTCCATCCTGACGACCATGAAAAGACTATGTTTACATGTCCTTATGGCACCTTCGCGTTTAGACGTATGCCGTTTGGGCTCTGTAATGCCCCGACTACTTTTCAGAGGTGCATGCTTGCTATCTTCTCGGACATGATTGATGATGTGATGGAAGTTTTCATGGACGACTTTTCAGTTTATGGCTCTTCTTTTGAAGATTGCCTCCAAAAACTTACTCGAGTACTGAGTAGGTGTGCGGAGACTAACCTTGTGTGGGAGTGCGAAACACACCAACAAGGTGAGCCGGCCCTACCTCCATCCGGCTTTCTACACCCTCCGATCGAGAATCGGCGCATAATCCATCTTCGGTGGATCTCCAACTTGTAGCAGCTGCAAAGGTGCTGTTTTTTGGTGAAGTCCAGCATTCTCGAACTGTTTGGGACGTCCAACTCCAGCCACGGTCCGCTCTTCTTCATCCCCCCGGTCGTCGGATCTTCCAAGAGGTAGGTCTTCTTCTTCCTTCTCTTCTAGCTAAAACCGAATTGAGTGTTGATTTGATTTTCTTATTTTCTGAGTGTTTCTTATTTTCTTTTTGTTTTCAACCTTAGAATAGAGTTCGTGCATAGGCCAGCACGCTAGATTAGGTTTTCTTTCCTTGATTATGTATTTGATTGGTGTTTTTTCATCGTTTTTCTCTAAAAATAGGTAAATCGGCTAGAGGTTATTCTAGCCGATTTGGGTTTTTGTTTCCAACGTGTTCTTGGGTCTGTTCTACTGAAAATTAAATTTTAAAATTTCATTTTGATTCATTGTATTCATGGGATTTGAGTGTGTCTTGTTTGCTTTCATTTTTGAAAAAGAAAAAAAAATCGGCTAGGATTATTCTAGCCGATCTTTGCATTTTCGTTAAATGCGTGTGTTGAGGTTAGTAAATCGTGTGGTTGCTGTGTGTTTTGGATGTTAACAGCAGCATAAAGTTGTGTTAGTTCATCTCATTCATTTAGGATAGTTCTAAATAATTGTTTTTATCATCTTGTGTTTTTGGTGTTTTGGATCTATTGAAAAAAAAAATTACAAAAATCGAATTTTCATTTCTTTATGGTTCTAAATAAATTCTAGCATATTGATGTTCATGTTTGCAGTTGTGTAATTAGGAGTTCTTTTTATTATATTTTAAATTAGTTTTATCAAAATAGTAGTTATTTAGAAAATTCGTTTTTTGTTAGTTTATGTTTTTATTTTTTTATTTTTGTTGTTCTTCTTCCCCAAGGTGGGGCGGCAGCCATTAGAGCTCCAATTGAGCTCTAGGTCGATTTTTTTAGAAAGCATTCATTGCAATTAGGTAGATTAAGAAGGTGTCTAGATTCAATGTATTAGGGTTTAGTGTCTTAGCCATTTTTAAGGGTCATTTAAGTTAAGTTTTGGGAATTAGGGTAGCATTCAATCCTAGAAAATCGTTTTTCTATTTAACTTCTTTTATTCCCTAGGTAGCTTTAATTACATTAGTTTAGAAAGTAGTACTTTTAGAAGTTGGCGATTTTTGAGAAGGGAGGTAATTAAAGTAATTGAAATTTGGAAAGCTTTTGGAAAGAGGAGTTTCTTCAAAAATCATGTAAGGCATTTAAGAAAGATTTGAATTTTGAATATGCATTAAAGAAGGAGTTACTCTTTCACTTTGGAAAGTGTTTTTGAAATTAAACAAAAATTCTAATTTAGGCTCCACGATTTCCATAAAGAATTAAAGGCAATTCAATTCCATCTTGAAAAGCAAAAAACGTGGATTTCTAGATTGGACTTTTCATTTTTCCAAAATGAGCTTTAAAGGCAATTAAGGAGTGTAACTCCCTCATTAAGTGGGGCGATTTTTGGAGAATCCAAATCATTTACAGGTTGAGCATTGATAAGTATTACTTTATTTTCCTAACCACCTTCATTAAAATCGGTAACTTTGAATTAATTGTAGGATAATTAAGAGGTTACTACTTTAGTCGACCCAATTAAGGGAGTCAAACCCTAGTCTAAACCCCCTTTAGTCTAGTCAAAACCGAGTCTACCTAACCTTGTCGAAACCGATCCTAACCTAAGTCAAAACATAGACCAAACCTAGGTCGAGTCAACCCTATCCCAAGTCAAAACCCTAGGTCAAGCCTAGTTGAGTCAAACTCTAATCCCTACTTAACCCAAACTCGAGCTTAGTCAAACCCAAATCAAACCCAGTTAGTCTAAGTCAAGTCAAAGACCAAGACCTAACCCTAATCAAATCTTAGTCAAACCTAACCCAAGTTTAGGTCAACCGAGTCTACCTAACCTAATCTAAGCCAAGCCAAGTTGAGTCAACCCGAACCTAGTTGACTAAGTCAACTCAAAACCGAGTCCAACCTAGTTTTAGTTAAACCTAACTTAGTCAAAATCCAAGCCTAAGTCAAGTCATAGACCAAACCGAACCCAATCCTCAATCAACCGAACCCAACTAGTTAGGTCAAGCCTAGCCGAGCCTACCTAATCCAAACCGAGTTCACCCAAACCAACCCGAACTTTCTCAAGCCAAAACCGAGCTTAGTTGAGTCAACCGAGTAAACCCTAACCCTATCCTTGTTCTTTAGTGGATTTAATGTCATTTAGATGTTATTTATTTTGATTTTAGGTTAAGTAGTTTAGTTATTTGATTTAGTATAGTGTAGAAGTATGTGTGCGTGTATTGTATTTGTTTCATGTGTGTGAGCTGTGTTTTGTGATTGTTTTATTGGTAGTTAGTTATTATTTAACTTAGTAGTTCGAATTGCATTCCCTTGAGTAGCATAGTTGCATTTGCATCGTTAGTTAACGTAGTTTTAGTCACAATTTGCTTATCGTATTTTGTTCGTCATGCATTTAGCATAATTATAATATTCATCTGCATATACACTGTTATACAGTGTCATTTAGATTGCAGTAGGTTTAATTTGCCTTCTATAGTGTTTAAATAGACTCATAAAGTGAATAGTGCACTCAAACAAACACCCGATTTTTGCCCTGTCGCACAAGCATTATTTTCTGTGCAAAAATTTCATGTTTTCCAAAAATTCTTTTTCTATTCACTTTATTGACGTGTTATTTGACTGCAGACCAAATTTCAGCTCTTTCAGAGTTGATTTGGTCTGATTTTTAAGCGTTTTGTGAAAACCGCTTTTTCTGGATTTTAAATTACAGGACTTTCGATATCCTGATTTTTCCCAGATTTGAAGCGCTTATATCTGGAGTTCCAGATATCGTTTTTTCATTCTGTAAAAACTGTCAGATTGTTTAATCTGTCAGTTGCAGAACAGAACAAATTTCGGGAAAATCGGACCTCGTTTTCCTTGTCAAACTATGGTTTTCCGATAACCTGACAGGAAGCTATTTTGCACTAGTTAGGGGCAGTTTCGTAATTTCCTTAGTTTCGGCATTTTAGACCTGTTTTCAGTAGTTTCTGCATTTTAGGAGCTGCATAATCATCATACAGCATTAGTAAAATTAATTTAGTTAATGTTAGAATTAGTTTAGTATTTTATTTAATTATTGTCTGATAAGTAGCATTTGTTTTATTATTTTCGTAAAATTAGAATTAGTTTTAGTTATTGTTTGCATGGTTAGATTAGAATACTAACTTTGTATTTCTTTGCATTTTTAGGTTGAAAAGCATATTTAATTTCCAGGGTTATTGTCCAAGTGCGAAGAGTGAATAATTGGCAAAAAGACGGAAATACCCTTGGTGTGGAGCAGAAGACTTAGTGCAGTTTCATTTTCATTTTAGTGATTAAATGTAGTTGTATTAATTTTATAATTGTAGATTGACATTTGTAATTAATAAATTAAATTTTCTAGAAATATCTTGATTAATTCCTGTTCCTTGAGGATTCGACCCGTACTTACCACTTTGTGGAAAGTCGGTTTTTATATTTTTGGTTGACGATTTTCCAAAGTTTATTGCAAATACTTGTTTTAAAAAGATCATTTCAAAATATCAACCACCAAGCAATTGCAGATCAATTGGCAGATTTTCCTTTGGCAGAAGAAGTAAAAGTCAAAGATGACTTCCTTGATGAACAAATCTGCAATATCCAACAATCTCCAATCTGGAATTTATTTTTTGATGGTTCCAAGAATATGGCTGGAATAGGCAATGGAATCTTGTTAATCACTCCTGAGAAGGAGATGATTCCATTTTCTCTCAAATTAGATTTCCAATGTACCCACAATATGGCTGAGTATGAAGCCCTGATTCAAGGTCTAAAGATTCTACTAGACTTCAATGTTAAGAAAGTGCATGCCTATTGCGACTCATTATTTGTTGTCAATCAAGTCCGAGTCGAATGGCAAGTGAAAGATCAGAAGCTATTTCCTTACCAGAAAATCGTTTCAGCTCTTGTTAGCCAGTTCGAAGAATTTCAACTCTTCCATATCAAGAGAGATTTCAATCAAGTAACCGATAACCTAGCCAGTCTGGGCTCCATTATGGCATTCAAGAACGGAGAATCTTGTCGCTCCTTTGAAATTGGCAGACTTGACCAACCTGCCTTCCTTCCAACAGAACAAGTAAACCAAGCTGAGCAAAATAAGAAGCCTTGGTATTACAACATCAAGAATTTCATAGAAATTGGTGAATTTCTCCCAGAACTCTCAAAGAAAGAGCAACAAGCAATTCAGCGCATGTTTACTCGATATTTCATTTTTGCCAATGTCCTTTATCGTCGTGGATTCAGTTCAGAATATTTCAAATGCTTAGACGAAGACGAAGCCAAAGAAGGCGTGCGAGAAGCACACAAAGGCATTTGTAGTGGCCACATTGGCTACCAAACCCTTGTCAAGCAGATCGTTAGAGCAGGTTATTATTGGAAAACTATGCAGCAAGACTGTTACCATTTTGTGAAGAAGTGTGTTCAATGTCAGATACATGCACCTTTTATTCATGCTCCAGCAACATATTTGCAATCTGTTGTTTCTCCATGGTCATTTTTCATGTGGGCCTTCGATGTCGTAGGTCCCATCACTCCCTTTGCTTCAATGCTATTGCAAAGCCATAGGTGATTGATATTGATCGCAGCTATGACATATCTCTAAAGATTATTCTTGTAAAATGAGGCAGTGAAAATATCCTGAGCGCTAGAAAAAGAGAGAATTTACCCAAGCCCTATATCCTCAAAATCACCTAAGCTGCAATTAAATATCCGCAAAAGGGATCTCTCAATTGTCGCCAAGATGAAGGTGAATTAAGCGACTAGACCCCCGGGGCCAAAGAAGATCTGAATCATCTCCAAGATGACGGAGTTTGTGACGGATCCTTCCAGAGAAAGTCCAAAGCACTGTCGAGATGAAGGCAGATGCGATGAACCTCCCGACAATCCCTAAAAGATATTTAATTTCAGCTATCATCCAAAGATCTCCAGCCAATGAGCCAATATCATCAACATGACCCCTGAGGCAAAAGAAGGATCAAAACTTCTCCAAGTTGAAGGAGTTTGTGACGTACCCTTCCAAAAGAGAGCAAGAGAGGAAAAAGAGAGAAAAAGTCAAGACATCTCCAAAATGAAGGAGAATGTAACTGAAACCCAAGAGAGCCAAAAGAGTGCAGAAAGATTATCATGAGAGAAGCTCCAAGGATATCAAACTGCCAAATCTATCAAGAATCTTCTTTAAATTTGTGAAATTCTATTATCAATACTCTTTCATCAATTGCTTTTATAATATCAAATTCTCTTTCCTGTTCATATCAAGGAAATTTATAACTTCCTTGAAGAAGGTCAATCACAAGTAATTTGGATTCCCAATCTTGATTCTACGAAGTGAATCTCGTTTGGAGGTAATGCTTCAGGTAGAAAAGAAAGAATGTTTTTGCAACAATATGCATCATTTTCAAATACTTTGAATCAACAACAGAATTCTCAACATTTTGACAATATTTCCTAGCTATCCGAACGTGAAGTGAGAGCGTGATGTCTGTTTTCGATACATCCAAAGACCAATTTTTTAATCCCTCTTAAGGACTTGATTCCTTCCCTTCTTTGAGAGCGTGAGCTCTCAGATTCGCACACTTCCCTGTGTCCCCACTGTCCCACCATAGACAGTCCCATTTTGGTTCAAAGTCGAACCACTAATCATTTTCTCGCAAAAGGCAATTTCAAAAGCTATTTAGTCTTAGAAATCAGACGCCCAAGATCAATCCCTTTTCAAGCTTTAGGGACCCCATTTTCCTTTCTTTTGCAAAAACCATGTCGGATTTATTGTGCAAAATCCGAAGGTTCCATCATGGTCTCTTCTCTCGAGGACTCCATCCATTTTCTGCCCGATCAGGTTAAGGGTACAAACCTGAGCCTCATTTGATGAGGCATTCCATTTTCCGCCCGATCAGGTTAAGGGTATAAATGTGGGCCTCCTTTGATGAGGTATTTCATTTTCGCCCGATCAGGATAAGGGTATAAACCTGAGCCTCCTTTGATGAGGTATTCCATTTTCCGCCCGATCAGGTCAAGGGCCAAACTTGAGCTTCGTCCCATACGAGGTATCTTTTGTCCCATTCAGGATAAGGGAAAAAACCTGAACTTCACTCTCACAGAGCAAATCTATTCCTCTTTATTCTTCATTTCATATCTACCATCTTCACCGGGCTAATATCTCTATATCCAGTCGAATTCTTTTAACTGGGGCATTTTTATATAGCCCAAATTTGGTGTGCTTTTCTTTGCCACTAAGCTCGGCCACAAGCCGGCTTAGTAACAAAGAGGGGTATCTGTAAACACCCCAAATTTTCACTCACCTTCCTGATATTTCCATCAATCAGCACATTTCGGTTCTTTGGAATCAATGAAGAGCAAAATGGTCATTTTCTGAGATTGAACCTTGCAGAAAGTCCTAAATTCCATGCTCAAGTCTCAAAATTTCTCTAGTTAGACTCAGAAATATCTTCAAAGTGCAAAATTTCAAAATCTTACTCTTGACAAGAAGCTAGAATTTCCAAGCCCTAATTCAGAGGGGCATTTCAGGAAACATGTCTTTCCATAGCATTGCATGACCATTTATATCACCACACTACACAGCATGTCATTTTGAGATCTAGAACTTCTGATTTTCAAAAGTGTCAATCCAGATTCGAGTTTTAAATATTTCAAAATTGATTTCAAACCCCTTGGGTTTTTAAAATCACCTATTCTTCCCATTTTACCCCCAGGACCCCGAATTACAAAAGTTTTCTCAAGAAAACAATCTGGATGGTTTTTTATGTTGATTTTTAAATCTCGTCAACTGGAAAGAAGGGGACACAATTTCAAATTTAGAGGACTTCATTTAAAGCTTTTGCAAAAAAAGACTCTAAACTTTTTTATAAAACCTCTACATCTTTTATTTTGCCCTGAAGAACCATTTTTTTGGGGGGTTTTGAAACCAAACCCATTTTTTTGTATTTTCTAAACTAGCCTACTACAACAACAACAACAACAACTACGCCTTCATCCCAAAACAATTGGGGTCAGCAATATGAACCAAAAAAGAAATTCATTTTGGGTCTTCCACATGAATCCTTTTCCTCCAATCATTTCTATCCAACGCCATGTCCTCGGTGAGGTTCAAAGCATTCATATCCTTTTCTATCATCTCCATCCAAGTCTTCCTAGGCCTACCCCGACCTCTTTTAACTAATATATTTTCCCATTTCTCCAACCTTCTAACTGGAGCATCATTAGGCCTTCGCCGAATATGTCCAAACCACCGTAAACGATTCTCTCGCATCTTATTTTCAATGGGTGCAACACCTACCTTCTTACGTATCTCTTCGTTCCGAATCTTATCTTTTATTGTATTTCCACACATCCATCTAAGCATCCGCATCTCAGCTACACTCATTTTTTGAATATGATGTCTCTTGGCAGCCCAACATTCCGTACCATATAGTAAAGCGGGTCTAATAGTCGTCCTATAAAACTTTAGCTTCAACCGCAATGGCATTCTACGATCGCACAGCACTCCAGTAGCACTTTTCCATTTCATCCACCCAACCTTTATCCTATGATTTACATCTCCATCAATTTCTCCATACTTTTGAATGATGGATCCCAAATATTTGAAATAATCATTCACCGGTATATCTTGCTCACCAAGCTTCACTACACTCCCATCACTACTTCGTTGCTTACTAAACCGACATTCCATATATTCAGTCTTACTCTTACTCAACTTAAAACCTCTAGCTTCCAATGTCTGTCTCCATAATTCTAACTTAGCATTAACCCCAGCTCTAGACTCATCAATCAAAACAATATCATCAGCAAACAACATACACCACGGTACATTTTCTTGAATTGATCTCGTAAGCTCATCCATCACTATCGCAAATAGGAAAGGGCTTAAAGCAGATCCTTGATGTAACCCAACCGTTATCGGAAAATTGGTTGTCACCCCTCCACAAGTGCGGACATTGGTTACTACTCCTTCATACATATCTTTAATTATACTAATGTACTTGAGAGAAACACCTTTCTTCATCATTGTCCACCAGAGAACGTCCCTAGGTACTCTATCGTATGCCTTCTCTAAATCAATAAAAACCATATGCAAATCTTTGTTCCTCTCTCTATATCTTTCAATAAGTTGTCTAAGAAGATGTATAGCTTCCATAGTTGATCTTCCAGGCATAAAACCAAATTGATTCTCCGATATCATGACAACCTTCCTCAACCTAGACTCAATCACCCTCTCCCAAAGTTTCATAGTATGACTCATGAGTTTTATACCACGATAGTTTGTGCAATCTTGTATATCACCCTTATTCTTATATAAAGGCACCAAAGTACTCTTCCTCCACTCATTAGGCATCTTATTTGTTCGCCAAATCAAGTTAAAAAGATTTGTCAACCATTCTAAACCTTTCTCTCCCAAGCATTTCCAAGCCTCGATAGGTATACCATCTGGTCCAACTGCCCTTCTTGATTTCATTTTCTTCAAAGCCTCTGCAATCTCTTTCTTTTGAATCTTGCGCATGAAGTCACGATTTATCTCATGAAAAGGAATGGAGAAGTCTCCAAGATCTTGAGCATGACTATCATTAAATAGCTTATCAAAATAATCTTTCCATCTCTCCTTAATCTCCTCATCTTTGACTAAAACCCTTTGCGTTTCATCTTTGATACATCTAACCATACCCAAATCCTTCGATTTCCTATCTCTCATCTTTGCAAGCCTATAAATATCCTTCTCGCCTTCTTTGGTATCCAACTTGTCATAAACCTCCTTATATACCTTAGCCCTCGCGTTTCGAACAACTTTTTTAGCTTCCTTCTTTGCTATCATGTACTTCTTCAAATTCTCATTATCACGACTCTTACTTAGATTTCTATAACACTCTCTTTTAACCTTAATAGCTAATTTGACATCCTCGTTCCACCACGATGTATCCTTACCTAGTGGTGCACCGCCTTTAGACTCACCCAATACCTCCTTAGCTACTTTTCTCATACCACCCGCTATCTTATTCCACATTGATTCTGAATCCTCCTCGAGACACCAATCAACTTCCTTAACTACCTGCTCTACAAACATTCCTTGTTTAGCTCCTTTCAGTGCCCACCACTTAATTCTAGGATCTATCCTATGTCTATCCCTTTTGCGGCATTGTCTAATTCTAAGATCTAAAATTAAGACTCTATGTTGTGTAGCTACACTTTCTCCTGGTATAACCTTACAATCGATGCAACAACCCCTATCTCTTTTTCTAAGTAGGAAAAAATCTATCTGACTCGTATTAACCCCACTTTTAAATGTTACTAGGTGAGACTCCCTCTTCCTAAACCAAGTGTTTGCTAAGATCATATCATAGGACAAACAAAAATCTAAAATCCTTTCTCCACTTTCATTTCTTTCTCCTATACCATAGCCTCCATGGATATTCTCAAATCCATCCCTACTAATGCCTACATGTCCATTAAGGTCACCGCCGATGAAAAGCTTTTCTCCATAAGATGTCTCTTGTACTACTCCATCTAAATCTTCCCAAAATTGATGCTTAATGGAATCATCTAAACCTACTTGAGGTGCATAAACACTAATAATATTAATAATATCCGTACCTAATACTAATTTAATAAGTAAAATTCTATCACCCTTCCTACGGACCTCAACTACATTATCTATAAACTGACGACTCATAACAATCCCTACTCCATTCCTATTCCTATTTATTCCTGTATACCAAATCTTATATCCCCAAGGTTCTATCACTTTAGCTTTCTCACCTACCCATTTGGTCTCTTGAAGACATAAAATATCAATCTTTCTCCTACACATAACATCTACTAACTCTACCAACTTACCAGTTAAAGACCCTATGTTCCAAGTGGCTAACCTAATTTTATGGTCTTGGACTAACTTCTTTACCCCCACCCGTCCAACAAAGTGAGGGAACCCTTGCCTATTTGACACCACACCCGGGCGCCGGTGTGACGCGTCGCTTCTGGGCGACGACCTAGCAACCCTTGCACATTTATCACTGCCTCCGGGCCTAGAGAGTACAGTGCGTCGCTCAGTAGGGAACGCCCCAACGAAATTCTCATATTGGTTCATTTTCATAGGATATGACAAAGTTTTTATGCTGGCTGTCACAGGCCTACCGCAACCCTCCTCCTTTATCCGGGCTTGGGACCGGCAGTGTATAAACTAGCCTACTATTATGAAAATTCCAAAAAATTTACTTTGCTTTTATTTTAAAATAAAATGACGTGGGGCCCACCCTGAGGTGGTGTCACACTCAAATTCTCAAATATTTCTCCTATTTCCGAAACAGTGCCCATCCGGAGGTGGCACCAATTTATAAAACCCTCCTTTCAATTTTCATTTATTTATTTTACAAAATAGTCAGTGGTCCCACGCATAGGTGGCACCCCACTAGAGTCCTCTGCAAAGAAAAACAAAACTTTTTTT
The DNA here is from genome assembly GCF_984573655.1 of Nuphar pumila. Classification (NCBI taxonomy): domain Eukaryota; kingdom Viridiplantae; phylum Streptophyta; class Magnoliopsida; order Nymphaeales; family Nymphaeaceae; genus Nuphar; species Nuphar pumila. The sequence continues at coordinate 31,769,509 of NC_143262.1, read as the reverse complement.
TACTTCAAAAAGTTTTCAAATCCAGTTGAGGTGGCACCACCTTAAAAAAAAAGAAAAAGAAAAGGGGAAAACAAAATCCATTTTTTTAAATCATTTTTACTTTTCAGCCCCAAATGGAGCCACCGTGAAACCCTACCCAGAAAACCTTATTTTACCTAAGTTTTCAAAAATTTTCTGGAGAAAGGGAGTTGTCCCCCTCTCAAAATGGCGAGCCTTTTCAAAATATTTCAAAAAGTTGTTTTAAAAGAGTTATCAAAACCGGTTGAGAAGGAGTGGAAAAGATCAGATTTTGTGGGAAAAAGGGGAGGTTGTTGATTAAAAAGCCGAATCTGCGATTTTTTAAAAGGCCGATCTACAGAGCTATCAAAAAGCCTTATCGCTCCACTTCCTCTCCTCCCATCTGAAGATCTCCCTTCCTTCTTTTGCTTTTATTTCCTCCTTCCAGTTTCCACCGGCGGAGCTTTTCAAGAGACAACTGAGAAGTGCGTTGCTCCTTTTCCTTTCCCCCCTTTTGTTGTTGAAGTCTGACTCACCTCTGAAGGAGACGCTAGCAGCAGCCTCCACTTAGCCAAGGTAAAGGCCCTTCTCTTCATTTATTATGCATCTACAGAAACTAAGTATCGTGTTCATTCCAAAACTCTGCAAATCCATTGTAGTAGTTGAGGCGGTTTAGCATCTCTGTTTTCTGCATCAAGAACCGATAATACCTCGCAATGGTATTATCGATAGAGTTGGGGATCATGCTTTGAATCAAATAGTTTTTTTTTTAAGATTTTCATCAAATTTACTTTAATAACATAAGCATTATGGAGTAGCATTTTCATGACGACTCCCATTTTTCACATTCTGATCCAGGTTATTTTATAATGCATATCATTAGTTTCATCTATCATTTGTGAAACGCATGTTGCAAGAAACCCCGATTTCATTAAAACCTGCACTAGAATACGATTCCTTTGATCCTTCATTCATACAGAGCATTCTACCTATTCTAACCCTTTTTCAAAATTCATCATTTTCCACAAACCTCTACCCCTTTTCTTCTTCTTTTTTTTTTCTTTTTTTTTATGCTTAGTGTTAACATCAGAGGTTTTGTATCACATTGGTTTCCAAATGTTCAGATGATCTTCACAAGTAAGTTTGCATATCATCCTGTCAATGATATCTGATAAGAGATATCACACAGCAAAACAGTGCTCCTAACCAAGGCACTACATACTAACTCAGTGTCAACCTTGATAATCCCATGTCAGTATCTCTGCTATTAGTTCTCTTTGTTTCATTTTGCAGAACATCACTTAATATATTATTAGTTGATTTGAATTCGTTGCATTGCTAGTTACAGGGCGTATTATAGATCTTTCATTTGATGGCCCGCCACTTTTAATTTCTTTTCTTATTACCCTGGGTAATTTCTTTTGCTTACCTGCATCTGCGTTTCCCTTTTACTGCAGTTCTTTTGTGTTGATAATGAGCCCATCAGGTGGGTATTATGTTGTTGCTATCTAATTTGCTTCAGCCAAGAGCATAGGCTTTGTTGATATTGAAATCATAGGGGTGATTAGGATTAACTTGATGGCATTCAAGTTGAGCTTTACTAGGACTCAATAATGGCTGCCCCATTGCCTGTATGTCTCTACCATCAGAGAAAAGTATACGCCAGAGAAAAGCTCATCTTGCAAGGAACGGCCTGTAGCTGATGGTCCATTGGAGTGATTTTTTTTTTGACATTTATACATTCTGCTGCATGTTACATATTTCACCATTGTCAGCTGAAGCATGGCTTCGGTATTAATGGGAGTCCATCTCTTTATTATGTACTCTGCATTTAATATCCCAACTCCATCTCATTTCTCTACCTATTACCAGTAAGATATTTTGTAAGTTGTTTACATTCATTTCATCAATTCGATGGCTGCAAACGAGTTACTTTCTTACTTGTCCCTGTTATATATAATTATACCAAGTCCTTAGATTTAATTTTGATATCAAATAACCCCACTTGCATGTGTAATATTCTATTATGACTGATTCTGCAAGTAACGACTATTACCTTGTGTTACAATAGCTATTCCCTACATATTCTACTTATGGCCCACCATTTCTTTCTATTACAATTTTTTTTTTAGTCTGTATGTTAACAGATTAACCTCCCCTCCTGTGTACCCACGGTTGTTGTCCATCATGTCCGGGCACCTTACACCAACAATATTGTTGGTACTTATGCATATTATCCTGCAAGTCACCTGTCATTACTAAATCGGTAAGAGCAGGGGGATATATATTTGCCTAGTATAGTAATTTTAAATTGTTCACAGGTAACAGTAGGCATAAAAACCCAATATTATTCAGCAAAAGTTCATTGCATAGTGCAGCCACCGCATGAGTCATCCCTGTACATCCAATAGTTATAATATTTCAGCATTCATTATTTACCATTTCCTGCATCTTGTTACAACTTAAGTGTTTATGTACCATTGTATATATGGTCCATTATCATATAGTCCTTGTTATGCTCATATGTTAACATTTTGTATCACATCATTATCTAGCATCATCATGTTCTGTATACGTGTTTTCCTATTATCTGAAATATTGTATCAAGGTGCATTGTATACACATCTTCATCATTTAGCTTAAATACTATAATTAAGTATATATATTATCTCATGCATTTAGATAGTGTATTGTCTTAGATGCAATTTTCGTCTAATGTGAGCCTAAGCATCCGAATACATAGATATACTTTACACTTCTCATTCAATCGGAGCATTGCATCTAGGTTTTTCATTTAAACATATCCATATGTGCATTCCCTATTTAATTTAAAAATATGGCATTTAGATTTTTCTCATGTATGTTCCGTTTATATTTTGGGCATTATAATTCAAGTGTTGTCACTGACACATCATCATTAGTGTAAAATTTTCACTCTCTCCTTTGTATATTGTGTCTTTTGTACCAATTCTCACACTTGCAGGACAGTTGGGAGATGTGGCTCTTTCTAACTCCATTTTTTTTATTATTTTGCTTTATGTCAGAAATGTAATAATCAAATTTGGAATAATATATATTTTTACTGCTTAGATTAGGATGCATATCATGTATTTTGATTTTTGTAATATCCTGATTATGTGATCCATGCATTTTATTTCAAAATCATTATGGATGAACACGAATGGCACGTGCACCAACTCTTAGGGAGTTGATAAACTCGGTGGAGTCCACATTTACGGCCCTAGTTGAAATATGGACAAAACCCAGATTCATCATCTTTCTACGAGTCACATTGAGTCTACACTCTTAGGCTATCTTCAAAATGCACATCATATTTCAAATTTTACAAAATATTGTGAATTAAATCAATTAAACTCTGAACTTGTTCATGGCCACAGTCAGAATATGTGAAGAAGTTACTTGGGCTTAATACACATTTTTCAACAAATTTCGCAGAAAATCTTTTTGGATATCTTTTCCAAAGTGCATTCATACATTCAAATCATCTGCATCATAAAATTACCTGCATTTCTCAAACTTTTCTCAAGAAAATGCCACTCCATGAAAATCAATTTCTCAAGAAACTTCTAAAATTTTCAAAATTGGATTTTCCAAGTCAAGTTTTTCCATGATTTTCCCTGGAAAATGTTATTTTCTTAAGATTCATTTTCAAAAGGAGTTTCTCATCTTTCTCAAGAATCAAAATCGATTTTCAGATATTTCAAGGACAATATTCTCAGGATTTCAATTTCCTAAGTTTTGATTTCCCCTCTCTAAAGAGTTTTCCAACAAATTTAAATCATTTTCCAAAGAAAGTCTTCAAAATTGGAGTTTTCTCTGACAAATAGTTCTTCTTCAAGTGTTTTCTCAAGAATTGTTTCCATTTTTCCAGGATTTTCATCCATTCATGATTTTCTCAAATCTTTATAAACTTTCTCGAGATTTCAAATCTTTCCATCAGAGTTTCTTGAGAGACTGATTTCCATCTTTTTCGCGAGAAATATCTTTCAACTCCAAAACATTTTCTAAGCATACATCATGTTTTCCAACTTACATTTTACAAAATTTCATAGCACATGCCTGAATTCTCTGTGCATTTAGGATAGAACACGATTTTGATAATTTAGCTAAGTCAAGCACAATTTTGGTCCTTGGTTCGATTACCCCTGTTAAAGGCGACAGGAACGGTCGAACCTCGTACCGACAGGTTGAGCCCCATCCCATGGATTTTTCCGCTATTTTCAAAACGGAGGCGAGTATTTCAAAAAAAAAATCCAAAATCCGGTCAAGTTTGACTCGCGAAAGCATTTTTCCTCTCTCTCCCGCAAGGGAAGGGAACGAAGAAATTTTTGCGACGATAACACCTTCTTGTTAGACTCTCACCAGAAATTTCAGCAAAAAGAAAAGATAAAGCGGGAAGGCTGGGGTTACGATCGCCAGTTTACTCCTCTCGAGCAGTCTCTTGATGAAATACTTGAATATATGTTGGCCAAAGAATTGGTAAAGCTCCCAAGAGTCACAAATCCTCCCACGATCATGGGAAGATTCATGGACCAGTTCTGCAAATTTCATTGGGTAGTAGGGCATGATACTGACCATTGCTTCGTCTTCAAGAACATTGTCCAAGATTATATTGACAAGAATTTCTTCGTTGAGGATGAGAAAGAATATCAGTCGACTGTCTCGGCCAAGTCTCAACAGAAGTCAAGCACTCGACAAGAGGTATAGCATGACGGTCAGAACTAGGACCGCAAGATGACCCCTTTGAATCAAATACTCGAGAGCTTTTTAGAATACATGCTCGCAAAAGATATGGTCAGACCTTCGAAGGCTCACTTTACTCTTTCTACCAACAATAACAAAGGTAACAAGAAAAAACGTCATAGCAATTCAGAGGGACCCAAGGGCCAAAAAAAAAAAGATCTCCAACAATGATAAGCCTCTTCAATCTAGTCCTCAGCATAAAGAGAAAGATCAAGAGAAACCAAAGCGCAAAGATTGGAATACTGATCGAAAATTCACCCCTCTGGGCCAGACACTCGAGAGTGTTCTGGAATACATGCTCATAAGAAATATGATCTGTTTGCCTAAGGCAGTCGATCCCTCAACAATCATGGGCAGATTCAAAGAGTACTTTTGCGAATTTCATCGGGCAGTAGGACATGACACTAAGCATTGTTTTGTCCTGAAGAACATAATCCAAGATTGCATTGATAAGAATCTCCTCATTGAAGATGAAAAGAAGGACTAGTCATTTTCCCTCAATTACTCAAAAAGCCGACAATGCTAGCATTTTTCCATTTCTCATTTTCCCTTCAAATGATGATGTAATCTTGTCTATCTTCCCTTGATTTGTCATTTTTCCTTTAATACATCAATAAAATTATTAATTTTCCTCATAAGCTTGTTCTCCTTCTCTGCACCATGCCCTTCCGCGAGTAGTGATATTCTTTAGAGACCCTCCCAAAGCAATCAAAAGTCAGTTGCTTTGTTACCTTCAAAGAGCATTCTTCGAACATCAATTATCTTCCTTTTATCCAAAATTTTCTTTCTCTATTACACTGGGGCATTATTTTGAAAATTGTCTTCAAAACGTCTTGTATGTAGGCTTGATCAAACAAATCTCTCATTTTGCATGCATGTGAATCCATTTACATCATTTTGTATTTATTTGCATTTGCATGCATTCATTTGCATCAAATTCATTTCTCCTTCAGGTTAAGGGATAAACCTATGATTGCCCATTCAGGATAAGCGATAAATCTTGAGACCCTGACAGTTGTCTAAGTCATTGTGAGGGTGAAGACTGAAAATCTCCCATCAGAATCAATTGTTAATTTTCCAAAACCCAACGTTCATGCTGGTCATTTTCCAAAACCCAGTGTTTGTGCTGTAATTTTTCGAAACCCAGTGTTTGTGCTGGTAATTTTCTAAAACCCAATGTTCGTGCTGGTAATTTTTCAAAACCCAGTGTTCATATTGGTAATTTTCCAAAACCTAGTGTTCATGCTGGTAATTTTCCAAAATCTAGTGTTCATACTGGTAATTTTTCAAAAACCTAGTGTTCGTGTTGATAATTTTCCAAAACCTAGTGTTCGTGCTGGTAATTTTTCAAAATTCGGTGTTTGTGCTGGTAATTTTTCAAAATCTAGTGTTTATGCTGGTAAGTTTTCAAAATTCTGTGTTTGTGCTGGTAATTTTTCAAAACCCAGTGTTTGTATTGGTAATTTTTTAAAACCCAGTGTTCGTACAGGTAATTTTTCAAAGCACAGTGCTTGTACTAGTTCATTTTCAAATTTCAATGTTCACACTAGTATACTTTAAAATTCAGTGTCCACATTGGTCTAGTTTTTCCTTCGGGATTCGAGTTCCAACTCGAATTTCCTTTCCTTCTAATTGATCTAGTTTTCCTTTAGGATTCAAGTTCCGACTCAAATTTCCTTTCCTTCTAATTGATCTAGTTTTCCTTCAGGATTCGAGTTTCGACTCAAATTTTCTTTCCTTCTAATTGATCTAGTTTTTCTTCAGGATTAAAGTTTCGACTCAAATTTTTTTTCCTTCTAATTGATCTAGTTTTCCTTCAAGATTCGAGTTCCGACTCAATTTTTCTTTCCTTCTAATTGATTTGATTTTCCTTTGCGATTCGAGTTTTGACTCAAATTTCCTTTCCTTCAAACTGGTCTCATTTTCCCTCGAGATTCGAGTTCTGACTCAAATTTCCTTTCCTTCTAATTGATTTAATTTTCCTTTCGGATTAGAGTTTTGACTCGAATTTCTTTTCTTTCCAAATTGATTTAATTTTTCTTCAGGATTCAAGTTTCGACTCGAATTTTTTTTCCTTCCAAAGTAATCTAATTTTCCTTCAGGATTCGAGTTTCGACTCGAATTTCTTTTCCTTCCAAATTGATCTAGTTTTCCTTCAAGATTCGAGTTCCGACTAGAATTTCTTTTCCATCCAAATTGATCTACTTTTCCTTCAGGATTCGAGTTCCAACTCGAATTTCTTTTCCTTAAAACCAAATTGGTATAAGTTTTTCCTTTAGGATTCGAGTTCTGACTCGAATTTTCTTTCCTTCTGAACTTTCCAGTTTTTCCTTATGGATTCAGGTTCCGACTCGAATTTCCTTTCCTTTAAATCCAAATTTGATAAGTTTTTCTTTTAGGGTTTGAGTTTCGACTCAAATTTCCTTTCCTTCTGAAATTTTCCAGTTTTTCCTTTAGGATTCAAGTTCTGGCTCAAATTTCCTTTCCTTGAAATCCGAATGGGTCTAGTTTTTCCCTTGAAGATTTGAGTTTCGACTCGATTTTTTTTTTCAAAACCAAACTTTCTAGTTTTCCTTTAAAGACTCGGGTTATGACTTGAATTTTCTAGTTTTCCTTACAGGATCTGAGTTTTGACTCGGTCGTTCTTTCAAAACCGACCTTTGAGTTGGACTTACATTCAAAATCTAGCATTGTGCTAGGACTTACCTTCAGAATTCCAATTTCGTATTGGATTTACCTTCAGAGTTTAGGTTAGTGTTGGACTGTCATCTAGAATCCCACTAATGTGTCAACTCGGATATCAAGCAATTTTTTTACCAAAGATTCCAAGAATATTTTGCCAATTTATCATGAAGAACAGTTGTTGATCTCAAAACCTTTATTGCACAAAGAATTACCTCAAAATTACCTTCAGTATTACTTCCAAAAGGACAAAGCTTTTGCGAAAAGGGATTCAAAATTCAAAATCTTTCTATGGGCCAACCAAAAGGATGAAGAATAGATCTTCGATATGGCCAGCAAAGAAAATTCAATATTGTTGCAAAGCCATAAGTGATCGATATTGATCGCAGTCAATGGCACATCTTTAAAGACCATTCTTGTAAAGACAAGGCAGTCAAAATATCCTGGGTGATAAAGAAAAATCCAATTAATTTTCATATATCCTCAATCATTTAAGCTGCAATCAAATATCTGCAAAAGAGATCTCTCAATCATCATCAAGTTGAAGGCTGGTGGATGAGTTAGACCCCTGGGTCCAAAGAAGATTTAGATCATCTCCAAGATAAAGGATTTTGTGACGGATCCTTCCAGAGAAAGTTCATATCACCGCCAAGTTGAAGGCGAATGCGATGAACCTCCCGACAAACCCTAAAAGATATTTAATTTTTGCTATCATCAAGAGATTTCCAACCAAAGAGACAATATCATCAGTATAATTTTTGGGATAAAGAAGGATCAGAACATCTCTAGGTTGAAAAAGTTTGTGACGTACCCTTCCAAAAAAAAAGAGAAAAAAGTTAGGACATCTCCAAAATAAAGGATGATGTAATAAACTCCCCAAAAACCCAAGAAAGCTCAATGTCTCAAAAAGAGTGCAAAAGATCATCATGAGAAAAATTCAGGATATCAAACTGTCGAATCTGCCAAGAATCTTCTTTAAATTTTATAAAATTCTTTTATCAATATCCTTTCACCAATTGCTTTTACAATGCGGATTTTTTATTTTTCGTTCATATCCAGGAAATTGATAGCTTCCTTGAAAGAAAGCCAATAGCAAACAATTTGAATTTGAATCTTGATTTTATAAAGTTAGCCCAATTGGAGGTAATACTTTGGGTAGAAAAGAGAAAATATTTTCATACCAATATACATCAGTTTCAAGTATTTTGAATCAACAAACAATTTTTATTTTTTTGGCAATATTTTCTAGTTATCCCGATGAAGTAAAAAGCTCGATGCCCATCTTGACACATTTTGGCATCACCTTCTACCTCCTTGAGAGAATAGCCTTTGTCATCTTTCGCGTTTTTGAAAGATTAGCCTTCTCTCCGAAAGGATAGCCTTTATCATCTTTCGCGTTGTTGAAAGATTAGCCTTCCCTCCGAAAGGATAGCCTTTGTCATCTTTCGTGTTGTCGAAAGAATTCATCTTTCGCGTTGTCGAAAGAATTTATCTTTCGCGTTGTCGAAAGAATCGCCATGCTCCTTTGGATCACCTTATTCATCTTCCGTGTTGTCGAAAGAATCGCCTTGTTCCTTTGGATCGCCTTTGTCATCTTTCGCGTTGTCGAAAGAATTCATCTTTCGCGTTGTTGAAAGAATCGCCGTGCTCCTTTGGATTGCCTTATTCATCTTTCGCGTTGTCGAAAGAATCGCCTTGTTCCTTTGGATCGCCTTGTTCATCTTTCGCGTTGTCAAAAAAATTGCCTTGTTCTTTTGGATCGCCTTTGTCATCTTTCGCGTTGTCAAAAGAATTCATCCTTCACGTTGTTGAAAGAATCGCCCTACTCCTTTGGATCGCCTTGTTATCGAAAGAATCGCCTTGTTACTTCGGATAGCCTTTGTCATCTTACGTGTTGTCAAAAGAATTCGTCTTTCGCGTTGTCGAAAGAATCGCCTTGCTCCTTTGGATCACCTTATTCATCTTTTGCGTTGTTGAAAGAATCGCCTTGTTCCTTTGGATCGCCTTTGCCATCTTTCGCGTTGTCGAAAGAATCGCCTTGCTCCTTTGGATCACCTTATTCATCTTTCGCGTTGTCGAAAGAATCGCCCTGCTCCTCTGGATCGCCTTTGTCATCTTTCGTGTTGTTGAAAGAATCTCCTTGTTCCTTTGGATCGCCTTATTCATCTTTCGCGTTATCGAAAGAATCGCCTTGTTCCTTTGGATCACCTTTGTCATCTTTCGCGTTGTCGAAAGAATTCATCTTTCGCGTTGTCGAAAGAATGGCCCTGCTCCTTTGGATCTTCTTGTTCATCTTTCGCGTTGTCGAAAGAATCATCTTGTTCCTTTGAATCGCCTTTATTATCTTTCGCGTTGTCAAAAGAATTGTCTTGTTCCTTTGGATCGCCTTATTCATCTTTTGCGTTGTTGAAAGAATCGCCTTGTTCCTTTAGATCACCTTATTCATCTTTCGCGTTGTCGAAAGAATCGCCTTGTTCCTTTGGATCACCTTATTCATCTTTCGTGTTGTCGAAAGAATCATCTTGTTCATTTGGATCTCCTTTGTCATCTTTCAAGTTGTCGAAAGAACCCATCTTTCGCGTTGTCGAAAGAATCGCCCTGCTCCTTTGGATTGTCGTGTTCATCTTCAAGAAAGTTGTCTTATTCGCCATCCAACTTACTAATTCCATTTTTCGATCAGGTTAAGGGTTAAGCCTGAGCCTCATTCTGATGAGGAATTTTATCTTCTGGTCAGGTTAAGGGTTAAACCTGAGCCTTATTTTTACATGAGGTATTTCTCGTCCCATTCAGGTTAAGGGAAAAAAAAATGAGTTTTACTTCTTTGAAGTAAATCTTTCTTCTTCATTCTTCATTCTTCATTTCATATCTACCATCCTCATCAGGGCTAATCTTCATATCCAGTCAGATCCTTCTAACTGGGGCATTTTTATATCCCAAATTTGGTGTGTTTTTCTTTGCAACTAAGCTCGGCTTCAAACCGGCTTAGTAGCAAAGAGGAGCATCTGTAAACACCCCAAATTTTTCTCATCTATTTTTAGATACATCCATCATACAGATGCCAACCCTGGTAGGTCAATGTAGGAGTCCAACTCTGAGTCTATGTAAGAAAATTACCATTTTGCCTACTTTTATTAGGAAAATTACCATTTTACCCCTAGGTCATCCCAGACCCTTGGTCAGTCGGAGTCAACCAAGCTCATTTGTAAACTCAAAATAGCTAGAATGTCAGTCATTTCTAGCTCACCTGAGCTCATGATGAACAGACCATTTTCATTTCTGACCATTCATGCCAAAATGGGATCATTTCTTAATAAATGAGCTCATTTCTCTCTCAAATCCAAGCCAATTGTCTCTAAGTCAGTCATTCTTAGTCAATCGTATTCTCCAGAGTCGAGCTTGAGCTCACCAAGAGTTCAAGTGCTCCAGTTTCAATTCAAAACCATTTACAAGTGTCCAGAAGCCCGTTTTAGCCCATTTCAGCTTATTTAGTTGAAACTGAGCTAAGTCCAGCTAGTTGAGTGTGATCATTGCAAAATTGTTCCTCTTGTTACTTCTCTTCCTTCTTTTTTCCTTTCTAACCTCTATCTCCCTTTTTGAAGGGAAAATAAAAGACAGAAAAAGAAGGGAGAAGATAAAAGAAAGAAAGAAAAGAGAGGAACTCTTTTGCGAAGGTCTCACATGACCTTAAATTTTGAAAATGTTTTGAAAATTACTAGCCTCCATTTTTTAAAGTTTGCAGGAAAATGAAGAGATGGAATTCTCTCTTCGGTACGAGGTTCGACCGTTCTTGGTGCCTTTACCAGGGGTAATTGAACCAATGATCGAATTTATGTCTTTTGCTTTGCCTAAATATTGTCTAAAAATTTATTCTAAGTCTAAAATGTACAAACAATCATGCTTGTGCAATGCAAATGCAGAAACATATGCTTTTTAGGAGAATATTTCAGAAATTTTGGGGATTTTTTTTTTCAAGTGCTTTTGAAATAAATTTGAGAATGTAGTGAAGAAATGGCTTTTGAAAGTTGAAGATTGACTTGGAAAAGTTAGATTTTTTAATCTAGCTTAAGACTTGAAATAGACCTGGAAGATTTGAAATTCTAAGTCTTGGAATAGTCAAAGATTTGAAAATAGCTCTTGGATTTTGAAGAAAAAAAGAGGATTTTGGAACTTGAGATAGAATTTTGAGAAAAATGGAGTTTCAAAGTCAAAATGGACTTTGAATTTGAATGGATCAATTCTGAAAAAAGAATCCTTAATTTCAGAACTTGAAACAGGAATTGAATTGATTTCAGACTCAGAAAATAGGTTTGAAAAAAAATGGTTTTGAAAATAGGAATTAAATTGGAATCTTGAAATCCAAATGAGATTTGAAAAATGGAATTGAGTTTGAAATTGGAAATTGAATTGGAAAATGGAATTGGATCTGAAAATTTGAATTCAGAATGGAATTAAATTTGAAATCTGGAATCCTAGATGGAATTGGATTTGAAAATCTGAAATCAAAGATGGAATTGGTTTTGAAATCTGGAATCCTAAATGGAATCAGATTTGAAATATGGAGTCCTAGATGGAATTGGATCCGAAATCTGGAATCCAAGGTGGAATTGGATTTGGAATCTGAATCCAAGGTGGAATCGGATTTGAATATCTGGGATCCAATATGGAATTAGAAGGTGGATCTGGATTTGAGAATCCATATTGAATTTGAAAAATGGACTTGAATTTAGACCCAATTTTTAGAACTTTGATCCTTAATTTCAAAAGTGATTTGAAGATTAAAACTGAGAAGATTTTAAAAGAACTTGGGGATTTGGGAATTTTGAAGTGAATAGAGAATACACTTGATTTTAAACTTGAATTTTGAAATCAAGAGATGAATTTCAAAGTTAAATTGAACTTTGAAATTTGATTTTGAAATATTGAATTGAATTTGAGATTGAATCCTGAAAATGATTTTGGAATTTCAAAGTTGAATTGAACTTTGAAATCCGATCTGAATTGGAAATTAGAAATTGAAAATTGAATTTTTGAATTTAAAGATGAATTTGAAATTTCAAAGTTAAATTGAACTTTGAAATTAGAATATTGAATTTTGAAAAATAAGATAGAATTAAGAATAGGAACGTGAATTTGAATGAGAATTGATGATTGATTTGAGAAATAAAAAAGATATTTGAAGAATTATCTCAAAATCACTTGGATTTTGAAGAAAACTTGAAATACTTTGAAAGAATGATGTAATTCTACCCTAAGTGATGAATGAATTAAAGAATTTTGAAAATTGGATATTAGAAAGCATATTTCATTCTTTAAATGAATTGAAATAAGATTAAAGATATAATACATCTGTGACTATGGTCATAAAATGTATTATAGGATAATCTATATTTAAATTCAAATGAAGAATAAAATATATTTTTGTGTCTTTATAGAGTTTGAAATAAAATTAACTCTCAATATATCCGTACTATAGCCATTGATATATCTTTTGAGTTATTTTCAAAGTAAACTTTGATAAAGGAAGAAAATATTTAGAAAAATATGATGATTTTTTAAAAGAGACCCGGTGTGGATCCAATGTTATTCCATAAGAGATAAAAATCCTATGCATTGTCCACATTTTGACTATAGCCATCAATGTGGGTCATTTGCTTAGGATTAATTACCTCTTATTAGAATGGTGCACATGTCATTCGTGTTTCACCATGGTGGATTTTCAAAAATAAAGAAAGATGATATGAAAACAGGTAATTTATGGTATTTACATGCTCTTACATTCTATTCTAATACTAGAAATATAAAGAATTCTCATTATCATCTAGGTTATTACAACTTGAATTTAATTTAAATTTACAAAATCTTAATCTAGAAAGGATTTTAACAATCTACATATTTCCTGCAAAACAGAGTTAGCAAGAGAACAGATGTATATAGAAGTTTGCAAAATATCATATTGAAAGAAAAGATGTAACTAATGAAATATTCATGCATGTATTTTATGCTAATGGAGATGCAATGCAAATGACAAAATATACCTTGAGATGATGTGTTGAAAGAATGTTAGAATATTCATATAATATCCTAAAATAATGGTGAAAGATAGATGTTGAAGTATATGAATGATATCCTAAGTTGATTGGGATACATATATACCACCTAAATGGAAATATAATACTTAAATGTTGTGCATGAGCTGGTAGAGGAGTTTATGCCTAATGAGAGGTGCATGTAGTGACAATAAAGATGTAGGTGAATGTGAAAGTAAAGTAAGACTATGGCTAGGGGTTGAAATGATGCAAAGTAATGTTGTGAATAGCAACAAATGAAGCTGTATGGGGGTGATAGTATGGAAGAAATGGTGATGTGGAAAGGGGAGTTGTACATCTATGATGGGTAGATATGTACAGTGCATTTTGCAGAGAGTGCATATATGTATCAGGCACGATGGTGTATGTGAATGAAATATGAGTTTTGTAAAAGAGGTGAGGTTTATGATGTGATGTATATGTAATTTGGGGAAAGAGTGTAAGTGGGCAGGATATGTTGTTGTAGTTGTACAGCAGGGGGGTGAAAAAGAGGTTGTAGCAAAGTGTGTGGGAATGACAGGTAGCAAGGGATTGAATGGGGTATGGGATATGACGAAGTGCAGGATTTGTTGTTGTAGCTGCAGCGGGCAAGAGAGGTATAGTAGTAGTGTAAATACTGCAGGCTGAGATAGTGAGTATGGAGGCATAGGTGAATAAGTATAGTGGAATTGTGAGTGATAGGTGGACAACAAGCTGCAGGGGATATATACAGAACAGTGATGGAAAAGGATAATGGCGTGGACAGTACCACTTGCAGAAAAATATGAACTATTGTGGAGTTAAACTGGAGGTATGTTAAATGTGGTAAATAGCCGGTGATGGAGGAGCTGGAGTTTGATGAAGTGTTGTGTCAAGTGTGATAGGGAAGGCTGAAGGTGCTATTACATGATGGTGGTTAGACAGTGGGATAAGGGTAAGTATTAAGGTAGTGATTTACAAAGTGAAAAATATATAGTAGGTACTGAGTGACAATGAGTGTTGAGTGTAATGTGTAGAGAGATGTTGGTAAGTATTATGGGAAGATGGTAGAAAATTTATTAAGGATGGAGGGGACCGGCTAAGGAGGCCCTATGTGCACAATCCTCTAGTGATCGAGTTTGGCACGAACAAAATCTAAATCCAAGAAACATTGCTTGTGAAAAGATGTATCGGCTAGCCAGATGCTTTGAGAAATGCAACGGCGATTTCATTATCCCCTGCAACTCGAGACCAAGCAGCAGAAGTTACTTCCTACTCTCATGTCTGATAACTCCAAATCGATCCATAAGAAAACTAAATTACCATACATGAGTAGCTATTTCTTCAACAGGATCACAGGATCTGGACTTGATTGAGGTTCAGGTTCTCCTGGTGAGAGGTAATGAACTTATTAGGATCACAGGGGATAGGGGAAATATTTCAGCAGTGATTGGCTGCTGCGAACTGGTCTTTGGCGAGGGTTATGCTTGTAAACCCTATCGGCGTCACATCTTTTAAACCACAGGGACAAACCTTTCAAATGAAGCCTTGCAACAGAACCAATAGACCCTCGTCCCTTCTTCATGGCAACTACTTGTCGAGACAAAGACTTTTAACTGACAGGTAGGAGACAATTGTATGGTACCTATTGGAAGATGTTCAACCTGCAAACAATCTTAAGAAAAGGAAATGCTAAACAGAAATGATATCTACTGGAAGGTGTTCAACCTGCAAACAGTTTTAAGAAAATGAAATGCCAAACGAAAATGATGAAGGAACAATATCACAGAGAAGGTGAGAAACGTTGTTAACAGGGCTGAACAGGAAAGGCATAGAGCTTTTACCCACAAATTTTATCAAACTGCATCTACATCCGGTAAAGCTCTGCATTCCTGGAGCCTCAATGAATATCACCAGTGTTAAACCACCTGATCTAAACTAGAAAAACTCGTGAATATAATTTTCCAAGGACACAAAAACTCAAAAGACATTTTAGATGCATAAAGGGGGGAGTGCTTGGATGGTGGGATAGAATAGATGTATACAATGATGGATAGAATGGAGATGCGATGAATGAGACATGGTGCGAAAGGGGAAAGTGTTGATTCATAATGAATGGCATGATGATGTACAAGATAAAATTTGGTAAAATTAGATTTAAAATAGAAGGTTAATAGAAATAATGCCATAAAGACTGAAACTAGAACCAGATAAATCAAACATGGAGAGTGCAACAAACGATCCCAAAAAAAGGATTCATAGTGAAACTGGACCAACACAGAAATTGAACAATATAAATAAAAAGGGGCATACAGTAGAGAATGGCATGTCTTGGACTAATATGCAGAGGCAAGAAAGAATGCAGGTGAACTAACATGCTGATGCTTATGGGTGCAAATGACTTAATGGATGCAAGAAGGAAATGCATACAGAGAGAGAGGATAGACACACAAGCGGCGGGGAATAGATGCAGATGGAGGTTAAATGAATGAAATACGATGCAGAGTAGATCAAAACGTCTACTCAGATATTGAGTGAATCTGATAGGCGCAAATACTGGTTAAACCTATGCAATGCAAATGTACAAAATAGAACGGGGAATCCGTTGTAAATCAAAATGAGCATAAGAGATTGGAAATACAAATAAGAAATCACATGTAACCAACAATTACAATGAAAATAAGAGATCAAAAATAAAATAAACCATGGATTGAAACTGTGATATACAGGGTGACGATGAGAGCATCGACGTATATAAACTTTTGAAATTCAATAACAAGAAGAAAGAGGGAATGGAAGAACAAAAACAAAAAATAAAATTGTTGGAATTGTTCATCCTGTTTGATGTTGCACAAGAGGGGGATTGGTATTGCTATAAGCAACCCAGCTCCCTCAAAAGTGCGTTAATGTTGGAGGGGGGGGGGGGGGGGGGGAATAAAAAAAAATGAAAAAATAAAGCAGAGAAAAATGAAAAGAGGAAGGAATTGAACTCACCGTGGTTCTAATGGAGTGAGGATATGGCGTGATCGGGTGGATGATTCTGGCCACCGTAGAGGAGGCCCTTGCAGAAAGAGATTCTTCTACAGTTCTTGCAAGGGGAGCCTCAGAGAGAAGGTGGATTCGTGAAAGGGGGATGCTTCCTCCCGATTAGCTTGTTAAAGGGGGTGAAGTTCTCCTTAACCTGGCAAAATGGGAGAAACTAGAAGTAGGAAGAGAACGGGGAAGAGAGGAGTTGCGTGAAGGAGCAGAGCTTGTGGAGGGGTGAAGGCGATGAAGATAATCGATTTTTATAATCTGAGGCTGTTGGAAATTTTATCCAATCGATCCCTCTTCTTTGATATTCTTCAAAGAGGTGGTCTTTTCAAAAAGTTTTCAAAAGGGGTATGTAGAACCACTTTCTAGAATTCATTTTTAGGTTTTTGACAAAAAAACTTTAAAAGTATGAGAGAAATACGCGGTTTTCTTAGAAAACGGGTTCCAAACGGGGTTTTAAAAAGATTTTTGCAAAACTTTTATTTTGAGATATAAGGATTTTCAAAAATGAGGTTTCTGAGAAAAGTGCATGATTTATTTCAGAAAAATAAACTCTAAAATGGATCTGGATCCAAGACTTTTAGAAAATATTGGGTTCGAATCTCGTATTGAGATCGGATCCAAGCATTCGAGAAAATCCAGAGAATTGATTTTTTAAATTTTTTTTGACTAATAAGGGATCCGGGATCAAAATTGGATCCGGGTATTCGATTTGGATCAAAAATTGGGTCAGAAATAAAAATTGAATTTGGATTCCAGTGAATCCGAGAAATGAATGGATTTCTAATCAGAAGTTGACCCAATTATTCAGAGGATGTGAGTCAGGGGCAAAAAGGGAATTTTTACAAAATTTTGAAAAATTTGGAGTGTTCATAGATGTCCCTCTTTGTTGCTAAGTCGGTTGTAACCCGAGCTTAGCAGCAAAGAAAACACACCAAATTTTTCTAAAATGCCCCAATCAGGAGGTCTGAACTGGGTGTGAAAGAATTGTTTTTTTTTTGTAAAACATTATTCTCGGGTTTAATACCTTATCCTGAAAGGTTTTGGGAAGAAACGAAATTCTCGAGAATGAAATTTATTTGGGCAAAAGAAGATGAGGAAATCGTGATGGGACTTTGGGATGAATATCTTGAAATGGTAAAAAGGAGAGATTTTGAAGAAGTCTCATGGTTGAGACAAAAATAAGAATTTTTGAAAAGACTCAGGTTTAGCCCTTAACCTAAATGGGATAAAGATATTCGAAAAACCACGATGTGATGTTTTTGAAAAAAATACCTCGTAAGACGAGCACTGGATTTTAAAAGATTACCAGTACGACCATTGGATTTTAAAAGATTACCAGTACGAGCACTGGATTTCAAAAGGTTACCAGAACGAGCACTGGATTTCAAAAGGTTACTAGTACGAGCACTGGATTTTAAAAGATTACCAGTACGAACACTGGATTTTAAAAGATTACCAGTATGAGAACTGGATTTTAAAAGGTTACCAGTACAAACAGTGGATTTTAAAAGGTTATCAGTACGAGCACTAAATTTTTGAAAGATTATCCGTTAGTTGTGATGGGAGATTTTCAATTTTCACCCTCATGAAGACTCGAACAGTTGATCGGGATCTCTGGATTTGTTCCTTATCCCGAATGAAATTTGATGCAAATGCAAAATGGATGTAAGCAAATGCAAACACATGCGAATAACCATGAATGTATGTGAATGAATGCGAACAAGTGAATGATGAAAGATTTTGTTTGATTCTGCCTGCATACAGGGTATTTTGAATAAAAGATGAACTTTATAACAAAAATGCCCCAGTGTAGTCTAGGGGAACCAAATGTTCTGGTAAAAGAATAATTGATTATTTATTGGAAGGAAATTTATTGAAGAATACAAAAGGTAGAATAAAAGTTTTCTAAGTATAGAATTTCTTAAAATGTCGGGCATTGATAAAATCGGGTAATTCTACCCCATCTGTGTTAATCAGACGATATGAACTACGTGGTAATGCTTCTTTGACCACGTAGGGCCCTTCCCAGTTTGGTGACATTTGCCACGTGGGCGATGCTTGAGATGAGTTGTTGATCTGAGGAGCAAATCATTGACTCAGAATCTTCTTTCGATGACCGACTTGGCATATTGTTTCGCTATCCTTTGACGATAAGACTGAGCATGCTCTGCTGCTTTGAGCCTTTTTTCATCGAGAAGATCAAATTGTACCAATCTTTGTTGCTTATATTGATCGAGTGGTAGCTCTAGAAGAGATGCAAATTTAAGGGCAAGTTTCTGAACATGAAGAGGCAATACCATCTCAGTTCCATAAACAAGCTCTGAAGGAGTTGTGTTGATCGGGGTTTGAACGGTGGTTCGATATGTCTAGAGTGCATCATGGATTTTCTTGTGCCAATCACGCCCCATTTCAATGGTTCTTTCTAAGATGTGAATCAAAATTTTGTTTGTAGCTTCCACCTGACCATTCTCTTGGGGATAGTATGGAGTTGAGAAATAATGATGAATTCTGAATTTTGAACAAAAGGTCTTCATTCTCTCATTCTTGAAATGAGTACCATTATCTGAAACAATGTCATGCGGTATACCAAAATGACAAAGAATATTCCTGTGAATAAATGAGACCACATGTTGGCCTTCTATCATGCGTAGAGTGACAACTTCCACCCATTTAGTAAAGTATTCTATTGTGGCAATAAAATATTTATGGTCATTTGAAGCAGAAGGGGTGATGAGACCTACGACATCGAAGGCCCACATAGAGAACGACCATGGAGAGATGATAGATTGCAAATATGTTGTTGGTGCATGAATATAAGGTGCATGCATCTGGCCTTATACGCATTTCTTCACAAAACGATAACAGTCTTGCTGCATGGTCTTCCAATAATATCCTGCCTGAATGATCTGCTTGACAAGAGTTTGGTAACCGACGTGACCACCACGTACATCGAGTTTCGGCTCGAGTATATAGGCATAGCATGATTGGACACAGATGATCTGAGCCTTAGAGTTAGGATTAAGATCCTAAAGCTATTTCAAAACTTGTGCATCTAGAGTCAACTTTTAGAGAATGTTGTATGTGCATACTTGTTTGTACAAGATGTGATTGAATGTTAGTTTCTTTTATTACATTTTTCATAAGTTTTCTAAAATACTGGACGATTTTCAAAAATCCCTAATTTTTCTATTTGTTTTCATATACTGTCTAAAATTCCTATTTTATTCAAACCCTGGACGATTTTCAAAAACCTCATATTTTTCTTCAAAAAGTTTAAGTGATTTTCCTTTCCTACCTTTCCTCTAGATCTCGAATTTTCAACCATATTTTGATCTTGCCTGTAATTTTTCAAAGGTTCAGATCTTGTCAAACTTCTTCTCTTCGTATATGTCTTCCAAATTCTATTCAAATTTTTGTCTCTTTCCAAATCCTTTGACATCTCCTTCATCATCTCGATTTCTCCCAAAAATCCTTCAATCTAAACCATCCTATTTATCTTTCCTTAATTTATCATTTTCTCTTTAATGCATCAATAAAATTGTCAATTTTCCTCATAATCTTGATGCCACATTTTATTTTTCTTCTCTGCAAAATGTCCTTTCGTGAGGAAAGACTCTCTTCCAGAGTCTCTCCTGAATCAATAAAAAGTCAGTTGCTTTGTTACCTTCGGAGAGCATTCTTCGAACGTCAATTATCTTCCTTTTATCTAAAATTTTCTTCCCCTATTACACTGGGGCATTATTTTGAAAATTGTCTTAAAAACATCCTGTATGCAGACAAGATCAAACAAATCTCTCATTTTGCACCCATTTTGCATTCATTTGCATCCATTTGCATCAAATTCATTCCCCTTCAGGTTAAGGGATAAACCTGAGCTACCCATTCAGGATAAGGGATAATCCTGAGACCCCGGCAATCATTCCCATTACCATTCCCAAATATCTCGGGAGTGCCGGTCTCTTTTCAAGAAAAAAGATCAAATTTCAAATACTAGGCGATTTTCGAAATCCAGTGCTTATACTAGTTCATTTTCACAATTCAATTTTTACACCAATACATTTCCAAAATCTATTTCTCACGCTGGCACATTTTCAAAATCCAATGTCTATAGTGATATATTTTCAAAAACTAGGTGCTCGTATTGGTACTCTTTCGAAATCTAGCACTCGTGTTAGTGTCTTACCCATTAGTCGCATTAGTCGATCTCTTAGGTGCAGTCTTCGTGCTGACCTTCCATCATAATTCAAGTTCAATATCAATTCTATCAATTTCAACCTTCGAGTCATTCAATTTCCAATTTTTAGTTTCTAGTATCTAATTTCTAATTTCCAATTTCCAATTTCCAATTTCCAATTTCCAATTTCCAATTTCCAATTTCCAATTTCCAATTTCCAATTTCCAATTTCCAATTTCCAATTTCCAATTTTCAATTTCCAATTTCCAATTTCCAATTTCCACCTCCGGGTCACCCAATCCTCTATTTCGACCTTCGGGTCACTCAATTTCCCAATTCCGACCTTTGGGTCATTCAAATTCTCAACTTCGACCTTCGGGTCATTCAATTCCTCGAATTTTGATCTTTGATTTCCCATTTTGACCCTTTGTGTCATTCAATTCCCAATTTTGACCTTTGGATCATCCAATTTTGTCAATCAGGCCTCTGGGCCACCCACTTTACCATATTCTCAAATTCAAGACTTCGGGTTATAATCTTACCAACATCAGTCTTTTTCCTGTGTTCGGGTTACAATTTTATCAATATCTATCACTTTCTAAGCCTTCGGGTTACAACTTCATTAATGTCAATCATTTTCAAATCATCAAATTCAATCTTTCAATCAAAATCCTGCTTTTGAGCTGGTCGGTCAACCTAAATTCTATTTTCGAGCTGATCGGTCATCCCAAATCCTGCTTTCGAGCTAGTCGGTCAACCCAAATCTTGCTTTCGAGTTGGTCGGTCAACAAATCCTACTTTCAAGCTAGTCGGTCAACCCAAATCCTGCTTTTGAGGTGGTCAGTCAACAAATCTTGCTTTCGAGCTGGTCGGTCAACCCAAATCCTGCTTTCGAGCTAGTCGGTTAACAAATCCTGCTTTCGAGTTGGTAAGTCGAAACAAAACCCAACTTTCGAGTTGATCTTTTACTAAGTCTTTTCAGGACTTAATTTAGTCATGGATGTGTCGTTTAGATCTCAAGCAATTTCTTTTACCAAGGATTCCAAGAATATTTTGCCAATTTGTTATGAAAAATAGTTGTTGATTCCAAAAATCTTTTATTACACAAAAGAATTATCTCAAGTTACCTTCAGTATTACTTCCAAAAGAGCGAAGCTTTTGCGAAGAAGGATTCAAAATATAAATTCTTTCTATTGACCAACCAAAGGGATGAAGAATAAATCCTTGATATGGCCAGCAAAGAAAATTCAATGTTGTTACAAAGCTATAAGTGATCGATATTGATCGCAGTCAATGGCACATTTTTAAAGATCATTCTTGTAAAGGCAAGGCAGTCGAAATATCCTAGGTGATACAGAAAAAAACACTCAATTCTCATATCTACTTAATCATTTAAGCTGCAATTAAATATCTGCAAAAGGGATCTCTCAATTGTCGTCAAGATGAAGACAAATTATGCGAGTTAGACCCTGAGGCCAAAGAAGATTTGGATCATCTACAAGACGAAGGAGTTTGTGACGGATCCTTCCATGAAAGTTCAAAGCACCGTCAAGATGAAAGCGACTGCGATGAGCCTCCTGACAAACCCTAAAAGATATTTAATTGCAGCTACCATCAAGAGACCACCAGCTAATGAGCCAATATCGTCAATATAATCTATGAGGCAAAAAAGAATCAGAACATCTCCAAGATGAAGGAGTTTGTGATGCACCCTTCCAAAAGAGAGAGAGAGAGAGAGAGAAAAGCCAGGACATCTTCAAAATGAAGGATGATGTAATAAATTCCCCAGAAACCCAAAAAAGATCCAATTTTGTCAGAAAAAAAAAGAGTACAGGCAGAAAGACCATTCTGAGAAAAGAATCCCAGGATATCAAATTGCCAAATTTGCCAAGAATCTTCTTTAAATTTTGTGAAATTCTTTTATCAATGTCCTTTCACCAATCACTTTCACAATATCAAAAATATCTTCTTTTTTGTTCATATAAAGGAAATTGATAGCTTCCTTGAAGAAAGTCAATCACAAGCAATTTGAATTTGAATCTTGATTCTACGAAGTTAGCCCAATTTGAGGTAACACTTTGGGTAGCAAAGAGGAAATATTTTCATACCAATATACATCAATTTTAAGTATTTTGAATCAACAAACAATTTTTAACATTTTGGCAATATTTTTGTGTTGTTTCGACATGAAGGGAAGAGCTCGATGTCTATTTTGACACATCTTGGTATCACCTTTTGCCTCCTTGAGAGAGTAACCTTTGTCGTCTTTCACGTTGTTGAAAAATTGGCCTTCTCTCTGAAAGGATAGCCTTTGTCATTTTCGTGTTGTCGAAAGGATTCATCTTTCGCGTTGTCAAAAGAATCGCCTTGTTCCTTTGGATCGCCTTATTCATCTTTTGCGTTGTCAAAAGAATCACCTTGCTCCTTTGGATCATCTTATTCATCTTTCGTGTTGTCGAAAGAATCGCCCTGTTTCTTTGGATCGCCTTTGTCATCTTTCACGTTGTCGAAAGGATTCATCTTTCGCGTTGTCGAAAGAATCGCCTTGTTTCATTGGATCGCCTTTGTCATCTTCCGCGTTGTCGAAAGAATCGCCTTGCTCCTTTGGATCGTTTTATTCATCTTTCGCGTTGTCGAAAGAATCGCCTTGTTCCTTTGGATCACCTTTGTCATCTTTCGCGTTGACAAAAGAATTCATCTTTCGCGTTGTCGAAAGAATCACCTTGTTCCTTTGGATCGCCTTTGTCATCTTTCGCGTTGTCGAAAGAATTGCCTTGTTTTATTTGGATTGCCTTTTTCATCTTTTGCGTTGTCGAAGGAATTCATCTTTCGCATTATCGAAAGAATTGTCTTGCTCCTTTGGATCACCTTTGTCATCTTTCGCGTTGTCGAAAGAATTCATCTTTCGCATTGTTGAAAGAGTTGCTTTATTCTTCTTCAAAAAGTTGTCTTATTCGTCATCTAACTTACCATTTTCTATCTTCTCATTCAAGTTAAGGGTTAAACCTGAATTTTCTGCAAAAGGTCATCTATTTTAAAAGTCATTCAGTCTCAGAAATGAGACGTCCAAAAATAATCCATTTTCAAGCTTTAGGGAACCCCCCTTCTTCCTTTTGCAAACCCCTTGTGATCATCGCAAAATTTTTCCTCTCGCATCTTTCTCTCTCTTCCTTCTCTTTTCTTTTCCAACCTCTAATTTCCTCCTTTTTGAAGGGAGAAAAATAAAAGACAGAAAAGAAGAAAAAAAAGAAGAGAAGTGGAACTCTTTTGCGGGATCTCACTTGACCTTGATTTAAAAATATTTAGAAAATTAACTCGCCTCTGTTTTGAAAATATTTGCGGGAAAAATTGGGAGACGAGATTCGCTCGTCGGTACGAGGTTCGACCGTGCCTGGCGCCTTTACCAGGGGTAATCGAACCAAGGATCGAATTTATGTCTTTTGCTTTGCCTAAATATTATCTAAGAATTTATCCTAAATCTAAATGCACAAAGAATCATGCTTGTGCAATGTAAGGATGTATGCTTTTTTTAAAAGGAATGATTTTGGAAATTTTCAAGTTTTTCTGAGATGAATTTGATAATAGAGTGAGGAAATGGTTTCTAGTTTAGAACTTAAGATTTAAAGTTCTAAGTTTTTGGACTAATCAGGGTTTGGGAAAATAAATCTAGATTTTGAAAGGAATGATTTGAAGCTGAGATAAAAGGAAAAGAAAGAAAGTTTCAAAGTCATAAATGGATTTTGAATTAGAATTTTGAAACTGGGTGAATGAAATTGAATTCTAGCTTTAAAGTTTGAAATCAGAATGAGATTTGAGAAATCCAAATAGAATTGAGAAATGGAATTGGTTTTTTTGGATTTTTGGGAATCAAGATAAACTTGGATTTTAAAATCTGGAATGAAATAGAATTGGATTTAGAATTGGGAATAGAATTTGATTTGAAATCTGGAATTTAGGATGGAATTTGAATCCAAAGTTTAGATCCTAAATAGAATTAAGATCTAAGATGAAATTGAATTCTGGATTTAGAATCCTAAATGGGAATTGGATCTGAAATCTGAGATCCAATGATGGAATTTTGATCTGAAGTCTGAGATCCAAGATGGAATTGGATCTGAAATTTGGAATGGAATTTGAATTTGAAGTCTGAGATCCAAGATGGAATTGGATCCGAAATTTGGAATGAAATTTGGATCTGAAGTCTGAGATCCAAGATGGAGTTGGATTCTGGACCCTAAAATAGATTTTGGATCTTGAGTCTAAGATCCAAAAGTGGAGATTGTATTTGAAAATTTGGATCCAAGTTGGGATTGGGTTCTAACTTTGGATTTGGATTTTGAAAGTCCGAATGGGACTTTTGAAGATGGATCTGAGTTTTGAAAACCCAGATTGAATTTAAAACTTAGGGAGATTTAAATTTTGAGATTCAGAATCAACCTCAAATTTTGAATTTGAAGATGAGAAAAAATAAACTTGATTTTGAATCAGAAACTTCAAAGTTTAATCTGAACTTTGAAGTTGAATTTTGAACTGAAAATTTGAATATAAAATGAATTCAAAATTTCAGAGCCAAAATTGGACTTTGAAATTGGTTTTGATTTGAGTTTTGAAATTGAATCCTGAAAGTGAATATGGAATTTCAAAGTTGAATTGAACTTTGAAGTTTGATTTGAATTTTGAAATGAAATTTTGAATATAAAATGAATTTGAAATTTCAAAGTCAAATTGAACTTTGAAATTGAATTTTGAATCTTGAAATGAGATAGAATTGAATTTGAATAAGAATTGATCTGAGAAAATTGAAGAAAGTACTCAAAATCACTTGGAGTTTTGAAAGGGAATTTTGAAAATATGTGTGATTTTATCATATATGATGAATGAATTTAAAGAATGTGAATTTGTATTTTGAAAATCATATTTTATTCTTTAAATGAATGCAAATAAGATTGAAGATATGATATATCCCTAACTATGGTCATTGAATATATCATATAATAATCATGTTTGAATTCAGGTGAAGAATAAAAGATATTTTGATGCTTTTATAGAGTTTAGAATGAAATTAACTCTCAATATATCCTGACTATAGCCATTGATATATATATTGAATTAATTTTAAACTAAACTCTGATAAAAGAGGAAAATGTTTAAAGAAAATATGATGATTTTTGAAAAGGGGCCGGTGTGGATCCAGTGTTACTGCATAAAAGATGAAAATCCTAAGTTTTGTTCACATCCTGACTATGGCCATTGATGTAAATCATCAACTTAGGATTAATCACCTTTTATAAGAATGGTGCACGTGCCATTCGTGTTCCCATTCGTGAATTCTTGAGAAATAATAAAAGAATAATATGAAAAACAAGTAATTACATAAAAATGCATGTTCATACATTCTAGGCTAGAGCAAGAAATATAACTATTCTAATTAGTTCCTAGCTATTACAATATTGAATTTAGGAGTACAAGTGTCTTTAACTAGAAATGGACATTTCCATGTGTTTCTTGCAAAAGATGAGTTAGTATATGATGTGTATAGAAAAAGATTTACATAACATCAGCTTGATCTTAAGGCATAATTGATGAAATATTTATACATGTCAATGGAAATGCAATGACAAAATATGCACCGAATGATGCTTGGGAACTAATGAAGGATAGAGATTGCAGTGAAAACATTGATGTAAAGAGATAAAGGAAGAGGCTGCAGATGGCTATGGGAACAGAAAATTTAATGGCTAAAATAACTCAGCTTATATTGATAGTCAAACCAAATAACACATAAAATTTAGCAATTTTTACAGCATGTCAGGAACAAGTCAGAGAACTTTCCTTTTTACAAGCAGGAGCAGGCTAATGGCCTCTTTGACAGCAAACCAACTTACCTTCAGCCAACACATTATTTTCGGTGGATCAGTGTAAAGATAGCTCCATGGAGCTATTCGATAAATGAGCCTATGAGTTGACTCCTATCAATTGATCTCATAACACAGGTACAGCAAGCCAGAATAAAAAGAAAAAAAATGTGAGATGGGTATGGTTGAATGAAGGTTGGGTGTAAAGGCTACAGCAGGTTCGTGATGCCGCAATAATGTTTTGTATTGCTGCGAAATGACAGGGGAAATACCACAGTATTTCACATTGTTGTGGGTTTAAATGAACCCCAGTTGGACTTTGCACTGATGTGAGTGCAATGGGTAGCATAGCAGTGCTTTGCACTGCTATGAGTGTAAAAGGACATGGCAGTTCTTTGCCCTGTTGTGAATGTGAGAAACACACTACAATGCTTTTACACTGCTATGGGCATAAAACCATCACGCCCATGCCTCATGCTGTTGCAAATGCAGGTGGAGACCGAAGAGTGTTACAAGTAGGAGGCATTGTGAAGATAACATGTGGGTGTTAAGATAGATGAAGGTGAAATGTGATGATGCATGTTGTAGCTGATAGAGATGATAAAATAAAAAAAATGAAATGAAAGTAATATGTTGCAGTACAACGCAGTATCTAATTATGATACAGAAATTTAGAACATGCATTGAGATTGAAAATGGCGCAAAATGTATCTCATGACAGGTATCTACCTGATTTCTTAATAAAGCATATTATAACAAGTTTTACACTAAATGAAATGAACCTTCTTACAGCCAATCCGAAACAGAAGCTTACCTTAATCAATTCACAAGAAAATACGAAAGCTGGGAAGGGGAGTGCTGGAAGTGGAAATGTGCTGAAGCTTATTCTGAATCTCTGGAAGATCTCTGCAAACATGTAAGAAGAGCTGTTTCAACCCCCCCTTTTTTTTTCTTTCCAGCAAGCTGAAATGCAAAAGAACTGCAAAATTTTGATTTAAAACAGGTAACAAAATTTTGATTTAAAACAGGTAACAGAATGTAACAAAATTTTGATGTCTTCTTTTGCAGCAAGCTGGATTTAAAACATGTAAGAAGAACTGGTCTAATACTACAAAATTTATTCTGCAACTGAACTGGTCTAATAACATTCGGTTAAATTTCCCTTTATTCTGCAAAATTGAGAAAAAAAAAAGATCAAATCCAACTGAAATGACAATACTAAACAAAAGCCCGTTTCGGACATGTCTCTTCTTTAGGTAACATCAATCCACAAGTTAACGTAGAGAAATATCTATCTTAAGCCTTTATGGACTGGGCCATTCCCATTTATAAAAAAAAAAATGAATCTTACCTGTACGCCTTGTATGCTCATCAGCAGAATGCTGTCTACAGGGGCTATTACAAATGTGTATACATGCACAGGATACAGGTGTAAAAAAAAAAGAAAGATGTAGCAACAGGTGAGGGCTTTGGACAATTCAAACAATAAACCATTACAAATATTCGCAAAAAATATTATATCATGTGATGATCAAGGCTGCAGCAGCAAACTGAACTTCTTCCCTCAGCTTCTCTCATCATTCATCTTAGCAGACAGAGCCAAATATGTTTCAGATAGCCTTGGGCATTCTGTCCCTGTCAAAACATGGCTACAATACCTAGGTCATTAACTGTACTACAACTACAGTTGTAAGAACACATTTCCCGACCCATAACATGCGAGCAGTAGCCGTCTTATGAGCGATAAAAAAAAATGTTGTTGCTGCATATGAGACCTTTCACATTGTGAACACCCCAAATTTTTCAAAAGCTTGTAAATATCCCCCTTTTGCTCTTTATCTTCATTTTTGGTCAATTAAGTCAGTTTAAAATCTTAATCCCGTTTTATTTCTCAGTTTTTTTTATTTTATTAAATTCATTTTATACATCTGACTCGATTTCGGATCCGGATCCAAATAAAGGATCCAAATCTGAGCTTCGTTGTCCAATTTTTAAATCAATTTCTAAAAATTACCAAAATAACCTTTGAAAAGCTCAGACACTTCTGTTAGGATCCATCATGTCATACTCCTCAATTCGAGGTTTAAAACTCGAATATTTCAATTTTTAAATCAATTTAGTTTCATCTCTCCTACCGCTTAGATTTTAGAATCTTATTTCCAAAAAATAACCAAAAAAATTAGAAGATCGAGTTTTATAAAGAAGCACCTTTTAGCAAAATTTTATTAAAAAAAAAACCTCCTTTTTGTAAAATCTTAAAAAAAACGAAAGGGGAGGAGTTTATAAAAATTGCCTTTTAGGGTTTTTCTCGCAGGGGGGGTCGGAGGCCGAAGGATTTTTTTTCTCTCTTCTTTTCCTTGCCTCTCTCTGGCTGAAATCCTCAGCCGCCTCCTTCCTCTCACTAGTCTCCTCCTCAAACCCTCCGATCGCCTCCATCGCCCTCCTCCTTCGTTCATTACCAACAACATCGCACGCCTCCATGTGCGTTCCACCTTCTCGAAGCCTCTGTGGCTTCCATCCACCACACGCCCTTCATTTGCAACGGCGCATCCACCTCCAGTGCACCTTACTACTTACACCTGTTACACAGGTAACAATAGTATCTTCATCATTTCTATGCTTCTCATACTACCATTTGTGCATGGCCTTAGCATCTCTGTATCTCTCGTCAACCAAACAGTCTGCTTCCTGCATCCTCGTTTTTCATCTGCCTGAATAGGCAAAACACTTGCTTGTTATACAGTGATTTCGCTCCCTATCGTTCCTGTCAACCAATCATTCCACATATGCAACTCACAGCGATTCATTTTTTTTTTTTTTACAGAAGTAACTTTGAATTACCATGGTTGCCTGTTAACATTTGACAGTTGACATAAATTGAATCTCTGTTGTTACAGTCCCTATGAGTATTATATTTCACTGGGAAAGTGAAATCGGCATCCTCATCCTCCCTTTATCTGTTTCGCACCTCTCCACAGTCTCACATGCACATAGCTACTTCACTTTCAGCATTTAGGTACACAGTGTCACTACACTGAGTTCACCACAGCCACCACATCCTAATCCTTCCATCCATATCATCACCTGTATACTCTACTTATGAGTCACCTTCATCATATTGTGTTGCTTCACCATTTCCTGCAATGGTTCATCCCCTGTTGCCTCACTTTCTTTTAGTCTAACATGTTATGGTATAAATATACATCACATCTGAATCACCATTACATGCGTTGAATCTTGGGTTGCAGTGTGGCTGAGCATCTTTTTTTTTCCTTTTTTTTTGAATTTTATGATGGATTGTCCTATCTCCTTCTCATGTAAGTATAAAGCATCATGTGGGCAGCATCATTCTTTTATTATCAAAAGCATGAGCAGATGTACATATATACCCCTTTCATGTAGGTATCTCATTTGCATATTTGCACTAGGCTTTGGTGTGATGCCTTCCATTATCATCCAGGCCTTCATGTTAACCCTGTTTTGCAGGAAATGTGTGTGAAAGGGATTATTTCTCTTCTTAGCTTAGAAAATTGTATTTCAATTTCAGAAATGTAATAACTAGACATTAATGAGAATATTTACATTTTCAGTTATAGATTAGAATGTATGAGCATGTATATTTGCTAGAAATGCTTGTTTTATGTTATTTTTCTCTTTTCTTTTAAAAATTCACAAGTGGAAACACGAATGGCACGTGCACTATTTCGTAAGAGGTAAGTTAATCCTAAGTTGATGATCCATATCAATGGCCATAGTCAGAGTGTGGATAAAAACTTAGTATTTTTATCTTTTACGAAATAAACACTGGATCCACACTGGATCCATTTTAAAAAATTCATCATATTTTCCTTAAATATCTTCTTCTTTTATCAGAATTTAACTTAGAATTAATTCAAAATATACACCAATGGCCATAGTCAGGGTATATTGAGAGTTAATTTTATTTTAAATTCTATAAAAGCACCAAATTATTTTATTCTTCACCTGAATTTAAATATAGATTATTATATAATACATTTAATGATCATAGTCAAGGATGTATTATATCTTCAATCTTATTTTAATTCATTTAGAGAATGCAATGGCTTTTCAAAAAAATCCAATTTCAAAATCTTTAAATTCATTCATCATATAGGATAGAATTGCATCATATTTTCAAAATTTCCTTTGCAAAATTCCAAGTGATTCTTCTTCTTCATTTCTCAGATCAAATCTTATTCAAATCCAATCCATTCTTTCAATTTTCAAAATTCTATTTCATTTTTAAATCTCAAAGTTCAATCTAACTTTGAGATTTCAAATTCATTTTATATTCAAATTCAAAACAGATTTCAAAGCTCAATTTGACTTTGGAATTTTAAATTCATTTATGTTCAAATACTCCAAATCCAATCCAAAGTTCAATTTAACTTTGAGATTCCCTTCATCTTCTAAAAATTCAAAATCAAACTTCAAAATTCAAAGTCTAACTTGACTTTGAAATTCATTTGTATATTCAAGATTCAAATTCTGAATTTCATTTTTTTAATCTGGAAGTTCTTGATTCATCTTCTGAATTTAACAAACCCCAAATTCATTTTTAGGATCCAGGATTCAACACTCAAATTGGATCTCAGATTTCAGATCCAAATCCATCTTAGGATCCAGAATCCAATTCTACCTTGGATCTCTAACTTCAGATCCAAATCCATCTTAGGATCCAGAATCCAATTCTACCTTGGATCTAAGACTTCAGATC
The DNA here is from genome assembly GCF_984573655.1 of Nuphar pumila. Classification (NCBI taxonomy): domain Eukaryota; kingdom Viridiplantae; phylum Streptophyta; class Magnoliopsida; order Nymphaeales; family Nymphaeaceae; genus Nuphar; species Nuphar pumila. Next base: position 31,738,219 of record NC_143262.1, on the reverse strand, counting down.
CAAATCCATCTTAGGATCCAGAATCAAATTCTACCTTGGATCTCATACTTCAGATCCAAATCCATCTTAGGATCTAGAATCCAATTCTACCTTGGATCTCAGACTTCAGATCCAAATCCATCTTAGGATCCAGAGTCCAATTCTACCTTGAATCTCAAACTTCAAATCCAAACCCATTCTAAGATCCAGAACTCAAGTCCATCTTGGATTTCAAATCCAACTCTAATTCTAGATTTCAATTTCATTTTCGGATCTAATCTGAATCTCTTAAATCCATTTCTATTCCTAAATACCATTGATTTTCTCAATCCATTCCAATTTCAAACTTCAAAAATTTATTTCCATCTCAAGTATTCATTTCCTTTCTTAAATTCAAGTTCAAAACTCAAAATTCATTTCCGATTTCGAAAGCTTCATTTCCTCTCGTTTCAAAAACTTCAAATCATTCTTTCTCAAAAGTCAAGATCTATCCTTCCAAACTCTGATTCACTTTAAAAACTTGGAACTTCTCTGATCTATCTCAAGTTCTAAATTAGATTCAATCACTCCTTACCAAGTTCATCTAAGAATACTCGGAAATTTCCAAAACATTCTTTTCAAAAGAGCATACATCCTTGCATTGCACAAGTATGATTCTTTGTGCATTTAGAGTTAGAATAAATTCTTAGATTATATTTAGGCAAAGCAAAAGGCATATATTCGATCCTTGGTTCGATTACCCCTGGTAAAGGCGCCAGGAACGGTCGAACCTCGTACCGACGAGCGAACCCCGTCTCTCCATTTTTCCCGCAAATTTCAAAACGGAGGCGAGTTAAATTTCTAAATATTTTCAAATTTAGGTCAAGTGAGACCGCGCAAAAGAGTTCCTCTTCTCTCCTTTTTCTTTTCTTTTCTCTTCTCTCTTTCTTTCTGTCTTTTATTTTCTCCTTTCAAAAAGGAGGAAATAGAGGTTGGAAAGGAAAAGAGAAGGAAGAGAGAGAAATCACCAGAGAGGAAAAATTTTGCGATGATCACAGTTTTGGCGACCGTGATGGGACACGTCTTCGTCCGGTTGAATCTATGCCTTTGCTTTGCTTTTATATAATCTAAGTCTTTATTCTTCTATGTCAGCTTCATTTTCATGCAAACCTTAGGAGCCTAGACTCTGTCCTAAAGCTGACATCATTGCATATAGGATCTAAGTATGGTTTGGTAGGACCATATTGAGGAGATTATATCCATGTTCACATTAGACTTAGGTCTTAAATACAACTCTCCTCAATTTTAGGGATTGAATGCAGACAATGTATGCAAGTGTATGCTTCTTTTCATTTAAATTTATCTCTTTAGGACTTGCATTAGAGCCTTCTGATTTTTATTGCATGTTGATCATAGTTTGAAAACATCTCTACCTATCTTGTCCTGGTCTTCACGTTGCTAGGCTGTCTCACTGAACCATAGTTTGGGAGAGAGCCTCACAACTGAACCACTTATTTGGGTTCGCGCCCCCCTACCACGTACCTAAGGGCCATAGTCCGAGGTATATTGGTAGGTGCTCAAGGATGTTGGGAAGCCCTTACCTTAGAACCGGAGAAATATCTTATATGCCACGTACTTCGAGCTTCGGCTTGAGTATATCGGCATACCTTGATTGGAATCAGATGATCTAAACCATAAGAGTTAGGATTAAGGTCCTACAAGCTATTTCAAATGTTGCATTTAGAGTCACCCTTTAGGGAGTGCTGTGTGCGCATCCTTGTTTGTGCAGCTTTGATTGTATGATGTTTTCTTTCTTATACACCCCTGTGTATATCAAAAACTTCTTTAAAACCCTGGGTACACTATTCCAAATTTCCTCTATTTTCAAAAACCCCAGATGCATATTTTTCCCTTTACCTATATTCTTTTCCCCTTTGTATGTCAAAACTTTTCTTAAAAACCCTGGAAAGTCTTTTTCAAATCCCCTGTTCTTTCCAAAATTTCCAGGATTAATGTTTGTCCCCTTCTTTCATCGAAAAGTCTATCCGTAAGTCCTGCATTCTATCTGACTCTTTTCCTCTCTTGCCCCAGTATCATTCCGATGGCATCCGAATCTCTCGATGCTATCTTTCCCTGGGATCATGTCTTTTATCAAATAAGGGATGGAACCCCAGATCATCGGGTCATCCAGTCTCGTACCTTCTTCCCTCGGTGGTACTATTCTTGGTTCACCGCCTTCTCGCGTATGTTCCCGGACCACTTGGATGATTGTGGATTGGAAATGGCATCGGCAGTTGGCAAGCGAACCATCAACGACAGTCTAATTCAAGCTATGGCAGAACGATGGAATCCGCGTACCTGCACATTTTGGTTTCCCTGAGGAGAGATGACTTTTCTAATGGACGAGTTCGGTGACATCATGGGATTGCCAGAATCAGCTGGTCAGCCAGACGACCCGGTCGAGCAGTAGTTCTTGATCAATGTCAAAGGGATAGATGTTCGAGAAGCGTTGGCCAGAGCCACGGGGAGCAAATCCTGGCCTCTCACAGAGATCAACGGAAGTCAATTCATCGATCTGTTCGAACTCTACAACAAGTATGGAGCCTATGAAGAAGTCGATACCTTGTCCCGGGCAGCAAAAGAAAGAATCCAGCATGCCATGGTCCTATGCACAGTGGGATTAGCATTCTTTCAGGATGGTCAGAATTTCATCGATGTCAAAGTCGCCCAACTTTTTCGAAGATGGGGAAGCAAGCAGACCCATCAGTTTTCGGTGTCCATGGCGGCTCTAGCTTTTCTCTACAGAGGTTTAGCTCGTTTCGCCCTCGGAGAAACCATTTTGGTGGAAGGATGCACGTATGCCTTGTAGTCGTGGTTCCTGCGACATGTGCCGTCGAAAGCCAGTTCTTTCAGATTCAGCAGTAAGCAGCCAAAGTCAGCCATTCAGTGTCGAGCTTTGATCGAGAAACTGCATCCGGAGGAGATCGTTTGGGATGTCTTCGACAGAAGAGAGACCGTTCCTCGATACACCTATGCTCGTGACAAGCGCTACAAATTGCTCGGCCCTTTCTTCTGCGTCGACTATCAGCCAGAGAGGTGTCTCTGACAGTTCTCGCAGCGGCAGATTCGTGTCAACACCTGCTTCCCGACAGGTCGCATGCCAGAGTTCGATCTACGGTTGGATCAGTGGTCTGGAGCATACCACATCGCCAAATACACTTGCGACTCTTTTATTCCTTTGTCTATATTTCCTGGTCCTAATGTATCATCAGAGTATCGAGAATGGTGGCAAACTGTCTGCCCACCTTCTCTTTGTATTTAAATTTTGTCATCATTGAAAATGCAAACTTTTGTTCTGATAAAAAGCTTTTTATGGCAAAATCTTATTTTTGTTTTATATGGTTACGAATTCATCCCCAGTGATGAGACTCATTTCCTATATTCTTTCTTCGATCATCTCTCGTCATGATAGACGACCTCGCCTAGGTCATAAGGCGCATTTTCGTTGCCGTAAAATGGCAACACAATTATCACAAAGCTTGTGATGATTCAATCCCTGGTGATGGGATAACTTGTCTAAATTGTCTATCAATTCCTTCTTTCATGTCTTCTTCTCTCAAAAAGTTGCATTTTCAAAAAGTTCCACCAGGCTCTAACCATTCGTCTATACTATCCAGAAATCATCTGGCATTGTCAAAAATGGTGCAAACCAGAGCTGGAAAAGAGACTGCTCCTCAGCACAGCGACAGTGAAGTAGAGGTCGTCAGCTCTCCTAAATCAGTCAGGGGGCAGAATCAGAATCAGGTCGATGATATAGACCCCGCCATGTACAACCTGTTTAAAAGGATGATGACCAGAATGATGTCGGAACAGGCCGAAGCAGTCAGAAGGAGGCTGCTCCGAAAAGCAAGCCCAAGAAGAAGGTTGTGAAAAGGCCAATCAAGATCATCAAAAAGAAAGTCCAGCCCGACACCACTTCTAAAGAAACAGAATCAGTTGAAGAATCAGAAGAAGAAGAGCAGTTTGCTTATCATCAGAATCCTCCGCCGCAGTTTGTAAAGACCGCTGCGGAGCCCGAATAAATCAACAAGCCCATTCCGGCTAATGACCCGATGCAAGAGCAGATGAAAGAAATGAATCGGGCTATCAAGGATATTCAGGCCAAAAGCAAGGGCAAGCAGACCTACTCCGGTGAATATTTTTACCATGGCCTGGACGGGGATGACAATCTGGAAAATCTCCCTCGCAAGTTCCTTAAATTTGACGGAACGAGCAACCCTAAGGCTTATTTGGCCACTTTCTATGCCGAATGCGGCCGTTTCAGGAAAGATAACCGGGCATTGTTCATTTGCTTTCCGCGCAGCCTTGAAGGGGTAGCGGCCAGGTGGTATGCAGACCACATTAATCCTATCGAACTACGAGAGTTTGATAAAGTCGTGAATTTGTTCATAGAGCACTTCATGTTCAATGTTGAAGCCTCACCAACCCTCAATCATTTGTACAATTTAAAACAGATGGAGAATGAGAAAGCCAGCGAATTCATCCACAGGTGAAGAAGCACCTGTAACAGAATGAAGGTTCCCATCCCAGAAGAGCACGCCCTACAGATTATTCTGAATAACTTTGCCCAGCCTCTGAGGAACCTCATTTCTAATTCACCCGCCAAATCATTCATCAAGCTAATTGAGAGAGCTGAATGGCTCAAGACTGGCCTGGACAATGGTCTTTATGAAGGATACCCTTTTGTCAGAGGGAATCCTGATCAAAAGAAAAAGGCGCACGTCGCCTATGCTACAAAATTTTCAGACCAGGGCAGTGGCAACTCCAACAACAAGAAGAGCAAGAAAAACCGTAACAAAAATGCAGGGCATTCCAGGGCCGAAAGGACAAACTCTGCAGCTCAGAAGGGAAAATTTGTCAAGCCCCAGCCTGTTCAGTCAGCACCTCAGTCCGATGCAGAGCAGCCAGAGAAGTCGAAACACGAGGGTTGGAGTTACGATCGAGAGTTCACAGCTCTAGAACAGTCCCGTGAAGATATCCTGGAATATATGATGTCGAAGGGAATGATCAAACTCCCCAAAGTGGCAGATCCTCCAGTCACTATGGGCAAATGGACCGATAAATTCTGCAAGTTTCACCGAACTGTGGGACATGATACCGAGCATTGCTTTGTTCTTAAGAACATCATCCAGGACTGCATTGACAAGAACCTGTTAGTCGAGGATGAAGAAGAACAGCCGAAAATCCTATCCAAACCATTTCCCAAGCACTCAGCTTCAGTCATCACGGAGCACACTTTCTCTCTACAAGGCAGTATTCAGCCCTGTTCTGATCAGGACATTCAGGATCAACATCGGGTCTTAGTCCTTCGCCAAGCGCAGTCTTCCGCTAAGAGGGTGGATATCACTGCATTTTCCAAGAAACCAACAAAAACAATGGCAGAAATTGCCAAAATAGTCCCCAGAATCCCGAAGCGCTTTACCAAGGCAGCTTCAAAGAAAGAAGAGGCTTCAGGGTCAGTTCAGAAGTCAATCACTACTTTATCCAATATTTCTATTTTAGATCTGACCCATGCTTCACCTGAGCACCAGCAAGTGCTAGAAGATCTTCTCAGAAAGATCAAAGTCAAGCCTAGCACCACTCCGCAAGATATGGCTCAGATCGTCAATCAAGCAATGACGAATGCACCGATCACATTCTCAGATGAGGATTTGCCGAAACCTCATTCGTTTCACAACAACGCACTTTACATAGTAGTGCGGACCAGGGGCATGACAGTCCCCCACGTGCTCGTCGATGGAGGCAGCAACCTCAATATCTATCCTGAGATGACGGCCAAGGCATTGGGCCTAAAAGAAGAGGAATATACCCCGAATCCGATCATGATCTACGGTTTTGATAACCATGGGCAGACAGCCAAGGGGAAGATATTCCTCGAAATCTTCATCAACTATTCGGTGCATACTGTCCTCTTTCACGTGGTCAATGTGCCGCCCACATACAATCTGTTGCTTGGACGCACTTGGATCCACAAAGCCAATGTTGTTCCATCAACCTTGCACCAATGTATCAAGTGGTCGAAAGGAGGCATGATCACTACGGTCCTAGGAGAGGACCCGGAAGAGCGACTCCCACAGGCCATGATCCCCCGTCCTACTTTCACTGCCGACATCCCAAGCATCAGGGAAGTCAACGAGATCAATCTAAGTGAAAGCCTGGATATGCTGAAATTGAAAGAAGTTCAACCGACAGAGAGCGTAACAACGGTAACCCAGTGGCAGGGACCCCACTTCTTCAAGTTAGGTGGGCACCTCGACTGCACCTCCTTTCGGGATCATCCTCTTTTCCCTCAATTCTCAAAAACAAAGAAAGGATTTGATCTCCTAATGAAGCACGGTTATCAGCCCTTCAGGGGTCTGGGTAGAAATGAAGACGGCATTCTGGAGCCAATTATCCCCGCTCAACATGTCACCGGTACTGGCTTGGGTTTCACGGGTCAGTTATCCGACAAGCACACTATCTTCGTCAAGGGAGCTCAGTGATGAAGACAATGCCAGTGTTTTCTGTTTTCTTTCGTTATGTCATCTTGTAAGGGCAAGATCTGCCCAAGTTTCTTTCTTTTCTTCAACAATCACTTGTAAAATTCAAAGTTTACTTAATCAATGAAAACTTTGTTTTCTCTATTCATCTTGGTGCACACGAATTCTTTGCTTATATCCTGGTCTATGTTGTCAATCTTTGTTTCTGCACAAAAGGCTGTTTTCGAACATTTTACCCATTTCTCAAAAACCTTCTTTGTGCTTTCAGGATTGCCGGGATCATGGCTCCTAAATCGCTCAGAAAACTGGTCATCAACACCAATTTTTCTCAAAATAAATCCAAACCAGCCAGGATCTGCAAGGCAAAGGCAGGGGCAGAAGTCAGCAGAATGACAGAGCAGATTGAAGAGTTGGCAGATTTCGACTCAGCGATTCAAGATTTGCCAGAATTCGCCAGTATTCAGAAGCAGGAGGAACCATCACCATTAGTTCAAGACCCGACAGAAGATGTCAACATCGGCTCTGAAGATGATCCGAAAATTCTCAAGATTGGTTCCAGCTTGAGTTTGAATGATAAGGAAAGGCTCGTCTACTTCCTCAAGCAGCATCAGGAAGTCTTCGCTTGGACCTATGAGGATATGCCAGGCTTAGACTCCAAGTTAGTTGAGCATCGCCTTGTATTGAAGCCAGATTGCAAACCAATCAAACAGAAGCTCAGAAAAATGGATCCTCGAGTGGCACTGCAAGTTAAAGGACTTGAAGAATTATTAAAAGCAGGATTCATTCGGACCATTGAATATCCAGACTAGTTGGCGAACATTGTGGCAGTTCCCAAAAAGAACGGCAAAGTCCGGATTTGTATTGATTTCAGAGATCTGAACAAAGCCACCCCAAAAGATGATTATCCACTCCCCAATATTGATCTTTTGATCGGCAGCACGACAGGCCATGCCATGTTTTCCTTTATGGATGGATATTCAGGTTACAATCAAATCAAATTGGCCGCCCGTGACCAATCCAAAACTTCTTTTACCACGCCTTGGGGAACGTTTTGTTATACAGTCATGTCGTTCGGGCTCAAGAATGCAGGGGCAACCTATCAGAGAGCAATGGCAGTTATCTTTCATGACCAGATGCACAAGAACATGGATGCCTATGTTGATGACATTCTGGTCAAATCCAAAGAAGGAGAGGATCATCTTGATGCTCTCGGCCAAGTCTTTGAAAGACTTATTCTCTACAAGTTAAGACTCAATCCGCAGAAATGCGCCTTCGGAGTGGAGTCAGGCAAGCTGCTTGGCTACATGATCAGCAAGAAAGGCATAGAGGTAGATCCTGCCAAGGCAAAAGCGATCATTGATATGCCGCCTCCCACTAATCTTAAAGAGCTGCGAAGCCTTCAGGGTCGCATTCAGTCTATTCGACGTTTTATCTCCAATTTGGCCATGAGGTGCGAACCCTTCAATCACTTGCTGAGAAAAGAAGTGAAGTTTGAGTGGGGACCAGAATGTCAGCTCTCCTTTGAGCGCATCAAGCAATATCTTCTCAATCCACCAGTTCTGAAGCCACCAGAACTTGGAAAGCCGCTTCTCTTATATATCTCCATCAACCATAATGCTTGTGGCGGATTCCTTGCACAGTACGAGGAAGGCAGTCGGATAGAACATGCCATCTACTACATCAACAAGACTTTCATCAATTATGAGAAAAGATACTCTCAGATGGAGAAGACATGTCTAGCCTTAGTGTGGATGTGTCAGAAGCTGAGACATTATCTAATGGCCTCAAAGATCAAAATTCTGTCGAGACTTAACCCTCTCAAGTACATCCTTGAGCAACCCTTCCTCACTGGACGGATTGCAAAATGACAAGTCCTCTTGATGCAGTATGACTTAGAATATGTTTCTCAGAAGTCAGTCAAGGGTCAGTCCATCGCCGATCAGCTGGCAGATTTCCCATTGACAGAGGAGATCAAAGCGGAAGATGATTTTCCTAACGATCGTATCTGCAGTATTCAAGAATTCCCAATTTGGACTCTATTCTTTGATGGAGCCCAAAACATGTCTGGTATAGGAATTGGGATCCTGCTAATCACTCCTGAAAAGGAAATGCTCCCTTATTCCCTCAAACTTGACTTCCAATGTACTCATAATATGGCCGAGTATGAAGCTCTAATACAAGGCCTCAAGATCTTGCAAGACTTTGGTGTCAAGAGAGTACGCGCATTCGGCGACTCATTACTCGTTGTCAGTCAAGTTAACGCTAAATGGCAAGTCAAGGATTCAAAGTTAATCCCTTATCAAAAGATCGCCTTAGCTCTCATAGGCAATTTTGAAGAATTTCAGCTTAATCATATCAAGAGGGATTACAATCACATAGCAGATGGCTTAGCCTGTTTAGGCTCTATTCTGACTTTTTAAGACAGTGAGTCTTGTCACTCCTTCGAGATCGGCAAACTTAATCAACCTGCCTACATTCCAGTTGAGCAAGTGAACCAAGCCACTCAGAAGGAGAAACCTTGGTACCAAGACATCAAGAGCTTTATTGAAACTGGTAAATTTCCAGCGGAAATGCCAAGAAAAGAGCAACACGCGGTTCAGCGCATGTCAGCCCATTATTTCCTCCTGGCCGATAGTCTTTATCGCCGTGGATTCAGTTCTGAGTACGCCAGGTGCTTAGATAAAGATGAAGCCATGGAAGTTGTTCGAGAGGCACATGAGGGAATTTGTGGTGGTCACGTCGGCTACCAAACGCTCGTCAAGCAGATTATTCATGCGGGATACTATTGGAAAACCATGCAGCAGGATTGCCATCAATTTGTAAGGAAATGCGTCAAGTGTCAAATGCACGCACCTTCCATTCATGCGCCAGCCGCATACTTGCAATCCGTGGTCTCTCCTTGGCCCTTTTCGATGTGGGCCTTCGACGTAGTTGGTCTGATCACTCCTTCAGCTTCCAATGGCCACCGATACTTCCTCGCAGCTACAGAATACTTCACCAAATGGGTCGAAGTTGTAACTCTGCGAACAGTAGAAGGCAGACACGTGGTTTCCTTTATCCATAAGAATCTTCTTTGCCGTTTTGGCATCCCGCATGATATTGTGTCAGACAATGGCAGCCATTTCAAGAATGAGAAGATGAAAACTTTCTGCTCGAAGTTCGGGATTCATCACCACTTCTCAGCTCCTTATTATCCTCAAGAAATTGGACAGGCAAAAGCCACCAATAAAATTTTGATCCGCATTCTGGAAAGAACAGTGGAAACAGGTCGCGATTGGCATGAGAAGATGCACGATGCACTTTGGGCATACCGAACCACCATTCGGACTCCTACCAATGCTACTCCTTCAGAACTGGTCTATGGGACCGAGGTAGTGTTACCTCTCCACGTTCAGAAGTCGGCACTCAAGTTTGCATCGCTCATCGAGGTCCCGCTTGATCAATATCATCAGCAGAGGTTGGCGCGGCTTGATCTATTAGATGAGAAAAGGCTTAAGGCAGCGGAACACGCTCAGGCCTATCGTCAAAGGATAGCTCGGCACTACGCCAAATCAGTTATTGAGAGAAGATTCTGAGTCAATGATCTTGTGTTAAGATCGACAACTAATCTCAAGCATCGGCCGAAGGGCAAGTGGTCACCCAATTGGGAAGGCCCTTATATAGTTAAAGAAGCGCTGCCTCGCAATTCCTATCGTCTGATCAACGCATATGGAGTGGAACTGCTAGATCCTATTAACGTTTTACATCTGAAAAGATTTTACACTTGAACTGTTCATCATGGCCTTTTGTACTCTTCAAAAGTCTCCTTCAATAAAGCAATATTCTTCTGTTAAGTTCTCACATTCTTCTCCCTGATACTGGGGCATTTTATTTTGATCTATACTTATCTTCCTTCATCATCATGCAGGCAGGATCAGACGAATCCTTTTCTAAAAATCTTATCAACTCTTTGATAACTTGGTTATCGTTATTAAATTGCGTTCATTTAAGTTTTTATTTTTTATCTAATCAAATTTTATCAATTTATTGTCAATTTCATCAATTTGTCAAATTTCAGTAAGTTTTGTTTTTACTAAATTTTATTTCTTTATCTTTAAAAAATACCCCTTCAGGTTAAGGGATAAACCTGATGCCTCTTTTCCATGAGGTATTCTTTTATTTTTTCCCTCAGGATAAGGGAAAAATCGGACCCTCGTTGTCCGAGGTATTCCCATTCAGGATAAGGGATAATCCTGATACCCCTCATGGGAGCATCGCTGCTACCCGTGAAAATTCCTTTTCAAAAAAAAAATTTTCTTCTCCATCTTTATAAATTTTATTCTTCTTCAGGTTAAGGGATAAACCTGAATTATTTCCCATAAATTCTTCAATTCACCTCAAATTTTGTTCTATGTTCCCATTCAGGATAGGGGAAGATCCTGAAGCCATCATAAATAAATTCGGACCTTAGGCCACCTTAGGTCAAGGATCTCGAATGAATCTCTCATCTTCATCATCAAAATCTATTCATGCTTTTGTCAATCTTTCAAGTTCCGACTCTCGGGTTAGAATCATTTCCTCCCCATCTGAGTTCCGACTCAGGATTTCGTTTTTCCATTTTTTATCATTATTTTTCTTAAAAAAACTGGGTTCCGACTCGGATTTTTCTTTGTATATTCTTATTTTTGAAGGCTCAAGTTTCGACTTGAACTTCCTTTTGAATCCAATGCTCGTGTTGGACAAATGGTTGTTTTGAGAATTCAAGTTTTCAAACTCAAATCTCATTTCATTTCCTTATATTTAAAAACCGGGTTCCGACTCGGATTTTTCCTTTTGTATATTCTTATTTTTGAAGTCTCAAGTTCCGACTTGAACTTCCTTTTGAATCCAATGCTCGTATTGGACAAATCATTGTTTTGAGAATTCGAGTTTTTTTCAAACTCAATTCTCACTCATTTTCTTATATTTGAAAAACCGAGTCCTGACTCGGATTTTCGCTTTGGTATATCCTTATTTTCTCGAAGTTTCAATTTGAATTTCCTCTGTCAATCTAATGCTCCTATTTGGATCGGAGTTCCCCTTGAATTTCCCCTTCAGGATAAGGGATAATCCTGAAAACACCAGCAATCATTCTTATTCAATTCTCGAAGCATCTTAGAGTGTCGGTCTCCTGTTCAAAGCTCTGTTGAAAAATCCAGTGCTCGTGCTGGTATGCATTTTTCGAAAACCCAGTGCTCGTACTAGGGTGCATCTTTCGAAAACCCAGTGCTCATACTGGGGTACATCTCTCGAAAACCCAACGCTCGTACTGGGGCATTTTTTTTTAAATCCAGTGTTCGTACTGGTATGTCTTTCAAATCCAGCGCTCATGCTGGTACATTTAGCGCTCGTGCTAGTGTCTGGCTGACTGATCAGTTAGCCCTCCAGGTTTAGTCTTTGCACTAACCAATCATCATCATTCAAGTTCTAAATTCTCAAATTTCAACCTTCGGGTCATCATTTTGTCAAAAAAATCAATCTCTTTCTTGCGAAGGACCCTCTTCAGGGAGAGTTCGAGGGAGCCCGTTCCTTTCGCATGCAACCATCTTTCGTTCACAAGAAACCCTTTTCCAGGGATAGTTTGAAGGGACTCGTTTTCTTTGCAAACAGTTTGCAAAACAACAACCAACTTTACACAAAAGAACCCTTTTTCTAGGGAGAGCTTCGACGGAAGCTCGTTTCTTTTTTGTGGCCCCCATTTTTCTCATCTTTGGCCAATCCTTTCACAGAAGACCCTCTTCTAGGGAGAGTGTGATGGACTCGTTCCTCTGTGATACTTTCTCAACTTTGTTTTCGGCCGCATTTCCATAAGAGAAGCCTAGAAATAGGAAGTTTTGACGAAAACTTAATTTTTTTTCGAAAGTTCCGTTTTGCAAACACCTCCTCTTTGGGGAAGAGAGGAGTATTTCCAACTTCCCGTTCAGGTAAGGGCTTAAGCCTGAGTCTCTCTTTTTGGGGAAAAAGAGAGGAGAATTTTGTCACAGACGTGTCAATTCGATATCAAGTGACCTCCTTCATCAAGGATTTTAAGAATATTTTGCCAATTTGTTATCAAGTCATTGTTGATCTCAAAATTTTCATCATATAAAAAATTACCTCAAACTACCTTTAGTATTATTTCCAAAAGGGCAAGACTTTTGCGAAATAAGAACTGAATTCAAGCTTTTTCTGTTGGTCAACCAAGAGGATGAAGAAAAATCTTCGATATGACCGGCAAAGGAAAATTCGATGATGTTGAAAAGCCATGAGCGAATGGATATTGATCATAGCTATGGCGCATTCTTAAAGACCATTCTTTGGCAGTAAGACAGTGGAAATATCCTGGGCAGTAAAAAGGAACCTACCCAATCCATATCTTCCCAGTCGTTTGAGCTGTAAATCAAATATCCGCAAAAGGGATCTCTCAATTGTCGTCAAGATGAAGGCGAATTAAGCGAGTGGACCCCGGGGGCCAAAGAAGATTTGAAACATCTCCAAGATGACGGAGTTGTGACGGATCCTTCCAGGGAACGTTCAGAGCACTGCCAAGATGAAGGCGGATGCGATGAACCTACCGACAAACCCTAAAAGATATTTGATTTCTGCTATCATCTAGAGAATTTTGACCAATGAACCTATATCATCAAGCCTAACTCCTGAGAAAAACAAGGATCGGAACATCTCCAAGATGAAGGAGTTTGTGACGTACCCTTCCCCTGAAAAAGAGAAAAAAAGTCAAGACATCTCCAAAATGAAGGATGATGTAAAAACCCAAGAAAGCTCCATGACTCAAGAGAGTACAAAAAGATCATCATGGGAAATGCCCAGGATATCAGATTGCCTGAAATTGCCAAGAATCATCTTTTTCTATGTAAAATTCTTTTATCAATATCTTTTCACTCAATTGCTTTTATGAAGGTAAGAATATTCCCTCTCTTTTCATATCAAGGAAATTGATATCTTCCTTAAAGAAGCTCAATAGCAACAAATTTGAATTTGACTCTTGATTCTACAGAGTTAGCCCAATTGGAGCTAATGCTCTAGGTAGAAAGAGGTGATATTTTTATGCACAATTCAATCATTTTTAGATCAACTACAATTTTTGGCATCTTATTGGCAATACTCTCTCATTATCCAAAATGAAGAATGAACTTAATGTTCGCTTTGACGTATCCGGACGTTATCCTTCCGTAGGACTGAAAAGTCCTTTCCTTTCGTCTGATCTGAGCACTCTCAGATTCGCACACTTCCTTGTGTTCCCCACTGTCCCACCATGGACAGTTCCCGCTCAGGATAAGGGTTAAACATGAACTTTTTGCAAAAGTTCTGTTATTGTCAAAAGCTATTTTCAGTCTCAGCAATGAGGCACCCAAAAACAACCACTTTTCAAGCTTTAGGGATCCCCATTTTCATCCTTTTGCAAAAACCCCTCTCGGACTTGTTGTGCAAAGTCTAGAGGTCCCATCACAGTTTTTCTCGCTCCTCGAGGATGCTGTATCCATTCAGGCTAAGGAGTAAACCTGTTACCTCGCTCCTCGAGGTATCACTCAAACCTTTTGCGAGAGGTCGTCTGTTTTTAGAAAGCTGATTTAGTCTCAGCAATGAGACGCCCCAGATCATCCCCTTTTCAAGCTTTAGGGAATCTCTTATTTTTCTCTTCTCGCAAACCCCTTCTGGATTTGTTCGTCCAAATTCCGAAGGTCCCATCATGGTTTCTTCATCCAAGGATTCCGTATGGTTGCCCCTTTCAGGTTAAGGGTTAAGCTTGAGCCTCGGTCTACGAGGTATCTTTCCGTTCAGGTTAAGGTTAAAATTGAGTCTCATTTTCGACTAGATATCCTTTCTAGTCCTTCCACGATTTATTCATTTGAGAACTTCGTGTGATTCTCCCCCACTCAGGACAAGGGTTAAACCTGAATCTCGCTTTTGCGATGCATTTGTTGTCCCATCACGACTTTCTCGTTCGAGGATTCTGTATGGTCGTCCATTTCAGGATAAGGGTTAAGCCTGAACCTCGTGCCTCGAGGTATTTTTCCTTTTTCAGGTTTGGGTTAAACCTGAGTCTTGCTTCGACGAGGTGTTTTCCTCCAGTCCCACCGTGGTTCTTCCCATCGAGGAATCCATGCTCTGTATATCCATCCAGGAAAGGATCGTGCTAGAGTTTCATCTCACGAGGCATTTCTCTCAAAAATGTCCCATCAAGGTTCACTTATATTCCTTTCCCCATCCCAAATTATCTCGACATATCTTCGTCCCATCCAGGTTAAGGGCTAAACCTGACTCATTCCAAAAGGCTGATCTTGTCTCACCCATGAGACTTGGTCAAAATTCTTATCTTTCATCATTTCGGGATCTTCCCCAGAGCCCCATCACGATTTCCTCATTTCTATCTATTCAGTCATGTCATTTTCCAGGTTTTCGTCCCTCAGAGCCATTTAAGACAAGGCTTTAAGCCTGAAAAGCCATAATTCTTCCACATCCAGTCTGGATCTGCTGGCTGAGATATTTTTCAAAATTTGGAGTGTTTCTTTGCCACTAAGCTCGACTTTCAACCGGCTTAGTAGCAAAGAGGGGCATCTGTGAACACCCCAAATTTTTCAAAAGCTTGTAAATATCCCCCTTTTGCTCTTTATCTTCATTTTTTGTCAATTAAGTCAGTTTAAAATCTTAATCTTGTTTTATTTCTTAGTTTTTTTATTTTATTAAATTCATTTTATACATCTGACTCGATTTCGGATCCGGATCCAGATAAAGGATCCAAATCTGAGCTTCGTTGTCCAATTTTTAAATCAATTTCTAAAAATTACCAAAATAACTTTTGAAAAGCTCAGACACTTCCGTTAGGATCCATCATGTCATACTCCTCAATTCGAGGTTTAAAACTCGAATATTTCAATTTTTAAATCAATTTAGTTTCATCTCTCCTACCGCTTAGATTTTAGAATCTTATTTCCAAAAAATAATCAAAAAAATTAGAAGATCGAGTTTTATAAAGAAGCACCTTTTAGCAAAATTTTATTAAAAAAAAAACCTCCTTTTTGTAAAATCTTAAAAAAAACGAAAGGGGAGGAGTTTGCAAAAATTGCCTTTTAGGGTTTTTCTCGCAGAGGGGGTCGGAGGCCGAAGGATTTTTTTTTTCTCTCTTCTTTTCCTTGGCTCTCTCTGGCCGAAATCCTCAGCCGCCTCCTTCCTCTCACCAGTCTCCTCTTCAAACCCTCTGATCGCCTCCATCGCCCTCCTCCTTCGTTCATCACCAACAACATCGCACGCCTCCATGTGCGTTCCACCTTCTCAAAGCCTCTGTGGCTTCCATCCACCACACGCCCTTCATCTGCAACGGCGCATCCACCTTCAGTGCACCTTACTACTTACACCTGTTACACAGGTAACAACAGTATCTTAATCATTTCTATGCTTCTCATACTACCATTTGTGCATGGCCTTAGCATCTCTGTATCTCTCGTCAACCAAACACTCTGCTACCTGCATCCTCGTTTTTCATCTGCCTGAATAGGCAAAACACTTGCTTGTTATACAATGATTTCGCTCCCTATCGTTCCTGTCAACCAATCATTCCACATATGCAACTCACAGCGATTCATTTTTTTTTTTTTACAGAAGTAACTTTGAATTACCACGGTTGCCTGTTAACATTTGATAGTTGACATAAATTGAATCTATGTTGTTACAGTCCCTATGAGTATTATATTTCACTGGGAAAGTGAAATCGGCATCCTCATCCTCCCTTTATCAGTTTCGCACCTCTCCACAGTCTCACATGCACATAGCTACTTCACTTTCAGCATTTAGGTACACAGTGTGACTACACTGAGTTCACCACAGGCACCACATCCCAATCCTTCCATCCATATCATCACCTGTATACTCTACTTATGAGTCACCTTCATCATATTGTGTTGCTTCACCATTTCCTGCAATGGTTCATCCCCTGTTGCCTCACTTTCTTTTAGTCTAACATGTTATGGTATAAATATACATCACATCTGAATCACCATTACATGCGTTGAATCTTGGGTTGCAGTGTGGCTGAGCATCTTTTTTTTTTCCTTTTTTTTTGAATTTTATGATGGATTGTCCTATCTCCTTCTCATGTAAGTATAAAGCATCATGTGGGCAGCAGCATTCTTTTATTATCAAAAGCATGAGCAGATGTACATATATACCCCTTTCATGTAGGTATCTCATTTGCATATTTGCACTAGGCTTTGGTGTGATGCCTTCCATTATCATCCAGGCCTTCATGTTAACCCTGTTTTGCAGGAAATGTGTGTGAAAGGGATTATTTCTCTTCTTAGCTTAGAAAATTGTATTTCAATTTCAGAAATGTAATAACTAGACATTAATGAGAATATTTACATTTTCAGTTATAGATTAGAATGTATGAGCATGTATATTTGCTAGAAATGCTTTTTTATGTTATTTTTCTTTTTTCTTTTAAAAATTCACAAGTGGAAACACAAATGGCACGTGCACCATTTCGTAAGAGGTAAGTTAATCCTAAGTTGATGATCCATATCAATGGCCATAGTCAGGGTGTGGATAAAAACTTAGTATTTTTATCTTTTACGAAATAAACACTGGATCCACACTGGATCCATTTTCAAAAATTCATCATATTTTCCTTAAATATCTTCTTTTATCAGAATTTAACTTAGAATTAATTCAAAATATACACCAATGGCCATAGTCAGGGTATATTGAGAGTTAATTTCATTTTAAATTCTATAAAAGCACCAAATGTATTTTATTCTTCACCTGAATTTAAATATAGATTATTATATAATACATTCAATGACCATAGTCAAGGATGTATTATATCTTCAATCTTATTTTAATTCATTTAGATAATGCAATGGCTTTTCAAAAAAATCCAATTTCAAAATCTTTAAATTCATTCATCATATAGGATAGAATTGCATCATATTTTCAAAATTTCCTTTGCAAAATTCCAAGTGATTCTTCTTCTTCATTTCTCAGATCAAATCTTATTCAAATCCAATCCATTCTTTCAATTTTCAAAATTCTATTTCATTTTTAAATCTCAAAGTTCAATCTAACTTTGAGATTTCAAATTCATTTTATATTCAAATTCAAAACAGATTTCAAAGCTCAATTTGACTTTGGAATTTCAAATTCATTTATGTTCAAATACTCCAAATCCAATCCAAAGTTCAATTTAACTTTGAGATTCCCTTCATCTTCTAAAAATTCAAAATCAAACTTCAAAATTCAAAGTCTAACTTGACTTTGAAATTCATTTGTATATTCAAGATTCAAATTCTGAATTTCATTTTTTTAATCTGGAAGTTCTTGATTCATCTTCTGAATTTAACAAACCCCAAATTCATTTTTAGGATCCAGGATTCAACACTCAAATTGGATCTCAGATTTCAGATCCAAATCCATCTTAGGATCCAGAATCCAATTTTACCTTGGATCTCAGACTTCATATCCAAATTCATCTTAGGATCCAGAATCAAATTCTACCTTGGATCTCAGACTTTAGATTCAAATCCATCTTAGGATCCAGAATCCAATTCTACCTTGGATCTCAGATTTCAGATCCAAATCCATCTTAGGATCCAGAGTCCAATTCTACCTTGAATCTCAAACTTCAGATCCAAACCCATTCTAAGATCCAGAACTCAAGTCCATCTTGGATTTCAAATCTCGGATCCCATTCTGTTTAGGATCCGAAATCCAACTCTAATTCTAGATTTCAATTTCATTTTCGGATCTAATTTGAATCTCTTAAATCCATTTATATTCCTAAATACCATTGATTTTCTCAATCCATTCAAATTTCAAACTTCAAAAATTTATTTCCATCTCAAGTATTCATTTCCTCTCCTAAATTCAAGTTCAAAACTCAAAATTCATTTCCGATTTCGAAAGCTTCATTTCCTCTCGTTTCAAAAACTTCAAATCATTCTTTCTCAAAAGTCAAGATCTGTCCTTCCAAACTCTGATTCACTTTAAAAACTTGGAACTTCTCTGATCTATCTCAAGTTCTAAATTAGATTCAATCACTCCTTTCCAAGTTCATCTCAGAATACTCAGAAATTTCCAAAACATTCTTTTCAAAAGAGCATACATCCTTGCATTGCACAAGTATGATTCTTTGTGCATTTAGAGTTAGAATAAATTCTTAGATTATATTTAGGCAAAGCAAAAGGCATAGATTCAATCCTTGGTTCGATTACCTCTGGTAAAGGCGCCAGGAACGGTCGAACCTCGTACCGATGAGCGAACCCCGTCTCTCCATTTTTCCCGCAAATTTTCAAAACGGAGGCGAGTTAAATTTCTAAATATTTTCAAATTTAGGTCAAGTGAGACCGCGCAAAAGAGTTCATCTTCTCTCCTTTTTTTTTCTTTTCTCTTCTCTCTTTCTTTCTGTCTTTTATTTTCTCCCTTCAAAAAGGAGGAAATAGAGGTTGGAAAGGAAAAGAGAAATCACCAGAGAGGAAAAAATTTGCGATGATCACACACATACATTCAAAATTTAGAAATTGCTTTCTAAAGTTTATGGGACATCCTTTTCTCTTATTAACATAAGGCCTGCTCAATATGGCTTTAGTTCTGAGAAGAAACAAAACTCAAAATCTTCACTAATCCCAAGAAACAATAACCAGTCATGAGGCTTCTGGTAATGATATCGCATAGTTGCCTCGATTCCCTTTTCTCTGTTTTTTTTATTTGATGCCACAACATGGGAAAGAAAACAGAACCCACGAAATGGAGACATGACATCATTTCTTATTGATGAAAATACAGAAGAACAGGGTGATATTTAAAAACCACATTCAGGAGTCTGATGGAAATGATATGATAAAGGAAACGGTTGCCACAGAAATTTCATCACTAACCAATTTATTTGATATACGATATCTGAAAAAGAGAGAGAAACAAGAGAAAAAAAAAGTTACATTATCAACCCCTGCTTGTTACTTTGAGGCTATGCTGATACATGTACAGAAAGGTTACGATATCTCATGCCTCTTTTAGGTCAAATATAATGATGATTAGCAAAAAAGAAAAAAAAACTGAAATCAATACCTTAAAACGAGAAAAAGAAAAAGGAATTGTGCTATTTATGAACAAATGGATGTGATGAAACAGAAAATGATGAATTGAACATGCAAAAAATATCTGTGAATCACCTATGACTGCCGGATGATGAAATCGGCTGAGAGAAGAGGAGATTCTAAATCATCCACTGGTGATGATCTCGAATAATTCCCAAGAGGTGAATCGGAATTGGTTTGCTTTCAATGAACCAGACCTAAATTTGTTCCTCGCCTAAAGCCATCAGCATGTTGTGATGGATGGATGAATGGGAAACAAAACAAAAGGAAGGTTGATGCAGCTGTGTGTCAATCGATACTTAAACCATGCGAACAAGGAGAAAAGACTGACAACAATAGAAGGTAATAAAAAAAAAAACGGGAACTAAAAGATGCTTGAAATGAAAGAAAAGGAGCGGAAAGAAAGAAAGACAACATAAAAAAAATGAACGAATTACGGTATAGGTGAATGAGATATAATCAGGCGTTATCAAAATCAGAAGTCAAAATATATATATATATATATATATATATATATATATATATATATATATATATATATATATATATTGATCGACACCCGGAAGTCGCAATGTAAACTGTTTATCAAAACATAATCAAAACTCCGATTCAAGCAAGAAATTGAGATAATAAAAGGAAATCAAATGTAAAATCAGTCGCAGATTGGAATACAATATAAACAAAATCGCAAAAATACAAAAGAAAATCGAAATATATGTTGGAATTGACCATTGCTTTGCTATCGCATTGTCTGTAGATCGAATTTGCTATCAGCAAATCGATGTTACTAGGATGCTTTAACATGGTTTTAAAGCAGGAAAAATACAAAGGAAAATAAGGGGAAAACAATGGAAAAGAGGTAAAATTGACGCAGAGATAAAACAAAATAGAGAAATAAAGCTCAAAACTAGATGAATCAACGATGCCATTGCGAGGCATCGTCGGTCATCGGCGCAACAAGAGAGATACTAAACGAAAGGTCCAAAACCTCATGTGGATTGGAAACAGAAATATACACTAGAAATCTAATATATATATATATATATATATATATATATATATATATATATATAGACAGATGAGAAAATTGAACTTCTAAAGAAATCTACAGATGAAAGAGGAAGAAGGTCTTCTTACCTCGGTTTTGCAAAGCTCTGAAGGAGGAGCTGTGAGTAATTGACGATAGAAGATTGGCGAGAGTCGGATTGCAATGGATGCAAGGGTATTGCGATGATGGATGGAATGGATGCTGGATGATGGATTCGGGAATGCTGGATGGAAATTGATGTCTCATTCCCCTGCGTGCTCCCCTTTTAAAGAGGAGAAGGAGAGTTTGAGAGAGGGGTTCAGTTGGGGATGGAGGGCCATCGAGCGAGAGAGGAGGTGATAGAGGGTGCCCGGGAGGATGGTCGTTGTAAAGTTTTTTAAATTCCAAAGAGGGGCTTCCTTCAAGAGTTTTTCTAAAATAGTGGTCTTTGATTTTCAAAAAGGGGTTTTAAGAGAGGGTTTTTAACAAAACAAGTTTAAAAAAGAGTCATATTTTCTGAAATTTTGGATTTTTTTATTGTTTTCTTTACTTTTAAAATCTTTTCATCTGATTTTCAAAATCTACCGTTTTAGCCAAAACTTTAGAGTTTTAGTTGGATTAGGACTCTTTCTCAGAGTTGCAGTCAGATCAGGACTCTATCTTTCATCATTATTCTTACCTGTTTTTAATCAAATCTTTCAAAGAGAAGTCAAAAACTCAGAGTTTTAGTTGAACCAGAACTCTATTTGAAGAGTCCTAGTTGGATCAGGACTCTGACTCTAATTTCAATTTTGAGATAATCTTTCAAAAATCCTTTTATTTATCCTTTCAGGAATCAAAATTGTTATACATTTATCATGGAATTTCAAAATTCTAAGGTTTTATCCCAGAGTCCTGATCGAATCAGGACTCTATCCCAGATTCTTGATCGAATCAGGACTCTATTCAAAGTTCATTTTCACTAGTTTTCAAAAGCTTTGTTTAAATCTCAGAAAACCAAAAATTTTCAGAGTTCTAGTCGAATTAGGACTCTTCTTCAGAGTCCTAATCAGATCAGGACTCTAAACCGAACTTCAATTCTATCTTGTTTTCACTTGTTTTTCAAAATTCTCTCATTTGTTTTCTCAGAAAATCCAAAAATTCTGAGAGTCCTAATCCAATTAGGGCTCTATCCTCAGAGTCCCAGTTGGATCAGGACTCTGTTTTATTTCAATATTTGTTATTGTTTTCACAAGTTTTTTCATCTGTTTTTCAGAAAATACCAAAAAAATCTAGAGTTTCAGT
This sequence comes from Nuphar pumila, assembly GCF_984573655.1. NCBI lineage: Eukaryota > Viridiplantae > Streptophyta > Magnoliopsida > Nymphaeales > Nymphaeaceae > Nuphar > Nuphar pumila. Next base: position 31,716,308 of record NC_143262.1, on the reverse strand, counting down.
CCGATCAGGACTCCGTCCCAGAGTCCTAATCCAGTCAGGAGTCTGTTCTAGAGTCTGTTTTTACTTCCATTTTTACTCTTTTTCATATTTTTTTTTTAAAATTAGTTCATTTTGTAGAGTCTCAGTTGATTCATAACTCTATTTCAGAGTTTCAGTTGAGTTAGGACTCTAACCCTGACTGCATTTTCCGCCTTATTTTACCATTTTGATAAAATCTTTCAAAAAAACTCCTTCATTTGGCTTTTAAAATGCAAAATGCCAGAGTCCTAATTGGTTCAGAACTCTGGTCCAGAGTTCCAGTTTGCTTAGAACTCTGTTTTCAAAACTTTGAATTTCAACTATGATTTTAACCCCTTTTCAAAATCATTTTCAGTCTTTGTTTCAAGTTTTTCAAAACTTCGATGTGGGACCCACTCAGTTGACACTATATCCAGAGGAGATATGACTCAGTCAAGACTCTGTACCATTTCAAAACTTTCAATCTCAAGGTCTACTTTTGAATATCTTTTGAAAAACCTCTCAATTTTAAGTTTTAAAATTATTTTTTTGAAAATTCAAGTGGGGCCCACTCTGGGTGGCGCCACATTCATAAAATTCAGGGTTAGACTAGGATTAGTCATGTCCTGCCTAGGTTAGATGTCTAGGTGAGTCAAAATTTAATTTTAAAAACCCCTATTGTCACTCTAGTTTTTAACTTTGATTTTAAAGTTTTAAAAATTAGCTTTTTCTGAAAAACCCAAATGGTGCCACATTTGGGGTCTTTAGGACAATTAGAGGTCTAATTAGGAGTCTTAGGATAGTTAGGGGCTTAATTAGGAAGGTCAAGAGTCAAATCCAATTAGGAAAAATCGCCCCCCACTAATTGTTTGAAATAAACTTTTAAAATGGACAAAATTGGAATTAATTAGCCATCTTTTTTAACCTAATTTTTCTATTTAAAGAGGCTAGAGAGTAGGTCGACCCCAATTCCTTTTTTTGTTGTTTCTTGGAGCTTCTCTCTCCTCCCAGCTGCCTCCTCCATTGCTGCACCATCCAAGGTAGGATTCCTTAGTGATTTTTAGTTTTTTTTGTTTTTTTATGATTTTTCATGAGGTTTCACCATGGAAACCATTGTGTTCATGGATTCAACCATGATTTTTGATCAAGATCCCTCAATCTCAATCCAAGAAGATGATCTAACCTTATTACATGTTGTTTTCTATTATTCTAATCCATTAGAATCGTTTATGATATTTTTTTCATGTTCTTAACCAAGAAAACATGAGATTTATCCGTTAAATGAATTAAATCCATGATTTCAAAGGTAAAAATTAATTCCAGCCATGGATTCCCTGTTTTATTTTTATTTTTTAGCATATTAATGTTTATTACATGTGTTCCAGGATTGAAATCAATTTCGTTTTACTGTTTAGATATTTTTATGGTTTTTTATTGATTAAATCATGTTTTTTTTAGGGTTTCTTAGATTTCTGTATAATTTCATCTTGGATCCATAGAAAGAATGTTAGTTCGTATTGAAATATTTGCTAGAAATTGCTGATTTTTTTATATGTGATGAATGGATATGTTATTGAGAACTTGTAAAAAAATCAGATGTTTTGGGATTCAAGAACTCTGTCAAAAAAAATAAAAGATCGAACCGTGATTTTCAATCGTTAAAATCGCTATTGAAATTCATAGGTAACTTGCGGTTGCATTATTTCTTTCATCTGATATCTGATTTGAGATTCGTAAAGTGCACTAGCTTCTTGTCGATATAAGCTATTTACTGTAAAATTTTAATAATTTTTTGTTTCTATTTGGTATTTTTCCTATGTCAGAAAGTCGGATCCATGTTTTGAAACTCGTTATGATTTACTAAAACCCTAATTCAACTTGTGTTGATCATAGATCCTTAACCGTAGATCTGATTCATAATCTATAAAAAAGGAAGTTTATTATTTTTTTGTATACTACTCACTTCGGAAATCTCAAAAATTGTTGCTCAAGTCTGCTATTTTTCTTTGTATTTGCAACCAGAAGGGCCTGTTTTAATCAATTTTATATTCGTTAAATTTAAGTTCATATTGTTGGAACAATATCTCCCTAACCAAAGATGATTTTTATGATCTGTAAATAAGAGATTATTTGTTTTTCTGTATAGTTTGTCTCTATAAAATTTCAGGAATTTCCATGGTGAATTGTCCCCTGATTTGGGTCTGGCACTGAAACCGGTACGTGATTGTGGGAAAATAGCATATTTTAGGGTTTTAATGTAATTTTTGAATTGGAATAATGTCAAAAATATATTTTTATGATTCCAATCTGATTTTAGGGTGATAAAAAGTGCAGGTACCGATTATTATGAATTTTGAAATCCATTTGATGCTTGAATGGATTAAATTGCAAAATAGGGTGCCCGCAGAATCCCGAAACACTACCAAAATCATGATTTTTTTATGCATAAGTTCATGTTTTTAGGGTTTGTTCATGTTTAGAATTATGTTAGGACACTTCATGGTCGATTTTCTTGTTATTTGATTTTATTTAAACCCTAAACCCAAAGTTTTTACCAAAATATTTTCTGAAAACCCTGATTTCAAGGCCATAATCTTGCTATTGGGGGCATTTTGGTTATTTGACCTCAATTTTGAAATCCCTAACCTAGATTCTCTTATTTTTTATCATATCACATCACCTTATGTTTGATTTATCTTCATTTAAATCCCAAAACCTTATTTTTACAAAATATCTTTCTAAAAACCTTGATTTCAAGGCCATAGTCTTGCTATCAAGGGTATTTTGGTCATTTTAACCCCAATTTCGAAATTTTCAAATCGCATTTTCATATTTCTTCAATTTTATTTCATATTTCATTATGTTTATCTTAGGGAATCATGGAAAAAGGCTTATATCTAGCAAAATCTAGTAATTTCTAGATATTACTGGATAAATCTAGAAAAGCCAACATGTCTTCACTAACAAGTTTTCTAGTTTTACATGGATATTAAAGACTTTACTTTTGTTTAGTTTCCTGTATTTAAATTCAATTAGTGATGTAAATTGTAATTAAATTTGGAATAAAAATTTCAATTCCTGCATAGAATAGGATGCATTGCATATAGTTTGATTTTGCAACTTTTAATATCTAATGAATATATCATTCATGCACATTTTTACAAATTCACTATGGTCTATACGAATGACACGTGCACAAGCTCTTAGGGACTTGACAAACTCGGTGAAATTCGTATTTATGGCCATAGTCAGAATACGAATAAGACCCAGATTTGTGATCTTCGTATTAGCCGCATTCAGCCTACACTCTTAGGCTAACTTCAAAATGCACTGCATTTCTCAAAAATACAAATGAATTTTCTCAATTCTTCAAAACAATATCTTTCAAATCCATATTCATTCATTTCATTCAATTTGCAAACCCCAATTCCAATTCAGAAAAATTGATTTTCTCAAAATTTTGAGCTTTCAAATGATATTTCAAGTATTTTTCAAAGATCAAAATTCGATTTTCTAAGTTATATCTTCAATTTCAAAGTTTGAATTCCTAGAAATCAAATTTTTTAAAGTTACTTGAAATTCCTCAGAAATCGATTTTCACAAAACCTCTAGATTCTTCAAAAATTGATTTTCATTTTCCCCAGAAATATTCTTTCACCATAAACAACTACGCCTTCATCCCAAAACAATTGGGGTCAGCGATATGAACCAAAAAAGAAATTCATTTTGGGTCTTCCACATGAATCCTTTTCCTCCAATCATTTCTATCCAACGCCATGTCCTCGGTGAGGTTCAAAGCATTCATATCCTTTCCTATCATCTCCATCCAAGTCTTCCTAGGCCTACCCCGACCTCTTTTAACTAATATATTTTCCCATTTCTCCAACCTTCTAACTGGAGCATCATTAGGCCTTCGCCGAATATGTCCAAACCACCGTAAACGATTCTCTCGCATCTTATTTTCAATGGGTGCAACACCTACCTTCTTACGTATCTCTTCGTTCCGAATCTTATCTTTTATTGTATTTCCACACATCCATCTAAGCATCCGCATCTCAGCTACACTCATTTTTTGAATATGATGTCTCTTGGCAGCCCAACATTCTGTACCATATAGTAAAGCGGGTCTAATAGTCATCCTATAAAACTTTCCCTTCAACCGCAATGGCATTCTACGATCGCACAGCACTCCAGTAGCACTTTTCCATTTCATCCACCCAACCTTTATCCTATGATTTACATCTCCATCAATTTCTCCATACTTTTGAATGATGGATCCCAAATATTTGAAATAATCATTCACCGGTATATCTTGCTCACCAAGCTTCACTACACTCCCATCACTACTTCGTTGCTTACTAAACCGACATTCCATATATTCAGTCTTACTCTTACTCAACTTAAAACCTCTAGCTTCCAATGTCTGTCTCCATAATTCTAACTTAGCATTAACCCCAGCTCTAGACTCATCAATCAAAACAATATCATCAGCAAACAACATACACCACGGTACATTTTCTTGAATTGATCTCGTAAGCTCATCCATCACTATTGCAAATAGGAAAGGGCTTAAAGCAGATCCTTGATGTAACCCAACCGTTATCGGGAAATTGGTTGTCACCCCTCCACAAGTGCGGACATTGGTTACTACTCCTTCATACATATCTTTAATTATACTAATGTACTTGAGAGAAACACCTTTCTTCATCATTGTCCACCAGAGAACGTCCCTAGGTACTCTATCGTATGCCTTCTCTAAATCAATAAAAACCATATGCAAATCTTTGTTCCTCTCTCTATATCTTTCAATAAGTTGTCTGAGAAGATGTATAGCTTCCATAGTTGATCTTCCAGATATAAAACCAAATTGATTCTCCGATATCATGACAACCTTCCTCAACCTAGACTCAATCACCCTCTCCCAAAGTTTCATAGTATGACTCATGAGTTTTATACCACGATAGTTTGTGCAATCTTGTATATCACCCTTATTCTTATATAAAGGCACCAAAGTACTCTTCCTCCACTCATTAGGCATCTTATTTGTTCGCCAAATCAAGTTAAAAAGATTTGTCAACCATTCTAAACCTCTCTCCCAAGCATTTCCAAGCCTCGATAGGTATACCATCTGGGCCAATTGCCCTTCTTGATTTCATTTTCTTCAAAGCCTCTGCAATTTCTTTCTTTTGAATCTTGCGCATGAAGTCACGATTTATCTCATGAAAAGGAATGGAGAAGTCTCCAAGATCTTGAGCATGACTATCATTAAATAGCTTATCAAAATAATCTTTCCATCTCTCCTTAATCTCCTCATCTTTGACTAAAACCCTTTGCGTTTCATCTTTGATACATCTAACCATACCCAAATCCTTCGATTTCCTATCTCTCATCTTTGCAAGCCTATAAATATCCTTCTCGCCTTCTTTGGTATCCAACTTGTCATAAACCTCCTTATATACCTTAGCCCTCGCGTTTCGAACAACTTTTTTAGCTTCCTTCTTTGCTATCATATACTTCTCCAAATTCTCATTATCACGACTCTTACTTAGATTTCTATAACACTCTCTTTTAACCTTAATAGCTAATTTGACATCCTCGTTCCACCATGATGTATCCTTACCTAGTGGTGCACCGCCTTTAGACTCACCCAATACCTCCTTAGCTACTTTTCTCATACCACCCGCTATCTTATTCCACATTGATTCTGAATCCTCCTCGAGACACCAATCAACTTCCTTAACTACCTGCTCTACAAACATTCCCCAGAAATATTCTTTCACCATGATTCACAATTTTCCAAGTGACATCTTTTTCAAGAATTTTCCAAGTATTTCAAATCTCAGAAGCAAACATCATGTTTTCAAATCTGCATTTTCAGAAAATTCATAGCATATGCTTGATTCTTTGTGCATTTAGGAAATAGAACACGATTCAGACAAGTTGGGCAAAGCTAAGCACACTCTTGATCCTTGGTTCAATTACCCCTGGTAAAAGCGCCAGGAACGGTTGAATCTCGTACTGACAGGCGAGTCCCATTCCTCGAAATTTTCCTGCATTTTAAAACGAAGGCAAGTTATTTTCAAAGGTCAATTTGACTTGCAAAAGTAAAATTTTGTGATGATAACACAAAGCAAAAGGCATAGATTCAACCGGACGAAGATGAAGTCCCATCTCAGTCGCCAACTCCTATGATCATGCAAAATTTTTCCTCTCGGCCCTCTTTTTTTTCTCTTTGCCTTTCTAGCCTCTATTCCCTTTTTGAAAGGGAATAAAAGATAGAAAAGAAGAGACAAAAAAAAAAGAAAGAAGAAAGAGAAACTCTTCTGCAAGGTCTCATTTGACCAAAGAAATGTTTTGAAAATCACTCGCCTCCGTTTTAAAAATTTGTGGGAAAAATGGAGAGACGAGATTCGCTCATCGGTACGAGGTTCGACCGTTCCTGTTGCTTTTACCAGAAGTAATCGAACCAATGATCGAATTTATGCCTTTTGCTTCGCTAAAACATTATCTAAGAATTTATCCTAAGTCTAGAATGCACAAAGAATCATGCTTGTGCGAATGCAATGATGCATGCTATTTTGAAAAAAAATAGTTTGGAAATTTGGGATTTTCCAAGTGATTCTAAAATAAATATGATAGTAGAGTGAAGAAATGATTCAAATATTTGAATTTGGTTTGAAAAAAAAATAGATTTTGAGTCTAACTCAGGATTTGAGATAGATCTGGAAGAAGAGACTTAAAACTCTAAGTCTCGGAATGATCAGAATTTTGGAAAGATAAGTCTTTAGATGAAGAGAAAGAGAATTTAGAATTTAAATTTTGAAATAAGAATGAATTTTCAAAGTCATAATGGACTTTGAATTTGGATCGATTTTCAAGAATCGATTTTGAAAAAGGAAATTTTGAATTCAGACCTAAAACAAGAATTGAATTTGAATTCAGATTTGAGAAATAGATTTGAAATTAGCTTTGGAAATGAGAATTGGAAATAGAACTAGATTGTAAATCGGGAATAGAATTTTGATCTGAAATCTAGAATCCTAGATGGATTTGAATCTGAAATATGGATCCTAAATGGAATTGAATTCAAAGTCTGGAATCCAAAATGGAGTTGGATCCGAAGTCTGGAATCCTAAACGGAATTGGATTTGAAGTTTGGAATCCAAGGTGAAACTGAATTCAGAATCCAGAATCCGTAATCTTAACTGGAATTGGATCAAAAGTCTGGAATCTAAGATGGAATTGGATTTAAAAATCTGAATCCATAGTGGAATTGGATTCTAAATCTAGAATCCAAGAGAAAATTGGATTTTGAAAATTCAAATGGGACATTTTGATGGATCTGGATTTTGGAAATCCAAATTTTGAATTTAAAACTTAGGAAAATTGAATTTTGAGATTCAGAATAAATCTCAAAATTTTGATTTTGAATTGAGAATCAAGACTTGATCTTTAGATAGAACTTTGAAAAATAAAGGATGAACTTGATTTAAAGCCTGAATTTTGAAATCAGAAGATGAATCAGGAATTTCAAAGTTAAATTGAACTTTGAAATTTGATTTGAAATACTAAATTGATTTTAAAATTGAATCATGTAAATGAATTTGAAACTTCAAAGTTAAATTGAACTTTGAATTTGGAAATTGAATTTTGAATATAAGAAGAGAATTCGAAATTTCAAAGTCAAATTGGACTTTAAAATTGAATTTTGAAGTGATAGAAAGATGAATTTGAAATAGAAATTGAAGATTGATTTGAGAAGTGAAGAAGATATTTGAAAATATATCTCAAAACCACATGGATTTTGAAAAAGAATTTTGAAAATATGATGTAATTCTATCCTAAGTGATGAATGGATTTAGAGAACTTGAAATTAGATTCGAAAAACATATTTCATTCTTTAAATGAATTGAAATAAGATTGAAGATATAATACATCCCTGACTGTGATCATTGAATGTATTATATAGTAATCATATTTAAATTCAAGTGAAGAATAAAATATATTTTGGTGCCTTTATAGAGTTTAAAATGAAATCAACTCTCAATATATCCTGACTATGGTCATTGATATATTTTGAGTTAATTTTAAGTTAAACTCTGATAAAAAAAAAAATATTTAAAAATATAATGATTTTTGAAAAGGATCTTGGATCCAATGTTATTCCATAAATGATGAAAATCTTAAGTTTTGTTCACACCCTGACTATGGCCATTGATGCAAATCATCAACTTAGGATTTAATCACTTTTTATAAAATGGTGCACGTGCCATTTGTGTTCCCATTTGTGAAATTTTGCAATAAAAGAAAAAAAATGATATTAAACAAGCATATACATGCTCATACATTCTAATCTAGTGCTTGAAAAATAAAGTTTCTCATTAATATCTAATTATTATAATTCTGAAATTGAAATTGAAACCATAAAGTCCTAATTTTAAAGAGGAGAATTAACACTTTCCATGTATTTTCCTGCAAAAATCAGAGTTAGTACCAGATAAAATGAACATAGCAAGAAATATCATATTGTTATGATCTACGGAATGTTCATGCATCTACCTTATGTTAAATGCTAAGTGAAAAGATGTTATGACCTAAAATGATGACAGGTAAACAATATTTTGCAGGAAGAAACATGCCACATGACACTTTGCAAAGACATCATGATACAATGGAGTTTGAAGTCATGGGGCGGTTGATAGTGATCAGACCAATGCAAGGGTTGGTGAATGCTACAAGTTGGTATAATATGCTATGCAATGAGAAGAAAATGGAGGCTTGCAAGGTAAAAAGATAGAGGGGAGTGATATGAGTTAATGTTGTCGTTTTGTGCAAATGGATGTGGGACCAAAATGTTGTGGTAGTGGAAGGATGTGGAAGAGATACTGTAATGAAGAGAGTGCAATGGTGACAGGGTATGGCTAAAGGGAGCAGTGACGGTATGAAGGAGATAATGATGTGGTAGCAATAGATGCTACGACAGTGGGACAAAGAATATAGGTGTGCTGGAATGCAATAGTGGACATATGCACAGGCAGGTAATGGTGTTGGGGGTTGTGATGTCAATAGTTGTGGGTGTTGCAGTAGAAAAGTTGATGTGTGTTGTTGTGGAGAGATGATGTAAGTGAGGGAGGTCATATGTTGTGGGCAATATGATGGAAGATGGTGGCATGCCATGTGTGGCTGCAGAAGCGACTGTGGAGGTGGTGAAGAAGACAGGTAAGTGAGATGAGGCGAATGTAGGGCTATGTAAGTAGTATAGTGAAGTGCATACATACTGTGAACAACTGCACCAAGCCAGAAGGTTTCCTGGGTATGATTGACAGACGTAAGGTAGGGCAGTAGCAACAACCTTGACCAACTCTCTTTGATTACAGGCTGTCAAAATCTTAGGGATAGGATTTGGGAATAGTATTCCCTTACCAATTTGAATTTGCAAGGACATCATGTCGAATATCATGATAGTTCATTACAAGAGAGCCTTGTAAAGATGGGTGAAGAAGGTCGAAAGCATATTGATGAGAATTTCTCTGATGAGGTTGGTGAAGATTGTTTATTTTCAGGAAGCAAACTTGGTTCTGCTTTTGTTCAAGATGTGTCAATTGATTCATCTCCCAAATATAATGTAGTTTATTCCTTCTTTTTTTTTAGGGAAGTTCTACTTCCACAGCTGATATTGCATATGTGGATAATTCAGGTGTGAAATTCAACAAGGAAATTTTGGAAATGAACACATTCCAACGATCAAGCAGATTGGTCCTAAGCAGTTGTTTGTAAAAAAAAAAATGTTTAAACTATATGGTATGATGGTGTGATGGCACCATGAACAGGAAGATAGAGATACAGAATCTCATACTGATCACCAACATTAAATAAGATGAGTGAAAGGGGTGCGCCGGAAACAAAAATTTAAACAAAGATGGTGAATGGATAGGTAGAAGATAGTTACAGGTTATGGACAATCCATTTGAAAGCATATCATTAGCATAGAGTAGAAAATCAGGTACTAAACAGAAAATAAAACAGAACAAAACATATTTATACAACGTAAAGGTGGCAAAAGCATTAATATTAGATTGTAATGGTTCCAACCAAATAACATAATGTAATCAGAAATTTTCTGAATAAAGATACAAAATGAATACACATACAAAATTAACAGGGGCCATGGATGAGAGTATCAACCAACGACCAACACATTTGAATATGCTACAATTGAAAAGAAAATGAAACGTAATGAAGATAATGGATGTGAAGCCTAATGAACAAATAATATAATAATTGTTATGAAGGTACCAATGCGATGGTTGAGAACCAATATAACTATAAATCATATGGAATGCTGGTTGACCTCTGCTACTCAAACAAACAATAAAGCAAACCTCGCTCAATGCATAGCAGGTTGGATCTGTCGAACCATGAATTTTAGGGAAAGGGGCTTGTTCGACTCTTTGCTGCCATTTCGGATGTTCGTAACCTTACGCACATATCGAAGGAGGGGCAGGCTGTAGAAGACTATAAACAATCTTCTGATGCCTTCAGATGACCCGATCAGCAACCTTCAATCAAAAAGGAGCAAAGGGACAAAATCTCTGGCTGCTGTGGGGTTGGTCTTTTGCAGTAAACCCAACAAGACTACTGATGAGTTTAAATAGATCAATCTCAGCAATTTTGACCCGATTTCAACTTAATCGTTGAGAGTGATTTCCTAGACTGCTGAGGGATTTTTCCTGACGAAACCCAATCTGGTACCAGAACGGAACCAGATCTTGGGTTTACAACGAATTCACCATCTGGCTTTGCAGCAAGTTGGATTTGAGATTCATGTTTCCAACCAACGTGTGTGAGCGGGGGATGCCAAAAAAAGAAAATAAATGAACAATGGAAATATAGGGATCGACGATGATGATGAGTCATGCTAAAATGGGTAAATATGGTAGGGGATGGAAATGAGTCGTCGGTCTCGACCTGAAGCTAGAAAGCTTGCAGGTTCTATGTCCACTTGATTAACCATAACAAATGCGAATGGGAAACAAGAGCCTAATGTAAATGGAAAATTGAAGTGAGCGTAGGAATTCAAGATACAGATGAGAGAGAAATGAATAATAATTAAAAAAAAACAAAGCAAAGACAGGAAATCCAATGTAGGCAGATATTCTGAATGTGCAGGAAAGAAATTCATAGGGAAATTGTTGAAGCAGAAGAAGATGTTGGGACCATATGTTCCCTTTGTTGTAGCACAAGGGAGGGATTGGTATTGCCATCAGCAATCCAACTCTTCCAAGGGTGCGTTAATGGGGAAAACCCAAGAAATTAGAAACGGATTAAAGGAAATAAAGAGAAGAGGCTCTTACCTTATTTATCGGAATCTTGTTGGGGGAAAGAAAACCTTCTTTGGAAGCTCAGAGGAGAAGCTAATCGATCAAGAGGGCAACGATGGATGTCTTTAATGGATGAGTGGAGATCGGATGGGTGTTGCTAACGATCGATGGAAGATGGATGTCTGAGCTTGGCAAATGATCGATGCTTAATGGATTCCAAGGAGCAATAGCGCAAAGATGGATGATCAACCCCTGATCCCCACGGTTGTTTATATAGGAGGTGAAGGAAAGATCGAGAAGGGAGTGGTCGTTAGTGATCGACGGGTGAAGATGAAAGCAGCCGATCAAAGGGTTGAGGGCAATGGAGGCTTCCAGAGGGAGAGAGCGCGGGAGAGAGAGAGAGGGGGGGCTCGTGATCGGGAGAGGAAGAAGGGAGAGCGCAACGGAAAAACCGTTGAGAAGCCGTTCGCAGGAGTTCAAATTTTCCAAAACAAGGCTCTCTTGAAAAAAAATCTAACAAAATGATTTTCAAAACCATTTTTTGTATGTTTCCTTTTCAATTCGATTTTTATTCTTTTTCTTCGTATTTTCTGCATTTTTTGTATTTTTTGAAATAAAATTCTAAAAACTAATGGAAAATAAGGGATTTAAAACTGTATATATATATATATATATATATATATATATATATATATATATATATATATATATATATATATTTCGTATTTTCGAGAAATATTTACAAAAGAAGGCTTTGATTTCTTTAGGAAATGGGTTTAGATTCAGATTTTGAGGAAATGTTCGAGTCTTGAACCTCGAATCGAGAAATACAGAGCATCGAATCCAAATGGACACTGGATCGACTGCCTGAGCCTTTCAGAAATTATTTTTTGGCATTCTTGTAAATTTAATTTAAAATTCAGATAATGAGGCTCAAATTTAGATTTTAACACTGGATCTGGATCCAAAATTGAGTTAGATATAAAAAATGGATTTGATTTCAGTAAATCCGAAGAATAACTGAAATTTAGATTGAAATTGACTCAATTTTCTCAGAAAAATGGGGTCAAGGGCAAAAAGGAAATATTTGCAAAATTCTGAAAATTTTGGGGTGTTCACACATTAACACGAATCTACTCTACTTTATGGATCGCAAATCACACTTCAGATGAGAGAAATAACGCACTCACAAGTTACCTATGAATTTCGATAGCGATTTTAACACCTGGAAATCATGATTCAATCTTTTATTTTTCTGACAGAGTTCCTGAATCCCAAAACCTTTGATTTTTTTACAGAGACTCAATAACATACACGTGGACCACATATAAAATTTTCAGCAATTTTTAACAAAGATTTAAACTTAGAATAACATAATTTCTACAGTTCTAGAATTAAAACATGGAAATCTAAGAAACACTAAAAAAAACATGATTTAATAATGGAAAACAATAAAAAATATCTAAACGACAACACAAAATCTATTTTAATGTTGAAACATATGCAATGAACATTAATATGATAAAAAAATAAAAAGAAAACAGGGAATCCATGGCTGAAATTGCTTTTACCTTTGAAAACATGGATTTAATTCATTTAACGAATAAATCTTATGTTTCATTGGTTAAGAACATGAAAAACGATAATATAAATGATTCTAATGGATTAGAATCTCAAAAAACAGCATGAAATAGGGTTAGATCATCTTCTTGGATCGAACTTGAGGTTCTTGGATGAGAATCCATGGTTAAAACCATGAAAGAGAGTGCGTCAATGGTGAAATCCATGTTAAAACATGGAAAAATATTAAATAAAGCATAAAAAAGTTTATGAAAACCTTACCTTAAGGTTGCAGCTTTAATGGAGAAAGGAGAGAGAAGCTCCAAGATTCACCAAAGAGAAGCCTTAGGGGTCGACCCCCCCTTATGGTCACTTTAAATAGAATTTTTTTTAGGTTTTTTTCCTAAAAGAGTTCTAAAAGAAAATGGACTTCTAAAAGTAGGGGGGTGGCGATTTTGATGTGAAGTTACCTAACTACCCCTAACCCTAAGTCACCTAATTGGATTCTAATTAAACTCCTAACTAGACTAAAAGACTCCCAAATGTGGCACCACTTGGCGTTTTTCCACATTGGTTTTTAAAACTTTAGTTTTAAAACCTTTAAAAACAAATGGTTAAAGACCTTAAATAAAAATGGAATTTCAAAATGGGTTTTGACTCCTCTAAACCTCTAAACTAAGTAGGACACCGACTAAACCTAGTCTAACCCTGACTTTTACAAATGTGGCGCCACCCAAAGTGGGCCCCATTTGGGTTTTTTTCAAAAAGCGATTTTAAAACTTGAAAATAAGAGGTTTTCTCAAAAGACATTCAAAGTAAAACTTGAAATCGAAAGTTTCGAAATGGCACAGAGTTCTGACTGGGTCAGAACTCCTCCAGATATGATGCCAAATGAGTGGGCCCCATATCAAAGTTTTGAAAACTTGAAACAAAGACTAAAAATGGCTTTGAAAAAGGGTTAAAATCAACAAGTGAAATTCAAAGGTTTTGAAAACCGAGTTCTAAACGAACTGAAATTATGGACCAGTGTCCTAAACCAATTAGGACTCTGAAATTTTAGATTTTAAAAGCCAAATGAAGGAGTTTTTGAAAGATTTTATCAGAACTGGTAAAGACAAGTTGAAAAATGCAGTCAGGGTTAGAGTCCTAACTCAACCGAAACTCTGAAATAGAGTTCTGAATCAACTGGGACTCTACAAAATGGACTAATTTTGGAAGTGAGAAATAGGCTTTGGATAGAGTCCTGATTCGATCAAGACTCTCGGACAGAGTCCTGATTCGATCTGAACTCTGGGGTAAATTCCAGAATTTTGAAACTCCATGATAAATGTACAACAATTTTGATTCATGAAGAATTAAATAGAAGGATTTTTAAAGAATTCTCTCAAAATTGAAATCAGGGTCAGAGTCCTGATCCAACTGGGACTCTTCGGACAGAGTCCTGGTTCAACTAAAACTCTGAGTTTTTGACTTCTTTGGACAAATTTTGAAAGATTTGATTAAAGACAGGTAGAATACCAACAAAAGACAGAGTCCTGATTCGATTACGACTCCAAGAAAGAGTCCTAATCCGGTTAGAACTCTAGAATTTTTGCTAAAATGGAAGATTTTGAAAGTTGGATAAAAATGTTTTGAAAACAAGGGAAGAACAGAAATAATAAACGAAATCAGGATAGAGTCCTAATTCGACTGGGACTCTAGAATTTTAGCCAAAAACAAAGGATTTTGATAAATTTTCACAAAAACAGGTAAAAGGGGTAGTAAAAAGGTAGAGTTCTGATCCGACTAGGACTCTGGAAAAAGGGTCCTGGTCCAACTAGGATTTTGGAAAAAGGGTTCTGATTGGACTGGAATTCTGAAATTTTGGCCAAAAACGATGAGAATGGGAAATGGATATGACTACATCTGGTTTAAAATCAGAATAGAGTTTTGAAAAGATTCAAAAAGATGAAAATACAGAGTCTTGATCCAACTAGGACTCTGAAATTTTGAGATTTTTGATAAATAAAGGAATCCAGAAGCGACACCACCTAAATGGGCATCATCTGAGAAATGAAATCAGTTGAAATTGAGATTAAAATGAATCCAGATTATTTTTCTGAAGAAAATAAGATCCTGGAGGTTGACAAATGATAGAATGTCGATTCAAAACCCAGATTTTGAAATTGACTTTGAAAGAAAAGTTTTGAAAGTTCGAATCTGGATTTAAGATTTTGAAAACAAGAGTTTTGGATCTCGATAATGAGATGAAATGACATACAATGCAATGAAATGATATGTCGCATGCATGCAATGATATGCAGTGACATATAAAATGTAAGCAGTGGATGAGGGTGAAAATTTGGGGTGTTTACAGACTTGCTAAGAAAAATCAAGGTCAAGTCAAGCACGACTATTCAGGACATGGCTCAAATTGTTAACCAAGCTATAACAAACGCACCAATAACATTTTAGATGAGGATTTGCCAAAGCCTCATACATTCCACAAAAATGCTCTCTATATAGTGGTGTGGACCAGGGGCATGACTGTCCCTCATGTGCTCGTAGATGGAGGCAGCAATCTCAATATCTGTCCAGAAATGACAGTCAAGGCCCCGGACATGAAAGAAAAAGAATATGTACCAGATCCCATAACAATCTATGACTTTGACAATTATGGGCAGACTGCCAAGGGGAAGATCTTCCTAGAAATTTTCATCAACTACTCAGTGCATACAATTCTGTTTCATGTGGTCAATGTACCACCCACATACAATCTTCTGCTAGGGCGCACTTGGATCCATAATGCCAATGTTGTTCCCTCTACCCTTCATCAGTGTATAAAATGGTCGAAGGGAGGCATGATCATCACAGTTTTGAGAGAAGATCTAGAAGAGAGACTCCCGCAACCAATGATCCCTCATCCTACTTTCTCCGCCGACATCCCGAGCATCCGTTGAGTGATAGTCTGGATATGCTGAAGCTAAAAGAAGTCCAGCCTACAGAGAATGTTACAACAGTTGTTCAGTGGCAAAGACCTCACTTCTTTAAGTTGGGAGGATGCCTCAATTGTGCTTCTCTCAAGGATCATCCTCTGTTTCCTCAGTTTTCGAAAACAAAGAAGGAATTCAACCTTCTGATGAAACATGGCTACCAGCCCTTCAGAGGCCTTGGGAAGAATGATGATGGCATTCTAGAGCCTATCGTTCCGTTCGGCAAATCACTGGTCCAGGATTGGGTTTCACTGGGCAGGCCTCGGGCAAGTGAACTACCTTCATCAAAGGGGCAGAATGAAGATAATGCCTTTGTTTTCTATTTTCTGTTTTCTCTTTTCTGCTTTTCTGTCATCTTGTAGGGACAACTCAGTCCCAGTTTTCCTTTCTTTGTCAAAGTCTTCTGTAAATATTGAGCTGATGTTCTCAACTTTTCTCTATCAATGAAATTTTGATCTTTTCTTCACATCTTGGCATATATCATTCTTTGCCTACATTTTGTCTATATTCTTTATTTTTACACAAAAGGCGAGTTTAAATTTCTTATTTTTTCTCAAGAATCTTCTTTGCACTTTTCAGGATTGCCAAAATCATGGCTCCTAAACTGCTCAAAAGACTCTATCAATCTCATTTTTTCTCAAAATAACTCCAAACCGGCCAGGATCTACAAGATAAAGGCAGGGGCAGGGGTCGGCCAGGTAACAGAGCAGATTGAAGAGTTAGCAGAGTTTGACTCGGCAATTCAAGAGTTGCCAAAATTTGCCAGTATTCAGAAACAGGATGAACCGTCGCCTTTGGTTCAGGATCCGACAGAGGATGTCAACATTGGTTCAGAAGATGATTCGAAGATCCTCAAGATTGGCTCTAGTTTAAGTTTAGATGAAAAGGAAAGGCTCATCCATTTTCTCAAGCAATATCAAGAGGTGTTTGCCTGGACTTATGAGGATATGTCAGGCTTGGATCCCAAGTTAGTTGAGCATCGTCTTGTTCTGAAGCCAGACTTCAAACCAATCAAGTAGAAGCTTAAGAAAATGGATCCCCGAGTGGCGCCGCAAGTTAAAGAAGGACTTGAAGATTTGTTGAAGGCAGAATTCATCCAGACTGTTGATTATCCAGATTGGTTGGCGAACATCGTAGCAGTTCCCAAAAAGAATGGAAAAGTCTGAATCTGCATTGATTTTAGGGATCTCAACTAGGCTACCCCAAAAGATGATTATCCACTCCCCAATATCGATATTTTGATCGACAGTACGGTGGGCCACACCATGTTTTTCTTTATAGATGGATACTCAGGCTATAACCGGATCAAGCTGGTCACTCGTGACCAATCAAAAACTTCTTTTACCATGCCTTGGGGAACATTTTGCTACACAGTCATGCCATTTGGGCTAAAAAATGCTGGGGCAACCTATCCGAGAGCAACGAAAGTTATTTTTCATGACCAGATGCATAAGAACATGGATGTCTATATGGATGACATCCTGGTCAAGTCCAAAGAAGGAGAGGGTCATCTTGATGCTATCGACTGTAAACACCCCAAATTTTCCTTATCCATTCTCAGACAATCCCCCTCGTGCAGTGCCAACCCTGGTAGGTCAGTATAGGAGTCCAATCCCAAGTTTGTGTCAGAAAACTATCATTTTAACTATCATTAGAAAAATAACTATTTTACCCCTAGGTCATCCCGAACCCCAGTCAGTCGAAGTCAACCAAGCTCGTTGGTGAGTTCAAAACAGTTAGAATGTCAGTCATTTCTAGCTCACCTGAGCTCACAGTGAGAAGGTTATTTTCATTTCTAACCATTCCTGCCAAAATAGAATCATTTCTTCAGAAATGAGCTCATTTCTCACTCAAATCCAAGCCAATTGACTCTGAGTCAGTCATTCCCGGTCAATCTTATTCCCTAGAGTCTAGCTTGAGCTCACTAGGAGTTTAAGTGCCCCAATTTCAGTTCAAATCCACTTCCAAGTGTCTAGGAGCCCATTTCAGCTCATTTAGCTGAAATTGAGCTGAGTTCAGTCAATTGAGCTAGTGTTCGAGATTCAATTTTAGTTCATCTCAGTATTACTGACCTTTGTTCCAGCTCAAACCCAGCTCTGGTTCGTAATTCACTTCACTCTAGTGACCATTTCGTATCATTTCTCTAAAAATGGCAGTTTTTCTTAAAAAAATATTTAAGGAGTTCAGTCGAGTCAGTGTCTTGTCAATTCATTTGAGTTCTGAAACACTAAAACCCAGCTCAATTCAGTTCATTTTAGTTCAAATCAGTTCAAACCCCAATTTTCAATGTCACTCTGGCCCGGTAGAGCCCAAAAACCATTTCTTGAACCATTTTACAAATTTTATCAATTTTAACACTTTTTGAACTGGTACAAGTGTCAATCAAAGTTCAATATCCAAAAATCTTCATTCAGGGTTTGCATTTCGCATAGCATTTCATGTCATTTATCATCATTTCATATTATTTCTCAGCATTTCATCACATTTCATTTCCTTTTTGAAGTCCAGAACTCTAGTTTTACAAACTCCAATCCAGATTGAGTTTTAAAAGTTTTCATAAATCAATTTCAAACCCTGGGTTTCCAAAATTAACATTTTTACCCCCAAGATTCTAAATTTGGAAATATTTTCTCGAGAAAAACAATCTGGATTTCTTTCAAACTCAAATTTTCAAATTCTAAACTGGATTTGCTTCGCAACGGGGCATGAAACTTCAAATTTTGAGCTCGTTTCAAAAACTGCCAAAAATAACTCGTTTTGTCCAGAAATTTTTAAAAAAGACTATTCTACCCCTATGATCCTCAAAATGAATTTCAAATTTAGAAAGTGAGCCCACTCTGAGATGGCTCCTTCATTTACATTTACATTTACATTTACATTTACATTTTCATTTCAAAATAAAAAAATAATATCTTTTTCTTTTCCATATTTTCTTTTATTTTCTTTTATTTTAATTCTTATTTTTAAGAGAGGAGGTGGGACCCACCAAGGTGGTCGACCAGCCCCCCTCTCTTCTTCTTTCCTTTCTCTCTTCCTCTTCTTTCCTTCTTTTTCTTTCTTATCTTTCCTTTCTTCTTTCTTCTTCTTTCTTCTTTTCCTTCTTTTCTTCTTCCTTTTTTTCTTTCTTCTTTTTTCTTTCTTCTTTTCTTCCTTCCTTCCATCCCTCTCCTCCTTTGTCGACCAAGCCTCCCTCCTCTTCTCTTCTCTTCTCTTCTCTTTTTCTTCTTTTCCTCCTTCTCTTCTTTCTTTCCTTTTCCTTCTTCCTCCCATTCTTTCCTTCTTTCTTCCTTTTCTTTCCTTCTTCTTTTCCCTCCTTTCTTTCTTTCCCCTTTCTTTGGTCCAGCCATAATAAAAGACCTTCTTTTTGCTATTTCTCAAGGACACCATATGTTAGCCTCTATCAACCCTCACACCTCTTGGCGCTTTCTCCCTCTCCTCATTCCCTCTCTCTCAAGGGACGCCCACCACTTGGATTCACGCCCATCCCTACTCTATCCTCTCCAACAAGTGCAGCACTTTGCTCCAACTTGCAGCATGCCCCCATCTCCACCTCTGTCAGCAGCATCTTCAACTATCTCCAAGCCATCTCTACTTGGCGCCATTTCGTACAAGGACTCCACCAGCCGGCACCACTCTCTCCAAGGGCTCTTCCAACTTCATTTGCACCAGCCACCCTTGAAACAGGTTGCAACCATCACAATTGTAGCATAATCTCCTTCAAGTTTAAGGCAGCCCAACCCCAGTTTTAAGGCCCCCAACCCATCAAGGTAGCACCCGCTTTTATTGTAGCTAGGATACAAGGTGAGACCCTCTTCGCATCGACTAGAATCCCACATTGGTTTCCTTCTTTTATTTATGCGATTGAAACACATGTCTATGTGTTTGGACTAAACAAGTGACGAGGTCCATCCATTTAATGGATTGGATCTCTCACTTTGAGAGACAAAAGCAAGAAAAAGAGTGATTCATGCCCCCTTTGAGTGGTTTTTGATTTAATTTTCATATTCCATGTCGTTATTTTTTATTTCATTTATAGATTAATTCCATTATTTTCATTTTGTCCATGTTGCATAGATTTGTTAATATTTAGCTTAGAATCCATATGTTTCCCTGTTTACGTAAAGTCAAGCAATAATTTTATGTAAATATTTTCATTCACAAATCCTGAAAAAATTGCATGATAGTTGTGGTTATGTGTTCTTGATGTCCTATCAACAGTTTGAATCGATTTGGGTTTTAAAACCCTCTCTAATAAATCGGATCCCAAATTGGGATTTTACCCTTCTGAAAATTCCAGGTTTTGTTTTAGCATACAAGAACATTTGAGATCTCCCAGATGGAGGATCCAAATCCTCCTCAAAAAAATACAGTAGATCCATGTTAGAATCTAGTGTTTTTTTAGTATTTTTTCAGATTTTTCCAATAAGGTTTAGTTTTTGCTAAAAATCAAAATTTCCCAAAACCTATACAAATCTCAATTTTTCCTTGTCAGGGTCTAGACCGACCCTAATCTGATGTGATGCTTCAATCTATAGGTTGGATGTCAAAACTTTCAACAGTGAAGTTATTTCTAACCATTTCCTTTGTCATTAGCCAAAATTTGAGAATTTTAAGAGCATCTTAGGTATTTTTCCAGGAATTAAATTTTTTGTCTGTCAAATTCTAGTGTTTGAGAATTACAGAGATCTAGGTCTCTAATAATCCTCTGCTCTTTTCCAACCGTTCATTTAATCCCAAAACTATAAAAAGAGGAATTTTTCTTCTGTTTGTCAAGGACATTATCCTAAAATCTCAGTCATTTCTCTACTGTTTGCTATTTTTCCTGTGATTTTTCCCGAAACCTGTCATTCTGCCCTAAGTCCTAGAGTCGTCGGATTCTGATCCAACTTGCCAGAGCTTTCAAGCTCCGACCATAGGTCAAAACTAGAATATGTAAAAGGAAAAAATCTTTGCCTAACTTTCCTCTGTCACCCCATAAAATTTGGGGAATTTCTATGGTAGTTTAGTACCCGAAATTCAGTTTAGATTTAGCATTTTAGGCAAAATCTTGATTTTTAGGATTTCTAGTTAATTTTTCATATTAAAAAAATGTCAAAAATATAGATTTTCGTGCTTCATTCTATTTTCATGGTTAGTCTAGGTTTCCATGCCAAATTTGGCTCAATTCCAAGTTCATTTACCTTATGTGTTAATTTACTTTTAAATTCAGAGGCGAAAATCAAGTCAAATTCAGAAATTTGTGATATTTTTGTCATTTTAGGGTTTTTATCATGTGAATAAGCATATCATATCATATTAGGGTTAATTTTAATATCATTTGCATTTCATATTTCAACTGTTTGCAAAATTTATTTTAGAAAACCCTGGTTTCAAGGCCATAGTCTTGTTATGAGGGGCATTTCGATCATTTTGACCTCAATTTCGAAATTCCAATCTTTAATTTTCTAGATTTCCATGCATATCATCATATTGTGTTTAAATATATTTCATTTGATTTTCAAATTTTATAAAAATTCTTTTAGAAAACCCTGATTTCAAGGTCACTAGGGGTATTTTGGTTATTTTTACTCTAATTTCAAATTTCCAAGTTTATTTTTGAATTTGATTACTCATTTCTCATGTTTATATCAAAGGGGGTATGAATTTGGGTTTATATCTGAATAATATCCAATAATTTCTAATATTTTCAGATAAATTCAGATAAACCTACATTTTTGTGGTAACATGTTTTTTTGTTTTGCAGGAATATCCAGGAAGAAGACTTTTATTTTCTTTTATTTCAATTTAATGTAATATACGGACGTAATATTTGAAAAAAGAGTTACATTTTCTGCATAGAATAGGACTGCATTGCATATAGTTTAATTTCTGCAAATTTCAATATCTGATGCATCATTCATGCACATTTTTTTAAATCCACTATGGTTGACACAAATGGTGCATGCACAAGCTCTTAGGGAGTTTACAAACTTGGTGGGATTCGTATTTATGGCCATAGTTAGAATACAAAGAAAACCAAGATTTGTGATCTTCGTATTAGCCACATTCAGCCTACACTCTTAGGCTAATTTAAAAAATGCACTGCATTTCTCAAAATTTCAAAAGGATTTTCCCAATTCCTTAAAGAAATATATTTCAAATTCATATTCATTTATTCAATTTGCATCATTTTCAAACTCATTTCCCAATTCTATTTCAGAGAAATCGGTTTTCTCAAAATCTTCCAAGTCTTTCTCAGGAATTGATTTTCACAAAACTCTGGATTTTCAATTAAGATTCCAAGTATTTTCTAAGTTCAAATCATGATTTTCCAATGTTTCAACTTTCTCAAAATTTAAAATCCTAAGTTTTTCAGAAATCGATTTTCTCAAAATCCTTGAATTATTTCTGAAATTGGTTTCTTACAATTCTCAAATCTCCTTCAGAAATTAATTTTCATCTCAAATCCAAAATTACAAAAGTCGATTTTCTCAAAGATTTGTTTTTCCTAAGAATCCATTTTCCATTTCAAAAGTCATTTTCCAATAAACTTCTTGATTTTCCCAAAATTCTCAAATCCATTTTAGGAATCGATTTCCTTAGAAAAGAAATCCAAATCTTAAAATCGATTTTCACAAAGTTCAAGTTTTCCCGAGAATCAATTTTACCTTCAAAAGTCATTTTCTAATACAATTTCTGAATTCCAATGAAATTCAATGATTTTCCCAGAAATTCCATTTTTAAGCACTTTTCTAGTCATTTTCCAAATACATCTCAATTTTCCAAACAAACATCATATTTCTCAAACTTGCATCTTTTCAAAAATCCATAGCACATGCCTGATTCTCTGTGCATTTTAGGAAAAATAGAGCATAATTTAGATATTTGAGTCAAGTTAAAGCACACAATTGATCCTTGGTTCGATTACCCCTGGTAAAGGCGCTAGGAACGATTGAACCTCGTACCAACAGGTGGATCTTGTTCCACAGAATTTTTCTGCAAATTTTAAAAAACGACGGCGAGTAATTTTCAAAACCATTTTCAAAAACTTTGGTCGAGTTTGACTTGCAGAATCGTTTCTCTCTCTTGCAGAGGGAGGGGGAAAATTTTGCGACGATAACAGGTTTGGCGACCGTGATGGGACCTATCTTCGTTTGATCAACTATGTGCTTTGACTTAGCTCAATTATCAAAATCATGTTCTATGGAATGTCAGTTTTACTTTATGATGTCATGTGAACCTAGGAGCCTAGACTTGAACCCAGCTGACATGGATTGCATGTAGACTACGTATGGTTTTGTAAAACCAAATTGAGAAGAAATTTTCATGCTCACATAGACTTAGGTCTAATATAACCCTCTTCAATCTAGGATTTGCTCGAGAACAATGTTTGCTTCTTCAAAAATTTCAAAAATCTATCGCTTTAGGATTTTAGAGCCCTTTGTTTGTCTGCATGTGATTATTTTTTAAAAAAACACCCCACCTATGTCTACCCGGTGTTCACGTTGCTAGGCTCTCTTCCAGAACCATAGTTCGGGACAGAGCCTCACAACTGGGTCACTCATTTGGGCTAGTGCCCCCTGCCATGTACCAAGGGCCATAGTCCAACGTATATCGGCAGGCTCTCAAGGTTGTTTGGAAAACACAAGCCTAGAACCAGAGTTGAATATCATATGCCACGTACTTTGGGTCTCGACCCGAGTATATCGGCATAACTGGACTGGACACAGCTAATCTGAGCCTAGAGTCAGGATTAAGGTCCTAAAGCTCTTTCAAAATTGATGCCTTTAGCGTCAGCTTTTTAGGGAGTGTTGTATGTTCAGAATTGTTTTATGCAGAATGTGATTAAATGTGTTGTAATCATTTCCCTTTTTATTTTTATATATTTTCCTCAAATTTTCCAAAATACTGGATAATTTTCCAAAATACCTCATTTTCCATCTTTTGTGAAATATCTCCTTTTTCTCAAAAACCCTAGATGATTTTTTCAAATTATCCACTTTTTCTTCAAAACTCCAGGTGATTTTTCATTCTTCCATTCCTCTGGACTTTGAATTTCCAGCATTTCACTTTATCCTGCCTGTAATTTTCAAAATTCTTGTATTTTTCCTAAGTCTAATTCCAATCTTCTTATCTTTCAGTCCAATGGCATCCAGTCAGCTCAACTCTGTCTTTCCTGAGGGTCACATCTCCTACGAGGTGCAACAAGGTCTTTCCGAGCATCGAGCTCTCAACATCGGACCCTTTTTTCCCTGGTGGTACTATACTTGGTTCAAGAACTTCTCCCGTATGTTTCCGGACCACTTGAGCAATTGCGGGTTGGAACTGGCATATGCAGTGGGAAAGTTGACAGTCAACGGAAATTTGATCCATGCACTAGCAGAGCGGTGGAACCCGCGCACTTGCACATTCTGGTTCCCATGGGGCGAGATGACTCTGCTGATGGATGAGTTTTCAGAGATCATGAGATTACCCGAGCCAGCCGATCAGCCTGGAGAGCTATTGGAATAGCAATTTTTGATCAATGTCAAGGGTTTAGATCCCAAAGATGTTTTAGCTCGCATGACATGGTGTAAGTCTTGACCACTGATTAAAGAAAATAGAAATGAATATGTGAGCCTGATCGAGATCTACCGATAGTACGGGGCATTCGCAGAAGTCAGCTTGCTATTCAGAATGGCTCGAGAGAGAATTCAACATGCGATGGTTTTGTGCACTATAGGACTCACTTTCTTCCCAGACAGACAAAATTATGTGGATGTCAAAATAGTTTAGCTTCTGAGAAGGTGGGGAAGTCGACAGACCAACCGTCTCTCGATAGCCATGGCCGCACTTGCTTTTCTATACCGAGGATTGACTCGCTTCACACTTGGAGAGTCCATCTTAGTCGAGGGATGTACCTATGTACTTATTGTTATTAAAAAAAACTTGGTATTTGTCTATATAAAGATAGAAATAAAAATGATGGAATAAGATAACTAGATAGTGAGATCTCACTATAATAACCAAGGGTCACATTCTAATCTCATGAAGGCTTATCACTAGAACCACAGCTTGCGCCTGGGGAGAAAAAAGAGAAATAAAAGTTTGATCAGTTTCATAAAGGAGTGCTCCATATGTTTGGCTGATTATACGAAAATAGGAATCAAAATGATGAAATGAGATAGTTGGACAGTGAGGTCGCATTATCATAACCAAGGGTTTCGGGTTCGAATCTCATGGGTGGTGATCCCTAAGACCACAGGCACAACTTGCCTAAGGAAAATCAAAGAAGAACCAAAAGTTAGATTGTAATATTGCATATTTTTATACTTAGTTGTTTTGAGATTTTTCAAAAATTTGGTTAAGTATAGAAGAAAATTTGTTTGAACTTCGTTATTAGACCAATGTTTTTTAGTTTGGGCTTGGCTCAAGTCTCATCAACTAGGTCTAAGCGAGCTATTCAAAATGTAGGAAAGAGTTTTATTTTTTACATTTAAATTTAAGCAAAATTTGAGTTATTTTTAGGCGAGATTCGAAATTTGATATTTATGTAATATGTCGTTGGATGCGTCTCAAAATGCTGAGTGCAACAATATGTTACTTTTCTAAATTCGAGTTTCGATTGGCCCAAAAATCACGTTTTTCCAAAAAAAATAGCAGTTTGTCGGTTCAAATCCGGATTTAGATCGGATTGGATCCGATAGATTTGATCCAAATTAGTATGGATCTGAACTCTATCCAAGACCCATATTAATCTCGATTTGATCCAGTCCAAAATTTATTTCGATTTTTGGAAATGGGTTTAGATCTTGGATCTGGATCCAGATCCAAACTCATGTCCAATATTTTTCTAGCTTTAACTTTAATAAAAAACTTTAAATTAAAGTTAATTATGGTTAAGAAGTCTCCCAAGTTAATTTAGTTATTTTTGGAAACCTCTAGATAATAATTAATTATTTAATACTAACTAATTAATTAATTAGATCTATTTAATTCCAAATTTTTATTTTAAGGTTGTTTAGGGCTTCTTAAAAGAGTCCTTAAATCTACCTGTGAAGGGAAAGAAAGGTTTGAGAAAGACTTTTTAAAAATTAGAAACTTTGAAAAGTCAAACATAAGAAAGTTGAAAATTTTTTGGAAAGGGAGAGGGGGAATCCTCAAATGAGGAAACTCCCCATTTCCAGCCCCCCATCTAGAAAGGGCTGGAGAAGGAGAGGGCATCACCTCCCTCTCACCCTATTAAAGATCAAAAAAAAAAGAGAAAGGAAAAAAGAAAAATGAGAGGAAAAGAGAGGAAGAAGAAGAAGGAGGAGCCTTCTTCTCCGGCCATTCAACGATTTTTCATCATTTTCTTGCTCTTTCTTCGATCTACGGTAAAAGGTGCCTCTCTTGAATCAAGTAAGAAATCGAATACTGATTGGATTTATATGTAATACTTTGGTGGAAATCCATGGTAAAAGAATAAATCTACATGTTTACTCCACCATGCATGGATGAGGATTCATGGGTCATCTTCCATGTATGTGTTTTGATTCTTTTCACCTTTTCAAAGGAATAAATTTTTTATATGCTAAAATAGAATTTTTTAATTGTAATAAAAGCATTATTTAGAGCTTGCTTTTGGATGAATATTGATTCCCATGGATGATCCATGTTATGGATCATTGGATGCATGCAAGCACACAATAAAATATTTTGTACGCATGCATTCTTTGTTAAAGTCTGGATAATGGTGGGTTATTAGCGTATGAACTTACACAAATCGGAATATTCATGTGTGCTTGAATAAGCATGTTCATATAAGCTAAATGTTCATGTTATATTTCTGAACATGCATGTGGTTTCTATTTGTTTTTGGAATCATATGTAAATATAACTATGTGTAAGTATGAGTATGTGAGCCTTGATGCTTGTGAATGCAGGTGTGCAGAGAGCTGAATATATTATGATACTTCCTATTCACCTACGTATGGTATGCATGCTTTGTTTTCAAATATATATATATATATATATATATATATATATATATATATATATTTATAAAGACAAATTTTGGGCTTTTGGAGGTCTAGTCGGCAGAACAGTCGAGCTTGGTTCAGCTGGCAGACCAATCGAGCTTGGCTCAGCTGGCAAAGTCTAGCCAGACCTGGTCGTGCCTTGACTGACCTGTCAGGTATGGATGGACTCAATCCAGCCGACCTAGCTTGGCTTGCTAGGCCTGTCGAGCCGCAAGGCCCCGCCGAGTGACTCGGCTGGGCATGCACCTATCAAAAAAAAAAAAAAGAAATGTCAGCACAAGTATGTTGAGATTGGGTGCATGTTTGAATATAGGTTTTGTCATGCCAGCATACCTGTTTCTGAAATTTTTATATCATTGCATACCAAGTCTATGTGAATGTAAACATGCATAGGTTAGCATATGTAGATTGTAAAATTTTATATGCCTGCATAACTGATGAAGGTATGTGTATTCATGCATAAGTGAACTAAGGTGTTTTTACATGGGTTTGTGATAAAATAGTTGGTTTAGTGGCATGCTCTATGACGATTAATTATATTCACAATTCATGTGAAACTGAGTGTAAAACCCAACATGTGCACATATAGACTGCAAGCAAACTTGTCTATATATGCATATTTGAAGGTGATTTTGCATAAGTATCCTCACTGGTTAGTGAATCTGGATATACAGGTTTATTTAATAAAAATTTTATATTCATTCTTGATGGATTTTAAGTATGCATATACATGCATACCTGTGAGGTAGATTGGCCACGACCTCTCAAGGCAGCCGACCCAGCTGAATTAGACCAGCTGGCTCGGTCTGTCAGGGTTTTTCTGAAGCCCAGTTGAGTGGGCTCGATTAGGCAGGATTTGTTTTTTTTTTGTTTTTCTAAAAAAAAATATTGTGAGTCTCAGCAGGAGGGCCACAAGTTGGTCTGTTCGGCAGACCAATCGAGCTCGGCTCGGCTTGCCAACCTTGACCAGACCTGTTCCACATGTTGGCTGGCCTGTCAGGTCATTTGAACTGGGTTTAGTTGGCTTGGCTTGCCATGCCAGCTGTGTCTGCTAAACCTAGCCGATTAGTGGCTCAGATAAGTAGTTTTTGACAAAAAAAAAACAATATAAATATATAATTATCTTATGTTAAGGGTGCATCATCACTTAGTTATTTTTTATGCTTACCATGCTTACGTTTTGAATATGCAAATGCATGTATGAGTTACCCGTTAATGACCTAAGTGCTTAATGTATCATATGCCCTATCATGGTTGCTGACATATGGTTTGAGTACATGTAATTACAAGTTAATCATGCATATTACCTCTACCTATTATAACTTGAAATGATATGTTTTGCATGTAATAGATGCATGAGTGTTCACATGTTGGATGTATGAATGAAAGCATGCATTGGGCATGCATATGTGTATTGAATGAAAGAATACATTTAACATGATGATGCAAACTCAAGTGCATGCATATGAATATTATTGTTCATGCACATGGTTAAATTGGTATAAATGAATGGGCATTAATAATAAGATAAAAAAATAATGTAATATACGTTCTGAGATATTTCGTCATTAGAATGAGATTCTTAGAGTTTCAGTTTTGAGAAAACCACGAGGATACAAAAACTTTGTATGTATTATTGTCATTCCTGAACCCGATATTGAGGTTTTTTCTCCTGGCCACGATTTTAGGGAGAGTTTGCCACTTTACCTAGAGGTGGTGTGTAGACACAGTTGTTGTTTTGGTATACCAATAAAGTATCACTATTGGATATAGAGGTCCTTAGTGTCCCAACATTAGATGTGGAGGTCTAATATTCCGAAGGTTGATTCGGTCGAGAGCTAAGTTTGGAACCCAGTAATAAAATACAACTTATGTGCTAAGTTACCCTAAGAACCCTACTTGACCTCAGAAATTTTTACCTGTTTGGTGTATCCGTGAGCAACGGTAATAAAAAGAGGAACTTAAATTGTGTGTATCCTAATAGAGACATACATATAATAAGAGAACTTGTTAAAGATAATAAATTATTCATGCATATACACTGACATCATACATTTTTTTGTTATGCATTAGATCATGCGTATTTACTTGTTCCCTTACTTGTGTTGTATGAATGACTGTATAATATGTGCTCTCTATTACATGATAACATGTATTTAATACATATTTAATGTTCCATATTGATATTAGTTGTTCTCTTTTGTTTAGCACTTATTTCTTTTTGCTTAGATGATTTCTTAAATTATGAAATTGTCATAATTGTATTCTTTTAAATTATTGCATGAATCTTATATATATTTCTTAGGCTTATTTGTTTTATTAGAGGAATTTGTACGCAGAATCTTTGGTTTCGACACCCATATTTTTATATCATGTAGCCTCTGACGCCCAGTGATGGAACTCACTTCTAGGAGAGCTACGAGTGCATTACGACTGCTGAACAGATCACTTAGGGACAATGTGACTCTACTCCTTCACTTACTCTGATTTTTTTATTTTGCACTTGTCTCAGACTATTTGATTTTTGAATTAATAAAGTTGATTCAGTTTGGGTTTGGTTTGAAAGATGGGTGTAAGATTCATTGTGGTTTTTTGGATGTGAAATGAAACTGTAAAGGCCTCGGGTTTCTGAGAAACTTTTAGCAATTGATTTAAAAAAAATCACACTTTTTCAGGGGTACGAGTTGGGGTCGTTACATTGATCATTTTAGAAAATGAGTGTTCTGTGTTCGAAGTGTCATCCAAATGTTCATCAATGCCATTTATCTACAGTATCCACAGATAACTAGATGATAAGGTTAGATTAGCATACTTGAGGGTTCTCACCCCTGGTTCAAATCCCACCAGATTGTCTCCCTGCTTGCTTAAAAAAAATCCCTTTAATTATTTGGATATTGAAACTGTGTTTCTCTCTAAAAAAAAATTCAACCAGGTTATCTTACAACTTACCCCAAAAAAAAGAAGTGAACAAGACCAACAATGTCAATAGGGATGGCAGTGGACCGAGGCAGATGTGAGGGACAAGGTCTCCACCTCCATCCCGTCTCAAAATTTTTCCCTTCATCCTTGCCGTCATCTCTGCATGGGTTTTGATTTTAACCGCTATCCCCGTTTCATGCCCTCCATCTCCAGTCCCAGTCCAAGCGGGGTGAGGCAGGGCGGGGCCCATCTCCCCCCCCCTCCACTGTCATCCCTAGCTGTCAAAGTCAGAATCGAACATGATTCGATTTCTAGAACGATTCAAAGAATTGGCCGCTTAACCAAATCAAGCTGAATCAGCCAATTTTTAACCAGCGGATGATATGTGTTAATACAATATTAAAATAATATTTCAAATACTAAAATATTAAAAGTGTTTAAAACAATTTTTAAATTATTAAAAAACAAGCCCAATCAGCCCGTTGCAATACAATACGAATCTGCCTGAATAGGCCGATTCGCGAATCGCAATGGTACTGGCAACAATGAACAAGACTTGAAGGTCCATTGTGTAAATGTTCTTTCGTTGGATGGTCACAGCCGTACATCGTGTTGTTCAAGCTTCAGGTTGGTTGTCATTTCTTATTCTTAAATGAGCTAGCTGCATGGCTACGTTACACTGCAATAATGGAGGAGGATTCGACTTCTAGGAGTTATCCACAAGGTTGCCTACCAAAAAACAAAAAAGAAGAAAAGTTGGGTGTCATTTCTTATAATGTTGATGATGTTTAAGCACAAAACCCAAATAAAAAAAAAATATTAAACTTAATTAAAACCAAATAGAAACACTTATTCAAGGGCCTGGCATGAATATTTTGAGGTTAGTTGTGGGACCCACCAGATATCCTTGGTTACAACCAAAAAGACAAACCACAGTAGCAGAAGAAAAAAAAAAGGGGTAGATAAGAAGGTACTAGATGATGGGAGTAGACCGCAAATGAGTCGGATCAGGATGGAGGTTTTGCAATTTTTGGTTGTTGCTGACCCAATCGGGAACCGACATCTCATGTATTTAGCTATTCGGGATTCAACATGTTTGCATCCTAAGAGTAAAGAGGGTTCAATTTCAATACAGAATAAAGCAGAAAAAAATAAATTTACTTTTTTTTTTTAAATCAACGGTCGTTTCTTTTCATTTTTTAATGAAATGCAAACTGAATAAATAAAAATAAGTTAACCAAACAGGTCAAAAGTTATTTAAACTAAATACAAATGAAAATGACTTGTTTATAGATTCACACAAATGGTAGGATGCCTAATAACTTCCCCTTTCAGCAGCATCTTAGGGTAGCATGTCAAGAGGTAGCCTCTGAAAGGATTTGAACATGAGACCTTTAGCTAAGATGTGAAAGTAATTGTCAAAAGCTAAACCAAAGAACCAGAAAAAAAGAACCAAGCAATAGAAAGCATGAAAAGAAGGAAGGAGTTATGTTCAATCTTTTTCCAGAGAAGAGGCAAAAATTAAGCTAAAAGGATTTGCACGACTAGAAACTGCTAAACAGGGCATGAAAGGGTTAATTTTATATTTTGATTTTTAGAGTTTAACCCGAATTCACCATTTTATTATTTGCTTTCTACATTTCACTTGCAAGTTTATTGGTGTAGCCCCAAAGGGGTTCAGCCTAATGGGATGCGGCCTAGGCTGCTAGGCAGGCGGTCTAGGTTCAAATTGCATGGGTATCACCCCCCGCTGCCCAAACGTGGAGACTCCATGGGGCCAAGGGGTAAGCCCACTAAATTTTATGCTGTCAGGACAGTGATCATAAGTGTAGAGCTGCTAGGTCTCTAATCTTGGGGGCAGTTTCTCCAAGTAAATATAAAAAAAAAAAGTGTTAAAAGCCCTAAGATCCCCTTGCTGCCCATCGGCGAGTAGATGCAACTTTGACCTCAAGGCAGGCAAGGGATGCATACCCATGGGCTTCTAACTCGTGACGTCCCTTTAACCTGTAGATGTTCACTGTTAACTAGTTGCTCCTAACAGATGAGTAGAATCCTCATCCGGATTCATCATAGTATTTCTAAAATTTTAAGTTTGATCATCGTTTTCGCTGATTTAATCAATTAATCTCACATTATATGACTCTGCCAAAGATCATCTTCGACTGCATCCTGGTTGTCCCTTGATTATGCAAAATTGGACAACTGGATGCGATCCAAGTCTGTGGTTAATTAATGTTCATTTGGGTTGGAATCGTTGGATCCATCCCAGACGCAACTCATACGGGCCCCAACACAACAGATTCCGGATGTGCGGTGTGTGTGTGCTGCAATAGAGAGAGAGAGAGAGAGAGTCTTACAATAAGATCCAGATGTGAATTTGGATTGGATTTTGTCTTGTTTAATAAGATTTTTTTTTATAATTTAGATGTTATCCGTTCCATTTATAAATACTTGATTCCAACTACATGTTTAACAAAATTTAGATCCGTCATCAACTCTAATAATCGAATCCTGTATGATTCTGGATCCAGATTCAGACTTAATGCTTCAAATTTGGATCTAAACTAACAACATTCATGGTCCGGACCTATCCGATCCGTTTGCACCATTACTTTGCCTGAGTTCGAATGCTACCAACTGCCCATCGTGAGTGAAAGAAAGAATATAAGCACTTTATGTATTCTTTCCTCTCTCTCTCTCTCTCACTCTCTCTCTCTTTTTCACTCTCAGAGAGCAATTGAGGTACGTAGGATTTATTCATGGTGGCTGTTTTATTTTCATTTGTTAGTTATATATCTTTTATGTGCAAGATCTCCCTTTTCATTCTCCTGGTTTGCGTCTAATATGTTCATCAAAGTTGGTCACTGTTCCCCCTTAACAAAATACTTCTGATTGCCCTTCTGGAATTTTGGGTGTTTCAGGATTCCCCTTCTTTTTTCCTTGGCAATTCGATGCCCTGGGTATTTTTCTGCCTTCGGTTCCCCTACTTTTTACCTGGGGCTTGGTTGGTAATCACGCCCCCTCTCTCTGTGTCAGATCTCTCGCTACTCGAATTGCGGGTTCCATCATTTTTATTGGACAGAATTTGAGGGGATTAAGCGACAATTTTGTTATTTTTTTGTGCTTGCTGGAGGAATTAGCACTATTCCTGTCTAATTCACTGGCAATTGAGCTCACTCAAGTTGGCCGCATGAGTGGAACATGATTGGGAATGTCGGCGGTGAGCTATATTACACAGGCAGACAGGCTTTATCATTTCGTAGTTTTGGACTTAGCTCGGATGAGTTGAGCACATGGCTTGGTTGGGACATGCTCACCTATATTTTAGTGCTGATGGATTTCTGATGATAATGTTAAATAAGGTTTAACTCATTATTAGAACTTTTAGAATTGCAAAATCAAGTGGGCTTATCTTTGGCACAATGGATAGAACTGTTTAATAGCGAGTCATAGTTTCAGGTATTCTTTAGTAAACAAACAATGGGAGACGTGTTTACCGTGGTTTGTTCACTAATAAACATGCTTTGGATCTTTTCTTTTTTATGGAAATTTTTTATTTTTTCTTATTGGGAGTTTTTGACATATTGCGGTCCATTGATATTTAGATTTCTAAATTGCTTTAAACCTGTATAATCATCAGCCCTACTAATTTAATACATGTTCTTGGCTAAAAACATGTGGGGATCATATCTGAGCAGTCAGATCCACAAAACATCCCAATGCAAAATTAGAAAATCAATGGGCCTAACTAGACAGTATGGTAGTCTTGATAGCACCAAAGATAAGCCCACCCTTGCATATACGAGATTTCCCATCTTTAAATTTATGCCATTGTGAAATTGGACTTTTTTAACATAGTGTTGTTTTGTGTGAAATGCCCTCTTCTACGGTATTGCCATATTGAATTTCATTTTTGCTAAATATGTAGGATATTGATATGCAACTAACCACTATGGTTTTGTTTTGGCTACGCCAATAGAAAATCCCTTATCATGGACTGCACATTGGCAGGCTCCATTTGGAAAAACCTTTCCCCCTGCCCACCAGGGAGTACACCCAGCTTCGATCTTCTGACAGGGGATGTCACCCATGGGTTTTGAACGATGGTGATCCTATGTTAGACAACAAACCATGTTTGCCCCTAGCCAGGAAGGCAAAGCCCTTGTACACCAACTAACCACCATATTGTGACTTGATGAATATGACTGTCAGATTATTTCAAGGCACAAATGTGGTTGTTGTAGATAATGAACGTTTCATGTGTGCCAAAGTATACAAAGTGCTGGACAAGCTGGTGTACCTGCCACTGCCAATAATGTTCTTCCATACATTTTTAAATTCATAGAGATAGTGACAGAAAGTGATATACAATAGCCTAGTTAGCATCCAACTAAAATGTGGATGAGGCTCTATATGGGGGTGGTTTAGTTTGTATGTGCCCATGGCCTACCTACCAGTTATAACTATTGTCCATGTACACACCATCATATGTATGATGACTAGCAACTGTTACAAGGATTATTTCCGTAGCAAATCAGTCCTAAAAAAACATGCAAACTGAAATCTTTGTTTTGTTTAGTGTAGACCATAGTCACAGATATCGCCGGTATTTTGAAAAATGTGAGCTTTATATTTTTTTTTTGGAAAAATGATTTAAAAGGTAAAGTATCGTGATATTTTCAAACTTTGAACCAATGTTGTGAATAGCATTGAGGCATAGCGAGGTGTAAAGCGTAAGCTTCACAAAAAATATTAAAAAATTGATCAAATAAAAAAACAAAATTAAAATGCATCATTTATGTACTATTAATAAATAATTGGATATGAAGGTAAGAATCTAAACTAAATTATAAACTGAATTTCAAGCAATGACTACAACGCAATAATTTAACTTATCCAACAAAGAAGATGCGATTATTTAACTAAGGAACAAGAGACAATTAATATAAATACAACATAAAGAAATAAATGTGTGAATTGTCAAGTAAAACCGATAGAATACCAACAACTAGATGACAGGAATAGTGAAGAAGAAAAAGAAGGAAATATTAAAAATGAAAAAAAAGAAAAAAGAAGAAAAGGAAAAAAAAGAAGAAAGAAAGGAGAAGATGGAAAAAAAATGAAGAGTGAAATAAAGAAAAGAAGAAGAACAGAGTGCATGAAAGAAGAGGAAGGAACAAAGAAGAAGAAAAAGAAAAGAAGAAAAAGAAAGAAGAAAGATAAACGACAAAAATAGCGAAGAAGAAAAAGAAGAAAGAAAGATTAAAAATGAAAAGAAAAGAAAACAGTAAAAGAAGAAGAAAGGGGAAAAAAAGAAAAGAATAAGAAGAATGAAAGAAAGATGGTGAAGATCGAAAAAAACTGAAAGAAGGTGAAGATCGAAAAAAACTGAGGAAGAAGAATGAAATAAAGAAAAGAAGTTTTCTCTCAAAAAAGAAAAGAAAAGAAGAACAAAGGGTAAGAAGGAAGAAGAAGAAGAAGAAGGAACAAAGAAGAAGAAAAAGAAGAAAGAAAGATTAAAAACGAAATGAAAAGAAAAAAGAAAAGAAGAAGGGAAAAAAGAAAAGAATAAGAAGAAAGAAAAAAAGTAGAAGATGGAAAAAAACTGAGGAAGAAGAAAAGTAAAATAAAGAAAAGAAATTTTCTCTCAAAAAAAAAAAGACATAAAGAAAAGAAGGAAAAAACTGAAAGAAGAAGGAGAGAG
Source organism: Nuphar pumila (assembly GCF_984573655.1). Lineage (NCBI taxonomy): Eukaryota > Viridiplantae > Streptophyta > Magnoliopsida > Nymphaeales > Nymphaeaceae > Nuphar > Nuphar pumila. The sequence continues at coordinate 31,680,856 of NC_143262.1, read as the reverse complement.
AGAGAGAGTACCATGTGAAGTGCCAGAAGGTTGCTGCCAGGTCGTCGGAAGGTTGCTGCCAGTTGAAGGGAGGTGGAGGAGGAAAAAGGGGAAGATGGGTTTGCCCTACTCAATCAAAACCCCATTCCATTTAACGTCTTTTTTGTTTTTCTAATGAGTAATGACTTAAAAAGATCAAATGGGGCCTTTGACCTCATTTTGACCATGTGTGCCTCATGTTTGAGGTGTGCCTTAAGCCAAAAGCACGCCTCAACCCCTATTGTGCTTTCTATGTGCACCTCAAGGCATACATATCTGCCCCTCGCTTCGAGGCGCGCTGTAAGACCCAAGTTTTTCTAAAAAAAAAAATTGTTTGGATCCAGGTTAGATCCGATCGGATCCGGGTCACAACCCCCCTCCCCTGATTAGCCTATTTAAACCCCCGAGGGGCGGGGGGGGGGGGTTCTTTTTAAAACACAACCCAGACCCCAAACCCTCTCGCCTCTCATCCCTCTCCTCGACTTTCTCTCACCCCAACCCCCCCCCCCCCCCCCCCCCTACTGGGATCTCTCCTCGTCGGATCCCCTGCTCAGCTCTGAGCAACCCGACACCCCCTCCCGCCTCTCTGTTTCCCTCCTTCCCCTTCGTCTCCCTCTTCCTCTCGCCGGAGCCCTTGCTCACCTCTGAGCAAATCGACACCCCTGAAGTCTCCCTCGCCGGGACTTTTCCTTATCGGAGCCCCCGACTCCTGTCCCATCTCTCCCTATAAGTCTCTCTCTCTCTCAGATCTTTCCCTCTTTCTCTCGGTGGTGCTGCCCTGTCGAAAGCATGGCACCACTCGAGTGTCGCTCTTCCCTTCTTTTTTCAAAAGTGGCGGCACCAATCAGGTGTCCCCCTCCCCCCCCCCTTTTCTTCCCTATTTTTTTTCTTTATTTTTGTCATCAACAAACTAGAGCCACCAGCGGTGGTGGCTCTGGCTCGACAGGAGGGAGGGTGTCGAGCACCCTCTCCTCTTTTCTTCCACTGACCGACCAAGTGCGGCGGCTAGAACCGCCACCTACCTCCTTGTTTTGTTCTTCCGACAAGAGGGTGTGACCCTCCTGCCTGTTTAGATTTCGCAGACAGGAGGGTGCAACCCTCCTGCCTGTCTCATTTTTCTTGTAGGAGTCAAGAGGGCATTGCCCTCCTGCCTGGACCTTTCTACCGAGTTGGGCTCGGTCAGTTCCCTCCGTTGAAGGACCGAGCCTAGACTCGATCCTATTTTGTTTGGGGGGGGGGAGATCTAGCTCGGCGTAACGATCAAGCCCTCTGTCCCTGCTTCCCTGCATGTTTGGTTGGAAGACAAGCGCCACCACGCCTGTCCCTTTGTTTTCCCCCTTTCTGTCAGTCGGCCACGGCAGCCACTGCCTCCGACAGTGGACTGACTGCTCGCCTCCTGATGCAGACCACTAGCTGCGGCGGCCACTGCTTCCGGCAGTGGCCTGGCTGCCGGCTTCTCTCTGTTTCTTTTTTTTCCTCCTTTTACTGTGCTCGAACAACAACAGCTCGTAGTACTGCTGATGTCTCAAGCATTGTCGAGTTGAGCAAAACTCGACTATCATCGAGCACAACCCAGGTTGGTCCAGTACCCCAGGCCCATTCGTGCACACCAAATATCAATTTGATTGCTTGTACCGAGTTCGGTTTTGCCGGTTCAAACTGGATTCGGGTTTGACCCCTGCGACACAATTATTGTCTGGATAAGGTTTTAATATCATTCTTTTCGCAGCACAATACAATACCTTTTTGCGCATTACATCGACGTAACAGGCAAGACACACTTACCAAGGCACAAGCCTTTAAGAACCTACTCTCGGAATCGTCAGCGAGTCAAACCATCTTTGAGGTAGAAAAAGTTGCATACGAGGACAAATGACGAAATACTTCTAACTTATATATATATATATGCTTTTAACAACGCAATTTTGCGTATTCTTATCCATTTAAATTATGTCATTTACTTTGTCACTGCGCTGTAATATACACAGGCTCCTGTTTACACAATTTATTTAGCTGGTGTACGGTTTCGTACATCGTGCATCGCTTACGCAAATTATTTAGCGCGATGTACAGTTTCATACACCGAGCATTGCTTACGTAATTTATTTATTTCAATGTATACAAATTTATTATGTAAAGGAAAGTTTCTGTAATGCACGCAAGGTCCGTTGACTTGTTATTTCAAACACTATTTTTTCGCTGAACTGCCATTTTAAATTTTGAAAAAGGATTGATTGCAAAGCATCTAAATTTTTCTTAAAAGATTACAAGTTTGGGATTTTGGGGCGTTACACATGCTTTTTACGCCTAGAAGTGAGCTTTTTACAACACTGATTTGAACTAATATCAATATTATTGTGATATTGTCATGGTAATATCATGATATTTTCACGGTAATATCATGATATTTATAATCACTTTTACTTTATATATTTTTTCTATATTTTAATATGTTTTCCCCTTTTTTCTTTTATATTTTTTATATTTCATATTTTTTATGTATTTATTTACATTTCTACAAAAAATTTATTATCTGAATAAATTCTTTTCTTACTCATTTATGCGATTTTTGTATTTTTAACATTTTTTAAGTGCTGATTTTTTCCTGAGATTTAACAGAAAAACTTATATTATCGCAAGATTCGCCTTCTTGAGATATATAGCTAAGACCGATATTTGTGACTATGCTTCCTGTTGATACTAGACCATCCTTAGGTAGGGAAAATGGAGAGGAAGGGGTGGGAAAGTGATGGTGAAGGGTGGAAATCCCACACACTAGGATAAATAACTAGTGTATGAGCTGATCTCTTGCTAGTTGCCTAAGTAGAGGTAATCCTATCTGTAAGGACTAGAAAGAGGTCAAAGAGACTCAAGAGTCTTCTTAGATTCAACAATGGATGATACAAGTGAGGGGGAATGGGCCTATTTATAAGCTCCATAGCTCACACACAATGACAATTATGCCCTTCCCCACTTAGGCTATTGTCTGCCATGTATATATGACCCAAACCCTTTACAAGTATCTGACACAATCCCAATACAAGGCCTAATCAACCCCCATTGAGCCTCTATGAACCAAGCTAGCATAGTAGGCTCCTCTCTCACATGTTTCTCCATGGGGTTGGTAACACCTGTATCTTGAAATGACAATAAGTTCCTTAACTTTGGCAATGTTTCAAACTTGATGGTATGAGCATCACTCAATGCTTTTGTTAGAAATTCCGAAGTTGTTGAGATGTATCCTGTTCTCATGATCTGAGAAGCTATTAAGTTAATTTTGGTTCCCTCAAATGTGTGGAATTTCGTTGATGCTTGAAAGTCCCACTCATAGTTATCAAAAACGCGCCTCAAGGTGCAAATAGCACGCCTTGCCTTGAGGTGAGGCCCTCAACAAAGAAAAAAAAAGAAAAAAAAAGAAAAAAAAGAAAGAAAAGAAAGAAAAAGAAAGAAAAAGAAAGAAAAAGAAAGAAAAAGAAAGAAAAAGAAAGAAATAAATAAAGAAAGGAAAGGAAAGGAAAGGAAAGGAAAGAACGGAAGAAAGAAATAAAAAAAGAAAGAAAATAAAAGAGAGAGAGATAGAAAGAAAGAAAAAAATAAAGAAAACTATTTATATTTGCAATTTTCTGTAGAAGAAGAAAAAATGTTAATTTTTTTATTTATTTGCAATTTTATGTTTCTTATTGATTGTTACTTTATCAATAAAGCATTTCTATTATTTATTTATATATTTTAAAGGTTGTTTTAAAGTTAAAGAAAAAAATTTTTGAGGCTTACGCCTTACGTCTCTCTTCAGTTTTTGGTGGGGGGGCTACGCTACGCCACAACACTTTTCACAACATTGGTCTCACTTGAGAAGGCCAAAAATCCAGGAAGCTCTGGATTTTGGAGGTATCAATGATTCTCTTAATGCATGGTGACCACTGCTGGTAGCAGAAAATCTAAAATCCATGAAGGCCCGTAGCTTCTAGGTTTCATGCAAATGTTGTTTAGATCATATTTTGTTGTTGCAAAAAACATGACTTTAGCATGTCTAGAGAAAATTTAAACCTACTTATGCTCTCTGTGGCACTTATTTGCACCTGTAGCTTCAGGGATATATTGTGTGAAAATCATCAGCTCAAGATCATATGTAAAATATGTGACACATTGAGGTATTTGGTTAAAACTACTTTTGGGCTTGGGAACTGTGTTCAAAGTAAGTAAGAATTACAGGGCCACTTTCCACTATTCACCTTCTTTGTTTGGGTCATTGTTTCTAAATTCTACTTTGACCGTGGTTGTTTAGAAACTTTATATATTCACTGTCTTCATTGTGCTTTAAAACTAGTTGTTTAGCATCTTACTAACCACTCCTCGATATGAACATCACAACAAAATATTGCTGGCAGTTTAGCACAATCCAGTGGTTGTCATTGTGCTCCAGATGTGCACTCATTTCCCATATATTGGGGAAGCTGGTATGGCAACAGTGTGATGATGGGATCATCTTAGGAGTACTGGCCATCACATCTCCTTTGAAAAAAAATAGAGAACTTGTGTTTCTTTTTTGTTTTTCTACCCTTTTATTGGGTAAGCTAATAATTCTTTATCTTTTTCCTTGAATAGTAATAATCAGCTGAACTGAGGCCCTATACCAATAGTTTACCAGTCCTGCAGCAGGATGAGTGCTGATGGTTATACAGTAGAAGTTACTAATCTGTCCCCTGAGGCTACTGAAAAGGCTGTTTGTGATTTCTTCGCATTGTGTGGTAAAATTGAACATGTTGAGATCATCAGGTATTGCAACCCTCTTGCGTTCTCTGAGTGTTTTTTTAGGTGTCTGTGCATGCATGCACATGCTTTGTTGTGTGTGTAACTAATGTTATTTTCCTATTGATTAAAGTGGATGGGTTTAGTTGCATTGTTTTGTTTTCTATTTTGACAGACATGGAGACCTCGCATGTACCAGTTATGTTACTTTCAAAGATTCTCATGCCATGGAGATGGCAGTCCTACTAAATGTGAGTTCTTATTGGGTTTAGGGCACTGAATAGTGAAGTTGAAAATTTGGCTTCATATTCATGTGATTAAAGTCTCATCAAACAATGAAGTTAAAATGCATGGTTACATGGTATACCTAGCATTCCTGATAGAAAACTTTAGCTACTTGTTAGAACTACACAATCTGAGGAAGTTGCTCTCTTTCACTTTCTCCTCCTGTGGCACAGTCATGAACTAAACATGAATATTTACAGGGTGCTACAATTGTAGATCAACGGGTGTGTATTGGTCGTTGGGGTCATTATGATGAATCTACTCTATGGGGTGGATATACTTGGAATCATGAGGAAGGCACAAGCTCAACGGTACTTTATTATATATTTTCAGTTCGTATTTTCCTTTTTTCATGCCATTGTTAAGTCAACTAATACCGTGGGATTGTGAAGTGTTAAATTTAGTATCTGAGAATATGTCCATAATTTTATATCATGCTGTATTATGATTTTATTTCATTTGTGTTTAACTGGATGTCTTGTCAGTGATAGGTAGCAATTCACAATCTTCAGTTTCAAGTTGATTTTCTGTTCTGTTAGAGAAATTTGTGTCAGATGTGTCTCTTTGAGGTACTGATTGTAGACTATAACAACTTGTAAAGTTAAATGCCTTGATTATACATGTGCTACATTTAAATCAAATCAAGGGAGATATATTAAGCTGAAAAATAGAGATATCAATTCCTAACTAATTATTAAGGTATGCATAATAACTTTGGAACATTGAAAAATATTCAGATGTTATGTTCAATGAACATTCTTAGTATCTTGTGCATGATCATTAGTAAAGGACATATAGCAGTGAATATTAATGTACTGTTGGGTAGAGGAAAAGTCGCTGTATAGCAAAATATAAGCTATGTAAGCCAAGTAAAATCTCATCTATAAATAAGATTATGAGGCACCCTATTGGGTATTTTCTTTGGCCTCTTTCTTTGTAGTTTTTGGCATGTCCTTCTCTTCACTCTATCCTATCTGTAACGACCCCAACTCATACCTCTTAAAAATGTAGATTTTTTTTTAAATCATTGTCAAAATCTTTCCAGAAACCCAAGGCCTTTACCGTTCCACTCCCAATTGGATAAAACAACCCACCATAATAGAGCTTACAATTATCATCTATACCAAACCAAACAAAACCAAACCTTTATTGAAATAATGAGTAATAAGTCTAGAGACAATTGCATAAATGAAGAATTCAGAGTGCAATAACAACTAAACGAAACTAAAAGAAAATAAAAGAAGAACCACGCTGTCCATCTGTGATCTGTCTAGCATGTACGTGACACCCGTAACTTCTCCAGAAGCCAGTCGCTTCACTGATCACCTGCGGCTGCGAAAAACCATAGAAGTAGGGTGTCAGAACCGAAATCCTGAGCACATGTACTTTTAATGAAACAAGTGAGCTAAAGAATAAAGATAAGATTTCACGCAATAGTTTAGAGAAATACAATTATGATTTTTACATAACTCAATTAAGCATTCATGCAACATGGAGCATTTATTAAGCATGAAAGAACATTAATTAATAACATGAATCACAATTCAAGTAAGCAAGTCATTTAACATGCATTAGAAATTAAATATCAAGCATCCACCAACATAAAACAATTTAGGAAACAGGTAGAATATACATGTTCTGATGCTTAGCAGGATTATGCATGGTTTATGTGTAATGCATGAACACTTTATTATCTTTCATTAAGTTTTCTTTTCCCTATTAAATGTATACCATATAAGTTCCTTTTTCTTAATTACCGTTGCCCGCGGATACACCAAATAAGTACCATTTTTCGAGGTCAAGTTAGGTTTTCATGGTAGCTTAACACACAAGTTGGATTCAAAAGAAAACATGCACCTCCATGGTTTTCCCATAAATCTTTCAACCAAAATATTGTATCAAATCCAACCGACATTCGATTTCTCACTTAGAATCAAAAGAGGAGACCCGTACCTTTGATAAGAATCGAAAAATAGAGAAAAACAATGGTGAAAAAGGTGTTGTTGGAGAAGAAGAATCCTCTTTTCTTCCTCTCTCTTTCTCTCCTTTTTTCCCTCTTTCTCTTTCTCTTTCCCTCTCTCTCTCTCTCCTTTTTTTTAAGTAATGCTTGGGAGAGGGGGTGCCCCCCCTGCCCCCCTTTTCTCCGGCTCTCTCTCTCTATTGTTTCCAAGTTTTTTTTAAACTCTACCAAATGTTGACTTTTTCACATTTGGTAGTTTTTCTAACTTTTCAAAACTTTTAAAACTCTCTTTAAGTAAGTATAAGGGCTCTTTTAAGGAGTCCCACTCTGCCCGAAACCAAAATTCGGAATTCATATTAATTAATTAATTAATATTAATTAATTAAAAGTATCTAAAAACTTTCAAAAATAACCAAATTAACCCTAAAGGCTTCTTAACCATAATAAAACCCAAATTAAGGCTTTATACTGAATTTAAAGTTAGAAAAACGTTGGGCTTGGATTTGGCTCTGGATCCAGATCCAAACCCATACTCAAAACAAAAATGGATCAAGACCTCGATCCAATCCAGATTTAAGTAGGACCTAAATAGAACCCAAATCCATAAAAATTCAGATCCTAGCCCTTGGATCCAATCCGATCCAACTCTGGATCCATTTTGATAAACTGCTCAATTTTTAGAAAAACACGATTTTCGGGCCAACCGGTACTCGAATTCAGAAAAGTAAAATATCACTGCGCTCAGAATTTCTAGACACATCCAACGATATATTACACAAATACCAAATTTTGGATTTCACTGAAAAATAACTAGAATTTCGCTTGAATTTAAAGGTTGAAATTAAAACTCTTTATCTCGCTTCGATTGGCTCGTTACGACCTTGTCGTTGGGACCTGGGTCAAGCCCAGACTCAAAGACTTCAGTCTAAAAATTGAGCCTCAACGACTTTTTCTCCCAGACTTAGCCAAATTTTCGTCAAAATTATAAAATGACTAAGTACCAAAATACGCGATATTACATCTCTACCCCCTTAAAAGAATTTCATCTTCGAAATTAGAACCTATCGAATAAATGTAGGTAGTGTTGACGCATATCCGCCTCAGGTTCCTAAGTGCACTCATCCAGCCCGTGATGCTGTCAACGCACTTTCACGAACGAAATCGTCATATTACACAACGTCTTTTCTTGACGATCCACAATCTCCACTGGCCTTTCCTCCATCGTCAAGTCAGGATGTACCTTGATCACCTCGTAGTGAATCACATGCGAGGGGTCAGGTACATACTTTCTTAACATCGAGACATGAAAAACATCGTGGATCTGCGAAAACTGAGGTTGGAGTGTTACTCGGTATGCGATCTCTTCAATGCGTCTAAGAACCTCGAAGGTTCCAACATACCGAGGACTCAACTTCCCCTTCTTCCCAAACCTAAAGACACTCATTGTATGCGAGATCCGAACAAACACATGATCGCCTACATCAAAACTGAACTTCCTGCGCCGCTAATCGGCATAGCTCTTCTGCCTGCTCTGCGCTGCAATCAATCTTTGCTAAATTAAACGCACCTAGTCAACATAATGCTGGATGATCTCTGGAGACTCCACTGCTCTCACTCCAACCTCATCCCAGCACACAGGGGATCTACATGGTCGGCCGTGCAAAGCTTTATATAGGCCACGCCAATACTGGTATGAAAACTGTTATTCTACAAAAACTCTGCAAGCTTCACATGTTTGTCCTAATCGCCTGTCCAATCCAAAACACACGCTCTCAACATATCCTCGAGCGTCTGGATTGTACGCTCTGTCTGCTCATCCGTCTGTGGGTGAAATGCGGTACTAAACTTCAATGTAGTGCCTAAAGCCTTCTGAAGCTGGTGCCAGAATCGAGACGTGAAACACGGATCTCAATTTGACACAATCGAACGCGACACCCCGTGAAGTGTAACAATCTCATCCACATAGAGATCGGCCAAGCTCTCCAAACTCTGACTGATTCTAATCGAGAGAAAATGGACACTCTTCTTCAAACGATCCACTATCACCCAAATGGCATCTCACTGTCGTCGGGTCTTAGGCAACCCTACGATGAAATCCATCGAGATATCGTCTCACTTCCACTCTAGAATCTCGAGTGGCTGCAGAAGTCCGCCAGGTCTCTGGTGCTCGATCTTCACCTGTTGACAGGTGAGACACCGAGATACGAACTCCGCAATGTCCCGCTTCATCCCATTCCACCAGTAGGTCCTCTAAAGATCTTTAAACATCTTGGTGGAACTAGGGTGAACGAAATATCTAGACTTGTGAGCTTCATTCATCAGCTCCTCCCGCAACGCATTCGGAACCCACCATCTGTCTCCGAATATGATGGTTTCGTCCTCCTCTCGGCAAAACTATGCCTCTGGCTTTTGGGCACTCTCGCATAACTTCTTAAAGTTCAGATCGGCTGACTGAGGTTCCTCGATCCGATCTATGATCTCTGGTCACGCCTGCACCCAGCACAAAGGATGCGTCTGTAGTCGTCCGTAAACGGCTCCCATTTGACGAACTCCTCGACCAGATCCTAACTGCGTTCAATCATGCTAGCTGTTGTGATCGACGCCTTTCTACTAAGCGCATTCGCCACCATATTCGCCTTACCAAGATGGTAAGCGATGGAGAAGTCGTAGTTCTTTAGGAACTCTAACCACCTATGTTGCCTCAAATTTAAATCACGCTGCATGAATATATACTTGAGGCTCTTGTGATCGGACATAACCTCGAATTGTTCCCCATAAAGGTAGTGGCGCCAAATCTTCAATGCGAAGACCATTGCCGCCAAATCTTCAATGCGAAGTCATGCGTGGGATAATTCTTCTCATGTACCTTCAGCTGTCGAGAAGCATACGTTATGACCTTTTCGTGCTGCATAAGGACACAACCCAGTCCGGTCCCTGAAGCATCATTGTATACAGCGAAATCACCCGTCCCAGAAAGCAAAGTCAAAACGGTTGTCGAAGTCAGCCTTTTTTTCAACTCCTGGAAACTATCCTCACATCGAGGTGACCACTTGAACTTTACTCCTTTTTGCAACAATCGAGTCATAGGGGCAGCTATACGCGATAAGTCTTGAATAAATCGATGGTAGAAGCCCGCCAATCCTAAGAAACTCCTTATGTCAGTCACCGTCTTCGACTGCTTCTATGATAAAACAACCTCTACCTTGGCTGGATCAACCACCACGCCCCTCTCGGATATCACGTGACTGAGAAACAACACCCTATCAATCCAGAACTCACACTTTGAGAACTTAGCATAGAGTTGATGTTCTCTCAGTGTTTGTAATACGATCTGTAAATGCTCTCGGTGCTCTTTCACACTCTCCGAGTAGATAAGAATGTCATCGATGAACACGATGACAAACAAATCCAGCCATAAACTGAAAACCCGATTCATCAGCTCTATAAACGCTGCAGGGGCATTGGTGAGTCCAAAAGACATCACCAGAAACTCGTAATGCCCATACCTGAACCTAAATGCTATCGTCGGAATATCCTTCTTCTTGATTCTCAATCGATGGTACCTAGAACGAAGGTCGATCTTCGAGAACACCTTTGCCTTCCTCAGTTGATTGAACAAATCATCGATCCTAGGTAATGTGTAATTGTTCTTCACCGTCACTTGGTTTAGCATACATTAGTCGATACAAAGTCGCATTGACTCATCCTTCTTCTTGACAAAGAGTACCGACACACCCCAAGAGGATACACTCGGCCTGATAAAACCTTTGTCAAGAAGCTCCTGCAATTGCTTCTTCAGCTCCACGAGCTCAGCAGGTGTCATACGATACGGAGCTCGAGAAACTGGTGTTATACCAGGCACTAACTCGATCGAGAACTCAATCTCTCGATGCAGTGGCAAACTCGACAAATCCTCGAGAAAGACATTCGGGAACTCACGGATAACGTCTAACTGTTCCAAGGGTGTCACTTGATTGTCCTGAGCGGACACACTAACCAAGAACACTATGCAACCCTTCTTGTGGTAGTTGGCGATCTTTAATACAGACACAATCTTCACCTCGCTTGCCGTTCCGGTCGAATAAAAAGACAACGCCGACAAATCAGGACGCTCCAAGATAACTTTCTTGCCCCGACACTGAAGGGTAGTATTATGTCTAGATAATCAGTCCATACCCAGAATGACATCATAAAATATCATATCTAGTATGACCAAGTCAGCAGACAGTTCATGCCCCTCAATCACAATGCAAACTGTCGGAAAATACTTCTCGCACGAAGAGGATGCACCCATAGGTGACATCACATCAAGAGCCTTTTCAAGGCTAGAAGTTACCAGTTCGAGCAATTTTGCAAACGAAGCAAAAATAAAACTATGGGTCACTCCCGAATCAAACATTACACGTGCAAAGTGATCAACGACTAAGAAGATACTTTCTATCAGGTCGGTCTGATCACCCTGAGTAGCTGTTGTAGCCGCGTAGACTCGTCCATTGGTCCTATGTTGACCTTGTTGTTGCTGAGGTCTCTGTTGTTGCGGTGGTTGCTGTCGTCTCTGAGCCGCTGGCTTGTTCGGGCATAATGGAGCAATGTGCCCTGGTTGCTGGCACTGATAGCAGACCCCCTTGAACATCGGGCAAAAACTTAGTGGATGGCTCTTGCCGCACTTGCGGCAGGCACACTGGCGGGGCCTTTCTCTGCTGCTCTGTTGCTGGGGTCGACCTTGCTGCCGCCCATCACGGGTCCGCTGCCGCCCATCACGGGTCCGCTGCTTCTTGTCGCCATGCACCTTCCCGTCTGCAGGTGGGTTCTTCCTCGTCCCGCCCGAAGAACCACCTCCGTTGCCACCTCCCCTCTGAAATGTGGTCTTGGACCTCTCCCAGTCCTCTGTCAGGATTGTGGCTAACTCGATCGCATCGACCAAGGTAGTAGGTCGACTCATCAGCACTAGAGTCTGCAGTCCATCCTTCAACCCGCGTACATACTTCATCGCCCTCGCCTTCTCATTCTTGAAGAGGTTCGGACAATACCTTTCGAGGCTCTAGAATCTAGTGGTGTAGTCCACCAGACTCATGGTCCCCCGAGTCAAGTCGAGGAACTTTTGCTGCATTTGCTCCTTAACGTAAGAGGGAAAGTATGCGTTCAAAAATTCCTCTCTGAACTGCCCATGGAATCTCGCCCATGTCAGCGAACTTCATCATTCGCAGGGTATCCCACCACTTCTTGGCATTGTCCTTCAGACAGTACGTGCCAAATGGTGTCTTCCTGTCCTCGGGGACAGGTAGGACGTCGAACGCCCGCTCCATCTTCTCGACCCAGCTCTCTGCCTTTGGGTCGGCCTTGCCCACAAAAGTCATCGGGTCTAACTTCAGGAACCTCTCGAAGGAAACTCCTCCTGCGTTCGGAACAACCTCAACAGGCGGATCACGTGCAATTGCCTGCGCAGTCTATGTCGCCTGCGCAGCTTGTGCCGCCTGTACAACCTGCATCGCCTGTGCAGTCTGCGTCGCCTGAGCCATCATGGTCTCGGTCAGGGTGTGGATGACTTCCATCATGAAATCTCTCTGCTCTTGCCAGTTCGCGGGAGCAACAGTGGAAGACGAAGCACCTCTACGTGAATACGACTTCTACAATACACATAATTTTTTTGCATAAAATTAGAACCTTATCGATCCTACCCCCTTGAGGTTGATCCCAAACAAATTCTTTCATAGAATTACATTAAGATTCTTAAGGTATACTATAAGAGAATTGATCATGAATACAAACAAGCATAAGAGATTCAATGCTTAATTTAAGTATTAAATAGCTTTATCAGTGAAGAAAACTGCTCTGGAGTACGAGGCACAACTTTCTTTTACTTTAGGACATGACTCACTTACCAAAATTAAAAGCTTAATGCTAAAAAAGATAATAAAAATATAAGATTTTGTGGTGGCTCTGATACCAAACCTGTAACGACCCCAACTCATACCCCTTAAAAATGCATTTTTTTAAACCATTGCGAAAATCTTCTAAGAAACCCAGGGCCTTTACCGTTTCACTCCCAATTGGATAAAACAACCAACCACAATAGAGCTTACAATTATCATCCATACCAAACCAAACCTTTATTGAAGTAATGAGTAATAAGTCTAGAGACAATTGCATAAATGAAGAATTCAGAGTGCAATAACAATTAAACGAAACAAAAAGAAAATAAAAGAAGATCTACGTTGTCCATATGTGATATGTCTTGCAAGTGCGTGACACTCGTAATTCCCTCAGAAGCCAAAGAGGTAGGGTGTTAGAACCGAAATCCTGAGTACAGGTACTTCTAATGAAACAAGTGAGCTAAAGAACACAAATAAGATTTCATGCAATAATTCAGAAGAACACAATTATGACTTTTACATAACTCAATTAAGCATTTATTAAGAATGAAAGAACATTAATTAATAACAAAAATCATAATTCAAGTAAGCAAGTCATTTAACATGCATTAGAAATTAAATACCAAGCATCCACCAACATGTAACAATTTAGGGAACAGGTAGAATATGCATGTTCTAATGAATAGCAGGATTATGCATGGTTTATGTGTAATGCATAAACACTTTATTATCTTTCATTAAGTTTTTCTTTCCATATGCATGCTCTGTTAAATGCATACCATATAAGTTTCTCTTTCTTAATTACCGTTGCCCGCGGATACACCAAACATATACCATTTTCCGAGGTCAAGTTAGGTTCTCAGGGTAGCTTAGAACAGAAGTTGTTTTTTATTATTGGGTTCCAAACTTAGCCCTCGACTTAATCACCTTCGGAATATTAGACCTCCACATCTAATGTCGGGACACCAGGGACACTCCATGCCCACAAGTGCCACTTGGTATACCAAAATAACAGTTGTGTCGAACACACCACCCCTAGGTAAAGTGACAGACTCTCTATAAAACCGTGGTCAGGAGAAATAATCTCAATATCGGGTTCAGGGGTAAATATTAATGCACACGGAGTTTTTGTATCCTCGTGGTCCCCCCAAACCGAATCTCTAAGATTTTCATTCTTCCGATGGGAGATCCTAGAACGTATATTACACTGTTCTTATTCATTATCTTTTTATTAAAAACCAATTATTGAGTTTTGCAATTCAGCATGCAAAAACAAAGGCAAAAGCTCGCATCTACCCCTGTGAGAACCGTCATGGGACTCCCGGCCATGGAAAAACATAGAACAGTGCAATAAAAATAGATGTGATTTTTACGATGTATTTAAAAGTAAATAAAGAAAGAGCAAATCAATGCTCGAGGTTCTCTAGGCCTGCGATGATTCACTTGAATCACAAGCTGTAAGCAATTAATAAGACAAGCAACTCCATTAGCCCTAGTTATAAACAGTTCATGGATTTCGAACTGTAAGCAGTCACATTGACAAGCCAGGACAGTTTGACAAAGTAGTAAAGTATGTCACAGGTGTCATATTGCAACTAACATAGTGCTATTATCATAAGCATTTAACTAGCACAAGCAACCAGTTATTACTAACAAGAAACTAGTGTAACGTTACAATAAGCGTGCATAATTCAACGAGTAAAATACTGAACTAAACAAGCAAGTCATGTCACAACATGCATATCTCGATAATGTAAATAGTTTATCTTATGTTTCGATATTAGCTAGCCAGGCGGGTACGCACAAAGCACGAAACGTAGAAACAGTCGAGACCAGTCCAGGGGTTTATTATGCTATGTGTTTTAGATAACCCGGATGACTGACTGAGTCCGCTCCTAAGAGGATGACCAGTGACCAAGAGAGTAAATCCTCAAAGGCATAGGTGGTCTGTGAATGCATCCAACTGTAAGCTACCATTTGTAGCCCATTTCTCATAACTCCGTTGACTGGGGAATCCGAGTCTTTTGCCCGTAACTGTCATTAAAGGACTTGTCCATCGGAGTTTTGTACCATTCGTCATCTCTTTTGACGAACCATGTCGAACGAGCACGTCGGGGGTTTCTTAACCGCTGCCCCGTTCTACATGCTCTGGTCTTTCGACCTACTCGAGCATCTTGCCTGTGAAGGCGAAACCATCACCATTATGTGTGTTATACGCATCATTGCACGTTCGAGGTAAACATGGACCTCTCATCCTACTCATCGTAATACGCAACGTACCTGTTCAAAAGTACAATCACGATGAAAGGTGGATGGATTTCTCATATGAAATCCCCAACACATCTGCTTTGTAAAAGTACACAGTATAATCACTCAATTTCATATTTGTCATGCTTTGGTCCTTTAGACCCTCACTAGCCTCTTGCCTGTTAGGCGATCATCAACATTACATGATTACAATAAGGTGCCAAAACACGATTCGAGGTTACCCCAAACCTCTCATCCGATCATCGTAACACCAATGTGACATACATGTTCAAAGGTACGGCCATACCTGTTAAAAGGTACGACTACGATAAAAGGAAAAACGGTTTCTCGAAAGAAACCCCCAACATTTATCCTTTATAAGAGAAGTGATACAATAATTACTCAGTTTGATACAATCAAGTCTCTTAATTTATATTAACACAATGACATCTTGCACAATATGAGATTTGCCTCGAATCACTCTTTTGAAGTGACAATATCGCATGCAGGGGATCGCCGCGGATCTTGCTTCCGCTCTCTAAAGACAGCTATTTGAGAGACTTGCCTGAGATATTGCAATTCCCAAAACTTTCGAGTTTGCTTTGCAAGGTTTCAACCTTGATAATTTGTAACCCTTTTCAGAGTTTCTGAATCATATCAAAATATCAATTTATAGTTGTAAAACATTCTATTCGAAAGTGTTGTCTTGGAAAACTTAGTTGCACTTTCGCAACCTACAAGACTTCCAAATTTTTGCTTTTACAAAACGGTGCATTTGAAAACTGAATTCGTATAAGGAATCCTTTTAAGAGGAACCGTTGCGCACAAGCTCAACTCGCATCTTTCGTAAATTAACAAAAATAGGATATATAAAAGGCTGCATCGACTTGTATACAGTAACTGTGAGCATGGGAACATTATAGCGTGATAGCAAAGTACTAAGCAATACTCGATATGCAAAAATCACACCTCGAGCGAAAGATGTATAAGTAAAATGCACGAGGTACAAATTTGTACATCGATCAAATATCTAAACAAGCAAGTAAATATGTAAATATGCAAATAATACATGAGGTACAAAACCATACATTAGTCAAATATCTAAGCAATCAAGTAAATGTGTAACTAAGACATGAGGTACAAAACCATATCTCAACCAATAAGCGTGCAGACAAGTAAATACGCAAAGCAGAGAAGTACAGGAAGGAAATAAAGTACGATTAGGCATCTCTAGAATGACTATTAATTATTTCAACTTAATTCAGTTCATTTACTGCCCTTTTTGCACAACTTTCCCCTACCTTGAGGGTTTCAGGGTTGCACACATTGTTGTACGTAGTAATGTACGTCTCGGGCCGTAGGACACGAGCGTGCTCCGTCGTGTAATCTGTGAAGAACAAATAAATAGCAACTCAAATAAGAAATAGAAAGGGCTTGGTGGACTCGGGTGTGATCCTGATCCAACCCGACATTAGCCAAGGGATGTCGGTCCGCTAGGGCACTTGGCGGTGACAGAAGGTGGTAGTGGCCCGACCCTTCGCCCATCTTCTGACATCGCAGACAGGGGCAAAGGCTAGGCTGCTGCCACCTGCAAGAAGGTAGAAAACTGCAGAGCTTAGCTCCTGCCAATAGCTGGAAATCATAGGAGGTAGTAGCGGCTCAACCCATGTCGACCCACCGAAAGGACTCAGTCGGCAGGGACTCAGCCCCTGCCTATCTACCAGAGAGCGAGTGGCAGGGGCAAAGCCCACTGCCGGAAGGGGGGTGCATGGCAGGGGTCGAGGCCCCTGCTTGTTAGAAACATCAAACGGCAGGGGTCGAGGCCCCTGCCTGCCGGAATAAGACGCACGGCATGGGCCGAGGCCCATGCATGATAAAAACCCCAAATGGCAGGGACCGAGGCCCCTGCCTATCGAAATAAGCACATGGCTTTGCCTGACGGGAGCGACAGACGGTTGAGGTCGAAGCCCCTGCCTACCAAACAAGTCGAAGTGAGGGTGCAAGGGGATCAACGACGCTGTCGCCGGATAGATCCCAGAGAGAGGGGAGAGAGATTGGGTTACCTGAGGGAGATGACACGGTTGCCGGCAACAACTTGCCGGAGGGGAGCTCGCCGAAAGGAACCCTGGATCGACTGCGATGCAGTCGAAGCTCGCAAGGAGATGAGAGGAGCGGAGCGACATGGGGGAAACCACCGACGTCGGGCTATCGTCCGAGATCTTCAGCAAAAAAGGGGCGCAGTGTTGCTGGAGAACCCAGCTACGAGAGAGAAAAGGGACGGGAGACAGAGAGGGGTTTCTTCGAAGGGTCTCGCCAGAGGCCGCCAGATTGGGGTGGTTGTCGGCGCTGGCGAGCACTGGTGGTGCCGATTGGGATGCGCCGCAGAGAGGGAGAGAGGTGGATGGCGACAGGGAGGTGTCGGTCGGGGTTGTCGGCGAGGTTGTCGCCCGTAGGGAACGAGAAGGGGGTCGGTGGCTCTATCCTCCCCTCCCGCGACGCTCTTAAAGAGCTCGGGGAGGGGCGGCATTCGGGGAAACCCTCAGGGGGTTTCCCTTATCCTGTCGAGGGAGTGGAGCGGCGCAGATGGGGTGCGGCGCACAGGGGAGATGCGTCGAGTTTTAAAAAATCCTAACGAGAACGGGTCCGGGTCGGGTCTAGACCCGAACCGGGTCTGATTTTTTTTTACGTGGGTTTTACAAATATAGTGAGTTTGTTCCTACTCTCGACCACAGAAGATCTGAAAGGAATAGGAGACCTCAAACTCGTTTTGTCTCATTTGATTCCTTCTCACCCCGATATAGGGCTTGTCTTAGTGCTATTCACTCTTATTTTGAACCTAGAAATTTTGAAGAAGCTAAAAAATGTATAGAATGGCAATAAGCTATGCAAAATGAACTTAACGCTCTTAGGAAGGCTGAAACCTGGGATTTCCAAACTCTACCCATAGGAAAGAAAACTATAGGTTGTCGATGGGTTTTTAAGGTTAAGACTAAGAGCGATGGATCACTGAAAAGGTATAAAGCTCGCTTAATCGCAAAAGGATATGGGCAAGAGTATGAAATTGATTATGATGAAACTTTTGCTCCTATAGCTCGAATGGTTACAGTTAGATGTCTTATTACTATTGCATCTATTAAAAATTGGAACATTTTTCAAATGGATGTAAAAAATGCTTTTTTGAATGGTGATCTTAATGAAGAAGTTTATAGGGATGCTCCACCAGGCATGAAAATTCCTAAAGATAAAGTTCTTCGTCTTCGAAAGACCCTCTAAGGTTTGAAACAGGCCCCCAAAGCCTGGTATGATAGATTCACCAGTATAATGCTGAAAAATAGTTTTTCCTCCTGTTATACTGATACTACTTTGTTTACTAGAAAATCTGATGTAGGAATTGTGATACTATTGCTCTATGTTGATGACATGTTAATTACAGGTGATGATGTTCAAGGAGTCAAGGATATTAAGTACGTCTTGACTTTAAAATTTGAGATGTCAGACTTAGGTTTTCTGGCATACTTTCTTGGAATTGAGGTTGCCTATTCTCAACGTGGTTACTTCCTATCTCAATCCAAACTTGCTTGTGAGATTATTGACAGGTCAGGGATTTCTGATGACAAAGTCTACGAAACTTCTAAAGTCGTGGGATCAAAAATGAAGATTGATGACAGTGTTCTTCTAACCGATCCTACTCCTTACAGGCAGTTGGTAGGCTCTTTAATGTACCTTAGCATTACTCGACCTAATTTGTCACATGCTATTCACATCGCCAGTCAGTTTTAGCACGCCCCTACAACAGTTCATATGAGTGTTGTTCTTCACATCATCAGATATTTAAAGGGAACAGTGAATAAGGGAGTATTTCTATCTTCCTCTTCTGAATTAAAATTACTTGCTTATATAGACTCAGATTGGGGAGGTGACCCTAATAACTGTCACTCCACTACTGACTTTTGTGTTTTCTTAGGAGAGTCTTTGATTTCATGGCGATGTAAAAAGCAACAGAAGGTTTCTCTGTCATCCACTGAAGTAGAATATAGAGCCATGGCATCCACTACCATAGAAATTGTATGGATTTGACGCCTTTTGGAAGATATGGGACTGCTTATCAGAGAACCAACAAAACTATGATGCGACAACAAAAGTGCAATTTATATTGCCAAGAATCACACCTTTCACGAGCGAACAAAGCATATAGAGATGGACTGCTATTATGTCAGGGAAGAATACTTGAAAAGGGTCATTGATCTACCGTACGTGACGTCTGAGTATCAACTTGCGGACTTCTTCACAAAAGCTCTTTGTTCGCCTAGATTTCATTTCCTTCTTAACAAACTTGCGGTTATCGCACCATAAGTTTGAGGGAGGGTGTTAAAATGTATCTCCAAAACCATTATTGTAAGTATAAATATATATACTTGTATATATAGAGATACATATACATATATATCATATATGTATACGTATCTCTCTATATATAAATATATATATATATATATAGAAATATATATATACATATTTTATTTTCTTATGATGACGGTGTTCTTCTAACCGATCCTACTCCTTACAGGCAGTTGGTAGGCTCTTTAATGTACCTTAGCATTACTCGACCTGATTTGTCACGTGTTATTCACATCGCCAGTTAGTTTTAGCACGCCCCTACAACAATTCATATGAGTGTTGTTCTTCGCATCATCAGATATTTAAAGGGAACAATGAATAAGGGAGTATTTCTATCTTCCTCTTCTGAATTAAAATTACTTGCTTATACAAACTCAGATTGGGGAGATGACCCTAATAACCGTCACTCCACCACTGGCTTTTGTGTTTTCTTATGAGTCTTTGATTTCATGGCGGTATAAAAAACAACAGAAGGTCTCTCTGTCATCCACTGAAGTAGAATATAGAGCCATGACATCCACTACCATAGAAATTGTATGGATTTGACGCCTTTTGGAAGATATGAGAGTGCTTATCAGAGAACCAACAAAACTATGCTGCGACAACAAACGTGTAATTTATATTGCCAAGAATCACACCTTTCACGAGCGAACAAAACATATAGAGATGGACTGCCATTATGTCAGGGAAGAATACTTGAAGAAGGTCATTGATCTACCGTACGTGACGTCTGAGTATCAACTTGCGGACTTCTTCACACAAGCTCTTTGTTCGCCCAGATTTCATTTCCTTCTTAACAAACTTGCGGTTATCGCACTGTAAGTTTGAGGGGGGGTGTTAAAATGTATCTCCAAAACCATTGTTGTAAGTATAAATATATATACTTGTATATATAGAGATACATATACATATATATCATATATGTATACGTATCTCTATATATATAAATATATATATATATATATTTTATTTTCTTATACCCGAAAAGGGTATTCTTGTAATTTCACATCTTCCGCATATTCCACTTGAAATATGTTGTAATTTCTTTTTATTTTTTTGTATTTCCTTTTTTTTCTATTTTTATTTTTTCCCTTTTCATAAAGGTGCATTGGGGGTCCCCCCAATAGAGTCGTTGGGGACTCCCAACGACTCCTTTGGGAGCCCCCCTTGTACCCCTTTGCTTTTGTATAAATAGGGGTGTTCCCCCTTGTTATTCCTTAAGCTTGAGAGTCTCAAGCATTTGCTCTTTTCTATAAAATACATGCCTTAGCGCATTTTTGCTACTTTAATGCTTTTGTGCGTATTTTGTTCAAGTGTTGTGTGGGTGCCTTCGTGCACATCTTTCATAAAGTATTTGTGCTTGTATGTGTATTGTATTTTCGTAGACAATTTTACAACCTTGGCCCGCGTGTACCCGCGGGATAATTAAAGATAAATATTTGAATTAGATCATCGTAGGTATCACATCTAAGTAGGTAGTGACAAATTTACAATTGTACACATAAACAATTACTTTTGACATGTGGGCATTTACTTTTAGCATGTAATGGAATTTATGGTTATGAGATGTTTGAATTCTGTTAATGTTGTTACATGTTAGTTAGTGTTCATAAACTGTTGTTGTCATAGTGTAGATCCTTTACTTATTTTTGTTTATGCTGGAAATCACACACGACAACCACCTCACATGACACATGATATTACTTGCAAGAAAAATTACATTATTTCCTACTTGGACAGTTGTAGTCTAATTTCAATCAATTTACCATTTTTCAGGTGAAGAATAGAATGTCATGAGCTGTTGCGGGATGAGACATTGATCGAGATATTGATTTATTATGTTCCCGGTGTCAGAAATATCGACCTGCAAGTATTAAAGGTGAGGTAAAGAGAGAGGAGAGAGAGAAGATGAGAGAGGAGATAGAAGAGAGAAGTCGGCGGCAATAGGGTTTTCCCTCTTTTACTTATATTTATACGTGTTGTACAAGGTATGACTTTACACAAGAAATAAAAATAAATTACAAACATGCCACCGCCCACGCATCCCAATATGGATCCTTGGAATGTGGTGCGGGTCGGATCCATGATCCAAAACTAACAGCCTCCCTCAAGTTGAGTATGGTCTTTGATCATGCTCAACTTGTCTTTGAGTGCCCAAAACTGATGAGTGGATAATCCCTTGGTAAAGATGTCAGCAAACTTGCATATCTGACCGAACATATGCAGGTTCAATTTCTTTTTCTTCCACCTTTTGCCTAACAAAGTGTTGATCGATCTCGATATGCTTCGTGCGACAATGAAGGATGGGATTGAAGGCAATATTAATAGCACTCTGATTATCGCAAAGAAGCATAGAGGACGAGATCGGTTCTTGTAATTCTTGCAGTAGATGTCTCACCCATGTAACATCGGCTGTTTCTGCTGCCATTGCACGATACTCTGCTTCAGTACTAGATCGCACCAATGCCTTTTGCTTCTTGCTACTCCATGTTACAATATTATTGCCGATAAGAATGCAATACCCCGAAACTGATCTGCGCTCGTCAGGATCACCAGCCCAGTCCGCGTCTGTGTAGGTGAATAGTCGATGCCCTGACATATAAGCTGTGTCCTTGGTGTACATCAAGCCATCTCCAATCGTACCCTTTAAATACCGAAGGATCCTTTTTACTCTTTCCATATGTACATTTGTAGGAGCTTGCATAAACTGTGAAGCCTGATTGACAGAGTATGCTATGTCAGGCCTAGTGAATGTTAAGTATTATAACATCCCTACAACTCGACGATACAAAGTAGGATCATGATAAGTAGTGCCTTCCTTAGCACTTAGCTTATGATTTAGAAGGCAAGGTGTGCTAATTGGTTTACAATTCTCCATCCCTGTAGCAAGTAAAATATCAATGGTGTACTTATGTTGGCTCAATGTAATAGTCTCATGTCGACTATCAACTTCCACACCCAAAAAATATCGCAAGGGACCCAAGTCATCTTGAATTTAGCCATCAGCATAGACTTAACCCAAGATATGGGAACCTCATCATTCCCGGTAATAATGATGTCATCAACATATATAAGTACCCAAACAATAGCTGAATCACTTTTGAATATGAACAATGAATGATCTAGAACACTTTTAGTGAACCCATGATGCTGCATCTCCGTGGAAAAACTCTCAAACTAAGATCGAGAAGCTTGTTTCAAGCCATAAAGAGAGCGTCGAAGTTTACATACCCAATTGGATGAATCATGCATACTATAACCAGGTGGCTGCTCCATGTAAACTTCTTCCTTTAGTTCACCATGTAGAAAAGCATTTTTAACATCAAGTTGACTGAGTGACCATCCATGTTGTAATGCCAATGCAATGATAATCCTGACGGTGCCCAATTTTACTACTGGGCTGAACGTTTCATCGTAGTCCTGCCCATACTGCTGTGTGAAGCCTCGTGCGACCAGACGAGCCTTATAGCGCTCAACACTGCCATCCGGTTTATGCTTGATCTTGTACACCCATTTGGATCCTACAACATTCTTGTTATCTGGCCTTGGTACAATTTTCCATGTATTGCATTCATGTAATGCTTCCATTTCCTCATTCATCGCCTCTACCTAGGCACGGGAATGTACCTCATGAAAAGAGGAAGGTTCTGTTTCTTTGGACACTCTTGTTAGAAATGTTTGAAAATCCAAAGAGAAATTGTTATAACTTACCCAACGATCTATAGGATGTCTAATCCGAGTGGAACGTCGTAGAGGAGTCTCATCATTGACTGGATGAGCTCTACAAGAATAAACAAGAGCAGAAAAACGTATGGATGTTGTTGTAGGAGGAATGTCTTCCATATGCGGTTCCACATCGGAAGTATAGGGTTCGTTGTCTGTCAATGAAGATGAATTCTCATAAGGCAACGAGTCATATAAAAGTGAGTCACTGAGCCAAGGATCATAACTGTCTTGTGTATCTGTGGAAGACGAACCCAGAGTGTCAAAATTTTCATCATCAAAAACAACATTTCTAGATACCCGAATTTTGCCTGTATGAGGATCATAACACCTGTATCCCTTATAGTCATCTGTATACCTAAGAAACTTGCACTGTACAACTCTGTCTTGAAACTTATTTCTCAATGAATGATCAATGTGAACATAACATACACAACCAAAAGGATGTAGTTCTTCATATGATGGATGACAATTATAAAGAACAAAATACGGAGAATTATCTTCAAGGATGGTCATGGGCAACCTGTTGATAACGTAAACAACTGTATGAAAAGCTTTGGTCCAAAGAGAAAAGGGAATACCCACAGTGTGCATCATGCTCAAGACTGTCTCAACAATATGCCTGTGTTTTCTCTCAGCTACTCCATTTTGTTAAGGGGTATGAGGGCAAGAAATGTTACGTGTAATGCCATGCTCCTTCAAATATTCACTAAAATCATGGGATATGTATTCTCCCCCCCATTACACTGGAAATATACAACATTGGTATTGAATTGGTTTTGGACTAGTGCATGAAACTGTTTTAACAACTTGAAAACTTCAGAATCAAGAAAAAGTACATAGTATCGAGATCCAGAAAGAGAGGCAATGGGCGCAGGACCCCAAACATCTGAGCATATAATCTCAAAAGGCTTTGTTGCTCTTTTATTGATACTATGAAAAGGAAGTACATGACTTTTGCATAAATGACAACTTTGACATTTTGACTCTAAACTGACTGCGGGTATTAGACCTTTAGCAGACAACTTGTCAAGAAAAACTTGACTACAATGACCCAAACGAAGATGCCATAAGTCTGGCTTATTAAGTTTCAAGACTCTAGATGAAGAACTATGATCTGTGGATTGACTCAAAAATGTTGGAAAGGAAGAAGCTGAAGAAGCCACGGCTACGGAAGACGACGTCTTCAAAGGCACATGAGATTCTTCAAAGACGTACATGTTCCCGTGCCGTTCACCTTTAGCGAGCGTCTTCTTGGTGTGAAGATCCTTAAGATAAACAGAAGGAGTAAATTCAACGGAAGAATTTGTTTCATCAACTAATTTAGACACAGATAGAATATTCTTTTGAATAGCAGGTGTGAGTAAGACATTTGAAAAGGGTAATTGAGATTCAGGCAAAGAAAGGGAGACATTTCCAGTGTGAGAGAGGGGTGGTGAGATTCATCTCCTATGACTATAGTGCCATTTCCAGTGTAAGGAGTCAAGTGAGAAAATTTACCTGCATCAGAAGTAACATGTGCTGCTGCCCCTGAATCAATATACCATATACCTTCATCATTTTGGCGCAAGTTCATCTGATTGAAAGTAGTCATAAGGATATTTTGTACGTCCTGTGGAAGAACTTGTCCCTGAGGAGTGCGTGCAAACGTCTGAGTTGCCCTCTGCCCTGGCCTCCCTGTTTTGTTCCGGTTCTGAGGATTGTACCAGCAATTTGCTTTAACATGTCCCCGCTTATTGCATAGAAAACAAGTAGGAACACGTCTCCCTCGTGGTACACTGCTTGAGCCAAGGCCTCCTCCACCTGGTGTAGGTAGTAATCTTCCTTTGTTTATAGTTGTTCCATTGGGACGAGGAGGAGTAAAAGAAACTTCTGTTTGAATAGGCGTATGTGCTATCATCACAGGATGAGTATCATCTGACGCGTGTTCCTGATTTAAACTGACCTCATATTGCAAAAACTTAGATTGAAGATCATCGAAACATGGAAGAACTGAGACAACTTGGAGTGTTGTGCAAAACATGCGATATTCAGGTCCAAGGCTACCTAATACCTGTTGTACCATGTCCTTATTTGATACAGGACTTCCAATGGCAGCTAACTAATCTGTAATAACCCTGACATCCCCCATGAACTCTGTAATAGATTTGTTTCCTTTTCGCATGGATTGAAATTGCCACTTAAGTTGCAAAGCCCGAGATTCGGAAACTTGAGAAAAAGAATGAGCTAGTCCATTCCACAACTCGGCAGCAGATTGATCATCAGAAATAGTTTGTAAAACACGATCAGAAAGTGTGGAAGTTATGTAAGCAACTAATGTCTGATCCCGTTGTACCCATGTGTCATAAGCAGGATTGGTGGTTCAAAGTTGACTCACATTCCCATCTTCCCCTGTTATTTCTTGCATGATATGTGTAGGTGGAGCGGGTGATCGCCCATCTAGATGCCCATAAAGACCATGACTGCGAATAAAAGGCACAATCTTACGTTTCCAAAGTAAGTAGTTATCATGAGATAACTTGTGGGTCATGAGGTGAGTAAGAAAACTAGGGTTCAACTTGGAATCCATGGATTATATGAAGAATGAGAAGCCAAACTGTTCTAACAGTGTATTGAAGAGTAAAGAGCAATGCTGTGTACTGAAAATAATATCAGCACACACGTTACACAGAGAAAAAGGAAACAACAATGTTGTTGTGTGCTGAAAATAATATCAGCACACACGTTTCACAGAGAAAAGGAAACAGCAATGTTGCTGTGTGCTGAAAATGATATCAGCACACACGTTACATAGAGAAAAGTAACGTGCGAACCAGAAATAAAAGAAAGGATCAGAAATATTTTGGGGAGAAAAACAAAAACTCGGCAGACTGAAACAGGATGTTAAGACGTGCGTACCAGAAATATTGAAAATGAGAAGAATAAAAAAGGGAAACTAGAATGACGTGAAATCAGACTAAGAAAATGAAAAATAAAGAAATCTGATTAAGGTAAACAAGACAGAAATAAAGCCTACGTCCTTTTGACGCACGTGCTGGTCCTTATAAGTCTTCTAGATGATTAACACCGCACCTGTGCTTTGATACCATGTCAGAAATATCGACCTGCAAGTATTAAAGGTGAGGTAAAGAGAGAGAAGAGGAGAGAGGAGATAAAAGAGAAAAGTCGGCGGCAATAGGGTTTTCCCTCTTTTACTTATATTTATAAGTGTTGTACAGGGTATGACTTTACATAAGAAATAAAAATAAATTATAAACATGCCACCGCCCACGCATCCCAAGATGGATCCTTGGAATGTGGTGCGGGTCAGATCCATGATCCCTGGAACAATCTTAGATTAAATTTCAATTTGTTATTATTCCTGTTATTTAGAAACTCTGATGTCATTATTTATTTAGAATAAAATAAATGTTGTTGCTTGAACACTCCTGTAATGTGCCTGAATGCTTAACCCAATGAAATGGTTGTTTTCGCTGTTATATATATATATATATATATATATATATATATATATATATAGAAGAGGATGCGATGCACAACCACCTGTGTGTGTAGAGAGAGAGAGAGAGAGAGTTGGAGAATAGAAAACTCGTTAACTCTTTGATTAGGGCTTCTCTCTATATTAAATAGAGAGAGGCTAAAAGGAGAAATTACATCTAAGTCCTTATGAGAACAAAATTTCAAAAAACCTCTAATATGAAAGAACTTAAACTAGAAACCACCTATTCTCAACACTCCCCCTCAAGCTGGCGCATAGATATCAATCATGCTCAGCTTGTCACAACATTTTGAGAAATTTGGCCTAGCAAGAGGCTTTGTAAACATATCTGCAACTTGGTCTTCTGACTTTAGGTATTTGGTAGTGATATGACCAGCTTGAATCATATCTCTTACATAGTGGCAATCAACTTCAATGTGCTTTGTTCTCTCATGAAAGACAGGATTGTTTGCTATATATGTTGTCGCTTTGTTATCGCATATCATGGTCATTGGAGAGAAAACCTTCACCTGGAGATCATGAAGAACAGTGCGAACCCACATCAATTAAGAAGCTGTTTGGGCCATAGCCCGATATTCTGATTCTGCACTTGACCTGGAAACCATATTTTGTTTCTTACTTCTCCATGGAATCAAGTTGTCTCCCAAAAACACAGAATCCTGTGGTAAATTTTCTATCTACTACAGATCCAGCATAGTCAGCATCAGAATAGGCTACTATCTCTAGAGTTCCACCTTTCCTGAACAATAACCCTTTTCCAGGAGAGGATTTTAGATATCTGAGAATCATTATGGCTGCATTCCAGTGTACCTCAGTTGGTTTGTCCATAAACTGGCTAACTTTGCTTACTGCTAAAACAATATTCGGGCTGGTCACAGTTACATATAATAACTTCCCTACTAGGGAGCGATAGCTTTTGCTATCAACTGGTTTTGACCCTTCTTCAAACAACTGAACTTTATGGTCCATGGGAATATTTGCTGGTTTAGCTCCCAACATGCCCGTTTCCTTTAATAAGTCAAGAACATACTTCCGTTGAGACAAAACCATCCCTTCACGGCTCCTAGCAACTTCTATAACCAGAAAATACCCGAGTGAACCAAGGTCTTTTGTAACAAAGTGTTTTTGAAGATGAGCCTTTGTGGCTTCAATAGCTTTCACATCATCTCCTGTAAGAATGATGTCATCCACATATACCACCATAACAACTATGCCAGAGCTAGTTTTCTTTATAAAAAGTGTATGATCTGCTGCTGATCTATTAAAGCCAAAGCTTGACATCACTTCAAACAACGTTTGAAACCATGCACGAGGACTTTGTTTCAAGCCATAAATCGTCTTTCTCAATCTACACACCTTCTGACACTCCCCCTCAACCTCGAATCCTGAAGGTTGTTGCATATAAACGGTCTCAGATAAATCCCCATATAGAAATGCATTTTTCACATCTAATTGGCACAAGCTCCAACCATGCTGAACAACTACTGAGAGAACAAGACGGATGATACCCATCCGTGCAACAAGAGAAAAAGTTTCAAAGAAGTCAATACCATATGTCTGAGTATACCCTTTCGCTACTAATATGGCCTTGTACCTTTCAATAAAACCATCATATTTGTAATTTATTGTATATACCCATTTACATCCAACAATGTCAGCATCTGCTGGGGAATCAACTAGATCCCAGGTATGCTGAGATACTAAAGCATTCATTTCTTCTTGCATAGCCAGCTTCCAGCGATTATCAAGTTCTGCCTGTTGATAGTTCAGAGGAATAGTTTCAGCAGATAAGACTGAAATAAAAGACTTCATCTGATGTCCAGTTTTGGCATGGGAGACAAAATGAGATATGGGATATAAGGTACATTGTCGTGTCCCCTTTCGTAGAGCAATAGGCCTGTTATCATCATCCTGAAGATCACTATTGTCAGTGAACTTACCTCAGGAGAAGAAGAAGATGAAGTCTCTTGCGGAAGTGGAGCTCTACGCACATATACCAATGGAGGATTATTAAATCTGTAAGAGGATGAAGTTTGGTTCGGTAATGAGGGCACAGATTCCAAAGGAAAAGGAGGTATAGGTAATGGAAAAGACTCAGCTGGATCAACCTGCAGCGGGGAACTAGAAATAGAGTAATATGGAGAGGATTCCAAGAAAGATACATCCGCACTGACATACTCTCGGCGAGAAATAGGATCATAACATCGATAGCCCTTTTGATTTTTTGGATAACCTATAAATATGCATTTTTTAGCTTGAGCAACTAATTTATCACGGTCAGGGCCAAGTTTGTGTACAAAACAAACACATCCAAATATTTTTGGTGAGAAAGAAAAAAGTGGGGCATTAGGTTTTAGGATATGTAATGGAATTTGATCACCCACAGAAGACGAAGGCATGCGGTTGATCAGATAGCAAGCAGTGATAATCACATCACCCCAGTATAACGCAGGAACATTGGATTGAATCATAATGGTCCTGGCAACATCAAACAGGTGCCGATGTTTTCGCTCAGCCACCCCATTTTGTTGAGATGAATAGGCACATGAAGTTTGGGGTTAGATGCCATGATCTTGGTAAAATTGTAACAGACCTTTTGATTTAAACTCGAGAGCATTATCAGTGCAAACAATCTTGACAATAGATTCAAACTGAGTTTTTATTTCAAGAATTATGGATTTTATAATACTTGGAACTTTAGATCGTTCTTTTATTAAAAAAACCCATGACAACTTAGAGAAATCATCAACAATAACAAGATAATAACGACATTGAGTCCTAGTAGGAATCTTACTAGGACCCCATACATCTGCATGAAGAAGTTCAAAAACTTTATTACTAGACTGACTCTGACTCGAAGGGAACGAACTTCGATGATGCTTGCCCAACTGACATGCTTCACACTGAAATGATGTGGTGGAAGGAATCTGAGGAAAGACCGACCGAAGCTTTGACAATGAAGGATGACCAAGACGACGATGCCACTGAACAAGACTGAATGAATGTTCCACTGCAGCATGAACAATACCCATTGGATGATGTAGGTAGTAAATTCCATTTTCTTCATAGCCTCCACCAATCTTCCCCGTCAGTAAATCCTGGAAATGACAACCCATTGGATCAAATATTACTCTACAGTTTTGTTCTTTTATAAGGCAACTAACAGAGAGTAAACTTTGAGGAAAGTTTGGAGCATGAAGAGCATTTTTCAACTGTAATGAGGAGGATATAGAAATATTTCCCTGACCAACAACCGGGGAGGAGCTCCCATCGGCTAATGAGACTCCAAGTTGAGCCTTAATATCCTTTAGATTTGAAAAAACACGTGAATTTCCACACAAATGTCTGGATACACCAGAGTCAATAACCCACTTACTATCAGTCGGATGAAGATGATTTCCGGTTGAATAGGCAACACCAGCTACAGGAGGGGTGAAACTCAAAGGTCGAAGAGCTATCAGCTCATCATATTCCGCACGACTAAGGGTGATACTACTTTCATTTGCAGAGATATTCTCTTGTACATTTGTTGCCTCGATAGTAGTAACATTTGCTTTAGGAGTATATGACTTTGATGAAGAAGAGGTTGGCCGACCATGCTTATCCCAGCAACGATCTTCTAAATGTCCAGATTTTCCACAGAATGTACATTGAAGCTTTCATCTGCCTCCCATACCACGTCCACATCCTCGTCCTCTGATATTCTGAATATTTCCACGCCCATAACCAGATGAGACAACAAGAGCAGATGACTGAGTCACAGGCTGAGATTGTGGCAGAGAGATCGCAAGTCTACTCAGAGGATTGTAAGCATCAGCAAGAGTGGGAACATCTGATCCAGTCAACATTTGAACTTTTGCAACAGAAAAATCTGAAGAAAGACTTGTAAGAAAACGAGCAACCATGGTTTGTTCTTGATGATCCTTTTGCTTCGAGCAACAAAGAGGCCTGTGAGCATTAAGTCTTTCAAACGCAGCTTTGACAGAGGCATAGTACTGGGCCAAGGTCTGATCTCCCTGTTGCAAATTATATATTTCCTGTTTGACTTGCAGGATACGACTCACATTCGTTTCTTGTGAGTATGTATCACGAAGATTGTCCCACATTAGTTTGTCTGTATTATAGTAGACCAATCCATCTGCAATATGGGGTTCGACACTATTCATGATCCATGACATAACTATGTCATTATCTTCATCCTAAATAACATATTTTCCCAATTTCTCAGTGGGTTCGCCTTCCAACAAAATATGTTTTCGATGATGTCCAGATACCGACATCATAAAAGTTCTGGACCACCTGGCATAGTTGGTTTCATTCAACCTTACGGAAGAGCCATACGAGAAGGGGTTGGCAAAAGCCTTATACTCCTCAATATGTTCCATTTTGGAATCACATTTCGAAGTTTCAGCCATACTGAAGATGTGATTCAAATAAAAATCAGATTACCTCACTTGAACATCAAGTGTTCAAGAGGAATTTTCAACTCAGCAGGGAATCACACCTACTGTTTCCACAAAAACAACAGCCCACAAACAAAAAAAAAATTCAACACAGCAGGAAATCACACCTGTTATTTTCCACGACAGAAGGATAACTCATGACTGTTGAAATCCACATTCTGAAATAAACCAACCAACTAAAAACCAACTAAAGTTCAGGAATCACGAACATTGCTGGCCCAAACACATCACGACTAATGATAGTATGCAGTCACAAAACAAATATTCACTACACCTGCTGTTCTCCAAGCATATAAGGCACGACATCTCCAATAAGTCTTCAGGGCACAGTTAGACAGATCAATTATATTTCGATCACAAGCAATCAACACAGAAAAGAAATCTGTAATCACGGCAGAATTCTGATCACACGTAATCAGCACAGGAAAGAACTCAGCAAAATTCTGATCACACACAATCAGCACAGGAAAGAACTCAGCAATCACGGCAACACAGGAAATGAAGATTTCTGCTGCTCCCAAACAGCAGGAACACAACTCGACAACTCACGAACACAGGAAAGATCTCACGTCATGGCAGGAACAGGACTCGGCAACAACAGGCCACAGCTGGAGATCCAGATGAGGAGCTTAAGGGTTACGGCTCCACATCTTCTCCTTAGATCTGACGACAGATCTGGGTAACATCCCAGATCTGTTATCAAATCTTCCATAATCAAACAAGACCAAACCTGATTTTAAGAAGTCGTATTCGTTGATGAAGATCAGTCCCTGTTGATCACGCTCCCGAGATCGAGGGCTCTGATACCATGTAGAAGAGGATGCGATGCACATCCACTTGTGTGTGTAGAGAGAGAGAGAGAGAGAGAGAGACAGAGACGACTGGAGAATAGAAAACTCGTTAACTCTTTGATTAGGGCTTCTCTCTATATTAAATAGAGAGAGGCTAAAAGGAGAAATTACATCTAAGTCCTTATGAGAACAAAATTTCAAAAAACCTCTAATATGAAAGAACTTAAACTAGAAACCACCTATTCTCAACAATATATATATATATATATATATTCTCTAAAAATTTGGGTTAAATTTCGGGGCGTTACAATACTCGTGCTCTTCACCTTGCCTTACTCTTTTTTCTTCTTCCTCTTCTCAATTCTTTTCTTCGTGTTATATCTTCTTTAGCCCTTGTAACAATGGATGACAATGAAAATGTTACCATAAAACGCATCAAACTCAATGATTTCAATTGTGTAACATGGATTTCATTCACGAAGCACCTCATATGAGAAAAAGGGTTGTGGGGTCTAGTGGATGAGACCGATCAGAACCCAAGTTAATCCTTACCAAAGTAGAAAGTGAGAAAGAAGTACCTCTTACGGAGGTGAAAAAAACAAGGCAATAGACACCTATGAGAGGAAACAAAAGGAATAAAGAATGGGTCATGCCAAGATTATGCATTGACTTATTAGTGGTGTTGATATTAAAAAGTGCTTTAGTCTTGCTAAATTTGAACATGCAAATAAGGCATGAGATTATTTCAAGAGAATGTACTCTTAAAGATATTGCACATGTGTGCAATTTGCAAGACAAAATCGAGAATATGACTCAAGAGAACAAGAGTATTGGAGAATACTATAATGAATTATCTAAGCTTTGGGAAGAGTTGACTCTTCTTGAACCAAAATGACGTTGTCCCGAAGATATAGAACTCCGTCAAAATCAAATAGATACCGAGCATTTTTACCAATTCATCAATAGATTGAGGTCAGAATTTGAATCCACCAAATTCATTCTTTTTCATCAAGCAAAAGTTTCCTCAATTAAAGACGCTATAGAGGAATTAAGTGTAGAGAAAAATAGACTTAAAAATATGATTTCTAAAAGTGATAATGACTCGGTTCTAGTCGTATCTAGTATCTAGACCGAAAAACTATGTTTGTACCTACAAACCACCACATTATGGAAGGCCAAACAATGAGCATTATAGAAAACAAGATAATAAGTATGAGAAGAAAAAAGTTATTTGTTATTATTGTCATGAACCGAGACATGTCAAAACCTATTGTCCTAAATTGAAAAGGCCTTATGGGAAGAAGGTTGCCTTGGTTGGTCCTCCACAAGAGTCAAGTGATATAAAAACTGCTCAAGACTCATCTATTGAAAATATGTCCTTGACACAACTAGTGGAGGCTCTTCAACCTCTACTCAAAGGATCATCCTTATCAACTGGACCTACAGTTTCTTCTTTTTGCTTCTCTAATCCCGGTAAATCTCTTTAACTTCTTGACTCAGGTGCCTCATTTCATATGACACCAAATAGTGATATGTTATTTAAATGTCGTAACTCAAACGGTTCAAATGTGTTTACTGTTGATGAGACATCTCTTGAGATAAAAGGAATAAAATTTTTTGAAAATATTTCTCAAAATTCAAAAAAAATCTAAAATTAGATATTCCTAAATTAAATTTAAATCTTTTGTTTGATTCTCAATTATTTGTCCATGGATGTAATTTTTCCTTCTTCTCCAATGGTTGTCGGGTGCAGGATCACCAGTCAGGGAAGCTGATTGAGGAAGGCTATAGAGAAGGAGGCTTATACTATATAGATTTTTTGAAAATACCCAAGAATACTTTTTGTTGTAATGTTCAAAAATTAGATTTGGATTTATGGCATAAAAGGCTTGCCCATCCTAATGTATCTAAAATTCAATATTTTTTAAAGATGAAAAACTTTTGTAATTTTAAAAACTTTACATGTGAAGATTGTATTCTTGGCAAAATGAAGAGATTACCATTTCAATAAAGAACCTTTATTTTTTCTCGATCGCTTGAGTTAATACATTCGGATGTTTGAGGCCCAACACCTGTTATATCTAAGATTGAATTTGTGGATTATGTAATTTTTGTTGATGACTTTACTAGACATACTTGGATCTATTTTCTTAAACACAAATATGAAGTTTTCTTATATTTTCAAATGTTTCACAATTTGGTTAAAAATAAATTAAAAAATGATATCTCTATCTTTCGTACTGATTCAGGGGAATTTTTTTTATCAAAAGAACTTAAAGACTATCTAGATTTAAATGGTATTACACATCAAAAATATTGCTCTTACACTCCACAACAAAATGGTTTAGCTGAAAGAAAGCATAGGATATTATAGAAACAACAAAAACATTGCTTATTGCAAACTAACTACCTAAACCAATAGTGATGGAACTCTTGAAAAATACAAAGCTAGATTAGTTGCCAAGGGATATTCCCAAGAGTATGAAATAAATTATGAAGAAACATTTGCCCCAGTTGCTAGGATGGTCACAGTTAAGACCTTAGTAGCCCTAGCCTCCGTGAGAAGATTGTCAATATATTAAATGGGCGTTAAGAATGCATTTCTTAATGGGAATTTAGCTTAAAAAGTTTATATGGAAGCACCATCTGGTATAATTATTCTTAAAGGAAAAGCTCTTCGTTTGGATAAAATTTATAGTCTTAATCAACCACCAAAGGCATGGTATGACAGGTTTAGTCAAGTTATGCTTGATATTAGATTTCATTCTTGTTTGATTGACACAACTTTGTTTGTTAAGGTTTCTGATGTAGGTATGATTATTCTTCTCTTCTATATGGACGACATGATTATCACTGGAGGGGACAAAAAGAGAGTTGAACACATTAAAAACCTTCTCAAAAAATATTTTGAAATGACTGATTTGGATTTTTTTAAATATTTTCTTGGAATTGAAGTAGCCTATTCTTCTAGAGGTTATCTATTGACTTAATCTAAATTTGCTCTAGATATTTGTTGTCAGACCTGTAATCTCAGGTGATAAGAAGGCTGACACTCTCAAAGTTGTAAATACTAAGATGAGAATTGATGATGGAGAACCATTGAAAAATCTGATGTTGTATAGACAACTTATCAGGCTACTTTCTTATCTTTCAATTACGAGACCTGATATAGCATGTTGTTCACACAAGCCAATTTCAACATGTTCTTACTTCTGTTCATACGGCAACAGTTTTGCGTATTATTAGATATATTAAGACTTCTATTTTTTGAGGACTTTTTTTGTCTGCATAAAGACTTCTATCATTAGATTGAACTGCTTATACTGATGCTGATTAGGGAGGTGATTGGTAGAAAGTATCTGAAAAGGTATAATAAGAATGCTTAATTCATTCACACAGTCCAATAATGGACAAACACAAACCCACAATGGGGAATATATAAATAGTCCACTAAGGGACAACACAATAAGCCTTCAAAAAAGACAACACATAAAAAATATAAGAATCTTTATTGAATGAAGGCTTAAAAAGCCATAAGTTACATAGGGGATTACCCCTCTATTTATAAGCAAAGGAGTGAGTGAGTGAGAAAAGAGTGAGAGAGAGAGGGCATTGGGAGGCCCAACAAGGACTCGTTGGGCCCCTCAATGCAATGCATTTAATGCATTTACAATCAAGAAAAAGAAAAAGAAAAATAGAAAAAAGAAAAAGAAAAAGGAAAATAAAATAAAAGTAAAAAGACTAAAATACCCCTATTGGGCAGAATTACAGAAGCACCTTTTATCGGGTATGATGTGATATATATATATACATGATTATATATATTTTAACAGTGATCCTAATAACCGACACTCAACTACAGGTTTTTGTGTATTTTTAGGTGAATCGTTGATTTCATGGCAGTGTAAGATATAGCAAAAGGTATCTCTCTTCTACTGAAGGAGAATACCGATCCATAACTACAACCACTATGGAGGTGGTCTGGTTAAGAAGATTGTTGGATGGTATAGGCGTCCAGATTGAAGGAGCTTCAAGGCTCTGTTGTGACAACAAAAGTTCTATCTACATTGCTAGTAACAGGACCTTTCACGAACGCACCAAGCATATTGAGATGAATTGTCACTATGTACGAAAGAAGAATCTACATGGCACTATCGATCTTCCTTATGTTATATCAGAATATCAGTTGACAAATTTCTTTATCAAACCTCTCGTTGCTCTTAGATTTGACTTTCTCTTAGGCAAACTTTCGGTTATCCAACCATAAGTTTGAGGGGAAGTGTTAATATATATATATATATACAGTGTAAATACATAAGTATTATGTATATATATATACATATACATATGTATACATATATGTATTTATATACATACCTAACTTGGTTAGTTTATTTTAAACATTTTTGTTCTTGTTGAACCAGTCGACACTTGTTGACTAGTAAAAAAATAGTCGTTGGGAGATCGTTGGACCTCTCCAACGACTCTTTTGGAGCTCCCCATTTTTGTGTATATATAGAGGTGAAATCCCTCTCTTGTGTAATGCTTCGTGCATGAATTCTACATCAATAAAATATTATTTTTTACATTTGTGAGCATTCTTTGTGGGCCCCTTTAGTGGGTTTTGTGAGTGAGCCTATTTGTGGTTCTCTTTATGTGTTCACTTTGGTGTTTTGGTGGACCTTCTTGTGGCTCTTTTGTGTGTCCACTTGGTGATTTGGTGAACATCGTTGGAGGCTCTCATTTCCTTACAATATCATGTGTTAAATTTAATGATTATACAGTATGAAGTTTGATTTTATCCATATCTTAACACTAGAAAATGCATGGTCCTAACTAGTCTGAGTTACTGAGTCGACCCGCTAACTCGGTTAGGCAATCTGAATCCAAGTCACTAGTTTACCAACTATGAATCAAATGTCATGCACTTAAGGAAACAACTCTTAGATTGCAAGAAAGAGAATCAATCTATTTTAGAGCACCTTGCCAAGATTAGAGGTTTATGTGATCAACTCGCCATCATCGAACAATCTATAACTTAGAGAGTTACGCATTGCATGCATATAAATCGTTTGTTACTTCAATGTATGCAAAACCACGTTATTCTACTATTATCGAGTCACACCCCATGTTACACCAAGAATCATTGTTTCTTGAGAAAAGCACCCAATTCTAGTTCTAGTTCTAATAAAAGTGTTGGTCACAATTGTTAAAGTATATATATATATATATATTCATATATATATTTATTAACATAATGTAATAGGTAATGCCCATCAGGGCCTTTTTGGTCTTTTCACTGTTGTAATAGGGTCAGCCTAGTAGGGGCTGTTTTATATTTTTTATATCTTATTTTTATTTTATATATTTTTTAAATCAAATATGGCTGTTAGGGCAGCCTAAATAGTTGTTGGGTTGCTACCAATGATCATAATGTCCATTGGGGGCTAGCCCAACAACTAGTTGGGCTTCCCCCTTCTCTCTCGTTTTTTGTTATAAATAGGAGCTTTTCCCTTTGTAAATGTTAATGCAGTCAATAATACACATATTTTTTGTATTCTCTTGTAGCCCTTTTAGGCACTTTGGTGCTTGTGTATTGACTTTGATTTTTGTATTGTCCCTCGGTGGACTTGTATTTGTGCTTAAGCATATTGTTCTTGTACTTTTGCTTGTTTCATTACATGGTATCATTGCTGAGGAACCTTGGAGCAACTTGTTCGTGGTGATCATGGGATCGTGTGCTCGTGAAGATTGTGGTAGACGTGTTCTTGACCACCTTATCTCTCTTTTACTTCTCTACTTCAATATGGAGCCAAAAATTAGATTGAAGCCATGAATATAAAATTAGAAACCCTTCAAAAGGCTCACACTTGGGAAATAGTAAACCTACCTTTAGGAAAGAAATTCATAGGATGTAGATGGGTATTTAAGGTTAAAACCAGAGTTACCGGAAGCTTCTTCAATAGGTGGGAAGCTCGCTTCCCGGAAACTCGTTTTGAAAGCACGATACTCGTTGCTTCCAAAACTTGATGAGAACCTCGATTCCCCCATGCTGCTCCTATGTTTTTCACACACTTCATCTATTCTTCTTATATGTTCTCTTAACTTTTCATGTTTTTTTGTGTTTTCTCAAACTCTTCTCACTCACTTCCATGTGCTTTCTCTAAATTGGTAGTCATCATTTTTAGATTTTGCTAAAAATGTAATTTTTACACTAAAAAATCATGAAATTTAATATTAGTCTCTTTTATTTTAGTTTTTATTTGTGTTTCATTTTGATTCTCATTCAATTCTTATATATTTTTTTATTCCTCGCTTCCCGCTTCCTATACATTTTAAAATGCATCGCTTTTTGCTTTTGCTTCCCGTATCGTTTCCCGCTTCCTAGTCTGTCAACCTTGGTTAAAACTAAATGTGATGAAACCTTAAAAAGATAGAAGGCTAGGTTAGTTGCGAAAGGATACGCCCAGGAGTATGAGGGAGGCCTTTGCACTCGTAACTAGGATGACTAATGTTAAAACCTTAATAGCTATTGCGTTCATCCAAAATTGACCTATTTATCAATTGGATATCAAAAATGCTCTCCTCAATGAAGAATTTTCTGAAGAAGTATACATGGATCCTCCGTCAGGATTTGATATTGAAAAATGAAAGATTTTAAAACTTAGAAAGACCTTATATGGTCTTAAACAAGCCCCTAAGGCTTGGCATGACAGATTTAACACTTTTATGATTAGTTTGGGCTTTCGTTCTTGTTATATTGATATTACTTTTTTTGTCAAGAATAAAAATATTGACGTTGTTATACTTTTACTATACATAGATATGATAATTACTGGAAATGACAAAAAAGGAATTATTGAAATAAAAAATATTTAAGAAAAAATATATGTCTGATCTGGGATTCTTGAGGTACTTTCTAGGTATTGAAGTGGCCTACTCTCCCAAAGGGTATGTTCTATAACAAATAAAACTCGTTGCTGATATTTGTGCCAAGTCTGAAATTTCAAGTGAAAAGGTGGAAACTCCTAAGGTTCTTAATTCAAAATTGAGACTCGAAGCTGGAACTTTACTTGAAGATCCTACACTATATCAACAGTTAATCGGATCCATCACTTATCCATCACGAGACCTGATATAGCTCATGTAGTTTATGTAGTCAATCAATTTCAACATGCCCCAACAATTGTACATATGAGTGCAGTGTTGAGGATTGTCAGATACATTAAAAATTCGATCACTATAGGGATTTTCTTATTCTCATCCTCTAATGATGTTGATTTGGGAGAAAATCCCAATGATAGAATCTCAACAATTGATTTTTGTGTAATTTAGGAGGTTATCTAATTTCGTAGAGATGTAAGAAGTAACATAAAATATCATTGTCATCCACTGAAGCTGAATATCGTTTGATGGCTGCGACAACAATGAAACTTTTGTGGCTAAGGAATCTTCTCAAAGACATGGGAGTAGTCATTTCCAAATCAGCGAAGATATATTGTGATAATAAGAGTGCAATTTATATTGAGAGCAACCATACCTTTCATGAGCCAACAAAACACATTTAGATAGATTGTCATTTTGTACGTGACAAATATCTAAGAGAAACTATCGAGTTGTTGTATGTTACATCAGAGTATTAACTTGCAGATTTATTCACAAAGGCTCTTCCTGCACATTGGTTTATTTTTCTCCTTAACAAACTTTCGGTGATTGCACTGTAAGTTTGAGAAGGGGTGTTAAAATATGTGTGTATTAACATAATGTAATAGGTAATACCCATCAAGGGCTTTTTGGTCTTTTCACTATTGTAATAGAGTCAGCCTAGTAGGGACTGTTTTATATTTTTTATATATATTTTTTGTTTTTTTGTATTTTTTAAATTAAATATGGCTGTTGGGGCAGCCCAACTAGTCATTGGGATGCTCCCAACAGTCATATTTATGACCGTTGAGGGCTAGCCCAACAACTAGTTGGGCTGCCCTCTTCTCTCTCTTTTTTTATTATAAATAGGGGCTTTTCCCTTTGTAAATGCTAATGCTTTCTAAGCATTTTATGAAGTCAATGATACTTATATTTTTTATATTCTCTTGTTTAGCTCTCTTGTATCCCTTGTATGCTCTTTGGTGCTTGTGTATTGACTTTGATTTTTGTATTGTCCATTAGTGTACTTGTATTTGTGCTTAAGCGCATTGTTCTTGTTCTTCTGTTTGTTTCATTACAACAATGTCCGTTTTACAAACAACACTGGTAATTCCAATTTTGAGGGAAGATCAGTGATGCAGCTGTATTGGAGAAGGCGTGAAACAATGGCCACCGTGAAACAATGGCTGACCTCTTTATTAAACTCAGCAAAGATTTCAATAACAGAAGGGAATTCAATGACAATTAAAGAATAAAAAAAAGAAGACAATAGGCAGAAAGAAAAAACAGGAAAACTGCAGAAGATAGAAGACGGCTGGAGTTTCAATATTCTCTGCCTTCACGCAACCCTAGACAGTGCTTCTTAAAGACTGTTTGCTGGACCGGGTCGTGGGTCCAGATTTGGATCCGACCCACGACCTGGGTCAGTATCTCTTTGCAGCTGGTTCTGGGGCGTGCGAGCTCCACCACGCCTGACGTAGGTGCGCAGGGGTACCTCCCTGCGTCATGGCTCCGTCCCTGCAAGTGAGTCATATTCACGGGGTCCTTCATCTGCCCTGTGTGGTGGATCGAGTGGCACGATGGGCCCAATCGGGTCCTGCCCTGCATCATTCTCCCCTAGTTGGGAAGAAGTCGGCTCTGTCGACTTGTTGTTGCCACAGTAAGCATATAGATCAGCCACGTTGAAAATAGGGGAAATATGCCAATCATCGGGCAGCTCAAGGAGGTAAGCATTCGAACCCAATCGCTGAAGGATCCTAAAAGGGCCATACTTGTTAGGACTTAATTTGCTATAGGTGCCTACAGGAAAACGCTCTGGTCGCAGATACACCCAGACGAGTTGACCGACCTCGAACTGGACATCACGACGACTCTGATCTACGAAAGCTTTGTAGGTCTCATAACTTTCAACAAGTTTGGCCCGAACTTGTTTGTGAACGTCACGCATATACTCAACGACATCAAAGGCATCCGGAGCTGGAGCTGAGAGATCTGATACAGGGGCTAGGTCAACGACATGGGTGGGAGACCGACCATACACTACTTGGAACGGAAATTTACCAGTAGAACGGTTAATGGAGTTGTTATAGGCGAACTCGGCTTGGGGCAATACGAGATCCCAAGTTTTGACATTTTCGCCCACTAGACTCCGTAACAAATTTCCTAAGGTGCGGTTCACGACTTCGGTTTGGCCATCAGTCTGGGGATGATATGCACTACTGAACTGAAGCTTAGTTTTCAAGAGGGCCCATAACGATTTCCAAAAGTGGCTCATAAAACGAGTGTCGCGATCAGAAGTGATTGTATGAGGTAGACCGTGGAAACGGGCAACATCCTTGAAATAATATGAGGCGACTAAAGAGGCATCGGTGGTGCGCTTGCACGGAACAAAGATAGCCATTTTGGAGAACCGGTCAACAACTACTAAAATGAAATCAAAACGACGTGGTGTGCGGGGAAGGCCCACGATAAAATCCATGGATACATGCTCCCACGGTCGTTCAGGAATGGGTAACGGGGTGTACAGACCACTATTCCCAACAGTCATATTTATGACCGTTGAGGGCTAGCCCAACAACTAGTTGGGCTGCCCTCTTCTCTCTCTTTTTTTATTAGAAATAGGGGCTTTTCCCTTTGTAAATGCTAATGCTTTCTAAGCATTTTATGAAGTCAATGATACTTATATTTTTTATATTCTCTTGTTTAGCTCTCTTGTATCCCTTGTATGCTCTTTGGTGCTTGTGTATTGACTTTGATTTTTGTATTGTCCATTAGTGTACTTGTATTTGTGCTTAAGCGCATTGTTCTTGTTCTTCTGTTTGTTTCATTACAACAATGTCCGTTTTACAAACAACACTGGTAATTCCAATTTTGAGGGAAGATCAGTGATGCAGCTGTATTGGAGAAGGCGTGAAACAATGGCCACCGTGAAACAGTGGCTGACCTCTTTATTAAACTCAGCAAAGATTTTAATAACAGAAGGGAATTCAATGACAATTAAAGAATAAAAAAAAGAAGACAATAGGCAGAAAGAAAAAACAGGAAAACTGCAGAAGATAGAAGACGGCTGGAGTTTCAATATTCTCTGCCTTCACGCAACCCTAGACAGTGCTTCTTAAAGACTGTTTGCTGGACCGGGTCGTGGGTCCAGATTTGGATCCGACCCACGACCCGGGTCAGTATCTCTTTGCAGCTGGTTCTGGGGCGTGCGAGCTCCACCACGCCTGACGTAGGTGCGCAGGGGTACCTCCCTGCGTCATGGCTCCGTCCCTGCAAGTGAGTCATATTCACGGGGTCCTTCATCTGCCCTGTGTGGTGGATCGAGTGGCACGATGGGCCCAATCGGGTCCTGCCCTGCATCATTCTCCCCTAGTTGGGAAGAAGTCGGCTCTGTCGACTTGTTGTTGCCACAGTAAGCATATAGATCAGCCACGTTGAAAATAGGGGAAATATGCCAATCATCGGGCAACTCAAGGAGGTAAGCATACGAACCCAATCGCTGAAGGATCCTAAAAGGGCCATACTTGTTAGGACTTAATTTGCTATAGGTGCCTACATGAAAACGCTCTGGACGCAGATACACCCAGACGAGTTGACCGACCTCGAACTAGACATCACGACGACTTTGATCTACGAAAGCTTTGTAGGTCTCATAACTTTCAACAAGTTTGGCCCGAACTTGTCTGTGAACGTCACGCATATACTCAACGGCATCAAAGGCATCCAGAGCTGGAGCTGAGAGATCTGATACAGGGGCTAGGTCAACGACATGGGTGGGAGACCGACCATACACTACTTGGAACGGAGATTTACCAGTAGAACGGTTAATGGAGTTGTTATAGGCGAACTCGGCTTGGGGCAATACGAGATCCCAAGTTTTGACATTTTCGCCCACTAGACTCCGTAACAAATTTCCTAAGGTGCGGTTCACGACTTCGGTTTGGCCATCAGTCTGGGGATGATATGCACTACTGAACTGAAGCTTAGTTTTCAACATGGCCCATAACGATTTCCAAAAGTGGCTCATAAAACGCGTGTCGCGATCGGAAGTGATTGTATGAGGTAGACCGTGGAAACGGGCAACATCCTTGAAATAATATGAGGCGACTAAAGAGGCATCGGTGGTGCGCTTGCACGGAACAAAGATAGCCATTTTGGAGAACCGGTCAACAACTACTAAAATGGAATCAAAACGACGTGGTGTGCGGGGAAGGCCCACGATAAAATCCATGGATACATGCTCCCACGGTCGTTCAGGAATGGGTAACGGGGTGTACAGACCACTATTCCCAACAGTCATATTTATGACCGTTGAGGGCTAGCCCAACAACTAGTTGGGCTGCCCTCTTCTCTCTCTTTTTTTATTATAAATAGGGGCTTTTCCCTTTGTAAATGCTAATGCTTTCTAAGCATTTTATGAAGTCAATGATACTTATATTTTTTATATTCTCTTGTTTAGCTCTCTTGTATCCCTTGTATGCTCTTTGGTGCTTGTGTATTGACTTTGATTTTTGTATTGTCCATTAGTGTACTTGTATTTGTGCTTAAGCGCATTGTTCTTGTTCTTCTGTTTGTTTCATTACAACAATGTCCGTTTTACAAACAACACTGGTAATTCCAATTTTGAGGGAAGATCAGTGATGCAGCTGTATTGGAGAAGGCGTGAAATAATGGCCACCGTGAAACAATGGCTGACCTCTTTATTAAACTCAGCAAAGATTTCAATAACAGAAGGGAATTCAATGACAATTAAAGAATAAAAAAAAGAAGACAATAGGCAGAAAGAAAAAACAGGAAAACTGCAGAAGAT
Source organism: Nuphar pumila (assembly GCF_984573655.1). Taxonomy (NCBI): domain Eukaryota; kingdom Viridiplantae; phylum Streptophyta; class Magnoliopsida; order Nymphaeales; family Nymphaeaceae; genus Nuphar; species Nuphar pumila. Next base: position 31,636,897 of record NC_143262.1, on the reverse strand, counting down.
AGAAGACGGCTGGAGTTTCAATATTCTCTGCCTTCACGCAACCCTAGACAGTGCTTCTTAAAGACTGTTTGCTGGACCGGGTCGTGGGTCCAGATTTGGATCCGACCCACGACCCGGGTCAATATCTCTTTGCAGCTGGTTCTGGGGCGTGCGAGCTCCACCACGCCTGACGTAGGTGCGCAGGAGTACCTCCCTGCGTCATGGCTCCGTCCCTGCAAGTGAGTCATATTCACGGGGTCCTTCATCTGCCCTGTGTGGTGGATCGAGTGGCACGATGGGCCCAATCGGGTCCTGCCCTGCATCATTCTCTCCTAGTTGGGAAGAAGTCAGCTCTGTCGACTTGTTGTTGCCACAGTAAGCATATAGATCAGCCACGTTGAAAATAGGGGAAATATGCCAATCATCGGGCAGCTCAAGGAGGTAAGCATACGAACCCAATCGCTGAAGGATCCTAAAAGGGCCATACTTGTTAGGACTTAATTTGCTATAGGTGCCTACATGAAAACGCTCTGGACGCAGATACACCCAGACGAGTTGACCGACCTCGAACTAGACATCACGACGACTTTGATCTACGAAAGCTTTGTAGGTCTCATAACTTTCAACAAGTTTGGCCCGAACTTGTCTGTGAACGTCACACATATACTCAACGGCATCAAAGGCATCCGGAGCTGGAGCTGAGAGATCTGATACAGGGGCTAGGTCAACGACATGGGTGGGAGACCGACCATACACTACTTGGAACAGAGATTTACCAGTAGAACGGTTAATGGAGTTGTTATAGGCGAACTCGGCTTGGGGCAATACGAGATCCCAAGTTTTGACATTTTCGCCCACTAGACTCCGTAACAAATTTCCTAAGGTGCGGTTCACGACTTCGGTTTGGCCATCAGTCTGGGGATGATATGCACTACTGAACTGAAGCTTAGTTTTCAACAGGGCCCATAACGATTTCCAAAAGTGGCTCATAAAACGCGTGTCGCGATCGGAAGTGATTGTATGAGGTAGACCGTGGAAACGGGCAACATCCTTGAAATAATATGAGGCGACTAAAGAGGCATCGGTGGTGCGCTTGCACGGAACAAAGATAGCCATTTTGGAGAACCGGTCAACAACTACTAAAATGGAATCAAAACGACGTGGTGTGCGGGGAAGGCCCACGATAAAATCCATGGATACATGCTCCCACGGTCGTTCAGGAATGGGTAACGGGGTGTACAGACCACTATTCCCAACAGTCATATTTATGACCGTTGAGGGCTAGCCCAACAACTAGTTGGGCTGCCCACTTCTCTCTCTTTTTTTATTATAAATAGGGGCTTTTCCCTTTGTAAATTCTAATGCTTTCTAAGCATTTTATGAAGTCAATGATACTTATATTTTTTATATTCTCTTGTTTAGCTCTCTTGTATCCCTTGTATGCTCTTTGGTGCTTGTGTATTGACTTTGATTTTTGTATTGTCCATTAGTGTACTTGTATTTGTGCTTAAGCGCATTGTTCTTGTTCTTCTGTTTGTTTCATTACAACAATGTCCGTTTTACAAACAACACTGGTAATTCCAATTTTGAGGGAAGATCAGTGATGCAGCTGTATTGGAGAAGGCGTGACACAATGGCCACCGTGAAACACTGTCTGACCTCTTTATTAAACTCAGCAAAGATTTTAATAACAGAAGGGAATTCAATGACAATTAAAGAATAAAAAAAAGAAGACAATAGGCAGAAAGAAAAAACAGGAAAACTGCAGAAGATAGAAGACGGCTGGAGTTTCAATATTCTCCGCCTTCACGCAACCCTAGACAGTGCTTCTTAAAGACTGTTTGCTGGACCGGGTCGTGGGTCCAGATTTGGATCCGACCCACGACCCGGGTCAGTATCTCTTTGCAGCTGGTTCTGGGGCGTGCGAGCTCCACCACGCCTGACGTAGGTGCGCAGGGGTACCTCCCTGCGTCATGGCTCCGTCCCTGCAAGTGAGTCATATTCACGGGGTCCTTCATCTGCCCTGTGTGGTGGATCGAGTGGCACGATGGGCCCAATCGGGTCCTGCCCTGCATCATTCTCCCCTAGTTGGGAAGAAGTCGGCTCTGTCGACTTGTTGTTGTCACAGTAAGCATATAGATCAGCCACGTTGAAAATAGGGGAAATATGCCAATCATCGGGCAGCTCAAGGAGGTAAGCATACGAACCCAATCGCTGAAGGATCCTAAAAGGGCCATACTTGTTAGGACTTAATTTGCTATAGGTGCCTACATGAAAACGCTCTGGACGCAGATACACCCAGACGAGTTGACCGACCTCGAACTAGACATCACGACGACTTTGATCTACGAAAGCTTTTTAGGTCTCATAACTTTCAACAAGTTTGGCCCGAACTTGTCTGTGAACGTCACGCATATACTCAACGGCATCAAAGGCATCCGGAGCTGGAGCTGAGAGATCTGATACAGGGGCTAGGTCAACGACATGGGTGGGAGACCGACCATACACTACTTGGAACGGAGATTTACCAGTAGAACGGTTAATGGAGTTGTTATAGGCGAACTCGGCTTGGGGCAATACGAGATCCCAAGTTTTGACATTTTCGCCCACTAGACTCCGTAACAAATTTCCTAAGGTGCGGTTCACGACTTCGGTTTGGCCATCAGTCTGGGGATGATATGCACTACTGAACTGAAGCTTAGTTTTCAACAGGGCCCGTAACGATTTCCAAAAGTGGCTCATAAAACGCGTGTCGCGATCGGAAGTGATTGTATGAGGTAGACCGTGGAAACGGGCAACATCCTTGAAATAATATGAGGCGACTAAAGAGGCATCGGTGGTGCGCTTGCACGGAACAAAGATAGCCATTTTGGAGAACCGGTCAACAACTACTAAAATGGAATCAAAACGACGTGGTGTGCGGGGAAGGCCCACGATAAAATCCATGGATACATGCTCCCACGGTCGTTCAGGAATGGGTAACGGGGTGTACAGACCACTATTCCCAACAGTCATATTTATGACCGTTGAGGGCTAGCCCAACAACTAGTTGGGCTGCCCACTTCTCTCTCTTTTTTTATTATAAATAGGGGCTTTTCCCTTTGTAAATGCTAATGCTTTCTAAGCATTTTATGAAGTCAATGATACTTATATTTTTTATATTCTCTTGTTTAGCTCTCTTGTATCCCTTGTATGCTCTTTGGTGCTTGTGTATTGACTTTGATTTTTGTATTGTCCATTAGTGTACTTGTATTTGTGCTTAAGCGCATTGTTCTTGTTCTTCTGTTTGTTTCATTACAACAATGTCCGTTTTACAAACAACACTGGTAATTCCAATTTTGAGGGAAGATCAGTGATGCAGCTGTATTGGAGAAGGCATGAAACAATGGCCACCGTGAAACAGTGTCTGACCTCTTTATTAAACTCAGCAAAGATTTTAATAACAGAAGGGAATTCAATGACAATTAAAGAATAAAAAAAAGAAGACAATAGGCAGAAAGAAAAAACAGGAAAACTGCAGAAGATAGAAGACGGCTGGAGTTTCAATATTCTCTGCCTTCACGCAACCCTAGGCAGTGCTTCTTAAAGACTGTTTGTTGGACCGGGTCGTGGGTCCAGATTTGGATCCGACCCACGACCCGGGTCAGTATCTCTTTGCAGTTGGTTCTGGGGCGTGCGAGCTCCACCACGCCTGACGTAGGTGCGCAGGGGTACCTCCCTGCGTCATGGCTCCGTCCCTGCAAGTGAGTCATATTCACGGGGTCCTTCATCTGCCCTGTGTGGTGGATCGAGTGGCACGATGGGCCCAATCGGGTCCTGCCCTGCATCATTCTCCCCTAGTTGGGAAGAAGTCGGCTCTGTCGACTTGTTGTTGCCACAGTAAGCATATAGATCAGCCACGTTGAAAATAGGGGAAATATGCCAATCATCGGGCAGCTCAAGGAGGTAAGCATACGAACCCAATCGCTGAAGGATCCTAAAAGGGCCATACTTGTTAGGACTTAATTTGCTATAGGTGCCTACATGAAAACGCTCTGGACGCAGATACACCCAGACGAGTTGACCGACCTCGAACTAGACATCACGACGACTTTGATCTACGAAAGCTTTGTAGGTCTCATAACTTTCAACAAGTTTGGCCCGAACTTGTCTGTGAACGTCACGCATATACTCAACGGCATCAAAGGCATCCGGAGCTGGAGCTGAGAGATCTGATACATGGGCTAGGTCAACGACATGGGTGGGAGACCGACCATACACTACTTGGAACGGAGATTCACCAGTAGAACGGTTAATGGAGTTGTTATAGGCGAACTCGGCTTGGGGCAATACGAGATCCCAAGTTTTGACATTTTCGCCCACTAGACTCCGTAACAAATTTCCTAAGGTGCGGTTCACGACTTCGGTTTGGCCATCAGTCTAGGGATGATATGCACTACTGAACTGAAGCTTAGTTTTCAACAGGGCCCGTAACGATTTCCAAAAGTGGCTCATAAAACGCGTGTCGCGATCGGAAGTGATTGTATGAGGTAGACCGTGGAAACGGGCAACATCCTTGAAATAATATGAGGCGACTAAAGAGGCATCGGTGGTGCGCTTGCACGGAACAAAGATAGCCATTTTGGAGAACCGGTCAACAACTACTAAAATGGAATCAAAACGACGTGGTGTGCGGGGAAGGCCCACGATAAAATCCATGGATACATGCTCCCACGGTCGTTCAGGAATGGGTAACGGGGTGTACAGACCACTATTCCCAACAGTCATATTTATGACCGTTGAGGGCTAGCCCAACAACTAGTTGGGCTGCCCTCTTCTCTCTCTTTTTTTATTATAAATAGGGGCTTTTCCCTTTGTAAATGCTAATGCTTTCTAAGCATTTTATGAAGTCAATGATACTTATATTTTTTATATTCTCTTGTTTAGCTCTCTTGTATCCCTTGTATGCTCTTTGGTGCTTGTGTATTGACTTTGATTTTTGTATTGTCCATTAGTGTACTTGTATTTGTGCTTAAGCGCATTGTTCTTGTTCTTCTGTTTGTTTCATTACAACAATGTCCGTTTTACAAACAACACTGGTAATTCCAATTTTGAGGGAAGATCAGCTGTATTGGAGAAGGCATGAAACAATGGCCACCGTGAAACAGTGTCTGACCTCTTTATTAAACTTAGCAAAGATTTTAATAACAGAAGGGAATTCAATGACAATTAAAGAATAAAAAAAAGAAGACAATAGGCAGAAAGAAAAAACAGGAAAACTGCAGAAGATAGAAGACGGCTGGAGTTTCAATATTCTCTGCCTTCACGCAACCCTAGACAGTGCTTCTTAAAGACTGTTTGCTGGACCGGGTCGTGGGTCCAGATTTGTATCCGACCCACGACCCGGGTCAGTATCTCTTTGCAGCTGGTTCTGGGGCGTGCGAGCTCCACCACGCCTGACGTAGGTGCGCAGGGGTACCTCCCTGCGTCATGGCTCCGTCCCTGCAAGTGAGTCATATTCACGGGGTCCTTCATCTGCCCTGTGTGGTGGATCGAGTGGCACGATGGGCCCAATCGGGTCCTGCCCTGCATCATTCTCCCCTAGTTGGGAAGAAGTCGGCTCTGTCGACTTGTTGTTGCCACAGTAAGCATATAGATCAGCCACGTTGAAAATAGGGGAAATATGCCAATCATCGGGCAGCTCAAGGAGGTATGCATTCGAACCCAATCGTTGAAGGATCCTAAAAGGGCCATACTTCTTAGGACTTAATTTGCTATAGGTGCCTACAGGAAAACGCTCTGGACGCAGATACACCCAGACGAGTTGACCGACCTCAAACTGGACATCACGACGACTCTGATCTACGAAAGCTTTGTAGGTCTCATAACTTTCAACAAGTTTGGCCCGAACTTGTCTGTGAACGTCACACATATACTCAACGACATCAAAGGCATCCAGAGCTGGAGCTGAGAGATCTGATACAGGGGCTAGGTCAACGACATGGGTGGGAGACCGACCATACACTACTTGGAACGGAGATTTACCAGTAGAACGGTTAATGGAGTTGTTATAGGCGAACTCGGCTTGGGGCAATACGAGATCCCAAGTTTTGACATTTTCGCCCACTAGACTCCGTAACAAATTTCCTAAGGTGCGGTTCACGACTTCGGTTTGGCCATCAGTCTGGGGATGATATGCACTACTGAACTGAAGCTTAGTTTTCAACAGGGCCCATAACGATTTCCAAAAGTGGCTCATAAAACGCGTGTCGCGATCGGAAGTGATTGTATGAGGTAGACCGTGGAAACGGGCAACATCCTTGAATTAATATGAGGCGACTAAAGAGGCATCGGTGGTGCGCTTGCACGGAACAAAGATAGCCATTTTGGAGAACCGGTCAACAACTACTAAAATGGAATCAAAACGACGTGGTGTGCGGGGAAGGCCCACGATAAAATCCATGGATACATGCTCCCACGGTCGTTCAGGAATGGGTAACGGGGTGTACAGACCACTATTCTGACGATGACCCTTGGACACTTGACACACATGACAGCCTTGGATAAACTTGACAACATCTTTTCGCATTTTGGGCCAAAAGTATCGTTCATCTAATAGAGCGAACGTCTTATCATGCCCGAAATGCCCTGCTAACCCTCCTTCATGTAATTCAGAAATCAACTGAAGTCTAAGGGAGAAATTGGGTACACATAATTGGTTACCACGGAAGAGGTAACCATTATGAATACAAAAACGGGGGTCGAGGTTGCGATCTGAAGAGGTGCACCCTTCCCAGAGTTTGTGAAAATCAGGGTCCGTAGGGTACAACTCTTTGCATTGCTCAAAGCCAATGACCTGCACCGACATAGTCATCAGAAGGTTGTTCTTCCTACTAAGAGCGTCAGCCACCTTGTTCAGGGTACCCGATTGATGCCGAAGCGAAAAGGTGTACTCCTGCAAGAAGCTGACCCACTTGGCATGACGAGCACTCAACTTTTTCTGACTGTTCAGGTACTTCAATGCCTCATGGTCCGTGTACAAGACAAATTCCTTATAAATGAGATAATGCCTCCAATAACGAAGGGCTTGTACAACGACATAGAACTCGACATCATAAGTAGAGTATTGGCACCTGGCCTGAGTCAGCTTCTCGCTAAAGAAGGCGACAGGCCTACGATTCTGACTCAAGACGGCGCCAATCCCCACTTTAGAGGCATCACATTCAACCTCAAAGACTGCACTAAAATCTGGGAGGGCTAAGACAGGAGCACTGGTCATTTTGTCCTTGATGATCGTAAAGGCTTTGCTAGCCGCTGGTGTCCAATGAAAGCTAGTACCTTTTAGGCACTCCGTGATGGGGGCCATAAGGGTACTAAAATTTCGCACGAAACGTTGGTAAAAGGTGGCTAACTCGTGGAAACTACGGATTTCTCCTATAGTCTTTGGGGTAGGCCAATCGACAATCGCTCGGACTTTAGCAGGGTCTGCCTTGACGCCATCGGAAGACACAATAAACCCTAAGAACACGACACTGGATGTCATAAACTTACACTTCTTGGCATTGGCATACAATTTTTCCTTTCTCAAAATATCTAAGACTTGACGCAGGTGACTCAAATGATCAGACAATGAAGAACTATAGACCAGGATGTCGTCAAAGTAGACGACAACAAACTTCCCAAGACACGGACGCAAGACTTGGGTCATCATGTTCATGAAGGTACTGGGGGCATTAGACAACCCAAACGGCATGACTAACCACTCGTACAATCCATCACGTGTCTTAAATGCCGTTTTCCACTCGTCTCCTTCGCGTATACGAATCTGATGATATCCGCTTTTTAAATCAATTTTAGAGAAAATGGAGGCACCGGATAACATATCAAACATATCATCTAAACGAGGAATGGGAAAACGGTATTTGACTGTGATGCGATTGATCGCACGGCTATCGACACACATGCGCATGGACCCATCTTTCTTAGGAGTGAGTAAGGCAGGCACGGCACAAGGACTAACGCTCTCACGAATAAAACCTTTTTTCAATAAGTCCTGAACCTGTCTTAACAACTCAGTGTGCTCGGAGGGGTTCATGCGATAAGCGGGAAGGTTGGGTAGACTCGACCCGGGCACAAAATCAATGGAATGTTGAACCACCCTTGTTGAAGGTAATCCATCAGGGAGGTCATCCGGCATAACGTCGCGGAATTCCTCGAGAAGAGGGGCAACGTCCGCGGGAATGGACACAGACAAACTCATCACTGGCTTAGCCACCAGGGCATAACAATAGCCATCTTCCTGGCAGTGGTCCAGGAAAAGCCGGTACGAGAGACCTGCGAGTCGGGGGACTCGCTCAGGTTTGTCCACTGTGGGGAAACCTGTCTCCCGGATAGGTAGAAGGACGATCTTATGGCCATTAAAGATAAAAGAGTAAGTGTTCTTACGGCCATCGTGAGTGGTCTGACGATCAAACTGCCAGGGACGTCCCAAAAGAATGTGACACGCATGCATAGGGGCCACATCACACCACACCTCATCGTGGTAGTGTTCCCCCATGGAAAACCGGACTAGGCAACGCTGAGTGATGAGAACCTCATTTCCTTTCTTGAACCAGGCCATCTTATAGGGTTGGGACAACTTTTCGGTGTTGAGTTTCAAGGTAGACACCACACTCTCAGACACCATGTTCTCACATGCTCCGGTGTCAATGATGACATCACAAGCGTGACCCTCACAGTTGCACCGGGTCCTAAAAATGTTATTCCTTAGCCATTTGGATGGAGCCGATTCTCGGGGTGTGGTCAACACATGACGGATGAACAACAAACTTTCGACGTTGCCGTCGAACTCTATAACTCCCCTCTCATCCTCAACCTCAACTAATGAATTGTCATCACTGTCACTCTCACTTGCAGACTCGACAATCCCTTCAACCAGATGGGTGTTCTTGCTCATGGTCGGACACTTGGACGCGACATGTCCTAACTCTTGACACCTAAAACAACGAAGGATCGACTCAGTAGGTTTGGCTTTGGACCGGGTGTGGAAAGCTGGACCTGACTGGTCAGGTTTGCTAAGGTCTGTCATAGGTTTTGAATCACTAGGGGAGCTTGCTCCCCTGGTTGGGAAACTGGGCTTGGGTCGGCTGGAGGCCTCATTACGAGTTGTCCGATATTCCTGCCTCCGCTTCAGCTTTTCCTCGATGTTCATGGCATAACTGCTGGCTTGATCTAATGTTTCGACTGTGACACAACTAAAATCATCAGAGATAGCAGGGCGGAGACCCGAAATGTACCTCGTGACCTGCTGACGAGACGTTTCCTCGATCTGCACACGCAGGGAAAGACGATGGAACTCCGCGGTGTACTCGGCTACAGTTCGGGAACCTTGGCGCAAGGTCAGGTATTCCTTGTAGGCTCGCTCAGCGTGATCCGAAGGCACGAACTTTGACTGCATCAGTCTTTGCATTTCCTCCCACGACTGTACGCGCTCTAATCCCTGCCGCTCCCTTGATCGTTGTAGCTCCACCCACCATGTCTGTGCTAGGCCTCTCAATCGTGTAGAAGCTAACGAGACACGGCGATGTTCAACAACTGTGTGATAATCGAAGAAGAACTGCACTGCATAAGACCAGTCGAAAAACTGCTCCGCGTCGAATCGTCCCGCAAACTCCGGAAGATCCAATTTCACGCCATAGGTGGAGGAGTGGTCTGGTGGTCTCTGTTGTCGCGGCTCCACTATTCCTGCAGGATGCTCATTCCAGAAAAGGTCGTCGTCCCATGCTGCTTCATTGCCCGTATGGCGGTATTGTTCGCCGGGATGCTGGTGCTGTCGACCTCTCCCGATGGGGGGTCGGCGGTCGGGGCGCGCCGGTTCCTGCTGACATTGCCTCGGTCGGGTTTGCCCATGGGCGGGCACCATCTGCGGCCGGTATTGTGGTATTGGAATGACGGGAAGTCCAAGGTTCGGGGGAGGGTTCGGTTGAGGTTCTGGTTCCGGACGGGTAGAATTGGTATGATATGGTGGTGGGTTAGGAGTATGGAGTTGGGACGGATACTGTATTGGGTTTTGGGTCAAGTTTGGGTAAACAAGTTGGTTTGGGTTTGGGTATGGGTATGGGTATGGGGCTTGATGGGTATATGGATGGGTTGACTCGCCCGATGGGATGTGGTTCGGGCTCACTCCTACACTACTCGTCGGACCCAGATATGGATGGGAAGGATCGAGGTTCGAGTTTTGGGGATAATAGGCTTGGTCTGAACTCGATCCCCGATCCAAGAGATTATGGGTCTGGTTTTGACCCGGCTCAAATCCAAACTGGAGCTCCGTCCGGGTCCGATATGGGCTAGGGTCGGCATGAGATCTACTTTGTAGGTCAAAATTATTGGGTTGGTTTTGGTGCGGGGTTGCCCGCGCACCTGAACCAACTAGGTAGGTTGGGTACGGGTGGCCTAGCCCCAAACCCGCTCCCTGGGACCCAAGGGTTGGTCCCAACGAAACGGGCCTATGCCCTGCTGGAACAAAAACCGAGTTGGACCCTCTGATGTCAGGTCCCTCCAAATGGGTCTGGCCCGCTCCCGCTCGTAGAGGTACCATCTCGGAGCCTCTCCGTGCGGGATCGAGAGGGAGCGATGGCTCTCCCCTGATTCGGACATACGAACCTGGGTCTATAATTGGGCCCAGCGTGACGCTGGGGCCCTGTCGACCCAGGTTCAAGTGCTGCGCATCGTGCGTGGTACCCTGCCACGAGTCTGGACCTGTAGGTGGGCCCAGCGCAAAGCTGGGACCCTGCAGGCTTGGGTCGACCTGCAGCATAGCCCCAGGCACGCGCGACCACTCGCCGGGCCCAGCAGGTGTCTCCTGCACACGGCTGGGGTCCTGCAGGGTCGGTCCTACCTGCGAACCCAACACAGGGAGGCGCGGTTTGGACGGTGGGACTGTTACCAGGGGGTTGCTGCTCATCGGGGCTCCCTGGTGTTGCTGGCAAGTACCCGGATTGGGAGTCTGCATTGGTGCCGTTAGGAGCGAAGGAGCATTACTGTGCTGGAGTTGGGTCGACAGACGGATTGAAGACTGAACAGGGTTCACGCCTGTCGCTACGCCATCCACCCGATCTGCGCCTGCGACTAGGGGTTGTGGCCCGGATGCTTCAAGGGCCACCAGTCGTTCATCGAAACCATCCATTCTCTTTGATAGACTGGCAACATCCCTGCTCATCCGCAGCATATTTTCTTGGATTTTTGTAAGTACATCCATCACACGCAGCATCTGATCTTCGCTGCGAGCCTCCTCACGTTCCTCGCTGCGAGCCTCCTCACGTTCCTCGCTGCGTACTGGATCGGTCCCTGCTTCAAGAGCTATCTCGCTGGTGAAGAAAGGGTGCGGCTCTGATACCACTTTGATGCAGCTGTATTGGAGAAGGCGTGAAACAATGGCCACCGTGAAACAGTGGCTGACCTTTTTATTAAACTCAGCAAAGATTTCAATAACAGAAGGGAATTCAATGACAATTAAAGAATGAAAAAAAAGAAGACAATAGGCAGAAAGAAAAAACAGGAAAACTGCAGAAGATAGAAGACGGTTGGAGTTTCAATATTCTCTGCCTTCACGCAACCCTAGACAGTGCTTCTTAAAGACTGTTTGCTGGACTGGGTCGTGGGTCCAGATTTGGATCCGACCCACGACCCGGGTCAGTATCTCTTTGCAGCTGGTTCTGGGGCGTGCGAGCTCCACCACGCCTGACGTAGGTGCGCAGGGGTACCTCCCTGCGTCGTGGCTCCGTCCTTGCAAGTGAGTCATATTCACGGGGTCCTTCATCTGCCCTGTGTGGTGGATCGAGTGGCACGATGGGCCCAATCGGGTCCTGCCCTGCTGCATCAATCAGGAACGGGTGGTGGATAACTGTTTCACTGGATGTGGTTGAGGAAGAAATGGTGGATTTGGTGGTTAAAGAAACTTCAATAGCATGGCATGTGGTCTTCTCCTAATATCAAATCAAAATTACTATTCAGTGGAAAGGCTCAAGCAAGCGTTTGTTAATAAACAGAGAAATGCAATCAAAATTAATAAACAGAGTGGAAAGGCTCAATCAAAATTACTGGCAAAGTTTGACAGTGTTTAATTGTTCACCATGGAACCCTTTTAGCTTCTGTTAATAAACAGAGAAATGCAAGAGTAATCTTTGTAATAAAAACCATCAAAAGTTGGCATTGCCTCTTTTATTCCAAATAGTTTCTTTTCAAGCTCGGATCACCAATCTAACCATCTGAGTGTGCGACTTGAAACTGATTGTAACAGTGTCTGTTCAGATCTGTGTAGGGTGGAAAGTGTATGCATGAAAGCTTGCAGTAAAAAATGGTCAGATCATATTATGTTGTATGTTCCTTGTCTAGTTTGTTACAAGGCTTATTTCTTGTGAGTTATGAGCAGGAAGTTGCATAAAAAAATCATGAAGTTATTAAGAGAGAACTTTAAATTAAAATACGATCAGGTGAAGCAAATAAGATCTATAAACTGTGGTCCATTCAGCAGCCAGCTGCTTGTCGGCTGACTTTCACAAGTGCGAAAGTGAACAAAGTTTGTGAAGTTAAGTTGCTGCATGTAAATGCCTAAATGAACTGATGTTACTATGCTTCTATTAGGCCCACATGGGTTTTGTGAATAAGTAATTTGTCTGATATAGTATTGATTCTTCATGCATTCAATGTTCTATCTGGAAGTATAGATGTACCATTTCTTAATTTTTCCCTTACCTGGGTAGGCTGCACAAGAGAACTACTTCACAACCACTCCACGAGAAGCTGTTACAATGGCACAAGAAGTAGTTAAAACCATGTTATCTAAAGGATATGTTCTAGGCAAAGATGCACTGAGCAAGGCAAAGGCTTTCGATGAATCTCATCAAGTCTCAGCTACGGCAACTGCCAAAGTTTCAGAATTGAGCAAGAGAATTGGACTCACCGACAGAATCAATGCAGGAATGGATGCATTCAAGTCCGTGGATGAGAGGTACCATGTTTCTGGAGCTACCAGAGCAGCAGTGGGAGCTACAGGAAGAGGTGTGGCAGCTGCCACTAATGCTGTTGTTAACAGTAGCTATTTCTCAGCTGGTGCTCTTTGGGTGTCTGATGCTCTTGCTCGGGCTTCTAACGTTGTGGCTGATATTGGAAGTCATGGCAGTAAAAAGTGAGCCACAGAAACTTCCTAAAGGTTTTTATGTATTTATTGTATCGTGCATGAGCAAACTGAGTTGGCTCCTCACTGCTTGAGCCTACTGAGTACTGACCAAGGCCACTTGTTATAATAATAATAAATGATAATAATATGAGAATTTCCAAAAATATTTAGTTAACTTTTGGTTGTTTTATTTAGTTAACTTTTGGTTGTTTTCTTTTCTTTTTTTTTCCAGAAAATGAGTGAGGTTGATGGCGTGACTAATCTGTATAGACCCTTAACTGGATTTGTTCTTCCCGTGTCCTAGCATATGTTAGTATCAATATATTAGTGTGCTCTCTGAACCGTCTTGCGTGTTTTCTTTTTCCTTCAATAAACACATTTGCAGATGGTTTAGTTCTTTACCCTCAGAGGGAGAGAGTTGGATCATTGATAATTTAGTTTATCTATATCATTGAAAGTCTGCATTATACATCGAGGAATTGGTAATTTATAGCATGTTTGATTGCATCTCATGTGATTTGGAATCACATGAGATGGAATCATGATTTCAAATCACTTTCTGTTTCTCATTTGCATGATATTCCAAATCACATGTTTGGTTAGCTGTTCATTTGAATGAGATTCTAAATTACATTTGTATGTAACCAAACATAGCATTGAAAGGCTGCGTTATGCATTAAGCTATCCTCTGATAAGTTACTTTTGTTTTTCCTTGTGACAGTGTATTGTATTTGAACACTAGTTACTCAACCACAACATTAGCTTTTGTTCTGGTAGCTTAATTGAAGGTTCTAGAACCTGCCAATGTTTTGACTGCAAGAAGGCATGAAAAATTTGTTGTCCATTTTAAAGATGGTTTATGTTCTTACTAGATGGGAGTCATACAAACAACCTTAATGGTCCCCAGCTCTTTTGTTACGAAGGGGAAAAGGGGAATGAAAAGAATTGAAAAGCCTTTTAGTTAGAGGAGATCCTCAAAGTAGGGTTGTTGCCCTTATGCCCTTGCCATTTTTGTTGCCTATGATACTGAGTAAGCCACTGGTAGGGATGTCAATGAATCAGATTATGTCTGATATCGGACCGAATTTGATTCCATTTAGTTGCATTTGGTAAGCTAAACCATATCCTATTATAATCAGATGTGGATACAGTTTTAATTTTTGCTACAAAATGGGACAAATATCCAAATTTGACGGATATCTGAATCCATTTACATGTAAAAAAGGCGGATGGTGTTATGAGCTTTTCACCATTCGTTTCTGAATCTGAATTTGAATCCATTTAACCAACATCCGATTAGTCGGATCTGGTATTGGTCACATCTGATCCTAATCCAAACCATTTACATCCCTAGCCACTGGTGGCGTGGTGCCAAAATGCAAAACTGACGCAGCTCGTTTGAAGCCAATCTCATGCTACAGGATCACCTCGTTTCATTGATTGACTATCTCGACCCAATTTTGTTCAGAGTTAATTTTGATCAATTCAAGGTGCTTTACAATTAACTGTAGAGGAAGAGACTGGCACTTTAAGTAAATTCCTTCTAGTGAGCGTGGCCATTGTTCCAACTCCAACCACGTCATGATTTTGGTGCTCATCAATTTTCCCATGGAGGAGAGAATTCTAGGGCCCCGGAAAGTGATTTCCAATACCGGGATCCAAACATTCCATTATGGACAGGGCTGTCAATGGATCGGGTTTACCAGGACCCGACCCAAACCAAACCCTATAGCGTCCGGGTATGGTGATAAATAATAAGACCCGATTAAAACCCGGGTTCAGATCTGAAGGTCCGATTAATACATGGACCCGAGTATAGTTTGTGAAATTTTATACCAGACCTCGACCCGACCGAGTTCCGATTAAGACCCGCAAATTTTCAATGTAAAATTGATACAAAAAAATATGGTTTTACTGGATCTGGTTCATGTAGTTCTTATTGGATCTGGGTATGATTTTTCTTATAGTGGACCAGATTAGAACTGGGTCTGGACCCGATACCATACCCGAAAACTGGGTCCAAGTCTTGTTCCACCTGGGTCTGAACAAAACCCGACCCGTTGACACCTCTAATTATGGAAGAGCATTTTTTATTTCGGTGCCTTTGCTGCAAGGGCTCTGTTTATGGTCCATTAGTTCTAAAATCAGCAATCCAGATTTGTGATGGTGGGATTCCCACATCAAGATCATCTGGTAATAGAATGATAGTGGCTCCCACATTAACATCTTCCAGCAATAAAAGGTTAAAATGATCAGAAAATCAACTGATTGGCTGTGTTAAACCTAATTAAACAGCCCATTAGTTTGTTTCTAAGGCTATCAAAGGCCCAACAATGGTGTAGGAAGAACATCCAATTCTTCAAAAACGTACCATGAATCTCCATGGAAGATTTAAAAAAAGAAAAAAAAAAGAAAGAACAAGATCAAAAGAAATTAGGAACCTTTGTTGTTATTATTTTTTGTTGGACAGTCAAGCTGGGGGATAGCCCCCATAGGGCTTGAACCTTAGACGCCTCGGTTTTGATAGTGCGGTCTAACGATAACCTAAGTCCAGCATGGATGATACCAGCTCACCAGTTTCCGACGAGCAATTAGCCAGAAGATGGCCGGACGGTGGTGGTGGGTAGTGGAAGTATGGTGGGAAGTGGGCATAAAGGGGGTAAAATGTGAGAAGGTGAGAGAGCACCGGATAAACCTGTTTTTTCAAGTAAAAAACCTAATCGCCCTGATTTTTCATAAATCAGGTTTTGTTTAAAATCTGGTTTGTGAAAACTAGGTTTTGTGTCACTCAAATGGACACGAAACCCAGTTTGTTTTGACAGAAAGTCGTTGTTCTATTTTTTTTCAACCCTCTTTTTTTTAAATGCAAAATATTTTTCATCGCGTATTCATTGTTTAGGCGTTTGTTTTTTTTTTTTATGACGAGGAACTCTCGCCGTAGTGAGGAAAACCCTGTGGCCCCACGACCAACCTGCCTTACTTACATGGCCTACCTCTAAAAGCTATGGACAAACCCATGCGTCAGTGGGGATTGATCCATTACCTTAATCTCAGCACCCTCACAACTACCCCACTTGCCACGCGGGCAATCTCCATAGTGATGTTTAACTTATCGCTAAGTATGATCAGGCCACACTAGATTTTGCAAGTAAACCCAACGCCCGCCCCCCTTTGGAGATAGGACATGAGCCAGCTAGTGAATCCAATAAACCTATCTGATTAACCTAATTCATGATGGTTAAGCCCAGGCCTGGTTTTGCCATCCCCGTCCAAAATCCGGATCCAACATAGGTCCAACTCATATGCAAGAAGAGGAAAAAGAAAAGCTGTTATTTTGCTCAATTAGTTGATATGTCATAGGATATAAGCGTAAAGATGCACTCCAACCCACTTAAAGCCTTGCACAAAATGACAAAAGAATTGCATAAGCACATATATACGATTCCTGAACTCGACAATATTAGAAAATAGGAAAAAAAATTGTCTTCATTCAATTCAAAAATTGTGTTTCTTTTTCATGTATGCCAAACTTTATCATGGCTCAACAATTATCAGATGTCTCATATTGAACTCTACACTTCCTGTACAAAATTCAACCAACTACGCACTCTTAGCATACAACAAGAAGTTTCCTTTGAAAAAAAAATGATGGAAAAAGGTCTTAAGCAAAATCAAAATTATCAAAAACCACTTCAAAGGGTATCAACAACAGAAGGAGCACCTCACAATACCATTCTCATTGCAGTCCGGGCACCTAAGAAAGCCAGCACCATCCTCCTCATACACCTTGCAGCTCCCATGGCAAGTCTCGCATGGCACGAACCTCGCATCCCCGCACCCCTCGCATGCGGATCGGGCCATGTCCTGCACCGGCAGCCCCTCTAGTAATGCACTGAGCTCGCCGGCATCGTGCATCTGCTTGACCTCCTCTGCGCCTCCGATGTACCGGCCACACACGAAGACCCTTGGCAATGGGTCCGGCCAGGGGTCACCCAGCAGGACCTTGAGCTCGTCCCTGAACCCGGAGTGCATGGACACGTCCCTCTCGTCCACCAACACTCCGAACCCCCTGAATATGAGCCTCACCGCACAACAGTCCTCGTAAGTTTTGCGTATTCCACGGAGGCTCGTCACATACAGAACAACCCGATCCTCGCCACGTGGCGGACATCCACTCAGTGGGGCCACCTGCGACATCTTCCTCACCAACCTCTCGTCAGTCCTTCCACGGAACGAGTTCGCCCTTGACCTCTTAGACTCGGATTTATCCGGTTCTTCTGAATCCGATTCGTACGTATCTGATTTAACCGATTCGATTGGTTTCTCGATCGACTCGGCGGTGGCGAACGCCGGGTTTTCTTCGGGAGAGAGCTCGTTGAGGGCCTTGCGGAACGTATCGAGGATATCTGGGTCAAAGTCGGGGAGGACCGAGGGCCCCGAGTCGCCCACCTGCAACCAGACCGGGCCGGGGGAGGCCGCGTTGCCTGTGGTGGTGGTGGTTGCGGTTGCGGGCTTGGAGAGGATGGAGTGGAAGGAGAAGGATCGGACGGTGGCGCTGCTGTGGTAACTTGGGAGGTAGAGCGGGGAGTGCTCTTCGAGGCCCTCCATGAGCTCCCACACGTCCATGGTCTCAGGCTCGCCAGGCGGTGTCACGGACGGTGTCGACTTCCTCTCGGCGCAGAGCTTATAATTTGCCACCTCCGCGGCCGAAGCATGTCCCTCGTACCCGCCACCTCTTACCTCGTTCTCTGTCTCCTCCTTATCTGCTTCTGCATAGTACTTCTCGTTGAGGGTGCCCAGCGTGGTGGAGGTGAGGGACACGGCGTGGCAGCTGTTGCACTTCCAATCGGAATGGTGGTGGATGGGCAAGGAGCGGCTCCGAGGCAGAGGGATGCTCGACAATTCGGGGCTACATTGCCGACGAACGTGCTTCGAGCTCGCACAACCCATATGTATATAGAGAGAGAGGTTGGAAGATTTTTTCTTTTGGGGAAGATGGGTGTAATGAATTCGTTTGTAAGAAGAGGAACGGGCCCCCTAGAGGCTAGAACAAGAACAATGAAGAGAGAGAGAGAGAGAGAGAGAGAGAGAGAGAGAGAGAGAGAGAGAGAGAGAGGATAAAACCTGAGATCTCTAATGAGTTCCGGGTGTTCCGGGAGACGTCAACCCCAGGAAATCCAGAATTTCTATTAAAAACCCCCGGGAAATCCGACGGCTCCCTATATTTCCATTCGATGGTTCATCTCAAAATTCATTCACTCTCCATAAAATAAACAAGAAACTCCACCATTTCCCTCGCCGGAAAATACGAGTCCAATCCTCGACGGTGAAAGTTTTCGCTGTATTTTTATGAGGAACAGAGCATCCTCTGCCTTGCCGTCGAAAGATGGACGGAAGGTACTCTCCGCTTCGCAGTTTCAGCAGCGATCCTGAGGAAATTTCCAGAACAAAAAAGAGAAAAGATCAGAAATGTCCTGCTGCAATTCGACGAAAATGATGGGGAGAAAAAACGCTAAAATTTGGTGAACTCAAAAGAACACTTGAGACAAACACCATAAAATCTTTCAATGGAAACGACAATGCTAACAGAGGGAGGTGAAGCTCACCAGCCAATAAAAAAAATCGATTGAAAACAATGTCATTAGGCTACCCAATCGAAATTTTGATGTTACAATGAAAGAAGACCACAAAAAATACGGCTTACATCAATCTCCCAACTCCAATTCCACGTGAAGCAAGCAGGAAACCTTCATTGGGATTTCACCACAATCTCACCAACCCGTCCCCTGAAAAAGCCCATAAAAATTCAGTTTCACGTTTAGACGGCCTCAAATCGACGATGGGGCCTCAGATCGTCGGCCATACGCAAAGAGCCCTCAAAAAAACACGAGAGAATTTCGACACAATCGCTACGGAAACTCTCCTCCACAAAGGCCAAGCATCGAAATCCGTTCAGCAATCTAAGAATCAACAATGAATGCCGCAAACAACGTTTTACTTCTACTATGTGGAGAGGAGAAAAACATGTCCCAAGACGACGAAGAAAAACGTCCTTGTCGTCTTGATCTTCTCTTGTCTATTTAAGAGAGAGAGAGAGAGAGAGAGAGAGTCAAAGTTAGGGGCGAGGGGGCAGACCTTGTTGAACATCGCCAATACCATTCCATCCTTATTCTTCTTCCTCCAAAAGGGTTTTGAAATCGTCAACTCGAGAGGAAGAAAACGACGAGGAATCACGGCGACCTCCGCGTTACAACGGAACGCCGGCAAAAAAACACATCCTCCCTCCCTCGAACCTTTCTCGTTTCTTCTGTTTTCTCCTCCCTTTCGCTCCTTCCCACCTTGTTACGCTCTCTATCTATGTGTCTCTGAGAGAGGTGGAGACGGACACCGGAGAACCTTAACGGCGGGTGCGGTTTTCGTTTGGTTTTTATACCATCTGTATAGTTTACATCCGTCATCGTTTTCCGTTACCGTCGGAATTCAAACCCCCCACCGTTACTCTGAACCCTCGTGTCCGTGTAGTGATAAGAAATGACGCAAATACGCTTATTTCTACCCTAAATGACCAAACTACCCTTTCCTATTTTTGTATCTTTTTAAGAAAGAAATCAAGTGTGTTGTGTGAACAGCCTAAACCCCTTTGGTCACTCGCTTGGCATAATTGTAAAAATGCTCAAGCATCTGCCGTGAATCATTGTTTTTAGTGTACCAGCGCAGCCTCGTCTTTCGTTGTCTCCGTTTCGGTCCGAGACAGCTTCCTCATAATCAATTTGATCAAAACTAAAAGAGAGAGCCAGCCCGTTGTTTTCTGAAGTAGTAATTAATACGAAAATCCAAGGGTATTTTTTGCAAAAAAAAAAAAAGAATTTTCATTGTTGTGGAGAAGAGGTGTAGCTTGGAAATACTTCCCTTCCAGCCACGTAAGCACTTCGTGCCTCGGACCCCTGACTTGGCACACGTGCGCCACATCTCAGGCCAGTTGAGTTAATCGGAGCCAGCATCACATGGCACAGTTAAACGAGCCGAGCAGCAGCTGAATGGTTTACCCAAAAATATATATATATTTTTTAATAAAAGTTTTCTAACGAACCAAACCTGTCTCGCCTCATCCACAAAGTAAATACATTCTTTAAACATGGTAACAATACTATATATATATTGTAAAACCCCCTCCGGCAAAGTCGCCGGAGGAGATAAGCTTAAAAAAAAAAAAATGAAAACTGGGGGAAACCGCGTAACGGAGGGGGAGGATAAGCCTCACCCCCCAAAATCCGCGGAGGGTGAGGGTTATCCTCACCCTGCGTGAGGGTTATAAAAAAACCCTCACGCAGCCTCCCTCCACCGCACCAAACGAGCGGCAGAGGGAGAGAGACAGAGAGTGGAGGGGGCGCGCGAGAGAGAGGACTTACCGGCGACGGCGGCGACGGCAATCGGCGGCGAGGTAAGCCCCTCCCCCATCTTCTTCTTCGTTCTTCTTTTCCGTCAAAACAAAGGGGGCCGGCAGCCATTGCTGCCGGCGAGTTGCAGAAAAAAAAAAACAGAAACAGAGAGTGGGTGGGAGAGAGAGAGGGGATCGGCTAGCCGGCCGACGCCGGTGGCCGATCTCCCTGCGTTGGGGGCGGCCGGCACCAGCCGCCGGCCGATGCCCCCAGGTATTCGGGGGGAGGGTCGGCCGGTGGCCGCCCCTCCCTGTAACCGAAAAGGGGGCTCTGCCCCTTTCGGTTTTTTTTTAAGAGGGAGGACCGGTTCGGTCCGGGCATCCAGACCGAACCGGGTCGGTCTGGGGGCGACCCAGACCGAGCCCACCGGTCTGGGTCGCGCCCAGACCGAGCCCTTCTTTTAAAAAAAAAAATGTGTTTGGGGTGAACCGGTTCGGGTCGAACCGGTTCAGACCCAAATCGGTTTGATGGACCGGTTCGGGTCGAACCGGTTCAGACCCGAACCAGTGGGGTGAACCGGTTCGGGTCGAACCGGTTCAGACCCAAACCGGTTTGATGGACCGGTTCGGGTCGAACCGGTTCGGGTCGAACCGGTTCGGGTCGAACCGGTTCAGACCCAAACCGGTTTGAGGGACCGGTTTGGGTCGAACCGGTTCAGACCCAATCCAGTTGGGTGACCCGGTTCATACCCAAATCTGTTGGGTGAACCGGTTCGGGTCAAACCGGTTCAGACCCAATCAGACTTTCTGGATCTAGTCAGCAATTTTGGATCCAGTTATGAGAAGGATATGAATCCAAACAGACAGGGTTTGGATCCAGATGAGGATTGGATCAGAAAATAGTTTCGAAGTGGCCCGAAATCCGAAATGTACTAAGGGATCCATTTGGATCCGTGAGATCCATTTCAGTAAAATGGACATATCTTCGCACTCCAAACTTGGAATCGAGTGAGGTTTGGTGCGTTGGATTCGTAATGAAGAGGGGAATCCAATAGTCTATGAAATTCAGTCAAACCAGAAATGTAAAAACCGTGGTTTCTTTAATAAGATTCGGGAAGGGTATTTTGGTAATTTTAGTAAGAAGTTTGTGAACTGATTAAAGTATATTACCTTAATGACCAGATCCTAGTGTTAGAGCTTCGTGAGGCTCGATTTCGGAGAGAGCACAGAGTCAACACTTGAGGTAAGAGATATTATAAGTAATTTTAGATATAAATAAACATTTTACGTTGGTTGTGATTATATGTTGTTATTGATTAGCATGATAGTTTTGAGAGACCATGACATGCATAAATTCCATGCTTGACATTTAGAGTTGAGTTATATACATGTTGAAGTGATATGCAAGTTAGTTTTGATATGTCATGCATGATGAAAAGAAATTTGAATTGTGATTGCATGTTTATATGATTGCCAAATATCATGCATTGTGATGAGACCATGTTTAGTTTAGAGTCCCATTTAATCTATTCACGTGTGAATAGATACTTTGAGATCAGCATGCATGACCCCTTAAATCCCGGAAGTGGCGACCTGTGGCAAGGGCTACCTGGTTCGCGGTCAGAGTGCAGCCACAATGGAGAGTGGGCCGCCGGTGATTTAACGATGTAAAGACACTACATCATTGCATGCTAAGTGAGAGAGGTGTGAGTCTTAATGTCACAATGAGATAAAGAATGAGATTGTTATGATTAGTCATGACACCACTCGTGAGAGAACGAGTGAACTTTGAATGTGAGAATATTGTTAAATGTGTGAACTTAGTTATGACTTAGGATTTCACTCACACTGGTTTGGGACTCTAGAGGATCATGGATGGTTGATAACCATCATGTTTAGGATGTAGCATGAACCATGCTGAGATTGAGAGCTTGACCTCCCGGCTAGCTACCGGTGGGGTCCCCGTGGTGGTTCACTGCAGTGCCTGGTGGTCTGGGGACCACTCGGAGTGTGTGGTTCATTGTCTGGCCAACATGTAGAATTGGGGTGTTCTAAAGGGTTGCTACGCCCATAGATGGCTATTACCGGTATAGCCAGCCTAGTAATAGTTGTGTGAAAGAGAGTATTTGAGAATGATAATGGGGAAAATTAAAATATACAGTTGTAAATTGTTGTTTATTTACTTATGATTATCTCTTACTGGGTTGTAGACTCACCCCCATTTGTGTTTAATTACAACTGTAGGTTACAGGCATTAGATCAGTTGTTTGGGAGCAGCTTTTTCGGTCTACAGCAGAGCATTGGTATTTTTACTTTCCTTGTCATTGAGAATAAATTGTAATTGCTTTTATCCTGTTATGAATGATGAACAATTGTAAGGAAAAAGTTGATTATGAAAATAAAATAAAAAGTTTTTTTTTTAGCCATGTTTTCACTGTGTAAGCTTTGCACCCTTCCCTCTGGGAAGTAATACCAACCGAACTCGGACTCCTGAGGTCCCAGATCGGGGTGTTACATATATATATATATATATATATATATATATATATATATATATATATATATATATATATATATATATATATATATATATATATATATATATATGGCGACAAAGTAGCATTGTTACCTATTTTACTGGGAACCACATACTAATGTATATTAGTATGGTACATGGATTCACTATATTGATACTACAAAAAAGTATTCTATTTGCTTGTTTGCAGTTCTGGTTGGACACTTTTTCAAGCAAATCTTGGTTTTCATTTTCCTTGTAATGGACCTGAAAAAGGGAAAACATGCCAAGGTTGGCTTGGGATCATATCTACCAAAGTCTAATATGAATGTACAATGCTCTTTGGGTAGTCATATTCCATTTTTACTGAATAATGATGAAAGTAGTAGTATAAGTGATTGAGGGGGGTAATTCCACTCACGGGGAAAAACTTTGTACAAAGTTTCATTATCTTAAAAAAGGTTGGGTGGCTACAAGATTCTCTTATTAATAGTTGGGCACAGTCCTCTTAATACATCACTATTAGATTTAGAACCTATAAAATTTTCAAAACTGCCAAAAAAAATAAGTATCAAGATATATTAATAAGGTTTTTTTTTATTAATATGAATAAGAAAAAAACAACGATCACCCCTCACAAAATTAGCCGATACCGTGTCATTTCAGTATGATAACATAAGAATAACATATCTCATGGCCAATAATGACCCTTTATGCAAATGCTCTTGACATATAAAACTCCTAGAAAGAAAAACAGCTTGAAGGCCATGGCTTCGTTCATCTAAATCAACAGTAACTCTCGTAAGCCACCTCTGGTTATTAGTGATAATAAACACATTAGAGCCCCGCTGAATCTCAACAAAATAGTCGCATGCGTCTTTATTGAGAGCAGCACATCTAACCCAATGCATAGAAATCTGTCTCGAACATAAACAAGAGAGGACGTCAAAGTCCATAAATGAGCATGAGGCAAACTTGATAGTGAGAACATCATCCCTGCCCATCCAAAATTGATAGTGAGAACATGATCAACAATCACTCTCTTCCTCAAAAGAATTCTCTCATGGTAGGAAGAGTTGCTCCAGATCCTCCAACAAAAAATGTGGAAACAAATATCTCAGCATGCTTTTAACGCTCAAATTGCACTGACAACCATCATTTGAGTTCAATGATAATATTTAAAACTTTGATATTTAAGTTTTTTCTTATTTTCCTTCCATTTTTTTTAGAGATAAAATGAAGGGGTGAAGTTTTTCTTTCATATTTTGTCTTCCAAAATGAGGTGGCTTTAGGAAGAAACAAATTTTTAAGGTACTCATTTGGAAAAGTTCATGATTCTTCAATTTATTGAAATTTTGTTACCCATTTTTATATAAGGTAATTTCCCTTTCTTGTCCTTTATTTTTCCTTTCAGCTTTTGGGTTTGCATTTATGCACTTCCTTTGCCTTTGTTTTAATTCTCTCATGTCATTCCTTTCTATTTAAGCCCAAATTCCTTTAATTTATCACAAACTTGGTTTTCCTTTGTGCCTTGCTTTTGGGTGGTTTTTATTATTCATTTTTGTTTCACTTGAACATTTGCTGCAGTGAAATTGCCTTATAGAAAGCATATTTTGCAGTTTATTGTCTTTATATAAATATATATGTTCACACAGGTTCATATATATATAAACTATTTGCTTAATTTTTTTCTTATAAAAAATAACCATGCTACCCTAGAGAATAATGGAATTTCAATATTTCTGACATCCGACCAACTCATTTTTTGCTGAAATTGTGAAAAAAAACTGATGATTTTACCTTTTCGCTAAAAACACACAAGCGACTTTTACTGTCAATGATCAACCGATACTCAATTTTGATAGCATAGCGAAATGCAATAACACTACAACAAAGCAGTAGATTAGCGACGACCACATTCCGTCGCTAATCCATCGCTAACATGGTTAGCGACGGATTAATGACAACGAGGCGACAATATGCTTACGTCGCGAATATTTCGACGCTAACTGGCGACAGAATTATTCTGTCGCCAGGTCCGTCGCTAATTGCGACGGAATAACGAGCGCTATATTCCATCGCTAATCCTCCGCTACTAAACGACGACCACGGCTTGGCGACGGATTTACTTCCGTCGCTATGCCATCGCTAGATTAATATGAATAGCGACGGATGGTTCCGTCGCTAATCCGTCGCAAACACGAAAAAAAATTTTAAAAAAATTATTTGAAAATTAATTACCGAGAACTGTACAATTTCTATTTCCTGTACAATTTATATTTCCTGTAAATAAAAAACAAACCACACAAAAAAATTCATATAACAAGTATCTACAACAATTAATCATTCCACCTTAAAATTAAGAAGTTTAATTATTTACAATTCAACAATTACAATTAGGGAAAATAAAAAAAATATAACTTCTTCAATACAGTCCTCTAATCATCGCCAAGATTTTTTGCATCTTCTTGTTCATTGTCTTTATCTGTCCCTTCAACTCCACTACCCTGATTATCGCTAGCAGCCTACACAAGAAAAGAACAGTCAATATTGATAAACAAAATATAATGAAATAAATTACACACTATATGTGATTCTATCATGTGCTCATGTGTGATCTAAGGCAATAAAAAAACTCTATATGTGATTCTATCATGCTCATATGTGTGCTAAGGCAGTCAAAAAATTGAATATGTGATTATAGCATGTTCATATGTGTTCTAAGGCATCTAAAAAAACTCTATATGTGATTCTATCATGCTCAGATGTGCTTTAAGGCAGGCAAAAAACTATATATGTGATTCGATCATGCTCGTATGTGTGCTAAGGCAGTAAAAAAATGAATATGTGAATATAGCATGCTCATATGTGCTCTAAGGCAGGCAAAGCCAAAAAATTTATATGTGATTCTATCATAAATGATATATAACATGTTCATATGTGTTCTAAGGCAGTAAAAAAACTCTATATGTTATTATAGCATGCTCATATGTGTGCTAAGGCAGTCAAAAAACTGAATATGTGATTATAATATACTCATATGTGTTCTTAGGCAGTCAAAAAACTGAATATGTGATTATAGCATGCTCATATGTGTTCTAATGCAGTAAAAAAAACTTTATATGTGATTCTATCATGCTCATATGTGCTCTAAGGCAGACAAAAAGTTATATATATATATATATATATATATATATATATATATATATATATATATATATATATATATATATATATATATATATATATATATATATATATATATATATATATATATATATATATATATATATATATATATATGTGATTCTATCATGCTCATATGTGTGCTAAGGCAGTCAAAAAATTGAATATGTGATTATAGCATGTTCATATGTGTTCTAAGGCATCTAAAAAAATTTTATATGTGATTCTACCATGCTCAGATGTGCTTTAAGGCAGGCAAAAAACTATATATGTGATTCGATCATGCTCGTATGTGTGCTAAGGCAGTCAAAAAATTGAATATGTGAATATAGCATGCTCATATGTGCTCTAAGGCAGGCAAAGCAACTTTATATGTGATTATAGCATGCTCATATGTGCTCTAAGGCAGACAAAAAAACTTTATATGTGATTATAGCATGCTCATATGTGCTCTAATGCAATAAAAAAACTCTATATGTTATTATAGCATGCTCATATGTGCTCTAATGCAATAAAAAACTCTATATGTTATTATAGCATGCTCATATATGCTCTAAGGCAGTCAAAAAACTGAATATGTGATTATACCTGAGAGGGACCTGGAATCGAAGATCCCCTATCCTGAACAGCGGCCTTGATCTCATTTCGGAGAAAGGGGGCGACGGTGTATTGAAAGTAGTTATTCAGTGATTCATTAATGATCTGGCGTACATCATCACCGGAAAGAATAGTCGGCTGCTTGGAGCTTATG
Source organism: Nuphar pumila (assembly GCF_984573655.1). Lineage (NCBI taxonomy): Eukaryota > Viridiplantae > Streptophyta > Magnoliopsida > Nymphaeales > Nymphaeaceae > Nuphar > Nuphar pumila. The sequence continues at coordinate 31,609,932 of NC_143262.1, read as the reverse complement.
TCAGCGCAAGAAGTCGGTGAGCCGTAACTGGAAGAACCAATAACTGGTGAAGTGTTCATATTACTCCCAAACCCAAACACGCGACCTTTTTTGGGTTCACCTGCTGCAGTCACCCATGCTGTAGGATCAAATGATGGATGCTGAGTAGCGTCATCGCCATATCGCTCTACCATCTGTTGCTCATATGCCTCCTACAAAATAATGTTTAAAGTATTCATTAATAATTAATGATAAAATTATGATAACTTGCATATATATTGCAATGATTATTAATAGAATTAATACATACCGTTGTCGTTCTCGCCTTCTCTGATACGAAGACTCCCGTGGTCTTCCGTTTATGTGTTTCTACAAACACATCCTTATATGGTACACTGTCTCCTTTTTCTGCTTCCTGCGAAGTTAAATGACAAAAGATTTAGTACACAAGTTTGCAACAATACTTATAAAATTAATATTATATATTGATGAGTTACCATTTTCTTTAGGTGACTCCCAAATGTCTTAGATCCACCTGTGTGTAGATGGGCTTCGGGCATCTTCGATCGATTTTGTGAAGCCTTCGCAGAGCGATTTTTAAATGCATCTCCCGCCAACTTATCGCACATTTCATCCCAGTAATCTCTCCTGATAGTAATAGGACCATGACCCTTCCACAGTAATGGATCATCTACTACGCCAGATGCTTTTTATGCTGCAGTCTTCATAGTGTGCAGCATGTCTGCAAATCGATTGGCAGCCACCTTCTACCACACCTTCCTTGCATCATTTTCTTCCACCGTAGTTGCGAAGCGATTCGAAGCCTACAAATATTTTCAGAAAGTTAGTAGACATTGCTTAAATAAATTAAATATGAAACACATTAACTATGAGGAACAACTGTATACCATGAATGAGGACCACAATCTGTCTAACACCTCCTTTGGGTACTCTTTTCATTGAGCAACTGGTCCTGGTAGATGTTGAAGAAGTGAATTCCTAATCTCCCGTACTACTTCATGTGGCTCAAACCTCGTGCTGCACATGAATTGTTACACAGTAAATATTTAAAAGATATGCAATAATTGAAAACAAAATACTTACGGTCGATTATCGATATACACTATTTGAATGAGTCTTCTTGTGCCAGCCTGAGAAGACCCTGTTTCCTGTGTTGGCTGTTGACTTGTGTGATCAACTGGTGTAGGTGGGTCGTGTACAGGCGCAACATCATCTGTAAAAAAATACATTAGAAATTCTCAGAATGTGCATTTGAACTAATCAAGCATCTAATTAGTTATATGATATACCTATCACAGGAGCCCGTGAAGATGAATGTTGAGCCTGGCTACTACTGGATGAGCAACCACTATAACCGCCACGAACCATATTCTAACAAATAACATATGTCATATAATACATTCAAATAATTCACATCAAGTATTACAATGCATTCAAGTCATTCACATCAAGCATTGCAATGCATTCAAATAATTCAAATGATTGACATCAAGTATTGCACTAATTCAAATCATTCGTTAATTGCATAAATTATAATACATTCAGATAATTGAAATCATTTACATCAAGTATTACAATGCATTCGAATCATTCGTATCAAGTATTACAATGCATTCAAGTCATTCACATCAAGCATTGCAATGCATTCAAATAATTCAAATGATTGACACCAAGTATTGCACTAATTCAAATCATTCGTTAATTGCATAAATTATAATACATTCAGATAATTGAAATCATTCACATCAAGTATTACAATGCATTCGAATCATTCGTATCAAGTATTACAATACATTCAAATAATTCACATCAAGTATTACAATGCATTCAAGTCATTCACATCAAGCATTGCAATGCATTCAAATAATTCAAATGATTGACATCAAGTATTGCACTAATTCAAATCATTCGTTAATTGCATAAATTATAATACATTCAGATAATTGAAATCATTCACATCAAGTATTACAATGCATTCGAATCATTCGTATCAAGTATTACAATACATTCAAATAAAATTTATGATCATTCACACCAAGTATTGCAATACAACTCACATCAAGTATTACAATGCATTTAAATAGAGGTTTGTAGTATAAGATTTCGCTCACTAGATTGAGAATTCTTCCTCGTCACTAGTTTGACTTTCTTCTTCTTCTTCTTCATTGTTTGCCCATCCACTTGGTACATCATTTGGATCACATTCCTCTATGAATGTTTCATCGGCCAATGGAGATATGACATGCATATCATGCGCAACATCGTGACCATAAGCGAAGTCATAGACATCATCTGATTGATAGTAATCACTGTCTTTAGCTAACTCATCTTCCTGTAACTGATCATACTCGGGGTATAGTTTGGATTTCACCTTGCAAACTGCCCACCATTCATTTCTATCTGACTTTTTGATACTCGGATATGAAGTATAATAAACTTGTTGAGCTTGCGAGGCTAATATGAATGGTTCATATGTTCCAAACATGGATTTATGATTCACCTCCACAATGCCTGAAGCTTTGTCGAGTCTTGTTGCAGTTGGATCAAACCAATGACACTTGAATATCGTAACCCTGTTATTCATGCCTAAGTAAGTCAACTCCATTATTTTCTCTATAACACCGTAGTAATCATGTTCATTTTCACCGTAGCTGCTACCCTTGACACACATGCCACTATTTATCGTTGATTTGTTTATACAGTAGTCTTTTGTATGGAATCGATAACCATTTACGATATACCCATTGTAGCATTGCACAACTTTGGTCGGACCATTTTCTAAATCACATATTCCTTGATCTTTAACATCACCATTGCGAACCTACGCACAAACATAAACAATGATTGTGATCACGATCAATTAAGTAACTTAGTGTTGTTTATAAGTACAAAATTTATGTTAGCTTCTTTACCAACTGTTTCAACCACTCCACAAACTTAGTTTCACGTTCTTTTTGTACTTCTGCATCAGTGAGATGTGAAACTTCGTTTTGCAACTCCAGATCAAATCGTCTGCAAACCACAAATACTTATATTACCGAGTCATGTATCCACATATAGAACATAAAAGGATTTATAATTGAGTTGCATATACATATACTTACTCGATGTATGGGTCGATGGCTGAGCAATTAAAAAGAATATAGATGTGTGCTGCATCTTGCTCTCGATCTGTCAATAGCCTTGATCGGCAACTACCAAATGCATGCCCAAGTGGTTGAAATATCGACAGCTTGTCAGCTACAGTTACTTGTTCTCCATCATCGTTACGGGGCGGGCATGTGTAACGTGTTGGAATATGAGGTTCGAAGTACATAGATGAGAAATTTGAAATCTCTTCTAAAGTGTACGCCTCACAAATAGAGCCTTCTACTCTTGCTTTATTACGAACCTTTTTTTTTAGGTCGAACATGCATCTAACAAGAATATACATTTCAAATTTTAAATATCTGTCATTAAAGAGACAAATATAAAAAAACATATACCTTTCAAATGGGTACATCCATCGATATTGCACAGGGCCACCAACCCTTAGTTCATATGGCAGATGTATGATCAAATGTTCCATAACATCGAAAAATGCTGGCAGAAATATCTTTTCTAACAGACAAACAGTGGTGATGACAGAGTCCTCGAGATTCTTTACATCTGATACAACGACCTCCGATGCGCACAATGTTCTGAAAAATCCACTCAACTCAGACAATACCCCCCATATAGGTTTGTCTAACATATCATGGAATGCTAGGGGTATCAATCGTTGCATAAAGATATGACAATCATGGCTCTTCAACCCATATAACTGTCCATCGTCAATCTTCACAGCCCGAGCAATGTTAGAGACATATCCATCTGAAAATCTCAGTTGTCTCAACCATTGGCATACATGTTTTATTTGATCAGGTCCGAGCACGTACTTCGCCTTTGGTTTCAGTACTTTGCCATTATACTCTTTGAGTTCCAATTCTGGTCTTTTACATATTAATTTTAAATTCATACGGGCATTCGGATTATCCTTTGTTTTTCCTTTAATATTCATTACTGTATTGAACACATTATCAAACACATTTTTCTCTACATGCATCACATCCAAATTATGTCGTATCAATAGGGTCGGCCAATACGATAGTTCCCCAAAAATAGATTTTTTCGTCCAATTGTGATCCTTCCCAAATCCACGGAAGGGTGTAGGACTGCGGGCATCTGTTAATACATCTGGAAAGTATCGCAATCTTCTTAGAATCTCTATGCCAGACAATCTTGAGGATGGACCTTCCGTTTCAGTTGTGCCTGCTTTAAATGCATTCTTTTGACGTTGGAACGGATGATCGCTGGGTAGAAATCGACGATGGCAATCAAACCAGCAAGGCTTCCTTCCATGCCTCAATCTAAAAGCTTTGGAATCCTCCATGCAGTACAGACAAGCCAACCTCCCATGTGTGCTCCAACCAGATAACATACCATATGCAGGAAAGTCACTGATTGTCCATAGAACAACGACCTTCATGTTGAAATTTTGTTTTTTGTGGGCATCATACGTGGTAACACCGTCATCCCACAGAACTTTTAATTCATCAATCAATGGCCTTAGATATACATCAAGATTTTGGCCAGGTGAGGTCGGACCAGGGATCAATAGAGACAAGAAAAGATTTGGACGTTTCATACACAAGCTTGGTGGAAGGTTGTATGAAGTTACAAATACTGGCCAGCATGAGTATGAAGTTGATCTACCCCCAAATGGATTAAATCCATCTGTACATAGACCGAGTCTAACATTTCGCACTTCCATTGCGAAGTTCTGATGAGTACGATCAAAGTGCTTCCAAGCTTCAGCGTCAACAGGATGCGTGATCTTGTTTTCATCGTGTCGAACTTTATTTGCATGCCATCTCATGTGTTTAGCTGTCCTTGAAGACATATACAATCGCTGCAATCTAGGAGTGATAGGAAAGTAGCGGAGTGACTTGTATGAAACTTCCTTTGATCTCGTGCTACCATTGCCTCTTGTCTTTGGCTTGAACCGAGGATGCCCACATGACGGGCATGATATGTCGTTTTCCTGCTCCTTGAAATACAACATGCAGTGATTTGGACAAGCATCAATCTTTTTGTAACCCATACCTAGAGCGTTGACCATAACTTTCGCACGATAGAAATTTTGTGGCAATTTCTCATCTTTAGGCAACATACTCTTCACAATCATGCACAAATGGTCAAAACATGATTGACTCAAATTATACTCGGACTCCAAATTCATTAGTTGAAGAACTGCAGACAAGATAGTGTGACTCTCACAACCGTTCCAAAGTGGCTCATCAGCATCTCTAAGTAAATCATAAAATCTACTAGCTGCATCATTTGGTGATTCTTCATCTATGGCAGTTCTTACATCACTAGAACTCATAGCAGAACCCAGTTCTGTTCTTGCGGCATCAAATATCAAATTCGTATATGGATTATCGTGCACCACATTCACCCGTGCATCAAAATCGTTTCTAAATTCTTCTCCATGAAACATCCAGTTCTGATAATCACTCACAAAACCCTTCCTGTATAGGTGATGTCTAACGCCATGAGGTTCTACAAATCGATTATTCTTACAAATCTTGCAGGGACACCTAATCCGACCTGTGGGATCTACTGTACTGACACTTGCCGTTGCAAATTCAATAAAACTGTCGACACCATCCATATATTCATGCGATAACTCATTGTCCACTATCCTACGGTACATCCATTCACGGTTTGCAGTCATTTTGTCGTATGATGTTGCAAATAGTATCCTAACCAGTTAAAAGAGAACCATCAGAATGCTATGATGAAGAAAATATCAAATTTATCATGCAATATATGATGTCATACAATCACAAGAATTATGATGCATGCATTGATAACTTAATATTTTCATGTGCAAACTATTCATGACACAATACATTCATTTGAAGCATGCTTTCAGTATACAATTTCACATGGTAGACATAATCAAATTGAAAGTAACTACATGTAAGCATGGATACAATCACATCAAACATTACAATACATCGAAATAATTCATATCAAACAAATCTCAAACATGTACCTGCAACAAACACACTTCAATATCCCACTAACTACTACCATGCCTAGCATGGACTCCGTAATCCAAAAATAAGAACACTTCCATATTCATACATTAAAATCATGCTCAGCATGATCTCCGAACTCCAACAAAGCAGTCCTAGATATCAACAACTAAGTAAGTGTGTGAACAATAAAGTGTTACATTCAATAAATTAAATAACATGTGATGCGCTTGCATCACTTACTCACCATGGGTATTTACCCGATTTGCATTGTTTTTGTCACTTACTTACCACGGGTGGCGGGGCACAAGTGAGTTCCGTTGAGAAATCTGCACAAAAAAATGATGTTTTAAAATGAAGTCAACATGAAAAAAAACTCACTCTAAACAAATGATTTATAAAGGTAACTATTTAGTTACAGGAGGTGAATCAAATACCATGAAAAAATGGTATCTCACTCTAAACAAATGATTTATAAAGGTAACTATTTAGTTACAGGAGGTTCATAGATTTTGAAAACATTCATAAAAACATCTATTTAGACTCTTATTTATGGTTCTTAAGGCTTGTTTGATGGTTTGTTCAAATTAACTAAAAAGTATTAATTAAAAAAATGTGATTTAAATCCCTAATTATAGAAAATAAAAATAAAAACTCTAAATAAATAAAAAAACCCTAATCAAATTAACTATAAAAGCCTTAATTAAAAAAATTTGATTTAAAGTCCTAACCTTAACTAAAAATCCTTAATTAAAAAAATTATGATTCAAATCCCTAATCATAGAAAATAAAAATAAAAGCTCTAATCAAATCCAAGAAAACCCTAATCAAATTAACTATAAAATGCCCTAATTTTTAAATTTTGATTCAAAGCCCTAATAAAACAAAATCAAATAAAAAACTCGAATTAAATTAACTACAAATAGCCTTAATTTAAGAAATTTGATTCAATTGCCTAATAAATGAAAATCAAAATAAAAAATCCTAATCAATGAAAATCAAAGAAAACTAAACAATGAAAATAAAATAAAAACCCTAATTTCTGAAAAAAGAAAAAGAAGAGCAAGAAACCAGGGGGTCGACCCCCGGCCAGACACGGCAGGGGGTCGACCCCCGACCGGACACGGCAGGGGGTCGACCCCCTGCCGGACATCAAAAGGGGTTGACCCCCTGCAGGACACGGCAGGGGGTTGACCCCCTGCCGGACACGACAGGGGGTCGACCCCGGCCGGACACGGCAGGGGGTCGACCCCGGCCGGACACGGCACCGGACACGGCAGGGGGTCGACCCCCTACCGGGGTCGACCGCCTGGCGGAGTCGACCCCCTGCCGGAAAACGCAGGGGGTCGACCCCCAATCCATTTAACGGTGACATACCTTCGGTTGCTCCGGGCAGCGGCGGCGGCACGGAAGGTTGACGGAGATCGACTTCCGGCGAACGGTGGGGGTCGGCAGAGAGGTCGACGGGATGTATAGGGCGGCCGAAGGAAGAGGGCGGCAGGAGGGAGAGGGCGGCGGGTGGGAGCAGCGAAAGGAGAAAGGAAAAAGAGGGCTGGGATTAGGGGTAATACGAAATTTAGCGACGGATTAATTCCGTCGCTAAGCCATCGTAATTCAAAAAACGAAAAGGCGACAGAAAATATTCCGTCGCCTAGGCCGTCGCTATGTTGTGACGGAATTTTAGCCGTCGCAATTCCGTCGCTAACTGCCGTATTTATTGCGACAAAATATTCTCTCGCAAAATCCGTCGCTACTTAGCGACAGATTTTGCGAGGGAATATAATCTGTCGCTAGTTTCGTAAAATTCTACAAATATAGCGACAGAGTCATTTCTCTCGTTAATCCGTCGCTAAGTAGCGACGATATAACTCCGTCGCTAAATTCCGTCGCTAATCAACTGTTTTTTGTAGTGTAATAGTGAAACTCAATTGTGAAACCTAGTTGCTTCAGAACTAGTAAATCTCAATTGTGATATATCTGAATAGACACAGTTTCGACATAAGAGTGAAACTCAGTTATGAAACATATTTGCCATACTCATTGAAAAAATATTTTTAAAAATTTATTTAGCTCAAAAATAAATTTTTTAAAAAATGCACTAAAAGATATTTTAAAGTTTTATTTAACACAAAAAAATTAAAAAATCTTGACTCAATGATAACATATTTTTAAAAATTCACTCATGGCAAAAATATTTTAAAGAATCCTGACTCACTAAAAAATTATTTTAATAATTCATTTAACATAAAAAAATAAAAATTCCTAACTCGCTAGAAAAAATATTTTTAAAAATTCATTTAGTGTAAAAAAATATGTTAAAAAAACATGAATCATTAAAAAATATGACAAAAAAATATTTTTAGAGTTCATTTAGTGCAAAAACTTTTAAAAAAATCCTAACTTATTAAAAAATAGTTTTAAAATTCAATTTAGTCAAAAAATCAAAATACTAACTCATTGAAAATATATTAAAATATTTTTTTAAATCTAGATCCACTATTTTTTTTTAAAAAAATCATTTAGCACATAAAATATTAAAAAATTACGGACTCACTAAAAATAATTTTTAAAATTCATTTAGCATAAAAAATTTGTTAAAAAAATGGACTCATTAAAAAATTATTGTTAGAAATCCAAGTTAGTAGAAGAAATAATTTCAAAAAATCATTTAGGATAAAAAATATCTTAATTTTTTTAAAAAAAATATTATTAAAAATCTAGAACTACAAATATTACTGGAAACATCTCTATAAACCATGCCCATGAACTGAAAATGCTACTGAAAAATAACTGTAAAATGTAATCTCTCTTTATAATTGTAGAAAACAACGAACACTTCATTCACATGCTCTGAAAGTCATGCCCATGAATCATTCGACTCCTTATACATAACTGCAAATGCTACTAAAAATATCTCAATATTATGAGTCAACAACAATATACTCATGTATCTTCCTTTTCAGAATGTATCATTACCATAAGAACTAGAAGACATCATTTTAAAAACACATTGATGCATGGGCGAAAGGATAAGAATATCTAAATGTACCTTAATGATCATTGGTTAGCCTTCATCAAATGATCCAAATAGGTGAAAAGCATTCTGAAAGTCTCTTTGAATGAACCATATAGTGTCTTCTTCATCTGTTTTCATCCATGTCATGCTTGTTTATAAGTAATCGTCACACATTTCTCATGACTGATGTCATTTATGATTTCTCTTGGAATTATCTCTAGGTCATCGTGCATATGTTTGTGAATAACACATGAAATCTACTTAGAAGATATTTTTTCTTCTATAAAGTTGCCCAATGATCCACCACATGTATGTTCCCTTTATACTTCTTCACTTGCTAAAATATTGTTATGTGCACCTTTGTGCAATGGATATTCCAGAGATAATCAACCATAGTTTGTGGGTTCTTTTTCGTGCATACGATAATGACTCTATTATTACAACTCTTCATGAATATTGCTTTATAGTTATTCCTGATTAATGATCTTTCAAAAACTCATGACAGTGTTGAAGATCATTAATTTTTTTGTCGAAAGAATTTCTTGATCGTTTGATCCAATTGTAAGCCATTAAAAATATTCGTAATCATTAAGTTTTTCGTTATGCAACTAATCATACAACTGAGATGCCTCTGCTTCGATGATTTTCAATTGCTTTCCATTGAACGAGAACTTGTTCAACTATATCTCATTAATGTAAAAACATAAAAACTGCCCAACAAATGCTCATATAGCTTATACAACATACCAAGGGTTCGATTTCTCACTTGCCATTTGTGAAACATTTTCAATTACCATTATTTGTCTAATATCATTAGTGTCTTGATCCTCTCTAATCATTGATATCATCTAATTCTTTAATGTCTACGTCATTGCTGCTACCACTAGTAGATTGTTTCATTACACAAACTAAATCAAAATTCATCGTATCTATTGATTTTTTTGCTTTCATGCATTTTCAACTTTCAAGATTAACCTTAAAAATATAAAATTCATCATCACACCTATATCCCAAGCATAAATTACAAAGTCCAACAACTTATATCTAGTTTTGTCATCTGCCTTGGAAGGCTGGATGTCATCTAGATTATTGCAACCAATATCATTAGCATTGATTTGCCCATGTGGTTCAACATTAATTGTTCATGAAAGTTCTTTATTGTCTACACATCAAAAATCTATATCCCTAATCGGTTAAGCCAACTACATACCCTCCTCTTGCCTAAGCTCAATGTTTAAGTCATCAATATTGTTCATTGTTGACACAATTAGATGTTCACCAAATGATTGTGCTCGATCAATGGTGCCTGAGATAGATGGGCATTCTCCATAGAATTTTGATCATTCTATTCTCAAGCAACAACTTCTTTCACTTTGCAAGCAACTAAGTAAATGTCACCACTAAACAACATCAATTTTGCATTATCATCGTCCAACACACCTATTCATATATATTGGCTATCTACGTTTGAAGAACAATTATACCGGAAGATCATTGACTCTTTCATATATCTGGCTTTATGGGACATCAAAGCCATAAATTCCTTATAGTTACTATTTTTGGAGACCGCTATAGATCTCCAAATAGAGTAATCAATGCTAAGATATTATATTTTAACATTTTCATACACTACAAGAAAAATGTTATTTAGCGACATAAATTTGTGACAGAAATAATCCATCGCAAAGTTATGACGGATTAGCTAGAGAAAACTATTTGTCCCTAAAATTGAAATTAGTTGCAAAATTAGCGACGAAAAAATTCTGTCGCAAACGCTGTCGTAAATTTATGATGGATTAGCGACGAAAAAATTCTATCTCACACTTCGTTGCAACTTCACGATGGATGAGCGACACCATTTTTCCATCGCTACTCTGTCGCAAATTTGCGATGGTGTTTGCGATAGAATTTTGTTGTCGCTAAATTTCTCGTAAAACCCTAACGTGAGCCCCCTTTCTTTTCCCTTTTTGTTTCATTCATCGCACACCCCCGCCTTTTCTCTCGCCCCGTTGCTTGCCCTCCCTTCTTCCCGTTCTGAAGACCGCCACCCTCTCTGGCAGCTTCGTTGGCACCACCTCATTGGTCATCCGACTTTTCTCTCGCCCCCTCTTGCTCGTCTCCTCTCTCCTTCCCTCTTGCTCGTCTGCCGACGCTGACACCGTCGACCTCCTCCCCCAGGTACGTCTCCTCCCTTTCCTTCTTATTTCCTCTTATCTCTCTCTCGTTCTGCCCTCTGTCACCCAACGGGCTGGCGGAAGTGGTCGAGACCCCCCCCCCCCTCCCTTCTGCCTATTTTGGAGATTCCGGCAGGGGGCTTTGGCCCCTGCTTCATTTTTTAGAAACCGGCAGGGACCAATGGCCCCTGCTCCAATTCTTTTCAAGGATGACAAGGGCCATTGGCCCTTGCCTCCTCCTTTTCAAGAGCCGCAGGGGCCTTTGGCCCCTATGCCCCCCCCCCCCCCCAAACACACACACTCTTTTTTTTCTTCTTGGTCTGGTAGGGGCCATCGGCCCCTGCCTTTCTTTGTATTTTCGGTAGGGGCTGATGCCCCTGCCCCTCTCTCGCCCCACCCTTTCTCTTGCCATTTCTCACCTTGTTCGCTCGATGTAACCCCAACCTCTACCTCCTGATTTCAATGGGAGGGGTGCCGCCCCTCCCTACTCGCTCGCTCTCTATCCTCTCTTTTCGACAGGGGAGGCGGAGGCCCTCTCTGCTCTCTCTCTCTGTTTCGATGGGGTCGGGCTCAACCAGGTAGATGAGCCCACCTCCCTCTCGGTCGAGGTTGGGGCTAGGCTCAGCCTGGCAACTAAGCCCACCCCTCTCCCAGCTTCCTCTTTTCACAGTGGAGGGGCCAATCCCCTCTCCGTTTCCTTTGATAGCAAGGGAGGGGCATTCTCCCTTTTCAGGCAGACAAACAGAAAGGGGGGGGGACACCTCCTGCCCATTCCTCTCTTCCTTTCCTTTTGACAGGAAGGCAAGGGTTGTGCCCCTGCTCCCTTTTTCTGTCAGGTTGTTGGGGCAGAGAGGGGAGGAGACGGTTGTGCAAATATCGACCATTTTTTGAAAATCTCCCCTGACCCACGTTGGTGACCTTGTCGTCCTCTTGTTCTGGTAGCCTCACTCCACAACCGTCCCACAATCAGATCTCCTTTGATGATGAGTCTGCAGGTATACCGTCTCTCTCTCTGCCAGACAGTAGCAGAGTCGTTGCTGCTTCTTGATGGGTTTCTACCCCTGTCGTATATAAATGTGCTTTGCAGGTGCGTAGCTGAGCTAATTGTGCGTAGCTGAGCTAATTGCGCGATACTTAGTGCTAAGCATCACATGCGGCTAAAAATAAAATACAAAAAGAAATAAGAAAAAAATACAAAGGCAATAGCATTCAAATCGGGTAAATAGCCGTGGTGAGTAAGTGATGCAAACACATCACAAGCTATTTAATTTCTTGGATACAACACTTTTCTGTTCACACACTCACTTAGTTATGGATATCTAGGACTGCTTTGATGGAGTTTGGAGATCATGTTGAGCATGATTTTAATGTATGAAAATAGAAGTGCTTTTATTTTTGGAGTTCGGATTCCATGCTAGTCATGATAGTAGTTAGCAGGATATTGAAGTGTGTTTGCTGTAGGTACATGTTTGACATTATTTTGATATGAATGATTTGAATGTATTGCAATATTTGATGTGACTGTATCCATGCTTGCATGAAGTTATTTTTAATTTGATTATGTCTTCCATGTAAAATTGTATCATGAAAGCATGCTTCAAATAAATATATTGTGTTATGAATAGATTTGCACGTGAAAATGAATGATAAGTTATCAATGCTTCAAACATGTTTCAAATGAATGGTTTTGTACATGAAAATATTAAGTTATCAATGTATGCATCATAGTTCTTGTGATTGAATGACATTATATATATATATAAATATATATATATATATATATATATGTGTGTGTGTGTGTGTGTGTGTGTGTGTGTGTTATATATATATATCAAATCATTACATCCACCATAAAAACATGATAAATTAGATATTTTCTTCATCATAGCATTCTTATGATTCTTTTTTAACTGGTTATGATAATATCTGTAACATCATAAGATAAAATGGCTGCAAACCGTGAATTGATGTACCGTAGGATAGTTGACAATGAGGTATCACTTGAATATATGGATGGTGTTGACAGTTTTATTGAATTTGTAATGACAAGTGTCAATACAGTGGATCCCACACGTCGGATCAGGTGCCCCTACACGATGTGTAAGAATAATCGATTTGTAGAACCTCATGGCGTTAGACATCACCTAAGGGTTTTGTGAGTGATTATCAGAATTAGACGCTTCATGGTGAAGAATTTTAGAACAATTTTGATGCACGAGTGGATGTGGTGCACGATAATCCATATATGAATTTGATATTTGATGCTGCAAGACCAAAACTGGGTTCTGCTATGGGTCCTAGTGATGTACCAACTGGGGTAGAGGAAGAAGCAGCAAACGATATAGCTAGTAGATTTTATAATTTATTTAGAGATGCTGATGAGCCACTTTGGAATGGTTGCGAGAGTCACACTATCTTGTGTGCAGTTCTTCAACTACTGAATTTGAAGTTCGAGTATAATTTGAGTCAATCATGTTTTGACTGTCTGTGCTCTATTGTGAAGAGTATATTGCCCAAAGATGAGAAATTGCCACAAAATTTCTATTGTGCGAAGGTTATGGTCAACGTTTAGGTATGGGGTATCAAAAGATAGATGCTTATCCAAATCACTGGATGTTGTATTTCAAAGATCAAGAAAATAGCAGATCATGTTCGTCATGTGAGCATCCTCGGTTAAAGCCAAAGACAAAAGGCAATGGTAGCACGAGGTCAAAAGAAGTGTCATATAAGTTGCTCTGCTACTTCCCTTTCACCCCTAGATTGCAATGATTATATATGTCTTTGAGGACAACTAAACACATGAGATAACATGCAAATAAAGTTTGACATGATGAAGACAAAATCACGCATCCTGTTGACGCGGAAGCTTGGAAGCACTTTGATCGTACTCATCAGACATTCGCAATGGAAGTGAGAAATGTTAGACTCAGTTTATGTACAGATGAATTTAATCCATTTGGGGGTACATCAACTCCATACTCGTGTTGGCCAGTATTTGTCACCCCATACAACCTTCCTCCAAGCTTGTGTATAAAGCGTCAAAATCTTTTCTTGTCTCTATTGATCACTGGTCTGACCTCTCCAGGCCAAAATCTTGATGTATATTTAAGGCCATTGATTTATGAACTGAAAATATTGTGGAATGACAGTGTTCTCACGTACGATGCCCACAAAAAACAAAACTTCAATATGAAGGTTGTTGTTCTATGAACAATCAGTGACTTCCCTGTATATGGTATGTTATTTGGTTGGAGCACACATAGGAGGTTGGCATGTCCGTACTGCATGGAAGATACAAAATCTTTTAGATTTATCATGAAAACAACAATAAGTTACTTAATTGGTCATGATCACAGTCATTGTTTATGTTTGTTGGTCCGCCATGGTGATGTTAATGACCAAGAAATATATGATTTAAAAAATGATCCGACCAAAGTTGTGCAATGTTACAATGGGACATCATAAATGGTTATCGATTCTATACAAAAGATTATGATGTAAACAAGTCAATGATGAATAGTGGCGTAAGTGTTAAGGGTAACAACTACGGTGAAAATGAACATGACTACTATGGTGTTATAGAAGAAATAATGAAGTTGACTTACTTAGGCATAAATAATAGGGTAACTTTATTCAAGTATCATTGGTTTGATCTCACAACAACAAGAGTCGACAAAGCCTCAGGCATTATGGAGGTGAATCAATAATCAAGGTTTGAAACATATGAACCATTCATATTAGCCTCGCAAGCTCAACAAGTTTACTATACTTCATATATGAATACAAGAAAGTCAGATATAAATGAATGGTGGGCAATTTATAAGGTGAAGTCTAAACTATACCCCGTGTATGATCAGGTACAAAAAGACAAGATTGCTGAAGAGGGTGATTACTATCAATCAGATGATATGTATGACTTCTCTTATGGTCACGATGTCATATCTCCATTGTTCGATGACACACATATGGAAGAATGTGATCCAAATGATATACCAAGTGGATGAGCGCCCAATGAAGAAGAAGACGAATAGGACGAAGAGAAGGAGGAGGAAGAAGAAGAATATGAAAGTCAAACAAGTGATGAGGAAGCATACTCGAGCTAGTGAAATACATCTTCTAATACATACCACATCACTTTCTCATATGCTCTTATTTTTGAAGTTCGGATTCCATGCTAGTCATGATAGTAGTTAGCGGGATATTGGAGTGTATTTGCTGTAGGTACATGTTTGACATTGTTTTGATATGAATGATTTAAATGTATTGCAATGTTTGATGTGACTGTATGCATGCTTGCATGAAGTGATTTTCGATTTGATTATGTATCCATGAAGATATAAAGTTATGTAACTGATCCAAATAAAATTTTTATTTGTTAGAATATGGTTCATGGAGGTCACAGTGGTCGAGCACCTAGTGGTAGTCAGTCTCAGCCTTCATCTTCACGGGCTGTTTCAATAGGTATATCATTTAACTAATTGTATACTTGATTAGTTTAAATATGCATTATGTGAATTTCTAACTCATTTTTCTATAGATGATGTTTCGCCTGCACAAGACTCACCCACATCATCTACTCATACACGTCACGAGACAACGCCGGATGCAGGGTCTTCTCAGTCTGACACATGACAACTCATTCAAATAGTGTATATCGATAGTCGACCGTAAGTATTTCATTTTCACTTATCTAATACTTATCTTATAAACAGTGTATATCGATAGTTAATGTATACCAATTCATGTGCAATGTGATGTTCAAGCCACAAGAAGTAATATGAGAAATTAGGCAGTCACTAGTTCAGCATCTTCCAAGACCAGTCGCTCAATAGAAAGAGTACCCGAAGGAGGTGTTGGACAGATTGTGGTCCTCATTCATGGTATACAATCATTTATCATAGCTAATGTGTTTCATATTTAATTTTTTGTTATAGTCATGTCTACTAACTTTTTAAAATTATTTGTAGGCTTCAAATCGCTTCGCGACTGTGATGGAGGAGCAGGACGCGAGGCGAGTGTGACAGAAGGTGGCTATCAGTCGATTTGCAAACATGCTGCACAATATGGAGACTACAGCAATAAAAGCATCTGGTGGGATAGATGATCCACTGCAGTGGAAGAGCCATGACCCTCCTACTATCAGGTCAGATTTTTAGGATGCAATGTGCAACAAGTGGGCAGGGCATGAATTTCGAAACCGCTTAGCAAAGGTTGCACAAAACCGAGCGAAGATGCCTGATGCCCAAATACACACAGGTGGATCTAGGACTTTTGGGAGCCACCTGAAGAAAATGATAACTCATCAATATATGTATTGTCAAATTTATAAGTATTATTGTATACTTTTTAAATGATTTTTTATCATTTAACTTCGCAGGAAGCAGAAAAAGGAGGCATTATGCCTTACAATGATGTGTTTGTTGAAATACATAAACGTAAGAGAACAAGAGAGTTTGTATTAGAGAAGGCGAGAAAGACAATAATATGTATTTATTGTATTAATAAACATTATAATATATAAGTTACCATGAACATTGTAATTCTTAATTATTAATCCATACTATAATCATTACTTTGTAGGAGTTGATCAGCTTTTTGTAATCGTTATTTTAAAACATATTTTTCATTGAAATACTTTACAAAATCTCCAATCAAGTAATAAAACTGACTTCCCACTGTCATGGTGAGTACGAATCGATCCACAGGGAACAAGATACACTCAGATTAAATCGAACAATTACACTTTATTGATATCGAAATTGTTCAATTACAGAGAAAAATACAATGCGAGGTAAATTGAACAAGTTATGAAAAAGAGAAAGTGATGAGATGACTCCAAAGCTTTACAAAATATACTGAGAACTGCAGCTTTGTATCACCTGCAAAACACAAAAATGAAGTTAGTTAAGCTACCTTGATGATTTAAAAATGGTTAAGTCTATGTTAATACTAAATGTAACTACGAATCTAATTTATACGGAAAACGAGAATTTACCTAAGCTAGATCCCTAAACTAATTATTCTAACCCTGAAAACAACTCTGGACTGATATTAGAAACATGATAAACTACTAAAAATTAAAATTAGAATGACTACGTAAATTGAAAAAAGACAACTATGCCCCTACGCAACCCTAAACCCTAATTTCTGATAGACTTATAGCAGATGAATAGTGAACTACTCAACTGGAGTCCGATTGAATTGATTTTAGTTCTGTTGGATTTCTGATTCAATCACGAATCTAACACAACTCTCAGATCACGAAAATCAGTCTGGGTGCTCCGGATATAAGCATCACAAATTCAGTGACGATTAAGTGATATGGCTATCAAGAAATTCTAAAAGAGCAACAGGTAAAAACAAAGAATCTATAACCCAATTACTAATTACGCTATTCACATATGCATTCACGGGTTTCTTAACTATTTATACAACCACTTTACCAAAAATGCATCTAAACCCATGTTTATACCCTTTTCACAACAATCATACTCGGCTAGGATGGTTTCTAGTCGTTTTAGCCACTAGGGTTTAGCACATGCAAGAAAGGGCTTATAAGAACGTGAACAGTGCTAACACAATTTAGCTAGCTTATTAACACAAATATAAGCTAATTACCTGCACAAAAATCTACTGGAAACACAACTTAATGGAAATTAAATTTCCTTCTTAGAAATCGATAGCAACGACTAGAAGGGGCTCTAATCGGTCTTGGCGCGAGAAGGCTCACATGACACACAAAACCAAAAAGCGTCAAATGAAGTTATCTTTAACTTAACTATGTTATAAATTAGGCTAAATGCTAACTAAAGAAGAACTAGAACATGCTATGAAAGTGTAAACTAACAGTATATATCTATCAAATGAAACACATAAACTGACTAGACTAAATCGAGTAGATTTCAAGTATGAGAACTAACTTATACACACAATCAACAATTAGTGAATAAAACTAAACTACTGCTAAACTAAATCATGAATCACACTAAACATCGACTAACTCATATCACAACATGCTGCAAAACAATAGAACAAAAGTAAACAAGCATGTTGCACCGAATTCACCTAAATAGTAAGACAAGGAATACCAACTGGTTACTATTTAGAAAACGCCTACCTCAACTACACTGATGGCTAATCTGTTCAAGAACATTACCATACAGAATTTAAACAAACTATTACTACGTAAAACAAGGCTACACTACTCAAAATCGTCGGAATTGAATTCGCTTGAAATAAAACCCAACTAGTCGACTAGAGTTCTAGCCGATATTGGTGCAATATTAGAACCCAATCTGATGAACATGAAAGCATACAAATACCAACTAAAGGAATGATTAAAATTTGATTCAATGTGCTGGTCTTGGCACGAATTTATGCTGAGGCAAGATTTCACAGAAAATACACACAGTAAAGTAAAAACAAGGTAACATACATGGGTATTATGCTAAAAGAAAGGGAAAAGAAAGACATACTGTGTGAAAGGAGATGTCCGATGAATGGAGGGGTAGTGGGGAGCGGATTAAGCCAAGAGGAGTGTGTCCCACGTCTTCAAGGATGCTGCTGCTATGCCATGAGGTCTCTTATTGCACGGTTGTAGCACCAAAGGTGGAAAGCAAGCCGATTCACAATCAGGTGGGAGAAGAGGGCCAGAGGGATAGAGTCGGCCTTCCTTAGAGGAGTAGACAACACTCCAGCTAAGGATGGCATCTTCAACCTCTGCTACACCTGCAAAAGAGAACACACGTTGATCAGCACACAACAAGGAGGAGCAGACATGGAAGAAATGTAAGAAAAAGAAGAAATATGATGAAGAACAAGGGGCGATAACAAGGGCAAATGCAAGAACTCAAGCAAAAACCCAAAAGAAAGAGGAGGATGGCGTGTGGTGGCTGAGAGGGAAGCTGGAGACGTGAGACTCAAAAAATGGGGCACAAATCTCTAGGAAAAAATTATTTACCTAGGGTTTATAGCTACCATTTATAATAAAAATCTCAAATTTTTGTATTTCCATAAAAGGGATTAAAAGGTAATTAATTGTTGGGCGCCCTTTTTAGAGGGACGTTTTTGTAATATTTTTCAAAAATCAAGTTTGGGTCTGTTTGGGATGGATTCTAGTGTTTTTGCATTGATCAAAGATCCATATTGGCCATTTGGATCTGGATTTGCCCCAATTCGTCCTGAGGTCCGATCTGATATACTGAAAATGCAATAACTTTCTCGTTTTAACTTCGATTCGAACAAGATTCGAACCATAGCTCATTCATGTTCAAATGCATCTAAATATGAGTTCTAATCCTAAAAATGATGCTTTAATGTATGACTCTAATGTAATCTTTGATGCGCAATTCATGCCTCATCAAATACCCCCATGCTGAAATAATTGCTAGTCCCTAGCAATTTGCACCACCCTAACAATGAAGAACAAACTTACCTAATAAAAATGCAAATTATTAAACAACTAACTCACTTTCGTAGGAATCACGATTGCATTTAGCACATGCAACAATCCCTTTAAACCTCTGGGTTACCCCAGTGGATGAGCAAGGTCTCGTGAGGGTTTGCAGAGATGCTACCCACAAACATCAGAAATCATGCATAATTTCAAAATTTTCTTCTAAAATGCTAGGCAATTCTAGAAATCAAATTTAGCAGACATTTCATGCAATTTTCACCTCTCAGAACATAATTAGAGATTTTATGCCTCTACGATAAAAATTTTCCTTTCACTCTTCTAAAAAATGCATTTATCTATGATTGTTTCTCAAAAAATTGTGTATCGTCATGCTATTGTTCATTTTTCATCACTTGTGTCCTTTTCTGCATAGTCTTTCACTCTACTTCTAAGCAATGAATTTTTCTTTTCATTAAGCTCTCATTTTCTTTTTCATTGGATTTTTAATTTTTTCAATCTTTCAGATTCTTTTCTTTTCTTTTCATTTGATAGCTTGCGTGTGGTATGCTTTTGTACCCTGTGCAATGTTAATGTCTTATTATACCACTATCTATATGTCGAGGGCGTTAACTAGGCACAAAAGTGACTTCCTTCATTTACCCCTTCAACATGAGGTTCAAACACTTCAATTTGTGTCTGATCTCAGCTTCTACGGCTCACGAAGTTCTCACTTTCCTTTTTGGGTGGAATTTAAATGCTTTAACTAGCGTCTGAACTCCTCTTTCGTGGGATTGTGAAATCATCCAAACAACCTAACGCAGACTCTTTTCTTTTGAGCTTGAGTTTTTCCTTTATATTTTTTATTTACCTAGTAGTTTATTTCAAACTGTGCATACTTATACTTTGTGGTTCAAAATTATATTTTCACATTCAAATGCAGTCTTTTCTTTGAACTTCACATAAATATTCACTCTTTTTAGCTTTGTTCAGAATTTTTTTTCCTTATGAGGCTTCTAAAAATTTCTAACATGTCAAATTATGTCAAAAACATTCATATATGTTAAAAAAAATTCTGAAATGCCTAATCTATGATTTTTAGCTACTGAAACATGATAAACAGGACGAAATAGTGTGTATCTACTGAACCCTATTGAACCACCCCTCATGCTTGAATGACATTGTCTCTAGTGTCATGCAGAGATGAAAAAAATTGTAGTATAGATGCACACTAAGAGACTTGAAATCAAGACAGGGGAACAGATAGATACAACCTGGTATGCGGGGCCTCTTGAGCTGATTCCTGACTTGATCATGCTCCACCACTAAGCATACGCGGATGCTTAATTTTCAGTTGACCTTGCTGATTGTCTACTTTGAAGGCTGTGTCCTGAACCTGGTAACCTATACTCACACATTGAATATCAGATAATCCTGCATGAATCAAAGCAAATGTAAGTTTATGTGAAATCAAATGACTGAACGAAATTAAATGCTAAAACTGAAGGACCTAATTTTACTATATACATATGATACATTCTTCTACTCAGATCTTATTCCTTTGCAAGATCCTAGACCTCGCACTCACCGGCCTATAAGGTATCTAAAATATAGGGCTTCAGTCTTTGCCCGTTCACCTTGAATGTGCCTCTGGTACGTGGGTCAAATAATGTCACTGCCCTGTGCGGAAATACTTCTCTCACAATGTAAGGTCCATTCCATCTTGACCTTAATTTACCTGGGAACAAATGTCAATGAGAATTGAACAACCAAACTTTCTAATCCGGCTCAAACACTTTTTTGATAATGTGCTTATCATAAAAGGCCTTAGTGCGAGCTTTATATAAATTGGCATTCTCATATGCATCATTCCTGCGCTCTTCTAGCTCAGTGAGCTGCAATGATCGCTCTTTGCCAGCCTGGGTGATGTCAAAGTTAAACTTCTTGATTGCCCAATAACCCCTGTGTTCCAACTCAATAGGGAGGTGGCACATTTTCTCGAAAACAAGATGATACGGGGACATGCCAATAGGGGTTTTAAATGCAGTCCTATATGCCCAAAGAGCATCATCTAAGCATTGGGACCAGTCCTTGCAGTCCGAGCGGACTGTCTTCTCTAAGATTCACTTGATCTCTCTATTAGAAACCTCAACCTATCCACTAGTCTGCGGATAATAAGGAGTAGTGAACCAATGATTGACAAAGTATTTTCTCAGAAGAGAAGCTACCTATACATTCCTAAAATGTTTGCCACCATCACTTATCATCGCGCATGGCACACCAAAACGACTGAAAATATTGTGCTTAATGAACTTAAGCACGACTCGATTATCGTTGGTCTTGGTTGCCACAGCCTCGACCTACTTGGATACGTAATCGACCGCCACTAAGATGTACAAATTGCCGAATGATGGCGGGAATGGGCCCATGAAATCTATGCCCCAAACATCAAAAATCTCTATAATTAAGATAGGGAGCAAGGGCATCATGTTCCTCTTGGACATGCTCCCTGTCTACTGACATTGGAGACACTTTCTACAGAACTCATGCGCGTCTCTATAGAGTGTAGGACAAAAAACTTCAGACTGCAAAACCTTTGCAGCTGTCTTCCTACTGCTAAAGTGCCCTCCATAAGCTAGCGAATGACAAAAACTGAGGATGTACTCATATTCCTCCTCCGGAACACACCTCTTAATGATTTGGTCTGCACAATATCTGAACAACTCTGGTTTGTCCCAATAATACTGCCTCACTTGTGCTAAGAATCGCTCTTGCTCATTCTTATTCCAATTCACGGGTATCTGTCTAGAAACCAAATAGTTCACAATATCTATGAACCAAGGTAACTGCGATGCTCCGACAACCATAATCTGCTCATCGAGGAAAGAATCACTGACCGACCTCTGATCCTGAGTGGAATCCATGATCAGTCTAGAAAGATGGTCTGCTACTATGTTCTCACTTCCCTTCTTATCTCAAATCTCAAGATCAAACTCCCGTAGTAGCAGGACCCATCGGATGAGCCTCAGTTTGGTGTCTTTCTTGCTGAGAAGGTACTTCAATGTAGCGTGATCAAAATAGACAACCACCTTGGAACCGAGAAGATAAGACTTAAACTTGTCCAAAGCGAATACTACTGCGAGCAATTTCTTCTCAATCGTGGTGAAGTTCATCTGAGCATCGGCCAAAGTTTTGCTTGCATAGTATATCACATAAGGCTTCTTGTCAACCCATTGTCCTAAAATGGCCCCCATCGCAAAGTCAGAAACATCACACATGATCTCAAATGGAAGCATCCAATCCAGAGATCTCAGGACGGGCGCAGTGGTCAAGGCATCTTTGAGTATCTCAAAGGCCTTCATGTAATCTTCACCAAATTCAAAGGGCTGATCCTTTGCCAGTAACGAGCAGAGCGGTCAAGAGATTTTGCTAAAATATTTGATGAACTGCCTGTAAAACCCGACATGCCCTAAGAATGAACGTACCTGCCTAACAGTGCTGAGTAGAGTCAATCGTGAAATCGACTCCACCTTCGCTCGATCAACTTCTATCCCTCTTTTGGACACAATGTGACCAAACACAATTCTCTCTTGGACCATAAAATAGCTCTTCTCCCAATTCAAAACTAGGTTCGTCTCCATACACCTACTCAGTACTCGAGTCAGTTTCTGAAGGCAATCCTCAAAGGAAGAGTCATACATAGAAAAATTGTCCATGAAAATTTCCATGACATCGTCCACCATGTCAGAGAAGATAGCTATCATGCACCTCTGAAAAGTTGTCGGGGCATTGCAGAGCCCAAATGACATACGTCTAAATGCAAAGGTGCCATACAGACAGGTAAATGTGGTCTTCTCTTGGTCGTCACGATGGACAACTACTTGATTATATCCCGAATATCCGTCCAAGAAACAGTAGTAGCTCTGTCCGATGAGTCTTTCCAGAATCTGGTCAATGAATGGCAACGGGAAGTGATCCTTCCATGTTGTGGCATTCAGTTTCCTATAGTCAATACAGACTCGCCACCCTGTGGTGGTCCTCATCAGAATGCTCTCTCTCTTCTCGTTCTCCACAATAGTGAGTCCAGATTTCTTCGGTACGACCTGAATCAGGCTGACCCACTGACTATCAGAAATGGGGTATATGATCCCTGAATCCAACCACTTGACCACTTCATTTTTCACCACTTTCTTTATGTTGGGGTTTAATCTTCTCTGCATGTCACACACCGGTTTGGATTCTTTATTACAATGAATTTGATGCATGCAGAATGAGGGATCAATCCCTTTCAAATCTGCTACCCCCAACCGATCGCTGCCTTGTGCTCTCGCAAGATGTCTATCAGTCTCCGCTCCTGCTTCTCTGTGAGCTGCGACGAGATGATCACAGGCAGAGTCTCACCAACTCCGAGGTATGCATATTTGAGTGAATTCGGTAAGGGTTTCAACTCAAGTTGTGGAGACTCTATCGATAGTTTGGCTGGGGTCTCAACAAGTGGTGGGAAATGCTCAATGCTCCTTCTCCAATGATGGGATCCTGACGATTCTAATGACACATCTACACTATCTCTACAACTATCATCTATTGTATAATACATATCAAGGGACTCCTCTATCATGTATAACTCTGGATGCGCCTCAACTAAATCCTAAGCTATGTCTACCTGGAAGCACTTTGTATCTCCTACTAGACCCATCATGGCATTGAAGATATTCAGCCTGACTTTTCGGTTGCCGAACGACAAGTCCATGGCTCCAGTTGATGCAGGCATTGACAATTGTCAAACATGGTCTGACCAGAATGATCAGAGTCTGGTGCTGGCTATCAATTTCTTCCATGTTAAGGATAATGAAATCGACCGAAAAGTAGAACTCATCCACTTTCACTAGCACACCTTCCAAATACCTCTCGGCACCTTGACAAAGCGATCTGCTAGCTGAAGTGTAATCGGGGTCGTTTTTATTTTTCCTAGCCCAAATGAATCATAGAAACATCCGGGCAAAATGTTCATGCTTGCCCCAAGGTCGAGCAGAGCGCGTTCTATCCTGATATTTCCTATGGTGCATGAGATGATCGAGGCTCTAGGATCCTTGAGCTTTGGTGGGGTCTGGTGCTGAAGCACTGAACTCACATGCTCAGTCAGATGGACCTTGGTAGGAACTCTTCCTCTAGATTTCCTCTTCTGGGTACAGAGTTATTTGAGGAATTTGGCATATGATGGCACCTACTGAATGGCATCGAGTAAAGGCAGGTTGATCTGTACATGGTTGAAGATCTCAAGCATGTCCTGGACCTTCGTGCTTTGCTTTCCTCTGCCGATGGGAGATTCTAACGCTTTGGGATAGGGTGGCTTGGGGATGTACATCTGGGGGTTCTTCTCTTTGTGAGAAGACTCACCTCTATCCTGATTCTAAACTGGGGTTGAGGACTGAGCCGCAAAAGATGATATGATAGGTTCTGGCTCATCTGTTCTTGCTCTACTCTCGACGTGATACTCACGTCCGCTTCTAAGGGCCATAACAACTTTGGCCTATTGTTGTGAATCTGTTATGTAAATGACTTTTGTCATTGGTTCCTTGCCCTTCGAGTTCATCACAGCCTGACTCGGCAAGCTGCCCTCAAGTCTCTGACTTATCGCTTCTGCTAACTGTCTCATCTGCGATTCTAATTTTGCGATAGATTGAGTATGAGAACTTAAGATCTGACTGCACTTTTCGAAGGCATTCTGATTAGAGGTTTTCACCTCTTGGAATGCCTGGGGAAGCCTCTCTTTGAAGGAAGTCTGTTGGGCAGACTCTTGTGAGGGCTGAGGAGAATAAGGAAGAGTGATATGAGGAAAGCTCAACCTCTGAAGTGTTTGAGTAAAAGGTGGCGGCCGAGCAGGCTGAGAGGGGAGAAGCTGGGTGGAGGTTTGGAGACTCTTCCACGAGAAGTTAGGATGGTTACGCCACCCTGGGTTATATGTAGATGAATATGGGTTGTTTGGTGGCCTGGTGTAACCCTGAGTGACCTAAACTTGTTCTTGCACAAATTCAAGGTACTGGGCTGCCGAAGGGCACTAAGTAACAATGTGTGTTGGACTGACACACAATGCACACACCGAATGAGGTTGGGATGGGATCGAAAGAAGTTGATCCAACTTCTGAGAAATCATATCCACTTTGCTTTGCAGCTCAGTAGACTGACCAATCTCTAAAACACCACCCCGCTTTGGTCTGTTGGGTGTGGCTCTTTCAGAGCAAGAGGTAGAGGCATGGTGCAAAGAGTTCTCGGCTAGAGTATTGAATAGATGCCAAGCCTCGTCCTCGCTCTTCAACATAAAGGTCCCTACACATGATGCATCAATCATCTGACGATTCCAGCTAGATAATCCATAGTAAAAATTCTGTATTAGTTGCCATCTCAGCACCTGGTGGTGAGGGCATTTCCTAAGGCGTTCTTTCATCCTTTCCCACATCTTGTGAAATTGCTCGCCATCCATTTCAGAGAAACTGGTGATGGCTTGCCTGAATTGGTTTGTCCAACCGATGGGAAAGTACTTCAGGAACTCCTACTGAAGTTGATCCCATGACCCTATTACCATCGTATCCAAGGATTTCAGCCAATACTTGGTTTTATCCTTCAGTGAAAATGGGAAGATGGTCAATTTCAAAATATTATCCTCGAAATTCTGGATCTTCACAGTGGAACAAATTTTGAGGAACTCATCTAAGTGTCTGTAGGGATCCTCATGACTAAGGTCGTAGAAAGATGGAAGCATCTAAATCACACTAGCCTTAATCACATAGTGTGGCACCCCTATAGCTGGTCTGCGAATACACGACACCTGGGTGTACTCCGTAGGCAGGAAGTACTTCTTGAGAGGGCGCATCGAAGCTTCGGGTTTCAGGTCCCCCATTTCGGTTTGGTTCTGAGGAGAATGTAAAATTCTCTCTGGATCCTCGACGAAAGGATGAAGTGGAACACCCAAAGTCCTACGCCCGTGCATACACTGACACTAAGTCCAGATGTGTGCAACGAAACCTAATCTATCTAATTTCCTAACTATGTAATTATAAAAGCAGAAAGCACAGAACGAAAGTAGAATTAACTAAATATAATCAACTACGCTAAGTATGCTTAAACAGAATGGAAATAACAGAAATAAATCTACTCTAAGTATGCTTAAGTACAAAAATAGAAATTCACACTACGTTCTCTAGAACTCACCTATCTAATTGCTCCAGAAGAATGAAGAGTTGTGAATCCTAAATAAGCAGAATGTGAATCCTATATGTACTGACTATGTTAATCCTATATTCACTTATTAGTCCTACTAACTAGAACAATCAAAATATGATTAACTAAACAAATATCAATAAATTGCACTATTCAAAGTAAAAGAGTATAATCGTCGTTCCCTGGCAACGGTGCCAAAAACTTGATCAAATTTTTGTAATCGTTATTTTAAAACATATTTTTCATTGAAATACTTTGAAAAATCGCCAATCAAGTAATAAAACTGACTTTCCACAGTCATGGTGAGTACATATTGATCCATAGGGAACGAGATACACTCAGATTAAATCAAACAATTACACTTTATTGATATCGAACTTGTTCAATTACAGAGAAAAATACAATGCGACGTAAATTGAACAAGTTATGAAAAAGAGAAAGTGATGAGATGACTCCAAAGCTTTACGGAATATGCTGAGAACTGTAGCTTTGTATCACCTGCAAAACACAAAAATGAAGTTAGTTAAGCTACCTTGATGATTTAAAAATGGTTAAGTCTATGTTAATACTAAATGTAACTACAAATCTAATTTATACAGAAAACGAGAATTTACCTAAGCTAGCTCCCTAAACTAATTATTCTAACCCTGAAAAAAACTCTAGAATGATATTAGAAACATGATAAACTACTAAAAATTAAAATTAGAATGACTACGTAAATTGGAAAAAGACAACTATGCCCCGAGCAACCCTAAACCCTAATTTCTGATAGACTTATAGCAGATGAATAGTGGACTACTCAACCTGAGTCCGATTGAATTGATTTTGGTTTTGTTGGATTCCTGATTCGATCATGAATCCAACACAACTCTCAGATCACAAAAATTAGTCCAAATGCTCCGGATATAAGCGTCACAAATTCAGTGACGATTAAGCGATATGGTTATCGAGAAATTCTAAAAGAGCAATGGGCAAAAACAAAGAATCTATAACCCAATTACTAATTACGCTACTCACATATGCATTCACGAGTTTCTTAACTATTTATACTACCACTCTACAAAAAATGCATCTAAACCCCAGTTTATACCCTGTTCACAACAATCATACCTGACTAGGATGGTTCCTAGTCGTTTTAGTCACTCGGGTTTAGCACATGCAAGAAAGGGCTTATAAGAATGTGAACAATGCTAACACAATTTAGCTAACTTATTAACACGAATAGAAGCTAATTACCTGCACAAAAATCTACTGGAAACACAACTTAATGGAAATTAAATTTCCTTCTTAGAAATCGATAGAAACGACTAGAAGGGGCTCTAATCGGTCTTGGCACGAGAACACTCACATGACACACAAAACCAAAAAGCATCAAATGAAACTATCTCCAACTTAACTATGTTATAAATCAGGCTAAATGCTAACTAAAGAAGAACTAGAACAAGCTATGAAAGTGTAAACTAACAGTATATATCTATCAAATGAAACACAAACTGACTAGACTAAATCTAGTCAATTTCAAGTATGAGAACTAACTTATACACACAAGCAACAATTAGTGAATAAAACTAAACCACTGCTAAACTAAATCATGAATCAGACTAAACATCAACTAACTCATATCATAACATGCTGCAAAACAATAGAACAAAAGCAAACAAGCATGCTGCACCGAATTCACCTAAATACTAAGACAAGGAATACCAACTGGTTACTATTTAGAAAATGCCTAACTCAACTACACTGATGGCTAATCTGTTCAAGAACAATACCATACATAATTTAAACAAACTATTACTACGTAAAACAAGGCTACACTACTCAAAATCGTTGAAATTGAATTCGCTTGAAACAAAACCCAACTAGTCGACTAGAGTTCTAGCGGATATTGGTGCAATATTAGAATCCAATTCAATGAACACAAAAGCATACAAATACCAACTAAAGGAATGATTAAAATTTGATTCAATGTGCTGGTCTGGGCACAAAATTATGTTGAGGCAAGATTTCACCGAAAATACACACAGTAAAGTAAAAACAAGGTAACATACATGAGTATTATGCTAAAAGAAAGGGAAAAGAAAGACATACCGTGTGAAAGGAGATGTCCAACAAATGGAGGGGTAGTGGGGAGTGGATTAAGCCAAGAGGAGTGTGTCCCACATCTTCAAGGATGCTACTGCTATGCCATCAGGTCTCTTATTGCTGTTGTGGCACAGTTGTAGCACTGAAGGTGGAAAGCAAGCTGATTGACAATCGGGTGGGAGAAGAGGGCCGGAGGGATAGAGCCGGCCTTCTTAGAGGAGTAGACAACACTCCAGCTAAGGATGGCGTCTTCAACCTCTGCTACACCTGCAAAAGAGAACACACGTTGATCAGCACACAACAAGGAGGAGCATACATGGAAGGAATATGATGAAGAACAAGGGGCGATAACAAGGGAAAATACAAGAACTCAAGCGAAAACCCAAAAGAAAGAGGAGGATGGCATGTGGTGGCTGAGAGGGAGGCTGGAGACATGAGACTCAAAAAATGGGGTGCAAATCCCTAGGTAAAAATGATTTGCCTAGGGTTTGTAGCCACCATTTATAATAAAAATCCTAAATTTTCGCATTTTCATAAAAGGGATTAAAAGGTAATTAATTGTTGGGCGCCCTTTTTAGAGGGGAGTTTTTGTAATATTTTTCAAAAATCGAGTTTGGGTCTGTTTGGGCTGGATTCTAGTGTTTTTGCATTGATCTAAGATCCATATTGGCCATTTGGATTTGGATTTGGATTTGCCCCAATTCGTCCTGAGGTCCGATCTGATGTACTGAAAATGCAATAACTTTCTCGTTTTAACTCCGATTCGAACCATAGCTCATTCATGTTCAAATGCATCTAAATATGGGTTCTAATCCTAAAAATGATGCTTTAATGCATGGCTCTAATATAATCTTTGATGCGCAATTCATGCCTTATCAGGAGTCATACAAGCAACAAACGGTACAGCGATATGGCGATGACTCCACTCAGCATTCGCCTTTTGATCCTGCAACATGGGTGACTGCAACCGCAAACCAAAAAAAGGTCGTGTGTTCGGGTTTGGGAGTAATATGAACACCACACCAGTCGTTGCCTCCTCCAGCCAGGGCTCTCAGAGTTCTTTCGTCAGCATCAACTCCAAGTGTCCGATTGACCCGACTAATTATTGGGATGGTGTCTGCCAGCTTATTAAGGACACAATGCGTGACTATTTACATGAAGCAATTTCCGACGTTGTCTGTAATGAGTTATGCATCTTTTTTCGGGACAAGAGAACTTTGTCTGCCGGTGTCTGTTAGGTATGAAAGTTTCATGTCATTTGTTTCATATCGTTAGATTTCATCATATATGAGCATGATTTCATCACTATGAAAGTTTTTGACTGCCTTATAACACATATGTGCATGATTGAATCACTATGAAAGTTTTTTTGACAACATTAGAATACATATAAGCATGATTTCATTAATATGAAAGTTTTTTGACTGCCTTATAACACATATATGCATGATTAAATCACTACAAAAGTTTTTTGACAACCTTTGAACACATATACACATGATTGAATCACTATGAGAGTTTTTTGACAACATTAGAACACATACAAGCATGATTTCATCACTATGAAAGTTTTTGACAACCTTTAAATACATATATGCATGCTTGAATCACTATGAGAGTTTTTTGACAACCTTAGGACACATATATGCTTGATTGAAGCACTATGAGAGTTTTTTGACAACATTAGAACACATATAAGCATGATTTCATCACTATGAAAGTTTTTGACTGCCTTATAACACATATATGCATGATTGAATCACTATAAAAGTTTTTTGACAACATTAGAATACATATAAGCATGATTCCATCACTATGAAAGTTTTTTTACCACCTTATAACACATATATGCATGATTGAATCACTATGAAAGTTTTTTGACAACCTTAGAACACATATATATGCATGATTGAATCACTATGAAAGTTTTTTGACAACCTTAGAACATATATATAAGCATGATTTTATCACTATGAAAGTTTTTGACAACCTTAGAACACAAATATTCATGCTTAAATCACTATGAAAGTTTTTTTATAACCTTAGAACACATATATGCATAATTGAATCACTATGAGTTTTTTTACAACATTAGAACACATATAAGCATGATTGCGATACAGAAGACATTTACTTGACAACCTTATAACACATATATGCATGCTTGAATCACTATGATATTTTTTTGATAACCTTAGAGCACATATCTGCATGATTGAATCACTATAAATTTTTTTCTGTCAGCCTTAGAACACATATCTGAATTCTGTTAATGTCCTTCACTTTATTGATAGCTAGTCTATATGTAATTCATTCATGTTACTTTGATTGCCTTAGATTAGGTTCATTGCATATAATTTATTTCATTATATTTTGTTTATCAATACTAACATTTCTTTTCTCTTGTAGGATGCTGAAGATAATCAACATAGAGGAGCTGATGGAAGCATGGATGAAGGGGCAGATCGAGACAATGAAGAAGTTGGTGTTCAAAATCTTGGCGATGATTAGATTCATGTGTTGAATTTGTTGCACCTTCTTGTTGTTTCAAAAGAAATTCTTTGTAAATGTTCACTTGTAAATAATTAGAACTTGGCGAGGATTATAGTGGATCGATAATTTTTTTTACCTTATATCTTGTATTAAATTTGTTTCAGCTGCTTTGTATATATATTTTTATGTGTACTTTGTTTTTTATACACAGGATATATAAATTATATAACGAGAAATTTTTTCTTAATATTTATATTTCAAACAAATTTTTTATTTTTTTTATTTTTTGTGATGGATTAGCGACAAATATTATCCATCGCTAATTAGTATCGACCTTCAATTTAACGACAGATTAGGGACGTATATTTATCCATTGAAAAACTAAATGGGTCAATGTTTTGCGATGGATTATAATCCGTCGCAATTCCGTCGCTACAATAGCAACGGATGTGTATCTGTCGCAAAACCAAATCTCTGCGAATTAACGATGACCTTGCGATGAATCATTGTATTCGTTAATTCATCGCAAATTAGCGACGGAAGTAGCAACATATATTTTATGTCGCTAATTAGCAACTAGGAAATTGCGATGAAAGTTATCCGTCGCTAAACTATTCAGCGATGGATTTGCGACGGATTACGACAGTCGCTAATCCATAGATTTCTTGTAGTGATAGGTCATCATTAATTCACTGCACCAACCAAAAAACTATATCATTCATTTAATGAAAATAGCATGTGAGAAAAGACCATCCATATACGCTTCATACATTCAATTAACATAACTATCTACAACAACTACTTTGAAAACCCTTATTCAATGCTTGTGCATAGTAAACTCTAGACTCATTAGGCCAACACAAAAACATTGAATGTTAACTAAAGGACAAACAAACAAACACAAATACACATGAGGCTATTAACTGCTTACCTTTCCACCTTACCTAAGAAGTCGATGAAAAGGATACCAAAACCTTATTTGAATGCAGCAAAAAAAATTCATAAAAATCGTTGCAAATTTACAGAAATCGCTATAAGGGGAGAGAAAAAATGTTGAGGGTTCTAGAGAAAAAAGGGTTAGAGTTCTTTCATAAACAAATGAGAAAAAAAAAATAAAATGAACAAAAATGACTTTATATATGATTTAGCAAGCATGTGAATGTAAGAAAATTCTCATGCCAAAAAATTTACGTAGATCTCCCCTTATTTAAGGATCTATTGGAGTTGCTTAATTGAAATTTAGATATTTTTATGCAAACTTCGTACTATATATGCAAAGTTAGTTTGCAATGTTTCAACCAAGAAATTCATAGATATGGGTATTCAAACTTCGTACTATGTATACAAATTTAATGAAAAAATTGTGAAGTTATGATATATTAACATGAGGTTCACAATATATCTCACAAATTTCATGTTATGTATGCAAATTTAGTACGATATTTATGACATTTTGAGGTTTGAGTTACAAGAGGTTCACAAATTTTGTCATGCGAACTTCATGAGATCCGCAAAGAAAAAATCATGTGAATCTACCATTAAGTGAGAGGGTGCAATACCAGGGGAGCATACCGATATATCACGCAAACCTGAAGAGTTTTGTTGTACGAAGGTTAAAATTATTTTTTTAATGACAAACATTTGAGATTTTGGACATCGGGTTGATTTTCGAAAATTGTAGGGTTTTTCGGGAAACACAATTTTTTTCATACAATATGGCCATTTTCAGGATAATGTTTTTATATTTTTTTCTTTTATAAAAGAAATAAAAATTATTTAAAAAATAATATATATATATATATATATATATATATATATATATATATATATATATATATATATATATATATATATATATATATATATATATATATATATATATATATATATATATATATATATATATATATATATATATATATATATAACCACCCAGCCTTATGTGCCCCAACCGTGATAAAGCAGCAGCATCAACCGTGTTAGAGTTATGTTTTTTTTATAAGCAAGCTGGGATTAGGGAAAACCCACCAGTTATCAACCATACCATAACTTGCAAAGTCTCAACACAAGGTGACATGCACTAACTGCTCCTACCAGACAAGCACAGCCCCCATTGTTCCGTGATAAAGTCATGGTTGATGTTTCATTTTTACTAATTTTATCAAATACCACCAACGGAGGGCTCCACTTGTCTGGTAGGAGCAGTCAGTGCACGTCACCTTGGGTTGGGACGTTGCAAGTCAAACACTAACAATTATTCGGCTTGGCTCGTATAGACTCATTATTTCGAATATATTTTAAATTTGAGAGTGCAGTGTACAATAAATTAAGGCCTAGTAGAAACCATAGGTGTATATTCCCGGAGCACCGTAGAGAGAGAGAATGCATTTTTCAATTTCTGTCAACTTTATGATTAAACCTTCAGCAGAAATACAGAATAAGAGTTCTTTCTTGTTAACCAATCTTTTTATAGGCAATAGTCTGATCTATGGTTGGTGGACTTGCCTTTCATTCAGGTTCAACCAAATGAATTATATAATGAATACACAAGTATTTTTGAATGAATGAACACAAAGTGGCTCCCACGATGCACAAATACATGAGGAATGCTAACCTCTTTCTTGAGCCATGTAAAAATTATCATAAGAAACTCACACTTATAAATTATTTCTTGCTGAAAACTTTGCAATCCACTATTCTTTATGAGCCTAAAAGAACCCTAGTCTGACCATATGCACAATAAATTAAAATAAAGGGGAGTTGTCACCTCTTTCAAAAGTAGAATGTTTGTCACAGTAGACCAAACTTAATGGTTGAGCTGTAAAGGAATTCTTCAAGAAATCTGTTATGCTTTATATGCTTTATTTATTAAAATTTGGGGACTTATTAGCACAGTCCTAGTGTTCCAATTTGGCTCTTCCTCCCTACTTCATTTGTTGGTGCTTCCCATGTCACAGAGATTGCTGATATTTTGAAGTTTTCTTGATTTTAATGTGATAAGTCCACATAATAATAAACTCCTGATAAGATCATATGACTAAATAAAATATCAACTTTCTAGATTCTTAACCTTTTTGTAGTTTTTAGATATTTTTAACTTTATAAATCCATTTTTTCTGATTTTAAATCAATTTTTTTGGACCAAAGTTAAATTTCTAGCTACTTGTGATTCCAAATCTAATTATCCAAAAAAAAAAAACGTATTAAGCCTCAAGGCTTTATTATAAATTTTTATAGATTGCCTAGTGTTGAATTTGGACATGATAAACAGATATTTAATTGGGTTTGGATGAAATAGCTGGATGGTTAAGTTACACTATCATAACTGACGGGTGTATATATATATATATATATATATATATATATATATATATATATATATATATATATATATATATGGAATGAAAACCTACCCATTAAAAAATATGTCAAGCCTACCCACCACATGTTTTATTATATTTTTGTTATTTTTTTCAAAATTCTGACGGTACAGATGTGATCTATATGCTTGTTTTTATAGGAATCAGTTCTTGGGGCATTTGATTCTAATGCATGAATAATTTTTATAAGTTTCAAAAATCAATGGCGTACAATTTTCATAAATTTTTTAGGCTCCAAATACTATTTTTTCTATCCAAAATTCATGATCCAAGTATTGATTTCTAGTAAATCAATGATGGGAAACACATCTATACATTCATAATTTTGAAAAAAACACCAATTTTTTTTCCATTGAGTAGGTTTGGCATGTGTTTTGGTGTGTAGGTTTTCATTCCTCTAGAGGATCTGATCCAGATCCACCGGGTCCAAATCCACATGGCGTGACCAATGAAAAAGAAAGTCGAAGGTACCTACGTGTTGGAAGCATCTAGAGAAGCCCGCATGGTTGGAAAGTTCAAAAATAGTAAGGAAGCTCACGTAGTTGGAAAGTCCAATAATAATATCCAACCAAATAGAAAGGAAATCCAAGAATTCCTCACAACAGTAGTCCCAATATTTTAAGCAACAAAACTTTTCCTCTTGTAATGAGTAACCAAAAGTACCAAGAGACCAACTAGAAGAAGTGTTGAATGGGTCTCTAATTCTCAGCGTAAAATATAAATAAGCATTAAGAGAAACACCCATATGGGTGACTAAATCATGGACATAGGTCTATCGACCGAACTATGTTAAATCAACGGTTTTATTATCTTTTATAGTATCAGAACCTCATGAGATTCATCATGTAATCATCCTCTGCAGTGTCTTCCTCATCGATGGCTCAATCAACAAGAGCAAGTCTTTATTCACGTAATGTTCTCCCACCTTTGTTTCACTCTCCAGCCTCGTCCAATCTTTAATACTATCTGCCCGGGAATCCCAATTCCTATCTATCCTAAACTCGTTCGTGGATGACCACCAAAATGTATAAATTCAGATAATAATGAGAAACAAGTTCGTAATCTTGAATATACCTTATGGCAAAGACAAGACCAACTCCTATTGTGTAGTTGATTTCCTCATTGTCAGAACCCATTCATAGCCAAACAGGGGGCCTTTGGACTTCATTTGAAGTCTTGAATACCTTAAAGTAGTCTTATGTTGCCCATTCACGATATCGTATTGTTCAATTGAAGAGTCATTTTCAAGACTTGAAAAAGGGGTCAAAAGTATATATGAGTACTTTCTTGAAGCAAGGAAAATTGCCCACCAGCTCGCAGTGGTTGGTAAACCTGTGGATGATGATAAATTAGGGTAACGCCCTGAAATCTTACCCCAAATTTTGAAGATTTTTTTTTTGGAAACAGCGAAAACAAGTAATACTATAAGGTTAAGTATTCTGGAACATTACAGTGGGGAGAAAGACGAAAACATTTATTTCATTTCATTATCAATGAATAATAACATCAGAGTTTCTTAAACTATCCCTGGAACAGTAAATCCAAAATCTCGATCTGATGCCTCATCCCGCAACCGCTCATAAGCTCTACTCTTCACCTGAAAAATGATATATTTATAGGAATTAGACTACAACTGTCTAAGTAGGAATTACTGTAATTTTTTTTACAGGTATATCATGTGTCAAGTATGTGGTGCGGGTGCCAAGCGTGATTTTCAGCATATATAAGAATAAACAAAGGTCTATGCTATGACAGTCAACAATTTATCAAAAGCTAACTGGCAGGTAACATCGTTAGCAACATTTAAATATCCCATAACCACATATATAAATTCAAGCAATAATTCAGAGGAATGCATTTATGACAATTACATAATTCAGGAAAGCATTCATACAATATGATGCATCTATTAGGCATAAAACAACATTAATCAATACCATGAATTACAATTCAAGTAGAACAGGGCATTTAACATGCATTAGAAATTAAACATCACGGATCCACCAATCATATAACAATTAAGGGAACAAATAACATATGCATGTTCTAATGCATAGAATGAATATACATGATTTATGTGCAATGCATAAACACTTTACTATCTTTTATTAAAGTTTCCCTTTCCATATGCATGTCCCTATTAAATGCATGCAATTTAAGTTTCTCTTTTTAATTACCGTTGCCCGCGGATACACCAAATAGGTAAAATCTTCAAGGTCAAGTTAGGTTCTCAAGATAGCATAACATATAATTTGTATTTTATTACTAGGTTTCAAACTTAGCCCTCGACCGATATCAAGAAACAACATCATCGATCGAAACATTAGACCTCCACATCTAATGTCGGGGACACAAGGGACACCCCACGCCCATAAGTGTCACTTTCTTGGTGTACCAAAACAACAACAGTTGTGTCAAACACACCACACCCAGGCAAAGTGGCAGACTCTCCCTAAAACCGTGGCCAGGAGAAGGAACCTCAATATCGGGTTCAGGGGACAAAATAAAGCATACAGAGTTTTTGTATCCTCACAGTCTCCCCAAGACCGGACCTCTAAGATTCTCATTCTCCAAATGAAAGATCCCAGAATGTATATTACACTATTCTTATTCATTATCTTTTTATTAAAAGTCAATTATTGAGTTTTGCAATTCAGCATACAAAAACAAGGCAAAAGCTTGCATCCACCTCTGCGAGAACCATCACGGGACTCCCGTCAGTGGAAACACATAGAACATTGCAATATAGTGCAATAAAATTACATTTGTAAATCGACATGCAAAATTAATAATATAGGCTTGCAAATCAAATACAACCATAAGCTCGCAAATCAGCATGCGCAGCTCTTCATGGTCTACCACCCATGGCAACAATAGAACAATGCAATTAAAACCATAATATAAATATGATTTTTGTGATGCATTTAAACAATTAAAGAAAGAGCAAACCAAAGCTCAAGGCTCTCCAGGCCTGTGATGATTCATTTAGACCATCAATGCACCGTATGCAAAAAGTCATAACAATATGCAATTTATGCAATGATGCCAACATGCTTCCAAATACATATTTATATATGCCAATTTAACCATGTGCATGATATGTCACATTCATATGTATGTGTTCACCATTCATGTACAAGTGCCTTTACGAAATCATTTCACAAATATGCATTCACTTATGAATCATCTCAATTGAGACAGTGAACAACTCAGGCATTTATGTACATGTGAAACACACATCAATTCATGTATGCATATGCATTTGATATAAACTTCATATAGTAAGATGCTTAAGCATGTCACATCAAGTAAAAGCATATAAATAATTCTAAATCTCGACATGTCTCGAGAACCAAAATACATGTGCACCACACATTATGGAAATTCATATGCACATTCAGAAATGCAAACATGTACCATGTGTATGCCATGATAAATATTCATAAGCATGTCTTTGTTCAATTTGTATGCATACTTTTATTCATGAACCAGTTCCAATCAAAATATGTGAACACGCATGCCACGAGGTACGTGCCAAAATACATCAATTCCATGTATGCACATGCATATGCAAGCAACCTTACACTAATGTGTTAATCAAGCATAACATGTTGATTTTAAGCACAAGAGAAAATAGCATTCTTTCCTTGATTCACCTCTGGCAAAACATGCATACAAGCTGATAACCCAAGTACCTGCATTGGGTAATCAATTCATATAGCCCACTTGGACAGGTTTTCCCAAGTGACTACCTCATGGAAAGGCACATATCCATATGTCACTAAGTGCAACATCATATATTTGAAACTCAATGTAACCACCTTAATCATATACAAGCTTCCGCGTATTTTCAATGATGGTGTATGTGGTCAGTTATCAAAACTCATTATGCACTTTTGCCATAAAGCAGAAAATTGGGAAAAATAACACACTGTATAAGCATCAATTAACACTAACAGTTCAGCCAAACAATGGTAGTAAATTAACTCTATCTGTGCTGCAATTAATAAGGCATGATGTTAACATTAGCAGGGAATCACTTGACACTAATTGTTCAGCCAAGCAAACAAAACTTCAGTATATTCTTTAGAGAGTATGCATTGTAATTTAAGAAGTTCTAATAGCATAGTTATATACGCCTGCCTCAATACCCATTTGTATTCCAGAAATTATACAGTTCCACAATCATAAACTATTTCAGAACATAGGTATTTCCCTAGGCAACTGAACTTTCAAGTGTATGTGGCTCATCATGCATTTTAAACAATAAAGCGTATGCATCTTAACAGGGTTTTGAATACAAGAGAAATGTAGCTCAATAGACATTTGATTGTTCAACACAATATTTGACTGAATACAGAAAAATTTTACAGTCTAATATGCCCGTGAATATAAAAGAATAGGCATCTAAATAGTCCTTTGATCATTACGTGCAATAGGTGTTTGTATCTCATTATTTTCAGGACACATTGGTCAAGGAATATTTCAGAGACTCGTACAGTGCATAATCCTGATTATGAAATTTATCAGATCTAAACTGAAAACAGCAACAAGAATTCATATGAGCAACATTCGTAATAAATGATATATTCAACACGAGGGATTTATTATGTCCTCAACTAGACTCCCATCTGTTACCATGCTTAGATACTGATTCTTGATTTGTTTAGTGATAATTAAGAATTGCAAGACTCGCCTGTTTAAAATGAAATACAGTACAACAGAAGAATGATAGTAATGTATGGTTAAATTTTTTTGGCTTAATGCATTAAGACGATACTGATGATAACTATTCATGCAACAACGAAATCTCCATATTTGTCCAATACTACTTTGCAGTCATACAACTAACCAAATTAAGCATCAGAGGTTTCAAATTTATCATACTGGTTGAATAACAAATCTGTGTATGTGTGCAAACCATCTTTACACCGACTAAACCCACATAATTGGGTTGAGCAGTCCTGCCTAGCGTACTCAACAAAAATACACCATAGAACCATTGTATGAAATCCCACGGATTCTATTTCTTAACAGGGGAAAAAATCATAGTAGGGGATCAAAAAAGCCCATGCTCGAATTTTGTAACTGCCGGAATCCCCAAATCGGGTTTTTTTTTACCAAGCCACAATGCAGAGCCAAAAAAAACCCTATTCTCTTAACAAGATTTTGAATCCAAGATATGGACCCCCCCCCCCTTATTATAGAAATCAAAAGATCCCTTCAACCCCCTACAACTGCCTTTCTAAAATACCTTCAACCCCCTACAACTGCCTTTCTAAAATACCTTCAAAACCCCTAATCACTAATTTGGGTTTCGAAATAGGGTTGACAACAAATTCTCAAATTGGATGTCATAGCTACCGGAACCCCCAACTCACAGACTTGGGTTTTCCAGCATCCAAGAATCCCGTCAGACGCTTGAAGCATGCAAAAATCAGGGTTTCCCCTTGACCGACCCATCCACACTCGGACTCAATCAATGCCCAACAAGAAAAGGTACAGAATCCTACCTTTTTCCAGTGACTGGAGGTGGCTGGCGACAACAGCAGGTGGTGGTTGGGAAGCCCTCCAACACCGGTGACCTTGTCGGCATGCGCGAAACTGAAAGGGAGATCAAGATGAGGGGCGGCGGGTAGGAGAGGACGAGAGACATAGTGGGAGGAAGAGGGGTGAGACCCTCTCCCCCTTTTAACGACAGGAGACCCCACTTCCAAAAAAGGAGGAGGGGATAAGCCCTCACCCTCTGGCGCTTGTGCTTCGGCTCACCCCCCCCCCCCATAGCGATTATGTGTGTTAGGGTTCGTTCAAAACCCTAACAACCTATTTCTATCGGGCAACTCGTATCGGGTTGCCTTTAAGCTACATTTTTTTAAAGCATGCGGGTCGTGGGCCGGGTCCGAGACCCGGGTCCAGCCACAGTTTTGGATCCACACCACTCATGAGATATGGATCCATGAGTTGGATCTGAATGGATCCAATCGTGGATCCCTTGATGTACATATATATATATATATACATTTTTTATTTATTTATTTATTTATTTTCTAAGTATATATATATAAGGTATTGTACCTATATATAGAGAGATCATATATGGATCCTAGATCCATAACTTAGATCCATGCCTGAATCACATGAATTACGCCTTATTTATATAAAAATATTCAAATAGTTAATGGAAAAATACAGTTATTACATCATTTCCTGCTAAAAAGAATTTCTTCCTCGAAATTCACATACAAGGACTACTTAAAAAGACTTGGGTACTTTTCTCGCATACTCACCTCAAGTTCCTATATGGTTCCGATGGTACCAAATTATTGGCATCTAACCTTCATGGTATATAATGTTGGCATGATATTCATATAACCAATCTATATTCACTAGATCTTCATATTTAGTCATATCAAGTAGGGTCAGGTTAACGGTAATTTCTTCACGTCCAATATTATTTATGTGGCTAGTATATAGATTACACATATAAAATTTTATCCGATAGGGTTATATACGTCCAATACATGCTTCATTGGTTCAATGTTCACACCTAGTAAGGTCTGTAAGGTCTACGATATAAAAGAGTATGACCTCATAATAAAAATAACAATTGACATGACTAATAACAAAACCAAATAAATTATACTCACAGAGCGCTTGCAACGTGTGACATGACTGTGATCTTTGATTTAGTGTTCTCATGCTCTGATACCATAACTGTAACGTCCTGAAACCTTAACCTAAATTTTGAAGATTTTTTTTTTGAAACAGCGGAAACAAGTAATACTATAAGGTTAAGTATTCTGGAACATTACAGTGGGGAGAAAGACCAAAACATTTATTTTATTTAATTATCAATGAATAATAACATCAGAGTTTCTCAAACTATCCCTGGAACAGTAAATCCAAAATCTTGATCCGATGCCTCATCCCGTAGCCGCTCATAAGCTCTACTCTTCACCTGAAAAATAATATATTTATAGGAATTAGACTACAACTGTTTAAGTAGGAATTACTATAATTTTTCTTGCAGGTATATCATGTATCAAGTATGTGGTGCGGGTGTCGAGTGTGATTTTCAGCATATACAAGAATAAGCAAAGGTCTACGCTACGACAGTCAATAATTTATCAGAAGCTAACTGATAGGTAACATAGTTAGCTGCATTTAAATATCTCATAACTACATATACGAATTCATGCAATAATTCAGAGGAATGCATATATGACAATTACATAATTCAGGTAAGCATTCATACAACATGGTGCATCTATTAGGCATAAAACAACATTAATCAATACCATGAATTATAATTCAAGTAGAATATGACATTTAACATGCATTAGAAATTAAACATCATGCATCCACCAATCATATAAAAATTAAGGGAACATATAACATATGCATGTTCTAATACATAGCATGAATATACATGATTTATGTGCAATGCACGAACACTTTATTATCTTTCATTAAAGTTTCTCTTTCCATATGCATGTCCCTATTAAATGCATGCAATTTAAGTTCTTCTTTTTAATTACTATTGCTCACGGATACACCAAACTGGTAAAATCCTTGAGGTCAAGTTAGGTTTCTAAGGTAGCTTAACATATAATTTGTATTTTATTACTGGATTCCAAACTTAGCCTTCGACCGATATTAGAAAACAACACCATCCATCAGAACATTAGACCTCCACATCTAATGTCGGGGACACAAGGGATACCTCATGCCCACAAGTGCCACTTTCTTAGTACCAAAACAACAATAATTGTGTCAAACACACCACCCCCAGGCAAAGTAGCGAACTCTCCCTAAAACCGTGGCCAGGAAAAGGAACCTCAAAATCGGGTTCAAGGGACAAAATAAAGCACACGAAGTTTTTGTATCCCCACAATCGCTCCAAGATCGGACCTCTAAGATTCCCATTCTTCAGATGGGAGATCCCAAAATGTATATTACACTATTCTTATTCATTATCTATTTATTAAAAGTCAATTATTGAGTTTTGTAATTCAGCATACAAAAACAAGGCAAAAACTCACATCCACCTCTGCGAGAACCATCACGGGGCTCCCGCCCGTGGAAACACATAGAACATTGCAATATAGTGCAATAAAATTATATTTGCAAATCAACATGCAAAATTAATAACATAGGCTTGCAAAT
The DNA here is from genome assembly GCF_984573655.1 of Nuphar pumila. Classification (NCBI taxonomy): domain Eukaryota; kingdom Viridiplantae; phylum Streptophyta; class Magnoliopsida; order Nymphaeales; family Nymphaeaceae; genus Nuphar; species Nuphar pumila. The sequence goes on along the minus strand of NC_143262.1, from coordinate 31,566,943 downwards.
CAACATGCAACCATAAGCTCAGAAATTAGCATGCACAGTTCTTCATGGTCTACCACCCATGGCAACAATAGAACAACGTAATTAAAACCATAATATAAATGTGATATTTGCGATGCATTTAAACAATTAAAGAAAGAGCAAACTAAATCTCAAGGCTCTTCAGGCCTGTGATGATTCATTTAGACCATTGATGCATCGTATGCAAAAACAATATGCAATTTATGCAATGATGTCAACATGCTTCCAAATGCATATTTATATATGCCAATTTAACCATGTGCATGATATGTCACATTCATATGTATGTGTTCACCATTCATGTACAGGTGCCTTTACAAAATTATTCCACATACATGCATTCACTCATGAATCATCTCAATTGGGACAGTGAACAACTCAGGCATTTATGTATATGTGAAACATACATCAATTCATGTATGCACATGCATTTGATACAAACTTTATATAGTATGATGCTTAAGCACGTCACATTAAGTAAAAGCATATAAATAATTTCAAATCTCTACATGTCTCGAGAACCAAAATACATGCACACCACACATTATGGAAATTTATATACACATTCAGAAATGCAAACATGTATCATATGTATGCCATGATAAATATTCATAAGCATGTCTTTGTTCAATTCGTATGCATACTCAAGTCAAATGCATACTTTTATTCATGAACCAGTTCCAATCAAAATATGTGAACACGCATGCCATGAGGTACGTGCCAAAATACATCAATTCCATGTATACACATGCATATGCAAGCAACCTTACACTAATGTGTTAATCAAGCATAATATGTTGATTTTAAGCACAAGAGAAAATAGCATTTTTTCCTTGATTCACCTCTGACAAAACATGCATACAAGCTGATAACCCAAGTACCTACATCGGGTAATCAATTCATATGGCCCACTTGGCCAGGTTTTCCCAAGTGACTACCTCATGGAAAGGCACATAGCTATATGTCACTAAGTGCACCATCATATATTTGAAACTCAATGTAACCACCTTAATCATATACAAGCTTCCACATATTTTCAATAATGGTATATGTGGTCAGTTATCAAAATTCATTGTGCACTTTTGCCATAAAGCAAAAAATTGGTAAAAATAACACACTGAATAAGCATCAATTAACACTAACAGTTCAGCCAAACGATGGTAGTAAATTAACTCTATCTGTGCTGCAATTAATAAGGCATGTTGTTAACATTAGGAGGGAATCAATTAACACTAACTGTTCAGCCAAGCAAACAAAACCCTAGTATATTCTTTAGAGAGTATGCATTGTAATTCAAGAAGTTCTAATAGCATAGTTATATATGTCTTCCTCAATACCCATTCATATTCCAGAAATTATACAGTTCCACAATCATAAACTATTTCAGAACATAGGTATTTCCCTAGGCAAATGAACTTTCGAGTGTATGTGGCTCATCATGCATTTTAAACAATAAAGCGTATGCATCTTAACAGGGTTTTGAATATGAGAGAAATGTAGCTCAATAGACATTTGATTGTTCAACACAATATGTGATTGAATACAGAAAAATTTTACAGTCTAATATGCCCGTGAATATAAAAGAATAGGCATCTAAATAGTCCTTTGATCATTACGTGCAATAGGTGTTTGTATCTCATTATTTCCAGAACACATTGGTTGGGGAATATTTCAGAGACTCGTATAGTGCATAATCCTGATTATGAAATTTATCAAATCTAAACTGAAAACAACAACAAGAATTCATATGAGCAACATTATTAATGAAGGATATATTCAACACAAGAGATTTATTATGTTCTCAACTAGACTCCCATCTATTACCATGCTTAAATACTGATTCTTGATTTGTTTAGTGATAATTAAGAATCACAAGACTCGTCTGTTTAAAATGAAATATAGTACAACAGAAGAATGATAGTAATGTATGGTTGAAATTTTCTAGCTTAAATGCATTAGGACGATACTGATAATAACTATTCATGCAACAACGAAATCTCCATATCTGCTCAATACTACTTTGTAGTCATACAACTAACCAAATTATGCATCAGAGGTTTCAAATTTATCATACTGGTTGAATAAGAAATTTATACATGTGTGCAAACCATCTTTACACCGACTAAACCCACATAATTGGGTTGAGCAGTCCTGCTTAGCGTACTCAACAAAAATATACCATAGAACCACTGTATGAAATCCCACGAATCGTGTTTCTTAACAGGGAAAAAAAACGTAGCAGGGGATAAAAAAAACCATGCTCGGATTTCGTAACTGCCAGAATCTCCAAATGGGTAGATTTGGGGTTTTTGAGCAAGCCACAATGCAGAGCCAAAAAACCTTCCATTCTTTTAACAAGATTTTGAATCCAAGATACCTCCGCCCCCTGTTGATTATAGAAATCAAAAGATCCCTTCAACCCCCTACAACTCCCTTTCTAAAATACCTTCGAAACCCCTAATCATTAATTTGGATTTTGAAATAAGGTTGACAGCAAATTTCCAAATCGGATGTCGTAGCTACCGGAACCCCCAACTCACTGACTTGGGTTTTTCGGCAGCCAAGAATCCCGTCAGACTCTTGAAGCATGCAAAAATCAGGGTTTGACCTTGACCGACCCATTCACACCCGGACTAAATCAATGCCCAACAAGAAAAGGTACAAAATCCTACCTTTTTCCGGCGACTAGAGGTGGTTGGTGACAGCAGCAGCTGGTGGTCGGGAAGCCCTCCAACGTTAGTGACCTTGCCGGCGTGCGCAAAACCGAAAGAGAGATCAAGATGAGGGGCGACTGGTGGGAGAGGACGAGAGACGTAGTGGGAGGAAGAGGGGCGAGACCCTCTCCCCCTTTTAATGAGCGGCGACCCCACTTCCGAAAAGGAAGGAGGGGATAAGCCCTCACCCTCCGGTGGTTGCGCTCCGGCTCACCCCCCCCCCCCCCCATAGCGATTATGTGTGTTAGGGTTCGTTCAGAACCCTAACACCCTGTTTCTATCGGGCAACTCATATCGGGTTGCCTTTAAGCTACATTTTTTTTAAAGCATGTGGGTCGTGGGCCGGGTCCGAGACCCGGGTCCAACCACGGTTTTGGATCCGCACCACTCATGAAATATGGATCCATGAGTTGGATTCGAATGGATCCAATCATGGATCCTTTGATGTATGTATATATATATATACATTTTTCATTTATTTATTTATTTATTTTATAAGTATATATAAGGTATTGTACCTATATATATATATATCATATATGGATCCTGGATCCATAACTTGGATCCATACCCGAATCACATGAATTACGCCTTATTTATATAAAAATATTCAAATAGTTAATGGAAAAATACAGTTATTTCAATTAGTGATAGAAATCCCAAAAGGGCTACCCTCAGAATATAATTCCTTTAAAACTTTTATTATGACATGTGACAAACAAACCACTTCAAGTGATATTAACAGTGACCTGTTAGTGCATGAGGCTCAAGTGTAAGATCAAGAGAGTCCATCTATCAACGAAGATCCCTCCATAAACCTTGTCCAACGTCCAGGAAATTGTGGTAGAAATTTTTATCAAAATAGAGAAAATCATGGTGGAGGAAGAGATACAGGATATCAAAACTGTGAGCAAGACTGTGGTTATAATAGAAACCAAGGCTATTAGAACCAAGGTGATTGTGGCCAATTCCAAAACTATGGACCCGACTTTCCTCAGAACCACCTAGATTCAGGACCATCGGCAGACAAGACAATGTGTCAAATCTGTGACATACCTGGATACTTAGGCCAATCAGTGTCAACAGTATCCTCATATGTTTCAATCTGGTTCTCAGATTCAGGAGCCACCCACCATGTGACTAATGATTTGGCAAATGTATGTATTCAATCATAATACCATGGACCCAATCAGAGAAATATCTTTTCATTGCAAAAGTTTACTCATGATAATAATGTGTGTTAATTCCACCTTGATTGTTGCTATCTTAATGATCGAATAATAGGGAAGGTCCTCATCAAAGGCACGAGTAAGAATGGGTGCTATCATATTCTCAGAGAAAGAAGCAAATATGCCATGGTGGGAGAGAGAACCTCGTTGGAGAGATAGTACCAGTGACTGGGGCATTTGTCCCTTAGATTAGTTTAGCAAGTAGTTAATAAATTTAAGTTGCTTATAAAAGTGTTCTGAGTGAAGTGTGTGAAGCATGTCAACTTGGGAAGAGTTATAATCTTCTATTTTCCTTTGCTTTCATTATTGTTTTTGGACCATTAAATATAGTTTATGATGATATTTGGGATCCTACACCCATTATTTCTGATGATAGTTTTTAATATTATATTCATTTTATTTATGCTTATTCAAAATATACTCTACATGTTAAAGAATAAATTTGATGCTCTAGTTATCTTCCAATCAATTAATGTGTATGTTGAGAATGTGACTAGCAGGAAAATCAATTACTTCACACAGTCTGGGGCAGCGAAAACATAGTCATAGCTCAGTTTCTTTATCCATGTGGCATAGGCCACCAGATTTCATGTCCCTGTATGCATGAGTAGAATGGGAGTGCTGAACAAAAACATCATCACATTGTGGACACAACTCTTACCTTGATGGCCCACTTAGGAGTTAGTCAAAATTATTGACCATATGCTATGCAGACTGCGGTTTATTTGATCAATCGGCTCCTGTCACCAACCATCCTGCACCCATATAGAAATCATAAACTAGATTTAAAATCCACTATGTGTGTTCTTGGGATACAATAACCGACATACGGGATATTACTTCTTTGACCCTAAAATTAAGAAAATATTCATTTCCTGACATGTCATGTTTGATGAATCTTATTTCCCACTCAAACAGCCCACATATTCACGAAAACCTCCTAACATTGTTGATCGCCCAATGTTTCCCATTCCGGTGCATGGATTGATAGTTTTCTCTCCTAGTTCTAGTCGATCTACCAACCAACCACGGGACTCACCTATTAACGAGCCTCTCACAGCTCCAGCTGAACCCTCCAATCCTCCTATAGTGTTCCCTGCATCTGAGCCTAGTGGACCCAGTGTGGACCCTACACCTGTTCCCCCTTATTCCTACCGCCCCCACCCATACTCACCATATGATAACCCGATTTCAGGATGGCACGTTAATGCCTTTCTTCCATTAAGTATCATCTATTGCATGCCCTCCTAACCGAACTCTATATCAATCCTGAACCTACCTCGTTCACGATTGCCAATAAAGATCCTAAATGGTGCAATGCCATGTCCGACGAATATGTTGCCTTGGTCAAGAACAAAACATGGTCTCTTGTTCCACCATATTCTAACCAAAATGTGATTGAGTGTAAATGGATTTATAAGGTAAAAAAAAGGTTGATGGCTCTCTTGAACTCTATAATGCATGTTTACTTGCGAAAGGTTTTTATTAACAGAAGGGGTATTGATTTTTTTAAAATATTCAATCATGTCGTCAAACCCACTACCATTTGATTGGTTTTGTCTCTTGCCGTTAGTTTTGACTGGAAAGTTCATCAATATGATGTTCATAATACTTTCTTGAATGAACCTCTTGAAGAAGAGGTGTACCTGAGTCAACTACAAGGATTTCAGGATCCTCTGTGACCTCATTATGTTTGCCGCCTGCACAAGGCTCTCTATGGCCTAAAATAAGCTCCACATGCTTGGTTTCAGGAGCTTAGTTCTTGTTATGTCTGTATGGGATTTTAAGGATCAAAGTCAGACTCACTTTTTATCTTTAATAATAGCTCACTTGTCATGTTTGTCCTTGTTTATGTTGATGATATCTTTGTTATCGGCCATTCATCCCAACGGATTTGGTTCTTAATTGGTTGTCTCAATAAAACCTTTGTGTTAAAGGATTTGAGCCGCTTAAAGGTGTCATTCAACTCCAACGGGTTACTTCTCACTCTAAAAAAATATACCTTGTACTTGCTCTCTCTCACAAATATGTTGGGTGCCAAACCGGTGTCTACTCTGTTGGCCATCAATTCATGGTTGTTTGCCCTTATGGTTGACGCCTTTGAAGACCCTACCATGTATCACAATGTTGTTGGTGCTCTCCAATACTTGACTCTCACCCATCCTAACTTGGCCTTTGCAGTTAATAAGGTGTGTCAATTTATACATTGCCCCATATATGACCATTGGTTTACAGTCAAGCGAAAAAAGGTACTATTCATTATAGGCTTCTATTGGCTCCTTCTCTTACTCCTATAGTCTGCACTGATGTTGATTGGGCCAGGTCCTACAACAACAACAACAACAACTACGCCTTCATCCCAAAACAATTGGGGTCAGCGATATGAACCAAAAAAGAAATTCATTTTGGGTCTTCCACAAGAATCCTTTTCCTCCAATCATTTCTATCCAATGCCATGTCCTCGGTGAGGTTCAAAGCATTCATATCCTTTCCTATCATCTCCATCCAAGTCTTCCTAGGCCTACCCCGACCTCTTTTAACTAATATATTTTCCCATTTCTCCAACCTTCTAACTGGAGCATCATTAGGCCTTCGCCAAATATGTCCAAACCACCGTAAACGATTCTCTCGCATCTTATTTTCAATGGGTGCAACACCTACCTTCTTACGTATCTCCTCGTTCTGAATCTTATCTTTTATTGTATTTCCACACATCCATCTAAGCATCTGCATCTCAGCTACACTCATTTTTTGAATATGATGTCTCTTGGCAGCCCAACATTCCGTACCATATAGTAAAGCGGGTCTAATAGTCGTCCTATAAAACTTTCCCTTCAACCGCAATGGCATTCTACGATCGCACAACACTCCAGTTGCACTTTTCCATTTCATCCACCCAACCTTTATCCTATGATTTACATCTCCATCAATTTCTCCATACTTTTGAATGATGGATCCCAAATATTTGAAATAATCATTCACCGGTATTTCTTGCTCACCAAGCTTCACTACACTCCCATCACTACTTCGTTGCTTACTAAACCAACATTCCATATATTCAGTCTTACTCTTACTCAACTTAAAACCTCTACCTTCCAATGTCTGTCTCCATAATTCTAACTTAGCATTAACCCCAGCTCTAGACTCATCAATCAAAACAATATCATCAGCAAACAACATACACCACGGTACATTTTCTTGAATTGATCTCGTAAGCTCATCCATCACTATCGCAAATAGGAAAGGGCTTAAAGCAGATCCTTGATGTAACCCAACCGTTATCGGAAAATTGGTTGTCACCCCTCCACAAGTGCGGACATTGGTTACTACTCCTTCATACATATCTTTAATTATACTAATGTACTTTAGGGAAACACCTTTCTTCATCATTGTCCACCAGAGAACGTCCCTAGGTACTCTATCGTATGCCTTCTCTAAATCAATAAAAACCATATGCAAATCTTTGTTCCTCTCTCTATATCTTTTAATAAGTTGTCTAAGAAGATGTATAGCTTCCATAGTTGATCTTCCAGGCATAAAACCAAATTGATTCTCCGATATCATGACAACCTTCCTCAACCTAGACTCAATCACCCTCTCCCAAAGTTTCATAGTATGACTCATGAGTTTTATATCACGATAATTTGTGCAATCTTGTATATCACCCTTATTCTTATATAAAGGCACCAAAGTACTCTTCCTCCACTCATTAGGCATCTTATTTGTTCGCCAAATCAAGTTAAAAAGATTTGTCAACCATTCTAAACCTTTCTCTCCCAAGCATTTCCAAGCCTCGATAGGTATACCATCTGGGCCAACTGCCCTTCTTGATTTCATTGGGCCAGGTCCTAATGATAAAAAAATCTACTAGTGCCTATATTGTCTATATTGAGTGCAATTTGATTTCTTGGAGCTCTCAAAAGCAGCTTGTCGTCACTCGGTCTAGCATGGAAGCAGAATACCATGCTCTAGCCAACATTGCTACTAAAATAACATGGGTTGGGTACCTCATGTGTAAACTCAGTTTTTCACCATTGACACCTCCGACAATTTGGTGTGATAATATCAGTGCTACTTATCTTTCGATGAATCTGATTCTACACTCTTACAACAAACACATTGAGCTGGATGCCCACTTTGTGTGTGACATAGCTGCTAAAGGTCAGCTTCATGTTCGATATCTGCCAACAAATAATCAAATTTCTGATCTCCTCACAAGTCCCTCGTCTTTGCTCGATTTACTCTTTTACACTCCAAGCTCACCATGCAGCAGAGCCCATTGAGCTTGTGGGAGAATATTAGATGATCCAATCCAGATCTATCGAGTCCGAATCCACATGGCATGACCAATGTAAAGAAAGTCGAAGGTACCTACACATTGGAAGCATCTAGAGAAGCCCACACGGTTGGAAAGTTCAAGAAAAACAAAGAAGCTCACACAATTGGAAAGTCCAAAAATAATATCCAACGGAATAAAAAGGAAATCTAAGAATTCTTCACAATAGCATAGTCCCAAACAGAACTTTCCCTCTTGTAATGAGTTAAGTACCAAGAGGCGTGTTGAATGGGTCTCTAATTCCCATTATAAAATATAAATACGCATTAATGGAAATGCCCATAAGTGAGTTTGAGTGTGGGTGACTAAATCGTGGACATAAGTCTATCGACCGAACCACGTTAAATGAAGGGTTTCATTATCTTATATATATATATAGGAATGAAAACCTACCCACCGCACATTTTATTGGATTTTTTATGTTTTTTTTTTAAATTTTGACCGTACAGATGTGATCTACATGTTGGTTTTTATAGGAATTAGTTCTTGGAGCATTTGATTTCAATGCATGGATAGGTTTTTATAAGTTTAAAAAATCAACCGTACAATTTTCATAAATTTTTGAGGCACCCAATACCATTTTTTCTATCCAACATTCATGATTCAATTTTAGATTTTTAGTAAATCAATCATGTTGAACAGATCTGTACGGACAAAATTTTGAAGAAAAACACAAAATTTTCTATTGGGTAGGTTTGGCATGTTTTTTAGTGGGTAGGTTTTTATTTTCCTATATATATATATATATATATATATATATATATATATATATATATATATATATATATATATATATATATAGAGAGAGAGAGAGAGAGAGAGAGAGAGAGAGAGAAATTGGTAGTTGCTCACACGTTAGTGCTAAATGATATGTGTCAAATGGGTTTTTCTGCCCTTTCGGCATTTTTTTGCAGTTTCAACCCCATAATTGTGTTGGGCATAGTTGATTTATGAGGAATTCACACCTGGATCATGTGTTTTCGATGACAAAATGATATTTGAAGCCTAAAAATTTTACAAAGATTTTGGACTGTTGATTTTTTGAACCTTTTAAAAACCCACCCATGTGTCAAAATTGAACCCTTCAAGAGCTGATCCCTATAAAATCAACTACATAGATCACATCTATACGGTCAGAATTCATAAATAAAATATAAAAAAACTAAAAAACCCATTTAACACCTAAAGTGTGAGCAACTATCAATCACTATATATATAGGAAGTGGTAGTTTTCTACCACTCTTTAAGCCTACTGCCAGCCTACCACCAATAAGTAGGTATTTTCGAGTATTTATTCGCAAATCCAACTTTGTAGATGTGTTTGGCATGGTCAATTTGGTTGATTTGGTAGGAAATGACACTTGGATCGTTTTTTTTATAAAAATATGATATTTTAAGCATTAAATACTTTTTAAAATTATAAACCATTGATTTTTAAATCGTATAAAAACCAGAGTTACAGGAAGCACCTATACCTTAGGGGAAGCGTGCTTCTCCGATACGCACTTCAGAAGCGCAAAGCGCGATGCTTCCAAAATGCATGGGGAAGTGCATACTTATATCAAGAAGCGCATACCACTTTAAATGGGTACACATACCCCTTTAAAGAGATATGCGTACCCTATTAAAAGGGTACGCGTACCCTACCACTTTAAAAAGATACACGTAACCTATTTTACTATTTTGCCCTTTTTTTTTAAAGAAAGAGTTTTTTATTAAGGGTAAAATGAGAATTTTAAAAAACTCATGAAAACAAAACTCAAAAGAGGGCTTTAGGGTTTTTTTCATGCCTCTTCTGAGTCTCTCTTCCTCCCTATCTCTCTCTTAGGATTTTTGCCACCGACAGACGACCTTTTTCGACGTCTGACAACCTCCATCGACCGGCGATGAGGATATTTAGGTACACATATCCCTTTTTCATCCATCTCTTCTCTCCATCTCGCCCACGAGATATAGAATCTTGTGTGTAAGTGTGCGCACTGTGCATGCATTGTGTATGTGTTTTGTGTGAATGAATGTGTTTGGTGTATATATGAATGTAGAGCCTCTGTGTGTGTTCGGTGCATATTCGATAGATAGCATGTAAACTTACCAAGTTACTCGAGCTCCCAAAACAAAATGTGTCTCTTGCGCTCACATATAGGGCTCAGCTCATGTTCTGCTCGGAAAAAGCTCGTTCAAACTCGTAAAATAGGCCTAGCAAGTTGAATATGAACAATGAGTACTCAACTCTACTCGAGTCGTATAAGCTCATGAGGCAGTAAGAAATATATTTTACATGTATTTTTTTGTAATTGTATTTTTTTAGCTCTAAAACAATGCATTTTTTCTGTAAACAAGCCTGCTTAAACTTGACTTGTTTAATTTGGATTGATTATGAGCTCAAACACAACTTGGATCACCACAAGAATGAGCCAAGCTTGAACACTTCAAGCTCGTCTTGTTTAGCTTGTTTACCAACCCTAACTGCAGACATTTAATGCCATTTAATTTGGTGAGTCGCTGAAAGTACCAATAACTTTAAAAAATCATTAGTGTGTTTGGAGATTTTCAAGAGAAAATCCCATTATTATGTTTAGTGATACCAGTGACTTTTTAATTTTTTTTTAAATTTTAGTGTTTCCAAGAGAAAATTGCCATGAGTTCATTTTTATGCAGCGGTGCTCCACAATTGCTAACCATCCATCTCACCATTTCTCGAGATGGATGGTTGTTAGTGTAAAACCTACATTTTTTGAAAAAAAAAAGAGTTTAGTACAGAGATCCACAGTTGGATCCAACCTATGGATCCACATTGCCAGTGAGGTGCAGATCCAACACTCGATTGGATCCTGGGTCTCGGACCTGGGTCGTGCCCCGTGTAACGAAATAGTTAAAAAAAAACTTTTTTAGACCCGGGTCAGACTCGAACCCGATAACCCCTTTAGGGTTATAACACCCGACACAGAGGGGGTTTAAAACCCTCCATCGGCATCACCAACCCTTGTCGCCCTCTTCCTCCCTGTGTCCGACAAACACCCTGTAAACACCCCAAATTTTCACCCTTATCCAGTGCTTACATTTCATGTGTCATTGCTTATCATTGCATGAATTCAGCATATCATTGCATTGCATAGCATTGCATGTCATTACATCTCATCTTCGAGATCCAACACTCCTGTTTTCAAAATATTCAATCCAGATTTGAGTTTTAAAACTTTTCTTTCAAAATTCAATTTTAAAACCTGGGTTTTTAATCAACATTGTGTCATTTGCCAACCCCCAAGACCTTATATTTTGAAGTATTTTCTCAGAAAACAATATGGATTCATTTCAAACTCAATTTCAATTGTTTTCAATTCTCAGATGAGACTCATTTAGGTGGTGTCGCTTCTGGATTCCTTTACTTGTCAAAAATCTCCAAAAATTTCAGAGTCCTAGTTGGATCAGGACTCTTTTTCCAGAGTCCAGTCGGATCAGAACTCTATTTTTCACTACCTTTTTACCTGCTTTCGGAGAAAACCTTTCAAAATCTTCTGTTTTGGCCAAAATTTCAGAGTCCTGGTTGGATCAGGACTCTTCTTCAAGAGTCCAGTCGAATCAGGACTCTTCTTCAGAGTTTCAACTGGATTGGGACTCTAATCTTTTACAACAATTTTATCCATTTTCAATCAAATCTTTCAAAAAGAGTCAAAAACTCAGAGTTCCAGTCAAAACAGGACTATGTTCAGAGAGTCCTAGTTGGATCAGGACTCTTATCCTGATTTCAATTTTGAGAGAATCCTTCAAAAATCTTTTCATCTACCAAAACTATTACACTTTTATCAAAGAATTTTAAAATTCTGAGGTTTTATCTCAGAGTCCTGATCAAATCAAGACTCTACCCCAGAGTCCTGATCGAAGTAGGACTCTTTCCAAAATTGATTTTCTCACTTCATTTTCACTGGTTTTCAAAAGCTTTGCTTAAATTTCATCACTTACTTATCAGAAAATCCAAAAATATAAGAGTTCTAGTTCAATCAGGACTCTGTTCTCGGAGTCTCAGTTGAATCAGAACTCTGGTTTTTTCCAATATTTGTTATTATTTTAACTGTTTTCACAAGTTCTTTCAACTGTTTTTTAGAAAATACAAAAAAAAAATCTAGAGTTTTAATCCGATCAGGACTCTGTCCCGGAGTCCTAGTCCAGTCAGGAGTTTGTTTTGAAGTCTGTTTTTATTCCATTTTCATTTATTTCCATTTGTTTTAAAAAATTAGGTCATTTTGCAGAGTCCAGTTAGTTCAGGACTCTATTTCAGAGTTCTGATCGAGTTAGGAGTCTAACCCTGACTGTGTTTTTTGACTCATTTCACCATTTTCTGATAAAATCTTTTCAAAAACCTTTCATTTGGCTTTTTTAAAATCTAAAATCTCAGAGTCCTGAGAGTTCAGGACTCTAACTCGGAGTTCCAATTCGCTTGGGACCCTATTTTCAAAGATTCTGAATTTCAATTATTGATTTTAACCCCTTTTGAAAGTTATTTTCAGTGTTTATTTCAAAATTCTTCAAAACTCGATGAAGTTCCACTCAGTTGGCGCCATATTTAGAAGAGTTCTGACCCAGTTGGAACTCTGTGTCATTTCAAAACTTTTAATTTCAAGTCTACTTTTGAATCTCTTTTGAAAACTCCTTCAATTTCAAGTTTTAAAATCGCTTTTTGAAAAAAATTCAAGTAGGGCCCACTCGGGGTGGCGCCATATTTGAGTAAGTCAGGGCTAGACTAGGGTTAGTCAGTGTCTTGGTTAGTGTTAGAGGTTTAGAAGGGTCAAAAGTTATTTTAAAAACTCATTTTGAAGTTTGGATTTTAAAACTAGTGTTTTTAAAAGGTTTTCAAAGAACTTTAAAAACCCAAATGTGGAAAATGCCAAGTTGCATCACATTTGGGGATTTTTTAGGATTAGCTAGGGGTTAATTAGGAATTATTTAGGATAATTTAGGCTAGGGGTATATAGGTCATTCCACCCCAAAATCGCCCCCCCCCCCTTTAGAAGTCCAAAAATTTCAAAATTGCTAATTTTCAAAACCTAAAAAGTTTCTATAAATTGAGACCCATAGGGGGTCGATTTTTCCAGCCACCTTTAGAGCAAGTCTTGGAGCTTCTCTCTCCTCTCCAGCCCTTCCTCCATTGCTGCAACTCCAAGGTGAGAAATTTTATTAATTTCTTTAGTTTTATTTAATATTTTTCATGATTTAATGCTAGTTTAACCATTGGTACCATCTATTTCATGGATTCAACCATGATTCAACCTCAAGAACCATCAAGAACGGCCCAAGAAGATGATCTAACACTGTTTTTAGTGTTTTCCAGGGATTCTAATCCATTAGAATTAATTTTAGCACTATTCTTTTTATTATTAACCAATAAAACATGTGATTTACCCTTTTTATGGGTTAAATCCATGTCTTTAAAGGTAAAATCAAATTCCAGTCATTGATTCCTTGATTTTATTTTATTTATTTGTTTATTTATGTTTATTTTACGTTTTCCAGCATAGAAATAATTTTTATTTACTGTTTTATGGTTTGTTTTATTGTTTTTCATTAGTTAAGGCATGATTTCTTAAGTTTCTTAGATTTCTGTGTGTTTTTTATTTTAGAACAGAAAAAAGCATGCTGTTTCGGATTGAAATATTCGTTGTTTATTTCTAATTTTTTTATATGTGATGAATGCATATGTTATTGATCTACTGTAAAAAAAATCAAAGTTTTTGGACTTCGGAAACCCTGTCATAAAAATCAGACATCAAATCGGGTTTTTAAAACTTTAAAATCGTTGTTAAAATCAGGAAGGTAACTTGCTGTGATGATATGTTTGTCATCTTATATCCGATTTTAGATCTGTAAAGTGCCATGGATTCACATTGATTAGATCTAGCTACTGTGAAATTTTCAGAATTTTTTATTACAGTTTATTATTTTGCCTCTGTCAGAAACTCCGATTTTCAATTTAAAATTTGTTAGGGTTTATCAAAACTCTAATCAGACTTGTGTTGTTTATAAATCCCAAACCACAGATCCGATTCATGATCTGTAAAAAGTGAGTATTATTATTTTTCTGTCAACTGTTCACTGTTAAAATCTCAGATATTTTGAATGAGTTATGCTATTTATCCCGGAATTTTCAATTGAAAGTATCAGTCAGGACCAAAGTTAAAATCAATATATTCAAGTCCGGATTGTCGGATGGGTATCTCCCTGGTTTTAAAAGCTTTTTCAGATCTGTAAAAAGGAAAAGTTCTGTTTTCCTGTATATTTGTTCTTTGTAAACTTTCATAGATTTCCATAGAGGTTTGACCCCTGGTTCGGGTCCTGGACTGAGACTGGTTGGTGAACTAGGTCAAAAATAGCATATTTTTAGGGTTTGATGCTATTTTCGGATTAATTTAATGCCAAAAAAATATTTTTATAATTATAATTTGATATTAGGGTTATAACAAGTGCAGGTACCAACTTTGAGGATTTTTAGAATCTGTTTGATCTTTGAATGGCTTGAATTGCAAAACAGGGCACCCGAAGAATTCCAAAACACTGCAAAAATCACAAAAATTGTGATATTCTTGGATTTTCGTGCATAAGCATGTATTTTTAGGGTTTAATCATATTCATAATCACATTAGGATGCTTTAGGTTTAATTTGATGCTCATTTGATTTCATTTAGTGCATAAAACCTAAGTTTTTACCAAAATATTTTCTAAAAACCCTGATTTCAAGGCCATAGTCTAGCTATCGGGGGCAATTTGGTCATTTGACCTAAATTTCGAAATCCCTAACCCTAATTTTCATATTTTTAATCATGTCATATCATATTTGGTTTGATTTATTTTCATTTGAACTTCAAAACTTGCATTTTTATCAAATATCTTTCTAAAAACCCTAATTTCAAGGCCATAGTCTTGTTATTAGGGGTATTTTGGTCATTTTGACCCCAATTTCGAAATTTCATATCTTATCTTCCTTATTCATTCAATTTTATTTCATATTTTATCAATTTTTATTTAAGGGAATCATGGCAAAAAGGCTTATATCTAGCAAAATCCAGTAATTTCCTGATATTGCTGGATAAATCTAGAAAAGCCAACATATATTCACTAACCAAGCTTTCTAGTTTTGCAGGTACATTGAAGACTTTATTTTTCATGTATTTAAATTTCAATAGTGATGTAAACTAAATTAAACTTTGGAATAAGAATTTACATTTCCTGCTTAGCTTAGGCAGCATTGCATATAGTTTATTTTTTTAAAATAATGTTAATGTGTGATGGATGATGATTCATGCATATTCAAACTCACTATGGTCTACACGAATGGCATATACACTAGCTTTTATGAAGTTTATAAACTTGGTGGAATTTGTATTTATGGTCATAGTCAGAATACGAATGATACCCAGATTTATGATCTTCACATTAGCCACATTCAGCCTACACTCTTAGGCTAATTTCAAAATGCACTGCATTTCTCAAAAATACAAAAAGTATTTCTCAATTCCTCAAATCCATATTCATTCATTTCATGCATTTGCCAATTCCTATTCAAATTTCAATTTAGAGAAATCAGTTTTCTCAAATTTTTCTAAGTCTTATTCAAAATCGATTTTCTCAAAATATTGATTTGACAATGATATTTCAAGTATTTCCCAAGTTCCAAATTCGATTTTTTAAGTTATATTTTCAATTTCAAAAGTTTGAATTCAAAGAAATCAAGTTTTTTTAAAGTTATTTCATATTTCTCAAAATCGATTTTCACAAAAATCTCTTGAATACTTCAGAAATCGATTTTCACTTTCTCAAATACAGTATCTCAATCATGATTTCAAAAGGGTTTATTTTTCAAATATTTTCCAATCTTTGAAGCAAACATCATGTTTTCAAATGTGCATTTTTAGAAATTCATAGCACATGCCTGATTCTTTGTGCATTTAGGAATTAGAATATGGTTTAGACAAGTTGAACAAAGCAAAGCATTTGATTGATCCTTGGTTCAATTACCCCTGGTAAAGGCGCCAGGAACGGTTGAATCTCGTACCGACAGGCGAGTCTCATTCTTCGGAATAATCCCGCATTTTAAAAACGGAGGCGAGTTATTTTCAAAATCTTTTTCAAAGGTCAGTTTGATTTGCAAAAGTAAAATTTTGCGATGATAACAGGTTTGGCGACCGAAATGGGACCTGTCTTCGCCTGATCAATCTAATGCTCTACTTAGTTCAAATTGTCAAAATCGATTTCCATGGAATGCCAGCTTTGCTTTATGATATCATGTGAACCTAGGAGCCTAGACTTGAACCCAGCTGACATAGAATGCATATAGACTAGGTATGGTTTGGTAGGACCATATTGAGGAGAATTATTCATGCTCACATAGACTTAGGTCTAATACAACACTCCTCAATTTAGGAATTGTATGAAAACAATGTTTGCTTCTTCAAATATTTCAAAATTCTATCTCTTTAGGACTTAGAACCCTCTGTTTTCTTGCATGTGCTCATATTTCAAAAATCACCCTACCTATATTGTCCCGGTCTTCACGTTGCTGGGCTCTCTTCCAAAACCATAGTTCGGGACAGAGCCTCACAACTGGGCCACCTATTTGGGTGAAAACCCCCCTGCCTCGTACCAAGGGCCATAGTCCAACGTATATCGGCAGGTGCTCAAGGATGTTGGAAAACTTGAACCTAGAACCGGAGAAATTGATTTTATGCCACGTACATCGAGCCTCGGCTTGAGTATATAGGCATAGCATGATTGGACACAGATGATCTGAACCTTAGAGTTAGGATTAAGGTCCTACAACTATTTCAAAATTTGTGCATCTAGAGTCAGCTTTATGTTGTATGTGCATACTTGTTGTAATTGAATGTGTTATAGTCATTTCTTTGTTATTTTCCATATTTTCCCAATTTTCTAAAATACTGGACGACTTTTCAAAAATCCCCAATCCATGTCCATGTACTGTCCATGTTTTAAACCCTGGACGATTTTCAAAATACTCCATTTTATGAAGTACTTCCTTATATTTCATTAAACCCTAGACGATTTTCATAAAATTCCTCCATTTTCCTAAAAACTCCAGGTGATTTCCCATCTTTCCTGTCTTCTGGATCTCGAATTTCCTACTTTATTTTTATCCTGCCTGCATTTTCCTCAAATTTCCTGTATTTTCCCAAGTCTTATTCCAATTTTCCATGTTTTCCAGTCTAATGGCATCCAGTCAGCTTGATTCAGTCTTCCCTGAGGGTCACATCTCCTACGAGGTGCGACAAAGTCTTCCCAAACATCGAGTCCTCAGCACCAGATCCTTCTTTCCCCGGTGGTACTATTTATGGTTCAAGAATTTCTCTCGTATGTTTCCGGACCACTTGGACGATTGTGGGTTAGAATTGGCGTCCGCAGTTGGAAAGCAGACAGTCAACGGCAACTTGATCCATGCACTAGCAGAGCGGTGGAATCTGAGCACTTCTACCTTCTGGTTCCCGTAGGGCGAGATGACGGTGCTGATAGATGAATTTTCAGAGATTATGGGATTGCCCGAGCCAGCCGATCAGCCTGGAGATCCATTAGAGAAACATTTTTTTATTAATGTCAAGGGTCTGGACCCTAAGGATGCCTTAGCTCGCATGACAGGACCTAAGTCGTGGCCATTGATCGAGGAGGATGAAAATGAATATGTGGACCTGCTCGAAATCTACAGACAGTATGGAACATTTGCAGAGGTCAGCTCATTGTCCAGGACAGCTCGAGAAAGAATTCAGCATGCGATAGTTCTGTGCACGGTGGGATTGGCTTTCTTTCCCGATGGACGGAATTATATGGATATTAGAATAGTTCGGCTTCTAAGGAGATGGGGAAGTCGACAGACCAGCCGCCTCTCCATAGCCATGGCCGCACTCGCTTTTCTATACCGAGGGTTGACCCGTTTCACACTCGGAGAATCCATTTTAGTCGAAGGGTGCACCTATGCATTGCAATCTTGGTTCCTCTGGCATGTGCCAGCCCGAGCCAGTTCATTCAGATACAATGGTAAAAAGCTTCTGCCAGTTGCGCGATAACGATTCTTGATCGATAATATTCAGGAGGAAGAGGTCGTATGGGACTACTTTGATCGTCAGGAATCACCTCCTAGATATACATATGCATACGGCAAGCGGTTCAGGTTACTTGGCCCATTCTTCTGCGCATACTACCATCCACAGCGGTGTGTCAGACAATTCTCTCAGAGGCAGAAGTGTGTAGAGATTCGTCCACTAGCAGGGGTTCTGCCAGAATTCGACCTCGCATCAAATCAGTGGTCTGGAGCATACCATTCTGCCAGACATGGCTGGGATTCCTTTATTACTCTTACTATTTTTCCTAGTCCTCGAGTGTCCTCTGATTATCAGGAGTGGTGGAAAATTGTCCGTCCCCCTCCCCTTTGTCGAGTCTATTATTAATAAAATCATGTCTTTTTTTCTTCTTCAATAAAATTCCTTTAAATTTCATCCTATCTTGATTTGACGACCTCGCCTAGGTAACAAGGCATATTTTCCAGTTGTTTATTTTTGCAAAGGAATAGCAGCGCAATTGTCGTAATCCCAGCGACGACTCAATCCCTAGTAATGGGATACTCTTTCAATTGTCTACCAAAATTCTCAATAAATATTTTCCTCCAAACCGAATTTCCTTCAAAATCCTAATCATCAGTTCTGCCTTGCAGAGAGCGATAGCAATCTCCAGAGAGCGTTAGTGATCTCCAGAGAGTTGTCGTGACATTCAATGGTTCATACAAGGTCTGGAAAGAAAACCGCAGCAGTTGAAGGCGTCGCGTACTCAGTCGCTTCAGAAGAAGAAATGGACTCCCCCCGATCAGCCAAAAGTCAAGGACAGCAGGTGGAGGATGACGTGGATCCCCAGATGTACATCATGTTCAAGAAAATGATGACCAAGATGCTGGCAGAGCAAGCTGAAGCCAGTACTGAGCAGACTCAGACCAAGCAGAAGGATAGGGGTCACGCGGCCAGAAATGTGAAGATCAGTAAAAAGCAGAATCGTCATGAGGAAATGTCTGATGAGTCAGAATCAACACATGATACTGACAAAGAATATGAAAACAAGCAAGAATTCAAAAGGTCGACTCAGGGGCAGGGGTCGGCCTACAAATCCAAGAATCAGTCTGTTGACGACCCTACGCAGTCACAACTCAAAGATGTGATGAAAATAGTTAAGGATCTTGAAACTCGTGACAAGGGCAAAAGAGTCTTTACAAGTGAAGACTTCTATGATGGACTGGATGGGGATGATGATCTTGATAATCTCCCCAAGAAATTTATCAAGTTTGATGGTTCGGGTGACCCAAAAGCACATCTTGCCCTATTCTTCATAGAATGCTCCAGGTTCAAGAGGAACAATCGTGCCTTATTTCTCTGCTTTCCTCGCAGTTTGGAGGGTGTCGCAGCAAAGTGGTACTCAGAGCACATTAATCCGATAGAACTGAAAAAATTCGACAAAGTGGTCAATTTATTTATTGAGCGCTTTCTATTCAATGCTGAAGCACTCCCGACTCTCAGTCATCTCTGCAGTCTGAGGCAGAAGGAAAACGAGAAGGTCAGGGATTTCATTCATAGATGGTGATCCGCTTGCAATAAGATGTGTGAGCCAATAGCAGAAAGACACGCACTATCTTTGATCCTGAGCAACTTCTCGCAACCCCTGAGGGGACTAATTTCTACATCTCCATCGAAGAGTTTCATAGAACTGACAAAACGAGCCGAATGGCTCGAGTTGAGTATGGAGAACGGATCTTATGAGGGTTTTATGTTTACAAAGAATAATGATCATGCATATAATTCAGGGTTTATTAACATTAAAATATGCATGATTTTATAAAATAATATTTTAAAAACCCAATTTTATGTTAATTTTTGAGTAAATGTGCTAAAATGATTTAAAAATAGAAAATGCATGAAAAATAGTTTTATTTTTACATTTTTATACATATTTTAGTTTTTGTTATATTCATAAGTAGTTTAGTTTTAGTTTGCAATTAAAAATGAAATAAAAAATTTTAATATAGAAAAATATTTTTTTTCATTTTAAGTGTTTGTTTTGTTTAGAAAAGAAAAATTAGTAGAATAGTTTTTTTTAGTTTCTTTATAAATAAGTTTTGATTTTTGAAAACTTTATAATAAACTAGTTTACATAGTTTTTGTTTTTTTTTAATTGAAAAAAAAATATAAAATAACCAACCCGTTTACACGGTTTGGGTTTCTTGGAAAAAAATTGAAAAAATAATAAATAAACTGGCTGAACCGGTTTGAATTTTAAAAAAAATAAATAACCGAACCGGCTTGAACCGGTTTGCATTTGTTTCAAACCGGTTCCAGCCGGTTTGTTGTTCTTAAAAACCCCAAAAACAGGGAGCGGAAGGGCGCCTCCTGTCATTCACGGCTGAAGCCGTCTTTCCCCTCTTCCCCTCTATTCCCTCTCTTCTCTCTTCCCTCCACCATTGTCGGTGGCTACCTCTTTTCCTAATTTCTCCTTCTTCCTCTTCCTCTTCTTCTTTCCAGCCGGCGGCAGTGGTGGAAGCTCCTCATTTCGGCGATGGCAGTGGTGGTGGAGGTCGCCACAACACCTCTTCCCTCAGGTTCACGGTGAGTGCTGAGTACTATTCTTCTTCCTCTTCTTCTTCTTCTTCTTCTTCGTTTTAATTCTTTCTGAATCATAATGTTTAAATTTCAATTTGGAAAATAAAATTCTATGAATTTTTTCGGCGATGTTCTGTATCTTGTTGATCTGAGATTCCATCTATTAATGTGTTCAAAATAATTTCTGCCGGTTTCTGACATCAATCAGAGAGCTGGATAAAGTCCAGCCGATGTGAATCTCCTGATTCATTGCACGCAAAGAGGGAAACAAGTATTCCGTTATTGAATCACCGTGAAATTCAGTTCACGGTTTACTGTTTCCGATCAAGGATTGAACTCGTGAATGATTTTGATTTTATGATTGTTTTCAGTGATTGAGTGTTGAAATGTCATCAAGGGATAATTTGAAGATCGATTGAATGTTTGGATCTTTCTGTTTGAGTGTTTAGATTTTTGAGTTCTGGTTATTCCAGAAGCTGTTTGAAAGTTTCAGTGAATACCTATTGTTCTTTGAAATTCCAGTATTGATTTTAAAAAAAAAAATATCCATCGGATGGCTGAATCTAATGTAAATATTGATAGCCACTGAATATTCTTTTATCAGTAAAATAATGTTTTCTGATAAAAGCCATGAGATCTAAGCAGTTTATTTTCATCGATTTCAAGGAAGGGGAGTGGTTCCTGCCAGCCGGTTGAAGGATATATTTGATTTTTGCTGCTATTCTCTATGAATCTTTTAATACAAAGAATTGTATTAATTGTTTGATGGATGATAGTGGATGATTAAAATTTGCTAATCAATTGAGTGCGAATTTGCATCATACAACAGATTAATTGTTGAAGCTTTATAAGATTTCAAGGTTACTGAATGTTCTGTCTGAAATTGGTGCATCACCCACTGAATTTGCGTAACAATGAACTTGATGTAATGCTGTTAGTGTATTAAGCTGTTAGATATTAGCTTAGCAGTTAGTTAGTGGTAATTTGCATTATAATGAGATGGTTTAATTACTTAGGAGTTAGATTTAATTAGCATCTTTGAAATTAGATAACTTTAGTATTCTAATATTAGACTTAATTACCGTTTCATTATTAGGTACTTAGTTCATTTGAAATAATTAGCATTGTTAATTAGATTTCTTTTCTTGCATAATTGCTTTTGTAATTAGCGTGTATCTAGTTTAGTATAGTCTATTTCTATTTCTGGTACTGCTCGTGTTCATTTGCATTGTGCAGGATAGCACAGGAGTGGAGCGGAAGTGATTACACGACACGCGAAGTACGAAGAATAAAGTTTTTTTTTTACATTTTAGTTTAGAATTAGGAATTTAATTCTGGGTTTGTAAATATTGCACTTTACGCCCTCTGCGAAGGGTATTCATTTGTTGTAATAGTTAGTTGTTTTTAATTTTCTCGTACATTTTACATTTCAAATAATTCGGCAATAAAGAATAGTTTAGAATTGTGTACTTGAATACGAAATATTCCCGTTCCCTGAGTTCGACCCGGTCTCATCCACTAGTGAGAACCGGTTTTTATTATTTGATGTCTGGTTTTCACATGTTTTACATTTAAAAATCTTTTCAAAATTACAACGATTTAAAAGAAGACATCAAATTTTTGGCGCCGTTGCCGGGAACGGCGTAATATTAGTATTCGCTTTATTGCCTAGTGTTTGTGTTGCATTTAGGTTTAGAACCACGTATGTGCATATCTTAGAGACAAGCTTACTTTTCTGCACAGCCCACCTACTAGGATCCCCTTAGAGGTGACTGTGTACGATTGGTACCGTACACATAGATTTGATATTTCTTATGCATAATCTCTGCTATGTGTAACTGCGTGGTGTTTGTTTAGTTTTTGTTGTTTTTAGTTTACTCGCTTTGTGGTTTGCGTGGTTTGGCCGCTAGCGCGTTAGTTAGGTAGAAAACCCAAAATTAAGACGGGTGCTACATCGGTCTACT
Organism: Nuphar pumila; assembly: GCF_984573655.1. Classification (NCBI taxonomy): domain Eukaryota; kingdom Viridiplantae; phylum Streptophyta; class Magnoliopsida; order Nymphaeales; family Nymphaeaceae; genus Nuphar; species Nuphar pumila. The sequence goes on along the minus strand of NC_143262.1, from coordinate 31,544,047 downwards.
TCAAGGTGTATGCACAAGCAACGATCACTCGACCCGAGCTAATTGAGTCCCGGGTTTCTTGTTAGGAGAACTCCTTATCCTATCACCATGGCCGAAAATCGGTCGTTGTTCCGTACCCTTAAGGAGTACTTCATGCCCACCATATACACTCCCACCTCCTGCATCACGAGACCTGATGTAGGAGCCAATCAATTTAAAATAAAGGCCAGTATCATTCAAATGCTACCATCCTTTCATGGCCTTAGCAACAAAGACCCATATAGTCATATTGATGATTTTTTGAAGATCTGCTCGACAGTGCGGATCAACAATTTTGGAGATGACGCATTGAGGTTGACGTTGTTTCCGTTCTCTCTCAAAGATAAAGCTAAACATTGGCTAAAGGCTCTCGATACGGTTCAAATTACCACTTGGGAAGAAATGCAGCGCGAGTTCCTTAAAAAATACTTCCCAATTGGTAAGACGAAGCAGTTTCGTAAAGCCATAATCAGTTTCTCGCAGATTGAAGGAGAACAATTTCACGAGTCTTGGGAGAGATTGAAAGATCTTCTCCACAAGTGTCCCCATCACCAGGTGCCTCGTTGGCAGTTGGTGCAGTATTTTTATGACGGGCTTACTGAAAAGCACCGTCAAATGGTTGATTTGTCTTGTGGGGGCACTTTTATGCTCAAGAGTGAGGATGAGGCGTGGTCTCTATTCGAGACCTTGAGTGAAAACACGATGCATCATGCTTTGTCTTCACGGCTCGATAGGACTACATCTCTGTCTAGTGGTCCTAGGAAAGTTGGGATTTCCGAAGTTGGGTTTGAGTTAGATTTGCATAACAAGGTTGACCAGTTGACTAGGAAGTTAGATCAATTCCTAGCAAATTCTTCGAGAAGTCCAATAGGAAGAGTGTGCGAGCTATGTGCTAGCCCTGCACATTGTGTTTCTGAATGTCCAGCAGAGCCATTATATCCTGAATTCGTTCAGGAGCAAGTGAATGCTGCCCAAGGTTTCGCTAGACTCATGCCTGATTCATTTACACCATCATATAACCCAGGTTGGCAAAACTATTCCATTTTCCCATCCCATCAGCCCTCTCAGACACAGTATAGACCCAGTAACCCTTAACAAGGTTACTCGCATCCCATTTTTCCACAGGTTCATCCCCAGTCTAGTATACCTTCTCTTCAGGAGCCCATTCCAAGTTCATCATTTCAGGAGAAGATGTTAGAGGCCTTTTCTGATATCAAGGCCACTTTTTGCTCCCATACGCAGTCGATAGCCAAGCTAGAGACTCAAATGGGACAGTTAGCTCAGACGTTGAGTAGACAAAGCCAGGTCAAGCCAGGCACCACACCTGAAGACATGGCTCAGATCGTTAATCAGGCCATGACCAATGCTCCCATAACCTTCTCAGATGAGGATCTGCCAAAACCTCACGCATTTCATAACAATGCTTTGTACATTGTGGTGCGAACCCGGGGAATGACTGTACCCCACGTGCTTGTAGATGGAGGCAGTAGCCTCAACATTTGTCCTGAAATGACTGCCAAGGCTCTGGGTATAAAAGAAGAAGAGTACACACCGGATTTAATCACTATTTATGGGTTCGATAATCATGGACAAACAACAAAGGGAAAAATCTTCTTGGAAATATTTATCAACTACTCTGTTCATACGGTGCTTTTCCATGTCGTTAACGTGCCGCCAACGTATAATCTTCTACTAGGAAGAACATGGATTCATAATGCCAACGCCGTACCATCCACTCTGCATCAGTGCATCAAATGGTCTAAAGGTGGCATGATAACTACTATTTTGGGGAAAGATCCTGAAGAGAGACTACCTCAGCCTATGATCCCTAGGCCAACTTATACTGTTGATATCCCCAGCATTAGAGAAGGTGAAGAGGTTGTTCTCAGTGAAAGCCTTGAAATGCTAAAGTTAGAAGCAGCATCAGAGACAAATCACACAACAGCGATGGTCCAATGGCAAGGACCACATTTCTTTAAGATCGGAGGTCGTCTCGATTACAGTACTTTCAAAGACCATCCTCTTTTCCCGCAGTTTGTTAGAACCAAGAAAGGATTTGACCTATTACTGAAGCATGGTTATCAGCCTTTCAAAGGATTGGGCAAGAACGAAGATGGCCGGCTAGAGCCAATGATCCCTGATCATCATCCGCGCAGGGCAGGACTAGGATTCATGGGCAAAAGATCTCACAAAAATATTGTCTTCATTAAAGGGATCCATTAAAAATTTTCTACCATCTGTCTTTTCTATTTCATTCATTTGATTTCTGCAGTTTGTAGGGACAATGTCCCATTTCAGCTCATTTTAAATGTCCTTATTTCATTCCAAGTCTTCAATAAAGTTATCAATTTTCTCGTCTATCTGGATGTCATCTTTCTCTTATTCCTCTGTAATTTGTCTTCAAAATTCATTATTCTTATCTTTTTTATTCTCATACAATTTATCTCATAGTGAATGAACTTTTTTTAAAAGCTATTCTTTTTCAAAAATTTCAGAATGTCTTCTCAACCGATAAAAAGATTAGTCATCAATCCTTCAATCCTATCGAAACCGGCAAAGATACATCAGGTCCGGGTAAGAGCAGAGGACAGTAAGGTCACAAAGCAGTCAGAAGAAATGACAGAATTTGATTTGTCGCTTTCAGAGTTGCCAGAGTTTGCAGCGATTCAGAAACAAGATGAACCATCGACCCTAGTCCAGGATCCGACTGAGGACATCAATATTGGTTCAGAAGATAGTCCGAAAATTCTCAAGATCGGCACCAGCCTAAGTACAAATGAGAAGGAAAGGCTCATTAACTTTCTCAAGCAGTACCAAGAAGTGTTCGCATGGACTTATGAAGATATGCCAGGTTTAGATCCTAAATTGGTGGAACATCGACTCATTCTGAAGCCTGATGCGAAACCTGTTAAGCAAAAGTTAAGAAAAACGGATCCTCGAATCGAGCAACAGGTCAAGGAAGGACTTGAGGACTTGCTTAAAGCAGGATTCATTCGAGCAATAGATTATTCGGACTGGTTGGCGAATATCGTTGCAGTTCCCAAGAAAAATGGCAAAGTGCGAATTTGTATCGACTTTCGCGATCTCAATAAAGCTACGCCGAAGGATGACTATCCACTCCCAAATATTGATCTCCTAGTTGATAGCACGGCTGGGCATGTCATGTTCTCCTTCATGGACGGATACTCCGGATATAATCAGATCAAGTTAGCCACTCGTGACCAATCCAAGACATCCTTCACTACGCCATGGGGCACTTTCTGTTATACAGTCATGCCGTTTGGACTCAAGAATGCTGGGGCAACCTATCAGCGTGCAATGGCTGCCATTTTCCATGATCAGATGCACAAGACTATGGATGCATATGTTGATGACATCCTGGTCAAATCCAAAGAAGAAGAAGATCATATCGATGCTTTAAGTCAAGTCTTCAAGCGACTCATTCTTTACAAAATGAGACTCAATCCTCAGAAATGTGTCTTCGGGGTTGAATCAGGCAAATTGCTAGGCTTCTTGGTCAGCAAAAAGGGTATAGAAATGGATTCCGCTAAAGCAAAGGCCATCATTGACATGCCACCTCCAACTACTCTTAAGGAATTGCGTAGTCTTCAGGGACGTATGCAATCAATTCGGAGATTCATATCCAACCTTGCCATGAGATGTGAACCTTTCAATCATCTACTCAGAAAAGGAGTGAAATTTGAGTGGGGACCAGAGTGGCAGCAATCGTTTGAACGTATCAAGAAATATCTTCTTAATCCGCCCGTTCTGAAGCCACCAGAATTAGGAAAGCCTCTCTTGCTATATGTTTCAGTTAACCAAGCCGCTTGTGGTGGATTCTTGGCACAGTATGAGGAAGGCAGTTTGATTGAACATGCCATCTATTATGTAAGCAAGACCTTCATTGATTACGAGAAGAAATATTCTCAGATAGAAAAGACATGCCTAGCACTAGTATGGATGTGTCAGAAGTTGAGACATTACTTGTTAGCATCAGAAGTCAAGATTCTCTCAAAACTTAATCCACTCAAGTATATTCTCGAACAACCATTTCTCAGTGGACGGATTGCTAAGTGACAAGTCCTGTTAATGCAGTATGATCTGGGATATGTTTCTCAGCAATCTATCAAAGGTCAAGCAATTGCAGACCAATTGGCAGATTTTCCTTTAGCAGAAGATGTTAAGATCTAGGATAGTTTTTCCGATGAGCGGATCTGTAATGTTCAACAATCCCCAGTTTGGAATCTATTTTTTGATGGATCCAAGAACATGGCCGGCATAGGGGTCGGAATCTTGCTGATCACACCAGAGAAAGAGATGATCCCCTTTTCTTTGAAACTGGATTTTCAGTGTACCCATAATATGGCTGAGTATGAAGCTTTAATACAAGGTATGAGAATTTTGCAAGACTTCAATGTTAAGAGGGTACACGCTTTCGGTGATTCATTGCTCGTAGTTAGCCAAGTCAAAGCTGAATGGCAGGTAAAAGATCAGAAGTTGTTCCCTTACCAAAAGATTGTTTTAGCCCTTATCAACAATTTTGAGGAATTTCAGCTTTTCCATATCAAAAGAGAGTTTAATCAAATAGCTGATGGTTTGGCCAGTTTGGGCTCTATTATGTCTTTCAGAAATGGAGAATCCTGTCGCTCTTTTGAAATCGGTAGACTTGACCAACCTGCCTTCATTCTAGCAATGCAAGTCAACCAGGCGGAACAGAAAAAAAAGCCTTGGTATCAAGATATCAAAAACTTTATTGAAACTGGTGAGCTTCCACCAGAACTATCAAAGAAGGAGCAAAAAGCAATTCAGCATATGTCCGCCCGCTATTTCATCCTTGCCAATGTTCTTTATCGTCGTGGGTTCAGTTCTGAGTATTCCAGGTGCTTAGACGAAGAAGAAGCCAAAGAAATCGTGCGAGAAGCGCATGAAGGTATTTGCGGTGGTCATGTCGGCTACCAAACCCTTGCTAAACAAATCATTCGGGCAGGATACTATTGGAGAACCATGCAGCAAGACTGCTATCGTTTTGTGAAGAAGTGCGTTCAGTGTCAGATACATGCACCTTCCATTCATGCGCCAGCCACGTACTTGCAATCAGTCGTGTCTCCATGGCCATTTTCTATGTGGGCCTTCGATGTTGTAGGACCCATCTCTCCTTCAGCTTCTAATGGTCATAAATATTTCCTTGCCGCAACAAAGTATTTCACCAAATGGGTTGAAGTCGTCACTCTGCGTACAGTGGAAGGTCGACATGTAGTTTCGTTCATTCATAAGAACATTCTTTGTTGTTTCGGTATACCGCACGACATCGTGTCAGATAATGGTACTCATTTCAAGAATGAGAGAATGAAGATCTTTTGTTCAAAATTCAGAATTCATCATCATTTTTCAGCTCCTTATTATCCACAAGAAAATGGTCAGGCTGAAGCAACAAACAAGAGTTTGATTCGCATCTTGGAAAGAACCGTTGAGACGGGTCGTGATTGGCACGAGAAAATTCATGATGCACTTTGGGCATATTGAACTACCATTCGAACCCCAACCAATGCGACTTCTTCAGAACTTGTTTATGGGACTGAGGTGGTGTTACCCCTTCATGTTCAGAAGCCTGCCCTTAAGTTTGCATCTCTTTTAGAGTTACCACTCGATCAGTATTAGCAACAGAGATTGGTACAGTTAGATTTACTCGATGAGAAAAGACTCAAAGCAGCAGAGCACGCTCAGTCTTATCGTCAGAGGATAGCAAGGCAATATGCCAAGTCAGTCATCGAAAGGAGATTCCAAGTTAATGACTTGGTCCTTAGATCAACGGCTCATCTCAAGCATCGTCCACGTGGCAAATGGTCACCAAACTGGGAAGGTCCCTACGTGGTGAAAGAAGCGTTGCCCCGTAATTCATATCGTCTGATTAATGCAGACGGGGTAGAACTATCCGACCCCATTAATGCTCGACATCTGAAGAAATTCTATACCTAGAAAATCTCTATTCTATCTTTTGTATTCTTTAAAAATTCCTTTCAATAAATGATCAATTATTCTTTTGTCAAAATATCTCTCTTCCCCAGAATATACTAGGGCATTCTTGTTAAAGTTGCCTTTTATCCAAAGCAATCTGTGTGCAAGCAGGATCTAATAAATCTCTCATTTTGCACGCATGTGCACTCAGTTGCATCCATTTGCATTTGCATGCATTCATTCGCATTCATTTGCATCAATTTGCATTGAATCTCCCATTCAAGATAAGGGATAAATCCTGAGACCCCGACAAGTCATCCAAGTCATCATCAATTGATGACCCTTCAAAACCCAGTGCTCGTACTAGTAATCTTTTAAAACCCAGTGCTCGTACTGGTAATCTTTTAAAACCCAGTGCTCGTACTGGTAATCCTTTAAAACCCAGTGCTCGTACTGGTAATCTTTTAAAACCCAGTGCTCGTACTGGTAACCTTTTAAAACCCAGTGTTCGTACTGGTAATCTTCCAAAATCCAGTGCTCGTACTGATACTCTTTTAAAATCTGATGCTCGTACTAGTTGAACTAGTCCCAAATGTCATCTTTATACTTATCAACATTTCTTTCCTTTGAATGTCTTGAATTGGTCTAGAAGAGTCGAGTTCCGATTCGAATCTTCTTCCAAATCCAATTCAGAATTGGTCTAGAAAATCCAAGTCCCGACTTGAATTTTCTTACAAATCCAATTCGTATAATTTTTTTTCCTCTAGATTCTAGAATTGGTCTAGAAGAGTCGAGTTCTGATTCGAATCTTCTTCCAAATCCAATTCAGAGTTGGTCTAGAAAATCCAAGTCCCGACTTGAATTTTCTTACAAATCCAATTCGTATAATTTTCTTTCCTCTAGATTTCAGAATTGGTCTAGAAGAGTCGAGTTCCGATTCGAATCTTCTTCCAAATCCAATTCAGAATTGGTCTAGAAAATCCAAGTCCCGACTTGAATTTTCTTACAAATCCAATTCGTATAATTTTCTTTCCTCTAGATTCTAGAATTGGTCTAGAAGAGTCGAGTTCCGATTCGAATCTTCTTCCAAATCCAATTCAGAATTGGTCTAGAACATCAGAGTTTCGACTCGAATTGTCTTTCAAAATCCAATTCATCTAGTCCTTCCTTGAAGATTTGAATTTCGATTCGAACCTTCAAACCGAACCCAGTCTTACACCGGTCCGGTTAAATCCAATTTTCAAAATTGGTCCTTTTATGAAATCCAATCTCGCCTTTGTTGCTTTACCAAATCTCGCATTGGTAATCTTTTAAAATCTAGTGCTCGTACTGGTAATCTTTTTAAATCCAGCGCTCGTACTGGTAAATCTTTTGAAATCCAATGCTTGTATTAGTGATCTTCCAAAATCCAGTGCTCGTATTGGTAATCCTTTAAAACCCAGTACTCGTACTGGTATTTTAATTCAGTCTTCATACTGGTCGCAACATGACTCTCACATTGAGGTTCAGACTCGATGTTAATCTTCAAACCTGCGAACCAAACAATCTGTATCAGACCCTTGGGTCGTTCCATTCTGTTAATCTGACATTCGGGTTGCCGATTTTGTCAGACCTCTAGTCATTCGTGTTATCAAGCAGTTCTTTGAGTTATCAAAAGCTATCAAAATCAATCGTCAAGTATTTCTCTTGCGAGGGACCCTTTTTCCAAAGAGAGTTCGAGGGAGCTCGTTTCTTTTCGCATGTCTTTATTGTTCGTTCATTGAACCCCTTTTTCTAGGGAGAGTTTGAAGGGACTCGTGTTTCATGAACAGTTTGCAAAACAATCTTTATTGTCACACAAGGAACCCTTTTTCCAGGGAGAGTTTCGACGAAAGCTCGTCCTCCTTGTAACCCTAAATGTCTTTTGTTAGGCCACCCCCGTCGTCGAGGACCCTTTTTCCAGGGAGAGTGTGATGGACTCGTTCCTCTATGATATCCTTTTAATCTTTGTTAGCGGCCCCCTTTCCATAAGAGAAGCCTAGAAATAGGGAGTTTTGACGAAAACTTTATTTCTCTTTGAAAGTTCGTTTTGCAAACACCTCCTCTTCAGGGAAGAGAGGAGTATCTTTTGTTACCCGTTCAGGTAAGGGTCAAGCCTGAGTCTCTCCTTTGGGAAAAGGAGAGGAGAATCTAGCCACAGATGTGTCATTTAGATCTCAAGTGATTTCTTTCACCAAGGATTTCAGGAATATTTTGCCAATTTGGCATGAAAAATAGTTGTTGATCTCAAATCTTTACTGCATAAAATTGTACCTCAGAATACCTTTAATATTACTTCCGAAAGGACAAATCTTTTGTAAAAAAGGATTCAAAATTCAAAATCTTTCTATTGGCTAACCAAAAGGATGAAGAATAAATCTGCGATATGGCTAGCAAAGAAAATTCAATGTTGCTGCAAAGCCATAAGTGATTGATATTGATCGCAGTCAATGGCACACTTTTAAAGATCATTCTTAGAAAATAAGCAGTCGAAATATCCTGGGTGATATAGAAAAATCCACTCAATTTCCATATCTCCTCAATCACCTAAGCTGCAATTAAATATCTGCAAAAGGGATCTCTCAATTGTCGTCAAGATGAAGACGAATTATGCGATTCGACCCCCGGGGCCAAAGAAGATTTGGATCATCTCCAAGATGACGGATCCTTTCAGGGAAAGTTCAGATCACCGTCGAGATGAAGGTGAGTGTGATGAGCCTACCGACAAACCCTAAAAGATATTTAATTCCAGCTATCATCAAGAGATTTCCAACCAATGAGCCAATAACCGTCAATATAATCCCTGAGAGAAAAGAAGGATCGGAACATCTCTGAGATGAAGGAGTTTGTGACGTACCCTTCCAAAAAAAAAAGGAGAGAGACAAGTCAGGACATCTCCAAAATGAAAGATGATGTAATTCCCGGAAAATCCAAGAGAGCTCCAATCTGCTAAAAAAAAAAGAGTGCAGAAAGATCATCATGAGAAAAGAATCTCAGGATATCAGACTGCCGAATCTATCAAGAATTTTCTTTAATTTTGTGAAATTCTTTTATCAATATCCTTTCGCTAATAGCTCTCGCAATATCAAGAATACATTCTTTTCCGTCCATATCAAGGAAATTGATAGCCTTCTTGAAGGAAAGTCAATTGCAAGTAACTTGAATTCAAATTTTGATTCTACGGAGTTAAAACCCAGTCGGAGGTAATACTTCAGGTAGAAAAGAGGGAATATTTTTCATATATATATGTGCTTATCATTCTTGAATTAACTACAATTTTTTATCTTATTGGCAATCTTTTTAAGTTATCCTGACATGAAGTGAGAACTTGATGTTTATTTTGATGTATCCAGGCGTTGTTGTTATCCCTTTTAGGATCAGATGATGGGAGTTGTCCAAGATCCTTCCCTTCTTGTTTTGATCTGAGCGCATGGGCTCTTAGATTAGCACACTTCCCTGTGCTCCCCGCTGTCCCACCATAGGCAGTTCCCGTTCAGGTTAAGGGTTAAACTTGAATTTTTTGCAAAAAGGTCATCTGTCTTAAAAGCCATTCAGTCTCAGCGATGAGACGTCCAAGATCAATCCCTTTTCAAGCTTTAGGGAACCCCCTTTCCTCCTTTTGCAAACCCCTCTCGGATTTATTGTGCAAAATTCGAAGGTCCCATCATGGTTTCTTCATTCGAGGACTCCGTATATCGTCCCCTTTCAGGTTAAGGGTCAAGCCTGAACCTCATTTTTCCATGAGGTATCGTCCCCTTTCAGGTTAAGGGTCAAGCCTGAACCTCATTTTTCCATGAGGTATCGTCCCCTTTCAGGTTAAGGGTCAAGCCTGAGCCTCATTTTTCCACGAGGTATCGTCTCCTTTCAGGTTAAGGGTTAAGCCTGAGCCTCGTTTTTCCATGAGGTATCGTCCCCTTTCAGGTTAAGGGTTAAGCCTGAGCCTCATTTTTCCACGAGGTATCGTCCCCTTTCAGGTTAAGGGTTAAGCCTGAGCCTCGTTTTTCCACAAAGTATCGTCCCCTTTCAGGTTAAGGGTTAAGCCTGAGCCTCATTTTTCCACGAGGTATCGTCCCCCTTCAGGTTAAGGGTTAAGCCTGAGCCTCATTTTTCCACGAGGTATTGTCCCCTTTCAGGTTAAGGGTTAAGCCTGAGCCTCGTTTTTCCATGAGGTATCGTCCCCTTTCAGGTCAAGGGGTTAAACCTGAGCCTTATTCTGATGAGGTATTTCATTTGTCATCTCATCCAGGTTAAGGGCTAAGCCTGAGCCTCATTTCGATGAGGTGAATCTTCTTCTTTATTCTTTATGCTATATCTACTACCATCATTTGAACTAATTCTTTCATACCCAGACAAATTTATCTAACTGGGGCATTTTTATAGTCTGAATTTGGTGTGTTTTTCTTTGCCACTAAGCTCGGCTTACAACCGGCTTAGTAGCAAAGAGGGGCATCTGTAAACACCCCAAATTTTCACCCTTATCCAGTGCTTACATTTCATGTGTCATTGCTTATCATTGCATGAATTCAGCATATCATTGCATTGCATAGCATAGCATTGCATGTCATTACATCTCATCTTCGAGATCCAACACTCCTGTTTTCAAAATATTCAATCCAGATTTGAGTTTTAAAACTTTTCTTTCAAAATTCAATTTTAAAACCTGGGTTTTTAATCAACATTGTGTCATTTGCCAACCCCCAGGACCTTATATTTTGAAGTATTTTCTCAGAAAACAATCTGGATTCATTTCAAACTCAATTTCAATTGTTTTCAATTCTCAGATGAGACCCATTTAGGTGGTGTCGCTTCTGGATTCCTTTACTTGTCAAAAATCTCCAAAAATTTCAGAGTCTTAGTTGGATCAGGGCTCTTTTTCTAGAGTCCAGTCGGATCAGAACTCTACTTTTCACTACCTTTTTATCTGCTTTCGGAGAAAACCTTTCAAAATCTTCTGTTTTGGCCAAAATTTCAGAGTCCTGGTTGGATCAGGACTCTTCTTCAAGAGTCTAGTCGGATCAGGACTCTTCTTCAGAGTTTCAACTGGATTGGGACTCTAATCTTTTACAACAATTTTATCCATTTTCAATCAAATCTTTCAAAAAGAGTCAAAAAATCAGAGTTCCAGTCAAAACAGGACTCTGTTCAGAGAGTCCTAGTTGGATCAGGACTTTGATCCTGATTTCAATTTTGAGAGAATCCTTCAAAAATCTTTTCATCTACCAAAACTATTACACTTTTATCAAAGAATTTTAAAATTCTGAGGTTTTATCTCAGAGTCCTGATCAAATCAGGACTCTACCCCAGAGTCCTGATCGAAGTAGGACTCTTTCCAAAATTGATTTTCTCACTTCATTTTCACTGGTTTTCAAAAGCTTTGCTTAAATTCCATCACTTACTTATCAGAAAATCCTAAAATATAAGAGTCCTAGTTCAATCAGGACTCTGTTCTCAGAGTCTCAGTTGAATCAAAACTCTGGTTTATTCCAATATTTGTTATTATTTTAACTGTTTTCACAAGTTCTTTCAACTGTTTTTTAGAAAATACAAAAAAAAAATCTAAAGTTTTAATCCGATCAGGACTCTCTTCCGGAGTCCTAGTCCAGTCAGGAGTCTGTTTTGAAGTCTGTTTTTATTTCATTTTCATTTATTTCCATTTGTTTTCAAAAATTAGGTCATTTTGCAGAGTCATGTTAGTTCAGGACTCTATTTCAGAGTTCTGATCGAGTTAGGAGTCTAACCCTGACTGTGTTTTTTGACTCATTTCACCATTTTCTGATAAAATCTTTCAAAAACCTTTCATTTGGCTTTTTTAAAATCTAAAATCTCAGAGTCCTGAGAGTTCAGGACTCTAACTCGGAGTTCCAATTTGCTTGGGACCCTATTTTCAAAGATTCTGAATTTCAATTATTGATTTTAACCCCTTTTGAAAGTTATTTTCAGTGTTTATTTCAAAATTCTTCAAAACTCGATGAAGTTCCACTCAGTTGGCGCCATATTCAGAGGAGTTCTGACCCAGTTGGAACTCTGTGCCATTTCAAAACTTTTAATTTCAAGTCTACTTTTGAATCTCTTTTGAAAACTTCTTCAATTTCAAGTTTTAAAATCGTTTTTTGAAAAAAAACTCAAGTAGGGCCCACTCGGGTGGCCCCATATTTGAGTAAGTCAGGGCTAGACTAGGGTTAGTCAGGGTCTTGGTTAGTGTTAGAGGTTTAGAAGGGTCAAAAGTTATTTTAAAAACTCATTTTGAAGTTTGGATTTTAAAACTAGTGTTTTTCAAAGGTTTTTAAAGAACTTTAAAAACCCAAATGTGGAAAATGCCAAGTGGCATCACATTTGGGGATTTTTTAGGATTAGCTAGGGGTTAATTAGGCATTATTTAGGATAATTTAGGCTAGGGGTATATAGGTCATTCCACCCCAAAATCGCCCCCCCCCCCCTTTAGAAGTCCAAAAATTTCAAAATTGCTAATTTTCAAAACCTAAAAAGTTTCTATAAATTGAGACCCATAGGGGGTTGATTTTTCCAGCCACCTTTAGAGCAAGTCTTGGAGCTTCTCTCTCCTCTCCAGCCCTTCCTCCATTGCTGCAACTCCAAGGTGAGAAATTTTATTAATTTCTTTAGTTTTATTTAATATTTTTCATGATTTAATGCTAGTTTAACCATTGGTACCATCTATTTCATGGATTCAACCATGATTCAACCTCAAGAACCATCAAGAACGGTCCAAGAAGATGATCTAACACTGTTTTTAGTGTTTTCCAGGGATTCTAATCCATTAGAATTAATTTTAGCACTATTCTTTTTATTATTAACCAATAAAACATGTGATTTACCCTTTTTATGGGTTAAATCCATGTCTTTAAAGGTAAAATCAAATTCCAGTCACTGATTCCTTGATTTTATTTTATTTATTTGTTTATTTATGTTTATTTTACGTTTTCCAGCATAGAAATAATTTTTATTTACTGTTTTATGGTTTGTTTTATTGTTTTTCATTAGTTAAGGCATGATTTCTTAAGCTTCTTAGATTTCTGTGTGTTTTTTATTTTAGAACAGAAAAAAGCATGTTGTTTCAGATTGAAATATTCGTTGTTTATTCCTGATTTTTTTATATGTGATGCATGCATATGTTATTGATCTATTATAAAAAATCAGAGTTTTTGGACTTCGGGAACCCTGTCAGAAAAATCAGACATCAAATCGGGTTTTTAAAACTTTAAAATCGTTGTTAAAATCAGAAAGGTAACTTGCTGTGATAATATTTTTCTCATCTTATATTCGATTTTAGATATGTAAAGTGCCATGGATTCACATTGATTAGATCTAGCTACTGTGAAATTTTCAGAATTTTTGATTACTGTTTAGTATTTTTCCTCTGTCAGAAACTCCGATTTTCAATTTAAAATTCGTTAGGGTTTATCAAAACCCTAATCAGACTTGTGTTGTTTATATTCCCAAACCACAGATTCGATTCATGATCTGTAAAAAGTGAGTATTATTATTTTTCTGTCAACTGTTCACTGTTAAAATCTCAGATATTTTGAAAGAGTTATGCTATTTATCCCGGAATTTTCAATTGAAAGTATCAGTCAGGACCAAAGTTAAAATCAATATATTCAAGTCCGGATTGTCGGATGGGTATCTCCCTGGTTTTAAAAGATTTTTCAGATCTGTAAAAAGGAAAAGTTTTGTTTTCTTGTCTATTTGTTCTCTGTAAAATTTCAAAGATTTCCATGGAGGTTTGACCCCTGGTTTGGGTCCTGGACTGAGACTGGTTGGTGAACTAGGTCAAAAATAGCATATTTTTAGGGTTTGATGCTATTTTCGGATTAATTTAATGCCAAAAAAATATTTTTATAATTCTAATTTGATATTAGGGTTATAACAAGTGCAGGTACCAACTTTGAGGATTTTTAGAATCTGTTTGATGTTTGAATGGCTTGAATTGCAAAACAGGGCACCCGAAGAATTCCAAAACACTGCAAAAATCACAAAAATTGTGATATTCTTGGATTTTCGTGCATAAGCATGTATTTTTAGGGTTTAATCATATTCATAATCACATTAGGATGCTTTAGGTTTAATTTGATGCTCATTTGATTTCATTTAGTGCATAAAACCTAAGTTTTTACCAAAATATTTTCTAAAAACCCTGATTTCAAGGCCATAGTCTGGCTATCGGGGGCAATTTGGTCATTTGACCTAAATTTCGAAATCCCTAACCCTAATTTTCATATTTTTAATCATGTCATATCATATTTGGTTTGATTTATTTTCATTTGAACTTCAAAACTTGCATTTTTATCAAATATCTTTCTAAAAACCCTAATTTCAAGGCCATAGTCTTGTATTAGGGGTATTTTGGTCATTTTGACCCCAATTTCGAAATTCCATATCTTATCTTCCTTATTAATTCAATTTTATTTCATATTTTATCAATTTTGATTTAAGGGAATCATGGCAAAAAGGCTTATATCTAGCAAAATCCAGTAATTTCCTGATATTGCTGGATAAATCTAGAAAAGCCAACATATATTCACTAACCAAGCTTTCTAGTTTTGCAGGTATATTGAAGACTTTATTTTTCATGTATTTAAATTTCAATAGTGATGTAAACTAAATTAAACTTTGGAATAAGAATTTACATTTCCTGCTTAGCTTAGGCAACATTGCATATAGTTTATTTTTTTAAATAGTGTTAATGTGTAATGGATGATGATTCATGCATATTCAAACTCACTATGGTCTACACGAATGGCACATACACTAGCTTTTATGAAGTTTATAAACTTGGTGGAATTTGTATTTATGGCCATAGTCAGAATACGAATGATACCCAGATTTATGATCTTCACATTAGCCACATTCAGCCTACACTCTTAGGCTAATTTCAAAATGCACTGCATTTCTCAAAAATACAAAAAGTATTTCTCAGTTCCTCAAATCCATATTCATTCATTTCATGCATTTGTCAATTCCAATTCAAATTTCAATTCAGAGAAATCAGTTTTCTCAAATTTTTCTAAGTCTTATTCAAAATCGATTTTCTCAAAATATTGATTTTCCAATGATATTTCAAGTATTTCCCAAGTTCCAAATTCGTTTTTCTAAGTTATATTTTCAATTTCAAAAGTTTGAATTCAAAGAAATCAAGTTTTTTTAAAGTTATTTCATATTTCTCAAAATCAATTTTCACAAAAATCTTTTGAATACTTCAGAAATCGATTTTTACTTTCTCAAATACAGTATCTCAATCATGATTCATGATTTCAAAAGTGTTTATTTTCTAAATATTTTCTAATCTTTGAAGCAAACGTCATGTTTTCAAATGTGCATTTTTAGAAATTCATAGCACATGCCTGATTCTTTGTGCATTTAGGAATTAGAATATGGTTTAGACAAGTTGAACAAAGCAAAGCATTTGATTGATCCTTGGTTCAATTATCCCTAGTAAAGGCGCCAGGAATGGTTGAATCTCGTACCGACAGGCGAGTCCCATTCTTCAGAATAATCCCGCATTTAAAAAACGGAGGCGAGTTATTTTCAAAATCTTTTTCAAAGGTCAGTTTGATTTGCAAAAGTAAAATTTTGCGATGATAACACACCCCTATCGACTTCACCTTGTTCTCCTCTGTTTCGATCTCAGACGATCACTTGACACCCCGCATCGCCATTTCGTCTCACGCTTCCGGCCACCGTGGCCCCAACATCGGCAGCCTATCACTAGCCGTCTTCACAGGTAACTCCTTTCCTGTGTCTTCTTCTCCTTTTGTTTCTTTCTTGTCGACCAGCAGGGGCTAAATCCCCTGCTTGTTTTTTTCTTCGGCAGCCATGGTCGTTCGGCAAGGGCTAAAAGCCCTTGCAAGTTTTTCTGACAAGTCGGAAGGAGGCGACATCCCTGCCGCCTTGGTGCTTTCAGCAGGTGGAGGAGGGGAGATCCTTTGCTCCCACCTATTCTTCATTTTTTCATCAAGGAGGGGTTGAGCTGCCTCCCTGTCTCGGCAAGGGAGGGCAAGGACCTACCTGCTCCCCCTTTCTCGCTTTTAGCGTGTCTGTTGCCCCTGGCTTGCTTACTAACTAGTTTGGCCATTGTACCAGTAGTGGGTGGAGCTTCAGGCATGTTATGCATGCATGGGTGCATAGGTGGTGTTGGCTTTGATGCCCGGCGTCGTCGTGGTTGTGTGTTGTACTATGTTGCCACGAGGTGCTTGGGTACTTGGCTTCTCTGCATGTCCATCGTGCACATGTCTGTGTGCACGGTTGGTGCTTTTCGGATCTCTATGTTTGCTTTCCCCTTTGCTGTAGCAGAATCATGTCCCTACTCGTTGCTCGCAGGGCTCTTTGTGCCTATTGCTAGAAGGCTTGGACATGCGGTTTGACAAGCCACACTACATCATGTTGTAGTATGTTGTTGTTATTGGTCCCCTTACTGCTATGTAGGATTTGGAATGTTTGATAGTTGTTAGCTCAAGTAGGGAGTCATAGCAACTCTCCTACCTGCACTGACATTTTCAATGTCTGTATCGGCGGATGACGCTTCGTAGTGGCTTGGCCTTTGGGCCAATACTGCGACGTTTGCAAGGGATGCTGCCTGGTCGATCCTGCCAGTAGCTGTTTGCTTAAGCTATGCATGTGATAGTATGAACTAATCCAGACTGTGTATCTGTGAGGGGCTCATTAAATCAGTTATAGTTTGTTTGGTGGCCTCTGTTGTTGTTTAAATAGACAGGAAGTTGGGCTCCCTGCCTCCATTATTTCATGCTTCTGCCTCCCTTAATGAATGCCACGTTGGGTCCGGCTCGCAGATGAGTCCGCCTTCCCCTCTAGTTTTCTTTCAAATGGTTAATTGATTACCTTTTTTGCAGCTGGAGCAACAGAGCACGCTCGCCTCTGCATTGATTTTGAGGTGTGGGTCTCCTCTTTTGAAAATAAGTGAGAAATCGAACGTCGGTTTGATTTCATGTAATATCTTGAATGGAATCTATGGGAAAAACATGTATGTGCATGTTTTCCTTTGAACGCATGGAGGATGATCCATGGATCGTCCCCCATGGCTGAATTTTTGCTTTTTTTTACCTTTTTTCATGAAGTAAAAATTTTGTCCATTAACAGAATTTTTATTCATGAAATGAGTGGTTCTATGAGGGACTCCTATGCTAAATATTGATTTCCAATGGTGGATTTTGATATGGGCTGTGTATATGCATACATATAGGCATGAAAATAATGTTATATGCATATATTTTTTCCAAATATATATATGTAATGGCATGCTTATTGAAAACATTGGATGAATAGGCATTGTTGAATAGGTATGTACAAATAAGTTTATGGTTCGCGTTAGATTTTTTATCATGCACATATAGCTTGATTGATTGACAGTCATGTGAATATGAACATAAGTTTAAACCTGCATATTTGAGCCCCTAATTTGTAACTACGTGTACGCATAATCCTAGAAATATTTACTATATGTTTCTTTAATGGAGGCTTGCCTAGTCATGTGATTAGTTTTCAAAATTTTTGCTAAGTATGGTGGACTTAATCTGATGAATGGAGTTCTTCTTATGCTTTAGTTTGAATTTAGCATCTTGGATGTGAATGCATGCCTATTAACATGTTATTGCAAAGTTTGTTTTGGTATAGGTGCATACATGATATGAATGTGTGCAACCCTGAAATTCAATTTTTAGATCCGGGTTATGTTCATGTGTGTGGATGTTAATACATGTTATGAATGAAAAGTTTCATATGCCAACATTTATGGGACATGTTTAATTATCGTGCATTTATGGATTGGTTTCAACTGCATGTGCATACATGAAATTAATGTGTGTTTATCATGTATAATCCCGCATAAATGTTTTTATTTACTTATGAATCATGAATGAATGCATGTGTGCTAAGTGATTACAATAAAGCAATTGCACATAGATGGTGAACACATGCATATGACTGTGGTAGCTCATGCACAATGTTAAATTGGTATGGATGAATGTGCATTTGGAATCATCCTGGTATCATTGCATAAATTACATATTGTTATGATTTTTTCATACGATGCATCGATGTTCGAAATGAATCATCATGGGCATGGTGGGCCTCAAGCTTTGGTTTGCTCTTTCTTTATGTATTTTAAATGCATCGCAAAAATCACATTCATTTTAATTACACTATATTGCATTATTCTATGTGTTTCCATGGGCGGGAGTCCCATGATGATTCTCGCAGGAATAGATGTGAGCTTTTGCCTTTGCTTTTGCATGCTGATTTGCAAAACTCAACAATTGGCTTTTAATAAAATGATAATGAATAAGAACAGTATAATATACGCTCTGAGATCTCTCACCAAAAGAATGAGAATCTTAGAGATTTGGTTTTGGAGGACCATGATGATACAAAAAAATACTTTGTGTGCACTATTGTTTACCCCTGAACCCGATATAGAGGTTTTTTCTCCTGACCATGGTTTTAGAGAGAGTCCGCTACTTGACCTGGGGTGGTGTGTTCGACATAGCTGTTGTTTTGGTATACCAAGAAAATGACACTTGTGGGCATGAAGTGTCCCCAACATTAGATGTTGAGGTCTAATGTTTCGAAGGTGATTCGATCAAGGGTTAAGTTTGAAACCCAGTAATAAAATACAAATTGTGTGCTAAGTTACCCTCATAATCTAACTTGACCTCAGAGATTTTACCAGTGTGATATATCCGCGGGCAACGGTAAATAAAAAGAGGAACTTAAATTGCATACATCTAATAAGGCATGCATATGGAAAGGAAAACTTTAATGAAAGATAATAAAGTATTCACGCATTACACATAAATCATGCATAATCCTGTTATGCATTAGAACATGCATATTTTACCTGTTTCATTTAGTTGTTACATGTTGGTGGATGCATAATGTTTAATTTCTAATTCATGTTAAATGTTCTGCTTACTTAAATTGTAATTCCTGTTATTGATTAATGTTCTTTCATGCTTAATAAATGCTCAATGTTGCATGAATGCTTAATTGAATTATGTAATTGTCATAATTGTATTCCTCTGAATTATTGCATGAAATTGTATCTGTGTTCTTTATGCTCATTTATTTCATTAGAGGGATTCATACGCAGAATTCTTCGGATTTCTAACACTTTGTTTTTATGGTTTTTCGTAGCCGTAGAAGATTAATGAAACAACTAGCTTCCGGTAGAGCTACGAGTGTTACACTTTTGTTGGACAGTTCACAGAGGGTCAGTGTGGCTCCGCCTTTTTTTTTATTTACTTTTATGTCATTAAAATAACTCTGATGTCTTTTGCAGTTATTGTTAGATACTCTTTTTTTCATAATTAATAAATAATGAGTTGCTATGGGTTGGGATGATAAGTGTAAGCTCTATTATGGTTGGTTGTTTTATCCAATTGGGAGTGAAACTATAAAGGCCCAATTGGGAGTGAAACTATAAAGGCCCTGGGTTTCTAGGAAGATTTTCGCACTTGTTTAAAAAAAAAAATGCACTTTTCAAGGGGTATGAGTTGGGGTCGTTACAGTTAGGCAGGTTGTTGCATGCCCATCAATTACTATTAAAGATGACGTTGCATATAATGTGAACACAATTACTATTATGTTTAATAATACTAGCAATTTTGGAATTGTTTCATTTTTTATGAGCAATTATTTTTTAGTTTAGTGATTTGAGAGGCAATCACTGTTATGTTTAGTTTTTTTTTGAAAGGCAAGATAGGATTAGGCTACCAGAACAACAACCACCCCATGTCACAGAGGGATTTGATCCTCTGCCTTTAGCTTGACATAGGACCCCGCTTACCACATGGTGTGCATGCAAACACGTTTTGTTTTGGGTGCAGTATGTTACTTTATCAGAAGAGGGGGGGCAAATAGTATGCTGGAGCTAGTTGTTTAATATTTTAAATAAATATCATTATTGCTAGAAACTGTTGGCCAATATGAATTTTGTCTTTCTTCATTATTATGTTGTCTTTCTTTAACATTTTTCATAAATGCAAACTTTTGAAAGAACTTCCTTTCTTTTCTTTTCTTTTCTTTTCTTCTTCTTCTTTTTTTTTAATTTTATCTGCTTCATCATAGTATATTATAAAATCATAGATGATAGATCTTTCACCTCCTTGCATGATGCTTATTTAAAGTGTTTTAGGCTGATTAATGACCATCATAAACTATGATCATGATAATTATGATGATGATGATGATTCTTTTTACAATTTGGAGCGTGAATCATCTAGTGGTGTTGGGAATGACAATGCATGAAAGGGCAAGGGATCGTCTGATTGTTCATATCAGTTTGAGAACAAAAAAGAAAATTATTTTGATGAGGAAGATGAAGAAGAATATGACTTGGATGACTACTATTCTGAATATGACCAAGATGATGAACCACCTAGCATGCATAAAACAATAGTGCTATGACGCCATGTATTGAAACAAAAAAAGAGTGAGCAATGAAAGCAAGGTGAAACTCAGGTTTTTATGTGCAGGCACTGCAAAAATATTTATCATGGGTCATATACTCGATTTTTTGTACATCTCATGGGAGCTCTAAAGGGACAAAGTGTTGGAATTGCCTTTTGTCTTATAGTTAAAAAAAATACAAAATTGGCAAGAAAAATTAAGAGGCAAGTGAGACGAGTGGAGGTTTCATCAAGTGCATTGGAGTTGAGGAGATCAAGAATTGATAAACTGAAGCCTATTAGTATGACTACATCTTCTAGTGAAAGCCGAAACATAGTTGATATTCGTAATACCTTTAAAAGGTAAAAAGATATGATGTAGATCATAAAATTATTATATTTTTGTGTTCAAATGGCATACCTTTCAATGTGCTTTGATCACCGTATTGGGAAGAGATGATATCTGCAGTTAGTAAAGTAATTGGATATAAACCTCCATCATATGAAAAAGCACGAACAACGTTGCTTGACAATGAGAAAGAGTGTGTTTACAGGAAGTTAAATGAATTTCAAGAAAAGTTTGAGCAGTTTGGAGTTTCCATTGTCTTAAACGGTTGGACAAATATCAAGAACAAACCCTTGATAAATATACTTGCATCAAATTATTTTGGCTTGATGTTCTTATATGCAAGCAATTTTTCTAATATGCAACAGTCAGCTGCAAATATTATAGAGTTTTTAAAGACGGGATTTAAACTTGTGGGACCTTCTAATGTAGTGCAGGTGATTATAGACAATGCAATAAATTGTAAGTTAGTAGGTGAAGAATTAAAACAAATGTATAAGTATATTTGTTGGTCACCTTGTGTTAGTTATACACACACTTAATTTGATCTTCAAGGATTTAGCATATGAGTTTCATTGGTTGGGAGAAACATATTTACATAGTAAAGAAATTATGAAGTATATCACAAATCATTCAAAAGCACTAGCAATCTTTAGAAGCAATGAAAAATTAGAGCTAATAAAGATTGCAAAAACAAGGTTTGTTTCACATTGTACTACTTTGAAGTACTTGCTTGATGTGAGGGAGTGCTTGAAGCTCACAGTCATTTCAGATATATGGAGCGAGTGAAAGCAATCATGCACTGATGGGACTATAAAAAAAAAAAAGTTCTTACAACAGAAACAATTGTTTTTTTATGAAGAATATTGGGATTTTCTTCGTTTAGCATTATTGATTACAAAATCCATATATAAGATGATTAAATTTTGTGATAAGGAAGGCTATATAGTTGGTGAAGTGTATGAAGGCATAAACAACATGTTAGGAAAAATCAAAGACAATGTAAAAGGACAACCAGATTTTTATGAAAAGATTCATAAGATTGTCTCAAATAAATGGGATAAAATGAATGTGCCTCTCCATAGTCTAGCCCACATGCTTACTCAAAAATATTACGAGTCAGAGTATCTTAAGATCCCAGCAATAGGAGGGGTCAAACGAGTTTCTCTTGGTAAAAATTTTATTGTCTAATTAATAAAGTTTAATGATTTAATTATTTTATTTATATTTTCTTGTTATAGTTAAACATTTTTTTTTTGCAAAAAAAATAATAATATATTAGATGGTGGAATGCTCACGCTTGAAGTCATATCTGCTGGAAATGAAGAGCTCTCTATACTTTGTAGGTCACAACTTGTGGCTTTTGCATCAAGAAGTGAAAGATTTAACCGAAATGCAACAATAATAGATGCATTGAATTCTACAATGACGGTCCTTAATTGGTGGCATTTTTATGGTGGTAATACACTTGACTTGAAAGCATTAGCCATTAAGGTTTTTATCTCAACCTATTAGCACATCTTCTGCAGAAAGAGTGTAAAAAACCTATAGTTATATTCACAATGTTAAAAGAAATAGGCTCAATGAAGATCGTGTTGATACCTTGGTGCATATTAATTCAAATCTTTGATTGATTGACAAGTATATTTAAATGTTATACTTTTGTTTTGGTATTTTTTTTTCTCTTTTTATGTCAATGATTATTTATTAGCATTCATATTTTATATTCTTATTATAAAAAGGTGCAACAATCGCTATAAAGAAGGACCTAATCGAAAATGGGATATCAATCAGGAACTTTCTATTGTAGAAGAAAATACGTTGAGATTAGAAGACATGCATTGGAGAGATTTGCATGATAGTGCACGACAATCAAGCATTATTTTCAAATCCAAACCCAAAGATGCACAACAAAAAGCTCCATTATCTCCAATAATTATACGTACAAATGAGGTTGAAGAGAATACAAATCAATCCAACAAAGCTAGTAGAACTAGTGCAGACATACAAGAGCGATCATCAGTTCTTCAAGGCCAAATTGATTATTTCTTTAGCAGGAGACCTAGGCAAGGTATGTTGATCATATATTTTTTGTTTTTACTTTCTTTTATATATGTATTTTTTATATTTTAAATTAAGGTTTTTGAACATTTTAATTTTTTAATATATTCATTATAGAAAATGAAGGAAGAAGCAGATGGCATGGTCGTGGAGGACAAGGAGGACGTGATGATGCAGAAAGTTATCAATCTATTGCTTACCTAAAGGGGAAGAGAAAGATGACAGATTATTGATTGTTGACAATGAAATGAATTCTTGAATTCTTAATTATTCTTTTGATGATGTAGTTGCAGTAGTCCAACTTAGAAACTTTTATGTTACTCTTTTTATCATGGTCTTGTAATATTTTGTTGGTTTGATATATACTTTTTATTTTGAGGCTTGCATGATGAAGTGAAGTAGTTGATTATGTTAATTTTAAGTTTATACTTTACAGTTTCGAACTTTAGAGCTTATAGTTTACAGTGTAAGACTTTATAGCTTACAAATTTAACTAATCTCTATGTAATTTTTGAGTTTATTGATTTCTCATTTTCTATGTTGCAGAGATCACACGATTTACAATAATCAAGTCATTTTATTCTTTTGTTGAAAAATATACACTTTTTAATCAAATTTATTAGTTTTCTTAATGCATTATTTAGTGATTGCATGCATTTGTTAAATGGTTGCAACAGGAATGTGGATTATGATATTCTCTTGATGTATTATTTTTTAAATGCTTGAGAGTTGCAATATGATGCATTTGTTAGATAATTGCAACTTATATTATGTATTGTCTTGGGTATATGTTTTATTTTGTCAATGATGACATAAATCTTATTTTTTGATAAAATAAAAATATATAATTATATTTTTGCTTTCCTTTTGATTCTTATTTGTAACGCCTCAAAATTTTAAACTTATAAATCTTTCTTAGAGGTTCAAAAGGCTGGAAAATTCTTTTCTTATCAGAGTTTTTGAAAGAGTTTTGTTTAACAAATAAGCGGAAACACTTTTCTTGAAATAAGAAAGAAAGGCAAGTTGACAACCTTGGGCGCGTTAGCGTAAAAATCCACATTTTCACATAGAAGTAACTTGCAAACCTTTTAATAATCCATTGCATTCAAAATAAGATTTGATTGTACAAAATTTAGTTTTTATGAGAAAAACCCTTGCCAAAAACCCAAAAGTACAGGATGTGAGCTAACAGAAAAACTTTGGGATCTCGAACTATGTCGCAATCACGCCATCCCCTGTTTTGCAACCTATTCGTCACCTGTGCTCATGAAATGGGTCAGTCTCACGAAAAACTGATAGGTTCACAAATAGGACAGAGGAGAACATAATTAAGTGTATTTAATTCTATCATGCTCATCAATTTATACAAATGAGAAACTCTATAAGTAGTTTATCAACACAAGTAAATGCTATAATTAGCATAAGCAGATCATCAATACCAGTAAATGTTACAATTAGCATAAGCAGTTCATCAACACAAGTACATGCTATAACTAGCATAAACAACAATTAACAAATAGTACAAAGCAAACAAGAAGTGAACATGATAACTTTTGTTTTGATACTTAGCTGTTTGGGGGTCTATTACACCATGTATTTTCAAATACCCCGAATAGCTAGTTGAGTCTGCCCCTAAGGGGATGGTCGGTGACCGGAAGAGAATTCTCCAAAGGCATACGTAGACAAACGAATGCATCCTACTTCTGCAGAAGACTATGGGATCTACCACCTAAGATAATTTCCAGTAGTCTCATCCCCTAACTCCAATGACTGGGGGATATTGAGTCATTGTCCGAGGGGTGGTTGTTAACAACCTATCCATCGTAGTTTTTATACCGTCTTATCCTCTCTCTTGACAAGAAACAACAGGTCGAATGAGCGCTTTAGGTTTTATTTAACTAAAGACTCATTCTGAATGCTCTGGTCCATTAGAGCCAACTCGAGCATCTTGCTGGTGAAGGCGAGTTATCATTATTTATGTGATTACAGCAATGTGCCATTAGCACGATTCAAGGTCACATGACTGTCGCATCTGATCATCGTAGTACTGACATGGCTCACATGTCTATGAGTATGCTATGACGAAAGGAGTATAGGTTTCAAAAAAGGGAAACCCTAATACAAAGTCTCACAAAGATGCAATGTAATACAGAAACTCCTCTTACAAGTTTTATCTTTCAAAACTGATGTAAAACACTTGTGTTATTTGCATGCTATGAGATCGCCAGTGATCTCTCGTCTGTTTATCATAGTATATGTATGCAGTGCATAACTCGATACTAGTTCGATGAACAGGACATGGGTTTCTCAAAAGAATCTCACCCAAACACATGTTCGTATCAATAAACCAAGGGTTATCCAAGTTGTATCAGATACGCAACAGAGGTAGTAAAAACCACTCGCCCAAATATGTTGATTCGGGAGACTAGGTTGCAAACTCACAACGGCAGATACTTCCAAAATCCAATTCATCATGGCTACGCATTTGGCAAAACATATTCGCTTAAGGAATCCTTTTTTAAAAACTGGAATACACAAGTGTCGCTTGTGTCATTTTGAAACAAACAAGTGAAATAGATTTTGCTCTAGTTTTAAACTTATGCATGTGTAAGTTAGCATGGAAAAGCGAGATCGTGCACCAGGTAGTGCGACAATAAGGTGTCAACAATCTTTAACGTGCGAAGATGCACATTGGGCGCAAGAATGCATAAGCGGTGTGCAAGGTACGAAATCATACCTCAGCCACAAAAACATGCCAGTAATAGAGGCATAAGAAAGTAAATGCACAAAGCAATACACGAGGCATGAAACCGTACTTCAGCTAAACAAATGTGTAAGCAGGTAAATACAAAAAAAACAAATAGCTTGTGCACTAAAGCGCGATGGCAAAAGTAAATGACAGAAAGTAATGCTTGATACGCAAAACTGCGTATCAAGCCAAATAAATGCGTAAAGGAAATCAGCATGTGCACTAAAGTACGGCGGCGAAAGTAATTGATAGAAAGTAATGAGGACAAGGATCACAAAACTGCATCCTTGAGTTTAAAAGTGTACTATTATAAATATATATATACATATATATTTAATTATTTAATTTGCATTTTTAGTGTTTTAACTTAGTTCAGTTTGTCTAAAGTCTATTATGCAACTTTCCCCTACTTTGGGGAGTCTCGGGGTTGTGCTTGCCTTTGTGTGTAAGTAACGAAGAGCTCGGGCCGCGTTGCGCGAGCGGGATCCATCGTGTAAGTTGTAAAAGACAAGAAATGATTACTCTAGCACAACAAGAAGCTTCGACCCTCGCTAGGGGTAAACCTAAAAAAATGAAGGAAGGGGGGCAGAGGGTGCAACCCCTATCCACCGGCCTGTCATGAAAAAGGAAAGGGGCAGGGGCGCAACCCCTGCCCACCTTTATGCCAGAAAAGGAAAAAGAGAAGGGAAGGGAGTTGCGCCCCTTTCAACTTCTATCGGTCCACAAGGAAAGAGCGCAACCCCTTCCCCGATGGCTGAAACACAGAGAGAGGCAAGGGGAGGGCTCAACCCCTCCCTTGCGATGAGGAGAAGCAGGGAGGGGGTCGAGCCCCTCCCTTGTAACCCTTACAACAGGGAGACAGGGAGGGGGCTCGGCCCCTCCCTAAAAAAGGGAACAGCGAGGGGGCCGAGCCCCTTCCTCACATCCCGTAAAACAGGGAGACAGGGAGGGGGTTCATCCCCTCCCCGAAAAAAAGGAACAAGTAGGGGGTCGAGCCCCTCCCTCGCATCCTATAAAATAGGGAGACAGGGAGGGGGCCGGGCCCCTCCCCGAAAAAAAAGGAACAGGGAGGGGGCCGAAGAAGAAGAAAATGGAAGAAGAAGAGGGGGGTTGGGGGCGTACTTGGAGGTCACTGGTGTCGGCATCGAAGTCGGCAGGCGAACGAGAGAGAGAGAGAGAGTGGCGAGAAGAGAGGGGTGAGGTTGAAGGGGGGTTGCCGAATGGGGCTCTCCGAAAAACAAGAACAGAAGAGAAGGAGGGGGTCGAATGAAAACCCCTTCCCTCTTTGTGCTTTAAAAAAGCATAGGGGGCATGTACTCGGTTCGGGTCTGGATCCGACCCGGGTCTGACCTAAAAGAAATTTTTTTATTTTTTTAATGGATTTTACATCCTACCCTTCTTAAAATAATTTTGTCCGCAAAATTTTATTAAATTGATCGTTCAAAGTATAAGTCAGGGTATTTCTCTTTGATATCAGCCTCAGACTCCCAAATACATTCCTCGATTCCATGATGCTACCAATGAACCTTGACAAGAGATATCGTCTTTGACCTAAGCACTTGGTCTTGTCGATCAACAGTTTCCACTGATCTCTCTTCCAAAGTCAAATCTCTTTGAATGTCCACATCATCGTAGTGGATGATGTGTGACGGGTCGTGAACATATTTCCTCAGCATAGATATGTGAAAGACATTGTGGATCTGAGCATACTGAGGAGGTAGCGCCACATGATAAGCTACCTCACCAATACGATCCAAGATCTTGAAAGGTCTGACAAATCAGGGACTCAACTTTCTCTTTTTTTTGAACCGAAAAATGCTCTTCGTTAGAGATACTTTTATAAAAATCATATCTCCAGTCGAGAAAGTGAGTTCTCGACGATGTCGATTAGTGTAACACTTATGCTGACTCCGGGCAGAATGGAGATGCTCCCTAATCATCTATACTTGCTGAGTATAGTGTTGGAGCACCATCGGCGAATCCAGCTTTCGCTCACCAACCTTGTCCCAATAGACTGGTGATCAGCAAGGTCTCCCGTGCAAGGCCTCGTAAGGAGCCATCCCGATACTAGCATGATAACAGTTATTGTACGTGAATTCTGCATGACTGGTATGAGAATCTCATTCTCCCTTCCAGTCCATCATGCAAGCCCGCAACATGTCCTCTAGGGTCTGAATGGTGCGTTCAGACTGCCCGTCAGTCTAAGGGTGGAAGGCAATGTTGAACTTCAACTTCGTGCCTAAAGCCAATTGAAATTGTCTCTAAAATCTTGAAGTGAATCTCGGATCACAGTCAGAAATAATCAAGACCGAAACACCATGTACTCTCACGATTTTCTTGACATAAAGGTTCGCCAAACTGTCTAGTGACTGAATGAGGCGAATGGGAAGGAATGAGCCGACTTGGTGAGTCTATCGATGATCACCCAAATCACATTGTGTTTCCTCCGCGTCCTTGGCAAACCAACTATGAAGGCCATAGTGATGTCCTCTCACTTCTATTGTGGGATTTCCATCCGCTGCATTACTCCACCTGGCCTTTGGTGTTCGATCTTGATCTACTGGCAGGTCAAACACGTTGAAATATATTCGAATATGTCTCGCTTTATTTCGCTGCACCAGTATTTCTGCTGCAAATCCTTGAATATCTTTGTGCCTTCTGGATGGATCGTGTATCTTGACTTGTCTACCTCTGCAAGTATTTCCTCTCTCGAAACCAGATCGTTTGGAACCTAGAGGTGATCCTTAAGACATACACTTCCTTCTTCTTTTAGATGAAAGGGGGTATCGGCCAACAATGCTTGAGCTTTCATCTTCTCGTAACATGCATTCGTCTTTTGTCCGACAACGATCCTAGCTAGTAGCTCAGGTTGAGCTACCAGGTTGAACATACTGATTGAACCTTGCGTGAAAGCAAATGGTTTCCATGAAACCAGATCTTCAATCAACTTTCATCCAGGGTTTATCAAATTGATCGAAACACCAAAAGTCTTGCGGCTGAGGGTGCCAGTCACCACGTTCGCCTTTCCTGGGTGGTAGGAAAGGGTGAAGTCATAATCCTTGAGAAATTCTAACCAACATCGTTGCCTCATATTCAGCTCTTTCTGCGAGAATAAGTACTTGAGGCTTTTATGATCTGTAAAAGCCTCAAACTGCTCTTCGTATAAGTAGTGTCGCCATATCTTCAATGCGAAGACTACCGCTGTTAACTCCAAATCATGAGTCGGATAATTCTTCTCATGAATTTTAAGTTGACGAGAGGCATAGGCAATCACTTTTTCGTTTGACACAACCTAAGCCTATCCCAGAAGCGTCAGTGTAGATTATGAAATCGCCTTGACCCGAGGGTAAGGCTAAGATAGGAGCAGTGGTGAGTCGCTCCTTCAGCATCTGAAAACTTTTCTCGCACTTATCATCCCATAAAAACTTTGCCTTTTTCTTTAACAACTTTGTCATAGGTAGAGGGATCTTATAAAAGTCCTGGATAAACCTTCGGTAATATTCAGCTAATCCAAGAAAACTCTAGATGTCACAAACATTCTTCGGCTACTGCCAGTTCAGTACAACTTCTACCTTAGTGGGTCTACGAACACTCCATTCTTAGAAATTACATGCCCAAGGAACATAACCTTCTCGAGCCAAAACTCGCACTTGGAGAACTTAGCGAATAGGTGTTCCCTTTGCAAAGTTTTCAAAAGGATGCCCAAATGCTCGCGATGTTGCTCCTGAATTTCAGAATAAACCAGGATGTTGTCAATGAATACTATTACGAAGGTGTCCAAAAATGGCTTGAACACTCGATTCATGAGATCCATGAAAGTTGCGAGCGCGTTGGTGAGTCTGAAGGGCATGACGGTAAACTCATAGTACCTGTATCTGGTCTGAAAGGTCGTCTTGGAGATATCATCTCCCTTAATTCTAAGTTGATGGTATCTAGATCTAAGGTCGATCTTAGAAAAGATCTTCGCCTTCTGTAGTTGATCAAACAAATCCTCTATGCATGGCAACATATACTTATTGTTTATCGTGACCTGGTTGAGCATCTTATAGCGATGCACAACCATAATGACCCATCCTTCTTTTTCATGAACAAAACAAACGCTCTCCAAGGCAAAACACTGAGGCGAATGAATTCCTGATCCATTAACTTCTGCAACTGCTTCTTGAGTTCCTCAAGCTTGGCTGGCGCCATTCTGTAGGGTGCTTTGGAAATCGGTGCGATACTCGATAGCAATTCAATGTTGAAGTCTACCTCTCAGGGTGGAGGAAGTCTTGCAACTCCTTCGAAAAAACATCTGGAAACTCATGAACCATGTTTAGATCTCTGATAGGGACTCGCACTAGTTCAGACTGGACGACACTAACCAAGAAGCCAATGCATCTTTTTCTTAAGTAGTTTTGCGCCTTAAGTGCATGAAATAATTCAGCTCGCATGGAGAGGCTTTGCGAGCTTGAAAACTACCCTAGGCAATCCTGGTGGAGACAAAACGATTTTTCCAACACGGCAAAAGACCTTTGCATGATATTTGTGCAACCAATCCATGCCTAAGATGACATCAAATTCGGTCATACTAAGCAGGATTGCACAAGCAGGCAAATGTTGATCTGCCAAGACTACGCCAAAATCTGACACGTAGGTAGCACAAACCGTGTTTTTCCCAATCAAGTTGTACACGTCCAGGGCATTAACAAGGGGTTTTACAGGTATATGCAATTCATCAACAAAATTTACAGAAATAAAGGAATATGTTGCACCATAATAAAAAAAGTATGAAGGTTGCTTGGTCAACGACCAGAATGGTACCTTGTACAAGTTCTCCCTTGGTCAATTGTGTGATCGTGGCGGCATAGACTTGTCTTGGTGCCTTCTTCAGACCACTCGACTATGGTTGTTGTGACTGTTGTGGTGGGCGAGGGAGCAGAGGTGCTTTATTGTTTTGCCTGAGGTCATCAGCTACCTTCTTGCAGCATTCACGTATGTAGTGGCCCATCTTGCCATAGTACAGGCATCTGCATATCTTGCATAGGCAAGACTGCCCAAAATGAAACCATCTGCACTTAGGGCAGACATCGCCAACCTGCTATTGTGAACACCCCAAATTTTTCAAAATCTTTTAAATATTTCCTTTTTGCCTCTGATTTCATTTTTGGAGCAATTAAGTCACTTTTAAATCTAAATTCCAGTTCATTTCTCAAGTTTTACTGAAATTAAAGTCACTTTATATATCTGACTCAATTTCGGATCTGGATCCAGATAAAAGATTCAAATCTGAGCGTAGTTGTCCAATTTTTGAAACAAATTCTCAAAATTACCAACATAACCTTTTAAAAGGCTCAGACAGTTCATCTGGTATCCGTTTGGATCCATCGTGTTATATTCCTCGATTCGATGTTTAAAACTCGAATATTTTCTCAAAACTTGGGTCCAAACCCATCTTCTGAAGAAATTTTCCAAAAATAAACTCAAATTCTCAGTAAAGCCTTCTTTGGTAAAATATTTGTAAAGTTTTGTAAATAGTTTAGAAATCCCATAGTTTTAGAGTTTTGTTTCCAAAAAAATACAAAAAAATGTAGAAAGCTTTAGGAAAAGAAAAAATATATATATATATAAAATAATAATAAGTTTTTGAAAACTTCTTTTAAAAACCATTTTTTTGAAAGAGCTTTTAAAAAGGGGCAGCACTTTTGAAAAAACTTTAAAAGAAAAAAGAAAAAAAAATAGAAGTTCGTCTTTTTATAAAAAAAAGTTTTAGGGTTTGAAGAACCCTCTCTCTCTCTCTCTCTCTCTCTCTCTCTCTCTCTCTCTCTCTCTCTCTCTCTCTCTCTCTCCCTGTCTGGCCTTCCCCTCTCATTCTTTTTCTTCGCCCTTCTCGAAGCTTCCATCGTCCCCCTCCTTCATCCTTCCATCGCCGAACTCCTCCATAGCCACCGCCTATCACCAACCGAATCTCCATCAACCCTTGATCCCCAACGGCTCGACCCCTCTCGATTCTGCTTCTTCTTCTTTAAAAAGGGATCGCAAAGGCAGGCTAAGCATCCATTCCTCACCCCTTCTGGTTTGCCCATTGCCCTCTGATCCATTCTCCACCTTGCCATCTCGCAATTCCTGAAGCTTACCTAGTCTCTTCTCTCGATCTTTGATCCCTTCTCCCCTTCTGGCCGATCGAAGAAATTTTCATCACAATAGCTGAAGCCCTCTCCCGCTTTGATTAACCATCCGGTAAGTTTTCCTCTCCTTCGTTCTTTCTTTCTTTTTTTTAGTTTTTCCTGTTTCAACTCATACCATCTATGCACCATTGGTGATGTTGATGTTGCCTGTGCAAGCATCAACCCGCCTCGTGCAACAATAATCGGAAGATTCATTCCGACATCTCGCTTTGTGTTTATCAGATTTCCTTGATTTTTTAGTTGAAAATCTATTTATGCCTGATTTTCTCTGCTTCGTTTTATTAACTAATTTCCTGCTCTCTTCTGCTATTTACTTTAGTCATCTTTACATTTTTTTTTCCTTTTTTATTCTGAATGATATTGGATTTTGAATGACATCGGGCAACACTCTGATGTCTTTTTGGCTTTGTATTTTAATTATTCTCAAAATTTTATTTGATTGTCTATCCCGTTATGCTGCTCATAACAGATTTTATTTTTCTTCTCCTTTCTTGCGATTGCATTTCTTCATCACGTCCATCGTATGAATGGCTCATCGCGTTAAGCCTGGAGGCACTTCAAGTTTTTTTTTTCTTTCTTTCTCTTCCTATGGAATTGTAGTGTATGCTTCATCTCTTTGCATTTGAATTAATATCTTCTGAAATTAGATTAATTCACATTGTTGTTTCGCTAGGTGATAAGGAAAGTGGATTGATATTGTCAATAATCTTGTGAATTCTTCATTCATTGGGTAAATTCCTGCCATGACCCATTTCAACTGCAGTCCTTTCAGACGGAAGGCATCTTGCCAACATGTTCTGTTGCACGCAGTTTCCTTTCTTAGGTCAATTGATTCCCATCTACCTTGTCTATATGAGACTTTAGTCACATCATTAACTGGATCATAAAGGGTTGATCAAAACCTGAGTCATTAGTTGTATCATTATGAGCCAAATTTAGATTAGTGTTAACTTACCCTTTTAGATATTCTTATGTTAGGATCCAGTTCTGTATACATACACCCCCCCCCCTTTACTCATTACTTTGCAAAGTGTTAGACAACATATTGTTCACTGAAAATCATTTCTTATGAAAATTATATTTAGGCAATAGGGGGATAATCTTTCATTAAACATGTACATATGCTTAGGCAGATATTCATGGATTCTTTTGTATTTACACATGTACATATGTAGGTTTTCATTAGCATAATGTATACTCATCCTCTCCTATGTATATACACTTCACCATTGATATGAGTACAAATCTTCTAGCATTTGCCTTACAGATTCAAGGTTATATCTTACCAACCTCTGTTTTATATGCATCTTTTATTCTGTGCTAACTCACATTTTGCAGGAATTAGGCTATTTTTCTTATTGAATTAAGATCATGAATCTCAATTCCATTCAGATACTGGTAAATAGCTAGATATTAATACAAAACTTACATTTCCTCTTTTAGATAGAATGAATGAGCATTATAAATGTCATGAATTACTTGTTCTCATATTTTCTTCTTTATTTTCAAAAATTCACGAATGGGAACACGAATGGCATGTGCACCATTTCATAAGAGGTAATTAATCCTAAGTTGATGATTTACATCAATGGCCATAGTGAGGATATAAACAAAACTTAGGATATTTATTTTTTATAAAATAACATTGGATCCACACTGGATCCTCTTCAAAAATCATCATATTTTCAAATATTTCCTTCTTTTATTAGAGTTTAACTTAAAATTGGCTCAAAATATATACCAATGGTCATAGTCAGGGTATATTGAGAGTTAATTTCATTTTAAACTCTATAAAAGCACAAAAATATGTCTTATTCTTCACCTGAATTTAAATGTAGATCATTATATAATACATTCAATGACCATAGTCAAGGATGCATTATATTTTCAATCTTATTTCAATTCATGTAAAGAATGAAATATGATTTTCAAATTCCAATTTCAAAATTCTTTAAATTCATTCATCATTTGGGATGGAATTACATCATATTTTCAAATTTCTTTTTCATAAATCCAAGTGATTTCCTTCAGATATCTTCTTCACTTCTCAAATCAATTTTCTACTCTTGTAAATTCAAATATCATTTTTTAGATTCTAACTTTAAATTCGAAGTCCAATTTGACTTTGAAATTCCTTTGTATATCCGAAATTCAAATTCTAAATTCAAATCAAAGTTCAAAGTTCAATTTAACTTTGAAATTTCTGATTCATCTCCTGATTCCCAATTCAATTCAAAAGTCAAATTTGACTTTGAAATTCATTTGTATACTCAAAATTCAATTTTCCAAATCAAAATTCCAAAATTCATTGTCAAGATTCAAATTCAAAATTCAATATCTCAAAATTCCATCTTCAAAGTTCAATTCAACTTCGAAACTTCTGATTCATCTTCTCATTCAAAATCAAGTTTATTTTCTTATCCTTGAAATCCAAGTCTTGAGATTGCTTCTGAATCTCAAGATTCAAGTCCTTTTCTAAGTTTTTCAATCTGGGTTTTTCAAAAACCCAGATCCATCTTCAAAGTCCCATTTGGACTTTCAAAAGTCCAAAATACAAAGTTAGAATTCAATCTCAATCCATTTTAGGATCCAGAATCCAATTCTACTTTGGATCTCAGACTTCAGATCCAAACCCATCTTAGGATCCAGAGTCCAACTCTATTTTGGATCTCAGATTTCAGATCCTAAATCCATTTTAAGATCCAAAATTCGATTTAGGATTCAGAATCCAATTTCATCTTGAATTCCAGATCTTGGATCCAATTCTATTTAGGATCCAGAATCCAATCTCATTCCTAATTCTAGATTTCAAATCCAATTCTATTTTCAGATCTCATCTGAACTTCCTAAATCCATTTCTATTTTTAAATACCATTTGGATTTCTCAAATCCATCCTGATTTTAAATTTTAAATTCAATTCCATTTCAAATTTTATCTCTTCTCCTAAATCTAAGTTCAAAGTCCATTTTCTGACTTTGAAATTTCCTTCTTTTTCCTTTTTATCTTAGCTTCAAAAAAATCATTCTTTTCAAATCAAGATTTATTCTTCCAGTCCTGATTATTTCAAAGACTTAGAACTTCAAATCCATGATCTATCTCAAGTTCTAAGTCGGATTCAATCATTTCTTTATTCCATTATCAAAGCTCATCTCAAAACACTTGGAGGTTTTCAAATCATTTTCAAAAAGAGCATACATCCTTGCATTGCATAAGCATGATTTTTTGTGCATTTAGATTTAGAATAAATTCTTAGATAATATTTAGGCAGAGCAAAAGGCATAAATTCGATCCTTGGTTCGATTACCCCTAGTAAAGGCGCCAGGAACAGTCGAACCTCGTACCGACAAGCGAATCCCGCCTCCCAATTTTCCCGCAAAATATTTTCAAACGGAGGCGAGTTATTTTCCTAAATATTTTCAAATTAAGGTCAAGTGAGACCCCGCAAAAGAATTCCTCTCTCTTCTCTTTCTTTTTTCTTCTCTTCTCTCTTTCTTTTTTCTTCTCTTCTCTCTTTCTTTTCTGTCTTTTATTTTTCTCCCTTCAAAAAGGAGGAAAATAGAGGTTAGAAAAGGAAAAGAGAAAGAAGAGAGAGAAACCACAAGAGAGGAAAAATTTTGCGATGATCACAGTTTTGGCGATCGAGATGGGACTCGTCTCCGTCTGGTCAAATTATGCCTTTGCTTTGCTTTAATATTATCTAAATCTTTATTCTAACATATGTCAGCTACATTTTCCATACAAACCTTAGGAGCCTAGACTCTGTCCTAAGCTGACATCATTGCATATAGGATCTAAGCATGGTTTGGTAGGACCATATTGAGGAGATTTATTCCATGTTCATATTAGACTTAGGTCTGAAATACAACTCTCCTCAATTCTAGGGATTGAATGCAAAATAATGTATGCAAGTGTATGCTTCTTTTCATTTTAATCTATCTCTTTAGGACTTGCATTAGAGACATCTGATTTCTTGCATGTTGAACATGTTTTTGAAAACATCCCTACCTATATTATCTCGGTCTTCACGTTGCTGGGTTGTCTCACTGAACCATAGTTCGGGAGAGAGCCTCACAACTGGACCACTTATTTGGGTTCGCGCCCCCCTACCACGTACCTAAGGGCCATAGTCCGAGGTATATCGGTAGGTGCTCAAGGATGTTGGAAAGACATTACCTTAGAACCGAAAGAATATATTTATGCCACGTACTTCGAGCTTCGGCTTGAGTATATCGGCATACCTTGATTGGAATCAAATGATCTGAACCATAGAGTTAGGATTAAGGTCCTATCAGCCATTTCAAAATATTGCATATAGAGTCAGCTTTAGGGAATATTGTTTGTACATCTTTGTTTGTATATCTGTGATTGTCTGATACTTTGTATCTTCCTTGTATTTTTCAAAACCCTAGGTATATATTATTCAAAATTTCCTCTTTTGTTTTTAAAACCTAGGTGTATTTTTCCTTTATTCTTCTGATTTCTTCAAATTCTTTGATCCTGCATGCAAATTCTTCAAATTTTTCTTTTATATCCTCTTTCAAATTCCCTTTTATTCCTTACCCTCTTTTGAGATAAAATTTTTGTCAGGATATATCCCTTTCAAAATTAAATACTTGTTCATCCTTTTTCACAGAAAAAATGCGGTTGTCACAAATTTTTGGTGACAACCCAATCCCTCGTAATGGAATATTTTCATCATCAGACTTTGATTTCTTCCTTTATCATAATTTTCCTCCAAAAATTTCCTAAATATCTCATTTTATCCTACAGAGAGAGCATTGATATCTCATCATGGTTCAGACAAGGACTGAAAAGGAAACAGTCCCACAACAAAGCGACAGTGAAGGAGAAGAAATGAACTCCATCAAAACATCCAAGCAACAGGGCCAAGAAGCAGAAAGCAATGTTGATTCAGCTACATACAAGTTGTTTCAGAAAGTGATGGCCAAAATGATGTTTGAATAAGCTGAGGAAAACCCTGAGAAAATCTCTTCTAAAAGCAAAAACAAGGAAAAAGTCAGCAAGAAGCAAGTTCAGTATGACAGCACTTCAGAGTCAGCAGAGGAGGACTCAGAAGAAGAGCAGCTGGCATATTTTCACAACCCCTTGTATCGGCCCAAGAAAATCAATGAGGGGCATGAGTTAGCAAGCAAAACCAAGTTTCAGATCCCAGGAGAAGATTCGATGCATGAGCAAATGAGAGAAATGACTCGTGCAATCAAAGACTTACAAACCCAGGATAAAGGCAAAAAGATCTACACTAGTGCAGATTTTTATGACGGCCTAGAAGGGGATGACAACTGGGAAGATCTTCCTTGTAAATTCATAAAGTTTGATGGGACCGGCAACCCCAAGGCTCATCTAGCCACATTTTTCGCCGAGTGCAACCGATTCAGGAAGAACAATAGGGCTTTATTCCTATGCTTTCCACGTAGTCTAGAGGGAGTTGCAGCGAGATGGTATGTTGACCACATCAACCCGATTGAACTGCGAGACTTTGACAAAGTCATCAACCTATTCATCGAAAGGTTCCTCTTCAATATCGAGGCTCCCCCTACCCTCAACCATCCTTTCAACCTAAAGCAAAATGACAATGAGAGGGCAAAAGATTTCATTCATAGATGGAGATCTACCTGCAATAGGATGAAGGATCCGGTATCAGAGGGGCATGCACTCTTAATAATTTTGAACAATTTCTCTCAACCTCTGAAGGGTCTGATCTCCACTTCTCCGTCTAAATCCTTTATCAAGTTAATAGAGCGAGTCGAATGGCTCGAAATGGGATTAGAGAACGGAACCTATCAGGGCATCACCTTGGCAGGAGGCAGTCAGGATGTGAAAAAGAAAACCAACTTCACCTTCTCTACCAGTTCCTCTAACAACAACGACGACAAAAACAAAAGAGGTGTCAGAAAGAACCACACCAGCATATTGGGTAGAGATGATTGCTCCAGTCAAGAGAATGGGATCAACAGGAAGAATAACATCTCTCCCTCGAGCATTCAGTTAGAATCAAAGCCCCAAGGAAAACCAAAGCACGATGGTTGGGGATATGACCGTGAGTTTACCCCCTTAGAGCAATCGCTTGAGGAAGTTCTTGAGTATATGACAACAAAAGAGATGGTTAAACTTCCCAAGGTAGCAGATCCTCCTGTGACTATGGGAAGGTTCAAGGATCAGTTCTGCAAATTTCATCGGGCGATGGGTCACGACACCGAGCACTGCTTTGTTTTCAAAAACATCGTCCAAGACTGCATTGATAAAAAGCTGCTGGTGGAAGATCAAGAAGAAGAGTAGCTACCCGTCCTGGCCTAGCTTCCCGAACCATGTCAATATTTTTCTGCTCTCTCCTTTTTAGTCACCTAATAGGGACAACTCAGTCCCAGTCTTTTGTGACCTTTGGTCAACAAACTTGTAAATATTTCAGTCGTTGTTATCAATATTTTCTATCAATTAAATGTCAATTTTTTTCATATCTGTTAATATCAAATACTTCTATCCTTCGCCACGATGGGGCATTTATTTTGAAAAAAATTGTATTTTTCCTATTCTTTTCAAAATAAGGGACAATCCCAAAGCATCATTCATGAGAGAAATGATATTACCTATGAGGGATTTTCAAAATCATAAAAATCTTGAGAATTTCTGCAAAAACTTATTCATGATCACCAAAAGTTCAATATTTTGATCTAATCTTCTTGAAAATAAACTATCACGTTGATTTTCCTTTTTCCAAAATGGGTTTTTAAACCATTATCTTCAAAATTAACCCTCATGATGATCTCTCATGATGATTCCTTTTTTTTAAGGGTCAGCTCTCGCGCTAATCATTCTTCTCGTGGTTGATTTTCTTCTCAAAGTGATTTCTCAATTGTCTTTTAAAACATTCTTCTTTCAATTTAAAGATCCCACATGCAGACAGGATCAAATAAATTTTCTTTTCTTGTCTCAATTTTTATCAATTTTCATTAATCTTTTGTCAATCTTGTCAATTTTTCACCTTTTACTAAATTTCATCAATTTTATTGATTTTTCATCAATTTTATTTTGGTCAAATTCTATTATTTCATACCCTTTCAGGTTAAGAGATAAACCTGATGCCTCTTCCTCATGAGGTATTCTTTTATTCTTTACCCTTTCAGGTTAAGGGATAAACCTGACCCTCGTTGTCCGAGGTGTTCCCAGTCAGGATAAGGGATAATCCTAAAACCCCTCGTAGGAGCAATAACGCTACCTATGAGGATTTTTTTGTAAATACAAGTTTCGTCAACCTTTATTGATTTTCTAAAATTATATCAATTTCTCTTCATTTACTTTCCTTAAATTCTATTCTTTTTCCCATTCAGGATAAGGGAAAATCCTGAGACCTCTTGTAGGAGCAATAATGCTACCTATGGGAATTCTTTTTTTTTCGCAACACAAGTTTTATCAATCTTTATTTGGTTTTTCTAAAATTATATCATTTTTTCTTCATTAAATTCTCCTTAAATTCTATTCTTTTCCTCTTTCAGGTTAAGGGATAAAACCTGAACCACGACATTCGAGGTATTCTTTCTCAGGACAAGGGATAATCCTGAGAACACTCATAAGAGCAATAATGCTACTCATGAGAATTCTCTTTACAAAATAACTTTTCATAAATTTTCTCAAATTTTCTCCATTTTTGTCAATCTTTCATTTAATTCTATCTCCTTTTATCTTCTTAAATTTTATTCTTTCTTTTCCCCGTTCAGGAAAAGGGGTTAAATCCTGAAAACTGGACCACAAACAACTAACTGTGCGGTCCATCTAAATCCTAGATCATAAATCATAAATCTTGTCATATCCCTTCTAAATTCAAGCCTCAAGTATATCCTCAAAAATCTCCCTCCTCCCATTCAGGTTGAGGGACAAAACTGAATCTCGGCCTTCGAGGCATTCTTTTCTCTTTCAGGTTAAGGGATAAACCTGAATCATTGTTTGTTATGATTTCCTAAATTTTCATCAAATGTCTTTCATTATCAAGCCCTCGGGTTACCATTTTATCGATGTCTATCATCTTCGAACCTTCGGGTCACAATTTCATCAAAGTATATCATTTTCAAGCCTTCGGGTTGCAAATTCATCAATATCTCTAAATTTCAAGCCTTCGGGTTATAGTTTCATCAATGTCTATCCTTTTCAAAACCTTCGGGTTACAAATTCATCAATGTATATCAAGTTCAAGCCTTCGGGTTACAGTTTCATCACTGTCTATCCTTTTCAAACCTTCGGATTACAAATTCATTAATGTATATCAAGTTCAAGCCTTCAGGTTACAATTTCATCAAATATCTATCAGTTTCAAACCTTTGGGTCACAACTCTATCAATGCCAATCATTCTAGCAAAAAAATCCTGCTTTCGAGCTGGTCGGTCAATCAAATCCTGCTTTCGAGCTGGTCGGTCAAACAAATCCTGCTTTCGAGCTGGTCGGTCAATCAAATCCTGCTTTCGAGCTGGTCGGTCAAACAAATCCTGCTTTCGAGCTGGACGGGCAATCAAATCCTACTTTTGAGCTGGTACTTCCAAAAAATCCTACTTTCGAGTTGGTCGGTCAAACAAATTCTGTTTTGAGCTCGTCGGTGAATCAAATCTTGCTTTCGAGCTGATCTGGCAATCAAATCCTACTTTCGAGCTGGTACTTCCAAAAATCCTGCTTTCGAGTTGGTCGGTCAATCAAATCTTGCTTTCGAGCTCGTACTTCCATCCAAAATCCTGCTTTCGAGCTGGTACTTCTATCCAAAATCTTGCTTTCGAGCTGGTCGGTCAAACAAATCCTGCTTTCAAGCTGGTCGGGCAATAAAATTCTGCTTTCGAGCTGGTCGAACAACAAAATCCTGCTTTCGAGCTGGTCGGTCAAACAAATTCTGCTTTCAAGCTGGTCGGGCAATAAAATCCTGCTTTCGAGCTGGTCGAACAACAAAATCCTGCTTTCGAGCTGGTCGGTCAACAAAATCCTGCTTTCGAGCTAGTACTTCCAAAAATCCTACTTTCGAGCTGGTACTTCCAAAAATTTTGCTTTCAAGCTGGTCGGTCAAACAAATCCTGCTTTCGAGCTGGTAATTCCATACAAAATCCTGCTTTCGAGCTGGTCGGGCAATCAAATCCCGCTTTCGAGATGGTACTTCCAAAAAATCTTGCTTTCGAGCTGATCGGTCAAACAAATCCTGCTTTCGAGCTAGTACTTCTATACAAAATCCTGCTTTCGAGCTGGTACTTCCAAAAAATCCTGCTTTCGAGCTGGTCGGTCAAAACAAAAATCTAAATATTTCTTCTCAAGTTCAACTCAAGGTCTCGTCAAAATTTATATTGAATGATTATTTCACAAAGGATCCTTGAAAACTTTGCCAATTTGCTAAAGATACTTGTTGATTCCTATATTTTGACTACACCAAAAGGATTGCCTCAGATTACTTCTAGTATTTCTTTCCAAAAAGGTGAAGCTTTTTGCGAAAAAGAGGTAAAATTCAAATCTTTTCCTATTGATCAACCAAAAGGATGTAAGAAATATCCTCGACATAATCAGTGAAAGAAATATTCAATGACGTTGAAAAGCCGAAAGCAAATTGATATTGATCATAGCTATGGCGCATGTTTAAAGACAACTTTCTGGCAATCAGGCAGTGGAAACATCCTGAGCGATAAAAAAGAATCCACTCAATTCATATCTCCTTATCCATTTAAGCTGCAATCAAATATCCGCAAAAGGGATCTCTTAATTGTCGTCAAGATGAAGACGAATATGCGAGCTAGACCCCCGGGGCCAAAGAAGATTTGGATCATCTCTGAGATTAAGGAGTTTGTGAAGGATCCTTCCAGGGAAAGTTCAGATCACCGTCGAGATAAAGGCGAGTGTGATGAACCTATCGACAAACCCTAAAATATATTTGATTTCTGCTATCATTTAAAGACCCTTTTGAGCCAATATCCTTAATAGAATTCCTGAGATAAATGAAGGATCGGAACATCTCCGAGATGAAGAAGTTTGTGACGTACCCTTCCTCGAAAAAGAGAGAAAAGTCAGGACATCTCCAAAATAAAGGATGATGTAAAAACCCGAAAAGCCCAATGACTCAAAAAGAGTGCAAAAGGATCATCATGGGAAAAACACCCAGATATCAAACTGCCAAAGTTGCCAGAAGTCATCTTTTCTCATGTAAAATTCCTTTTCACTACTTACTTTTATGAAATTGAGAATATTTCTTCTCTTCTCATATCAAGGAAATAGATAGCTTCCTTGAAGAAAGTCATCAGCGCTAAAATTTTGAATTTGATTCTTAAAGACCGAGAGGTTAATCTCGTTGGAGGAAATACTCTGGGTAAAAGAGGGAATATCTTTGCACACATGTGCACATTTTCAAGCGTTGAAGTCAACTATAAATTTATCTTATTGGCAAAATTTTCTAGATATTCTAAGAATGAAATAAATATTCAATATTCATTTTGATGCAACCTAGCGTTGTTTATATCTTTTAGAAGAGTTACCCCATTCAGTTGAAGTATCTCTCCTGTCCCATCACGGTTTCGAGAAATCCGTATGGTTGTACCCACTCAGGTTAAGTGTCAAACCTGTACTTTCTGCGAGAGGTCATTAAATTCAAAAGTTATTTCAGTCTCAGCCATGAGACACCTAAAATCATCCCTTTTTCCAAGCTTTAGGGAACCCCATTTTTCACCTTTCGCAAATCCCTTTCGGATTTGTTCGTCCAATTCCGAAAGTCCCATCACGGTTTCTTCATCCAAAGATTTTGTATGGTCGTCCCCTTCAGGTTAAGGGTTAAGCCTGAACCTCGCCCCTCGAGGTATCTTCCTTTTTCAGGTTTGGGTTAAATCTGAGTCTCGTTCTGACGAGGTTTCTCGTTTCGACGAGGTGTTTTCTTTCAGTCCCATCATGGTTATTCCCATCGAGGAATCCATGCTTTGTATATCCATCCAGAAAGGATTTTACTTGAGCTTCATCTCATGAGGTATTTTTCCAAAAATGTCCCATCAAAGTCCTCATATATTCCTTTCCCCATCCAAATTATCTTGATATATCTTTGTCACATCCAGGTTAAGGGCTAAACCTGAGTCATCCCAAAGGCTGATCTTGTCTCGCCCATGAGACTTGATCAAAATGATTATCTTTCATCATTTCGGGATCTTCACCCAAAGTCTCATCACGATTTCCTCATTTCTATCATTCAGTCGTATCATTGTCGAGGATTTCGTCCCCCCAGGACCATTCAGGATAAGGTCTTAAGCCTGAAAAGCCATGTCTTTAAAGTAAATTCTTCCACACCCAGCTGAAGTCTGCTAAACTGGGGCATTTTTCAAAATTTGGAGTGTTTCTTTGCCACTAAGCTCGGCTTTCAACCGGCTTAGTAGCAAAGAGGGGCATCTGTGAACACCCCAAAATTTTCAAAATCTTATAAATATTCACCTTTTTGCCCCTGATTTCATTTTCCTAGTAATTGAATCACTTTTAAATCTAAATTCCATTTTATTTCTCAAATTTTACTGAAATTAAATTCATATTACATATTTTGACTCAATTTCAAATCTGGATCCATTGCCAAGATCCAAATCTGAGCCTCGTTGCCCAACTTTTAAATTAAAATTACAGAAAATACCAAAAATAGTTTTTAAATAGCTCGGACAGTCCATCCGACATCCATGTGGATCCATCGCGTTGTATTTCCCGATTCAAGGTAAAAAACTCAAACATTTTCTCAAAACCTAGGTCCAAAAACCCGTTTTTTGAAGAAATTTCCTCAAAATGGCCTTGAATTCTCAAAAAGACCCTCTTTTGTAAATATTTCTCAAAAATACAAAAAAAAATAGTTTAAATCCTTGTTTTTCCGTAAATTTTAGAATTTTATTCCAAAAATATCAAAAAA
The DNA here is from genome assembly GCF_984573655.1 of Nuphar pumila. Taxonomy (NCBI): domain Eukaryota; kingdom Viridiplantae; phylum Streptophyta; class Magnoliopsida; order Nymphaeales; family Nymphaeaceae; genus Nuphar; species Nuphar pumila. The sequence goes on along the minus strand of NC_143262.1, from coordinate 31,500,416 downwards.
ATGTAGAAAATAAAGAAAAGAACAAAACAAATAGTTTAGAAAAACCTCTTTTTTGAAAATACCCTTTTTCTAAAAAAAAAAACCTTTTGAAAATTGTTTTTTTATGAAGAACCACCTTTTAGAAAACTCTCGAAAGAAGCCCCCTTTTTAGAAAAATCTTAAAAGTAAAGGGGACCCATTGAAAATCCCCTTTAGGGTTTTCTCATTGAGAACCCTTCACAAGAGGGGAGATGGCAAGAACAGTGCCGCCCTCCCTCTCTCACTCCCTCTCTCGCCCAAAACTCCCCATGTGCAACCTCTCCATTGCTCTCCATTCTCATCCTTTAGCCACCCATCACCAACCGAACCCCCATCAACCCTTGATCCCCAACAGCTCGACCCCTCTGGATTCGGCTTCTTCTTCTTTAAGAAGGGATCACATGGGCCTCTTCAATGGATCGCGTTTCACCTCCCCATTTGCATCTTTTTCCTCTTTCCATCGCGTTTCCACCCTTTCCCCCTTGCTCTTTCCTTCAGAATCAACCGCTTCTCACCCCCGCATCTTCTTCCTTCTTCTCATCTGTTTCCATCATTTCCCCCTTCTTCATTCTTCTCCAGCCATTATCGACCCCTTTTCCTTATTCTCTTTTCCAAGTTCGAAAGTCTCTGCAAGCCAGAAGAACCAGAAAGCTTCCCCCCTTGGTTCCATCAAAGAAAGATCGACCCTCACCCAGGAGGACTACGAGATAGTGGACCTTCTTTTGAAGCATTAGGACTCGTTATGGACATATCCCTCTTAGGGCTGTTCTGCAGCCATCAAATGAAGTCAATCAACATCCCTCCTCACCATCAACCGAAGGATGTCAACCGTGAAAACACCAGGCTGCATTGATCTACCTTCAATCGCTAAAAGTTTCGGCATAACCACACCCTCCTTCTTTGGGTTTCTGTGAATCGTTCAAAGAAGGCCGATCTTCTCTGTAGTATCAAATTACGGTAAGAGTCCATCGCCTTTCCTCTTTGTTTAAACTCCATCTTTCTTTTTTCTCAAAAAAAAAAAACGCACCTCCTACACCATCGATTTTCTCATGGCACTTTCGATTTGCATGCGTGAAACATCAACAGAAGGATCCAATTCTGACATTTTCCCTTTCTTGTTTCAAATTTCCTTTAGTTTAGGTAATTTGAATATTAGTCTGTTTAATTCTGAATGAACCATTTCATCGACTGATTTCATTTTGTTTTGCTTGATTCTGGTTTTCTCATTATGCGTGATCACTTTATTTCATCCTATCTTCTTTCTTGTTTATTTCGACGTAATTGTTCGCCATAAAGATCATCCATGAACCAATGATTGATCTTCATGGTTGCCCAAGAGATACTGTTTCACGCCCGAAACAGGTTCACGAAATCAACCTCTGTAGTCACTTTGCTGTATTTCTGAGTATATTTTGGCAGATCACTTATCTGGGCATTATCCATGTTTATGTGTATGCTCTTGTAACATGAGGAATTTGTCATGCATCATCTTGTTCTGAAATATATGCATAGTTTTGAGCTTCTATTATCCTATCCTGATCTAAACTCCCTAGTATATCTAGTTAGGCAGTCATCATCTTCTTATCTCTCAGATAGTTTAGTTATCCTTATTGGCAATAACACAAGGGCGTGTATCTACATTGTGAATAATGGGCCTGAGGACGCCAAAAACAATATAAACAATAAATCAACATTGTTTTTTTTTGACATAATGATTACCTGTTTTTGCATTGCTATGGTTATGTTGTGGTAATATGCTGAATATTTCAATACAATTGATAATATGTTAGTGATCTCTGTTTATTCAAAATTTCCTAAAAAAATATTCTTTCCTGATTTATGACATATTTGGTTGACAAGGATGGGTGTGGTCATAATTTCTCCATGCTATCTTCTGTTTGGTCCTCTCTTTTTGCTTGTTTATGTGTATATCAGTCCATTTTACATTGTTATTCATGTTTCGATTGGATTCCAAAGAAGAGATTGATTAGTCCTGGCTTCAAATGACTAAAGGGCTTTCTACTGATTGGTATAGTTGAAAAATGAGAGCTTTTGTTTTAGTGGTTTGGTTTCAGCATTATTGTCTATTTGGAGCATCTGTGCAATGTTATGTTGGTATCGCTAAAATCCAGTAGAATCGATAGTTGCTGCAGAAATGTGGTTTTTACGGACCCCCTCCTCTTTTTCCCCAACCAAAGCATTTGCCACAGTCAAGAGTCCTTCAAAGGTCAGCATCAACAGTTTATCTTAATGTGAATCCATTCTGATTACATTCTCTACATCAAAATTGGAGAAAGATGGTTTGGGGCCATTATTGTTTCAGGACATCCAAACTCCAGACTTAGTTACATGGAATACAATCATTGTGAAATACATTCAGTTGAGCTTTTACAGAGATGCTTTGGATACTTCAGTGCAGGAGCGCAATCCCAACTCTATCACTCTTGGTAGCATGCTATCAGGCTATGGTCATCTGAGATCTCTATTCGGAACGAGGAGATACGTAAGAAGGTAGGCGTTGCACCCATTGAAAATAAGATGAGAGAGAATCATTTACGGTGGTTTGGACATATTCGACGAAGGCCTAATGATGCTCCAGTTAGAAGGATGGAGAAATGGGAAAATATATTAGTTAAAAGAGGTCAGGGTAGGCCTAGAAAGACATGGATGGAGGTGATAAGAAAGGATATGAATGCTTTGAACCTCACCGAGGACATGGCATTGGATAGAAATGAATGGAGGAGAAGGATTCATGTGGAAGACCCATAATGATTTTCTTTGTTGGTTCATATCGCCGACCCCAATTGTTTTGGGATGAAGGCGTAGTTGTTGTTGTTGTTGTAAAAAGGAGGAAAATAGAGGTTAGAAAAGGAAAAGAGAAGGAAGAGAGAGAAACCACAAGAGAGGAAAAATTTTGCGATGATCACAAAGAGTCAACTATCCAGTGGGTATTTGTTCCTGCATTTTTTTAATATCATGTATCTTGATCACTATTTTCATTCATTTACTGTTTTATCTGATGATTCATACTAGCTCTAGTCATTATCCCACCTCATGATATCACAATTTTCCCTGTAGATGGTGATAACAGGCCCATATAATAAAACATCCAACATCATCTAAACACTCCCTATTTTGTGCATTAAGACCTCACGCATGCCACTTTTGCTCAGTGCTGTCTTGCATTTTGCCCATGACATCAACAGATTTTTTTTTTTTTTGTCATTGCCTGTATACCCACTTTGCACATAATTCATTTGGTAATGTCACTAGAATTCAATGACTTGCCCTGCAAAAAATTGTGTTATCGGTTGATTTATGGGCTAAAATGCTTTGATCAACTTACTGATAAATGTTGAAATTTGCTATTTACAGTGCCTGAACTCCATCTTTTAGATATTACCAAAGGAGGTTAATCTAGATATCTTGGGTAAAGTTATCAGAACTCTTTTGGTAGTCCCTCTGGTAATCCCCAGCAGTGTTGTTGAAATCGACGTATATGAAGGTCGATCTACCTGTAGCAACTTGATTATGCATAAAGTGATTATCCCTTGCATCTAATTTTGGTTTGTTATCAGAAAATTCTGTTTATTAGGAGTGACACTGTTACTGTGAAATCCTTGTTTACTATGGGAAAAAAAAAAACCTATAATACCTTCTTGTGCTTCCTTCATAAGTACCTACAGTTTCATGCAGCATATTGTTATCGTCGCAAAATTTTTCCCGTCTTCCCTTCCTTGCGGAAGAGAGAGGGAAATGCTTTCGCGATTCAAACTTGACCGGATTTTGGAAATTGTTTTGAAATACTCGCCTTCATTTTTGAAAATTGCGGGAAAATTCATAGGATGGGGCTCGACCTGTCGGTACGAGGTTCGACCGTTCCTACCGCCTTTAACAGGGGTAATCGAACCAAGGACCAAAATTATGCTTGACTTAGTAAAATCTTCGAAATTGTGTTCTATCCTAAATGCACAGAGAATTCAGGCATGTGCTATGAGATTTGGTAAAATATAAGTTGGAAAACTATGATGTATGCTTAGAAAATATTTGGAGTTGAAAAGCATTTCTCAGGAAAAGATGGAAATCAATCTCTCAGGAAAACTCAGATGAAGAAGGTTTGAAATCTCGAGAAAGTTTGTAAAGAGTTGGAAAATCTTGAAGAAGTGAGAATCTCAAGAAAATCTTGAGAAAGTTTATCAGCTTTGAAAAATCATGAAGAAATGGAAATCTCAGAAAAATTCTGAGAAAGTTTAGAAAGACTTAGAAAACCATGAAAAAAGAAAATAAGAATCTCAGGAAAATGAAGGAATTCTTGAGAAAAGATGATCATTTGAAAAGAAAAACACTTATCAGGAAAACTTGGATTTTGAGAATTTTCTTAGGAAAATGATAGAAAATTTTGTAGGGAGACTCATTGGAGAAGGAAATTTAGAACTTAGGAAATTGAAATCCTGAGAATTTTATCTTTGAAATATCTGAAAATCAGATTTTTTATTCTTGAGAAAGATGAAAATTCCTTTTGCAAATGGATCTTAAGAAAATAACTTTTTAAGGAAAATCACAGGAAAACTTTGATTTGGAAAATCCAACTTCGAATATCATCATAGTTTCTTGAGAAATCGACTCCATGAAATGAAAATCTTTTGAGAAAATCATGAGAAAAACGAATGATGTAGATGGTTTGAATGAATGAATGCACTTTTGAAAATATTTCTGAAAAATTTGTTGGAAAAATGTGGATTAATCCAAAGTAAATCCTTCACATATTCTGACTGTGGCCATGAATATATTCAGGGTTAATTTGAATTAATTCACAATATTTTGAAAACATTGGAAATAAGAGGTGCATTTTCAAGATAGCCTAAGAGTGTAGGCTCAATGTGACTGGTAGAGAGATGATGGATCTGGGTTTCGTCCATATTCCGACTAGGGCCGTAAATATGGACTCCACCGAGTTCATCAACTCTCTAAGAGTTGGTGCACGTGCCATTCGTGTTCATCCACAGTGAATTTGGAAATTTGAGATATATGCATCATAGAATCAGGATATTACTGAAATCAAACTATATGAGATGCGGCTTAATCTAAGCAGTGAAAGTAAATATTATTCCAAGTTTGATTATTACATCTCTGACGTGAGTCAAAATAAATGAAATAAAAATACATAATGAAAAAGAATCAGCATCCTCCAGCTTTTCCTGTAAAATGAGAATTAGTACAAGATAACCAAGAAAATGGATATATATATATATATATACAACGAAGAGAGGTATATATATATCAAAATTGCTAAAATTGGTGCTAAATGATATATAACAATGGAGGTGTATTTACATGAGAAATTAGATACATGGAGTCTCATATATGTAAATAAATGCACATGAAGGGATATATATAAGTATATATATATAAGTATATATATATATGTATATGTATATATACATATATATATATATATACGTATACATATAGGTAAATATACATAGATATACATATATATATATATATATATACTTATAATAAGAGAATATACATATAAATGAAAATTCCATATAATGGGTAAAATCAGAAAATACATGTATAGACAGTTTCTGTAGGTGATTTCACACAACCATACTTCTCAAATTATAATGCAATTTCCAGTAAAAATGGGTATGGAGCTTCCCTATATATCCATAATGAAGCACGCCAAAGATGGTTGGGAGATCACGATTGGATATAAAGATATCCGTTCATGAATATGGCCAAATATCAAGACTGCACACTTGCAGCAGAAAATGAATATATGCAGGAAATGGGTTGTGGAAGCATCATGGACTATTTCAAGGATATCATGAAAAGGATATGAAAAGCTTGGTGAAGAGGTGAGAATGTCGTGGAAAATGATGAAACAATATGTATAATTGGTGCTGCAAATGGGGTGATATTATAACAATATAGCAAACAAGAATTTAGCACTAAGCTAAGCAAAATCTCATAAAACCAAGGGTGATGTTCCAGCCATAGCTTCATAAAACAGGGATTTTAACAACAAGCTAGACAAAATCTCATAAATCAAATGATGGTGTTCCAACATAAATTCATAAAACAGGAATTTGAACATCAAGCCCATAAATCAAATGATGAAGTTCCAGCCATAACTTCATAAAACAGGAATTTGAACATCAAGCTCATAAATCAAATGATGAAGTTCCAGCCATAATTTCATAAAACAGAAATTGTAGCATCAAATGATGAAGTTCCAGCCATAACTTCATAAAACAAGAATTTTACCATCAAGCTAAACAAAATTTCATAAATCAAATGATGAAGTTCCAGCCATAACTTCATAAAACAGAAATTTGAACATCAAGCTCATAAATCAAATGATGATGTTCCAGCATATCTTCATAAAACAGAAATTTGAACATTAAGCTCATAAATCAAATGATGATGTTCCAGCCCATAGCTTCATAAAACAGAAATTATAGCATCAAATGATGAAGTTCCAGCCATAACTTCATAAAACTAGAATTTTACCATCAAGCTAAACAAAATTTCATAAATCAAATGATGAAGTTCCAGCCCTAACTTCATAAAACAGAAATTTACCATCAAGCTAAGCAAAATTTCATAAATCAAATGATGAAGTTTCAGCCATAACTTCATAAAACAGAAATTTACCCTCAAGCTAAGCAAAATTTCATAAATCAAATGATGAAGTTTCAGCCATAACTTCATAAAATAGGGATTTACCTTCAAGCTAAGCAAAATTTCATAAATCAAATGATGAAGTTTCAGCCATAACTTCATAAAACAGAATTTTAGCAGCAAGCTTAAACAAAATTTCATAAATCAAATGATGATATTCCAACATAGCTTCCTAAAACAGAAATTTAGCATTAAGCTTAAACAAAACATGATCACCTAAATCAAATAGTGATGTAGTTGGGCTGAATGAAGTGGAGAACACGTTGGAATCTCTGCTGGATTGGGGATCTTCTGCTGCTTGTGGACTGCAAATGGGCAGCAGAAATCTTTTTGCTGCTGATTAGCTGAAGGTAGATGAAGATGCTGGATTCTCTACAGCTGGTGGGCAGAGCTTCCTGCTGCAAGTGGATGTGCGGCTGGGCTTCCTGCTGCAAGTGGATGTGCGGCTAGGGCTAAAGAAGAGTTGGGCAGAAGAAAAAAATGGGTAAAGAAGCTGGGCTGTGGCTGGGCTGCAGCTGTTTGAGACAGCAGCTTGCTTCTTGCTGGATGGTTGATGAAGGATGGCAAGAACACGTTGGGTTGTGGCTGAAGGAAGTGGAGATGGATAATGGGCAACAACCGGCTGGTGTGTTTGGTGGCTGGGCTGTTGAAGTGTTTGGTGGCTGGGCTGAAGGCAAAATGAATAAGCTGGCTGGGTTGAGGAAGATGGGAGCAACAGTTGGCTGGAGGTGGAATGTTGAAGAAAATCTGCTGAATGGCTTCTCCTGCGGGTGGATTGAATGAAAAGGGACGGCAGGTGATCCTCCTGCGGCTGAAGGAATGGTGGGCTTGAAATGGTGATGGGCAGCAACTTTTGAAGGTGGAAGGGATCCACGCTCAGCAGGAAACACCTGCAAAACCAAAAATAGTCAATTGGCTCTCCCCCCTTGAATCCGTAGCCTTCCTTCAATCGACCCTCCTTCCTTCCATCCCCCTCTTCGTGAGTGCCTCCCCTCTTTTAAAACCTTCCTTTCTCCCTCAAAAGAAAATGCTTTCGCGATTCAAACTTGACCGGATTTTGGAAAATGGTTTTGAAATACTCGCCTCCGTTTTGAAAATTACGGGAAAATCCATGAGATGGGGCTCGACCTGTCGGTACGAGGTTCGACCGTTCCTTCCGCCTTTAACAGGGGTAATCGAACCAAGGACCAAAATTATGCTTGACATAGTTAAATCATCGAAATTGTGTTCTATCCTAAATGCACAGAGAATTCAGGCATGTGCTATGAGAATTTTGGGAAATGTAAATTGGAAAATATGATGTATGCTTAGAAAATATTTGAAGTTGGAAAGCATTTCTTAGGAAAAGATGGAAATCAATCTCTCAAGAAAACTCAGACGAAGAAGGTTTGAAATCTCGAGAAAGTTTATAAAGAGTTGGAAAATCTTGAAGAAGTGAGAATCTTGAGAAAGTTTAAATGAGAATCTCGAGAAAATCTTGAGAAAGTTTATAAAGACTTAGAAAAATGAAAATCTCAGGACAATTTTGAGAAGGCTTAGAAAGACTTCGAAAATCATGAGGAAATGAGAATCTCAGGAAAACTGTAGGAATTCTTGAGAAAACATGAACATTTGAAAAAAGGAAAGCACTTGTTGGGAAAACTCAGACTTTGAGAATTTTCTTAAGAACATGATAGAAAATTTATAGGAAAGATTCATTGGAGAATGAAACTTAGAACTTGGGAAATTGAAATCCTGAAAACATTGTCCTTGAAATCTCTGAAAATCGATTTCTGATTCTTAAGAAATATGAAAATTCTTTTTGAAAATGGATCTTAAGAAAATAACTTTTTAAGGAAAATCACGGGAAAACTTTGATTTGGGAAATCCAACTTCGAATATCATCATAGTGTCTTGAGAAATCGATTCCATGAAGTGAAAATCTCTTGAGAAAATCATGAGAAAACAAATGATGCAGATGATTTGAATGAATGAAAGCAGTTTGAAAAGATTTTCTGAAAAATTTGTTGGAAAATGTGGATTAAGCCAAAGTAAATCCTTCACATATTCTGACTGTGGCCATGAATATGTTCAGGGTTTATTTGAGTTAATTCACAATATTTTGAAAACATTGGAAATATGAGGTGCATTTTCAAGATAGCCTAAGAGTGTAGGCTCAATGTGACTGGTAGAGAGATGATGGATCTGGGTCTCGTCCATATTCCGACTAGGGCCGTAAATATGGACTCCACCGAGTTCATCAACTCTCTAAGAGTTGGTGCACGTGTCATTTGTGTTCATCCACGGTGGGTTTTGAAAATTGAGATATATGCATCATAGAATCAGGATATTACTGAAATCAAACTATATGAGATGCGGCCTAATCTAAGCAGTAAAAGTAAATCTTATTCCAAGGTTTACATCGGATTGTTACATTGCATAACATAAAGTAAAAAAAAAATTGAAATGGAGCCAAGGAATCAACCTCTTCTAGATTTTCCTGCAAAATGAGAGTTAGTACAAAATAAACAAGGAAATGGACATATATATATAATATATACAACGAAGAGACATATACATATATCAAAATGCTAAAATAGGTGTTAAATGTCATGTAACGATGGAGGTGTAACTATATGAGAAAATATATGGATGTTCATACATGGAAATAAGAGCACATGAAGATATATATATATATATATATATATATATATATATATATATATATATATATATATATATATATATACATATAATGAGAAAATATGTACATACTAATGAAAATTACGTATAATGGGTAAAATCAGAAAATACAGGTATAGACAGTTTCTGTAGGTGATTTCACACAACCATACTTCTCAAATTATAATGCAATTTCCAGTAAAAATGGGTATGGAGCTTCCCTATATATCCATAATGAAGCACGCCAAAGATGGTTGGGAGATCACGATTGGATATAGAGATATCCGTTCATGAATATGGCCAAATATCAAGATTGCACACTTGCAGCAGAAAATGAATATATGCAGGAAATGGGTTGTGGAAGCATCATGGACTATTTCAAGGATATCATGAAAAGGATATGAAAAGCTTGGTGAAAAGGTGAGAATGTCGTAGAAAATGATGAAACAATATGTATAATTGATGCTGCAAATGGGGTGATATTATAACAATATAGCAAACAAGAATTTAGCACTAAGCTAAGCAAAATCTCATAAAACCAAGGGTGATGTTCCATCCATAGCTTCATAAAACAGGGATTTTAACAGCAAGCTAGACAAAATCTCATAAATCAAATGATGGTGTTCCAACATAAATTCATAAAACAGGAATTTGAACATCAAGCCTATAAATCAAATGATGAAGTTCCAGCCATAACTTCATAAAACAGGAATTTGAACATCAAGCTCATAAATCAAATGATGAAGTTCCAGCCATAATTTCATAAAACAGAAATTGTAGCATCAAATGATGAAGTTCCAGCCATAACTTCATAAAACAAGAATTTTACCATCAAGCTAAACAAAATTTCATAAATCAAATGATGAAGTTCCAGCCATAACTTCATAAAACAGAAATTTGAACATCAAGCTCATAAATCAAATGATGATGTTCCAGCATATCTTCATAAAAGAGAAATTTGAACATCAAGCTCATAAATCAAATGATGATGTTCCAGCCCATAGCTTCATAAAACAGAAATTGTAGCATCAAATGATGAAGTTCCAGCCATAACTTCATAAAACGAGAATTTTACCATCAAGCTAAACAAAATTTCATAAATCAAATGATGAAGTTCCAGCCCTAACTTCATAAAACAGAAATTTACCATCAAGCTAAGCAAAATTTCATAAATCAAATGATGAAGTTTCAGCCATAACTTCATAAAACAGAAATTTACCCTCAAGCTAAGCAAAATTTCATAAATCAAATGATGAAGTTTCAGCCATAACTTCATAAAACAGGGATTTACCTTCAAGCTAAGCAAAATTTCATAAATCAAATGATGAAGTTTCAGCCATAACTTCATAAAACAGAATTTTAGCAGCAAGCTTAAACAAAATTTCATAAATCAAATGATGATATTCCAACATAGCTTCCTAAAACAAAAATTTAGCATTAAGCTTAAACAAAACATGATCACCTAAATCAAATAGTGATGTAGTTGGGCTGAATGAAGTGGAGAACACGTTGGAATCTCTGCTGGATTGGGGATCTCCTGCTGCTTGTGGACTGCAAATGGGCAGCAGAAATCTTTTTGCTGCTGATTAGCTGAAGGTAGATGAAGATGCTGGATTCTCTACAGGTGGTGGGCTGGGCTTCCTGCTGCAAGTGGATGTGCGGTTGGGCTTCCTGCTGCAAGTGGATGGGCGGCTGGGCTTCCTGCTGCAAATGGATTTGCGGCTGGGCTTCCTGCTGCAAGTGGATGTGCGGTTGGGGCTAAAAAAGAGTTGGGCAGAAGAAAAAAATGGGTAAAGAAGCTGGGTTGTGGCTGGGCTGCAGCTGTTTGAGACAGCAGCTTGCTTCTTGCTGGATGGTTGATGAAGGATGGCAAGAACACGTTGGGTTGTGGCTGAAGGAAGTGGAGATGGATAATGGGCAGCAACCGGCTGGTGTGTTTGGTGGCTGGGCTGTTGAAGTGTTTGGTGGCTGGGCTGAAGGCAAAATGAATAAGCTAGCTGGGTTGAGGAAGATGGGAGCAGCAGTTGGCTGGAGGTGGAATGTTGAAGAAAATCTGCTGAATGGCTTCTCCTTCGGCTGAATTGAATGAAAAGGGACGGCAGGTGATCCTCCTGCGGCTGAAGGAATGGTGGGCTTGAAATGGGGATGGGCAGCAACTTTTGAAGGTGGAAGGGATCCACGCTCAGCATGAAACACCTGCAAAACCAAAAATAGTCAATTGGCTCTCCCCCCTTGAATCTGTAGCCTTCCTTCAATCGACACTCCTTCCTTCCATCCCCCTCTTCGTGAGTGCCTCCCCTCTTTTAAAACTTTCCTTTCTCCCTCAAAAGAAACGCAGCCCCTTCCCCCTTAATGAGGTTCCATTAAATTTTTTTTTGAAATAGTCGTTTCAAGAGGGGCGCATTCCCCTTTTTTTTCAAATTTTGGTTTTATTTCCCTAAGTTTTAGGCAAAATCAAATTTATGATTTTAGGGAAATTCGGCTGTGCCATTTAAGGCTGCCTCCTTCTAAAAAAAAAAAATTATTTAAACAAATAAAAAGAAATAAAATAAAAAAAATGAGAGGCTTTTTATGGAAATGCCACCTCAACCCACTTTTAAAATCCTTTTGAAAATAAAGTTTTGTTTTGTTTTTGAAAGTCTTTTATTTTCAATTGGGGTGCCACATGTGTGAGGGCCCACTAACTAAAAAATAAATAAAAAAAAAATAAGAAATGAAAAAAAGACAATTTTGCAAATTGGTATGAACTCCAGGTGGGTCCCGCTTGAGAATAAACAACTTACCTGGGAGTCTGAGTATGATGCTAGTTCAAAGGCGGGTCCCGCTCCATTTATTTGAAAATACGAGATAAAACATTATTTGTTTTTCTAGAATTTGGAAAAATTGGGTTTTTAGGGCAAAAATATGGATAAATGTAAAAACAAATTTGTAAAGAGATTTAAAATCTTTTGCAAAAAGTTTTGAGATAAAATCTTTAAAATCAATATCCAAACATCCAGATTGTTTTCTTGAGAAAATTTTTGTAATTCAAAGTCCTGGGGGTAAAATGGGAAAAATTGGCAATTTTGAAATCCGAGGGTTTTAAAAATCAATTTGAAAAAGTTTAAAAATCAAATCTGGATGGACAATTTTGAAACTCAGGAGTTCTGGATCTCAAAAAGACATGTTGTGCAGTGAAATGATGCAATGCTATGCAAAGACATGTTCTATGAAATATCACTCTGAGCTCGGACTTGAAAATTCTAGCTTTTTGTCCAGAAAAGGATTTTGAAGATTTGCAATTTGAAGATGTCTCTGAACCTAAATATGGAAATTTTGAGGCTCAAGAATGAAATTTTGGACTTTCTGCAAGGTTTAATCTCAAAAAATGACCATTTTGCCCTTCATTGCTTCCGGAGAACTGAAATGTGCCAATTGAAGGCGATGTCAAGAAGGTGAGTGAAAATTTGGGGTGTTTACAGATGCCCCTCTTTGCTACTAAGCCGGCTTATGGTCGAGCTTAGTGGCAAAGAAAACACACCAAATTTGGGCTATCTAAAAATGCCCCAGTTAGAAGTATCTGACTGGGTATGAAGAAATTAGCCTGAGGAATATGGTAGATATGAAATGGAGAAATGAAGAGTAAAGACTCACTCTGTGAGAGTGAAATTTAGGTTTATGCCCTTGACCTGGATGGGACAGAAATATCTCATATGAAACGAAGCTCAGGTTTTAACCCTTGACCTGATTGGGGGAACGAAATTATCTCATTAAAATGAGATTCAGGTTTGTACCCTTAACCTGATCAGGCAGAAAATGGAATACCTCCTTGAATGAGGCTCAGGTTTATACCCTTATCCTGATCGCGTGGAAAATAGAATTTTGGAAGGTGAATAAGACAACTTTTCTTGAAGATGAACGAGGCGATGAAAATGGAATTATAAGAGGCAATTTTGGAAAATGATCAAGACGATCCGGTGAATTTTCATCATTGTGAAATATGAAGAAGGTAAGGAGTAAGACGACTATTTCGACAATGTGAAAGATGGATATGGCAATCTTTTGACGAGAATAAGGTAACTCTTTCGACAACACGAAAGACAGACAAGGCAAACTCTTTTAGAGAAGAGTAAGGCAACTCTTTTGACAACGCAAAAGATGAATAAGGCAATTTTTTCAACGAAAAATAAGGCAACTCTTTCGGCAACGCGAAAGACAGACAAGGCAAACTCTTTCAGAGAAGAGTAAGGCAACTCTTTTGACAATGCAAAAGATGAATAAGAGAATTCAAAGGAACAAGGTGATTCTTTCGACAACGCGAAAGATGACAAAGGTAATCCAAAGGAATAAGGCAATTCTTTCGACAACGCGAAAGATAACAAAGGGTAATCCGAAGGAAAAAGGCGAGTCTTTCGACAACGCGAAGGATGACAAAGGTAATCCAAAGGAATAAGGCGAGTCTTTCGACAATGCGAAAGATGATAAAGGCAATCCAAAGGAATAAGGCGAGTCTTTCGACAATGCGAAAGATGATAAAGGCAATCCAAAGGAACAAGGCAATTCTTTCGACAATGCGAAAGATGACAAAAGTAATCCAAAGGAATAAGGCAATTCTTTCGACAACGCGAAAGATAACAAAGGGTAATCCGAAGGAAAAAGGCGAGTCTTTCGACAACGCGAAGGATGACAAAGGTAATCCAAAGGAATAAGGCGAGTCTTTCGACAATGCGAAAGATGATAAAGGCAATCCAAAGGAATAAGGCGAGTCTTTCGACAATGCGAAAGATGATAAAGGCAATCCAAAGGAACAAGGCAATTCTTTCGACAATGCGAAAGATGACAAAAGGCAATCCAAAGGAACAAGGCGATTCTTTCGACAATGCGAAAGATGACAAAGGCAATCCAAAGGAATAAGGCAATTCTTTCGACAACGCGAAAGATGATAAAGGTAATCCAAAGGAATAAGGTGAGTCTTTCGACAACGCGAAAGATGATAACGGCTATCCTTTCGGAGATAAGGTTAATCTTTCAACAACGTGAAAGGTGATAAAGGAAAATCTCTCAAAGGGGTCAAGATACATCAATATGGACATCAAGCTCTCACTTAACGTCAGGATAGCTAGAAAATATTGTCAAAATGTTGAAAATTTTGCTGATTCAAAGTAATTGAAAATGATTGTGAAAATATTCCTTCTTTTCTACCTGAAGTATTACCTCCAAACAGGATTGACTTCATAGAATCAAGATTTGGAATCCAAATTGCTTGCGATTGACCTTCTTTAAAGAAGTTATCAATTTCCTTGATATGAACAGGAAAGAGAATTTGATATCATGAAAGCAATCTATGAAAGGATATTGATAATAGAATTTCACAAATTTAAAGGAGATTTTTGATAAATGTGGCAGTTTGATATCCTGGGAGTTTCTCTCATGATAATCTTTCTGCGCTCTTTTGGCTCTCTTGGGTTTTTTGCTACATTGTCCTTCATTTTGGAGATGTTCTGGCTTTTTCTCTCTTTCTCTCTTTTTGGAAAGGATACGTCACAAACTCCTTCAACTTAGAGATGTTTCGATCCTTCTTTGACGATATTGGCTCATGGATTAGAGATCTTTGGATGATAGCTGAAATTAAATATCTTTTAGGGATTGTCGGGAGGTTCATCGCATCTGCCTTCATCTCGACAGTGCTTTGGACTTTCTCTGGAAGGATCTATCGCAAACTCCGTCATCTTGGAGATGTTTCAAATCTTCTTTGGCCCCGGGGGTCTATTCGCTTAATTCGCCTTCATCTTGACGACAAGTGAGAGATCCCTTTTGCGGATACTTAATTGCAGCTTAGGTGATTTTGAGGAGACGGGGCTTGGGTAAATTCTCTCTTTTCTAGCACTCAGGATATTTCCACTGCCTCGTCTTTACAAGAATAATCTTTAAAGATGTGCCATTGACTGCGATCAATATCGATCATTTATGGCTTTGCAATAACACTGAATCTTCTTTGCTGGCCATATCGAGGATTTATCCTTCATCCTTTTGGTTGGCCAATAGAAAGAATTTGGATTTTGAATTCTTCTTCACAAAAGTTTTGCCTTTTTGGAAGTAATACTGAAGGTAAACTGAGGTAAAAATTTGTGCAATAAAGTTCTGAAATCAACAAATAATTTGATTGACAAATTGACAAAGTTTTCTTGAAATCCTAGGTGAAAAAGAGCATTTGAAGTCCGGTTTAACGCATCCGTGACAAAAATTATCCTCTCCTTTCCCCAAAGGAGGTGACTATCAGTTTACTGGGAACAATATCAGTTCAATTGAGAACGACCATCGGTTCATTGAGAACAATATCGATTCAATTAAGAACGACCATCGCTGGGAATAATATCAGTTCAATGAAGAACGACCATCGGTTCATTTGGAACACTATCAGTTCAATGAAGAACGACTATCAGTTCACTGAGAACACTATCAGTTCGATGAAGAACGAGGATCATTATAGAGAGTTGGATTACTTTTATGAACGGTTTCAGGATTATCCCCTTATCCTGAATGGGGAATGGAAATTGTATGACTTGGCGGTCAAAATTGAGAATTTTGGTAATTAGAAATTGGATGACCTGGAGGTCGAAATTGAAGAATTCTGGAAAATGATTCAGGTTTTATCTCTTAACCTGAAGGGGAAGATAATGGATGCAGAATTAATGTAACATGAAATGCAAATGCACATGAAATGTAAATGAATGCAAAATTAATGCAAGTGAGTGCATATATATGCAAAATGAGAGATTGGTTTATCCTGCCTGCATACAGGATGTTTTGAGGTAAAGATAGATTTTTCAAAAACATGCCCCAGTGTAACTAGGGAGGAAGATTTTGAATACAAAGAAGGATAATCAAGGAATAAGGTGACATGCTTCTTGATTGAGGGACGTCCTCAAGATCATTCCTTACAAGAGACATATTTGTAAAAAGGAAAGAGACGAAAATAAAATGGTGCCAAATTATTGGCGAATTTTATTGATGCTTAAAAATCGAGGAAAGGAAACAAAATTATATTATCCCTTTGACATGAAGAAAGTGCTAGAACATGGGATCTTTAAAGTAAAAGGAGAATGTTATTTTAAAAGTGAGAAATCATTTTGGGAAGAAAATCAACTGCAAGGTTGATTTTGAAGAATGATCAGCGTGAGAGCTGATATTTGAAAAGGGGAATCAACACGAGGGTTGATTTTGAAGAGAGATCATCATGAGGGTTGATTTTGAAAATGAATTGGTTTAACAATAATTTTGGAAAAGAAAATCAACACAAAAGTTGATTTTAAAGATAATGGTTCGAAACTAATTTAAGAAAAGAAGATCATCGCAATGGTTGATTTTTGAAAAAGATTGGAACGAAACATTAAACTTTTGGGTGATCATAACGAAAATGTTTATAGAAAATTTTCAAGAATTTCACGATTTTTGAAAAACCCTCATAGGTAATTTCATTTCTCTCATGAATGATGTTGGGATTGCCCCTCATCTTGAAAAGAATAGGCAAAAAGATTCTTTAAAACGAAAATAGGTGCCCTAATGGAGCAAAAGAAAGAAGTATTTGATGAAGAAAATTGACATTTTATTGATAAGCAAAACCGATAACAAAAAGACAGCCTATTTATAAGCACTCGACCAAAAGGTTGCAAAAACTGGGCAGACTTGCCCTTATGAGGTGACTGGCAAAACGAAAGAAAGAAAGCAGGAAACTTTAGCATCGTCAATTTTCTGAATGATCTGGGAAAGGCTTGGTCAAGATGGCCAGCTCTTCTTCTTCTTCTTCTTCAGCAAGGAGGCTCTTGTCAATGCAATCCTGAATAATATTTTTGAAGACAAAACAATGATCAATGTCATGCCCCACTGCCCGATGGAACTTGCAAAACTGATTCTTGAACCTTCCCATGATGGTGGGAGGAGTTGTGGCCTTTGGAAGTTTCACTAATCCCTTAGCCAGCATGAATTCAAGGGCTTCTTCGAGTGTTTGTTTGAGAGGAGTGAACACACGATCATTACTCCAAACTTCACGCTTTATCTTTTCCTTTTGTGGAAAGTTGGGCTGAGATAGCTTGCTATTCTGTCTTTCCTCTCGATCCGCATAGTTGCCCTTACTACTTTTGTTATCATTGCGGCTGATGTTGGCGGAGGAGGTGAAATTTGCCTTTTTCTTTGGATCTAGATTGTTCTTGACGAGGGTGATACCATCGTAGACACCATTCTCCAACCCCATCTCGAGCCACTCGGCTCGTTCAGTAAGCTCTATGAAAGACTTGGAAGGTGAGGTGGAGATAAGACTTCTCAAAGGTTGTGAGAAGTTGTTCAGGATCAGCGATAAAGCATGCCTCTCTGATATAGGATCCCTCATTTTGTTGCAGGTCTCTCTCCATCTGCGAATGAAGTCCCTTGCATTTTCATTTGCATTCTGCCTTAGATTGCAGAGATGACTCAATGTTGGGAGCGCTTCAGTATTTAACAGAAATCGCTCAATGAATAGGTTGACCACCTTATCGAATTCTCGCAGCTCGATTGGATTGATATGCTCGGAGTACCACTTGGCGGCAGTGCCTTCTAAGCTACGAGGAAAACAGAGAAATAGGGCCCTATTGTCTCTCTTGAATTTGGAGCATTCGGCGAAGAACATTGCGAGATGGGCTTTGGGATCACCAGAACCATCGAACTTGATGAACTTGCGGGGCAGGTTTTCCAGTTCTTCGTCTCCTTCTAATCCATCATAAAAATCTTCGCTAGTGAAGACTTTCTTGCCCTTGTCGCGAGCTTGCAGGTCTTTAACAACTTTGGCCATTTCTTTGAACTGTGTCTGCAAGAGCTCTTCTGCAACTTGATCTTTTGATTTGCGACTCCTCCTTTGTTTTCGGCCCTGTTTCTGAAATGTCGGAGGCACCTCATATGCTTCATCGGTGTCTTCCTCTGATTCTGATTCATCTGAAATTTCCTCTAGCTGAATTTGCTTCTTGGAGTTCTTCTTATCCTTGTGTCCATGGAACTTCTCTCTGAATGGGTTCTTCTCTGCACTGGTCCCAGCCTGTTCACTCATCATTTTGGTCATCATTTTCTGGAACATGGCATACATCTGTGGGTCTATGCCATCCTCCCCTTGCTGCTGCTCTTGACTCCTCTCGGATCGCGGGGAGTCCATCTCTTCTTCTGAGGCTGAGGAGTACTGTGGTGATGTGGTTCTTTTTCCTGACCTTGTTCGAACCATCAAATGTTGTGGATGCTCTCTGCAGGATGAAGTATTGATTAGACTCTGAAGAAATTTTGGATTGAGAAAAAAAATGATTATTGATGATGTGGTAGACGATTGGAAGAATATCCCATTACTAGGGATGGAGTCACCGCTGAAATCACGACAATTGTGTTGTCATTCTTTGTAAGAGAAATAACAACGGAAAATGTGCCTTGTTAATTAGGCGAGGTCGTCAACCACGAGGAAAAACACCATTTTGAAGGAAAGAGATATCTCTTGTAAAATAATCCGCAAACGGATTTAGAATAAGGAGAAGGCAAGTGGGTAAACAATTTACACCGCAACAGTCAAGGTATGCACGAGGAAAATAAGGTGAAGAATTTTTTGCAAATAAACAAAAAAATTGAAAATCCAATGAGAGAAAACATATGATTTTGGAAAATTGCAGGCAGGATACAAATGCAGTTGAAAATTCGAGATCCAGTGGAACGGAAGAATGAAAAATCACCTGGAGTTTTGAAAGAAATGGGATATTTGAGGAAATCATCCAGGGTTTTAGGAAATAAAAAAAAATGTGAGAAATATGGATATTTTGAAAATATTTTGGGAAAATGTAAGGAAATAGAGGTAACATACAAACAATCACATCCTGCACAAACATTTATGCACATACAGCACTCCCTAAAAGGCTGACTCTAAATGCATCAATTTGAAAACAGTTGTAGGACCTTAATCCTAACTCTAGGCTCAGATCATCTTTGTCTAATCCAGTTATGCCGATATACCCGAACCGAAATTCGAGGTACGTGGCATATAATTTCAACTCCGGTTCTAAGGTAAGGTTTTCCAACATCCTTGAGCGCCTACCGATATACTTCGGACTGTGGCCCGCGGTACGTGGTAGGGGGTGTTAACACAAATAGGTGGCCCAGTTGTGAGGCTCTGTCCCGAACTAGGGTTCTGGAAGAGAGCCTAGCAACGTGAAGACCGGGTAATGATAGGTAATTGGGGTATGAAAAAAATGATCACATGCAAGAAATAGATGGCTCTAAATCCTAGAGAGATAGACTTTTGAAAATCTTTGAAGAAGCATACATTGTTTGCATTCAGATCCTAAATTGAGGAGAGTTGTATTTAGACCTAAGTCTATCTGAGCATGAAAATATCTCCTCAATATAGTCCTACCAAACCATGCCTAAGCTATATGCAGTCAATGTCAGCTAGGTCAGAATCTAGGCTCCTAGGCTCACATGATATTGAAAGTAAAAGCTGACATTTTGTGAACATAATTTCGATAATTGAACTAAGTCAAGCACAATTTAAGTCAGACAATGACAGGTCCCATCACGGTCGCCAAACCTGTTATCGTCGCAAAAATTTTCCCGTCTTCTCTTCCGTGCGGAAGAGAGAGGGAAATGCTTTCGCGATTTAAACTTGACCGGATTTTGGAAATTGTTTTGAAATACTCGCCTCCGTTTTTGAAAATTGCGGGAAAATCCATAGGATGGGGCTCGACCTGTCGGTACGAGGTTCGACCGTTCCTGCCGCCTTTAACAGGGGTAATCGAACCAAGGACCAAAATTATGCTTGACTTAGTAAAATCATCGAAATTGTGTTCTATCCTAAATGCACAGAGAATTCAGGCATGTGCTATGAGATTTGGTAAAATATAAGTTGGAAAACTATGATGTATGCTTAGAAAATATTTGGAGTTGAAAAGCATTTCTCAGAAAAAGATGGAAATCAATCTCTCAGAAAAACTCCGACGAAGAAGGTTTGAAATCTCGAGAAAGTTTGTAAAGAGTTGGAAAATCTTGAAGAAGTGAGAATCTCAAGAAAATCTTGAGAAAGTTTATCAGCTTTGAAAAATCATGAAGAAATGGAAATCTCAGAAAAATTCTGAGAAAGTTTAGAAAGACTTAGAAAACCATGAAAAAAGAAAATAAGAATCTCAGGAAAATGAAGGAATTCTTGAGAAAAGATGATCATTTGAAAAGAAAAACACTTATCAGGAAAACTTTGATTTTGAGAATTTTCTTAGGAAAATGATAGAAAATTTTGTAGGGAGACTCATTGGAGAAGGAAATTTAGAACTTAGGAAATTGAAATCCTGAGAATTTTATCTTTGAAATATCTGAAAATCAGTTTTTTTATTCTTGAGAAAGATGAAAATTCCTTTTGCAAATGGATCTTAAGAAAATAACTTTTTAAGGAAAATCACAGAAAAACTTTGATTTGGAAAATCCAACTTCGAATATCATCATAGTTTCTTGAGAAATCGACTCCATGAAATGAAAATCTTTTGAGAAAATCATGAGAAAAATGAATGATGCAGATGGTTTGAATGAATGAATGCACTTTTGAAAATATTTCTGAAAAATTTGTTGGAAAAATGTGGATTAATCCAAAGTAAATCCTTCACATATTCTGACTGTGGCCATGAATATATTCAGGGTTTATTTGAATTAATTCACAATATTTTGAAAACATTGGAAATATGAGGTGCATTTTCAAGATAGCCTAAGAGTGTAGGCTCAATGTGACTGGTAGAGAGATGATGGATCTGGGTTTCGTCCATATTCCGACTAGGGCCGTAAATATGGACTCCATCGAGTTCATCAACTCTCTAAGAGTTGGTGCACGTCCCATTCGTGTTCATCCACGGTGAATTTGGAAATTTGAGATATATGCATCATAGAATCAGGATATTACTGAAATCAAACTATATGAGATGCGGCCTAATCTAAGCAGTGAAAGTAAATATTATTCCAAGTTTGATTATTACATCTCTGACGTGAGTCAAAATAAATGAAATAAAAATACATAATGAAAAAGAATCAGCATCCTTCAGCTTTTCCTGCAAAATGAGAATTAGTACAAGATAACCAAGAAAATGGATATATATATATATATATAATATATACAACGAAGAGAGGTATATATATATATCAAAATTGCTAAAATTGGTGCTAAATGATATATAACAATGGAGGTGTATTTACATGAGAAATTAGATACATGGAGTCTCATATATGTAAATAAATGCACATGAAGGGATATATATAAGTATATATATATGTATATGTATATATACATATATATATATATATACGTATACATATAGGTAAATATACATAGATATACATATATATATACTTATAATAAGAGAATATACATATAAATGAAAATTCCATATAATGGGTAAAATCAGAAAATACAGGTATAGACAGTTTCTGTAGGTGATTTCACACAACCATACTTCTCAAATTATAATGCAATTTCCAGTAAAAATGGGTATGGAGCTTCCCTATATATCCATAATGAAGCACGCCAAAGATGGTTGGGAGATCACGATTGGATATAGAGATATCCGTTCATGAATATGGCAAAATATCAAGACTGCACACTTGCAGCAGAAAATGAATATATGCAGGAAATGGGTTGTGGAAGCATCATGGACTATTTCAAGGATATCATGAAAAGGATATGAAAAGCTTGGTGAAGAGGTGAGAATGTCGTGAAAAATGATGAAACAATATGTATAATTGGTGCTGCAAATGGGGTGATATTATAACAATATAGCAAACAAGAATTTAGCACTAAGCTAAGCAAAATCTCATAAAACCAAGGGTGATGTTCCAGCCATAGCTTCATAAAACAGGGATTTTAACAGCAAGCTAGACAAAATCTCATAAATCAAATGATGGTGTTCCAACATAAATTCATAAAACAGGAATTTGAACATCAAGACCATAAATCAAATGATGAAGTTCCAGCCATAACTTCATAAAACAGGAATTTGAACATCAAGCTCATAAATCAAATGATGAAGTTCCAGCCATAATTTCATAAAACAGAAATTGTAGCATCAAATGATGAAGTTCCAGCCATAACTTCATAAAACAAGAATTTTACCATCAAGCTAAACAAAAATTCATAAATCAAATGATGAAGTTCCAGCCATAACTTCATAAAACAGAAATTTGAACATCAAGCTCATAAATCAAATGTTGATGTTCCAGCATATCTTCATAAAACAGAAATTTGAACATTAAGCTCATAAATCAAATGATGATGTTCCAGCCCATAGCTTCATAAAACAGAAATTGTAGCATCAAATGATGAAGTTCCAGCCATAACTTCATAAAACTAGAATTTTACCATCAAGCTAAACAAAATTTCATAAATCAAATGATGAAGTTCCAGCCCTAACTTCATAAAACAGAAATTTACCATCAAGCTAAGCGAAATTTCATAAATCAAATGATGAAGTTTCAGCCATAACTTCATAAAACAGAAATTTACCCTCAAGCTAAGCAAAATTTCATAAATCAAATGATGAAGTTTCAGCCATAACTTCATAAAACAGGGATTTACCTTCAAGCTAAGCAAAATTTCATAAATCAAATGATGAAGTTTCAGCCATAACTTCATAAAACAGAATTTTAGCAGCAAGCTTAAACATAATTTCATAAATCAAATGATGATATTCCAACATAACTTCCTAAAACAGAAATTTAGCATTAAGCTTAAACAAAACATGATCACCTAAATCAAATAGTGATGTAGTTGGGCTGAATGAAGTGGAGAACACGTTGGAATCTCTGCTGGATTGGGGATCTTCTGCTGCTTGTGGACTGCAAATGGGCAGCAGAAATCTTTTTGCTGCTGATTAGCTGAAGGTAGATGAAGATGCTGGATTCTCTACAGCTGGTGGGCTGGGCTTCCTGCTGCAAGTGGATGTGCGGCTGGGCTTCCTGCTGCAAGTGGATGTGCGGCTGGGGCTAAAGAAGAGTTGGGCAGAAGAAAAAAATGGGTAAAGAAGCTGGGCTGTGGCTGGGCTGCAGCTGTTTGAGACAGCAACTTGCTTCTTGTTGGATGGTTGATGAAGGATGGCAAGAATATGTTGGGTTGTGGCTGAAGGAAGTGGAGATGGATAATGGGCAGCAACCGGCTGGTGTGTTTGGTGGCTGGGCTGTTGAAGTGTTTGGTGGCTGGGCTGAAGGCAAAATGAATAAGCTGGCTGGGTTGAGGAAGATGGGAGCAGCAGTTGGCTGGAGGTGGAATGTTGAAGAAAATCTGCTGAATGGCTTCTCCTGCGGCTGGATTGAATGAAAAGGGACGGCAGGTGATCCTCCTGCGGCTGAAGGAATGGTGGGCTTGAAATGGGGATGGGCAGCAACTTTTGAAGGTGGAAGGGATCCACGCTCAGCAGGAAACACCTGCAAAACCAAAAATAGTCAATTGGCTCTCCCCCCTTGAATCCGTAGCCTTCCTTCAATCGACCCTCCTTCCTTCCATCCCCCTCTTCGTGAGTGCCTCCCCTCTTTTAAAACCTTCCTTTCTCCCTCAAAAGAAACGCAGCCCCTTCCCCCTTAATGAGGTTCCGTTAAATTTTTTTTTGAAATAGCCGTTTCAAGAGGGGCGCATTCCCCTTTTTTTTTTCAAATTTTGGTTTTATTTCCCTAAGTTTTAGGCAAAATCAAATTTATGATTTTAGGGAAATTTGGTTGTGCCATTTAAGGCTGCCTCCTTCTAAAAAAATTTTTTTTATTTAAACAAATAAAAAGAAAAAAAATAAAAAAAATGAGGCTTTTATGGAAATGCCACCTCAACCCACTTTTAAAATCCTTTTGAAAATAAAGTTTTGTTTTGTTTTTGAAAGTCTTTTATTTTCAATTGGGGTGCCACATGTGTGTGGGCCCACTAACTAAAAAAAATAAAAATAAATAAGAAATGAAAAAAAGACAATTTTGCAAATTGGTATGAACTCCAGGTGGGTCCCGCTTGAGAATAAACAACTTACCTGGGAGTCTGAGTATGATGCTAGTTCAAAGGCGGGTCCCGCTCCATTTATTTGAAAATATGAGATAAAACATTATTTGTTTTTCAAGAATTTGGAAAAATTGGGTTTTTAGGGCAAAAATATGGATAAATATAAAAACAAAATTTGTAAAGAGATTTAAAATCTTTTGCAAAAAGTTTTGAGATAAAATCTTTAAAATCAATATCCAAACATCCAGATTGTTTTCTTGAGAAAATTTTTGTAATTCAAAGTCCTAGGGGTAAAATGGGAAAGATTGGCAATTTTGAAATCCCAGGGTTTTAAAAATCAATTTGAAAAAGTTTAAAAATCAAATCTGGATGGACAATTTTGAAACTCAGGAGTTCTGGATCTCAAAATGACATGTTGTGCAGTGAAATGATGCAATGCTATGCAAAGACATGTTCTATGAAATATCACTCTGAGATCGGACTTGAAAATTCTAGCTTTTTGTCCAGAAAAGGATTTTGAAGTTTTGCAATTTGAAGATGTCTCTGAACCTAAATATGGAAATTTTGAGGCTCAAGAACGAAATTTTGGACTTTCTGCAAGGTTTAATCTCAGAAAATGACCATTTTGCCCTTCATTGCTTTCGAAGAACTGAAATGTGCCAATTGAGGGCGATGTCAAGAAGGTGAGTGAAAATTTGGGGTGTTTACACATATGCTACATCAAAACTTACCTATTTACATGTTAATCACTATCTGCTACCATCACTACCCATAGTTGTACCTTAATACAATTCTTCGTCTCTCACAGTATATGTTCAATTTTCGTTTTCCTGCACTTTTACCTTTGCACTCACATTCCATATTCATTCTCGCATGATCTCATGTGTGCACAACCACTTCACTTTCAGTCTTTATGTACACCATACCACTGTATTAAGTTCACGCACAACATATGTCCCCTGTGCATAGCCTCTCACCCCTGCTACCCCCATCAGCAAATTTCAATTCCCACATCTTACAGCATCATGAATCGTCGCATCGTTTGACATGTATCAAAGTGTCAAGATATCTCAATACATGTCTGGTTTTGGGCTTTTGGATATGTACAATCCATAAAATACCTAAATATATTTGAAGCATTATTATTACTTTGATTGAAAAAATTTGTTATCCTTACTGTGCGTCAAAGTTTTTGCAGGGCTGACCTAAAGCAAAGATTCCCACCGGATATTGAAGGAAAGTCGAGCTCTGATGAGCATCTCGATTCTTTTACCTCCATACTTGTCAGGAGCCTCTGTAATTAAAACCACATAGCATTAAAATTCCTGTATTTATACAGTTCCTGTTTTATATCAGTTACTTTTCTCTGTTATATATATCAGTTCACATACCTTTATCATACAGCACATACCAGTTTATATATTAGCCGTACATGTTAGTTGTAACATTGTGTTAATATTGCATATGTAATCACACTGCTAAACATTAGAAATCCTTCAGCATTTATGTGAGTAGTATAGTAAGTTAATCCTCTGCAGTTTGTATCATCATGATGCATCATATCACCTACATTATCACCCACTTCCATAACATCTTCTTCGCCTCTTACACTGTGAGGCATCTGTACATCCTATGTTGGCATTTGTATATTCTATATTTGCATACACTTCACTTCATTCTAGCAGCAGCTGTATATTCTATATTGGTATATACTTTATTTCATTTGTATCTAGCAGCATCTGTATATTCCATACGTGTACCTTCATTTATCAATGTTTCATGGCAATTTTAAACTCTGTGTACCGGCTCCCATATGATTGCCAATATTTAAAATCTCATGGTTACTGCGTGTCCATTATATAGTGCATGGTCCCTTAGCCAATCCTTTGCAGAAACCGATCTGCTAATTCATTTTGTGGTGCCGTGTGCCATCAACTGGTGTCACCAATCTGTTGAAATGGACATTATAAAGTGGAACCTAGATGGGGTATACCTGTATATCTTTACAAATGTATTGTCACTTGTATATTTTGTATTCCACTGTACCTTTGTTTTCCCGCATCTTCTTCACATTTCTTGCATATCATACATTACTGTTATGTTGGCGACTTCCACAAGCATGTTCCATCGGTTGAGGTAAGTATCACCTTCTCATTTGAATGAGGACATCTTCATATATATTTTCCATATGAGCATAACATCTTAGGTTCAATTTAATATCTTCTATCATCTTTCCATATTTTTGCAATCTTGCTCTATACTAACTCTGTTTTACAGGTAGTAAGTTAAAAAATGTTATTTTAGTTTAGGAACATTAAATTCAATTTTTAATTTGGTTAAAAAGTTGTAATGATTAGGTGTTGATAAAACTTTCATATTTTCCTGTATTAAATAGAATGAATGAGCATTGTAAATGTCATAAATTGCTTGTTTTCATGCTTTTTACCTTTATTTTCCAAAATCTCACAATGGTGAAACACGAATGGCACGTGCACCATTTTGTAAAAGGTAATTAATTCTAAGTTGATGATTTACATCAATGGCCATAGTCAGGATGTAAACAAAACTTAGGATTTTTATCTTTTAGAGGATAACACTCGATCCACACTAGATTCTTTTCAAAATTCATCATATTCTCTTTAAAAAAAAATTCTTTTATCAGAGTTTAGTCTAAAATTGATTCAATACATATATCAATGGCCATAGTCAGGATATATTGAGAATTAATTTCATTTTAAACTCTATAAAAGCACCAAAGCATGTTTTATTCTTCACTTGAATTTAAATGTGGTTATTATGTAATACATTCAATGACCATAGTCAGGGATGTATTATATCTTCAATCTCATTTTTTCATTCATTTAAAGAATGAAATATGATTTTCAAATCCAATTTTAAAATTATTTAAATTCATTCATCATCTAGGATAGAATTGCATCATATTTTAAAAAATCCAAGTGATTTCCTTCAAATATCTTCTTCACTTCTGAAGTCAATTTTCAACTCTTGTAAATTCAAATACCATCTTCAGATTCTAACTTTAAATTCAAAGTCCAATTCGACTTTGAAATTCATTTGTATACCTCAAAATTCAAATTCTAAATCAAAATCAAACTTCAAAGTTCAATTTAACTTTGAAGTTTCTGATTTATCTTCTGATTTTAAAATTCAAAATCAAGTTTATCTCCTTATCTTCAAATTCAAAATCAAAGTTTTTGAGATTGATTCTGAATCTCAAAAATCAAGTCTTTTCTAAAAGTTTTAAATTCAATCTGGGTTTTCAAAACCCAGACCCATCTTCAAAAGTCTCGTTTGGACTTTCAAAATCCAAATCCAAAGTTAGATCCAAATTACATCTTGGATTCTAGACTTTAGATCCAATTCCCATTTAGGATTCTAGATCCAGAATCCAATTCTATCTTGGTCTCAGATTTCAGATCAAAAATCCATTCTAAGATTCAGAACCCCATTCCATCTTGGATCTCAGACTCCAGATCCAAATTTCCTTTAGGATCCAGAATTCAATTCCATCGTGGATCTCAGATTTCAGATCCAAATTCCATTCCAAATTTCGGATCCAATTCCACCTTGGATCTCAGACTTCAGATCCAATTCCATCTTAGGATCCAGAATCCAGTTCCATCTTGGATCTCAGACTTCAGATCCAATTCTATTTTAGGATCCAGAATCCAATTCCACTTTGGATCTCAGACTTCAGGCCCAAAATCCATTTTAGGATCCAGAATCCAATTCTATCTTGGATCTCAGACTTCAGATCCAATTTCATTTTAGGATCCAGAATCCAATTCCATCTTGGATCTCAGATTTTATATCCAAATTCCATTCCAAATTTCGTATCCAATTCCATCTTGGATCTCAGATTTCAGATTCAAAATTCCATTTTAGGATTCAGACTGTATATTCAGATTCTATCCTGATTTCCAAATTCCAAAAACCAATTCCATTTTCATATCCCATCTAGATCTTTTAAATCCAAAATTCTATTTTTTAAAAACTCAATTTGGATTTCTTAAATCCCATCCTGATTTCAAATTTCGAAATAAGAATTCAATGCCATTTCAAGTTCCATTTTCTCTCCTAAATCCAAGTTTAAAATTCAAATTCAAAGTCCATTTCTGACTTTGAAGCTTCATTTCTTTTTCTCTCATCATTCTTTTCAAATTCAAAGATTTATTTTCCCAAGCTCTGATTATTCCAAAAACTTAGAATTTTAAATCTCAAGTTTTAAGTTAAAGACCCCTTCTTCACTCTATTATCAGATTCATTTCAGAAACACTTGGAGATTTCCAAATCAATTTTCAAAAAGAGCATGCATCCTTGCATTGCACAAGCATGATTCTTTGTGCATTTAGATTTAGAATAAATTCTTAAATAATATTTAGGCAAAGCAAAAAGGCATAAATTCGATCCTTGGTTCGATTACCCCTGGTAAAGGCGCCAGGAACGATCGAACTTCATACCGACGAGCGAATCCCGTCTCTCCATTTTCCCGCAAAATATTTCAAAATGGAGGCGGGTAATTTTCTAAATATTTTTCAAATCAAGGTCAAGTGAGACCCCGCAAAAGAGTTCCTCTCTGTTCTTTTCTTTCTTTTCTCTTCTCTTTTCTTTTCTGTCTTTTATTTTCTCTCTTCAAAAAGGAGGAAATAGAGGCCAGAAAGGAAAAAGAGAAAGGAAGAGAGAGAGAAACTACAAGAGAGGAAAATTTTTGCGATGATCAGAGTTTTGGCGACCGTGATGGGACTCGTCTTTGTCTGGTCGAATTATGCCTCTTTATTCTTCAAATGTCAGCTTCATTTCCATGCAAAACTTAGGAGCCTAGATTTTGTACTAAAGCTGACATCATTGCATATAAGATCTAAGTATGGTTTGGTAAGACCATATTGAGGAGATTATTCCATGTTCACATTAGACTTAGGTCTGAAATACAACTCTCCTCAACTTTAGGGATTGAATGTAAACAATGTATGTAAGTATATGCTTCTATTCACTTAAATTCTATCTCTTTAGGACTTGCATTAGAGCTTTCTGGTTTTATTGCATGTTGAGCATATTTTTTTGAAAACATCCCTACCTATATTGTCTTGGTCTTCACGTTGCTGGGTTGTCTCAATGAACCATAGTTTGTGAGAGAGCCTCACAACTGGACCACTTATTTGGGTTTGTGCCCCCCTACCACGTACCTAAGGGCCATAGTCCGAGGTATATCGGTAGGTGCTCAAGGGTGTTGGGAAGCCATTACCTTAGAACCAAAGAGATATTTTCATATGCCACGTACTTCGAGCTTTGGCTTGAGTATATCGGCGTACCTTGATTTAAATCAGATGATCTAAATCTTAGAGTTAGGATTAAGGTCCTATCAGCCATTTCAAATATTGCATTTAGAGTCAGCTTTAGGGAGTGTTGTTTGTGCATCCTTGCTTGTATATTTGTGATTGTATGATATTTTATATCTTCCTTATATTTTCCAAAACCCTGGGTATATATTTCAAAATTTCCTCTTTGTTTTTAAAAACCCAGGTGTATTTTTCTTTTCTCTTCTTCTTCTAAATTTCTTCAAAATTCTTCTGATCCTGCCTGCAAGTTCTTCAAATTTTAAATCTTTACCATTTATTCTCAAATTTCATTTTCCCCTTATTTTTCTTCTGACTTTATATTCTTGTTTATATTTGTCATAAATAAAATCTCTTTCCGTCAAGAGATATCCTTTTCAAAATAAGCATTTTTTTTCGTGTTTTAGTTGGTTACTCTTCCTCGTAGAGTAAACAACACAATTGTCACAAATTTTGTGGCGACTCAATCCCCAGTAATGGGATACAATTTTTAACAGATTTCAACCTAATCCTTCCTCTTGTCAAAACTTCTCCAAAAGTTTTTTTGGTCTAAAAACCTCCACTTTCCTCTATAAAGAACGCTGATATCCGAAAATGGTTCAGACAAGAGCAGGAAAAGAAACAGTTCCTCAACACAGCGACAGTAAGATAGAAGGGATGAACTCTCCTAAGTCGGTCAAGGGACAGGGTCAGAACAAAGGAAATGACATTGACCCCGCTATGTATGGTCTGTTCCAAAAGATGATGACGAGAATGATGTTGGAACATGCCGAGGCCAATCTGAAAGAGGCAGTTCCTAAAAGCAAACTGAGGAAGAAACCTGTAAAAAAGCAAGTCAGAATCATAAAAAAGAAGGTACAGTCAGACACTACTTGTGAGGAATCAGAGTCAGTCGGGGAAGAATCAGAAGAGGAAGAGCAGATTGTCTACAATCATAATTCTCTGAGACAGTCTGTAAAGATAGCTGCAGAAGAGCCTGAATCCGTCAACAAGCCCAAGTCTGGGATTCCGACAGAGGACCCGATGAGCAAGCAAATGAAGGAAATGAATCGATCAATCAAGGACATTCAAGACAAGAGTAAGGGAAAACAAACCTACACTGGCGAGGATTTTTACGATGGCCTAGATGGGGATGATAACTTGAAGAATCTTCCTCGCAAGTTTCTCAAGTTTGACGGAACTGACAACCCTAAAGCCCACCTAGCCACCTTTTATGTAGAATGTTGTTGTTTCAGAAAGGACAACAGGGCTTTGTTCATTTGCTTTCCTCGCAGTCTAGAGGGTGTAGCGGCAAGGTGGTATGCCGACCACATCAATCCTATCGAACTACGAGAGTTCAATAAAGTAGTAAATTTGTTCATCGAGCGCTTCCTATTCAACACTGAAGCTTCACCTACATTAAATCATCTTTACAACCTGAAGCAAGGTGAGACTGAAAGAGCAGGAGATTTCATTCACAGGTGGAGAAGCACCTGTAATAAAATGAAGGTTCCAATTCCAGAGGAGCATGCATTGCAGATAATCCTCAACAATTTCTCTCAGCCCCTGAGAAGCCTCATTGCCACTTCTCCAGCAAAATCTTTTATCAAATTGATTGAGCGAGTCGAATGGCTTGAGGCAGGAATAGAAAGCGGGCTTTACGAGGGTATGCCTTTGGCCAAAAACATCCAAGACCAGAAGAAGAAAGTGCAATTCACTCATGCAGCTGATACCTCTGGCAATGATCATGACAGCAACAGAAGAAACAAAAATGACAGCAAAAGTGGCCAGAACCACAAAGCTCAAGGGAAAAAGTCTTCCAAGCAGAATGACAAGCCGTCTCAGTCTAACTTTCCACAAAAAGAAAAGATAAAGTGCGAAGGTTGGAGTAATGATCGTGAGTTCACCCCTCTGAAGCAAACGCTCGAAGAAGCCCTTGAATTCATGCTGACCAAAGGATTGGTCAAACTCCCAAAAGTTACGAATCCTCCCACAGTCATGGGAAGGTTCATGAATCAGTTCTGCAAATTCCATCAAGCAATGGGGCATGACACCGATCACTGCTTCGTCTTCAAAAATATTATTCAGGATTGCGTCGACAAGAGTCTCTTTGTTGAAGACGAAGAAGAAAACGAGTTGGCCATCATGACCAAGCCTCTCCCAGAATACTCAGAAGATTGATCATGCCAGAATCTTCTGCTTTCCTCCTCTTTTGTCAGTCACCTTGTAGGGGGCCAGTCAGCCCACTCCTTTTTGTGACCTTTTGGTCAAAGTACTTGTAAATATTTCAGTCTTTTGTTATCAGTTTTGCTCATCAATAAAATGTCAATTTTCCTTCATATCTTTGATATCAAAATACTTCCTTCCTCTGCCATACAGGGGCATTTGTTTTTAAAAATTTATATTTCAAAAATCTTCTTCATCAACTTCTATTAAACTGCATTTAAATTCCTGTTCTTTTCAGAATGCGGGACCAATCCTGACATCATTCACGAGAGAAATGATATTACCTATGAGGGTTTTTCAAAAATCATGAAATTTTGAAAGTCTTCATAAACAAAAAGTTTAAATATTCTTTTATCCAACTTCTATCAAAGATCAACCCTTGTGTTGATCATATTTTCAAAAAATAGGTTTTCGAACCATTGCATTGAAAGATCAACCCTCGTGTTGATCACATTTTCAAAAATAGGTTTTCAAACCATTACATTGAAAGATCAACCCTCGTGTTGATCATATTTTCTAAAAAATTGATTTCGAACCATTGCATTGAAAGATCAACCCTCATGTTGATCACATTTTCAAAAATAGGTTTTCAAACCATTGCATCGAAAGATCAACCCTCGTGTTGCTCATATTTTCTAAAAAATTGATTTTGAACCATTGCATTGAAAGATCAACCCTCGTGTTGATTATATTTTCAAAAATAGGTTTTCAAACCATTGCATCGAAAGATCAACCCTCGTGTTTATCATATTTTCTAAAAAATTGATTTCGAACCATTGTATTGAAAGATCAACCCTCGTGTTGATCATATTTTCTAAAAAATTGATTTCAAACCATTGCATTGAAAGATCAACCCTCGTGATGATTATATTTTCAAAAATAGGTTTTCGAACCATTGCATTGAAGAATCAACACTCGTGTTGACCATATTCTCCAAAAATGGGTTTCAAATCATTATGTTCAAAGATCAACCTCTGCATTGGTCTTATCTTCCAAGATTGATTTTAAAACATTATATTCAAAAATCAACCCTTGTGTTGATCTTATTATCAGTTTCGAACTGTTATTTTCAGAAATCAGATCTATTGTTGATCTTCTTTTTCAAAAAGTAGAAACCATTGCCTTCAAAAATTGACCCTCATGATGATCTCTCGTGTTTGATTCCCTTTCAGAGATTCAGTCCTTGCACTGATCATTCTTCTCGCGGTTGATTTTTCCTCCCAAAAATGATTTCTCACTTACCTTTTAAATGAACATTTTTTTCCTTTCAAGATCCTATATGCAGACAGGATCAGAAAAACTCATTTTTCTTTAATCTTACAAATTTTCAGTTAATTTTGTTATCTTTATTAGTTTCATTCAATTTGTTTATATTTTTATCAAATTTACATCAATTTTATCAAGTTTTATCAAATTTTCCTTAAATTTTATTAAATTTTATCAACTCTTTACCCTTTCAGGTTAAGGGACAAACACTACAAGAAAATTGTGGATTAGCGATGGCCTCTATCCATTGCTAATCCGTCGCTAAACTGTTTAGCGACGGCTTAGCGATGGATAGAGGCCATCACGAATTTTTGCTCGCTAATTGGCGAAAAACTTATCTGTCATTAATTTCGTCGCAAATTTGTGATAGATTAGCAATGGACATTATCCCTCACTAATCTGTCGCTAAATTTTAAAAAAAAATAAAAAAAAAATTGATCCCTGTCGGGCGGTATTCTGGCAGCAATAAGCCAAACTTATACCGCACTCGATAGGCATTGCACAGAACGATCGCTCTGCCTCGTCGCCGGACTTGTATCATCCTCAGTGAACCGGTGCTCTCCGGCATCGCCATCCTCCGTGAACCGGCGTCGCCGTCCTCCAGCAATTGCTCAGCCTCGTCGCCATCCTCCGTGAAACAGCGTCCTCCGAAGTCGTCGCTGTCCTCCGTCGTCGTCGTCCTCTGGCATCGCCGTCCTTTGTGAAACTGCGTCCTCCGAAGTCATCGTTGTCCTCCGGCGTCGCCGTCCTCCGTGAAACTGCGTCCTTCGAAGTCGTCGTCGTCCTCCATCGTCGTCGTCCTTTGTCATCGCCGTCCTCCATGAAACTGCATCCTCCGAAGTCGTCGCCATCCTCCGTCGTCACCGTCCTCCGGCGTTGTCGTCCGCCGATGTCGCCATCCTCCGTGAAACTGCCTCGTCGCCATCATGCTCTCCAGCGCGCTCTTCGACGGAGAGAGAGCGGTTTAAATCGTGCACGGTCGATTTAAATTTCGAACAGGGAGAGAGGGGAAATTTCGCGCTCGGTTTAAATCGAAAATTAGCGAGGGATTTAGCAAGGGAATTTTTTCGTCGCTAATACGTCGCTAATTAGCGACGGATTAGTGACGGAAAAATTCCATCGCTAAATCCCTCGCTAAAATGGTTTTCTTGTATTGAGAATTAGCGACGAAAATTTGTTGTTAATCTGTCGCTAATTAGCGACAGATTAGTGATGAAAGTTGTTTCATCGCTAATCCGTCGCTAATTAGCGACAGATTCATGAAGAAAGTTTTCTCTAGCTAATCTGTCGCTAATTTGCGACGGAAAAAATTCGTCGTAAATTTCTGTCGCTAATTAACAATTTTCTTGTAGTGAAACCTGATGTCTCGTTTCAATGAGGTATTCCTTTCTCCTGTTACCCTTTCAGGTTAAGGGATAAACCTGACTCTCGTTATCCAAGGTGTTCCCATTCAGGATAAGGGATAATCCTGACACCCCTCACAGAAACAACAAAGCTATCTGTGAGCATTTTTTTCAAAAACAAAATTATCATAAATTTATTCGATCTTTCCCCACTTTTCATAAATTTATTCTTTACCCTTTCAGGTTAAGGGATAAACCTGATGCCTCTTTCCCATGAGGTATTCCTTTCTCCCTTTTTCCCTTTCAGGTTAAGGGATAAAACTGAACCTCGGCCTTCGAGGTATTTTCCTTTTTCCCTTTCAGGTTAAGATAGACCTGAACCTCGTTATCGAGGCATTTCTCCTTCTTCCTTCAGGATAAGGGATAATCCTGAAGTCTTTTATCATCAAATTTTCCACCAATTTTTTTACCAAATTTTCCTCAGACTTTCGTCAATCTTTATCAATTTTTATTCCTTGTCAATTTTTGTTAATTTTATTGATTCTTTATCAATTTTTATTAAATTTTATTTGATGCTTTGTCAAATCTTTTTCAATCTTTTCTTTATTAAATTTTTATCAATTTTATTCTTCATCAACTCTTATCACTTTTGTCAAATTTATTTCCTTCTTCCTCTTCAAGATAAGGGATAATCCTGAAAACCCCGACAATCATTCTCACTTCAATTTCTAAATGTCTTAAAGATACCGGTCTCCTCTTCCAACTCTCGATCAGAAAAGCCAGAGCTCGTGCTGGTGCAATTTCAAAACCCAGTACTCATACTGGGGCATTTCTTGAAAAACTCAGTGCTCGCACTGGTACATCTAGCGCTCGTACTAGTGTCTGGCTGACCGATCAGTTAGTCCCTCAGGTTCAGTCTTTGCACTAACCATTCATCAAAAGTCAAAGCTCTAAATCCAATTTTGACCTTCAGGTTATTCAAATCTCAATTTCAAGCCTTCAGGTTACAATCTTTCCTAAATTTTCCTTAATTCCTGAAAATCTTTCATAAAATTCTTCTCATCAACTCTCCTTTGAGATTCGAGTTGCGACTCAAACTTCCAACTTTTCATTTGAGATTCGAGCCTTGACTCGAACTCTTCAGCTTTCCTTCGAAGATTCGAGTTTTAACTTGAGTCTTCTTTTCCTTCAAAAATCTAAACTTTACAGTTTCCTTTTGAGATTCGAGCCTTGACTCGAACTTTCCTGCTTTCCTTCGAAGATTTGAGTTTTAACTCGAGTTTTCTTTCCTTCAAAATCTGAACTTCCCAGTTTTC
This sequence comes from Nuphar pumila, assembly GCF_984573655.1. Classification (NCBI taxonomy): domain Eukaryota; kingdom Viridiplantae; phylum Streptophyta; class Magnoliopsida; order Nymphaeales; family Nymphaeaceae; genus Nuphar; species Nuphar pumila. The sequence goes on along the minus strand of NC_143262.1, from coordinate 31,464,580 downwards.
CTTTGAGATTCGAGCTCCGACTCGAACAACCCAGCTTTTCTTTGAATATTTGAGTTTTGACTCGAATTTTCTTTCCTTCAAAAAAATTTGAATTAGTCTAGTTTTCCTTCAAAGATTTGGGTTTCGACCCGATCTTTCTCTCCTTAAAAACCAAAACTTCCTAGCTTTCCTTCGAACGCTCGAGTTCCAGCTTTCCTTGTAAAAAAAACTGAATCCTGATTTGGTTGGTTTTTCAAAACCAACTTTTGAGTTAGGCTTACCTTCAAAATCCAGTTTTATGCCAAGCTTACCTTTAGAACTTTAAATTTATATTTACCTTCAGAATTTAGCCTTGTGTTGGATTCTTCTCCAGAATCCCAATGATGTGTCAAAACTCGATGTTAAGCAAAGTTTTCGTCATCAAGGATTTCAGGAAGATCTTGCCAAATTGCCATAAAATAGTTGTTGATCTTAAAGCTTTTATTACATAAAGAATTTCCTCAAATCTCCTTAATATTCCTTCCAAAAGGGTAAAGCTTTTGTGAAAAAGGCTCAAACTTCAAATTTTCTGTTGGACAACCAAGAGGATGAAGAAAAATCTTCTATATGACTGGCGAAGGAAAATTCAATGACGTTGAAAAGCCATAAGTGAGCTGATATTGATCATAACCATGACACATTCTCAAAGATTATTCTTTGGCAGTAAGACAGTGGAAATATCATGGGCAGTAAAAAAAACCTACCCAATCCATATCTCCTCAGTCATTTGAGCTGCAATCAAATATCCGCAAAAGGGATCTTTCAATTGTCGTCAAGATGAAGACGAATAGGCGAGTTAGATCTCCAGGGCCAAAGAAGATTTGGATCATCTCCGAGATGAAGGAGTTTGTGAAGGATCCTTCCAGAAAAGTTTAGATCACCGTCGAGATGAAGGCGAGTGTGATGAACCTATCGACAAACCCTAAAAGATATTTGATTCCTGCTATCATCTAAAAGACCTTTTAGGATCGATGTCATCAAGCCTAATTCCTAATAAAGAAAAAGAAGGATTGGAGCATCTCCAAGATGAACGAGTTTGTGACGTACTCTTCTCCGAAAAAGAGAGAAAAGTCAGGACATCTCCAAAATGAAGGATGATGTAAAAAGCCCAAGAAAGCTCCATGACTCAAAAGAGTGCAAAAAGTTCATCATGGGAAAATGCTCAAGATATCGAACTGCCCAAACTGCCAAGAATCTTCTTTATCAATGTGAAATTCTTCTATCAATATCTTTTTATTCAAATGCTTTTATGAAGCTAAAAATATTTCCTCTCTTTTCATATCGAGGAAATTGATAGCTTCCTTGAAGAAAACCAACAACAATAATTTGACTTTGATTTTGGATTCTATAGAGATAACTCAGTTGGAGGTAATACTCTAGGTAGAAAAAGGAACATCTTTCAAAAGTGCTTACCTTCAATTACCTTGAAAACAACTATAATTTTATCACTTTGGCAATATTTTCCAGCTTTCCTGATAAGAAATAAGAACTTGACATCCGTTTTGATACATCTTGGTGTTGCCTTATTCATCTTTCGCTTTGTCGAGAGACTTGCCTTTGTTACGACAATGAAGCCATACATGATACTTCAAGTACAAGGTTTTGATGATGAGCAAGTAGAATCAACTGCATTTCAGCTAAGGCTATGAAGAAATTGAAGAATTTGGTGAAGAATCCTTGAAGACTAGTGTGCAAATGTTTAATTCATTAAAAGTCTTAGATTCTTGTAAGAGCCTTACTTATAGTGCATATTTAGGTTGCATTTCACCTTAAAAGTCTTTAGAAAAACTTTTCTAAAAGAAACTCTTTTGAAAATCTTTTTAGAAAACTCTTTTCTTAAATTTTCATGTTTATTAGTTGACCAATAGACTTATCAGTCGACTAATCCTTTCGCGCCATATTTTTTAAAAAGTCATTTTTGTCAAATTAGTCGACCGAAGGTTTTATCAGTCGACTGGACAGAATGTATGTTTTCTGGAAAATTAGCAGCAGTCGACTAATGATTTTTCAGTCGACTGAACAGAACATGTGTTTTCTGTAAAATTTAGCAGCAGTCGACTAATGCTTTTTATCAGTCGACCGAACAGAATGTTTGTTTTTCAGAAGTTTTTAGCAGCAGTCGACTAAAAGGTTTTTCAGTCTACTGATGATATTATCAGTCGACTAACATTTCTCCAGTCGACTAAGTTTCAAAAGTTCAGATTTTCAAACGGCTGGATTAACAAATCAGTCGACCGACAATAACTGTCAGTTTACTAATAACTAACTATTAGTCGACTAACTGATGTTTCAGTCGACTAATTTTGCCGTTTTCCTGAAACTTCAAAAAGGCATGTCTTTTCATTTTTCAAACGTTTTGATCGTTCGAAATGGACAGTTTTGACACCCTTTCATACTCTCAACGTATGGAATCTTTTAACTATAAATATGAGTGCATTCTACACTCAAAAACATGAAATTCAATAGAATTATATTGAATTACTTCTTGCTTTTCACTCCTATCCATTCAAGTATTTGTTTTCTCACTCACGTGATATTTTCACTTCAGTTTTTCACTCAAATCACTTTGAGAGATAGTGAATTCGTGAGTAGAGTGTTTCAACAACCTCAAAAGCCAATTGCATCTCATTTGCATTCAAAAGGAAGGCTCATAGGTTGTATTGTAAGTTGTTATTTCTTTTGTGTAAAAAGAAGGACTCCTTGGTGTAAAGGAGTTGTTTGCTTTCAGTAGGATTGTTACTGAAAGTGGGACCGGTTATGGTCTGTGTGATCTTGTAGTTTACAAGGTTGATAGTGGAAAATCTCAAGCGGGTTTTGCTTGGGGACTGAATGTAGGTCGGGTTTGACCGAACCAGGATAAAATCTTGTGTTCTTTGTGTATTTGCTTTGAGATTTGCAAAATCCTTCAATATTCCGCAGAAAGTTTTAAAAGCACTATTCACCCCCCCTCTAGTGCTCGTTGCCTCGATCCTAGTGCACTTTCATTTGGTATCAGAGCACAGGTTTGCTATTACTTTGATTTGACCATCATCTAGCATGGCAACTACAACATCTCAGCACAAAGAAGGAAGTTCCTCTGTTCGTCCTCCTCTCTTCGACGAAACAAACTATGGATACTGGAAAGTAAGAATGATAATATTCTTGCAATCCATGGATCTCGATATCTGGAGAGTTGTTTCAGAAAAGTACCAAACTCCATCAACTGATTTCAGCCGATGGACCGATGATGAAAAGAAAACTGCTTCACTGAATGCCAAAGCTATGAATGCGCTGTATTGTGTCGTTGACAAGGAAGAATTCAATCGCATCTCTCAATGCTCTACAGCAAATAAAATCTGGCATACTCTTCTCGTGACTCACGAAGGTACGTCAAAGGTAGAAGAATCTAATGAAAAAGTCGCCAACATGTGTTTTGTAGCACAAGAAGATTCGGTAAGTCAATTTGACTATGATGAGTTATTTGAAGCATTTAATGATTTATATGCTAAATTTAAGAGTCTTAGTTCTAAAAATAAAGAGTTAAAAACTGAAAATTTAACTCTTGACTCTCAAAATAAAGTATTACTTCAAGAAATAGAAGATCTCAAGAAGGAAAATTCTTTCCAATCAATTGAGATAAAAGAAATTGGAGTTAGAACCAATCTCTTACAAAATGAAATATTTAGTCTTAAAGAAAAGTCAAATGATCTTCTTTCTATAGTGACCAAATTCACAAATGGTCAAAAGAATCTAGAAAAACTTCTTGGTTCTCAAAGATGCTCGGTTAATAAAATCGGATTGGGATATAGCTTCTTTGATACTCAAAATAGACCAAACTATGTGGTGAAAAATCAAAGACATTATTCTCAACCTTTTGTTCATAAAACTAAACTTTCTAGTTCTAATAGAAATGCATCTAGAAATGATTATTCTAGAAATGTTTATTCTAAATCCTTTTATAGAAAGAATATTTATTATCAAAGGAAACCAAAATCCAAATGGATATGGGTTCCTAAGACTAACTCTCATGGACCCAAAAATAGAAAGGGGTCAAATGCTCTGTTTTCTGATTTTGTTGTAGGTACACAACATAAGGAGCAAATGGATATTGACAACGGCTGTTCCAAACATATGACTGGAAGGCCGGAGTTATTTTCCACCCTCCAAAATAAGGATGGAGGAACCGTCACCTTTGGTGACAATAACAAGGGAAAAGTGATAGGTATTGGTAATATTGGTAATCCAAAATTTCCCTTGATAGAAAATGTTCTTTTAGTGGATGGTTTAATGCATAATTTAATATCTATTAGTCAATTATGTGATAAAGGTTTTCATGTTTCTTTTGAAAATGATTTATGCTTAATTTTTTATTTTCAATCTAAAAAGATCATTTTTAAAGGTAAAAGAAGAAACAATGTGTATGAACTATATCTAGATGAATTACCCTCTTTTAATGAAAAATGTTTTATTGTTTCAAATGAAATTCAATGGTTATGGCACAAGAGACTTGGACATGTTAATTTTAAAATTATTTCAAAATTATCCAAGAATGATCTTGTAAGAGGCCTACCTAGAATACCATATAAAAAAGATCACTTATGTGATGCTTGTCAAAAGGGTAAACAAATTAAGAGTTCTTTTAAAGCTAAAGATATTGTTTCAACAAAACGTCCTCTTGAACTTTTACATTTAGATCTATTTGGACCATCTAGAATTCAAAGTTTGAATGGTAGCAAGTATGCTTTTGTTATAGTAGATGATTATTCTTGGTTTACATGGGTGATTTTTCTAAAAAACAAAAATGATGCTTTTTCAGAATTTTCTAAACTTTGTAGAAGAATTACAAATGAAAAATCTACATCTATTATTAAAATTTGTAGTGATCATGGTGGTGAATTTGAAAATGAATCTTTTCTAAAGTTTTGTGATTTACATGGTATATCTCACAACTTTGCTTTTCCTAGAGCGGCTCCACAAAATGGAGTTGTTGAAAGAAAGAATAGAACTTTGCAAGAATGTGCTAGAACCATGCTTCAAGATAAAAATTTACCAAAATATTTTTGGGCTGAAGCAATTAATACAGCATGTTATGTCTTAAATCGTGTTCTTATTCGACCAATTTTACATAAAACATGTTTTGAATTGTATTATGATCGTATACCAAAGATCTCATATTTCAAAATTTTTTATATTAAATATTTCTTGTTAAATACCAAAGATAATCTTGATAAGTTTGATTCAAAATCAGATGAATCAATATTTCTTGGATATTCTTCTAGAAGTAAAGCATATCGTATTTTCAATAAAAGAACATCTTGTATTGAAGAATCTCTACATGTTGCATTTGATGATAATTGTGAGCAGGTTATTCCTCTAAGCGAAGAAGAAGAAGCAACACTTCAAGAAGAACCCTTGATAGAGAGTACTTCTCAAGAAAATATTCCTCTTCAACCGGTTTGGAAAGAAGTTCCTAATCATCCACATGAACAAGTTATTGGTGAAATAAAGAGTGGTGTCCAAACTAGAAGGCAGTTAGAAAAATATATTGCAAATGTTGTTTTCATATCTAAATTAGAACCAAAGAATATCAATGAGGCTTGTGTTGATGAATTTTGGCTTTTGGCCATGTCTGAAGAACTTAACCAATTTACTATGAATGATGTTTGGGATCTAGTTGATAGACCAAAGGATCATCCAGTAATTGGAACAAGATGGGTCTTCCGAAATAAGCTGGATGAAAATGGTGAAGTCATTCGTAACAAAGCAAGGCTAGTGGCACAAGGCTATAATCAAGAAGAAGGCATAGATTTTGATGAAACCTATGCACCAGTGGCTCGATTAGAGTCAATTCGTATGATGCTTGCTTTTGCTAGTTACATGAACTTCAAGTTATATCAAATTGATGTTAAGAGTGCATTTTTAAATGGACACATCAATAAAGAAGTTTATGTAGAGCAACCCCCAGGCTTTGAAAATGAGAAATATCCAGAAAAGATCTACAAATTGAAAAGAGTTTTGTATGGACTCAAACAAGCACCAAGAGCGTGGTATGAAAGACTACGAAATTTTCTAGAACAATCTAGTTTTTCCATTGGTCGGGTAGACTCCACTTTATTTATTAAACATTTTAATTCAGATATTCTTATTGTGCAAATTTATGTTGATGACATAATATTTGGTTCTACTAATGATTCTCTTTGTAAAGAATTTGCTAAGGCTATGCAGGAAGAGTTTGAAATGAGCTTGATGGGTGAATTAAACTACTTCCTTGGACTTCAAATAAAGCAAACTGAAGAAGGAATCTTCATCAATCAGGGTAAGTATACAAAAGAACTTCTCAAGAGATTTGGGATGGACTCATCGAAATCAAGAAGGAATCCTATGAGTACAACTACTTCTCTTGATAAAGATGAAAATGGTAAAAGTGTAGATACTAATCTCTACAGAGGTATGATCAGATCTCTATTATACTTAACTGCTAGTCGACCTGATATTATGTTTAGTGTTTGTATGTGTGCAAGATTTCAAGCTAATCCAAAGGAATCTCATTTAACTGCAGTAAAACAAATTCTTCGTTATTTGAAAGATACTTCAGATTTCAGTTTGTTTTACCCAAAATCATCTTCCTTTGATTTAGTTTCATATAGTGATGCAGATTTTGCAGGAAGTAATCTGATCGCAAGAGTACTAGTGGAACTTGTCATTTCTTGGGAAATTCCTTAGTCTCTTGGTTTAGTAAAAAGCAAAATTCAGTATCACTCTCAACAACTGGAGCTGAATATATAGCGGCTAGTTTAGCATGTTCACAAGTACTTTGGATGAAACAGACCTTAAAAGATTTTGGTTTAAACTACTCCACAACAACTATTTATTGTGATAACACTAGTGCTATAAATCTTTCGAAAAATCCTATTCAGCACTCAAGAACTAAGCATATTGAAGTTAGACATCATTTTTTAAGAGATCATGTGTTAAAAGGAGATATTTTGTTAAATTTTATTTTCACTAAAGAACAACATGCCGATATCTTCACTAAACCACTTAAAAATGAAGATTTTATGAGAATTAGGAGAGAACTAGGTATTTGCTCATTTTTGGATTTATAAAAATGCTGATTTTTGAACAAAATCTCAAAATCGCACTATATTAGTCGACCGATAAAATTTTAGTCGACTGGTGTTTTAAATTTTGGAATGTATCGCACCATATTAGTCGACCGATATATTTCTAGTCGACTGATGATATTTTTAGAATAAGTCACACTTTTTAGTCGATCAATAAAGTTTTAGTCGACTAATTTTTTTTTTTTTTTTTAAATTTAGTGAAGGGACTCGACACCCCTTGGATTTGTTTTAAAACCCGTTTTTAAAAAAAAAAAGAGGCATCGTTTCACTTCGTACCTTTTTATTTTTTCTTAAAAACGAAACCCTTAAACCCCTCTTTCTCTCTTGCCTCTCTCTCTTTCGAAAAACCCTCGGAGTGCCGTTCGACTCCATCATCGCCGGGATTTTCTTACCGTAACAGGGAGACACCGGAATCTTCTGGCCGTGATCTTGAAACGCCGGACTCCTCTTGCAGTGACTGGCGCATCTTCAAAACACGCCGAAACTCTCTTGCCGTGTTTTAAAATAGAGATACGAGTTAAAAGTCTATTTTGCTTATGTTATTTTTGCCCTTACTCTTTTTTATTCTGACAAAGGGGGAGAAAAAGATAAAGATAGCATTACATTGAAATTGCAGGAGATCTTGAGAAAAAAAATGATAGCAATTACATTACAGGAGATCTTGCATGAGAAATGCAAAATTAAGAGAAAAAGAAAGCTTTGAATGAATGTATTTCTAAATACATGAAGAAATGATGAATGGAAATGCAAACCAATCAATATGTGATATATGTGCTTTAAATGTGCTAACTTTTAATGTTTTGCAGCATATTGATAGGGGGAGTAAAATCTCCATCTATGCATCTAAATGCTTCATCTTTGATTACGTTTGTCATCATCAAAAAGGGGGAGATTGTTACGACAATGAAGCCATACATGATACTTCAAGTACAAGGTTTTGATGATAAGCAAGTAGAATCAACTGCATTTCAGCTAAGGCTATGAAGAAATTGAAGAATTCGGTGAAGAATCCTTGAAGACTAGTGTGCAAATGTTTAATTCATTAAAAGTCTTAGATTCTTGTAAGAGCCTTACTTAGAGTGCATATTTAGGTTGCATTTCACCTTAAAAGTCTTTAGAAAAACTTTTTTAAAACAAACTCTTTTGAAAATCTTTTTAGAAAACTCTTTTCTTAAATTTTCATGTTTATTAGTTGACCAATAGACTTATCAGTCGACTAATCCTTTCGCGCCATATTTTTTAAAAAGTCATTTTTGTCAAATTAGTCGACCGAAGGTTTTATCAGTCGACTGGACAGAATGTATGTTTTCTAGAAAATTAGCAGCAGTCGACTAATGATTTTTCAGTCGACTGAACAGAACATGTGTTTTCTGTAAAATTTAGCAGCAGTCGACTAATGCTTTTTATCAGTCGACCGAACAGAATGTTTGTTTTTCAGAAGTTTTTAGCAGCAGTCGACTAAAAGGTTTTTCAGTCTACTGATGATATTATCAGTCGACTAACATTTCTCCAGTCGACTAAGTTTCAAAAGTTCAGATTTTCAAACGGCTCGATTAACAGATCAGTCGACCGACGATAACTGTCAGTTTACTAATAACTAACTATTAGTCGACTAACTGATGTTTCAGTCGACTAATTTTGCCGTTTTCCTGAAAATTCAAAAAGGCATGTCTTTTCATTTTTCAAACGTTTTGATCGTTCGAAATGGACAGTTTTGACACCCTTTCATACTCTCAACGTATGGAATCTTTTAACTATAAATATGAGTGCATTCTACACTCAAAAACATGAAATTCAATAGAATTATATTGAATTACTTCTTGCTTTTCACTCCTATCCATTCAAGTATTTGTTTTCTCACTCACGTGATATTTTCACTTCAGTTTTTCACTCAAATCACTTTGAGAGATAGTGAATTCGTGAGTAGAGTGTTTCAACAACCTCAAAAGCCAATTGCATCTCATTTGCATTCAAAAGGAAGGCTCATAGGTTGTATTGTAAGTTGTTATTTCTTTTGTGTAAAAAGAAGGACTCCTTGGTGTAAAGGAGTTGTTTGCTTTCAGTAGGATTGTTACTGAAAGTGGGACCGGTTATGGTCTGTGTGATCTTGTAGTTTACAAGGTTGATAGTGGAAAATCTCAAGCGGGTTTTGCTTGGGGACTGAATGTAGGTCGGGTTTGACCGAACCAGGATAAAATCTTGTGTTCTTTGTGTATTTGCTTTGAGATTTGCAAAATCCTTCAATATTCCGCAGAAAGTTTTAAAAGCACTATTCACCCCCCCTCTAGTGCTCGTTGCCTCGATCCTAGTGCACTTTCATTTGGTATCAGAGCACAGGTTTGCTATTACTTTGATTTGACCATCATCTAGCATGGCAACTACAACATCTCAGCACAAAGAAGGAAGTTCCTCTGTTCGTCCTCCTCTCTTCGACGAAACAAACTATGGATACTGGAAAGTAAGAATGATAATATTCTTGCAATCCATGGATCTCGATATCTGGAGAGTTGTTTCAGAAAAGTACCAAACTCCATCAACTGATTTCAGCCGATGGACCGATGATGAAAAGAAAACTGCTTCACTGAATGCCAAAGCTATGAATGCGCTGTATTGTGTCGTTGACAAGGAAGAATTCAATCGCATCTCTCAATGCTCTACAGCAAATAAAATCTGGCATACTCTTCTCGTGACTCACGAAGGTACGTCAAAGGTAGAAGAATCTAATGAAAAAGTCGCCAACATGTGTTTTGTAGCACAAGAAGATTCGGTAAGTCAATTTGACTATGATGAGTTATTTGAAGCATTTAATGATTTATATGCTAAATTTAAGAGTCTTAGTTCTAAAAATAAAGAGTTAAAAACTGAAAATTTAACTCTTGACTCTCAAAATAAAGTATTACTTCAAGAAATAGAAGATCTCAAGAAGGAAAATTCTTTCCAATCAATTGAGATAAAAGAAATTGGAGTTAGAACCAATCTCTTACAAAATGAAATATTTAGTCTTAAAGAAAAGTCAAATGATCTTCTTTCTATAGTGACCAAATTCACAAATGGTCAAAAGAATCTAGAAAAACTTCTTGGTTCTCAAAGATGCTCGGTTAATAAAATCGGATTGGGATATAGCTTCTTTGATACTCAAAATAGACCAAACTATGTGGTGAAAAATCAAAGACATTATTCTCAACCTTTTGTTCATAAAACTAAACTTTCTAGTTCTAATAGAAATGCATCTAGAAATGATTATTCTAGAAATGTTTATTCTAAATCCTTTTATAGAAAGAATATTTATTATCAAAGGAAACCAAAATCCAAATGGATATGGGTTCCTAAGACTAACTCTCATGGACCCAAAAATAGAAAGGGGTCAAATGCTCTGTTTTCTGATTTTGTTGTAGGTACACAACATAAGGAGCAAATGGATATTGACAACGGCTGTTCCAAACATATGACTGGAAGGCCGGAGTTATTTTCCACCCTCCAAAATAAGGATGGAGGAACCGTCACCTTTGGTGACAATAACAAGGGAAAAGTGATAGGTATTGGTAATATTGGTAATCCAAAATTTCCCTTGATAGAAAATGTTCTTTTAGTGGATGGTTTAATGCATAATTTAATATCTATTAGTCAATTATGTGATAAAGGTTTTCATGTTTCTTTTGAAAATGATTTATGCTTAATTTTTTATTTTCAATCTAAAAAGATCATTTTTAAAGGTAAAAGAAGAAACAATGTGTATGAACTATATCTAGATGAATTACCCTCTTTTAATGAAAAATGTTTTATTGTTTCAAATGAAATTCAATGGTTATGGCACAAGAGACTTGGACATGTTAATTTTAAAATTATTTCAAAATTATCCAAGAATGATCTTGTAAGAGGCCTACCTAGAATACCATATAAAAAAGATCACTTATGTGATGCTTGTCAAAAGGGTAAACAAATTAAGAGTTCTTTTAAAGCTAAAGATATTGTTTCAACAAAACGTCCTCTTGAACTTTTACATTTAGATCTATTTGGACCATCTAGAATTCAAAGTTTGAATGGTAGCAAGTATGCTTTTGTTATAGTAGATGATTATTCTTGGTTTACATGGGTGATTTTTCTAAAAAACAATAATGATGCTTTTTCAGAATTTTCTAAACTTTGTAGAAGAATTACAAATGAAAAATCTACATCTATTATTAAAATTTGTAGTGATCATGGTGGTGAATTTGAAAATGAATCTTTTCTAAAGTTTTGTGATTTACATGGTATATCTCACAACTTTGCTTTTCCTAGAGCGGCTCCACAAAATGGAGTTGTTGAAAGAAAGAATAGAACTTTGCAAGAATGTGCTAGAACCATGCTTCAAGATAAAAATTTACCAAAATATTTTTGGGCTGAAGCAATTAATACAGCATGTTATGTCTTAAATCGTGTTCTTATTCGACCAATTTTACATAAAACATGTTTTGAATTGTATTATGATCGTATACCAAAGATCTCATATTTCAAAATTTTTTATATTAAATATTTCTTGTTAAATACCAAAGATAATCTTGATAAGTTTGATTCAAAATCAGATGAATCAATATTTCTTGGATATTCTTCTAGAAGTAAAGCATATCGTATTTTCAATAAAAGAACATCTTGTATTGAAGAATCTCTACATGTTGCATTTGATGATAATTGTGAGCAGGTTATTCCTCTAAGCGAAGAAGAAGAAGCAACACTTCAAGAAGAACCCTTGATAGAGAGTACTTCTCAAGAAAATATTCCTCTTCAACCGGTTTGGAAAGAAGTTCCTAATCATCCACATGAACAAGTTATTGGTGAAATAAAGAGTGGTGTCCAAACTAGAAGGCAGTTAGAAAAATATATTGCAAATGTTGTTTTCATATCTAAATTAGAACCAAAGAATATCAATGAGGCTTGTGTTGATGAATTTTGGCTTTTGGCCATGTCTGAAGAACTTAACCAATTTACTATGAATGATGTTTGGGATCTAGTTGATAGACCAAAGGATCATCCAGTAATTGGAACAAGATGGGTCTTCCGAAATAAGCTGGATGAAAATGGTGAAGTCATTCGTAACAAAGCAAGGCTAGTGGCACAAGGCTATAATCAAGAAGAAGGCATAGATTTTGATGAAACCTATGCACCAGTGGCTCGATTAGAGTCAATTCGTATGATGCTTGCTTTTGCTAGTTACATGAACTTCAAGTTATATCAAATTGATGTTAAGAGTGCATTTTTAAATGGACACATCAATAAAGAAGTTTATGTAGAGCAACCCCCAGGCTTTGAAAATGAGAAATATCCAGAAAAGATCTACAAATTGAAAAGAGTTTTGTATGGACTCAAACAAGCACCAAGAGCGTGGTATGAAAGACTACGAAATTTTCTAGAACAATCTAGTTTTTCCATTGGTCGGGTAGACTCCACTTTATTTATTAAACATTTTAATTCAGATATTCTTATTGTGCAAATTTATGTTGATGACATAATATTTGGTTCTACTAATGATTCTCTTTGTAAAGAATTTGCTAAGGCTATGCAGGAAGAGTTTGAAATGAGCTTGATGGGTGAATTAAACTACTTCCTTGGACTTCAAATAAAGCAAACTGAAGAAGGAATCTTCATCAATCAGGGTAAGTATACAAAAGAACTTCTCAAGAGATTTGGGATGGACTCATCGAAATCAAGAAGGAATCCTATGAGTACAACTACTTCTCTTGATAAAGATGAAAATGGTAAAAGTGTAGATACTAATCTCTACAGAGGTATGATCAGATCTCTATTATACTTAACTGCTAGTCGACCTGATATTATGTTTAGTGTTTGTATGTGTGCAAGATTTCAAGCTAATCCAAAGGAATCTCATTTAACTGCAGTAAAACAAATTCTTCGTTATTTGAAAGATACTTCAGATTTCAGTTTGTTTTACCCAAAATCATCTTCCTTTGATTTAGTTTCATATAGTGATGCAGATTTTGCAGGAAGTAATCTGATCGCAAGAGTACTAGTGGAACTTGTCATTTCTTGGGAAATTCCTTAGTCTCTTGGTTTAGTAAAAAGCAAAATTCAGTATCACTCTCAACAACTGGAGCTGAATATATAGCGGCTAGTTTAGCATGTTCACAAGTACTTTGGATGAAACAGACCTTAAAAGATTTTGGTTTAAACTACTCCACAACAACTATTTATTGTGATAACACTAGTGCTATAAATCTTTCGAAAAATCCTATTCAGCACTCAAGAACTAAGCATATTGAAGTTAGACATCATTTTTTAAGAGATCATGTGTTAAAAGGAGATATTTTGTTAAATTTTATTTTCACTAAAGAACAACATGCCGATATCTTCACTAAACCACTTAAAAATGAAGATTTTATGAGAATTAGGAGAGAACTAGGTATTTGCTCATTTTTGGATTTATAAAAATGCTGATTTTTGAACAAAATCTCAAAATCGCACTATATTAGTCGACCGATAAAATTTTAGTCGACTGGTGTTTTAAATTTTGGAATGTATCGCACCATATTAGTCGACCGATATATTTCTAGTCGACTGATGATATTTTTAGAATAAGTCACACTTTTTAGTCGATCAATAAAGTTTTAGTCGACTAATTTTTTTTTTTTTTTTTAAATTTAGTGAAGGGACTCGACACCCCTTGGATTTGTTTTAAAACCCGTTTTTAAAAAAAAAAAGAGGCATCGTTTCACTTCGTACCTTTTTATTTTTTCTTAAAAACGAAACCCTTAAACCCCTCTTTCTCTCTTGCCTCTCTCTCTTTCGAAAAACCCTTGGAGTGCCGTTCGACTCCATCATCGCCGGGATTTTCTTACCGTAACAGGGAGACACCGGAATCTTCTGGCCGTGATCTTGAAACGCCGGACTCCTCTTGCAGTGACTGGCGCATCTTCAAAACACGCCGAAACTCTCTTGCCGTGTTTTAAAATAGAGATACGAGTTAAAAGTCTATTTTGCTTATGTTATTTTTGCCCTTACTCTTTTTGATTCTGACAAAGGGGGAGAAAAAGATAAAGATAGCATTACATTGAAATTGCAGGAGATCTTGAGAAAAAAAATGATAGCAATTACATTACAGGAGATCTTGCATGAGAAATGCAAAATTAAGAGAAAAAGAAAGCTTTGAATGAATGTATTTCTAAATACATGAAGAAATGATGAATGGAAATGCAAACCAATCAATATGTGATATATGTGCTTTAAATGTGCTAACTTTTAATGTTTTGCAGCATATTGATAGGGGGAGTAAAATCTCCATCTATGCATCTAAATGCTTCATCTTTGATTACGTTTGTCATCATCAAAAAGGGGGAGATTGTTACGACAATGAAGCCATACATGATACTTCAAGTACAAGGTTTTGATGATAAGCAAGTAGAATCAACTGCATTTCAGCTAAGGCTATGAAGAAATTGAAGAATTCGGTGAAGAATCCTTGAAGACTAGTGTGCAAATGTTTAATTCATTAAAAGTCTTAGATTCTTGTAAGAGCCTTACTTAGAGTGCATATTTAGGTTGCATTTCACCTTAAAAGTCTTTAGAAAAACTTTTTTAAAACAAACTCTTTTGAAAATCTTTTTAGAAAACTCTTTTCTTAAATTTTCATGTTTATTAGTTGACCAATAGACTTATCAGTCGACTAATCCTTTCGCGCCATATTTTTTAAAAAGTCATTTTTGTCAAATTAGTCGACCGAAGGTTTTATCAGTCGACTGGACAGAATGTATGTTTTCTAGAAAATTAGCAGCAGTCGACTAATGATTTTTCAGTCGACTGAACAGAACATGTGTTTTCTGTAAAATTTAGCAGCAGTCGACTAATGCTTTTTATCAGTCGACCGAACAGAATGTTTGTTTTTCAGAAGTTTTTAGCAGCAGTCGACTAAAAGGTTTTTCAGTCTACTGATGATATTATCAGTCGACTAACTTTTCTCCAGTCGACTAAGTTTCAAAAGTTCAGATTTTCAAACGGCTCGATTAACAGATCAGTCGACCGACGATAACTGTCAGTCTACTAATAACTAACTATTAGTCGACTAACTGATGTTTCAGTCGACCCGTTTTCCTGAAACTTCAAAAAGGCATGTCTTTTCATTTTTCAAACGTTTTGATCGTTCGAAATGGACAGTTTTGACACCCTTTCATACTCTCAACGTATGGAATCTTTTAACTATAAATATGAGTGCATTCTACACTCAAAAACATGAAATTCAATAGAATTATATTGAATTACTTCTTGCTTTTCACTCCTATCCATTCAAGTATTTGTTTTCTCACTCACGTGATATTTTCACTTCAGTTTTTCACTCAAATCACTTTGAGAGATAGTGAATTCGTGAGTAGAGTGTTTCAACAACCTCAAAAGCCAATTGCATCTCATTTGCATTCAAAATGAAGGCTCATAGGTTGTATTGTAAGTTGTTATTTCTTTTGTGTAAAAAGAAGGACTCCTTGGTGTAAAGGAGTTGTTTGCTTTCAGTAGGATTGTTACTGAAAGTGGGACCGGTTATGGTCTGTGTGATCTTGTAGTTTACAAGGTTGATAGTGGAAAATCTCAAGCGGGTTTTGTTTGGGGACTGGATGTAGGTCGGGTTTGACCGAATCAGGATAAAATCTTGTGTTCTTTGTGTGTTTGCTTTGAGATTTGCAAAATCCTTTAATATTTTGCAGAAAGTTTTAAAAACACTATTCACCCCCCCTCTAGTGCTTGTTGCCTCGATCCTAGTACACTTTCAGCCTTCTCTTTTCTAAAAGGATTGTCTTCTCCGTCTTTCGCTTTGATCGAAAGATTTGCCTTCTCCTTGCTAAAAGGATTGCCTTTTTCGTCTTTCGCTTTGATTGAAAGATTCGCCTTTTCCTTGCTGAAAGAATCGCCTTATTCGTCTTTCGCTTTGATCGAAAGATTTGCCCTCTCCTTGCTGAAAGGATCGCCTTATTCATCTTTCACTTTGATCGAAAGATTTGCCCTCCCCTTCTTAAAAGGATCGTCTTATTCATCTTTCGCTTTGATCGAAAGATTCGCCTTCTCCTTTTTAAAAGGATTGCCCTCCTCATCTTTCGCTTTGATCGAAAGATTTGCCTTCTTCTTGCTGAAAGGATCGCCTTATTCGTCTTTCGCTTTGATCGAAAGATTTGCCCTCTCCTTGTTGAAAGGATCGCCTTATTCGTCTTTCGCTTTGTCAAAAGATTCGCTTTCTCCATTCTAAAAGGATCGCCTTATTCATCTTTTGCCTTGTCAAGAGATTCTCCTTCTCCTTTCTAAAAGGATTGCCTTATTCATCTTTCGCTTTGATCGAAAGATTTGCCTTCTCCCTGCTAAAAGGATTGTCATCTTCATATTTCACTTTTGCCTTCTCCTTGCTAAAAGGATTGCCATCTTCATATTTCACTTTTGCCTTCTCCTTGCTAAAAGGATTGCCATCTTCATATTTCACTTTTGCCTTCTCCTTGCTAAAAGGATTGTCATCTTCATATTTCGTTTTCACCTTCTCCTTTCCAAAAAGATTGCCCTCCTCATCTTTCGCTTTGATCGAAAGACTTGCCTTCTCCTTACTAAAAGGATCGCCTTATTCCATCTTTCACCTTGTCAAGAGATTCTCCTTCTCCTTGCTAAAAGGATCGCCTTATTATCTTTCACACCATCGAAAGATTCACCTCCTGTTACCTTATTAATCTTGTCAAAAGAATTGTCTCACATCTCCTTATTTTTCATCTCTCACATTCCCAAAAGATTTGCCTCATTCAGTTGAAGTATCTCTTCCTGTCCCATCACGGTTTCGAGAATTTCGTATGGTTGTACCCACTCAGGTTAAGGGTCAAACCTGTACTTTCTGCGAGAGATCATCAATTTAAAAATCTATTTTAGTCTCAGCAATGAGGCACCCAAGATTATCTCTTTTTCAAAGCTTTAGGGAACCCCATTTTTCTTCTTTTGCAAACCCTTTTCGGATTTGTCCGTCCAAATTCCGAAGGTCCCATCATGGTTTCTTCATCTGAGGATTTCAGTTGGTCGTCCCCTTCAGGTTAAGGGTTAAGCCTGAACCTCGTGCCTCCAAGGTATCTTCCTTTTTCATGTTTGGGTTAAACCTGAGTCTCGTTCTGACGAAGTTCCTCGTTTTAATGAGGTGTTTCTTTCCAGTCCCATCATGGTTCGTCCCATCGAGGAATCCAGGCTTTGTATATCCATCCAGGACAGAATCCTACTTGAGCTTCATCTCATAAGGCATTTTCCAAAAATGTCCCATCAAGGTCCGCTTACATTCCTTTCCTCACCCAAATTATCTTGATCTATCTTCGTCCCATCCAGGTTAAGGGTTAAACCTGAGTCATTCCAAAAGTTGCTCTTGTCTCACCCACGAGACTTGATCTAAATTCTTATCTTTCATCACTTCGGGATCTTCACCCAAAGTCCCATCATGATTTTCTCATTTCTATTATTCAGTCATATCATTTTCGAGGATTTCATCTCCCCAAGGCCATTCAGGATAAGGTTTTTAGCCTGAAATCATCTCTTTCCAAATAAATTCTTTCACACCCAGTTCAGATCTACTGACTAGGGCATTTTCAAAATTTGGAGTGTTATCTTTACCACTAAGCTCGGCTTTCAACCGGCTTAGTAGCAAAGAGGGCAACTGTGAACACCCCAAATTTTTCAAAATATTTTAAATATTCCTTTTTTGCCCCTGATTTCATTTTTTGAGCAATTAAGTCACTTTTAAATCTAAATTCTAGTTCATTTCTCAAGTTTTACTAAAATCAAATTCATTTTATATATCTGACTCAATTTCGGATCCGGATCTAGATAAAAGATCCAAATCTGAGCGTTGTTGTCCAATTTTTGAAACAAATTCTCAAAATTACCAACATAACCTTTTAAAAGGCTCAGACAGTTCATCTAGTGTCCGTTTGGATCCATCGTGTTATATTCCTCGATTCGAGGTTTAAAACTCGAATATTTTATCAAAACTTGGGTCCAAACCCATCTTTTGAAGAAAATTTTCCAAAAATAAACTCAAATTCTCACTAAAGCCTTCTTTGGTAAAATATTTGTAAAGTTTTGTAAATAGTTTAGAAATCCCATAGTTTTAGAGTTTTGTTTCCAAAAAAATACAAAAAAATGTAGAAAGCTTTAGGAAAAGAACAAAAAATATATATATATAAAAGAAAATAATAATAATAATAATAAGTTTTTGAAAACTTCTTTTAAAAACCATTTTTTTGAAAGAGCTTTTAAAAAGGGGCAGCTCTTTTGAAAAAACTTTAAAAGAAAAAAAAAACAGAAGTTCGTCTTTTTATAAAAAAGTTTTAGGGTTTGAAGAACCCTCTCTCTCTCTCTCTCTCTCGCTCTCTCTCTCTCCCTCTCTGGCCTTCCCCTCTCATTCTTTTTCTCCGCCCTTCTCGAAGCTTCCATCGTCCCCCTCCTTCATCCCTCCATCGCCGAACTCCTCCATGAGCTTCTCTATAGCCATCGCCCATCACCAACCGAATCTCCCTCAACCCTTGATCCCCAACGGCTCGACTCCTCTCAATTCTGCTTCTTCTTCTTTAAAAAGGGATCTCAAGGGCAGGCTAAGCATTCATTCCTCACCCCTTCTGGTTCGCCCATTGCCCTCTGATCCATTCTCCACCTTGCCATCCCGCAATTCCTGAAGCTTTCCTGGTCTCTTCCACCGATCTTTGATCCCTTCTCTCCTTCTAGCCGATCGAAGAAATTTTCATCACAATAGCTGAAGCCCTCTCCCGCTTCGATTAACCATCCGGTAAGTTTTCCTCTCCTTCGTTCATTCCTTCTTCTTTTTTAGTTTTTTCTGTTTCGACTCATACCATCTATGCACCATTGGTGATGTTGATGTTGCCTGTGCAAGCATCAACCCGCCTCGTGCAACAACAATCGTAAGATTCATTCCGACATCTCGCTTTGTGTTTATCAGATTTCTTTGATTTTTCGGTTAAAAATCTATTTACGCCTGATTTTCTCTGCTTTGTTTTATTAACTGATTTCCTGCTCTCTTCTGCTATTTACTTTAGTCATCTTTACATTTTTTTCCTTTTTTATTCTGAATGATATTGGATTTTGAATGACATCGGGCAGCACTCTGATGTCTTTTTGGCTTTGTGTTTTGATTATTCTCAAAATTTTATTTGATCGTCTGTCCCGTTATGCTGCTCATACCAGATTTTTTTTCTTCTCCTTTCTTGCGATTGCATTTCTTCATCACGTCCATCGTATGAATGACTCATCGCGTTAAGCCTGGAGGCACTTCAATGTTGGTCCTTGTATATTAAACACTGGATTCCAGCATTCTGCAGGACTTCAACGAGCCGCCATGATATATTAGAAACTCCAAGCTAAAAGCAAATTTAGATCTGGTTTGCTGAAAGCAAACCAGATTCTGATTCAATCTCTCTGGAACAAGATCACTCTGTATTTAACTTTGTCACAAAATCTGAGCTGCGTTCTTCTTTTTTTTATGTTTCTAATACATGGTTATTTTCATTAGTCATACCTTCCGATCCTGAATTCCTTTTATTCTAATGTCTAGATTCTGCTTTTTTTTTGTGTCAGCCTTGTCCATATCTGTGGATTCCTTGTAACCTCATCATATGTCTTTCCAATTATAACCTTATCACCAATTTCTTTTTGTTTTGCGGATTTTGTTCTAATTCATAATTAATGATTTGTAAGGGAATGGCCCATCTGGTTGCAACCCCCAGTTGTTATGTGTTAGTATGCTGAATGAATAACGTTGTGTCTTATCTATTATATTAGTATGCGTATTTTCTTTAATATTACTTCTTCCCATCCATATTTTCTACCCCTCTCATGAGAACGTGGAGGGTGTTGACAGAGTTAATATCAGATTTCATCTAGAACCTATCTGTTATATATTAATCTGATGCCCCGCAATTGAACGAAGTTCGATTCATACAACAGAAAGGGAAGAAGTGGGGTATCGACCTTCTGCAAAGGGGTTGGGTCAATGTATTCCAGATTAAGCTCTGGCGTATGGCCAATAGAAATCCTTTCCAAAGTTCAAGTACTTTTAGCGATGTTCCGCGAGTCGATGTTAAGGATGAAGCAGCACTATAGTTGCCTAAAGCAAAATTTCTGCCAAATGTCCTGCAAAGAAGAAGATGAGAAGATATCACAGGTAATATGAAGATGCTAAAAGAAAACAAAAAAAAGAGGGTTTCAAGCAAAATGATAGAGGTCATAGCCATGTTTGATAGGCTTGCTGTCAAGAATTCAGAAATCAAAAGGTATGCCCATTTCCTTTCTCCTCCTACACTCGTTTACCGGGTGTTCATAGTAATACATATAGTTTGATCCTAATTGATTTTATAAGTAATATTGCTCATTCGATCTCCTGCACAGATTTTGCCTGCATTATTTTACTGCTTCAGTCATGTTAATAGAACCAACCCTTCATTGTGTGGGTCAATGTGCATTTGTTCACCATTTATATGTTTTATGGTATAAATCATTTTATGGAGTCAACTATCCAGTGGGTATTTGTTCCTGCATTTTTTTAATATCCTGTATCTTGATCACTATTTTCATTCATTTACTGTTTTATTTGATGATTCATACTAGCTCTAGTCATTATCCCACCTCATGATATCACAATTTTCCCTGTAGATGGTGATAACAGGCCCATATAATAAAACATCCAGCATCATCTAAACACTCCCTATCTTGTGCATCAAGACCTCACTCATACCACTTTTGCTCAGTGTTGTCTTGCATTTTGCCCATGACATCAACATATTTTTTTAATTTTTTTATTTTTTTTTTGTCATTGCCTGTATACCCACTTTGCACATAATTCCTTTGGTAATGTCACTAGAATTCAATGACTTGCTCTGCAGAAATATGTGTTATCTGTTGATTTATGGGCTAAAAGGCTTTGATCAACTTACTGATAAATGTTGAAATTTGCTGTTTACAGTGCCTGAACTCCATCTTTTAGATATTACCAAAGGAGGTTAATCCAGATATCTTGGGTAAAGTTATCGGAACTCTTTTGGTAGTTCCTCTGGCAATCCTCAGCAGTGTTGTTGAAATCGATGTATATGAAGGTCGATCTACCTGTAGCAACTTGATTATGCATAAAGTGATTATCCCCTGCATCTAATTTTGGTTTGTTATCAGAAAATTCTGTTTATTAGGAGTGACATTGTTACTGTGAAATCCTTGTTTACTGTGAAAAAAAAACCTATAATACCTTCTTGTGCTTAGCTTCATGCAGGCTACATCAAAACTTACCTATTTACATGTTAATCACTATCTGCTACCATCACTACCCATAGTTGTACCTTAATACAATTCTTTGTCTCTCACAGTATATGTTCAATTTTTGTTTTCCTGCACTTTTACCTTTGCACTCACATTCCATATTCATTCTCCCATGATCTCATGTGTGCACAAGCACTTCACTTTCAGTCTTTATGTACACCGTACCACTGTATTAAGTTCACGCACAGCATATGTCCCCTGTGCATAGCCTCTCACCCCTGCTACCCCCATCAGCAAATTTCAATTCCCACATCTTACAACATCATGAATCGTCGCATCATTTGTCATGTATCAAAGTGTCAAGATATCCCAATACATGCCTGGTTTTGGGATTTTGGATATGTACAATCCATAAAATACATATATATATTTGAAGCATTATTATTACTTTGATTGAAATAATTTGTTATCCTTACTGTGCGTCGAAGCTTTTGCAGGGCTGACCTAAAGCAAAGATTCCCACTGGATATTGAAGGAAAGCCGAGCTCTGATGAGCATCTCGATTCTTTTACCTCCATACTTGTCAGGAGCCTCTGTAATTAAAACCACATAGCATTAAAATTCCTGTATTTATACAGTTTCTGTTTTATATCAGTTACTTTTCTCTGTTATATATATCAGTTCACATACCTTGATCATATAGCACATACCAGTTTATATATTAGTTATACATGTTAGTTGTAACATTGTGTTAATATTGCATATGTAATCACACTGCTAAACGTTAGAAATCCTTCAACATTTATGTGAGTTGTATAGTAAGTAAATCCCTTGCAGTTTGTATCATCATGATGCATCATATCACCTACACTATCACCCACTTCCATAACACCTTCTTCGCCTCTTACACTGCTGAGGCATCTGTACATCCTGTGTTGGCATTTGTATATTCTATATTTGCATACACTTCACTTCATTCTAGCAGCAGTTGTATATTCTATATTGGTATATACTTTATTTCATTTGTATCTAGCAGCATCTGTATATTCCATACGTATACCTTCATTTATCAATGTTTCATGGCAATTTTAAACTTTGTGTACCGGCTTCCATATGATTGCCAATATTTAAAATCTCATGGTTACTGCGTGTTCATTATATAGTGCATGGTCCCTTAGCCAATCCTTTGCAGAAACCGATCTGCTAATTCATTTTGTGGTGCCGTGTGCCATCAACCGGTGTCACCAATCTGTTGAAATGGACATTATAAAGTGGAACCTAGATGGGGTATACCTGTATATCTTTACAAATGTATTGTCACCTGTATATTTTGTATTCCACTGTACCTTTGTTTTCCAGCATCTTCCTCAAATTTCTTGCATATCATGCATTATTGTTATGTTGGCGACTTCCACAAGCATGTTCCATCGGTTGAGGTAAGTATCACCTTCTCATTTGAATGAGGACATCTTCGTATATATTTTCTATATGAGCATAACATCTTAGGTTCAATTTAATATCTTCTATCATCTTTCCATATTTTTGCAATCTTGCTCTATACTAACTCTGTTTTACAGGTAGTAAGTTAAAAAATGTTATTTTAGTTTAGGAACATTAAATTCAATTTTTAATTCGTTTGAAAAGTTGTAATGATTTGGTGTTGATAAAACTTTCATATTTTCCTGTATTAGATAGAATGAATGAACATTGTAAATTTCATAAATTGCTTGTTTTCATGCTTTTTACCTTTATTTTCCAAAATCTCACAATGATGAAACACGAATGGCACGTGCACCATTTTGTAAAAGGTAATTAATCCTAAGTTGATGATTTATATCAATGGCCATAGTTAGGATGTAAACAAAACTTAGGATTTTTATCTTTTATAGGATAACACTGGATCCATACTAGATTATTTTCAAAATTCATCATATCCTCTTTAAAAAATTTCCTCTTTTATCAGAGTTTAGTCTAAAATTGATTCAATACATATATCAATGGTCATAGTCAGAATATATTGAGAATTAATTTCATTTTAAACTCTATAAAAGCACCAAAACATGTTGTATTCTTCACTTGAATTTAAATGTGATTATTATATAATACATTCAATGACCATAGTCAGAGATGTATTATATTTTCAATCTAATTTTTTCATTCATTTAAAGAATGAAATATGATTTTCAAATCTAATTTTAAAATTATTTAAATTCATTCATCATCTAGGATAGAATTGCATCATATTTTCAAAATTCTTTTTCAAAAATCCAAGTGATTTATTTCAAATATCTTCTTTACTTCTGAAGTCAATTTTCAACTCTTGTAAATTCAAATACCATCTTCAGATTCTAACTTTAAATTCAAAGTCCAATTCGACTTTGAAATTCATTTGTATACCTCAAAATTCAAATTCTAAATCAAAATCAAACTTCAAAGTTCAATTTAACTTTGAAGTTTCTGATTCATCTTCTGATTTCAAAATTCAAAATCAAGTTTATCTTCTTATCTTCAAATTCAAAATCAAAGTTTTTGAGATTGATTCTGAATCTCAAAAATCAAGTCTTTTCTAAAAGTTTTAAATTCAATATGGGTTTTCAAAACCCAAACCCATCTTCAAAAGTCCCGTTTGGACTTTTAAAATCCAAATCCAAAGTTAGATCCAAATTACATCTTGGATTCTAGACTTTAGATCCAATTCCCATTTAGGATTCTAGATCCAGAATCCAATTCTATCTTGGTCTCAGATTTCAGATCCAAAATCCATTCTAAGATTCAGAACCCCATTCCATCTTGGATCTTAGACTCCAGATCCAAATTTCCTTTAGGATCCAGAATTCAATTCCATCGTGGATCTCAGATTTCAGATCTAAATTCCATTCCAAATTTCGGATCCAATTCCACCTTGGATCTCAGACTTCAGATCCAATTCCATCTTAGGATCCAGAATCCAGTTCCATCTTGGATCTCAGACTTTAGATCCAATTCTATTTTAGGATCCAGAATCCAATTCCACTTTGGATCTCAGACTTCAGGCCCAAAATCCATTTTAGGATTCAGAATCCAATTCTATCTTGGATCTCAGACTTCAGATCCAATTTCATTTTAGGATCCAGAATCCAATTCCATCTTGGATCTCAGATTTCAGATCCAAATTCCATTCCAAATTTCGGATCCAATTCCATCTTGGATCTCAGATTTCAGATTTAAAATTCCATTTTAGGATTCAGACTGTAGATTCAGATTCTATCCTGATTTCCAAATTCCAAAAACCAATTCCATTTTCATATCCCATCTAGATCTTTTAAATCCAAAATTCTATTTTTTAAAAACTCAATTTGGATTTCTCAAATCCCATCCTGATTTCAAATTTCGAAATAGGAATTCAATGCCATTTCCGGTTCCAGTTTCTCTTCTAAATCCAAGTTTAAAATTCAAATTCAAAGTCCATTTCTGACTTTGAAGCTTCATTTCTTTTTCTCTCATCATTCTTTTCAAATTCAAAGATTTATTTTCCCAAGCTCTGATTATTCCAAAAACTTAGAATTTTAAATCTCAAGTTTTAAGTTAAAGACCCCTTCTTCACTCTATTATCAGATTCATTTCAGAAACACTTGGAGATTTCCAAATCAATTTTCAAAAAGAGCATACATCCTTGCATTGCACAAGCATGATTCTTTGTGCATTTAGATTTAGAATAAATGCTTAGATAATATTTAGGCAAAGCAAAAAAGCATAAATTTGATCCTTGGTTTGATTACCCCTGGTAAAGGCGCCAGGAACGGTCGAACATCGTACTGACGAGCGAATCCCGTCTCTTCATTTTCTCGCAAAATATTTCAAAATGGAGGCGAGTAATTTTCTAAATATTTTTCAAATCAAGGTCAAGTGAGACCCCGCAAAAGAGTTCATCTCTCTTCTCTTCTTTCTTTTCTCTTCTCTCTTCTTTTCTGTCTTTTATTTTCTCCCTTCAAAAAGGAAGAAATAGAGGCCAGAGAGGAAAAAATTTGCGATGATCACAGTTATCTGGCTGAAGGGTTGCTCTGAAGCCGTTGACGCTTTGAAGGAAGAACTTGTTTTTTTCCCCCTTCTATTTCTACGTGAAAGGGTGGCCGTCGGATGGAGTCTTCAGCTCACCACCTGCAGTGGGTGGCTTTCTGTTTTGGGTGTTCTTAGAGCGATCCTAGTCTTCGCTCAGGAGGGTGGCGGCTGCAACTACCGCAGAGAAGGTTTAGGGCATATTAGTTAGGACCCGATGCTTGAGTCTTTTCTTCAATTCTTGAATAAATTGTTTCACCTGTTCGTGATCGTCTTCAAATAGGTTGTGGCAAAAATGCTCCAGCTTCTAAAATTTGACAATGTAATCTGGCAAACTTGAATTACGCTGACTGATGGAAACACCCCAAATTTTTACCCTCATCCAGTGTTTATATATTTCATGTGTCATTGCATATCATTGCATGCATTCAGCATACCATTTCATTGTATTGCATGACATTGCATGTCATTATATCTCATTTTTGAGATCCAGCACTCTTGTTTTCAAAATATTTAATCCAGATTCAGGTTTTAAAACTTTTCTTTCAAAATCAATTTTTAAAACCTGGGTTTTTAATCAGCATTTTGTCATTTGCCAACCCCCAGGACCTTATATTTTGAAATGTTTTCTCAGAAAATAATCTGAATTTGTTTTAAACTTAATTTTCAATCGATTTCAATTCTCAGATGAGACCCATTTAGGTGGTGTCGCTTATGGATTTCTTTACTTGTCAAAAATCTCTAAAAATTTCAGAGTCCTAGTTGGATCAAGACTCTTTTTTCAGAGTCCAGTCGGATCAGAACTCTACTTTTTACTACCTTTTTTACCTGTTTTCGGAGAAAACCTTTCAAAATCTTCTGTTTTGGCCAAAATTTCATAGTCTTAGTTGGATCAGGACTCTTCTTCAAGAGTCCAGTCGGATCAAGACTCTTCTTTATAGTTTTAATCGGATTAGGACTCTAATCTTTTACAACTATTTTATCTATTTCCAACCAAATCTTTCAAAATGAGTCAAAACTCAGAGTTTCAGTCAAAACAGGACTCTGTTCAGAGAGTCCTAGTTGGATCAGGACTCTGATCCTGATTTCAATTTTGAAAGAATCTTTCAAAAATCTTTCCATCTATCAAAATTATTATACTTTTATCAAAGAATTTCAAAATTCTGAGGTTTTAGCCCAGAGTCCTGATCAAATCAGAACTCTACCTCAGAGTCCTGATCGAATCAGGACTCTATCCAAAGTTTATCTTCTCACTTCATTTTCACTGATTTTCAAAAGCTTTGCTTAAAATTCATCATTTGCTTACCAGAAAAACCAAAATTCTTTGAGTTCTAATTGAATCAGGACTCTTTCTCAGAGTCCTAAATAGATCAGGACTATGAACCAAAACTTCAATTTCATCCTATTTCCACTTATTTTTCAAAATCCTCTCATTTGTTTTCTCAGAAAATCCAAAATTTGGAGAGTCCTAGTTCAATTAGGACTTTGTCCCTAGAGTCTCAGTTGAATCATAACTCTGTTTTATTTCAGTATTTGTTATTGCTTTCACTGTTTTCACAAGTTCTTTCATCAGTTTTTCAGAAAATACCAAAAAAAATCTAGAGTTTCAGTCCAATCAAGACTTTGTCTCAGAGTCCTAATCCAGTCAGGAGTCTGTTCTAGTCTTTTTTTAATTCTATTTTCATTTATTTTCATTTGTTTTTCAAAAAATAGGTCATTTTGTAGAGTTCAATTAATTCAGGACTCTATTTCAGAGTTCTAGTTGAGTTAGGAGTCTAACCCTGACTGTATTTTCTGACTTGTTTTACCATTTTCGATGAAATCTTTTCAAAAACTCCTTCATTTGGCTTTTAAAAACAAAAATCACAGAGTCCTAAAAGTCCAGGACTAACACGAAGTTCCAGTTCGCTTGAGACTCTAATTTTAAAACTTTGAATTTCAACTATTGATTTTAACCCATTTTCAAAGCCATTTTCAGTATTTATTTCAAATTTTCAAAACTCTGATGTGGGGTTCACTTAGTTGGCGTCATATTTAGAGAAGTTCTGACCCAGTTGGAACTCTATGCCATTTCAAAACTTTTGATTTCAAGTCTACTTTTGAATCTCTTGAAAAAACTCTCATTTTCAAGTTTTAACATCATTTTTGAAAATTCAAGTGGAGCCCACTCGGGGTGGCGCCACATTTGAAGAAGTCAAGGTTAGACTAGGGTTAGTCATTGTCCTAGTTAGGTTAGGGGTTTAGAGGAGTCAAAATCAATTTTAAAAATCCATTTTATTTAAGTTTTAAACCATTGGTTTTTAAAGGTTTTAAATTCAAGTTTTAAAAACCAAATGTGGGTCCATACTAGGTAGTGCTACATTTGGACTTTCTAGGGTTTAATTAGGGATTATATAGAGTCTATTTATGTTAGAATTCACCAAAAAAATCGTCCTCCCCATGTGGTTTATCAAAAACAATTAAAAAGAGTCCAAAAAATCAAAACTCTTCTTAAACAAATCCAAAAAAAAAATCTATAAATAGGGGACCTAAAGGGGGTCAAAGAGAGCTCTTTTCTCCCTCAAATTTTCATGGCTTCTCTCTCCTCTCCAGCACCTCCACCTTCCTCCATTGCAGCTATAGCCCCAAGGTGTGTTATTTAATATTATTTTATTATTTTTTATTATTTTATTATGATTTTATATTAGATTTCACCATTGGCACCTCCCCTTTCATGGATTAAACCATGGATTCAAGTTCAAGAACCTCAAGAGAGGTTAAAGAAGATGATCTAACTCTGTTTTGGTGTTTTTATAGGGATTCTAATCCATTAGAATCGATTGTAGCATGGTTTTTCATGTTCTTAACCATTAAAACATGCGATTTACCTGTTAAATGGGTCAAATCCATGCTTTTTAAGGTAAAATCAAATTCTAGCAATGGATTCCCTGTATTTTATTTATTTCTTTGCTTATTTATGTTTATTACACGTTTTCCAGCATAGAAATCAATTTTATTTTACTGTTTTGGTATTTTCTTTATTGTTTTCATTGATTAATGCATGCTTTATTAGGTTTTATCAAATTTCTATGTGTTTTAAGCTTGAATCAGCAAAGAACATGTTATTTCGTATTGAAGTACTCACTGTAAATTTCTGGTTTTTTAATATGTGATACATGGATATGTCAGTGAACTACTGTAAAAATTTCGAATGATTTAGGATTCGGAAACTCTGTCAAAAAAAATAAAAGATTAAACCATGATTTTCAGTCGTTTAGAATCGATATTGAAATTTTGATAATTTTTAACCTCTGTTTAGTATTTTTCCTTTGTCAGAGAATCAGATTTGAGATTTAAAACTCGTTAGGGTTTACCAAAACCCTAATCTGACTTGTGTTGATTATAGATCTCAGATCGTAGATCCGATTTATGATCTGTAAAGAAGGGGTTTCATTATTTTTAGGTCTACTATTTACTTCTGAAATTTCAGAAATTTTTGATTAAGTTTGTTATTTATTTCTGTATTTTCAACCCGAAGTATTTGTTTTAACCAATGCTAGATTCATTAAATTTTAGTTCTGATTGCCGGAAGGGTTTCTCCCTAACCAGAGATGATTTTTCCAATCTGTAAAAACGAAAATATTTGTTTCTCTGTTTAGTTTACCTCTGTGAAATTTCAAAAATTTTCATGATGATTTGATCCGTGATTCGGGTCTAACATTGAAACTGGTCTGTAACCATGGGTTAAAATAGTTTAATTTAGGATTTATTTTAAATTTAATCCTAAATATTTTCATTTTTGAACCTTGTAAAAAGACTATGTATATAGTGTTAATATAAATTATTTTTGCTCTTGTTATAAATTGTGAAATGTGACGTGCCGAGGTTTAAAAACTGGATGTCAAAACCATTTCCGCTGTTAAAAAAAAAATGCATTTTTAAAGGTTTTAAAACCGTTGGGCGTTACAAGTTGAGTATGGAAAATGGATCTTACGAGGGTTTCATCTTCACCAAAAATAGCAATCAACAAGAATCGAAAAAGAAAATCAATTTCACCTTCTCTTCCAACGCCGGCCACAGTGAGTGCAAAAATAGCAAGAGCAACCATACAGGCCAAAAAGAAAAGTCTTCAAAGCAAAATAAAAAGTTGGATCAATAGAAAGAAAAGATAAAGCGAGATGGTTGGGGTAGCGATCGCCAGTTTACTCCTCTCAAACAAACACTCGAAGAAACCCTTGAATTCATGCTGACCAAGGGATTACTGAAGCTCTCAAAGGCCACAACTCCTCCCACCATCATGGGAGGGTTCATGAATCAGTTCTGCAAGTTCCATCGTGCAGTAGGGCATGACATCGATCATTGTTTTGTCTTCAAAAATATTATTCAGGACTGCATTGACAAGAGCCTCCTTGCTGAAGATGAAGAAGAAGACGAGCTGACCATCCTGACCAAGCCTTTCCCAGATCATTCAGAAAATTGATGATGCCAAAATTTCCTGCTTTCTTCCTTTTGTTTTGCCAGTCACCTCGTAGGGGAAAGTCCGCCCAGTTTTTGCAACCTTTTGGTCGAGTACTTATAAGTATGCAGTCTTTTTGTTATCAGTTCTGCTTATCAATAAAATGTTCATTTTCTTCATCCAATACTTCTTTCTTTTGTCCCATTAGGGAACCTTTAAAAAAAAAACAAATAAATAAATAAATGTAACATTTTCGTTTTAAAGAATTCTCTTTACCATCGGCTTCTATTAAGCCACATTAAATTCTCTTTCTTTTCGAGATGAGGGGCAATCCCAACATCATTCATGAGAGAAATGAAATTACCTATGAGGGTTTTTTAAAAATCATGAAATTTGAAAAAAAATTTACGAACATCTTCATTATGATCACCCCAAAGTTTAATACTTCGGTTCAATCTTTTTCAAAAATCAACCATCGCGGTGACCTTCTTTTCTTAAATTTAATTTTGAACATTATCTTTAAAAATCAACCCTTGTGTTGATTTTCTTTTCCAAAATTATTATTAAACCAATTCATTTTCAAAATCAACCCCCATGATGATCTCTCAACCCCCGTGTTGATTCCCCTTTCAAAGATCAACTCTCACGCTGATCATTCTTCAAAATCATCCTTGCAGTTGATTTTCTTCCCAAAATGATTTCTCACTTTCAAAATAACATTCTCCTTTTACTTTAAAGATCCCATGTGCAAGCATTTTCTCACTTCTCATTTTGCTTTTATCATTTCAAAGGGATAATATAATTCTGTTTCCTTTCCTTGATTTTTAAGCATCAATAAAATTATTAAATTTGCCAATAATTTGGCACCATTTTATTTGCGTCTCTTTCCTTTTTACAATATGTCTCTTGTGAGGAATGACCTTGAGGATGTTTCTCAATCAAGAAGCATGTCACCTTATTCCTCGATTATCCTTCTTTGTATTCAAAATCTTCCTCCATAGTTACACTGGGGCATTTTTTTTTTTAAATCTATCTTTACTTCAAACCATTCTGTATGCAGGCAGGATAAACCAATATCTCTTTTTGCATGTATACGCACCCACTTACATTATTTTTGCATTCATTTACATTTTATGTGCATTTGCATTTCATTTTGCATTAATTCTGCATCCATTTTCTTCACCTTCAGGTTAAGGGATAAACCTGAATCATTTTCCATGATTTCCCCAAAATTCTCCAATTTTTATTCATATCACCGTTCAAGATAAAGGGGTTAATCCTGAAAATCAGACCACATACCTCTAAATATGATGGTCTTTTTCATTGCAAGTCCAATAATACAGTCCTCAAACTAGCCATTCTCAAAACTTTTAATTCCAGTCATCGCACTGTTGATTTTCAAAATTCAATCTTCTGATTAAAGATTTTCCTTTAAGATTCAAACTCGACTCGAACTTCCAATTCTCCTTGAGATTCGAGTTTCTACTCAAACTTCTAAATTTTCTTTGAGATATGAGTTTTGACTCGAATTTTTCAATTTCTCTTTAAGATTCGAGCCCCGACTCTAACCTTCCAGCTTTCCTTTGAAGATTTGAGTTTTAAACTTGAGTTTTCTCTCCTTCAAGATCTGAACTTTCAAGTTTTCCGAGCCCCAACTCGAACCTTCCAGTTTTCCTTTGAAATTTTGAGTTTTAAACTCGAGTTTTCCTTTGAAGCATTGGGTTTCGACCCGAATTTTCTCTCCTTAAAAACCAAACTTCCTAACTTTCCTTCAAAGGCTCGAGTTTCGACTCGAATTTTTCTGTTTTCCTTGTAGAACCCGAGTCCTGACTCGGTCATTCTTTCAAAACCAACTTCTGAGTTGGACTTACCTTCAAAATCCAGCATTGTGCTAAGACTTACTTTTAGAATTCCAATTTCGTATTTGATTTACCTTTAGAGTCTAGGTTCGTGTTGGACCTTCATTCAGAATCCCACTGATGTGTCCACTCGGATATCAAGCAATTTCTTTCACCAAAGATTCCAAAAATATTTTGCCAAATTGTCATTAAATATTTGTTGATTTCAAAACCTTTATTGCAGAAAAGAATTACTTCAAATTTACATTCAGTATTACTTCCAAAAGGACAAAGCTTTTGCGAAGAAGGATTCAAAATTCAAAATCTTTCAATTGACCAACCAAAAGGATAAAGAATAAATCCGCGATATGGCCAACAAAGAAAATTCAATGTTGTTGCAAAGCCATAAGTGATTGATATTGATCGTAGTCAATGACACACTTTTAAAGATCATTCTTGGAAAATAAAGCAGTCGAAATATCCTGGGTAATACAGAAAAATCCACTCAATCTCCATATCTTCTCAATCACCTAAGCTGCAATTAAATATCTGCAAAAGGGATCTCTCAATTGTCGTCAAGATGAAGACGAATTAGGCGAGTCGACCCTCGAGGCCAAAGAAGATTTGAATCATCTCCAAGATGATGGAGTTTGTGACAGATCCTTCCAGGGAAAGTCCAAAGCACTGTCAAGATGAAGGCAGATGCAATGAGCCTCCCGACAAACCTTAAAAGATATTTAATTTCTGCTATCATCAAGAGATTTTTAACCAAAGAGCCAATAATCGTCAATATAATCCCTGAGAGAAAAGAAGGATCGAAACATCTTTGATATGAAGGAGTTTGTGACGTACCCTTCCAAAAAAAATAGAAAGAGAGAAAAGTCAGAACATCTCCAGAATAAAGGATGATGTAATCCCCGAATACCCAAGAAAGCTCCAATTCTGTCAAAAAGAGAGTGCAGAAAGCTCATCATGAGAAAAGAATCCTAGGATATCAGACTGTCGAATTTATCAAGAATCTTCATTAATTTTGTGAAATTCTTTTATCAATATTCTTTCACCAATAGCTCTCGCAATATCAAAAATACTTTCTTTTCTGTCCCTATCAAGGAAATTGATAGCTTTCTTGAAAGAAAGCCAATTGTAAGCAATTTGAATTTGAATCTTGATTCTACGGAGTTAGCTCAATTGGAGGTAATACTTTGGGTAGAAAAGAGAAAATATTTTCGTACCGATATACATCATTGTTTAGTATTTTGAATCAACAAACAATTTTTAACATTTTGGCAATATTTTCTTACTATCTTGACATGAAGTGAAGAGCTCAATGCCCATCTTGACACATTCTGGCATCACCTTTTGCCTCCTTGAGAGAGTAACCTTTATCATCTTTCGCGTTGTTGAAAGATTAGCCTTCTCTCCAAAAGGATAGCCTTTGTCATCTTTCACGTTGTTGAAAGATTAACCTTCTCCAAAAGGATAACCTTATTCATCTTTCGCATTGTCGAAAGAATCGCTTTGTTCCTTTGGATCACCTTATTCATCTTTCGCATTGTCGAAAGAATCGCTTTGTTCCTTTGGATCACCTCATTCATCTTTCGCGTTGTCGAAAGAATCGCCTTGTTCTTACGGATCACCTTATTCATCTTTCGCGTTGTCGAAAGAATCGCCTTGTTCCTATGGATCACCTTATTCATCTTTCGCGTTGTTGAAAGAATCGCCTTGTTCCTACGGATCACCTTATTCATTTTTCGCGTTGTTGAAAGAATCGCCTTGTTCCTATGGATCACCTTATTCATCTTTCGCGTTGTCGAAAGAAGCACCTTGTTCCTATGGATCACCTTATTCATCTTTCGCGTTGTCGAAAGAATCGCCTTGTTCTTTTGGATCACCTTATTCATCTTTCGCATTGTCGAAAGAATCGCCATATTCCTTAGGATCACCATATTCATCTTTCGCGTTGTCGAAAGAATCACCTTATTCCTTTGGATCGCCTTATTCATCTTCCGCGTTGTTAAAAGATTAACCTTTTCTCTGAAAGGATAGCCTTATTTATCTTTCGCTTTGTCGAAAGAATCACATTGTTCCTTTGGATCACCTTATTCATCTTTCGCGTTGTCGAAAGAATCACCTTGTTCCTTTGGATCGCATTATTCATCTTCCGCGTTGTTAAAAAATTAGCCTTTTCTCCGAAAGGATAGCCTTATTTATCTTTCGCATTGTCAAAAGAATTTCCTTCCATCGCCTTATTCATCTTTCGCGTTGTCGAAAGAATCGCCCTGCTCTTTTGGATCGCCTTATTCATCTTTCGCGCTGTCGAAAGAGTTGCCTTATTCCTCTTCAAGAAAGTCGTCTTATTTGTCATCCAACTTACCATTTCTATTCCCGATCAGGTTAAGGGTATAAACCTGGGCCTCATTTGATGAGGTATTTCATTTCCCGATTAGGTCAAGGGGTTAAACCTGAGCCTCATTTTGATGAGGTATTTCATTTCCCGCCCTATCGAGGTTAAGGGCTAAGCCTGAGCCTCATTTCGATGAGGTGAATCTTCTTCTTTATTCTACATTCTGTATCCACCATCATCATCTAAATTAATTCCTTCACACCCAATTAGATTCTCCTAACTAGGGCATTTTTTTTATATATATAGTCCAAATTTGGTGTATTTTCTTTGCCACTAAGCTCGCCTTACAATCGGCTTAGTAGCAAAGAGGGGCATCTGTAAACACCTCAAATTTTCACCCTCATCCAGTGTTTATATATTTCATGTGTCATTGTATATCATTGCATGCATTCAGCATACCGTTTCATTGCATTGCATGGCATTGCATGTCATTACATCTCATTTTCGAGATCCAACACTCCTGTTTTCAAAATATTTAATCGAGATTCGGGTTTTAAAACTTTTCTTTCAAAATCAATTTTTAAAACCTGGGTTTTTAATCAGCATTCTGTCATTTGCCAACCCCAGGACCTTATATTTTGAAATGTTTTCTCAGAAAACAATTTGGATTTGTTTTAAACTCAATTTTCAACCGATTTTATTTCTCAGATGAGACCCATTTAGGTGGTGTCGCTTATGGATTCCTTTACTTGTCAAAAATCTCCAAAAAATTCAGAGTTCTAGTTGGATCAAGACTCTTTTTCTGGAGTCCAGTCGGATCAGAACTCTACTTTTTACTACTTTTTTACCTGTTTTCGAAGAAAACCTTTCAAAATCTTCTGTTTTGACCAAAATTTCATAGTCTTAGTTGGATCAGGACTCTTCTTCAAGAGTCCAGTCGGATCAGGACTCTTCTTCAGAGTTTTAATCGGAGTAGGACTCTAATCTTTTACAGCTATTATATTTATTTTCAACCAAATCTTTCAAAATGAGTCAAAACTCAGAGTTTCAGTCAAAACAGGACTCTGTTCAGAGAGTCCTAGTTGGATCAAGACTCTGATCCTGATTTCAATTTTGAAAGAATCTTTCAAAAATCTTTCCATCTATCAAAACTATTATACTTTTATCAAAGAATTTCAAAATTTTAAGGTTTTAGCCCAAAGTCCTGATCAAATCAGGACTCTACCCCAGAGTCCTGATCAAATCAGGACTCTATCCAAAGTTCATTTTCTTACTTCATTTTCACTGGTTTTCAAAAGCTTTGCTTAAAATTCATCATTTGCTTACCAGAAAAACCAAAATTCTGTGAGTTCTGATTGAATCAGTACTCTTTTTCAGAGTCCTAATTAGATCAGGACTCTGAACCAAAACTTCAATTTCACCCTATTTTCACTTGTTTTTCAAAATCCTTTTATTTGTTTTCTCAGAAAATCCAAAAATTGGAGAGTTCTAGTTCAATTAGGACTCTGTCCCCAGAGTTTCAGTTGAATCAAAACTCTGTTTTATTTCAATATTTGTTATTGCTTTCACTGTTTTCACAAGTTCTTTCATCTGTTTTTCAGAAAATACCAAAAAAAATCTAGAGTTTCAGTCTGATCAAGACTCTGTCCTAGAGTCCTAATCCAGTCAGGAGTCTGTTCTAGAGTCTGTTTTTACTTCTATTTTCATTTATTTTCATTTGTTTTTCAAAAAATAGGTCATTTTGTAGAGTCTAGTTAATTAAGGACTCTATTTCAGAGCTCTGATTGAGTTAGAAGTCTAACCCTGAATGTATTTTCTGACTTGTTTTACCATTTTCGATGAAATCTTTTCAAAAACTCCTTCATTTGGCTTTTAAAAACCAAAATCACAGAGTCCTAAAAATCCAGGACTCTAACCCGAAGTTCCAGTTCACTTGAGACTCTACTTTCAAAACTTTGAATTTCAACTATTGATTTTAACCCTTTTTCAAAGCCATTTTCAGTATTTATTTCAAATTTTCAAAACTCTGATGTGGGGTTCACTCAATTGGCACCATATCCAAAGGAGTTCTGACCCAGTTGGAACTCTATGCCATTTCAAAACTTTTGATTTCAAGTCTACTTTTGAATCTCTTTTGAAAAAACTCTCATTTTCAAGTTTTAAAATCATTTTTGAAAATTCAAGTGGAGCCCACTCGTGGTGGCGCCACATTTGAAGAAGTCAAGGTTAGACTAGGGTTAGTCATTTTCCTAGTTAGGTTAGGGGTTTAGAGGAGTCAAAATCAATTTTAAAAATCCATTTTATTTAAGTTTTCAACCATTGGTTTTTAAAGGTTTTAAATTCAAGTTTTAAAAACCAAATGTGGGTCCATACTAGGTGGTGCTACATTTGGACTTTCTAGGGTTTAATTAGGTGTTAATTACGGATTAATTAGAGTCAATTTAGGTTAGAATTCTCCAAAAAAATCGTCCTCCCCATGTGGTTTATCAAAAACAATTAAAAAGAGTTCAAAAAATCAAAACTCTTCCTAAACAAATCTAGGAAAAAAAAACTATAAATAGGGGACCTAAAGGGGGTCAAAGAGAGCTCTTTTCTCCCTCAAATTTTCGTGGCTTCTTTCTCCTTTCCAGCACCTCCACCTTCCTCCATTGCAACTGCAGCCCCAAGGTGAGTTATTTAATATTATTTTATTATTTTTTATTGTTTTTTTATGATTTTATATTAGATTTCACCATTGGCACCTCCCTTTTCATGGATTAAACCATGGATTCAAGTTCAAAAACCTCAAGAGAGGTTAAAGAAGATGATTTAACTCTGTTTTGGTGTTTTTACAGGTATTCTAATCCGTTAGAATCGATTGTAGCATGGTTTTTCATGTTCTTAACCATTAAAACATG
Organism: Nuphar pumila; assembly: GCF_984573655.1. Classification (NCBI taxonomy): domain Eukaryota; kingdom Viridiplantae; phylum Streptophyta; class Magnoliopsida; order Nymphaeales; family Nymphaeaceae; genus Nuphar; species Nuphar pumila. The sequence goes on along the minus strand of NC_143262.1, from coordinate 31,427,660 downwards.
CGATTTACCCGTTAAATGGGTCAAATCCATGCTTTTTAAGGTAAAATCAAATTCCAGCCATGGATTCCCTGTATTTTATTTATTTATTTGCTTATTTATGTTTATTACATGTTTTCCAGCATAGAAATCAATTTTATTTTACTGTTTTGGTATTTTCTTTATTGTTTTCAATGATTAATGCATGCTTTATTAGGTTTTATCAAATTTCTGTGTATTTTAAGCTTGAATCAGCAAAGAACATGTTATTTCGTATTGAAGTACTCACTGTAAATTTTTTATTTTTTAATATGTGATACATGGATATGTCAGTAAACTACTGTAAAAATTTCGGATGATTTGGGATTCGGGAACTCTGTCAAAAAAAATAAAAGATTAAACCGTGATTGTTAGTCATTTAGAATCGATATTGAAATTCATAGGTAACTTGCAGTTGTGATATTTCCCTCATCTGATATCCGATTCAAGATCCGTAAAATGCAGTGGATTTCTATTGATGTAAACTATTTACTGTGAAATTTTTATAATTTTTAGTATCTGTTTATTATTTTTCCTCTGTCAGAGAATCAGATTTGAGATTTAAAACTCGTTAGGGTTTACAAAAACCCTAATCTGACTTGTGTTGATTATAGATCTCAGACCGTAGATCTGATTCATGATCTGTAAAAAAAGAGTTTCATTATTTTTAGGTCTACTATTCACTTCGGAAATTTCAGAATTTTTTTATTAAGTTTGCTATTTATTTCTGTATTTTCAACCTGAAGTATTTGTTTTAACCAATGCTAGATTCATTAAATTTTAGTTCAGATTGCCGGAAGGGTTTATCCCTAACCGAAGATGCTTTTTCCAATATGTAAAAGAGAAAATATCTGTTTTTTTGTCTAGTTAACTTTGTGAAATTTAAAAATTTTCATGGTGATTTGACCCCTGATTCGGGTCTAACATTGAAACTGGTCTGTAACCATGGGTTAAAATAGCTTATTTTAGGGTTTTAATGCAATTTTTGAAATAAAATAATGTTAAAAATATATTTTTATGATTCCAATCTGATTTTAGGGTTATAATAAGTGCAGGTGTCGATTTTTATTAAATTTGGAATTCATTTGATAATTGAATAGATCAAATTGCAAAACAGGGTACCTGAAAGATGCAAAAACACTGCCAAAATCATGATATTTGTGATATTTCTTAATTTTCTTGTATAATTTCACAATTTTAGGGTTTTTTCATGTTTAGAATCATATTAGGATGTTTCATGCTTGATTTTATGTTTATCCCAAGTTTTTACCAAAATCTATTTCAGAAAACCCTGATTTCAAGGCCATAGTCTTGCTATCAAGGGTAATTTGGTCATTTTACCTCAATTTCGAAATTCAAAACCCTAATTTTCACATTTTTAATCATGTCATATCATATTTGAGTTAATTTATCATTATTTGTATTTCAAAAGTTGTATTTTACAAAATATCTTTCTAAAAACCCTGATTTCAAGGCCATAGTCTTGCTATCTGAGGTATTTTGGTCATTTTGACCCCAATTTCGAATTTTCAAAATTTATTTCCATTATTTATTCAATTTTATTTCATATTTCATTAAGTTTATATCAGAGAATCATGGAAAAAGACTTAAATCAAGCAAAATTCAGTAATTTCTAGATATTACTGAATAAATCTAGAAAAGCCAACATATCTTCACTAACAAGTTTTCTAGTTTTGCAGGGACATAGAAGACTTTACTTTTATGCATTTAAATTCAATTAGTGATGTAAATTGTAATTAAATTTGGAATAATAATTTCAATTTATGCTTAGATTAGGATTTGCATTGCATATAGATTAATTCTGCAAATTTTAATATCTGATGAATGCATTATTCATGCACATATTACAAATCCACTATGGTCTACACGAATGACACGTGCACTAGCTCTTATGGAGTTGACAAAATCGGTGGAATTCATATTTATGGCCATAGTCAGAATACGAATGAGACCCAGATTTGTAATCTTCGTATTAGCCACATTCAGCCTACACTCTTAGGCTAACTTCAAAATGCACTGCATTTCTCAAAAATACAAAAGGATTTTCTCAATTCCTCAAAACCATGTCTTTTAAATCCATATTCATTCATTTGCAAATTCCAATTCCAATTCCAATTCAGAGAAATCAATTTTCTCAAAATTTTCTAAGTCTTATTCAGAAATCGATTTTCTCAAAACTCTAAGTTTTCAAATAATATTTCAAGTATTTTTTAAAGTTCAAAATTCGATTTTCCAAGTTATAGCTTCAATTTCCAAGTTTTAATTCAAAGAAATCAAGTTTTTTTAAAGTTATTTGAAATTCCTCAGAATCAATTTTCACAAAACTTCAAGATTTCTTCATAAATCGATTTTCACTTTCCTCAGAAATATTTCATCACCATGATTCACAATTTTCTAAGTGACATGTTATCCAAGAATTCTCCAAGTATTTCAAATCTCAAAGCAAACATCATGTTTTCAAATTTGCATTTTCAGGAAATTCATAGCACAAGCCTGATTCTTTGTGCATTTAGGAAATAGAACATGATTTAGACAAGTTGAGCAAAGCTAAGCATACAATTGATCCTTGGTTCAATTACCCCTGGTAAAGGCGCCAGGAACGGTTGAACCTCGTACCGACAGGCGAGTCCCATTCTTCGGAATTATCCTGCATTTTAAAATGGAGGCGAGTTATTTTCAAAATCTTTTTTCAAAGATCAGTTTGACTTGCAAAAGTAAAAATTTTGTGATGATAACATGTTTGGCGACCGTGATGGAACTGTCTTCGCCTGATCAATTGTGTGCTTAACCTAGTTCAAATTGTCAAAATCGTGTTTCATGGAATGTCAGCTTTTATTTCATGATATCATGTGAACCTAGAAGCCTAGACTCAAACCCAGTTGACATGGATTTCATGTAGACTAGGTATGGTTTGGTAGGACCATATTGAGGAGAATTATTCATGCTCACATAGACTTAGGTCTAATACATCACTCCTCAATCTAGGAATTGTATGAAAACAATGCTTGCTTCAAATATTTTAAAATTCTATCTCTTTAGGACTTAGAGCCCTCTGTTTGCTTGCATGTGCTCATGTTTCCAAAAACCACCCACCTACTTTTACCTGGTCTTCACGTTGCTGGGCTTTCTTCCAGAACCATAGTTTGGGACAAAGCCTCACAACTGGGCCACCTATTTGGGTTAACACCCTTCTGCCACGTACCAAGGGCCATAGTCCAACGTATATCGGCAGGTGTTCAAGGATGTTGGAAAACTTGAACCTAGAACCGGAGAAATTGATTTTATGCCACCTACATCGAGCCTCGACTTGAGTATATAGGCATAGCATGATTGAACATAGATGATCTGAACCTTAGAGTTAGGATTAAGGTCCTACAGCTACTTCAAAACTTGTGCATCTAGAGTCTGCTTTTAGGGAATGTTGTATGTGCATACTTATTTGTACAGGATATGATTGAATGTCAGTTTCTTTTACCACATTTTTCCATAAGTTTTCTAAAATACTGGACGATTTCCAAAAATCTCCAATTTTTTCATCTATTTCCATATACTATCTAAAATTCTTGTTTTATTCAAACCCTAGATGATTTTACAAATTCCCCTCTATTTTCTTCAAAACTCCAGGTGATTTTCCATCCTTTCATTCTTTTGGATCTTGCATTTCCAACTTTATTTTTATCCTGCCTGCATCTTTTCAAAATTCCTGTATTTTCCCAAGTCTTATTCCAATTCTCCATGTCTTCCAGTCTGATGGCATCCAGTCAACTCGATTCAGTCTTCCTTGAGGGTCACATCTCCTACAAGGCGCAACAAGGTCTTCCTGAACATCGAGTCCTGAGGACCGGATCCTTCTTTCCCCGGTGGTATTATTCATGGCTCAAGAACTTCTCTTGTATATTTTCGGACCATTTGAACGATTGTGGATTGGAACTGGCATCTGCATTAGGAAAACAAACAATCAACGACAATTTGATTCACGCACTGACAGAGCGGTGGAACCAGAGTACTAGTACCTTCTGGTTCCGATGGGGGGAAATGACTTTATTGATGAATGAATTCTCGGAGATTATGGGATTATCTGAACCAGTTGGTCAGCCTGGAGACCCATTGGAGAAGCAATTTTTGATCAATGTCAAGGGTCTGGATCCTCGAGACGCTTTAGCTCGCATGACAAGACGCAAGTCTTGGCCATTGATCGAGGAGAATGGAAACAAATATGTGGATCTGCTCGAAATTTATAGACAGTATGGGACATTTATGAAAGTCAGTTCCTTATCTCGAACAGCTCGAAAAAGAATGCAGCATGCGATGGTCTTATGCACTGTGGGATTAGCTCTCTTTCCAGATGGACAGAACTACATGGATATCAGGATAGCTCAACTTCTACGAAGGTGGGGAAGTCGACAGACCAGCCACCTCTCTATAGCTATGGCCGCACTCGCTTTTCTGTACCGAGGGTTGACCCGTTTCACACTTGGAGAATCAATTCTAGTTGAAGGGTGCACCTATGCATTGCAATCTTGGTTCCTCCGGCATGTGCCAGCCTGAGCCAGTTCATTCAGATACAATGGTGAAAAGCTTCTTCCAGTTGCTCGATACAGGTTCTTGATCGATAACCTTCAGGAGGAAGAGGTCATGTGGGACTTCTTTGATCGTCAGGAGTCACCTCCCAGATATACTTATGCATATGGCAAGTAGTTCAGGCTACTTAGTCCATTCTTCTGCGCATACTACCATCCAGAGCGATGTGTCAGACAGTTCTCTCAAAGACAGAAGCGCATAAAGATTCGTCTACTATCAGGGATCTTGCCAGAATTCGATCTCACATCAGATCAGTGGTCTAGAGCGTACCATTCTGCCAGACATGGCTGAGATTCTTTTGTTACTCTCACTATTTTTCCTGGTCCTCGAATATCCAATGATTATCAGGAGTGGTGGAAAATTGTTCGACCCCCTCCCCTTTGTCAAGTTTATTATTAATAAAATTATGTCTTTTTTCTTCAATAAAATTCCCTTAATTTTCATCCTATCTTGGTTTGACGACCTCGCCTAGGTAACAAGGCACATTTTTAGTTGTTTATTTTGCAATGAATAGCAACACAATTGTTGTGACCCCAGCGACGACTCAGTTCCTAGTAATGGGATATCCTTCAAATTGTCTACCGGATATTCAAAAAATATTTCCTATTTAAAACCATTTTCAGCAGCTAATCCTCAGTTTTGCTCTGCAGAGAGCACCTGCATCCTTACATGGTTCAGACAAGATCCGGAAAGAAAACCGCGCAAGTCCAGATTACTAGTTCCCCGTCAGTTTTAGTGCAAGAAATGGCCTCTTCACAATCTGCCGGAAATGGAAAAGCAACAAGATAATGATGACATCGATCCTCAGATGTATTTGTTATTCCAAAGAATGCTGAGCAAATTATTGTCTGAGGAAACAGGGGCCAACTCAGGAAAGGCCCAGAATAAGAAAAAGGTCAAAGGCTGAACAGTGAAGAAGAATGTGAAGATCACCAGAAAGCAGAATCGTCATGAAGAAACATCTGATGAATCAGCAGGAGATACTGATGATGAATATGAAACTCACCGAGCATCTAGAAAATCTATTCAAGGGCAGGGGTCAGCTTATAAATCTGGTAATCAGTCTGTCAAAGACCCTACTCAGCCACAACTCCGAGATGTGATGAAAATGGTCAAGGATCTGCAGGCCCATGATAAGGGTAAAAGGGTCTTTACAAACAAAGACTTTTATGACGGATTGGATGGAGATGATGATCTCGATAACCTCCCCAAGAAATTCATTAAGTTTGATGGTTCGGGAGACCCAAAGGCACACCTCGCCCTTTTCTTTGCAGAATGTTCCAAGTTCAGGAGAAATAACCGAGCCTTATTTCTTTGTTTCCCTCGCTGTCTGGAGGGTATTGCAGCAAAATGGTATTCAGAGCATATTAATCCTATAGAGCTGAAAGAGTTTGACAAAGTGGTCAATTTGTTTATTGAACGTTTTTTATTCAATGCTTAGGCCCTCCCGACTCTTAGTCATCTCTGCAGTATAAAGCAGAAGGAAAACGAGAAAGCCAGGGATTTTATTCATAGGTGGAGATCCGCTTGTAACAAGATGCGTGATCCGATATCAGAGGGACATGCACTATTTTTTATCTTGAGTAACTTCTCGCAACCCCTAAGGGGACTGATTTTCACCTCTCCATCCAAGACCTTTATAGAATTGACAGAACGAGCTGAATGGCTCGAGTTGTGTAATACCCAAAAATTTTAATGATTTATAAATTCTGCAGAAAATTAAAGTTTTAATTTTTATTTATTCTGAATGTGAATTATAGTATTAAAACCCTGATTTTTTGGTTAGTATTGTTCAAAGTAAAGATCTGAATCTATATTTGAAATCCTGATAAAATTTTGTTGAGGCTTGTTCGAAAATCAGAATTCAGGGACATTCTAGTCATTAGTCAAATTGTCAAAGGGTAGCTTAGTAATTTGCCAATTCAGTAGCATTTTTTGGTAAAATGCCCAACTATATAAGGTCAAAATAGTAATTTTTCTTTTAGGGATATTTTCGGGGAATTAATAAAATTGTTAGGGACACAAACGGTAATTTACCATTTTCAATGGCAGGCTATGTAATTTATTGAATTGTAGAAAGACAATCATGTAATTCTAAATCCCCTTATGGCAATCCTGAAAGATGGAATTGATCTAAGGTTAAATTGGGTATTAAAAAGTAGCAAATTGAATAAAATATATTAATTTATAATATTTTAATCTAAGACCATGGTTTTAGAAAAACCACTGGCCCAAAACCATGGACAGGCTATGGTTTTCCAAAACCATGGGATGACAAGTGTCACTCCTTAGTGAGGAGGTGACACTAAGCCTCTCTCTCTCTTTGACACTTGTCAGAAGAATGACAAGTGTCATTCAAAAATTAATTTTTTATTTACTTTGGTGACAAATGTCACCAAAGTGGGCCCATAGGAGGGGCGACATCCCCTCTCTCTCCTATAAATACCCCCTCTCTCTCTACCCAAGTCCAAGACCCCCTCTCTCTCTAAGCTATCTCTCTCTCTACCTTTGAATTTCTCTCTCTAACTTTTAAACCTAAACCTTCGTAGAATCTCAGATTTTTTCTAAGAAACCTCTTATAGCCCTTTTCCTCTTTCCTTAAGCGAAGTCAGTTCTTCTGCAAGAAGCTCCGTCAGATCAGAAACAGCCTCGAGAGCGCTGCCTGCAGGAGTTCTGCTAAACTTAGCAGAAAAGTCGGATTTGGACAGTGGAAGCGCTGCTCAAATCAACTAAACGAGGTTAGTATTCAAAAACCCTCTTCTAAATTCAAATTCATACTTTTTGAGTTTCCCTATTCTCTTTCTGAACCCCAACCCTTTTTCTTTTGGATTTAAATTTTTACAATTTTGCCAAAATTTAATCCAACCGAGCCTCTACATAGGGGAAGCTCTGTTTAAATCTTTTTAAATGTTTTTAAAACTATTTTAGCAGTAGTTCTGGCAAAATTTTCTAAAAGACTTCTGAAAAACTGAGTTTTTATAGCAGGAGTTCTACCAAAATAATTTAAAGATTTTTGAAAAAAGTATAATTAGTATAGCAGTAATTCTGGCCAAATTTTTAAATGATTTCTGAAAAAAATCAATTATTTTAATTAGAATTCTTTCAGATATTTTAGAAATTTCGAGTTTATTTAGTAGAAGTTATATCAAAATTTTTATAACTATTTTAGAAAAAAATGATTTTTATAAAGGAAATTTTGTTAAAATTTTCAAAAAATCAGTTTTAATATTTGAATCAATTTTTTTGAAAAACCTTTATAAAAATATTTGTGACACAAAGTCATGTTCGAATTTTTACAACTCGAATTGAAGTTCAAATCCTTTTTCGAACATTTAAGTTATTACAGATGAAACTCTGTGAAAATTTTTATAAAAGTTTTAAGGTCAATTATAAATAAATTTTTAGATTTTTTATAATTTCTTCAAAAGATATTTCTTTAAGTTTATAGGACAAATACTACCCAAAATTCGATAAAAAGTATTAACTAGTATAATAAATTTTATCACATTAAATCAAAGCACGTGCGCTTTATCCTGTTCTCCTTAGTTCTATCGAAATCCAAGTAAGTTATTCTATCAAAATCTTATAATTTTATATTAGACATGCTTTTGATTCATGTTTTTAATTCGTTCATGATTATCTAATATTGATTCATAATCAAATGCATATTTTAATATTCGCATGAATAAATATTTGTTCTGAATGACAAGATTTTCAATCTTATGATTTGAATAAAATTTTAATGGGTACTATGGTCAAAACTTTGATTTTGATAAAAGAATTTTGTATAGCATGTTGATTTTTGAAAGATTTTATTGTTGCAGGATTCATGTCTATGCAAACTTAATTCTTGCCTTCATAGACGAATGTTCGTTGTAATAGAGCAAAATTCTGGATGGGGTGGATACATATGAACCGTGTTTATTTGAAAGGAATGATTTGGCTATTGAGCCTAGTTTTGAAAAGATGAAAAGTCCTATAAAAGAATCCTTCAAGCCCATCTAGGTTTAGCCTACCCTGGAAGGGGTAGTGGTACAACCAGGAGTGACATTGTGAAGATGATGATTGTTGGGAGCAATAGATTCCCTGGGCCTCCTGTCACTCAGGTTGAGGAGGTCGAGACAACGGGTCTCAAGGCTGCCGCATGCTAGTGGATGCATCCAACTCTCCTTGTTTGCTCGCCATTGCTGAGAATCTTTCCGGTCGTTGACCGCTCGCTTGGGAGCCCGTTTCACTCAAGTATCCGAGTAATCCACAATAGAATAATACACCCCCAGAATACTTAGTTTGAGATCGAAGTACCCTCCACCGTACCAGGAGGGCGTTAATATCGAAACAATGACCTTTTCTTTCACAGAATTTGATCTGAAATTATGCATTGTTGATATAAAACATAATCATGTTTTAAATTATTTTTAATTGTTGTATTTTTAATTGCATAATTATTCTTGAATGTATGCATTTTGATTTGTAAATTATTTAAATCATGCTTAATATTTGAATTGTATGATTCTGATTAATGACTTACTTGGCTATCATAAGTCTAACCCCGTTTTATGGGGATTTCAGGTTCAGATATGGAATAGGAGATATTATAGTGGATGTTGCACAAGTGCGACATCGAAGAATCCAGATTCCCAAGATTCTGAGATTAATTTAGGATTTATTTTAAATTTAATCCTAAATGTTTTCATTTTTTAACCTTGTAAAAAGACTATGTATATAGTGTTAATATAAATTTTTTTTGCTCTTGTTATAAATTGTGAAATGTGACGTGCCGAGGTTTAAAAACCGGAAGTCAAAACCATTTTCGCTATTTAAAAAAAAAATTATTGCATTTTAAAAGGTTTTAAAACCACGGGGCGTTACAGTTGGTATCAGAGCGGAGTTTTGGGAAATCTGGTTCGAGATCCACCTTATCCATACATTACACTGTAAGTATTTACTTTAGATTTTTATTTTATTATTATTGTTAAATCATTATTTTTCTTATAGATGAGTCCTCAAGATTTGGTCAATATCATTAAAGAACTTGTCAAGGATGTTCAAAAGCTAGAAAAATCGCATACAGTACAAAAAAGGGTGGTGGATAATTTAGAAAATAAAGTTCAAAGTCTCACAAAAGAAAAAGAAAACTTAGAAAAATGTCATAGGTGTTTAGAGACCCATTTATCACAACCTTGCCCACTGGAATTGAAAGAATGTTTATTCTGTGGAGAAGTTGGGCATATAAAAAAAGAATGCCAAGTGAAGATGGGTTGTATTAAAAGATAGCGAGCCGCTGAAAACCTACCAAATCAACAGTCCCGTGTGGTTATTCTTGCTGCTCCTCTTCCAATGAAACCTATTGTCATTTCATCCGTCTCACCCATAGTACCTGCTCTTGCACCCACTTTAACTCCCTTGGACTTTGTATTTTCAGTTCAACCCCCTGATCCTATATATACCCCAAGGGAACCTACGGATGACCTTAGCTTATATTTAGGAAATCTAGATAAACAAGTTTATAATATAGATCCAAATGTTGCAGGGCCTTCTCATCCACCAGGGCGAATTAGGAACAAGAGGAATTATATGGAAAAATTTGTCAAGCTTCCATAGGATATCTTTTGTTAACTTTTTGTTAAATATGTAAATTCTTGTAAATATGGGTTTTGATGTATATATATGTTCATATGAATAAATGTTCTTTCTACCTCAATCTAAGTCTGATCATTATTTATCAAGGATGCATCGTCAAGCATCAAATAAGCAATCCAAGGAGCAGAATGGTCAACAAGAATTCATTATGGAAACATTAAATAATTTAGCAGCTGCTATAAGAGATCAAAATCAGAATAGGCAAGACTTAGCTACATCTTCAAAATCCTGTCCAAGTCATAATGAAGTCTCTTATGAGAAGTTTCTCAAATTAGATCCACCTACATTCTCAGAAAAGATGGATCCAGAAGCTGCAGAGGTCTGGATCCGAGAAATAGAAAATATTTTTCGTGTTCTGACCATACCTGAAGATCGTAAGGTAAACTATGCAGCATATAGATTAAAGGGAGATGCAGAAAGGTGGTGGGCATCCACCTTAGAAATTAAATTTGGCAATAGATATGTTACTTGGGAACAATTTATTGAAGTTTTCTATGCTGCATATTTCCCCAAGCATGAAAGAAGCCGTAAGATGAGGGAATTCCTTGAATTACAACAAGGAGGACTCTCTTTATCTGAATACATTACTAAATTCAGAAATTTAGAGAAGTATTGCCCAAATGTCTATAATACGGAAGACGAAAGGGCAATGAAATTTACTAGAGGATTGAAGCCAGTTCTACGAACCAAAGTCCTCACTAGTAGGCCAGAAACCTTAGACAAGGCGGTGAAAATAGCTACATTGATACAAGAAGATTGAGAAGAAATACAGAAGAATCAATCTGGCAGAATGATTTCTCAATTCAGAGGCCAAAGGAGTTGGCCTAAAAGAAATTTTGAAGGAAGAAGGTTCATCCCTCCAACAAAGAGGCCACGACAGCAGTTTCAAGCCAATCAACCACAACTACTAGCTAGATCGTGTCAGAATTGCTATCGATCCCATCCAGGACAACCCTGCCTCCGAACGACTAGTGGTTGTTTATATGTGGTAAGTCAGGCTATTTTATTAAAGACTGCTATAAAAAAGAAATGGATGAACATGCTCGAGGCCTTATTAGACCTCGCTCTCAACAACAATCCCAGTATCCGTACCAGCAACAGCAACAACAACAACAACAACAACAACAACCACAACCACAATAGCAACAACCACGACCGCAGAATAAAAAGGTACCAGGTCACGTTTATGCTGCCAATGTTGATCAACTATCTAAAGGTAACCTGATTCAAGGTACTTTAACTATAGCTGGACATGCTTCTTTTACTCTATTTGATTGTGGTTCAACTCATTCTTTTATTTCCAAGAAGTTTACTATTTTACTTAATATGCCTATCAAGTCTTTGAACTGTGCTCTGGAAGTGGTCAACCCAGTAGGATGTAAATCTTTTTGTGGGTCATACTTGCCGAATCTAGAAGTATATATTGAAGGACAGAATTTACCTGCCGACCCAATTCTATTAGACATGTCAGATTTTGATATTATATTGGGTATGGATTGGCTACATCAACATCATGCAAGAATATTTTGTCAGGAAGGAAAAGTTATTTTTTCTCAACCAGGTATTCCTAAGGTAGAATTTAGATTATCCAATTCTACTCCTAAAAATCAAGTTATTTCTTCTTTAAAGACCCAGAGATATTTGAGGAATGGATGTACGGTCTTTTTAGTCAGCATTACTCTTGCCAAGCCAGTAGAAATTTCCTTTGAAAGTCTGGATATTGTTCGTGAATTTTCAATTGTTTTTCCTGATGAATTACCAGGACCTCCTCCACATAGAGAGATAGAGTTTAGTATTGAGTTAATACTAGGAACTGCACCAATTTCTAAGGCTCCTTATAGGATGGCTCCAGCAGAACTCACAAAATTAAAAAAGCAATTATTGGAATTAATGGAGCTGGGATTTATTAGACCAAGTATGTCTCCCTGGGGAGCACCAGTAATATTTGTAAAGAAGAAAGATTGGTCATTAAGATTATGTATAGATTACAGACTTCTTAATCAAGTTACCATAAAGAATAAATATTCGTTGCCACGAATTGAAGATTTATTTGATCAATTACAGAAGGCTAAGGTATTCTCAAAGATTGATCTTAGGTCTGGATATCATCAACTTAGAATCAAGGAAGAAGACATTTCTAAGACAGCCTTTCGGACAAGGTATGGACACTATGAATTCACTATCATGCCTTTTGGACTTACAAATGCACCAACAACCTTTATGGATCTTATGAACCGTGTGTTCAGACCATTTGCAGATACATTTATGATTATTTTTATTGATGATATTCTAATTTATTCCAAAAATAAGGAACAACACCAGGAACATTTAAGGATTATTCTGGATACTTTGAGGAAAAATCAGTTTTATGCCAAATTTTCTAAGTGCGAATTTTGGTTGGAAAAAGTTATGTTTTTGGGTCATGTGATTTCAAAAGATGGAATCTCAGTGGATCCTGCTAAAGTGAAAGTAGTATTAGAATTGAAACAACCTAAGAATATTACAGATATTCGAAGTTTTCTTGGACTTGCAGGATACTACCAAAAATTCATTCAAGATTTCTCCCGTATAGCATCACCGATGACTAGACTTCTAAAGAAGGGTGTTAAATTTGATTGGGACACTAAATGTGAAGAAAGTTTCCAAATTTTGATAGAAAAGCTCACTACATCTCCAGTGCTTACTTTACCCTCAGAACATGGTGGATTTGAGGTTTAGATGCTTCTGATACTGGTCTAGGTTGTGTATTGATGCAACACAGAAAAGTTATTGCTTATGCATCAAGACAGTTGAAAAATCATGAGAAGAATTAACCAACCCATGACTTAGAACTTGCGGCAGTTGTTTTTGCACTAAAGATCTGGAGACATTATTTATATGGAGAACAATTTGAAGTATGCAGTGATCACAAGAGCCTCAAAGATTTGTTCTCGCAGAAAGAATTGAATATGAGACGGCGACGTTGGCTAGAATTTATTAAAGACTATGAGTTCACACTTTCTTATCATCCTGAAAAGGCGAATATTGTAGCTGATGCTCTTAGTCGCAAAACTAGAGACACTTTGGCAAGTCTCATAGACAAAGAATAGAAACTTATTGAAGATTTCATTAATTAGAAACCCTTTGCAACTGAAACAGGAAGGATTTTATTATCAAACTTAATTGTTCGACCAGAAATCCTCATCCGAATTGTTACTGAACAAAGTAAAGATTCTCAACATGAAGAATTTTTAGCCAGAGCCCAACAGGAAGATGATGTTTCTTTTCGACTTAAAGAAGATGAGAGTATTTTGATGAATGATCGAATATGGGTACCAAATAACCCTGAATTGAGAAATGAAATCCTTAAAGAAGCCCATAAAAGCAAGTATACTATCCACCCAGGAAGTACAAAGATGTTCAAAGATTTGCAAAGAAAGTACTGGTAGACTAGTATGAAGAAAGATGTGGCAAATTATGTTTCAAAGTGTTTGATTTGCCAACAAGTAAAGGCAGAACATCAGAAGCCAGGTGGAATGATGCAACAAATTGAAATTCCACAATGGAAATGGGAAGGAATTACTATGGATTTCATAGTGGGTTTACTAAAGACTCGAAAACAGCATGATGCAATTTGGGTTATTATTGACCAATTAACTAAATCAGATCAGTTTCTACCTATTTGTATAAGTCAATCTTTGGAAAGTCTGGCAGATTTATACATTCGAGAGATTGTAAGACTACATGGAATACCAATTTCGATTATCTTTGATCGTGATCCCAGGTTTACTTCTCGAACCAACTTCAGCAGGCTTTGAGAACAAAATTAAAGTTCAGTTCTGCATTTCATCCCCAAACTGATGGACAATCAGAGCGTACTATTCAAACTTTAGAAGATATGTTACGCGCCTATATACTAGAATGGAAAGGAGATTGAGATATTCATATTATGCTAGCTGAATTCGCTTATAATAATAGTTATCATGTCAGTATTGGAATGACGCCATACGAAGCTTTATATGGAAGACCTTGTCAATCGCCACTCTATTAGAATGAAATTGGTGAACGAAAGTTAGAGTCACCAATGATACTACAACATTACACTCAGCAAGTAAATTTGATCCGAGACAGACTACGCGCTGCCCAGAGTCGACAAAAAGGATATGCTGATCAAAGACGGAAGGAACTCGCTTTTGAAGTTGATGATATGGTTTTTGTCAAAGTATCTCCAACCAAAAGTGTGTTCAGATTTGGAAAAAAGGGAAAGTTAAGTCCTAGATTTGTAGGACCTTTTAAAATTCTAGAACGAATCGGTGAAACTGCTTATAGAATCGAATTGCCTCGTCAGTATGCACAGATTCATAATGTATTTCATGTTTCAATGTTGCGAAAATATATTTATGATCCATCTCATATTATCCAGCATCAAGATATAGCAATTCGAGAAGACATGACTGTTGAGGAAAAGCCTATAAAAATTATGGATAGAAGGGATCAAATTCTAAGAACAAAGACTATTCCTCTGGTTAAAGTCAGATGGCAGCATCACGGAATCGAAGAATGTACTTGGAAACCTGAAAACAGCATCAAAGAGAAGTATCCAGAACTTTTTGATTAAGTTGTACAATGAATTTCGAGGACGAAAATTTTCTTTTAGGGGGGTAGAATGTAATACCCAAAATTTTTAATGATTTATAAATTCTGAAGAAAATTCAAGTTTTAATTTTTATTTATTCTGAATGTGAATTATAGTGTTAAAACCCTAATTTTTTTGGTTAGTATTGTTCAAAGTAAAGATCTGAATCTATATTTGAAATCCTGATAAAATTTTGTTGAGGCTTGTTCGAAAATCAAAATTTAGGGACATTCTAGTCATTAGTCAGATTGTCAAAGGGTAGATTAGTAATTTGCCAATTCAATGGCATTTTTCGGTAAAATGCCCAACTATATAAGGTCAAAATAGTAATTTTTCTTTTAGGGATATTTTCAGGGAATTAATAAAATTGTCAGGGACAAAAACGATAATTTACCATTTTCAATGGCAAGCTATGTAATTTATTGAACTGCAGAAGGACAATCATGTAATTCTAAATCCCCTTATGGCAATCCTGAAAGATGGAATTGAGACAAGGTTAAATTGGGTATTAAAAAGTAGCAAATTGAATCAAATATATTAATTTATAATATTTTAATCTAAGACCATGGTTTTAGAAAACCCACTGGCCCAAAACCATGGACAGACCATGGTTTTCCAAAACCATGGGAGGACAAGTGTTACTCCTCAGTGAGGAGGTGACACTAAGCCTCTCTCTCTCTTTGACACTTGTAAGAAGAATGACAAGTGTCATTAAAAAATTAATTTTTTATTTACTTTGGTGACAAATGTCATTAAAGTGGGCCCCACACGGAGGCGACATCCCCTCTCTCTCCTATAAATACGCCCTCACCCCCTCTCTCTCTACCCAAGTCCAAGACCCCCTCTCTCTCTAAGCTCTCTCTCTCTCTCCTACTTTTTCTCTCTACCTTTGAATTTCTCTCTCTAACTTTTAAACCTAAACCTCCGTAGAATCTCCGATTTTTTCTGAGAAACCTCTTCTAGCCCTTTTCCTCTTTCCTTAAGCGAAGTCCGTTCTTCTGCAAGAATCTCCGTCAGATCAGAAACAGCCTTGGGAGCGCTGCCTGCAGGAGTTCTGCTAAACTTAGCAGAAAAGTCGGATTTGGATAGCGGAAGCGCTGCTCAAATCAACTAAATGAGGTTAGTATTCAAAAACCCTCTTCTAAATTCAAATTCATACTTTTTGAGTTTCCCTATTCTCTTTCTGAACCCCAACCCTTTTTCTTTTGGATTTAAATTTTTACAATTTTGCCAAAATTTAATTCAACTCAGCCTCTACATAGGGGAAGCTCTGTTTAAATCTTTTTAAATGTTTTTAAAACTATTTTAGCAGTAGTTTTGCCAAAATTTTCTAAAAGACTTTTGAAAAATTGAGTTTTTATAGCAGGAGTTCTGCCAAAATAATTTAAAGATTTTTGAAAAAAGTATAATTAGTATAGCAGTAATTCTGACCAAATTTTTAAATGATTTCTGAAAAAAAATCAATTATTTTAATTAGAATTCTTTCAGATATTTTAGAAATTTCGAGTTTATTTAGTAGAAGTTATATCAAATTTTTTATAACTATTTTAGAAAAAATTGATTTTTATAAAGGAAATTATGTTAAAATTTTCAAAAAATCAGTTTTAATATTTGAATCATTTTTTTTTAAAAACCTTTATAAAAATATTTGTGACACAAAGTCATGTTCGAATTTTTACAAGTCGAATTCAAGTTCAAACCCTTTTTCGAACATTTGAGTTATTACAAAGGAAACTCTGTAAAAAAATTTATAAAAGTTTTAAGGTCAATTATAAATAAATTTTTAGATTTTTTATAATTTCTTCAAATTTATAGAACAAATACTTCCCAAAATTCGATAAAAAAGTATTAACTAATATAATAAATTTTATCAGATTAAATCAAAGCACGTGCGCTTTATCCTGTTCTCCTTAGTTCTATCGAAATCCAAGTAAGTTATTCTATCAAAATCTTATAATTTTATATTAGACATGCTTTTGATTCATGTTTTTAATTCATGCATGATTATCTAAATTTGATTCATAATCAAATGCATATTTTAATATTCGCATGAATAAATCTTTGTTTAGAATGACAAGATTTTCAATCTTATGATTTGAATAAAATTTTGATGGGTACTATGGTCAAAACTTTGATTTTAATAAAAGAATTTTGTATAGCATGTTGATTTTTGAAAGATTTTATTGTTGCATGATTCATGTCTATACAAACTTAATTCTCGCCTTCATAGGCGAATGCTCGTTGTAATAGAGCAAAATTCTGGATGGGGTGGATACATATGAACCGTGTTTATTTGAAAGGAATGATTTGGCTATTGAGCCTAGTTTTGAAAAGATGAAAAGTCCTATAAAAGAATCCTTCAAGCCCATCTAGGTTTAGCCTACCCTGGAAGGGGTAGTGGTACAACCAGGAGTGACATTGTGAAGATGATGATTGTTGGGAGCAATAGATTCCCTGGGCCTCCTGTCACTCGGGTTGAGGAGGTCGAGACAACGGGTCTCAAGGCTGCCGCTTGCCAGTAGATGCATCCAACTCTCCTTGTTTGCTTGCCATTGCCGAGAATCTTCTTGGTCATTGACCGCTCGCTTGGGAGCCCGTTTCACTCAAGTATTCGAGTAATCCACAATAGAATAATACACCCCCAGAATACTTAGTTTGAGATCGAAGTACCCTCCACCGTACCAGGAGGGCGTTAATATCAAAACAATGACATTTTCTTTCACAGAATTTGATCTGAAATTATGCATTGTTGATATAAAACATAATCATGTTTTAAATTATTTTTAATTGTCATATTTTAAATTGCATAATTATTCTTGAATGTATGCATTTTGATTTGTAAATTATTGAAATCATGCTTAATATTTGAATTGTATGATTCTGATTAATGACTTACTTGGCTATCATAAGTCTAACCCCGTTTTATGGGGATTTCAGGTTCAAATATGAAATAGGAGATATTACAGTGGATGTTGGACAAGTGCGGCATCGAAGAATCCAGATTCCCAAGATCCTGAGATTAATTTAGGATTTATTTTAAATTTAATCTTAAATGTTTTCATTTTTTAACCTTGTAAAAAGACTATGTATATAGTGTTAATATAAATTATTTTTGCTCTTGTTATAAATTGTGAAATGCGACGTGCCGAAGTTTAAAAACCTGAAGTCAAAACCATTTCCGCTGTTTTAAAAAAAATTATTGCATTTTTAAAGGTTTTAAAACCACGGGGCGTTACAAGTTGAGTATGGAGAATGGATCTTACGAGGGTTTCATCTTCACCAAGAATAGCAATCAACAAGAATAAAAAAGAAAATCAATTTCACCTTCTCTTCCAACGCCGGCCACAGTGACTGCAAAAATAGCAAGAGCAACCATACAGGCCAAAAAGAAAAGTCTTCCAAGCAAAATAAAAAGTTGGATCAACAAAAAGAAAAGATAAAGCGAGATGGTTGGGGTAGTGATCGCCAGTTTACTCCTCTCAAACAAACACTCGAAGAAACCCTTGAATTCATGCTGACCAAGGGATTAGTGAAGCTCCCAAAGGCCACAACTCCTCCCACCATCATGGGAGGGTTCATGAATCATTTCTGCAAGTTCCATCGGGCAGTAGGGCATGACATCGATCATTGTTTTGTCTTCAAAAATATTGTTCGGGACTGCATTGACAAGAGCCTCCTTGCTGAAGATGAAGAAGAAGACGAGTTGGCCATCCTGACCAAGCCTTTCCCAGATCATTCAGAAAATTGATGATGCCAAAATTTTCTGCTTTCTTCCTTTTGTTTTGCCAGTCACCTCGTAGGGGAAAGTCCGCCCAGTTTTTGAAACCTTTTGGTCGAGTACTTATAAGTATGCAGTCTTTTTGTTATCAGTTCTGCTTATCAATAAAATGTTCATTTTCTTCATCCAATACTTCTTTCTTTTGTCCCATTAGGGCACCTTTTAAAAAAAAACAAATAAATAAATAAATGTAACATTTTCGTTTTAAAGAATCCTCTTTGCCATCGGCTTCTATTAAGCCACATTAAATTCCCTTTCTTTTCGAGATGAGGGGCAATCCCAACATCTTTCATGAGAGAAATGAAATTACCTATGAGGGTTTTTCAAAAATCATGAAATTTTAAAAAAAAATTACGAACATCTTCATTATGATCACCCAAAAGTTTAATACTTTGGTCCAATCTTTTTCAAAAATCAACCATCGCGGTGATCTTCTTTTCTTAAATTTAATTTTGAACATTATCTTTAAAAATCAACCCTTGTGTTGATTTTCTTTTCCAAAATTATTGTTAAACCAATTCATTTTCAAAATCAACCCTCATGATGATCTCTCAACCCCCGTGTTGATTCCCCTTTCAAAGATCGGCTCTCACGCTGATCATTCTTCAAAATCAACCTTGCAGTTGATTTTCTTCCCAAAATGATTTCTCACTTTCAAAATAACATTCTCCTTTTACTTTAAAGATCCCATGTGCAAGCACTTTCTCACTTCTCATTTTGCTTTTATCATTTCAAAGGGATAATATAATTCTGTTTCTTTTCCTCGATTTTTAAGCATCAATAAAATTATTAAATTTGCCAATAATTTGGCACCATTTTATTTGTGTCTCTTTCCTTTTCACAATATGTCTCTTGTGAGGAATGACCTTGAGGATGTCTCTCAATCAAGAAGCCTGTCACCTTATTCCTCGATTATCCTTCTTTGTATTCAAAATCTTCCTCCCTAGTTACACTGGGGCATTTTTTTTTAAAAACTATCTTTACTTCAAACCATTCTGTATGCAGGCAGGATAAACCAATATCTCTTTTTGCATGTATACGCACCCACTTACATTATTTTTGCATTCATTTACATTTTATGTGCATTTGCATTTCATTTTGCATTAATTCTGCATCCATTTTCTTCCCCTTCAGGTTAAGGGATAAACCTGAATCATTTTCCATGATTTCCCCAAAATTCTCCAATTTCTATTCATATCCCCGTTCAGGATAAGGGGTTAATCCTGAAAATCAGACCACATACCTCTAAATATGATGGTCTTTTTCATTGCAAGTCCAATAATCCGGTCCTCAAACTAGCCATTCTCAAAACTTTCAATCCCAGTCCTCGCATTGTCGATTTTCAAAATTCAATCTTCTGATTAAAGATTTTTCTTTAAGATTCGAACTCGACTCGAACTTCCAATTCTCCTTGAGATTCGAGTTTCTACTCAAACTTCTAAATTTTCTTTGAGATGCGAGTTTTGACTCGAATTTTCCAATTTCTCTTTAAGATTCGAGCCCCGACTCGAACCTTCCAGCTTTCCTTTGAAGATTTGAGTTTTAAACTTGAGTCTTCTCTCCTTCCAGCTTTCCTTCGAAAATTTTGAGTTTTAAACTCGAGTTTTCCTTTGAAGCATTGGGTTTCGACCCGAATTTTCTCTCCTTAAAAACCAAACTTCCTAACTTTCCTTCAAAGGCTCGAGTTTCGACTCGAATTTTTCTGTTTTCCTTGTAGAACCCGAGTCCTGACTCAGTCATTCTTTCAAAACCAACTTCTGAGTTGGACTTACCTTCAAAATTCAGCATTGTGCTAAGACTTACTTTTAGAATTCCAATTTCGTATTTGATTTACCTTTAGAGTCTAGGTTCGTGTTGGACCTTCATTCAGAATCCCACTGATGTGTCAACTCGGATATCAAGCAATTTCTTTCACCAAAGATTCTAAAAATATTTTGCCAAATTGTCATTAAATATTTGTTGATTTCAAAACCTTTATTGCATAAAAGAATTACCTCAAAATTACATTCAGTATTACTTCCAAAAGGACAAAGCTTTTGCGAAGAAGGATTCAAAATTCAAAATCATTCAATTGGCCAACCAAAAGGACAAAGAATAAATCTGCGATATGGCCAGCAAAGAAAATTCAATGTCATTGTAAAGCCATAAGTGATTGATATTGATCGTAGTCAATGGCACACTTTTAAAGATCATTCTTGGAAAATAAAGCAGTCGAAATATCCTGGGTAATACAGAAAAATCCACTCAATCTCCATATCTTCTCAATCACCTAAGCTGCAATTAAATATCTGCAAAAGGGATCTCTCAATTGTCGTCAAGATGAAGGCGAATTAGGCGAGTCGACCCTCGAGGCCAAAGAAGATTTGAATCATCTCCAAGATGACGGAGTTTGTGACAGATCCTTCCAGGGAAAGTCCAAAGCACTGTCAAGATGAAGGCAGATGCAATGAGCCTCCCGACAAACCTTAAAAGATATTTAATTTCTGCTATCATCAAGAGATTTTTAACCAAAGAGCCAATAATCGTCAATATAATCCCTGAGAGAAAAGAAGGATCGAAACATCTTTGATATGAAGGAGTTTGTGACGTACCCTTCCAAAAAAAATAGAAAGAGAGAAAAGTCAGAACATCTCCAGAATAAAGGATGATGTAATCCCCGAATACCCAAGAAAGCTCCAATTCTGTCAAAAAGAGAGTGCAGAAAGCTCATCATGAGAAAAGAATCCTAGGATATCAGACTGTCGAATTTATCAAGAATCTTCATTAATTTTGTGAAATTCTTTTATCAATATTCTTTCACCAATAGCTCTCGCAATATCAAAAATACTTTCTTTTCTGTCCCTATCAAGGAAATTGATAGCTTTCTTGAAAGAAAGCCAATTGTAAGCAATTTGAATTTGAATCTTGATTCTACGGAGTTAGCTCAATTGGAGGTAATACTTTGGGTAGAAAAGAGAAAATATTTTCGTACCGATATACATCATTGTTTAGTATTTTGAATCAACAAACAATTTTTAACATTTTGACAATATTTTCTTACTATCTTGACATGAAGTGAAGAGCTCAATGCCCATCTTGACACATTCTGGCATCACCTTTTGCCTCCTTGAGAGAGTAACCTTTATCATCTTTCGCGTTGTTGAAAGATTAGCCTTCTCTCCAAAAGGATAGCCTTTGTCATCTTTCACGTTGTTGAAAGATTAGCCTTCTCTCCAAAAGGATAACCTTATTCATCTTTCGCATTGTCGAAAGAATCGCTTTGTTCCTTTGGATCACCTCATTCATCTTTCGCGTTGTCGAAAGAATCGCCTTGTTCTTACGGATCACCTTATTCATCTTTCGCGTTGTCGAAAGAATCGCCTTGTTCCTTTGGATCACCTTATTCATCTTTCGCGTTGTTGAAAGAATCGCCTTGTTCCTACGGATCACCTTATTCATTTTTCGCGTTGTTGAAAGAATCGCCTTGTTCCTATGGATCACCTTATTCATCTTTCGCGTTGTCGAAAGAAGCACCTTGTTCCTATGGATCACCTTATTCATCTTTCGCGTTGTCGAAAGAATCGCCTTGTTCCTTTGGATCACCTTATTCATCTTTCGCATTGTCGAAAGAATCACCATATTCCTTAGGATCACCATATTCATCTTTCGCGTTGTCGAAAGAATCACCTTATTCCTTTGGATCGCCTTATTCATCTTCCGCGTTGTTAAAAGATTAACCTTTTCTCTGAAAGGATAGCCTTATTTATCTTTCGCTTTGTCGAAAGAATCACATTGTTCCTTTGGATCACCTTATTCATCTTTCGCGTTGTCGAAAGAATCACCTTGTTCCTTTGGATCGCATTATTCATCTTCCGCGTTGTTAAAAAATTAGCCTTTTCTCCGAAAGGATAGCCTTATTTATCTTTCGCATTGTCAAAAGAATTTCCTTCCATCGCCTTATTCATCTTTCGCGTTGTCGAAAGAATCGCCCTGCTCTTTTGGATCGCCTTATTCATCTTTCGCGCTGTCGAAAGAGTTGCCTTATTCCTCTTCAAGAAAGTCGTCTTATTTGTCATCCAACTTACCATTTCTATTCCCGATCAGGTTAAGAGTATAAACCTGGGCCTCATTTGATGAGGTATTTCATTTCCCGATTAGGTCAATGGGTTAAACCTGAGCCTCATTTTGATGAGGTATTTCATTTCCCGCCCTATCGAGGTTAAGGGCTAAGCCTGAGCCTCATTTCGATGAGGTGAATCTTCTTCTTTATTCTACATTCTGTATCCACCATCATCATCTAAATTAATTCCTTCACACCCAATTAGATTCTCCTAACTAGAGCATTTTTTTTATATATATAGTCCAAATTTGGTGTATTTTCTTTGCCACTAAGCTCGCCTTACAACCGGCTTAGTAGCAAAGAGGGGCATCTGTAAACACCTCAAATTTTCACCCTCATCCAGTGTTTATATATTTCATGTGTCATTGTATATCATTGCATGCATTCAGCATACCGTTTCATTGCATTGCATGGCATTGCATGTCATTACATCTCATTTTCGAGATCCAACACTCCTGTTTTCAAAATATTTAATCGAGATTCGGGTTTTAAAACTTTTCTTTCAAAATCAATTTTTAAAACCTGGGTTTTTAATCAGCATTCTGTCATTTGCCAACCCCAGGACCTTATATTTTGAAATGTTTTCTCAGAAAACAATTTGGATTTGTTTTAAACTCAATTTTCAACCGATTTTATTTCTCAGATGAGACCCATTTAGGTGGTGTCGCTTATGGATTCCTTTACTTGTCAAAAATCTCCAAAAAATTCAGAGTTCTAGTTGGATCAAGACTCTTTTTCTGGAGTCCAGTCGGATCAGAACTCTACTTTTTACTACTTTTTTACCTGTTTTCGAAGAAAACCTTTCAAAATCTTCTGTTTTGACCAAAATTTCATAGTCTTAGTTGGATCAGGACTCTTCTTCAAGAGTCCAGTCGGATCAGGACTCTTCTTCAGAGTTTTAATCGGAGTAGGACTCTAATCTTTTACAGCTATTATATTTATTTTCAACCAAATCTTTCAAAATGAGTCAAAACTCAGAGTTTCAGTCAAAACAGGACTCTGTTCAGAGAGTCCTAGTTGGATCAAGACTCTGATCCTTATTTCAATTTTGAAAGAATCTTTCAAAAATCTTTCCATCTATCAAAACTATTATACTTTTATCAAAGAATTTCAAAATTTTAAGGTTTTAGCCCAGAGTCCTGATCAAATCAGGACTCTACCCCAGAGTCCTGATCAAATCAGGACTCTATCCAAAGTTCATTTTCTTACTTCATTTTCACTGGTTTTCAAAAACTTTGCTTAAAATTCATCATTTGCTTACCAGAAAAACCAAAATTCTTAGAGTTCTGATTGAATCAGGACTCTTTCTCAGAGTCCTAATTAGATCAGGACTCTGAACCAAAACTTCAATTTCATCCTGTTTTCACTTGTTTTTTAAAATCCTTTTATTTGTTTTCTCAAAAATTCCAAAAATTGTAGAGTTCTAGTTCAATTAGGACTCTGTCCTCAGAGTCTCAGTTGAATCAGAACTCTGTTTTATTTCAATATTTGTTATTGCTTTCACTGTTTTCACAAGTTCTTTCATATGTTTTTCAGAAAATACCAAAAAAAATCTAGAGTTTCAGTCCGATCAAGACTCTGCCCCAGAGTCCTAATCGAGTCAGGAGTCTGTTCTAGAGTCTGTTTTTACTTATAATTTCATTTATTTTCATTTGTTTTTCAAAAAATAGGTCATTTTGTAGAGTCCAGTTAATTAAGGACTCTATTTCAGAGTTCTGATTGAGTTAGGAGTCTAACCCTGACTATATTTTCTGACTTGTTTCACCATTTTCGATGAAATCTTTTCAAAAACTCCTTCATTTGGCTTTTAAAAACCAAAATCACAGAGTCCTAAAAATCCAGGACTCTAACCCGGAGTTCCAGTTCGCTTGAGACTCTACTTTCAAAACTTTGAATTTCAACTATTGATTTTAACCCCTTTTCAAAGTCATTTTCAGTATTTATTTCAAAATTTCAAAACTTTGATGTGGGGTCCACTCAATTGGCGCCATATCTAAAGGAGTTCTGACCCAGTTGAAACTCTATGCCATTTTAAAACTTTTGATTTCAAGTCTATTTTTGAATCTCTTTTGAAAAACCTCTCATTTTCAAGTTTTAAAATCATTTTTGAAAATTCAAGTGGAGCCCACTCGGGGTGGCGCCACATTTGAAGAAGTCAAGGTTAGACTAGGGTAAGTCATTTTCCTAGTTAGGTTAGGGGTTTAGAGGAGTCAAAATCAATTTTAAAAATCCATTTTATTTAAGTTTTAAACCATTGGTTTTTAAAGGTTTTAAATTCAAGTTTTAAAAACCAAATGTGGGTCCATACTAGGTGGTGCTACATTTGGACTTTCTAGGGTTTAATTAGGTGTTAATTAGGGATTAATTAGAGTCAATTTAGGTTAGAATTCTCCAAAAAAATCGTCCTCCCTATGTGGTTTATCAAAAACAATTAAAAAGAGTCCAAAAAATCAAAACTCTTCCTAAACAAATCCAAAAAA
This sequence comes from Nuphar pumila, assembly GCF_984573655.1. Taxonomy (NCBI): domain Eukaryota; kingdom Viridiplantae; phylum Streptophyta; class Magnoliopsida; order Nymphaeales; family Nymphaeaceae; genus Nuphar; species Nuphar pumila. The sequence goes on along the minus strand of NC_143262.1, from coordinate 31,402,431 downwards.
AAAAAACTATAAATAGGGGACCTAAAGGGGGTCAAAGAGAGCTCTTTTCTCCCTCAATTTTTTGTGGTTTCTCTCTCCTCTCCAGCACCTCCACCTTCCTCCATTGCAGTTGCATCCCCAAGGTGAGTTATTTAATATTATTTTATTATTTTTTATTATTTTTTTATGATTTTATATTAGATTTCACCATTGGCACCTCCCCTTTCATGGATTAAACCATGGATTCAAGTTCAAGAACCTCAAGAGAGGTTCAAGAAGATGATTTAACTTTGTTTTGGTGTTTTTACAGGGATTCTAATCCGTTAGAATCAATTGTAGCATGGTTTTTCATGTTCTTAACCATTAAAACATGCGATTTACCCGTTAAATGGGTCAAATCCATGATTTTTAAGGTAAAATCAAATTCCAGCCATGGATTCCCTGTATTTTATTTATTTCTTTGCTTATTTATGTTTATTACATGTTTTCCAGCATAGAAATCAATTTTATTTTACTGTTTGGTATTTTCTTTATTGTTTTCATTGATTAATGCATGCTTTATTAGGTTTTATCAAATTTCTGTGTGTTTTAAGCTTGAATCAGCAAAGAACATGTTATTTCGTATTGAAGTACTCACTGTAAATTTCTGTTTTTTTAATATGTGATACATGGATATGTCAGTAAACTACTGTAAAAATTTTGGATGATTTGGAATTCGGGAACTCTTTCAAAAAAAATAAAAGATTAAACCGTGATTTTCAGTCATTTAGAATCGATATTGAAATTCATAGGTAACTTGCAGTTGTGATATTTCCCTCATATGATATCTGATTCAAGATCCGTAAAATGCAGTGGATTTCTACTGATGTAAACTATTTACTGTGAAATTTGGATAATTTTTAGCTTATGTTTATTATTTTTCCTCTGTCAGAGAATCAGATTTGAGATTTAAAACTCGTTAGGGTTTACCAAAACCCTAATCTGACTTGTGTTGATTATAGATCTCAGACCGTAGATTCGATTCATGATCTATAAAAAAAGAGTTTCATTATTTTTAGGTCTACTATTCACTTCGGAAATTTCAGAAATTTTTGATTAAGTTTGCTGTTTATTTCTGTATTTTCAACTCGAAGTATTTGTTTTAACCAATGCTAGATTCATTAAATTTTAGTTCATATTGCCGGAAGGGTTTCTCCCTAACCAAAGATGCTTTTTCCAATCTGTAAATAGGAAAATATCTGTTTTTTTGTCTAGTTTTCCTCTGTGAAATTTCAAAAATTTTCATGGTGATTTGACTCCTAATTCGGGTCTAACATTGATACTGATTTGTAACCATGGGTTAAAATAGCTTATTTTAGGGTTTTAATGCAATTTTTGAATTAAAATAATGTCAAAAATATATTTTTATGATTCCAATATGATTTTAGGGTTATAATAAGTGCAGGTGTCGATTTTTATTAAATTTGGAATTCATTTGATGCTTAAATAGATCAAATTGCAAAACAGGGTACCTGAAAGATCCAAAAACACTGTCAAAATTATGATATTTGTGATATTTCTTGATTTTTGTGTATAATTTCACAATTTTAGGGTTTTTTCATGTTTAGAATCATATTAGGATGTTTCATGCTTGATTTTATGTTTATCCCAAATTTTTACCAAAATCTATTTCAGAAAACCCTGATTTCAAGGCCATAGTCTTGCTATCAGAGGTAATTTGGTCATTTGACCTCAATTTCGAATTTCAAAACCCTAATTTTCACATTTTTAATCATGTCATATCATATTTGAGTTAATTTACCATTATTTGTATTTCAAAAGTTGTATTTTACAAAATATCTTTCTAAAAACCCTGATTTCAAGGCCATTGTCTTGCTATCATGGGTATTTTGGTCATTTTGACCCCAATTTCGAATTTTCAAATTTTATTTCCATTATTTATTCAATTTTATTTCATATTTCATTAAGTTTATATTAGGAAATCATGGAAAAAGACTTATATCTAGCAAAATTCAGTAATTTCTAGATATTACTGGATAAATCTAGAAAAGCCAACATATCTTCACTAACAAGTTTTCTATTTTTGCAGGGACATTGAAGACTTTACTTTTATGTATTTAAATTCAATTAGTGATGTAAATTGTAATTAAATTTGGAATAAGAATTTCAATTTCTGCTTAGATTAGGATTTGCATTGCATATAGATTAATTATGCAAATTTTAATATCTGATGAATGCATTATTCATGCACATATTACAAATCCACTATGGTCTATACAAATGGCACGTGCACTAGCTCTTATGGAGTTGACAAACTCGGTGAAATTCGTATTTATGGCCATAGTCAGAATACGAATGAGACCCAGATTTGTAATCTTCGCATTAGCCACATTCAGCCTACACTCTTAGGCTAACTACAAAATGCACTGCAGTTCTCAAAAATACAAAAGGATTTTCTCAATTCCTCAAAACCATGTCTTTCAAATCCATATTCATTCATTTCATTCATTTACAAATTCCAATTCCAATTCAGAGAAATCAATTTTCTCAAAATTTTCTAAGTCTTATTCAGAAATCGATTTTCTCAAAACTCTAAGTTTTCAAATGATATTTCAAGTATTTTTTAAAGTTCAAAATTCGATTTTTCAAGTTATAGCTTCAATTTCCAAGTTCTAATTCAAAGAAATCAAGTTTTTTTAAAGTTATTTAAAATTTCTCAGAATCAATTTTCACAAAACTTCAAGATTTCTTCAGAAATCGATTTCCACTTTCCTAAAAAATATTCCATCACCATGATTCACGATTTTCTAAGTGACATCTTTTCCAAGAATTCTCCAAGTATTTTAAATCTCAAAGCAAACATCATGTTTTCAAATTTGCATTTTCAGGAAATTCATAGCACAAGCCTGATTCTTTGTGCATTTAGGAAATAGAACATGATTTAGACAAGTTGAGCAAAGCTAAGCATACAATTGATCCTTGGTTCAATTACCCTTGGTAAATGCGCCAGGAATGGTTGAACCTCATACCGACAGGCGAGTCCCATTCTTCGAAATTATCCTGCATTTTAAAACGAAGACGAGTTATTTTCAAAATCTTTTTTAAAAGGTCAATTTGACTTGCAAAAGTAAAAATTTTGCGATGATAACAACTGAGCTCCAAAAATTATACTTTCTTCTTTTCCCTCGCATGAGGAGGAAAAAAGTTCTCTAAGAAAGCTCTTCTGAAATCTTCCCAAGAAATTACCAAAATTCCCAGAAACTGCATGTCCCGAGCTGTGTCCCACCAGTTGCGGGCATCATCCTTCAGTTTGAAAGTCCCGAATAATGTCTTTTTGTCATCAGAGATTGACAAAATTTGGAAAACGCGTTCCACTTTCATAACCCAGTTCACAGCCATGTCTGGGTCGGGCTTGCAGGCGAAGATCAGGGGATCGAGTTTCAGAAATTTTGCATACGACACTGTCGTATGTGGGATTGGCTTAGAGAAGGGCGCTTGATCCCTTTGTGAATGAACTTGGGTTTGTATTGCCTCAATATTCGTCAACAAAATTTACATTGGAGTTCGTCTCCATCCTTGAAGTAAGCAACAGATACAAGAAATCAGAAATTTAGGAAACTTGATATACAAGCCAAAAATATCTGTAATATTCATGCGTAACATGAGTAATTACAAAAACCCAGCAATGATGGTACATAAGCAAAAAGGAAAACTTTATCCGCAAAAATATGGAGTTTGCAGTGTAAAACCCGTAAAATTTTGATAATTATCAAATTAAATAAAGGATAAAATCCTTTAAAATAAATACGATAAAATGATATAGAGTCAATCCAAATGGATCTTGAATCCAAACTGGATCCAATATTTGGATTCGGGTACGACAAACGAATTCGAATCCTGGATGGATTTGAAAATCAATTATAATCCAATTGGATCTTAATGGATCCAAATATGGTTGAATTGTGAACAAGATCCAAAAATCTGATGAAAACGTACATGATAGGGACTTGGACGGATTTTCATAAGGAGATAAAAGAATTATAGTTGCAAGAAGGGGCAACTAAAGAGGAGTTGGTACTGTGGTCAGGAGGTTGTACTCTCAGGAAGGAGAATTCTGGTTTAAATCCCCCTGTGTGCCAAAAGTTTTGACACAAAAACGTCATTTTGGTAAAACTCGTCAAAAACGTTAATAGAGGATAAATAATATAACATTGCAAGAAATTGCAACGAACCATGCAATAGCGCACTGGTAGGGCTCGTTACCGCTTACAGAAGAGGACCCCAGTTCGAATCCTCTCTGAGCGAGGGAGCCTTTTTGCCAAAAATGAGTGTGAGTAATTATTTTGGGGAAATTTCTCATTTAAGAAGGGATTTAAATAGGGAAGACGTTGGACAATAAAGGGGATGTTTCAACTTCCCTATTTAAGACCATTAACTTAGGAAAGGGGTTGGACATTTTTCCCAAATGGGAAGCCCAACCAAGAGCATTAAAGTGGACTCTTGGAATTTGAATGGTGGGTTGGACGGTTTTCAAAATGAAAAATTTTAATTACTCTAAGAAACATTGAAGAAAACCCTTCTCCACACATATCGTTGGGAAGGGTGGAGGGGGGTTACAAAGGAAATTAAGAAGAGCTTTTACAAAACTGGGTAGAGGAGCAAGTCTTTCCCTCTTCACATTTCCCAGCCATTACCACCATTCTCTCTCTCTGCCCAGCTGTGAGGCATACCTGGTGGCTTCCACCATTTTCCCTCTCTCCAGCCATTTCTATTCCCTTTAGGGTGCATGAACCAGACTTCATGTTACTTTCGAGAAGAACGAAGTTGAAAGGGGGCAAAGCATGCGAGAAGCCGAGCAAATCCAGATTTTTTCAATCTTCACCAGAGGTAAGGGGCCATATAATCCTTATGTGTGTGTTGTGCCCTGTAGTACACATACATTGCATACTTTCATAAATCGGTATGAAATCATACCTATACAGCTATGGGTCTTGGCCATGGTTGATGAAGGTGGCTTTCAAGCCTTGTATGCGAATATGTTTGGATTTAACGACTCATTATAAATTAGTTTAGCAAGGGATCATGTGGGGTGTGGTTTGCCCGAACCCCAAATTAGTCAACCTTCACGGAGGGGTTATCCTTCGAGGTCTGCAAGTCGGGTGCGATGTCTGCTGCTATGCAGTCCCGAAATCGCACGGGATCAAATACCTCAAACAGGATCAGGTTTTCGGTTGTCATGAAAGAAGACCCCAAACGAAGCACGAAATTGGGCATTTGCAGTCACTATGAAAACTCTGACTGCGAGGGTTCAAGAAAAAAAATATACATAAATAAAAAGAAACCCAAATTGCAGATTTGTGGGTTATCGTGTTTGGCTGTATAGGCTTAATTGTAATCTTAGACTGGAATTTAGACTAATCTAATGATTATTGACTGAATATTGTCACATATTATAGTGGAACTTGTTGGTGCTCTTACGTCTGTGTTCATGCATATCTTATTTTGGGTGAGTAATATTGAATGAAACTATGAAGCTAAGGTGCTATTTCCGGAACACAAACACTTATAGTTGTTGTCTATTAGATACAAGCAAGCTGAGGAAATGGAGTCGGTTTTATTTAGGCCTTGTGGCTTCTACAATGAAAAAATATGTATGTTTTGTTGAATGGAATTATACTTGCCATTCTTGATATTTTCTCTTTATGTGCATCAACTACATATCTTATTGTCAAAATCATGGTACAATTGTACACAATTGCTTGAGAGGCCCACGGTATTATATGGCACTATCCTAGATGCTTTACTGTATTTTTTTTTAAGGTCTCTCTCTCTATATATATATTGTCTAGGTTTTGTACAATTTGCTTGCAGACTTTATGTAGTTTTAGCTATGAGAGCCTATAGATTTTCAATAGCCTTCAGAATGCAATATTACCTCTCACGTTTATATGTATGCTTAATATCCTACTTATAGTGGAGCCAACTCTTTCCCTTTTTGGAATATCACCGAACTTTGACAGACTTATCAGCTTCCCATTTCTCTCACGTTGTCATTTTCTAACTATCACCAACCTGTCTGCTTTAATCTTTATGACGAGCGTGCACTTTTCTCCTACTTGGGAAATCTGGGCTTTGTTCATTAATGATTCCCAAGTGTGTTTAGTATGATTGTTTGCAATCTGAGTTCAGTGCACTCAGAATTCATATAAATGTTAAATTTTAGTACAAATGTGATGCAAACTTTTTGAAGTTTGAGTTCTACTGAACTCAAACTTAGCGTTAATGTTAACTGCCATTCTAAATGAGGCACCCTTGACTGACGTGTTTTTATTTCTCCCATTATATAAAAATAAAACTTAGGTATCCATAAATTTAAATTTGAATTAAAATTATGTCATTTCATGTTCATGCATTAGTCCCTACCTTGTGTTAATTTACATATTCAGAAAAAAGGGGGGGGGGGGGGGTTGTGCCTATGATATGCGTGGGTGATAGTGAGCCAGACCATACTCAGTAGTTGACTCTTTTGCAGAGTCTGGGCGCAGCAAACCCAGCTCACCACCGTGACCTGAGACTCTTTTGGTGGGCAGCAGTGCGGCAGCCGACCTAGACGATTTGGCATTGGTCTGGAGCAAAATCCCACAACCGCTATGGATGTGTGGGCGTTGCTATACATGGTGACATTGCTGCATGCATACTTGTAGTTGAACCACCGACTCGGTCTGGGCCCAGTGGAACCGAACCCACTATAGTGACTCAACCAGTAGATTGGTCAGTGTGGTTGCGGTCAGAGGGTTAAAAAGGTAATACAACTGGTTTGTGGAGAAACCACTGGAATCCAAGAAGATGCGAACAATAAGAGGCTTGTAGTTGATAGGATGTAATCCAATTTCTGATTTCTTCGTGACTATTGTACATAAGATTAACAACTTCTATATGTGAGAGATGAGATAGTTAGAGAGAATGGGAAATAAAATATACGTGTAATGCCTAAGGAAACTTTGCTCGTTCATCTAAATTCAGTTAAATTTACTGGTGATATGGTAGTAATCTCTTGTGGTGGTCATGTTATCAATAGTAACCACCGGATGCCATGCCTTTTATATGACTTGGGTATGCGACAAACAACTTACTGTTGTTGTTCGGCTGACATAGAGTTAAGGGGCGGAGGAGGTGCATCCTCCTTACAGGTTGTTGACGCACTTCAGCGGGGAGCCAATGGCCTCACATACATCACCCGGTGGTGAGTGACCTGTTCCGTGAAGCCAATCGTGGGCTATAGAACCTGCAGTTGTGGCATGTCACAACCGACATTGAACCACTACATAGCTGAATTAATAACCTTGGGATCATGTCTAGCGTGTCTGGTCGGATGTCCGTACCTATGGTTTGGTACTATGGCTTTGCTGCCATGAGACATCCTCCGAGACAAAACAAATAAGAAATAGGCGACAATTACCCTATGTGATTCTAAATTTAACATCCCATTGGACCACGTGACCTCGGTGGGTCCGTGAACCCAACTGAAATCTAAGTAGTACCTTGGAAGGTATATGCTAAGTGGTTCAGAGTGTACTTCAAACAAATGTTTGGATTACCATGGCGCACGAAATATGTGTTATCAAGCGATAACAAGTGTCCAATGATCGATATCCTGAAATCATGGATTATGGTATAGAAAATATATATATATATATATATATATATATATATTGTGAGACAAATAGCCTATGAATATGATATTCATGCCAAACATAGTTTACATACGTAATTGCCGTATGAAGGTTACGACCAAGCTTTCAACACATGAATAGCCTATGGCTAAATGTATAAGTTTGGTATAATTGCACAAATAAGAGAAAACTACAAAGGACACGATAGTGCAAATTGAAACCGAGCATATCAAATCCTTGTGATGCCTTATGGGCACTTACAATGCTATGTGAATTACATATACTTGAATTGTGATTTTATGTTATGACATAGTGCAAATTGAAACCGAGCATATCAAATCCTTGTGATGCCTTATGGGCACTTATAATGCTATGTGAATTACATATACTTGAATTGTGATTTTATGTTATGACATGTTTACGTGCCAGCTGATCTAGGTTTGCATAATAAAGGACATTTTCATGTCATACTTATGTGAAAGCTTAAAAATCGAGGTTACAGCTCCGCAGAAAATTGATAGTGCCCAAGTGAGCACTTATGTATTGTTAAAGTTGGGTTATGCCATGTGGTGGCACAACCAGTGGGGTACAATACGTATACCCTAGTACAAAAATAAAAGCTAAAATAATACATGATGACATAAATAAAAAATCTATATCCTGGGTATACCTGAAAGATGGTATATGTTACCAGTTTCTATTTGGGATTCTGGGTATACCTAAGGGATGGTATATGTTACTGGATTTCTCAAAGTCTGGGTACACCTGAATGACAGTGTATATTACTGGACCCAAACAACCAAGAATGAAAATTATGCACATATAAAATAATTAAGGAATTCTGAGTATACCTGAAAGACGGTATATGTTACTGGTTTTTCGGGATACTGGGTATACCTGACAACTGTATATGTTACTAGTTTTCCAGGGCTCTGGGTACACCTAGAAGACGATGTATGTTATCGGACCCATGGTCTACCTTGGAGAGGGTAGGTGGTACAAGCTTCGTGGACATTCTTGTTTTCGTGAGAGCTAAGCGTCTCACCCGGTTCTCCAGTCCACGGAGTTAAGGGGGGCAGGACTACCAATGCGTCCTAGGTGGTAGATCCAAGTCTTCTGCAGAAGTATAGGGTGCATCCTAATTCTTGTTCTAGCCATTAGAGAGTACTCTCTCGGTCGTGAACCGTCCCCTTTGGATATCCGTACGGCTAGTCATACGGGTTATAAAATAATAAACCCCCGTGTGGTCTCGGTTCGCTACGATGTCGAATGCCTGTGTGTATCCACAGGGTAATTAACAAGATGAAATATAGAGTTAGTACATTAAGAAAAATCTTCAAGTAATTGCATACAACTTGAGATTGAAAGTATTGAGTAAGTTGTGATTCCTATGGAGCATGCCTCAAATTGGTTTTCCTTGACACGAAAAATGTGATAACTTATTAATGATATATTGAACATTGGTATTTGTGCTTTATGCAAATTTTACATGAAATGTTGTACTTAAGTCAGGTGTACATCCACATAAGTTCCAAAGTTATTATTACTTATATACATATGGTTCATGCATACGATGTATCGTGCTTTGATGATGAAAATTAATCATGAAATACTTAACTTTAGTGACTTGTACGTTTATCACTTATTAAATGATTATTAATTTTATCTAAACATGTTGCACATATACTTGTACACATGACACTGTGCACATTCATATGGATATTATGGTTCTTACTCAGACATGGTAGTTTGACTCCTTTTAAATTAATATTTTCAGGAAAACAGTATGGCGAGCAATTGCGGTCATCGCTACGGACAGTGCCATGTGACTATATCTTCTTCGGATGTCCTGAGGATTTCTAACTTGTAATAAATCTTCAAGTTGTAAATGATAACTTTTAGTATTTCAATACAAGAATTTATTTTACTCAATTGCCTTGAGTCTGTGCTATTACTTGTAACCCGCCCAAATAATTTGACTAAGGATTTAATAAAGTTTTTCCGCTCTTGTTTAGAAAAAAAAATTATTTCAAAATTTTCAAGTTAAATATTTGGGGCGTTACATGAAAGTGCACTAGGATCGAGGCAACGAGCACTAGAGGGGGGGTGAATAGTGCTTTTAAAACTTTCTGCAGAATATTGAAGGATTTTGCAAATCTCAAAGCAAACACACAAAGAACACAAGATTTTATCCTGGTTCGGTCAAACCCGACCTACATCCAGTCCCCAAGCAAAACCCGCTTGAGATTTTCCACTATCAACCTTGTAAACTACAAGATCACACAGACCATAACCGGTCCCACTTTCAGTAACAATCCCACTGAAAGCAAACAACTCCTTTACACCAAGGAGTCCTTCTTTTTACACAAAAGAAATAACAACTTACAATACAACCTATGAGCCTTCCTTTTGAATGCAAATGAGATGCAATTGGCTTTTGAGGTTGTTGAAACACTCTACTCACGAATTCACTATCTCTCAAAGTGATTTGAGTGAAAAACTGAAGTGAAAATATCACGTGAGTGAGAAAATCAATACTTGAATGAATAAGAGTGAAAAACAAGATTCAAATCGATTGAATTGTTGTTTTTTAGTGTAAAATGCACTCATATTTATAGTTAAAAGATTCCATACGTTGAGAGTATGAAAGGGTGTCAAAATGGTCCATTTCGAACGATCAAAACGTTTGCAAAATGAAAAGACACGCCTTTTTGAAGTTTCAGGAAAATGGCAAAATTAGTCGACTGAAACATCAGTTAGTCGACTAATAGTTAGTTATTAGTAGACTGACAGTTATCGTCGGTCGACTGATCTGTTAATCGAGCCGTTTGAAAATCTGAACTTTTGAAACTTAGTCGACTTGAGAAAAGTTAGTCGACTGATAATATCATCAGTAGACTGAAAAACCTTTTAGTCGACTGTTGCTAAAAACTTCTGAAAAACAAACATTCTGTTCGGTCGACTGATAAAAAACATTAGTCGACTGCTGCTAAATTTTTCAGAAAACATATGTTCTGTTCAGTCGACTGAAAAACCATTAGTCGTCTGCTGCTAATTTTCCAGAAAACAGATATTTTGTCCAGTCGACTGATAAAACCTTCGGTCGACTAATTTGACAAGAATGACTTTTTAGAAAATATGGCGCGAAAGGATTAGTCGACTGATAAGTCTATTGGTCGACTAATAAACATGAAAATTTAAGAAAAGAGTTTTCTAAAAAGATTTTCAAAAGAGTTTCTTTTAGAAAAGTTTTTCTAAAGACTTTTAAGGTGAAATGCAACCTAAATATGCACTCTAAGTAAGGCTCTTACAAGAATCTAAGACTTTTAATGAATTAAACATTTGCACACTAGTCTTCAAGGATTCTTCACCGAATTCTTCATTTTCTTCATAGCCTTAGCTGAAATGCAGTTGATTCTACTTGCTCATCATCAAAACCTTTTACTTGAAGTATCATGTATGGCTTCATTGTTGTAACAATCTCCCCCTTTTTTATGATGACAAACTTAATCAAAGATGAAGCATTTAGATGCATAGATGGAGATTTTACTCCCCCTATCAATATGCTGCAAAACATTAAAAGTTAGCACATTTAAATCACATATATCACATATTGATTGGTTTGCATTTTCATTCATCATTTCTTCATGCATTTAGAAATACATTCATTCAAAGCTTTCTTTTTCTCTTAATTTTGCATTTCTCATGCAAGATCTCCTGTAATGTAATTGCTATCATCTTTTTCTCAAGATCTCCCTGCAATTTCAAAGTAATGCTATCTTTATCTTTTTCTCCCCCTTTGTCAGAATAAAAAAGAGTAAGGGCAAAAATAGCATAAGCAAAATAGACTTTTAACTCGTATCTCTATTTTAAAACACGGCAAGAGAGTTCCGGCGTGTTTTGAAGATGCGCCAGTCACTGCAAGAGGATTCCGGCGTTTGAAGATCACGGCCAGAAGATTCCGGTGTCTCCCTGTTACGGTAAGAAAATCCCGGCGATGATGGAGTCGAACGGTACTCCGAGGGTTTTTCGGAAGTGAGAGAGGCAAGAGAGAAAGAGGGGTTTAAGGTTTAAGGGTTTCGTTTTAAAAAAAAACGAAAAGGTATGAAGTGAAACGATGCCTTTTTTAAAAAAAAACGGGTTTTAAAAACAAATCCAAGGGGTGTCGAGTCCCTTCATTTAAGATTTAAAAAAAAATTTAGTCGACTAAAACTTTATCGGTCGACTAAAAAAGTGCGACTTATTCTAAAAATATCATCAGTCGACTAGAACTATATCGGTCGACTAATATGATGCGATACATTCCAAAATATAAAAACACCAGTCGGCTAGAATTTTATCGGTCGACTAATATAGTGCAATTTTGAGATTTTGTTAAAAAATTAGCATTTTTATAAATCCAAAAATGAGCAAATACCTAGTTCTCTCCTAATTCTCATAAAATCTTCATTTTTAAGAGGTTTAGTGAAGATATCGGCATGTTGTTCTTTAGTGGAAATAAAATTTAACGAAATATCTCCTTTTAACACATGATCTCTTAAAAAATGATGTCTAACTTCAATATGCTTAGTTCTTGAGTGCTGAATAAGATTTTTCGAAAGATTTATAGCACTAGTGTTATCACAATAAATAGTTGTTGTGGAGTAATTTAAACCAAAATCTTTTAAGGTTTGTTTTATCCAAAGTACTTGTGAACATGCTAAACTAGCCGCTATATATTCAGCTTCAGTTGTTGAGAGTGATACTGAATTTTGCTTTTTACTAAACCAAGAGACTAAGGAATTTCCCAAGAAATGACAAGTTCCACTAGTACTCTTGCGATCAGATTTACTTCCTGCAAAATCTGCATCACTATATGAAACTAAATCAAAGGAAGATGATTTTGGGTAAAACAAACCGAAATCTGAAGTATCTTTCAAATAACGAAGAATTTGTTTTACTGCAGTTAAATGAGATTCCTTTGGATTAGCTTGAAATCTTGCACACATACAAACACTAAACATAATATCAGGTCGACTAGCAGTTAAGTATAATAAAGATCCGATCATACCTCTGTAGAGCTTAGTATCTACACTTTTTCCATTTTCATCTTTATCAAGAGAAGTAGTTGTACTCATAGGATTCCTTCTTGATTTCGATGAGTCCATCCCAAATCTCTTGAGAAGTTCTTTTGTATACTTAGCCTGATTGATGAAGATTCCTTCTTCAGTTTGCTTTATTTGAAGTCCAAGGAAGTAGTTTAATTCGCCCATCAAGCTCATTTCAAACTCTTCCTGCATAGCCTTAGCAAATTCTTTATAAAGAGAATCATTAGTAGAACCAAATATTATGTCATCAACATAAATTTGCACAATAAGAATATCTGAATTAAAATGTTTAATAAATAAAGTGGAGTCTACCCGACCAATGGAAAAACCAGATTGTTCTAGAAAATTTCGTAGTCTTTCATACCACGCTCTTGGTGCTTGTTTGAGTCCATACAGAGCTCTTTTCAATTTGTAGACCTTTTCTGGATATTTCTCATTTTCAAAGCCTGAAGGTTGCTCTACATAAACTTCTTCATTGATGTGTCCATTTAAGAATGCACTCTTAACATCAATTTGATATAACTTGAAGTTCATGTAACTAGCAAAAGCAAGCATCATACGAATTGACTCTAATCGAGCCACTGGTGCATAGGTTTCATCAAAATCTATGCCTTCTTCTTGATTATTGCCTTGTGCCACTAGCCTTGCTTTGTTACGAATGACTTCACCATTTTCATCCAGCTTATTTCGGAAGACCCATCTTGTTCCAATTACTGGATGATCCTTTGGTCTATCAACTAGATCCCAAACATCATTCATAGTAAATTGGTTAAGTTCTTCAGACATGGCTAAAAGTCAAAATTCATCATCACATGCCTCATTGATATTCTTTGGTTCTAATTTAGATATGAAAGCAACATTTGCAATATATTTTTCTAACTGCCTTCTAGTTTGGACACCACTCTTTATTTCACCAATAACTTGTTCATGTGGATGATTAGGAACTTCTTTCCAAACTGGTTGAAGAGGAATATTTTCTTGAGAAGTACTCTCTATCAAGGGTTCTTTTTGAAGTGTTGCTTCTTCTTCGCTTAGAGGAATAACCTGCTCACAATTCTCATCAAATGCAACATGTAGAGATTCTTCAATACAAGATGTTCTTTTATTGAAAATACGATATGCTTTACTTCTAGAAGAATATCCAAGAAATATTGATTCATCTGATTTTGAATCAAACTTATCAAGATTATCTTTGGTATTTAACAAGAAACATTTACTACCAAAAATTTTGAAATATGAGATCTTTGGTATACGATCATAATACAATTCAAAACATGTTTTATGTAAAATTGGTCGAATAAGAACACGATTTAAGACATAACATGCTGTATTAATTGCTTCAGCCCAAAAATATTTTGGTAAATTTTTATCTTGAAGCATGGTTCTAGCACATTCTTGCAAAGTTCTATTCTTTCTTTCAACAACTCCATTTTGTGGAGCTGCTCTAGGAAAAGAAAAGTTGTGAGATATACCATGTAAATCACAAAACTTTAGAAAAGATTCATTTTCAAATTCACCACCATGATCACTACGAATTTTAATAATAGATGTAGATTTTTCATTTGTAATTCTTCTACAAAGTTTAGAAAATTCTGAAAAAACATCATTTTTGCTTTTTAGAAAAATCACCCATGTAAATCGAGAATAATCATCTACTATAACAAAAGCATACTTGCTACCATTCAAACTTTGAATTCTAGATGGTCTAAATAGATCTAAATGTAAAAGTTCAAGAGGACATTTTGTTGAAACTATATCTTTTGCTTTAAAAGAACTCTTGATTTGTTTACCCCTTTGACAAGCATCACATAAGTGATCCTTTTTATATGGTATTCTAGGTAGGCCTCTTACAAGATCATTCTTGGATAATTTTGAAATAATTTTAAAATTAACATGTCCAAGTCTCTTGTGCCATAACCATTGAATTTCATTTGAAACAATAAGACTTTTTTCATTAAAAGAGGGTAATTCATCTAGATATAGTTCATACACATTGTTTCTTCTTTTACCTTTAAAAATGATCTTTTTAGATTGAAAATCAGAAATTAAGCATAAATCATTTTCAAAAGAAACATGAAAACCTTTATCACATAATTGACTAATAGATATTAAATTATGCTTTAAACCATCCACTAAAAGAACATTTTCTATCAAGGGAAATTTTGGATTACCAATATTACCAATACCTATCACTTTTCCCTTGTTATTGTCACCAAAGGTGACGGTTCCTCCATCCTTATTTTGGAGGGTGAAAAATAACTCCGGCCTTCCAGTCATATGTTTGGAACAGCCGTTGTCCAATATCCATTTTCTCCTTATGTTGTGTACCTACAACAAAATCAGAAAACAGAGCATTTGACCCCTTTCTATTTTTGGGTCCATGAGAGTTAGTCTTAGGAACCCATATCCATTTGGATTTTGGTTTCCTTTGATAATAAATATTCTTTCTATAAAAGAATTTAGAATAAACATTTCTAGAATAATCATTTCTAGATGCATTTCTATTAGAACTAGAAAGTTTAGTTTTATGAACAAAAGGTTGAGAATAATGTCTTTGATTTTTCACCACATAGTTTGGTCTATTTTGAGTATCAAAGAAGCTATATCCCAATCCGGTTTTATTAACCAAGCATCTTTGAGAACCAAGAAGTTTTTCTAGATTCTCTTGACCATTTGTGAATTTGGTCACTATAGAAAGAAGATCATTTGACTTTTCTTTAAGACTAGATATTTCCTTTTGTAAGAGATTGGTTCTAACTCCAATTTCTTTTATCTCAAGTGTTTGGCAAGAATTTTCCTTCTTGAGATCTTTTATTTCTTGAAGTAACACTTTATTTTGAGAGTCAAGAGTTAAATTTTCAGTTTTTAACTCTTTATTTTTAGAACTAAGACTCTTAAATTTAGCATATAAATCATTAAATGCTTCAAATAACTCATCATAGTCAAATTGACTTACCGAAACTTCTTGTGCTACAAAACACATGTTGGCGACTTCTTCATTAGATTCTTCTACCTTTGACGTACCTTCGTGTGTCACGAGAAGAGTATGCCAGATTTCATTTGTTGTAGAGCATTGAGAGATGCGATTGAATTCTACCTTGTCAACGCCACAATATAGTGCATTCAAGGCTTTGGCATTCAGTGAAGCAATCTTCTTTTCATCATCGGTCCATTGGCTGAAATCAGTTAATGGAGTTTGGTACTTTTCTGAAACAACTCTCCAGATATCGAGATCCATGGATTGTAAGAATATTGTCATTCTTACTTTCCAATATCCATAGTTTGTTCCGTCGAAGAGAGGAGGACGAACAGAGGAGCTTCCTTCTTTGTGCTAAGATGTTGTAGTTGCCATGCTAGATGATGGTCAAATCAAAGTAATAGCAAACCTGTGCTCTGATTCCAAATGAAAGTGCACTAGGATCGAGGCAACGAGCACTAGAGGGGGGGTGAATAGTGCTTTTAAAACTTTCTGCGGAATATTGAAGGATTTTGCAAATCTCAAAGCAAACACACAAAGAACACAAGATTTTATCCTGGTTCGGTCAAACCCGACCTACATCCAGTCACCAAGCAAAACCCGCTTGAGATTTTCCACTATCAACCTTGTAAACTACAAGATCACACAGACCATAACCGGTCCCACTTTCAGTAACAATCCCACTGAAAGCAAACAACTCCTTTACACCAAGGAGTCCTTCTTTTTACACAAAAGAAATAACAACTTACAATACAACCTATGAGCCTTCCTTTTGAATGCAAATGAGATGCAATTGGCTTTTGAGGTTGTTGAAACACTCTACTCACGAATTCACTATCTCTCAAAGTGATTTGAGTGAAAAACTGAAGTGAAAATATCACGTGAGTGAGAAAATCAATACTTGAATGAATAAGAGTGAAAAACAAGATTCAAATCGATTGAATTGTTGTTTTTTAGTGTAAAATGCACTCATATTTATAGTTAAAAGATTCCATACGTTGAGAGTATGAAAGGGTGTCAAAATGGTCCATTTCGAACGATCAAAACGTTTGCAAAATGAAAAGACACGCCTTTTTGAAGTTTCAGGAAAACGGCAAAATTAGTCGACTGAAACATCAGTTAGTCGACTAATAGTTAGTTATTAGTAGACTGACAGTTATCGTCGGTCGACTGATCTGTTAATCGAGCCGTTTGAAAATCTGAACTTTTGAAACTTAGTCGACTTGAGAAAAGTTAGTCGACTGATAATATCATCAGTAGACTGAAAAACCTTTTAGTCGACTGTTGCTAAAAACTTCTGAAACACAAACATTCTGTTCGGTCGACTGATAAAAAGCATTAGTCGACTGCTGCTAAATTTTTCAGAAAACATATGTTTTGTTCAGTCGACTGAAAAACCATTAGTCGTCTGCTGCTAATTTTCCAGAAAACAGATATTTTGTCCAGTCGACTGATAAAACCTTCGGTCGACTAATTTGACAAGAATGACTTTTTAGAAAATATGGCGCGAAAGGATTAGTCGACTGATAAGTCTATTGGTCATCTAATAAACATGAAAATTTAAGAAAAGAGTTTTCTAAAAAGATTTTCAAAAGAGTTTCTTTTAGAAAAGTTTTTCTAAAGACTTTTAAGGTGAAATGCAACCTAAATATGCACTCTAAGTAAGGCTCTTACAAGAATCTAAGACTTTTAATGAATTAAACATTTGCACACTAGTCTTCAAGGATTCTTCACCGAATTCTTCAATTTCTTCATAGTCTTAGCTGAAATGCAGTTGATTCTACTTGCTCATCATCAAAACCTTGTACTTGAAGTATCATGTATGGCTTCATTGTTGTAACATTACATGCAGACTCCAACTCAAAACAACAGGTACTAGCTCCTCTCAAGGATGACTAGTGAACTATCTTTGGTATTCCCTCTTGTTGCATATGTGCCTATAATTGCGCAGAGAAGGAGAAGGGTGCAAATCCTCGTTAGGGACCCCTAGTCCATGGAGGTGTGATGTGAGTGAGTAATGGAGAGAGGAGTCTAGTGCGTAGGCTCGTGAAGCTGGGGTGTAGAATGGAGAGTTAGGTGAAGGCGTGTAAGTAGGCAAAACATTGCACGGAAGGCCTTCCGAGGGAGGTAATAGCTTATCAGTCCCGGGCAATCCTATAACACCCTAGATTGAGGAAGTTGTGTCCTTTAGGTCTTGTGTTGTAGATGCCTTTTTGTCGTATGATTCCTTGAGTTGACAGTTACTCATTGTGTGCCCTTCTTCGCCCTAGAAAACAAACTCCATCTGGTCTTGCCAGGGAGACTCCGCCTCAGAGGATTCTATCATGGCATGTTGGTTAATCAGCATATGTGATGGTACTCAACCATCATCTTGAAAGTGTATTGTTGCCCAAGTCGTGGCTAGCGGTGCCTGGTAAGCATCTAGAAGTGTAAAGCCCCAAGAATCAATGAAGGTGGGTGGGGGCAGCCTGTTTGTCCAGTATTCTGACCAAGCAGTCAGACAACCATGTCTTTCCACCATAGGGCCTCTACCCCTAACTGAGCGACAACGCATCCTTCGCGTGCCTTTGCTCGGCCCACACTTCGCACCATCCGAAGGGTCCATATTTCTTAAGTAGGAATCACCGAGTAAACATGCAAAGTATGTTTTAGTCTAATAGTGCAGTAAAAACACAAAATAGAAAATAAATTTACTTACAGTGCGATGTGGATGCTCGATAATCAAGAACCATTGTTTTCTTCATGCTCTGATACCAAAGTTGTAATGCCCCAAAATTTCAAACTTATATACCTTTCTTAAAGGTTCAAAAGGCTAGAAAATTCTTTTCTTATCAGAGTTTTTGAAAGAGTTGTGTTTAACATATCAACAGAAACAAATTTCTTGAAATAAGAAAGAAAGACAAGTTGACAACCTTGGGCGTGTTAGCGTAAAAATCCATATTTTCACATAGAAGTAACTTGCAAACCTTTTAATAAGCCATTGCATTCAAAATAAGATCTGATTGTACAAAATTTGGCCAAAAAATCAAAAGTACAAGATACGAGCTGACAACAAAACAGTGGGATCTCGAACCATCTCGCAATCACGCCATCAACTGTTTCACAATCTATTCGTCACCTGTGCCCATGAAATGGGCCAGTCTCACGAAAAACTAGTAGGTGCATAAATAGGATAGAAGAGAACATAATTAAGTATATTTAATTCTATCATGCTCATCAGTTTATACAAGTGAGAAACTCTATAACCAGTTTATCAATACAAGTAAATACTATAATTAGCATAAGCAGTTCATCAGCACAAGTAAATGTTATAACTAACATAAATAGCAATTAACAAATAGTACAAAGCAAACAAGAAGTGAACATGATAACTTTTATTTTGACGCTTAGCTGGCCTACGGGTATGCACAAGGCACAAATCATAGAAACAATTGAGACTAGTTCGGGGGTCTATTATGTCATGTATTTTGAAATACCCCAAATAGCTAGTTGAGTCTTCCCCTAAGGGGACGGTCGATGACCGAAAGGAAATTTCTCAAAGGCATACATAGACAAACGGATGCATCCTACTTCTGCAGAAGAATATGGGATCTACCACCTAGGATAATTTTTAGTAGTCCCATCCCCTAACTCTGATGACTGGGGGATACTGAGTCATTACCCGAGGGGTGGTTGTTAACAACTTGTCCATCAGAGTTTTTGTATTGTCACATCCTCTCTCTTGACAAGAAACAACAGGTCGAATGAGCGCTTCAAGTTTTATTTAGCTGAAGACTCATTTTGCATATTCTGGTCCATTAGACCCAACTCAAGCATCTTGCCGGTGAAGGCGAGTTATCACTATTTATGTGATTACAACAATGTGCCATTAGCAAGATTCAAAGTCACATGACTGTCTCATCCGATCATCGTAGTACTGACATGGCTTGCATGTCTATGAGTATGCTACGATGAAAGGGGTATAGGTTTCACAAAAAGAAAACCCCAACGCAAAGTCTCACAAAGAAGCAATATAATACATAAACTTCTCTAACAAGTTTTATCTTTCGAAACTGATGTAAAACACTTGTGTTATTTGCATGCTATGAGATCGCCACTGATCTCTCATCTGTTTATCATAGTATATGTATGCAGTGCATAACTTGATACTAGTTCGATGAACAGGACATGGGTTTCTCAAAAGAATCTCACCCAAACACATGTTCGTATCAATAAACCAGGGGTTATTCAAGTCGTATTGGATACGCAACAGAGGTAGTAAAAATCACTCTACCAAATACGTCGATTCAGGAGACTGGGTTGCAAACTCGCAATGGCAGAGACTTCCAAAATCCAATTCATCATGGCTACGCATTTGGCAAAACATATTCGCTTAAGGAGTCCCTTTTTAAAAATCGGAATATACAAGTGTCGCTTGTGTCATTTTGAAACAAACAAGCGAAATAGATTTCGCTCTAGTCTTAAACTTACGCATGTGTAAGTTAGCATGTAAAAGCAAGCTTGTGCACCAGGCAGTGCGATAGCAAGGTGTCAACAATCCTTAAGGTGCATAGATGCACATTGGGCGTAAGAATGCGTAAGCGATATACAAGGTACAAAATCATACCTCGGCCATAAAAACGTGCCAGCAATAGAGGCGTAAGCAAGTAAATGTACAAAGCAATACACGAGGTACGAAACCGTACTTCGGCTAAACAAATGCGCAAGCAGGTAAATACAGAAAAAGCAAATAGCCTGTACACTAAAGCGCGATGATGAAAGTAAATGACAGAAAGCGATGCTTGATACGCGAAACCGCATGTCAAGCCAAATAAATGCGTAAAGGAAATTAGCTTGTACACTAAAGCGTGGCGACGAAAGTAAATAACAGAAAACGATGCTTAATACGTGAAACCGTGTATCAATCCAAATAAATACTTAAAGGAAATCAGCTTGTGCACTAAAGCGCGGTGGCAAAAGTAAATGACATAAAGTAATGATGACACAGATCATAAAATTGCATCATTGAGTTTAAAAGTGTACTATTATACATATATATTTAATTGTTTAATTTGCATTTTTAGTGTTTTAACTTAGTTCAGTTTGTCCAAAGTCCATTGCACAACTTTCCCCTACCTTGGAGAGTCTCGGGGTTGCGCTTGCCTTCATGTATAAGTAACGAAGGGCTCGGATCGCGTTGCACGAGTAGGATCTGTCGTGCAAGCTACAAAAGACAAGAAATGATTACTCTAGCACATCAAGAAGCGTCGACCCTCACTAGGGGTCGACCTAAGAAAATGAAAGAAGGGGGGGGGGGAGAGGATGCATCCTCTGTCCACCGGCCTGTCATGAAAAAGGAAAGGGGCAGGGATGCTGCCCCTGCCAGCCTATATGCCAAAAAAGGAAAAAGAGAAGGGAAGGGGGTTGCGCCCCTTCCAACTTCTATCGGTCTACAAGGAAGGGGCACAACCCCTTCACTGATGGCTGAAACATGGAGGGAGGCAAGGGGAGAGCTCAACCCTTCCCTTGCAAAGAGGAGAAATAGGGAGGGGGGCGAGCCCCTCATTCATAAACCTTACAATAGGGAGACAGGGAGAGGGGATCAGCCCCTCCCTGAAAAAGAGAACAGGGAGGGGGCCGAGCCCCTCCCCTTTATCTCGTAAAATAGGGAGACAGGGAAGGGGCTCAGCCCCTCCTTGAGAAAAAGGAACAGGGAGGGGGTCGAGCCCCTCCCTCGCATCTTGTAAAACGGGAAGATAAGGAGGGGGCTCGGCCCCTCCTCGAAAAAAAGGAACAAGGAGGGGGGCGAAGAAGAAGAAGACAAAAGAAGAAGAGGGTGTTAGGGGCATACCTGGAGGTCACCGGTGTTGACATCAAAGTTAGCGTCGGCAGGCGAATGAGAGAGAGAGTGGCGGGAAGAGAGTGGTGAGGTTGAAGGGGGGTTGGCGGACGGGGCTCGCCGGAAAACAAGAATAGGAGAGAGGGGGGTGTCGAGGTCAGGGAGAGAGAAGAGGCGGAAGACTGAGAGAGTTGTAGGAGAGAGGAGGGTTTCGAATGAAAACCCCTTCCCTCTTCATGCTTTAAATAAGCAATGGGGGGCATGTACCCGATTCAGATTTGGGTCGGGTTCGGACCTGACCTAGGTTCGACCCAAAAGATTTTTTTTCCCAATGGATTTTACATTATTCGCTTCCCACTCGCTTCCTAGGTCGCTTTCGGTTCGCTTCCTAGGTCACTTCCGGTTCGCTTCCTAAGTGGCTTTCCGAGACACTTCCTAGTTCGCTTCTAAGTCATCTTGCACTTCCCACTTCCTAAAATTTTAGAAGTGCCTCGCTTTCCGCTTTTGCTTCCCGCTTTCTCGACTGACCTACATGTGTGTCAGAATTGAATGATCCAAGAGTTGATTTCTATAAAATCAAGCATGTAGATCACATATGTATAGTCAAATTTTAGAAAAAATAGGAAAAACCCATTCAAAACTTGGTAGGCACGAAAATATGTAGGCAACTACCATATATATATATACATAGAGAGAGAGAGAACTGAACATATTAGGGCCCCTTTTTTTTTGTTAGGTCTTGTTAGGTCTTGTTAGGCCCTATAGTTTGAAGTATTTTATGATAGATCTGAACCATTAGATGTGTTTATCATGCTCAATTTAGTAGGAATCGACTCTTGGATCATGTTTTTCTGATCGACTCTTAGATCATGTTTTTCTGATGAAAAAATATTTTTTTATGAGCCAAGAAAATTTGATGTCTTTATAGCCATTGATTTTTGGATCACCAAAAAAACTTGCATACAAGTCGGATTCCGGTGATCCAAAAGTCGGTTCCTACTAAAAGAAACCTATAGATCACATCTATGATGTTAAGATATGAGAAAAAATACTAAAAACTATGAATTTTTAAAGGGTTTAACAAAACCTAACAGAGAAAAAAGAGCCTAAGGAGCACATTACTCACGTGTGTGTATATATATATATATATATATATAGTAGGTGCTTAATCCATCCAATGCTTGATCAAAACCTATGCATGTTGACCGTCCATGCATGTTCGGTCAGCACAAAATAAATGCGAAAAAATGTGCAAAAACATATTTTTTGGTCTGAGAAACATGGGTTTTCAGCATTTTTGCAGAGAAAAAATGCTGGCTGTGGACGCTCAGCAATAGTGAGTTTTCGACGAGCACGTATCGATTAAGAACCTACCAGTCACTCTATACATATTCCTAGCTAGTTCGCTCACACACGCTCTCCCAAAATTACCCTTCCCCTTTTTGTCGAAACATGAGTCGGGATCGCATCACACGCACTCCCATCCCCTCGATTATTGTAGTTTTTATGGAGCCCAGGTGGAAGAAGCAAGAAAAGGAGGATGGGATAGTAAATTAAACATATTTGCATTCTCCACTCTTACTAAATGCATCTTTGCAAATTAAACATAGTTTGCTAAGCAGTAGGATAGTAAAAGGTTTGGGTTCATTTGGGGACATAACAACCAGATTAGTTCCACGATATAAATCTGATTAACTACCTACCCATATACAAATCTTGGTGCGTTATCGATCACTGATTTTTTAGGCTTTTAAAAAACTTGCTTACATAATGCAATTGAATCAATTGAAACATGCTTTCCACTAAACAAACCATATTAGATAGATCATATCCAGAGGGCATGATTTACAAAAGAACCACCAAAATGTGAAAATATAACTAGCTTGGCTTTGTTTAGAGATTATGGTACAATCGAGGGTGGCCTATGTGGAGAGTATGTACCTAACAAAGTTAGGAGCCTAGCTAACTTGAATCGGGTTATTTTTTAAGTCATTTTTTTACAAATCTGACCCTGCAGATGCATTCAACATTATCCATTTGCTAGAAACCGATACTTGACTCGTGTTATTTCTATTACAAAACATGAATATTTTTGCTTAAAATTTTAACAAAATTTTATATCATTGATTTTCAAATCTCATAAAAATCTATCCACGTGTAGAAATTGGATGATCCAAGAGTGCATTCCTGTAAAAACCAAACATGTAAGACACATTTGTATGGTCAGATTTAAGAAATAAATAAATAAATAACTTCCGAAGACCGATAGATTGTTATTAAGCATGGATCAGAGGAGGCAACTACCCTCTCTCTCTCTCTCTCTCTCTATATATATATATATATATGTGTGTGTGTGTGTGACCTCTTTAGAAAACATAGTTTACTATTTTTAGTTTAATTTAAACTCAAAGATTTGATGTTTATGTTTTATTTAGTTGAAAATATGTATTAGTTTAAGCATTTTTAATATTTAGATGTGCTTTTAGTTCAATAAAAAATCAATGTTATATATTGCACAAAAAACTTGATTAACAAAAAATCAAGAATTTTTATTAAATTGATTCAATCCAAAGCATGGTTTTAGTAAATAAGCAATGATAACAAGTTTGAATTAAGCAAAAAACTTGCACAAATATGTTTTTTAAAGCTGAGAGATATATTTCATGCCATATATCTCTCAGCTTTAAAAAACATATTTGTGCAAGTTTTTTGCTTAATTCAAACTTGTTATCATTGCTTATTTACTAAAACCATGCTTTGGATTGAATCAATTTAATAAAAATTCTTGATTTTTAGTTAATCAAGTTTTTTGTGCAATATATATATATATATATATATATATATATATATGTCTTTTTTGTGGATGTGCGTATGGTATCAAAGAGTTGAAACTCACTCATAGATGCACGTTGTTTTGACTCAATCTGACATTGTAAATGTGTTCACCATAGTTAATTTGTTATAGATCAACCCTTCTATTGTGTTTTTCAACACAAAAAAAACTGTTTTTCATGTCATGAAATTTTGGCACATTTAGGGCCGTTGATTTTTGAAATACTATAAATGCTACACACCAGATTTTGATGATTTGAAAGTGGATCCCCATCAAACAAACCATGTAGATCACAACTGTAAGGTTAGATTCTCTTAAAGACACGAGCAATAAGATATCTTCCCATCTACACACTAGGATTTATTGGTTCTACAAAATTCTCTTTTCTTTTTGACCAACGGGAAGGGGGGGGGGGCTTCCCTTGTCTGTCAGGAGCAATTAGTGCACGTCACCTTGTGTTGGAACGTTGCAAGTTCAAACCCCAAATGGTATGTTGTATAAGGTCTGCCTAATCCCAACTTTCTTTGTCGAAAAAAATTCTCGCTTTTGCCTTCTTTTTTTTATAAATCTGAACTCATAGGTTTGATCTATGCACTCTGCTGAATAAGAATTAGCCTTTGGATCACTAAAATTTGACATATTTACAGATTTTCTGGTGATGCAAAAATTGATGATCCTAAACACACCAAACTTTTTTTATAAAGCATTATTGTTTTCACAAAGCAAATTCAAAAGTTGCTTCCCACTAAACCATGTTGAACACCTCTGCTAAGTCAGATAGAGTCAAAATGCTCTAAATACAATTGGCTGTAGCAAATGTAGAGATGGGTGTAAGGTCGAATATGTAAAATGTTCAACTTTACATGGGACGACTGTGCGCTGTTGATCGCTACAGCCACTAAATGTTGTTTTTGTGCAATTTTGTGCATTTTTTGCACAAATCCGATGCTCATCGAGTGTCCGACTTATTCAACCCCAAACGGGTTTATATATATGTATATATATATATATATATATATATATATATATATATATATATATATATATATATAGGGGGTAACTAAAATATGTTTACCAACCAAATATATTTACTGGTATGAACCAAGATTTTCAAAAGTTTTTTTTACATTTTTGCAAAAATTTCATCATAAGGATATGATCTAGACGCGTGATTTTTATAGAAATAGACTCATAAATCCCATTTCTTGATCCGATTAAGTTGATCCAACAGTCAATTCCTAGCAAATGAGCCACACGAAATGCATTACATGATCAGATTTGCAAAAGAACCTAGCCAAACATATTCGGTTGATAAACATATTTCAATTTTCCTAATATATATTACTTTACTCATCTTACCTTTTGTACATGCAAACCAATATATTTCGTCATTTTTCAACTAAACCAATACCACATCAACTTAGATTACAACTGAATATTGAAATTCACTGTAAGAGTCAGAGTTGGTTCCATATCCAAAACTAAACTCACCCTTCAGATGTCAAATGGGGTGTCGGGTTAAGACTGACGTAATCCATGTACTACCCGTTTTCATGGTGATCCTTAAAAATATATGTGAAAACTAAACGGCAAAATGCAAATATCTGAAATCGATTGGGGAGAACGCATAATTCCAATCTTTTTAAAGGGGAACGTCGTATTTCTGATTGACGGATACAAACGAGAGAGAGAGAGGAGCCAAAGTCGATCACAAGAAACGTCCTGTTGACGCTTTTCAAATTAAATATTGATTGAGAGAGAGAGAGAGAGAGTAATCACTGTGACAGTAAAGTAACACATGACAAGGAGGGTGAAGCAGCAGCTATTTTCCGAATGTTACGCTCTCCTCACCGTGAACATTAATTTATTGTTCATGGTTTTCACGGTCCTTTTGAACTCCAAAAACGCCCGCGCTCTCTCTCACTCGATCGCCCGCACTCTTGACTTTTCAGACGCCACTTGTTCTCCGCTCGTTATAATCAAAACAAGAAGAGCAGGATAACGAGGTACGGAATTCGCCCTCGAAAACTCGAAATTTCTGCTTCTTCCTTCCTCTTCGCTGACGGATTTGCTCCGCGGATTCGTCGTTTAGACGGCGGAGGAGGCGCTCGTCCGGCCGTGTTTCTTTGGTTCTGACCGGAATCTACAATGCCAAGCGGTGAGAATTTGAAGAAAGGCGCCTGATGCCGTTTCCTCCCCCGTATTTCTGTAGATCTAGCTCGGATCTACGAGTTTATAGGCTTACAATTAGGGAAAACCTCGTTTTTCCGTCTGAAAAGGACCTAGTTAGCTCAGATTAGCGGCTGGAATGCAGAATTTAGAGAATTTAGTGCATCGGGTTCGACATGCCGCTTTTCTGTGGAGTTTAGCTCAGGTCTGCGATGGTTTAGTGTTGTCTGAAGTATAATTTGGAGAAAAACTTGTCATGTAGCGAAAGATTCCACGTATTTTATGAATTTAGCACCAATCACCGTCGTTTTGGTCGCGAACTGGGTGGATCTTAAAACAGAAGAGCATCTGGGTTCATACACGTATTTCTAGGCAGAATTCAGAAAAGAGAGCGAGAGAGAGAGAGCAGCAAAAAGAAAGAAGAGAATCGTAGGTAGATTGCATGGTGCAGTTCCCTTTCTTTTGTTATAGAATCTGAAGAATCTCTCAGGTATTTCTTTTTAATCTGAAGAAAATCTGTAGAGATTATATTCTGATTGTATTTTTCCTCTTTTCCAAAAGAACTTGAAGACCTTAGCCAGATTTCAGTTTGCTGGTTTTCTTTTTTCTCTTTTTCTGAAAGAATTCAAGTCACAGAATAGAAGTTGACTTAAAATAATGGGATCAAGATAGCTTTCCGGTTTTTTTTTTTCATTGCATTTCTTGGATCTGCAGTTTTCTGAGCTATACAGTTACTGCGTAGCTATACTCTGGCATAGGATGTTGAAATATTTTCTCTGATATGTGCTACGACGCACAAGATTCGATGCTCCGATATGCACTCTTTCTGATTTTAGCTGAATGGAGGAATCTGGATCAGATTCATAGTTCTCTAGTGACTAGTTGAACACGTTGGGGTACTTGAGGGTTTTGCTGGTATTCTGGCTGTTCTATGCAGTATGTAATGAAGATCCACATCGAGTACCTGGAGTCCTAGTGGATTTCTTTTGTGTTTTCAGAGTTTGGGATTACTTTGTTCTCTGTTTCTGAAACAAGCTTTTTTAAGCAGACGTAAATAATCCGAGCTTATGGTAGCATTTAAGAAGTTTTGAAATACAGTGATGGAGTATCAGTAATGTTAGAAAAACTATGTTGTTAACAGGCTGGATGGGGCTGAAAGAATCCAAAACTTTGGCGAGAGAAGACTAGTGCAGGTGATGAGTTCCTATGATGGTTATAAAATCAGAACCATGCACAAAAACAGACACAACGTTACATGGACTCCAGAGGTACACTAAGCTTGATCATCAGATCTGTTTTCTCAATGCATACTGTATATAGATTATCTACCGAGGTGTATATTTGATAGTTTATTTCTTTTCATTTTTATATATCATCTTCATCTTTTTCAAATTCAAATAAGGCAAATTCATTTTCAGGAAGATGATATTCTGCGAGAACAGATCAGAATTCGTGGCACGGAAAGGTTGATTACATTGTCCAAATTTTAGAGTTTCTTTGTAATTCCATATGCATTAGTCAGATGAATTCACAAAGGGACCGTTTTGTGTGTGCAGCTGGAAGGACATTGCTTCAAACTTCAAGAATAAAACAAGCAGACAATGTAGAAGAAGGTAATTACTTGGACAAATGACATCATCATCTCTTTCTCTTGGCCTCTTTTTTATTATATGTCTGTGATTTCAGGTGGCATGCATATTTGAATTCAGATTGTAAGAAGGGAGGATGGTCTGAAGAGGAAGACATGCTCTTGTGTGAGGTAGTTACCTGTTCAAATTTTGTAGGTCGTTTAGTGCTGGCATTTCTGAAATTGCTTGGGACTTTTTTATCAGAGGGAGAGTCAGTTAACTTGTACATTGATGGCCTTACAATCATTCGCTGGCAAGCATGGCATTTGAGTTCACGATCTTTCATTAATGCTTTACAACTCTTTCTGTTCCACAGTCAAGTCCTTCCATAAGAATTTCATACCCAGTTTGAAGGTTTAGAAATCAAACCATGTGGGAACAAGTATGGATGGGAGAAACACCCAAAGATCACTTCCTTTTGTCCTTAGTGTTCTGTTATCATAAGAATAATTTCACACTTTAGGTTTCTGTTGAACTTTTAATCACCACTGTTGCCTTCTATAATAACACTGTTGAAAACAATTTGTAGATTCCATTGATAGAGCTTCAGTTACAAAAATGCATAAACCTTATCCTTCTTTATTTTCCACTCAACAATAATTAGTCTTCTAGGGCATCACAATCTCACTTACTTTGCTTTGCTCGTTGCCCACTTTTGACCCTATTTGACTAAGTATCCATTTTCTGATAACAATCTTTAAATAAAACTTAGATTTGGCATTCCCCTAGATACGTTTTCCAGTTAGACCAGAGCAAATGTTTGGGCTTGCTACTTTTCCTGGGAGAAAGAAAGTACTTATGCAGTCAAATGCTTCCATAATTTGATTGTGAAATTTCAATAACTGCAGGCACAGAAAATATGTGGGAACAGATGGACAGAGATAGCAAAGATGGTTTCAGGCAGGTAATCCACTATTTGTAGCACTGGTCATCCATGATATGTTGCATCTTGAAACTGTTTTGGACAATCTATTCCCTACAAATTCATGCTGCTTCATGCTGATGTTGCTATGAAGTTTTTGTTGTTGTGCTGATACAGGACAGACAATGCTGTAAAGAATCGTTTCACGACACTCTGCAAAAAACGAGCTAAATATGAGGCTTTGATGAAGGATAACAACAGCACTGTCATCAATTCAAACCACAATGCTTTTCTGCTTCCAAACCGACATGATACTCCATATGAATTTCACACAACATTGCCACTTGAGGAAATCAGGTACGGTCAGTTTCAAAGTACTGAAGATTGAAAGAAAATAAGGAAATCAGTTTGAAGTTGCTCCAAGACTAATTAGTCATGTACAACAGGACCATGGGAGAGATGTCTGCCCAGTATCTTGCAAATGGTGTAACAAAAGAGAGATCAAAGGGAAATTTTGGATCTGAAAATCAGAATTTAAGGCCTCCCCTTGTTACCCTGGACCTCAATAACCTGGGCAAGTTTCCAACCTTGAATATCAAAGAAATGGAAGTGCAACTGCATACTGGTAACCTGACTTGCATTTTTTCTCATTCAAATGGCAGTGTTGAGTTATTTGTCTTTGCTTCTGAATATTAACAAAATACAGGCCTGTAGTCTCACTCTTCGATTATTTTGGATAGTTGCAACTTCCACTAAGGCCCAAGGAGAATTTCTTAGGAAGGATGACCCAAAGATAACTGCTTTGATGCAACAAGCAGAACTCTTAAGCTCTCTTGCACTAAAAGTCAATGCCGAGTGCTCAGAGAAAAGCCTTGAAGATGCATGGAAGGTGAGGTGAAACTTATGTGCAACTAAAGTAAGCATATGTCAGCAACTAAGAAGAAAATAATATGCAAAAGAAAATTTCATTTTTTTTCTTTTACACAGATGTATGAGGTAACATTTTCTGTCATAGAGACATTCTCATAAAAAATCTGCATACAGGAACTACAAGAGTTTTTCCATCAAATTAAAGAAAATGGGAAGCCCTATTGCAAGTTTGATGATATAGATTTTCTCTTCGAGGATTTCAAAGAGTTAGTAGAAGATCTAAAGAATGGTAACTTGCAACTGGAAGCAGTCAGTGATGATACAGATAATCAGTTACCATGGAGGTGCTTAGTGATTATCTGCTACTGAAATAAATAAATAAATAAAATTATTTGTTATAGCAATAAGCCTTCAGGCCTGACATTTTGCTCATGTATTCATTAGGAAATATGAATTGCACACAGAATCTCAAGGCAGTTCTGAGTGCAGCACTGGATCACAATCTCATCCTGCAATCGAAGAACCACAGCAGTATCAGACTTGTTCCTTAAACAAGGTTTCCCAGTCAAGTTTGAACCATCAACAAGATAGTAAGGACGACTGTGATGAAAATGGGTGCTTCACGGGGGCAATTGAGATTAAAGGTAGTCCACATGCCAAAGTTGGTTCTTTAGCATTTTCTTTTGTTTTGACTGTACTATGAATTATTTAACATTGTAGTGATGCAAATGAACAGAATAATTGCAAACATGGTATGTCCTGATTTAAACAATCTCTATTGTTTTGTTTTGTTTTCCTTTCCTTTTTATCTAGTGTATTTGTGCCTAGGATACTACATTACTGAAGTAATGCAACATGTTCTAAAATATCATAAAAGATTAAAATTTGATAAATACGATAAAACCAATAAAATTATTATTTTCAAAATATCATGATTTATTCATATATATACATTTTTATTGGCAATATCTCAAGTTTTTTTTTAATTTATTATATATTCTAATTTTAGTTTCTTTTTATATTTGAAAATTTTAAATAATTTTTTTTCTTATGAATTCGCTAAAACAACTGGGAAAAATAAAAACTTTTTAGGAAGTTTCTCAAATAATTTCATTGCAGATAATTGTCGTTTTAAATATTTTAACCATGATTGTCAAGTGGCCATAACAAATACCCTGAACCCTGGCAAACAACTCCAGACCCCTCTACGTGTGCTTGTTCTCACTGTTATTTTGTTCATTTCAGGATGATGTCCTGTTGCCTCCTATCCATTTCCTTTTTTTTAATTAAGGCCTTATCTTAATCATAAACAAAAAATATTAATCTCCTATTATCTTCTAACAGATATTCTGCAAGCTGTTGTATTATCAATTATTTTGAGAAAATAAAGTAGTTGTATTTCAAGACGTTTACTAATTTATGTGGATGTTTTTAGGTAGAGAAGTTTTATTTGTTGCTTCCTTTTCTTTTATGTTTTTTTTTCTCTCCTATTACAGCATAAATCGGAGATACTGACAAAGTAAATAAGGAAAATCTATTGATCGTTATAGTGCTTTCATGCATAAGCTGAAATTTTATTTTTTTCTTTTACTATGTGGCCATCTCTTTGATATTCAGGTTGCTAGTGTTGTATATTATACACACCTCATAAATATCTGTTCATTTTCCATTCGTTCTTTATCAATTAGCCATTTTCCAATCATGCTTACTTTTTTCAGTTCAGAACACTAGTAATCAGTGTAAAAGTACTAAAATAATTTGTTGATTCCCGAATAACTTTTTCCATCATTTTTTTCTATGGCTAAAGTCTGCTTTATTTCTAATTGGTTCATTCTGGCTATGATGGATGAATCTCTCAAGCTAGAACTTGATATTTTACCTATTGATACCTTATAATAAATGATGGATAATAATCTTGTCCTTGATGCAGCGTCTTGCATGTCATCTAGTGCAAAATTTAAAGAAGCTGCTGATATCTCCAGATCTTCTAATACTGAGTTTTGCTCCCCTCTTCAAAGCATCCCATTTTTGCGATCATATGCTGATGGAATTCCAACCCCTGAGTTTTCAGCCAGTGTAAGAAACACACACACTCACACACACACAAGGCAATAATTTTTTGAACTGGAGTAGAAAATTCAGTTGAATGTTCTCTGTCTTTTACCAAACAAAGACAAAGGAAATAGTAACCTATAATTTCCCCTGAGCTACTTAAGGGTAGTAGCATTCAGTTTTTCTATTATTATGGTTGAAAATATGTTGAACCAGCAGTCAGAACTTTGCTGAACCAATTTAGTACTCCCAGCACTGATCTCTCTCTCTCTCTCTCTCACACACACACACACACACACACAAGTTATTGGTCATGTCATTAGTACATGTACTATGTAGTAGATTGCACGTTTCTAACTGTGCTTCAAATCTTCCTTGAGTCAAGCTCTACAGATATGATCTAAATGGTTTGTTTGATAGAAGCATGCTTTGGATCATGGGATTTTAATCTACAAACAGGTTTTTGCAAGTGCTTCAAAGATCAACAGCCCACAAGACCAAAACAATCAGTGGTTTTCCCAAAAGAAGTTGATCCAAAGCATGTTTTTTACTAAACGAATTATGTTGAATATGGGGAAGATTGAGCGAACACCGGTCACATCTGTGATTTCCGACTAGCTACTATATAGTATGATACCCGATGACATGACCATAAATATATGAGATGAATTGGGTGGAATTATAAGATAATCTGCTTGTTAGATCGTTCAGCAATGAGAACCCTCAAACCCCTCAGGTAGAAGGTTTGAAACGCTCATTTAGGTCCTAAGAGTCAGCTTTCAGTTATAGGGGAGGTCCATGTTACCCTTGTATGGCCCTGGTAGCCTCTATATGCTGTCCGAAGCATCTGTTTCAGTATTCATGCTTTTATTCTAGATTGGATCTTAGCCTGTTATTGTATGACCTTTACCTGTATGCACACACACGCACATTCTTTCTCTCTCAAAAAAGTAATAGGTTTTGGCTGTTATTTGTCCAGGAAAGGCGATTCCTACTGAGAACGCTTGGGGTGGCATCTCCATCCCCAGCACCCAAAGCCCCAATGCCGCCACAATCCTCCGAGAGGTCTACCCCTCTATGCCGAAGGGCACTTCTACACAACTTCTGACCCCTTCCTATTTCCTACCATCAAGAAGGCCAAACCCACCACTCCTCTGATGCTCATTTTAGGCATTTCTATGTGCTCTCTAAATATACCGATTCCCTATTCTCAGAATGTTGTTGCTTACTGTCACCGACTATATCCTTGGGTTGGTTGGGTACTTTTTCAGACAGCCCCTTATTTTTCCCATCCAGCTATCTACTTGTGCATACTACAATATACCACACATATGGTCCCTCCCAGTGCCAATTTATTTATTAATCGGTATTTCCGAGAAGAAGATATGGACAATAACAGGTGATCGCGACTTGGTATGGATCTGTCTTATACTTTTAGGGTGGAATTTTGCAGCTTGTATAAAATAGTAATGAAAAGGAAGTGTTTGATGTTTGTGTTCTTATAGACAAATGTGCCGTTTGTTTTTCAAATTGGAATTGTAATACGTGTATATCTATATGCATGTATCTTTCTCTTTGTGGTTGTTAAGTACTTTGGCTGGTTGTGTGACATATTCTTGCACTAATGCGTTTGTTATTATTTGGAATTTCTTAAAATGCTTTTCTAAATGTTATGAGCCAAGAATGCCCGAAAAATAAACTCTAATGCAGTTGAAGTGTGGACATTAGCTTACATTGGTGGATGGCCTCTCTTGACCTATTGTTTGTGGTCTACAGAAAGGCAGTGAAAAAATCTGGTAGGCTTTCTTGTGGGTTCAATTTCAGGCCCATATCTAGATCCAATTGGCTGACTCGTGGGAGGCACTTAGGTAAACCATCAGGCTCATGACTCATTTAAGTCACTTGCAAATCTGGTTGTTATTGGAAAACGGAGACCATGAATCCCAGTACACTGCAAGCGGTGGAGATGATGTTCTTGGTGTGTGTTTCCAATGATGCCCAACATGCCTGAACCTCCATAAAACAACTGACGCCATTCGCTCTTGAAGGATTAATAAAATGGATGCCGCTCATAATAACCATTTACAAAACTTACCGGGAGACTTGATTCTTTGGGACAGCTCAGATAATTTCCAAGTATACATCTTTTGCTTCGAATGAAAAATGGCCAAGACTATTTCTATGTGCAATTGAAATGTCAAGAGTTCATGAACTTTGTCATTTTCCATTTCTTGTTTGGATGCACCAACTCGTCCAGATAAATGGGATAAGTTGAGATATTTGATTGTGGAGCGCAATGCAATTTCTCATCTTTATTATCCTACTTATCTTGATAACTTGGTTAATCCAAATACCACGTCTTCACGTTTCTTAAATTTTTTTTCCCTTTATGATTAGGATTCTTTGTGAAAGTATTCCTCAGTTATTCATGTTGCATGGCTTTTTCCAACTTTTAATTGTGAGCAGAGGTATGTCTACCCCAGTAAAGCAGCATACCCTGATCAAGAGATTGTGTTTTGTTAATGTTGCCCCTTGGAAATACTTTCTGTAGAATTGGACTCCCACTGAATGAAAAGGTGCAAAAACACCCTAAAACATGAAACTCTGGTCTAACAGGCACTGCACAAAACATTACCACTACACATGGCCTTGCAAGGACATGAGCAGACTCCGAGCCTTAACAGAAGTAATAATATCACAATCTATCTAACTACTTTGTCTCAATTGTACAGTATTTGCTCAGTTCAATAATCACTGCACCCGTTTTGTGGCAGAGATTGCAGTAAATCTGAAAAGATCAAAGCCTTTTCAGGTGGAGATGGTATGCCAGCTTGATATGGACCCATTTTACACGATCATACACTTAAAGGAAGTGCTGACTATCCCTTGCTCAACAAACTGGCAATCAGAATGTGCTAGTACAAGAATTGAGCAAAATTTTAGAAAATGGATTGTTATTATAATACTGATACAATCATGTTGGAAGCATTCTTGGAACAGAATCAAGCGTTTCATCTAAACATGTTAAAAAAAATGCACTCATTGCTGTTACAGGCGAGTAAAGACAATCATATAACTTTTACAACAGGCAAGTGAAATATATATCAAATATCCAATAGATATACACAGAATTCCGAACCAGGACTGTTTCTCAATCAATGAACACGTGGTGAATGTTGATTTGATAGCAACGGGGATGGTAATGGGGATCCACCTGGTCTTGGACCCTGATGAGCGTGATGATGTCGTGCTGGTGATTTATTATTAGAACTAGAGTGAACATGGTGGCGCTCTGCATTTGCAAGTTTTGCTAAATCTTTGGATGTCTTCAGCTGTTCTAGGGTAGCTAAAACCTCAGTCATCTGAGGCCTCATCTTTGCCTCTGTGTGGATACACTGTAGGGCAAGAGCAGCTGCCGCCTGTGCCCCTTTCTGATGATATTGACCCTCCAATTTGGTGTCCATTATGCTATATACCTTGCGTTTATCACCCAAGTAAGGCTTCGCCCAATCAACTAAATTCCGCTCTATACCAATTTTTGTTTTGTCAACAGCATGGCGTCCAGATAAAAGTTCCAAAAGCACAACTCCGAAACTGTAAACATCGCTCTTTGCAGTCAGCCGACCTGATCATAATTGGCAAATATAAAATTAGTCCTTGAAAAGTTGCATATGAAAAAAACCTAATTGGGGAAAAGATTGGTAGATAATTACTTTGAGATTGTCTACATTAAAAAGAAGAAATTATAAAATGAAGAGATGCTGGACATTTAAGATGCAAAAGATATTTGTGAACTAGCCGCTTCAGTTTTATCATTAGCAACACATGACAAAAGGTTACAACTACATTGTGTTTATTTTCATCCACAGATTTATTGGTCAAAAATTTTGCAGCATATGTTGCTTATGGTAGAGGATTCAAAGTCGGTTTCAACAACAAATTGACTATCATGACAAATTTCAGCTGTGGTTCCAAAGCCAGACAATGACGGAATCGACTACTGTACAAACTGGAATAGTAGCATAACGCATCCAACAATGTTACGTGCTGAGTATGTCATTTCTCAAAATTTGGAGTACAAAGGATGCACTACCTATAGTCACCATGTAACAAATATCAGTGCATGTTGAAAATATCACGATTTTGTCACAATATTTCAGAAGCTAATACTGATCTCAATAAAAAATATGACAATATTAATGTGACAAAAAGTACTTCTCAAAATTTTTGAATTTCCTATATTTCCTTTCTTTTTTGTATATTGTTATATATCTGCAATACTTTCCTGCAGATGTGTTTGGCATGGTCGATTTGCTAGGAAACCACTTGCATCAGGTTTTTTCGATAAAAAAACATGATTTTTTAAGCCTTAATATTTATGAGAATTTTAAACCATCGATTTTTAAATATTATAGAAACCTACCTGCGTGTTGGAATCGGATGATCCAAGAGTTGATTAGTTGATTTCTATAAAATCAAGCATGTAAAACATATCTGTACGGTCAGATTTAAGGAAAATGTGGAAAAGAACCGTTCAAAAGCCTGGTAGGCAGCTACCACCTCTCTCTCTCTCTCTCTTGTTGAGACTAGTGTATCAAATGTGTATTATATATAATGTGCTACCCCCAATGTATTGATGCGTATGTTTTATTCTTTTCAATAGTCTTCTCATTTTCTTGTTTAATGAATTCACTTTTGGTTGCTCTCCATTGTTATCTCTCTTCTCCTTCATCTTGTTGCTTTGATATGGTATTAGAGCCATATCTAAATAAAATTGAAGGCAAAAAAGCTTTATTTAGAGAGGATAGAGAAGAGGCCCTTTGTTGCTGCTCAGAGACCTGCCTCGTTATTCGTGCACATGGGTTGCCGAAGTCAGCATCCAATGTACGACTGTTTGGATTTCAGTTGTTTGAGTTGGGGCTTTGATAGAGCACCATTTTAGGAGTCCAGATTGTGAAGATCGGAGTAGAATTGAATTTTATGTGAATTTTTTAGTATTTTCTGGATTTTGAGATTAGATTGACAAATTTGTTAGTATAGCCTAAGCATGTGTAATGAAATATGCGGAAAAGCAAAGAGTGCATTAAGCACTTACAACATCCACTAATGAACAAACAAAAGGGCTAACACCCAAACCCACAAGAGACAACACAACATAAAAATATAAATGTCTCTTATTGAAAAGAGAGAGAGCTCTCAAGAGTGAAAAATACAAAAGGGGTTCACCCCTATTTATACACAAAAAGGAGAGGAGGAGTGGCCTTATGGCCTTAAAAGAAGAGCCACCTAGGGGCTCCCATGGAGTTGTTGGGAGCCCCCAACGGTCACAAATGGGACCGTTGGGGGCCCCATCGACTCCATGGTGGGGCCCCTTTTAGGTGGGCAAAAATATAAAAAATAAAAAGTAAAAAAAGAAAAAAAGAATTTACAAAAAATAAAGAAAAGAAACAAGTACCGCTATCGGTACTTGTGAAATGACTAAAATACCCCTATCGGGTATTTTAGATAATACATATATATATATATATGTATATAAACATATACATATATATGAATTACATATATTTTAACACCCTCCCTCAAGCTTTACGGGGATATAACCGAAAGCTTGTTAAGGAGAAACAAAAAACGAGGAGCAGCAAGGGCCTTAGTGAAGAAGTCTGACAACTGGTACTCAGATGTGACGTAAGGTAGTGCTATGGTTCCTCTCAGGTATTCATCACGTACGTAATGGCAGTCCATCTCAATATGCTTAGTACGCTCATGGAAGGTGTGATTGCTTGCAATATAAATTGCACTTTTGTTGTCACAACACATCTTCGAAGGAGTAGAGATGACAATGCCCATATCACTGAGGAGACTTCTTAGCCATACAAGTTCCATGGTTGTAGTGGTCATAGCATGATATTCCGCTTCCGTTGAGGACAATGATACTTTGTGTTGCTTCTTGAATCTCCAAGAAATCATAGAGTCACCTAAGAAAACACAAAATCCCGTAGTTGAGACTCGGTCATTGGGATTTTCTCCCCAATCAGCATCAGTATAAGCAATTAAATCAAGTGATGATGAGGAGGAAAAAAAAACTCTCTTAGTTATGGTGTTTTTGATATATCTGATGATCCTTAAGACTGTACTCATGTGCACGGTTGTAGGTGCATGTTGAAACTGACTGACAGAGTGGACAGCATGAGCTATGTCTGGCCGAGTAATGGATAAGTAGGTTAGAGACCCAACAAGTTGCTGGTAGGGAGTAGGATCCTCGAGAGGTGTTCCATCTTCCAACCTTAACTTTGCATTGATGACTTCAGGGGTTTCTGTCTTCTTATCATCGGAGATACCAGATTTAGAACAAATGTCAGCAGTCAGTTTCATCTGAGAGAGAATGTACCCTCGAGGAGAGTACGCCACTTCAATCCCTAAAAAGTATCTTAAGAAACCAAGATCAGACATGTCAAAATGTTCTTTTAAAACTTTCTTAATATCATAAATTCCTTGCTCATC
This sequence comes from Nuphar pumila, assembly GCF_984573655.1. Lineage (NCBI taxonomy): Eukaryota > Viridiplantae > Streptophyta > Magnoliopsida > Nymphaeales > Nymphaeaceae > Nuphar > Nuphar pumila. The sequence goes on along the minus strand of NC_143262.1, from coordinate 31,363,982 downwards.
ACTTTCAGTGATGATCATATCATCAACATAAAGTAGTAAAATAACTACTGAAGACCCTACACTTTTCACAAACAAAGCAGTTTCAGTATAACATGAACGAAAATTCAAACTTGTCATTACATTACTAAATCTATCATGCCAAGCCTTTGGGGTTTGTTTTAACCCATATAATGCATTTTTAAGTTTGAGAATTTTATTTTTACCAATACATACTCCTGGTGGGGGATCCATGTAAACTTCTTCATTTAATTCGCCATTTAGAAATGTATTCTTAACATCTAGTTGATAGATAGACCATTTTTTCACTGACGCAATAGCAATAAGAGTCCTAACACTAGTCATTCTAGCAACAGGTGCGAAGGTTTCTTCATAATCTATACCATATTCTTGAGCATATCCTTTAGCTACCAACCGTGCTTTATAACGTTCTAATGAACCATCACTCTTAGTTTTAATTTTGAAGACCCATCTACATCCAATTGATTTCTTTCCAGTGGGTAACGAAGTTATTTCCCAAGTTTTTGCCTTTTCAAGGGCACTAAGCTCTAAGTTCATGGCTTCAACCCATTGGGGAATGTTTTTGGCCTCATTAAAGTGTGAAGGTTCATGAAATGAGTGCAACGCAATTAGACACGCTCTATATCTTGGAGTTAGGGACTCATAGGAAACAAACCTATTAGGAGGATTGGAGATCCGACCGGATCTCCTTAAAGAGGTTTCTTCTATGTTGGATCCTTGAGAGTATTTTTCTAAGGCACTCATTTGAGTTTGTTGACCACGCCTAACATAGGTTTGGATTGATATATCACTTTCATCTATAACATTGTCAAGAGGAATATCCTCTAGGTCATTCAAAGACTCATTAGAGATTTCCTCTTCTTGAGGAGTCTCATCTTCTTGAGATAGAAGATCAAATAAAAAAGCATATTCACTTTCGTCAATATCTTTAGTTTTCACAAAACCATTTTCATTTTCCAAAAAGGTTACATCTTTGGATACATAGAGTTTGTTATTTTTCAAGTCAAAACATCTAAAGCCCTTTTGATTTTCTCCATATCCCAAGAAAACACATTCAATAGCTTTAGGAGATAATTTGTCCCGTTTATGTGTAAGGACAAAACATTTACATCCAAAAATTCTTAATCTATTGAAATCGGGTGTTCTTTCAAATAGTTTTTCATATGGAGATGTATTTTGTAAGGATGAAGATATCATTCTATTTATTAAGTAAGTTGAGGTTAAGGCCGCTTCGGCCCAAAAACTCTTTGGAATTTCTTTGGAAATAAGGAGTGTCCTAGTGGTTTCCATGATGTGTCTATGCTTTCTTTCGGCCAAGCCGTTTTGTTGGGAAGTCCTAGGACACGATCTTTGATGACAAATTTCATTTACTTCTAAATAATTTTGAAATTCATTTGATAAATATTCTCCACCCGAATCGGATCTAAGAGTAGAGATATTACTTGAAAATTGATTTTTAACTATCATATGAAATTTTTTGAAGAAGTCAAAGACTTCGGATTTTAAATTGAGAAAGTAGATCCATAGATACCTAGTGTAGTCATCAATAAAAGTAACGTAATAGGAGTACCCTCCTTTAGACATGACCGGAGAAGGACCCCAAACGTCCGAATGGACTAACTCAAAAGGTCTTTTGGACACAAAAATTCGGTTTGGAAAAGGAGTAGAATTCATTTTGCCAAAAATACAATTCTTGCAAACAAAATGTTTCTCATTACAAAATTTCTTTCCAAATGGAAAGGAGTACATTTTTGAGAAACTTGGATGTCCAAGTCTTTGATGCCAAATTTCAATATTTTTATCTTGGACATGGTTACAAAAAGAGTTAGTGGGGAGTTTCAAGTTGCTCATGTAATAGAGATCTCCCCTCCTATGGCCTTGCCCAATCTGCTTCCCGGACCGGAGATCCTGTATAGAGCAATCCTTAGTTGAGCAGGAGATTTCACATCCATGATCACATATTTGAGCAACAGAGAGGAGATTTAAATTAAGTTGAGGTACAACTCTCACGTTTGGCACAAAGAAATTTTTTGAAAAGTTTAAAGTTCCAAAACTTTTTACTTGTAAAGATGTACCATCGGCAGTTGAAACATAGGAGTTTTTATAATTATTACACAAATCGGAAAGCTCATTTTCAAGTGGGGTCATATGAAAGGAAGGTCCAGAGTCAAGGATCCAAGAAGACATACCTGGAGGAGAGGAAGAAGCTATGGCGGCACCCGAGGTTGATGGTATCTTGAGTAGAGTTTGTAGTGCTTCCGATAGTTGAGCAAGAGAAAAAGATTCCTTCCCTTTGATGGTTTCCTCTTTCTTTTGAGTAGCTTCTTCAACGGAAGCAACCTTGTTTTTAGGTGCTTCATTCAACTTAGGGCAATTAGGTCTTATATGACTCAACTCTTGACAATGATGGCAAATGGCTTTTCTATAGTTGCCATTATAATTATTTTGCCTTCCAAAATGTGGAGGTTTGTAAGCTTTCATATGGTTGTTGGGTTTTGATACGGCCAAGACATCATCTCCTCCTTTAATCATGCCAAGACGAGTTTCTTCTTGGCATATTTCGGCTATGGCATCTTCCAAGGGAAGAGGCTTAGATCTATGTAGGAGGGAAGATCTAGCTTGTTCATATTCGGGCCTAAGACCATGTAAAAATTGGAAAAAGTGCTATTTTTCCATTTGTTCTCTCCTTAATTCCACATCCACACTAGAAATCCATTTTGGTTCTAGTAAAGATAGTTCATCCCATAGGGGACCAAGAGTGCTAAAGTAATCCCTTACACTCATTTCTCCTTGCTTGATAGTCCGGATTTTTTCTTGAAGAAAGAATTGACGAGCAAGGTCTTTTTGAGTAAACATATCTTTCATAAAGAACCATGCTTCATTAGCCATCCGAAACTTGGCAATGTTGGCGCAAATCTTGAGTTCCACATTGTTCATGAACCAAGCAAGAATCTTGGCATGCTTACTTTCCCAATCTTCCACTTTAGATTGGTGATCTTCAATGGCCTTCATGCGGGCATTTCCTTTAAGAGTTTTTTCTTGATCACCATCCATCTTAGTTAGTTGGAGTTGTAGTTCCGGAATGGTGCCCATAACGTATCCCCAAAGTTTTTTACCTTTGAGGTTGTTCTCCATGGCGGCGGCCCACATCATGTAGTTGGAGCCATTGAGCTTGAAGGAGAGATCAATCTTTTGTTCTCCTTCCATTTTAATCACTCACAAGAGGATAAATGAAGAGAGATACAACAAGAAAAAAATATAGCTACACAACTAGCTATATTAAGAAGAAAAGCATACACAAGGCTCTGATACCATGTAATGAAATATGCGGAAAAGCAAAGAGTGCATTAAGCACTTACAACATCCACTAATGAACAAACAAAAGGGCTAACACCCAAACCCACAAGAGACAACACAACATAAAAATATAAATGTCTCTTATTGAAAAGAGAGAGAGCTCTCAAGAGTGAAAAATACAAGAGGGGTTCACCCCTATTTATACACAAAAAGAAGGAGAGGAGGAGTGGCCTTATGGCCTTAAAAGAAGAGCCACCTAGGGGCTCCCATGGAGTCGTTGGGAGCCCCCAACGGTCACAAATGTGACTGTTGGGGGCCCCATCGACTCCATGGTGGGGCCCCTTTTAGGTGGGCAAAAATATAAAAAATAAAAAGTAAAAAAAGAAAAAAAGAATTTACAAAAAATAAAGAAAAGAAACAAGTACCCCTATCGGGTACTTGAGAAATGACTAAAATACCCCTATCGGGTATTTTAGATAATACATATATATATATATGTATATAAACATATACATATATATGAATTACATATATTTTAACATCATGTAGTTTCTATTGGCATTGTTAATCACCAAAAATTTGTCAAGCAAAAAATGAAACAAGGGAGATGTAAAACCCGAGATTTTTTCTTGATAATTAATAAATAAATGATGAATTATAAGTGCATTTATGACTATAATTGTAAATTTTTGATTTTCTTGATTTCAAATTATTATGAAATTAAGTCTCGTTACGAAGAACATTGCAAAAATATTTGTAAAATTAAAAATATGTAGATTAAACAAGAAAGTAAATGATTTTAGACTATGGATTTTGGATTTGGATTTAATCTCATTAGATTGGACCCATAGGGTCAGACGCTCTGAACAACATCATTATTGTTTCAACAAAAAATTTGGCCGATTAGTGGCTCACCTATTAAATCGGATTCAACCTTAACGTTCCTCATTTCGAGGGCATCAAAATCGACTATCTACATGCCCAAATTGGCATGGATTTGAATGTTTTATCATCGACCAAAATTCATGCTTAATTATAAGTCAAAAGTTAACGTTTTTCGACATCGACTAATTTTTTTTGCAATAAGTGTGCTTACGATTAAATCTAAGACCACCACAATGATCTACGTTTCGAGGGCTATCAAATCGGCTATTTAAACATCAAATTTTGTTGAGTCTTTGGGTTTGTAGGCCTCACAGAAGGTTACCATGTCACTGGAGCCCAAGCAAGGGTAATAAGTTTTTACTTTTCTTCTCTAGCTTAATTAATTTCGAAATTTAATAAATTAGGACCTATAATTTATTTTTTTATTTTATTAATAAAAGAGATTAATAAATATTAACTTTTTATATTAGAAATGAGACTCTTGTTTAAGCTCATCTATAAATAAAGGCCCTTGTGAGGATGATTAACAAGGTTAGTTCTCCCTCTCTCCCTTCTTTTTTCCTTTTTGCTTTTTGTTTTCTCTCTTCTCCTAAAACGTCTAGGAGGTCTGGAGTAGGGTTATGCAGCCATTGAACCTTCACGTACTTCGGTGGTTGGTGGTGTAGAGATCGGACTACCCGATTTCCTCATTGTTTTCAAGATCTATCGATTTTTCAAGTAAGATTTACGTAGTAGATGCTTTTTACGTACATTAAGCATGCATAAGCAGAAGCTTGTGCACGTAAAACCGCGGCGGGAAGGTAAATGACATAAAGGAAAAAAAGGACAAGGATCGTAAAACTGCGTTCTTGAGTTAAAAGAGTATATATATATTTAATTATTTTTATTTACAAGTTTTAACATTATCCTTTCTTTGTTCTTCGTGCAACCTTTTCCTACCTCGAAGATATCAGTTATGCTGGCAGTTCCGGGTGTAGGTGATAAGTGGCGCGTGCTTTGGTGCGCACATGGAGTCCATTGCGCCGATGGGGTGTGTTAAATGATTTGTCGTACTGCGGAAAAAAGAAAAGAAAAATTATGTGATGGCGTTGTGTTTGGGTCGCAAGGGACGAAACCCGACCCTGGCTCGGGTCGCCTGACTGAGCCGAGTTTCGATGCAGGGTAAATCGAGCAGGGATCGGTGAGGATCAAGCTCACTTGGGCGAGTGAGCCGGTTAGGCCCCAACCGACGTGTGGGACCAAGCCTAGGCTCGGTCCTTCCTCACCAACTGGGCTGGGATCGGTTTAAGCCCAGTCTAGCAGTCAAGAGGGTAGGCCCCAACCGACGTGTGGGACCAAGCCCTGGCTCAGGTCACCAACTGGGCTGGCGCCCCTGCTTGCAGGCTGAAAAAGAAGAGGCAGGGGGGTGTCACCCCCAGCCTGTTGGTCGGAAAAGAAGGCAACGGTAGGAGGGGCAGTGCCCTCCTGTCGACCAAACCAGAGAGAGGAGGCACGCACCTGGGTCGTGCGGCTCCAGTGGGAGGCTGGAGGTCCCGACGAATGCAGAGAGAGGGGTGAGCGCAGGGGTCTGCGGGAGACGACGTCGGAGGGTTGGGTCCTGCCAACCAATCGAGGGAGAGAGAAGATGGAGGAGCGAGAGGACTCGGGAAGAGAGGGAGAGAGGGAAGTCGAGGGGTATCGGGGAGAGAGAGAGCGGGGGGCTCCTGTGCGTAAAAGGAGACCCCCCCCCCTTCGTGTTGAAATAGCGGGGGGGCGGGGTGTTCGGGTCCGGATCCGGATCCAACCTGGATCCGATTTTTTTTTTTTAAAGTTGGGCTTTAGAGATTTAGTTAAATTGAACGATGGTGATATGGATGGGCATGATTATGATATTGTTAATAATGTGAATGATAATGATGTTCAAGATGTGCATGAGAGTGACTATGATGACACTCATGAGGCATATGATACCTCTATTGATATAGTTAAATCTAACAATGAAGTGCAAGTGAGATATAAACTAGACTTGTAGCTAAAGGATATAGTCAAGAGTACAGTATAGACTATGAAGAAACCTTCGCTCCTATTGCCCGTATAACTACTGTTAGAATCCTCGTCTCTATAGCTTCAATTAAGAAATGAATTATTTTTCAGATGGATGTTAAAAATGTTTTTCTAAATGGTAACCTAAATGATAAAGTTTATATGAAATCACCTCCCGGTTTAGGATTGGTACATAAAAAAGTTCTTTGTTTGAGGAAAGCCTTATATGGTCTAAAGCAAGCCCCTAAGACTTGGTATGATCATTTAGCACTGTGATGATTCAACTAGGTTTTAAGTCTTATTATACTGACACTGCATTGTTTGTTAAGTGTTTAAATGCAGGTATAATTATCTTGTTGCTCTATGTGGATGACATGATGATTATCATAAGAGTTGATAAGCAGAGAGTTAGCCATATCAAAGATGTTCTCAAATCCAACTTTGATATGACAGATCTTGATTTTTTATATTATTTTCTTGGTATTGAAATTGCATATTCACCTCATGGTTATTTTTTGTCTCAGACTAAGTACGCTACTGAGATAAGGGCGATCCACTCTCTGATGAGAAAATAGTTGATACTCCAGAGGTCATCAATGTAAAGATGAAGAAAGATGATGGAGAACCTCTGAAGAACCCAACACCATATAGACAAATGATTGGAGCTCTATCTTATATCTCTATTACTCGTCCTGATATTGGTCATGTTATTCATTTTGTTAGTCAATTTCAACATGCTCCTACTATAATACATACGAGTCTTATAATGAGGATTATTTAGATATATTAGAAACACTATAAATTATGGTTTATTTCTTTCATCCACTTCCCCATTACAAGTTATTGCATATTCTGATGGGAGAAATGTAAATGATACACTCTCAACCACAGGTTCTTGTGTCTTTGTAGGTGATTCTCTAATTTTGTGGAGATGTAAGAAACAATAAAAGGTGTCTCTTTCTTCCACAAAAGTAGAGTATCGTGTCATGACAATAACTACTTCCGAATTAGTATTGTTGAGAGAGTTGTTAGAAGACTTAGACGTTCACATTGAAAAACCTTCAATACTGTGTTGTGACAACAAAAGCGAAATATACATAACGAGCAATCATTCATTGCATGAAAGGACCAAATACATTGAAATGGATTGTCACATGAGGAGTTTCTAAAGAAGACCATCATGTTGCCATATATACCATCTAAGTATCAATTAGCATACTTCTTCACCAAAGAGCTCTTGTTATCCTACCATATATCACTTCTGAGTATCAACTGACGAATTTCTTTACCAAGGCGCTTCCGTCACCTTGATTTCATTTTCTTCTTGACAAACTTTCAGTGATCACACTGTAAGTTTGAGGGGGGTGTTAAAATGTATTGTATAAGATTATATATATATATATATATAACTTTGGTTATGTAATTTGAGTATATGACCAGGGGTATTTTGGTTATTTTGTACATATAATAGGTGTTGTCCATTAGGGATAGTTTTGGTCTTTTTTATCTTTTTATTTTTTAATTTTGTTTAGGGGCTCTCCAACAGTCATAAATATGACAATTGCGGAGCTCTCAACGACTATATTGGGATCTCCCCAATGCCCCCACTTGTATATAAAAGGGGCTGTTGGCTCCTTTATGTATGTTTGTTGTAAGCATTTTGAATAATATTTTTTATTTTATGTTTTTGTGCTCTTGCTCACTTTTGTGAGGTTTATGTGTTAGCCCCCCTTAGTGGCTCTTTTGTATTTGGCCCATAAATGGCTTTTGTATTTGTGGATGTGCACATTTGTAACCCTTTTGTGGCATTATTGTGTCTGTGCACTTGTTATTTCATTATAGTTTTGAGTACAAAATAGGATCCAGAGTTTCAGGCAGCTTTGCCTGGTTACTTTCTTCCTTTCGCCCATATTTATATCCCATTATTTTCTCATTTCAGCAAGATACTATAAAGCTTTATAAAAGAGCAAATATTGAAATCAATCCAAGAGCCAACCTGTCTATGGAAATCTTGGAGAAACACATATTTCAGATAATTGAAACAATTGTTTTTCTTCCCTTAGGATCCAATGAATCCTAAAGACTTCACCTATTCTTGCAGTTAAAATAAGATCTTTGGGCTGAATCTTGTGCTGAAAAGTTCAATGTCCTGGACTAATGTGGCACTACATCCGTGAAGAGATTAAGTTTTTCACTTTTTCTTGGGCCTAGTATCATTTATGCAAATCAATGTTGGCATATCACTGTTAAGATATTGTACCCAATATTTTATATATATATATATATATAAACTGAAATACCCATCAGGGGTATTTCAGTCATTTCTTTTTGTAATAGGGATCAGCCCACTAGGGGCTGATTTGTAATACCTTTATTTTTATTTTTACCTTTTTCTATTATTTGTATCATGTGACTGATTGTGACAGCCCAACTAGTCGTTGTATGACCGTTGGGGGTAGCCCAACTACTAGTTGGGCTGCCCCCTTTGCCCTTTGTTGTGCTTATAAATAGGGATCCTCCCTATTGTATTTACAATGCTTTTCTAAGCATTTGTTAATGAAAGATCTCTTATATTTTTTACTTGTGAATCTCTTTGTGAGTTGTTGGTGTGTATCTCCATTGTGAGAGTTCTTTTGGTCCATAAGTGACCACTATTGTATTGGTATCTCATTATAGCCTTTGTGGTAATCTTTTGAGACTTTGTTGGTCTCATTACTGTAAGATCGTGCATTTTTATACTTAGTCAAATTTAGAGACTTCTGAAAATTTGCCCAAGTGTCGAAGAAAAATCGATAAACCTTCGATATTAGGAATATGCTATTTGAGTCTGGGCTTGGCCCAGGTCTCATCAACAAGACCTAAACGAGACAATTAAAGGGTGATAAAAAGTTTTGTTTTAAACCTTTAAATTAGAGCGAAATTCAAGCGAAAACCGAGTTAAATTCAGGTGAATTTCGGAGGCGAAATTTAAAGTATATACCGTTAGATGCGTCTCAAAATTTTGAGCTCAACGGTATTTTACTTTTCTAAATTCGGGCTATGGTTGGCCCGAAAATTGCAATTTTTCAAAAAAGGCCCGCCTCAACGGGCTGGGTCCGGATTTGGATCGGACTGGATCCGACCCATATAATCCAAACTAATATAGATATGGACTCAGTCCAAGACCCATAGTAACTAGAATCCGATCCAGCTTAAAATCCAAATGGATTTTGGATATGGATTTAGATCTTAGATCCAGATCCAGATCCAACTAAAATAAAGCTTTAAATTCATTATTTAGGTTAAATTAAAACAATTTTAAAGTTAAAAAGACTCCCAGAAGGATAAGGTACCCTCTGAAAGCTTATGGATAATTAATTATCAATAAATAATTAATAAAGAATTAAATTAATATTAAATAATAATTAATTCCGATTTTCAGAACTTACCTAATGGTGGGCCTCTACAAGAGTCCACAATTTCCTTGAGACAAGAATAAAAAGAAGGTAAGTAAACAAAATAGAAAAAAATAGAATTCTATGGAATTAGGAAAAAATTGAAAAAAAAAATCAATAAGGAATTTTTAGGAATAGGAAAGTGTTTTGGAGATGGACTCCCACATGGGAAGTCCCATCTCCCGCACACAATAGAAAGAGCTGGAAAGGGGGGGGGGCATCACCTCCTATAGAGCCCATTATTTAACTCAAAAAAAAAAAGAGAAAGAAAGAAAGAAAAGGAGAGAGAAATAAAGAGGAAGAGAGAGAGAGAGAGAGAGAGGAAGAAGGAGGAGAAGGAAAAGAGAAGAGGAAGAAGAAGAATAAGGGGGATTCATCCTTTTTTTTCGGTCTTTTTCGAACTTCAAACAAGGTACAAGTTTGTTCTTTTGATTCAAATAGGGAAAAAGGCTATAAATCTTATTTAAGTAATATTTTTGACGAAAACCATGAATCTAGTTCGATTTTCTATGTTCAAATTGAGGGAAAATCGATATATTCATGATGGATTCTTTTATTTCAGAATTTGAATCCGGTTTCGTATTGAAAAGCATATTTTTGTTCAGATTTATGCATAACTGATTGCATATATATATATATATATATATATATATATATATATATATATGGACAGATCTGTCCCATAAAATGTGTGGTCAGATCTGACCAGCGCAATGAGGGGCAGATCTATCCTAGTGTGTATGTTGTCCGATCTGGACAGATCGGAAGAGGCAGTTTAATACTTGAAAATGAATGAATATAAATCAAAAGAAACAAAACAAAAATTTTGTAGCATGTTAATCGTTCTCAGTCAGATAGTCTTACTACAAATATTTTCTAGGCAGGTGCATCCTGAAGTTGTATAAATTACATATTCATACTTCAGTTGGGCCAATAATGATTGGCTGAATCCTCTCAATTTTCAGCCACAGTTTGTAAAATGGATATTCAAAGGAACATTGTTTTGTCGGATGGCTAGGTTTTTATTAGTTCAAAGCTAAGTTTAATTGGAGATATTGATTAGAAGCAACAATATTCTTTTATTCTTTTCTTAAAGTGATTTTGCCACTATATGTTGTAGCAGGCATTGCCCTATCTGATGCCAATAAGGATAAGCTTTTGGAAGAACCACATCTGAACAGTATGTTGTCCAGCCCCAGCTGACACAGTCGGCTGGGCAGAACAGGGTGTTGTTCAGCCCCAGCCGACTGGTTCGGCTGGGTTGGATGTATGTCAAAAAAAAAGGGTTTTCTGGCCTGGGTTATGGTCTGTTAAAGAACCCAGCCGACTGTGTCGGCTGGCCAAATGTTTTGTAGAAAAAAAACCCAGCCTACTTGTAGTAGGCTGGGCAATGTTTTTCTTTCTTTTAGCCTATGAAGCCCAGCCGACAGCAGGTCAGGCTGGGCATCGCTATGCTGGTAAAGCCCCAGCCGACTGTAGGTCGGTGTCATTACATGATAAGACCCATCCGACCTACGGTTCGGCTGGGCAGTTCCAAATTTGGGTGTCCAACCAATTGTTGGCTGGGCCAGTTTAAAAAATAAATAAATAAATTGGGTAGATTCTGAGAAATATTTTCTGGGCAGATTCAGGACTGTTTAGAAAGAGTAAAACTCGTACAACTTAGGTCAGTTTCAAAAAAGAATATATGTACATGCTAATGTCCATATTTACATGCTTTTGTATATGACTAGAATTACATGTAAACTTCGATTTACACCTTATGTATGTTCTGGTTTACTTATATGCTCGGACTTACATGTATGATTAAAATTACATGTTCATGTGCATGTTTCGAATTCACTTGTTTACATGTGTAAATTTATTGTTCATGTTTAGACATGATGTGTCCAGGTTCATACATGTTAAATGCCCTGCAGTTATGTCCAGACTTGCATATGTGAAATGCCATGTTATTTCCAGATTTACATATGTTAAAAGTTTAGTTTTCATGCATGTAAATGTATAAACTTATGCATGCATTATATACAGTTTTGCATGACTATACATGTGCAGATTTTTGCATAATCATTACTGGGCTATTATGCATATTTCATAGTAGTATTTGAATGCGTTAACGTGCCCTACCAATGTTGTGCCGTGTGCAGGCAACAATGGTTTGGACTCGGTGGATATGTGTGTTGTACCCCGAGCTTGCCAAAATAGCAAAAAGAATTTCTGTTATACAATAATTTTGACATATAAAATGGTGTGTACATATATATGCATGAAATGAAATTGTAGATCTTGAAATTTGGGTTTTTGTTGTTGCACTTGCATGATCACATGAATGTTTGCATATTGAGCATGAGATGAGTCATGAAAATAAAGATGCATTTTTGCAATCATGTGATCATATGCATATGAAATTTGTTATTGATGTACATTATTGTTTAGTGTCTATGAATGTGCATTTGAGAGAATGTTGAATGATTGCATAAGTGGCATGCTCATGGTGGTTTTGTATTAGATGCATCGGTGGTCAAAAGTGAACCACTGTAGGCTGTGTGGGCCTCGAGCAGGTGTTGCTCCATGTTTAGTTTTTATGCATCGCAAAAATCAATTTGATATTATTTTGAATTAATTGCACTTTTTCATATTGTAATGAGTTGAGGTCCTGTGATGAGTTTCGCATGTTGATTTGTGAAACGAATGTTATTGTGTTTTGCATGTTGATTTGCAAAATAAGTGTGAATTAAATCATTCTTAAGATAAAAAGAGAAAACAATGTAATTAATGTTTTTCTTGGATATCTCTTCCTTAGTGTGAAAATCCTGGACAACGGTTTTGGGGAACCATGAAGATACTAAAACTCCGTGTGCGTTTGTGCCCCTCAACCCAACTAGGTGGTTCATCTTCCTACCACGGTTTTAGGGAGATTCTGCCACTTTGCCTGGGGGTGGTGTGCAGACACAACTGTTGTTATTGGTATACCAAAAGAGTGGCATTAGTGGATGTTGATTTCCCTAATGTCCCGATATTAGATATTGATTTCTAATATTTCAATGGATGATGTTGATTTCTGATATCGGATGAGGGCCAAGTATGAAACCCAGTAATAAAATACAAATTGTGTGTTAAGCTACAAGTAAGACCCTAACTTGAACTCGAGAATTTGTTGTGACCGCTTTTGAGTATCCGCGGGTTTTAATGAAAGTGAAATTAAAATTGTATGCATTTAATATGAACATGCATACAAAAGAAATCTCTGATAATAACTTAATAAGTTATTCATGCATGTGCATTGAATCCATACATTCTTACTGTTCTGTATTAGATCATGCATCTTTACTGCTTTCCTACTTGTGATATAGTGTGTTGCATGATTATTGCTCATAAATGCATGAATGGTTTTTCAGATTATATGTTAGTGTTATATTTCCTCTAAAATGTTGTTTGAACCTAATTTATGTTCTTTTTACTTATTTGATTCATTAGAAAAATTCGTACGCAGGATCTATAATTCTGACACCTTACATTTTATGTTTTTCATAGCCTCTGAGGGTTACTGATGAGATTAGATGCTTCGGAGAGCTATGAGGACTGTGTGACCGCGTTGACATGTGTTTCCTTGGACAGAGTGGCTCTGTTTAGTTTTATTTGACATTCATTGCTATTGTTCTTAGATTTTCATTAATAATGAATAAAGTTTTTTTTGTTTGGAAAATGGTGGTGTAAGCTCCCTTGTGGTTGTGGTTGTAGATGTGACTGTAAGATGTGGATGTGACTGTAAGTCCCTGGGTCTCTGGGATTTGTTTCCGCAATTGTTTAAAAAAAAAAACACTTTTTAACGGAGATGAGTTGGGGTCGTTACAATTACAATCACAATACTGGAACAATGACCATAAATTGGGTTATGTGTGCAGCAAATCATTTTTCATGGGTGATCTCTCAATACCAAACTCTGAGGCAAAATAATTTTATGCTGCACTATTGATTTTATTTTCACTGCATACACAACCATTCTCTGCCCAAAAGTTAATGCAGTTAGCTCTTTTTCTAGCTAAGGAGTTACTTTCTCATCCACCAGCAACCAAAAGAATTGAACTACAAATAAGAAACCAAAAAATAAAAAATCACTCCTCTCCTACTGGTGCGAACTGTAGTCATCCAGTTCTTGGTGTATTGGTACTTAGATTAGATCCATCAGGATATTTTATTTTTTCACTTGTGCAGTGGAGTTATTAATGATTTATTCATGTTCTTGGTACAGCAACTGGTAATTCATATTAGTGTCGCAGTGGACTCTACTACTGTACCATCCTTGGCTTCAAGGGGTGTTTCTCTTCCTAGATTGAACAGGGGTCTCCAAGATTAGCTCAGCTCCATTTCATACCCAACCAAGGACATAGTCTGGTGTCAATGCCATTCTTCAGCACATTATAAACCCTACTATTTGAGCAAAATTCATTGTGTTTTGAGCTTCCTAGAGACTTGAATTTGCTATCATTCTCCATGTAATTCATTAATATGTCAGCAAACTTTGATTTTCTACTCCAGAAAAGCAAAGATAACTGCAAGAATGCAAAACAAATACAGGAAAAAGTAGTATGTGATAAATGTACAGATAGAAACTGACCTGTGGCAACATATTCAGGAGCAGCATAACCATGAGTACCTATAACTTGTGTGGAGACATGAGTCTTGTCACCAGTTGGACCATCTTTTGCCAAGCCAAAATCAGAAAGCTTTGCATTAAAATCCTGCACAAAACAATAAAGTTAATACTATGATTATAGCATATGGATATATTTTGCAATGGAAAAGAAAAGCATAGTTACGGTTCATGTTTTTTCTTCAGCATACAGTATCAAGAAGAATATTAGAAGCTTTAAAGTCACGGTAGATGACATGTGTCTCAGCATTGTGCAAGAAGGTCAGGCCCCTGGCAGCACCAATGGCAACTTTCATCCTTATTGCCCAAGACAGTGGCTGAGCACCTCCTGCAAAAACCATTTTGGGATCTTTCAGTTCTGGACATCAGAAATGTCATTACAATTAGGCCATTGTTGCTCAGCAATTTAAATATAATGGGAGTTTGAATAACTTACGTGCAAAAGAGATTGAAAAAACACCACTACAGACCAAAAAGAAGAAACAGAGTTGACTGGAAGTGCATGTCTTCATTCATCACAAATATTAACAGAATGCATGAGTCTGTAGAGGAGAACTAATGGTTACTTCTCTTGTCTTAGATCTCATCAATTTATGCACAACAATTGCAATCAACTTTAGTATCAGTAAGTTATGGTATTCCAATACGCATGTCATCTGCGAAAGAAATTTTGAATTAATCCTACAGAAAAACTAACATAGAGATAAACACAAACACAAACACAAACACATATGCAAGACTACATGGTGGATTAGATTTTTTGATGACCTATATTGTTTCATTTTGTTCTTCTTCTTCATTTCCCTAGTAGGATCGACTGTAAACTCTGTTCTCCATTATTATCTCCTCACTCAAAGACTACAAGATGCATAAGATTGACAACATCAAGAAAAGATCATATAAGCTATCCAAACAGTTCAATGGTGCAAACAAAGAAAGAATAAGTTTCTAAAAGAGAGTGATTCCTCAATTATGACTAGAAAACTTCTGTACGAAGTGAACTATGGGGACATGCTGCACACACATACATACATGCATGCATATATACAGACATAAATACATATATGTGTGTGTAACAATTCTAAATCACTATAATAAAAAATGTCAAATAATAAAACTAAGTTGAACTTGAAATGTAATGTAATTGATGAAAATTTTTAAAAGAAAAAAATGCCAAGTTAATAGAAAAGAAGTAATCAAAAACATAAAAGGAAATGGGTAAGGTTAATGACACTTGTTTGACATCTCCATATGTGTGTGTGTGTAACAATTCTAAATCACTATAATTAAAAACGTCAAATAATAAAACTAAATTGAACTTGAAATGTAATGTAGAAAAAATTTAAAAGAAATGGGCCTTAATTGTAATCATTGTGTAGATACAAATAGAGGTTAGCATAAGGATAAAAACGTACACCATAACTAACTACTTTTGTTTCCAGAGAGAGAGAGAGAGAGAGAGAGAGAGAGAGAGAGAGAGATTTCACCTCACAGACATTAACTTAAGACCCTTGTAGGTTCCTATGCAGCAGGTATAATATGTGATAAATGAACATTATGTATAATAAAAAATGACATTTATATCGTTCACGAAATAAGAGGGGAGAAAGTCAACTTTAGTACTTTTAAAAACAAGCTATATGAAATGCATAAAAATACAAAAAGACACATAAAATGTGGTGTAGGGCACTCTTGTATAAGACTAGGTGTTTTAGAACTAATCATCATAGAATCCTAACCAGCATGTAAGTCACATGCATCTACAACATTTAAATGAATAAAATGCTAAGCACATGCACTAGTCAGTGCCTTGATCATGACTAAATGGTCAGGTCAACTAATAAGAATATCAAATAAAACATAATAAAGAAAAATAAGTACCTACAAGTAATTTTTCCAAGACAGTTTGGGAAAGTTTATAATTTAAGTATGTGAATATGTGTTGGATATGGGAACATACAGAAAAGGTAACATTTGGTCAAGGGTATCCAGATTAAAAAATTGGCTTGTCATAACATGATGAGTTAAAACCGCCTTAGTACATATTAATCTATAGATGTATCATTGCAATCAGCAAGCAACATATATCAAGCAATCTTCCAAATTCAAGGAATCTAACCATGAATAATTTCTTTTTTCCACAAGTGTCCAGATTGTGTTAGCTAGTGGCCTAATAGTCAGTGGTAGCAACAGAACTCTAAATGCCAAAATACTCACGTCCGAATAAATGATTTTCCAGACTTCCTTTGGGCATGAACTCATACACCAATAATCTGTTCTCACCCTCTAAGCAGTATCCAATAAGCTTTACCAGATTTGGGTGATGAAGCTGGCCAAGATAATTGACCTCTGCCTGCAATTATCATAGTAAATTCAGTTTATAAATGCCAATAAAAGCAAAAAAAAAAGTGATAGTGCTGCCGGCCCCTGAATATAGGCTTAAGCCAAGGCTAACCCAAAAATAAAATCAAGGAGCTCACTCATTCAATGAATAGTCATGTTTAAAGTATCAAAGCGATAGAATTCCAACCATGAGAGAGATAGCAAAGAAGAAGATGAGAAGAGAAACTTCATTAACCTTGAAATGAGAAGAATACAATCATATAAGTGGAAATTCCCTATACCTCAATAAGGACAAAAACTGTTGACTCTACACTACCTGAGAAAATACAAAAATACCCCTAAAAGGAATGATATGTACATGTAAATATAAAATTGGGCAGCACACAATAACAGTAATATACATATGATACATAAGTCTTGACACTCCCCTTCAAGCTTGAGATGATGCAAGTATAATCATCTCAAGCTAAGAAAGGAATGAACTAAAATGTAAAGGAGCAAGACTCTTAGTGAACACATTTGTAATCTGATCCTTAGAGCCCACGTGATGAAGTGAGATAACTTCATCTTTATAGGTCTTTCTTGTAAAGTGACAATCTATCTCAATATGCTGAGTTCTTTCATGAAACTTTGGATTCTTTGCCATATGAATGGTGCTCATATTGTCACAATATAAGCAAGTCCGACCATCAATAGGAACACCTAACTCTCTCGATAGCCACCTTATCCATACAATCTTAGTTGTAACCTAAGTCATAGCCTTGTATTTTGCTTCAGTTCAGATGGATCATCCCGGGGGAGTTCATAAACTGACCAACCACATGGACCATATAAGTGATATCTGGTCTGGATATAGTCAAGTATATTAAACTCCCAACTAACTGCCTATATACCACTAGATCTTCTAATTCCACTCCATCTGAAGCCCTTAGTTTTAAATTTTCTTCTATTGGAGCACTAACTGTGTAATATCACATGTTTTCACAATTAGTCATTTTAAGATTTTTCGAAATTTTGGCCAAGTATAGAGGAAAAATCGGTAGATTCTCCATTTTAGGCCGATGCTTTTGAGTTTGGACTTGGCCCAGGTCAAATCGACGAAGCCTAAATGAGCCACTTAAAACTTGAGAAAAAGCTTTATTTTCAACCTTTAAATTCAAGCAAAATTCGAGTAAAATTCGAGTTATTTTTGGGTAAAAATCAGAAGCGAAATTCAAGTTATATATCGTTGGATGCATCTCGAAATTCTGAGCGTAACAATATTTTATTTTTCTGAATTTGGGTTATGGTTGACCCGAAAATCACATTTTTTCAAAAAAGGACCGTCTCGACGGGCCGGGTCTTGATTTGGATCGGACTGGATCCAATGCTTTTAATCCAAATTAATATGGATCTGGACCAGAGTTACCGGAAGCGCCTAGGTAAGTGGTGAAGCGCGCTTCCCCGAAGCACACTTCGGAAGCGCGAAATGTCACGCTTCCGAAACACGCGGGGAAGTGCCACTTTTAAATGGGAAGTGTACTTCCCTTTTATAGGAAGTGTGCTTCCCTTTAATGGGAAGCACGCTTCCCCCATTTTTTTTAATTTTTTGTATTTTTTATTTTTATTTTTTTCGCTTCCGGTTCGCTTCATAGGTCGCTTTCGAGACGATTCCCGATTCGCTCTTAAGTGGTCCCACGCTTCCCGCTTCCTAAATTTTTGAAAGTGCCTCGCTTCCAGCTCCCACTTCCCGTATCGCTTCCCGCTTCCTCAACTGGCAATCATGATCTGGACTCTATCCGAGACCCATATTAATCTGGAATTGATCCAGCCCAGGACTCAATTGGATTTTGGATATAAATTTGGTTCTTGGATCCGGATCCAAACCCATGCCCAGCGAAAATCCAGCTTTAAATTTCCTTTTATATTTAAATTAAAGTTAATTTAGATTTAAAAAGACTCCTAGAGGGATGAGATACCCTCTGGAAGTTTCTAGATATTTAATTATTAATAAATAATAATTAATTAATTTTAATTAATTCTGAATTTCAATTTTTAGAAACTAATTAGGACTCCTTAGTAGAGTCCTTAATGGACTTAAGAAAGGCCAAAAAAGGTTTGAGAAAGACTTTAAAAAAATAGAAACTTTGAAAAGTCAATAAAGAAAGGAGTTTTAAAAATTTAGGAAGGTGAGAGTGAGAGTCCCAAAGGGGGAAAGCTCTCCCTCTCCAGCCCATCTAGAAGGAGCTGGAGAGGTGGGGAGCGTCACCCCCTACTGTCTATATAAAGGTAAAAAAAAAACGTGAACTCCAAAAATAGAGAGAAAGAGAAAGAGAGAGAGAGAAAAAGGGGAAAAGAGAGGAAAAGAGGAGGAAGAAGAAGAAAGTTTCTTCTCTAAACAAGTCCATCCATTTTTAGTTTTCCTTCGATCTAAGGTTTAGGTACAGGTCTTTCTCTTGTTTCGAATGAAAAAAAGAGCATGTATTTGTATTCCATGCAAGATTTTAGCGAAAATCCATGGGAAAAGAGTAAATTTGAATATTTACTCTAAGATCCATGGTTGAAATTAATGTATTTTCACCTTTTCAAAATTTATCTTGGAATACAAAGAACTACGTATATGTATATATAAAAGAAAATTCTGATAAAAGATAATAATTTACTCATGCATGTGCAATTAAAATCATGCATATTCCTGTTATACATTAGATCATGCATATTTACTTGTTCCCTTGTGCTAAGTTAATAACTGCATGATATTTGTTCCTTACTGCATGATAAATGTTCTCTATTGCTAAATTGATGGTCCCTATTGTTTAGTAATAGTTTCCTAATGCATTAATGGTTAATTGAATTATGAATTTGTCATAGTTGTATCCCTCTAAAATATTGCATGAATCATATGTTAAATTGTATCTCCTATGTACATATATTTTTATATGTATGTAACGAGAGATACATATACATATATGTATCATACATATATGTATATGTATCTATCGTTACATATATATATAAATATATATATATATATATATATATATATATATATATATATTTTCCCTTCATGTAACCCCAGGGGTATTCTTGTCTTTTGTTCTATCTTACGCATGTTTACATTTGTAAATATGTTTGTAATTTATTGCTTTTTTTTCCTTTTTTTCTTTTCCTTTTTTCTTTTTTTCTTTTCTTTTTCTTTTTTCATTTGTTGACTTAGTCAACCTTGGAGGGGGGTCCAACACTAGTCGTTGGACCCCTCCAACAGTTAGATTTCTAACCGTTGGAGGGGCTCCAACGACTAGTGGGAGCCCCTCCAAGGCTTCCTCTCCTCTATAAAAGGGGTTGAACCCCTATTGTAAAATCATCTAATGCTTGGAGCATTGTTCTCCAACTTGTTCAATAAAATTCTTTATATTTTTGCATTTGGGTTCTCTTTTTGTACCTTTGTGTACATCGTTCTAAGTGTTCTTGTGTCTTTGTTTACCTCTCCCTTTGTGGTGGCTGTGCGTATTTAGCACTATATCTCTTTTGAGATATTTTCACATGGTATCAAAGCAAGGTTGAAGATCGTGTGATTCTTCGTCTTTTTCAAAGTGCCTCGTAAAGCATGCCTTTGGCTGCTTGGTGATTGAAGTAGGGACTTCTCTTCCATCAATATTTTGGAAGATTCTTACAACAAGAAAGACTTAAGAGTCCTTTGTGGTACATATATATTCTCCTTTCTTCTTTCTCTAATGGGTGAGAAAGAGTCTCACTTTTCACTTGGTTTCAAATTAAATGGCCCCAATTACCATGTTTGGGCCGGTAATATGGAGGCTCACATTAAGGGGAAAGGTCTTTGGGGATATGTTAAAGGAACCATTCCCGAATCCGAACCTAAGATCACCATTATTGATAAGGGTGAAATAAAGGTTCTTCATGGCGAAGAAAGAGAAAAAACTTTTGAAGAATATAACAAAAGACATGAAGAATGGGAGATAAAAAACTACAAAATTCTCTCATGGTTCTTTTCTTCCGTTGAAACGAAAATAAATGCCAATATTTTGAAGTTCAAGAAAGCCTTTCAAGTATGAGAATATCTCGAAAGAATGTATACTTCGAGAGATTTGTCCCATAAATATTACCTCCAAAAGAAGGCATTAACCCTTCAACAAGGAGAAATGTCTATTAGAGAATATTTTGCCGAGCTATCCACCATTTGGGATGAACTTGCTCTTCAAGAACCTAAATAGAGTGAAAAGGCTATTAAATTAAGAGCCAAACAACTTGAAGAAGATCACTTCTTCAATTTTTTAAACGGGCTTAGACTCGATTTCGAGCAAACTAGGTCCTCTCTCTTGTCTTCTTTCTTTTCTCCTCCGTTGGAAGATGTACTTACCAAGCTAAGTGGAGAAAAAACTCGATTGGGGATGAATAAAACCAATCAAAGTGTGTTGGTCGTTCCCTCTAAAGATGAAGATGAGGGTGCTTATGCTGTCTCTAGACCGGGGAATAATGTCAAAACATATAAACCCCCTCACTTCAACAAAAACCAAGGAGGAAGAGAAAATGGTGGACAATATGGAAGAAAAGACTATAGCAAAATCATGTCACTTTTGCAAGGAACCGGGTCACATTAAACCGGTATGTCCTAAATGGAAAAAGATGGTGGCTATGTCTACAACTTTCCAACAATATAAGGAGGAAGGACCGTCAACTTCCAACAATGTTACATTGTCTCTAAATCAAATAATGGAAGATCTTCAACCTCTCCTAAAGGGATCCGTTTCCGGAGCTGCCATGTCCACCTTCTCTCCTCCCGGTAAGATTTTTTGGCTCTTAGACTCGAATGCATCCTTTCATATGACTCCAAATGTTTTTGCACTTTCTAAATACTCAAAAAATTTGTCACACTCTTTTGTTTATACGGCGGATGGGGCTTCTCTTGAAATAAAGGGAATTGAAGATTTTGAAAGTCAAGGTTTTTTTGTTCCTAAAGTTAGATTTATCCCAAAATTAAATTTAATTTTGTTTTCCGTCTCTCAACTATCGGATCATGGGTGTCATATCAAATTTTCATCAAATAAATGTTGGATACAGGATCGTCGGTCCGAGAAGTTGATTGGGGAAGGCTCTAGGAAGGGAGATCTATACTTTATGGAATTTCTTCAAATTCCAACACTCTTTTTGTAATGTTGCCCAACATAAGGATATAAATGTTTGGCATAAACGCCTTGGGCATCCAAATATTGTCAAGCTTTCATATTTACATTTTACCAAAACTTTATGTAAAGACAACTTCAATTGTAATGATTGTATTCTTGGTAAAATGAGAAGCTTACCTTTTGAACAAAGAACTATGTTTTCAACTAAGCCTTTTGAAATTGTGCATTTAGATGTATGGGGACCGGCACCCGTTGTGTCTAAGGGAGGGTTTTCATATTATGTTATTTATGTTGATGATTTTTCAAGATATAGTTGGATCTACTTCGTCAAGCATAAACATGAGGTGTTCTCTACCTTTAAGGTTTTCCATATGATGATACAAAACCAATTTAATAGTAAATTACAAATTTTTAGAACCGATTCCGGGGGAGAATATCTTTCAAATGATTTCAAAAGTTATATTGAAAATACTAGAATTATTCATCAAAGGTTTTGTCCCAAAACTCCTCAACAAAATGGATTAGCTGAACGAAAACATAGACATATAATAGAAACTATAAGAACCGTACTCAATTCTCAAAAAATTCTAAAAAGATTTTGGGCCGAAGCGGCTCTTGCATTGGTTTTTTAAAACCCGCATTTAAAAAAAAAATTTATCGGACCCGGGCCGGGTCGGGTCCGGACCCGACCCGGGCCCATCGTCGTTGGGGTTTTAAAAAAACCCGACACAAGAGAAAGGGTTTTGAGAAAACCCTTTCTCCTGTGCGCCACACCCCCCCCTCACCGCGCCTTCGACCCGATAAGGGAAACCCATCAGGGTTTCCCCTTTTGTCGCCCCTCCCCAAGCTCTTTAAGAGCGTTGCGGGAGGGGAGGATCGATGCCCCGCCCCCCTTCTCGTTCCCTGCAGGCGACAACCTCGCCGGCAACCCTACCGACGCCTCCTCCTGCTGGTCTGATCGCCGCCGCCGCTGCGACCACCGCCGACGACCTCGAAGGTATGCTTTTCCCTCTTCTCCTCCCTTTACCTCTCTCTGTTATCTCGCCGGAAGGCACGACAAGAGGTCGATGGCCCCTGTCGTGCCCTCCCTCTTCACCCCCTCGCCCCGATCTCTCTCTCTCTCTCTCTCTCTCTCTCTTCGGCATGGATTTGTCCCCCTGCCATCGTCCTTTCACCGGACGACAGGGGCTCGGCCCCTGCCGATTTGCTGTCGTCGGCAGGGGCTCGACCCCTGCCGATTCGCTATCGTCGGCAGGGGCTCGACCCCTGCCGATTCGCTGTCGTCGGCAGGGGTGCGACCCCTGCCATTTCAGTGTTGTCGGCAGGGGCGCGACCCCTGCCGCTTTAGTGCTATCGGTAGGGGCTAGCCCCCTGCCGATTCGTTGCTGTCGGCAGGGGCTAGCCCCTTGCCGCTTCGCTGCCGTCGGCAGGGGCGCGACCCCTGCCGCTTCAGTGCTGTCGGCAGGGGCTAGCCCCCTGCCGCTTCGCTGTCGTCGGCAGGGGTACAACCTCTACCGCTTCAGTGCTGTCGGCAGGGGCGCGACCCCTGCCGCTTCAATGCTGTCGGCAGGGGCTAGCCCCCTGCCGTTTCGCTGTCGTCGGCAGGGGTGCGACCCCTGTCGCTTCAGTGCTGTCTGTGGGGGGCTCGCCCCCTGCCGCCTCGCTGTTTTTTACAGTGGCTCATTCCCTGTCGCCCCGTTGTCGTCGGCAGTCGGGGGATCACTCCCTGCCGCCTAATCCTACCCTTGCCCCCGTCTCACCATTAATTATATTAGCATAATTGAATATTTCACACTCTTGCAGATTTTTGCAACAGGTTGTTAGAATACAGCATTGTATATGCGTATGGATCTGGATCCAGATCCATACGCATATTATATATGTACACATGTTAAATAGGTTTTCATTAATGGCATTATTGTAATATGCATATGTTTTCAATTTATAATGCTTAGGGTTTTGGAGGTCGATCATTGTAGTGCCGCCCCAGCCTTTTGTGAATTGCTCTCTCTCTCTCTCTCCCTCTTATCTCCCGTGAATAAGTCTGATATGGTATCAGAGCCATCTTCATCGTGAGCAGCAACTCCCCTGCGTCATCACCTTCAGATCGTGAGCAGCAACTCCCCTGCGTGATCATATTCAGATCGTGAAAACTTTTCTTCCAGCGTGAACAACAAACCCAAATCCACGTGATCATCTTCCAGCGTGAACAGCAACCCAGATCCAGTTCTTCCAGCGTGAACAGTTTTCTGAAGCGTGATTCTTCAGCGTCAACAAGTCTTCAGCGTGATTCTTCAGTGTAACGCCCCAAAATTTCGACTTGTGATTTCGAAAACCTTATCGAAAAACCTTTCAAAGATTTAAAGTTTAATATTTTAAAACAACAGCGGAAGACATTTAGAAAGGAACACAAGTCAACAATCATGGGTACGTTAGCTGAAAAACCATCATTCATATGTACAACATCTTAAAGGAATTTAAGAAATAAGGCAATCGATTAAAATCTGCAGTTTATTACAAAATGAGCCTTTTATTCCAAAGTTCAATAAATCTAAGAAAAACTCCAAAAAGTCTCAGAGCCAAGCCGCCAGCAGAAAGAAGACAAATCTTGATCAATGTTGCACCATGCCATCGGCCGCCAGTGAAGTCCTACTCCTCACCTGCCCATGAAATGGGTCAGTTTCATAACAAACTAGTAGGTGCACGAACAGATAAGTAGAATGAAAATAAAACAGGACATTCATGAGATAAGCAATTATGATATTTAAGCAATTAAAGCAGTTGTAGTCTATTTTAGCAAATGTAATAACTGCAAAGAGAAGCAGTGTAAGTCTCAGTCATCTATATCTATTCCTGAATATATTCTTTAAGTTCTGATATTAACTGGCCTGTGGGTACGCACAGACGCGAAACGTAGAAACAGCCGAGACCGATCCGGGGGTTTATTATGTCAGGTGTTTTCATTAACCCGGATGGCTGACTGAGTCTGCTCCTAAGAGGACGGTCAGTGACCAAGAGAGTAAATCCCCAAAGGCATTCGTGGCCCATGGATGCATCCAACTTCTGCAGAAGTGCCTGGGAGTTACCACCTAGGATGATTTATGGTAATCCCAATTCCCCCTAAATCCGATGACTGGGGAAAACCGAGTCTTTTGCTCGTGGGGTGGTTGTTAACAACCTGTCCATCGGAGTCTTTGTATCATCCATCCTCTCCCTTGATGAACCGTGAAGATCAGATGGGTACGACGGGGGTTTCTTAACCGCCGCCCCATCCTATATGCTCTGGTCCATTAGACCCACTCGAGCATCTTGCCTGTGAAGGCGAAATAGTCACCATTTTATGTGATCTCAACATTTTGCTAATTGCACTCATCGAGGTTGCCACAACCTCATCATCCCACCATCGTAACCCACATGGGACGTACTTGTCCAAAAGTACGATCGTACCTTCCTAGAGGTACAATTACGATGAGAGGCAACATAATGGTTTATGACTCTTTTGTTTCCTACATGACATGTTTTGCTTTTCTGAGCAATTTGGCCCGTGAAGGCCGATATTATCACATCAAAACCAATAAAGTGTAAATTTCATACTTCAATGCACTCCATGATCTTACATAAAATTCATATCGTACCTGCCTTAAGGTTCGATTACAATAGCAATTGCAGTGCATTCTGAGTCTATTCACAAAGTCTACCTTAAGTATGCAGTCTCAAAGGAGTAATCATGCAAAATAGACAATTATCAGTTAAGTAATCTTACACGTAAACAGGCATGCCAATTAAACTACTTGATGAGTCTACCCAAAGAATTTACATTATGCAATTTCAAAAGAATCACAAAGAGTAAACTTTGACCAGTCAATATTTCTTCAGATACACAAGTATGCAAAATAACTATTCTATCTCAGAAGTCTTATTTTATTTTGTTCATACATACTATTCGTGCGACTTTCCCCTACCTCGGGATGTCGTGCAACTGCGTGTGTCTACGTGTGTAGATGATACGAGGCTCGGGCCGCGGAGCCAGAGCGGGGGTCCGATGCGAGGTCTGCAACAGTGCTATGTTAATAATAATGCGGAGAAAAAGAAAGACAGACCTGCCTATAGGAAAAGAGAGGCAGCAGGGGTGTGCCCCTGCTGGCCGAAAACAGACAAGCGGCGGGGGACAAGCCCCTGCCTAAACATAGCGTAGCGGCAGGGGGCCAACCCCTGCCGACAGCCACCAAGTGGCAGGGGCTGAGCCCCTGCCAACAGCACACAGTGGCACGGGCTGAGCCCCTGCCGACAGCAAGAAGTGGCAGGGGCTGAGCCCCTGCCGACAGCAATGGATGGCAGGGGGCCAGCCCCTGCCGGAAGCATAAGGATGGCAGGGGGCCAACCCCTGCCAGAAGCACATGGATGGCAGGGGGCCAGCCCCTGCCGAAAGCACAGGTCGGCAGGGGCCAACCCCTGCCGTCAGCACGAAGTAGCAGGGGCTGAGCCCCTGCCGACAACACAGGTCGGCAAGGGCCACCCCTGCCGACCGCACGAAGTGGCAGGGGCTGAGCCCCTGCCGACAACACAGGTCGGCAAGGGCCACCCCTGCCGACAGCACCAGACGGCAGGGGGGGCCAGCCTCTGCCGAAAGCACAGGTCGGCAGGGGCCAACCCCTGCCGACAGGACGATGTGGCAGGGGCTGAGCCCCTGCCGACAACACAGGTCGGCAAGGGGCCACCCCTGCCGACAGCACCAGACGGCAGGGGGCCAGCCCCTGCCGAAAGCCACAAGGTGGCAGCAAAAAGGGGTGCCGCAGGGGCCACCGGTCCCCTGCCGGCACTCCGGCGAATCGCAGAGGGAGACGGGGACGACAGGGGCCACGTAGGCCACCTGTCGGGGCCCTGGCGACACAGGGAGGCGGTGGGAGGCCGCGGCAGCGGCTGTGAGCCGCCTGCCGACCTCCCGGCGAGGTGACAGGGAGGGGGGTGAGGAGGAAAAGAGGGAGGAGAAGAGAAGAGTACTAACCTGGGAGGCGGTGGCCGGCGTTGGCGACGTGTGCAGCAGAGAGGAGACCGGCGTGGAAGGGGGGCGAGGGCTGCGAGAGGGAGGAGAAGAGAAGAGGGAGGCGTGATCCCCCCCTCGCCCTCCATCCTTTCTCTTAAAGGCGCAGGGGGCACCCGAAAGGGGAAACCCTCGATGGGTTTCCTTATCCAGCCCAGAACGAAGGGGGAGAAGGGGGGGTTGCGGCGCCCGACTGCTCGGGTTTTTACTTTTGAAAACCCTAAAATAAAAAGGGGGCCCGGGTCGGGTCCGGACCCGACCCGGCCCGGGTCCAAACAATTTTTTTTTTATGGGGTTTTACATTCAGCGTGGACTGTGATTCTTGTTTTCTGAAATCTGAAATAAACAACTTCCAGCGTCAACAAGTCTTCAACGTGATTCTTCAGCGTGGACTGTGATTCTTGTTCTCTGAAATCTGAAACCTCATCTTCATTCTGAAAGGTGGAACCTTTTCCTTCTCTTTTCTTTCAGCGTGCTCATCTCTATTCTGCATCTCTATTGGTTTTTGATTCTTGTTCTCTGAAATCTGAAATCTCATCTTCATTCTGAAAGGTGGAACCTTTTCCTTCTCTTTTCTTTCAGCGTGCTCATCTCTATTCTGCATCTCTATTGGTTTTGAGACCTGTATTGGTTCCACCCTCCCTGGTCACAAACCGACTACAGTTATTACAAACCAGTTTTTTTTTTTTTCTGATTCCACAAGTTTTCTTTCCTCTATTGTTGTTTCCTTAATTGCTGTTTCAGTGTTCCTTGTGCAACACTTTTGGTAGTGCTGAACTTATTCATTTTGGTAGTACAGAACTTATTCACTGTTTCACATTGCTATGGATTTCTCTTCGTCATCCAATTCGTCATCCGGTCCCTCTGCCAATTTCTTGAGTCAGCTCGTTACAGAAAAACTTACTCATTCTAATTTTTTGACCTGGAAGAGGCAAATCCTTCCTTTTATACGGAGTCAGGATCTCGATGAACATTTGGATGGTTTAGTTCCTATACCACCGCGGCTTATTTTGCAGGAAACCAAGGATGAGAAGGGTGACACAATTACCATTTCCATTAAGAATCCAGAGTATACAGCTTGGAGGAAGCGGGATCAGTCTTTGGTTGCTTATATTACGTCAACACTCTCTCAAGAAGTGTTGGTTACTCTTTCAGATGATTGCACTGCGGCAGATCTATGGAGTAAGCTGTCTCAGACATACTCTCAGATATCAGAAGCACGAGTTATGTACTTAAAACATGAATTTCAAAGTTTGAAGAAAGGGTCCATGACAATCATGGAATACATAGGCCGCTTGAAGAGTATTACTGATCAATTGGCTGTTGTTGGAAGTGCTATTGCAGATAAAGATAAAGTTCAACAACTTCTCAATGGATTGGGTCCTGATTTTGACATGTTTACCACAGCTTTATCCTGCCTTCCTCACTTGCCCACTTTTGACGACCTCCAAGCGAAACTTCTCCAGCATGAGATGATTATGAAGCAAAGGGCAGAAGGAAATGAATCAGCTCGTCCTCATTCAGTTTTGGCCATGGACACTTCTGTAGGTTTTGGACGAGGAAATGGAGGGCATCAAGGAGGCAGAGGCCGCGGACGCTTCGGGCAGGGAGGACGTGGTATCTTGTCCACACCTAATATTTCAGGGACTTTTAATACAGGGAATCAGAGGAGAGTGCCCACTTGTTTCTTATATAACAAAAGAGGACATGTGAAAGCTGATTGTTGGTTCAATCTACAAAATAGAGGAAAAATAAACAAAACTGAGAATAAATCAGCTACTGTTGTGGACACAAAAGTGCCATCCACAGATGTGCAACAACTTTTGTTGTCAGCATTGTCACAAATGTCGTTCAAGCAAAATGAACAAGGCGAATGGTATGTTGATTCAGGTGCCGCCACACATGTTACGGGTAATGCGGGTAAGTTATCTCACTTATTGCCTTATTTTGAAAAAGGTAGTATAGTTACGGGAGATGGAACTTATCACTCCATTAGTCATACTGGCAATGCACATATCCCTATGTCAAAGTCCTCACTTCACTTGTCCAATGTCCTTCTTGCTCCTAATATTAAAAAGAACATTGTTTCTGTAGCTAAACTTGTTGACGATATGAATTCTTCCGTCAAATTTACTCCCTCTTCTGTTTATGTTAAGGATCTACGAACGAAGGAGACGTTCGCTAAGGGGGAGCGACAAGGAAACATGTACGTCTTCAAGGAGATTCCTTCAGTGTCTTCACCCTCAGTACCAGTCCTCCAGTTGAAGTCGTCCAAGCATTCTTCAGTGTCTTCGCCTTCAGAGTCTTTGTTTTTTCCTTCATTGGAAGTTTTTAATTCATCTCATTGTAATAAGCCAGATATTTGGCATAGTCGTTTGGGACATTGTAGTCGAGGTTTCGTTGAAAATCTTGTATCTGATGGTCTCCTTCCAGAATCTAGTTTATGTTCATTTTCTGATAATAATAATAAATGTTCTTCATGCGAACTCTGCAAAAGCCATGTCCTTCCTTTTCATATTATAAATAAAAGAGCTTCAAAGCCATTTGAGATTATTTGTTCCGATGTTTGGGGACCTGCACCTATTCCTTCTCTTTCTGGTAGTCGCTACTATGTTGTCTTTATTGATTCCTATTCCCGTTATACTTGGATATATTTCTTAAAACACAAGTATGAAGTTTTTCAAATATTTCGGGAGTTCCATTCGATGGTCAAAACAAAGTTTGCTTGTGATATTGTGCATTTACAATGTGATGGTGGAAGAGAGTATTCATCGAACGAATTTCTTGCCTTTCTTCGGGATAAAGGAATAAGTCGACAGGTTTCTTGCCCTCATACTCCTCAACAAAATGGGGTTGCGGAGAGGAAACACAGGCATATTGTTGAGAGTGCGATGAGCATGTTACATGATAGCAATGTGCCCGTTAGTCTCTGGACAGAAGTTTTTCACACATCTGTTCATATCATAAATCGTCTTCCTATGACACTTTTGGATCGGAAATCTCCCTATTATACTTTATTTGGGCAACATCCCTCTTACGATGAGCTGCGTGTTTTTGGTTGTGTATGTTATGTACATATTGATTCATCTCTGCGAAATAAGTTTCAGGATAAGGCTGTCAAGTGCAGATTTGTTGGGTATGCAGATGAATACAAAGGTTATCGATGCTATGAGCCTACTACAAAACGCATTAGGACCTCCAGAAATGTTGTTTTTGACGAACAAAATTTTCAGGTCAATGACTCTGCAGTGTTGCCACCTCAAGAATTAGAAGTATATGATCCATGGATGAGCGCAGAACTCTTTGCTAATACAGGAGAAACATGCCAAACAAATTGCTCTTCCTTTGGCTTGAGTAGGGAATTGAATGACTCACAAATGCATGTTGAATTATCTCCAGTTGAGCCACCCCCAGTAGAACGTTTCTCTGGACAGATATACACTAGACGGAGCAAAAATACAGAGCCGAGGAATGTGGAGGAAAGCATCGCCAATGATTCGGCTCAAAGGCCGTCACGCATTAAGCATCCTATTCAACGATGGGTGAGTTATGAGACCTTCTCCCTTGATTTCCAGTTGTTTATGTCTCAGCTCACAAAACAGGATGAACCCACTTGTTTTAATCAAGCTCTTCAATCCCGTTATTAGACTGAAGCTATGAATGAAGAAATGGAAGCTCTTCATGAATGCCAGACTTGGGAAATAGTCCCTCGGCCAGAAGGAAAGAATGTAGTTGGCTCAAAATGGGTTTATAAAATAAAATATAAGCCTGAAGGAAGTATTGATAGATATAAGGCGCGACTTGTTGCTCGAGGATTCACACAACAATATGGTGAAGACTACGACGAAACTTTTAGTCCCGTAGTTAAAATGGGTACTATTCGTATTATCATATCCCTAGCAATCGATCAAGGTTGGAGCCTTAGCCAGATGGATGTTAAAAATGCATTTTTGCATGGAACTCTAAAGGAAGAAGTATATATGGAGCAACCACCTGGTTATGCCGAGAAGGATCCTATTGCCTGGGTGTGCAAACTAAGGAAATCTCTGTATGGGTTGAAACAGGCCTCCCATTCTAGGTTTGAAAGTTTCTCTATGCAGATTCAGAGTTATGGTTTTAGAAGATGCACTCTGGATCACTCTCTCTTTATTTACCAAAAGGCTGACATTGTTATACTTCTTCTTATATATGTTGATGACATTGTGATCACTGGGAGCTCAGATAGTCATGTACAAGACGTGAAACAGCTTTTAATGAAAACTTTCAAGATGAAAGATTTAGGGAAGTTGCGGTACTTTCTTGGTGTGGAAGTTGACAGACAACAAGACACATTGACTCTCATGCAACAAAAATACACTCTTGATCTTCTGGAAAGAGCCGGGATGACGAATTGCAAACCAGTCAGCACTCCTAGTGTATTACATCAAAGGTTGAGCTCTGAAGATGGTCATCTTTGTGTCAATCCTACAACATATAGAAGTCTCGTGGGGATGTTACAGTACTTGACCTTTACCAGACTTGATATAGTTTATGCTGTCAATCAGGTATCCCAGTTTATGCATGCTCCAACGGAGGGTCATATGGAAGCTGTGAAACGCATTCTACGCTATTTAAAAGGAACTATAGGAGACGGACTTGTTTATCGCAAGAACGATAATCTGCATAGAGGACATGCACTCATCACTTATACAGACGCAGATTGGGCAGGGGATCCAGATGAGAGACGATCTGTCTCTGGATACTGTGTTTATATTGGGCACAATTTAGTGTCTTGGAGCAACAAAAAACAAAAAGCAGTGGCACGATCGAGTATAGAGGCTGAATACAGATCGATGGTTGCAGGCACGGCAGAGGTCACATGGATTAGACACTTATTGAGTGATCTTGGGGAGACAATTATTCAATCATTTCTTTTCTGTGACAATCAAAGCGCAATAAATATTGCATGTAATCCTATCCAGCATAGCAGAACGAAGCACATTGAGATTGATCAACATTTCATACGGCAGAAAGTCGAGATGAAGGAGATAGAACTACGTCATGTTCGAACAGAAGATCAAGTGGCAGACCTATTTACCAAGGGACTAACAGGACGTCAATTTTGGCTATTGAAGAGCAAGTTGTACATGCTCC
Source organism: Nuphar pumila (assembly GCF_984573655.1). Taxonomy (NCBI): domain Eukaryota; kingdom Viridiplantae; phylum Streptophyta; class Magnoliopsida; order Nymphaeales; family Nymphaeaceae; genus Nuphar; species Nuphar pumila. The sequence goes on along the minus strand of NC_143262.1, from coordinate 31,332,032 downwards.
AAAATCACGTACAACTTGAGGGAGGGTGTTAGAATACAGCATTGCATATGCGTATGGATCTGGATCCAGATCCATACGCATATTATATATGTACACATGTTAAATAGGTTTTCATTAATGGCATTATTGTAATATGCATATGTTTTCAATTTATAATGCTTAGGGTTTTGGAGGTCGAGCATTGTAGTGTCGCCCCAGCCTTTTGTGAATTGCTCTCTCTCTCTCTCTCTCTCCCTCTTATCTCCCGTGAACAAGTCTGATACAGGTCCCGTTCGTGTTCCACGGCCCGACTCTCGTATTATCCTCACGCATAGGCGTACGCGGTTGCATAACATTCTGAGGTAGGGTAAAGTCGCACAAAGGGCAATAAATAAACCTATTTAAGTTGAAATAATTAAGATGCCCATGCTAGACATGCTTAGAGTTATATTGCTTCTGCATTGCGTATTTTCTTGTTTGCATGCTCATGGGTCGAGGTACAATTTTATTCTTCGATCATTATTTTGCATAGTTGCTTATGAGTTTGAGGTGTGGTTTCGTACTTCGTGCAATACCTATGCCCTTGTTTGCTTGCATATATTTTTGCCTGCATGTTTCTTTTGAGTGAGGTACGACTTCGTGTCTCATGTATTACTTATGACTTTATGTGTTTGCCTATCTAAGTGGTCAAGTTATGGTTTTGGTACCTCGTGTGTTACTTATGTGCTTTTCGCTCGATGTGCGGCATCGCAAGTCGAGAGTTGCTTGTCGTCATGTTATAACCTGCATATGCTCACACTCATGGTAAATATGTACTTACATAAATGTAGTCTTGTGCCTATCCTGTTATCACTTGTTTTCAAAACACTAGAAGTTGCACTTGTGCGTTATAGTTCTTTTAAATAGGATTTCCTTCTGCAAACCCAAGACTCTTCAAAATACACAGCTTTTGCAAAGTTAAGTTTTAAGTCCTGTCGGATTTCGAAGTCGCATATAGGCCCTCCCAGGTCCACACACTTGGGAGAAATATTTTATAACCCCGATTCGAGTTGCGACCCAATTCGAATAACCCCGATCAGGGGCATGAGCCTATGGATGAGTGGGGTTCTGTTGAAGGACTCATTCTTTATTTATCAATCTAGTGTCGCATGTCGATACTAAGATAAATTTTGGATGCAAGATTGATAGTGATGTGCCCTGTGTGAATGACTTAATGTGACATTATGGCCGTTAAGGATGAATCGTGCCAAATGAGCACTCCTATATTCTTTGGATCATTATGAAGTTGTGTGTTGGGTGTTCCTTTTGAGAAGCCCACACACCTCCCTTGTTCAGTATAGCGTACTTTTAGACATGCACGACATGTTAAGTACTTTGTTGATCGGACGAGAGGTCCGAGACGACCTTGTATCATGAAATATGCAAAATATTGTTGAAATGAATGTTACTTCTTATGCAGATAATATCTGTTGGGGTTTTTGTGGTGAAACCATATCCCTTTCATCGTAGTCGTACTTATGACATGTACGACCATACTTTTTGACAAGTACGTCTTCTTAAGTTGCGATGATTGGATGAGTGGGTTGTGGCAACCTCAATGAGTGCAAATAACAAATGTTGAGATCACCTAAATGAGTGATGATTCCGCCTTCACCGACAAGATACTCGAATTCGGTCGAAAGACCAGAGTATGTAGAATGGGTCTTCAGTTAACTACCCCTGATGTACTCACTCGAACCGCTGACTCCCGTCAGGAGAGAGGACAGGAAGGTACAAAAACTTCGATGGGCAAGCCATTAATGGCAGTTACGAGCAAAAGACTCGGCTTCCCCAGTCATCGGAGTTAGGGGAAGGGGACTACCATAATTATCCTAGGTGGTAGCTCTCCATGTTTGGGATGCATCCATTGTTTATGTTGCTTTGGGGATTTCTCTCTTGGTCACCGACCGTCCCCTTAGGTGCGGACTCAGTCAGCTATCCGGGTTATCATAAAATACATAGCATAATAAACCCCCGGATCAGTCTAGGTTGTTTCTAGAGTCGTGCCTTGTGCGTACCCACTTGGCCAGTTAATATCGAAACATAATTTAAATCCGATTATACAATTTGTTGAGTTATACGCGTATGAAAGTTATGGTGTACCACCGGTTCAATACTTATGAAATTGTGTGTGTGGTTGATGAAATATTGTATTTTGCTAGTTAAATTTCTTATGCAGTTCTTTGCTTGTAGTAGTTAGCCTACTTGTGCCAGTAAAATGCTTGTAATAATTTTAGCATTGTGCTCATGATAGTTTGCTCTATGACTCTGCTGAAAGCAAATTGCTATTTAATTGCCTATCTACTTGACATATTAAATTATTCTGCTTAATTATGTTCTATATTGTCCTGTCTGTGCACCTACCAGTTTTTAGTGAAACTGACCCATTTTATGGGCAGGTTTTGGATAGGTAATACAGTCTGCGATGGCACGATGGCGTGATGAGATCAAGATAGAGCTTTTTCCCTGACGTTTCGCTCTTGAGGATATGTTGGTATTCCAAAATTTCTCTTTTTATTAAACCTTGAGTTACTAAAGCTGTTTTAGTAAACTTCCTCTCGGTTTCAACAAACAAATTCTCCATCATTGAAATTGCATTTCAAAACCATTTGATTTCAATAGTTGTGCGGAATTCGGCAAAGGAAAGTTTACGCTGTAATGCGCTCAAGGTCCATTGACTTGTGGTTTTAAAAATATCATTTTCCGCTGAAGTACTATTTAAACTCTGATTATTGTATGATTTCAAAGCTTTCTAAACTATTCTAAAAGTTCTAAGTCCTGGATTTTTGGGGCGTTACAGGTTTACCTCATAAATCGACTTTCATTCAAAAATTTGAACCAAATAACCCCCTTTAAAATCTTATATAAAGAGGAACCCCACTACAATAGACTAAGAATTTTTTGTTGTAAATGTTTTGTCCTCACCAAAAAAAATGATAAATTATCTCCTAAAGCTATTCCTTTTGCATTTTTGGGATATTCGGAAACACAAAAAGGTTTTAGATGTTATGATATTAAAAATGACAAACTATATGTTTCAAGAAACGTGACCTTTTTAGAGAACATAAGTGGTTTTGAAGAACACAAAGCTCATGAAGATAATGTCGATTACTCTTTTTTGTTTGAACTATTATCTAGAAATGAAGATTTTTTAGTGATGGTGAAGTAAATGAGGATGTGGGTAGAAGTGAAAGTACTCCACAACCCATCCAACATGAAGAAGAAATGATAGTTGAACCAATCACCTATACACATAGAGATAAAAGTACCTTTAGAAGTGCAATAGAAAAATATAGTGACCTTAGTGAATCTTCTAACCAATCTCGAAGAACCGAAAGATCTAGGAAAAATCCTTCTATATTTATATCCTGAGTCTTTTTCTCCAAAGCATAGGGCATGTCTTAGTGCCATTCACTCCTACCAAGAACCTAAAAATTTTGGAGAAGCTAAGGAAAGAATAGAGTGGAGGGACGCCATGGATAACAAGCTTAGAGCCCTCAACAAAGCTAAAACTTGGGTTTTTCAAGATCTCCCAAAAGGAAAAAAATCAATAGGATGTAGATGGGTTTATAAAGTCAAAACCAAGAGTGATGACACTCTTGAGAGATATAAAGCCCGCCTTGTCGCTAAAGGATATAGTCAAGAATGCAGCATTGATTACGAAGAAACCTTTGCCCCTGTTGCATGAATGGTCATTGTTAGGTGTTTGATCACCATTGTCTCTATTAAAAACTGGAACATTTATCAAATGGATGTCAAAAATGTTTTTTTAAACAGGGACCTTAATGAAGAAGTATATATTGATGCTCCTCCCGGCTTGGATGTTCTAAAGGGAAAAGTCCTTCGTTTGCAAAAAGGTCTTTATGGTTTAAAACAAGCTCCTAAGTCTTGGTATGATCGATTTAATGAAATAATGGTTCAAAATGGTTTTGTTTCATGTTACACTAACACTGCTCTGTTTGTCAAAAGGTCTGATGCAGGTATTGTGATTTTCCTGCTCTATGTTGATGATATGTTGATAACAGGTAGTGACATAAAGGGCATCAAAGGTATTAAAAACACTTTGAAAGAAAGGTTTGAAATGTCAGATTTGGGATATCTAACTTATTTTCTTGGTATTGAAGTAGCCTATTCTCATAGAGGCTATTTTTTGTCTCAAACTAAACTTGCATGTGAGATTCTTGACAGATCTGGTATTACTGATGATAAAATTTGTGAAACTCCTGAAATTGTGGGATCAAAGATGAAAATTGATGATGGGATTTCGTTGAAGGATCCTACCCCGTACCGGCAACTTGTGGGGTCTCTAATGTATCTTAGCATCACAAGGCCAGGCATCTCACATGTCGTGCACACTGCAAGCCAGTTCCAGCATGCTCCTACATCCGTTCATATGGGCGTTGTTCTCCGAGTTGTCAGATACATAAGGGAAACTATCAACAAGGGAGTTTTTCTTTCCTCATCCTTTGAATTAAATTTGATTGCATATATTGACTCTGATTGGAAAGGTCTACACAAAGGTACAAAAAGAGAACCTAAATGCAAAAATATTAAGAATTTTATTAAACAAGTTGGAGAACAATGCTCCAAGCATTGGATGATTTTACAATAGGGGTTCAACCCCTTTTATAGAGGAGAGGAAGCCTTGGAGGGGCTCCCACCAACGGTTAGAAATCTAACCGTTGGAGGGGTCCAACGACTAGTGTTGGACCCCCTTCCAAGGTTGACTAAGTCAACAAATGAAAAAAGAAAAAGAAAAGAAAAAAAGAAAAAAGGAAAAGAAGAAAAGAAAATAAATAAATAAATTACAAACATATTTACAAATGTAAATATGCGTAAGATAGAACAACAACAACAACAACTACGCCTTCATCCCAAAACAATTGGGATCGGCGATATGAACCAAAAAAGAAAATCATTCTCGGTCTTCCACGTGAATCCTTCTCCTCCAATCATTTCTATCCAATGCCATGTCCTCGGTGAGGTTTAAAGCATTCATATCCTTTCCTATCATCTCCATCCAAGTATTCTTAGGCCTACCCCGACCTCTTTTAACTAATATATTTTCCCATTTCTCCATCCTTCTAACTGGAGCATCATTAGGCCTTCACCGAATATGTCCAAACCACCGTAAATGATTCTCTCTCATCTTATTTTCAATGGATGCAACGCCTACCTTCTTACGTAAATAACTGTCACTCTAGTATAGGCTTTTGTATTTTTTTAGGTGAATCCTTAATCTCATGGAGATGCAAGAAACAACAAAAGGTGTCTCTGTCATCCACAGAAGCAGAATATCGAGCCATGACTTCTACAACTATGGAAATTGTGTGGATTCATCAACTTTACAGGATATAGGGATTCAGGTTCAAGGACCCACTAAGTTATGTTGTGATAATAAGAGTGCAATCTACATTGCCAAAAATCACACATTTCATGAATGCACAAAGCATATTGAGATGGACTGCCACTACGTTAGAGAAACATATTTGTAAAGAATTATAGATCTTTCATACGTGACATCAGAATATCAGTTGGCAGATTTCTTCACCAAGGCTCTATGCTCTCCCAGATTCAATTTTCTTCTTGGCAAACTCTCGGTCATTTCGCCCTAAGTTTGAGGGAGGGTGTTAAATTGTATCTCCTATGTACGTATATGTAACGAGAAATACATATACATATATGTATCATACATATATGTATATGTATCTATCGTTATATATATATATATATATATATATATATATATATATATATATATATATATATTCCCTTCATGTAACCCCTAGGGGTAACTTCTTCGTACATATCAAGTACATTAGTATAATTAAAGATATGTATGAAGGAGTAGTAACCAATGTCCGCACGTGTGGAGGGGTGACAACCAATTTTCCTATAACGATTGGGTTACATCAAGGATCTGCTAAGTGTTTTTGTGCCTTTGTGCACCTCTCCCTTTGTGCTAGTTGTGCGTATTTAGCACTATATCTCTTTTGAGATATTTTTACATCTTATTTATGTTCTTTTTACTTATTCGTACACAGGATCTTTGATTCTGACACCCTTACTTTTGTGTTTTTTACAGTCTCTTAGACCCAATGAGGGGACCTGCTATTACGAGGAACTACGAGGGTTACACGATTGCTTGACAACTTTACTTAAGGACAGAGTGACTCCACCTTTTTTGGACTATTTATATTTACTTGCATATGTTCTCAAACTTAATATTTTTAATTAATAAAGTTGGTTTAGTTTGGATGATGGTAGTGTAAGATCCCTTGTAGTTGTGGATTGGTTATAACTGTAAAGGCCCGGGTCTCTGGGAATGATTTCATATATGTTTTTTTTTTAAACAAAAATAATTTGCCACTTTTTAACGGGTATGAGTTGGGGTTGTTACAAGTGCGATACTCCTCACTTTCGAAACTTGATGAGAACCTCGATTCCCCTACTCTTCTCCTATGCTTTCCACATGTTTCATCTATTCTTATTATATGTTCTCTTACTCAACTTTTCATGTTTTTTATGTGTTTTCTCTCGCTCTTCTCACTAACTTCCATGTGCTTTCTCTAAATTGGTAGTCATTATTTTTAGTTTTTGTTAAAAATTTAATTCTTACACTAAAAAATCATGCAATTTAATATTAGTCACTTTTATTTTAGTTTTTATGTGTTTTGTTTTTATTTCCACTTAATTCTTATATTTCTTTTTTTTATTCCTCGCTTTCCACTTCCTATACATTTAAAAATGCATTGCTTCTCGCTTCCTATACATTTAAAAATGCATTGCTTCTCGCTTTAACTTCCCGTATCGTTTCTCGCTTCTGCTTCCTAATCTGGCAAGCTTGCTCTAGATCAAGGTTGCTAGACTAGGAAGCGGAAGCGAGAAACATACGGGAAGCGAAAGCGAGAAGCGATGCATTTTAAAATATATAGGAAGCGGGAAGCGAGGAATAAAAAAAAGAAATATAAGAATTAAATGAGAATCAAAATAAAACACAAATAAAAACTAAAATAAAAGTAACTAATATTAAATTTTATGCTCTTTTAGTGTAAGAAATTAAATTTTTAACAAAATCTAAAAAATGATGATTACCAATTTAGCTAAAGCACATGGAAGTTAGTGAGAAGAGTCAAAGAAAACACATAAAAAAATATGAAAAGTTGAGTAAGAGAACATATAATAAGAATAAATGAAGCGTGTGAAAAGCATAGGAGAAGCATGGGGGAATCGAGGTTCTCATCAAGTTTCGGAAGCGAAGAGTATCGCCCTTCCGAAGCGAGTTTCCGGGAAGCAAGCGTCCCACCTATCTAAGAAGCTTCCAGTAACTCTGCTCTATATGCTCCTGGCATAAAAATCCTCTAATTAATAAATCTACTATTATGACAAACAGATACACGAATCTCATCAAACTTTAATGGATCAAGAGGAATCAATTCTCCCTTCTCCATCATAACCACAACCCCCAACCACACAACAAATTTCTTGCACAAAACCAACACTAACAACAACAAAATAGCCAAGAACAATACAAAGGACAACCAATCACCACATCATCCAAGCCACAAATCTATATCAACTCCAAAGGATTTGTGTCAACACACGATACGGCTCAAATACAATAGTACGCACAATATCAGCTGTAATATGTGAAATTAGTCCTATCAAATTTCACGGGAATGACTTGAATAATTTCCTTTTTTAGACTCTTCAAAAACCCCAAACTACAATACACACAAATGCAAATGCAGCAAAAACAATGTCAAAATACTGCTCACAATAACAAATGCAGCAATCCAAACCACAATATGTTGTAAGGTAGACTAAAACCAGATCATTGGCACCCAATTCTCACAATAACAACCGACAAACTCAACCCAAGAGCACTAGAATCAGTCAAAAGGGTACTCCACACATACTATCACCCTTCCAATATCACATGCACACAGTTTATAGGCAACCAACACATCAGCACACAACAAAAATAGGAAAACCTAGTTCTGCCTACTATAGCACACCCAAAACACTAATAAAACTCAACAAATTTGTCGTTGATTGCAACCAAACCACTTCCAATAGGATCCGTGCTAAAAAAAGACCTAAATGATGCAAATCTAGAGCATTGAAAACCCCCAATGAGATCAATACCAGAGATTTCTCAAATCTGGACACTATTCACGTCATTATTCAGAAATTCAGAAAAAAAATCCATATAAAATCGAGTATACCTCCGATAGGAATGATTCTTGATTTAGAAATCATCTAAAATCAAGATCTACCAAAGACCCAACTCAATCGAACCAAACTGAAAAAAAATATATGGTTGTGCTTGGGTACCCAAAACGAGGCACACATGAAAACCTGAGTTTTTCCTTTTTTTTCTTCTAGATGATTGCCAAATACCTCTCTAGGGTTGGGCATGGCTCTAATACCATGTCAAAGCAATAGAGTTCCAACCATGAGAGAGAGCAACAAAAAGATGAGAAGAGAAACTTAATTAACCTTGAAATGAGAAGAATATAGTGGAGATATCACCTCTACCCTACTACAGGACAAAAACTGTTGACTTTGCACTACCTGAAAAATACAAAAATACCCCTAAAAGAATGCTATGTACATATAAATACAAAAAGGAGCAGCACAAGAACGGTAATACGCATATGATACATAAGTCTCAACATGAAGAGCCACTGGTTGGAATAGACAGATCCTTGAGCGGGCCTCAAGAAGAGAGGAGATAAACAGTTGAAAGAATCTGGGAAGTGCATCAAGAAAACCTACCAGCCATTCCTTGTGGCCTTGAAATCCTTCTGGTTTAAGCTTCTTGACAGCAATAACTATGCCAGATCCTGGCCTGGCAGGGGCAAGAGTCTGCTCATCAATCCATCCTTTGAAAACATAACCAAACCCTCCTTCACCAAGAAGGCTGTCGGGATGGAAGTTTCTTGTAGCATTTCTAAGATCACTAAAGGTGAATGGCTTCAGATTTGGTGATGACAATATCTCACCCTCAGATCTTGGGTGGGGAAGAGTTCCTAAAGAAGGTGGAAGAGTCTGTTCAGAAGGTGCTGATGATAAAGTGTTGATGCTGGAGGTTCTTGATGTATCTGATTACATATCATTAAAAGAGAACACAAGAAAACATCAGAAATTGTCACAAGTTTAAGAATGAACTAGAGCATATGCAACTTTTCTCTATAAATTTATCAACAGAGTAATGCCAATGAAATATGTGAAGTTATGGATGATATAGTCAAATAAGTCTAATAATAAACAGTACAGTATCCTAATATGAAAAGGAAGCATAGATTCAAATAAATTAAATATTTCAAGAGAACTAACAGTCCACATGATACATTGAGGCATCCAAGCTTAAGAACATATTTGGCCGAGTGTTACTGATAAAGAACCAAGGTATCAGAACACATAAAGACTGTCACCGTATGGATATTCATAATTTCTTCAGCTAATGCTCAGCACACAAGTTCATGCAATGCTATATCGTTGTCAAATTTCCATAACTGTAGCAGTGACTGAGATCAAAAGAAATACAGGTAGAGTAGTTACCAGTCATACTCCCACTGAGGTGAATTCCACAGATGAAAACAAATTATCTGCTGGTCAGCTGGTCATTAGCTGAAGAAGTTTTCAAAGGGTCAGCAGTTGCTGTTTTAGCAAGTGAGCGATGTTCAATAATCAAGTTTGTACTTTGGAAATGTAAGTACTCGCCACAAATTTGACGTATGAGCCATTATGCAACAAAATCCACCAAATCTAGCTCGACAAGAAAGTTTGACAGATGGTAAGCACTAGTCCCATCTGCGGAACATATCCAGCGTGTTATGTTAAAGAGCGTAAATGTTTAGAGGATTGGATGAGCATCCCCATGGTCCTACCTTTTGTTTTATGTATCAGACAAATAAAGCTTGATTAATCAAACCCCAAATGCTAAAGGGCACAACCCATATTAAAAAAGAAAACTAAAATCCTCACGGAATACCAAATAGCCACTTCTGCACATATGAAATCGTAATAAACTCACAAATAACAGAATTTTAGTTTCGAAATTTTTTATTTCTAATCATAAAACGCTAACAAAAAGCATTTGAATAAAAAAATCTCAAAAATTTTCCATTTCATTTATTGTTTTTTCATCCACCTTTGGTTATTTCCGAATTGCAAACTGAAGGAAAATCTGTACTAAATGAGACAAAGCTCCTATCAAACTTTACGCATCTCCAAATTTAGTAGTTCCCATAAAAAGACCCACACCTTTCCAATTCAGGCTTTTCTCATCGAAGCAAAGGAAACAAGCACGGCAAGAGTAACTTATTCCCCTCATTACCAATCAATTTCTATCAATGTTTCTCCCCAAAAAAGTCGAACGTAACAAGATTCATGCTGGTCCATCTTGGTCTCCTAAATTTCTACCTCAAAATCAGGGTTTCTTGTCACCACTCGATCAATTATAACTTGACTTTCTAAAAAGAGAAACAAGTGAGTCTAACACAAAGAAAAGGAGCCAATAAATTTAATATCTAAAACAAACTGAGTTAATCAAAGTCCACCACAGCAACCGTAACCACAACGCCTCCAACAAAATACCGTTAAAAAAAAACTAAGAACAACTATGAGGGAACCGAAATTTCCAACACCAACAAAACAACAAATCAAGATAAGAATTTCCCACAACCAAAAATTTTAACGAAAGGAAAAACAGGCTCACCAGTAGCATTCTGATTACTCTGAGCGCTACTCACTCTGCTGGGGACCTCAAAACAATTGCCCATCAAGAACAAGGAGGTCAAGAACAAGCCCAAACTTCAAAATCCTTATTTTCTCTCTATAAACCCAATGAAAACTGACGGATGGCTTTGTGTCTTGATACCTTCCCTACACTAACAATACAGAATCCTCCAAATCCTGAGAGAGAGAGAGAGACAAGGAAGGAACTCCGTTCGTCCTCCTGACCGGGAAAACGACAGCTCCGTTGGAGTGTGTTGCTACAATTTTTATTGATCTGAATAAAGAGAGAAAACCAGAGCAGTCTTCTGGGTAATTTACCAACGGCTATTTTTTACAGAAGAAGTTTTACCCCCAAAGTCAAAACCACCCAAAACATCATGCAGCACAAGTCACCTGCCTGCCTTTATGTTAGTCAAGATACTCACTTCATAATATAAGTGACCAGGAATGTTCCGATCCTTGGATTAGAACTAAGTGTCTTGATTACGTTTGGAGTTTTATTTCATGAACCTTACTTTGTTCTTGGAGCCCTTATCTGGAAAAAGAACCAGCTTCACTTGGAAATCTAGGTCATAATCATCCAGGTGGGTTCAAAAATTTTATAGGATTGAAGGCACTCCACCTGAGCTTGTTTGGATCTTTTTCCTGGATCTGGGTCTAATATGAGATTGCGTTGTTCTAAGTTATTCTTTCGGAAAATGATAGTAATGTATGGGTAATTTGACACATTTTTTGAAATGCCCTATAATTTTTTATATTCTTCCCATGTCCAAAATCACAAATAGCCAATTTTGAAATGTTCTTTTTACCATTAGCATAAGCGGAACTCATGAAGTTCGCATGAAATGTCGCTCCATTCTTCGAGTGCCACATACTCTCACTTAAAATGAGGTCTGCACTTGGTTTTGCGGACTTCATGAAGTTCGCGTAAAAATATTTGCGAACATACTTTCAAACTCGAACCTCAAAACTTCACAAATGCCTAAGTGTGCATATATATAAGAAGTGGACATAAAAATATGTGCAAACATCCTATTAAACTCAAAACTCGAAACTTTGCAAATATCATACTAAGTGCGCATATATCTCAGATGTTTGCATAAAAATAAGTTTTAACATCCAGTTAAACTCAAACCTTGTAACCTTGCAAATACCTGACTAAGTGTGCATATGTGTAAGAAGTTTGCATACAAATAGGTGTGAACATCCTCAAAAAACTCAAAACTTTGCCAATATCTGACTAAATTTGCATATACCTCAGAAGTTTGCATAAAAATAGGTGTAACCATTCTGTTAAATTGAACCATGTAACCTCGTAAATACTTGACTAAGTGCGCTTATACCTCACAAATTCACATATACCTCATGACGTTCACACTCCTTAACGATTGGGTATAAAATTGATTCTTCACACCTTAAGGATTTTTTCTACTCGCTTTTAAGGTTCTTTGTGGTCCCCAATGAGCTTTTCGCTGACCACCTTTTCAACAACTATTCTGGAGACACTCCATCCTTGAGTATTCCAGAATCATTGACGACAAATTTTTTTGGTAACATCTTTAACGGCAGAATCAACTATTTTTTTGAAACAACATTTTTTTCATTTGTGTCAACGATTTGTATGCCTCTATCCTCCTATTTGATTATTTATATGTTGTGTATCTTGTATGATAAAGAATATTTATTTATGTTGGTTTATTGTGCACAATCATTTAATAGGGGTTAAGGTATTGTTGTGGGTAGTTGGTTTTCAAAGTGATTATTGTAGGTAGTTATGTTAATTGAATATCTGAAGTGTATATGGATAGTCTTTTCTCACATGCTATTTTCATTAGATGAATGATATGTGTGATTAGTGTAGGCAGTTAATATTTCTGAAATGGTTAGAGTATATTATCGTAGCACTGATCACCTTACTTGGAAATTTATAATTATCCTTAAAAATAGTAGCTATAAGGAATTTATGGCTTTGATGTCATGTAAAATCGAATATGTGAAAGAGTCAATAATCCTCTGATACAGTTTTTCTCTGAACCTTGATGACCAACATCTATGGATAGGTGTGTTGGACCATGATGATGAGAAATCAATGTTATTTCATGATGATGTTTACTTAGTTACTCATAAAACTAAAGAATAAGTGGAGATTGTGCATCTATATGAGGTAATATCTATCAAGCTCAGTCATTTGGTGATCATCCAAGAGTCCTAAAGAGTGAACGATATTAACGTCCAAAACATTCAACTAAGGCACACAGAAGGAATGTAGTTGTTCGAACTGATTAGGGATATAGATGTTCAAAATGCAAACAATGAAAAATAAATAATTGATGTTGTACATGAACAAATAATTAATGCAGAGGATATTAAACCACGTGAGCAAACTATTATCAGTGATCTTCATCACAAAACTAAGTACAAGTTGTTGGACTTTGTCATTTATGCTTGTAAATTAGGATGGATGTGAAGTTTTTATGGTTAATCTTAAATGTTGAAAATGTAGGAATGTTGAATGTATGGAAGCAACATAAACAATAGATACGATGAATTTTGATTTAGTTCGTGCAACTGAACAATGAATTATTGATAGCAACTATCACATTGATGGTCGAGAATTGGATGATATCGATGATGATGACTATACCATGTTGATGGGAGAGGAGGAAGACAGTGATGACATGAGACAAATGAACCCTTGGTATGTTATATAACCTATATGAATATTTATTAAGCAATATAATTGTTTTATGCTATTACACTAATGAGACGTGGTTTGAATAAGTTCTTGTTTAATGGATTCTTCTACAATGAAGATTAATTGAAAATCATTGAAACAAAGGCATCTTGTTTGTATAACAACTTGCATGACAACCTAAAGATAATTCAAAGAGAAAACATGAATGTCGTGAGGAAGGTGTGGAGGTTGCTTACAAACAAGCATTGTGTGGACGGAAATGAACTAAGGAGGCATTATATGGTTCATTTGAAGAGTCCATCATGATGCTTCTTGTCTATTATAATCATTTGATGAAGGCTAACCAAGGATTGCTAGGTTACATTGAGATCGATCAGAAAGATCGATTTCACTACCTCTTCTTATCTTTTTATTTAAACATCGATGAGCTTTTGAAAGGATGCCCTCCAGTTTTTATGGTACATGGCACATTCCTAAAAAGAATATACATGAATATATTATTTTCAGCCTATAGTATTGATCCTTGTGGTGAGATATTTTTTGTATCATTTATTGTTGTTGATAAATAATTAAAGGATTCATGTATGTAGTTTTTTAAGCATCTAAAGGAAGAACTCATACGCTTCGAAAAATATAACAAAGGGATATATTTTACAGTTATCTCAAATAGGCATGAAGATTTAAAGTATATTGTCCCCTATACATGGCTTATATGCCATGTTGGATATTGCATGAAATATTTAATGGATAACTTTTCTAAGAAATTTAGTTTATTACTCAGTGCACTTTTGTGGAGTGCAACTCGAGCAATCAAGAAACAACAATGCAATTATTTTCTTTAAAAAATTTAAGAGCAAGATGAAGCCGAATACAATCATGTTGCCACAGACATGAAACCAAAATATTGGGCTAATAGTCACTTTTCAGCAAAAAGATATGGGTACTTAATGTCTAATATATTTCAGAGAACTTTAATTCATGGATTCTCGCCATATGTGACAAACCCCTAATTTCTTTTATTGAAAAGCTTTATCTTATGCTAATGATTTTTTTTTAGAAAACAAAGAATACCGAGCAATATATGACAAGCATTATGGTGTCGAAGGCAAAAAAAAAGCTAGAGAAATTAAAAGGAAAGACATAACAACTATGTGTGCAAGTAGTGCATTGCTAGTGATGTTGGTACAAAGCCCGCGACTGATCTCATGGTTACAATGTTGATCTTTAGAAGTACTTTTGCTCTTGTGAAGAGTGGCAAATCTGTAAGATTTGATGCGAACATGAGATCACATGCATTTTCTATGAGGGCAAGCTACCAGAGGATTATTGCAACAAGTTCTTTATAGTGAATCATATTGAACTGTATACATCGCATATTTATTCCTTCTGATGGCGGATAATGTCTCACACATCACTCCATCGACTCTTATACCTGTTTATTCATAAAAATTGGTTTGTAAAGAAGGGTGGCATAAGGTGAAGAGACAAAACAAAATATAAGTGTGTTGTGCCATACAAGTGCAATATATGTGGTGAGGTTGGTCTAATAGGTGAAAGCACGAATAACAGTATGTCAAAGTATGTATGCTTTGCAAAATATAGGATTTGTCAAGAGTTATTGAATGAATTGTTTCTTTGTATTTATCTAATATTTTTAGAGTATGTATACTTTGCAAAATGTATGATTTGTTAAGAGTTGTTTAATGAATTATTTTTTTGTATTTATCTAATGTTTTTTAATAAATTGCTCTAATGACTTATATCTTCTATGTATATATTAGGTACTATGTATAAACATAAAGAAAAACATGGCAGAAAGAAAACCAAACCTCCATCCCCACAACCAAGCAAGGAACCAATTATGTTGCCCTAGGAAGGAGAAGATGTGTAGTAGAAGACTAAAGAGCAGAAAGAGTATGAATTTAGTGAATAAACTATGTTGGCAATTGACATAAGTGTTAGGTTTGCTTATTTGTATAGTTGTTCTTTTTCTTTATGTTTATATGCAGACTCATTTGAATATAACATGAATGTACTATATATTTTGATTATATAATATCTAACAAGATTCATAGAAATACCCTAAATGAGACACAACGAGGACATAAAAAGAGGAACGAAATTGTCAATGACCCTTTACCTTACCCGATATTTCTTTGAGTCTGAATTGTGAGGTTTTTGTTGTTTTTCTATTGACTAATAAAAACTAACTAGTAAACATTTTCTGTTTACAACAAATGCTTGCAACTAAAAGGCAACGAGATGGGGCAACTACGTGTAGCGAGTTGTCGCATCAATTCTTTAGAGTTGATAAGGTATCTGTTGAACAACTTTGCATACTTACAAAACTTAAATTTCCATGTGCATAATGACCTTAAACTTGATTTATGTTGCATCTCTCAATTTCTGTCAATTGGAGCAACTACCACTAGGTTCTTTGGAAAATGGACATGAATGAGAAGGTGTTCAAGCTGTACAATTCTATGGGGTTCACAGATTTTGCAAATAAGAATGTTATACAATTAGTACAATAACATTAATTCAATAATGTACTCACTTTTTTGCATTTGTTTGTTATCTGCTCATTTTATATATTTTTAACTCATTTTTTTGCAAAAAAAAAATTGACGTGGTTTGTTCAACTATTATAGTGATTGGTCAATTGAGATCATGGAGGGTATTCTTCAACAAAAAAATGGGTAATTTTTTTGCATATATCTATTAACTCAATTTGTGCATATACATATTCTTGATGACTTAGTATATGATTGTTATAAGTATGATTATGGTATATTTGTCTTCACGTACATGTACTTGAGAAGAAACTGGGGTTTGAACTTCACACAAGTACATGTTTATATGTCATATTCTGTTTTGACATTTGAGATTTAAGCTATAGTTAGTTGATTGCTAATAATTCTTTTTTTAGAAATATGTCACAAATTATAGGAGGCATAAAATCAAATTCTATAAACAAATGAAGGACATGAATGGTACGAAGAACATAAAAAAGGCAGAGGTTGAAGAGACATCAAACAGTCAGGTGTCGGCTGGTAAGGTCTTGATAGCTGAGTTGTGGACAATTTTACGGAGATTAGTTTGAATTGTCAATGTAATACTGTAATTTTAAATTTGTATGAATTCAATATTGTGTCAGATTCTTTGTAAATTAAGATATGAGTTTAAATTTTGGATGTTTAGTATGAATTTGAATTGTAAATGAATTTGAGTTGTATGGATTTCATAAATGATATGTTTTGTATAGATTTTGTAAATGAAATATTTTATATGGATTTTGTAAATGATATGTTATTTATGGATTTTATAAATGATATATTTCAATGCATTTTGTGTGAATTCTTCATATAATAAGTCTGCATATAATATAGGCAAAGATGAGGTTGTCTGCATATAATGAGGAAGTCCACATATAATATAGGCAAAGATGAGGATGTCCGCATCCAATATAGGTGACATTAAAAGTCCTTCGAAGTGTTTGTAACTAATATAAGTGAGGATAAGGAAGTTCACGACTAATATAAGTGAGGATGAGGGAGTTTGCGACTAATATAAGTGAGGATGAGGGAGTTTGCATATAATATAAGTGTAACACTTGCAAATTTTGCTTATTTTAACATTTAAATTCATGCCAAATTCTAGTTAAATTCAAGTTAAAATTAAGTTAACTTTAGGCAAAATTTAAGAGTTTAAATTGAACTAGGAATCTAATTAGGTCCATTATGAGCCGTAGATCTCATAGAAGATCAGATTTAAGGATTTTGGTTATTGGTTGGTTTAAAAATTGCAATTTTTAAAATTAACCGACCTCTATTTTGGGTTTTTCAACTTGGATAAGGTTCAAAATTTGGTTGTTTAAAATTCATCAGACTGAATTTTGGATCAAACCCAATTAGGTTACATATAATCTATGACATTTAGATTAATTTAGAGATGGATTGGATTGAATATAACCCAGGATATTTAGGATCATATTTCATTGGATTGGACCCATAGGGTCGGAGGCTATAAACAATGTCATTATTGTTCCAGCAAAATTTTTGGATGATTTGTGACTCACATATTAAATCAAATTCAACCTTGACGTTTATCATTTTGAGGGTATCAAAATCGATTGTCTACATGCCTAAATTGGTGTTGATTTGAGTGTTTTATCATTAACCAAAGTTCATGCCTAATTATAGATCAAAAATCAACATTTTTCGGTATCGACTAAATGTTTTTGCTGATTCGTGTGCGTATGATTAAATCTAAGACTATCATGATGATCTACGTTTTGAGGGCTCTTAAATCGATTATTTAAATGTTGAATTATGTTGAGTCTTTGGGTCTGTAGGCCTCTCGAAAGATTACCATATTACTGGAGCTCAAGCCAAAGTAAGAAGACCCCACTTTTCTTTTCTAACTTAGTTAATTTCAAAATTTAATAAGTTAAGACCCATAATTTATTTATTTATTTTATTAATAAAAAATTAATATATATTAACCTCTTATAATAAAGATGAGACTCTTGCCTAAGCCCATCTATAAATAGAGGTTCTTCTGAGGAGGATTAACAAGGTTAGTTCTCTCTCCCTCTCCCTATTGAAGTGCATCTCTTCCTTTTTCTTTTTTGCATCTCCTTTTTCCTCCCAACCTTTGAGGTAGTCCATACCTCCATTAGAGACCTGCAACTACCATAGTGGAGGTCTAAACCAGCCCAGAGCGAGGTGCGAGTGAAAGAAAAAGTGATGGTATTATTGCGTAAAACACGTTTTTGGTAGAAAATCTCTACTTTCATGATGTTCGATTTCAAGATGCATTAACATACCTTCTTTTTTACCTAGGGCTTGGATCTATATGAATCTATGCCTAGAACATCCATGGCTATTAGATCTACATGAAAAAGATTTTCAAAAACCTAAAATGGTGTTTTGGAAGATCGGTTTTGAGAAAACAATTTGGAAAAGACTAGTTTCAAAACCCTAAAAAGCAAAAATTATGTAAATAGATAGATCTGTATTTTATTAGATTGTTCAACATGTATAATGAATATATAAGGATGTTTTTGAGTGTTTTTTCCTAGATCTTAATGCTATAAATTTGTCTCTTGCATAGATCTTGGTAAAAAAATAGGCAAAAATTGTTTTAAAGAAGATTTTGCAAGGGTTTTGATATTTTATGATAAAAAAAGTTAATCTGATCATATATGATAGATTAGTACATGTGTAGCATGATTAAACATTATGTTATTGCATAAATAAACCATGATTTCATGTTGTTTTAATGTTTCTTGTGATTCTTGCATAGATGAAATTGTATTTGAGATATTTCATGAAGGTTTTGTGATTCTTAGATTATGGATGTTAATGTTTTAGCAAGATTAGCATAAATATGATCAAATATGTATTGTATGATGTTATAAATATGTTTAGAGTATCATAAATCGTGATTGTATGAGTTTCACCATGATTCTTGTTCTTGCTTAATAGATTTTGCATGAGTTTGAATCTTGATTTTCTGTTTTTATTTTTTGTTCCTCCCAATTTCAGAACAAAATTGACATCTCTATAAAAATGAGGTTAATAAATAAACCAAAAAATACTAGAGTGTTCTACACATCCAGGGCTTGAATTTAGAATCTTGTTTTGTTCTGTTTGGTTTAGTGTTGAGCTAAAACGTTCATTACAACAAAACACAAGTTTTCTGCCCTGTCAGTAGGGATGTTCTAACCAAAGATTTTGAAAGCTCTAAAACCCTAATAAAAACTTATCAAAATAAATTGTGAAAAATCTGGGCGAAAGGTAACATGTATAGCAAAACTTTGTAAAAAGAATTTTGTCATAAGATCTTTCTGTAAATCTTGAGAAATTTCTCAAACCGAAATAAATTTTTGCAGTGGACAGAATCTGTCTGATATTTTTCCTGAATATAGTTTAGTCCTAGAATTTTTCTAATTTTATTACAATAAATTTTATAGTTCTGTTTCTTGGGATGTGTTCCTAAGATGTTAGGGCTATCCCAGTAATATAGGAGAGTGAAATTCGGTTCTCGTGATTTTTGGTGGGTTTTCCGAAATCGAGTTAACAGGGATCTGAACTGCACAATATGGCATCTGTTGATGTCTGGTTGTATTTTACGTTCTGCAGTATGTTATTGATGTTTAAATGAGATATTGAACTGAGATGCATGTTAATTGAATGCATTTTATTATTGATTGAATTGTGCATGCACAAATATAAATGATTAGCCTACCTTGACTGTGTAAATGCATAATGATTGCATTATTGTACTGATTTTATGGTAGATACTAATTGAATGCATGCATAGAGTGACATGAATATTGTTGCATATGAACCCTGAATGTGGTTGTATGTTTGCATTGGCATAATTAACAAGTGAGTTAATTAAGAAATCAAAACAAAATTAATTCTCTTGGGGCTTATTGAGAGAGTAAGCATTGTACTAATGGTTCTATGGGATATTGATTTAGCACGGAAGGTTGCTTTTGTCCCCCATCCATAGGACCCATAATCGGGAGAACTACCACGAATTGTTCGCAGTGTGTTAGGTAAGACATATAAGGAAAATTTGATATATCGGGTTGCAAGAGGTTGAGAACCCTTTCTATAAATTATATTTCCTCTCCAGAGTAGTCACAATTGGGACATCACGAAGGTTAATAAGACACAATTGCTTGAAAATATAAACCTGGGTCTTACCTCTATACTGGGAGAGTCTGTGTTGTACCCACAGACAGATATTGGCAAGTGAAACAAGAATGTGAATTGCATATATATATATATATAATATGACATACATTATTTAAGTAAGAAAATGATAATTGAAGATAATAACTTATTCATGTATGAAGGACTCACAACACTGAAATGGTAAGTTCATGCATTATGTATATGTTCATGCATTTTGTAAATGTTCATGTATGTGCATAATTTATTGTATTGATGCAAATCTTAGCATGAATGGATGCGCATTAAATTAAACTGCTATTTTGTTGTTAGCATGATTTTATGTTATTGTCTACTAAGATGTGTGTTATATGATTGATATATGAGGCTGTATTTGAATGTATTTTGATATCGTTCATTTATTGCAAATGTATTATTTTCTACAAGGCTTTCACGAGTTTGACCCATTTTATGGGGTTTCAAGTAAATTATGATGTGCAAGTGTCGAGCGGATGCGGAATGCTTAGGCGGTTTTGAGAGCCAGTATTTTCCTTTCTCGATGATAGTTTTGAAAAAAAATTTATTGTTATCAAAATACTCTGATATATATTTTAAATTATTGAAACTGAATTAAATATTAATATTCACATTTTAATTCAGTTATGATAATTGATTGTATTATAACCCACTTAACATGTTTAATCTAAAGAAAAAAAGTTGTTTTCGCTATTTTAAAAAGAAAAAAGAGTTTTCTATGAAATTTTAGGGTTACAATTTTGAGGCATTACAATATGCGAGGATGAGGAAGATCACATATAATATAAGCGAGGATAAAGAAGATCACATGTAATGTAAGTGAGGATGAGGAAGTCCATATATAATATGGGCATCTTCGCTTATATTATATGCAGACTTCCTCATCCGTACTTATATTATATGCGATATTCCTTATCCTCGCTTATATTATATGCAAACTTTCTTATCCTTGCTTATATTATACGTAAACTTCCTCAACCTCATTTTTTGTCAGTTACAAACTTAGAAACTTATCATTTACATAATCTATACAAAATATATCATTACAGAATCCATACAAAATATTTCATTTATAGAATCCATACAATACATATCATTTATAGAACATCTCATAAACTCATTTATAGTTTTACCTCTTACAAATTGCTAAATTCAAACTACTCAATTCAAATTCATTTACAGTTTTACACAAAAAAAATACAAAACAATCTCAGTTATACTAAAAAATATAAAATAATTGAAGGTTTTGTAGTCACTATTATAGATACTTTAGGCGCGCTCGTAGCTGCTCGTTTGCCTTATTTATGTTATCGAGAAGACAAGATTGAGTCCATAACATATCATTCATGTAGATTTCATCTAGTACATGTACTAACTTTGTTTCTGCTATAGATGCAGTCTTTCTATGCTTCGCCCCAACTTCCTCCTTCTAAATGACCCTCTTTGTGGAGATACTATCTGCAACCTATTGGGATACAACAACTACATCAGTGGCATATACCATGGATGACAAGCTGATATCTTCACCGTTGTTGTGTCACTCTTCAAGTTTGGAGAGAAACTTGATGGGGTAATCCTTCATCCGACCCTTTGTTTGCAGCGAGACAAATTTGCTTATGATGCAAGGGTGACAAGGTTGTTGAACAAACCCAAACTGCCGGATGACTCAGCTGGCTATTTGGCACTCAACTGCATTCATGTTGTGGATCCAAATGTCTGTGCTCGTGATGCCCTTTGCCTCCATAACTACATCGACATTCTCCTCCTCCTCTATGTCTTCATAGCGGAACCACTTTATGTATAGAATGAAGTCGAATTCATGGTTAGTCCTATATCACATTATGTATAAAAATGTACAAAAAATCATTAACAAAACTTACATTCGCCATGCTCAGCCTACACAATGATGCAACCCATTGGGCGCATCCAATCTGCGGACCCACCACTCTTCAACTAGTTACCTCTTCATTGCGTAACTGACTCCATATTGCAACATGCAAAAATCCATGGAGACAGTCATGCATCAAGGGCTTTGCAATGGATATTTGCTTCCTTATCCAAACCTACAAGGAGTAACAAAGATTAATATGCAGTATAATATATCAACAATGTTAAATAATGTTTGAGTATAAATCAAAAGCCCTACTGTACAATGAAGAAGTAAATACTTACAACAATACCAACACCTCGCCAATTTTTTTTTTCACACCTCCTGCTACTCAAACTTGTATACAGGTGTGCAAGTGAGGCTACTCCCCATGCATATTCATCGATGTGATCCATATATTGCAAAACTTGAATGTACGATGCATGGATCAACTGCACACCAGTGTCGATGAATAAGCATGCCCAAAAGAAGTAGAGAAAGAATGCTCATTGTTCACCCTACTACCACCCTTCCATCCAACACACAGTAGCTTTCTCTTAATCCTCCTCCCCTGCTGGGGTCATAGTAATTCCTCAACCATGATAGATTTCACCTTTCTTTGTCAAACACATCCTTCGCTTCCAAATAAATCTTACAACAATGCTTAAAATCTGCCCACTGGTGTCCACTCACTAACTTCTCTTAATACTTAAATCTGGTTATTCATGCCATATCCTCCAACGTGATGGTCATCTCAAGATCTCTGAATCAGAATATGTTGGTTTTCGGATTACAGAACTGAACAACAACCTATAAGATGGGTGACTGATGTTCCATGGTGTGATCTCCAAAAATGATTGAAAATACATCCCATGCAACATCTCCTTTGCTTCCTCAAATAGTGTTAGGAACCACTTGTGGGCTTGGATCTAGTAGAACTGGCAAGTGCGGGATGTTGGATCTTCTGAATCTTTTGGTTGCGGATACTGCAATCATAATTAATTTTGTTGGAATTAGTCAAATTAATCATTGAATTAGATGCACATACAAATATAACGTTTTAACAATCTAGTTATCTTAACTATTATATGTTTCACACATAAATGATTCAACGAGAAAATACACATAAATAGGCATGGAGAGATTTTATCTCTATCTAATTATAATAAACATAAATACAAATAATTTCATGTTATAACTAATAATGATTGCCTAGAAGATAAATATATAATTGATACCTATCTGCAAGCATCGAACCTTGTTCCTCACTTCAATCTCTGCTTTAGAGCTTGCACTTTCTTTTCTAGGATCAGATGCTCAGACTCCTAAGGATGATTTCCCTTATGATCGTTAAGTGCACTCTCTAGCCCAGCCTGAACATCGCCCTCAACATCTGATTCAGCCACAAGAGCATCACTCAAATCTACTTCCTTAGGAGGGTCCATATTAACCTCAGCCTTAGGGTTCACATCTTCAGCCTTATCTATCTGGGCATTGAGATCCACAACAATATCAGAGTAAGCCAATAGGTCACTCTTATTTACCTCTAAGTTACCCTCCCCTTAAATGCTTTTGGGATGGGAGACAAGACTGCAACCACAAACCCTTCAACCTTTTCTACACATTATGCCTTAGATACATGCCACTTTGAAATTGTTAACCAACATTTTTTGTGTTTGCTGCTGATTGTTTGAACACAGACTTTCGGGCTTACGAAGGGTTCAATCGTTAAAGATGTGCTTACCAGAAAAAAATCATCGATGATTCTAGAATACTCAAGGATGAAGTGCCACTAGAATAGTTTCCAGAAATGTCACCAGTAGGAAACAGGTTGGGGGACCACAAAGAACCTAAAAAGATATGTGAAAATATCCCTCGGGTGTGGAGAATCAGCTTTTATACCCAATCGTTAAGGAGTATAAACTTTGTGAGGTATATGCAAACTTTGTGAGGTATTTGCGAGGTTACGAGGTTCAATTTAAGAAAATGTTCACACCTATTTTTATGCAAACTTCTCAGGTATATGCAAACTTAGTCAGATATTGGCGAAGTTTTGAGGTTTTTGAGGATGTTTGCACCTATTTTTATATCAACTGAGATATATGCACACTTAGTCTGGTATTTGCGAAGTTTCATTGTTTGAGTTTAACAGGATGTTCACATATATTTTTATACACACTTCATATATATATATATATATATATATATATATATATATATATATATATATATGACCTACTAGGGATTTGAGGGGTTAGTTAGAAGGTCTTTTAAGGGTCAACGATTGGGAGATGGTCCAGGGAAATCAGTTTGGCTGATACAAGCTTGATTCCACCGAGTTTGTTTGTTGTGTTGCACTGTCCAGACTTAAGTTCACACCAAGTCTGGTTGGGGTTAGCCTACAAGAGGTCTAGTCGCAAAGGACGAAGCCTACTTGAGAGAAAGAAGAGGGCCTAGGGGTCAAGAAAAAGATGAAAAAGAAGGGGGAGAGAGAGAGAGAGAGACCACTTAGAGAGAGTGGGACGTCCTTAGAGTGAGAAGAGAGGGAGAGGGAGGAACTTTAATTTCATATATATATATATCATTTTCTCCTCAAGAGAATTCCAAGCCCTTTATGTAGGCTTTAGGGAAAGCATTAACACAACACCAATTATAAGAAACATAAATAAAAATAGGAAATCCTAAGAGGCTCCTTGGAGTCTAAACTCTAAAAATAGGTAAAGCCTTCCTAGGGTTCATTCTAGACATCTTCAAGAGGTAAGGTCGCCCTTCCTAGGTGGGGCCCACCTAGCTGGCTGGCCCTTGATTGCTTCCTTGATCCAGGTTCGTCCAAACAAATCTGGTTTCTTCTTGCTTTGTTCTATCCAACAACGAAATGGATTCATGTCCCAAATACAGAATGAAGTGATTCCCCAAATCAAATGCTTCACTTGGATGAGGATGCTATAAATGCTGATGTGACACCTTAGGGGTGGGTCCCGCTGTAGGATGAAACTTGGATTTGGATTTACAGGAAATAGGTCCTTATCGATTGTCTGGACCACGATACTTGGATTTAGGTTTTCCACAATTCGAACCGGGTCTTAGACATTTAGCTCTGTAGTAATGCTTGGATCCACCCATATCTCTTGGTATAATGGAATTCGATCCGAGTACACCATACTTAGATCCATTTGAGCCGATGAGTGTGGGTTAGGGTCTTCAACCCTGAGATCCATTTTGCTTGATTGGGGCAATGGATCTGGAGCAGGGTCCTGTATAATTTAGACCGTATCAACGCACACTGGTTGAAAGTTTGTTTGTATCCTTATCTTTGCACCAACATTCCAAACTGAGAAAAGAATATTCTCAAGCCATATACCACCTAAATAAACTCACCCCTTGAGTCGCTCAGACCAATCATGTTGAGCCACCTAGGAAGCCAACCAATAGGAGACCTCCAAGTCAACTTCAGATGGATCCAAAAATATAGATCCTGGACATTCGAAAAAGTGTCCAGATCTGCCAGAAAACTATAAATAGGGGGCCACCTTCTAATTCCAATATTTGGAGTTTGAGTCCTAGCACCCAGCTCCCCTATCTTACTTTCCTTTTGGAGCCTGCACCTAGCCAGAGTGTTGTCTGAGTTTTCTCGCGCATGTCAACAACGTAGAAAGAGCAACCTAAGCCTGAGGAGAGATTTTGTGTATTTTTATTGTTTATTTCATTCATTTATTTCATTCATTTATTACATTTTTTATAAGTTTAAAATTTTCTAACTTTCACATAGTGTGTTGTGAACACCCCAAATTTTTCAAAATCTTTTAAATATTCTCTTTTTGCCCCTGATTCCATTTTCTGAGCAATTGAGTTACTTTTTAAATCGAAATTCTATTTTATTTCTCAGGTTTTACTAAAATCAAATCCATTTTATATATCTGACTCAATTTTGGATCCAGATCCATTGTTAAGATCCAAATCTGAGCCTCGTTGTCCAAATTTTAAATTAAAATTACAAAAAATACTAAAAATAGTTTTTAAATAGCTCGGACAGTCCATCCGACATCCATGTGGATCCATCACGTTGTATTTCTCGATTCGAGTTTCAAAACTCGAACCTTTTCTCAAAACTCGGGTCCAAACCCATTTTCTTCCAAAATTGCTCAGAAAACCTTTCCTTTGTAAATATTTTTGAAATTATTTTTTAGAATTTCATTCCAAAAAATACAAAAAAATACAGAAAATGTCAAGAAAAAAACAAAAAAATAAAGAAAATAGGAAAAGAAGAAACACAAAAATAACCTTTTGAAAACACCTTTTTGAAAATCAAGTTTTATGAAAACATTTTTTTAGCAAAAATTTGTTAAAACCCCCTTTTTTTTTAAATCCCGAAAATGAAGGAGGCCCTGTTGTAAATCTGTTTCTAGGGTTTTTGAAAACCCTTCGTAAAGAAAAAAGGGTGGCGCCTCTTTCGCAAACCATCCCCTTCTCTTCCCCTCCAGCAGAACTCCAGCCGAATCCTCATCGCACGCCCCCATGTGCGACCTCCTCACCATCTCCCGTTCATTCCCCAACAACCTTCATCTCCTCCTCTGTAAGCCCTTCATCGCCAACCGAAGACCTTCTCGAACCTCCTTCCTCCTCTTTAAAAAAAAGCACGAATGGGAAAGGTTCAAGGATCCGTTATCACCCCCGCACCCCCTATTCTCTGTTGGCATCGGCTCCCACCCTCAATCGAATGAAGGAAATCCTGCAATAAAGAGAAGACCCTGCAAGCAAAAGGAAAATCCGTCATCACCCCGCCATTATCCCTCTCTGCTCCTCCTTATCTATGCTCTGCTTTCCTCTGGTCTCCCTTACCGATCAACCGAAGGAAGTTCTTCCACTATCTTACGCCGAACAGCTAAGTACCTTTCCTTTTTTTTTTTTGACTTCCCTTTAGTTCTCTGCTTTCTTTAACTCCATTAATGCACCACGGGTAACGTTTTGTTGCTTGTGCAACGTCAACACACCCCTATGCTACAACAAAGAGAATACTCAGATCCTACATTTTTTTCTTTTTTTCTTTGTTTTTCTTTTCTTCTTTCTTTCTTTTCCCGATTCTTTATGTTTTATAATTTTCATCCTCCCTGTGTAATCCTATTCCCTGAAAGGCATACTTGTATCATCGACC
The DNA here is from genome assembly GCF_984573655.1 of Nuphar pumila. Lineage (NCBI taxonomy): Eukaryota > Viridiplantae > Streptophyta > Magnoliopsida > Nymphaeales > Nymphaeaceae > Nuphar > Nuphar pumila. The sequence continues at coordinate 31,304,832 of NC_143262.1, read as the reverse complement.
TGCTTCTAGTAGCTTCGATGATACATATTGCATAATATTGATACCTCTGTTTAGCATTTTCTGTAAATTGAAGTTACCATGCGTTGCATCATTTACCCTATATGTATGGTCTCATTTCTCTTTTATTCTGTAGCTTTTTTTTTTTTATTGTTTTGTGGTTCAAATTTCATCGTGTATGGTTTAGCATTCTCTCTCAACTCGTGGTTTCCATTTTTAGTATTAACCAAGAATTTTACATTAGATCCTGCATCTCATAGAAACTCAACGTTTCTCCCTCAAGATGCAAAACTCCTCACGACAATTTCGATGTCGTCTACCTTAGGCCAATGGTCAAAGACATGCCCATCTGAATATGTGCTTTTCACCCTCTTGTTCATCATGGATTCACATACCGATTCCCAGAAGAATCGGTTGCCAATCTACTGATAAAATCTTTCATACACACACGGTGTCATTGAAACGTATGAAAGGGGGTGGGGAATTTGGAAGAGGTTGTTTCAGAATCAAACGATGGTGATCCTGATTGAAAAGAGGGATTAGTTTCATTTGTAATTTTCATTCAGATTAGCTGACGTTAATCCAATGTTTATGAGAGTTCATCAGAAATTGTTCTACCATTAAAATCAGTCTGTGGATGGAATCTCCCTCTTAGAGTACCAGTGCCAGGATCACTTCATGAATGCCATATTTCCATTACAGGTTTGATCTCCATTTGTTTTTCTCTAGAAAGAATATCTAGGGAATAGTAGATTGTAAAGGATTCGTTATTTTCCTGCTGCAACACTATGTTAGTTTTTGATATTATCATGATGTCTATCTATGCTCTCCTGTGAAAACCCATGAATGAATCGTATATTGGTTGAGAAATGTCTCACATTTTGTGGTATTACTGAGTTAGTTTGGTCGTTCTCATGCAAAAGATCCCACCACGGTTGGGTGTGATGGTTTGGTTGAAGGGTCAGCTTTACATGTTATGCCTCTGATCAAGGAACAGATCGAAGTTTGCAATATATGAAAGTCTTGCTGAATCTTGGTTCCACTTTTGAGTTCTTAGGTCGGGGCAAATTGGCCTCGCAAAACACTAATCAGGTGCCAAGATCACCTTGACAATGTCATCAGGATTATGGATAAAATCGTGCAGGCCTACTGTTGTTTTTTTTTTCTTTTATTTATTAGAATGATGCTATGACTCAGTGTGCATGGGGTGAATTTTTTTTTATATGCGTGCATCCTGGTGGCTTGTAGCTTATGTTTTGATAACAACCTTGATGGCCATAGCATCACTCTGAATGATCATCATTCTTGTTTCCAGCAAAAACTTTGTTCATTAAAAATCAGATTCTCTCCCTAAAAAAAAAGTTCTTTGGGTTTTACCATCCTAATTCATTTGACCTTGGTATATTTTCTGAAAATCTGAGGTTTGCAGGTTGTTAAAGGTAGGAAAATAAGGTCAGAGAAACCTGTCTGGCCCATCTGAATCGTTCCTTCACCCAATGAGGGGATCATATGTGACATGAGTGAAGAATTCTTAGGGCCGGTGGCAGACCTGTGTAAACGCTGAACTCGCAAAAAGGAAGATTGTATCACTGAGGCAGTCAATATAGGACTTGGTGAAAGTTTGATCCAGTAGAAGGTGCAATATTTGTTGACTGTGGAAGTGACCTTGGATCAGGATCAACTGTTCCAGGAGACCCCACTGGTGTAAGGACCAAACCTGGCAGTGGTTATGGATATGGTGTAGGCATTCGTGTAGACTCTCCCTTGAGACCTTTGAGGTTGGAATATGCCTTCAATGACAGCTTTTAGCAAGGGATGGGCACTCTCATGATCCATGAACAAGGCAACATCAGATTTCGTTCTTCAAGAAAACTCCCCAAAGTTCTTATATTTATGAGTTCAAATTCATTCCTCCTTGGCTTAGTCCTTCAAGCAGGTCAATTATGTTTTTCATTTTCATCTCCCCTATTCAGCGTTTAGTTGCTTTATTACTATTCTGTTTATCAGGTTCACATATGATATTCTGGGCCTTGAAATTTTCTATCAAAACTTTTTCACACTTTTGCAATTGAAGTTAGATTAGTTCTGGGTTAAAAAGAAAAAAAAGACACACATACGTTCATTTCACCATGGAACTTTTTTTTTTATCCCATTTTGAATCTTAGTGATTTTTTTAAGAAAGTCTATTTGAATAGCTATGGAGCCCTGGGTCACCTTTTAAATATATGCTGAAGCCATTTTCAGTTCTTTCCTCTAGATTCTTTTCTTGATTTGTTTCAGCATTTGGATTTTCGGTGCTCTGATCTACTGATTCATTTTTTCTCACAAGTGACTGCTATGTAACTGCCCACCTGCCTACCTGTTGCATGCAATTCATCATTTCAAGGAGGCAATAATGAGTTCTTGACAAAATCTGATGTTGTAAAGTAATAAAGTTTCCCTTTTTTTTTATTCAGGTTATTCATGCTTGCTCATTTAATGAGGGGCCAATTCTGTCGCCCATAATGGAACCCTGCTTGAATAAAGTTATAAACCCAGAACTATTATTCGTTATTTCTGAGTATTTATTGATCCAATGCATAGTCATGGTTATGGACTGTATATATCACAAATCAATTATGCTGGATCTGCCATCAGTGGGAATGTATCTACTGTGGGAGAGAGAGAAAAATTTGGTTAAAGTTCAAAGGGCTCAGAGAAGTGGAATCAAGATCCAGGGAGCTTTTAGCATGAGTAAGACTTGTTGCAGAAAATCAGAGAACTTAGACTTCTTGTTTAAAACTCTGTTCATTACTGTAGTGAGCACTTTATCCCTCACCTATCAGCCACTATCTTCACCACCCATATTCCACTATTCAATCACTCACTTCTTCTCCACCATTAACACATCCACTTACACCTTACAAAACACCACCCACCTGCTGTAAATCACCTCTAGCATCAATGATAGCAAGCCTATCACTTCTTTGTGAATGTGGTTCATGCCATTAGTAGGATGGACGATTGCAATATCTAGCCTAGATACTTGCTAAATCTAAAAAAAAAACCCTTTCTTTTGTATCATGTAAATGCGGTCCTTGTAGCAGGTTGATTGAAGTTCAAGAGCTCTTATTCTCATATTGACCATGAACTGATGGATCACAACCATGCTGAAATCTTATTTGTTTGAACTTTTTTTTTTAGATTATGTATTTCAAAATCATTATCAACTCTGTCCGATTCACTTTCCAAGTCTTATACTGAGTCGATAGTTCCTAAAATTGGTCTAGGATCGGCTAGCAGCTTATACCCATTTGTATCATGTGTTGGTGTTATGGCCAAATTTGATAAATTTGACACTAAGATTTTAGATTCTGTTCAGGCCTTCATTTTTTTTATTTAGATATTGTTGGATCTGACCTTTCAAGAACTCTAATGCTAAAGGATGCAAAAATTGAGGGAGTCTAAGATTGTTGTCTGTTCGATGCGAATGAGAGCGGATCATCAAGAATTTGAATGGGAACTATAAAGACACTTGTTAGCTTGGATCTTCCAGGTAACTCTACTTATGCTTTTAATACACCATAGGATGATTCCCTTCTATGTATATATTCTTTTGTTTATGCTAATTCATGTCTTGCAGGAAATATATGGAGATCATTCTTTGTTTTCTAGAATTTAAGATTCTTATAAATTCTAGATTTCATATTGTAATATTGTAATATTGTAATATTGTAATATTGTAATATCAATAAGAAATTTCATCTCCAGTCTTAGATTAGAACATATGAGCATATCATAAATTCCCCATTTCATGACGTTTTTCTTTATTTCTTAAAAATACACCAATGGTGAAACACGAATGGCACGTAGACCATTTTGTAAAAGGTAATTAATCCTAAGTTGATGATTTACATCAATGGCCATAGTCAGGATGTAAACAAAACTTAGGATTTTCATCTTTTATGGAATAACACTGGATCCACATTGGACCCTTTTCAAAAATCATCATATTTATAAATATTTTTCTTCTTTTATTAGGGTTTAATTTAAAATTAATTCAATATATATACCAATGGCCATAGTCAGGGTATATTGAGAGTTAATTTCATTTTAGAACTCTATAAAAGCACCAAAAATGTATTTTATTCTTCACCTGAATTTAAATGTGGTTATTATATAATACATCCAATGACCATAGTCAGGGATGTATTATATCCTCAATCTCATTTTTTTTATTCATTTAAAGAATGGAATAGCTTTTCAAAATCTAATTTCAAAACTATTTAAATTCATTCATCATTTAAGATAGAATTGCATCATATTTTCAAAATTTCCTCTTCAAAATTCCAAGTGATTCTTTTCTTTATTTCTCAGAATAAATCTTATTTATGGATTCAAATTCAATTCTATCTCATTTTCAAGATTCAAATTCTATTTCAAAGTCCAATTTGACTTTGAAATTTCAGAATCATTTTGTATTCAAATTTCAAATTTCCAATTTTCAATTCAATTCAAAATTCATAATTCAAAGTTCAATTTAACTTTGAAGTTTCTGATTCATCTTCAAATACAAAACCAAGTTTATCTTCCTATCTTCAAATTCAAAAATCAAAGTTTGAAATTGATCCTGAATCTCAAAAGCTTGACCTTTCCTAAATTTTAAATTCAATCTGGGTTTTCAGAACCCAGATCCATATTCAAAAGTCCCATTTGGACTTTCAAAGCCCAAATCCAAAGTTAGATCAACTTGGATCCAGATTTCTAAATACAATCTCTACTTTTGGATCTTAGACTCCAAATCCAAATTACATCTCGGATTCCAGACCTCAGATCCAAAATCCATCCTAGGATCCAGAATCCAATCTCATCTTGGATCTCAGACTTCAGATCCAATTCCATTTTGGGATTCGAAATCCAATTCTACTTTGGATCTTAGATTTCAGATCCAAATCCATTTTTAGGATCCAGAATCCGATTCTACTTTGGATCTCAGACTTCAGATCCAATTCCATTTTAGAATCCAGAATCCAATTCCACTTTGGATCTCAGACTTCAAATCCAAATCCATTCTTAGGATCCAGAATCCAATTCTACTTTAGATCTCAGATTTCAGATCTAAAATCCATCTTAAGATCCAGACTCTGAATTTGAATTCCAGATTTCAAATCAAACTCTATTTTCAATTCCAAACTTTCAAATCCTATTCCATCTCATTTCCAGATCTCAAATCTAAAATCATTTTCAGATCTCATCTGAACTTCCTAAATCCATACCATTTGGATTTTTTAAATCCATCCTGATTTCAAATCTTAAATTCAATTCCATTTCAAATTTTATCCCTTCCCCTAAATCTAAGTTCAAAGTCCATTTTCTAAACTTTGAAAATTTCCTTTCTTTCCCTTTTATCTCAGCTTTAAATCATTCCAAGATCAAGATTTATTCTTCCAATTCTAAATTACTTCAAAGACTTAGAACTTCTCTGATCTATCTCAAGTTCTAAGATTAGATTCTACCATTCAGAAACCATTTCTTCACTCCATTATCAAGTCCATCTCAGGACACTTGGAGATTTCCAAAACCATTTTTCTGAAAGCAACATACATCCCTACATTGCACAAGCATGATTCTTTGTGCATTTAGGCTTAGGATAAATTCTTAGATAATATTTAGGCAAAGCAAAAGGCATAAATTCGATCCTTGGTTCGATTACCCCTGGTAAAGGCGCCAAGAACAGTCGAACCTCATACCGACGAGCGAATCCCGTCTCTCCATTTTCCCGCAATATATTTCAAAATGAAGGCGAGTAATTTTCTAAATATTTTCAAATCAAGGTCAAGTGAGACCCCGCAAAAGAGTTCCTCTCTCTCTTCTCTCTTCTTTTCTTTTCTCTTCTCTTCTTTCTTTTATTTTTACTCCCTTCAAAAAGGAGGAAAATAAAGGTCAGAAAAGGAAAAAAGAAGGAAGAGAGAGCGAGACCACAAGAGAGGAAAAATTTTGCGATGATCACATGTGTTTGTTTCTACCATTTTTTTGAGTTTCGGTCGACCATGCCACCAAACTCACTTTTCCTTTAGGACCCGCGTACAAAGTACGTACACTCATAAGCTGAAGATCCACAGATAAAGATGTAGAGCTTCTGATGTGACTGATCTCTGCTCAACATAGGAAGAAAGGTGCACAACCTTGTAAAATGGACCTTACAACTCTCAAATTCGGATCCAATTTTCAGATCTCTTTTCAAAAAAATTTCTCGTGAAAACCGTTCTTTTTGCTTTAAAAAAAATGGAATCCATAGTATGGTGATCACCATCTAGACTCCGAAATCAACATTTTTGGGAAATCAATGTTGTGAGTTTAGTGTTTTATTTGTTTTTCAAATATTGGTTCCACTCTAGATCCAAAATCATGTTTTTTGTCTTATTAGATCATGTCTTGTTGATAGAGTTGTATCTCCCTGTTCCTAGCACATGTTTTTGCATTCTAGGACTTGTTGAAAAATAGATGTTTGACTCTATCATTCTCATCTTCAGCATAAGTTCGGCTTATGACATTAAAGTCTCCAAAAATGTGTCAGAACATAGAAAACAATCACTTTTATGACTATTTTTTGCAAAACAGTTCTTGTTTTTAAGGCCAGATCACAATGCTCTGACATTTAAAATCTATGTTTTTATATTCATTGGAAAGTTAAGATATAGATCTAGAAGTTTTTAGTTTTGGGTCAGAATTGAAAATCCCCTCAGGGTCCTCATTTCTGGGTTCCAAAGATCAAAACAGAAATCTGTCCTACAAACAGTGACAACTGAACAGTGTCTTCCAAAGGACATTTCTCTCTAACCGCTCATCATATTGATGTGATCTTGGTGGCGTTAGAAAGATGACTCTACCAGGTGTTTATGTTATTTTACTTTTTTTTAAATTTTTTAGCACAAGTGGTCAGAAAATTGCATAGAACAATAGGAATAGGTGTTGTAGTGCCTATTTTTCTCCTTTTTTAGGAATGTTGTCGAGGCTGTATTTTAGCACGAGTTTTTTGTTTTTAGCAAATCAAGTGTCTTTGAAAAGATATTTTTGTCTAGTTTTATGTTCTTTTTGAAGTTTTCTGAGAATCTTCCATTTTCTGTGTCCAAAATCAATGGCAAAGTCTGCCATAAATATTGGATTTCAGAAAATTTTGGTGAAAACTCATTTCAGACTGGATTTTGGTTTTTTGGTTTTAGAATCCTGTTATTCCATTACCCATTGTCCTTTTCCAGTTTTTGTTTGCTTTTATGCTGCAAGCGGATCTAGAGATTTTTTTAGGTAAAGGCTTCTGTTTTATCCATATCTGATCCAATTATGAATTTAATTTCCTATGAAATTTATTTTCCTTGAAAAAACAGTGTGTTTTGTATGTTACTTTTTTTTGCTTTTTAAGTATATACCCTAGGTAGACTTGGTATTTATTTACTTGTTTTAGTGTTATAAAATATAATTTAAAAATCCTTGTTAGAGAAATCTCATGACGGATAGATTTTTTGAGGAAAATTCATCAACCTCTAGCAAGTTGGGATCTGCATTTTGTGTGAGATTTTGTTTGCTTTGCCTTTGCCTTCTCTATTTTATCCTCATTTTTTAGGACTTTGATTATAGAGCCATTGTTTTATTGCTTGATTTTTCAAAACTGTTATCTTCTCTCATATTTTGGATCTTCAAATCCCCCACTAATACCATAAGTCATCAACTTGGGTATATCAATAATGGGCCAAGGAGACCGAGAACTTGCTCGCATGTACTAGGAGTCATAGCTCAATATATAGCAAAAGGTTTGGAAAGAAAGAACCCCAATTTATTAGAACCCATTGAAGTGACCTCATAGATCCATTGAGCATTCAAGGATATCTAGTAAACCTGATTTTAAGAAATTTGATCTGAGTGTTGTTTGATTTGTGTAGATTCTTGTTTGTTGATAGATCCCATACCATGGTTCAGAAGAAAAATTCTATGGTTTAGAAAATACTGCGAAACAAGATAGTCTCGCTAGTCAAGGTCTGATGGCAGTATCACGGTATCAAAGATTGTACTTGAGAACCAGAAACAGAGATACGGGAAAATTATCCCCATCTATTCAATTAAGTGTATAATTAATTTCGAGGTTGAACTTTTTTAAGAGGGTAGGAATGTAATAACTATAATTTATAAATGCTAAATAAATTCATTATATAAAATTTATGGATCTTGAACCAGATCTGAACATGATCCGAAGTCCAGAAGCTCGATCCAAATAATATTCAGATATGAAATTTTTATCGGATCTTGATACTAATCCAAACCCATATCCAAAAATAATATGAATCTTTTAACAGATCTGGATATTATCCAAATAGATATTTTTAGCAAATTTGAATATTTATCCGGATCCATATTTCATAAATATTTAAATTTACTATAGGTAAAATAGTAAATTTACCAAGGACATTAAAATATTAATAAAATTGGTAATTAATGAAACTGACCATGGATATAATGGTAAAAAATTTAGGTACTTAAAATAAAATACTGAGAAACATAATATAAACTTTTGAAATTTGTCTAAAGAAATAATACAACAACAACAACAACTATGCCTTCATCCCAAAACAATTAGGGTCAACGATATGAACCAAAAAAGAAAATCATTCTGGGTCTTCCACATGAATCCTTCTTCTCCAATCTTTTCTATTCAATGCCATGTCCTCGGTGAGGTTCAAAGCATTCATATCCTTTCCTATCATCTCCATCCAAGGCTTCTTAGGCCTACCCCGACCTCTTTTAACTAATATATTTTCCCATTTCTCCATCCTTCTAACTGGAGCATCATTAGGCCTTCGCCGAATATGTCCAAACCACCGTAAACGATTCTCTCTCATCTTATTTTCAATGGATGCAACGCCTACCTTCTTATGTATCTCCTCGTTCTGAATCTTATCTTTTATTGTATTTTCACACATCCATCTAAGCATATTCATCTCAGTTACACTCATTTTTTGAATATGATGTCTCTTAGCAGCCCAACATTCTGTGCCATATAGTAAAGCGGGCCTAATTGTCGTACTATAAAACTTTTCCTTTAACCGCAATGACATTCTATGATCGCACAACACTCCAGTTGCACTTTTTCATTTCATCCACCCAACCTTTATCATATGATTTACATCTCCATCAATTTCTCCATACTTTTGAATGATAGATCCCAAATATTTGAAACAATCATCCACCGGTATTTCTTGCTCACAAAACTTCACTACACTCCCATCACTACTTTGTTGCTTACTAAACCGACATTCCATATATTCTGTCTTACTCTTACTCAACTTAAAACCTCTTGTTTCCAATGTCTGTCTCCATAATTCTAACTTAGCATTAACCTCAGCTCTAGACTCATCAATCAAAACAATATCATCAACAAACAACATACACCATGACACATTTTCTTAAATTGATCTCGTAAGCTCATCCATCACTATAGCAAATAGGAAAGGGCTTAATGCAGATCCTTGATGTAACCCAACCGTTATAAGAAAATTGGAAGTCACCCCTCCACACGTGCAGACATTGGTTACTACTCCTTCATACATATCTTTAATTATACTAATGTACTTGAGAGAAATACCTTTCCTGATCATTGTCCACCAGAGAACATTCCTAGGTACTCTATCGTATGCCTTCTCCAAATTAATAAAAACCATATGCAAATCTTTGTTCCTCTCTATATCTCTTAATAAGTTGTCTAAGAAGATGTATAGCTTCCATAGTTGATCTTTCAGGCATAAAACCAAATTAATTCTCCGATATCACGACAACCTTCCTCAACCTATACTCAATCACCCTCTCCCAAAGTTTCATAGTATGACTCATGAGTTTTATACCATGATAGTTTGTGCAATTTTGTATATCACTGTTATTCTTATATAGAGGCACCAAAGTATTCTTCCTCCACTCATTAGACATCTTATTTGTCCACCAAATTTTGTTAAAAAGATTTGTCAACCATTCTAAACCTTTCTCACCCAAGCATTTTTAAGCCTCGATAGGTATACCATATGGGCCAACTGCCCTTCTTGATTTCATTTTCTTCAAAGCCTCCGCAATTTCTTTCTTTTGAATCTTGCACATGAAGTTATGATTCATCTCATGAAAAGGAATGGAGAAGTCTCCAAGATCCTGAGCATGACTTCCATTAAATAGCTTATCAAAATAATCTTTTCATCTCTCCTTAATCTCCTCATCTTTAACTAAAACCCTTTGCATTTCATCTTTGATACATCTAACCATACCCAGATCCCTCGATTTACTATCTCTCATCCTTGCAAGCTTATAAATATCCTTCTCGCCCTCTTTGATATCCAACTTGTCATAAACCTCCTTATATACCTTATCTCTTGCATTTCGAACTACTTTTTTAGCTTCCTTCTTTGCTATCATATATTTCTCCAAATTCTCATTATCACGACTCTTACTTAGATTTGTATAACACTCTCTTTTAACCTTAATAGCTAATTTGACATCCTCATTCCAACATGATGTATCCTTACCTAGCGGTGCACCACCTTTAGACTCACCTAATACCTCCTTAGCCACCTTTCTCATGCCACCCACTATCTTAATCCACATTGATTTTGAATCCTCCTCGAGACACCAATCAACTTCCTAAACTACCTGCTCTACAAACATTCTTTGTTTAGCTCCTTTCAGTGCACACCACTTAATTCTAGGATCTATCCTATGTCTATCCCTTTTGCGGCATTTTCTAATTCTAAGATCTAAAATTAAGACTCTATGTTGTGTAGCTACACTTTCTCCCGGTATAACCTTACAATCGATGCAACAACCCCTATCTCTCTTTCTAAGTAGGAAAAAATCTATCTGACTCATATTAACCCCACTTTTAAATGTTACTAGGTGAGACTCCCTCTTCCTAAACCAAGTGTTTGGTAAGATCATATCATAGAACAAACCAAAATCTAAAATCCTTTCTCCACTTTCGTTTCTTTCTCCTATACCATAGCCTCAATGGATACTCTCAAATTCATCCCTACTAATGTTTACATGTCCATTAAGGTCACTGTCGATGAAAATCTTTTCTTCATAAGATATCCCTTGTAGTACTCCATCTAAATCTTCCCAAAATTGACGCTTAATGGAATCATTTAAACCTACTTGAGGTGCATAAACACTAATAATATTAATAATATCCATACCTAATACTAATTTAATAAGTAAAATCCTATCACCCTTCCTACGGACCTCAACTACATTATCTGTAAACTCACGACTAATAACAATCCCTACTCCATTCCTATTCCTATTTATTCTTGTATACCAAATCTTATATCCCCACGGTTCTATCACTTTTGCTTTCTCACCTGCCCATTTGGTCTCTTGTAGACATAAAATATCAATCTTTCTCCTACACATAACAACTACTAACTCTACCAACTTACCAGCTAAAGACCCTATGTTTCAAGTAGCTAACCTAATTTTATGGTCTTGAACTATTTTCTTTACCCCCACTCATCCAACAAAGTGAGGGAACCCTTGTTTATTTGACACCACACCCGGGCGCTAGTGTGACACGTTGCTTTTGGGCGATGAACTAGCAACCCTTGCCCATTTATCACTGCCTCTAGGCCTATAGAGTACAACGCATCGCTCAGTAGGGAACGCCCCAACGGAATTCTCATATTGGTTCATATTCATAGGGTGTGACTAAGTTTTTATGCTGGCTATCACTGGCCTACCGCAACCCTCCTCCTTTATCCGAGCATGAGACCCGCAGTGTATAACTAAACAGTTATACACAGACGAAGTTTGTCTAAAGAAATAATAAAACATTAAAAATATCAGAAATCAACCAATAAGGAACAACCAAATTTAGATCTCATTTTTTAGAGGTGACACCCAAGGGGGGGACACCCCTTGGGGATATAAATACCCCTAGGTATGTCTCTCTCCCTCTCTCTAAAAAAAATTCTCCTTCCTCATAGCTTCTCTCTCTTCACTCTAGCTCAATCCTACATTCTCTCTCCTATTTTAATACCTAAACCTTATTATTTTCCCAGATTGTTCTATTAGAAACCTCTGAAACCCCTGCCTGCCTAGCTAGGGTACCTCATTTATGGTTTGATAGTGAAATCCCTATCTTTTTTAAGACAAATTTGAAATTCTACAGTGGAAGCACTGCCAAATTTTTTGCTCACAGTCAAAGTTTATGAGAAATCACCGCAGAAGCGCTGCCCAAATTTTCAAGACAAGGTATGTACCCGTAGAACTCATTTGGGCCTTTGTACGGACTTATAGAACCTTATAGCTTTCTCCTAAACACTTAAGATTTCTTTTACAAACTGAAATACAATAAATATGTCAAAATTTCTGTCCAATTATATTCCTATATAAAGGAGGTTCTGTCAACATTTGTAGAACAACTTTTGAATTTTTCATACTAAAATAGGGTAGGTTCTATAAAAAATTTTAAAATAACTTTTGGATTTTTTATACTAAAATAGGGAAGGTTCTATCAAAATTTCTAAAACAATTTATGAATTTTTAAAATTAAAATAGGCCAGATACTTTTCAAATTTCAGTAAATTTGTAGGCATTATTGCTAAAAAAATACAACAGGTGTTGTCCAAAATTTAAAATAATTTTTTAAACTATAATTTGAAATAGGGTAGGTACTTTATGATATTTCAAAATAGAGAAAAGAAATCTCAAAATAATTTGGGTGAATTTATTTGAATTATTGTTTAATTTTTAGAATTTAATCTGATATATTATAAGAGGTAATTCACAATGCTAGGTAGTCTAGAAAATTTTTTCTTTGAGGATGAAAATCCAAGATTCAGGATTGCTGTGAGGATGAAAATCCATGATCAGTAAATCTTTTTTATGAGGACGAAAGTCCAAGATCAATAAATCTTAAAAACAATGAATCGTTTCCCTAAACCATGGTGAATTAGAGGTATTTTTGAGCTCGACTGAAAGAAGCTGGTAGTCCAACCCCGTACGTGTATTTAATAGTTGCATTGTGATCGTAACCATTCACAAAAATCCTTGACGAAGGTTCCTTGACTCTAGTGCATGTGTCTCTGCTAGCCAAGGGTAAAATGTAAAATGAAATGTGTCAATAAAAACACCCTGAAGGTACGAACGCTCAGTGTACCAAGATAGTGGTGCCTCAGGTGTTGAATTGGGATGGTCACTTAATTTTGTAAAATGTTTGCTAGCATGATATTTAATGTAAAAGCAATTTAATTTGAAATATAATAACATGATTCATGTATATAGGATATACATGTAAATACATAATTATATGTTTAATTAATTGCTTAATTTGATTATATATACAATTCTTCATTATTTATCTAGATTAAATTATTTTGGTTATATACATAACTCATAAAGGATTGTGAGATGCAAGCAACTCCTTAATTGTAAGTATTTAGATTCAGTTCAGTTGAAAAGATTGCCATGTGAAATGAAATAAGAATATGCACTGATTGCGAATAAACACATAAATGAGATGCATTTTATGCATAAATATTGTGAAATGCCACATATGAGAGGTGTGACATATTTTTATAATTTCGTACAGACACCATAGAGGTCTACTAGTATGTACTTTGACATTAAGTTGTCTTGCTTTTATTAAAAAAATTTAGGTTCATATAAATGAGTGGACTCAACTGAAATTTTGGTATAGATTAAGTTGATTTGAACTGTCTCTGAGTCTTTGCATTTTTGGCTTGTATAAACTCTGATATTCATTCAATGAAATGAAATGTTTTTGAAGTGATTATTGTGGTTTGGTTTTCAACCTGTGATGGATTCGAAGATCAGAGCAAATTTTTTATTTTAAAAATAACTTATGCTGTGTTTTTAAAAAATTATAAAAATTTTAAGTCTCTGGATTTTTGGGGCATTATAATCTGGCTCTTGGCCATGATACTAAAGAGTGCATTCCCTCTAGGCACATAATCCAGGACCACATTGACAAAAGTGAACTCATCATGAAAAATGAAGAAGTTCAAGAGGAACCAAGTTGCATTCAGAATAAGGAACTTCATATGATTAGCAAAGTAGATCTAGTATTGAAAATTTTTGTCATAATTCCCAAAGTCTACGTTGACCTTGTTGATCAGAAAGAAGCCTCGTTGTTATCTAAATCACCACAGTCTGCTTGTACTTAGGTCCACCAACGTGAGACTCAAGTCAAGGAGAAAGAAGAAAATGTTTTTTTGTCAAACCCCAGAAAAAGTGATTATGCCTGAGTCATCCAGTGAAACTGTCATTATAAAGAAGAAAGAGGAGGACCCTACGAAGGATCCAAAAGAGAAAAGCCTTGTCATGGTTCTAGAAAAAGAAGCTCATGTTGTGCTGGAACCAACCACTAGTGATCCAAAGGAAGAAGAGGTATTTGAATTTCTCATTGAAGAGGAAAACCTTGAATATGCTAATGTGATGGAAGATCATGACTCATCCAACTTGGTAGATGCAGATGATCATGCTTAGGGATGGCAGTGGACCAGGGGAAAGCGGGGCCCCGCCCCGCCTTGCCCCGTTTGGATCAGGGATGAAGGGTATGAAACAGTGATGGAGGCAGGGACGAAGGTTAAAATCCATCCCCGTTCGGGGATGGAGACGGAGATGGATGTACACTTTTCCCCGCCCCGCCCCATCCTCGTCACGATCCCCGCCTCATCCCCGCCCGACTCGTCCCCGTCACTTTTCCCCGCAATATCCCCGCCCCGCCCCACCCCACCTCACCTCATCCCTGTTTGAATCAGGGATGGAGGACATGAAACGGGGATGAAGGCAAGGGTGGAGGTTAAAATCCATCCCCGCCGGGGATGGAGGTTGTAATCTTGAGGCGGGGCGGGGGTGGAGACCTTGTCCCCCACCCCACCCCACTGCCATCCCTAATCATGCTCAGATGAACTATCCATATTATGTCATGGAGAATTCAAAAGCTAAAACTTTTCATGACTTTTTGGAGAAAGAAGAAAGTTCTATTGATGAGATTTCTCAAAACAACTCAAATTTGTTGAGAAAAGATGCAACTTTTCATTACCATGCTCATGTTATTCATTAACCTTTTGATTCTAACTTGGACCATGGGTGGCATCCAACGAAAAACCAAGGTCCTCATATACTCAGTTTGAGTGTTCACCTCTGATGTTGAAATTGGTGAAAGAGTCACATGCAATTTGCATTATACAGAGCAAATCTATCTCAAGTTAAGAGTGCCAAAAGGTCAGTAGAAATTTTCAAAAATATGAATGATCAACATCATATGCTATTTTACAGAGCCACATCTAGGGCAATAATGGAGAAAAGGTCCAAATCTCCCAAATTGAGTTTTTCGCAATGCATGAATCATTGCCATAACTTTTGCAAGAAATATTATTTTGAGTCAATCTTTTAAAAACATGTCTGACTTACTAAATTTTGTCTTGCTTGTTTTATCTTGAGACTGATGGTTTGTCATTAGCAAGACCCTCCTACCTTAAATGGCTGATCATTAAGCAAAGAATTAAGGAATGTCTGAAATGCATTTTGTCAACATAATTCTTTTTCGTCAAAGTTGAAAGTATTTACTTCAAGTAAGCTAAGATCAAGTATCTTTTGTATTGTTTTCTCAAAAAATTGATCTTTCATGCATAAGAAAATTTATTTTAAGAACTTACTTCATGATCACCTTGATCAAAATGGTTAAATCAAAGCATTTCATCATGCATCATCATGTCATGTCATATGCATTTTTCTACATGTTACTAATAAGTTTTCTTGCAGTTGATATAGTTTTTAGAAATCCAATTAACCCTTAGAAAAGAAATTTCAGTCCTAATTTCTATGATCATTTTGCAGATAGATGAACATTAGATCCATAGGTCAACTCATGGATTTATGGAGCAATCTGAAGCCCGTTTGATGAGCACATAAACTATCCTTACCTATTCTTTTCTCTAAGGCGTACCTTTGAATCAAGCACTAATTTTCAAAATGTCTCTATCGTTTTTATGCTTCTGACCCAAAAAGCTTATCTCTAACTTTGTCCTTTTAAAAGAAGTCATTGTTTTACAAATATATCAGTCATCTTCCATGCGATTCCAAATGACAAGACACTTATTTTGTCTTTTATCTAACCTCGCTCAACAAAGACTTCCTTCTCACAATCACCGAGTTCAAGGGAAAACTCTCATGTAAAATGCAGTACTAGCTTAGTCTTCAACAAAACCTTGTTTGGTATGACCTCTTTGCCTATGTAGATAGGCAGCATAGAGAGACCCTCGTATTAAGGTATGTACATGCCTTTAGCTAAAACACACACAACTTATTGTCAATATCATTATCTTTCACTGGACTTAAAAAAAAAACTTTGCCAGAGCCAATCTTTCATTTTTTTGCGAAATCGGTGTCTACTTTTTTGTTATCGATCAAGCTTCGCACACTCAACAACAAAGAGGGGCATCTGTAGACACCCCATTTTGGACTAAGACATTCCATCTTATCCCTCTAGGTCCTCAGCATCTCGAGGTGAATCTCACACCTCTATTCAGTCGACATACTTTTGCATTTATGTAAAAGAAGTTAGAAGGAGGGTAATTCTGTAAAGATTATTAGAACTTCGAAAATAAAGAGCTTAGGAGAGTGTAAGATTATATATGGCTAACCAATACCACTAATGAAATATGGTTTGGCTGATCCGTCAGAAAATCTTAAACCAACTGATCCAGGAAGTCCACAAAGGTGGAATAATGGTGTCGAGCAGCCAGTCCACCCAGAACTGAAGTAGTAAGCTCAGGTTGGATCCCTTGAGAAGCCGCCATCTCCTAAAGAAGCCAGTCGCAACCCTCTCAAATTATGTTCCACTTGAAGAGTGGAGCTCACCTAGTGCTGATGAAATCCCCAACTTCAACCTCAGTCGCATTTGTGTCTGGTTCAGGAGGAGTAGCTGAAGAAGACTCTAGAGCAACTGAAGAAGAACCTAGAACACTAGGAGCCGTAACTAAAGCCAGAACGGGAGCATCCCTGAAGCATAAAAGTCAGAAAAACATAGTTAAGTAACTCTCATCCTAATCTCATGCTAACGACAAACGACTTTCCTTCCTAACGACAAGTTATTTATTATCAGTTCATACTGACGACAAGATAGTTGTCGCCAACATTGTTGGCAAGAATGCAACCATTCAATTCTAACGACAACCAAGTTGTCGTCATTGACAACTTGAACTATTGTCAACACTGAACCTAGGTAGGGGTCCTTTTGGCCATTTTTTGGCCAATTTGGTGGAGTTTTCAAATAAGAAAACGTTATAAAATGTTTCTATAAGGATTCTTAGCTTATTGCAAGCCAAAAACATGTTTCTAAGCTTGATTTTCAACAAAATTTCATTTTTGAGTGTTTTCTAAGAGAAGTGAACCTTTTAAAGTCGATTTTTATGTATTAGAATTGTCATCACAGCTATATGAATTATTGTTAGGACTTGGCTAACTTGTGGTCAGTAGGGTTCTTTTCTTAGTGTACTCTGAACCTTATTCTGTGCACTAAGAACTAGTTTTCTTATGCATCCATGCATCATAATTACATCGAGAGCATTCATCCATGCATTCAGTCATATGCTTCATTAATCCATACACATCCATTTATAGTAAGCTTAGGAAAACCTAAAACACTAGGAACCACAGCTAAAGCCAGAACATGAGTGTCACTGAAGCATAAAAGCCAAAAAAACACAAGTAACTCTCATCCTAATCTCATGCTTACGACAAACAACTTTCCATCCTAACGACAAGTTATATTTGTCATCAAGGCATACTGACGACAAGATAGTTATCGTCAACATTGTTGGCAGGAAGGTGATCATGTTGGTATATTTTAAAAATTAGAACCGAAATATAAAAGCAACACATACCGGTAGACACCATGGACGAAACGACGTGCGGGTGCTTGGCGTTCTCCTTAGCCTATCAATGCCCACAATGAGAACATGCCTTTAAGTCGATGGTGAGCAGGACCTTGAACCCACTAAGAAAAACAAGGACACTTAGGCTTCTCTCATCAAGCAGCCATGCCTCTATTTATAGTGGGAGAAAAGTGGGGGGTTATAAACCCTTTCACATTCACGTAACCCCTTCCCCACTAACCTTTTCATTAGTGTCAAACCGGGTCGTACTTAAGGTTGGATCCAAACCGAAATGTTCAACATTCTCCCACTTGACCCATTGACATGAAAAAGCACAAAATTGAGGTTCATACCGTTATCTCGACTTAGTTCTTCATGTGGGTTCACATGCTATCCGGTATCACATAAATGAATCATATGAGTCATAAAGATGAGTACTTCTTTATCAAATATTATATTTTCATAAACTACAATATAATTCATTTTCAGTGCTTTAGCATGTTAAGATTACCTTTATGAATAGGTTGGTCTCTGACCCATTCTATTGGTCCTTTAATATTGTTATTCTGCTATTATTTCTAACCAAATGAGAGATTCTTTATGCAAAATCAACAATACATAAAGTCATAGAGAATCAATTCATTTTCAGTTTTATCAAATATTATATTTTCATAAACTACAATATAATTCATTTTCAGTGCTTTAGCATGTTCAGATTACCTTTATGAATAGGTTGGTCTCTGACCCATTCTATTGGTCCTTTAATATTGTTATTCTACTATTCTTTCTAACCAAATAAGAGATTCTTTATGCAAAATCAACAATACATAAAGTCATAGAGAATCAATTCAGTTTCACAAATGTGATCACATATAACCATAATGTATTGTCATATAGTAGAAGGAATCAAACAGACCCATCCCCTTTATACATTGGAAATATAATCCCGGTGTTAGCCATTTAGTAAGAAAAACTACAGTCATTTCTATCATACAAGTTGTATTAATATATACTAGATGATTCCCAATCCTTTCTTTAACAACAAAGTACTTTAACTCTATGTGTCAACACAAGATTGAGCTTTTGTTGTTATTCAAGAAGGACATGGCAACTTTATTATCACATAAGATCTTTATTAGCCTCCCAATAGATTCCACTATACCAAGATCTATAATGAAGCTTCTAATCTATATGGCTTGAGATAAAATCTCGCATAAAATCAATAATTTCTACCCCAATGGATTTTAAAAATTACTTCAGTGTCTTGTAGTGAGAGATGACATCTTAAATATTCTTAGCCACTCATGATTGCAAAAATAGTATGCTAAGATTATTCAAGCACTTCCACTTCTCATAGACATCATTTTAAGCGCTCACTTCTCATAGACTGCCTTTAGAGCAACTATTCTATTCTCTGTATGAGTGAGAGATTAATCGCTTTATACGAGATTTATATTGAAAAGGTAAATATGAGACCCTTTATTATTCACTTTTTCAGAGACAAGCATAATTGGGCCATTATCGTTCCACTTTGGTGAAAATGATAATACTCATAGTTGTTCTCCTTAATTCACAAAGAATTGACTTCAATTGGTGAAACTAGCCAATCATGTAACAAGAGGCAATTCAGTACCGTACCTTTGGGTACGAACATGCTTCATGGGTTGGTATACACATCTACTATTGCACTCTATGTGAATTTGGAATACAATGACCTACCTTTGGGTAGAATCACTATTTCAAAAAGTCACACACATCATAATACTGAATCTTAATACGGTTTTGAAAATCCTCAATCAACACAACTCAGATCACTTTGGTGATTACGTAAGTCATTCAATCAAAATTTTTTATCAAAAACATATTCGTATTATGGAGCATGTCCATGCACACATAATAATACATGTATATTCATGATGAAATATGCATTATATCATCAAAAATATAAATTCATGCTTCAACTTACATGCACAAATAATTTTGATGAAAACACATTAAAAATGTCATGAATTTAGTCATAATTCATGCTTAAAAATATTATGCATAACTTAAATAACATAAAACATATATATTAGACATGCATAAGTCATGCTTCCTTAACATTAAACACTTATAAGGCATGAAAAATAACAAAAACATACTCTTATGGGTAAAACCCAGGGTTCTCAAACTGGAACCGGTCTAAAAGTACTCTAAACCGGACTGAAATGGCCCTAAACCGTTCATCCAAGGGTTTGAACCGGTTTTAGAACTTATGAATTGGTCCAAAAGATGAACACAAGCTCATAAAAACCTAAAACTGAAGGAGAAATTCCCTCTTCTTTTACTAATTCATGAAAATAAGGTCTCTACTTTTCAAAATCGCTTAAAAATCGATAGAAACCAGTAAAAAATGGCTCTAAACAGGTCCCAAAATGCGCCGTATCAGTCACAAAATTGGTTTAGGTGTAAATAGTAAACAAACCCCTTTAGAAATATGTTTTGATCCAATCGAGAACCAGATCCAGTTTCAATGGATCCCTGGTTGGATGCCCTCTGGTCCAGATCCAATCTGGATCAAGACCCATAATGATCGAGTCCCAAATTGGATCCAATGATCCAAACCCAAATCCGTATCCAAATCCAAACCATAACAAGACCCAAGATGGGTTGAGAAACTATACCTGGTCTAGACCCAGATCTGGATCTTGACTCGATCTGGATCTCGACCTGATCTAGCCAGATCAGACTAGACCCAGATCCAGTTGGATCTAGATCTTGACTTGATCTATCCAGATCAGACCAGACAGAGACCCAATTGGGTTCGGGTTCGAGTCCGATCCAACCTAGTCAGATCCGATCATCGACCCACTGTTCAGATCAGACTCAGACTCAGAACCCAAATGGGTCCGGGTCTAATCCACGGGTTCAGCTCGGACCTAACCCAGACCTGGGATCTCAAATGGATCTGGGTCTAGTCCAAACCCTCAGAACGAGTCCGGATCTGAGCCCGATCTGCCCAGACCAGAGGGCGATAAAAAAATGAGTTTTGAGTTTTGGTTTCTGAGAAACCTAACAAAAATCAAAAGGGCAAAGAAAAAAACCCTTCACCCTCCTGTTTTCCAAAATCCGCTACCGCCGAAGCCGCCAGTGATGACGATCAGATGACCATGGCTTGCCCCCCCCCGCAAAAGGTAAGGGTTTACATACATATATATATTTTATAGTAATCAGGGTTGCTCACTCCACCGGCGGTCGGTCAAAGCTGCCGGCCGCCGACCAAGTCAGCCGGCCTTGACGGTTGGTCGATGGCGACGACGACCACCATCAGCCACCACCGACCTTCTGACAGAAGCAAAGGGGAAGAAACCCTTGTTGTTGCGGTGATGGTGTTCGGCTCCCGGCTCCCCCTTCGACCACTGGCTCCAGAGGCCGGCCGAAATATCACCGACGACGGTGGTGCTTTGGCGACCATCCACCTCTACCAGCGGCGTCGGTTTCTCAGAAACCAAAAAGGGCAAAAGCCCTTTTGCCCTCTCAGAAGTCCAGGATGGAAGAGTCGACCGATCACCACCTTCTCATTACTGTTGACGACACTGGCGAGGCTGCCAGTGGCGGTGGTTGTCTGCCCCCTCACCTCCCCGACGAATGTCGGTTATGTGAAGGGCATCCGCCAGCGATCGGATACCCCCCCCCTTTTGCGTTTCAAAAAGGACTGCCGCTGACCCCTGGCAAAACAGAGGACGGCACCGACGAAGCTGCCAGCTACTAAGATCAGGTAGGCCTCTCCGGAGATGGCGATCGGCACCCCTCCCCTGCGACAACAACTGGATGGCCGCAGGTAGGGTGTGTAATAAAATTTTTTTTTGATGTACACTACCACCGGGGCTTCCGTTGCCACCGGCGGTCTACCGTTGCTTGCCCGGCCGACGAGGATATGTGATGGCGTCGACAAAACCCATCATTTACCACTGTACTGGTGAAAAATAAAAAACAGGTAGCAGACAGGAATTTATGCATGCTGGCCCCCGTTCCTACTACTCGCCATCACCAGCACTAGCGACTGGCACAAAATGCTGCCAGTGATGGTGACTCCCTGTCGTCGGTCAGCCTCCGTCAACGACACTAGAAATGGCGAAGGCTACTCCATGAGGACTCTGCCGCTGGCGAGTCCTCCGACCCTTTTGCCACCTAGCTTTAGGTAGCACGTTAGGTCAGTTGGACCGAGCCAGTCACCCGACCAGGCTGCGCCTACTGAAAGCAGGCGTCCAATGACGATGGATGAGAGAAATAACGCCTTCAATAGATTAGTCGAGTGTCGAATCGAAACAACGCAGCCTACGCACTGACACACGCAGCCGAATGCGTGTCCATGTGAAGCAGGTTATATGTCCCCCCCCCCCGAACAGGGCCGATAGCTCCATCTCATGTTCGGGGGTTCCCAAAGAGCGCCACGTATAAGATGCAGACCGACATGTATCCCCATGTGTGTCCGCATCACATTGCATCGTAATTTGGTGCCGTCGCAAAGACTTAAGTACCCTTTACCGTCATTCTCTTCCTCTTCCTCGAACGGACATAAATGCCCTCCATCTAGAAAACTGAGTCGGCGGTTCGTGAAAAGGACAAAACTGCCCTCCATCATTATCGCACCAAAATTTTCAGCAAAGTTTGTGTATGTAGCAAGCTGTATGTTGTAGGATTTAAATAGTTCAAAACAATCCATTCTCGCCCTAAGTAGAAAACTCTACCGGAGCATACTTTGCCTTCATCTGTTGTCGCTGGATCATTCGTTGCCTTCTTCTGTTGCCGCCGGAGCATCCTTTCCTTTGTTTTGCTACCGCCAGAGCATCCATTTTTGTTTTACGCGCAGTCGCAACATCGTTGCCACCATCTGTTGCGTATACGTTCTTATTGTTTCTTACTCTACAGTTAGAATATCCAAAATCCTATCGTTTCAGTGAGTTTTGTGTAAGGTTTCATTATTCAATCTGAAGGTTGCTTCTTATACAATGATTTATAAGTTTGATAAATCTTACAATGATGTGTACTTATGAACCCAAATATTGCGACGATTTGTAATCATGATGATTGTTTAATATGTTGTGCAGGTTAGCAATGTCTGCGGCTCATCAGAGAAGAGATACCCCGTCGTTCTATGGGTTGTGTATTAGAGAAGTGATGCGCCAGTCCCACCTATCTAAGGTTTTTGAAAGGTATCAAAATATACTTAAGATTGAGAACGATAAAGACAGGGAAAAAGTGTTGGAATTGTATTATGCGGGGGATTATCCATCAGATATCGAGGCTACAGACCAAAGGAAGAATGCTGAAGAACTAAAGATGCAAAAGAAGGATGACCAAGAGAAGGCAAAGCAAAGAAATAAGGAGAATGAAAAGAGAAAGCAAAGGAAGAAGGCAGAGCAAAGGGAAAGGCAAAAAAAGAATGAGGAGAGGGAAAAGAAATTTAACAATCTAATAAAGGATGCTAAAACGGAAACAGACAAGATGTTGTTGGAGCTTATAGCAATGTGAAACAGGGTAAAGCTACTGAAGGAGGCGGAGGAGAGGCGAAGGCAAATGAATAAGGAGGAGGAATAAGCCTCAGGATGAGGAAGAAAAGGAAAAGCGAAGGAGGGAGAAGGAGTTTGAGGAAGGTAAGGAAATGCAAAGAAAGGAGAAGGAGGATGAGAAAAAGAAGGAAAGGCAACGGAAGGAAAAGGAGGAGGAGGAACAAAAGGAAAGAGAAAGGAAAAAGCAGGAGGAGGAAGTGGAGAAAAGAAGGAAACACGATTTGGAAGAGAAAGAAAGGCGACGAAAGGAGGAGGATGAGAAAAAGAAGGAGAGAGAAAGGAAGGAGAAGGAGGACGAGAAAAAGGAGAGAGAAAGGAAGGAGAAGGAGGACGAGAAAAAGGAGAGAGAAAGGAAGAATAAGGAGGGCGAGAAAAAGGAGAGAGAAAGGAAGGAGAAGGTGAAGCCGGAAGAGAAGGAAAGGGAAAGGCAATGGGAGGCAGTGGACCAACCAGAAAGGCCTAGGTTGGAGGGAGAACAAGAGAAAAGAGCGACCAAGGTAAATAAATCCGTCCTATCTGTGAAGATTTAATAATATGTTTAGCGATTTTGGTATAGCGATTACTATGTTAGGTATTAATATGTATAGTGATTACTGTGATAGTTTGTGTGCAACCAATATTATTTATAGTGATTAGTAGAATATTATTTATAAGTACAAATGATACTAATTTACAATTAGTAAGAATAATATGTTATTGTGTGTTACAGGGAGGTCACAAGAGAAGTAGAGCACCAGGTGAAAAGCTCGGAGGTTGGTGTCAATGGCCTGTAGTTCTGTCGTGGTATGGTCAGCTGAGTGCATATCAGAAGGACCAATTATGAAATATGCACTTCGGTGGCCTTTTAGACCAACAATATTTTGAAACTTGCTGGAATACCATGACCCACCTGGTAAATAAGTGGAATGATAAGACAAACACATTCCAGTTTGATTCTTTTGAGATCACCATGACTCTAGAAGATGTGGCAAGAATCACTGGCCTTAAGTGCGATGACAGTGCTGTCCTATTACGACATTCAAACTATAACGCAAGAGAAAAATGCACGGCCCTTTTAGGAATGTCGATGGATGAATGGAGTCAATGTATTTCTGGTGGAATCAATTCCACATTAATGAAAGTCTCATTTTTTTGTAATAAATGGGAAGGTCGCTCCGCTACTTGTGCATCTGAAATAGCTGACCAAGAGTTGCGCGACTTTCTTCTTTATTTTTTTGGTCTTACTTTATTTTTCGATTGTTCTGGTTCGAGAATAAGTTACATGTGGCTGCAGTACCTGGCAGACTTAGATGAAGTCGAAAACTATGCCTGGAGTGCCGCTATGCTCGCACACTTATACAGTCAACTCTACCGTGCGAGTAATGGTACAAAAACAGTTGGGGGATTTTTGCCATTTGTTCAGGTATTTGTTTATGACATACTTAGTAATTGTAGACTAAGCTCATTGAAGGTTGTAGTGTTACTAATATATTATTTTTGTTAGGCTTGGGCGTGGGAACATATTATCTTATTACATCCACATCGTGGCCCTGCGATTTGTGGTTTTCCAAAGATCGGTCTCTGGGCTAGAATAAACGTCACAGTTCATAATGCTAAGTCCATTTTAGATGGGCTGCAACTAAATGAGGTAAATGTTCTAAAATTGTTTATAATCGGTTCAGCATTTATCATTCAATATTATAAATCGTTGTAATGTTTAGCATTCTTAAGTAATCATCGCTGCAGGATTTTGTCTTCCTTAGTACATATCGTTGTCGCCATATCATTCTTAAATAAATTATAATATATTTGTCACTCATTATTAAAAAGAATTACCAATGTACAGGTTTTGTGGAGACCGTATAGAGATGAGGAGGACGATGACCAAGACGTTGTTGCAGAGGCTGCTAGATTGTCTGACCGCGATTTGTGGCTGTTTTGCAATTATGAAGCCGAGTTGCAACATGGTAGTCGAGTTCTCCTACAATCCGGCTTGGGGCAGTCTATCCCAAATAAGCCTTTGGAAGTGAGAAGAAAGATGAATAGTGGTGGGGGCCGGAACGTGAATTGGCGTGAACGCTACAGAGACAAATTATTAATTTAGAACACAAGTGGTGTCCGTGCTGTATCGTATGATTATAAAGGACGACAATTCAATCCCTTCTATTTTGAAAGGTATTAAAAACCTATGCGGCGAAATCTGGAGATTAAGAAAATTGAGAACCCATGCCTCCCAACTGCCCCCTTTCATGTTGCAGCCCAGTCTCTACAACCCGTTCATCATCTCTCTCCGGGTATAACAACGATTCCCTCAGTAACAAATCGCGATGAAGAGTGAACACTTGCTACAAAAGAGAAGATTGTCTCCGCCGCAAGGTTCGAACTGATGGAGAGGGAGAATAAGAAATTAAGGACAGATGTAAGCAATATGGAGATACAATTGAACTCAGTGGTAGAGATGATGACCAATTTTTTTAATAAGATGGACGCAACCAAGAGGCCACCCAAGATAGACAGTCCACCAAGAAAAAGAAAGAGATGAGTCTATTATATTTCATCTGATTCGTCAAGTGCCACAGAATAAACCCTAGGTATTCTTTTTTATCACGATAGGTATTTGTTGTAATTGTATAAGTAATTGTCGTAACGTGACATTCTTTTATTTTTTAATTCTTTTTTATTACATCTAACAGACACGTTTCGTCTGTGGATCTCGTAAATAAATAAACTTTAATCGAAAATAGATGTCTGTTGTTAAGAAATCGTGGCATTGCCTAACCTCCTTGATTGATTGAAAATCGCAATATAAATCATCATTTTTGAATGACAATCGCAATAGATGTCTGATTGGCACGAGTAATATTTTTCACAAATCGCAATAAAACTCATCATTTTTTAATGAAAATCGCAGAAAACATGCGATTTATGTGGTCAACATGGTCCCGTAATCGATGTTAGAAAATGATTAAGGTCGCCATCAATATGATAGAGCATTTTTGCTTAGCAATCGCTGTATTTGTCTCCGCCTTGATAGAAAATCACAAAAAGGATTTGCGATGTGTGCCGTGAACAATAATTGAACGAGTTCTGACGTCGTAAATGATAACAGTCAACAACGATAAAAAAAGTTTGATGCTCAGAAATCGCTATTGATGATCATTAGTAAATTAAAATCGCGCAATAGGATGCCGGCCAACCAAAATCGGTACGATATGGTTCCCGGTCAGAAATCGCTCATTTGCAGAGACACCTTCAATGCAAACCGCGAAATAGGATTGCAATTCATGAGGTCAACAATGCAATTGTCAATGGCTTGTAATAATCGGCCTTTGTAAACGGTGTAAGTCAACATCGATTTGCGATGTATGCGAACAACAAGACGAAACAATTTTCCCGATGTTAAATGATACTAGTATAAAGCGATAATGAACGTTTGTTGTTAAAAAACCTATAAGGAAAGTATGTGGCATGAATATATCGATGTATCCATATATCATAATCAATACAATAATCGTCAAAGATTATACATACCTGGAAACCGGGTTTGGTCGGGTCGGGTCAATCTCCCACTCAACTATTGTTATAATATGCAGTCGAAACGACAATTTTTTAATTATTTAAAATACAATAATTTAATTTGTGGGTGGTTTTCAAAAAAGGGCGGCATGTGAAACGATGTTTATTTATTTATTTAAAACACAATCATTTAATTTGTGGGCGGTTTTCGAAAAAGGGCGGCATGTTAAAGGATGTTTTTTTATTTATTTAAAACACAATCATTTAATTTGCGGACGGTTTTTGAAAAAGGATGGCATGTTAAAGGACGTTTCTTTTATATTTGACTGACGACGTCGATTCCGTAGCTGCGTTGCAAAGGTGACATCGATATCTTCATCAGGCATGACGCCGAAGAAGAGGACGATGTGAGCAATACGACCAAACATGGCGCCGAAGAAGAGGACGATGAGAGCAATACGACCAGACATGGTGCCAAAGGAGAGGACGATGAGAGCAATACGACCAAGCATGGCACCGAAGAAGAAAACAACCACATCCACAGGACCAGCACTAGCGCTTAAGGCGTATATTTTTTGAACCTCCTGACCGGTTTAGTCAACATTTACCTTTTTATGTCGTATTTCAATTTGTGTTGTTTATTGTAGAAAATAATTTCAATGTCGAATTCTGAATACTATGCTCATAGTGCACTCAGTGCAACATCCACAGACAAGGGTGAGCGACAATGCCCTAAAGAGTTCGTAGATGACATCGAGCAAATGCAAGATGAATTTGCAAACAGGAACACTATCAGTAATTTTGTACGTATGTAACCACTATCATTTTTTAGGTCATCGATTTGTATGTTTTGAAGTTCGTAAAATTTTGCAACCAGACAATGTTTGATTTTGTCAATTATATTCAAAGCAACGCAACGAGCAATACAGTATGCATCATCACCTCTTATTTCATGGTATGTCTGGCCTGCTATTGTTTTATTTGCTTTTATGACTTACTCACGTGTCTTGGTGGTTAAACCTTACTGTTTCGTGCAACAGATGTACGCCCGACAAAAGCCATACACCAGTGGATTTGTAGATGCACTACCTTGTTGGAATAACGGTGATCAGTGCGTAGACTTTTCGAATTTTGAAAATGTAAGTGAACAAACCTCTTCTCCAAGGTTTAGTCCTAACATCCCTATCACGATATGTCTATGAATTTATAAATTATTGTATCGATTCGCAGATTTTACTTCCTACACTAAAGCAAAATCCTGAACATTGGGTCTTATACGAGATGAATTTACGGGAAAAACAACTATGGTGCTACAACTCATTGGACTGCCACAGTGGTGTAGAACGTGACGCTATGCATTTGGTAAGCTTTTGTCCATAAGTGAATCATAGCTATTTGAGGTAGACCAGATTGTACTATATTATCCCTTTATCACAGGCGGGATTCCTAAACGACCTTGTGGGTGTCGACATTGCCGAGTGGATGTTGCTATGTGTTGACGATGCTCCTTTACAAAGTAATGGGGTCGATTGTGGCATATTTGTAATGAAGCATATTAAAGCAATATACAATAGAGAAGAACCTTGTTTTGACGCTGTATGAGCTTTTGTAAACACCCCAAATTTTCACTCAACTTCTTGACATTTCCACCAATCATCACATTTCGGTTCTCCAGAACCAATAAAGGGCAAAATGGTCATTTTCCAAGATTGAACCTTGCAGAGAGTCCTAAATTTCATTCTCGAGTCTCAAGACTTCTCCATTTAGACTCAGAGACACCCTCAAATTGCAAATTCTCAAAATCTCATGCTTAACCAAAAGTCAGAATTTTCAAATTCAAGTTCAGAATGACAACTTCGTAGGACATGTCTTTTGCATAGCATTGCACGAGCATTTCATATCATTTCACTGCACAGCATGTCATTTTGAGATCCAGAACTCTTGATTTTTCAAAATTGTCAATCCAGATTTGATTTTAAAACTTTTCAAAATTGATTTCAAAACCCTGGGTTTTTAAAATTATCAATTCTTCCCATTTTACCCCCAGGACCCCGAATTACGAAAAGTTTTCTCAAGAAAACAATCTGGATAGTTTTGACATTTCAAAATTTTGCCAGTTGGAAAGAGGGGGACACAATTTCAAAATTCATAAGATCTTATTTCAAACTTTTACAAAAAGACTCTGAATTTCCCTACTTCTTTCAAAATTTCGCCCCGAAGAACCATTTTCTTTCAAACTTTTGAAATCAAGCCAAATTTGGCTTCGTGTTTTCCAAAACTAGCCTATTATTGTGAAAATTCCAAAATATCTCATTTGGCTCTTATTTCAAATAAAGGACTTGGGACCCGCCTCGAGGTGGTGTCACACTCAAATTCTCAAAATTTCCCTTATTTCCAAAATAGTGCCCACTCGAAAGTGGCACCGATTTACAAAAACCTTGTTTTTAATTCAATTTTAATAAAACATTTAGTGGGCCCACGTAGATGGCACCCCACTAAGACTCTTGGCCAAAAGGAAATAAATTTTCACTAGAGGTGGCACCACCTTAAAAAAAAAAAAATTTTACTTTCGTTTCATTTTTTTTTAACCCCAAATGGAGCCACTGTGAAAACCCTACCAAAAATTCACTTCACCTAAGTTTTAAATATCGGCTGAAGAATAGGAGTCACCCCCTTCTCAAAACGGTGAGCCCTTTTTTTTCAAAAGGATTTCAAAGTTTTAAAAGTTGGTTTCAAAAGCTATCAAGATCGGCAAAAGGGGAGAAAAAGAAGGAGTTTTGAAAGCATTGGCTATTAAAAGAAAAGGGGAAGGCCCAGTAAAGGCATCGAGAATTTCCCTCAACCTCGGCTCTCTCTCCTGTTCACAACGATTGCTGCTCGCCACCTCCTTCAGCCCATCAACCAGCAGGAGACCAACGACACCTCTCCCCTTGTCTTTTTTTTCCCTTTCATTACCTTGCCTCTTTCCTTCCAGCAAAAGAGGAAACCCGACGGCTCCTTTCCCCCCTTTTTCCTGGATTGCATCCACCATCACCCGACGGAGGAGCTAAGGGATACCGAAAATCTGCAAAGCATAGCAGGAACACCATCTCCCTGCCATTGTTCCCAAACCGAGCATCTGTTTCTTGATAAACAAAATCTTCAAGGACCAGCTCCCAGGAGGATTACGATCCAAACACCAAAGGACGAGGACCATCCACTCCATCACGGCTACGGTTTCGGCTGGTACAAAATATACCAAGGTAATGTGATCTGCTATCACTTTACCCTCTTTTTTTTTTCTCTAGTTCAGTTTTCATTAAACTGGTTGTTTTGCCATTTGCTGGATGGAATTGACGTGTCCTGAATACCTGTTTGAACGCCCAGTTCTTGTTTTTTCTTTCTTCTCTGTGGTATAACAGAGGAGTTCAGACTATGTAGATGAGACGGCTCATCCCTCTTATGGATCAAGCCTCTCATTCTCACAGTCTACATCAACAAAATGTCATACCTCCCATTCCTTTTTTTTTCATTCGTATGAATTAGCTTTTGTTAAACATTTGAATCAAGTTTTTGTCAAAAAATTTTTTTGGTCGTATCTGCTCTCATATTTTATATAGTTCAATACCCTGTATCTAGATTCATTCCTAAATCCCACAGTTCTCTCCTTTCCATTCGTATGATTTGATTTCTTTTCTCTTTTAACTGTTAGCTTAATATGGGCAGTGTAAAAATTCAAGATTTCCCCAAAAGAGGAAATCTGGTTCAATACCTGCAAAAATGTAACATTCCTGCAAGTAAATTTGGCCTTCAGGTTGACTCGATCAGACCTTTCAATATCTGCAAGTAAACTTGTTACTAGAGCAGGAAAAAGGAAGTCTAGTTGATTTAGATGTCCGCTGTATGATGCTGAAATTCCCTACTGATTTCTTTTTTTTTAGATTTAATATATATATATATATATATATATATATATATATATATATATATATATATATATATATATATATTATAATTTCAGGAGAGCCGATCCCTTTATTACACATAATTAACATAATGTCTCTCATACTCTTTCACTCTCACCTCATAATCTGTCAGTTTTGGTCTGATTAGGATATTCCTTTCATAGTTTCCTATTCAAATTTGATATTTGTTACGGTTTTGTTTTGATCAGATTGGTTCTCTTTGAATGTAATGAAAGAATTTGTTTAAAATTCAGACTGTGTGGTTTTATTTACTTGTTGGATAAGAGTGACAATGCCTTATGTGGTGAACTTAATAGATCTTGGTTCACAGAGAATTTTTATTGCCAGTTTAGTTAGCTTTCAAATCTCAATTGCATTAATGAAATTTCAATTTCTATCTGGCTGGTTTAGTAATTAAATATCTTCTATTCTTTCCTCATTCCTCCATCACGAATTTTTATGAGTCCCTGTTGGCTAGAAGTCTCTCCCTTTTGCATGCTCCCCCCTACACATTTTGAAATACTGTTGGTACCCCTTTTTTATTGTTTAGCCTGTCGGCCTTGTGACCTCCCCTTTTAAATCCATCTTATTACTTTTGCTATTGTCGGTATGATCTTCCTTTATTATCACAGGTTATGTACTAGGCTTGGTTTTGCTTAGTTTTGCTAGTGACTTTCACTATTTATGATTGCATTAGGTTATTTGGTTGCTTGGGATTGAATGATATCTATTTGTTAAATGAATACACTTTGTATACAGGATTCAAATTTTTAGATACTCATATATTATTCTGACGTAAATATTATATTTTGGTCAATTTCATCATGATTTCGAAATTTCAAATCTCTATTTTCATATTTTCTCACATTCACATCATGTTAATTCTATTTATATCAAGGAGGCATGAAATTGAGTTTATATCTAGATAAATCCGATAATTCTTGGATATTATCGGAAAATCTTGGAAAAACTCACATATTTGAGCTAACCCTATTTCAAGCTTGGCAGGTATATTCAGAAGAAGGAGCCAGAATCTGCGATTTTTCCTTTTCTTTTATACTATTTAGTGATGTAATAGCTTGATGAAATTTTGGAATAAGAACTTTACTTTCCCGCTTAGATTAGAATGCATATCATATAGTTTGAGTTTCTGCAAAATCCTGTTTATGTGATTCATGCATTTTATTTCAAAATTCACTGTGGATGTACACAAATGGCACGTGCACCAACTCTTAGGGAGTTGACGGACTCGGTGGAGTCCATATTTACGGCCCTAGTCGGAATATGGACGAGACCCAGATCCATCATCTTTCTACCAGTCACATTGAGCCTACACTCTTAGGCTATCTTAAAATGCACATCATATTTCTAATATTTTCAAAGTATTGTGCATTAAATCAATTAAACTCTGAACATATTCATGGCCACAGTCAGAATATGTGAATGATTTATTTTGACTTAATACACATTTTTCCAACAAATTTCTTTGAAAATCTTTAAAAGTGCATTCATTCACTCATGTCATTTGCATCATGAAATCATTGGTTTTCTCATGATTTTCTCATGAAATTTTCACTTCATGGAATCGATTTCTCAAGAAACTATGATGATATTCGAAGTTGGATTTTCCAAATCAAAGTTTTCCTGTGATTTTCCTTGGAAATGTTATTTTCTTAAGATGATTTCAAAAGGAATTTCTCATCTTTTTCAAGAATCAAAATTGATTTTCAAACATTTCAAAAACAAGATTCTCAGGATTTCAATTTCCTAAGTTCTAAATTTCCTTCTCCAATGATTTTCCCTACAAAATTTTCTATCATTTTCCTAAGAAAATTCTCAAAAATCCAAGTTTTCCTGATAAGTGTTTTTCTTTTCAAATGACCATCTTTTCTCAAGAATTCTTTCATTTTCCTGAGATTCTTATATTTTTTTTTCTCCTTTCATGGTTTTCCAAGTCTTTCTAAACTTTCTAAAATTTTTCCTAAGATTCTCATTTCTTCATGATTTTTCCAAGTCTTTCTAAACTTTCTCAAACTTTTCCCGAGATTATCATTTCTTTGTAGTTTTCCAAGTCTTTATAACTTTCTCAAAATTTTCCCGAGAGTATCATTTCTTCATAAGACTTTATAAACTTTCTCAAGATTCTCCCTTCTTCAAGATTTTCCAACTCTTTATAAACTTTCTCGAGATTTCAAACCTTCTTCTTCTGAGTTTTCCTGAGAGATTGATTTCCATCTTTTTCTGAGAAATGCTTTTCAACTCCAAATGTTTTTCTAAGCATACATCATATTTTCCCATTTTACATTTTCCAAAATCTCATAGCACATGCCTGAATTCTCTGTGCATTTAGGATAGAACATAATTTCGATGATTTAACTAAGTCAAGCATAGTTTTGGTCCTTGGTTCAATTACCCCTGTTAAAGACGGCAGGAACGATTGAACCTCGTACCGACAGGTCGAGCCCCATCCCATGGATTTTCCCACAATTTTCAAAACGGAGGCGAGTATTTCAAAACAATTTCCAAAATCCGGTCAAGTTTGAATCGCGAAAGCGTTTCCCTTTCTCTTCCGCAAGGGAGGGAAGACAGGAAAAATTTCGCGACAATAACAGCTTTGTATCCGCTGTTATTGGGGATTTCTGTTATATATTAGTTTCACATTATATATTTTGTTGCAGGAAGATATACCGAAAGTACGCGATAAAATATGTCAAAATTTGATTGAGTTTAAAAAGTCGACAGATATAAATAATCAGCCAACAAGACTACTTACAAAGGATATAGACGACACCATCCAGAAAAGTTTACAAGGATGTAAATAGATCTGTAACAGATTTTTGAGACTGTCTAAACCAATTTCCGTAGGCAAATTTTGTAAGACTACAAATTTTGTAAATCTGGCTCTGTTGAAATATAAATTGAACTTTACAAAACATGCTTGTAAATCGTTGTACTGCTTCATCTACGAAAATTAAATCGTAACGAGAAATAATTTTGTGTTGTATGCGCTTAACCAATGCTAGTAATGCTGCTCTTCAGTAATTAAAAATACTGCACAGCGAAAGATATTTTGTTGCTGTTTCGAAATCTTTGTATAACTCACACTCCGTGAATGAAAATCGCAAAAATAGATTTTCGCGATTTGTGGTCCACAAAGGCATGTAATGTTCGCTCTGAACAAATGACAAAGTATTTATCGATAAGAAAGGTTTGTTCCTCAGAAATCACTGTATTGTTGAACTTACGAGAATGAAAATTGTAATATGTATGCCCCATCGTGAACGAATATAGTGCATAGGTAGATGAGAGTGACTCGGGTCGACCCATTGTCGAGGTGTAACTCCATAATTTACACCTAAGGCGATTTGTTGGGAGGCGAGTGGACGAAGTTGTGGATTTATATAAGACCAAAAAATATTTCTAAAATCAAACCCACACGCTACGTGCTACCGTGATTTGAACTACTATGTCCAATCGCATTGATTAGTTTTGGGAATAGCTCTCTGAAATGACATTATTTAATTTCATTAATGCGGAGTGTATTTTATTTGAGATTTGCTCTGTGTTTATTAAAACTGTCGTATTTATTTGAAAACTGGTGGAGGGTGATAGGACGTTTCATTAATATATGAATGACACATCACACAGGTTAAGGATGTGTTCCACTTTGCTTCATGAATAAGGAACCGACAAACCGACAATTCTGGCATAAACGACTTGTTCTTGAATCGAGTGTATAGGCGGCTTCGACGCAATTGAGGTATCCGTCTAGACTTATTTCATATGTCTGCAATATCATAATTAAAGGAAACGTCGTTTCACAGTCCAAAATTTTTCAAATTATTACACAATATTTCCTGGTAGTAGCAGTGAAGATGACGTTAGACCACCATTTCTGAACATCAAACCTGTCTTATCGCTGTGTACTATTTCTAATTACGAAAGCGACATTAATGACTCTTGTTCACCGCATTGATCGCGAATCTCTTCTGCGATTTTTATTCTGTGAGTGTCAGCAATAAAGCGATGTTTAAACATCAAGCATTTCCTATCGATGTTGACTATTATCATTTCGAACATTAGAAGCCTTTGTTGATTGCATACATCGCAATCTAATTCTGTGACTGTCAATCATGCGGGTTGAGCGCACATCTTTTATCAATTACAAGCTTTCATTATTTGCGCATGCTTACTGTATAAATCCTATGTTTTCCTTGCGATTTGTATTCAATGACGACAAATAATATTGCGATTTCAGAACAGCAACCGTTCCTTATCGCTGTTGAGTATTATTATTTTTGGGCGAACATATACATGTTTTTTTAGAGTATGCATAAATCATGTTTGCTGTAAGATATGCGTCCATGGTAAAGGTCAATAGCGGTAAAATTTGTTTGCTGATCAGGAATCGTTCTTTTGTTGAGACACTTTAAATGCAAACCACGAAAAATGATTGTGATTCATGCAGTCAACAATGACTTCTAATATTCGGTCGAAATATGATAGATTACACACAACTTGGTTGTACCATCTCTAAAATCTACTTGAAATAGACGAACATGAAATTACTCTGGCGTGGTGGGCACCGTTGTTCGTTGCCTTTTAGATCCTTGTCGCGGCTTCGTTAGTTTCTCCTCCGCAATTAGAAAGGCTGTCAATTTTTTACAGAGTTCTTCACGGAATCCAGGTATATCAACCTGTAAAAACAAATTGTAATGTGGAACCAATAGACATGCATTTAATCCCCAATAACAGAGGCCAAGAAATGACATACAACGTCGAAACAGGGGTCTGCACCATTGTATATTGCTTCAATATACTTCATTACAAATACGCCGCAATCAACGCCATTATTTTGTAAAGGAGCATGGTATGCTATGCGATAAATCCACTCGCTAACGTCGACTCCCAAAATGCCTTTGACGAAACCGATCTGAGAAAAATGCGGCCGAAAGTAAATTCATGACCCCAGTACACGACACGATACTCATAT
Source organism: Nuphar pumila (assembly GCF_984573655.1). Taxonomy (NCBI): domain Eukaryota; kingdom Viridiplantae; phylum Streptophyta; class Magnoliopsida; order Nymphaeales; family Nymphaeaceae; genus Nuphar; species Nuphar pumila. Next base: position 31,268,945 of record NC_143262.1, on the reverse strand, counting down.
AGATGAAATCTTACGAGATAGGAAATGTCAAGCCGTAAACCACTGTCAACTTCCAACGAATTGTAACACCATAGTTGTTTTTCATGTAAATCCATCACGTATAAGACCCAATGCTTTTCAGATTGCCAGAGTGTAGGAATCAATATCTGCAAATGGATCGTAAAAATGTTGTTAGCATTGTTATGTTGTAACCTTGCACTCTAGGTTTGTTTACTTACTTTTTCATGCAATGATTACCGTTAACCCAAAAAGGTAGGTCGTCTTTAAATCCACTGGAGTATGGCAAACAACGTAAGATAGTCTGCAAACCAAAACATTTTTAACAACAATGTTAAAATACGAATTAACTGGACTAAATCAATAACCAAAAGCAACATAAAATACAACCGATATACCATGAAATACAGGCTGACGATGCTTATAGTTTTACTTGGTGCGTTACTTTTAATATAACTAATGAAATCAGATATAGTCTATTTGCAGCAAATATGATGTTAACGTACGTACACATGGCTTACGTATATAGACAACTCCTACTAGTTTCATACGAACAAAATTACTGATCATGTTGCATTGTGCGAATACATCGTGCATTTGTTTGATGTCCTCCAGGAGTGATTGACTAAGTTTTCGCCCAACTTCGTCGGTGGATGTTCTATTGAAATGAATAAGGACTTTGTAATGAACGATATTGAAATTACATTATACAGTACACAACACAAATCGCAAAAACGGCATGAAAGAGACAAATTTTGATGAAAATGGAGACGATGTGTAGAGAATATACGCTTGATTCGCCATTGTTGGTCATGTAGCTGTCTTCGTCTGCCTCATCGACCACAATTTGCTATGTAGCTGGTTACATGTTCGAGGAAGGAACTCCAGGTTTATAAAGGAACCGTCAGTTTGATTGTTGCTGGTTCATGAAGTAGAAGATAATCACACTGTCCAGTACTTGTGCGACTATTTATGAGCCAAAAGATCTACTGCTCAACCACCATGTTCAATGAATAATGTATGATCAATCAAAAAATTTTCAATACATCCTTTGCTGTCCGTACGAATCACATATGTGTTCTGCGATTTACATTCAATGACGACGAGGGAAATTGTAATTTATGAACGGTTTAGTTACCTTATCGTTGCTGACTATTATCATTCAACGGGGAACATTACCATATTTTTTTGATAGCATACAACCCAAATTTATTTTGCGATTTTCAGTACAGGAGGTAGCGAATTACAGCGATTTGTGAACGTCAATCATTTCTTATAGATCTTTACTTTTATTATTTCCGAACGTCGATTACATGCCTGTGTTGACCGCATAAATCGCAAATGTGTTCTCCGTTGTTCACTCAGTTTAGGGTATATGGTTTATGTTATAGGCTTCATGTTCAATTTTCGTCTCCATTTGTGTTGTATTATGCTGTACGTACATCGATTTATGTGTTGAAATCATTACTTTATTATAAATTTCTCATAAAATCGATGCACATGATTTGAACTACGAATCATTGTATATATGTATTAAGCGTATACGAATGACTGTTATAGATTACTCATACAAATCGCAGTCGGATGACTGCACAAATCGCTATACAGCGAATACGAAATCGATTCACGCACCACCAACCACGAACCACAAATCGTCACCGACAAATCAAAATCTAGCGATTACGAAAGACTTCCTCGACAAGATCAGTGGACGTCTTAGGAGTTCTGCTACGGTCCGAATAAGAAGGGAAACCCAAAAATTTCTCAGTAAACGAGCTCTGCTGAAAACCCTAAACTCTTAACAAATTCGATAATGTGGAAATCGGGTCATGCAAAGAGGCATGACCACTTAATTAATAGCCCAAACGAGATTCCTGTGTACCAGTTTTCTCTTGCGAATTCATCAGAGCCTCTCATGAAACACAAAATATAAAACACTGCCTTAAGTTTCACAAGAAATGCAAACCTCATCCCAACATTGATTACATACCAAAAGACTTGTAAAACTGAAACTATCGTTGCCAGAAATCTGGTCGGGAGGAATGAAGGTTAGCACGTTGGGTATTACGTCTTTAGGGTATTGTTGCATGTTGGACATTACACGAGTTAGATATTGACAAGCTTCACATAATGGGAAGCAATATAATGTCTTACATACCTGTTCATGAGAAGGGCCTTGTTGCTTTTGATTAGAGGTTGACTGTTTCTTAGACCTTTTCTTGCCAACAAATTCTAGTGCACCCTTTGTCCTCCGACGACTACGATCAGAGGCAAGTTTTCTTTTGATACCCTTCGTTTCATGAATATGTCCATCATAATCAACAACTTTCACTACCGACTTGTTGAAGATGATGTTTAGGCTACGCCGCAACTTCTCAAGAGTGTCGAGCGAAGCATGATTTTCACCTATGCTGTTCGATCCCATTATCTTCAACTGGTATTCATTCGCTGCAATGGACTGAAGGTTAATTAACTGCACATTTTCAAGTAACTCCCTTGATGCTTTTCTCATGCATATATAGCCTTCTTCACTTCTCGATGCCAAATCAACAACATGCATAAATGACCTACATAGTTGTTGGTAACGGAAGGCTATGTGGCACTTCTCGTCGACACTAGGTTTACTCACATTGTCCACATCAAGCATTTCAATCTTTGCTTGTCTTCTCCATCTTCACATTACATAAGACTCCGGTATTTCTTGTATCTTCTCTTGATTAAGTGCCTTTAATGCATGACATCATAAAATACCTTTGAATTCATATATTTTGTACGAACATTCAACTCGTCCATTATCCACATTGTACGTGACATGTGCTTCTTGCCTTTTGTGATGCTTTTCTCCCTCCCATAAAATACAGTATTTGCGCATATTCTCGGTTTGCACGGGTCCTTCAATATTGTAATTCATGACATGAAACACCTCTTTCTTGATCCATTCAAATACAGTTAGTGTATACAGATCTGCAGGTCGCATCAATATTTTCATGCCAAAAGTTGGAGGTCGTGTATTGAAGCATTTCACGTCTTGTTCAAGTTCATTCTGTCTTAGACCGTCTATAAATAATTCATATTATTCCATGAAGCGAAACATTGTTAAACATAAATACAGGGTTTTCTTCAAAGTGGCATGCATAGATTCAGATCTTTATGTGCTTATCATGCCAGCACAAAAGTATTGTCTTCCATATGCCAATGCCCACTTCTCTTTTTCTGCATATAAATTTTGTAACCACAGACAATCTTCAAGGTCATATGTCTGAATCATTTCCTCCCAATCAGACATAAAGGTGATCTCGTCTACGCTCTCAAGCACACACCTAGTAAACTTTTTATCAAACCCTGTCTTCTGATTAAATATATGTCCTATGTTCTTTGCTGCATTTTGAAAGATATGCCACAAACATAGCCGATGATATGCATCTGGCCACACATGAAGCACTGCAGCCACAATTGCGTGATCACCATCTGCAAGTACAACTCCAGGTTGCTTCTCGTTCATTACCTGTGTAAATACTCTGAATAACTACTCAAAGTTTTCCTTGGTCTAGTCATACAAAAATGCGTCGCCTAATATACAACTCTGTGAGTGATGGTTCACTCCGACAAACTGCACAAATGACCACTGTTCAATATTAATCTTTACTGTAGTATCAAATACAAGCACATCATTGAAGCATTCATAATCTACTCTTGACTTTGAATCGGCCCAAAATATATTCACAGCATATCCATCTTCATCCAATTGCATTGCACTAAAGAAACCAGGGTCATTGCTTGATTTCTTCTATAAGTAATCAACCAAAGAACATATTTCTCCATTCTTCATGTTATCATTCCTCTTCTTTCTCAAGTGGTTTCTTAGATCCAAAGGGTGAATGACATATTATCGCGACCACCGTCTATGTGGGCAAACAAATTGTATGTCTTCCTTGGTGCAATGTCGGTGCTATCAGCTATTTCAGCCATTGCAACATGAGCTACAGTTACTTTACGATGTGACCTTAACATAGGAGTCATAAATGATGCAGATAAATCATGATTATGATCACTGATTAAAGTACGAACTAGAAATTTTCCATTCAGATGTCTTCTCAAAACCATTCTAGCTTGACATCCACATCTTGATTCTGACATGCTCCTCGTTGGATTTCCCATTGATTTCTTTCAACCTTGCTTGGAACAAACATATGTCTTTCTCACCACGACACCCTTGGATTTTTTGACCAAGAAAACCTTCTCACACTGAAGCCAACTTTTAGGGCATAATCATTGCAAAATTTATATGCAGCTTCCTCATTATTAAACTGCATTCCTTCTACCGGAACATAGTCAAGTGTACTTCTATGTTCATTCGCAGTGCCTACACTTTTATTATGTGTACTGTCACGATAATCTACCTCATTATTGAATTACATTTCTTCTACTGGAACATTCAAGTCAAGAGTGGGTCTAATGCCTGCACCCTTCTTATCATGTGCATCATTAGTGCAGATGTTCAATTCTTCAGTTGCGTCATTACTATAGATGTTCAATTCTCCATAACTTTCAATTGATTGAGCTACATCGTCTTCATTACAATTTGATGATAAGCTCAACAATGTTATAAGCAATATATCAGTTTGTGTTGCCAGCAAATTAGCAAACAAATCGATATTAATTAACAAAACAATATCTCACAAATCGGTAGTATGTTACTAATACATCGGTTTGAGATACAAAGCATATAATGAGTGAATGTAGGATACCTGATGGGTTGGAGGCCCTTCCTAGCATTTGTAAACAAGCATTCTTGTCAATAGGTCCTAGCGTCTTACAAATATCGATAAGTTTCCAACCATCGTAAGAACAAGATCTACCTGTAGTAACAAAACAATGCCTTAATGGCACATAAGACGACATGCGTCCTTTATCGACAACATGATGAGATGGAAAGCTACTCACGACACTTTAATGGCACTGGTCAAAATGTTTATGTGTCATTGCTTTCTTCTGTAATGCCTAACGACAACGCAAAAGAAGAGAAGACACGAGAATGTTTTGTAAGCAATATATCATGTTGCGTTAGCAAGTGCATACGTTTACTATGATTTAATGAGGATGCATATAACAACGGATACCAATAAGGGTTAGCAAGTCAAAGAATCGATTTAAAGAATAATAGTATAAAAACAACTACGGTTTGATATCTGCTTATACTGAGCATCGAGTTGTCACTTACTATGCCAATAAAAGACACGAAATGTCGTATATGTCTGTTGACGATAACGCTGTCAGTAGATCCAAGAGGTTGTGAAACGAGTTCAATACAAAACGCTGACAGAGCAACGATTTGAATGCGTGTAATGATGTGTTTCTGCACACACACATTTTCAAAGTCTGTGTAGAAATATCTTATGAATACATATTACAAAACATATAATATCTTACAAATCGATATACACATCGAATAATATATTGAAAATCGATACAGCAGTTAAGCATAATAACTTACAAATCGACAATACAAAACCATAATATCTAAAAGGTCGATAAATATATCGCACAATAAATTACAAATCGATACGGAAGAAATTGGGCATAATAACAAACAAATTAATATTAACTAACAAAACAATATCTCACAAATCGGTAGTATGTTACTAATACAGCGGTTTGAGATACAAAGCATATAATGAGTGAATGTAGGATACCTGATGGGTTGGAGGCCCTTCCTAGCATTTGTAAACAAGCATTCTTGTCAACAGGTCCCAGCGTCTTACAAATATCGATAAGTTTCCAACCATCGTAAGAACAAGATCTACCTGCACAAACAAAACAATGCCTTAATAGCACACAAGACGACATGCGTTCTTAATCATAGCATGACGAGATGGAAAGCTACTCACGATGCATTAATGGCACTGGTTGGAATGTTTGTGCATCATTGATTTCTTCCATAATGCCTAACGACAACGAAAATGAAGAGAAGACACGGGAATGTTTTGTAACACAACGCAGGCACGAGAAAGCGACAATGTGTTGTAAAATAGGATACAAAACAAGGCGGAAACCTTGACTGGAGACAAAGGCAAAGCTTGTGTTGACAATGGGAGCTACTGTTACAGCAGATGGCACAAGAGTTTAATGAATAGAGAACGTCTACAACTTAAATAGTTAACATCAAACTTTCTGGATGGAGGACTTTTTTGTCGTTTTCTCAAACCGTAGTTTCACAACTTTTGAATGGAGAATATTTTTGTCATTTCCTCGAACCGTTATTTCAGGGCAAGAAAAGCAAGTAAGGGTGATTAAGTCTTTGCAACAGCACCAGAGTCCGATGCAAAGTTATGTCATCATACACGGGAATACGAGCCCCATGTGCATAAATACGTGGCACTTATTCGCCCCCCCGAACACAGACGTGGGATTCAGTGAATCATCGAGGGAGAACATACACCACCCTCCCGTGCCCATGACCCAATGTTGGCGTATTTTAAAATAGGTTAGGAATATAAAAATGATGCATACCAAGAGACAGTAGACATCATGAACGAAGCTACGTGCAGGTGCTCAACGTTCTCCTCATCCTGTCGATGCCCCCACAATGAGCCTTCAAGTTGATTGTGAGCAGAACCCTGAACCCACTAAGAAAAACTAGGACTCTTAGGCTTCTCTCATCAAGCAACCATGCCTCTCTTTATAGTGAGAGGAAAGTTGTCATCACATACAACTTGAATTGTCATCAACACTGAACCTAGGTATGGGTCCTTTCGGACATTTTTTGGCCGATTTGATGGAGTTTTCAAAGGAAAAAACACAACAAACAAGAATGGACATACACTCCCAAGATCCCATCACTATATCCAAGTTTGCAACCCATTGTTTGGTTCCCAACTCGGACTCTCGTAAGTCGTCATGTCGAACGTTGTCGCAAGGCACATTCTGAATTTGCAAAAAATGTTGGTAGCAGCGACATGAGGGTTATGAAACTCACAATAAGTCCTAGATAACCAAAGAATGGTCTCACGAAGAAATGCCTTGGTAAATCTCACTCTTCAATAATGTAGAGAAGGCAAGATGTCCCATGTCACATCCTTCAGTTTCATGTTCTCAAAGTATAACTGGTAAAATCATAAGTTACTTTGATTATTGTCACCTTCAAAATTGTAGCAATGATGAAGACATCTGTCTGTGAGAACTTGATCCGACCTCAACAAAAGAATGTGTTCATAAAACAAAATTTCAAGAATTTTGCGCCCTAGAAAGAAAGGATCCCTCCTATATGAAAGTGGCTCAACCCTCTATATAGGCACGCCGACACCGCCATACCAAAAGAGAAGTGATTTCCTTGATTGAACCATGGTTTCAACAAGCTTACAAGCCTCAAGTCCATCAACTTATGAAATTCCCCAAAAAGAATCAAAGAAAGTGTTGAAACTCCCACCAAGCTTCTTCTTTTGGCAGTCAGAGAGGTGGGTGTTTAAGGTAGAATCCCTAAACTTCACCCATAGATCCTTCAAGTTGAGGCATGTTGTACCTCGATGAGTCAATTGCTCCCAATCGGATTTGCTGGTGACACTTCTTAGAGCTTCTTTGGGATCATAGGGTCCCATGTTGAGGATAAATTGTTCAATGACTTGCTTATCCCGAGGAGGAGAAAGGGGTCCAAGAACTCCAATATCCTCATCAAGAGTGATTGTCATCTCACCCATTGGCATCCAAAAAGTGTTTGTCCTTGGGTTTCATCGCTCTCCCAAAGCGGTATTGAAGTCCTCGTTCACTCCAAAATCCTTCAACAAAACAACCCTATGAAGGTGAAAGTCTCTCAATTACTCACGATGAAGGGGCACAAACTCGGATGCCCATTCAAGATGCCAAGCCAGTAAAGGAGAAAAATCCATAATGCATCTTCAATTCTAGCAATCAAGGAAGAAGTGTTTCAAGATCTAAGAAAAGAGAAAAAGAAAAAAGATTTTGAAAGAAAAAGCTTACCAAGAGCCGAACCAAATTTAGAACTCATGAACGCAATCAAAAGCTTTAGAAGTGAGAAAAACTTGATCTTTCACGATTAGTGCCATGGTGGCTCGGTGTTGGAAGAAGGAAGAGAGAAGGTTTCCAACAAAAACACAATATTTCAGGCTCAAATACCGATATCCACGATGACAACAAGTGGGTTGTCACCATAAAGAGTTTAGTTTGTCATCAACAACTAAATCAACAACTTTTAGAAGGACTATTGTCATAAGCATTTTAATGACAAGTCAATTGTCGTCAAGACTCCATGGCGACAACAAAGTTGATCCGAGTTTAGTTGTCGTCAGGATGGCAACACAATTATCATCAACATTGATCCCAGTTTGATGTATCCTTGTTGCATTTTCTCATGGATAATGTGCATTCTCCATAGCATTTTCATGCATTCTTTTGCATATTCTAACATGTTTTCTTGCATGAACCCATTTAACCCAATATGAAAGGCCTACTCAGTCCTATCTTAGGATCTTCCTATAGATAGTTAGACATTATATCCATAGGTTGTTCTATGCATTAATGGAGCAATATGACACCCAATTGATGAGCACGTTAATCACCTGTATCTCTAGGCATATCTGGACCAAGTCACACTTAAGTTGTCTCTATCTTATGCTTGATGCTTTTCACCGAAAAAATCTTGTCTATGTCTATGTTTGTATCTTTTTAAATAAGTCTCTTTCTTTTAAAAAACTTGTTAGTCATCTCTTGTGCAATCCTACATAATAGGGTACTTGTTTTATCTTTCGCCTGACCTTGCTCAACAAAGACTTTCTGTTCATCATACTGAGTTCAAGGGAAAACCCTCATATGAAACAAAGTATTGTCGTAGTCTGTTATCCAACCTCATTTGGCAAGACCTCTCTGCCTACTCTGATAGCCGCTCAAAGAGAGACTCTTGTGTTGAGTTGTGTATATGCGAAATGCACAATTAGTAGTCTTTGCCTGTCATAAGATTTTCTTCTTTCAAACCAATCTTTTAACTTCAAAATTAGTGTGTCTACTTTCTTTGTTATTGACTGACTTTCACACACTCGATATCAAAGAGGGGCAATATGTATACACCTCATTTTTTACCAAGTCATTTTATAACAATATATATTCACTTTCAACAAAAAAAATGACATCCTCAATTTTTTAGCCAAGAAATGAAGACCCTAGCTTTCAAATGAACAAAAAATAAGGGCCTTGCACAGGCAAAACCCTATTTTGGGCACTATTTAACTTCAAGTGCATTTTCAATCACAAAAAAATATTGAATTTGGGCTTTTATTCAAAAAATGAATTAAAGTTGAGAATGCTACATTTTTAACACATAAAAAATAATCTTAAACTGACATCTTGTTGAAAAGTTATGGCCAAAACAAGTTGACTTATCAATAACAATAAAGCAATTGTTGTTAGCACTTAGAAGGTCGTTAGCAACATTTTTTGAATTGTCGTCATCAATAATCCGGTTAACCCAAATTTTGTCGGGGGTAAATCCCTTGACACGATTGTTGTCAGGATGCCACTTGTTGTCATCACTCTTGTCGTTAAGATGACTTGTTGTTAGCATGTTTCTACTATCATTTGGTTCAGGATCACACACCAATTAGAGATAAACCTCGAAAAATTTCCTATCTCTATCCCAAAAACTCGAAAACTCTAAATGATGAACCTATACTGTAAAACCCAAGTTTTTTCTTTGATAATTAAAATGAATAAATAATGAATTATTGATGTATTTATGACTATAATTGTGAATTATAAAATTCAAGTTTTTTTTATAATAAAATAAATAAATGATAAATTATTGGTGTATTTATGACTATAATTGTGAATTCTTGATTTTCTTGATTTTAATTAATTATGAACCTTTGTCTCAAGTTATGAAGATTATTTCAAGAATAATTTTCATAAGCTAAAATATGTGGAATAAATAAGAAAGTAAATGATTTGTATATTTTTAGATTATGGATTTTGGATTTATATTTAATCTCATTGGATTAGACCCATAGCGTCGGACGCTCTGAACAACACAATTATTATTTCAACAAAAATTTTGGCCGATCAATGGCTCTTCTATTAAACTGGATTCAACCTTGACATTCCTCATTTTGAGGGCATCAAAATCGACTATCTACACACCCAAATTGGTATTGATTTGAGCATTTTATCATTGACCAAAGTTCATGCCTAATTGTATGTCGAAAATTAACATTTTTTGGCATCGACTAAATGTTCTTGTCAAATCATATGTGTACGATTAAATCTAAGACTACCATGATGATCTACGTTTTGAGGGCTATCAAATCTACTATTTAAACATCCGATTCTGATGAGTCTTTAGGTCTGTAGGCCTCTTAGAAGGTTACCATGTCATTAGAACCCAAGCCAAGGTAAGAAGTCTTTATTTTTCTTTTTTAGCTTAAGTAATTTTGAAATTTAATGAATTAGGACTCATAATTTATTTACTTAAATAAATTTAATGGATTAGACCCATAATTCATGTTCATGTTATTGTATGTTTGAGGTATTTCTTGATGGTTTTGTGATTCTTGGATAATGTATGTTATTTGTTTTAGCAAGATTAACATGAATCTGAACAAATATTTATTGTATGAAGATCTAAACATGTTTAAAACATCAAAAATCATGATTGTATGGTTTTTTACCTTGAATCTTGTTCTTACTTGATGGATCTTGCATGAGTTTAATTCTTGGCTTTTTGTTTTCATTTTTTATCTCGTCTTGTTTCAGAAAGAAATCGATATATTTATAAAAATATAGTCAATAAATTAAAATAAAAATCTTAGAGTGTTCTACACGTCTAGGGCTCGAATTTAGAATATTAATTCGCTTCGTTTGGAGCAGTATTGAGGCCGAAACGTCCATTGCAACATAGCACTTATTTTCTGCCTTGTCTGCAGGACTGTTCCGACCTACGATTTTGTTGGTTCTAAAGACCCAACTAAGACTGATCAAAATAATTTGGAAAACATCTGGGTGCAGGTAATAGGTATAAGAAGATCTTGTAAAAAGGGTTTTGTCAAAAGAGTTTTGGTGTAAGTTTTATGAAATAGATTTTTAAAGAGATATTTTTGATAAAAACGTTTTGTGAAAGCCAAACACCAAATAATAAAAATCGGCTCACACTAGGGTGAAAATCGGGTCGAACTTAGAAAACAAGATAAAAATTTGTATTCTACATAAATTGCAAGTTTTATTGCCTAAAAGAACAATTAAAAGTAATTGGCTATTATAATGAGTTACCCTCTTGCAGATGGCTCAAAAATAATAAATGACCTTATTACAAACCCAAATTAATGAAATAAATAAACCTAATCTAAAAGAAAGAAAAAAGGGTCTTTAGTTGCTTGAACTTTGGTCCCTTTGATCTTCACTACTTTACTTGAAGCCCAGAGTTGCTTGCATTTGATCTATAGGCTCTTGTACTTGTTGCTCACTTGATAAAAGCTCTCTAGAGGGCTTTTTAGGGACCTTCAGAGGACCTTTGAGGGGTCTCAGAGGGCTCTTCAGGGGTTCTTTTGAGGGTCTATCGCATGCACAACCTTTTCCTCGCACGAAGAAGACAAAATGAGTAGAACAAGCAAAGAAAACTATGCAAAAAACTAATGTTAGTTTTATAAAAATCACGAAAACAAGACTATAACAAACTAATCTAACAAACTTTAACAAACTAATGGATATGTATCTAGAAATAAACTAACATGAACAAATAAACTAAGTAACCAACTAAATAACAACTTGAAACAATTATTTGACTTGAAACAAGAACGAAACTAACTAAAAAAAACGTGAATCTAAACTAACTAAAATTTGAATGAACTAATTAAAAGCATGAAACATAACTAATCTACTCTCACTAATTAATTGAACTAATTTTAATAAGCAAACTAATGTAAGAAAGAAAAGAAAGAACGACTAATGAAAAGAAAACCGTGAATGAGGCTATACCCGAATTAATTATAATAAAAGAAAAATAACTAAAACGAAAAAAAATGTTAAATCTAAAAAGATCTTGAACTAACTACAAATGGATTAAATAACTAAAAAGAACATTGGATTAAACAACCTGACCAATGATACTAAAATTTAAAACAACCTAATTGAACTAGCTACAATAAAGAAATATTGACCAACTACTTTCCTTCAGAAACACTACAATTTAATCTAACTAACATGCATGCCTAAACTGATTATTGAAAGCTAACACAAACTAATTGGATTGGATCACACATGCTAAAAGATTTGAGATTAACATCACAGCGTTGAATGCAGTTCCAACCTGTGCTTAATATGCATGTTACAATCTGCTGAGCTTCCGAAATTTTAGTTTCACAGCAAGTATAACTATTCTAGCATCTTGCAGTTTATCGATATGGTCGAAAATCTGCAGATCGCTGAACCAACGCTGACAGGTTAACTCAGAGAAATCACTATTCAGCGTGGGTCGGCAATGATGCTGGACAGAGATCCGCACTGATCTGTGTTATCAAAAGACTGCTACTGTCTGCGTTCTCAATATGATCGGAACAAATCAGATTGAGTGCAGGCTGTAGACTGCTATGCACAAGTCGCACGCTATGCAGTTGACGTTCACGTCAAGATTAAATTTTGTTTTTATTACGGACTGTGTGAGAAACAGATCACACAGATCGTGTATTGCGGCAATCGCAACCCCAAATATTATGAACACGTAGGTTCACACGTTGCTACATACGTCCGTCCACACATGCGTGAAAAGAAAGTCACGCAGATCGTGTGTTGCGATTGAAGTTATTACCTTGTGCATGATCTAATCAAAAACTAAAAAAAACTAAATCACTAACAATGAAGCAACGACAAATAACGATCTACTCACTAGCTATTGCAAAAGAAATTAAATCTTGTTTTACGCTAAGAGAAACGATCAACCAAAAGAAAAAACTATTCACACTAGATGCAATATTAAACTAAAAACTTGAATATGATGTATGTAATACGTCTAAGCTACCTATGAAGCAAATAAAGAGATAGGGGAGAATAAGCAAACCTCATGATCTGCTTTCGATGGAAGGGTTGAGAAAAAGAAGTGATATTTTCTCTGAGTTGCACGTGCCTTCGATGATGGGGACAAGAAGAGCCGACAGTAGAAGGGATTAAAAGCGAAAAGAACAAGAGAGAGAAAGAGTAAGAGTACAAAGAAAAACCAGTTGAGAACGAAAAGGAGGAGGAAGAGGGAGATGAGGCTGGCGTGGAATCCATGGGGAAAGATGCCCCTTCTGACTGAAAATTTAGCTTTTATACTTAAAAAATTAAGTCACACGATTTTCTAGAAAAACTCTAATTAATTTTCAGAATTTCAAATGAGCACTTCTAGAAAAATGTGTTTTCAGAAAAGAACACTTTTAAACCAACTAAAATATTAGTTGACAATTCCTAAACTACAAATTAAAAAGTCCTAAACTACTCAAAACACTGAAAAACACAGGGAAGGATTTAAATATGTGATTTTATCTTTATTTTGAATTTTAAAGCAGTTTTTCCAAAACATTGATAAGAATGAGTTTTTAATGCATTTTTTTGATGGATCATGCATAAAAATATATGTATAAAATACAGAATTTATGCATGATCAAGTTTTTTGTAGGCCTAGAGAAAATCCCCAAACTGGGATAAATTTCTGCAAATAATAGGATCTGACTTATATTTTTCTTAAATAGGGTTTAGTTCAGAAAATTTTATGATTTAATTATAATAATTTTTTTAGTTCTGTTTCTTGGACTATTTTCGTGAGACATAGGGGCATTGCTAGTAAAATGGGAAAAGTGTAATTCGGTTTCTGTGATTTTTGGTAAGTTTTCCAAAAATAGGTTAATATGCATCCAAATTTACATATAAGGACATGTATGGATGCTTAAGTGTATTTTACATTATGCAACATGATTATGCATATTTATCTTAAAATTTTAGTTGATATGCATGCAAACTGAATGTCTTCCATGTTATTCTTGACTTATAACTATTCATATGACATGCATTGTTAAGGAACACTGATTATCATAAGGCATGATCAATGTAAAATAAATTGTTACATATGTTGTTGCTTGTTTAAGCATCATCATGGATTGCATGTAGTTGCAACATTTATGCATGCATGTAGATATATGATATGGTGATAATGATGTGTGATATGAGCATGTGTGTGTGTGTGTATGACTCAGGTGTGAGTTAGGGTTCGGTGAAACCTATGGGTGTCTGTGGTGCACTAGAGACAAAAAATATATCCGTGCACATAATCATATAATTGCCTCATGCAGGAGGGGCTCACAGTGTTTAACTGTGGGATCTAGATGGGTTAAAATAGATTTTCTTATGAAATCTCCAATGGAGAGATTGGGCCGGTGAGCCCGGGTGTATGTGCGGTGAGCACATATAATTTAAGTTATGAGCCTAATAATTAAATAACACACATGACTCATTTGGAACAGGTCTTTTGGACTGAGGCCCCACTTTGGAGAGAGTGGGGGTACACATGATCGAGTGACTGTTATTTTATTTTGAAGAGCGGCGACGTCTCCTGGTCCCCTATCTCCAGTCGGTGGGGGCCCAAATTACCATGTGTCCTAGGTGGTAGGTCCAAAATTTCTGCAGTGTAGGAATCAATTTCGTACAGGACCACTGGGAGTTTCTCTCAGTTACGGATCGCTCTAGTGAGATCTCAGTGAGATGTTGCAGATTCTTTCAGTTCAATGAGGTTAATAAAATACATGACACAATATACCCTTCATTGGATTGGATGAATCGAAGTTAGAAACCCAATAATGTTCCTTCGGGCATGAGAAAAAGTGGCACATAAAAAATCAGAATGGAATCATTGTAATATTTCAATTATGCATAAATGTGAGTTATGTTTAATTTTGATATGTGGCTATATTTGTTTATGTGATTGAAATATTTATGTTAACGTGTTTTGCTGATTACTTACTAAAGCTGTGGACTTATGCCTCTACTTATAATATTTCTACTTATAATATTTCAGATAATGAGTAGGTCGAAGGGTGATAACAGTAAGTTCGGGGTGGCACCAAGAGGGTTACAGTTTTTTACGGTTTTGAGAGGACTTGATATTTTATTTTTTGTTTATTTGATTAAGTCTTGTTAACTCTGATAATATTTGAGAGACTAGTATTTGATTTATTTTAAATATATACTATGGTTTGATTTAATTATTCTAGTTTTATACGTGTATGTTGTATCTGTGTGTGTTGTATCTATAACTCGCCCAAGGCTTGAACTGTATTTAAAAAGAGTTTTTGTTGTGTTTCTTGAAAATCGTGTAAAGGGGTTTAAAAAAAAATCTCTAAATTTTTGGTTTAAAAATTTGGGGCGTTACATATACCCCATTATGGAATCCCAAAAACCTCTGAGGTCTATCTTCTTGTCCCAAAACCTTAGCTCTTACGCTAGAAAACCTTTAGCCAATAGAAAAGAGATGTTCTAGCCAACAACCAATCATATCTCGTCAAATCATTTGTGGACTGATCTGAATCTCTGGATCTTGAATAAATAGGATTAAGGTCACCCTTTTTTAGGGCCTGCGTACGAGGTATGATCACTTGCAAGCTAAAAGCCCAACTGTTGAAGATTTTAAATCTCTGATGTGGATTATCCCTGCTTGACGGAGGAAAAAAGGTGCACAACTTGAACAGTAGACCCCAGATCTCTTGTGTATTAAATTTGGATCCGGTTTTCGAATACACACATATATATAATCAAAGAAGTTTTTTGATTGGATTCAAGCTTATGTGGATTTACTATTTTTGGATTTGCACTCAGACTCAAGTCAACAGTTTCTGTAGGATCCACGTTTGGATATTAAACAAATCTTATCTGCCTGTACTTTATATGTAAAAAGCATGTTTTTTTAATTTTTTTACCATTCTTACTGGACCCAATCCTGATTCAGATCTATGTCATGTATACTTTGGACTCATATTCAGATATGGATCGGCTAGTTTCCTAAATTTGGATCCATCACAATCCTTGCCATACCCAATCCGTTAATTTTCACCCATAGCGATGCCCTCAGCTCTAGCGTTGCTTAGGTCACTAATATGATAAATTGTTTGTGAAGCCTCCATTAAGAAGAACTTTTAGCAAGTGGGTGGTATCTAAATATTAGTATGTGAGTGGAGCATTTCCCTATGATAAAGACACATTATAGGCCTATGAATAGGGGTGTCAATGGGTCAGGATTGACACAGACCCGACCCATACCAAACCCTATAGGGTCAGGGTTTGGTGATAAATAAGAAGGCCCAATTGGAATTCGGGTCGAACCCGAAGGGTCTGATTAATATATGGAGCTGAGTATGGTTTGTGAAATTTCATACTAGACCCGGGCCTGACCCAAGTTCTGATTAAGATTCATAATTTTTAATGTAAAAATGATAAAAAAAATTTATTTTACGAGGCAAGGTCCAGGTTTTGTTCATGTAATCCTTGTAGGATCCTGGTATGGTTTCTCCTATGGTGAGTCCAATTAGACCTGGATCTGGACCTGGTACCATCATCTCAGATCAGGTCTGGGTCTGGTTCCGCCCCCTACCTATGAATAAGTATCAAAACACAAAAAATTTCAGAAATGGCCAAGCACAGTAAAGTCATTCTTGCTCCTTTTATGATTCATTCAAAATTAGGCAAATTTGGTAGATGGTGCTCTGAACCGGAGCCAGGTGGGTCAGGGTCCAGGTCTAATCACAGGGAGCTTTAGTTAAACCCAGATCCAGCTGACATAACCTGGTATGTTTGTTTAATTTTTCTTCGAGTTTTTGCTTTTTACATAATATTCAGTTATGGATCGACTAGTTTCCTAAATTTGATTTAAATTTGGATCCATCACAATCCTTGCCGTACCCAACCGGTTAATTTTCACCCATAGCGATACCCGCTCTAGCGTTGCTTAGGTCACTAATATGATAAAGTGTTTGCGAAACCTCCATTAAGAAGCACTTGTAGCAAGTGGGTGGTATCTAAATATTGGTATGTGAGTGGAGCATTTCCCTATGTCAAAGACACATTATCCTTCAGCAAGGAGGCCTATGAACAGGGGGTGTCAATGGGTCACTACCATCTGCCATCACCACCACGGCAAATATCCACCATCGCCTCTATTCCCTAATCTTCTTTTCTTGATGATCATCATTTAAATAATTGGTGATCCAAGCATTCATTTAATTTTAAAATAAGGGCAAGTATCTTCTTTATAAAATATACTTTAATTTATTTTTGTAAACAATAAATAAAAACAGATTCAAACTAGCCTACGAAGGTTAATTAACATTGGAAGCTTCTAATGCATGTCCACCTTACACGAAATTGATTGAGCCACCGTACTACCAAAAGCGCTACCTTTTGGTCCTTCCTAGTGTGACAATCTTGCAATGAAACCACAGTGATTTCCTCCTTTGGCAGAAGCACGTGGTTCACGTTTCATATGAGCTAATGGAGCGCGATAAAATATTGAAACTTGACAAATCTTCAGCTGTCCTTTAGAGAGAGATTACCAAGTATGGCAATATGCCTAGCGTTGTGAGTAAAATCTTTCTATTGGTGTTGTTGATGTTGCTTGCTTTTAAAAAAAAATAAAAAAATGAATACAATTTCAATACAACATTCAACACTATATGAAAGTGCCGGCTAATATTTGTCTCTCCAGGTCTGAAAAAGCATCCACCAATCACACAATTTAGAACATGTATATAAAAACATCACAACATATTCTTCCAAAATAACATGTTTTGATTCTAAAATGCAATTCTCTCACACACAATAGGTGACAAAGGCCAAAGAACTTCACTAGTTGATTTACACAATTAACATCATTATCTCTAATAATTCCTTAACATAGTGTACCATGTAAATGCTTCTATCTCTCATATATAGGCCGTCGAGCTAAATAATTATTAATATGAATTATTTTAGTTTGTATTGGTAAATAATCTACCTTTACATGATGTGGACACGATGGAATTTTAACAATATGAGGATTAATCTTAGTGCATGCTCCTGCGTGATTGAGAATTTTGGCATCCAAGCCCATGAAATTTAGTTTTATAGGTTTCGGTTCCATGAAAGTTACAATAAATGGGGATAAATCTCAGGTTGTAGTGCTCAATGAGGATGTAGTAGTTAGAGCAGCCCCTATTATGTTTGTATGTCACCATTGAAATATCTTGGCCTGCCGCTGCATTGGGGAATATATATCTATACATTCCAACTGGGAAGTAATTGAAGATAAAATTAGGGCCAGAAATGTCCAATACAGGAAGGATTATATTGGTAAAGCATACCCTGTCCTCGATTTCATGCAACTATTACTCATGCAAAGATTGTGTGAAAAAGAAACTGACTCGTTTGCTCCAGAAGTTCATCTGGTCGGGTGACTTGGAAAGAGGAGAAATAGTCTAGTTAGATGGGATAAGGTTGCTGCACACAGGCACTGGGTATAAAAGACATTGGGAAATTTAAACGGGAGCTATTGACTAAATGATGGTGGATTATTACTATTAAGGACGGGTTGTTCTCCAAAATTTTGAAGGAAAAATAGCCAGATCACGATGTAATGTTTGTGTTCTACCACTATGTTTTGTTGGTGTAAAAACCTAATGATGTTAATGCACTACCTTTTGATTAGGAAGGAAAGACTGCGTGTTGTTAGAAAAAAATTCAGTTTCATTGTCACTTCGAAGATATATTTGAATACCAAATTGGTTTTGATCATAGAAAAAAAATCTTAGATAAGATGCAAGGTTTCAAATGTATATCTCATTAGATCAACTTAAGTACTTCTAAAAAAAAATCATTAAGAATAGTTAAAAAATAATAAACACTCAAAGTAGAAAGGATTTGGTATCATGAAAATAAGAGTTGGGATATGGTAGCCGAGGAGTGGATCCAACTAATGCAGATCCTACATCAGGTGGTACTCTCGGATTGCAAGGACTATATTATATGAAAATTTACAAATGATGGTATGTTTTCAGTTGTATCCTGCTGTATCTCTCAATGCAGTCCTTTTGTAAGTTTGGCCTGCAAAAGATTCATTATGGGGCGGGATCCTTCCCCCTCGAGGGCAGTTATTTTGCTTGGCTGGCGTTATTGGGTAGAATCAATACTGAACTGGTTTTAGGGAAGAAAGGAACTCACTTGGCTAGCAAATGTTATGTGTAAGCAACAAGAAGAATCAACAGAATATCTGTTGTGGGAATGTGATTTCTCCAGATGCTGAACAAGGCATGGGATGACATTTTCATGGGGGAAGTCAGGAACCCCTCTCAGAGACTTGCTCGTCACAGAACCATTGAGGGCTGGCAAATGGGAAAAAGTGGCTTTTTGTTTGGTGATGCTGGCTGCTTGTCACCTGGAGGGAAGTTTGGTTGGAAAGGAATAGCCCGATTTTCCAGGATATCTCGTCCGACTCGGACGCAGTTCTCATTAAAGTTAAACTTGAACTGAGGGAAAGAATCAAGCTAAAATGGCCCAACACAGACATTGGTTGGGTCGAATGCAATAGAATTAGAAGCTGCATGAAAGGCGATTCACTCACACCCATTCTTGTATGTTTCGGTGCCTCTTAATTGTTAAGGCTACCTCTTTGTAGGGGTGATACCTCATCATCCCTACTTGAAGAAGTTGTACTGAGTAGGGCTGGTAAACGAACCGAGCAAGTCGTGGCTTAACTCGGTTCGGCGCATCCCAAACTCGTTCGTGTTCGGTTCATTTGGATGGTGAGCCAAACACGAGTTTTTTCGTTATGCATAGCCGAGTCGAGCACGAATAAGGGGTGTTTGTCTCGGCTCGGCTCATATAGGCTTGTTTAGATGTGCTATGTAAATTTTATTGCACTATAAATGTCAAAAATGTATGTTAGGTTGGTGGACACACCTGCATTTAACAGGTCATGGGTCTCATTCTCAGTATAAACCCTTTCAAAAAAATATTTTTTTATTTAAGCGATTCAACTCGGGCTTGGCTTGTTCGGCTCAAACCTATATGAGCTCAAATTGTGTTGGCTCGCACGAGCCGAGTCCGAGCACTATGTGTATGTAAATGAGCCGAGCCTGAACTGCTCCTGTTCGGTTCATTTGGCTCGTTTACCAGCCCTAGTACTGAGGTCAATTCTTCGTATGATAACAATACTTATTTTTCTTTCAAAAAATAAAGTAGGCGGCGCATTCAGCTGACCAAACAGTGTTAATCTTGTAACTTGATTACTTAGCAAACTGATTCTCTAATGCGGAAAATAGATTTGGTTAATCATAAATTATTTGATCTTTTATGTAATACAATAGAGGGTTGTTTACCTATAGGTGTATGGCAAATTTATGTTTAGCTCCCTCAGTTTTCAACTATTTAAGATAAATGGCAAAACTTATCAAAGTTTATTACCCTGTTGACCGATCATATCAGATCTACTTTGCTAGAATATGGAGGTTCCTTTGAACTTTCAGAAAGTGCAATATATATGTTAAATACATGGTGGCAAACGGCATAATTAAGAAACAAGCAATTAGAGTTTGATGGCATAGTCACATATGGTACACTTTGTGGGTCCATATGCCACAGAGACAAAGCTTGATCTAGAACTATGGAGCACCAAAAGCAAGTGACAGTGGATCAAGAAGGATGGCATCAAGTACATAACAAAAAAGTGTGGAAGATGAAGGCGGATCACAGGTAATATAACCAGGTTAGTTCCAATAATAATAATAGTTTCATGGTCTTGAAAACTTATGATAAGGAGGAAGGGGTACTACCTAATATGAAGGAGAATACTTTACTTGAATGATCATAACGGCGTTGTACTACCATATCATAATGATGAAAATTGTTTAAAACCAGTTAATTATGATATTATTGATATTAATGTCGAGATGTTTGTGAATGAGCTAAATGGAGAAGCGACTCTAATTGTCCGTGCAAGTTAATGCAAAACAGCCGGTTGGAAGTTGCAAATCCATGAGAGATTCAGTGTTGGTGACCAGTCCAGGAATCCGGCATAGTGCATAATATGGTAAGTGTGTTGGAGAGAAGTTGTGGGGATAAGGATCGCATCAAGATCCCTAAACTGAAGGTGAAATCCATGACTAATTTTGTGGAGGAAAAGTTTGGAAATAGCCTCATTAGGGAGGCTTTGGCACCTATTTCCAATCATGCGTGTAGTGGATGTGGACTTGGACAAATACTCTATCCAGACTATCCAGTCCAGGACCCGCAAGAGTAACAAAAGTAAACTAGTGCTGCCTCCTGAAATCATAGCCAAGTCAAAGTTCAAGAAGAAGAAGATTAGTTCTACGAGAGCATTACAGCTGGAAATGGACAAACAATCTAAAGAGCGTGAAGGAAGCAATATTAATGACTAAAGTGGTTTGGCGTAGTGAGATGGGGCCTAGACTGTTTGACGGGCACTCTAAGTTCAAATCCCATGGGCATCACCCCCCAGCGTAAGCCGAAGCTTGGCAATTCCTTTGGATCGAGGGGTAAGCTGTCAAAGTTTTATGACGACATGGTCAATGACCATAGTACGGTAGGTTGAGCCAACGCAGCTAGGTCTTTGCACGTGGTGCGGTTTCAAGTAAAAATAAATGTGCCTTGCCTTAGAAAGCAATCGGTTTGCACAACTTTGTATCTTTTTGGTGACCCTAACCTCTAAGTGGGTCTAACTAAGTTCACGAGATACGCCGAAATGTAGTGGTAAACCAACATACTTCATGGATAGCGAACCTAGTTCACACTCAAAAATAGAGGAGGCCATCCTTTAAATCTCCTATGTAGGATTTGTCTTTTATTAATAAAAATTTATTGTGTTTGTCATGCTTGTCAAATGGACAAATCTCATAATTAAACCGCCATTTTCCATGTCCTGTCACTCAACCTCAACCTCAACCTCTTGAGTTTATTTATTCTGATATTTGGGAATCAGCCCCTGGACCAGGAAAACAATGGACTATAATATTATATAAATTTTGTTGATGGGTTTTCTAAGTATAGGTGGATATATATTTGCTATCTTATAAAGTCTGATGTTTATGGTGCTTTTCAAAAATTCAAAATTTTGGCATAAACCACTATGGGTAAGAAAATAAAATCCTTTCAATCTGATGGTAGTAGAGAATTTACTACCTTGGTACCTTATTTAAGTTATTGTGGGATTCAACATTGTGTGTCTTGTCCTCACACATAAGAGCAAAATGTCCTGGGAGAAAGCACAAGCATGTCATCAAAATTGCCCATCTCTTATGACACATGCAGGTGTTCTTATATATATGGTTTTGGACCTATGCCTTTTCTACAATTGTTTACCTAATAAATAGCCTTCCTACCCCCAACCTAGGCCACAAAACTACACTTGAAATCTTTTTCCAAAATAAACCAAACTATAGTTTCCTGAAAACCTTTGGTTGTGTGTGTTATACTAATCTCCAACCTTACCACTCTCATAAATTAAAATATTGATCCAAACTCTATGTTTTCCTAGGCTACAGTCTTGCTCACCATGGGTTCACTTGCTTAGATCATTCCTCTAGCAAAACTCTCATTTCTCGACATGTTGTCTTTGATGAAGACTAATTTCTCTTAAGTGTCCCCTGTTTCTACCCAGTCGCCTCCTAAACCACTTGACACCCAACCAGTAATTATTCTTGCTCCATCGATTTTCACTGTCGAGCCTAACAAACACACCATTTCAGTCGAACCTTCTCCAGTCCACCCAGTTGCCCAACCTCCTGTTGGATCTCCATTATAACTCGATTCCTCGGGTTCCTATGATCTGTCGAGCATACCCTTGGTTGTTGCCCCAAGCTTTCCTTCATCATCCCCGCTACTCCTCCCAAGTGCACTCATCATATGATCACTCGTGTGCAAGATGATAATTTAAAACCAAGGTTGTTTTATACTATTTCTCACTCTCTACTTGCCCTTCTCGTTAAGCTCTCGACTGACCTTGAACTCACTTCCTATAAACAAGCCTCTTGTGACCCTCATTGGCAAAAGGCCATGAATACTGAATATCAAGCTCCGGTTTATAATCATACTTGGTTTCTTGTTCCTCCTCATCCAAGTCAAAATATGGTCAATTGTAAGTGAGTTTACAAAATCAAATACTTGAAGATGGCTCTTTTGAGATCTATAAGGCTAGTCTGATTGCTAGAGGCATTCATCAGGAAGGTATGGATTTTTTTAAGACTTTCAGCCCAATGGTCAAGCATCGAACTATTTGTACTATTATCGCCATTGCCATCAGTCATCACTGTCCTATCCGACAGCTAGATGTTAATAACGTATTTTTCAATGGTGACTTGGAGGAATCAATGTTTAGTTTGACCTTTATTGACCATGGGTTTCACATCTCTCGCACAGATCCCTCCTTGTTTATATATTCTCATCTGTAACAAACTTCACTTATATATTTTGGTATATGTGAATGATATTCTTGTCACAGGTAACTCTTCTATGGCAATTCATTCTTTTATCTGCTACTTAAGTCACAGGTTTGCTCTTAAGGATCTTGGAGATTTGCATTATTTCTTGGATATTCAAGTAGTTCGCCTTTCCCGCGGTCTCCACCTTTGAGCTTATTATGTAAACAAACATACTTGATGCCAAACTTATGTCCACCCCCATGACATCCGCCACACAGCTTTTCACGCACTATGGGACACCCCTTGACAATCCTTTCATGTACTGCAGTGTTGCCGGTACTCTCCAGTGCATCACCCTTACTCGTTTGCTTTTGTCCTTTTCGGTGAATCGAGTGTGTCAGTTTATGCATGCTCTATTTGATTGTAGTTAAACATATTCCCCAGTATTTCAAGTACTCAATTCAAGATGGACTATAACTCTCTCTAAGCTCTTCTTGTTGATTCTCAATTTATTCAGATGGTGACTAGGCCAAGTCCCCTGATGATAAAATAATCCACCTTTGCCTATGTTGTGTATCTCGTACCTGACCTTATTTCTGAGAGCTCTAAGAAAAAAATTATTGCTTTCCGATCCAACACCCAAGTTGAGTACAAGTTCGTTGCCAACGCAGCTGCTGAATGCATGTGACTCTAGTACCTTCTTCGTGAGCTTGGTCATCGTATCTTGGCATGCCCTCGTTATATATTGTGACAATGTCTCCACCACGTACCTTGCACATCCTACCTTTCACAGTGGTAGCAAGCATATTGTGTTGGGTGTAAGTAGAGGAGAAGAGGGAATTCAAATAATGGAAAACTATGGGGACCACTCCTTTTTGGAGTATGTTTGGACTTGATGATGTGGAATAGTCCCATATTGAAGAGTTTTAAGAATGTTGTGTGCTTTATAACCTATATGAAAGCTCTTACACTTGTTCCAAAGAACAAGGGAGTGGGATGACTACCACACACACGCGCGCTCACTCGCTCGTCGCGTCGTGCCGTGCCGAGCCAAGCCAAGCCAGTTCGGATCGGGTAATTGGCCCTTTAGGGCCATATCCAATCAGAGTCCAATGATCTTTTTGCCTCGATTTTCTGTATTTTATTTGGATTAGATTATGGGTTAAGAGAATGGATAACAGATAGTTCTGTTAACGGGTCATGATCCCTCGTATTCCGTAACGGGTCTCTTTCATGCTTTTTGTAACCATTCGTGGGTTATAAAAATGTGGTTAGGGCCGGGGTTGCGGATATACTGAGGAAGTCGCCTGCCTCTTTGTTTTCTCTCTCTCTGTTGCTATCTTTCTCTCTCGTTCTCCTGAGTTTTGCCAGAAAGGGGTTTTCTGCAACAGTGGTTCTGAGAGGTTGTCTTCGAAGGATGATCGATCATTGGAGTGCACTGATCCGGATCGTTGAGGCTATTGTATCCTAGGGGAAGGACGCCGGACCCTATTTGCACCGTATGTGGGGGCGAATCTTCTCTAAGAGGAGTACTTTCATATGCCTTAGCCTATTACATAATACTAACATGTTTCTGTTATTTATATTATGTTCTTTGTATCTGTTTGTTCATTTGCATGTGTCTAGATTTTGGTATATTGTGGAATTCGACATGTTTGCTCCTTGTTTATGTTTCGATCAACTGTCTATCGTGATTACTGTATTGATTCATATCCTGTTGTATGTCATGCTGTTGATTGTGAAATGGTGTGATCTGAAATATGATCCAACAGTCTTAGAGAAGATTCTAAGCATGTCGATTGCATCCGGTTTTATACTGAAAGTGGACATATCTGGTATGCTTGAGAAATTTAGCGGTCCAAATTTTAAATGTTGGCAACAATGCATAAAAATTTGGTTCACGACCATAGGTTTGTTATCTGTTCTGAAACTCGGTTGTCTTTCGGTTTCTGAAACTAAATATGATCCTGCTGCGGTGAATGCGGTTGTAGAGTGGAAAGAGAAGGACAATATATGTCGTGGTTGCATTTTGTTGGCTCTGTCCAACACCTTGTTCGATGTATACTGTTCCTCGTCTACCACTGCTAAAGCCCTATAGGATCAACTTGACAAAAAGAACAATACCGAAGACCAAGGTCTTGAGAAGTACTCGGTTGCCAAGTTTCTGAAATATCAGATGGTAGAGGGCAAGCCGGTCACTGAACAGGCACACAAGTTTCTGTTGTTGCTCCACAGTTTGGCTGAGGCTGATATGAAACTTCCTGAGAAGTTTCAAGTTATGACCATCGTGGAAAAATTTCCTAAGTCTTGGGTAGACTTTGGTATGTCTCTCAAGCATCGTAGAGGGATGATCTCCTTGGATGATTTTATGGTAGCCATAGCCATTGAAGAAGAGCATAGGAGTCAGAAACAGGTTGTGATGCCAACTGAACAACCTAAAGTGAACATGATGACCGGATATTTTAAAGGAAATGAACAAAAACCAAAATCTGCAATGAAAAATCAATTTAAACCTATGGCCAAAATCCAGGAAAAGGCAAAGAACAAATTGTGCTGGAACTGTGGGCAGGTTGGGCACTGGGCTAAGGAATATCCTTCCAAGAAGGCCAAGGCTCATGGGACCACAGATGAAATGCCTCAAGTCAATATGGTGACTGAGATCGTTGAGACCAATACTGGGTATGTTTTTGTTAACACATAAATCTATCATGTTTATGAGTCAACTTAGTGGTTGGTTGACACTGTGGCTAATGTGCATGTTTATGCTGATAAGTCTGTCTTTGTCTCATACCAGGCTGCTGCAGGAAGATCCGTGACTATGGGCAATTTAATGGCTGCAAAGGTGTTAGGGATTGGATGTGTGGATCTGAAGTTTCCTTCAAGACGAGTTCTATCTCTATATAGAGTGCACCATGTGCATGTAGTTAGAAGGAACATTTTAAGTGGTTCATGTCTAGTTATAAAGGGTTATAAATTTAACTTTAAATGTAATAAAGTTGTTATTTTGCATTCTGAAATATTTATTGGCAAGGGGTATTTAGATGATGGTTTATTTAAACTTCGTGTTGAAAATGTTTGCAGTGATAAATTAGAGAATGATGTTTCTTTTGATTCATTGTCTAATATTGTTTATAATGTAGAATCATCTAACTTGTGACATAATAGATTGGGTCATGTGAATTTTAATTCTGTAAAATGCATGATGAACTTGAAGATGATTCCTGAGCATTCCATAGATAAAACTAAAAAATATGAAAATTGTGTGCAAGGAAAACAATGTAAGAAACCATTCCATATGATTGTTAGAGATTCTGAAATATTGGATGTGGTGCACACAAATATCTGTGAGTTTAATGGAGTGTTAATCAGAAATCATAAAAAATATTTTATCACTTTTATAGATAATGACACTAAATATTATTATGTGTATCTGCTAAAATCAAAAGATGAAGCTTTTGATAAGTTTCTTATTTTTAAGAATGATGCAGAAACACAAACTGGTAGAAAACTTAAAATATTGAGGTCTGATAGAGGGGGAGAATATACCTCTAACGAACTTGATGAATATTGCAAATTTGTTGGCATAGTTCATGAGTTTACTGCTCCATATTCTCCTCAATCTAATGGGATTGCAGAAAGAAAGAATAAAACCCTAACTGACATGATAAATGCTCTACTTGAGAGTTCTGGATTACCTACCTATATGTGGGAGGATGCTTTGAATACGACTTGTCATATTCTGAATAGAGTTTCTCAGAAGCATAAGGATAGTATCCCTTTTGAACTCTGGATAAATAGAAAATCTAGCTTGAAATACCTTAAAGTGTGAGGATGTCTTGCAAAGGTACTTGTCCCAGAGTACAACAGGAAGAAATTGGGTCCTAAAACCATAGATGTTGTCTTTTTGGGTTATGTAGAGAACAATTATGCCTACAAGTTTTTTGGTAATTAAGTCTGAGATATCTGGCATAAATGTAAACTCTATTGTTAAGCTTCGAGAAGCTACATTCTTTGAGGATGTATTTTCCATGAAAGTTGGTGTACCTCAGAATCTTTCTTCTTTAGATATATCTTCAACTTCTGGTTCTATTCCCGAACATATGGAAAGGATGACAGATGTGGGGGTTGAGCCATCTTGTTCCCACCCTAGACCAATTGAGTATGAAGAAGTGGTTGAACCAAGAAGGAGCAAGAGACCACGAATTACCAAGGATTTGGGAAGTGATTTTATCGCTTACCTTATCGAGGATGATCCTCCTACTTTCCGAGATACAATGGCTTCACCTGAAGCAAGGCATTGAAAATACGCTATAAAGAGTGAAATGGACTCCATTGTCTCTAATGACACTTGAGAACTGGTTGACCTTCCTCGTGGTAGTTACACTATTGGGTGCAAATGGATCTTTAAGAAGAAGTTGAAACCAGATGGATCTATTGATAAATACAAGGCAAGACTGGTTGCCAAGGGGTTCAAACAAAAGGAGGGAATAGATTATTTTGACACCTATTTTCCGGTTACTCGGATGACCACAATTAGGGTGCTTATTGCACTGACTTCCATTTATGATCTCTCAGTCTATCAAATGGACGTGAAGATTGCCTTTTTACATGACAATCTTGAAGAAGAGATCTATATGGATCAACCTGAGGGTTATGTAGCTCCTGGTAATGAAAATAAAGTTTGTAGACTTGTTAAGTCATTATATGGATTAAAACAAGCCTCTAAACAATGACATGAGAAGTTTGATAATGTTATTTTATCATTTGGCTTTGTTATCAATAAATCTAATAAATGTGTTTATTGCAAAGTTAAAAATGCTGCATGTATTATTTTATGCCTATATGTAGATGATATTCTATTGTTTGGTTCCAATATAGGAATTGTGAATGAGACGAAATCGTTTCTTAGTAGTAAATTTGATATGAAGGATATGGGTGTTGCAAATGTGATCTTGGGCTTAAAACTGACTCATTCAGCTGATGATATAACTATTTTTCAATCTCATTATGTTGAGAAAGTACTTAAAAAATTTGGCTATAACCAAGGGAGATCTGTAGCAACTCCATATGACCCTTTTATTCCTCTTTACAAGAATACAACTGGTGTTCTTGTGTCTCAATTAAGGTATTCTCAGATTATTGGAAGTTTGATGTATCTTGCGAATTGCATAAAACCAAATATTTCGTTCTCCGTGACAAAATTAAGTAGATACACAAGTTATCCAAATCACACTCATTGGAAGGCATTGGACATGGTACTTAGATACCTGAAAGAAACTATTTTCTTGAGTTTGCATTACAAGAGATTCTCTGTCGTTCTTGAGGGATATAGTGATGCAAGTTGAATAGCCATGAACTCTATGAGTTATGGCGTAACAGGGTATGTATTTACCTTGGGTGGCGATGCAGTCACCTCGAGATCAGTAAAGCAGACCATCTTGTCACGGTCTACTTTTGAGGCTGAGCTTTGTGCTTTATATGTCACAGGAATGAAAGCTGAATGGTTAAAAGGACTTCTAGAGGAACTTCCTTTAATGAGCAAACCAATTCCTGCCATATCTGTACATTATAATAATATAACAATAATTGCAAAAATTAAAAGTACAAAATATAATCAAAAGCAGAGAAGACACATCCAAGTCAGAATAAAATCTGTAAGGGAACTGGTGTCTCAGTCAGTGGTTGTTGTGGACTATATTGGATCCAAAGAGAACACAGTTGATTCATTAACGAAAGGATTAGATAACTCATTAGTCCTGAAATCCAGAGAGGGGATGAGACTGAAACCCATCAGTAGTTCATCTACACTGGCAACCCAACCTAACTGAGTGGACATCCCACAAAGTAGGTTCAATGTGGTAACACTACAAGAAAAATGCTAATTAGCGACGGAAATTTGAGACGGATTTTTTACGTTGCAAATTTGCGAAGGATCAGCGAGCGAAAACTATTTGTCGCTAACATTTGAAATATTTGCAAAATTAGCGATGAAAATATCTCCATCGCTAAATTTGTCGCTAATTAGCGATAGCTTAGCGACAACATTTTTTCGTCGCCAAAACTCTACGAAAAAATGCTAATTAGCGACGGAATTAGCGAGGGAATTTTTCCGTCCCTAATTCGTCGCTAATTAGAGACGGATTAGGGACGGAAAAATTCCCTCGCTAATTTCATCGCTAATTTTCGATTTAAACCGTCCACCTGAGGCGCGAAATTTTCCCTCCCCCCGTTCCGCACTGAATCTTGACCGTCAATTTGGGGTGATGATGTCATCCTATGCACAACCCTTATAAAAGGAGGTAAGGAAGGAACGAGGGTGTTCTTCCCCTCTTTCGAGCAGGAAAACGAGAGGGCGAAGAAGTATGTGCTTGGGCGAAGAGAGCCGTCGATTTCTTTAGCTGAAAGATTCCTAGCCGTAGATCACCAGTATCTCTCTCTGTGAAAGATTTCGGTGCTCGTAGGATTTTTTTGGTGAGTCGGCAGGTGATGGTTTTCGACCGGTCAAGGGTTTTCCGGTGTAGGTATTCTAAAACAGTAAGTCTCTCTCTCTCTCTCTCTCTCTTTGCTTCGTCTTGGATTCGATTTTGAGAGATTTCTGATTTTCTCTCGTTTTGGTTAAGCTCCTTTTTTATTTTTTAACTTTAATTTTTACTTTTCTTAAGGGATCTCAGTTTATTAGTTTTTTGTTTGTTCTGTAGAAACGATCAACCTTCATGTAGTCACAGATCTCTCTTCTCTTTCTCGCCTAAATATTTCGTGTCCCTTTTCTGTGCGAGTTTTTGCGGTGTCACAAAATTTGTGCATTAAGCACCTGATTGCCCTCCATCATGCCATACGACCCCTTCTCCCGTCGTGACTGGCTCGCTGCGGAAGAGCGTCCCGACGCCGAAATGCGCCGGTTCTGTAAAAAAAAAATTGCTCCCTGTCGGAGAACGTGCCGGCAGCGAGCAAATTTTTTATTTTTTTTTAAAATTTAACGACGGATTAGCGACAGATATTATCCATCGCTAATTTAAAATAGCGAAGGACTCGCGATGGATCATATCTGTCTTAAAGTAGTGACAAAATTAGCGACGGATAAGTTCTGGCACTACTTAGCGTCAAAAAATTCACGATGAAAGTTTTTTGTCGCTAATCTGACGTTAATCCGTTGCTAAACTGTTTAGCGACGGATTAGCATCGAATTAGCAACGGATTTAGGTCGTTGCTAATCCACAGGTTTATTGTAGTGTAATAACAAGTTGTAGGGTGAACTGGATAGCACTTTCTTAATGTGATATTATGTATCTGTGTCTGTTTCTCTGATTACTCTGGAAAGGTGCTGTAGCTGCAAGTTAAGAAAGAGTTAAAACTCTGAATGAGTTCAAAGCCTTCTAGGCGAGATGTTAGCATTGCATCTCTAGAGAAACCCACCTATGTGAGTGTGACCGTAGTTTAAGGAATTGGGTTATTCCTGAAGTCACTCATGAAACAGGATTCAGGCACATGGCCTTTAATGCGCCGCTCCTAAAGATTACAACCAGAACCTTTATCGTGTTGTTGCTAAGGACACTCCTACACCAAAGGTTCAAGTTCAAGACTTTAGTTCACTTCGTTCCTGTGGGGGTAAAGTTAGTCAACTAAGGTAGTGGTTCAAACCGAAAGGTACCATTACTAAAAGCATGATATGTCCTATTGCAGATTACTCCATCTTGCATCTTGGTTTCCTCCTGTTTTCATTCGTTGAATTTGTGGGGGAATGTTGGGTGTAAGTAGAGGAGAAGAGGGAATTCAAATAATGGAAAACTATGGGGACTACTCCTTTTTGGAGTATGTTTGGACTTGATGATGTGGAATAGTCCCATATTGAAGAGTTTCAAGAATGTTGTGGGCTTTATAACCTACATGGAAGCTCTTACACTTGTTCCAAAGAACAAGGGAATGGGATGACTACCACACACACATGCGCGTGCACCTGCCCGCCGTGCCGTGTCGTGCCGAGCCGAGCCGGGTTCAGGCCCTTTAGGGCCATATCCAATAAGAGTCCAATGATTTTTTTGCCCTGATTTTCTGTATTTTATTTGGATTAGATTATGGGTTAAGAGAATGGATAACAGATAGTTTCGTTAATGTGTCACAACCCCTCGTATTCCGTAACGGGTCTCTTCTATGCTTTTGTAACCGTTCGTGGGTTATAAAAACGTGGTTAGGGCTGGGGTTACAGATATACTGAGGAAGTCGCCTGCCTCTTCGTTTTCTCTCTCTGCTGCTATCTTTCTCTCTCGTTCTCTTGAGTTTTGTCAGAAAGGGGTTTTCTGCAACAGTGGTTTCGAGAGGTTGTCTTCGAAGGACGATCGACCATCGAAGTGCACCGATCTGGATCGTCGAGGCTATTATATCCTGAAGGAAGGACGCCAGACCCTATTTGCACCGTATGTGGGGGCAAATCTTCTCTAAGAGGGAGTACTTTCGTATGCCTTAGCCTATTATATAATACTAACAGGTTTCTGTTGTTTATATTATGTTCTTTGCATCTGTTTGTTCATTTGCATGTGTCTGGATTTTGGTATATTGCGAAACTCGACATGTTTGCTTCTTGTTTATGTTTCGATCAACTGTCTGTCGTGATTACTGTATTGATTCATATCCTATTGTATGTCATGCTGTTGATTGTGAAACAGTGTGATATGAAATATGATCCAAATATTGACCTCGATGTTCACTTTGTGCAAGACAAGGTAGTTGCGTGTAACCTTGTTGCTCAACACATCTCCACCAATGACCAGCTCAAAGGCATTCTCACCAACGATTTCATTATTTAAGGTCCAAGCTTAACGTCACTCCCTGACCATTCCGCTTGTAGGGGGATGTCAAAACATGTAAACCGGATCCAAGCTACACTATGCATCCCCATCAAGGTCCAATGACTCAAGGTAGCAGCTCCAAGTTGGAAAACAAAGATAACAAGTATATCCCAAATTGTGAGACTCCTGCTGTTTCTGAATTTGTAAACAAGAAAGACTTCATGTAAATCTGTTTCCTTAAGAGAACAGGCTGATCCCAATGTGTAAGCCTCTCTATAGATGGAGGACCTCTATCTCATGTTTAACGTGTGAGAGATAGAGGCATTGTGGACATAGGTTGTTCATACTACTTTAAAAGTTTTGTGTTTGGTGTGTGCTTCGGAGTTTTTCTTTCTAACATATGTGTGAAATCTCTTCCTTGGGAGTGAGCCATCCTTTTGGCCGTGTCCCTGCCTAACCCGTGAACGTCGATTTCTTTACTTAATACCAAATTTTCTAGCTTGGCTTTCCAAATTCAGCATCTTCGGAGGAATTTTTGTCAGACAAAGCAAAAGAAAAAAGTAAAAGCTTATTGGATGCTCTGAAATAATGTTTAGGCCAATTTACATATAGGTGCATAACATATGGCATATTTACTTCTAGCTGCCTAAAGCTTCAAATGTCAAAGATAAGCACCTAACATTTTAAGAAATTGCTCAGATGAATGCTTCAATATTTATAATCAAGTAACTTCTGAGTGTAAAATTAACTC
The DNA here is from genome assembly GCF_984573655.1 of Nuphar pumila. Lineage (NCBI taxonomy): Eukaryota > Viridiplantae > Streptophyta > Magnoliopsida > Nymphaeales > Nymphaeaceae > Nuphar > Nuphar pumila. The sequence continues at coordinate 31,235,991 of NC_143262.1, read as the reverse complement.
AGGCAGTCATCTGAGCAATTTCTTAAAAAGTTTATCTTCAATATTTGAAACCTGAGGGAGTTAAATGTAATTTTTCATATAATAGGCACCTATAAGAAATTCACCATGATATTTAATAACTACAGTTGTGGTAAGTGGTAACAGTGCACGAACGCTCACTGGTTGTTCTCTTTACAGGAGTTGGTATACTATCGACTCCATATGCGCTTTCTGAAGGAGGATGGCTAAGCTTGATGTAGCTGTTTCTACTAGCTGTCTTATGCTGCTATACTGGAATCCTTCTAAAACGATGCATGGATGCAGATCCACAAATCCGAACCTACCAGGATGTTGGTGATCTTGCATTTGGTAGTAAGGGAAGGATCATGGTCTCTGTTTTCCTCTTCCTAGAATTATACTTGGTAGCTGTTGAGTTTCTGATATTGGAAGGTGACAACTTAGCAAAACTCTTTCCCAATCTAAGTTTCAAATTTGGGGGACACAAATTTGGAGGGAGCCAAGGGTTCAATGTTTCGTCAGCCCTTGTGTTTCTCCCTACTGTTTGGCTCAGAAGCCTCAAGAGCCTCAAGTTGATGGCCTATGTTTCTGCTGGGGGTGTAGTGGCTTCTGTTATTGGTTTTTTTTGAAAGAAGAATGTGGCTTCTGTTATTGTTGTGGCTTTTGTTCTTTGGGCTGCCACTATTGATGGCGTTGGCTTTCTTCACCAAAAGGGAAAGCTTTTCAGCTTCAATGGAGTGCCCACTGCTGTCAGTATCATTGCATTTTGCTATTGTGGACACGCTTTGTTTCCCACTATCTATTCCTTAATGGACAGAACTGGATTCTCCAAGGTGACTTTCTCTTACACTAGAAACTGACTTCGATACTCTCTCTCTCTCTCTCAAATATTCATGGGAAATCTTCATATAGGGGCCCATTTTTATCTTATATTTTAAAAACAGACGCTTTCAAAAACGGCAATTTTAAAATCTTGATTACCAAGAAATAGACAACTAGGGGCTAAATCCTACTGGCCATAAACTCAAGTTATTATAAATTAATCTTGCGTGGGCCTATTGTGGTCCTGAGCCACAATAATTATGTTGATCCACATAGATCCGGTTCTAGAAGCAAAACCTAACCTTTGAATCATGATTTATTTACTATTTTCCTATGTTAAATGCAACTCCACAATGACAAAGCAGGTTATATGTTCCCCCACGGAACACGCAGGTGTGTATTCTCGGGTCTGAATGAGCGCCACATATGTAAGCACATGGGGCTTGTTTCCACGTGTGTGTGTCTGCATCACTTAGCATCGAAGTCCGGTGCATTTGCAAAGACTTAAGTACCCTTTCCTGCCATTAGCGCCATGAAACGACATTTCGAGTAAAGGACAAAAATGTCCTCCTGACAGAGTTTGCAAATACTTAAGTACCCTTTCCCATCATTAGCACTGTGAAATGGTGTTTCGAGTAAAGGACAAAAATGTCCTCTCGCCAGAAAGGGTTACAATCATCATCGTTTTCGCCCTAAGGAGTAAACTCCTTTGCTTTAACAGGAGCTCCTCGCAATATGTCGCCCTAAACATTTTGGATCACACTTTAACGACACACCATCTACTGCAACAGGAGCTTCCCTTGACAACGTAGCCTTTGCTGTCGTCTGCTGCCGTCGGAGCACCCTTTGTCGTCGTCTGCTGCCGCCGGAGCGTAGTCGGAGCACCGTTGCTACCATTGGCTGCATCTACCTTCTAGGTGTTTCTCCTCCACTGTTGGATTAGCAAAACTTGTGTCCTAGAAGGTGAGTTTTGTGTAAGTTTTCGTTATGTAAACAAATCAATTTGTAAATCCGAATGCTAAATCTTATAAGTGGTTGTACTATACATGCTAAATAACACCTATTTTCATACTGAAACAAAAGTCGTGAAAGGCAACGATATGTACTTATGAAGGCTAAATTTCTACAACGATTTGTAAGTTTGAAATTGACAAAGAGTTATACATTTAATACAGTAGTGATTTGTTCGGTGCAACAATCATTTATACGTTTGAAGCAGTAGCAATTTACGATTTATGATTTGTGATTTATATATTTAAAGCAGCAACAATTTATATATTTAATGCAGTAGCGATTTATGATTTACAATGATATGTACTTATGAAGGGTTCAATTTTTATAACGATGTGTACGTTTGAAGGAGTGATTTGTACGTTCGATGCAACAATGATTTATACGTTTGAAGCAGTAGTCATGTATATTTATGATTTATGAAGTTACCATGATTTGTACTTAAGTTTGCTAAATCGTACTACGATGTTTACTTAGGAAGCCAAAACGTTATAACGATATGTGTTACGACAATGAAGTCATACATGATACTTCAAGTACAAGGTTTTGATGATGAACAAGTGAATCAACTGCATTTCAGCTAAGGCAATGAAGAAAGATGACAAGAATTGAAGAATTCGATGAAGAATCTTTGAAGACTAGTGTGCAAATGTAAAATTCATTAAAAGTCTTAGATTCTTGTAAGAGCCTTACTTAAAGTGCATATTTCGGTTGCATTTCACCTAAAAAGTCTTTAGAAAAACTTTTCTAAAAGAACCCTTCATGAAAATCTTTTTTGAAAACTCTTTATTTAATTTTTCATGTTTATTAGTCGACCAATAGACTCACTAGCCGACTAATCCTTTTGCGCCAAATTTTCTAAGCAAAATGTCATTTTTGTCAAATTAGTCGACCAAAGGTTTTATCAGTCGACCAGACCGAATGTCTGTTTTCTGAAAACTTTAGCAGCAGTCGACTAATAATTTTATCAGTCGACCGAACAAAACATGTATTTTCAGAAAAATTTAGCAGCAGACGACTTAAAGATTTTTAAGTCTACTGATGATATTATCAGTCGACTAATTTTTTATCTAGTCGACTAAGTTTCAAAACTTCAGATTTTCAAACAGCTTGATAAACACATTAGTCGACCGACGATAACTGTCAGTCTACTAATAGTTAATTATCAGTCGACTAACTACTGTTCCAGTCGACTAATTATGTCATTTTTCCTGAAACTTTTAAAAGGCGTGTCTTTTCATTTTTTAAATGTTTTGATTGTTCAAAATGGACTATTTTGACACCCTTTCATAACCTCAACGTATAAAATATTTCAACTATAAATATGAGTACATTCCACACTCAAAAGCAATTCAATCCAATCGAATTACATTGAATTACTCTTTGTTTTTCACTCATATTCATTTTTTCACTCACTTGATATTTTTCACTCAAATTTCTTTGAGAGACAGTGAAATCGTGAGTTGAGTATTTTAACAACTTCAAAAGCCAATCACATCTCATTTGCATTTATAAGAAGGGCTCGTAGGTTGTTTGTAAGTTGATTATTTCATTTTTTCTGTAAAGGAAAGGACTCCTTGGTTTAAAGGAGTTGTTTGCTTTTAGTAGATTTGTTACTGAAAGTGAGACTGAATTTGGTCTGTGTATGATCTTGTAGTTACACAAGGTTGATAGTGGAAATCTCAAGTTGGTTTTGCTTGGGGACTGAATATAGGTCGGGAAAGACTGAACCAGGATAAATTCTTGTGTTCTTTTTGTGATTGCTTTGTGAATTTCAAAATCCGTCAAAATTTCAAAGACACTATTTAAAAGCACTATTCACCCCCCCTCTAGTGCTCGTTGCCTCGATCCTATAACACTTTCATTTGGTATCAGAGCAAGGTTAGTTATATTTTGATCTTACCATCATCTAGCATGACAACAACATCATCTCAGCATAAAGAAGGATGCTTCTCTGTTCGTCCTCTTCTCTTCGACAGAACAAACTATGGATACTGGAAAGTGAGAATGACAATATTCTTACAATCCATGGATCTCAAAATTTGGAGAGTTATTTCAGAAAAGTACCAAATGCCATCAACTGATTTCAGTCAATGGACCGATGAAGAAAAGAAGACTGCTTCACTTAATGTCAAAGTTATGAATGCATTGTATTGTGCCGTTGACAAGATAGAGTTCAATCGCATCTCTTAATGCTCTACAGCAAATGAAATCTGGCATACTCTTCTCGTGACTCACGAAGGTATGTCAAAGGTAAAAGAATCTAAAATTGCTTCTTTAGTTCATAAATTTGAATTGTTTAAAATGAAACAAAATGAATCTATATCAGACATGGTAACTAGAATGACCGATATTACTAACACTCTAAAACCCTTGAAAAAGAATATTCACAAGTGGATTTAGTCAAAAAAATTCTAAGGTGTTTAACTCTTGAATGGGAGAGAAAAACCACAACTATAGATGAAGCAAATGATTTAAATACTCTCACTCTTGAAGATTTGGTTGGTAACTTAATGGCATATGAAGTCCAACTTCAAGACAGACAAAAAGAAGAACCCAAGAAGAAATCTCTTGTTTTTAAGGCTACTTCTGACTCTGAAAATTCAGAAGAAGATGAAGACGAAGATATTGCCCTCATTACAAGGTAATTCAAGAGATTCATCAAAAAGGGAAGATTTCAAATAAAGATAAAGAAAACGAATTCTTCCAATCCTAATGAAGTCAAGTGCTTTAACTGCAAAAAGGCAGGACACATCAAGAAAGATTGTCCTCTTTTCAAAATCAAGACAAAGGACCAATTCAAGAAGAAAAAGGCATTTCAAGCATGTTGGGATGATAGTGACTCCTCTTTCGATGAAGAATCAAATGAAGAAGTCGCCAACATGTGTTTTGTAGCACAAGAAGACTCGGTAAGTCAATTTGAGTATGATGATTTATTAGAAGCATTTAATGATTTATATGCTAAATTTAGGAGTCTAAGTTCTAAAAACAAAGAGTTAAAAATTGTAAATTCAACTCTTGACTCTCACAACAAAGTGTTACTTCAAGAGATAGAAGATCTCAAGAAGGAAAACTCTTGTTAAGCATTTGAGATAAAAGAAATTGGAATTAGAACCAATCTCTTACAAAAAGAAATAACTAGTCCAAAAGAAAAATCAAATAATCTTCTTTCTATAGTGACCAAATTCACAAATGGACAAGAGAATCTAGAAAGACTTCTTGGTTCTCAAAGATGCTCGGTTAATAAAACCAGATTGGGATGTAGCTTCTTTGATACTCAAAATAGACCAAACTATGTGATGAAGAATCAAAGACAATATTCTCAACCATTTGTTCAAAGAACAAAATTTTCTTGTTATAATAGAAATGCATCTAATCATGGAACTTATAATGCTTATAAGCCTAGACATTATTACTCTAGAAATGCTAAATCTTTTTATATAAAGAATATTTATTATCAAAGGAAACCAAAATCTAAATGGATATGGGTTCCTAAGACTAACTCTCATAGACCCAAAAATAGAAATGGGTCAAATGCTTTGTCTTCCAATTTTGTTATAGGTACACAAAATAAGGAGCAAATGGATCTTGAACAACGGTTGTTCCAAACATATGACTGGAAGGCCGAAGTTATTTTCCACTCTTCAAAGTAAGGATAGAGGAACCGTCACCTTTGGTGACAATAACAAGGGAAAAGTAATCGGTATCAGTAACATTGGTAATCCAAAATTTCCCTTGATAGAAAATGTTCTTTTAGTAGATGGTTTAATGCATAATTTATTATCCATTAGTCAATTATGTGATAAAGGTTTTATTATTTCTTTTGAACATGATTTATGCTTAATTTCTTATTTTCAATTAAAAAAGATCATTTTTAAAGGTAAAAGAAGGAACAATGTGTATGAACTTTATCTAGATGAGTTACCCACTTTTAATGAAAAATGTCTTATTGTTTCAAATGAAATTCAATGGTTATGCACAAGAGACTTGGACATGTTAACTTTAAAATTATTTCCAAGTTATCCAAGAATGATCTTGTTAGAGGCCTACCTAGAATACCATATAAGAAGGATCACTTATGTGATGCTTGCCAAATGGGTAAACAAATTAAGAGTTCTTTTAAAGCAAAAGATATAGTTTCAACAAAACGTCCTCTTGAACTTTTACATTTAGATCTATTTGGACCATCTAGAATTCAAAGTTTGAATGGTAGCAAGTATGCTTTTGTTATAGTAGATGATTATTCTCGATTTACATAGGTGATTTTTCTAAAAAACAAAAATGATGCTTTTTCTGAATTTTCCAAACTTTGTAGAAGAATTTCAAATGAAAAATCTACATCTATTATTAAAATTCGTAGTGATCATGGTGGTGAATTTGAAAATGAATATTTTCTAAAGTATTGTGATTTACATGGTATATCTCACAACTTTGCTTTTCCTAGAGCGGCTCCACAAAATGAAGTTGTTGAAAGAAAGAATAGAACTTTGCAAGAATATGCTAGAACCATGCTACAAGATAAAAGTTTACCAAAATACTTTTGGGCTGAAGCAATAAATACAACATGTTATGTTTTAAACCGTGTTCTTATTCGATCAATCTTACATAAAACATGTTTTGAATTGTATTATGATCGTATACCAAAGATCTCATATTTCAAAATTTTTGGTAGTAAATGCTTCTTGTTAAATACCAAAGATAATCTTGATAAGTTTGATTCAAATTCAGATGAATCAATATTTCTTGGATATTCTTTTAGAAGTAAAGCTTATCGTGTTTTTAATAAAAGAACATCTTGCATTGAAGAATCTTTACATGTTGCATTTGATGAGAATTGTGAGCAGGTTATACCTTTAAGCGAAGGAGAAGAAGTCATACTTCAAGAAGAACCTTTGATAGAGAGTACCTCTCAAGAAAATGTTCCTCTTCAACCAGTTTGGAAAGAAGTTCCCAATCATCCACATGAACAAGTTATTGGAGAAATAAAGAGTGGTGTCCAAACTAGAAGACAATTGCAATATATTGCAAATATTGATTTCATATCTAAAATAGAACTAAAGAATATCAATGAGGCTTGTGATGGTGAATTTTAGCTTTTGGCCATGTCTGAAGAACTTAACCAATTTACTAGAAATGATGTATGGGATCTAGTTGATAGACCAAAGGATCATCCTGTAATTGGAACAAGATGGGTCTTCCGAAATAAGCTCGACGAAAATGGCGAAGTCATTCAAAACAAAGCAAGATTAGTAGCACAAGGCTATAATCAAGAAGAAGGCATAGATTTTGATGAAACCTATGCACTAGTGGCTCGATTGAAGTCAATTCGAATGATGCTTGCTTTTGCTAGTTACATGAATTTTAAGTTATATCAAATTGATGTTAAGAGTGCATTCTTAAATGGACACATCAATGAAGAAGTTTACATAGAGCAACCTCCAGGCTTTGAAAATGAGAAATATCCAGAAAAAGTCTACAAATTAAAAAGAGCTTTGTACGGACTTAAACATGCACCAAGAGCGTGGTATGAAAGACTACGAAATTTTCTAGAAAAATCTGGTTTTTCCATTGGTCGGGTAGACTCCACTTTATTTATTAAAAATCTTAATTCAGATATGCTTATTGTGCAAATTTATGTTGATGACATAATATTTGGTTCTACTAATGATTCTCTTTGTAAAGAATTTGCTAAAGCTATGCAGAAAGAGTTTGAAATGAGCTTGATGGGCGAATTAAACTACTTCCTTGAACTTCAAATAAAGCAAATTGAAGAAGGAATCTTCATCAACCAGGCTAAGTATACAAAAGAACTTCTCAAGAGATTTGGGATGGACTCATCGAAATCAAGAAGAAATCCTATGAGCACAACTACTTCTCTTGATAAAAATGAAAATGGTAAAAATGTAGATACTAAGCTCTACAGAGGTATGATCAGATCTCTATTATACTTAACTGCTAGTTGACCTGATATAATGTTTAGTGTTTGTATGTGTGCTAGATTTCAAGCTAATCCAAAGGGATCTCATTTAACTGCAGTAAAACAAATTCTTCGTTACTTGAAAGATACTTCAGATTTTGGTTTGATTTACCCAAAATCATCTTCCTTTGATTTAGTTTCATATAGTGATGCAGATTTTGCAGGAAGTAAATCTGATCGCAAGAGTACTAGCGGAACTTGTCATTTCTTAGGAAATTCTTTAGTCTCTTAGTTTAGTAAAAAGCAAAATTCAGTGTCACTCTCAACAATTGAAGCAGAATATATAGCGGCTAGTTTAGCGTGTTCACAAGTATTATGGATAAAAAAAACCTTAAAAGATTTTGGTTTGAATTACTCCACAACAACTATTTATTGTGATAACACTAGTGCTATAAATCTTTCAAAAAATCCTGTTCAGTACTCAAGAACTAAGCACATTGAAGTTAGACATCATTTCTTACGAGATCATGTGTTAAAAGGAGACATTTCGTTAAATTTTATATCCACTAATGAACAACATGCCAATATCTTCACTAAACCACTTAAAAATGAAGATTTTATGAGAATTAGGAGAGAACTAGGCATTTGCTCATTTTTAGATTTATAAAATTTGTTTTTAAAATACTGTTTTTGAAAAATCTCAAAAGCGCACCTTATTAGTCGACCGATAAAATTCTAGTCGACTGATGTTTTTAAATTTCAACTGAAGTGGCCCGATACCCCTTGGATTTTTTTTTGGCAATCATTTTTTTTAACACACCGTTTCATTTTTATGCCCGTATGTTTTTCCCTTTTCATAAACGAAACCCTCTCTCTCTCCTCTGTCTCTTCTAAAAACCCCTAGGAGTGCCAGACGAACTCCTCCTCACCGGAATCCTCTTGCCGTGACAGGGTGCCTCTTCAGCCAACGACGCTTGCGACAGCCTCTTCTCACCTGCCGACATCCACTGCGTCACCTCATGTTCGCCGAACTCTTTATCGCCTCTTCTCTCTTGCCTAAAATCCGTGGAAACTCGACATTCCTTTTTGGTGGATTGTTACTGTCGATTGATTTGGCCACTAACAAAGATTTTGATCGGTGAAGGCCTATTGTCCATCAAATCCTCTTCAGCGTATCAACGAAGCACTGTCCGCATCGCACGGAGGCTTCTCCAGTTTTTCTTTGGCAGATAGCTATCGTCCTCCACAAACCCTAGGAGATTTTAATCTCTTGCCGAAACCGACATCAACAATGATTCTCTTTGACAGGTGAATTTGTTTAATTCTTAACAACCATGCCTCGTCAGAAAACAACCTTCGCACAAGGTACCCCTCTATCTACACCACAAGCACATCATAAATTTTCTCTCTGACTACTCAGAAATCCTCTTTTATATGATACTTTTGGATCGATTTCTGCACTTCCTATTTTACCAGACCGAAATGTCCTGTTTCACCTATTTTCTCATTACAAAATCAGAGAATTATTTATAGACATTTCACATCTGTTTGACGTCGGTTCAAACCCTCTTCATTATCCTTTTTTGATCCATTTGTTTTACACAAATTTACAAATTGATCATGAAACTAGATTTCTTTCCTCTCTTGTTCGCGATGTTGAAATTGAGTTTGATTCTAAACTTCTTGGACAAATCTTAGATATTCCACCTTCAGAAACTCTTTTCAATACTATTGAACTTAATGATGAAAGAATTTTTGAACAAATTCTTCTTCCCGGTGCACCTCATTGTCCTCCTTTCAAAAATACCAATTTTCAAACTCGCGCTCGCATTGCTGGACAAATTCTTGCCCACAATGTTCTACCTAAAATTGGATCTTTTGATTACTATTCCACAGATCTCTCTACGGCTCTTTACGTCTTATTTGGAAATATTTTGGTAAATTGGGCCAACATGTATTTTACTACTGTGTGGAAACAAAAACATTTTCTTCCGTATGGATGTCTTCTTACTCATATTTTCAGATATTTCAAAGTACCCCTAACCAATGAAAAATATATTGAACAAAAGGAGTTCTTTGATCAAACTATTTTTAAATATATGAAAATCAAATATCTGCCTCCTTTAAACTTTGATCAAACTGAACCATCTGAACCCTCACCCTCTGAACCCTCACCATCGCCTGTGACACCTTCATCTCAAGCAAAATGAAAGAAATTCTCTACTAGTCAAGACAATGATGAAATTTTGCAGAGAATGGAAGCTTTGGAGCTGCATCAACACACTTTTCGTGAAGATGTGACTCAATAACTTTCTTCAATTTAGAAAGATATTGCTGAACTCAAGGAGATGATCAAGCAACATTTCTCTTGAACTTTGTTTACTATCATTACTGAACTTTGATACTTTCTAGGTTGTAATCTTTTGAACTTGAATTTGCATTTTTTTTGCTATATCTTCACTTACTCTTTTTTATTATGACGAAGGGGGAGAAAAATATAGAACTTGCATGAGAAATTATGAGAAAAAGACACATGGATGGAAACACATGGATGGAAATTATTGGAGAAAAAGAACATGCCACATGGAGAAAAAGAACATGCCACATGAAAATTGCATATTGTATCATGACATGAAAATTGCATCATGTGAAAGAATTGAAAACTGCATTCATGAAAAAGTTTTAGAAATGCATGAAGTAATGCAAAACAATCAATATGTGATATATGTGCTTTGATTGTACTAACTTCTAATGTTTTGCAGCATATTGATAGGGGGAGTAAAATCTCCATCTAATGCATCTAAATGCTCCATCTTTGACTAAGTTTGTCATCATAAAAAATGGGGAGATTGTTACGACAATGAAGTCGTACATGATACTTCAAGTACAAGGTTTTGATGATGAACAAGTGAATCAACTGTATTTCAACTAAGGCAATGAAGAAAGATGAGAAGAATTGAAGAATTCGATGAAGAATTTTCGAAGACTAGTGTGCAAATGTAAAATTCATTAAAAGTCTTAGATTCTTGTAAGAGCCTTACTTAGAGTGCATATTTCAGTTGCATTTCACCTAAAAACTCTTTAGAATTTTTTTTCTAAAAGAACCCTTCATAATTTTTTTTTTTGAAAACTCTTTATTTAATTTTTCATGTTTATTAGTCGACCAATAGACTCACCAGCCGACTAATCCTTTCGCGCCAAATTTTCTAAGCAAAATGTTATTTTTGTCAAATTAGTCGACTGAAGGTTTTATCAGTCGACAGGACAGAATGTCTATTTTTTGGAAACTTTAGCAGCAGCCGACTAATGATTTTATCAGTCGACTTGACAGAACATGTATTTTCAGAAAAATTTAGCAGCAGTCGACTTAAAGATTTTTCAGTCTACTGATGATATTATCAGTCGACTAATTTTTTCTCTAGTCGACTAAGTTTTAAAACTTCAGATTTTTAAACGGCTTGATAAACACATTAGTCGACCGACGATAACTGTCAGTCTACTAATAGTTAATTATCAGTCGACTAACTACTGTTCCAGTCAACTAATTTTGTCATTTTTCCTGAAACTTTTAAAAGGCGTGTCTTTTCATTTTTCAAATATTTTGATCATTCAAAATGAATTGTTTTGACACCCTTTCATACCCTCAACGTATGAAATCTTTCAACTATAAATATGAGTGCATTCCACACTCAAAAGCAATGCAATTCAATCGAATTACATTGAATTACTCTTTGCTTTTCACTCATATTCATTTTCTCACTCACTTGATATTTTTCACTTTAGTTTTTCACTCAAATTCTTTTGAGAGACAGTGAATTCGTGAGTTGAGTATTTTAACAACCTCAAAAGCCAATTTCATCTCATTTGCATTTATAAGAAGGGCTCGTAGGTTGTTTGTAAGTTGATTATTTCATTTTTTCTGTAAAAGGAAAGGACTCCTTGGTTTAAAGGAATTGTTTGCTTTCAGTAGGTTTGTTACTGAAAGTGAGACTGAATTTGGTCTGTGTATGATCTTGTAGTTACACAAGGTTGATAGTGGAAATCTCAAGTTGGTTTTGCTTGGGGACTGGATATAGGTCGGGAAAGACTGAACCAGGATAAATTCTTGTGTTCTTTGTGTGATTGCTTTGTGAATTTCAAAATCCGTCAAAATTCCAAAGATGCTATTTAAAAGCACTATTCACCCCCTCTAGTGCTCATTGCCTCTATCCTATAACACTTTCATATGTACTTATGAAGGGTGCAATTTGTATAATGATTTATACATTTACACTACAAGAAAATATGTTGTTAGCGACGGAATACTTTCGTCGCTAGTTAGCGACGGATTAACGAGCGAAAAAATCCGTCGCTATAATGAATGAAGTTTACGAAAATAGCGACGGAATAGCTCCCGTCGCAAAATCCGTCGCTATGTAGCGACGGATTTTGCGACATAGTGTTTCGTCGTGACAGACACAACATTTGGCAACGGCCTTTGCAACGAAAGATTTTCCGTCGCTATGTAGCGACGGACTGGGCGACGGAATATTTTCCGTTTCTAGTTTCGTAAATTTCATTTACATCGGCTTAGCGATGGAATTAATTCGTTGCTAAGCCGTCACTAATTTTCGAATAACCCTAATCCCCGACAACTTTTCCTTTTCTTCTTTCACTGCTCCCGCTCCCGCCGTTCGCCAGTTCTGGTCGTTCGCCCGCTCCTGCCGTTCGCCCACTCCCGCCGTTTGCCGTACGCCGGTCCCACTCTCGTCGTTTGCCGGTCCCACTGTTCGCCGCCGCCCGAAGATAGGTAAACGAGGGGGTCGGCCCCCCCACGTTTTCCGGCAGGGGGTTAACCCCCTGCCGGAACAACAGAGGGTTAACCCCCTACCTGTTCCGGCAGGGGGTCGACCCCGGCAGGGGGTCGACCCCCTGCCTTTCCGATAGGGGGTTAACCCTCTGCCGGAACAGGCAGGGGGTCGACCCCCTGCCAGAACAGTAGGGTAGTCGACCCTCTGCCGGAACAACCTCTTTTTTTTGTGTGTGGTGACTTCATTTTAAAACATCATTTTTTTTGTGCAGATTTTTCAACGAAACCAGCTTGTGCTCAGCCACCTGTGGTAAGTAAGTGACAAAAACAATGCAAATCGGGTAAATACCTCTGGTGAGTAAGTGATGCAAGCTTATTACATATTATTTAATTTATTAGATGTAACACTTTATTGTTCACACACTCACTTAGTTGTTGATATTTAGGGTTGCTTTGTTAGAGTTCGAAGATCATGCTGAGCATGATTTTAATGTATGAATATGGAAGTGTTCTTATTTTTGGAGTACGGAGTCCATGCTAGGCATGGTAGTAGTTAGTGAAATATTGAAGTGTGTTTGCTGCAGGTACATGCTTGCCATTTGTTTGATATGAATGATTATAATGTATTGCAATGTTTGATGTAATTGTATCCATGCTTGCATGTAGTTATTTTCAATTTGATTATGACTTCCATGTGAAATTGTATAATGAAAGCATGCTTCAAATGATTGTATTGTGTCATTAATAGTTTGCACATGAAAATATTAAGTTATCAATGCATGCATCAAAATTCTTGTTATTGTATGACATCATATATTGCATGATAAATTTGATATTTTCTTCATCGTAGCATTATGATTGTTCTCTTTTAATTCGTTAGGTTATTATTCGTAACATCATAAGAAAATGACTGCAAACCATGAATGAATGTACCGTAGGATAGTGGACAATGAGTTATCGCATGAATATATGAATGGTGTTGAAAGTTTTATTGAATTGACAACGACAAGTGTCAGTACAGTGGATCCCACAGGTCAGATTAGGTGTCCCTGCAAGATTTATAAGAATAATCGATTTGTAGAACCTCATAGCGTTAGACATCACCTATACAGGAAGGGTTTTGTGAGTGATTATCAGAACTGGATGTTTCATGGAGAAGAATTTAGAAACGATTTTGATGCATGGGTGAATGTGGTGCACGATAATTCATATACGGATTTGATATTTGATGTTGTAGGAACAGAACTAGGCTCTGCTATGAGTTCTAGTGATGTAAGAATTGTCGTAGATGAAGAATCACCAAACGATGCAGCTAGTAGATTTTATGATTTACTTAGAGATGCTGATGAGCCACTTTGGAACGGTTGCGAGAGTCACACTATCTTGTATGTAGTTCTTCAACTAATGAATTTGAAGTTCGAGTATAATTTGAGTCAATCATGTTTTGACCGTTTGTGCATGATTGTGAAGAGTATGTTGCCCAAAGATGAAAAATTGCCACAAAATTTCTATCATGCGAAAGTTATGGTCAACGCTCTAGGTATGGGTTACAAAAAGATTGATGCTTGTCCAAATCACTGCATGTTGTATTTCAAGGAGCAAGAAAACAACATATCATGCCCGTCATGTGGGCATCCTCGGTTCAAGCCAAAGACAAGAGGCAATGGTAACACGAGATCAAAGGAAGTTTCATACAAGTCGCTCTGCTACTTTTCTATCACTCCTAGATTGCAGCGATTGTATATGTCTTCAAGGACAGCTAAACACATGAGATGGCATGCAAATAAAGTTCGACATGATGAAAACAAGATCATGCATCCTGTTGACGTTGAAGCTTTGAAGCACTTTGATCGTACTCATCAGAACTTCAAAATGGAAGTGCGAAATGTTAGACTCGGTCTATGTACAGATGGATTTAATCCATTTGGGGGTAGATCAACTCCATACTCATGCTGGCCAGTATTTGTAACTCCATACAACCTTCCACCAAGCTTGTGTATGAAACGTCCAAATCTTTTCTTGTCTCTGTTGATCCCTGGTCCGACCTCACCTGGCAAAAATCTTGATGTATATTTAAGGTCATTGATTGATGAACTAAAAGTACTGTGGGATGACGGTGTTACCACGTATGATGCCCACAAAAAACAAAATTTCAACATGAAGGTCGTTGTTTTATGGACAATCAGTGAATTCTCTGCATATGGTATGCTATCTGGTTGGAGCACACATGGGAGGTTGGCATGTTCGTACTGCATGGAGGATTTCAAAGCTTTTAGATTGAGGCATGGAAGGAAACCTTGCTGGTTTGAGTGCCAGCGTCGATTTCTACCCAGCGACCATCCGTTCCGATGATAAAAGAATGCGTTTAAAGCAAGCACAACTGAAACGAAAGGTTCATCCTCAAGATTGTCTGGCATAGAGATTCTAAGAAGATTGCGATACTTTCCAGATGTATTAACAGATGCTCGCAGTCCTACACCCTTCCATGGATTTGGGAAGGATCACAATTGGACGAAGAAATCTATTTTTTGGGAACTACCGTACTGGCCGACCCTATTGATACAACATAATTTGGATGTGATACATATGGAGAAAAATGTGTTTGATAATGTGTTCAATACAATAATGAATGTTAAAGGAAAAACGAAGGATAATTCGAAGGCTCGTATGGATTTAAAATTAATATGTAA
Organism: Nuphar pumila; assembly: GCF_984573655.1. Lineage (NCBI taxonomy): Eukaryota > Viridiplantae > Streptophyta > Magnoliopsida > Nymphaeales > Nymphaeaceae > Nuphar > Nuphar pumila. The sequence goes on along the minus strand of NC_143262.1, from coordinate 31,220,765 downwards.
AAGACCAAAATTGAAACTCAAAGAGTATAATGGAAAAATACTGAAACCAAAGGCAAAGTACGTGCTCGGACCTGATCAAATAAAACATGTATGTCAATGGTTGAGACAATTGAGATTTCCAGATGGATATGTCTCTAACATTGTTTGGGTTGTGAAGATTGACGATGGACAGTTATATGGGTTGAAGAGCCATGATTGTCATATCTTTATGCAACAATTGATACCCCTAGCATTCCATGATATGTTAGACAAACCTATATGGGTGGTTTTGTCTGAGTTGAGCAGATTTTTCAGAATATTGTGCACATCGGAGCTCGTAGTATCAGATGTAAAGAATCTCGAGGACTCTGTCATCACCATTGTTTGTCTGCTAGAAAAGATATTTCCGCCAGCATTTTTCGATGTTATGGAACATTTGATCATACATTTGCCATATGAACTAAGGGTTGGTGGCCCTGTGCAATATCGATGAATGTACCCATTTGAAAGGTATATGTTTTTTTATATTTGTCTCTTTAATGACAAATATTTAAAATTTGAAATGTATATTTTTGCCAGATGCATGTTCGACCTCAAAAAAAAGGTTCGTAATAAAGCAAGAGTAGAAGGCTCTATTTGTGAGGCGTACACTTTAAAAGAGATTTCAAATTTCTCATATATGTACTTCAAACCTCATATTCCAACACGTTATACGTGCCCGCCCCGTAACGATGATGGAGAACAGGTAACTGTAGCTGACACACTGTCGATATTTCAACCACTTGGGCATGCATTTGGTAGTTGCCGATCAAGGCTCTTGACAGATCAAGAGCAAGACGCAACACACATCTATATTCTTTTTAATTTCTCACAAATCCACCCATACATCAAGTATATGTAGACGCAACACAATTATAAATCCTTTTATGTTCTATACATGGATACATGGCTCGGTAATATAAGTATTTGTGCTTTGCAGACGATTTGATCTGGAGTTGCAAAGAGAAGTTTCACATCTCATTGATGTAGAAGTACAAAAAGAACGTGAAACTAAGTTTGTGGAGTGGTTGAAACAGTTGATAAAGAAGCTAACATAAATTTTGTACTTGTAAACAACACTAAGTTACTTAATTGGTCGTGATCACAATTATTGTTTTTGTCTGTGCGTAGGTCCGCCATGGTGATGTTAAAGATCAAGGAATATGTGATTTAGAAAATGGTCCGACCAAAGTTGTGCAATGCTACAACGGGTACATCGTAAATGGCTATCGATTTCATACAAAAGATTACAGTATAAACAAATCAACGATGAATTGTGGCGTGTGTGTCAAGGGTAGCAGCTATGGTGAAAATGAACATAATTACTACGATGTTATAGAGAAAATAATGGAGTTGACTTACTTAGGCATAAATAACAGAGTAACTTTATTCAAGTGTCATTGGTTTGATCCAACTGCAACAAGACTCGACAAAGCTTCAGGCATTGTGGAGGTGAATCATAAATCCAGGTTTGAAACATATGAATCATTCATATTAGCCTCGCAAGCTCAACAAGTTTATTATACTTCATATCCGAGTATAAAAAAGTCAGATAGAAATGAATGGTGGGCAGTTTGCAAGGTGAAGTCCAAACTATACCCTGAGTATGATCAGTTACAAGAAGATGAGTTAGCTGAAGACAGCGATGACTATCAATCAGATGATATCTATGACTTCGCTTATGGTCACGATGTTGCGCATGATATGCATGTCATATCTCCATTGGCCGATGAAACATTCATAGAGGAATGTGATCCAAATGATGTACCAAGTGGATGGGTAAACAATGAAGAAGAAGAAGAAGAAGAAGAAGAAGAAGAAGAAGAAGAAGAAGAAGAAGAAAGTCAAACAAGTGACGAAGAAGAATTCTCAAGCTAGTGAGCAAAATCTTGTAATACAACCCTCTATTTAAATGCATTGCAATACTTGATGTGAATGATTTGAATGATTTGAATGTATTGTAATACTTGATGCAAATGGATGAGTTGTATTGCAATACTTGATGTGAATGATTAAAAATTTTATTTGAATGTATTGTAATACTTGATACGAATTATTAGAATGCATTGTAATACTTTATGTGAATGATTTGAATTATTTGAATGTATTGTAATACTTGATGAGAATGAATGAGTTGTATTGCAATACTTGATGTAAATGATTTGAATTATTTGAATGTATTGTAATACTTGATATGAATGATTCAAATGCATTGCAATACTTGATGTGAATGATTTGAATTATTTGAATGTATTATAATACTTGATACGAATGATTTGAATTATTATAATACTTGATGTAAATGATTTGAATTATTTAAATGCATTGTAATACTTGATGCGAATGATTTGAATGCATTGCAATGCTTGATGTGAATGACTTGAATGCATTGCAGTACCTGATATGAATGATTTGAATATATTGTAATACTTGTTGCGAATCATTTGAATGTATTGCAATACTTGATGCGAATGATTTAAATTATTGTAATACTTGATGCAAATGACTTAAATGTATTGTAATACTTGATGTGAATTATTTGAATGTATTGTATGACATATGTTATTTGTTAGAATATGGTTCGTGGAGGTTACAGTGGTCGCTCATCCAGTAGTGGCCAGGCCCAACCTTCATCTTCACGGGCTCTTGTGATAGGTATATCATTTAACTAATTGGATGCTTGAATAGTTCAAATGCGCATTCTGAGAATTTCTAACGTATTTTTTTTACAGATGATGTTTCGCCTATACACAACCCACCTACACTAGTTGATCACACAAGTCAGGAGCCAACACAGGAAGCAGGGTCTTCTCAGTCTGGCACAAGAAAACTCATTTGAATAGTGTATATCGATAATCGACCATAAGTATTTCGTTTTCAATTATTGCATATCATATAAATATTTTATATTGATATTTACTGTGTACCAACTCATGTGCAGCACGAGGTTTGAGCCACAAGAAGTAGTACGGGAGATTAGGAATTCACTTCTTCAACATCTACCAGGACCGGTTGCTCAATGAAAAGAGTACTCAAAGGAGGTGTTAGACAGATTGTGGTCCTCATTCACGGTATACAGTTGTTTCTCATAGTTAATGTGTTTCATATTTAATTTTTTTAAGTCATATCTACTCACTTTCTGAAAATATTTGTAGGCTTCGAATCGCTTCGCAACTACGGTGGAAGAAAATGATGTAAGGAAGGTGTGGCAGAAGGTGGCTGTCAATCGATTTGCAGACATGCTGCACAATATGAAGACTGCAACAAAAAAATCATCTAGCGTAATAGATGATCCACTACAGTGGAAGGGTCATGGCCCTATTACTATCAGGAGAGATTATTGGGATGAAATATGCGATAAGTGGGCGGGAGATGCATTTTGAAATCGCTCTGCGAAGGCTGCACAAAATCAAGCGAAAATGCTCGAAGCCCATCTACACACAAGTGGATCTAAGACATTTGGGAGCCACCTGAAGAAAATGGCAACTCATTAATATATAATATTAATTTTATAAGTATTGTTGCAAACTTGTGAACTAAATCTTTTGTCCTTTAACTTCACAAGAAGCAGAAAAAGGAGACATTGTACTATATAAGGATGTGTTTGTTGAAACATATAAACGGAAGACCACGGGAGTCTTCGTATCAGAGAAAGCGAGAACGACAACGATATGTATTTATTCTATTAATAATCATTGCAATATGCAAGTTATCATAATGTTATCATTAATTATTAATGCATACTTTAAACATTATTTTGTAGGAGGCATATGAGGAACATATGATAGAGCGATATGGCGATGACGCTACTCAGCATCCATCATTTGATCCTGCAGCATGGGTGACTGCAGCAGGTGAACCCAAAAAAAGTCGCGTGTTCGGGTTTGGGAGTAATATGAACACTTCACTAGTTATTGCTTCTTCCAGTTACGACTCATAGACTTCTTCCGCCGACATAAGCTCCAAGCAGCAGCCTATTCTTTCTGGTAATGATGTACGCCAGATCATTAAGGACACACTGAATGACTACTTCCATGACACCGCCGCCCCCTTTCTCCGAGATGAGTTCAACAGTTTTGTGCTGAACAGGGGATCTTCGATTGTAGGTCCCTCTCAGGTATAATCACATATTCAATTTTTTGTCTGCCTTAGAACACATATGAGCATAATCGAATCACATATATAACTTTTTGCCTGCCTTAGAGCACATATGAGCATGATAGAATCACATATAAAGTTTTTTGTCTGCCTTAGGGCACATATGAGCATGCTATAATCACATATAAAGTTGTTTGCCTGCCTTAGAGCACATATGAGCATGATAGAATCAAATATAAAGTTTTTTTGACTGCCTTAGAACATATATGAGCATGCTATAATCACATATTCAGTTTTTTGACTGCCTTAGAACACATATGAACATGTTATAATCACATATTCAGTTTTTTGACTACCTTAAAATACATATGAGCATGCCAAAATCACATATAGAGTTTTTTTACTGCCTCAGAAGATATATCATTCATGATAGAATCACATATAAAGTTTTTTGCTTTGCCTGCCTTAGAGCACATATGAGCATGATAGAATCACATATAGAGTTTTTCTGTCTACCTTAGAACACATATGAGCATGCTATAATCACATATTCAATTTTTTGACTGCCTTAGCACACATATGAGTATGATCGAATCAGATATATAGCTTTTTGCCTGCCTTAGAGCACATATGAGCATGGTAGAATCACATATAGAGTTTTTCTAGCTGCCTTAGAACTCATCTGAGCATGATATAATCACATATAAATTTTTTTAATGCCTTAAAATACATATAATTCATGATAGAATCACATATAGAGTTTTTTGCATGCCTTAGAGCACATATGAGCATGATAGAATCACATATAAAGTTTTTTTATTGCCTTAGAACACATATGAGCACATGATAGAATCACATATAGTGTGTAATTAATTTCATTATATTTTGTTTATCAAAACTGACTGTTCTTTTCTTGTGTAGGCTGCTAGCGATAATCAGCGTAGCGGAGCTGAAGAGACAGATAAAGGCAATGAACAAGAAGATGCACAAAATCTTGGCGATGATTAGAGAACTGTGTTGAAGAAGTTCTATTTTTTTTTTGTTTCCAAATTGTAATTGTTGAATTGTAAATAATTAAACTTGTTAATTTTAAGGTGGAATGATTAATTGTTGGAGATTCTTTTTATATGAAATTTTATGTGTAGTTTGTTTTTTATTTACAAGAAATATAAATTGTACAGGAAATATAAATTGTACCCTTCTCGGTATTGAATTTTCAAATAAACTTTTTATTTTTTTTTCGTGTTTGCAACGGATTAGCGACGGATGTTTCCATCGCTATGCATATAAATCTAGCGACAGATGTAAATCCATCGAAAACCGAGGTCGCCGTTTAGTACCGGCGAATTGGCGATGGAATACGTCGCTCGTTATTCCGTCGCAATTAGTGACGAACCGGGCGACAAATTTATTCTGTCGCCAGTTAGCGTCGAAAAATTCACAACGTAAGCATACCGTTGCCTCGTCGTCGTTAATCCGTCGCTAAGCCTGTTAGCGACGGAATAGCAATGGAATGTGGTCGTCGCTAATCCACTGCTTTGTTGTGGTGTTAAAGCTGCAACGATTTATACGTTTGATGCAATAACGATGTGTAATTATGAAGTTACCTTAATTTGTACTTAATTTTTTTAAATCGTACTATGATGTTTATTTATGAAGCCAAATATTATGATGGCTTGCAATGTTGGTGATTGTTTAACGAATGTGATAATTTGTAATAATATATACTTTGGAAAGCAGTTGTAACATACAATGATACAGTTAAATTTATGTGTTGTGCAGGTTAGCATTGACTACATTTCAAGAATGCCTTCGTCATTTGAGGGGATGACTCTTAGAGAAATCATCCATCAATCCGATATATGTGAGGGTTATGTAAAGAACATTGATAATAAAAAAGACAGGAACAAATTGTTGGATATTTATTATGTGAAGCCTGATCCTTCAGATATTGAAGATGAGAAAGATGAGGAAGAACTAAAGATGAAGAAGAAGGATGACGAAGAGAAGGAAAAGCAAAGGAACAAGGAGGAGAATGAAAACTACGTGCACTTATAAGGCAAAAGGATTTCTTCTTGCCGATCATGCAAAATTAAATCTAGATGCACATAATTCTTCATGTTATCTGTCATGATCGTCATTTGCATCACACTATACTATGCATCGAGTTGTTATTTACTGTGCCAATAAAAGAAATGACTTATCGTATATGTGTGTTGACAATAGCGATTCAAGAGACAATGATTTAATGACATCTACGACACTACGAAACGATTTCAATTTTAATCGCTAAATGAACAAGGATTTGAATACGCACATCGCCACCACAATCGTGCAACAATATAAATAGTATGTTAAATACAAATATCATACAAATTGACACTAGCAAACACATAGTATGTTATAAATCGATATACATATCGCATAATATATTACAAATCGATACAAAAATTTAGCATAATAGCTTACAAATCGATATTAACAAACAAAACAATATCTCGCAAATCGATAGTATGTTACTATAATCGTGATTTGCATTATACTATTCCAATATTTTCTATACAAATGCAAATCATTGTTGCTTACATAGATGTCATTGCTTAAATCGCAAACATCACAATCAGAATCCAGGTCTCACAAGGCATATCGATTTTTTACAACGAGCAGGGTGTGAAATGATGTTTCTTTTACAAATGAATGGCATATTTTCATAACAAAGGCAAATCGTTATGGCGATTTATGATTTATGATTTACATATTTAAAGCAACAACAATTTATACATTTAATGCAGTAGAGATTTATGATTTATAAAGTTACCAAGATTTGTAATCAAGTTTGCTAAATTGTACAACGATGTTTACTATTGAAGTCCAAACATTACAACTATATGTACTTATGAACGGTGTGATATCTACATTGATTTGTATGTTTGAAGCAGCGATTTGTACGTTTAAAGCAGGAACTCTAAAACCCTTAATGCCTAAACCCTAACCCTAAAACCTAAAACCTAAAACCTAAACCTAAATCCTATACTCTAAACCCTAAACCCTTAACCTAAACTCTAAACCCTTAATATCTTACTAAACTCTAAGCCCTTAACCTGAACCCTAAACCCTTAATATCTTACTAAACACTAAACCCTAACCCATAACCTAAATCCTATACCCTTAATATCTTACTAAACCCTAAACCCTTAATATCTTACTAAACCCTAACCCTAAACCCTTAATATCTTACTAAACCGTAACGCTAAACCATAAACCCTTAATATATTACTAAACCCTAAACCCTTAATATCTTACTAAACCCTAACCCTAAACCCTAAACCCTAACCCTAACCCTAACCCTAGACCCTTAATATCTTACTAAACCGTAATGTTAAACCATAAACCCTTAATATATTACTAAACCCTAACCCTAAACCCTTAACCTAAACCCTAAACCCTTAACCTAAACCCTAAACCCTTAATATCTTACTAAACCCTAACCCTAGACCCTAAACCTTAACCCTAAACCCTAAACCTTTAATATCTTACTAAACCTTAACCCTAAACTCTAAACCCTAAACCCTAAACCCTAAACCCTTAACCTAAACCCTTAATAAATTACTAAACCCTAACCCTAAACCCTAACCCTAACCCTTAATATCTTACTAAACTATAATGTTAAACCATAAACCCTTAATATATTACTAAACCTTAAACCCTAACCCTAAACCCTTAACCTAAACCCTAATCCCTTAATATCTTACTAAACCATAACCCTAGACCCTAAACCCTAAACCCTTAATATCTTACTAAACCCTAACCCTAACCTTAACCTTAAACCCTTAACCTAAATCCTAAACCCTTAATATCTTACTAAACCCTAACCCTAAACCCTAAACCCTTAATATCTTACTAAACTGTAATGCTAAACCATAAACCCTTATTATATTTGTAAACCCTAAACCCTAAACCCTATACCCTAAACCCTAACCCTAACCCTAAAACCTATAAACTAAACCCTCGATTATGAAGATGATTCAGTATATCGATTTATAAGCTATAAAGAGGAATTTCCATATCGAGTTGTATGATATTTGATCATCGATTTGTGTTATACTATGACAATATTTTCGTAACAAAGGCAAATCGACTAAACATTACAACGATTTTTAAGATAGCAATAGGATTTTCCATATCGATTTAAGAAAATGTTTTGATTCTTAATATCAATTTAAGATATTGTTTTGATTCTAAATATCAATTTTGAAGATATCAAAATGAATTTCCAAATCGATTTAAGATATTGTTTTGAATCTTAATATCGATTTTTGTGTTGATTCTTGATATCGATTTAAGTTATTGTTTTGATTCTTAATATTGATTTATATGTTACTGTTATGATTCTAAATATCGAGTTATATGCTGATTTTGTATATCGATTTATAAGCTATCAACAGGAATTTTCATATCGATTTGTATGATGCTATGACAATATTTTCATAACAAAGGCAAATGGACTAAACCATTATCACTGAACAAATCGTTGTAATGATCGACATTCGTAAATAAAAATCAAACAATCATTTAGCGTTGTGTACAGTGAAAATGCCACTGATTTGCTTTTACGAATTGTTCCTATCGTGATTTACAGAATTGAGTTAATAAACGTCTAAAATGGTGAATTATGAAATGTAAAAACAATCTACTAGTAATGAATCGCTTTGCATAAATTTTGATAAGATATCAATTTGTAAGATATTATGTGTTTTCGAATATCAATTTGGAAGATATTATGCTGAATTGTTGTAAATCGATTTATAAGATATCAAGCCAAAGAGAAGTGAAAATTCTTACGAGTTTTCTTAGAAATGGTCACTTTTAGGTCATTAATTGATGAAATAGGGAAATGTTCATCAGCGGGTTCAATCTTTGGCTTCTTAATGTCAGTCCGATTACTGTTTTTGTCAGCACACCCTCTCTTCTCTCGAGAAAATTAATGAGGCAAAATCGCATCCTCAACATGCCTTTTTTAGTACGAAGCTTCCCGATATAGTGTCAATTTGTTGATATTGTTCTGTTTGTTAATATTGATTTGTAATATTATGCTAAATTGTCGTATATCAATTTGTAAGATGTTATGTGTTTTCTAATGTCGATTTGTGAGATATTATTTTGTTTGTTAATATTGATTAGTAGGCTATTATGGTGAATTGTCGTATATCGATTTGTAAGCTATTATGTGTTTTCTAGTGTCAATTTGTGAGATATTGTTATATTTGTTAATATCGATTTGTAAGCTATTACGCTGAATTGCGGTATATCGATTTGTAAGATATTATGTATTTTCGAATGTCGATTTGGTGATATTGTTTTGTTTGTGAATATCGATTTATAATATATTATGTTGATTTTCCGTATATCGATTTGGAAGATATTATGCTGAATTGCCGTAAATCAATTTGTAAGATATCAAGCCAAAAAGAATTACGAGCTTTCTTAGAAATGGTCACTTTTAGGTCATTAATTGATTAAATAGGGAAAGGTTCATCAGCGGGTTCAATCTTTGGCTTCTTAATGTCAATCTGATTACTGTTTTTGTCAGCACACCCTCTCTTCTCTCGAGGAAATTAATGAGGCAAAACCGCATCCGCAACACGTCTTTTTTATAATGAAGCTTCCCGATATTGTGTCGATTTATTGATATTGTTCTGTTTGTTAATATCGATTTATAATATTATGCTGAATTGCCATATATCGATTTGTAAGATGTTATATATTTTCTAGTGTCGATTTGTGAGATATTGTTTTGTTTGTTAATATCAATTAATAAGCTATTATGGTGAATTATCGTATATCGATTTGTAAGCTATTATGCACAATTATTGTATATTGATTTATGAGATATTATGTATTTTCTAGGGATGAGTTTTATGATATTTTTAGTATGATTTCTATTATAGTATTACAACAAAGAATTATAACATTACAACAAAGAATTATAGATTTACAACAAAGAATTATAGAATTACAAGAAAGAATTATTGATTTACAAGAAAGAATTACAGAATGCTAAACATTACAACGATTTACACTAATGAAAGTTAAATACTACAACTATTTTGTAGCTTAAGAATCCACACGTGATTCCTGTCTTGTGTTGCAACCTTTTGAATTGAACTGAGTTTGTCATTAAACAAAACAATATCAGGCACTACAATAAGTTCAACAAGAAATGCAAACATCATCCCAAAATTGTTACATACCAAAAGACTTGTCAAACTCATGCCATCGTTCCACTCAAATAGGTTGGGTGAATTGCAGGTTCCAACATTGTAATGCACGTCTGTAGGGTATTGTTGCGTGTTGAAAATTACACAAGTTAGATATTGATAGGTTGCATATAATACAATTTACATGGGAAGCAATATACTGTATTACATACATGTTCATGTAAAGGGCTTGGTTGCTTAAGGGTTAGTTATTTTTTAGACATTTTCTTGCAAACCAATTCCAGTGAACTCTTTGTCCTCTGACGACTGTGATCAGAGGCATGTTTCTTTTTAGTACCCTTCGCTAAGTGAATATTTCCATCATAATCTACAAGGTTTACTCTTGACTTATCGAAGATGATGTTTACGCTTCGGCCCAACTTCTCACAAGGATTAGGGGAAGCGTGATTTTCACCTATGTTGTTCGATCTTGTTATCTTAGATTGGTCTTCACGAGCTCCAACAGACTCATGGTGAATTAACTGCACTTTTTCAAGTAATTCCCTTGACACTTTTCTCATACATACATAGGCTTCTTTGCTTTTCGATGCCAAATCTGCAACATGCATAAGTAACCTACATAGTTGTTGGTAATAGGAGACTATGTGTCACTTCTCATCAACACCAGATGAACTGACATTATTTCTATTCAGCAGTTCAATCTTTGCTTGTCTAGTCCATCTTCACATTATATATGACTCAGGTATTTCTTGTATCTTCTCTTGATTAAGTGCCTTTAATGCATGACGACATAAAATGCCTTTGAATTCAAACATTTTGCATGTACATTCAACTATTTTGTTGTCAACATTGTACGTAACATATGCTTCTTGCCTTTTTGGATGCTCTTCACCCTCCCATACAACATGGTATTTGTGCATATTCTCATATTGCACATGTCCTTCTATGTTGTAATTCATGACCTGTATAACCTCCTTCTTAGTCCATTCAAATACAGTTAGTGTATACAGATCTACTGGTAGCATCAATATTTTCATGCCCAAAGTTACAGGGCGGGTGTTGAAGCATTTCATATCTTGTTCAAGCTCATTTTGTCTAAGACCGACTACAAATAATTCATATTGTTTCATGAAGTGAAACATTGTTAAACATGAATATAAGGTTTTTTTCAGTGTGGCATGCATAGATTCGGCTCTTTGTGTGCTTATTATACATGCACAAAAGTATTGTCTTTCATATGCCAATGCCCACTTCTCTTTGTCTGCATATAAATGTTGTAACCACATACAGTCTTCAAGGTCGTACATCTGAATCATTTGCTTCCAATTAGACAGAAAAGTGACCTCGTTTATGCTCTCAAGTACACACTTTCTAAACATTTTACCAAACCCTGTCTTATGATTAAAAATGTGTTCTATGTTCTTTGCTGCATTTTGAAAGATATGTCACAAACATAGGCGATGATGTGCATATGGTTATATATGAGACACTGCAGCCGCAATTGCATGATCACCACCTGCAAGTACAGCTCTAGAGTGCTTCCCATTCATTGCCTGTGTAAATACTATGAACAACCACTTAAAGGTTTCCTTGGTCTGGTCATACACAAAAGCGTCGCCTAATATGCAACTCCGTGAATAATGGTTCACTCCGACAAACTGCGTAAATGACCACTATTTCGTATTAATCTTCACTGTCGTATAAAAAATAAGCACATCATTGAAACATTCATAATCTACTCTTGACTTTGAATCTGCCTAAAACATATTCACAACATACCCATCTTCATCCAGTTGCATTGCACTAAAAAACCCAGGGTCATTGCTTAAATTCTTCTGTAGGTAATTAACCAAAGAACATATTCTTCCATTCTTCATGTTGTCTGACCTCTTCATTCTCAAATGGTTTCTTAGATCCATATGTGTGAATGGTATATTCTTGTGACCACCATCTATGTGCGTGCATAAATTGTATGTCTTTCTTGGTGCAATACCGGTGCTATCAGCTATTTCAGCAACTGCAGCATGCACTTCAGTTACTTTACGATGTGACCTTAACATAGGAATCATAAAAGAAGGGGCTAATTCATGGTTATGATCATTGATTAAAGTACGAACTACATATTTCCCATTCGTAAGTCTTCTTAACACCATTCTCGTTGGACAACCACATCTTGAATTTGGCTTGCTCTTTGTTGGATTTTCAATTGACTTCTTCCAACCTTGCTTAGAATAAACATATGCCTTTCTCACCACGATAACCTATGCATTTTTTGCCTAAGAATACCTTCTAACACTGAATCCAAGTTTTAAGGCATAATCATTGTAAAATTTATATGTAGCTTCCTCATTATTAAACTGCATTCCCTCTACGACAACAGAGTCAAGTGTAATATCATGTAGACTTGAGGCGTCTGCACTTTTGTCAAGTGCACTGTCATGATCGTCTACCTCATTATCGAATTGCATTTTGTCTGATGAAATATCATTATCGAATTGCATTTCGTCTGCTGGAATATTCAAGTCTAGAGTGAATCTAATGCATGCACCCTTATTATCGTGTGCATCAATAGTGCACATATTCACTTCTTTAGGTGCGTCGATAGTACAGATGTTTGTTGCTCCATGACTTTCCAATGATTGAGACACATCATCTTCACTGCAACTAGAAAAAAAAAAAAATTGAAAAATTTTGATTGGATGTCCGTCGATAGGCCGATGATATGATCATTGCAAAAAAAAATTTCTTGTTTTCCTTTTTTTCTTCTTTTTGCCTTTCTAGCCTTCATTCTCTTTTTGAAGGAGAATAAAAGACAGAAAAGAAGAGAGAAAAAGAAAAGAAAGAAGAGAGAGGAACTCTTTTGCAAAGGTCTCACTTGACCTAAATTTTGAAAAATATTTTGAAATTACTCGCCTCCATTTTCTAAAATTTATGAGAAAATGGAGAGACGGGATTCGCTCGTCGGTACGAGATTGGACCGTTCCTAGTGCCTTTACCAGGGGTAATAGACCAATGATCGAACTTATGCCTTTTGCTTTGCCTAAATATTATCTAAGAAATTATTCTAAGTTTAGAATGCACAAAGAATCATGTTTGTGCAATGCAAGTGTAGAAATATATGCTTTTGAGGAAATAATTTAGAATTTTTGGGATTTTTCAAGTGATTTTGAAATAATTTGAAGATACCTAGAGAAATGATTCAAAGGGTTTGAAATTGGTTTGAAAACGTTAGATTTTGAATCTAACTTAGAAGTTGGAAAAGGATATGGAAGAAGGGACTTGAATTTCTAAATCTTGGAATAATCAGAGTTTGAAAAATAAATCTTGGATGAAGAGAAAAAGAGAATTAGAATTTGAAATTAGAATTCTTAAAGTAAGAATGAAATTTTAAAGTCAAGATGAACTTTGAATTTGGATCAATTTTCAAGAATCGATTTTGAAAAAGGATCTTTGATCTTGAGTTTTAAATTCAACACCTGAAACAAGAACTGAATTTGGAAGTTAAATTTAGACTTGGGAAAAGTGAATTTTGAAAATAGAGTTGGAATTGGAATCCGGATTTGAAAATCAAAATGAGATTTGAAAATGGAATTGAGTTTGGAATTGGAAATCAAATTGGAAAATGGGATTTGATTTGAAAATATGAATCCAAGATGGAATCAAATTTGAAATCTAGAATCCTAAATGGAATTGGATTTGAAATCTGGAATCCTAGATGGGGTTGGATCCGAAATCTGGAATCCAAGATGGAATTGGGTTTTAAATATGAAATCTAATATGAAATTGGATTTGAAGTCTGAAGTCCTAGATGGAATGGGATTTGAAATCTAGAATCCTAGATGGAATAGGTTTTGAAATATGAAATCCTAGATAGAATTGGATCTGAAATCTAGAATCCAAGATGGAATTGGATCTTGCAATCTGGAATCCAAGATGAGATTGGATCTGAAAATCTGAATCCAAGGTGGAATTGGGTTCTAAATCTTGAATCCAAGATGGAATTGAATTTTGAAAATCCAAATGGGATTTTGAAGATGGATCTGGATTTTGGAAATCCAGATTGAATTTGAAAGTGGGCTTAAATTTAGGGAAAATCAAATTTTGAGATTCATAATCAATCTCAAAACCCTGATTTTGGATAAATGAATTGAATTGAGAATCAAGACTCAATCTTTAGATAAAACTTTGGAGATTCTAAAAAATAAAGAATAAACTTGATTTTAAACTTGAATTTTAAAACCAAAAGATGAATCTGGAAATTTCAAAGTTTAAATTAAACTTTGAAATACAATCTGGGATATTGAAAAATCAAATCCTGAAAATGAAAATGAATTTGAATTTTTAAAGTTGAATTGAACTTTAAAATTAGATTTGAATTGGAACTTGAATTTTGAATATAGAAGTGAATTTGAAATTTCAAAATCAAATTGGATTTTGAATTTTAAAATAAGATAGAAATGAGAATAGAAAGATGAATTTGAATAGTTATTGAAGATTGATTTGAGAAATGAAAAGGATATTTAAAGAATCATCTCAAAATTACTTGGATTTTGAAGAAAAACTTGAAATACTTAAAAAAATGATGTAATTCTATCCTAAATTACGAATGAACTAAAGAGATTTGAAAATTGGATATCGAAAAGCATATTTCATTCTTTAAGTGAATTAAAATAAGATTGAAAATATAATACATCTCTGACTATGGTCATAAAATGTATTATAAGACAATCTATATTTAAAATCAAATGAAGAATAAAGCATATTTTGGTGCCTTTATAGAGTTTGAAATGAAATTAACTCTCAATATATCCTGACTATAGCCATTGATATATGTTTTAAGTTAATTTCAAGTTAAACTCTAATAAAGGAGGAAAAATTCAGAAAATATGATGATTTTTTAAAGAGATCCAGTGTGGATCCAATGTTATTCCATAAAAGATAAAATTCCTAAGCATTATCCACATTTTGACTATGGACATCAATGTGGGTCATTTGCTTAGGATTAATTACCTCTTATTAGAATGGTGTACATGCCATTCGTGTTCCCATTCGCGAATTTTTGAAATAAAAAGAAAATAATATGAAACCGATAATTCATGATGTTTACATGCTCATACATTCTAATCTATGCTAGAAATGTAAAATTATCATTATTATCTAACCATTACATCCTTGAAATTAATTTAAAACTACAAGAGTTTCTAATTCTAGAAAAAAAATAGCAATTTCCTTCTATTTCCTGCAAAACAAGGTTAATACCAAGATGATTTGACAAATAGGAAAAAGGATGATGAAATATCATATTAAATGTGAGATGTAATTGATGAGATGCTCATGTATCTGTTTTGTACTAATGAAAATACTATGCATTAGGTTAACAAGAAAATGTGTGTTGGTCATACATGATTAATAGGAGATGCTTTATACATGCTCAAGGAGCTACAATAGCTTTGAGATTTGCTATGAGTGCATGTTACATAAATTATACCAATTTTGAAAGTTGTTGTTGATAGGCTAACTGTAGGTGAGATATGTTGATCATGCATATGGTACGGTTAAGTGACTGGAAATGACAGGAAAATAATGCAGGGAATTCCTAAGATGCTGTTGTAACAGTGCAGTAGGTGGGTGTAGGAAGTGCTGGGCAATGCAATGGGATGGTGAGCATGCAACTGTGAGATAGCAACAGTATGGTAGCAGGCTTGTTGTGCGGTAATATGGATGGCAATTGCAGCAGAAAAACTAAAGGCATTGGTGGTGGGTGTTGACCAGTAATGACAACAAAGGTGACATACAATGAGATGAACAAGGTTTTGTAGCAGCAGGGTATAGTATAATGAGATATTGAGAGAGGGAGTGAAAAGATATTACAGGTGAGGCCCCAATGTCTTATGAAGAACGGCTGAGGATTTCATAGCTGACAGGAGGATGCTCCTTATGGCTAAACAGGCTGACTATCAATTTTAGCACTCATGACGAAATAGATCTATCCTTAGGGCAACTCAAATGAATCATTTACATCTACTTTCACGGTAATCCAGATCTGCTACTTGAACTTATTTTCATAGCCAGTCCAGAAATCTATTGAATGAGCATATATTTCAATCAAACCAATGGACTTACAGTTATGAGATGGATGACAGGAGATGATTTTCTCCAAAATGCCAACATCTATGCTGCTGTGAAAAAAAATGGAGATGGTGCGGGTTAGGAATGGAGGTGTTGTGATATAGTGCATGTGTGTGACAGGTGTAAAGGTGGAATGGGTTAGGTGATGATAACAGTTGCAGACAGAGATCTCCCTGCTGTGTGTATAGCACAATGCTACTATTTGAAAGGTGATGGGAATAATAAAAAAAAATGTATGCATGGACTGCTACAGGTGGAGAAAGATATGCATGATGGTGAACCGTGACATGCAGCAGGTGATAAAGATGGCTTTGCACGTGAAAAAAAAATGTAATGTATGATATTAAAGTCACCATACAGGCAGAATGCTATGAGGGGCAATTTACTGTAAAATTGGGATTCTGTGTATGCGTTTATCACCCTTGTTTATTGGGTTATGAACTTAATTTGGTATGATAAAAACCTGCATATGATAAAATTTTGAGCACAGAGAAGTGGTAACTTTCAAACTCCCTAAAGCAGAGGTGGAGTGACAGGTATCATTAAGAAGATATCCATTTGCCAAGAACCAAAGAATACTTTGAGTGCCTGAAGTATTAACCCTTTCTCGATTGAATGTAGGGTCGTTAATGCTCAAGGAATTATACACGCATCTACAGCCTTTTCAGTAACTTCGTAGATGGAGCTTCAGATCTGCTTGTGACCTTCAGCGGCTTGGATAGGCTATTGGTCATATGTTGGTGCTGAATGTGAGGTTGAATGAAAAACCAAGAAGACACCACTATTTAAACAAAAGCAGAGGTACCTATAACGAGGCTGCAAAGACAATAAATCTATTAGAAATTTGACAGGTATAGCAGATGCTTGCTCAGAAGCCTTTCCTTTTCTCATATTCCTCTCCTCATGATGTCGTCTGGTTATTTGCAGAGTTTTTATTAATGGCAACAAATGCCCTTAACCCCACATCACTATGATCTGTTTTTGTTTGTTTTGCCATATCCTGATGGGCATAAATAGTCTTAAGGCCACAATGCCTATAATCATGTAGCTTTGAAAGGTATTTCAGCCATGACCCTGCAATGGGTCTGCTATGAGAGGCGTATGACAGAAGATGTACATATAGCAGGATGGAATATAGCTATTGAACAACATACTAGGGCAGTGGGGAGGGCAGCATGGCACTTTAACCATGATCGATAGAGGGTAAGTCTCACCTAGGTTTTTGCTACTGAAAATATATATCGAAGATAGAGGATAATCACAACTACTGCGAGGGTCAAGCCAGACACAAGGAGTGAATGATGATGCAGGTGGAAATGAAGCAGTGGGACTCGATGGATTAAGCAAGTAATCAATAAATCAAACAAAATGAGTAAAGCACACAGATCAATGGATTCACACAGTAATTAGCAAACTAAATACATGAACCCAGCGGATAAACCAACAGATTTAAATGATTGTTAATACATCAAATGCAAAAACCAACAAGTGAATCCGTGGATTCAAGCTTCTGTTAATGAATCAAATACGTAGACCCCACAAGGAGATCAATGGGTCTAAATAATAGTTGATTAACAAAGGGGCCAGCAAATTTTACAACTAATCAACAAGCAAGCGACACAAGAAGATGGATCGAGGGATTAATCGAGCAGTTATTTCTAGAAGTCACCTGCCATAAACCCCAGACTTCTTATATCTGTCAACTAACGGTGATCAAAGTAAATGGCCAAATGCTCAAACCAATGGAAGTAGATCAAATCAACTACATTTCAATGTTTATAAAGAAGTCAAAATAAACATGGGTACTCAAAGAAGATAAAATAAAACTAATGGCGATCAAAGTAAAAAAAAAATAGTTATGCGAAGGCAAGAATAAATGCAAGCCAAAAGTGATCTAGGAACGATTACTGAGAAGAAGAACAGATGTTGGGATGGACTATCAAAGGAGATAGTCAAAGGTAAAAAGAAAAATAACTAAAACAAGCTATTCACGACAGAACAAAAATCCAGATGAAGTGAACCTATCAAAAGGGACCGATGAAAAACTGTAGACTGCTAAGAAACCAAGGCAAAGACAAACTATTCATGGATAGACAAGAAATCATGACCCTTACGACCATCAAGATCGATCGGTCGTTAATCTAACATTCAACCGATAATCGAAATAAGGATCCGACCAGTAATGGACGATCAAAGTACTGACCGATTATTGAAAAGAAAACTAGAAATCAGGTATAAAAGAGAAACAGAGATGGGGAAAAGAAATCACAGTAGATCGGGACATAAATTAGAGTCACGATCTACGGTATGATAATTAGAACATCGACATAGATAGAATTACTGGAATTCAAAACCAACAAAAAGGAAAATGATAAAAACAAAATGTCAGAATCGAGTCATTCCTGTTAATGTCGCATATGGGCAGATCGATTTGTTATAAGCAAATCGATGTTACCAGGGGTGCTTCGATGGGGCAGAACAAGGAAATTTGAAAAAGAATCAGAAATAAAAGAAAAAAAAAAGGACATAGAAAATAAGAGAAAACCATAAAAAAGATAAGTAATACTGTTAAACGACATTGTCGAAAAGAAGAATAACCAGAGGGAATGTGGGTGGCGACTTACCTAATTTCTTTGCAGGGGCCGGAAGGAACTTCCCTTCTACCTTCTTCTTAAATTCTTCTCCCAATCGAGAAGAAGAAGAGGAGGGGAAAAGGCCTGATCGAGGGGGATGCTAATGTATAGTTGATGGTGGAGGCGAATTGCCAGGGATTAATGCTGTAACTCTATTGAAGTTCTAAAGGATGCAAAAGAGCCTTCTCTTTGTTATGCTCTGGAGATCTTCTATTGCTGAAGAAAAGGAGGCAATGGGGGGATCAAAAGGGGAGATACGTCGAGAAACGAATGTGAGAATGATCGATGATCCTCTCTGCCTCTTAGATGTTTGATTATATAGGGAGGGGCAGAAGGATCGAGAAGAGGAAGGATCCAGAACTGGGTAGTTGGGAATGGAAGGGTGATCTGTGGAGGAGGATGATCGAAGGGTGGAGGCAAATGAAGCCTTCTCCCCTCCCTTCCCTGTGGTCTCTCTTTTACAATGAGGGGCTGTTAAGAAAAATACGAAACATGTATGAAGATTTTTGAAAAAAATTCAAAAGAGTTGTTCCTTTCAAAATGGTTTTCTCAAAAAGGGGGTTTTAGCAAAAAGTCCATTTTCAAAAAGGGATTTCTAAAACTAATTTTTTTGTGTTTTTCTTTGTAATTTCTATATTTTTTTGGTGTTTTTGAAATAAAAACTCTGAAAACTAAAGGATTTTAAACTAATTTTACAAAAATTTAAAAATATTTACAAAAGAGGGGTTTTTTGAGAATTCGGGTTATTCTTTAGAATTTTCTTCATAAAACAAGTTTACATCCATAGTTTGGAGGAAATATTTCAAGTTTTGGACCTCGAATCGAGAAATACATAGCAGTGGATCCAAACAGATACTGAATGGATTGTCTGAACCTTTCAGAAATTATATTTTGGATTTTTATAAAATTTGATTTAAAAATTAGATAATGGGGCTCAAAATTGGTGTTTTGACACTGGATCCGGATCCAAAATCGAGTCAGATATAGAAAATGGATTTTGATTCTAGTGAATCCGAGAAATAACTGGAATTTTAGCTCAAAATCGACTCAATTACTCATAAAATGGGGGTCAGGGGCAAAAAATGATTTTTTACAAAATTTTAAAATATTTTGGGTGTTCACAGATGCTCATCTTTGCTACTAAGCTGGTTGAAAGCCAAACTTAGTGGTAAAAAAAACACTCCAAATTTTGAAAAATGCCCTAGTCAGAAGATCTGAACTGGATGTGGAAGAATTTATTTTGAAATTATTATTCTTAGGCTTAAAACCTTATCTTGAATGGCTTTGGGGAGACGAAATCCTTGAAAATGATATGATAATATAACAGAAATGAGGAAAATCATGATGGGACTTTGGGTGAAGATCCTGAAATGGTGAAAGTGTGATCCTTTCTGGATGGATATGAAGGGCATGGATTCCTTAATGGGGAAAACCATGATGGGACTGGGAGAACTACCTCGTTGAAACGAGATTCAGGTTTAACCCTAACCTGAACGGAAGATACCTCATGGAGCGAGGTTCAGGCTTAACCCTAACCTGAAAAGGGCGATACCTTGAGAAGTGAGGTGTAAGCTTAAACCTTAACCTGAAAGGGGCGACCATACAGAATCCTTGAACGAAGAAACCATGATGGGACCTTCGAAGTTTGGATGAACAAATCTGAGAGGGGTTTGCAAAAGGACGAAAATGGGTGTCTCTAAAGCTAGAAAAGGGATTGACCTTGGCATCTTATTACTGAGACTGAAATAGCTTTTAAAATAGGTGACCTTTTGTGATTCAGGTTTTAGCCCTTATTCTGAGCGGGACGATACCTTGAGGAGCGAGGTAACAGGTTTAATCCTTAGCTTGAATGGATACAGAATCTTTGAAGAGCGAGAAAACTGTGATGGGACCTTTGGATTTTGCATAACAAATCCAAGAGGGGTTTGCAAAAAGAGAAAAATGGGGGTCCCTAAAGCTGGAAAAGGGATTGATCTTGGGCATCTCATTGCTGAGACTGAATAGCTTTTAAAACAGATAACCTCTTGCAGAAAGTTCAGGTTTAACCCTTATCCTGAGTGGAAACAGTATATGGCGGGACACTGGGGAACACAGGGAAGTGTGTAGATCCGAGAGCCTAAGCGCTCAGATCAAAACAGAAGGGAAGGACTTTTCTGTCCTAATGAGGGACGACGTCAGGATATGTGAAAAATGGATATCAAGTTCTTGCTTCATGTTGGGATAACTAGAAAATATTGCCAATAAGATGCAAAAATTGTAGTTGATTTAAAATGATTAAAATATGCACGCTTAGTGCGAAAAAATATCACCTCTTTCTACCTAGAGTATTACCTCCAATTGGGCTAACTCTACAAAATCAAGAATTAGATTCAAATTTGTTGTTGTTGAGTTTCTTTAAGGAAGATATCAATTTCCTTGATATGAAAAGAGAGAAAATATTTTTAGCTTCATAAAAGCAATTGAATGGAAATATATTGATAGAAGAATTTCACATAAATAAAGAAGATTCTTGGCAGTTTGGCAGTTTGATATCTGAATTTTACTCATGATGATCTTTTTGGCACTCTTTTTGAGATATTGAGCTTTCTTGGGTTTCAAGGGGAAGTTTATTACATCATCCTTCATTTTGGAGATGTCTTGACTTTTCTTTTTTTCTGGAAAGGGTACGTCATAAACTCCTTCATCTTGGAGATGCTCTGATCCTTCTTTTTCTCAGGAATCATACTGATGATTTTGTTTCTTGGGTTAAAAATCGTTTGATGATAGTATAAATCAAATATCTTTTAGGGTTTGTCGGGAGGTTCATCGCATTCGCCTTCATCTTGATGGTGATCTGAACTTTTCCTAGAAAGATCCGTCACAAACTCCATCTTGGAGATGATCCAAATCTTCTTTGTCCCTGAAGGTCTAGCTCGCATATTCGTCTTAATTGAGAGATCCCTTTTGCAAATATTTGATTGCAGCTTAAATGACTGAGGAGATATGGATTGAGTGAATTCTTTTTATCGCTCAGGATATTTTCTCTACCTTACTGCCAGAAGAATGTTCTTTAAGAATGTGCCATAGCTATGATCAATATCGGTTCACTTATGGCTTTTCAACATCATTGAATTTTCCTTCGCTAGTCATATCGAAGATTTTTTCTTCATCCTTTTGGTTGACCAACAGAAAAACTTGAATTTTCTTCTTTCTTCGCAAGTCTTATCCTTTTGTAAACAATACTGAAGGTAGTTCGAGGTAATTCTTTGTGCGATAAAAGCTTTGAGATCAACAACTATTTTTTGTAGCAAATTGGCAAAAATGTTCTAGAAATCTTTAATGAAAGGAATTGCTTGACATCGAATTAACACATCCATGACAAAATTCTTCTCTCTTTTTCCCCAAAAAGAGAGACTCGGGCTTGACCCTTATCTGAATGAAAAATAGAAAATACTCCTCTCTTCTCTAAAGAGGAGGTGTTTGCAAAACAGAACTTCGAAGAGAAATTAAGTTTTTGTCAAAACTCACTATCTTTAGGCTTCTCTTATGGAAAGGTGACCGAAAATGAGGTTGAAAAAGTATCATAGAAGAACAAGTCCATCACACTCTCCCTAGAAGAGGGTCCTCTGTGAAGGGGGTGGCCAAAATTAAGAAATTGGGGGCCACAAAAGGAAACGGGCTTCCCTTGAAGCTCTCCCTAAAAAAAGGTTCCTTTGTGTAAGAATTGGGTTGTTGTTTTGCAAACAGTTCACGAAGAAACGAGTCCCTTCAAACTCTCCCTAGAAAAGGGTTCTTGCGAACGATAAAAATGGTTGTATGCGAAAGGAATGAGCTCCCTCGAACTCTCCCTAGAAGAGGGTCCTTCGCAAGAGAAAATGATTGATTTTTGATAGAATGGTAACCTGAAGGTTGGAATTGAGAATTAGAGATTGAATTGTGATGAACGGTTAGCGCAAAGACTAAACCTGATGGGCTAATTGATCAGTCAGCCAGGCACTAGCATGAGCGCTAGATGTATCAGTACGAGCATTGGATTTTGAAAAGGCACCAACATGAGCACTGGATTTTTGAAGACGCAACAGCACAAGCACTGGATTTTGAAGGCGTACCAATACAAGCACTGGATTTTGACAAATGCACCAGTACGAGCACTAGATTTTGAAAACGCACCAGTACAAGCATTGGATTTTGAAAGATGTACCAGTACGAGCACTGGATTTTTGAAAATATACCAGTATGAGCACTGAATTTTGAAAGATGTACCTATATGAGAACTGGGTTTTGAAAGATATACCAGCATGAACACTGGATTTTTGAAAATACACCAGTGCGAGCACTAGATTTTGAAAAAGAGACCGACACTCTCAAGATACTTGGAAATCGAAGCGGGAATCACTGCCGGTGTTTTCAGGATTATTCCTTATCCTAAAGGAGAAAAGAAAATACCTCAAAGGACGAGGTTCAGGTTTGTCCCTTAACCTGAGAGAGAGTGAAAACCCGAGTCGGAACCTAGATCTTCATCAGAAAGATAGTCCAACTCGAGCATTGGATCCGAGAGGGCAATCCGAGTCGGAACCCAAAACTCCAACAAAAAGGGATTTAAAAGGAAAATCCAAGTTTGGAACTTGAATTTTCAACAGAACGATTGGTCCAACACGAGCATTGGATCCAAAAGGAAGTCTGAGTCAGAACCCGGAGCTTCAAACAAAAGATAAAAGGGAAAAACCTGAGTCGGAACCCAGATTTTAAAAATAAAAGATAAAATGGAAAACCCGAGTTTGAAAACTCAAATCTTCAAAGCAACGACTGGTTCCAACACGAGCATTGGATCTAAAAGAAAGTCCGAGTCGGAACCCGGATCTTTAAAAATAAAAGAATAAAATGGAAAACCCGAGTTTAAAAACTTGAATCTTCAAAGCAACAATTGGTTCCAACATGAGCGTTGGATTCAAAACAAAGTCTGAGTCGGAACCTGAAACTTCAAACGAAATATAGAAGGGAAAAACCCAAGTCAGAACCTGGATCTTTAAAAATAAAAGAATAAGATGAAAAACCCAAGTTTGAAAACTCGAACCTTCAAAGCAATGATTGGTTCCAACATGAGCGTTGGATCCAAAAGGAAGTCTGAGTCGAAACCCGTAACTTAAAACGAAATATAAAAGGGAAAAACCCGAGTCTGAACCTAGATCTTAAAAATAAAATAATAAAATAGAAAACCCGAGTTTGAAAACTCAAACCTTCAAAGCAACGATTGGTTCCAACATGAGCGTTGGATCCAAAAGAAAGTCTGAGTCGGAACCCAGAACTTCAAACGAAAGATAAAAGGGAAAAACCCGAGTCGGAACCTGGATCTTAAAATAAAAAATAAAATAGAAAACCCGAGTTTAAAAACTCGAATCTTCAAAGAAACGATTGGTTTCAACACGAGTGTTGGATCCAAAAGGAAGTCTGAGTCGGAACCCGGAACTTCAAACAAAATATAAAAGGGAAAAACCCGAGTCGGAACCCAGATCTTAAAAATGAATGAATAAAATGGAAAATCTGAGTTTGAAAACTCGAATCTTCAAAGCAACGATTGGTTCCAACTTGAGCGTTTGATCCAAAAGGAAGTCTGAGTCAGAACCCAGAACTTCAAACAAAAGATAAAAGAGAAAAATCTGAGTCGGAACCCGGATCTTAAAATAAAAGATAAAATGAAAAACCCGAGTTTGAAAACTCAAATCTTCAAAGCAATGATTGGTTCCGAAACGAGCGTTGGATCCAAAAGGAAGTTGGAGTCGGAACCTCAAACTTCAAACGAAATATAAAAAAGGGAAAAACCCGAGTCAAAACTCGGATCTTAAAATAAAAGATAAAATGAAAAACCCGAGTTTGAAAACTCGAATCTTCAAAGCAACGATTGGTTCCAACACGAGCGTCAGATCTAAAAGGAAGTCCAAGTCGGAACCCGAAACTTCAAACGAAAGATAAAAGGGAAAAACCCGAGTCGAAATCCGAAACTTAAAAATAAAAGATAAAAGGGGAAAATTGAGTTTGAAAACTTGAATTTTTAACGTAACAATTGGTCCAATACGAGCATTGAATCTAAAAGGAGGCCTGAGTCGAAACTCGAAACTTAAAAAATGGAAGATAAAATGAGACTCGAGTCGGAACCCGAATTTTTAAAAACAGAAAATAAAGGGAAAACCCGAGTTTTAGTACTCGGATCTTTAAAGCAACGATCGGTCCAACACGAGTGTTAGATCCGAAAGGAAGCTCGAGTCAGAACTCGAAACTCCAAAAATATAAGATAAAATGAGACCCGAGTCGGAACCCGGATCTTTAAAAGAAAATAAAGTAAAACAAAAACCTGAGTCGGAACTCAGATGGGAAGAAAATAATTCCAACTCTGAAGTTGGATTCTGGAGGGATCGACAAAAGTTACGAATTGACTCCGACGATCACGACAAAGATGGGGGATTTATTCAAGATTTTTGACCCAAGATGGTCTAAGATTTGAATTATTTATGATGTCTTCAGGATTATCCCTTATCCTGAAGGAGAATAGAATAAAGATTATTAAGAATTGAGAAATTTATGGGAAATAATTTAGGTTTATCCCTTAACCTGAAAGGGACATACCTCAGAGAACGAGGTTCAGGTTTAACCCTTAACCTGAAGGGGGACAGACAAAAATTGACAAAAATTGATAAAATTGATAAAAATTAATAAAAATTAATAAAAATTGATAAAATTGATGAAATTTTGATAAAGTTAATAAAGATTGACAAAAAAATTAATGGAAATCAATAAAATTGAGGAAAAAGAGTTTGTCTGATCCTGCCTGCACATGTTGAAAAGAAGACAAATATATATATAAAATAAAAATGCCCCAGTATTGAAATGACAGAAGATCATTGTTTATTGAAGAAGGCTCTTTGAAGGGTACAAAGGTTAGAATGGACATTTCAAGTATAAAACTTCTTCAAATGCAGAGCATTGATCGGATCTGGCAGTTCTACCACATCTGTGTTGATCAGCCGATATGAATTGCGAGGCAGCGCTTCCTTAACCACATAAGGGCCTTCCCAATCGGGTGACCACTTGCCCCATGGGCGATGTTTGAGAAGAGTTGTCGATCTAAGTACCAGATCATTAACTTGAAATCTCCTCTCGATAACAGACTTGACATAATGTCGAGCTATCCTTCGACGATAAGCTTGAGCATGCTCTGCCGCCTTGAGTCTTTTCTCATCCAACAGGTCAAGTTGTACCAACCTCTACTGTTGATACTGATCGAGTGGGAGTTCTATGAACGATGCAAATTTGAATGTCAGCTTCTGAATGTGGAGAGGTAATACTACCTCGGTCCCATAAACAAGCTCTGAAGGAGTAGCATTTGTCGGAGTCTGAATGGTGGTTCGGTATGCCCAAAGTGCATTGTGTCAATCATGGTCTGTTTCTACAGTTCTTTCCAAAATGCGGATCAAGATCTTGTTGGTGGCCTCTGCCTGACCATTCCTTTGAGGATAATAAGGAGTTGAGAAGTGATGATGAATCCTGAACTTCAAACAGAAGGTCTTCATCCTCTCATTCTTGAAATGACTACCATTATCAGACACAATATCATGTGGTACGTCGAAACGACAAAGAAGGTTCTTATGAATAAAAGAAACCACATGTCGGCCTTCTATCGTTCGCAGAGTTACAACATCGACCCATTTGGTGAAGTATTTTGTAGCTGCGAGAAAATATATGTAGCCATTAGAGGCAGAAGTAATTGAACCCACCACGTCGAAGGCCCACGTCGAAAAAGGCCAAGGAGAAACCACAGACTGCAAATATGTGGTTGGCGCATGAATGGAAGGTGTATGCATTTGACATTTGATGCACTTTCTCACAAATTGATGGCAATCCTGCTGCATGGTTTTTCAGTAATATCCTGCCTGAATGATCTGCTTGACGAGTGTTTGGTAGCTGACATGGCCACCAGAAATTCCCTCGTGTGCCTCTTGGACAACTTCCCTGGCTTCATCTCTGTCTAAGCATCTGGTGTACTCAGAACTGAACCCATGATGGTAGAGAGTATTGACAAGGATGAAATAGCAGGCTCACATGCGTTGGATCGTACATTGCTCATTTCTTGGCATCTCTGGTGGAAATTCACCAGTTTCAATATAATCTTTGATGTCTTGGTACCAAGGCTTCTCTTTCTGAGTCGCTTGGTTTACTTTTTCAGCTGGAACGAAGGCAGGTTGATCAAGTCTGCCAATCTCGAAGGAGCGGCAAGATTCACTGTCTTTGAATGACAAAATGGACCCCAAACAGGCTAAACCATTTGCTATATGATTGTATTCCCTTTTGACGTGATTGAGCTGAAATTCTTCGAAGTTGCCTATGAGAGCTAAGGCAATCTTCTGATAGGGGATCAATTTTGAATCTTTGACTTGCCATTCAGCATTAACTTGGCTGACCACAAGTAATGAATCACCGAAGGCATGTACTCTCTTTACTTTAAAGTCTTGCAGAATTTTGAGGCCTTGTATCAAAGCTTCGTACTCGGCCATGTTGTGAGTACATTGGAAGCTAAGTTTGAGAGAATAAGGAATCATCTCCTTTTCGGGAGTAATCAATAAGATTTTGATCCCTATGTCAGACATATTCCTAGCTCCATCAAAGAAAAGGGTCCAAACTGGGGACTCTTGAACGCTGCAGATACGATCATTAGAAAAATCGTCTTCTACCTTGATCTCTTCTGTCAAAGAGAAATCTGCCAACTGATCTGCAATAGATTGGCCCTTGACTTACTTCTGAGACATATACTCTAAATCATACTGTATCAGGAGGACTTGCCATTTCGCAAAACGTCTAATAAGGAAAGGCTGCTCAAGGATGTACTTGAGAGGATTAAGCTTTGATAGAATTTTGATTTATGATGCCAGCAGATAATGTCTCAACTTTTGACACATCCATACCAAGGTGAGACATGTCTTTTCTATCTGAGAATATCTCTTCTTGTAGTCGATGAAAGTCTTGCTTACGTAGTAGATGACATGCTCTATCCGGTTGCCTTCCTCAAACTGTGCAAGAAATCTGCCACAAGCATTTTGGTTGATAGAAATGTACAAGAGAAGTGGTTTTTCCAATTCTGGTGGCTTCAAAATGGGTGAGTTAAGGAGTACTGCTTGATGAGCTTAAATGAAAGCTGACATTCTGATCTCCATTCAAATTTCACTTCTTTTCTCAACAAGTGATTGAAGGGCTTGCATCTCATGGCCAAATTAGAGATGAAGCGCCGAATAGACTGAATGTGCCCTTGAAGGCTCCTCAGCTCTCTAAGATTGGTTGGAGATGGCATATCAATGATTGCTTTCGCCTTGGCAGGATCCACCTCTATTCCTCTCTTGCTGATCATAAAGCCAAGCAATTTGCCTGACTTTACTCCGAAGACACATTTTTGTGGGTTGAGCCTCAGCTTGTAGAGAATAAATCTTTCGAAGACTTGGCTGAGAGCATCGAGATGATCCTCTCCTTCTTTGTACTTGACCAGGATGTTATCCACATAGGCATCCATGTTCTTGTGCATATGGTCATGGAAGATGACGGCCATTGCTCTCTGATAGGTTGTCCCAGCATTCTTGAGCCCAAACGGCATGACTGTGTAGCAAAATGTACCCCAAGGCATGGTAAAAGAAGTTTTTGACTGGTCACGAGCGGCCAGTTTGATCTGATTGTAGCCTGAGTATCCATCCATAAAGGAAAACATGACGTGGCCCGCCGTACTATCGATCAAAAGATCGATGTTAGGGAGTGGATAATCATCTTTTGGGGTGGCCTTGTTGAGATCCCTGAAATCAATGCAAATCCGGACTTTGCCATTCTTTTTGGGAACTACTATGATGTTCGCCAACCAGTCTGGATAATCAATAGTCTGAATGAATCCTGCCTTTAACAAATCCTCAAGTCTTCTTTAACTTGGGGCGCCACTCGGGGATCCATTTTTCTTAGTTTCTGCTTGATTGGCTTGAAGTCTGTCTTCAAAACAAGACGATGCTCAACTAGTTTGAGATATAAGTCTGGCATATTTTCATAAGTCCAAGCAAACACCTCTTGATGTTGCTTGAGGAAATGGACGTGCCTTTGCTTCTTATCTGAATTCAAGGTGGAGCCAATTTTGAGGATTTTCGGATCATCTTATGAACCAATGTTGACATCCTCTGTCGGATTCTGAACCAAAGGCGATGGTTCATCCTGCTTCTGAATAATGGAAAATTTTAGCAATTCTTGAATCGCTGAGTCAAACTCTGCTAACTCTTCAATCTGCCCTGTCACCTTGCTGACCCCTGCCCCTGCTTTTATCTTACAAATTCTGGCCGGTTTGGATTTATTTTGAGAAAATTGGGATTGATAACGAGCCTTTTGAATGGTTTAGGTGCCATGATTCTGGCGATTCTAAAAATTGTAAAGAAAAGGTTTGTTTGAGGAAAATAAAAAATTCAAAGTAGCCTTTCGTACAGAAATGAAGAATAATGATGTAGACAGAATATAAGTAAAAGAATGATATATGCCAAGATGTGAAGAAAAGATCAAAATTTCATTGATAGGCTAAAGCTGAAGACAACAACTTTATATTTACAGATTTTTCTAACAAAGGAAGGAAAACCAGGATTATGTTGTCCCTACAAGATGACTAGAAAAGCAAGAAAGAGGAAAACAGAAAACAAAGGCATTATCTTTATTCAGCCCCTTTGATGAATGTGGTTCTTTTGCCCGATGTCTGACCAGTAAAAACCAGTCCTGAACCGGTGATGTGTCGGGCGAGAATGATTGGCTCCAGTATGCCATCCTCATTCTTACCAAGGCCCTTGAAGGGCTGGTAGCCATGTTTTATCAATAGATCGAATCCCTTCTTAGTTTTTGAAAACTGAGGGAACAAAGGATGATCCTTGAGAGAAGCGCAATTGAGGCACTCTCCTAGCTTGTAGAAGTGAGGTCCCTACCATTGGACCACTACTGTGACATTCTCCGTAGGTTGGACTTCTTTCAGCTTCAACATGTCTAGACTGACACTCAGATTAATCTCATCGATTTCCCTAATGCTAGAGATATTTGCGGTGAAAGTAGAACGAGAAATCATTGGCTGTGGGAGTCTCTCTTCCGGATCTTCCCCCAAAACTGTGGTAATCATGCTTCCCTTCAACCATTTGATACACTGATGAAGGGTGGAGAGAACAACATTGGTGTTATGAATCCATGTGCACCTTAGCAGAAGATTATACGTAGGCGGCACATTAACCACATGAAATAACATTGTGTGCACTGAATAGTTGATAAAGATTTCAAGGAATATTTTCCCCTTGGTTGTCTGCCCGTGGTTGTCAAAATCGTAGATCGTTATCAGATCCGGGACATATTTCTCTTCTTTTAGGCCCAAGGCCTTGGCTGTCATTTCAGGATAGATATTGAGGCTACTGCCTCCATAATACGAGCATATGTGGGACAGTCATGCCTCTGGTCTGCACCACTATGTAGAGAGCATTGTTATGGAATGTATGAGGCTTTGGCAAGTCCTCATCTGAGAAGGTTATTGGTGTGTTTGTCATGGCTTGATTGACTATCTGATCCATGTCCTGCGGAGTCATGTTTGGCTTTACCTTGATTTTTCTTAGCAAGTCATCCAGAACTTGCTGATGTTCAAGAGAAGCATGGGCTAAATGCATGATGAAAATGTTTGACAAAGCCGTGATAGGTCTCTGAACTAACTAAGATGTTTCACCTTTCTTTGAAGCTGATTTGATGAAACACTTCGAGAATTTAGGAGTCTGTATAGCAATTTTTGTTGTTGCTCCTGCTGTCTCACTTGTCAGTTTCATCTTGCTGAGAATTGAAATAATATCCACCCTCTTGGTGGTGGACTGAGCTTGGTGTAGTACTAGGACCTGATGCTGATTTTGAATGTCCTGGCTGAAACATGGTCGAATACTGCCATAGGGGAAAGATGCTTGTTTAGAAATTATAGATGCTGAATGCTTTGGAAAAGGCTTGGACAAGATCTCAGGTTGTTCTTCCTCGTTATCCTCGATCAAGAGATTCTTGTCGATAGAGTCCTGGATAATGTTTTTGAGGACAAAACAGTTTTTCGTGTCATGTCCTACAATTTGGTGAAATTTGCAGAATTTCTCCTTCCACTTGCCCATGATAACTGGAGGATCAGCCACTTTAGGGAGTTTGACCATCCCCTTGGAAAGCATATATTCCAAAACATTTTCACGGGATTGTTCTAGAGCAATGAACTCTCTGTCATAACTCCAGCCATCGTGCTTCAGTTTCATGTGCGGTTTTACTTCTAGTTGTGTCATTGGCTAAACAGGTAGCAGCTTGACAAACTTCCCTTTCTGAGCTGCAGAGTTTGCTCTCTCAGTTTTAGAGCTTTCTGAACTCTTGTTGCAATTTTTTCTGTTTTTCTTACTGTTTGTACCGCTGCTGTTTGAAATGTCCATAGAGTAGGTAAAATGCGCCTTTTTCTTCTACTCGGGGTTACCTCGAACAAGAGAGAAACCCACATAAAGACCATTTTTCATCCCTGTCTCAAGCCATTCTGCTCGCTCAATCAGCTTGATGAAAGATTTCGCTAGAGAAGTGGAGATGAGACTCCTTAGAGGTTGAGAAAAGTTAATGAGGATTATCTGCAGTGCATGTTCCTCTGAAATGGGAATCTTCATCTTGTTACAGGTGCTTCTTCACCTGTGAATGAATTCTCTTGCTTTCTCATTCTCATTTTGTTTCAGGTTGTACAAATGGTTGAGAGTGGGCGAGGCCTCGACATTGAACATGAAGCACTCGATGAATATGTTTACTACCTTATCAAACTCTCGTAGTTCGATAGGATTGATGTGGTCCGCATACCACCTTGTTGTTGTTCCCTCCAAGTTGCGCAGGAAGCAGATGAACAAAGCCCTCTTGTCCTTTCTGAAGCGGCTGCATTCTGCATAGAACGTGGTCAGATGGGCTTTTGGATTGCCCGTTCCATCAAACTTAATGAACTTGCGAGGGAGATTCTTTAGAGTATCGTCTTCATTGAGGCCATCGTAAAAGTCCTCGCCAGTATAGGTCTGCTTGCCCTTACTCTTGGCTTGAATGTCTTTCACTGCTCAAGTTACTTCCCTCAACTGCTGATCCTCTGCTGGGATCCCATACTTAGGCCTGTTGTTGACTGATTCGGGCTCTTCAACTATCTTCATGAACTGTCATGGAGGATTCTGACTGAACACAAATTGTTCTTCCTATGATTCTTCTTCCTCTACTGACTCAGTTCCCTCAAAAGTGTTGTCTGGTTGAACCTTCTTTCTGATGATTCTTACCTGCTTTTTCACAGGCTTCTTCCTCAGTTTGTTCTTAGGATTTGCCTTCTTCAGACTGGCCTCGGCCTGCTCAGACACCATTTTGGCCATCATCTTTTGAAACATGCGGTAAATGATGGGATCTACATCATCCCCTCTATCCTGACTTCGTCCTCTAGACGACCTAGGAGAATTCATTCCTTCTATTTCACTATCGCTGGGCTGAGGTGAAACTGTCTGCTTTCCACTTCTTGTCTGAACCATTTCTATAATGCCAATGTTTTCTGCAAAATAAAGGATGGTTAGGATATGGAAGAAGCTTTTAAGACAAAATTTTTGAGATAAGGGAAGAATGGAGGATTTGGTAGACAATTTGAAGAGATTATCTCATTACCAGGGATTTGGTCATCACAAGACTTGTGACAATTGCATTATCATTTTCATGATAACTGAAAAACATGCCTTGTTACCTAGGCGAGGTCGTCAACCATGATAAAAGATATTGAAGAAGAATATGAGAGATATTTAAAAAGAATGTCCCATTACCAGGGATGAGGTCATCACAAGAATCGTGACCATTTATGCTATAAAATGAATAAAAGAATAAAATTTGGCTCAAAAAGCTTTTCAGTACAACAAAAGTAAACTTTATTGATGATAAATTCAAAGACAAAGAGATGGTGGTCAAACAGTTTGCCACCATTCTTGATATTCAGTAGATACATTGGGTCTAGGAAATACAGAAAGAGAAATGAAAGAGTCCCGAGTGTATTTGGTAGCATGGTATGCCCCAGACCACTGATTCGACTGTAGATTAAATTCTGGCATGTTGCCCATCGGGAAATGAGTGTTGGCATGAACCTGTCGCTGCGAAAATTGTCTGAAACACCTCTCGGGCTAATAATTGACACAAATAAAGGGCCCCAGCAATCTGTAACGCTTGTCCGTGCATAAGTGTAGCGAGGACCTGATTCCTGCTGGTTGAAGTAATCCCAAACGATCTCCTCCTGATGCAGACTCTCGATCAAGGCTCGATACTGAAGAGCTAACTTCGACTTCTTACTGTTGAACCTGAAGGAACTGGCCTTTGATGGCATGTGTCGCAGAAACCACGACTGTAGGGCATAAGTGCATCCTTCCACCAAGATGGTCTCTCCAAGAGCAAAGCGAGCCAAGCCTTGGTAAAGGAAGGCTAGGGCGACCATAGAAACTAAAATATGACGGGTCTGCTTGTTTTTCCATCTTCGAAAGAGTTGGACAACTTTGACATCAACAAAATTCTGACCGTCCTGAAAGAATTTTAATCTCACTGTGCATAGGACCATGGCATGCTGAATTCTATCTTTCGTTGTTCGGGACAAGGTGCCAACCTCCTCGTATGCTCCATACTTGCGATAGATTCCAAACAGGTTAATGAATTGATTTTTGTTGATCTCCATGAGAAGCCAAGATTTGCTCTCCATTGCTCTAGCCAAAGCTTCTCGAACATCTACCCCCTTGATGTTGATCAAGAACTGCTGCTCGACAGGATCATCTGGCTGACCCGCTGGTTCTGGCAATCCCATGATATCATTGAATTCATCCATCAGTAGAGTCATCTCTCCCCATGGAAACCAAAATGTGCAGGTATGTGGATTCCATCGTTCTTCCATAGCTTGAATCAGACTTTCGTTGATGGTATGCGTGCTTACTGTCGATGCCATCTCCAATCCACAGTCATCCAAGTGGTCTGGGAACATACGCGAGAAGGTGACGAACCAAGAATAATACCACCGAAGGAAGAAGGAATGAGTCTGAATAGCCCGATGATATGGGGATCCACTCCTTATCTGATAGAAGATATGATCTCTGGGAAAGACCGCATTGGGGGGAATTGGATGCCATTGGAATAATACTGGGGCAAAGAAGAATGAAGAGAATCAAATAGGATGTAGGACTTACAGATAGACTCTTGAAGAAAAGAGAATAGATACATTCCTGAAATTTTTGAAAGATAAAGAGAATTTAGAAAAAAAGAATTTCCAGGGTTTTGAGAAAATTTTGATCTAAAAGAGAAAAGGATGCAGATAGAGGAAAATATACACCTCGGTGGTGAAGATAAAGGAAAATTTTGAATAATATACCCAGGGTTTTAAAAAAGGAAATACAAAACATCACATAATTACAGCTGCACAAACAAGGATACGCACACAGTACTCCCTAAAAAGCTGACTCTAAATGCAATATTTGAAATAACTTGTTGGACCTTAATCCTAACTCTATGGTTCAGATCATCTAATTCCAATCAAAGTACATCGATATACTCAAGCCAAAGCTTAAAGTATGTGGCATAGAAATATTTCTCTAGTTCTAAGGTAATGGCTTCCCAATATCCTTGAGCACCTATCGATATACTTCGGACTATGGCCCTTAAGTACGTGGTAGGGGGTTGTTAACCCAAATAAGTGGTCCAGTTGTGAGGCTCTCTCCCAAAATATGGTTTAGTGAGACAGCCCAGCAACGTGAAGACCGGGACAATATAGGTAGAGGATGTTTTCGAAAACATGTTCAACATGCAATAAACCAGATGACTCTAATGTAAGTCCTAAAGAGATAAAATTTAAATGAAGAGAAGCATACACTTGCATACATTGTTTGCATTCAATCCCTAGAATTGAGGAGAGTTGTATTTCAGACCTAAGTCTAAGTGAGCATGCAATAATCTCCTCAATATGGTCCTACCAAACCATACTTAAATCCTATATGCATTATGTCAGCTAGGACAGAGTCTAGGCTCCTAAGGTTTGCATGGAAATGAAGCTGACATTTGTAGAATAATAACTTAGACAATATCAAAGCAAAGCAGAAGGCATAGATCCGACCAGATGAAGACGGGTCCCATCATGGTCGCCAACTTCTGTGATCATTGCAAAAATTTTCCTCTTGTTTTCCTCTTTTCCTTTTCTTTGCCTTTCTAGCCTCTATTCTCTTTTTAAAGGGGAATAAAAGACAGAAAAGAAGAGAGAGAAAAAAAAGAAAGAAGTGAGAGGAACTCTTTTGCAAAGGTCTCACTTGACCTAAATTTTGAAAAATATTTTGAAATTACTCGCCTCCATTTTGGAAATTTTGCAAAAAAATGGAGAGACGGGATTCGCTCGTCGGTACGAAGTTCGACCGTTCTTGGCGCCTTTACCAGGGGTAATTGAACCAAGGATCGAACTTATGCCTTTTACTTTGCCTAAATATTATCTAAGAAATTATTCTAAGTCTAGAATGCACAAAGAATTATATTTGTGGAATGCAAGTGCAGAGATGTATGCTTTTAAGAAAATAATTTAGAAATTTTAGGATTTTTCAAGTGATTTTGAAATAATTTGAAGATACCTGGAGAAATGATTCAAAAGGTTTGAAATTAGTTTGAAAAAGTTAGATTTTGAATCTAACTTAGAATTTGGAAAAGAATCTGGAAGAAGGGACTTGAATTTCTAAATCTTGGAATAATCAGAGTTTGGAAAATAAATCTTGGATAAAGAGAAAAGGAGAATTGGAATTTGAAATTAGAATTCTTGAAGTAAGAATGAAATTTCAAAGTCAAGATGAACTTTGAATTCGGATCGATTTTCAAGAATCGATTTCAAAAAAGGATCTTTGATCTTGAGTTTTAAATTCAGCACCTGAAACAAGAACTGAATTTGGAAGTTAAATTTAGACTTGAAAAAAGTAAATTTTGAAAATAGAGTTGGAATTGGAATCCAGATTTGAAAATTAATATAAGATTTGAAAATGGAATTGAGTTTGGAATTGGAAATCAAAATGAAAAATGGGATTAGATTTGAAAATTTGAATCCAAGATGGAATCGGATTTGAAATATGGAATCCTAAATGGAATTGGATTCAAAATCTAGAATCCTAGATAGAGTTGGATCCGAAATCTGGAATCCAAGATGGAATTGGGTTTTAAATCTGGAATCTAATATGGAATTGGATTTGAAGTCTGAAGTCCTAGATGGAATGGGATTTGAAATCTGGAATCCTAGATGGAATAGGTTTTGAAATCTAGAATCCTAGATGGAATCGGATCCGAAATCTGGAATCCAAGATGGAATTGAATCTTGCAATTTGGAATCCAAGATGAGATTGGATCTGAAAATCTGAATCCAAGGTGGAATTGGGTTCTAAATCTAGAATCCAAGATGGAATTGGATTTTAAAAATCCAAATGGGATTTTAAAAATCCAAATGAGATTTTAAAAATCCAAATGGGATTTTGAAGATAGATCTGGATTTTGGAAATCCAGATTGAATTTGAAAGTGGGCTTAAATTTAGGAAAAATCAAATTTTGAGATTCATAATCAATCTCAAAACCTTGATTTTGGATAAATGAATTGAATTGAGAATCAAGACTCAATCTTTAGATAGAACTTTGGAGATTTCAAAAAATAAAGAATAAACTTGAATTTTAAAACCAAGAGATGAATCTGGAAATTCCAAAGTTTAAATTAAACTTTGAAATACGATCTGGGATATTGAAAAATTGAATCCTGAAAATGGAAATGAATTTGAATTTTTAAAGTTGAATTGAACTTT
Organism: Nuphar pumila; assembly: GCF_984573655.1. Taxonomy (NCBI): domain Eukaryota; kingdom Viridiplantae; phylum Streptophyta; class Magnoliopsida; order Nymphaeales; family Nymphaeaceae; genus Nuphar; species Nuphar pumila. Next base: position 31,183,805 of record NC_143262.1, on the reverse strand, counting down.
GAAATTGGATTTGAATTGAAACTTAAATTTTGAATATAGAAGTGAATTCGAAATTTCAAAATCAAATTGGATTTTGAATTTGAAGTTTGAATTTTGAAATGAGAAAGAATTGAGAATAGAAAGATGAATTTGAATAGGAATTGAAGATGGATTTGAGAAATGAATAAGATATTTGAAGAATCATCTCAAAATTACTTGGATTTTGAAGAAAAACTTGAAATACTTAAAAAAAATGATGTAATTTTATCCTAAATGATGAATGAATTAAAGAATTTTGAAAATTGGATATCGAAAAGCATATTTCATTCTTTAAGTGAATTAAAATAAGATTGAAAATATAATACATCTCTGACTATGGTCATAAAATGTATTATAAGGCAATCTATATTTAAATTCAAATGAAGAATAAAACACATTTTGGTGCCTTTATAGAGTTTGAAATAAAATTAACTCTCAATATATCTTGACTATGGCCATTGATATATGTTTTAAGTTAATTTCAAGTTAAACTCTAATAAATGAGGAAAAATTCAGAAAATATGATGATTTTTTAAAGAGATCCAGTGTGGATCCAATGTTATTCCATAAAAGATAAAAATCCTAAGCATTGTCTAGATTTTGACTATGGCCATCAATGTGGGTCATTTGCTTAGGATTAATTACCTCTTATTAGGATGATGCACGTGCCATTCATGTTCCCATTCGTGAATTTTTGAAATAAAAGAAAAATGATATGAAATAGATAATTCATGATGTTTACATGCTCATACATTCTAATCTATGCTAGAAATGTAAAATTCTCATTATTATCTAACCATTACATCCTTGAAATTAATTTAAAATTACAAGAGTTTCTAATTCTAGGAAAGAAAATAGCAAGTTCCTTGCATTTCCTGCAAAATAAGGTTAATACCAAGATGATTTGACAAATAGGAAAGGGGACGATGAAATATCATATTAGATGTGAGATGTAACTATGAGATGCTCATGTATCTGTCTTGTACTAATGAAAATACTATGCATTAGGTTAACAAGAAAATGTGTGTTGGAATGCCTATTTGGTATACTAGCCAATGAGAAAGGAGATAGCAAGATGCATTAAAGGCTTACAAAATTGCTTAAGCCTCAATGCCTAAAAAAAACATGGTCATACATGCTTAATAGGAGATGCTTTATACATGATCAAGGAGCTACAATAGCTTTGAGATTTGCTATGAGTGCAAGTTAGAGAAATTATACCAACTTTGAAAGTTGCTATTGATAGGCTAACTGTAGGTGAGATATGTTGATCATGCATATGGTACTGTTAAGTGATTGGAAATGACAGGGGAATAATGCAGGGAATTCCTAAAATGTTGTTGCTTGTTGTGCGGTAATATGGATGGCAATTGCAGCAAAAAAACTAAAGGCATTGGTGGTGGGTGTTGGCAGGTAATGACAGCAAAGGTGACATATAATGGGATGAACAAGGTTTTGTAGCAGCAGGGTATACTATAATGAGATATTAAGAGAGGGAGTGAAAAGATATTACAGGTGAGGCCCCAATGTCTTATAAAGAACGACTGAGGATTTCACAGCTGACAGGAGGATGCTCCTTATGGCTAAACAGGCTGACTATCAATTTTGGCACTCATGACGGAATAGATCTATCCTCATGGCAACTCAGATGAATCATTTACATCTACTTTCACGGTAATCCAGATCTGCTACTTGAACTTATTTTCATAGTCAGTCCAGAAATCTATTGAATGGGCATATATTTCAATCAAACCAATAGGCTTACAGTAATTAGATGGATGACAGAAGATGATTTCCTGCAAAATGGCAACATCTATGCTGCTGTGAAAAAAATGGAGATGGTATGGGTTAGGAATTGAGGTGTTGTGATATAGTGCACGTGTGTGATAAGTGCAAAGGTGGAGTGGGTTAGGTGATGATAACAGTTGCAGACAGAGGTCTCCCTGCTGTGTGTATAGCACAATGTTGCTATTTGAAAGGTGATGGGAATAATAAAAAAAAATGTATGCATGGAGTGCTACAGGTGGAGCAAGAGATGCATGATGGTGAACCGTGACATGCAACAGGTGATAAAGATGGCCTGGCACGTGAAAAAAAAATGTAATGTATGATATTAAAGTCACCATACAGGCAGAATGCTATGAGGGGCAATTTATTATAAAATTGGGATTCTGTGTATGGGTTAATCACCCTTGTTTATTGGGCTATGAACTTAATTTGGTATGTTAAAAACCTGTATATGATGAAATTTTGGGCACAGAGAAGTGGTAACTTTCAAACTCCCTGAAGCAGAGGTGGAGTGACAGGTATTATTAAGAAGATATCCATTTGCCAAGAACCAAAGAACACTCTGAGTGCTTGAAGTATTAACCCTTCCTCGGTTGAATGTAGGGTCGTTAATGCTCTAGGAATTTCACACGCATCTACAGCCTTTGCAGTAACTTCGTAGATGGAGCTTCAGATATGCTTGTGACCTTCAGTGGCTTGGATAGGCTATTGGTCATATGCTGGTGTTGAATGAGAGGTTGAATGAAAAAACAATAAGACACCACTATTTAGACAAAAGCAGAGGCACCTGTAATGAGGCTACAGAGACGATAAATCTATTAGAAATTTGACAGGTATAGCAGAGGCTTGCTCAGAAGCCTTTCCCTTTTCTCATATTCCTCTCCTCATGATGTCGTCTGGTTATTTGCAGAGTTTTTATTAATGGCAACAAATGCCCTTAACCCCACATCACTATGATCTGTTTTTGTTTGTTTTGCCATATCCTGATGGGCATAAATAGTCTTAAGGCCACAATGCCTATAATCATGTAGCTTTGAAAGGTATTTCAGCCATGACCCTGCAATGGGTCTGCTATGAGAGGCGTATGACAGAAGATGTACATATAGCAGGATGGAATATAGCTATTGAACAACATACTAGGGCAGTGGGGAGGGCAGCATGGCACTTTAACCATGATCGATAGAGGGTAAGTCTCACCTGGGTTTTTGCTACTGAAAATATATATCGAAGATAGAGCATAATCACAACTACTGTGAGGGTCAAGCCAGACATAAGGAGTGAATGATGATGTAGGTGGAAATGAAACAACGGGACTCGATGGATTAGCAAGTAATCAATGAATCAAACAAAATGATTGAAGCACACGGATCAATGGATTTACACAGCAATTAGCAAACAGAATACATGAACCCAGCGGATAAACCAACAGATTTAAACGATTGTTAATACATCAAATGCATAAACCAACAAGTGAATCTGTGGATTCAAGCTTTTGTTAATAAATCAAATACGTAGACCCCACAAGGAGATCAATGGGTCTAAATAACAGTTGATTAACAAAGGGGCCAGCAAATTTTACAACTAATCAACAAGCGAGTGACACAAGCAGATGGATCGAGGGATTAATCGAGCAGTTATTTTCTGAAGTCATCTGCCATAAACCCCAGACTTCTCATATCTGTCAACTAACGGTGATCAAAGTAAATGGCCAAATGCTCAAACCAATGGAAGTAGATCAAACCAACTACATTTCAATGTTTATAAAGAAGTCAAAATAAACATGGGTACTCAAAGAAGATAAAATAAAACTAATGGCGATCAAAGTAAAAAAAAAAAAATAGCTATGCGAAGGCAAGAATAAATGCAAACCAAAAGTGATCCAGGAACGATTACTGAGAAGAAGAACAGATGTTGGGATCAACTATCAAAGGAGATAGTCAAAGGTAAAAAGAAAAATAACTAAAACAAGCTATTCACGACAGAACAAAAATCCAGATGAAGTGAACCTATCAAAAGGGACCGATAAAAACCTGTAGACTGCTAAAAAACCAAGGCGAAGACAAACTATTCATGGATAGATAGGAAATCAAGACCATTACGAACATCAAGATTGATCGGTCGTTAATCCAACATTTACCGATAATCGAAACAGGGATCCGACTAGTAATGGACGATCAAAGTACTGATCGATTGTTGAAAAGAAAACTAGAAATCAGGTATAAAAGAAAAATAGAGATAGGGAAAAGAAATCATAGTAGATCAGGACATAAATTAGAGTCACGATCTACGGTATGATAATCAGAACATCGACATACATAGAATTACTGGAATTCAAAACCAACAAAAAGGAAAATGATAAATAGAAAATGTCAAAATCGAATTCTTGTTAATGTCGCACAGAGGAAGATCGATTTGTTATAAGCAAATCGATGTTAGCAGGGGTGCTTCGATGGGGCAGAACAAGGAAAATTGAAAAAGAATCATAAATAAAAGAAAAAAAGGACATAGAAAATAAGAGAAAACCATAAAAAGATAAGTAATATTGTTAAACGACATTGTCCAGAAGGAGAATAACCAGAGAGAATGTGGGTGGAAACTTACCTGATTTCTTTGCAGGGGCCAGAAGGAACTTCCCTTCTACCTTCTTCTTAAACTCTTCTCCCGATCGAGAAGAAGAAGAGGAGGGGGAAAGGTCTGACCGAGAGGGATGCTAATGGATAGTTGATGGTGGAGGCGAATTGCCAAGGATTAATGTTGTGACTCAATTGAAGTTCTAAAGGATGCAAAAGTGCCTTCTCTTTGTTCTGCTCTGGAGATCTTCTATTGCTGAAAAAAAGGAGGCAATGGGGATCAAAAGGGGAGATGCGTCGAGAAACGGATGCGAGAACAATCGATGATCCTCTCTGCCTCTTAGATGTTTGATTATATAGGGAGGGGCAGAAGGATCGAGAAGAGGAAGGATCCAGAAGTGGGTGGTTGGGAATGGAAGGGTGATCTGTGGAGGAGGAGGATCGAAGGGTGGAGGCGAATGAAGCCTTCTCCCCTCCCTTCCCTGCGGTCTCTCTTTTACAACGAGAGGCCGTTAGGAAAAATATGAAACAGGTATGAAGATTTTTGAAAATTTTCAAAAGAGTTGTTCCTTTCGAAACAGTTTTCTCAAAAAGGGGGTTTTAGCAAAAAGTCCATTTCCAAAAAGGGATTTCTAAAACTATTTTTTTGTGTTTTTCTTTTCTATTTTATTTTTTTGTTCTTTTTCTTTGTAATTTTTATATTTTTTTGTGTTTTTGAAATAAAAACTCTAAAAACTAAAGGATTTTAAACTAATTTTGCAAAAATTTAAAAATATTTACAAAAGAGGAGTTTTCTGAGAATTCGGGTTATTCTTTGGAGTTTTCTTCAGAAAACAGGTTTAGATCCACAGTTTTGAGGAAATATTTTGAGTTTTGGACCTTGAATCAAGAAATACAGAGCAGTGGATCCAAACGAATACTGGATGGACTCTCTGAACCTTTCAGAAATTATATTTTGGATTTTTATAAAATTTGATTTAAAAATTGGATAACGGGGCTCAAAATTGGTGTTTTGACACTAGATCTGTATCCAAAATCGAGTCAGATATAGAAAATGGATTTTGATTCTAGTGAATCTGAGAAATAACTGGAATTTTAGCTCAAAATTGACTCAATTACTCAGAAAATGGAGGCCAGAGGCAAAAAGGGTATTTTTACAAAATTTTGAAAAAAATTGGGGTGTTCACAAATATCATTATCGAATTGCATTTCGTCTGCTGAAATATTCAAGTCTAGAGTGAATTCAATGCCTGCACCCTTATTATCATATGCATCAATAGTGCACATATTCACTTCTTCAGGTGCGTTGATAGTACGGATGTAAGTTTCTCCATGACTTTCCAATGATTGAGACACATCATCTTCATTGTAACCAGTTGATATGCTCAATACTGTCATGAGCAAAACATCAATTTGCATTAGCCATCACATACGTTTACAGCAATTCAGCAAAAATATATTACAAATCGATAATAACAATCAAAACAATATCTCAAAAATCAACACTGAAAAACAAATAACATCTTACAAATCGATTTACGAAAATTAAACATAATATATTACAAATCAAGATTAACAAACAAAACAATATCTCACAAATTGACACTAGAAAACAAATAATATCTTACAAATCGATATGCAACAACTCAATATAATATATTACAAATCGATATTAACAAACAAAACAATATCTCACAAATCGATACTGGAAAACACATAACAATATACAAATTGATATACGAAAATTCAACAAAATATATTACAAATCAAGATTTTTAACCGAAACAATATATCATAAATGAATCTAGAAAATACATAATATCTTACAAATCCATATACGGCAATTCAGCATAATATATTACAAATCGATATTATCAAGCAAAAAAATATTTCATAAATCAACACTAGAAAACACATAATATATATTACAAATCGATATACGATATCTCAGCATAGTATATTACAAATCGATATTAATAAACAAAAAAATATCTCACAAATTGATATATATGTTACTATAACTGCGATTTACGTTACATTGAATATACTTAGTGAATGGACGATACCGGATGGGGTAGAGGCCCTTGTTCGCATCTGTAACCAAGCATTCTTGTCAACAGGTCCCAGCATCTTACAAATGTCTTCAAGTTTCGAACCGTTGAAACGATAAAATCTACCTACAATAACAAAACAATGCCTTAATGACACTCACAACGATATATGTTCTTCAACAATAGCATGATGACATGGAAAGATACTCACGATGTGACCTTAATGGCACTTGTTGGAATGTTTGTGCGTCATTGCTTTTTTTCCATACTGCCTAACGAAAACAAAGAAGAGAAGACTGTAAAAAGAGATGGCCGACAAATCCCCCTATGACGCCCACCAATGATCGAACTAGTCATTCGATTTATAGTTACGAGGTAGGAACGAACCCGAAAAAGTTTTCTATCTAACACAAGGCAGGAACGAGAAGGTAGCCATGTGTTGTAACAAAAGCTAAAAACAAAGGCGGAACGTGCAAATCTATTTATGGGGACCGGAAGGGCATTTTCGTCCAACACATATCTATCTTACGAGAGGACATTTCTGTCAAAAGTGTATCTACCTTTTTTATATGTTATTTTATTATAAAGTCATCGTGGGCAACATTGGCATATGAATTATTTCGGGTCCCAAAATATTCCTCCGTACATACCGAAACACGCAATTTGTGTTCCGGGAAGAACACACAACACCCTCTCCCACAATGATGTTTTGAGCCACTTTTCAATAATCCTCATTTTCTTGAATTGTGAGCCATAGGTTTTTAGTCTAGGATGTTTAATCTTGCAATGTATTAAAGATGATTAAGCCTACCTACTAAGGTAGTAAACAAATTTGTATGGGTAGATCCAACATATGTTGGGCTAAATCCATGTAAACAAGAGTGTCTACCGTGGTATGGTATGTGGGTCAGGACAATTATTTATATATCTGGGAAAATATATGGTGGTTATGGACTAAGATATCTTATGGTGGTACATGCTCTTGTTTATATGGATCTAGCCACCGATTGGTAAATCTAACCGTACATATCTATTTAATATCTTAGAACATGTCTAATACACCATGAGATTCGTTTTTTAGATGATGAAAAATCAATGGCTCACCATAAAAGTGGTTTAGAAATGGTATAAAACGTTTTATTTGAGTCAACTTTAACACATGAACATAATAAATAAGACATGTTAAGGTCAACCAAAGTTAGATTTTGTTTTTTGAGCTTAGAGATAGTGTGTACCATCGGAAGTTATGGTGGTACTGTACCACTATAGAAGCACTATATATATATATATATATATATATATATATATATATATATATATATTGAGCTCGAGAAGCATGATTCTAATTTGTTGTTAAAATGTTGATCCTTTTGAAATATCTGGCAAAAGCTGGGTCTCTAAATGGAATTTTCTCTAGATTTTACTAGTTATCTGTATGATAACCTTGTTGCAACAAATTTGTGCGAGTATGCTAGTCTTTTTCCATAATCATGCAGGTTCATTTGTGACACTGTATTTCAGGTACTGATGACTTGCTTTGCCCTCTGCACATTCAATTATGGATCAATTGCAGTACTGGGATACTTGATGTATGGAAAAGAAGTGGAATCTCAAGTGACATTGAATCATTCAGTGGACAAATTAAGCTCAAAAATAGCAATATATGTCACATTGCTAAACCTCCTAACCAAATATGCATTTGTTGTTACACAAATAGCAACCACAATTGAGGACAATTTGGTGTTCAAGAGCGCTAACATCACCAGCCTTGCAACCAGAACCATACTAGTGGCAAGCACAGTACTTGTTGCCTTGGCTCTCCCATTTTTTCATACATGATGGCTTTAATAGGGTCATTCCTCAGCATGACAGTTTCAGTTCTGTTTTCATGCATTTGCGCTTTGAAGATCTGCAAGAAAAATAAGAGAAGCGTGCGTGAGATGATGATAATTGCATTCCTTGATTTTCTATCTCTCATCTTTGCAAGCCTATAAATATCCTTCTCACCCTCTTTGGTATCCAACTTGTCATAAACCTCCTTATATACCTTATTCCTCGCATTTCGATCTACTTTTTTAGCTTCCTTCTTTGCTATCATATACTTCTCAAAATTCTCATTATCACGACTCTTAGATTTCTATAATACTCTCTTTTAACCTTATTAGCTAATTTGATATCCTCATTCCACCATGATGTATCCTTACCTAGCGGTGCACCGCCTTTAGATTCACTGAATACCTCTTTAGTCATCTTTCTCATGCCACCCGCTATCTTATTCCACATTGATTCTGAATCATCCTCGAGACACCAATCAGCTTTCTTAACTACCTGCTCTACAAATATTCCTTGTTTAGCTCATTTCAGTGCCCACCACTTAATTCTAAGATTTATCCTATGTCCATTCCTTTTGCGGCATTGTCTAATTCTAAGATCTAAAATTAAGACTCTATGTTGTGTAGCTACACTTTCTCACGGTATAACTTTACAATCGATGCAACAACACCTATCTCTCTTTCTAAGTAGGAAAAAATCTATCTGACTCGTATTAACCCCACTTTTAAATGTTACTAGGTGGGACTCCCTCTTCTTAAACCAAGTGTTTGCTAAGATCATATCATAGGACAAACCAAAATCTAAAATCCTTTCTCCACTTTCGTTTCTTTCTCCTATACCATAGCCTCCATGGATACTCTCAAATCCATCCCTACTAATGCCTACATGTCCATTAAGGTCACCATCGATGAAAAGCTTTTCCCAATAAGTGCTATTTAAAAATAAATAAATCAAAAACTTAAACATTATCAAACATCATACATTATGCTAATTGAAAAAAAAAACCTAAAATACATATTCATTCGTGATTCATCATTCTCATTCATGAAAAAATGGAAAAAATGAAAAGAAGAAGACCCAAGGGCTTATGCCGGAGAAGCCACCAGATGTCAGACAGTTGAGAGAGAGACAGAGAGGACCTCAATGTAGCATAAGAGGCCACTGCTGCTGGTGCCGCCGGTCAGACGGAGGATGCGCCAGAGTGCAGAGACGGGCAGGCCATCGTGAGAACATCGGGGAGAGGAGGAGATTCAGAGAGAGAGAGAGAGAGAGTCAGAACCGGGATAGATGGGGGCACTTAAGTGGCAGGTCGGGTCAGGGTGGGCACTGCTACTCTGACCTAACCTGTGCCCAGCCTGACCCTAGTGTGGCTCCGCCCCTGTATCTACTCAATCTGAGCTAATAGATGTGTTCAACATATTTTGTTTGCTAGAAAACCTTGGGTCATATTTTTTCGATATGAAAATATGATTTTTTTATTCTTGGAAATTTGACACTTTGTGGGTCATTGATTTTTGAATCCCTTGAAAAAACTGCTTATATTTTGCAAATACACGATGAGAGACCTATTTTCTACTAAACAAAACTATGTGAATCACATTTGTAAAGGTTAGGTCTATAAAGACAAATGCAAAAAAGTTGAAAAAAATAGTATGCACAAATGACTAATTAAAACAGCTACCTCCAGAAATTAATTACAAAAAAAACGTAGAAATCTTTCTCAAGATGCTTCATATGGTGTCAGAGCTGCCACATGATCTTATGTCTTCAATCCAGGTGCAACAACCGCTACCATGACTACCTTAAATCTAATACTATTACACCACTCAATCCACCATACTTAACATTCCCATTACCTGTTTCTGAATCTTTTCCCCCATCCCTCCCTGTTTCAACGAATCTATAGTGCTTCTTTTCAATCAAACCGTCATCAAACAATTACTTTCTAGAGATTTTTTTCTTTTCCTAATATGCAGTTGTAATCTAATGGTCTATGTTGTCTTCTAAGTTTACACTTCAATTCACTGAATGTGAAGAAGGAAAAGAACCTATTTCAAACTGTGCATACCAAGTCCGGCACCGTCAAGACCAGTACTAGTTCCTCGGCTTCCAGATTGCATTCATCACTGGATCAGTATTGAGTCAAGTGATAGGCCTACCAACATCCTATGAGGTATGGACAAGCTTCTTATTCATCATGACCTCGAACATGCATGATGCTTATGAAATGAATTTTGGTCTTCATAAAATGACCATCTGAATCTATGAATGCCAAGTTTCAACATGTACTCTTGCACATTAGCTTATCTTTAGCGAAGCATTGTCAAAGGCAATGTTACGAACCCCTTCATGGGATCCACGAATGAGTATAGTGCACTAGACGTCGTGCATCTCTGAACACCTGAACAACCCAGTCAATCTGAAGGATCAGCATGAAGTTAAGATGCAGCAAACTCAAACATTCAGCCCTAGCCCGGTATGCCCAAGCCTGTGTAGAGTAAAACGCTCATCTGTAACACAAACCCATTAATTTACCCATTGGGCCTAGTATCATAGATGACCAAAAGGATGCCCATAATTACTAGACCCACCTGCTGTAATAATTCCATAAGCACCACCATAAGCCGCCTCTATCGGGAAAAATGTGTAGAGAAATTCAAAGATTGGAAGTACTAAAGAAATTTAATAGCAACGTAAAATATAGATACTCAGAGGCCACTTCTCTGTAATGGACTTCCATTCGTTCTTCCTTAGATGTGCCTGCCCTTTCATACATTCTCGAACCTAAGACAGAAAGAATCTCTATGCATGTGTTCTTTCTCCTCCTCTCCCCCCCCCCCCCCCCCCACACACTCCGCCATACATCTCTTCTTTCCGTACTTTCTTTTTTTGCTTTTTTGTTTGTCATATTCATACAAATGAAACATTCCACTAGACATAAACTAATCAGAAGACGTATACCCCCCATGCGTCAAATCGACACCTCCCTAATCTGACCAACACATCCTCCAAACTATCCAGACACAAATAGCAGGACAAAATTCCATCTTAAAAGAACTGAAGTTCAAATTCCACTACCAACGACCTCTCAGTCTGGATAACCTGCTCCTTTTGTGTTTGTGAACGAAACCCTTGCTCTTTCCATCCTGAACAGCAAGATTTTATGCTGCAGCATGTCAGTACTAATCTTTTATCCTCTTTGCCATAGTGTAGCTCTTTTGCTTAGCAGTTGAAAGACCTTCTTGGTTGCAGATCAATCTTGCTCCACCACTCTTGCCTGCATTTAATAAAACTCAAGCAGCTCCCATGTTCCTCCTATGTTGCCCAATATAGCACTATCACATTTACATCAGATGATATGGTAACTATTACCCTCTCTTGTTACTACCACCCTCCAAAATCACCACATTTTTTACAAAGATAACCTTCATTCTCTCTTCTACAAGAACCAGTCAATAGCTTATATTCATTTGAAACAATGGCATGACAGTCAACATCAAAGTATCGAAGACAACTTGTCATGCCTTCCAAACATACCCCGATTCCTTGTCAGTGCAGGCAAACTTTGCTAACCAGTCTAAAACAACAAGAACTGTGCTCACAGCATCTCTAACATCAAATGTACAGTTTGGGATATTCATCATGTGAACACCTGTGATTCTGAAAGTTGTTCCGATAGTGCAAGAAAGATGGATAGATGCAAGCCGTAATCAGTTTCAAAAAAGTTCAGGCCCAATTATATCCACCAAAAACTTCCATATGGAAAAGCTTTGAGTTTAGTACTTGAAGGACATCCATATCTCATTAAAATGTAATCAAACTAACATAAGTGGAATCTAATCAAATAAAGATGATGAAGCACAGAAGTTTTGAGCATTGACACATCAAAGGAATATCAGCACAAGCGAAGTAACCCATCTGAATTTCCATTGATGATTGTTTGAGTTATATAATTTGTTTATTTTGGAATGGATAAGTTGCAGTATCTTTTTCTAGACAGACATTTTATGCCTCAAGTATACTACAACCTGGATTACTTTTGATGGCTCCTCTAACACCCATCTCTTCCCTTAGTTCTAACACATTGTCCCATTGACCAGTTGTTGCATAAATATTTGATACCAGTACATAATTTCCACTGTACGTTGGTTCTAGTTCAAGTATAAGAGGCATAATTTGTCTTGCTAAAGCATCATTGCCATGATCTTTACACGCTCCAAGCAAGCTCCGCCAGACCACAACATCTGGTTTAACAGGCATACACCTCACGAACTCAAATGCCTCAATTGTTGTTGCAGTGGTTGTTGTCCTACCTGAGCTGCTGGTTTGTTCGGACAAAAAGGAGCAATGTGCCCTGGTTGTTGACACTAAAAGCAATTTCCCTTGAACAACGGGCAAAAACCTAGTGGATGGTTCTTGCCGCACCTACGACATGTTGGTGGGGCCTTTCCTTGCTGTTGCCCATTATAGGTCCGTTGCTTCTTGCCACCCTGAGTCTTTCCGCCTGTAGGTGGGTCCTTCCTCTTTCCGCCCGAAGCATCACCTCCATTTGTGCCTCCCTGTTGTGATACGTTCCTAGACCTCTCCCAGTCCTTGGTCAGAACAGTGGCTGACTCGATAGCATCGGCCAAGGTAGGAGGCCGACCTGTCAGGACACAAGTTTGCAACTCATCCTTTAATCCGTGCACGAACTTTGACGCCCTAGCCTTCTCATTCTTGAAGAGGTTCGGACAATACTTCTCGAGACTCCGAAACTTGGTAGTGTAATCTACCAGACTCATGATTCCCTGAGTCAGATCAAGGAACTCCCGTTGCATCTGTTCCTCGGCGTACGCGGGGAAATATGTGTCCAGAAACTCTTCCCTGAACGTCTCCCAGGGGATCTCGTCCCAATCGGCGTACTTTACCCTTCGTAGGGTATCCCACCACTTCTTGGCATCGCCCTTCAGACGGTACGTGCCAAAAGATGTCTTCCTGTCCTCAGGAACAGACAGGACATCGAACACCCGTTCCAACTCCTCAACCCAGTTCTCCGCTGCCTCTGGGTTTGCCTCTCCAGAAAAAGTTGGTGGATCCAACTTCAGGAACTTTTCGAAGGAAACGCCACCCGCGTTTGGAGCAATAATGACAGGAGGATCACGAGCTGCTGCTTGTGCAGCTGCCTGGGCCGCTTGCGCAGCCTGTGACGCTTGCGCAGCCTGTGACGCTTGCGCAGCCTGTGCCGCTTGCGCCGCCTGCATAGCCTGAGCCGCTTGCATCGCCTGTGTTGTTTGAGTTGCTTGAGCCGTCATGGTCTCGGTCAAGGTATGAATGGCCTCCATCATAAAGTCTCTCTGTTCCTGCCAGTTCGCGGGAGCAGCAGCAGATGACGAAGCACCTCTACGGGTATAATGCGACATTTATAACGCACATCCTTTCTACAAATTAGACTCTTACTTATCCTACCCCCTTAAGGTTGATCACGAACAATAATCGTTCACGTAATCATACCAAGACTTATTAAATTCATACTAATAGAATATTAAACTATAATTGCAATCAATCATACAAAGTTCGCATACTTTAAGTAAAAGTATTAAATAACCTTACCAGTGAAGAGGACTGCTCTGGAGGACGAGTCACACTTGTCGACGCTTCAGGACAGGGCTCCCAAACCAAACTAAAAATTTAACACTTAAAAGATGACAAGATTGCAAATCTTTGTGGTGGGCTCTGATACCAAACATGTAACGACCCAAATCCATACCCTTTAAAAATGCGAATTTTTTTTTTCTAAGAGTTGCGGAAACCTTCCCAGAGATCTGGGGTCCTCACAGTTCCACTTTCCATTGGATAGCCCAACCACCACAAACGAAGTTGCAATCATCATCCATATCAACCAACTAAAACTCTTTTATTAATGAGTAAGAAAATTTCAAAGACAAGGTTTTATTCAACTGAAAATAAAGTAACAATTGCAGAAATTAAAAGAACTAAAAGAAGCAAAAATAGAGTCACTCTGTCCTCTACTGAAACCGTCAAGCTCAAATATGACTCTTATCCATCCCCAGATGCATGTCTAACTTCACTGTTCACCATTTCCTGTGAAAAACCAACAAAGTAGGGTGTCAGAACCGAAATTCTGAGCACAGCTACTTCTAAAGAAACCAGGTGAGATAAAGAACATGGATAAGATTTCATGCAATGATTTGAGTGAGTGCAGATATAAAATTTGCAACATTCAAATATCCATAACTACCAATACTTGCATATACTCACCAGTTAAGAACAGTAAAGTAGTGTCATATATCAATAACTAAATAATCAAACCTTTCAGCATGATTTCACAAAGTAAATAATATGCTACCACCAAATGATGTCATGATATCAAGAATGATTCAAGCATGCATGATCTAATGCATAACAGAAAAAAAATGCATGATTATGTGCAATGCATGATTTCTTCTGTTATCTTTCATTTAAGTTCTATTTTTCCATATGCATGCCCTATTAAATGCACACATATTTAAGTTCCTCTTTTTAATTAGCGTGGCCCGCGGATACACCAAACGGGTACAAACCCCGAGGTCAAGTTGGTTCCCAGGGTAGCTTAACACACAATTTGTATTTTATTACTGGGTTTCAACTTAGCCCTCGACCGATATCAGGAAACATCACCATCCATCGGAATATTAGACCTCCACATCTAATGTCGGGGACACAAGGGACACCCCACGCCCACAAGTGCCACTTCCTTGGTACCATAAACTCACAGCTGTGACTAACACACCACTCCCGGGTAAAGTGGCGGACTCTTCTTAAAACCGTGGCCAGGAGAAGAACCTCAATATCGGGTTCAGGGGCAACAACGCACACGGAGTTTTCTATCCTCACAGTCTCCCCAAAACCGGATATCCAAGATTCTCATACTCCAGATGAGATATCCCAGAATGTAAATTACACTGTTCTTATTCATTATATTTTTATTTAATTCCATTCTTTAAGTTTGCAACATAATATGCAAAAGTAAAGTGAAAAACCCGCATCCTCCCTTGCGGGGACCCATTCGGGACTCCAGCCCGTATCAACCATTAGAACAGTGTAGTAATGTGCCAAACCATCTTATGTGGTTCAAGTGATACATTTAGAAACATAAATAAAAGAAAACCACACCCACGGCTCTCCAGGCCGATGATGGTCCCATTTAGGCCATCGGTGCATCACATAATAAAACCAAATTAGTGTTTCATTCATAACCCTAGGCCAAAGTGCCAAAAGCATGTGCACTTTTGAAAATCATAAACCCATATATATATATATATATATATATATATATATATATATATATATATATATATATATATATATATATGCATGTCATTACTCATTCATATGCATTTCCCCTATGTGAGTGTTACCTACATCACATATGGGCATTGACCAAATCCATGGTTTCTTTAAGTGTATGAGTGTACATGTACCATTTTAAGAAGAATTATCAATAACTGGATCATGCTCACATTCTTATCATGTATACACTTGTACCAAAGCAATACATTTTAACAAAAATCAACTATTTCCCATGTTACAAATTGTACAGCACAAACACCGATGCCCCGGTACCTTTAAACCCGTAAGCACACAACCATTAAGTTTAAATTTATCTTTAGATTTATCTTTCAATGTGCATAAATTATCATCTTCAAATACCTGCCTCGGGTATCTAATCCATCTTGTCCATTCGACAAGGCATGTGTCTAAATTTCTCATAAGCAATTAGAGAATTACAGCCCATTGATTCCTTAGAGAGTATGCCGTACCGATTACAAAAGTTTTTAAGAGCATGGTTATATACCCCTTCCTCAATACCCACACATATTCCAGAATTTACACATTTACGCAGTCACAAACTATTTCAGAATGCAAGTATTTTACTAGGCAACTAATCTTTCAAGCATACGGCTCATTCCTACATTTGAAACAGTAAGGCATGCATCATAGCAAGGTTTTGAATACAAGAGAAATGTAGTACAATATGCATTTGATTACCCAATACCATGTGCAGTTAATTTCAGAAACTTTTCCTCTTACGGTCTTAATAAATCCCTTACCTAAGTGAATATATATTTATATAGTTCTTTGACCATTAAGGTTTCATTTGCTCAACAAAATTTCAATACGCCTGAAGCATTATAGTAGTGTAAAGGTAAAGAGTTCTGACTTAATTACATTAGATAGATACAGATGACAATTATTCATTCGGCCAGGATATTCGATCCTTTCTAATACTACATGCTAATTTTATACACCTAACCTACTGTATGAACAGGGATGACCCCAGTTCTCAGAATATTCAATA
This sequence comes from Nuphar pumila, assembly GCF_984573655.1. Classification (NCBI taxonomy): domain Eukaryota; kingdom Viridiplantae; phylum Streptophyta; class Magnoliopsida; order Nymphaeales; family Nymphaeaceae; genus Nuphar; species Nuphar pumila. Next base: position 31,167,207 of record NC_143262.1, on the reverse strand, counting down.
ATAGGATGCTATCTTGCGGCAAAATCCAAACCAAGCAATCCTGGTAATAAGAAAACTTATCACTTTCTACACGAGTTGATTCTCAGAACTAAATTACTGAATCAAAAGATTATGATAAAATATTTGACCAGCATCTGCAAATACAATCTGCCTTAAATCTAGACATATTTACACAATTTACCACATAAAACCAGAAATCACTTGCCACAAGGCCTCAAGGAATATGATGGAGAAAAAGAAGAAGAAGAGGGAACTGCTCTAAATGAAATACAGAAGTCGGTACGCTATTTCAAGCCACATACAAAACAGTCTAGATCATTGAGAGAAAATCCAAATACACCTCCAGAAACAGAATATTGAATGGTTAGTGGAAAAGAAACAACCGTAATAAAAGTTACTACTATAACGTCATACAAAGATTACAAGGATATCCCAGAGAAAGATTATGTTAACACACAAATGTAACAAAACCAAACCACGAGCGAATCTGACAGTATGTCATTACAAGAATTAATAACACAGCTAGGAAGAGATCTACACAAGCCGAAATCTTTGGGTCTTTTTTTTTTTTTCAATCGAGTTACAGGCCAGCTCCCAGCTAACTGGGTTAGTTGGGCCTGCTATGGCCCGGTTCAAAAGGTGCACAGCACCCAACCGACGTCGGCTGGGCCTGTCACCCCTTAATGCACAGTATATATATATATTTTTTTTACATAGGGAATACCTCCATCGACAGCATTCCCTGGATGCTCCCCTCAAACCCCTCACACGGGATCGAACCCATGTTCGATCCCTCACCCAAATTCGTTAGAAGCACCGTACCTGTTTCGCTGGTTTTCCGGCGATCGGAGACTGGAGGCGCGTATGCACGGTCGGCTGGTGTCGCTCCACGCTGCTGCCGTGAGGAGGGGTGCTCGCTGGAGCTGCGGTGGCTGTGGGTTGCCGCAACTTTTTCCGGCGTGCCCTATTCCTCCGATGCGCACGCAGACAAAGAGAGAGACGAGGGAAGAGAGAGAGCCCGAGTGAAGAGGGCAAGAACCCCCTCTCCACTCCCCCTTTATCGGCCCCAAGCCCTCCTCTACCGAGATGCAGGGGTCGGTTACGCCCTGCGTAATCCCCCCCCCCCCCCCTTTTCCCCCTTTCCCCTTTTCTTGATTCTATTAGGGTTTTTATCGGGCAACCCTTATCGGGTTGCCTTAATAAAACCCAACTATACCCCTTTATAATCGAGAGGGTCGGGTCCGGGTCCGAGCCCGTGACCCACGACGCTGGGTCCATTATTACAATGGACCCGGTTTGCCAAATATAACGGATCCTTAGTGGATCCGGGTGGATCCAACTGTGGATCCGACCCACCCCCTTGTTCCAAAATTTTCTCCTCTTTTTTTTTTATAATTAATATTAATTATCTTTTAAATTTAAAATTAACATTATCCATATAGTTTAACCCCCATCAATATGGATCCGCAAGTTGGATCCAAGTGGATCCAACTATGGATCCTCGAGTTCGCTTAATATATATATGTATATTTCTATTTTAATACTAATATTAAAATTATTTTAATATAACACAATTATTTAAGCATAAATACCCCTTTATGGGTTCTGGATCTGCAATTTGGATCTAGGCCCAATTTGCATATTTTAAAATATTTTGTAACAAAAAATTTCGGGTTTTACAGATCAATCTTGCTCCACCACTCTTGCCTGCATTTAATAAAACTCAAGCAGCTCCCATGTTGCTCCTATGTTGCCCAATATAACACTATCACATTTACATCAGATGATATGGTAACTATTACCCTCTCTTGTTACTACCACCCTCCAAAATCAACACATTTTTTACAAAGATAACCTTCATTCTCTCTTCTACAAGAACCAGTCAATAGCTTATATTCATTTGAAACAATGGCATGACAGTCAACATCAAAGTATCGAAGACAACTTGTCATGCCTTCCAAACATACCCCGATTCCTTGTCAGTGCAGGCAAACTTTGCTAACCAGTCTAAAACAACAAGAACTGTGCTCACAGCATCTCTAACATCAAATGTACAGTTTGGGATATTCATCATGTGAACACCTGTGATTCTGAAAGTTGTTCCGATAGTGCAAGAAAGATGGATAGATGCAAGCCGTAATCAGTTTCAAAAAAGTTCAGGCCCAATTATATCCACCAAAAACTTCCATATGGAAAAGCTTTGAGTTTAGTACTTGAAGGACATCCATATCTCATTAAAATGTAATCAAACTAACATAAGTGGAATCTAATCAAATAAAGATGATGAAGCACAGAAGTTTTGAGCATTGACACATCAAAGGAATATCAGCACAAGCGAAGTAACCCATCTGAATTTCCATTGATGATTGTTTGAGTTATATAATTTGTTTATTTTGGAATGGATAAGTTGCAGTATCTTTTTCTAGACAGACATTTTATGCCTCAAGTATACTACAACCTGGATTACTTTTGATGGCTCCTCTAACACCCATCTCTTCCCTTAGTTCTAACACATTGTCCCATTGACCAGTTGTTGCATAAATATTTGATACCAGTACATAATTTCCACTGTACGTTGGTTCTAGTTCAAGTATAAGAGGCATAATTTGTCTTGCTAAAGCATCATTGCCATGATCTTTACACGCTCCAAGCAAGCTCCGCCAGACCACAACATCTGGTTTAACAGGCATACACCTCACGAACTCAAATGCCTCAATTATGAGTCCAGCTCGACATAGAAGGTCAACCATACACCCATAATGCTCCATGCAAGGTACAACTTCATGTTCCTCAACCATGGAATTAAAACATTGATGCCCCTCATCGACCAACCCTGCGTGACTACATCCACGTAAGACACTCAGAAAGACAATGTTATCAGGCCTGAACCCTTCCCTTTGCATCTGAATGAAACGAATAAGAGCAGCCCTTCCATGCCCATGTATAGCTAGCCCTTGAATCATTGAAGTCCATGAAATTAGTGTTCTTGTTCTCATTCTATTGAAAACCTGACAGGATTTCTCCAGGTTTCCGCATTTTGCATGCATATCAATTAGTGCATTAGCCATGATGGTATTGTCCTCAAACCCTTTTCTCCTTACATAGTTATCAACCCATTCTGCCAGCAAGTAACAACCAGATTTTGCACATGTAGAAAGAATCCCAAGCATGGCAACCTGATCAGGTTTTACATTTTTAAACTCCATTTCTCTAAAAAGGCTTAGTGCTGAATGAGCCAAATTATTTTCTGTATAACCATTGATCAAGGCGGTCCATGAAACTACATTTCTTTCTGGCATCTGATCAAAAAGTTGGCGAGCAGTACATAACTGGCCACATTTGCAGTACATATCTATCAAAGAATTACAGACAAAAAGATCCATGTTAACAATATTTTTAATCGCATACCCATGTACCATCTTGCCTAATTTCAATACCCCAAGACAAGAACAAGCAGAAAGCATACTAACAGCTGTAATAGCATTAGCTCGAAAATTTCCATTCATCATAGCACCAGACAGAGAAAGTGCACCTAGAGGATGGCCTCTCTGAGCATACACAGCAATAACAGCATTCCATGACACTAAATCCCTGTGAGGCATTTCATCAAACGATTGGCGCGCACACTCAATCTCGCCGAAAGAGCCATACATATTCACAAGAGCAGTTTGTATGATCAAGACCGAATCGAAACCCATTTTGAGAACATGGGCATGCACCACCTTGCCTTCACAAAACCTCGACAAATCCACACAAGCCCGGATCAAAAACTGAGCAGTGAAACTATCACCGTGAACTCCCCTTCTCCTCATATGGGCATACACCAAAATCACTTCCAGTGCATTGCCCGTCTCCAAATAACCCCTAAGAACTGTGTTCCACGTGAACGGGTGTGCGTTCTCAATGCGATCGGTGATCGAGAAGGCGTGGCTCATGCCCTCCGGAAGATGAAGATTGGTGGTGAATTCGACCAATTTGGTAGCGACGAAAGGGTCGTGGATGAGCCCGGAGGCGATTGTTTGTGTGTGGATTTGGTAGAGCTGGTCCAGCCCTTTGCATCCTTGGAGTAGAGAGAGAAGGGAGTGAAGGGATGGATGGTTGGTGATTGATGGTAGGGTCGATAGGTGAGGTTGGGAAGGTCTGGTTGGCAGAGGAAGCGCACGAGCAGCTCTCGTGAGAAAAGATTTCATGAGCAGTGATGTTGTGCCAACCGCAGATGCTTATGTTACCGTTAAAAATACGAGTTGGAAGTAGAGAAAGTGCAAAGAGAATCCCATCTCCTCAAGATCTACGTGGATCTTAGGCGGGGGCATAGTGACAAAAGTTTAAAACGGCAAAATATCGGCAGTCAAAGACTCGGGAGATTTTGAAAATTTTCATAAATCTTGGGTTTTTTCGGCAAAATCTGGATAATAAAAAATAAATTATTACCAATATTTACCTGAAATTGAAGGTCAAATGATGTAGATCGATGGTTAGGCCGCACTAGTATAACCGAAGGGTGTAGGGTCTCAATACCACCGAGCTGTCTACAAATCTTAAGAAAAAAATAAGTGTTTTTTATTGTTTCAAAAAAGTTTTTTCGCAAATTGGTCCGTCTTATAGCCCATTTGCAAAATAGTTTCTGTCTTATGTCATTTTGCAAATCCATACTAGGCTTTCTTACCGTTTATTATAAACTCAACAGTTTAGCTTGACCATGGTTAACTGGTCACCAAAATGCCCTATAAATGAGTCCTTACCTTATTCACATTTTACGAATTAGCCCTCCTGTAAGGGCATAACGGCTAATTTGTCTGCCTTTTAACAGTTATCGTTTGAATAACCTCAAGAACTGATTTGCAAGGGTTAATGAAAATTGGGGAACCCATTTGCAAAATGGCACAAGGCAGAGATTATTTTACAAATCGGCTATAAGGCAGAGACTATTTTGCAAATCGGCTATAAGGCAATGTTCAAAATGCAAATAACCCTTTCCAAAAATAGGTCTCAATTTAACACAACGTTCTCCCCAACGAGAAAGTCCCCAAATCGAGATTTATGACATTGTTCAAATTCAACTGGTACTCGTGAAATAGTTCCCCTTGAGGTGGTAGTGACATCATGATAGTCTCTTTTTTTTTTTAATGACACATCATGACAGTCTTGGCAAGATTAAGCCATCAAGAAAGCTAGCAGAAATCATGGTTCTTGGCAAGTTTAAGATATTTGGGCTAAGTGCACGACACCTGAGTCGCCAACCAATTGGGGATATCACTCAGATTGTGAGTTCAGTGAAGCAATTCACCTTAGGGATATCCCTCTCTCTTTGAATTACAAGCAAAAATAATGAGGTGAACGCATTCTTATCCAGAAGTAATGCTAACAACAGTTCCATTCCAATGGGGTCTCCCCCAACACACACACACAGCCGCACACATGGATAAACATGAAAAAAGAAAAATCCACACATACAGAGAATAATACAAAAAACAATGGCCCTTGCATGAAGTAGCCTACTCCCAAATTCTCCAATTTTCTGTCCAACTGCACTGAATCAAGTCCTATGAACTTTGTACATTACTATGTTTGCAAGAAGTAGTCAGCAGTTTCATAGAGATGATTTAGTGCGTGGTGGCTGTTTTCTTGAAATCAATCTTGTCAACCTTCACTTCTCCATCAATCAGTTCATAGACGTAGACCACAACACGAAGACCATCAATGTCCATGAGGATAAAGCTTGGATTAACATCATAAGTGATACTGCTATATGCACCTGTTGCAGAGCCAGGGTTTATGACCACGCCACCCTCATGCTTGTAGGCCTTGAATTGATGAGTGTGGCCAGTAACAAGAATGTCCACGTCCAATTGCCTCTGAAGCATGGCTAGAGAATCCAAGTCACCCCAAGGGATAACCTTCATTTCAAGTAACCAGTGAATTAATTTAAATAGAAGAAAAACATCAATTAGGGGAGCCGTTAGAAACATTACAGACCAAGTGTCGAATCAAAGAGTAATGCCCCTCAAAAACTGGTCATAAAAAACAAATTTTCCTGACAGTCTGTAAAAGACGACCATCTGCATCCTATTCTTTAAACATAAGCAATAAGATAGTGCAAATTGATCAAGTTTAAAACTGGTTACAAAGTTAAAATAGAGCAATCTACAACAGCCAATAATGACCTAGACATCCTGTTCAGCAGGTCATATTATCATTTGTTATACAATATCCTGTGTTATCCTTGATTCCTATAAAAGATTGGTGCTTTTAGAACAGGCCAGTATTAAGAAAAAAAAAAAAATTTCTAATTCAAACTACTTGAAGTTCCTTTTCTTGCATCTACACTTAATCGTTCAGCTATTAGTCAATGGGAGACAACGTTACACGGTTACAGCTATCAGCCTTTGACTAGATCTATATCACATTTTGATGCTTTGTTTGGCTAAGCATATTAATTAATCTATGAAGTATCTTGGAGTGTCCAAGTGTCGTGTCATGTCGACACAGGATATGCACACTAAGTGAAATGTCCATGTGACATTAATTTCCTGTCCACAGGCATAGATTTCCAACATTTCAGAATCAACAACCATGATGCGTAAGCCGGAAAAGAAATTGCTGTCTATTTTATTGAATTCCTTCCATTAGCGACTTCTTGATATACTGGATCAATTCATCTATAGTTTTACTACAGTTTTTAAGCTTCTATGCCTACTAAATCGATCAAAGTTTTTCATTCAGAACTTAGACGTAAAATCCACTCTTTTGTGTCCTAACCAGAGGTGGATATTGCGAAGCGATCAGAAATTGTGAAGGGCAGGACATGTTTGTCTTAAGGAATCTGTTAGGCATTGGAAGGCCCTCCAACTTTCAGCCAGTGCTCTATGAAATGGAGAAAAACTTGGAAGTAGCTCTAGCTTGAGACCACCCAAACAAATTTGTGGATTTACTACACCAAAAAACTATCAAATTAGTCAAATAATTATTGTTAATACTAGTTTAAAGAGATTCATACTAGGTTAACTTAGCCTAAATTTACTTTTGAAAATTTCTGTTTTAAAGTAAAAACAGCTTTTGTGTGATGAATTGTGTGGTTAACACAGTGAGCACTCCAGTCAATGCAGTGCCCCGAAGATGAGATACTCTAACCAACCTCAGTAGGCAGATGGTGTCACAAATTTTGCTTATGAAAACCATGTACTTATTAAATCTACATGAAAATAAATCACAACAAGAAAGAAAGAATTGACATCAAGGTCCTATATTGTTCACAATCAAAGTCCAATTGATACAATTAATCTAATGTTGAAATCTCACACATAAATATCTCCCAAATCCAAGTATCATATTAGTTTAGAATTATGTAATCATTCCATTAAGTTCATTCTGCAGACCAGTAATAAAATTTGAGAACAATGATAATGAATTCAATGACACCTTGCATTGAAACACCTGCATCAGTGCTGTGAAAAGCGTTGAGGCGTAGCGAGGCACTCTACCAAAAACCGAGGCGAGGCGTAAAGCGTAAGCCTCAAATTTTTTTTTGAAAACTTTAAAAAAATATCTAAAAATACAAATAAATAAAGAAATGCTTTATTGATGAAATAACAACCAATAAGAAATAGAAAATCTCAAATAAGTACTAAAAATTTGTTAATATATATATGTCCTGTATTTTTGTATCTCTTTTTTTTTGTATTTTTTCTTTTTTATTTCTTTTGTATTTCCTTTGCTGACTGTGTCAGCTATAGGAGCTGTTGGAGCCATTGGGGACTCCAACAACTATCTCATGTTGTTCTTATTTAAAGGCCTCTTGGCCTTCTTGTAAATTATTGCTTCTTTGAAGCTTTTCTACTTTTTGTTAATAATACACAGTGCCTTAGTGCACTTATTTCCTTTGTCTTGAGTGAGATACAGATTTATATCTGCATTGTGTTGAAGATCCGCCGATTTACATGGTATCAGATCCAGGTTCCCTGTAAACAACTATTTCTTGTTTTGAAGCACCTCGGTTTGCTGGTTTCTGAACACCAATGGTTTGGGGTTTTGCCTCTGATCAAAGGCAGATCAGTTTCTGATCTGATTCTGTTCTTACGCTGCTGCGGTGGGCATAATCTGTTGCTGTCAAATCTGCTGCGACAGATTGCTGTTTGAAGTGCTGCAGCAACCAACTTTGCTGCGGAAGATTCTTGTGCTGTTATCATTGGTGTATTGCTGAGATTTTGAAGACTGCTGCATTTCAAAGGCATTCTTGTATTCAAAAGTCGTACTCTTCTTCAAATCTATAAGGTGTGATTCTTCTTATTTTAAAATCTGTTTTGTTGAAATGGAAGAGAAAGAATTTGGTTTCTTGTCTAGCATTCCCAAGCTTTCTTCTACCAATTATAGAACATGGGCCTCTTCCATGGAACATATTTTTTGGGGAAGAAATCTTTGGGGATATATAGATGGATCCTATGAAGAACCTCAACTATCTCTCACAAAGAAAGTTGAAGGGAAAGAAGTGGAGTTAAATGAAAAAGAAAAAGAAAAGGCTTTCAATGAATATAATAAGAAATACAATAAGAAATGGAGAGCTTGGAAGTGTGGTCATCATAAGGTCATTCATTGGCTTCAAGCGGGTGTAGATTCGGCCACACAAGCTCAAATATCCAATTTTCAATTAGCTTATGAAGCTTGGGATTATATAAAAGAAACCGTTACTTTAAAGGATGCTGCTCACAAGGCCAATCTCCAAAGAGGCATTATGCTTGCACAACAAGGAGACAAAACTATTAGAGAATTTTATGGAGAAATAATGCAATTATGGGATCAACTTTTATTATGTGAACCCAAATGGACAACCGATTTAGCTCTTCGAAGGCAACAATTAGAAGAAGACAAACTTTTTAAATTCATTAATAGCCTTTGACTGGAGTTTGATGGAGTAAAAACAGCCCTTCTTCATAGAGAACGACCACCTACGATTCAAGAAGCACTTGTCGAGTTAACAATGGAAGAGCAAGGTTGACAAGTCAAAATCTCAAGAATGATAGTGTCCTCGCCATGTCTAAACCGGGATATAATGTGAAGCCTTATAGACCTCCGCACTTCAACAAGCAAAGCAATGAAGATTTTTACAAAAATGTTATATGCCATTATTGCAAACAAACGGGACATATTAGACCTAAATGTCCCAAGCTAAAGAAGGAAGAAAAGAAAGTTGCCACCATTGAAAGTAAGGAAGAATCTTCTTTAAGTGACATTCAAGCCTTTATGGGAGGGATGCAAGCTTCTATCTCTCAACTTGTTCAAGCACTTCAACTTTTGATCAACGGAAATTATTTCACCGGAGCCACCATCTCGTCCAATCAAGGTATGAATTCTTGGCTTCTAGACTCGGGTGCCTCTTTTCATATAACTCCCAATAAAACTATTCTTTCCGAATGTAAACCCATCTACTTGGACAAATATGTTTCTACGGCCGATAAAACAAATTTAAGAACATTCAAAAATTTCAAACTTTTTAAAGTTCCTAATGTTAGATGCATTCCCAAATTGAATTTAAATCTTTTATCTGTTTCACAAATAACCGATCATGGGTGCAATGTCCTCTTCTCATCCAAAGATTGCATTGTGCAGGATCGCCAGTTCGGGATGCGGATTGGGGAAGGCCATAGAAGAGGAGATTTGTACTACATGGACTTTCTTGACTTAGGCCAAAAAGCTTTTTGTAATTCCATGAAGAAAGTTGATATAAATCTTCTTCATGAAAGATTAGGGCATCCCCACATAGAAAAACTATCTACCTTATCCTTTGCTAAGAAATTTTGTAAGGAAAATTTTGTCTTGTCTGTAATGATTGTATTTTGGAAAAAATGAAAGCTCTACCTTTTGGTTCAAGGAATTTTCTTTCTGCTAAATCTCTTGAATTAATTCATTCGGACATATGGGAACCGGCACCCGTGGTCTCTAAAGGAGGCTTCCCTTATTATGTAATTTTTATTGATGACTTTACTAGATATACTTGGATATATTTCCTCAAGTTTAAATCTGAAATCTTTGGTTACTTCAGGATTTTTCACAAAATGATTCAAAATCAATTTGATGCTAATGTTATTATGCTAAAAACTGATTCAGGAGGAGAATATCTTTCTAATGAATTTAAAAATTATTTAGAAGAAAATAAAATTATTCATCAAAGGTCTTGTCCTAAAACTCATCAACAAAATGGTTTAGCTGAAAAAAAAAATATACATATCATTGAAACAACTAGAACTTTACTTATTTCAAGGAATGTTCTAAAAAATTTTGGGCAGAAGCTGCTCTTACGACTGTAACAAACAACAACAACAACTACGCCTTCATCCCAAAACAATTGGGGTCGGCGATATGAACCAACAAAGAAAATCATTCTGGGTCTTCCACATGAATCCTTCTCCTCCATTCATTTCTATCCAATGCCATGTCCTCGGTGAGGTTCAAAGCATTCATATCCTTTCCTATCACCTTCATCCATGTCTTCCTAGGCCTACCCCGACCTCTTTTAACTAATATATTTTCCCATTTCTCCATCCTTCTAACTGGAGCATCATTAGGCCTTCGTCGAATATGTCCAAACCACCGTAAACGATTCTCTCTCATCTTATTTTCAATGGGTGCAACACCTACCTTCTTACGTATCTCCTCGTTCTGAATCTTATCTTTTATTGTATTTCCACACATCCATCTCAGCATACGCATCTCAGCTACACTCATTTTTTGAATATGATGTCTCTTGGCAGCCCAACATTCCGTACCATATAGTAAAGCGGGCCTAATAGTCGTCCTATAAAACTTTCCCTTCAACCGCAATGGCATTCTACGATCGCACAACACTCCAGTTGCACTCTTCCATTTCATTCACCCAACCTTTATCCCATGATTTACATCTCCATCAATTTCTTCATACTTTTGAATGATAGATCCCAAATATTTGAAAGAATCATCCAGTGGTATTTCTAGCTCACCAAGCTTCACTACACTCCCATCTCTATTTCGTTGCTTACTAAATCGACATTCCATGTATTCTGTCTTACTCTTACTCAACTTAAAACCTCTTGCTTCCAATGTCTGTCTCCATAATTCTAACTTATCATTAACCCCAGCTCTAGACTCATCAATCAAAACAATATCATCAGCAAACAACATACACCACGACACATTTTCTTGAATTGATCTCGTGAGCTCATCCATCACTATAGCAAATAGGAAAGGGCTTAAAGCAGATCCTTGATGTAACCCAACCGTTATAGGAAAATTGGTTGTCACCCCTCCACAAGTGCGGACATTGGTTACTACTCCTTCATACATATCTTTAATTATACTAATGTACTTGAGAGAAACACCTTTCTTCATCATTGTCCACCAGAGAACGTCCCTAGGTACTCTATCGTAAGCCTTCTCCAAATCAATAAAAACCATATGCAAATCTTTGTTCCTCTCTCTATTTCTCTCAATAAGTTGTCTAAGAAGATGTATAGCTTCCATAGTAGATCTTCCAGGCATAAAACCAAATTGATTCTCCGATATCATGACAACCTTCCTCAACCTAGACTCAATCACCCTCTCCCAAAGTTTCATAGTATGACTCATGAGTTTTATACCACGATAGTTTGTGCAATCTTGTATATCACCCTTATTCTTATATAGAGGCACCAAAGTACTCTTCCTCCACTCATTAGGCATCTTATTTGTCCGCCAAATCTTGTTAAAAAGATTTGTCAACCATTCTAAACATTTCTCTCCCAAGCATTTCCAAGCCTCGATAGATATACCATCTGGGCCAACTGCCCTTCTTGATTTCATTTTCTTGAAAGCCTTTGCAATTTCTTTCTTTTGAATCTTGCGCATGAAGTCACGATTCATCTCATGAAAAGGAATGGAAAAGTCTCCAAGATCCTAAGCATGACTTTCATTAAATATATCTCTTACGACTGTCGACTTAATAAATAGAATGACCTACTCATGTCTTCAAAATATATCTCCTATTTACAAGCTTTTGAAAATAGAACCTTATTACAATCGTCTTAGAGTATTTGGATGTAAATGTTTTGTCCTAACATATCAATATGACAAGCTTTCTAACAAGGCAAAGGGATATAAATGTTATGATTTAAAAAATGACAAACTTTATGTATCTAAAAACGTGACCTTTCTTGAAAATGAAAATGGATTTGATAAGAGTATCTACCAAAACTCCAACGATTATTCTTTTCTAAATATACTTGTATTGACTAATGATCACTTTGATACTAATACTGATGATCCATTTGATGAAGAAACCACAAATGTAGAGATTTTACCTATCAGATGTGAATTCATTGATGATCCCTCTGATCTGAATGAGTCTACTAGTGTTTCTCCTATTAGAAATGAACAAGAGTTTGTTAGAAGATCTCAAAGAATGACTAGACCACCTACAAAATTTGTCTCATATGATTCTTTTTCTCCAAAACATAGATCTTTGTCTTATAGCTTTACATTCATTTGTTGAACCCACTAATTACAATGATGTCAAAGGCAAACCCGAATGGGAGAAAGCTATGAAATGTGAATTGAATGATCTTGAAAAGTGTAAAATTTGGGAGATTGTTAACCTTACAAAGGACAAAAAACCCATAGCGTCTCGATGGGTGTATAAAGTTAAGATTAAAAGTGATGGAAGTCTTGAGAGATATAAAGCTAGACTTGTAGCGAAGGGATATGCTCAGGAATATGGGATAGATTATGAGGAAACCTTTGCTCCTGTAGCCCGTATAACATCTGTTAGAGCTCTTATTTCTATTGCTTCCATTAAAGGTTGGTCTCTTTATCAAATGGATGTTAAAAATGTCTTTTTAAATAGAGACCTTAATGAAACTGTTTATATAAAACCTCCTCTTGGTATGAATCTTCCTCAAGGAAAAATTCTTCAACTTAAGAAAGCTCTGTATGGTTTGAAACAAGCTCATAAAGCTTGGTTTGACAAATTCAGTAAGATAATGGATCAACTTCAATTCAAATCTTGTTACACTGATACTGCTTTTTTTGTTAAAAAATCTCAAGAAGGAATTGTAATTTTACTATTGTATGTTGATGATATGATCATAACTGGAAGTGACAAACATGAGATTACTGAAATAAAAAATATTCTTAAACAAAAATTTGATATGTCAGATTTAGGTTTCCTAACTTATTTTCTTGGTATTGAGGTAGCCTACTCACCTAGAGGCTACCTCCTATCTCAAACTAAATTTGTGTCAAGTATTATTGATCGTTCAGGAATCATTGATGATAAAGTTGTAGATACCCCTGAAGCTTTGGGTGTAAAAATGAAGATTAATGATATGGAACCACTATCCAATCCTACTCCTTACAGACAACTCATCGGAGCACTTTCATATCTTACTATCACTCGTCCAGATATCTCTCATGTTGTGCATACGGTCAGTCAGTTTCAACATGCTCCAACTACAGTTCATATGGGAGCTGTCATTCGCATTGTCAGATATATCAAACATACTCTAACAAAGGGGCTCCTTTTGTCTTCTTTATCATCGCTGGAACTCACTGTATATACTGATGCAGACTGGGGAGGAGATCCTAATAATCGTCATTCTACTACTGGCTTATGTATCTTTTTGGGAAGCTCATTGATATCATGGAGGTGCAAGAAACAACAAAAAATATATTTATCGTCAACCGAAGCAAAATATCGGGTGATGGCTACTACAACTTCTGAACTTATTTGGATAAAAAGTCTCCTAAACGGCTAAAAGATATGGGTGTAGGCCTGAATTCAATGACACCTTGCATTGAAAGACCTGGTCCTGCATAATAGATAAAGCCATAAAACAACATTATGCTTAACCTAAATTTTTGGCATAATCAGTGAAACTTAATACCCAACAAGTGTCACAAAAGGTAAGTGCACTCAACACAAAAGACCCTAAGAATTTTCTACATCCTATAGTACCCGCAAGTTGCATCTCTCTCTCTCTCTCTCTCTCTCTCTCTCTCTCTCTTCTGCATGTATGTATGTGGGTGTCTCTATTGTACTGCCAACCCTCTTCAAGTTGGAGGTGGCCTAGCTATTCATGGTTCAGAAAAGGCACCCATGCCATTGTTAAGATGGATGTAATCTTATATGTATATGTATATATATATATATATATATATATATATATATATATATATATATATTAATATAATATTTTAATATATTGATATATGTATGTATACGTATATAATATACAGTCAACCAAAGTTGACTCTATATAACCCTTGGAGAGGGTCCAAGGGTTATATTTCTAGCCGTTGGATCCTCTCCAATGGCTAGAAGGGTTCTCCCCTTCTCCTTTTATCTTCTTCTTTCTTATAAATAGGGGTGTGTGTGCATTGTAAAGTGAAAGAGTGATGGGCAGATTTCTAGGTTTTGAGTATTATGGTAAGGGTGTTTTGTAATTTTTATTATTTTTGTATTATTTGAATTCCATGCTTAATGAAATTGTTTATTTTTAAGTCTGGTATTCTATGGGTATTTCCTTTGTGAACGAGTATTTAATTACATTGTATTCTTGGCTCATAAGATGTATTCCAGAGTGCATTGGGATCCATACTATTTCGTGACATGGTATATCAGAGCAAGGTTTGTAGTCTTGAGAAAGATTTGTATTAATGGATGGTATGAATTTAAGAATTGTGTATTCTGGTATGTATCTTTAGCTTTTCAATTTTCATATGAATGGTAAGTGTTTGTAAAAGGGTTATGATAAAATTAAATATTTTTGAAATATATGATATGTGTAGTGAAAATTTATATTTTGCAAAATATATGGTTTCTTAAAATCTTGTGTTTCATATTTTTGCAAAATACTAAATTTCGTTATTGAATGTCTTTTAACGTATGTGTGAACTATCTTTTGGAATTCTTTTTTTTGTGATGTGATCAAGCATAAAGATTAAAAAGATGTATTGTATGATCCTTTTTTAATATAGACGTGTTTTCTATGTTCTCATAAGGTTTTTCTATTATCATGTGAATATGTTATTTCATGTATGAGTAACATTGTTCTATTAAGACTATTTTCAAATGTGCATTGAATTAAGGCATCTTTAGGTATATATTTCAAATAGTCTATATTGAATAACATAAGCATGACTTGTTATCGTATACTCAAATCTTTTTTTGTGTGCTTATCTTAGTGGTTTCTTTCTTGAGTATTAATATTTTATATCATGCATCTTGGATATTGTATTTTCATTGCATTATGAGAAAAATCCAGGGTTACCGGAAGCGCCTAGCTAAAAGGGGAAGCGCGCTTCCTCGAGGCGCGCTTCCTCGAGACGCGCTTCGGAAGCGCGAAACGCGGCGCTTCCGAAACGCACAGGGAAGCGCACATAAAAAAGAAGAAGCGCGTCCCCCTTTAAAGGGGGACGTGCTTCTCTTTATAGGGGGACGCGTCCCCCTTTAAAGGGGGACGCGTCCCTCTTTAAAAAGGGACGTGTTTCCCTTTAAAGGAAAACGCGTCCCCCTTTAAAGGGAATCGCGTCCCCCTTTAAAGGAAATCGCGTCCCCCTTTAAAAGGGGACGCCTTTACGAAATACCAAATTTACCCTTTTTTAAAACGAAAATTGACACGTGAAAAACAATAAAAAAAAATCTGAATAAGGGTAAAACAGACATTTTACAAAAAATCGTGAAAACTTAAGGGCGAAGGCAGGGTTTCTCTCTCTCTCTCTCTCTCTCTCTCTCTCTCTCTCTCTCTCTCTCTCTCTCTCTCTCTCTCTCTCTCTCTCTCTCTCTCTCGGCCACCGGCGACCTCCGACGACAGACGACCGGCGACCTCCGACGACCGGCGATCGAGCAATGTCTCTGTTCAGGTATATTCCTCCCTTCCACTGACGTCCGGCGACCTCCTCCATTGCTTAGCAAGGTTGTAAATGCGCAGGCTCAACGCCTAGCTTCGCCTCTGAGGCTCACAACACTGCCCCCCACATGAATCCTTGCTACGCCACTGCACTGAATCAATGAGGCGAAGCACCTCGCTTCGCCTCTGAGGCGTACGCCTCAGGTAATGAGGCGCACGCCTCAGGTAGGTAATGAGGCGCACGCCTCTCACAACACTGCCCCCGAAGTTCGGGGGCAGCGTCCCCGAATTTTTTTTTTTGACATAAAATAAAAAATGGTCCCGAAACAGTTATTTATTTATTTTTTTTTAAAAGCCCAGTCCTAGCCAAGCCCTGATTCCATATGAAATAGATTTTTATCCATTTTTGTAGCCCAGCCCAGTACCCAGCCCTGACTGCAGCAAATAGTTCGATTTGTCCATATGAAATAGATTTTTATTAATAATTGTAGCCATTTTTTATTTTATGTCAAAAAAAAATTGGCTGATTCACAAATTTTGCTATATTCATTGAGTCTTTGACTCTTGGCTGATTCATGTACTGATTCGTTAAATTTGATTTGATGGGCATATTCTGATAAAAATAAATAGAACAAGTCTGCAGTTCTTTTTAGATTGGATTTATCAAGCTTCTACCTATTTGTGATTTCCTGGGTTAAATTAAATTTGTGGTGTTTCAAGTTTCAACTGTCATGTTTGTTTGAGATTTAGTTTGATTAAACTTGAATTTTAAGGCTTGATGCTTTCTTCTGTATTCATTACGGGTGTTAATGCTATTAGAAAAAGGAAATCTGATTGGTTTCATAGTTCTGAAATTTAGATTGTGACTGCGAAACTGTGTGATACATATTGTCTGGATTATTTTAAGAAATGAGCATGATTAGTTTAGTAAACCCCACGGTATTTTACGGGAATTCGATTGCAAGGGGCGTTCATGGTTCACTTTGAGTCTTTTTTTTCCTTTTGTTTTCGCATTCCACTCTCCATCTTTTGCTATTAATAATAGTTTTTTTAAAGTGTTCTAAAATAATTCCTATACTTTTATGATGCAGATATATTTGCCTGTTCTTTGCTTCATTAATGACCATCACAAGCTATGATCACGATAATTATGATGACGATGATGATTCTTTTTACAATTTGGAGCATGAATCGTCTAGTGGTGTTGGGAAGGATAATGCAAGAAAAGGCAAGATTCCATATGAGTTTGAGAACAGAAATGAAAATTGTTTTGATGAGGAAGATGAAGAAGAATATGACTACTATTCTGAAGATGACCAAGATGATGAACCACCTAGCATGCATAAAACAACAGTGCTATGGCGCCATGTATTGAAACAAAAGAAGAGTGGGCAAGGAAAGCAAGGTGGAACCCAAGTTTTTATGTGCAGGCACTGCAAAAATATTTATCATGTGTCATATACTCGAGTTTTTGCACATCTCATGGGATCTCCAAAGGGACAAAGTGTTGGGATTGTCTTTTGCCCTGTAGTTGCAAAAAATGCAGAATTGGCAAAAAAAATTAAGAGGCAAGTTCGTCGAGTGGAGGTTTCATCAAGTGCATTTGAGTTGAGGAGATCAAGAATTGATACTCCGAAGAAGCCTATTAGTATGACTACATCATCTAGTGGAAGCCGACAAACAGTTGATATTCGTGATACCTTTAAAAAGGTAGAAAGAGATGATGTAGATCACAAAATTATCAGATTTTTGTGTGCAAATGGCATACCTTTCAATGTGCTTCGATCACCATATTGGGAAGAGATGATATCTGCAGTTAGTAAAGTGCCTGGATATAAACCTCCATCATATGAAAAAGCGCGAACAACGTTGCTTGACAGTGAGAAAGAGTGTGTTCACAGGGAGTTAAATGAATTTCGAGAAAAGTTTGAGGAGTTTGGAGTTTCCATTGTCTCAGATGGTTGGACAAATATCAAGAACAAACACTTGATAAATATACTTGCCTCAAACTGTTTTGGCTCGATGTTCTTATATGCAAGCGATTTTTCTAATGTGCAACAGTCAGCTGCAAACATTGCCGAGTTTTTGAAGACCGGATTTAAACTTGTGGGGCCTTCTAATGTAGTGCAAGTGATTACAGACAATGCAGCAAATTGCAAATTAGCAGGTGAAGAATTAAAACAAACGTACAAGTATATTTTTTGGTCACCTTGTGTTGTGCACACACTTAATTTGATCTTCAAGGATTTGGCACATGAGTTTCATTGGTTGGGAGAAACATATTTGCAGAGTAAAGAAATTGTGAAGTATATCACAAATCATTCAAAAGCACTAGCAATCTTTAGAAGTAATGAAAAATTAGAATTAATAAAGATTGCAAAAACAAGGTTTGCTTCACATTATACTACTTTGAAACGCTTGCTTGATGTGAGGGAGAGCTTAAGGCTCACAGTAATTTCAGATAGATGGAGCGATTGGAAGCAATCATGCACGGATGACACTATGAAAAAAAAGGGCTGTTACAACAGAAACAACTGTTCTTGATGAAGAATATTGGGATTCTGTACGTTTAGTATTATTGATTACAAAACCCATCTATAAGATGATTAAATTTTGTGATCAGGAAGGCCCTATAATTGGTGAAGTGTATGAAGGCATGGACAACATGTTGGGGGAAATCAAAGACAATCTAAAAGGACAACCAGATTTATATGAAAAGATTCATAAGATTGTCTCAAATAGATGGGATAGAATGAATGTGCCTCTCCATAGTCTAGCCCACATGCTTACTCCAAAATATTACGAGTCGGAGTATCTCAAAAACCCAGCAGCAGGAGGGGTCAAACGAGTTTCTCCTGGTAAAAATTTTATTCTATCAATTTAATAAAGTTTAATGATTTAATTATTTTATTATTTCAATTGCATTTTCTTGTTATAGTTACTAAACATTTTTTTTTGCAGAAAAGGATAATGATATCTTAGACGGTGCGATGCTCGCGCTTGAAGTCATATCTTCTGGAAATGAAGAGCTATTTACACTTTATAGGTCACAACTTATGGCTTTTGCATCAAGTGAAAGATTTAGCCGAAATGCAGCAAGAATAGATGCACTGAATCCTACAATGTCGGTGCTTAATTGGTGACGTTTTTATGGTGGTGATACACCTGAGTTGAGAGCATTAGCCATTAAAGTTTTATCTCAACCTATTAGCACATCTTCTGCAGAAAGAGTGTGGAACACCTATAGTTACATTCACAATGTTAAAAGAAATAGACTCAATGAAGATCATGCTGATACCTTAGTGTATATTCATTCCAATCTTCGATTGATTGACAGGTATAATTAAACTGTGTTGTACTTTTGTTTTGGTATTTTTTTTTCTCTTTTTCTATCATTGATTGTTTATTAACATTCATATTTTATATTCTTGTTATAAAAGGTGCAACGATCGCTACAAAGAAGGGCCTAGTCGAAAATGGGATATCAATCCAGAACTTCCTATTGTACAAGAAAATACGTTGAGATTAGAGGATATGCGATGGAGAGATTTGGATGATAGTGCACAACAATCAAGCATTATTTCCAAATCCAAACATAAAGATGCACAACCAAGAGCTTCATTACCTCCAATAATCATACGTACAAATGAAGTTGAAGAGGATACAAATCAATCCAACAGAAATAGTAGAACTACAGATATACAAGAGCGACCATCAGTTCCTCAAGGTCGGATTGATCGTTTCTTTAGCAGGAGACCTAGGCAAGGTATGTTGATATTGTGTTTTTTATATTTTAAATTATGGTTTTTGAACATTTTAATTTTTTAAGGTATTCATTATAGGAAATGAAGGAAGGAGCAGAAGACATGGTCGTGGAGGACAAGACGCACGTGATGATGCAGAAAGTTCACGATCTATTGCTGACTTGAAGGGGAAGAGAAAGATGACAGATTAATGAACTCTTGAATTATTAATTGTTTTTTTGATGATGTAGTTGGAGTAGTCCAACTTAAAAACTTTTATGTTACTTTTTTGTCATGGTCTTATAATATTTTTTTGGTATACTTTTATTTTGAATCTTGCATGATGAAGTGAAGTAGTGGATTATGTTAATTTTAAGGTTAAACTTAGAGTTTAGAACTTTGTAGCTTATAATTTACAATTTAGAAATTTATAGTTTCTTAGGTCGCTTCCTATGTCGCTTCCGAGACGCTTCCTATGTCGCTTCCGAGACGCTTCCCGGTTCGCTCCTAAGTGGTCCCACGCTTCCCGCTTCCTAAAATTTTGAAAGTGCCTCGCTTCCCGCTTCCCGCTTCCGCTTCCCGCTTCCGCTTCCCGTATCGCTTCCCGCTCCCGCTTCCTCGACTGGCAACTCTGGAAAAATCTCTTGTTTAATGAGATCATATGTAGGTTCATAGTTATGTACGTTATTAAAATCTTTATGGCTCTTTGAGAACATTTTATCCATAATGTCAACATTTTTATGTTTATGGATAGCTCTTAGTTGGCTCCTAGTGGTTTTGTATTTGTGTGATTTTGCACTTAGCTCTTTTAAAATCTCTATATGTTGCCTCATAATAGATTTAGATATAAAGCTTATACATGTTATTCTTGTCTATTTAGTGAGATTTATTGGATCAGTTGTATGAGATATGCCTTAGTTCACTTGTTTCTTGAGTAATGGACTTATGATCCCTTTAAAGATTCTCAAGCATCGTATTTGCATGCTTATTTACTTATTCAAATTTGTAAAAATTGTCATAAGGCATCCTATGTTGCATTGCATATGATTGCATCGACTGACATATTGTTTGTGCATCTAATTGCACTAATTTTTATTATAAGGTTTTGATCTAACTTTACTGGATTTGATTTGAATTTTTTTTTTCAAATCGGTTATTTGATATGAACTCACTTATTTGGAAATTGTTTTCCAAAAGTATTTATTGCCTTCTTATGGCATTATTTTTGTCCATCACAGAATTTTATATATGATGTATCATCTCTTGGCCTTGTTGTTGGGTCAGGGTTAGCCATTAAGGTGAGTTATGTGTGTATTTCAAATCATCTTATCAATCTGTAATTATCAAAGTTTATGAGTGTTGTGTTGACACTAGTCTTGGATCTGATTGATAGTTGATTGGCTTCTGAATCCATATATGCTTTTGTTGATTCAGAGATGTTGGGGTGAGTTGTGTGCACCTCGTTTTATGTCAGTTTAGATTGTTAACTTATGGTTTGGCTCTAACTGACATTTATTTGATCTCTGAATCTGAGTGTATTGTATCACTCATTTGTTGTATGGCCATTGTTTTTATGGATACTTATAATTTTGTTTATCTGTGATGACTATCTATTTTTGAAATCATGGTGTTTCGAAAGATGGTTAAAATTGATATTCTTATTGATAACATTAGTATGTTTTCATTACAAGCTTTCTTACCTCGAGTGTCTTCTCCACGTTATGCCTCTTATCTAAGTGTCATTATATGTAGATAAGATATTTGTTCACATCTTCGTATGTGTTTTTATCCCATTGTTGGCATTGTAATTATACTCTTGATCTAGTGGCTGATACACTTGATTTTTTAGTGTCATTATATGTAGACAAGAGATGTTTATTCACACATTCGGGTGTGATTTTGGCCCATTGTTGGCATTATACTCTTGATCTAGTCACTGATACACTTGATTTTTTAGTGTCATTATATATAGACAAGAAATGTTTATTCACACATTCGTGTGTGATTTTAGCCTTTCGTTGGCATTATGCTTTTGTTGTAGCCGTTGATATACTTGTTTTTAAGTGTCATTATATGTAAACAAGAAATGTTTATACACACTTTCGTATGTGTCTTTGGCCCTTTAGTGGCATGATGATTATGCCCTTATTCTAGTTGCTGATAGACTTGATGTTTGAGGCCTAGGAAGTGATTGCTTGTGGTGGTCAAACTAGTGTTTTTTAATTTGCAAAATTCATTCATTATGATGTATGAGATTTTTAAAATCTCTTCGTAATTTTTCTAAATTCATTTTGCTCTTTTATGAGAAATGGTTGTTTAAATATTTTCATGCATTTTGCATTATATATGCTTTAGTTGCATGAGTTACTCCACGATTAATTGTTTTGCATAATTTTCATTAGGTTATGTTTTTTAAAGCATGTATTCAGTAAACAAATATATATTCTTTTTTACTTGTGGTGCCCTTTGTTGGCTCTTTGTATTGTCCCATAGTGGATTTGTGCTTGTATTGTGCCTTCATGTCTTTGTGTTGTCTACGCTTAGACTTGTATGTGATTTTGCACTTTATTTTTGTAATTCCGCATATTTCATTACATGCTTTTCTAAGCATTTCATTAGTGAAATCTCTTATGTATATGTCCATAATGGCTATTGTGTGCATCCGGTTGCTCTTGAGATTATTCTAACTTTGTATTCCTTTTTGGTAAATTGGTACTTGTGCATTCCTATTGTATTTGTGTGGATCCTTATTGGGATCCCTTTTGTATTTTCGCTTATTTTTAAGCATGTGCCCTTGAAAGTTTGTTTATTGTTATCACCTATGATTGGTCCATAAGTGACTTTTTTAGTTGCATGACTGATATTGCTTTAAAAAATGTAATTGATCTTTGTGTATTTGACTTCTCATAATTAAATGATGAAAATCATTTCTTGTATCTTTCGCTGTGTAAAAATATTTTGGGATTTAAACTCTTTTGTAGGTTATTTCATCATGGTATTAATGATTGTTTGAAAAATTCATATTACAGGTCTATTATGCATCAATGTGATAAATATGTGTATTAAATAATGCATGTTTTTATGAATATTTAAAGTAATTAATGAGTTATGAGCTCATCTTTGAGATATTTTGTTCATGCATTTCTCTTTGATAAAATACAATTATGTTCTCTTATAAATTAAAACTTTTGATTATCTATTAAGTTGAGTTTGTCAATGACTGTTCAAAATAAATTCTTACTTTAAAGTATTTTGAAAATATTAAATTGAATTATTAAATCTTTTTTACATATTGTATGTTTGTGTGTTTGGACATCCTCTCTCCATAATTTATATAAGTATAGTTATTTCATGTTAGATTGCTTTTGTTAGATCTTCTTGTAGGTTTCTTTTCAAGCATTGGTGACATTGAAGATCCTTTGTGTAATGGAGCGTATGATTGAACACCCTTTGAAGAAGCACCAAATGGATGAACTTTATGAAGTCTATGAAGACATTTTATGTAATGGGGTTCTTCTTTATAATTTCAAACTTACTATGAGTCACACTAAGTTTGAAGGGGGGGGTGTTAAGATGGATGTAATCTTATATATATATATATATATAGTCAACTTGGTTGACTAAGTCAACCAAAGTTGGCTCTATATAACCGTTGGAGAGGATCTAACGGTTATATTTCTAGTCGTTGGATCCTCTCCAACGACTAGAAGGGTTCTCCCATTCTCCTTTTCTCCTTCTTCCCTATAAATAGGGGGGTGTGTGTGAATTGTAAAGCGAGAGAGTGATGGGTAGATTTCTAGGTTTTGAGTGATTTGAGTGTTGTAGTGAGGTTCTTTTGTAATTTTCATTTTTTTTGTATTATTTGAATTTCATGCTTAATGAAATTGTTTATTTTTAAGTCTTGTGTTCTATGAGTATTTGTAATGAAGTATGCGGAAGAATTTAAGAATGCCAAAGCATTCACAATGTCCAACACGGACAAATGAAACAAGCACAAGAGAGAAAATCCACCAAGGGATATACGAAGGGCCTTATAATAAGGCTACACACATAAAAGAATATTTCTTTTATTGAAGAGGTGCTCTCTAAGAGCCATCCAAAATACAAGGGGGGGTCCCCCTATTTATAAGAGAAGGGAGACCAAAGGGGGCTCCCAATAGAGTCGTTGGGAGCCCCCAACAGTCACAATTGTGACCGTTGGGGGCCCCAACGACTCCATTGTGGGGCCCCTTTTCGGTATCTCAAAATACATTTAAAAAATAAAAAAACAAAAAATATAAAACAACAAAATAAAAGAAATAAAACAAGTACCCCTATTGGGTACTTGTGAAAAGACCATAATACCCCTATCGGGTATTATGGTAAATACATCTATATTTATATATATAGATGTATTATTACATATTATTACATATGTCTTAACACCCCCCCTCAAACTTTACGGGGAAATGACCGAAAGTTTGCCAAGAAGGAACAAGAAGCGAGGAGCAGGCAGGGCTTTGGTAAAGAAATCTGCAAGTTGATATTCTGAAGTGACATATGGCAGTGTAACTGTCCCACGAAGATATTCATCACGTACATAGTGACAGTCCATTTCAATATGCTTAGTCCTCTCATGAAAGGTGTGGTTGTTGGCAATGTAGATGGCACTTTTGTTGTCGCAACAAAGCTTCGAAGCACCGGTAATTTCGACTCCCATATCTTGAAGAAGACTTCGAAGCCACACAAGCTCCATTGTAGTAGTTGTCATAGACCTGTATTCTGCTTCAGTAGAAGACAATGAGACTTTCTGTTGTTTCTTGCACCTCCAAGCAATTAGCGAATCTCCTAGGAAAACACAAAAGCCAGTAGTTGAGATTCGATCATTTGGGTTTCCTCCCCAGTCAGCATCAGTATAAGCCAGTAAGTCTAAGGAATAGAGTGAGGATAGGAATAGCCCTTTAGTCAAAGTATTTTTGATGTATCGAATGATCCGGAGCACAGCACTCATATGCACAGATGTAAGAGCATGCTGAAATTGGCTTGCAGAGTGCACAACATGAGCAATATCCGACCTGGTGATAGTCAGATAGGTGAGGGAGCCAATGAGTTGCCTGTAGGGCGTAGGATCATCCAGCAGAACTCCATCCTCCAGTCGAAGTTTAGCATTGATAACCTCAGGAGTCTCCACCTTTTTGTCATCTGAAATCCCAGATTTGGAACATATGTCTGCAGCAAGCTTCATCTGTGACAATATATACCCTCGAGGAGAGTATGCTACTTCTATACCAAGAAAGTACCTGAGAAAACCCAGATCAGACATATCAAAATTATGTTTTAACATATTTTTAACATTAAGAATACCACTTTCATCATTGCCAGTGATGATCATATCATCAACATAAAGCAGAAGGATGATGATACTATTACCTGCACGTTTAACAAAAAAAGCAGTGTCAGTATAACATGAACGAAATCCCAATTTTAACATGATAGCACTAAATCTATCATACCAAGCCTTAGGGGCTTGTTTAAGACCATATAAAGCTTTTAATAACCGAAGAGTTTGACCTTGGTTAACATTAATTCCCGGCGGAGGGTCCATATATACTTCTTCATTCAACTGACCATTAAGAAAGGCATTTTTAACATCTAATTGAAATATAGGCCATTTCTTAGATGATGCTACCGCTATTAGAGTTCTAACGCTTGTCATGCGAGCCACGGGGGCAAAAGTCTCCTCATAATCGATACCATATTCTTGTGAATATCCCTTAGCAACTAATCTAGCTTTATAACGTTCTAGGGAACCATCACTTTTTGTTTTGACTTTGTAGACCCATCGACATCCTATAGCTTTTTTATTTGGAGGAAGGTGAACTATTTCTCAAGTTTTAGCCTTATTTAAAGCATCTAGTTCAACTTTCATTGCTTCAACCCAATGAGGAATATTTTTTGCTTGATTATAGTGGGAAGGTTCATAGTAAGAATGCAAGGCAATTAGACAAGCTCTATATTTAGGTGAGAGAGTTTCATATGAGACAAACCTATTAGGTGGAATTGATTCTCTAGAAGAACGCCTAAGGAAGGTTTCTTCTAGGGGTTCATTAAGCCGCAAGAATTTTTCTAAAGCACTAATAGGTTGTGCTTCCTCACGCCGAGTGTATACTTGGAGATTGTCACCATTAGTTGGTGATACACCATTATCATGAGTATTTTCTAAAAATTCCGGATGACTCAAAAGGTCATCATTTGAGTCTTCTAAAAGATCATTGATAAACATATAATCAAATTCATTTGGTTTTTCCAAAATTTCAAATCCATTTTCATCTTCTAAAAAGGTCACATCTTTGGAGACAAATAATTTATTGTTCTTATAGTCAAAGCATCTATAGCCCTTTTGATTTTCACCATATCCTAAAAATACGCATTCTATTGCTTTAGGTGACAATTTATCTCTTTTATGTAAAAGAACAAAGCATTTACACCCAAAAATACGAAGACGATTGTAGTCGGGTGTCATATTGAAAAGTTTTTCATAAGGAGAGATATTGTTCAATTTTGAAGATGGCATCCTATTGATTAAATAGGTGGAAGTTAACACGGCTTCGGCCCAAAAACTTTTAGGAATATTTTTAGAAATGAGTAAGGATCTAGTGGTTTCTAAAATATGTCTATGTTTTCTTTCCGCTAGACCGTTTTGTTGAGGAGTTCTTGGGCAAGATTTTTGATGACAAATGCCATGTTGTTTTAGATATGATTGAAAATCATTTGATAAGTACTCTCCACCCGAATCGGATCTAAGAATGGATATTTGACTTTGAAATTGATTTTGAACTTTTGCATGAAATTCTTTGAAGAAGTTAAAAACTTCCGATTTAAAGTTAAGAAAATAAATCCATACATATCTAGTATAATCATCAATAAAAGTAACATAATACGAATAACCACCTTTGAATAGAACCGGAGATGGTCCCCATATATCGGAATGCACCAATTCAAAAGGTCTTGTTGTCACAAAGGTTCTAATAGGAAAAGGAGTAGACTTCATTTTTTCAAAAATGCAATCTTTGCAATTGATATCTTTTTCTTTACAAAACTTGTTTCCAAAAGGAAAAAGATACATTTTAGAGTAACTTGGATGTCTAAGCCTTTTATGTCAAGTTTCAATATTTTTGTCTTGGACATAAGTACAAAATGAGGTATTTGGAAGTATTAAGTTATCCATAAAATAAAGGTCTCCTTTCCTATGGCCTTGCCCAATCCGCTTCCCGGACCGGAGATCCTGCACAAAGCACCCTTGGGATGAGAAAGATATTTCACATCCATGGTCGGCTATTTGAAAAACGGAAAAGAGGTTAAGATTTAATTTAGGAACTATTCTAACTTTTGGAACAAGAAAATTTTGAACATTTTTAGAATCAAGAGTTTCAATACCATTTATTTTGAGAAAGTTCCATCGGCCGTAGAGACACAAGATATTTTTGAATTGGTGTGCACATTGGTTAATGCATTTTCATGAGGAGTCATGTGAAAAGAGGCTCCGGAATCTAAAATCCAAGAGTACGTACCGAGAGGTGATGATGAGGCAATGGCGGCACCGGAGGTGGAAGAAGTAGCCTTTAGAATTTGTTGGAGAGCCAAGGAGATTTGTCCAAGAGTATCTTTGAGATCCCCGTTCTTGCCGTCATCTTCTTTGGTGGATGATTCTTCAACGGAAGCCACCTTTGGCTTGAATGCCCCATTTAGCTTTGGGCAAACGGGTTTAATATGTCCCGGCTCATAACAATGATGACATATAATCATTTTTCTTCCACCACTCCCTTGCTTACCAAAATGAGGTGGTTTGTATGTTTTAACATGATTGTCGGGTTTAGATATGGCAAGAACTTCCTCTATGCTTTTACCCATGCTATGCCTAGTCTCTTCTTGAGTAATCTCGGCAATAGCCTCTTCTAAGGGAGGAAACGTAGATCTATGGAGAAGTGAGGATCTAACTTGTTCAAATTCGGGACGAAGCCCAAATAAAAATTGAAACAATCTATCTTGTTCCATTTGTTTTTGTCTTAGTACCACATCTTCCATAGCCACCCATTTAGGCTCTAAAAGAGTCAATTCATCCCACAAAGGATTTAGAGCACTATAATAATCTTGTATGCTCATGTCACCTTGTTTTGTGGTTCTTACTTTTTCTTGCAAAAAATAAACTCTTGCAAGATCCTTTTGGGTAAACATACCCTTCATAAAAAAAACAAGCTTCATTTGCCCGGCGGAATTTTGCAATATTTGCACATACCTTGAGTTCGACATTATTCATAAACCATGCTAGGATTTTTGCATGGTTGCTCTCCCAATCTTCCATTTGGTGATTATAATCTTCAATGGCCTTGAGACGAGCATCGCCTTCAAGTGCTTTCTCTTTATCTCCTTCCATCTTTGTGAGCTTAAGTTGGGGTTTCGGAACGGTTCCCATTACATAACCCCAAAGCTTCTTGCCTTTGAGATTATTTTCCATTGCGGATGCCCACATCATGTAATTTTTCCCATTGAGTTTGAATGATAGATCGATCTTGACTTCCATTGCTACAAAATGAAGATGTGAGAAAGAAAGGAAGTAGAGAGAGACACGATTTTACCTTAGAAGATCGTATGGCTCTGATACCATGTAATGAAGTATGCGGAAGAATTTAAGAATGCCAAAGCATTCACAATGTCCAACACGGACAAATGAAACAAGCACAAGAGAGAAAATCCACCAAGGGATATACGAAGGGCCTTATAATAAGGCTACACACATAAACGAATATTTCTTTTATTGAAGAGGAGCTCTCTAAGAGCCATCCAAAATACAAGGGGGGTTCCCCCTATTTATAAGAGAAGGGAGACCAAAGGGGGCTCCCAATAGAGTCGTTGGGAGCCCCCAACGGTCACAATTGTGACCGTTGGGGGGCCCAACGACTCCATTGTGGGGCCCCTTTTCGGTATCCCAAAATACATTTAAAAAATAAAAAAACAAAAAATAAAAAACAGCAAAATAAAAGAAATAAAACAAGTACCCCTATTGGGTACTTGTGAAAAGACCATAATACCCCTATTGGGTATTATGGTAAATACATCTATATTTATATACATATATATATAGATGTATTATTACATATTATTACATATGTCTTAACAGTATTTTCATTGTTAACGAGTGCTTAACTACATTGTATTCTTGACTCATGGGACGTATTCCGGAGTGCATTGGGATTCATACCATTTCGTGACAACCATATGCCTTATAACTATATCCTTTAACATGGCCTCAACTCTTCTATTATTGGGGCAAGCACTTGACCATGACATAGCCAGAGTTAGTATTAGTTTCGTAGAACTCAAGTTCATACCTCTTGGACGTGCAGTTGGACTAGGACCAGAATTTGACTAAAACAAAGTCCAAGGTCAAGGCCAATACTAAGATCAAAGCCAAGGCCTAGACCGGGACCGGGACCGGGACCGGGACCGGGACCAGGACCAAGACCAAGACCAAGACCAAGACCAAGACCAAGACCAAGACCAAGACCAAGACCAAGACCTGGATCTGGGAATAAGCATAAGCAAAGGCAAATGAAAATGCAAGTACAAATAAATGTGATTATCCCTCGAAGGACATTGTCCTCTAACTTGACCCAAGACTACATAAGCCCTTTTCACTTCCTCTCATTCTTCGGAAGTAAACATTTTAGCTTTGTAAATAGTTTAGGAAGGAGACCATTTTTTTTCATCAAGCTAAGTTAAAAAGTCAAACATATATACTAACTCACTAAAAGACAAAAGATAGAAGGCTTCAAAAAATACATAAAACATCAAGTAATCAACATAAAATTTTAAAACAACACCAAGCCAATTTATTATTTTGAAACTATTTTTACAACATATACAAGTTCATAAAAGATGGAAATAGGGAAAGAAACCAAAATATTAGTAGAAACAATGTTCCACAAGAAGAAACAAACCTGGTGACCATGGCAGAGTCCAAGCTTAAACTGACCAATTGTGAGGGTTTTGGTCTCAGGATAGTGCGCATCCTCATCATATTCACCACGAGTGACATGCAAGTCTGGACAAAGACTCTTCAAGTAATCATGGACTTCCTGTAGAATATAAAATCGCAAATTTGTTTAATTCAGAAAACATCAAGGTCAATGATATGCCAAATCATGCAAAAAAAAAACATGGAAATCAGAAATTTATAGTTTCAACTATGAAAATGCTCACTTAAGATTTATAGAGAAGAACAGGACAAATAAGATAAGAGGAGAAAAGGGATGTGAAAGACGAAATTTGAAACTCTAGCACTAGATTAATAGCAGAACATCACATAGAAACACCACGAATCTGCAACTGTATGTGGCATGCACCACTGCAAACCATCCATTTCAAACTGCAGATATGTCTTTTTCCTTCTTTTCTGATAAACAAGCTGGGGAAGCTATAGATATATTTTTGGGAACAATACAATGTACCTATCAATAATCATAAATGGCTATCTGCAATCTCATTAAACAGAAAAACGAAGACTTTGCCTTTGCATCACCTATGCTACATATGGATCATTTTGATGATCAATCAAGTCAGCTTTAAACTGAGACCAGATGTCCAGATATGTAGTACATGATAGAAAAACTATGATTCTGTGTTTCCACGAGCCTTCATTTTAACTTCCCCACCCGTTACATGACATCCATCTGACAATTTTGAGTGCCTATCAATAATCAGATGAAGGAACTTATTTGAGGCTACATAATGTAAATAGACAGGAAAAAAAGACAAACTTTTCAAGGCTATATATTGCAAAGAGACAGGTCAAACGATACATTAAAGTTGGTCACACCAATCCCCAGGAAAATATCTTAATCCATTCAAGTCATGCTCGTCTACATACGTGGTACACAGAGAAGTAGTTCCCATGGGAAAGAAGGAATTCATAAGGGGCAATTCTATTCCAAAATGGATATGCAGATGACCACTTATTGCTGACTCTGCAATTTTTACTGAATCTCCCTCCAAAGCGTTTAAAAGAAGCAAGACTCTCTGATTAATCAACCCTTTGCATGAAAAAGCAATAATCTAAAGAACTTATAGATCATTGCAGATGAAAAAAAAAACAAAAAAGCAAAAGAAATTCGACTGATCAAACTACTATAAATTACAGACCCGACTCGGACCAATAACTATGATGGCTGAATAGCAGCAAGATGGCTACCTTTATGCACAAGTTTCCGGTACAAATGATGTGTTGAATCTTCCCTGGAACAAGCATAGACTTGAACTTAGCAGGCAGATCGGAGGCTCTATGTGGGATGTGGAGATCTCCAAGGGCAAGCACAAGCACCATCCTTGCTCAACACAACCTTATGATTCACCTGAATCTGAAACCATCATCAAAACCCCAAAACGACAAAAGGAATACAACCAACTTCCTGAATTGAGAGATCAAAGACGACCCACTTCTCCAAATTGCATATACAATAGGTTCTGAACCTTCTTTGAAAAAAAAATAGGTTATGAACCAACCAACCAACCCAAACTACGGTTCAAATACAAATTAAGAAGATAAAAAATTGTGGGTTGTGTGTATAGTGACAAACAACAATCGTTACCAAAAGGAATCAAGAAAAAGATTGAGATTTGGGAAGAGAAATGAGAGGTTTACCTTGTCAAGATCCAAGAGAATACATGGGAGCACGAAGAGAGAGAGAAAGAGAGAGAGGTTGGTACAAACGCCACCGGCCGGTCCGGGTTTTCAACAAGAGCCTGTCTGATCCAAATCCACCAGGGCTGTCTAATGGACCTGAGTCCAAAATCTGCCGGAATTCCGGTCGGCCTGTTCCCAGTCCGAGGAGGTTCTATTCAACCTTGCTGACATTAAAAATTTTTGGAGTCTCGTGATCTGAGTCCAAAATCTTCCATAAATTGGGTCCGCGCGTACCGGGCTGCAAATGGGTCAACCTCAGTTTGGATCCTGGTGGATTTGAATGGAGCCAACATAATGGTGTCATACCTGGATCCAGAATGGGAGATTTCTATTGGTTGGGAAATCCCCTCCCAACTCAAAGAGGGGCTTAAGTGGGTTTTGGATCTTGTAGACACCAAGTTCTACCATACTAGTGCATGCGCATCAAAAATGGGCTGGATCGTGGCATAATTGAGTTCAAGTTTTCAGAAATAAATCTGAATCTAAACCCAGATTTGGACTGTACTCAAAGTAGTAAAGTTGCATCAGCATCTAAAACGTATATGCTAATCCTGAATCCAGTAAGAAAAGATTAGAAATAAGAGTTTTATACATAATAACTTGAAGTGGATGTTGTGAGGTACAGATTCAAAAATAGATCCAATGGAAAAAATTGATCTGAATCTGAATCCAAATGCAGAAAATCTGATTGTCTGCATCCAATCCAAGTATACGTTTGGATCTTATATCCAAGAATAATATAAGATTCGTATCATTGGACCAGCTGAATCCGATCCATGTGTTCCATTATACCATACACGGCGAACTTAGTCAATGCATGGTCAGATGTTGCTCGAGAATGATCAAAGGTGACTTGGATTTGGATATTTGTGTCTTAAATGGACCTGAGGTTCACATGCTATCGGTCCGATCCGCCAAGTCACAAGGCATTACTGCTATTTTCCCATTGATATGAATGAATATGTGCACGTATGAATGTCTATTTATGCTAGAAAACGAGCTCTTAGAGAGCGTTTGATTACCCTCAGCCCCTTGGCTTTCACAGAAGAAAATAAGGAATTCAATTCCTAAAGAGAATTGAATCCCCAGCTTTACTATGAGATCTTATTCCTCGGAATCAAGTGAAACCGGATTCCAAATCAACATACCATGAAACAAACCAAAACAGGGGAAAGCTAGTACCATGGAATTGGAATTTTTTTCCCCAATTTCTTGAATCCAAATACACCCTTTAGGGACTTGACTTCCTTTATATATGGAATGCCTAGAACTTTGTGTGGGACAGGTAGATATCCTTTTCTGAGATCAGACCGAAGGGACTGAAATGCCAATCCTAAGGATTTGAGAACTTTGTATCTGAAACGAATGGTAGACTAGAGATAATGGAGCACCCATTTAAGGAATCTATTGTATGACTATGAGATCAAAATCATAATGTAGCATCTAAAATCCTTTTATGTGATTAGAAGGGTCGGATGAAATAACTAGATGGTTAGGTTGCACTATCATAATTAACCAAGAGCTTTCAAGTTTGAATTCTAATGTGAAAAAAAAAAAACGAAAGAAGAAAGAAAAAAGAAAAGAAAATTAGGTGATTAGAGTGCATGGAAGTTGAACTTCCCGTGTCTCTCGTTACATTTACTTTTGTTGTTAAGTTGTACCTTTATTAGCTTAATCACATTCTCCAAACATCACAACCAGGCAGCCCTGTGTTAAAAAGAAAATAGATTATACAATCAGCAATTTTATCAAATGTGCAAGTTCCATCTCTCACGCCATTCAATGAGTCGTATAACCATTTACAGGGAATAATTTAAATCACTAAATCCAAACATTCTTAGGATCTCAAGCTAAAGGCTAGATTCAGTAAATGAACCCAACTACAGGTGGGTTGGCTCAGTTTAGTTTGCATGAAGCTTGTTTGAGCTCGTTAACCAAGTTTGGCAAGCTGAGAGTATTGGAAGCTAAAATTATAAATCTGTGTTACTATTATGTTGGTGTTACGGTGCTAAAATGTAAAGGTGTGGTCGTCTTACGGTGGTAAAATCTGTTGTAAAATGTTGTCTTATACATGAGGAGTACAGAAGTTTAATCTTCTCAATGAATGGGAGTCTCAACTTAGAGTGCTCCAACATAGGGAGGAGGATAAAGCTATTGACTTGTGGGGGGGGGGGGGGGGGTGAACGCCAACAACTAGTCTGTAGGATTAGCGAATGAAGATTGAGAGAGTGTATTAGATGGTGGCAACGAGCTAAGGCACATTGGTTCAAATCGGAGGAGTTGAATACGCGGTTTTTTAACATGTGTATCTCTACAAGGAGGATAAACACTATTCCAACAATGGTGATCAAGGGTCAAAAATTTGAGGGATCAGATATTTTAGTTAGTGCTTCTAGCTATTTTAAAAATCGCTTCTCTACCATTGTATGTTCTCTGGTGAACAATGATGAAGAAAGGTGTTTCTCTCAAGTACGTTAGTATAATTAAAGATATGTACGAAGGAGTGATAACCAATGTATGCACTTGTGGAGGGGTGACAAACAATTTTCCTATAACAGTTGGGTTATATCAAGGATCTACATTAAGCCCTTTCCTATTTGCTATAGTGATGGATGAGCTTACGAAATCAATTCAAGAAAATGTGTCGTGGTGTATGTTGTTTGCTGATGATATTGTTTTGATTGATGAGTCTAGAGCTGGGTTTAATGCTAAGTTAGAATTATGGAGACAAACATTGGAAGCAAGAGGTTTTACGTTGAGTAAGAGCAAGACAGAATATATGGAATGTCGGTTTAGTAAGCAACGCAATAGTGATGAGAGTGTAGTGAAGCTTGGCGAGCAAGAAATATCGGTGGATGATTGTTTCAAATATTTGGGATCTATCATTCAAAATGGTGAAGAAATTGATGAAGATGTAAACCATAGGATAAAGGTTGGGTGGATGAAATGGAAAAGTGCAACTGGAGTGCTGTGCAATCGTAGAATGCCATTGTGGTTGAAGGAAAAGTTTTATAGGACGACAATTAGACCCGCTTTATTATATGGTACAGAATGTTGGGCTGCCAAGAGACATCATATTCAAAAAATGAGTGTAGTTGATATGTGTATGCTTCGATGGATGTGTGGAAATACAATAAAAGATAAGATTCAAAACGAGGAGATACGTAAGAAGGTAGGCGTTGCATCCATTGAAAATAAGATGAGAGAAAATCATTTATGGTGGTTTGGACATATTTGGCGAAAGCCTAATGATGCTCCGACAAATGAAAAAATATATTAGTCAAAAAAGGTCGAGGTAGGCCTAAGAAGACTTGGATGGAGATGATAGGAAAGGATATGAAGGCTTTGAACCTCACCGAGGACATGGCATTGGATAGAAATGATTGGAGAAGAAGGATTCATGTGGAGGACCCAGAATGATTTTCTTTTTTGGTTCATATCGCTGACCCCAATTGTTTTGGGATGAAGGCGTAGTTGTTGTTGTTGTTGTTGTTGTTGTTGTTGCTTCTCTACCATTGTGGCGAGGCTGGTCGGGTGGCATGCACAGGGAGTTTCAAAATGAAAAAAAATCAAATATATGGTATGGTCTTTACCTAATGGTAAGACTTCAGGCTTATACATTTTTTTTTATCGAGTTTTTCAAGGAAATGTGGGGTTTCATTAAGAGTGACTTGTTTCGGTTAACAGAAGAATTTCACTCCAATGCCAATGTGCCTCAACATTTCTTGTATGGTGTTGTACTTACAAATTTTCAATATTCTAAAAAAAATGGAGAAACGGTTTAACTCTATTTTCCAAAAAATCATTTGGAATGGTGCTTTGGAGGGTGGCGCCAAGGCAAAGGTAAAGTGGTTGACTATTTTCTAAGCCTTGTACCTTGGTGGGTTGGGAATCCCTAATTTGTTTAGATTTAGTGTGGCTCTTTTAACTAAAAATATGGAGGAAGGAAGGCAGGATTGCAAAAATATTCTAGAAATAATATGACTTGATTGGTTGGCCTTGGCAATTGATGGAAAACCACGATAGAAGATAGGTTCGGGGGTATGGAAGGGTTGGGTTTTGGGTCTTGATGCATTTTGCCAAGCTATAAGGGTTGAGGCTGGGGATGAAAATATGACACTCTTTGGGCATGGCTGCTGGTTGGAAGACCGGTGTCTCAGGGACATCTTTCCCACACTATATGATGCAGCTCGTAGGAAATATTCTTGGGTGGGGGATGTGTGGTCACAACAAGGTAACACATGAGATTTGGTGCCGATAAGAAATCCCTTGAAGTCAACCTTCAAACAGTGGATAATTCTCATGAACATGTTGACTGGTTGTTCCTTTAGTGCCTCCTCTCTCTATAGAGCGTTGGATTCTTCGTCGATGACCTAGCTTCCAAAGAAGGCATTGGAGGTGGGGGGGCATCTTCCTCTAAAAGGTTTTTTTATAGGTTGGCTCATCCTCCAATATAGACTCAACATGAAACTTAGACTGAAACATAGAGGAAGGTACCTTGCAAGCAGATGTTTTTGCAAAGAAGAGTCGACGCTTCACTTGATTTGGGAATGTAGTTTTATGCGATCATTGGTTCATCATGCTTAGGGTGACATCAAGTTGATTTGGGAAAACCATGACTTTGCTAGGGAACTCTTGATCGCTGCACAACTGGATACAAGGGGAGCATGTTGAAAGTTGTTAGGCTTTCCTTAAGATTCAGTTTTGAAGGTTCAAAACTGGGATACAAAGGAAGCCCCGAGCTATCAAAAAATGAGTATTCTAGTCTAAGCTCGACGAAAGTGAGATGATCAAACATGAGGTTCTTAGCCTTCTTAAGCTAGGCTGAACGTATCTAGGGTACGAACCTCTATTGAACATGATGAGGTAGTAGTCTAAGGGTAACTGTGGTGAAAGTTTTGAGAGGTTATGAGAAAAGGCCTACAAAAATAAAAAAATCAGGTAAGCTAAAAACAACCTAAGAGGTCAATAAGAGAGAGTTTTGGTTCAGATTTGATATAGATTGAACCAAGGGCTTGTTAATCACTTAGGAACATGTATCAAGGTTAGAATAGGATGCTATAGGTCAGAAAATAGTAAAATAGATTGTTAGATGGTTGGGAAGGTTAATAAGTGAAAACAAGGTTTTTCAAGTTAATCAGGTAGAAGTGATTTTGGTTCTAAGGCTATGAAAAGAAAAGTTTAGAGAACTAATATTAGAGGGTTAGAGGGCTGACTATATAAGTTAGGCTTCGAAGAGGGCGGTACAACAAAACCACGAATGTAAAAGCTTTTGTATTATTTTTTTGAACAATATAGTCTTCTTGGATCTCTGAAAAGAAACACATGAAGGGATGGGCCATTTACGTAGACTGCATTTACCACCACACACGTATTGCCAGGTGAGACCAAAGGGAGAGAAGATAAGAAGACGTCAAAGCGGTAGAGTCGTCCAAGAAGAAAGAGAGAGAAAAGAGGGTGTTAGAAGATAGAGATAAAGGGAGACGACTAGGCCTTCTAAGAAAATTCAATGCATTAATCAATGATTCATAGGACTCTCCAAGACCTTATATAGATAGAGCTTAGGTTGAATCCTACTTGTATAAAGAAACCAACTAAACTATGACTTTTTCTTAGCAAAGAACTCTTTAGAAGAACAAATAAAATAAAAGATTATCCTATAATTAATTAACTAACTTAATTATCTCTAATTAATCTTCTATAACTATGAGACATTTTCTAGAACTCTCCAGCATCACACGCCCCTTAGGTAAACCTCACTCCTTAATTGTCATGCATTCGAGGCTTGACGCATGTCCGACTTCTCCTGCTTTTGACTGAGACTCTAAATCTTTGACTTGTCAACCATTAGAAAAGTCATGTCAGCTACCACAACACTTTTATGGGTCCTACCTAGACATGAATGACCCTTAATGTCTGTAGGAAGAGGCATGTGGATCCTGGAGCTCAGATCTGCACTATCTTCTAAAATTCAAGCCGTAACCGGAGTTTATTTGGAGGGTGTGGATCCTCTCAACATGGAAGCTTCTATGGTAAGAATGCAACCATCGCATCTTTCAGGGTTCTCTAACTGATATAGAGGGGTTACTGCATCATTTGAGATGGAAAATCAGTGACAAAGCTCGTTGTAAATGGTCTGGTCAAACCCTGAATTGGATTGGAAAAAATAGGGCCTGCATCTAATCGGTTCTTCTGTTATGCTCTGTTAGGATGTGCAAAAACAGGGCCTGCACTGATTTTGTTTTCTGTATTTCCTGCTTATGCTGTATCAGTGTTGTGGGGTGATATCTTATCACTCCCACAACTGCTTATTTTATCTATACATTAATAAATATATTGACTTTCTCTCAAAAAACTATAAGCAGAAAGAGCCGACGTAAATGTCACATGATTTGGTTCCACTCCCAATTCCTTCATCTGCTTAAAGAGGCGGAGTGCTGACCTGTGGCCATTCATACCATAACCTCCAATTATAGCATTCCAAGAGATGACATCCTTCATTCTTATACTCTGAAAAACAACATATGCATATTCCACACATCCAAATTTTGTATACATATGAATCAATGAATTCCAAACTGCAGTATCCAAATCATAATCATTCTTAAGCACATGAGCATGAACCTGTTTGCCTGCTCTCATTGAAGCTTGGCTACAACAGATATGCAAAAGAGCGGTTATTGTAAATTGGTCAGGCTTAAGTCCCTTCATTTGCATGTCATGCAAAAGCTTCAATGCCGAACCACCACAGACAGATTGCATAAGACCCATGATCATAGAATTCCATGAAACTACATCTCTTTCATTCATCTTACTGAAAGCTTTTCTTGCATCATAAATTTTGCCACACCCTGAGTAAAGGGTCACACGAGCACTGCCATCAGAGTTGTAGAATTCGAGCCCAAAACAGGTTTTAATCACATATCTATGGACCTCTCGCCCACTCAAAAAAGATTGTAAATTCTTGCATGCTGAGATAACACAAGAAAGAGTATCAGCATCTGGGTGAACATTTGCAATTAACATTTCTTTGAACAAACTCCAATGCCCTTTGGTAATGACCGTTTCTTGAGTAACCAACTATCAAAGTTGTCCATGTAACCTGTTTAGGCATTGTATATCCACACTTCTTAATCTGATTGAAGAAACCAAACGCCTCCTCAAGGAGTCCACACTGGCAATAAGCAGCGAGAACAGTATTCCAAGTGATTAAATCTGGTCGCAGATCACCCTTCCGCATCAAATCAAACAGCTCCAATGCCGATCCATACATACCATTATAAACATAACCTGCAATCATGGAGTTCCATGACAATACATCTCTCTGAGGCATCTCAACAAACACTCCACGGGCAGCCTCCTCATCCCCACATCTTGAGTACATCTCTATCAACGCATTCGAACTATGCAAGTTAGGCCTCAGTGTAACGCTCCCCCCATCGTGGGGGGGTTACGGAAGGAGAGGGGGGTGACGCCCCTTCCTCTCCCACGAATCAGATCGTGGGAGAGGAAGCGGGCTGCCCCCATTTAATTCTGAAGGTGGGAGGGGGTAACCGAGCAACCCCCATGGCTATAAAAGCCATGGGGGGCCTCCTCTCATCTCCCCATTCGATCACCAGAGGAGCAGAGAGGAAGCGCATAGGAGAAACAGGAGCAGACATCGCTGATCGCCGTCAGGTGAGTCTCCCTTTCTCGTGCTTTGTCCGAATGCAGGGGAGGGGTCACCGGCAACCTCTCTGTTGTCGGTGAGTTGAAGAAAAAAAAAACAGGGACAGGGAGAACCCTGTCCCAGCCTTGCAATAGAAGAAGGAGAACGACAGAGGGATTTCCTCTCTGTCGTTGCCTCTCGTTGGTGACAGAAATGGGGAGGAGAGGATCGGCTGTCGCATGGAGGCAGTATGTCCGATCGCCGCCCTCATCACCACGTGCACCGACCATTTGCAGAAGATGCAACAGTTCGGCAACAATGGTGTTGCCAGTACTTTTGCAGAATTTATGCAAGGCAGAATCGGTATGCATTTTCTGCAGACTAAGTCAGCCATTTTGCCCGGTTTGAGCATGACCGGATCGAGCCAGATCGACGCAAACCGATCTAGGGTCTGAGTACTCTGACAGACTGACTCGGTCTTAACGAACCAAGTCGGGTCTATATACCGTGACAGACTGTTTCAGTCTATTCGGATCAAGTCGGGTCCTGACTAGTAAGCAGATGGAATCGGGTTTGTGATGGGGGATAGATTCGGTCCAAACCAAAGGTAGACCCAATATGGGTCAGACCGACTAAGTCTAGACCGAGACAAATCGGATGCGTGTGCGATTGGTTTATCGAGTGCGGTGGAAAAATCGAAGTAGCGAAGACTCGATTTTTCCATTACAAATTGGATTTGGGTTTGGATCTCAGTTGTACCCAAAACTCAGATTGGATTCAATTAGACGACCTGGTTTAGATCCATACAAACCCTTTTCAAGCAGGTTTGGATCAAGAATATCGAATCCATGATCCAAATCATAGTTGAGTTGATGACCTAAGTGGTCAAATTCTATTATGGATGTGGATCTTAATATAACATGATGTAAAGAAGACATAGGAGTCATTGAAAGAGCAAAAAGACCATTTTGCCCTTGATACGTCTACACAAAATATATAAGTCATAGCTAAGTGCCCGAAGTCAGATCTATGTGATTCTTGAATCCATGGATTCTACTGCTTGGGTAGAGTCTATTAGTAGGGGATGTGTGAACAAACTCTGAAAGAACGGAGTCAGAGTCGACAATTAAGTTTAAGGGTGTTTTGATAATTTTGATTATATGAGTTATTCGTTGTTTTCAGATCAAGGGTTGCGATTGGAATTTAAGCGTTCCAGGTAAGTGAACATTTGCAAATTCCTCCTTAGTTAATTAAAACACATGCTAGCTAGTTTAGGCATTCTTTAATGTGATTCCAATGCTTCAAGTATGCTAGTTCTGTTATTGAGGATAGACACTGTTTTGCATGCTTAGGAATCTATAAAGTTCAAGTGTGATGCTTAAACCTGATCATGCATATTTTCTGAGTGATGAAATAAATGTGGCATGACATGATTGCATGCATGAGATTGATGTATTAAGTGAAAATTGAGGGTAGAGTTCCGAAGTCTCAAGGTAGTTATTACCTTGGGGATATGTCACGCTTATGCCTTGGAAGGAGCATTGTAAGGGTCATGAATTAATCTATGGTGGGTTACCATCCTTAACAGTTCAGACATGTAAACATGGGTTAAAAAGTAATTAGTGGATATACATTGAGGATTGTATAACACACAAAATTCAAGGTGTGAATGTCGAGTAAAAGTTGTCTATTTGTAAATGGAATCTTACTGGGTTGTAGACTCACCCCCCTTCTTTTGGTTGCAACTGTAGGTTCAGGGACTGCTGCCACCACTCTCAGGACTTAGTACGATTCTGCCACATCAGCCACATCAGAAGTATGGTTTTCCTTTACTTTTTATTCTGCTTTTGTCTTTGGATGGTTATGCTATTGTAAATGGATGTATGGACCTTCAAGTATTGAATAAAAGAAAAAAAAATCTAGCACAATTTTGAGTTGTTTTTGAGATTATGGAGAAATTTCCCTCTGGGAACTAACATCCACGAACCCGGGCTCGAGAGGCCCCGGATCGGGTCGTTACAAGTGGTATCAGAGACAGGTTTCAATGAGAAAAATTGAATTGTAGAGGAAGATTTAG
Source organism: Nuphar pumila (assembly GCF_984573655.1). Taxonomy (NCBI): domain Eukaryota; kingdom Viridiplantae; phylum Streptophyta; class Magnoliopsida; order Nymphaeales; family Nymphaeaceae; genus Nuphar; species Nuphar pumila. The sequence continues at coordinate 31,126,169 of NC_143262.1, read as the reverse complement.
TTAGAATTTGAATTAAGTTGAAGGTCCTAAAAGAACGATAATTACAACCATCCAAAGGAATATGTGGCAAAAGAGTCATAGGAAGGTCCTGAACTTATGAGTGTCTCTTGTTAGCAGGAATGAATATTAACAACGATAGTGGCAACGAGAGCGACCGTAGAGGCGGTAGGAACTCTGGGAGGCAGAGGCATCCTGATGTGATCCAAACGGATCAGATGGTTGCCGTTCTTTCGCTCTTCGTGATAGCCATGATGGACGTCACCAGGGCAATGGGGAGTATGACACCTCCCGTTCTTTCTCCAGCCCCAGTTTCAGTCATAATCAACAACTGGGGGTACAATGATCGAGAGGAAGAGGTAGCACCACCCCAACCATCCGTTGGAGAATCGCCAGGGTCACGAGGACGTCCTCCATATAGGCACGTCCGAAGAGGTTCACTGGCAAATCGAGGTGGTAGGAGAGATGCAGCATGTTGCTCGGGCTGTGACAGGTCTTGTTTCGGCCAATATAGGGCAGGACCGAGCAATACTATCAGTAGCGGGAGAAGTCAGGAGCAACCCGGTGCATCCGGTCATGAGGGTGTACAAGAGTCGATGGCGCAACAAGGTAGAGGCACTAATGTCATGGAGAATGAACAAATAAGAGAATCAGTGCAACCTCTTCGAGGAATGGCCTTACTGAGGAGAGGCAGGGGACATATGAATAGGCACACATACTTACGTGCTCTTAGCAACATGGCAGTGCCAGCACCAGTTAGGGTTCCATCAGACTCTGAGGAAGAAGAAGAACCTACTTACACCCCTCGTACCCCGACACCTTAGTGTTTGTTTTGTTTAAATCGTGTAATAAAGGCCTATGGTTGCCTAGTGATAGTAGTAAGTAACGGGTTATATTACGGAAGAACCCGTGAAAAGTTGTAAAAACGTTGTTATTATTAATAAATAGTAAGTTCTTACGTCAAATGTGCAAACCTGTGTGGGAGCAAGCATGAATTTTAGTAATCACTTTATTCATATTGCAGTATGAGGACTCGTCAGGGAACATCGTACCAGTCAAGAGGTTCTCAAGTAAGCAAGAGACAGGCAGGCCCTTCTCAAGCAAGGCATGTGAGTGAGGGCTTTGCAAGGAGAAGTGTGGCAAGCCCCATTGGCCCTGTGTCTCCACAAGCATCAGATAGTCTACCTCCAAGAAGCATGGGAGCAAAAGGTGGAGGTGCCTCACCAGTTTCACCTCGACACGAACGTGCTACAGTTGGTAGTGGTGTGCCTCCCGGTTATACCACAGAAAGAATTTTGTATGAGCTATTACAAAATTCATTACATTAAAGTCAAAACCAAGTAGCATCAGGAAGCAATTCTTGGGCTGAGAAGTTCAAGAATATGAGAGTGCCCACATTCGACGGAACTTCTGGAGGAGTAGCAGCAGAGAAATGGATGATGCAAGCGGAGAAAGCACTGGATGCGATACAGTGCCCAAAGGACCAGAAAGCATGGGTCGCGACATCAAACTTAATTAGGGACGCTGAGTACTGGTGGCGATCCATCAGAGATGTCCTGGGAAGTGGAGAGTTTGTTTCATGGATTACCTTTAGGAAAAAGTTCTACAGACAATTCTTTTCCAAGATCGAGAGGATGGAAAAAGAAGAAGAATTTAGAAAGCTCAAACAGGGAAGTATGAGTGTAGCAGCCTACACCGCAAAGTTCAATTCATTATCCAGATTTGCGAAGGCTTTAGTATCTTCTGAGAAGCAAAAATGCAAGCTATATGAGCGCGGATTAAAACCTGAAGTTCTGAGGATGGTGGGACCTCTGCAAATTCGGAGGTTCGACAGGTTGGTGGAGATGGCATCTCGGTACGAGTTTTGGGATGCTCGAACAACAAAATCAGAGATATAAGAGAAACCAAAGCAAGTACAACAAGGACAAACTAGTTCGTCGTCCCGAAGGTTTTTCAAGAAGAGGCAAGGCAACGACAGATCTTCGAAGCCACATGAGAGAAGTAGTGCAGAAAACAACAATAAGCAGCAGGGGAAGAAGCCTGAACAACCTGAAGCAAAGAAACCTCGATACCGAGGAGCGCCTTCCAAGGGCAACAACTGTAGGACTTGCGGCTTCAAACATGAAGGTCGTTGTGATGATAAGAATATTAAATGCTACAATTGCGGTCAAATGGGACACATTGCAAGGAAATGTCCCCAGCCCGTACAGGGAGAAGGAACAAAACCCAGGGAGAAACCAGTTGCTCCAGGACGAGTTTATGCAGCAACTCTGCAAGAAGCTTTGACTAGCCCTGACGTGGTGGAAGGTACACTCCAAATTTCTGGTGTTAGTGCACATGTTCTAATTGATTCAGGTGCTACACATGGTTTTGTCACCCCTATTTTTGCTGCACTATTACCTGTTTCACTGGTACCTCTAAAAATAAAATATCAAGTAGAGACACCAGTAGGAAAGTCGGCGTATATAGATGAAGTCATCCAAGGATGCATGGTACAAGTCGAAGGACGTCTACTGTCGGTAGACCTTCTAATACTGGACTTTAAGGGAGTGGACGTTATCTTAGGCATGGATTGGTTATCTAACCATCATGCAACGATTAATTGTCAAGGAAAAAGTGTCAGTTTTCAACACCCTGGAACTTCAACTATCACTTTTCAAGGCGTTAGAAAACTTGCAAAACCGACAATCATATCATGTCTTCAAGCCAACCGGTATCTACAGAAGGGCTGGATTGGATACTTGGCTTATATGAAAACTGAGGATGATGATAAACTTTCAGTCACAGAAGTAGAGATTGTACGGGAATTCGTGGATGTTTTTCCGGAAGAACTTCCAGGACTTCCACCGGATAGGGAAGTCGAATTCCAGATAGATCTAGCTCCAGGTACAACGCCCATTTCTATTCCTCCATATAGGATAGGACCTGCTGAACTCAAAGAACTCAAGGATCAACTACAGGAATTGTTGGATATCGGATTTATCCGACCATCAGTATCACCTTGGGGCGCACCGATCTTGTTCGTGAAAAAGAAAGATGGGTCATTGCGTATGTGTATCGACTACAGGAAATTAAATGCGGTGACAATAAAGAACAAGTATCCTCTGCCAAGGATAGATGATCTATTTGATCAACTGCAAGGTGCAGCCTGTTTTTCTAAGTTGGATCTACGTTCTGGATATCATCAGCTAAAGATTCGGGAAGAAGATGTTGCCAAGACAACGTTTCGTTCAAGATATGGTCATTATGAATTTCTAATCATGCCTTTTGGGCTGACGAATGCACCAGCTGCATTCATGGATTTAATGAACCGAGTATTCAAACCATTCTTGGATAAGTTCGTGGTGGTGTTCGTGGATGACATCCTCATATATTCGGCCAGTAAGGAACAACACGCAGAACATTTGAGAATCGTTTTGCAAATACTTAGAGATCAGAAGCTATATGCTAAATTCTCTAAATGTGTATTCTGGCTTGATCAAGTGTCATTTTTGGGACATATTATCAGTAAAGAGGGAGTGATGGTAGACCCAACAAAAGTTGAAGTGGTAACCAACTGGCCTACACCCAAGAATGCCACAGAAATTCGAAGTTTTCTTGGGTTAGCTGGTTACTACAGACGCTTTGTAGAAGAATTTTCTATATTGGCAGCTCCCATGACTAAGCTCACAAAGAAAGAAATGAAGTTCGAGTGGAATAAAAAGTGCGAGAAAAGCTTTCAAGAAATCAAGAAGCGATTGACCACGGCACCAGTGTTAGTTTTGCCTTCTGGCACTGGAGGTTTTACCGTTTATAGCGATGCATCACATAAAGGATTGGGTTGCGTTCTGATGCAACATGGCAGGGTTATCGCATATGCTTCAAGACAACTAAAGGTGCATGAGATAAATTATCCAACTCATGACCTAGAATTGGCTGCAGTAGTATTTGCACTCAAAATATGGCGACATTACTTATATGGAGAACAATTTGAGGTATTCACTGATCATCAAAGTTTAAAATATTTGTTCTCCCAAAAGGAACTGAATATGAGGCAACGTCGATGGCTAGAATTATTAAAAGATTATGATTTTGAGCTGAAGTATCACCCGGGGAAAGCTAATGTAGTAGCCGATGCACTCAGTCGAAAAGCAGAATCAGTCACAAGACTATCCATATCAAGTCTGCTGGTGAGCATTGTAGATCAAAAAGCAGAAGTACAATGCCTTCCGGGTCGACTGATGTTTGTCCAAACAACCTTAGGGTCAGAAATTTGGGACAAAATCAAAGAAAAGCAACTCTTAGATCAAGAGTTAGAAAGAATCAGGTCAACAATAAACGATGGTGAAGATCAAAATTTCAAAGTAGACGACCAAGGTATGCTGAGATTTCGGGATCGGATATGTATTCCTAAGGATGAGGAACTTAGGAAACAATTGCTTGCAGAGGCACATCATTCAAAGTATTCCATTCACCCTGGAAGTACAAAGATGTATAGGGATTTGAAGAATAATTTCTGGTGGAATGGAATGAAGAGAGATATTGCTGAGTATGTTAGTAAGTGTCTAATATGTCAGCAAGTAAAGATTGAACATCAGAGGCCGGGTGGCCTATTGCAACCACTACCTATTCCTGTATGGAAGTGGGCAGATATAAGGATGGATTTTGTTATAGGATTTCCTAAGACCAAAGAGGGAATGAATGCGATTTGGGTAATTGTTGATAGACTGACCAAGTCTGCACATTTTCTCGCATGCAAGACAACGTGTTCCTTTGAACAATTAGCTCGTCTTTTCATAAAAGAGATAGTGAGATTGCACGGAGTGCCAGACTCCATTGTTTCTGATAGAGATTCGAAATTTACCTCCAAGTTTTGGCAAAGCTTTCAAGAAGCATTGGGAACTCAGTTGAAAATGAGCACAGCTTTCCACCCGCCGACGGATGGGCAGTCAGAAAGAACCATCCAAACGCTGGAGGATATGTTGAGAGCATGTACACTAGAGTATCGCAACTCATGGCACGATATTCTGCCGCTAATTGAATTTGCCTATAATAACAGCTTCCAAGCTAGTATTGGGATGGCTCCATATGAAGCCTTATATGGGAGACGTTGTAGGACGCCGCTATGCTGGGACCAAGTTGGTGAAAGAAAAACCTTAGGACCGGAATTGGTTCAGCAAATGGAGGAGCAAATCAGATTCATTCGTGAAAGACTCCAAGCAGCCCAAAGTCGTCAGAAAAGTTATGCAGATAAGAGGCGACGTGAGTTGGAGTTTGAGTTAGGTGATCACGTCTTCTTAAGGATATCACCGTTTAAAGGGGCAATGAGGTTTGGAAAGAAGGGCAAACTAAGTCCAAGATATATCATACCATTTGAGATTTTGAAAAGAATAGGTTCTACAGCCTATCAGTTGGCATTACCCCCATCGCTTTCTAGAATACATAATGTATTTCATGTATCCATGTTAAGAAAGTACGTGCCAGATCCTTCGCATATACTGGATACAGTGGAGTCGGTGTTAGACATCCAAGAAGATTTAAGTATTCGGGAAGAACCAATTGAAGTAATTGAATTTAAGAAGCATAAGCTAAGAAACAAGGTTGTCCCAATGGTCCTAGTGAGATGGAGGCATCATTGTAAAGATGAAGCTACATGGGAGAATGAGGCAGATATGCACGCACAATTTCCCCAATTATTTTCGAGAAAGATTCCGGACGAATTTTTTTGTAAAAAGGGTGGAATTGTAACGCTCCCCCCATCGTGGGGGGGTTACGGAAGGAGAGGGGGATGACGCCCCTTCCTCTCCCATGAATCAGATCGTGGGAGAGGAAGCGGGCTGCCCCCATTTAATTCTGAAGGTGGGACGGGGTAACCGAGCAATCCCCATGGCTATAAAAGCCATGGGGGGCCTCCTCTCATCTCCCCATTCGATCACTAGAGGAGCAGAGAGGAAGCGCGTAGGAGAAACAGGAGCAGACATCGCTGATCGCCGTCAGGTGAGTCTCCCTTTCTCGTGCTTTGTCCGAATGCAGGGGGAGGGGTCACCGGCAACCTCTCTGTTGTCGGTGAGTTGAAGAAAACAAAAAACAGGGACAGGGAGAACCCTGTCCCAGCCTTGCAATAGAAGAAGGAGAACGACAAAGGGATTTCCCCTCTATCGTTGCCTCTCGTTGGTGACAGAAATGGGGAGGAGAGGATCGGCTGTCGCATGGAGGCAGTATGTCCGATCGCCGCCCTCATCACCACGTGCACCGACCATTTACAGAAGATGCAACAGTTCGGCAACAATGGTGTTGCCAGTACTTTTGCAGAATTTATGCAAGGCAGAATCGGTATGCATTTTCTGCAGACTAAGTCAGCCATTTTGCCCGATTTGAGCATGACCGGATCGAGCCAGATCGACGCAAACTGAGCTAGGGTCTGAGTACTCTGATAGACTGACTCGGTCTTAACGAACCAAGTCGGGTCTATATACCGTGACAGACTGTTTCAGTCTATTCGGATCAAGTCGGGTCCTGACTAGTAAGCAGATGGAATCGGGTTTGTGATGGGGGAAAGATTCAGTCCAAACCAAAGGTAGACCCAATATGGGTCAGACCGACTAAGTCTAGACCGAGACAAATCGGATGCGTGTGCGATTGGTTTATCGAGTGCGGTGGAAAAATCAAAGTAGCGAAGACTCGATTTTTCCATTACAAATTGGATTTGGGTTTGGATCTCAGTTGTACCCAAAACTCAGATTGGATTCAATTAGACGACCTGGTTTAGATCCATACAAACCCTTTTCAAGCAGGTTTGGATCAAGAATACCGAATCCATGATCCAAATCATAGTTGAGTTGATGACCTAAGTGGTCAAATTCTATTATGGATGTGGATCTTAATATAACATGATGTAAAGAAGACATAGGAGTTATTGAAAGAGCAAAAAGACCATTTTGCCCTTGATACGTCTACACAAAATATACAAGCCATAGCTAAGTGCCCGAAGTCAGATCTATGTGATTCTTGAATCCATGGATTCTACTGCTTGGGTAGAGTCTATTAGTAGGGGATGTGTGAACAAACTCTGAAAGAATAGAGTCAGAGTCGACAATTAAGTTTAAGGGTGTTTTGGTAATTTTGATTATATGAGTTATTCGTTGTTTTCAGATCAAGGGTTGCGATTGGAATTTAAGCGTTCCAGGTAAGTGAACATTTGCAAATTCTTCCTTAGTTAATTAAAACACATGCTAGCTAGTTTAGGCATTCTTTAATGTGATTCCAATGCTTCAAGTATGCTAGTTCTGTTATTGAGGATAGACACTGTTTTGCATGCTTAGGAATCTATAAAGTTCAAGTGTGATGCTTAAACCTGATCATGCATATTTTCTGAGTGATGAAATAAATGTGGCATGACATGATTGCATGCATGAGATTGATGTATTAAGTGAAAATTGAGGGTAGAGTTCCGAAGTCTCAAGGTAGTTATTACCTTGGGGATATGTCACGCTTATGCCTTGGAAGGGGCATTGTAAGGGCCGTGAATTAATCTATGGTGGGTTACCATCTTTAACAGTTCAGACATGTAAACATGGGTTAAAAAGTAATTAGTGGATATACATTGAGGATTGTATAACACACAAAATTCAAGGTGTGAATGTCGAGTAAAAGTTGTCTATTGGATGACCACCAAATGTATGATGGGAACTCTACTAGGAGGCATGGTCTGGGGCAATGTTGAGGTGTGTACCTCTTAAGCAACCTGGGAATATCTCAGACGTTTCTAGGTGACCCTTAGGGGTTAAAACATTGCCCACTAGACACATGTAGGACGTAGCATGGACCACAAAACCTTGGGGGCAGGTATAGCTCCTTGAGACACCTTGGGGGCAGGTATAGCCACCTTGGCTCTTCGGGTAGCTACCGTTTGAGTCCCTTCGCTCCCGGCTTGCAACCGGTGAGCTGCTGCAGCACCTGTGTCCGTAGTCTGGGCCGGTTTGGACTACGTTGTTTGTGAGTGGTTCATAAGTCTGGCCAACATTGTAGACTCTGAGTTGTCTACATGGGTTGCTACGCCCGAGGAGGCTATGTCCGGAATAGCCGATTAGAGTAGAAGAGTTGTCTGAAAATGATAATAGCGATGCGGTAAAGGGGGTAAAACTCATAACTAACATGTGTGCATAAGTAGCAAACTAAACTAAGACTAGGAGCTTAGAGCTCACTACAGTTGCAACGGTCGTGTCTATTTGTAAATGGAATCTTACTGGGTTGTAGACTCACCCCCTTTCTTTTGGTTGCAACTGTAGGTTCAGGGACTGCTGCCACCACTCTCAGGACTTAGTACGATTCTGCCACATCAGCCACATCAGAAGTATAGTTTTCCTTTACTTTTTATTCTGCTTTTGTCTTTGGATGGTTATGCTATTGTAAATGGATGTATGGACCTTCAAGTATTGAATAAAAGAAAAAAAAAATATCTGGCACGATTTTGAGCTATTTTTGAGATTATGGAGAAATTTCCCTCTGGGAACTAACGTCCACGAACCCGGGCTCGAGAGGCCCCGGATCGGGTCGTTACACTCAGACCCAGCTGTATCATATCATGGTGAATTCGAACTCCCTCTTCTAAATCCAACAACTGGGCTTAAGCCTTGGGGACCTTCGGGAACAAGTAATCATCTGCGTAAACACCCATGGATCTCATTCTCCAGTACATCTCAATAACATCTTCATACATAGCATTCCTCAAATAGATGGCAGTCCAAGCAAGGACGTTTCTATGAGGCATTTCGTCGAACAGTTGGCGTGCGGCCCCGAAATCGTCGCAACCCGCATAAAACTCTACCAATACTTAAATGTGAGTTTCTGTGAAAACCATTCACGATGAACTGTTGGTGGACTTGCTTTCCTTGGTTTAATGCTTTTGAGTTGCAACAACTCTGAAGGAGGCGATTGATTTGGGAAGGGGAAGGAGGAGGACCGAGGCATGGTGGTGAGGAAGAGAATGATGGAGGCCTCTTCTTGAGAGCCTGGAAGGCCAGTTGGGCCGTGAATGCAATCGAAAACGATTGCTGAGAGTCCCATCTTCTCATATGGCTCGGAGAAACGCAGCTTCTCGCAATTTGCCTTGTCCCATGAAAAGGAACGCAGCGGGTGCTGGTTGGTTAGTCTTGCCTTCCAGGAAAGATCTGGTCATATGAAACGTCACCATAGTTTGGTGATATTTGAATCTGAACCATTGATGGTAGTGAGTATGTGGGCCCCACTGGGACGACATCTCACGAGAGTCAGACATTAGGGCGGTGAGTATGAAAACACAGTCGATGTCCAATCAGCAATGCAAAGTAGGGGTATAATTGGGGTCCGCTTCATTGGGAAACTATCAGACCCGAATTTGAATTGGGTCTCACAATCGGACCCAAACCCGAAACTGGAGGTAACCGCATTTTTTATGCAGCGGCACCGGTGATACATGACGCCGCTAACAGACACCCAGACACACCATTCTCGAGAGATGCCAAAGATGGGTGGCTGTCAGGGCATGCAGCGCCGCTTCATGAACACTTTTTTTAAGTAATTACAAAGACCTACCTGAGTTTTGAAAATTTACGAATAGGTCGTGAATTAAGTAAATAACTCTCAAACAACCACCTGGTCTAACCTTGAATGTTTACTTATGGTAAGACTTTGGTTAGCCTTTATAAAAAGACATTTTTACCCTTCTCTAATGCAATTTTTGTGCTGCATTTCTCTACCGAAGTTGGATTAACTGAAAATGTGCTTATGTTGTGCTTCGTCCCCATCAGATTTGCCTCCGTGCTAGACATTTTAGTTTATGCTATTTGTGAAACAAAGCTGCAAGAGGTTTCTATTGCTTCGATTTCAGAGCTGTGGAGGGGTGCGAGTTTCTGTTTTAAAGCTGTTGTTAATCATGCTCGGAGTATTTTAATTTTGTGGAAGTCTTCATTGGGGGCGGCTCAGGTGGATCTGGGTCAGTTTTCAATTTCCATCATTTTTTTTGTACAAGCTCTAAACCGTATGGTCATGCTTACTTTGGTGTATGGCTCAAATTGCGCTTCTAGGAGATTATTGTTATGGGAGGATCTAAATCGAGTGCTCACTCTGGCTGGTGATTGCCATATTTTATTGAGAGATTTTAACTATTTATTGTTTATTCAAGATTCGAACAATTTAGTGATGCCTAATCCGCCGATCAAAGGATTCCAAGATTTCGTTGCCGCTAATCAATTATACTCCATGTCATTGTCTGAAAAAAGGTTTACTTGGTCTACCCGACGGGCACGACCATGTTGTAGGGTGCTAGATAGAGTTTTAATTTCAACTGGATTCCTCGAAATCATCCCAGATATAAAGGGGTGGATTCTTCCCTCAACCGTGTCCGACCATGGTCAGGTGATCGTGCAATGGGGAGGAGGCTTTAGATCAGTTCATCGTTTTTCTTTTGAGCAGTGGTGGTTAACTGAACCAGAGTTTCATTCAGTGGTTGAGGGGTCATGGAGTTCGAGGGTTCATGAAGATAGGGCTGCTATCCGATATTAAAAGAAGCTTTTGCGCCTAGCTAAGGATATTAAACTTTGGTTGCAAAGGCGGTCTGTGAGTAAGTTTCATGAGATGGCTGAATGAGAGGCATATATCTCATCATTGTTCACCCTATTATCTTCCACCGAAGGATTGTCGGACGCGCAGTTGAAGGGGTTGCAAAGTAGACTTGTTGATCGGATGACATTATTGAAACGTTGGAGGATAAAAGAGGAGTTGAAATGGATGCAGCGTGTTCGGGTGAAATGGTTGGCGGCAGGGGATGAAAATACTCATTTTTTTCATTCATTTGCTTTCGATCTGTTTAGACGAAGTATCCTTCAATCGATCACAATTGATGGGGTGTTGTGGGAAGGGCAAAATCTTGTGTCGGTGATCTCTAACTATTTCGAGAAGCTTCATTCTATTCCACCAAATACGGAGAGTAATATTGGGTATGAGTTATTTCCTTCTCTTCAACCGGATCAGGTCTTAACCTTGCAACGTAGGTTTTCAGAAGCAGAAATCATGAGCGCAATTAAAGATTTGTCGGGTTGGAAGGCACCGGGAGTAGATGGTTTCCCTGTAGATTTTTTTAAAGTTTTTTGGAGAGTAGTGAAGAGTAATTTGTGTATAGTGTTTGATGAGTTTCATCGTAACTCTAGACTGCCTAGGCAGTGTCATGTCGGTTTAATCTCCCTTATTCTAAAAGAAAGCGTCGCCACAGATATTATGCGCTTCCATCCTATTTCCATAATGAGAGCCTTGTATCGTATAGTCGCAAAGGTCTTAGCATCAAGACTAAAATTGGTGGCATCTAATCTATTTTCTGGTTTTCAGTTTGCTTTTATTCCTAATAGGAGAGTTTAACAAGCATATATCTCGGCTTCAGAGGTCATTCATTTCATGCATGCGAGTCATACTCCTTACTTCGTGTTGAAGCTTGATTTTAATAAAGCATATGATTCTATGTACTGGCCTTTTTTTTTGCAAGTGGTGAATCACATGGGATTCAGCAACCATTTTTTCAGATGGGTGTTAGAGCTCCTTACCAATGCACAAGCCATGGTGTCCATTAACGGAGTAAAGGGTGAGCAGTTTTCATTGCCGCACGGCCTACGACAGGGATGTCCGTTATCTCCGCTTTTGTTTAATACAGTGGCAGAAGAACTTGCGGTGGTTCTTAGACGCGCACAGACAAGGGGCTTCATATAGTCGTTGGATATCCAAGGTTTTTCTAGGCATATTATACAATATGCAGACGATATGCTAGTCTTTGGAAGGGCTTCACTATAGCAGATGCTTCTCGTAAGGCTTATTCTCATGTTTTTTGCAGCTTTGTCCGGGTTGAGGCTCAATGAAAATAAGTGTTCGGTCACGCTTCTGAATGGTGATCCGACCAGTCAAAAGGCGGCGGAAAATTTTTTTAACTGTGCTTTAGGGACGTTGTCGATCAAGTACTTGATGCTCCCCCTACAAGTCAAGTCAACCTCTAAAACATCATGGGCACCGGTTGTTGACAAGTTGTGTCTTAAGCTCTAGTCTTGTCGTGCCAGATATTTGTCTCTTGCAGGCAAAATTAGTTTGATCAGGCATGTTTTGTCAGCGATTCTAGAATTCTTCATGTCGATTTGCGTTATGCCAGTCAACGTTGAGCAACAACTTAAGCGCGTCCTGTCAAGGGTTTTATTGCGTGGTGTAAATGGACCTTATAAGAGAAACTTGGTGGGATGGGACTCCATCGTTATGCCAAAGACTATGGCTGGCTTAGGAATTTTTGCTTTGCGTAAAAGGAGTGTGGCATTGGCTGTGAAGCAATGTTGGTTGGCTCATACTTCACAGGATGCATGTGCAAACTTTCTTCGACTGAAATATGGTCTAATCGATTTGCTTGTTGTTCGTCGGGGGGCTCGTGGACCATACACATCGCATTTGAGGAAAATGTGGTTTAAGGCATTACGTTTGTTTCTTGACAGAGATTTGGATGTGGGGGTAGACAGATCTTGGCTTTAATGGGCAGTCTCAAACATGGGAGTTTTTCAAATCCACAAGGTCTACCGTTCTCTTTTACCTCCAGGTCAGGGTTGGATCCCCAAAACTGCTTTATGGGCGAAGGGATCATCTCCGAGGACCAAGGTATTGGCTTGGTTGATTCTTCATAACCGGATACAAACCCATAACAATATCAAGAAGGCGGGATTTCAGTTTCCCAGTTGGTGTGTGCTTTCTCAACAGGCTGAAGAAACCACACAACTATTGAGAAACAATGTTTTAATGATGAATATGTGATGTGATATTGATATAATATGATATGCTTATGCTTAACATGATGATATTGAGAAATGTTATATTATGACTTGATATGATTTGCTGTGTATCTAACGTGTATTTGATGCAAGGTTCTTTCACTAAAGAATAGTGAAGACTATATGATCACGTGCAACATTTGAAGCAATCATACTTGGATTCTAAAGGAAAAGCTTGATTGGCTAAATCTTCATAAAGTCTCTCAAAGATGGAAATGATCAGCTACCTCAAGAATGTTTCTTTTTTCTTACAGTCATATGTAACAGAACCTTCAAAAAGCATGCATAATTCATATTTCTATATGTGTTTTAAAACCACATATTAAACATATAAGTCATTTATATGCAAAAAGACAAGTTTTTCAAAGTAATCTTTGAGTATGTTTTGAATTATTTCAATAAGGTTAAATCAAACCTTTTAGAACAATCATTGTACTTTCTAAAGCATTTATGAAAAAGACAAAGTGATAAGATATACTAGCTCATAAGATAAGAGCATTCACATATGAATTGACGATTTTTCAAGAAAGCATTAATTGTATTTCAAAACAATTAATTCAAGAAATGACTATTTTTATTTATATATTACTTAAAGTATTAAATATAATTTCAAAAACACTCACTCAAGAAGTGACGACTTATATTTGAGAACATTACTTATTACTCAAGCATTAATGGTACTTCAAAGCAATTACTCAAGAAATGACTATTTATAATATAAGTATTACTCAAGCATTAATTGTACTTTCAAGTATTTATTCAAGAAATGACAACTTGTAATATAAGTCTTATTTTTAAAATACTCAAACAATTAATATACTACAAATCATTTATTTGAGAAATGACAAAATACAATACTCAAACATTTAATGTACCTCAAATCATTTAATTTAGAAATGACGATTTGAGAAAACAATCATTATTTTATTTTACACCAACATTTATGACTTAAATACATTAATCTAAGAAATGATGACTTATGAAAATGTGACATAGTACACACATTATTACATTTTAAAAGGTACACAACTTTTCATAAAAAGGATGTTTTGAGATGACTAGGCACCTCATATAAAAAAGGATAATCAATTCAAATGGTATTTCAAAAAGACATGACTTTTTGAAATCCTATATATAGACAAAAAGGTGTTATCTAGACAAGAGTTTTTCAAAACACACATAAATATTCTAATAAATACACTTATACGACACACATAAAAAGAGCATAGAAAAGAAAGAGAAAGAGAAAAAGACAAGAAAACCTCTCTGACAAAAAATCGAGTGTGTGTTTGAGAAAAAGCAAAAAGAACATTTTGTTCTCCTGAGTGATTATTCTGCCTATTTTTGAAAGAGAGAACATTCTGTGAGAATCTTCAAAAGAGTGACATTTCAAATGTGCATTCATCTTTTGCATATCATTCTGAAAGTTCTATAGGAAAGTATTGTAACTTTCTGTTTTTCGGTTTTTTGATCCTTCTCAGGTTTAAGAAAACCTCTATAGGGTTGTTTGTACGAGGGTGTTGTTATTGTTCCTTCTTGAGTTTAAAAAGAAGACCTCTACAGGGTTGTCTGTATAAGGGTGTTATTGTTCCTTCTTGGGTTTGAGAAGAAGACCTCTACAGGGTTGTCTGTACGAGGGTGTTGTTATTATTCCTTCTTGGGTTTGAGAAGAAAACCTCTATAGGGTTGTTTGTACGAGGGTGCTTATATTATTTATCTTTATTGGGTTTAACAAAGAGTGAATAGTGGTTTACTCAAGTGGTAAGACTTGAGGACTGGATGTAAGTCAGGGACTTAATCGAACCAGTATATATCTTGTGTTGACTGTGTGGTGCTTGCAATTATTTTTAATTCTCGATATGTGCTTACATTTTACTATTCACCCCCTCTAGTGGAATTTTATTTGGTATCAGAGCAGGTTTTGCTGATTTTGACATAACAAGTCTTCTGGCACAAAAATGACATCAACCTCTTATGCTCGTGACATTGAAGGTCGACACTCTTCTCGCCCTCCTTTTTTTAATGGTACTAACTATGGTTATTGGAAGTGTAGAATGACTATATTTCTCAAGTCTGTAGATTTTGCAGTATGGAAAATCGTAGAGTGCCCTTATTCTTCTCCTACATCAGACTATACTTTATGGACTGATGAGAAAAGAAAAATGGCAAACTTAAATGCAAAAGCCATGAATGCATTATATTGTGTCATTGATCAAAATGAATTTAACAAAATATCTATATTTTATGATTTTGCTTATGATATATGGCATTCTCTGAAAGTTATTCATGAAGGAACAAACAGAGTAAAAGAAGTCAAGATCTCATCTTTGGTTTGAAAATACAAACTATTAAAAATGATCAAAGATGAAACCATTACTGAAACGTTCACCTGATTCACCATCACCAATGATCTTAAATCTCTAAGAGAAAATTATTCCTAGTCTGACAAGGTAAAAAAGGTGTTGAGATCTCTCACATCCGACTGAAAGAAAAAGACCACTGCCATTGAAGAAGCCCAAGACCTATCCAAACTTACCTTGGACGATTTAATAGGAAATCTTATGGCCTATGAAGTCCACATGAAGGGAAGAAGAACAACCATCTAAGAAAACTCTTGCCTTCCCAGCCATTTCCAAAGATGATTCCAAAAAAGAATATGAAATGGCTCTTCTTACCCAAAGATTTCAACAATTTATGAGAAAGGACAGGTTGTCTAAAAAGCTCAAAGAAAAGCAGGATCCGAAAGAAGAGATCATTTGCTACCAATGCAAAAAGCCAAGTCATGTAAAATGTGACTGTCCCCTTTTAAAAAGAAGATCGAAAGAAGAAGACTCAAAGAAAAGGATCTTCAAGAAAATGACCTTCTATGCCCAATGGGATGACTCAGAGCCATCCTCTAGCGAAGAGTCAAGTGATGATGAAGTAGAAACTGCAAACATGTGCTTCATGGCAGAAGAAAGATCTGTAAGTCCTAAATTTAACTTTTCTTTTAATGAACTTCTAGATGCCTTTCAAGAATTATATAAAGAATCTAGAAAAATAAGTCATAGAAACAAAATTTTAAAATCTGAAAATTTAGATCTTTCTCAGAAAAATGAAAAACTTATCATTGAAAATTCTGATTTAAAGAAGAAAAATCTCATGCTTGCTTCTGAAATTATGTTCACAAGTTCAAAGACTAAAAATTTTTAAATAGAAATTTCAGAATTGAAAAGTAAAACTGAAAGCCTTATGAAAACGATTTTCAAATTTACCAAAGGAAAAGAGAACCTAGATAAACTTCTAGCTTCTCAAAAAGTTTCTTTTTACAAGAACGGTATTGGTTACTCTCGTTTCAGTAAACTTTCTTGTTCAAATCAAAAGACCACTTTTGTCAAAAGCTCTGTAAACTCCAAAATGAGTTATCATTCCTACAATAATTATAAATCTAATACCATGCACTCTTCCGTGATCATAGAGAAACCCAAATCTAAATGGATATGGGTTCCTAAATCTAACAAAAAAGGACCCGATTAGGTACCAAAAAAGTCATTTACTTGATTTATTGTAGGTACTCAAAAAGAAGAACAGGTGGATATTAGACAGTGGATGTTCAAAACATATGACAGGATGTTCAGATCTTTTTGTTGTTCTTCAATATAAAGAAGGAGTTGTCACATTTGGAGATAACAACAAAAGTTTAATAATTGGTATTGGTAATATAGATCATCCTCTTATTAAAGACGTTCTTCTTGTGAAAGGTTTGAAACACAATTTGTTAAGCATTAGTCAAATGTGTGACATAGGATATACTGTCAGCTTTAAACATGATGCATGTCATATATTTGACTCAAATCAAAATATCATTTTAAAAGGATTAAGAAAAAAATAATGTTTATGAGTTATATTTAGATAATATTTCTGAACATTGTCTCATTGCAAATAATGACTCAAAATTTGTGGCATATGAGGATGGGACATGTAAACTGTAAATATATATATCTAAACTTGCCAAAAATAACTAGGTTCGTGGGTTGCCTAAAATGTCTTTTAAAAAGGATTATTTTTGTAATGTTTGTCAATTAAGAAAGCTGTCAAAATCATCTTTCAAATAAAAAAATATGGTGTCAAGCAAAAGACCTTTAGAGCTTCTTCATTTGGATCTTTTTGGTCCTTCTAGGATAGCTAGTCTTAATCATAATAGATATGCTTTTATAATTGTTGATGATTACTCAAGATTCACTTGGGTAATATTTTTGAAAAACAAAAGTGACATGTTTCATGAATTTGAGATTTTATGCAAAAGATTACAAAATGAAAAATCTTCTTCTATTGTCAAAACTAGAAGTGACCATAGAGGAGAATTTGATAATGAACTTTTTATAAATTTTTGTAACTTGCATGGCATTTCTCATAACTTTGTCTTTCCTAGAGCTGCACCTCAAAATGGTGTAGTAGAAAGAAAGAATAGACCCCTTCAAGAATCTGCCAGAACAATGCTTCAACATAATAATCTTGCTAAATATTTTTGGGTTGAAGCTATAAATATTGTATGTTATATCTCAAATAGAGTTCTTATTAGACTTTTATTGAATAAAAGTACTGACACTATTAAAGAATCTATGCATGTCAGTTTTGATGAATCTATTGGTCAATCTGTTCATAATGATACTATTGATGATGACCTTGAAAGTACAATTTTTTCTATAGATAATACAGCAGAATCTAATGAAGATGATCATCAGAGAATATTTGCTGAAATCAAAGATCATCCTCAAAAGCAGATTTTGGGAGATCTAACCAAGGGGGTTCAAACAAAGGCTCAGTTGAAACGAATTGCAAATATGACTTTTATTTCTCAATTTGAACCTAAAAAGATTGATGAAGCCATCATAGATGAGTTCTGGATGCTGACAATGACTGAAAAACTTAACCAGTTTCAAAGAAATGATATGTGAGATCGTGTATCTAAACCAAAAGATCATCAAATCATTGGGACAAGATGGATCTTCAGAAACAAGCTAGATGAATCAGGTAATGTAATAAGGAATAAGGCAAAACTGGTAGCTCAAGGATACAATCAGGAGGAAGGTATTAACTTTGATGAAACTTTTGCTCCTGTAGCTAGACTTGAATCCATTTGTATTTTTTTGGCATATACAAGTTATATGGATTTTAAATTATATCAAATGGATGTTAAAAGTACTTTTTTAAAATGGTTTTATAAATGAAGAAGTATATGTAAAACAACCACCAGGATTTGAAAATGAACTATTTCCAGATCATGTATTTAAACTAAAATGTGCTTTGTATAGCTTGAAACAAGCACCTCATGCTTGGTATGGCCGTCTTAAGACTTTTTTTTTATTAAAAATTGGATTTTCAATAAGAAAAGCTGACTCAACTTTATTTATAAAAATAACAGATGCTCATACCGTGATCATTCAAATATATGTGGACGATATCATTTTTGGATCTACTAATGACAGTTTATGTCAAAAAAAATTTAAGTCTATTGTGATCATCGCAAAAATTTTTTCCTCTCGTAATATTCTCTCTCTTCCTTCTATTTTTCTTTCCAATCTCTATTTCCTCCTTTTTGAAAGGAGAAAATAAAAGACAGAAAGAAAGAGAGAAGAGAAAAGAAAAGAAAAGAAAAGAAAAGAAGAGAAAGATGAACTCTTTTGCGGGGTCTCACTTGACCTTAATTTTTGAAAATATTTGAGAAAATAACTCGCCTCCGTTTTGAAATATTTGCGGGAAAACTGGGAGACGGGATTCGCTCGTCAGTACGAGATTCGACCATTCCTGGCGCCTTTACCAGGGGTAATCGAACCAAGGGTCGAATTCATGCCTTTTGCTTTGCTAAGAAATTATCTAAGAATTTATCATAAATCTAAATGCACAAAGAATCATGCTTGTGCAATGCAAGGATGTATGCTCCTTTTGAAAAGTGATTTTGGAAATCTCCAAGTGTTTCTGAGATGAATAATAGAATGAAGAAATGGCTTCTAACTTAGAACTTAAGATTTTAAAGTTCAAATTTTTGGAATAATCAGAGATTTGGGAAAAATAAATTTGAATCTTAAGAAGAATGGTTTTTGAAGTTGAAATAAAAGGAGAAGAAAGGAAAATTTGAAGTCATAAATGGACTTTGAATTAGGATTTTGAATCAGGATAGAGGTGTAATTTGAATTTCAATTATAAAGCTTGAAATTAAAATAAGATTTTAGAAATCAAAATAGAATTGAGGAATAGAATTGATTTTTGTATTCAAGGTAAACTTGGAATGGAATTCAGATTCAGAGATAGAATTTTGATTTAAAATTTGGAGTTCAGAATGGAATTTTGAATCAAAAGTTTGGACTCTAAATAGAGTTGAATTCCAAGATGAACTGAATTCCGGATTTGGGATCCTATGGGGAATTGGATCTGAAATATGAGATCCAGGATGGAATTGGATCCAAAGTTTTGGAATGGAATTTGGATCGAAAATCTGAGATCCGAAATGAAAGTGAATTCTGGATCCTAAATGAAATTTGGATCTGAAGTCTGAAATCCAAGATGAGGTTGGTTTCTAGATCCTAGAATGGATTTTGGATATGAAATCTGAGATCCAAAGTGAAGTTAGATTCTGGATCCTAAAATGGAATTGGATCTGAAGTCTGAGATCCAAAGTGAAGATTGTACTTGAAAATCTGGATCCAAGTTGGGATTAGGATCTGATTTGGATTCTGAAAGCCCAAATGGGGCTTTTGAAGATGGATCTGGGTTTTGGAAACCCAGATTGAATTTAAAATTTAAGAAGAATCAAGTTTTTGAGATTCAAAATCAATCTCAAACTTTGCTTTTTGAATCTGAAGAAAAGAAGATGAACTTGATTTTGTTTTTGAGAATGAATTAGAAATTTCAAAGTTAATTTGAACTTTGAAATTGAATTTTGATTTGAATTGGAATTTTGGAGTTTTGAATATAAAATGATTTTAAAATTCCAAAGTCAAATTGAATTTTGAAATTGAGATAGAGTTTGGAATTTGAAATAGAAATTTGAAGAAAGATGTTCAAAATCACTTGGATTTTTGGAAAGAATTTTTGAAAATATGATATAATTCTATCCTAAATTATGAATGAATTTTTATAATTTTGAAATTGGATTTTGAAAAAGCTATTTCATTATTTAAATGAATTAAGAATGAGGTTGAAGATATAATATATCCCTGACTATGGTCATTGAATATATTATATAATAACCACATTTAAATTCAAGTGAAGAATGAAAATACATTTTGGTGCTTTTATAGAATTTAAAATGAAATTAACTCTCAATATACCCTGACTATGGCCATTGGTATATATATTGAATTAATTTTAAATTAATCTCTGATAAAAGAAGGAAATATTTGAAAATATGATGATTTTTTGAAGAGGATCCGGTGTGGATCTAGTGTTTTTTATAAAAGATAATAATCCTAAGTTTTGTTTACATCCTGACTATGGCCATTGATGTAAATCATCAACTTAGAATTAATTACCTCTTACAAAATGGTGCACGAGCCATTCGTGTTTTATCATTGTGAGAGTTTGAGAAAAAAAATGCATGAAAACAAGTAATTCATGATATTTACAATGCTCATTCATTCTATCTAAAACGGGAAATGTAAATTCTCATTAAGATCTAACTATTACAAAATATGAAGATTTTACAACTCCAAGTAATGATATCTTCCACATATTTCCTGCAAGACACTAGAGTTAGTATGAAAGCAAAGAAAAATTGCACATTTCAAACATGCCAAATATGAGATACTCACATGCCATGGTTTTTATGATCTAAGATATGAGAAATGATATGTACATACATATATATGCATATATATATATATATATATATATATATATATATATATATATATATATATATATATGTACATATGAATATGTATATAGGTGTATATATATATATATATACATATATGCAGCATGGGTGGATGAGAGTGATGCTGATGGTGTATATTAATGCCATAGAGTATGGGATGTATATAGGTAGCTATAGCAGAAACATAAATGTTGTGGTTTTAAATGTAACAAGGTAGTTAAAAAAAAATGGTGGCATATACAGCTGTGTGTTCCTAGATGAGCAAATGCTAAGACAAATATTGCATAATTGGCATAATGAGTGACACCTACACTTTATGGGGGGTTTAACAGATAAGTGAAGGCTGTAACGAAAAGCTTTGTGAGAAAATATAAAAAAACGCAGCACTGTATTGGTACTGCTGCATGTATGGCTATAGCAAATGGATGCTGTGAATAGGTGTTTCAACAGTGGGTGGGTTAATACTACTGTGGCGACAATAGGTAGAAAAATGAAAGTGTCGACTGCTAGATGCATAAACAGAGAATATGGATAAGTAACAGGCAGTAGCGTGAGCTACAGACATATGGAGGTGTTGCTGTGAAAGGGGTGCTAGCAGTGAGAAAACAGGGTGATTGCTCCTGTGTGCTGGAGCTGTAGCGATGAGGTGGGTATGCTTTGAGTGAGGTGTTAGCATGTAGCAAATGTGATGAAGATGTATATTACAGGATGAGGTGTTTGGAAACAATGGTGGAAGACAAGTGCAGGAAATACCTGTAAGGGCTGAATGATGAAATGGAGCAGAAGGTATAAAGGAGGACAATTTAAGCAACTTAATTCAAACAAGTCAAGAGATTTCTCTTTCAGAGAAGAAATAATTAGCAGATTATCAACTGTTTGACCAATGTATGACAAAATTACTTATCGCCAGTTGATTACCCCAAGGCAAATTCAAAGAATGGATTAAGTGGATAAACATCGACTTACTTTCTGTATGAAATCAATATTTTCCCTAACAGCTTATAAGGGGTTTTACACTCAGTGAGATTAAACTCTGCAGCTGATCCAGAATAATAGTCCAAAAGAAAAGGAAAAATGTAAAGGCTAGGAAGAGGAATAGACTCCACTAAATGGAGAAAGCTGCTGATGTTTTTGGTGAACCTGTAGATGAATAGGATGGTCTTGCCCACATGTGTCTCAGCAGAGATTCCCTCTGTCCCATTCTTTTTTTTTTTATCTCAACACCACAGAACCAGAAGGAACTATAATGGGGCTTTTGACTTTACAGTGTTAACATAAAAAGAAAATTGAAAACTTTCCACTGGCCGAACATTGGACAAAGCAGTTTTATTTTGTCATTGTTGGACAAAAGGATGATCATGTTTTAAAAACTGTAAAGAGACAAAATCTCAAAACAGAAATGAGGGAAACACGAGCTGTAAATTTTTCAAATCACACACAGAATCCTGACATGAATCGGTGTGTCATGACCATGCCATACACCTCCATGGCTGTCAAAGAATAAGCAGATCCCTCGGGTTACCATAAACCCATCAGAAAATGACCTGTACCAGGTCTTCAGTCCATTCCCAACATGCGATTCTTTTACCTGTAGGACTAGGTGGAATATCCAAGAGCCTCAAGTGACTGGAGTGAACCGAGCCATCAGTTCACCCGGACTATGTGAATGCCAAACTTAAGACGACCTAAAACAGGATAAATGCAACAAGAATCAAGTCAATTCACAAGATTTTGAAATACTACATAATCAACATTCGTCCATACCTGCTCGATGTTCACACAAAAAAAAGAAATTAATAAAATGGATTAGCAAAACAAATTTACTGAAGGGACCATTGAGGAGTGAGGACTGCAGCTTTAGGCAGAAGTTTTCAACTATGCTTCTTCCTCCAGATTCAGACATATCATGTTTAAACAGGAAGTAAAATGAAGTCTTCATGCAGGATCTGAATCACCCATGAGTCAGGTGAAGAAGCAAGCGAACAAAAACCTTTACTTACAGAAACTGGAGGTATGAAGGAAAACCGAATTTTATCAAGATCGCACAGATCACCTGTTAAAAATAGCAATTCCCTTTGACTCTTCCAATGAAGACAATGATCTAACGATGTCGGGGTTAATGAACCAATTCACAGATAGGAAACGATAGGATTACGAAATTTTTATGGATTTCCATGACAGTTTCTAGCATAATTGAAATCGACCTCTTCCCTGTACTTAGATTTTAGGCTTGATTTCCTGAAATAAAGTGGAGACAAATGGAGAGGCTTATGGCTACACACATACTCCCATTCATTACGAAACTAATCCTCTTTGATTTTAAAGTATGATCATATATAAAGGCTTCCATCTTTAGTTTCAATGTCATGTTTTGTAGAAACATGAAGGCTTTACAGGGGATGTAAATGTTCACAGGGCATATAGGCAGATAACAAAGATAATGTTGAAACCTATAAAAATTGCAGTGAATGACCATCAATTCCTATCGTTAAGTGCACAAAATCAAATGATAGAAATAGATGCCATAACACAGACAGGTCATACAAGTGGATATGGATTCGATGCTAATAAAAAAAAATTGCTACGAGAATGGGGCAATGCGAAGTAACATCCTGATAGGCACTGCATAACACAAAGAATACCATCTGATACAAGATGACTCCAATAAATCTGATAATATTAATGTTGGTATGCTGCTTGCATGATGGGTGTTCTACAATAGATCAAATAAGACCTTCACGATCGAGCAAAACATTTCCTAGCAGTGACTAGTAAGGGTGTTATGTGCAAACAGGGAGAAACAGAAATACACGAGTGCAAGTGAACCAACAATAGTGAGGAATGTAATGGCGATCAATAACAGAATCCAAACGCAATGACCATATAAAAACAGAAAATTGACTACCCAGCACAAAGATGATGAACAACAAATTGAAAATTCATAGAAGGATCAAGACGAAAACAGGAAATTCAAATTTGGGGTTCAGATGAACCATATCAGATGGTAAGACAAACAAACAGAGAAAAGAAAATTAAAAGAAGGAAAAGAAAATTTGTTGGAATGAAATCATTCCATTGTTTTCGCACGATGGAGATGTTGAGGTTGCTATAGGCAACTCAACACTGTCATTGGTGCTTCTACGGGGCCCGAAGTAAGGAAAACCGAAAAAAAATCAGAAACAGAAAGAAAATGAAAAGAGGAGAGGAGCAGAGGCAAGGTTTGAAGAGAAAATAAAAGAAACTGCAATGAGGAGAAAGGGAATTATGTGGAAAAATGGAGAAGTATTTACTTACCTGCAGAGCTGCAGAAGTTCCGGATGAAAGGGGAATTCGAAAATCAGCAAAAAACCCGAGGGGATTACCCTTTCGTCTGTAGAGCTTCTGAAAAAAGAAGAAGCTTCTTCTACGGCCTCGAGGGGAATCTCTCAGAGGAACGAGGAGGGATGGCTGCTTCAGAAGGGGAGTCGATGATGGATGCTCAGGAGAAAAACCTCAATGAGAAGAGATATCCCTCGAAAAACTGGATGCGTCAACGTAGTTGATCGATACTTGAAGGAAGAAAACTCGATGATTGGGAGGAAAAGATGTTGATCATGGATGATCCTCCATCATGGGTGGAGGCCTCTTCTTAAAGAAGAGGTGGAAGGTTCGAGCGAAAAACCCGTTGAAGATGGAGGGTGAAGAAAAGAAAGGCCGGTTTGAGATCTGTGATGGAGAGAGGAAAGGAGGGAAGCGCGGGAGGAGTCCGTTGGAAATCTTCCCTTTTTCCAAAAAGAGGTTTCCTTTTTAGGAAATTTTTGTAAAATGGTTAAAAAGTGAGGTTTTTAGAAAAATCAACTTAAAAAGTTTCAAAACCATTTGTTTTCTCTGTAGTTTTTCCCATTTTTTTAGTTTTTGTGTTTATTTTTCATTTTTTTTGTATTTTTGGAAAAAAATCCTAAAGTTTTACGGGGGAATAAAGATTAAAACTATTTTTTTTGTGTTTTTGTAAAATATTTACAAAAAGGAGTTTGTCTGAGAACTCAAGGCGATTTTTGAGAAAATTTCTTCAAAAAATGGATTTACATCCAGTTTCTTAGGACATATTCGAGGTTTACAACCTCGAACTGAGAAATATAGGGTTGGGGATCCAACAGAGTGCCAAATGAATTGCCCGAGCCATTTAGGACCATTTTTGATATTTTTTGTAATTTTAATTTGGAAATCAGACAACGGGGCTCAGATTTGGGTTTAAAACATTGAGTTCGGACCCGAAATCAATTTTGAATGGATCAATATGGATTTTAATCCAGAAAATCTGAAGAATGACTGAAATTTAGCTTTGAAATTGCTTTGATTTTCTCAGAAAATGAGGTCAGGGACAAAAAGGTCATTTTTACAAACCTTTGAAAAATTTGGGGTGTTCACAGATGCCCCTCTTTGCTACTAAGCCGGTTGAAAGCCAAGTTTAGTGGCAAAGATAACACTCCAAATTTTGAAAATGCCCAGTCAGCAGATCTGAACTGGGTGTGGAAGAATCATTTTGGAAATATGACTCTTTAGGATTAAACCTTATCCTGAATGGTTTTGGGGAGACAAAATCCTCGAAAATGATATGATTGAGTAGAAAATAAGGAAATCGTGATGGGACTTTTGGGTGAACATCCCGAAATGGTGGAATAAGAATTTTGATCAAGTCTCACGGGTGAGACAAGATACGCTTTTTGGAATGATTCAGGTTTAACCCTTAACCTGGATGGGACGAAGATATATAAAAAATGTATTGAATGAGGAAAGGAATACATGAACACCTTGATGGGACATTTTTTGGAAAACGTCTCGTGAAATGCAGCTCGAGTAGGATCCTGTCCTGGATGGATATACAAAGCATAAATTCCTTGATGGGAAGAACCATGATGGGACTGGGAGAAAACATCTCGTCAAAACGAGGAATTTGGTAGGAACAAAACTCAGGTTTAACCCAAACCTGAAAAGGAAGATACCTCGCAAAGCGAGGTTCAGGGTTAACCCTTGATCTAAATGGGAAATCTACCATACAGATTTCTCAAATGAAGAAACTATAATGAGACCTTCGGAGTTTGGATGAACAAATCCGAAAGGGGTTTTTGCGAAAGAAAGAAAATAGGGTTCCCTGAAGCTTTGAAAAGGGGACGAAATGGGGCGTCTAATTGCTGAGACTGAAATAGCTTTTGAAATCTATAACCTCTCGCAGAAGGTTCAGGTTTGACCCTTAACCTGAGTGAGAGTTACCATACAGAATCTTCGGATGAAGAAACCGTGATGGGACAGGAAGAGATATTTCAACTGAATAAGGCAACTCCTTTAGGAAATATAAACAACGCTAGGTTGCATAAAAAATGGATATTGAATATTTATTTCATTCTTGGAATAGCTAGAAATTTTTTGTCAATAAGATAAAATTGTAGTTAAACGCTTGAAAATGTGCACGTATGTGCGAAAGATATTCCCTCTTTACCTAGAGTATTTCCTCCATTGAGGTTAACTTCTCGGTCCTAAGAGTCAAATTCAAAATTTTAGCGCTGATGATTTCATGCAAGGAAGTTATCCATTTCCCTGATATGAGAAATAGAAGAAATATTCTTAATTTCATAAAAGCAAGTAATGAAAAGATATTGATAAAAGAATTTCACATGAGAAAAGATGACTTCTGGCAACTTTGGCAGTTTGATATCTGGGTGTTTTCCCATGATGATCCTTTTGCACTCTTTTTGAGTCACTACACTTTCTCGGTTTTTCACATCATCCTTCATTTTGGATGTACTGATCTTTTCTCTCTTTTTCAGGGAAGGGTACGTCACAAACTCCTTCATCTTGGAGATGTTTCGATCCTTCTTTTGTTTTAGGTATTATATAGGCTCAAAGGGTCTTTAGATGATAGCAGAAATCAAATATCTTTTAGGGTTTGTCGGTAGGTTCATCGCACTCGTCTTCATCTCGACGGTGATCTGAACTTTCCCTGGAAGGATCCTTCACAAACTCCTTCATCTCGGAGATGATCAAAATCTTCTTTGGCCCCGGGGGTCTAGCTCGCCTATTCGCCTTCATCTTGACGACAATTTGAGAGATCCCTTTTGCAGATATTTGATTGCAACTTTAAATGAATGAGAAGATATGGGTTGAGTGGATTCTTCTTATAGCTCAAGATATTTCCACTGCCTGATTGCCAGAAAATCGTCTTTAAACATGCGTCATAGCCATGATCAATATAAATTCACTTCTGGCTTTTCAACATCATTGAATATTTGTTTCATTAATCATATCGAGGATATTTCTTTCATCCTTTTGGTTGATCAACATGGAAAAGATTTGAATTTTATCCCTTTTTCGCAAAAAGTTTCAACTTTTTAGAAAGAAATACTAGACGTAATCTAAGGAAATTCTTTTTGTGTAGTCAGACTTTTAGAATCAACAGATGCTTTTAGCAAATTGGCAAAGTTCTCATGAATTCTTTGTGAAATAATCACTCAATATAGATTTTGATGAGACATTTAGTTGCAATCATTGATTTTGGAAATACGACCAACAAAAGCTGGAACCTTTGAAATACATGACCAGCAAAAGCTGGAACGTTTGAAATACCTGACCAACAAAAAGCTGGAATGTTTGAAATACATGACCAGCAAAAAGCTGGAACGTTTGAAATACCTGACCAGCAAAAAGCTGGAACGTTTGAATTACCCGACCAACTAAAAGCTGGAACGTTTGAAATACATGACCAGCAAAAACTAGAACGTTTGAAATACCTGACCAGCAAAACGCTGGAACATTTGGAAATACCCGACCAACGAGTGTTGGATCTTTTGGAAATACCTGACTAGTTATGAAAAACTAGGTTTTTAATAAAAAAGGTTTTGAAGGTTTTGAGAATGATCAAAATTGGGAGATTATAACCCGAGGGTTGAGAAAATGATGAAATTTTGAAAACATTGCATCTAGAGGTTGAAGAATTGATAGAATTGAGAGATTTGGAGATATGAAGGTTTGGAAATGATAGATTTGAGAGATTGAAACCCGAAGGTTTGGAAATGAGAGAATGGAGAAATCGCACCCTGAAGGTTTGATTTGTGGGATAGGTTGATTTGGGAGCTCGACAATTGTGAGCTGGGACCTTTTAAGATATATGACTAGCGAGAGCTGGGTCTTTTGGAAATACGTGACCAATAAAAGTTGGGTCCTTTTTGGGAATACATGACTAGCAAAGCTGGAACGTTTGAAATTCATGACCAGCGAAAATCTAGAACGTTTGAAATACTTGACCAGCAACAGCTGGAACGTTTTGGAAATACATGACCAACGAGTGTTGGATCTTTTGGAAATACCTGACCAGCAAAAAGCTGGAACGTTTGAAATACCTGACCAACAAAAGGCTGGAACGTTTGAAATACATGCCCAACGAGTGTTGGATCTTTTGAAATACCTGACCAACAAAAGCTGGAACGTTTGGAATACCTGACCAGCAAAAAGCTGGAACGTTTGAAATACATGACCAACGAGTGTTGGATCTTTTAGAAATACCTGACCAGCAAAAGGCTGGAATGTTTGAAATACCTGACCAACAAAAAGCTGAAACGTTTGAAATACATGACCAACGAGTGTTGAAACATTTGAAATACTTGACCAGCAACAGCTGGAACGTTTGAAATACATGACCAACGAGTGTTGAAACATTTGAAATACTTGACCAGCAACAGCTGGAACGTTTGAAATACATGACCAACGAGTGTTGGATCTTTTTGGAAATACGTGACCAACAAAAAGATGGAACGTTTGAAATACATGACCAACGAGTGTTGGAACATTTGAAATACTTGACCAGCAACAGCTGGAACATTTGAAATACATGACCAACGAGTGTTGGATCTTTTTGGAAATACCTGACCAGCAAAAAGCTGGAACGTTTGAAATACATGACCAACGAGTGTTGGAACATTTGAAATACTTGACCAGCAACAGCTGGAACGTTTGAAATACATGACCAACGAGTGTTGGATCATTTTGGAAATACCTGACCAGCAAAAAACTGGAATGTTTGAAATACTTGACCAGCAAGAAGCTGGAACGTTTGAAATACATGACCAACGAGTGTTGGATCTTTTGAATATATATCAAATTTTGAGAGATTTAAGTCAGAACTTGAATTTTGTAGAAGGAAAGATTTTGATCAAAAGACTGAATGTAGAAAGTTATTGGTGCGAGGATCGGATCCTCCGAATGAGCTCAATATATGATTGAAGATTTTGAGAAATACCCTAGTGCGAGGACTGGGTTGTAAAGATGAGCTAAACAAAGTGAAATTTTTAGAAAATAAAGATTCTTTGGTAAAAATTAATGGACCATCATAGTTTATTTGCATGTGGTTGACTTTCAAGATTTTGTCCCCTTGTCCTGAACGGGGGAAATAACAAAGAGAATTACCTCATTGACAGGAGGCATCAGGTTTATCCCTTAACCTGAAAGGGTATTTTTAAGGATAAAGATGGAAAAAATTCAGTAATAAACTAACGAAGAATTGTTTAAAACTTGCCCGAAACTAGCGATAGTTTGATGAAAATTTAAATTGAGAAATGAATCAAATGAATGAAACTAATACAGATCACAAGATCATTTGAAAATCAGTAGAATTTTGAGAAAAGAATTTTGTCTAATCCTGCCTGCATACGATGAAGGAAGATGATTATAGATCAAAAATAAAAATGCCCCAGTATCATGGAGAAGAATATAAGAATTGATAGAAGATCATTGTTTTATTGAAATGACCTTTTGAATTATACAAAAGGCTTTAAAATGAAAATTCTAAGTATAAAATTTCTTCAAATGCAGAGCATTGATAGGGTCTGGCATTTCCACCCCGCCTGCATTGATTAGACGATACTAATTGCGAGACAATGCTTCCTTAACCATATAAGGGCCTTCCCAATTGGGTGACCACTTGCCCCATGGTCGATGCTTGAGATGAGCCGTTGATCTTAGCACCAAATCATTAACTTGAAATCTTCTCTCAATGACAGACTTGGCATAGTGTCGAGCTATTCTTTGTCGATAAGCTTGAGCGTGTTCTGCTGCCTTGAGCCTCTTCTTATCTAGCAAATCCAGCTGCACCAATCTCTGCTGCTGATACTGATCGAGTGGCAATTCTATAAGAGAGGCAAATTTGAGAGCGGGCTTCTGGACATGAAGAGGTAACAACACTTTAGTTCCGTAAACAAGTTCTGAAGGAGTGGCATTAGTCGGAGTCCGAATGGTGGTTCGGTATGCCCAAAGTGCATCATGAATTTTCTCATGCCAATCTCGACCTGTTTTCACAATCCTTTCCAGAATACGGATCAAGATTTTATTGGTGGCTTCTGCTTGGCCATTCCCTTGAGGATAATAGGGAGCTGAGAAATGATGGGAAATTTTGAATTTAGAACAGAAGGTTTTCATCTTCTCATTCTTGAAATGACTCCTATTATCTGAAACGATATCATGGGGTATGCCAAAGCGGCAAAGAATATTCTTGTGAATGAAAGAAACCACGTGGCGGCCTTCTACTGTGCGTAGAGTAATGGCTTCCACCCATTTTGTGAAGTACTCTGTAGCAGCCAGAAAGTACTTGTGGCTGTTTGAAGCAGAAGGAGTAATCGGGCCTACGATGTCGAAAGCCCACATAAAAAATGGCCAAGGAGAAACAACTGATTGTAGATATGTGGCCGGTGCATGAATGGAAGGTGCGTGCATCTGACACTTGACGCACTTCCTCACGAATCGATGGCAGTCCTGCTGCATGGTATTCCAGTAGTAACCTGCTCGGACGATTTGCTTGACGAGAGTTTGATAGCCGACATGGCCACCACAAATCCCTTCATGTGCTTCTTGGATAATTTCCATAGCTTCTTCTTTGTCTAAACATATGGCATATTCAGAACTGAAACCACGGTGGTAGAGGACATTGGCAAGAATGAAATAACGGGTAGACATACGCTAGATTGCACGCTGCTCCCTTTTTGGCATCTCTGATGGAAATTCACCAGTCTCAATGAAATCTTTGATGCTTTGATACCAAGGCTTCTCCTTCTGATTGACCTGGTTTACTTGCATAGTTGAAGTGAAAGCAGGTTGCTCAAGTCTGCCAATTTTGAAAGAACGACATGACTCACTGCCCTTGAAGGATAAAATGGAGCCTAAGCTGGCTAAGCCATCGGCTATCTGATTCTGTTCTCTTCTTATGTGATTGAGCTGGAATTCTTCAAAGCTATCTACAAGAGCTAAGACGATCTTCTGATATGGAATCAATTTGGAATCTTTCACTTGCCATTCAGTGTTAACTTGACTGACAACAAGTAATGAATCGCCAAAGGCATGCACTCTCTTGACATTGAAACTTTGCAGGATTTTGAGGCCTTGTATTAGAGCTTCATACTCGGCCATATTGTGAGTGCATTGAAAACCAAGCTTGAGGGAATAAGGGATCATTTTTTTTTCTGAAGTGATTAGCAAAACTTCAATCCCTATGCCAAACATATTTTTAGAGCCATCGAAAAACAGATTCCAAACTGAGGGCTGTTGGATATTGCATATGTGCTCATCAGAAAAATCATCTTCTGCTTTAATTTCTTCTGTCAAAGGGAAATCTGCCAACTGATCTGCGATCGCTTGGCCCTTAATCGACTTTTGAGAAACATACTCTAAGTCATATTGCATTAGAAGGACTTGACACTTCGCAATCCGTCCAGTGAGAAAGGGTTGTTCCAAAATATATCTGAGAGGATTAAGCTTTGATAGAAACTTGATTTCAGAAGCCAACAAGTAATGTCTTAATTTTTGGCACATCCAAACCAGAGCTAGACAAGCTTTCTCTATCTGAGAATACTTTTTCTCATAATCAATGAAAGTTTTGCTCACATAGTAGATGGCGTGCTCTATCAGGCTGCCTTCTTCATACTGTGCGTGGAATCCACCACAGGCATTCTGATTTACGAAAATATATAGTAAAAGAGGCTTCCCCAATTTAGGCGGCTTCAAAACTGGTGGATTAAGAAGATACTGCTTGATGCGCTCGAACGAGAGCTGACATTCTGATCCACATTCAAATTTAACTCCTTTTCTTAGCAAATGATTAAAAGGTTCACATCTCATAGCCAAATTAGAGATGAATCTGCGAATAGACTGAATACGCCCTTGAAGGCTTCACAGTTCCCTGAGATTAGTTGGTGGTGGCATATCGATAATGGCTTTTGCTTTGGTCGGGTCCACCTCTATTCCTTTCTTGCTGATAATGAAGCCAAGCAATTTGCCGGACTCAACTCCGAAAACACATTCCTGAGGATTAAGTCTCAACTTATAAAGAATAAGTCTTTCAAAAACTTGACTAAGAGCATCGAGGTGATCCTCTTCTTCTCTAGACTTAACCAGAATGTCATCCACATATGCATCTATATTTTTGTGCATTTGATCGTGGAAAATGATGGCCATTGCCCTTTGATAAGTTTCCCCGACATTTTTGAGTCCAAATGACATGACTGTGTAGTAAAAGGTTCCCCAAGGTGTAGTAAAGGAAGTCTTCGACTGATCACGAACCGCCAGCTTGATCTGATTATAGCCTGAATATCCATCTATGAAAGAAAACATGGCATGACTCGCTGTGCTATCGATCAACAGGTCAATGTTAGGAAGTAGATAATCATCTTTCAGGGTAGCTTTATTGAGATCCCTGAAATCGATGCAGATTCGAACTTTTTCGTTCTTTTTAGGGACTGCTACGATATTTGCCAACCAATCGGGGTAATCAATGGCTCGGATGAAGCCTGCTTTTAACAAATCTTTGAGTCCTTCCTTGACTTGCTGCTCAATTCGAGGGTCTAACTTCCTCAATTTTTGCTTGATTGGTCTGGCTTCTGGTTTCAATTTGAGGCGATGCTCAACCAGCTTGGGATCTAATTCTGGCATATCTTCATAAGTCCAGGCAAATACTTCCTGATGCTGCTTAAGGAATTGGACGAGTCTTGCTTTCTCTTCTGCTTTTAGACCCGAACCGATTTGGAGAATTTTCGGATCATCTTCCGACCCAATGTTGATATCCTCAGTTGGATCTTAAACCAGAGATGAGAGTTCATCCTGCTTCTGAATGTGAGCAAATTCTGGCAATTCCTGAATGGTGGAATCAAATTCTGCTAGCTCTTCGGTCTACTCCGCTGCCTGGCTGACCTTTGCTCTGTCTTTCATCTCAAGAAACCTTGCTAATTTTAGATACTTGGGATTGATAACGAATTTCGTCATTGATTCAGGAGTTAATGGTCCTGAAAATGCCAAGAAGAGGTTTTTAAGGGAAAGTACAAGCCAAAACAAATTTTTGTACAAAGTAAAAGAAAAAATGACATAGACAAAATATAAGAAAGAAATGATGGATACTCAAGTATGGAGAGAAAATTGATCTTTCATTGATTGGAAGTGAAATATTTACAAGATTGACAAAAAGAGGGGATTGTGTCGTCTCTACAAGATTTAGTAGAAAAGAAAAGACAGAAAGCAGGAAAAACTAAGGCATCATCTTTTCATTGGCTTCTTCTGATAAAAATGGTCTTTTTGCTGGAATCTTGGCCGGTGAACCCCGACCCTGAGCTGTCCGCATGCTGAACTGGAATGATAGGCTCTATTATGTCATCCTCGTTTTTCCCTATGCCCCGGAATGACTGGTATCCATGTTTTATCAGCAGGTCGAATCCCTTTCTGGCTTTAGAAAACTGAGGAAATAAGGGATGATCTTTGAAGGAGGTGTAATTAATGCGGCCTCCTAACTTGAAGAAACAAGGTCCCTGCCATTGGACCGTGGCTACAACATTCTCTTCATCCATGACATTTTTCAGTTTCAACATCTCTAAGCTCTTGCTGAGATTGATTTCATCCGCTTCTCGGATGCTTGGAATATCAGCTGTGAATGTTGGACGGGGAATCATAGGTTGTGGCAGCCTTTCTTCAGGGTCTTCGCCCAGAATGGTGGTAATCATTCCGCCCTTGGACCACTTGATGCACTGGTGGAGGGTTGATGGAACGACATTGGCGTTATGGATCCATGTTCGTCCCAACAAAAGATTGTAAGTTGACGGCACATTGACGACATGGAATAGAACCGTGTGCACTGAATAGTTGATAAAAATTTCTAGGAAGATCTTGCCCTTTGCAGTTTGCCCGTGATTGTCGAAGCCATAGATGGTAATGGGATCAGACACGTATTCTTCTTCCTTCAATCCTAGGGCTTTTGCTGTCATTTCTGGGCAAATATTTAAACTGCTGCCTCCATCAACAAGAACATGTGGGACAGTCATGCCCCTGGTCCTTACCACGATATACAGTGCATTGTTGTAAAAAGAATGAGGCTTTGGCAGGTCCTCATCTGAAAAGGTTATAGGCGCATTAGTCATCGTCTGATTTACGATTTGCGCCATATCTTTGGGCGTAGTGTCCGACTTTACTTTAATCTTTCTCAATAGATCATCCAACTTTTCCCGATGCTCGGGAGAATCATGAGTTAACTCGAAAATAGAAATGTTGGAGAGCGCTGTAATCAGCTTCTGAAGACTACTAGCCCGCTCTTTTGCTGCCTTAGAGGTTTCTGCTTCCTCTGCGCCGGTCTCTTTCTTGAGGAATCTTCTCGAAAAAACTTAAGTTTTTTCATTCTCAACTGGTACACTCACTTGGTTAAGCAGCGAGAAGATATCCATCTTCTGAGATACAGGCTGATCCTGATGTAGAACCATTACCTGATGCTGGAGACTCAGTTCTTCAGCGGAACATGGATGTATATGGTTTTGTGGAAGGAATGAATGTTCCAAAATGGTTGAGGTGGAATGTTTTGGGAATGGAGCAGATAAAATTTTCATTTTGCCTTCCTCTTCATCTTCTACGAGGATGCTCTTGTCAATACAGTCCTGGACTAAGTGCTTCAAGATGAAGCAATGCTCTGTATCATGCCCCATCGCCCTATGGAATTTGCAATATTTCTCTCTGTACTTCCCTATGATTACTGGAGGATCTGCAATTTTGGGCAATTTTACCATCCCGTGGGACAGTAGGTACTCCAAGACCTTTTCTAGAGGCTGGTCCAAAGGAGTGAATTTTCGATCCTTACTCCAATTGATGTGCTTAGGTTTTTCCTGAAAGTCCCCTTTTTGTTGAGGACCGCTTGGGAGAGGCTTATCACTGTTCTTAAAGAATTTTCCCTTTCTACCTCTATTCTGCTCAGGCCTTGTGCCATTGCCGCTGTCATTCTTGCTGCTACTGCCCTGATTATCTTCGGGAGCATTGGCTGAGTAAGTGAAATGTGCCTTCTTCTTTGGATCCTGGATATTCTTGGCCAAAGCGACACCTTCATACATTCCATTTTCTATCCCCATTTCGAGCCATTCTGCTCGTTCTGTCAGTTCGATAAACGACTTGGATGGATATGAGAAAAGGAGGCTTTTTAAGGGCTGCGCAAAGTTGTTGAGAATGACTTGGAGGGCGTGCTCCTCAGAAATGGGATTCCTCATTTTATTACAAATGCTCCTCCATTTATAGATGAAATCCCTGGCTTTCTCATTGGGCTCCTGTTTGAGGTTGCACAGGTGGTTCAGGATGGGCAGAGCTTCCGTATTGAACAGGAAGCGTTCAACGAACATGTTGACAACTTTGTCAAAATCCCTTAGCTCAATGGGATTGACGTGCTCAGCATACCACTTAGCAGCTATCCCCTCCAGACTGCGGGGAAAACAGAGAAATAGGGCACGGTTGTCCTCACTGAATCGGACATATTCGGCGAAAAACATTGCCAAATGGGCATTGAGATCTTCGGATCCGTCAAACTTAATAAATTTCTGGGGAAGATTCTCCAGATTGTTGTCCCCTTCCAAGCCGAGGTAGAAGTCTTGCCTGGTGTATGACCTCTTTCCTTTATCCCGGATTTGCAGGTCTTTGACTATCTTGGTTAAGGCTTGGATCGAATCCTCTGCGGAGGCCCCGTACTTGGGTTTGTTCACCGATAATGGTTCTTCCACTGGCCTCTTGGATGATCGCAGACGCTTTGGAATGTAAATCAGTTGTTCTTCTTCTTCGGAGTTCTCTTCCGCTGATTCTGAATTTTTTGAGGTGCTGTCACGCTGTACCTTCTGTTTGCTGATTTTGACGGGCCTTTTCACGAGCTTCTTCTTAACTTTGCTCTTAGAAGCCGCCTTCTTGGGACCAGCCTTAGCCTGCTCGGCCATCATTTTGGTCATCATCTTTTGAAAGACCCGGTACATGGCCGGATCAACGTCGCTCTCATCCCCTGAGTCATGCTTCTTGGATAGTCTGGGAGAATTCGTCTCTTCTTGTTCGTTGTCACTATGCCGCTGAGCAGCCTGCTTACCGGCCCTTGTCTGAACCATCTTTGGATGTCAAAGTTTTCCTGCAGAATATGGGAATGGTTAGAGTATGGAGAAGCTTTTGAAAACCAAAATTTTTGAGGAAAAGAAATGAAGGATTTTGGCAGACAATTTTAAGAGATTATCCCATTACCCGGGATTGAGTCATCACAAGATTTGTGACAATTGTGTTACCATTTTGATGATAACGAAAAAAATATGCCTTGTTACCAACCATGATAAAATATATTAAAGAAATGTGGGAGGAATGTCCCATTTACCCGGGATGAGGTTGTCACCAAAATTGTGACCATTTGTGCAAAATACAAGAAATAAAATTTTGTCCAAAAAGTAATTTTTATTGATATTTTTAACATTCAAAGACAAAGAGAGGGTGGGCAGACAGTTTGTCACCACTCTTGATATTCAGATGATACATTTGGCCCAGGAAATACAGACAGAGAAACAAAGGAGTACCAGGTATATTTAGTGACATGGTATGCCTCAGACCACTGATCCGACTGCAGGTTGAATTCTGGCATGTTGCTTGTCGGGAAGCGGGTGTTGGCACAAACCTGCCGCTGCGAAAACTGCCTGAGACATCGTTCTGGCTGATAATCAACACAAAAGAAAGGACCAAGCAATCTATAGCGCTTGCTGCGAGCATAGGTGTATCGAGGAATGGTCTCTCTTCTGTCGAAGAAGTTCCAAACAATCTCCTCCTGATGCAGTTTCTCGATCAAAGCTCGGCACTGAATGGTTGTCTTCGGCTGCTTACTGTTGAATCTGAAGGAGCTGGCCTTCGAGGAAATATGTCATAGGAACCACGACTGCAGGGCGTAAGTGCATCCTTCTACCAGGACAGTCTCTCCAAGAGCAAATCGAGCCAAGCCTCGGTAAAGAAAAGCCAAAGCTGCCATAGAAACTGAAAGCTGACGGGTTTGCTTGCTTCCCCATCTTTGAAAGAGCTGAGCAACTCTGATATCTATGAAATTCTGACCATCTTGGAAGAAAGCTAATCCTACTATGCATAGGATCATGGCATGCTGAATTCTGTCTTTTGCTGCTTGAGACAGAGTGTCAACCTCCTCGTAAGCTTCATACTTGCGATAGAGTCCAAACAGGTCAATGAACTGACTTCTGTTGATTTCAGTGAGAGGCCAAGATCTGCTCCCTGTTGCTCTGGCCAAGGCTTCTCGAACATCTACCCCTTTGATGTTGATCAAAAACTGCTGCTAGACAGGATCATCTGGCCGACCCGCTAGTTCGGGCAATCCCATGATATCACTAAATTCGTCTATCAGTAGAGTCATTTCTCCCCAAGGAAACCAGAATGTGCAGGTACGTGGATTCCATCGTTCTGCCATAGCCTGAATTAGAGCCCCATTGATGGTTCGCTTGCCTGCCGCCGATGCCATCTCCAACCCACAGTCATCCAGGTGGTCTGGGAACATACGTGAGAAGGTGGTGAACCAAGAATAATACCACCGAGGGAAGAAAAGACAAGACTGGATGACCCGTTGATCCGGAGATCCATCCTGAATCTGATAGAAGACATGATCTAGGGGAAAGACAACATCGAGGGAATCAGATGCCATCGAAATGATACTGGGGCAAGAGAGGAATTGAGAAGAATCAGATAGAATGCAGGACTTACGGATAGACTCTTGAAAAACCTGGAAATTTTGGAAAGGTTGAGAAAATTTTAAAGGAATTTTCCAGGGTTTTGAAGAAAATTTGATCAAAAAAGGAGAAAAAGAAATGTAGGTAAAAAGATACACACCTGGGGTTTTTGAAAATAAGGGAAAGTTTTGAATAATACACCCAGGTTTTTGAAGAAGGAGTTGATACATATATATGAGAGAATAAGAGAAATATCACAAAAATTTGCATAAACAAGGACGCGCACACAACATTCCCTATATGCTGACTCTAAATGCAATATTTGAAATGGCTTGTAGGACCTTAATCCTAACTCTACGGTTCAAATTATTTGATTTCAATCAAGATATGTCGATATACCCAAGCTGAAGCTCGAAGTACGTGGCATAGAAATATTTTTCCGATTCTAAGGTAAAGGCTTCCCAACATCCTTGAGCACCTACCGATATACCTCGGACTATGGCCCTTAGGTACGTGGTAGGGGGGCGTGAACCCAAATAAGTGGTCCAGTTGTGAGGCTCTCTCCCGAACTATGGTTCAGTGAGACAGCCCAACAACGTGAAGACCGGGACAACATAGGTAGGAAGGTTTTCAAAAACATGCTAAACATGCAAAAAAAAAATCAGATATCTCTAATGCAAGTCCTAAAGAGATAGATTAAAATAAAGAGAAGCATACACTTGCATACATTGTTTGCATTCAATTCCTAAAATTGAGGAGAGTTGTATTTCAGACCTAAGTCTAATGTGAACATGAAATAATCTCCTCAATATGGTCCTACCAAACCATACTTAGATCATATATGCAATGATGTCAGCTTTTAGAACAGAATCTAGGCTTCCTAAGGTTTGC
Source organism: Nuphar pumila (assembly GCF_984573655.1). Taxonomy (NCBI): domain Eukaryota; kingdom Viridiplantae; phylum Streptophyta; class Magnoliopsida; order Nymphaeales; family Nymphaeaceae; genus Nuphar; species Nuphar pumila. The sequence continues at coordinate 31,087,623 of NC_143262.1, read as the reverse complement.
ATGAAAATGAAGCTGACATTTGAAGAATAAAGACTTAGATAATATCAAAGCAAAGAAAAAAAGGCATTAAATTCGACCGGACGAAGACGAGTCTCATCTGGGTTGCCAAAACTGTGATCATCGCAAAAAAAATTTCCTCTCGTAATATTCTCTCTCTTCCTTCTCTTTTTCTTTTCAATCTCTATTTCCTCCTTTTTGAAGGGAGAAAATAAAAGACAGAAAGAAAGAGAGAAGAGAAAAGAAGAGAAAAGAAGAGAAAAGAAGAGAAAAGAAGAGAAAAGAAGAGAAAAGAAGAGAAAAGAAGAGAAAGAGGAACTCTTTTGCGGGGTCTCACTTGACCTTAATTTTTGAAAATATTTGAGAAAATAACTCGCCTCCATTTTGAAATATTTGCGGGAAAACTGGGAGACAGGATTCGCTCGTCGGTACAAGATTCGACCGTTCCTGGCGCCTTTACCAGGGGTAATCAAACAAAGGGTCGAATTCATGCCTTTTGCTTTGCTAAAAAATTATCTAAGAATTTATCCTAAATCTAAATGCACAAAGAATCATACTTGTGCAATGCAAGGATGTATGCTTATTTTGAAAAGTGATTTTGGAAATCTCCAAGTGTTTCTGAGATGAATAATAGAATGAAGAAATGGCTTCTAACTTAGAATTTAAGATTTTAAAGTTCAAATTTTTGGAATAATCAGAGCTTTGGGAAAAATAAATCTGAATCTTAAGAAGAATGGTTTTTGAAGTTGAAATAAAAGGAGAAGAAAGGAAAATTTGAAGTCATAAATGGACTTTGAATTAGGATTTTGAATCAGGATAGAGGTGTAATTTGAATTTTAATTGTAAAGCTTGAAATTAAAATAAGATTTAAGAAATCAAAATAGAATTGAGGAATAGAATTGATTTTTGGATTCAAGGTAAACTTGGAATGGAATTCAGATTCGGAGATAGAATTTTAATTTAAAATTTGGAGTTCATAATGGAATTTTGAATCAAAAGTTTGGACTCTAAATAGAGTTGAATTCCAAGATGAACTGAATTCTGGATTTGGGATTCTAAGGGGAATTGGATCTGAAATATGAGATCCAGGATGGAATTGGATCCGAAGTTTTGGAATGGAATTTGGATATGAAATCTGAGATCCGAAATGAAAGTGAATTTTGGATCCTAAATGAAATTTGGATCTGAAATCTGAAATCCAAGATGAGGTTGGTTTCTAGATCCTAGAATGGATTTTGGATCTGAAATCTGAGATCCAAAGTGAAGTTAGATTCTGGATCCTAAAATGGAATTGGATCTGAAGTCTGAGATCCAAAGTGAAGATTATACTTGGAAATCTGGATCCAAGTTGGGATTAGGATCTGATTTGGATTCTGAAAGCCCAAATGGGGCTTTTGAAGATGGATCTGGGTTTTGGAAACCCAGATTGAATTTAAAATTTAAGAAGAATCAAGTTTTTGAGATTCAAAATCAATCTCAAACTTTGCTTTTTGAATCTGAAGAAAAGAAGATGAACTTGATTTTGTTTTTGAGAATAAATTAGAAATTTCAAAGTTAATTTGAACTTTGAAATTGAATTTTGATTTGAATTGGAATTTTGGAGTTTTGAATATAAAATGATTTTAAAATTCCAAAGTCAAATTGGATTTTGAAATTGAGATAGAGTTTGGAATTTGAAATAGAAATTTGAAGAAAGATGTTCAAAATCACTTGGATTTTTGGAAAGAATTTTTGAAAATATGATGTAATTCTATCCTAAATTATGAATGAATTTGAATAATTTTGAAATTGGATTTTGAAAAAGCTATTCTAATTCTTTAAATGAATTAAGAATGAGGTTGAAGATATAATATATCCCTGACTATGGTCATTGAATATATTATATAATAACCACATTTAAATTCAAGTGAAGAATGAAAATACATTTTGGTGCTTTTATAGAATTTAAAATGAAATTAACTCTCTATATACCCTGACTATGGCCATTGGTATATATATTGAATTAATTTTAAATTAATCTCTGATAAAAGAAGAAAATATTTGAAAATATGATGATTTTTTGAAGAGGATCCGGTGTGGATCTAGTGTTATTTTATAAAAGATAATAATCCTAAGTTTTGTTTACATCCTGACTATGGCCATTGATGTAAATCATCAACTTAGAATTAATTACCTCTTACGAAATGTTGCATGTGCCATTCGTGTTTTATCATTGTGAGAGTTTGAGAAATAAAAATGCATGAAAACAAGTAATTCATGATATTTACAATGCTCATTCATTCTATCTAAAACGGGAAATGTAAATTCTCATTAAGATCTAACTATTATAAAATATGAAGATTTTACAACTCCAAGTAATGATATCTTCCATATATTTCCTGCAAGACACTAGAGTTTGTATGAAAGCAAAGGAAAATTGCACATTTCAAACATGTCAAATATGAGATACTAACAGGCCACGGTTTTTATGATCTAAGATATGAGAAATGATATGTACATACATATATATGCATATCTATATATATATATATGTACATATGGATATGTATATAGGTGTATATATATATATATTTACATATATGCAACATGGGTGGATGAGAGTGATGCTGATGGTGTATATTAATGCCATAGAATATGGGATGTATATAGGTAGCTATGGCAGAAACATAAATGTTGTGGTTTTAAATGTAACAAGGTAGTGGAAAAAAAATGGTGGCATATACAGCTGTGTGTTCCTAGATGAGCAAATGCTAAGACAAATATTGCATAATTGGCATAATGAGTGACACCTACACCTTATGGGGGGTTTAACAGATAAGTGAAGGCTGTAACGAAAAGCTTTGTGAGAAAATATAAAAAAACGCAGCACTGTACTGGTACTGCTACATGTATGGCTATAGCAAATGGATGCTGTGAATAGGTGTTTCAACAGTGGGGGGGTTAATACTACTGTGGCGACAATAGGTAGAAAAATGAAAGTGTCGACTGCTAGATGCATAAACAGAGAATATGGATAAGTAACAGGCAGTAGCGTGAGCTACAGACATATGGAGGTGTTGCTGTGAAAGGGGTGCTAGCAGTGAGAAAACAGGGTGATTGCTCCTGTGTGCTGGAGCTGTAGCGATGAGGTGGGTATGCTTTGAGTGAGGTGTTAGCATGTAGCAAATGTGATGAAGATGTATATTACAGGATGAGGTGTTTGGAAACACTGGTGGAAGACAAGTGCAGGAAATACCTGTAAGGGCTGAATGATCAAATGGAGCAGAAGGTATAAAGGAGGACAATTTAAGCAACTTAATTCAAACAAGTCAGGAGATTTCTCTTTCAGAGAAGAAATGATTAGCAGATTATCAACTGTTTGACCAATGTATGACAAAATTACTTATCGCCAGTTGATTACCCCAAGGAAAATTCAAAGAATGGATTAAGTGGATAAACATCGACTTACTTTCTGTATGAAATCAATATTTTCCCTAACAGCTTATAAGGGGTTTTACACTCAGTGAGATTAAACTCTGCAGCTGATCCAGAATAATAGTCCAAAAGAAAAGGAAAAATGTAAAGGCTAGGAAGAGGAATAGACTCCACTAAATGGAGAAAGCTGCTGATGTTTTTGGTGAACCTGTAGATGAATAGGATGGTCTTGCCCACATGTGTCTCAGCAGAGATTCCCTCTGTCCCATTCTTTTTTTTTTATCTCAACACCACAGAACCAGAAGGAACTATAATGGGGCTTTTGACTTTACAGTGTTAACATAAAAAGAAAATTGAAAACTTTCCACTGGCCGAACATTGGACAAAGCAGTTTTATTTTGTCATTGTTGGACAAAAGGATGATCATGTTTTAAAAACTGTAAAGAGACAAAATCTCAAAACAGAAATGAGGGAAACACGAGCTGTAAATTTTTCAAATCACACACAGAATCCTGACATGAATCGGTGTGTCATGACCATGCCATACACCTCCATGGCTGTCAAAGAATAAGCAGATCCCTCGGGTTACCATAAACCCATCAGAAAATGACCTGTACCAGGTCTTCAGTCCATTCCCAACATGCGATTCTTTTACCTGTAGGACTAGGTGGAATATCCAAGAGCCTCAAGTGACTGGAGTGAACCGAGCCATCAGTTCACCCGAACTATGTGAATGCCAAACTTAAGATGACCTAAAACAGGATAAATGCAATAAGAATCAAGTCAATTCACAAGATTTTGAAATACTACATAATCAACATTCGTCCATATTTGCTCGATGTTCACACAAAAAAAAGAAATTAATAAAATGGATTAGCAAAACAAATTTACTGAAGGGACCATTGAGGAGTGAGGACTGCAGCTTCAGGCAGAGGTTTTAAACTATGCTTCTTCCTCCAGATTCAGACATATCATGTTTAAACAGGCAGGTAAAATGAAGTCTTCATGCAGGATCTGAATCACCCAAGAGTCAGGTGAAGAAGCAAGCGAACAAAAACCTTTACTTACAGAAACTGGAGGTATGAAGGAAAACCGAATTTTATCAAGATCGCACAGATCACCTGTTAAAAATAGCAATTCCCTTTGACTCTTCCAATGAAGACAATAATCTAACGATGCCGGGGTTAATGAACCAATTCACAGGTAGGAAACAATAGGATTACGCAATTTTTATGGATTTCCATGACAGTTTCTAGCATGAATGAAATTGACCTCTTCCCTGTACTTAGATTTTAGGCTTGATTTCCTGAAATAAAGTGGAGACAAATGGAGAGGCTTATGGCTACACACATACTCCCATTCATTACGAAACTAATCCTCTTTGATTTTAAAGTATGAACATATAAAAAGGCTTCCATCTTTAGTTTCAATGTCATGTTCTGTAGAAACATGAAGGCTTTACAGGGGATGTAAATGTTCACAGAGCATATAGGCAGATAACAAAGATGATGTTGAAACCTATAAAAATTGCAGTGAATGGCCATCAATTCCTATCGTTAAGTGCACAAAATCAAATGATAGAAATAGATGCCATAACACAGACAGGTCATACAAGTGGATATGGATTCGATGCTAATAAAAAGAAATTGCTACGAGAATGGGGCAATGCGAAGTAACATCCTGATAGGCACTGCATAACACAAAGAATACCATCTGATACAAGATGACTCCAATAAACCTGATAATATTAATGTTGGTATGATGCTTGCATGATGGGTGTTCTACAATAGATCAAATAAAACCGTCACGGTCGAGCAAAACATTTCCTAGCAGTGACTAGTAAGGGTGTTATGTGCAAACAGGGAGAAACAAAAATACGCGAGTGCAAGTGAACCAACAATAGTGAGGAATGTAATGGCAATCAATAACAGAATCCAAACACAATGACCACATAAAAATAGAAAATCGACTACCCAAGCACAAAGATGATGAACAACAAATTGAAAATTCATAGAAGGATCAAGACGAAAACAAGAAATTCAAATTTGGGGTTCAGATGAACCATATCAGATAGTAAGACAAACAAACAGAGAAAAGAAAATTAAAAGAAGGAAAAGAAAATTTGTTGGAATGAAATCATTCCATTGTTTTCGCACGATGGAGATGTTGAGGTTGCTATAGGCAACTCAACACTGTCACTGGTGCTTCTACGGGGCCCGAAATAAGGAAAACCGAAAAAAAATCAGAAACAGAAAGAAAATGAAAAGAGGAGAGGAGCAGAGGCGAGGTTTGAAGAGAAAATAAAAGAAACTGCAATAAGGAGAAAGGGAATTCTGCGGAAAAATGGAGAAGTATTTACTTACCTGCAGAGCTGCAGAAGTTCCGGATGAAAGGGGAATTCGAAAATCAGCAAAAAAACCGAGGGGATTACCCTTTCGTCTGCAGAGCTTCTGAAAAAAGAAGAAGCTTCTTCTACGGCCTCGAGGGGAATCGCTCAGAGGAAAGAGGAGGGATGGCTGCTTCAGAAGGGGAGTCGATGATGGATGCTCCAGAGAAAAACCTCAATGAGAAGAGATATCCCTCGAAAAACTGGATGCGTCAACGTAGATGATCGATACTTGAAGGAAGAAAACTCGATGATTGGGAGGAAAAGATGTTGATCATGGATGATCCTTGTGATCATCGCAAAATTTTTCCTCTCGTAATATTCTCTCTCTTCCTTTCCAACCTCTTATTTTCCTCCTTTTTGAAGGGAGAAAGATAAAAGACAGGAAAAGAAAGAGAGAAGAGAAAAAGAAGAGAGAAGAGAAATTACTTTGCGGGTTTCACTTGACCTTGATTTTGAAATAACTCGCCTCCGTTTTTGAAATATTTGCGGGAAAACTGGGAGACGGGATCCGCTCGTCGGTACGAGGTTCGACCGTTCCTGGCACCTTTACCAGGGGTAATCGAACCAAGGGTCGAATTAATGCCTTTTGCTTTGCTAAGAAATTATCTAAGAATTTATCCTAAGTCTAAATGCACAATGAATCATGCTTGTGCAATATGCAAAGATGTATGCTCTTTTTTAAAATATTTTGAAGAATTTCCAAGTGTTTCTGAGATGAATCTGATAAAGTGAAGAAATGATTTCTAACTTAGAACTTAAGATTTAAAGTTCTGAGTTTTTAGAATAATCAAGAGCTTGGGAGAATAAATCTGGATTTTGGAAAAAATGAATTTTGAAGCTGATACGTGGGAAGAGAGAAGGAAGGAAATTTCAAAGTTATAAATGGACTTTGAATTTAGAAATTTGAACTTGGATGAATATTTGGAATGGAATTAAATTCCAATTTTGGGGTTTTGAATTTAGAAGGGAATGTGAGAAATCTAAAGGAATTGAGAAATGGGATTTTCATAAGCTGGAATTCCAAGATAAAATTCGAATCCAAGTTCTGGATTCTGAATAGAGTTTTGAGTTGATTTTTGGATTTAGGATCCTAAATAGGAATTTGATTTAAATGAAATGGAATTGGCTTTGAGAATTTGGAATTTAAAGTGGAATTTGGATTTGGAATTTTGGATGGAATTGGATTCAAGATTTGGAATCCAAGATGATATTTAGATCTGAAATCTGAGATCCAAGATAGGGTTGGGCTCTGGATCCTAAGATGAAATTGGATCTGAAGTCTGAGATTCAAAGGTAGAATGAGGATCTGGATCCTAAATGGGATTTGGATCTGTGATTGAAGATCCAAAGTGGAATAAGGATTTAGATCCTAAATGGAATTTGGATCTGTGATGGGAGATCCAAAGTGGAATAAGGATTTGGATCCTAAATGGAATTTGGATCTGTGATGGGAGATCCAAAGTGGAATAGAGGATTTGGATCCTAAATGGAATTTGGATCTGTGATGGGAGATCCAAAGTGGAATAAGGATTTGGATCCTAAATGGAATTTGGATCTGTGATGGGAGATCCAAAGTGGAATAAGGATTTGGATCCTAAATGGAAGTTGGATCTGTAATTGGAGGTCCAAAGTGGAATGGAGTTTATACTTGGAAATCTGGATCCGAGTTGAGACTAGGATTTGGGTTTTGAGAAGTCCAAATAGGACCTTTAAAGACGGATCTGGGTTTTAGAAACCCAAATTTAAACTTGAGATTCAAATCCAAACCTTGATTGAAGATAAAGAGGATGAACTTGATTTTAAAATCAGAAGATAACTTCAAAGTTGATTTGAACTTTTGAGTTTGAATTTTGATTTGAGTTGGAAATTTGAGGTTTGAAAATTGATTTGAGAATTTGAACTGTAAATGAATTTCAAAGTCAAATTTGGATTTTGAATTTGGAGTTTGAATTTGGAATGAATCAAGAATATGAAGATTGAATTTTGAATTTTCAAAGTCAAATTGGACTTTGAACTTGGAATTTAAATCTTTGAAATAAGATAGAAGGATGAATTAAACTGTAGACTGAAGAAAAATATTTGAAATCACTTGGATTTTGGAAAAGAAATTTGAAAAATATGATGTTGCTCTATCTTAAATGATGAATGAATTTGAATAGATTTTGAAATTGATTTGAAAATCATATTTCATTCTTTAAATGAATCTAAATAAGATTAATGATATAATACACTCCTGACTATGGTCATTGAATGTATTATATAATAGTCATATCTAAATTCAAATGAAGGATAAAATATATTTTGGTGCTTTTATAGAGTTTAAAATGAAATTAATTCTCAATATACCCTGACTATGGCCATTGGTATATATATTGAATCAATTCTAAGCTAAACTCTGATAAAAGGTGAAATATTTGGAAAATATGATGATTTTTTGAAAATGATCCAGTGTGGATCCATTGTTATTTTATAAAAGATAAAAATACTAAGTCTTGTTTACACCCCGACTATGGTCGTTGGTGTAAATCATCAACTTAGGATTAACTTACCTCTTATGAAATGGTGCACGTGCCATTCGTGTTTCACCATTGTGAGAATTTGAGATAAAAGGTAAAATGAGATGAAACAAGCAATTTCTAAGATATATACATGCTTATACATTTCTAATCTATGCTAAAAATGTAAAGAATTCTCATCATACCCAGCTATTACAATATTGAGATTGAAATTGAAACTATAATTTCTAAGCTTGAAAGGCAAATAACATTCTCTACCTAATTCATACAAAATTTCAAGTTAGCAAAATACCAAATATAGAAAAGAATCTAAAATGCAAATTTGAAGCTAAAATGCATGTACTGACAAGAAAATATTCATTGGAATGCACATGTGACATGAAGAAATGCATACATTCTAGGCTAATGAAAAGAGCACATATGTATATACACATATCTAAGCATGATAAAAATGAAGAATACATGTACTCATATGTTATGATATATGGGCAGGCATGTAAAACAACATTCTCAAGACTGGAAGCCTAAATAGACAATTGCAAAGAGAACTTCACCCATCTTGATCCTTGACACCCAACTTATCTGCAAGAATATCTGTTTCAATAAGCTTGGCATTCATGGCCAACTCTCGCGCCAAAATCACATATGTCTGAAAAATGGAGCATTGTCACCGGTTTCCAGGATATGAGGAAATTTTGCACACATTTCTGATTTTTTTTTTAGCCTTCAGTAAACCACCAATTAGCAATGTCTAGATGACATCATCTGGACTCCATTACTGCTTGAGCATATGCTCAAATACGCTCTGAGCCTCTTCTATTCTGCTTACTTCAGCAAGAGCACATATCAAAGCCTTAAATATAGTCAAACTCAGTTCAAAACCTTCAACAACCATCAGATTGAAGACTTCTACTGCACGATCAGCATTCAAATCTTTACAGTATGAAGCCAGCAAAGAGGTGTATATTGATTTGTTGGGACTCAAGTCTCTGCTCTTCATGTGGCTGACAAATTGATTTGCTTCATGTACCTTGTTTTTATTGCAAAGTCCATTAACAATAACACCATATGCATAAACATTTGGTTCACAACCGTACTGGGACATTCTCTCCATTAAAAAAAAAAAGCCTAACATCTAATCTTCCATTCTCATAGTGGCCTACCAATGCAGTAAAGGTCGTCTCGTTTGGTCTCAAACCAACGTGACACATTTCCTTTCCACTTTGCAAAATTTATAAATTAGTTCAGTATAGGTCCATTTATCAGATAGACATTTACACTCTTTCATAAGTTCAAATAGCATTATTGAGCTCACCTCTTTCACAGTATTCGTTGATGAGTGTGATGTATGTTACTAGTGTAGGAGAAGGGAAGTGCTTGTGAACATGTAATGAGAGGGTGTAACCGTGATGGCTGGGAGTGTAAAAGTGGGATACAATGTAGTGTAGGTGATGGCAATAATGAAGTAAAAAAAATGTATAGGTATCATGGAGCATGAACATTGCAAAATATACAGGTATTGCATATCAGGCTAAATATAAAGGGTGAATGAATTCCCAAGAGGAACCATCACGTCTGGGTCAGCCTATCAACCTGAAAAATCTTTAATATCGGATAATTTCAACCTAATTTAGCACAAACTATTCCAATATTTCTATAGCATTCCCCCAAGAGCAAGTGGGTTTGCTGGTTACACAAATTACTCAGGACCATGGAATGCTAGACTTCCAGCAAACGAGATACAGATTAAAAGAAGAAACGAAAAAAAAATGAAGGAACAATATCCAAATATTAATCAAACAGCATACCTGCAGAAATTTGGATCCTACTATCATGCCAAATCAATTCCAAGGCTCCCCTTTGGGCACAGTTAAAGTTGCAATTTCTGTAAATGAAACACTGAGTATGTCAAGCGACTCCTCTGTTTGCTGAACTGACGCCATTTCAAATCCATAACTCCCATCAATCAGAAGTAATGCAACATCATACAACATCAATCATGCCATTAATATCATTTGGGTACTCCACAAACTGCAACTGTCTCTATTTACCTGCTGTGAAAAACAGAACTCCAGAACCATGAATTAATCGAAAATATTCTGTAGAGAATCCACAATCCATAAAATTCATAATGTGGCTTCCCACTTCCAGGCCTCAGAGGCAATTGGTAGTAGAGAAGTATAAAAGACATCCACCCATAGAATTACATTGTAAGGCTAAAAGCAGAAAAAGCCACCGAAGCAGGTCCCTCAATTGCCCGAAGAAAGTGGCCCTGATATGAAGCCATGTTTGCAGAGAACCTGTAGGATCTTCAAAACTCGCAGCAACCATTGATCCAGCTCCACATTTGAACAACGTGCTTCCATAGTAAATGCAACTCATGATTTCACAATGAAATCAATCATGGGTGATAAGAATTGGATACAGAGGGAACATTATGACTCCGGATGCATAGGGCTTACGGATGATGGATAGTATATATGATGAAACCCAGCATAAATAAAATGAAGCAAAAACAAAAAAATAACACAACCAGAGAATAACGGCACCCAATGCTGTACAGATGGGAGGGAAATACAATTCGATGTGATGAATGTTTAATAGTGATGCCGATATAGCTATGATGATGATAGAAGAAAAGGCATAAGAAAAGAAGAAAAAGAAAAGAAAAGAAAAGAAAAAAAAATAAAAATAAATAAAGTTGATGAGGAGATACAAAAAATAACAACAGTAAGTGGAACTGGCAACAAATCAAGAGGAATTCCAAGATAAACGATAAGCTAAAAGTTTAAAGACATAAGAAACCCAGACTCATGCTACGGCCAGGCCTGGCCGTAAATTATAATGAAAATTTAGGGGGATTTGAAATCGAGTTTTGAAAAGATAATATTCGATGAAAAATAGGAAATCAAACATCAAAGAAAAAAAAAATTTGAAATAATAGAAGGGGATGTAGGGAACTGAGAACTCCCTTTGATATTGCACAGCGAATGAGTTGAGATTGTTATATGCAATCTAATATCACCCTGGTGCGTTAACGGGGCAAAACTTAGAAGGTTAAAAGTAAAACCAGAGAGAGAAAAAAAGAAGAAGAAGAAAGTAATCGTAAATGTGAAAACGAAATCAAGATTAGACGAATCAACGATGCCATTGCGAGGCATCGTTGATCATCAACATATAAGGAAAGTAGTTCAACAAAATTGAAAACTCATGGAAATAAACACTGGAAATCAGAGAAAATGCAAAATGAGGAATTACATATAACGGATTATAAAAATGAAGACAGAAGAAGAAAATCTAACTATGAATCGTATCTTAAAATCTATGGAAATTAAAAGAACTTGTGAGTAATGGATGAAAGAGAAGGAGGATGATGACTTACCTCAGCCTTCTGGGGATTAGAAAGAGAGGGAGAATGAATGCTGGATGGAAAAATCGATGCTAATGGGATGAAATTCGAATGCTGGCGTTCATGGATCCTTCAGAAGAGATCTCCCCCCCCTTTTGCTGTAGGGGTTCTGAACGACAACCTTCGAAGCAGGTCGCAGGAGTCTAGATTGACAAGGTCGAGCTAGGAGGAGATCCTTCCCTTCGTATTCCAGCTAGCTCGATTCAGTTCTTGCTGCAGTTGATTGAGGCGGGAGCTTTGAAGGAGGATGAAGAAGCAGTTTACTGTGGGGCTCCACTGGTTTGATCGTTCTTTCAACCGATCAAAAAGTTGGAAAATGGAAGTCAGAAGAAGAGGAAGAAGGGGAAATCGATCAGAAGAAGATTATGATGGGGTGAAGGCGGATCGTGAATGAGAAGTGGCTGTGGAGGGGTGGAAACGGATAGTGAAGGAAGAAACTACGTACAGGGAAGGAGAGAGGTGAAGACGATCGATTGAGAGGAGAAGGTGCTGTGGTAGGGTGAAAACGGGTGAAATGGAAAGGGGATTTGCGGTTGTTTATGTAGGGATGAGAAGAAGGGTCGAGAATGGAGGTTTGTTGGTGATGGAGGGTGGAAATGAAAAGGGGAGCTCGGTGATGGAAGGATGGAGGTGTGATGGGCGATGAAGGAGAGAGAAAGAGAGAGGCGAGAGTGAAGGTGATCCCGGCGGCTCCCTTTTCTCTTTTCCTTATGAAGAAACCCTAAAAAGTTTTTTGCAAAAGACCCCCTCCCTTTGATTTTCAAATTTTTACAAAAAAAAGGGGGTTCCCGAGGTTTTTAGTAAAAATTGTTTTTCAAAAAGGCTCAAAAATCATTTGTTTTTCTCAAAAATTTTCCAATTTTTTGGTTTTTTGTGTTATTTTTCTATTATTTTGTATTTTTAGAATAAAATCCTAAGATTTGCGAGAAAACAAAGGTTAACACTATTTTTTTTTGGTGTTTTTGCAAAAATATTTACAAAAGAGATTTTTTCTGAGAATTTTAAAGCCATTTTGAGAAAATTTCTTCAGAAATGAGTTAGGATCCGGGTTTTTGAGGAAATATGGATTTAAAGCATCAGATTTGAACCTGAAAACGATTTTGAATGGATCAATATGGTTTTTAATCCAGAAAGTCTGAAGAATTTGCTTTGATTTCTCAGAAGATGGAGTTAGGAGCAAAAAGGGTCATTTTGCAAGTCTTTGAAAATTTTGGGGTGTTCACAATCCTCCATCATGGGTGGAGGCCTCTTCTTAAAGAAGAGGTGGAAGGTTCGAGCGAAAAACCCGTTGAAGATGGAGGGTGAAGAAAAGAAAGGTCGGTTTGAGATCTGCGATGGAGAGAGGAAAGGAGGGAAGCGCGGGAGGAGTCCGTTGGAAATCTTCCCTTTTTCCAAAAAGAGGTTTCCTTTTTAGAAAATTTTTGTAAAATGGTTAAAAAGTGAGGTTTTTAGAAAAATCAACTTAAAAAGTTTCAAAACCATTTGTTTTCTTCGTAGTTTTTCCCATTTTTTTTGGTTTTTGTGTTTATTTTTTATTTTTTTTGTATTTTTGGAATAAAATCCTAAAGTTTTACGGGAGAATAAAGATTAAAACTAATTTTTTTGTGTTTTTGTAAAATATTTACAAAAAGGAGTTTTTCTGAGAACTCAAGGCGATTTATGAGAAAATTTCTTCAGAAAATGGATTTACATCCAGATTTTTAGGACATATTCGAGGTTTACAACCTCGAACTGAGAAATATAGGGTTGGGGATCCAACAGAGTGCCAAATGAATTGCCCGAGCCATTTAGGATCATTTTTGATATTTTTTATAATTTTAATTTGGAAATCGGACAACGAGGCTCAGATTTGGGTTCAAAACACTGAGTTCGGACCCGAAATCGATTTTGAATGGATCAATATGGATTTTAATCCAGAAAAACTGAAGAATGACTGAAATTTAGCTTTGAAATTGCTTTGATTTTCTCAGAAAATGGGGTCAGGGGCAAAAAGGTCATTTTTACAAACCTTTGAAAAATTTGGGGTGTTCACATCTATGCAGAAGGAATTTGAGATGAGTATGATGGGAGAACTCACCTACTTTCTTGGACTGCACATAAAGCAAACCAAGGATGAAGTGTTCATCAATTAGTCAAAATATGCAAATGAGCTTCTAAAAAGGTTCAATATGAACTCATCAGCTTCAAAGAACACACCTATGAGTACAACTACTGCATTGGACAACGTTGAAGATGGTAAGACTATTGATTCAAAATTATACAGATGTATGATTGAATCTCTACTATATTTAACTGCTAGCCGTCCAGATATAATGTTTAGTGTATGTTTGTGTGCTAGATTTCAGTCTAATCCTAAAAAATCACATCTTAAAGCTGTAAAAAAAATTATGAGATACTTAAAAGGAACAACTGATTTTGGATTATTTTATTTAAAATCATCTAAATTTGATTTAATCTCTTACAGTGATGCTGATTTTGTTGGTAGCAAATCTAACAGAAAAAGCACAAGTGAAACATGTCATCTACTAGGTCTCTCACTAGTTTCATGGTTCAGTGAGAAATAAAACTGTATATCATTATCAATTACTGAAGCTGAATATATTGTTGCAAGTCTGGCATGCACTTAAGTAATCTGGATGAAACAAACTTTAAATGATTTGGTTTAAAATTCAAAAATACAACTATATTGTGTGATAATACGAGTGCAATTAATCTCTTTAAAAACCTTATTCTTCATTCTCGTACAAAACACATCCAAATTTGACATCACTTTTTATGTGAGCAAGTTTTAAACAACATAATTAAACTCAATTTTGTATATACTAATTAACAATTAGCTGACATTTTTACTAAACCATTAAAAATTGAAGATTTTGTACGAATTAGAAAAGAATTAGGAATTTGTAAGCTAAGTGACTTATGAAACTATAATTAACTTAATACATCTAATCATATTTTATGTCTAAATAATGATTCATTTTACAAGTCTAAGACTTTCTTGTGTCATATAGTGTTTTTACTCATCACGATTTTCTATTCTTGTACTATACACTATTTTGTCATTCATCTTTTAAAACTATTTATTGATATCATTTTAATATCATCTACTTTATATCATGTCTCTTCTTCTTTCATGCCAATTTTGGCATCTTTTTCAAAGTATTATTCTAAAATATCAAGTACACACCACTTTATGTCTTGTCTCCTTTCACGCCTACCCATAAGGGCTATTTGAATTTATTTCAAGTAAATCATACTCTTTTGTCATCAAGAACTTGACTTTGATTGAAAGTACTTTATGACATCTTCTCCACTCACACTCACACGTGAGTTGAGTTGTTTTTCATTATTATCATCTATTCTCTTACTTTATCTCAAATTCATGGATCGCCCCATGTATTTTTTGTTAAATCCATTTCTTGAATTAGTGTCTTCACTCTCAACTTGATTCATGTCTCACAAAAGTTGTTATGACTACTCATTCACGAGCTCTCTAAAGCTATATCTTTCATTGATTTCTTGAATAATGCTCCTCTCTTTATTTAAAGAGATTGATCCCCAAGTCTCTCACCACACAAAAATTTCTTGATCATTTCATTTCAAATTTTCGTTACATTATTCTAGTCTCTAATGACCCAGTTCATATTTCAAGTTTCCTATTCTACTCAATGGCCTCCTCTTCAAAATATGTCAATGAGAAAATTGACATGATCAATACATCTGAACTTCGATATCCAGACCTCTTTCAACATCATTCCTATGTAAGTTCTCTCTCAATCCAACCCAATAGGTTAGTACATTTTAATGACTTTATCTTCTTTGACCTAGAAACCTCTCTCTTTGACTTCACCTACGTTCTAGGCTCTTCAAATCAAGCCTCCTACTATCCCGACCTAATTCGACTATTCTATACCAATATGTCTGTCGATGACGACCATCAAACCATCACCTCTATGGTTCGTAGCCATCGTATATCCTTTGACAATCATACACTAGGTGTCATTCTTAACATATCTTTCTATGACATTGAATTATCCAACATAGTACCCATTGAATATACTGTGTTCAACAAAATTCTTCACTCCACAAGATCTACCAAATTTTTGTAGCACACCAGTAATCTTAAACCGCATGCAAGATTTCTCTCACAAATCTTGTCTCATAATGTCTTTCCCAAACAAAATTCCAAGGGATTCGTGACAAATGAGATATCTTTTGCTGTACGCAATTTTTTGTTCACTTCCTATCAACTGGTCATCCATTATCTTTGATAATATGATAAACTTCTCCTAAAGAATCGAGCATCTTTGTTTTCGGTGTTTCAATCCTTAAAGACTGATCAAGATGCTGTTCTCCAGCTTCTGCATTCGCCATCTCACTCAGAATGATTTGTTTTATGATGATAGTCTTATCTCCTTTTTGTCGATGACAAAGGGGGAGAAAAACTTATGTGCACATGTGATGTGTACACAACAAACTCTTAACTCTATGTTATGTGTGTCTGTGATACACACATACTATGATCTACTACTTGATTATTTAAAATAATGATTCTTTTTACAAATCATCATTTTTTGAATAAATGCTTTGAAATACAATTAATGCTTGAGTATTTAAAATTATGATTATTTTACAAATAGTCAAGCAATAGATCATAGTATGTACGTATCACAGACACACATAACATAAAGTTAAGAGTTTGGTGTGTACACATCACATGTGCACATAAGTTTTTCTCCCCCCTTTGTCATCGACAAAAAGGAGATAAGAGTATCATCATAAAACAAATCATTTTGAGTGAGATGGCGAATGCAAAAGCTGAAGAACAACATCTTAATCAGTTTTTAAGGATTGAAACACCAACAACAGAGATGCTTGATTCTTTAGGAGAAGTTTATCATATTATCAAAGATGATGGATGACCAGTTGATAGGAAGGCTTTTTTGGTCGTGTGATGTGTTTCAAGAATTGTTTTCTAAAACTTGGAGGACTCCATCAATTGTTGTGCAGGAGGGCTGCTTTGCGCTAGATCTTATCCTCGACCCTGCTATAATTAGATGCGAAAAGAAGTGGAGGACTATTTGGAGAGTTTGGTTATTTACGGTGGTGGTTCATATGGATGGCCAGAAATGATGCTACTTTTCGGGATCTCCCGTTCAACCTTAACTGTTTGACTCATAGGGTCCTAGCTGATGTGTATGCTATCTTACGCATATATCTCAAAGACCTGCCTCTGCTTCCAACCGATCCTCATCTAGATGTTTGTGGTCCTTGATGAGTTTTCTGTTTTGTGTTCATTTTTTTTTCTGATTTTTGTGTAAATGGTGTTTTCATGTTTTGTTGTTGTGTTTGTGCGTGTGGGACTCAACTCTTTGTTGAGTTTCACTTTTAAGTAATGTTGATGGCTTTTCATCTCTCTCTCTCTCTAACCTCTGTTCTTTGCAGAAATTTGAGGTTCTTTTGGCTGTATTTTGGGTTTCAATTTTGACCCACGGAAAAATTCATCATTTTTTGTTATTGCTGGCTCGAATTTAGCATTTCTCTCTCTAGCCCACTAAGCTGTGTATCTCTCATCATTTTTTTTAGTGATGACAAAGCCACATGATTAGGGGTGGCAATCGGGTCGGGTTGGCGGGTTGTGTCGGCGGGTCAACATACCTCAACATGAACCCGACCCGTTTATTAAACGGGTCGGCTGTGGCAAACACGAACCCGACCCATTTATTAAACGGGTAACCCGACACGACCCGGTTAACCCGTTTAATAAATGGGTTGGGTCGGGTAAACGGGTTGGTGGGTCGGGTTGGCGGGCGGGTCGGGTAAACAGGTTGACCCGCCCGCCTAACCCGTTTATTAAACGGGTCAGCCGGGTTAGCATACCCCTAACACGAACCCAACCCGTTTAATAAACGGGTTAGGCGGGTCGATCTGTTTATGACACGGACCCGTTTAAGCCAAACCCGAACCCGCCTAAGAAGCGGGTTGGCGGGTCGGGTCAGGTTTTGCCACCCCTACACATGATTGTTAAGTGAAGGAGGATTGAGCCTTCTGGTGACCACAATCCAGCACAGAGGACCGGTGACCAGAATCCTGTGGGGCACAAATCGATGAGTAAAATTCTTCTTTTCTTTTCTTAAAAAAAAAACACCGATGAGTGCAATTGGGTGGGGCAGAAGAAAAAAGTGGTGTGAGAGGATCAATAAAGGCAAGGTTGGTTAGTTGTCTTTTCCAGTATTCAAGGATAAAACAGTCTTTTGGCACAAGCTAACTAAGGTGTAACGATAGTTAGATGTTCAAGGTTAACTCAAGCGGTTGCTTGAGAGTTTCTTTTTTAATCCAGGCCAATATTTGTAATATCTCAAAAGTGAGGCGGGTGTTAGTAATTACGTCAAAAGTCAGGCGGTATTTGTAAGATATTTTTTTCTTGGTTCCTTCAAATTTCATGTTTTACGTGCAAGACAAGAACGGCTCTTGAATCATCCCACTGGGACACATGGAAAGATTTTTATAAGGTTTGAAAATCAATAGCTCAAAATTGTTGTAAATATTCAAGCCTCAAAAAATCATATTTTTCATAAAAAGAACACTTGTGGTAAATATTTTTATACGATTCAAGCTTGATTTGTGAACACTTGTGGGATCAGATTTGTTAAAAAGTGCTGGAAATACATAGTTCATATGCAGCATGAATATTCTGGGTTGCATCTAGGATTCAAATCGGTTACAGGGTAAATTTACTTTGTTTGTATCTGCTTGCTCATGAAGCAGTTTTGGTCCTTGTTGGTTCAGGACATGAATATAGGTATAAATTGCTTCAGGTGATGAGTGTAATACAAATGCGCTCAGGTCCAAAGTTTTCATGCTAAAACACCCACCTTTTAAATGGTTCCAGGTTTTGGACTTGACCGGCAAATGGGGTTCTCTAATAAAATCTGGACTGGTCGATTCTAACCAGTTTGGTGATTCAGTTTGGACCAGGTTTAGCCAACCAACTTACACACCCGAACTGAACAGATCCATTTACTAATATCACTTAGTTTTTTTACTAATACGTTTAAGCACTTGATTTGCTTTTTGGTGATAACAGGGAGAAACCATCATTATGGTTCAGATGTCTCGTTATGGACTGAGTGACACATTGAATGTGGCTTTGTTTCAGTGTTCATGGTGTAAATTCCGCTCATACTCCCCCACCTGAATTTTTTCTGAAAAAAATAAAAAAACGCACTTTGGTTCAATATTCAGTTGATCAACAATGATTTAGTCTGTGTCTGTGTGAGGGTCCAGGATCGCATACAGCGGGTCTGTGAGAGTTGATCCTACTAAAAATTCAATTTCATGTCTTTACCTTGTTTTTACTTCATAAAATGATCCTACAATATTCAGTTTGTTGCAGCCATTGTATTATGTTTGGGAGCTGGATTAGTATCACCTACCCCCACAGGTGTTCGGAATCGTTTTGTACCGGTAAAAAAATAAAAAATTTGCGTGTCAATCAGAAAGGTGACACATGGTAAAACCATTAAAATAATATTTAAAATATTAAAAAATAAAATTTAATACTTTCTACATTTATTAAAAAATAGCCAATCCAGGGGTGATGTGTATAGATTTTCTGTTCGCCGATACAACATTGGATATGGCTATTTTCATAGTTGACAACTCTAGCTTTGTTTTCTAATTTTCTTCTCCACTCCCATCACCCCTCTCATCTCCTCCAACACCAGCTTTGGTCATGCTCTCGAATAAAGAGGATCTCCCTTTAAAAGTGTGGAATGTTTCATATGCAAAGCCCCTCTATGCCTGGGAGCTTGTGTTCCACTTGTCCAAGCAAAGCAGCAAAAAAGGCCACGTGCTTGAAACCTCAAGAACTTGGCAACAGAGAGGTGTTGGAAGTCAAGCATAGGTAGAACTTCATATCATGTTCTTGTAAACCATCTCTACACATTGAACAGCCTAGTTTAAAAGAAAAGATATTCATCAAAGCTAAGTGTTTGATAACATGTCCTATACGTAATCAAGATTCTCATGTGCAGATGGCTAAAACTAAGAGATTTGGAAAGGCAAGAGGTTTTGGGCCACACCAGATTGCAAGGCAAGTTGGCAAGAACTCTTCTACTGATAATAAAAGAAAAAGGCAAGATGACAATGATCCATCGTAGAGCTTGGCAAGATCCTTATAACGTATTCCTTGACAAGGGTGTCTTCTTCCATGTATAAATAAGGTAGATGGTATGTAGCTGGTTCATTGAGGAAAAGTAAGAGTGTTCCACCTTGGATGTATTGATATTTGCTAACCAAGAATTGAGACCACAAATATCCTAATTTGGGTTTAGTGTTCTATAATCTAAATGAATTACAGAGCACTTCTACATAATCTCTAAATTTGGAAACCATAGGCATCGTGGCGCCTTTTTTTTTGGGAAACTATAGTGGTGTGTTTACTCCTTTTTTGTGGTTGAAAAGGTTAATATTCATTTTCCAAATTAAATTACAAAATTTGTTTCTTATTTTTTCCTGTAAAACAGAATAACTTAATCTACTTTAAAAAGAGCTATAACTTTGGACTTTAGATCTTGAACTTGAAAAAGAGCTATAAATTTTCAAATATATTATCGATGTTTTAATCATTTTAATGCTGCCATCATTAATCTAAAGGTGCCTTCGTGTTGTCCAGATTAGAACAAAGCCCCACCCTGTGACTAACCCTAGAAAATTTTGGAGATAAATTCAATAATCAAATAAGATGAGTAGGTGCCCTGTGTTCACCACTATTTTGGCTTACCGTCAGATTGTTTGGCGTTTGAAGTTTTTTTTTCATGTTTTCCTTAAATCTGATTGTACATAAGTGTTTTGCATGCTTGATTTTATATAAATCTATTTTTGAGTCATTCGATTCTAATAGGCAAGTGAGTTTTTGTAAATTTTAAAAATAAAAAAATTAAAATTTTTACAAATATTCAAGGCTTAAAAAATCATATCTTTTATAGAAAAAACATTATCCAAGCGTTGTTTTCTAACAAATCTATCAGAACAAACACATCTGTAGGGTCAGATTTGCAAGAAACAACCTGAAAATGCCCGTTGGATTGGCTGCAAGCAGTTACCACTTTTCCTCTTGTTGATTAACGATAAAAAGTACCAACAGACAGATGTATGATTCTGGTTGACCAACATGATATCAATTCCATCATCTCCCCTTATTTGATTTGCCATCAACTCTTCTTCCTTGTCAAGTCAGTTAACTAGAAGGGGATCGGTAGAAAGAAGACCACCACTGTCTTTCATTATTGGTCGCCACCACAGTTGGCGGTTAGCAATGACAATGAGGGTGGTGGTGACGGGCACGTCCGGGTACCTCGGGGGCAGTCTATGCCGGTGTCTGCTGTGTAGGAGGGCCACTTCCTGAGGGTGCATGTCTAGCACACACACCTGACTTCCAAGTCAATGAGGTGGAAGTAACACGTCTGTTTTTGGAATTTCCATATCCGGTGCTTTTGATGAAGAAAGCTGGGGTTAGGCAGACCCCACCCCTTATACAACTCGTATCATTGGGTTTTGAACTTGAAACGTCCCAACACAAGGTGATGTGCACTAACTGCTCCTACCAAGCAAGTGGAGTCCCCATTGTTGGTCAGTGCTTTGATTGTTTTTGTTTCTACTCGGAAAATCGCCCCAGTTAACAGAGACTTAGCCACCCTGGCTCACCCTGCCATACTTACGGTCGCTGTCCTGTCAGCCTAAAACTCCGAGAGCCTGCCCCTCAACCCAAAGGAGTCGCCAAGCTTCGGTTTACACAGGGGGGTGATGCCTATGAGATTTGTGTTAGGAAAGTTTTAAAATTGGTGATTTATTTCCACCAAAAGTGCTTTAAAAGGTTTAGTCCCATATCTAAGAGAAATCAGTTTTTCTAGTGGTTTAAATACAGGCTTTGTTCTCTATTCTTTACTTTCGTAAGGCTTGTGTCTTTGGGTGGCTTGCGGATCGTGCAACAGTGGATGCGCCACACGCGCGCAAGGGCACTTGAGGAGCAATGTGGTGTTTTGATGGCGCACTTTGCACTTTGCACGCTCGAAGCGGTGCGAGGTGCATATGAGGCACAAATGTCTGTTTTGATTTTTCGGTTTTGAGATATCTGGCCGTTTGAAAGGTTTTAATAGCATTTATATTGAGTTTATGTTACATTGTGATTGTTGGACGGTATTGAAGGCCTTTAATTGACAGTCAAAGGTGGGTGACCGTTCAGGTACCTTTTTGTCCTATTTTCAAACTGTCTGATTTATGACCATTAATCTCATTGATCGCAAAACGTTTTTGGCCTCTCTAAAAGTCTATAAATATCTTCTATTTTTGTCTTTTGAAAACACAAAAATTTTCTGACTCTCCAATCTTCTTCTTCCTTCTTCTCGATTTGGCTAGCAGAGTACAAGTGTGGTAGAGATCATTTGTCCTTGCGAAGCAGTGACTCTCTTGAGGTTCAAGCCTAGTTGTATCCTGGGAACTCAGTCGCAACAAACCCCTTTTCGCTTCTTTAGACTTCCTGGAGTGGGGCGATTGAAGTTCTAAAGATAGCGATCTTAAGAACGTGCCTCTAGGCTTGAGATCTCTTTTCTTAAATCTTGTTTTGTCACAAGGTTGGACTAACAATTTTAGAACTTCAATATGGCCTCTGGTTCAACATCCAACTCCATCAATTTTCTTAGCCGTGACCTTGAAAAACTAGATCGATTTGATGAGTCAAACTTCAAGCGGTGGCAACCAAAGGTCACTTTCTTACTGTCCGAGCTGCATATCGACTATGTCCTCAAAAAGCTCTGTCTCACTGTCGTTGCTGGAGAAGTTGAGACAGAAGAACAGAAGAAAGAATGAGAGAAGTGGCATACTGACAACTACCGATGCAAAGGGCATATCCTGAACACTTTAGCCGATTCTCTCTTTGACTTATATTCTTCATTGAAGTCGGCTAGAGAGTTGTGGAATGCTCTCGAGATCAAGTACAATGCAGAAGATGCTGGTAACAAAAGGTTTATCGTAGATTAGTATGTTAATTTTTCTATTGTTGATGATAAGCCTATACTTGCTCAAATTCACGAGATGCAAATACTGGCCTATAAGATCAAAGGAGAAGGTATGTATCTTGATGATGACTTCCAAGTTGTTGTCATCATTGGGAAACTACCAGATTCCTGAAAAGAATATAAGAATCACCTAAAACATAAAAATGAGAAAATCACTTTAGATGGTCTTCTTAAGGACATCCGAATTGAGGAGGAGACTCGTCTTCATGACAAAAAGAATTCGAGTCCTAAAGAAAGTTATCCTAAAGTGAATTTTGTTAGTAACAAGGGTGGCAAAATCATGAAAACCCAGAAAATCAAAAAGAATTTCGTGAAAGGAAAAAAGCCAACTGATAAAAAGAAAATTAATTGCTATGTTTGTGGCAAGTTTGGCCATTTTGCTAGAGAATGCAAGGAACGAAAGATGACTGATCCTAAGCCAAATGAGTCAGAAGAGAGGCTTGTTGCTGTAATCTCTGAAACCTTTATGGTGGCTGCAAATAAGGACTGGTACCTGGACACTGGAAGCACTGTTCATGTGGCAAACGACAAGAACTTGTTCAAGTCGTATGAAGTAGTGAAAAAGAGATGCAATCCCTTTATGAAAAACTCTTCCTCAACTAAAGTGTTGGGAAAAGGGAGTGTGGAAATTAAGTTCACCTCTGAAAAAGTCTTAACACTTGAAAATGTCCACTATGCTCCAGAAGTTCAGAAAAATTTAATCTCTGCAGATCTCCTATCATGAAATGGTTTTAAGATTGTTATTGAGTCTGGGATTGTAACTGTGACCAAAGGAAAATTCTTTGTAGGAAAAGGGTTTGCCACTGGTGGTATGTTTAAGATGAGCATAAATGAAGCTACTACTTCTGTTTATATGGTTGACTCCTATTTTCTTTGACATTCATGATTAGGACATAGAAATTCTCATTGCATTCATAATATGAATAACTTTGGTATTCTTTCTTGTCATGTTAGAATAGAACATAAACATAAGTGTGAGACATGCATTCAAACTAAGCTAACTAGACTCTCGTTTCTTAGTGTAGAAAAGAATTATAAATTGCTTGAATTAGTGCATTCTGATGTGTGTACGATGAATAATGTTTTGAGTCATGGTGGCAATAGGTACTTTATTACCTTTATAGATGATTACTCGAAATTTTGTTATGTTTATTTGTTGAAACATAAATCTGAAGCAGTTTTTAAATTTCTTCTTTATCTAGCTGAAGTACAAAATAGGTTTAAAACAAAGATTGTACATTTAAGAACAGATAAATGAGGTGAATACTTAGGTGGAAAATTTGATAAATTATGTGAAGATAATGGTATTATCCATCAAACGTCAGCTCCTAGAACTCCTGAACAGAATGGAGTAGCAGAAAGAAAAAATAGAACACTTGTAGAAATGATGAATGCTATGCTTCTTAATACAGGTTTGCATTCCAACTTATGAGGAGAGGCTATACTTTCTGCTTGTTATATTCCTAACCGAGTTCTTTATTCCAAATCTGAAAAATCACCTTATGAATTGTGTTTTGGTAAGAAACCTAATCTTAGTTATTTTCGTGTTTGGGGTTGTTTAACATATGTTAAAATTTCAGAAAATAAAAGGAAGAAGGTTGGACCTAAAGCATTTAAATATGCTTTTGTTGGGTATGCTGAACATAGTAAAGCATATAGATTTCTGGACATTGTTAATGATGTTATTATAGAATCTAGAGATGCATCTTTCATAAAACATAAAAATGCATTTGATTCTCTTCTTGATGGCAATCACATTACAGTAGATGAACATCTTGTTAATGACATGATTGAATATTCTAATGATTGTGCTGATGAACCAGAAACTGAAGTTAGACACAATAAACGCATTAGAAAACCGACTAATTTTGGTTCTGACTTTTATATATTTATAATTGAGAATGATCCAGTGTCTTTTCAAGAGGCGATGTCTTCTCAAGATGTTGCCTTTTGGAGAGAAGCTATTAATGATGAAATAGAATCAATTATGTCTAATAATGTTTGGAAATTAGTGGATTTACCTGTTGGTTGCAAAACTATTGGCTGCAAATGGATTTTCAAAAAGAAATTAAAAGTTGATGGTATAATTGATAAATTTAAAGCTCGTTTGGTTGCAAAAGGTTTTAAACAAAAAGAAGGTATTGATTATTTTGATACTTTTGCTCCTGTAACCAGAATATCTACTATTAGAATTCTGATTGCTATGGTTGCCATATATAAGCTTCAAATCCATCAAATGGATGTGAAAATGACATTTTTGAATAGAGAATTAGATGAAGAGATATATATGGAGCAACCTGAAGGTTTTGTAGTGCTAGGGCAAGAGCGCAAAGTTTGCAAACTTGAGAAATCCTTATATGGTTTAAAGCAAGCCCCTAAGCAATGACATGAAAAATTTGATAGTTCTCTGGTACATAATGATTTTAAAATTCATGAAGCTGACAAATGTGTCTATAGTAAAGTAGATAGTAGCTTTATTATTATTATTTGTTTATATGTTGATGATATGCTTATTTTGGGTAACAATAGTGAATGCATAAATCAATCAAAAAGATTTTTATCTTCCATGTTTTGTATGAAAGACTTGGGTGTTGCAGATGTTATTTTAAGAATCAAAATTATAAGAAATAATAATGGCATTGTATTATGTCAATCACATTATATTGAGAAAATTCTTACAAAGTATGAATATCTTAATAGTTCACCAGCATGCACCCCATATGATCCAAATATGAAATTGACTCCTAATGTTGGTGGAAGTGTTCAACAATTAAAATATGTCAGTGTTGTAGGTAGCCTTATGTATGCAATGAACTGCACAAGGCCTGATATTGTCTATGCAATGAGTAAAGTGTGTAGATACACTAATAATCCTGGTCATCAACACTGGAATGCAGTGAACATGATTATTAGATATCTTAAGCATACTTTAGACTATGGAATTCACTATACCGAGTTTCCTACTATTATTGAAGGGTATAGTGATGCAAGTTGGAATACCGACTTTGAAGATTCCAAGTCTATGCGTGGTTGGGTTTTTACCCTTGGTGGAGGAGCAGTTGCATGGGGGTCTAAGAAACAGACTTGTATAACTCATTCTACAATGGAATCTGGGTTTATTGCTTTGGCATCTGCTTGTAGAGAAGCTGAATGACTTAAGAATATGCTAGTGGATATTTCACTAAGTGAGAAGCCTATACCTGCTATATCAATGTTTTGTGATAGCCAATCAGCTATATGTAAAACAGGTAATATGAAATACAATGGGAAGTCTAGACATATTAGTCTAAGACACAATTTTATAAGACAAATGATTGATGACAATATTATATTATTGAAATATGTGAAGTCATGTCAAAATTTGGCAGACCCATTTACGAAAGGCCTTTCGAGAGATGTCATCAATAAAACATCGAGGGGAATGGGAATTAAGCCAATTAAGTTATCACCTAAGGATACCCAACCTAGAGCGTTGGAGATCCCACATGCATAGGTTCAATGAGAAACGAATTGGTGAATGACAGATATTGAGCATATTTATGTAAGCCCATTACTGATGTGTGCTCATGAGCTGTAACTAATATGAGGGTTGAGCTAATAGCTCTTAATGAGTTTATAGGCCTTAAGGCTAGGGTGTGTGTTACAATACACCTAGACAAACTCACCTATATGAGTGTAGAAATGCAAGTCATTTCTTATGAGAATTGACAATTCTCTAAAGCACTCATGAATCTAGGAAAGCACAAGGCTCTAAATGTGCCAACATGAAATCCACATAATTGAACTTTTGGAAACCTATGTATGATTGAAAACTCCGTTAACAATATAAGAAGCTAAGTTCAAGGTAAGTCCACTTAGCACCTTGGTTAATTTAGGTTTTCTTTCAAATAATGGGGGTTCAATTCATGCAGACACTCTCATTGATGCATAAGTTTCTATGCAAGCCAAATATATTTTAAAACTAGTGGGGGATTGTTAGGAAAGTTTTAAAATTGGTGATTTCTTTCCACCAAAAGTGCTTTAAAAGGTTTAGTCCCATATCTAAGAGAAATCAATTTTTCTAGTGGTTTAAATACAAGCTTTGTTCTCTATTCTTTACTTTGGTAAGCCTTGTGTCTTTGGGTGACTTGCAGACATTGCTGTGCATCGTGCAGCAACGAATGCGCCGTTCGCGCGCACACGCGCATGTGCGCGCGCGCGTGTGTGCGTAAGGGCGCTTGAGGTGCAATGTGACGTTTTGATGACGCACTTTGCACTTCGCACGCTCGCAGCGGTGCGAGGTGCATATGAGGCGCAAATGTCCATTTTGTTTTTTTCGGTTTTGAGATATCTGGCCGTTTGAAAGGTTTTAATAGCATTTATATTGAATTTATGTTGCATTGTGACTGTTGGACGGTATTGAAGGCCTTTGATTGACAGTCAAAGGTGGGTGACCATTCAGGTACCTTTTTGTCCTATTTTTAAACTGTTAGATTTATGACCATTAATCTTATTGATCGCAAAACATTTTTGGCCTCTCTAAAAGTCTATAAATGTCTTCTATTTTCGTCTTTTGAAAACACAAGAATTTTCTGACTCTCCAATCTTCTTCTTCCTTCTTCTCGATTTGGCTAGCAGAGTAAAAGTGTGGTAGAGATCATCTGTCCTTGTGAAGCAGTGACTCTCTTGAGGTTCAAGCCTAGTTGTATCCTGAGAACTCAGTCGCAACAAACCCTTTTTCGCTTCTTCGAACTTCTCGGAGTGGGGCGATTGAAGTTCTAAAGATAGCGATCTTAAGAACGTGCCTCTAGGCTTGAGATCCCTTTTCTTAAATCTTGTTTTGTCACAAAGTTGGACTAACAATTTGAACCTAGACTACCTATCAAAAGGCCTAGGCCCCCATCCCACTACGCCAAACCCCTTGGGTCTAAGTGCTTTGATTGTTGCAAAACCTATTTTCTTGCTTAATCCCTGAATATGTATCTGATACTGGAAGCTAATTGGATGTGCTATGTAGCTTTGGGGTTTTACATATGCTTCAAAATATGGTGAAACAGAAGCTCCATTTCACCCTGTGGAAGCAGCTGGCATGTGCAGATGGTAGATGCAAGAGGCCCACGACCTTTCAGGCTTTGCCAATACCTTCCCGTAACAAAAGTCTGTCATAATGTACAAAATTAATTGACCTAACAGGTGTTCAGAACTTCAAATGGAGCAGACAGGTGACTTTCATGATACTGCTGGTTAACTGGTTGTAAATATTAATCCGTATATGGAAGGTCTTTTCAAGTAATTCTCTCCCTAAAAAGTTCTGGTTTGTGATGTATACTATCAGACTATTGAAACTACGATCGTAGCTTTTACAATGAATGTAAACCAACCAGCCGTCTTAGCACAAGTTGGTCGTGCGTTGTTGCGGGCAGGTACGTGTAATCACTCATGTTCATGTGGCAAGGTCATTAATAGTGAAGATGATCAAGTGGAGAGAGACATGCTTCAAAGAGATTGACTAGACAAGGGTCCTTAATGGTTTATAAAGATTGTCATAGAAACTACACCAAGTCAGCTAACTGATTGTACAGCGAATAAAGGAAACCGGAAATGTTCGTACTGTACCAAAAAATTGTATTTTCTAAAAAAAACTTACTTAAATTTGCCGGATATTCAAAACCGCAAATGTTTGGCATTAAAGGATTTTAAAAAATTGTAGGCCTTTTCGAAAAACATGATATTTTTGTTGTACAGTAAGGTTATTTTCAGTTTATAAAAAACTCCTTAACATATCCCATATTAATGGAAGCCATCAACTTTGGGTTATTACACTTAACTGCCTATTTTACATAAATGTGTTTTTTATACTCATTTGAGGTAAATACCATTTTTGTTATTTTTATTAAAGAACAAAATAAAATATAGAAATATCTATATTGTACAACAAAATTGACGTGTTTCCTAAAATGTTTCACAATTTACCAAATTCGCAAAATAGACAATATCACAAGTTTTTTAAAAAAAATTTATCGCTTTTATCCTTCGTAGGAGTAAATTTTTTATTTTTGCACGTCATGATGCTAAAATAATACACCCATGAAACTCGTTAATAAAATCGCATCTGAGGTTACAAAATTTCAAAAAAGAATGCGAAAATCCAAACAATTGATGAAATGTGTCATGAGTTTCGCGCAAAAACCTACGAAAGTCATAAAATTTGCATAAATTCAATAATTGCGAAATTGTTCACGAGTATCGCATGAAGTATTGTAAAATTCTAAAATATTTACAAAAGTCTGATATTGTGAAATCACTTATTTGAATCATACCTGTATTGCAAATTTATTTTTTCTTGTGAAATTTTGTCTCATATAAATGACACTTCATTTCACAACCCATTTTTTTCATTCGGATGCCCTATTTTCACAACACCTAGCATTCTTGTGGTCCCCAATCGTTTCGGTGATCTTTCAACGACATTCCAACAACATTCAAGCGAATATTTTGATGGTCAACGATTATGAAAAAATCTCTCATCGACAGTGGTTCACCAACGGTAAAAGCCATGAATTTTGGCTTTCCTCTGATGAGTTTTCTAGATAATCTCCTTCGAATATTCTGGTAAAACTATCAGCAATGACTTCATCAGCATCCCTTGACTGAGCTTTTTTCAAGAAGGTTACCGACGATTATGTTTTTTGGTGAATAGTTTTTCATTGTTGTTTTTTTAATAAAAGCACATATATTTTTTAAATTGGTTGTGTGTGTCAATTACATTCCTCGATTTGTTTTTGCATGTATATTATCCAATTTAATCAATTATTTTTCAATTTTACGGTATGTAAAACATTGCATGTTAGTTTTCTTGATTTTTTTTTGCTTTTACATGTATATTATTCAGTTTACTATTGTTATCATTTTTTTTTATGAGATGACACCAAAGTTTGTTGGATGTATAGGTGTTATCAATTTTTGCATGTATATTATCCAATTTACTATTATTATTTTAGGAATTAAGTTTTTTGTTACGAGATGGCACCAAAGAAGAGAAAAAACACATAAGTTACACCTGTCAGCACAAAAAAGAAAAATAACAAGCAGAATGAACCTGAAGGACCCATAGCATTTGATGGTTACATGGTGTTTCACAAGACATATCTTGACACATACAATAAGCTTGCCACTCTGATAGAGAGGGATCCTCCTCTAACACCAAAAATCTAGCTGTCAGATCTTGTTCACAAAAAATACATCCTCAATGATCTGCAGTGTAGAGGGTTGTGCTCATCCAATTCATTGTATGTAGTTCCATCTAACAAAAATTCACACATACCTCGTGAATTTACTTTCCCATTTTAAAAAAGATGAACAAAAATTCGCATGCACCTTGCGAAATTCTTTCAGGTACGAAAATTCACTAGTTACAAACACATGTTTATTCTGTGGTTTTTCACATATTATACAAAACAACATATATCCAACAACTTACAAGATTCAAATAACTTCATTCGCTGTTATATATGCAATTCATCCTCCTCTAAAAACAAAACTTAAGCAACTTCATTCCCTTTTATATACATAATTCATCATCCCCAAAAAACAAAACTCAAACAACTTCTTTCTCTATTATATATATTATTCAACCTCTCCCAAAAACAAGACTCAAACAACTTCATTTATAAACAACTTTAATTAATTAATTTGCATAACACACACATTAATTAATTAATGTAAATAACAAAATTCAAACAACTTCAATAATATATAAAGTTTCAATTAATGTATATAACAAAAACACAAAAAAGAGGGTCATTGGCTCATTGTTTTATTATGTCACCCATGACTACCCAAAGCTCTTATAAACTCCCTCGCCATCTGACACCTTATTATCCAATGTCATCTCTACATCCTTAAGGTCAAGGGCATCCTCCGTCTTCAATTCTTCATCAGCTTTCATTGATGCAAGCTCATCCCTCTTTTTCTTTCACTCTTTATGGATAATCTTCCTTTCATGTTTATGGACCTTTTTCAATCGATGCATAAATGTAGTTACATTAACTTGGAAAAAGGTCACTCAGAAAATGTGTGATAAATATCCCCCAAAAAATAAACAAAACATGAACACATAACATAGTATACTTGTGTAAAATTTAATGGTTCACCTAGTCCTAAGTATCAACTATACAAAATGACATATTCTACAATCATACATATAACATTCATATACCAAGTGAATAAATATGTATAAAATGAGTTAGCAAACATGGATAAAAGTACTTACCAGTTTGATTGCTTAGGAATGTCTTGTACAACAGTGGCCAACCATTCTGAGTAAATATGTAACCAATCCATCCATGAAAAAATAAACTTGCAACACAATACTAAACTGAATGAGCACTTGAACAAAAGAAACACAATATAGAATAGGTAATAACATTACATACCATCTCTACAATGTTACTATCAACAAGTTTTGTAGTCTCCATCGAATTGTACAACCTTAACTCCTTCACTTTCATATTTGTCTCTCCAAGAATTTCTCTAGTTGACAAAAATCAAGATTTGTAACATAAATCAATTTTAAGGTAGTTTTGTAGTTCAAATTTTATGTTATGTAAGTGTATACCTTGTCACATTCATAAAACAAATACGGTAAATGATCAGGCTCCAAGCATGCATCTGCCTCATCTCGATGTAGAAAAGTTTTGAGCATTTACTATGAATTTCAATGTTTAGCGATTAGTTTCTATTAGAAGGAAGAAAAGAAGAAAACCATTGCTTTATAGACTCACAGAGAAGTACAAGGTTATGTAGATGGTCTTCGACAAAGTGTGTCCTGCTATTTTTTTGCTATGAAAACTACTAATTTTAAGTATGATTTTTTCTAGGTGATGCATTAAATAGGTAAATACACTCATGTTAATTTTAAAAGAATTCACATATAATCAGAACAAACAAATACACATAAAAAAACTTGTAATATACTTCACTAAAAAAGTTTCTTTAGAAACCAGTGGCACTTCACTATATTTTGGTTGGTCCTCTAAAATCTCAGCCACCATAATTGTGTTAGGTGACTGGTCATTGTCTCATTTGCTTCTACCATGCTTAGACATCACGACCTACCTATGATTTAAAAACAAAATGATCACAAAATCATGTTCAACATTTTCATGTAGATTAGTAAATTGAAGACTTCCATGTTTTTTAGAAATGATGCATTGGTTGAAGAAAAGATCATACAATCATGCAATATTTTACACCAAGTGCTTTTAACTCATAATAAAAACCTAAATTATGGACATACATAGTTTTCTTAGTAACAATTGAGTTTGATGCATTACAAAAACTATGAACTAGAAAGCAAAATAAACAAGTAGCAAGAATTGTTGACAAAATTCCATGATGGCAACATTCTACTTAAAGGCAAACTCCATAATGCATATTGGTATCAACTTTTGTAAGTAACTATATGAAATTTTTTTTAAAGATCGTAAACCCTAAACAACGAAACATATATAATAAGTCCATAACAACAACCAAACAAAAAGAAGAAGAAAGTATGTGGCAACTCATGTGGCTCATCCAATGCATAAGAAAATTGAGCCTTTAACTTAGCCAAAATGATAGGAAACGTCCATGGGGACTGAGGTGGTTTTTGGCTCTACCTCTTAGGTAGTGAACGTGTAGGCACATTGGATGTCATAAAAATGTCAAGGATCCTTTGAGCTTTACTCTTTTAGGCCTAGGGAGAGTCTTTTTTTGCACCTCAAAAGCATTGGGCTGAAACAACTTTAGTAGCCTTTTCTTGAACTCAACCAAATTTTTGAATTGGTCTTTCATGGGAATCCATGAGCTAGGCATTTGCTCATTGGGGAGATGCATGCTTTGAGGATTCTCCTCATGTAATTGAGCCTCTTGGGGTACCATAATCTAAGCCATAGAGGTATATTCAAATCTCTTAATTAAGTCTTCTACAAACTTAGGCTAATATAGTTGTCCATTCGACCATTCAAAGCAAGCATATCAATTGAATGCTCTCCCTCTCAACCTAGCTATCGCCTCATCTACACTCTTGTCCATGAGGACATTGTAATAGGCATAATATCTTTCCGCTCTCACAATCCAATCATACGTGTACTCTCCCTTAAAGTAAGACAATTTGGGTCTTACCTTGTGACCAAGCAAGAACCATTGGTCATTTTCCTCCATCTTGGCTTGTAGTGGATGCTTCTCAAGGATGGAGTCATTCGATTCTCCCATGCAGCCACCAGTGAAAGCCAAGCCTGATTGGAATTGTGTCTTGGCATGTTGAGGGCCTCCATGTGTGCAACAAGGTCTATTATGACCTTTTACAAATGGTTGCCTTACTCTTTATTCGCTTGACTTTGCTGAAAAAGTTTGGCTTGCACTTGTTTGGAAATCGTCATGCCGACGAACTTCATCAATCTCATCGACAGGGAGGCTTAAGACTTCACCATGTTCTGAAAATCAGTCTGATACCAAATATTATACTCGTTGGTTTATCGAGGTTTATGCTGGATGAATTCGAGTTGAAACTAGAAGATGAACCTATTAGAAGACCCAGATGCATAATGGATGAGTACTCCGAACGTAGTTTGACGGACACAAGAGGATCAAACCTGTTGTTCTTCGGTCTTGGGACCTTTGGGTAGCATGTCCTAGGGTCTAAACCCTAGTTGACACGATATGAATGAAGCCGGAGGTTCCATGTGGTTATGAACGGGATGGCTCCAGTGAAACATGGACCAAATTGTCATTCAGGTAGATGCAATTTAGGCTCAGTTAGTGGTTCAGGTATGAAACAGATTCCCAATCGCATGGGCCTTTGATTAGAGGTCCTAGAGAGAACTAGGAACATGTGGAAGGGTATGGTATATGTACTAGACAAAGGGGATGGGTGATGGTGGTCTGGGGTTACTGGTTTAGGAAAATCAGAGCAATCAGGGTCCTGACGAGATATAGTTTTGGGTTCAAAAAGAGGTTCAGTTGTGAATCTAAGTTTAGAAATTATAGAGCTCAGGGGTTTTACGGAGGTCTAGGTATATGTGGGAAGACTTGGCATAGTTGTTGCTCATAGGAGAAGGCTGCAGTAGGTCAAGGACACTCAATTTAGGCAAATTAGGTACCCAATAAGGAGCAATTTTAATTTTCTAGTTCTAGAAATTAGGGTAAAGTTGATCTAAGGTTATGGAGGGATCCAGGGTTACTTTGGAGGTCTGTAAAAGGTTGGGATAATGCCTCCCATGTTCTATAACTTTGACAGATGATCTACAATGCAGCAACGCCGATGAGATCGATGAAAAGCAAGATCACATGGTCAAAATGCTGAGAAAGCTAGGGCCTTTCAATGATGAGGAATGATCAGCCCTTTGGAGACCCAATGCAACATGATTCAAAGAGAGAATAAACAAAGAAAAGAGAGAGAAGAAAATGTCAAGAGAGAGGGACATCTAGAGAGAGAATCAACTAGAAAGAGAAAGGAAAACATAATTTCTACATAAAAACCCTAGGCCACTTTATATAGTGTATGACCTGAGTTTGGGTCTAACCCCAATCCAAAAATAAAAAACTACCCCATACACTCTCTAATTATTAAAATAGGATCCTAACAGATAGCTAGAACTATACTAAAGAGGGGGTCAGTTAGCTTGACTAGGTCCCTCCCTAATCAACCCCTAGTTACCCTAACCAAGTTACTAAAAATATAATTAAAATAAAATAAAAACATATTTTGCCAGAGCCATATGAAAAAATAGAAAGTAGGAGAGAGAGAGATATCTCGACCCCAATTTGAAAAGTAGTGGGTGCCCCACTCTTTCCTTTTCTTTTTTCTCTTTTTTCTTCACAAGATAGCCCCCACTTGTTGATAGAAATAAAAATTAGACATTAAATTCTCAATTAAAAATTTACCACTTTAAATAAAATTTAAATCTAATTAAAAATTGCTAACCTTAATTGTGCTAAGATTTTACTTTTTATTTTTTTAATACTCACTCAAAATTCTTGGATTTTACACCATCTCCTAACCTTGAACCCTTAGACTAACCTTTAACCAACCCCTCAAACCTCTGGTAAGTCATCTAAAACACAAGCCTTGACTTTGAGCCCAATTCTAGACTCTTAAACTCGTTAAGCCTAGCATTAGGTTCAATATTCTATTGCTAATGATTGTAGAATCTAACCTTACTTTACCCTAACATTTCTATCAAACCTAACCTGTCACAGATTAATCTACTTGTCTTTAGTCTACTACAAAAAATTGGATCAAAACTCATTCCAGTGAGAAGAAATAAATCTAACTCAATAACCTATTTTTACCAAATTCCAGTAGAGACCCAGTCCAAACTCCAACCACTTTTCTATGTTCCCTTATTTTTATCTCTCTGACTTAAAAGACTCTAAATCCCAAATTTTAACTGAACCTTCTCTAGCCTATCTCAAGCCTACCCAGATTTTTTTATAATTTTCTTATTAGTATTCTGAGAGGAATAAATTAATCTCTCAAGGTTTATCAAAATCTAAATAGAACCTTATTCCTAGAAAATCATAGAACTTCTATAAATTTTGTCTCCCAAATGACAACTACCAAAATACTGAAAATTTTACCCCAGCTTCCCTAACGTGTCCCAAAGCCCCTCCTAAATTTTTAGCATTTTATCTTCTGTGAATTGGGATAACTGAAATTTTTACTAAACCCTATCAAATGCCAAAGTGAATTTGAACATGTTAACCCTATCCCAAACCCAACCAACCTATAGCTTGAACCCAGACCTACCTGTGAACCCAAGAACATAACACATAAGATTTGAATTAAGAGATGATATTGCCAATGAGACCCATCCTTCATGGGAACAACTTCACATGCTAGAGACATGTTAGCAAGGATGGATGTAGCAAAGAAGTACAAGTTCTCAATGATGAACATGTCCATGGTGATGCGGTCACAAGAAAGTTGTGCATAAGAGCACAATGAAGTATATAAGCTTTGAGTCAAGTGATGATGAAATCTCATTATATGTAAAAACTGATGCACATAAGGAGACTAATACGCATGATGAATAGTGCATATGTGGAGGGTATGCAACTGCATGTAGTTGCATATAAGCTTTGAGTCAAGTGATGATGGTTCTGATGATGAAATCCCATTATATGTAAAAATTGATGTGCATAAGGAGAATAATACATGTGGTGAATAGTGCATATGTGGAGGGTATGCAAGTACATGTAGTTACACACCTTGAAGGGATGCATGAGATAAGGAGCATAATTGTGGACACCATATGTCAAATACAACTACATAATGAGTCACATATTCAAAATGCAACACTTGATAAAGCTGAAAAGATGGATAATGTAAAAAATGAAATAGATGTGCATATAGACAATGTAGCAGATCAAACACATAGGTACGATGTCAGTCAACTAAGTGATGTCAATGGTCCGACAAGTTTAAGGTATGCCTTCTATAATTAGATTGAACATTTAACATCATTCATGGTAAGTATGCATGTTAAATTCTTGTTTACATGTAGAAGCGATCCATCATCCCAAAGTTTTGATGATATAATACATAATAATATGCTAAATGCATGTGAAGATAATATTAAAAAGGTTAATGCTGATGAAGAAGAATGACATATGCAAAATGCAAACCAAGGATCCCAAAGCATGCAGTATGATACATATGATTATCTTGTGTTGTAATACAATATCTTGAAAATTCTCAACATGGTTAATGTTTTGCAGGAATGTGGTATGTAGATTTCGCAATGAAACAGATTATAGAGTATTTTGATTGTAAGTCCATGAGTTGATTAATAAAATGGATAAATGCACCAAAAAATGCAATGAAGCACATGTTTTTTCATGTGCAATAGGGTTGTCAACACTCAACAATTTGATCATGTGAAAAATTATCAAGAGTGATTGAAAAATTATGAGATACAACAAAATTACAAGGTCAAATTTAAGAGGAGTTGCAATAATAGAGTTATAATCATATGTATAAAAGGAACTTCCCCTAGAAGATCCATTACTCAAGGGTGCATAGTACCAATTACTTTTGGATTAGAACATTTGAAAACAAGAACACTTGTGGTGGTTCATATGGTAATGTGCAAGTGGTGCATGTGCTAACAAAATGGGTTTTTGATGTTATACGTGACCGACTACACGATCAACCATCAATGACTTTGCAACAGATCATCAATGATATTTCTTATGATCGAGAGGTTAAACATAGTTATAAGCAATAGTGCTTGAAAAAATAAAAGGCACAAGTAAAGCTTTATAATTCTTTCAAAGACTCCTACAAAGAGCTTCCTGCAAACATTCATCAGTTCAAGACTACAAATTCAAGCTCATTGGAATCATTGAAAATGAAAGGACATATTGGTTCAAGTACCTATTCATTTCTCTAAGACCTTACATTGAAGGGTTTATACAAGGATATAGTCCACTCCTCCTTGATGGTACTTTCTTGAAGGAAAAGTACATGGGCATATGATTAGCAACACATTATGTTGATGCTTGCGAATAGATGTGCACCGCAACATTTGTGATTGTAGACAAAGAATCTATTTGTTATCATCGCAAAATTTTTACTTTTGCAAGTCAAACTGACCTTTGAAAAAGATTTTGAAAATAACTCGCCTCCGTTTTAAAATGCGGGATAATTTCGAAGAATGGGACTCGCCTGTCGGTATGAGGTTCAACCGTTCCTGGTGCCTTTACCAGGGGTAATTAAACCAAGGATCAATTGTGTGCTTAGCTTTGCTCAACTTGTCTAAATCATGTTCTATTTCCTAAATGCACAAAGAATCAGGCATGTGCTATGAATTTTCTGAAAATGCATATTTGAAAACATGATGTTTGCTTTGAGATTTGAAATACTTGGAGAATTCTTGGAAAAGATAACACTTGGAAAATCATGAACTTAGTGAGAGAATATTTCTGAGGAAAAGTGAAAATCGATTTTTGAAGAAATCTTGAAGTTTTGTGAAAATCGATTCTAAGGAATTTCAAATAACTTTGAAAAACTTGATTTCTTTGAATTAGAACTTGGAAATTGAAGCTATAACTTGTAAAATCGAATTTTGAACTTTAAAAAATACTTGAAATATCATTTGAAAACTTAGAGTTTTGAGAAAATCAATTTTAGAATAAGACTTAGAAATTTTGAGAAAATTGATTTCTCTGAATTGAAATTGGAATTTGCAAATGAATGAATTGAATGAATATGGATTTGAAAGACTTGATTTTGAGGAATTGAGAAAATCCTTTTTGTATTTTTGAGAAATGCAGTGCATTTTGAAGTTAGCCTAAGAGTGTAGGCTGAATGTGGCTAATATGAAGATTACAAATCTGGGTCTCATTCGTATTCTGACTATGGTCATAAATACAAATTCCACCAAGTTTGTCAACTCCATAAGAGCTAGTGCACGTGCCATTCGTGTAGACCTGTAAACACCCCAAATTTTCACTTACCTCTACAACATTCCCACCAAGCATCATCATTCAGCCTCTGAAATCGCCGGAGGGCAAAATGGTCATTTTCTGAGCTCGGACCTTGCAAAAGTCTAAATTTCATCTGCAACTCTTAAAATTTCTTTATTTTTATCTCAGATGTTCAAAATTTTACTCCTGACAGGAGACAGAATCTCCAAGTCTTGGTTCAAGATTCTATTGCATAAGACATGACATTGCATATCATTGCATGAGCATTTCATATCACTGCACTGCACAGCATGTCATTTCGAGGTCCAGAACTCTTGATTTCAAAATTTTCAATCCAGATTCGAGTTTCAACTCTTTTCAAAACCCTGGGTCTTCAAAATTATCAATTCTTCCCATTTTACCCCCATGATTCTTAATTTCAAAATATTTCCTCAGGAAAACGATCTGGATAGTTTTCAATATGGATTTTAGCCACTTCAACTCAGATTTTGCCTTTTTGTTAGCTATTTCAAATATCTTCCTTTTACAAAATCGCCCTACAGGGGCCAACTCTTTCCAAAAATTTCTGTTTTACCAATTAGTCCAGATTTTATGAAAATTCCAAAAAGAAGTTGTTGTTTTATCCTTATTTCAATAAAGAAGCAATGTGGGACCCACACTGAGGTGGTGTCACACAAGCTTTTCTTTTGAAAATTTGAATTTTGAAAAACCCAAAAATATAGGAGCCTTGTCCCCTGGATTGGTGCCACTTGTCTTTTCTCTCTCCTCCCATTTCCATGCCAAGTGTCAGTGTGGGGCTACCTTAAGAAGCCGCCACATGTCATCCCATTTATCTGCCATGTGTTAGTATCCTATCATGTGCCATGTGTCATTTCAAAGAACACCAGGAGATGCCAAGTGTCATAGGTTGTCCTGTCTAGAAAAAGTGGAGGCTTGTCTCCTCTGAGGTGGCGCCACTTAAAGTGTGTCTCCTGCAGAGGACACGTGTCAACCTCTCCCTCCTTCAGAAAAAGTAGCCTGACACATGTCTCTCCCTACCTTTCTCAGAAAAATAGGAGACACGTGTCACTCCTAGCTTCCTCCAGAAAAGGTAGGCTTGTCCCCTCTGAGGTGGCGCCATTTGAAGAGTGTCTCCTGTAGAGGACACATGTCATTCTCTGCTCTTCTCAGAAAAAGTAGATGCCATGTGTCATTTCCTGCTCTCTTCAGAAAAAGCTAGAATTCAAATATTCAAATCTCTCCATAGGTAGCGCAAATCCTGAACTTCTACCTTTTTCATTTTGTCTGAGATGGTGCCACATGGCTTGGGCCTCCTTCTCTCCCCTCTGCCACGTGTCATTCTCTGCTTCTTTCAGAAAAAGCAGGTGACACATGTCTCCTTCTACCTCCTTCAGAAAAAATAGAGGACACATGTCACTCTTGGCTTCTATCAGAAAAGCAATCATTCAAAAATTTTAAGACAAGAGCTAGGTGGTAAAAATCCTGGAGTTCTACCTTTTTCTACTTGGCCAAGATGGCGCCACATGTTCCTTGCTTTCCTAACTGCCACATGGCATCGTAGGAGCCACTCTGAGGAACTGCCACATGTCCATCCTTCATTCCTCCAGAGCCAACCTCCATTTGAAATGCAAATTCACCTTCTGAGGTGACGCCATTTGAGAAGGCCTCACCAGACAGCTGACACTTGTCTGTCACATGTCCAGACCTCCTTGCATCAGAAAAAGTAGAAAAGCCCCCCCTCTGAGGTGGCGCATTTTGCTTCCTCTATTCATGTTCTTCTGCCACATGGCATCGTAGGAGCCACTCTGAGGAAATGTCACATGTCAGCCTCTCCTTTCCAGCAGAAAAGTAGAATTTGAATTCCTCTGAGGTGGCACAACCTGCTTCCTTCACTCCTGTCCTTCTGACACATGTCAAGAGCCTCTAGAGGTGGCGCCATATGGCATGCTCCTACTGTTTCCAGCTTTACACCTCAGATCACCTTTTGAGGTGGCGCCAATCCAGAGTCCCACTTGGCTTCAAATTTTATTTTTATTTTATTTTTAATAAAAGTAGCACACCATGAGGTGGCGCCACCTGAGGGCTCCCTGCAAAAGCCAAATTCGAATTTCAAACCCCCAGATAGCACCCCCTGAGATGGCGCCACATGGAGGGCTCAGATTGAGCCTGTTTGAAATTCAATTTTTTTCAGAAAATCTATAAAAACAAGGCTCCACGCCCAGCATGAGGAGACCATCTTTGAGAACTTTTTTTTGGACTTGGGAATTCGACCTAGCCTTCTTGAGAATCCGATTTTTGCACTTTGGAATTCATGCCCCCTTTGGCTCAGTGAAGAAGGCACGGTGGGTCGATTTTGGTGAATCATCCGAAGCTCGGATCGAAGGACAAACGAAGCCCGTGATAGCCGCCCCTTTCAAGAGCTTCAACGCTGCCTAACGAAGCAAGGTGCACCTCTTTTCCTCTTGAGTTGATTTCATAATTTGATTCGAGAGTCGTTTGAAGAAAGAGCTCATCCGAGAGATGGATCGAGCTATTCTCATAAAACGACACATATAAAAATACATGATTATGATTCCTTGATGGTTTTTAGCATTCATGCATTTAGCTAGATTTAATTTGCATTTTATTTCGTTAATTTATCATGTTTCATGAATTAATTAGGATTAATTTAACATTTATTTCAATTCTGCTCATTTTCAGTAGTTCTCTATTTTTGTCAGTCAGTCCACACGTCATTTCATGCATTTATTTTTTATTAACAATCCCAAAAAAATCACGAAATGATTCCTTAGGTGTCCCTAGAATTTTGCCAAAATTTAGGAAGCATTTGAATTTGTTTATTGCGGTAAACATTCAAAATGGCAAGTCGAGTTTTGTTACCCGGGATGCGTTTTAAAAATTATTTTCCGACTTGTAAAATCTAGATCTCCCTCATGGAAGATCCAATTTTCGATCCAAAAGATGTTATGAACTCGGGAGAATGTATAGTTTTTAACCGGATTTTATCAGATTTTTATGATTTTTTTTTATATCTGACAAAAATCCGAGAGTTCGGGACACGTGTCATAGCCTGATTTGGGCCTTTGAGACTTTGGATCGACTTAGGTCGATGGGTTCTCTTTGTGTGTTACTCCAAATCCAAAACTGTAAAAAGTGAAAGTTATGTCCGAGGTGTCCTCTGTTTGCATCTGAAAGACTGTGATTTTTAGAACAGTAGTGATATCTGTTTCGAATTTTTCTTGTCAGTCCTTTGTTTTGTTATATTTGTCTGTCATGTTATTTTAGGCATTAAAAGTTATATTTTTATCCGTATTTTTATTGATCAAATGCCGAATTCATGAACATAAAAGTTGTCCATGTAAGTGTCTTGAGTATCTCTGTTAAATATCATAAATTTTCATGGCTGTTTTCTATTTTTTTAGCATTTTACATCAGATTAGGGTGATTTTTACATCTGTCAGAACTAAATCCCTGTTACTGAACTCACCATGGCTCAAATCCCGAGGCCGTAAAAACCAAAAATGTTCCATTTCGGGTCCTTTAGCAGTCTGCAAAATATCAGAAGTTTTTATGGAGTAAATCTTGCATTATCATATTAGGCATTGCATTTGGTTCGGATCCATAGGCAAAATCCACCATTTTAGGACTTTCTTTAAATTTTAGCATTCAAATCATTTCATTTCGTGATTTTTAGCATTCTAGGCTGTTTATCAGAGTAGGTAAATACTTCATACCGAATTTGGTGCAATTTGGAATCCATTTGAGGTTCGGATTAGCCATAATACCAAAACAGGGTCCCGCAGGACCCAGATCCAAGTGAAAAAAAAAACAAATGAAGTTCGTTATTTTGGATAAATTGCAAAATGTCAAATTCTGATTTTACAGTCCTAATGTGTTTAGCAGCATGTCATAATGTCTCATACTGCATTTCATCATCATTTGATTCAATTTGAATTTTAAAATCTCAATTTTACCAAGTTTTCCTTCAAAAACCCTGATTTTAAAGGTATAACTTTAATTCTAGGGGTATTTTGGTCATTTTGACCCCAATTCCGAATTTCAAACTATTTTCCACCGAATTTCCTGCATTTACATCATTTCAAATATCAAGGAAGCATGAGATTAGGGTTTATGTCCAAATTAAATCCAATAATTTCATAATATTATTGGAAAATCTTGGAAAAACCCACATATTTGAGCTAACCCTATTTCAAGTTTGGCAGGGACATTCAAATGAAGGAGCTGAAGTCTGCAATTTCCATTTATTTAGTAATGTAATAATGTAAATTTTGGAATAAGAGATTTAAATTTCTGCTTAGACTAGGATGCATATCATATAGTTTGAATTTATGTAATATCCTGCTTCTATGATTCATGCATTTTATTTCAAAAGCACTATGGATGTTCACGAATGGCACGTGCACCAACTCTTAGGGAGTTGATGGACTCGGTGGAATCCATATTTACGGCCCTAGTCGGAATATGGACGAGACCCAGATCCATCATCTTTCTACTAGTCACATTGAGCCTACACTCTTAGGCTATCTTAAAATGCACATCATATTTCCAATATTTTCAAAGTATTGTGCATTAAATCAATTAAACTCTGAATATATTCATGGCCACAGTCAGGATATGTGAATGATTTATTTTGATTTAATACACATTTTCCCAACAAATTTATTAGAAAATCTTTCAAAGTGCATTCATTCACTCATTTGCATCATGAGATCATTGGTTTTCTCATGATTTTCTCAAGAAAACTTCATTCTCAAGAAAATCGATTTCTCAAGAAACTCTAAGGATTTTTCAAAATCGGCTTTTCCCAAGTCAAGTTTTTCCACAGTTTTCCATGGAAAAGGTTATTTTCTCAAGATTTTCAAAAGAAGTCTCTCATCTTTCTCCAAGATCAAAATCAATTTCCAAATATTTCAAAGGTAAAATTCCCAGGATTTCGATTTCCCAAGTTTTGAATTTCCTTCTCCAAAGAGTCTTCCTATAAATTTTCCATCATTTTCCTAAAAAAATTCTCAAAGTTCGAGTTTTCCTAAGAAGTGTTTCCCTTTTCAAATGTTCACCTTTTCTCAAGAATCACTTCCATTTTCCCAGGATTTTCAACCATTCGTGATTTTCCCACATCTTTATGAACTTTCTCATGATTTCAAAAACACTTTTCATCTGAGTTTCATGCGAAATTGACTTTCAACTTTTTCCTAAGAAATGTTTTTCAACTCCAAACGTTTTCCAAGCATACATCATGTTTTTCCAACTTACAATTTCCAAAGTCTCATAGCACATGCCTGAATTCTCTGTGCATATAGGATAGAACATAATTTCGATGATTTAACTAAGTTAAGCACAATTTTGGTCCTTGGTTCGATTACCTCTGTTAAAGGCGGCAGGAACGGTCGAACCTCGTACCGACAGGTCGAGCCCCATCCCATGGATTTTCCCGCAATTTTCAAAACGGAGTAGAGTATTTCAAAACATTTACCAAAATCCGGTCAAGTTTGAATCGCGAAAGCGTTTCTCCCTCTCTCTCTTCTGCAAGGAAGGGAAGACGGAAAAAATTTCGCGACGAAAACAAGACCATAGTGAATTTGTAATATGTGCATGAATAATGCATTCATAGCAGTTATATATATCAAAGTTTAAACTATATGCAATGCATCCTATTCTATGCAGGAATTGAAATTCTTATTCCAAATTTACATTTAATTTACATCACTAATTGAATTTAAATACATGAACAATAAAATCTTCAATGTACCTGCAAAACTAGAAAGCTTGATTAGTGAATATATGTTGGCTTTTCTAGATTTATCCAGTAATATCTAGAAATTACTGGATTTTACTAGATATAAGCCTTTTTGCCATGATTCCATTAAATTAAAATGATGAAATATGCAATAAAATTTAATAAATAAGAAATATAAGATATGAAATTTCGAAATTGGGGTCAAAATGACCAAAATACCCCTAATAACAAGACTATGGCCTTGAAATTAAGGTTTTTAGAAAGATATTTGATAAAATGCAAGTTTTGAAG
Organism: Nuphar pumila; assembly: GCF_984573655.1. Taxonomy (NCBI): domain Eukaryota; kingdom Viridiplantae; phylum Streptophyta; class Magnoliopsida; order Nymphaeales; family Nymphaeaceae; genus Nuphar; species Nuphar pumila. Next base: position 31,043,321 of record NC_143262.1, on the reverse strand, counting down.
TTCAAATAAAAATAAATCAAACTAAATATGATATGACATGCTTAAAAATGTGAAAACTAGGGTTAGGGATTTCGAAATTGAGGTCAAATGACCAAATTACCCCTGATAGCAAGACTATGTCCTTGAAATCAGGGTTTTCTGAAATGGATTTTGGTAAAAACTTGGGATTTATGATTGAAATAAAGTCAAATAGGCACAAAATTAAGCATGAAACATCTTAATATGATTCTAAACATGAAAAAACCCTAAAAACATAAACTTGTACACAAAAATCAAGAAATATCACAAATACCATGATTTTGGCAGTGTTTTTGGATCTTTCAGGGACCCTGTTTTGCAATTTGATCAATTCAGGCATCAAACGGATTTCAAAACTCATAAAAATTGGTACTTGCACTTGTTATGACCCTAATGTTGGATTGGAATTATAAAAATAATTTTTTGACATTAATTTAATCCGAAAATTGCATTAACAACCTAAAATAAGCTATTTTTAACCTAGGTCACAAACCAGTTTCAGAGTTAGACCTGAATCAGGGGTCAATCCTCCATGAAAACTTTTGAGTTTTTACAGAGATAAACTAGGAAGAAAAAAAGATATTTCCCAATTTACAGATTGGTAAACCCTAACGAGTTTTAAATTTAAAATCACACTTTCTGTCAAAGGAAAAATACTAAACAGATATCAAAAAATCTCAAAATTTCACAGTAGATATATCTAATCAATATGAATCCATGGCACTTTACAAATCTCAAATCAGATATAGGATGAGAAAAATATCATAACAGCAAGTTACCTTCTTGATTTTAACAACGATTTTAAAGCTTTAAAAACCCGATTTGATGTCTAATTTTTCTGACAGGGTTCCCGAATTCCAAAATCTCTGATTTTTTTTACAGTAGTTTATTTACATATGCATGTATCACATATAAAAAAATCAGGAATTAACAGTAAATATTTCAATCCGAAACAGCATGCTCTTTTATGTTCTAAACTAAAAACACACAGAAATCTAATAAAATCTAATAAAACTTGCATTAACTAATAAAAACAATAAAAGAAATACTAAAACAGTGAAATAAAAATTATTTCTATACTGGAAAACGTGTAATAAACATGAAAAAACACATAAATAAATAAAACTTAGGGAATCAAGGGCTGAAATTTGATGTTACCTTTAAAAGCATGGATTTAACCCATTAAAAGGGTAAATCACATGTTTTATTGGTTAATAATGCAAAAGATAATGCTAAAATCGATTATAATGGATTAGAATCCCTGTAAAACACAAAAAACAGAGTTAGATCATCTTCTTGAACCTCTCTTGAGGTTCTTGAACTTGAATCCATGGTTTAATCCATGAAGGGAATGGAACCAATGGCTAAAATTGATTTAAAAACATGAAAAAATATTGAATAAAACTAAAAAATATTAAAAATATTACCTTGGTGCTTGCAGCTGCAATGGAGGAATGTGGAGATGCTGGAGAGGAGAGAGAACCCACGAAAATTTTAGAGAGAAAAGACCCCCCTTTATGTCCCCTATTTATAATTTTTTTTTTTATTTGTTTAGGAAGAGTTTTGATTTTTTTGGACTCTTTTTAATTGTTTTTGATAAACCACATGAGGAGGACGATTTTTTTGAAGAATTCTAACCTAAATGGACTCTAATTAATCCCTAATTAACACCTAATTAAACCCTAGAAAGTCCAAATGTGGCACCACCTAGTATGGACCCACATTTGGTTTTTAAAACTTGAATTTAAAACCTTTAAAAACCAATGGTTTAAAACTTAAATAAAATGGATTTTTAAAATTGATTTTGACTCCTCTAAACCCCTAACCTAACTAGGACAATGACTAACCCTAGTCTAACCTTGACTTCTTCAAATGTGGCGCCACCCCGAGTGGGCTCCACTTGAATTTTCAAAAGTGATTTTAAAACTTGAAAATGAGAGGTTTTTGAAAAGAGATTCAAAAGTAGACTTGAAATCAAAAGTTTTGAAATGGCATAGAGTTCCAACTGGGTCATAACTCCTTTGGATATGGCTCCAACTGAGTGGACCCCACATCTGAGTTTTGAAAATTTGAAATAAATACTGAAAATGGCTTTGAAAAGGGGTTAAAATCAATAGTTGAAATTCAAAGTTTTGAAAGTAGAGTCTCAAGCGAACTGGAACTCCGGGTTAGAGTCCTGGTTTTTTAGGACTCTGTGATTTTGGTTTTTAAAAGCCAAATGAAGGAGTTTTTGAAAAGATTTCATCGAAAATTGTGAAACAAGTCAGAAAATATAGTCAGGGTTAGACTCCTAACTCAATCAGAACTCTGAAATAGAGTCCTGAATTAACTAGACTCTACAAAATGACCTAATTTTTGAAAACAAATGAAAATAAATGAAAATGGAATAAAAACAGACTTCAAAACAGACTCTTGACTGGACTAGGACTCCGGGACAGAGTTCTGATCGGACTGAAACTCTAGATTTTTTTGGTATTTTTCTGAAAAACAAATAAAAGAACTTGTCAAAACAATGAAAACAATAACGAATATTGGAATAAAACAGAGTTTTGATTCAACTGAGACTCTGAGGACAGAGTCCTGATTGAACTAGGACTCTCAGATTTTTGGATTTTCTGAGAAAACAAATGAGAGAATTTTGAAAAATAGTTAAAAATAGGATAAAATTGAAGTTTTGGTTCAGAGTCCTGATCTGATTAGGACTCTGAGAAAGAGTCCTGATTCGATCAGAACTCTAAGAATTTTAGTTTTCTGATAAGCAAATGATGAAATTTGGGCAAAGCTTTTGAAAACCAGTGAAAATGAAGTACTAAAATCAATTTTGGATAGAGTCCTGATTCGATCAGGACTCTGAGGTAGAGTCCTGATTCGATCAGGACTCTGAGGTAGAGTCCTGATTCGATCAGGACTCTGGGATAAAACCTCAGAATTTTAAAATTCTTTGATAAAAGTGTAATAGTTTTGGTAAATTGAAAGATTTCTGAAAGATTCTCTCAAAATTGAAATCAGGATCAGAGTCCTGATCCAACTAGGACTCTCTGAACAGAGTCCTGTTTTGACTGAAACTCTGAGTTTCTGACTCATTTTGAAAGATTTGATTAAAAATAGATAAAATAGCTGTAAAAGATTAGAGTCCTAATCCGATTAAAACTCTGAAGAAGAGTCCTGATCCGACTGGACTCTTGGAAAAAGAGTCCTGATCCAACTAAGACTCTAAAATTTTGGCCAAAATAGAAGATTTTCAAAGGTTTTCTCCGAAAACAGGTAAAAAGGTAGTGAAAAGTAGAGTTCTGATCCGATTGGACTCTGGAAAAAGAGTTCTGATCCAACTAGGACTCTGAAATTTTTGGAGATTTTTGACAAGTAAAGGAATCCAGAAGCGACACCACCTAAATGGGTCTCATTTGAGAATTGAAATCAATTAAAATTGAGTTTGAAATGAATCCAGATTGTTTTCTGAGAAAATATTTCGAAATATAAAGTCCTGGGGTTGGAAAATGACAGAATATTGAATAAAAACCCAGGTTTTGAAATTGATTTTTGAAAGAAAAGCTTTAAAACTCAATTCTGGATTGAATATTTTGAAAACAAGAATGCTGGATCTCAAAAATGAGATGTAATGACATGCAATGCAATGAAATGGTATGCCGAAGTCATGCAGTGATATGCAATGACACAGGAAATGTAGACACTGAATGAGAGTGAAAATTTGGGGTGTTTACAGATGCCACTCTTTGCTGCTAAGCCGGTTGAAAGCTGAGCTTAGTGGCAAAGAAAACACACCAAATTTGGATTATAAAAATGCCCCAGTTAGATGAATCTAACTGGGTATGAAAGAATTAGCTCAAGTGATGATGGTAGATAAGAAATGGAGAATAAGGAGAAAATTTCGCTTCAAAAGAAGTGAGATTCAGGTTTTTCCCTTGACCTGGATGGGACGGAAAATACCTCGTATGTAATGAAGCTCAGATTTAACCCTTAACCTGACCGGGAAATGAAATACCTCATTAAAATGAAGCTCAGATTTAACCCCTTATCCTGACCGGGAAATGAAATACCTCATCAAAGGAGGCTCAGGTTTGTACCCTTATCCTGATTGGGCAGAGATGAAATACCTTATCAAATGAGGCTCAGGTTTATACCCTTAACCTGACCGGGAAATGAAATACCTCATCAAAATGAAGCTCAGGTTTATACCCTTAAGCTGATCGGGCAATGAAATACCTCATCAAAGGAGGCTCAGATTTATACCCTTAACTTGATCGGGCAAAAATGAACGGAATCCTCGAAAGAAGAGACCGTGATGGAACCTTCAGATTTTGCACAATAAATCCAATAGGGGTTTTGCAAAAGGATGGAATTGGGGTCCCTAAAGTTTGAAAAGGGATTTGATTTTGGGCGCCTCATTGCTGAGACTAAGTAACTTTTGAAATTGCCTTTTGCTGGAATTGGTGGCTTAACCTCAAGCCGAAATTGGACTGTCTATGGTAGTTCAGTGGGGACACAAGGAAGTGTGCGAATCTGAGAGCCCATGCGCTCAGATTACATCAAAGAAGGGAAGGAATCTTGAAAACTCTCGTCATCAAGTCCTAAAAGGGATGGTGTCAGGATGTGCCAAAGATGAACCTCAAGCTCTCGCTTCATGCCAGGATAGGTAGAAAATATTGCCAAAATGTTGAAAATTATTGTTGATTCAAAATAATTGAAAATGATGCATATTGTTTCGAAAGTATTCCCTCTTTTCTACCTGAAGTATTACCTCCGACTGGGCTTAACTCCGTAGAATCAAAATTCGAATTCAAATTGCTTGCGATTGACTTTCTTTCAAGGAAGCTATCAATTTCCTTGATATGAGCAGAAAAGAGAGTATTCTTGATATTATGAAAGCAATTGGTGAAAGAATATTGATAACAGAATTTCACAAAATTTAAAGAAGATTCTTGGTAGATTCAGCAGTCTGATATCCTGGGATTCTTTTCTCATGATGATCTTTTTGCACTCTCTTTTTAACAGAATTAGAGCTCTCTTGGATTTTTTCGGGAATTACATCATCCTTCATTTTGGAGATGTCCTGACTTTTCTCTCTTTTTGGGAAGGGTACGTCACAAACTCCTTCATCTTGGAGATGTTCCGATCCTTCTTTTCTCTCAGGGATTATCTTGACAATTATTGGCTCTTTGGCGAAAAATCTCTTGATGATAGCGAAAATTAAATATCCTTTAGGGTTTAACGGGAGGCTCATCGCATCTGCCTTCATCTCGACAGTGCTCTGGACTTTCTCTGGAAGGATCCGTCAAAAACTCCGTCATCTTGGAGATGATTCAAATCTTCTTTGGCCTCGGGGGTCGACTCGCTTAATTCGCCTTCATCTTGACGACAATTGAGAGATCCCTTTTGCAGATATTTAATTGTACCTTAGGTGATTGAGGAGATATGAAGATTGAGTGGATTTTTCTGTATCACCCAGGATATTTCGACTGCTTTATTTTTCAAGAATGGTCTTTAAAAATGTGCCATTGACTGCGATCAACATTGATCACTTATGGCTTTGCAACAACATTGAATTTCCTTTGCTGGCCATATCGAGGATTTATTCTGCATCCTTTTGGTTGGCCAATAGAAAGATTTTGAATTTTGAATCATTTTTCGCGAAAGTTTTGTCCTTTCGGAAGTAATACTGAAGGTATTCTGAGGTAATGTTTTTGTGCAATAAAGATTTTGAAATCAACAAATATTTAATGACAAATTGACAAAATTTTCTTGAAATCTTTTGTGTAAGCGAGCACTTGAAGCACAACGCAACACATCCATGACTAAACTGAATTCTGAAAAGACTTAGTAAGAGATCAACTCGAAGGTTAGGTTTGGTTTTGATTTACCAGCTCGAAAGCAGGATTTGTTGACCGACCAGCTCGAAAGCAGGATTTGTTTTGACTTACCAGCTCAAAAGCAGGATTTGTTGACCGACCAGCTCGAAAGCAGGATTTAATTTGACCGACCAGCTCGAAAGCAGAATTTGTTGACCGACCAGCTCGAAAGCAGGATTTAATTTGACCGACCAGCTCGAAAGCAGGATTTGTTGACCGACCAGCTCGAAAGCAGGATTTGTTTTGACCGACCAGCTCGAAAGCATGATTTGTTGACCGACCAGCTCGAAAGCAGGATTTAATTTGACCGACCAGCTCGGAAGCAGGATTTGTTGATTTGAAAATGATTGACATTAATGAAGTTGTAACCCGAAGGCTTGGAAAATGATAGGTATTGATAAAGTTGTAAACCGAAGGTAGGAGCATGACTGATGTTGATAAGATTGTAACCCAAAGGCTTGAATTGAGAATCTGATAGAGTGGGCGTCCCAGAGGCCTGATTGATCAAATTGGATGATCCGGAGGTCAAGATTTGAGAATTACATGACCCGAAGGTCGAAATTGGGAGTCGAACGACACAAGGGATTGAAATGGGAAATCAAAGGTTGAGATTGAAAAATTGAATAACCCGAAGGTCGAAGTTGAGAATTTGAATGACCCGAAGGTCGAAATTAGAATTTGAGTGACCCAAAGGTTGAAATAGAGAATTGGGAATCGGAAATTGGAAATTGGAAATTGGAAATTGGAAATTGAAAATTGGAAATTGGAAATTGAAAATTGGAAATTGGAAATTGGAAATTGGAAATTGGAAATTGGAAATTGGAAATTAGAAATTGGAAGTTTAAAAATTGAAAATTGGAGATTTAAAAAATTGGAAATTTAAAAATTGGAAATTGGAAATTGGAAATTGGAAGTTTAAAAATTGGAAATTAGAAATTGGAAATTGGAGATTTAAAAATTGGAAATTGGAAGTTGGAAGTTTAAAAATTGGAAATTGGAGATTTAAAAATTGGAAATTTAAAAATTGGAAATTTAAAAATTGGAAATTGGAAATTGGAAATTGGAAGTTTACAAATTGGAAATTGGAGATTTAAAAATTGGAAATTAGAAATTAGAAATTGGAAGTTTAAAAATTGGAAATTGGAGATTTAAAAATTAGAAATTTAAAAATTGGAAATTGGAAATTGGAAATTGGAAATTTGGAATTTGGTAATTGGGAATTTAAAAATTGGAAATTGATTGACTCAAAAGGTCGTCATTTGAAATTGGAAATTGGATGACCTAGAGATCACAATTGTGAATTGGTTTATTGGGAACAACATGGGTTCTATAGGGATTCAGCCTAAGAACGACATTGGTTCAATTGAGAACGACATTGGTTCACTGGGAACGACATGGGTTCCATAGGGATTCAGCCTAAGAACGTGGATCAGGTGCTAAACTGGGTTTGAGGGAAGATTCGAATCGGAATTCAAGTCTTTAAGGAAAAACTAGATGAATTGGATTTTGAAAGAGGGTTTGGGTCGGAACTCGGATCTTCTAGACCAATTTAGAAGGAAAAGAAAACTCGGGTCGAAACCCGAATCTTCGAAGGAAAACTAGATCTATTGTGGAAGGAAATGAAATTCGAGTCGGAACTCGAATCTTGAAGGAAAGGTAGATCAATTTGGAAGGAAAGAAAATTTGAGTCGAAACTCGAATCCCGAAGAAAAACTAGACATGTTAGAAGGAAAGGAGATTTGAGTCGGAACTCGAATCCCGGACGAAAACTAGATTAACTAGAAGGAAAGAAAATTCGAGTCGAAACTCGAATCCCGAAGGAAAACTAGACCGGTTAGAAGGAAAGGAGATTTGAGTCGGAACTCGAATCCCGGACGAAAACCAGATTAACTAGAAGGAAAGAAAATTCAAGTCGAAACTCGAATCCCGAAGGAAAACTAGATCGGTTAGAAGGAAAGGAGATTTGAGTCGGAACTCGAATCCCGGACGAAAACTAGATTAACTAGAAGGAAAGAAAATTCGAGTCGAAACTCAAATCCCGAAGGAAAACTAGACCGGTTAGAAGGAAAGGAGATTTGAGTCGGAACTCGAATCCCGGACGAAAACTAGATTAACTAGAAGGAAAGAAAATTCGAGTCGAAACTCGAATCCTGGAGAAAAACTAGATCAATGTGGACACTGAATCTTAAAGTGTACCAGTGCAAACACCGGATTTCGGAAATGTACCAATACAAGCATTATGTCTTAAAAAATTACCAGTACGAATACTGGGTTTTGGAAGATTACTAGCACGAGCACTGGATTTTGCAAGATTACCAGTACGAGCACTGGATTTTAAATGGTTACCAGTACAAGCACTGGGTTTTTAAAAGGTTACCAGTACGAGCACTGGGTTTTGAAAGATTACCAGCACGGACACTGAATTTTTGAAGAATTACCAGCACGAACACTGGATTCTGAAGAATTACTAATTGATTTTGATGGAAGATTTTTAGTCTTCACCCACACGACGACTTGGACAACTGTCGGAGCCTCAGGATTTATCCCTTACCCTGAATGGGTAGTTCGATGCAAATGCACATTGATGCATATGAATGCAGGTGAATGCAAATGAATGCATGCAAATGAATGCATGCAAATGCAAATGAATGTAAATGGGTGCACATGCGTGCAAAATGAGAGATTTGTTTGATCCTGCCTGCATACAGGGTATTTGCAGATAAAATGAAAAATTAAAAATGCCCCAGTGTAATGGGGGAAGAATATTTTGAATAAAAGGATAAATGATTGATGTTCGAAGAGCGCTCTCTGAAGGTGACACGGCAACTGGCTTTTGATTGATTCAAAAGAGACTCGGAAGAGGTCATTCCTCATGAAAGAACATTTTGCAGAGAAGGAGAATAAAAGTGGCACCGAGCTTGCGGGAAAAATAGACAACTTTATTGATATATTGACGGAAAGTGATAAATCAAGGAAAGACAAACAGGATTGCATCATCCCTTTAAAATAATAAAAGTGAGATGAGAAATTGGGAAGGCGCTAGTGTTGTCAATTTCTTGAATGATTGAGGAAAAGCATGATCAGGATGATTGGTCCTTCTTTTCATTTTCAACAAGGAGATTCTTGTCAATGCAGTCTTGGACAATATTTTTAAAGACAAAGTAGTGCTCGGTATCGTGACCCATTGCCCGATGAAACCGGCAGAACTGATCTTTAAACCTTCCCATGGTTACAGGAGGATCCGCTATCTTGGGGAGTCTAACCATCCCTTTGGTTATCATATATTGCAGAACTTGCTCGAGCGGTTGTTCTAAGGGAGTAAAACTGCGATCGTATCCCCAACCGTCATGCTTTGGTCTCCCTTGGGGCTTTAATTCTAGTTGGATGCTTGAGAGAGGGCTGTCATTCTGCCTACTGATTCTGTCCTCTTGTCTTATATGATCATCTCTGCTAGGATTTGGGTTTCCTGATCCATTAGTGTGGTTCTTTCTGCCACCCCTTTTGTTTTTACCATTGTTGTTGCCTGTGGTATTCACCAAGAAGGTGACACATGATTTCTGGGTATCAGAGCTGCCTTTTGAGAGTGTGAGACTCTCATATACCCCATTCTCTAATCCCATCTCGAGCCATTCAGCTCATTCTACCAATTCGATGAAAGATCGTGCCGGGGAAGTGGAGATCAGGCCTCTCAAAGGTTGGGAGAAATTATTTAGAATGACTGACAATGCATGCTCCTCTGATATTGGATCCTTCATTTGATTGCAGGTGGATCTCTATCTGTGGATAAAGTCTCTGGCTTTTTCACTGCTCTTCTGCTTCAGATTGTAGAGGTGATTCAGGGTGGGTAGCACCTCAGTGTTGAATAAAAATCGCTCAATAAATAGATTGACCACTTTGTCGAATTCTTTCAACTCAATGGGATTGATGTGCTCTGAATACCATTTTGCGGCGGTGCCCTGCAGACTGCGAGGAAAACATCTGAACAAAGCGCGATTATCTCTCTTGAATCTATTGCATTCTGCAAAGAACATAGCCAGGTGAGCCTTGGGATTGCCAGTCCCATCAAATTTGACAAATTTGCGGGGGAGATCTTCTAGGCTGTCATCCCCTTCCAGACCATCATAGAAATCCTCGCTTGTGAAGACCTTCTTGCCTTTATCGCGAGCTTGCAGATCCTTGACCATTTTGACTACGTCTCAGAGTTATGGCTGAGTAGGATCGTCAACAGACTAATTTCTATACTTATAAGCCGCCCCCTGCCTCTGAGTTGACCTTTTGAATTCTTGTTTGGTTTCATACTCTTTATCAGTATCATCTGCTGATTCTGACTCATCCGACATTTCCTCATGGCGATTCTGCTTTTTAATGATTTTCACATTCTTGGCTGTGTGATCCCTATCCTTCTGCTTGATCTGAGTCTGCTCGGCACTGACTTCAGATTATTCTGCCAACATCTTGCTCATCATCTTTTTGAACATGACGTACATCTGGGGATCCACGTCATCCTCTGCTTGCGAGACTTCGGGGTGAGTCTATTTCCTCTTCTGAAGCGATTGAGTATGCGACGCCTTCAACTGATGCGGTTTTCTTTCCGGACCTTGTTTGAACCACGATGAAAAATGCCAATGCTTTCTGTAGAGTAAAAGAATGGTTTAGACTGAAGATTTTTTTGAGAGAAATAGAGAAGATGTAGGAGATGTCAAGGACTCGAAAAGAGATGAAAATTCGGCAGACATGGAGAAAAGAAGTTTGACAAGGTTTCAACATTTGAAAAATTGCAAGCAGGATCAAAATAAGGTTGGAAGTTCGAGATCCAGAAGAAAGAAAGGATGAAAATCATCTGGAGTTTTGAAGAAAATAAAGGAGAATTTGGAAAATCGTCCAGGGTTTGAATAAAACAGGAATTTTAGATAGTATATGGAAATTGATTGGGGATTTCTGAAAAATCGTCCAGTATTTTGGAAATATGGAAAATAACAAGGAAATGACTATAACACATTCAATTACATTCTGCACAAACAAGTATGCACATACAACACTCCCTAAAAGCTGACTCTAGATGCACAAGTTTTGAAATAGCTGTAGGACCTTAATCCTAACTCTAAAGTTCAGATCATCTGTGTCCAATCCAGTTATGTTGATATACTCAAGCCAAGGCCCGATGTACGTGGCATAAAATCAATTTCTCCGGTTCTAGGTTCAAGTTTTCTAACATCCTTGAGCACCTGCCGATATACGTTGGACTATGGCCCTTGGTACGTGACAGGGGGGTTTTCACCCAAATAGGTAGCCCAATTGTGAGGCTTTGTCCCGAACTATGGTTCTGGAAGAAAGCCCAGCAACGTGAAGACAAGGTAAAAGTAGGTGGGGTGGTTTTTGAAAACATGATCACATGCAAGAAAATCAGAAGGCTCTAAAACCTAAAGAAGTAGAGATTATAAAAATTTTGAAGAAACAAACATTGTTTTCAATCAAACCTAGATTGAGGAGGGTTGTATTAGACCTAAGTCTATGTGAGCATGAAAATTTTCTCCTCAATATGGTCCTACCAAACCATACTTAGTCTACATGCAATCCATGTCAGCTGGGTTTGAGTCTAGGCTCCTAGGTTCACATGATATCATGAAATAAAAGCTGACATTCCATGGAACACGATTTTGACAATTTGAACTAAGTTAAGCACACAATTGATCAGGCGAAGACAGGTCCCATCTCGGTCGCAAAACCTGTTATCATCGCAAAATTTTTACTTTTTGCGAGTCAAACTGACATTTGAAAAAGATTTTGAAAATAACTCGCCTCCGTTTTAAAATGCGGGATAATTCCGAAGAATGGGACTCGCCTGTCGGTACGAGGTTCAACCGTTCCTGGCGCCTTTACCAGGGGTAATTGAACCAAGGATCAATTGTGTGCTTAGCTTTGCTCAACTTGTCTAAATCATGTTCTATTTCCTAAATGCACAAAGAATCAGGCATGTGCTCTGAATTTTCTGAAAATGCATATTTGAAAACATGATGTTTGCTTTGAGATTTGAAATACTTGGAGAATTCTTGGAAAAGATAACACTTGGAAAATCATGAACTTAGTGAGAGAATATTTCTGAGGAAAAGTGAAAATCGATTTTTGAAGAAATCTTGAAGTTTTGTGAAAATTGATTCTAAGGAATTTCAAATAACTTTGAAAAACTTGATTTCTTTGAATTAGAACTTGGAAATTGAAGCTATAACTTGTAAAATCGAATTTTGAACTTTGAAAAATACTTGAAATATCATTTGAAAACTTAGAGTTTTGAGAAAATCGATTTTAGAATAATACTTAGAAATTTTGAGAAAATTGATTTCTCTGAATTGAAATTGGAATTTGCAAATGAATGAATTGAATGAATGTGGATTTGAAAGACTTGATTTTGAGGAATTGAGAAAATCCTTTTTGTATTTTTGAGAAATGCAGTGCATTTTGAAGTTAGCCTAAGAGTGTAGGCTGAATGTGGCTAATATGAAGATTACAAATCTGGGTCTCATTCGTATTCTCACTATGGCCATAAATACAAATTCCACCAAGTTTGTCAACTCCATAAGAGCTAGTGCACGTGCCATTCGTGTAGACCATAGTGAATTTGTAATATGTGCATGAATAATGCATTCATAGCAGTTATATATATCAAAGTTTAAACTATATGCAATGCATCCTATTCTATGCAAGAATTGAAATTCTTATTCCAAATTTACATTTAATTTACATCACTAATTGAATTTAAATACATGAAAAATAAAATCTTCAATGTACCTGCAAAACTAGAAAGCTTGATTAGTGAATATATGTTGGCTTTTCTAGATTTATCCAGTAATATCTAGAAATTACTGGATTTTACTAGATATAAGCCTTTTTGCCATGATTCCCTTAAATTAAAATGATGAAATATGAAATAAAATTGAATAAATAAGAAATATAAGATATGAAATTTCGAAATTGGGGTCAAAATGACCAAAATACCCCTAATAACAAGACTATGGCCTTGAAATTAAGGTTTTAGAAAGATATTTGATAAAATGCAAGTTTTGAAGTTCAAATAAAAATAAATCAAACTAAATATGATATGACATGCTTAAAAATGTGAAAACTAGGGTTAGGGATTTTGAAATTGAAGTCAAATGACCAAATTACCCCTGATAGCAAGACTATGGCCTTGAAATCAAGGTTTTCTGAAATGGATTTTGGTAAAAACTTGGGATTTATTATTGAAATAAAGTCAAATAGGCACAAAATTAAGCATGAAACATCTTAATATGATTATAAACATGAAAAAACCCTAAAAACATGAACTTGTACACAAAAATCAAGAAATATCACAAATACCATGATTTTGGCAGTGTTTTTGGATCTTTCAGGGACCCTGTTTTGCAATTTGATCAATTCAGACATCAAACGAATTTCAAAACTCATAAAAATTGGTACTTGCACTTGTTATGACCCTAATGTTGAATTGGAATTATAAAAATAATTTTTTGACATTAAATTAATCTGAAAATTACATTAACAACCTAAAATAAGCTATTTTTAACCTAGGTCACAAACCAGTTTCAGATTTAGACCTGAATCAGGGGCCAATTCTCCATGAAAACTTTTGAGTTTTTACAGAGATAAACTAAAAAGAAAAACATATATTTCCAAATTTACATATCGGAAAAATAATCTCCGGTTAGGGAGAAACCTTTCCGGCAATCTGAACTAGAATCTAACAAACCTAACAGGGGTTAAAACAACTACTTCAGATTGCAAATACAGACATAAATAGCAAACTTAATCAAAAATTTCTGAGATTTTAGAAATGAATAGTAGACATAAAAATAACAATACTCACTTTTTACAGATCATGAATCGGATCTGTGGTTTGAGATCTATGAACAACACAAGTCTGATTAGGGTTTCGGTAAACCCTAACGAGTTTTAAATTTAAAATCACACTTTCTGTCAGAGGAAAAATACTAAACAGATATCAAAAAATCTCAAAATTTCACAGTAGATAGATCTAATCAATATGAATCCATGATACTTTACAGATCTCAAATCAGATATAGGATGAAAAACATATCATAACAGCAAGTTACCTTCTTGATTTTAACAATGATTTTAAAGCTTTAAAAACCTGATTTGATGTCTGATTTTTCTGACAGGGTTCCCGAATCCCAAAATCTCTGATTTTTTTACAGTAGTTTATTTACATATGCATGTATCACATATAAAAAAATCAGGAATTAACAGTAAATATTTCAATCCAAAACAGCTTGTTCTTTTCTTTTCTAAACTAAAAACACACAGAAATCTAATAAAATCTAATAAAACATGCATTAACTAATAAAAACAATAAAAGAAATACTAAAACAGTGAAATAAAAATTATTTTTATACTGGAAAACGTGTAATAAACATGAACAAACACATAAATAAATAAAACTTAGGGAATCAAGGTCTGAAATTTGATGTTACCTTTAAAAGCATGGATTTAACCCATTAAAAGGGTAAATCACATGTTTTATTGGTTAATAATGCAAAAGATAATGCTAAAATCGATTCTAATGGATTAGAATCCCTATAAAATACAAAAAACAGAGTTAGATCATCTTCTTGAACCTCTCTTGAGGTTCTTGAACTTGAATCCATGGTTTAATCCATGAAGGGGATGGCACCAATGGCTAAAATTGATTTAAAACATGAAAAAATATTGAATAAAACTAAAAAATATTAAAAATATTACCTTGGTGCTTGAAGCTGCAAGGGAAAAAGGTGGAGATGCTGGAGAGGAGAGAGAACCCACGAAAATTTGAGAGAGAAAAGACCCCCCTTTATGTCCCCTATTTATAGATTTTTTTTATTTGTTTAGGAAGAGTTTTGATTTTTTTGGACTCTTTTTAATTGTTTTTGATAAACCACATGGAGAGGACGATTTTTTTGAAGAATTTTAACCTAAATGGACTCTAATTAATCCCTAATTAACACCTAATTAAACCCTAGAAAGTCCAAATGTGGCACCACCTAGTATGGACCCACATTTGGTTTTTAAAACTTGAATTTAAAACCTTTAAAAACCAATGGTTTAAAACTTAAATAAAATGGATTTTTAAAATTGATTTTGACTCCTCTAAATCCCTAATCTAACTAGGACAATGACTAACCCTAGTCTAACCTTGACTTCTTCAAATGTGGTGCCACCCCGAGTGGGCTCCACTTGAATTTTCAAAAATGATTTTAAAACTTGAAAACGAGAGGTTTTTGAAAAGAGATTCAAAAGTAGACTTGAAATCAAAAGTTTTGAAATGGCATAGAGTTCCAACTGGGTAAGAACTCCACTGGATATGGCTCCAATTGAGTGGACCCCACATCCGAGTTTTGAAAATTTGAAATAAATACTGAAAATGGCTTTGAAAAGGGGTTAAAATCAATAGTTGAAATTCAAAGTTTTGAAAGTAGAGTCTCAAGCGAACTGGAACTCCGGATTAGAGTCCTGGATTTTTAAGACTCTGTGATTTTGGTTTTTAAAAGCCAAATGAAGGAGTTTTGAAAAGATTTCCTCGAAAATGGTGAAACAAGTCAGAAAATATAGTCAGGGTTAGACTCCTAACTCAATCAAAACTCTGAAATAGAGTCCTGAATTAACTGGACTCTACAAAATGACCTAATTTTTGAAAACAAATGGAAATAAATGAAAATGGAATAAAAACAGACTTCAAAACAGACTCTTGACTGGACTAGGACTCTGGAACAGAGTTCTGATCGGACTGAAACTCTAGATTTTTTTGGTATTTTTCTGAAAAACAAATAAAAGAACTTGTCAAAATAATGAAAACAATAACGAATATTGGAATAAAACAGAGTTTTGATTCAACTGAGACTCTGAAGACAGAGTTCTGATTGAACTAGGACTCTCAGATTTTTGGATTTTCTGAGAAAACAAATAAGAGAATTTTGAAAAACAGTTAAAAACAGGATAAAATTGAAGTTTTGGTTCAGAGTCCTGATCTGATTAGGACTCTGAGAAAGAGTCCTGATTCGATCAGAACTCTAAGAATTTTAGTTTTCTGATAAGCAAATGATGAAATTTGGGCAAAGCTTTTGAAAACCAGTGAAAATGAAGTACTAAAATCAATTTTGGATAGAGTCCTGATTCGATCAGGACTCTGGGGTAGAGTCCTGATTCGATCAGGACTCTGGGATAAAACCTCAGAATTTTAAAATTCTTTGATAAAAGTGTAATAGTTTTGGTAAATTGAAAGATTTCTGAAAGATTCTCTCAAAATTGAAATCAGGATCATAGTCCTGATCCAACTAGGACTCTCTTAACAGAGTCCTGTTTTGACTGAAACTCTGAGTTTCTGACTCATTTTGAAAGATTTGATTAAAAATAGATAAAATAGCTGCAAAAGATTAGAGTCCTAATCCGATTAAAACTCTGAAGAAGAGTCCTGATCCGACTGGACTCTTGGAAAAAGAGTCCTGATCCAACTAAGACTCTAAAATTTTGGCCAAAATAGAAGATTTTCAAAGGTTTTCTCCGAAAACAGGTAAAAAGGTAGTGAAAAGTAGAGTTCTGATCCGATTGGACTCTGGAAAAAGAGTTCTGATCCAACTAGGACTCTGAAATTTTTGGAGATTTTTGATAAGTAAAGGAATCCAGAAGCGACACCACCTAAATGGGTCTCATTTGAGAATTGAAATCAATTAAAATTGAGTTTGAAATGAATCCAGATTGTTTTCTGAGAAAATATTTCGAAATATAAAGTCCTGGGGTTGGAAAATGACAGAATATTGAATAAAAACCCAGGTTTTGAAATTGATTTTTGAAAGAAAAGCTTTAAAACTTAATTCTGGATTGAATATTTTGAAAACAAGAATGCTGGATCTCGAAAATGAGATGTAATGACATGCAATGCTATGCAATGCAATGCAATGGTATGCCGAAGTCATGCAGTGATATGCAATGACACAATAAATGTAGACACTGAATGAGAGTGAAAATTTGGGGTGTTTACACTATTGCATCATGAAAATGGTTTTTGGAGTATATAAAAGAATTACATTGACTCAATGTGCATCATTAGCTAAAAGGATTGATTATATTATCTGATAGACAGAAAAGCTAGCAAAATGTTGTACCTTAGGTATTCCAAAATGCTCATGTTGGTTATTACATGAAACATCTCACAGATAATTTCAAAAATAATTTTGAATCAACATTTGTGAGGCATTGGTAAAATGCATCTAGAACATACACTAAAATACAATGCCATCGACATATGGAGAAGAGATGATTATGCCACATCGATTGACCCCAAACTTTGAGTCAACTATCATTTTCTTAAAAAATGATACTATCATTTAACAATAAATATACAAGAAATTTCTACTTATAGATCAAAGATATCATTAATAAACTTATCATCATGTTTGTGGAACATACTTGGCATATGTTGATGATGGTTTTTGTGGAGAGAATGAAGTGTGAAAATAAAATAAAAGGCATTGTTATACTAAGCGTGTCTAAGAAGCTAGAGGAGTTGAAGAGTAAGGCTAGAGAATTATGTGTAAATGTTATACTTATATTAGATAAATGATTTGAAGTGTATGTGGGTCCCTGCAAGCATGGTGTAACGCTCTGAATTTGCAAAACAAAACTTTGTCCAAATTTCATGGTTTTTTTTTCTTTTCTTTATAGCGGAATTTAAAAAAAGACTTTAGCAACAAAAATAGATAATAGCTAGTCATCAGTTTTGAAGGATGCCGGGCAAGTAAGGTATGTGGCCGATCCCTTATTGTCCACCAAAATATTTTATTTAAGAAAACCAAAATGAGTTATTTATTACAAATAGTACTGCTTGGTAAAACAATACTAGGTAAACTGAGTTTGTAAATGAAATGTCCAACAAACTCTCGAGAAACCCTGAATCTTGATGCTGCATTGCTCCGCATATCACTCCACAAGTTCAGTACATGTATTTCTCATAAAACGGGATCAGAACCATTCCTGGTCTGGTAGAAAAACATTCTCATTCTAACAAGTAATAATACGTCGAAGATATAAAAATCACTTTAGATTCGTAGTTGAAACATCGTAGCTTAAGTCTCCACGACTTAGCGTATCAGTATCCCATGAACCGAAACAGGAGCTCTTCAAGCCTAGCTTAGCTATGCACATATAATTTACGTCATTTGCCCAATCGGTCCAACAATGTATCGAGATCAGTACCTTACACAAGGTGATGCATGAGTAGCACTAATGTACATCATTCATCGGTGTACCTATAGCTAATGCATTATTTTGATAATTACAAGTTCACCCCTGGTATGTAGAAGAACTTAACTTCAACGTCAAACAAAGTCATCTGTGTGTTTATTATGTTATATATTTTTGTATGCCCTGAAGCCTGAGTGACCCTGTCCGTAGCGGGGCAACAATTTTCATATTGGGATAAACCCCGCTATGCCATTTTGGATGCATCCTTCTAGTATAGTAGCAGGGTTTACCTCTAGATCTTAGGGATAACTCAACCTCATAACCTTTGAATGACCAAGAAACTGCATGGACTCTTCTATTCATAAGGATAATGCATGTCACCCGAGGTGGTGCCATCATCGTCTGCCTTAATGAGCATAAAGACTTGAAGGGGGTCGATGATATAATCTTTCTTATTAGAACATTGAGTGCCACATAGACAATTCAGTGTATCCTGCATAAAGGGAATATGAACCCAACCTCAATCATTTTTCTAAAGTACATGCCGATTCCCGTGTGGATAGGGACTACCTTTATATTTTGTTTATATAAATGCAAATATCGCTCTTGGTGTCTACAACCTTCACGAGCATTTTACTCCAGAGCGCTTCACTCCTTGCAAGTGGATAACCAACTATGGCACAACGGTGCTTATGAGTATAATTTTTGTAGTGTTTTATAGAGGCATGCAGAATCAAAGATCACTTTGGATTGACTGCTTGATGTATTTAGCAGCAACGAGTACTGGCCTAACAAGACCCAACAACCCTTATGAGTATGGTGCCCTTGAAGGCAAAAATAGAACAAGCCATCAAGGTAGGGCTCTAACAACGAGGGCATCATCATGCCATTTATACTATCTTAGGTGAGTATTTTGCTAGAAATTTTTGCAGCATCTCCTCTATTTAATGAAGAAAATGCGACGTTCCTTTTTAGCTCGAAGAACACCTTGTCAGAAATTTTGGCAGTATCTCCCCTATTTAACGAAGAAATCGCTACGTTCATTTTTTGATAGATGCATATTGTTGTGCATACATTGCATCTTCCGTGGTTTATTAAAAACCTAAGCCTCAGTTAGGTCTTACGTTAGTGACTTAGATGTTTATGTAAATGCAATTTTGTGCAAATCTAAGACATTTCCAATAGGGGTTTCTTTGCCAAATAGTATTTTGAATGAGGCAAAGCATTTGAAATCACTTTGGGCGATAGAGATCAATCACCATTGGTACTCTTATTATAGCGTAATTATATTTAGTAAAAGCAAGAGCCTGTGCACATAACAACACGATGAAAAAGTAAAGTGCATAAAGTAGGGTCTAGTGAATGAAGTTACTCATCGGGCTAAGTAAAGTACATATACAAGGCTCGATGAATGAAACCATGCATCGGGCTAAGTAAAGTGCATAAAGCAAAGCCCGATGAATGAATCCATACATCGGGCTAAGTAAAATGCATAAAGCAGTAGCCTGTACACATAATAGCATATTGATAAAGTAAAGTGCATAAAGCAGGGCTTAGTGAATGAAACTATACATAGGGATAAGTAAAATGCGTAAAGCAACATATATATAGTAAGTAGGGAAGTAGTCACAAGGATACACATGTAGACACTGAAATAAGCTTGTGATGGCCTAGAGGGTATAAACCAAGGACTAAGACCCTATGACACATAATTCATCGTAAATATCGAGCGATAGTCGCAAGAGTATGCGCATGAATGCCGAAACAAACTTGCGATGCTCTAGAGGGTGCAAACCAAGGACTATGACCAAATATCATTTTAGAAAGGTATACGGTAAGAAAAATCTTACCATACATGTCAGTTAATCCAACAAATAACTTGAAAGAGAGAGAACAAAGTGCAAACCTACCAAAAATTCAGCAGTAGTGGCTCAGCGCAGCGTAGAAGCGTGTCTAGGTCGTGGCTGACACATCTTTGCATCCAGTACAGTCACAACCAAGAGCATCTCATGCAGAACTTGTCAACTTAATGAAACAAAGAGGTATAGGAAAAAAATGGATTGAACCTAGTTTAGATCCAACTGAGTTCAAACCTACTTCAAGTGGGCTAGACTAGGTCAGATGGGTTGGACCTAGTCAAGAAAAAGATATATGAGGTCAAGTTGTTAAGGCCAATGGGTCTTGACCCAACTATGTTTAGTTTAGGTCTGATGGGTCCAAGCTCACATCAAGTAGGCTCAGTCTAAGTCAAGTGAGCTTGACATAGGCTAAGATAAAAAATAAATGAAGAGAAAAAAGCTAACCCGATAGGTCAAGTGGACTTGACCTAGGTGGGATCAGGCTAAGTCAGATAGGTTCAAGCTCGCCTGTAGTGGGCTTGGTCTAGGCTAGAACCAAGAGAGAGAAAGAGGAGAGAGGAGAGAGGAGAGAGAAGAGAGAGGGGGATGAGAATTTTCTAAAGGGAGTGGGGGTTATTTATATGCCTTGAGTGTGAGCCCCACCCCCATGGATAAGTATGCCCCTTCTTTCTATTTTTTCCTGCCTTTATGGATAAGGGTAGCTACGTCCCTTATGGGGCCCACCTAGATATTTTCATGAGATATTTTTTGTGGGGTCTACACATTTTCAAGGTTCGCCAATATTTTTTATAAAAAAAAGTGAATATGTCATTCTCTTCATCTCGACAAGATAAAGCAGATTGGCTCTGTAAAATTTTATAATTTTACCTAGTGAGTATGATATGGCTCCCTGATTGTTTGAGCATATATCCCTAAGGATATATACGTCCTAAGTATAATTGGCTTTGCGAAATTTCTTCATTTCGCATTCCAGGTCAATACAATGAAATTACATAAAAATAGTTCTTATTTTTATTCAAAAATTTACTAAAAAATTATGAATCTTATACATGGAGTAAACCTCGAGAGATATAGGTTTACATGTTTAGAGTAATACGCTAGGATTTTATGTGCTCGTGATTCCTTGCATATCCAACATACATGAATAAAAAAATTATTATGATGAGTGTTTCACAATTAAGAAATACAAGAAGATATACAACAATTTCCCTTTTATAAAAATATAAAATAGCATTCCTTATGATGCTCCACTTGATCAACTTATAAACATAATGTTGCATGCCCTCACACGTCCACCAAGGCAATCAAAAACCAAAAGAAGAGAAACAAGTGTACTAGACAACATACCATGCAAGTGAACTATGTGTCATGATAACAACAACAACAGGCGAACATGTTGTGGAGGGAAATATGTATAGAGAAAGTGATAAATATAAAACAAGCAAACAATTTAGTATATGGTGTGGTTTTATAGTTGTATCCATGCTTTATTTATGATTGCAATTTTTGTTTCGTGTAGTTATGTTGTTCATTATGTTTATTCACACTTATGTATTAATTGTTATGAAAAAAAGCAAGTGTTATAAATAGGAAAGAGAAAGACCAGTGCCAAGGAAAAGGGCAAGGGAAATGTCAAAGCTGAAGAAACGGGCAAGCGAAAGGTGGATATCGAGGAAACGAGTGAACTTATTGAGGTAAAAAAGTTATAAATGTATGAACATTTTGATAATATTGGTGCTTGCATACGATGTTTCATGCTATTTTTTTTTTTATTTTTTTCATTAGTTTTTATACTTTGATGTAACACATGTATCAGAGATTTAAACAATGCCTTATTAGTCAAATGTTATACATGTGCTTTTGTCCCCATATTTTTTATGGTGAGTAACATGCAATGTTATTGAGATTGATGATATTGTTTGAGTTTGATTAAAACACATCTATATGTTATATTTGCAACAAATGGTAATAAGTGTTAGAATATCAGTGATATGTTTTTTTATTATGATAAGGTTCATATATTTTTTAGTAATTAGAGATGTACCCCTTAACTTACCATTTTATGTTACAGTGTTACTTTGTTATCATTGCAAAATTTTACTTTTGCAAGTTAAACTGACCTTTGAAAAAGATTTTGAAAATAACTCGCCTCCGTTTTAAAATGTGGGAAAATTTTGAAGAATGGGACTCACTTGTCGGTACGAGGTTCAACCATTCCTGGCACCATAATCAGGGGTAATCGAATCAAGGATCAGTCTGGTGCTTTGCTTTGCTCAACTTGTCTAAATCGATGTTATATTCCTAAATGCATAAAGAATCAGGCATGTGCTATAAAATTCTGAAACATACAGATTGAAAACATGATGTATGCTTCAAATGTTGGAGAATTCTTGAAAAAAAAAAACACTTTAAAAATCATGAATCACATTGGAAAACATTTTTAAAGAAAAGGAAAATTGATTTATGAAGAAATCTTTATGTTTTGAGAAAATCGATTCTGAAGAAAACTTTGGAGATTTTGAGAAAATTGATTTCTGAGATGAAATTGGAAAGACTGAGCGTGTGGCCCTATAAAATATTTTCATAATGCAATCTAAACCTAGATTATGCATGAATGTTTGTTATCATTGCAAAATTTTACTTTTGCAAGTCAAACTGACCTTTGAAAAAGATTTTGAAAATAACTCGCCTCTGTTTTAAAATGCAGGATAATTTTGAAGAATGGGATTCGCCTGTCGGTACGAGGTTCAACCGTTCCTGGCACCATAACCAAAGGTAATCAAACCAAGGATCAATCATGTGCTTTGCTTTTCTCAACTTGTCTAAATCGATGTTCTATTCCTAAATGCACAAAGAATCAGGCATGTGCTATGACTTTTTGAAAATGCAGATTTGAAAACATGATGTTTGCTTGAAATATTTGGAAAATACTTAGAAAAAGGACACCTTGGAAAATCATGAATCACATTGAGAAAGTATTTTGAAGAGAAGGAAAATCGATTTCTGAGGAAATCTTTATGTTTTGAGAAAATCGAATTCTGAAAAAAACTTTGGAGATTTTGAGAAAATCAGTTTTTTTGAGTTTTGAACTCTTGATTTGATAAAAAAGAGGGGCGTGTAGCCTTGTGAAATCTTTTTATGATGTAATCTAACTTAGATAAATGAATGAATGCAATTTGAGAAAATGTTTTCTGAAGTATTTGAGGAAAAACTTTGAGAAAAAGAATTTTTGTGCCTTATAGAACTTAGATGAAATAGATTCTTTACATATCCCTGACTATGGCCATGAATATGTATTGAATATAGTTCATTTGATTCTAAAATGAGAAAAATATTTAGGAAAGATTGAAATATGCAATGGTTTTTAAAGATAGCCTAAGAGTGTAGGTTGATTGTGGCTTAAAAGAAGATAAATTTGGGTTTCGTTCGTACTCTGACTATGGTCACAAATACGAAACCCATCGAGTTTATCAACTTCTTAGAAGCTAATGTACGTGCCATTCGTATAGACCATGGTGAGTTTGAATATGCATATGAATTATCATTCATCACACATTGATATTTATATAAAAATAAACTATATGCAATACAACTTAAGCTAAGCAAGAAATTAAATTCTTATTCCAATGTTTAATTATATTTTATATCAATAATAAATTGAAATAAAAAAAATACAACCTTTAGTGTCCCTGCAAAACTAACAAACTTGTCAGTGAAGATATGTTGGCTTTTCAGGATTTATCTAACAATATCGGGAAATTACTGAATTTGTTTGGATATAAGCCTTTTTCTATATTTTCCTGAGATAAATATAATAAAAGATGATGCAAAATTAAATAAATAATAAAAATAAATAACTTTAAAATTTAGATTTTTGGGAAAATGACCAAAATGCCTTTGAAAACAAGACTATGGCTTTGAAATCAGGGTTTTTAAAAAAGATTTTTGTAAACCTTTAGATTTAAGGATTAAACGGATTCAAATCAACACCAAATCGGGTATGAAGCACTGTAGCATGATTATAAACATGATTAAACCCTAAAAATATAAAAGTTTTCATAAAAAAATCAGAATATCATGAAAATTGCAAATTTTGTTCGTGTTTCAGTTGAATAGGGACTCCTCGGGCATCCTATTTTTGTGATTTAATCAAATAATATATCAAATGACGTCAAAAAATATTAAAAATCGACATGGATACTGATGATAACCCTAAAATTAAAATAGAATTGAAGAATAGGATTTTTGATATTATTTTGATATAAAAATCAAATAAAACCATAAAATATGCAATTTTTCTCTGGGGCACATACCTATTACAGTGTCAGACCTGAATAAGTGATCAAACCACCATAGAAATTCATAAAAATTTCCAGAGAGATACTTGACAGATAAACAAAAAATTTCCTTTTTACATATTGGAAAAATCATCTCTGGTTAGAGAGATATTATTTCGGCAATATACGCTTGATTCTGGCTTATACATAGCGAGTTGAAATAAACACATTCGGTTTCAGGTATAGGGAAATATATTAAACTATGTTAAAAAATTATAAAATTTTAGCATATGACAGTAAACACGTAGATTAAGATTCTTATTTTTACGGATCATCGATCGAATTTTCGGTTATCTGCCCAAGTTCATCGAGGGTTTAAACAAGGTATAACAGGCTCTGTAAAAATGATTCTAATTTATGTCAGAGTAAAAATAGCAAAAAAATATATAAAAATCTTAAAATTTTACAAAAAATACTAGACATAATAACAAAAATACTAAAACTTATGGATCATTGATCAGATCTCCGACGAGGGAGATATCACCTCGGCAAGTCATTCCTGAATCCACATAGCGTTTTCACGGTTCAAAAAGCAGGGTTCAATTTTCTATTTTTTTGACAGAGTTACAGAACCCAAAATAATCTAATTTTTTATAGGAAATCACTGACATGTTCATGGTTTAACTTTAAAAAAATTATATTTTTTTGAAGGAAACTTAAACATAAGATAACATAATTCCTGCATGCTTGGGATCGAGAATCACATATTATCGATAAAACATGAAAAACCCTAATCTAAGCATGGAAAAAAAAACTTGCAAATAACATCAAGAATTTGGATTTGATGTTTTAATGAATAGAATAAACATGAACATGATGAAATAAAATAAAAAAATAAGAGAAAGCATGGTTGGAATTCGATTTAGCCTTCGAAAGAGGGATTCGACCCATTGAACGGGTGAATCTCATCTTTTATTCAGCATAAATATAAAAAATATGGATCTAAGCTATTCTAATCAATCAATAACATATAATACATCATGGTACAACATTAGATCATGTTTTTGAATTTTTTTCATGGTTCTTGAACTAAAAGCATGCTTGAATCCAACAAATAAAGGGCGATAATGGTGAAATCAATGAAATAAAGCAATAAAAATGATTAAAATAACAAAATAAATTAAATAAAACCTTACCTTGGGGGCTGCAACAATGGAGGAAGGCTTCTGGAGGAGAGGGTCACGAATTTTTGATAGGAAGAGAGGGTGAGAAAGCATGGTTGGATCCCCTTTAGGTGACTCCATTTATAGATTTTTTTTGGATTAATTTAGAAGAGTTCTAGTTTGTTTAAAATTTTCTTAATTGAATTAATTAAGAGGGGACGATTTTGGCTTGACTTTTCAATCCTCTTAATTATCTTAATTGAGTCCTAACTGAACTAAAATAAAATCCAAATGTGGCACCACCTATTGTGGGCCACATTTGATTTTAAAGGCTCTAATTTCAAGATTTTTTAAAAACAGGGTTTTAAAAGGTGAAAACAAAGGTTATACTTTGAAATTAATTTTAATTTTTCAAACTCCTAATCTAGTTGGGATACTAACTAAACCCAAGCTAACCCTAACTCTTTCAAATGTGGCGCCACTTAAGTGGGCCCCACTTGGCTTTTCAAAAAATGATTTTAAAACTTTAAAAACAAAGAGGTTAAAACGATGTTTTTCAAAAACTTCAAAAGGGACGTCTAAAATAACTAATATTTTTTTGTACTTTTGAAATATGGAAGATATAAAATGAAATGAAATTAAAAATTAGGGTTTTGCATCCTTGCAGGGTGGGTCCCGCTCGAAGAAAGTTGAAAACTGATTTAAAAATCAAGTTTTTGAAATAAAAAGTTTTAAGAAGGAAAAATTTTTAAAAGAAAGTTTGAAAATAACACCGAAGTTCTAAATCAACTAGAGTCCTAAATGGATTGAAACTCTTCCAAATGTGGCGCCAACTGTGTGGGCCCCACACCAGGATTTTAAAAAAGTTGAAATAAAGACTGAAAAGGGTTTTAAAAGAGAGTTGAAATCACCAGATGAGAATCAAAAGTTTTAAAAACAGAGTTCTAAATCGACTGAAACTCTGGAATAGAGTCCTAAAATTTTGAAACTTTTAAAATTTGGGTTTTGAAAGAAAACGAAGAGGTTTTGGAAGATCTTTTCAGAATTTGGTGAAAATGAACAAAATACGAGACCAGGGTCAGAGTCCTAATCAACTGGGACTCTAGGATAGAGTCCCAAAACTTTGAAACTCTTAGAACTGAATCTATTTTCGAAAAACAAATAAAATAAAAGTAAAAAGAGGAGATTAGAATAGAGTTCTGGACCGATTGAAACTCTGGGGTAGAGTCCTCAAATTTTAAAACTCTTCTACAAAGTCCTGGAATTTGAAATTTGATTGTTTGAAGGATAAATAAAGAAGTTTTTGAAACATTCTCTAAAAAATGAAGTCCGAGTTAGAGTCCTAATCCAACTGGGACTTTGAGACAGAGTCCTGATCCGACTAAAACTCTAAAATTTTGACTTCTTTTGAAAGATTTTGAAAGATTTTCTCAAAAATAGGTAAAAATAGAGGTAAAAGATAGAGTCCTGATCTGACAGAAACTCTAAGACAGAGTCTCAGTCCGACTGAAACTCTAAGATTTTTGTCTTTTTGAAAGTCAGATGAGAAGGTTTTTGAAAACAAGTGAAAAACAGGGATAAAGGATGAAATCGGGGTAGAGTCCTAGTCCGATTAAAATTTTGGGACAAAGTCCTAGTCCAACTAAAACTCTACAATTTCGGCCAAAATGAAAGGTTTTCTCGAAAAGAGATAAAAATAGAAATGAAAGGTAGAGTCCTGATTCGGCTGAAACTCTAAAAAAGAGTCTTAGTCCAATTGTAACTCTGAGATTTTGGCCAAAATGAAAGAAATAGACAAGGGGTAGGACTACTTCTAGCTTAAAACCAAAATGAAATTTTGAAAAGAATTTAAAAAGTAAAAAGATAGAGTCATGATCCAACTAGGACTTTGAAAATTTGAGAAATTTTAGAAATAAAGAGATCCAGAAGCGACACCACCTAGATGGGTCTCATTTGATAACTGAGGCCAGTTAAAAATTTATTTTAAAATGAATCCAGATTATTTTGTAAAGAAAATATTTTGAAATAAAAGAATATAAGAACCTGGGGGTTAACAAGTGGCAAATATCGATCTAAAAACCCAGGTTTTGAAATTGATTTTGAAAGAAAAGTTTTAAAACTCAAATCTGGATTAAAAGATTTTAAAAAACCAGAATGCTAGATCTTGAAAATGAGATGAAATGCAATGAAATGATATAAAATGATGAGAAATGATAAGATATGACATGGAACGTCATGTGAAATGCAAACCCTGGATAAAGGATTTCAGGTATTTGACCCCGATCGACAGTTGTACTAGTTTAAAAAGTGATAAAATTGGTAAAAATGAACAAAATAATTCAAGAAATGGTTTTTGTCCCTGTAGGGCCAAGAGTGACACTGAAAACTGGTGTTTTAACTGGAATGAACTGAGTTCTAAGAGTTCATAACTCAAATGAACTGACAATACACTGACTCAACTAAACTCCTAGACTGAACGATCGATAAATGATATCATTTCTTAGAGAAATGGAGAGAAATGATCACTGGAGTGAAGTGAGTTACGAACAAGAACTGGTTTTGAGCTGAAACAAAGATCAGTAATACTGAGATGAACTAAAACTGAAGCTCAAACACTAGCTCAACTGACTGGACTTAGCTCAATTTCAGCTGAAATGGGCTAAAATGGACTCCTAGACTGTGGGAAATGGATTTGAACTGGAACTGCGTTACTTGAACTCTTGATGAGCTTAGGTTAGACTCAAGGGAATAAGGTCGACTAGATTTGACTGACCCAAGAACAATTGACTGAGATTCAGGTTAGAAATGAGCTTATTTCTCAAGAAATGAACCCATTTTGGCAGGAATGGTCAGAATTGATCAGGTGAGCTATAAATGACTGACATTCTAACTATTCTGAGCTTAAAATGAGCTTGGTCGACTCTAACTGACAAGGATCTAAGGTGACCTAGGGGTAAAATGGGAATCTTACTGACAGAATTGGGGTGAAATGACACCTAAAAGGGGACAGACCTAGGGTTAGACTCCTACACTAACCTACAGGTTTGGCATCTATGGCAGAGGGGTGTCTGGAAGTGAACGAGGAAAATTTGAGGTGTTTACAGATGCCCCTCTTTGCTACTGAGCTGGTTGAAAGCCGAGCTTAGTGGTAAAGAAAAATACACCAAATTTTGGACTATAAAAATTTCTAGTTAGAAAAATGTGACTGGGTATGAGAGAATTATTTCTGGTGATGATGGTAGATATGAGATGGAGAATGGAGAAGAAAAAATCACCTTAGGAATGAGGCTCAGGCTTGAACCCTTGACATGACTGGAAAAAAGATACCTCACAGAGGAGGCTCAGGTTTAACTCTTACCTGAATGGGGGGTTTGAATGGAGTCCTCGGAAGAAAAGATTGAGAAGACCATGCTCAGGTTTGACCCTTATCTGAATGGGAGGTTAGAGTGGAATCCTTGAGAGAAAAGATTGAGGAAAACACGAAAGATACCTCATCAAAATGAGGGGTTGCAAATAAGGCAATGAAAATATGGTTCCCTAAAAGCTTTGAAAAGGGAGTGATCTTGGGCATCTCATTGCTGAGACTAAATAACTTTTGAAAAATGGCCGTTTTGCGAAAAATGGTTCAGGTTTGATCGTTATCCTGAAAGGGGAAAATACCTCATGGAAGAACAAAGTTCAAGCTTAACCCTTAACCTGAATGAGAAATAGGTATCCTGGAAAGAAGAAACCATGATGGAGCCTTCAGATTTTGCACACTAAATCCGAGAGGGATTTACAAAAGAAAGAGAATGAGGGTCCCTAAAGCTCGAAAAGGGATTGATCTTGGGCATCTCATTACTGAGGTTGAATGGCTTTTAAAACAGATGACCTTTTGCAAAAACAATTCAGGTTTAACCTTTATCCTGAATGGGAAAAATAGAATTCTCGAAAGGAGAACCCATTATGGAACCTTCATATTTTGCATAATAAATCCGAGAGGGGTTTGCAAAAGGATGAAAATGGGGGTCCCTAAAGCTTAAAAAGGGATTGATCTTGGGTGTCTCATTGCTGAGACCAAATGACTTTTAAAATAAATGACCTTTCGCAAAAATAATTCAGGTTTAACCCTTACCCTGAATGAGAACTGTCTATGGTGGGACAATGGAGAACACAAGGAAGTGTGCGAATCTGAGAGCCTAGGCGCTCAAATCAAAACAAGAAGGGAAGAATCTTGAAAATTGGTATTATCAAGTCCTAAAGAGGGATAATAACAATGCCAGGATATATCAAAATGGACATAAACTCTCACTTCATGTCAGGATAGCTTGAAAAGATTGTCAATAAGATAAAAATTGTAGTTGATTCAAGATAATTGAAATGTTAGCACATTTGTTTGAAAGATATTCGCTATTTTATCTAGAGTATTACCTTCAACCGGGCTAACTCCGTAGAATCTAGAATCAAAATCAAATTATTTGTGTTGAGTTTCTTTAAGGAAGCTATCCATTTCCTTGATATAAAAAGAAAGGAATTTGTTCTCAGTTTCATAAAAGCCATTGATGAAAGTATATTGATAAAAGAATTTCACATAAATAAAGATAATTCTTGGCAGTTTGATATCTGGGGTCTACCCATGATGATCTTTTTGCACTCTTTTGAGACATAGGGATTGAGCTTTCTTAGGGTCTGGCGAGAATTTCATCACATCAACCTTCAACATGAGGAAATGAGAATCTCAGGAAAATGTGGAAATTCTTGAGAAAACATGAACATTTGAAAAAAAAGGAAAGCACTTGTTGGGAAAACTCAGACTTTGAGAATTTTCTTAAGAAAAGGATAGAAAATTTATAGGAAAGTTGCATTGGAGAAGGAAATTTAGAACTTAGGAAATTGAAATCCTGAGAATCTGGTTTTTTGAAATATCTGAAAATCGAAATGATTCTTGAGAAAATGAGAAATTCCTTTGAAAAGAATCTTAACAAAATAATATTTTAAGGAAAATCATAGAAAAACTTTGATTTGGAAAATCCAACTTCGAATATCATCATAGTTTCTTGAGAAAATTGATTCCATGAAGTGAAAATCTTTTGAGAAAATCATGAGAAAAACGAATGATGCAGATGGTTTGAATGGATGAATGCACTTTTGAAAATATTTCTGAAAATTTTATTGGAAAAATGTAGATTAAGCCAAAGTAAATCCTTCATATATTCTGACTGTGGCCATGAATATATTCAGGGTTTATTTGAGTTAATTCACAATATTTTAAAAACATTGAAAATATGAGGTGCATTTTCAAGATAGCCTAAGAGTGTAGGCTCAATGTGACTGGTAGAGAGATGATGGATCTGGGTCTCGTCCATATTCCGACTAGGGCCGTAAATATGGACTCCACCGAGTTCATCAACTCTCTAAGAGTTGGTGCATGTGCCATTCGTGTTCATCCATGATGAATTTTGAAAATTTGAGATATATGCATCATAGAATCAGGATATTACTGAAATCAAACTATATGAGATGCGGCCTAATCTAAGCAGTAAAAGTAAATCTTATTCCAAAGTTTACATTGGATTGTTACATTGCATAACATAAAATAAAAGAAAATTGAAATGGAGCCAAGGAATCAACCTCTTCTAGATTTTCCTGCAAAATGAGAGTTAGTACAAAATAAACAAGGAAATAGACATATATACTATATACAACAAAGATATATAGGTAAATATAGAAATACTTGAACTTATGATGAATGATATATGATAATGGAGATATATTTACAAAAGTAAGAGAAAAGGAAAATATATGTAATAACAAGTACACATGAAGGGATATATATATATGTATATAAGTATGTATACATGTATATATATATATAGACATATATATATACATATATACGCATACGTAGAGGTAGATATACAATAGATACATATGCTTAGATATATATATACATATAATGAGAAAATATATATGTTTAATGGAAATTCCATATAATGGGTAAAACCAGAAAATACATGTATATACAGTTTCTGTAAGGGATTTTACACAGCCATATCTCCCAAATTACAAGGTAATTTTCGATAAAACTGGGTATGGAGCTTCTCTATATACCAATAACAAAGCATGCAAGAGATGGTTTATGGATCATGAATGGATATAAAAATATTCATCCATGAACATGACCAATTATCAAGACTGCACACCTGCAGAAATGTGGAATGGGTACAGCCATTGTAGGTGCTGTAACAGAGGTCGTAAACCAAGAACTAGTGCTGGTGCAATATAGCTGGCTGCCATCGATGTTCTCTTGGCATTACAGCCATATGGTACAAAATTGAATCCACCTGCACTTTGTTTTCCCTAATCTCACTTTCTAACTATTTACATGCCACAGGACCGGAAGCTGATATACAACATACAATGAATATGTAGAAGATGTAATACATATTAAAACAAGACTTAATCAATAAAACACATCTCATAGTGCTTCCAAACTTGGTTTTAAACTAATATTTCAATGTGTTCTTAGCAGAGGCTTAAAACCTGATTGGAAATTTCAAGGAATCAAATGATCTATATATCACATGGCAAGTAAAGGTGGGTATAGCAGCAAGAGGAGCTGCTGTAGAGCAAAATGCTGGAACTGAAACTGGTTGTGGCAGCTAATAGCAACAGATGATATATTTTCCATTATGGATATCAATCATGGTAAACCAAAAACAGGAAATGACCTTTTGCATAATTCATTCTAGTAAAGTGAAACCCCATATCTAACAAGATATGCATAGTGTTATATTGCTTACAGACATGGATTATTCAAGCAAATCAGGTCAGGTGCTCCTTGACCTTGCAGTAAATCAAATCTAACGCCTCACCCTTTTCACATAGACATGAGCAAACTTAAAATGCTGAGGGACTGACCCAGATAGATAAGGATGATGATGATTGGGCAACAGTAAGGTCATAAACCCATCTATTTTACCCAATGTACAGAACTACCAGAACAAATCAAATGTAGAAAAGGCTAATAAGGAGTAAAAAAAAATGATAAAATAGATAATGTAGCCAGCAAAAGGGCTAAAGTTCATGTTGCTTTACGTGTATCAATAATGCTACACGCATATTGATAGCACATATGCTGCGTCAATAGTAATAGGAAAGACAGGGGATGGTAGTAACACTCATAAGGAAACGATATCATAAAAAATAATCAAATATTCAGATCAATAAAGAAAGAAAACAAGGAGAGAATGGTTTTTACCTTGGGCTAGTTGGGATTGCCCAGGAGGGGAATGAAGGTTGATTTTCAGCTGCTGAACTGAAGCAAAATAGGGAGTCGGCTTGATTTTCTGCTGGTGGGCTGAAGGAAAGGAGCAGCCACGTTCTCCTGCTGCTGGGCGTTTCAAGCTAGATGTAGCTTCTGCTGGCTGGGCTGCAGGACGGTGGGCAGCTTGCTAGATTTCTTCTGCTATTAAGTTGAAAGCAGTGTGAAGGATGCAGTTGGCTGCTGAACCTCTTATTGTTGGGCTGAAGGTGAATGACAACAATCGGTTGTGCTGAAGGCCAATGAGGAGCACGTTGGCTGGGCTGAATTGATGAAAACGTGGTTCCCCTGTGGCTGGGCTGCAGGAAATGGGAAGCACGTTGGCTGAAGATGATGGGTTGAAGCTGGTGGCTTGAAGAACATGGGCAAAACGTTGGCTGGGCAAAACGTTTGGCTGGGCTGTAAGTAGATGGAGAACAAGCTTTGGAGGTGGAAGGTTGAAAAAGGGGAAGAACAGCTGATGGAGGTCCTGCGGCTGGGCTGAAGATGGGTGGTCTGATGGGCAGCAACCGGCTAGAGTTGGAAAATAACTCCACCCTCCGAATCCCCACCTGCAAAACAGCAAAAATTCCTCTTAATCGGCCAGGCTTCTCCCCTTTCCACTTTTCAGCTTCCTTCAAAAACCCCCAAAATCCAATTCAAAAATCCTCCTCTTTAATCGATCAATGGCTGGGTCTTTTAAAGACCTTCAGCCCCTTTCTTACAAAAACGCATTTTCTTTTAAGAGCACCGTTATAGTTTTTGAAATTTTTTTGAAACCGATATTTGAAAATCAAAAGGGGCGCATCTTTTTTTCCAAATTTTTGTTTCATTTACCTAAGTTTTAGGTAAAAATGAATTTTTTTTTACTTTAGGAAATTCGGCTGTGCCATTAAGGCTGCCTCTTTCTAAAAAAAAAAAAATTATTTAAACAAATAAAAAGAAAATAAAATAAAAAGTGAGAATTGAAATAAATGAGAGGCTTTTATGGAAATGCCACCTCAACCCACTTTTAAAATCTTTTTGGGAAAATAAAGTTTTATTTTGTTTTGTAAAATCTTTTATTTTCAAATGGGGTGCCACATGTGTTTGGGCACGCTAACTAAACAAAATAAATAAATAAATATTGAGAAAAATTCGCAAATTGGTATGAACTTCGGGTGGGTCCCGCTTGAGAATAAACAACTTACCTGAGAGTCTGAGTATGATGCTAGTTCAAAGGCGGGTCCCGCTCCATTTATTTGAAAATACGAGATAAAACATTATTTATTTTCATGAATTTGGGAAAATTTGGGTTTTCAGGGCAAAAAAATATGGATAAATGTAAAAAAAAAAAATTGTAAAGAGATTTAAAATCCTTTTTGCAAAAAGTTTTGAGATAAAATCCTTAAAATCAATATCCAAATATCCAGATTATTTTTCTTGAGAAAAGTTTTTGTAATTCAAAGTCCTAGGGTAAAATGGAAAAGATTGGCAATTTTGAAAACCCAGGGTTTTAAAAATCAATTTTGAAAAGTTTAAAAATCAAATCTGGATGGACAATTTTGAAAATCATGAGTTCTGGATCTCAAACTGACATGCTATGCAGTGAAATGATGCAATGCTATGCACAGACATGTTCTATGAAATGTCACTCTGAGCTCGAACTTGGAAATTCTAACTTTTTGTCCAGAAAGATGATTTTGAAATTTTGCAATTTGAAGATGTCTTTGAACCTAAATGTGGAAATTTTGAGGCTCAAGAATGAAATTTTGGACTTTCTGCAAGGTTCAATCTCAGAAAATGACCATTTTGCCCTTTATTGCTTTCGGAGAACTGAAATGTGCCGATTGAGGGCAATATCAAGAAGTGAGTGAAAATTTGGGGTGTTTACACCGATGCATTTTGAATGTTCGACTGGTTGATAAAAATACGCATATACATTACCTGCATAACCATGACGAAGTTGAAACAAAATTTCTTTGTCCTGTAACGTCATGCTCATTCCCTTCTTTTCAGTTATATTTTTTCCTTTATAACCTGAACATAGGTAAGTTGATTTATACTTGAAACGTTAACCCACTGTGCATATATGATTCCAGGGTCATGTGTGGGGAGCTTGCTGAGTACAAAAACCATCTGTACCTACCTATACCATAGTAGTTCAAGGAGAAAAAAATAAACATAAGATAATAGTAAAGTAGGTATGGGTTGGGATGCACTAATTGGGGTCTACACGATCACCACGCCTAGCAAAAACGTTGGGTATTAGTTGCACTGAATGTCAAACCTTGCTGGACATTATTAACATATATATATATATATATATATATATATATATATATATATATATATCCCATTGCTGAAGTGATATTGGTAGGTCGATTATGCCAGCAACGACAAGCCTGATTCTGCGAAACTCACAATAGGTTACCTAATGATCAGTTGATTGAACCAGTCCAGTTATTGTCAACCAGTTACAGAGCTTATGCGGACCCCATTATCGACTGATCCTAGCCCAATCTGGTGGGTCCGGAGTGTGCGTCGGTGAATCAGGCCAGGGTAATGACCCATTCCACTGGGCAACATACAATGACCCACTGGTGTTGTTAAACACCATGTGTGTAAGTCTAGGCTGGAGGGCCTCTCGATGATCGAGTGCATTCTGCAACATCGACAACAGGCTAGCTGCATGGCATTCCTGCTGTCGATGGATAGGAGTTCGACCGAACAAGATGAGCAAACTATCGGGTTCAATGGTGGTGGAAATTGCCAGCTTATGATTGAGGTAGCAACCTGTTGATGTCACTTCCGGCTGGAGGTCGGTATTGACGTCATAAACCAGTTCGGGTCTGCCATAGTCAGTAGAACCCTTTGTTTGGATTTGTGTTGGGGTTGACTTGACCTTAGCATAATTTTCGTCACTCTACGGCTGTAAAAAAAAAATGGATTGACCCTACTGCCAGCATGCTTCCAAGCTGTGGTTAGGTAAGTCACCGCCTTGGTTGATTCAGGCCAACCATGTCACGTGGATGGCACAATGCGGGTGCGTACACCATGTTTCAAGACAAAAAATGTAATGGAGGGCTTTGAGTCAAGCTGAATTCGAGAAGGTTCACTCCTTGGTGGTGCATATGTCACCTTGACTATAAAATGTGTAAACGCTATGACGGGTTCGGGATTTTGGAAATCCCTTGTGGTGCGAAGGCTTGCACGAGAAAATATTGATAAAAACAAATATAAGCATGATCAAGAATATTACGAGATTCCGGGTATACCTGAAAGGCAATATATGTTATCAGACTCTCTGGGATCTGGGTATACCAGAGGGACGGTATATGTTACCGGACCCCTGGTCGTGCGATAGTTCGCACGTGATTATAAAGAAATGGATAAATAAACCATAAAAATAAAACCTTTGAGATTCTGGGTATACCTGAAAGACAGTATATGTTTCCGGATTCTCTAAGCTCTGGGTATACCTGAAAGATGGTATATGTTACTGAACCCATGGTCTACCTTGGAGAGGGTACGTGATACAAGCTTCGTGGACGTTCTTGTTTTCGTGAGAGCTAGGCATCTCACCGGGTCCCCAGTCCACGAAGTTAGGGGACCAGGACTACCAATGTATCCTAGGTGGTAGATCCAAGTCTTCTGAAGAAGTGTTAAGGGTGCATCCTAGTACTTGTTCTAGACATTGGGGAGTTCTCTCCCGATCACGGACCGTCCCCTTTGGATATCCGTACGGCTAGTCATATGGGTTATTAAATAATAGACCCCCATATGGTCTCGGTCCGCTACGAGGTCTATGCCTGTGCGTACCCAGAGGGTAAGAGTAAAATAAACATTAAATAATTTAAGTCGATTGAAAAACTCATTTTTAAAGAGTTATGGACTGTTGATATGATATTTATAGAACTTATGGAACTACAACTTATGCTAATGTGAATAAATGTACTTTTAATTCAGTTATCATGAATTAGGAAGCATAAGCATTTCCTTAGAATGATGTAAATTTTGCATACTAGTTATATCTACATATGTTGCACATATTTGTACACAGGACACTGAGCAACACATATAAATATAATGCTTCTTACGTAGACAGGGGAGTCTGACCCTTCTGCTTTAATTGTTTTCAGGTAACAACTAAATCGGAGCATCAGGGTGTCGTTATGGAAATAGCCGAGAGATCTCATTTATTTCAGTATTTTATGTTTGAACTCTGATTAGTAGATTTACATTTCTGTTATAAGATGTAATTAATGACATTAATGCTTTAATTAATGAATGGTATGCTTTTGGTACTTCTCTATTTTACCCTGTAATGCACCCAACTCTTGTTTTCACACTTTTGCTATTTAAAAAAAAAATACTCCAAAAATTTTACTATAAAAAGTTAGGGCGTTACTGCTTTGGTATTAGAGCAGGACTGAATAATTTGAGATCTTGGCTCTTCCAGCGACCGCGATGACTCTGTAAGTATGTAGGAATGTTGTTTTTGTAATATAGATATAAAAACTATATGAGGATGTACGATTATTTCACAAACTTATAGCTAAGGTTATAATGAATTTTAATTGCTTAAATAAATGGCTTGGGCAAACCGTTGCAATGATATTATGGAAACGCTAAATAATCTGGCCGAAGTAGTAGGCCAGCAAGCTACAACAATGCAACAGATGAGCAACAATCTACACCAGGTGGCCCATGAGAAGAGTACAAACGGTGGGACTATGTCCTACAAGAAATTCATGGACATGGAACCTCCTGCTTTCTCCGGAAAGACGGATCCAGAGGCTGCTGAGAGTTGGATCCGGGAGATTGAATGCATCTTTCGTGTACTGGAGTTGCCCGAGGAGCGTCAGGTGGACTTTGGGACTTATCGTCTCAAAGATCATGCTGAAAAATTGTGAGAAACCACCAGGGTAGTCAAGTTGCAAGATGGTCCTGTATCTTAGATGGAGTTCATAGAGGTCTTCAATGCTGCGTACTTTTCGAAGCACGAGAGGGCAAAGAAGATGCAGGAGTTCTTGGACCTGCAACAGGGTGAGATGTCCCTGGCAGACTACATCACTAAGTTCCACAGTTTGAAACGATATTGTCTGAACATGTATACATCGGACGAGGATCGGACAATGAAGTTTGCTCGAGGCTTGAAGACGGGCCTGAGGATCTGTCTATACACTCGAGAGCCCAAGAACCTCAAGGAGGCTATTCAGGTAAAAGATCATTTCTCTTCGTGGTATAAGTTGCATAAAAGTTTATAAGGTACCATTAACCATTAGATTGTAATGGATTGTTCATGTCTGTCCCAGACACACAGGTGGCGACTCTCCTTGATGATGACTGAAAAGAGGAACAAAGGTCACAGAAGAACAAAATCGGGGTTCAAAAACCTGAATTCAAGGAGAAGTTTGGTGGGAGGCGATTCCACCCTTAGAACAAGAAGCCACGACACGAGAATGGCACCAAACCCAGTCCAGGACAGAATCAAAGGTGTCAGAAGTGCAATCGTTTTCACCCCGGACAACAATGTCCCCGTGAGACAGGAGGGTGTCTCTACTATGGAAAAATGAGACATTATATCAAGGAGTGTCAGAAGAAGCAGGCCGATGATGCACGGCGCGACATTGGAGGATAGCAGCCTCAGCAGCACCGTGCGCCGCCACCACAGCCACAGGCGGCCCCACAACACGTAGCGGGATGTGTGTATGACACTACAACTGACCAACTGGAGAAGGGGGACCTTGTGCAAGATATCGTGATTGTTTTGGGCCAAGCTGCCCTTGTTTTATTTGATTATGGAGCTTCACATTCCTTTATATCTGTTAATTTTGCAAAACAACTTAGTAATCCCACAGAATCATTGAACCATGAATTAGTGGTATACAACCCCATAGGGCTCAATGAAATCTGTGTGAACAATATGCCAGAAGTAGAGATCATATTAGGGAATCACAACCTACCTGCTAATTTAGTATTACTCGATATGACCGAGTATGACATCATATTAGGCATGGACTAACTGTTTGAACATTACGCCAGGATCCTCTGTAGAGAAGGAAAGGTTATTCTGTCTTGACCAAGTATGCCAGAGATTGTATTTCGTCTGGCAAGACCAGGTATTAAAAAAAAAAGGTTGTTTCAACCCTCAAGGCCCAGAAGTATCTCCGTCGGGGAGACATTGCTTTCCTGGTTAGTATGATCAGAGGTGAAACAAAACTAACTCCGCTTGAGGATTTGGAAATTGTCAGCGATTTTTCCAACGTATTTCTAGAGGAACTTCCTAGACTTTCTCTTCAGCGGGAAGTCGAGTTTAGGATAGAACTGATACCAGGTACGAAGCCAATATCAAGAGCAACCTATCGGATGACACCAACAGAGTTGAAAGAATTAAAGAAGCAGTTGCAGGAGCTGATGGAGCGTGGTTTTGTACGACTGAGCACGTCTCCATGGGGAGCACCAGTCTTGTTTATGAAAAAGAAGGACGGGTCTATGAGACTATGCATAGACTATAGAATGTTGAACCAAGCAACTATGAAGAACAAATATCCTCTACCCCGTATTGAGGACCTATTTGATCAACTAAAAAGAGCAAAGGTATTTTCTAAGATTGATTTGAGGTCAGGTTATCACCAATTAAGAATAAAAGATGAGGATATCCCAAAATCAGCGTTTTGAACTAGATATAGGCATTTCGAGTTTGTGGTGATGCCATTTGGACTCACTAATGCCCCAGCGGCGTTCATGGACATGATGAATCGGGTATTCAGGCCATACTTGCACTCTTTTGTCATCATCTTTATTGATGACATACTGATATACTCGGAAAATACGGAGGAACACAAAGAACATCTGAAAATCATTTTGGAAACCCTCCTAACACATCAGTTATATGTCAAGTTCTCGAAATGTGAATTTTGGCTTGAAGAAGTCATGTTCCTTGGGCATGTGATCTCGAAAGACTGAGTTTCAGTAGATCTTGACAAAGTTGAAGCTGTGATGAATTGGTCACAGCCAAAGAATGACAGTGAAATCAGAAGCTTCCTAGGATTAGCTAGCTACTATAGGCGATTCATTCAAGACTTCTCCTGAATCGCTATGCGAATGACAAAGCTTCTACGAAAAGGGGTAAAGTTTGAATGGAGTGAGAAGAGTGAAGAAAGCTTTCGAACTCTTAAAGCTAAACTTACCACAGCTCCGGTGTTAGCCTTACTGTCTGGAAGCGGAGGATTCATGGTGTACACATACGCTTCTAGTACTAGACTGGGGTGTGTACTGATGCAGCATGGCAAGGTCATTGCCTATGCATCCCGACAACTGAAGACTCATGAGAAAAATTACCCCACTCACGACCTGGAGTTGGCGGCCGTGGTTTTTGCTTTGAAGGTTTGGAGACATTACCTATATGGGGAGCAGTTCGAAGTCTTCATTGATCACAAGAGCTTGAAGTACCTGTTTTCCCAGAAGGAACTCAATATGCGACAAAGAAGGTGGCTCGAGTTCATCAAGGACTACGAATTTACAATCTCGTACCATCCTGGGAAAACAAATGTTGTTGCTGATGCCCTTAGTCGCAGGGCTGGGGGAAATCTTTCTAGCCTGGTAAGTCTTGGATGGAAGATGATTTCTGAGTTCACAGAATGGAGACCTTTTTCCGACGATCAAGGCATACTTAGGCTGTCTAGCCTGACGGTACGATCAGAACTGCGAGAGCGGATCATGATTAAGCAAAAAAAAGACTCGCAATACGGAAAGATGGAGGCATTGGCGTTGCAAGAAGACACTGTTTTCCAACGCAAAGAGGATGAAAGTATATGGTTTAAGGACCGGCTATGGGTGCCGAGCGACCCAAAGACCAGAGAAAAGTTATTGGCAGAGGCACATAAGAGCAAGTATACCATTCACTCGAGCAGTAACAAGATGTTTAAAGATCTACAACTCAGGTACTGGTGGAATGGAATGAAGCGTGATGTTGCGAGATACGTTGCAAAGTGCTTGACGTGTCAACAAATCAAAATTGAGCAACAAAGGCCAGGAGGAACAATGCAGTTGATGGAAATTCCTCAATGAAAATGGGAACATATCACGATGGATTTCGTGATGGGGTTACCGCAAACCCAAAAGAACCATGACTCTATTTGGGTAGTGGTTGACCGACTCACTAAGTCAGCACATTTCCTACCGATGAGGAAGAGTCAGTCACTTGAGAGCTTGACCGACCGGTATATCCAGAAGATAGTATGACTACATGGGGTGCCAATCTCGATCATATCCGACAGAGACCCTCGGTTTACCTCACAACTATGAGGGCAGTTACAAAAGGCATTGGGAACTAAGTTGAAGTTCAACACTGCCTTTCATCCACAAATCGACGGACAATCAGAAAGGACCATATAGACAGTAGAGGACATGCTTCATGTTTGTATGCTGGATTGGAAAGACGAATGGTACACTCACGTAGTACTAGCAGAATTCGCTTACAATAATAGCTACCATGCAAGTATTGGCATGGCGCCCTTCGAAGCACTGTATGGGCGGCATTGTAGGTCACCAGTATGTTGGGATGAAGTTGGCAAAAGAACAGTTGAGTCACCAATGATACTTCAGCATTACACAGAGCAAATACAGAAGATACGAGATCGACTTAGAGCAGCACAGAGTCGACAGAAAAGCTATGCGGATCAGTGACGCAGAGAGCTTAGTTTCGAAGTGGGAGATGCGGTGTTTGTCAAAGTATCGCTGACCAAGCGCATTTTCAGATTCGGAAAGAAGGGAAAGTTGAGTCCTAGATACGTCGGACGTTTCCCGATATTGGAGCAGATCAACGAAACTGCTTATTGAGTTGAGCTACCATCTCAACTTGCCAAGATTCATAATGTATTTCATGTATCAATGTTGAGAAAATACATTCAAGGTCAGTCACATGTGATTTAGTTTGAGGACATCAATGTACAAGAAGATCTGACCGTAGAAGAGAAATCGATCGAAGTCGTAGATCGCAGTGAGAGGGTGATGCAAAACAAGATCATCCCACTAGTTAAAGTGAGATGGAGACATCATGGCTTAGAAGAATGCATGTGGGAACCAGAAGCAGCAATGAAGAACAAGTACCCTCAATTGTTTGATTGATATGTATTACAAATTTCGCGAACAAAATTTCTATTTAGAGGGGAAGGGTGTAAAACCCATGAAATTTATGAAATTCTAAATGAATAAAAGTGGAGCATTTATGTGAAATAGTGACATTTTATGTGAAGCAATACAATTTTTGATGATTTGAGGTTTATAGAACGAAACCGATAACAAACCCTCAAAAGTGGTATTTGGATCCGGATCTTGACAGGATCCGATAATCCGACCCGGTTCACGGGACCCAATGGTAAATTCAATGGTTTCGGGATAATAGCGTGAGACCCGAAACACATTTAAGGTAAGAGAGGGCAAGTTTAGAACAAACAGGAGAAAAATCCACGTGAAAACGGAAGAAATCCACCAACAAGGAAAAACGTCCCAATATGACATAAAAAGAAATTTCTTGAAAAAGTAAACACCAAGTGATGGTGTGGTGTTGTGGTAGGATGCACAGTTGTGTGGAGCCACAACCCAAGTTCAAAACCCCAGAGTGCCCACGTAGAAGTGAAAAGCATTATTTTTTTATGAAATCTGAAACGAAACTAAAAAGGGTTAAATATAATTTAATCCACACACATTGCAACGAAAAACAATGTAGCACAAGTCGTGGGGTTCGTTGCCCCTTTGTTGGGAGACCCTGA
Organism: Nuphar pumila; assembly: GCF_984573655.1. NCBI lineage: Eukaryota > Viridiplantae > Streptophyta > Magnoliopsida > Nymphaeales > Nymphaeaceae > Nuphar > Nuphar pumila. The sequence goes on along the minus strand of NC_143262.1, from coordinate 31,000,869 downwards.
TTCAAAACCCTCTGTACACAAATTGTATTTTTGCATAGAAAAGTGATGATTTTACTTAAGTGAAAAAAAATTATAGGAATGGTAAAAATCGTGGGAGTTGGGTTAAGCCTACATTTTTGGCTACTTTTTCCCCTTTTCCAAAAAGTAAAGGGGATCTCATGTGACATGGAAGAGGGGTACCGATAAAGCAAATAGTGAAGGAAGTTAGAGAAAATCAAGACAAAGAGAGGAGGGGGCAGTTTTGGAAATAGACATCACCCACCAAAAACGTGTGTTGAGAGTGAAGATTTAATGTTTTGAAAATTTAATAACTTCCCCTAAGTAAGAGGAGTTAAATAAGGGATTTTTTTTTGTGCGGAGTTACACTAGACGTCTCTCTCTCTCTCTCTCTCTCTCTCTCTCTCTCTCTCTCTCTCTCTCTCTCTCTCTCTCTCTCTCTCTCTCTCTCTTGACGTTTTGGCAAGCCACCCTTTCCTTCCCTGCTGATCGTGGGGACTCCATTATTGAAGTTGTGTTGGTTACTCCAATGAAGGAACGAGGGTGAAGCTATGCCATCGCAAGACTTCAAATAGGTAAGGGGCATTATTTTCGTATGTACATGATCAATGCCTAGTGGTACTAGTATGTGCATCATTTTTTTTAGCACAAACAGGGAAAAATATACCTACCATGGTGGTCACGAGCCTCAATCAGGGCCGTGGCGGATATAGGTTCCAGTTTGGTAGTGCGGTTGGTTGAGAATCCAATAAATAGTTTATTTAGTTGGTAAGCATCGACAGATGTAGCAGACTCAGATTACAAAAAAAATTTCATGTAGCATAATGCACTCCTTTGCAAGTAACAGATTGGAAGATGAACCATTTCCAATGTCAACCACATGGCTTGCATGGTTGACATTGAGGGTGGTTTACTTGTGAATAGTCAATGATTGTTTACTCTTTTTTATTACTCAGTTAATGTATTAGATGTATTCATGGAGGTTACCAGATTACACGTGTTGAATGATCAAACAAAAAAAAATCTGGAAGAGGGACCATGCACAACTCACGTTAGTTAGTTTGTTTATCATATATGAATTTGAGACCGTCGGTTGGGTATATCAGGCTTGCATAACTTGCTTAAACATGAGAACTTGACAACATAGTTCATGATTTACAAGTACTGTTTTACATGGTTGTAGTATTATCTATTTATATTATATGCAAATGCATCAGCTCGATGCATTCTGAATGTTCGGCTGGTTGATAAAAATACGCATATACATTACCTGCATAACCATGACGAAGCTGAAACAAAATTTCTTTGTAATCTGGTCCTGTAACGTCATGCTCATTTCCTTTTTTTCAGTTATATTTTTCCTTTATAACCTGGACATAGGTAAGTTGATTTATACTTGAAATGTTAACCCATTGTACATATACGATTCCAGGGTCATGTGTGGGGAGCTTGCTGAGTACAAAAATCATCTGTACCTACATATACCATAGTAATTCAAGGAGAAAAAAATAAACATAAGATAATAACAAAGTAGGTATGGGTGGGGATGCACTAATTGGGGTCTACACGATCACCACGCCTAGCAAAAATGCTGGGTATTAGTTGCACTGAACTTCAAACATTATTAACATAAAAATATATATATATATACATAAATATATATATATATATACATAAATAAATATATATATATATATATATCCCATTGCTGAAGTGATATTGGTAGGTCAATTATGCCAACAACGACAAGTCTGATTATGCGAAACTCACAATAGGTTAACTAATGATCAGTCGGTTGAACCAGTCCGGTTATTGTCAACCAGTTACAGAGTTTATGCGAACCCCATTATCGACTGATCCTAGCCCGATCTGGTGGGTCCAGAGTGTGCATCGGTGAATCCGGCCAGGGTAATGACCCATTCCACTGGGCAACATACAATGACCCACTGGTGTTGTTAAACACCATGTGTGTCAGTCTGGGCTGGAGGGCCTCTCGATGATCGAGTGCTTTCTGCAACATCGACAACAGGCTAGCTGCATGGCATTCCTGTTGTCGATGGATAGGAGTTCGACCAAACAAGATGAGCAAACTATCAGGTTCAATGGCGGTGAAAATTGCCAGCTTATGACTGAGGTAGCAACCTGTTGATGCCACTTCTAGCTCGAGGTCGGTATTGACGTCATAAACCGGTTCAAGTCTGCCATAGTCAATAGAACCCTATGTTTGGCTTTGTGTAGGGATTGACTTGACCTTAGCATAATTCTGGTCACTCTGTGGCTGTAAAAAATAAATAAATATGGATTGACCCTACGGTCAGCATGCTTCCGAGCTGTGGTTAGGTAAGTCACCGCCTTGGTTGATTTAGGCCAACCATGCCACGTGGATGGCACAGTGCAGGTGCATACACCATGTTTCAAGACAGAAAATATAATGGAGGGCTCTGAGTCAAGCCGAATTCGGGAAGGTTCACTCCTTGGTGGTGCATATGTCACCTTGACTATAAAATGTGTAAACCCTATGACGAGTTCGGGATTTTGGAAATCCCTTATGGTGTGAAGGCTCGCACGGGAAAAATATTGTTAAAAACAAATTTAAGCATGATCATGAATGTTACGAGATTCTGGGTATACTTGAATGACGGTATAAGTTACCGGACTCTCTGGGTTCTGGGTATACCAGAGGGACGGTATATGTTACCGGACCCCTGGTCGTGCGATAGTTCACACGTGATTATAAAGAAATGGACAAATAAACCATAAAAATAAAACCTTTGAGATTATGGGTATACGTGAAAGACGGTGTATGTTACCGGATTCTCCGGGCTCTAGGTATACCTGAAAGATGGTATATGTTACTAGACCCATGGTCTACCTTGAAGAGGGTAGGTAGTATAAGCTTCGTGGACGTTCTTGTTTTCGTGAGCGCTAGGCGTCTCACCGGGTCCCCAGTCCACGAAGTTAGGGGACCGAAACTACCAATGTATCCTAGGTGGTAGATCCAAGTCTTCTGCAGAAGTGTCAAGGGTGCATCCTAGTACTTGTTCTAGCCATTGGGGAGTTCTCTCCCGGTCACGGACCGTCCCCTTTGGATATCCGTACGGCTAGTCATATGGGTTATTAAATAATAGACCCCCGTATGGTCTCGGTCCGCTACGAGGTCTATGCCTGTGCGTACCCATAGGGTAAGAGTAAAATAAACATTAAATAATTTAAGTCGATTGAAAAACTCATTTCTAAAGAATTATGGATTGTTGATATGACATTTATAGAACTTGTGGAACTACAACTTATGCTAATGTGAATAAATGTACTTTTTATTCAGTTATCATGAATTAGAAAGCATAAGCATTTCCTTATAATGATGTAAATTTTCATACTAGTTATATCTGTAGATGTTGCACATATTTGTACACAAGACACTGAGCACCACATATAAATGTAATGTTTCTTATGCAGACAGGGGAGTCTGACCCTTCTGCTTTCATTGTTTTCAGGTAGCAACTAAATCGGAGCATCAGGGTGTCGTTATGGAAATAGCCCAGAGATCTCATTTATTTCAGTATTTTATGTTTAAACTCTGATTAGTAGATTTACATTTCTGTTATAAGATGTAATTAATGACATTAATGCTTTAATTAATGAATGGTCTACTTTTGGTACTTCTCTGTTTTACCCTGTAATGCACCCAACTCTTATTTTCACACTTTCGCTATTTAAAAAAAAAATTACTCCAAAATTTTTACCATAAAAAGTTCGGGTGTTACATTCACGCTAACCTTATAAATTTTCAATGAAATAAATTCTCTACATATCCCTGACTATGGACACGAATATATATTGAATAACATCTCATTTAGTTCTGAAAGGGGAAAATACTTAGAAAAGGTTTGGAAAGTGTGCTATGATTTCTAAAAATGCCTAAGAGTGTAGGTCATTTGTGGCTTAGCAAAAGATGATAAATCTGTGTTTCGTTCGTATTCTAATTATGGCTACAAATACGAAACCCACCGAGTTTATCAACTCTTTAGAAGCTAGTGCACCTGACATTTGTGTAGACTATGGTGAGTTCGAATATGCATGAATCATCATCCATCACACATTGACATTTATGTAAAAATAAACTATATGCAATGGAATCCTATTCTAAGCAGAAAATTAAATTCTTATTCCAAATTTTTATAATTACATCAGTAATAAATTGAAATAAAGAAAAGAAAAATAAAGAAAATACAGCCTTGAGTGTTCCTGTAAAACTAGTAAACTTGTTAGTGAAGATATGTCAGAGTTTCAGGATTTATCCAGCAATATCTTGAAATTACTGAATTTATCCAGATATAATCTTTTTTCCATCTTTTTCTGAGATAAACAAAATAAAAAATGATATAAAATTGAATAAATAATGAAGATAAATGACTTTTAAATTCAAAATTTTAGGCAAAATAACCAAAATGTCCCTAAAAACAAGACTATGGCCTTGAAATCAGGGTTTTTAGAAAAGATTTTTGTAAAACTTTGAATTCAAGGATCAAACAGATTCAAATCAACACCAAATCGGGTATGAAGAACCCTAGCATAACATGATTATGAACATGATCAAATCCTAAAAATATGAAACTTTTCCAAAAAAAAATTGAAATATCATGAAAATTATAATTTTTCCCCATGTTTCAGTTAAATCAGGATTCCTCGGGCATCCTGTTTTTGTGATTTAATCAAATAAAGCTTCAAATGATTTCTAAAATTTATAAAAAAATTACATGAACACTTCTAATAACCCTAAAATTAAAATAGAATTGAACAATAGAAATTTTGACATTATTTTGATATGAAAATTAAATAAAACCCTAAAATACGCAATTTTGCCTATGGGCACGTACCTGTCATAGTGTCAGACATGAATTAGGGATCAAAGCACCATACAAATTCATAAAAATTTACAGATAGAAACTAGACAGATAAATCAAAAATTTTCTTTTTACAGATCAGAAAAATCATCTCCGGTTAGGGAGATATCGTTTCAGCAATATACGCTTGATTTCGGCTTATATGTAACAAGTTGAAATAAATACATCCGGTTTTAGATACAGAGAAATATATTATACTGTGTTAAAAAATGATAAAATTTTATCATATGATAGTAAACACACAGATAAAGATACTCTTTTTTATGGATCATCGATCGGATTTTTGGTTAGGGAGATACGATTAATACAAGTCAATCTAAGGTTTAGACAATACATAACGAGCTCTGTAAAACTGATTTTGATTTCTGACAGAAAAAAAATAGCAAACAGATATATAAAAAATTAAAAAATTCATAAGAAATACTAGACAAAATAACGAACACACTGCAACTTACAGATCATTGATCAGATCTTTGATGAGGGAGATATTGCCTCGGCAAGCTGTTCTCAAATCCACATAGCATTTTCACAGTTCAAAAAGCATAGTTTGGTTTTTGATTTTTTTATAGGGTTACAGAACCCAAAATAATCTGATTTTTTTTTTTAAAAATCACTGACAAATGCATGGATAAACCCTAAAAAAATCATATTTTTTTGACAGAAAATTGAACATAAAATAACATGGTTCCCGCGTGTCCGAGATCAAGATTTATAGATTATCGTTAAAAAACAAATAACCTAATCTAAACATAAAAAAAAAGCTACAAATAATATAACAAATTTTGATTTGATGCTTGAACACATGAAATATACATTAATATGATCAAATCAAATAAAAAAATTAGGGAAAACATGGTTGGGATTTGATATAGCCATTAAAAGAGGGATTCGACTCATTGAACGGTCGAATCTCAATTTTTTTCGGGCGTTTAACATAATAAACAAAAAATAAATATTATTAATGGATTAAAAACGTATAAGGAACTATCAAACATCAGCGGATCATCATCTTGAGGCCCTCACACAATTTTTTTAAATAAAAATAAGGAAAGAACATGCTAAAAGAGGCAGCAATGGCAAAAATATATAAAATAAATAAATAAATAAAAAAAGGAGACGAAGATGACTCACCTTGGGGGTTACAGCAATGGACGAAGGCGGAAGGCTTGAGGGAGAGAGGGCCATGAATTTGAGAGAGAGAGAGAGATGGCCATGAATTATAAATAACTAAAATATTATTTATAGTTTTTTAAAACAATAATTAAGGAGAGTCTTAGTTGGTTTGAAATGTCCTTAATTGAATTAATTAGGGGGGCCATTTTGGTGGATTTCTAACCTAACTAAAAGGCTAACTAACTAACCTAATTGAATTCTAATTGAATTAAAATAAATCCAAATGTGGCGCTACCTATTGTGGGCCCACATTTGATTTTAAAAGCTCTAATTTCAAGGTTTTAAAAACAAGGTTTGAAAATAAAGATTATGTTTTAAAATCAATTTTGATTTTTCAAACTCCAAACCTAATTAGGACATCGACTAATCCTAAACTAACCAAATTTTTTTCAAATGTGGCGCCATCTACTGTGGGCCTCACTTGTTTTTCATAAAACGATTTTAAATCTTTTAAGACAAAGGGGTTAAAAATGATTTTTCTTTAGAAACTTCAAAAGGAAAACTAACTAATATATATTTTTTATATTTTTTGAAATATGTCCGACGAAAGCTCTGGAAAATAGTCCTAATTCGACTGGGACTCTGAGATTTTGGCCAATATGAAAGGAATGGACAAGGGGTAGGATTACTTCTAGTTTAAAACATAAATGAGATTTAAAAAAAAAGCTTAAAAAGGTAAAAAGACTGACTAGGATTCTAAAATTTGAGAAATTTGATAAATGAAGGAATCCAGAAGTGACCACCTAGATAAGTCTCATCTAAGAATTGAGATCAATTAAAAATTTAGTTTAAAATGAATCCAGATCGCTTTCTAAAGAAAATATTTTAAAATATAAGATCTTGGGGGTTGACAAAAGGCAAATATTGATCTAAAAACCCAGGTTTTTTAAATTGATTTTGAAATAAGGTTTTAAAACTCGAATCTGGATTGAAAGATTTTGAAAAAGACAGAGTGCTAGATCTCAAAAATGCTATGCAATGCAATGAAATGACATAAAATGATATGCAATGATATGGAATGTTATGAAATGATTGCAAAAGGAAAACCCTGGATAAGGAATTTGAAGTCCCGAACCCCTGTCAGAGATAAAGATTTGAACATTTCTTTTGAAAAGCAAAAATTAATGATTGAAATTGAGCCAAAATGGAGATTGAATTTTTATTGCGATATGAAATATTTGAATTTTGATGTAAAACTTGGGCCCCAAATAGCTCTGGTTCAGATGACAACCAACTGGTTCTCTGAAGACTTCAGAGAGTGGGCCTCAGTGGCAGAAGGCAGGTGTTTGTGAATGAAGATGAAAATTTGCGGTGTTTACATACTTATAATGCATTATTCTATAACTTTTAGTTCCTTTTTCCATGTTGTTGGCATAAAGAGCAACATTAGGTTCTCTATGTGATGTGTACAAAGCAATAGGAGATCTATTTTTATAATTTATTATGGCGTCCATCGCATGTGGAGAAGGATATGCACATATTGGTATCATGTGTTTTGTTGAATTTGTTAAGAAATTTGTTTTTTGAGTTCATTTTTATCGTGCATATGTGCATTCTTTATTAACCAAGCAGTTGAAGTTCATGTAGTGGGCATTCAAATTGAACATGAAACAGTCGAACCACATAATGGTTGGAGCAACCTCATAGCAGACAAATGGGTAAGTAACAAGATGATACGAGTTCTCTTGTGCATGTGTTGGCTTATTAATATGTACAAAAAATGATACGGTGTAGGTTTGACTATGAGGTACATGTTCTTCCCTCTTACCCATAACTATTTAGTAATGATCACCTTGACTTTAATGAAGTACTTCAGATTTGTGTTTAGTGATCCTACAACTTAGATTAGTTAAACTCTAGACTAAACTTTTGTCTTGAAACATATAACATGAAAATATCAATTCCTACCAACAGAGGATGCATAGAAAACAAAACAGGACTAGAAAAAGGATAGCACAACAACAATACAAAGTCTTTTTTTTCGTGTTGACTGTGTTGGGATATGTCCGCTTTTAAACTCTCTAAACTCTTAGACTCATGATATGAACAATTTGATTTGATTTCTATAATATTAACTCTTAAATTATTAAACATAATTATGTGTACTGAAATACTTTGTACAAGATTGTTTTGGTTGGAAGAGAAATGATACAAAACTACTATAAGAGAATGCAAGAGAAGCAATAAGTGTTAGAAGAGGAATGATACAGAACTGCTCAAGTAATGGATCGATTGTGTGAGGATGATATAAGTTGCACTTGTTATTTATGAAATATATTTGCTTAATTGTCAAAACTTTATAATGCATCATATGATATGTTGTGTATAATAGGTTGTTTGGAGACTATACAGCTTATATGAGAATTTGAATGTGTCGAATGATTCTATTGGCACCAACGTCGTGCACAACTAGACATCAAGTTTCAAGAAATACAAAGTATGACTGCAATTTTTACAACATATTCAGGCTTGAACTTCTGAGTTGGAGTGTTGGTGGTGAACTCAGCAAGGTCTTAGATGGCCAAGGGTTTGAACTAGGGTACATAAAGGCATATAGACAATAGTTATTTGAAGTCGTTTTCCATGACAACCCTAGTGACATAAATGCCACCACTGTAAGTTTTGAAATACTTTCATATTTTTTTAAGAATAAGTTTATATGTTTGTGTTTATTAAGTATGTTATATTCATGTGATATTTCTCAAATTTAAGATAGCAGAAGATTTTTAAGCTTCGATATAAATTTAAATGATTGAAATCAATGATGAAGAAGGTCAAAGCTCAACTGAGAAAACTACGTGACAGTGAGGTGAAATATCACTTAGATGATGGCCTGAAAAAACTCAGAACACTCATCACTTCATTATCAAGAAAAATTGTTGATCAATATAATAATTTCAATAACTATTAATCATATTATGTGTTTGTTATGTATGTATATTTTCATAACTGTTGTTCATAATTGTTTGTTATGTATGTATATATACATTTTGATACTGAAACAGGTAGTTTTGTTTTTACACAACTGAGTTTTGCTATTTTGTAAACGAGTTCCATGGGTTTCAGTTTTGTCTATACATAAAGTTTTTTTTTGCATATAAGTGAGTTTCACTATTCTGTGAATGAGTTTTTTAGGTTTTAGTTCTGTTTATACATTTTAAACTGAGTTTCGCGACTCTATCACAATTAGTTTCATTGTTCTATTGTAAAAGAGTAACTTTGGAACTCAATTAGTTTCGTTGTTCTATTGTAAAAGAGTAACTTTTGCAGGCATTGTTTATCGTTTCGGAGTCTCGTTATTCTTTGAATGAGTTTTGCAATTGAGTGACAAAGGATAATACTTTCATTTTTTTGTTCCCTAGGCAAATCTCAGTCATGCTTTTGAGGTTGAGTTTCACTGGAACAGTAAGGTTGCCATTTTCCCTAGAAAATTTTTAACTGAAAAATGCTTTTTACTTTCTAACAAAAGAGTAAAATCGTCAAAAATACTCTCAAAATCAGCAAAAAATGAGTAGGTGGGTATGCAAGAAATTTTGCGATATCTTATAATTATTTTGTGAAATAGCATTATTCTCAGGGGGTAGCACGATTGTTTTCTGAAAAAAGAAAGTCGCATGTAATTTTGCCTCTAAGAAAAAATGAAAGAAATGTAAGACAATACAGAGTACACTTAGAGAGAGAGAGAGAGAGTACATCCAACGTGCTAGCAAATAGATGCTAAACATAGAAGTGATAAGAATTTTACGATAGCATCATACATGGCCAAACAAAAGTTCGCAAAGGAGAAGTCAATAGAGTCGATGCAATTAAACCAACAGCAGCAATCTAGGTTGCACAAGCAGACACACACACACACACACACACACACACACACACATATATATATATATATATATATATATATATATATATATATATATATATATATATACACACACTTTTTTGGAACAGCCGAACAAAGCACCCTAACTTATGCTGCCTGACTCGATCTTTTGCTAACTCTCACGTTCAAGCCATTCTTTATGGACATGACCACGGAGAGCTTAGGAACAATGTCCTGGCCTTCTTCAACCTTTACTATAAAGTTCAAGAGGATTGCAGCTGCTGCATGCTTCATCTGGGAAATGGCCATCTCTTTACCAACACAGCTCCTAGGTCCTCCATTAAAAGCAAGGAACCTGAAACTATTGCTTTCATGCCTCAGCCTCCCCTTTTCATCTATCCACCTCTCTGGCTTGAACTCCCTGCAGTCTTTCCCCCACACCCATTCAGTCCTCCCCACTGTGTAAATGAGATACCATAAGACCATTCCTGGCTTTACAACAGTCCCATCAGGAAGTGTGTCTTCCTTTAAGACACACTTGCGCTCTAAAGCAACAGGAGGGTACAGCCTAAGCGTTTCACATAGAGCGGCGTGAAGATACACCGTTTTTTGCAAATCTTCCTCATTAAACTCGCACAATAATAATGATGAGGATGTTGATAATGACATGACATCCGTTTTCTTTTCATCAACAATCTGCTTTAGCTCATCTTCTAGCTTGGCTTCCACATTTGGGTTTTTGGACAAAAGCCAGAAGAACCAGGTTAACGTAGCTCCCGAAGTGTCGCGGCCGGCGATTAAAAAGTTAACCCCCACATCTTTGAGGAACTCGTCGTCATCCACTTGGGTTGCATAGCCTGATAATAGATCTGCGCTACGGATGCTTGATGATTTTATTTGAGCTATTCTTCCAGCTACATGACCACGCATCACCACCTTGGCATTGTGGAGCTGCTTCTCTATTCCAAGCCTGTATCGCCGAAGGAGCCGCCACAATCTAACTGAAGGGGTCTTTGGTTTAGATACGCATACAAATTCTCCAAAAAAAAACAGTCTAAACTCTTGAAGTGATCGCAAGATAAAATGTTTAACATTTCATTTTAGTTCCTGTCTCTCGTTACAATTTATAATGGTTGGCATTCTCAGAACTTGGTAGTGGATTGACCACGCTACTCAGTGACTTTAGCGAATCATGGCTTTTTATTTAATTTATTCAAATAAGTAATAAATATATATCTTATAAATACAAAAACTTTTTCAAAGAGTATATTCATTTGTATATATATATATATATATAGAGAGAGAGAGAGAGAGAGAGGAATCCGGGCAGGTTATATGCGCGGCCCACCCACACCACATGCATTGTAGCTAAGTGCATGTTTGGGGTCTCGACTGAGTGCTGTGTGGCGTTCAATCGGGTGTATGGAGATGTTGTATACTTACTCTACACATGTTGGGTGCACGGTGTCCACTATAGAGATTCCGTACACCTGCTTGAGCGCACTCGCACTGTAGCTACAGTGTATGTTAGGAGGAGAACACCCTCTTGAGAGAGAGATTGGTAGCTGTTCACAACTAACAAAGAAGGTGCTAAATTGTTTTTCAGCTTTTTTTTTTTAAATTCTGACAGGACAGATGTGATCTATCAGCCCGTGAAGCGTTCGATTCCCACACATGGTAGGCTATTATAAGGTTTAAAAAATCTTTGTAAACTTTTGATGCCAGGAAGTTGAGATGCTCAATGTAAATTGTACATGACAGGTCTTTTTTATTTTCACAACACTTATTAAGGTATTTCACTTATTTTCTTTCCAAAACACACGTACCTTTTACAAAATCAAGGGATGTCATCGTCTTGTATCTTAAGGTGGTAGGAACACGTTGAAGTTTAATGGATGTCATCGTCTTGAAGAGTAGGAATGCTTTTTGTGCATGTAAGGTTTTAAAAGTTGGCAGCTCGCAGAAATCAGAGACATGAATAGGGATGGCATGAGTGTAATATTACCGGGCAGCAGATGCCGATACACAATGGCCTCCATTGCATCATCAACCGCTTTGGCAAACTGGACAGTGGGGAAGTCGTTAGAAAGGCAGCCAGGGTCGGTCCCTAAGATGGCCATGCTTGTGCTGTCGAAGGTGAACCTCATGAACACCTCCTGCAGGTCAAAACTGGTGCCCTGGTCCGCAAGTTGGCCCAGAACAGGGACCAGCCTTGTGTGGACCAAGTCATTCGAAACCTTAGTCAGGAAGTCTCTAAATGCTTTTGAGTGAAGGTGTGAATGTGCCATTTTTCTCTGCACCTTCCATGCCTCTCCATCAGCACTCCCAATGCTGGTTCCAAACACCTCAAAGAACATCTCCTGGAACTCTTCACCCTTGGGGTAGTTCTGGAGGTTTGTCTTGATCACATGCTCTATGTTTTTGGGGTTGCATGTGAACACAAACTTCATGTTCATAAACCAAGGGCTCTTGAATTGGTAAGTGCCCTCGGTAAGCATGAAGCGTTCTGTCAAATAATCGTAAACACGATGTAGGTTGAGCAAGAGGGAAGGCAGCATGCCAACAACTGGCCAACTGACTAGCGGCTCATGTCTTTGTTTGAGATAGTCGTGGATGCAGTAGCAGCTAAAGATGGCTAACCAGGTCTCTGGCCACCACAACATGGACAAGATTTGGGCCAACCATGGCACGGATGCGACCTCCATCATGACAACTAGATTAGCCTAGACTTGGTTGAGGTGCACTTGAGTCACTGAAAATGAAGAGGCTTTATAGAATCTCCCACTCGGCATCAACGCATTCCAACTACTATCTAACTGTCAAATTTATTAACTTGCAATGATAATAATAAGTAATTAAACGGGTTCTTTAAAGAAAAAAAAATGGATGCGCGTAAACCTTGGCCCAACACGATGGAGTCGTTGTGAGCCTTCAATTGACAGATTTATAGAGGGACTCTGACAAAGAAACATCATGGGCAGAAGCTAGCACATGATCGACCTATAACATCATGGACAAAGGGACTGGTTACGCCTCTCAAAGTGTTCTCAAAATGAGAACAGATCAGGTCTAAGGAACCTTTGACAGAAAACTGTTGGGACTGTCCCTTGGACCTGAACTGCTCTCGCAATGATACTGGCTGTACATTCTCTGAAGGATATCAATAAGCATTCAATTAGAGTCATGTTGACGGGAGGGTGGTGTATGTTCTCCCCCGATGATTCACTGAATCCCACGTCTGGGTTTGGGGTGTCTGAATGAGCACCACGTATACAAGCACATGGGGCTCGTATTCCCGTGTATATTGACATCACTTAGCATTAGAGTCTTGGTGTGGTTGCAAAGGCTTAAGTACCCTTTCTTGCTATTGTTTTCATAAAACGACGGTTTGAGGAAATAACAAAAATGCCCTTCATTCAAAAAAGAAAAAACAAACGGTTCAAAAAAAGGACAAATATGTCTTCCATCCAGAAAGTCGAGGATGATGTTGACTCTTCAAAGTCTACACAGCGAAACGAACCTTAATTGTTTCGTTGATGGTGATCCGGCGAAACTATGGTGAGTCGACGATTCGATGGTGAGTCGGCGATCCGATGGTCATCCGGCGAAACGAACCTAAGCCATCAAAAATGTTTATTTGAAATTTTCATCGTCATCTTCTTCTTTCTTCACCGTAAAACACTGTAAAACCCTCTCTCTCTAGATAAGAAATCAAGGGAGGCAAAGAGTTCTCCCTGGAGAAGGCCATGAACATCAACCCTCTCACTCTCTCTCTCTTCTCTTTCTACTTCTGTGCACATCCAGCAGACAATCCTACATTACTCCATCAAACACCGACTGACCTGCACACTGATTGTAGCATCGTTCAACTTGATGAGTTGTGGAGTCTGATTCATAGTTTTTGCCCTTACAGGAGGGAGTTTGGGGGCCTCCTTCCAGCATGGGTAGCATCATTCAACTTGATGAGTTGTGGAGCCTGATTTAGAGTTTTTTCCCTTAAAGGAGGGGGGTCCAGGGGGAGCCGCGCCCCTCGGACCAAAATTTTTTGGGGCCTTTTATAAATTTTTTATTTTTTCCCTCTTTTAACTATCAAAAAAGAGCAATAAAGTGTTTTGTTTAATCGTGGGGCTCATGTTTCCTTCGGTTGTTTCTTGCTCGAGGTTTTTGTTACACCCCTTTTCACGTTTTTTATATTTTTCTTTTTTCGTTTCTTTCCCACGATTTTTTCAATGACTGTCCTACAGCGATTTTTAGTATTGTCGGGTATCCAACGAGCCCCATAGCGATTTATAGTGTTGTCTTGTCTTCCAACAACGATTTATAGTATTATCGGGCATTCCTATAATGATTTGTTGTGTTTTCGGGTCTCCAACAAGCCCAACAACGATTTATAGTGTTATCTAGCCTTCCAACAGCGATTTATAGTATTGTTGGGCCTTTCTATAGCGATTTGTAGTGTTTTCGAGTCTCCAACAAGCCCCACAGCGATTTATAGTGTTATTCAGCCTTACAACAGCAATTTGTAGTGTCTTTCGCAAATCACTATAGCGATTTGTAGTATTTTTGGGTCTCCATTGAGCGCCACAACGATTTATAGATCCAACATGAGAAAGAAACTTTCCAAAAAATCACTGTAGGAGAGTCATTGAAAAAATCGTGGAAAAGAAACAGAAAAAGAAAAATAGAAAAATTATGGAAAAGAGTGTTACGAAAACCTCGAGCAAGAAACAACTGAAGAAAACATCAGCCTCACGATTAAACAAAATGCTTTATTGCGCTTTATCGATAGTTAAAAGAGGGAAAGAAAATAAAAAAATTATAAAAGGCCTAAAAAAAATTTGGTCTGGGGGGCGCTGCCCCTCGAGCCCCCCGCCAGGAGCACCCCCCTGGATCTCAGCCCGCTGACCGCGTCGGGGGGGAACCCCCAGACCCCCCTCTTGTAAGGGCAAAAACTATGAATCAGGCTCCACAACTCATCAAGTTGAACGATGCTACCCACGCTGGGAGGAGCCCCCAAACCTCCTCCTGTAAGGGCAGAAACTATGAATCAGACTCCACAACTCATCAAGTTGAACGATGCTACCCACGCTGGGAGGAGCCCCCAAACCCCCCTCCTGTAAGGGCAAAAACTCTGAATCAGACTCCACAACTCATCAAGTTGAATGATGCTATCCATGCAGGGAGGAGCCCCAAACCCTCCTCCTGTAAGGGAAAAAACTCTGAATCAAGTTTCATAACTCATCAAGTTGAATGATGCTACTCACGCTGGGAGGAGCTCTCAAACCCCCCTTCTATAAGGGTAAAAACTCTGAATCAGACTCCACAACTCTTCAAGTTGAATGATGCTACTCACGCTGGGAGGAGGCCCCAGACTCCTTTCCTGTAAGGGTAAAAACTCTGAATCAGGATCCACAACTCATTTAGTTGAATGATGCTACCCACGCTGGGAGGAGACCCCAAACCCTCCTCTTGTAAGAGTAAAAACTCTGAATCAGGCTCCACAACAGTCAATGTGCAGGTCAGTCGGTGCTTGATGGAGTGTGCACAGAAGCAGAAAGAGAAGGGAGAGAGAGAGTGAGAGGGTTGATGTTCATGGCCTCCTCTAGGGGAGATTTCTTTCTCGGATAATCTTGCAGTGTAGAGACTGGGTCTTAAGTAATCATCTTTGGGGGCACTTAAGTCTTTACAACCACCCCTTTTCTAGAATTGTCATTTTTTTTGGCACCAATGAAGAAGAGGGTACTTAATTCTTTGCAATCGCATCAAACTTCAATGCTAATTAATGCTGACAAACATGGGGATATGAGACACACATGCTTAAATATGTGGTGCATTTTGGGACCCCCGAGCATGAGATGCCTTGTTGGGGGGGGGGGGGGGGGGGGGGTAACATATAACCTGCTTCGCATGTTGACTGAGCATGGTCAGTCGGGCATTTGCTGCGAGGGGAGCAAACCTCTCTCTCTCTCTCTCTCTCTCTCTCTCTCTCTCTCTCTCTCTCTCTCTCTCTCTCTCTCAGAGCAATTGATAAGTGATTTCAGAAAGGCACATCTACTAGCCAGGTTTTAGCCCAAGTGTTGCATACTACTTTGAGTTAACAACCTGTCTCCAATAGGTAGTCTCAATGATAACTCGTCTCGAGGTGAGATGAGATGATAAATGGGAAGTGGATTACCATGCTAAAACCATTTCAGCTGATCAAAACCACTAGAATCATGTTGAATGACCATGGCCAAATCAATGACATGTGGATTTGACTGGGTGGCTAACTCTGTTAAAATACGTGCATTCCTTGTCGCCCCATCAATGATATCGCTCACCTTAACTACCTGCAAAGAGACTAACTCTACCCTGGACAGAGGTTCGTGTATTACATCAACCAAGGAGTAAGTACTGACCCACTGATCAAACCAAAAATCAATGGTTGAACCATCCCAACGAACCAGATCATCTCCATTCTTACCAGATGCATGCTTTCTTTAATCCCAGGTTTTACAAAAACCTGGTTAGCAATTAGAATTTGATGTCACCCAAACAGCACCAAAACCTAGTTTCAGTCTGAAACTTGGTTTTAAATTGGATTTTAAGTGTCATCTAAATGGTACTTCAGAGTTCTTTCCATAATCATCCCCCTGCGATAAGGCAAACCCAAAACCATCCTTTTGTTATGTCTTCCAAAGTTATCCCTCACTTTTTGCCAACCATTGGTGGGGGTGGGCAACGGGCCATTTGAGAAAACCCAAGCCCGTGCCCTGCGGGCCAAACCGGGTCTATTATTTAATATATGTTATATTATATATAAAATATGGAAAACATGTAAGGTAGAATGGGTTTTCCTCTAATGAGTGTTGAATGATGGTGGTTCATCGATATGTTGAACAAAAAAGAACTAGTGGTGATCCTTTATCGTCATTAATTCCCGTAAAAATAACCTTTAGCAGCAGTCACTAAGTCGTTTTACTCAAAACTAGTGCATGACATTGCGTGTGTGCTCGTCTGATGTACGAGTTACTCTATGTTACACCCTCCCCAAGAACCAGATTAGATGGCCTGAAACTTGAATCTAAAGAGAGCCCCGAGACAGCAATAGACAAATATTTTAGTTGGAGCTCAACAGAAGTGATAGAATTGTACCTACGGTTCTGACCTCTTTGGACCTATGGCAGACGTGTCTAGAGGGGTTTACCCTGCATGACACAATGTGATAGGAGTATAAGGCTTTTAATCATGACAATTTAGGAGGTACAAGAAGCTACCAGATTAATACAACTAAACCAAGTAGGTCAAAACTAAGCCTAGTATGTAAATGAAGAAGGGATTCCAGTCCAGATTTAAAAGGACCTAGTTTAGAGCTTCTAGAGAGACCTAGGGTCATTTTTTGAGGTCTAATATAGGTTATGGGGTGAGAGAAGTCATGCTGGGTCATTGGAGAGATTGTTGAGGTTAAACGAGCAAAACTATATGTTTTGTCGAATCAATAGGTGCAGTTTTGGCATTTAGAGTCCCAGACATGGGTAGGGTATTAGCTAAGGTTCAAGAGTTGTGTAGCAGATCTAACGAGGTTTTAAATGAATATACATGTTTAAATGTGGTCAAAGTATATGCAAAGAATTAGAAAATACAAAAAATTCATAGAATGAGGCTGCAATGCTTCTTTGAATGCGGTCTTGGTCTAGGCAGCATTAGAAAATGTTAGAGACTGATGCTAAAGTATAATAGGGGTCCGAAGAGTGTATAAATATCTGAGACAAAGTTGGATGGATGATAGATTAGTAGAACCACGGCTAATAGGGATTCAATGTTAGCTTTCATAGGTAAGAAGGTGTTTTGTTATAAGCTAAGAGTACAAAAAGAGCTTGGCCTTTGAAAGGGATGGAAAACTAGCCTAGAGAGTTCAAGCTTCATGTTAATCACAGAGATGAGAGAAAAAACATGAGGGATGATAGAGAGAAGAAGAAGAAGAGAGACATCTAGAGAGAAAGAGAGACAGACGACTAGAGATAGGAGTTCTGAAAAAACTTCAAGATTATTCCACAATCCAATTGGGTTCTTCAACCATCTATAGTGGAGGCTTGTACTTTAATTCTAAATTAACTCTGACTTTATAAAGAATCTTACTAATAACAAGAAACTTAACAAGAGAGAGTCAATCTCTATAAAGACTCCTACATTAATTAAAACTCCTAAACAATTAAGAAAGATACAATTAAGACTCTAACTAATTAATGATTAATTAATTCAAAAAATGATCAGAAAGCCTTTGAAAGTGAAGGACATTTTATGCTAGTTTCTTGGTTCACGCCCCTATGTGGACTCTGCTTGCTAACACTGGGTGTGACACATGTCAGGTTTCTTCTCTTTTAAATTAGTAGATGTGGCCTTTGACTTTTAAACATGTGGCTTACAGGTCCTACCTAGGCCTGAACAACCTTTACTTGCCTAGGCCTTTGCCCGCAAGAAAATGTATGAGGATCCTGAAACTTGAATAGGCACTATCTTTTAAAATGAGGGTCATGACACTCAATAAAATATATATTATATTATATGTTATATGTATATAACATATTATGTGTTATATAGCTTTTATATATATATATAATGGTAGGAGGTGTTTGATCCATACAAACTTAATAGGAACTTGATTTTGTTGTGTTTAATATTTTTTTCATAAAAAAATGCTAAAAAAGTGTTGCAAAATACATTTTTGAGGGTTTTAGTGGTGCTTGCTAAAAGCCTTTTTAAAAAATATTGAGTGCATTCTTAGGGCCTTTAATGATGCTTTTGAAGTGTCACTTAAGGTTTCAACAAAATTGAGACCTTTAACGACACTTCAAAAAACCTGCTACTTTTTGCCCTTTTTGCTGACCTACCATCGTGCATGTGCAATAGACTGTCTGCGTGATTAAGTATGAGTTAAGCATGCAATGATCAAGCATATATCACTTTTCACATATATATTATTGTTGGCCTGGTTTGGGCCGTGCTGAGCCAAAAGCCTAGTTTGGGCCGAGCTTGGTCTGGCCGATCGCAAAATCATCTTTAAGGTTGATGACCAAAGAGTGGATTTGTCCTAAAATGTAAGAATGATTTTGGAAAAATCAAATAAGTTATATATATATATATATATATATAGAGAGAGAGAGAGAGAGAGAGAGAGAAATTTAAAAGGACAGTTGATTGTTGTAGCCATTTAATGGGATCTCTCGAATTTTGTTTTATACTTGAAGATTTAAAATTGATAAGCAATTAAAATTTCGGTTAAAGAAGTTTTTCTTTTTCTGAGTGGCACTTAAACTATATATCTTTCAAAAAAAAAAATTGCTTAAAAACCAAAGGTTTTTATAAGGTCGGGGTTTGGGACGTCACAGACTAAGTTTCAAACTTCAGATTTTAAAACAGTTTTGTTAAATACAATAGTCCACTAACGATAACTGTCAGTCTGCTAATATTTGATTTCAGTCGACTAACTATTGTTTCAGTCGATTAAAATTATCATTTTTCTGTAACTTTTAACGGTGTGTCTTTTCGTTTTTCAAACGAATTGACCATTCAAAAGTGACTGTTTTGACACACCTTCATATCCTCAACGTATTAAATGTTTCAACTATAAATATGAGTGCATTCCACACTAAAAAACAATCGAATCCAATCAATTTACATTGAATTACAAAGATTGAATTCTTTGCTTTTCACTCTTATTCATTCAAGTATTCATTTTCTCACTCACTTGATATTTTCACTCCAATTTTTTACTCAAATTCCTTTGAGAGATAGTGAATTTGTGAGTTAAGTATTTCAACAATCTTAAAAGCCAATTGCATTTCATCTGTATTTATAAGAAAGGCTCATAGGTTGATTGTAAGTGTGCTTGATTATATTTTTCTGTAAAAGAAAAGGACTCCTTGGTTTAAAGGAGTTGTTTACTTTCAGTAGGGTTGTTTCTGAAAGTGAGACTGGATTTGGTTTGTATGTTCATGTAATTATACAAGGTTGATAGTGGAAATCTCAAGCGGGTTTTGCTTAGAAACTGGATGTAGGTCTGGAAGACCGAACTAGGATAGATTCTTGTGTTCTTTATGTGATTGATTTGCGAATCTCAAAATTCTTCAAAATTCCAAAGACATTATTTAAAAGAACTATTCACCCCCCCTCTAGTGCTCGTTGCCTCGATCCTACAACACTTTCATTTGGTATCAGAGCAAGGTTTGCTATATCATGATTTTACCATCATCTAGCATGACAACAACATCGTCTTCTCAGCACAAAGAAGGATGCTCCTCAGTTCATCCTCCTCTCTTTGATGGAACAAATTATGATTATTGAAAAGTAAGAATGACAATATTCTTACAATCTATGAATCTCAAAATTTGGAGAGTTGTTTCAAAAAAGTACTAAGCACCATCAACTAATTTCAGTCAATGGACCGATGAAGCAAAAAAGACTGCTTCACTAGAAGCCAAAGTTATGAATGCACTATATTGTGTCATTGACAAGGTAGACTTCAATCACATCTCTCAATGTTCTAGAGCAAATGAAATTTGGCATACTCTTCTCGTTACTAATGAAGGTACGTCAAAGGTAAAGAAATATAAGATTGCTTCTTTAGTTCATAAATTTGAATTATTTAAAATAAAGCAAAATAAGTCTATATCGAACATGGTAACAAGAATGACTGATATTACTAACACTCTAAAATCCCTTGGAAAAGAATATTTACAAGTGAATTTAGTTAGAAAAATCCTAAGGTGTTTAACTCCTGAATGGGAGAGAAAAACTACAATAATAGATGAAGCAAATGATTTAAACACCCTTTCTCTTGAAGATTTGGTTGGCAACTTAATGGGATATGAAGACCAACTTCATGATAGACAAGAAGAAGAACCCAAGAAGAAATCTCTTGCTTTCAAGGTCATTTCTGACTTTGAAGATTCTGAAGAAGATGAAGATATTGCTCTCATCACAAGGCAATTCAAAAAATTCATCAAAAATGGAAGATTTCAAAGGAAGATAAAGAAAACTGATTCTTCCAATCATAATGAAGTCAAGTGTTTTAACTGCAAAAAGGCATGACATATCAAGAAAGATTATTCTCTTCTCAAAATCAAGCCCAAGGACCAATTCAAGAAGAAAAAATCATTTCAAGCAAGTTGGGATGATAGTGACTCCTCTTTCGGTGAAGAATCAAATGAAGAAGTCGTCAATGTATGCTTTATAGCACAAGAAAACTCGGTAAGTCAATTTGAGTATGATAATTTATTAGAAGTATTTAATGATTTATATGCTAAATTTTAGAGTTTAAGTTCTAAAAACAAAGAGTTAGAAACTGAAAATTCAACTCTTGACTCTCAAAACAAAGTGTTACTTCAAGAGTTAGAATATCTCAATAAAGAAAACTCTTGTCAAGCATCTGAGATAAAAGAATTTGGAATTAGAACCAATGTCTTACAAGAAAAAATATCAAGTCTGAAAGAAAAATCAAATGATCTTCTTTCTATAGTGACCAAGTTCACTAATGGACAAAAAAATCTAGAAAGACTTATTGGTTCTCAAAGATGCTCGGTCAATAAAACCGAATTGGGATATAGTTTCTTTGATACTCAAAATAGACCAAATTATGTGGTAAAGAATCAAAGTCAAAATTCTCAATCATTGGTTCAAAGAACTCAATTTTCTAGTCATAATAGAAATGCATCTAATCATGGTAATTATAAAGATTATAAGCATAGACATGATTATTCTAGAAATGCTAAATCTTTTTATAGAAAGAATATTTATTATCAAAGGAAACCAAAATCCAAATGGATATGGGTTCCTAAGATTAATGCTCATAGACCCGAAAATAAAAAAGGGATAAAATGCTTTGTCTTCCAATTTTGTTGTAGGTACACAAAATAATGAGCAAATGAATCTTGGATTGCAGTTGTTTCAAACATATGACTGGAAGACTAAAATTATTTTTCACCTTCCAAAGTAAGGATGGAGGAACCGTCACCTTTGGTGACAATAACAAGGGAAAAGTAATCGGTATTGGTAACATTGGTAATCTAAAATTTTCCTTGATAGAAAATGTTCTTTTAGTAGATGGTTTAATGCATAATTATTATCCATTAGTCAATTATGTGATAAAAGTTTTTTCATTTCTTTAGAACATGATTTATGCTTAATTTTTTATTTTCATTCTAAAAAGATCATTTTTAAAGGTAAAAGAAGGAATAATGTATATGAACTTTATCTAGATGAGTTACCCACTTTTAATGAAAAATGTCTTATCGCTTCAAATGAAATTCAATGGTTATGGCACAATAGACTTGGACATATTAACTTTAAATTAATTTCTAAGTTATCCAAGAATGATCTTGTTAGAGGCTTACCTAGAATACCATATAAGAAGGATCACTTATGTGATGCTTGCCAAATGGGTAAACAAATCAAAAGTTCTTTCAAAGCAAAAGATATAATTTCAACAAAGCGTTCTCTTGAACTTTTACATTTAGATCTATTTGGACCATGTAGAATTCAAAGTTTGAATGGTAGCAAGTATGTTTTTTTATAGTAGATGATTATTCTTAATTTACTTGGGTGATTTTTCTAAAAAGCAAAAATGATGCTTTTCCTGAATTTTTTAAACTTTGTAGAAGAATTACAAATGAAAAATCTATATCTATTATTACAATTCGTAGTGATCATGGTGGTAAATTTGAAAATAAATCTTTTCTAAAGTTTTGTGATTTACATGGTATATCTCACAACTTTGTTTTTCCTAGAGCAGCTCTACAAAATGGAGTTGTTGAAAGAAATAATAGAACTTTGCAAGAATGTGCTAGAACTATGCTTCAAAATCAAAATTTACCAAAATATTTTTAGGCTGAAGCAATAAATACAACATGTTATGTTTTAAACTATATTCTTATTTGACCATTTTTACATAAAACATGTTTTGAATTGTATTATGATTGTATACCAAAGATCTCATATTTCAAAATTTTTTGTAGTAAATGCTTCTTGTTAAATACCAAAGATAATCTTTATAAGTTTGATTCAAAATCAGACGAAGTAATATTTCTTGGATATTCTTCTAGAAGCAAAGCTTATCGTGTTTTTAATAAAAGAACATATTGCATTGAAGAATCTTTATATGTTGCATTTGATGAGAACTGTGAGCAGATTATACCTCTAAGCGAAGGAGAAGAAGTCATACTTCAAGAAGAACCTTTGATAGAGAACACTTCTCAAGAAAATATTCATCTTCTACTGGTTTGGAAAGAAGTTCTCAATCATCCACATGAGTAGATTATTGAAGAAATAAAGAGTGGTGTCCAAACTAGAAGGCAATTTTAAAAATATATTATAAATATTGCTTTCATATAAAAAATAGAACCAAAGAATATCAATAAGGCTTGTGATGATGAATTTTGGCTTTTAGCCATGTCTGAGGAACTCAACCAATTTACTAGGAATGATGTATGGGATCTAGTTGATAAACCAAAGGATCATCTAGTAATAGGAACAAGATGGGTCTTCCGAAATAAGCTCGACGAAAATGACGAAGTCATTCGAAACAAAGCAAGGCTAGTAGCACAAGGCTATAATCAAGAAGAAAGCATAGATTTTGATGAAACCTATGTACCAATGGCTCGATTACAGTCATTTCGTATGATGTTTGCTTTTGCTAGTTACATGAATTTTAAGTTATATAAAATTGATGTTAAGAGTGCATTCTTAAATGGATACATCAATGAAGAAGTTTACATAGAGCAACATCTAGGCTTTGAAAATGAGAAATATCCAAAAAAAGTATACAAATTAAAAAGAGCATTGTATGGACTCAAACAAGCACCAAGCGCGTGGTATGAGAGACTATGAAATTTTCTAGAACTTGGTATTTTCTCATTATTGGATCTATAATTTTTTTTGAAAATTTTGTTTTACTTGAAAATTTCTAAGACTAACATTTTTCTTGAACTTTGTTTACTATTATTGCTTTGACGAAACAACATTTTTTTTTTAAACTTTTATAATTTCTGGGTTATAATATTTTGAACGTGAATTTGCATTTTGCTTATGCTATGACTGTATTTACTCCTTTTGATTATGACAAAGGGGGCGAAAAAGACAAACATGAAAACTGCAATAGAAATTGCATAAGAAAGCATTGAAAATTGCATACGAACTTGATACCAATTTCATGAAAAAGACAAACATGGAAATTGCATGAGAAAACATTGAAAATTGCATAAGAACTTGATACCAATTTCATGAAAAAGAAATAAAAATGCTTAAAGTAATGATGGAAATGCAAAACAATCAATATTTGATATATGTATGCTTTGATT
This sequence comes from Nuphar pumila, assembly GCF_984573655.1. Taxonomy (NCBI): domain Eukaryota; kingdom Viridiplantae; phylum Streptophyta; class Magnoliopsida; order Nymphaeales; family Nymphaeaceae; genus Nuphar; species Nuphar pumila. The sequence goes on along the minus strand of NC_143262.1, from coordinate 30,976,639 downwards.
ATGCTAACTTCTTATGTTTTACAGCATATTGATAAGGGGAGTAAAATCTCCATCTATGCATTAAAATGCTCCATCTTTGACTAGTTTGTCATCATAAAAAAGGGGGAGATTGTTAGGACAACGAAACCGTATATGACATTTCTAGAACTAGATTTTGATGATGAACAAGTGAATCAACTGCATTTCAGCCAAGGCAATGAAGAAAGATGACAAGAATTGAGGAACTCAATGAAGAATCTTTGAAGACATAGGTGCAAATGTAAATTTAATTAAATATCTTAGATTCTTGTAAGAGCCTTACTTAGAGTGCATATTTCAATTACATTTTATCTAAAAAGTTTTTAGAAAAACTTTTCTAAAAGAACCCTTCATAAAAATTGTTTTAAAAAACTTTTTACTTAATTTTTCATGTTTATTAGTCGACCAACAGACTCACCAGTCGACCAACTTTTTTGCGCCAATTTTTCAAAGCAAAAACGTTAACTTTCTGAATTAGTCGACTAATCAACTCTTAGTCGACTGGACAGAATGTTTGATTTTTAGAAAATTTAGCAGGATTCGTTTGAAGGTTTTCTTAGTCGACTAGACAAAATGTTTGTTTTCAAAAAAATTTAACAGTAGTCGACTGAAAGGTTTTTCAGTCCACTGATGATTCAGTCGACTAACATTTCTTTAGTCGACTAAGTTTCAAACTTTAGATTTTAAAATGGTTTTTGTTAAACACAGTAGTCAACTGACGATGACTGTCAGTCTGCTAATATTTGATTTCAGTCGACTAACTTTTTGCCCTTTTTGTTGACCTACCATCGTGCATGTGCAATGGACGATCAGCATGATTAAGTATGAGTTAAGCATGCAATGATCAAGCAGATACCACTTTTCGCATATATATTATTGTTGGCATGATTTGGGTCGGGCTGAGCCAAAAGCCTAGTTCGGGCCGAGCTTGGTCAGTCCGACAGCAAAATCATCTTTAAGGTTGATGACCAAAGACTGGATTTTGTCCTAAAATGTAAGAATGATTTTGGAAAATCAAATAAGGTATATATATATATATATATATATATATATATATATATATATATATATATATATATATATAGAGAGAGAGAGAGAGAGAGAGAGAGATTTAAAAGGACAGTTGATTGTTGTAGCCATCTAATGGGATCTCTCTAATTTTGTTTTATACTTGAAGATTTAAAATTGATAAGCAGTTAAAGAAGTTTTTCTTTTTCTGAGTGGCACTTAAAGAAGTTATTGATTGCTGTGCTCAGAAGATGGTCGGCGCCATCTAAGGACAAGCCAGCTGTGTGCGTTGCACATCCTGCCAAAATTTCAGAGTCCAAACTAGACAGGACCTTTTCTGCCTTTCCCAATTAGGTGCCTTCTACCACCGTAAAGCAGCAGTGAGCAAACATGTATCAGATAAAATAGGAATCACTGAAAGAACTTGAAAACGAAAGCAGAGTAACTCGCATCTTTCAAAAAGTACAGTAACTCAGGGATCAACCTGAACAAAGAAAAAGACTTTTGAACTATTTGGTGATGGTTCACAGTTAGTTGTTTGTCTCTTGCAAAATAATTAGAAATATCTCTTTAGCTACTCTTGGTGAAAGTGGTTGGAAGGCAATTCTTTTTCATGAATGTCCCCATGATCTCCGCTGTCATCATCCCACTACAAACTGCTTCTTTGCCATTTGGAATGCTCATTAACCACTACCACCACCACCATCATAATTGCCGCTGCTGCCATCAAATCTAGATCAACCACCACGTCCGTAACCATTGGCAAACTACAATAGAATTACCAATGTTCTGCCTTGGTTCATGTTAGTGGTGGTAAATGGGTCGGTTTTGTCAGGTTTCATTTTTTTTTTTGTAATATTTGAAAATAAGGCCAGACCCAAACCACCGTGAATTTTGAGCATGTTTTTTGTTTTTTAGGCAAGCTGGGGTTAGGCAGACCCCCACCAGTTACACAACATACCATTAGGTTTTGAACTTGCAACGTTCCGACACATGGTGACGTGCACTAACAGCTCCCACCAAACAAGGGGAGACCCCCTTCGGTGAATTTTGGGCATGCTTGGCCTCATATAGAGGAGATACAATTATCACACGATCTTGCTTAATCCAATCAATGGATGCCACACAACGTCATTTGGGAAAGGGATGCGGTGTAGGAGAGTCCAGTTGGGCTGATCTCCTGTAAGTCATCCCTATCCTCATATCCCGCTTTGGGGTTCCAGTGGTGCAAGTTGTTTTGATCAAATCAGACTCCATATAGATGTGATCTACATTGTCCCATTTAGTGAAATATCAACATTTGAATTGCCAGAATTTGACTTGTTTGCAGGATTTTTTGGTAATTCAAAAATCAACGATTGAGAAAACATAAAATCTTGAGATTTAAAAAATCATATTCTCATAAAAGGTTTTATTCTTATTAAACCAACCATGCTGAATCCATCTATAAGGTCAGATTTGATCAAAACAACTTACATCAATAAGACCTCAGAGTGCTATCAAGATGAGGGATGACATAGGAGATGAGCGGGATCAAATTGCAAAGTGGGATACATGGCATCCGTTCATTAGTAGTTCAAGTACTGGATATGCTTTTGACCGTAAAATAGAAATGTTCTGTTACAGTTTTTTTTAGATAGGCATGGGGTCAAGGCAAGGGAACGGATTCTGTCAAAAGCTGGGTGGGATTAGCAATCTCACCCAGCGATTACAACCACAAACCCCACCCCTCTTGAGATTGCTAATCTCACCCAGCGTTTGACAGAATCTTCTCTCTTAAGGCAGACCCCCACCAGTTATTCCACGTACCATTGGGTTTTGAACCAGCAACGTCCCACCACAAGGTGACATGCACTGACAGCTCCTACCAACCAAGCAGAGCCCCGTTGGTATGTTTGTAAACAATCATTTGCCTCATTTCTCACGTACAAGCAAACATAGTGATTTTCTTTTTCTAATGAGGATAAATCACATGAGATGGAAATACATGTGATTTTCTTTCTTTAATGAAGAAGCACGGGGGAAGGGGAGATCCCTTCCTTTATTGACTCAGATATATACAAATGTACAAACACCACTTCATTGAAAAAAAAATGTACAAACACGAAAAAATAAAGAATACAACAAATCTATGCGCAAAATCAATCAGCTATACACTCAACCACAGTGTCTCAATCACTGGATTATTATGTCAAAAAATCTTTTAACCCTTGCGAAGTGGTTGCAGCCAAAGTGTTCCCATATCAACAGTCGCCTGTCTCAAGAATGTGCAATCTCTCAATCAACCAAGTAATAACTTTAAATCCAAACAAGAGATGATGGCAACCTTCAGAGACCCCTCTTAACCACATAGCCAGTGGTCGGTTTGAAGTGGAACACCATATAGCGAATCGTAGACTCAAACGGCTCAAGAATCAGATCAAGCAAAAAACATCTAGAAACACTAATTCACTACTGGTCATCGCTATCCGAGCTTTATGAAAAAAATCCTTCCTATCACCTAAACTAAAATCCATCTTAGTTTTCACACCTTGCTTCCATGATGCTGTTAGAGATCCAATCAGATCAGACTAGAATCATGTGGGGTCCACTTCCACCAAAGACAAGCTGCAAGGAAAGCTTCCTAAAGTCAATGCCTCTATCAAGGAAGGATCTAAAGATGTCCAGGACGTGCATGGTGGAGTCTTGACAAGCAAGATAATTTTTAACTCTATTTGTTAAAGAGAGAAAGTCCTAAGCAGTTTAGGAAAGGTGAATTTGATAGAAACTTATCTTTAAAGGATGTAGAGTCCAACATAGGCAACACTATAATAAAAACTCCAATTACCGATGAATATTTGCGACGAATTTTTTTCGTCGCCCATTAGCGACGGAATAGCGAAAGAAAAATATATGTCACTAACATTCAAATTATTTATAGAATTAGCGACCAAAATTATTTCAATTGCATCCGTCGCTAACTAGCGACGGCTTAGAGACATACAAATTTTGTCTCAAACTCCATCACAGATTAGCGACGAAATAGCAACAAAAAATGTCGGTCGCTACTCCGTTGCACAATTGTGATGGCGTAAGCAACGAAATTTGGTCGTTGCTAAATTTCCTGTAAATCCTTAATTCGAGCTCCTTTTCCCTTTCTTTTTTCTGTTGCCGGTCGTCGAGCTCTTGTTGCCTACCCGCTCACCCATTGGCCGCCCGCAGCCCCGTGACCTCCCGTCGCTCGCCTGCCGGCCGCCGACCTCTCGTCCGACAACCGGAGGTGACCCCCACCCCTCTTCTTTATCTTCTTCTTGGGCCTGCCCCCCTCACTCTTTTTCGGGTTGTCGGAGGGCTGACAACCCCTGTCGTGCCCTCCCCTCTCTCTCTCTTTCGGGTTGGCGCAGGGCTGGTAACCCCTGTTATGCCCTCCCCTCTCTCTCTCTCTTTGTTGTTGCCGTGAGGCCCGCAGGAGGCTGGTGGCCCCCTATCACGTCTCTTGCCCTCCTTGCTCTCTTTTGGGTTGTCGGAGGGCCGACAACTCCTACCGTGCCCTCCCCCCCCCCCCCCCCCCCTCTCTTTCGGGTTGTTGGAGGGCTGACAACCCCTGTTGTGCTCTCTCTCTGTGTGTGTGTGTGTGTGTGTGTGTGTGTGTTGTTGTCAGGAGGCCGATAGCCCCTGCCACTTCTCTTGCCCCCCTCTCTCTCTTTCGGGTTCCCAGAGGGCCAGCAACTTGCAGTTCCCTCCCTTCTCTCTCTTTGTTGTTGTCGAGAGGCCGACAGAAGGTCGGTGGCCCCCTGCCACGTCTCTCTCTCCCCCCCCCTCTCTTTCGGGTTGCCAGAGTCATGCCCTCTCTCTCTCTCTCTCTCTGGTTGTCGGGAGGCCGACAAGAGGCAGGAGGCCAAGCCCCTGTCGCCCCTTCTTCTTGTCGTCAGGCAGGGGGGAGTCCTCTGCCTCTGCTTATTTTTCCTGGTGGATAGGGGGCAAATCTCCTCCCTCCGTGTCTTTCCGACAGGCAAGGGGGCTCCGTCCCCCTGCCTCCACGATTACTGTCAGACAGAGAGCTTAGCAGGCTCATCCCCATCCATGTTTTTTTTGCCAGAGAGGGGTCGAGCCCCTTCTCTGCCTCCTTGTCTTACGAGATGTGAGGGAGTAGATTATTTTGTATTGTATTATTTTGTATTATATTATTTTATATATTTGTGCGTTGCAGGTACATAACTGAGTTAATTGTTCGATGCTTAGTGCTAAGCATCGCATGTGACTAAAAATGCAATGCAAAAAGAAATAAAAAAATGCAAAGGCAAAAGCAATTCAAATTGGGTAAATACCCGTGGTGAGTAAGTGATGCAAGCGCATCACCTGTTATTTAATTTTTTGGATGCAATATTTTTCTATTCACACACTCACTTAGTTGTGGATATTTAGGACTACTTTGATGGAGTTTGGAGATCATACTGAGCAGGACTTTAATATATAAGAATAGAAGTGTTCTTGTTTTTGAAGTATGGATTTCATGCTAGGCATGGTAGTAGTTAGCGGGATATTGAAGTGTGTTTGCCGCAAATACATGTTTGGTATTGTTTTAATATGAATGATTTGAATGTATTGCAATGTTTGATGTTTCTGTATCCATGCTTTCATGAAGTTATTTTCTATTTGATTATGCCTTTTATGTGAAATTGTATCATAAATTTCTTGTTCAAATGAATATATTTGTGTCATCATAGCATTATTAAGATGTTCTTTTTAACTGGTGATGAAAATATCTGTAATATTTTAGGACAAAATGGCTGCAAACCGTGAATGGATGTATCGTAGGATAGTTGATAATGAGGTGTCGCATGAATATATAGATGGTGTTGACAGTTTTATTGAATTCGCAATGGCAAGTATCAGTACAGTGGATCCTACCGGTCGGATCAGATGCCCATGCACGATATGTAAGAACAATTGATTTGTAGAACCTCATGGCGTTAGACATCACCTATACAAGAAGGGTTTTGTTAGTGGTTATCAAAATTGGATGCTTCATGGTAAAGAATTTTAGAATAATTATGACGTAAGGGTGGATGTGGTGCACGATAATCCATATGTAGACCTGATATTTAATGTCGCAGGACCGGAAATGGGTTCTGCTTTAGGACATAGTGATGCACCAACTGGGGTAGAGGAAGAAGCAACAAATGATGTAGCTAGTACATTCTATGACTTACTTAGAGATGCTGATGAACCACTGTAGAATGGCTGCAAGAGTAACATTATCCTGTTTGTAGTTCTTCAACTAATGAATTTGAAGTGCGAGTTTAATTTAAGTCAATCATGTTTTAACTGTTTGTGCTCTATTGTGAAGAGTTTGTTGCCCAAAGATGAGAAATTGCCACAAAATCTCTACCATGTGAAGGTTAAGGTCAATGCTCTAGGTATAGGGTATCAAAATATAGATGTTTTTCCTAATCACTACATGTATTTTAAAGATCAAGAAAAAAGCAGATCATGTTCATCATATGGACATCCTCGGTTCAAGCCAAAGACAAAGAAAAATGGTAGCATAAGGTCAAAAGAAGTATTGTATAAGTCACTCTGCTGCATCTCTCTCACCCCTAGATTGCAACATCTTTATATATCTTCAAGGACAGCTAAACAAATGATATGGCATGCAAATAAAGTTCGACATGATGAAGACAAGATCACACATGCTGTTGACGCAGAAGCTTGGAGGCACTTTGATTGTACTCATCAAAACTTCACTTTGGAAGTGAGAAATGTTAGACTAGGTTTATATACAGATGAATTTAATTCATTTGGGGGTAGATCAACCCCATACTCGTGTTGGCCAGTATTTGTCACCCCATATAACCTTCCTCCAAGCTTGTTTATGAAGCGTCAAAATCTTTTCTTGTCTCTATTGATCCCTGGTCCGATGTCTCCCGGACAAAATCTTGATGTATATTTGAGGTCATTGATTAATGAACTGAAAATATTGTGGGATGACGGTGTTCTCACGTACGATGCCCATAAAAAACAAAACTTCAATATGAAGGTTGTTGTTCTATGGACAATCAATGACTTCCCTGCATATGGTATGTTATCTGGTTGGAGCACACATGGGAGGTTAGCATGTTTGTACTGCATGAAGGATACAAAATCGTTTAGATTGGCGCATGGAAGGAAGCCACGCTGGTTTGATTGTTACCGTCATTTTCTATTCAGCGATCATCCATTCCGATGACAAAAGAATGTGTTTCGAGGAGGCACAACTGAAATTGAAGGTCCACTAACAAGGTTGTCTGGCATAGAGATTTTAAGAAGATTGTGATACTTTTCATGTAGACTGACAGATTCTCATAGAGGAATGCCCTTTATTGGATTTGGGAATGATCACAATTAGACAAAAAAATCTATATTTTGAGAACTACCATATTGGCCAACCTTATTGATACGACATAATTTGGATGTCATGTATGTGGAGAAAAATGTATTCGATAGTGTATTTAATAATACAGTAATGAACGTGAAAGGGAAAATAAAGGATAATCCGAAGGCACATATGGATTTAAAAGTGGTATATAAAATATCAGAATTAGAACTCAAAGAGTACAATGGAAAAAACTGAAACCAAAGGCAAGGTATGTGCTTGGTACAGATCAAGTAAAGTTGGTATATCAATAGTTGAGACAGTTGAGATTTTCAGACGGCTATAATTCTAACATTGCTCGAGCTGTGAAGATAGACAAGGGACAGTTATATGGATTGAAGAGTCATGATTATCATGTCATTATGCAACGATTGATATCCCTAGCATTCCATGATATGTTAGACAAACCTATATGGGGGGTATTGTCCGAGTTAAGTAGATCTTTTAGAACACTTTGTGCAACTGAAGTTGTAGTATCTGAGGTAAAGAATCTAGAGGAATCTGTCGTAACTACGATTTGTTAGCTAGAGAAGATATTTCCACCAACTTTTTTTGATATTATGGAATATGTGGTCATATATTTGCTATATGAACTTAGGGTTGGTGAACCTATGCAATATCGGTGGATGTACTCATTTGAAAGGTATATGTTTATTAAAAATTTTCTTTTCAATACTATTGAGAAATTTATTATAATTCGAGATATATATTGTTGACAGATGCATGTTTGACCTCAAAAAAAAAGGTTCAGAATAAAGCAAGAGTAGAGGGCTCTATTTGTGAGGCGTACACCTTGGAAGAGATTTTAAATTTCTCATCTATTTACTTTGAACCTCACATTCCAATATGTTACAAATGCCCATCTCATAATGATGACGGAGAACAATTAACTGGAACTGACAAATTGTCTATATTTCAACCACTTGGACATGCATTTGGCAGTTGCCGGTCAAGACTCTTGGAAGATCAAGAGCAAGACGCAACACAAATATTATCCTTTTCAATTACTCAGCAATCAACTCATACATTGAGTAAGTATAGTTAATACGTAATATTAAGTTCTATACGTGTGTACGTGGTTCAGTAAAATAAGTTTATGTTAAGTGTAGATGATTTGATCTGGAGTTGCAAAGAAAACTTTCATAACTCACTGATGCAGAAGTACAGAAAGAATGTGAAAATAAATTTATGGCATGGTTAAAAGAGTTGGTAAGGATGATTGTATACATTTTTTTTCTATATACAACAATAAGATACTTATCGTGATCATAGTCCTTGTTTGTGCTTGTAGGTCCTCCATGGTGATGTTAAAGATTAAGGAATATGTGATTTACAAAATGGTTTGTCTAAAGTTGTGCAGTGTTACAACGGGTACATCATAAATGGTTATCGTTTTCATACAAAAGACTACGGTGTCAACAAGTCAACGATGAATAGTGGCGTGTGCATCAATGGTAGCAGTTATGGTGAAAATGAACATGACTACTACTGTATTATAGAAGAAATAATGGAGTTGACTTACTTAGGCACAAATAATAGCTTAACTTTATTCATGTGTCAATGGTTTGATCCCACGACAACTAGAGTCGACAACATTTCAGGGATTGTGGAGGTGAATGGTAAGTCAAGGTTTAGAACATATGAACCATTCATATTAGCCTTACAAGCTCAACAAGTGTATTATACATCATATTCGACTACAAGGAAGTCAGATAGAAATGAATGGCGGGCAATTTGTAAGGTGAAATCTAAACTATACTCCGAGTATGATCAGTTACAGGAAGACAAGATTGATAAAGAGGATGAATACTATCAATCAGATGATATGTATAACTTCTCTTATGGTCATGATGTCGCACATGGTATGCATGTCATATCTTCATTGGTTGATGGCACATGCATGGAAGAATGTGATCCAAATGATATACGAAGTAGATGGGTGATAAATGATGAAGAAGAAGATGATGACAAAGAGGAGGAGGAGGAAGAAGAAGACTATGAAAATCAGACAAGTGATGATGAGTCAGTTACAAGCTAGTGAAATACAACTTGTAATACAAATTGATCTGAATGATCTAAATGATTAGAATGATTTGAATGTATTGTATTGATTTGAATATATTGAAATGTATTGCAATGTTTGAATGTCTTGCATGAAGTTTTTTTCAATTTGATATGAATGATTAGAATGATTTGAACATATTGAAATGTGTTGTAATGTTTGAATGTCTTGCATGAAGTTTTTTTCAATTTGATTAAAATGATTTGAATGTATTGTATTGATTTGAATATATTGAAATGTGTTGCAATGTTTGAATGTCTTGCATGAAGGTTTTTTCAATTTGATCTGAATGATTAGAATGATTTGAATGTATTGTATTGATTTGAATGTATTGAAATTTGTTGCAATGTTTGAATGTCTTGCAAGAAGTTTTTTTCAATTTGATATGAATGATTTGAATTATTAGAATGATTTGAATGTATTAAAATGTATTGTATTTATTTGGATATATTGAAATGTGTTGCAATGTTTGAATGTCTTGCATGAAGTTTTTTTTAATTTGATCTGAATGATTTGAATGTATTGAAATGTATTGTATTGATTTTAATATAATGAAATGTGTTGCAATGTTTGATTGTCTTACGTGAAGATTTTTTCAATTTGATCTGAATGATTTGAATGTTTTGAAATGTATTGTATTGATTTGAATGTATTGAAATGTGTTATAATGTTTGAATGTCTTGATGAAGTTTTTTTCAATTTGATCTGAATGATTTGAATGTATTAAATGTATGTATTGATTTGAATATATTGAAATGTGTTGCAATGTTTGAATGTCTTGCATGAAGGTTTTTTCAATTTGATCTGAATGATTTGAATATATTGAAATGTAATAAAATGTTTGAATGTATTGCCGGTATATTTTAATTTGTTAGAATATGGTTCGTGGAGGACACAGTCGTCGAGGACCCAGTGGTATCCAGTCTGAGCCTTCATCTTCACGAGCTCCTTCGATAGGTATATCATTTAAATAATTATATATTTGATTAGTTGAAATTTACATTATATAAAATTTTAGCTTATTGTTCTGTAGGTGATGTTTCACCTACACATAACCCATATACGCTTGATGCAAGGTCTTCTTCGTGTGACCCATGACAAGTAATTCAAATAATGTATATTGATGGTCAATCGTAAGTATTTCATTGTCACTTGTTCAATATTTAACTTATAAAAAATATATATTGACGTCGATTGTTAATATGTATCTTTTCATGTGCAGTGCGAGGTTTGAGCAGCAAGAAGTAATATAAGAAATTACAAAGTCATTACTGCATCATCTTTTAGGACTGGTAGCGTAATGGAAAGAGTACCCGAGAGAGGTGTTGGACAGCTTAATTTCTTCATTCATGGTATGCAATCATTTATCATAACATGTATTTTTTTAAAATGTGTGCTAACGTTCTGAGAGTATTTGTAGGCCTCCCAACGCTTCGCGAGTGCAAATGAGGAGAAGGACGTGAGGGTAGTGTAGCAGAAGGTGGTTGTCAATCGATCTGTCGACATGTTGCACAATATAAAGACTACAGCAAAAAAAGTAGCTGGTAGGATAGATGATCCACTGCAGTGGAAGGGCCATGAGTCAACTACTATCAGGAGAGATTATTGGGAGAGCATGTGCGACAAGTGGGCAAGCAATGAATTTTGAAACTGCTCAGCAAAGGCTGCACAAAATCGAGCAACGATGCCCGATGCGCATTGATGTCTTCTTTTAAATCGTTGTAATTTTGAAAAGATTTTTAAATGTAAAACATGTGAAAACCAGACATCAAATAATAAAAACCGGTTCTCACTAGTGGATGAGACCGGGTCGAACTCAGGGAACGGGAATATTTCGTATTCAAGTACACAAATCTAACTATTCTTTATTGCCGAATTATTGAAATGTAAAAATGTTCAGAAAATGTAAAAACAACTAACTATTACAACAAATGAATACCCTTCGCAGAGGGCGTAAAGTGCAATATTTACAAACCCAAAATCAAATTCCTAATTCTAAACTGAAAAGTAAAAATTCTTCTATTCTTGCACTTCGTGTCACGTAATCGCTTCCGCTCCAGTCTGGTGCTATCCTGCACAAGTCAAAAGGACACGAGCAGTACAAGAGAAAGAAGTAGACAATAGCTAAAAAGGAAAATACTAAAACAATGGAACGTAAAATAAACGAAATCTAAATGACAATAACTAGATAAACCTAATGACAATTAACTAAGTAATTAAAAATACAAATTACTTGTATCAATCAAATATGCTAACAACTAATAGCTAACAATTCAATGAACTAACAATGCAATCCAGCCATCTGATCACTCCTTCCAAAATACTGATTTAAATTCTAAACAGCCACCACTGGAAAATGAGTTAAAAACAACACTGTAAAGAAAACTCAGTAAAATATACTTCAGATCAATGAAAATAAGATAGATCTTCAAAAAATTGAAATTACATTGATCATTCAAACTGATTCAGGGATCAAATTAATTCAGAGAACAGCAATGATCGTCACTTTTGATCCAGTAATTCAAAATCAACAAAATGGTTGAACACATTTCTCTTTCATTAAACAAGCCTTCTACAGGAATCACATAATCAACCAGAATTTTCAGTGGTACTTCAATCCCTTGCTGGAGAAACCATTAAACAAAAATCCATCTCCGGATTTGCAGTAAAACTCATGCCATCGGATGGAACTCAATACAGATATACGATGATAAAAAAAACACAGCAATAAGAGGAATCCAGCTATCCGATCAAGTGAAATCAACACAGAAATTAATGAAAAAAATTCTGGAACTAAATCACACTATGAACAGAATTTTTAGAAATGAGAAAAAAAAATAATAAACAGAAAATCAATGACAGCATGAAATTGATTAACAGATGAAAAAAAAATTTCAGAAACATCAATGATCGGTTTAATTTTTTTTCGTTTTATTTCTATTTTTTTTCTTTTTTAGACGAAAACAATAAAATCGGACAAGTTGAAACAAGAAGAAGAAGAAGAAGAAGAAGAAGAAGAATCGGAGGAAGAAGAGAAAGAAGAAGATACAGAGGATGAAGAAAAATCGGAGGAAGAAGAAGAAGAAGAAGAATCTGAAGGAGAAGAAGAAGAAATCGGTAGAATCAGAAGAAGAAGAAGAAGAAGAAGAAGAAGAAGTAGGAGAAGAAGGAGAACTCAGCACTCACCGTGAACCTGAGGGAAGAGATGTTGGCGGCGACCTCCACCGTGCTGTCACCGGATAGAAATCTGCACCACCGTCGGCTGCCGGACATTGACTGAGAAAGAGGAAGAAAGGGAAGGAGTGTAGCCACCGGCGATGGTGGAAGAAGGAGTGAAGAAAGAGAATAGAGGGAAAGAGGGGAAAAGGGAAAGCTTCAGCCGGGTGAAGGAGGCGCCCGATTTTTTCTGCTTTTGGGGTTTTTAAAAACAACATACCGGTTTGAACCGGTTTGTAACAGATGCAAACCGGTTCAAGCCGGTTTGTTTATTTATTTTTTTAAAATTCAAACCGGTTCAGCCGGTTTATTATTATCTCAATTTTTTTCCAAGAAAACCCAAACCGTGTAAACGGGTTGGTTATTTTATATTTTTTTTTCAATTAAAAAAAAAAAAAAACTATATAAACTAGTTTATTATAAAGTTTTCAAAAATCAAAACTTATTTATAAAGAAACTAAAAAAAAACTATTCTACTAATTTTTCTTTTCTAAACAAAACAAACACTTAAAATGAAAAAATATTTTTCTATATTATTTTTTTTATTTCATTTTTAATTGCAAACTAAAACTAAACTACTTATAACAAAAACTAAAATATGTATAAAAATGTAAAAATAAAACTATTTTTCATGCATTTTCTATTTTTAAATCATTTTAGCACATTTACTCAAAAACTAACATAAAATTGGGTTTTTGAAACATTATTTCATAAAATCATGCATATTTAAATGTTAATAAACCCTTAATTATATGCATGATCTAATACCCCCATGCTTATGTTTTGCTAGTCCTCGAGCAAACTAGAAAAATGCAAGAAATCAAACTATCACCTAACTCACTTTCGTAGGAATCACGGTTGCATTTAGCTCATGCAACAAGCCCTTTCAACCCCTGGGTTACCCCAGTGGACGAGTAAGGTCTCGTGAGGGTTTGCAGTGATGCTACCCACAAACATCTCTGTCATGTATGCATAATATTACACATCCTCATAAGCAGTAGATAATTAAAGACTTTGTTTTCACAAATATTTCCTGTTGTTTCAAAATCAAAACATAATTAGAGTCTTTTATATACCACCACAGAAAAAGAATTTCTTTCACTTTTCTAAAATATCACAATTATTTATGTTTTATTCTTAGAAAATCCAATAAAAACATATTATTATTTACTTATCCTCACTCATATGTTTTCTGCACAGGTTTTCTCAATCACACTTCTAAGCATTGAACTTTTCTTTCTTTTTAAGCTCTTTTATCTCTTTTTTTCTTTTCACGCTTTTTCTTTTTGCGCACTTATTTTTCTCATATAGCTTGCGTGTGGTCTGCTTTTATGCCTTGTGCAATGTCAATATCTTCTATACTTTTTCAATACATACCAAAAGATATCAACTAAGACATAAAAGTGACTTCCTTCATTCACCTTTATAACTTGAGAGTCAAATATTTCAACTTGTATCTGTTCTCAGTTACTTAGGATCATGAAGTTTTCCACTCTCCTTTTCGAAAATGGAATTAAAAGTTTCAACTTACATCTAAGTTCCATCTACTAAGGATTGTGGAATTATCCAAACAACCTAACACGTGCTATATTTTTTTCTTTTGAGCTCATTTTTTTACGCTTTTGTTCATTTGCTTAGTTTTTCAAAAGTAAAACTGTGCATATTCATATTTATGATTCAAAATAAACTTTAACATGTATCTATCATTATTTCCTCGAAATCCGCATAAACAACCATAATTTTTAGATTTATGTCAGAAAAAATTTTCGTGGGGCTTTAAAAATCCTCTAAAAACATCTGATTTGAAATAACATTCATATAAGTTCAAACTCTTTCTTTAAAAATCTACTTTTTATGAGAGATGTGTAAACATGTGCAAGAACGTAAACAGAAATATCAAGGTGTGCACTCTACACCCTCCCCCATGCTTGAATGACACTGTCCCAGTGGCACTCCCCCATGCTTATATGAAACTAAGTGAATGCACATGAGAGGAAATAATTGAGGAAAAAGAGTAGAATGACCTGAGATGAATTAAAAATACACGTTCTATGAATGTAATAAATGCAATGTATACATGACAAAACACAAAACTCATGAATGAAACAAAAAGAACATGAAAAACTCATGAAAAAGTACAAACAAAATAAAATCTATAAATTCTCAGCAAATCTAATAATATACAAGATATGGGTTGCCTCCCATAAAGCGCTAAGTTTCACGTCCCCAGCCAGACGGATCCCTGGAAAAACCTTCATCGTCCATGAGATCAATGGACATGAAGTCAGACTCAACCGGGCTCTATGAAGAAAAGAGTGTCATCTGTGACACTACGCACTGTGTTTCCATCCCTTCTACCTCCAAATATAGTATCATGACTCTCTTGACATGAAGAATGGAGATTAGTCTCATCTGAGAGACTGGTCAAGAATCGAGAGTCTAGGACCGACTGAGTATCAATGAATGCTACTTCAGACAAGTGGTGAATATGATCAGGCTTGACTTGGTCAAGCACCTTCTGCATCTGCACCTCTTGCTTACTAAAAACAATCGGTGATCCTAAAGGCTGAGAAAATGGGGCTCTATATGATGAAAATGTATGCTGTGAGTAAGGCCCCTTCTGTTGAGGTATCATGGAGATCGACTCGTCAGTAGAAATGATATGAGGTTCATGAGTCGATTCCTGAGTGGAGTGACATGCCTTCCCATACTGAAGGGATGTAACAGATTTGACTTGCTCATGATGTGAATTGGTGGGTTGCAAATCAAATGACATGGAATCCTCTCCCTTTGAGACAATAGACTGACTATGAAGGTTCCCCTGACTTTGTCTACTCAATGTTTGAGCTAACTGTCCCATTTGAATCTCTAGCTTGGCTATTGACTGCGTATGGGAACACAGAGTGGCCTTGATATCAGAAAAAGCTTCTAACATCTTCTCTTGAAATGATGAACTTGGAATGGGCTTCTGAGGAGAAGGTAGACAATACTGGGGATGAACCTGTGAAAATATAGGATGCGAGTAACCTTGTGAAGGGTTACTGGGTCTATACTGTGTCTGGGAGGGCTGATTGGATGGGGAACTGAACTGGTTTCGCCAACCTATGTTATATGAAGATGTAAATGAATCGGGCATGGGTTTAGCTAAACCTTGGGCAACATTCACCTGTTCCTGAACGAATTCAGGATATAATGACGCTGCCGGACAATCCGCAACACAGTGTGCAGGGCTAGCACATATCTCGCACACTCTTTCTATTGGATTTCTCGAAGAATTGGCTAGGAATTGATCTAACTTCCTAGTCAATTGGTCAACCTTGGTACGCAATTCTAATTCGGACCCAACTTCAGAAATCCCAACCTTCCTAGGACCACTAGGCAGAGATGTAGTCCTATCTAGCCGTGAAGACAAATTATAATGCATCGTGTTTTCACTCAAGGTCTCAAATAGAGACCACGCCTCATCTTCACTCTTGAGCATAAAAGTGCCCCCACAAGACGAATCAACCATTTGACGATGCTTCTCAGTAAGCCCGTCATAAAAATACTGCACCAACTGCCAACGAGGCACCTGGTGATGGGGACACTTGCGGAGAAGATCTTTCAATCTCTCACAAGACTCGTGAAACTGTTCTCTCTCAATTTGAGAAAAACTGGTTATAGCTTTACGAAACTGATTCGTTTTACTAATTGGAAAATATTTTTTTAAAAATTCTTTTTGCATTCCTTCCCAAGTAGTAATATGAACCGTCTCAAGAGATTTTAACCAGTGTTTGGCTTTATCTTTGAGAGAGAACGGAAACAAAGTCAACCGCATAGCATCATCTCCAAAGTTATTGATTCGCACAGTCGAGCAAATCTCAAGGAATTCGTCGAGATGACGATATGGGTCTTCATTGCTAAGGCCATAAAACGAGGGTAACATTTGAATCACACTGGCCTTAATTTCAAAATGGCTCGCTCCTACATCAGGTCTCGTGATGCAGGAGGTGGGAGTATACGTATTTGGCATGAAGTACTCCCTCAAAGGACGGATCAAATGATGATCGTCAGCCATTGCATACACCTTGGAGTAGACCGGTGTAGCACACGTCCTAACTTTGGTTTTTCTACCTAACTAACGCACTAAGCGGCCAAACCACGCAAACCACAAAGCGAGTTAACTAAAAACAACAAAAACTAAACAAACACCACGCAATTACACATAACAGAGATTATGCATGAGAAATATAAAATCTATGTGTACGGTACCAATCGTACACAGTCACCTCTAAGGGGTCCTAATAGGTGGGCTGTGCAGAAAAGTAAGCTCGTCTCTAAGATATGCACATACGTGGTTCTAAACCTAAATGCAACACAAACACTAGGCAATAAAGTGAATACTAATATTACGTCGTTCCCTGGCAACGGCGCCAAAAATTTGATGTCTTCTTTTAAATCGTTGTAATTTTGAAAAGATTTTTAAATGTAAAACATGTGAAAACCAGACATCAAATAATAAAAACCGGTTCTCACTAGTGGATGAGACCGGGTCGAACTCAGGGAACGGGAATATTTCGTATTCAAGTACACAAATCTAACTATTCTTTATTGCCGAATTATTGAAATGTAAAAATGTTCAGAAAATGTAAAAACAACTAACTATTACAACAAATGAATACCCTTCGCAGAGGGCGTAAAGTGCAATATTTACAAACCCAAAATCAAATTCCTAATTCTAAACTGAAAAGTAAAAATTCTTCTATTCTTGCACTTCGTGTCACGTAATCGCTTCCGCTCCAGTCTGGTGCTATCCTGCACAAGTCAAAAGGACACGAGCAGTACAAGAGAAAGAAGTAGACAATAGCTAAAAAGGAAAATACTAAAACAATGGAACGTAAAATAAACGAAATCTAAATGACAATAACTAGATAAACCTAATGACAATTAACTAAGTAATTAAAAATACAAATTACTTGTATCAATCAAATATGCTAACAACTAATAGCTAACAATTCAATGAACTAACAATGCAATCCAGCCATCTGATCACTCCTTCCAAAATACTGATTTAAATTCTAAACAGCCACCACTGGAAAATGAG
This sequence comes from Nuphar pumila, assembly GCF_984573655.1. Classification (NCBI taxonomy): domain Eukaryota; kingdom Viridiplantae; phylum Streptophyta; class Magnoliopsida; order Nymphaeales; family Nymphaeaceae; genus Nuphar; species Nuphar pumila. The sequence goes on along the minus strand of NC_143262.1, from coordinate 30,958,858 downwards.
TTAAAAACAACACTGTAAAGAAAACTCAGTAAAATATACTTCAGATCAATGAAAATAAGATAGATCTTCAAAAAATTGAAATTACATTGATCATTCAAACTGATTCAGGGATCAAATTAATTCAGAGAACAGCAATGATCGTCACTTTTGATCCAGTAATTCAAAATCAACAAAATGGTTGAACACATTTCTCTTTCATTAAACAAGCCTTCTACAGGAATCACATAATCAACCAGAATTTTCAGTGGTACTTCAATCCCTTGCTGGAGAAACCATTAAACAAAAATCCATCTCCGGATTTGCAGTAAAACTCATGCCATCGGATGGAACTCAATACAGATATACGATGATAAAAAAAAACACAGCAATAAGAGGAATCCAGCTATCCGATCAAGTGAAATCAACACAGAAATTAATGAAAAAAATTCTGGAACTAAATCACACTATGAACAGAATTTTTAGAAATGAGAAAAAAAAATAATAAATAGAAAATCAACGACAGCATGAAATTGATTAACAGATGAAAAAAATTTTCAGAAACATCAATGATCGGTTTAATTTTTTTTGTTTTATTTCTATTTTTTTTCTTTTTCAGACGAAAACAATAAAATCGGACAAGTTGAAACAAGAAGAAGAAGAAGAAGAAGAAGAAGAAGAAGAAGAATCAGAGGAAGAAGAGAAAGAAGAAGATACAGAGGATGAAGAAAAATCGGAGGAAGAAGAAGAAGAAGAAGAAGAATCTGAAGGAGAAGAAGAAGAAATCGGTAGAATCAGAAGAAGAAGAAGAAGAAGAAGAAGTAGGAGAAGAAGGAGAACTCAGCACTCACCGTGAACCTGAGGGAAGAGATGTTGGCGGCGACCTCCACCGTGCTGTCACCGGACAGAAATCTGCACCACCGTCGGCTGCCGGACATTGACTGAGAAAGAGGAAGAAAGGGAAGGAGTGTAGCCACCGGCAATGGTGGAAGAAGGAGTGAAGAAAGAGAATAGAGGGAAAGAGGGGAAAAGGGAAAGCTTCAGCCGGGTGAAGGAGGCGCCCGATTTTTTCTGCTTTGGGGGTTTTTAAAAACAACATACCGGTTTGAACCGGTTTGTAACAGATGCAAACCGGTTCAAGCCGGTTTGTTTATTTATTTTTTTAAAATTCAAACCGGTTCAGCCGGTTTATTATTATCTCAATTTTTTTCCAAGAAAACCCAAACTGTGTAAACGGGTTGGTTATTTTATATTTTTTTTTCAATTAAAAAAAAAAAAAACTTTATAAACTAGTTTATTATAAAGTTTTCAAAAATCAAAACTTATTTATAAAGAAACTAAAAAAAAACTATTCTACTAATTTTTCTTTTCTAAACAAAACAAACACTTAAAATGAAAAAATATTTTTCTATATTATTTTTTTTATTTCATTTTTAATTGCAAACTAAAACTAAACTACTTATAACAAAAACTAAAATATGTATAAAAATGTAAAAATAAAACTATTTTTCATGCATTTTCTATTTTTAAATCATTTTAGCACATTTACTCAAAAACTAACATAAAATTGGGTTTTTGAAACATTATTTCATAAAATCATGCATATTTAAATGTTAATAAACCCTTAATTATATGCATGATCACGCATCTACACACAAGTGGATCTAGGACTTTTGGGAGCCACCAGAAGAAAATGGTAAGTCATCAAATGGAAAAGGAAGCATTACAATGTTTGATGTTTTTGTATTCATGCTTGCACGATGTTTATATATATATATATATATATATATATATATATATATATATATATATAGTCAAATTTGTGAGTATTTCTGCATACTTATTAATCAATTTTTTATATCATGTCACATTGCAAGAAGCAGAAAAAGGAAGCATTGTGCCTTACAAGGATGTGTTTGTTGAAACACATAAACGTAAGAGCACGAGGGATTTTGTATCAGAGAAGGTGAGAGCGACAACGGTATGTATTTATTGTATTAATAAACACTATAATATACAAGTTACTTTGAATTATGTTATCATAAATATTATAATTATTAATTCATATTATAATTATTACTTTGTATGAGTCATACGAACAACAAATGATACAATGATATGGCGACGACTCCACTCAGCATCTGTCTTTTGATCCTGCAGCATGAGTGACTGCTACAGGTGAACCCAAAAAGGGTCGTGTGTTTGGCTTTGGGAGTAACATGAACACCACACCAGTCGTTGCCTCCTGCAGCCCGGGCTCATAGAGTTCTCCCGCCAGCATCAACTCCCAATGTCCTATTGACCCTGTTGTGTCTTGGGATGGTGTTTATCAGCGTCTTGAGGATAAAATGCAACACTTTTTAAATAAAGTCATTCACAACCTTGTCTGTAATGAGTTGTGCAACTTTTTTCAGGACAATAGAACTTCATTTGCATTCAACATGAGCTCAGGTACCCGTCAGGTATGCATGATTGAATTGCTATAATTTTTTTCTTATAATTTTGTTAATGTTCTCTAGTTTATTACTAGTCTATTTGTCATTAATCCATTTACTTTGTTGCATTAGATTAGATGGATTGCATATAATTTATTTCATTATGTTTTGTTTATAAATACTAACATTTTGGTTCTCTTTTGTAAGATGATGGAGATGATCAGTGTAGAGGAACTGATGGAGGCATGGAGGAATGGGCAGATTGAGAAAATGAAGAGGATGATGCCCAAAATCTTGGCGAGGATTAGATTTTTTTGTTTAATTTGTTTGACAAACTTGTAACTAATTATAACTTCGCAAGGACTGTACTTGGTAGTTAAAGTTTGTTTAAGTCAGCATTTCTGTTTAATTTGTATGCATTTTTTATTTGTACTATTTTTTTATAAGCAAGATATATGAATTGTACGAGAATTTTTTCTCGATTTTCAAAATATTTCAAAAAAAAAATTTAAAATTTTTATTACAAATTAGCGGGGGAGTAGCGACGGATAATATTCGTTGCTACCCCATCGCCAATTTGAGGTAGTCGTCGGTTTATGATAGAATTTAAGCCATCGCTAATGTTTGTCACTAATTAGCGACGGATATTCATTCGTCGATGAATGGTAGCGACAGAAATAGCGTCAAATTAAATTCCGTCGTTTAACCAAATCGGTCATCGTTTAACGATGAATTTGTGACATACATGATCCATCGCTAAATTGTCGCAACATAGCAACGGATTTACGACAGATAAATTCTGTCGCAATTTAGCGACTAGGGTTATGCGACGGATGATATCCATCGCTAGTCCATCGCAAAATCCGTCGTAAACATGTATAGCGACGGATTCGCGATGGATAGCATCCCTCGCCATTACGCACTTTTCTTGTAGTGCAAGGAGAAGCTAAAAAAATACCTTGCCAAAGATTTAACTTTTATATAAATAATGGATCTCTCATCTCCTCGCTTGTTGTGGTTGTTGTTGTTGGATGTCAAGAATGCCATCTTGAATGAAGACTTGGAAGAGGACGGTTTGCATACTTTGTAAAGAATTATATGAACTAAAACAAGCACCAAGAGCTTGGTTTGAGAGTTTAGTTCAGAAGTAAAATCTCTTAGATTTGAACAAAGTCATCATGACCATGCTTTATTTGTTTCTTATGCTCAAGAAATGCATATTACTTCTCTATGTAGATGATATGATACTCACATGAGATGACTTGGAGAGAGTTGAGGAGACTAAGGAGTTGGTTAGCATGTTTGAGATGAAAGAGATGGGGCGTCTGGAATATTTTCTTGGTATGGGGATAGCATACGCTCTAAGAGGATTGTATTTGTCCCAACATAAGTATTGGGACAAAGTTGGTGGTAAAGGCTAGGTTGACTAATGATTCAAGAAGAGTCAATTATCCTATGAAAGTAAATTTGAAGATGAGAACCACATATGGTGTAGAGTTAGAGAATCTTGTAGTATATAGACAACTAGTTGAGAGTTTCCTATACTTGACCATATACATGACAAATATTACATATGCAGTCCATGTAGTCGGTCAACTCTCAGAACAATTCATTTAGCCACAATACTAAGGATTATCAAATATATGTGAGACACTACGAACTATGGTATGTTCTTTTCATCATTATCTATCACAGTGTTGAGATCCTTTTGTGATGTTGATTTCAGAGGCTCTATTCGGGATTGTCTCTCTACTATGGGTTTCTGTATTTTTTCTTGGAAGCTCCATGATCTCATGAAAAAGCAAGAAACAATAGAGAGTTGTCTTATCCACATGAAAACTTAATATAGAGCTATGACTCAAGTTGCTATTGAGATTATTTGGATGTAATGGTTATTGAATGAGGTTAGAGTCTTCATTGTGGACAAGATTCATTTATATTGTAACAATATGAGTGTTATTCATATTGCAAAGAATTCAGAGTTTCATTAGCAAACCAAATACATTGAAATATATTGTCACTATACAAGGAAGGCTTATGAAGATGGAGTTATTGCTTTGGAACATGTGGACCGAAAGAATCAGATTTTCAATGTATTTACTAAGAGTCTTGCTCCCCATTTTAATTCATTCATTTTCAAACTCGAAATGATTTTGTTACATCATACCAAGCTTGAAGGAGAGTGTTGCAAATTATGTAAAACAATGCATTACTAGTCATGTGTTGTTCCCTCATCTTAAGTATTCTTTTGTACATTATAGCATTATCAGGGATAGTTTTGTCATGCATAGTTTTCCTTTTATTTTGTCTTGAAATGCATAGAGAGGTTGTCGACTCTAATAAGGGACTCCTTTCTTTTACTAAAACCTAATGAGAACTTTGAGTTGTTCCCTTCCCTTGTGTTCTTCTTATGTCCTCTTCATGGTTCTTATTGTTTGAAGAGAAACTACTTGGGCCCTCTTATTTGTAAGTCACATGTACCCAAGGTTCATTGGGTTGATGCTACATGTATGGAAGTTTATCAAATCAATTATATGCCTTCGAGCATGCTAAAAGGTATATCTCCTTATCAAAAGTTGTATGGTATAACAACCAATTATAATATGTTGAAATTTTTTTGTTCTACATATTTTGTTATGTTACTCGAGAGATATAGAGATAAACTTTCTCCTCGTGTTGTGAAATGTTGTTTCTTGGGTTTCTTTGATAAACAAAAAAGATGTGTTATGACATGTTCTTAAGAGAATTTGGATTTTTCAGGCATATAGAGTTTTTGAAACATGTTTTATATTTTGATCAAAATAATGGAAAAGGAAATTATTAGAAAGATACATCATTTTTTATGTCATACCCTGAAAAAGAGAGAATGAAATTGTTAATGCTCAAAATAGTGATCAAGTGCCATTTGAAATATTTGAACAACTCTATGGAAGGAGACATGAAGGAGTTGTGGCAATAACCTTTTTGGAAAGAGTAGAATAAGAAGAGATTGAACCCTTAAAGGCCAATTTTGATTCCCTTATGACTGGTTATGTCGAATCAATTCAAGTCAGCTCATCTTCTTCAACCCAGGCATGTCATATTTCTCGTATTTTTGTTTCTCTCACTCGTTTTGTTTTGTATAAGTCAATTCTCTCCAAATCGTCACGCATTATTAGCTCTAATCCATTTGCAAATTGAGCCTAATTCCTATGTAGAAGCAACTTTAAAAGAAGAATGGAATTGTGCAATGGCTGAAGAGTTAAGTGCGTTGAAAAGAATACAAACTTAAGAGCTTGTAAAATTTCTACTTGGGAATAATGAAGTGGGGTGCAAGTGGGGACACAAAATTAAAAGCAAGGCAGATGAGTTGACTGAAATATACAAAGCTAGATTGGTTGCCAAGGGCTATAATCAACAATATGACATAGATCCATTAGAACATTTGCTCATATCGCTCATATGACTTCGATTAGAACTTTGTTTGTTGTGGTTGCTCTTATATCCTAGCATTTTTGGTAGCTAGATGGGAAGAAGGCATTATTGAATAGAGATCTAGATGAAGAAGTCTACATGGCACATCCCTAAGGATATTCTTGATCCTAAAAGAAGAGTGTGTAGATTAAAGAAAACATTGTATGAACTCAAACAAGATCAAAGAGCATGGCTCGAGAAGTTCAGCTTTACAGTCAAATCATTGAATTATGAAGAGTATCACCATGATCTAGCCTTGTTCGTATCATCGTCAAGTCAAGGAAGATGTATACTCCTTTTATATGTAGATGATATAATTGTTATGGGCAATGATGTCTAAAAGATTGTATATACAAAAAGAAATCTAGCTGAAGTATTTAAAATGAAAATTTTGGGAACTTTGAAGTATTTTCTAGGACTTGAGGTAGCCTACTCAAGATAAGGAATCTATTTGGCTAAGCATAAATATGCTATTGAATTGGTGATAAAAGCAATGCTTGATGATGACACTGAGAAAGTTAAAATATGATGCTCTTATATGTTTTTTCTATTCATATATATATAGAGAGAGGGGAATGAAAACCTACCCACTGAAAAACATGTCAAACCTATCCACCATAGATTTTATTAGATTTTTGGTGTTTTTTTCAAATTTCTGATAGTACAAATATGATCTATATGCTTGTTTTTTATAGGAATCAGTTCTTGAAGCATTTGATTTTGAAGCATGGATAGGTTTTTATAAGTTTAAAAAATCAACATCACATAATTTTCATAAAATTTTGAGACTCCAAATACCATTTTTTTATTCAAAATTCATGATCCAAGTGTCAGTTTATTGTAAATCAATCATGTTGAACACATTTGTACAATCAAAATTTTGAAAAAAATAACAAAGATTTTCCATTGGGTAGGTTTGGCATGTGTTTTATTGGGTAGGTTTTCATTTTTCTATATATATTATAATGAAGTAAGTGAAAATACAAAATAATAGCCTCTAAGGGCTTACAAGAACATAAACACAAAGTGCATATGCACAAATCTACTAAGGGACAATACAAAGAGCCAATATAGGCAATACAAACATCAACTATGGGCAATACAATGCACTAAAGCACAAGAGCAAGAACAATAATAAAAATCATAACATTGTATTCATAATAAACTCACAAAGGAGTTGGAATGCTTAGAAGAGCATTAAGAATACAAAGGGGAACTAGCCCTTATTTATAATATATAAAAGAAGAAGAAGAATGAATGGGGGCAGCTCAACGACTAATTGGGCTGTTTCAACAAACATCTTATAAATAAACAAAAAGAAAAAATACAAAGTCAACTCCTACTAGGCTGACACCTATTACAATGTGAAAAGATTGAAATACCCTTGACGGGTATTTCAGTTTATATAAAGAATATAAAATATATATACATATATATAGTTATATATCTTAACACTCCCCCTCAAACTTACGGTGTGATAACCAAAAGTTTGAAAATATAATTCATCGAAGGTCTTTAATTAAATATAAGTCTTAATTAAATGCAAGTCTTCAAATGTCTTCAATGATAATCTTCACTACATGTATGCATTGACTATCTCTATCTTTATGATGCATCAAAGATATATTTTTTCATCCCATAGCATCTTTAAGAACCTACAGAGAGAACAAAAAAAAAATCAACTACACAAAGGAAGATATTCTGCCTAAATAGTTATTAAACAGAAATGAATTAATCCAACAGTTAAAAAATATATATATAATACATGTATTTAGTTTCAAAACAAATATATATTTTGAACTAGAATATCATTGATTAATGCGTACATATATAAAGCAAGAATGGTTAAGTTTCTCCACAAAACATAAAGATACTATAAAGTTAAACAAAAAAAATAAATCAGATATGCACCTTAAGCAATAATTTTAATATTTTAGAAACATTAGTAATAATTCAAGTAAAGTACAACAATAATTTAAGAAAAAAACACAAGGAATATACTTCAAAATTAGCTTTTATGAAATTTTCTTGTTTAGACAATTATAACCATAAAACACTATATTTTTTAGAAATTCTAAATATAATAGGATTTTGATTACTAGAATTCAAAAAACAAACATATAATAGAAACTCAAGAGAGAGCCTTAAAGGCTATAATGAGATACAAAGCAAAGGGGTCACTTAGAGCATGTTTGATGGTTTGTCCAGGATTGAACAAAATGAACAAAAAAGATGGAACAAAACACTGGTTATGTTCGCAGGGCGCACAACATTCCACCGGGCGTTGTTGTTGCTCAAGGCAGCATGCCAATCATGGTAGGGTGGGGTCTGTCCGACCCCATCCTGCTTTTGTTTTTTTTATTTATTGTGACAAACAACAAGTTTGCTGCAACCAAGCAAAAATAATAATATATAAAGTGTCGGTTGGCTCTACCAAACCTTAGTTGATTGCTTCCTTAAGGCTACATTGTTGGCTTCGTACTCAGATGAATCCAGTAGTTTTGTTCTACTATGTTGAACAAGGTAAGGCAGCACTATTGTACCTACTTAGGCAGAGTGGGTTAGGTTCTGTCGACCAGTCTGTGTCTTGAGGTTCGGGTTGCAATTTATCGACATGAACTATATGTATATATATATATATATATATATATATATATATACATTAAAATGCATAATATATATATATATATATGTGTGTGTGAGACATATGTGTGTGTGTTTACATATAAAATCAATGTGTTCATTAATATATGCATTATTTACAACATTAAGTTGTACAATGTTATGAAATAATTGTTCTCTTGGGAAAGCAAACAAAAAATAAATACATACATATGTATATATAATAAGATTCTTTACAGTTTTTTATAATGCATTCATTCTTAATACATAAAATTATGCATTTATGCATCTTTTAGTGGTTTACATTCCATTCTTATAATGTTTCAGTGTTAAATAAGTCATGGTTCGAATTTCATGTGATTCAAAGTTAAAATGAAAAAGTCATGGTCGTTTTATAGTTTTGGAGCGAATCCCAAGGCAATTTGGACCATGATCCAGTCCAAAACATATTAATTGGATCTTGGATCCAATGCTGATGTGTTCAACAAACACTTAAACCCAAACCCATTTCATAATTTTTAGAAACTCTTCTTGAATTGGTGTCAAACCCTCTTTTTGCAAAATCTAACTAGTTAGGTACTAATTTATAAATAAGAAAACTTTTAAGAAGATAATTGCAAATAGTTTTTAACCTAAAATTTAGTATAAATATACTTAGAGCTGGAATGAAAGGGTCTTCAGCCCATTTCAAGCCAACCTCACTTCTTCTTTATCTCCCCTTTGAATTTCAAGTAAATCCCCTTTGTTGCTCTTCTTTCTCTCTCCTCTTTTCTTCTTCTTCTTCTTTTCTCTATCTTCTTTCTAATTCAGCAATAGAGGCATGCTTGGAGCCCAATCTGGAGTAAAGTTGCACATCTCTTTGGTTGAAGATCAATTGAATTCATTAGATCTATGATTTGGTGAGTTCTTTTTATCCCTTTCTTTGTGAATTAATTATAATTTTGGTTGTTCTTTCTTTGTTCTAATTTGATCATTCTGCATTTTTGTATCTCTACAATTGCTTTGTTTGCTGTAATTTCTCTTTTAGATCAAGTTCCTTTTTGTTCTTAAGAAAATTCAAAAATAAGATGGGGATCTATGCTTGATTGATCTCAATTCAATTAGAGTATTAAATCAACCCATCTCATAGTCTAGATTAGGGATGGTAGTGGACTGAGGGAAAGCAAAGCCCTGCCTCACCCCGTTTGGACTGATGATGAAGGGCATGAAACGGGAATGAAGATTGGAAGATGAAGGTTAAAATCCATCCCTGTGTAGGGATGGAGGCGGGGATGGAATTATGTTTTCCCCCGCCCTGCCCCATTCCCGCCATGATCCCCGCCTTGCCCTGCCCCACCCCATCCCCAATCCTTCTAAAGAATGGCAATAGACCGAGGGGAAACGATGCCCCACCCCACCTCATCTCTGTTTGAACCGAGGATGGAGGACATGAAACGGGGATGGAGGTAGGGGTGGAGGTTAAAATTCATCCCCGTGCGGGGATGGAGGTTCAAATTTTGAGATGGGGCAGGGTGGAGACCTTGTCCCCTGCCCCGGTCCATTGCCATCCCTAGTTTAGATTTCAATTCCTGCATTTCAATTCTTGTAGCTTTGTTGATCTTTTAGCATTAGATTAGTTGAGTAATTAAATCTGATTCCATAAACTTAAAAGTGTTCATTCTTTGATCTAATGCAATAGATCAAAGTGTGAAATTCTGGAATTTCGTTTTTCTGATTTTTTATAGCTTTTTGTTTTTGTCATAAATGGAGATTTCAGAATCCAAATTATGATCCCTAAATTGGATCTGATTCATGCTTGAGTCTAGTTGCTCTTTTCTAGCTTTTGTTTTTAGTATATATGGAGCTTCCAAAATCCAAATCCAAATTTGTAAAATGGATTAGATTCATGAATGAATCTAATTTCTGCTATAAAATTTTTATATATTTTCAATGCATTTTGCTAAACTAAATTTGTTAAATTCCGAAAGTTGTCTGAACTTTTGACAACAATTTATTTCTAGAGTTTGGAAGTTGTTCATTTGTTAATAAATCAAGTTCTACTTTGAATTTTTTAATTTTATAAATTAGATTTTCTCCATTAATATTTTAAGAACATATTTAGAAAAATTGAGATGGATTAGAATCCAATTGCTATCTGATTTTGTCAAATTATAGAAAATTGTTCTGACAAGAATTTCTGTAATACCTAGTGGTAGAATTATAATTTCAAGTAGAAGTTTAAATTAGTGTATATTTTGTATTTTGTGTGTTTTTGTATTGTTTTTATAGGCAGTGGAGTCATTTGTTGATTCCACATAATTGAAATGAAGTGGATTTGAAGTTGAAGTGAAGAAGCAGAGGAAAAAAAACTCCATTTTAGTTTTTTAGCATTTTCAATTCCTAGTTAATTAGGGCCTTTTGGCCATATTTAAATTTTGTAATTAATTTCAATTTCAACATCATTTGGGGTTTGTAATAATCCTTTAATTCTTATTTTGTAAGTACTCTTAATTAGTTTAAATTTTTTTTAAGGCAATAAATAATTAGCATTTGTGGAATACGAAGTTGTATCAACCAGTTCCTCGTGTTCGATCCTGGTGAGAGTTGGATTTTTTTAAATTTAGTGACCAACTTTCATAAACTCTTTTCACAAAAACATCTTTTAAAAATACATTGACAAAGTATACACCAGTCCTTATGTGATTTAGTGTACAAAATGTGATATTGCATAAGTTAAAATTTTATCTCTTGTGCATGAAAAGATTTATGTACCTTCCTGCAACTTTGTGAAAATGCATTATAAGTTATATGCATTTATTATTTTTCATGAGATTATGTATGTTTTGCATATGAATGTCATGACCATAGTTTCAAATATAGACTGCATGCTATTAAATGCATGTGTTTGATAAATTGTATGGATGTATTGATTCATGATTGTGTGAAAGCTTAAAACGGCTTCAGTAGAACCTCAATAGTGCCACAAGAGCATTTGGAATTATGTTTGTGTGTCATGCCAATACAATTTTGTGATGGTTTCCTATGTGCACCTGTGTAATCGCCCATGAGCTGGGTATATGGTCGAATTGGACCAACGGGATACCCTACATATGCCCAAGATAGTAATAATGAATAAGTGCATGAACATGAACATAAACACAAATTAAAGCATGGCTGGTTTCATACTGAGACTTGAATCCGAACCTCGTCGATGTTTTGACACCATGAGTATACTAGATGGGTAATCATAATGTACCATAAAATAATCTATTTGACTACCACACTAGTGTAGTCGTGTTCTTGCCATGAAGCCAGGCATTTTTGTATACCTTGGTGTTGTATGTGGGCTCTCGAAGCCCTAGTTGCCCAATGAGGTAGGTACAATAATGTTATAACTATTAAATTAATAAGGTTGATGCCCATCTGGTCCTGATGCTACCTTGGAGAGGGTAGATGGTACAGACTCTGATATGCTGGTGATGTATGCCCAATTTGCTATGAGTGACAATAACTCGATGGTTCCTCACCCTAGAGAGTTAAAGAACTTGGTCTACCACTTTTGTCCTAGGTGGGTAGGTACTACAACTTCTACAGAACTCGGATGCAGCCTAAAATTTTAGCCTTTAGCTACTTAGTCTTTTCCGAGAGTCCAATCTCTTTGTACTGCTTTTTTTCTTTGAATAAAAAAGAAAGAAAGAAGGGGTCAGGCTCTCTCGGTCATTATACCACCTCTTTAAGAATCTATTTTAAATAGTCATTTAAGGTATTAAAAGGCTCAAGCATAATAAACCCTCAGATGGTCTCACCTATCTCACGATAAGTGAACAGAGCATACCCAGAGGGGGTTAATTATGGAACATAAATAATAAGTGTACAACTTTGCATTTCTGAATGCAATTGATTTAGAATTATGTGAATGCATTATGGTTTGTTTTGTGATATGCTTGAATTATATTGTGTCTACAAATGTTCACACATTTAATCTCTTATGATGCTTATTCCTAAACTTTGTGAGTGTACTATGATTAGCTTTGGAATATGCCTTGAGACTTGTCATTAATGAATATTCAACATTTAATTTTTTGATGGTGTATGGTCTCATATAAGTGGTTGTATTTATGATATTTATGGATGTCTTAACATTTTATTTTATGAAAAACTTGTTTTGTGATTGATAGATGGTAAGAGAAATCCAAATGGATGTGTTGATTAAAGCAATTTATGATCTCATTAAGACAATGCAACAATAGGTCACAACTATTCGAGACTTGTAGTTGATACTCTTGGGAAGTACCAACCCTAGAGTTATGGCTGAGTCAAGTACCCAATCGGGACTCGATTTGCTGGTGGTGTTGTCACTGCGTGGAAGGGAAGGTCTACCCTCATATCGGTGAGTGTTGTATCCACTGTGGTTAGACGAATCACACTATCTGGGATTGTCGTTGCAGATAGAAAGCACACTACAGTGGCAACCCTCGCCGATGATGGTTCAAGTCACTCGGTGGCACTTTCCCTGTCTACCACAGTGGCAAAGGAGGCAGGAGAACACCCGCCAAAGCAAAGACGCACGGGTAATGCGAGAGAGTACCTTAGGACATACTCATGACCCCCATGAAGGACAAGTAATTTTTCTTTATCAATAGTTGAAACGAGTCAATAATGGACTCAAAATAAATAAAATCTTTTATAATAGTCTTTTTGTAAGGCTGAATTTTATTTAATATCGTATAGTCTTCATAAATAAAAATAAAATATTCATTTAGAGCATTGGTCAATAGTTATGGAATGGTTAATACTCATGATGAAAGCTGATTAAAATGACAGATGAGTCACCATGCAAATGCTAATAGGAATGCGAACACGAACACGAACGTGAATACGAACACGAACGCCAGTAATGCCAATGAGTGGCAGCAACAGAGAGGCTTCATTATAAAAGCTCTCAACAACCTCTCACAAATATTGAGCTTACACATGAAAAATCAACTCGAATATGCAGTACCAGTTCAGGCAATACCAGTGCAAGCAAACCCACATAACGGTGAGGTAACTTATGAGAAGTTTCTCAAATTGGACCCTCTTACATATTCAAGAAAAGCTAATCCTGAGATGGCTGAGAGTTGGATCGAAGAGATCAAGCGAGCCTTCTGTGTTCTACTAGTGCCAGATGATTGAAAGACCAACTTCTGCATGTATCGGATGAAGGGAGATGCTTGAAAGTGGTGGGACATTATTAGAGGGGTTTAATTTGTTGGGGTTGAACAGATTGTTTGGGGTGACTTCAGGACAGCTTTTTTGGAGATATACTTCCCTCCACATGCACGACAATGGAAACAACAAGACTTTTAAAACTCACCCATGAAAACATGAGTCTATTAGAATATATCACTAAATTATGGAGCTTGAAACATCACTACCCTAATCTTTTCCTTGATGATCAAGCTAGGGCCAATAAATTCATCTGAGTACTCAAGGATGGATTGAGATATCGGGTGCTGACCCGAGGACCTTCTATATTCAATAATGTCATCAAATCAGCTACCACTTTAAGTGAAGAGTGAGAAAGGACAAAGAAGGATAACAACAGGTCTAGTGGCAAGGGTGGAGTCTGCAGGCCACCATTCAATGAAGGAAAAGTGCAACCTCCCAACAAGAAGCAAAAACAATAAGGAGGGAACCTCCAACCACAAAAAAAGAACCAAATGTATCCAAAGTGCCACCAGGCTCATCTAAGACAATTGTGTCCTTGTAACACATGCACCTGCCATTATTGTAGAAATGTTGGCCATTATGCTCAGGATTACAGAAAAAGGATGGTGGATGCTTAGGGACAGACTGCAAGCGGAAGGTAGCTGCCACTATAGTAGCAACAACAACATCCACAATTCACCCAGAAGAAGATTCAGAGGCGAGTGTATGTCACTATCAACGAACAATTGAAGAAGGGTGACTTGGTGCAAGGTACAATCTTTGTTATTGGACATGCGACACTTGCCTTATTTGATTACAGAGCAACATATTCTTTTATATCATTTGAGTTTATAAAACAACTTAGGGTACTTAGAGGGTCATAGTCTACCTGCTAATCTAATCATGCTTGACATGACTAAGTATGATGTAATCTTGGGTATGGACTGGTTCTATGAGCACTATGCATATGTGATATGTCATGAGAGAAAAGTTGTGTTGTCTTGACTTGAATGTCAAAAAATTGAGTTCAGGATCTCAAGACTTGTTGTGAAGAGTCGGGTCATCTCCACATTAAAGGCCCAGAGATATATTAGGAAAGGATGTAGTGCATTCTTAGTTAGAGTGACAATGGTGAATCCAAAACATGTACCGATAGAAGTGGTGGAGATCATTCAAGAATTTCCAAAGGTATTTTCAGAAGATCTACATGGACTTCCTCAAACATGAGAAGTAGAGTTTGGTATCGAATTAGTACCGAGAACTGCGCCTATAACCAAAGCACTCTATCGGATGGTGCCAGCGAAGCTTGAGGAGTTGAAGAAACAACTACAAAAGTTTATGGATACAGTTTTCATACGACCTAGTGTATCGCCTTGGGGTGCACCTATTTTGATCGTAAAGAAGAAGGATAGGTTAATAAGGCTATGTATCGACTATCTAATGTTGAACCAAGCCATAGTTAAGAACAAGTACCCACTGCCACGTATTGAGATCTGTTCGACCAATTATGAAATGCAAAGGTCTTCTCAAAGATCGACCACAGATCAGGTTATCATCAAGATGATGTCCAAAAATGGCTTTTTGAACCAGATATGGACACTATAAGTTCATAGTCATGTTGTTCTGACTCACGAATGCTCTAAATGCATTTATGGATTTGATTAATAGGGTATTTCACCCATATCTCAATTTATTTGTAATTGTATTCATTAATGATATCTTGATATACTTAGAAGACAAAGAGCAACATCAAGACCATCTGTGGACCATATTGAAAACACTTCGGGAACATCAGTTGTATGCGAAAATTTTCAAGTATAAATTTTGGCTCGAACAAGTCATCTTCTTGGGTCATGTGATCTCAAAGAACGGTGTTTCGGTGGACCCTGCAAAGGTAACATATTACTGAATAAACTCTTTTAAAATTATGTATCATAACAACTTTACATTTTTGAACTCTTACGATTAAGCCTCAAATAATACAATAGGTGGAGATAGTTTTGAATTGGGAACAACCGAAAAATGTCAGTGATACCTGAACTTTTTTGGGATTGGCAGGCTATTATAGACGGTTCATCTAGAATTTTTCATAAATAGCCTTGCCCATGACTAAGATTTTACTAAAAGGTATCAAGTTTGAATGGAACAATAAATGTTAGGAGAATTTCCAGACCCTAAAGCATAAACTTACCATAGCCTCAGTGCTGACATTATCGTTGAGACATGGTAGATTTGTAGTCTTTATAGATGCCTCGGGGGCCGAATTGGGATTTGTTTTGATGCAACATAAAAATGTCATAGCATATGCATCACGACAATTGAAGACTCATGAGAGGAATTACCCCAATCATGATCACGGGTTGGTCGCCATCGTATTTGCACTCAAATTATGGTGACATCACTTGTATGGAGAGTAGTTCAGAGTATTCACAAACCATAAAGTCTGAAATACTTATTTTCTCAAAAGGAATTGAACATGCAATAATGATGTTGGTTAGAATTTATAAAAGATTACGAGTTCACTATCTCATACCATCCTAGAAAAGCCAACATGGTGGTCGATGCTCTCAGCCAAAAACCAAGAGGCAACTTGTTCAGACTGGTGGTACAAGACTGGAAGATGTTAGAAGAATTTGTGAACTGGAAACCATTTTCAGATGATTCAGGAGTGATTCAGATATTCTGCCTCAGTTCACTGCCAAGATTATCGAGGCATGGAAGATAGACCCTCGATATGAGAAGTTGAAGGTGCTTGCACTAGTGAAAAATGCCTCTCTTAGGTTGAATGATGATGGAAGCTTATGGATGAAATACTAGATCTAGGTACCAAATGACCCTAAAATAAGAGAAAATTGTTGAATGAGGCTCATAGATACAGATACACCATGTGTCTGGGTATTACAAAGATGTACAAAGACCTACAATAAAGGTATTGGTGGAATGAAATAAAATGAGAGATCGCAAGGTAAACAGTCTTGACTGGATTTTTGAATATTTTTATGGTATTTCTTAGAATTTTATAACATTACTTATTATCTTGATATCATTAAGTATGTCTCAAAATGTCTAACCTGACAGCAAGTCAAGATAGAGCATCAAAGACTAGGTGATATGATGCAACAAATAAACATTCCATAGTGGAAATGAGAAGATATCAAGATGGATTTCATGACAGGATTACCAAGTACCCGGCGACATGATATGATATGGGTGATCGTCGATCAACTGACCAAATCGACATATTTTTTACCTATTCGGGTCAATCAACCACTGGAAATCATTATCAAATTATATATTCAAGAAGTTGTGCGATTACACTGGACACCAGTCTCAATTATATCAGATTGAGATTCTCGCTTCACATCATAATTTTGGGGACAATTATAAAAAGCTTTGGGTACAAAACTAAAGTTCAGTACCACTTTTCATCTATAGATGGACGGATAGTTAGAAAGAATGATACAGACCATCGATGACATGTTGTGAGCTTGTATTCTGGACTAGAAGGGTGATTGAGATACACATGTATCACTGGTTGAATTCGCATACAACAATAGCTACCATGCGAGTATTGGAATGGCACCCTATGAAGCTCTATATGGATGACCGTGTCGATCTCTGATTTACTGGAATGAGGTTCGTGAAAGAATCTCCAATGGTACTATAACATTAAACGCATCAAGTATAAATGATTAGAAACAGGCTGCGTACAACACAACATCGACAAAGGAGCTACATGGATCAAAGGCGTAGGGAACTCACTTTTGTAATGGGAGATTTTGTCTTCATCAAGATATCTTCTACCAAGAGTTTTTCCAGTTTGAGAAGTTCATTCTCAGATATGTTGATCCGTTCACAACAAGTGTAAATGATTAGAGACTGGTTGCATACAACACAAAGTTGGCAAAAGCGCTACGCAGATTAGAAGCATAGATAACTCACTTTTGCAGTGGGAGATTTTGTCTTCATCAATATATCTTCTACCAAGAGTGTTTTTCAGTTTGGTAAGAATGGGAAGCTCAGTCCCAGATATGTTGGACCATTCAAGATACTAGAATGTATTGGTGAGATAACATGTAGAGTAACACAACATCTCCAATATTCGCAGATATATTATGTATTTCACGTATTCATGTTATAAAGATACATACATGACCCATCTCATGTCATACAGTGTCTGGATATACGAGAAGATCTTACTATGGAGGAAAGACCAGTAGAGATTTTAGATAGGAAGGAACATGTATTATGGACTAAGATCATTTCTTTGGTCAAGGTACGATGACAACACCATGTCATCAAGGAGTGCATGTGGGAACCCAAAGCTAGTATAAAAGAAAAGTACTCTCATTTGTTCGATTAGACTTGTAACAAATTTCGTTGATGAAATTTCTGTAAGAGAGGGAGGATGTAAAACTTGTAAATTTTCAATGAATTATTAAATCAATAAAGAAGTTTTTTTCTCAATTTTTGAAGATTAGATTTTGATAAATAGCAGTCGAAGAAAGTAAAATTATGAATATTTTTACTCAAATGAAATTAAAGGTTTGAAGAATTCAACCTTAAATTTAACTCTATAATTTAAATATTTGGATCTAGTATTTAGATATGGATCTCAAATAGATCGAAGTGGATTTGAATCTGATCCAATTATATTGGTTCTAGTGTTTGAATATTGGATCTTGGAGAAATCCAAAATTCATTCTATGTTAGATTTGGATTTTTTTTAATTGATCCTAATAGCATTGAGATCCAAATTTCAATCTAGATCAATTAGGAAACTTAAATGTGGATCTTAATTAATCAATTAAAACTTAATTTATTCCAAGGAAAGGGAGGACTCGTGCCCAGCCCTCTCACTGTCTTTCTTTATTTCTCTCTCCCTTTCTTTTTTCTCTTCTTCTTTCTTTCTATATCACTCTCTCTCATTATGTCTTTTCCCTCAATCAATCTTTTTTCTCTTCTCTCTCAACGCACATCTCCCTCCCTTTCATTTTCTTCCATGCATTTTGGTGTGTGGAGAAACACCATTTTCATGGAGGCGTTGCTCGATGCTCGTAGGTGCATAGCGAACCATTGACTAATCCTCGTTCATCTCTGTATTTTATCCCAACCATATGCAACAAGGTAGTGTTCTTGAACCTTAACATGTATATGACTGACCACCATGTAAGACCATGCTAGATGCATCTCTACATGTGTGTTGGCTCACTCCTATAGGTGATGGTTGATGGCATTAATTGAAGATCAAAACCCATGCTACATTTGCGTGTGTTTGATCCAAATGAAAGACTTGATGGTGAGAGTTTTTAAATTTAATAGTTTGTTCACATATATATATATATATATATATATATATATATATATATATATATATATATATATATATATATTTGAGATATGTTGGTTTCAGTATATTTAGATACCTTTGATTATGATTCCAGATTTGAAGGTGTTAATCGATACATGAATGGATAATAGATGTGTTTGAATCTGTATATGTTGTTCATACCTGACTGGTTAGGTCATGCGAGCAATCTAAATATTCTGTGAAAGGCATAACCGTCATTATTTGCATCTGATTCTAATTTTTAGTGAATCTGATATATTGTTTGGTCTGACTGATCACTATAGGTATTGAGGTTTCAATCAGCCTGATTCAAGATCTAAATATATGTTAATTAATATATGTTTTGATGGGTATCGATTTCAATTCAGATGTGATTGATAACCTGAGTATCTTGTCAATATAGAATTGTTCTTGCGTGCATTCAATTTTAATTAATACCTTTCAAAAAAATCTGGTTTATGTTCCAGTTTGACTATTATTGGATGGGTTCGGTTTTTAATCTAAAGCGATTTAAAATCCAAAGATTTTCATTCAAGGCGATCATTGCATATGTTTTATCTGATTTATTCTTTGTGAGTATCGGATTTGAAATGTTTGATCACATGTTTTTCAATAATATATATATATATATATATATATATATATATATATATATATATATATATATATATATATATATATATATATATATATATATATATGCATAGAAAAAGTAGTGCAGGGAATGCACTGGCCCTACACAACCAGGCCCTTGTTCATGTGCTAACCCAGGGTTATGCTAGTTGGACCAGACCAAACCTGGTTGGTCCAACCAAGCACCTGGGTATACTTGGCTTGGACCTGGGCGCAGTAGGGCATGCACCATCCTGCTGGGCACTACTACTGAGCAGCATGGCAGGTTAGGGTCTGTCCGACCCCCCAGCCTGTTGTTGTTTATATATATATATATATATATATATATATATATATATATATATATATATATATATATATATATATATATATATATATATATATATATATTGCTTGGTTGCAGCAGACTTCTGTCTGTCGTAGCAAATAAAAAAAACAACAGCAGGCTGGGGGTCGGACAGACCCTAACCTGCCATGCTGCTCAGTAGTAGTACCCAGCATTATGGTGCATGCCCTACTGCGCCTAGGTCCAAGCCAAGTATACCCAGGTGCTTGGTTGGACCAACCAGGTTTGGTCTGGTCCGACTAGCATAACCCTGGGTTAGCACATGAACAAGGGCCTGGTTGTGTAGGGCCAGTGCATTCCCTGCACTGCTTTTTCTATGCATATATATATATATATATATATATATATATATATAAAGAGTCGGAGTCGGTTGTGTCTACCAAACCCCAGTTGTATGCTTCCTTAAGGTTGTCTACTCTGCTAAACCCAGTATATTTGTTCTACTGTGTTGAACAGTAAGGCAACACTATTGTACCTACTGAGGCACACCGGGTTAGGTTTTGTTGACCAGCCTGTGTGTTGAGGTTTGGGTTGCAGTTTCTCGACATGAACTATATGTATACATATATTAAAAAAAAATATGTATATAATGTGTGCATTTATATATGCATTATTTACTGCATTAAGTTATACACTGTTATAAAATAATTATTCTCTTGTGAATGTGAAATATCTATATCTATATCTATATATATATATATATATATATATATATATATATATATATATATATATATATATATATATATAATAAGATTCTTTATGGCCTTTATCATTATTTCATGTGATTTAGTGCACAAAAAATGTGATATTGCATAAGTTAAAATTATATCTCTTGTACATTAAAAGATTTATGTACCTTCCTTGAACTTTGCAAAAATGCATGATAAGTTATATGCATTTATTGTTTCACATGAGATTATGTATGTTTCATATATGAATATTGTGAAAGCTCATAGCAGATTCAGTAGAAACTCGATAGTGACACACAAACATTTGAGATTGTGTTTATATGTTATGCCAAGACTATATTGCAATGGTATCCTAAGTGCACCTAAGTGATCACCTACGAACTAGGTATGTGGTCAAATTAGACCAACGAGGTACTCTAAGTGCGCCCAGGATAGTAATAATGAATAACTGCATGAACATAAACATAAATTAAAAATCAGTCAGTTTCATACTGGGGCTTGATTTTGGACCTCGTCGGTGTTCCGACATCACGATTACACTGGATGGGTAATCATGATAATGTACCATAAAATAATTTATTTGACTACCACACTGGTGTAGTTGGTGTTCTTGCCATGAAGGTATGCATTTTTGTGTACCTTGGTGCGGTACATGGGTTCTCGTAGCCTTCGTTTCTCAATGAAGCAGGTACAATAAGGTCATAAATATTAAATTAATAAGGTTGATGCCCATCTGATCCCGGTGTTACCTTGGAGAGGGTAGAAGACATAAACTCTGGTGTGTTGGTGGTGTATGTCCAACTTGTTATGAGCAGCAATAGCTTGATGGTTCCTCGCCCAAAAAAGTTAGAGAATTCTACCACTTTTGTTTTAGGTGGGTAGGTCCTACAACTTCTACAAAAGTTGAATGTATCTTAAAATTTTAACTTTTAGGAGCGTTCTCTCGGTTATTACACTGCCCATTTAAGAATCTGTTTTAAATAGTCATTCAGAGTATTACAAGACTCAAGCATAATAAACTTCGGAATGGTCTCATTTGTCTTGACATAGTATGTAGTTGCATGCAATTGATTTAGAATTATGTAAATGCATTATGGTTAGTTTTGTGATATGTTTGAATTATGTTGTGTCTACAAATGTTCATACATTTAATCTTTTGTGATGCTTGTTCTTGAGCCATGTAGTATGGTTACCTTTTGAATATGCTTTGAGACATGTCATTAATGAATATTCAACATATGTTTGGTACGTTGTTTGCTTTGAGACAGTTTTTCGACTGAGACTAGTGACGTCTGACTGACATTTTTGCTAAAAATCTACATATACAGAAGTTATTTTGGGATGTTGTAGATGCAATCATTATTTGAACATTTTACCATTTCATTCAAATCTATATAATTTGGATGTGATAACCATCTTAGTGTCATTTAATTTATTCAAAGTCATGTTTAAATGCTAACGCATGGAACTCGTCTAAGATGTTCACCACTTCATTTAGATTATTTTCGTTGTTCGCCACTTCATTTAAATTATTTATTTTCGTTGTTCACCACTTCATTTAAATTATTTTCGTTGTGCTTACTGTTTAAAAAAAATACTGAAAATTTGGGTAAAATTTTAGGGCATTCTTGCCACCACCACCACCACCACCTTGCGCTCGCTTCAACCGCTCCTTACCCCTTGGCTAGCCTATCTTGCCTCACTAATCTGTCACCTCTCTCACCCCTTCCCTGAGGTCAGCTCGACTCCCTGCACCCTGCAATCGCACAATGCAAACTTCAACTTCTCACATCCCTGAACCTTCCTAATCCCCTACTAGCTACCAAACCCCTACACTCGACCTATTTGGTATATCTGCACAAGATGCATCCAGAATGGTGGGGTTCGACCTCACCCCTCTGCAGTTTGATAGTCTTTGTGCAGATCTGGCCCCCCATATCTCCTTGGCGATTGAAGGAACGTCGTGTTTAAGGAAAAATCAGGAGGATTTCAAGGAATCGAAGGCCACCCTCCTCGACCTCTGAAACCCAATATGTGCTTCGCAGGTCTACTAGAAGATCAAGGTCCATCTCCCGCTTCTTGCCATGGAACTAGCTGCCTGGAACATTCGAGGTTCTAATTGCCTTGACAAACAATGCTTCATCAACAGTTGGATTCGTCAGCATGATTTTGATGTTGTTGGTTTAATTAAATCGAAGATTTCCGAAGCAGATCAAACACTCTGTAACCAAATCTGGAGGCAAGTCATTTTCAAACACTACCTGCTATTGGTAGATCAGGCGGCATTCTTGTCATATGGAAATCTTTGTGGTCCACTATGCATCAATTCAAGTTTGAGCAATGGTGGATACGTGAGCTAGTGCTCTTCAACAAAATCTGAGAATTATGGTCCTTCAAAATTCTCCAAAAGTTGAAAACCCTACGTTGCTCTATCAAGATTTGGGTTCGTGATGCACGCCTGTCCAAATTCAATCACATTGAGCAATGGGAAAATGACATCTCCTCTCTTTCCAGGATATGTAGGTAGACTCTATTGGAATTATAAGCTAGACTCTTCGTATTCCTCCCTCATTTTTGGGAAACTCATTTTACTTTAAAGCTTGTTGGAATTATAAGCTAGACTCTTCGTATTCCTCCCTCATTTTGGGAACTCGTTTTACATTAAGGCTATTTGCAGTTTTCTATGCAACTCTTTGGGTTTCTCTCCCATTTATTTCTTTTCCTTGAAAATGTAATAGTCTTTTAGTTTTTCTATGGTAGGAATAGTCTTTTCCTTGAAAATGTAATAGTCTTTTAGTTTTTCTATGATAGGAATTTATTATGTAATTAAATTCAGGTTGGGCTTGAATGCTATATATATAGCAGCCATGTATCCTCATTTTGACAAGTCATTGGAATGTATTGAAGCCTTTTGTAGCCTTCTCCTTCTCTTGCACCATTTCTGTGTGTTTTTCATTCTAGAGAACAATCTTCTTCTCTAGTTTGTTGTTTTATTTCCAACATAGTGGTATCAGAGTTAGGATGGCTTCCAATAATATGGTGCAACCACAAGTTCCTTGCTTTGCTGGGAAAAATTACAACAAGTGGAGTATTCAAATGAAGGCGTTCTTTGGCTCTCAAGATCTATGGGACATCGTTGAAAGTGGCTTCGATGAGATAAACAATGTGGAGGGCATCACTCAACGACAACAAACTGAGTTGAAGGAAAACCGGAAGAAGAACAATAAGGCTTTGTTCTATATTTATCAAGCTGTTGATGAAGCTATTTTTGAAAGGATATCCTCGACGTAGTCAGCAAAGGTAGCATGGGATACTCTTTATACAACATACAAAGGAGAAGACAAGGTAAAAATGGTGAGACTCCAAACTCTAAGAAGTGAATTTGATTCTTTAAGAATGAAAGAATCTGAAACGATTGAAGCTTTTTTCAATCGAGTCTTCTTCATTGTTAATCAAATGCGAGTAAATGGTGAAAAACTTGAAGATCAAAGAGTTGTTGAAAAAATATTGAGGAGCTTAACTCGCAAGTTTGAACATATTGTTGTTGCTATAGAAGAATCCAAAGACTTATCCACCTTGTCCATTGATAGTTTAATGGGATCACTTCAATCTCATGAACTTCGTATAAAGCAATTTGATTCTCCTCCAATCGAACAAGCTTTTCAGACACAACTCTCTATTCGTGGTGGTGCTTGAGGACGAAGAGGAAGAGGATATGGAGGTGGTAGAAATCAAGAAACTAAAGAAGATGCTTGTGATTCATCTTATTCTATGCGAGGAAGAGGTCAAGGTAGAGGTCGAGGTCGTGGTCGCTCTCTCTCACAAGTTTAATGCTTTCATTGTCAGAAGTATGGTCACACCATAAAGTTCTGTAGAAAGAGATTGGCAGAAGAAAACCAAAAGGAGGTAACTTTCATGCATGAGAAAAATGAAATTCTTGATGATGATATTCTCTTTCTTGCTTGTGATACCAAAGAAGAAACACATGATGAAGTATGGTATATTGATAGTGGTTGTAGTAACCACATGACTGGAAACAAAAAATTATTTGTGGACTTAAATGAAATGGTTCAAACTGAAGTTAGAACAGGTGATGATAATAGGCTTGCTGTCAAGGGACGTGGTGATATTCTTGTTAAAACTAACCATGGCAGCAAGCACGTCACCGATGTTTTCTATGTTCCAGGCCTCAAACACAATCTTTTGAGTGTTGGGCAACTTATTCTAAAAGGATATGATCTTCATTTCAAAGGAGAAATATGTGAAATTAAGGACAAGAAGAATGCTCTCATAGCCGAGGTGAAAATGACTCAAAACAAAATGTTTCCATTTATATTTCAAAATGCTGCTCTTCCTTGTTTCAATACTATTATTAAAGATCCATCATGGTTGTGGCATCTTCGATATGGACATTTGAACTTCAGTTCTTTATCTCTTATGTGCAAAAAACATATGGTCAGAGGAATGCCTAACATTCATCAGCAAGACAAAATTTGTGAAGGTTGTGTTCTTGGAAAACATCACAGAGACTCTTTCCCTGGTGGCAAATCTTGGCGAGCATCAAAACCACTTGAGTTGGTTCATTCTGATCTATGCGGCCCTATGCGCACCACATCTATTGGAGGTAATCGCTATTTTTTAACATTCATTGATGACTTCAGTCGAAAGACATGGGTTTATTTTCTAAAAGAAAAATCTGAGGTGTTCAAATATTTTAAGCAATTTATGACATTTGTTGAAAAGCAAAGTGATCTTTCTATTAAAACCTTGCGTACTGATCGTGGGGATGAATATATGTCCAATGAGTTTGAGGAATTCTTGAAAAAGAAGGGCATCCGTCATCAGTTGACTACTCGGTACACACCTCAACAAAACGACGTTGCGGAAAGGAAGAATCGCATGATTATGGAGATGGCAAGAAGTATGTTGAAATCTAAAGGTATGCCTAACATATTCTGGGCTGAATCAGTGGCATGTGCTATCTATCTTCTTAATCGTGCCCCCACTAAAAGTGTTCAAGACCTAACTCCTCAAGAAGCTTGGAGTGGGCAAAAACCATGTGTTGCTCACTTGAAAGTATTTGGCAGCATATGTTATTCTCATATTCCTGATGAACGAAGGAGCAAGCTTGAAGATAAATCTGAAAAATGTATCCTCGTTGGGTACAGTGAATGCTCAAAGGCTTATAAGCTTTACAATCCAATCACCAAGAAAATTATCATAAGCAGAGATGTAAAATTCAATGAAGAAGAATCTTGGAATTGGGATGGAGAGAATGAAAATAAAAATTCACATTTCATTAATAAGGAGGAGAGTCATGAACCAAGTGGTGATGGAGATACTTCACTCTCCTCTCCATCTACGCATTTATCATCATCTTCCTCATCTTCAAGGAGTTCTGAATCTCCCCCTATGAAGACAAGAAGTCTTCAAGAAATTTATGAAACAGCAAGAAGAAATCTTGAGGAAGACTTGGTGAATTTTGCTTTATTTGCGGATGCCGATCCAATTACTTATGAAGAAGCATCTCAAAAAGAGAAGTGGAGAATTGCTATGAATCAAGAAATGGACTCCATTGAAAGAAATCATACTTGGGAGTTGACTGAGCTCCCAAATGGACACAAATCTATTGGCGTCAAATGGGTATATAAAACAAAATTCAACTCAAATGGAGAAGTTGAAAAATGCAAAGCTCGGCTGGTGGTAAAAGGTTACAAGCAAAGGTATGGCGTTGATTTTAATGAAGTTTTTGCTCCTGTGGCTCGCCTTGAAACAATTCGCATGGTGTTAGCTTTGGCTGCTCAAAGAAAATGGAAGGTCTTTCAAATGGATGTAAAATCGGCATTCTTGAATGGTCTCCTTGAAGAAGAAGTGTATATTGATTAACCTTCGAGTTATGTAAAGAAGGGTGAAGAAAACAAAGTGTGCCGATTGAAGAAGGCTTTATATGGGCTGAAACAAGCGCCAAGGGCTTGGTATAGTCGCATTGATGGATACTTTTTGAGGAATGGTTTCAAACGGTGTCCTTTTGAGCATACTCTGTTCATCAATGAAGGCAATCAAGGGGAGTTCTTAGTCATATGCTTATATGTTGATGATTTAATAATTACCGGCACTAGTGCAAGCATGTGTGAAAATTTCAAGAAGGATATGATGCACGAATTCAAAATGACTGACATGGGGCTTCTCCATTTTTTTCTGGGCATTGAAGTAAAGCAAGCCGAAGATGAAATATTCATATCTCAAAAAAGGTATGCTGAAAATATATTAAAGAAGTTCAGAATGGAGGGTGCTACACCTCTTAATACTCCTATGGAATTTGGACTGAAACTTAGCAAAAATGATGGTGAGAGAAAGATCGATGCAACTCTCTATAGAAGCCTTGTTGGTAGTCTTATGTACTTGACTGCTACAAGACCTGATCTTATGTTTGCTGTCAGCATGATTAGCAGATTCATGGAATCTTCGTCTAATACTCATTGGGACATAGGCAAAAGAATTTTGAGATATGTGCGTGGCACTATCAATTATGGAATTCATTATAAATGTGTCGAAGATTCAAAATTGGTGGGTTTTTGTGATAGTGATTGGGGTGGAAATAGAGATGATAGTAAAAGCACTTCAGGTTTCGTTTTTCACATTGGCTCAGGTGCAATCTCGTGGGCATCGAAGAAGCAAGATGTTGTTGCTCTCTCCACAATCTAAGCTGAGTATATTTCATTGGCTCTTTCTAGTTGTCAAGCTCTTTGGCTAAGGTGGATTCTTCATGAGCTGAAGCATCCTCAATATGAAAGCACTCCTTTGTTTTGTGACAATAGTTCAGTCATAGCACTCACCAAAAATCCAGTTTTTCATGGCAAAAGCAAGCATATTCGAATCAAGTATCATTTCATTAGAAACTTGGTCAAAGATGGAGATGTCAATGTCAAGTTTTGCAAGACCCAAGACCAAGTGGCTGATATCTTTACAAAAGCATTGAAGAATGAAACTTTCAATGAATTGAGAGAGAAATTAGGTGTCGTTATAGTCTAGCTTAAGAGGGGTTGTTGGAATTATAAGCTAGACTCTACGTATTCCTCCCTCATTTTGGGGAAACTCATTTTACTTTAAAGCTTGTTGGAATTATACGCTAGACTCTTCGTATTCCTCCCTCATTTTGGGAACTCGTTTTACATTAAGGCTATTTGCAGTTTTCTATGAAAATCTTTGGGTTTCTCTCCCATTTATTTCTTTTCCTTGAAAATGTAATAGTCTTTTAGTTTTTCTATGGTAGGAATAGTCTTTTCCTTGAAAATGTAATAGTCTTTTTGTAACACCCCAATTTTTTTTTATAACCCGAAATTGGTGGAATTTTTTTTTTTTTTTTGAAATACATTTAAATCTTTTAGCAGTTAACAGCGGAAAAACACATTGGGCATAAAACTTGGCGTGCTACTTCAGATGAATGCTTGCAAACATATACTTATGGAATTTAAACTTTAACAACTAATTAACCATGCATGAAATAAAATCAAGTTCCATAATATCCAAAATTTATCACATTTGTCATTGAATTGAATTAAAGTAAAATCAGAGTTCAGAATTCATGAAGCAGAGGAAAGGTAGGCTCAGTCTCCGTCGCAACCTTCCGCCTTCGCACGTAAGTACCTACTCATTACCTGAAATTTTTTTAAACCATATAGGGTCAGACAACATGTCTAAGTAGAGTAATTATGCTAAACTTGTAAGACAGAATAACAAGACAAGGATTTCAATAGAAATTTCATGGTTTAACATTTAATTTAACTTAAACAATCATACAACAATCATGCATGTTTAGAAATTTCATATTTAACAGAAAGACATAAATTCATACATTCAAGATAAAAAATGCATGAACCATTAAAATGCATGACTTACCATATGCAGAAGCTCTTTCAATGCATGCATATTTTCTTATCTTTAGTTATATTTTCTTAATTAGATGATGCATGTGATGCCAAATTAATGCACACAACATTTAAGTTATCACTTCTTAGCCCTGCTGATACGACACAGGCAGACATTCTCAGATCAGGACCATGACACAGGACGTGTTTTACATACAGGGGTGACTTTAGCCTGGCCAGGTCCATTCACTAAGACGGGGTGAGGGACGTTAATACGAGAGAGATTCCCAACACCTTTCAACCCGATGCATCAGTTTTTCCTCATGAGTACAATAACCTCTACGCTGCAGTCTAATGCAGAGGTTTTCCCCCTAAAATCGTGGGAGGGGAGGAGCAACCTTCCGTGCCCGTAACAGAACTTGTCCCACGAAGTTTTGTATCACCTGCTACTCTCCAAGCAAGTATCTTGAGTTTAATGTCACATGATTACTTGATTTCAGTCATATTTTTTATGCAACATCAAACTTAAACCACTTTATGGTCATGGATGCATTCTTATAAAGCATTGGACAAAGACATATAATTAAACTTGTAACAGATAATTGAGCACATGCGTAGCATAAACATCTTATTCATTTTCACACATCATAATGCATATGCATGTACATGGCCAATGCAACAAAGAGAATATACATAAACATCCATATCAATGAAACAATCATATCATCACGATATCATGGACATACATGTAGTCAACACATTTTTAGAATTTAAAACATAAACTTGTATTCATTGGACCTTTTGATCCTAAATCTTTCATGTGTAACCTTCCATTTACAATTCATGCCATAATCATATAAGATTGCATAAAATCAGACCAGCATAATCATTCACATAATGCATACTAATTCTATAAAGAAATTAAATAAAAACATATATACTATGCACCCTTTGAGCCTTGATTTATGAATTTGCCCTAATTTTTCCAATTTCATAACTCTGTCCGACTGGTACAGAGCTCACAGAAATTTTTTGGCTCCATGAACAGATCTGAAATTTTTAAAGTATATAGGAATTGTTGTCAGCTATCCGTAGCCGCAAACCGTTTGTAAAAACTCTTCTGTATGAGGGAGTTATGCATGTTTTACTACAGACCTATCAGTTTTTGTTTCTACTATCACAGAGACGTGCTCGTTCCATGAACAGAGCCCACATTTCTACAGTAGATGCACAATGGAGTTAGCTTTCCAACGCAACAATCCGTTTATCAAAACTCTTCCGGACAAGGGAGAAACGACCATTTTACTGAACGGAGGTCAAGTGGAAAACCTGGAATTCCGAGATTTGCATTTGGGTGAATCAAACCGAGTCACCCGAATCCCCAGAAAAATTAAAAGAAATAGGGAATACGCATAAAATAAAATTTCAAAAATTCTAAAATATTCACAGTAGATGTAACACTTCATAATCTATCAATCCAAACTAATATTTGCATAAAAATCATGGAATAAATCAAATACAAATATATTTTACGAATCTATTTCTAAGAAACCGATTTTTATGATAAACCCGATTTCAAAAATGGTTTTCTTTAGGGGAAAACGTGTTTTTGCCATGGATTATTAGATCTGAGTCAAACCCATGGTTAGAAGGGTTTGATCATGATCTAAACTCATGAAAAAGCATCAAAATTCATGCCAAGAACTCCGTTCTTGCAAGAAAAGCATAGAAACCCTACCTTTTGTTGAAAAAAATGTATTTCTTGATGGATGAACAGCCCTTTTTTATCGATCCACCAATCAGCCCTTTCTTACAGCAAGATGAGGACCTTAGATCTCCTCACCACACCCCTTGAGGTCTGGATCTTGCACTCAAGAACCAAAAGAAACCCTAAAAGAAGAGAATAGGGAAGGGAAAGAGAGGAGAGAGAGAAGAGGGTTTTTTGGGGAGAGAGAAGCTCTCCTTTTTTTTTTCCAGCACAAATGAGGAGGGCAAGGGCTTTGGGAGGGTTTTATAACCCTTCTTAAATTAGGTTATGTGCTGGAATTAATTTCAGCCCTTGATCTCATTAATGAAATTTATTTGGAGCCCTTGATCTCCACTTTGACTTTTCAAACTTTAAATAACCTTGAAAATCACTATACCTTTATTTTCAATTTGAATTTGAAGTAAGATGCCACATAGGATGGGACGGCCCACCTATGGGCTCCTACTAAACTAATAAAAAATGGATTTTAATGTATACAAAAGAAAACTATTATATTAAACTATTATTGATAAATCATAAAATTCCAATTAAAAACCGTTTTAGTTTTATATACCCACAACTCATGTGAAAATGTAAAGGAATTGAATATAAGTTAATTCCATCTTATTAAGCATGTTAATATGTATATTTTTAAAATCTATTTTTGTTAATTTACTTTATTCAAATAATTTTACTTAAAAAAATCAACATTTTCTTTTTAAGTAAGACATTTTCAATTAGACATCACTTAGAATTTTCTCAGATATCCAAACCATGTAGGGTTTATATTTACTACAATTCAATATAGTTAAACCCCTTAATCCTTACGAATATACTCAAACATTAATTTTTAAAGAAATTAGGGTTTTATATTGGCACGAAATTCAGGACATTTCACAATGCTATAGAAAAGAACTTAGAAATTTTCGGATATTACACTTTTAGTTTTTCTATGGTAGGAATTTATTATGTAATTAAATTCTGGTTGAGCTTGAATGCTATATATATAGCAGCCATGTATCCTCATTTTGACAAGTCATTGGAATGTATTGAAGCCTTTTGTAGCCTTCTCCTTCTCTTGCACCATTTCTGTGTGTTTTTCATTCTAGAGAACAATCTTCTTCTCTAGTTTGTTGTTTTATTTCCAACAGACTCTTCCATCAATGGCTCTACCTCAGATATCGAAATCTCTTTACAGATTGAGTATTTTTCATCACTCCTCAAAGAGTGTAGATTCTGGAGACTACGTTCGCGGATCTCTTGGCTAAAGCTTGGCGATAATAACACCTCATTCTTCCACCAGTCTGCGTCCGAGCGCACGCTAATTAACCGAATGCATGCGAATCGATGGGCAGTTTCATGAACAAGACCAAATGATTCCCTCTATCACATAGCACTTTTAAGGCCTGATTCAGAAAAGCGTCATTAGATGGCGGGGAAATCTTTGCTAACCTTTTCCAAAAAGTCTCGGATGATTGCAGAAACCTTCTAGTGCCATTCACTCTTGCAGAAATTAGGGAAGCCATCTTAGATCTCTCATGTCTGAGGGCCCCTGGGGAGGACGGCTTCCCAGTGGACTTCTTAAAGTAGCTCTGGTCAGCCACCAACGCTGATCTACTACAGTTCTTCAAGGAGTTTCACCGTAACAGCTAGCTTCTGCGTTCATTAAAAAGAACCTTGATCATTCTCTGGCCCAAGCTTGGTGGTGCTGAAAATATCACAGACTTCAGACCCCTTTGTTTATTGGGTGTTATCTACAAGATTCTTGGCAAGACCCTGGCACTTCATCTTAAATCGATCATTCACAATTCTGACTCACAACATGCATTCATACCTGGCATGCGCGTATATGACTATGTTGCCCTTGCCAATGAACTCCTACACACTGTCTAGGAGCAACAACCATACTTCGTTCTCAAGGTGAACTTCATTAAAGCTTTTGATTCCATCTCCTGCCCTATTTGTGGGACTGTATGTGCAAAATTGGGTTCAGCTGAAGGTGGCTTTGCTGGATTAAGGGTCTTATCTCTACTGTCATGGCAGGGTGTTGAGATGTGCCTTGAATTCCATGTTACAACCTTGACATATGGCACTTGAAAAAAATCATAATGAAGAAATTTTTGAAAGTCTGTGGTGGTAGCGGACGGAGGCCCAGGACCATAGCCCACCACCCACTTCGTGGGGGGTGCAGGACTCGATGTGGATCTGATGCATTTGTAAAAGGGTCATATAAATACTATTTCAGGGTTTTTTGTTGTTGATGTAACCTTTTTTTTGTAAGTTTAAGTGTTTTGTATGGCTTTAGGGTTTTTCCATAGTAGGTTATATGTTCTCCTCCAAAGAGGGCAGTTAGCTACATCTTGTGTTTGGGGGGTCCCAATGAACACCACTTATTTAAGCATGTGTGTCTCGTATCCCCATGTTTGTCTGCATTAATTAGAATTGGAGTTTGATGTGATTGCAAAGACTTAAGTACTCTCTCCTCCATTGGTGCCCAAAAAAAATGACAATTCTATAAAATGAGTGGTTGTAAAGACTTAAGTGCCCCGAAGATGATTATTTAAGACATAGTCTCTGCACTGCAGGATTATCAAGCACTGACTGACCTGCACATTGATTGTTGTGGAGCCTAATGCAGAGTTTTTACCCTTACAGGAGGAGGGTTTGGGGGCTCCTCCCAACGTGGGTAGCATCGTTCAACTTGATGAGTTGTGGAGCCTGATTCATAGTTTTTGCTCTTACAGGAGGGGGTTTAGAGGCTCTTCCCAGCGTGGGTAGCATCATTCAACTTGATGAGTTATGGAGCCTGATTTAGAGTTTTTGCCCTTACAGGAGGGGGGTTCGAGGGCTCTCCCCCGGCGTGGGTTCCGCTACGCAGTCAACGGGCAGGGGTCAGGGGGGGGGGGCTCGAGGGGCAGCGCCCCCCGGACCAAATTTTTTTAGGGCCTTGTATAATTTTTTTATTTTCTTTTTCTCTTTTAACTATTGAAAAAGAGCAATAAAGCATTTTGTTTAATCGTGGGGCTAATGTTTCTATCGGTTGTTTCTTGCTCGAGGTTTTCGTAACACCCCTTTCCACTATTTTTCTATTTTTTTTCTGTTTCTTTCCCACGATTTTTTTAATGACTCTCTTACAACGATTTTTAGTGTTTTCGGGTCTCCAACGAGCCCCACAACAATTTATAGTGTTGTCCGGTCTTCCAATAGTGATTTGTAGTATTGTTGAGCCTTCATACAGTGTTTTGTAGTGTTTTCGGGTCTCCAACAAGCCCACAACGATTTATAGTGTTTTCGGTCTTCTACCAGCGATTTATAGTGTTTTCGGTCTTCCAACAGCGATTTGTAGTGTCTTCCGCAAATCACTATAGTGAAACCCGCACCGGGGGAGAGCCCCCGGACCCCCCTCCTGTAAGGGCAAAAACTCTAAATCAGGCTCCACAACTCATCAAGTTGAATGATGCTACCCACGCTGGGAAGAGCCCCCAAACCCTCTCCTGTAAGAGCAAAAACTATGAATCAGGCTCTATAACTCATCAAGTTAAACGATGCTACAGTCAGTGTGCAGGTCAGTCGTTGTTTGATGGAGCAATGTAGGATCGTCTGTTGGATGTGCACAGAAGTAGAAAGAGAAGGGATAGAGAGTGAGAGGGTTGATGTTCGTGGCCTTCTCCAGGGGGAACTCTTTGCCTCCCTTGATTTCTTCTCTAGAGAGAGAGAGAGAGAGAGAGAGGGTTTTACAGTGTTTTACGGAAAAGGAAGAAGAAGAAGATGCCGATGAAAAGTTTAAACAGACATTTTTGATGGCTCAGGTTCATTATGCCGGATGACCATCAGATCGCCGGCTCACCATCGGATCGTCAGCTCACCATCGTTTTGCCGGATCACCATCAATGAAACGATTAAGGTTTGTTTCGCGGTGTAGAGTTTGAAGAGTCAACATCAACCTCGGCTTTCTGGATGGAGGACATGTTTATTCTTTTTTTGAACCGTTTGTTTTTTCTTTTTTGAATGAAGGGCATTTTTGTCATTTTCTCAAACCATCGTTTTATGAGAAGAATAGAAAGAAAGGGTACTTAAGTCTTTGCAACCACACCAGACTCCAATGCTAAGTGATGTCAACATACACGGGAATATGAGCCCCATGTGCTTGTATACGTGGTGCTCATTCAGACCCAACATACACCACCCTCTCGGGTTTTTCTGTGAAAAGAGCCATCATCTGCTTTTGTAATCCCTCTTTTTTAGTAAAAATCTTTGCTCCTTAGCCGCCCGTAGATGTAGGCCTTTCACATAAATAGTCTTTCTCTCTCTCTCTCTCGCGGATCGTTTATCGTCCTTGGTCGTGGATGAGGGGTGTTTCACGAACGTCAGCGCTCTATCTCCTTCGGTCGGGGGTTATCTCAACCTGAGCGGGGTGGTCTCCCAATAAGGAGACGTCGTCGGCCCTCGCTTTCTCCACCCGGCGAGTTTGGGGTCTCTCCTAGGCGGTCAATGAGGATCCGCACTCCTCGGGGATTTCCGGACTTTCAGTTATGAAGATCTTGTGTTGGAATATTCGGGGACTGAATTGCCCCTCCAAACGTCTTTTCCTGGCGAGTTGGATCTGTCAAGAAAAGCCTGATCTGATTGCACTTTGTGAAACGAAGATGGCAGATATTCCGAGCTCCGTTGTCTCCGAAATCTGGCGTGGTGTAGATTTCTTCTTCAAGCCTGCGATTCAATATGCGGGAGGCATCCTCATCCTCGGGAAGCATTCTCTTGCCTTACAATAGGTGGATGAAGGTACGTTTTCCATATCCATTACTCTTCCACTTCCTTCAAACGCCAAACCAACTATGGTCACTATGGTGTATGGTCCCCACCGTCAAAGCCGGCGGGAGGAGTTTTGGTTGGACTTGAATAGGGTCATTGCTTCATTTGGGGACCATCATATTATCATGGGAGATTTCAACTGCCTTCTGTCTCCTATCGACTCAAGTATTCCGGTGACCTACTCGGCTTCAATGAGGATTTTCCAAAACTTTATTCAGATGAACCGGTTGTACCACGTTCCCCATGTAGGCGAAGCTTTCTCGTGGAACAATCGACGATCTAGACCATGCTTTCGTCTGCTAGACAGGGTGTTTGTTTCGTCAGATCTGCTGAGTTCTATTAATGACATTTCATGTTACCTACTTCCACCATCTGTCTCGGACCATAGTCAGATTGTTATCCGATGGGGACAAGGCTTCACTGGCAACAAATCCTTTAGATTTGAGCAATGGTGACTTAAGGAGGCAGGTTTCGAGTCATTAGTCCAACAATCTTGGAGTAGACCTTGCTATGCGGTCCGGACGGCTACTAGATGCATGGTTAAGCTTTTTCGACTATCCCGCGATATCAAATCTTGGCTTATCTCCAATAAAATAAGCAAATTCCAAAATATGGAGGATTGGGAGTGTGAGCTGTCTTCTATAAATCAGTCTCTCTTGGATACGACCAATATGAATGCATCAGATATTGACAGCCTTAATGCTAGATCGGCCGAGCTGACTCTTCTAGTGCAATCTTGGCGTCTAAATGATGAGATTCATTGGAAGCAGCGGTCAAGGGTGACTTGGCTTAAAGCGGGTGACGGGAATACAAGGTTCTTTCATTCTTTAGCGTCGCACAGGCATCGAAGACATGTGATTCATTCTATGTATATCAACGGTATCTCCTTTTCGGGCGATCAGGTAATCAATGCTGTCACCAACTATTTCTCTAACCTGTATTCCTGCAACCAAGCTGCAGGTGGCAATATGAGTAGAACTTTATTTTTGTCCTTGGATCGAGCGCTATCCAACTCGATTCAAGGGTTATTCACCGAAGAAGAAATCGCCTCGGTGGTGCAGGACTCGTCTGGGTGGAAAGCTCCAGGTTTTGATGGGTATCCAGTGGATTTCTTTCGCATATTCTGGCAATGTGTTAAGAGTGACATTCTTAGTGTCTTCGCTGAGTTTCATCGCAATGGCAGATTTTCGGTTCATGCTCACCTAGCAATTGTGTCACTTATTCCTAAGGAGGAAGCCGCATCGGATATCTCGCGGTTTCGCCCTATATCAGTGTTAGGGAGCTTATATCGCATTATTGCCAAGGTCTTGTCTAATAGGATGTGGTCAGTCGCTCCTAGGATTTTTTCGGAGGCTCAGTTTGCCTTCATTCCTAACAGAAGGATTCAACATTCCTTCATTTTGGCCACTGAAGTGTTGCACTCTCTGAAGATCAGCGGGGGGGGCCTTCTTCACCCTTAAGCTTGACTTTCATAAAGCCTACGACTCGGTTCATTGGCCGTTCCTCTTCAACATGTTGGCGAACCTGGGCTTCGGTAGACGTTTCTCTAGCTGGGTGCAAGAGCTGGTTACCAATGCCCAATCACAAATTCAGATCAATGGGGTCAAGGGAAATCAGTTCAAACTTGGTCATGGTCTTCGGCAAGGATGTCCTCTGTCTCCGTTATTCTTTAACATCGTCTCTAAAGGCACTGTGGTTTTGGTTAAGAGGGCAGTGGAGGATGGTCTAATTGAGTCTCTCGGTATACAGGAGTGTCGTAGTCAGATCTTGACCTTCGCGAATGACATAATTATCTTCGGAAGGGTGTCCATCCAACAAATGTTAAGATTCAAGCTTGTCCTTTTTTTCCTATCGATGTCAGGGTTATCCATCAACTACGATAAGTGTTGTTTATCCATGGTCAATGCCCCTCCGTCAATGCTGGACATGGGCAAGCGGATATTCGGGTGCTCGGTATCGGAAAACTCCTTTTCTTACCTGGGTCTGCCGCTTCAAATCAGTCGTGTAACAACGGCAGCCTGGAGCGCTACTATTCAAAGGGTTCAGAACAAAATATCGGGTTGGCAAGCTTCCTACCTTTCTATCGCGGGTAGACTGACTCTCATCAAGCACGTTCTTTCTGCTATGCCAGAATTTTTTATGTCTATGTTTCTGATGCCTATGGGGGTTAGTAAGAAGCTTACTCAGGTAGTGGCGAATTTTCTGTGGTCGGGGCGAGGTACCAACAACAAACGCCACCTCATAGGGTGGGACACACTTCGACTTCCCCTATATAGGGGGGGTTGGGAATTAAGGATTCAAGGCTAAGGAGTATGATTCTCATCGTGAAGTAGAGCTGGCTTGCCCACCAACCTGGGTGCCTGTGTGCAAGCATGCTTCTAGCTAAATACAGAGGTGTGGAATCCTTGGTGGGGGCCACTAGCGTGCGTTAGCGAACAATGTCAAAGCTTCGTCGATCATGGATCAAAGCTTGGTCTGCGGTTATGTTACATAATGGTAATGTTGAATCGCTGTCTCAGTTCGTTGGTCGCATCTTTGCTCCGAACGGATCTTTCCGCTCAAAAGAAGGCTACCACGCTCTCCTTCCGTCTGGGGTGGACCGGTTTCCGACGAGCCTGCTCTGGGGCAAGGTTCCGACTCCGAGATCATGTTTCTTGGCTTGGCTAATCTTACACGATCGGGTGCAGACTGACAATTTCCTCAAATCCATCGGATTCCATCAGCCGAGTAAATGTGTGTTGTGCGAGGCGGCCGAAGAATCTGCGTTTCACCTTTTTTGGGAGTGCTCTGTCTTTCAAAACATTTTCAAGGTGACTTGGAATAAGTCGGGGTCAGCGTGCGCCAGGAATCGTTCGTCAGCGATTTGCTGTGAGGTCCTAAGCAAGTTCGTCATTGCAACTATTGGCGGATTATTTGGCGTACCTGGCTTCTCTCGTCATGGTGGGTTGTATGGATGACTCGCAACAATGCTATCTTTAGACATATTCCGGCAGTGTTCAACAAAATGGTGAACCTTATTTTGGCGGACGTGTATGCCATTCTTCGCATCAACATCCCTGATCTTCAACACAATCTGCCCACAAGGACCATTCATGATCCAGGGTGATGCACGCCGACAATCTGGAGTTGTTTCGTGTTTTTCTGTTATCTTTTTTTCATTTTTCATTTCTCTTTCTTCTTTTTTCCTTCGTTTTGGGGCCCATTGGCATGTCTTGGGCCTGGTGGGTTATCTGGTAGGTTCAATGTTGGTTGAACCTGTTTCGTAATGTTGATGGTTATAGTTCGTCTCTCTCTCTCTCTCTCTCTCTCTCTCTCTCTCTCTCTCTCTCTCTCTCTCTCTCTCTCTCTGTGTGTGTGTGCTTGTTTGCCTCTCAAATCTCTCTTTTTCTATCTATGTGCAACTTTCTAACACGGGGGCCTACATTAAGGATGCCTACTCTCATTGTTGCTATTCTACAATGCTGCTGAGGGCTTGTCTGCCATGTTCAGGAGTTCGGTTTCTTCATCATTCATAAAGCTCGTATCGTATCATCAGAATACTAAAAATTACTGAGCATCTTGTTTTGTCTTTCTTTGGATAAGAAGATAACCAATATTCAAGTCCATTTCAGTTCATTTGAATCCTAACAATGAGTTCATTATCTAACCTCCCGTATCAGCAGCCATAAGAATTCCATCCTTGTATTTAACAGCAACAACAGATGTACCAGTGACATATGGATACCTGCAGAAGCAATAGGACAATTGAATCTCTTGTAAATGAAATAAAACACAAATGAACAACTGCCGATGCACAAGTCTAATTTACTTTTCAAGCATTCAACACGATAAGTTTTTTTTAATGAGATAATAAACATTTCTGAAGGATTCTGCATGTTATAATTCAAATTTCAAAATCCATTTTGAAGGCAATCAAGAAAGAAACTCAAATTAACAAAAATTCAGATGTTGAGCAAGCACATTAGCTACCAAATGAACAGAGATATTATCACATCATAGACTGAAGAGCCTAAATCTGAAACATGATTCACATCAACTTCATGGAGCCTCATGCAAGACAGATAAAAAAATCAAGTCAACTTAATGTACGGACTGGACAAAATGCTTGGAAACGATATTCCCTGACTGTATCTCCATTGATGCAACCAAACGGGATGGCGTGCTTTTGAACTGCACCAAGAATGGTGTATTCTCAACAGCGTCTGCATATTTCTCCTCAACTGACCCAAATCCATATTCTTTGCCTGGGTACTCCTACATGACAAAGCATTGACCCAGTGTAATCTGCAAAAAAGAGGTATTCACTTGGCAAGCAGTTGCTGCTATCTTTGTGGACACAACGTGGAATCTGGGTACCACATGTTTTGGGATGGATGAGGCCACGTTTTTTATTCATGACAAGTTGGCATCGTGTGATAGGATTAGGGGTTAGTTCATAAGAGAAATCTCTATTTATCCCCCTTCAATGTCTCACAAACTCCTCGTGTGTAGGTTCAACATGTCACCTTGAAAAATTGGAGCTCTTTTATAAAATACTTGGGTGTGCCCATGTATCCCCAAATTGCCACATGTTAGGTGGTCCAAACTTGCCATTGTTAAAATATACACTACCTAAAATCATGCCTATAATCTTTGGAATCATTATTGCAAGTCTATCGACAGTTCATTAAATAGAAAACTTGGGGGGGGGGGGGGGGGGAAGCTAGTCAACATAGATTCCAATCCAATCCTAAAATCATGGGTTTTGAGATTGCATGAATTGTATTGATATAAGCAACTTTGTGCGTGCAAGGGTTGATGTTAAATTCATCTTCTTCCTAATTTTTGTGTCTGCACACCATCCTTATTTCTAAGTTCCAAAGCAGACTGGATATTTAGAGTGCAAAGCTTCTCTTGATGCTAGTTCTAATTACTAGATGATGTGCACGGATACAACCAAACTGGGGCTGAATTGGTCCTGCATCAGAACAAGAAATGGCCGATTTTGGACATTTAAATTCGATGTTGACAACATTGATCTCATCATCATGTAGTAATTCAAAGAATCATTTCATCATGTCATCTTTAGCGTTGTGCAAGGAAAAGCTTTACGGCCGCTTGGTTGATGATAAAAATGAGGTTTTGAAAAGTAGTTTTTCCCGCGTAGCCAGCAGGGCGGTTATGAGGGTGCTGAGATGAAGGCACCAGATCAAACCCTGCTGGCGAACGGGTGTGTCCATAGCTTTTTGAGGTGGGCCACATAAGGCAGGGTGATCCTGGGCCCCACCCGTGGTTTTCCTCGTATCATCGTCATAAAAAAGTATTTTTTTTCCAAAACTTATTTTCCGCATGTTTGGCTGATGTTGCTATCAAATGATCTTTTAAAAAAGGAGAATTTTCAAACACACCGGAAGTTTGGATCTAATTCATATGCATGACAAACTTTTTGGCGGTTTTCAATTTCGCACCAAAATTTTTGCCACACCAATTCATAAACCACCGTCAGTTAAACCATTGGTTAGCATCAACTCATAATTCAAATTACTATTTTATCCTTATAAAAATGCAAAAATGATGCATGCTTGAACAAAATCTTTTTTTGCGCATGAAATGTGAAATCCTTATGATTTTTATCCTTGTGAAAAGTCTTCACATTCAGTAAATCGAAGGGTTGGAAATTCAGTTTGTCTTTGATGGGGTCAAATTCACATATTTCTTTACCTAAAAATGGTATAACAGTGAGCAGAGGAATGTGCGTGGTGAACAGAATGAGATTTTCCAGTATATTAGAAAATAAAGAGAAGAAAGATGGTTCCCTCGGGGACTGCTGAGTTTTTGAGGGACAATGAAAACCAAGATGGTATTTCAAATGCTCTTGTAACGTATATGTCCTTTCCTCTCTTTCATTGATACGCACTGGGAATCAACTTTGAGAGGAAGTGGGCAATGGCACCTGAAGTACAGTGTGGAATTCATTTCGTTTACCCTTGAGC
Source organism: Nuphar pumila (assembly GCF_984573655.1). NCBI lineage: Eukaryota > Viridiplantae > Streptophyta > Magnoliopsida > Nymphaeales > Nymphaeaceae > Nuphar > Nuphar pumila. The sequence continues at coordinate 30,917,783 of NC_143262.1, read as the reverse complement.
CGATCCCTTCTTATAGAAGGAAAACGTCCCATTGAGAGAGAGAGAGCAATGACTTCAATTGGAAAAGGTTTATCTTAAAGGGGCATGGATAAATTTGTCTATTTAATAGATAATTAACAGAAATTTTGATGCTAACTAACCTAGACATTATTTGCTTAACCAAAGCAAAAACTTCCGTAGGAAGTTGAAGTTGAAAACCCTAAAAAAAATGGTAGGTATTTGAAAATTTTCATTTACAAAAGAGAACCATTAAAATGACAAAAAAAAAACATTAAAATGAAGGGTTTTTTTTATAGGCAAGCTGGGGTTGGTTAGGCAGACCCCTACCCGTTATACATCATATCATTGGGTTTTGAACTTGCAACGTCCCAACACAAGGTGACATGCACTAACACCTCCTACCAAAAGAGAGCCGTTTTATCATAAATAGCATCATTTCTTCAGTGGTTAGATCTTTTCAATAAGCACACCTCGTTTTGAACGGGGGCACGTTGAATAATAACTGGTGGGGGGTCTGCCCAACCCCATCTTGCCTTCCCAAAAAAATAAGCACCCCTCGTTTTTGTTTTCACTGGAAGACGATGACTACACTCCCCTTCCACTTTCCAGCACTCATTTGGCCGGAAAATGAGAGAGATGCCGTTATACCATCTGCACTATGTTCCGGCCAACATATTGCCAGAAAATTTGTTGCAAAACTAATAATGAAATCCCCTTCCGTCATCAAGTATTTGACATTTTCCTGGCCGTCTTATGGCCAGAAAATGATCTCTCTCTCTCTCTCTCTCTCTCTCTCTCTCTCTCTCTCTCTCTCTCTCACACACACACACACACACACACAAATATTTTGCCCCATCCTCGTCAATTTTGAGAAAAGATTGTTGAAAAACTTCAAAAAAAGTGATTGGCGAGGACTGAGGGTTGCATCATCTGAATTAAAACTCAATAGGAACTTACGGAGGCTGCATGAAATGCCAAATCCTCTGATGATGATGATGATGGATCAACCTGCATCTTATGGGGTGTTTACAACAGTTGAAATTTGACCGGATGGCATATTTTAACGGCCGGTCACCACTTCGGTGACATTATCTTCCTAAAAATCACTTAAAAATAGGTTTGACAACCCAACACCTCAAATTACATAAACATGGTTTTAAACATTTACTTCCAAATGACTTAAAAAACTAAATTTGTAGAAAACATTTTTCCAAAAACTTTCCGGGGCCTTTAGTTGCAAAAATATCTTTATAAAATGAAACCTATATTGGTATAAAAAAAGTGTAATACAAATATTTGTACAAGGGCAAACTAACAATCAGGCGTAAACATTTATTACATCGTAGATATGATGGATTCTTTTGCTGTTAGCCATTTCAATTGCAACCGTTTTAAATTGAATAAATTTTGATACATTACTAAAATGTCACTTCATATTTTCATATAAAAGATTAAAAGAATATATTTTTATTTACATATGTGCCTCAAATTTTTTTCTAGAAAAACATGGGAATTCGAGAGGAAGAAATCAAACTCTTGGTGCATCCGTATCGTCCTGTACAGAGTACATAAATGAGCCTACGTAAAATTCAGCCACAATAAACAATTTGCAAAGACATTCTTGATCACACTGCCTGGCAAGTTAGAAAGGTTAGAATCTTTCATATTTGTGGTCAGACTAGGACATGATATTGCACACCAGTTATAATTTTCGGCGAATTAACCACATAATGAGAGATATATTAGGTGCAAAGTACAAAAGAGCTTGTTTGCAGACGTACTTGAAGTTAAAGCAACTGAATGGGACCATGGGCTTACTGAATTCACGAAACAATGCGTTAGCAGACAGTATGATTTGAGAAGTTTCTTATACACTAACAGAGATGGAAAAGGCTCAGAATACCAGCTCAGGATGCACCATGGTTTGCCAGTGCAGACGTTCCAAGGGCACAATTTATTGGATGCCTGGTTGGCTCCTCCAACAGTATAGCAAAGAATTTCACCAAAAAAGTACAAAAAAAAGCACCAAACCCAAACAAGCAAATATAAAATGATCAGTTGCACAAAGCAGCCAAGGCAGTTCACTTATAAATATGAACGAACATTTAGAAATAGGCAAAAGATCAATTTTTCCACACCCAAAATCCTCGGTCAAAATAAAATAAACAAACATAGTAGTAGTTAATAATATAAAATTAGGTAGCGACCCACTTACAAAGTAGTAAAGAAGAGTTTTAAGCTAGGCTGAAGAACAAGCGATCAAAGAGTAGTAATATTCCCCGAGCTGAAGCAGGAAGCTCTAGGTGCAAGCCAGTTGTCTGGCATCAGGAAATAGGATGTGTATGTTCTTTATGTACAACAGATTGGCTGGTCAGGTGATGCACTGGATCATCGAGCTCCTTGTGAACAGTGGGTGCTGAATTATTAGTTTGACATGAACAGCATCCATAGGCATGCGGCATCCAAGACTTCTGAATGTTTGCCATGATATGAGACTCCAAAGTTAACCCACCATTAGGAGGCTGTGTTGAAATGTCAGATGGCTTGTGGAAAAGCAAGTGTGCCACTGCTCGATCTATAGCATTCGTAACAGTCTCCATGTTGATCAACCCCTCACACCTGCAAAAGGAAAAAAAATCCGCTATATGAAAATGAAATGAAGTATTTGGCATGAACATACCCAACAAATTTGCCAACAATGTATCAAGCGGACTAATAACTAATAAGTGAAAGCAAATGACCAGAAAATTTTTCTTCTGAAGTAGACAATATCCTCGGAGCATTCAACATGGACCTGTATAGCCACAAATATTTTGTTCAATATAAAGATGTCTTCCACATTATTAGTAGTTTAATACTCACTACACATTGATTGGAAGTGTCTCTCCTCAGACATTGATTCTGATCACGCAAAGTAAATAAACCTTATTTATTCATAAAAGAATTATTACTAATTAGCAGCAAGCTACCCGACTATTAAAAAAGTGACATGGTACCAAGGCTAGATGTCAAGAGTTTGGAATAACAAGACTTCAAGAAGTTGGGGCATATGCGAGAGAAGTGATGCACAAAATGCCAAATGAGAAGCCACTGTCTACGGAATGGCTTAATAGGTGAAGCATGAAATGTTTAGAAAATAGGGAAGCTAACTAGAAGCCACAATGGAACCGAGTAGGAAGTGACCATAGCACAAATCTATTTCTTGGCAATTTCTCAGCAACGTTTTCCTGGCATTTTTTTCAAGATGTTATTCTTAAGAAAAACTTGGAAAATCTCAAATGTTTAAAAAAAAATAATGTAAAGAAAATTTGAAAAGGATAAAAAATAATAGGTTGTAGCAGTATCTTTTATGAAATATAAAGAAATATTTTGCCATTAATATCGGCTGAAACTATTTTCTTGTTATTTCATTGCAATATTTTCAAAATGTTGGCAATATTTGTGCCTATGGAAGTGACATAGAAACAGTAAAAGAACCCTATGATTTTAACTAATATATCTTTTAAGCTTTTTAATTATACTATTGGGAGCTATCTTGTCCCTTTCTCAAAAAGATTTAATGTTTATCACTTTAGCCTATTCCATAATCAACTGAAACAGATTACGTTGGTAATATATTCTTATTTAGGCCACATTACCCTGTTTCATCACTCATGCTTATGATAAAGCATTATCTTTTTAAGGATGTGGATCAATCTTTTCTTTTTCATGTCGAGAATTTTTTCTTTTCTTTTTGTAGATGAGATGTCAAAAACACATTAATTTTCAAAAAATTCCTACACTATATATAAAGTGCTTCAAATTGTTGATTCATAGCGAGATATGGCTTAGGACCAAGGTGTAAGTTTTCCTTTGTCCCTGTATTGAGAAAGAAAAGAGAGGGAGAGAGAGAGAGAGAGATATCGATTGCGGCTGTCACGATTTCAGTAAAAGAAATCGTGACCTAAATGTGTATTTAAGTTTACATTACACTATGGGTCCGGGTCTGGTGTATCCAGACCCGATAACAAAAAAGAAAGTTATATGGTCTTTACATGGATCGGTTACATGGATCAGTTACATGGATCGGGTCGTCTTTACATGGATCAGTTACATGGATCGGGTCGGATCCTGCACCTTTTTCACCCACCCACCCCTCAAGTTGATCATGGTTTTGGACCATGAACAACTTGCTTTTAAGCATCCAAAAGCGATCCTTGGTTAACCCTTTGGTAGATATGTCGGCAACCTGTCTTTCAGTACTGACAAACTCAGGCTCAATCTCTTTTTCTTCAACCTTTTGTCTCACAAAGTGTTGGTCGATCTCAATGTGCTTGGCACGACTGTGATGTACTGGATTGAATGACATATTGATAGCACTTTGATTGTTACAGAGCAAGATAGTGTGGGAGATCTTTTCTCCTACTTCAGTTAGAAAATGCCTGATCCATGTGACTTCGGCAGTGGCAGCAGCCATGGATCTATATTCAGCCTCAGTGCTTGATCTAGCGATAGCTTTTTGTTTTTTGCTGCTCCAAGAGACTAAATTTCTTCCAATGAAGGCACAATATCCTGATGTAGATCTTCTTTCGTCAGGATCTCCTGCCCAGTCTGCATCACAATATACAGTAATTTCGTGCTCGTTTTGGCCATATGACTGTTGTAAATATATCAATCCATCCCCAATAGTCCCTTTCAGATATCTAAGGATCCTCTTGACCGCTTCCATATTTCCAGTACGTGGCGTATGCATAAATTGAGACACTTGATTGACTGAATAAACAATATCAGGTCTAGTGAATGTGAGGTATTGTAACATTCCTATTATGCTGCGATACCTGGTGGGGTCATCACACAGATCTCCATCATGAGCGCTAAGTTTTTGATGAAGTACACTCGGAGTTCCTAGAGCTTTGCAGTCTTCCATGCCTGCCTTGCTGAGAACATCTACAGTGTACTTGTGTTGAGTGAGTGTCAATCCATGAGCTTGGTTATCAACTTCTACACCAAGGAAATAGCGTAGAACTCCAAGATCTTTCATTTTGAACCTTTGACCTAATAAGTCTTTTATTTCTTGGATGTGGTCAGCAGAGTTTCCTGTAATGATAATATCATCGACATAAAGTAATAATAGAGTGGTCACAGACTGGCTTTTAAAGATAAATAATGAGTGGTCCAACATGGAACGTGAAAATCCATGTTTCTGAATCTCTGATGAAAAGCTATCAAACCAAGAGCGGGATGCTTGCTTCAGGCCGTAGATGGCTCTTTTTAGCCTGCATACATGAGTTTTACAATTTTGTTCTTGATATCCCGGGGGTTGTTCCATGTATACTTCCTCCCTCATATCCCCATGTAAGAATGCATTTTTTACATCAAGCTGACTCAACTTCAATCCATGTTCAACAGCCAGGGAAATGATAATTCGAATCGTTCCCATTCTTACAACCGGACTAAAAGTCTCATCATAGTCTTGCCCTGCTTCTTGAGTGAATCCTTTTGCTACAAGTCTTGCCTTATATCGTTCAATGGTTTCATCTGGCTTGTACTTGATTTTGTAGACCCATTTGCATCCGACAACATTTTTATCAGGTGATCTGGGAACAACTTCCCATGTTCCACATTCATGCAAGGCTTGCATTTCATCATTCATGGCTTCTACTCATTTCATAGAAGTTGTTGCCTGATAATACATGATGGACTCTTCGTCCTTATTGATGGCAGTTAAAAACAGTTGCAGATCCAAGGAGAAGTTGTTATAACTAACTCACCTGTCAATAGGATGTCGTATGCGGTTTGATTTTCTGACTGCAAGGGTATGAGAAGGAGTAGGATTGGCGACTAAGACATGATCTGGATGGCTTGATGTTGTCGGTCTCTGTCTGGAATAGACAATACCTTTATATCTGCCCGGTACTTCCTCTGTATTCTGTGACCCCGATGTCCCAGTGTTCTCAAATACCTCTTCTTGTTGCACGCAATCTGAGGAACATGTTTCATTGGAGCCAGCAAAAAGTTCTGAGCTCAGCCAAGGATAGTAAATTTCAATTGATATATTCGTTGTGTCAGCTCCGTGATCAAAATTTTGTTCATCGAAGACAACATTTCTTGAGGTTCTGATGCGTTTGTTGGTGGAATCATAACACCTATATCCTTTTTAGGCATCTGCATATCCCACAAATCTGCACTTTTGGGCCTTATCTTGAAACTTGTTTCTCAGGGACTGATCGATATGCACATAGCAGACACATCCAAAAGCACGCAGATCATAATAACTAGGATGAGTTCCAAAAAGACAGTGATAAGGAGACTTATTTTCCAGAATAACCATAGGCAGTCTATTTATCACATGCACGACAGAATGGAAAGCTTTTGTCCATAGGTTGATGAGAAGATTGTTGTCATGAAGCATAATCATGGCACTTTCAACGATATGCTTGTGTTTTCGTTCAGCAATTTCATTTTGTTAAGGGGTGTGAGGACAGGACACCCTTCTTCCTATTATGTTATTTTGAAGAAAAGAAATAAAATCACGGGATGAGAATTCCCCACCTCCATCACATTGGAAAAATTGAATGGACTCAGAAAATTGATTTTTGACAAGGGAAAGAAAATTTTGAAACAAAGAGAAGACTTCCGACTTATTTTTTATGAAATATATCCAAGTGTATCGAGTATAGCTATCAACAAATATTAGATAGTATTTGCTCCCAGATCCAGAGGCAACTGGGGCGGGTCCCCATACATCAGAACAGATTATCTCAAAAGGTTTTGAAGCTCTCTTATTAATGGAATGAAAAGACAATACATGACTCTTGCAGGAAAGACAACTGGAACATTTATGATTGTTCTCATCCCTATTTAGACTTTCTTTGGAATGAAATTATTAGATACAAGTTTCTCAATAAAATGACTCCCACAATGTCCTAATCGACTATGCCATAAGAATGGCTTATTACATTCAGAAATACTAAAAGCATTAGCAGAAGAGGATGAACACGACTCTAATGAAGGCTTTAAATTCAGGTGGACAGGGCGAACAGCATGACAAGGAGCTTCTTCAAAGACATACATATTGTTTCGTCTCTTTCCTTCAGTGAATGTTTCCCTCGTGCGTAAGTCCTTGACCTGCACAAAAAAGGGAGTGAATTCAACTGAAGCATTATTATCATCAATAAGTTTGGAAACAGAGACAATATTTTTCTTAATGTCAGGAGCATGAAGAACGTCAGAAAGAGTAAGAGTGGAATATGATATGGGAATGACAGTTTTTCGAACATGAGGAACAGGATGGTGGGATCCATCTCCAGTGACAATCTTACTTTTTCCAAAATAAGGAATGGGATCAGAAATCTTACCTGCATCACCTGTCACATGAGTCGTTGCCCCTGAGTCGACAAACCAAGTGCCTTCATCACTCTGCTTCAATTTCAACTCTGACAAAGCAAATATCAGCAGATCTTTAATCTCTCCACTACTTGAGAACTTCTTTTTGTTTTCTGTCTGTGGACTCTTTCCTTTATTCTCTGGATTATGCCAACAATTCGCCTTGATATGCCCCTTTTTGTTACAAAGGAAGCAGGTAGGAATGGATCTTGACCCCTGCGCATGAGCTAACATATTTGGAGTGGGAAGCAGACCACGCCCTCCGTGTCCACTTCGCCCTTGTCCTCCTCGTCCTCATCCTCTACCATAAGTCACCCCTATGGCAAAAACTTCCTAAGAGTTTGTGTGAATGTGAGATTCCTCAGAGAACCCTTTCAGAGTCATCTCATACTGAATCAATTTTGCTCGCAACTCATCAAAGGTAGGAAGGGCAGGGAGACACAATAGTGAAGTGACGATCATATTGTAGTCGGATCCCAATCCACTCAGAGTTTGTTGTACCATATCGTTGTCACTCACCGCGCATCCTATAACTGCAAGTTGGTCTGTGATAGTCTTCATTTTGTTCAGATATTCCATGATGGTCATGGAATCTTTTCTCAACATCTGAAATTCCCTCTTGAGAAAAACCATTCTCGCCTGCGAAACTTGTGAGTATGTTTGAACCAATTTTTCTCAAAGTTGCAAAGCAGTACAATTGTCGGGAATTGCAACAAGGACCTCTTGAGACAAGGTGGAAGTGATGTATGCAACCACTGACTGATCTTTCCTTTCCCAGTTGAGGTACTCTACATTCTTGACATACACAATTGAACTTACTCCTTTGTCGTCTTTTTCTTCTCTCGTAACAAATTCGAGTGGAGCGGGAGTGGTTCCATCAAGGTGACCTAAGAGACCTTGACTCCTTATAAAAGGAATGATTTGTCTCTTCCAAATCAAGAAGTTTGAGGTAGTTAACTTTTCATAAACAAGTTGAGTGAGAAAACTTAAAGAAAGATTGGATGAAGAAGAATGAAGATCTATGAAAAAAGAGTTTTAACAAGAAAAGGAACCCCTTTGTTTGTTTGTTTGTTTTTTTTTTGAAGTATTCACAGAGTGCTCAGTCTGCAGCCAGAGAGGTTTGCTGATCGATCGTCTTCCTCCTTTTTCTTTTTCTTTTGCGTTGAGTAACTCAAAGATTGACGACCAGAAGCTGTCAGAAGAAGGACTGAGTTTTCAATGTGGATCCCACTCGTAACAGTCAGAACAAATATGATACGAGAAAGGACAAATGAGAACAAAAGAAATGAAAGTCGAATCAAAATGAATCCCAGATTTTATGTCGCACAGCAGGCTGGACAGCAAAAAGGTTTTATGTCAGATTTTAGAATCCAAGATTTTATGTCGCACGTCTGCCCAAAATGAAGAAGGGATACGCAAAAAAAAAAATAGATTTGGATAAAGAAACAGTTTGAATAAAGAAACAGGAGATTCACGTGGAATGCACGATCTTTATAATTTGATCTTAGTGTTTCACGTGGAACAGGAGATTCACGTGAAACAAGTTTTTTCCCTTCCTTTTTTTTTATGAACAGCGTTTTCGTGAACCAAGATTCATGTGAATTCTTCGTGAATAGTTTAGGGATTCACGTGAGACATGAATCCACTAAAAGAATAAGAGAAAAGGCTGGGAAAACAGAAAGGGGGAAACGAGATGGAGATTGGGAATGGAGGTAGAGAAAGAAGAAATCTGAAAGAAAGAAAGAAAGGACGAAACCTCAAACCTTTGATCTGTCGCACCTTTGGAATCCTCTTCAACCCTTAGCTGGATCTAGGCTCTGATACCATGTAAGTTTTCCTTTGTCCCTGTATTGAGAAAGGGAAGAGAGGGAGAGATGGAGAGAGAGAGAGAGATATCGATTGCGGCTATCACGATTTCAGTAAAAGAAATCGTGACCTAAATGTGTATTTAAGTTTACATTACACTATGGGTCCGGGTCTGGTGTATCCAGACCCGATAACAAAAAAGAAAGTTATATGGTCTTTACATGGATCAGTTACATGGATCGGGTCGTCTTTACATGGATCGGTTACTTGGATCGGGTCGAATCCTGTACCTTTTTCACAAGGTTGCCATACTAGGAAGCGGAAGCGGGAAACGATACGGAAAGCAAAAGAGAGAAATGAGGCATTTTAAAATTTATAGGAAACGAGAAGCAAAGTATCAATTTGAAAGTGAAACATGAATAAACAAGGAAGCACATGGGAAGTGAGTGGAAGCGTGAGAGAAGCACATGGAAAACATGAAAAGAAAGTGAGAAAAGCATATAGAAAGCATGGACAATGCATGTGGGAAGCATAGAAGCGTGGGGGAGTCAAGATTCTCATGAAATTTCGGAAGTGAGAAATATCGCGCTTCTGAAGAGAGTTTCTAGGAAGCGTGGTTCCCACCTACCTAAGAAGCTTCCGGTAACTCTGCTTAGGACTAATACTAATAATGGATCTTTTTGTTCTAATACTTTATCCAAAAATGTTACAATTATTATCAAAATGTTCCAATCTAATAACAACACACTATTAGATCAAACGACGAAGACATTGTTGAGAAAAAGATGGTCCCAATAATATGAAACACTTAATTCATGAACCAAGACAAAGATTTCCAAGAAAAGTGGCAGTAAAACAGAGATTAAGTGGAACAGAATTGGCCAGATGGTAAAGCAGTGGAAATACTTGTACATTTCATATTTAGAATAAAGTTATGCAACATGTATGTAGATTTTATAATGAAAACTTTATTTCAAAATACAATTCTTGTAACATAAAAAAGTGCATTTCAACATCAAGGAAGTTCAATCATATCTTAAAAGAACCAAACTTTCCATTCCTTAGAACCAGTTCTGCATAATGCTTGAAAGCATGAAAGAAGTGTGGTTTGACATTCTGATGTGAGCTTCCTAAGAATTGAATCTCAAAATCTTTTATAAGCTTATGGTAACTAAAGTTCCCTCAACATGCTCCAACCTAGAGGGTAAAACTAAAAAGCAGAAGCACGTGTAACTTGATTTAGCCTGAATAATCACTGGAAGGAAAGCATTTCATTGTTAACAAGCATGCCAATGTTTGTAATGGAATTTCATCCAAAAGGTGGCAACATTAGTGTTGCAAAAGCTTATGGGATCATGTTATTGGATTTAAGGACCGACTATATTGGATAGAAATTCATAGTAGTTGATTGATTGAATGAATTGAGCTTTTAACACCTCAAGTTCTTTCACTTTCATTTTTTATTTTTGTTCAAGCTTTATTAACACATCATAACTTCATTCAAGATCAACTACATTTGACTAAGCCTGTGTCAAGGCTAGGCATACCCTAAAATGTTCATACATAAAAAAAGGCAAATCCTCGTGTGACTAGGAAAAGATATCTTTATGATAGTTAAGAAATTAGACTATAATACTTTTTCCTTTAGGAGTCTATGAGGCTACGATTTTAACAAGGAACAGATTCCCACTACCTCCTCTATGACTCAAGGAGAAGGCTGCTCATATCATTCTGAAGCATCCAAATTTCCAGGTTTTCTCAAGCCCATTTGGTCGGAATTGTACACAAGATCGTCTCTGCTGGAGTACTGCAAATGGTCTTTGTTGAGAACAGGTGGTTTTAGGTTAAGTTCTCTTATATTAGAGGCTTTCTGAATTTTTGTTCTCATAAGGACTTATATGTAATTTTTCATTTTTGGCTCTCTCTATTTAATATAGAGAGAAGCCCTAGTCTAATTAAGTGAGTTAAGTTTTCTGTGCAGTCGTCTCTCTCTCTCTCTCTCTCTCTCTCTCTCTCTCTCTCTCTCTCTCTCTCTCTCTACACAGGTGGCTGCTTCCTCCTTCTACGTGGTATCAGAGCCTACGATCATAGGAGCGTGATCTACACCAGGAGCGTGACCCACATCAGGAACGTGATCTGCTGCAACGATCTCGAACCAGGTGTGGATTTACTTTTTAGATCTGATGACAGATCTGGCCTGTTATCAGATCTAATGACCAACTTGGGAGTGATCTTCAGGTCTGGCAGCCGTGACCCCCTTCTCTTGATCGAGATCTGCTAAATTTTTTTTTTGGATTTAGCAGCTGATAACATTGTTTACTTTCGTATGGCTATCGTGCCCCTGTCGTGATTTGATTACCTTCGTATGGCTGTTTGTCCTTTGAAGAAATATCGTGCCCCTGTCGTGATTTGATTACCTTCGTATGGTCGTTTGTCCTTTGAAGAAATGAACTTCCTATGTTAGCAGTCGTGATTTACAGCATGCTGTCGTGAATGTCATGGTTGTCACGCTCTCTGTCGTCAGATCTAAGGATGGAGCTCCTGTCGTGATTTCCTGGAGCCGTAACCATTTCCTTTGAATTTTTTTTGTCGTGGGGTTTGTTTTGTCATCTCCTGTCGTGATTCTCTGGAGATTGACGAGTTCCTGCTGGTGCGTGTTGTTCCTGTTGTTCCTGCTGACGTGTTCCGTGATTGACGACAACTGTTGTTTGGGTCACACAGCAGGCTTCTGTGTTGCTGCGTGCCAGCCGTGAGCTGTTGGTTGTTCATGCTGTTTGGGTCACGCAGCAAGTTCCTGTGATGTTGCGTGCCAGCCGAGATTGTCATGCTTTCTGTGCTGATTGCATGCATGTCGTGATTGTGGAATTTTTTCTGTGTTTGCTGCATGTGATAGAGATATGATTGCTCTAGTTAATTGTCTTCTGAAGACTTACTGCAATGGTCGTGACTCCCTGCTGTGTAGAGGTTAGTTTCAGCTATCCCTTTGTCGTAACAGCAGCAGGAGTGATTACCTGCTGGTTGTGGATTGTTTTCTTGTTTGGAAACAGCTGGGCTGATTCCTTACAGTGTTGAAAATTCTACTTGAATTCTTGTTGTTCTAGTGAGCAGTATGGCTGAAAATTCGAAATGTGATTCTAAAATGGAACAGATTGGGGAGTATAAGGCTTTTGCCAACCCCTTCTCGTATGGCTCTTCTGTAAGGTTGAATGAAACCAACTATGCCAGGTGGTCCAGAACTTTTATGATGTCGGTATCTGGACATCGTCGAAAACACATTTTGTTGGAAGGCGAACCCAGTGAGAAATTAGAAAAATATGTTACTTGGGATGAAGATAATGACATAGTTATGTCATGGATCATGAATAGTGTCGAACCCCATATTGCAGATGGATTGATCTACTATAATACAGCCAAACTGATGTGGGACAATTTTCGTGATACATACTCACAAGAAACGAATGCGAGTTGTATCCTGCAAGTCGAACAGGAAATATATAATTTGCAATAGGGAGATCAGACCTTGGCCCAGTACTATGCCTCTGTCAAAGCTGCGTTTGAAAGACTTAATGCTCACAGGCCTCTTTGTTGCTCGAAGCAAAATGATCATCAAGAACAAACCATGGTTGCTCGTTTTCTTACAGGTCTTTCTTCAGATTTCTCTGTTGCAAAAGTTCAAATGTTGACTGGATCAGATGTTCCCACTATTGCTGATGCTTACAATCGTCTGAGTAGACTTGCTATCTCTCTGCCACAATCTCAGCAAATAACTCAGTCATCTGCTCTTGTTGTTCCATCTAGTTATGGGCGTGGAAATATTCAGAATATCAGAGGACGAGGACGTGGTATGGGTGGCAGAGGAAAGCTTCAATGTACATTCTGTGGAAAATCTGGACATTTAGAAGATCGTTGCTGGGATAAGCATGGTCGGCCAACCTCTTCTTCATCAAAGTCATATAATCCTAAAGCAAATGTGACTACTATTGAGGCTACAAATGTACAAAAGAATATCGCTGAAAATGAGAGTAGTATCACCCTTAGTCGTGCGGAATATGATGAGCTGATAGCTCTTCGACCTTTGAGTTCCACTCCTCCTGTAGCTGGTGTTGCATATTCAACCGGAAATCATCTTCATCCGACTGATAGTAAGTGGGTTATTGACTCTGGTGCATCCAGACATTTGTGTGGCAATTCTCGTGTTTTTTCAGATCTAAAGGATATTAAGGCTCAGATTGGAGTCTCCTTAGCCGATGGGAGATCCTCCCCGGTTGTTGGTCAGGGAAATATTTCTATATCCTCCTCATTACAGTTGAAAAATGCTCTTCATGCTCCAAATTTTCCTCAAAGTTTACTCTCTGTTAGTTGCCTTATAAAAGAACAAAACTGTAGAGTAATATTTGATCCAATGGGTTGTCATTTTCAGGATTTGCTGACAGAGAAGAAGATTGGTGGAGGCTATGAAGAAAATGGAATTTACTACCTACATCATCCAATGGGTATTGTTCATGCTGCAGTGGAACATTCATTCAATCCTGTCCAGTGCCATCGTCGTCTTAGTCATCCTTCATTGTCAAAGCTTCGGTCGGTCTTTCCTCAGATTCCTTCCACCACATCATTCCTCAGATTACCTATACCTCCTTTTCCTTTGGAATATGTGCCCCCATTACCGAACCAAACTTCATCCACTTCCAGATTTAATAATCCTCCATTGGTATATGTGCGTAGAGCTCCACTTCCGCAAGAGCCTTCATCTTCTTCTCCTGAGGTAAGTTCTACTGACAATAGTGATCTCCAGGATGATGATAACAGGCCTATTGCTCTACGAAAGGGGACAAGACAATGTACCTTATATCCCATATCTCATTTTGTCTCCCATGCCAGAATTGGACATCAGATGAAGTCTTTTATTTCAGCCTTATCTGCTGAAACTATTCCTCTGAACTATCAACAGGCAGAACTTGATACTCGCTGGAAGATGGCTATGCAAGAAGAAATAACAGCCTTAATATCTCAGCATACCTGGGATCTGGTTGATTCCCCAGTTGATGCTGACATTGTTGGATGTAAATGGGTATATACAATAAAGTATAAATGTGATGGTTCTATTGAAAGGTACAAGGCCAGATTAGTCGCGAAAGGGTATACTCAGACATATGGAATTGACTTCTTTGAAACTTTTTCTCCTGTTGCACGGATGGGTACCATCCGTCTTGTTCTCTCAGTAGTTGTTCAGCATGGTTGGAGCTTGTGCCAATTAGATGTGAAAAATGCATTTCTATATGGGGATCTATCTGAGACCGTTTACATGCAACAACCTCCAGGATTCGAGGTTGAGGGGGAGTGTCAGAAGGTGTGTAGATTGAGAAAGGCGATTTATGGCTTGAAACAAAGTCCTCGTACATGGTTTCAAAAGTTGTTTGAAGTGATGTCAAGCTTTGGCTTTAATAGATCAGCAGCAGATCATACACTTTTTATAAAGAAAACTAGCTCTGGCATAGTTGTTATGGTGGTATATGTGGATGACATCATTCTTACAGGAGATGATGTGAAAGCTATTGAAGCCACAAAGGCTTATCTTCAAAAACACTTTGTTACAAAAGACCTTGGTTCACTCAGGTATTTTTTGGGTATAGAAGTTGCTAGAGGCCGTGAAGGGATGGTTTATGTTCTTGACTTATTAAAGGAAACGGGCATGTTGGGAGCTAAACCAGCAAATATTCTCATGGACCATAAAGTTCAGTTGTTTGAAGAAGGGTCAAAACCAGTTGATAGCAAAAGCTATCGCTCCCTAGTAGGGAAGTTATTATATGTAACTGTGACCAGGCCGGATATTGCTTTAGCAGTAAGCAAAGTTAGCCAGTTTATGGACAAACCAACTGAGGTACACTGGAATGCAGCCATAATGATTCTCAGATATCTAAAATCCTCTCCTGGAAAGGGGTTATTGTTCAGGAAAGGTGGAACTCTGAAGATAGTAGCCTATTCTGATGCTGACTATGCTGGATCTCTAGTAGATAGAAAGTCTACCACAGGATTCTGTGTGTTTTTGGGAGACAACTTGATTTCATGGAGAAGTAAGAAACAAAATGTGGTTTCCAGGTCGAGTGCAGAATCAGAATATCGGGCTATGACCCAAACAGCTGCTGAATTGATATGGGTTCGCACTGTTCTTCATGATCTCCAGGTGAAGGTTCCCTCTCCAATGACAATGATGTGCGATAACAAAGCGGCAACATATATAGCAAACAATCCTGTCTTTCATGAGAGAACAAAGCACATTGAGGTTGATTGTCACTAAGTAAGAGATATGATTCAAGCTGGTCATATCACTACCAAATACCTAAAGTCGGAAGACCAAGTTGCAGATATGTTTACAAAGCCTCTTGCTAGGCCAAACTTCTCAAAATGTTGTGACAAGCTGAGCATGATTGATATCTATGCTCCAGCTTGAGGGGGAGTGTTGAGAACAGGTGGTTTTAGGTTAAGTTCTCTTATATTAGAGGCTTTCTGAATTTTTGTTCTCATAAGGACTTATATGTAATTTTTCCTTTTTGGCTCTCTCTATTTAATATAAAGAGAAGCCCTAGTCTAATTAAGTGAGTTAAGTTTTCTGTGCAGCCGTCTCTCTCTCTCTCTCTCTCTCTCTCTCTCTCTCTCTCTCTCTCTCTCTCTCTCTCTCCACAGGTGGCTGCTTCTTCCTTCTACAGTCTTCAAACCAAGGTTACCGGAAGCGCCTATAGGAGTGGGGAAGCACGCTTCGGAAGCGCGGAATGTGGCACTTACGAAATGCGCAGGAAAGTGCCTATTTTGATTGGGAAGCACGCTTCCTCGTTAATGGGCTATGTCACATGGGTGCGGGTGCGGGTGCGGGTGCGGGGATTCGGCACTTCCAAAAAAAACGGGTGCAGGGGTGCGGCAGGGCAAAAAATGTAATATATATATATATATATGCATGAATGTATGGTAGCTGTTAAGGTCCATGACATTTATGCCCAACTTATTTTTTACCATTTTTTTTATCTTATATGGTTGTCCCCAAAGATGAAAGTGATGAGTTGTGGAGCCTGATTCATTGTTTTTGCCCTTGCAGGAAGGGGGGTCTGGGGGCTCCCCCCGGCGCGGGTCCCGTTGCGCGGTCAGCGGCGGGGGTCCAGGGGGGCAGCCCCCCCCCCCAAAAAAAAAAAAGAACTTTTTTTTAAATTCTGCAGCCCATTTCATAGGGCAAAAAAAAATTTAAAAAAAATCCAAAAAAATGGACAAAAATGACCTTGGGTGTTGTCAACGCACCCAGGGTCGGGTTGACCGCACCCGCGTCAAGTCGCGTCGACACGGGTGCGGCACCCTGCTAGCCGAATCCCTGTGACATAGTTAATGGGAAAAAGGGAAGTGAGTCTCCTTATTAAGGGAGCGAATTAGTGTTAAAAACAGTTTTAAATTCGGTGTATAGTTTTACCCTTTTTCTAAAATTGTTTTTAAAAAAAATAAAACATTTTGTGAACGAGGGCAAAATGGCTATTTTCAAAAATTTCGTAAAGAAACAAAAAACGAAATTGATAGGGTTTTTGTTTCATATTTTCGCAACTCTCTCCCTCTCTCAAGTTCTCGATGATCGCCAATGCTCTACCGACCTCCAGCATTGTAACGACCCCAACTCATACCCGTTGAAAATGCAAGAAAAAAATTTTTAAACCATTGCGAAAATCTTCCCAAAGACTCGGGCCTTTACAGTTCCACTCCCAATTGGATAACTAAACACACCACAATAGAGCTTACATTTATCATCCATACCAAACTAGACCATTATTCATTTATTTGAAAGAAAGAATATTTAAGCAATGATGGTACGAGACATCAGAGTTATTTAAATGACATAAAATTAAATAACGTAAAACTGAGCCACGTTGTCCCTATGTAAATCGTCCAGTAAGAAGGTGATACTCAATTAAACATTCATTCAACATGAAATTGTTTCTAAGCATGAAGAATCATCAAGCAATAGCATGGATCACAATTTAAGTAAGCAGGACATTTAACATGCATTAAAAATTAAACCTCATGCATTCACAATCATGTAACGATTAAGGGAACATGAAAAATATACATGTTCTAATGCATAGCAGGATTATGCATGATTTATGTGCAATGCATTAATACTTTATTATCTTTCATTAAAGTTTTACCTTTCCAGATGCATGCCCTATTAAATGCATACAATTTAAGTTCCTCTTTTTAATTCATTACAGTTGCCCGCAGATACACCAAACGGGTACAAGCCCCGAGGTTAAGTTAGGTTCCCAGGGTAACTTAACACACAAGTTGTATTGTATTTTTATTTACTGGATTACAAATTTAGCCCTCGACCGAATCATTTTCGAAATATTAGACCTCCACATCTAATGTCGGAGACACTAGGGACATCTCACACCCACAGGTGTCACTTTCTTGGTATACCAAAACAACAATTATGTCTAACACAGCACCCTCAGGTCAAGTGGCGAACTCTCCCTAAAACCGTGGCAAGGAGAAAGAACTTCAATATCGGGTTCAGGAGAAAATTAAAACACACAGAGTGTTTGTATCCTCGTGGTCCCCCAAAACCGAATCTTTAGGATTCTCATTCTTCCGATGGGAGATCCCAGAATGTATATTATATTGTTCTTATTCATTATCATTTTTATTAAAAGCCAATTATTAAGTTTTGTCATTCAGCATGCAAAAACAAAGGCAAAAGCTCGCATCTACCCGTGCAAGAACCATCACGGGACTCCCGCCCGTGGAAACACATAGAACAGTACAATATAGTGCAATAAAAATAAATGTGATTTTTGCGATGCATTTAAAATACATAAAGAAAGAGCAAACCAAAGCTCGAGGCCCACCAGGCCCATGATGATTCATTTCGAACATTGATGCATCGTATGCAAAAATCATAACAATATACAATTTATGCAATGATACCAACATAATTCCAAATGCACATTCATTCATGTCAATTTAACAATGTACATGAGCTACCACAGTCATATGCATGTGTTCACCATGTGAAATTGCTTTCATGTAATCACTTAATACATGCATTCATTCATGATTCCTAAGTACATGAAAACATTTATGCAGGATTATACATACTAAACATACATCGATTTCATGTATGCACATGCACTTGAAACCAAACTTCATATAGTATGATGCTTAAGCACGTCACATCTCCAAATCTTGACATGTCTTGAAAACCAAAATACATGCACCCAACACATTTTGGAAATTAATATGCACAGCTTATTATGAGCAAAAGTTTCCAATCTAAGATTATAGTTAATTCATTAATTTCTTTTTCTGATTTTTGATGTTTCTCTACTTCTCTATATAACTAGGGAACATTAAACTTAGTCAAAACTATACATAATCAGTTATTTTGTTTAGCATTGCATCAATGCATAGGACATCCTCGTTCTTACCGGATTTCCATCTAAATCAAGTATGGAAACCCACTCATACTCGATTTCTCACCTAGATCAAAAGAAGACCCGTACCTTTAAACCGATGCTTTGAAGGGAAGCCCAGGGATGCCGACGGTGGGGACCGGCTCAAGCGGGGGTCGTCGGGGTGTCTGCCGAACATAGAGAGGTGAAAGTCACCGAAGGAAAAAAGGTTAAAAGAGAGGAAGAGAGGAGAGCAGAGATGTTTTGGTCATTCAAATAAATTAATATCAACTAACCAAAATAAAGAACTAGCATAATCATATTCTCTAGATCAACTTCGTAGTGCATACCGTTGTGAAAATGTTGCATACACTACAAGCAACACATTATCACAAACAACCGAATTTT
The DNA here is from genome assembly GCF_984573655.1 of Nuphar pumila. Lineage (NCBI taxonomy): Eukaryota > Viridiplantae > Streptophyta > Magnoliopsida > Nymphaeales > Nymphaeaceae > Nuphar > Nuphar pumila. The sequence continues at coordinate 30,898,785 of NC_143262.1, read as the reverse complement.
TTTCACACATATCTTCCTTCTTCCCTTTTCAAATTTGATAAGAAACATAACCACGTTGATGCTCAAAACTGTGACCAGCAATAATCCCACTTGAATTAGAATTTACAAACCAAAATCATGCACGTGGGATACTTCAGTTGTTTATCTTTCTCCAATTTCGAAAAAAAATTATAAGAGGATCATTCAGTATCATCATGCAGTCGCGTGATAGTCCAGTTATATTTTTTTTTAAGGCAAGTTGGGGTTAGGCAGACCCCTATACCATTGGGAATTGAACTTGCAACGTCCCAACACAAGGTGACGTGCATTAACTGATCCTGCCAGACAAGCCCCGTTGGTCTCACCGAAAAGGGGGATCAGGCAGGGGCATCGCCCGTGCCTGTTGGCCGAAACAGAGAGAAAAAGGGCGGCAGGGGCCACCGGCCACCTGCCAACCCCCTGACAAATCCTAGAGGAGGGGGAAAGGGCGGCAGGGGCCGCTGGCCACCTGCCAACCCTCAGGCAGGCAAAGCGTGAGGGAGGGCACGACAGGGGCTATCGGCCTCCTGTCGGCCCTCCAATAACACATAGGGAGAGGGCGAAAAGGACAAAGGAGAGGGGAAGCACGACAGGTGGCCGTCGGCCTCCTGCCGACCTCCCGGCAAACACAGGAAGAGAGAGGAGAGGGGAGGCATGGCAGGTGGTTGCCGACCTCCTGTCGACCTCCCGGCAAACACAGAAAGAGAGAGGAGAGGGGAGGCGCAACAAGTGGTTGTCGACCTCCCGAGAAACACAGAAAGAGAGAGGAGAGGGGAGGCGTGGCAGGTGGCTGTCAGCCTCCTGCCGATCTCCTGGCAAACACAAAAAGAGAGAGGAGAGGGAGGCGCACCTGGAAAGAGGGTCGGCATCGCTGGTACCGCCGCACGCAGGGAGCAAAGAGAAGGAGAGGAGAGGCGGCAAAGAGGGACAAGCGACTGCGGCGGAGGGTTAGGGTTCTTCCGTTTGAGAACCCTAACACGTGCCCTCTTTTTTAAAAAACAAAGATGGGGCGGGGGGGAGGGTTACCCGGTTCGGATCTGAGTCAGGTTCGGACCCGACCTGACCCGGGACCGAGAACCTGGGTTTTACATCCTACCCTCCTTAAAAGAATTTCGTCTGCAAAATTAGAACGTACCAAATAAGTGTGGGTAGTGTTGACGCATATCCGCCTCAGGTTCTCAAGTCCACTCATCCAACCCGTGATGCTGCCAGCGCACCTTCACGAACGAAATTGTCCTACTCCGCAGCGTCCTCTCCTGATTATCCACAATCTCCACAGGCTTCTCCTCCGTCGTCAAGTCAGGTTGTACCTCGATTGCCTCATAGTGAATCATACATGAGGGGTCAGGTACGTACTTTCTCAACATCGAGACATGAAACACATTGTGGATCTGCGAAAACTGAGGAGGAAGTGTCACTCGATAAGCGGTTTTCCCGACTCTTCCAAGAATCTCAAAGGGTCCGAGATACCGAGGACTTAGCTTCCCCTTCTTTTCAAACCGGAAGACACTCTTCGTAGGCGAAATCCGAACAAACACGTGGTCGCCAACCTCAAAACTGAGCTCTCTATGCTGCTGATCGGCATAACTCTTCTGCCTACTTTGCGTTGTAATCAACCTCAGTCTGATCAAACGCACCTGGTTCGCATAATGCTGGATGATATCTGAAAACTCCATTGCTCTCACTCCAACCTCATCCCAGTACACCGGGGATCTACATGGTCGGCCATACAATGCTTCATACGGGGCCATACCAATACTGGCATAAAAGTTGATGTTATATGAAAACTCTGCAAGCTTCGCATGCTTGTCCCAATCACCTGCCCAATCCAAAGCACACGCTCTCAACATATCCTCGAGTGTTTGGATCATACGCTCCGACTGTCCGCTCGTCTGTGGATAGAAAGCAATGTTGAACTTCAACGTAGTGCCCAAGGCCTTCTGCAACTGGCGCCAGAATCGAGACATGAAACGCGGATCTCGATCTGACACTATCGAACGTGGCATCCTATGAAGTCTAACGATCTCATCCACGTAGAGATCGACCAAACTCTCCAAACTCTGATTGATCTTGATTGGAAGAAAATGGGCACTCTTCGTTAAACAATCCACTATCACCCAAATGGCATCTTATTGTCGCCGAATCTTGGGCAACCCTATGATGAAATCCATCGAGATATCGTTTCACTTCCACTCTTGAATCTAGAGGGACTACAGAAGTCTACCAAGTCTCTGGTGTTCAATCTTCACTTGTTGACAAGTGAGACACCAGGACATGAACTCCGCGATGTCCCGCTTCATCCCATTCCACCAATAGGTCCTCTGAAGATGTTTAAACATCTTGGTAGAACCAGGGTGAACGAAATATCTAGACCTGTGAGCTTCACTCATCAGCTCCTCCCGCAACGCTTTCGGAACCCACAATCTATCTCCAAACATGATGGTTCTGTCCTCTCGACGAAACTGCGCTTCTGGATTTTGAGCACTCTCGCATAACTTCTCAAAACCCAGATCGGCTAACTGAAGTTCCTCGATCCGATCTATGATCTCCGGTCGTGCCTGCATTCCAGCACAAAGGATGTGTCCGGAGTCATCAGCAAAAGGCTGTCATCTGACGAACTCCTCGACCAGATCCCAATTGCGACCAATCAGGCTAGCCGCTGTGACCGACGCCTTTCTACTAAGCGCATCTGCCACCATATTCGCCTTACCAGGATGGTAAGTGATGGAGAAATCATAGTCTTTCAAAAATTTCAACCACCTACGCTGCCTCAAATTCAAGTCTCACTGAGTGAAAATGTATTTGAGGCTCTTGTGATCGGACATGACTTCAAATTGTTCCCCATAAAGGTAGTGGCGTCAAATTTTCAACACGAAGACCACTGCCTCCAACTCCAAGTCATGTGTGGGGTAATTCTTCTCATGTACCTTCAGCCGTCGAGAAACATATGCTATGACCTTACCGTGCTGCATGAGGACACAACCCAGTCCGGTCCCCAAAGCATCGTTGTACACAACAAAACCACTCGTCCCAGAAGGCAATGTCAAAACCGGTGTCGTGGTCAAGCTTTTCTTGAGCTCCTGAAAGTTATCCTTACATCGAGGTGACCACTCAAACGTTACTCATTTGTGCAGTAACTGAGTCATTGGGGCAGCTATACGTGAAAAATCTTGAATGAATCAACAGTAGTAGCCCACCAATCCCAAGAAACTCCTGATGTCAGTAACCGTCTTCAGTTGTTCTCATGCCAACACGGCCTCCACCTTGGCTGGATCCACCTCTACGTCCCTCTCGGATATCACATGGCCGAAAAACATCACCCGATCAATCCAAAACTCGAACCTTGAGAACTTAGCATAAAGTTGATGTTCCCTCAGTGTCTGTAGTACAATCCGTAGATGCTCTCGGTGCTCTTCCACACTCTCCGAGTAAATAAGAATATCATCGATGAAGACGATAACAAATGAATTCAACCATAAGCTAAAGACCTGATTCATCGGGTCCATAAAAACTGCGAGGGCATTGATGAGTCCAAAAAACATCACCAAGAACTCATAATGCCCATATCTGGACCTGAATGTTGTCTTCGGAATATCCTCTGTCTTGATTCTCAATTGATGGTAACTAGAACGAAGGTCGATCTTCAAGAACACCTTTGTCTTTCTTAGTTGATCGAACAAATCGTCGATACTAGGCAGAGGGTACTTATTCTTTACAGTCACTTAATTTAACATGCGGTAGTCAATACACAACGGCATTGATCCATCATTCTTAACAAAGAAGACCGGTGCACCCTAGGGGGATACACCGGCCTAATAAAACCTTTGTCAAGAAGCTCCTGCAACTGCTTCTTCAGCTCCACGAGCTCAACAGGTGCCATGCGATACGGAGCTCAAGAGACTGGTGTCATACCAGGCACTAGCTCAATCGATAACTCAATCTCTTGATGCGGTGGCAAACCAGACAAATCCTTGGAAAAAACTTCCGAGAACTCACGAACAACGTCTAACTACTCCAAAGGTGTCGCCTGACTATCCTGAGCGAACACACTGGCCAAGAACACCATGCAACCCTGCTTGTGGTACTTGGATATCTTCAAAGCTGAGACGATCTTTACCCCACTCATCGATCTCGTTGAATGATACAACAATGCAAACAAATCGGGACGCTCCAAGATAACTTTCTTGCCCTGACACTGGAGGGTAGCATTATGTCTAGACAACCAGTCCATACCCAGAATGACATCATAAAACGTCATATCTAGTACGACCAAGTCGCCAGACAACTCATGCCCCTCGATCACAAAGCAAACTGCTGGGAGATATTTTTCGCAGGAAGATGTACCCATAGGTGACATCACATCGAGAGCCTTTTCAACGCTAGAAGGAACCAATTTGAACAACTTTCCAAACGAAGCAGAAATAAAACTATGGGTCACGCCCGAATCAAATATCACACATGCAAAGTGATCGGCGACTAAGAAGATACCTTCGATCAGGTCAGTCTGATCACCCTGAGTAGCTGTTGTAGCTGCTTAGACTTGTCCATTGGTCTTGCGTTGTCCTTGATGTTGCTACGGTGGTTGTTGCTGTTGTTGTCCTCCCTGAGCCGCTGGCTTGTTCGGACAATATGGAGCAATGTGCCCCGGTTGCTGACACTGGTAGCAGACCCCCTTAAACATCGCGCAAAAGCCCAGTGAATGGCTCTTGCCGCACTTGCGACATACTGGTGGGGCCTTTCCCTGCTGCCTCTACTGCTGGGGTCGACCCTGCTGTGCTCCTTGCTGTCGTCCATTTCGGTTTCGCTGCTTCTTTCCACCTTGCACCTTTCCTCCTGCAGGTGGGTTCTTTCTTGTTCCGCCTGAAGAACCAACTTCGTTGCCACCTCCCTTCTGAAATCTGCCTCTGGATCTCTCCCAGTCCTTTGTCAGAACTGTAGATGACTCAATCGCATCAGCTAGAGTAGTAGGCCGACTCACGAGCACACGAGTCTGCAATCCATCCTTCAGCCTGCACACAAACTTGGTTGCCCTTGCTTTCTCACTGGCGAACAAGTTTGGACAATAGCGCTCCAAACTCCTGAACTTAGTGGCATAATCCACCAAACTCATGTGTCCTTGGGCAAGCTCAAAGAATTGTTTTTGCATCTGCTCCTGAGCGAAGGAAAGGAAGTAGGTATCCAGGAAATCCTCCCTAAACACCTCCCAAGAAACCACGTCCAAGTCAGCATATTTCACCCTTCGCAAGGGATCCCACCACTTTTTGGCATCGCCCTTCAGACGGTACGTGCCAAAAGGTGTCTTCCTGTCCTCGGGGATATATAGGACGTCAAACGGCCTCCCAATCTCCTCGACCCAGCTCTTTGTTGCTTTTGGGTCGGCCTTGCCTGCAAAAGTCGGTGGATCCAACTTCAAAAACCTCTTGAAGGAAACACCGCCTATATTCGGAACGTCGCAAGGAGGGTCACGGGCAGTTGCCTGCGCAGCCTGCACCGCCTGCGCAGCCTGTGTCGTCTGCGTCGCATGTACCGTCATGGTCTCGGTCAGGGTGTGGATGGCATCCATCATGGAATCCCGCTGCTCCTGCCAGTTCGCGGGAGCACCAGTGGAAAACGAAGCACCTCTGCATGAATAAAACATCTACAACGCACAATTTTTCGCAAAAATTAGACCCTTACCCACTTGGGGTTGATCCTGAACATATTCCTTCAGAGAATTACATTAAAATCCTTAATATACACTATATGAGAATTTATCATGAATACAAACAACCATAAGAGATTTAATACTTAATCAAAAGTATTAAATATCCTTACCAGCGAAGGATACTGCTCTGGAGTATGAGGCATGACTTGCTGACACTTCAGGACAGGGCGCACTTACCAAAATAAAAAACTTAATGCTAAAAGATGATAAAAGTGTAAGATTTTGTGGTGGCTCTGATACCAAACATGTAATAACCCCAACTCATACCCCTTAAAAATGCGATTTTTTTACACCATTGCAGAAATCTTCCTAAAGACCCGGGCTTTTACAGTTCCACTCCCAATTGGATAGCCAAACAGACTACAATAGAGCTTACACTTATTATCCATACCAAACCAAACCACTATTCATTTATTTGAAAGAAAGAATGTTTAAGCAATGATTGTAGGAGACATCACAGTTATTTAAATGACATAAAAGTAAATAACGTAAAATTGAGCCACGTTGTCCATCTGTGAACCGTCCAGCAAGAAGGTGACACTCGTAACTCTCTCAAAAGTCAGTCGCTTCACTGATCACCTGCGGCTGTGAAAAAACATAGAAGTAAGGTGTCAGAATCGAAATCCTGAACACAGGTACTTCTAATGAAACAAGTGAACATAACGAATACAAATAAGGTTTCATGCAATCATTTAGAGGAAAGCAATTATGACAATATAATTTCAATTAAACATTCATTCAACATTGAATTGTTTCTAAGCATGAAGAATCATCAAGAAATAGCATGGATCACAATTTAAGTAAGCATGACATTTAACATGGATTAAAAATTAAACCTCATGCATTCACAATCATGTAACGATTAAAGGAACAGGAAAAATATACATGTTCTAATGCATAGCAGGATTATGCATGATTTATGTGCAATGCATTAATACTTTATTATCTTTCATTAAAGTTTTACCTTTCCAGATGCATGCCCTATTAAATGCATACAATTTAAGTTCCTCTTTTTAATTCATTACAGGTGCCTGCAGATACACCAAACGAGTACAAGCCCCGAGGTTAAGTTAGGTTCCCAGGATAACTTAGCACACAAGTTGTATTTTTATTTACTGGATTACAAACTTAGCCCTCGACCGAATCATCTTCGGAATATTAGACCTCCACATCTAATGTCGAAGACACCAGGGACACCTCACGCTCACAGGTGCCACTTTCTTGGTATACCAAAACAACAGTTATGTCTAACACAGCACCCCCAGGTCAAGTGACGAACTCTCCCTAAAACCGTGGCAAAGAGAAAGAACCTCAATATCGGGTTCAGGAGAAAATTAAAACACACGGAGTGTTTGTATCCTCGTGGTCCCCCAAAACCGAATCTTTAGGATTCTCATTCTTCCGATGGGAGATCGCAGAATGTATATTACATTGTTCTTATTCATTATTTTTTTTATTAAAAGCGAATTATTAAGTTTTGTGATTCAGCATGCAAAAACAAAGGCAAAAGCTCGCATCTACCCGTGCGAGAACCATCACGGGACTCCCGCCCATGGAAACACATAGAACAGTGAGTGCAATATAGTGCAATAAAAAAATGCGATTTTTGCGATGCATTTAAAATACATAAAGAAAGAGCAAACCAAAGCTCGAGGCACACCAGGCCCATGATGATTCATTTCGAACATTGATGCATCGTATGCAAAAATCATAACAATATACACTTTATGCAAGGATACCAACATAATTTCAAATGCACATTCATTCATGCCAATTTAACAATGTGCATAAGCTACCACAATCATATGCATGTATTCACCATGTGAAATTGCTTTCATGTAATCACTTAACACACATGCATTCATTCATGATTCCTAAGTACATGAAAACATTTATGCAGGATTATACATGCTAAACACACATCGATTTCATGTATGCACATGCACTTGAAACCAAACTTCATATAGTATGATGCTTAAGCACGTCACATCAAGTCAAAGCATATTAATAATTCCAAATCTTGACATGTCTTGAAAACCAAAATACATGCACCCAACACATTTTGGAAATTAATATGCACAGCTTATTATAAGCAAAAGTTTCCAATCTAAGATTATAGTTAATTCATTAATTTCTTTTTCTGATTTCTGATGTTTCTCAACTTCTCTATATAATTAGGGAACATTAAACTTAGTCAAAACTATACATAATCAGTTATTTTGTTTAGTACTGCATCAGTGCATAGGACATCCTCGTTCTTACCAGATTTTCATCTAAATCAAGCATGGAAACCCCCCTCATACTCGATTTCTCACCTAGATCAAAAGAAGACTTGTACCTTTAAACTGATGGGCGGGGACCGGCTCAAGGAGGGGTCGTCGGGGTGTCTGCCGAACATAGGAAGGAGAAAGTCACCGAAGGGAAAAAGGTTAAAAGAGAGGAGGGCAGAGATGTTTTGGTCATTCAAATAAATTAATATCAGCTAATCAAAATCAAGAACTAGCATAATCATGTTCTCTAGATCAGCTTCGTAGTGCATACAGTTGTGAAAATGTTGCATACACTACAAGCAACACACTTTCACAAACAACCGAATTTTTTTTTCAAACATATCTTCCTTCTTCCCTTTTCCAATTTGATAAGAAACATAACCACATTGATGCTTAAAACTGTGACCAAAAATAATCCCACTTGAATTAGAATTTACAAACCAAAAGCATGCATGTGGGATACTTCAGTTGTTTATCTTTCTCCAATTTCGAATAAAAATTATAAGAGGTTCATTCAGTATCTTCATGCAGTCTCGTGATAGTCCAATTATATATATATATATATATATATATATATATATATATATATATATATATATATATATATATATATATATATATATATATATATATATATTTTTTTTGAAAGGCAAGTTGGGGTTAAGCAGACCCTGTAGTACCATTGGGAATTGAACTTGCAACGTCCCAACACAAGGTGGCGTTCATTAATTGATCCTGCCAGACAAGCTGAGCCCCCGTTGGTCTCACCAAAAAGGGGGAACAGGCAGGGGCATCGCCCCCTGCCTGTTGGCCGAAACAAAGAGGGAAAAAGGGCGGCAGGGGCCACCGGCCACCTGCCGACCCCCTGACAAGTTCTAGAGGGGGCAAGGGCGGCAGGGGCCGCCGACCCTCAGGCAGGCAAAGCGTGAGGGAGGGCACGGCAGGGGCTATCGTCCTCCTGTAGTCCCTCCAATAACACAGAGGGAGAGAGCGAAAAAGACAGAGGAGAGGGGAGGCACGACAGGTGGCCGTCGGCCTCCTGCCGACCTCCCGACAAACACAAAAAGAGAGAGGAGAGGGGAGGCGCGACAGGTGGCCGCCGACCTCATGCGGACCTCCCGGCAAACACAGAAAGAGAGAGGAGAGGGGAGACGTGGCAGGTGGTTGTCGGCCTCTCGGCAAACACAGAAAGAGAGAGGGGAGGGGAGGTGCACCTGGAAAGAGGGTCGGCGTCGCTGGTACCATCGCACGCAGAGAGCGAAGGGAAGGAGAGGAGAGGCGCTAAAGAAGGACGAGCGACTGCGATGGAGGGTTAGGGTTCTTCCGTTTGAGAACCCTAACTCGTGCCCTCTTTTAAAAAAAAGATTGAGGGGGGGTTACTCTGTTCGGATCTGGGTCGGGTCCGGACCCGACCCGGGTCCGAGAACCTGGGTTTTACAAGCATCATCCACCAACTTCTGGCAACCTCCAACCGTTGGCGATGGGTATCTTCAGGAACGTACTTGTTTCATCTCTCTCTCTCACACACACACTCTTTTCATCTCTCACTCACTCTCTCTCCATCTCTCTATATCTCGAACTCTGTCTCCCGCGGTCCCTCTCTCTCCATCTCTATGTCTCTCAAACTTTGTCTCTCCATCTTATAAGATCTGCAGATATGCACCAGAAACACAGTTTGTAGGGAAGATGAGAGAAAAGGAGAAGAAAAGGCTGCATCAACTTTTTCAGCATTTTCTTCCCTTGGTATGAATTATGGTGAAGTTTGAATCGATCCTTCCAAATGACAAGAAAGATCTTAGCTTCGAATAAAAGGAAAGATTTGTCTTTTCCATGTAAAAAAATTTGAGATATTTAATTTTTCAAAAACTAACTGATTGAGGAAGCTTACTGAAAGGACCGAAGAGGAAGTAGAAGAATCCATGGTAGGTAAAAGGAGGATGAAAGGGATCAAAAGAGGAAACAGTGCAATAACAAACTCTATCTACATTTTTTTCCAGTGTAGACTCGGCCACAAAAAATAAAATATCTGATCAATAGTAGAAAAACGATATATTAATTCCTAAGCAGGAATAATATATATTTCCTTTTTTTAGAAAAGAATAAGTATGGGTTCATGAGTGCAAGATCTGAAGAGAAAATAGGTTCAGATTTGGAAACCTAAATCTAGATTCACTTTTCAAGGTAGAAACATGTTCAGATCTGGATCAGATTCAGATCAAAAATAAAACACGACAGATTCTCAGATCTGATATGAATCTTTGTCCAAATTCAGATCAGGAAAAGACTTGAGAAAAGGAGGAGAACCCAAAACCAAAATTGTGATCTAGGGTATTGAAACTAACGTGAAAGACAGATTCACGTCCTTAAGAAAGGGGATTTGGTCCGGATTCAAATCAGAAAAGACTTGAGCAAAAGGAGAGAACCCAAAACCAAAATTGTGGTCTAGGGTTTCAAATTTGAGAAAAGAAGGGAAACACCAATATCATTCAGAACTGCGATGGAGTTGTAATACCATATAAGATCTGCAGATCGGCACCAGAAACATAGTTTGTAGGAAAGAAGATAGAGAGGGAGAAGAAAAGGCTGCAGCAACTGATTCTCTGCAACCTTCCTCATGGGTCGTGGGTTTCTTTATATTAACCATTAGGTTACATTCCAATAATGTCCCTAGTTATAATACATAGAAAAGATACATAATAGGGACAACAAAAGAAACATCAAGCAAAAACGTGATTCAAAACATGTCAATCAATCTGGATCTGGATCCAAACCCAGAAGCTCGTGTCTCAATACATCTCTCGCTTTCACGCTCTCTGTCTCTCATACTCTTTGTCTCTCACTTCACAATTTGTCAGCTTTGGTCTGATTAAGATAGGGCTTTCATAGTTTCTTGTTCAGATTTGAGATTTTTTATGGTTTTGTTTTGCTCATATTGGTTCTTTTTAAAAATGCATTATGTGGTGAACTTAATAGATATTTGTTAAGAGAGATAGTTTTTATTGATTGTTTAGTTAATTTTCAAATTTCAATTGTATTAATGAAATTTAAATTTCTATCTGGCGAATTTAGTAATTAAAAAGTCAATGGTTATGAATTGTCTAAGACAGAATCAACGCATTTGCCACTACATTCGCCTTACCAGATTGGTAGGCGATGGTGAACTCATAGTCCTCGAGAAACTTTAACCACCTGCACTGTCTCAAATTCGGATCATGCTGCGTGAAAATGTATTTTAGGCTCTTGTGATCAGAAAGGACCTCGAATTGTTCCCCATACAAGTAGTGACGTCAGATCTTCAGTGCGAAGACAACATCCGCTAACTCCAAGTCATGCGTGGGGTAGTTCTTCTCGTGCATCTTCACTTGCCAAGAAGCGTACGCGATGACCTTCCCGTGCAGCATCAAGACACAACCCAGTCTAGTACCCGAAGCATCGTTGTACACTACGAACCCGTCTGTCCTAGAAGGCAAAGGCAACACCGAGGCTGAGGTCAACCTCCTCTTCAGCTCCTAGAAGCTCTCCTCGCACTGAGGTAACTAAACAAACTTCACCCCCTTCTGCAACAGCTGAGTCATAGGAACAACTATACGAGAGAAGTCCTATATGAATCGACGGTAGTAGCCCGCCAATCCTAAGAAACTTCTAATATATGAAATCATCTTCGGCTGCTCCCAAGACAACATTGGCTCCACTTTTGCTGGATCAAACTCAACACCCTTTTTTAAGGTCACGTGGCCGAGAAACATCACTCTGTCAAGCGAAAACTCACACTTTGACAACTTAGCATAAAACTTATATTCTCTTAGTATCAGTAACACGATCCGCAGATGCTCTCGGTGCTCCTCCACTATCAGAATAGATTAGAATGTCATTAATAAACACAATGACAAACAAATTCAGCCACAAATTGAAAACTCGATTCATTAGGTCCGTAAACGCTGCAGAGGCATTGGTGAGTCTAAACGACATAGTGCTCATATCTGGACTTGAACGAAGCCTTCAGAACATTCTCTGCCCTGATCTGCAATTAATGGTACCCAAAACGAAAATCGATCTTGGAGAGCACCTTTATCGTACGCAACTAGTCGAACAAATCATCAATCTTAGGCAAAGAGTATTTGTTCTTCATGGTTACTTGATTCAGCATACGGTAGTCTATGCAGAGTCGCATGGACCCATCATTCTTCTTGACAAAAAGAACTGGTGCACCCCAATGGGATGGCTTTTGTTGCATGCAAACAAACCGAGTCTTCCCCTGCTGCTGCCTAGGTAGACCCTGTTGAGTCAGCTGCCTCTTCGCCTTATCCCCATGCGTCTTGTCGCCCGCAGGTGGGTTCTTCCTCACACCGTCGATGATGCCGCTCTCGTTTCCTTCTTCTGTGATTCACCCTTGAACCGCTCTCATTCCTCGTTCAGGATGGATGTTGACTCTATTGCATCACTGAACGTCGTAGGATGACTCATCATCATGCGAACCCGGAAACCGTCCTTCAGATCATGAACATACTTCGCTGCCCTTGCCTTATCGTCATCAAACATGTTCGGGCAGTAGCGCTCCAAACTCTAGAATTTGGTGTAGTCCACCAAACTCATGTTCCCCTGAACCAACTCGAGAAATTGCTGCTACAAGCACTCTCAAGCATACGAAGGAAAATAGGCATCTAGAAACTCCTCTCTTAACGTCTCTTAGGGGTTCTCTTCCACACCTGTGTACTTCAGTCATCGTAGGGTGTCTCACCACCTATTGGCATCGCCCTTCAACTGGTACGTGCCAAAATCAGTTTGCTTGTCCTCGGGTATAAGCAGGACGTGAAAAGCCCTCTCTATCTCCTCGACCTAGCTCTCAGTTGCCTCTGGGTCGGCATTTCCTGAGAAGGTTGGCAGATCCAACCTCAAGAACTTCTCGAACGTCACTGCGTCGGGGTTCAGATAAATATATAAAATAGCTCTTACCAGTGATGTAGACTGCTTTTGGAGTTCGAGTAGTGACTTTCTAATAATGGTTCTGACAGATCTAACAGGACTCGAATACCAATGTTGTCGTATACAAAGATAATTTGGTATCCCAAAAATAGTTTTGGAGTATGGCTCTGATACCAACTTTGTAACGACCCCAACTAATTCTCGTAAAAACAGTGATTTTTTTTTTAATAATTGCGAAAACAAAACCCAAGGATCCAAGGTTTCATAGATTTAATATACCAAACCACAACATTCAATGCATTGAAGCAAATGAGAATAATCAACTTTATTAATCAATTGAATAAATATCAAATAAGCTAAAATAGTAAAATCGTCTATCATAAGGAACCACTTTATCAAGAACCCAGAACTAGTCACACAATGCTCGCAATCTCCAGCTAGCAAGTCAAACCATCACCGAGTACTCGAACCTGTAAAACAATTTTGAAAACGGGTAAAAACCAAAGCCCATTGTATGAATTCCTCTAAAAATTCAAACAACAAAGGAATATCCTAAACTAAATTCATGCAGAATTTCAGAGGAATGTCACAACAACAATTTACCATAACCAACATATCACGCAAGCATTTAGACAAGTATCATGCAAAACAGAATAAGCATCAATGCATGAACTAATGCAGAACAGTAAAGATATATGATTTAATGCTCATGCATGAATAACTTATTAAGTTATTTATCAGAGTAGCTTTTGTATGCATGTCCCTATTAAATGCACACAAATTTAGTTTTCACTTTTTCTTAAACCCGCGAATACTAAAGACGGGCATAAATTTTTTAAGTTCAAGTTAGGTTATCAGTTATAGCTTAACACACAATTTGTATTTTATTATTGGGTTTCACACTTTATTTCAAAATATGTTCATAATGTACATTCATACACACCACATGAATGCACATAAAGTCAATTGCATACACATGCCAACATATGCTTGCAACACATTATGATGATCCATCTCATACATAAACACTCAACATGCACATGATCATAATTATGCAAACATCATAATAACTTCAAAATTTTTATGTATATAATATGCACATTTGCAACATAGTATTTGAATACATAAACATGCACAATCAAATCACATCAGATATATCACCCTGCAGTCCATATGAAATGCAAGTCTGAACATAGCCAAACTGTTTAGAAAAAAAAAACATTAAACACATTGTCAATCTGATCAAATTACAAACATCTAACATAATCGATAGTATGGTCAAATTACACATGCTCTAACTGTGGTCAATCTGATCAGATTTCACACGCAAACACCATAACAAATCTAATCAAATTGCACATAAGCAACAAGTGGCAAATCTGATCAAGATTGCACACAAGTAACTTGGTGCAAAGCTGGTCAGATTGCCCCTGCAACAACACAGCCAATCTTATCACAACACCGAAATTCATAATGTTGGCAATTCAATTCAATTAATAGTCATCCAAGTATACTCGGTCAAATCTGATGACAGTCATCGAAAATACGCATCTTTATGTATGATATCAGTCAACATAATACAATGTATGTTAAAGCTGATACAGTTACTAATTAGAATAAGTAATCAAATATGATAGCTGTCATCAAAACACCGTATGGTAAAATCTGATGATAGTTATCAAATATAACAAATACTCATATTTGATAACAATCATCAAATCAACCTATAGTTAGATCAGATGACAGTCGGCATCAATTCAGATTTGATACATGAACTCAAATCTAATAACAGCCAATAGAACGACCGAAAAATCAGATTCGCTAACAGTCCACGACTAAAACAAAGAATCAAATTTGAAATCAGTCAACAAGACATGTACATACAAATCTGATAGCAGTCCCCATAACAGCATAAGTTCATATTTGATGACAGTTTACATGACAACATAAATTGAAATTTGATGGTAGACAGCATAACAGCAGAAATTCAGGTTTGATGACAGTTTATCAATTAATATAGTCACCCTATAGCCATTATAAAAAATAACTGCATAGTTAATCTGATAACAGCCATCAAGATTAACATATGCAGTTAAATTTGATCGGCATCAAAACAGCGTGTGATCAATTATATTAACAACTCACAAACTAATAGCAGAATCAGATTTAATGACAGTTCAAAAAATAACATGTCATCAAATATGAAAACAGGTATCAAAACCACATAATATGATTCATTAACAATCAACCAAAATAACTTTTAGATAAATCGGCAGACAGTTCTCAGGTACAACATATTTAGATCTATTATCTGACCTCAATCACATCATATTTCCGAACTCAGCCATGCCGACACAGTCGACTAGGGCTGAGAAACAGTTAATACTACCCAGCCGATTAGGTCGGTTGGGGCTTAGTAGACTTCCATCGGTCCATACTCTTTTAATGAGAACCAACTACAGAATATGCGTGAACAAAAGATAGAGCCACAGATTCGAAACAGAATTTTCAAAGAGTCTAAAACTAACTAAAACACAGATTTACAGCATTACCCATATATATATATATATATATATATATATATATATATATATATATATATATATATATTCAAGATTCAAGTATCGACTATCTCGTCAAATCTGTCCAGATTTGCCCACCTTTGCAGTGGACAGCTCTATACAGATCTAGCAGCATATGTGATGGGACAGATCTTTGAAATGGTCAGATCTGTCCATATCTGACCCTACATCTTATGGGACAAATCTGTCCAGGTATATGTATGCAAGCATATATGCATAAATCTAAAATAAAGCATGGTTACATTACGAAATCTTATTCTAAATCTCCAATATACATAAACAACCATGAATAAATCAATTTCCCCTTTTATTTTCCAATAAAAACCTTGCACAAACCCAACCTATGTTATTCCTACCTATTCAAAACAAGAGAGAAAACTCGTACCTTGTTTTAAAGTTCGAAAAGGAGACCGGAGAAGAGGATGAATCCACCTTCTTTTCTTCTTCTTCTTCTCCCCTCCCCCCCTCTCTCTCTCTCTCTCTTCCTCTATTTCTTTTCTTTCTTTCTTTCTTTTTATTTTATATATTGAATGCCCTAGAAGGTGACCCCCCTTCTAGGGCCTTCTAATAAGAGCTGGAGATTGGACTTCCCATGTAGGAGTCCATCTCAAACACACTTTCCTTATTTCTTAAAATTTCTAGTTGACTTTTCAAACAACTTTCTTTTTATTTTTTTTTATCTTATAGTAACAAGGGATTCTTCTAGAAACCCTAATCAGCTAACTACCCCCCGCCAATAAATTTCTAAATTTACCTATTTTAATAATAAAATAATTAATTAATAATTATTTATTAAATTCCCAAAAAAATTCAGAGGGTATGTTATCTCTCTGAGAGTCTTTTAAATCTTATATTTACTTAATTTCAACCTGTATTTTAAATTTAAAGCTTTATTTTTGTTGGATCTAGATTTGGATCTGGATCCGAGTCCAAGATCCAAAAATCATTTGGATCCTAAACTGGATTAGTTCTTAATTAATATGGGTCTTGGACTGAGTTCCAATCCATATTAATTTGGATCATATGGATCAGATCCAATGCAAATCCGAACCCGATGCCATCGAGACAGGCCTTTTTTAAAAAATTATGATTTTCGATGCAACCGTAGCCCGAATTCAGAAAAGTAAAATACCATTAAGCTCAAAATTTTGAGGCACATCTAACGATATATAATTCAAATGCCTCCAAAATTTGCATGAATTTAACCCGAATTTCGCACAAATTTCGTTTGATTTTAAAGGTTGAAAATAAAACTTTTTATCACATTTCAGTTGGCTCGTTTAGGTCTTGTTAACGAGAACTGGGCCAAGCCCAGACTCAAATATCATATTCATAATAATGAGCATTTATCAATTTTTCTTCAACACTTAAGCAAATTTTTAGAAATCTCTAATTTAACTAAGTATAAAAATACGTGATAATACATTATATTCCTCTGAATTTATGCATGAATTTGGTTTATGTTTTTTCCTTTCTGTTTGGATTTTTAGAGGAATTCGTACAAAAAACTCTTATTCTTACCCTATATTTCAAAAATGTTTTTCACGACTAGAAGCTCAGTGATGAGATGACTGTAATATAGAGCTTGCGAGTTATCGTGACACGATTCTGATGTTCTTGACAGAGTGGCTCTATGTTACAGACTTTATTTATTTTTGTTTTTATGACATTCATTAAATTGGTTAATAAAGTTGGTTATTTTCCTTCATTGATTCAATGCACTATATCATGTGGTTTGGTAGTTATTGAATATGTGAGACCCTGGATCCTTGGGTTTGGTTTCCACAATTGTTTTAAAAAAAATCATTTTTTACGATGACAAGTTGGGGTCATTACAAAATGTGATTATCAGTCTTTTTACTGAGGTGCAAGATTTTCAAAGGAATTTAAAAATCCAAAACCCAAAAGGTAGAAACATATTACATTTAAAAAAAAACTTCAAAGCAATTAGATCCAAAGCATGTTTCTTAATAAACAAACCATACTTCTGATTTGAATGTCACAATTGTAGGTATTATTGTTAAAATAATATGTAATTCTTGAATCTTGATATATGTATATTTATAAATATATGTATATTAGGGGGTTTTTTGTCATTTCATATATTGTACTTTAGCAAAGTCGATTAGGGACTGAAAAAACTTTTATTTTATTATTTTTTGTTTTTTTCTACTTTTTGTTTTTTGTACTTTGTGTAGCTGTTGGGGATCTGACAGTCCAACGCATGTTGGACTGCCACCCTTTTATGAGAGCAAGTGAGGCTCTATAAATAGCGCCTCACTTTTTATTGTAAGCTATGTCTGTGAAAGCATTTTATGTGAATATATGAGATTCTCTTTTTGGATTTGAGCCTTCTGCTATTTTGTGAAAGTGATATTCAGTATTTCCTTCGTGAGATTGTTATTGGTCCATTAGTGACCATTTTTATATTTTTATATTTATGCACTTATGTAGCCTTTCATTGGCATTGTAATAGTTATTGGGCTTTGTTAGTGGCTCCACTAATGAACCCCAACTCAAATTGACTAGAAGAGAAGGAGATCAAGTCAAAGTATTGTCCGAAGAAGAAAACAATAAGGCTTTACAAGAATACCAAGATAAGTTGGAAGATTGGGAAGCAAGCAACGCTCAAATTCTCTCATGATTTATAAATACCATGAAATTTAGGATTGCCACCAACATCATCAAGTTCAAGAAGGCATGCAATCATAGATCTTCTTAAAGAATTCCTTCATGCAAAATGATATGGCTAGACTATATTACCTCCAAGAAAAAGTACCTAATGCTAAATAAGGAGACAAAAGTGTGAGACATTTCTATGGGGTTTTGTCTCTTATTTGGGACGAATTAGCCATGTTAAAACCTAAATGGGAAGGTTCGGCTATTGAAATGAGAAAAGCTCAAATAGAAAGAGAAAAACTCTTCTCTTTCCTTTATGGCCTCCGACCGAAATTTAAACAAGTTAGGTTCTCTTTACTTTATAGGACCTCAATTCCTTTTATAAGTGAAGCACTTATGCAAATTTGCCAAGAGGAAACAAGACTTGGCATGCACAAATCAAATGATGAGGTTCTTGCTATGGCAAGAACCCGAAAACTTTGTAAAAACATATAAACCCTTTCATTTTGAAAAGAAAAACAATGGAAAGGACAACATGGAAAATATAAGGGCAAAATCAATTGTCATCATTGTAAGGAACCGAGACACATAAGACTGAATTGCCTCAAATTCAAGAAGGTAGCCGCTCTATGTGAAGAAACTCAAGATATCAAGAAATAAGGCAATTTCAATGATTTGACAATTGCTCAAATAGCGGAGGTCGTTTCACACATCCTTAAGGCTACTACTCCTACATCTGGTGTCGCCATTTCTTCCTCCTCTCCTCCAGGTAAGTCCACTTGGATTTTGGATTTGAGAGCATCTTTTCATATGACATATAATGAATTTCTACTATCCAATTGCACCAATTCATATTTTTCATGTGTGTCAACCGCCAGCTCTTTAAGAGTCAAAAGTATAGGAAATCTTAAAGACACTTCAAAAAAAAAAATTGTTCCAAACGTAAGGGTTATTCCAAAATTAGATTTAAACATTTTTTCAGCTTCTTAAATTTTTGATAATGGGTGTAAAGTCTTCTTCTCATCTAAGGCTTGTCGAGTGCAGGATCTTCAGTCAGGAAAGTTGATTGGGTAAGGCCATAGAAGAGGAGATCTCTATTATATGGACTTTTTATGTCTACCCAAAAACTCTTTTTGTAATAATGTCAAAGACATGGATTTAGCATAAAAGATTAGGACATAAGTTTATCCAAATTATCTCATTTTTCATTTTTTGAAAAAAAATTGTAAAGATAAAGATTTTGTATATAAAGATTGTATACTTGAAAAAATGCAAATGATACATTTTGGATCAAGAATTTCCTCATCCAGTGAAATCTTTGAATTGGTGCACTCGGATGTATGGGCTCCCGCTCCTGTTATGTCAACGGAAGGATATTCATATTATGTTACATTCATTGATGATATCAGTAACCATACTTGGATTTTCTTCCTCACGCTTAAATCAGAAGTTTTTTCGTATTTAAAAAATTTTCATAACCTTGTTATAAACCAGTTTAAAACAAATATTAAAGTCTTTCGTTCCAACTCAAGGGGAGAGTTTCTCTCAAATGAATTTTAATCACATCTAAAAACTCATGAAATTTGACACTAACGATCTTATCCAAGGACTCCTCAACAAAATAGTATTTCAAAAAAAAAAGCATTGTCACATTATTGAGATTACTAGAACCCTTCTTATCTCAAAAAATATTCCAAAACAATTTTTCGCCGAAGCTGCACTTACCGTAGTATACTTAATAAATAGAATGCCTTCTCAAGTCTTGGAAAACAAATCTTCAATTGAAAAACTTTTTAAAATTTCTCCTGATTTGAAAAGACTTTTCAGTCCCTAATGGATTGTGCTAAAGTACAATATATGAAATGCCCAAAAAGCCCCTGATATATGTATATTTATAAATATACGTATATCAAGAATCACATATTATTTTAACAATTATTTTGTCAATCAGACCTTGTAGATATGTTGTTCATTGTTCATTTAGTTAAAACATGATTTGGATCTAAATGTTTGCATGAAAAAATTGAGATTTGCTTTTTTTTGAAGTATGGTGCATTACGAACATTCATCAAAATCTCTAGGGGGCATTTGTGACTTGGCCTTTCCTATGAAAAAGGCTCTCTTTCGTAGGAAAGCGGACCATAGGATGAAACAAACATCTCCATGAGAAATATTTGTTGGAGCCCACATAATAAATTGAAACATGTTTCCCATCAAAAGGGATTCATACCACTCCCCATCGGGAAGCACTTTCCCTCTTGAGTGTCTCTTTCAAGGGAAAGCAGGTTCCCTTGACAAACTCCCCTCAATTAGTACATTGTCTCCAAGAAAAGACTATGGAGATCACATCTATACTGCTAGATCCACAAAACATTAGAAGAACAAAAGAGCAACTAAAGACTACATCCCCCTTGAGAACTAAGTCATAGGGACTCGGCAAAGCAGATGCCGCACCCGCATCAACGCGATGCGGGTGCGCGTGCGGCACCGGGTGCGGTCAACACGACCCTGGGTGTGGTCAACGCACCCAGGGTCATTTAGTTCCAATTTTTAGACTAATTTTTTTTTCGCCCGAAGAAAAGCGAGTGAGAGAAGGAGGATTAGGGGAAAATCCTCCTGAAGTCGATGCCGATGTCGACGATCTCCGACTCCTTCCGGCCGCTCCTCCTCAGTTCTCAGGTATGTCTCCTTCTGACTTGCTCTCTCTCACTCTCACTCGCTCTCTGTCACTCTCACGGTCTCTCTTCTCTCTCATAGTCTCTCTTCTCTCTGTCACTCTCGTTGTCTCTCACTCTCACTCTCACTCGCTCTTCGTCACTCTCACTGTCTCTCTTCTCTCTGATTGTATTATACGTGGGTCATTAGCATCTAGGGTTTTTAACTTTTTTATTAATAGGCTTTTTGGACATTTCAAAAAAATTTCAATAATATTATTTGGGGGTTTTGGGCATTCTGAAATTTTTTCAATAATGTCATTTGGGGGGTTTGGGCATTCCAAAAAATTTCGATGAATTGATGATGCTATATAGAGGTATATAGTTAATGAAATTTGTATTTATTTTTTGGGGATCTTTGACTATTTGATTTTGGGGCTTTTGATTCTATGCTAAAATGGGTTTTGTGGAGCTTCTTGATTTTTTATTTCGTTTACAATCTATTTTATTAGTTGCTTATGCTTGATGACTTAAGGTCAAATGTTACTTTCATCTTTTTTGAAAAGTTGTTCTATCAACCATTGCTTAAAATGTGTTGCTATGTTATGGGCATGTAATGGGTTTAATTTATTTGTTTTGGGATTGATTCATTATCTAAGTTCAGTTCATAGGATTATAAGATCTACCAAGTTACAGAAGTTATTGATTTGTCAATATTTTAAGGTGCAGTAGCTCACTTTCCTGTTTCAAGAAACACAAGGTATTCTCTTCATTCAAGTTCTTTTGCTGGTTGCTCTTAGTACAGGTGTATGCTTATATGTGTTTGTACTCGATTTTAGTTTCTGTTGCGTGGTCATAATTCTGCTGCAGTTCGTTTCATAACTCATTTAATGACACATGCTGCGGAAGGTTTAATGTTAGAAATATGAAGTCACATTGAATCACTCAAGCATGTATATGTTCATATAACCTGGTTAATGTACCCCTGTTTTGACCAGTCCAAGACATACAGTTGACTAAGAAAATGGTCTATCTGACTATGCCAACCTTGAAACTGTCAAGGTTCCCTTTATATATATATATATATATATATATATATATATATATATATATATATAGTGTTACTGTTGTTAACTGTTAAAACTGTAAAAAAAAAATTATATATATATATGTACATTTTTGCCCTGCCGCATCCCCGCACCCATGTGACTTAGCTTGAGAACCAAAGATAAACCAACTACAAACAAACATACATAAATGCATACACTCATATATATATATATATATATATATATATATATATATATATATATATATATATAGAGAGAGAGAGAGAGAGAGAGTCACTAGAATATGAGAACTAGAAATATTGGCATTTCCAATACTTTTTTTGCAAATCCAACCATGTGGATGTGCTTGGCGTGGTGAATTTGTTATAAATCAATCATTGGCTCGTGTATTATCTATGAAAAAATGTGATTTTTGAATGCTTGAATATTTATGAAGATTATGAGCCATTGATTTTAAAGCCTTAAAAAAATCTCGTTAATGCATCAAAATCGGATTATTCAAGAACGGGTTTTTATACAATCAAGCATGTAGATCACATCCGTATGATTAGATTGAAGAGAAAAGAACAAAAAATCCATGAAAATAGCAGTTCACACATTAGTTATAATATTTCCAATTCTCATATTCTAGTGACTATATATATATAGAGAGAGAGAGTAATGCACTGGTTCTACCCACTTTCTCGTTCTGCACCGTTCTGCCCCATCAGAATCATAGTTTTTTTGTATTTTTTCTCACATCTAACACCATAGATGTGATCTATAGGTTTTGTTTAGTGGGAGCCGACTTTTGGATCACAGGAATCTGACGTGTATACAGGTTTTTCCAGTGATTCAAAATCAATGACTATGAAGGCATCAATTTTTCCCAGCTCATAAAAATACATTTTTCGTCGAAAAAATGTGATCCAAGAGTCGATTCCCACTAAATCAAGCATGCTAAACACATCAAACAGTTCAAATCTATGTCACACGGACTCGGGTAGGGAGGTGCCGCACCCGAGTCGCCACGCCCCGACATGGGTGCGGACACGGGTGCGGCTTACGACACTGCCCGGACTCGGTCAACGACAAGTCGGACTCGGTCAACGACGAGTCGGACTCGGTCAACGAATCGAGGCCGAGTCCGTCCTCACTTTGGACTCGTTCAATGTTGACCGAGTCTATATTCGTCTATTTTAGGGTGAAAAAACTAAAAAAAAAATGAAATTTTTTATATATTCTTTTAAATATATATATATATAAAGAGACTGTTGTGCACAATGCACAGTCACAATGGCTGTGCTGTGCACTGTGCACTGTCACGGTTGTGTTGTGTTGTGCACAGTCATAGTTGTGTTGTATGTACAGTCACGCACTTTTTTTTTAAATAATATATATATAGCCGAGTCCCCGTGTCCAAAATTTTTAAAATTGTGCTCCACTCGTGTCGCACCTGCACCCGCACCCATGTGACATAGGTTCAAATCTATCATAAAACACTTTAAACTATAGGGAAGAACGGGACATAACGAGAAAAGTGGGCCTAATATATTCAGTTCTCATATATATATATATATATATATATATACCTAAAATCTAGTTGGAATCATATTATCCAAGTTGTTTTGACTCTATCTCACCCCCATAGATATGATCAGCATGGTCAATTTAGTGGGAATCAGCCCTTGGATCATGTTTTTTCCAACGAAGATTTTTTTTTTTTTAATCAAGAAAAATCAAACTCTGCCTGTGTATAACTGTTTAGTTATACACTGCCAGTCCCAAGCCCGGATAAAGGAGGAGGGTCAGCATAAAAACTTAGTCATACCCTATGAATATGAACCAATATGAGAATTTCGTTGGGGCGTTCCCTACTGAGCGACGCGCTGTACTCTATAGGCCCGGAGGCAGTGATAAATGGGCAAGGGTTGCTAGGTCGTTGCCCAGAAGCAACGCGTCACACTGGCGCCCGGGTGTGGTGTCAAATAGGCAAGGGTTCCCTGACTTTGTTGGACGGGTGGGGGTAAAGAAGTTAGTCCAAGACCATAAAATTAGGTTAGCCACTTGAAACATAGGGTCTTTAACTGGTAAGTTGGTAGAGTTAGTAGATGTTATGTGTAGGAGAAAGATTGATAATTTTATGTCTGCAAGAGACCAAATGGGTAGGTGAGAAAGCAAAAGTGATAGAGAAAGGTTTAGAATGGTTGACAAATCTTTTTAACAAGATTTGGCGAACAAATAAGATGCTTAATGAGTGGAGGAAGAGTACTTTGGTGCCTCTATATAAAAATAAGGGTGATATACAAGATTGCACAAACTATAGTGGTATAAAACTCATGAGTCATACTATGAAACTTTGGGAGAGGGTGATTGAGTCTAGGTTGAGGAAGGTTGTCATGATATCAGAGAATCAATTTGGTTTTATGCCTGAAAGATCAACTATGGAAGCTATATATCTTCTTAGACAAGTTATTGAGAGAAATAGAGATAGGAACAAAGATTTGCACATGGTTTTTATTGATTTGGAGAAGGCATACGATAGAGTACCTAGGGACGTTCTCTGGTGGACAATGATGAAGAAAGGTGTTTCTCTCAAGTACATTAGTATAATTAAAGAATTGTATGAAGAAGTAGTAACCAATGTCCGCACTTGTGAAGGGGTGACAACCAATTTTCCGATAACAGTTGGGTTACAACAAGGATCTGCTTTAAGCCATTTCCTATTTGCTATAGTGATAGATGAGCTTACGAGATCAATTCAAGAAAATGTACCCTGGTGTATGTTGTTTGCTGGTGATATTGTTTTGATTGATGAGTCTAGAGCTGGGGTTAATGCTAAGTTAGAATCATAGAGACAGACATTGAAAGCTAGAGGTTTTAAGTTGAGTAAGAGTAAGACTGAATATATGGAATGTCGGTTTAGTAAGCAACAAAGTAGTGATGGGAGTGTAGTGAAGCTTGGTGAGCAAGAAATACCGGTGGATGATTATTTCAAATATTTGGGATCCATCATTCAAAAGTATGGAGAAATTGATGGAGATGCAAATCATAGGATAAAGGTTGGGTGGATGAAATGGAAAAGTGCAACTGGAGTGTTGTGCGATCGTAGAATGCCATTGCGGTTGAAGGGAAAGTTTTATAGGACGACTATTAGGCCCGCTTTACTATATGGTACGCAATGTTGGGTTGCCAAGAGACATCATATTCAAAAAATGAGTGTAGCTGAGATGCGGATGCTTAGATGGATGTGTGGAAATACAATAAAAGATAAGATTCGGAACGAGGAGATACGTAAGAAGGTAGGCGTTGCACCCATTGAAAATAAGATGAGAGAGAATCGTTTACGGTGGTTTGGACATATTCGGCGAAGGCCTAATGATGCTCCAGTTAGAAGGATGGAGAAATGGGAAAATATATTAGTTAAAAGAGGTCGGGGTAGGCCTAGGAAGACTTGGATGGAGATGATAGGAAAGGATATGAATGCTTTGAACCTCACCGAGGACATGGCATTGGATAGAAATGATTGGAGGAGAAGGATTCATGTGGAAGACTCAAAATGAATTTCTTTTTTGGTTCATATCGCCGACCCCAATTGTTTTGGGATGAAGGCGTAGTTGTTGTTGTTGTTGTTGTTGAATCAGGAAAAATCAATGCTTTTATAGCCGTTGATTTTTTGCATCACCAGAAAAAACTGTACATGGGCCAGATTCCGGTGATTCAAAAGCCGGTTCCTATTAAAAAGAGGATGAAGATCACATCCAAGGGGTAGCTCAACAAAAAAACAAAGAAAAGAATAAAAGAATGAAGTTTGCTAAGTCATTTGTGCATTATATATAATGTAAACTTTTTTCGTACCAATGCGTGAATTTAGGAACTTGGAAATCTTTCTTATTAGCACCATCACATGACAAACAAAGGTGCAAACTGTTTCAGAGTTAAACCTGTCAGAGTGCAACTTTTCTTGAAAAGCAGGTCCATCCATGCTGAGGCTCTCATTTTTGTCTCGACCACTTATGCTATAACTGCTTGAATCACCAACATTATGCCTTTGCATTGTACTCCTGGCTAAACGATACAAACTATCTCGGATGGACAGCTTTGTTTTATTATTCAACTGAAATTCAGAAAAAAAAATTGCTTAGACAGTTACACTTGAAATACATGGACAAGCTGCATATCAAAGACAGTCTTCCCAAGTAAAAAAAAATGATAATTAGAAAAAATCATGATTCATGAAGAGACAGATTTTGATGGTTTAACCTGTGTGATTACATCCTGAAGCTGAGACAAGCAAGACACTTCAAGTGAGGTTTCATCTGATAGCATTGAGCTCATACAGGAGCTTTCCTGCATAGCTGAATCAATTTCAACTGCAGAATTTTCCAGGCTATGAGTTTCTACTTTAGTATGATCTTGAACTTCCTGTGGCTTTCTTCGAACAAGAGTTTGATAAGTAATTGCAGTTTGACAAGCAAACCCCTGCTGTTGTTGAATCACAGATAAAGCTGCACGCATCTTCTGGCGCCTCCTCAATTTTTCAATTTTTTCTTCTGGTGTCATGCCAGAAGTCTTTGGTAAAGGATCTCCAGATCCACGTATTTTTCTATGATGTGAAGCATCATTAGAAACGTAAGAAAGTGACACGTGACTGTGGCCTTCAGGTTTAATATATGGCAAGCCTGGCACGACTGGAGCTTGATGTGAGCTATAACCATAGCCTAGGTGCATGTATCGTAAATCTGTGTCCATATACCTAAAGGAATCAGATCTCCACGGTTGCATTTCTTGTGCTTTGACGGGAGAAGCATATACTTGAGACATCAAGGGTGCAGAACTTGAAGGTGTAACAAACGAAGAATCTGCTCCAGCATGTTTCAAAGATATGTCTTTTCTCTTCCCTTCCAATTGGTTTTGACACTTTGACAATATTCTTTTTGCATCAACCTGCCACAACAATAATAAGTAACGATATCTGATATACTTGAACTAATTGAGAGAGAAAGAAAGAGATTACGAGAGAGTATCATAGAAATCGTCTGCTCAGTATAAATCTGCCACCAAAAAGCATCAGCTAACCTTACCCATGGCCAATTTACAGATGGAAGAATTTGTCATTTCTCATCCATGATTACCATAATGCAATATGAGTGTCCTGGACCGAGCCTTCGGAATGGGGTATGTGCAGTGCGAAGCGCTACTGAGTGGAAAATGCATCGAGTATAGGAATGTGCGCGTTGGTTTGATCAGTGATGTGAGGTGATAGCACGGCATGCGATAGGCAACAGTATCGCCGTTAGTGCATCGTTGTGTGGTGGCACAGACGTAGGGCGTTGTTTGGTTAAGCAGTGTCAACGGATCAAAAGATGTTGCCGTTGGAGATTTGGTTAAGGATTTCTCGACTTGTAGGAGTTTCTCATGCATAGCATTTAGATGCATGGGGGTGCATATGGGTTAGGGCTAATTCTCCCTGGGATCACCTTAGGTGATTTCAACCGAGTATAGTCACTCGGGGCTAGGTGAGTGAATGCCTAGGCGCCGGTAAATGAGTTTGGGTGGTGCTCTTTGTTATGATGTTCAATCATCAACTGGTCTTCGGAGTAGGAGCCGCAAGGTCTTGTTCCTTCAATAGAAAGGTTTTGTTGTAGCGTGCGCATGGAGTCGCAATACTCTCCATTGCAGGAAAGGCTAAAGCAAGTTTGTGCCCTCTTTGAAAATTATAGCCGGTATGGGATGGCTATGCACAAACTGGCATGGACCAAATACAATATGCATTTGGAGATGGTCTTTATCAGCTTCCGCTAGGCAGTTGTGCACGAGGTGGTGCGCAAGGCCAATGAAACGATTCAGCACATGAAAAAGTGTTGTTATGCGGCCTTTGGCATTTGGGTTGTCCAGACTATATAGTCTGGTGCGTCGTGGGTTTGCGAAAAGTTTTATGCCCGTGATAAATTGGCATCAGAGCGACGTGTTGTACTCTATAGGCCTGGAGGCAGTGATAAATGGGTAAGGGTTGCTAGGTCGTCGCCCAGAAGCGACGCATCACACTGGCGCCCGGGTGTGGTGTCAAATAGGCAAGGGTTCCCTCACTTTGTTGGACGGGTGGGGGTAAAGAAGTTAGTCCAAGACCATAAAATTAGGTTAGCCACTTGGAAGATAGGGTCTTTAACTGGTAAGTTGGTAGAGTTAGTAGATGTTATGTGTAGGAGAAAGATTGATCTTTTATGTCTACAAGAGACCAAATGGGTAGGTGAGAAAGCAAAAGTGATAGAACCTTGGGGATATAAAATTTGGTATACATGAATAAATAAGAATAGGAATGGAGTAGGGATTGTTATGAGTCGTGAGTTTATAGATAATGTAGTTGAGGTCCGTAGGAAGGGTGATAGGATTTTACTTATTAAATTAGTATTAGGTACGAATATTATTAGTGCTTATGCACCTCAAGTAGGTTTAGATTATTCCATTAAGCGTCAATTTTAGGAAGATTTAGATGGAGTAGTACAAGGAATATCTTATGGAGAAAAGTTTTTCATCGGCGGTGACCTTAATGGACATGTAGGCATTAGTAGGGATGGCTTTGAGAGTATCCATGGAGGCTATGGTATAGGAGAAAGAAACAAAAGTGGAGAAAGGATTTTAGATTTTGGTTTGTCCTATGATATGATCTTAGCAAACACTTGGTTTAAGAAGAGGGAGTCTCACCTAGTAACATTTAAAAGTAGGGTTAATACGAGTCAGATAGATTTTTTCCTACTTAGAAAAAGAGATAGGGGTTGTAGCATCGATTGTAAGGTTATACCGGGAGAAAGTGTAGCTACACAACATAGAGTCTTAATTTTAGAGCTTGGAATTAGACAATGCAGCAAAAGGGATAGACATAGGATAGATCCTAGAATTAAGTGGTGGGCGCTGAAAGGAGCTAAACAAGGAATGTTTGTAGAGCAGGTAGTTAAGGAAGCTGATTGGGGTCTCGAGGAGGATTCAGAATCAATGTGAAATAAGATAGCGGGTGGCATGAGAAAGGTGGCTAAGGAGGTATTGGGTGAGTCTAAAGGCGGTGCACCGCTAGGTAAGGATACATCATGGTGGAACGAAGATGTTAAATTAGCTATTAAGGTTAAAAGAGAGTGTTATAGAAATCTAAGTAAAAATCGTGATAATGAGAATTTAGAGAAGTATATGATAGCAGAGAAGGAAGCTAAGAAAGTAGTTCGAAATGCGAGAGATAAGGTATATAAGGAGGTTTATGATAAGTTGGATACCAACGAGGGCGAGAAAGATATTTATAGGCTTACAAAGATGAGAGATAGGAAATAGAGAGATCTAGGTATGGTTAGATGTATCAAAGATAAAACGCAAAGGGTTTTAGTCAAAGATGAGGAGATTAAGGAGAGATGGAAAGATTATTTTGATAAGCTATTTAATGAAAGTCATGATCAGGATCTTGGAGACTTCTCCATTTCTTTTCATGAGATGAATTGTGACTTCATGCGCAAGATTCAAAAGAAAGAAATTGCAGAGGCTTTAAAGAAAATGAAATCAAGAAGGGCAGTTGGCCCAGATGGTATACCTATCGAGGCTTGGAAATGCTTGGGAGAAAAAGGTCTAGAATGGTTGAAAAATCTTTTTAACAAGATTTGGCGACAAATAAGATGCCTAATGAGTGGAGGAAGAGTACTTTGGTGCCTCTATATAAGAATAAGGGTGATATACAAGATTGCATAAACTATCGTGCAGGGTCGTACCTATGTTTTATGGGGCCTGAGGCGGAGGGAAAAAATGGGCCCCCTATTAATAGCAGGAGTTCTGGGGCAGGGCCTCGAAATTTTTTGAGCCCCTATTAAAAATGGGCTCCCTAAAACTAGGCCTCCTATTAATAGTAGGAGTTTGGGGGCAGCACCTCAGAATTTTTTGAGCCCCCTATTAATAGTAGGAGTTCGAGGGTAACGCCTCCAATTTTTTTGGGGCTCCTAAATTTTTTTTTGTTGTTTTTTGTCCCCATTAAAAATGAAATCCCTATTAAAAAAGGGCCCCTAAAATTTTTTTTTGCCCAGGGGCCCTGAGGCCCAAGTCTCATTGGCCTCTTGACAGGTCCGACTCTGCTATCGTGGTATAAAACTCATGAGTCATACTATGAAACTTTGGGAGAGGGTGATTGAGTCTAGGTTGAGAAAGATTGTCATGATATTGGAGAATCAATTTGGTTTTATGCCTGGAAGATCAACTATGGAAATTATACATCTTCTTAGACAACTTATTGACAGATATAGAGAGAGGAACAAAGATTTGCATATGGTTTTTATTGATTTGGAGAAGGCATATGATAGAGTACCTAGGGACGTTCTCTAGTGGACAATGATGAAGAAAGGTGTTTCTCTCAAGTACATTAGTATAATTAAAGATATGTATGAAGGAGTCGTAACCAATGTCCGCACTTGTGGAGGGGTGACAACCAATTTTCCTATAACGGTTGGGTTACATCAAGGATCTGCTTTAAGACCTTTCCTATTTGCTATAGTGATGGATGAACTTACGAGATCAATTCAAGAAAATGTGTCGTGGTGTATGTTGTTTGCTGATGATATTGTTTTGATTGATGAGTCTAGAGTTGGGGTTAATGCTAAGTTAGAATTATGGAGGCAGGCATTAGAAGCAAGAGGTTTTAAGTTGAGTAAGAGTAAAACAAAAATATATGGAATGTCGGTTTAGTAAGCAACGAAGTAGTGATGGGAGTGTAGTGAAGCTTGGTGAGCAAGAAATACCGGTGGATGATTGTTTCAAATATTTGGGATCTATCATTCAAAAGTACGGAGAAATTGATAGAGATGTAAATCATAGGATAAAGGTTGGGTGGATGAAATGAAAAAGTGCAACTGGAGTGTTGTGCGATCGTAGAATGCCATTGCGGTTGAAGGGAAAGTTTTATAGGACGACTATTAGGCTTGCTTTACTATATGGTACGCAATGTTGGGCTGCCAAGAGACATCATATTCAAAAAATGTGTGTAGTTGAGATGCATATGCTTAGATGGATGTGTGGAAATACTATAAAAGATAAGATTCGAAACGAGGAGATACGTAAAAAGGTAGGTGTTGCACCCATTGAAAATAAGATGAGAGAGAATTGTTTACGGTGGTTTGGACATATTCGTCGAAGGCCTAATGATGCTCCAGTTAGAAGGATGGAGAAATGGGAAAATATATTAGTTAAAAGAGGTCGGGGTAGGCCTAGGAAGACTTGGATGGAGATGATAGGAAAAGATATGAATGCTTTGAACCTCACCAAGGACATGACATTAGATAGAAATGATTGGAGGAGAAGGATTTATGTGAAAGACCAAGAATGATTTTCTTTTTTGGTTCATATCGCCGACCCTAATTGTTTTGGGATGAAGGCGTAGTTGTTGTTGTTGTTGTTGTTGATAAATTGGCATCAAAGCAGAAAGATTCACAAAGACCTTGTTGTTCATTGAGTGTGACACTGAAAGGAACAATGATGCTTTATCTTGGTTACGCTGATTTGTGCAGCTGAAGTGTTGTTGACCGACCACAGAAACAAGATATTGACAGGGTGGTATGGGTCATCTTGTCGATGGTAAGCTAAAGTGCAACGTTGTTGTTCAATTGGCTAAGGAAACGTGGATAAGCCAAAGATTTCAAACAGTTGAGTGTTAGGCTCGCAGGTGGACCGTAGTGTTTGCCTTGTACATACATAAAAAGCACGTTGGATTTAGCTAAACGGATTTGCACCTTTGGGTATAGAAGATTCAATTAACTTCTATATTCTCTCTTAAGATTGTGGGTTAACAGAGTACTCATCTTGAGCAGAATGCTCGTTGTTTTGGTCCCTTGAGTTGGCAGTTCCTATGTAGATTGTGTGTGAGGAAAAAGTTGTTGTTTGTGGCTCATCGGTTTCGTTCCTGCAAGAACGTTTTGTTGGCTTCAGATGAGAGTTGCAGCGTGCTAGCTCCGGATGAGAGTTGCAGTTTTGGGTCGTGTTGCCCCTTGTGTAGACGAGTGTCCAGGAAGACGCTTTGAAGGACCGCTTTGGGGTGATACACAAGTAGGTGTCACCCACTTGAGGACTAGTTTAGACCGTTGAAAAACCGCAAGTTAGTGCCTTAAGGAAATTGATATCCCTGCGGCATGCGTTGGTAGTCATCCTTCTCTGTGAGGACTACAAAGGGCTTGGAATTGCCCTTTCTAGGGTCAGAAGGCACCTCAGTCGTAAGCATGAATGAAGATGGCAAGTTTGTAGTGCGAGTGAGGATAACCCGCTTGTATATGGGATTGTATTGTGGTCCTACGAGCAAAGAATGCTCGATGTTGATGGAGCGGAAAACTATTGTCTAAGTGATTGGAGGCTCGTTAAGGAATGAGACTTGGCGTGTTAAAGGTTATGGCGATGGCAGATGGAAACCAGAACAAGTTGAGGAGGGTGAAGAAAACAAATAGGTCAAAGATAAGTATAAAGAAAAACTGACATATCAGTTAAGACCTTGTTCTTACATGTAACAACATTGTCGAGGATGACAATGGTTTAGGTGGGGGAGAATATCCCAGACCGAGCCTTCAAAATGGGGCATGTGCAATGCGGAGCTCTACTGAGTAGAAAATGCGTCGAGTATAGGAACGTGCAGTATGTGTTGGTTTGATCGATAACGTGCGGTGATATCACAACACGTGATAGGCAACGGTATCGTCGTTAGTACATCGTTGTGTGGAGGCACAGACGTGGAGCATTGTTTGGTTAAGTAATGTCAACGGATCAGAGGATGTTGTCTTTGGAAATTTGGTTAAAGACCTCTCGGCTTAAAGGAGTTTTTCAAGCGTAGTGTTTGGACGCACGAGGGTACGTGTAGGTTAGTGCTAATTCTTCCTAGAATCATCTTAGGTAATTACAACTGAGTATGGTGACTCGGAGCTAGGCGAGTGAATGCCTAGGCAGCGGTAAATGAGTTTGGGTGGTGCTATTTGCTATGGTGTTCAATCATCAACTGGTCTTCGGACTAGGGGCCGCAAGGTCTTGTTCCTTCAGTAGGGAGGTTTTGTTGTAGTGTGCATATGGAGTCGCAATACGCTCTATTGCACGTTTGTGTCCTTCTTTTAAAGTGATAGTTGGTATGGGACGGCTATGCACGAAGTTACATGAACCAAATAGAATACGCATTTAGAGATCGCTTGATCAGCTTCTGTTAGGCAGTTATGCACAATGTGGTGAGCAGGGCCAATAAAATGATTCAGCATATGGAAAAGTGTTGGTGTGCGGCCTTTGGCCGTTAGGCTGGCTAGACCGGGCAGTGTCGCGTGTTTGCAAAAAAATCTATGTCCGTGACAATGAGGCTATGTATTATTAAACGCAAGAAAACAAATCCAAAGAACTTATCAGCCTTATCAAGCCTACGAGAATCGCAAATAGACAAGGGAACCTCCAAGTCCAATCAACTCAAACAGTATACAATCACAAGCCAAAATGGCCTACATTTGGTGACGTGCCTCTAAGGTAATCTGAAAAGGATGTAGAATGTATCAATGGTTATACTACTATACTTGAAAAGGACGCAGACATGTATAACAAGCTTAAGAAAATTTTGTAGGGAATAAGAAAAGGTTCATACATCCAAGTCTACATTCCTATGGAAGAAAGACAATACAAATGGACATGTTTCAGCTAAAATCTTTTCAACCTTTTCTCTGTGTGTAGACTTATCCACCTTTTCTGAATTTCCATCCAACTTTTCTCCACACAAAGCATAATTTTGTTGAGCTAGATCATCTGCAACACAAATCAAAGGCAAGTGAGAAAGACAACTGATATTTTGCACTACAGTATTTCTCATTTCAGTTGATAACAAGAGCGCAATCACAAAGAATTGTTTCCTCACCAGCATCTTCCAGCTTTTTTTCACTCTTGAATGGAAATCTGTCCAAATCTGATGACCTGAAGACTGATTTAGCATCAATGCCATCAGTTCCAAGAGAAGAAGATGAAGCCCAGGCCTGGTCATCTGCATTATCAGCAGTCTGTTGACCAAATGTTGCATCACAATTTCTGCAAAATGATACGAGTCACAAGAAATGGTACCACCCAGGAAATTGCACTAAATGAAAGAGGCCTGCACTTCCTATCTAAAAATTCAACATACCAGGAGGGTAGTCAACTAGTCATTCATAAATAAAACTTGACACTCAACTAAAACACAACCCACGAAAAATTTTCAAATGAGTTTACCTGAACATTTTATCCACATCATCGAAATTTCCAATATTCGGCCATCCATAACCTAGGAAATTAGCAGTCTCTTTGTCCTCAAGATCACTTCCAAATAATTCAAGATCAGTCTCTGTTGGAGAGATATCACTAAGTGAGAAGCGACACAGGTCACCATAGTTCACAGAATTCCTACTCAGAATAGGATCACCATCAGAGAACTCAGAAATCAAAGTATCATCTACTGTCTCATTGTCAGACATCTTATTTTCTCCTTCAACTAATACTTCCACCTTGTCAGCACACTCTGTGCTGTATGGACGGGTACATATATTTTCAGGCCAATGAGCACTCTCAGCTGCTGGAGAAGGTGGTTCTTTCTTGGTGACCAAATGCAGTGTGCCTCCATTTTCTGCAGAAAAAGTGTTGGCATTTTCAGATATAGTGTCATCTGCACCTTTTTCAGTGGAGCTTGCAGGCTCAGGACAAGGTTTCTTAGTACAATCCACATGAACAGCAGATGCATTCTCTTGCCCAGAGCCAGGGTGAGGCACTATATGGTCATCACCCTCACCAAATTCATCCCAGACAGTATCTTCAAACTGCAATAGTAAAATAGAAAAAAAAAATTAGCTCTACCAATACCTTGAACACAATTTTAACGATTATACACAAAAGTGCTTATCTAACACTTATGCATGAGTACAACCAATAGACATAATGGAAAAAAACGGATATAGAGAACAATCATGGCATGCCATGTGAATGTCCATTCCTCCAGCAATCGCACACACACAAGAATCAATAATAGTTTTATCAAACCCAGCCAAGTGAAAACATGACATCCTCCAATAACATAAGTTTCCCATACTAAAAAAAATGAACAGAAATTTAGTAACTAAAACACAATGCATGAACATTTCACAATGATTCACAAAACGAAGGAATCCGGACAGATATTGTGCTACTTAAAACTAAGCTAGGGTTGTACCGTAAACATTTCGCCAACAATTTCATTGTAAAACATTATACATAACCATAAAATGGGAGGCAGTCTTTCAATTGCACAATGGCACCTCCTTTACCTTCCACAATTTCTGGACATCAACAAAAGCAAAGGTTCATGGAATATCACATTATAGGTAAGCAATTGCAACAGGTCAACAACCAAATTAATGCTATCTAAGCAGTGAGACATCAAGAAAATTGCCTCACTTACAAAGCAACAAGAACTTCACAGAAGATGCATACTTATACATTATGCTTCCTTCTTGTATAAATAGCAGTTTCTTGCTCCCAAAGTTATCGAAGGAAAATAAAGAGAGGAAGAAGAGGTGACACCAATCAAAAAATGCTGTCAAATAATGAATAATGTTTGTTTTTCAGAAACATCAAATAATAAAAAAAAATTTGTTGAAACGTCAGTATAAGTGTCCTTTTTTTTAATGGCACCTTAACAACACTAATATGATGTCTTTTTTTTTAGACATCAAATAAGAAAATAGAGAGGAAAACTTCAACTACAGCCAGGTAATATCAGAAACAACTAGAAAATATGGATTTAAGGAAGACAAACAGAGAACAAACTAAAGGAATAAAGAAAATAAGAAGGTAGATGGCACTATATTTAAATAAAAATAAAATAGAGAAAACTTTAGACAAGAAATTTAGATAAAGAGAGAAATAAGAGATTGCAAGGGATTTAAAATAGAGGAGAATGTAGCCTTAATCTAATGGAACTTACCTCTTAAGATACTCTAATACTATGTTAAAATCTGACATCTCGAAGTATGTGCCCTGCAAGAATGAATCTTCTGAGAAAGAAGAGGAAGAGTTAAGGAAAAGGAAGAAAGAAGATTAGGGCCAAAGACGCCCAGCAACTCTCTTAGGACCAAAGTCTAAATATTTATGTTAAACACATGAACAATTACACAACTACCCTCAATGGGTCATATGTACAACACGTCCCATAAGGGACTCATGTGAATCAAAATGGATCTAGATCCAATGGTCCATGACCTCATACATGTATTTTTAACACTATTAGCACACAAAACACATAGCTAGCCTCCAAGGGGCACATATAGTGTCTCTGCTACGGGAGGGCCTACGCTCGGCGCTAGCATGGGAAGCGCCTTCGCTACGGGGCCTACGCTGAGCACTAGTCCGAGAAGTGCCTTCGCTACTGTAAAATCCATTAATTTTACACGGGTTCTTCAAAAAGAAAATTGGATCCAAGTCGGATGTCGACCGGATCCGGGTTGGATGTCGACCTACGAGTCGACATCCCCCCACCCCCCATTACTCTATTTAAACCCCACATAGGGGGGGGGGGGGTAATAGCAAATCCCCGACTCCCAACCATCTCACTCTCTCCTCTCTACACTCTTCTCTCCCCGAATCTGACTCCCTCTCTCTACACTCTTGTCCGATCGACGGAGCTCGCCCCTTGCCGGTAAGCACTCTCTCTGGCCTCGGCTAAATCAATACCTGGAAGGGGCAGCCCATATACTTGAACTGTAATCATCTTGATGCAGCTGTCTTGGAGGAGGCGTGAAACAATGGCCACCGTGAAGACAGTGGCTGAACTCTTTATTAATCTCAACAAGGATGTCGATAATAGAAGGAAATTCAATAACAATTAAAGAATGAAAAGAAACAATAGGCAGAAAGAAAAAAAACAGGAAAACTGCAGAAGGTAGAAGACGGCTGAAGTTTTAATATTTCTCTGCCTTCACGCAACCCTAGACAGGTCTTCTTAAAGACTGTTTGCTGAACCGGGTCGTGGGTCCAGATTTGGATCCGACCCACGACCCGGGTCCGTATCTTTTTGCAGCTGGTTCTGGGGCGTGCGAGCTCCACCACGCCTGACGTAGGTGCGCAGGGGTACCTCCCTGCGTCGTGGCTCCGTCCCTGCAAGTGAGTCATATTCACGGGGTCCTTCATCTACCCTGTGTGGTGGATCGAGTGGCACGATGGGCCCAATCGGGTCCTGCCCTGCATCATTCTCCCCTGGTTGGGAAGAAGTCGGCTCTGTCGACTTGTTGTTGCCACAGTAAGCATATAGATCAGCCACGTTGAAAATAGGAGAAATATGCCAATCATCGGGCAGCTCAAGGAGGTAAGCATTCGAACCCAATCGTTGAAGGATCCTAAAAGGGCCATACTTCTTAGGACTTAATTTGCTATAGGTGCCTACAGGAAAACGCTCTGGACGCAGATACACCCAGACGAGTTGACTGACCTCGAACTGGACATCACGACGACTCTGATCTACGAAAGCTTTGTAGGTCTCATAACTTTCAACAAGTTTGGCCCGAACTTGTCTGTGAATGTCACGCATATACTCAACGGCATCAAAGGCATCCGGAGCTGGAGCTGAGAGATCTGATACAGGGGCTAGGTCAACGACATGGGTGGGAGACCGACCATACACTACTTGGAACGGAGATTTACCAGTAGAACGGTTAACAGAGTTGTTATAGGCGAACTCAGCTTGGGGCAATACGAGATCCCAAGTTTTGACATTTTCGCCCACTAGACTCCGTAACAAATTTCCTAACGTGCGGTTCACTTCGGTTTGGCCATCAGTCTGGGGATGATATGCACTACTGAACTGAAGCTTAGTTTTCAACAGGGCCCATAACGATTTCCAAAAGTGGCTCATAAAACGCGTGTCGCGATCGGAAGTGATTGTATGAGGTAGACCGTGGAAACGGGCAACATCCTTGAAGTAGTATGAGGCGACTAAAGAGGCATCGGTGGTGCGCTTGCACGGAACAAAGATAGCCATTTTGGAGAACCGGTCAACAACTACTAAAATGGAATCAAAACGACGTGGTGTGCGGGGAAGGCCCACGATAAAATCCATGGATACATGCTCCCACGGTCGTTCCGGAATGGGTAATGGGGCGTACAGACCACTATTCTGACGATGACCCTTGGACACTTGACACACATGACAGCCTTGAATAAACTTGACAACATCTTTGCGCATTTTGGGCCAAAAGTATCATTCATCTAATAGAGCGAACGTCTTATCATGCCCGAAATGCCCTGCTAACCCTCCTTCATGTAATTCAGAAATCAACTGAAGTCTAAGGGAGAAATTGGGTACACATAATTGGTTACCACGGAAGAGGTAACAATTATGAATACAAAAACGGGGGTCGAGGTTGCGATCTGAAGAGGTGCACCCTTCCCAGACTTTGTGAAAATCAGGGTCCGTAGGGTACAACTCTTTGCATTGCTCAAAACCAATGACCTGCACCGACATAGTCATCAGAAGGTTGTTCTTCCTACTAAGAGCGTCAGCCACCTTGTTCAAGGTACCCGATTGATGCCGAAGCGAAAAGGTGTACTCCTGCAAGAAGCTGACCCACTTGGCATGACGAGCACTCAACTTTTTCTGACTGTTCAGGTACTTCAATGCCTCATGGTCCGTGTACAAGACAAATTCCTTATAAATGAGATAATGCCTCCAATAACGAAGGGCTTGTACAACGGCATAGAACTCGACATCGTAAGTAGAGTATTGGCACCTGGCTTGAGTGAGTTTCAAGCTAAAGAAGGCGACAGGCCTACGATTCTGACTCAAGACGGCGCCAATTCCCACTTTAGAGGCATCACATTCAACCTCAAAGACTGCACTAAAATCTGGGAGGGCTAAGACAGGAGCACAGGTCATTTTGTCCTTGATGATCGTAAAGGCTTTGCTAGCCGCTGGCGTCCAATGAAAGCTAGTACCTTTTAGGCACTCCGTGATGGGGGCCATAAGGGTACTAAAATTCCTCACGAAACGTCGGTAAAAGGTGGCTAACCCGTGGAAACTACGGATCTCTCCTATAGTCTTTGGGGTAGGCCAATCGACAATCGCTCGGACTTTAGCAGGGTCGGCCTTGACGCCATCAGAAGACACAATAAACCCTAAGAACACGACACTGGATGTCATAAACTCACACTTCTTGGCATTGGCATACAATTTTTCCTTTCTCAAAATATCTAAGACTTGACGCAGGTGACTCAAATGATCAGACAATGAAGAACTATAGACCAAGATGTCGTCAAAGTAGACGACAACAAACTTCCCAAGACACGGACGCAAGACTTGGGTCATCATGTTCATGAAGGTACTGGGGGCATTAGACAACCCAAACGGCATGACTAACCACTCGTACAATCCATCACGTGTCTTAAATGCCGTTTTTCACTCGTCTCCTTCGCGTATACGAATCTGATGATATCCGCTTTTTAAATCAATTTTAGAGAAAATGGAGGCACCGGATAACATATCAAACATATCATCTAAACGAGGAATGGGAAAACGGTATTTAACTGTGATGCGATTGATCGCACGACTATCGACACACATGCGCATGGACCCATCTTTCTTAGAAGTGAGTAAGGCAGGCACGGCACAAGGACTAACACTCTCACGAATGAAACCCTTTTGCAGTAGTTCCTGAACCTGTCTTAACAACTCAGTGTGCTCGGAGGGGTTCATGCGATAAGCGGGAAGATTGGGTAGACTCGATCCGGGCACAAAATCAATAGCATGTTGAACCACCCTTGTCGAAGGTAATCCATCAAGAAGGTCATCCGGCATAACGTCGCGGAATTCCTCGAGAAGAGGGGCAACATCCGCGGGAATGGACACATGCGAACTCATCACTGGCTTAGCCACCAGGGCATAACAATAGCCATCTTCCTGGCAGTGGTCCAGGAAAAGCCGGTACGAGAGGCCTGCGAGTCGGAGGACTCGCTCGGGTTTGTCAACTGTGGGGAAACCTGTCTCCCGGATAGGTAGGAGGACGATCTTATGGCCATTAAAGATAAAAGAGTAAGTGTTCTTGCGGCCATCGTGAGTGGTCTGGCGATCAAACTGCCAGGGACGTCCCAAAAGAATGTGACACGCATGCATAGGGGCCACATCACACCACACCTCATCGTGGTAGTGTTCCCCCATGGAAAATCGGACTAGGCAACGCTGAGTGATGGGAACCTCATTTCCTTTCTTGAACCAGGCCATCTTATAGGGTTGGGACAACTTTTCGGTGTTGAGTTTCAAGGTAGACACCACACTCTCAGATACCATGTTCTCACATGCTCCGGTGTCAATGATGACATCACAAGCGTGACCTTCACAGTTGCATCGGGTCCTAAAAATGTTATTCCTTAGCCATTTCGATGGGGTCAATTCTCGGGGTGTGGTCAACACATGACGGATGGACAACAAACTTTCGACGTTGCCGTCGAACTCTATAACTCCCCTCTCATCCTCACCCTCAACTAATGAATTGTCATCACTATCACTCTCACTTGCAGACTCAACAATCCCTTCAACTAGATGGGTGTTCTTGCTCATGGTCGGACACTTGGACGCGACATGTCCTAACTCTTGACACCTAAAACAACGAAGGGTCGACTCCGTAGGTTTGGCTTTAGACCGGGTGTGGAAAGCTGGACCTGACTGGTCAGGTTTGCTAAGGTCTGTCCTAGGTTTTGAATCACTAGGGGAGCTTGCTCCCTGGGTTGGGAAACTGGGCTTGGGTCGGCTGGAGGCCTCATTACGGGTTGTCCGATATTCCTGCCTCCGCTTCAACTTGTCCTCAATGTTCATGGCATAACTGCTGGCTTGATCTAATGTTTCGACTGTGACACAACTAAAATCATCAGAGATAGCAGGGCGGAGACCCGAAATGTACCTCGTGACCTGCTGACGAGCCGTTTCCTCGATCTGCACACGCAGGGAAAGACGATGGAACTCCGCGGTGTACTCGGCTACAGTTCGGGAACCTTGGCGCAGGGTCAGGTATTCCTTGTAGGCTCGCTCGGCGTGATCCGAAGGCACGAACTTTGACTGCATCAGTCTTTGCATTTCCTCCCACGACTGTACGCGCTTTAATCCCTGCCGCTCCCTTGATCGTTGTAGCTCCACCCACCATGTCTGTGCTAGGCCTCTCAATCGTGTAGAAGCTAACGAGACACGGCGATGTTCAGCAATTGTGTGATAATCGAAGAAGAACTGTACTGCATAAGACCAGTCGAAACATTGCTCCGCGTCGAATCGTCCCGCAAACTCCGGAAGATCCAATTTCACGCCATAGGTGGAGGAATGGTCTGGTGGTCTCTGTTGTCGCGGCTCCACTATTCCTGCGGGATGCTCGTTCCAAAAAAGGTCGTCGTCCCATGTTGCTTCATTGCTCGTATGGCGGTATTGTTCGCCGGGATGCTGGTGCTGTCGACCTCTCCCGATGGGGGGTCGACGGTCGGGGCGCGCCGGTTCCTGCTGACATTGCCTCGGTCGGGTTTGCCCGTGAGTGGGCACCATCTGCGGCCGGTATTGTGGTACTGGAATGACGGGAAGTCCAAGGTTCGAGGGAGGGTTCGGTTGAGGTTCTGGTTCCAGACGGGTAGAATTGGTATGATATGGTTGTGGATTAGGAGTATGGAGTTGGGACGGATACTGGATTGGGTTTTGGGTCAAGTTTGGGTAACCAGGTTGGTTTGGGTTTGAGTATGGGGCTTGATGGGTATATGGATGGGTTGACTCGCCCGATGGGATGTGGTTCGGGCCCACTCCTACACTACTCGTCGGACCCAGATATGGATGGGAAGGATCGAGGTTCGAGTTTTGGGGATAATAGTCTTGGTCTGAACTCGATCCCCGATCCAATAGATTATGGGTCTGGTTTTGACCCGGCTCAAATCCAAACTGGAGCTCCGTCCGGGTCTGATATGGGCTAGGGTCGGCATTAGATCTACTTTGTAGGTCAAAATTATTGGGTTGGTTTTGGTGCGGGGTTGCCCGCGCACCTGAACCAACTAGGTAGGTCGGGTACGGATGGCCTAGCCCCAAACCCGCTCCCTGGGACACAAGGGTTGGTCCCAACGACACGGGTCTGTGCCCTGCTGGAACAAAAACCGAGTTGGACCCTCTGATATCAGGTCCCTCCAAATGGGTCTGGCCCGCTCCCGCTCGTAGAGGTACCATTTCGGAGCCTCTCCGGGCGGGATCGGGAAGGAGCGATGGCTCTCTCCTGATTCGGATAGATGAACCTGGGTCTATAACTGGGCCCAGCGTGACGCTGGGGCCCTGTCGACCCCAGTTCAAGTGTTGCGCATCGTGCGTGGTGCCCTGCCACGAGTCTGGACCTGTAGGTGGGCCCAGCGCAAAGTTGGGACCCTACAGGTTTGGGTCGACCTGCAGCATAACCCCAGGCACGCGCGACCATTCGCCGGGCCCAGCAGGTGTCTCCTGCACACGGCTGGGGTCCTGCAGGGTCGGCCCTACCTGCGAACCCGACGCAGGGAGGCGCTGTTTGGACGGTGGGGCTGTTACCAGGGGGTTGCTGCTCATCGGGGCTCCCTGGTGTTGCTGGCCAGTACCCGGATTGGAAGTCTGCCTTGGTGCCGTTAGGAGCGAAGGAGCAGTACTGTGCTGGAGTTGGGTCGACGGGCAGATTGAAGACTGAATAGGGTTCACGCCTGTCGCTAAACCATCCACCCGATCTGCGCCTGCGACTAGGGGTTGCGGACCGGATGCTTCAAGGGCCACCAGTCGTTCATCGAAACCATCCATTCTCTTTGATAGACCGGCAACATCCCTGCTCATCCGCAACATATTTTCTTGGATTTTGGTAAGTACCTCCATCACACGCAGCATCGGATCTTCGCTGCGAGCCTCCTCACGTTCCTCGCTGCGTACCGGATCGGTCCCTGCTTCAAGAGCCATCTCGCTGGTGAAGAAAGGGTGCGGCTCTGATACCACTTTGATGCAGCTGTCTTGGAGGAGGCGTGAAACAATGGCCACCGTGAAGACAGTGGCTGAACTCTTTATTAATCTCAACAAGGATGTCGATAACAGAAGGAAATTCAATAACAATTAAAGAATGAAAAGAAACAATAGGCAGAAAGAAAAAAAACAGGAAAACTGCAGAAGGTAGAAGACGGATGAAGTTTTAATATTTCTCTGCCTTCACGCAACCCTAGACAGGTCTTCTTAAAGATTGTTTGTTGGACCGGGTCGTGGGTCCAGATTTGGATCCGACCCACGACCCGGGTCCGTATCTTTTTGCAGCTGGTTCTGGGGCGTGCGAGCTCCACCACGCCTGACGTAGGTGCGCAGGGGTACCTCCCTGCGTCGTGGCTCCGTCCCTGCAAGTGAGTCATATTCACGGGGTCCTTCATCTGCCTTGTGTGGTGGATCGAGTGGCACGATGGGCCCAATCGGGTCCTGCCCTGCATCACATCTACGGGCAAAATTGTGAATGAAGTAAATGCGTTGAGCTTTCTTTTGTTCACCTTCGTTGTGATTGCTTCTTGTGATTGCAATTTCTCTCCCTCTATTCTCTCTTGCTCTCTTGCACTCTGATTACAAGCTTTCGCGATCGGCAACCGAGCTGACAAGTAGGCTTGCGGCGATGATGAGGGACCATCGCGCCACGTTAGTCCATTGAAGGAAATAGGCCCGTGACAAGTGGTACCAGAGCTCGTTCTCGTGCTGAGAAAGGGACTCCGGAGTCGGTGCCGACAGAAACGCCGATAGGCTGCGATTTGTGAGCAAGACATCATGGCGCCTTATCAAAACTTACGCAACACCAAAGGCAAGGCAGTTGTCGAAGCTGAGGAGATGGGTCCACCTCGGGGGCAAGAAGAGTTGGCTTCAACTGTTAACAAGTTAGTGAAAGATGTGACTTCGCATGAGAAAGTGATTTTACGTGCATGTGAATCATTCAGTGGACTGAATGATGTGGTGGCAAGCCTACAAGAACAGGTAAACTTACTAATGAGGCAGGTCACTTCATTAACGACTATAGTGACCGACTTGCAGACTGAAGTAGGAGAGCTTCAGTTGAAGAACCGTACGTTACAGCGGACGGTGACCCTAAATGGTGAGAGACCATCAAGGATTGATGTGCCAAGACCCGTGAAATTCAATGGTTCTCATTAAGAACTTCTTGTTCCAAGTAGAAGACTACTTGGATATCCAGAATGTGATCATTGAGGATCTGAGGATTAAGGCCACAGCAGCCTTACTTGATGGAGATGCTATCGCTTGGTGGAGGCGGAAGCGCAGCGACATGGAGAGGGGTCAATGCGTGATAGACACCTTTGACGACTTCAAAATGGAGTTGCACAACTATTTCATGCCAAGAAACGTGCAGAGGCAGGAGTACTGGATGGTTCATGAGCTCAAACACTCTGGTTCGTTGCAAGACTATGTCAAAATGTTCCAGAAGCTTATGTTGAAAATACCTAACATGTCAGAAGACGACAAGCTCAACTGGTTCATTGTGGGACTTCAGCCATGGGCACAGTCTGAAGTGGAAAGGAGCAACCCTCGTATTTTCGAAGACGCATATATGGCGGCCGAGCGCTTAGTTGACATTCAGTGCAAGCCTTTTACTTCATCAACCAAAGTCGAGAAGAAACCTGACTACGGAGGCAAGAAGGACGAGCGGCGCGATGATAAAGGTGAGACGTCGACACGCCATCA
The DNA here is from genome assembly GCF_984573655.1 of Nuphar pumila. NCBI lineage: Eukaryota > Viridiplantae > Streptophyta > Magnoliopsida > Nymphaeales > Nymphaeaceae > Nuphar > Nuphar pumila. The sequence goes on along the minus strand of NC_143262.1, from coordinate 30,854,255 downwards.
ATCCGAAAAGAAACAGAACTTCGCAAAGCATAACAACAGCAATAAGGGTGCGGTTGTGACATGCTGGTTTTATAGCGATAGACATATCGCCAGGCAGTGCCCAAAGCGCCTCGTGAAGGATGACGGACAAGCTAATGCTGCACAGGAAGAATGCAGTGATACTGAATGCAATGACACTGAAACGATGCAACCAAGGATGGGGTCATGCGATCGATTAACGCAGCTAGAAGTTGCGCGGCTAAGAACATGCAGGTCAGTAAGAAACTTATGTACTTGGAAGTCATTATGAATAGAAAGTCTACTTCAGCAATGATAGACTCTGGGGCCACAAACAACTTTGTCTCGCAGGAAGAGGCAGAGCAGTTGGACTTGAAGTCTGGGCCAAAGCAAAGGACCATCAAAACGGTAAACTCTGAGACCAAGCTCATACTTGGTGAAGTAAGAGATGTGTTTATTCAAGTGGGGGGGTAATAGCAAAACCCCGACTCCCAACAATCTCACTCTCTCCTCTCTACGCTCTTCTGTCCCCGAATCTGACTCCCTCTCTCTACACTCTTATCCGATCGACGGAGCTCGCCCCTTACCGGTAAGCACTCTCTCTCTCTGGCCTCGGCTAAATCAATAACCCGAAGGGGCAGCCCATATACTTGAACTGTAATCGTCTACGGGCAAAATTGTGAATGAAGTAAATGTGTTGAGCTTTCTTTTGTTCACCCTCGTTGTGATTGCAATTTCTCTCCCTCTATTCTCTCTTGCTCTCTTGCACTCTGATTACAAGCTTTCGCGATCGGCAAGCGAGCTACAAGTAGGCTTGCGGCGGTGATGAGAGACCATCGCGCCGCGGTAGTCCATTGAAGGAAATAGGCCCGTGACAAGTGGTACCAGAGCCCGTTCTCGTGCTAGGAAAGGGACTCTGGAGTCAGTGTCGACAGAAACGCCGACAGACTGCGATTTGTGAGCAAGACATCATGGCGCCTTATCAAAACTTACGCAACACCAAAGGCAAGGCAGTTGCCGAAGCTGAGGAGATGGGTTCACCTCGGGGGCAAGAAGAGTTGGCTTCAACTGTTAACAAGTTAGTGGAAGATGTGACTTCGCATGAGAAAGCGATTTCACGTGCATGTGAATCATTTAGTGGACTGAATGATGTGGTGGCAAGCCTACAAGAACAGGTAAACTTACTAATGAGGCAGGTCACTTCATTGACGACTATAGTTACCGACTTGCAGACTGAAATAGGAGAGCTTCAGTTGAAGAACCGTGCGTTGCAGCGGACGGTGACCCTAAATGGTGAGAGGCCATCAAAGATTGACGTGCCAAGACCCGTGAAATTCAATGGTTCTCATTAACAACTTCTTGTTTCAAGTAGAAGACTACTTGGATATCCAGAATGTGATCATTGAGGATCTGAGGATTAAGGCACTTGATGGAGATGCTATCGCTTGGTGGAGGCGAAAGCGCAGTGACATGAAGAGGGGTCAACGTGTGATAGATACCTTTGACGACTTCAAAATGGAGTTGCACAACTATTTCATATCAAGAATCAGGAGTACTGGATGGTTCATGAGCTCAAACACTCTGGTTCGTTGCAAGACTATGTCAAAACGTTTCAGAAGCTTATGTTGAAAATACCTAACTGTTAAAATGTATCTCTCTTTATGTAAATATTACATATATATATATAAAGAGAGATACATATACATATATACATCACGTATATATGTATATGTATCTATCTATATATATATATATATGTAAATATATATGTTTCTTTTTTTGTAAAACCCGCAAGGGTATTTTACTCATTTCTCTTCCTTTTGTGCATATTCATAATTATGAATATGTTGTAATTCTTTTTGCTTTTTTACTTTTCTTCTTTTCTTTTTTCTTTTTTCTTTTTTCTTTTCCCTTTTTTGTCTTTATTCTTTTTGTTGACTCAAAGTCAACCTTGGAGGGCTCAACACTAGCTGTTGAGCCTCTCCAACTGTTAGAATTCTAACCGTTGGAGGGGCTCCAACAGCTAGTGGAGCCCCTCCAAGGCTCCTTTTCCTCTTATAAATAGGGGAGTTCCCCCTTTGTAATCTTTACTTCTTGGAGCTTTTGTTCTCCATTCTTCTCAATAAAATTCTTTATATTTTGTATGCCTTTGTGCATTTGAGTTTCTTTATTGTACCTTTGTGTACATTTATTCTAAGTGTTCGTGTGCATTTGTGCACATTGGTGGTGTTGTGCTTATCGCACACTTTATCTCTTTTTTGAGATATTTTCACATGGTATTAGAGCTAGGCTTAAAGGAAAAGAAGATCGTGCTCTTTTCTCTCTTCGTTGGAGTACCTCGAAAAGCGTGTCATTAAGTTGTGGTGGTTGGAGTGAAGACTCGGCTCTTCATTCTATATTTTAGAAGCTTCCTACATCAAGAAGGGACTCGTTTCGCATTGTGGTACGCATTTATTTCTCTTTGTATCCTCTCTAATGGGCGAAAAGGATTCTCACTTCTCTCTTGGCTTCAAATTGAATGGAACGAATTATCATGTATGGGCCGGGAATATGGAGGCCCATATAAAAAGTAAGGGTCTTTGGGGATATGTTCAAGGAACTATTCCCGAACCCGAACCAAAAATTACTACCCTTGAGAGAGGGGAGATCAAGGTTCTTGAGGAAGAAGAAAGAGAAAAGGCTTTTGAAGATTACAATAAGAAGCATGAAGAGTGAGAAATGAAAAATTACAAAATACTCTCATGGTTCTTCTCTTCGGTTGAGACCAAAATTAATGCCAACATTCTAAAATTCAAAAAGGCATATCAAGTATGGGAATATCTTGAAAGAATGTATACGTCAAGAGATTTATCCCATAAATACTATCTCCAAAAGAAGGCTTTAACCTTTCAACAAGGAGAAATGTCCGTTAGAAAGTATTTCGCCGAGTTATCCACTATTTGGGATGAGCTTGCCCTCCAAGAACCTAAATGGAGTGGTGAGGCTATTGAATTGAGGGCCAAACAATTAGAAGAGGATCATTTCTTTAACTTTTTAAATGGGCTTAGACCCGAGTTTGAACAAACTAGATCCTCTCTCTTGTCTTCTTTCTCTTCAACTCCATTGGAAGATGTGCTTACCAAATTAAGTGGAGAAGAAACTAGATTGGGAATGAATAAAACCAATCTAAGTGTGTTGGCCGTTCCCTCTAAAGATGAGGATAAGGGTGCTTATGCCGTCTCAAGACCGGGGAATAATGTTAAAACCCATAAACCCCCTCATTTTAACAAAAATCAAGGAGGAAGAGAAAATGGTGGGCATTATGGAAGAAGAGATTATAGTAAGATCATATGCCATTTTTGCAAAGAACCGGGTCACATTAAACCGGTATGCCCTAAATGGAAGAAGATGGTGGCTATGTCTACTACTTTTCAATCAACCAAGGAGGAAGGTCCATCAACTTCCAACCATGCTACTTTGTCTCTCAATCAAATCATGGAAGCTCTTCAACCTCTCCTCAAGGGATCCGTTTCCGGAGCCGCCATGACCACCTTCTCTCCTCTCAGTAAGATTCTTTGGCTCTTAGACTCGGGTGCCTCCTTTGATATGACTCCAAATGTTTTTGCACTTTCTAAATATTCAAAAAATTTGTCACCCTCTTTTGTCTCTACCGCGGATGGGGCTTCTCTTGAAATAAAAGGAATTGGTGATTTTGAAAGACAAGGTTTTTCTATCCCTAAAGTTAGATTTATACCAAAACTAAATTTAAATTTGCTTTCCGTCTCTCAACTATCGGATCATGGGTGTGATATCAAATTCTCATCAAATAAATGTTGGATACAGGATCGCCGGTCCGGGAAGTTGATTGGGGAAGGCTCTAGGAAGGGAGATCTTTATCTCATGGAATTTCTTCAAATTCCAAAAACCTCTTTTTGTAATGTTGCTCAACATAAAGATATAAATGTTTGGCATAAACGCCATGGGCATCCAAATATTGTCAAGCTTTCTTATTTACATTTTACTAAAACTTTATGTAAAGACAATTTCAATTGTAATGATTGTATTCTTGGTAAAATGAGAAGCTTACCTTTTGGACAAAGAACTATGTTTTCAACTAAGCCTTTTGAAATTGTACATTCGGATGTTTGGGGACCGGCACCCGTTGTGTCTAAGGGAGGTTTTTCGTATTATGTTATTTATGTGGATGATTTCTCTAGGTATAGTTGGATATACTTCCTCAAACATAAACATGAGGTTTTCTCTACTTTTAAGGTTTTTCACATGTTAATACAAAATCAATTCAATAGTAAATTACAAATTCTTAGAACCGATTCCGGGGGAGAATATCTCTCAAATGATTTCAAAAGTTATATTGAAGATAATGGGATTGTTCATCAAAGGTCTTGCCCCAAAACTCCTCAACAAAATGGGTTGGCCGAACGAAAACATAGACAGATAATTGAAACTACAAGAACTTTGCTAATTTCTCAAAAAATTCCAAAAAGATTTTGGGCCGAAGCGGCTCTTGCATCGGTTTATCTCATCAACCGACTTCCATCCAAAAACTTGAATCAAATATCTCCATATGAAATCTTGTATAAAAAAAACCCGATTACAATAGGTTAAGAATTTTTTGTTGTAAATGTTTTGTTCTCACTGATAAGAATGATAAATTATCTCCCAAAGCTATTCCTTGTGCGTTTTTAGGATATTCGGAAACCCAAAAAGGTTTTAGGTGTTATGATATTAAGAATGATAAACTATATGTTTCAAGAAATGTAACCTTTTTAGAAAACATAAGTGGTTTTGAAGAACACAAAACTCATGAAGATAATGCCGATTATTCTTTTTTGTTTGAACTATTATCTAGAAATGAAGATTTTTTTAGCGATGATGAATTAAATGAGAATGAGGATATAAGTGAAAGTATTCCTCAAACCATTCATGATGAAGAAGAAATGATAAATAAACCAATTACCTATACACATAGAGATAAAAGCACTTTTAGAAGTGCAATAGAGAAATATAGTGACCTTAATGAATCTTCCAACAACTCTCGAAGAACTGAAAGATCTAGGAAAAATCCTTCTAGATTTATATCCTATGAGTCTTTTTCTCCAAAGCATAGGGCATGTCTTAGTGCCATTCACTCATATCAAGAACCTAGAAATTTTAAAGAAGCTAAGGAAATGATAGAGTGGAGGGATGCCATGGACAACGAACTTAAAGCCCTCAACAAAGCCAAAACGTGGGTTTTTCAATGTCTCTCAGAAGGAAAGAAAACAATAGGATGTAAATGGGTTTTTAAAATCAAAACCAAGAGTGATGGCACTCTCGAAAGATATAAAGCCCGTCTTGTCGCAAAAGGATATAGTCAAGAATACGGCAGCGATTACGAAGAAACCTTTGCTCCTGTTGCACGAATGGTTACTGTAAGGTGTTTGATCACCATTGCATCTATTAAAAAATGGAATATTTATCAAATGGATGTTAAAAATGCATTTCTAAATGGGGACCTTAATGAAGAAGTCTACATGGATGCTCCTCTTGGTATGAACGTACCAAAGGGGAAAGTCCTTCGTTTGCAAAAAACGCTTTATGGTTTAAAACAAGCCCCTAAGGCTTGGTATGATCGATTTAATGATGTAATGGTTCAAAATGGTTTTTCCTCATGCTACACTGACACTGCTCTGTTCGTCAAAAAGTCTGATGTAGGAATTGTGATTTTACTATTGTATGTTGATGATATGTTGATAACAAGTAGTGACATAAAGGGCATCAGAAACATTAAAGCCACTTTAAAAGAAAAGTTTGAAATGTCAGACCTGGGGTATCTGACTTACTTTCTTGGTATCGAGGTAGCCTACTCTCATAGAGGCTATTTTTTGTCTCAAACTAAACTTGCCTGTGAGATTCTTGACAGATCAGGTATTACTGATGATAAAATCTGTGAGACCCCAAAAATTGTGGGATCAAAAATGAAGATCGATGATAGGAAACCTTTGGAGGATCCTACCCCCTACCGGCAACTTGTGGGATCTCTAATGTATCTTAGCATCACAAGGCCGGACATCTCTCATGTCGTGCATATTGCAAGCCAATTTCAGCATGCTCCTACATCCGTTCATATGAGTGTCGTTCTCCGAGTTGTCAGATACATAAAGGGAACTTTAAACAAGGGAGTTTTCCTTTCCTCATCTTCTGAGTTAAATTTAATTGCATATACTGACTCTGATTGGGGAGGTGACCCAAATAGTCGTCACTCCACTACAGGCTTTTGCATTTTTTTAGGTGAATCCCTGATCTCATGGAGATGTAAGAAACAACAGAAGGTGTCTCTATCATCCACCGAAGCAGAATATCGAGTCATGGCGTCTACAACTATGGAGATTGTCTGGATTCATCAGTTGCTGCAAGACATGGGGATTACAATTCAAGAACCCACAAAGTTATGTTGTGATAATAAGAGTGCAATCTATATTGCTAAGAATCACACGTTTCATGAGCGGACAAAGCATATTGAGATGGACTGTCATTATGTCCGAGAGGCATATCTACAAAAGTCATCGATCTTCCTTATGTAACGTCAGAATATCAGTTGGCAGATTTCTTCACCAAGGCGCTTTGCTCTCCAAGATTCAACTTTCTCCTTAGCAAACTTTCGGTCATTGTGCCCTAAGTTTGAGGGAGGGTGTTAAAATGTATCTCTCTTTATGTAAATATTTACATATATATATATATATATAAAGAGAGATACATATACATATATACATCACGTATATATGTATATGTATCTATCTATATATATATATATATATATATGTAAATATATATGTTTCTTTTTTTGTAAAACCCGTAAGGGTATTTTAGTCATTTCTCTTCCTTTTGCGCATATTCATAACTATGAATATGTTGTAATTCTTTTTGCTTTTTTACTTTTCTTCTTTTCTTTTTTTTTTCCCTTTTTTGTCTTTATTCTTTTTGTTGACTCAAAGTCAACCTTGGAGGGCTCAACACTAGCTGTTGAGCCTCTCCAACTGTTAGAATTCTAACCGTTGGAGGGGCTCCAACAGCTAGTGGAGCCCCTCCAAGGCTCCTTTTTCCTCTTATAAATAGGGGAGTTCCCCCTTTGTAATCTTTACTTCTTGGAGCTTTTGTTCTCCATTCTTCTCAATAAAATTCTTTATATTTTGTATGCCTTTGTGCATTTGAGTTTCTTTATTGTACCTTTGTGTACATTTGTTCTAAGTGTTCTTGTGCATTTGTGCACATCGGTGGTGTTGTGCTTATCGCACACTTTATCTCTTTTTTGAGATATTTTCACACTAACATGTCAGAAGACGACAAACTCAACTGGTTCATTGTGGGACTTCAACCATGGGCACAGTCTGAAGTGGAAAGGAGCAACCCTCGTATTTTCGAAGATGCATATGTGGCGGCCGAGCGCTTAGTTGACACTCAGTGCAAGTCTGTTACTCCATCAACCAAAGTCGATAAGAAACCTGACTACGGAGGCAAGAAGGATGAGCGGCGCGATGATAAAGGTGAGACGTCGACACGCCATCAATCTGAAAAGAAACAGAACTTCGCAAAGCATAACAACAGCAACAAGGGTGCGGTTGTGACATGTTGGTTTTATAGCGATAGACATATCGTCAGGCAGTGCCCAAAGCGCCTCGTGAAGGTGACGGACAAGTCAATGTTGCACAGGAAGAATGCAGCGATACTGAATGCAATGACACTGAAACGATGCAACCAAGGATGGGGTCATGCGATCGATTAACGCAGCTAGAAGTTGTGCGGCTAAGAACATGCAGGTCAGTAAAGAACTTATGTACTTGAAAGTAATAGAAAGTCTACTTCAGCAATGATAGACTCCAGGGCCACAAACAACTTTGTCTCGCAGGAAGAGGCAGAGCAGTTGGGCTTGAAGTCTGAGCCAAAGCAAAGGACCATCAAAACGGTAAACTCTGAGATCAAACTCATCCTTGGTGAAGTAAGAGATGTGTTTATTCAAGTGGGGAGTTGGGTCAGTAAAGTCAACTTCTCTTTCGTGCCCCTGGACGATTTCAAGGTGATTTTGAGTATGGAGTTTCTACAAAGCCAAAATGTTCTGATGCTGCCAAAGTTTAACACGTTGATGATCATGGGGTCAAACCTGGCCCACATAGTGCAATGCCTTACGCAGAAAGGCAAGTTTTCAGTGATATCGGCAATGCAGTTGAAGAAGGGTGTCAAGCATGGGGAGCAAACATTCTTAGTTGCAGTGCGCGCAGAAGAAATGAAGGTAGAAGCAGCAGTGCCGCCGACCCTAACCCCACTATTGGAAGAGTTTTGAGGAGTGATGCCTCCAGAATTGTCGAAGCGTCTTCCGCCAAGATGTGAGGTCGACCACAAGATTGAGTTGACCCCGGGAGCGAAGCCTCCCGCAATGGTTCTATACCGTATGGGGTCAGCTGAGCTAAAGGAGTTGCCCAGGCAGCTAGACGAGATGTTGGACGCAGGCATTATTCGTCCATCGAAAGCCCCATTTGGCACCTCAGTCCTTTTTCAGATAAAACATGATGACTCCAAACAGTTATGTGTAGATTACTGTGCTTTGAACAAGTACTCATTGCCCTTAATAGCAAACTTGTTCGATTAGTTGAGCAGTACTCAAGTATTTTCAAAGCTAGACTTGAGATCGGGTTATTGACAAATGATGATTGCAGATGGCGATGAGCCGAAGACAACTTGTGTTACTCACTATGGTGCTTACGAGTTCTTAGTAATGCCATTCGGGTTGATGAATGCTCTAGCTACGTTCACGACCCTAATGAATTAGATTTTCTAATCGTACTAAGACAAGTTTATGGTAGTCTACTTGGATGACATCGTGATCTAGAGCAGCAACATGGAGGAACATGTCAGGCACTTGCGAACAATGTTTCAGGTGCTGAAGGAGAATGGCCTCTATGTTAAGCGAGAGAAGTGTCTCTTCGAGCAGGAAAAGATCAGCTTCCTTGGCCACGTTATGAGTATGGTGTGTTACGCATGGATGGGCAAAAGATAAGAGTCATCCAGGAATGGGTTTCGCCTTGCAAAGTGCCAGAATTGCGGGCATTTCTTGGTTTGGCACACTATTATCGGCGTTTCATCGAAGGTTATTCTCTCATTGCTGCTCCCCTCACCGATTTCGTAAAGAAGAATCGGGTATGGCTCTCGATAGGAGCGTGCCAAGATGCTTTCGATGGCTTGAAGAAAGCCTCAATGAGGGAGTCAATGTTGCGACTGTCTGATCATTCGTCCATACCAGGATGAGCATCCATGTAGACCTCTTCATTAAGGTCCCCATTTAGAAAGGCATTTTTAACATCCATTTGGTAAATGTTCCATTTTTTAATAAATGCAATGGTGATCAAACATGGAAAGAAAGAAAAGAGCTCGGGGAGGGGCGATAAAAGGGGAAACCCCGATGGGTTTCCCTTATCGAGTCGAATGCGCGGGTGAGGTGTTGCGGCGCACAGGGGAGGGTTTGTTTTTAAACAACCCTTCCCTCTGTGTCGGGTTTTAAAACCCTACTGTTAACGGGCCCGACCCGACCCGGCTCGGGTCCGATTAAATAATTTTTTTTTATTTTTTTTTTGTGAAAAACGTGGGTTTTACATCCTACCCCTCTTAAAAGAATTTCGTCCGCGAAATATTTATTAAAAGATTATCTACGACAATCTGGTTCTTAGATAATCGTTGTTAACGAGGATACACTATATGTGTGAGTGATCTGAAACACGTATGCTATTAAAGTAATCAGGATAGCACATAATAAATTCCTGAGACAACTCGATCGAACAAAATGTGGTTAAATTGTTAATAATTTATGTCTTCGCAAGAGTTTATACGGAGTCACAAAAAGGGCTTGGCAGAAGACTGTAAGAATGTTTATTCTTCACCTTCTACTAGATTTGATACGAATGAAGAGACACAACAAGACATTGCTCTAGTTGTTTACGTTCCTTAAACGGAGGTTTCTGTCCTATATCATAATCAGGTTGTCGTTCGTTACCCTTACTAATTCTAACAGACTCTATGTCCAGAAAAGCCTTAATTAATGCTTATACTTCAAGGCCTTACATGGCCAGTTATCCTATCTTCGCTTAAGTTATCATTCGTAGAATGGCCCTAACTTTAGTATAAGACAAAAACATATCCTTGTATCAAGATCTAGAATCAGCAAGGATCCAACTTTCTAATCTAAAACCAATATATAATCATGCTACAACAGAAAGCCAAATTTAAATATTCATAACTGGTTATATCAAATGCTCTCAGAAGAGCATCAAAACACACCATAATTCTCTACGAAATCAAAATCTACAAGTTCCACGCTGGATCACCTGGTCTGGGAAATGTACGACCTCACAAGGAATTACCGCCCTAGAAGGTTTACCTGGTCTTGGACAATATACTTCCTCACAGGAATTTGCCATCTTTGCGGCTACCCGATCTTGGACAGTGTACTTCCTCACAGAGATTCACCACTCTAGTCGGATTACCTGATCTTGATCATACATACCCTTCACAGAGAATCCTTTGCGAACAAGGTCCTCAACAGGTACCAAAATCAATTATACATGCATCAAAACAAACGACGACTCTCAGGGTCGATAGCCACCAATAATGGGCAAAAGTATATATATATCATCAATATGCATCATCACTTCATCTCATATGGTATTCAATTCATGAAATCACCCATTTCACCAATAAGGTTCCATGAACCATAGCTCACTCAAACATATATCGCATACTTTCAAAATTTGAGGTCAGATGCATTTCAATCATATCATACAAAAGCATATTATTCTATGCATAATATCATTACCACCAGGAGTATTGCATTATCCAAATCTAACCTCAAAGCATGAGTTCTATACAATGTGATCATGTATATATCAAGAATCCACTAAACCTCAAGATACGTAACCTCTACGCAGTCGAGTTATGCACACAAGATTCAAATCATGTAAGCATCTAAGACATTCAAATCATGGTACCATCATATGCATACATATTTTTACCTCACAGCACATCGCATTCGACCATATCAGTGTGAAACACACGCACAGATCTACAAGACATTTTAGTCCAATATGATATCCATCAATTATGCTATACAGGTATGATATATTCTCACAAACAATCATAATGCAACTCCCTGCAACACCGCTACGTAGGCGTGATGTATCATAAAAACTAAGTGTTTGTAGTCATGAGGTGTCATTCCTCTAAATAGTCTAACTAATGATTTGTAGGCGTATAAGTCAACCACTTAAAAGTTAATCATTTGTAGGCGTAACAAGTTAACTACCCAAAAACTAATCAGTTGTAGGCGTGACATGTCATTTACCTGCATAAGCATCGTAATCATAAGGGTCTAGGTTGAACAAAATTCATACGTAATTTCATTAATAAACTTTTACTTGACAAGATCCGTACTGGAAAATAAAAAGTCTTACTCGAACTTATTAAAGTGTCTATTCGTCAATTCTCTACCTAACCTGTCATGATGAAAATAACAGCTTGGGTTGTTGCTGGCTTTCCTTCGCGGTTCGCTTCTTCAGATTTGCTTCCTTCTTGCGACGAACTCTGGCGAAATGCCCCATCTTTCAGCAATAGAAACAACCTCCCGTGTCTCGAGGGCATTGTTGTCCCGGATGACCATAATTACACTTCGAGCATTTACGACTAGACGATCGATGTAGCTTGATTCCTTTGCCTTGCTTTTGTTTCTTAGATGTGGATCCTTGCATTCTATCCTCGGCAAGTCGGCATTTGCTAACTGCCTTACTACCAACTGACTTATTGTTCTGAATATCTTTAACTTGCTTCCGTTGCTCCAAGCCTTGTGTGGCCAGCTGCCACCCGTCGTACTTTCGCTTATGGCAGCATTCTTTCCCTGAATGGTCCACCTTACCACAGAAAGAGCAAACAATAGAATTTCGGGAGTACAATAGATTCGGGAGAACCTGATGGTTATCCATCTGTTTATTGCATGGACCATAAAAGGTGTTCTCGCAAGCCACACTATGACTCAGGTTCTGAACCATAGATTGGAGATGCATAACGGCTCCAGTCAAAACATTTATTGCCTCGCTCATCTCATTATACGACATCTAAATCGAAGCAAGATATTTTAATCAAATTAAGTACAAAACAACAAAATCAATAGTACTTACTGTGCGATGCAGATGTCGGATGGTCAAGAATCACTATTTTCCTTGTCGCTCTGATACCAAGTTGTAACGCCCCAAAAATCCAGGACTTGTAACTTTTTAGAAAAGTTTAGAAAGCTTTGAAATCATACAATAATCAGAGTTTAAATAATACTTCAACGGAAAATGATATTTTTAAAACCACAAGTCAATGGATCTTGAGCACATTACAGCGTAAACTTTCCTTTTGTCAAATCCCGCACAACCGTTGAAATCAAATGGTTTAGAAACAGAGTTTCAATAATTGAGAATTCATTTGTTGAAACCAAGAAGAAGCTTACTAAAACAGTTTTATTAACTCACGGTTTAATAAAAGAGAAATTTTGAAACACACTTTATACCAAATTTACCAACATGTCCTCAGGAGCGAAACGTCAGGGAAAGAGCTCTATCTTGAACTCATCACGCCATCGTGCCATCGCAGACATCACCTATACAAAACCTGCCCATAAAATGGGTCAGTTTCACTAAAAACTGGTAGGTGCACAGACAAGACAATATTGAACATAATTAAGCAGAATAATTTAATATGTCAAGTAGACAGGCAATTAGATAGCAATTTGCTTGCAGCAGAGTCATAGAGCAAACTATCATGAGCATAATGCTAAAACTATTACAAGCATTTCACTGGCACAAGTAGGCTAACTATTACAAGCAAAGCACTGCACAAGAAAGTTAACTAGCAAAATACAATGCTTCATCAACCGCACACACAATTCCATAAGTATTGAACCTGTTGTACCCTATAACTTTCATACGTGCATAACTGAACACATTGTGTAATCGGATTTAAATTATGTTTCGATATTAACTGGCCAAGCGGGTACGCACAAGGCACGACTCTAGAAACAGCCTAGACTGATCCGGGGGTTTATTATGCTATGTATTTTATGATAACCCGGATAGCTGACTGAGTCCGCACCTAAGGGGACGGTCGGTGACCAAGAGAGAAATCCCCGAAGCAGCATAAACAATGGATGCATCCCAAACATGGAGAGCTACCACCTAGGATAATTATGGTAGTCCCATTCCCCTAACTCCGATGACTGGGGAAACTGAGTCTTTTGCTCGTAACTGCCATTAATGGCCTGTCCATCGAAGTTTTGTACCTTCCTGTCCTCTCTCCTGACAGGAGTCAGCGATTCGAATGAGTACATCAGGGGTAGTTAACTGAAGACCCATTCTATATACTCTAGTCTTTCGACCCACTCGAGTATCTTGCCAGTGAAGGCGAAAACCTCACTTATTTAGGTGATCATAACATTTTGTTATTTGCACTCATCGAGGTTGCCACAACCTACTCATCCAATCATCGCAACGTAAGAAGACGTACTTGTCAAAAAGTACGGTCGTACATGTCATAAGTACGACTACGATGAAAGGGATATGGTTCCACAAAAGAAACCCCAACAAATATTATCTGCAAAAGAATTAATACAACACAGCCTGACAAGATAAGTTTTGAATTCACTTCAACAACATTTTTCATATTTCATGATGCAAGGTCATCTCGGATCTCTCGTCCGATCAACAAAGTACTTAACATGTTGTGCATGTCTAAAAGTACGCTATATTGAACAATGGAGGTCTGTGGGCTTCTCAAACGGAATACCCAACACCCAACTTCATAACCATTCAAAGAATATAGGAGTGCTCATTTAGCACGATTAATCCTTAAAAGCCATAATGCCACATTAAGTCATTCACACAAGACACAACACTATCAATCTTACATTCAAAATTTATCTTAGTATCGACATGTGACACTAGATTGATACATAAAGAATGGGTCCTTCAACAGAACCCCACTCATTCATATGCTCATGCCCCTAATCGGGGTTATTCGAATTTGGTCGCAACTCGAATCGGGGTTATAAAATATTTCTCCCAAGTGTGTGGACCTGGGAGGGCCTATATGTGACTTCGAAATCCGACCGGACTTAAAACATAACTTTGTAAAAGTTGTGCACTTTGAAGAGCCCTGGGTTTGCAGAAGGAAATCCTCTTTATAAGAACTATATCGCACAAGTACAACTTCTAGTGTTTTGAAAACAAGTGATAACAGGATAGGCACAAGACTATATTTATGTAAGTACATATTTACCATGAGTGTGAGCATATGCAGGTTATAACATGTCAACAAACAACTCTTGACTTGCGATGCCGCACATCGAGGGAAAAGCACATACGTAATACACGAGATACCAAAACCATACATTGACCACTTAGATAGGCAAACACATAAGGTCATAGGTAATACATGAGACACGAAGTCGTACCTCTTTCAAAGGAAACGTGCAGGCAAAAATATAGGGAAGCAAACGAGAGCATAGGTATTGCACGAAGTACGAAACCACACCTCAAGCAAAATAATGATCGAAGAATGAAATTGTACATCGATCCATAGGAACGAACAGGCAAGCATATATTGCAAGCAATTAAGGGCATAAGTATTGCAAAAAGTACGAAACCACCTTCAACCACATAAGCAAATATGCAAATTAATACTCAAAGAGTAAAATCATACATCGACTCATAAATATGTAGTCAAGAAAATATGCAACGCAGAAGCAATATAAATCTAAGCATATCTAGCATGGGCATCTTAATTGTTTCAACTTAAATACGTTCATCAATTGCCCTTTTGTGCGACTTTACCCTACCTTGGGATGTCGTGCAGCTGCGTACGCCTACGCGTGAGGATAATACGAGGGTTGAGCAGTGGAGCACGATCGGGACCTGTTGCGTAAATAGGCAAGAGTGTTAAATATTCAATTTTGCTAATATAATTAATGGTGCGACGAGGACATGGGTAGGTTTAGGCGACAGGGACGAGCCACTCCTGAAAACAGCAAGATGGCAGAGAAAGAGCCATTGCCAAACATAGCGAGGCGGCAGGGGGGCCCTTGGCTCCTACCGACAGAACAACAAATGGCAGGGGCCTCGGCCCCTACCCGACAACAACTGACAGGGAGTAAAACCCTGATTGTTGATGACAGCGAGGCGGCAGGGGACGAGCCCCTGCTGACGGCACTAAAGCGGCAGGGGGCAAGCCCCTGCCAACAGCAGCGAAGCGACAGGGGGAAAATAACCCCTGCCATCGGCAGCGAATCGACAGGGGTCGAGCCCCTGCCGACAACAGCGATTCGGCAGGGGTCGAGCCCCTGCCGACGGCGGCGGATCGGTAGCGAAATGGCAGGGTTCAAGCCCCTGCCGACGGCAGCGATTCGGCAGGGGTTGAGCCCCTGCCGATGGCAGCAAAACAGCAGGGGAGGCAGCCCCTGCCGTCAGCACCGAAGGGGCAGGGGCTAGCCCCTGCCGACGAGAGAGGAATCGGGGCGGCAGGAGCCATCAGCCTCCTGCCGACCCCTTCGCAGATCATGGCAGAGGGGAGGGTGACAGGGGCCAAAGCCCTGTCGGGCTTGAAAAGAAATGGCAGGGGCCATCGGCCCCTGCTGGGTTTTAAAAGAAGAGGGGCCGGGAGACAGGGGGACGACCGACCTCCTGTCGGTCGCCCGATCTCTCACAGGAGTAGACAGAGGCCCCGTAGGCCCCCTGTCGGCCTCAGATGGATACGCAGGGTGCTGCAGGGGTCGTGTGCAGCCTGCCGGCCTCCCTGCGAACCCCTAAGAAGGGAAAAAAAAAGGGAGGCGAAGAGGGAGGGCACGACAGGTGTTGTGCGCCGGCTGCCGGCGTCCTGGCGAGGTGACAGAGAGGGAGATGGGAGGGGGAGGAGGAGAAGGTAGAGTGGTGTACCTGGAAGGAGAGGAGGCGAGGTGGTTGGCGGTCGGCGGCGCGCGCAGGGAAGGAGGAGGCGTCGGTCGGGGTTGCCGGCGAGGTTGTCGCCTGCAAGGAACGAGAAGGGGGGCGGGCCATCTATCCTCCCCTCCCGTAACGCTCTTAAAGAGCTCGGAGAGGGGCGATAAAAGGGGAAACCCCGATGGGTTTCCCTTATCGAGTCGAATGCGCAGGTGAGGGGTTGCGGCGCACAGGGGAGGGTTTGTTTTTAAACAACCCTTCCCTCTGTGTCGGGTTTTAAAACCCTACCGTTAACGGGCCCAACCCGACCCGGCTCGGCTCCGATTAAATTATTTTTTTTTTATATTTTTTTTTTTGTGAAAAACGTGGGTTTTACAGAAAAACCTTGTCTTTCAAAATCACCAATTCCTTTTATTTCAAGAGAAGCCCCATCCGCGGTAGAGACAAAAGAGGGTGACAAATTTTTTGAATATTTAGAAAGTGCAAAAACATTTGGAGTCATATCAAAGGAGGCACCCGAGTCTAAGAGCCAAAGAATCTTACTGAGAGGAGAGAAGGTGGTCATGGCGGCTCCGGAAACGGATCCCTTGAGGAGTGGTTGAAGAGCTTCCATGATTTGATTGAGAGACAAAGTAGCATGGTCACCATCTTCTTCCATTTAGGGCATACCAATTTAATGTGACCCGGTTCTTTGCAAAAGTGGCATATGGTCTTACTATAATCTCTTCTTCCATAATGCCCACCATTTTCTCTTCCTCCTTGATGTTTGTTAAAATGAGGGGGTTTATAGGTTTTAACATTATTCCCCGATCTTGAGACGGCATAAGCACCCTCATCCTCATCTTTAGAGGGAATGGCCAACACACTTAGATTGGTTTTATTCATTCACAATCTAGTTTCTTCTCCACTTAATTTGGTAAGCACATCTTCCAATGGAGGAGAAGAGAAAGAAGACAAGAGGGAGGATCTAGTTTGTTCAAACTCGGGTCTAAGCCCATTTAAAAAGTTAAAGAAATGATCATCTTCTAATTGTTTGGCCCTCAATTCAATAGCCTCACCACTCCATTTAGGTTCTTGGAGAGCAAGCTCATCCCAAATAGTGGATAACTCGGCAAAATACTCTCTAACGGACATTTCTCCATGTTGAAGGGTTAAAGCCTTCTTTTGGAGATAGTATTTATGGGACAAATCTCTTGAAGTATACATTCTTTCAAGATATTCTCATACTTGATATGCCTTTTTGAACTTTAGAATGTTGGCATTAATTTTGGTCTCAACCGAAGAGAAGAACCATTAGAGTATTTTGTAATTTTTCATTTCCCACTCTTCATGCTTCTTATTGTAATCTTCAAAAGCCTTTTCTCTTTCTTTTCCCTCAAGAACCTTGATCTCCCCTCTCTCAAAGATAGTAAATTTAGGTTCGGGTTCGGGAATAGTTCCTTGAACATATCCCCAAAGACCCTTTCCTTTTATATGGGCCTCCATATTCCCGGCTCATACATGATAATTCGTTTCATTTAATTTGAAGTCAAGAGAGAAGTGTGAATCCTTTTCGCCCATTAGAGAGGATACAAAGAGAAATAAATGCGTACCACAATGCGAAATGAGTTCCTTCTTGATGTAGAAAGCTTCTAAAATATAGAATGAAGGACCGAGTCTTCACTCCAACCACCACAACTTAATGGCACGCTTTACGAGGTACTCCAACGAAGAGAGAAAAATGCACGATCTTCTTTTCCTTTGAGCCTAGCTCTGATACCATGTGAAAATATTTCAAAAAGGAGATAAAGTGTGCGATAAGCACAACACCACCAATGTGCACAAATGCACACGAACACTTAGAATAAATGTACACAAAGGTACAATAAAGAAACTCAAATGCACAAAGGCATACAAAATATAAAGAATTTTATTGAGAGGAATGGAGAACAAAACCTCCAAGAAGTAGTTTTTACAAAGGGGGAACTCCCCTATTTATAAGCAAGCAAGAAGCCTTGGAGGGGCTCCACTAGCTGTTGGAGCCCCTCCAACGGTTAGAATTCTAACCGTTGGAGAGGCCCAACAGCTAGTGTTGAGCCCCCTCCAAGTTGACTTGAGTCAACAAAAAAGAAAGAATAAAATGAAAAGAAGAAAGAAAAAAAGAAAAAGTAAAAGTACAAAAACATTACAGCATATTCATAATTATGAATATGCGCAAAAGAAGGGAAATGACTATAATACCCTTACGGGTTTTACAAGAAGAGAGAGAAACATATATATTTACATATATATATATATATAAAGATAGATACATATACATCATGTATATATGTATATGTATCTCTCTTTATATATATATGTAAATATATACAAAAGAGAGATACAATTTAACAGGTACATCCTTGAAGCAATGGGATATGAACCAGTATCCTTCGTCCTGAGCGTCTTCAAACACCTCCTGCTAGCCAGGTGTGCTCAAGCCACAGTTGCAGCACTTGGATAATTGATTCATATGTTGTTGATCATATGGCTGGTATGAGATCCCTTTTAGTCCTCCTGAGCCTAATAGGAACTTAGCTATTGCAGATGGATCACTATTTTCAATTCTTGGAAAAGAAACTTTACTTGCTCTGTGTTTTCCACTAAAATCTGTTCTACATACTCCTAAATCCTCGTAAATGTTTGATAATGTAAGCACCATTACCAAAAATCTTAATTGCATAGTAACCTTTTCTCTCTCTTATTATGTCTTTCAAGGCCCGAAATAGGCAGGATCTTTGGATGTGAACATGAGGATCGAGCATTATACGAACTAAGCACATCTCTTAAGTCAACTTTGAGTAGTTACTCCTCAGAGTCATAGACAAGGTAATAGGCATCCCATATAGATGGTGGCTGGTTGACCTTTGGACTTTTGTACACAATTTTATATTGGGGGTAAACTAGTCTCTTGGGTGTAAAGAGGCTTTAGTACCTAATCTCTCTTTTTGTTTTCTTATCACTTCTTCTTCTTCATCTTCTTCTTCTTCTTCTCTTTCACTTCCATCTTTCTCTACTCTCTTCTTTTGCATTTTTTAATAGAATAGGTTGATACCAAATGTAACGCCCCGAAATTTAACCCAAATTTTTAAGGATTTTTTTTTTTTTTTAAACGGAAACAACTAATAATTCCTGGGTTAAGCATTTCAGAACGGTACAGGAAGGTAAAAGCAAACCACACCATTTATTTTTATTTCAATAATAATAGAATCCAACATCAGAGTTTTCACATTATGAATCTCAAATTAAATTTTCAATCTGAAAGAAAGTAGGATCGCCAGGGAACAAATAGATCCAGTCCTGATCAGCGCCTCATCCTGCTTCGCTCATGGACTACTCTGTGCCTGAAAATGATAAAAATTATAGGAATTAGACTACCACGTCTAAGTAGGAAAACTGTAATTATTCTTGCAAGTAGATCATGTGTCAGGTGTGTGATGTGGGTGTCGTGTGTGATTTTCAGTCTATATATAAACACATAAGGAAGTCGATGCAACAGCAATAACAGACATATATCTAAATAAAAAGGTAGATTATGTAACAGTTATAGTTAATCACAAAAAGCATTTTATGCAACTACAACAATTAAGCAAGGTATTAAGCAATTAAAGCAGAACTTACACTAACATGAATAACATCTATATAACATCCATAATATGAATTCAATTAACTAATATATATGCACGGTTTAGGATGTCGTTTTCATCATAAGCACCAAATATAAAGCATGATGGAAGAGTATGCAAATGTCTCTTTAATGACTTGAACACAGTGTTACCTAACTGTTCTAATTGATATTTATCTTTTCTTTTCCCACGAGTACACGCGGGCCAAGTCAACCATCTCAGAAGAAAACGTTCGGGAGTATATTATTCAAGGGTATTTTATTAACCCGAACATTCTAACTGAGACTGAAATCCCAAGGGAGCGGCCAGTGACCGAGAGAAACTCCCAAAGGCCAAAACCAAAACAAGATGCATCCCTAACTTCTGCAGAAGAACAAAGAACTACCACCTAGGACAAAGTTGGTAGTCTGGGTCCCCCAACTCTGAGGACTGGGACCAACGAGTCGCTTTACGCTCGAAACCAAAACACGTGTCCCCAGAGTTTTGTACCACCTACCCTCTCCAAGGTAAGCCCAAGAACTGAGTGGGTTAATCTTTTCATTTAATTTATTTTCCGAAGTACGGGGTATTTTCCCCAACTTCCCCCCCACTACCACAGCAGTAGAACTCCTAACCTTAGTCATTTTACTAAGGTGAAATAGGACAGTCCCCATTTATTTGCCATATTGATTTCATAACCCACCCTAGGTGCTTCGGTGCCTTTAAACCAGCCAAGCACAATGCCCGGTGCCTTTAAACCAGTTAGACATTCAATCATTTATAATAAGTTTTTTCATCAGTTTCATTGTCATAGCCTACAAGCTAATAGTTCCAATACCCGTATCGGGTATTCAACCCATTTTGTCCGTTAGGCAAAGTTTTCCAATGTAATACCCTACTAAGTGAAACTATCTTTTATTGGTTATAGCATATCAAATGACAATATTAACAGCATATTGCAACATCGACCGAACAAGACATACCAAATAAAGTATCTCGAACATCACTAAGAAGCACATGATTTAATCCAATTTATTCTGAGAAAACAATGAATTCCACTTAAACGAATCACATCCAGCATACTTTAACTATGAGAAAAAAACTTATGAGACTGTAACATATAGAATTTCACCCAACCTCATGCATACAATTATACACTCTTATACATGGTTTCAAGTACTCAGATCTGATCACATCTAACAAACTAATAGAAAACTACAGACTTAATAGAAAACCCCAAATTAACGTATTGCTCTAGTATTACAACCATCAAAATAGCATAACATCTTTATACTGTCATACACTTAGGGATTTGTTATTTTAACAAAACACACACTACAGACTTAATAGAAAACCCCAAATTAACGTATTGCTCTAGTATTACAACCATCAAAATAGCATAACATCTCTATACTGTCATACACTTAGAGATTTGTTATTTTAACAAAACACACATTCCTGATTTACTATTTTAATATGTCAATCATGCAAACTCACAATTTACTGTTTAAACATGTCACCAATTCCGATCAATATAATCATGAATCATGCATATACAAGAATGAAACATGAATCATCCCACAGTGATTTTATCACAGTTCCTAATAAAATTTATTCAGGAAAAACCCAAATCCATTTTCTATCGAACACCCTAAGAGTTCAAACCCTGACTATATGTATGATTACCAGGAAATTCCTAAAGTATACCTACTTTAATGATACACAAATGTCATCATTGTACACATGTAATCAGAGGAATTCAATTCTGATAAAAATGAATAAAGTATGGTTACAGGTAGTTAAAACATAGGTATTCAGTCTTAATAGCATTTAATAACAGCATATTAATAGAGAAAATGACCGGAAAGGAAATCTGATAACAGGTTAGACCTTACTCATTTACACAGATTCAGTTATGCATCACAGGGATTTGATAACCATTGTTATGTAATCTTAAATGAACCAGACTCAAGGGATCGGCTAACCTGTTATAAGTAAATTTCTATTATAAAAGAGTTTCTATTATTTAGGAACCATTTCACATTTTAACAACTTGTGCATCATAATGGCAACTCGTATAACTAAAACTCATAAAATGTATTACAGTATACAACCAAGAGTTGAACCCACCCAAATCGATGTGGATTTGAGACTTTAGGGTTAGGGTTTGGGGGTTTTCTGGCGTGGGATTTACCGAAATCCCCAACTGTCACAACACCCCTCGTGATTTGGGGATTTTCGATTCCCCCCTTCCCACTCATTCACACCCCCAACACGCGAGTTACCTACAGGAAAAAAAACAGTAACCTACCATTATCCGGCGAGGTTGTTGCGGCATCCACGAGAGGGGTCGGTCGGCCTGGACAGCACCTCCACCAGCGAGGTTGGCTCCTCACTGCGAGGCCTCGAGCTGCGGCTTGGGATTGGAGGGAGCTTCGAGGTTTAGAAAGGTAGAAAAGAGTGAGAGAGAGAATGGGACAGCGAGAGAGGGAGAAGGAAGGGTTCGGGGTCCCTCCTTTGTAGGTGGGTGGCCTCCCGAAAAGGAAGGGAGGTATACCCTCCCGGCGGCTGCGGGGTGTTTTCCCCCAACTCCCCATCCCTTTGCGTGTTAGGGTTCAGCCGAACCCTAACACCCGATATATCGGGGGAGGGGTTCTCCCCCCTCTCAGGTTATGTTTATCGGGCGGCCCTCCTATCGCCCCCCCCCCCCTCTTTATTCCTCCCTGTAATAAAAGTTTATTACAGGGAGTGGGTCGGGTCCGGGTCCGACCCCCGACCCGTGAGGCTGGACCCAATTTGATTTGGGTCCAGGTCGCATGAACATTAGTGGACCCAGGGGTTGGATCCACTTGGGTCCGAACCGTGGATTTGAAAAATCTATTTTCTTAAATATTTATTTATATAATATTACTAGAATACACTAATATACGCAATTTTCTTTTGGATCCAATAACGGATCCTAGGCCCAAATCCACATAATTCTTAAGTTTTAGTGTAAAATTTGTGGTTCTTACATCCTTTCCTCCTAAAAAAAAAAATCGTCCTCGAAATTTACCTGTCGGTGTTTACTCGAACAGCTCGGGGTATTTTTCTCGCATATTAGCCTCCGGTTCCCACGTGCTTTCATCGATGCCATGGTGTTGCCATCTCACCTTGACGAGAGGAATGGTCTTTGATCTCAAGATTCGCTCACTTCGTTCCAATATCTCCACTGGTTTTTCCTCCATTGTTAGGTCTTCCCTTATATCTACGTCCTCATATTGGATGACATGTGACGGATCTTGAAGATATTTTCTCAACATAGATACATGGAATACGTTATGTATCTGAGTATACTGAGGAGGTAGGGCTATACGATAGGCTGTTTCCCCAACCCGTTCCAAAATCTCAAAAGGTCTGACATATCTGGGATTCAATTTTCCTTTCTTACCAAAACGAACACACACTTTTGGTGGGTGATACCTTCACAAAGACTCGATCCCCCACATCAAAAGTGAGCTCCCTGCGCCTTTGATCTGCATAACTCTTTTGTCGACTCTGGGCTGTGAGCAGTCTATCTCTTATCATCTTTATCTGTTGGGTGTAATGTTGTAACACGATTGGTGATTCTACCGACCGTTCTCCAATTTCGTCCCAATACACAGGCGATCTACAGGGTCTTCCGTACAGAGCTTCGAAATGAGCCATGCCGATACTCGCATGGTAACTATTATTGTAGGCATATTCGGCTAAAACAACATGCTTGTCCCACTCACCTTTTCAATCCAGCATACATGCTCGCAGCATATCTTCTAGTGTCTGGATAGTCCTCTCTGATTGTCCGTCAGTCTGGGGATGAAAAGCAGTACTCAGCTTCAGTTTCGTACCCAAGGCCTGTTGCAACTGACCCCAAAACCGAGAAGTAAATCGAGGATCTCGATCTGAGATAATAGAAACTGGTACTCCATGCAGTCGAACAACCTCTTTGATGTATAAGTCTGCTAAGCTCTCGAGGGGTGGATTTATTCGTATGGGTAGAAAGTGAGCCGATTTGGTCAATCGATCCACTATTACCCATATAGCGTCATGTTGTTTCCGTGTTTTGAGCAAACCCACCACGAAATCCATGGTAATTTCTTCCCATTTCCACTGTGGAATCTCCATTTGCTGCATCATTCCGCCAGGCTTCTGATGTTCCACCTTGACTTGCTGACAAGTCAAACACTTCGAGACATAACTTGCGACCTCACGCTTCATTCCATTCCACCAATACCCTCGTAAATCTTTAAACATTTTTGTGCCCCCTGGGTGTATGGTGTATTTGGACCTATGTGCTTCTCCCAATAGTTCTTCTTTCAACTTGGGATCACTAGGGACCCAAAGTCGCTTTTTCATCCAGATACTGCCATCTTCCTTGAGTGAGAAATGTGACTTCTCTTGTTGGGCTAGTGACTTCAATTTCTCATATTGGGGATCCTCTTTCTGACCTTCAATAATCTTTGTAAGGATCTCTGGATGAGCAGATAAATTAGATAACTTGATACTTCCCCCGACATCTGCGAACGGTTTCCAATCAATGAATTCCTCCACCAAATTCCACCCTTTTGTCAATAGACTGGACAAACTGCAGCCAGCTTTGCGACTGAGAGCGTCAGCTACCACATTTGCCTTTCCTGGGTGATAGGAAATGGTAAAATCGTAATCCTTTATAAACTCCAACCATCGTCGTTGTCGCATGTTCAACTCTTTCTGGGAAAACAGGTACTTGAGACTTTTGTGATCAGTAAATACCTCGAATTGTTCTTCATACAGGTAATGTCGCCACATTTTCAAAGCGAACACTACGGCTGCCAATTCGAGATCATGAGTTGGGTAGTTTCGTTCATGAATCTTTAATTGACGAGAGGCATATGCTATCACCTTACCATTTTGCATTAAAACACATCCCAACCCAGTACCTGATGCGTCGGAGTAGACCACAAAACCACCATGACCTGAAGGTAAAGCCAACACTGGTGCGGTGGTAAGCTTCTTCTTTAAGATTTGGAAACTCTCCTCGCACTTATCCGTCCATTCGAACTTGATTCCTTTCCTCAGGAGCTTGGTCATGGGCATAGCAATCCGTGAAAAGTCCTGAATGAATCTTCTATAATAGCCTGCTAATCCCAGAAAACTCCTGATATCACTGATATTCTGCGGTTGACCCCAATTTAATACAGCTTCAACCTTAGCCGGGTCCACAGCGACTCCATCTCGCGATATAACATGACCCAAGAACATGACCTTCTCGAGCCAGAATTCGCACTTGGAGAATTTGGCGAACAATTGGTGTTCCTTGAGAGTCCCCAATACGATCCTCAAATATTCACGATGTTGCTCTATGCTTTCAGAGTATATAAGTATATCATCAATAAAAACAATCACAAAAGTATCCAAGTACGCTCTGAATACCCGATTCATCAAATCCATGAATGCGGCGGGAGCATTTGTCAGTCTGAATGGCATAACTACGAACTCGTAGTGACCGTACCTTGTTCTAAAGGCTGTCTTGGGAATATCATCATCCTTGATCCGAAGTTGGTGATACCCAGATCTAAGATCGATTTTTGAAAACACCTTAGCCTTTTGCAATTGGTCGAACAAGTCTTCAATGCGAGGTAGGGGATACTTATTTTTTACTGTTGCTTGATTCAACATCCGATAGTCTATACACAACCTCATAGAACCATCTTTCTTCTTTACAAACAGAACTGGTGCTCCCCATGGTGACACGCTTGGTCTAATGAAACCTTGTTCCATCAACTCTTGGAGTTGTTTCTTCAGCTCCTCCAACTCTACTGGAGCCATACGATAAGGTGCTTTCGAGATTGGTGCTGTCCCAGGCACCAACTCGATATGAAAATCCACCTCACGCTGTGGAGGTAGTCCAGGCAACTCATCCGGAAACACTTCTGGAAATTCACGAACCACTTCAAGTTCTTCTAATGGTGTGACCTTCGACTCGCAGGAGAATACATTTACTAGGAATGCCCGGCACCCCTGTCGCATATACTTCTGAACCTTTAATATAGATACAATTTGACCCTTCACTGTAGGTCTAGAGAGCCGAAACTCAACCTTTGGCAATCCTGGTTGGGACAAAACCACTTTTCCTTGGCGGCAGAGAACATTGGCATAATGTTCATATAACCAATTCATCCCCAATATGACATCATATTCAGTCATATCGAGCAGGATTAGGTCAGCCGGTAAGTTCTGCCCTTCCAGTACAATTACGACATTAGGGATGTAGTTTACACATATCGAATTATATCCTATCGGATTATACACATATAATTCATGTTTCAGAGATTCAGTATGTGCCCCAAGTAATTTTGCAAACTCTACTGATATGAACGAATGTGTAGCACCACAGTCAAATAGAACAAGTGCAGCACAGCCATTGACAAATACAGTACCTTGTACCAGATTTCCTTTCTCCAACTCTTCTGCAGTGGTGGCATATACTCGTCCCGGCACCCTCTTCTGTGCATTTTGTTGTGGTGTTTGCTGCGGCTGAGATGGTTGATGCTGCTGCCCTCCTCCGGCATTATGTTTCTGCATATCCGCCATCTTCTTGTGGCACTGACGGGCATAATGACCCATCTTCCCACAGTAGAGACACGCTCCGGTGTCTCTAGGGCAAGGTTGTCCGTAGTGGGACCGATTGCACTTCTGGCACACCCGATTTTGTCCCTGTTGCTGCGGAGGACGATTTCCACCATTGTACTTCTGTTTCTTGTAAGGTGGCTGGTACTTCTTGCCACCGTGGTGCTGATGTGGACCTGCTCCCCGCTTCCCCGGTGTGTCCTTTTGACTCTTCCTTGATCGCTCTCATTCTTCATTCAACATAGTAGCCACTTCGATGGCTTGTGCGAGAGTCGACGGCAGATTTATCATCACTCGTGGTCGTAATCCGTCCTTGAGTCCACAGACATACCTAGTTGCTCTGGCTTTATCATTCGCGAACAAATTTGGGCAATAACGCTTCAAGGTCCGAAATTTGGTAGTGTATTCCACCAAATTCATATTTCCTTGAGTAAGCTCCAAGAACTCCTGATGCTTCTGATCACGAGCGTACTGGGGGAAATGTCTCTAAAAATGTCTGCTTGAAATCTTCCCAAGGAATAGTATCCACTCCGGCAAAGTGGATGGTTCGGGTTGTGTCCCACCATTTCTGTGCATCTTCCGTCAAGCGGTAAGTGCCGAAGTCCGTTTGCTTATCCTCGAGAACAGACAGAACCCGAAAAGCTCGTTCTGTCTCTGCAATCCAACTCTCGGCTAGTTCAGGATCGGCCTTGCCTGAGAAGGTAGGCGGGTTCAACTTCAAGAACTTCTCATACGTGATTGTGCTCGTATTATTCCTTTCGCTTATGGTTGCGGCTAACTCCGCCTGGTGGCGCATTTGAGTGTCCATGGTTTGAGCCAAGTTACCGAGAGTTTCCATCACGAAACCCCTTTGGTCCTGCCATTCGTTTGCCGTGCTCGAACTAGCTTGGGATTGACGGTACATCTAATAACCATTTCAGTACACACAGTTTTACTATCTTTGCATTATAGTGTTTCAAAAATCATTACAGGTATATATTTATACTTATATAGGAGAAACAATATAATTAGCATGAATACTAAAGTAAAATAACTAAAATATACTCACAGAGCGATCTCAGGATGTGGCATGACCGTGAACTTTGATTTATTGTTCCCAGGCTCTGATACCATAACTGTAACGCCCCGAAATTTAACCCAAATTTTTAAGGATTTCTTTTTTTTTTTTAACGGAAACAACTAATAATTCCCGGGTTAAGCATTTCAGAACGGTACAGGAAGGTAAAAGCAAACCACACCATTTATTTTTATTTCAATAATAATAGAATCCAACATCAGAGTTTTCACATTATGAATCTCAAATTAAATTTCCAATCTGAAAGAAAGTAGGATCGCCAGGGAACAAATAGATCCAGTCCTGGTCAGCGCCTCATCCTGCTTCGCTCATGGACTACTCTGTGCCTGAAAATGATAAAAATTATAGGAATTAGACTACCACGTCTAAGTAGGAAAACTGTAATTATTCTTGCAAGTAGATCATGTGTCAGGTGTGTGATGTGGGTGTCGTGTGTGATTTTCAGTCTATATATAAACACATAAGGAAGTCGATGCAACAGCAATAACAGACATATATCTAAATAAAAAGGTAGATTATGTAACAGTTATAGTTAATCACAAAAAGCATTTTATGCAACTACAACAATTAAGCAAGGTATTAAGCAATTAAAGCAGAACTTACACTAACATGAATAACATCTATATAACATCCATAATATGAATTCAATTAACTAATATATATGCACGGTTTAGGATGTCGTTTTCATCATAAGCACCAAATATAAAGCATGATGGAAGAGTATGCAAATGTCTCTTTAATGACTTGAACACAGTGTTACCTAACTGTTCTAATTGATATTTATCTTTTCTTTTCCCACGAGTACACGCGGGCCAAGTCAACCATCTCAGAAGAAAACGTTCGGGAGTATATTATTCAAGGGTATTTTATTAACCCGAACATTCTAACTGAGACTGAAATCCCAAGGGAGCGGCCAGTGACCGAGAGAAACTCCCAAAGGCCAAAACCAAAACAAGATGCATCCCTAACTTCTGCAGAAGAACAAAGAACTACCACCTAGGACAAAGTTGGTAGTCTGGGTCCCCCAACTCTGAGGACTGGGACCAACGAGTCGCTTTACGCTCGAAACCAAAACACGTGTCCCCAGAGTTTTGTACCACCTACCCTCTCCAAGGTAAGCCCAAGAACTGAGTGGGTTAATCTTTTCATTTAATTTATTTTCCGAAGTACGGGGTATTTTCCCCAACTTCCCCCCCACTACCACAGCAGTAGAACTCCTAACCTTAGTCATTTTACTAAGGTGAAATAGGACAGTCCCCATTTATTTGCCATATTGATTTCATAACCCACCCTAGGTGCTTCGGTGCCTTTAAACCAGCCAAGCACAATGCCCGGTGCCTTTAAACCAGTTAGACATTCAATCATTTATAATAAGTTTTTTCATCAGTTTCATTGTCATAGCCTACAAGCTAATAGTTCCAATACCCGTATCGGGTATTCAACCCATTTTGTCCGTTAGGCAAAGTTTTCCAATGTAATACCCTACTAAGTGAAACTATCTTTTATTGGTTATAGCATATCAAATGACAATATTAACAGCATATTGCAACATCGACCGAACAAGACATACCAAATAAAGTATCTCGAACATCACTAAGAAGCACATGATTTAATCCAATTTATTCTGAGAAAACAATGAATTCCACTTAAACGAATCACATCCAGCATACTTTAACTATGAGAAAAAAACTTATGAGACTGTAACATATAGAATTTCACCCAACCTCATGCATACAATTATACACTCTTATACATGGTTTCAAGTACTCAGATCTGATCACATCTAACAAACTAATAGAAAACTACAGACTTAATAGAAAACCCCAAATTAACGTATTGCTCTAGTATTACAACCATCAAAATAGCATAACATCTCTATACTGTCATACACTTAGGGATTTGTTATTTTAACAAAACACACACTACAGACTTAATAGAAAACCCCAAATTAACGTATTGCTCTAGTATTACAACCATCAAAATAGCATAACATCTCTATACTGTCATACACTTAGAGATTTGTTATTTTAACAAAACACACATTCCTGATTTACTATTTTAATATGTCAATCATGCAAACTCACAATTTACTGTTTAAACATGTCACCAATTCCGATCAATATAATCATGAATCATGCATATACAAGAATGAAACATGAATCATCCCACAGTGATTTTATCACAGTTCCTAATACAATTTATTCAGGAAAAACCCAAATCCATTTTCTATCGAACACCCTAAGAGTTCAAACCCTGACTATATGTATGATTACCAGGAAATTCCTAAAGTATACCTACTTTAATGATACACAAATGTCATCACTGTACACATGTAATCAGAGGAATTCAATTCTGATAAAAATGAATAAAGTATGGTTACAGGTAGTTAAAACATAGGTATTCAGTCTTAATAGCATTTAATAACAGTATATTAATAGAGAAAATGACCGGAAAGGAAATCTGATAACAGGTTAGACCTTACTCATTTACACAGATTCAGTTATGCATCACAGGGATTTGATAACCATTGTTATGTAATCTTAAATGAACCAGACTCAAGGGATCGGCTAACCTGTTATAAGTAAATTTCTATTATAAAAGAGTTTCTATTATTTAGGAACCATTTCACATTTTAACAACTTGTGCATCATAATGGCAACTCGTATAACTAAAACTCATAAAATGTATTACAGTATACAACCAAGAGTTGAACCCACCCAAATCGATGTGGATTTGAGACTTTAGGGTTAGGGTTTGGGGGTTTTCTGGCGTGGGATTTACCGAAATCCCCAACTGTCACAACACCCCTCGTGATTTGGGGATTTTCGATTCCCCCCTTCCCACTCATTCACACCCCCAACACGCGAGTTACCTACAGGAAAAAAAACAGTAACCTACCATTATCCGGCGAGGTTGTTGCGGCATCCACGAGAGGGGTCGGTCGGCCTGGACAGCACCTCCACCGGCGAGGTTGGCTCCTCACTGCAAGGCCTCGAGCTGCAGCTTGGGATTGGAGGGAGCTTCGAGGTTTAGAAAGGTAGAAAAGAGTGAGAGAGAGAATGGGACAGCGAGAGAGGGAGAAGGAAGGGTTCGGGGTCCCTCCTTTGTAGGTGGGTGGCCTCCCGAAAAGGAAGGGAGGTATACCCTCCCGGCGGCTGCGGGGTGTTTTCCCCCAACTCCCCATCCCTTTGCGTGTTAGGGTTCAGCCGAACCCTAACACCCGATATATCGGGGGAAGGGTTCTCCCCCCTCTCAGGTTATGTTTATCGGGCGGCCCTCCTATCGCCCCCCCCCCCCCCTCTTTATTCCTCCCTGTAATAAAAGTTTATTACAGGGAGTGGGTCGGGTCCGGGTCCGACCCCCGACCCGTGAGGCTGGACCCAATTTGATTTGGGTCCAGGTCGCATGAACATTAGTGGACCCAGGGGTTGGATCCACTTGGGTCCGAACCGTGGATTTGAAAAATCTATTTTCTTAAATATTTATTTATATAATATTACTAGAATACACTAATATACGCAATTTTCTTTTGGATCCAATAACGGATCCTAGGCCCAAATCCACATAATTCTTAAGTTTTAGTGTAAAATTTGTGGTTCTTACACCAAAGATTAGACAGATGCAACTGAAGATTTACATGGGGGGCAACTGGAAAACTATCTTGCAATTCTTGCATGATCTAGTGCCAAATATGAGTATCAGGCCAATACAACACCCAACATTCGCACGTGGTATGTAAAGTTCTCTAACCAAAGGTTGTTACCTAGCACATCATTCTGCTCCCCAACTTGTTTTAGGAAAATAACATAATAAGGCAGGCCCCCAAGGGGGTTGGTGCAGTGGGGTGGGGCCTTGACTGCTAGACGGGCAGTCAAAGTTCGATTCCCATGGGTGTCGCCCCTCTGCACAAGCCAATGCATAGCATAGGCCCCGGGGGCAGGGGTCCTAACCCCGGAGTTTTACGCTTCCGGCAGGCTGAGCCAGAGCGCCCAGGTCTTCATGCTGGGTGCGGTTTCTTCCGGTTATAAATCTAAAAAAAGAGGTCTATCTTCTCGATAGCAACCTTGCTCCTTTTGTTACCTAAGTATGAGAGGTGGTAGCTATGTGTTAAGATTGTCAATAATAACCATCCATTGTAGTCCTATTTTTCATCAATAAAATACATGATTTGGGTCATGGTGAGGTTCGTATTGGGTTTATATACTAATTGATCATTGATAAGATGTACTATTTCCCTTCGCTGTCAACTGCTACAATTAAGCTTTCATGTGGTATGTTTCCATCTTAGTTAGACTATAACATAGAGATTTTTCAAATCAGTAACCAAAGACATAGAATTAATGGTAGAGGAAGAACAAAGAAAGAAAAACATCTTTAGACCATAAAGAGATGCAGGATAGCAAGCTGAAGGAATACAATGCCTAAGGAGCCACTTCTCATCCAAAGATTGGAAGCATTACTACGAAAAGCTAAAACCTTTAGAAATTAAGCAAAGCTACCTCGTAAGTGCTCCACTCATATCCTAGCATTATTGGAGTAACAAATCCCTCATCCAGCTACCAATCTCCGATCCCAAAAACCTACAGTTTAGAAAGAAAATTAAACAGAAAACGGCAACTATAAACCTTCAGAAGAAAAACAAAACCGCACAACAATCTTCGCCGTGAAAGAACCCGAAACTCGGATGAAGTACCTTTGCCAACCATCGATCCACCCCGATATCACAAGCAAAGACGACTCTCAGCCTCCAAAACCCTCAAACCTACTTCGCCAACCAAGGAACCCAAGTCAGGCAACAAACGAGGATCCCCTTGTACAAGTCCCAATCAAAAATCCCAATCGCGAAAACAGCACTCAGAATCAACAATCATAACCTTCACAGCACGAGAGCTCACAGAAAACCCTAGCCGTAGTCCAGAATCATCGTGTCACTCCTCTGTCGTAGCGGCAAAACCTTTCCGCCAAAAAAAGAAAAAAGTAACAAAAATAGAAAAGGGAGAAAGATCAAAAACACTTTTACAGTCCTCAGCAAGAAGAAGAAGAAGAAAGAAGAACGGAGAAGAAAGACTGAAAGGAAGAAGTAAGAAACAGAAACCCTAACGATGGAAGGCGAAAGCTGAAGGGGTTTCACAGAAAAAAAATACAGAAGCCAAAGAAAAATAGAGGATTAGGAAAGCCAAAACTGATTTTTATCGAGTAAACTCGAATAAATATGGATAACTTTTAACGCCGAAGAATTTAAGAAAATAGGAAAAACTCGGAAATTCGAACTCTCCAGGTCTTCAAACTTCACTCCTTTTGTCGGCTCTCTCACGGAGAAAGAAAGAGAGCAGGGTTAGAGAGAGAGAGAGAATAAGGGTGGGGGAGCGTAGAGGGAGGTAACGACACGTGTCGGGAGGATCGAAGAGGGGAGGCGAAAACGTGTCGCGCTGGGCGAAACTTGTGGACAGGAGCGGAGAGTGGAGATACGATCCCTCTCTCGCTTCCCATTGGTTGCTAGCTTTCACTATGCCATCAGATTGTTGCCACGTGGAATTAAGCTGGCCGAGAAAGAGCTGGCGTGCTTCACTATGTAGACTGCAGGG
The DNA here is from genome assembly GCF_984573655.1 of Nuphar pumila. NCBI lineage: Eukaryota > Viridiplantae > Streptophyta > Magnoliopsida > Nymphaeales > Nymphaeaceae > Nuphar > Nuphar pumila. The sequence goes on along the minus strand of NC_143262.1, from coordinate 30,821,359 downwards.
GGAGTAGGTGGGAAGCGCCCCTAGCGTGTTAGCGTAGGGGCGCCTCTGATGCCATTTATCCTTGTTTTGGGAGCACTGCGACGGAGTGCATGGCGTTGCTGTACAGAATCCACGATGAACTCCGCCGTTTGGGAGCGATGTTTTGTCGTAGCATGCGTAAAACCCACTTCGATCCACAAATTCGACACCCACCTTCAGAGGTAGGCTTTGGCAATTCTAAGAACTGACATAGGTTTTGACGACCTCTCCAAGACTGGGCCGTCTCACCATAGTCCCAACTTGGAAAGGGCTCCATGTTGGGTGGGTTTTTTAAGGGAGTACTGGGAGAAAAGAAAGACTTTCTACGCAGTTTCAACTGGGGAGAGACTCCAGCTGGGTGGGTCGTGCTCGGTTAGACTTGGAGTAACGTGCAGGTTCGTAACAAATCGTCAACCTCATTGGACATGAATCTTTAACTAGATGTTCCACTGTTTTTGGGCCAACGCAAACTCATTTGGGACAGTTTTTTCTCGGCCACACGTGCCAACTCGAAACTTTGAATCAAGGAAATAGGCCTCGCGGCTTGGACCTCAATCTACAGGTCCCGCTTGAAAGGTTAGTGTTAGGACCTAGGTTAGATCTTTTTTGAAATTGATAAGAAAGCAAACACAAAGGGGATGTGTTTTCTTGAATATATAATTTTCATGGTATATTTAATCAAATTATATCATATAAGGTATAAAATATAACTATATAATATGGTGAGTAAAATTTAGAAGATTTAGAAAATAAGGAGAAATGATTTGACAAAAAAAAATAATAACAAAAGAGTTGCAAAAAAATAAGAACAAGATTGATACTTTAAATTAGGGAAAACATTATAAAAAGGTTCAGGAGGGACTCATGCGCCCCCCCCCCCCCAATTAACTCTTGTTTGATTTTTTTTTTCAAACATAAGGAGTTAAATATATGTGAACACTTAAATAAACATGAGCAATTACATATGCATGCACTTACCATTGTAGAACTAGCGACCCTTTATGCATGAATTGTTTAATTGTATTTAATTAGATTTTTTTTAACATTTTCTTAACTTTCCAATACAGCAAACGATTCATAAAAACTCTATATAAGAGAGATACAAACGATTTATCAGACAAGTGTCAGGCCAGTTGTGCACAATAGTAGGCAAAGTGCATTAGGATGAGCAAAAATATGCAAACTGGATTGAGTTTTTCAATTGTTTTTCACTAACAACATGTCATACATCATTAAAAAAAATTAAACACTAACAGTACCTATTTTCTTACAAATAAACTATCTTTTGATAGCTATTAAACCAAAAAAATGATTCATCATCCAGAAAACTATTTTCTCATAATGCATCCTCCTACTAAATTCAAAATCCATTTTTTTTCAATTACACCAACACCCACATCATTTTATTTATTGTCAATTTTTTTTTGGAACTGATCCGACCCCACTATAGAATCTGATCAATCCTCCTTGCTTTACTACCCAATCTGATCCACAAAGGGTTTTCGTTTGAACCCCTTCATGCATTGGTTTTGGGCTAATCAACTAAGCCCGATTTGCCCGTATTTTGCTAAAATTTATAAAACTTTTCATCTTATTTTATGTTTTAGCCTTGTATACAAATCATAATTTTTTTACATGTATATGTGTGTATACATATCATATTTGATATGTATATACGACATATGTGTATACAACCCAAATTCTATTTTATTCTTGAAATCGATTTGAGTAAGAATCGTGTCTTAGAAGCAGTTTTTTTTATTTTGAAAACCGTTTCTATGCCAAATATGATAGAACCAACATTGAATCCTCATATGAGAGGTTAAACGCAGGGTTTTACCTATTCAACATTGGAATAAACTCAAGTATATAAGTTTTAATCTTTGGGTAAAGAATAGAACCTCATACCTTTTTTGCGAAAACAACAGATTCATTCACTGAAAGGACCGGTTCTCCAACACAATCTGCTTCCTCCTTTCGAATTATGGTTGCAGCCCTAGTTCATGTTGGGTCTGATCTCTTTGTATTAGAGGAAGAGAAAGAAGAAAACCAAAAGAGAAAAGAGGGGAAAAAGAGAGAGAGAAGGAGAGAGAGGGAGAGCAACTTTTAAAAAAAATCAAACAAGGGTCAATAAGAGGGCGTGAGCCCTTTTTTTTTGCAACTCTCTTCTTTTTTTTGTCAAATAATTTCTTTGTATTTCTTAATTCTTCTAAATTTTACTTACCATATTACATGGTTATATTTTATACCTTACATGATATATTTTCATTAACTATATAATGTATATTATATATTCAAGTAAACACATGGGGTTCTACGGGGTTCCACCAGCATGGACATCCCCCTTGTGTTTGCTTTCTTACCAATTTCAAAAAAGATCTAACCTAGGTCCTAATACTAACCTTCCTAATTTATTTAGTAGGTTTGACTTCTAATTTTTCTTTTCTTTCTTTATCTTTATTTTTTTCCTTACCATAATATTTTTTTACAGCCCTAGCCAAACACAGATAAAAGCATGGGGTCCCTTAATTTATTCAGCATGGTCATCTTGTTTCCTTCTTAAAGACTACATTGCTCATACAACACCATGACATTACCAGTTTTCTCCCTATTTCTCTACCTCTTGTCTTATTCTAGCTCATTAGTTTAATGATTGGATGTAAATTGGTTTGAGAGACAAGTTCTCATGATGTGGGTTGGGTAATTAAACCGGATCAAAATTCTAGAATCGAACCAATTAGGTGTGACCCAAGGAGATTTTCATGGATCTGTTATCTAGACCCAATCAAGAAAATTGGTTAGTTCTTAGGCATGCTGTAAGATTGCGTACTTTTGGTACTTAGACATTTCTTGAGATTTTTGAAAAATTTGTCTAAGTCTGGGAGAAAAATCGTTTGAGGCTCGATTTTTTTTTTGACCAATACCTTTGAGTCTGGGTTTGACCCAGGTCCCATCGACAAGGTCGAGGCGAGCCAATCAAAATGTGGTAGAGAGTTTTATTTTTGACCTTTAAATTCAAGCAAAAATTGAGTTAATTCTGGACGGAATTCGGAATTTCATATATGTGTTATATGTCGTTGGATGCATCTTGGAATTCTGAGCGCGATGGTATTTTACTTTTCCCAATTCAAGTTTTGGTTGGCCTGAAAATCACTTTTTCTAAAAATGTAGTAGTTTGTCGAGATGGATCCGAAGTTGGATTGGATTGGATCCAAGGCCTAGGATCTGAATTATTATGGATTTGGGTCCTAATTAGGTCCTATGAAAATCTGAACTTCATCTGGGTCGTACTCCAATTTTTTTGGGTATGGGTTTGGATTTTGGATCTGGATCAGGATCTAAATCCAAGCCCAACATTTTTGTAACTTTAAATTGAGTATAAAGCTTTATTTTGGGGTTAAATAAGGTTAGGGAGCCTCCTGAATTAATTTGGTAATTTTTGAAATTTTTTAGATATTTTTAATTAATTAATATTTAATAATTGATTAATCAATTAATTAATTAATATCAATTCTGAAATTTAATTATTGGGATGAGTGAGACTCTCTAAAAGAGTCCATATGCTTAACTAAGAGAGTTTTAGGAAAGTTAAAATTCATAAAAGAAAGGAAAATTCAACATTTAGAAGAGTTAAAAAAAAAATTGGAAACCTACTATAGAGAGAGAGAGTCCATCTTCTTTTTGGAAACTCTCTCACTAGAGAGGGCTGGAGAAGGGGGAACGTGACCCCCTCTCCCTCACTTTATAAAAGAAAAAAAAAGAGAAGGAAGAAGGAAAATAAAAAGAGAAAGAAAGAAAGAGGAAGAAAAGAGGGAAAGAGAGAGGGAGAGGAGGAAGAAGAGGAAGAAGCCATTTTTTCAGCCCCAAGCCCTTTTTCACCTTCATTTTCATAGCTTGATTCAAAGTATGGGTTTGTCTATTGTCTTAGATGAGAAAAAAAGGACATGGATTCGTATTCCATGTGGTATTTTCATGAAAATCCATGGATGGAATCAAGGTATTTTCATCTTCTTGAAGTTTGTTGTGTAATAAAATAGATGTGGATATATTTTTATGAAAACAAAATTTTAAACCATGAAAAATATGGCTTTTCATGTGTGTGTCAAGGTAGATTTGGCCTCCATGGTTTTCCAATGTATAAGGAAGGGATTATTTAAAACTTATGCATGTGTAAAATCTACAAAAGTATATCATGATTAGGCACATATTTGAATGTAAGCTATACTTACAAGTATCATTGGCCTTTTTATTTCGTTATGGTTGTATATATATATATATATATATATATATATATATATATATATATATATATATATATATATATATATATATATATATATATATAAGTGCTTGTGGGTTTGTTTACACATGCATATATGTAGGTGAATCAACAAAAAGCATGCTTTCTTGGCAAGGAATCGGTTTATATTCGAACATCTTAATGAAGGACATGCATACTGGGATTCTTTTTCTATTTATGCGTAAGCATACCTGAGGTTCAAAACCTTTTTTTTTATTTTTGTTGGTATGCTGTCATCAAAAAAAAAAGGTATGTCTTTCGCTGTGTTGGGCCTCAGCCGACCACAGTCAGCTTAGTCATGTGCTAGCAGCCCCAGCCGACCGACTGGGGTCTCGACCCGACCAGTTGAGCGCTGGCCATGTAAAAAAAACTGCATATGCATGCAGCCCAAAATTTTGTACAGGCATATGTAGGCATTATCGAACTGAAATGTGGGTATTTTGCATGCTATTTGTATTTCTGTTTTAATCCTTTTTCAGGACTGCAAAAAGGAGAACCTTGTTGTAACGAAAAAAAGGGTTAATTAGTTTTGTGAGTGTTCGATGGGCTGTCAGACCAGCCGAATATTGATTGGCTGGCCTGACATGCCAGACCTCCCTAGCTAAGCTGGGGTCTGGTCAGGCTGAGCCAGACCTACCCTGAAGCCGGCTGGGCACCTGGTAGTCCAGCCGAGTGGGTCGGCTAGACATGTCGAGTTCTGTTAGGCCCAGTCCAGCCCTCGGCTGGACTGGTGCAGGCCTGGCATCACCCTTGTCTGGCCTTGACAGACCTGCCAAGTGGTATATATATATATATATATATATATATATATATATATATATATATATATATATATATATATATACAAGATATGTTTCTTTGTGCATTTAAAAGCTGCAGACTTTTTGCAAGGTGAATATAATTCAATATTTTTATTCACGTGTTAACTTGATATGATCTACTTTAGCATTTTATTACTTCAGGATTTGGGTTCAAATGCACGCCTACTCAAAAAAAAAAAAAATGTGTATAGTCATGGGATTTAATTTCCAGATTTCGTTAAGTTTGGTTGAAATATTGTTATGCATGCAATAGAATGAAATTCGCACATGCTTGCATTTAGTATGTAATGGGTTACCCAAACTGGTATTGCATAGTTGTATTTTCATGTGCATGAAGATAATGAAATTGATATGCTATTACATGTTCATAATGGCATGAGTGTTTGCATGTGTTGATTGGTTTACACTTGGTTTTATGCATGCCAGAGAATGACATTGCACATATGTCTAGGCTATTTATAACATGCATGTTCATGGTAGTAATGCATAGTCGTTTCTTATGCACGTAAAGACCCGAAACCATCATGTCTTGTATGTAGTCAATGACATGATTCATAAATGGAAGCATGCAATTAACCTAGATATGTGTGAACTCGTGCATATGCTTATGAATTTATTGTCTCACACACATCTCGAAAGTTTGCATACACGAATGTGCATTGAAAAGCATTTAAAAAGTAATGCATAGTGGCATGTGATTGAGGATTTTTGCTTATGAATGCAGTGATGATCAAATTGGGTCATCCTGGGCTGTGTGAGCCTTGAGCAGGTGTTGCTCTTTGATTTAATTGTTTTGATGCATTACAAAAAAATCAAATATGATATCATGGTTTTACTGCATTGTTATATGTTGCCACAGGCTATGTTCTTGTGAATAGCTTGGCATGCTGATTTGCAAGCTTGTGTTATTAATTTTGTATATTGATTTGCAAATGTAAAATAGATGAATTAATAATCAATAAAAGAAAGTAAAGAAGGGTGTAATTTATGTCGCCTTGATGTCTCTTCTTTAGTGTGAGAATCTTGGATGTTGTGGTTTGGGAGAAACTGTGAGGATACAAAAACTTTGTGTGCATTATTGTTGCCCTTGAACCCAATATTCAGGTTATTCTTCTGACTACAGTTTTAGGGAGAGTCCGCCACTTTACCTGGGGGTGGTGTGTTTGACACAACTGTTGTTGTTTTTGTATACCAAGAAAGTGGCGCCAGTGGATGTTGTTTTTCATGGTGTCCCCGACATTGGATGTTGTTTTCTTATATTCTGATAAATGGTGTTGTTTCCTGATATCGGTCGAGGGCTAAGTTTGAAACTCAGTAATAAAATACAAATTGTGTGTTAAGCTACCATGAGACCTAACTTGACATCGGAGATTTTTACCTGTTTGGTGTATCCGCAGGCAACGATAATTAAAAAGAGAAACTTAAATTGTATGCATTTAATAGGGCATGCATATGAAAAAATGAAAACTTAAATGAAAGATAATAAAGGGTTCATGCATTGCACATAAATCATGCATATTCCTGCTATGCATTAGATCATGCATATTTACTTGTCCCTTTAGTTGTTATCTGTAGATGAATGCATGATGTTGTTTCATAATACATGTTAAATGCCTTCATTGCTTAAATTGTGATTCATGTTGCTTAGTTAATATTCTCTCATGCTTAATGTTTATTTTCTTTTACATAAATGATTAATTGTCTTATAAATTGGTTATAACGGTATCCCTTTAAAATATTACATGAATCTTATTTATATCTTTTATTCTTATTTGATTCACTAGAGGGACCTGTACGCATGATTCTTCGGATTCTGACACCCTACATTTATGGTTTTTCGCAACCGCAGGTGATCAGTGAAGTTGACTAAGTTCTGAGAGTATACAAGGGTCACACTTGCTTCAGACTGCTTCACTTATGGACAGAGTGACTCGACTTTTTGTTTCTTTTTAGTTCTTTTTATTTCCTGCAGTTGTTACTTCACTCTTGACTTGAGTATGAGACTCTTATTGATTCATTAATAAAGAGTTTGGTTTGTTTGGTTATGGATGATAAATGTAAGTTCGTTGTGGTGTGTGGTTATCTAGTTGAAATTAGAACTGTAAGGACCTCAGATTTCTGAGAAGATTTTCGCAACTCTTAGAAAAAAAATCGCATTTTCCAAGGTGTATGAGTTGGGGTCGTTACACATGCAATAATAAAACCCAACCAGTTTGTGCTTGACCTAATTGGTTCTTATAATATTACTTGACTCTGTGCATAAACGAACTATGTTTATGTCAGGCCTCATTTTACCTGAACTGTTTATATCCACACCCATAACAAGCCAAATTGAACTCTCTTAACCCAACAAAATTCCTAGGTGGCTCAATTTGAACAAAAACCAAAATATGTTATAGATGTAACTAGTTAGGGACTCATACCTATATATCGCAACTAAACCCAATCCAACTTGTTACAAGGTATGAAGCAATGTTCACACCAACTACTTATATCCAAAAACCCATAACAATTCAACCATATGGGTCAAAAAAGTAATTAACCCATTCCGGCCCAAACCTGAATCTAAGATTAATCTGGCCAGGCGGGTGTTTTTACTCCTAACGTCATGGTGTTGTATGAGCATTACCGTCTTTGAGAAGGAAACAATATGGCCATGCTGAATAAATTATGGGACTTGATCTATGTTTGGCTATGGCTCTCAAAAAAGATATTTAACCCATTATGGCCCAAACCTGAATCTAAGATTAATTTGGCCAGCAAAGTAGTTGTGAGGGTGATGGGATGAAGACCCCCCCCCCCGCTTGGGAGGGATGAACACACCTGCTTACTACAGCGTGTTCAACTCTAACCTGAACATGTCAAAGCCTTTTGTGCTACAATTGTTCTTATTGCACCCTCGGCTCCATAATGGCACCCCTTGTTGCTGCTGCAACTACCATATGGCAACCTCGGATCTAGCACATAGGCCCTGCTCCTTCCCAAGCTTGGATTCACACTCCGCTAGGTCGAACCAATAAAACAAATCCATCTAGGAGTCAGGTTCTATCAATTGATATCAAAGCATCCTCTATGAGACTCATGCAACCTTCTCGATTTTTGTGTAGTGACCCCAGGAACCATGTCTTCTCTTTGTTCACTTTTTGGATGTCACAATAAGGGCACATGACCTTCTCGACTTTGTTCAGGTATGATTTGATGCACATATTACATTTTGAGTATATGTTTTAAATCTATTGCATCGTATTTTTCTCATATGGTGTGTTAGGTTAGCCGTACGTTGATCTAACCCAGATTTGGAGGATTCAGTTACATTTTCCATACCCTAAAATGTTTTTGGGTTTCTATAGAGCCAAACGATAGTCTCGACGACTTCGTAGTCATGTGACTGATTTTTTCTAGCTCATACCTAGCCAAATACGTATTTCAGTATAATATAGATACTTTTGGGAGGGTCTAACCAACCCAGATGATCGATCATTGTGTTGGAGACATCTTTGTCTTGTGCGTGGGAGCCTCGCATCTACTCGGTTGTGTGTGCACTTAGCACAACCAGTATTATTTCATGACTCTATTTTGTATCCAGGTCCTACGCAGTAAGAGCCCATGCCCTTCTTGATTTTGCAATATGAAAACCCGCGACATGACGAGGTCCTAAAAGTTAGTAGAAAAACTACATATAATGTTTGATGCTCTGATTGTCAAAGTGAACGGACAAGCCGAAATGTGAATGCTCTCAGAGAGACTATCATAGCACTCAATGGGAAAGTAGATGAACATTACCAACAATTTCTCACTATTGTAGAGGATATCCTGAACTAGTTGGGCGGACGACACGATCGTCACAATGAATCCAACTTGTGTGGCCAGTTTTTGGGTTCCTCAAATGGACCCTATCAGGCTGGGCAACCTAGGCTGGAATTTTTAAAGTTTGCCAGAGATGACCCTACGAGTTGGCTATTTCGAGCTGAGCAATATTTTCAGATTGTGAGGATGCCTGATGACGACCGGTTTTGCCTTGATTTATCTTAAAGAAGACGCCATCTGCTGGCATCACTGGTTGGTGTCCCAACTGGAGACACCTACTTGAGAGATCTTTTCTAGAGCCCTAGTGATACAGTTTGGCCTCTCTGCCTATGCCAATTACTATGTCTCACTATCTAAGATCTGCCAATAGGGCAACGTTATCAACTACCAGGCAGAGTTTGATAGGTTGAGTGACCTCATCACCAGGTGGTCCCAAGAGTTGTTGATTGGGACCTTTATCGCGGGCCTCAAACTGAACCTACAGATTGAGGTTCAGACTACGAGACTTATGTCCTTGATGCAAGCTCTTGAATTGGTATGAGTGGCTGAAGATAAAATGTCATAGATAAACTCACACTGGACTTGGTCAGGTGAAATGTCTAGTTAGAGGAGAACGTCCCAAGAGAGCACAACCTCTAGTAGGACCATGTCCCCGCACCCCATTTGAGGCTGCAAGTCCTAGTCTGGACCATAACCCAAGATGCAAGTCAAGAGTCTCTCTCACGAACACAGAGTGTAGTGTTTTCTCTCCATCAAAGATACAATGATATGCAACATTCTTGAGGCCCAAGAGATGGAAGTACCTTGATATGCAACTTCATTTTGTGAAAAATGGAATGAATGCAATGTATGAGTGACTTGGCTTTGTGGAGGAATAAAATGAATGCAATGTATGAGAATCTTCATTTTGTAAAAGAATAGAATGAATGTAATATATAAATAACTTCATTTTGTAAAAGAATGTCGCTTCAATTTTCAAATTTTTTTTGTATTCAGATGCCCTATTTTCAGAAACACCAAATTTTGGCCCCCTTTCAACGATTTTTTCTGCAAATCTCATGTGAACGGTAGAGGTGAAAAAAAAATTTACAAGAAAAAAATTGCAATACTGGTGTGATGCAAATAAGAAATTTTCGTATGCACTTTGCAAAATTCTTTTCTGATTTAAAAAAAAATAAACAAAAATTCACATGTACCTTGCAAAATTCCTTCCTTATTTCAAAAGAATAAATTGAAATTTGCACGTACTTGCAAAATTGCTTTCTGATGCAAAAAATCACTATTTATAAACACATGTTCATTCCTTGTTATATACACATTATACACAATTGATTCTTATAAACAAATCAATCACTTGTTACATAAACAACACATATCAAACAAAAAACAAGGTCAAACAACTCCATTACCTATTATATATATAATTTATTATCATAAATAATTCAATTAATCAATCTCCTTTTATCTAAACAAATCATTCTACTAAAAAAAAAAAACTTCATTTCATGTTATATACACAATTCATTCTTCTCAATGAACAAGAATCAAACAACTTCAACTTTTATTGTCGTAAGTGCAATGATGGTATTCATCAACTTTCATCCACAAGCGCAAGTACATCCTCTGACTTAGACTCTTCATTAGCTTTCATTGTCATAAGCATAACCCTCATTTTCTGATTGCTTAGGAATGTCTTGCACAATAGTGATCGACCATTCTACGTAAATATCATAACCAATCCATACTGAAAAAAAACTAACTTACAACACATTATTAAACCAAATGAGTACTTGAACAAAAGAAGCACAATATTGAAAAAATACTATGTAAACTACAAAGAAGCATGTCATAGACTACTTTCTAAATACATCAAATACTCATACATTGCTTCCTAATTGTGTTTTTGCCTATTGTGGTCAAGCTCGTGACATACATTATACTTGTATGACACCACCTCCTTGTGTTTCACTCTTTGTCTTTTCACTTTAGGTTGCTCTGCTTTCTTAATTGGTGTTGTTGGTAAGACGAGAATAAGGATCGAAGGAGCGATGTGTGGGACATTATCAGCCATTAGATGAAATGAATAAATATCGTATGCAGCTCTATATGATTCAACTATGTAGAACTTGTCACAATAATGATCTGAAGGATTGCCCTCATACAAAATGCATATGATGACATGCTCTCAAGGAATCCCACAAACTTGCCACTCTTCACAAGAGCATTTCATACTCTCAAAATCAACACAATAGTCATGCTTTCGTCCATGGGCTTCGTAACAATGGTGAAGGCAATGCAGTATTATCATGCATAGCTTTTGTGTTTTTATCTAACATTCTTTAATCTTTGTAATTACCTCAGGCACCAGAATGCCAATCATTTTCTCCTTGTTAGTCCTCCTTTTCTTGTAAAGTTTCTTCAACATTAGACAAAGATTTTTCAATAAGTAAGATTAAGTGCTTGTCATGTATAAGGAGAATCCACGAATTAAAGCACCCTACTATATTAGAGGTTAAGCACCCATATCTTCTAGTGAAAAAATGGTTGTTAACCCAATGTATCGATTCTACATTGTTTTGCAACATATTTGTATTCTTCTTCACTTTGCTCACAAATCTTTAAAATATTAAAATGATATTGTCGCCTCATGGGTGTGTTGGTGGTGCACCGCCAGTATATTAAGTGGTGCACCAAATTTCTTCAAACAGTTCTTAGTCAGGTGCTTTATGTAATATCCATAATAACAGTTACACCATGTGTGAGACACAATATACATAGACCCCTCATACCTATCTGAGATAATTGTCAATTGTTGTTTAACATTGGGCTTATCATGGTTATAAATATTTATTTGATTCTTCAAATGTCCCAAAAACCATTTTTCATAAATTTTGTTTTAAGGTTATTTCTAACAACATAATCTCTAAAAACTCGCAACACTACTAAGATTATTAAACCTTTTGCAGTAAGCAATTTTACGTTTGTTTGACTCCATCGATATGTACTGAAACTGTTTATATTCATTAAGTTTTTCGTTGCATAGCTCATCCTACAACTGAGATGCCTCTGCATCAATTATTTTCAATTGTTCTTCATTGATTGAAAATTCCTTCATTGAGAACCAAGGGTTTGACTTCTCAAATATCATTAGTGCATCGGTCTCACCCACCAATACTTGTTCTAAATCATCACTAATTTGGTCATTCCCTACCATTTTTTAGTCTGATTATGTCGACATGGTATACTTAGAATCATCGCTATTATATGATTCTATATTATGCTCATCATCGTTGCTAGTACAAAATGACTAATCAGCTGCACAAAGTAAATCAAAACTCGACATATCTATGGCTCTCTTTTTTTTAAAAAATACAACATTCCGCCATTACCAACTTTCAAGATTAAAAAAAAAACAACACCTCCAATTCACTCATAAATTAGAAAGAGCCTCAACCTTTACATAGATTTGTCATCTACATTAAAAGGTTGGGTGTCATTAACTGTTGGGAACAATTGGATGTTCTCCAAAGGAGTGTGCTCAATAGCTAGTGGCTGAGATAGATGCACATTATCCACAAGATTTTCATGTACATTGCTTTCGACTACGTCTTGTACATCACTTCAGACTGCCACTATGCATCCTCCAACTTATTGTTTAACTTTGCAAACATTGTCAATTCATATAGCTTTACTAGCAACTAAATGTTGGTCCTATATAACATTAGTTGTACTTCATCATCATCCAAGAGATGTATCCATATATCTTCACCATCTAATTTTAGAGTGCACTTATATTGGAAGACAATTAACTCTTCCATATATCTGGTTTGACGAAACATTAATGCTATAAATTCCTTATAGATGTTGTTTTTAATAACTATTATAGATCTATAAAGGAGTTGCTCAGTGCTACAGTAATTTATAAATACAATTTCAGCTGTCATCATAACTTCCTGCATGAACCATACAACGTATGACTCACTTAACAACTCTGAAAACAAAACAACCCATAATAAACCATAATACCCCCACAACCAACCCTTATTTAATGCTTGTGCATAGTCGACCCCAACAACATCTAACTAATTGAATAAACCCTATCCTCAATCAAACAAAGATAAATATTAACAAAATCACTTAATATTGATAAGCAACAGACAAAAAATAAGTAACCATATGCAAACATCTCTAAAGATTGTAAATCCTAAACACTAAACGAGAAAAAGAAGAGTCATTATCGAAAGAAAAAGAAAGAAAAAAAAAAGAAAAAGAAAGAGGTGTGTTGCTTCCAAAAAATAAAGTGTCATTGGCAATGCCATTGCCAAAAAAGAAGTACCACTTGAAAAAATGAAGTGTCGTTGACAGTGTCATTCATGAAAGAGGAGAGTCTCTTCCAAAAATAGAGTGTCACTTCCAAAAATGGAGTCTCGCTCAAGATGTCATTGTCAAAAAAAGAGTCACTTTTAAAGAAGAGCTTCGTTGATAGTCGAAAAAGAAATGTCACTTTAAAAAAAAAAGTGTGGTGTTCATGAAAGAGGAATGTCGCTTCTGAAAAAGGAGTATAGCTTATGAAAAATGAACATTACTTTAAAAAAAGGAGTGTCACAAGATATGTTGCAGCGATAGTGAGTGTCGGTAGATATGCTATAGTGAAGTCATGGGGTAGTCTCTAACCCACAAAAATTTACAAATATGCTAGCAAATGAGTGGGTGATTATGCAAGGAATATTAAGATATCATGTGGATACACTATGAAATACCATTATTCTCATGGATAACACGATCATTTTTCGATAAAAAATGAGCATATATTTTGTGCATAGTTTCCCTAGTTTGGTGTATAGTATTGCCCTTCCCCTTCCTTTTTTATAAACCTAAAATGACTCACCTCGACTGACCTAAGCCTATCTAGCATATACTTAGCAAAATTTTGTAATCGAGTCTGACTCGATAACAATCAAGTCATGTCATGCTTTACGGTATGTTTGATGGCTTGTCCAAGATTGGACAAAATAAACAAAAAAGATGGAACATACTAATTATGTTCGTTCTGTAATAATTGTACCAAGTTCAACGTTTGTTTGGATCGTACTCGAATGTTATGTTCTAAATGTCTGATTGTTTGATGTTCAAACAATTTGGATCGTCTGGATAGTATGATCCAATCCACCCACTATTTTTCATAAAAAAATTTAAAAATAAAAAAATCTTGGATTGGATCTAAAAACTAAAAATTGTTTATTCAAAATCATATTTTATGTTCAAAAACATAAAATGATTTCTAGTAAGATTTTTAACTTTTTTATTTTTCTTAGGTTCTTATCAGCAAATTTTTGGGAAAATAAAAAATAATAATTTATCAATAAAATCTTGGAAATTTTCAAAAACAAAAAATAAAATTGTGATGCAGCAAGTTTCTAAATTCATCAAAACTGTAAAGACCATATGCTATTATACAATTTCTTTAAGGTGTGCAACAAATTTCTAAAAGCAATCAAATTGCTAACAGAGAAAGAAAATTTCAAGACATGAACCCTCCACTCAGAAAAATTCAATCTTTTGAGATCTGTCAACAATTCAACAAAATGAAATCCATGAATGTTTCAAATTCATCAAAATTGAGCAAAAAAAGGTCAAGACAAAAACCAACTCTATTTCATATATACTATCATGCTCAACGTAAAACCAACAAGTTCTCATATTTACCCTCAATTCCCCTCACATAGCAACACCACGATGAAATCAACCAAAAACACCATCAAATTCACACCCAAAAGAAATTCTAAAACAAGAACCAAACCCAAAAAACTCGAGCTTTTACTGCCACGACCTCGTTTGTTACAGTATGCACCGCTGAAACAAATTACAGAGGGGAAAAAAGAAAGAAGAAGGTCAGAGAAGCATGAAACAATCAATCCAAAATCTATTGAAAGAGAAAGAGAAGGGAACTCTCTCCGCCGGCCCTCAGCCCCTTCGCCCTTCACCTCCGCCTGACCCTCACTTCCGCCGGCCCTTCGGCCCCTCACCTTCGCCGGTCTCTCTTGTCGCTGCACAGGAGAGCATCACTTGAGAGAGAGAGAGAGAGAGAGAGAGATGGGCACGCCCCTCGATGCATCTGCTCATCCGCCGCGTCCCGCATCCAACTTTTGTTGTGATTTATGTTACTTTTGTATTTTTCATCTCGCATAACGTGTGGGACGCTCCATCAAACACGCCCTTAGGTAACAAGCATAGATTCAAGATTACTGTAACGATCAAGTAGCAGTTAACATGTTTTTAACCATGCAAACCGTGTAGATCACATCTGTAGTGCTTGATTTGAAAAAAAAAAGTGTAAAAAATTGGCTGGCATCAACAAGATAGCATAGTTAAGCGCGAATAAGGGTGGGCAATAGGCCAGGTACCCAATGGGCCAGCGGGTGCCCAACCTGACAGGGGCAGGGTTCGGTACCAATGTGGGATCCAAGCTTGAAATTTATTGGGCCGAGCTTGACCAGACTACATATCGAGTCTCGCTCGGGGTATTAGTGCAGGCCCACTTAGACCTTTTGTACTACCATTTTTGAGAAAAAAACAGAAAAAAGGCGAAATATATCGAGGACCAAGAAAAGGTACCCTAACCCTAACCCTTTTAGTTTGGTTTTCTTCCTCTCTTTTGCCCTCTAGCCCTCCATGGCGCTTCGCCTTTTGGATCTCTGCAAAGTACTCTCTGACCTCCACTGTGGATATGGTGTTATTGGGTGTTTGGGAGACATGTGAGGTGACTAAGTGAATGGGATGGGTAAAACCTTCAAAGAAGCTCTCTCTCTCTCTGTTCAGAGAACTCCCTCTATTGAGTTGCCATCCTGTTTGATGGTTTCTCAATCCTCATTCTAGTGGGTAACTCATGCTTGGGCTCTTCTAGGGTGGCTACCCCTGTTGATGTATCAAAAACATTGAAAAGTTCTTAATGTTAATGTCGAAAGAGGAGTGTAGTTTCGAAAAAAATAGTGTCGATAACGATGTGCTGAATGAAGAGTGTCTCGTATCAATTACTAGTGACAGTATCCATCATTAGTGGACAAGTATCAAAGACATTAAAAAGTCCTTAAAAAAGAATGTCACTGCTACTATTTAACAATAACGACCTAAAGAGGAGTGTCACACCAGTTAGCAGCAATGGTGACCAACGCTAGTAATGACGAGCACCAAAGACATTAAAAAGTCCTTAAGGAGTGTCACTATCCATGTCGCTGCCAAAGAGAAGTGATGTTTCTCAAAGATGAATATCACTGACAGGGAAGTGTCGCTATAAAAAGAGGAATATCACTATTGGAAGAGAAGTGGTCGCTTTCGAAAGATGAGTG
This sequence comes from Nuphar pumila, assembly GCF_984573655.1. Classification (NCBI taxonomy): domain Eukaryota; kingdom Viridiplantae; phylum Streptophyta; class Magnoliopsida; order Nymphaeales; family Nymphaeaceae; genus Nuphar; species Nuphar pumila. The sequence goes on along the minus strand of NC_143262.1, from coordinate 30,805,067 downwards.
TTGCTTCTAAAATAAGAGTGTTACTGATGGTGTTATTGAAAGAGGAGTGTCACCTTCGAAAGAGAAAAACAAGTGGCGGTGTTATTGCTAAAAGAAGAGTGTTGTTGGATATTTGCAGTAACAATACGGTCTCCAACATAAGGGTAAAATCATCATAAATACCCATAAAATTCACCAACAAATGAACTGATGTGTACAAGATAAATATTTACCATTAATCTCAAGGGTAGTATGGTTATTTTTTATAAAAAAAAAGTAGCTGCACTAAAGTGCAACGGAATTTAATGTTAGAAACCGATGACAAATTTCAACTTTGATATGGATCGTGTGAAAAAAGCAATTATTATGCATGAGTATCCTTTTAAAATGGCAGGGCACAAGTATCCTATCAAAGCTTTACAATCTTGCAATCCAATTCATATTTATGTCTTTTTCTAGAAGAACATTAAAAGGGAAGTTATGTTAATGTATAAAAGTGAAAAGAATGAGGTTGGTGGGGTTCATAAAGTCAAATGCTCAAAGAATTTCATCGGCAAAGAACATGTGGACTTCACAACAGACGTTGGGTTATTTGTGTCTTGAGCTACCTCCCTTATGATGTGAATACTTTGTATGAATGTAAGTTTTACAATATGATTTGGAAGAGTACTTGGCAGGGAAGTTATATTATGGAAAGATAGGTAGAGTTTGATATTCCACAATGGTGGAAGAACAATGAAGACAGATATCAAAGTTTCTCCCGTATGACTTCTGATATGTGTTAGGAGAATTCTATTGTCTACTGGTGTCTTCCAATCCACATTTATTACTGGTGGAAGGGTAATAAATGATTATTGATGTTCAACTATTCCAAAAACCACGCAAGCATTACTTTGTACACAAAGTTGGATTGGTAATGAATTCATAGACGATTCAAGTGCGAGGATGAGATAATGTGCTTATCCTTCTCTCTGTTATGTTTAGTTATATACATGTCATATGTTATATATTGTAGCTTATTGTTTGTCTTTCTCTTATAGCTTATCGGAGGCTTCTAGCAGTGACGATTCAGAATTAGATGAATAGGTATGTGAAATTCAAATTTATTGTGTGATAAAGGTAAAACGTTTCTTTTTTTGTGACAGTTCATTTAAATATGATAATCGGGTATTGTTTTGATAATATGATTTTGTTTTGTAGGTTTTGGCAAATTGAAGGGCAAGTCAAGGAGCATATGAGTATCCATATTGAAATTCTTTGTTTTTATAATTTTGTTTTGTATTTCCTTTAAAAGTTTTTTGCTTTTATGAATATATTTAATAACTTATTTGTGCTTTGTTACTCGTATAGGTACTGAAACATGGCAAGTGGTAATTAGGAAGTTAGAGGGCAACTGGGAAAGACACATTTTTTAGTTTATAGATCCAATTCGAGATTGTAAACTTTAAGCTACATTTGGAAATCTTTATTTTACTTGTATAGGTACTAAAACAATGCATTTGGAAATCTTTATTTTATGAAACTTTATTTTACATATGAGTTGTAAACTTTATTTTGGTTTGAAACTCTTAATCTTAGTTTGAAACTTTGAATGCCGTGAACAAATGCAATCAACTTGACATTATGAGGTTGGTTTATATGCCATGGCAAGATGCCAAGAACTCTTCCTTTTATGTTGTTTGATGTTAATATCTCATGTGGAATGCTGATAGATGATTTAAAATATCTCATGTGCCTTTATTTGATGATTTAAAATATGTCTAGGGGTATTTGATGAATCTGATAGATGATTTAGAATATCTAATGTGCCCTTATTTGATGGACTTTTTTTATTTTTATTTTGAAAGAAACCCTTATGGAGTAGGGACATTTAATGAGCTTGAATATTTAATTCCTGGTTTAATTGAGTTTTTCAACTTTGAAAAAGGAGAACAAAGTAATACAGTTGCCGTGAGGAACAAAACCAGAACACATTCTTCTCGATACTAAACATTTCAAAATTTCATGAATGTTTAAGGTTTTACAGGTGAGTATGTTTACGCTTCAAAAGTGTGAATAAACTGAACTTTTTAACCTGGAAAAGGAAAAACAATGTGCTACATATGTCGTGGGGAACGAAATCATATTATATTCATGTCAATCTCAGACTTTTTAAAAATTTCACCAACACTTACCGTTTTACTCGTGCATATTTGTACTTCAAAAGTGAGAATAAACTGGGATCAACTCACTGTACGTGTCGTGAGTAACAAAACAAAAACTCATTTGTCTCGATCAAAGTTTTTTTTCACAATTTTTACAAATACTTACTATTTTACGCATGGCCATATCTGCGCTCATAGTTTTCGAAATACCAAGTACCTTCGTTTAGTTCATTGTGCAGATTTGAGTGAAAATTAATGGTATAAAGTTTCGGTGGGCTTTTGCAAATTGCAACCCTAATCGGCCACAAGTGGCCCCTCATCACCGTCCCACACGTGACCTTGCTTTTGGTCAAGAAGATGGGACTAATATTTTTTAAGGCCCTAATAATATTGATTAATTTTATCTTGACTTTAAATTTTTTTTTTTGGTTATTTACACGAAGAAACCGCCCACAGGATCGGAGACCTAACCATGCTGATTCTGTGCCTGCGTTGTCCTGACAGCGTAAAACTCCGGGAACTTACTCTTTGCCCCTAGGTAGGGATGGCAGTGGGGCGGCAAGCGAAATTTGGGTGGAGACAGGACTTCATTGTGATACACTAATAAATCCAACTGAATTTTCTGGAATAAGATAAAGCCGTGTTTGGTTGAGTAGGACATGGTTGCATGGTGTTTGGATATCAATCTAATTTCACCAAGGTGAAAGGAATTCCACCGTGTGAGTGCGACTCATAATTATCTGTCATTTCCCCCCACTTCTGGAATTAGAGTAGGAAGGAATTTAACTACAAGAACATGTTCCCAACCGCAGACGGTCATGGGCTTGAGTTTGGAGAAATGGAGTGGCTTGTTTGGTTAGGGTCCAATATCTGCTAGTAGACATTAAAGTGTTCCGGGTCAGGTTTCCACCAATGCTTTGCGCAGCCGGATCTGCACTCAAAGTTGGGTTTTATGTCTTCATAATCTTGATCTTTTGGGTTCACGTTGGACCTTCGGTGGACATAAACTGGCTAGAAGTCGAAACCCTATATGCTTGGATCTAGGTCCAAATTTGGAGCTCATCTCCAAATGTCTGTGGATATGTGTCAGTTTGGGTCCAGTCTCTGCTACATGTAGGTTGAGATTTCAAAATGTGACAATTACGGTGCATTTGATTGCTTGGATCTCAAAATTAGGATATGAGATCCAAGGATTAGAGATACACGTATCACCCCTACCTCTATGTGCGAATTTTCTTATCTCTGTGTTTGGGGGAATCTGAAATTTAACGTTGGTTTACATTTATTCTTGGTGTTGGTCCCATACAGGATTCAAAACATGGATCCGAGATCCGTGCTAGGCATTCAAATGCACCCTCGGTTCCTTCATACATGTCGTCCAAAATTAACTGGGTCCATGGCAGGATCGTCCTAATCCACCAGGAACATGCACGGGTCAAAGTTGGGGTTCATGTCATCAATCATTGTCTAACCGTTACTACATGTAAAATTTGATTTTGTTGAAACTATGTCAGGCCCACTTCTGAATTGGGTCCAGATCTTGCTGGATTCAGCAAGGCTTTACAGGGACCAGGACTTGGATTCAATCAGATAAACCTGACATCTTGACCCATTGTGGCCAGAGCCAGGTCAGGACCGGGCCCTTTGACAAGTCTGACATGTAGGATGTTGTCATGTCCTTTCTGCTTGTTCCTGTTTTGGAACAATGAGTGACAGAACAGCCTGGATCCGAATATGTTTAATCGGTTTGCTAGAGTAAACAATATTTGATTAATAATTGGGGTTCAGATTTGTTATGAGTTTCTTTTTTTACATCTGAATTCATTATCCAGAAAGACATTTAAGCTGTGGGAGGATGATCTGAAAACTGGTGTCCTCGGTGAATCCCTTGTACTAGCCAAACTGGTGTTTGTGCGTGAGAGGGGATTGCTTAGGTTTTCTACAAAAAATATAATTTTAAAATTCTTGAAAGTCTTCTTTCAAAAGTGAACTTCATGGCCCAATGGACAAGGCGCTGGTCTACGGATCCAGTGGTGGAATCGTATTTTTATATAATATGTTTGGTTAAAAATCTTGGTTTGGGTCGGTCCATTGGGAAAACCCGGGACCACAGCCTGGGTATATTATGTTATACATTATAGTGGTGGGCAACCGGCCATCTAATGGACCAGGCCAAAAATCTTACCCGGCAGATGTGTTCTACATGTAGGGATGGCAGTGGACCGGGGGAAAGCGGGGCCCCGCCCCGCCTCGCCCCGTTTGGACCGGGGATAAAGGGTATGAAACAGGGATGGAGGCGGGGACGAAGGTTAAAATCCATCCCCGTCCGGGGGTGGAGGCGGGGATGGACATGCACTTTTCCCCGCCCCACCCCACCCCGATCCCCGCCTCATCCCCGCCCCGACCACTTTTCCCCGCAATATCCCCGTTTGAACCGGGGATGGAGGACATGAAATGGGGATGAAGGCGGGGGTGGAGGATAAAATCCATCCCCGCCGGGGATGGAGGCGGGGGTGGAGGATAAAATCTTGAGGCGGGGGTGGAGACCTTGTCCCCCACACCGCCCCGCCCCACTGCCATCCCTATCTACATGATCGAGTTGCTAGGAAATCACACTTGGATCATGTGTTTTTGAGAAAAAAGATAATTTTGTAAGCATTGAATATTTTTTAAAATTATAGACCGTTGATCTCTGAATCTTATAAAAACCTAACTTGGTGTTAGAATCTGATCGATTCTCATAAAATCAAGCATTTAAATCACATTTAAATGCTTGATCACATTTTAGAAAAAATAGAAACAATCTTCCCAATGCACGGTAGGCACAAAAAGCATCGGGCACATACCCATGACTCTCTCTCTGTCACGGGCTAATTTTCTTCAAATAAGCCCATGCGGCGCAACGGTCCTCCTTACCGCCACAAGCCTTCTAATCACTATCTCATAGGCACTTTTGCCACGGGCATAAAATAGCTCGCAACCTGTAACACGATAGACTAGCCAATATGGCTAGACTAATGACCACAAGCCACTCACCAACACTTTCAATGTGCTGAATCAGAATATTGGCCCTGTGCGCTACCCCGCACACAACTGCCTAGCGAAAGCTCTTCAAGCGCATCTTCAAATGTGTTTTATGTTATCAATGCCACTTTGTGCATAGTCGTCCCATACCAACTAAGCACTTCCGAGAAGGGCACCAACCTGCCCTAGCTTGGAATGCCATGGAGCACATCATAGCTCCATGTGCAAGCCAGTTGAAACCTCGCCACTGAAGGATCCAAGTCTTTTGACTCCCAGTCCGAAGACCAGTTGATGATTTCATGCCATAGCAAAGAGCACCACACAAACTCATTCGCTGGCGCATAGGCTCTCTCTTGCCTAGCCCCGAGTATCTTTACTCGGTTGGAATCACCTAGTGTGACTCCTGGGGGAATTACTCCTAATCCACATGCACCCCCGTGCATCCAATCGCCTCGCGTAGGAAACCCGCAAGTTGAGAGGTTCTTAAGCAACTCTCCAAAGGCAACACCCTCTGGTCCGCTGGCACTGCTTAGCCAAATAACGCTCCACGTCTGTGCCGCCATACAATGATGCACTAACGATGATATCGTTGCCTATCACATGCCATGCTACCACTGCACATCACCGATTAAGCTGACGCATACCGCACGTTCTTACACTCGATGCATTTTCCACTCAGTAGAGCTCCGCACTGCTCATGCCCCATTCCAAACTCGGCCCGAGACACACTCTCTCTCTCTCTCTTATATAGGCCGAACCAGACCACGTGTCTGCCCTTAACGGGCTGAGCCGGAGCCCATTGCCCACCCATTCTCATCATTGTCCGGTCATAGGTATCAAAATTGAAACGGGTTTGTCTTTTTGTTACGTTTTACCATGCTTACACATTGTGGTGCAGCTAAGGATGTAAATCAGTCGGAGTTCTGATACGAATCCAGACCGAATTCAGCAAGAGTGGTGTACGTCGCAATTCAGGTTATAGGCCCAACATATATGGTTGGGGGACTAGTCAGATTTGAGTGGGAAAGAATGAAAACATATGCTTGGATATGTTTTAAATAGGTCATACCAACCTATTATACTTTTGACATAAAAATGATTACATTTCTCCCTTTTTATCAGATCCAAATGTCAGTGCGACTCATATCGCAATTGGATCTGCCTCTCTTTTGTAACTTCAGTTAGATCCATATATGAACCCAACCTTTCTTTGTTTCCATACCTGGACTTTTGGCCAAATTGTTTGTTTACTAGGTATCATATCTTGGATCATGTTTTACTGAAGTAAAATCACAATTTTTTTTTTGTCATGAAAATTTTGCAAATTGTGAACCATTTATTTTTCATGCTCTTGCAAATTTTTTTTGTACATCTCGATCACATGATCCAAAATATATTTTTACTAAATAAAAACATGATGATCATTTGTAAAGTGTTTTTGACCATTTGATTAATTGGACAGTTGCACACCAAAATTAAGTACCACTTTTCATGTGTGTGTGTGTGTGTGTGGATGTCAATGTAATGGAATTGAGTCAGCTATCTGATCGAGTCCAAATGTTTATTTGAATTCAGTAGTACATATGACATATGGATAATAACATCCCATCTGATTCAGAATTTGTTTAAGTAGTATCCGATTAAGTTGGATTACATCTGATCCATCTACATCCTAAGTGCTTATAATCAATTAAAAAGAAAGGCTAATTCCTTTCTCAACAAAACATGAAAATCCATTTCTTTGTGTAAGATAGTGTCAGCCTGACTAGTTTGCCTTGATCCAATTTAAGCTTCATATCACATGCCCAGTTGGATTCAGTTTGGTTTGAAATGACATCACTTTAACCTAGTTGGGGCCTTTATTAACACCCTATATACAAATTGTTAGGAGTTTTGTACCAACCCTATGCGTCGTTTGTATACCAAATGCCAGATCTATATGCCAATTGCAAGAACTTGGATGCAAAATTGTTGTAGGGTTAAGAACACGCTGTTACGCTCGAAATCGCTAGGGAGGTCTACACTCTTAGCTCACTTACAATTTGAATGCCTTTCTTGTAATCGTAATTGTTACTTTTTTTATATATCTGTATGTTTTTTATACTCTTTCACTGCATTTATAAACTTGTAAGGAGTTTAAGTTTTGGGACACATCCGTGAGAGAAATCTCATCATCCCCAAGAGACACGTCTCTTTGTATTTGAACATTGTGATTGTTAGAATAGCCCTCAATAGTCACCTTATGACCATATAGCCTTACTTCTCCCACTTGGCCACAAGGGTTTTTTTATGTTTATATGCTTGTTCTCAATTGAAACCTTGCATACACACTTTCTGAGTGATCTTTACTCACTCACCACTTAGACATATCTGAATCTCATCTAACTCACATGTTTAGTGAAAACATCCTTAGTGACTGTTTTGGTTAGCGAATATGCTAATGCTGCTTGAATGAATATAGTCTATTGCTATTTCATTTTTCATAAGCATATCATGAATATATTGATATTTAACTTCAATATGCTTACTTTTAGAGCTATCGGCTCCTATTTGTATTAGTCTTATAGCAGTTTTATTGTCACAATGAAATTAAATTAAATATTTTGGAATATCCAATTTTAACTCATTTAGAAAGTGATTTATACACACTCCAAATGTGACTGCCATATTAGAGGCGACATACTCAGCTTCTTGGGTATGTTGTGCCACATACCCTTGTTTCTTGCATGATCATATAATTGCCCAATCTCCTAACATAAATACATAACCAGAGGTAGATTTTGCTTCATCTCTATCACCAACAAAGTCAGCATCCAAGTAGCCTACAAGCTTTAAACTATCTAACTGATAGCGTAGCTTGAGTTTCTTAGTTTTTTTTAGATATTGAAAAATCCTTTTCACTGCTTCTCAGTGAGAGAGCCCTAGATTACTTTGATATCTACTCACTAGACCTATGGCAAAACTTAAATTAGGTCTAGTGCAGAGCATTGCATACATCAGGCTTCCAATTGCTTGAGCATAAGGAACATTCAATTTTTCTTGTTCATCTTTTGGACAATCATTCCTACTTAGTTTTTGACCTTTCACTACATGAGTACCCTTTACCTTGGTACTTTTCATTCAATTTTTTTTTAGAATGTTGTCGAGATATTTTTCTTGACTTAGACATAGCAATCTCAATTTTCTATCTCTATGTATCTTAATTCCAAGGATATGTGAAGCTTCACCCATATCCTTCATTTTAAATCTAGAACTTAACTATGATTTAGTCACATTTATCATGTCTATGTCATTTTCTATAATTAATATGTCATCAACATAAATGGATAATACAATAAACTCACTCTCACTATTCTTGACATATACACAATGGTCCAGACTATTTACCTCATAACCTAATTTGGTTATAGCATTATAAAAAGTCAAATACCATTGTCTTGGTGATTGCTTAAGCCCATACAAGAATTTATTTAACTTATACTTTATCCTCTTGACCTTCAATTTCAAAACCTTCTGGTTACTATATGAAAATAATTTCATTTAATTCACTATTTGAAGGCTATTTTCACATGCATTTGATATAGGTCAAGATCAAAATAAGCTATCAATGCCAAAATAATACAAATAAATGCTAGCTTGGCTATAGGAGAGTAAGTTTCTTCATAATCAATCTATTCTCATTGAGAATAGCCTTTTGCTACTAATCTTGCCTTGAATTTATCAATAGATTTATCTGCTTTGAATTTTTTCTTGAGAACCCACTTACTACCAATTGTCCTATATCCATTAGGCAAAGTGGTTAGTTCCCAAACTTCATTCTTTTCTATAGAGTCTAACTCACCTTTCATTGCTTCCTTCCATGTATCAGACTCATAGAAAGCAACTACATCTTCAAAACTCAAGTTGTTAAGAGTTTCATCCAAATCCATAGAATAACATAATTTCTTACTCAAGAATGTATAATAATCATTCAAATAGGATGGAGGAGTTCTTATTCTTTTTTGTCTAATTACTAGCTGTGAGTTTTGCTCATTATTTACAACTAGATCGTTATGCTCTAACTTTTGATTTGATACCCCGAGATAATTTATGATATTCAGAAAGACATCATCTTCAAGATCAAAATTGTATTCTTTAGTTTTTAGGAATTCTACCTCTCTACTCTCTATAAATCTTTTTCAATATTATATAGACGATATCCCTTTGATCATTTTGGGTATTCCTTGAAGATGCATTTGATAGTTTTGCAATCTAACTTGTCTCTCATTTGACTAGGAATCAACACACGAGTAGGTGATCTTCACTTTCGCAAATGACTCAAATCTGGCTTTCTACCAGTCTATAATTCATGGGGTGTAAGCTCTGCAACCTTAGAAAGAACCTTATTTAGGATATACATGTAAGTAAAAATTGCTTCTTCCTAGAATTTCTTGAGAAGATTTGTATGTACCAACATGGATCTTGTCATATCCATTAAGGTTCTATTTCTTCGTTCTGCTACACTACTATGTTGTGGTGTATAAGACATAGTTGTATGAGGAGTTATATTATTATCATTACAAAAGGTCTTAAACTCATCAGAGTTATATTCACCTCCTTTATCAGATCTAATAACTTGGATTTTTCTTCCTAGTAATCCTTCAAGTTCATGTTTATATGCCTTAAACTTTTCTAGAGCTTCAGATTTCTTAGAGATTAGGTATATGTATCCATACATTGAGTAATCATCTATAAATGTGATGAAATATGATTTTTTTCCATGTGTTTCTACTATCAAGGGTCCACATATATTTGTGTGTACTAAAACTAGTAAGTCACATGATCTATTTGTCTAAGGAAAATGTTTTCTGGTCATTTTACCTGATATGCGTGGTTCACATTTTTTAAATTTTATATTTTTAAGAGAAGGTAATAATCCCATGCAAATTATTCTTTTCATTTTATTGATGTTTACATGTCCTAACCTTAAATGCCATAAATATACATTGACATTAAATGCATAATTAATATAATCAGAACTATTCATTGCATTATTTATAGGAGTTACATTTAAACAAAAATGACCATGGTTATCATCATAGCAACCCCTGAGCTTCACTTTTTCATCTTTTCCAATAGTGACCTTGTCACCCCAGAAGCGGATTTCGAAGTCCTTTTCAGCAAAATCTCCTACCAGTAAAAGATTCATTCTTATGAAAGGTACATAAAGTATATTTATTAGTAGGAGATTGGTCTCTTCTACTTGAAGCATGTAGGTCCCTATCTCAACCACATCACTATAGGTGTTATTTCCCATATACACCTTATGATCTCCAGGCTTCAACTCCTTCATCTCCACAAGTCTTTTCTTTGACTTAGACACATGTCGCGTCACTCCTGAATCAATCCACGACCCTGTAAGATCACTATCCGCGATCAATAATTCAGACACAATATATACTATTTCTCGTTCTCTATTTACTTGCTTTCCTGGATTCTCTTTCTTGGTTCTATTTGGGCAATTATTCTTGAAATGCCCAACTTTTTTGTAAGAAAAACATGCTTTCCTGGTTGCAATCTTGGAGTTCTTGGTTTGCACTGGATGCTTCTTGTTGAATTTATTTTTCTTAAATTTCTTGAAGAATGTGCCTTTAGGCTTGAACTTGTGAGAGGTTGCCGAGAAGGATTCTTGGGTATTCATGACTTCTCCCTTCCTGTCTTTTGACATGTGCTCTTCCTCAAGGGCTAATTGCAGAGGGAGCTCAGTTAGAGTAAGACTTTTCTAGTTTAATCTCATGGCAATTGACACAATCTTCCAAGTTTGAGGAAGGTTGTTCAGTATGGTGGAAATTTGTATTCGTTCAGGAATATCATTTTCAACTATAGCTAAGTTCTTAGCCATTATCAACATTCGATTTACATGATCGACTACGGTGTCTGTCTCTTTCATTCTGCATGAGTTTTATTGCTCTAGAAGAAGTTGAATGTGGGTTTTTGAAGTCATATCATACTTCTTTCTAACTTCTTTCATCATTCTTTTTGCAGTGTCAAAGTCTTTAAATACTAGGATGAGATCATCTTGCATAAATGTTAGAAAAGTTGCTCGAGCAAGTTGATCATCTTCGATAAACTTATTATGAGCTTTCTTCTCTTCTTCACTCGATTGATCAGTTAGTGAAGATTTTACGTTATTTAATACATATAGGGTCTTGTCATGTGTTAATAGATATTCCATCTTTCTTCTCCACATTCCAAAATTCGTCCCATTGAGTTTTTTAATTTTGGATAACTCAACCATGACTATTTGATTTGTCATATTCCTAATAAATAAATATTTGAATTAATTAAGCTTATTTTAACTAATATTTATAAATATAACTAGTTTTGATCCTTCTAAACGAATTTAGCATGTAATAAGATATTTAAACATGCAAGAATATGCACAAAAATGCTAAATTCTAAATATTTTTAACACAAACAAGCACTGGCGGTTTTGAAAAACTTAGGACCACTTTTCTGCAATTTCAGAAAATAAAAAAGAGGCTTTATGTAAGCAAAAACACATAAACCTCTTTTTGTAACTTTTCAAGTTAAACAAAAAGTTTTTAACCCTCTTTTTGTAATATCTAAAAAGATTAAATGCTATGTTCAACAAAAAATCAATAAAGCAGAACACTTTTTGAAATTTTGGAGTTTATTAGAAAAGATAAACCACCTGTTTGAAATTTTCAGAAAAGCAGAAGCCTTTCTAAGCAAAAACGAAAATAGAAACCTCAAAATGAAACTTTTTTGAGTTAAACAAAAAGATTCAACCCTCTTTCAATAATTTCAAAAAACTGAAAGCCTGTTTCTACAAAAAATAATAAGCAAAGGCTTCTTTTTCTTAATTTTTGCAGCAAACTGGTTTGTTTCTAGAAAATTCTAGAAATAGAAAATTGTATAGGATTCTAAATGGAATTTATAATAATTATATGGATTTAAATAAAAAATAACTTTAAAAATAATTAAATGGAAACTTTTTAAGAAAAAATGAAAAAAGGGTTTTGTGACCCTTCTTCCTCCTCAAGCAAAAACCAAATTAGTGGTTTTCTTTAAGCGATAGACCGTCGGTGCCTTCATCGGACTGCGACACCCGAATCACTTCTGGTGATTCGATCTATCTCAAAGAGGCCAGAGATCAGCCTTCCTCAAACATGATGGATCAACCCCACCTTAAACCCTCATTAAAGAGTTCTTAGAAAGAGGGGAAATTGTTTTTTTGTCAATACAAAGTTTTTTCGACAAGGGGCGATGATGATGCAGGTCGTTTGGCGAGAGGAAACACAAAGAGAGAAAAGAGGGAATCAATCCCACTGCCACCTGATCTCTCGACGAGGCTTGCCGCTAATGAGAAGAACGAGACTCAAAAAGTAAACTCACCCTCTTGATTTATTCCAATGAGGTACACTTTACAAACCCGCCCTTCAGACCTACTTCGGTAGAGTATACTAATACCACCAACTCGATAATATTCTTGACCAGTGTTTTTTTCGACCATCGAAGAAGGTCGTCTTTAAAAAGAATTTCAAGAGGACAGAGTTCTGGTGACTAATCTGGTAACAACTGGTGTTCAATTTTTTTTTTGGCAGTGAAGTAACCAAGAACAGAGGACTACAAATCCTCTATTCTTCCCCTTCCTTTGCTTATTTATATAATGTTTTTTTATATTTTATTTTCTCTTTATTCTTTGTTCCTACCAACAGTTTGATAGGGATTCAAAGAGAGTCTCAAAAGAGTGACTTACCTACTATCTCAGAGACTGTATATGTTTGCTTGACTGTGCACTTGAATGTTTATGAGCACACACAACACAATCTATCTTGTTTGATGCAGGCATAACTTTTTTGCAACACGTTGATTGCATTTACGAGCACCAATAGGAAGAGACTGAGTGACTCTGATACCAATTTAAGAACTTCGATGCTCAAATACATAATTGTTGTGGGGTGAAGAACATGCTGTTACACTTGAAATCGGTAGGGAAGTTCACACTCTCAACTCACTTACAATTTGAATGCATTTCTTGTAACCGTAACTATTATTTTTTTTTGTATATCTGTATGTTTTTCATACTCTTTCACTGCATTTATAAACTTGTAAGGAGTTCAAGTTTTAGGACACATCCATAGGAAAAATTTCTTCATCCCCAAAAGACATGCCTCTTTGTATTTGAACATTGTGACTGTGGGAATAGCCCCCAAGAGTCACCTTATGGCTATATAACCTTACATAGGTTAGTAGCAATTTGGCTAGCAATGGCTCAACGTAAAAGCAACCAACCTAGTTCCTTTAATTGTTCATGGATCATATTTGTTTTCTAGTCATTAGTCCTCTAATTGAAGACCATAGTTAGCAAAAGCAAGTTTTCTTCTTTCCCCAAATAAAGCCTTGATACAAGCAAAAATTATGAATGATTCTTTACATTCTCACCCCATTTTTTAATAACCAAATTTGCTGATATGATGGGAGAAGGGGGATTATCTTAATAAATAAAAAAGGAAATTCTTTTTTTTATTTAGATAAGGAAAGCTTTTCAAACTAGGAAGGTGAAATACCATGTCAAATGCATGTTGATTAAAGAGTCTCAAAACTCTTTTAGTGTTGTCAAAATATCATTTGGTTTTTGCATGGATTAGGTGATATGTCAAAATACAAGTTTTTTTATGTTTTAAAATCACCACCATCAGTGGCCTTCATCACCACCATCATTATGCAAACAGTGAAGCCCACCAAAAGTGTTGATGTCACCATGACACAAAGATGACGACCATGCTAAATGCGGGCAAAGTATGCACAATGGATGGCTTAGGCGGGGAGGGGGGGGGGGGGGCAACGATCGATTTACAAGAGCAGCGCATGTGGAGGATCACATGAGGAGGCTTGGGGTTGGTCGATTTTGCCACCATACATGCACGCACAGTCAATTTGCAGATGCGTATGCATGGTGCTAAAGTGCACTGGCACGTGCTGTGGCAACCGATGCAGCTTGCTAAGGAGAGCCATTGATGGTCAACCACCTGTGTAAGTTGTAACCATTGAGTGACACCCTAAAGGCCACCTACTTGGCATTCACAGAATGCAAAACGCTTGGTCCCTACCAAGTTGCATTGATCACCAAATGATCCTTGAGTGTGTAGATCTCATTGTACTTTACAAGTCAAGTTGGAATGAACAACATGTTCACCTTGCCACACCTTTCCCCATCTACATCGACCTTTGAGTATTGCTTTCAAGGGTTTGTTTGGGCGAAGCAGGTTATATGTTCCCCGTCGAAAATGGCCGTTAGCTACATCTTGTGTTCGGGAGTCCCAATGAGTGCCACGTATGTAAGCACGTGTGGCTCATATCCCCATATTTGTCAGCATCAGATAGCATCATAGTTGTAAAGACTTAAATACCCTTTACCACCATTCTCATCATGGAACAGACAAAAATGCCCTCTATCTAGAAAACTGAAACATTGGTTTGAGAAAGGACAAAACTGTCCTCTATCTAGAAAAGTGAAACAACTGTTCGAGAAAAGCACAAAATGGTTGATCTTAAGGATTTAAAAAGTCCAAACATTTTATTTTCGCCCTAAACAACAAAGTCTACTGGAGAACCGTTTGCCATCGTCTGTTGCCGTCGGAGCATCCTTTGCTTTCTTCTACTGCTGTCGAAGCATCCTTTTCCTTCTTCTGCTGCCGCGAGAGCATCCTTTGCCGTCGTCTGCACAGTGGTAGCATCGTTGCCACAATCGACTGCGTCTGACTTCTAGGTATTTCTCCTCCACTGTCGGATTACCAAAATCCTTTTCCTTCTTTTGTTGTTGTTAGAACATCCTTTGTCATCTTCTACGCAGTGGCAGCATCGTTGCCACCATCGACTGCATCTACCTTTTGAGTGTTTTTCTTTGACTGTCTGATTACCAAAACTCCTATCATTTCAGTGAGTTTCGTGTAAGGTTTCGTTATGCAAACGAATCGATTTGTAAATCTGAATGCTAAATCTTACAACTAGGTGGCCATCTCCATGCTAAATAACACCTATTATCATACGAAAATAAATAAATTTGTACCTATCCACCTTGTGGGCATCGAAAAACTGTTAGCATGATTGGTTCTTACGAAGGCTATACATTTCAACGATATGTACTTATGATTGTGATTTATACAACAATTTGTAAGTTTGAATCAACAATGATTTATACATTTAAAGCAATAGCGATGTGTATTTATGAAGTTACCTCGATTTGTACTTAAGTTTGCTAAATCTTACAACGATGTTTACTTATGAAGCCAAATATTGCGATGATTTATAATATTGGTGATCGTTAAACGAATGAGATAATTTGTATTATTATATATTTGGGGAGGCGGTTGTAACGTATAATGATGCAGTTAAATTTATGTGTTGTGCAGGTTAGCAATGTCTACAACTTGTTAGACAAGAAATAACCCTTCGTTCTATGGGATGCATATTGGAGAAGTTATCCGCCAGTCCTATCTATATGAGCGTTATGAAAGGTACTAAAATATAATGAAGATTGAGAATGATAAAGACAGGGACAACGCGTTGGAATTGTATTATGCGAAGGATTATCTATCAGATATTGAGGCTGAAGATCAAAGGAAGAATGAGAAAGAACTAAAGATAAAGAAAAAGGATGATGAAGAGAACGAAAAGCAAATTAAGAAGGAGAAGAGTGAAAAGCAAAGACAAATAAAGAAGGCAGATGAGAGGGAAAGGCAAAGGAAGAAGGAGGAGAATGAAAAACAAAGGAAGAAAAGGCAAATGATGGAGGAGGAGAAGAAGAAAAGGCAAAAAAAGAATAAGGAGGAGGAGAGGGAAAGACAATTAAATAATAAGGAGGAGGAAGAGAAGGAAAGACAAAAAATGATACAGAAGTATTTAGCACAGCGAAAGAGGATAAGGCAAATGAAGAAAGAGGCAGAGGAAAGAGAAAGGCAAAAAAAGAATAAGGAGGAGGAGGAGGAGAGGGAAAGACAATTGAAGAAGAAGGAGGAGGAGGAAGAGAAGAAAAGGCAAATGATGAAGATGGAATTGGAAAGGCAAAGAAAGAAGCATTAGGATGAGGAAGACAATGAAAGGCAAAGGAAGGAGAAGGAGGACAAGGAAGAGAAGGAAAGGCAAAGGAAGAAGAAAGAGGACAAGGAAGAGAAGGAAAGAGAAAGAAAGAAGCAGAAGGGGGAAGAGAAGGACAGAGAAAGAAAAAAGCAGAAGAAAGAGAAGGAAAGGGAAAAGAAAAATTAGAAGGAAGAGAAGGAAAGGGAAAAGAAGGAAGAAATTAAAAAGCAGAGGATAGAAGCAATGGAGCGAAGGACGATAGTAGTAGAAAAGCAGTGGGAGGCGGCAAAGCAACAAGAAAGGCAGAGGTTGGAGGGATGAGTTGAAGATGAGAAAAGTGTGATCATGGTATGTAAATTGATCATGTCCATCACGATTTACTATGTTAGCAATTACTATGTATAGCGATTTTTGTGATAGCGATTAATGTATAGCGATTACTGTGATAGGTATTACCTCATATAGCGATTACTATTATATCGATTACTATGTATAACGATTACTGTGTTAACAATTACTGTGATAGTGTGTGTGTAATGATTATTATTTAGAGCGATTACTGTCTACAGCTAGGTGTATAAGTACAAATGAGACTAATTTATAATTAATACGAATAATATGCTATTTTGTGTTACAGGGGGGTCAGAAGAGAAGTAGAGCATCAGGTGAAAAACTCGAAGGATGGTGTCAATAACTTGTAGTTCTGTCATGGTATGGTCAGCTGAATGCATATCAGAAGGATCGATTACGAAATATGCACTTCGGTGGTCTTCTGGACCAACATTATTTTGAAACGTGTTGGAACACCATGACCTACCTGGTAAATAAGTGGAATCATCAGACGAACACATTCCAATTTAATTCTTTTAAGATCACCATGATCCTAGAAGATGTGACACGGATTACTGACCTTAAGTGCCATGACAGTGTTGTCCTATTACGGGATTCAAATTATAATGCAAGGAAAAAATGCACGACCCTTCTAGGAATGTCGATGGACGACTAGAGTCAATGTATTTCTGGTAGAAGCAATTCCACATTGATGAAAGTTTCTTCTTTTCGTAATAAATGTGAAGGTCGGTCCGCTACATGTGCATATGAAAGAGCTGACCAAGAGTTGCGCGGCTTCCTTCTTTATTTTTTTGGTCTTACTTTATTTTATGATTGTTCTGGTTCGAGAATAAGTTACTTGTAGCTGCGGTACCTGAAAGACTTAGACGAAGTCAACAACTATGCATGGGGTGCTGCTATGCCACACACTTGTATAATCAACTTTACCGTATGAGTAAGGGTACAAAAATCGTCGGTGAGTTTTGGCCATTTGTTCAGGTATATGTTTATTATATATTTAGTACTTGTAGACTAAGCTCGTTGAAGGTTGTAGTGTTGCTAATATATTGTTTTTGTAGGCCTGGACGTGGAAGCATATTATCGCATTGCGTCCTCAGTGTGGCCCTACGTTTTTTGGTTTTTCAAAGATCAGTCGGTGGGCTAGAATAAATGTCAAGGAGGATAATGTTAAGTTCATTTTAGATGGACTGCAACTAAATGAGGTAAATGGTCTAAAATCATTTACAATCAGTTCAACATTTATTATTCAGTAGTATAAATCATTGAAATGTTTAGCATTCTTAAGTAATCATCGCTGCAGAATTTTGTCTTCGTTAGTATAAATCATTATCGCTTTAGCATTTATCTTTTAGTACTGTAAATTATAATAATCGTTTGTATTCTTAATAAAAGTTGTAATATATTTAGCACTCATTATTAAAAAGAATTTTAATATTTAGCATTCATTAGCATGAATAATTGTCTATACCTAAACCATAATCTCCAATGTATAGGTTGTGTGGAGACCATATGGAGATGGGGAGGACGAGGACCAAAAGCTTGTTGCCGAGGGTGCGAGACTGTCTGACCGTGATATTTGGCTGTTTAGCAATTATGAAGCCGAGTTGCAAAATTGTAGTCGAGTTCTCCTACAATCTGGCTTGGGACAGTCTATCCTAAAGACACCTGTGGAAGTGAGAAGGAAGATAAATAGTGGTGGGGCCAGGAACGTGAATTGACACTAATGCTACAGGGAACAATTGGATAGCTGGAACACAAGAGGTGTCTGTGCCATAGCGTATGATTATAAAGAACGACAATATGATCCCTTCTATTTCTAAAAATATTGGGAACCCATGCAGCAAAATCTGGAGATTGAGAATATGGGAAACCTATGCCTCCCTCCTGTCCCCCATCATGTCGCATCCCAGCATCTAAAACTCGTCCATCGTCTCCCTCCAGCTATAACAACGATTCCCTTAGTAACAGTACACGATGAAGAGCGAACATAGCTTACAAAAGAGAACGTTGTCTCTGACACAAGGTTTGAGACATTAGAAAGGGAGAATAAGGACTTACAAAAGGAGGTGAGCAATTTAAGGAGACAAATGCAGTTACTGGTAGAGATGATGACCAGTGTTTGTAATAAGATCGAGGGAACCAAAAGGCCACCAAGGATAGACAGTCCACCAAGAAAAAGAAAAAGACGATTTGTATGTCATAGTCCATATGAGTCATCAAGTGCCACTGAATAAACGATAGCTATTCTTTTTATCCCGATAATTATTTGTTATAATTCTATAATTATTTTTTATAGCATGACATTCTTTAATTGTTTAATTCTTTTTTGAATACTTCTAACACACTTGTTCCGCTGAACAAATCATTGTAATGTTCGGCCTTCATAAATAAAAGTGATCGCATTTGTTTTTTATAAGAGATCATGATTTCATTTCAATCAGTTTTATATAAGAGATCATGATTTATTTTTTATAGAAGGTGTTCTATCGCAATTTGTACAGCTTATATGAATATCCTATTGCAAATTTTCTTCACGAGCTTTATCTTAGGGAACGATACATTCCATCGTGATTTGTTATCGCTTTAACATTTATCTTTCAGTATTGTAAATTGTTGTAATCGTTTTCATTCGTAAGTAATAATCATTGCAGGATTTTGTATTCCTCAGTACAAATCATTATCGCTTACGCATTTAACTCTCAATACTGTAAATCGTAGTAATCGTTTGCATTCTTAAGTAATGATATTTATAGGATTTTGTATTTCTTAGTACATATCGTTATGCCTGAAGCATTTAACTTTCAGTACTGTAAATCGTTGTAATCGTTTGCATTCATAAGTAATGATCGTTGCAGAATTTTGTATTCCTTAGTACAAGTCGTTATAGCTTTAGCATTTAACTTTCTTTAGTATAAGTCATTGTAATAATTTTTTTTTATTCTTAAGTAATGATCTTTACCAAATTTTGTATTCCTTAGTACATATCGTTATGACTTTAGCATTTAACTTTCAGTACTGTAAATCATTGTAATCGTTTGCATTCATAACTCATGATCGTTGAAGGATTTTGTATTCCTTAGTACAAATCGTTATTATAAATAATTTGAATAATACATTACGACATTCATTTACATGAGTATTTAGTTACAATACATTATGACCAATGGTTTGGCTTAGATACAATACATTACCATCATCATCATCGAAGAAAACAGACATCATCATCAGCATCAACCCACATCCAAATAGTGATGTGCTTCGAAACAGACATTATCAACATCATCATTAGCATCAGCATCAGCACTTTCAGTTTACTCAGTGGCCTTCGCTAGTCACTGGGAACGATTGAAGTCAAATCTATCTACCAATGGAGGTCCTTATCTGTTTGCAAGTTTTTTTTCATGATGAATATTGGCAGTAGATAAAGGTATGGATCCCAATAGGCAGAGAAGATGCAGCCCGCACGACTAACATATTTTTCATGAAGTATATTGAAGATTAGGCAGATATTTTTCTAACTGAAAAGTATGGTTTGTGAATGATTGAGAGTCCCACAGTAGGAATAGATCAAATAGATGGTCATTAGCACCCACCTGTCTATCATGCAGAATATCTGTGCTTGTTTCAGTATGGCGACAAAGATTGAGGATGATTATGGTCATTATATACTGCGTAAGCTTCAATATAATTCACGAAAAATATGCCACAGTTGTATATGTCATGAATATATCGATGTATCCACAGAAGATAACCACTATAATCATCATCAAAGATTATATAGATCTTTTAGCACGACATGAAACAACTACGAAATCAACATCAAACACCATCCATCAATCAAAGGTAGAAGGAACACATCAGAACAAAGAGGAAAGAAAAATACAAGGAAGAAGAAGAAGGAAAAGAAGAAGAAGAAGACGAAGTCGTAAGAGAAAAAAGAAGAAGAAGTTGCTCTGCCGCAGAAAAGAAATAGGAAGAGAGGTTAAATAGATTAGAGATTTAGACCTGGACAACGGGTCGGGTCGGATCACTCCCCCACCTAAACCCATCACATAAATTGAGACATTGTTCATATTATAAATCTAGGTAACTTAATAAATACAAATATTGGTTATTTAATAAATACAAACCGACTTACAACCACAATACTTTTATTTTCAAGATTTAACAATATTTATCCAATTACGATTTGTTGTTACGAGCTTTTTCAATGTGACCGATATATCCTATCACGATTTACACAATGACTGATTCATAAATGACGGAAAAGAAAACAATAAACCAATTGACACGATGTTTAGACTGATACATCATATCACATTGACTAGTTTTATAATAGGCAATTGAAATGACATTTTTTTATTTAATTAAAGCGTAATGCAATTAATTTGCACACGGTTTTTGAAAATGGGTGGTAGGTGAAATGATATTTCCTTTATATATGAATGACACATCAAACAAGTTCGACAGGCTGTTCATTAGCTTTTCTTTAGAACGACATGTTCGTGAAACGAACATATAACCTGCTTTGTCGCAAAGGGGGTATCGATATCAACGTAGTAGACGACGACGGCTATACGTCCAGCAATGGCGCCAAAGAAGACGATGACATCTAGACTACCAACGATGGCAACAAAAGAGACAACCACAACTACACGACCACCGATGGTGATTCAGGCATATATTTTCTAAACCTCGTGACTAGTTTTGGCAACATTTGCCTCTTTTATGGCGTATATTCGATTTGTGTTGTGTACTGTAGAAAGCAATTTCAATGTCAAATACTGAATATTATGCTCGTGTCAGTGGGACATCCAAAAAAAAAGGTGGGCGACAATGCTATAAAGAGCTCCAAGAGAACATCAATCAAATGCAAGATGAATTTGCAGAAGGGAACACTATCAGTAATTTTGTATGTATGAAACCACTATCAATTATATATTTACGTATGTCATGGGTATATATGTTAACAAGTTCATATTTGTTGCAAACAGACTATATCAGATTTCAGCAATTATATTCAAAGCAACACAACAAGCAATACTAGATGCATCATCACCCCTTATTTCATGGTATATATGTACTCTTATTAGTTTATTTTCTTTTATAATTTACTCTTGTTGCTTCGTGGATTAACCTTACTATTATCACTCTTTCATTCAACAGACTTACGTCTGCCGAAAGCCATACACCATTGGATTTCAAGATGCACTACCATGTTGGGGTAACGATAATCACTGCAGAGACTTTTGGACAAGTGAAAAGGTAAGTGAACAAACCACTTGTCCAACGTTTAGGCCTAACATTCCTAACACGATTTGTCTATTGATTTCTAATATATTGTATCCATTTACAGATATTGATTCCTACACTCTGGCAAACTGCTGAACATTGGGTCTTATACATGATGAATTTACGGAAAAAACAACTATGGTGCTACAACTCATTAGACTTTCACACTGGTATACAATGTGACATTATGCATTTGGTAAATTTTTGTCTATAGGTGTATCGTATCTTTTACGGTGGCCCAGATTTTACTATATTATGCATTAACCACAGGCGAGATTCTTAAAAGATGTTTTGGGTGTCGACATTGGCGAGTGGATCCTGCTCTATGCTGACCATGCTCCTGTACAAAGTAATGGGGTCGATTATGGCATATTCATAATAAAGTATATTGAAGCAATATACAATAGACAAGAACCTGGTTTCGATGCTGTATGCTATTTTTATCCTATGTTATTGAGGACTCAATTTATATATTGGTTTCACATTACATTTTTGTTGCAGGATGATATACCAGGATTCCGCACCGAACTATGCCAAAAATTGACTAAGTTTCTAAATGCAGAAGAGAAAAATAATCAGCCAACAAGAGTACTTACAAGGAAACAAACGACGCGATCCCCCCAGGATTAATATGATGTATATAGATTTCTAACATGTGTTGTAGACTGTGTATACCAATTTTTGTATGCAAATTTTGTAAGACTGTATACAAATTATGTAAATCTCTCTTGGTTGAAATAAAATTTCAATTTTACTAAACACGCTTGTAAATCGTTGTAATGCTTACCCTACGGAAATTAAAATCGCAAAATGGATTAGCGATGTGTATGGTGAACAAATGCTTATAATGTTCGCCCATCGTAAATGAAAATCCTATAAGCGATAAGAGATGTGTGTTGTTCATAAATCATTGTAATGTTCACCCTCTGTGAATGAAAATTGTAAAATAGATTTGTGATGTATGCTGTAAACAAAGGCATGTAATGTTCTCCCTTCATAAATGAAAACAATTATAATCGATAAGAGATGTGTGTTGTTCAGAAACCGTTGTAATGCTCACCCTCCTTGAATAAAAAACACTAAATAGATTTGCGGTGTATGCAGTCAACAATGGCATGTAATGTTCGCCCTTCGTAAATGAAAATGCTATAAGCGATAAGAGTTGTTTGATGTTCAGAATACATTGTAATGCTCACCCTCCATGAATGAAAATTGCAAAATAGATTTGCGATGTATGCGGTCAACAAAGGCTTGTAGTGTTCGCCTAGTGTAAAAGAAAATCCTATAAGCGATAAGTGATGTGTGTTGTTCAAAAAATTATTGTAATGCTCACCCTCCGTGAATAAAAACCACAAAATAGATTTGCTATGTATGCAGTCAACAAAGGCTTGTAATGTTCGCCTGGAGTAAATAAAAATACTCTACAACGATAAGAGATGTTTGTTGTTCAGATTTAAGGTAATGCTCACCTTCCGTGAATGAAAATCGCAAAATAGATTTACAATATATATAGTCAACAAAGGCTTGTATTGTTCACCTGGCGTAAATAAAAATAGTCCACAACAATAAGAGATGTTTGTTGTTCAGATTTAGGGTAATGCTCAGCCTTTGTGAATGAAAATCGCAAAATAGATTTGTGATGTATGCAATCAACAAAGGCTTGTAATATTTACCCTTCATAAATGAAAATCCTATAAGCAATAAGTGTTGTGTGCTATTCAGAAATTGTTGTAGTGCTCACCCTCCATGAATGAAAATCACAAAATAGATTTGCGATGTATGCGGTCAACAAATGCGTGTAATGTTTGCCCTTCATAAATGAAAATAGTCCACAACGATAATAGATGTTTGTTGTTCAGAAATCACTGTATTGTTCACACTCGTGAATGAAAATCACAAAATTGATTTGCGATGTATGCGGTCAACAAAGGCTTGCAATGTTCACCCTTCGTAAATGAAAATCCTATAAGCGATAAGAGATGTGTACTCATGCAAAAACTTTCATAAACGGTTTAGGGTTTTGGGTTTAGGGTTTAGTGTTTGTGTTTTAGGTTTTAGGAACTAGGGTTTGGATAGTAGGGTTTATGTTTTGGGTCTAGGGCTTAGGTAGTAGGGTTTAGGTAGCAGGGTTTAGGGTTTATGGTTTTGGGTTTGGGTAGTAGGGTTAAGGTTTATGGTTTAAAATTTATGGTTTTGGGTTTAGGGTTTAGTGTTTAGGTTTTAGGAATTAGGGCTTGGATGGTAGGGTTTAGGTTTTGGGTCTAGGGTTTAGGTAATAGGGTTTATGGTTTATGGTTTTGGGTTTAGGTAGTAGGGTTAAGGTTTATGGTTTAGGATTTAGGGTTTTGGGTTTAGAGTTTAGTGTTTAGTGTTTAGGTTTTAGGTTTTAGGTTTTAGGTTTTAGGAATTAGGGTTTGGATAGTAGGGTTTAGGTAGCAGGGTTTAGGGTTTAGGGTTTAGTGTTTTGGGTTTAGGTAGTAAGGTTTATGGTTTAAGGTATAGGTAGTATGGTTTAGGTTTATGGTTTAGGATTTAGGGTTTTGGGTTTAGGGTTTAGGGTTTAGATAGTATGCATTTATGGTTTCGGTAGTAGGGTTTAGTGTTTAGGGTTTAGATAATAGGGTTTAGGGTTTTGGGTGTAGGGTTTAGGATTTAGGATTTAGGGTATAGGGTTTAATGTCTAGGCTTTTGGGATTAGGGTTTAGGATTAGGGTTCAACGTTTAGTGTTTAGGGTATAGGGTTTTAGGTTTTAAGAAGCAACCGCAACAGCGATATGTCAATCGTTGTCTTTGCGAACGATAGCGATACATAATATCACGATTTGACAAGTTTTGTGTTTTAGGTTTTTGGGTTTTGCGTTTAGGTATTGGGGTTTAGTGTTTAGGGTGATGGGCTTTATCTATGTGAACGATATATCCTGTTACAGTTGCAAATCAATATCGCTGCAACGATTTGTCCTATCATGATTTATTTTGACGAGCTTTGTCTAAGTTAAGGATTTTCCTATCACAATTTACACAATGACATATAAAAGACCAAAAAGAGTTTGAATGTCAAATCCAAAGGAGATGTGCTATCATGATTTGATTGCTACGTCTTATCGTGTTGATTAGTTTTGTAAAAGGTAGATGAAATGACATTTTTTAATTTAATTAATGCGGAATGCAATTTGTTGGCTCGTGCTTTTTGAAAATTGCATTGTTTTTTGAAAACTAGCGTTATTTTTTGAAAATTGGCGGTCAGTGAAACAACATTTCCTTTATATATGAATGACATGTCACACAAGTTCTAGATGGTGTGGGTTCACTTTGCTTCGTGAACAAGGAACCAACAAACCAATGATTCTTTCATAAACGATGTGTTCGTGAATCGAACATATAACCTGCTTTGTCGCAATTGTGGTATCGATATCGACTTCTAACAGATTTTATGTACTCTACAACACATTTTTGTATAAAAAAATTTGTAAGACTATGTATACAAATTATGTAAATATCTCTAGGTCAAGATTTTTGGTAGAGAAAATTGGATTTAGGGTTTAGGGTCACGATCTTTGTCTATGTGAACGATATAGCCTATCACAATTTATAATTTCATGCCGATTTAAATCATAGTTGCAAATTGATTTCGTTGCTACGATTTATTTGATCGCGATTTGTGTTGACGAGCTTTGTCTAGTTAACAATTTTTCGATCGCGATTTACACAATCTCATATAAAAGATGCAAAAGATGATGAAAAACAAATCCAAATGAGACTTGCTATCATGATTTGACTGATTCGTCCTATCACTTTGATTAGTTTTGTATAAGGAAGATGAAATGACATTTTTTAACTTTATTACTGCGCAATGCAATTTATTGGCTCTCATTTATGGTAACTGGCATTATTTGTTTGAATACTGGCGGTCTGTGAAACGTCGTTTCCTTTATATATGAATGACACATCGCACAAGTACTGGATGATGTGATTATCCTCTGCTTCATGAATGAGGAACAAACAAACCGACGGTTCCTTTATAAACCTCATGTTCGTGAATCGAACATATAACCAACTTTATTGCGAATAGGGTATCGATATCGATGAAGGAGATGATGACAACTACACGACCAACGATGGCGATTCAGGCGTATATTGTCTAAACATCGTGTCCATTTTCTTCATAATTCATCTCTTTTATGCCGTTTATGCGATTTGTGTTGTGTACTGTATAATGAAATTTCATTATCATTTATTGAATATTCTGCTAATGTCAGTGGAACATCCACCAAAAAAGTTGGGCAAAAACTTAACAAATCACTCCAAGACAACATCAATCGGCTGCAAGATGAATTCGCAAAAGGAAACACTATCAGTAATTTTGTTCGTATGAAACCACTATCAGTTATCTATTTACGTATGCCATGGGTATGTACGTTAACAAGTTAATATTTGTTGCAAATAGACTATATCCGGTTTCATCAAGTATATTAAAAATAATGCAACAAGCAAAACTAGAAGCATCATCAACCCTTATTTCATGGTATATCGATTCTCTTTTATATTTATTTTGGTTTTTGATTTACTCTTGTTGCTTCGTGTTTTAACATTGCTATTATCACTGTTTCGATCAATAGAGTATTGTACGTCGATTGCCATACTCCATTGGATTTCAAAATGGACTACCATACTGGGTTAACGATGATCATTGCGGAGACTTTTGGTCAAGTGAAAAAGTAAGTGAACAAGCCTCTTATGCAAGGTTACGACATAGCAGTCCTAACATCTTTTGTACGATCCATTTGCAGATATTGATTCTTATACTCTGGCAATCTAAAAAGCATTGGGTCTTATACGTGATGGATTTAGATGAAAAACAGCTATGGTGTTATAATTCGTTGAACTTACACAGTGGTTTATAGCTTGACATTTCACATTTCATAAGATTTCATCTATAAGGGTATCGTATCATGTACGGTGGTCAAGAATTTACTTTCTTCTGCATTAATCATAGGTTGGTTTTGTCAAAGACATTTTGTGAGTCAACGTTAGCGAGTGGATCTTTCACTTTGCACACCATGCTCCTTTACAAAATAATGGAGTCGATTATGGCGTATTTGTAATAAAGTATATTGAAGAGATATACAATGGTCGAGAACCTTATTTCGACGTTGTATGCTCTTTATTACCCTCTGTTATTGGGGACTCAATGTATATATTAGTGTCACATTACATTTTTGTTGCAGGTTGATATGCCTGGATTCCGCACAGAACTATGGGGAAAATGGATGACGTTTCTAATTGCGGAAGAGAAAATAACTCAGCCGACAAGAATATCTAAAAGACAACGAACGACGGGACCCCCCATGCAGGAGTAATTTGATGTGCATCGACTTCCAGTAGATTTTATAAACTATACAACCACTTTTATATAAACAATTCTTGTAGACTATGTATATAAATTATGTAAATATCACTAGGTTCAAATAAATAAAATTTTAATTTCACTAAATACGCTAATAAATTGGACTGTTATATAGTAAAAGCAAATCGTTGTTATGTTCGCCCTTCGTAACTGAAATTCGTTCAAATAATTCGCGTTGTGTAAAATGGAAATGAGTTGTTTTCTTAAACGTGACTTTATATAAGTGTATAAACATTATTTGCAAAAATATTAATAAATGGTGAAATCGATTTGCACAAGCAATCACAGTGCACCTTTACCATGATTTGTGCTCATGAACAGAGCGATTGCCATCCATTTATGACTGACATAGACGTCAATCCGTAAATCATTATACCATCGTGATTTATAAAATAACGTCTATCTTTTAGACAACGAGCTTTGTCTAAGTGAACGATACGTACCATCACAATTTACACAATGACCTATGAAGGCTACATGGTGTAGCAATTTGCTATTACGGGCAATGTCTATGTCATCGATTTTTCCTAATCGCTTTTACAGGTGATTGGGAAAGATGGTTTAAGGATTTCGGGTTTTGCTTCAACAATAAAAAATGAGTTAGATTATTGAATACAAACGATTTCGTTCGGAAATAAAAATAAAGGCATATCATTGTTGCTGTAACTTCGTAACTACAAATCCACATGATTTACATGAATTACATGATTTACATGAATTACATGATTTACAACCATATTCCTATATAAAAAATATTAGTAGTTGGTTACAATGTCTATGAGCAACTGAGGATACATCCTCTTCAAGTAAAGGAGCTCAGTAGTAATGGCATCCCACTGTACCTTATTTCTCAGTAAACGAGCTCTGCTATTTTGTTAAACTCTTAACAAATCCGACAATGTGGAAATTGGGTCATGCAAAGAGGCATGACAACTAACTTGATGGTAATACTTAAAAATAGTCTACATGCGATTCCTGTGTTCCATAGCTCGCTTTCGAATTGATCTGAGTTTGTCATGAAATAGAAAATATAAGACACTGCATTAAGTTTCACAAGAAATGCAAACATCCTCTCAACATTGATTACATACCAAAAGACTTGTAAAACTGAAGCTATCATTTCAGGAAATCTGGTCGGGAGGATCGAATGTTACAACGTTGGAAATTACGTATGTAGGGTATTGCTGCATGTTGAAAATTACACAAGTTAGATATTGATAAGCTTCACGTAATGCAATTTACATGGGAAGCAATATAATATCTTACATACCTGTTCATGCAAAGGGCTTTATTGCTTTTGATTAAAGGTGGTTATTTCTTAGACCTTTTCTTGCCAACCAATTCTAATGCACCCTTTGCCCTCCGACGACTATAATCAGAGGCAGGTTTTCTTTTGATACCCTTCGCTTGGTGAATATTTCCATAATAATCAACAACATTCACTACTGACTTGTTAAAGATGATGTTTACGCTTTGGCACAACTTCTCAGGAGTGTCAAGGGAAGCATGATTTTTACCTACGCTGTTCGATCTCATTATCTTGGACTGGTATTTATGAGCTGCAATGGACTGATGGTGAATTAACTGCATGTTTTCAAGTAACTCCTTGATGCTTTTCTCATGCATACATAGGCTTTTTCACTTTTTGATGCCGAATCTGCAATATGTATAAATGACCTACACAATTATTGGTAACGAGAGGCTATGTGGTACTTCTCATCAACACCAGGTTGACTAACATTATCCATATCCAGCAGTTCAATCTTTTCTTGTCTCCTTCGTCTTCGCATTAAATATGACTCAAGTATTTCTTGTATCTTCTCTTGATTAAGTACCTTTAATGCATGATGACAAAAAATACCTTTGAATTCATATATTTTGCATCTACATTCAACTTTTCTATTGTCAACATTGTACGTGATATGTGCTTTTTGCCTTTTCTGATTCTCTTCGCCCTTCCATAAAATATGATATTTGTGCATATCCTCGGTTTGCACAAGTCCGTCTATGTTGCAATTCATGACATGTATAACTTCTTTCTTAATCTATTTAAATACAGTTAGTGTATACAGATCTGCAGGTCACATCAATATTTTCATGCCCAAAATTACAAGGCGTGTATTGACGCATTTCATATCTTGTTTAAGCTCATTTTGTCTTAAACCGTCTATAAATAATTCATATTGTTTCATGAAGTAAAACATTTTTAAACATGAATACAGGGTTTTCTTTAGCATGACATGCATAGATTCAGCTCTTTATGTGCTTATCATACCTGCACAAAAGTATTGTCTTCCATATGTCAATGCCTACTTCTCTTTTTCTGCATATAAATTTTATAACCAGAGACAATCTTCAAGATCGTATATCTGAATCATTTCCTTCCAATCTGACATAAAGGTGACCTCGTCTACGCTCTCAAGTACACACCTTGTAAACTTTTTGTCGAACCCTGTTTTCTGATTAAATATGTGTCTTGTGTTCTTTGCTGCATTTTGAAAGATATGCCACAAACATAGGCGATGATGTGCATCTGGCCACACATGAAATACTACAGCCGCAATTGCGTGATCACCATCTATAAGTACAGCTTCAGGTTGCTTCTCATTCATTGCCTGTGTAAATACTCTGAACAACCACTCAAAGCATTCCTTGGTCTGGTCATATAAAAAAGCACCGCCTAATATACAACTCTCTGAGTGATGGTTCACTCCGACAAACTGCGCAAATGACCATTGTTCAGTATTAATCTTCACTGTTGTATAAAAAATAAGTACATAATTAAAACATTCATAATCTACTCCCGACTTTGAATCTGCCCAAAACATATTCACATCATATCCATCTTTATCTAGTTGCATTGCACTAAAGAAACCAAAGTCAATGCTTGATTTCTTCTGTAAGTAATCAACCAAAGAACATATTTCTCCATTCTTCATGTTATCTGTCATCTTCCTTCTCAAGTGGTTTCTTAGATCCATAGGTGTGAATGACATATTCTCGCGACCACCATCTATGTGTGCAAACAAATTATATGTCTTTCTTGGTGCAATGTCGATGCTATCATCTATTTTAGCCATTGCAGCATGCGCTACAATTACTTTACGATGTGACCTTAACATAGGAGTCATAAATGAAGCGGATAAATCATAATTATGATCATTGATTAAAGTACAAACTATATATTTCCCATAAGAAAGTCTTCTTAACACCATTCTCGCTGGACATCCACATCTTGATTCTGGAATGCTCCTTGTTGGATTTCTTCTAACCTTCCTTAGAACAAACATATGTCTTTCTCACCACTACCCCTTATGCATTTTTTGACCAAGAAAACCTTCTAACACTGAAGCCAAATTTTAAGACATAATCATTGTAACATTTATATGCAACATCCTCAATATTAAATTGCATTTCTTCTACTAGAATAGAGTCAGGTGTACTATCATGTACATTTTCAGTGCCTGCACCTTTATCAAGTGTACTGTCAGGATCGTCTACCTCATTATCGAATTGTGTTTCTTCTGCTGGAACATTCAAGTCAAGAGTGAATCCAATGCCTGCACTCTTGTTATCATGTGCATAATTAGTGCATATGTTCACTTCTTCAGGTGCGTCATTAATACATATGTTCACTTCTCCATATCTTTCAAATGATTGAGATAGATCATCATCATTACAACCAGATGATAAGCTCACCACTGTTATAAGCAAGATAACAATTTGCATTAGCAAGCGCATACGTTTAATATAATTTATTCAGGATGCATATAACAACGGATACCGATAAGGATAAGCAAGTCAAAGAAACAATTTAATAAATCATAGTATAAAAGCAATTGTGGTTTGTAAAGAAATGACATGTCGTACATGTGTGTTGATGATAGCGCTTTCATTATATCTATGATGCTGTGAAGCGAGTTCAATAGAAATTGCTAAATGAGCAGCGATTTGAATACGGAAATCACCACCACAAGCGCGTAAAAATGTATATCTGCACGCACACGTTTTAAAAGTCTTTCTACAAATATCTTACAAATATATACTACAAAACACATAATATCTTACAAATCGATATACATATCACATAATATATTACAAATCAATACTATAATTCAGCATAATACCTTACAAATCGACATTACAAAACACATAATATCTTACAAATTGATAAAAATAACGCACAATATATTACAAATCGATACAAAAATTCAGCATAATAGCAAACAAATCGATATTAAAAAACAAAACAATATCTCACAAATTGGTAGTATGTTATTAAAACTGTGATTTGAGATACAATGCATATACTGAGTGAATGGAGTATACCGGATGGGGTAAAAGCCCTTCCTCGCATTTGTAAACAAGCATTCTTGTCAACAGGTCCCAGCGTCTTATAAATATTGATAATTTTTCAACCATCGAAAGGACAAGATCCACCTGCAATAACAAAACAATGCTTTAATGGCACTCAAGACGACATACGTTCTTCAACGATAGCATGATGACATAGAAAGGTAGTCACGATGCCTTAATGGCACTGATTGGAATGTTTGTGCATCATTGCTTTCTTCCATAATGCCTAACGACAAAGAAAAAGAAGAGAAAACTGTAAAAAGATATGGCCGACAAATTCGCCTATGATGCCCACCAATGATCGAACCAGTCGATCGCGAACACGGGAATATTTTATAACACAAGGCAAGGACGAGAATGCGACAATGTGTTATAAAACAGGCTAAAAAACAAGGTGGAAACCTCGACTCGAGACGACGACAAAGTTTGTGTTGTCAAAGGAAGCTCCTGTTACAACAGTTGGCGCAAAAGTTTACTTCTTAGGATGAAAACATAACGTTTGGACTTTGAAGAGTTAACATCATACTTTCCGAATGAAGGACTTTTTTGTCTTTTTTTCAAACCGTCATTTCCCTTCTTTTGAATGAAGGATATTTTTGTAATTTTCTTGAATCATCGTTTCATGGCGAGCATAGCAGGAAAGGGTACTTAAGTCTTTGCAACCGCGTGCACTAGATTCTGATGCTAAGTGATGCCGATACACACGGGGATACAAGCTCCATGAGCTCTTATACGTGGCACTCATTGGGACCCCCGAACACGAGATGTAGCTAACGGCCGTCTTCGGGGGAGAACACACACCACCCTCTCTTGTTTGGGAGCCTTGCATGAAGATTCAAACACTTTTTGTCATGTGTCTTGTTCTTAATATTTTTTTTTTATATATTACTCAAAGAAACCGCCTTTGTGATAAAAAAAGACTTGGTCGTGCTAGCTCCTGTAACACCTACGATCATCGTTCAAGAAGCTTAAAACTCTTGTCCCCAGGGCCTATCCTGGGTTGTTCTTAAATATAATGCCGTTAAAATGTGGTACTGCATCTTCTGAATGTTGAAATGTGATGTTGGAATTGCCAACTACATCTCCAATACAGTGTTTCAGCAACACCGTTTCTCCCGCTTAACAGAGTGTGTTGGTGAAACTGTAGTGCGTTGTTTTGAAACAACACAGGTTGTTCGAGAAACTACAATGCATCTCTTATAAAGGCTCCCAAACAGAGCCAAACTGAAATCCATCAAGTGAACCATAGAAGAAAAAAAGAGAGTAAGAATCAGAAAACCCGTCTTAGATGACAATGAAGAAAAAGATAATGATATGGATGCTAATGAGATCAATACCATCAATTAGTATTGATGATTTTAAAGTTTAAAAAGAGACTTGGAAAAGGTTAAAAAATATTGATGCATGCTAGTTTTTTGTTTTTGAGAATAATCATAAAGCATTTGTTTTGGATAGAAAGAATTAGCACAAGGTATAAATGGATGGTGAGACGTCACCCTGTAAATATGTGAGAAAACATGTATTTCGTCCATGAAGGGTTCTTAATTTATTAATGTGAGTTGAAGATAGCTTTAGCCATGGACAGTTAAATATTTGCATGAACGGACTGACTAACATGTGTTCGCTAAGTCAAATATAAAACCCATCCCAAGTTAACGCATGTTTTCACCACTGGTGGGGTGCCTGTGAGGATGATGAATAGACTTGCCAAATTGCTTTTACAATGTCAAGTGATATCAGAATTGACATTTGTGTGTTTATTGCCTTCCACGCCACAAGTTTGCTAAGCAAGCAAGAAGCTTGGTTCAATAAAGGCAAAGAGGCATCGTACAAAAGCAGTGCACAATTCCCCAAAACCCTGTCTCAGCTTGAAGTCTGTGAAGCACCCCCCCTTGATGAAAAAAAGAAAATAGGTTAGGTTTTGTTTGCAGTGCAGGATGGATTCCACCTTTTATGGACCATTGGCTGTACCACCAAGAGGCTTAAACACTTAAAAGTTTTTTTTTTTGGATAACATGCAAACCACCTCAAAATAGGGATTGGGATATGAATTTTTGACCCCAGAGTCCTTCTTGTTCCTGGTCTTATCCATCTGACCATCACACATCCCTCGCTTATGATTTGATTTGATCTAGTTAGTTTCATCTATGATCTCCATAAATGTATCATATTTTTTAGTAGCTAGGAGTCCCTTCAATAACTGGTTGAAGTTATTCATGATGAATATGATAGCATGAGACTCTATGATGGGGTCCTTCATGCAGTGGTACACTGATCCTTACCGATTGATGAAGTGCTAAGCATCCTAATCTTTATTTTGCTTAAGATTATAGAGTTGACTGATCGTTGGCAAGACATCCACTTTGAATCAAAATCGCTTAATAAGTAGGTTCATGAGGGTTTGGAATTGTCTGATATGATTAACATCCAAAGTTAAAAACCAAGACAAAGCTTCGCCCTCAAGACTCCTCGAAAACCATCAAATCAAGGCTCAATCGTTCTTTAGACAATCTAAACAAGCATCCAAGAATAGGGTAACATGAGTATGGAGATTTCTTGTCCCGTTGAACTTGACAAACTTTTGAGAGGTGAGACCTAAATGTTTAAGTGTCTTGACTTAGGACAAAGTCCTAGATCTCACACGGTCTTCTCTCTCCCTTGGTTCCTTTTACATGATGTCTCACATTCCTCAACTCTTCTTTCACATTCTAAACTTACTCTTCATACTCATTTTACTGGAAGAATGTAGTTCTGACCATCGGGAACACTTTCTTTGGCACACTGTCAGATTGAACTCTCCTCATAGGTTCACTCTGACTTTTTTGTTTGTGAAATAGTTTGTAATCCCTTAACTTTACCTCATTCTCTAAAAACTTTTATTGTATCTCCTGCATCATCAACCTCATGAAGACATTGAAATTTTCCACTTCCTTTAAAACGGATCTCCCTGAGGATTCTTGGGAAATCCCTTTACCCTTATCCGACATGGCATATTGGACCTCTTCTGCCTCATCCTCTAGATATGTCTCTTTTCCTTCACGCAAAACTAAAGAATCTCCTACAGGTGAAAAGGTCATCCCCCATTTATTGGAATGAATTAACAGACAATAGGGCCCTCAATTCCCTTGTGCCTCTGTTTTTTTTAGGATTCCTAGGTTGATCATGAGCTGAAGACTTAGCTTTCATGACCAGGCCGGGGTTCTCTGAACCCTATCCTGGATCAAATGAGCTAAAGTTCTTAAGAGGATCCATATGAAAATCCTTCTTCTAAGCCATTGTCTGAGATCTATTTACAAACAAGAGTTCACACAAATCAAACAATACACTGATTAAATTGTTGAAAATCTAGTTTTTTGGATTTTCTCAAATATTCTATGAATCTACAATGCCATTTTAATGGGTTCTAATGGGCTGGGGTTTCTTCTTACGTGACCTTTCACTATATACACAAGTTATGGCTCCTGGTATGTGTGAGCGGGTTCCAAGTCTCTTTGGTCCACAATTGATATACCTATGTTAATGACTCTTGGTACTAGTAGGAGGATCCGATGGTCCAAAAGTATGGAACAAGATGTGGGTTTTGAATAATCCAAGCAGGAAAATAGTGGCTTTATAATCAAAGCCCTTAGAGAATAAGAATAAATGAAGAGAAAACACACACAATGCAAACAAGGTCACACACAAAATACAATTCTAACCTATTGTTGTAGACACCCCATTTTAGATTGATACAGTTCATATATTAAGGGTGGCTTACTTTAGATATAAGGTAGATTTTAATCCTATTTTTGGCCTTTAAAACAACCTTCTTATAATTTTTTTTAATAAAAAAAAATTTAAAGTAGAAGATTTCAGCTTTCCAATAAGCCAAATATCTGGTCGATCTGACACCGGGATCAAATGTTATGACCAAAACAAGTTGTCAAGAGCTAATGACACATATAGTGTCATCAACATTTTTCAGCTCTTTTGTCAACAGTGAACCTTTTCTTGTGTTTGTCGTCAAAACTTCCCTAATGACACATGCATTTGTCATCAAGATCTTGCTAATCTCATGCATTATCGTCAAGATCTTGCCAACGTCATGAATTGTCGTAAGCTCTTTCTGCTAACGATACTCAGTGTTTGTCATCAACACTATTTGTCATCAACATTTCTTATAGATTTTGGAAAGCACACCACTTAAAAAAACTGCTCTGGATCTTGTCTCTACCCTCTTTCCAAATCGAGATTGGAATATTCATAAATCCCAAAGCACCTGACTAATCTCACCCCTAAATTTAGGTTAGAGTAGCTTGGGCTAATCACACTGAACCCTAAAATAATCAACCAATAGGATCCTTCCATGTCAACTATAAACAAATCTAAAAATACAGATCATGGATGTTCCCAAAATATGTCTGCTTCAGCCATAAAAACTATAAATAGGGGACCACCCCCCATTCTAGCATATGAAATTCAAGTCCTAGATACACCCTTACCTTGCTGAAATCCCTGCATAACTACACCTAGCCTAGTTGAGCCTACCTACCTTAGTCTAGGACCCAGATCCCCTATCACACTTTTTCCTAGAGCCTCCGCTTAGCCAAAGTGTTGCCCAAAATTTTCATGCTTGTCAACAACGTAGAAAGGGCTACATAAGCTTGAGGTAAGATTCAATGTATTTTACTATTCATTTCATTCATTTATTGCATTTTTATAAGTTTAGAATTCCCTAACCTTGGTATATCATGTTTTGTTCTTTCTTTTTCAAAGCCTTGGTAGCTTACGCCATTAATCTCATCTTTTTTAGGATCCACGTATGAGGTACGTACACTCACAATCTGAAGACCCACAAATAAAGATTTTGAGCCCCTAGTGTGACTAATCTATGCTCAATGGAGGAGGAATGCCACACAACCTAGTAAAACAAACCTGCAACTCTTTATAGATGCAAAAATTTTGACAGAGTAATTTTATGTCATGAGTCGCATACCAAGCTCTAGTGTTTTCGACTTGTTATAAGGTTTTACTAGTTTTAACTTCATTTTTGGCCTCTAACACATCATCCTCAAGGTTTTTGTCTAAAAGAGAAATTAAACTAGAGTATTTCATCTTTTTAACGAACAAAAAATTAGGTCCATACGACATCAGAGTAGAAAGTTACAACCACAACAAAGTGACTTATTTAGTAAAAAATCTGTTTTTTAGATAGGGCCCACTTTGACCGCATTTTTTATCACCAAAATGATCAAATTTGGTTTTTCACTTGAGGATGTTAGCTTCTTAACTTAATAAAATTCATCTCAAACAGATATCCAGATAGGAAGTTGTGGCCAAAATAGGTTAGCCTAAAACAAGTTAGCTTGTTGGGTCTAGTTTACCTGATTTCGCTGATGACAAGTCAGGTTAGCGGTTTTGCCCAAAAGTGCTGACAACAACCTAGGTTGTCATTAGAGCCCTTTAAAGTGTCATCAACTCTTTTTTTACCATGAATTGTCATTATAGTAACTTGTTGTTAGCACTCAAGTTGTTGTTAGCACTAGTTATTGTTAGCGTAACTTATTATTAATGTACCCCGATGCTAACTCATCGACAACCGTCATTTTATAAACCTTTGAGACAGATAAGCCTTTTAAAAACTAGAAGAGAAAGCCATCGATTCCAATTTTTTTTGCCTTAAACTGAAAATCCCTCCAAGGAAACTAGACCTTAGCTTAATCTAAACTCCATTCAAACCTATCCTAGTTTTAACTATCCATCTAGATGGATCTTGGATACATAAGGAATTTATTCGGATTTGCCTAACAAACCTATAAATAGGAACTCATTCTCCCTTATTTAAAGAAATTGGAAATTTAAGAATTCACGCCCATACTCTGTTGAACCCTCTGCAAAGCCTAGCCTAGTCGACCTAACCCTCTTAAGCCTAGTCGATCTAGCCTAGGGCCCAGATCAGCCTAGTCTCATCCCCTTTAGAGTTTGCGCCAAGCCGAGGTGTTGTCTGTGCTCCCTCGCACTCGTTAGCATCGTAGAAAGGGATACCTAAGCCCAAGGTAAGACTTGCTTCCCATTTTTTTTATATTTTATTTTTATTTACATATTTTTAAAGTTTAGATTTGTCTAATGTTTTTATATTTATTGTCTTTTTTTATTTTCTTGTGCTTTGGGGGTTCTCACCTCCAAACTCGATTTTCTTTTGGGCCATAACTACGAAGGTAGAAAACTCTCTAACGTGGCTGCCTTAAAATGAAGATCGAGGATTCATGATTCGACTGATACCTGCTTGTCAAAAAAGAAAAGGCTCTTTATCTTGAAGAAGGGTCCCCACACCCTCTCAAAATCTGGATATATTTCAGATCCATTTTAAAAACATATTTTTAAGTAGAAAACCTTTTTTTTTTTGCATTTTTTGAAAACACTCGAGGAAGGTGTCTATAGAATGGCAATCACGATGGGACCGTTCGCTCAATCCAAGATCTAAGTTTTAGAAATCGGCGATGATATGTTAGTAGATTTATAATTTCTTTTTGGTGCATTTTTTGAATTTAGATCCACTCGAATCCAAAATCCCATTTTTTTGTTAGACCCTGTTATGGTGACAGGGGCATATCTCTCTCATTTATGGTCCATTTTCTGCATTCTTAGGCTCATTGAAAAACAGACGAGTGTGGCTATGTTTTTTATGTTTAAACTATCATCGGATTTTGTATTTATGGTATCCAAAAATGGCTGTGAACAACATAAAACAATAATTTTGGTGACTATTTTCCACTAAAAAGTAACATTTTTAGCGATATCCCAGTTTTCTTCTATCAAAAGTTTACGCTTTCTAACTTGTTGGAAATTGGGAGTTAGGTATGCATTCTTCAAGTTTTATGTCAGAACCGAAAGTCCCTCTGGGGCTGCTATTTTTCAAGTTCAAAATCAGGTGATAGAACTTTTTTTGTTTTAAAAAATAGCCTACCAGTCTGGGTTCCCAAAAGCATATCTCCCCAACCGCTTATTGGATAATTGTGATTCCAGTTGCATTGGAAATATAACAAAATTTTATTTTTATGTTATTTAGACCATGTTTCCTTATTTATGGTGAAAGTACCCATAAAATAAATGTTTTTAGTCATAATTTGTTCAGCCACACCTATTCAAAACCTATTTTAGGAGCGATTCTGGGGCCATATCTTGGCACCTGCTTATCAGAATCTAGCATGCCATACATTGTTAAAAAAATATTTTCATCCCCTATCTTTTATCTATTGGAACTTTCCTTTGATTTTTCTAATTTTTTACTCAAAATTAGTAGCAATCTATGTTACTATTTCCAGACAGAAAAATTTTGAGAAACGTTTTTTCTTTTCGTATCGGTTCAGATTTTTATCTGGATTTCAGGGCCCTTGATTCAAAATCCATGTGTTTATCTTGATTTTCTATGCTCTTTGTGTCATTTGGATTCAAATATGTCTTTTGGATAACATCCATATCTGGATTCAAAACCTGATCCACTTTATTTTTTCATATAAAAACCTAGTTTGGATACAAAACTATAGCGTTTTCCATGTGATTTTCTTTCCTTTTTTATTTTAGGAAGAAACCCTAGGTAGATTTGGTGTTTCCTTTTTATCTTAGATACTTAGCGTGATTAACATAGAAATCCTTGTCGGAGAATCACATCATCTAGTTTCTTTTTTTAGAAATATTTTTAACCCCCAACAAATTAAGAAATTCAGCGAGATTGAGACATTGCTTGCTTCGTGTTTGTTCTTTCCTATTTTTATCCTCTCTCTTAGGATTCTGGTTGTAAGGCCACTATTTTGTATTTGAATTTCAAAACCCTATCCATGTCCTACTTTTTGGATATTCAGAATCCCCCACTAGTACCAAGAGCCAACAACTTGGTTATATTGGTGGTGGACCAAGGAGACCGGTAACCCGCTCGTAGTACCAGAAACCTTAGTTCAAGTATATCGTAAAAGGTTTGGTATGGAGAAATCCCATCCCATTAGATCTTATTTGGAGTGACCTTACAAATTTGTGGAGCTTTTGAGGAGATCTAGGAGCCATGTTTTCAAAAGTTTGATCCATGTGTTGTTTGATTCATTTGGACTTTTGTTTGTTTGTAAATCCTAAGCCTCATTTTTGCAAAAGGATTTTACGAACAAACAGTAAGATAGGTCTAAGAATCTAGAGAAGCTACCCAAAGGATCTCAAGAATTATGATCCTTTATTGGGGAAGATGCATTTCAAGGACTGAGAGAGACCGTTCTACCTGGATCCTTCGATCATCTCATAGATGAAGAATTTGATAAGCTAATTAGACAAAAAATAAAATATGAATATAAAAATGGAGAAGAGAAAAAAGATGATGTCTAATATATGAAAATAGACAAAGGTAAAGGAATAGCCTATGAACTCCTAGACAGATCCACTTAAAAAGAGATGAAGAATTCAAATGCTACCTTGAGAACCTTAATGCAGTAGATACAACAGAAGTTCAAGGAGAATAACACACAATTGAGACAGTTCGAGCAGAGCCACAAGCAAAAAATCTAGAATGTTCAGCCCAAGATGGCTAGGTCTATCAAACTTCCAGAAGTTGCCATCAGAATCATGAATCCTCAACCTAATGAGTGTAAAGAGTGGGTCTAGAATTTAGAAGAGGAGCTAAGAAACATGACCCGACAAATGAGGAATGCCAAAGGAGAAAGAAACCCTATGAAATTTCGGACCTTGTCCTAGGCCAAGACAACATGCATCTAGGGATCACTCTTTGAAGGTTCATAAAGTTCAATGGGACAAAAAATCTAAAAACTCATATTGTTGTATTCTTGGATATTTGCTCTAATTGCCTGGAACTGATGGTTCCCAAGAAGTCTTCTAGGGAATTAGCTTGCATGCAAGCACGCCTTCTAGCAAAGATGAGCCTCGTAGAACCTAGTTCACGTAAGAAACTACCTTAGCCAAATAAAATGGCAAAAAACAACAATAGATCTTTTCTTTCAAAAACGAGTTGCAAATATTGGGTGAGTCTCATATAATATAACACACATGAGAATGAATCTTAATCTCTTGCACTTGGATCCATATCCCAACTAAGAATCTGGTTCTAACTTGAGAAATTTGAGTTCAAAACATAATACTAATGTATGAAATATGCCATATGTCAAACCATTTAACATTAAGCAAAATCAAATAAGTTTTCACATCCATTAAATGTTTAATGTTTTGAAATCCAAAATCTAAAACAAAACTAATATTGGCCCCGTTAAGGGCTTGGTTCAATGGCCTCCCATCCTCGCACACCACCACCAGAGCTACTCCTCGTCTGTAGAGTTGTTA
Organism: Nuphar pumila; assembly: GCF_984573655.1. NCBI lineage: Eukaryota > Viridiplantae > Streptophyta > Magnoliopsida > Nymphaeales > Nymphaeaceae > Nuphar > Nuphar pumila. Next base: position 30,764,117 of record NC_143262.1, on the reverse strand, counting down.
AATAGGAAGTCAAACTCAGTAATCACCTCACATGTTTGTAAAGAATTAAAGCATACAACAACACATAATCATATGAAATGAGCATGATGCATACACTTGCAAACATATATAATATTACATTAAATCAGATAAGTCATGTTTTGCATCACATAAACTTACCAATATCTAAAATCATGTTTTATATCACAATATCATGCTTTATAAATCATATTCACATGATAGACATGCTACCATATTTCATACATAAGCAATTACATAATTGCTAATCAAAACATACTCATGCCCATACTTAAGTATTTGAATAATTAGGGCATATGTTCATCATAATTGTGTCAAATAAGGTATTTATTTATCTTGTTGCAGTACCCACAGTCACAACATGAACACAAGTGACACAAAAGGGAACACTACTGGTGTTTATTATGCTATATCATTTATATTCTCTTTAGGTCTAACTGCTCATTGTAGCCAAAGCAGGCACTCCTGAACCGAAAAGAATTCACATAGAGGCGTAAGTTCTATGATGCATTTGCTAACTACTGCAATAGGCGTGTGATCTACCACCTAGGATATATTGGTAGTCTAGGTCTCTTACCAACTGAGGACTGAGGACCAGTGAGATGCCCTTGCTCTCACAAATAATCAAAGATAGATGTACAACTAACATCCGTATATATAATGGTCACTCAGTTGATCTATACTCGTGGTGTAGACACACCCTGCCACTTACTCTTGGGCGACATATTACTGTTGTTATTAAGGTTGAACTCCTTTGGCATTCCTCTTCAGCTCATTGTAAACACCCCAAATTTTCTTCATTCATTTTAGACACCCCCTTTTCACAGATGCCAACCCTGTAGGTCAGTGTAGGAGTCTAACCCTAGGTTTGTTCTAGTTTAGGTGTCATTTCACCTCTTTTGTTAGGAAAATTACTATTTTACCCTTAGATCTCTGTCAGTCAGAGTCAACCAAGCTCATTTTTAAGTTTAGAAAAGATAGAATGTTACTCATTTCTAGCTCCCATAAGCTCACGATGAGCGAATCCTGTTCATTTCTGACCATTTTGGCTAAAATTAATCAATTTTTTTGAGAAATGAGCTCATTTCTAGCTCGAATCCAAGCCAATTGTCTCTGAATCAGTCAAATCCAGTCAATCATGTTCTTTTGTGTTTAACTTGAGTTCACCAGAAGTTCAAGTGGTCCAATTTCAGTTCAAAGTCGTTTCCCATACTGTAGGAGTTCACTTTAGCCCATTTTAGCTCATTTCAGCTGAAATTGAGCTAAGTCTTATCAGTCTAGCTAGTGTTTGAGCTTTAGATTAGTTCATCTTAGTATAACTGACCTTCATTCCAGCTCAAACCCAGTATATTTCTGTTACCCACTCCATTCCAGTGTTTATTTCTCACCATTTCTCTGAGAATTGGGCCATTTCTTGATCATCCAGTCTAGGAGTTTAGTCGAGTTAGTGTTTGTCTAGTTTATTTGAGTCTAGAAACCCTAGAACCCGGTTCAATCCAGTTCAAACCTGTTAAAACCTTATTTTTAAGTGTCATTTTTGCCCTGCAGGGGCAAAATCATTTCACGAGCATTTCCCTTCAAAACTTCATTTTATCATCCTCCAAGCTGGTACATGTATCAATCTGGGCTCATATCAATTCATTTTCTAAAATTTTAGCTATATCTAAAACCCAATTCACATTTAGATCAGGTTCAATGTAGGATCTAACATTCAATACCCAATTCTCATCCTCAGACGGGAATTTTCAATTCTTTGTCTCTGCTAGGGGTCTAGGACTTCAAATCCCTCATCCTAGGTTTGCATTTGGTATATCATTTCATGACATTCCATATCATTTCATATTATTTTATATCATTTCATTTCATTGCATCTCATGTCATTTCATATCATTTTCTAGATCCAGCACTCGTGTTTTCAAAATCTCAAATCCAGATTCGATTTTAAAACCTTTCTTTCGAAATTAATTTAAAAAACCAGAGCTTTAAATCAATATTTGCCATTTGGCCAACCCCCAAGGCTTTATATTCCTTTATTTTAAAAATTTTCTTTCGAAAAACAATCTGGATTTGTTTTGAACTCTCTTTTAAAATCAATTTTCAATTTTTGCCAATTTTCTTCAAGTGGGGTCCACCCTGCAGAGGCGTCAACCCTAATTTTTCCACCTTTATGCAATTTTAGTTCACTTTCATATTTTATCTATTTCAAAAATACAAAAAAATTCATAGACAACGGTGTCTTTTCAAGTCTTTGAAAATCTTGTTTTAAACCCCTTTATTTTCCTCCTTTTTAAAATCATTTTTTTAAAAAATCAAATGGAGCCCACATTAGGTGGTGCCACATTTGAATGTGTTTAGGTTGGTTTAGGTTTAGTTAGTATTTTACTTAAGTTAGAAGTTTGAATAGCCAAAGTCTAATCGATTTTAAAACTCCATCTTTATTTTGGTATTTTAACCTTGTTTTAAAACCTTTATCTAAAGTTTTAAAAAAACAAATGTGGGCCCACATAGGTGGCACCACATCTGAGAATTTCCAAAGTTTAATTAAAAGTCAATTAAGTTTAATTATTTAGAGTTTTTTTAGGTTAAAACTCCCTAGAAAAATCACCCCCCTCTTTGACTTATCCCTAATTAATTAATAGAGTTCTGATTGAATTGAAACTCTAAAGAAAACAAGGCCTAAAGAAATTATAAATAGGGCCATAGGGGGGTCGACCAAGGCATGTGTTCTCTCCCTCAAGCTCCTCAAGTCCAGCAGCCTCCATTGTAGTAGCCTAAGGTGAGCTCCTCTTTTTTTTAGTTTTATCAATTTTTTTATGCTTTACACCATTGCCGCCCCTTGTGATTCATTTTTTTCATTTTATTTTTATTCAAGAATCTGTCTTCATGTGCCAAGAAGATGATCTACTGATTCTCTAAGGTTCCTTACATGTTTTTGATCCATCAATCATGCTTGTGTTTTATTTATTTTGCTAAATGCTCGAAAAAGATCGAGATTCGATCTTTCTATAGGTCAAATCCCTCTTTTAATGGCTAGATCAATGCAAATTCATGCTCCAGTGATTTTTTTTTTTATTTCTTCATGCTGTGTTTATGTTATTTTCATCATCTACATGTTCAAATATGATCAAAAGCCCTTGATCTCATATTTTTATGAGTTTTGCATGCATAAATCAAAATATGTCATGATTAGGATTTTATTTTTGAGATATGCAGTTATGGCTGTCTGATAATGATGTTGTTTTGCCTATTTATGTTCCTTATTTAAATCCAATTTTTTTTATGGTAGAATCATGGATATGTTTACGGTTTTCAATAAAAAATTCATTTTTTTTAGATCTGTAACCCTGTTTTGCAATAAATGTTAATTTTCAAGGGTATTTTGGTTCTTTTTCCTCCAATTCTGAATTTCAAAGTTGTTTATTTTTATTATTTATTCAGTTATGAATCATCCATTATGTTATTTAATAAGTTTTATTTTAGGAAAGCATGAAAAAATGCTTATATCTGGATAAATCCCTCAATTTTGGATATTGTTGGATAAATCCCGAAAAGCCTACATTTGTCCACTAAGAAGTTTGCTAATTTTGCAGGGAAGCTCAAGATTGTATTTTTCTTTATTTTTTTTATTCTTTAGTTTATTATTGATGTAAATTGTAATATTGAAATAAGAATTTACTTTCCTGCTTAGCTTATGCTACATTTGCATATAGTTTAATTTTGATATAACTATTATTGTTTGATCATTCATGTATATATTTCAAATTCACCATGGTCAACATGAATGACACGTGCACTCGCTTCTAAGAAGTTGATAAACTCAGTGGATTTCGTATTTGTGGTTTTAGTCAGAATATGAACGATACTCAGATTTATCATCTTCTTTTAAGTTATAAATGACCTACACTCTTAGGCTATCTTCAGAAATCATTGCATATTTTTTAAAGTTTTTCTAAATATTTCTCCTTTTAGAATCAAATGAGATATATTCAATACATATTCATGGCTATAGTAAGGGATATGTAGAGAATTTATTTCATCTAAATTCTAAAAGGCACATAAATTCTTTTACAAATAATTTTCTCAAGTTCTTTATAAAATATTTTTCACAAACTGCATCCATGCATTATCTAGGTCTAGAATGCATCATGAAATGAATTCACAGAGCCACACGACCATCCCTTTTTCAATTCCATCTTAGAAAAATCAATTTTCTCAAAGTTGCTCAGGTTTTCCTCAAAATCTATTTTCAAGGTTTTTCTCTCTTTTCTAAATACTTTTCTAAGTCCAAATCACAAATTTTCAAGCTTTCTTTTCTTCAAAAATATTTTTCAAATATGGCTCATGATTTTTCAAAGTATCCCTTTTTTCAAGAATTTTCAAATATTTAAAGCATGCATCATGTTTTTAGTCAAAATTTTCCAAAGTTCATAGCACATACCTAATTCTTTGTGCATTTAGGAATAGAACCACGATTTAGACAGTTGAGCAAAGTAAAGCACATGATTGATCCTTGGTTCGATTACCCCTGGTTATGGCGTCAGGAACGGATGAACCTCGTACCGACAAGCGAGTTCCTTTCCTGCAAATTTTTCAAAAATGGACGTGAGTTATTTTCAAAACTTTTTTAAAGGTCAGTTTGACTTGCAAAAGTAAAATTTTGCAATGATAACACTCATCTGCATGCTTCTTGCAACATTGTTTTATATAGTGACCCATCTTTTCATAATAAAGATAGGCTTCAGTCTTTCGGGGGCATGATTATCCAAAGTGGTTGTGATGGCACTTTGGACACATCGAGTTCAGTTGTTGTTGTGGTCGGGCTTCTTCTTGCTGAGTTTGCTTTTGCCTGTGGGCAAGTGGAAGAAATTTCTTGCCTCCAGAGTTTTTCTTAGGCCAACTCTTCTGACCACTACTCTGTTCTTTGAGTCAGGGTTATTGGGATTTCTGGGATTGCACCCAGTCATTATCCAATAATGTGGCCACCTCGATAGCCTTATCAAGTGACTTTGGACTCCGTGTATAGACCTTGGTCCTCAAGATTGATTTTAGATCCCGTGCAAATTTCATTTCATGCACTTCCTCCGTCGTGTAAACATTTGAGCATCCTCAATCAAATGATTAGAGTGCCAATTAGGACAATTTTTTAATTCTAACAAAAGAATTAAATGCAAGTTGCATAAATTATCATTTAAACATGTAATTCAATTTCAATTAAGCGTGATACATTTTATTCAGTTTTAATTCAACATGATACAATACTCTAATATGGGATTAAAGTACAAATTAGGAAAACCTCTAATTCTAAAATAAGAATTGAATCTAATTTTTATGAATTATCATTTACAATTCAATTTCAATTAAGCATGATATAACACTCAATCAAGTGATTAGAGTGCTAATTAAGAAAAACCCTTAATTTTAACATAAGAATTGAATATAAATACATGAATCATCATTTCAAAGTGCAATTCATTTTCAATTGTACATGCTATTGACTTTCAATTAAACATGATACAATACTCAAATATGAGATTAAATACAAATTAGAGAAAACCCTTAATTCTATCATAAGAATTAAATCTAAATTGCATGAATTATTATTCCAACATGCAATTCAATTTCAATTAAACATGAATCACCATTCTAATATATTATTATAGTGTGAATTGGAGAAAATCCTCAAATCTATCATAAAGATTGAATATCAATTGCATGAATTATAAATTTAAAATATAATTAAACATGAATCAATACTCTAATATGGGATTAGAGTGTGAATTGAAAAAAAATCCCAAATCTACCGTAAGGATTGAATATCAATTACATGAATTAGAAATTTAAAATGTAATTAAATATGAATCATCACTTTAATATAGGATTAGACTGTGAATTTTGAAAAATCTCTAAATATAACATATGAATTGCTTGAATTATTAATTAAACATGAAATAAAAAACCAATTAAGCATGCTACATCATTCTATTATGAACTTAAACTACATATTAGTGAAAATCCCTAATTACTACATTATAACATGCTTAAATTTTGTACATACATATAAGGATCAAGACTCTTACTTTTTTTAAAAGATGAATCCTCCTAAAGACCTAAAAAGGATTCTCAAAAATAAAAAAGATTAGAGAGAAGGTCTCCTCCTTTTCTAAAATTGGCAATAATGAGGGAGAGAGCTTATTCTTCTTCTTCCCAAGGGAACCTCCAAGAAAACAATCCAAGGTGCCTCATTCTTTCTCCTCTAAAACTGTGCACTCCTTCTACCACCTAAATCGCCTAAGGGAGAAAAAGAGAGGCATAGAGAGAAAGAGAGAGAGGCATAGTGAGAAGAGTAAAAGAATAGGGGGTTATTTATAACCTAAGGTGGTTGGTAGAGGTGTTTAGGATAAAGACAAGTGAAGGTTTGGGATGAAATTGGTTATTTGAGTCATCTCTCATCACTACAAGAATTCTATGGATTAGCGACAAATACATTCCATCGCTAATCTGTCGTCAATCCCTCGCTGTAGAGTTTAATGATGAATTAGTGATAGAGTAGTGATGAGTAACTTTCATCGCAAATTTTTAGTCGCTAATTAGCGACAAAACGTATCTGTCGCTACTTCCATCACTAAATTATGACGAATTAGAGAGTGCTATGATTCATCGTAAGGCCATCATTAATTTGCAGAGATTTGGGTTTGCGATAGATATGAATCCATCGCTAATTTCGTCGCTATTATAGCGACAAAATTGCGACGGATTATAATACGTCACAAAAAAAACATCGGTCGATTCAGTTTTGTGATGGATAAATATCCGTCCCTAATCCATCACTAAATTGGAGGTTGATACTAATTAGCGATGGATAATATCCATAGCTAATTCGTCGCAAAAAATAATAATAATAAAAAAATTGTTTAAAATATAAATATTGAGAAAAAAAATTCTTGTGATATAATTTATATATCCTGTGAATAAAAATAAAGTACACATAAAAAATACATATACAAAGCAACTACAAACAATTTATCGATCCACTATAATCCTCGCCAAGTTCTAATTATTTACAAGTGAACAATTACAAAGAGTTTCTTTCAAAACAACAAGAAGGTACAACAAATTCAACACATGGATCTAATCATTGCCAAGATTTTGTGCGTCATCTTCTTCATTGTCTCTATCTGCCTCTTCATCCATGCCTCCATCAGCTCCTCTACGTTGATTATCTCCAGCATCCTACAAGAGAAAAGAAAGGTTAGTATTGATAAACAAAATATAATGAAATAAATTATATGCAATGCACCTAAGCTAAGGCAATCAAAGTAACATAAGTGAATTACACATAGTCTAGCTTGCAATAAAGTAAAGGATATTAACAGAATTTAGATGTGTTCTAAGGCTGACAAAAAAAATTCATAATGATTCAATCATGCAAATATGTGTTCTAAGGTTGTCAAAAAACTCTCATAGTGATTCAATCATGCATATATGTGTTCTAAGGTAGTGAAAAAACTTTCATAGTGATAGAATCATGCTTATATGTGTTCTAATGTAGTAAAAAAACTTTAATAGTGATGAAATCATACATATATGTTTTATAAGGCAGTCAAACTTTCATAGTGATGAAATCATGCTCATATGTGATAAAATCATGCATATACTAGCTTGAAATCTAGCGACATAAAACAAATGACATGAAACATTTTATACCTGACAGGCACCTGCAGACGAAGTTCTCCTGTCCCAAAAAAAGTTGTACTACTCATTACTGACAACATCAAAAATTGCTTCATGTAAATAGTCATTCATTGTGTCCTTAACAAACTGGCGGACACCATCCCAAGAATTAGGCGGGTCAGTCGGATGCTTGGAGTTGATGCTGGCGGAAGAACTTTGAGAGTCGTGACTGAAGGAGGCAACAACTGGTGAGGTGTTCATGTTACTCCCAAACCCGAACACACGACCCTTTTTGGGTTTACCTGTTGCAGTCACCCATGCTGCATGATCAAAAGGCGGATGCTGAATAGAGTCATCGCCATATCGCTCTACCATCTGTTGCTCGTATGACTTCTACAAAGTATTGATTACAATGTGGATTAATAATTAAGAATCATAATATTTATGATAACTTGTATATTATAATATTTATTAATACAATAAATACATACCATTGTCGTTATCGCCTTTTGTGATACAAACTCACCTGTGGTCTTATGTTTATGTGTTTCAACAAACACATCCTTGTATGGCACAACGCCTCATTTTTCTGCTTCCTGTGAAGTTAAATGATAAAAAAATTATTTAACAGGTTTGCAACAATACTTATAAAATTGACAATATATATTGATGAGTTACCATTTTCTTCAGGTGGCACCCAAAAGTCCTAGATCCACCTGTGTGTAGATGGGCATTAGGCATCTTTGCTTGATTTTGTGCAGCCTTCGCAGAGCGGTTTCAAAATTCATGCCCCGCCCACTGGTCGCACATTGTATTCCAAACATCTGACCTGATAGAAGAGTCATGGCCCTTCCACTGCAGTGGATCATCTATCTCGCCAGATGCTTTTCTTGTTGCAATCTTTATATTGTGCAGCATATCTGCAAATCGACTGACAACCACCTTCTGCCACACCTTCCTCGTGTCCTGCTCCTCCATCGTAGTCGTGAAGCGATTCCAAGCCTACACATAATTTCAAAAAGTTAGTAGATATGACTATAACAAAAAAATAAATATGAAACACATTCACTATGAGAAACAATTGTATACTATGAATGAGGACCACAATCTGTCCAACACCTCCTTAGAGTACTCTTTCCATTGAGTGACCGGTCCTGGTAGATGTTGAACTAGTGAATGCCTAATCTCTCATATTATTTCTTGTGGCACGAACCTCATACTGCATATGAATTGGTACACATTAACTATCAATATATAATATTTATAAGATAAGTATAAGATAAGTAAAAATGAGATACTTACAGTCGATTATCAATATACACTATTTGAATGAGTCATCGTGTGTTAGACTGAGAATCCAGCATTGTCTTGTGACTTGTATGAACAGTTGGTGTAGGTGAGTCATGTGCAAGCAAAACATCATCTATAAAAAAATGAGTTAGAAATTCACACAATGTGTATTTAAACTAATCAAGTATACAATTAGTTAAATGATATACCTATCGAAGCAACCCGTGAAGATAAAGGCTGAGACTGGTTATCGATGAGTGCTCGACCACTGTAACCTCCATGAACCATATTCTAACAAATAAAAAATGTCATGCAATATATTCAAACATTGTAATACCTTCAAATCATTGCAATATATTTCAATATATTCAAATAATTCACATCAAATATTGCAATACATTCAAATCATTCAAACATGTTATAATACACTCAAATAATAACTCTATACGTATCAAAGATACATAATCAAAGAATAAAAAATGTCATGCAATACATTCAAACATTGCAATACCTTCAAATCATTCAAACCATTGCAATACATTTTAATACATTCAAATAATTCAAATCATTCACATCAAATATTGCAATACATTAAAACATAAGATATTCAAATCAAATAAAAAATAACTTCATGCAAGGCATTCAAATATTGCAAGACATTCAAATATTGCAATGCATTCAAATCATTGCAATACATTCAAATCATAATTCTATACCTATCAAAGATACATAATCAAATAAAAAATAACTTCATGAAATACATTCAAACATTGCAATATATTCAAGTCATTGCAATATATTCAAGTCATTGCAATACATTTCAATACATTCAAATCATTCACCTTAAATAGAGGTATGTATTGCAAGATGTATTTCACTAGCTCCAAAATGCTTCCTCATCACTTGTTTGACTTTCATATTCTTCTCCTTCCTCTTCCTCCTCTTCGTCATCTTCTTCTTCTTCTTCATTGGGCGCTCATATACTTGGTATATCATTTGGATCACATTCTTCCATGCATGTGCCATCGGACAATGGAGATATGACATGTATACCATGTGCGACATCGTGACCATAAGAGAAGTCATACATATCATCTGATTGATAGTAATCACTTTCTTCAATTAACTTGTCTTCCTGTAACTGATCATACTCGGGGTATAGTTTAGACTTCACCTTACAAACTACCCACCATTCATTTTTATTTGACTTCCTTGTACTCGGATATGAAGTATAGTAAACTTGTTGAGCTTGCAAGACTAATATGAATGATTCATATGTTCCAAACCTTGATTTATGATTCACCTCCATAATGCCTGAGGCTTTGTCGACTCTTGTTGCTGTGAGATCAAACCAATGACACTTGAATAAAGTTACCCTATTATTTATGTATAAGTAAGTCAACTCTATTATTTCTTCTATAACACCATAGTAGTCATGTTCATTTTCACCGTAGCTACTACCCTTGACGCACATGCCACTATTCATCATTGACTTGTTTATACCATAGTTTTTTGTATGGAATCGATAACCATTTACGATATACTCGTTGTAACATTGCACAACTTTGGTCGGACCATTTTGTAAATCACATATTCCTTGATCTTTAACATCACCATGGCGGACCTACAAGCATAAACAATGACTGTGATCATGATGAATTAAGTAACTTATTGTTGTTTACACGGAAAGAATGTATGTCATCGTCCTTACCAACTCTTTCAATCATGCCATAAACTTATTTTCACGTTCTTTCTGTACTTCTGCATCAATGAGATGTGAAAGTTTTCTTCGTAACTCCAGATCAAATCATCTACACTTAACAAATACTCATATTATCGAACCATGTAAGCACGTATAGAACTTAGTGTTACATATTAAGTATACTTACTCGATGTATGGGTCGATTGTTGAGTAATTAAAAAGGATATAGATTTGTGTTGTGTCTTGCTCTCAATCTTTCAAGAGTCTTGACCGACAACTACCAAAGGCATGCCCAAATGGTTGAAATATCGACAGTTTGTTAGCTACAATAAATTGTTTTTCATCAACATTATGAGGTGGGCATGTGTAACGTGTTGGAATGTGAGGTTCAAAGTACATAGATGAGAAATTTAAAATCTCTTCTAAAGTGTACGTCTCACAAATAGAGCCCTCTACTCTTGCTTTATTTGAACCTTTTTTTTGAAGTCAAACATGCATCTGTCAATATTATACATCTCGAATTACAATAAATTTCTCAATAGCATTGAAGAAAAAAATTATATACCTTTCAAATGGGTACATCCAGTGATATTGCACAGGATCACCAACCCTTAGTTCATATGGTAAATGTATGATCACATGTTTCATAACATCGAAAAATGCTGACAGAAATATCTTCTCTAGCTGACAAATAGTAGTGACGACAGAATCCTCAAGATTCTTTACCTCAGATACTACGACTTTCGATGCACATAATGTTTTAAAAAATCTATTCAACTGGGATAAAACACCCCATATAGGTTTGTCTAACATATCATGGAATGCTAAAGGTATCAACCGGTGCATAATGACATGACAGTCATGGCTCTTCAACCCATAGAATTGTCCCTCATCTATCTTCATAACCCGAGCAATGTTAGAGACATCAATCTGAAAATCTCAATTGTCTCAACCATTGACATATCTACTTTATTTGATCTGGTCCTAGCATGTACCTTGCCTTTGGTTTCAGAACTTTGCCATTGTACTCTTTGAGTTACAATTTTGATCTTTTATATATTACTTTTAAATCCATACGGGCCTTTGAATTATCCCTCATTTTCCTTTTGACATTCATTGTCGTATTGAACACATTATCAAACACATTTTTCTCTACATGCATCACTTCCAAATTATGTTGTATCAATAAGGTCGACCAATATGATAGTTCCCAAAATATAGATTTTTTTGTCCAATTGTGATCCTTCTCAAATCCAATGAAGGGCTTCGGGCTACGAGCATCTGCCAGTCCATATAGAAAGTATCACAATCTTCTTAAAACCTCTATGTCAGACAATCTTGTAGGTGGACCTTCTATTTTAGTTGTGCCTGCTCGGAAGACATTCCTTTGTCGTTGGGTAGAAATCGACGGTGACAATTAAACCAGCACGACTTTCTTCCATGCATCAATCTAAAAGATTTTGTATCCTCCATACAGTACGGACATGCTAACCTCCCATGTGCGCTCCAACCAGATAACATAGCATATGCAGGGAAGTCACTGATTGTCCATAGAACAACCTTCATATTGAAGTTTTATTTTTTGTGGGCATCGTACGTGAGAACACTGTCATCCCACAGTATTTTCAGTTCATCAATTAATGGCCTTAAATATACATCAAGATTTTGGCCCAGAGAGGTCGGACAAGGGATCAATAGAGACAAGAAAAGATTTTGACGCTTCATACACAAGCTTTGAGGAAGGTTGTATGGGGTGACAAATACTGGCCAACACGAGTATGAAGTTGATCTACCCCCAAATGGATCAATGTCATACAATCACAAGAACTATGATACATGCATTGATAACTTAATATTTTATGTGCAAAACCATTCATTTAAAGCATGTTTGAAGCATTGATAACTTATCATTCATTTTCATATGCAAACTCGTTCATAACACGATAAATTCATTTGAAGCATATTTTTATGATACAATTTCACATGGAAGCCATAATCAAGTTGAAAGTAACTTCATGCAAGCATGGATACAATCACATCAAATATTGCAATACATTCAAATCATTCATATCAAAACAATGTCAAACATGTACCTACAACAAACACACTCCAATATTCCGCTAACTACTACCATGACTAGCATGAAATTCAAACTCCAAAAATAAGAACACTTCTATTTTCATACATTAAAATCATGCTCAGCATGATCTTCGAACTCCATTAAAGTTGTCCTAGATATCCACAACTGAGTGTGCGAATAAAAAAGTATTGCATCCAAGAAATTAAATAACCTGTGAAGCATATGCATCACTTACTCACCATGGGTATTTACCCGATTTGCATTGCTTTTGTCACTTACTTACCACGGGTTGCGGGGTATCAGCGGGATCTGTTGAGAAATCTGCAAAAGACACTGTGTTAAAATGAAGTTTATTACTCGATGATAAGGAGGGTGACTCCCCTATCAAAAACAATCCCAAACAACAAAAAAACATCGGCCGATTCAGTTTTGTGATGGATAAATATCCATCCCTAATCCATCACTAAATTGGAGGCCGATACTAATTAGCGATGGATAGTATCCATAGCTAATCCATCGCAAAAAATAAAAAAATTTAAAAAAATTGTTTAAAATATAAATATCGAGAAAAAAATTCTAGTGATATAATTTATATATCCTGTGAATAAAAAATAAAGTACACATAAAAAATACATATACAAAGCAACTACAAACAATTTATCGATCCAGTATAATCCTCGCCAAGTTCTAATTATTTACAAGTGAACAATTACAAAGAGTTTCTTTCAAAACAACAAGAAGGTACAACAAATTCAACACATGAATCTAATCATTGCCAAGATTTTGTGCGTCATCTTCTTCATTGTCTCTATCTGCCTCTTCATCCATGCCTCCATCAGCTCCTCTACGTTGATTATCTCCAGCATCCTACAAGAGAAAAGAAAGGTTAGTATTGATAAACAAAATATAATGAAATAAATTATATGCAATGCACCTAAGCTAAGGCAATCAAAGTAACATAAGTGAATTACACATAGTCTAGCTTGCAATAAAGTAAAGGATATTAACAGAATTTAGATGTGTTCTAAGGCTGACAAAAAAAAATTCATAATGATTCAATCATGCAAATATGTGTTCTAAGGTTGTCAAAAAACTCTCATAGTGATTCAATCATGCATATATGTGTTCTAAGGTAGCAAAAAAACTTTCATAGTGATAGAATCATGCTTATATGTGTTCTAATATAGTAAAAAAACTTTAATAGTGATGAAATCATGCCTATATGTGTTATAAGGCAGTCAAACTTTCATAGTGATGAAATCATGCATATACTAGCTTAAAATCTAGCGACATAAAATAAATGACATGAAAGATTTCATACCTGACAGGCACCTGCAGACGAAGTTCTCCTGTCCCAAAAAAAGTTGCACAACTCATTACGAACAACGTAAAAAATTGCTTTATGTAAATAGTCACACATTGTGTCCTTAACAAACTGACGAACACTATCCCAAGAATTAGGCGGGTCAGTCGGATGCTTGGAGTTGATGCTGGCGGGAGAACTCTGAGAGTCGTGACTGAAGGAGGCAACAACTGGTGAGGTGTTCATGTTACTCCCAAACCCGAACACACGACCCTTTTTGGGTTTACCTGTTGCAGTCACACATGCTGTAGGATCAAAAGGCGGATGCTGAATAGAGTCATTGCCATATCGCTCTACCATTTGTTGCTCATATGACTCCTACAAAGTATTGATTACAATGTAGATTAATAATTAAGAATTACAATATTTATGATAACTTGTATATTATACAACAACAACAACAACTACGCCTTCATCCCAAAACAATTGGGGTCGGCAATATGAACCAACAACGAAAATCATGTTGGGTCTTCCACATGAATCCTTCTCCTCCATTCATTTCTATCCAATGCCATGTCCTCGGTGAGGTTCAAAGCATTCATATCCTTTCCTATCACCTCCATCCATGTCTTCCTAGGCGTACCCCGACCTCTTTTAACTAATATATTTTCCCATTTCTCCATCCTTCTAACTGGAGCATCATTAGGCCTTCGTCGAATATGTCCAAACCACCGTAAACGATTCTCTCTCATCTTATTTTCAATGGGTGCAACGCCTACCTTCTTACGTATCTCCTCGTTTTGAATCTTATCTTTTATTGTATTTCCACACATCCATCTCAGCATACGCATCTCAGCTACACTCATTTTTTGAATATGATGTCTCTTGGCAGCCCAACATTCCGTACCATATAGTAAAGCGGGCTTAATAGTCGTCCTATAAAACTTTCCCTTCAACCGCAATGGCATTCTACGATCGCACAACACTCCAGTTGCACTCTTCCATTTCATCCACCCAACCTTTATCCTATGATTTACATCTCCATCAATTTCTCCATACTTTTGAATGATAGATCCAAAATATTTGAAAGAATCATCCACCAGTATTTCTTGCTCACCAAGCTTCACTACACTCCCATCTCTATTTCGTTGCTTACTAAATCGACATTCCATGTATTCTGTCTTACTCTTACTCAACTTAAAACCTCTTGCTTCCAATGTCTGTCTACATAATTCTAACTTAGCATTAACCCCAGCTCTAGACTCATCAATCAAAACAATATCATCAACAAACAACATATAACTTGTATATTATAATATTTATTAATACAATAAATACATACCGTTGTTGTTCTCACCTTTTTTGATACGAACTCTCCTGTGATCTTACATTTATGTGTTTCAACAAACACATCCTTGTATGGCACAATGCCTCATTTTTCTGCTTCCTGCGAAGTTAAATGATAAATTATTTAACAGGTATGCAACAATACTTATAAAATTGACAATATATATTGATGAATTACCATTTTCTTCAGGTGGCTCCCAAAAGTCCTAGATCCACCTGTGTGTAGATGGGCATCAGGCATCTTTGCTTGATTTTGTGCAGCCTTCGCTGAGTGGTTTCAAAATTCATGCCCCGCCTACTTGTCGCACATTTCATTTTAAACATCTGACTTGATAGTAGAAGGGTCATGGACCTTCCACTGCAGTGGATCATCTATCTCGCCAGATGTTTTTCTTATTGCAGTCTTTATATTATGCAACATGTCTACAAATCGACTGACAACCACCTTCTGCCACACATTTCTCGCGTCCTGCTCCTCCATCGTGGTCGTGAAGCGATTCAAAGCCTACACATAATTTCAAAAAGTTAGTAGATATGACTATAACAAAAAAATAAATATGAAACACATTAACTATGAGAAACAATTGTATACTATGAATGAGGACCACAATCTGTCCAACACCTCCTTAGAGTACTCTTTCCATTGAACGACCGGTCCTGGTAGATGTTGAACTAGTGAATGCCTAATCTCTCATATTACTTCTTGTGGCACGAACCTCGCACTGCATATGAATTGGTACACATTAACTATCAATATATAATATTTATAAGATAAGTACAAGATAAGTAAAAATGAAATACTTACGGTCGATTATCGATATACACTATTTGAATGAGTCATCGTGTGTCAGACTGAGAATCCAGCATTGTCTTGTGACTTATATGAACAATTGGTGTAGGTGAGTCATGTGTTGGCAAAACATCATCTATAGAAAAATGAGTTAGAAATTCACACAATATGTATTTAAACTAATTAAGTATATAATTAATTAAATGATATACCTATCAAAGAAACCCGTGAAGATAAAGGCTTAGACTGGTTACCGATGAGTGCTCGACCACTGTAACCTCCATGAACCATATTCTAACAAATAAAAAATGTCATGCAATATATTCAAATATTGCAATACCTTTAAATCATTCAAATCATTGCAATATATTTCAATATATTCAAATAATTCAAATAATTTACATCAAATAGTGCAATACATTCAAATCATTCAAACACGTTATAATACATTCAAATCATAACTCTATACGTATCAAAGATACATAATCAAAGAATAAAAAATGTCATGCAATACATTCAAACATTGTAATACCTTCAAATCATTCAAACCATTGCAATATATTTCAATACATTCAAATAATTCAAATCATTCACATCAAATATTGCAATACATTAAAATATAAGATATTCAAATCAAATCGAAAATAATTTCATGCAAGACATTCAAATATTGCAAGACATTCAAATATTGCAATGCATTCAAATCATTGCAATACATTCAAATCATAACTCTATACCTATCGAAGATACATAGACAAATCGAAAATAGCTTCATGAAATACATTCAAACATTGCAATACATTCAAGTTATTGCAATACATTTCAATACATTTCAATACATTCAAATAATTCAAATCATTCACCTCAAATAGAGGTATGTATTACAAGATGTATTTCACTAGCTCAAGAATGCTTCCTCATCACTTGTTTGACTTTCATATTCTTCTTCTTCTTCCGCCTCCTCTTCATCATCTTCTTATTCTTCTTCATTGGACGCCCATCCACTTGGTATATCATTTGGATCACATTCTTTCATGCATG
The DNA here is from genome assembly GCF_984573655.1 of Nuphar pumila. Taxonomy (NCBI): domain Eukaryota; kingdom Viridiplantae; phylum Streptophyta; class Magnoliopsida; order Nymphaeales; family Nymphaeaceae; genus Nuphar; species Nuphar pumila. Next base: position 30,746,875 of record NC_143262.1, on the reverse strand, counting down.
TGCCATCGGACAATGGAAATGTGACTTGTATACCATGTGCGATATTGTGACCATAAGAGAAGTCATACATATCATCTGATTGATAGTAATCACTCTCTTCAATCAACTTGCCTTCCTGTAACTGATCATACTCGGCGTATAATTTAGACTTTACCTTACAAACTGCCCACATTCATTTTTATCTATCTTCCTTTTACTCGGATATGAAGTATAGTAAACTTGTTGAGCTTGCAAGGCTAATATGAATAGTTCATATGTTTGAAACCTTGATTTATGATTCATCTCCATAATGCCTGAGGCTTTGTCGACTCTTGTTGTTATGGGATCAAACCAATGACACTTGAATAAAGTTATCCTATTATTTATGCATAAGTAAGTCAACTCCATTATTTCTTCTTTAACACCATAGTAGTCATGTTCATTTTCACTGTAGATGCTACTCTTGACGCACATGCCACTATTCATCATTGACTTGTTTATACCGTAGTCTTTTGTATGGAATCGCTAACCATTTACGATGTACCCATTGTAACATTGTACAACTTTGGTCAGACCATTTTGTAAATCACATATTCCTTGATCTTTAACATCACCATGGCAGACCTACACGCATAAACAATGACTGTGAACATGATGAATTAAGTAACTTATTGTTGTTTACACGGAAAGAATGTATGTCATCGTCCTTACCAACTCTTTCAACCATGCCATAAACTTATTTTCGCATTCTTTCTGTACTTCTACATCAATGAGATATGGAAGTTCTCTTCTCAACTCCATATCAAATCATCTACACTTAACAAATACTTATATTATCGAACCATGTATGCACGTATAGAACTTAGTGTTACATATTAAGTATACTTACTCGATGTATGGGTCGATTGGTGAGCAATTAAAAAGGATATAGATTTATGTTGCGTCTTGATCTCAATCTTCCAAGTGTCTTGACTGACAACTACCAAAAGCATGCCCAAATGGTTGAAATATCGACAGTTTGTCAGCTACAGTAAATTATTTTTCATCATTATTACGACGTGGGCATGTGTAACATGTTGGAATGTGAGGTTCAAAGTACATAGATAAGAAATTTAAAATCTCTTCTAAAGTGTACGCCTCACAAATAAAACCCTCTACTCTTGCTTTATTTCGAAACTTTTTTTTTGGGTCAAACATGCATCTGTCAATAATATACATCTCGAATTACAATAAATTTCTCAATAACATTGAAGAGAAAAATATAAAAAAATATATATCTTTTAAATGGGTACATCCACCGATATTACACAGGATCACCAACCCTTAGTTCATATGGTAAATGTAGGATCACATGTTTCATAACATCGAAAAATGCTGGCAGAAATATCTTCTCTAGCTGACAAATAGTAGTGACGACAGAATCCTTGAGATTCTTTACCTCAGATACTACGACTTCTGATGCACACAATGTTTTAAAAAATCTACTCAACTGGGATAATACCCCGCATATAGGTTTGTCTAACATATCATGGAATGCTAGGGGTATCAACCGTTGCATAATGACATGACAGTCATGGCTCTTCAACCCATAGAATTGTCTCTCGTCTATCTTTATAACCCGAGCAATGTTAGAGACGTATCCATCTGAAAATCTCAATTGTCTCAACCATTGACATATTTGTTTTATTTGATCTGGTCCTAGAATGTACCTTGCCTTTGGTTTCAGTACTTTGCCATTGTACTCTTTGAGTTCCAATTATGATCTTTTACATATTACTTTTGAATCCATACGGGCCTTTGAATTATCCCTCATTTTCCTTTTGACATTCATTGTCGTATTGAACACATTATCAAACACATTTTTCTCTACATGCATCACTTCCAAATTATGTCATATCAATAAGGTTGACCAATATGATAGTTCCCACAATATAGATTTTTTTGTCCAATTGTGATCCTTCCCAAATCCAAGAAAGAGCGTCGGGCTACGAGCATCTGTTAGTCCATATAGAAAGTATCATAATCTTCTTAAAATCTCTATGCCAGACAATCTTGTAGGTGGACCTTCCATTTTAGTTGTGCCTGCTCGGAATACATTCATTTGTCGTTGGATAGAAATCGACGGTAATAATTAAGTCAACACGGTTTCCTTCCATGCATCAATCTAAAAGATTTTGTATCCTCCATACAATACGGACATGCTAATTTCCCATGTGTGCTCCAACCAGATAGCATACCATATGCAGGGAAGTCACTGATTGTCCATAGAACAACAACCTTCATATTGAAGTTTTATTTTTTGTGGGCATCGTACGTGAGAACATTGTCATCCCATAGTATTTTCAGTTCATCAATTATTGGCCTTAAATATACATCAAGATTTTGGCCCGGAGAGGTCGGACCAGGAATTAATAGAGACAAGAAAAGATTTGGATGCTTCATACATATGCTTGGAAGAAGGTTGTATGGGGTGACAAATACTGGTCAACACGAGTATGGAGTTGATCTACCCCCAAATGGATTAAATTCATCTGTACATAAACCGAGCCTAATATTTCTCACTTCCATTACGAAGGTATGATGAGTATGATCAAAGTGCTTTCAAGCTTTCGCATAAGCATGATGCGTGATCTTCTCTTCATTATGTCAAGCTTTATTTACATGTCATCTCATGTGTTTAGCTGTCCTCGAAGACATATACAATCTTTGCAATCTAAGGGTGAAAGGAAAGTAGCGGAGCGACTTGTATGACACTTCTTTTGACCTCGTTCTACTATTGCCTCTTGTCTTTAGCTTGAACCGAGGATGCCCACATGACGGGAATGATCTGCTATTTTCCTGATCTTTGAAATACAACATGTATTTATTTGTATAAGCATCTATCTTTTAATATCACATACCTAGAGCGTTGACCATAACCTTCACACGATAGAAATTTTATGACAATTTCTCATCTTTGGGCAACATACTCTTCATAATAGAGCACAGACGGTCAAAACATGATTGACTCAAATTAAACTCAAACTTCAGATTCAGTAGTTGAAGAACTATAGATGAGATAGTGTGACTCTCGCAACCATTCCAAAGTGGCTCATCAACATATCTAAGTAAATCATAAAATCTACTAGCTGCATCGTTTGCTACTTCTTTCTCTACCCCAGTTTGTATATCACTAGGACCCATAGCATAACCTAGTTCTTGTCCTGCGACATCAAATATCAAATCCACATATGGATTATCGTGTACCATATTCACCCATGCATCAAAATTGTTCCTAAGTTCTTCACCATGAAACATCCAATTCTGATAATCATACAAAAAACCCTTCATGTATAGGTGATGTCTAACGTCATAAGGTTCTACAAATTAATTGTTCTTACACATAGTGCAGAGGCACCTAATCCGACCTGTGGAATCCACTGTATTGACACTTGCCGTTGCAAATTCAATAAAACTGTCAACACCATTCATATATTCAAGTAATACCTCATTGTCAACTATCTTACGGTACATTCATTCACGGTTTGTAGTCATTTTGTCTTATGATGTTATGGATATTATCTTAACCAGTTAAAAGAGAATCATCAGAATACTATGATGAAGAAAATATCAAATTTATCATACATTCGTGGTAGATGTAATGATTTGATATCACACATGCACACACACACACACACACACACACACACATATATATATATATATATATATATATATATATATATATATATATAATGTCATACAATCACAAGAACTATGATGCATGCATTGATAACTTAATATTTTATGTACAAAACCATTCATTTGAAGCATTGAAAACATATCATTCATTTTCATATGCAAACTCATTTATAACACGATACATTCATTTGAAGCATGTTTTCATGATACAATTTCACATGGAAGTCATAATCAAGTTGAAAGTAACTTCATGCAAGCATGGATACAATCACATCAAATATTGCAATACATTCAAATCATTCAAAACAATGTCAAACATGTACCTGCAGCAAACACACTCCAATATCCCGCTAGCTACTACCATAAAATCCAAACTCCAAAAACTAAGAACACTTCTATTTTCATACATTAAAATCATGCTCAATATGATCTCCGAACTCCATTAAAGTTGTCCTAGATATCCATAACTAAGTGAGTGTGTGAATAGAAAAGTATTTCATCCAAGAAATTAAATAACCTGTGAAGCACATGCATCACTTACTCACCATGAGTATTTACCCGATTTGCATTGCTTTTGTCACTTACTTATCACGGGTTGCGGGGAACAAGCGGGATCCGTTGAGAAATCTGCAAAAGACACTGTGTTAAAATGAAGTTTATTACCCGATGACAAGGAGGGTGACGCCCCCTGCCGGAAATAAGCCCGAACAGAGAGACACAACCCTCTGTTGAAAGTGAGACAGACAGGGTGTAAACACCCCAAATTTTTCAAAAACTTTTAAATATTCCCTTTTTGCCCCTGATATCGCTTTTTTGAGCAATTAAGTCACTTTTAAATCTAAATTCCAGTTCATTTCTCAAGATTTATTGAAATTAAATTCATTTTTTACGTCTGACTCAATTTCGGATCCGGATCCAGATAAAAGATCTAAATCTGAGCATTGTCATCCAATTTTAAATTAAATTCTCAAAATTACCAAAATCTGAGCTCAGACACTTCGTCCGGTATCCGCTTGGACCCATCGTGTTATATTCCTCGATTCGAGGTTTAAAAACCGAATCTTTTCTCAAAACTTGGGTCCAAACCCATTTTCTGGAGAAATTTCCTCAAAATAGCCTTGAAAACCTTCATTTGTAAATATTTCCCAAAAAGACCAATAAAATGGAAAAATACAAAGAAAAAATATATAACTCTGAAGACCTCCTTTTTGAAAACATCTTTCAAACTAAAACCATATTTTTGAAAATACTTTAAAAAAAAAGACCACCCTTTTGAAAATGTTTTTTTTTTACGAATTTCTTTAGGGTTTCTTTTTAGAGTCTTGCTCTCTCTTTGTCTCGGTTCGCAGACCCCCCTCCACTAAAAAAAAAATCCCCACCGAGCCCTCGTCAAGAGCTTTCTTCCCCATCAAGTTCCTTCATCCCATGTGCGACCTCCTTCTTCCTCCTCCACTCATCTCTAATGAACTCCGATCGATTCCGCGAACCTTCTTCTCCGTCCACAACCGTCGATCATCAAGGACTTCCCCTCATTTTACACCTTCCATCTGCAACCACCTTCTGATTCTCGAAGCCTCCACTGCTTCGTTAAGAAGGGGGCTCTCATCGATGAAGGGGACATCGGTTTTTCCCTTGGATAGCATTGCATCTTCTCCTTTTCTGAAGAAACCCTTACAGTCGATCGCGTGGCACCGACTACCCTCTCTACCAATTTAAGAAAGTCGATCGGTTACCCTTGCAACATCAAGTAGTCTGAATACCGGTAGAACCAGGAGGGTTCACTCGGTTCTAGCTATTCCGATCATCCGGAAACCCCATCGAATCATGCCTGCAACGAAGAATCGAAAGGGGGATCTAACTTTCAACTCCCGGGAAAAGTATTGCAATTGTATCAAGCAAATAGTAAGTGATCTCCCAGCAGCACGTCGTGAGGTCTCACCCCTCGGGGTTTCAATCCCTGTTAACCTAAGGTAAGAGCTCCCTTTCGCTTCCCTTTTTCCTTTCTTATTTCTTCTTCCTTTGTTTCCTCTGTGAAATCGCCCTTTCCGGCACTCATTTTTTTTTACATAATACCCATCGCTTTCCATTTGTTCTCAAACTCTACTCACTGAATGCATGATATGCAGGGTCGATCAGCATATAGCAAGATCGACCCACATCTTGCTATATCAATGGAACGAATACATTCCTACATATTATATATATATATATATATTTTTTATGGTCGTGTTTAACCATACATCATAGCTTTATTAAGTCTTTCACCATGTAGATATCTCCATTCGATAATTTCCTTTGTGTTGCATTACTGTAATGTAGATCCCATATACCCAATTGTTCCTAACCCCAACATCAGTGGATTTTGCTGTTTATGTTAAGATATGTGCGGGGGGGGGGGGGGGGACTCATCGTGGATCACATTTGAGATCAAATCTTCTGGTGAACCGGCGGCTTATGTCGAATTCCTTTGCATTGTAATTATAGCACAATCTTTTCTGTTATCTCGAAAGACCGTTGATGTATGGAGGAGAATTCATTCTCCCTGGAAGCTTGGTGTTCGAGCAGAAGGGCGTAGCCACAGGGGATATGGTTTTAACATCACAGGGCTGGGATGAGTTTTGTGCCATCTTCAAGATTTTACGGTTTTGATGGTTCTCATCAGTCAATTAGAATTCAGAAGTAGGGCGGTTAACCTGTAACATTCATATAGCAGGATCATCTTAAGGATATATATGTTAAAGCTCACATTCATCTATGTAAATGAAATTATCATTATACAAATTTTTTTTTAACTCCTGCTGCAATTTAAACCACGTGTACTCACCCTTGGATAATGTTCATGCTTCATTTTTTTTTGTTTTCTTTTCTCCCTTTGTGTTCTTTTAGATCTGACTTCCCCAGTTTCTTTCCACTGTTTTGATAAAATGTGAGATTATTGTGTCAAGTTTAGCAAATTCAATTCAGTGAGGCAAGGGATATAATAATATTAGGATATATCATTATATCATTCACCTTCGCAGATTGTATCATCCTTGATTATGAGAGCCACTGTATAGATGTTTTGTTTTAGCAGATATAATTTTCTATATAAAATTCTAGCCCGTGTTATCAAATGATGAATCACTGAAAATGCATAGAGGCTTGGAACCACTGTGGTTGCTAAAGGAGAAATCTGGTAACAATATGGAAAGTGATGTTGCGCTATCATAATATCCAAGAGGGGTTTTCCTTCCAATGAGACTCTATCTGATGGAAGTTGCCAGCCTTTTCTTCAGCATCAGAAGTTCTTACTCTTCGTTTCTGTTCCTGAGATTTACATACAAAGACATTTCTGATTGTCTAGATTAGTGCTGCAAATACCTTGGATTTCTCTGTTTCAAGTAATATTCGATCCCTTGCATTTTTTTTTTATTATTATTATTTTTTTATGCGTGATACCTGTGCATCTAAGGATGATTCGAGCTTCCCTCGGGCTCACCGTCAGAAGTTCTTGTAGATTAGTATATATTGTAAGATATGTTTCCTGTAAGTGTTTCCTTTGCTTCACAAAACCCATGCTCTGAACTGTATTTCCTTTCGTTATATGTGCAGTATTATCCCTTTCTTTCTTTTTTTATAAATAGCAGTTTTTTTTTTGTTCTCTGTTCAATACAACATTAGCCCATCTATATATCTCTACGTATAACATTTAAGCAAATTTGTTTCACATGTGTGATTTCGTTGTGTTCTTTTTCTTTTTTTTAGTTGTCATTCTCAAATCACCTTCATGATGCACAGACTTGTTATAGGGTCCCTTGTTTATTTTAGGCAAAACCAAGCTTATGACTCGATGGAGGTCATCTATTTGGCCATTAGCATATCGAGCTTTCTCATTAATTTGTGAAGCATATGACATGCTGGGTGTCCATTGCATAGTAGTTATTTGTATATCCCATATTTCAGGTTTACATATTGTTTCATAATGCAATGACTTAGTTAATCTGTGTGTATATCCACAGGTTTAGTGTTCATTTCCAATGATCAGATTATTGCGTTGAAGAGGTCTTGCCACAGTTCATGTATTTTAGTGAACAGGCGCAATGAATGATTGTTTTTTTTTTTTATGATTTATGCCTAAATGTTCTGTGCTGTAGATTTGTTTTCTTCAGCATCAACCATGTTGAAACACTCCACCTTCAATGTTACACACACATACATCTTCTTGCCATGTATTCCATTCATTGGCTTTTGCACCATGTTTTGTAGCACTGACCACCATTATCGCCCACTTTATGGTCTGCCCTTTATTCATTGTTACATATATACCTCATACTCACATCCCCTATGTTTTTATCATAGTTCATTACTTCCCACTGTTCACCAACACAGTTTGCTAAATTCTATCTGTCACATACCATCAACCATGTATGTTTCCTGCACTTAGTCAATTGAATTTTTTTTTTTTTTTGCTGTCCATCATGGCCTTGCCTTTCATAATAGCCTACCGCTATTTTTCACCTCACTGCACCGTGAGCACCTCAGCTATTTACCATAGTCACACTCACCTGTGGCTATCTCTCTTACTTACATCTCACAATATACACAGTCGTTGTAAGACACTAAAACTTCCACCTTAGTATAAACTACTACTTGCAGGTCCAACATAGTTTACACTCCATAAAATCTTTGGCTTCCATCCCTTACACTTATTTTCAGAACCCCCCCCCCCCCCCCCCCCCCCCACATGCACGTTCACTGATTCCATATTTAGTCTCTATGTAGTTATCCATCCACCTCATGCTGTGTGTAACATCTTTGCAGCAACTCACAGTGCTTCATCAGCCTCCACCAGTCACCACTTATACTCAACACAATTCTCATATTATTGTTGCGGCATTCATAGCAATCATACTGCATCAATAGCTACACATTACTTTTTTTTTGATGTGGCACTTTTTCCATTATTTTCTACTTTCATACTAACCAAATGTTCTTGCAGGAATCCTTGGAAAATGTTGATTTCCCCCTTTAGATTAGGATTCTATCATTGTAATAAAGACTAGTTATTAATGAGAATTCTCTACATTTCCTGTTTAGATAGAATGAATGAGCATTGAAAATACCATGAATCACCTTTTCCCATATTCTCTCCTTTATTTTCCAAAATCTCACAAATGGTGAAACACGAATGGCACGTGCACCATTTCGTAAGAGGTAATTAATCCTAAGTTGATGATTTACATCAATGGCCATAGTCAGGATGTAAACAAAACTTAGTATTTTTATCTTTTATAAAATAACATCGGATCTACACTAGATCCCTTTCAAAAATCATCATATTTTCAAATATTTATTCTTTTATTAGGGTTTAACTTAAAATTAACTCAATATATATACCAATGGTCATAGTCAGGGTATATTGAGAGTTAATTTCATTTTAAACTCTATAAAAGCACAAAAATATGTTTTATTCTTCACCTGAATTTAAATATAGATTATAATATAATACATTCAATGACCATAGTCAAGGATGTATTATATTTTCAATCTTATTCCAATTCATGTAAAGAATGAAATATGATTTTCAAAATCCAATTTCAAAATTCGTTAAATTCATTCATCATTTAGGATAGAATTACATCATATTTTCAAAATTCTTTTTTAAAAAATCCAAGTGATTTCCTTCAGATATCTTCTTCACTTCTCAAATCATTTTCAAATTCAGATATCATTTTCAGATTTTAACTTTAAATTCAAAGTCCAATCTGACTTTGAAATTCATTTTGTATATCCAGAATTCAAAATTGAAATCAAATTCAAAGTTCAATTTAACTTTGAAATTCTTGATTCATTTTCTAAATTCCAAAATTCATGTTTTCAAATTCAAAGTCCAATTTGACATTGAAATTCATTTATATATTCAGAGTTCAAAATCTCAAATCAAATTTAAAATTCCAAAGTCCAAAGTTAGATCCAAAATTCATCTCGAATCCTAAATTTCAGATCCAAATCCATTTTAGGGTCCAGGATCCAATTCCACTTTGGATCTCAGACTTCAGATCCAAAAATCCATTTTAGGATCCATAACCCAATCCACTTTTTGGATCTCAGACTTTAGATCCAAATCCATTTTAGGATCCAAGAATTCAACTTCTACTTTGGATCTTAGACTTCAGATCCAAAATCCATCTTAGGGTCCAGAGTCCAACTCTCTTTTGGATCTTAGATTTCAGATCCTAAACCCATTTTAAAGATCCAAAATCCATCTTAGGGTCCAGAGTCCAACTCTGTCTTAAATTCCAGATCTTGGATCCAGTTCTATTCAGGATTCAGAATCCAGTTCCATTCCCGATTCCAACTTTCAAATCCAATTCCATTTCCAGATTTCAAATCTGATTCCATTTACAAATCACCTCTGGATTTCTTAAATTCATCTCTATTTTTAAATACCATTTGGATTTCTCAGATCCACCCTAAATTCAAAACTTCAAAATCTGAAATTCAATTCCATTTCAAGTATTCATTTATTTTCCTAAATCCAAGTATAAAATTCAAATTCATCTTCAAAGTCCATTTCTGACTTTGAAGCCTCATTTCCTTTTCACTCATCCTCCAATCATTCTTTTCAAATTCAAAAACCTTATTTTCCCAACTCTAAATTACTTCGAAGACTTAGAATTTCTCTGATCTATCTCAAGTTCTAAGTTAGATTCAACCATTTCTTCACTCCATTATCAAGTTTATCTCAAGAACACTTGAGAAATTTTTTTAAAAAACATCTTTCAAAAAGAGCATACATTCTTGCATTGCACAAACATGATTCTTTGTGCATTTAGATCTTTAGGATAAATTCTTAGATGATATTTTGGCAAAGCAAAAAGGCATAGATTCGATCCTTGGTTCGATTACCCCTGGTAAAGGCGCTAGGAACGGTCGAACCTCGTACCGACGAGCGAATCCCGTCTCTCCATTTTCCCGCAATATATTTCAAAACGGAGGTGAGTTATTTTCTTAAATATTTTCAAATCAAGGTCAAGTGAGACCCCACAAAAGAGTTCCTCTTCTCTCTTTCTTTTCTTTTCTCTTCTCTCTTCTTTTCTTTCTTTTATTTTCTCTCTTCAAAAAGGAGGAAATAGAGGCTAAAAAAGGAAAAGAGAAGGAAGAGAGAGAAACCACAAGCAAGGAAAAATTTTGCGATGATCACAGTTTTGGCGACCGTGATGAGATTTGTCTTCGTCTGGTTGAATTTGTGCCTTTTGCTTCGCTTTAAATGTTATCTAAGTCTTTATCCTTCAAATGTCAGCTATATTTTCATGCAAACCTTAGGAGCCTAGACTCTGTCCTAAAGCTGACATCATTGCATATAGGATCTAAGCATGGTTTGGTAGGACCATATTGAGGAGATTATTCCATGTTCACATTAGACTTAAGTCTTAAATACAACTCTCCTTAATTCTAGGGATTGAATGCAAACAATGTATGCAAGTATATGCTTCTTTTTCATTTAAATTTATCTCTTTAGGACTTGCATTAGAGCTTTCTGGTTTTATCTGCATGTTGATCATGTTTTTGAAAACATCCCTACCTATATTGTCCCGGTCTTCATGTTGCTGGGTTGTCTCACTGAACCATAGTTCGGGAGAGAGCCTCACAACTGGACCACTTATTTGGGTTCGCGCCCCCTACCACGTACCTAAGGGCCATAGTCCGAGGTATATCGGTAGGTGCTCAAGGATGTTGGGAAGCCTTTACCTTAGAACCAAAGAAATATTTCTATGCCACGTACTTCGAGCTTCGGCTTGAGTATATCGGTGTACCTTGATTGAAATCAGATGATCTAAATCTTAGAGTTAGGATTAAGGTCCTACAAGCATTTCAAACATTGCATTTAGAGTAAGCCTTTAGGGAGCGTTGTATGCGCATCCTTGTTTATGCAGCTCTGATTATGCGATGTTTCCCTTGTATTCTCCTATATATATCGAACCTTTTTCAAAACACTGGGTGTACTATTCAAAATTTTCCTCTATTTTCAAAAACCCCAGGTGAATATTTCTCCTTTACCTACATTCTTTTCTCTTTTGTGTCAATTTTTTCTTTAAAAGCCCTGGAAATTCTTTTTCTAAAATCCCTTGATCTTTTAGGAGTTGTGTCTGTCCTCTTTCTCATCAAGAGTTTATCCGTAAGTCCTGCATTCTATTTAATTTTCTTCTTCTTTGCCTCAGTATCATTCCGATGGTGTCTGAATCTCTCGACGTTGTCTTTCCCAGGGATCATGTCTTCTATCAAATAAAGGATGGAACCCTAGATCATCGAGTCATCCAGTCCCATTCCTTTTTCCCTCGGTGGTATTATTCCTTGTTCGCCACCTTCTCGCGTATGTTCCCAGACCACTTAGATGATTGTGGATTGGAGATGGCATCGACAGTGGGCAAGCGAGCCATCAACGACAGTCTGATTCAAGCTATGGCAGAACGGTGGAATCCACGTACCTGCACATTTTAGTTCCCATGGGGAGAAATGACTCTGCTAATGGACGAATTCAGCGACATCATGGGATTGCCAGAACCAGCTGGTCAGCCAGATGATCCGGTCGAGCAGCAGTTCTTGATCAACATCAAAGGGATAGATGTTCGAGAAGCATTAGCCAGAGCAACAGGGAGCAGATCTTGGCCTCTCACGGAGATCAACGGGAGTCAGTTCATCGACCTTTTTGGACTCTATCGCAAGTATGGGGCCTACGAAGAAGTCGATACCTTGTCTCGAGCAGCAAAAGAAAGAATCCAGCATGCCATGGTCCTATGCACAGTGGGACTAGCGTTCTTTCAGGATGGTCAGAATTTCATCGATGTCAGAGTCGCTCAGCTCTTTCGAAGATGGGGAAGCAAGCAGACCCGTCAGCTTTCGGTATCCATGGCAGCTCTAGCCTTTCTCTAAAGAGGCTTAGCTCGTTTCTCCCTCGGAGAGAGCATTTTGGTGGAAGGATGCAGGTATGCCTTGCAGTCGTGGTTCCTGCGACATGTTCCATCAAAGGCCAGTTCCTTCAGGTTCAACAGCCATAAGCTGAAATCTATTGATCAATATCGAGCCTTGATCAAGAGTCTGCACCAGGAAGAGATCCTCTGGGACTATTTTGACAGACGAGAATTAGTTCCTCGCTACACTTATACTCGTAGCAAATGATACAGATTGCTCGACCCTTTCTTCTGCATCGACTATCAGCCAGAGAGGTGTCTCAGACAGTTTTCGCAGCGGCAGGTTCGTGTCAACACTCGCTTCCCGACGGGCCGCATGCCAGAGTTCGACCTGCAGTCGGATCAATGGTCCGGGGCATACCACGTCACCAAATACACTTGGGACTCCTTCATTCCTTTGTCTATGTTTCCTGGTACTAATGTATCGTCAGAGTATCGAGAATGGTGGCAAAGTGTCTGCCCACCTTCTCTTTGTATTTAAATTTCATCATCAATAAAAATGCAACTTTTGTTCTGATAAAAAGCTATTTATGGCCAAAATTTTAATTTGTTTTATATGGTCACGATCCTCGTGCTGACCTCATCCCCGGTAATGAGACCTCTTACTTATATTCTTTCTTCGATTATCTCTCATCGTGATGGACGACCTCGCCTAGGTCATAAGGCGCATTTTTTGTCACCGCAAAATGGTGACACAATTATTGCAAAATTTGTGATGACCCAATCCCTGGTGATGGGATAACTTGTCTAAATTGTCTGTCAATTCCTCTTTTCTTGTCCTTTTCTCAAGAGGGCTCCATTTTTCAATCTCTAACCATTCCTCTATTTCTACAGAAATCATTTGGCATTGTCAAAATGGTTCAGACCAAAGCTGGAAAGGAGACTGCCCCTCAGCACAGCGATAGCGATGCCGAAGCAACGAGCTCTCCCAAGTCAGTCAGGGGGCATAATCAGAATCAAACCGATGATATAGACCCAACCATGCACAATCTGTTCAAGAGAATGATGACCAGAATGATGTCAGAACAGGCTAAGGCCAGTCAGAAGGAGGTTGCTCCGAAAAGCAAACCAAAGAAGAAAGCTGTGAAAAAACTGATCAGGATCATCAGAAAGAAAGTATAGCCTGACACCACTTCTGAAGAAACAGAATCAGTTGAAGAGGAATCAGAAGAGGAAAAACAGTTTGTTTATCATCAGAATCCTCTGCCACAGCCTATAAAGACTGCTGCAGAGCCCGAGTCAATAAACAAGCCTATTCCGGCTAATGATCTGATGCAAGAACAGATGAAAGAAATGAATCAGGCTATCAAGGATATTCAGGCCAAAAGCAAAGGCAAGCAGACCTACTCCGGTGAAGATTTTTACCATGGCCTAGATGGGGATGACAATTTGGAAAATCTCCCTCACAAATTCCTTAAGTTCGATGAAACAAGCAACCCTAAGGCTCATTTGGCCACTTTATATGCTGAGTGCGGCCGTTTCAGGAAAGACAACCGAGCGTTATTTATTTGCTTTCCTCGCAGCCTAGAGGGTGTAGCGGCCAGGTGGTATGCAGACCACATTAATCCCATCGAACTACGAGAGTTCGATAAAGTTGTTAACCTGTTCATTGAGCGCTTCATGTTCAATGTTGAAGCCTCACCAACCCTCAATCATCTGGACAATTTAAAGCAGAATGAGAATGAGAAGGCTAGCGAATTCATCCACAGGTGGAGAAGCACTTGTAACAGAATGAAGGTTTCTATCCTAGAGAAGCATGCCCTACAGATCATTTTGAATAACTTTGCCCAGCCTCTGAGGAACCTCATTTCTACATCGCCCGCCAAATCATTCATCAAACTAATTGAGAAAGCCGAATGGCTCGAGACTGACTTGGACAATGGTCTGTACGAAGGATATCCGTTTGTCAGAGGGAATCCTGATCAAAAGAAGAAGGCGCATGTCGCCTATTCTACAGGATTTTCGGATCAGGGCAGCGGCAGTTCTAACAGCAAGAAGAACAAGAGAAATCATAACAAAAATGTCGGGCATTCCAGGGCCAAAAGGACAAACTCGACAACTCAGAAAGGAAAATTTGTCAAGCCACAGTCAGTTCAGTCAGCACCGCAGCCAGAAGCGAAGCAACGAGAAAAGCCAAAACACGAAGGTTGGAGTTATGATCGAGAGTTCACAGCTCTGGAGCAATCCCACGAAGACATCTTGGAATATATGATATCGAAGGGAATTATCAAACTCCCCAAGGTGGCAGATCCTCCCGTTGCTATGGAAAAATGGACTGATAAGTTTTGCAAGTTCCACCAGACTGTTGGACATGATACCGAGCATTGCTTTGTTCTTAAGAACATCATCCAAGGCTGCATTGACAAGAATTTATTGATCGAGGATGAGGAAGCACAACTGGAAATCTTGTCCAAGTCATTTCCCAAGCATTCAGCTTCAGTCATCACGAAGCAGAAATTCTCTCTTCGAGATAGCATCCAGCCGTGTTTTAGTCAGGACATTCAGGATCAACATCAGGTCCTGGTCCTTCGCCAAGCGCAGTCTTCCGCCAAGAGGGTAGATATTACTGCATTTCACAAGAAAACAACCAAAGAACCAGAAAAAATAGCGGCAGATATTGCCAAGATAATCCCCAGAATTCCGAAGTGTTTCGTCAAGACAACTTCAAAGAAAGAAGAGGCTTCAGGGTCAGTTCAGAAGCCAATAACTGTTTTATCCAACATTTCTATCCTGGATCTGACCCATGCTTCGCCCGAGCAGCAACAAGTGCTAGAAGACCTACTCAGAAAGATCAAAGTCAAGCCTAGCACCACTCCGCAAGATATGGCTCAGATCGTCAATTAGGCCATGACAAACGCACCAATCACATTTTCGGATGAGGATTTGCCAAAACCTCACTCATTTCACAATAACGCCTTATACATAGTGGTGCGAACTAGGGGCATGATAGTCCCCCATGTGCTAGTTGACGGGAGCAATAGCCTAAATATTTGTCCAGAAATGACGGCTAAGGCATTGGGTCTCAAGGAAAAGGAATATACCCCAGATTCGATCACGATCTACGGTTTCGACAACCATGGGCAGACAGCCAAGGGGAAAATATTTCTCGAAATCTTCATCAATTATTCAATGCATACTATCCTTTTCCACGTAGTGAATGTGCCACCTACGTACAATCTGTTGCTTGGACGCATTTGGATCCACAACACCAATGTTGTCCCTTCAACCCTTCACCAGTGTATCAAATGGTCGAAGGGAGGCATGATCACCACGGTCCTAGGAGAGGACCCAGAAGAGCGACTCCCGCAACCAATGATTCCCCGTCCTACTTTCACTGCCGACATCCCAAGCATCAGGGAAGTCGATGAAATCAATCTCAGTGAAAGTCTGGACATGTTAAAGCTAAAAGAGGTCCAGCCAACAGAAAGCGTGACGGCCATAACCCAGTGGCAGGGGCCTCATTTCTTCAAGCTAGGTGGGCGCCTCGACTGCACTTCTTTTCAGGATCACCCTCTTTTCCCTCAGTTCTCAAAAACTAAGAGAGGGTTTGATCTTTTGATTAAGCACGATTATCAGCCCTTCAGGGGCCTGGGCAGCAAGGAAGATGGCATTCTGGAGCCGATCATCCTCGCTCGGCATGTCGAAGATACAGGCTTAGGTTTCACAGGTCAATCGTCCGACAGGAGGACCACCTTCGTCAAAGGAGCCTAGTAAAGAAGACAATGCCAGTGTTTTCTGTTTGTCTCTTTTTCTTTTTCAAATGTCATCTTGTAAAGGGCAAAGATCCGCCCTAGTTTCTCTCCTTCCTCCAAACAATCATTTGTAAATATCAAAATTACTTAATCAATGAAAATTTTGTTTACCCTATTCATTTTGGTGTACACAAATTCTTTGTTTATATCCTTTGCTATGATTGTCATTCTTTATTACTGTACACAAGGCTACTTTCAAAAACTTTTGTCTTTTCTCAAAAAAACTTCTTTGCGCTTTCAGGATTGCTGACATTATGGCTCCTAAATCGCTCAAAAAGCTTGTTATCAATACCAACCTTTTTTCAAAATAAATCCAAACTGACCAGAATCTGCAAGGCAAAGGCAGTGGTAGAAATCAGCAAGGTAACAGGGCAGATCGAAGAGTTAGCAGAGTTCGATTCAGCGATTCAAAATTTGCTAGAATTTGCCAGCATTCAGAAGCAGGACGAACCATCGTCGTTGGTTCAAGATCCGACAGAGGATGTCAACATTGGTTCAGAAGATGATCCAAAAATCCTCAAAATTGGTTCCAGTCTGAGTTCAGATGAGAAGGAAAAGCTCATCCTTTTCCTCAAGCAGCATCAGAAAGTCTTTGCTTGGACTTATGAGGATATGCCAGACTTAGATCCCAAGTTGGTCAAGCATCGCCTTGTGCTGAAGCCAGATTGCAAACCAATCAAGTAGAAATTAAGAAAAATGGATCCTCGAGTAGCACCGCAAGTTAAAGAAGGACTTGAAGAGCTGTTAAAAGCAGGATTCATTCAGACCATTGAATACCCAGACTGGTTGGCGAACATCGTGGCAGTTCCCAAAAAGAATGGCAAAGTCTGAATCTGTATTGATTTCAGGGATCTGAACAAAGCAACCCCGAAAGATGACTATCCACTCCCCAACATCGATCTTTTGATCGATAACACGGCAGGCCATGCCATGTTTTCCTTTTTGGCTGGATACTCAGTCTATAATCAGATCAAATTGGTCGCTCGTGACCAATCCAAAACTTCCTTCACCATGCCTTGGGGTACATTTTGCTATACAGTCATGTCGTTTGGGCTCAAGAATGCTAGGGCGATCTATCAGAGAGCAATGGCAGTTATCTTTCACGACCAGATGCACAAGAACATGGATGCCTATGTGGATGACATCTTGGTCAAGTCAAAAGAAGGACAGGATCATCTTGATGCTCTCAGTCAAGTCTTCGAAAGACTTATTCTCTACAAGTTGAGACTCAATCCACAGAAATGTGTCTTCGGAGTGAAGTCAGACAGACTACTTGGCTATATGATCAGCAAGAAAGGCATAGAAGTGGATCCTGCCAAGGCAAATGTGATCATTGATATGCCACCTCCCACTAATCTTAAAGAGATGTGAAGCCTTCAGGGTCACATTCAGTCTATTCGACGTTTCATCTCAAATTTGGCTATGAGATGCAAGCCCTTCAATCACTTGCTGAGAAAAGAAATAAAATTTGAGTGGGAACCAGAATGTCAGCTCTCATTTGAGTGCATCAAGCAGTATCTTCTCAATCCGCCCGTTCTGAAGCCACCAGAACTGGAAAAGCCACTCCTTTTATATATTTCCATCAACCATAATGCTTGTGGCGGATTTCTTGCGCAGTACGAGGAAGGCAGCCGGATAGAGCATGCCATCTACTACATCAGCAAGACCTTCATCGATTATGAGAAAAGATACTCTTAGATGGAAAAGACATGTCTAGCCTTAGTATGGATGTGTCAAAAGCTTAGACATTATCTCTTGGCGTCAGAAATCAAAATTCTATCAAGACTCAATCCTCTCAAGTACATCCTTGAGCAGCCATTCCTTACTGGACGAATTGCGAAATGGCAAGTCCTCCTGATGCAATACGATTTAGAATATGTATCTCAAAAGTCAGTTAAGGGTCAATCCATCGCAGATCAGTTGGCAGATTTTCCGTTGACAGAAGAGATCAAAGTAGAAGATGATTTCCCTGACGATCGCATCTGCAGTGTTTAGGAGTCCCCAGTTTGGATCATTTTCTTCGATGGAGCTAGAAACATGTTTGGTATAGGGATCAGGATCTTGCTAATCACTCCTGAAAAGGAGATGCTCCCTTATTCCCTCAAGCTCGACTTCCAATGTACTCATAATATGGCCGAGTATGAAGCTCTAATACAAGGCCTCAAGATTTTGCAAGACTTTGATGTCAAGAGAGTACACGCCTTTGGCGACTCATTGCTTGTTGTCAGTCAAGTTAATGCTGAATGGCAAGTCAAGGATTCAAAATTAATTCCCTATCAGAAGGTTGCCTTAGCTCTCATAGGCGACTTTGAAGAATTTCAGCTCAATCATGTCAAGAGGGAATACAATCACATAGCAGATGGCCTAGCCTGTTTAGGCTCCATCCTATCGTTTAAAAATAGTGAATCATGTCACTCCTTTGAGATCGGCAGACTTGATCAACCTGCCTACATTCCAGCTGAGCAAGTGAACCAAGCCACTCAGAAAGAGAAGTCTTGGTATCAAGACATTAAAAACTTCATCGAAACCGGTGAATTCCCACCGGAAATGCCAAGAAAGGAGCAGCACGCGATTCAGCGCATGTCAGTCCGTTATTTCATCCTTGCCAATACTCTCTACCGTCGAGGGTTCAGTTCTGAGTACGCCATATGCTTAGATAAGGATGAAGCCATGGAAGTTGTCCGAGAGGCACACGAGGGAATTTGTGGTGATCACGTCGGCTACCAAACCCTCGTCAAGCAAATTATCCGAGCAGGGTATTATTGGAAGACCATGCAGCAGGATTGCCATCAATTTGTAAGGAAGTGCGTCAAATGTCAAATGCACACACCTTCCATTCATGCGCCAGCCACATACTTGCAGTCCATAGTCTCTCCTTGGCCCTTTTCGATGTGGGCCTTCGACGTGGTCGGCCTAATCACTCCTTTGGCTTCTAATGGCCACCGATATTTCCTCTCAGCTACAGAATACTTCACCAAATGGGTCGAAGTTGTCACTCTGCGGACAGTGGAAGGCCGACATGTGGTTTCTTTTATTCATAGGAATCTTCTTTGCCGTTTTGGCATCCCACATGATATTGTGTCAGAGGATAAAGACCTTCTGCTCGAAGTTCAGGATTCATCACCACTTCTCAGCTCCTTACTATCCTCAAAGAAATGGCCAGGCAGAAGCCACCAACAAGATTTTAATCCGCATTCTAGAAAGAACTGTGGAAACAGGCCGCGATTGACATGAGAAGATGCATGACGCGCTTTGGGCATACTGAACCACCATTCGAACCCCAACCAATGCTACTCCTTCAGAACTCATCTACGGAACCAAGGTAGTATTACCTCTCCACGTTCAGAAGCCCGCACTCAAATTTGCATCGCTCATCGAACTTCCGCTTAATCAATATCAACAGCAGAGGTTGGTACAGCTTGATCTGTTAGATGAGAAAAGGCTCAAGGCAGCAGAACATGCTCAAGCCTATCGTCAGAGGATAGCTCGGCACTACGCCAAATCAGTTATTGAGAGAAGATTCCGAGTCAATGATCTTGTGCTAAGATCGACAGCTCATCTCAAGCATCGGCCGAAAGACAAATGGTCACCCAATTGGGAAGGCCCTTATGTGGTTAAGGAAGCGATGCCCTGCAATTCCTATCGCCTGATCAACGCAGATGGAGTGGAACTTCCAGATCCTATTAATGCTTTATATTTGAAGAAATTTTACACTTAATGGTTCATCATAGCCTTTTTGTACTCTTCAAAAGTCTTTTCCAATAAAGCAATTAATCTTCCATTGAATTCTCACATTCTTCTCCCTGATACTAGGGCATTTTTATTTTTGATCTATACTCATTTTCCTTCATCATATGTAGACAGGATCAGACGAATCTTTTTCTAAATTTTTTAGCAATTTTTTGATTAATCTTGTTATCTTCATTAATTGCATTCGTTTCATTCTCCAATTTAATCAAGTTTTCATCAATTTATTGTTAAATTTACCAATTTTGTCAAATTTTATCAAGTTTTATCAATTTTATTTTATTGATCTTTTCCTTTTTAACCCTTTCAGGTTAAGGGATAAACCTGATGCCTCTTGCCCATGAGGTATTCTTTTATTCATTTTCCCCTCAAGTTAAGGGAAAAACCTAACTCTCATTGTCCGAGGTATTCCCATTCAGGATAAGGGATAATCCTGATACCCCTCATAGGAGCACCGCTGCTACCCGTGAAATTTCTTTTTCAAAATAAATTTTCGATAAATTTCTTTAAATTCTGCTCCATTTTTATAAATTTTATTCTTCTTCAGGTTAAGGGATAAACCTGAATTATTTCTCATAAATTCTTCATTTCACATCAAATTTTGTTCTATACTCCCTCAGGATAAGGGAAAATCTTGAAGCCATCATAAATAGATTCAGATCTTAGGCCATCTTGGGTCAAGGATCTCGAATAAATCTCTCATCTTCATCATTGAAATCTATTCATGCTTTTGTCAATCCTTTAAGTTCCGACTTGAACTTCCTTTTGAATCCAATGCTCATGTTGGACAAATCGTTGTGTCGAGAATTCGAGTTTTCAAACTCAATTCTCACTCTTTTCTTATGTTTGAAAACCGGGTTCCGACTCGGATTTTTCTCTTTGTATATTCTTATTTCTGAAGCTTCAAGTTCCGACTTGAACTTCCTTTTGAATCCAATGCTTGTGTTGGACAAATCGTTGTGTCGAGAATTTGAGTTTTCAAACTCAATTCTCACTCTTTTCTTGTGTTTGAAAACCAGGTTCCAACTCAGATTTTTCTCTTTGTATATTCTTATTTCTGAAGCTTCAAGTTCCGACTTGAACTTCCTTTTGAATCCAATGCTCGTGTTAGACAAATCGTTGTGTCGAGAATTCGAGTTTTCAAACTCAATTCTCACTCTTTTCTTATGTTTGAAAACCGGGTTCCGACTCGGATTTTTCTCTTTGTATATTCTTATTTCTGAAGCTTCAAGTTCCGACTTGAACTTCCTTTTGAATCCAATGCTCATGTTGGACAAATCGTTGTGTCAAAATTTCGAGTTTTCAAACTCAATTCTCACTCTTTTCTTATGTTTGAAAACCGGGTTCCGACTCGAACTTTTTTCTTTGTATATTTTTATTTCTGAAGCTTCAAGTTCCGACTTGAACTTCCTTTTGAATCCAATGCCCGTGTTGGACAAATCGTTGTGTCAAGAATTCGAGTTTTCAAACTCAATTCTCACTCTTTTCTTATGTTTGAAAACCGGGGTCCGACTCGGATTTTTCTCTTTGTATATTCGTATTTCTGAAGCTTCAAGTTCCAACTTGAACTTCCTTTTGAATTCAATGCTCGTGTTGGACAAATCGTTGTGTCGAGAATTTGAGTTTTCAAACTCAATTCTCACTCTTTTCTTATGTTTGAAAACCGGGTTCCGACTCGGATTTTTCTCTTTGTATATTCTTATTTCTGAAGCTTCAAGTTCCGACTTGAACTTCCTTTTGAATCCAATGCTCGTGTTGGACAAATCGTTGTGTCGAGAATTCGAGTTTTCAAACTCAATTCTCACTCTTTTCTTATGTTTGAAAACCGGGTTCTGACTCAGATTTTTCTCTTTGTATATTCTTATTTCTGAAGCTTCAAGTTCCGACTTGAACTTCCTTTTGAATCCAATGCTCGTGTTGGACAAATCGTTGTGTCGAGAATTCGAGTTTTCAAACTCAATTCTCACTCATTTCTTATATTTGAAAAACCGAGTTTCGACTTGGATTTTTCCTTTTGTATATCCTTATTTTCTCAAAGTTCCGGCTTGAATTTCCCCTGTCGATCTAATGCTCGTATTTGGACCGGAGTTCTACTTGAACTTTCCCTTTCAGGTTAAGGGACAAAGCCTGAACTTCCCCTTCAGGATAAGGGATAATCCTGAAACACCGACAATCATTCTCGCTTAATTCTCAAGTATCTTTGAATGTCGGTCTCATTTTCAACTCTCCTTTTGAAAAACCCAGTGCTTGTGATGGTGTGCATTTTGAAAAACCTAGTGCTCATGCTAGTGTGCATTTCGAAAACCCAGTGCTCGTGCTGGTGTGCATTTTCGAAAACCCAGCGCTCGTACTGGGGCATTTTTCGAAATCCAGTGCTGGTACATCTAGCGCTCGAGCTAGTGTTTGGTTGACTGATCAGTTAGCCTTCCAGGTTCAGTCTTTGTACTAACCAATCATCAACAATTCAAGCTCTAAATTCTCGATTTCAACTTTTGGGTTACCATTTTGTCAAGAAAATCAATCTTTTTCTCTTGCGAAGGACCCTCTTCAGGGAGAGTTTGAGGGAGCTCGTTCCTTTCGCATCAACCATCTTTCGTTCGCAAGAACCCTCTTCTAGGTAGAGTTTGAAGGGACTCGTTTTCTTCGCGAACAATTTGCAAAACAACAACCAACTTTACACAAAAGAACCCTTTTTCCAGGGAGAGCTTCGACGGAAGCTCGTTTCTTTTTGTGGCCCTCGTTTTTCCTCATCTTTGGCCAACCCCTTCGCATAGAACCCTCTTCTAGGGAGAGTATGATGGACTCGTTCCTCTGTGATACTTTCTCAACTTTGTTTTTTGGCCGCCTTTCCATAAGAGAAGCCTAGAGATAGGGAGTTTTGACGAAAACTTAATTTCTCTTCGAAAGTTCTGTTTTGCAAACACCTCCTCTTTGGGGAAGAGAGGAGTATTTCCAACTTTTCATTCAGGTAAGGGCTAAATCCTGAGTCTCTCTTTTGGGGAAAAAGAGAGGAGAATTTTATCATGGACATGTCGATTCAATGTCAAGCAATTTCTTTCATCAAGGATTTCTAGATTACTTTGCCAATTTGCTATAAAAAATCATTGTTGATCTCAAAATTTTCATAAAGAATTACCCCAAACTACCTTTAGTATTATTTCCAAAGGAGCAGGACTTTTGCGAAGTAAGAACTAAATTCAAGCTTTTTCTGTTAGTCAACCAAGAGGATGAAGAAAAAATCTTCGATATGACCGACGAAGGAAAAATTCAATGACGTTGAAAAGCCATAAGGGAATTGATATTGATCATAGCTATGGCACATTCTTAAAGATCATTCTCTCGGCAGTAAGACAGTGGAAATACCCTGAGCGATAAAAAGAATTCACTCAATCCATATCTCCTTAGTCATCCAAGTTGCAATCAAATATCCGCAAAAGGGATCTCTCAATTGTCATCAAGATGAAGGCGAATTAAGCTAGTAGACCCCCGGGGCCAAAGAAGATTTGAAACATCTCCAAGATGATAGAGTTTGTGATGGATCCTTCCAGGGAAAGTTCAGATCACCGTCGAGATGAAGGCGGATGCGATGAACCTACCGACAAACCCTAAAAGATATTTGATTTCTGCTATCATCTAAAGATTTTTTGAGCCAATGACATCAAGCATAATTCCTGAAAACGAAAAAGAAGGATCGGAGCATCTCCAAGATGAAGGAGTTTGTGACGTACCCTTCCCCGAAAAAGAGAGAAAAGTCAGGACATCTCCAAAATGAAGGATGATGTAAAAAAACCCAAGAAAGCTCCGTGGTTCAAAAGAGTGCAAAAAGATCATCATGGAAAATGCCCAGGATATCAAACTGCCCAAAAACTGCCAGGAATCATCTTTATCTATGTGAAATTCTTTATCAATATCTTTTCACTCAATTTGCTTTTATGAAGCTAAGAATGTTTCATTTCCTTTCATATCAAAGAAATTGATATCTTCCTTGAAGAAACTCAACAGCAACAAATTTGAATTTGATTCTTGATTCTGCAGAGTTAGCCCAATTGGAGTTTATACTCTAGGTAGAAAGAGGTGACATTCTCACACATATGCACAAATTCAATCATTTTGGATCAACTACAATTTTTGGCATCTTATTGGCAATATTTTCTCATTATCCCAACATGAAGCAAAAACTTGATGTTCGTTTTAACGTATCCTGACGTCATCCCTCCTTAGGACTGAAAAGTCCTTTCCTTTTGCCTGATCTGAGCGCTCTCAAATTCGCACACTTCCCTGTGTTCCCCACTGTCCCGCCATAGACAGTTCCCGCTCAGGATAAGGGTTAAACCTGAACTTTTTGCAAAAGATCTGTTATTGTCAAAAACTATTTTTTAGTCTCAATAATGAGGCGCCCAAGAACAACACCTTTTCAAGCTTTAGGGACCCCCATTTTCATCCTTTTGCAAGAACCCCTCTCAGACTTGTTGTGCAAAGTCTAGAGGCCCATCGTAGTTACCTCTCTCCTCGAGGTATCACCTAAACCTTCTGCGAGAGGTCGTTTGTTTTTAGAAAGCTGATTTAGTCTCAGCAATGAGACGCCCCAGATCATCCCCTTTCCAAGCTTTAGGGAATCCCTTGTTTTTCTTTTCTCGCAAACCCCTTCTGGATTTGTTTGTCCAAATTTCGAAGGTCCCATCATGGTTTCTTTATCCGAGGATTTCGTATGGTCGCCCCTTTCAGGTTAAGGGTTAAGCCTGAACCTCGCTCCGTAAGATATCCTTCCATTCAGGTTATGGTTAAACCTGAGTCTCGTTTCGACTAGATATCCTTTCTAGTCCCTCCACGGTTTCTTCATTTTGAAAACTTCATGCGATTTTCCCCCACTCAGGTCGAGGATTAAAATCTTGCTTCGGTGATGCATTTGTTGTCCCATCACGGTTTCCTCGTCCGAAGATTTTGTATGGACATCCCTTTCAGGATAAGGGTTAAGCCTGAACCTCGTTCCACGAGGTACCTTTCTCTCAGGTTTGGGTTAAACCTGAACCTCATTTCGACGAGGTAATCCTCCCATCCCATCATGGTTTTTCCTCACAAGGAAATCCATACTCTCTGTACATCCATCCAGGAAAGGGTCATACTTAAATTTCATCTCACGAGGCATTTTCTCTTAAAATGTCCCATCGAGGCCTGCCTATATTCCTTTCCCCATCCAAATTATCTTGATATATCTTCGTCCCATCCAGGTTAAGGGCTAAAACCTGAGTCATTCCAAAGGTTGATCTTGTCTCACCCATGAGACTTGATCAAAATGCTTATCTTTCATCATGTCGGGATCTTCACCCAAAGTCCCGTCACGATTTCCTCATCTCTATTATTCAGTCATATCATTTTCGAGGATTTTGTCTCCCCCAAGCCATTCAGGATAAGGTTTTAAGCCTGAAAAGCCATGTCTTTCAAATAAATTCTTCAACACCCAGTTCAGATCTGCTGACTGGGGCATTTTTCAAAATTTGGAGTGTTATCTTTTCCACTAAGCTCGGCTTTCAACCGGCTTATTAGCAAAGAGGGGCATCTGTAAACACCCCAAAATTTTCAAAATCTTTTAAATATTCCCTTTTTGCCCCTGATATCATTTTTTTGAGCAATTGAGTCACTTTTAAATCTAAATTCTAGTCCATTTCTCAAGATTTATTGAAATTAAATTCATTTTTTACATCCGACTCAATTTCGGATCTGGATCCAGATAAAAGATCTAAATCTGAGCATTGTCATCCAATTTTAAATTAAATTCTCAAAATTACCAAAATAAAAGGCTCAGACACTTCGTCCGGTATTCGCTTGGACCCATTGTGTTATATTCCTCGATTCGAGGTTTAAAAACCGAATATTTTCTCAAAACTTGGGTCCAAACCCATTTTCTGGAGAAATTTCCTCAAAATAGCTTTGAAAACCTTCTTTTGTAAATATTTCCCAAAAAGACCAAAAAAATGGAAAAATACAAAGAAAAAATATATAACTCTGAAGACCTCCTTTTTGAAAACATCTTTCGAACTAAAACCATATTTTTGAAAATACTTTTTAAAAAAAAACACCCTTTTGAAAATGTTTTTTTTTTACGAATTTCTTTAGGGTTTCTTTTTAGAGTCTCTCTCTCTTTGTCTTGGTTCGCAGACCCCCCTCCACTAAAAAAAAAAAATCCCCACCGAGCCCTCGTCCAGAGCTTTCTTCCCCCATCAAGTTCCTTCATTCCATGTGCGACCTCCTTCTTCCTCCTCCACTCATCCCTAACGAACTCCGATCAATTCCGCGAACCTTGTTCTCCGTCCACAACCGTCGATCATCAAGGACTTCCCCTCATTTTCCACCTTCCATCTGCAACCACCTTCTGATTCTCGAAGCCTCCACTGCTTCGTTAATAAGAGGGCTCTCATCGATGAAGGGGACATCGGTTTTTCCCTTGGATAGCATTGCATCTTCTCCTTTTCTGAAGAAACCCTTATAGTCGATCGCGTGGCACCGGCTACCCTCTCTACCAATTGAAGAAAGTTGATCGGTTATCCTTGCAACATCAAGTAGTCTGAATATCGGCAGAACCAGGAGGTTTCACTCAGTTCCAGCTATTCCGATCATCCAGAACCCCCATCGAATCACGCCTGCAACGAAGAATCAAAAGGGGGATCTAACTTTCAACTCCCGGGAAAAGTATTGCAATTGGATCAAGCAAATAGTAAGTGATCTCCCAGCAGCACGTCGTGAGGACTCACCCCTCCGGGTTTCAATCTCTGTTAATCTAAGGTAAGAGCTCCCTTTCGCTTCCCTTTTTCCTTTCTTATTTCTTCTTCCATTGTTTCCTCTGTGAAATCGCCCTTTCCGGCACTCATTTTTTTTTTACATAATACCCATCGTTTTCCTTTTGTTCTCAAACTCTACTCACTGAATACATGATATGCAGGGTCGATCAGCATATAGCAAGATCGACCCGCATCTTGCTATATCAATGGAACGAATACATTCCTACATATTATATATATATATATATATATATATATATATATATATATATATATATATATATATATATATATATATATATATATATATATATATATATTTTATGGTCGTGTTTAACCATACATCATAGCTTTATTATGTCTTTCAACATGTAGATATCTCCATTCGATAATTTCCTTTGTGTTGCATTACTGTAATGTAGATCCCATATACCCAATTGTTCCTAACCCCAACATCAGTGGATTTTGTTGTTTATGTTAAGATATGTGGGGGGGGGGGGGGACTCATCGTGGATCAGATTTGAGATCAAATCTTCTGGTGAACCGGCGGCTTATGTCGAATTCCTTTGCATTGTAATTATAGCACAGTCTTTTCTGTTATCTCGAAAGACAGTTGATGTATGGAGGAGAATTCATTCTCCCTGGAAGCTTGGTGTTCGATAAGAAGGGCGTAGCCACAGGGGATATGGTTTTAACATCACAGAGCTGGGATGAGTTTTGTGCCATCTTCAAGATTTTATAGTTCTGATGGTTCTCATCACTCAATTAGAATTCAGAAGTAGGGCGGTTAACCTGTAACATTCATATAGCAGAATCATCTTAAGGATATATATGTTAAAGCTCACATTCATCTATGTAAATGAAATTATCATTATACAAAGTTTTTTTTAACTCCTGCTGCAATTTAAACCACGTGTACTCACCCTTGGATAATGTTCATGCTTCATTTTTTTTTCTTTTCTCCCTTTGTGTTCTTTTAAATCTGACTTCCCCAGTTTCTTTCCACTGTTTTGATAAAATGTGAGATTATTGTGTCAAGTTCAACAAATTCAATTCGGTGAGGCAAGGGATATAATAATATTAGGATATATCATCATATTATTCACCTTCGCGGATTATATCAGCCTTGATTATGAGAGCCACTGTATAGATGTTTCGTTTAAGCAGATATAATTTTCTGTATAAAATTTTGTCCCGTGTTATCAAATGATGAATCACTGAAAATGCATAGAGGCTTGGAACCACTGTGGTTGCTAAAGGAGAAATCTGGTAACAATATGGAAAGTGATGTTGCGCTATCATAATATCCAAGAGGGGTTTTCCTTCCAATGAGACTCTATCTGATGGAAGCTAACGGCCTTTTCTTCAGCATCAGAAGTTCTTACTCTTCCTTTCTGTTCCTGAGATTTACATACAGAGACATTTCTGATTGTCTAGATTAGTGCTGCAAATACCTTGGATTTCTTTGTTTCAAGTAATATTCGATCCCTTGCATTTTTTTTATTTTTTTTTTATTTTTTTATGCGTGATACATGTGCATCTAAGGATGATTCGAGCTTCCCTCGGGCTCACCGTCAGAAGTTCCTGTAGATTAGTATATATTGTAAGATATGTTTCCTGTAAGTGTTTCCTTTGCTTCACAAAACCCATGCTCTGAACTGTATTTCCTTTCGTTATATGTGTAGTATTATCCCTTTCTTTCTTTTTTTATAAATAGCAGTTTTTTTTGGTTCTCTGTTCAATACAACATTAGCCCATCTATATATCTCTACGTATAACATTTAAGCAAATTCGTTTCACATGTGTGATTTCGTTGTGTTCTTTTTCTTTCTTTCTTTTTTTAGTTGTCATTCTCAAATCACCTTCATGATGCCCGGACTTGTTATAGGGTCCCTTGTTTATTTTAGGCAAAACCAAGCTTATGACTCGATGAAGGTCATCTATTTGGCCATTAGCATATCGAGCTTTCCCATTAATCTGTGAAGCATATGACATGCTGGGTGTCCATTGCATAGTAGTTATCTGTATATCCCATATTTCAGGTTTACATGTTGTTTCATAATGCAATGACTTAGTTAACCTGTGTGTATATCCACAGGTTTAGTGTTCATTTCCAATGATCAGATTATTGCGTTGAAGAGGTCTTGCCACAGTTCATGTATTTTAGTGAACAAGCGCAATGAATGATTGTTTTTTTTTATGATTTATGCCTAAATGTCTTGTGCTGTAGATCTGTTTTCTTCAGCATCAACCATGTTGAAACACTCCACCTTCAATGTTACACACACATACATCTTCTTGCCATGTATTCCATTCATTGGCTTTTGCACCATGTTCTGTAGCACTGGCCACCATTATCGCCCACTTTATGGTCTGCCCTTTATTCATTGTTACATATATACCTCATACGCACATCCCCTTTGTTTTTATCATAGTCCATTACATCCCACTGTTCACCAACACAGTTTGCTAAATTCTATCTGTCACATACCATCAACCATGTATGTTTCCTGCACTTAGTCAATTGAATTTTTTTTTGCTGTCCATCATGGCCCTGCCTTTCATAATAGCCTACCGCTATTTTTCACCTCACTGCACCGTGAGCACCTACGCTATTTACATAGTCACACTCACCTGTGGCTATCTCTCTTACTTACATCTCACAATATACACAGTCGTTGTAAGACACTAAAACTTCCACCTTAGTATAACTGCTACTTGCAGGTCCAACATAGTTTACACTCCATAAAATCTTTGGCTTCCATCCCTTACACTTATTTTCAGACCCCCCCCCCCCCCCCTCACATGCACGTTCACTGATTCCATATTTAGTCTCTATGTAGTTATCCATCCACCTCATGTTGTGTGTAACATCTTTGCAGCAACTCACAGTGCTTCATCAGCCTCCACCAGTCACCACTTATACTCAACACAATTCTCATATTACTGTTGCGGCATTCATAGCAATCATACTGCATCAATAGCCACACATTACTTTTTTTTTATGTGGCACTTTTTCCATTATTTTCTACTTTCATACTAACCAAATGTTCTTGCAGGAATCCTTGGAAAATGTTGATTTCCCCCTTTAGATTAGGATTCTATCATTGTAATAAAGACTAGTTATTAATGAGAATTCTCTACATTTCCTGTTTAGATAGAATGAATGAGCATTGAAAATACCATGAATCACCTGTTCGCATATTCTCTCCTTTATTTTCCAAAAATCTCACAAATGGTGAAACACGAATGGCACGTGCACCATTTCGTAAGAGGTAATTAATTCTAAGTTGATGATTTACATCAATGGCCATAGTCAGGATGTAAACAAAACTTAGTATTTTTATCTTTTATAAAATAACATCGGATCTACACTGGATCCCCTTCAAAAATCATCATATTTTCAAATATTTCTTCTTTTATTAGGGTTTAACTTAAAATTAACTCAATATATATACCAATGGTCATAGTCAGGGTATATTGAGAGTTAATTTCATTTTAAACTATATAAAAGCACAAAAATATGTTTTATTCTTCACCTGAATTTAAATATAGATTATAATATAATACATTCAATGACCATAGTCAAGGATGCATTATATTTTCAATCTTATTCCAATTCATGTAAAGAATGAAATATGATTTTCAAAATCGAATTTCAAAATTCTTTAAATTCATTCATCATTTAGGATAGAATTACATCATATTTTCAAAATTCCTTTTTAAAAAATCCAAGTGATTTCCTTCAGATATCTTCTTCACTTCTCAAATCATTTTCAAATTCAGATATCATTTTCAGATTTTAACTTTAAATTCAAAGTCCAATCTGGCTTTGAAATTCATTTTGTATATCCAGAATTCAAAATTGAAATCAAATTCAAAGTTCAATTTAACTTTGAAATTCTTGATTCATTTTCTAAATTCCAAAATTCAAGTTTTCAAATTCAAAGTCCAATTTGACTTTGAAATTCTTTTATATATTCAGAGTTCAAAATCTCAAATCAAATTTAAAATTCCAAAGTCCAAAGTTAGATCCAAAATTCATCTCGGATCCTAAATTTCAGATCCAAATCCATTTTAGGGTTCAGGATCCAATTCCACTTTGGATCTCAGACTTCAGATCCAAAAATCCATTTTAGGATCCAGAACCCAATCCACTTTTTGGATCTCAGACTTTAGATCCAAATCCATTTTAGGATCAAAGAATTCAACTTCTACTTTAGATCTTAGACTTCAGATCCAAAATCCATCTTAGGGTCCAGAGTCCAACTCTCTTTTGGATCTTAGATTTCAGATCCTAAACCCATTTTAAAGATCCAAAATCCATCTTAGGGTCCAGAGTCCAACTCTGTCTTAAATTCCAGATCTTGGATCCAGTTCTATTCAGGATCCAGAATCCAGTTCCATTCCCAATTCCAACTTTCAAATCCAATTCCATTTCATTTCCAGATTTCAAATCTAATTCCATTTACAGATCACCTCTGGATTTCTTAAATTCATCTCTATTTTTAAATACCATTTAGATTTCTCAGATCCACCCTAAATTCAAAACTTCAAAATCTGAAATTTAATTCCATTTCAAGTATTCATTTATTTTCCTAAATCCAAGTATAAAATTGAAATTCATCTTCAAAGTCCATTTCTGACTTTGAAGCCTCATTTCCTTTTCACTCATCCTCCAATCGTTCTTTTCAAATTCAAAAACCTTATTTTCCCAACTCTAAATTACTTCGAAGACTTAGAATTTCTTTGATCTATCTCAAGTTCTAAGTTAGATTCAACCATTTCTTCACTCCATTATCAAGTTCATCTCAAGAACACTTGAGCAATTTTTTAAAAAAACATCTTTCAAAAAGAGCATACATCCTTGCATTGCACAAACATGATTCTTTGTGCATTTAGATCTTTAGGATAAATTCTTAGATGATATTTAGGCAAAGCAAAAAGGCATATATTCGATCCTTGGTTCGATTACCCCTGGTAAAGGCGCCAGGAATGGTCGAACCTCGTACCGACGAGCGAATCCCGTCTCTCCCCACAATATATTTCAAAACGGAGGTGAGTTATTTTCTTAAATATTTTCAAATCAAGGTCAAGTGAGACCCCGCAAAAGAGTTCCTCTTCTCTCTTTCTTTTCTTTTCTTTCTTTGATTTTCTCCTTTCAAAAAGGAAGAAATAGAGGCTAGAAAAGGAAAAGAGAAGGAAGAGAGAGAAACTACAAGCGAGGAAAAATTTTGCGATGATCACACAGGGGCGTTGCCCCTGTCGATAGTAAGGTCAAGGCAGAGAGCGAAACCCCATGCCGAAACATTCATAGGAGGCAGGGTGGGACCCCTAAAGGGAAGCAGAGGTTGAGCCCCCTGCCAGAAATCAATCATGAGGTAGAGGGATCTCGCCCCCTGCCGAGGTAAAATTTTCTAGCAGGGGGATCCGCCCCCTGCCGGGCAAAATTTCCTGGCAGGTGGATCCGCCCCTGCCAAGAAAAAAATATAAGGGGCATGGGGGCTTCGCCCCCTGTCAAAATTATCGAGGACAGGGGGCGAAGCCACCCCCTGCCAAGGAAAACAAAAGGGCAGGGGGCTTCTCCCCCTGCCGATCATTCTCTGGCAGCGGGGTAGAACCCCACTGCAAAAGAAGTCAAGAGACCGACGGGCGAGCGATTGATGAAATAGAAAGGGAAAAGGGGCTCACATTAGGGATTTATGAGAAATTTAATGACAGATTCATGATGGCAAAATTTTGTCGCAAATGTATGATAGAGTAGCGACAAAAAATTTCTGTTGCTGAGCCATCGTGAAGTTGTGACGAAGTTTGAGATAGAATTTTTTCGTCGCAAATCCATTGCTAATTCACGATGGATTCTCGACGGATTTTTTTCCATTGCTAATTCTGCAAATAATTTGAATGTTAGCGATGGATAGTGTTCTCTAGCTAATCTGTCATAAATTTGCGATGAAAAAAATCCATCGCAAATTTCTATCGCTAATTAGAGTTTTTCTTGTAGTGCATTTTGACAAGTGAAAGGTTGAGATACCTAGCCATTGAATGTTCAATATCATATCACATATGGATCATGAAACTTCTTGATTTCAACCTCTTTTGGAAACTGTGAACACCCAAAATTTTTAAAATTTGTAAAACTTTTCCTTTTTGCCCATGGCCCCCATTTTTCTGAATAATTGAGTCAGTTTTAATCAAAATTCCAGTTTATTCACCGAATTTTATTGGAATCAAATCCATTTTATATATCTGACTCAATTTCGGATCCGGATCCACTATCAAAATCAAAATTTGAGCTTCATTATCTAATTTTTCAATTAAAATTATAAAAATACCAAAATAATTTTCTGAATGGCTCAGATAGTCCATCCATTATCCATTTGGATCCACTGCTCGTTATTTCTCAATTCAAGATCCAAAACTTGAATACTTTCCCAAAATTTTGCATCCAAACCCATTTTCTGAAGAAATTTCCAAAGTTTAAACACGAATTCTCATAAAACCCTTCTTTTGTAAATATTTTCAAATTTTTACAAAAAATAGTTTAAATATGTTATTTTCCCATAGTTTTAGAGTTTTATGCCAAAAAACACAAAAAAAAATACAGAAAAATGTAAATAAAAAGAACAAAAAAATAAAAAGAAAAAAGAAAAATACGAAAAGAATGGTATAGAAGCCCCTTTTTGAAAATTGCCTTTTTGTTAAAACTACTTTTCAAAAACTTTTGAAAAGAGCCTTTCTTTTAAAATTTTTAAAAACCTCGTGGACCTGATTTGAGAAAATCCTAACGGCCTATTGTTATAAAAGAGAGACCGCAGGGAGGGGGTCGACATCCATTTGCATCTGATCCTGCATTAGTCCGATCAATCGCCATTGCCCAGAACCCCTCTCCTCTTATAGCATCCATTAGCCTCATCGCCATCTTCTTCCTCTTCTTCTTCAAGATCGCTTTCAGAACACGGTAAGCATTCCCCCCCTTTTGTTTTTCCATTTTTTTTCCTTTTTTTTTCTTGTGGTTTTTCCTTTTTTTTTTATTCCATCGACGCATCATTTGTAGACTCGATTTGCATATAGTTAATTGAGTTGCAGATAAGCAAGATCAAGAGGAATGAATACGTTCTGACATCTTTTTGTTTTGCAATTTTCTTACTATTGTTCTGCTTATGCTACCCGGTACCAGTAGCACTCGACAACCCATCTGAATCTCGATTTAATTTCTATTTGCTTCTATTTGTTGCGTTTCGTGCATTTTAAGCTTTATTACACTTAGTTGTTTGCTGCTATACTGAACTCTTGTTTTTCATTTTATGGTTTATCTTTGCTTAGATGCCCAATTTTGATTTACCGACAGCTTTCATTTCTATCCATCAATCCTTCATCCTCCTTCTGTATTTTGGAAAAAGCCTCCGCAGTAACATCCAATCTGATCTAGTATCAGATCAGGGTTGCTCTCCAACAATTTCTCATTGATCTTGCATTTTACCCATGATCATATCAGATTCATTTCGCTTAATTTTCATTTTTATGTTTGTAAGTCTCCTCAATGCAATACGCGTGTATGCCGACCTTGAGTCCTGCAATAGAACTAAGGTCGATTCAAAAAGGGGAGAGGTTGTGCATCGATCCTCTCTCAAACTCAAGCACCTGTCATGACACGCTAAAAGGGAATTCGTTCTTGGTTGGCAGGATGCAAGCCAAGCCCCGATCCATCTTCTTGAAATAAGGTGTCAACACCTCTGTGTTTTGATCCTGTCCCAAGGTCTAGCGTATGGTCATCAAAGAGAAGATCAATTGAAGATGCTCCACGATTATAAGATTTGCACATGGTGGACATGTTCAACGCAATGCAATGTTCACATCACTTCATCCCCTTGTGTCAGCCTCTGCCGCCCTCCTATGGCATGTCTTGTCACAGAGGGATCTAGACGACCTTCTGCAGCGTGGTCAGTTGTATATCATATAACCTAACATCCATTCCTTCATCATATTACAACCTACAATAACTCTGCAAAAGTCCCTATTCATTGTGTCATGCCTCTTGTAGTTGGTAGGGTTCCTCATTTTTCATTTAGCACCATATCTCCGGCCAAAGTTTTATACCTCTTCATCCATCACAACATTCATTCATTTTGATTTTCATCCTTATCGCATTATCATTCCATCATAGCATCATATTTCAACGGCAATCTCTGTATTAATCGCTTGTGTTCCTGTAATATACCATTAGTTTATCAACTGTTAACTTATTCATTGCTATGTCATATCGTTAGTTCATCCCATTTTCTCACAATTGTCCACATGATTTAAGATTGTGAAGTTTCAGAGGTCTCCAATAGCAGTATGGTCCCTGTCATTGAGATCAAGCCGACATCGCATATCTCAGGCATTCAGAAATTCGGCAAGTTCTGGGGCCTGTAGCATGGTCTTCATAGTATACACGTTGTTCTAAGCCTTTCAATTCCGATGGTGCATTGTCGGACACAAGTCCTGCATCTCGATCCATTCAGATTGCGTATATTGTTCGTTGGTATAACTTGGTCATGATACCTGGATGATCCCTCCTAAAAAAAAACTATCAACAAAGCGGGGGGGGGGGGGGTATAGCACATCGTTATCCGAACATTATCGCCATTAAACTAAAGTCATGCTATTTTGTCATGGCATCTTTCAAGAATAATCTAAGCCCTACTGAATTCACCTTGAATTCATAGTCAAGGTGAATGCGAAGTCAAAAGTGGTATTAGAGCCTTTAGGAGGAGATTGGAAGGAAAGGATTGGGCCTCGCTGTTACCAAAAATTGAGGTGCTGATGTTAGCATCGCTTGTTTGGGCCTCACCGAAGTTTGGTCAAATCACATCAACAGTGCTGGTCATTGGAGCATCATCCATTCGTTTATAACAACATTATTCTTTTCAATATTTGCTATAAATTATCTGTCTCTGGCTTGTACAACCAGTATTTTCGCATTAGTTGACAAGCTATCATGAAATCAGTATATGATTTTTCACCTGCGGCAGCAGATTCAACCTGTTGCAAAATTCTGTTGAAGTTATGCAAAAACTCTGTATAGTTTGTCTATTACAGGATATTTACATATTGCATTCACACACTGTCACTCTAGCGATCATTGGACAGTCCACTGTCATATTCCATTCACTTTTCATGCCTACCTGAGCACCTGAGCACTCACACAAAACCCTCATTGTGCTGCACCCATGCCATCACACTACTATCAATATATGTAACAACCCTTGCTTATACTTCCAGTACATACAAAGTGCATATCTCTGCTGTCACATACACCCATCTCGCTGCCTTATTCACATCGACTCAGCACCTTCACTGTGCACCACTTCTTGTATTTCATTAAAAATACCTTTGACACTGCCCCTGCATGATGCACTGTATCTACTCTCCCATCCCATTTGTGTTATATCTTCTTCACATACACATACTACTGTATTTGTTGCCTTCATAGCTGCCTCACATCATTATCCCTCTCTTACTTACATTCTACCAACACATTCCCATTTCACAGCTGCACACTTCCCCTGGATATATATTCGCCATCTTCATTTCCCACTTGCTTGCCACCTGTGTATCAGCACACACCATTTCATTACACTTCTATCCCACTGCCAGAACACCAACCTACCCACTTCCATCTGTTGTGACTTCCACAGCAACATCTGCAGTATAACCCTACACAAGCACCCTCACAACAACTCACTTATAGCATCTCTTCATCTTCATATATATTTAAGCATGCATATTCTCATATGCATATTCATATTCCTTTAGCTATATGCATCTCACATACATCTCAAATTCCTTTCATCATTTGCCTTCTTGATATTATGAGATATTGCCATCTCTCCTTTCATTCGTACTAACCCGCCTTTTATTTTGCAGGAAATGTGTAAAAATGTTATTCCCTTTCTTAGCTTAGAAATTGCAATTTCAACTTCATTTTCAGAATTGTAATAGCTAGGTGATAATGAGAATTCTTTGCATTTCAGTACTAGATTAGAATGTATGAGCATGCATATTCTCTAAAAATGCTTGTTTCATATCATTTTCTCTTTTATTTCAAAAATTCGCGAATGGGAACACGAATGACATGTGCACCATTCTAATATAAGGTGATTAAATCCTAAGTTGACGATTTGCATTTATGGCCATAGTCAAAACGTGAACAAAACTTAGGATTTTCATCTTTTATGAAATAACATTGGATCCACACTGGATCTCTTCCAAAAATCATTATATTTTTTTTAAATTCTTCTTCCTTTATCAGGGTTTAATTTGAAATTAACTTAAAATATATATCAATGGTCATAGTCAGGATATATTGAGATTTAATTTCATTTCAAACTCTATAAAGGCACCGAAATGTGTTTTATTCTTTATCTAAATTTAAATATAGATTATCTTATAATACATTTTATGACCACAGTCAGGAATGTATTATATCTTCAATCTTATTTCAATTCATTTAAAGAATGAAATGTGCTTTTCAATATCCAATTTTCAAAATTCTTTAATTCATTCATCATTTAGGATAAAATTACATCATATTTTTTAAATTATTTCAAATTTCCTTCAAAAATCCAAGTAATTTTGAGATGATTCTTCAAATATCTTCTTCATTTATCAAATCAATCTTCAATTCCTATCTGTAAATCCCAATTCATCTTTCTGTTTCATCTTATTTTCAAACTTCAATATCCCAATTTCAAAGTTCAATTTTGGAATTTTCAGATTCAGTTCCAAGGTTCAAAAGTCCAATTTCAAAATCAATTCAAATCGAATTTCAAAGTTCAAATGTAAAGTTCATCTCCTGATCAAGTTTCTTTCTTCACTTCAAATTCTCAAAAACTCTGAATTCTTTTTGAAATCTTCTAAGCTTTTGATCTTTAAATATCCTTGAAATTAAGTATCAAAGTCCTAAAAATTGGTTCTAAATTTAAGTCCATTTTTCAAGTTCAATCAAGATTTCTCAAATCCAACTCCACATTTTCGAATCCCACTTGGATTTCTCAAATCCACTTCCAAAATCAAATTCAATCTGGATTCCCAAATCTAATCTATCTTCAAGATCTATCCAAATTTTCAAATCCAATTTCATCTTGGATTCCAGATTTTCGAATCCAATTCTATCTTGGATTCCAAATTTTTGAATCCAATTCCGTCTTGGATTCCAGATTTCAAAATTCAATTCCATATTAGATTCCAGATTTCGAATTCCATTCCATTTTGTATTCCAGATTTTTAAAATCCAATTCCATATTGGATTCCAGATTTAAAATCCAAATCCACCTTGGATTCCGGATTTTCAAATCCAATTCTATCTTGGATTCTAGATTTTCGAATCCAATTCCATCTTGGATTCCAGATTTTTGAATCCAATTCCATCTTGGATTCCAGATTTCTAATCCAATTCCATCTTGGATTCCATATTTCTAATCCAATTTCATCTAGGATTCCAGATTTTAAATCCAATTCCATCTAGGATTCCAGATTTCAAATCCAATTCCATCTTGAATTTAGATTTTTAAATCCAATTCCATTTTCTAATTTGATTTTCAATTCTAAAACTCAATTCCATTTTCAAATCTCATCTGGATTTTAAAATTCCAATTTCAATTTTTGTTTCTATTTTCAAACCATTTTTAAATTTATTTCTCCAAGTCTAAATTCAATTTCCAAATCAAAAATTCATATTTCAGGTTCTGAATTCAAAACTCAAAACCAAAGATCCCTTTCTAAAATCGATTCTTGAAAATCGATCCAAATTCAAAGTTTATCTTGACTTTGAAATTTTATTCTTATTTTAAAATTCTAAATTTGAATTCCAATTTTCTTTTTCTCTTCATCCAAGATTTATGTTTCAAACTCTGATTATTCTAAGACTTAGAATTTCAAAGTCTCTTCTTCCAGATCCATTGTTCAAATTGCTAAGTTAGATTCAAAATCTAACTTTTTCAAACCAATTTCAAAACCCTTTGAATCATTTCTCTAAGTATCTTCAAATTTATTTAAAAAAAAAATCAATTAGATAAATCCAAAGGTTTTATAAATTATTCTTCTCAAAAGCATACATTTACATTGCACAAGCATGATTCCTTGTGCATTTTCTAGACTTAGAATAAACTCTTAGACAATATTTAGGCAAAGCAAAAGGCATAAGTTTGATCCTTGGTTCGATTACCCCTGGTAAAGGCGCCAGAAATGGTCGAACCCCGTACCGACGAGCGAATCCTGTCTTTCCATTTTTCTCGTAAAATTTCAAAAATAGAGGTGAGTAATTTTAAAATATTTTTCAAAATTAAGGTCAAGTGAGACCTTTGCAAAAGAGTTTCTCTCTCTTCTTTCTTTTCTTTTCTCTCTTTTTTTTATCTTTTATTCCCCTTCAAAAAGGGAATAGAGGCTAGAAAGGCAAAGAGAAGGAAAAGAGGAATACATGGGGAAAATTTTTGCAATGATCACAGAAGTGGCAACCGAGATGAGACTCATCTTCATCCGGTCAGATCTATGCCTTTGCTCTGCTTTGATATTGTCTAAGTCTTTATTCTTCAAATGTCAGTTTCATTTCCATGCAAACCTTAGGAGCCTAGACAGTATCCTAGCTGACACAATGCATATAGGATTTAAGTATGGTTTGGTAGGACCATATTGAGGAGATTATTGCATGCTCACTTAGACTTAGGTCTGAAACACAACTCTCCTCAATTCTAGGGATTGGATGCAAACAATGTATGCAAGTGTATGCTTCTCTTCATTTAAATTCTATCTCTTTAGGACTTGCATTGGAGACATTTGGTTTTATTGCATGTTGAACATGTTTTCGAAAACATCCCTACCTATATTATCTTGGTATTCACATTGCTGGGTTGTCTCACTGAACCATAGTTCAGGAGAGAGCCTCACAACTGAACCACGTATTTGGGTTAACACCTCCTACCACGTACTTAAGGGCCATAGTCTGAAGTATATCAGTAGTTGCTCAAGGATGTTGGAAAGCCATTACCTTAGAATCGGAGAAATATTTTATATGACATGTACTTCGAGCTTCGGCTTGAGTATATCAACATACCTTGATTGAAATCAGATAATCTGAACCATAGAGTTAGGATTAAGGTCCTACAAGCTATTTCAAATATTGCATTTAGAGTCAGTCTTTAGGGAATGTTGTTTGTGCATCCTTGTTTGTACAACTGTGATTGTGTGATATTTTATATTTTCCTTATATTTTCCAAAACCCTGGGTATATTATTCAAAAATTTTTCTTTATTTTCAAAACCCAAGTGTATTATTTTTTTCTTCTTCTGTTTTGTTCAATTCTTTTGATCCTGCCTGCAATTCTTCAAATTTTAAATCTTCGCCATCTATTTTTCAAACTCTCCTTTCTTCATATCTTCGAGTGTATCTTCTGATTCTATTCCAAAAAATTCTTTTGCCTTTTTATAATAAAATCTCTTTTTGATAAGAGATGTCCTTTTCCAAATAGCATTTGTTCATATTCTAGTTTTTTATTCCCTCTCACGGAGTAACAACGCAATTGTCGCAAATTCTGTGACGACCCAATTCCTGGTAATGGGATATCATTTTCAAAATATCAACTTGATTCCTTCTTTTTTCAAAATTTCTTCCAAAAATCTTTCCTTTTCTAAATATCCCATTTTAAGGTTCTCCTATTTTTCTCAAAAAGCATTCTTCAAATATTATTCTTTCTTCCCAGTTATACTAGGGCATTTTTTTTATGAAAATTCATTTTTTGGAAAACCTGTTTGCAGGCAGGATCAAATAAACTCTTTTCTTTTCTCAATTTTCATTTAATTTTTTGTCAATCTTATCAATTTTTATCCTTCTTTATTAATTTTTATCATCTTTTTTTATTTTTCATCAATTCTTTCAATTTTTGTCTTTTTCTCTTTCATGTTAAGGGATAAACCTGAACCTCGTCCTTCGAGGTATTCTTTTTCCCTTTTAGGTTAAGGGATAAACCTAAACCTCGTCCTTTGAGGTATTCTTTTTCCCTTTCAGGTTAAGGGATAAACCTGAACCTCGACCTTCAAGGTATTCTTTTTTTCTTTCAGGTTAAGGGATAAACCTGAACCTCATCCTTCGAGGTATTCTTTTTCCTTTTCAGGTTAAGGGATAAACCTGAACCTCGACCTTCGAGGTATCGTTCTTTCTCATTCAGGATAAGGGATAATCCTGAGACCCCTCATAGGAGCAATAATGCTACCTATGAGAATTCCTTTTCAAGACAAATGTTTATCAATTTCCTCAATTTTCTATCAAATTCTATCAATCTTCTATCAAATTCTATCTCTTTTTATCTTCTCAAATTTTATTTTTTCCCATTCAGGATAATGGGATAATCCTGAAATCAGACCACATACAATTAACTATGATGGTCTTCTTCATTGCAAGTCAAATAACCCAGTCCTTGAACTGGTCATTCTCAAAACTTTTGATCTCAGTCCTCGCATTGGCGATTTTCAAAATTCAATCTTCTGATTAAAGATTTTCCTTTGAGATTCGGGTTTCGACTCGAACTTCCAACTCTTCTTTGATTTTTGAGCTCGACTCAAACTTCCAATTTTCCTTTGAGATTCCAGTTCTAACTCGAACTTCCAATTCTCTTTTAAGATTCAAGTTTCGACTCAAACTTCCAACTCTCTTTTGAGATTCGAGCTTGACTTGAACTTCTATTTTTCCTTTGAGATTCGAGTTTTGACTCAAAATTCTAATTCTCCTTTAAGATTTGAGTTTCGACTCGAACTTCCAACCCTTATCTGAGATTTGAGCTCGATTCAAACTTCCAATTTTCCTTTGAGATTCGAGTTTGGACTCGAACTTCCAACTCTCCTTTAAGATTCGAGTTTCGACTCGAACTTCCAACTCTCATTTTCGAGTTCTAACTTGAACTTCTGATTCTCCTTTGAGATTCAAGTTTTGACTTGAATTTCCAATTTTTCCTTTGAGATTCGAGTTTTGACTCAAACTTTCCAATTTCTCTTTAAGATTCAAGCTCTGACTTGAACCTTCCAGTTCTTCTTTGAAGATTTGAGTTTTAACTCGAGTTTTCTTTCCTTCAAAATCTAAACTTTCCTGTTTTCCTTTAAGATTCGAGCCCTGACTCGAACTTTTCAGCTCTCCTTTGACGATTTGAGTTTCGACTCGAATTTTCTTTCCTTTAAAAATCTGAGTTGGTCTAGTTTTCCTTTGAAGATTTGGGTTTTGACCCGAATTTTCTCTCCTTAAAAACCAAACTTCCTATTTTTTCTTTGAGGGCTCGAGTTCTGACTTGAATTTTTCAGCTTTTCTTGCAGAGTTCAAGTTGTGATTCAGATGTTCTTTTAAAACCAGCTTATGAGTTGGGCTTATCTTCAAAATCCAGTATTGTGCCAGAACTTACCTTCAAAATTCCAATTTCGTATCGGATTTACCTTCGGAGTTCAACTTCGTGTTGGACTTTCCTCCAAAATCCCACTGATGTATCAAACTCGATGTTAAGCAATTTCTGTCATCAAGGATTTCAGGAATATTTTGCCAAATTGCCATAAAAAAATAGTTGTTGATCTCAAGCTTTTATTGCATAAAGAATTTCCTCAAATCTCCTTTAGTATTCTTTCCAAAAGGGTGAAGCTTTTGTGAAGAAAGACTCAAAATTCAGATTTTTTGTTGGTCAACCAAGAGGATGAAGAAAAATCTTCGATATGACTGGTGAAGGAAAATTCAATGATGTTGAAAAGCCATAAGTGAACCGATATTGATCATAGCTATGATACATTCTTAAAGACTATTCTTCTAGCAGTAAGGCAATGAAAATATCCTGAGCGATAAAAAGAATTCACTCAATCCATATCTCCTCAGTCATTTAAGCTGCAATTAAATATCTGCAAAAGGGATCTCTCAATCATCGTCAAGTTGAAGACTGGTGGATGAGTTAGATCCCCGAGGCCAAAGAAGATTTGAATCATCTCCGAGATGAAA
The DNA here is from genome assembly GCF_984573655.1 of Nuphar pumila. Classification (NCBI taxonomy): domain Eukaryota; kingdom Viridiplantae; phylum Streptophyta; class Magnoliopsida; order Nymphaeales; family Nymphaeaceae; genus Nuphar; species Nuphar pumila. The sequence goes on along the minus strand of NC_143262.1, from coordinate 30,703,984 downwards.
GAGTTTGTGACAGATCCTTCCAGAGAAAGTTCAGATCACCATCAAGATGAAGGCGGATGCGACGAACCTCTCGACAAACCCTAAAAGATATTTGATTTCTGTTATCATCAAGAGATTCTCAACCCAAGAAACAATATCATCGGTATAATTCCTGAGATAAAAGAAGGATCAGAGCATCTTCAAGTTGAAGGAGTTTGTGCCGTACACTTTCCAAAAAGAAAAGAAAAGTTAGGACATCTCCAAAATGAAGGATGATGTAATAAACCTCTTCCCAAAAAAACCCAAGAAAGCTTAATATCTCAAAAAGAGTGCCAAAAAGATCATCATGGGCAAAACTCAGATATCAAACTGCCAAGAATCTTCTTTATCTATGTGAAATTCTTTTATCAATATCTTTTCATAAAATTGCGTTTACGATACTGAGAGTATCTTTCCTTTCTTTTCATATCGAGGAAATGGATAGCTTTTTTTGAAGAAAACCAACAACAATAATTTGACATTGATTCTGGATTCTACGGAGTTAGCTCAGTTGAAGGTACTACTCTAGGTAGAAGAAGGAATATCTTTCAAACAAATGTGCTTGTTTTAATTACCTTGAATCAACTACATTTTTTATCATTTTGGCAATATTTTTCAGCTTTTCTAATAAGAAATAAAAACTTGATGTCTGTTTTGATACATCTTGGTGTTGCCTTTTTCTTCTTTCGCATAGTCGAAAGAGTTTCCTTTCCCTCTTTCATAGAGTTGCCTCATTCATCTTTCACATTATCAAAAGAGTTGCATTGCTCTTGTTGAAAGGATCGCCTTACTCATCTTTCGCGTTGTAAAAAGAATTGTCTTGCTCCTGTCGAAAAGATCGCCTTATTCATCTTTTGCCTTGATCGAAAGATTTGCCTTTCTCCTGTCAAAAGGATTGCCTTATTCATATTTCGCCTTAATCGAAATATTTGCCCTTCTCCTTTAAAAAAGGATTGCCTTATTCATCTTTTGCATCACTAAAAGATTTGCCCTTCTCCTTTCTAAAAGGATTGCCTTATTCATCTTTCGCATTGCCGAAAGATTTGCCTTTCTCCTTTCTAAAAGGATTGCCTTATTCATCTTTCGCATTGCCGAAAGATTTGCCTTTCTCATTTCTAAAAGGATTGTCTTATTCATCTTTCGCATTGCTGAAAGATTTGCCTTTCTCCTTCCTAAAAGGATTGCCTTATTCATTTTTCGCATTGCCGAAAGATTTACCTTTCTTCTGTCAAAAGGATTGCCTTATTCATCTTTCGCATTGCTGAAAGATTTGCTTTTCTCCTGTCAAAAAGATTGCCTTATTCATTTTTCGCTTTAATCGAAAGATTTTCCCTTCTTCTTTAAAAAAGGATTGCCTTATTCATCTTTCGCATTATCGAAATATTTGCCTTTCTTCTGTCAAAAGGATTGCCTTATTCATCTTTCGCATTACCGAAAGATTTGTCTTTCTCCTTTCTAAAAGGATTGCCTTATTCATCTTTCGCATTGCCGAAAGATTTGCCTTTCTCCTTTCTAAAATGATTGCCTTATTCATCTTTCGCATTGCTGAAAGATTTGCCCTTCTTATTTTCAAAAGGATTGCCTTATTCATCTTTTGCTTTCTCGATAGATTTGCCCTTCTCCTTTCAAAAAATATTGTCTTACTCATCTTTCGCTTTGTCAAAAGAATTGCCTTGCTCCTGTCGAAAGGATCGCCTTACTCCTCTTTCATGTTGTTGATAGATTTGTCTTTCTCCTGTCAAAAGGATTGTCTTATTCATCTTTCGCTTTGTCAAAAGAATTGCCTTGCTCTTGTCGAAATGATCATCTTACTCATCTTTCGCTTTTTCAAAAGAATTGCCTTGCTCCTATCAAAAGAATCGCCTTACTCATCTTTCGCTTTGTCGAAAGAATTGCCTTACTCCTGTCGAAAGGATCGCCTTACTCATCTTTCACGTTGCCGAAAGAATTGTCTTGCTTTTGTTGAAAGGATTGCCTTATTCATCTTTCACACCGTCGAAAGAATTGCCTCATGTTACCTCATTTATCTTTCGCATTATCGAAAGAATTGCCTCATATTTCCCTATTCATCTTTCACATTGTTGAGAGAATTGCCTTATTTCGCCCTATTCATTTGTTCACACTGATAAATTGTCACCTTATCCTTCATCAAAAGAATTGCCCTATTCATCTTACTTTTCTTTCATTCCCGCTCAGGTTTAGGGTTAAACCTGAATTTTCTGCAAAAGGTCATCCGTTTTACAAAACGATTTAGTCTCAGCAATGAGGCGCCCAAGATCATCCCTTTTCAAGCTTTAGGGACCCCCATTTTTCTCCTTTTGCAAACCCCTCTTGGATTTGTTATGCAAAATCCATAGGTTCCGTCATAGTTTCTTCGCTTTTCGAGGATTCTATATCCATTCAGGCTAAGGATTAAACCTGCTACCTCGCTCCTTGAGGTATCGTCCCCTTTAAGTTAAGGGTTAAGCCTGAACCTCACTCCTTGAGGTACCACCCGCTCAGGATAAGGGTTAAAACCTGAACTTGCTGCGAAAGGTCATTTGTTTTAAAAGCTGATTTAGTCTCAGCAATGAGGCGCCTAAGATCATACCTTTTCAAAAGCTTTAGAGAACCCCCCTTTCTTCCTTTTGCAAACCTGTGATCATCGCAAAATTTTTCCTCTCATAATGTTCTCTCTCTTCCTTCTCTTTTCCTTTCCAACCTCTTATTTTCCTCCTTTTTGAAGGGAGAAAAGATAAAAGAACGGAAAGAAAGAGAGAAGAGAAAAGAAAGAAGAGAAGAGAAGAGGAACTCTTTTGCGGGTCTCACTTGACCTTAATTTTTTTAAAAATATTTGAAATAACTCGCCTCCGTTTTTGAAATATTTGCGGGAAAACTGGAAGACGAAATCCGCTCGTCGATACGAGGTTCGACCGTTCCTGGCGCCTTTACCAGGGGTAATCGAACCAAGTGTCGAATTAATGTCTTTTGCTTTGCTAAGAAATCATCTAAGTATTTTATCCTAAATCTAGATGAAAAAAGAATCATGCTTGTGCAAATGCAAAGATGTATGCTCTTTTGAAAATATTTTGAAGAATTTCCAAGTGAATCTGATAAAGTGAAGAAATGATTTCTAACTTAGAACTTAAGATTAAAGTTCTAAGTCTTTAGAATAATCATGAGCTTGGGAAAAATAATTTTGGATTTTGGAAAATGATTTTGAAGTTTTGAGATAAAAGGAATGTTCAAAGTCATTAATGGACTTTGAATCAGAATAGAAATGGAATTTGAAAAAAAAGAAAGATAGAATTCGGGAAATTTGAACAAAATTGAGAAATGGAATTGATTTAAAAGTTGGGTTTTCAAGATGAAATCCGAATCCAATATCTAGATTCTGGATAGAGTGCAAAGTTGAATTTTGAATTTAGGATCTGAAATGAGAACCTGATTTGAAATCTGGAAATGAAATGGAATTGGTTTTAAGGATTGGGATTTAGAATGGAACTTTGGATTTGGAATTCGGAATGGAATTAGATTCAAGATTTGGAATCCAAGATGATATTTGGATCCGAAATCTGATATCCAAGATAGGGTTGGACTCTGGATCCTAAGAATTGGAATTTGGATCTGAATCTGAGATCCAAAGTAGAATTGGATTTTGGATCATAGAATGGAGTTGGATTTAAAGTCCGAGATCCGCGGTGAATTGGGTTCTGGATCCTAAAATGGATTTGGATCTAAAGTCTGAAATCCAAAGTAGAGTTGGATTCTGGGTCCTAAGAATTGGAATTTGGATCTGAATCTTAGATCCAAAGTAGAGTTGGATTCTGGATCCTAAGAATTGGAATTTGGATCTGAATCTGAGACCTAATGGTAGAATGAGGATCTGGATCTTAAATGGAATTTGGATCTGTAATTGGAGATCCAAAGTAGAACTAGGTTCTGGATTCTAAGGAGGATTTGGATCTGAAGTCTGAGATCCAAAGTAGCATTGTATTCAGAAAACTGGATCCAAGTTGATCTAACTTTTGATTTGGATTTTGAAAGTCCAAATGAGACTTTTGAAGATGGATCTGGGTTTTGAAAACCCAGATTGAACTTAGGAATGTTTGGATTTTGAGATTCAAAGTCAATCTCAACTTTGGTTTAAAACTTGAAGAAAACTTGATTTTGAATCAGAGGATGAATTAGAAATTTCAAAGTTAAATTGAACTTTGAAATTGGATTTTGAATTGAGTTGGAATTTTGGAATTTCAAAATTGATTTGAGAATTTGAATTTATAGATGAACTTCGAAGTCAACTTTGAATTTTGAAGCTTGAATTTGAAATGAATAAAGATTGAATTTTGAAATTTCAAAGTCAAATTGGACTCTGAAATTGGAATTTAAATCTTTGAACTAAGATAGAAGAATGAATTAAACTATAGACTTAAGAAAGATATTCGAGATCACTTGGGGTTTTGAAAGCGAATTTTGAAAATATGATGCAACTCTACCCTAAATGATGAATGAATTTGAATAAGTTTGAAATTGGATTTTGAAAATCATATTTCATTCTTCAAACGAATTTAAATAGGATTAATGATACAATACACTCCTGACTATGGTCATTGAATGTATTATATAATAGTCATATCTAATTTCAAATGAAGGATAAAATACCCTTTTAGTGCTTTTATAGAATTTAAAATGAAATTAACCCTCAATATACCCTGACTATGGCCATTGGTATATATATGGAGTTAATTTTAGGTTAAATTCTGATAAAAGAAAAATATTTAAGAAAATATGATGAATTTTGAAAATGGATCCAGTGCGGATCCAGTGTTATTTCATAAAAGATAAAAATACTAAGTCTTGTTTACACCCCGACTATGGCCGTTGGTGTAAATCATCAACTTAGAATTAACTTACCTCTTATGAAAAAGTGTACGTGCCATTCGTGTTTTACCATTGTGAGAATTTGAGAAATAAAGAAGAAAAAAAAAGAAAAAGAAAAAAAAATGCATGAAAACAAGCAATTCATGATATTTGCAATGCTCATTCATTCTACCTAAAGCAAGAAATGTAAATTCTCATTAGAGTCTAACTATTTACAATACACAAATTTGAATTTACAACTCCCAATGATGACATTTTCCATATATTTCCTGCAAAAACACTTGATTAGTATGAAAATAAAAGGAAAAATGGCACATATATGCAAATATATACGTACACATATATACATATATATATATATATATTCATATATATATATATATGTATATATATACGTATATATATATATATATGTATCACATAGAACATGTGCTTAATGTAGATAAATGAGAATGTGCTCAACAAGTACAGCCAACTGAGCTTGCTGTAAGCTTGATTCGTGATTTACAGCAATGAGGTTGTAGCCACATCAGGGAGTTGTTGTGGGTGTAGAGGGATCATTGCAATGATGATTGTTTTCGGTAGATGAAAGGAAGCCTGGGTGCTGAATGGGAAGTGAAGGTGTATGACACATATGACATAGGTAAATGCATGTAGGTGATATTTACAGAAAATGCAAGAAAACATCATTCAGCTTGTGCACTGTGTAGGAGTGGATGATTACATGTAGATGCAATGCTGAAAAGTGTAGGCAATGGTGGAGATGTGTATAGGGATTGGGAGCTACAGCAGGAAATGGAGGTATAGTGGGGTTTTGGAAGACGAACTACAACAATGCCTTAGCACTGTTGCACAACAGTGCCAGGCACTGTTATGGATGCAGGGGAAAATATTGGCAGCAATGCGTTGGCACTGCTGTAATCTATGAAAGGCTACAACAGTGCCAAGAGATGTTGTATGTGAAGGCACCTGCAGGCTATAATGTAGATGAAAGGGGAGGTGAAGACAGCAACATGATTGTTGTATGTTGGTGTCGTGGCTACTACGACTTGGTGTTTTTGTGGCTGTTTAGCAGCAAGGGCCGTGAGCATGAGGTTAGGCCGACTACCATGGCATGCCTATATGACAATGACTGATGGAGTTGAGTAATGTTTTCAACAAATGTGCGCAGCAGGACTTATGCTGTGTAGGTATGAACCCGATGAGATGTATCGAGCAACCGCTGTATGTAAATGAAGACACTTACGGGAAATGATGTTTGTAGGGTACTGTGAAGGTGGCTGTATGAAATTGTTCAGTATGTTGGTAGAGGCTGCAGTGAGAGAAGGTGTGAGATTGAAGACAGTTGAGACCTGTAATGGAGAAAGATGGCCAATAAATGAATGTTGGGCCACCTAGGTGTTATGGATGGTCAGCACCCCCACGGATGCCTGAGAGTGATGCTACAGCAGTGCCTAAGCACTGCTGTAAATACTAAAGAGGGGAGGAATGTGACAAGTAACGTGGGACATATTACAAGGGATATGCAGAAAAAAAATGTAGAAGCTATAAGAAAGGGGATGACAAGTAGAGAGATGCAGAGTGAAGTACTCCATCTATGATAACCCTACAGGGTATGGTTACGAATGAGCTATCAGTGACAGGTTAGTTTTTGTAAAAACGAATCTGGTGGCCATGAGATCTGATAACGTCCATCAAATGATTTTCAGCAACAATGTGCTGAGACGATAATGTATCACAAGGTGATTTTATACAGTCAATGCAGAAAATAAAAAAAAATTGCGGTGATGCTGAGTGACATGATATGGTTTAACTACAGCAAATAGTGGAGAGATAGAGGAATGTAGTGGAAGCGTAACAGAATGCCACAGTGTATATGTGCATTAGCTCCATCATTGTTCAAATGCCTATGAATTAACTCATATATTGGCAATAACCATGTAATCACATATCATCAGAACCCATCCTTGAGGACCGCATCTTTTCAAAGAATTCCTGGTATCTCCACGAATCTGCCCTACTGAGAGCATTCAGATTTGTGATATAACATATTGCTGAGGAAGGTGGTCAGGGATAGCTTCATCTTGAGCTCAGATTTCCAAACATTAGAGCCTGTTGGCAGAAACTTGTCTCCACCAAACCTCCATAGTGAGCAACCTTCAACCGGGGACGATGTATGGATTTATTCCATTGAGTGAGCAATGATTCCATCTCTCTGAATCCCATGGATTCTTGTACCAAAACACAAAATTAAGCAAAATTTCCTATAGCATTATGATAAGTTGATTATCTTTGAACAAGCTATATAATGAAGATTAACCAGGTTTTATTGAGATAGGACCATCATGCTGTAAGCACCAAGTGGCCAAAACTGTAAAGAAACATCAAATGCATAGAACGCAGGAGCTTAACAACGAGCTTCTGCAACCAACCCTTTTCCCCTTTTTTTTATCAGAATTAAAAAAAAATCAGTCCCCTTTCTGGCCAGACAGAAAGCAAGATAGATGATTATCTAACAACTTACCTGGACTGGAGGTCTGATGATGCAGGAGCGATAAGCAGAAACAAAGCGAACTGCTGCTATGATCATTTTGACGAAAAATGTACATATGGAAACATTTCTTCAAAGAGAAGCAGAGATATAGTAGTAGCAACCAGAAAATTAAAAAAAAATGAAGAATCAGGATACGATGATTTATCAAGGAAAAAAAAATGGGATCACAAACAATGAAGAATAAACTATTCATGATAGGGCAATAAATCAGAACATAATGAACAACCGAAAAATTGATAGATGATCAAGTGATGTAAGAGATGCTACAACGGAACAACAAAAGAGAAATCAACATGATTATAATGTTATAAACAGATCATAAAGAATACTAATTAAAGAATGAATGCTAGCAACAGTTGGAAATATATTACAGATTCTGGAAATGGCAAGGAAATGTTTGAATCTAATTGTGCATGCAGATGTTCAAAGCAAGAAGAAACCAGCAAAAAGAAAAAGAAGAGAAAGGGAAGAAAAAAAAATTAAAATAATAAAATAGAAGAAAAAGAAATTGTCGGAACATGATTGTCCCTCTTGCTATAGCACGGGGATGGGTTGGTGTTGCACAGGCAACTCAACACCATCCCTGGTACGTAACTGGGGCCATGACTAAATCAGAAGAGATAAAGTGGAGACTTTACAAAAAATAACTGAGGTTACGAGAGTTACCGAAGCGTTGCGAGGGTCCTGGACGAAGGAGGTAGTTGGAGGCAGAAACAGGGTAATCCGGAGGTAGGTCGAACTTCGGATGTGATACTCCCAAGTTGAAGATGGGCGACCTCTTGCAGAGGAAATGCTTCAGAGAAGAGCTGCTTCGTAATGTCTTGCAGGGGATGCTCGAAATAAAGAAGTAGATGATTGTAAATGGGTTTTTGGCAGAGAAACTCAGTGATGAAGATGCTGATGGATGGCTGAAGATGGATTGCAAAAATGGATCGTTAAAGAAAAAGGTCGGATCGTCAAAGAGAGCGAAGAGGATGCTGGGGTGAGGATGGATGGGATGAAGGAGCCCTGCGTCCCTCCTTTTAAGGAAGGAGAGGAAAGTTCGTGAAGGGGGTTTTAGGGTTTGTGGTTGTTGGAAATCAATGGCAGCAGATGAGGGTGGTTCGAAGATGGAGGGATTAGGACAGAGAGCACAAGTGAGAGGGAGGAAGGCCCTTTGGTCGGCAGTGGAGGAGAGAGAAAGAGAGAGAGGGGAAAGTGGCGAGAGTGAAAGAGAGGGGGGCGATTAGGGTTTGTTTGTGAAAATTTTTTGATTTTTCCAAAAAGAGGCTCCTTTAACAAAAATTTTCATAACCATGGTTTAAAAATGATTTTTTTAGCAAAATTGATTTTAAAAAGTTTAAACTCATTCATTTTTCTTGAAATTTTCCATTTTTTGGTTTTTTGTTTTATTTTTCAAATTTTTTGTATTTTTTTTTAGAATAAAATTCAAAAGTTTGTGAGTAAACAAAGATTAAAACAAATTTTTTTTTTTTGTGTTTTTGCAAAAATATTTACAAAAGGGAATTTTTCTGAGAATTAAAAGCTATTTTTGAGAAAATTTCTTCAGAAATGGGTTTTTGATCCGGATTTTGAGGAAATATGGATTTAAAGTGCTGGATTCGGATCCGGAGTTGATTTTGAGTATATCAATATGGATTTTAATTCAGAGGATCTGAAGAAATGACTTGATTTTCTCAGAAAACGGGGTTAGGGGCAAAAGGGTCATTTTTACAAAACTTTGAAAATTTTTGGGTGTTCACAGATGCCCCTCTTTGCTACTAAGCCGGTTGAGAGCCGATCTTAGTGGCAAAGACAACACTCCAAATTTTGAAAATGCCCCAGTCAGCAGGTCTGAACTGGGTGTGGAAGAATTTTTTTGAAAGATGGCTTCTCAGGCTTAAAACCTTATCCTGAATGGTTTTGGGGAGATGAAATCCTCGAAATGATATGATTGAGTAGAGAATGAGGAAATTGTGATGGGACTTTGGGTGAAAAAAGAAATCCGAAATGGTGGAATAAGAATTTTGATCAAGTAAGATATACTTTTTGGAATGATTCAGGTTTAGCCCTTAACCTGGATGGGACGAAGATATATCAAAAAATGAATTGAATGAGGAAAGGGATACATGAGAACCTTGATGGGACATTTTTTGGAAAATGTCTCGTGAAATGAAGCTCAAGTAGGATCCTATCCTGAATGGATATACAAAGCATGGGTTCCCTGATGGGAAGAACCGTGATGGGACTGGAAGAAATCATCTTTAAAATGAGGAATTTTGTAGGAACAAGACTCAGGTTTAACCCAAACCTGCAAGGAAGATACCTCACGAAGCGAGGTTCCGGGTTAACTTTTAACCTGGATAGGAAATCTACCATACGGATTTCTCAAATGAAAAAAAAAACATAATGGGACCATTGGAACTTGGACGAACAAATCCGAAAGGGGTTTTTGCGAAAGGAGAAAATATAGGGTCCCTAAAGCTTCGAAAAGGGGAAGAAATGGTGCGTCTCATTGCTGAGACTGGAATAGCTTTTGAAATCAAATGATCTTTCGCAAATGGTTCAGGTTTGACCCTTATTCTGAGTGGGGACACCATACGGAATCCTTGACTGAAGAAACCGCGATGGGACAGGAAGAGATACTTTCTTCAGAGGCAACTCTTTTTTTTTTTTTTTTGGAAAATATAAACGCTAGGTTGCATCAAAATGGATATTGAATGTTTATTTTATTCTTGGAATAGCCAGAAAATTTTGCCAATAAGATAAAATTGTAGTAGATTCAAACGCTTGGAAATGTGCACGTATGTGCAAAAGATATTCCCTCTTTTACCTAGAGTATTTTCCCCAATGAGGTTAACTCCTCAGTTCTAAGAGTCAAATTCAAAATTTTAGCACTGATGATTTTCTTCAAGGAAGCTATCCATTTCCTTGATATGAGAATAGAAGAAATATTCTTAATTTCATAAAAGCAAGTAATAAAAAGATATTGATAAAAGAATTTTGCATGAGAAAAGATGATTTCTAGCAACTTTGGCAGTTTGATATCCGGGTGTTTTCCCATGATGATCTTTTGCACTCTTTCTGAGTCATTGGGCTTTCTCGGTTTTTCATATCATCCTTCATTTGGATGTCCTGACTTTTTTTTTTTTTCAGGGAAGGGTACGTCACAAACTCCTTCATCTTGGAGATGCTCCGATCGTTCTTTTTCTCAGGGATTATATATGATGACATTGGCTCAAAAGGTCTTTAGATGATAGCTGGAATCAAATATCTTTTAGGGTTTGTCTGTAGGCCCATCACATCCGCCTTCATCTCGACGGTGATCCGAACTTTCTCTGGAAGAATCCGTCACAACCTCCGTCATCTTGGAGATGTTTCAAATCTTCTTTGGCCCCGGGGGTCTACTCGCTTAATTCGCCTTCATCTTGACGACAATCGAAAGATCCCTTTTGCGGACATTTGATTGCAGCTTAGAAAATGAGAAGATATGGATTAAGTGGATTCTTTTATGGCTCAGGATACTTCCACTGCCTAATTGCCAGAAAATCGTCTTAAAACATGCCCCATAGCTATGATCAATATCGATTCGTTTCTGGCTTTTCAATGTCATCGAATATTTATTTCACTAATCATACCGAGGATATTTCTTTCATCCTTTTGGTTGATCGACAGGAAAAAAATTTGAATTTTACCTCTTTTTCGCAAAAAGTTTCACCTTCTTGGAAGGAAATACAGGAGGTAATCTAAGGAAATTCTTTTTGTGTAGCAAGAATATTGTAGTTAAAAACTGTTTTTAGCAAATTGGCAAAGTTTTCATGAGTTCTTTGTGAAATAATCACTCAATATAGATTTTGGTACATCCTTTTAGCTGAGATTTTGGAGGAAATAACATGAAAATATTGGTTTTATCATACAACATTGGCTCAATAGGGACTCAACCTAGGAGCCGTAAAGAATATTGGATCTGTAGGTATTCATCCTACAGATTGAAATTTTGAAAAATAAAGTTTAATTCAATAGGAATTCAATCTAAGAATTTTGCAAAAGAATTTGTGGCAAATAAGAATTTATCTATAGACTGAATTTTCGAAGAACGAATTTGGTTCAATAGGATTTCAACCTAAGAACAGCAAAAGAAGTATGGATCAGTAGGAATTCAAACTACAGATTGGATTTTTGAAAAATGAATTTTGGTTTAATAGGATTTCAACAAAAGAATATAGATCAGTAGGGATTCAGCCTACAAAAAAAATGAATTTCGTTCAATAGGAATTCAACCTAAGAACTGCAAAAGAATACATATTAGTAGGAATTCAAACTACAGATTTACTTTTTGAAGGATAAATGTGGTTTTGATAGGAATTCAGCCTAAGAACCGTAAAAGAACATGGGTTAGTAGGAATTCAACCTACATATTAAAATTTGGAAAAATGAATTCTGGTTTAATAGGAGTGCAACCTAAGAACTGCAAAAGAATATGGATTGGTAAGAATTCATCCTACAGACTGAAATTTTGGATAGAAATGAATTGTGGTTTAGTAGGGATTTGACCTAAGAACCTGCCAAAAATATGGATCAGTAGGATTTCAACCTACAGATTTACTTTTTAAAAGATGAATTTGGCTCAATAGGAATTCGACCCAAGAACTGCGGAAGAATAGAGATTAGTAGGAATTCAACCTACAGATTAACTTATGAATGATCTGAAGGGGATTAAAAATGAGAACTGCGAATTAGTAGGAGTTCGACCTAAAGATCGCGGATCAGTAGGAGTTCAGCCTAAAGATCGATGAAAGTAATGGTCCTAAAGGATTTCAACCTAAGGACTGCGAATCAGTAGGACTTCAACCTAAAGCTCGCTGATCAGTAGGGGTTCAGCCTAAAGATCGAAAGAAATGGTCCTAAAGGATTTCAACCTAAGGACTGCGAATCAGTAGGACTTCAACCTAAAGCTCGCTGATCAGTAGGGGTTCAGCCTAAAGATCGATGGAAATGGTCCTAAAGGATTTCAACCTAAGGACTGCGAATCAGTAGGACTTCAACCTAAAGCTCGCTGATCAGTAGGGGTTCAACTTAAAGATCGAAAGAAATGGTCCTAAAGGATTTCAACCTAAGGACTGCGAATCAGTAGGACTTCAACCTAAAGCTCGCTGATCAGTAGGGGTTCAGCCTAAAGATCGAAAGAAATGGTCCTAAAGGATTTCAACCTAAGGACTGCGAATCAGTAGGACTTCAACCTAAAGCTCGCTGATCAGTAGGGGTTCAGCCTAAAGATCGAAAGAAATGGTCCTAAAGGATTTCAACCTAAGGACTGCGAATCAGTAGGACTTCAACCTAAAGTTCGCTGATCAGTAGGAGTTCAGCCTAAAGATCGAAAGAAATGGTCCTAAAGGATTTCAACCTAAGGACTGCGAATCAGTAGGACTTCAACCTAAAGTTCGCTGATCAGTAGGGGTTCAGCCTAAAGATCGAAAGAAAAGGTCCTAAAGGATTTCAACCTAAGGACTGCGAATCAGTAGGTGTTCAGCCTAAAATTCGCTGATCAGTAGGGGTTCAACCTAAAGATCGAGGGGTTAAGAAAGAATTTTGGTTTGAGAAGGGATGTAACCTATGAGTCCTATTGGTTTGACAGGGGTTCGACCTATGGGCTTTTGATTCTATAGGAATTCAACCTAAAGAAAGGATTCAACTTGTGGATTGAAATAGACCATCATAGTTAAGCTGTATGTGGCCTGGTTTTCAGGATTAAACCCTTATCCTGAATGGGGCAGAAATAAAATTTTGGCAAGAATTGATAAAAGGTTTGATAGAGAGTCAAAAGAATCAGCAAAGCTTGAAAATTTGATAAAGAAGAGATTTGGCAGAGATTAATGAAGCTTTAAAGGAGGAGGAAAGACATTTCAAGACTATTCCTTGTTTTGAAGAAATAAGGACCTCGTAGGATGAGGTTTCAGGTTTATCCCTTAACCTGAAGGGGAGGAGAAGAATAAAAAATAATACCTCATTAAAAGGAGGCATCAAGTTTATCCCTTAACCTGAAAGGGTAAGATTTTGAAATAAGAATTTAACAAGAAGAAAAAAATGAATGAATAAAATAAAATTTTGATAAAGATGAATAAAAACTGATAAGACTAAAAAGAAGATTTGATAAATGAAAATTTGAAAAAGTTGAAAACGATTTGATCCTGCCTGCGTGTGGGATCTTTAAAATGAGAGAAGAAGATGAGAAAAATCATTTTTGGAAAGAAAGATTAACTACAAGAGATAATCTTTGAAAGGGGATCATTCATGAGAGATCATCATGAGGGTTAATAAATTTTTTTTTGAAGCAATGATTTGAAAACCAATTTGTAAAAAAATATGATCAACACGAGGGTTGATATTTGAATGTAATGATTTGGAATCAATTTTTAGAAAATATGATACACAAGGGTTGATCTTTGAATGCCATGGTTCGAAATCAATTTTTTAGAAAAATATGATCAACACGCAGGTTGATCTTGGAATGTAATGATTTGAAACCAATTTTTAGAAAATATGATCAACACAAGGGTTGATCTTTGAATGTATTTACTCGAAATCAATCTTTTTAGAAAATGTGATCAACACAAGGGTTGATCTTTGAATGTAATGAAATCAAATTTTTGGAAAATGAGATCAACACAAGGGATTGATCTTTGAATGAAATGAAATTTTTTTTTTTTGAAAAATGAGATCAACACAAGGGATTGATCTTTAAATGAAATAAAATGAGATCAACACAAGGGGTGATCTTTAAATGTAATGATTTGAAACCAAATTTTTAGAAAATATGATCAACACAAGGGTTGATCTATGAAATGCAATGGTTTGAAAGACCAATTTTGGAAGATATGATCAACACAAGGGTTGATGTTTAAAATGCAATAATTTGAAATCAATATGATCAACACAAAGGTTGATCTTTGAAATGCAATGATTCAAAATCAATTTGTAGAAAAAAAAATATGATCAACACAAGGGTTGATCTTTGAAATGCAATGATTCAAAATCAATTTGTAGAAAAATATGATCAACACAAGGGTTGATCTTTAAAAAAGGTTGTAAAAATATTTGAACTAAGATTTTCATGGTTTTTGAAAAACCCTCATAGGTAATATCATTTCTCTCATGAATGATGTCAGGATTGTCCCGTATTTTTGAAAAGAATAGGAATTTGGTGGCAAAAGAATACTTAAAAGTGTAAATGAAAATTTAAACAATAAAAGGTGCCTCAATATCGCGAAAAGAAATAAGAATTGAACCTCAAAGATAGGAAGGAAATTGTCATTGCACTTATAAGCAAAATTGATAAAGACTGAAATATTTACAAGCATTCTTGAACGGAAGGTCGTAAAAAGACTCGGGCTGACTTGCCCTTACAGGAAAGAAAATGGAGGATAATAGAAAAGACCCTAGTGTCATCAGCCTTTTGAACGATCTGAAAGAGGTTATGCCAGGACGGCGGGCTGCTCTTCAGTTTTCTCCTCTATCAGAAGGTGTTTATCGATGCAGTCTTGGACAATATTTTTCAGAACGAAGCAATGCTCTGTGTCATGCCCCACTGCTCGATGATACTTGCAGAACTGTTCCTTGAAGCTGCCCAAGACTATTGAAGGATCGCCAGCTTTTGGCAGATGAATCATATTCTTTGTGAGCATATATTCCAGAACTTCATCGAGTGTCTGCTCTAAAGGGGTGAATTCGCGGTCAGAACTCCAATCCTTGCGCTTTGGTTTTTCCTGATTCTTTTCCCGCTGCTAAGAATTAGGTTGGGAAGGCTTATTGTTGTTGGAAGATCTTCCTTTTTGACCCCTGAATCCTTCCGAATTGCTAACCTGATCCTCCTTGTTACCCTTGTTGTCGGATGAGGGACCAGCGGAAAGAGTGAAATGGGTTTTCTTCTTTGCATCTTGATTGCCCCTTGCCAGAGTGGTGCCATCATAGACTCCGTTATTTATTCCCATCTCGAGCCATTCAGCTCGCTCAGTCAACTCAATAAATGACTTGGAAGGGTATGGGAAGATGAGGCTTTTCAGGGGTTGAGAGAAGTTATTGAGGATGAGTTGAAGGGCATGTTCCTCTGAGACGGGGGTTCTCATCTTATTGCAAGTATCTCTCCATCTACGGATAAAATCTATGGCCTTTTCGTTGTCATCCTGCCTCAAATTGCATAAGTGATTGAGGGTTGGCGGTGCCTCGGTATTGAACATGAACCTCTCTACAAACAGGTTGACAACTTTATCAAAATCACGCAGCTCGACGGGGTTGATGTGTTCTGCATACCACTTAGCTGCTACACCCTCCAAACTGCGAGGAAAACACAAGAAGAGGGCTCGATTGTCTTCACTGAACCTGGCACATTCGACAAAGAACATTGCGAGATGGGTCTTTGGGTTGCCGGACCCATCAAATTTGATAAACTTCTGGGGAAGATCTTCCAAGCTGTTGTCCCCATCTAAACCAAAATAGAAGTCTTGCCTGGTATATACTCTCTTTCCCTTATCTCGAGTCTGCAGATCTTTGACTATTTTAGTTAATGCTTGAACTGAATCTTCTGTCGGGGCTCCATCTTTAGGCTTGTTGACTGATTCAGGTTCCTCTGCCACCTTCTTGACTTGCCGCAGATGTTTCGGGACGAATACAAACTGCTCTTCTTTGGAATCCTCTGCTCCTGACTCTGAACCCTCTAAGGTGCTGTTCTGCTGGACCCTCTTCTTGTTGATCCTGACATGCTTCTTCACTGGCTTTCTCTTGGTCTTGCTCTTAGAAGATGTCTTCTTTGAACCTGCCCCTCCTTGCTCAGACATCATCTTTGCCATCATTTTTTGAAAGATCTTATACATCGTCGGGTCAACATCATCTTCCTTTGAATTATGTTTTCGAGACAATCTGGAAGAGTTTATTTCTTCCACTTCGCTATCATCGTGCTGCTGAGCTGCCCTTCTCCTCGCTCTCGTTTGAACCATGATGAAACGTTGACGTTTTTACTGTGAATAAAATGGGAGGTTTTTAGAAAGACTTAGGAAGGAAATTTTAATGAAGGATGGAATCACAAATTAGACAATGAAAATATCCCATTACGAGGGATCGGGTTGTCACCAAAATTTGCGACAACCGCATTATTTTTCTGAAAAAGGATAAACAAGTAAAATATGAACAAAAGATTAATTTTGAAAAGGACATCTCCTGACAAAGATGTTTTATTGTAAATGAGGGTAAGGAATAGAATATAGAAAAGGATTTCAAAAATTTTGAAGAATTGCAGGCAGGAAAAAAGAATTAGAAGAAATTAAGAGAAGAAAAAGGAAAATACACCTGGGTTTTAAAATAAAGAGGAAATTTTGAATAATATATACCCAGGGTTTTGAAAAATATGGGGAATATCATACAATCATAGATATACAAATAAGGATACACAAACAGCACTCCTTAGAGGCAGACTCTAAATGCAATATTTTGAAATGGCTTGTAGGACCTTAATCCTAACTCTAGGGTTCAAAAATCATCTGATTCCAATCAAGATACGCCGATATACTCAAGCCGAAGCTCGAAGTATGTGGCATAGGAATATTCCTCCGGTTCTAAGGTAATGGCTTCCCAACATCCTTGAGCACCTACCGATATACCTCGGACTATGGCCCTTAGGTACGTGGTAGGGGGGCGCGAACCCAAATAAGTGGTCCAGTTGTGAGGCTCTCTCCCGAACTATGGTTCAGTGAGACAGCCCAGCAACGTGAAGACCGGGATAATATAGGTAGGGATGTTTTCAAAATATGATCAACATGCAAAAAATCAGAAGGCTCTAATGCAAGTCCTAAAGAGATAGATTTAAAATAAAGAGAAGCATACACTTGCATACATTGTTTTGCATTCAATCCCTAAAAATTGAGGAGAGTTGTATTTCAAACCTAAGTCTAATGTGAACATGGAATAATCTCCTCAATATGGTCCTACCAAACCATACTTAGATCCTATATGCAATGATGTCAGCTTAGGACAGAATCTAGGCTTCCTAAGGTTTGCATGGAAATGAAGCTGACATATGAAGAATAAAGACTTAGATAATATCGAAGCAAAAGAAAAGGCATAGATTCAACCGGACGAAGACGAGTCCCATCACGGTCGCCAAATCTGTGATCATCGCAAAAATTTTCCTCTCATAATGTTCTCTCTCTTCCTTCTCTTTTCCTTTCCAACCTCTTATTTTCCTCCTTTTTGAAGGGAGAAAAGATAAAAGAACGGAAAGAAAGAGAGAAGAGAAAAGAAAGAAGAGAAGAGAAGAGAAGAGGAACTCTTTTGCGGGTCTCACTTGACCTTAATTTTTTTAAAAATATTTGAAATAACTCGCCTCCATTTTTGAAATATTTGCGGGAAAACTGGGAGATGGGATCCGCTCGTCGGTACGATGTTCGACCGTTCCTGGCGCCTTTACCAGGGATAATCGAACCAAGTGTCGAATTAATGCCTTTTGCTTTGCTAAGAAATCATCTAAGTATTTTATCCTAAATCTAGATGAAAAAAGAATCATGCTTGTGCAAATGCAAAGATGTATGCTCTTTTGAAAATATTTTGAAGAATTTCCAAGTGAATCTGATAAAGTGAAGAAATGATTTCTAACTTAGAACTTAAGATTAAAGTTCTAAGTCTTTAGAATAATCATGAGCTTGGGAAAAATAATTTTGGATTTTGGAAAATGATTTTGAAGTTTTGAGATAAAAGGAATGTTCAAAGTCATTAATGGACTTTGAATCAGAATAGAAATGGAATTTGAAAAAAAAGAAAGATAGAATTCGGGAAATTTGAACAAAATTGAGAAATGGAATTGATTTAAAAGTTGGGTTTTCAAGATGAAATCCGAATCCAATATCTAGATTCTGGATAGAGTGCAAAGTTGAATTTTGAATTTAGGATCTGAAATGAGAACCTGATTTGAAATCTGGAAATGAAATGGAATTGGTTTTAAGGATTGGGATTTAGAATGAAACTTTGGATTTGGAATTTGGAATGGAATTAGATTCAAGATTTGGAATCCAAGATGATATTTGGATCTGAAATCTGAGATCCAAGATAGGGTTGGACTCTGGATCCTAAGAAATGGAATTTGGATCTGAATTTGAGATCCAAAGTAGAATTGGATTTTGGATCATAGAATGGAGTTGGATTTAAAGTCCGAGATCCGCGGTGAATTGGGTTCTGGATCCTAAAATGGATTTGGATCTAAAGTCTGAAATCCAAAGTAGAGTTGGATTCTGGGTCCTAAGAATTGGAATTTGGATCTGAATCTGAGATCCAAAGTAGAGTTGGATTCTGGATCCTAAGAATTGGAATTTGGATCTGAATTTGAGACCTAATGGTAGAATGAGGATCTGAATCTTAAATGGAATTTGGATCTGTAATTGGAGATCCAAAGTAGAACTAGGTTCTGTATTCTAAGGAGGATTTGGATCTGAAGTCTAAGATCCAAAGTAGCATTGTATTCAGAAAACTGGATCCAAGTTGATCCAACTTTTGATTTGGATTTTGAAAGTCCAAATGGGACTTTTGAAGATGGATCTGGGTTTTGAAAACCCAGATTGAACTTAGGAATGTTTGGATTTTGAGATTCAAAGTCAATCTCAACTTTGGTTTAAAACTTGAAGAAAACTTGATTTTGAATCAGAGGATGAATTAGAAATTTCAAAGTTAAATTGAACTTTGAAATTGGATTTTGAATTGAGTTGGAATTTTGGAATTTCAAAATTGATTTGAGAATTTGAATTTATAGATGAACTTCGAAGTCAACTTTGAATTTTGAAGCTTGAATTTGAAATGAATAAAGATTGAATTTTGAAATTTCAAAGTCAAATTGGACTCTGAAATTGGAATTTAAATCTTTGAACTAAGATAGAAGAATGAATTAAACTATAGACTTAAGAAAGATATTCGAGATCACTTGGGGTTTTGAAAGCGAATTTTGAAAATATGATGCAACTCTACCCTAAATGATGAATGAATTTGAATAAGTTTGAAATTGGATTTTGAAAATCATATTTCATTCTTCAAACGAATTTAAATAGGATTAATGATACAATACACTCCTGACTATGGTCATTGAATGTATTATATAATAGTCATATCTAATTTCAAATGAAGGATAAAATACCCTTTTAGTGCTTTTATAGAATTTAAAATGAAATTAACCCTCAATATACCCTGACTATGGCCATTGGTATATATATGGAGTTAATTTTAGGTTAAATTCTGATAAAAGAAAAATATTTAAGAAAATATGATGAATTTTGAAAATGGATCCAGTGCGGATCCAGTGTTATTTCATAAAAGATAAAAATACTAAGTCTTGTTTACACCCCGACTATAGCCGTTGGTGTAAATCATCAACTTAGAATTAACTTACCTCTTATGAAAAAGTGCACGTGCCATTCGTGTTTTACCATTGTGAGAATTTGAGAAATAAAGAAGAAAAAAAAAGAAAAAAAAAAATGCATGAAAACAAGCAATTCATGATATTTGCAATGCTCATTCATTCTACCTAAAGCAAGAAATGTAAATTCTCATTAGAGTCTAACTATTTACAATACACAAATTTGAATTTACAACTCCCAATGATGACATTTTCCATATATTTCCTGCAAAAACACTTGATTAGTATGAAAATAAAAGGAAAAATGACACATATATGCAAATATATACGTACACATATATACATATATATATATATATATTCATATATATATATATATGTATATATATACGTATATATATATATATATGTATCACATAGAACATGTGCTTAATGTAGATAAATGAGAATGTGCTCAACAAGTACAGCCAACTGAGCTTGCTGTAAGCTTGATTCGTGATTTACAGCAATGAGGTTGTAGCCACATCAGGGAGTTGTTGTGGGTGTAGAGGGATCATTGCAATGATGATTGTTTTCGGTAGATGAAAGGAAGCCTGGGTGCTGAATGGGAAGTGAAGGTGTATGACACATATGACATAGGTAAATGCATGTAGGTGATATTTACAGAAAATGCAAGAAAACATCATTCAGCATGTGCACTGTGTAGGAGTGGATGATTACATGGAGATGCAATGCTGAAAAGTGTAGGCAATGGTGGAGATGTGTATAGGGATTGGGAGCTACAGCAGGAAATGGAGGTATAGTGGGGTTTTGGAAGACGAACTACAACAATGCCTTAGCACTGTTGCACAACAGTGCCAGGCACTGTTATGGATGCAGGGGAAAATATTGGCAGCAATGCGTTGGCACTGCTGTAATCTATGAAAGGCTACAGCAGTGCCAAGAGCTGCTGTATGTGAAGGCACCTGCAGGCTATAATGTAGATGAAAGGGGAGGTGAAGACAGCAACATGATTGTTGTATGTTGGTGTCGTGGCTACTACGACTTGGTGTTTTTGTGGCTGTTTAGCAGCAAGGGCCGTGAGCATGAGGTTAGGCCGACTACCATGGCATGCCTATATGACAATGACTGATGGAGTTGAGTAATGCTTTCAACAAATGTGCGCAACAGGACTTATGCTGTGTAGGTATGAACCCGATGAGATGTATCGAGCAACCGCTGTATGTAAATGAAGACACTTACGGGAAATGATGTTTGTAGGGTACTGTGAAGGTGGCTGTATGAAACTGTTCAGTATGTTGGTAGAGGCTGCAGTGAGAGAAGGTGTGAGATTGAAGACAGTTGAGACCTGTAATGGAGAAAGATGGCCAACAAATGAATGTTGGGCCACCTAGGTGTTATGGATGGTAAGCACCCCCACGGATGCCTGAGAGTGATGCTACAGCAGTGCCTAAGCACTGCTGTAAATACTAAAGAGGGGAGGAATGTGACAAGTAACGTGGGACATATTACAAGGGATATGCAGAAAAAAAATGTAGAAGCTATAAGAAAGGGGATGACAAGTAGAGAGATGCAGAGTGAAGTACTCCATCTATGATAACCCTACAGGGTATGGTTACGAATGAGCTATCAGTGACAGGTTAGTTTTTGTAAAAACGAATCTGGTGGCCATGAGATCTGATAACGTCCATCAAATGATTTTCAGCAACAATGTGCTGAGACGATAATGTATCACAAGGTGATTTTATACAGTCAATGCAGAAAATAAAAAAAATTTGCGGTGATGCTGAGTGACATGATATGGTTTAACTACAGCAAATAGTGGAGAGATAGAGGAATGTAGTGGAAGCGTAACAGAATGCCACAGTGTATATGTGCATTAGCTCCATCATTGTTCAAATGCCTACGAATTAACTCATATATTGGCAATAACCATGTAATCACATATCATCAGAACCCATCCTTGAGGACCGCATCTTTTCAAAGAATTCCTGGTATCTCCACGAATCTGCCCTACTGAGAGCATTCAGATTTGTGATATAACATATTGCTGAGGAAGGTGGTCAGGGATAGCTTCATCTTGAGCTCAGATTTCCAAACATTAGAGCATGTTGGCAGAAACTTGTCTCCACCAAACCTCCATAGTGAGCAACCTTCAACCGGGGACGATGTATGGATTTATTCCATTGAGTGAGCAATGATTCCATCTCTCTGAATCCCATGGATTCTTGTACCAAAACACAAAATTAAGCAAAATTTCCTATAGCATTATGATAAGTTGATTATCTTTGAACAAGCTATATAATGAAGATTAACCAGGTTTTATTGAGATAGGACCATCATGCTGTAAGCACCAAGTGGCCAAAACTGTAAAGAAACATCAAATGCATAGAACGCAGGAGCTTAACAACGAGCTTCTGCAACCAACCCTTTTCCCCTTTTTTTTATCAGAATTAAAAAAAAAACAGTCCCCTTTCTGGCCAGACAGAAAGCAAGATAGATGATTATCTAACAACTTACCTGGACTGGAGGTCTGATGATGCAGGAGCGATAAGCAGAAACAAAGCGAACTGCTGCTATGATCATTTTGACGAAAAATGTACATATGGAAACATTTCTTCAAAGAGAAGCAGAGATATAGTAGTAGCAACCAGAAAATAAAAAAAAAATGAAGAATCAGGATACGATGATTTATCAAGGAAGAAAAAATGGGATCACAAACAATGAAGAATAAACTATTCATGATAGGGCAATAAATCAGAACATAATGAACAACCGAAAAATTGATAGATGATCAAGTGATGTAAGAGATGCTACAACGGAACAACAAAAGAGAAATCAACATGATTATAATGTTATAAACAGATCATAAAGAATACTAATTAAAGAACGAATGCTAGCAACAGTTGGAAATATATTACAGATTCTGGAAATGGCAAGGAAATGTTTGAATCTAATTGTGCATGCAGATGTTCAAAGCAAGAAGAAACCAGCAAAAAGAAAAAGAAGAGAAAGGGAAGAAAAAAAAATTAAAATAATAAAATAGAAGAAAAAGAAATTGTTGGAACATGATTGTCCCTCTTGCTATAGCACGGGGATGGGTTGGTGTTGCACAGGCAACTCAACACCATCCCTGGTACATAACTGGGGCCATGACTAAATCAGAAGAGATAAAGTGGAGACTTTACAGAAAATAACTGAGGTTACGAGACTTACCGAAGCGTTGCGAGGGTCCTGGACGAAGGAGGTAGTTGGAGGCAGAAACAGGGTAATCCGGAGGTAGGTCGAACTTCGGATGTGATACTCCCAAGTTGAAGATGGGCGACCTCTTGCAGAGGAAATGCTTCAGAGAAGAGCTGCTTCGTAATGTCTTGCAGGGGATGCTCGAAATAAAGAAGTAGATGATTGTAAATGGGTTTTTGGCAGAGAAACTCAGTGATGAAGATGCTGATGGATGGCTGAAGATGGATTGCAAAAATGGATCGTTAAAGAAAAAGGTCGGATCGTCAAAGAGAGCGAAGAGGATGCTGGGGTGAGGATGGATGGGATGAAGGAGCCCTGCGTTCCTCCTTTTAAGGAAGGAGAGGAAAGTTCGTGAAGGGGGTTTTAGGGTTTGTGGTTGTTGGAAATCAATGGCAGCAGATGAGGGTGGTTCGAAGATGGAGGGATTAGGACAGAGAGCACAAGTGAGAGGGAGGAAGGCCCTTTGGTCGGCAGTGGAGGAGAGAGAAAGAGAGAGAGGGGAAAGTGGCGAGAGTGAAAGAGAGGGGGGCGATTAGGGTTTGTTTGTGAAAAAATTTTGATTTTTCCAAAAAGAGGCTCCTTTAACAAAAATTTTCATAACCATGGTTTAAAAATGATTTTTTTAGCAAAATTGATTTTAAAAAGTTTAAACTCATTCATTTTTCTTGAAATTTTCCATTTTTTGGTTTTTTGTTTTATTTTTCATTTTTTTTGTATTTTTTTTTAGAATAAAATTCAAAAGTTTGTGAGTAAACAAAGATTAAAACTAAATTTTTTTTTGTGTTTTTGCAAAAATATTTACAAAAGGGAATTTTTCTGAGAATTAAAAGCTATTTTTGAGAAAATTTCTTCAGAAATGGGTTTTTGATCCGGATTTTGAGGAAATATGGATTTAAAGTGCTGGATTCGGATCCGGAGTTGATTTTGAGTATATCAATATGGATTTTAATTCAGAGGATCTGAAGAAATGACTTGATTTTCTCAGAAAACGGGGTTAGGGGCAAAAGGGTCATTTTTACAAAACTTTGAAAAATTTGGGGTGTTCACAAAACCCCTCTCGAATTTGTTCGTATAAACTCCGAAGGTCCCATCATGGTTTCTTCGTTCGAGGATTCTGTATGGTCGTCCCTTTCAGGATAAGGGTTAAGCCTGAACCTCGCTCCTCGAGGTATCATCCCTTTCAGGTTAAGGGCTAAGCTTGAACCTTGCTCCACGAGGTATCTTCTATTCAGGTTAGGGTTAAACCTCAATCTCGTTTCGACGAGGTAATTATCCCAATCCCATCATGTTTTTCTCCATCAAGGAATCCATATCCTTCATATCCGTCTAGGAAAGGATCATACCTAAGCTTCATCTTACGAGACATTTTTCTTAAAAATGTTCCATCAAGGTCTTCGTGTATTTCTTTCCCATTCAGGTAAGGGTAGAACCTGAAATTCATCTTGATATATCTTCGTCCCATCCAAGTTAAGGGCTAAACTTGAATCATTCCAAAAAGCTTATCTTGTCTCACCCAAGAGACATGATCACAATTTCTATCTTCACCATTCCGGGATCTTCACCCAAAGTCCCATAACGATTTCCTCATCCTTTGTTATCCAGTTATATTATTTTTGAGGATTTCATCTCCCCAAAGCCATTTAGGATAAGGTGTTAAGCCTGAAAATGATGATTTCAAAATAAATTCTTTCACACCCAGTTCGGAATCTCTGTCTGGGCATTTTTCAAAATTTGGAGTGTTTTCTTTGCCACTAAGCTTGACTTTCAATCGGCTTAGTAGCAAAGAGGGGCATCTGTGAACACCCCAAATTTTTCAAAATTTGTAAAAATTTCTCTTTTTGCCCTTGGCCTCCATTTTTTTGAATAATTGAGTCAGTTTTAATCAAAATTCTAGTTTATTCCTTGAATTTTATTGGAATCAAATTCATTTTATATATCTGACTCAATTTTGGATCCAAATCCACTATCAAAATCCAAATCTGAGTCTCATTATCTAATTTTTAAATTAAAATTACAAAAATACCAAAATAATTTTCTAAATGGCTCAGAGAGTCCATCCGGTATCCATTTGGATCAACTACTCTGTATTTCTCAATTCGAGATCCAAGACTCGAATACTTTTCCAAAATTCTGGATCCAAACCCGTTTTCTGAAGAAATTTCCAAAGTTTAAACCCGAATTCTAAAAAAACCCTTCTTTTGTAAATATTTTCAATTTTTTACAAAAATGGTTTAAAATATGTTATTTTCTCATAGTTTTAGAGTTTTATGCCAAAAACACAAAAAAATACAGAAAATATAAAAAAAATAAAAAGAAAAAGAAAAAAGAAAAATATGAAAAGAATGGTGTAGAAGCCCCTTTTTGAAAATTGCCTTTTTGTTAAAACCACTTTTCAGAAAACTTTTGAAAGGAGCCTTTCTTTTAAAAATTTTTAAAAACCTCGTGGACCCGATTTGAGAAAATCCTAACGACCTCTAGTTATAAAAGAGAGACCGCAGTGAGGGGGTTGACATCCATTCGCATCCGATCCCACATTAGCCCCATCGATCGCCATTGCTCAGAACCCCTCTCCTCTTGTAGCATCCATTAGCCTCATCGCCATCTTCTTCAGGATCGCCTTCAGAACATGGTAAGCATTCCCCTCCCTTTTGTTTTTCCAATTTTTTTCCTTTTTTTTTCTTGTGGGTTTTTCTTATTTTTTTATTCTATCGACGCATCATCTGTAGACTCGATTTGCATATAGTTAATCGAGTTGCAGATAAGAAAGATCAAGAGGAATGAATACATTCCGACATCTTTCTGTTTTGTGATTTTCTTACTATTGTTTTGTTTATGCTACCTGGTACCAGTAGCACTCGAAAACCCATCTGAATCTCGATTTAATTTCTATTTGTTGTGTTTCGTCCATTTTAAGCTTTATTACACTTAGTTGTTTGCTGCTATACTGAACTCTTGTTTTTCATTTTATGGTTTATGATGCCCAGTTTTGATTTACCGACAACATTCATTTTTATCCATCAATCCTTCATCCTCCTATATTTTGGGAAAAGCCTCCGCAGTAACATCCGGTCTGATCTAGTATCAGATCGAGGTTGCTCTGTAGCAATTTCTCATCGATCTTGCATTTTACCCATGATCATATCAGATTCATTTCACTTAATTTTCCTTTTTATGTTTGTAAGTCTCCCTAATGCAATACGCCTGTATGCCAACCTTGAGTCCTGTAATAGAACTAAGGTCGATTCAAAAAGAGAAGAGGTTGTGTATCGATCCTCTGTCAAACTCAAGCACCTATCATGACACGCTAAAAGGGAATTCGTTCTTGGTTGGCTAGAAGCAAGCCAAGCCTTGATCCATCTTCTTGAAATAAGGTGTCAACACCTCTGTGTTTTGATCCTGTCCCAAGGTCTGGCGTATGGTCATCAAAGAGGAGATCAATTGAAGATGCTCCACAAATTATAAGATTTGATTCATCCCCTTGTGTCAGCCTCTGCCGCCCTCCTATGGCATGTCTTGTCGCAGAGGGATCTTGACGACCTTCAACAGCGTGGTCAATTGTATCATCATATAACCTAACATCCATTCCTTCATCACATTACAACCTGCAATAACTCTGCAAAAGTCCCTATTCATTGTGTCATGCCTCTTGTAGTTCGTAGGGTTCCTCATTTTTCATTTAGCACCATATCTCCGACCAAAGTTTCATACCTCTGCATCCATCACAACATTCATTCATTTTGATTTTATCCTTATCGCATTATCATTCCATCATAGTATCATATTTCAGCGGCAATCTCAATATTAATCACTTGTGTTCCTGTAATATACCATTAGTTTATCAACCGTTAGCTCATTCATTGCTATGTCATATCGTTAGTTCATCCCATTTTCTCACAATTGTCCATACGATTTAAGATCATGAAGTTTCAGAGGTCTCTAATAGCAGCATGGTCCCTGTCCTTGAGATCAAGCCGACATCACATATCTCAGGCATTCAGAAATTAAGCAAGTCCTGGGGCCTATAGTGTGGCCTTCATAGTATACATGTTGTTCTAAGCCTTTCAATTCCTGTGGTGCATTGTCGGACACAAGTCTTGCATCTCGATCCATTCAGATTGCGTATATTGTTCGTTGGTATAACTTGGTCATGGTATCCGGATGATCCCTCCTAAAAAAAAACTAGTAGGAAATGGGGGGGGTATAGCACATCGTTATTTGAACATTATGCCCATTAAACTGAAGTCATGCTATTTTGTCATCTATGATTCTCGACGTCTTTCAGGAATAATCTAAGCCCTACTGAATTCACCGTGAATTCATAGTCAGGGTGAATGCTAACTCAAAGGTAGTATTAGAGCCTTTAGGAGGAGATCGGAAGGAATGGATTGGGCCTTGCTGTTACCAAAAATCGAGGTGCTGATGTTTGCATCGCTTGTTTGGCCATTCAGATTTCTGTGACTCAGAGGTTTTATCTGATAGCCTCTAATTCTAGCAAAGGTATGAGTACAAGATCACCATCAACATCTGAGCATTGGATTTTGGGCAAATTTTATAAAATCTTTTCTAGAAAATATATGTTTTGTTCAATTATGAATCTGTTCGACTTTATGAGTAATTTTCGTCAAGCTCATTACGCTCGAGTCTGTTTGTTCTTATGTTAAAAGCCTGCTGGAGAGGTTTTTGGTGTCAAGCATGTTGTGTTTTGAGGCAACATTAATATTTCTTGAAAAGATTAGTGCTGATGGCATAAGCTTTTTTTTTTCATTCCTCATGCTTATCAGGTTTAAGAATGGAAGCTGCAGAGGGTTCAGTTCGCTGAACATGTTCAAATGTGTGTCTTAAAGGCTATGTGCTGAAATAAATCCATTGTTATCTCACTCTGAATGTCAATATTGTAGCAGGTTGATTGGGTTTGAAGTTCTGTATTCTCTGTTGAATATGTCAAATATGTGTTTCGGGTTCTAACTATATGAAAACCGAAGTTTGGTCAAATCACATCAACAGTGCTGGTCATTGGAGCATCATCCATTTGTTTGTAACAACATTATCATTTTCAATATTTGCTATAAATTATCTCTGTCTCTGGCTTGTACAACCAGTATTTTCGCATTAGTTGACAAGCTATCATGAAATCAGTATATGATTTTTCACCTGCGGCAACAGATTCAACCTGTTGCAAAATTCTGTTGAAGTTATGCAAAAACTCTGTATAGTTTGTCTATTACAGGATATTTACATATTGCATTCATACACTGTCACTCTAGCGATCATTGGACACTCCACTGTCATATTCCATTCACTTTTCATGCCTACCTGAGCACCTGAGCACTCACACAAAACCCTCATTGTGCTGCACCCATGCCATCACACTACTATCAATATATGTAACAACCCTTGCTTATACTTCCAGTACATACAACACAGTGCATATCTCTGCTGTCACATACACCCATCTCGCTGCCTTATTCACATCGACTCAGCACTTTCACTGTGCACCACTTCTTGTATTTCATTAAAAATACCTTTGACATTGCCTCTGCATGATGCACTGTATCTGCTCTCCCATCCCATTTGCGTTATATCTTCTTCACATACACATACTACTGTATTTGTTGCCTTCATAGCTGCCTCACATCATTATCCATCTCTTACTTACATTCTACCAGCACATTCCCATTTCACAGCTGCACACTTCCCCTGGATATATATTCGCCATCTTCATTTCCCACTTGCTTGCCACCTGTGCATCAGCACACACCATTTCATTACACTTCTATCCCACTGCCAGAACACCAACCTACCCACTTCCATCTGCTGTGACTTCCACAACAACATCTGCAGTATAACCCTACACAAGCACCCTCACAGCAACTCACTTATAGCATCTCTTCATCTTCATATATATTTAAGCATGCATATTCTCATATGCATATTCATATTCCTTTAGCTATATGCATCTCACATACATCTCAAATTCCTTTCATCATTTGCCTTCTTGATATTATGAGATATTGCCATCTCTCCTTTCATTCGTACTAACCCGCCTTTTGTTTTACAGGAAATGTGTAAAAATGTTATTCCCTTTCTTAGCTTAGAAATTGTAATTTCAACTTCATTTTCAGAATTGTAATAGCTAGGTGATAATGATAATTCTTTGCATTTCGGTACTAGATTAGAATGTATGAGCATGCATATTCTCTAAAAATGCTTGTTTCATATCATTTTCTCTTTTATTTAAAAAATTCGCGAATGGGAACACGAATGACATGTGCACCATTCTAATATATGGTGATTAAATCCTAAGTTGACGATTTGCATTTATGGCCATAGTCAAAACGTGAACAAAACTTAGGATTTTCATCTTTTATGGAATAACATTGGATCCACACTGGATCTCTTCCAAAAATCATTATATTTTTTTAAATTCTTCTTCCTTTATCAGGGTTTAATTTGAAATTAACTTAAAATATATATCAATGGTCATAGTCAGGATATATTGAGATTTAATTTCATTTCAAACTCTATAAAGGCACCGAAATGTGTTTTATTCTTTATCTAAATTTAAATATAGATTATCTTATAATACATTTTATGACCACAGTCAGGAATGTATTATATCTTCAATCTTATTTCAATTCATTTAAAGAATGAAATGTGTTTTTCAATATCCAATTTTCAAAATTCTTTAATTCATTCATCATTTAGGATAGAATTACATCATATTTTTTAAATTATTTCAAATTTCCTTCAAAAATCCAAGTAATTTTGAGATGATTCTTCAAATATCTTCTTCATTTATCAAATCAATCTTCAATTCCTATCTGTAAATCCCAATTCATCTTTCTGTTTCATCTTATTTTCAAACTTCAATATTCCAATTTCAAAGTTCAATTTTGGAATTTTCAGATTCAGTTCCAAGGTTCAAAAGTCCAATTTCAAAATCAATTCAAATCGAATTTCAAAGTTCAAATTTAAAGTTCATCTCCTGATCAAGTTTCTTTCTTCACTTCAAATTCTCAAAATCCCTGAATTCTTTTTGAAATCTTCTGAGTTTTTGATCTTTAAATATCCTTGAAATTAAGGATCATAGTCCTAAAAATTGGTTATAAATTTAAGTCCATTTTTCAAGTTCAATCAAGATTTCTCAAATCCAACTCCACATTTTCGAATCCCACTTGGATTTCTCAAATCCACTTCCAAAATCAAATTCAATCTGGATTCCCAAATCTAATCTATCTTCAAGATCTATCCAGATTTTCAAATCCAATTTCATCTTGGATTCCAGATTTTCGAAT
This sequence comes from Nuphar pumila, assembly GCF_984573655.1. Classification (NCBI taxonomy): domain Eukaryota; kingdom Viridiplantae; phylum Streptophyta; class Magnoliopsida; order Nymphaeales; family Nymphaeaceae; genus Nuphar; species Nuphar pumila. The sequence continues at coordinate 30,673,650 of NC_143262.1, read as the reverse complement.
CCAATTCCATCTTGGATTCCAAATTTTTGAATCCAATTCCATCTTGGATTCCAGATTTCAATTCCATCTTGGATTCCAGATTTTAAATCCAATTTCATCTAGGATTCTAGATTTTAAATTTGATTCCATCTAGGATTCCAGATTTAAAATCCAATTCCATTTTGGATTCAGATTTTCAAATCCAATTCCATTTTCCAATCTGATTTCTAATTCCAAAACTCAATTGCACTTTCAAATCTCATCTAGATTTCAAGATTCCAATTTCAATTTTTATTTCTATTTTCAAACCATTTTAAATCTATTTCTTCAAGTCAAAATTCAATTTCCAAATAAAAAATTCCTATTTCAGGTTCTGAATTCAAAACTCAAAACCAAAGATCCCTTTTCAAAATCGATTCTTGAAAATCGATCAAAATTCAAAGTTCATCTTGACTTTAAAATTTCATTCTTAGTTCAAAATTCTAAATTCGAATTCCAATTCGCATTTTCTCTTCATCTAAGATTTATTTTCCAAACTCTGATTATTCCAAGACTTAGATTTTCAAAGTCTCTTCTTTCATATCCATAATTCAAAGTTCTAAGTTAGATTCAAAATCTAACTTTTTCAAACCAATTTCAAAACCTTTTGAATCAATTCTCTTAATATCTTCAAATTTATTTTAAAAAAAATCACTTGGATAAATCCAAAGGTTTTAAAAATTATTCTTCTCAAAAGCATATATTTGCATTGCACAAGCATGATTCCTTGTGCATTTTCTAGACTTAGAATAAATTCTTAGACAATATTTAGGCAAAACAAAAGGCATAAGTTCGATCCTTGATTCGATTACCCCTGGTAAAGGCACCAAGAACGATCGAACCTCATATCGATGAACGAATCCCGTCTCTCCATTTTTTTCGCAAAATTTCAAAAACGGAGGTGAGTAATTTCAAAATATTTTTCAAAATTAAGGTAAAGTGAAACATTGCAAAAGAGTTCCTCTCACTTCTTTCTTTTCTTTTTTTTCTTCTTTTCTATCTTTTATTCCCCTTCAAAAATGGAATAAAGGCTAGAAAAGCAAAGAGAAGGAAAAGAGGAATACAAGGAGAAAAGTTTTGCAATGATTACGTAAACACATGGGGGTGTGGGCCCTACTTTCCTCTCCTAGGGAGGTTAACCAAGGAAGAGAGAGGCTTATAGACCCTTCCTCTCACTTGTTGATCCACTTGTCTAAGTTGTTGGCTAAGTAGGCTTTCCACTTGCTTCTACTTCTAACTTCCTTGTCACATGTCATATGTGGATTTGCTACTAACTTGGTTACATGATCACATGACTTGTTACATGTGCTACATGATCTCTACTTCTATCTTTCTTATCTCTAAGCTTGCCACATCTTCTATATGGATTTACTACTAACTTACATGACTTGCCACATGTCTCTTGTGGAATGAACTACCTCAAGCCCTTTCTATATGGATTTAAGTTGATCCAATGTGAATAGGGTTAAATAAAAATGTCTAATATAACTTGGATCAATCTAATGATCATTCTACAAAACCCTAATTGATATTTAAATGACTATTAAGAGATTAATTCCTAAATTCCCAATTAATGACATCTTAGATATAATCTCAATTCATTATTTACTAATTTCATATTAGTAAACTAAATGCTATTTTTAACTAAAAATTAGTAATTAAATGAACTTTCAAACTTAATTGAGCTAAAATTAAAATAAACTTTCAAAGGATTTACTAATTAAAATGATGTTTCAAACTCATTAAAAATTACCAACCTTAATTGAAGTAAAATTTCATTATTTATTTATTTATTAATCATAGAAAGTTATTCAAAATTCTTGGATTTTACACTTCTATTGGCCGACTTGATGCACTCCGTAAGCGTTGATGCCTGCATGTTCCCGAAGTCCATAAATCAAAAGAATGGGAAGAACAGTTTACAAGAAACCACCTAATGTATTGCATATATATAAATACAAGGGCTTCTATAGTGGCGCTGCTATACCACCATAGTTTATAGTGGTACACATTTGATTTACATTGATCTAAGCTCTAAATGCAAAATCTAATTATTGGATCATGTTTAACATATTTTATTTAGTATTTTCATGTGTTTAAAGTTGATTTTTTTTACCATCTTTAAACCATTCTTAATTTTATAAATTGCTGAGCCCTTGATTTTTGCCATCCCAAAAATAAAATCTTAGTGTCTTAAACATGATAAAACCTTCTAATATTACTAATAAATCATGCTAAACACATGGATAAATCTATGCAAACAAGAGTGCCTTGGCTGTATAGTATCATGGTATAGAACCACCATATGTTTTCCCTATAAATATAGGTCTAACCTGTGGAATATTACATCTAACTGCTTGACTCAAGGCATGAACCGCTTGGTTGTTATTGCAACACCAGCAATAACAGAAACAGAATGAACGAATTCCTCTACGGGTCGTCGTTAAATCGCTGGCCCCACCTGCATCATCTGACGAAAAAAGAGGGTTAAATCATACAAAACACATAAGATGGGTTGAGAAAAATAAGTTAGTTTTTTTGAAGGATATTTTTTTTTTCAATCTTATTAAACATGGTGAAGTTGAACGCAGCACCTGTTTGGTATATAAGAAGCAACGGTTAGGCGGTTGTTTGTATAAGCCCAAAGAATAGGCTGTGTTTACAAATACGCGAAATGTTAGGCCGCTTTTTGATAATTATTTTAATAAGGAAATTAGGAAAATAATGAGGGGCCATAATAAGAGTAAAAGTGTAAAACCGAGAGTTTACCCACACGCCACAAGAATCGATCTCGTTTGGTTTGCAGAGACTCAAAAATGTCGACCGTGACCGTCCCTCAGAGGGTACCCTCACCAGCTGAAGATTGCCAGCAACTGAGAGCTGCTTTTGCTGGTAATAGATCTCTCTTCTCCATATTGTTTATATACCAATGTCGGGAATCGGTGAATTCTATTTGTTAGTCGTCAAAACCTTGATATTCGACGATTTGTGCTCAAGATCTATCATGAGTGTTGCCTTTTCTCTTTGTTTATGGTAATAACCCTAACGCTTCAATCATCCAATTTGTTTCTTTTAGGCAAAAACTACCGACCACCATCATCATCATGACCATCGTTATCATCACTAATATCATCATGACCATCGTCATCATCAAGGCTTGTCCCACATCCATGTGGTCGAATAGAGATCAGGACCTACGTATCTTGAATAAAACATCATGATCCATTAGTTTTATTCTTTTCTAAAGTACTAAACTTCTTACCGTTTCTCATAATTGTGAAACAATTCATTAGTTTAGTTGGAGTCCAATTTTTTCTCACTGATTGATTTACTTGTGGTTTATCGTCCTTTACTCGATTGTGGTCTTCCTAAAGATTAGAGGCTTTTGCTCTTCGCATTGAAAACCCATTTCATATGTGTGAAACAGAGGTTGTTGTCATTTTTACCTTTGTAACCATTCTTTTGTATTAGTTGGTTGGTTGATTAGATAACTGCCGATTTGGTTATAACATAGATCAATGCAAGTGCAATTGTAAAAGAATGACTTACCATATTGCTCTAAAAGATGGGTCAGTCAACTGCCATGTCTGCAAAATCATCGTGAGAAATATTACGTGGAAAGTGGAAATTCTGTTGATTTATGAGCTTTGGTTTGTCTGCTCTCAAAAAAGATAAAAAAGAGCTTTGGATCTTCAGCCTCTTTGGCCATTTTATGTGCGGAGATTATCCTTGGTTTTGGAGATGATGACGAATTTGGAGGCTTTTTTGTGGCATTACTTTACTTAGGGATGGCAGTGGACAGGGGGGGGGAACGGGCCCTGCACCTCCTCACCCCGTTTGGACCGGGAATAGAGGACATGAAATGGGGGAATGGACCGGAGATGGAGGTTAAAATCAAAACCCGTGTGGGGATGGAGGCGAGGATGGACTTAATCTTGCCCTTGCCCTTGCCCTGCCCCACCCCGCCCTTGATCCCCGTTAAAGAAATTATTATTTTATCTTTATACATATTATAAAATCCTATACATATATACATATTCTTACGACAACAAAGCTGTATATGACATTTCCAGAACTAGATTTTGATGATGAACAAGTGAATCAACTGCATTTTACCTAAGACAATGAAGAAAGATGACAAGAATTGAAGAATTCAATGAAGAATTTTTGAAGACAAATGTGCAAATATAAATTTCATTGTCTTAGGTTCTTGTAAGAGCCTTACTTAGAGTGCATATTTCAATTGCATTTTATCTAAAAAGTCTTTAGAAAAACTTTTCTAAAAGAACCTTTCATGAAAATCATTTTAGAAAACTCGTTACTTAATTTTTCATGTTTATTAGTCGACCAATAGACTCACCAATCGACCAACTTTTTTGCGTCAATTTTTCAAAGCCAAAATGTCAACTTTCTGAATTAGTCGACTAATCGACTCTTAGTCGATCGGACAGAATGTTTGATTTCTGAAAAATTTAACAGTAGTCGACTGAAGGTTTTCTTAGTCGACCGGACAAAATATTTGTTTTCAGAAAAATTTAACAGTAGTCGACTGAAAGGTTTTTCAGTCTACTGATGATTTTCATCAGTCGACTAACTTTTCTTTAGTTGACTAAGTTTCAAACTCCAGATTTTAAAATGGCTCTGTTAAATACAGTAGTTGACTGACGATAACTGTCAATGTGCTAATATTTGATTTCAGTCGACTAACTACTGTTCCAGTCGATTAATATTGCCATTTTTTGTAACTTTTAAAAGGTGTGTCTTTTTATTTTTCAAACAAATTGACCGTTCAAAAGTGACTGTTTTGATACCCCTTCATACCCTCAACGTATGAAATCTTTAAACTATAAATATGAGTGCATTCCACACTAAAAAACATCGAATCCAATCGAATTACAAAGATCAAATTCTTTGCTTTTCACTCTTATTCATTCAAGTATTCGTTTTCTCACTCACTTGATATTTTCACTCTAGTTTTGCACTCAAATTCCTTTGAGAGATAGTGAATTCGTGAGTTGAGTATTTCAACAACCTTAGAAGCCAATTGCAGTTCATTTGCATTTATAAGAAAGACTCGTAGGTTGATTGTAAGTTTGCTTACTTATATTTTTCTGTAAAAGGAAATGACTCCTTGGTTTTGGTTTAAAGGAGTTGTTTGCTTTCAGTGGGGTTGTTACTGAAAGTGGAGCCGGATTTGGTCTGTATGTTCTTGTGGTGACACAAGGTTGATAGTGGAAATCTCAAGCGGGTTTTGCTTGGGGACTGGATGTAGGTTTGGAAGACCGAACCAAGATAAATTCTTGTGTTCTTTGTGTGATTGCTTTGCGAATTTCAAAATCTTTCAAAATTCCAGAGACGTTATTTAAAAGCCCTATTCACCCCCCTCTAGTGCTCGTTGCTTCGATCTTATAGCACTTTCATTTAGTATCAGAGCAAAGTTTGCTATATCGTGATTTTACCATCATCTAGCATGACAACAACATCGTTTTCTCAACACAAAGAAGGATGCTGGTCAGTTCGTCTTTCTCTCTTTGATGGAACGAATTATGGTTATTGGAAAGTAAGAATGACAATATTCTTACAATTTATGGATTTCGAAATTTGGAGAGTTGTTTCAGAAAAGTACCAAGCACCATTAACTATTTCAGCCAACGGACCAATGAAGCAAAGAAGACTGCTTCACACTCAACGCCAAAGCTATGAATGCGCTATATTGTGCTGTTGACAAGGTAGAGTTCAATTGCATCTCTCAATGTTCTATAATAAATGAAATTTGGCATACTCTTCTCGTTACTCATGAAGGTACGTCAAAGGTAAAGAAATCTAAGATTGCTTATTTAGTTCATAATTTTGAATTGTTTAAAATGAAGCAAAATGAGTCTATATCGGACATGGTAACAAGAATGACCGATATTACTAACACTTTAAAATCCCTTGGAAAAGAATATTCACAAGTGGATTTAGTTAGAAAAATCCTAAGGTGTTTAACTCCTGAATGAGAAAGAAAAAACCACAGCAATAGAGAAAGCAAATGATTTAAACACCCTTTCTCTTGAAGATTTGGTTGGCAACTTAATGGCATATGAAGTCCAACTTCATGATAGACAAGAAGAAGAACCCAAGAAGAAATCTCTTGCTTTCAAGGCCATTTTTGACTCTGAAGATTAAGAAGAAGATGAAGATATTGCCCTCATCGTAGGGTAATTCAAAAGTGATGAGGGCAATTCAAAAGATTCATAAAAAAAGGGAAGATTTCAAAGGAAGGTAAAAAAATTTGATTCTTCCAATCCTAATGAAGTCAAGTGCTTTAACTGCAAAAAAGCATGACATATTAAGAAAGATTGTCTTCTTCTCAAAATAAAAAATCAAGCCCAATGACCAATTCAAGAAGAAAAAGACATTTCAAGCAAGTTAGGATGATAGTGACTCCTCTTCCGATGAAGAATCAAATGAAGAAGTCGCTAATATGTGCTTTGTAGCACAAGAAAACTCGGTAAGTCAATTTGATTATGATGACTTATTAAAAGCTTTTAATGATTTATATACTAGATTTAAGAGTCCAAGTTCTAAAAACAAAGAGTTAAAAAATGAAAATTTAACTCTTGACTCTAAAAACAAAGTGTTACTTCAAGAGATGAAAACTCTTGTCAAGCATTTGAGATAAAAGAAATTGAAATTAGAACCAAAATCTTATAAGAAGAAATATCAAGTTTGAAAGAAAAATCTCAAATGATCTTCTTTCTATAGTGACCAAGTTCAATAATGGACAAGAAAATTTAGAAAGACTTATTGGTTCTCAAAGATGCTCGGTTAATAAAACCGGATTGAGATATAGTTTATTTGATACACAAAATAGACCAAATTATGTAGTAAAGAATCAAAGTCAAAATTCTTAATCATTGGTTCAAAGAACTCAATTTTCTAGTCATAATAGAAATGCATCTAATCATGGTACTTATAAAGCTTATAAGTTTAGACATGATTATTCTAGAAATGCTAAATCTTTTTATAGAAAGAATATTTACTCTCAAAGGAAACCAAAATCGAAATGGATATGGGTTCTTAAGACTAACGCTCATAGACCCGAAAATAAAAAGGGGTCAAATGCTTTGTCTTCCAATTTTGTTGTAGGTACACAAAATAAGGAGCAAATGGATCTTGGACAGCGGTTGTTCCACCCTCCAAAGTAAGGAGCATATGACTTGAAGGCCGGAGTTATTTTTCACCCTCCAAAGTAAGGATGGAGGAACTCTCACCTTTGGTGACAATAACAAGGGAAAAGTAATCGGTATTGATAACATTGGTAATCCAAAATTTTTCTTGATAGAAAATGTGCTTTTAGTAGATGACTTAATGCATAATTTATTATCCATTAGTCAATTATGTGATAAAGGTTTTCTCATTTCTTTTGAATATGATTTATGCTTAATTTTTGATTTTCATTCTAAAAAGATCATTTTTAAAGGTAAAAGAAGAAATAATGTATATAAACTTTATCTAGATGAGTTACCTACTTTTAATGAAAAATGTTTTATCGCTTCAAATGAAATTAAATGGTTATGGCATAAGAGACTTGGACATGTTAACTTTAAATTAATTTCTAAGTTATCCAAGAATGATCTTGTTAGAGGCCTACCTATAATACCATATAAGAAGGATCACTTATATGATGCTTGCCAAATGGGTAAACAAATTAAGAGTTCTTTCAAAGCAAAAGATATAATTTCAAGAAAACGTCCTCTTGAACTTTTACATTTAGATCTATTTGGACCATCTAGAATTCAAAGTTTGAATGGTAGTAAATATGCTTTTGTTATAGTAGATGATTATTCTCGTTTTACTTGGGTGATTTTTCTAAAAAGCAAAAATGATGTTTTTTCTGAATTTTCTAAACTTTGTAGAAGAATTACAAATGAAAAATCTACATCTATTATTACCATTCGTAGTGATCATGGTGGTGAATTTGAAAATAAATCTTTTCTAAAGTTTTGTGATTTACATGGTATATCTCACAACTTTACTTTTCCTAGAGCGGCTCCACAAAACGGAGTTGTTGAAAGAAAAAAGAGAACTTTGCAAGAATGTGCTAGAACCATGCTTTAAGATAAAAATTTACCAAAATACTTTTGGGCTGAAGCAATAAATACAACATGTTATGTTTTAAACTGTGTTTTTATTCGACCATTTTTACATAAAACATGTTTTGAATTGTATTATGATCGTATACCAAAGATTTTATATTTCAAAATTTTTGGTAGTAAATGCTTCTTGTTAAATATCAAAGATAATCTTGATAAGTTTGATTCAAAATCAGATGAAACAATATTTCTTGGATATTCTTGTAGAAGCAAAGCTTATCGCGTTTTTAATAAAAGAACATCTTGTATTGAAGAATCTTTACATATTGCATTTGATGAGAATAATGAGCAGATTATACCTCTAAGCGAAGGAGAGGAAGTCATACTTCAAGGAGAACCTTTGATAGAGAGCACTTCTCAAGAAAATATTCCTCTTCCACCGGTTTGAAAAGAAGTTCCCAATCATCCACATGAGCAGATTATTGGAGAAATAAAGAGTGACGTTCAAACTAGAAGGCAATTGCAATATATTGCAAATATTTCTTTCATATCTAAAATAGAACCAAAGAATATCAATGAGGCTTGTGATGATGAATTTTGGCTTTTAGCTATGTTTGAGGAACTCAACCAATTTACTAGGAATGATGTATGGGATCTAGTTGATAGACCAAAAGATCATTCGGTAATTGAAACAAGATGTGTCTTCCGAAATAAGCTGGACAAAATTGGCGAAGTCATTCAAAACAAAGCAAGGCTAGTAGCACAAAGCTATAATAAAGAAGAAGATGAAACCTATGCACCAGTGGCTCGATTGGAATCAATTCGAATGATGCTGACATTTGTGAAAAGAGTCGATTATGGATCTGGATTCAATCCAGACCCATATCCACATATGGGTTGTGCTATGTTGTAATTTTAAACATTCACTAAAGGGTATTTCTGTACCCTAATCTTTGTAATCTTTATTTTACATATGTTTTAAATAGATCAGTCACGAGTGGAGGATGTAGCCGTGACTTTCAACAGCCCTATTTTTCCTTTCTCGTTTTCTCCTTGCGCAGGTAAACCTGGAGTTCACTTTTTCGCATGGTATCAGAGCAGTAGCCTGGGATTGCATCTCCAAACAGGACTGTTCAAAGAGATCTTAAGCTCCAAGCCGAAAATCCGTGAGTTCAATATATCTCGTCTGCATCCTCTCCTTCAATCTGCCTTCTTTGTTTCAATCTGCCTTCTTTGTCTAAACCCAGAATCAATTTGCGTCTTTCCCTCTTGAATCCTTTTAAACCCAAACCTCCAATCAATCAATGTCTGCCTTCTTTGTCTAAACCCAGAATCAATCTGCGTCTCATCATATTTCTGTTTTCATGCCTTCTTCAATCATTGTCTCAGCATATTTCTATTTCTTTAATCGACGATTTCTGAAATTTCTTTTCTAAAATCAAGAATGTCTCTCGACTTCTATCTTCTTCTTCTATTGACAACAATCTTTAAAAGGATCATCGATCTGCTGTCAATCTGTCTTAAATTTTTTTTTTCTGTGTTATCTATACCATTCTCGTTATTTGAGATTACAGATTTTGTTAAAGGCTAGTTATGTTCATTCAACAAGGTATATTTCTTTTATCAATCTGAAACCGATTCAGTGTTGACAGCATCAGACCTCTTATGTTTGCTGACCACAACAGGATATAACCTTTCTGGTTAAACTTTCAGCAAAAAAAAAAAAAAGAGTCGTTGATTCTCTTATCTATTAACTGAATCTGGTCCGAAAGTTTTCTTTTTCTTATTCCCAATCACTTGTGTTACCCTCAATGGATTCCTCATTCTCACAAACGCCTCTTTCTTCTAATTTTCTTAGTCAACTCGTTTCTGAGAAGTTAAACAATAGCAATTTCTTGACCTGGAAAAGACAAATCGTCCCTTTTATAAGGAGTCAAGATCTCTCTGGACATCTGGATGGGTCAATTCTAACCCCTCCAGAGTTTATCTCGCAAGAAAAGGAAGATGATAAAGGGACATCCTCTACTGTGCTTCTCAGAAACCCAGATTATATCGCGTGGATGAAGAGAGACCAAGCATTGGTGGCATACATCACCTCTACATTGTCACAAGAGGTTCTTGTAGCCATCCCTGATGATTGTTCAACCAGGGAATTATGGGATAAGTTACTTCAGACATATTCACAAATATCCGAGGGTAGAGTTATGTTTCTTAAGCGAGAATTTCAGATGTTAGGAAAGATTCCATGTCGATCATGGAATACTTAAATAAAATGAAGAGTATCACGGATCAGCTGGCTATCGTGGGATGTGTGATTAATGACAAAGACAAAGTACAACAAACTCTAAGCGGACTAGGGCCAAATTATCATGTTCTAACGACGTCATTATTATGCCTCCCAGAGCTTCCTAAGTTCGAAGATTTACGTGCAAAATTGTTACAATATGAGAAGAGTCTGAAGGGGTTTTCTGAATAAAATCATGTGCAATCTGGGACTTAAGAAGTTCTTGCTACAGGGCTAACTTATGGCAGAGGAAGATGAGGTAGTGCTTTTCGAGGTAGGAATGGACAGGGAAGAGTTGGTTTTGGGGGTCGTGGGCTACTTCCAACGCCCAATGTTTCTTCCAATTTGCAAGGTCAAAGGCCCATCCCTACCTGTTTCTTATGTAACAAGGGGGACATATTAAAGCAAATTGTTGGTTCAATCCCCAGAATAAAGGGAAATCTTTGCAATTAGAAGCCAAGAAAGACACAGAAAATTCAAAGGCTGGGGGAGAAGTAAAAGAGTTACTATTGGCAGCACTGGCATGGCTAAATATGAAGCAAAATGATAAAGACACTTGGTATGTTGACTCAGGGGCAGCAACCCACGTTTCAGGTGATGCGGGTAAACTCTTAAACCTTATTCCTTATGTTGGTAGAAATAACATAGTCACAGGAGATGGGACTCACCACTCTATATCGCACATTGGAAATGTTGTTATACCCATGTCTAAGTCTTCCCTTCAACTTCCAAATGTTCTTCATGCACCAAATATTCAGAAAAATGTTGTTTCTGTGTCAAAACTTGTTGATGATATTAATGCTACAGTTGAATTTACTCCCTCTTCTGTTTATGTCAAGGATTTTCACACGAGGGAGGCATTCGTTGAAGGAAAAAGGCGAGGCAATATGTACATCTTTCAAGAAGATCCCTCCTCCACAACTCATTCTACTTGTTCATCGAAGCTCTATCAGCATCCATCATTAGTCTCATCTGAGTCTGTGTTCGTTATTTCTGAATGTAATAAGTCAATCCTTTGGCACAGTCGATTGGGTCATTGTGGTCGTCATTTCATTGAAAAACTTGTCTCAAATAATTTGATTCCTAAGTCTAGTCTGGGTTCAGAAACAAGTAAAATAAAATGTCCGAGTTGTCATTTATGTAAGAGTCATGTTTTACCCTTCAATTCAATCAATAAAAGAGCTTCAAAGCCTTTTGAAATCATATGTTCTGATGTCTGGGGCCCTTCCCCAATTGCTTCTGCTTCTGGAAGTAGATATTACCTTATCTTTGTTGACGTTACACTTGGATATTCTTCATGAAGCATAAATCAGAAGTCTTTGGAATATTTCGACAGTTCTATTCCTTTATCAAAAACCACTTCTCTGAAAACATCCTACATTTTCAATGTGATGGAGGGGGAGAGTTCTCCTCTAGTGATTTTATTGAATTTCTCCAGCATAATGGAATAAGGAGGAGAGTGTCTTGCCCACACACACCTCAACAAAATGGGATTGCTGAGAGGAAGCATCGACATATTGTTGAGAGTGTAATGAGCATGATGCATAATAGTAACCTTCCTATTACTTTATGGACAGAGGCCTTTCACTCTACAGTGTATGCGATAAACCGCTTACCCATGTCACTGTTGGAAGACAAATCACCATACTTTACACTTTTTGGCATCCATCCTGATTACCATGAATTACGTGTTTTTGGATCTGTTTGTTATGTGCAGATTGATAGCTCATTAAGGCATAAGTTTCAAGACAAAGCCTTGAAGTGTAGATTTGTGGGGTATGCAAATGAATATAAGGGGTACAGGTGTTATGATCCTTCGAGTAAACGCATTAAAGTATCGAGAAACGTTATTTTTGATGAGATGAACTTTGATAATCAACCAACAAACTCCTCTGGCTCATGTTCCAATGTTGAGGTATATTGTCCATGGCTAAGCTCCGAACTCTTCTCCAACATTAATACTGAATGCTCTCTGGATTGCAGTCAGAAGGATACATGTGAGGAGTCAGAAGATGCATCACAATCAGAAGAAGTTAATGGTCAATCCTTGGAGACAGGAAGGTATAAGGGCATCGTCTACATTCGACGTGAGAAGGACCTTCCACCTGTCTCTACTTCCTGTACGGACCTTAATATGCCTCCTACTTCCTCACAGATGTTGTCGGTCAGAAGGTCTACTCGGGCTCGTCACCCACTTGACAAATGGGTCAGTTACAAAAATTTTTCACTAGATTATCAATTGTTTTTGACATCCATAACCAAAGAATATGTGAAATTCCACTAGAGGGGGGTGAATAGTGAAATATGAAAAAGATCGATAATATAAAATTTAAAGGCAATAAGGCACAACACAGAAAACACAAGATTTATACTGGTTCGGTCGAGTTACTGACCTACATCCAGTCCCCAAGCAAAACACTTGAGCCTTTCACTATAAAATCCGAGTTACCGGATAAATAGTACAATCACCCTCTTTCCCAAAGGTCTACTTCTCTCAACAGAGAAGAGAACACCCTCTTTCACAGAGGTCTACTTCTCTCAACAGAGAAGAAAACACCCTCTTTCACAGAGGTTTACTTCTCTCAACAGAGAAGGGAAACAGTGAATAACAAAAAGTTACAATACTTCCTATAGAATCTTCAGAATGATATGAATGCACGAATGAAGATTCTCAGAATGTTCTTTTCTTTTCACACAGATGATTCTCTTTGTCAAAGAGCTTTTTTTGACTTTTTCTCTTTCTTTTCTCTTTCTTTTTCTAGGCTCTCTTTTTCAAATATTGAATAAAAATTTTTCTCTTTGTAAGCTCACATGTCTTCGTGAAATACTATTTTGTTAGTGAATGTATAGCCTCAAGAAAATAGTTGTTGCCTTTTTGAAATGATTTTCCTTTTGAGATATGAGATGTCAAGTCATTTCAAAAACAACTTTGTGTAAAAAGATATGTGTATTACATTGCTTTTTCGAAAAGTCTTTTTTCCATAAGTGTAGCATTTGGGGTACACTATTCGTTGTTGTATTTTAAATGAGATATAATTTGTAAAAGGTCTATTCATAATAAATGATTTGTAGTACATTAAACGTTGGAGTGTAAGTTATCATGTAGTTTTGTCTTTACTCAATTTAATGATTTGTAGTATATTAGTATATTTCTTACAAATCACCACTTCTTTAGTTAAATGTATGTAAGAACAATAAATGCTTTGTTGAGTACTTTATTTATAAATGGTCATTTCTCAAATGTTTTTTGAAGTGTCATTTAATGTTTACAGAAGAAATAATGACTTTAAGTAAGTCGACATTCTTGAGTGTGAATTTTTACTATTAAATAAATAGTCATTTCTTAAATGCTTTTGAGGTGTCATTTAATGTTTACAGAAAGAATGATTACTTTAAGTAAGTCGACATTCTTGAGTGTATAAAGTAACTAAAGTCTTTTTCAAACATAATATAATAATATTTGTTTTGTCAATTCAAGATTGTCGATTATGTATTAAATTCATTTTGTCTTTTTCTTTCATACTTGAAATCATTAGCTTTTATTTCTTTTCAAGTTGTCATTTTTATAAATGCATGTTAGAAGGTACAATTAATGTTTTTGAAATCATGAGTTATTATATCTTATCAAAATACTTTTTTCATAAATGTTTGTAAGAAAGTACAATGATTTGTTTCCAAAAAGGTGCTTTTTGAAATATCGTATCCTTTTATGAAACATAGCTTTTTGTAAATAGATGGCTTTATATGATAAAGCATGTAATATGAAATATGAATATGCATGCTTCTGAAGGTTCTGTTACATATGACTCTAAAGAAGAAAAAAAATCTTCATCTTGAAGTAGCCGATCTCCTTGGATGATCTTTAAGAATGTATGACTCATCAAGCTTTTTCTTCAGAGAGTATGATTGCACCAAGGGTTGTACTTGAGCAGGTTGTCTCCATTCTTTTTAGGTGAAATAACCTTACATCAAATACTCGTTAAATATATGACAAATCATATCCAGTCATAATATAACAATTTTCATGAAGGCATATCATCATATCATATTAAAGCATATATGACAGTATATCATATTATGTGTCATCAAAACATAGTTTCTTAACATTATGAACCTCTCACATTTTATCAAGCTGCCAACTCAAAGAAGTGGATTGAAGCAATGAATGAAGAAATGAAAGCTTTACATGAATGTGGTACTTGGGAGGTTGTTCCTAGACCACCAAATAGAAATGTAGTCGGATCGAAATGGGTGTACAAGATTAAATATAAACCTGATGGGAGTATTGAAAGGTACAAAGTTAAACTTGTTGCCAAAGGATTCACACAAGAGCAAGGGCAGGATTTTGATGAAACTTTTAGTCCTGTGGTGAAAATGGGGACCATTCGAATTGTGTTGGGTCTAGCTGTTGAACATGGATGGATATTAAGTCAGCTAGATGTTAAAAATGCCTTCTTGCATGGAGATCTCAAGGAAGAAGTCTATATGGAGCAGCCCACAGGATATGCAGAACACGATATTGATCAATACGTGTGTAAACTGAAACGAGCGATATATGGTTTGAAACAGGCATCTCGTTCTTGGTTCGAGAGTTTTTCGCTTGAAATACAGAGACATGGCTTCTCTAGATCTCTTCTTGATCATTCATTATTCATCTACAAGAAGCAGAGTGTGACCACACTCCTATTGATATATGTAGATGACATCATCATTACAGGTAACTGCGAAACTCATATTGAGGAAGTAAAGAAATTGTTGAATCAGAGATTTAAAATGAAGGATCTCGGAGATCTACGATATTTCCTTGGGGTGGAAGTCGACAAGACATGTAATACACTTACTCTCACTCAACACAAATACACAGTGGATATTCTCCGTAGAGCGGGTATGATGAATTGCAAACCCCTGGCAACCCCAAGTGTCGTGCATCAGAAACTGAGTTCTAAAGAAGGAGACTTATATGAAGATCCTACTAGATACCACAACATAGTAGGTATGTTACAATACCTAACATTCACTCGACCTGATATAGTGTATTCTGTCAATCAGATTTCTCAATTTATGCATGAACCTCATACATCACATATGGAGGCAGTTAAGAGAATACTAAGATATCTAAAAGGTACTGTCGGCGATGGCCTTGTATACAGAAAGAGTGAGCTGAATCAAGGTGCATATGAGATCATTGTTTATGTTGACGCTGATTGGGCAGGTGATCCAGACGAATGTCGATCAATATCTGGTTATTGCAGTTTTCTTGGGTCAAACCTAGTTTCTTGGAGCAGTAAAAAGCAGAAAGCCATAGCTAGATCAAGCACAGAGGCTGAATACAGATCGATGGCTTCCACGATTACAGAGGCTACGTGGATAAGACATCTTCTCACAGAAATAGGAAAATCGATTGCTCGATCATTTTACTATATGACAACCAAAGTGCCATCAATATGTCTTTCAATCCTATTTATCATAGTCGAGCAAAACACATTGAGATAGATCAACACTTTGTAAGGCAAAAGGTTGAAGAAAAAGAAGTTGAGCCCAATTTTGTCCGAACAAAAGAACAAGTTGTAGATATATTCACAAAAGGATTAACAAAGGACAAGTTTTGGATGTTAAAAGGCAAGTTGTTCATGATCCAAGATCATGTACAACTTGAGGGAGGGTGAAAAGAATCGATTATGGATCTGGATTCAATCCAGACCTGTATCCACATATGGGTTGTGCTATGTTGTAATTTTAAACATTCACTAAAGGGTATTTCTGTACCCTAATCTTTGTAATCTTTATTTTACATATGTTTTAAATAGATCAGTCACGAGTGGAGGATGTAGCTGTGACTTTCAGCAGCCCTATTTTTCCTTTCTCGTTTTCTCCTTGCGCAGGTAAACCTAGAGTTCACTTTTTCACAATTTGCTCATTATTAGATTTATAAATTTGTTTTAGAACATTTTGTTTTTGAAAAATCTTAAAATCGAACTTTTTAGTCGACTGATGAAAATCGATTAGTCGACTGATGGTTGTTTTTAAATTTTTAAAAGGAAGGGACCCGATACCCCTTGGTTTTGTTTAAAAAGGGAAGTCGTTATTCTTAAAAAAAAAAAACACGCCCGCATGTTTACACCTCTTCTGAAGCCGATCGTATTCTTTCTCTGTGTCGTTTCTTTCCCTCTTCCACAAACCCTAGGAGACTTAATCTCTTGCCGATCGCACTCCTCCTCGTCGAAACCTTCTTGCCGCGACAGAGTGCTTCTACAGTAGCTCACGTTTGCGACGTTGGACGACCATTTCTCTGCACCAACAACATTTGTTATCATTCACGTGCTAGACGACATCTTTTGCAACATTGGAGAGTCGTCTTCCACTACGTCTCCTCTTTGTTGCTCGTTGCTTGTTTTGGCCACTAACAGAGACCATGATTGTGGATAGCCTACTGTCCATCGTATCCTTCCCGGCGATCAACGGAGCACCGTCCGCATCGCACGAAGGCCACTCTAGTCTTCTTTGGTAGAAAGCTACCGTCTTCCACTCACCAGAATTTTCTTGCCTCGTCGGAAGCCATCTTCAATAGCATCTCAACCTCGTCGGAAGCCATCCTCAACAGCGTCTCAACCTTGTCGATCAACCACTCCCTGCGACATCGCCTCTCTTCGACAGGTTCATCTTCTCTTCCAACCATGCCTCGTCAGAAAATAGCTTCCGCACAAGGTTCCCCTTCATCTACACTACAAGCACGTCATGGATTTTCTCTTAGACTACTCCGAAATCCCCTTCTATACGATACTTTTGGATCGATTTTTGCACTCCCTATATTACCTAGTCGAAATGTTCTGTTTCACTTATTTTCTCGCTATAATATCAAAGAACTATTCACAACCATTTCACATCATTTTGACGCCGGTTCCGACCGATTTCATTATTCTTTATTGATCCATTTGTTTTACACTAATTTACAAATTGATCATGAAACTGAATTTCTTTCCTCTCTTGTTCGCGATGTTGAAATTGAGTTTGATTCTAAACTTCTTGGACAAATCCTAAATATTCCACCTTCAGAAACTCTTTTCAATACTATTGAACTTAACGATGAAAGAATTTTTGAACAAATTATTCTTCCCGGTACACCTCATTGTCCTCCCTTCAAGAATACCAATCTTCAAACTCGCGCTCGCATTGCTGGATGAATTCTTGCCCACAATGTCCTACCTAAACTGGATCTTTTGATTACTATTCCACAGATCTCTCTACGACTCTTTATGTCTTATTTGGAAATATTTCTGTAAATTGGGCCAACGTGTATTTTATTATGTTGTAGAAACAAAAACCCTTTCTTTCGTATGGATGTCTTCTTACCCGTATTTTCAAATATTTCAAAGTACCCCTAACCAATGAAAAATCTATTGAACAAAAAGAATACTTTGATCAAACTATTTTTAAACGAATGAAACTCACCTATCTACCTCCTGCACCTTTTGGATCTCCCACATCCTCTGAACCATCACCATCTCAAGTAAAACGAAAGAAAGTCACTATTGATCAAGATCATGATGAAGTTTTACAACAAATAGAAGCTTTGGAGCTATATCAACACACTTTTTGTGAGGATGTGACTCAACAACTTTCATCAATTCAGAATGATATTGCTGAACTCAAAGAGATGATCAAACAACACTTCTCTTGAACTTTATTTACTGTTATTGCTTTGATAAAACAACATTTCTTTTCCTGAACTTTTATAATTTCTGGGTTGTAATATTTTGAACTTGTATTTGCCTTTTGCTTATGCTATGACTCACTTACTTCTTTTGATTATGACAAAGGGGGAGAAAAAGACAAACATGAAAATTACATGAGAAAGCATTGAAAATTGCATAAGAACTTGATACCAATTTCATGAAAAAGAAATAGAAATGCATGAAGTAATGATGAAAATGCAAAACAATCAATATGTGATATATATGCTTTGATTGTGCTAACTTCTTATGTTTTGCAGCATATTGATAGGGGGAGTAAAATCTCCATCTATGCATCTAAATGCTCCATCTTTGACTAGTTTGTCATCATCAAAAGGGGGAGATTGTTACGACAATGAAGCCGTATATGACATTTACAGAACTAGATTTTGATGATGAACAAGTATGAAAAAAGATGACAAGAATTGAAGAATTCAATGAAAAATCTTTGAAGACAAATGTGCAAATATAAATTTCATTAAATGTCTTAGATTCTTGTAAGAGCCTTACTTAAAGTGCATATTTGAATTGCATTTTATCTAAAAAGTCTTTAGAAAAACTTTTCTAAAAGAACCTTTCATGAAAATCATTTTAGAAAACTCTTTACTTAATTTTTCATGTTTATTAGTCGACCAATACACTCACCAGTCGATCAACTTTTTTGCGTCGATTTTTCAAAGCAAAAACGTCAACTTTCTGAATTAGTCGACTAATCGACTCTTAGTCGATCGGATAGAATGTTTGATTTCTGAAAAATTTAGCAGTAGTCAACTGAAGGTTTTCTTAGTCGACCGGACAAAATGTTTGTTTTCAGAAAAATTTAACAGTAGTCGACTGAAAGGTTTTTCAGTCTACTGATGATTTTCATCAGTCGACTAACTTTTCTTTAGTCGACTAAGTTTCAAACTCCAGATTTTAAAACGGCTCTGTTAAACACAGTAGTCGACTGACGATAACTGTCAGTCTGCTAATATTTGATTTCAGTCGACTAACTACTGTTCCAGTCGATTAATATTGTCGTTTTCTATAACTTTTAAAAGGTGTGTCTTTTCATTTTTCAAACGAATTGACCGTTCAAAAGTGACTGTTTTGATACCCCTTCATACCCTCAACGTATGAAATCTTTAAACTATAAATATGAGTGCATTCCACACTAAAAAACATCGAATCCAATCGAATTACATTGAATTACAAAGATCGAATTCTTTGCTTTTTACTCCTATTAATTCAAATATTCATTTTCTCACTCACTTGATATTTTCACTTCAGTTTTGCACTCAAATTCCTTTGAGAGATAGTGAATTCGTGAGTTGAGTATTTCAACAACCTTAGAAGCCAATTGCATTTCATCTGCATTTATAAGAAAGGCTCGTAGGTTGATTGTAAGTTTGCTTATTTATATTTTTCTGTAAAAGGAAAGGACTCCTTGGTTTAAAAGAGTTGTTTGCTTTCAGTAGGGTTGTTACTGAAAGTAGGGCCGGATTTGGTCTGTATGTTCTTATGGTGACACAAGGTTGATAGTGGAAATCTCAAGCGGGTTTTGCTTGGGGACTAGATGTAGGTTTGGAAGACCGAACCAAGATAAATTCTTGTGTTCTTTGTATGATTGCTTTGCAAATTTCAAAATCTTTCAAAATTCCAGAAACGTTATTTCAAAGCACTATTCACCCCCCCTCTAGTGCTCGTTGCCTCGATCATATAGCACTTTCACATATTCCTAACCCTAACATAAAACCCTTTCTCGAATCTCTCATCTTTCTTTCCTCTAACGAGCTGCGTGAGCTCCCATTTCTCTCATCCCCTTCTAACGGCGAAAGACAGCCATGGCAGCGGCGGAAGGACCGGGAAAAATGAAGGACATGAAATAGGGAATGGATTGGGGATGGAGGTTAAAATCAAAACCGGTGCGAGGATGGAGGGCAAAATTTTGAGACAGGGTGGAGACCTTGTCCCCTGCCCCTGCCCCCGCCCCGGTCTACTGCCATCCCTAGCTGTACTTAAAGACGGAGTTCAAGGCATGGTCTGCTTAAAAGCTTGAGCACCAACTTGGGATGGCCTAGGGTGCAGTTGACAATAGGCTAATTACCCACTTGAGCTGGAAAGGTTCGCATTGCCTATGCAAGACTTTGCTGCAAGTTTGCTGAATGGGGCCAAGTCCAAGCTGAAAGTGTGCAGGTGTTGGCAGGGTTGGTGAGTTCATTCAGGTCTTTGCATGAATAACATAAATTTCACCATATTTGGTGAGACTAAAGATAATAAATTGAGCGTTGAGTGTCTAATCCAAGTCTACCCTATGTTAGGGCAGGTCTCGTTAGACTAGTGCAAGCTGCAGATATGCGGGAGTGGGGACTGGACCAATCTATATATCATCAAACATTTTGGATTTAGGTCCACTCTTTGAAAACATTGTTCCTGCCTTATTATAATGAAAGTTGCAGGAGTGTGCTTGAGTTCTAAATTACAGAATTCTTTCAACAATTCGGCACCCCTGCATGAGCATGATAGTAAGCGACGCCCTATCGTGCATGTGAAGGTTGTCTCTGGTTGATCGTGGAGTTGAGAATCCAATCTGGGCCTGTATAAATTTATAAACTATGACCCACAATGATGATCCAGGACTGGCTGTCCCTTGAACATAGTTAACCCGGTTCTGAACTCGATGCATTGTGAATTGTGTGCACATCCATGCTTCCAAGAGTTAGTTTGAGTATGAGGAAGCTGTACATGTATGTAAGAGTTTGTGTGGGTATGAGCTAAGAGTTGAGACTTGAGAAGAGTTCTGGAAACCTATGTACTTGGTCTGAATCAGCTGTTGGCTGAACCAAATATTTGCTTGGTTCTCTAAGGCAATGAGAATCCAAGATATCCTGGTGTCACTGAGCCTTAATGATCAAATTTATGGGTTGTGACTTGAGGGTTGTGGATTTTTGTTTTTAGATGTTTATGTATGCATGAATGCTCCATGAGAATCATGAGCACTTATGCTCTTTTTGGTACATTTGGAAGATTGAGTAAAACTTGGATTCTTTCATTGAGGCACAAAACTCAATGCCTAATGGTTCTATGTTCTTTATTATCATTCAACCTGTTGCAGTATTGAAATTCATTTCTACAGGTTGGGGAACAAATGAGAAGTTAATCATATCCATACTGGGACATAGGAATGCCACACAACGTAAATTAATCTGCAATACTTATTCTGAACTCTATCAAGAAGTTCTCCTGAAGGATCTAGAGAAGGAGCTGTCAAGTGACTTTGAGGTAATGATAGCTGTTACCTATTTTTATCTTCTGATGCTCTGGAAAGAAATATTAGTTTTAGAATCGATGCTTAATCTTCTGTCAAATTGTGTGAATTCTGTTGAATAGTAGATCCATATTGATGACTTGTTTAAAAATGTTGATAAACCAGAGGGCTTTGCTTCTGTGGACCTTGGACCCAGCTGAACGTGATGCATTATTGGCCAATGAAACTATTAAGAGGTGGAACCCTAAGGACCACATCCTCATAGAAATAGCATGTGCAAGGTCTCCAAAGGAGCTTTTACTGGTTAGAGAGGCGTATCATGCTCGCTTTAAGAGATCAATTGAAGAGGATATTGCACCGCATACGACTAGTGGACTCCGTAAGGTATAAATATCTTTTTTTTATCGGTCCAATGTTATAATAGATTTTATTTGACCTATTTTAATGCAATTTATGCTCATGTTATGCTTTTATTTTCATTTTTATCTTGTCTTTCCATGTATGAATTTATATCTTTGTTGACTATTCTTTTCAGTGACTTATTTTTAGTCATTTAGGTCCCTTTTATAGAAGAATATGAAACCATCTGCCTTACTGCACTTCACGCATGCATGGCAAGCTAATATTTAATTATTGAAAGAATTCCATTTCTTCCTTTCATCCATTAAATTTTCATATTTTGTGATTAATCTACAGAAAATGTTTGCATTTGTCTGACCAGGAAGGTATGTATGAACATTATCCAGTTTATGAATTTCAAGTTTTAGGATCCAGACATAGATAATCATCTCATGAATTTGTAATTTTTTCTAGTCCAGTGGTTATCTTTATCGACAAGTCTTTCCTGCAACAGTATTGCGGTGGTATATAGTTTTAAGATTGTGTTGGAAAAGGAGCGCTGGACTGGTCAACTTCTCTCGGGGGATTTAAACTTCATGAATTAGGAATAAGGTGGACATGTTTAGAGGGTGTCCAGTTGTAAATTTGAAACATTTCACAATCCATGCATCAACTTTATGCATGTCTTTTCACTAGTTTCCATGGTTGACAGAAAATATTGTGCTTGTAATTCAATTCTTAAATTAACTGAGCGCAAATTTTCCTTGTCAGCTTTTGGTGGGTCTCATTAGTTCATATCGCTATGAAGGAGTAGAGATTGACATGAATCTTGTGAAGAAAGAAGCCCAGATACTGCATGATAAGATCAAGGGCAATGCTGTGAATCATGAAGAGGTCATCAGGATACTGACTACAAGGAGCAAACCCCAGCTGAATGCAACAATTAACCATTACAAGAATGCATTTGGGAATCACATAAACAAGGTAGAGATCTATCTTGCTACTCTCATTAACAGTCTAAAAGTTTGTTATGTTGAAAAAAGTAAATTCACTTTCTCTTCAGGATCTCAAGGCTGATCCCAAGGATGAGTTTCTCTCTGCATTGAGAGTAACTATAAGATGTCTAATAGCTCCAGAAAAACATTTTGAGAAAGTTCTCCGAATGGCAATCATGAAACTTGGGACAGATGAAGGGGCACTTACCAGGGTGGTGGTGACACGAGCTGAAGTAGATATGAAGCAGATCAAGGAGGAATACTTCAAAAAAAATAGCATTGGGTTGGACAAAGCCATTGCAGATGATACCTCAGGTGACTATAAAGAGTTACTTCTTACCTTGATAGGCCATGGAGATGCTTGATGCCTTCTCAATAATATTATTTTCACCTGTCATGCAGACAGCAATATGTTCTCGCTTATTGTGGTTCAAAAGTTTGTTGCACATGAGGAAGTTCTGTAGTACCAAACTGGATCTTTCTTATATTTGAGATGTTTTTTTCCCAAATTTTTAGCAATGCTAAGTGGTGCTTTTTCTTCAGAGTATGTAACTGGTAGCATAATGGATGTCATTTTCACTAATTTCTTTAACAAATAAACAAATCACTATACTATTCCAACATGAATGAAGAACCATAATCTTTCATAATAATGTTTAAGCTGAATGTTAGGGCCTATCAATGAAAAGCGAAATCCCGGTGGGGGAAGGGGGGGCCGGTGCCTTTCTTTGACGGCCGTCACTCCTATTTGTTTGTCAGCCGTGGGGAACTACGTGATTTTCACTAGGAATCTTGTAAAAGGCCTTTAATAAGAATAAGCTGTCTATGTCTTCAAAGCCAATGGTGTTCTAGCCTATTACTAATAAAGTTATAAGTGAAGCATATAACTCAACCAATAGAGGGATAATTATCATTTGAAATATATACAAGCAAAGTGTTAACTACAATTTCTATGTCTAATCTTCTAGTTAACAGCAAGATTTAATGCATATGCTTATTGTACTGAAGTGCCCACCCAAACACACAAAGTATGAGCAAAGGAAAAATTCAGAGGAAGATAATGATGTATGATTTTTTTTCAGAATAAAGTAACAAATATAGAGGTGTATATGTGAAAAAAGCAACTAATGAAAAAATATATTTAATTTGGAAAATAACAAGTATGGTATTTTATGGTAGTATTACAGATGGCGTATTTAAAGTATCTTGTCAGTAAGCTTTTAATATCATTTTTCATGCATACACATGCAAGTACATATTCCTTGTTTTTATATAGATAAGTGGGAAAGCTTAGAAAATGTCATCACAGGCACTTAAGTTGTGTTGTTGGAATATCATCTGATCTCTTTCTACGCTTTCTATGTCACAGGAGCACGTCATTTAGGGTCCCATGTTTTCGGAACATGACATGACATGACATGCATGTCAACAGTATTATTATATTATTTTAATATTGTAGGATTATTTGTAATAATAAATAGATTTTTTTTATACATAAATGTCAAAAATATATTATTTTATCCGTTACAAAATTAGAAAGTTCATGTCCTCATGTCTTAGTTTCAAAAGAATTTCATATTCATGCCTTGTATCGAGTCCTCATTGGTTTCCTTATCCTTGTGGCATAGCTTTCTAAATGTTTATCTTCTTTCTCTCCTATGGTCAAATAATTTTACTCGAAAACAAGGGGAAACTGAACTTTCTATTGGAGATTAATCTAGGAATTATTTATCATGTCTAGGCATGTAGACCCTGTAAAATTTTGAATAGAACATACTCATTTCTCTACACTTTCAATCATGAAGCATTGCCACTTGTTCATGTCATACATGTCAGAATCTTAGCACAAATTAAGTTGTCTTCCTCAGAAACTATTCCATCATTGATCAAGATGTGTCGATATAACAAGAATGCATAAATAAAAATGCATAAAGAACAAAATTGTAAAGAATGGTAACAACTTTCTTGATCTTATCTCTAATTTGGACCTCAGTCTTTAGGGGGCTATGTTTTTATGGTCCTCACGTGAACCAGACATCAAACCCTCTTGTAGATTTAAGATGGCTGTGATCGCAAGCATTCACGGGCTTTCAGCATAGATGGCTATGAACACAGGAATTCATGGGCTTTCCATCATTGATGAGGATTTCTCCAGGGTTAAGACCAAAATCAAAATCCAAGAAATAAGATGGATAATCTAGAAAACTTTGTTGACATTTGTCAACTTCTGCTTTTACATCAGTTTGGAAGAGTTTTATTCCTTGGTGTCCAATTTACATTTTGTTGAGTTTTACCTAGAATTACGAGAAAGCTAAGCAAATCTGACACGTTAAAAGTATAAAAAATAAATAAATAAATTAAACATGTGAATATATGAAACATGAATATTATCTCCTAGGATATTGATTGTAATTAAATATGCCATGATATTGTGACCTATTCATTTTCTACCAGTAAATTCATGATTTTTTTAGTTTGTTGTCTACTTGAGTGTTTATTTTTTTTTTACCATAATGTGGAAAAAATGCAATATTCATTGCCATGCGACTACGACTTAGGAGGCTTAGGGTGGCTCATCAATTATACAAGATATGTGGTGCCTTGCGTTTGAGACTTGGGTTCATTTTCTCTAACACTGGTGGGGAACATAGCAAGATTGGCAGTATTTGTAGGTTCAGTGGGTTCTAAAAAATTGTGTAGATGTGTGCTATTCTATGTATGCTGCATTGTGAGCTCGGAATAAGTACTTTGAAACTATTGCTAGATCCATGCTTGCTGTGGATTCGAGCAGCCGTTTACACTTGAGGGCAAGTTCAAAGTGTAAAAGAGGATCTTGGAACATCACAAGTAGAACTCAAATGATTGATGAGGGATGTTTGTTGCTTCTAAGTCCTGGAAAGGTTCAAGGAAATCTATGCCACCAGCCCAACTCCTTTGCCAGCAACAACTCTCTCTCTCTCTCTCTCTCTCTCTCTCTCTCTTGTGTGTGTGTGTATGCGTGCACGTGTTATTCTTCTCATGAAAAGGGGGGTTCAGATGATGTATTTAGACGAGCACTTCCGAGATTTTTGGCTTAGGGTATGTTTCTCTTCCATCCACTTTCCAAGCCCCTTTGATGATCAAGATTGCACTGATTGCAATCTTCTTCATCAGTCGTGGCTTCCTCCCCACAGCCACCCCTTCTCCCAAGGCTTCAACACATTCCAGCCACTCCCATTTGTCTTGCACCAACTGCATTCTACGAACCCACCTCTGCCAGATCTTTGATACCAAAGACAACCTTTGGCATTTCTTTAGAAACTTTTCCATGTCTCTCACCTCATGATTGATCTCCATATATTACAGTTTGCTTGTTTTTGCCATGTGATGGCACACTTTTAGTGTGCCGCTGCACCTGATCGCCCTTCATCATTGCTTGGGCCCCACAACTGACAGCCCTATCTCCAAGATGAAGGGTGATCAGATGCAGCGGCACACTAAAAGTGTGCCATCACATGGCACCTGATCCTGCCTCCAATTAATCAAACGTCAACTGATCCAAAATGTTTTTCCACTTACAAGCACTTCACCTTTGGGATATAATGGAACTTTGCCTGAGTCATGGCTTGCCAACATACTCTTTGAATAGAAGAGAATGAACAAAGAGAATATTATTTGTTATGTAACTTTGTACCAGTGTGAAGAATAATATCAAATAAAATGATGTTTTTTAGTGATTATCTCTCTTGAACCTCTCTTTGGTACGAGTGTGAGAGCTCGTCTTGTTCTATCACAAACACCTCTAATGGAGAACAGATCTGGTCATATTGGATATAGCTGATTTATCCTCCAAAAAATGTGTGTGGGCCCCATTCTAATGATTCCTATGTGAGTTGTGTGGTGCCTATATGCTCTGATCTTAGGAGTGGGTTGTCAACAGGTTGGGTGTGGCTGTAAACACCCCAAATTTTCATTCACCCTTCCAGCATTTCCACCAAGCATCATCATTCAGCCTTTGAAATCGTTGGAGGGCAAAATGGTCATTTTTGAGCTCGGACCTTGCAAAAGTCCAAATTTCATCTGGAACTCTCAAAATTTCTCTATTTTTAACTCAGATGTTCAAAATTTTATTCCTGACAGGAGACAGACATCTCCAAGTCTTGGTTCAAGATTCTATTGCATAAGACATGACATTGCATATCATCGCATGAACATTTCATATCACTGCACTGCACAACATGTCATTTCGAGGTCCATAACTCTCGATTTCAAAATTTTCAATCCAGATTTGAATTTCAACTCTTTTCAAAATTGATTTCAAAACCTTGGGTCTTCAAAATTATCAATTCTTCCCATTTTACCCCCAGGGCTCTGAATTTCAAAATATTTCCTCAGGAAAACGATCTGGATAGTTTTCAATATGGATTTCAGTCACTTCATCTCAGATTTTGCCCTTTTGTCAGCTATTTCAACTATCATTCTTTTACAAAATCGCCCTACAGGGGCCAACTCTTTCCAAAAATTTCTGTTTTACCAATTAGTCCAGATTTTATGAAAATTCCAAAAAGAGGTCGTTGTCTTGTCCTTATTTCAATAAAGAAGCAATGTGGGACCCACACTGAGATGGTGTCACACAGGCTTTTCTTTTGAAAAACCTGAACTTTGAAAAACCCAAAAATATAGGAGCCTTGTCCCCTGGATTGGCACCACTTTTCTTTCTCTCTCCTCCCATTTATCTACCAAGTGTCAGTGTGGGGCTACCTTAAGAAGCCGCCACATGTCATTCCATGCCATGTGTCATTATCCACCATCTCCACCCTGCGCCATGTGTCATTCTAAAGATCACCCTGAGATGCCAAGTGTCATGTGTTGTCCTGTCCAGAAAAAGTAAAGCTTGTCTCCTCTGAGGTGGCGCCATTTGAAATGTGTCTCTTGCAGAGAACACGTGTCAACCTCTCCCTCCTTCAGAAAAGTAGACTGATACATGTCTCTCCCTACTTTTCTCAGAAAAATAGGAGACACGTGTCACTCCTAGCTTCCTCCAGAAAAAGTAGAGTTGTCTCTTTCTGAGGTGGCGCCATCTGAGGTATTCTCTCCTGCAGCAGGTGACACGTGTCATTCTCTGCTCTTCTCAGAAAAAGCAAATGACACGTCATTTCCTGCTCTCTTTAGAAAAAACTAGAATTCAAACATTCAAATCCTTCCAGAGGTGGCGCAAATCCTGAACTTCACTTTTTCTATTCTGTCTGAGATGGGGCCATATGGCTTGGACCTCCTTCTCTTCCCTCTGCCACGTGTCAATCTTTGTTTCTTTCAGAAAAAGCAGGATGACACATGTCTTCCCCTACTTTTTCTCAGAAAAGTAGATGACACATGTCATTTCTAGCTTCCTTCAGAAAAAGTAGAAGACACATGTCACTCTTGGCCTTCTTCAGAAAAAGCAAACCATTCAAAAATTTTCAGACAAGGCCTAGGTGGTGCAAATCCTGAGTTCTGCCTTTTTCATTTGGTCTATGAGGGCGCCACATGTTCTTTGCTCCTCCCAACTGCTACATGGCACTGTAGGAGCCACCCTGAGGTGGTGCCACATGTCCACTCTCCATTCCTTCAGGGCCAACCCCCATTTGAATTTCAAATCTCCCTTTGAGGTGGCGCCATTTGAGAAGACTTCTCCAGACAGCTGACACTTGTCAAAAGCATAATCATCCTGAACTGCCACATGTCCAGACCTCCCTGCATCAGAAAAAGTAGAAAAAGCTCCCCTCTGAGGTGGCACATTCTGCTTCTTACATTCCTATTCTCCCGCCACATGGCAGTGTGGAGCCACCCTGAGGTGGCGCCATGTGTCACCCTCTCCTTTCCTGCAGAAAAAGCAGAAATTTGAACTCCTCTGAGGTGGCGCATTCTGCTTCTTTCATTTCTGTCCTTCTGACACGTGTCAAGAGCTCCTCAGAGTTGGCGCCACGTGACATGCCCCTACTGTTTCCAACTTTACACCTCAGAATCTTTTTTGAGGTGGCGCCATTCCAGAGCCCCACTTGGCTTCATTTCTTTTTATTTACTTTATTTTTTAAATAAAAGTAGCCCCATGAGGTGGCACCATATGAGAAGCTTCAGAAAGGCAAAGTTTGAATTTCAAACCCTAGATGACACCCTCTGAGGTGGCGCAATTTGGAAGTCTCCTGCAGAGAAAATCAAGCAAACCCCAATTTTGAAAATTTTTAAATTCTGCTGAGGTGTCTCACCCACAAATTTCCTATTTTATTTTCTCAAAAAAATCAAAATAGCAGGCCCTGAGATGGCGCCACATGGAGGGCTCAGATTGAGCCTGTTTGAAATTCAAAATTTTCAGAAGAATGCTACAAGTACAGGGGCTCACGCCCAACTTAGGGGACTCCAATTTTGATCTTGAACTTCAGTTTAGATCCCTTTTAGAACTCAAGTGTGTCTCTTTGAATTCACGCCCCCTTGGGCTCAGTGGAGAAGGTGCAGTGAAGCATCTACATTGCTCGTGCCGTGGCCAATTTGATTCAAGCGTGGGTCGATCTTTGTGAATCATTTGAAGCCCGGATCGAAGGACGAACAAAGCCATTGGTAGCCGTCCATCTCGAGAGTTTCAAAGCTGCATAACGATGCAAGGTGCACCTCTTTTACTCTTGATTTCATAATATCATGATTTGATTCACGTGTCGTTTGAAGAAAGAGCTCATCCGAGGGATGGATTGAGCTATTCTCATAAAACGACATATATAAAAAAATACAATTATACTTCCTTGATGATTTTTACCATTCATGCATTCAGCTAAATTTAATTTATATTTTATTTTGTTAATTTAGCATGTTTTATAGGTTAATTAGGTTTAATTCGGTATTTATTTCAATTCTGCTCAATTTCAGTAGTTCTCTGTTTTTGTCAGTCAGTCCACACATCATTTTATGCATTTATTTTTCATTAAAATTTATAAAAAAATCATGGAATGCGCCCTTAGGTGTTTCTAGAAATGTGCCAAAAATTTGGAAGGATTTGAATTTGTTTACTGCGGTAAACATTCAAAATGGTAAGTCGGGTTTTGTTACCCGGGATGCGTTTTAAAAAACTCATTTCTGACTTGTAAAATCGAGATCTCTCTCATGTGAGGTCCAATTTTTGATCCGAAAGATGTTATGAACTCGGAAGAATGTCTAGTTTTTAACCTGATTTTCTGAGATTTTTCTGATTTTTTTTTGTATCTGACAAAAATCTGAGAGTTCGGGACACGTGTCAGAGCCTGATTTGGGCCTCTGAGATTTTGGATCGACTTAAGGAGATGGGTTCTCTTTGGGTATTGCTCCAAATCTGAATCTGTAAAAAGTGAATTTCATGTTCGGAATGTCCTCTATTTTCATCTGAAAGATTGTAATTTTCAGAACAGTTGTGATATCTGTTTCGGATTTTTCTTGTCAGTCGCCTGTTTTGTCACATTTGTCTGTTCTGTTGATTTAGGCATGAAAAGTTATATTTTTATCTGTGTTTCTGTTGATCAAATGCCGAAGTCATAAACATGAAAGTTGTCCATGTATGTGTCGTGAGTTACTTTGTTAAATACCAGAAATTTCCATGGTTGTTTTCTTGTTTTTTTAGCATTTTATATGAGATTAGGTCAATTTTACCTCCGTCAAAACCAAATTCCTGTTACCGAACTCACCGTAGTTCAAATCCGAGGCTGTAAAAACCAATAATGTTCAATTTCAGGTTCTTTAGTAGTCTGCAAAATATCAAAAGTTTTTATGGTGTAATTTTTGCATTATCATATTAAGCATTGCATTTGGTTCGGGTCCGTAGGTGAAATTCGTCCATTTTAGGATTTTCTTTAAATTTTAGCATTTAAATCATATCATTTTGTGAGTTTTAGCATTCTAGGCTGTTTATCAGAGTAGGAAGATGCTTCATATCGAATTTGGTGTAATTTGGAATTCATTTGAGGCTCGGTTTAGCCATATCATCAAAACAGGGCCCCGCAGGACCCCGATCCAAGCGAAAATCAAGCGAAATTCGTTATTTTTGATGAATGATAGCATGCCAAATTCGGATTTTACAGTCCTAATGTGTTTAGCAGCATGTCATCATGCCTCATACTGCATTTCACCATCATTTGTTTCAATTCGAATTTCAAAATCTCAATTTTTACCAAAATTTCCTTCAAAAACCTTGATTTTAAAGGTATAACTTTATTATTAGGGGTATTTTGGTCCTTTTGACCACTATTTCGAATTTCAAACTATTTTCTACTGAATTTCTTGCATTTTCATCATTTCAAATATCAAGGAAGTATGAGAATAGAGTTTATATCCAATTAAGTCCAATAATTTCATAATATTATTGGAACATCTTGGAAAAACTCACATATTTGAGCTAACCCCATTTCAAGATTTGGCAGGGACATTCAAAAGAAGGAGCTGAAGTCTGCAATTTCTTTTATTTCATTTATTTAGTGATGTAATAATGTAAATTTTGGAATAAGAAATTTAATTTCCTACTTAGACTAGG
Source organism: Nuphar pumila (assembly GCF_984573655.1). Taxonomy (NCBI): domain Eukaryota; kingdom Viridiplantae; phylum Streptophyta; class Magnoliopsida; order Nymphaeales; family Nymphaeaceae; genus Nuphar; species Nuphar pumila. Next base: position 30,642,453 of record NC_143262.1, on the reverse strand, counting down.
ATGCATATCATATAGTTTGAATTCATGCAATATCCTGTTTATATGATTCATGCATTTTATTTCAAAAGCACTATGGATGTATACGAATGGCATGTGCACCAACTCTTAGGGAGTTGATGAACTCGGTGGAATCCATATTTATGGCCCTAGTTGAAATATGGACGAGACCCAGATCCATCATCTTTCTACTAGTCACATTGAGCCTACACTCTTAGGCTATCTTAAAATGCACATCATATTTCCAATTTTGCAAAATATTGTGCATTAAATCAATTAAGCTCTGAACATATTCATGGCCACAGTCAGAATATGTGAAGGATTTATTTTGACTTAATACACATTTTTTCGACAAATTTCTTAGAAAATCTTTCAAAGTGCATTCATTCACTCATATCATTTGCATCATGAAATCATTGGTTTTCTCATGATTTTCTTAAGAAAATTTCCTTCTCAAGAAATCAATTTCTCAAGAAACTCTGAGGATTTTCCAAAATCGGTTTTCTCAAGTCAAGTTTTTCCACAGTTTTCCATGGAAAATGTTATTTTCTCAAGATTTTCAAAAGAAGACTCTCACCTTTCTCAAAGATCAAAATCGATTTCCAAGTATTTCAAGGGTAAGATTCCCAGGATTTCAATTTCCCAAGTTCAGTTTTTCTCCAATGAGTTTTCCTATAAATTTTCCATCATTTTCCTAAGAAAATTCTCAAAGTCCGAGTTTTCCTGAGAAGTGTTTCCCTTTTCAAATGTTCATTTTTTCTCAAGAATCACTTCTATTTTCCCAGGATTTTCAACTATTCATGATTTTCCCACATCTTTATGAACTTTCTCGTGATTTCAAAACCCTTTTTCATCTGAGTTTTCTGAGAAATTGACCTTTTCCCTGAGAAATATCTTTCAACTCCAAAGGTTTTCTGAGCATACATCATGTTTTTCCTACTTCCATTTTCCAAAATCTCATAGCACATGCCTGAATTCTCTGTGCATATAGGATAGAACATGATTTTGATGATTTAACTAAGTCAAGCACAATTTTGGTCCTTGGTTCGATTACCCCTGTTAAAGGCGGCAGGAACGGTCAAACCTCGTACCGACAGGTCGAGCCCCATCCCATGGATTTTCCCGCAAATTTCAAAAACGGAGGCGAGTATTTCAAAACATTTTCCAAAATCCGGTCAAGTTTGAATCGCGAAAGCCATTTTCCTCTCTCTTCTGCAAGGAAGGGAAGACGGGAAAAAATTTTGCGACGATAACAGGTTTGGCGACCGTGATGGGACCTGTCCTTGTCTGATCAAAATTGTGCTTGACTTAGTTCAATTATCGAAACTGTGTTCTCAAAATGTCAGCTCTTTACTTTCTGATATCATGCGAACCTAGGAGCCTAGATTCTGACCTAGCTGACATTGATTGCATATAGACTAGGCATGGTTTGGTAGGACCAGATTGAGGAGAAATTTTCATGCTCACATAGACTTAGGTCTAAACATAACTCTCCTCAATTTAGGATCTGAATGCAAACAATGTATGCTTCTTCAAAGATTTTCAAAATCTATCTCTCTAGGATTTAGAGCCCTCTATTTCTTGCATGTGATCATTTTTTCAAACCTTCCTTACCTATCATTACCTGATCTTCACGTTGCTGGGCTCTCTTCCAGAACCATAGTTCGGGACAGAGCCTCACAACTGGGCCAACTATTTGGGTTAACACCCCCCTACCACGTACCGTGGGCCACAGTCCGAAGTATATCGATAGGCGCTCAAGGATGTTGGAAAACCTTACCTTAGAATCGGAGTTGAAATTCTATGCCACGTACCTCGGATTTCGGTTCGGGTATATTGGCATAACCGGATTGGACAAAGATGATCTGAACCTAGAGTTAGGGTTAGGGTCCTACAACTGTTTTCAAAAGTGATGCATCTAGAGTCAGCCTTTTAGGGAGTGCTGAATGTGCATAAATGTTTGTACAAGATGTGATTGTATGTGTGTTATTTCCTCAATTCTTTCCCAATGTTTTCGAACTTATTAGACCTTTTTCAAAATATCCTTATTTTCTACGAGACATTTTTCTCAAACCCTGGATGATTTTCTCAAATATCCCATTTCTTTCAAAACTCCAGGTGGTTTTTCCATTCTACCTTTCTACTGGACCTCGAAGTTCCAGCTACATTTTATATCCTGCCTGCAAATTTTTTTTCAAAATTTCCCACATTTTCCTAAGTCTCATTCTGAGTCTTTCTCTATTTTCAGTTCAATGACATCCAGTCAAGTCGATCCTATCTTTCCTGAAGGTCACATCTCCTACGAGGTGCGACAAGGTCGTCCTGAACATCGAGCTCTCAACACTGAAACTTTCATTCCCTGGTGGTACTATTCCTGGCTGAAAAGCTTTTCCTGAATGTTCCCGGACCATTTGAGCGAGTGCGGATTAGAACTGACATCAGCAGTCGGAAAGCAGACCATCAATGGCAACCTGATCCACGCAATGACGGAGTGATGGAATCCTCGGACGTGTACCTTCTGGTTCCCATGGGGATGAATGCCCGTTTTAATGGATGAATTTTCAGAAATCATGGGGTTACCAGAACCAGCCGGTCAACCAGGAGATCCATTGGAACATCAATTCCTTATCAATGTCAAGGGTTTGGACCCCCGAGATTCATTAGCTTGTATGACAGACCGCCAATCTTGGCCCCTGATCCAGTTGGACGGAAATGAATATGTTAACCTGCTCGAGTTGTACCGCCAGTACGGAACCTTCATTGAAGTCAACTCGTTATCAAGGACAGCCAAAGAAAGGATTCAGAATGCAATGGTTCTGTGCACTGTAGGATTATCCCTCTTTCCAGATGAACAAAACTACCTGGACATCAGAATAATACAGCTTATAAGAAGATGGGGAAGTCAACAAACCAATCGCCTCTCCATAGCCATGGCAGCGCTTGCTTTTCTATATCGTGGTCTAACTCGATTCTCACTTGGAGAATCTATTTTAGTTGAAGGTTGCATCTACGCACTTCAATCCTGGTTCTTCCAACATGTTCCAGCCTGAGCAAGCTCTTTCAGATACAATGGACAAGAACTCCTTCCAGTAGCACAGTATCGGTCCATGATCAACAACATTCAAGAAGATGACATTGTCTGAGACTATTTTGATCGACAATTATCCCCTCCCAGATATACATACGCTTAGGGCAAGCAGTTCAAGTTGCTGGGACCTTTCTTCTGCACTTATTACCAACCAGAGAGATGTGTTCGGCAGTTCTCCCAGAGACAGCAGTACATCGAAGCCCGACTGTTATCAGGAGCCATGACAGAGTTTGATCTCACTTCCGCACAATGGTCCGGGGCATATCATTCTGCCCGCTACGGCTGGGATTCCTTTGTTTCTCTTAAAATCTTTTATGGTCCTAGAGTATCTGCCGACTATCATGAATGGTGGCAAATTGTTTGTCCTCCACCTCTTTGTCAAGATCAATAAAATTATATTTTCCTCATTTCTATAAAATTTTCTCTCTCTATTGTGGTTTGACGACCTCGCCTAGGTAACAAGGCATATTTTCGTTGTTTATTTCTTTTGCAAAAAGAATGACAACACAATTGTCGTGATTCTCGTGACGACTCAGTCCCTAGTAATGGGATATCTTTTTCGAATTGTCTACCATATTTTCAGCAAATATTTCTTCCAAAACCCAATTCCTACAAAATCTAATCAGGTCTTTGCCCTGCAGAGAGCGTCTACAACATTTGATGGTGCAAACAAGATCAGGCAAAAGGACAACGACATCTCAGTACTCGTCGGACTCAGAAGAAGAGATGGGTTCCCCCCGATTTGAGAGGAGTCAAGAGCAGCAATAAGAAGACGATGACATAGACCCTCAAATGTATGCCATGTTTCGAAAGATGATGAACAAAATGATGAATGAGCAGCCCGGGACCAACTCAGAAAGGAATCCATTCAGAGAAAAGTTTCATAGTCAAAGGGATAAGAGGGCTTCCAGAAAGCAAATCCAGCTGGAAGAAATCTCAGATGGAACATACTCCACTGAAGATACAGACGAAGAATATGAAGTGCCTCCGGTATTTCAGAAGCGAGGTCGAGAACAGAGAAAAAGCCACAGATCTAAGAGTCAGGATGCAGAAAAGCCCCTGCAAGCACAGTTCAAGGAAATGGCCCGAGTTGTCAAGGATCTGCAAGCCCGCGACAAGGGCAAGAAAGTCTTCACCAGTGAGGACTTCTATGACGGCCTAGAAGGGGATGGTGATCTGGAGAATCTTCCCCGAAAATTCATCAAGTTCGACGGTTCTGGCGACCCAAAAGCTCATCTCGCCACTTTCTTTGCTGAATGCTCGAGGTTCAAGAGGGACAACCGGGCACTATTTCTATGTTTCCCCCGCAGCTTGGAAGGAGCTGCAGCTAAGTGGTATGCTGAGCATATCAACCCCATCGAGCTCAAAGAGTTTGATAAAGTTGTAAACCTGTTTATTAAACGCTTCTTGTTCAACACAGAAGCACTTCCTACATTGAGTCATCTATGCAATTTAAGGCCGAATGAGAATGAAAAAGCACGGGATTTCATTCACAGGTGGAGGTCAGCCTGCAACAAAATGAGAGATCCTATCTCGGAAAGGCACGCCTTATCCTTAATCCTCAACAATTTCTCACAACCATTAAGAGGATTAATCTCTACTGCACCATCCCGTACTTTCATTGAGTTGACTGAACGAGCTGAATGACTCAAACTGAGTGTGGAAAATGGAGTCTACGAAGGCTTCACCTTTTCCAAAAGCAACCCCCAAGGTGAGCAGAAGAAAAAAGCTCACTTCACTTATTCTGCTAACAACAACAACAAAGGCCGAAATCGATACAAAGGGCAGAATAAGGATTACTGCTACGGCGCAGGAAGTTTAAACAACAAAGGAGATCAGAAAGCAAAGCCCGCTCCTCAATACAGCACGCCTCCTCAGCAGGATCAAGGACCGAAACTGCGTGAGAAGACTAAACATGAAGGATGGAGTTACGACATAAAATTTACTCCTTTAGACCAAACACTTGAGGATGTGCTTGAGTATATGCTGTCAAAAGAGATGGTCAAGTTGCCTAGATTGGCCGATCCCCCTGTGCCTATGGGTAAATGGAAAGATCAATTTTGCAAGTTCCACAGGATAGTGGGACACAACAGTGATAACTGCTTTGTTCTAAAAAACATTATACAAGATTTTATTGAAAAAAATCTTCTAGTGGAAGGAGAAGAAGAAGAAAAAATGGATATTCTCAATCACCCCTTTCCTCCACACACCACAACAGTAGTATCTGCACAGCCATTCTTGCCTCACGAACACATCAAGCCGTGTTCTGCACAAGATCTCCAGGTTCAACACTAGGTTTCAGTGCTACGACAAGCGGCCCCAACTTTTAGGAAAATGGATCTAATCTCAATATTTGGCAAGATGAAAGTTTCTGAAGCACCTGTAAAGACAACCCCCAAGTCAAATGAAACTCCTGACTTCCTCAAGCAAATCATCAAACCCAGGCCAGAAAATTCAAGTCAGAAGCCTCTGACCGCTCTATCCAACGTTTCCATTTTTGACTTGACCAAGAATTCTAGCAAGCACCAACGAGTCCTGGATGATTTACTCAGAAAAATCAAAGTTAAGCCCAATACCACTCCTGAAGACATGACACAGATTGTGAACTCCGCCATGACCAATGCGCCAATCACCTTCTCGGATGAGGACCTTCCAAAGCCTCATTCATTTCATAATAATGCCTTGTACATTGTCGTTCGAGTCAGGGGAATGACAATACCGCACGTGTTGGTCGATGGAGGCAGTAGCCTCAATATTTGTCCCGAGATGACCGCAAAAGCATTAGGGATCAAGGATGAAGAATATATTCCAGATCCCATCACAATCTACGAATTTGACAACCATGGTCAAACGGGAAAAGGCAAAATATTTCTGGAAGTGTTCATCAACTATTCGGTGCACTCCGTCCTTTTCCATGTGGTCAATGTGCCACCCACCTACAACTTGTTGCTCGGAAGGACGTGGATTCATAATGCTAATGCAGTACCTTCCACCCTACATCAATGCGTGAAATGGTCAAAAGGTGGAATGATTACCACAATACTGGGAGAAGACCCAGAAGAAAGACTCCCGCAGCCCATGATTCCCCGACCATCATTCACTGCAGATATTCCCAGCATCAGGGAAAGTGAAGAGATCAGTCACGAAGAAAACTGAGAAATACTCCAGGCATCCTCAGAACTATCTCTGCACACCGTAGCCATGACCCAATGGAGAGGTCCTCAATTCTTCAAGGTGGGAGGCCGAATCAACTACAGTACCATTAAGGATCACCCGTTGTTTCCACAATTCATGAAGTCAAGAAAGGGATTCGAGTTACTCCTGAAGCACAGTTATCAACCCTTCAAGAGACTCAGCAAGAATGAAGATGGCCGCATAGAGCCAGTGATCCAAAAGCATCGTCCCCACAGAGCAGGACTAGGGTTCTCCAGCGGAAGCTCACCAAAGAAGATTGTTTTTGTCAAAGGGACACATTAAAGACCATTTGTTATTTTCTATTCTTTCAAAATAAATGTCTCATTTTATCAATGTTTTTGATCAATCAATAAAATTTCAAATTTCTTTGTCTATCTGGATGCCATCTATCTCCTTTCCGTCTATCTCTTCATTATAATTTTAAATACCATTTTTTGCATGAGTTCTCTTCAAATGATTGCTTGTCTTACGATAGGCAAATTTATCTGAACCAAATTTCTTATCCAAAATTTCAGAATGACTTCTCGGACAATCAAGAAGCTCGTTCTCAATCCCAAAGCTTTTCAGAAGTCGACAGCAATTCACCGAGTCAAAGCAAGCACCGAAGATGGCCAGATTGCAAAACGACCAGATGATTGTGCAGAATATGATCAGTCTCTTCAGGAGTTACCAGAGTTCACCGCAGTTCAGAAACAAGATGGACCATCCACTCTAGTATAGGACCCAACTGAAGATGTCAATATCGGTTCAAAGGAAGATCCCAAAATTCTCCAGATCAGAACCAGTCTGAGTCTGAAAGAAAAGGAAAGGCTCACTAATTTTCTCAAGCAACATGAGGAAGTGTTCGCATGGACATATAAAGATATGCCGGGCTTAGACCCAAAATTAGTCGAACACCGTCTCGTCTTAAAGCCAGAGGCTAAGCCAGTCAAGCAGAAACTGAGAAAAATGGATCCTAGAATAGAACAAGTCAAAGAAGGACTTGAAGATTTGCTCAAAGCAGGATTTATCCGAGCTATTAACTACCCGGATTGGTTAGCCAATATCGTCGTTGTCCCAAAGAAAAGTGGCAAAGTCAGGATCTGCATAGACTTCAGAGATCTCAATAAGGCAACTCCGAAGGATGACTATCCACTGCCAAGCATCGATCTTCTAGTCGACAGCACGGCAGGACATGCTATGTTCTCTTTTATGGACGGATATTCCGGCTACAATCAGATTAAGTTGGTCGCCCACGACCAATCCAAAACTTCCTTCACTACGCCTTGGGGCACTTTCTGTTATACAGTCATGCCTTTTGGACTCAAGAATGCAGGAGCAACATACCAAAGGGCAATGACCGTTATCTTTCATGATCAGATGCGCAAAATCATGGATGCGTATGTTGATGATATCCTCGTGAAATCTAAAGAGAGAGAAGATCACCTCGAAGCGCTTGATCAAGTCTTTAAGCGACTCATCCTTTATAAGTTAAGGCTTAACCCGCAAAAGTGTATCTTTGGAGTCGAATCAGGCAAACTGTTGGGTTTTCTGGTCAGCAAAAAGGGAATCGAAGTTGACCCAGCCAAAGCAAAGGCTATCATTGATATGCCACCCCCGAAAAATCTCAAAGAATTGCGTAGCCTTCAAGGATGTATGCAATCGATTCGGCGATTTATTTTCAACTTGGCGATGAGATGCGAACCTTTCAATCATTTGTTCAGAAAGGGAGTGAAGTTCGAATGGGGACCAAAATGTCAGCAATCGTTCGATCGAATCAAGAAGTATCTTCTTAATCCTCCCATTCTGAAGCCGCCAGAATTGGGAAAACCTCTTTTATTATACATCTCAGTCAATCAAGTCGCATGCGGCGAATTCTTGGCGCAATACAAAGAAGGCAGCTTGATAGAGCATGCCATTTATTATGTGAGTAAGACTTTCATAGATTATGAAAAGAGATACTCTCAAATAGAGAAGACCTGCCTAGCTCTGGTATGGATGTGTCAGAAGCTAAGACACTACTTACTGGCATCTAAGGTCAAAATTCTCTCTAAACTCAATCCTCTCAAATACATCTTGGAGCAACCTTTCCTAAGTGGACGGGTTGCAAAATGGCAAGTCTTACTGATGCAGTATGACTTAGAATATGTCTCGCAGCAATCAATCAAAGGTCAAGCAATTGTAGATCAATTGGCAGATTTTCCTTTGGCGGAAGAGGTGAAAGCCGAAGATAATTTCCCGGATGAGCAAATATGCAACATCCAGCAATACCCGGTCTGGAATTTGTTTTTCGACGGTTCCAAGAATATGGCTGGAATAGGCATTTGAATCCTATTAATCACTTCTAAGAAAGAAATGATTCTATTTTCTCTCAAGTTAGATTTTCAATGCACCCATAACATGGCTGAATATGAAGCCCTGATTCAAGGTCTAAAGATCCTACTAGACTTCAATGTTAAGAGAGTGCATACCTACGTCGACTCATTACTTGTTGTCAATCAAGTTCGAGCCGAATGACAAGTCAAAAATCAAAAGTTATTTTCTTATCAGAAAATTGTTTCAGCTCTTGTCAGCAGTTTTGAAGAATTTCAGCTCTTCCATATCAAGAGAGATTTTAATCAAGTGGCCGATAGTCTAGCCAGTTTAGGCTCCATTATGGCATTCAAAAATGGAGAATCTTGCCATTCCTTCGAAATTGGCAGACCTGACCAACTTGCTTTCCTTCCAATAGAGCAAGTACACCAAACTGAGCAAAAGAAGAAGCCTTGGTATTACAATATCAAAATTTTCATAGAAACTGGCGAATTTTCTCCAGAGCTCTCAAAGAAAGAGCAACGAGCAATCCAACGTATGTCTACCCGATATTTCGTTCTGGAAAATGTCCTCTATCGTCGAGGATTCAATTCAGAGTATTCCAGATGTTTAGATGAAGACAAAACCAAAGAAGTTGTGCGAGAAGCACACGAAGGCATTTGTGGTGACCATGTCGGCTACCAAACCCTTGTCAAGCAGATCATCAGAGCATGTTACTATTGGAAAACTATGCAGTAAGACTGTTATCATTATGTGAAGAAGTGTGTGCAATGCCAGATACACGCACCTTCCATCCATGCTCCGGCAACTTATTTACAGTCTGTTGTCTCTCCATGGCCATTTTCTATGTGGGCCTTCGATGTCGTAGGTCCCATCACTCCCTCTGCTTCAAATGACCACAAATACTTCCTTGCCGCAACAGAATATTTCACCAAGTGGGTAGAAGCTATCACGCTTCGCATAGTGGAAGGCAAACACGTAGTCTCTTTTATCCACAAGAGCATCCTTTGCCGTTTCGGCATCCCACATGACATCGTATCAGACAATGACAGTCATTTCAAGAATGAAAAGATGAAGACATTCTGCTCAAAGTTCAAAATCTATCATCATTTTTCCGCTCCCTACTATCCTCAAGGGAATGGTCAGGCAGAGGCCACCAACAAAATCTTAATTCGTATCTTGGAGCGAACCGTGGAAACAGGCCGTGACTGGCATGAGAAGATCCACGATGCACTATGGGCCTACCGAACCAACGTTCGCACTCCAACGAATGCTACTCCATCAGAATTAGTCTATGGAACAAAAGTAGTATTGCCGCTACATGTTCAAAAGCCCGCTTTGAAATTCACATCGCTTCTAGAATTACCTCTTGATCAATACAACAGCAGCGACTAGTGCAACTAGACTTACTCGACAAGAGAAGGCTAAAAGCAGCAGAGCATGCTCAATCCTATCGCCAGAGAGTAGCCAGGCAGTATGCAAAGTCTATCATCGAAAGAAGATTCAAAGTCAATGATTTAGTACTTCGATCCACAGCTTATCTCAAGCATCATCCCGGCGGCAAATGGTCGCCAAATTGGGAAGGTCCCTATGTTGTCAAAGAAGCATTACCCCGCAACTCATATCGGCTCATCAATGCTGATGGAGTAGAATTGCCAGATCCTATTAATGCTCGACACTTGAAAAAGTTTTATACTTGAAACATTTATTCTCCTCTTGTAATCCTTCTTATTTTCTTCAAATAATGATCAAACTTTTTTTCCCAGTTACACTGGGGCATTTTTAAAATTTTATTCTGTATGCACGCAGGATAAACCAATTCCTCATTTCACGCACCTGTGCATTCATATGCATCAATTCATATTCATTTGCATTCAACTACATTAACAACAATCCGGTCAGTATTGGGATTTCAACAAACAGTCCCATCACAATTCTTAATGATTCAAAACGAAAAGATAATCGCCAGTACTGAACCAAAACCCAGCGCTCGAACTGATATTATTTCAAAATCCAGTGTTCAAACTGATACATTTTTAAGATCCAACTTTTTGAAAAACTGAATTTCGACTCGGGTTTTTATTCAAATTATCCTCCTTTGTTGATCCGGGTTCCGACTCGAGATCTCTTTATCTTATTCGAGCTCTGATTCGAGCTCTTCATTTTTCTTTTGTTGATCCGGGTTCCGACTCGAGATCTCTTTAACTTATTCGAGCTCTAACTCGAGCTCTTCATTTTTCTTTTATTGATCCGGGTTCCGACTCGAGATCTCTCTATTCATTCAAGCTCAGATTCGCGCTCTTCATTTTCTTTTGTTGATCCGGGTTTCGACTCGAGATCTCTCTATTCATTCGAGCTCAGATTCGAGCTCTTCATTTTCTTTTGTTGATCCGGGTTCCGACTCGAGATCTCTCTATTCATTCGAGCTCAGATGCGAGCTCTTCATTTTCTTTTGTTGATCCAGGTTCTGACTCGAGATCTCTTTATTCATTCGAGCTCAGATTCGAGCTCTTTATTTTCTTTTGTTGATCCGTGTTCCGACTCGTGATCTCTGTTTTTTTATTCGAGCTCTGACTCGAACTCATTATTCTCCTTTGTTGATCCAAGTCATTTCGATCATCAGAGTCTGTCAATTGCTCAAATTTGATATTTTGCCCACCAATTTCCAATTTAAATCTTTGAATCATGCAATTCTCAATTTCGACCTTTGGGTCACTCAATTTCCAAATTTTCGACCTTCGGGTCACTCAATTTCCAAATTTTCGACCTTCGGGTCACTCAATTCTCAATTTCGACCTTCGGGTCAATCAATTTCTAATTTTCGACCTTTGGGTCAATCAATTTCCAATTTTTGACCTTCGGGTCAATCAATTTCCAATTTTCGACCTTCGGGTCACCCAATTTCCAAATTTCGACCTTTGGGTCACTCAATTTCCAATTTTCGACCTTCGGGTCAATCAATTTCCAATTTTCAACCTTCGGGTCAATCAATTTCCAATTTTCGACCTTCGGGTCAATCAATTTCCAATTTTCGACCTTCGGGTCAATCAATTTCCAATTTTCGACCTTCGACCTTCGACCTTCAGGTCACTCAATTTCCAAATTTCGACCTTCGAGTCACACAATTTTGACCTTTTTGGTCAACCAATTCTCAATTTCGACCATCAGGTCATCCAATTTCGACCTTCAGGTCACTCAATTTCCAACACCCAATTTTCTAATTTCCAATTTCGACCTTTGGGTCAATCAATCTCAATATCCAATTTCAATCATTTTCTCTTGCGAGAGACCATTTTTAGGGAGAGTTCGAGGGAGCTCGTTCTTTTCGCATGTTATCAAATTCGTTCACTTAGCCGCTTTTTAGGGAGAGTTTGAAGGGACTCACGTCTTTGTGAACCGTTTGCAAAACAATTTCCAATTTCACACAAGGAACCTATTTAAAGGGAGAGACTCGACGGAAACTCGCTTTTCTTGTGACCCCCCAATTTCATACTAGGCCATTTTCGTCATGAAAGACACTCTTTGCAGGGAGAGTGTGATGGACTCGTTCTTTTCATGACCCAATTTTCAGACCTCACTATTATCGGCCCCTTTCCATAAGAGAAGCCTAATATTAGGGAGCTTTGACGAAAGCTTAATTTCTCTTTGAAAGTTCGTTTTGCAAACACCTCCTCTTCAGGGAAGAGAGGAGTATTTCCCATTTCCCATTCAGGTAAGGGCTAAGCCTGAGTCTCTCTTTTTGGGGAAAAAGAGAGGAGAATTTTCGTCACGGATGTGTTGAGCCGGACTTCAAATACTCTCCTTCACCAAGGATTTCGAGAAAATTTTGTCAATCTATTAATTAATTGTTGATTTCAGAATCTTTATTGCACAAATCTTTATTTCAGTTTACCTTCAGCATTACTTCCAAAAGAGTGAAGCTTTTGCGAAAAGAGATTCAAACTTCAAATTCTTTTTATTGGCCAACCAAGGAGATGAAGGATAAATCCTCGATACGGCCAGAAAAGAAAATTCGATGTTATTGCAAAGCCATAAATGATCGATATTGATCACAGTCAATGACACATCTTTAAAGACTATTCTTGTAAAGACGAGGTAGTGGAAATATCCTGAGCGCTAGAAAAGAGAGAATTTACCCAAGCCCTGTCTCCTCAGAATCACCTAAGCTGCAATTAAATATCCGCAAAAGGGATCTCTCAATTGTCGTCAAGATGAAGGCGAATTAAGCGAGTAGATTCTCGGGGCCAAAGAAGATTTGAAACATCTCCAAGATGACGAAGTTTGTGACGGATCCTTCCAGGGAAAGTCCAAAGCACTGTCGAGATGAAGGCAAACGCGATGAACCTCCTGACAATCCCCAAAAGATATTTAACTTCAGCTATCTTCCAAAGATCTAACCCATGAGCCAACATCGTCCAAGAAGGATCGAAACATCTCTAAGTTGAAGGAGTTTGTGACGTACCCTTCCAAAAGAGAGAAAGAGAGGAAAAAGAAAGAGAGAAAAAGTAAGAACATCTCCGAAAGGAAGGAGAATGTAGCAAAAAACCCAAGAGAGCCAAAAGAGTGCAGAAAGATTATCATGAGAGAAGCTCCCAGGATATCAAACTGCCACATCTATCAAGAATCTTCTTTAAATGTGTGAAATTCTATTATCAATACTCTTTCATCAACTGCTTTCATAATATCAAATTCTCTTTCTTGTTCATATCAAGGAAATTGATAGCTTCCTTAAAGAAGGTCAATTGCAAGCAATTTGGATTTCAAGTCTCGATTCTACGAAGTGAACCTTATTTGGAGGTAAGGCTTTGGGTAGAAAAGAAAGAATATCTTTGCAACAATGTGCAACATTTTCAAAAACTTTGAATCAACAACAAAATTTCTAACATTTTGATGATATTTTCTAGCTATCCTGACGTGAAGTGAGAACTTGATGTCCGCTTTTGATACATCCTGACACCAATTTTAAATCCCTCCTAAGGACTTGATTCCTTCCCTTTTTTGAGAGCATGAACTCTTAGATTTGCACACTTCCCTGTGTCCCCACTGTCCCACCATAGACAGACCCATTTCGGTTCGAGGTCGAACCACCAATCATTTCCCGCAAAAGGCAATTTCAAAAGCTATTTAGTCTCAGCAATGAGACACCCAAAATCAATCCCTTTTCAAGCTTTAGGGACCCCATTTTCCTTCCTTTTGCAAAACCCCTGTCGGATTTACTGTGTAAAATCCGAAGGTTCCATCATGGTCTCTTCCTTCGAGGATTCCATTCATTTCCTGGCCAATCAGGTTAAGGGTAGAAACCTGAGCCTCAATCAAAGAGGTATTCCATTTTCTGCCCAATCAGGTTAAGGGTACAAACGTGAGCCTCAATCAAAGAGGTATTTCATCTTCCACCCGATCAGGTTAAGGATACAAACCTGAGCCTCATTCAAAGAGGTATTTCATTTTCCGCCCGATCAGGATAAGGGTACAAACCTGAGCCTCATTCAAAGAGGTATTCCATTTTCCGCCCGATCAGGATAAGGGTATAAACCTGAGTCTCAATCAAAGAGGTATTTCATCTTCCACCCGATCAGGTTAAGGGTACAAACCTGAGTCTCATTTCGATGAGATATTCCATTCCCCAATCAGGTTAAGGGTTAAAACCTGAGCTTCGTTCCATGCAAGGTATTTCTGTCCCATCCAGGTTAAGGGCAAAAACCTGAACTTCGCTCTCATAGAGCAAATCTTTCCTCTTCATTCTTCGCTTCATATCTACCATCTTCCTTGAGCTAATTTCTTCATACTCAGTTAGATCCTTCTAACTGGGGCATTTTTTTATATATACAGCCCAAATTTGGTGTGTTTTTCTTTGCCACTAAGATCGGCCACAAGCCAGCTTAGTAGCAAAGAGGGGCATCTGTAAACACCCCAAATTTTCATTCACCCCTCCAGCATTTCCACCAAGCATCATCATTCAGCCTTTGAAATCGCCGGAGGGCAAAATAGTCATTTTCTGAGCCCGAACCTTGCAAAAGTCCAAATTTCATCTGGAACTCTCAAAATTTCTCTGTTTTTAGCTCAGATGTTCAAAATTTTATTCCTGACAGGAGACAGACATCTCCAAGTCTTGGTTCAAGATTCTATTGCATAAGACATGGCATTGCATATCATTGCATGAGCATTTCATATCACTGCACTGCACAACAAGTCATTTCGAGGTCCAGAACTCTCGATTTCAAAATTTTTAATCCAGATTTGAATTTCAACTCTTTTCAAAATTGATTTCAAAACCTTGGGTCTTCAAAATTATCAATTCTTCCCATTTTACCCCCAGGGCTCTGAATTTCAAAATATTTTCTCAGGAAAACAATCTGGATAGTTTTCAATATAGATTTCAGCCACTTCACCTCAGATTTTGCCCTTTTGTCAGCTATTTCAACTATCATTCTTTTACAAAATCGCCCTACAGGAGCCAACTCTTTCCAAAAATTTCTGTTTTACCAATTAGTCCAGATTTTATGAAAATTCCAAAAAGAGGTCATTGTCTTGTCCTTCTTTCAATAAAGAAGCAATGTGGGACCCACACTGAGGTGGTGTCACACAGGCTTTTCTTTTGAAAAACCTGAACTTTGAAAAACCCAAAAATATAGGAGCCTTGTCCCCTGGATTGGCACCACTTTTCTTTCTCTCTCCTCCCATTTATCTGCCAAGTGTCAGTGTGGGGCTACCTTAAGAAGCCGCCACATGTCATTCCATGCCATGTGTTAGTATCCACCATCTCCACCCTGCGCCATGTGTCATTCCAAAGATCACCCTGAGATGCCAAGTGTCATGTATTGTCCTGTCCAGAAAAAGTAAAGCTTGTCTCCTCTGAGGTGGCACCATTTGAAGTGTGTCTCCTGCAGAGGACACGTGTCAACCTCTCCCTCCTTCAGAAAAGTAGACTAACACATGTCTCTCCCTACTTTTCTCAGAAAAGTAGGAGACACGTGTCACTCCTAGCTTCCTCCAGAAAAAGTAGAGTTGTCTCTGTCTGAGGTGGCGCCATCTGAGGTATTCTCTTTTGCAGCAGGTGACAAGTGTCATTCTCTGCTCTTCTCAGAAAAAGCAAATGACACATGTCATTTCCTGCTCTCTTCAGAAAAAACTAGAATTCAAACATTCAAATCCTTCCAGAGGTGGCGCAAATCCTGAACTTCACTTTTTCTATTCTGTCTGAGATGGCGCCACATGGCTTGGACCTCCTTCTCTTCCCTCTGCCACGTGTCAATCTCTGTTTCTTTCAGAAAAAGCAGGATGACACATGTCTTCCCCTACTTTTTCTCAAAAAAGTAGATGACACATGTCATTTCTAGCTTCCTTCAGAAAAAGTAGAAGACACATGTCACTCTTGGCCTTCTTCAGAAAAAACAAACCATTCAAAAATTTTCAGACAAGGCCTAGGTGGTGCAAATCCCAAGTTCTGCCTTTTTCATTTGGTCTATGAGGGCGCCACATGTTCTTTGCTCCTCCCAATTGCCACATGGCACTGTAGGAGCCACCCTGAGGTGGCGCCACATGTCCACTCTCCATTCCTTCAGGGCCAACCCCCATTTGAATTTCAAATCTCCCTCTGAGGTGGCGCCATTTGAGAAGACTTCTCCAGACAGCTGACACTTGTCAAAAGCATAATCATCCTGAACTGCCACATGTCCAGACCTCCCTGCATCAGAAAAAGTAGAAAAAGCTCCCCTCTGAGGTGGCGCATTCTGCTTCTTCCATTCCTATTCTCCCGCCACATGGCAGTGTGGAGCCACCCTGAGGTGGCGTCACGTGTCAGCCTCTCCTTTTCTGCAGAAAAAGCAGAAATTTGAACTCCTCTCAGGTGGCGCATTCTGCTTCTTTCATTCCTGTCCTTCTGACACGTGTCAAGAGCTCCTCAGAGTTGGCGCCATGTGGCATGCCCCTACTATTTCCAACTTTACACCTCAGAATCTCTTTTGAGGTGGCGCCATTCCAGAGCCCCACTTGGCTTCATTTCTTTTTATTTACTTTTTTTTTTAATAAAAGTAGCCCCATGAGGTGGCGCCATATGAGAAGCTTCAGAAAGGCAAAGTTTGAATTTCAAACCCCAGATGACACCCTCTGAGGTGGCACAATTTGGGAGCCTCCTGCAGAGAAAATCAAGCAAACCCCAATTTTGAAAATTTTCAAATTCTGCTGAGGTGTCTCACCCACAAATTTCCCATTTTATTTTCTCAAAAAAAATCAAAATAGCAGGCCCTGAGATGGCGCCACATGGAGGGCTCAGATTGAGCCTGTTTGAAATTCAAAATTTTCAGAAGAATGCTATAAGTACAGGGGCTCACGCCCAGCTTAGGGGACTCCAATTTTAGACTCCAATTTTGATCTTGAACTTTAGCTTAGATCCCTTTTAAAACTCAAGTGTGTCTCTTTGAATTCACGCCCCCCTTGGGCTCAGTGGAGAAGGTGCAGTGAAGCATCTACATTGCTCGTGCCGTGGCCAATTTGATTCAAGCATGGGTCGATCTTTGTGAATCAATTGAAGCCCAGATCGAAAGACGAACGAAGCCATTGGTAGCCGTCCATCTCGAGAGTTTCAAAGCTGCATAACGACGCAAGGTGCACCTCCTTTTCTCTTGATTTCATAATATCATGATTTGATTCACGTGTCGTTTGAAGAAAGAGCTCATCCGAGGGATGGATTGAGCTATTCTCATAAAACAACATATATAAAAAATACAATTATACTTCCTTGATGATTTTTAGCATTCATGCATTTAGCTAAATTTAATTTATATTTTATTTCGTTAATTTAGCATATTTTATAGGTTAATTAGGGTTAATTCGGTATTTATTTCAATTCTACTCAATTTCAGTAGTTCTCTGTTTTTGTCAGTCAGTCCACATGTCATTTCATGCATTTATTTTTCATTAAAATTTCTAAAAAAATCATGGAATGCGCCCTTAGGTGTCCCTAAAAATGTGCCAAAAATTCGGATGGATTTGAATTTGTTTACTGCGGTAAACATTCAAAATGGTAAGTCGGGTTTTGTTACCCGGGATGCGTTTTAAAAAACTCATTTCTGACTTGTAAAATCGGGATCTCTCTCATGTGAGGTCCGATTTTCGATCCGAAAGATGTTCTGAACTTGGGAGGATGTCTAGTTTTTAAACTGATTTTCTGAGATTTTTATAATGTTGTTTGATGTCTGACAAAAATCCGAGAGTTCGGGACACGTGTAAGAGCCTGATTTGGGCCTCTGAGATTTTGGATCGACTTAAGGAGATGGGTTCTCTTTGGGTATTGCTCCAAATCCAAATCTGTAAAAAGTGAATGTCATGTTCGGGATGTCCACTGTTTGCATCTGAAAGCTTGTGATTTTTAGAACAGTTGTGATATCTGTTTTGAATTTTTCTTGTCAGTCGCCTGTTTTGTCACATTTGTCTGTTCTGTTGATATTGACATGAAAAGTTATATTTTTATCTGTGTTTCTGTTGATCAAATGCCAAAGTCATAAACATGAAAGTTGTCCATATATGTGTCGTGAGTTACTTTGTTAAATACCAGAAATTTCCATGGATGTTTTCTATTTTTTTTAGCATTTTATATGAGATTAGGTCAATTTTACCTCCGTCAGAACCAAATTCCTGTTACCGAACTCACCGTAGTTCAAATCCCGATGCTGTAAAAACCAAGAATGTTCAATTTCAGGTTATTTAGTAGTCTGCAAAATATCAGAAGTTTTTATGGTGTAATTTTTGCATTATCATATTAAGCATTGCATTTGGTTCGGGTCCGTAGGTGAAATTCGTCCATTTTAGGATTTTCTTTAAATTTTAGCATTTAAATCATATCATTTCGTTAGTTTTAGCATTCTAGGCTGTTTATCAGAGTAGGAATATGCTTCATACCGAATTTGGTGTAATTTGAAATTCATTTGAGGCTCGGTTTAGCCATATCATCAAAACAGGGCCCCGCGGGACCCCGATCCAAGTGAAAATCAAGCAAAATTTGTTATTTTTGATGAATGATAGCATGCCAAATTCTGATTTTACAGTCCTAATGTGTTTATCAGCATGTCATCATGCCTCATACTGCATTTCACCATCATTTGTTTCAATTCGAATTTCAAAATCTCAATTTTTACCAAAATTTCCTTCAAAACCCTGATTTTAAAGGTATAACTTTAATATTAGGGGTATTTTGGTCCTTTTGACCACCATTTCGAATTTCAAACTATTTTCTACTGAATTTCTTGCATTTTCATCATTTCAAATATCAAGGAAGTATGAGAATAGAGTTTATATCCAATTAAGTCCAATAATTTCATAATATTATTGGAACATCTTGAAAAAACTCACATATTTGAGGTAACCCCATTTCAAGATTTGGCAGGGACATTCAAAAGAAGGAGCTGAAGTCTGCAATTTCTTTTATTTCATTTATTTAGTGATGTAATAATGTAAATTTTGGAATAAGAAATTTAATTTCCCGCTTAGACTAAGATGCATATCATATAGTTTGAATTCATGCAATATCCTGTTTATATGATTCATGCATTTTATTTCAAAAGCACTATGGATGTACACGAATGACATGTGCACCAACTCTTAGGGAGTTAATGAACTCGGTGGAATCCATATTTACGGCCCTAGTCGAAATATGGACGAGACACAGATCCATCATCTTTCTACTAGTCACATTGAGCCTACACTCTTAGGCTATCTTAAAATGCACATCATATTTCCAATTTTGCAAAATATTGTGCATTAAATCAATTAAGCTCTGAACATATTCATGGCCACAGTCAGAATATGTGAAGGATTTATTTTGACTTAATACACATTTTTTCGACAAATTTCTTAGAAAATCTTTCAAAGTGCATTCATTCACTCATATCATTTGCATCATGAAATCATTGGTTTTCTCGTGATTTTCTTAAGAAAATTTCCTTCTAAAGAAATCAATTTCTCAAGAAACTCTGAGGATTTTCCAAAATCGGTTTTTCCAAGTCAAGTTTGCCACAGTTTTCCATGGAAAATGTTATTTTCTCAAGATTTTCAAAAGAAGTCTCTCACCTTTCTCAAAGATCAAAATCGATTTTCAAGTATTTCAAGGGTAAGATTCCCAGGATTTCAATTTCCAAAGTTCAGTTTTTCTCCAATGAGTTTTCCTATAAATTTTCCATCATTTTCCTAAGAAAATTCTCAAAGTCCGAGTTTTCCTGAGAAGTGTTTCCCTTTTCAAATGTTCACCTTTTCTCAAGAATCACTTCTATTTTCCCAGGATTTTCAACTATTCATGATTTTCCCACATCTTTATGAACTTTCTCGTGATTTCAAAAACCTTTTTCATCTGAGTTTCCTGAGAAATTGACTTTTTCCTTGAGAAATATCTTTCAACTCCAAAGGTTTTCTGAGCATACATCATGTTTTTCCTACTTCCATTTTCCAAAATCTCATAGCACATGCCTGAATTCTCTGTGCATATAGGATAAAACATGATTTTGATGATTTAACTAAGTCAAGCACAATTTTGGTCCTTGGTTCGATTACCCCTGTTAAAGGCGGCAAGAACGGTCGAACCTCGTGCCGACAGGTCGAGCCCCATCCCATAGATTTTCCCGCAATTTTCAAAAACGGAGGCGAGTATTTCAAAACATTTTGCAAAATCCGATCAAGTTTGAATCGCGAAAACCATTTTCCTCTCTCTTCCGCAAGGAAGGGAAGACGGGAAAAATTTTTGCGACGATAATAGTGGCCTAATCATGAACCATATCAAATCTGGTAATGTTAGGGTTTGGTGATAAAGGAAGGAGTCTGATTAACTATTCGAGGACAGATCTGGTCATCAGATCCGGCTAGCATATGGAGTCGTATATGGTTCATGACATTTCATACCAAACAAAAGTCCAACCTGAGCTCTGATCAAGGTTTTCAAAATTTTAATATAAAAAACATAAAAAATATATTTGTGCGAGTATGAACTAGGTCTGTTTTGTGGAATCCTTATTGGGCTCAGGTATCATTTTCTTAAGGTAAATCAATTCAAATCGGGATCCCAACCCAGTACCATCATCTCTTAGTTGGATCCAAACCCAAACCCGTTCAGTAGAGGTCCGACCCGTTGGCACGCCTACCTGACCACCAGGCAGTTCGTAAGTGCTTTTTTTTTTTTTTTTTCGAAATGAGCAGTTCTCAGGTGTATAGGTTGATTTATCTTCCTACTTGAGCTTACCCTCAGCGAATCGGTGGAGATAACCCATGAAAAGTTGCCAGAATGATGAAAGTAAAAAACTATTAAGGTAATAATCGGCCAAACTTTTTTGGCTAAATTACAAAAAGCAAGTCTAGTTATGAGTCATTTATAAGGGCCACCAGCTTTTGTTTTGTACTTTTAGTTCACTTCATATGCTTGAGATGCTATAAAATCACTTAATCTTCTTTTAATAAAATAAATCACATTAATAAACAAATATAGGGAGCACTTTAATCATTTTGTTTTGACTAGATGACGGTAGCTTGAGTGGTTTTAGGTCCAATCGTAACACAAAGATGAAGAACGTTGGCAATCAATTTATTTATTTATTTTTTAAAGGCAAACTGAGGTTAGGCAGACCCTACCAGTTATACAACTATACCATTACGTTTTGAATCTGCAACGTCCCAACACAAGGTGACGTGCACTAGCTGCTTCTACCAGACAAAGCGGAGCCCCCCCCCCCCCCCCCCCCCCCGTTGGCGCTGGCAGTCAATGTAATAGCTGAAAAGAGACGGGGCTTTCTTTGTAAATAGCAGACAAGTTGGGGGTGGCTTACCCTCTACCCGGCATGAGACCTCTAAGCTAAGCCAAGGTGTGGCTTAAACAATCTGATCCGGATTATGTAGACGGCGAGGCCACGAAAAGATTGCCTCTTGAGCAGAATTGGGTGAAGGAAATAAAAAAAGTACGGCTCGTTTGAAATGGACTATGAAATCAAAGAAACTCCCAAATCACCGTTTCTACGTTAGACCAAGCCATTTCCTATGTAATTTCCAATGCCACCCAACGTCAATAAAAGAAATAATAAATAAGGCATGAACTTTTATTTAATAAATATATTTTCTATTTTTATGCTTACCCATTAGGTTTTTACGTTCGTGCAAGTTGAATGCACGATTTACCTTTTTACCATTAATGTGAAAGATTTGTTTGATCTTTTGGGAGAAAAATCATATATTTAGGAGGAAATTCACATATTTGAGAGGAAAATTACATATTTAGTAGAAAATTTATATATTTGAGAGAAAAACCGAATATTTAGGAGAAAATTTGCATATTAAGAGAAAATCGCATATTTCAAACAAAATTTGCATATTTAAGAGAAAATTCGCATATTTTCATATTTAAAAGAAAAATCATATATTTAGGAGAAATTTATATATTTGAAAATAAAATTGCATATTAAGGATGAAACATGTATATTTGAGAGAAAAATCACTTATAGGAAGAAATTTGCATGTTTAAGAGAAAATTATTATATTTAAGAAGAAATTCACATATTTAGGAAAAAAATTCATATTTAATAGAAAAATCACATATATATGAGGAAATTTGCATGTTTAGAAGAAAAATCACATATTTAGGAGAAAATTTGCATATTCGCATATTTTTTGTATAATAGTCTCTATTATCATATCTGTATCTCTCTGATCTGATGTCGAAAACTTACGTTTTTATAGTTGTTGGAAAGTTGAAACATGGGCCTTTTAACTTTCTTATTTTGAGTTAGAACAAACAACTTATCAAGGATTTATGTTTCTAAGTTCCAAAATCAGAACAAAAGCATGCTCTAAAGATTGAAAAAACCAAATAGTCTACCTTTAAGAGGACTTTCTCCCAAACCGCTCATCTGATCAAGGTGATCATAGTGGCATTGAAAAGCTAATGCCCTAATCTGTCTCTTTTCTTTTTATTATTTTTCTGAATTTGTAGTGTAGGTGGCTGAAAAATAGCATAGAATAATCATGATAAGCATAACTATGTATGTTCATGTCCTATTTTAGAAATATTGTGGGGTTGTATTTCAAAGCCCATTCATCGTTTTTCAGCGAATCAAATATCTTTGTAAAGGTATTTTTGTATAGATTCGTTGTTCTTTTCTATATTTTTCTGAATCTTTTAATTTCTAAGTTGAAAATTAGTGGCAAATTCTGTAATAAATCTTAGATGCAATACTTAGGCATGTATTTAGGAAAAAAATTGCATATTTGAAAGAAAAATCATAAATTTAGGAGAAAATTCACATATTTGAAAGAAAAATCATATATTTAGAAGAAAATTTGCATATTTACATATTTTCTACAGAACAATCTTTGTTATCATATATGTATCTTTAATCTAATGTCGAAAACCTGCATTTTTATAGTAGTTAGAAAATTGAGACATAGACCTATAACTTTCTAATTTTGAGTCATAACCAAAAACTCTTCTAGGGTTTCTGTTTCTGAGTTACAAAACCAGAACATAAACATACTTTGCAAAATGAAACAACCAAATAGTCTATCTTCCAAAGAATATTTTTCTTCAACCACTTATCAGATCAAGGTAATCTTGGTGTCATTAAAAAGATAACACCTCAATCTATCTCTATCATTTTTATTAAATTTTTTGAATTTTTAGTGAAGGCGGCTAAAAAATAGCATAGGATAATCGAAATAGGTGAAATCGTACATGTTCATCTTTTGTTTTAGGAATGTTTTTAGGGTTATATCTCAATGGTCATTCTTTATTTTTCAACAAATTAGGTGTTGTTGGAAAAGTATCGTTGTCTAGTATTTCTATTTTTTTATATTTTTAAATGTTTTTTCAAAATTTTAATTTTCTAAGTGAAAAATCAGTGGCAAAGTCTGTTATAGATCTTGAATGAAATATTTGGAAGAAAATTCACATATCTAGAGAAAATTCGCTCATACGAAAGTTAAACAGAAAATGATTGTATTGTATGGAAAAAATAACATGTTTTCCAAAAAACCTTATATTTTGCCAAAATTAACGCGATGACCAAAACTGCAAATGTTGAGTGTTAAAATGTATTAAAATGACCATTTTAACCTTTGCATGTGCATGCCTTCTAAGGATATGTGATTTCTTTTATGACAAACTTAATAATTGATTTTTGACCTAAACATTTAAGGATTTTTTAAAAACACAAAAAATAAATAAAGTATAAAAAAATATCTTTCCATCGACATCTGAATCGTTGAAAAATGATAAACAAACACTAAGAAACAACCCCAATAGTGTTCCAAAAAAATAAAATGAACAGGTGCGGTTGCGTCAAGCCCAATTATTTTATGCTTTTTTTGGCTACTTGCACCAAAAATCTAAAAAAATAATAAAAATGACAGACAAATCAGCACGTTTGTTATGCCCTGACTAGGAACAAGACCACCTTGGACTCCTTAGCTTGTGCACACAAGCACTTAGATAAAAATCGGGTTTGGCGCATGCAGACGCATCACGAAATTACGCACACAGGCACCGTGTGACTCAGCGCTCACAGGCACAGTGAAGATTGCACTCACCGATGCATGCTTGGAAAATGCACACATGCGCAACAGTAACGGTGCACGAAAGCGCCTTAGCCACAATGTGAATTGGCGCCTTGTGAATCCTGCTCCCACATCATCGGTCAAGAAGCCGTGGCTCACGCAGGTCTGCAGTAGCTCGATGCTTCACACTGTTGCTGGCGGTAGGATCATTCAATGCGATAGACTGGATTGTTCTTCAGATCTGTATAAACAAAATGTTGAAAAGGCAACTAATACAGAATTTAAGCAATAGAAGTGTCTATGCACTTAGCTGAAATACGAATTTCAGTATAGAGAGCGTGAGCTCTTTAACACTGACAGCGTTTCATAATTTCAACCTCAATGCTCCAGTCGCGCGTCATGTAAATGAATTTCCTCTGGCAGTTGTCTATCCTCATGATCTAGATCTGAAAAAGGAAATATGATTTGCAAATGTAACAAATCTCAATTTTCCTAATCGACTGATTGCACTTAGCTAGAATTGCTTTAACGATGATCAAGAACTTATTGAAGTTTCTGGATTCGCCGAAAGCTCTCTGGAATCAGCCGATTGCCGATTGGATTGCTGCATCTTCGAGGCTGCTCAGATTGAAGGTTAGGAGATTGTCAAGACGTGGATGTGGAATGAAATGAAGCCAGTGAATGATGATCCTTCACTAGTCAGCAGCAGGACTAGAGAGGCCAAACTCCTCTATGCGAGGCCATCTCTAAATTGGAGCCAAAAAGCATCAAGCTTCATTGATGAAATTCTCACTTACAGACTACTCAAATTCAAATCATAGATTGCCTACAAAATAGTACATGAACACTATTTAAGCTGCTCACTAAATGGCGCCAAAACCAGTTTGGGCAGTCCATGCTTCAAGTCCCTTTGGTGACGCCCTTCAACCCGTTGTTGGAACCATTAAAGTACTGAAATAAGCACACACAGAACTCTATATCTCTAACCCAGTTGGCTAAACTGCTTTGACTGACTAGTTGAGCTCCTCCTACCAAATTTGCTCCTTTTAGTTGGATTCAGCTTGGTCTTCATTGGCATTTTCAGTGAGGCCCGTAACAATCCCTCCCTCTTGAGATTGTCCTCTAAGACAAAAATTAAGATATCTGTTCTTCATGTTGCAATCCCATTCCCATGTGGCGGATGCTTCTCCTTCATTGTTCCATTCAATTAGAAACTTTCAAATTCTCTATATTCCTTTTTGCACTAACTTCGATTTTAGAATGCTTGTCGGCTGTCTTGTAATAGGCTCAAGTATTTCTTCATTTGGAGGTTATCCATGATATGGTTTCAATCGAGAAACATGGAATACCAGATGAATGAGTACACTCGGAGGCAATTTCAACTTATAAGCTACCTCTCCAACTTTTGCCACAACTTGATAAGGACCAAAATACGTAGGTGAAAGTTTAGTTATGGGATTCTTGCTTAGTGAGAATTGTCTGTGGTGGATACGCTTCAACCAAACCCAATCACCAAGTTGAAACTCTCTGTCCTTTCTTTGCTTATTATAGACTTGTTTCATTCTATTTTGAGTACTTTGAATATTCTTCTTAAGGATTCTTAAGATCTCATCTCTTTCCCGCAATTGCTTGTCTATTAAAAGAATATTTGTTGTTCCTTCTTCGTATAAGAGAGTTTGAGGTGGAGGTTTTCCATATACTGCATCATAAGATGTCATTCCTATGGTGGTGTGAAAGGAAGTATTGTAACACCATTCGGCCCATGGTAGATATTCTACCCAATCCTCTTGTTTTTCACTTGTGAAACATCTCAAGTAAGTTTCAAGAGTTTTATTGATCACCTTATAAACACCCTAAATTTTCCTCATCCATTCTCAGAAACCCCTCCTCTCGTAGATGCCAACTCCTGTAGGTCAGTATAGGAGTCTAACCCTAAGTTTATCTAGTTTAGGTGTCATTTCACCATTTTTATCAGTAAAATTCGCATTTTACCCCTAGGTCACCTTAGACACACTGTCAGTCAGAGTTGACCAAGCTCATTCTTAAGTTCAGAACAGTTAGAATGTCAGTCATTTCTAGCTCACCTGAGTTCACGATGAGCGAATCATGTTCATTTCTAACCATTTTAGCTAAAATTAGTCTATTTCTTAAGAAATGAGCTCAATTCTAGCTCAAATTCCAATCAATTATTTCCGAGTCAGTTATTCCCAATCAATTCTGTTCCCTTGAGTCTAATTTGAGCTCACCAGGAGTTCAAGTGGCTTGGTTCCAATTCAAATCTATTTTCCATAGTGTCAGAGTCTACTTTAGCCCATTTCAACTGAAATTAAGCTGAATCTAGTCAGTTAAGCTAGTGTTTGAGCTTCAGATTTAGTTCATCTTAGTATTACTGACCTTCATTCCAGCTCAAACTCAATACATTTTCGTGACCCACTTCACTCCAGTGTTCATTTCTCACCATTTCTCTGAGAATTATGACATTTCTCAATCATTCAGCCTAGGAGTTTGGTTAAGTCAATGTTATTTTAGTTCCTCTAAGTTTAGAAACCCTCGAATCTAGTTTAAATTAGTCAAGACCAATTCAAACCTCGTTTTCAGTGTCACTCTATGCCCTATAGGGGCAAAATCATTTCTCAAATCATTTTGTCTGAAATATCATTTCTATCATTCTTTAAGCTGGTACAACTGCTAATATGGACTCAGAACAATTCTTTTCCTGAAATCTTAGATATATTCGAGACCCAAGTCATATTTAGATCGGATCCAACATCAGATTTGATGTTTAATCATCATTTTTCATCCTCGGACAGGAATTCTCAATTCCTCATCTCTGCCAGGGGTCTGGGACTTCAAATCCCTCATCCAGGGTCTGTGTTTCGCATATCATTTTATATCATTTCATATAATTTCTTGACATTTTATTTCATTTTATCGCATTGCATGTCATTCTCGAGATCCAGCACTCTGGTTTTTCAAAATCTTTAATCCAGATTCGAGTTTTAAAACCTTATTTCGAAATTAATTTTAAAAACTTGGGTTTTAAATCGACATTTGTCATTCGGCTAACCCTCAGGGATTTATATTCTTTTATTTCAAAAATATTTTCCTTAGAAAAGTGATTTGGATTCATTTTGAACTCGTTTTTTAACCAATTTCTAATTTTATCGAATTTCTTCAAGTGGGGCCCACACTGCACGGGTGCAAACCTTGATTTTTTCATATTTATTTGATTTCATTTCATTTCCATGTCTTACACATTTCAAAAATGCAAAAATATTAGTGAGTCTAGGTGTCTTTTTGAAGTTTTTCAAAAAAATATATTTTTAATCCCTTTATTTTCAAGTTTTTAAAATCATTTTTTGAAAAATCAAATGGGGCCCAGAGTAGGTGGTGCCACATTTGAAGGTGTTTAGGCTAGTTTAGGGTTTAGTTAGTGTTCAAGTTATATTAAAAGTTTGAAAAGGTAAAAATTGATTTTAAAACTCCACCTTTATTTTAGTATTTTTAAAACTTTGTTTTTAACTTTTAATTAGGGTTTTAAAAACCAAATGTGGACCCACATAGGGGGCACCACATTTGAGGATTTTCAAAGTTAATTAGGACTCAATTAGTGTTAATTAGTTAGTGCCTTGTTAGGTTAAAACTCCCATGTAGAAATCGCCCCCCTCTTAATTAGTTTTAATTAAGAGAGTTTCGACAAAATGGAACTCTCTAATTAAGGTTTTAAAAAAAATATAAAAGGGGCTATAGAGGGGTCGACCAGCTCATCTCTCCCTCTCTCATCTGAGTTCTCTCTCAGCCTCCTTCCTCCTTCATTGGTGTAGCCAACGTGAGTGCCTCCTTCTTCTTCCCCTTTTTTTTATCTTATTTTTTTTTACGTATTTTCCACCATTATTGCTTCTATGTATTGGCTTTTCTTTAATTTTTTGTTCAAGGAACCCTAAAAATAATTCAAGATGATGATCTGCTGATCATCCATAGTTATTTTAACATTTTTTATCCGTTGGATTCGTTGGAAATTCGATTATTATGTTAAATGCCCGAAAAAGATCAAGATTCGACCTTTTTATAGGTCGAATCCCTCTTTTAATGGCTAAATCAAAATCTCAGCCATGCTTTCCTATTTTTTTTATTTCATCATATTCATGTTTATTTTAGTTGTTCAAGCATGAAATCATGATTCATTGCATTATTTACATGTTTTTTTATGTTTTTAGCATGCTTAAACAATTTTATTTCATTCTAGGGTTTTAGATTCCATATTTGCAAATTTGGCCTTCTGTTAATGCAATTATTTTACTAGTCTATACTCATTAATAAAATCTAAATTTTTTATGGTGAGATCATGCATATATCCACGGTTTTCCATAAAAAAATTAGAATTTTTTGATCTGTAACCCTATTTTCAAAAATTAAAGTCAGAACCTATTTTTTGAGTTAGGAAAATGCTATGAAAATCTAGGAGCATCTTTCTAAAGTCATATCTCCCTCACCTGAGATCAGATCGATGATTTGTAAAAAGCAGCATACTCCTCATGATGTATACTTTAATATATGAAAATTTCATAAATTTCTATGGTGGATTTCTTTGTTTCGTTGATCCAACAACACCTATACTTCTTGAACCGACAGATCCGATTCAGGGCTTGGGTCAAGTTGCCAGAATGATTTCTCCCTAACCGGAGATCGTATTAATGATCCATAAAAACTTACTGATTCATCATGATGTCTAATTTTTGTGATATAATTTTCATAAATTTTCACCATGGATTTCTATTTTCTTAAAGCTCACAATCAGAACCTATATTTCTTGAGTGATAATCTTGATTCGAATAATGGTTCAACTTGCCAGAGCGATTTCTCCCTCATCAAATATTGTTTCGCCAATACGTAAAGAAGGTTCTTTTTGTTATGATTTTTAGTTTGCCTTTGTAAAATTTTATAAATTTTGATCTGGTTTTGCTATGTTTCTCTGAGCCCAAAATCAGATCTGCTTGTTTTACATTGTTACGTATAGGCCAAAATCAGGTACGTATTGTCAGAGTCATATCTCCCTAACCAAAGAACATATTATAGATCTGCAAAAAGAGTTATTTTCATTAATCTGTCTAGTTTCTTTTTGTCAAAGTTTATAAATTTATATTATTGTTTGATATCTTATTCAAGTCTAACAATGTGATAAGTATGTGATTGCAGGTAAAATCATATATTTTTCCTTTTTTATTTAATATTTATATTCAAAATAATCCCAAAAATATATTTCTCAATTGCGTTTTAATTTTAGGGTTATTAGAAGTGTCCATATCAATTTTTATGAATTTTAGAGTTCATTTGATGCATTATTTAGTTATTTCATAAAAATAGAATGGCTGCAAAATCCTAATTCAACTGAAACACGGGCAAAAATTGATTTTTTTCTAATATTTCCATTTTTTTATGAAAAGTTTTATATTTTTAGGATTTGATCATGTTCATAATCATATCAGAGTACTCTTCATCTGATTTGGCTTTCTTTTGAATCTGTTTGGTTCCCAGATTAAAAAAATTACAAAAAACTTTTTTGAAAAACCCTATTTTGCAATAAAGGTTAATTTTCAAGGATATTTTAGTCATTTTCCCAAAATTCTAAATTTCAAAGTTGTTTTTTTTATTCATTTAATTCTGTATCATCCTTTATTGTGTTTATTTCAGGAAAGCATGAAAAAATGTTTATATTCAGATAAATCCATCAATTTCCAGATATTATTGGATAAATACTGAAAAGCCGACATTTTTGCTACTAATATGTTTGCTAATTTTGCAGGGACACTCAAGATTGTATTTTTATTTATTTTTCTTTTTCATTCTTTAATTTATTATTGATGTAAATTGTAATATTAGAATAAGAATTTTATTTTCTGCTTAGATTAGGACTGCATTGCATATAGTTTATTTTTAATAATATTATTTGTGTGATGAATGATGATTCATGCATATTTAAATCTAAAATGGTCTACACTTGATGGAGTTTGTATTTGTGACCATAGCCAAAATACGAACAATATCCAAATTTATCATCTTCTTTTAAGCCACAAATGGCCTACACTCTTAGGCTATTTTCATAAATCATGACACATTTTTCAAAACTTTTCTAAGTATTTTACCCTTTTAGAATCAAATGAATTATATTCAATACATATTTGTGGCCATAGTCAGGGATATGTGGCAAATATATTTCATCTAAATTCTATAAGGCACAACAATCCTTTTTATCAATGGTTTCCCTCAAATTCTTCAGAAAATAGTTTCACAAACTGTATTCATGCATCATCTAGGTTAGATTGCACCATGAAAAGAGTTTCACAAGGCTACACACCCATCCCTTATGATATTTTTCAATTCAATATCAGAAAAATTGATCTTCTCTAAGTCTTTTTCCTCAAAATTGATTTCCTCAGAAACTCCTTTGTTTTTCAAGAAATTTTCAATCTTTTCTGAGTCCAATTCACGATTTTCCTTTCTTCATAAATATTTCCCAAATGTTGCTCATGATTTTTAAAGTATCCTCTTTTCCAAGTATTTCAAAATATTCCAAGCATACCTCATGTTTTCAGTTAAAATTTTTTAAGTCATAGCACATGTCTGATTCTTTATGCATTTAGAAAATAGAACATTGATTTAGACAGTTGAGCAAAGCAAATCACATGATTGATCCTTGGTTTGATTACCCCTAGTTATGGCGTCAGGAACACTTGAACCTCGTATCGACAGGCGAGTTCCTTTCTTGCAATTTTTTCAAAACGGAGGCGAGTTATTTTCAAAACTTTTTTCAAAGGTCAGTTTGACTTGCAAAAGTAAAATTTTACAATGATAACAGGTTTGGCGACTGAGATGGGACCTGTCTTCGCCTGATCAATCTTGTGCCATGCTCTATACAACTTGTCAAAATCGTGTTCTACAATGTCAGCTCTATTTCATGTGAATCTAAGAGCCTAGAATCAAACCCAGTTGACATGGATTGCATGTAGACTTAGGCATGGTTTGGTAGGACCGATTAAGGAGACATTGTTCATGCTCACATAGACTTAGGTCAAATACAATCTTCCTCAATCTAGGATTTGATTGAAAACAATGTTTGCTTCTTATAAATTTTTTAAAACTTTACTTCTTTAGGTCATTAGAGCCTTCTGTTTTCTTGCATATTGATCATATTTCAAAAACAACCCCACCTACTTTTACCTGGCCACCACGTTGTTGGACTTTCTTTAAGAACCATAGTTTAGGACAAAGCCTCACAACTGGGCCACCTATTTGGGTTGATCTCCCCCCCCCACCCTTGCCACGTATCGAGGGCCATAGTCTAAAGTATATCAGCAGACGCTCAAGGATGTTGGAAAACATGAGCCTAGAACCAAAGAAATCATTTTTATGCCACGTACATCAGGATTTGGCTCGAGTATATCGGCATAACATGATTGGACATAGATGATCTGAGCCTTAGAGTTAGGATTAGAGTCCTACAACCATTTCAAATTTCATGCATTTAGAGTCAGCCTTTTAGGTAGTGTTGTATGCACATACTTGTTTGTGCATGATGTGATTGAATGCATCTTAGTTATTTCCTTTTATTCCCTTTATTTTCTTTTTCCAAATAAATTTTTTAAAAATCCTGAATGATTTTAAAAATCC
Organism: Nuphar pumila; assembly: GCF_984573655.1. Classification (NCBI taxonomy): domain Eukaryota; kingdom Viridiplantae; phylum Streptophyta; class Magnoliopsida; order Nymphaeales; family Nymphaeaceae; genus Nuphar; species Nuphar pumila. The sequence continues at coordinate 30,610,694 of NC_143262.1, read as the reverse complement.
CCTATTTTTCATGTATTTTTTTACATTCCCTTTTATTTTTACAAAAGTATAAACACCCCAAATTTTTCACCTTCGCTCATAAACCCTTTTCTCTTTCCATTGGAGCCTGCTCTCTAAATTCTTTAGGAAATCAATGAAATTCCACTAGAGGGGGGGTGAATAGTGAAATACTAAATAGATCGATAAATTAAAAATAGAATGCAATAAGGCACAACACATAAAACACATAATTTATACTGGTTTGGTCAAAACCCTAACCTACATCCAGTCCCCAAGCAAACCACTTGAGCTTTCCACTATAACATCCGAGTTACCGGATAAATAGTACAACACCCTCTTCCTCAGAGGTCTTCTTCTCTCAACAGAGAAGGGGCACACCCTCTTTCACAGAGGTCTTCTTCTCTCAACAGAGAAGGGGCACACCCTCTTTCACAGAGGTCTTCTTCTCTCAACAGAGAAGGGGAACACCCTCTTTCACAAAGGTCTACTTCTTTCAACAAAGAAGGAATACAGTGAATAACAAAAAGTTTACAATACTTTCTATAGAACCTTCAGAATGATATGAATGCACGAATAAAGGATTCTCAGAATGTTCTGTTCTTTTCACTCAGAAGATACTCTTTATCAAAGAGCTATTCTTGACTTTTTCTCTTTCTTTTTCTTTTTCAAGGCTCTCTTTCAAATATCGAATAAGAATTTTTCTCGTTGTAAGCTCACATGTCCTTGTTGAATAAATAATTTGATTGTGTTTATATAACCTTAAAAAAATGGTCATTGCCTTTTTGAAATGATAGTCTTTTTGGGATGTGAGATGTCAAGTCATTTAAAAAAACATCTTTATGGATTTTCGAAAAAGTCTTCTTTTCATAAAAGTAGTATTTGGGGTACACTAGTCGTTGTAATATTTTAGATATGATATATTTTATGTAAAAAGTCTTTTTCTTATAATAGTACATTGAACGTTGGATGTGAAAGCCATCATGTAGTTTTGTCTTTATTCTAATTAATGATTTGTAGTACTTAAGTATTTTATTTAGAAATTGTCACTTCTTTACTTAAATGAGTGTAAGTACAATAAATGCTTTGAGATCTTTATTTGTAAATAGTCATATCAAGAATTGCTTTATGAAATGCTATTTAATGTCTACAGAGAGAATGAAGACTTAAGCAAGTCAACATTCTTGAGTGGGATTAAAATAGTTATTTCTAAAAAGAATTTTAGAGGAGGTATTTAATGTTTTACAAAGAGAATAATGACTTTAAGTAAGTTGACATTCTTGAGTTGTAAAAAGGTAACTAAAGTATTTTCTAAACATATTATATTTGTTTTTCTTTGTCTAGCCGATTTTTATGTTTTGTCTTTTTCTTACACACTTGAAATCATTTCTTTTTATTTCTTTTCAAGTTGTCTTATACATGATAAAAGGTACAATCATTGCTTTTTGAAATATATCATGTCAAAATACCTTTTCCATAAAGGTTTGTAAGAAGGTACACTTATTGGTTTTAAAAAAAAAGGTGCTTTTTGAAACTATCGTATACTTTTATGAAAATATAGCTTTTGGGAATGAGTGACTTTTATGATAAAGTATGTAATATGCAATATGCATGCTTCTGAAGGTTCTGTTACATATGACTCTAAAGAAGAAAAAAGTCTTCATCTTGAGGAAGCCGATCTCTTTAGATGATCTTTAAGAATGCATGGCTCATCAAGCTTTTTCTTCAAGAAGTTTGATTGTACCATGGCTGTACTTGAACAGGAGGTCTCCATCCTTTTGGGTGAGATATCCTTGCATCAAATACTCGTTAGATACATGGCAAAGCATATCCAGTCATAATATAACATTTTTGAAGAAGACATATTATCATATCTTATTAAATCAAATATGATAGTGTATCATATTGTGTATCATCAAAATATAGTTTCTCAACATTCTCCCCCTTTTTGATGATGACAAAATATGCTCCCTTTGTCAAAAAGACATTATGCATAGTAATAATATCATCATAGAAATGCATAAAAAATATCAAAATACTTTTCTCCAGTATTGGAGACCGGTTTTTCTCCCCCTTTGTCATGGACAAAAAGGAAGGGATCATAGTAAATAGAGTTATTACATACCAAAAGAATAAAAAAATATGTTCAATCCGAAGGTGGGGATGTGCAGAGGAGTCTGTCGTGATCCTGCTGGATGGTTTGTAAGGACTGCTGCATCGCGGCTTTATTCTGAAGTATAAGATCCTGTGTTTGTTGGACATCCATGATTGCAGAGAAGTAATCAAATTCAGATGTTGGATCTGCTTCATCAGAGCCATTATTGGCAGTGTGCAGGGACCTTGGATTGAAGGAAGTAGCATTAAGAACCTGTGAGGGAGAGATGATGACTTCATTTTGAAGCGGGACCTTAAAATGTTTTAAAATGGGAGTTATCAAACACCCAAAAGAAAGACGCTTGAATTTTTGAAAGCAAGCAAAGTTGTTGAAGATGATGTTGGACCAGTTTATTGGAGAAGAACAGGAAATTGCGTAGAGAAGGAGAGAGATTTTTCTTGACATGAATCCCTTGCGTGGAAGCTTGGGATAGATATTATAGAAAAGAATTTGTGCGAGCAGTTGAGCATGAGGTTTGAGATTGCTCATGTGCCAGGGAAGATGTGTGAATCGGTTTGAGAGAGGCACTTTTTGAACTACTGACCAGTCCAGTGGTACTATGTTTGCCAGGTCTATGTCGGTGGAAGGAAGGTGTAGAATTTGGCCTAAGGAAAAAGCGTCGAAGATAATCAGGTGTCCTCGGACTTTGCTAGTGATGGTAGTTTGGTCATGATCAGTGGAAAGATTTGTGTAGAATAATCTAACAAGTTCAGGATAGTAGGCAGCTTGGAATGAGGATCCTAGTAGGTGTTTAAATTCGGGGAGAGAGTTGTCAAGATTAAATGATGAGAAGTCTTCGTAGTGAACTAAGCTACCTTCATGAATAGGAAGTGAACAAATGTGGTGGTAGTGGTAAATCAGATCAGGATATCTTAGATCTGCGGCGGTGATCACGTTGTTGGAGGAGGAAGCCATTGAAAGTACTTGGTCGAATAGAAACTTAGAAAGAAGAACTTGGAGAGAATGATAGCTTGGATAGTGAAATTCGAGTGGAATGGTGAGGGATGAACCAATCTATTAAATAGAAGGAAGAAAATAATTGTGATACAAAATGAATAACATTTGAAGTGAATGATTTTTGAATAAAGAAATTCGTGAGTTGTAATTTAAGAGGCTTGTGAATGATAAATCAAATCAATTTTTGGAAGATAGTGTATTATATTAGTGTGAATGACAAGAAGGACAAAGTTATACAAATAATTTTTCTATAAAGAGAAAAAATGCTATGGAAGAGTTTATCGAATAGTGGGATGTGTCATGCTTTGAGTATGGAGTGCCCCATTAGAATATATGTGTGATGAATGAATAAAGTCAAGAAGGTGAGTAATCTATAGATTTTAAAGATTTTCGTGTGAGGAAGTGTGGCCTAATAGAACAAACAACTTTTTATATAAGGTTTTTACTTTATGTGAAAGCATTCTAAATTCGTGAAGAAGGAGTTTGGAATAAGACAAAAAAGATATATGAGTGAGATGCAATAATTTATTATTTAAGAAGTGTTTTTATGGATATGCGTGGAAGGAGTGAGAATAGTCATAAAGAGAGGTGATGCTATATACGAATTTGGAGTGAGATAATAATCACTTGAGGTTAGATATGAGATGTATGACATAAAGTAAAGTTATGATTGACATGAATTGATGTTTTGCTTAAAGGACATGGTTTCAATGAATCTCGTTTGGAGGGAGTTCATGGTTTTTGAAAAAGATGAATTTAAAAAAAGATGTAAAGGGGTCAATAGTTACGAATGGAGGCTCACTTTGTATGAGATAGAGAGAGAAAAGGATGGTACTAAAAGTACTTATAAAAAATGAAGGACAAGTTGTCGAGAATGAGTTTTCACAATAATTTTTATAAAAGGTGTGAAGGATAAAAAGACAAAAGTAGATTGTACTTAAGATATGATATAAAAGATGACATAAATCATTAAATAGTAAAACTGTACGAGAAATATTAAAGAACTTAACTTTGAAAAAGGTGGTGAATGAAGAAAACAAAAAAAACAAGAAGGATAAACATTCGATTATGACTCAAGTTTGAAAAACAAGATTTCTTGATAGGATGAAAGGAAGTAATGAAAACGGATATTTCATTTGATGATAAGAAACGAAAAACAATGAGTAGTAATAAGTGAGGAATATAATATCATGTTGGAGATGGGCTGGCTTGTCGTAAGAGAGGTTTTCACAAAAAGACAAAAGTGATTAAGAAGGTGTTATGAGATGAGTGATGTGAACGATGTCATGATAGTTTTACTTAATGTAAATGGTTCTTATGGATATGTGTGAAAAGAAATAGGACAATGAGATATTATTGATGTGTACTTGAAAGATGACAAGTTAAAAGACATAAAGAATGTGCGATGATGAAAGTGTTTTTATGAATGTTTAGAGTATACGTGAATATGGAGACACAGTTTGACTATAAAGAAAATGTATATGATAGATAAAAGAAAAGATCGATAAGAAGGAATCGTTTTTTTAAAAAAAAAAAAGTTTTATCAGAACTCATAAGATGTTTTAATCCAAATAAGTGTGATTAATTATAAGTCACTTAATTTGCATATTCTTAATTCTCTTCTGATTCGTGTAAAGTCTTCATGTTTTAAAGGTTTAGTGAAGATGCCTGCTAACTGTTGATTAGTGGGTATAAATTCGAGTTTGATTATGTTGTTTAAGACTTGTTCTCTTAAGAAGTGATGTCTTATTTGAATATGCTTAGTTTGTGAGTGCAAAATAGGATTTTTAGATAAATTTATAGCACTAGTATTATCACAGAAAATAGTTGTATTTTCAAATTTTAAACCAAAGTCTTTTAAAGTTTGTTTCATCCAGATGACTTGTGTGCATGCTAGGCTAGCAACTATGTATTCAGCTTTAGTAGTTGATAATGATACACAGTTTTGTTTCTTACTGAACCATGAAACTAGTGAGTGCCCTAGCATATGACATGTTCCACTTGTGCTTTTTCTGTCAGATTTACTTCCAGCAAAGTCAGCATCACTGTATGAGATTAAATCAAATGTAGAAGATTTTGAATAAAATAATCCAAAATCAACTGTGTCATTTAAATATCTCATTATTCTTTTTACAGCTTTAAGATGTGATTCTTTTGGATTTGACTGAAATCTAGCACACAAGCAAACACTGAACATGATATCTGGACGACTAGCAGTTAAATAAAGTAGTGATCCTATCATACCTCGGTATACCTTTGTGTCCACAGACTTACCATCTTCATCTTTGTCCAAAACAGTAGTTGTGCTCATAGGAGTATTCTTTGAAGCAGTTGAGTTCATGTTGAACCTCTTCAGAAGTTCATGAGCATACTTAGATTGATTGATGAAGACTCCATCCTTGGTTTGCTTAATATGCAGTCCAAGAAAGTAGGTGAGTTCTCCCATCATACTCATTTCAAATTCTTTCTGCATGGACTTAGAAAAATCTTCATAGAGAGTGCTGTTAGTAGATCCAAAGATGATATCGTCCACATAAATTTGAACAATTAGGGTATGATTATTCACTATTTTCACAAATAGAGTAGAGTCTGCTTTGCCTACAGAAAAACCAGTTTTTAATAAAAAAGTTTTGAGTCTGTCATACCAAGCACGAGGTGCTTGTTTTAATCCATATAAGGCACGTTTTAGTTTGAAAACATGATCTGGATATTATTCATTTTCAAAGCCTGGAGGTTGTTTTACATAAACTTCTTCATTTATAAAACCATTTAGAAAAGCACTTTTAACATCCATTTGATACAATTTGAAATCCATATAGCTTGCATATGCTAAAAACATTATAATAGATTCAAGTCTAGCAACAGGAGCAAATGTTTCATCAAAGTCAATACCTTCCTCCTGGTTGTATCATTGAGCTACTAGTCTTGCCTTATTTATTATAACATTACCTGTTTCATCTAGCTTGTTTATGAAGATCCATCTTGTCCCAATGATCTGATGATCCTTTGGTCTTGGTACAAGATCCCAAACATCATTTCTTTGGAATTGATTCAGTTCTTCAGTCATGGCTAGCATCTAGAACTCATCGATGATGGCTCCATCAATCTTCTTTGGTTCAAGTTGAGAAATGAATGCCATGTTTGCAATCCGTTTCAGCTGAGCTCTAGTTTGAACTCCCTTGGTCAGGTCTCCCAAAATCTGCTTTTGAGGATGATCTTTGATTTCAACAAATGTTCTTTGATGATCATCTTCATTAGATTTAGCTGTGTTATCTAGGAATAAATCTGTACTTTCAACATCATCATCGTTAGTCTGCTTAAGAACAGATTGCTCAATAGATTCACAAAAACTGACATGCATAGATTCTTCAATAGTATATGAACTCTTATTGAAAACTCTGTATGCTTTACTATGACTTGAATATCCTAAGAATATGCCTTCCACAGATTTAGCATCAAATTTATGCAGGTTATCTTTTGTATTAAGGATAAAGCATTTACTTCCAAAGACTTTAAAATAGTCTATTCTTGGAGTTCTGTCATAGAATAATTCATAAGGAGTTTTATTTAATAAGGGCCTAATAAGAACTCTATTTGTTATATAGCATGCAGTATTAACAGCTTCTGCCCAAAAAGATTTAGCAAGATTATTATGTTGGAGCATAGTTCTAGCAGATTTCTGAAGGGTTCTATTCTTTCTTTCTACTACACCATTTTGAGGTGCAGCTCTAGGAAAGGCAAAGTTATGAGAAATACCATGCAAGTTACAAAAATTTATAAAAAGTTCATTATCAAATTCTCCTCCATGGTCACTACAGATTTTTATAATAGAACAAGATTTTTCATTTTGTAACTTTTTACATAAAATTTCAAATTCACAAAACGTATCACTTTTGTTTTTCAAAAATATAACCCAAGTAAATCTTGAGTAATCATCTACAATGACAAAAGCATATTTATTATGATTAACACTAGCTACTCTAGAAGGGCCAAAAAGATCCAGGTGGAGAAGCTCTAAAGGTCTTTTACTTGAAACAATATTTTTTGATTTGAAAGATGATTTTGACAATTTTCCTAATTGACATGCATCACAAAAATAGTTCTTTTTTAAAAAATATTTTAGGTAACCCACGTACTAACTTGTTTTTAGCTAATTTAGACATGTATTTGGAGTTAACATGACCCATTCTCATGTGCCATAAATGTTGAGTGTCATTATTAGCTATAAGGCAATGTTCAGTAATGTTTTCTAGGTATAATTCATATATATTATTTCTTCTTATACCTTTTAAAATGATGTTTTCGTTGGTGTCTGCTATAAGACATGCATCATGTTTAAAGCTAACATTATAACCTGTGTCACACATTTGACTTATACTTAGAAGGTTATGTTTTAAGCCTTTAACAAGGAGAACATCTTTGATAAGAGGTTTATCAATATTGCCAATATTACCAATACCAATTATCAAACCTTTGTTGTTATCTCCAAAGGTGACAGTTCCTCCTTCTTTACGATGAAGAACAACAAAAAGATCTGGATGTCCTGTCATGTGTTTTGAACATCCACTGTCTAGTATCCATCTGTTCTTCTTCTTTGGAGCCTGCAAAATATCAAGTAAAAATCCTTTGTGGTACCCAATCGGATCCCTTTTTGTTAGACTTAGGAACCCATATCCATTTTGATTTGGGTTTGTCTATAACTTTAGAGGAGTACAAGGAATTAAAATAATACTCCTTTTTAGGTTCAGAAGAACCTTTGACAAAAGTGGTCTTTTGATTCATACAAGAAGGTTTGTTAAAATGAGAGTAGCCAATACCATTCTTATAGAAAGAGACTTTTTGAGAGGATAGGAGTTTATCCAGGTTCTTTTTTCCTTTAGTAAACTTGAAAACCGTTTTCATAAGGTTCTCAGTTTTACTTTTTAATTCTGAAATTTCTACTTTAAGATTTTTAGTCTTGGAGCTAGTAGAAGAGATTTCAGAAGTAATCAGAAAATTTTTCTTTTGTAACTCAAAATTTTCAATATTGAGTTTTTCATTTTTCAACATAAGCTCTAGATTTTCAGATTTCAAATGTTTATTTTTGAGAATCGTTTTTCTTGATTCTTCAAAAAGTTCCTGAAAAGCATTTTGAAGATCTTCAAAGGAGAAGTCAAGGGATTCACTTACAGAGCTTTTTGCCATGAAGCACATGTTGGTGGTTTCAGCTTCATCATCACTTGACTCTTCACTTGTGGATGGTTCTGAATCATCCCATTGAGCATGCAGAGCCTTTTTCTTGAAGAACCTCTTCTTTGGTTCCTCAGTTTTGGATTTTCTTTTGAGAAGAGGACAGTCACGTCTCAAGTGACCTGGCTTATTACACTGATAGCACATGGAATCTTCCTTAGAGTCTTTTCTTTCTTTGTGCTTATTTGGAAGCCGGTTCTTTCTCATGAAGCGCTGAAATTTTCTGGTGAGTAGCGCAATTTCAGATTTTTTTTTAAGTCCTCATTCTCAAAAAAAGCTGGGAAGGCTAGAGTTTTCTTTGTAGGTTGTTCCTCTTCCCTTCTTTCCTTCATATGGACTTCATAGGCCATAAGATTGCCTATTAAGTCGTCCAGAGTAAGCTTGGATAAATCTTGAGCTTCTTCAATAGCTGTAGTCTTTTTCTCCCAATCAGTTGTGAGAGATCTCAAGATTTTCTTCACCTTATCTGTCTGAGAATAGGTTTCTCCCAGAGATTTCAGGTCGTTGGTGATGTTGGTGAATCTAGTAAACATCTCTGTGATGGGTTAATCTTTGTTCATCTTAAACAACTCATATTTACGAACTAGAGATGAGATTTTGGCTTCTTTTACTTTGTTGGTTCCTTCATGAATAACCTCTAAAGAATGCCAAATATCATAAGCAGATTCACAAATGGATATTCTGTTGAATTCATTCTGATCAATTGCACAAAAAAAAGCATTCATAGCCTTTGTATTTAGATTTTCCATTTTCTTTTCTTCATCAGACCATAAGCTATAGTCTGCAGATGGAGATGTGTATGGATGCTCAACAATTTTTCATACAACAAAATCTATGGACTTGAAAAATATAGCCATTCTGCATTTCCAGTATCCATAGTTAGAGCCGTTGAAGAAAGGAGGATGAGATGCGTGTTGACCTAAAATATCACAAGCATAAGAGGTAGATGCCATTTGTGCTGGAAGACTTGTTATGTTGAAACCAGCAAACCTGCTCCGATACCAAATGAAATTCCACTAGAGGGGGGGTGAATAGTGAAATACTAAATAGATCAATAAATTAAAAATAGAATGCAATAAGGCACAACACATAAAACACAGAATTTATACTGGTTCGGTCAAAACCCTGACCTACATCCAGTCCCTAAGCAAACCACTTGAGCTTTTCACTATAACATCTGAGTTACCGGATAAATAGTACAACACCCTCTTCCTTAGAGGTCTTCTTCTCTCAACAGAGAAGGGGCACACCCTCTTTCACAGAGGTCTTCTTTTCTCAACAGAGAAGGGGCACACCCTCTTTCACAGAGGTCTTCTTCTCTCAACAGAGAAGGGAAACACCCTCTTTCACAGAGGTCTACTTCTTTCAACAAAGAAGGAATACAGTGAATAACAGAAAGTTTATAATACTTCCTATAGAACCTTCAGAATGATATGAATGCATGAATGAAGGATTCTCAGAATGTTTTGTTCTTTTCACTCAGAAGATACTCTTTGTCAAAGAGCTATTCTTGACTTTTTCTCTTTCTTTTCTTTTTCTTTTTTAAGGCTCTCTTTCAAATATCGAATAAGAATTTTTCTCGTTGTAAGCTCACATGTCCTTGTTGAATAAGTAGTTTGATTGTGTTTATATAGCCTTAAAAAAATGGTCGTTGCCTTTTTGAAATGATAGTCTTTTTGGGATGTGAGATGTCAAGTCATTTCAAAAAACATCTTTATGGATTTTCGAAAAAGTCTTCTTTCCATAAAAGTAGTATTTGGGGTACACTAGTCGTTGTAATATTTTAGGTATGATATATTTTATGTAAAAAGTCTTTTTCTTATAATAGTACATTGAACGTTGGATGTGAAAGCCATCATGTAGTTTTGTCTTTATTCTAATTAATGATTTGTAGTACTTAAGTATTTTATTTAGAAATTGTCACTTCTTTACTTAAATGAGTGTAAGTACAATAAATGCTTTGAGATCTTTATTTGTAAATAGTCATATCAAGAATTGCTTTATGAAATGCTATTTAATGTCTACAGAGAGAATGAAGACTTAAGCAAGTCGACATTCTTGAGTGGGATTAAAATAGTTATTTCTAAAAAGAATTTTAGAGGAGGTATTTAATGTTTTACAAAGAGAATAATGACTTTAAGTAAGTTGACATTCTTGAGTTGTAAAAAGGTAACTAAAGTATTTTCTAAACATATTATATTTGTTTTTCTTTGTCTAGCCGATTTTTATGTTTTATCTTTTTCTTACACACTTGAAATCATTTCTTTTTATTTCTTTTCAAGTTGTCTTATACATGATAGAAGGTACAATTATTGCTTTTTGAAATATATCATGTCAAAATACCTTTTCCATAAAGGTTTGTAAGAAGGTACACTTATTGGTTTTAAAAAAAAAGGTGCTTTTTGAAACTATCGTATACTTTTATGAAAATATAACTTTTGGGAATGAGTGACTTTTATGATAAAGTATGTAATATGCAATATGCATGCTTCTTAAGGTTCTGTTACATATGATTCTAAAGAAGAAAAAAGTCTTCATCTTGAGGAAGCCGATCTCTTTAGATGATCTTTAAGAATGCATGGCTCATCAAGCTTTTTCTTTAAGAAGTATGATTGCACCACAGTTGTACTTGAACAGAAGGTCTCCATCCTTTTGGGTGAGATATCCTTGCATCAAATACTCGTTAGATACATGGCAAAGCATATCCAGTCATAATATAACATTTTTCAAGAAGACATATTATCATATCATATTAAATCAAATATGATAGTGTATCATATTGTGTGTCATCAAAATATAGTTTCTCAATATTCAGTTGGTCGACATCTGAGCCAGGACTATAAAGAGCCCAAATTTTACCCCAAATTCAAATATTTCAAAATTCAATATCTATTTTGGCTCAATTTCAATTATCAATTTTCATCATTGAACAAGAATGTTCATTTCTTTGTTTCTCCCAGGGGCCCGAGACTTCAAATCCCTCATCCAGGGTTTGCATTTTGCATCTCATTTCATATCATTTTTGTATCATTTCACATTATATCATTCCATATCATTTCATGTCATTTCACCGCATTGCATAGCATTACATGTCATCCTCGAGATCCAACACTCTGGTTTTTCAAAATCTTCCAATCCAGATTCGATGTTAAAACCTTTCTTTCAAAAACAATTTCAAATACTTGGGGTTTAGATCAATATTTTGCCATTGGTCAACCCTCGGGATCTTTATTTCAAAACATTTCCTTTAAAAAGCGATATGGATTCATTTTAAAACCAAATTTTTAACTGATCTCAATTTTTAGATGAGACCCATCTATAGGTGGTGTTGCTTCTAGATTCTTTCATTTTCTAAATTTCTCAAATTTCAGAGTTTTAGTTGACTTAGGACTCTGTCTTTTCACCTTTTTGAACTTTTTTCAAAATTCTATTTTGGTTTTAAATCAGAGGTAGTCTTATCCCTAGTTTATTTCTTTCATTTTGGCCAAAATATTAGAGTTTCAATCAGACTAAGACTCTATCACAGAGTTTCAGTCGGATTAGAACTCTATCTCTTATTGATATTTTTACCTATTTTCAAGAGAATCTTTCAAAATCTTTCATTTGGCCCAAAATTTTAGAGTTTTAGTTGGACTAGGACTCTGTCTCGAAGTTTTAGTCAAATTAACACTCTATCCCGATTTCATCTTTTATTTCTATTTTTCACTTGTTTTAAAAAACCTTCTTATCTGACTTTCAAAAGACAAAAATTTTAGAGTTTCAGTTGGACTAGAACTCTATCACAGAGTTTCCGTCATAATAAGACTCTGCCTTTCACCTCTATTTTTACCTGTTTTCAAGAAAACCTTTTAAAATCTTTTAAAACTTTTCATTTAAACCAAAATCATAGAGTTTCAGTCGGACTAGGACTCTACCACAGAGTTTTAGTCAGATTAGGACTCTATCTTTCGCTTCTATTTTTACCTATTTTCAAGAAAATCTTTCAAAATCTTTCGAAAGAAGTCAAAATGCTAGAGTTTTAGTCAGATTAGGACTCTGTTCTAGAGTTTCAGTTAGATTAGGACTCTAACCCTGACTTCATTTTTTGAAAAAATCTTTCAAAAACTTCTTTATTTATCTTTCAAAAATCAAATTTCAAAATTTCAGGACTTTATTATAGAGTTTTAAAATTTTAGGACTCTACCCTAGAGTTTCAATTGGTCTAAAACTCTACTTTGATTTTATCTTTTTACTTTTATTTTACTTATTTTTTGAAAACATATTCAATTCTAAGAGTTTCAAAATTTTGGGACTCTATTCTAGAGTCCCAGTTGATTAGGTCTCTAACCTTGGTTTCATCTTTTTGTTCATTTTTACCAATCTCTGAAAGAGATCTTTTAAAACCTCTTCGTTTGTCTTTCAAAAACCAAAATTTAAGAGTTTCAAAATTTTAGGACTCTAGTCAAGAGTTTCAGTTGGTTTATGACTCTAATTTTCTCGAATTTGTCCTTTGCTTTTATTCCTATCTGTTTCAAAAACTTTTTTTTATCTTTATTTTAACCCGTTCAAAAACTCAGATGCGAGGCCCACATACCTGGAGCCACATTCGAGAGATTTTTAATTCATCTAGGACTCTAGAGGATTTAAAATTTTGATTTTCACCTTTTGTTTCAAACCCTTTTGAAAATTTGGTTTTTAACCCCTTTATTTTCAGGTTTATAAAATCATTTTCTAAAAACTCAAATGGGGCCCACAGTAGGTGGCACCACATTTAAAAGAAGTCTAGGTTAGTTCAAGTTTAGTTGGTGTCCTAATTGAATTAGAATTTCAAAAAGATCAAAATTGATTTTAAAAACTAACCTTTGTTTTCACTTTTTAAAACATCATTTTTAAAACCTTGAAATTAGAGCTTTTAAATTCAAATGTGGGCCCATAATAGGTGACACCACATTTGGATTTGTTTTATGCTAGTTAGGACTTAATTATGTTAGTTAATTAGTGTCTTGTTAGGTTAGAACACTCCACAAAAACGGCCCCCCCTTAATTGAGTTAATTAAGAAGAGTTTTGAGAAAATAAAACTCTAAAAAATCTAACCTAATGAAACTCTATAAATAGAGGTCATAGGGGGTCAACCTTCACATTCTGTTCTCACCCTATCTCTCTCCCAAAATTCGTGGTTCTCTCCTCTCCCTCGGCCTTCCTCCTTCCTCCATTGGTGTAGCCAAGGTAAGCCTTCCTTCTTCTTCCTTTTCTCCTTTTTTTTTATTTTTTATGAATCTTTGCCATTGCCGCCCCTATGCATGAGCTCTTTTCATTTTTTTTGTTCAAGATGCATGCTCCATGACCCAAAAAGATGATCTACTAACCATCCATAGGGTTTTATAAGTTTTTGATCCGTTAGATTTGTTGGAGAATAGTTTATTATGCTAAACGCCCAAAAAAGATCGAGATTCGACCGTTCAATGGTCGAATCCCCCTTTTAATGGCTAAATCAAATTTCAACCATGTTTTCCTTAATTTTTTTTATTTTATCATATTAATATTTATTTTATGTGTTTAAGCATGAAATCATGATTCATTACATTATTTTTTATTTTTTTTATGATTTTACATGCTTAAATTAGGTTTATTCGTGTGCTTTAGTGATAATATGTGCTCTTGATTCCGGGCATGCAGGAACAATGTTATTTTATGTGCATTTTTTTGTCATTAAATTCTGATTTTTTTAGGGTTAAACCGTGCATGCATCAATGACTTTACATAAAAAAATGGATTATTTTGAGTTCTGTAACTCTACTAAAAAAAATTAAAAACCAAACTCTGATTCTGCTACCGTGAGAGCATTGTACAAAATCAGGTACGGTTTGTCAAAGTGATATCCATCTCATCAAAGATCTGATCGATGATTCGTAAGTTGCAGTGCATTTGTTATGATATCTAATATATCCTATGAAATATTTAGATTTTTTAAGGTAGTTTATTATTTTTCCTCTATCAGAAATCAGAATCTTTTTCACAACAACCGTTATAGATCGTTTAAGCCCTAGTTCAATGTGCATGAATCGTATTTCTCCAACCAGAGATTCAATCAATGATCCGTAAAAAGTTATGGATTCAGCAACATGTCTAGTTTTATCAGTATGATTTCTGTAATTTCTGAACACTGTCTGCTATTTTTAATTGAGCCAAAATCAGAATTGTCTTTTCTGAAGCCATTACGTATTCGCTGAAATCAAGCGTATATTGTCAGAACAATATCTCTCTAACAGGAGATGAATTTTCTGATATGTAAAAAAGAATATATTTTTTTATTTGTCTAGTTTCTTTATGTGAAATTTCACTATTTTTCATTACTGTTTGATACCTGATTCAGGTCTGGCACTGCGACAGGTACGTGCCCGTAGGCGAAATCACATATTTTTAGATTTTATTTAACTTTTTTATATTAAAATAATCTCAAAAATTCTATTTTTAAAATTTATCTTAATTTTAGGGTTATCAGAAGCATACATGTCGATTTTTGTGAATTTTAAAATTCATTTGATATATTATTTGGTTAAATCATGAAAATGAATGCCCACTGAGTCCCGATTCAACTGAAACACAGGAAAAATTAATATTTTTATGATATTTCAATCTTTTTAGAATTTTTTTTTTTACATTTTTAGGGTTTGATCATGTTCATAATCATGCTAGGATACTTCACACCTAATTTGATATTGATTTAAATCCTTTTGATCCCTAAATTAAAAGTTTTACAAAAATCTTTTCTCAAAATCCTGATTTCAAGGCCATAGTCTTGTTTTCAGGGGCATTTTGGTTATTTTTCCTAAAAATTTTAAATTTCAAAGTTATATATTTTTATTATTTATTTAATTTTTCATCATTTTTTTATTATTTTTATCTCAGGGAAGCATGAAAAAAGTCTTATATCTGGATAAATCCCTCAATTTCCAATACTGTTCGATAAATCCAAAAAAGCCGATATATCTTTACTAACAAGTTTTGCAGGGACACTCAAGACTGTATTTTTTTTTCTTTATTTTAATTTATCATTGATATAAATTGTAAAAATTTGGAATAAGAATTTAATTTCCTACTTAGAATAGGGCTGCATTGCATATAGTTTATTTCTTTAAATAATGTCAATGTGTGATGGATGATGATTCATGCATATTCAAATCTACCATAGACTACACGAATGACACGTGCACTAGCTTCTAAGGAGTTGATAAACTCGGTGAGTTTCATATTTGTGGCCATAGTCAGAATACGAACAAAACTCAGATTTATCATCTTTTTCTAAGCCATAAATAGCCTACACTCTTAGGCATTTTCAGAAATCATAGCATATTTTCTAAACTTTTCTAAGTATTTACTCCTTTTAGAATCAAATGAGATATATTCAATACGTATTCATGGCTATAGTCAGGGATATGTAAAGAATTTATTTCATCTAAGTTCTATAAGGCACAAAAATCCTTTTTTACAAACGATTTTCATCAAAATTCTTTAGAAAATATTTTCTCAAATTGCATTCATGAATCATCTAGGTTAAATTTCATCATAAAAGGATTTCACAAGGTTACACACCCATCCTTTTGATCAATTCAAGAGTTCAAAACTCAAAAAATTTGTTTTTTCTCAAAAATCTCCAAAGTTTTTTCAGAATTTGATTTTCTTAAAAAGATCTCATTTTCTTCAAAAATTAATTTTTTTTCTTCAAAAGTATTCTCCCAATGTGATTCACGATTTCCAAAGCATCCTTTTCCCAAGCATTTTCAAATATTCAAAGCATACATCATGTTTTCAATCAACATTTTTAAAAAATTTATAGCACATGCCTGATTCTTTGTGCGTTTAGAAATAAAACATCAATTTAGACAAGTTGAGCAAAGCAAAGCTTAAGGTTGATCCTTGGTTCGATTACCTCTGGTTATGGTGCCAAGAACAGTTGAACCTCATACCAATTGACGAGTCCCATTCTTTAATTTTTTTTTTGTATTTTAAAACAGATGTGAGTTATTTTTAAAATCTTTTTCAAAGGCCAGTTTAACTTGCAAAAGTAAAATTTTGTAATGATAATAGGTTTGGTGACCAAGATGGGACCTGTCTTCGCCTGATCAATCTAGTGCTTTGCTCTATTACACTTGTCAAAATCGTATTCTACAATGTTAGCTTTATATCTTGTGAACCTAGGAGCTTAGAATCAAACCCAACTGACCTAGATTGCATGTAGACTTAGGCATGGTTTGATAGGATCGATTGAGGAGACATTATTCATGCTCATATAGACTTAGGTCAAATACAACCAATTCAATCTAGGATATGATTGAAAACAATGTTTGCTTCTCATAATTTTTTCAAAATTCTACTTTTTTAGGTTATTAGAGCCTTCTATTTTCTTGCATGTTGATCATGTTTCAAAAACAACCCCACCTACTTTTACCTGGCCACCACGTAGCTGGGCTTTCTTCCAGAACCGTAGTTCGAGACAAAGCCTCACAACTGGGCCACCTATTTGGGTTGATCCCCTCCTGCCACGTACCAAGGGCCATAGTCCAAAGTATATCGGTTGGCGCTCAAGGATGTTGAAAAACATGAGCCTAGAACCAAACAAAATCTTTTTATGCCACGTACATCAGGCCTCAGATCGAGTATATCAGCATAGCATGATTAAACACAAATGATCTAAGCTTTAGAGTTAGGATTAGGGTCCCACAACAATTTCAAAACTTGTGCATTTGGAGTCAGTTTTTTAGGGAATGCTGTATGAGCACACTTGATTGTGCAGAATATGATTGAATGTTATTTCTCTTAATTTCCTTTGTTTCCTTATATTTTCCATAATTTTTCTAAAAATACTGAACGATTTTCAAAACCCCCTATTTTCCATTTATTTTCATATATTACCTAACATTCCTATTTATTTTCTCAAACCCTGGATGATTTTTCAGAAAAATCCTCTATTTTTTTCTCAAAACTCCATGAGATTTCCTATCCTTCCGTTCCTCTAGATCTCAAATTTTCAGCCTTGTTTTGATCCTACCTGCAACTTTTTTAAAAATCATGTATACTCTTCAAGTCTTATCTGAAAGTGCAGTAGGATCGAGGCAACAAGCACTAGAGGGGGGGGTGAATAGTGCTTTTAAAAATTGTCTGCGGAATATTGACGAATTTTGCAATTTGAAAAGCAAACACACAAAGAACACAATAATTTATCCTGGTTCGGTCTTTCCCGACCTACATCCAGTCCCCAAGCAAAACCCGTTTGAGATTTCCACTATCAACCTTGTGTAACTACAAGATCATACATAGACCAAATCTGATCCCACTTCCAGTAACACACCTACTGAAAGCAAACAACTCCTTTAAACCAAGGAATCCTTTATTTTACAGAAAATAAGTAACAACTTACAATACAACCTATGAACCCTTCTTTTGAATGCAAATGTGATGCAATTGGCTTTTGAGGTTGTTGAAATACTCTACTCACGAATTCACTATCTCTCAAAGGAATTTGAGTGAAAAGCTGAAGTGAAAAATATCAAGTGAGTGAGAAAATAAATACTTGAATGAATAGGAGTGAAAAGCAAGAAGTAATTCAATTGAATTTGATTTCAAGTTGTTTTGAGTGTAAAATGCACTCATATTTATAGTTGAAAGTTTCCATACGTTGAGGGTATGAAAGGGTGTCAAAACAGTTCATTTTGAACGATCAAAATGTTTGAAAAACGAAAAGACACGCCTTTTTAAAGTTTCAGGAAAAACGGTAAAATTAGTCGACTGAAACAGTAGTTAGTCGACTAATAGTTAGTTATTAGTAGACTGACAGTTATCGTCGGTCGACTGATCTGTTTATCGAGCCGTTTGAAAATCTGAAATTTTGAAACTTAGTCGACTGATATTATCATCAGTAGACTGAAAAACCTTTCAGTCGACTGCTGCTAAAATCTTCTAAAAAACATACATTCTGTCCGGTCGACTGATAAAAGCCTTAGTTGACTGCTGCTAAATTTTCAGAAAATACATGTTCTGTCCAGTCGACTGATAAAATCATTAGTCGACTGCTGCTAAATTTCCAGAAAACAGACATTCTGTCTAGTCGACTGATAAAACCTTCGGTCGACTAATTTGACAAAAATGATTTTTGAGAAAATATGGCGCGAAAGGATTAGTCAACTGGTGAGTCTATTGGTCGACTAATAAACACGAAAATTTAAGAAAAGAGTTTTCTAAAAAGATTTTCATGAGGGGTTCTTTTAGAAAAGTTTTTCTAAAGACTTTTTAGGTGAAATGCAATCTAAATATGCACTCTAAGTAAGGCTCTTACAAGAATCTAAGACTTTTAATGATTTAAACATTTGCACACTAGTCTTCAAAGATTCTTCATCGAATTCTTCAATGTCTTCATTGCCTTAGCTGAAATGCAGTTGATTTCACTTGCTCATCATCAAAACCTTGTACTTGAAGTATCATGTACGACTTTATTGTCGTAACAATCTCCTCCTTTTTGATGATGACAAACTTAATCAAAGATGGAGCATTTTAGATGCATAGATGGAGATTTTACTCCCCCTATCAATATGCTGCAAAATATTAAAAGTTAGCACATTTAAAGCACATATATCACATATTGATTGGTTTGCATTTCCATTCATCATTACTTCATGCATTTAAAAACTTTTTCATAATGCAATTTTCAATGCTTTCTTGTTCTCTTCGTTTCGCATTTCTAATGCAAGATCTCCTGCAATTTTAATGTAATGCTATCTTTTATCTTTTTTCCCCCTTTGTCATAATAAAAAAGAATAAGGGCAGAAATAGCATAAGCAAAATGAAAATACAAGTTTAAAATATTACAACCCATAAAGTATCAAAGTTTAGTAAAGACAAAACATAAAGATCAGAAAAGTGAGTTGAGCAAGTCCTTGATTGAAGTAATCTCTTTCTGAATCGAAGATAGTTGTTGAGTCACATCTTCACGAAAAGTGCATTGATGCAGCTCCAATGCTTCTAGTCGCTGTAAAACTTCATCATTGTCTTGACTTGTAGAAAATTTCTTTTTTTTTGCATGAGATGAAGGTGTCGTAGAAGGTGAAGGTTCAGAAATTGATGGTTCAGTAGGATCAAATGGTTCAGTTTGATCAACATTTAAAGAAGGCAGATATTTAATTTTCATTCTTTTAAAAATAGTTTGATCAAAAAACTCTTTTTGCTCAATATATTTTTCATTTGTTAAAGGAACTTTGAAATGTCTAAAAATACAAGTTAGAAGACATCCATAAGGAAGAAATGGTTTTTGTTTCCACAAATTTGTAAAATACACATTGGCCCAATTTACAAAAATATTTTCAAATAAAACATAAAGAGTCGTAGATAGATCTGTGGAATAATAATCAAAAGAACCAGTTTTAGGTAGAACATTGTGGGCAAGGATTCATCTAGCAATGCGTGCACAAGTTTGAAGATTAGTATTTTTGAAAGGAGGGCAGTGAGGTGCACCTGAAAGAAGAATTTGTTCAAAAATTCTCTCATCATTCAGTTCAACAGTGTTGAAAAGAGTGTCTGAAGATGAAATTTCTAGAATTTCTCCAAGTAGTTTGGAATCAAACTCGATTTCAACATCACGAACAAGAGAGGACAAAACTCCAATTTCATGATCAATATGTAAATTCGTATAAAACAAGTGAATCAGAAAAGGATAGTGAAGGGTATCTGCACAGGCATAAAAAAGATGTGAAATTCCTGAAAATAATTCTCTTATTTTGTAACGATAAAATAGGTGAAACAATACATTTCGGCCTGGTAAAATAGGTAGTGCAGAAATCGATCCAAAAGTATCATATAAAAGAGGATTTCAGAGTAATCTGAGAGAAAATCCATGTCTTGAAGAAGGTGTAGGAGGAGGAGAACCTAAACCTTTTGCAGATGCAGACTTCAAACAAGGCATGGTTAAAAAAAATTTACCAAAAAAAAAAATTCGGCTTCCAAACGACGTCCGGCAGAAGGAAAATGTTGTCCGACGTTGTGAAACAGAAACAAAGGAAGATACGGTGGCTGACGACGAGTGTGAAGGCTGCCACAAGGGAATTTCGACAATGGCTGAAGATACACCATCACGGCAAGAGTGTTTCAGCGTGATTTGAAGATGCACCAGTTACTGCAAGAGGATTCTGGCGTTTCCCGGTCACGGCCAGAAGATTCTGGCGTCTCCCTGTCACGGCAAGAAAATCCTGGCGAGGATAGGATCGAACGACACTCCGAGGGTTTTTCGGAAGAGAGAGAGGAAAGAGAGAGATAAAGGGTTTTCGTTTTATAGGTTTCATTTTTAAGAAAAACGAAAAGGTGTGAAAATAAAATGAAACGATGCCTTTTAAAAAAAAACGGGTGTTAAAAAAAATCCAAGGGGTATCGGGACCCTTCAGTTAAAATTTAAAAAAAAAAATTTTAGTCGACTAAAACTTTATCGGTCGACTAAGAATGTGCGACTCATTCTAAACATCAGTCGGCTAGAAATATATCGGTCGACTAATATGGTGCGATTCATTCTAAAATTTTAAAGCATCAGTCGACTAAAATTTTATCGGTCAACTAATATAGTGCTATTTTGAGATTTTATTCAAAAATCAACATTTTTATAAATCCAAAAACGAGCAAATACCTAGTTCTCTCCTAATTCTCATAAAATCTTCATTTTTAAGAGGTTTAGTGAAGATATCGGCATGCTGTTCTTTAGTGGAAATAAAATTTAATGAAATATCTCCTTTTAACACATGATCTCTTAAGAAATGATGTCTAACTTCAATATGCTTAGTTCTTGAGTGCTGAACAGGATTTTTAGAAAGATTTATAGCACTAGCGTTATCACAATAAATAGTTTTTGTGGAGTAAGTCAAACCAAAATCTTTTAAGGTCTGTTTCATCCATAGTACTTGTGAACAAGCTAAACTAACTGCTATATATTCTGCTTCAGTTGTTGAGAGTGACACTAAATTTTGCTTTTTACTAAACCAAGAGACTAAGGAATTTCCTAAGAAATGACAAGTTCCACTAGTACTCTTGCGATCAGATTTACTTCCCGCAAAATCTGCACCACTATATGAAACTAAATCAAAGGAAGATGATTTTGGGTAAAACAAACCGAAATCTGAAGTATCTTTCAAATAACGAAGAATTTGTTTTACTGTAGTTAAATGAGATTCCTTTGGATTAGCTTGAAATATTGCACACATACAAACACTAAACATAATATCAGGTCGACTAGCAGTTAAGTATAATAGAGATCCGATCATACCTCTGTAGAGCTTAGTATCTACACTTTTACCATTTTCATCTTTATCAAGAGAAGTAGTTGTACTCATAGAATTCCTTCTTGATTTCGATGAGTCCATCCCGAATCTCTTGAGAAGTTCTTTTGTATACTTAGCCTGATTGATCAAGATTTCTTCTTCAATTTGCTTTATTTGAAGTCCAAGGAAGTAGTTTAATTCGCCCATCAAGCTCATTTCAAACTCTTCTTGCATAGCTTTAGCAAATTCTTTACAAAGAGAATCATCAGTAGAACCAAATATTATGTCATCAACATAAATTTGCACAATAAGAATATCTGAATTAAGTTTTTTAATAAATAAAGTGGAGTCTACCCGACCAATGGAAAAACCAGATTATTCTAGAAAATTTTATAGTCTTTCATACCATGCTCTTGGTGCTTGTTTAAGTCCGTACAAAGCTCTTTTTAATTTGTAGACTTTTTCTGGATATTTCTCATTTTCAAAGTTTGGAGGTTGCTCTACATAAACTTCTTCATTGATGTGTCCATTTAAGAATGCACTCTTAACATCAATTTGATATAACTTGAAGTTCATGTAACTAGCAAAAGCAAGCATCATTCGAATTGACTCCAATCGAGCCACTGGTGCATAGGTTTCATCAAAATCTATGCCTTCTTCTTGATTATAGCCTTGTGCTACTAGCCTTGCTTTGTTACGAATGACTTCACCATTTTCGTCCAACTTATTTCGGAAGACCCATCTTGTTCCAATTACCGGATGCTCCTTTGGTCTATCAACTAGATCCTAAACATCATTCCTAGTAAATTGGTTAAGTTCTTCAGACATGACCAAAAGCTAAAATTCATCATCACAAGACTCATTGATATTCTTTGGTTCTATTTTAGATATGAAAGCTACATTTGCAATATATTTTTCTAATTGCCTTCTAGTTTGAACACCACTTTTTATTTCTCCAATAACTTGCTCATGTGGATGATTGGGAACTTCTTTCCAAACTGGTTGAAGAGGAATATTTTCTTGAGAAATACTCTCTATCAAGGGTTCTTCTTGAAGTATTACTTCTTCTCCTTCGCTTAGAGGTATAACCTGCTCACAATTCTCATCAAATGCAACATGTAAAGATTCTTCGATGCAAGATGTTCTTTTATTGAAAATACGATAAGCTTTACTTCTAGAAGAGTATCCAAGAAATATTGATTCATCTGATTTTGAATCAAACTTATCAAGATTATCTTTGGTATTTAACAAGAAACATTTACTACCAAAAAATTTGAAATATGAGATCTTTGGTATACGATCATAATACAATTCAAAACATGTTTTATGTAAGATTGGTCTAATAAGAACATGGTTTAAAACATAACATGTTGTATTTATTGCTTCAGCCCCAAAGTATTTTGGTAAATTTTTATCTTGAAGCATGGTTCTAGCACATTCTTGCAAAGTTCTATTCTTTCTTTCAACAACTCCATTTTGTGGAGCCGCTCTAGGAAAAGCAAAGTTGTGAGATATACCATGTAAATCACAAAACTTTAGAAAAGATTCATTTTCAAATTCATCACCATCATCACTACGGATTTTAATTATAGATGTAGATTTTTCATTTGTAATTCTTCTACAAAGTTTGGAAAATTCAGAAAAAGCATCATTTTTGCTTTTTAGAAAAATCACCCATGTAAATCAAGAATAATCATCTACTATAACAAAAGCATACTTGCTACCATTCAAATTTTGAATTCTAGATGGTCCAAATAGATCTAAATGTAAAAGTTCAAGAGGACGTTTTGTTGAAACTATATCTTTTGCTTTAAAAAAACTTTTGATTTGTTTACCCCTTTGGCAAGCATCACATAAGTGATCTTTCTTATATGGTATTCTAGGTAGGCCTCTTACAAGATCATTCTTGGATAACTTGGAAACAATTTTAAAATTAACATGTCCAAGTCTCTTGTGCCATAACCATTGAATTTCATTTGAAACAATAAGACATTTTTCATTAAAAGTGGGTAACTCATCTAGATATAGTTCATACACATTGTTCCTTCTTTTAACTTTAAAAAAGATCTTTTTAGATTGAAAATCAGAAATTAAGCATAAATCATTTTCAAAAGAAACATGAAAACCTTTATCACATAATTGACTAATAGATAATAAATTATGCATTAAATCATCTACTAAAAGAACATTTTCTATCAAGAGAAATTTTGGATTACCAATATTACCAATACCTATTACTTTTCCCTTGTTATTGTCACCAAAGGTGACGGTTCCTCCATCCTTATTTTGGAGGGTGGAAAATAACTTCGGCCTTCCAGTCATATGTTTGGAACAACCGCTGCCCAATATCCATTTGCTCCTTATTTTGTGTACCTACAACAAAATTAGAAGACAAAGCATTTGACCCTTTTCTATTTTCGGGTCCATGAGAGTTAGTCTTAGGAACCCATATCCATTTGGATTTTGGTTTCCTTTGATAATAAATATTCTTTCTATAAAAAGATTTAGCATTTCTAGAATAATCATGTCTAGGCTTATAAGCATTATAAGTTTCATGATTAGATACATTTCTAGAAAATTTAGCTCTTTGAACAAATGGTTGAGAATATTGTCTTTGATTTTTCACCACATAGTTTGGTCTATTTTGAGTATCAAAGAAGCTATATCCCAATCCGGTTTTATTAACCGTGCATCTTTGAGAACCAAGAAGTCTTTCTAGATTCTCTTTTTCATTTGTGAATTTGGTTACAATAGAAAGAAGATCATTTGATTTTTCTTTTAGACTAATTATTTCTTTTTATAAAAGATTGGTTCTAATTCCAATTTCTTTTATCTCAAAAGCTTGGCAAGAGTTTTCCTTCTTGAGATCTTCTATCTCTTGAAGTAACACTTTATTTTGAGAGTCAAGAGTTAAATTTTCAGTTTTTAACTCCTTGTTTTTAGAACTTAGACTTTTAAATTTAGCATATAAATCATTAAATGCTTCTAATAACTCATCATAGTCGAATTGACTTACCGAATCTTCTTGTGCTACAAAGCACATGTTGGCAACTTCTTCATTTGATTCTTCATCAGAAGAGGAGTCACTATCATCCCAACATGCTTGAAATGCCTTTTTCTTCTTGAATTGGTCCTCGGGCTTGATTTTGAGAAGAGGACAATTTTTCTTGATATGTCCTGCCTTTTTGCAGTTAAAGCACTTGACTTCATTTGGATTGAAAGAATCCGCTTTCTTTACCTTTTTCTGAAATCTTCCCTTTTGATGAATCTTCTGAATTTCCTTGTAATGAGGGCAATATCTTCATCTTCATCTTTTTCTGAATTTTCTGAGTCAGAAGTAACCTTAAAAGCAAGAGATTTCTTCTTAGGCTCTTCTTCTTGTCTGTCTTGAAGTTGGACCTCATATGCCATAAGGTTACCAACCAAATCTTCAAGAGTGAGAGTGTTAAGATCATTTGCTTCTTCAATAGCAGTGGTTTTTCTCTCCCATTCAGGAGTTAAACACCTTAGAATCTTTCTGACTAAATCCACTTGTGAATATTCTTTTCCAAGGGATTTCAGAGTGTTAGTTATATCAGTCATTCTTGTTACCATGTCCGATATAGATTCATTTTGCTTCATTTTAAACAATTCAAATTTATGAACTAAAGAAACAATTTTGGATTCCTTTACCTTTGACGTACCTTCGTGAGTCACGAGAAGAGTATGTCAGATTTCATTTGCTGTAGAGCATTGAGAAATGTGATTGAACTCTACCTTGTCAACGCCACAATATAATGCATTCATTGCCTTGGCATTTAGTGAAGCAGTCTTCTTTTCTTCATCGGTCCATCGGCTAAAATCAGTTGATGGAGTTTGGTATTTATCTGAAACACCTCTCCAAATATCGAGATCCATGGATTGTAAGAATATTGTCATTCTCACTTTTCAGTATCCATAGTTTGTTCCGTCAAAGAGAGGAAGACGAACAAAGGAGCATCCTTCTTTGTGCTGAGATGTTGTAGTTGCCATGCTAGATGATGATCAAATCAAAATAATAGCAAACCTGACTCTGATACCAAATAAAAGTGCAGTAGGATCGAGGCAACGAGCACTAGAGGGGGGGTGAATAGTGCTTTTAAAAATTGTCTGCGGAATATTGACGGATTTTGCTATTTGAAAAGCAAACACACAAAGAACACAATAATTTATCCTGGTTCGGTCTTTCCCGACCTACATCCAGTCCCCAAGCAAAACCCGCTTGAGATTTCCACTATCAACCTTGTGTAACTACAAGATCATACACAGACCAAATCTGATCCCACTTCCAGTAACACACCTACTGAAAGCAAACAACTCCTTTAAACCAAGGAATCCTTCCTTTTACAGAAAATAAGTAACAACTTACAATACAACCTATGAACCCTTCTTTTGAATGCAAATATGATGCAATTGGCTTTTGAGGTTGTTGAAATACTCTACTCACGAATTCACTATCTCTCAAAGGAATTTGAGTGAAAAGCTGAAGTGAAAAATATCAAGTGAGTGAGAAAATAAATACTTGAATGAATAGGAGTGAAAAGCAAGAAGTAATTCAATTGGATTTAATTTCAAGTTGTTTTGAGTGTAAAATGCACTCATATTTATAGTTGAAAGTTTTCATACATTGAGGGTATGAAAGGGTGTCAAAACAGTCCATTTTGAACGATCAAAACGTTTGAAAAACGAAAAGACACGCCTTTTTAAAGTTTCAGGAAAAACAGTAAAATTAGTCGACTGAAACAGTAGTTAGTCGACTAATAGTTAGTTATTAGTAGACTGACAGTTATCATCGGTCGACTGATCTATTTATCGAGCCGTTTGAAAATCTGAACTTTTGAAACTTAGTCGACTAGAGGTAAAATTAGTCGACTGATAATATCATCAGTAGACTGAAAAACCTTTCAGTCGCCTGCTGCTAAAATCTTCTGAAAAACATACATTCTGTCCGGTCCACTGATAAAATCCTTAGTTGACTGCTGCTAAATTTTCAGAAAACACATGTTCTGTCCAATCGACTGATAAAACCATTAGTCGACTGCTGCTAAATTTCCAGAAAACAGACATTCTATCCAGTCGACTGATAAAACCTTCGGTCGACTAATTTGACAAAAATGATTTTTGAGAAAATATGACGCGAAAGGATTAGTCGACTGGTCAGTCTATTGGTCGACTAATAAACACGAAAATTTAAGAAAAGAGTTTTCTAAAAAGATTTTCATGAGGGGTTCTTTTAGAAAAGTTTTTCTAAAGACTTTTTAGGTCAAATGCAATCTAAATATGCACTCTAAGTAAGACTCTTACAAGAATCTAAGACTTTTAATGAATTAAACATTTGCACACTAGTCTTCAAAGATTCTTTATCGAATTCTTCGATGTCTTCATTGCCTTAGCTGAAATGCAGTTGATTTCACTTGCTCATCATCAAAACCTTGTACTTGAAGTATCATGTACGGCTTTATTGTCGTAACATTGTCCTTACTTCTTCTTTATTTTCCAGCCTATTCTGATGGCATCTAGTCAGCTTGATTCAGTTTTTCCTGAGGGTCATATCTCTTATAAGGTGCAACAAAGTCTCTCTGATCATCGAGCTCTAAACACCGGATCTTTCATTCTTTGGTGATATTATTCTTGACTCAAGAACTTGTCTCGTATGTTCCTGGACCATCTGAGCGACTGCGGATTGGAACTGGCATCATCAGTAGGAGAGCATATCATCAATGGTAATTTGATTCAAGCACTGAAAGAGCAGTGGAATCCGCGCACCTGCACCTTTTGGTTCCCATGGGGAGAGATGACTCTACTACTGGACAAATTCTTAGAGATTATGGGTTTGCTCGAGCCAACTGGTCAGCCGAAGGACCCGTTAGAGCAGTAGTTTTTTTATCAATGTCAAATGACTTGACCCTCGAGATGCTCTAGCTCGGATGACTGGACATAGATCTTGGTCGCTGATAGAGGTCTATGAGACTCAGCGTGTTGACTTGTTTGAGCTATACCGATAATGTGGAACCTTTGAAGAAGTCGACCCCTTATCCCGAGCAGCATGAGAGAAGATTCAACATGCAATGGTCTTATGCACAGTAGGACTAGCCTTCTTTCAGGATGGACAAAACTACATGAATATCAGAATAGTACAACTTTTGCGAAGATGGAGAAGTCGCCAGACCAACCGTCTCTCGATCACCATGGCCACACTTGCTTTCTTGTATCATGGATTGACCCGCTTCACACTCAAATATTCGATCTTAGTAGAAGGGTGCATCTATGCATTACAGTCTTGGTTCTTTTGACATGTGCCAACCTGAGCCAGCTCATTCAGATATAATAGCAAGAAGCCACTACCTACTTTTCGGTACAGATTTTTGATCGAGAACCTTCATGAGGAAGAAATTGTGTGGGACTACTTCTACCGTCAGGAGTCACCCCCTCGATACACGTATGCGTATGGCAAGAGATTCAAGTTACTTGGCCCATTCTTCTCCATCTATTACCAGCCAGAGCGATGTGTTAGGAAGTTCTCGCAGAGACAAAAGCGCATTAAGGCACGATTATTGTGAAGCATTGTGCCAGAGTTCAATCTAAAGTAGACTCAGTGGCCTGGAACATATTATTCTGCCAAACATAGTAGAGATTCTTTTGTCACCCACAATGTTTTTCCTAGTCCTTGAGTGCCCTCTGATTATCTTGAATGGTGGCAAATTGTTTGTCCACCCCCTCTTTGTCAAGTCTATTATCAATAAAATATTTTCCTTTCAATAATTTCTCATCTTATCATGGTTTGAAAACCTCACCTAGGTAACAATGCGCATCTTAGTTGCTCACTTCTTCATTAAGAATGGTAACACAATTATCGCAATTCCAACGATGACCCAATCCCTGGTAAAGGGATATTCTTCAAATGATCAACCTGATCATCATCAGATATTTTCCCTTGTGATCGTTGCAAATTTTTTTCATTTTCTATTTCCTCCTTTTGAAGGGAAAAGAGGAGAGAAACTCTTTGCAAGGTCTCACTTGACCTTTTGAAAAAGATGTTTTGAAATTACTCGCCTCCGTTTTGAATTTTTGCAGAAAATAGGGAGACGAGATTCGCTCATCAATACAAGGTTGAACCGTTCCTGGAGCCTTTACCAGGGGTAATTGAACCAAGGATCGAATTCATGCCTTTTGCTTTGCCTAAATTTGTCTAAGAGATTATTCTAAAATCCTAAATGAACATGGAATCATGCTTGTGCTGTGATATATGTTTTTGGAAATATTTCAGAAATCTGGGTTTTCCAAGTGATTCTGAAATGGATTTGAAAAATGTCTTTTTAGAAATGACTTTAAAGTTCATGAATTGATTTTGAATTGAAAGGTTGAAACTTGAAATGGACTTGCATTGAAATCTTGAATTTGGAGATTTTGAAATTGGACTCAAAGTTGAGAACTTTGAAATCATAATTGAATTTGAACTTAAAATTAGAATTGAAGTTTTGGAATTTTGAAAGATTGAGTTTTGAAGAAAATGAACTTGTAAATTGAAACTGAATTGGAATTTAAAAGTTGAAATAAGAATTTCGTTGAGACTTGAATCTGAACTTCAAAATTTTGAAAATGAAATTTGAAATTAGAGTAAAGAGTTTGAATTTGAAATGGAACTTGAAATCGATTTTTGAAATGGGAATCCAATTTCGAGGTTGAAATTAACTTTAAGTTTGGAATTGATTCTCAAAATCATGATTGAACTTTAGAAATTGAATTTGAAATTTAAGTTGGAAATTTGAAATAAATTTCAAATATTTGATTTAGAATTGAAAATGAAAATCAGAGTTTTTAAAATTTCAGAACTAAACTTTGAAAGGAAAATAGAATTTCAAAATTTGGAATTTTTGAAAAAGGAGTAAAGAATTAAACTTATTGTCTCAAATTGAGATGAAACTCCAAGCTTAAGATATGGAATTCAAACATGGGAAGATTTAAAAATAAGAATCGAAATTGGAATTTTGAAACAAGGTTTAAATCTGAATGAAATTGAAGATGAAATAAAAAAACAATGAAGAAAAAATCTGAATTTATAAATGGAAATTGAAAATGGCTTTTGAATCTAGAAATGAAAATTGTTTTTGTTCTTGAAATATTATTTTTAAAATCACTTGGAATTTTTAGAAATAATTTTGAAATAACTTGAAAAAGATGGAAAATAATGATGTAATTCTATACAAAAGGTTTTATTTGAATTTGGAATTTAAAAGCAAATTTTATTTTTTAATAGAATTAAAATAAGATTAAATTGTACTACATTCATGACTATGGTCACAAACATATTCTAATCTAATCTTTATTTAAATTCTAATAAAGAATAAAATAAATTTTTATGCCTTTATAGGATTTAAAACAAAATTAATTTTCAATATATTCGTGACTATGACAACAAATATATCTCAAATTAATTTATATCTTAAATTCTGATAAAGGAAGAAAAAGAAAATTTATTTTAGAAAAAATATGATGATTTTTAAAAGGGACCTAAAGTGGAGGTCAAATTTTATTTCATAAAGGATAAAAATCCCAAGTATTGTTCACAATTTGACTATTGCCATAAATGCGAATCATTTACTTAGGGTTATTTATCTCTTATTAGAATTGTGCACGTGTCATTCGTGTTATACCATAGTGTTTTTTGAAAAATAAAATGAAATGCTACGAGAAATTACGAGAATTCAAAGTGCATCTATATGCTCATACATTCTAATCTAAATAGAAGAATAAAAATTCTCATTAATATAAGTTTATTACAATCTTGAATTGAAACTGAATATTGAAATTTCCTAATCTAGGACAATAAATCAGGGTCTTTCATGCTTCCCTGCAAACACACGATAGCACAAGGCAACAAAAATGCAAAATACAAAAAGAAATTGAAAATGCTATGTCAAAACTAACATACATATGATTATGCCTATGCTTTAATGAAAATGCATATATATATATATATATATATATATGTATATATATGCGAAGATGCAATGCCTATGCATGAATGAGATAAATATGCATTTGCCTAAGTGCAATGCTTTTGCTAATAAAGAAATGCATATGCATTTTCCTAAGTGCAATGCTTATGCTAATGAAGAAATTCATATGCATTTGTGAAGATGCATATAGTGCTAAAATGGAAAATTCATAGACTGCTGTAAGGAAAAATAAATGTATTCTTACAAATGCAATGCATATGACAAAATTGCAATATATATGAGGAAATGCATATGTATTTGCAAATGCAAATGCATATACTAAAATAAAGATGCATTTGCTGCTAAATGAAGAAAAATGTATATGCTAAGGCTGGATAGGATGCATATGCAACATGAGATGTAATGCATAGGCTGGTATGCAATGCAGGATGAGCATATCACAGCCACTGTGATGCTACAGATTGGTTCTCTACATCTAGTCATTGATATAACAGATTGATGCAGTGCATAACGTGCAGAAATTCAAGATTCAGGCGATAGGGGATGCTGATGAATAGTGGTATGAGGTGCAGGAAAACAGACTAGAATGTACAATGATCATACTGATATGTAGTAAATGAATTAAACCAAAAAGGGCATGCAGTGATGTGCAAGAATAACTACACCACTGTAAACCGAATGTAGCTAAGAAAAGAAGATGAAGTGACATGCAGATGATTAAAATGCTAACTAATGGTAATGCAGGTGATGTTGAAGTGGATTTTCTGAAGGACAGATGCATAATGGGTTAAAAGTGAAAAGGCATAAGCATAGAGAAATAAAAAACAACAAATAAGATGCTGTGATAAACAAATGATCGATGTTATAAATCAAGCAATCATGCCACAGAAAATTGATGCAAATACCTTTGAAAACATAAAACGCTATGAGAAAATGCTGGTTTGAAGTGAAATATTAAGAAAGCTAATGGACAACTGATCACAAGGTAGATTTTCTGAGATCCTGCATATGAAGCCTGCACCTACCGTGTATGCCAATGCCTCAGTGGCAAACATTGCCTCTTCATGCACAACAGAGCTTTTGTAAACATCCACATAGGAGGCCTTGCAACTCATATTGTGCTTCTCTCTCTTCAGAAGATAACTTTTGCAGATTGAGAGCAACATCCTGTGGAGACATACGCACTGGAACTAGTTGAATGCCCACTGATGCAGTTTCCTCGGTCAAATATCTAACAACCTCATTTAATGTCTCATATGCAAACACCCTAATATGTCATTCCTGAGTTGATTAGCAAATTCAATTGCTTCATCATCTTCAAATCTGGACTGCATAATTAGTTTTGCAGTACTACAAAGCATGGGCATTGTGTAAACTAGATGCATATTGAAATTTTTACCCATTGCAAGTGCAATTTCTCCAAAGCATGAGAATATGAGCGGCTTCACTGAATGGTGCAACACAAAAGCATTGAATAGATGAAAATGAAATATATTTCAAAGAAATTTACAGTTGGACAAGACTGGATGGGTGTTAACCCATTAATCGAGTCTGGAATTGGTCCAAAGCAAACTGTTATCAGATAAAGAGATACCAGTCCCAAAAGGTAAGGGTCCTGAGCAAAGGTGTTTTGAGACCTCTAGGTAACGAAGGCTTTTAATGCTTGGAGATAGTTTCCCAATGATTCAATTGCTTGAGAATGATAAAATTATCAGTATTGTGAGATTTGCAAGTACATCCAAATCAGAGTTTTGCAGAGAGGTTCAAACTATTAAGTATAATACTAGCAATGTTGTTGACACTACAGATGATGCCATACCAGGAAGGGCCTCCACTGAAATCAATTGATTCCTTATTCCATGAACTAAAGATATGATGATATGTGATATCCGATGAATACTAGATTTTCCGAAATCTAGGTTTTCCAAGTGATTCTGAAATGGATTTGAAAAGTGTCTTTTTAGAAATGACTTTGAAGTTCATGAATTGATGGACTTGGATTGAAAGCTTGAATTTGGAGATTTGGAATGTGGACTCAAAGTTAAGAACTTTGAAATCAGAATTGAATTTGAATTTTGAATTTTGAATTTGAACTTAAAATTAGAATTGAAGTTTTAGAATTATGAAAGATAGAGTTTGTAAGAAAATGAACTTGTAAATTGAAACTGAATTGAAATTTAAAAGTTGAAATGAGAATTTGGTTGAGACTTGAATATGAACTTCTGAATTTTGAAAATGAAATTTGAAATTAGAGTAAAGAGTTTGAATTTGAAAGTTTGAAATTGAAATGGAACTTGAAATCGATTTTTGAAATGGGAATCCGATTTTGAGGTTGAAATTAACTTTAAGATTGGAATTGATTCTCGAAATCAGGATTGAACTTTAGAAATTGATTTTTGAAATTGAATTTGGAATTTAAGATGGAAATTCGAAATGAATTTCAAATATTTGATTTAGAATTGAAAATGAAAATCAGAGTTTTTGAAATTTCAGAACTAAACTTTGAAAGGAAAATAGAATTTCAAAATTTGGAATTTTTGAAAAATAAGTAAAGAATTAAACTTATTGTCTGAAATTAAGATGAAACTCCAAGCTTAAGATATGAAATTAAAAAATGGAAAGTTTTAAAAATGAGAATCGAAATTGGAATTTTGAAAAAAGGTTTAAATCTGAATGAAATTGAAGATAAAATAAAAAGAAAATGAAGAAAAAAGCTGAATTTATAAATGGAAATTGAAAATGGCTTTTGAATCTAGAAATGAAAATTGTTTTTGTTTTTAAAAATTTATTTTGAAAATCACTTGGAATTTTTGGAAATAATTTTAAAATAACTTAAAAAAGATGGAAAATAATGATGTAATTCTATACAAAAGGTTTTATTTGAATTTGGAATTTAAAAACAAATTTTATTATTTAATAGAATTAAAATAAGATTAAATTGTAATACATTCATGACTATGGTCACAAACATATTCTAATCTAATCTTTATTTGAATTCTAACAAAGAATAAAATAAAATTTTATGCCTTTAAAGGATTAAAAATAAAATTAATTTTTAATATATTCATGACTATGGCCACAAATATATCTTAAATTAATTTATATCTTAAATTCTGATAGAGGAAGAAAAAGGAAATTTATGTTAGAAAAAATATGATGATTTTCAAAAGGAACCTAAAGTGGAGGTCAAATTTTATTCCATAGAAGATAAAAATCCCAACTATTGTTCACATTTTGACTATGGCCATAAATGTGAATCATTTACTTAGGGTTATTTATCTCTTATTAGAATGGTGCACGTGCCATTCGTGTTATACCATAGTGCTTTTTGAAAAATAAAATGAAATTCCACAAGAAATTACGAGAATTTAAAGTGTAACTATATGCTCATACATTCTAATCTAAATAGAAGAATAAAAATTCTCATTAATATAAGTTTATTATAATCTTGAATTGAAACTAAATATTGAAATTTCCTAATCTAGGACAAGAAATCAGGGTCTTCCATGCTTCCATGCAAACACACGATAGCACAAGGCAACAAAAATGCAAAATACAAAAAGAAATTGAAAATGCTATGTTAAAACTAACATACGTATGATTATACCTATGCTTTAATGGAAATGCATATACATATGCAAAGATGCAATGCCTATGCATGAATGAGATGCATATGCATTTTTGTAAGTGTAATGCTTATGCTAACGAAGAAATGCATATGCATTTGCCTAAGTGCAATGCTTATGCTAATGAAGAAGTGCATATGCATTTGTAAAGATGCATATACTGCTAAAATGAGAAATGCATAGACTGCTGAAAGGAAAAAATGCATGTATTCCTGCAAATGCAATGCATATGACAAAATTGTAATACATATGAGGAAATGCATATGTATTTGCAAATTCAAATGCATATACTGAAATGAAGATGCATATGCTGCTAAACGAAGAAAAATGCATGTGCTAAGGCTGGACAGGATGCATATGCAACATGAGATGTAATGCATGGGCTTGTATGCAATGCAGGATGAGCATATCACAGCCACTGTGATACTACAAACTGGTTCTCTATATCTAGTCATTGATACAACAGATTGATGCAGTGCATAACATGCACAAATCCGAGATTCAGAAGACAGGGGATGCAGATGATTAGTGGTATGAGGTGCAAGAAAACAAACTAGAATGTACAATGATCATACTGATATGCAGTAAATGAATTAAACCGAAAAGGGCATGCAATGATGTGCAAGAATAACAACAAAACTGCAAACCGAATGTAGCTAAGAAAAGAAGTTGAAGTGACATGCAAATGATTAAAATGCTAACTAATGGTAATGTAGGTGATGCTGAAGTGGATCTGCTGAAGGACAGATGCAAAATGGGTTAAAAGTGAAAAGGCATAAGCACAAAGAAATAAAAAACAACAAATGAGATGCTGTGATAAACATATGATCGATGTTATAAATCAAGCAACCGTGCCATAGAAAATTGATGCAAATGCTTATGAAAACATAAAACGCTATGAGAAAATGCTGGTTTGAAGTGTAATAATAAGAAAGCTAATGGACAACTGATCACAAGGCAGATTTTGCAAACGCAACATCATGATGATATCACAAAATGAAAGGATTTTATCATCCAATGCCCTATATAAGTCGCCTATCACACCAATAGTAACAACACAAACTTCATATTCATCAAAGTTTTGAAGACCCATCTCCAAAAAATGGGCTGAGATCCTGCATATGAAGCCTGCACCTACTGTGTATGCCAATGCCCCAGTGACAAACATTGCCTCTTCATGCACAACAGAGCTTTCGTAAACACCCACACAGGAAGCCTTGCAACTCATATTGTGCTTCTCTCTCTTCAGAAGATAACTTTTGCAGATTGAGAGCAATATCCAGTTGAGACATACGCACTAAAACTTGTTGAATGACCACTGATGTAGTTTCCTCGGTCAAACATCTAACAACCTTATTTAATGTCTCATATGCAGACACCTCAGTTGATTAGCAAATTCAATTGCTTCATCATCTTTAAATCTGGACTGCATAATGAGTTCTGCAGTACTACAAAGCATGGGCATTGCATAAACTAGATGCCTATTGAAATTTTCACCAATTGCAAGTGCAATATCGCCAAAGCATGAGAATATGAGCGACTTCCCTGAATGGTGCAGCATAGAAGCATTGAACTGATGAAAATGGAATATATTTAAAAGAAATTTACAGTTGGACAAGACTAGATGGGTGTTAGCCCATTAATCGAGTCAGGAATTGGTCCAAAGCAAACTGTTATCAGATAAAGAGATACTAGTTCCTAAGGTTAAGGGTCCTGAGAAAAGGTATTTTGAGACCTCCAGGTTACGAAGGCTTCCAATGCGTAGAGATAGTTTCCCAATGATTCAATTGCTTGAGAATGATAAAATTATCAGTATTGTGAGATTTGCAAGTACATCCAAATTAGAGTTTTGCAGAGAGGTTCAAACTATTAAGTATAATACTAGCAATGTTGTTGACACTACAGATGATGCCATACCAGGAAGGGCCTCCACTGAAATCAATTGATTCCTCATTCCAAGAACTAAAGATAGGATGATATGTGATATCCGATGAATACTAGGTTTTTCAAAATCTGGGTTTTCCAAGTGATTCTGAAATAGATTTGAAAAATGTCTTTTTAGAAATGACTTTGAAGTTCATGAATTGTTTTTGAATTGAAATGTTGAAACTTGAAATGGACTTGGATTGAAAGCTTGAATTTAGAGATTTGGAAATTGGACTCAAAGTTGAGAACTTTGAAATCAAAATTGAATTTTGATATTGAACTTAAAATTAGAATTGAAGTTTTGGAATTATGAAAGATAGAGTTTTGAAGAAAATGAACTTGTAAATTGAAACTGAATTGGAATTTAAAAGTTGAAATGAGAATTTGGTTGAGACTTGAATCTGAACCTTTGAATTTTGAAAATGAAATTTGAAATTAGAGTAAAGAGTTTGAATTTGAAAGTTTGAAATTGAAATTGAACTTGAAATCGATTTTTGAAATGGGAATTCGATTTTGAGGTTGAAATTAACTTTAAGATTGGAATTGATTCTCGAAATCATGATTGAACTTTAGAAATTGATTTTTGAAATTGAATTTAGAATTTAAGATGGAAAATTGAAATAAATTTTAAATATTTAATTAGAATTGAATTGAGAATTGAGAATTGAAAATAAAATTTAGAATTTTTGAAATTTCAGAACTAAACTTTGAAAGGAAAATAGAATTTCAAAATTTGGAGTTTTTGAAAAATAAGTAAAGAATTAAACTTATTGTCTGAAATTGAGATGAAACACCAAGCTTAAGATATGGAATTAAAAAATGGGAAGTTTTAAAAATAAGAATCGAAACTGGAATTTTGAAACAAGGTTGAAATCTGAATGAAATTGAAGATGAAATAAAAAGAAAATGAAGAAAAAATCTGAATTTATAAATGGAAATCGAGAATGGCTTTTGAATCTAGAAATGAAAATTGTTTTTGTTTTTGAAAATTTATTTTGAAAATCACTTGGATTTTTTGGAAATAATTTTGAAATAAGTCGAAAAAGATGGAAAATAATGATGTAATTCTATACAAAAAGTTTTATTTTGAATTTGGAATTTAAAACCGAATTTTATTCTTTAATAGAATTAAAATAAGATTGAATTATAATACATTCATGACTATGGTTACAAATATATTCTAATCTAATCTTTATTTGAATTCTAACAAAGAATAAAATAATTTTTTGTGCCTTTATAAGATTTAAAACAAAATTAATTTTTAATATATTCATGACTATGGTAACAAATATATCTCAAATTAATTTATATCTTAAATTCTGATAAAGGAAGAAAAAGAAAATTTATTTTAGAAAAAATATGATGATTTTTAAAAGGGACCTAAAGTGGAGGTCAAAATTTATTTCATAAAAGATAAAAATCCCAAGTATTGTTCACAATTTGACTATTGCCATAAATGCGAATCATTTACTTAGGGTTATTTATCTCTTATTAGAATTGTGCACGTGTCATTCGTGTTATACCATAGTGTTTTTTGAAAAATAAAATGAAATGCTACAAGAAATTACGAGAATTTAAAGTGCATCTATATGCTCATACATTCTAATCTAAATAGAAGAATAAAAATTCTCATTAATATAAGTTTATTACAATCTTGAATTGAAACTGAATATTGAAATTTCCTAATCTAGGACAATAAATCAGGGTCTTTCATGCTTCCCTGCAAACACACGATAGCACAAGGCAACATAAATGCAAAATACAAAAAGAAATTAAAAATGCTATGTCAAAACTAACATACGTATGATTATGCCTATGTTTTAATGGAAATGCATATATATATGCGAAGATGCAATTCCTATGCATGAATGAGATGCATATGCATTTGCCAAAGTGCAATGCTTATGCTAAAGAAGAAATGCATATGCATTTGTGTTATCATCGCAAAATTTTTAACTTTTGCAAATCAAACTGACCTTTGAAAAAGATTTTGAAAATAACTCGCCTCCGTTTTTAAAATGCGGGAAAATTCCAAAGAATGGGACTCGCCTGTCGGTACGAGGTTCAACTGTTCCTGCCACCTTTAACAGGGGTAATTGAACCAAGGATCAATCTTATGCTCTACTCTATTCAACTTGTCTAAATCATATTCTAATTTCTAAATGCACATAGAATCAGGCATGTGTATGAATTTTCAGAAAATGCACATTTGAAAACATGATGTTTGCTTTGAATGATTGAAATATTTAGAAAATATAAATCTTGGAAAATCATGAATTGGGATTTGAAATGTATTTCTGAGAGAAATAAAATCGATTTTGAGGAATCCTTGACATTTGGTGAAAATCGATTCTGAGAGACTTGGTTTCTCTGAATTCAAACTTGGAAATTGAAATTCTAACTTAGAAAATTTGAATTTGGAACTTGGAAAATACTTGAAACATCATTGGCAAATCGATTTTTGAATAAGACTTAGAAAAATTCTGATTTTTCTAACTTCAAACTTTGAAATTGACTGCATAACTTTGGAAAATTGAGTTTATGAACTTGAAAAAAACTTGAAGTATTCTTTGAAATTCAATGCTTTTGGGAAAATCGATTTTGCTATAAGACTTAGGAGGTTTTGAGGAAATGAACTTCTTTGAATTGAGATTTGAATTGGAATTGGCAAATGCATGAAATGAATGAATATGGATTTGAGGAATTGAGAAATACTTTTTGTATTTTTGAGAAATGCAGTGCATTTTTGCAGTTAGCCTAAGAGTGTGTGAAGATCATAAATCTAAGTATCATTCGTATTCTGACTATGGCCATAAATACAAATTCCACCAAGTTTATAAACTTCATAGAAGCTAGTGCATGTGCCATTCGTGTAAACCATGGTGAATTTGTAAAAATATGCATGAATCATCATCCATCACACATTAAAATTATAAACTATATACAATGCAACCTAATCTAAGCAGGAAATATAAATTCTTATTCCAAAGTTTAATTACAAATTACATCACTATTGAAATTTAAATACATGAAATTAAAATCTTCAATGTACCTGCAAAACTAGAAAACTTTGTTAGTAATGATATGTTGGCTTTTCTAGATTTATCCAACAATATCAGGAAATTGTTGGATTTTGCTAGGTATAAGCCTTTTTGCCATGATTCCCTTAAATCAAAAGTGATAAAGTATGAAATAAAATTGAATAAATAAGGAAGATAAGATATGAAATTTCGAAATTGGGGTCCAAATGACCAAAATACCCCTAATAACAAGACTATGACCTTGAAATTAGGGTTTTTAGAAAGATATTTTGATAAAATGCAAGTTTTGAAATTTTAATGAAATAAGCTAAGCTAAATATGATGTGACATGCTTAAATATGTGAAAATTAGGGTTAGGGATTTCGAAATTTAGGTCAAATGACCAAATTGCCCCTGATAGCAAGACTATGGCCTTGAAATCAGGGTTTTCTGAAATAGATTTTGGTAAAAACTTAGGTTTTATGCACTAAATGAAATCAAATGAGCATCAAATTAAACATAAAGCATCCTAATATGATTATGAACATGATTAAACCCTAAAAATATATGCTTATGCACGAAAATCCAATAATATCACAAATTTTGTGATTTTTGCAGTGTTTTGGAATTCTTCGGGTGCCCTATTTTGCAATTATATTAATTTAGACATCAAATGGATTCCAAAATTCATCAAATTCGGTACCTGCACTTGTTATAACCATAATATCAAATTAGAATTATAAAAATATTTTTTTGAAATTAAATTAATCCGAAAATTGCATTAAACCCTAAAAATATGCTATTTTTGACCTAGTTCACCAACCAGTCTCAGTCCAAGACCCGAACCAGGGGTCAAATCTCCATGGAAATTTATGAAATTTTACAGAGACTAACTAGGAAGAAAAACAGAGATTTCCCAATTTACAGATCGGAAAAATCATCTCCGATTAGGGAGAAACCCGTCCGGCAATCTGCGCTAAAATATATCACTTTTAACAGGGATTAAAACGGCTACTTCAGATTGAAAATACAATCATAAATAGTAATCCTAAACAAAAATCTTTGAAATTTTTGTGGTGAACCGTAGACATAAAAATAACAATACTCACTTTTTACAGATCTAAAATCGGATCTGTGGTTTGGGATTTATGACTAACACAAGTCTGATTAGGGCTTTGGTAAACCCTAACGAGTTTTAAATTTAAAAACAGATTCTCTGAAAGAGGAAAAATACTAAACAGTGATAAAAAAATCCTAAAATTTCACAAAAGACAGATCTACTCAATGTGAATCCATAGCATTTTACAGATCTAAAATCGGATATAAGATGAGAGAAATATCATAACAGCAAGTTACCTTCTTGATTTTAACCATGATTTTAAAGCTTTAAAAACCCGATTTGATGTCTGATTTTTTTGACAGGGTTCTCGAGATCCAAAACCTCTGATTTTTCTACAGTAACTCAATAACTCATGCATGCATCACATATAAAAAAATCAAAAATAAACAATGAGTAATTCAATCCGAAATAACATTATCTTTACTGTTCTAAACTTAAAACACACAGAAATTTAAGAAACTAGGAAAACCATGCATTAACTAATGTAAATCAATAAAATAAACCATAAAACAGTAAATAAAAATTATTTCTATGCTATATAAAGTAAAACAAACATGAATAAACCATAAAAATAAAATAAAAACAGGGAATCAATGGCTGGAATTTGATATCACCTTTAAAACATAGATTTAACCCATAAAAAGGGTAAATCATATATTTTATTGGTTAATAATGTAAAGAATCATATTAAAATCAATTCTAATGGATTAAAATCCCTGTAAATCATCTAAAACAGGGTTATATCACCTTCTTGGATCGTTCTTGCTGATTCTTGATGGTTCTTGAGGTTGAATCCATGGTTTAATCCATGAAGGTGATGGTGCCAATGGCTAAATCATGCTTAAAATAATGAAAAATATTAAATAAAAAAGAAAATAATTACCTTGAGGTTGCTGCAATGGAGGAAGGGCTGAAGAGGAGAGAGAAGCTCCAAGAATCCAATAGGAGAGAGATGGGAAAAATCGACCCCCCTTATGCATCTATTTATAATAAAAAAATTAGGTTTAAATTTTAACACTTTTGAAAATCTTGGACTCTCTAAGGGGGGCGATTTTGGTGTGAGTTTACCTAACTAACCCTAGCCTAGATTATCCTAATTAAGTCCTAATTAGCCCCTAGCTAAACCTAGAAAATCCCCAAATGTGGTGCCACTTGGCATTTTCTGACATTGGGTTTTTAAAACACCTTTAAAAACCTTTAAAAACACTAGTTTTAAAAACTAACTTTCAAAAATGAGTTTTTCAAAATGGTTTTGACTCTTCTAAACCTCTAACACTAACCAAGACATCAACTAACCCTAGTCTAGCCCTGACTGAATCGAATATGGCACCACCCCGAGTGGGCCCTACTTGAGTTTTTACAAAAAGATGATTTTAAAACTTGAAATTGAAGGAGTTTTCAAAAGGATTTTCAAAAGTAATCTTAAAATTAGGATTTTTGAAATGGCATAGGGTTCTAACTGAATTAGAATTCCTCTGGATATGGTGCCAACTGAGTGGGCCCACATCGAGTTTTGGAAATTTTGAAATAAACACTGAAAATGGCTTTGAAAAGGGGTTAAAATCGATATTTGAAATTCAAGATCTTTGAAAATAGGGTCTCAAGCGAACTGGAACTCCGGGTTAGAGTCCTGAACTCTTAGGACTCTGAGATTTTAGATTTTAAAAGCCAAATGAAAGAATTTTCAAAAGATTTTATCAATAAATGATGAAATAAGTCAGAAAACACAGTCAGGGTTAGACTCCTAACTCAACCGAACTCTAAAATAGAATCCTGAACTAACTGGACTATGTAAAATGACCTAAATTTTGAAAATAATAAAAAAAGACTGAAAATGGAAGTAAAACAAACTTAAAAACTAGACTCTTGACCGGATTAGGACTCTGAGATAGAGTCCTGATCGGACTGAAACTTTCAAAAATTTAAGAAATTTGATGAATAGAGGAATTCAGAAGCGACACCACCTCAATGGGTCTCATCTGTGAATTGAAATCGATTAAAATTTGAATTTGAAATGAATCCAGATTGTTTTATGAGAAAATATTTCGAAATATAGAGTCATGGGGTTGGAAAATGACAGAGTATTGAATAAAAACCAAGGTTTTAAAATTGATTTTGAAATAAAGCTTTAAAATTCAAATCTGGATTGAATGTTTTGAAATAGGAGTGCTAGATCTCGAAAATGAGATGCAATGACATGCAATGCCATGCAATGACATGCAAAGCTATGCATAATACATGCAATGACATGCAATGATCTGTAATGACTTATGAAATGGACAAACATTGGATGATGGTGAAAATTTGGGGTGTTTACAGATGCCCCTCTTTGCTGCTAAGCCGGTTGAAAGCCGAGCTTAGTGGCAAAGAAAACACACCAAATTTGGATTATAAAAATGCCCCAGTTAGATGAATCTGACTGGGTATGAAAGAATTAATTCAAGTGATGATGATAGATATGAAATGAAGAATAAGGAGAACATTTTACTTCGAAAAGAAGTGAGATTCAGGTTTTTCCCTTAACCTGGATGGGACAGAAAATACCTCGTGTAGAAACGAAGCTCAGGTTTGACCCTTAACCTGATCGGACGGAAAATGAAATACCACATCAAAGGAGGCCCAAGTTTATACCCTTAACCTGATTGGGCAGAAAATGGAATACCTCATCAAAGGAGGCCCAGGTTTATACCCTTAACCTGATTGGGCAGAAAATGGAATACCTCATCAAAGGAGGCCGAGGTTTATACCCTTAACCTGATTGGGCAGAAAATGGAATACTTCATCAAAGGAGGCCCAAGTTTATACCCTTAACCTGATTGGGCAGAAAATGGAATACCTCATCAAAGGAGGCCCAGGTTTATACCCTTAACCTGATTGGGCAGAAAATGGAATACCTCATCAAAGGAGGCCCAGGTTTATACCCTTAACCTGATTGGGCAGAAAATGGAATACCTCATCAAAGGAGGCCCAGGTTTATACCCTTAACCTGATTGGGCGGAAAATGAAATACCTCATCAAAGGAGGCCCAGGTTTATACCCTTAACCTGATTGGGCAGAAAATGGAATACCTCATTAAAGGAGGCTCAGGTTTATACCCTTAACCTGATTGGGCAGAAAATGGAATACCTCATCAAAGGAGGCTCAGGTTTATACCCTTAACCTGATTGGGCAGAAAATGGAATACCTCATCAAAGGAGGCTCAGGTTTATACCCTTAACCTGATTGGGCAGAAAATGGAATACCTCATCAAATGAGGCTTAGGTTTATACCCTTAACCTGATGGGGCAGAAAATGGAATACCTCATCAAAGGAGGCTCAGGTTTATACCCTTAACCTGATTGGGCAGAAAATGGAATACCTCATCAAAGGAGGCTCAGGTTTATACCCTTAACCTGATTGGGCAGAAAATGGAATACCTCATCAAAGGAGGCTCAGGTTTGTACCCTTAACCTGATTGGGCAGAAAATGGAATACCTCATCAAAGGAGGCCCAGGTTTATACCCTTAACCTGATTGGGCAGAAAATGGAATACCTCATCAAAAGAGGCCCAGGTTTATACCCTTAACCTGATTGGGCAGAAAATGGACAGAATCCTCGAAAGAAGAGACCGTGATGGAACCTTCGGATTTCTGCACAATGAATCCGATAAGGGTTTTGCAAAAGGAAGGAAATTGGGGTCCCTAAAGCTTGAAAAGGGTTTGATTTTGGGCGTCTCATTGCTGAGACTAAATAACTTTTGAAAATACCTTTTGCTGAAATTGGTGCCTTAACCTCAAGCCGAAATTGGACTGTCTATGGTGGGACAGTGGGGACACAGGGAAGTGTGCAAATGTGAGAGCCCGTGCACTCAGATTATACCAAAGAAGGGAAGGAATCTTGAAAACTCCCGTAATCAAGTCCTAAAAGGGATAACAACTGATGTCAGGATGCGCCAAAGATGAACCTCAAGCTCTCGCTTCACGTCAGGATAGCTAGAAAATATTGTCAAAATATTGAAAATTATTGTTGATTCAAAATAATTGAAAGTGATGCACATTGTTGTGAAAGTATTCCCTCTTTTCTACCTGAAGTATTACCTCCGACTGGGCTTAACTCCGTAGAATCAAGATTCGAATTCAAATTGCTTGTGATTGGCTTTCTTTCAAGGAAGCTATCAATTTCCTTGATATGGACAGAAAAGAAAGTATT
Source organism: Nuphar pumila (assembly GCF_984573655.1). NCBI lineage: Eukaryota > Viridiplantae > Streptophyta > Magnoliopsida > Nymphaeales > Nymphaeaceae > Nuphar > Nuphar pumila. The sequence goes on along the minus strand of NC_143262.1, from coordinate 30,566,226 downwards.
CTTGATATTGCGAGAGCTATTGGTGAAAGAATATTGATAAAAGAATTTCACAAAATTAAAGAAGATTCTTGATAGATTTGGCAGTCTGATATCCTGGGATTCTTTTCTCATGATGATTTTTCTGCACTCTTTTTTTAGCAGATTAGAGCTCTCTTGGATTTTTCGGGAATTACATCATCCTTCATTTTGGAGATGTCCTGACTTGTCTCTCTCTTTTTTTTTTGGGAGGGTACGTCACAAACTTCTTCATCTCAGAGATGTTCCGATCCTTCTTTTCTCTCAGGGATTATCTTGATAGTTATTGGCTCATTGGTTGGGAATCTCTTGATGATAGCTGGAATCAAATATCTTTTAGGGTTTGTCGGTAGGCTCATCACACTCGCCTTCATCTCGACGGTGATCTGAACTTTCCCTGGAAGGATCTGTCACAAACTCCGTCATCTTGGAGATGATCCAAATCTTCTTTGGCCCCGGGGGTCGACTCGCTTAATTCGCCTTCATCTTGACGACAATTGAGAGATCCCTTTTGCAGATATTTAATTGCAGCTTAGGTGATTGAGGAGATATGGAGATTGAGTGGATTTTTCTGCATCACCCAGGATATTTCGACTGCTTTATTTTTCCAGAAAGGTCTTTAAAAATGTGCCATTGACTGCGATCAATATCAATCACTTATGACTTTGCAACAACATTGAGTTTTCTTTACTGGCCATATCGCGGATTTATTCTTCATCCTTTTGGTTGGCCAATAGAAAGATTTTGAACTTTGAATCCTTTTTCGCGAAAGCTTTGTCCTTTCGGAAGTAATACTGAGGGTATTCTGAAGTAATAATTTTATGCAATAAAGATTTTTGAAATCAACAAATATTTAATGATAAATTGGCAAAATTTTCTTGAAATCCTTTGGTGAAAGCGAGCATTTGAAGCACAACGCAACACATCCATGACATAAATTCTCTTCTCCTTTCCCCAAAGGAGAAGATTCAGAAATTGGAATTTAAGAATTACTCCTCTCTTCCCTGAAGAGGAGGTGTTTGCAAAACGATCTTTCAAAGAGAAATTAAGCTTTCGTCAAAACTTCTTAACATTAGGCTTCTCTTATGGAAAGGGGGCCGGAATTGGTGAGGTTGGTAAATTGGTCATGAAAGAACGAGTTCATCACACTCTCCCTGAAAAGAGGGTCCTTCATGGTGAAATGGCCTAGTTTGAAATTTGGGGGGCCATAAGGAAAGCAAGTCTCCGTCGAGTCTCTCCCTATAAAAAGGGTTCCTTGTGTGAAATTTGGAATTTTGTTTTGCAAATGGTTCACAAAGACACGAGTCCCTTCAAACTCTCCCTAAAAAGGGGCTAAGTGAACGAATTGGATAGCATGCGATAAGAGCGAGCTCCCTCGAGCTCTCCCTATACAAAGGGTCTCTCGCAAGAGAAATTCTTGGAATTGGTATTGGGTGACCAAAAGGTCGAAATTTGGAATTTTGAATTTTGAATTTTTGAAATCGGAATTTTGATATTTGAAATTAGAAATTGGAAGTTTGGAATTTGGAATTTTGGGAATTGATTGGCTAAAAAAAGTTGAAATTGTAAATTGGTTTACTGAGAATGACATGGGTTCTATAGGGATTTAGCCTAATAACGACATTGGTTCAATTGAGAACGGCATTGGTTCACTGGGAACGACATGGGTTCTGTAGGGATTCGACCTACGAACTATCTATTCCATAGGGATTTAACCTAAGGATCATAGTTTAAGAAGGAATGATTCCAACTTGTGAGCTTTGAATGGACCAGGTGCTAAACTGGGTTTTTGAGGGAAGATTCGAATCAGAATTCAACTCTTCAAGGAAAACTAGATGAATTGGATTTTGAAAGAGAATTCGAGTCGGAACTCGAATCTTCTAGACCAGTTCTGAATTAGTTTTAGAAGAAGTTTCAAGTCGGGACTCAGATCTTCTAGACCAACTCTGAAGGAAAGGAAAACTCGGATCGGAACCCGAATCTTTGAAGGAAAACTAGATCCATCGTGGAAGGAGAAGAAATTCGAGTCAGAACTCGAATCCTGAAGGAAAGGTAGATCAATTTGGAAGGAGAAGAAATTCGAGTCGAAACCCGAATCCTAAAGGAAAGGTAGATCAATTTGGAAGGAGAAGAAATTCGAGTCGGAACCCGAATCCCAAAGGCAAACTGGATCAACTAGAAGGAAAGAAGATTCGAGTCGGAACTCGAATCTCGAAGGAAAACTAAACCGGTTAGAAGGAAAGGAAATTCGAGTCGGAACTCGAATTTCGGAGGAAAACTAGATTAACTAGAAGGAAAGAAGATTCGAGTCGGAACTCGAATCTCGAAGGAAAACTAGACCGGTTGGAAGGAAAGGAAATTCGAGTCGGAACTCGTATTCCGGAGGAAAACTAGGTTAACCAAAAGGAAAGAGGATTCGAGTCGGAACTCGAATCCCGCAGGAAAACTTAAACCGGTGTGGAAGGAAAGGAAATTCGAGTCGGAACTCGAATTCCGAAGGAAAACTAGGTTAACCAGAAGGAAAGAAGATTCGAGTCGGAACTCGAATCCCAAAGGAAAACTAAATTAGTGGACATTGAATTTTAAAGTGTACCAGTGCAAACACCGGATTTTGAAAATGTGCCAATACAAGCATTATGTTTTGAAAAATTATCAGTACGAATATCGGGTTTTAGAAGATTACCAGTACGAGCGCTGGATTTTGGAAGGTTACCAGTACGAGCACTGGATTTTAAAAGGTTACCAGTACGAGCGCTGGATTTTAAATGGTTACCAGTACGAGCACTGGGTTTTGGAAATTTACCAGCACGAACACTGGATTTTTGAAAAATTACCAGCACAACACTGGATTCTGAAAAATTACTAATTGATTTTGATGGAAAATTTTCAGTCTTCACCCTCACGATGACTTGGACAACTATCGGGGTCTCAGGATTTATCCCTTATCCTGAATGGGTAATCGATGCAAATGCAAATTGATGCAGATGAATGCGAATGAATGCATGCAAATGCAAATGAATGTAAATGGGTGCACATGCGTGCAAAATGAGAGATTTGTTTGATCCTGCCTGCATACAGAAAGTTTTGAAGATAAAAACAAAATTTTAAAATGCCCCAGTGTAACTGGGAAAAAGAATTTTGATTATTATTGAAGAAAATTTAGAAGAATTACAAAGAATAGGGAATTGTTCAAGTATAGAATTTTTTCAAATGTCGAGCATTGATGGGATCTGGTAATTCTATTCCATCAACATTGATGAGCCGATATGAATTGCGAGGTAGTGCCTCTTTGACAACATAAGAACCTTCCCAATTTGGCGACCATTTGCCACCCGGGCGATGCCTGAGATAAGCTGTTGATCTGAGCACTAGATCATTGACCCAAAATTTTCTCTCAATGACAGATTTTGCATATTGTCAGGCTATCCTCTGGCGATAGGATTGAGCATGCTCTGCTGCTCTGAGTCTTCTTTCATCGAGCAAATCAAGCTGTACGAGTCGTTGTTGCTGATACTGATCAAGAGGTAATTCTAGAAGTGATGCAAATTTCAGAGCAGGTTTCTGAACATGTAGAGGCAGTACTACTTTAGTTCCGTAGACAAGTTCTGACGGAGTAGCATTCGTTGGAGTTCGAATGGTGGTTTTGTATGCCCATAATGCATCATGAATCTTTTCATGCCAGTCACGGCCCGTTTCTAAAGTTCGCTCCAGGATTCGAATCAAAATCTTGTTGGTGGCCTCTGCCTGACCATTCCCTTGAGGATAATAAGGAGCGGAAAAATGATGATGAATTTTGAACTTTGAGCAGAATGTCCTCATTTTCTCATTCTTGAAATGACTGCCATTATCCGACACAATATCATGCGGTATACCGAAATGGCAAAGGATATTCTTATGGATGAAAGAAACCACGTGTCGACCTTCTACTGTGCGTAGAGTGACTGCTTCTACCCATTTAGTAAAATATTCTGTTGCGACAAGAAAATATTTATGACCATTGGAGGCTGAAGGAGTGATGGGGCCTACAACATCGAAAGCCCACATAGAAAATGGCCATGGCGAGACGACAGATTGCAAGTATGTCGCTGGCGCATGAATGGAAGGCGCATGCATCTAACATTGAACGCACTTCTTTACAAAACGATAGCAATCTTGTTGCATAGTTTTCCAATAATATCCCGCTCGGATGATTTGTTTGATGAGAGTTTGATAGCCAACATGACCACCGCAAATGCCTTCATGTGCTTCTTGCACAACTTCTTCGGCTTCTTCTTCGTCCAAACATTTGGAATACTCAGAACTGATCCACGACGATAAAGGATGTTGGCAAGAATAAAATATCGAGCAGACATGCGTTGAATTGCTCGCTGCTCTCTCTTTGATAATTCTGGAGGAAATTCGCCAGTTTTAATGAAATTTTTTATATCATGATACCAAGGCTTCTTCTTCTGCTCAGCCTGGTTTATCTGCTCTACTGGGACGAAAGCGGGTTGATCAAGTCTGCTAATTTCAAATGAGCGACAAGATTCTCCACTCCGGAAAGACATGATGGATCCCAGATTAGCTAAACTGTCTGCAACTTGATTGAAATCTCTCTTGATATGAAAAAGTTGGAATTCTTCGAATTTGTTGGCGAGAGCTGAAACAATCTTCTGGTAAGGAAGTAATTTCTGATCTTTCACTTGCCATTCGGCCAGAACTTGATTGACGATTAACAAAGAATCGCCATAAGCATGCACTCTTTTGACATTAAAGTCCTGTAGAATTTTCAGACCTTGTATCAAAGCTTCATACTCGGCCATATTATGAGTGCACTGAAAATCTAGTTTAAGAGAAAAGGGAATCATCTCCTTCTCTGGTGTAATTAGCAGAATTCCGATTCCTATGCCTGCGATATTCTTGGAACCGTCGAAGAATAAATTCCAAATTGGGGATTGTTGAATATTGCAGATCCGCTCATCGGGGAAATCATCCTCAGCTTTAACATCCTCTGCTAGAGGAAAATCTGCTAATTGGTCTGCAATTGCTTGGCCTTTGATAGATTGCTGAGAGACATATTCCAAGTCATATTGCATTAATAGGACTTGCCATTTGGAGATCCGTCCGCTGAGAAATGGTTGTTCAAGAACGTACTTGAGAGGATTTAATTTAGATAGAATCTTGACTTCAGACGCCAATAGATAATGTCTCAATTTCTGACACATCCATATCAGAGCTAGGCATGTCTTCTCTATCTGAGAGTATTTCTTCTCATAATCAATAAAGGTCTTGCTCACATAGTAAATGACATGTTCAATCAAACTGCCTTCCTCGTATTGTGCCAAGAAACCGCCGCAAGCAACTTGATTGACTGAAATGTATAGCAATAGGGGTTTCCCCAATTCTGGCGGTTTTAAAATAGGAGGATTGAGAAGATATTTCTTGATGCGTTCGAACGACTGCTGACACTCTGGTCCCCATTCGAACCTCACTTCTTTTCTGAGTAAATGATTGAAAGGCTCACATCTCATGGCCAAATTAGAAATGAATCGCCGAATTGATTGCATGCGTCCTTGAAGGCTACGCAATTCTTTGAGATTAGTCGGGGGCGGCATGCCAATGATAGCTTTGGCCTTAGCGGGATCCATTTCTATCCCCTTCTTGCTGACCAAGAAGCCTAGCAACTTGCCTGATTCGACTCCAAAGACACATTTTTGTGGATTGAGTCTTAGCTTGTAAAGAATGAGTCGCTTGAAGACTTGATTGAGAGCTTCGATGTGATCTTCCTCTTCTTTGGATTTCACCAGAATATCATCGACATATGCATCCATAGTCTTATGCATCTGATCATGGAAAATAACGGCCATAGCGCGCTGATAAGTGGCTCCAGCATTCTGAAGCCCAAAAGGCATAACCGTGTAACAGAAAGTGTCCCATGGCGTGGTAAAAGATGTTTTGGATTGGTCACGAGCGGCCAACTTGATTTGATTATATCCGGAGTATCCGTCCATAAAGGAAAACATAGCATGCCCGGCTGTGCTATCGACCAGGAGATCAATGTTTGGGAGTGGATAGTCATCTTTTGGAGTGGCTTTATTGAGATCACGGAAGTCGATACAGATTCGCATTTTACCATTCTTCTTAGGAACTACTACGATATTCGCCAACCAATCCGGGTAATCAATTGCTCGAATGAATCCTGCTTTAAGCAGATCCTCAAGTCCTTCCTTGACCTATTGCTCGATTCGAGGATCCATTTTTCTCAACTTCTGCTTGACTGGTTTTGCCTCAGGCTTCAGAACGAGGCGATGTTCCACCAATTTCGGATCTAAACCTGGCATATCCTCATAAGTCCATGCGAATACTTCTTCATGCTGCTTGAGGAAATTAGTGAGCCTTTCTTTCTCTTCTGGGCTCAAACCACTGCCAATCTCGAGAATTCTAGGATCGTCTTCTGATCCGATATTGATATCCTCAGTCGGATCTTGAACTAAGGATGATGGCTCATCTTGCTTCCGAACCGATGCAAATTCTGGCAGTTCTTGAAGAGTCGAATCGAACTCTGTGGATTCTTCTGACTGCTTTGCAGTTTGACTATATTCTGTTCTTATTCTGACCTGATGAATTATTGCTGATTTCGAACAAGCTTTTGGATTAAAGATGAGCTTCTTGATAGATCGGGAAGACATTCTGAAAATTGGAGGATAAATTGATTTAGGGAAATTGCTCATCATGAAATAAATTGCTTTTATTGAAAATAATTGGAAAGATGAAAGAGCAAAATGATTTCAATTTTGTGAAGATTTAATATTGAGGAGTAAAGAGACAAATGGCACCAAGATAGACAAAGGAAACTGGCAACTTTATTGAAAGATAGAATTAATCAAAATGACAATGATGAGAATGAAATGGGATATCATCCCGAATGTGGAAATAAAAGAATGGAAATGAAAAGACAAGCAAATGCCCTTAGTGCATTCCTTCAAAGATGACCGCTGTATTATAAGGGGGAAATGGTTATTTCAGAATTTCTATATTCTCATCTTCGGCACCTTCTATCAGAAGATTCTTATCAATAAGGTCCTGAACAATGTTCTTCAGAACGAAGCAATTCTCAGTGTTGTGCCCCACTGTTCGATGAAATTTGCAGAATTGGTTTTTGAATTTTCCCATAGGAGCGGAAGGATCGACCAGCCTGGGCAATTTGACCATCTCCTTGGTCAACAGGTACTCGAGCACAATCTCGAGTGATTGATCTAATGGAGTGAACTTCCTCTCATAGCTCCATCCTTCGTGCTTCACTTTCTCTCGGGGTTCTGGTCCCTGCTCTAGCTGAAGCGGCTTGCTGAATTGCGGGATCGACTTTCCTTTCTGGTCATTCTTGTTTGAACCTTCTGTACCATAACAGAAGTCTCTATTCTGCCCCTTGCGATGATTCTGTTTATTACTGACAGAATTAGTGAAATGAGTCTTCTTTTTTGACTCATTCTGACTGCTATTCTTGGTGAAAGTGAAACCTTCATAGAAGCCATTCTCCATACTTAATTCGAGCCACTCGGCTCGCTCTGTTAATTCAATAAAGGTTCTGGACGGTGCGGTGGAGATGAGGCCTTTCAGTGGTTGCGAGAAGTTACTCAGAATTAGAGACAAAGCGTGCCCCTCTGATATGGGATCTCTCATTTTATTACAAGCTGACCTCCAGCGGTGGATGAAGTCTCTAGCTTTTTCATTTTCTCTCTGTTTCAGGCCACAGAGGTGGCTGAGGGTCGGGAGCGCCTCAGCATTGAACAGAAAACGCTCAATGAACATATTTACCACCTTATCAAATTCTTTCAGCTCTATGGGGTTGATGTGCTCCGAGTACCATTTAGCTGCCGTTCCCTCCAGACTGCGAGGGAAGCAAAGGAAGAGTGCCCGATTGTCACGCTTGAATCGTGAACATTCGGCGAAAAACATGGCGAGATGAGCCTTAGGGTGGCCAGAACCATCAAACTTGATAAATTTTCTGGGGAGATTATCCAGATTGTCGTCCCCATCTAAACCATCATAGAAGTCTTCGCTGGTGAAGACTTTCTTGCCCTTGTCGCGGGCCTGCAGATCTTTGACCATTTTCATCATGTCTTTTAGCTGTGACTGAGTAGGGTCATCAACAGACTGATTTTTGGATTTGTAAGTCGTCCCCTGGCCCTGAGTTGACCTTTTGGATTCATGTTTATTTTCACATTCCTTGTCAGCATCGTCAGCTGATTCTGATTCATCAGACATTTCCTCGTGACGACTCTGCTTTTTGCTGATACTCTTGACGGTATGACCCTTATCTTTCTGTTTGGTCTGAATTTGCTCAGTACTGGCCTCAGCTTGCTCTGCCAGCATCTTGGTCATCATTTTTTTGAACATGACGTACATTTGGGGATCGATGCCATCATTCGCCTGCTGACCCTGACTCTGGACTGATCAGGATGAGTCCATCTCTTCTTCTGAAGCTACTGAGTACGCGACGCCTTCAACTGATGTGGTTTTCTTTCTGGATCTTGTATGAACCATCGGGTATCACAAATGTTCTCTTGGATATTGCTGATGCTCTCTGCAGGGCAGAACTGATGGTTAGGCTTCTGAAGGAAATTTGGTTTGGAGGAAAATATTTGTTGAGAATTTTGGTAGACAATTGAAATAATATCCCATTACTAGGGATTGAGTCGTCGCTGGGATTACGACAATTGTGTTGCTATTTTTTGCAAGATAAACAACTGAAAATATGCCTTGTTACCTAGGCGAGGTCGTCAAACCAATGTAAAATAAAGGAATTTTTATTGAGGGGAAAACATGATTTTATCAATAATACACTTGACAGAGGGGAGGGGGACAGACAATTTTCCACCACTCCGGATAATCAGAAGATACACGAGGACCAGTAAAAATAGTAAGACTGACAAAGGAATCCCAGCCATGTCTGGCAGAATGGTATGCTCCAGACCACTAATCTGATGCGAGATCAAATTCTGGCAGAACCCCTGATAATGGATGAATTTCTACGTGCTTCTGTCTCTGAGAGAACTGCCTGACACATCGCTCCGGATGGTAGTAGGCGCAGAAGAAAAGGCCAAGTAGCCTGAATCGCTTGCCATAAGCGTAAGTGTATCTGGGAGGTGATTCCTGACGATCAAAGTAGTCCCATACGACCTCTTCCTCCTGAAGGTTGTCGATCAAGAATCGGTATCGAGCAACTAGAAGAAGCTTTTCACCATTATATCTGAATGAACTGGCTCGGACTGGCACATGTCGGAGGAACCAAGATTGTAATGCATAGGTGCACCCTTCGACTAGAATGGATTCTCCGAGTGTGAAACGGATCAACCCTCGGTATAGGAAAGCGAGTGCGGCCATGGCTATCGAGAGGCGGCTGGTCTGTCGACTTCCCCATCTCCTTAGAAGCTGGACTATTCTGATATCCATGTAATTTCGTCCATCTCGAAAGAAAGCTAATCTTACCGTGCACAGAACCATCGCGTGCTGAATTCTCTCTCGAGCTGTTCTGGACAGCGAGCTGACTTCCACAAATGTCCCATACTGTTGGTAGATTTCGAGCAGATCCACATATTCGTTTTCATCCTCCTCTATCAATGGCCAAGACTTGCGTCCTGTCATGCGAGCTAAGGCATCCTTAGGGTCCAGACCCTTAACATTAATCAGAAACTGTTTCTCCAATGGATCTCCAGGCTGACCGGCTGGCTCGGGCAATCCCATAATCTCTGAAAATTCATCCATCAGTACTGTCATCTCGCCCCACGGGAACCAAAAGGTAGAAGTGCTCGGATTCCACCGCTCTGCTAGTGCATAAATCAAGTTGCCGTTGACTGTCTGCTTTCCCACTGCGGACGCCAGTTCCAATCCACACTCGTCCAGATGGTCCGGAAACATACGAGAGAAGTTCTTGAACCATGAATAATACCACCGGAGAAAGAAGGATCCGGTGCTGAGGACTCGATGTTCGGGAAGACTTTGTCGCACCTCGTAGGAGATGTGACCCTCAGGGAAGACTGAATCAAGCTGACTGGATGCCATCGGACTGAAAGACATGGAAATTGGAATAAGACTTGGAAAATACAGAAATTTTGAGGAAAATGTAGGCGGGATAAAAATAAAGCAGGAAATTCGAGATCCAGAAGACAGGAAAGATGGGAAATCACCTGGAGTTTTGAAGGAAATGAAGGGAAATTTGGAAAATCGTCCAGGGTTTGATGAAATATGAAGAAATAAATGGAGAATGAAGTATTTGGAAAATCGTCCAAGGTTTAAAACATGGACAGTACATGGACATAGATTGGGGAATTTTGAAAAATCGTCCAGTATTTTTAGAAAATTGGGGAAAATATGGAAAATAAAAAGGAAATAACATATTCAATCAAATTCTGCATAAACAAGTATGCACAAACAACATTCCCTAAAAGCTGACTCTAGATGCACAAATTTTGAAATGGCTGTGGGACCTTAATCCTAACTCTAAGGCTCAGATCATCTGTATCCAATCCAGTTATGCCTATATACCCAAGCCAAGGCTCAATGTACGTGGCATAAAATCAATTCCTCCGGTTTTAGGTTCAAGTTTTCCAACATCCTTGAGCACCTGCCGATATACGTTGGACTATAGCCCTTGGTACGTGGCAGGGGGGTTTTCACCCAAATAAGTGACCTAGTTGTGAGGCTCTGTCCCGAACTATGGTTCTAGAAGAGAACCCAGCAACGTGAAGACCGGGACAATATAGGTGGGGTGATTTTTGAAAAACATGAGCACATGCAATCAAATAGAAGGCTCTAAGTCCTAAAGAGATAGATTTTTGAAATATTTGAAGAAGCAAGCATTGTTTTCATACAATTCCTAAATTGAGGAGTGTTGTATTAGACCTAAGTCTATGTGAGCATGAATAATTCTCCTCAATATGGTCCTACCAAACCATACCTAGTCTACATGCAATCCATGTCAGCTGGGTTCAAGTCTAGGCTCCTAGGTTCACATGATATCATAAAGCAAAACTGACATTCCATGAAAATCGATTTTGACAATTTGAACTAAGTAGAGAATTAAATTGATCAGGCAAAGACAGGTCCCATCACGGTCACCAAATCTGTTATCATCGCAAAATTTTTAACTTTTGCAAATCAAACTGACCTTTGAAAAAGATTTTGAAAATAACTCACCTCCGTTTTTAAAATGCAGGAAAATTCCGAAGAATGGGACTCGCCTGTCGGTACGAGGTTCAACCGTTCCTGCCACCTTTAACAGAGGTAATTGAACCAATGATCAATCTTATGCTCTACTCTATTCAACTTGTCTAAATCATATTCTAATTTCTAAATGCACATAGAATCAGGCATGTGCTATGAATTTTCAGAAAATGCACATTTGAAAACATGATGTTTGCTTTGAATGATTGAAATATTTAGAAAATGTAAATCTTGGAAAATCATGAATTGGGATTTGAAATGTACTTCTGAGAGAAATAAAATCGATTTTGAGGAATCCTTGACATTTGGTGAAAATCGATTCTGAGAGACTTGGTTTCTCTGAATTCAAACTTGGAAATTGAAATTCTAACTTAGAAAATTTGAATTTGGAACTTGGGAAATACTTGAAATATCATTGGCAAATCGATTTTTGAATAAGACTTAGAAAAATTCTGATTTCTCTAACTTCAAACTTTGAAATTGACTGCATAACTTTGGAAAATTGAGTTTATGAACTTGAAAAAAACTTGAAGTATTCTTTGAAATTCAATGCTTTTGGGAAAATCGATTTTGCTATAAGACTTAGGAGATTTTGAGGAAATGAACTTCTTTGAATTGAGATTTGAATTGGAATTGGCAAATGCATGAAATGAATGAATATGGATTTGAGGAATTGAGAAATACTTTTTGTATTTTTGAGAAATGCAGTGCATTTTTGAAGTTTGCCTAAGAGTGTAGGCTGAATGTGGCTAATGTGAAGATCATAAATCTAAGTATCATTCGTATTCTGACTATGGCCATAAATACAAATTCCACCAAGTTTATAAACTTCATAGAAGCTAGTGCATGTGCCATTCGTGTAAACCATGGTGAATTTGTAAAAATATGCATGAATCATCATCCATCACACATTAAAATTATAAACTATATGCAATGCAACCTAATCTAAGCAGGAAATATAAATTCTTATTCCAAAGTTTAATTACAAATTACATCACTATTGAAATTTAAATACATGAAATTAAAATCTTCAATGTACCTGCAAAACTAGAAAACTTTGTTAGTAATGATATGTTGGCTTTTCTAGATTTATCCAACAATATCAGGAAATTGTTGGATTTTGCTAGGTATAAGCCTTTTTGCCATGATTCCCTTAAATCAAAAGTGATAAAGTATGAAATAAAATTGAATAAATAAGGAAGATAAGATATGAAATTTTGAAATTGGGGTTCAAATGACCAAAATACCCCTAATAACAAGACTATGACCTTGAAATTAGGGTTTTTAGAAAGATATTTTGATAAAATGCAAGTTTTGAAATTTGAATGGAATAAGCTAAGCTAAATATGATGTGACATGCTTAAATATATGAAAATTAGGGTTAGGGATTTCGAAATTTAGGTCAAATGACCAAATTGCCCCTGATAGCAAGACTATGGCCTTGAAATCAGGGTTTTCTGAAATAGATTTTGGTAAAAACTTAGGTTTTATGCACTAAATGAAATCAAATGAGCATCAAATTAAACATAAAGCATCCTAATATGATTATGAACATGATTAAACCCTAAAAATATATGCTTATGCACGAAAATCCAATAATATCACAAATTTTGTGATTTTTGCAGTGTTTTGGAATTCTTCGGGTGCCCTGTTTTGCAATTATATTAATTCAGACATCAAATGGATTCCAAAATTCATCAAATTCGGTACCTGCACTTGTTATAACCCTAATATCAAATTAGAATTATAAAAATATTTTTTTGACATTAAATTAATCCGAAAATTGCATTAAACCCTAAAAATATGCTATTTTTGACCTAGTTCACCAACCAGTCTCAGTCCAAGACCCGAAACAGGGGTCAAATCTCCATGGAAATTTATGAAATTTTACAGAGACTAACTAGCAAGGAAAACAGAGATTTCTCAATTTACAGATCGGAAAAATCATCTCCGGTTAAGGAGAAAACCTTCCGGCAATCTGCGCTAAAATATATCACTTTTAACAGGGATTAAAACGGCTACTTCAGATTGAAAATACAGGCATAAATAGAAATCCTAAACAAAAATCTCTGAAATTGTAGTGGTGAACAGTAGACATAAAAATAACAATACTCACTTTTTACAGATCTAAAATCAGATCTGTGGTTTGGGATTTATGACTAACACAAGTCTGATTAGGGATTTGGTAAACCCTAACGAGTTTTAAATTTAAAAACAGATTCTCTGAAAAAGGAAAAATACTAAACAGTGATAAAAAAATCCTAAAATTTCACAGAAGACAGATCTACTCAATGTGAATCCATAGCATTTTACAGATCTAAAATCGGATATAAGATGAGAGAAATATCATAACAGCAAGTTACCTTCTTGATTTTAACCATGATTTTAAAGCTTTAAAAACCCGATTTGATGTCTGATTTTTTTGACAGGGTTCCCGAGATCCAAAACCTCTGATTTTTCTACAGTAACTCAATAACTCATGCATGCATCACATATAAAAAAATCAAAAATAAACAATGAGTAATTCAATCCGAAATAACATTATCTTTACTGTTCTAAACTTAAAACACACAGAAATTTAAGAAACTAGGAAAACCATGCATTAACTAATGTAAATCAATAAAATAAACCATAAAACAGTAAATAAAAATTATTTCTATGCTATATAAAGTAAAACAAACATGAATAAACCATAAAAATAAAATAAAAACAGGGAATCAATGGCTGGAATTTGATATCATCTTTAAAACATAGATTTAACCCATAAAAAGGGTAAATCATATATTTTATTGGTTAATAATGTAAAGAATCATATTAAAATCAATTCTAATGGATTAAAATCCCTGTAAATCATCTAAAACAGGGTTATATCACCTTCTTGGATCGTTCTTGCTGATTCTTGATGGTTCTTGAGGTTGAATCCATGGTTTAATCCATGAAGGTGATGGTGCCAATGGCTAAATCATGCTTAAAACAATGAAAAATATTAAATAAAAAAGAAAATAATTACCTTGAGGTTGCTGCAATGGAGGAAGGGCTGAAGAGGAGAGAGAATCTTCAAGAATCCAATAGGAGAGAGATGGGAAAAATCGACCCCCCTTATGCATCTATTTATAATAAAAAAATTAGGTTTAAATTTTAACACTTTTGAAAATCTTGGACTCTCTAAGGGGGGCGATTTTGGTGTGAGTTTACCTAACTAACCCTAGCCTAGATTATCCTAATTAAGTCCTAATTAGCCCCTAGCTAAACCTAGAAAATCCCCAAATGTGGTGCCACTTGGCATTTTCTGACATTGGGTTTTTAAAACACCTTTAAAAACCTTTAAAAACACTAGTTTTAAAAACTAACTTTCAAAAATGAGTTTTTCAAAATGGTTTTGACTCTTCTAAACCTCTAACACTAACCAAGACATCAACTAACCCTAGTCTAGCCCTGACTGACTCGAATATGGCACCACCCCGAGTGGGCCCTACTTGAGTTTTTACAAAAAGATGATTTTAAAACTTGAAATTGAAGGAGTTTTCAAAAGGATTTTCAAAAGTAATCTTAAAATTAGGATTTTTGAAATGGCATAGGGTTCTAACTGAATTAGAATTCCTCTGGATATGGTGCCAACTGAGTGGGCCCACATCGAGTTTTGGAAATTTTGAAATAAACATTGAAAATGGCTTTGAAAAGGGGTTAAAATCGATATTTGAAATTCAAGATCTTTGAAAATAGGGTCTCAAGCGAAATGGAACTCCGGATTAGAGTCCTGAACTCTTAGGACTCTGAGATTTTAGATTTTAAAAGCCAAATGAAAGAATTTTCAAAAGATTTTATCAATAAATGATGAAATAAGTCAGAAAACACAGTCAGGGTTAGACTCCTAACTCAACCGAACTCTAAAATAGAATCCTGAACTAACTGGACTATGTAAAATGACCTAAATTTTGAAAATAATCAAAAAAGACTGAAAATGGAAGTAAAACAGACTTAAAAACTAGACTCTTGACCGGATTAGGACTCTGAGATAGAGTCCTGATCGGACTGAAACTTTCAAAAATTTAAGAAATTTGATGAATAGAGGAATTCAGAAGCGACACCACCTCAATGGGTCTCATCTGTGAATTGAAATCGATTAAAATTTGAATTTGAAATGAATCCAGATTGTTTTATGAGAAAATATTTCGAAATATAGAGTCATGTGGTTGGAAAATGACAGAGTATTGAATAAAAACCCAGGTTTTAAAATTGATTTTGAAATAAAGCTTTAAAATTCAAATCTGGATTGAATGTTTTGAAATAGGAGTGCTGGATCTCGAAAATGAGATGCAATGACATGCAATGCCATGCAATGACATGCAAAGCTATGCAGAATACATGCAATGATCTGTAATGACTTATGAAATGGACAAACATTGGATGATGGTGAAAATTTGGGGTGTTTACAGATGCCCCTCTTTGCTGCTAAGCCGGTTGAAAGCCGAGCTTAGTGGCAAAGAAAACACACCAAATTTGGATTATAAAAATGCCCCAGTTAGATGAATCTGACTGGGTATGAAAGAATTAGTTCAAGTGATGATGATAGATATGAAATGAAGAATAAGGAGAACATTTTACTTCGAAAAGAAGTGAGATTCAGGTTTTTCCCTTAACCTGGATGGGACAGAAAATACCTCGTGTAGAAACGAAGCTCATGTTTGACCCTTAACCTGATCGGACGGAAAATGAAATACCACATCAAAGGAGGCCCAAGTTTATACCCTTAACCTGATTGGGCAGAAAATGGAATACCTCATCAAAGGAGGCCCAGGTTTATACCCTTAACCTGATTGGGCAGAAAATGGAATACCTCATCAAAGGAGGCCGAGGTTTATACCCTTAACCTGATTGGGCAGAAAATGGAATACCTCATCAAAGGAGGCCCAAGTTTATACCCTTAACCTGATTGGGCAGAAAATGGAATACCTCATCAAAGGAGGCCCAGGTTTATACCCTTAACCTGATTGGGCAGAAAATGGAATACCTCATCAAAGGAGGCCCAGGTTTATACACTTAACCTGATTGGGCGGAAAATGAAATACCTCATCAAAGGAGGCCCAGGTTTATACCCTTAACCTGATTGGGCAGAAAATGGAATACCTCATCAAAGGAGGCCCAGGTTTATACCCTTAACCTGATTGGGCAGAAAATGGAATACCTCATCAAAGGAGGCCCAGGTTTATACCCTTAACCTGATTGGGCAGAAAATGGAATACCTCATCAAAGGAGGCCCAAGTTTATACCCTTAACCTGATTGGGCAGAAAATGGAATACCTCATCAAAGGAGGCCCAGGTTTATACCCTTAACCTGATTGGGCAGAAAATGGAATACCTCATCAAAGGAGGCCCAGGTTTATACCCTTAACCTGATTGGGCAGAAAATGGAATACCTCATCAAAGGAGGCCCAGGTTTATACCCTTAACCTGATTGGGCAGAAAATGGAATACCTCATCAAAGGAGGCCCAGGTTTATACCCTTAACCTGATTGGGCAGAAAATGAAATACCTCATCAACGGAGGCCCAGGTTTATACCCTTAACCTGATTGGGCAGAAAATGGAATACCTCATCAAAGGAGGCTCAGGTTTATACCCTTAACCTGATTGGGCAGAAAATGGAATACCTCATCAAAGGAGGCTCAGGTTTATACCCTTAACCTGATTGGGCAGAAAATGGAATACCTCATCAAATGAGGCTCAGATTTATACCCTTAACCTGATTGGGCAGAAAATGGAATACCTCATCAAAGGAGGCTCAGGTTTATACCCGGTCTCATCTGTGAATTGAAATCGATTAAAATTTGAATTTGAAATGAATCCAGATTGTTTTCTGAGAAAATATTTCGTAATATATAGTCCTGGGGTTGGAAAATGACAGAGTATTGAATAATAACCCAGGTTTTAAAATTGATTTTGAAATAAAGCTTTAAAATTCAAATCTGGATTGAATGTTTTGAAATAGGAGTGCTGGATCTCGAAAATGAGATGCAATGACATGCAATGCCATGCAATGCTATGCAGAATACATGCAATGACATGCAATGATCTGTAATGACTTATGAAATGGACAAACACTGGATGATGGTGAAAATTTGGGGTGTTTACAATTTGCCTAAGTGCAATGGTTATGCTAACAAAGAAATTCATATGCATTTGTGAAGATGCATATACTGCTAAAATGGAAAATGCATAGATTGCGGAAAGAAAAAAATGATGTATTCTTGCAAATGCAATGCATACGACAAAATTGCAATACATATATGGAAATGCGTATGTATTTGCAAATGCTGATGCATATGCAGATGCATATTCTGAATTGAAGATGCATATGTTGCTAAATGAAGAAAAATGCATATGCTAAGGATGGACCGGATGCATATGCAACATGAGATGTAATGCATAGGCTGGTATGCAATGCAAGACGTGCACTATCACAACCACTGTGATACTATAGATTGGTTCTCTACATCTAGTCATTGATATAACAGATTGATGCAGTGCATAACGTGCAAAAATTTGAGATTCAGGCGACAAAGTTTGCAGATGATTAGTGGTATGAGGTGTAGGAAAACAGACTAGAATGTACAATGATCATATTGATATGCAGTAAATGAATTAAACCAAAAAGGGCATGCAGTGATGTGCAGGAATAACACCACCACTGCAAAGCGAATGTAGCTAGGAAAAGAAGATGAAGTGACATGCATATGATTAAAATGCTAGCTAATGGTAATGCAGATGATGCTGAAGTGGATTTGCTGAAGGACAGATGCTGAATGGGTTAAAAGTGAAAAGGCATTATCACAGAAAAATACAAAACAACAAATGAGATGTTGTGTTAAACAGATGATCGATGTTATAAATCAAGCAATCGTGCCACCAAAAATCGATGCAAATGCCTATGAAAACATAAAACGCTGTGAGAAAATGCTGGTATAAAGTGCTATAATAAGCGAGCTAATGGACAGCTGATAACAAGACAAATTTTGCAAGAGCAACATCATGATGCTATCACAGAATGGAAGGATTTTATCATCCAAAGCCCTACATAAGTTGCCTATCACGTCAATAGTAACAACATGGACTTCATATTCATCAAAGTTTCGAAGACCCATCTCCAGAAATGGGCTGAGATCCTGCATATGAAGCCTGCACCTACTGTGTATGCCAATGCCCCAATGGCAAACATTACCTCTTCATGCACAACAGAGCTTCTGTAAACACCCACACAAAAGGCCTTGCAGCTCATATTGTGCTTCTCTCTCTTCAGAAGATAAACTTTGCAGATTGAGAGCAACATCCAGTTGAGACATACGCACTGGAACTAGTTGAATTACCACTGATGCAGTTTCCATGGTCAAACATCTAACAACCTCATTTAATGTCTCATATGCAGACACCCTAATATGTCATTCCTCAGTTGATTAGCAAATTCAATTGCTTCAGCATTTTCAAATCTGGACTGCATAATGAGTTATGCAGTACTACGAAGCATGGGCATTGCATAAACTAGATGCCTATTAAAATTTTCACCTATTGCAAGTGTAATATCACCAAAGCATGAGAATATGAGCGACTTCACTAAATGGTGCAGCATAGAAGCATTGAACTGATGAAAATGGAATATATTTAAAAGAAATTTACAGTTGGACAAGGCTGGATGGGTGTTAGCTCATTAATCGAGTCGGGAATTGGTCGAGAGCAAACTGTTATCATATAAAGAGATACTAGTCCCTAAGGTTAAGGGTCTTGAGAAAAGGTATTTTGAGACCTCCAGGTTACAAATGCTTCTAATGCTTCGAGATAGTTTCCCAATGATTCAATTGCTTGAGAATGATAAAATTATCAGTATTGTGAGATTTGCAAGTACATCCAAATCAGAGTTTTGCAGAGAGGTTCAAACTATTAAGTATAATACTAGCAATGTTGTTGACACTACAAATGATGCCATACCAGAAAGGGCCTCCACTGAAATCAATTGATTCCTCATTCCATGAACTAAAGATAGGATGATATGTGATATCCGATGAATACAAAAGGCAATGTATGAAACACAGTAAAACGGGAACGAACAAAAAATGAAAGAAAGGCTGAGACAACGTTGAATGAAAATCAGGTGTTGAGAAAATAAATGAAACGTCTAATGATATTAACAATTGTAAACCAGATATAAAATGTATTATACTATGCACCTGATGAGGGAGTGTAGTGCACAGACGAATGCTATGTTGGATGCACCGATCCGATGCTATGAATGTAAATGCAAAGGATATCGATGAATTGAATATAAGGAAAAAAATGCAGATGCCGAGCTAGTCAATGCAGGGAAAAGGAAAAATATGAGAGAAGAGGGATTGTATAGTAGGTATTGGAACAAAGTGCGATAAACAGAGGATACAACAAGTGTAAACGTTGTGCCGATGATGTGAATCAAATGAAAATTAACAGAAGAAAACATTGAAAGGATACACAAATGCATAGATGTCAATAAAATGCGAGAATGAGTGCAGATGTATAATAAGGAAAGGTGTTGGTGTGATCCAATGTAGGATGACCATGATGCTATGAAACAGATGCGAGGATGATGGCGATGTATGATGAACAAATTATGCAGAAGACATGATGAACAAATGCAGTTATGTAGTGTAACATAAATCAAATGAAATAGAGGAACAAATGATGATGCCAATGGATCAAATGCTTATACGATGAACAAAAATCTTAAAATGCTGATGCAGAGATGAACCAAATGCTGATAGTTGGGGAATGTAGCAAATCCAAAGTCAAAAGGAGGACACAAAAAAATGCATAAGCAAATGGAAATATAGTAATAAATTATAAAATTAAAACTAAAGCATAAGTATCATGAAAATGAGAATGGGATCAATAGTCTGTTGCAGAATGCACATCGATGCTGCTATAGGCAGATCAATGCTACATCTTGTGCTTTTCAATAGACAATGGAGAATGAAGAAAATAAAAACAAACAAACAATGCTATGCAAAATCAAAAGAAAACGAGAAGAAGAAATGCTAAAATGCAAATTCATAGAAAAACAAAGGGGGAGAGGGGATGATTCTCACTGTGTCTTGGCAGAGGTTGAGAGAAGAGAGGTGATTCCTCTGTACGCTACTATTGCTGAACTGATCTCCTTCAGTCTATCAAGAAGAGAAAAACCAGAGGGAAAAGGAGAGAGAGAGGGAAAAGGAAGAAGGAGAAGAAGAGAGGAAGGGGAAAAGGAAAAAAGAGGAAGGGGAGAACTTCTTGCAAACGCTAGATCAGGAGAGTCCCTTTGCAATACTCGATGCATCCCTCCCTCCTTCGATGGTTGTTATGTAGGAGGAGGCCGTTACACCCTTTTTCAAAAATGGCCCCTCATGCTTTTAAAAATTTTCAAGAAAGGGGTTTTAATTATGAGAATTTTTAAAACCCTAAAGCTTACTTTTCTGAAATTTTGTCCCCTTTGTATTTTTTTGAAAGAAAACCTAAAATATAAGAGAAATGTGGGGAATTTATCCAGATGGAGTTTTTAAATGATTTTATAAAATATCTGCACTGAAATTTGAGGATTTTACAAAAGAGAGTTTCTGAAATAATAGAGTTAATTTTAAAAATTGAATTTTCAAAATAGATTTGGATCCAAGATTTTTGAGTAAATATCAAGTTTGGATCTCGAACTGAGGAAAAATGAGAAGAATGGATCCAAATAGAGATTGGATCTGGATGAAATACCTGAGCCATACAGAGAATTGATTTTAGATTTTGAATTAAAAACAGGAGAATCAGCTCAGAATTGGATTTGGATATCTGATCTGGATTCAAGATTGGGTCAAATATAGAAAATGAAGTCGGGCTTCAAACCTTCAACAAAGAAGTGAATCCGAGAAATAATTAAAAACTGACTCAATTGCCCTTTTGACCAACTTAGAAGGTGGGTCCTAAGGGCAAAAAGGGAAAGTTTGAAACTTTGAAAAATTTGGGGTGTTTACAGATGCCCCTCTTTGCTGCTAAGCCGGTTGAAAGCCGCGCTTAGTGGCAAAGAAAAACACACCAAATTTCAAAAATAAAAATGCCCCAGTCAGAAAATCTGAACTGGGTGGGGAAAAATTGTTTTGTGAAAATGATTCTCAGATTTAGCACCTTATCCTGAATAACTCAAAAAAAGACAAAATCTTCTAGAATAAAATAATTGGATAAAAGAAAACAAGGAAATCATGATAGGACTTTTGGATGAAGATCCCAAAATTGTGACAAAGGGAGATTTTGATCGGATGAAGGTCTCATGGCCGAGACAAAATAAGCTTTTTGAAAAGACTCAGGTTTAGCCCTTAACCTGGATGGAACAACAAATACCTTATGGAATGAGGCTCAGGTTTAATCCTTAACCTGACCGGGAAGAAAAAAATATACCTCGTCAGATTGAGGTTCAGGTTTAACCCTTACCTGAATGAAAAAGAAATACCTCAAAAAATGAGGTTCAAGTTTAGCCCTTAACCTGAAAGGGAAAGGAATATGATGTTGCCGGAGCAAACTTGAAAAATGAATAAGGCAACTCTTTTTGAAGATGTAAACAATGCCAGGTTGCATCAAAATAGACATTGAGTGTTTATTTCATGTTTGGATAGCCTGAAAATTTTGCCACTAAGATGAAATTATATTTGATTCAAATGCTTGAAAATGTGCACGTATATGTAAAAGATTTTCCCTCTTTTACCTAGAGTATTTCCTCTAACGATATTAACTCCATGGATTCAAGAGTCAAATTCAAATTTTAATGTTGTTGATTTTCTTCAAGAAAGCTATCCACTTCCTTGGTATGAAAAAAGAAGAGATATTCTCAATTTTGTGAAAGCAAGCAATGAAAAGATATTGATAAAAGAATTTTGCATAAGAAAATATGATTCTTGGCAATTTTGATATCTAAGATATACTTTTTGCACCTTTTGAGACATAAAATTGACTTTTGTTGGGGTTTTGCAAGAATTTCATCGCCACATCCTTCAACGTGGAGATGTTCTGATTTTCCATAGAAGAACACTTCACACACTTCTTCAATTTGGAGATGATCAGGATCTTCCTTTAGAATTGACAATGATGTCTCTTTTGATTGAAATCTCTTGATAATATGAATCAAATATCTTTTAAGGCTGATCAGGAGGTTCATCGCATCGACCTTTAACTTGGCGATGATCCAAACTTTTCCCTGGAAAGATACGTCACACACTCCTTCAACTTGGAGATGATCCAAACCTTCTTTATCCCCAGGGATCTAACTCACATATCAGTCTTCAACTTGACTATAGTTGAGAGGTCCTTTTGTAGATAATTAATTATACTTGCTTTATTAAGAAATTTGTGTGGATTCTATATTGCTCAAAATATTTCCATTGCTTTCTTGCCAGAAGAATCATCTTTTAAAATGCACCATAGCTATATTCAATATCAATTCACTTTTAGCTTTTCAACATCATTGGATATTTCTTTGCTATTTATACCAAGGATATTTCTTTCATCCTTTTGGTTGATCATCAAGGAAAAAGGTTTGGATTTTACTCTTTTTTGCAGCAAGCTTCACCTTTTAGGAAAGAATACTAGAGATAATATGAGGTGATTTTTTTGCGCAGTAAAATATTGAAATCAACAAATGTTTTTATCAAATTGGCAAAATGTTCGAGAATTCTTTATAAAACAATTACTCAACATCGATCTTGATTGGACCTTGGGCTGAAATTTTGGAAGGAATAATGTGAAAATTAGATTTTAAAATTCCCGACCAGTGAAAACTGGATTTTGAAAGACTGACCAGCGAGAGATGAAACTTTTGATTTACTGACCAGCGATAGCTGGAACCTTTGATTTACTGACCAGCGATAGCTGGAACCTTTGATTTACTAAACAACGAAAGTTGGAACCTTTGATTTACTGACCAGCGAAAGCTGAAACCTTTGATTTAATGACCAACGAGAACTGGAACCTTTGATTTACTGACCAGCGAAAGCTAGGAGCTTTGATTTAATGACCAGCGAGAACTAGAACCTTTGATTTACCAGCGAGAGCTAGGACCTTTGATTTAATGACCAACGACAACTGGAACCTTTGATTTACTGACCAACGAAAGCTGGAACCTTTGATTTACTGACCAGCAAAAGCTGGAACCTTTGATTTAATGACCAGCGAGAGCTGGGACCTTTGAATTACTGACCAGCGAGAGCTGAAACCTTTGATTTACTAACCAGCGAAAGCTGGAACCTTTGATTTAATGATCAACGAGAGCTGGGACCTTTGAATTACTGACCAGCGAAAGCTGGAACCTTTGATTTACTGACCACTGAAAGCTGGAATTTTTTATTTAATGACAAACGAGAGTTGGGACCTTTAAATTACTGACCAGCGAAAGCTAAACCTTTGATTTACTGACCAACGAAAGCTGGAACCTTTGATTTAATGACCAACGAGAGCTGGGACCTTTGAATTACTGACCAGTAAGAGCTGAAACCTTTGATTTACTAACTAGCGAGAGCTGGAACCTTTGATTTACTGACCAGGGAGAGTTGAAACCTTTGATTTATTGACCAACGAGAGCTAAAACCTTTGATTTATCGATAAACGAGAGTTGGGACCTTTGATTTATTGACTAGCGAGAGCTGGAACCTTTGATTTATTAATGAGTGAGAGCTGGAACTTTTGAAGAAAGTATAATTTTGAGTTTTTGAAAGAAAGTCTGAGCCAAATCTCAAAACTTTTAAGAAACCCAAGTTAGAACTCTGAACTTTCAAGAAGAACAAACCAATTTAAAAGTTGGATTTAAGAGAACTGGTATTTAAGAAAATCGTAACCTAAAGGTTTGATCACAAAAATTGGTTGACTTGAAGATCTAAAATGATTGTTTGGACTAGGATCTTAATGAAAGACCGTGTTGATAAAGAATTCAACTTAGAGATCATGTTTTTGAGAAAGAAATTGGTTCAAAGAGGAATTCAACCCAAGAACCACAAATTTGAAAAAGAAATTGGTCCAAGAAGGGATTCATCCTAAGGCCAACAATTTTGAAGAAAAGAGATCAGTACGAGGACTGATCTTAAGAAATAGGCTTGATCTAAGATTGAGAATTTTGAGTAATAACCAGTACGGAGACTAGGTTTTGCAAATGAACTTGATCTTTGTTTGAAAATTTTGAGAAATAACAAGTGCGAGGACTGTGTTTTGCAAATGATCCAACTTGCAGGCTGAATTCAAAAAATAAAGATTCTTGATGAAAATTCTGAATTCAATAGACCAGCATAATTAACCGTTTGTGGTTCACTTTCAGGATTATTTCCTTATCCTGAATGGGTAAGAAGAGAAACTTGATGAGCATTGATGATAGAGGAATTGATTTGATTTTGCCTGCAGATGGAAATTTGG
Organism: Nuphar pumila; assembly: GCF_984573655.1. Lineage (NCBI taxonomy): Eukaryota > Viridiplantae > Streptophyta > Magnoliopsida > Nymphaeales > Nymphaeaceae > Nuphar > Nuphar pumila. Next base: position 30,541,580 of record NC_143262.1, on the reverse strand, counting down.
AAGTAAGAAGAATATATATATACAAAAAATAAAAATGCCTCAGTATAATGGGGAAGAATGTTAGGATAAAAGAAGATCATTGTTATTGAAAAGGCTCTTTAAAGAATACAAAGGATAAAATAGATATTTTTGGTATAAATTTTTTTCAAATGTAGAGCATTGATAGGATCCGACAATTCCACCCCATCTGCATTGATCAGACGATATGCATTGCGGGGTAATGCTTCTTTGACCACATAGGGACCTTCCCAATTGGGTGGCCATTTTCCATGCGAGCGGTGCTTGATATGAGCTGTTGATCTGAGGACTAGATCATTAACTTGAAATCTCCTCTCGATGATAGACTTAGCATAATGACGAGCTATCCTTTGACGATAAGCTTGAGCATGCTCCGCTGCCTTGAATCTTCTTTCGTCTAGTAGATCAAGATGTACCAATCTTTGTTGCTGATACTGATCAAGTGGCAATTCTATAAGTGAAGCAAATTTGAGCACAGGTTTTTGAATGTAGAGAGGCAGGACCACCTCAGTCCTGTAGACAAGCTCTGAAGGAATGGCATTGGTTGGAGTCCGAATGGTAGTTCGGTACGCCCAAAGCGCATCATGATTTTTCTCATGCCAATCACGACCTATTTTCACGGTTCTTTCCAAAATACAAATTAGAATTTTGTTTGTAGCTTTTGCCTAACCATTCCCTTGAGGATAGTAAGGGGCCAAAACATGATGGTGGATCCTGAATTTTGAACAAAAAATCTTCATCCTCTCATTCTTGAAATGACTACCATTGTCTGAAACAATGTCATGTGGTATGCCAAATCGACAAAGAATGTTTTTATGAATGAAAGAGACCATGTGGCGGCCTTCTACTGTACGCAGAGTAACAACTTCAACCCATTTGGTGAAATATTCTGTTGCGGCAAGAAAGTATTTGTGACCATTGAAAACATAAGTAATTGGGCCTACAACATCGAAGGCTCACATAGAAAATGATCAAGGAGATACAACTGATTGCAAGTATACAATCAGCGCATGAATGGAAGGTGCGTGTATTTGGCATTTGATGCACTTCTTCACAAATTGATAGCAGTCTTGCTGCATGGTTTTCCAATAATACCCTTCTCGAACGATCTACTTGACAAGAGTTTGGTAACCAACATGGCCACCACAAATACCTTCATGTGCCTCCTGAATAATTTCCATGGCTTCATTATTGTCTAAGCATCTGGCATACTCAACACTTAATCCACGATGATAGAGAACATCAGCGAGAATGAAATATCGGGTGGACATGCGTTAAATTGCATGTTGTTCCCTTCCTGACATTTTTGGCGAAAAATCACCAGTTTCAATAAAATCCTTGATATCTTTGTACCAAAGCTTATTCTTTTGCTCAACCTAGTTTATTTGCCTAGATAAAATGAAGGCAGGTTGATCAAGTCTACCAACCTCAAAAGAACGACAAGATTCACTGTCTTTAAAGGATAAAATGGAGCCCAAGCTGGCCAAACCATTGGCTATTTGGTTGTGTTCCTTCCTGATGTAATTGAGCTAAAATTCTTCAAAATTATCTATAAGAGCTAGGATGATCTTCTGATAAGGGATTAATTTTTGATCTTTTACTTGCCACTTAGTGTTGACCTGACTGACGATGAGTAATGAATCGCCAAAAGCATGTACTCTTTTGACATTGAAATTTTCTAGAATTTTTAGGCCTTATATTAGAACTTCATACTCGGCCATGTTGTGAGTATATTGAAAGCCAAGTTTGAGAGAATAAGGGATCATTTCTTTCTCGAGAGTAATCAATAAAACTCCGATCCCTATGCCAGACATATTCTTAGAGCCATCGAAGAATAGGTTCCAAGTTAGAGACTGCTGAACACTGTAGGTGCGTTCATTAGGAAAATCATCATTTGCTTTAATTTCTTCTGTCAGAGAAAAATCTGCTAACTGATCTGCGATAGCTTGGTCTTTTATCGACTTTTGAGACACATACTCTAAGTCATACTGTATTAAGAGGACCTGCCATTTAGCAATTCGCCCAGTAAGAAATGGTTGTTCAAGAATGTATTTGAGAGGGTTAAGCTTTGATAAAATTTTGACTTCTGATGACAACAAGTAATGCCTCAGTTTCTGAGACATCCATACTAAAGCTAGACATGTCTTTTCATTTGAGAATATTTCTTTTCATAATCAATGAAAGTTTTGCTCACATAATAGATGACATGTTCTATTCGACTGCCTTGTTCATACTGTGCAAGAGACCCACCACAAGCAACTTGATTAACTGAAATATATAACAGAAGTGACTTTTCCAATTCTGGTGGCTTCATAACCGGCGGATTAAGGAGATACTGCTTGATGCGCTCAAACAAAAGTTGACATTCTGGTCCCCATTCAAACTTTACTCATTTTCTTAACAGTTGATTGAAAGGTTCACATCTCATAGCCAGATTGGAGATGAATCGCCGAATAGATTGAATGCGCCCTTGGAGGCTTCACAGCTCTTTAAGATTAGCTGGAGGCGGCATATCAATAATTGCATTTGCTTTAGCAGAATCCACCTCTATTCCTTTCTTACTGATCATGAAACCAAGCAATTTAACTGACTCTACTCCAAAGACATATTTCTGAGGGTTGAGCCTTAATTTATAAAGAATAAGCCTTTCAAAGACTTGACTAAGAGCATCGAGATGATCCTCTTCTTTTTTAGATTTGACCAGAATGTCATCCACATAGCATCCATATTTTTATGCATTTGATCATGAAAAATAACCGTCATTGCTCTCTGATAGGTTGCCTCAGCATTCTTGAGCCCAAATGACATGACTGTATAGCAAAAAGTTTCCCACGGTGTGGTGAAGAAAGTTTTTGATTGATCACAAGTGACCAACTTGATTTGATTGTAGCCTGAATATCCACCCATAAAGAAAAACATGGCATGGCCTGCTATGCTATCGATCAGAAGATCAATATTGAGGAGTGAATAATCATCTTTTGGGGTAGCCTTATTGAGATCTCTGAAATCAATGCAGATTCAAACTTTCCATTCTTTTTAGGATCCGCCATATTGTTTTCCAACCATTCTGGATAGTCAATGGTTCAAATGAACCCTGCCTTTAATAAATCTTCAAGTCCTTCTTTGACTTGATGCTCAACTCGAGGATCCAATTTCCTTAGTTTTTGCTTGATTGGCCTGAAATCCGGTTTCAACTTGAGGTGATGCTAAACCAGCTTGGGATCCAATCCTGGCATATCTTCATAAGTCCAGGCAAATACTTCTTGATGCTGCTTAAGAAAATGGATGAGTCTTTCTTTCTCATCTGTATTTAGACCTGAGCCAATTTTGAGGATTTTTGGATCATCTTCTCAACCAATGTTGATATCTTCTGTTGGATCCTAAACAAAAGGCGATGGTTGATCCTGCTTCTAAATATGAGCAAATTCTGGCAATTCTTGAATAGTTGAGTCAAATTCTATTGGCTCTTTAATCTGTTTTGTCACTTTGCTGACATCTGTTGTTGCCTTTATTTTATGAATCCTTGCTGGCTTGGAGTTATTTTGAGAAAATTTAGGATTGATAACGAGCCTTTTTATTGGTTTAGGAGTCATGATTTGACAACCCTGAAAATGCAAAGAAAGGATTTTTAAGGAAAACTGTAAACCCCAAAACAACCTTTTGTACGAAAGCAAAGAATAATGGCATAGACAAAATATAAGCAAGAATGATAGGCATCAAGATGTGAGGAGAATATCAAATTTTCATTGATTAAGTAGAGTTGAGAACAACGTTTGAGTATTTATAAAAACTGACAAAGGATACAAAAGACTGGGACTGTGTTGTCCCTACAAGATGACTAAAAATAAAGAAAGAATGTAGAAAAACTATAGCATTATCCTTCTCATTTTGTTCCTTTGATGAATACGGTTTCTTTACTGGATGCTTGACCGATGAACCCCAATCCTGAATTATCTGAATGTCAAGCAGGGACGATCGGTTCCACCCTGCTGTCTTCATTTTTACCTATGCCTCGAAAGGGCTGATAACCATGCTTTAGGAGAAAATCAAATCCCTTTTTGGCTTTGAAAAACTGAGGGAATAAGGGATGATCTTTAAAAGGGTGGTAATCGAGACATCCTCCCAACTTGAAGAAATAAGGTCCTTTCTATTGGACTGTTGCTGTAATGTTCTCTGCTGGCTGAAATTTTTCCAGCTTTAACATTTCTAAACTTTCACTGAGGTTAATTTCATCGCTTTCCCTGATGCTGAAAATGTTCGCTGTAAATATTGGGCGAGGGATCATTGGATGTGGTAATCTTTTTTCGGGATCTTCGCCCAAAATTGTGGTGATCATGCCACCTTTAGACCACTTGATGCACTGGTGGAGTCTTGAAGCAACAACATTTGCATTGTGTATCTATGTTCGACCCAGCAAGAGATTATATGTTGGCAGCACATTGATGACATGAAATAATACTGTGTGCATTGAATAATTGATAAAAATCTTCAGAAACATCTTTCCTTTTGTTGTATGCCCATGATTATCAAAATCGTAGATTGTGATCGGGTCTGACACATATTCTTCTTCTTTCAGACCCAAGGCCTTGGTTGTTATCTTTGGGCAAATATTGAGGCTGCTACCTCCATCAACGAGCATATGTGGGACGGTCATGCCCTTAGTCCTTACCATGATATATAATGCATTATTGTGAAAAGCATGAGGTTTTAGCAAATCCTCATCAGAAAAGTGATAGGTGCATTGGTCATCGCCTAATTCACAATTTGTGCCCTATCTTCTGGAGTGGTGTCTGGCTTTACTTTGATTTTCCTCAGCAAATCATTTAGCATCTCCTGATGCTTCAGGAAATCATGAGTCAATTCAAAGATTGAAACATTGAAAAGTTCCGAAACTGGCTTCTAGAGTAGGTTAGCTCGTTCTTCTGCTGCCTTAGAAGTTTATGCTTTCTCTATAGGGATTTGCTTTTTGATAAATTTTTTGGGGACGGCAGGGACCTTTTTGGTCTCAGCTAATGAATTCATTTGGTTCAGGATCGAGATGATATCCATCTTCTTGGAGGCAAGCTGGGTTTGGTGAAAAACCTTAACCTGATGCTGAAGACTTATATCCTCATTGGAGCATAGACATATATGATTTTGTGGTAAGAAGAGATATTCTATAATGGCTGTCGCTGAGTGATCGGAGAATGGTGTCGACAATATTTCTAGCTTATTTTCTTCTTCATCCTCCATAAGGAGATTTTTGTCGATGCAGTTCTGTATCAAATGCTTGAGTACAAATCAATATTCTGTATCATGCCTCATTGCTCTGTGGAACTTGCATAATTGTTCTTTGAATTTTCCCATGATCATCGGAGGGTCTGCTATTTTAGGGAGTTTGACCATCCCTTGGGCTAACATATATTCCAGGACTTTCTCTAAGGGTTGATCCAAAGAAGTAAACACATGATCCTTACTTCATTTGATGTATTTGGGTTTTTCCTGAAGATCTCCTTTCTGCTGGGGGCTGGATGGAAGATGTTTATCATTGTTTTTGAAGAACTTTCCTTTATGGCCTCTATTTTGATCAGATTTTATACCGCTACTGTTACCATTCTTATTTTCCTTATTACCATGATTGTTTCCTGAAGTGTCAGCCGAGAAAGTAAAATGTGCCTTTTTCTTCTAATCTTGGGTATTCTTGACAAGAGTAATACCTTCCTATACCCCATTTTTCATTCTCATTTCGAGCCATTTGGCTCGCTCTGTCAATTCAATGAATGATTTTGATGGGGAAGTCAAAATGAGACTTCTTAATGGCTGCAAGAAATTGTTGAGAATAATTTGGAGGGCATGCTCTTCTGAGATGGGATTTCTCATCCTATTGTAAGTACTTCTCTTTTTGCGAATGAAATCTATGGTCTTCTCATTATTCTTCTGCTTGAGATTGCATAAATGATTGAGCGTCGGTAGGGCTTTCGTGTTAAATAAGAATTGCTCGATAAACAAATTGACAACCTTATCGAAGTCTCACAACTCAATTGGATTAATGTGCTCTGCATACCATTTGGCGGCTATGCTCTCCAAACTGCACGAAAAGCATAATAAAAGAGCATGATTGTCCTTCTTAAATCTGGCATATTCTGCAAAAAATATTATGAGATGAGCCTTGGGAAATTTGGATCCATCAAATTTAATGAATTTCCTGGGGAGGTTTTCCAAGTTGTCGTCCCCATCCAATCCAATATAGAAGTCCTCACTCGTAGATACCTTTTTACCTTTATCCCGGTCTTATAAGTCTTTGATCATTCTGGTCATTTCTTTCAATTGTGTTTGGATTGGATCTTCCATTGGGACCTCATATGTAGGTTTGTTCACTGATTCAGGTTTTTCTGCCATCTTCTTAGACTGTCGCAGAGGGTTTTGGAGGAACACATGCTATTCTTCTTCTGAATCCTCTTCTACTGATTCTATATCTTCAGAAGTGTTGTCGTGCTGGACCTTCTTTTTGCTGATCCTGACATACTTCTTCACGGGCTTTCTCCTAATCTTGCTCTTGGAAGATACTTTCTTTGAACCTGCCCCAGCTTGTTCGGACATCATCTTTGTCATCATTTTCTGAAACAACTTGTATATGACTGGATCAACATCGTCTTTTACTTCTTGGCCATGTCCCCTGGATGATCTGGGGGAATTCATTTCTTCTGCCTCACTGTCACTATGCTATTGAACGGTTTCCTTCCCAGTTCTTGTCTGAACCATGTTAAACACCAATGTTTTTCTGCAAAGATAAAGGGATGGTTAGACCGTGGAAGAAGTTTTTAGGATGAATTTATTAAGTAAAGAAAGAATTGGAGATTTTGGTAGATAATTCAAAGAGATTATCCCATTACCAGGGATTGGGTCATCACAAGAATTGTAACAATTGTGTTATTATTTTCATAATAATTGAAAATATGCCTTATTACCTAGGCGAGGTCGTCAACCATGATAAAAGGTATTGAAAAAGAAAAGAAAAGTATGAAGATTGAATTTGACATTTGGAGAGAATGTCCCATTACCAAGGATGAAGTTGTCACAAGAATTATGACCATTGTGTTGTTTACTAAAAACCACTCAAAATAAAATTTGTTATGAAACTTTTGTTAAAAAGTAAATTTCATTAATGATAGATCAAAGACAAAGAGCGGGCAGACAGTTTGCCACCACTCTTGGTATTCAGAAGATACATTGGGTCCTGGAAATATGAAAAGAGGAATGAAAGAATCCCAAGTGTATTTGGTTGCAAGGTATGCTCTGGACCACTGATCTGACTGTAGATCAAATTTTAGCATAATACCTGTTGGAAAACAAGCATTGCCATGAGCTTGCTGTTGTGAAAACTGCCTAAGACACCTTTCTAGTTGGTAATCGACCCAGAAGAACGAACCAAGTAATTTGTAGCGCTTGCTATACACATAGGTGTAACGAGGAACTGATTCTTGCTTATTGAAGTAGTCTCAAATGATCTCTTCTTGATGCAGACTTTCGATCAAGGCTCAATACTGAAGAGTGGATTGTGGCTTCTTGCTGTTGAATCTAAATGAGTTGGCTTTTGATGGCACGTGTCTCAAAAACCATGATTGTAGAGTATAGATGCATCCTTCTACCAAGGTAGTTTCTCCAAGAGCAAAACGAGTTATACCATGGTAGAGGAAAGCTAAGGCGGCCATGGAAATTGAAAGACGTCGGGTCTGCTTACTTTCTCATCTTCGTAGGAGTTGAATAACTCTGACATCAACAAAATTCTAGCCATCTTGAAAGAAAGCTAGCCCTACTATGCATAGAACCATGGCATGCTGAATCCTTTCCTTGGTTGCTCTGGATAGTGTCAATCTCTTTGTATGCCACATACTTGCGATAGAGCCCGAACATATCAATGAACTGACTTTCATTCATTTATGTGAGTGGCCAAGATCTACTCTTTGTTACTCTAGCTAAAGCATCTCGAATATCCACTCATTTGACATTGATCAGGAACTGCTGCACAATGAGATCATCTGGCTGACCAGCTGACTCTGGTAATCCCATGATGTCAATGAATTTATCCATCAATAGTGTCATTTCTCCCCATGGGAACCAAAATGTGCAGGTGCGTGAATTCTACCATTCTGCCAAGGCTTGAATCAAATTCCCGTTGACGGTTTGCTTGTCCATTGCTGATGCCAGTTCCAATCCATAGTCATCCAAGTGTTCCGAGAACATACGAGAGAAGGTGGCGAACCATGCATAATAAAATAGAGGGAAGGATGGACATGTATCAAGGACCCGATGATCTGAGAATCCTTGCCTTATCTCGTATGAGATATGATCTCTGAGAAAGATGGTATCAAGTGAGCTCGACACCATTTTACAATACTAAGGCAAGAAATAGGAGAGATCGGATAAAATGTAGGACTTTGTAAAATAGAAGGTAGAATTGGAGAGATCGAGATCCAGAGGAAAGAAGAGATATATGCCTGGAATTTTGAAAATCATGGGAATTTTTAGAGAAGGACTTCTAGGGTTTTAAAAAATTGACCTAAAGAGAATGACGAAAGAAGAAGAAAATATACACCTGGGTTTTGGAAATAGAGAGGAAATTTTGAAAGAAATACACAGGGTTTTAGGAAAAAATAGTCTGGAAAATACAAGAAAATATAAGAAATAAGTGAGCATCACAGAATCAAAGTTGTACAAACAAGGATGCACAAACAACACTCCCTAAAAAGTTGACTCTAAATGCAATATTTGAAAAGGATTATAAGACCATAATCCTAACTCTAAGGTTTAGATCATCTGAATCCAATCAAGATATATCGATATACTCAAGCCGAAGCTTGAAGTACGTGGCATACAAATAATTTTTCGGTTCTAAGGTAATTGTTTTCTCAACATCCTTGAGCACCTGCTGATATACTTTGGACTATGACCCTTAGTATATGGCAGGGGTTTATCCCAAATAAGTGGCTCAATTGTGAGTCTCTTTCCTGAACTATGGTTCAGTGAGACAACCTAGAAATGTGAAGACCGGGACCATATAGGTGTGGATGTTTTGAAAATATGATTCAACATGTAATAAAACTAGATGTCTCTAAGGCAAAGTCCTAAAGAAACAAAATTTTGAAAAATCATAAAGAAGCACAGACTTGCATACATTGTTTGCATTCAATCCTTAGATTGAAGAGAGCTGTATTTCAGACCCAAGTCTAAGTGAACATGAATAAATCTCTTCAATTTGGTCCTACCAAACCATACTTAAGCCTATATGCATTATGTCAATTGGGTTAGAGTCTAGGCTTCCTAAGTTTTGCATAAAAATGAAGCTGACATTTGTAGAATAATTACTTAGAAAATTTTAAACAAAGCAAAGGCATAAATTTGACCGGACAAAGACCCCATCCCATCATGGTCGCCAAACCTGTGATCGTTGCAAAATTTTTTCCTTTTCTTTTTTCTCCTTTTAAGGGGAAAAGAGGAGAGAAACTCTTTGTAAGGTTACACTTGACCTTTTGAAAAAGATATTTTGAAATTACTCACCTCTGTTTTGAAATTTGGCAAAAAATGGAGAGACATGATTCACTTATCGATATGAGGTTCAACCGTTCCTGGCGCCTTTACCAGGGGTAATTGAACCAAAGATCAAATTCATGCCTTTTGCTTTACCTAAATTTGTCCAAGGGATTATTCTAAAATCCTAAATGCACATGGAATCATGCTTGTGTTGTGATGTATGCTTTTGGAAATATTTTAGAAATCTGTGTTTTCCAAGTGATTCTGAAATGGATTTGAAAAATGTCTTCTTAGAAATGACTTTGAAGTTCAGGAATTGATTTTGAATTGAAAGGTTGAAACTTGAAATGGACTTGGATTGAAAGCTTGAATTTGGAGATTTTGAAATTGGACTCAAAGTTGAGAACTTTGAAATCAGAATTGAATTTGAATTTTGAATTTGAACTTAAAATTAGAATTAAAGTTTTAGAATTCTGAAAGATTGAGTTTTTAAGAAAATGAACTTGTAAATTGAAACTGAATTGGAATTTAAAAGTTGAAATGAGAATTTGGTTGAGACTTGAATTTGAACTTCTAAATTTTGAAAATGAAATTTGAAATTAGAGTAAAGAGTTTGAATTTGAAAGTTTGAAATTGAAGTGGAACTTGAAATCGATTTTTGAAATCGGAATCAAATTTCGAGGTTGAAATTAACTTTAAGATTGAAATTGATTCTCGAAATCATGATTGAACTTTAGAAATTGATTTTTGAAATTGAATTTGGAATTTAAGATGAAAATTTGAAATAAATTTCAAATATTTGATTTAGAATTAAATTGAGAATTGAAAATGAAATTTAGAGTTTTTGAAATTTCAGAACTAAACCTTGAAAGGAAAATAGAATTTCAAAATTTGGAATTTTTAAAAAAGAAATAAAGAATTAAACTTATTGTCTGAAATCGAGATGAAACTCCAAGCTTAAGATATGGAATTCAAAAATGGGAAGTTTTAAAAATAAGAATCGAAATTGGAATTTTGAAACAAGGTTTAAATCTGAATGAAATTGAAGATGAAATAAAAAGAAAACGAAGAAAAAATTTGAATTTATAAATGGAAATTGAAAATGGCTTGTGAATCTAGAAATGAAAATTGTTTTTGTTTTTGAAGATTTATTTTGAAAATCACTTAGAATTTTTTGAAATAATTTTGAAATAAGTTGAAAAAGATGGAAAATAATGATGTAATTTTATACAAAAGGTTTTATTTGAATTTGGAATTTAAAAGTGAATTTCATTCTTTAATAGAATTAAAATAAGATTAAATTATAATACATTCATGACTACGGTCACAAACATATTCTAATCTAATCTTTATTTGAATTCTAACAAAGAATAAAATAAATTTTTGTGCCTTTATAGGATTTAAAACAAAATTAATTTTTAATATATTCATGACTACAACAAACAACAACGACAACAACTACACCTTCATCCCAAAACAATTAGCGTCGACGATATGAACCAAAAAAGAAAATCATTCTGGGTCTTCCACATGAATCCTTCTCCTCCAATCATTTCTATCCAATGCCATGTCCTCAGTGAGGTTCAAAGCATTCATATCCTTTCCTATCATCTTCATCCAAGTCTTCTTAGGCCTACCTCGACCTCTTTTAACTAATATATTTTCCCATTTCTCCATCCTTCTAACTGGAGCATCATTAGGCCTTCGCCGAATATGTACAAACCACTGTAAATGATTCTTTCTCATCTTATTTTCAATGGATGCAATGCCTACCTTCTTACGTATCTCCTTATTTCGAATCTTATCTTTTATTGTATTTCCATACATCCGTCTAAGCATACACATCTCAACTACACTCATTTTTTTAATATGATGTCTCTTGGCAGCCCAACATTCCATACCGTATAGTAAAGCGAGCCTAATTGTTGTCCTATAAAACTTTTCCTTCAACCGCAATGGCATTATACAATCGCACAACACTCCAGTTGCACTTTTCCATTTCATCCACCCAACCTTTATCCTATGATTTACATCTCCATCAATTTCTCCATACTTTTGAATGATTGATCCCAAATATTTGAAATAGTCATCCACTGGTATTTCTTGCTCACCAAACTTCACTATACTCCCATCACTACTTCGTTGCTTACTAAACCGACATTCCATATATTCTGTCTTACTCTTACTCAACCTAAAACCTCTTGCTTCCAATGTCTATCTCCATAATTATAACTTAGCATTAACCCTAGCTCTAGACTCAGCAATCAATCAACAAACAACATACACCACGACATATTTTCTTGAATTGATCTTGTAAGCTCATTCATCACTATAGCAAATAGGAAAGGGCTTAATGATCCTTGATGTAACCCAACCGTTATAGGAAAATTGGTTGTCACCCCTCCACAAGTGCGGACATTGGTTACTACTCCTTCGTACATATCTTTAATTATACTAATGTGCTTAAGAGAAACGCCTTTCTTCATCAATGTCCACCAGAGAACATCCCTAGGTACTCTATCATATGCTTTCTCCAAATCAATAAAAACCATATGCAAATCTTTGTTCCTCTCTCTATATCTCTCAATAAGTTGTCTAAGAAGATGTATAGCCATACCCAATCACCCTCTCCCAGGCATAAAACCAAATTGATTCTCCGATATCATGACAACCTTCCTCAACCTATACTCAATCACCCTCTCCCAAAGTTTCATAGTATGACTCATGAGTTTTATACCATGATAGTTTGTGCAATCTTGTATATCACCCTTATTCTTATATAGAGACACCAAAGTACTCTTCCTCCACTCATTAGGCATCTTATTTGTTCGCCAAATCTTGTTAAAAAGATTTGTCAACCATTCTAAACCTTTCTCACCTAAGCATTTTCAAGCCTCGATAGGTATACCATCTGAGCCAACTGCCCTTCTTGATTTCATTTTCTTCAAAGCCTATGCAATTTCTTTCTTTTGAATCTTGCGCATGAAGTCATGATTCATCTCATGAAAAAAAATGGAGAAGTCTCCAAGATCTTGAGCATGACTTTCATTAAATAGCTTATCAAAATAATCTTTCTATCTCTCGTTAATTTTCTCATCATTGACTAAAACCCTTTGCGTTTTATCTTTGATACATCTAACCATACCCAGATCCCTCAATTTCCTATCTCTCATCATTGCAAGCCTATAAATATCCTTCTTGCTCTCCTTGGTATCCAACTTGTCATAAACCTCCTTATATACCTTATTCCTCGCGTTTCAAACTATTTTTTTAGCTTCCTTCTTTGCTATCATATACTTCTCCAAATTCTCATTATCACAACTCTTAATTAGATTTCTATAACACTCTCTTTTAACCTTAATAGCTAATTTGACATCCTCGTTCCACCATGATGTATCCTTACCTAGCGGTACACTGCTTTTAGACTCACCCAATACCTCCTTAGCCACCTTTCTCATGCCACCCGCTATCTTATTCCACATTGATTCTGAATCCTCCTCGAAACACCAATCAGCTTCCTTAACTACCTGCTCTACAAACATTCCTTGCTTAGCTCCTTTCAGTGCCCACCACTTAATTCTAGGATATATCCTATGTCTATCCCTTTTGTGGCATTTTCTAAATCTAAGATCTAAAATTAAGACTCTATGTTGTGTAGCTACACTTTCTCCCGGTAGAACCTTACAATCAATTCAACAACCCTTATTTCTCTTTCTAAGTAGAAAAAAATCTATCTAACTCGTATTAACCCCATTTTTAAATGTTATTAGGTAAGACTCCCTCTTCCTAAACCAAGTGTTTGCTAAAATCATATCATAGGACAAACCAAAATCTAAAATCTTTTCTCCACTTTCGTTTCTTTCTCCTATACCATAGCCTCCATGGATACTCTCAAATCCATCCCTACTAATGCCTACATATCCATTAAGGTCACCGCCGATGAAAAGCTTTTCTCCATAAGATATCACTTGCACTACTCCATCTAAATCTTCCAAAATTGATGCTTAATGGAATAACTTAAACCTACTTGAGCTGCATAAACACTAACAATATTAAAAATATTTGTACCTAATACTAATTTAATAAGTAAAATCCTATCACCCTTCCTACGGACCTCAACTATATTATCTATAAACTCACGACTGTAAACACCCCAAATTTTTCTCATCCATTCTCAGACAACCCCCCTCGTGCAGGTGCCAACCCTGTTAGGTCAGTGTAGGAGTCAACCCCCGAGCCAGTTTCAGAAAATTACCACTTTACCCATTTTTACTAGAAAAAATACCATTTTACCCCTAGGTCATCCCAAACCCCAGTCAGTCAGAGTCAATCAAGCTCATTGGTCAGTTCAGAACTGTTAGAATATCAGTCATTTCAAGCTCATCTGAGCTTACAATAAACAAACCATTTCCATTTCTGACCATTCCTGCCAAAATGGGATCATTTCTTCAGAAATGAGCTCATTTCTCACTCAAATCCAAGCCAATTGTCTCCGAGTCAGTCATTCACAGTCAGTCATATTCCCCTGAGTCTAGCTTGAGCTCACCAGAAGTTCAAATGCTCCAGTTTCAGTTAAAAACTATTTCCAAGTGTCCAAGAGCCCATTTTAGCCCATTTCAGCTCATTCAGCTGAAATTGAGCTGCATTTGATCGATTGAGCTAGCGTTTGAGCTTCGATTTTAGTTCATGTTAGTATTACTGATCTTTGTTTCAGCTCAAGCCCAACTCAGATTCATAATTCACTTCACTCCAGTGACCATTCCGTACCATTTCTCTAAAAATGGCAACTTTTCTTGAAAATTTAGTCGGAAAGGTCAATTAAGTTAGTGAATTGTCAGTCCGGTTGAGTTCTGAAACTCTAAAACCCGTTTCAATCCAGCTCAAACCCCAATTTTTAGTGTCACTCTTGCCCGGTAAAGCATGAAAACCATTTCGTGAATCATTTTGCAAATTTTATCAATTTTAACACTTTTTGAACTGGTACAAGTGTCAATCGGGGTCTAACATCCAAAATTCTTCATTCAGGGTCTGCATTTTGCATAGCATTTCATGTCATTTCTCATCATTTCATATCATTTCTCAGCATTTCATAACATTTCATCACATTTCATTTTATTTTTGAAGTCCAGAACTCTAGTTTTATAAATTTCAATTCAGATTAAGTTTTAAAGGTTTTCAGAAACCAATTTCAAACACTGGGCTTCCAAAATTGATATTTTTACCCCTGAGAGTCTAAATTTGGAAATATTTTCTCGAGAAAACAATCTAGATTTCTTTCAAACTCAAATTTTCAAATTCTACACTGGATTTGCTTCGCAACGGGGTATTGAACTTCAAATTCTGAGCTGGTTTCAAAAACTGCGAAAAATAGCTTGTTTCGTCCAGAAACTTTCTAAAAAGACCATTCTACCCCTCTGGTTCTCGAAATGAATTTTAAATTTAGAAAGCGAGCCCACTCTGAGATGACTCATTCATTTTCATTTTAAAATAAAAAAAATTATATTTTCCTTTTCTTTTGTTTTATTTTTTTATTTGTTTGTTATTTTTTTTATTTTATTTTCTTTGAGAGGAGGTAGGACCCACAAGTTGGTCGACCATCCCCTCTCCCTTCCTCTTTCTTTCCTTTCATCTTTTTCTCTTTTTTTTTTCTTCTTCTTCTTCCCTTTCCTCTCTCCTTGGTCCAGCCCACTCACGTACAACCACTTTCCTCCTTCCCTTTCCCTTCTTTCCCTCTTCTTTCTTCCCCTTTTCTTTCCTTTTCCCTTCTTCCTTCTCTTTCCTTTCTTCTTTCCCTTTTTTTCCTTCTTTCCTTCTCTTCCTTCCTTTCCCTATTGCCCAGCCCATTCTCGTAGATTGGGGATTCCCTTTTCATTATCCCCTAAAAAAACCTAACTTATTGATTTTTTCCCCTAAGTTCACACAACTTCCATTAACTCTCCCTCAGCCCATTCATCTCACGGTGGGCTGACCTCTCTCGCATCATCTTTCTCCAACGTCCATTGCAGCAGCCACTTTGACAACAGCTCCCTCCTTACACAACCATCTTTAGCTCTCCAACACCTTCAACAACAACCATCCCCCTTGCAGCTCCACCTTCTCCAGCGTTGAAGCATCTCTAGCCGGTGCCTGCAGCCCTCCTTGTTACAACACCTCTATAACCGGTTCCACCCTTTGATCCAGTCACAACTCCAACAAAGCAAGCAAGCTTCTCCAGCTGCAGTCCCTTCCAAGCTCCCACTTCCAGCCGGTACTGCAGTCACCCTTGTAGCCACCATCTTCAAATTTTGAAGCAGCCATCATCTTCAACCCCCAGCAAGTTGCAGTTGCATCTCCAGCCGTGCATCAAAATCCCAAGTTTTGCAGGAACATTCAAGAAGAAGACTTTTATTTGCTTATTTTATTTCAATTCAATGTAATATCAAGTTGTAATAATTTGGAATAAGAGTTACTTTTCAGCTTAGAATAGAACTGCATTATATATAGTTTAATTTTTGAAAAAATCAATATCTGATGTATGATGCATATGCATATTTTCCAAAATCACTATGGTTGACACGAATGTCACGTGCACAAGCTCTTATGGAGTTTATAAACTTGGTGGGATTCGTATTTATGGCCATAGTCAGAATACCAAGAAAACCTAGATTTATGATCTTTATATTAGCCACATTCAGCCTACACTCTTAGGCGAACTTCAAAAATGCACTGCATTTCTCAAAATTTAAAAGGATTTCTCGATTCCTCAATGAATTACCTTTTAAAATTTATTCATTTCATTCAAATTGCATTATTTTCAAACTCAGTCCCAATTATATTTCAGAAAAATTGATTTTTTCAAGATTTTTCAAGATTTTCTCAAGAATCGATTTTCTCAGAACTCTGAATTTTTGAATGACATTTCAAAGTATTATCCAAGTTCAAAATCATGATTTTTCAAGATTTCCACATTCTCAATTTTATTTTCAAATCTCAGAATCGATTTTTCCAAAGTTCCTTGAAGTACTTCAGAAGTTTGTTTCTCAGAATTCCCAAATCCTATTTAGAAATCAATTTTCTTAGAAAGGGCTATTCCAATCTCAAAAATCAATTTTCTCAGAGTTCACATTTTCCTGAGAATCCATTTTCCATTTCAAAAATCATTTTCCAATAAACTTTCTGATTTTCTAGAGATTCTCAAATCCATTTCCTCAGAAAAGCAATTCAAAGCTCAAAATCTATTTTCCCAAAGTTCAAGTTTCCTTGATAATTCATTTTCAATACAAATTTCTGATTTCTAATGAAATTCAAAGAATTTCTCAGGAATTCCATTTTCAAGCAATTTTTCAAGTATATTTCAATTTTTCAAGGCAAACATCATTCTTTCAAAACTTGCATTTGTTCAAAATTCTATAGCACATGCCTGATTCTCTGTGTATTCTAGAAGAATAGAGCATGATTTAGATAATTTAACTTAGTCAAAGCACATATTTGATCCTTGGATTCAATTACCCTTGGTAAAGGTGTCAGGAATGGTTGAACCTCGTACCGACAGGCAGATCCCATTCCACGGAATTTTCTCGCAAATTTTTAAAACAGAGGTGAGTAATTTTCAAAAACCATTTTCAAAACTTTGGTCGAGTTTGACTCGCAGAATCGTTTCTCTCACCCTCGCAGAGCGAGGGAGAAAAATTTTGCGATGATAACAGGTTTGGCGACCGTAATGGGACCTGTCTTCGTCTGATCAATTGTGTGCTTGACTTAGTTCAAATTTCTGAATCATGTTCTATGAACTGTCAGCTTTTATTTTCTGATATCATGTGAACCTAGGAGCCTAGACTTGAACCCAGCTGACAAGAATTGCATGTAGACTAGGCATGGTTTGGTAGGACCAATTGAGGAGAATTATTCATGCTCACTTAGACTTAGGTCTAAAATACAACACTCCTCAATCTAGGATTTGCATGAAAACAATGCTTGCTTCTTTAAAAATTTCAAAATTCTATCTCTTTAGGACTTAGAGCCCTTTGTTTGCTTGCATGTGCTCATATTTCAAAAACCACTCCACCTATGTTTACCTGGTATTCACGTTGCTGAGCTCTCTTCCAGAACCATAGTTCAGGACAGAGCCTCACAACTGGGCCACTTATTTGGGCTAACGCCCCCCTGCCACGTATCAAGAGCCATAGTCCAAAGTATATCGGCAGGTGCTCAAGCATGTTGGGAAAACAAAAGCTTAGAACCGAAGATGAATTTTTATGCCACGTACATTGAGCCTCGGCTCGAGTATATCGGCATATCATGATTGAACACAGTTGATATGAGCCTAGAGTTAGGATTATGGCACTAAAGCTCTTTCAAAACTGATGCATTTAGAGTCAGCTCTTTAGGGAATGCTGTATGTGTATAATTGTTTGTAATTGAATGTATGATATTCAATTTTCATCTTATTTTCCCATATTTTTCCAAAATACTAGATAATTTTCCAAAATACCTCATTTTTCATCTTTTGTGAAATATCTCCTTTTTCTCAAAAACCCTGGATAATTTTTCCAAATTGTCTACCTTTTCTTCAAAACTTCAGGTGACTTTCCATTCTTTTGTTCCTCTGAACTTCGAAGTTTCAGCATTTCACTTTATCCTGCCTGCAATTTTCAAAATTCTTGTATTATTCCCAAAGTCTAATTCCAATCTTCCTATCTTTCAGTCCAATGGCATCCACACAACTCGATTCTGTTTTTCCTGAGGGTCACATCTCCTACAAGGTGCAACAAAGTCTTCCCGAGCATCGAGCTCTTAGCACCAGACCTTTCTTTCCCCGGTGGTACTATACTTGGTTCAAGAATTTCTCTCGTATGTTTTCGGACCACTTGAGCGATTGCAGGTTGGAACTGGCATCCACAGTGGGAAAGTTGACAGTCAACGACAATCTGATCCATGCATTGGCAGAATGGTGGAATCCGTGTACTTGCACATTCTGGTTCCCATGGGGCGAGATGACCCTGCTAATGGATGAGTTTTCAGAGATCATGGGACTGCCCAAGTCAGTCGATCAGCTTGAAGATCCATTGGAGCAACAATTTTGATTAATGTCAAGGGTTTGGATCCCAAAGATGCTTTAGCTTGCATGACAGGACATAAATCTTGGCCACTGATTAAAGAAAATGGGAATGAATATGTGAGCCTGATCGAGATCTACCGACAGTACGGGGCATTCGCAGAAGTCAGCTCGTTATCTAGAACAACTTGAGAGAGAATTCATCATGCGATGGTTCTATGCACTGTAGGACTCGCTTTCTTTTCAGATGGACAAAATTATGTGGATGTCAGAATAGTACAACTTTTGAGAAGATGGGGAAGTCGACAGACCAACCAACTCTCGATAGCCATGGCTGCACTTGCTTTTCTATATAGAGGATTGATTCGCTTCACGCTTGGAGATTCCATTTTAGTCGAGGGATGTACCTACACACTTCAGTCTTGGTTCCTTCAGCATGTGCCGACCAGAGCTAGTTCATTCAGATACAACGGCAAGGAGCTCCTTCCAGTTGCGCGGTACCGATTTTTGATTGATCATCTGCAGAAAGAAGAAGTGGTATGGGACTACTTCGATCAAGAGATTTCACCTCCCAGATACACCTATGCATATGGCAAGAGATTCAAGTTACTGGGTCCTTTCTTCTGTGCTTATTATCATTCGGAGCGGTGTGTCCGACAGTTTTCTCAGAGACAGAAGCACATAGAGATGCGACTGCTATTAGGAGTCGTGCCAGAGTTCGACCTTATATCAACACAGTAGTCCGGAACATACCATTCTGCCAGATATGGCTGAGACTCTTTTGTTACTCTTCCACTTTTTTCGGGTCCACGTGTCTCTGCTGATTATAAAGAGTGGTAACAAATTGTCTGTCCGCCCCCTCTTTCCCAAGTTTATTATTGATACAATCATGTTTTCCCTTCAATGAATAAAAAACTTCCAAATTCTTAATTCTTGGTTTGAAGACCTCGCCTAGGTAACAAGGCATAATTTTTAGTTGTTCATTTTCTTTGCGAAGAAATGGCAATGCAATTGTCGTAATTCCAGCAACGACTCAATTCCTAGTAACGGGATATTCTTTCAATTGTCTACCAAAATTCTCACCAAATATTTTCTTCCAATCAAAATCTCTCTCAAAAGCCTAACCATCAACTTTGCTCTGCAGAAAGCGTTCATGATATTTAATGGTTCAGACAAGGTCAGGAAAGAAGACCGCAGAGTACTCAATGACTTCAGAAGAGGAAATGGATTTCTCGCGGTCATTTAAAAGTCAAGGAAAGCAAGCAGATGATGGCATCGATCCTCAAATATATGCCATGTTTAAAAAGATGATGAACAAGATGCTGGCAGAGCAGGCTGAAGCTAGTACAAAAAAAACCCAGGTCAAGCAGAAGGCAAAAGGTTAGGTAGTCAAAAGGGTTTTAAGAAGCATGTTCAGAATACTGATAGACAGATGAAGAGGAATCAATAGAGGATACTGATGAAGAATATGAAGCTTAGAAAGCGTTTCAAAGATCCCCTCATAGACAAGGGATAGCCTATAAATTGAAGAGTCAAGTAATGGATGATCCAGTCCAAGTACAGTTGAAGAAAATGGCTGAGGTGATTAAAAATTTACAAGACCGTGACAAGGTCAAGAAGGTTTTCTTGAGCAAAGACCTCTACGAGGGCATCACCCCCATCAGGAATAATCAAGATTCAAAAAAGAAGAATTCTGCCTTCTTTGTCAATGCCAACCGCGATAATTGCAAAGATAACGAAGGCAATCATACAAGTCAGAAAGTGAAATCTTCAAAGCAGAGTGGGAAATTGAGTCAACAGAAAGAGAAGATAAAACATGACGGTTGGGGTTACGACCGCGAATTTATTCCTCTAGATCAGCCCCTCGAAAAGATCCTTGAATACATGCTGGTCAAGGAAATAGTTAAACTCCCAAAAATTGTTAATCCTTCTGTCGCAAAAGGCAAATGGAAAGATCGATTTTGCAAATTCCACCGAACAATGGGGTACGATATTGAACATTATTTCGTCTTCAAGAACATTGTCCAAGACTATATCGATAAAAATTTCTTCGTTGAGGATGAAAAAGAATGCCAATCAGCTGTTTCGGCCAAGTCTCAGTAGAAATCAAACACTGGGCAAGAGGTACATCATGACAATCAAAACCAGAACTGCAAGATGGCCCCATTGGATCAAATACTTGAGAGTTTCTTGGAATACATGCTCACAAAAGATATGGCCAGACTTCCGAAGGCATACTTCACTCTTTCTGCCAACAATAGCAAGGGTAACCAGAAAAATCATGATGACCATTCAGAAGGATCTGAGGACCAAAAAGAAAAGATATCCAACAATGATAAGCCTCTTCAATCTAGTCCTCAGCATAAAGAGAAAGATCAGGAGAAACCAAAACACAAAGACTGGAGCATTGATCGAAAGTTCACTCCTCTGGACCAGAAGCTCAAGACTGTTCTAGAAAATTTGCTCACAAAAGACATGGTTCATTTACCAAAAGTCACCGATCCCCCGACAATCATGGGTAGGTTCAAAGAACAATTTTGCAAGTTTCATCGTGCAATAGGACACGCCACAGAAAATTGTTTCGTCCTCAAAAACATTGTCCAGGATCGCGTTGATAAGAATATTCTAGGGGAAAAAAAACAGCAGACCAGCCGACTATCCTTTCCAAATCCCTCCAATCCTGATCCCAGCAGAAAGCAAACACTCAAAAGAAGCCAAAATATGAAGGTTGGAGATGTGATCGCCAATTCACCCTATTAGATCAGACACTCGAGAGCATGCTCGAGTATATGTTGGTCAAAAATATGGTCAGGCTCCCAAAGGCTTTAGATCCTGTTGTCACTTTGGGAAAATGGAAGAATAAATTCTGCAAATATCACCGAGTATTGAGGCATGACATAGAACATTGCTTTGACTTTAAGAACATCATGTAGGATTGCATCGACAAAGGATTGCTTGTAAGAGTTGAGTCAGAAGATCAATTAGCTATCTTACCTAAACACAAAGAATAATGATGAAACTAATGCTCTCATCCTTTCCATCTTACTTTTGTCATTTTGAAAAGAAGATGTAGCCCCAATTCTCTTATCAGTTATTTTTCCAGTACACCAATAAATCATCAATTTGTCTTATTTCTCTTGCAAGATATCTCTCATAAGGAATGACCTCTTCAGAGTCCCTCCAAAATCAATCAAAAGTCAGAAAGCATTCTTCAAATATCAATTACTTATCCTTTCATCCAACCTCTCACTCCCCAGTTATACTGGGGCATTATTTTGAAAATTGTCTTCAAAATGTCCTGTATGTAGGCAAGATCAAATAAATCTCTCATTTTGCATGCATGTGCATCCATTTACACCATTTTGCATTCATTTGCATCTGTATGCATTCATTCGCATTTATGTGCATCCATATGTATCGAATTCATTTCCCCCTCAGGTTAAAGGATAAACCTAAATTACCCATTCAGGATAAGGGATAAATCCTGAGACCCCGACAGTTGTCCAAGTCATCATGAGGGTGAAGACCAAAAATCTTCTATCAGAATCAATTGGTAATTTTTTAAAATCCAGTGTTCGTGCTGGTAATTTTTCAAAAACCTAGTGTTCGTGCTGGTAATTCTCCAAAACCCAGTGTTCGTGCTGGTAATTTTCAAAAAACCAGTATTCGTGCTGGTAATTCTTCAAAAACCAGTGTTCATGCTAGTAATTTTACAAAACCCAGTGTTCGTGCTGGTAATTTTCCAAATCCAGTCTTCGTGCTGGTAAAATTTTCTTCAAAATCCAGTGTTTGTATTGGTAATTTTTTGAAATCCAGTATCCGTGCTGGTATTTTTCCAAAATCCAGTGCTCGTGCTGGCACTCTTTTAAAATTCGGTGCTCATGCTGGTATTTTTCTAAATCCTGTTTTACTGGTTAAAACTCTTAAATCTGATTTTAATTTTCTTCCTAGTCAATGTTTTTAAATCCAATTTATATTGGTCTATTTTTTTCTTCCTTCAGATCCTAGAATTGGTCTAGAAAATTAGAGTTCCGACTCGAGTTTTCTTCCAAATCCAATTCAAATGTCTAGAATTGGTCTAGAAAATTAGAGTTCTCACTCGAGTTTTCTTCCAAATCCATTTCAAATGTCTAGAATTGGTCTAGAAAATTAGAGTTCTGACTCGAATTGTCTTCCAAATCCAATTCAAATGTCTAGAATTGGTCTAGAAAATTAGAGTTCCGACTCGAGTTTTCTTTCAAATCCAATTTGCTTAGCTTTCCTTTAAAGGTTTGAACTCCTACTCAAACTTTTCTGGAATTTAGTAATGGGTCTAGAAGATCCAAGTTCCGACTCGAATTTTCTTTCAAAACCCAATTCATTTAGTTTTTCCTTGAAGATTTGAATTCTGATTCGAATCTTCCCTCAAAACCCATTTTAACACCTGGTTCATTCAAAGCTCACAAGTTGAATCCTTTCTTCTTAAACTGTGATTCTTAGGTTAAATCCCTATGGAATTGATAGTTCGTAGGTCGAACTCTTGCAGAACCAATATGATCCTTAGGTTAAATCTTTATGGAATTGATAATTCGTAGGTCAAACCCCTGCGGAACCAATGTGGTCCTTAGGTTAAATCCCTATGGAATTGACAGATCGTAGGTTGAACCCCTGTAGAGCCAATGTGATTTGTAGGTTGAACGTCTGTCAAACCAATATGGTTCTTAGGTTTAATCCCTTTGGAACTAATCTCACTGTCAAAAATTTGATCTGTAGGTTGAAGTCCTCCTGATTTAATATTCTTTACAGTCCTTAGGTCGAACCCCTTTTGGATTGGTATTTTTCAGAAATGTGATCTGTAGGTTGAAGTCCTCCTAATCCAAGTTCTTAGGATGAATCCCTACCAAACCCATGTCGTTCTTAGTGAACCAATGTCGTTCTTAATTGAACCAATATCGTTCTTAGGCTGAATCCCTACCAAACCCATGTCGTTCCCAGTGAACCAATGTCGTTCTCAATTGAACCAATGGCGTTCTTAGGCTGAATCCCTACCCAACCCATGTTGTTCCCAGTGAACCAATGTCGTTCTCAACTGAACCAATGTCGGTCTTAAGCTGAATCTCTACCGAACCCATGTCGTTCTCAGTGAACCAATGTCGTTCTCAAGTGAACCAATATCGTTCTTAGGCTGAGTTCCTATTAAACCCATGTTGTTCCCAGTAAACCAATTCCAATTTCAACCCTCGGGTCAATCAATTTCCAATTTCTAAAATTTCAGTTTCTAATTTCCAACTTCCAATTTCTAATTTTCAATTTCTAATTTTCAATTTCAACTTTCGGGTCAATCAATTTCCAATTTCCAATTTCCAATTTCCAATTTCCAATTTCGACCTTTGGGTCAATCAATTCCAATTTCAACCTTTGGGTCAATCAATTCCAATTTCGACTTTCGAGTCAATAAAATTCCAATTTCCAAATTTTTAATCTCCAATTTCCAATTTCGACTTCTTTTGGTCATTCAATACCAATTTCAATCATTTTCTCTTGCGAGAGACCCTTTTTACAGGGAGAGTTTGAGGGAGCTCGTTCTTTTCGCATGCTATCCTTTGCTCACTTAGCCTCTTTTAGGGAGAGTTTGAAGGGACTCATGTCTTTGTGAACCGTTTGCAAAACAAATTTCCAATTTCATACAAGGAACCCTTAGTTCAGAGAGAGCTTCGGCGGAAGTTCGCTTTCCTTGTGACCACAATTTCATACTAGGCCATTTCATCATGGAGGACCTTCTTTTCAGGCAGAGTGTGATAGACTTGCTCCTTCATGATCAATTAACTGACCTCACCATTACCGGCCCCCTTTCCATAAGAGAAGCCTAATGTTAGGAAGTTTTGACGAAAGCTTAATTTCTCTTCGAAAGTTCGTTTTGCAAACACCTTCTCTTCAGAGAAGAGAGGAGTAATTTCTATTTCCCATTTCTGAATCTTCTCCTTTAGGGAAAGGAGAAGAAATTTTTGTCATGGATGCATTGAGTCGTGCTTCAAATGATCGCTTTCATGAAGGATTTCAAGAACATTTTGTCAATTTGTTATCAAATACTTGTTGATTTCAAAATCTTTATTGCATGAAAGAATTACCTCAGAATACCTTCAGTATTACTTCCGAAAGGACAAAGCTTTCGCGAAAAAGGATTCAAAATTCAAGATCTTTCAATTGGCCAACCAAAAGGATGAAGAATAAATCATCGATATGGCTAGCAAAGGAAATTCAATGTT
This sequence comes from Nuphar pumila, assembly GCF_984573655.1. NCBI lineage: Eukaryota > Viridiplantae > Streptophyta > Magnoliopsida > Nymphaeales > Nymphaeaceae > Nuphar > Nuphar pumila. Next base: position 30,516,773 of record NC_143262.1, on the reverse strand, counting down.
GTCGCAAAGCCATGAGTGATTGATATTGATCATAGTCAATGACACATTTTTAGAGATCATTCTTGGAAAATAAGGCAGTCGAAATATCCTGGGTGATACAGAAAAATTCATTCAATTTCCATATCTCCTCAATCGTTTAAGCTGCAATTAAATATTTGCAAAAGGGATCTCTCAATTGTCGTCAAGATGAAGATGAATTATGCGAGTTAGACCCTCGAAGCCAAAGAAGATTTGGATCATCTCCGAGATGAAGGAGTTTGTGACAGATCCTTCTAGGAAAAGTTCAGATCATCGTCAAGATGAAGGCGACTGCGATGAGCCTCCCGACAAACCCTAAAGGATATTTAATTTCTGCTATCATCAAGAGATTTACAACCAAAGAGCCAATAACCGTCAATATAATCCCTGAGAGAAAAGAAGGATCAGAGCATCTCCAAGATGAAGGAGTTTGTGACGTACCCTTCCAAAAAAAAGAGAGAAAAGTCAGGACATCTCCAAAATGAAGGGTGATGTAATAAATTTTCCAAAAACCCAAGAGAGCTCCAATTCTGTCAAAAAGAGAGTGCAGAAAGATCATCATGAGAAAAGAATCCCAGGATATCAGACTGCCAAATCTGTCAAGAATCCTCTTTGAAATTTGTGAAATTCTACTATCAATATTCTTTCACCAATTGCTTTCACAATATCAAGAATACTCTCTTTTCTGCTCATATCAAGGAAATTGATAGCTTCCTTGAAAGAAAGCCAATCGCAAGCAATTTGAATTTGAATCTTGATTCTATGGAGTTAAGCCCAGTCGGAGGTTTTACTTTAGGTAGAAAAAAGGGAATATTTTCATACCAATATACATCAGTTTCAAGTATTTTGAATCAACAAACAATTTTTAACATTTTGGCAATATTTTTTTACTATCTTGACATGAAGAGCTCGATGTCCATCTTGACACATCCTGGTATCACCTTTTACCTCCTTGAGAGAGTAACCTTTGTCATCTTTCGCGTTGCCAAAAGAATTCATCTTTTGAGTTGTCAAAAGAATCGCCTTGCTCCTTTGGATCGCCTTTGTCATCTTTTGCGTTGTTGAAAGAATCTCCTTGTTCTTTTGGATCGCCTTTGTCATCTTTTGCATTGCCGAAAGAATTTATCTTTCACGTTGTCGAAAGAATTCATCTTTTGCGTTGTCAAAAGAATCGCCTTGCTCCTTTGGATCGCCTTGTCATCTTTTACGTTGTCGAAAGAATTCATCTTTTACATTGTTGAAAGAATCACCTTGCTCCTTTAGATCGCCTTGTCATCTTTCGCGTTGTTGAAAGAATCGCCTTGTTCCTTTGGATCGCGTTTACCATCTTTTGCGTTGTTGAAAAAATTGATCTTTTGCGTTGTCAAAAGAATCACTTTGCTCCTTTGGATCACCTTGTCATCTTTCACGTTGTTGAAAGAATCCCTTGTTCCTTTGGATCACCTTTGTCACCTTTTGCGTTGACGAAATAATTCATCTTTCGCGTTGTCGACAGAATTCATCTTTTGCGTTGTCAAAAGAATCGCTTTGCTCCTTTGGATCGCCTTGTCATCTTTCGCGTTGTTGAAAGAATCGCCTTGTTCCTTTGGATCGCCTTTGTCATCTTTCGCATTGTCGAAAGAATTCATCTTTCACATTGTGAAAAGAGTCACCTCATTCCTCTTCAAGAAAATTGTCTTACTCACCATCCAATTCATCATTTCATCTCTCGGTCAGGTTAAGGGTCAAACCTGAGCCTCATTTTTACACGAGGTATTTCCTGTCCCATCCAGGTTAAGGGCAAAACCTGAATCTCACTTCTTTGAAGTAAATTTCTCTTCTTCATTCTCCATTTCATATCAACCATTTTCATCAGGGCTAATTTTTTCCTATCCAGTCAGATCCTTCTAACTGGGGCATTTTTATAGCCCAAATTTGATGTGTTTTTCTTTCCCACTAAGTTCGGCAATAAACTGTTTAGTAGCAAAGAGGGGCATCTGTAAATACCCCAAATTTTCCTCATCCATTCTCAGACAACCCTCCTCGTGCAGGTGCCAGCCCTGTTAAGTTAGTGTAGGAGTCAAACCCCGAGTCAGTTTCAGAAAATCACCACTTTACCCATTTTCACTAGAAAAATTACCATTTTACCCCTAGGTCATCCCGAACCCCAGTCAGTCGGAGCCAATAAAGCTCATTGGTCAGTTCAAAACTGTTAGAATATCAGTCATTTCAAGCTCATCTGAGCTTACAATGAACAAACCATTTCCATTTCTGACCATTCCTGCCAAAATGGGATCATTTCTTCAGAAATGTGCTCATTTCTCACTCAAATCCAAGCCAATTGTCTTTGAGTCAGTCATTCACAGTCAGTCATATTCCCCTGAGTCTAGCTTGAGCTCACCAGGAGTTCAAACGCTCCAGTTCCAATTCAAAACCATTTCCAAGTGTCTAGGAGCCCATTTTAGCCCATTTCAACTCATTTGGCTGAAATTGAGCTGAGTCTGATCGATTGAGCTAGCGTTTGAGCTTCGATTTTAGTTCATGTTAGTATTACTGATCTTTGTTTTAGCTCAAGCCCAACTCAGATTCGTAATTCACTTCACTCCAGTGACCATTCTGTACCATTTCTCTAAAAATGGCAACTTTTCTTGAAAATTTAGTCGGAAAGGTCAATTGAGTTAGTGCATTGTCAGTCCAGTTGAGTTCTTAAACTCTAAAACCCGGTTCAATCTAGTTCATTTCAATTCAATCCAGCTCAAACCTCAATTTTCAGTGTCACTCTGACCCGGTAGAGCCTGAAAACCATTTCGTGAATCATTTTGCAACTTTTATCAATTTTAACACTTTTTGAACTGGTACAAGTGTCAATCGGGGTCTAACATCCAAAATTTTTCATTCAGGATCTGCATTTCGCATAGCATTTCATGTCATTTCTCATCATTTCATATCATTTCTCAGCATTTCATAACATTTCATCACATTTCATTTCATTTTTGAAGACCAGAACTCCAGTTTTATAAATTTCAATTCAAATTGAGTTTTAAAGGTTTTCAGAAACCAATTTCAAACCCTGGGTTTCCAAAATTGATATTTTTACCTCCGAGAGTCTAAATTTGGAAATATTTTCTCGAGAAAATAATCTAGATTTCTTTCAAACTCAAATTTTCAAATTCTACACTGGATTTGCTTCGCAACGGGGTATTGAACTTCAAATTCTGAGCTCGTTTCAAAAACTGCCAAAAATAGCTCGTTTCATTCAGAAACTTTCTAAAAAGACCATTCTACCCCTCTGGTCCTCGAAATGAATTTTAAATTTAGAAAGCAAGCTCACTCTGAGATGGCTCATTCATTTTCATTTTAAAATAAAAAAAATTATCTTTTCCTTTTCTTTCATTTTATTTTTTTTATTTGTTTGTTATTTTATTTTATTTTATTTTCTTTGAGAGGAGGTGGGACCCACAAGGTGATCGACCATCCCCTCTCCCTTCTTCTTTCTTTCCTTTCTTGCTTCCTGTCATTTCCTTCTTCTTCTTTCTTTTTCTTCCTTTCTTTCTTCTTTTCCTTCTTTCTTCCTTTCTTTCTTTCCTTTCTTCTTTTTCTTTTTCTTCTTCTTCTTCTTCTTCTTCTTCTTCTTTCCTTTCCTCTCTTTTTGGTCCAGCCCACTCACATACAACCACTTTCCTCCTTCCCTTTCCCTTCTTTTCCTCTTCTTTCTTCCCCTTTTCTTTTCTTTTCCCTTCTTCCTTCTCTTTCCTTTCTTCTTTCCCTTTCTTTCCTTCCCTTCCTTCCTTTCCCTATTGCCCAGCCCATTCACGTAGATTGGGGATTCCCTTTTCATTATCCCCTAAAAAAACCTAACTTATTGATTTTTTTCCCCTAAGTTCACACAGCTTCCATTAACTCTCCCTCAGCCCATTCATCTCACGGTGGGCTGACCTCTCTCACATCATCTTCCTCCAACGTCCATTGCAGCAACCACTTTGACAACAGCTCCCTCCTTACACAGCCATCTTCAGCTCTCCAACACCTTCAACAACAACCATCCCCCTTGCAGCTCCACCTTCTCTAGCGTTGAAGCATCTCCAGCCGGTGCCTGCAGCCCTCCTTGTTACAACACCTCTACAACCGGTTCCACCCTTTGATCCAGTCACAACTCCAACAAAGCAAGCAAGCTTCTTCAGCTGCAGTCCCTTCCAAGCTCCACTTCCATCTGGTACTGCAGTCACCCTTGTAGCCACCATCTTCAAATTTTGAAGCAGCCATCATCTTCAACCCCCAACAAGTTGCAGCTGCATCTCCAGCTGTGCATCAAAATCCCAAGTTTTGCAGGAACATTCAAGAAGAAGACTTTTATTTGCTTATTTTATTTCAATTCAATGTAATATTAAGTTGTAATAATTTGGAATAAGAGTTACTTTTCAGCTTAGAATAGGACTGCATTGCATATAGTTTGATTTTTGAAAAATTCAATATCTGATGTATGATGCATATGCACATTTTCCAAAATCACTATGGTTGACACAAATGGCACGTGCACAAGCTCTTATGGAGTTTATAAACTCGGTGGGATTCGTATTTATGGCCACAGTCAGAAGTCAGAATATGAAGAAAACCAATATTTTTTATCTTCATATTAGCCACATTCAGCCTACACTCTTAGGCTAACTTCAAAAATGCACTGCATTTTTCAAAACTTAAAAAGATTTCCCGATTCTTCAATGAATTACCTTTCAAAATCCATTCATTTCATTCAAATTGCATTATTTTCAGACTCATTCCCAATTATATTTCAGAAAAATTGATTTTTTCAAGATTTTCCAAGATTTTCTCAAGAATTGATTTTCTCAGAACTCTGAATTTTCGAATGACATTTCAAAGTATTTTCCAAGTTTAAAATCATGATTTTCCAAGATTTCCACATTCTTAATTTCATTTTCAAATCCCAGAATTGATTTTTCCAAAGTTCCTTGAAGTACTTCAGAAATTGGTTTCTCAGAATTCCCAAATCCTATTTTGAAATCGATTTTCTTAGAAAGGGCTATTCCAATCTCAAAAATCAATTTTCTCAGAGTTTCCATTTTTCTGAGAATCTATTTTCCATTTCAAAAATCATTTTCCAATAAACTTGCTGATTTTCTCAAGATTCTCAAATCCATTTCCTCACAAAAGCAATTCAAAGCTCAAAATCTATTTCCCAAAGTTCTAGTTTCCTTGATAATTCATTTTTCAATACAAATTTTTGATTTCCAATAAAATTTAAAGATTTTCCCAGGAAATCCATTTTCAAGCACTTTTCCAAGCATTTTTTCAAGTATATTTCAATTTTTCAAGGCAAACATCATTATTTCAAAACTTGCATTTGTTCAAAATTCCATAGCACATGCCTGATTCTTTGTGCATTCTAAGTGAATAGAGGATGATTTAAATAATTTAACTTAGTCAAAGCGCACATTTGATCCTTGGATTCAATTACCTCTGGTAAAGGCGCCAGGAACGGTTGAACCTCGTACCGACAGGCGGATCCCATTCCACAGAATTTTCCTGCAAAATTTCAAAACAGAGGCGAGTAATTTTCAAAACTTTGGTCGAGTTTGACTCGCAGAATCGTTTCTCTCACTCTCATAGAGGGAGGGGAAAAAATTTTGCGATGATAACAACGACTAATAACAATCCCTACTCCATTCCTATTCCTATTTATTCCTGTATACTAAATCTTATATCCCCATGGTTTTATCATTTTTGCTTTCTCACCTACCCATTTGGTCTCTTGTAGACATAAAATATTCATCTTTCTCCCACACATAACATCTACTAACTCTACCAACTTACCTGTTAAAGACCCTATGTTCCAAGTGGCTAACCGAATTTTATGGTCTTGAACTATCTTCTTTACCCCCACCCATCCAACAAAGTGAGGGAACCCTTGCCTATTTTACACTACACTCGAGCGCCGGTGTGACGCGTCGCTTCTGGGCGACAACCTAGCAACCCTTGCCCATTTATTACTACCTCCGGGCCTATAGAGTACAACGAGTCACTCAGTAGGAAATGCCCCAACAAAATTCTCATATTGGTTCATATTCATAGGGTGTGACTAAGTTTTTATGCTGGCTGTCACTGACCTATCGCAACCCTCCTCCTTTATCCAGGCTTGGGATCGACAGTGTATAACTAAACAGTTATACACAGGCGGAGTTAATATATTCATGACTATCGCAAAAAATATATCTCAAATTAATTTATATCTTAAATTATGATAGAGGAAAAAAAAGAAATTTATTTTAGAAAAAATATGATGATTTTCAAAAGGGACCTAAAGTGGAGGTCAAATTTTATTTCATAAAAGATAAAAATCCTAAGTATTGTTCACATTTTGACTATTGCCACAAATGCGAATCATTTACTTAGGGTTATTTATCTCTTATTAGAATGGTGCACGTGTCATTCGTGTTATACCATAGTGCTTTTTAAAAAATAAAATGAAATGCCACAAGAAATTACAAGAATTTAAAGTACAACTATATGCTCATTCATTCTAATCTAAACAGAAGAATAGAAATTCTCATTAATATAAGTTTATTACAATCTTAAATTGAAACTGAATATTAAAATTTCTTAATCTTGGACAAGAAATCAGAGTCTTCCATGCTTCCCTGCAAACACATGATAGCACAAGGCAAAAGAAATGCAAAATACAGAAAGAAATTGAAAATGCTATGTTAAAACTAACATACATATGATTATGCCTATGCTTTAATGGAAATGCATATACATATGTGAAGATGCAATGCCTATGCATGAATGAGATGCATATGCATTTGCCTAAATGCAATGTTTATGCTAATGAAGAAATGCATATGCATTTGCCCAAGTGCAATGCTTATGCTAATAAAGAAATGCATATGCATTTGCCTAAGTGCAATGCATATGCTAATGAATAAATGCATATGCATTTGCTTAAGTGCAATGCTTATGCTAACGAAGAAATGCATATGCATTTGCCTAAGTGCAATGCTTATGCTAATGAAAAAATTCATATGCATTTGTGAAGATGCATATACTACTAAAATGGAAAATGCATAGACTGCTGAAAGGAAAAAATGCATGTATTCCTGAAAATGAAATGCATATGACAAAATTGCAATACATATGAGGAAATGCATATGTATTTGCAAATGCAGATGCATATACTAAAATGAAGATGCATATGCTGCTAAATGAAGAAAAATGCATATGCTAAGGCTGTACCGGATGCATATGCAACATGAGATATAATGCATAGGCTGGTATACAATGCAAGATGAGCATATCACAGCCATTGTGATGCTACAGATTGGTTCTCTACATCTAGTCATTGATACAACAGATTGATGCAGTGCATAACGTGCACAAATCCGAGATTCAGGTGACAAGGGATGCATATGATTAGTCGTATGAAGTGTAAGAAAATAGGCTAGAATGTACAATGATCATACTGATATGCAGTAAATGAATTAAACCAAAAAGGGCATACAGTGATGTGCATGAATAACAACACCACCGCAAACTAAATGTAGATAGGAAAAGAAGATGAAGTGACATGCAGATGATTAAAATGCTAACTAATGGTAATACAGGTGATGCTGAAGGGGATCTACTGAAGGACAGATGCAGAATGGGTTAAAAGTGAAAAGGCATAAGCACAAAAAAATACAAAACAACAAATGAGATGTTGTGATAAACACATGATCGATGTTATAAATCAAGCAATCGTGCCACAGAAAATCGATGTAAATGCCTATGAAAACATAAAACGCTGTGAGAAAATGCTGGTATGAAGTGATATAATAAGCAAGCTAATGGACAACTGATCACAAGACAGATTTTGCAAGAGCAACATCATGATGCTATCACAGAATGAAAGGATTTTATCATCTGATGCCCTATATAAGTCGCATATCATGCCAATAGTAACAACACAGACTTCATATTCATCAAAGATTCGAAGACCCATCTCCAGAAATGGCCTGAGATCTTGCATATGAAGCCTACACCTACCGTGTATGCCAATGCCCCAATGGCAAACATTGCCTCTTTATGCACAACAGAGCTTCTGTAAACACCCACACAGGAGGCCTTGCAGCTCATATTGTGCTTCTCTCTCTTCAGAAGATAACTTTTGCAGATTGAGAGCAACATCCAGTTAAGACCTACGCACTGGAACTAGTTGAATGACCACTGATGTAGTTTCCTCGGTCAAACATCAAACAACCTCATTTAATGTCTCATATGCAGACACCTTAATATTTCATTCCTCAGTTGATTAGCAAATTCAATTGCTTCATCATCTTCAAATTCGGACTGCATAATGAGTTCTGCGGCACTACAAAGCATGGGCATTGCATAAACTAGATGCCTATTGAAATTTTCACCTATTTCAAGTGCAATATCGTCAAAGCATGAGAATATGAGCAGCTTCACTAAATGGTGCAGCACAGAAGCATTGAACAGATGAAAATGGAATATATTTCAAAGAAATTTATAGTTGGACAAGACTGGATGGGCGTTAACCCATTAAAAGTCAGGAATTGGTCCAGAGCAAACTGTTATCAGATAAAGAGATACTAGTCCCTAAAGGTAAGGGTCCTGAGAAAAGGTGTTTTGAGACCTCCAGGTAACAACGACTTCAATGCTTGGAGATAGTTTCCCAATTATTCAATTGCTTGAGAATGATAAAATTATCAATATTGTGAGATTTGCAAGTACATCTAAATTAGAGTTTTGTAGAGAGGTTCAAACTATTAAGTACAATACTAGCAATGTTGTTGACACTACAGATAATGCCATACCAGAAAGGGCCTTGTGAACACCCCAAATTTTTCAAAATTTTATAAAATTTCTCTCTTGGTCTCTGACCTCATCTTTCTGAATAAATTGAGTCATTTTTAATCCAAATTCCAGTTACTTCTCAGATTCACTGGAATCCATATTCATGTTATATATCCGACTCAATTTCACATCCGGATACAGTGCTAGAATTCCAATCTGAGCTTCGTTATCCAATTTTCAAAATCAATTTTATAAAAAAACCAAAATAATTTCTAAATGGCTCAGACAGTCCATTCAGTATCCATTTGGATTCATTTACTCTGTGTTTCTCAATTTGAGGTCCAAAACACGAATATTTCCTCAAAACCAGGATCCAAATTCGTTTTCTGAAAAAATCGAACCTGAATTCTCAGAAAACCTCTCTTTCGTAAATATTTCTCAAAAATACAAAAAATAGTTGTAAACCCCTTTACTTCCTTTTATTTTTTAGAGTTTTATTTTAAAAACACAAAAAAATACAGAAAAAAAATACAAATCGATTTTAGAAACCTCCTTTTTAAAAGCCTCTTTTAGCTTAAAGAGCCCCTTTTCAGAAAAATCTTTTGAAAACAACCATCATTTTGCAAAAATCTCCTTTTAAATCCGTTATTTTCAAAATTCTCCTTTATATTCTGTTTAACTTAGATTTTAAACCCTTTAAAATCATAAAAATGTTTTTTTTAAGAAAGGTCGCCCGATGCTGCCTTAGCCCTAAGACCCTCCAGAAAAATGGGAAGAAAAGGAGGAGGAAACAGAGGAAGAAAAAAAGGAAGAAAAGGAGGAGGAAAGAAGGAAGAAAATGAGCAGGAAAAGAAGGAAAAAAAAAGAATAAGAAGAGAAAGAAAGGAAGAAGAAAGGACCAAGACATTCAGCGATTGGTGGTCAGCTTTCTCTCTCTCTCTCATCTCTCCTCTTCATTTGGAGTTTACGAAATTTGGAGAAGTTTTCAGCCTTCTCTCTCAGACCCCTTCAGCCAAGGTGAGTATTTCTCTTCTATTTCCTTAAAATTTCTTGTCATAACATGATTAATAGATTAGAATCAGAGTTTTCATCTTCCTATTTGCTGCATTTTAATCTCGGTTTAACATATTTTGATTGAGCCAACAGAATTGAAGTGATTTGATCTTTTTTGATCAAATCTTTCTTTCAAATGGGCTACAACAAGTTAGATTTATGCCTCAGTGTGATCATCGCAAAAATTTTCCTCTCTTGTGGTTTCTCTCTCTTCCTTTTCTAACCTCTATTTTCCTCCTTTTTGAAGGGAGAAAAATAAAAGACAGAAAAAGAAGAGAGGAGAGAAAAGAAGAGAAAAGAAGAGAGAGAGAGGAATTCTTTTTGCGGGGTCTCACTTGACCTTGATTTGAAAATATTTAGAAAATTACTCACCTCCGTTTTGAAATATTTGCGAGAAAATGGAGAGACGGGATTCGCTCGTCGGTACGAGGTTCGACCGTTCCTGGCGCCTTTACCAGGGGTAATCGAACCAAGGATCGAATTTATGCCTTTTGCTTTGCTAAAATATCATCTACGAATTTATCCTAAGCCTAAGTGCACAAAGAATCATGCTTGTGCAATGCAAGGATGTGATGTATGCTCTTTTGAAAGATATTTTGAAAATTTCCAAGTGTTCTGAGATGAATAATGGAGTGAAGAAATGGTTTGAGAATGATAAAATCTAACTTAGAATTTGAGATGGATCAGAGAAGTTCTAAGTCTTTGAAATAATCAGTGTTGGGAGAATAAATCTTTGAATTTGGAAAGAGTGATTGGAGGAAAAAGGAAATGAAGTTTCAAAGTCAGAAATGGACTTTGAATTTGAATTTAAACATGGATTTAAGAGAAGAAGATGAAATTTGAAGTGATATTGAATTCTAGATTTAAAGTTTGAAATCAGGATGGATTTGAGAAATCCAAATGGTATTTAAAAATTAAGATGGATTTAGGAAGTTTAGATTAGATCTGAAAATGGAATTGGATTTAAAATCTGGATTTAAAGATGGAATTTGAATCCAAAGTCTAGATCCTAAAATGGAGTTCGGATCTGAAATCTGAGATCTAAGATAGAATTTGATCTGAAATGGAATTTGGATCCGAAGTCTGAGATCCAAAGTGGAATTGGATTCTGGATCCTAAAATGGAATTGGATCTAAAGTCTGAGATCCAAAGTGGAACTGAGTTCTGGATCCTAGAATTGATTCGAATCTGAAGTCTGAGATCCAAGATGAAGTTGGATTCTGGATCCTAAAATGGATTTTGGATCTGAAGTCTGAGATCCAAGGTGAAGTCGGATTCTGAATCTAGAATCTTAAATGGGGATTGGATTTGGAGTCTGAGATCCAAAAGTAGAGATTATACTTGAAAATCTGGATCCAAGTTGAGATTAGGATCTAACTTTGGATTTGGAAAAAGTCCAAATGGGACCTTTTGAAGATGGATCTGGGTTTTGAAAACCTAGATTTGAATTTAGAATTTAAGAAGGGTCAAGCTTTGAGATTCAGAATCAATCTCAAACTTTGATTTTGATTTTGAAGATAAGAAGATAAACTTGATTTTGAAATCAGAAGATGGATCAGAAACTTCAAAGTTAAATTGAACTTTAAAGTTTGATTTTGGTTTTAGAATTTGATTTTTGGATATACAAATGAATTTCAAAGTCAAAATTGGACTTTGAATTTGAAGCTTGAATTTGGAATTTCAAAGTTTAATTTGAACTTTAAAGTTTGATTTATATGAGAATTTTTGAAGTCTTGAAATGAATTTTTGAAATTCTAAAGTCAATTTGAACTTTGAATCTTGAAAAATGAGATAGAATTGAATTTGAAATAGAAAATGAGATTTGATTTGAGAAATGAAGGAAAGAATCACTTGGAATTTTAAAAAAGGAATTTTGAAACAGGAATTTTGAAAAAAGGAATTTTGAAAATATGATGCAATTCTATCCTAAATGATGAATGAATTTAAAGAATCTTGAAATTGTATTTTGAAAAGCTATTCTATTCTTTAAATGAATTAAAAATGAGATTGAAGATATAATACATCTCTGACTATGGTCATTGGACGTATTATATAATAACCACATTTAAATTCAAGTGAAGAATAAAATATATTTTTGGTGCTTTTATAGAGTTTTTAAATGAAATTAACTGTCAATATACCGTGACTATGGCCATTGGTATATATATTGAATTAATTTTAAATTAAACCCTGATAAAAGAGGAAAATATTTAAAGAAAATATGATGAGTTTTGAAAAGGATCCAGTGGGGATCCAGTGTTATTTCATAAAAGATGAAAATCCTAAGTCTTGTTCACACCCTGACTATGGCCATTGATGTAAATCGTCAACTTAGGATTAATCACCTTTTACAAAATGGTGTACGTGCCATTCGTGTTTCACCATCGTGAGATTTTAAGAAATAAAGGTAAAAAGCATGAAAACAATCAATTTATGGCTTTTATAATGCTCATTCACTCTATCTAAAAGCTGGAAATGTAAATTCTCATTTATAGCTAGCTTATTACAATTTGATATGAGTTTGAGATCCTAATCTAAGAATGACATCAACATTTTTAGAGGTTCCTGCAAGAAAGAAGAATTAGCACCAAACTAAGATGGAAGAAATTAATTCTAGCTTAAGATGCTATATCATGCTAAAAGAGGCACATAACATTTTCTATATTCATGAAAGAAGTGCACACACACACACACACACACACACATATATATATATATATATGTATGTATGTATACATATGTATGTAGAAGTATGTATATAAGCAATACCACAGGCAAACGATAACCCACAGGTGAGAAAACATATACAAGGTTTTTGGACTGATGAAATATATATACGATGGATGGTGGACTATGCATTTTGTACAGGGATTTACAGGTAAGATGACTATTAGTCACAACCATGACTCAGAGTGCTACTTGGGATACTTACTGTTAAGACCAACTGTTATGTGAATATAAGAGGGGACTTGTAAGGCATTGGCCTTGCTGTAGGTACACAGGAAAGTGCTACTAACACAGGTGGTATGACTGTGTAATGCCATGAAGAAGGTGCTGGGTGTAGGTTATGGTGACAGGGAATGAATGATGCCAAGTGATGGCTGGTGGACAAAGAGAAGGTAAGTGTTGCTGGAGGGAAGTTGCAGGAGGTCACAGCAGCCTACCAAGCTACTATCTGATGGTCTAAGCTATTTCAGGTACTGTAAATGAGTAGGAAAAAGTATTGAGACGAAGAGATGGTAACGTTGATAGGGAAAAGTAACACAGGCGGCTGAAGGTTGAATAAAAAAAAGGGGAATGTTTGAAGCTACTGCTGCAAGTGTAGTAAGTGAATAGTGTTGAGCGAGTGGTAAAGGTGTTTGCTATATGCTGGAGATTCGGGTAAAAGGAGAAATAATAGCAGGAAATCAAATGAGATAGAAGGTGTGCTGAATCTATAGAGACAGAGGGATGTCGATAGGAAGGGTAGGTAAGGGACTATGATATACAATAGATAAACAGGTGTTGGTGGCTGTGTGGAGTGGTGCAGAATATGCTTCAAAGCATAGAATGCTATGGCAACCCTAGGGTTGCTATGCTGTTGAAGCACCAGAAGCCGCGGTGAGTGAAACAAGGAGTGACTGCCACGAGTGGGAGATGCACCAGAGGTTGTACACAGGTGACAATACAGATGACTATGTAGGTGTGGCAATGAAGAAGGCGTGATAGAAGTTTTCAACATATGAAAAATGGCCTAACATGTACTCTTGCAACAAGGTACAGGAAGTAATGAAACCACACATGATGCTACAACAGATGTGAAGATAATGTGCTGCTATAGCAGTGATGGAGACAATGAAGTGGTGAAGTCTAATGGTGTGGATATATGTGGTGTGAGCAAAGTATGATGACAAGAGGTGCAACAAGGTGATGTGAGATGGTGAAATTGGGTAAGGAAATGGAACTGTGGTGGGTATAAGGGTATGCCAATGATGAGGCCTGTAAATGATAAATGATATATGACATGTGAGGTTGCTGAGCCTAATGCCTGAATACATAAGGGACTACTAATATGTAGACGACTAAGTGCAAAGCGTCTACAGAGTATTGTACCAAAAATGTGCATAAAAGACATACACATATGTGGATTAATGCAACAACATTTATGACCGTAGTTCCAGAACTTAATCATGCTTAAGCAGCCCAGCAGAAAACCAAGTAATAATTTCCTTTTTTTTTAGCAGCCCAGCGGAAATAAAACATGCTTAAACATGTAAGACTTAGAGAAATACAGGCGAGAAATTTACTCCTAAAGTAAACCAAATGAGAATCCAATCACGTTCAGAAAAAAAAAAGGTTGTTTTTAAATGGTAAAATTTTGTAATTTCTAACACTAGCAAATGCAACATGACAGAGAATTTTATGACAGCACTCAATGGCAAAAAAAAAAAAAATTAACACCAAGGACTGGGGTTCAATCGATAGTTGAAATCTACTCATACTGTTACTCTCAATCCTGTTGTACTCTCTATGAACTGATTAACTATCATTTTATTTAGACTAAGATACATGCTTTCTCATTATGCGAACATCACCATTTTTAGCGATTTATCCTCACTGTCTTGTCCATATCGCAGAAATTCCTCTTTTCCAAATATCCTACACCAGTCAGGGCAGGATTCTGTCCTAAGTTGCCTAGGTATTGAAGGACATCCCACTGTTTATCATCGGTAGGGCAATCATAGCAGGTAGGTAGAAATCAGAGGTACTAACAGCATGAGTGCAATAGACATTTGTTAGATACATCTACTAAAAGGCTGCCTCTCTAAAACAAGAACAGGTAAGTAAATACCGATGCTGGGTAATGAATGAATAATCGTCACTTAGGTGCTACAGTATGAACATGAGTGACACCTGTTTGAATTGCAGGGATGTGAATGCAAAATGCTCTGGTGACCTTAATGACACAGGTGCTAAAATTAGATAGCACCATTGGTTGCACTTTTGGAAGTGATGTTTTTAAACATTATTTTTCAATAAAAACATGGGAAAATCGTCAACCAAAGATATAAAAAACCGACTTTCCACCGAAGTGGCGAGTACGGGTCGAATCCACAGGGAACAGGATATTTCTGAATTAATTCCAAAATAAAACTTTATTAATAAAAACAAAGTTTACAACTATGTCAATGTTTACAAGTTACATTAAATAACCTTCTAAATTATGAAAATAAAATAAAATCGGAAGCTAAGTCTTTTGCAGGTCTCCAGGGGCATTTCTGTCTTTTCACATCAAGTGCAGTCGCACATTATAATTGAATTACACCTGTGAACCTGTTCTAACTTAACAACCTACACAATAAAAACACAAAATCAGTAACTAAATCAAGAATTAATCTAAATTACATCTACAACTAATTCTAAACTATTTCTACATTAAACTATAGTTAATTTAAATATCTAAAACTAAAATTATACTAACTAAGTAAACTAACTAAGCTAAGCAACTTTAATTACTCTAAATACTGTTAATATACTAACTACAATGTTAGAAAACAGTAAAACTACACGAAATTAAGCAATTACTTAAAAGACTGTTTTGTCCCTAAAGAAGGCAAAAATGGATTCTGACAGCTTTTCATAAAATGACTGTTTGAGGGGTCAAACAAATTCCAAAATTAGTCAAATCACTTCTATTCAGTAAAAGACAAATCCAAGAATCTGACACACTTTACAGAAGTGAAAAATACATTCTGGATCTCTAGAACGAAGTGTTTCAAAATCAGGATAATTTGGGAAATCGCTGGACCCGAAATTTCAAAATCAGAAAAAGCTGTTTTCATAATACGCTTAAAAACCAGACCAAATCAACTCGGATCGAGCTGAAATTTGGTATGCAGACAGTTAACACACCAATGTGGAGAATAGAAAAATAATATCCAGAAAAATCATGAAATCTCCACATGAACTAGCTAGTGCACGATCGGGTAAAAATTAGGGTTTTGGTTCAGTGCACTATTCATCCCTTTGAATCCACATTTGACATTTGGACATTGAATTACGTACAAAAACAGTCCTAACTGAACCAAACCTACTGTTAAACTACAGCAAAGAATAACAATTAAGTTAAGTTACAAAATATAAGAACTAACCTAACCTAAACTCACTAATACTCTAAATAAGATACCTAAATAAGTATACACTCTAATTAAACCTAATATGTAACATCTAATATCACTAACTAAATTAACTATCTACTCTAATATTAATTCGAACTTACGAAAACAACTACTATTAATTCTACATTAAACTACTTGTTAAACATAATCTAATTTTAAATTTACTAACTCACTAACTAAATTAATTATCTATCTAACCTAAATAGCACATCTAACTAAATTTAACATACTCTAGCTAACATAATTAAATAATGAACTAATTAATCTAATGTTAATTCTAACCTAATAACACAACTACTAATCTACGGTTACACTAACTAGGGTTAGATTCTAACTAGTAACTAGGGTTTAACTCAACTAGAGTTAGTAGGGGTCGACTAGGGTTTAATAAGGTAGTTAGGGGTTAACTATGGTTCGGTTAAGGTTAAGAGGGTGATTAGGGTTTAGCTAACTACGGTTATTAACTAACTAGGGTTAGGTGAACTAGACTAATGACTAACTATAGTTAGTAGGGGCGGTTTGGGCAACTAACTAGGGGCATTAACTATAGTTAATAAAGTAGTTAAGGGGTCGACTAGGATTTGGGTTCTAACTAAGGTTAAGTAAGGCTAGGTTTTAACTCGAGTTAGGGGTTAGCTTTTAACTTAGGTTAGTGACTAACTACCTACGATTTAATCTAACTATAGGTGCCTAACTAACTACAGTTAGGTATTAACTAAGGATATAACTAGGGCTAACTAATTAACTAGACTAAGGTTGGGGTTTAACTAGAATCGGTTAGGGTAAACTATGGTTAGATTAGGGTTTGACTATGGTGGACAAGGGTCGGATGGGATAAGGTAGGTCGGTTAGGGTCAAGAGGGTGTAACTAGGGTTCGGTTAAGACCAACTAGGGGTTTGACTAAGCTAGGGGCGACTAGGATATTTAGGTTCTAACTAAAGGAGTTAGGTTCTAATTGAGGTTAGGATACATTAACTAAGGTTAATTGGTATTTCCTAAAACACTAAAGTAAACCTAAATTAATTCCTAAATTAAAGGTACACTAAAATTAGCACCTACTTTAATAGACCTACACGAATTTACAAACCTAATTTAATTCCATAAACACTAACCTAATTAGAATTCACGAATTTCTAAAATCTATACTATTACTACATTACTAATTTAAGTAACACCTAATTAAGACTAAATCAATCTAAGCAATACTAAATAGGGCTTTAAAGATAGCAATCCACGAATTTGGTATGAAACCTCTCCTCTCATTATTGTATTAATTGCATTTAGGAAAGTGTTCAACTTCAAAAACCGTTCAGCCCATTTTTCATTAAAAACATTAACTTCTTTTGAAAACTTTCCCAAAACACCAAACACGTTTTTGGATTAGCTTTAAATGCTCATTTCAAATTTTCAATCTTTTCTAAAAACGTGTAGCCACATTTAGCATGACCTTTGGAATTCAAAAGGGGTTTCCAACTTTGAAAATGGGAAGGCTTTTATGATTGGATTGGGAAATGAAGCTCTCCCCTTAATTGCCTTAAATGCATATTGGAAAAGCTCATCTTCAAAAATCGTCCAGCCCATTGGGAAATACATTTTCATTGTTTCCATAAAGGCATTAGCTCATTTTTTTGAAAACATTTCCCAAAGCCCTTTACACGTTTTTGGATGTCTTTAAATGCACATTTAGAATTTCAAAACTTCCACAAAACTCGTGTAAAGGCTTTTTGGAAGGACCTTTGGAATTCCAAAGGGTTTCCAAAAGTCGTGTAACCCTCATTAAAAGATCTTTGGAATTCCAAAGGGTTGCCTTGTTGGAAAAATAAAGCATTTATAATTGGGCTAGGGAATAGAGATTTCCTTAAATGCATTTCACGATTTTAGAGGGATTGATCTTCTACCAAAAACAGATTCCCAATTAAAGACTCAAATGCCCTTCAATTAAAAGACAAAATTAACTAAGGAACTACTATATTCTAAGGTTAATTTAACTACTCTACCCTATGCACACATAATCAAAAGGGTATAAATGAGAATAAAAATTAATTGGAACAACCTACATTAATGCCTACATAAAAATCGAATTAACTATTGGAATGATACAAGGACTCAACGAATTCTAATAAATCTAAACATCCTAATTAACATGGAATTACATTTATTCTAAAAGGCACAAGATAATAAACTAACGTAATATTGCCTACGAAATGTGAACAAAGAAAGAAATTAACAAACATTATATTAAATCTATACTAAAATATCAACTAAAATAAATGAAACAAATCACTCTAATCAAAATCTAATTTATCCTAGATTAACCAAATATGAAAACTGGACTTTTACAACCTTGCTGGACCTCTAATGGCCACCCTACATTTGGAGAAGACAACTACACTACTTGCAAAACTAAATATCTAATTTAACTACTAACATAACACCAAATATAAATCTAATCTAAACTAAGCTAACACATAATTAGGACAATCTAAATGAAGCTAAAAACACTCAACCTAACAACTAACATGCTGGAAATGAAACCATAACAGAAAACGAATTCTATCAAATCACTACAATCGACTAACCTAAGAAGAAAACAGAAATTCATAACCTAAACTACTACACGATTTAAAATCTAGTAAAAACCTAAAGAATAACTAACAAATTGACATGAACATAACAAATAAAAGAACTACAGAAAATGCTACAAACTGCTGGATGTTCTACCTAAAAAACAGAAAAACAAAAATCGGTACTTACTTTTATCAAAATCTAAAAACGTCAAAAACAAGAACTAACCTATACACGGTTTCTAATATATTAGGTTCAACTAAAACGAAGTACATGAGGATAGGAACTACTGAAAGAACGCAAACACTAAAGAAAATCCATTTCTAAGCACACACACACACCCAAAAAGACATAAAAACTCCCAATCGTTGGGTTAAAAACATTATTTTCACTAACACAAAACCTAAACACACTACATGCTGGTTTTTGCACGAACAAAAGCTACACTAAGGCTGACGAAAATACAGAAAACACAGCACACCTAACTCACACACATGATAGGTTTTAGCTAGAAGAGAAGATAGAAGAAGACCAACCTCTTGGGCCGATCCGAAGAATGGGGGGATGAAGAGAAGAGCGGACTTTGCTTGACTCCATGCCACGAGGAACCTCGTTGATGCTGTCTAACATCTCTTTGTTGTACTTTTGCAGGGATCCACAGGTGGTGGTGTTCCGGGAAGAGGAAGAAGAAGAAGAAGTGGTGAAGATGCGTAGAGGGCCGTACGGGGGTAGAGACGACCGGCCATGGAGAAGTAGACTGCACCCCTACCACGGCTAGAACACTCCAATGCTGCAAATACCTGCAAAAGGCAACCTCAATGATTAGTTTCAGCAGGGGGAGAAGAAAGACAAGATGTGAAAAGAAAAGAATGGAAGAAGAGGGTGGCGTCTCCATTGAAGATGGCCTCCATGGATGAGGAAGAAGGTGGATGAGAGGGGCGGCTAGGGAGAAGGTGGATGAGTTAGAATCGTGCCCCTAGGGCATGAAAATCAAGACAAAGACAGGTGGAATGGGCGCCCCCTCTCCCTTTTGACGTTTTGGCCTCTTTAGGTTTAATTTCAAAAACAGTGTTAAAATAAAAATAATTCCTGGGCGCCTCTTTCTGCAGGGGGTTTTTAGAAAATATTTTTACAAAACTTAAGTGGGCTGGAGCTGGGTTAAATCCATGTAATTTGGTCCAGATCCAAAGTCCAAATGGGTGTCTGGATCCAAATCTCTCAAATCGGATCCGATATTTGACCCGTTACACATAAATGCCATAATTCCTTCGTTTTAAGTCTGATTTCAATGAAATTCGAACCCAAGCTCTATAATCATATTATGCACCTAAGTGTATGCTTTAAACCTATAGATGATGCATTTATGCAGTGAAAACATGTTAAGAAAATGTGATATTTATGCATCATCAACCATTTACAGGGGATAGATCAACATTAACCTTCATACCAGCTAATATGTAAAGGCACCAGTCATATATACTAGAAATCAGCCTGATATGCAGAGAAAAATGTCACATAATACATATGAGAATTTCCGTCAGTGGATGAGATGAGAGAATGGCTCGTACTTGATTACTGCAACCTGGCTTGCAATTTGGCCCCTGCAAAAGAGTTCAATCAGATTGATAACATAATGAATTTTTCCTACACAATATCTCCATGGGTTTGAAAGAGATATGCTGTATAAATGAGTTTACTATGGCTTTTATTGCATAGTGTAGGTGCTGGAAATACTGTTAATGGCTGTAATGTTGCAGGTGAGGATGGAAGCCATGTGTGTGCTGATAGTGTTCAGTAGATTGATTAACCAACTGAGATATCCAACATCAAAACAATGAGGGTTAGGTTTTGAAGTAGGGTCCCAAATCCTCGAAGGTGCAGCCAAAACAATGCAATAATGATAAATTTTCACAGAACACGTGAAGTAGGCACATATATTAGGGCCAAATTATAATACAATGAAGCATCAAAAGGAAGACTTCATCTGGAGAAATCAACCTATGGAAATAATATGAGTCTGATTCTAAAAAAAAAAGAAACTCCATTCAAATCAAAACTCCCTCATGCGGCATAGTGGTCCCAATTTTGCAGAGGTCACCCAAGGGAGATGGCTTCAAACAAAGCAATTGCTGATGTGATCACCTGCTTTGAACAATTTAATAACCAACCATAATCAATCGTTTTGAGATATGGTATACACTCCATATCCAGTTATCCTTTCTTTCTATTATCGAATTTGGTTGCTTGGAACACATATCATCTTTGATGCGGTCACCATGATCCCATAACCATTGAACCCGGCGTTTGTCACTCTGAGATAATTGAGTAACACGGTCCACTTCTCTGCAACTGAGCATTTCTTAACTATGGGAATGGAATGTCCTCAAGGCTTATAACCATGAACAAGGGAAGTGGATTGAAACCGAAATCGCCCTGGGGAGTGTTCATCCCCTGCCATGCAATAAAAATAAAGGCCTCCTACGATAAGTTATAATTGGGAGGCGAACAGATTCGGTAGAACAGGAATTTTGAACTAAGGAGACGATCTGGGTACTGGATTAAATCCGATGCAGATGCAATACAGAACTAGATAAAATGCCTATAAACTCTATGAAAAGGATCTGTTACCTAAAATATCCTATGACATTAAAAGAGAATGAAAAAAAAAATGATCGTAATGTTACAAACAACAGATTAGTCATGCAGGGATTCACAAAAACCAGAGAACATAGGCACAAAAGCAAAACCATCCAGAAAATTGTAGGAAGGGAAACGAATGTCAAATGACATTTTAAGACAGAGGCATAGCAAAGATGAAAAACCACGCATAAAAAAGAAATGGAACATTCGATATATAAAGTTTTTCTAAAAAAAAAAATGAAGATGGAAGTGTAGGCCAACTTATCATGAGGGACCAGAATTCTTATATAAACAACCAAATGAAATCAAAATAAACTCGACGCTGGGTCAGAAGGTAATGTAAATAACAAGATGAATGAAAGAAAACAAAAAAAAAACTAAGTAAATCAAAAGGAGGTCATTCTATCGTTATTGCACAGCGATGGATTGAGACTGTCGTTGGCAACCCAACATCATCGAAGGTGCATGAATGAGGCGAAAATGAAAAAATTCAAGATGAAACAAGGAAATACACTGAGATAAAGATATACTTACCGCAGTCGTCCCAGGAAGCTGCATTCCCTTTACTCGATCAGGGAAGATTCGAGGGCAGGAAGAGGAAATGAAAAGAGGGAACAAGGGAAAAAAAAGAAAAAAAAAAGAACGTAAAGAAGGAATGAGAGTATTGGAATCCGAGGATTCCCATCACTATTGCATAAGAGAGAAGCTGATATTATTATGAGCAACCCAACATACCCAATAATGCGTTGATGAGGACACAAAATAGAAAATCAAAAGCAAATGAGAAAAGAAAATAGAGAAAGAGTAGGAATTATTACCAGGTGCTTGATCAGGAAAAGGAGAAGAGAGTAGGAGCCTTCGTTGATTGATAAATGAATGTCGATGGTGATGGATATTGTTGATTGATGAATAAAGGATACCAGAGAAAAAGAATCGATCCCTTCAGGGGTTTGAGGGTCTCTTTTTAAAGAGAAGTTGGAAAGCTCGAGAAGGGGGGGGGCGGGGGGGGAGGGGGGTCGTTAGAGATGGATGAAGGATTGAGAGGGTAGGCGATGAAGGGTGAGGAGGTGGATTGCACATGGAGGGGCTTCTAGAGGATTCAGCGGAGAGGAAGGGGGTGCTTTGTGAAAGGAGAATGAGAGGGTTTCTGAAAAACCCTAAAAGAAATCTCGCTGAAAAGCTTTTTACCAAAGGGCGTGACCCCATTTTTAAAGAATTTTCGAAATGGCAGCTCTTTTCAAAGGTTTTTCTAAAAAAATGGTTTAAAAAGTGATTTTCAAAAGGGGTTTTTAGAAAAAGGGGCATTTTTCAGAAAGAGGTTTTTCAAAAAACTGAATTTTGTTAGATATATATATATATATATATATATATATATATATATATATATATATATATATATTTCTTTTATTTTTCTTTGTATTTTCACATTTTTGAAATGAAACTAAGAAAACAAGGGATTTAAAACCAATTTAGAATTTTTTTGAGAAATATTTATAAAAGAGTGTTTTTCTGAAAATTTGGGTTTGATTTCTTCAAAAATGGGTTTGGTCTCAAGTTTTGAGAAAATATTCGAGTTTTAAACCTCGAATCGAGGAATATAACATGATGGATCCAAACGGATACCGGACGAACTGTCTGAGCCTTAAAAAAGTTATTTTGGTGATTTTGAGAATTTGATTTAAAAATTGGACAACAAAACTCAGATTTTGATCTTTTGTCTGGATCTAGATCCGAAATTTAGACAGATGTATAAAATGAATTTAATTTTATTGAAACTTGAGGAATAAAAATGGAATTTAGATTTAAAAGCGACTCAATTACTCAGAAAACGGGGTCAGGGGCAAAAAGGAAATATTTCCAACATTTTGAAAAATTTACGGTGTTCACAGATGCTCCTCTTTGCTACTAAGCCGGTTGAAAGTCGAGCTTAGTGGCAAAGAAACACTCCAAATTTTGAAAAATGCCCTAGTCAGTAGACCTGAGCTGGGTGTTGAAGAATTTATTTTGAAAACATGGTTTTTCAGGCTTAAAACCTTGTCTTGAATGGTTCTAGGGGGACGAAACCCTCGACAACGATATGACTGAATGATAGAAATGAGGAAATCGTGATGGGACTTTGGATGAAAGTCCCAGAATGATAAAAGATAAGAATTTTGATTAAGTCTCATGGGTGAGACAAGATCAACCTTTGGAATGACTCAGGTTTAGCCCTTAACCTGGATGGGATGAAGATAAATCAGGATAATTTGGATGGAGAAAGGAATATAAGCGAGCCTCGATGGGGCATTTTGAGAGAAATACCTTGTGAGATGAAATTCAAGCATGATCCTTTCCTGGATGGATATACAGAGCATGGATTCCTTTGGTGGGAGAAACCATGATGGGACGGGAGGATTGCCTTGTCGAAACGAGGTTCAGGTTTAACCCAAACCTGAAAAAGAAAGATATCTCATGGAACGAGATTCAGGCTTAACCCTTAACCTAAAAGGGGTGACCATACAGAATCCTTGGACGAAGGAAACCGTGATGGGACAACGAAATGCATTGCCAAAGCGAGATTCAGGTTTTTAACCCTTGACCTGAGTGGGGGAAACCGTACGGAATCCTCGGATGAAGAAACCGTGGTGGGACTAGAAAGCACATCTAGTCGAAATGAGACTCAGGTTTAACCCTAATCTGAATGGAAGGATACCTCGCGAGGCGAGGTTCAGGCTTAACCCTTAACCTGAAAGGGGCGACCATATGGAATCCTCAGATGACGAGTCCAAGAGGGGACCTTCGGAATTTGAACAAACAAATCTGAATGGGGTTTGCGAGAAGAGAAAAACAAGGGATTCCCTAAAGCTTGGAAAGGGGATGATCTGGGGCGTCTCATTGCTTAGACTAAATCAGCTTTCTAAAAATAGACGACCTCTCGCAGAAGGTTTGGGTGATACCTCAAGGAGCGAGGTAACTGCGATGGGACCTCTAGACTTCGCACAACAAGTCCGAGAGGGGTTTACAAAAGGATGAAAATGGGGGTCCCTAAAGCTTGGAAAGAGGTTGTTCTTGGGCGCCTCATTGCTGAGACTGAAAATAGCTTTTGACAATAACAGACCTTTTGCAAAAAGTTCAGGTTTAACCCTTATCCTAAGCGGGAACTATCTATGGCGGGACAGTGGGGAACACAGGGAAGCGTGCAAATCTGAGAGCGCTCAGATCAGACAGAAGGAAAGGACTTTTCAGTCCTAAGAAGGGATGACGTCAGGATACGTCAAAACGAACATCCAGTTCACACTTCATTTTTGGGATAACGAGAAAATATCACCAATAAGATATCAAAATTGTAGTTGATCTAAAATGATTGAATTGTGTATGAAAATATCACTTCTTTCTATCTAGAGTATTAACTTCGATAGGGCTAACTCTGTAGAATCAAGAATCAAACTCAATTTTGTTACTGTTGAGCTTCTTTAAGGAAGATATCAATTTCCTTGATACGACAAGAGAGGAAACATTCTTAGCTTCATAAAAGCGTTTGAGTGAGAAGATATTGATAAAAAAATTTCACATAGATAAAGATGTTCCTGACAGTTTCGGGCAGTTTGATATCCTGGGCATTTCCCATGATGATCTTGTGCACTATTTTGAGTCATGGAGCTTTCTTGGGCTTTTACATCATCCTTCACTTTGGAGATGTCTTGACTTTTCTCTCTTTTTCGGGGAAGGGTACGTCACAAACTCCTTCATCTTGGAGATGCTCCGATCCTTCTTTTTCTTTCTCAGGAATTAGGCTGATGATATAGGTTCATTGGTCAAAATCCCTAGATGATAGCAGAAATCAAATATCTTTTAGGGTTTGTCGGGAGGTTCATCGCAGTTGCCTTCATCTTGACGGTGCTCAAAACGTACCCTGGAAGGATCCTTCACAAACTCCTTCATATCGGAGATGATCCAAATCTTCTTTGGCCCCGGGGGTCTAGCTCGCATAATTCGTCTTCATCTTGACGACAATTGAAAGATCCCTTTTGTAGATATTTGATTGCAGCTCAAATGACTGAGGAGATATGGATTTGGTAGGTCCTTTTCTTACTGCTCAGGATAGTTCCACTGTCTTACTACCAAAAGAATGATCTTTAAGAATGTGTCATAGCTATGATCAATATCAATTCGCTCATGGCTTTTCAACATCATTGATTTTTTCTTTTGCCGGTTCATATCGAAGATTTTTCTTCATCCTCTTGGTTGACCAATAGAAAAAGCTTGAATTCAGTTCTTATTTCGCAAAAGTCTTGCTCTTTTGGAAATAATACTAAAGGTAGTCTGAGGAAATTCTTTATGTGATGAAAATTTTAAGATCAACATTGACTTCTGATAGCAAATTGGCAAAAGATTCTTGAAATCCTTAATGAAAGAGATTACTTGATATCGGATTGACATGTCCATGACAAAATTCTCCTCTCTTTTTTCCCAAAAAAAGAGACTCAGGCTTAGCCCTTACCTGAATGGGAAGTTGGAAATACTCCTCTCTTCCCCAAAGAGGAGGTGTTTGAAAAACAGAACTTTCGAAGAGAAATTAAGTTTTCGTCAAAACTCCCTATCTCTAGGCTTCTCTTATGGAAAGGCGACCGGAGAACAAAGTTGAGAAAGTATCACAGAGGAACAAGTCCATCACAATCTCCCTAGAAGAGGGTCCTCTGCGAAGGGGTTGGCCAAAGATGTGAAAACAGAGGCCACAAAAAATAAAACAAACTTCCGTCAAAGTTCTCCCTAGAAAAAGGGTTCTTTTGTGTAAAGTTGGTTATTGTTTTGCAAACTGTTCGCGAAGAAAACGAGTCCCTTCAAACTCTCCCTGGAAGAGGGTTCTTGCGAACGAAAGATGGTTGCATGCGAAAGGAACGAGCTCCCTCGAACTCTCCCTGAAGAGGGTCTTTTGCAAGGGAAAAATGATTGATTTTTTTGATAGAATGGTAACCCGAGGGTTGAAATTGAGAATTTAGAGCTTGAATGATGATGATTGGTTAGTAGAAAGACTGAACCTGGAGAGCTAACTTGATCAGTCAGCCAGACACTAGCACAAGCGCTAGATGTACCAGTACTGGTTTTGAAGATGTACCAGCACGAGCACTGGGTTTTGGAAAACACACTAGCACAAGCACTGGATTTCAAAAATGCCCCAGTACGAGCGTTGGGTTTCGAAAATGCACACCGGTACGAGCACTGAGTTTTCGAAGTGCACACCAGTACGAGCATTGGGTTGCGAAAATACACACCAGTACGAGCACTTGGTTTTGAAAAGCGCATACCAGCACGAGCACTGGGTTTTCGAAAATGCACGAGCACTGGTTTTTCAATGGAGAATTTTGAGAAAGAGATCGACATTTAAAAATACTTGAGAATAAAGCGAAAATGATTGTCGGCATTTCAGGATTATCCCATATCCTGAAGGGGAAGTTCAGGTTTTGTCCCTTAATCTAAAAGGGAACGACAAGGATAAATTTTGGTCCAATATGAGCATTGGATCGACAGGGGAAATTTGAGTCGGAACTCGAGAAAATAAGAATATACAAAGAGCAAAAATCCGAGTCGGAACCCGGTTCGAAACCTGGTTCATCAAAATAAAAGAATGAGTGAGAATCGAGTTTTGAGAACTCGAATTCTCGACGTAATAATCGGTTCCAATACGGGCATCGGAACCCGGAACTTCAAAAATAAGAATATGCAAAAAGGGAAAATTCGAGTCGGAACCCAGTTTTTCAAAAATAAAGATAAAAAGAATGAATGAGAATCGAGTTTGAGAACTCGAATTCTCAACGTAACAATTGGTTCCAATACGAGCATCGGATCCAAAGGGAAGTCCGAGTTGGAACCTGGAACTTCAGAAATAAGAATATGCGAAAAGGGAAAATCCGAGTCGGAACCCGGTTTTCAAAAATAAAGATAAAAAGGATGAATGAGAATCGAGTTTGAGAACTCAAATTCTCGGCACAACAATTGGTTCCAATACGAGCATCGGATCCAAAAGGAAGTCCGAGTCGGAACCCGAAACTTCAGAAATAAGAATATAAAAAGGAAAAATCTGAGTCGAAACCCCATTTTCAAATGAAAGATAAAAGGGGAGAATCTGAGTCGGGGCTTGGATCTTCCAAAAATAAAATAGAATGAAAACAAAGCCTGAGTCAGAACTCGAACGGGAGGAAAATAGCTCCTTCCCAAAAGTCGGGTTTTAGAAGGATTGACAAAAAGCATAAATAGATTCTGACGCTGAGGATGAGAAACTTATTCAAGGTCCTTGACCCAAGATGGCTTAAGACCTGAATTTTATTTAGAATGGTTTTCAGGATTGTCCCTGATCCTGAAGAGAATTTGGCAAAATTGAAAAATATTGGTAAAAATGGATAAAGGATAAAAGGATTGATAAATTAATGGTATTGACAATAAAGATTTAGTAGAAATCGACAGAAATTTGAGGGAAATTGATGATAGAAGATTTTGGGATTATCCATTGTTTTGAAAGAGAATAAAGGGCCTCGCGGGACGAGGTTCAGGTTTCATCCCTTAACTTGGAAGAAAAATACCCCATTGAAATGAGGCATCAGGTTTTATCCCTTAACCTGAAGGGGTTTAAAAATAAAGGAATAAAATTTAATAAAATTGATAAAATTGACAATAAATTGATAAAAATTTGATTAGATTAGAAAATGAAATGAGTGCAATTTAATAAAGATAACAAGATTAACCGAAAAGTTGATAAGATTCTTAGAAAGAGATTCGTCTGATCCTGCCTGCATACGATGAAGGAAGACAAGTATAAATCAAAATAAAATGCCCCAGTATCAGGGAGAAGAATATGAGAATTCAATGGAAGATTATTGCTTTATTGAAAAAGACTTTTGAAGAGTACAAAAGTCTTAGAATAAACAATTTAAGTGTAAAATCTCTTCAAATGTAAAGCATTAATAGGATCTGGTAGTTCCACTCCATCTGCATTGATCAGGTGATAGGAATTGCGAGACAGCGCTTCCTTAACCACATAAGAGCCTTCCCAATTGGGTGACCACTTGCCCTTCAGCCGATGCTTGAGATGAGCTGTTGATCTGAGCACAAGATCATTAACTCAAAATTTTCTCTCAATAACTGATTTGGCGTAGTGCCGAGCTATCCTCTGACGATAGGCTTGAGCATGCTCTGTCGCCTTGAGCCTTTTCTCATCTAACAGATTAAGTTGTACCAACCTCTGCTGCTGATACTGATCAAGTGAAAGTTCGATGAGTGACGCGAATTTGAGTGCGGGCTTCTGAATGTGGAGAGGTAGTACTACCTCGGTCCCGTAGACCAGCCCTAAAGGAGTAGCATTGGTTGGGGTTCGAATGGTGGTTTGGTACACCCAGAGCGCATCATGCATCTTCTCATGCCAATTGCGGCCCGTCTCCACAGTTCTTTCCAGAATGCGGATCAAAATCTTGTTGGTGGCCTCTGCCTGGCCATTTCCTTAAGGATAATATGAAGCCGAGAAATGGTGATGAATCTTGAACTTCGAGCAGAAGGTCTTCATCCTCTCATTCTTGAAATGGCTGCCATTGTCTGACACAATATCATGTGGGACGCCAAAGCGGCAAAGGAGATTCTTATGAATGAAAGAAACTACGTGCCGGCCTTCCACTGTTCGCAGAGTTACAACTTCGACCCATTTGGTGAAGTATTCTATAGCTGCGAGAAAGTATTTGTGGCCATTAGAGGCCGAAGGGGTAATTGGACCCACCACATCGAAGGCTCACATTGAAAAAGGCCAGGGAGAAACCACAGATTGCAAGTATGCGGCTGGCGCATGAATTGAAGGTGCGTGCATTTGACACTTGATGCACTTTCTTACAAAATGATGGCAATCCTGCTGCATGGTTTTCCAGTAATACTCTGCTCAGATGATTTGTTTGATGAGCGTTTGGTAGCCGACGTGACCACCACAAATTCCCTCGTGTGCCTCTCAGACAACTTCTATGGCTTCGTCTCTGTCTAAGCATCTGGCGTACTCAGAACTGAACCCACGACGGTAGAGAGTATTAGCAAGGATGAAATAACGGGCCAACATGCGTTGAATTGCACGTTGCTCCCCTCTTGGCATTTTTGACGAAAATTCACCAGTTTCGATGAAGTTTTTGATGTCTTGGTACCAAGGCTCCTCTTTCTGAGTGGCTTGGTTCACTTGTTCAGCCGGAATGTAGGCAGGTTGATCAAGTTTGCCAATCTCGAAAGAACGACAAGATTCACTGTCTTTAAAAGACAAAATGGAACCCAGACAGACTAGGCCATCCGCTATGTGGTTGGATTCTCTCTTAACATGGTTGAGCTGAAATTCTTCAAAGTTGCCTATGAGAGCTAAGGCGATCTTCTGATAGGGAATCAACTTTTAATCCTTGACTTGTCATTCAGCATTAACTTGGCTAACAACAAGCAACGAGTCGCCAAAGGCATGTACTCTTTTGACATTGAAGTCTTGCAAAATCTTGAGGCCTTGTATTAGGGCTTCATACTCGGCTATATTATGAGTACATTGAAAGTTGAGTTTGAGGGAATAGGGGAGCATCTCCTTTTCGGGAGTGATCAACAAGATTCCAATCCCTATATCAGACATGTTCCTGGCTCCATCAAAGAAAAGGGTCCAAACTGGGGACTCTTGAATGCTGCAGATGCGATCATCGGGAAAATCATCTTCTGCCTTGATCTCTTTTGTCAACGGAAAATCTGCCAACTGATCTGCGATGGACTGACCCTTGACTGACTTCTGAGATGCATACTCCAAATCATACTGCATCAGGAGGACCTGCCATTTTGCAATCCGTCCAGTAAGGAATGGTTTCTCAAGGATGTACTTGAGAGGATTAAGCCTTGATAAAATTTTGATTTCTGATGCCAACAGATAATCTCTCAGCTTCTGACACATCCACACCAGGGCTAGACACGTCTTTTCCATCTGAGAATATCTTTTTTCATAATCAATGAAAGTCTTTCTTATGTAGTAGATGACATGCTCTATCCAGCTGCCTTCCTCATACTGCGCAAGAAATCCGCCACAAGCATTATGATTGACAGAGATATATAAGAGAAGCGACCTTCCAAGTTCTGGTGGCTTCAGAACTGGTGGATTGAGGAGATACTGCTTGATGCGCTCAAATGAGAGCTGACATTCTGGTCCCCACTCAAACTTTACTTCTTTTCTCAGCAAGTGATTGAAGGGTTTGTATCTCATAGCCAAATTTGAGATGAAATGTCAAATTGACTGAATGCGACCTTGAAGGCTTCACAGCTCTTTAAGATTGGTGAGAGACGACATATTAATGATTGCCTTTGCCTTGGCAGAATCCACCTCTATGCCTTTCTTGCTGATCATATAGCCAAGTAGTTTGCCTGACTCTACTCTGAAGACACACTTCTGCGGATTTAGTCTCAATTTGTAGAGAATAAGTCTTTCAAAGACTTGGTCGAGAGCATCAAGATGAACCTCTCCTTTGGATTTGACCAGGATGTCATCCACATAGGCATCCATGTTCTTATGCATTTGGTCATGAAAAATAACTGACATTGCTCTCTGATAGGTTGCCTCTGCATTCTTGAGCCCAAACGGCATGATTGTATATCAAAATGTACCCCAAGGTGTAGGAAAAGAAGTT
This sequence comes from Nuphar pumila, assembly GCF_984573655.1. Classification (NCBI taxonomy): domain Eukaryota; kingdom Viridiplantae; phylum Streptophyta; class Magnoliopsida; order Nymphaeales; family Nymphaeaceae; genus Nuphar; species Nuphar pumila. The sequence continues at coordinate 30,485,904 of NC_143262.1, read as the reverse complement.
TTGGATTGGTCACGAGCGACCAATTTAATCTAATTGTAGCCTGAGTATCCATCCATAAAGGAAAACATGGCGTGGACCGCCGTGCTATCGATCAAAAGATTGATGTTGGGAAGTGGATAGTCATCCTTTGGGGTGGCCTTATTCAGATCTCTGAAATCAATACAGATCCGGACCTTGCCATTCTTTTTGGGAACTGCCACGATGTTCGCCAACCAGTCTGGGTATTCGATAGTCTGGATGAATCCTGCTTTTAACAACTCTTCAAGCCCTTCTTTAACTTGCGGTGCTACTCGGGGATCCATCTTTCTCAATTTTTGTTTGATTAGCTTGCAATCCGGCTTCAACATAAGGCGATGCTCAACCAACTTAGGATCTAAGCCTAGCATATCCTCATAAGTCCAAGCAAAGACTTCCTGATGCTGCTTGAGAAAATAGACGAGCCTTTCCTTCTCATCTGAATTTAAGCTACAGCCAATTTTGAGGATTTTCGGATCAACTTCTGAACCGATGTTGACATCCTCTGTCGGATCTTGAACCAACGGCGATGGTTCATCCTGCTTCCGAATACTGGCAAATTCTGGCAATTCTTGAATTGCTGAATCAAATTTTGCTAACTCTTCGATCTGCCTTGTTATCTTGCTGGATTCTGCCCCTGCTTTTGCCTTGCAGATTCTGGCCGGTTTGGATTTATTTTGAGAAAAGTTGGTATTGATAATGAGCCTTTTGAGCGATTTAGGAGCCGTGATTTCGGCAATCCTGAAAGCGCAGAGAAGGTTTTTGAGAAAAGGATAAAAGGTTTGAAAATAGCCTTTTGTACAGAAACAAAGAATGACAATCATGGAAAAGGATATAAGCAAATTTGTGTACACCAAGATGAGAAATAGGAATCAAAATTTCATTGATTTGAAATATTCTTGATATTTACATATGCTTTGAAGAAAAGAAGGAAACGGGGGCGGATTTTGTGCCCCTATAAGATGACATGAAAAGAAAAGAAAGCAAAAAACATTGGCATTGTCTTTTTCATTGGGCTCCTTTGACGAAGGTGGTCTTTCTGCCGGACGACTGACCGGTGAATCCCAAGCCTGTATTATCAATATGCCGAGCAAGGACGATCGACTCCAGAATGTCGTCTTCATTTCTGCCCAGGCCTCTAAAGGGCTGATAACAGTGCTTTATCAGAAGATCAAACGCTCTCTTAGTTTTCGAGAATTGAGAGAAAAGAGGGTGATCTTTGAGTGAAGTGCAATCAAGGTGCCCGCCTAACTTGAAGAAGCGAGGTCCCTGCCATTGGGTTACTGCTGTCGCATTTTTTGTCGACTGGATCTCTTTTAACTTTAACATGTCCAGACTTTCACTCAGATTGATTTCATCGATTTCCCAGATGCTCGGGATGTCGGCAGTGAAAGTAGGACGAAGAATCATTGGCTGCAGGAGTCTTTCTTCCGGATCCTCTCCTAGGACCGTGGTAATCATACCTCCCTTCGACCATTTGATACACTGGTGAAGGGTCAAAGGAACTGCATTGGCGTTGTGGATCCAAGTGCGCCCCAGAATAAGGTTGTATGTAGGCGGCACATTGACCACATGAAACAGGACCGTATGCACCGAATAGTTGATGAAAAATTCGAGAAAAATCTTCCCCTTGGTTGTCTGCCCATGGTTGTCGAAACCGTAGATCGTTATGGGATCTGGGGTATACTCTTCTTCTTTCAGTCCCAAGGCCTTGGCTGTCATCTTGGGACAAATGTTGAGGCTGCTGCCTCCATCAACCAGCACATGAGGGACTGTCATGCCCCTGGTCTGCACCACTATGTATAAGGCGTTGTTGTGGAAAGAATGAGCTTTTGGCAGATCCTCATCAGAGAAAGTGATTGGTGCATTCGTCATTGCTTGATTGACGATTTGAGCCATATCCTGCGGTGTTGTGCTAGGCTTGACTTTGATCTTTTTGAGCAGATCTTCTAGCACTTGCTGATGCTCTGGGGAAGCATGGGTCAGATCCAGGATAGAGATATTGGATAAGGCAGTAATTGGCTTCTGAACTGACCCTGAAGCCTCTTCTTTTTTCGAAGCTGCTTTGACGAAGCGCTTAAGAATCCTGGGGACTAGCTTGGCAATGTCTGCCGCTACTTTGGATGGTTCTTTATTTGGTTTCTTATTGCTGGAAAATGCAGTAATATCCACCCTCTTGGCGGAAGACTGCGCTTGACGGAGGACGAGGACCTGATGTTGATCCTGAATGTCCTGACTGGAACACGGTTGAATGCTGCCTTGAAGAGAGAATGTCTGTTCTGTGATGACTAAAGCTGAATGCTTAGGAAATGGTTTGGACTGTTGAGAAACTCTGTTTTGATGTCACATAATATGATACACTGTCTCATTTGATTCTATATAATATGATAATATGCCTTCTTGAAAAATGTTATATTATGACTGGATATGTTTTGCCATAAATCTAACGAGTATTTGATGCAAGGATATCTCACCCAAAAAGGATGGAGTCCTCCTGTTCAAGTACAACTATGGTGCAATCATACTCTTTGAAGAAAAGCTTGATGAGCCATGCATTACTAAAGAGCATCCAAAAAGTTCGGCTACCTCAAGATTGAAGATTGTATTTTTCTTCTTTAGAGTCATATGTAACAGAACCTTCAGAAGCATGCATATTGCATAGTACATAACCATTCATAAAAGCCATATTTCATAAAAGTATATGATAGTTTCAAAAAGCTCCTTTTTGAAAATAAATCATTGTACCTTCTTACAACCCTTCATGAAAAAAGGTATTTTGACATGACTTCAAAATGTAATAATTGTACCTTATATCATATACAAGACAACTTGAAAAGTAATGTTTTTAAAGGAAGAAAAAAGACAAAACATGAAATCGGCTACACCAAGAAAAACAAATATAATACTAATTGAAAAGACTCTAGTTACTTTCTTTAAAGAAATGATTTCAAATATAGGAAAAAGACAAAACATGAAATCGGCTACACCAAGAAAAACAAATATAATAAAGTTTTTGAAATGACTCTAGTTACCTTTTTATAAACCCATAGAATGTCGACTTACTTGAAGTCATCATTCTCTTTGTACAAGCATTAAATACCTCCTGTAAAGAATCCTTGTTAAATATCCTTCTCAAGAATGTTGACCTTCTTGTAGTCCTCATTCTCTCTGAAGACTTTGAAAAACACAACATAAAGAACACACTTGACATGACCATGTACAAATAAATATCTCAAAGCACTCATTGTACTTACACTCATTTAAAGTAAAGAAGTACTTATGTACCTCAAAATCATTAATTAGAATAAAGACAAAACTACAATCCAACGTTCAATGTACTATTGTAAGAAATAGACTTTTTACATAAAATATTACAACGACTAGTGTACCCCATATTTCACTGTTTATGGAAAAAGGCATTCTCGAATTTCTCTAAAGATGTTTTTGAAAATGACATGACATTTCACATCTCAAAAAGGCTACGATTTCAAAAAGCAACAACTACTTTTTCAAAAGCTATATAAACACACTCAAATAAACTATTCAACATGGAATGGAATAGACGTGTGAGCTTACAACGAGAAAAATTCCTATTCAATATTTGAAAAAGAGAGCCTTGAAAAAGAAAGAGAAAAAGTCAAGTCCAGCTCTTTGACAAAGAGCATCCTCTGAGTGACAAACAGAACATTCTGAGAATCCTTCATTCGTGCATTCATATCATTCTGAAGGTTCTATAGGAAGTATTGTAACTCTGTTATTCACTGTTTTTCCTTCTTTGTTGAAAGAAGTAGACCTCTGTGAAAGAGGGTGTTGCCCTTCTCTGTTGAGAGAAGTAGACCTCTGTGAAAGAGGGTGTTGTCCTTCTCTGTTGAGAGAAGAAGACCTCTGTGGAAGAGGGTGTGCCCCTTCTCTGTTGAGAGAAGAAGACCTCTGAGGAAGAGGGTGTTGTACTATTTATCTGGTGACTCGGATGTTATAGTGGAAAGCTCAAGTGGTTTGCTTGGGGACTGAATGTAGGTCTGGGTACTGACCGAACTAGTATAAATTCTGTGTTTTATGTGTTGTGCCTTATTGCCTGATTATTTTATTTTATCGATCTTTATCGTATTTCACTATTCACCCCCCCTCTAGTGGAATTTCATTTGGTATTAGAGCAGGTTTGCTGGTTTCGACGTAACAAGTCTTCCAGCACAAATGGCATCTACCTCCTATGCTCGTGATATTGAAGGTCAACACGCATCTCGTCTACCTTTCTTCAATGGCTCCAACTATGGATACTGGAAGTGCAGAATGACTATATTTCTCAAATCCATAGATTTTGCTGTATGGAAAATTATTGAGCATCCATACACATCTCCATCCGCAGACTATAGCTTATGGTCTGATGAAGAAAAGAAAATGGCAAACCTAAATGCAAAGGCTATGAATGCCTTATATTGTGCCATTGATCAGAACGAATTCAATAGAATATCTATATGTGAATCTGCATATGATATTTGGCATTCTTTGGAAGTTATTCATGAAGGAACCAACAAAGTGAAAGAAGCCAAAATCGCATCTCTTGTTAGAAAATATGAGTTGTTCAAAATGAACAAAGATGAACCCATCACAGAGATGTTTACCAGATTCACCAACATCACCAACGATCTGAAATCTCTGGGTGTAACATATTCCCAGACTGAAAAGGTGAAGAAAATCTTGAGATCTCTCACAACTGATTGGGAGAAAAAGACTACAGCTATTGAAGAAGCTCAAGATTTATCTAAGCTTACTTTGGATGACTTAATAGGCAATCTTATGGCCTATGAAGTCCACATGAAAGAAAGAAGGGAAGAAGAGCAACCAGTAAAGAAAACTCTAGCTTTCCCAGCTCTATCTGAGAATGAAGACTCAGATAAAGAATCCGAAATTGCGCTACTTACCAGAAAATTCGAGCGCTTCATGAGAAGGAACCGGCTTCCAAACAGGCACAAAAAAAGAAAAGATCCTAAAGAAGATCCCATGTGCTATCAGTGTAATAAGCCAGGCCACTTAAGACGTGATTGTCCCCTTCTCAAAAGAAAGTCCAAGACTGAGGAACCAAAGAAGAGGTTCTTCAAGAAAAAGGCTCTGCATGCTCAATGGGATGATTTAGAACCATCCACCAGTGAAGAGTCAAGTGATGATGAAGCCGAAACTGCAAATATGTGCTTCATGGCAAACGAAAGTTCTGTAAGTGAAATCTCTGATTTTTCCTTTGAAGAACTTCTAGATGCTTTTCAAGAACCATTTGAAGAATCTAGAAAATTGAGTTTCAAAAATAAAGATTTAAAATCTGAAAATCTAAAGCTTTCCCAAAAGAATGAAAAACTCATCAGTGAAAATTCTGAGTTGAAAAAGAAAAACCTTATGCTTATGTCTGAAATCTCTTCTACTAGCTCCAAAACTAAAAATCTGCAAGTAGAAATTTCAGAGCTAAAAAGTAAAACTGAGAACCTCATGAAAACGGTTTTCAAGTTTACTAAAGGTAAAGAGAACTTGGATAAACTCTTATCCTCTCAGAAAGTCTCTTTCTACAAGAATGGTATTGGCTACTCTCATTTCAACAAGCCTTCTTGTATGAATCAAAAGACCACGTTTGTAAAAAATTCGTCTGAACCAAATAAGGAGTATTATAATTTTTTTAACTCCTCTAAGGTTGTAGACAAACCCAAATCCAAATGGATATGGGTTCCAAGGTCTAACAAAAAGGGACCCGATTGGGTACCAAAAAGAAATTTTACTTAATGATTTGCAGGCTCCAAATAAGAAGAACAGATGGATTCTAGACAGTGGATGTTCAAAACACATGACAGGACATCCAGACCTTTTTGCTGTTCTTCATCATAAAGAAGGAGGAACTGTCACCTTTGGAGATAACAACAAAGGTTTGATAATTGGCATTGGTAATATTGGTAACATAGATAAACCTCTTATCAAAGACGTTCTCCTTGTTAAAGGCTTAAAACATAACCTACTAAGTATCAGTCAAATGTGTGACACAGATTATAATGTTAGCTTTAATCATGATGCATGCCTCATAGCAGACACCAACGAAAACATCATCTTAAAAGGTATAAGAAAGAATATTATATATGAACTATACCTAGAAAACATCACAGAACATTGCCTTATAGCTAATAATGACTCTCAACATTTATGGCACATGAGAATGGGTCATGTAAATTCTAAGTATATGTCTAAATTAGCTAAAAATAAGTTAGTACGTGGGTTACCCAAAATTTCTTTTAAAAAAGATTACTTTTGTGATGCATGTCAATTAGGAAAATTGTCAAAATCATCTTTCAAATCAAAAAATATCATTTCAAGTAAAAGACCTTTAGAGCTTCTCCACCTGGATCTTTTTGGTCCTTCTAGAGTAGCTAGTCATAATCACAATAAATACGTTTTTGTTATTGTAGATGACTACTCAAGATTTACTTGGGTAATATTTTTGAAAAACAAAAGTGACACGTTTTGTCAATTTGAAATCTTATGTAAAAAATTACAAAACGAAAAATCTTGTTCTATTGTTAAAATCCGTAGTGACCATAGAGGAGAATTTGAAAATGAACTTCTTGAAAATTTTTGTAACTTGCATGGTATTTCTCATAACTTTGCCTTTCCTAGAGCTGCACCTCAAAATGGTGTAGTAGAAAGAAAGAATAGAACCCTTCAGGAATCTGCTAGAACTATGCTCCAACACAATAATCTTGCTAAATCTTTTTGGGCAGAAGCTGTTAATACTGCATGCTACATAACAAATAGAGTTCTCATTAGACCCTTATTAAATAAAACTCCCTATGAACTATTCTATGACAGAACTCCAAGAATAGACTATTTCAAAGTCTTTGGATGTAAATGCTTTATCCTAAACACAAAAGATAGCCTGGATAAATTTGATGCAAAATCCGTTGAAGGCATATTCTTAGGATATTCAAGTCATAGTAAAGCATACAGAGTTTTCAATAAGAGTTATAATACTATTGAAGAATCTATGCATGTTAGTTTTTGTGAATCTATTGATCAATCTGTTCATAAGCAAACTAATGATGATGATGTTGAAAGTACAGATTTATTCTTAGATAACACAACTAAGTCTAATGAAGATGATCATCAAAGAACATTTGTCGATATCAAAGATCATCCTCAAAAGCAGATTTTGGGAGACCTGACAAAAGGGGTTCAAACTAGAGCTCAGCTAGAACGGATTGCAAACATGGCATTCATTTCTCAACTTGAACCAAAGAAGATTGATGAAGCCATCATTGATGAGTTCTGGATGCTAGCCATGACTGAAGAATTGAATCAATTCCAAAGAAATGATGTTTGGGATCTTGTACCAAGACCAAAGGACCATCAGATCATTGGAACAAAATGGATCTTCAGAAACAAGCTAGATGAAACATGTAATATTATAAGGAACAAAGCTAGACTAGTAGCTCAAGGATACAACCAGGAAGAAGGTATTGATTTTGATGAAACATTTGCTCCTGTTGCTAGACTTGAATCTATTAGAATGTTTTTAGCATATGCAAGCTACATGGATTTCAAATTATATCAAATGGATGTTAAAAGTGCCTTTTTAAATGGTTTTATAAATGAAGAAGTTTATGTAAAACAACCTCCAGGATTTGAAAATGAACAATATCCAGATCATGTTTTTAAACTAAAACGTGCTTTATATGGTCTAAAACAAGCACCTCGTGCTTGGTATGATAGACTTAAAACCTTTTTATTAAAAACTGGTTTTTCTGTAGGCAAAGCAGACTCGACATTATTTGTGAAAATAGTGAATAATCATACCCTAATTATTCAAATATATGTAGACGATATCATCTTTGGATCTACTAACAACACTCTCTGTGAAGAATTTTCTAAGTCCATGCAGAAAGAACTCGAGATAAGTATGATGGGAGAACTCACCTACTTTCTTGGACTGCATATTATGCAAACCAAGGATGGAGTTTTCATCAATCAATCTAAGTATGCTCGTGAACTTCTGAAGAGGTTCAACATGAACTCAACTGCTTCAAAATCTACTTCTATGAGCACTACTACTGTTTTGGACAAAGATGAAGATGGTAAGTCTGTTGATACAAAGGTATACCGAGGTATGATAGGATCACTTCTCTATTTAACTGCTAGCCGTCCAGATATTATGTTCAGTGTTTGCTTGTGTGCTAGATTTCAGTCAAATCTAAAAGAATCACATCTTAAAGCTGTAAAAAGAATAATGAGATATTTAAAAGACACAGTTGATTTTGGATTATTCTATTCAAAATCCTCTACATTTGATCTAATCTCATACAGCGATGCTGACTTTGCTGGAAGTAAATCTGACAGAAAAAGCACAAGTGGAACATGTCATATGCTAGGGCACTCTCTAGTATCATGGTTCAGTAAGAAACAAAACTGTGTATCCTTATCAACTACTGAAGCCGAATACATTGCTGCTAGCCTAGCCTGTACACAAGTTATCTGGATGAAACAAACCTTAAAAGATTTTGGTCTAAATTTTGAAAATACCACTATTTTCTGCGATAATACTAGTGCTATAAACTTATCTAAGAATCCTATTTTACACTCACGAACTAAGCACATTCAAATAAGACACCACTTCTTAAGAGAACAAGTCTTAAACAACATAATTAAACTCGAATTCATACCCACTAATCAACAGTTAGCAGACATATTCACTAAACCATTAAAACATGAAGACTTCACACGTATTAGAAGAGAACTAGGAATATGCAAACTAAGTGACTTGTAAATTAATCACACTTATTAAGAGTATTGCTTTTGATAAAATCTTATTTTAAAAGTTTCTTATTATCGATTTTTTTTGTGTTTGTTTTACTATTCAAAGTCAAACTATGTTTTCATATTTTCGTATACTCACAATACTCATAGAAATTCATTCATCATAACACATTCTTTATGTCTTTCAACATGTCATCTTTCAAGAACACTCTCATAATGTCTTCGTGTCCTATCTCCTTTTACACATATCCATAAGAACCATTTACTTTAAGTAAAAAGTTATCATGACTTGGATCACATCACTCATTTCATTACACCTTTTATATCTTTTGTCTTTTTGTGACAACCTCTCATACAAAAAGCTAGCCGACCTCCAAACATGACTCCTCATTATTATTCTTAATAAATTATATTCATGTGATATATTTTCTTTTTTATGACCTCTTATCAATGTACGTATCTAAAATCTTAAGACCTCTTATGAAAAATTCAAAGTGATTATTATTTTTTGTATCACCTCTTAAGTGGTTATATTTCACGTAAACTTTTACTATATCATCGGTTATTTCATAGCTTAAGTATAATCTATTATCATCCGGCCATCCTTCACATCTTTTATGAAATCATATTCTAAACAACTTGTCCTCTATTGTTTTTAATACTACTAGTACCACCTTTTTATTTCCTCTTTCTTTCTTTATCTCATATGAAGTGACTTTCCATCCGTGACCATGACTCTCTCTTATATTGTATATCTCTCTAAAATCGAGACTCATTAAAGTCTTGTCTTCAAGCAAAACTTTATTTATTCTAACTCTACTTTATGTCATATCTAAATCAAGTGAATGTTGTCCTTTATAACCTTTCTCTTTTCTCTACATATCCGTATCATCTTTTTATGTCTTTTACTCTCCTTTCACGCTTATCAATATATATACTTCTTAAATAAAAACTATTATTGCCTCTCACTCATACCCCATGGGTTGTCCTATTCTAAACTCTCCATTCACGAATTAAGAATACTTCCACATAAAGTAAAAAGTTGCTTGTTTTATTAGGCCATTATTTTTAAAATCATTCACTCTTTTTAGTTCAACATGACACCCCATACTCTATTAATGGCTTCTCTCACTAGTCGATAAACTCACCCATAGTAAAATCTATATATATACTAATTATTTTAAAACTATGTCCTTCTCAACCCAATATAATACACTATCTTCAAACATTGATTTGATTTGTCATTCACAAGTCTCTTAACTTACTACTCACGGATTTCCTTATTTGACTAAATTCTAAAAATCACTCACTTCCAATGTCATTCAAAACCTATCAAAATTATTTTCATTCCTCTATTTAATGGATTGGTTCATCACACACCAATTCCACTCGTATCTATCTATCATCCTACAAACTATTACCCACTTCAAACTCGCCCTTCTTAGTCCTCCTTTTTCCTTACAAACTCTTGCAATGGCCTCTTCCTCCTCCAACAATGTGATTACTGCAGCAGATCTAAGGTATCCAGATCTGTTTCACAATTACAACTTACTATGCTCTCGCCCCATTCATGAAGGTAAATTGGTTAACTTCGACGACTTCATGCTATTTGACTTAGACAACTATCTCCCTGAACTCAAACCTCTACTAGGATCTTCATTCCAAGCTGCCTACTATCCTGAACTAGTTCGACTATTCTATACAAACTTTTCCACTGATCATGAACAAACTACAATCACCACCAAAGTTCGAGGCAAGCTGATGTTCTTTCATGCTTCCTCACTAGGTAGAATTCTAAATCTGCCTTCCACCGGCACCGATCTCAACACCATAGTACCTATCGAACGATCGGTACTTCGAAAAATTCTTCTCTGTACCAACTGCTACCAACTTCCATGGCACATGAGGAATCTCTAACCTCATGCTCAATTACTTGCCCAGATTCTTCTCCACAACATCTATCCCAAGCTTTCCCGCAAGGGATTAGTTCCACGAAAAATCTCTCTTCTTATATACGCAATTTTTTCTTCTACTCCGATAAACTGGTCCTCCATTCTTTTCAACCTTTTTATTCGTTATCAGAAATTCAAGCCTCTTCTTTTCGGGTGTTTCATAACTCTCATTCTCAAATACTTCAAAGTACCCCTTCACAACGAAGTCATCCTCCATCCCTCTCAGGTCCTCGATGCTACCACCTTAAATCTAAGGTCCCTGCACATGCCCGGCTCTGATGAAGAAGATCCAACATCCACCTTCAATTACTTCCCTGCTCTGATGGATGTCCAGCGCTCTCAGGATTGTATTCTTCGCAATCAAGCCCTGTTGCAGCAGACTCGTCAAGCTCACCAACAGAATCGTGCCGACCGAACACATCAACCTACTCCACCTTCGGGATAAACTTATTCTTATTGGACTGTAATAACTTTAATTTATGGTCTGTAATAACTCTCTTACTCTGATCCCTTCCTTTTTGTCTATGACAAAGGGGGAGAAAAACCTGTCTCCATTATTGGAGAAACATACTCGTATTCAACATTTTTCAATCTTTTTTATAAGTATTATTTCTATGCATAATGTCTTTTTTGCAGGGGGAGCATATTTTGTCATCATCAAAAAGGGGGAGAATGTTGAGAAACTCTGTTTTGATGTCACATAATATGATACACTGTCTCATTTGATTCTATATAATATGATAATATGCCTTCTTGAAAAATGTTATATTATGACTGGATATGTTTTGCCATAAATCTAACGAGTATTTGATGCAAGGATATCTCACCCAAAAAGGATGGAGTCCTCATGTTCAAGTACAACTATGGTGCAATCATACTCCTTGAAGAAAAGCTTGATGAGCCATGCATTACTAAAGAGCATCCAAAAAGTTCGGCTACCTCAAGATTGAAGATTGTATTTTTCTTCTTTAGAGTCATATGTAACAGAACCTTCAGAAGCATGCATATTGCATAGTACATAACCATTCATAAAAGCCATATTTCATAAAAGTATATGATAGTTTCAAAAAGCTCCTTTTTGAAAACAAATCATTGTACCTTCTTACAACCCTTCATGAAAAAGGTATTTTGACATGACTTCAAAATGTAATAATTGTACCTTATATCATATACAAGACAACTTGAAAAGTAATGTTTTTAAAGGAAGGAAAAAGACAAAACATGAAATCGGCTACACCAAGAAAAACAAATATAATACTAATTGAAAAGACTCTAGTTACCTTCTTTAAAGAAATGATTTCAAATATAGGAAAAAGACAAAACATGAAATCGGCTACACCAAGAAAAACAAATATAATAAAGTTTTTGAAATGACTCTAGTTACCTTTTTATAAACCCATAGAATGTCGACTTACTTGAAGTCATCATTCTCTTTGTACAAGCATTAAATACCTCTTGTAAAGAATCCTTGTTAAATATCCTTCTCAAGAATGTCGACCTTCTTGTAGTCCTCATTCTCTCTAAAGACTTTGAAAAATACAACATAAAGAAAACACTTGACATGACCATGTACAAATAAATATCTCAAAGCACTCATTGTACTTACACTCATTTAAAGTAAAGAAGTACTTATGTACCTCAAAATCATTAATTAGAATAAAGACAAAACTACAATCCAACGTTCAATGTACTATTGTAAGAAATAGACTTTTTACATAAAATATGTATTACCTAAAATATTACAACGACTAGTGTACCCCATACTTCACTGTTTATGGAAAAAGGCATTCTCGAATTTCTCTAAAGATGTTTTTGAAAATGACATGACATTTCACATCTCAAAAAGGCTACAATTTCAAAAGCAACGACTACTTTTTCAAAAGCTATATAAACACACTCAAATAAACTATTCAACATGGAATGGAATAGACGTGTGAGCTTACAACGAGAAAAATTCCTATTCAATATTTGAAAAAGAGAGCCTTGAAAAAGAAAGAGAAAAAGAAAAGAAAGAAAAGAGAAAAAGTCAAGTCCAGCTCTTTGACAAAGAGCATCCTCTGAGTGACAAACAGAACATTCTGAGAATCCTTCATTCGTGCATTCATATCATTCTGAAGGTTCTATAGGAAGTATTGCAACTATGTTATTCACTGTTTTTCCTTCTTTATTGAAAGAAGTAGACCTCTGTGAAAGAGGGTGTTGCCCTTCTCTGTTGAGAGAAGTAGACCTCTGTGAAAGAGGGTGTTGTCCTTCTCTATTGAGAGAAGAAGACCTTTGTGGAAGAGGGTGTGCCCCTTCTCTGTTGAGAGAAGAAGACCTCTGAGGAAGAGGGTGTTGTACTATTTATCTGGTGACTCGGATGTTATAGTGGAAAACTCAAGTGGTTTGCTTGGGGACTGGATGTAGGTCTGGGTACTGACCGAACCAGTATAAATTCTGTGTTTTATGTGTTGTGTCTTATTGCCTGATTATTTTATTTTATCGATCTTTATCGTATTTCACTATTCACCTGCCCTGTAGTGGAATTTCATGGACAAGATTTCTGGTTGTTCTTCCTCATCCTCGATTAACAAGTTCTTGTCGATGCAATCCTGGATGATGTTCTTCAGGACAAAACAGTGTTCGGTGTCATGTCCAACAGTCCGGTGGAACTTGCAGAACTTATCAGTCCATTTTCCCATAGCAACGGGAGGATCTGCCACCTTGGGGAGTTTTATCATTCCCTTCGACATCATATATTCCAAGATGTCTTCACGGGACTGTTCTAGAGCTGTAAACTCTCGATCATAACTCCATCCCTTGTGTTTTGGATTTTCTAGTTGCTTTGCTTCTGGCTGAGGCGCTGACTGGATGGGTTGTGGCTTAACAAACTTTCCCTTCTGGGCTGCAGAGTTTGTCCTTTCAGCCCTAGAGTGTCCTGCATTCTTGTTACGATTTTTCTTGTTTTTGTTGCTGCCAGAACTACCGCTGTGCTCTGAGAAATCCGTAGAGTAAGCCATGTGGGCCTTTTTCTTTTGATCAGGATTCCCTCTGACGAAAGGATATCCTTCATACAGGCCATTGTCCAATCCGGTCTCGAGCCACTCGGCTCTCTCAATCAACTTGATGAATGATTTGGCAGGAGAGGTAGAAATGAGGTTCCTCAGAGGCTGAGCAAAGTTGTTCAAGATAATCTGCAGGGCATAGTCTTCTGGGACGGGAACCTTCATTCTATTACAGGTGTTTCTCCACCTGTGAATGAATTCGCTAGCCTTCTCATTTTCATTCTGCTTCAGATTGTACAGATGGTTAAGAGTTGGTGACGCTTCGACATTAAACATGAAGCGCTCAATGAACACATTAACAACTTTATCGAACTCTCGTAGTTCGATAGGATTAATGTGGTCTGCATACCACCTGGCTGCTATACCCTCCAGGCTGCGAGGAAAGCAAATGAATAACGCTCGGTTATCCTTTTTGAAACGACCGCACTCAGCATAGAAAGTGGCCAAATGAGCCTTAGGGCTGCCTGTTCCGTCAAATTTGAGGAACTTCCGAGGGAGATTTTCCAGATTGTCATCCCCATCTAGGCCATTGTAAAAATCCTCACCAGAGTAAGTCTGTTTGCCTTTGCTTTTGGCCTGAATATCCTTAATGGCTTGAGTCATTTTCCTCATTTGTTCATGCATTGGATCGTTAACTGGAATAGGTTTATTTACAGATTCGGGTTTTGCGGTGATCTTAACGGACTGCTGCGGAGGATTCTGATGGTAAACAAACTGCTCTTCCTCTTCTGATTCTTCCTTGGCTGATTCCAATTCCTCAGAAGTGGTGTCAGGCTGGACTTTCTTTCTGATGATCCTGATTGGCCTTTTCACAACTTTCTTTTTCGGTTTTCTCTTTGGAACGACCTTCCTCTGACTGGCCTCAGCCTGCTCTGACATCATTCTGGTCATCATTCTCTTAAACAGGTTGTACATGGCAAGATCTATATCATCGGTTTTGTTCTGATTCTGCCCTCTGACTGACTTAAGAGAGTTTGTTGCCTCGGCTTCGTTGTCGCTGTGCTGAGGGGCAGTCTCCTTTCCGGCTCTGGTTTGAACCATCTTGCCAATGCCAATGATTTCTGTAGAAATAAAGGAATGGTTAGAGCTCGGAGGAATTTTTGAAAATACGACCTTTTGAGAAAAAGATAGGAAAGGAGGATTTGACAGACAATTAAACAAGTTATCCCATCACCAGGGATCGGGTCACCACAAATTTTGTGATAATTGCGTCACCATTTTGTGGTAACAAAAATGTGCCTTGTTACCTAGGTGAGGTCGTCCATCATGATAAGAGATAATTGCAAAAAAATGGAAGAAAAAATCTCATCACCAGGGATGAGGTTGTCACGAGCATCGTGACCATATAAAACAAGATAAAAGAATGAAATTTTGGCCACAAAGAGCTTTTGAACCAAGCATAAAGTTGCATTTTTATTGATGACAAAATTTAAATACAAAGAGAAGGTGGGCAGACAGTTTGCCACCATTCTCGATATTCCGAAGATACATTAGGACTAGAAAACACAGACAAAGGAATGAAGGAGTCCCAAGTGTACTTGGTTACATGGTATGCCCCAGACCACTGATCCGACTGCAGATCGAACTCTGACATGTGGCCCGTCGGGAAGCGAGTGTTGACGCGAACATGCCGCTGCGAGAACTGTCTGAGACACCTCTCTGGCTGATAGTTGACACAGAAGAAAGGGCCAAGCAATCTGTAACGCTTGCTATAGGCGTAAGTGTAGCGAGAAACTAACTCTCGTCTGTCAAAGTAATCCCAGAGGATCTCTTCCTGGTGCAGACTCTCAATCAAGGCTTGATACTGAGCAACAAATTTCGGCTTCTTGCTGCTGAATCTAAAGGAACTGGCTTTCGATGGAACATGTCGCAGGAACCACGACTGCAAGGCATACGTGTATCCTTCTACCAAAATGGTCTCTCCGAGGGCAAAACGAGCTAGGCCTCTGTAGAGAAAGGCTAGAGCTCCCATGGACACTGAAAGCTGATGGGTCTGTTTGCTTCCCCATCTTCAAAAGAGTTGAGCAACTCTGACATCGATGAAATTCTGACAGTCTTGAAAGAACGCTAATCCTACTGTGCATAGGACCATGGCGTGATGAATTCTTTCTTTCGCTGCTCGGGACAAGGTGTCAACTTCCTCATAGGCTTCATACTTGCGATAGAGTCTAAACAGATCGATGAACTGACTACCATTGATCTCAGTGAGAGGCCAAGATCTGCTTCCTATCGCTCTGGCTAATGCTTCTCGAACATCTATCCCCTTGACATTAATCAGGAATTGCTGCTCGACCGGATCATCTGGCTGACCAGCTGGTTCTGGAAATCCCATGATGTCACTGAACTCATCCATTAGCAGAGTCATCTCTCCCCACGGGAACCAGAATGTGCAGGTACGTGGATTCCACCGCTCTGCCATAGCCTGAATCAAACTGTCGTTGATGATTCGCTTGCCCACTGCTGATGCCATCTTCAATCCACAATCATCCAAGTGGTCTGGGAACATACGCAAGAAGGTGGCGAACCAAGAATAGTACCACCGAGGGAAGAAAGAATGAGACTGGATAACTCGATGATCCAGGGTTCCATCCCTCATTTGATAGAAGATATGATCCTTGGGAAAGATAGCATCGAGAGAATCAGACGCCATCGGAATGATACTGAGGCAAAAGAAGAAGAGAATTTAGATAGAGTGCAAGACTTACGAATAAACTTTTGATGAGAAAAGAAGATAGACACAACTCCTAAAAATTTTTAAAAGATCAAGGATTTAGAAAAAAGAATTTCCAGGGTTTTTAAAGAAAAATTTGACACAAAGGGAAAAGAATGTAGGTAAAGAAAAAAAATATATACCTGGGGTTTTTTGGAAATAAGAGGAAATTTTGAATAATATACCCAGGGTTTTGAGAAGGTTTGATATATATAGGAGAATACAAGGAAACATCACATAATCACAGTTGCACAAACAAAAATGAGCACACAACACTCCCTAAAGGCTGACTCTAAACATAATATTTGAAATAGCTTGTAGGACCCTAATCCTAACTCTATGGTTCAGATCATCTGATTCCAATCAAAGTATGCCGATATACTCAAGCCGAAGCTCGAAGTACGTGGCATAGAAATAATTCTCCGGTTCTAGGGTAAGGGCTTCCCAACATCCTTGAGCACCTACCGATATACCTCGGACTATGGCCCTTAGGTACGTGGTAGGGGGGCACAAACCCAAATAGGTGGTCCAGTTGTGAGGCTCTCTCTCGAACTATGGTTCAGTGAGACAGCCCAGCAATGTGAAGACCGGGACAATATAGGTAGGGATATTTTCGAAATATGCTCAACATGCAATAAAATCAGAAAGCTCTAATGCAAGTCCTAAAGACATAAAATTTAAATGAAAAAGAAGCATACACTTGCATATATCGTTTACATTCAATCCCTAGAATTGAGGAGAGTTGTATTTCAGACCTAGATCTAATGTGAACATGGAATAATCTCCTCAATATGGTCCTACCAAATCATACTTAGATCCTATATGCAATTGATGTCAGCTTAGGACAAAATCTAGGCCCCTAAGGTTTGCATGAAAGATGTAGCTGACATATGTAAAATAAAGACTTAGATAATACCAAAGCAAAAGAAAAAGGCATTAAATTCGACCAGACGAAGACAGGTCCCATCTCGGTCGCCAAAACTGTGATCATCGCAAAAATTTTCCTCTTGTGGTTTCTCTCTCTTCCTTTTCTAACCTCTGTTTTCCTCCTTTTTGAAGGAAGAAAAATAAAAGACAGAAAAAGAAGAGAGGAGAGAAAAGAAGAGAGAGAGAGGAATTCTTTTTGCGGGGTCTCACTTGACCTTGATTTGAAAATATTTAGAAAATTACTCCCCTCCGTTTTGAAATATTTGCAGAAAAATGGAGAGATGGGATCCGCTCGTCGGTACGAGGTTCGACCATTCCTGGCGCCTTTACTAGGGATAATCGAACCAAGGATCAAATTTATGCCTTTTGCTTTGCTAAAATATCATCTACGAATTTATCCTAAGCCTAAGTGCACAAAGAATCATGCTTGTGCAATGCAAGGATGTGATGTATGCTCTTTTGAAAGATATTTTGAAAATTTTCAAGTATTCTGAGATGAATAATGGAGTGAAGAAATAGTTTTGAAATAATAAAATCTAACTTAGAATTTGAGATGGATCAGAGAAGTTCTAAGTCTTTGAAATAATCAGTGTTGGGAGAATAAATCTTTGAATTTGGAAAGAGTGATTGGAGGAAAAAGGAAATGAAGTTTCAAAGTCAGAAATGGACTTTGAATTTGAATTTAAACATGGATTTAAGAGAAGAAGATGAAATTTGAAGTGATATTGAATTCTAGATTTAAAGTTTGAAATCAGGATGGATTTGAGAAATCCAAATGGTATTTAAAAATTGAGATGGATTTAGGAAGTTCAGATGAGATCTGAAAATGGAATTGGATTTAAAATCTGGATTTAAAGATGGAATTTGAATCCAAAGTCTAGATCCTAAAATGGAGTTCGGATCTGAAATCTGAGATCTAAGATAGAATTTGATCTGAAATGGAATTTGGATCCGAAGTCTGAGATCCAAAGTGGAATTGGATTCTGGATCCTAAAATGGAATTGGATATAAAGTCTGAGATCCAAAGTGGAACTGAGTTCTGGATCCTAGAATTGATTCGAATCTGAAGTCAGAGATCCAAGATGAAGTTGGATTCTGGATCCTAAAATGGATTTTGGATCCTAAAATGGATTTTGGATCCTAAAATGGATTTTGGATCTGAAGTCTGAGATCCAAGGTGAAGTTGAATTCTGGATCTAGAATCTTAAATGGGGATTGGATCTGGAGTTCGAGATCCAAAAGTAGAGATTGTACATGAAAATCTAGATCCAAGTTGGGATTAGGATCTAACTTTGGATTTGGAAAAAGTCCAAATGGGACCTTTTGAAGATGGATCTGGGTTTTGAAAACCCAGATTTGAATTTAGAATTTAAGAAGGGTCAAGCTTTGAGATTCAGAATCAATCTCAAACTTTGATTTTGATTTTGAAGATAAGAAGATAAACTTGATTTTGAAATTTTGAAATCAGAAGATGGATCAGAAACTTCAAAGTTAAATTGAACTTTGAAGTTTGATTTTGGTTTTAGAATTTGATTTTTGGATATACAAATGAATTTCAAAGTCAAAATTGGACTTTGAATTTGAAGCTTGAATTTGGAATTTCAAAGTTTAATTTGAACTTTGAAGTTCGATTTATATGAGAATTTTTGAAGTCTTGAAATGAATTTTTGAAATTCCAAAGTCAAATTGAACTTTGAAATTGAAATTTGAATCTTGAAAAATGAGATAGAATTGAATTTGAAATAGAAAATGAGATTTGATCTGAGAAATGAAGAAAAAAATCACTTGGAATTTTGAAAAAAGGAATTTTGAAAAAATGATGCAATTCTATCCTAAATGATGAATGAATTTAAAGAATCTAAAAATTGTATTTTGAAAAGCCATTCCATTCTTTAAATGAATTAAAAATGAGATTGAAGATATAATACATCCCTGACTATGGTCATTGGACGTATTATATAATAACCACATTTAAATTCAAGTGAAGAATAAAATACATTTTTGGTGCTTTTATAGAGTTTTAAAATGAAATTAACTCTCAATATACCCTGACTATGGCCATTGGTATATATATTGAATTAATTTTAAATTAAACCCTGATAAAAGAGGAAAATATTTAAAGAAAATAGGATGAGTTTTGAAAAGGATCCAGTGGGGATCCAGTGTTATTTCATAAAAGATGAAAATCCTAAGTCTTGTTCACACCCTGACTATGGTCATTGATGTAAATCATCAACTTAGGATTAATAACCTTTTACAAAATGGTGTATGTGCCATTCGTGTTTCACCATCGTGAGATTTTAAGAAATAAAGGTAAAAAGCATGATAACAAGCAATTTATGGCTTTTATAATGCTCATTCACTGTATCTAAAAGCTGGAAATGTAAATTCTCATTTATAGCTAGCTTATTACAATTTGAATTGAGTTTGAGATCCTAATCTAAGAATGACATCAACATTTTTAGAGGTTCCTGCAAGAAAGAAGAATTAGCACCAAACTAAGATGGAAGAAATTAATTCTAACTTAAGATGCTATATCATGCTAAAAGAGGCACATGGCATTTTCTATATTCATGAAAGAAGTGTGCACATATATACTTATACATATTTGTATGTGTGTGTGTGTATATATATATATATATATATATATATATATATATATATATGTATGTATGTAGAAGTATGTATATAAGCAATACCACAGGCAAATGATAACCCACAGGTGAGAAAACATATACAAGGTTTTTGGACTAATGAAATATATATACGATGGATGGTGGACTATGCATTTTGTACAGGGATTTACAGGCAAGATGACTATTAGTCACAACCATGACTCAGATTGCTACTTGGAATACTTATTGTTAAGACCAACTGTTATGTGAATGTAAGAGGGGACTTGTAAGGCATTGGCCTTGCTGTAGGTACACAGGAAAGTGCTACTAACACAGGTGGTATGACTGTGTAATGCCATGAAGAAGGTGTTGGGTGCAGGTGATGGTGACAGGGAATGAATGATGCCAAGTGACGGCTGGTGGACGAAGAGAAGGTAAGTGTTGCTGGAGGGAAGTTGCAGGAGGTCACAGCAGCCTACCAGGCTACTGTCTGATGGTCTAAGCTATTTCAGGTACTGTAAATGAGTAGGAAAAAGTATTGAGACAAAGAGATGGTAACGCTGATAGGGAAAAGTAACACAGGCGGCTGAAGGTTGAATAAAAAAAAAGGGGAATGTTTGAAGCTACTGCTGCAGGTGTAGTAAGTGAATAGTGTTGAGCGAGTGGTAAAGGTGTTTGCTATATGCTGAAGATTCGTGTAAAAGGAGAAATAATAGCAGGAAATCAAATGAGATAGAAGGTGTGCTGAATCTATAGAGACAGGGGGATGTCGATAGGAAGGTAGGTAAGGGACTATGATATACAGCAGATAAACAAGTGTTGGTGGCTGTGTGGAGTGGTGCAAAATATGCTTCAAAGCATAGAAGGCTATGGCAACCCTAGGGTTGCTATGCTGTTGAAGCACCGGAAGCCGCGGTGAGTGAAACAAGGAGTGACTGCCACGAGTGGGAGATGCACCAGAGGTTGTACACAGGTGACAATACAGATGACTATGTAGGTGTGGCAATGAAGAAGGCGTGATAGAAATTTCCAACATATGAAAAATGGCCTAACATGTACTCTTGCAACAAGGTACAGGAAGTAATGAAACCACACATGATGCTACAACAGATGTGAAGATAATGTGCTGCTATAGCAGTGATGGAGACAATGAAGTGGTGAAGTCTAATGGTGTGGATATATGTGGTGTGAGCAAAGTATGATGACAAGAGGTGCAACAAGGTGATGTGAGATGGTGAAATTGGGTAAGGAAATGGAACCGTGGTGGGTATAAGGGTATGCCGATGATGAGGCCTGTAAATGATAAATGATATATGACATGTGAGGTTGCTGAGCCTAATGCCTGAATACATAAGGGACTACTAATATGTAGACGACTAAGTGCAAAGCGTCTACAGAGTATTGTACCAAAAATGTGCATAAAAGACATACACATCTGTGGATTAATGCAACAACATTTATGACCGTAGTTCCAGAACTAAATCATGCTTAAGCAGCCCAGCAGAAAACCAAGTAATAATTTCCTCTTTTTTTTAGCAGCCCAGCGAAAATAAAACATGCTTAAACATGTAAGACTCAGAGAAATATAGGCGAGAAATTTACTCCTAAACTAAACCAAATGAGAATCCAATCACGTTCAGAAAAAAAGGGGTGCTTTTCAATGGTAAAATTTTGTAATTTCTAACACTAGCAAATGCAACATGACAGAGAATTTTATGACAGCACTCAATGGCAAAAAAAAAAAAAACTTAACACCAAAGACTGGGGTTCAATCGATAGTTGAAATCTACTCCTACTGTTACTCTCAATCCTGTTGTACTCTCTATGAACTGATTAACTATCATTTTATTTAGACTAAGATACAGGCTTTCTCATTATGCGAACATCACCATTTTTAGCAATTTATCCTCACTGTCTTGTCCATATCGCAGAAATTCCTCAATTCCTCTTTTCCAAATATCCTACACTAGTCAGTGCAGGATTCTGTCCTAAGTTGCCTAGGTATTGAAGGAGATCCCACTGTTTATCATTGGTAGGGCAATCATAGCAGGTAGGCAGAAATCAGAGGTACTAACAGCATGAGTGCAATAGACATATGTTAGATACATCTAATAAAAGGCTGCCTCTCTAAAACAAGAACAGGTAAGTAAATACCGATGCTGGGTAATGAATGAATAATCGTCACTTAGGTGCTACAGTATGAACATGAGTGACACATGTTTGAATTGCAGGGATGTGAATGCAAAATGCTCTGGTGACCTTAATGACACAGGTGCTAAAATTAGATAGCGCCATTTGCAGGGGATAGATCAACATTAACCTTCATACCAGCTAATATGTAAAGGCACCAGTCATATATACTAGAAATCAGCCTGATATGCAGAGAAAAACGTCACATAATACATATGAGAATTTCAGTCAGTGGATGAGATGAGAGAATGGCTCGTACCTGATTACTGCAACTTGGCTTGCAATTTGGCCCCTGCCAAAGAGTTCAGTCAGATTGATAACATAATGAAATTTTCCTGCACAATATCTCCATGGATTTGAAAGAGATATGTTGTATAAATGAGTTTACTATGGCTTTTATGACATAGTGTAGGTGCTGGAAATACTGTTAATGGATGTAATGTTGCAGGTGAGGATGGAAGCCATGTGTGTGCTGATAGTGTTCAGTAGGTCGATTAACCAACTGAGATATCCAACAACAAAACAATGGGGGTTAGGTTTTGAAGTAGGGTCCCAAATCCTCGAAGGTGCAGCCAGAACAATGCAATAATGATAATTTTTCACAGAACACGTGAAGTAGGCACAAATATTAGGGCCAAATTATAATACAATGAAGCATCAAAAGGAAGACTTCATCTGGAGAAATCAACCTATGGAAATAATATGAGTCTGATTCTAAAAAAAAAGAAACTCCATTCAAATCAAAACTCCCTCATGCGGCATAGTGGTCCCAATTTTGCAGAGGTCACCCAAGGGAGATGGCTTCAAACAAAGCAATTGCTGATGTGATCACCTGCTTTGAACAATTTAATAACCAACCATAATCAATCGTTTTGAGATATGGTATACACTCCATATCCAGTTATCCTTTCTTTCTATTATCGAATTTGGTTGCTTGGAACACATATCACCTTTGATGCGGTCACCATGATCCCATAACCATTGAACCCGGCGTTTGCCACCCTGAGATAATTGAGTAACACGGTCCACTTCTCTGCAACTGGGCATTTCTTAACTATGGGAATAGAAAGTCCTCAAGGCTTATAACCATGAACAAGGGAAGTGGATTGAAACCGAAATCGCCTTGGGGAGTGTTCATCCCCTGCCATGCAATAAGGATAAAGGCCTCCTACGATAGGTTATAATTGGGAGGCGAACAGATTCGGTAGAACAGGAATTTTGAACTAAGGAGACGATCTGGGTACTGGATTAAATCCGATGCAGATGCAATATAGAACTGGATGAAATGCCTATAAACTCTATGAAAAGGATCTGTTACCTAAAATATCCTATGACATTAAAAGGGAATAAAAAAAATGATTGTAATGTTACAAACAACAGATTAGTCATGTAGAGATTCACAAAAACCAGAGAACATAGACACAAAAACAAAACTATCCAGAAAATTGCAGGAAGGGAAACGAATGTCAAATGAGGATGGAAGTGTAGGCCAACTTATCATGAGGAACCAGAATTCTTATATAAACAACCAAATGAAATCAAAATAAACTCGACGCTGGGTCAGAAGGTAATGTAATAACAAGATGAATGAAAGAAAACAAAAAAAACCTAAGTAAATCAAAAGGAGGCCATTCTATCGTTATTTCACAACGATGGATTGAGACTGTCGTTGACAACCCAACATCATCGAAGGTGCATGAATGGGGCGAAAATGAAAAAATTCAAGATGAAACAAGGAAAGACACTGAGATAAAGATATACTTACCGCAGTCGTCTCAGGATGTTGCATTCCCTTTACTCGATCAGGGAAGATTCGAGGGCAGGAAGAGGAAATGAAAAGAGGGAACAAGGGAAAAAAAGAAAGAAAGAAAAAAAAAGAAGAACGTAAAGAAGGAATGAGAGTATTGGAATCTGAGGATTCCAATCACTATTGCATAAGAGAGAAGCTGATATTGTTATGAGCAACCCAGCATACCCAATAATGCGTCGATGAGGACACAAAATAGAAAATCAAAAGCAAATGAGAAAAGAAAATAGAGAAAGAGTAGGAATTATTACCAGGTGCTTGATCAGGAAAAGGAGAGGAGCATAGGAGCCTCCGTTGATTGATAAATGAATGCCGATGGTGATGGATATTGTTGATTGATGAATAAAGGATACTAGAGAAAAAGAATCGATCCCTCCAGGGGTTTGGGGGGTCTCTTTTTAAAGAGAGGTTGGAAAGCTCGAGAAGGGGGGGGGGAGGGGGGTCGTTATTGATGGACGAAGGAGTGAGAGGGTAGGCGATGAAGGGTGAGGAGGTGGATTGCACATGGAGGGGATTCTAGAGGATTCGGCGGAGAGGAAGGGGGTGCTTTGCGAAAGGAGAATGAGAGGGTTTCTGAAAAACCCTAAAAGAAATCTCGCTGAAAAGCTTTTTACCAAAGGGCGTGACCCCATTTTTAAAGAATTTTCGAAATGGCAGCTCTTTTCAAAGGTTTTTCTAAAAAAATGGTTTAAAAAGTGATTTTCAAAAGGGGTTTTTAGAAAAAGGGGTATTTTTCAGAAAGAGGTTTTTCAAAATACCAAATTTTGTTAGATATATATATATATATATATATATATATATATATATATATATATATATATATATATATATTTCTTTTCTTTTTCTTTGTATTTTCCAATTTTTGAAATGAAACTAAGAAAACAAGGGATTTAAAACCAATTTAGAATTTTTTTGAGAAATATTTATAAAAGAGTGTTTTTCTGAAAATTTGGGTTTGATTTCTTCAAAAATGGGTTTGGTCTCAAGTTTTGAGAAAATATTCGAGTTTTAAACCTCGAATTGAGGAATATAACATGATGGATCCAAACGGATACCGGACGAACTGTCTGAGCCTTTAAAAAGTTATTTTGGTGATTTTGAGAATTTGATTTAAAAATTGGACAACAAAACTCAGATTTTGATCTTTTGTCTGGATCTAGATCCGAAATTTAGACAGATGTATAAAATGAATTTAATTTCATTGAAACTTGAGGAATAAAAATGGAATTTAGATTTAAAAGCGACTCAATTACTCAGAAAACGGGATTAGGGGCAAAAAGGAAATATTCCCAACATTTTGAAAAATTTGGGGTGTTCACACTCAGCCATTTTGGTTTTCTTTTAATGTATTTTTTGTCTTAATTTTTCATCATTCATGCATTCATTCATGTTTTAAGGCATTAGATCTCATGTTTGAACATCTACACATGTGCAGTTTGCTTTTATAATGTTCAGTTGCTTTCTAGATTGTACTTTCAATTTTGGTGCATTTTAAATCTATAGATTTGTATGTAATCAGAGCTCATTTCGATCTGAATTTTTTACTGCAACTTTATGCATATGTCTTCATGCTCTCCAGCAAAAATCAGATCATTCTGAGTTTTTTTGACCTACATTACAAATCGAGATTCAGAACCTGTTATTTTGCATCGTCAGGATTTTAGCAGAATCAGGACCAACTTACGGGAGTGATTTCTCCCTAACCAGAGATGATCTTTCTGATCCGTAAAAAATGATGTTTTATAAATTGAATCTAGTTGTCTATACCAAATTTCAATAATTTCTATGGTGTTTTCATACCCGTTTTGGGTAAAAAACCACAACCCTGGCACCATGTGTCATTTTAACGACTCAAATTTTAATCCATTTTGTCAGAATTTTATTTCCATTATGAAAGATCATTTTTCTATTCTGTAAAACAGGTTCTCTTTGTTTATATGTCTAGTTCATCCCTGTAAATTTTCAGAATTTTTCATGGTCAATTGCTATTTTATTTTGATTAAATAACAGAACCGTGTATCCAGATTTTGTACAAGTTCTGATTTTGGCCCCCATATCATGACTGTTGTAACACACCTTCAATAAATCGCTTTCTGATTGACAACATTCTTCAACAAATCATTGTTATAATTTTTTGGGTCTCCAATGAGTCTCTACTATGATTTATGGTATTTTTGGGTCTCCAACGAGCCCCACAACGATTTATAGTGTTGTCCGGTCTTTTAACTACGATTTATAGTGTTTTCGGGTCTCCAATGAGTCACACAATGATTTGTAGTATTGTTCGGTCATTCTACAACAATTTATAGTGTTGTCTGGTCTTTTAACTATGATTTATAGTGTTTCCGGGTCTATAACAAGCCCCACAACGATTTATAGTGTTGTTGGACCTCACTATAGCGATTTGTAGTGTTTTTTGCTAAACGCTACAGCAATTTGTGATACAAATCGTTGTAAATCGCTGCCCGAATTAGGACCAAATTGTCAGGGTCATATCTCCCTAACCAGAGATTGAATTTCAAATCTGTAAAAAGTGGTGTCTTTGTTACGAAGTCTAGTTTATTTCTGTAAATGTTTAGCAATTTCTATAGTCATTTGATACCCCATTTAGATCTAAAACCAGACCCCTATCAGTCTGCCTTATTTGAGTGACCCAGATTTTAGTTCATTTTGTAAGAGTCATATCTCCCCAACGGGAGATCATTTTCCAAATCCGTAAAAACGGTTTTTTACTCTATGTGTCTAGTTTATATATGAAAAGTTTTATAACTTTTTATGCTCATTTGATATTTCAAACCTATTAAAAACTGAGACTGATTACAGAATTTCAAATTCTGTAACAGGTCCATTTCCTGTTTGGAAACAGTGACTTCTCGAAGTTGCCATTTTCAAACCAAAATTAATTTTTCAATTCTGTAAATTGGGTTAGTTTCTTGATTGAATTGAGCAACGTTTCCCTTAAATTTGGGAGAAATTGGGTCTCTTTAGCCTATGTAACATCCAGTTTACTAAAACCTATCTGTTAAAATCCAATCTCTTGTTTCTGAAATTAATGTTCTGATGTTTTGATCATAACTCTAGCTTCAAGAATGATTTTGATATTCTGTAAATAGGAAATGCTTTCTTACTGTGTTGTGAATTCAGGGGTTCATTTTGAGTTAAAATGAAATCGTTTCAGACTTCTGTCCACTCAGAATACTCTGACAGGTTCACCTGCAAAATTCTGATTATGCAAAATCTTGTCTTATCTAAATAAGAGAATCTAAATTCGGGTTTTCCTCAGATGATTGCTTGGCATTTTTATTTCTACAACATTCATCAGATTGTTAAGCATCTGCATATCGTTTTAGACATTTCTAAGGTCATTGATCATTCATTCATTGCATCTTTCAAAAACTGATTTCATAACGAAGCATTACTGTGTTAAAATGAAATTAAAATGGGCATTTTATCACTTTTAAATTCAATTTTTCAAACATAACTCCTGTATTTCATAAATTAAAAATGAATTTTATCAAGTTGGAATGCCTTAACTTCATTTCAAACAAGCTTTGGAGTTTATTTTCCTTTATTTCAATCATTTTCAATAGATTTTCATAAAAACCTCAATTTCAAGGTTAAACTCACTTTGAACTCAAGCCTTAAAATGTATTTATATGTTTTAAAGCCCCAATTTCAAAAATTCAAAACTCCAAAGCACCAATTAATGAAATCATGCATCATATGTATTTATTTTGTTTAATTTTCTTTATCTTTGAGGCATAAAAGGCTAATTTTAGATATATTCTTCAATTGTTCAATAATTGAGGGAAAATCCATAAAAGCCTACATTATTTCTAACAAGTTTGCTCATTTTGCAAGATTTTCTATTTTTGTTATCCCTTTTTCAATTGTTGTATCAATTCAAAGGTTGTAATAAATCAATTAATGAGAAGTTTACTTTATGCTTAGCTTAGAATGAATGAGCATGTAGTTTAACTTTCTATTTTTCATAATCAATATGTTGCATTTTTATTTTCATTTTCAATAACACTATGGTGAAACATGAATGGCATAAACATCATTCTAATAAAAGGTGATTAAATCCTAAGTTGACGATTTGCATTTATGGCCATAGTCAAAATGTGAACAAAACTTAGGGTTTTCATCTTTTATGGAATAACATTGGGTCCACACTGGATCTCTTTCAAAAAATCATCATGTTTTTCTAAATATTTTCTTCCTTTATTAAAGTTTAATTTAAAATTGATTCAAAACATATATCAATGGTCATAGTCAGGATATATTGAGAGTTAATTTTATTTTAAACTCTATAAAGACACCAAAATGTATCTTATTCTTCAAATGAATTTAAATACGATTATTATATAATACATTTTATTGCCATAGTAAAAAATGTATTATATCTTCAATCTTATTTCAATTCACTTAAAGAATGAAATATACTTTTCAAAACCTAATTTCAAATTTCTTTTAATGCATTCATCATTTAAGATAGAATTGCATCATTATCTTTCAAATTATTCAAGTTATTTTTTAATTTCTAAGTGAGTTTTGAAATAATTTTTTTCAAAAATAGTCTTTATTTCAAAGTTATCCTTTTTCTAATTTCATTCCGAATTTCATGCAATTTAGATTCCTTATTTTCAAATTAATTCTCTCTATTCAATTACATTTTCAATTTCAAAACTTCACTTCTTCAATTTTAAGTTTAAAATTCAATCTTTTGACTTCTAAATTTAATTCTAACTTATGATTTTCAAATTCAACTTTAAAATTTGAATTCAATTTTAGAATTCGATTTCTAGATCTTCGATTTTAATGCTCTTAAATTCATTTCAAATTCTTGAATTTCAAAATTGTCATCTGATTGGTGACATCCTTTAATAAATTGCTATTGTGATTTACTGTGTTTTTCCATAAATCATCGTGCGATTTACAATGACTTTTAGCAAATCATCCTGCGATTTATGGTATTGCAATTTATCGCGTCTTTCAGAAAATCACTATTGCGATTTACAGCATTCTTCAATAAATTTTAAACCAATTTCTGAACTTTCGGGTCGTTTCTTAAAGGATGTTTTCAAAAATCCATTCCCAAAATCACTTGGAAATTCTCAATTTTTCTGAAGCATTTCTAAAAGTATGCATGCTTTCAAGTTCAAAATCATAGCACAAGCATAATTCAATGTGCATTTAGGACTTAAAACAAATACTTAGATAATATTTTAGCAAAGCAAAAGGCATAAATTTGATCCTTGGTTCGATTACCCCTGGTAAAGGCGCCAGGAACGGTTGAACATCGTACCGATGAGCGAATCCTGTCTCTCCATTTTCCCGCAAATTTTTTAAAACGGAGGCGAGTGGTTTTTTTAAAACATTTCTTTGGTCAAATGAGACCTTGCGAAAGGGTTCCTCTCTCTTCTTCCTTTTCCTTTCTCTCTTCTTTTTTGTCTTTTATTTCCCCTTTAAAAAGGGAAATAGAGGCTAGAAAGGCAAAGAGAAGGAAAAGAGGAACAAAAGGAAAAATTTTGCATGATCACAGAAGTTGGCGACCGTGATGGGACTCGTCTTCGTTCGGTTGGATCTATGCCTTTGCTTTGCTTTTATGTTATCTAAGTCTTTATTCTATAAATGTCAGCATCATTTCCATGCAAACCTTAGGAGCCTAGACTCTGTCCTGAGCTGACATCATTGCATATAGGATTTAAGTATGGTTTGGTAGGACCATATTTAAGAGATTATTCCATGTTCACATTAGACTTAGGTCTGAAATACAACTCTCTTCAATCTTAGGGATTGAATGCAAACAATGTATGCAAGTGTATGCTTCTCTTCATTTAAATCTATCTCTTTAGGACTTGCATTAGAGCTTTCTGGTTTTATTTTGCATGTTGAACATGTTTTTGAAAACATCTTTACCTATATTGCCTTGGTCTTCACGTTGCTGGGTTGTCTCACTGAACCATAGTTTGGGAGAGAGCCTCACAACTGGGCCACTTATTTGGGTTTGCGCCCCCCTACCACATACCTAAGGGCCATAGTCCGAGGTATATCGGTAGGTGCTCAAGGATGTTGGGAAGCCATTACCTTAGAACCGGAGAAATACTTCTATGCCACGTACTTCGAGCTTCGTCTTGGGTATATCGACATACCTTGATTGGAATCAGATGATCTAAAACTCTAGAGTTAGGATTAAGGTCCTACAAGCCATTTCAAATACTGCATTTAGAGTTAGCTTCTTAGGGAGTATTGTTTGTGCATCCTTGTTTGTATAGCTGTGATTCTGTGATGTTTATTTACTTCTTATATATTACCTTATATTTTCTAAAAAAACCTGGGTATATTATTCAAAATTTCCTCTTTGTTTTTAAAACCCAGGTGTATTTTTCCTTTCTTCTTCTGATTTCTTCAAATTCTCTAATCCTGCCTGCAATTCTTCAAATTTTAAATCTTTACCATCTGTTTTCAAATTCTTTTCCCTCCTATCTTCCCAATGTATCTTCTGATTCTATTTTTCTTGTTTACCTTTTCATAAACGAAATCTCTTTCCGTCAAGAGATATCCTTTTCAAAATAGCATTTTCCTTCGTGTTTTAGTTGTTTATTCTCCCTCATCGAGTAACAACGTAATTGTCATGAATTTTGTGATGACTCAATCCCTAGTAATGGGATATCATTTTTCAACCCATTTTAACCGGATTCCTTCTTTTGTTACCATTTCTTTTAAAATTCTTTTTTCTAAATATCCCATTTTTAAATTCTCCTATTTTTCTCAAATAGCATTCTTCAAACATTATTCTTCCTTCCCAGTTATACTGGGGCATTTTTTTATGAAAAATCACTTGTTTCGAAAACCTACTTGCAGGCAGGATCAAATAAACTCTTTTCTCAATTTCTTATCAATTTTCATTTATCTTTTGCCAATCTTTATCAACTTTACCAATTTTTATCCTTTATTAAATTTTATCAATTTCTTATCAAATTTTGGTCAAATCTTTATGCCATACCCTTTCAGGTTAAGGGATAAACCTGATGCCTCTTTTCAATGAGGTATTTCTTTATCCTTTTTCCCGCTCAGGTTAAGGGATAAACCTGACCCTCGTTCTTCAAGATGTTCCCATTCAGGATAAGGGATAATCCTGAGACCTCTCATAGGAGCAACAATGCTACCTGTGAGAATTCTTTTACAAGACAATTTTTATCAGTTTCCTCAATCAATTTTTATCTCCTTGTTCCCTCAATTTTATTCTTTCCCCGTTCAGGATAAGGGGATAATCCTGAAATCAGACCACATGCAAGTAACTATGATGGTCTTCTTCATTACAAGTCAAATAACCCAATCCTCAAACTGGTCATTCTCAAAACTTTCAATCTCATTCCTCGCACTGGCGATTTTCAAAATTCAATCTGATTAAAGATTTTCCTTTGAGATTCGGGTTTCGACTCGAACTTTTGACTCTCCTTTGAGATTCGAGTTCTAACTTGAACTTCCGATTTTTCCTTTGAGATTCGAGTTTTGACTCGAACTTTCTAATTTCCCTTTGAGATTCGAGTCCTTACTCGAACTTTCCAGCTTTCCTTTGAAAAATTGAGTTTTTTTTTTAACTTGAGTTTTCTTTCCTTTAAGATCTGAACTTTCCAGTTTCCCTTTGAGATTCGAGCCTTGACTCGAACTTTTCAACTTTCCTTTGAAAATTTGAGTTTTAACTCGAGTTTTCTTTCCTTCAGAATCTGAACTTTCCAGTTTTCCTTTGAGATTCGAGCCCTGACTCGAACCTTACAACTTTCTTTTGAATATTTGAGTTTCGACTTAAATTTTTCTCTCCTTCAAAAATATAAATTTGTCTAGTTTTCCTTTGAAGATTTGGGTTTCGACCCGAACTTTTTCTCCTTAGAAACCAAACTTCCTAGCTTTCCTTCGAAGGCTCGAGTTTCGACTCGAATTTTCCAGTTTTTCTTGTAAATTTCGAGTCCTGATTCGGATGTTCTTTCAAAACCAACTGTTGAGTTGGGCTTACCTTCAAAATCCAGTTTTATGCCAAGCTTGCCTTCAAAACTCCAAATTTGTATCTACCTTCAGAATTCAGCTTCGTGTTGGATTTTCCTCCAGAATCCCACTGGTGTGTCAAAACTCGATGTTAAGCAAATTTTTCGTCATCAAGGATTTCAGGAATATTTTGCCAAGTTGCCATAAAAAAATAGTTGTTGATCTCAAACTTTTATTGCATAAAGAATTTCCTCAAATCTCCTTAGTATTCCTTCCAAAAGGGTGAAGCTTTTTGTGAAAAAGGCTAAAACTTCAAATTTTCTTTTGGTCAACCAAGAGGATGAAGGAAAAATCTTTGATATGACTGTGTGAACACCCCAAATTTTTCAAAATCTTCTTAAATATCCCCTTTTTGCCCCTAAATTCATTTTTGAGTAAATGAGTCATTTTAAATCTAAATTCCAGTTCATTTCTCTAGTTTTATTGAAATTAAATTCATTTCATATATTTAAATTGATTTCGGATCTGGATCTATTGTCCAGATCTAAATCTGAGTCTTTTTGTTCAAATTTTAAATTAAAATTACAGAAAATACCAAAAATAGTTTTAATACAGCTCAGACAGTCCCTCCGACATCTGTTGGGATCCATCACGTTGTATTTTTCGATTCGAGTTTCAAAAAAACTCGAACATATTCTCAAAGCTTGAGTCCAACACCCATTTTCTGAAGAAATTTCCCTAAAATAACCCTGACTTTTCAAGAAAACTCTTCTTTTGTATAATGTTTTGAAGTTTTGTAAAAGTAGTTTTAAATTCCCTAGTTTTTAGAGTTTTTGTCTTCAAAAATACAAAAGAATATAGGAAATATCAAGAAATATATATATATATATATATATATATATATATATATATATATATATATATATATAAGAAAATCAAAAAAGAAAAATACAAAAAACATCTTTTAAACACACCTTTTCTAAAATCAAGTTTTGAAAAACACCACTTTTTAGAGAAAATTTTGTTAGAGCCTCTTTTTAGAAAATTTTATAAAAAAGGGGGACCGGATCTGAGAGGGGCCTAACGGCCACCTCTTATAAAATCGACCCTCAGGGGGGTCGATAGGGAAGGGGGGAAGCATCGATGGAGCATTGACACATTTCATCGCCATTTTCATTTAGGGTCCGTCTTCACCCCTCTTGGCTCAGGATTTCTCCGTTTGGTTAAAGCAGCCGACTATCCCACAAAGCAAGGCCACGAGAGCCCTCTGAATCCTCCAATAAAACTTTGTAAAAACAAAGGTAAGTTACTGATTCATCTTCCTTCCTTCTTTTTTTATCCCTTATTCATACATTTCGTTGATTTTCATGAATGTTCTTTTTTTTTAGTTTGATTATCCTTCATCTGGAGTTTTTTTTTTTTCCTTATTTTTCGGTGTTATTTTCATGGATTTTCAATTTTGATTATCTTCCCCTGTACATCGATGATTTTCAATTTTGATTTTCAATTTCAATGGCACTTACTTCACTCTTTCTTCTTCATTTTCCTTGTTTTACTTCTTGATTCTCTGATTTCTACTCCATTAGAGCACCGTTGGTAGGTGTTGAGTTGCCTGTGCAACATCAACCCGTCCCTGTGCTATAGCAAGGGAATATCAGATTCCCACATCTCTCTTCTGCGTTTTCATTTATTTATTCTACCATTTTTGGTTCTGATGTATTCGATTATCTTATGTTCATTCCCTTTTGTTTGCTTTCCTGCATCATTTTTTTACGTTTTCAGTTTGATTGGCCGCTATAAGTAAGTTTTTATTCTCGTTATCAATTTCCTATGTCAATGTTGGTTTTCAAATTGTATTTAATCTCCTGTTTTCCACCACACCACACATCATATTTGTTTCTTTTGTTCATCCGTGACATTTATGTGATGTTAGATCATCACCTGCATCTCACTTTCCTTCAAGACCATTCGATCATTCCCTTTATGTTAGTTCATTTTTTTTTCCATATAAATGCATCTGATCTGAAGATATACTTCATGTTTAGCAGTTATATCTCAGTTGTATCCCCAACTTGATTGTCTCCTTTTATTTATGTGTGTTGTGTTTAAATCAAATGATATACTCTGGTTCAATATGCTTCATTTTTCACATTTGATTCCTCCCCCTCATTTCATTACATGTTTTTGTTATCCTCCATGTTTGATATGGTATGTCGTAAAGTCTTCTTGAATAACCCAGCGTGAGAATCAGTAATGGCCCAAACAGATTAGGGAAAGCAAGGAGTCCCATCACATCCCCATCCCTTTGATCTCCAGTTTTAAAACAGTAATCATGGGAGCCTGCAATGGTCTGCCCAATTTATCTGTAACAGAAGTGGTGCCGATGCTTCATCTGCACTACTTGAACACTGCTGGCGAATAGAGGTTTGTTAAATCAACGGGTAATGGTCATCCTGATGAAGGCTAGAGTTCTTTTGAAAATGCCAACGGACTATGGTTTCTGCTTGAGCACATAGGTCGCAGAGATTGGAAGCAACATTCATTCAGATCCCACCTATGATCGAAAGCTTCTGCATATAATCAAAGTCCATCAAACCATGGGTTTTTAAGTACATCAGCATTTTTATTTTTATTTTTATTTATTTTTTTTTCTTTTCTTTCAGTTTATACTTCACCATTTATGATGTCCATCAGTGCCTATCGATTTCATTAACATGCAAATTCACATTCGTATGCTGAATATTACCAGGTCGATGATGGTTTCTTCCCCTCTGGAGTGCTGAAGGAAATCATTTGTTGGTGTTTTAAATTCACATCATTATTTTTCTAGTCTGATCCGAACCTTTGAGATAGGTTTCTGTTGTCCTAATTATTTATTGGACTTTTCCCATTTGTTCCTAGCGAAGAGGATGTCTTGGTTGAGTTCCAGATTGAATTATGAAGGAAGCCATCTGTTGGTGTTTTGAACTTGGGTCAAGTTCAAAAGAAAACTGCTTGCTTGTTTTGAAGTTTCGCTTAGTAAAGACTATCTTTTGGCAAAAGGGTGAAAAGAGCAACACCCCTCTTACCTAGTATCTTCATTTTGTTTAAACTATGAATTGCTTAGTCAATCTGTAGAAGAATAGTTGTTATGAAAAATTTCCTGGGATATTACACATCAATGTCTCAGAGTAGGTCCAAATGAATCCATTGAAGGTAGGGCTGCTTCGCCACCGGCAAGTTACTGATGAGGAACTCTCAGCATAAGAGTATAAGCATTCAAACCATGGTATAAGAAAGGTTCACTTGAAAGGATTTCTCGACAATCATCCAAGGCTGTGGATAGCCTTGCTTCTCGTCATGTCATTTGATGCATGTTGGTGATGATGCCCTTATTCCTGCAATATCTGTTTTGCCATCTATACAAGTTCATATGATAGGAAGGATGTGACTTTTGGAGGTATCATCCTGGTCACCTGTTTGCCCATTGCCATTAACCACACTATTACCTTCTCATGCCACTGGTATAATGGCAAGCCACCAATTTCCTATTGTTGTCATCTGTGATGACATCGTACATATTACTGCTACCTCTCTACTGTGTCCACCAATAGCTACAGTAGCACCCCTCTTGCTGCCAACCCCCATAACAATTCTGTACATCCCTTTCGCAACAGCACACCCACTTCATTCCTCCACTGTTGCACAAATTGCATTTTCCACCTAACATCATGCATATTTTCTGCAAAATACACTGTTCTACTTCCATTTGCATGTTGCACAACACTTCAGCATCATTGCCACATATCCACCCCATTACCTCGCTGCTACTTGCAGTAGCAGGTATATATCCAGCTAGCACACAACATATCCGGTTGCATCTTTGTGTGTCCCATGTTACCTATTATCTCATCAACTACCAATATACATACTCACATGTTGGAGTCACTGCTGCCAACTTGTTCACACCCTGTCCACCAGGACTTCACCCTCCATCCTACAGCCATGTCCAATTATTGACGCAGTTTCATTGTGGTTACATATGAATCCTGCTGTAGTTAACTATGTTCCCGAATGCTTACCACCCAGTGTAGGTCCATCAGCGTTATATGCCTCCATTTACTGTTAAACATTACATCACCAATCATCCCACATTTCTTCACTTCTCATTCAGTCATAGTAATGCTAAGCATTGCTGCAGCTTCATTGTGTCTCTCATAAGGTCGACGATTGCTGCAAGAACTTTCCTGCAGCAACTCCAACAGTTGCTGCAATATCGTGTTTACTACAGCAGTTTAGAAAATCACTGTAAGTTGTCCTTTGACCCTTCATACAATTATGGCCTTGTGCATAATCATCTCTGTCATTGATTATTGCCCCCTGATGGCCATGCTTTCAGCATCATTCCACTATAGCACCCTCGTCCACCTACATTGAGTGTATGTCACAGGTATATATATGTATATATATATATATATGAATGTATATACATATATGTATATATATATATATATATGTATATATACATATATATATATATGTATATACTTGTATATATATATATATGTATATATAGGCCTATAAGTATGTATGTCATTCTCCACCCTTTCCATCATTTATATACTGGTATATGAACATTTTTCTTAGATATCCATATGACATATGCCATTTTTTTTTTCTCTTTTCATATTAATCAAGTGTTTTGCAGGGAATATGTGGAAGACATCATCATTGGGAGTTATAAAATTCAATTTTGGTGTATTGTAATAGTTAGATCTCGATGAAAATTTACATTTTCCAGTTTTAGATAGAATGAATGAGCATTGTAAATACCATGAATTACTTGTTTTCAGGCTTTTTGCCTTTATTTCTCAAAATCTCACAATGGGAACACGAATGGCACGTGCACCATTTCGTAAGAGGTAAATCAATCCTAAGTTGATGATTTACATCAATGGCCATAGTCAGGATGTAAACAAGACTTAGGATTTTTATCTTTTACGAAATAACACTAGATCCACACTGGATCCGTTTTCAAAATTCATCATATTTTTCTTAAATATTTTTTTTTATTAGAATTTAACTTAAAATTAACTCAAAATATATACCAATGGCCATAGTCAGGGTATATTGAGAGTTAATTTCATTTTAAATTCTATAAAAGCACCAATTGTATTTTATTCTTCACCTGAATTTAAATATAGATTATTATATAATACGTTTCAATGACCATAGTCAAGGATGTATTATATCTTCAATCTTATTTTAAATTCATTTAAAGAATGGAATAGTTTTTCGAAATCTAATTTCAAAAATTTAAATTCATTCATCATTTAGGATAGATTTGCATCATATTTCTAAATTCTTTTTCATAAAATCCAAGTAATTCTTTCCTTCATTTCTCAGATCAAATCCTATTTATAAATTCAAATTCAATTTTATTTCTCAAAAGGACTCAAGAATTCAATTTCAAAGTCCCATTTGACTTTGAAACTCCAGAATCATCTTGTATTTCGAATTCCAAATTCTATCTTAAATTTAAAATCCAATTCAACTTTGAAATTTATTTGTATATTCAAGATTCAATTTCCAAAAATTCATTTTCCAAGTTCAATTCAAACTTGGAAGTTCTCGATTCATCTTCTGAATTTAATTCCAAATCGATTTTAGGATCCAGGATTCAACACTCATATTGGATCTCAGACTTCAGATTCAATTCTTCTTTAGGATCCAGACTCCAATTTCACTTTGGATCTAAGACTTCAGATCCCAAACCATCTTAGGATCCAGAATCCAATCTCATCTTGGATCTCAGACTTCAGATCCAAATCCATCTTAGATCCAGAGTCCAACTCTATATTGAATCTCAGACTTCAGATCCACAATCTATCTTAGGATCCAGAACACAACTCTATATTGGATCTCAGACTTAAGATCCAAAATCCATCTTAGGATCCAGAATCCAGTTCCACTTTTGGATCTCAGACTTCAGATCCAAAATCCATCTTAGGATCCAGAATCCAATTCCACTTCGGATCTCAGACTTCAGATCCAAATCCATTCTAGGATCCGCAACCCGATTCCACATCGGATCTCGGATTTCAGATCTTAAATCAATCTTAGATCCAATCCCATTCTCAATTCTAGATTTCAAATCCAATCCCCTTTTCAAATCTCATCTGAATTTCCTAAAGTCCATATCTATTTTTCCATTTTAAGATCCAATTCCATTTCCAGATTTCAAAATCTAAATCCACTTACAGATCATATCTGGAATTCATTTCTACACCATTTAGATTTCTCAGATTCATTCCAAACTTAAAAATCCAAATTCAATTCCATCTCAAGTATTCATTTCCTAAATTCAAATTCAAAATTCAAAGTCCATTTTTGACTTTGAAACTTCATTTCCTTTCATTTCAAAGCTTTAAGTCATTCTTTCTCATTTATTCTTCCAATCCTGATTTACTTCAAAAACTTAGAACTCCTCTGATCTATCTCAAGTTCTAAGTTAGATTAAATCATTTCTTCACTCCTTTGCCAAGTTCATCTCAGAATACTTGGAAATTTCTAAAATCAATGTTTCTAAAGAGCATACATTATGGCATTGCACAAGCATGATTCTTTGTGCATTTAGATCTTTTAGAAAAAAATTCTTAGATTATATTTAAGCAAAGCAATAGGCATAAATTCGATCCTTGGTTCGATTACCCCTGGTAAAGGCGCCAGGAACGGTCGAACCTCGTATCGACGAGCGAATCTCGTCTCTCCCTTTTTCCCGCAAATATTTTAAAAAACGGAGGTGAGTTAAATTTCTAAATATTTTCAAATTAAGGTCAAGTGAGACCGCGCAAAATGGTTCCTCTTTTCTCTTTCTTTCTTTCTTTTCTCTTCTTTCTTTTTTTTTCTCTCTTTTATTTCACTCCCCTCAAAAAGGAGGAAAATAGAAGTTAGAAAAGGAAAAAGAGAAGGAAGAGAGAGAAAACCAAGAAAGAGGAAAAATTTTGCGATGATCACAGACTGGCAAAGGAAAACTCAATGACATTGAAAAGCCATAAGTGATCTGATATTGATCATAGCTATGGCATATTCTTAAAGATTATTCTTTGGCAGTAAGACAGTGAAAATATCCTGGGTAGTAAAAAGAACCTACCCAATCCATATCTCCTCTATCATTTGAGCTGCAATCAAATATCTGCAAAAGAGATCTCTCAATTATCGTCAAGATGAAGACGAATATGCGAGTTAGATCTCTGGGGCCAAAGAAGATTTGGATCATCTCTGAGATGAAAGAGTTTGTGATGAATCCTTCCAGAGAACGTTTTGAGCACCGTCAAGATGAAGGCGACTGCGATGAACTTCCCGACAAACCCTAAAGGATATTTGATTTCTGCTATCATCTAGAGATTTCAACCCAAGAACCAATGTCATCAAGCCTAATTCCTGAGAAAGAAAAAGAAGGATCAGAGCATCTCCAAGATGAAGGAGTTTGTGACGTACCCTTCCCCGAAAAAGAGAGAAAAGTCAGGACATCTCCAAAATGAAGGATGATGTAAAAGCCCAAGAAAGCTCCATGACTCAAAAGAGTGCAAAAATATCATCATGGAAAATGCCTAGGATATCAAACTGCCCAAACAGTTAAGAATCTTCTTTATCTATGTGAAATTCTTCTATCAATATTTTTTCATTCAAACGCTTTTATGAAGCTAAGAATATTTTCTCTCTTTTCATATCAAGGAAATTGATAGCTTCCTTGAAGAAAACCAACAACAATAATTTGACTTTGATTCTGGATTCTATAGAGTTAACTCAGTTTGGGGTAATACTCTAGGTGGAAGAGGAAACATCTTTCAAAAGTGTTTACCTTCAATTACCTTGAAACAAGTATAATTTTTATCATTTTTGGCAATATTTTTCAGCTTTCCTGATAAGAAATAATAACTTGATATCTGTTTTGATACATCTTGGTGTTGCCTTTTCCTTCTTTCGCATAGTCGAAAGAGTTGCCTTCCCCTCTTTCATAAGAGTTGTCTTATTCATCTTTCACTTTGATCGAAAGATTAGCCTTCTCCTTTCTAAAAGGATTTCCTTCCTCATCTACTACTTTGATCGAAGGATTTGCCTTCTCCTTTCTAAAAGGATCGCCCTCCTCATCTTTCGCCTTGTCAAGAGATTCGCCTTCTTCTTTCTAAAAGGATTGCCCTCCTCATCTTTCGCTTTAATCAAAAGACTTGCTTTCTCCTTATTAAAAGGATCACCTTACTCCTCTCTCGATTTGTCGAGAGATTTGCCTTCTCCTTTCTAAAAGGATTGCACTCCTCATCTTTCGCTTTGATCGAAAGACTTGCCTTCTCTTTACTAAAAGGATCGCCTTACTCCTCTCTTGATTTGTCGAGAGATTTGCCTTCTCCTGTCAAAAGGATTGCCCTCCTCATCTTTCGCTTTGATCGAAGGATTTACCTTCTCCTTTCTAAAAGGATTGCCCTACTCATCTTTCGCTTTGATCGAAAGACTTGCCTTCTCCTTACTAAAAGGATCACCTTACTCCTCTCTCAATTTGTCGAGAGATTTGCCTTCTCCTGTCAAAAGGATTGCCCTCCTCATCTTTCGCTTTGATTGAAAGACTTGCCTTCTCCTTTCTAAAAAGGATTGCCCTCCTCATCTTTCGCTTTGATTGAAAGATTTGCCTTCACCTTGCTAAAGGGATTGCCCTCCTCATCCTTCGTGTTGATTGAAGAATTCACCTTCT
This sequence comes from Nuphar pumila, assembly GCF_984573655.1. Taxonomy (NCBI): domain Eukaryota; kingdom Viridiplantae; phylum Streptophyta; class Magnoliopsida; order Nymphaeales; family Nymphaeaceae; genus Nuphar; species Nuphar pumila. The sequence goes on along the minus strand of NC_143262.1, from coordinate 30,445,146 downwards.
CCTTTCTAAAAGGATTGCGCTCCTCATCTTTCGCCTTGTCAAGAGATTTACCTTCTCCTTTCTAAAAGGATTGCCCTCCACATCTTTTGCTTTGATCGAAAGACTTGCCTTCTCCTTACTAAAAGGATCGTCTTACTCCTCTCTCGATTTGTCGAGAGATTTGCCTTCTCCTATCAAAAGGATTGCCCTCCTCATCTTTCGCTTTGATCGAAAGACTTGCCTTCTCCTTTCTAAAAAGGATTGCCCTCCTCATCTTTCGCTTTGATCGAAAGATTTGCCTTCTCCTTGCTAAAGGGATTGCCCTCCTCATCCTTCGCGTTGATCGAAGGATTCGCCATCTGCTTTCTAAAAGGATTGCCCTCTTCCTCTTTCACTTTGTCAAAAGATTCACATTCTCCTTGATAAAAATATCGCCTTATTCATCTTTCACACCGTCAAAAGATTTGCCTCTTGTTACCTTATTCATTCTATCAAAAGAATTGCCTCACATCTCCTTATTTTTTACCTTTCACATTCCCAAAAGAGTTGCCTCGTTCAGGTGAGGTATCTCTCCCAGTCCCACCACAGTTTCTTCATTTGAGGATTCCGTACAGTATCACCCGCTCAGGTTAAGGGTCAAACATGTACTTCTTGCGAAAGCCATTTCAAAAGCTGATTTAGTCTCAACAATGAGGCGCCCAAGATCACCCCTTTTCTCAGCTTTAGGGAACCCCATTTTTTTTTCCGTTCGCAAAACCCTTTTGAATTTGTTCGTCCAACTCCGGAGGTCGCATCATGGTCTCTTCATTTCGAGGATTCCGTATGGTCGTCCCACTCAGGTTAAGGGATAAACCTGTTTGCCTCATGTTTCCATGAGGTATCTTCCTTTTCAGGTTTGGGTAAAACCTGAGCCTCGTTTCGACGAGATTCCTCGTTTCAACGAGGTGTGTTCTCTCAGTCCCATCAGGGTCTTCCTCATCAAAGAAATTCATATCTTTCATATCCACTCAGGAAAGGATCATACTTGAGTTTCACCTCACGAGGCATTTTTCTCAAAAATGTCCCATCAAGGTCTGTTCATATTCCTTTCCTCATCCAAGTTATCTTGAGATATCTTCGTCCCATCCAGGTTAGGGGCTAAACCTGAGTCGTTCCAAAAGTTGATCTTGTCTCACCCATGAGACTTGATCAAATTTTGCATTTTTCTCATCATCCTGGAGTCTTCGCCTAAAGTCCCATCATGATTTCCTCATTCCAAATATTCAGTCATATCATTTTTTTTTTAGGATTTTGTCTCTCCAAAACCATTCAGGATAAGGTTTTGAGCCTGAGAAATCATGTTTTTCAAAATAAAATTCTTCCACACCCAGTTCAGATCTGCTGACTGGGGCATTTTTCAAAATTTGGAGTGTTTTCTTTGCCACTAAGCTCGGCTTTCAACCGGCCTAGTAGCAAAGAGGGGCATCTATGAACACCCCAAATTTTTCAAAATTTTATAAAATTTCTTTCTTGGTCTCTGACCTCATCTTTCTGAATAAATTGAGTCATTTTTAATCCAAATTCCAGTTACTTCTCAGATTCACTGGAATCCAGATTCATGTTATATATCCGACTCAATTTCACATCCGGATACAGTGCTAGAATTCCAATATGAGCTTTGTTATCCAACTTTCAAAATCAATTTTATAAAAATACCAAAATAATTTCTAAAAGGCTCAGACAGTCCATTCAATATCCATTTTGATCCATTTACCCTGTGTTTCTCAATTCGAGGTCCAAAACACAAATATTTCCTCAAAAACAAGATCCAAATCCGTTTTTTGAAGAAATCAAACCTGAATTTTCAGAAAACCTCTCTTTCGTAAATATTTCTCAAAAATACAAAAAATAGTTGTAAACCCCTTTACTTTCCTTCAGTTTTTAGAGTTTTATTTTAAAAACACAAAAAAATACACAAAAAAAATACAAATCGATTTTAGAAACCTCCTTTTTAAAAGCCTCTTTTAGCTTAAAGAGCCCCTTTTCAGAAAAATCTTTTGAAAACAACCATCATTTTGCAAAAATCTTCTTTTAAATCCGTTATTTTCAAAATTCTCCTTTATATTATGTTTAACTTAGATTTTAAACCCTTTAAAATCATAAAAATGTTTTTTTTTAAGAAAGGTCGCCCGATGCTGCCTCAGCCCTAAGACCCTCCAGAAAAATGGGAAGAAAAGGAGGAGGAAACAGAGGAAGAAAAAAAGGAAGAAAATGAGGAGGAAAGAAGGAGGAAAAGAAGTAGAAAAGAAGGAAGAAAATGAACAGGAAAAAAAGGAAAAAAAAAATAAGAAGAGAAAGAAAGGAAGAAGAAAGGGCCAAGACATTCAGCGATTGGTGGTCACCTTTCTCTCTCTCTCTCTCATCTCTCCTCTTCATTTGGAGTTTACGAAATTTGGAGAAGTTTTCAGCCTTCTCTCTCAGACCCCTTCAGCCAAGGTGAGTATTTCTCTTCTATTTCCTTAAAATTTCTTGTCATAACATGATTAATAGATTAGAATCTAAGTTTTCATCTTCCTATTTGCTGCATTTTAATCTCGGTTTAACATATTTTGATTGAGCCAACAGAATTGAAGTGATTTGAGCTTTTTAGATCAAATCCTTCTTTAAAATGGGCTACAACAAGTTAGATTTATGCCTCAGCCATTTTGGTTTTCTTTTAATGCATTTTTTGTCTTAATTTTTCATCATTCATGCATTCATTCATGTTTTAAGGCATTAGATCTCATGTTAACATCTACGCATGTGCAGTTTGCTTTCATCATGTTCAGTTGCTTTCTAGATTGTACTTTCAATTCTGGTGCATTTTAAATCTATTGATTTGTATATAATTAGAGCTCATTTCAATCTGAATTTTTTACTGCAACTTCATGCATATGTCTTCATGCTCTACACCAAAAATCAGATTATTCTGAGTTTTTTTGGCCCACTTTAAAAATCGAGATTCAGAACCTATTATTTTTTACTGTCAGGATTTTAGCAGAATCAGGACCAACTTGCGATAGTGATTTCTCCCTTACCAGAGATGATCTTTCTGATCTGTAAAAACTTTTATTTTTTAAATTGAATCTAGTTTGTCCATACCAAATTTCAGCGATTTCTATAGTGTTTTCACACCAGTTTTGGGTCAAAAACCACAACCCTATCACCCTATGTCATTTTAACGGCTCAAATTTTGATCCATATTGTCAAAATTGTATTTCCCTAATGGGAGGTCATTTTTCAATTCTGTAAAATGGGTTCTCTTTGTTTATATGTCTAGTTTATCATTGTAAATTTTCAACATTTTTCATTATAAATTACTATTTTATTTTGATTAAATACCAAAACCCTGTATACAGATTTTGCACATGTTCTGATTTTGGCCCCCATATCATGACTGTTGTAGCACACCTTCAATAAATCACTATATGATTGGAAACATTCTTCAACAAATCATTGTTATGATTTTTTGGGTCTTCAATGAGTCCCTACTATGATTTATGGTGTTTTTGGGTCTCCAACGAGCCCCATAATAATTTATAGTGTTGTCCGGTCTTTTAAATACGATTTGTAGTGTTTTCGGGTCTCCAATGAGTCTCACAACGATTTGTAGTGTTGTTTGGTCATCCTACAATGATTTATAGTATTTTCTGGTATTTTAACTACGATTTATAGTGTTTCTGGGTCTCTAACGAGCCCCACAGCGATTTATAGTGTGGTTGGACCTCACTATAGCGATTTATAGTGTTTTTCGCTAAACGCTACAGCGATTTGTGATACAAATCATTGTAAATCGCTACCCGAATTAGGACCAACTTGTCAGGGTCATATCTCCCTAACCAGAAATCGGATTTCAAATCCGTAAAAAGTAATATTTTTGTTATAGAGTCTAGTTTATTAGTGTAAATTTTTAGCGATTTTTATAGTCATTTGATACCCCATTTGGATCTAAAACCAGACCCCTATCAGTCTAACTTATTTGAGTGACCCAAATTTTAGTTCATTTTGTAAGTCATATCTCCTCAACGAGAGATCATTTTCCAAATCCGTAAAAAGGGTTTTCTTCCTTTATGTGTCTAGTTTATATCTGGAAAGTTTTATAACTTTCTATGCTCATTTCATATTTCAAACTTATTGAAAACTAAGACTGGTTACAGAATTTCAAATTCTATAACAGGTCCATTTCCTGTTTGGAAATAGTGACTTCTTGAAGTTTCCATTTTCAAACCAAAATTGATTTTTTAATTCTGTAAAATAGGTTGGTTTCTTGATTGAATTTAGCAACGTTTCCCTCAAATTTGGGAGAAATCGAGTCTGTTTAGTCTATGTAACATCCAGTTTACTCAAACCTGTCTGTTAAAATCCAATCTCTTGTTTCTGAAATTAATGTTCTGATGTTTTGATCATAACTCTAGCTTCAAGAATGATTTTGATATTCTGTAAATAGGAAATGCTTTCCTACTGTGTTGTGAATTCAGGGGTTCATTTTGAGTTAAAATGAAATCGTTTCAGACTTCTGTCCACTCAGAATACTCTGACAGGTTCACCTGCAAAATCCTGATTCTGCAAAATCTTGTCTTATCTAAATAAGAGAATCTAAATTCGGGTTTTCTTCAGATGATTGCTTGGCATTTTTATTTCTACAACATTCATCAGATTGTTAATCATCTTCATATCGTTTTAGACATTTCTAAGGTCATTGACCATTCATTCATTGCATCTTTCAAAAACTGATTTCATAAAGAAGCATTACTTTGTTAAAATGAAGTTAAAATGGGCATTTTATCACTTTTAAATTCAAATTTTCAAACATAACTCCTGTATTTCATAAATTAAAAATAAATTTTATCAAGTTGGAATGCCTTAACTTCATTTCAAACAAGCTTTGGAGTTTATTTGCCTTTATTTCAATCATTTTCAATAGATTTTCATAAAAACCTCAATTTCAAGGTTAAACTCACTTTGAACTCAAGCCTTAAAATGTATTTATATGTTTTAAAGCCCCAATTTCAAAAATTCAAAACTCCAAAACACCAATTTCAAATGTTTTCATGAAATTATGTATCACATGTGTTTATTTTGTTTAATTTTCTTTATCTCTGAGGCATAAAAGGCTAATTTTGGATGTATTCTTCAATTTTTTAATAATTGAGGAAAAATCCATAAAAGCCTACACTTATTCCTAACAAGTTTGCTTATTTTGTAGGATTTTCTATTTTTGTTATCTCTTTTTCAATTGTTGTATCAATTCAAAGGTTGTAATAAATCAATTAATGAGAAGTTTACTTTATGCTTAGCTTAGAATGAATAAGCATGTAGTTTAACTTTCTATTTTTCATAATCAATATGTTGCATTTTTATTTTCATTTTCAATAACACTATGGTGAAACATGAATGGCACAAACACCATTCTAATAAAAGGTGATTAAATCCTAAGTTGATAATTTGCATTTATGGCCATAGTCAAAATGTGAACAAAACTTAGGGTTTTCATCTTTTATGGAATAACATTGGGTCCACACTGGATCTCTTTCAAAAAATCATCATGTTTTTCTAAATATTTTCTTTCTTTATTAAAGTTTAATTTAAAATTGATTCAAAACATATATCAATGGCCATAGTCAGGATATATTGAGAGTTAATTTTATTCTAAACTCTATAAAGACACCAAAATGTATCTTATTCTTCAAATGAATTTAAATACGATTATTATATAATACATTTTATTGCCATAGTAAGAAATGTATTATATCTTCAATCTTATTTCAATTCACTTAAAGAATGAAATATGCTTTTTAAAACCTAATTTCAAATTTCGTTTAATGCATTCATCATTTAAGATAGAATTGCATCATTATCTTTCAAATTATTCAAGTTATTTTTGAATTTCTAAGTGAGTTTTGAAATAATTTTTTTCAAAAATAGTCATTATTTCAAAGTTATCCTTTTTCTAATTTCATTCCCAATTTCATGCAATTTTAATTCCTTATTTTCAAATTAATTCTCTCCATTCAATTACATTTTCAATTGCAAAACTTCACTTCTTCAATTTCAAGTTTAAAATTCAATCTTTTGACTTCTAAATTTAATTCTAACTTATTGTTATCATCGCAAAATTTTACTTTTGCAAATCAAACTGACCTTTAAAAAAAGTTTTCGAAAATAACTCGCCTCCGTTTTAAAATGCGGGAAAATTCCGTAGAATGGGACTCGCCTGTCGGTACGGGGTTCAACCGTTCCTGCCACCTTTAACAGGGGTAATTGAACCAAGGATCAATCTTATGCTCTACTCTATTCAACTTGTCTAAATCATATTCTAATTTCTAAACGCACATAGAATCAGGCATGTGCTATGAATTTTCAGAAAATGCACATTTGAAAACATGATGTTTGCTTTGAATAACTGAAATACTTAGAATAGATATCACATGGAAAATCGTGAATTGGGATTTGAAATGTTCTTCTGAGAAAAGTAAAAATCGATTTCTAAAGAATCTAGAGGTTTTATGAAAATCGATTTTGCTATAAGACTTAGGAGATTTTGAGAAAATGAACTTCTTTGAATTGGAATTTGAATTGGAATTGGCAAATGCATGAAATGAATGAATATGGATTTGAGGAATTGAGAAATACCTTTTGTATTTTTGAGAAATGCAGTGCATTTTGAAGTTAGCCTAAGAGTGTAGGTTGAATGTGGCTAATGTGAAGATCATAAATCTAGATATCCTTCATATTCTGACTATGGCCATAAATACAAATTCCACCAAGTTTATAAACTTCATAGAAGCTAGTGCATGTGCCATTTGTGTAGACCATGGTGAATTTGTAAGAATATGCATGAATCATCATTCATCACACATTAAAATTATAAAAATAAGCTATATGCAATGCAACCTAAGCTAAGCAGGAAATGTAAATTCTTATTCCAAAGTTTAATTACAAATTACATCACTATTGAAATTTAAATACATGGAAAATAAAGTCTTCAATGTATCTGCAAAACTAGAAAACTTGGTTAATGAAAATAAGTTGGCTTTTCTAGATTTATCCAACAATATCAGGAAATTGTTGGATTTTGCTAGATATAAGCCTTTTTGCCATGATTCCCTTAAATCAAAATGATAAAGTATGAAATAAAATTGAATAAATAAGGAAGATAAGATATAAAATTTCGAAATTGGGGTCCAAATGACCAAAATACCCCTAATAACAAGACTATGGCCTTGAAATTAGGGTTTTTAGAAAGATATTTTGATAAAATGCAAGTTTTGAAATTTGAATGGAATAAACTCAAACTAAATATACTATGACATGATTAAAAATATGAAATTAGGGTTAGGGATTTCGAAATTTAGGTCAAATGACCAAATTGCTCCCGATAGCAAGACTATGGTCTTGAAATCAGGGTTTTTAGAAAGAGATTTTGGTAAAAATTTAGGTTTTATGCACTAAATGAAATCAAATGAGCACCAAATTAAACCTAAAGCATCCTAATATAATTATGAACATGATTAAACCCTAAAACCATATGCTTATGCACGAAAATCCAATAATATCACAAATTTTGTGATTTTTGCAGTGTTTTTGGATCTTTCAGGAACCCGGTTTTGCAATTTGCTCAATTCAGCCATTAAATGGATTCCAAAATCTATAAAAATTGGTACCTGCACTTGTTATAACCCTAATATCGGATTGGAATTATAAAAATAAATTTTTGACATTAAATTAATCCAAAAATTGCATTAAACCCTAAAAATATGCTATTTTTTACCTAATTCACCAACCAGTCTCAATCCCAGACCTGAACCAGGGGTCAAATCTCTATGGACATTTATGAAATTTTACAGAGACTAACTAGGAAGGAAAACAGAGATTTACCAATTTACATATCTGAAAAATCATCTCCGGTTAGGGAGAAACCCTTCCGGCAATCTGAGCTAAAATATATCACTCTTAACAGGGATTAAAACAGCTATTCCAGATTGAAAATACAGACATAAATAGCAATTCTAAACAAAAATCTATGAAATTTTAGTGGTGAATAGTAGACAGACAAATAATAATACTCACTTTTTACAGATCTAAAATCGGATCTGTGGTTTGGGATTTATGACTAACACAAGTCTGATTAGGGTTTTGGTAAACCCTAACGAGTTTTAAAATTAAAAACAGATTCTCTAAAAGGGTAAAAATACTAAACAGTGATCAAAAAATCCGAAAATTTCACAGAAGCCAGATCTATTCAATGTGAATCCATAGCACTTTACAGATCTAAAATCGGATATAAGATGAGAGAAATATCATTACCGCAAGTTACCTTCTTGATTTTAACCACGATTTTAAAGCTTTAAAAACCCGATTTGATGTCTGATTTTTTTGACAGGGTTCCCGAGATCCAAAACCTCTGATTTTTCTACAGTAACTCAATAACTCATGCATGCATCACATATAAAAAAATCAAAAATAAAAAATGAGTGCTTCAATCTGAAATAACATTATCTTTACTGTTCTAAACTTAGAACACACAGAAATTTAAGAAACTTGGAAAACCATGCATTAACCAATGTAAATAAATAAAATAAACCATAAACAGTAAAAAAAACTTATTTCTATGCTATAGAACGTAAAACAAACATGAATAAACCATGAAAATAAATTAAAAACAGGGAATCAATTGCTGAAATTTGATATCACCTTTAAAACATAGATTTAACCCATTAAAAAGGGTAAATCATATATTTTATTGGTTAATAATGCAAAGAATCATGTTAAAATCAATTCTAATGGATTAAAATCCCTGTAAATCATCCAAAACAGGGTTAGATCACCTTCTTGGACCGTTCTTGCTGGTTCTTGATGGTTCTTGAGGTGAAACCATGGTTGATCTTCCATAAGGAGGGGTGTCCAAGCCTAAATCTAGGTTTAAAGCATTAAAAAGCATTAAATAAAATAAGAAAAGTGAAGAAGTTCATACCTTGGAGTTGCAGCAATGGAGGAGGGGCTGGAGAGGAGAGAGAAGCTCCAAGAATCCAATAAGAGAGAGATGGGGAAAATCGACCCCCTTATGGCCTCTATTTATAATAAAAAATTAGGTTTTAAAATCAAGTTTTTTTTTTTTTAAAATTTGGACTCTAACAAGGGGGGGCGATTTTGGGGTGGAGTTACCTAACTACCCCTAGTCTAAATTATCCTAAATATTGCCTAATTAACCCCTAGCTAATCCTAAAAATCCCCCAAATGTGGTGCCACTTGGCATTCTCTCACATTGGGTTTTTAAAACACTTTTAAAAACCTTTAAAAACACTAGTTTTAAAAACTAACTTTCAAAAATGAGTTTTTCAAAATGGTTTTGACTCTTCTAAACCTCTAACACTAACCAAGACATCAACTAACCCTAGTCTAGCCCTGACTTACTCGAATATGGCGCAACCCCGGGTGGGCCCTACTTGAGTTTTTTTCAAAAAGCGATTTTAAAACTTGAAATTGAAGGAGTTTTCAAAAGATTTTCAAAAGTAAACTTAAAATTAGGATTTTTGAAATGTCATAAGGTCCTAACTGAGTTAGAATTTCTCTGGATATGGTTCCAACTGAGCGGGCTCACATCGAATTTTGAACATTTTTGAAATAAACACTGAAAATGGCTTTGAAAAGGGGTTAAAATCAGTATTTGAAATTCAAGATCTTTGAAAATAGGGTCTCAAGCGAACTGGAACTCCGGGTTAGAGTCCTGAACTCTTAGGATTCTGAGATTTTAGATTTTAAAAGTCAAATGAAAGAGTTTTCAAAAGATTTTATCAAGAAATGATGAAATAAGTCAGAAAACACAGTCAGGGTTAGACTCCTAACTCGACCAAACTCTAAAATAGAGTCCTGAACTAACTGGACTCTGTGAAATGACCTAAATTTCAAAAACAAACGAAAAAGATTAAGAATGGAAGTAAAACAGACTTAAAAACCAAACTTCTGACCGGATTAGGACTCTGAGACAGAGTCCTGATCGGACTGAAACTTTCAAAAATTTGAGAAATTTGATGAATAGAGGCATTCAGAAGCGACACCATCTAAATGGGTCTCATCTGTGAATTGAAATCGATTAAAGTTTGAATTTGAAAGGAATCCAGATTGTTTTCTGAGAAAATATTTCGAAATACAAAGTCCTGGGGTTGGAAAATGACAGAGTATTGAATAAAAACCCAGGTTTTGAAATTGATTTTGAAATAAAGCTTTAAAATTCAAATCTGGATTGAATGTTTTGAAATAGGAGTGCTGGATCTCGAAAATGAGATTCACTGTCATACAATGCTATGCAGAATGCGTGCAATGACATGCAATGATCTGTGATGACTTATGAAATGGACAAACACTGGATGAAGGTAAAAATTTGGTGTCTTTACAGATGCCCCTCTTTGTTGCTAAGCCGGTTGAAAGCCGAGCTTAGTGGCAAAGAACACACACCAAATTTGGACTATAAAAATGCCCCAGTTAGATGAATCTGACTGGGTATGAAAGAATTAGTTCAAAGGATGATGATAGATATGAAATGAAGAATAAGGAGAAAATTTTACTTCGAAAAGAAGTGAGATTCAGGTTTTGCCCTTAACCTGGATGGGACAGGAAATACCTCGTATGGAACGAAGCTCAGGCTTAACCCTTAACCTGAAAGAGGACGATACCTCGTGGAAAAACGAGGCTCAGGCTTAACCCTCGACCTGAAAGGGGACGATACCTCGTGGAAAAACGAGGCTCAGGCTTAACCCTTAACCTGAAAGGGGACGATACCTCGTGGAAAAACGAGGCTCAGGCTTAACCCTTAACCTGAAAGGGGACGATACCTCGTGGAAAAACGAGGCTCAGGCTTAACCCTTAACCTGAAAGGGGACGATACCTCGTAGAAAAATGAGGCTCAGGCTTAACCCTTAACCTGAAAGGGGACGATACCTCGTGGAAAAACGAGGCTCAGGCTTAACCCTTAACCTGAAAGGGGACGATACCTCGTGGAAAAACGAGGCTCAGGCTTAACCCTTAACCTGAAAGGGGACGATACCTCGTGGAAAAACGAGGCTCAGGCTTAACCCTTAACCTGAAAGGGGACGATACCTCGTGGAAAAACGAGGCTCAGGCTTAACCCTTAACCTGAAAGGGGATGATATACGGAATCCTCAAATGAAGAAACCATGATGGGACCTTCGAATTCTGCACAATAAATCCGAGAGGGGTTTGCAAAAGGAAGAAAGGGGGTTCCCTAAAGCTTGAAAAGGGATTGATCTTGGACGTCTCATTGCTAAGACTGAATGGCTTTTAAGACAGATGACCTTTTGTGGAAAATTCAGGTTTAACCCTTAACCTGAACGGGAACTGTCTATGGTGGGACAGTGGGGAGCATAGGGAAGTGTGCGGATCTGAGAGACCAGGCACTCAGATCAAAACAAGAAGGGAAGGATCTTAGACAACTCCCATCATCTGATCCTAAAAGGGATAACAACAACGGCTGGATACATCAAAATAAACATCAAGTTCTCACTTCATGTCAGGATAACTTAAAAAGATTGCCAATAAGATAAAAATTTATAGTTAATTCAAGAATGATAAGCACATATATATATGAAAAATATTCCCTCTTTTCTACCTGAAGTATTACCTCCAACTGGGCTTAACTCCGTAGAATCAAGATTCAAATTCAAATTACTTGCAATTGACTTTCCTTCAAGGAGGCTATCAATTTCATTGATATGGACGGAAAAGAATGTATTCTTGATATTGCGAGAGCTATTAGCGAAAGGATATTGATAAAAGAATTTTACAAAATTAAAGAAGATTCTTGATAGATTCGGCAGTCTGATATCCTGGGATTCTCTTCTCATGATGATCTTTCTGCACTCTCTTTTTGACAGAATTGGAGCTCTCTTGGATTTTTCGGGAATTACATCATCCTTCATTTTGGAGATGTCCTAGCTTTTTCTCTCTTTATTTTTTTGGAAGGGTACGTCACAAACTCCTTCATCTCAGAGATGTTCTGATCCTTCTTTTCTCTCAGGGATTATATTGACGGTTATTGGCTCATTGGTTGGAAGTCGCTTGATGATAGCGGAAATTAAATACCTTTTAGGGATTGTCGAGAGGTCCATCACACTCGCCTTCATCTCGACGGTGATCTGGACTTTCCCTGGAAGGATCCGTCACAAACTTCGTCATCTTGGAGATGATCCAAATCTTCTTTGGCCCCGGGGGTCGACTCGTCTAATTCGCCTTCATCTTGACGACAGTTGAGAGATCCCTTTTGCAGATATTTAATTGCAACTTAGGTGATTGAAGAGATATGAAAATTGAATGGATTTTTCTGTATCACCCAGGATATTTCGACTGCTTTATTTTTCAAGAATGGTCTTTAAAAATGTGCCATTGACTGCGATCAATATCAATCACTTCTGGCTTTGCAACAACATTGAATTTTCTTTGTTGGCCATATTGCGGATTTATTCTTCATCCTTTTGGTTGGCCAATAGAAAGATTTTGAATTTTGAATCCTTTTTCACAAAAGCTTTGTCCTTTCGGAAGTAATACTGAAGGTATTCTGAGGTACAATTTTATGCGATAAAGATTTTGGAATCAACAACTATATTTTTTTTTTATGGCAAATTGGCAAAATATTCTTGGAATGCTTGGTGAAAGAAATCACTTGAGATCTAAATGACACATCCGTGGCTAGATTCTCCTCTCCTTTCCCCAAAGGAGAGACTCAGGCTTGACCCTTACCTGAACGGGTAACAAAAGATACTCCTCTCTTCCCTGAAGAGGAGGTGTTTGCAAAACGAACTTTCGAAGAGAAATAGAGTTTTCGTCAAAACTCCCTATTTCTAGGCTTCTCTTATGGAAAGGGGGCCGCTAACAAAGATTGAAAGGATATCATAAAGGAACGAGTCCATCACACTCTCCCTGGAAAAAGGGTCCTCGACGACGGGGGTGGCCTAACAAAAGACATTTAGGGTTACAAGGAGGACGAGCTTCCGTCAAAACTCTCCCTGGAAAAAGGGTTCCTTGTGTGACAATAAAGATTGTTTTGCAAACTGTTCGTGAATCATGAGTCCCTTCAAACTCTCCCTAGAAAAAGGGGTTCAACAAACGTACAATAAAGACATGCGAAAAAGAATGAGCTCCCTCGAACTCTCCCTAGAAAAAGGGTCCCTCGCAAGAGAAGATGATTGAAATTGGTATTGGGTGACCCAAAAGGGTCGAAATTGGGAATGACATGGGTTTGATGGGGATTCAGCCTAAGAATGACATTGGTTCAATTTAGAACGGCATTGGTTTCGCAGGGGTTCGACCTACGAACTATCAATTCCATAGGAATTCAACTTAAGGATCATAGCTTAAGAAGGAATGATTCCAACTTGTGAGCTTTGAATGGACCAGGTGCTAAACTGGGTTTGAGGGAAGATCGAAATTCAAGTCTCTAAGGAAAAACTAGATGCATTGGATTTTGAAGGAGGGTTCGGGTCGGAACTCGGATCTTCTAGACCAATTGCCAAAATTTGCAGGAAAGTTTGAGTAGAAGTTCGAACTTTTAAAGGAAAACCAAGCGAATTGGATTTGAAAGAAAATTCAAGTCGGAACTTTGATTTTCTAGACCAATTCTGAATTGGATTTGGAAGAAGATTCGAATCGGAACTCGACTCTTCTAGACCAATTCTAGAATCTAGAGGAAAGAAAATTATACAAATTGGATTTGTAAGAAAATTCAAGTCGGAACTTGGATTTTCTAGACCAATTCTAAATTGGATTTGGAAGAAGATTCGAATCGGAACTCGACTCTTCTAGACCAATTCTAGAATCTAGAGGAAAGAAAATTATACGAATTGGATTTGTAAGAAAATTCAAGTCGGAACTTGGATTTTCTAGACCAATTCTGAATTGGATTTGGAAGAAGATTCGAATCGGAACTCTACTCTTCTAGACCAATTCAAGACATTTAAAGGAAAAAAAAGTTGATAAGATGACATTTGGGACTAGTTCAACTAGTACGAGCATCAGATTTTAGAAGAGTACCAATATGAGCACTGGGTTTTAAAAGGTTACCAGTACGAGCACTGGGTTTTAAAAGGTTACCAGTACGAGCACTGGGTTTTAAAAAGATTACCAGTACGAGCACTGGTATTTAAAAGATTACCAGTACGAGCACTGGGTTTTAAAAGGTTACCAGTACGAGCACTGGGTTTTAAAAGGTTACCAGTACGAGCACTGGGTTTTAAAAAGATTACCAGTACGAGCACTGGTATTTAAAAGATTACCAGTACGAGCACTGGGTTTTAAAAGATTACCAGTACGGGCACTAGGTTTTAAAAGGTTACCAGTACGAGCGCTGGATTTTGGAAGGTTACCAGTACGAGCACTGGATTTTGAAAGATTACCAGTACGAGCACTGGATTTTTTAAAGGATACCAGTTCGAGCACTGGACTTTAAAAGGCTACCAGTACGAGCACTGGATTTTGGAAGGATACCAGCATGAGCACTGGATTTAAAAAAAAAAGTACCCGCACGAACGCTGGGCTTTGAAAAAGTCTGACCCGTGAATACTGAATTTAGAGGGTTCGACCAGTAAAAACCAGATTCAGGAAGTTCGACCAGTGAATACTGGATTCAGGAAGTTCGACCAGTAAAAACCGGATTTAGGAAGTTTGACCAGTGAATACTGGATTCAGGAAGTTCGACCAGTAAAAACCGGATTTAGGAAGTTCGACTAGTGAAAACTGGATTAAGGAAGTTCGATCAGCAAAAACCGGATTTAGGAAGTTCGACCAGTAAAAACCGGATTTAGGAAGTTCGACCAGTAAAAACCGGATTTAGGAAGTTTGACCAGTGAATACTGGATTCAGGAAGTTCGACCAGTAAAAACCGGATTTAGGAAGTTCGACCAGTAAAAACCGGATTTAGGAAGTTCGACCAGTAAAAACCGGATTTAAGAAGTTCGACCAGTGAAAACTGGATTTAGAAAGTTCGGCCAGTGAAAACCAGATTTAGGAAGTTTGACCAGTAAAAACCGAATTTAAGAAGTTCGACCAGTGAAAACTGGATTTAGAAAGTTCGCTTCACCCGAAGGTTGACCGGTAAAAATGGTTTTGATAAAAACTCGGCCCGCAGGACGAACTTGAAAAAGGTTGGTGTTTAGAAAGCGCTTGATGATTGTAATGTGAGATTTTCAATCTTTTACCCTCACGCTGACCTAGACAAATGTCAGGGTCTCAGGATTTATCCCTTATCCTGAATGGGTAATCGATGCAAATGCAAATTGATGCAGATGAATGCGAATGAATGTATGCAAATGCACATGAATGTAAATGGGTGCACATGCGTGCACAAGTGCGTGAAATGAGAGATTTGTTTATCCTGCCTGCATACAAAAAGTTTTGAAGATAAAATGAAAATTTTAAAAATGCCCCAGTGTAACTGGGAAAGAAGAATTTGAACAAAAGGATAAATGATTGATGTTTGAGGAGCGTTCCCTGAAGGTGACACGACAATTGGCTTTTGATTGATTCAGAAGAGACTCTGAAGAGGTCATTCCTCATAAACGAACATTTTGCCGAGGAGAATAAAAAAAATGGCACCGAGCTGACAACTTTATTGATGTATTGAAGGAAAGGTAACAAATAGAGGAAAGACAGACGAGATTACATCATCCCTTTGAAATAATAAAAGCAAGATGAGAAATTAGGAAAGTGCTAGTGTTATCAATTTTTTGAATTATTGGGGAGAAACATGATCAGGATGAATGGTCCTCCTTTTCATCTCCAACGAGAATATTCTTGTCAATGACGTCTTGGATAATATTTTTAAGGACAAAACAATGCTCGGTATCATGACCTATTGCCCGATGAAATTTGCAGAACTGATCTTTAAACCATCCCATGGTCACAGGAGGATTTGCTATCTTGGGGAGTCTAACCTTCCCTTTGGCTATCATGTATTCCAGAACTTGCTCCAGTGGCTGTTCTAAAGGAGTAAAATTGCGATCGTACCCCCAACCATCATGCTTTGGTTTTCCTTGGAATTTTAATTCGAATTGGACACTTGAGGAAGACTTGTCATCTCGCTTGTCCATTTTATCCTTCCAACTTGCGAGGTCATTTTTCTCTGAGTTTGGATTTCCTGAGCCTCCAGTATGATTTTTTCTACCTCCTCTTTTGTTTTGTCCATTTCTACTTCTGGTAGAATTGGTAGAAAATGTGGAGTGAGCCTTCAGAGACCCGACTGTATCTTTTGTGTGCATGTATTCCAAGAAACTCTCGAGTATTTGATCTAACGGGGCCATCTTGTGGTCCTGGTTTGGATCATCACGCTGCATCTCTTGTCGAGTACTTGATTTTTGCTGAGACTTGGATAAGACAATTGACCAGTACTCTTTCTCATTTTCAATGAAGAGATTCTTGTCGATATAATCTTGGACGATATTTTTAAAGACGAAACAATGTTCAATATCGTGCTCCGTTGTTTGGTGGAATTTGCAGAAGCGGTCTTTCCATTTCCCTAGGGCGACCAGAGGATTAGCAATTCTTGGAAGCTTAACCATTCCTTTGCTCAGCATGTATTCAAGGACCTCTTCGAGGGGCTGATATAGAGGAGTGAATTCGCGATCGTAACCCCAACCGTCATGTTTTTTCTTCTCTTTCTGTTGACTCAATTTTTCACTCTGCTTTAAAGATTTCTCTTTCTGACTTGTATGATTGCCCTTGTTATCCTTGCACCCCTCGCGGTGGGCCTTAACAGAATTTGTCTTTTTTGAATCCTGATTATTCCTGACGGGAGTGATGCTCTTGTAGAAATCTTTGCTCCTGAAGACCTTCTTGCCCTTGTCGCGGGCTTGCAAATCTTTAATCTTCTTTGCCATTTCCTTCAGCTGTATTTGGAACGGATCATCCATTGCTTGATTTTTCCCTTTATAGGTTGTCCCTTGCCTATGAGGGGGTCTTTGAAGTGCTTGCCAGACTTCATACTCTTTATCAGTGCCGCCTACTGATTCTGACTCATCAGATGTATCCTTGTGTTGGATATATTTCTTGGATAGTTTTAAAACTTTCTTGGCTGACCGGCCTTTTGCCCTCTGCTTGACCTGGATCTTTTCTGTACTAGCTTCAGCTTGTTCTGTCAACATTTTGGTCATCATCTCTTTGAACATAGCATATATCTGAGGGTCAACATCATCCTCTGCTTGCTGACCTTGACTTCTGACTGATCGGGGTGAGTCCATTTCCTCTTCTGAATTGACTGAGTATGCAACGCCTTCAACTGACGAGGTTTTCTTTTCGGACCTTGTCTGACCCACCGAGTATCACAAATGCTCTCCTGAATGTTACTGATGCTCTCTGCAGGGCAGAACTGATGGTTAGGCTTCTGAAGGAAATTTGGTTTGGAGGAAAATATTTGTTGAGAATTTTGGTAGACAATTGAAATAATATCCCATTACTAGGGATTGAGTCGTCACTGGGATTGCGACAATTGTGTTGCTATTCTTTGCAGGATAAACAACTGAAAATATGCCTTGTTACCTAGGCGAGGTCGTCAAACCAAAGTGAAATGTAAAATAAAAGAATTTTATTGAGAGGAAAAACATGATTTTATCAATAATACACTTGACAGAGGGGAGGGGGACAAACAATTTTCCACCACTCCAGATAATCAGAAGATACACGAGGACCAGGAAAAATAGTAAGACTGACAAAAGAATCCCAGCCATGTCTGGCAGAATGGTATGCTCTGGACCACTGATCTGATGTGAGATCGAATTCTGGCAGAACCCCTGATAGTGGACGAATCTCTACGCGCTTTTGCCTCTGAGAGAACTGCCTGATGCACCGCTCTGGATGATAGTATGCGCAGAAAAAGGGACCAAGTAGCCTGAATCGCTTGCCGTAAGCATAAGTGTATCTGGGAGGTGATTTGTGACGATCAAAGTAGTCCCATACGACTTCTTCCTCCTGAAGGTTGTCGATCAAGAACCGGTATCGCGCAACTGGAAGAAGCTTCTCTCCATTGTATCTGAATGAACTGGCTCGGGCGGGCACATGCCGGAGGAACCAAGACTGCAAGGCATAGGTGCATCCTTCGACTAGGATCAAATCTCCGAGTGCGAAACGAGTCAACCCTCGGTATAGAAAGGCGAGTGCGGCCATGGCTATTGAGAGGCGGCTGGTCTGTCGACTTCCCCATCTCCTTAGAAGCTGAACTATTCTGGTATCCATGTAATTCCGTCCATCGGGAAAGAAAGCTAATCCCACCGTGCACAGAACCATCGCGTGCTGAATTCTCTCTCGAGCTGTCTTGGACAACGAGCTGACTTCCACAAATGTCCCATACTGTCTGTAGATTTCGAGCAGGTCCACATATTCATTTTCATCTTCTTCAATCAGAGGCCAAGACTTGCGTCCCGTCATGCGAGCTAAAGCGTCTTTAGGGTCCTGACCCTTGACATTAATCAGAAACTGTTTCTCCAATGGATCTCCAGGCTGACCGGCTGGCTCGGGCAATCCCATAATCTCTGAAAATTCATCCATCAGTACTGTCATCTCGCCCCACGGGAACCAGAAGGTAGAAGTGCCCGGATTCCACCGCTCTGCTAGTGCATGGATCAAGTTGCCGTTGACTGTCTGCTTTCCCATTGCGGATGCCAGTTCCAATCCACACTCGTCCAGATGGTCCGGAAACATACGAGAGAAGTTTTTGAACCACGAATAATACCACCGGGGAAAGAAGGATCCGGTGCTGAGGACTCGATGTTCGGGAAGACGTTGTCGCACCTCGTAGGAGATGTGACCCTCAGGGAAGACTGAATCAAGCTGACTGGATGCCATCAGAATAGACTGGAAAACATGGAAGATTTGGAATAAGACTTGAGAAAAATACAGGAATTTTGAGAAAAATGCAGGCAGGATAAAAATAAAGCAGGAAATTCGAGATCCAGAAGA
The DNA here is from genome assembly GCF_984573655.1 of Nuphar pumila. Taxonomy (NCBI): domain Eukaryota; kingdom Viridiplantae; phylum Streptophyta; class Magnoliopsida; order Nymphaeales; family Nymphaeaceae; genus Nuphar; species Nuphar pumila. The sequence continues at coordinate 30,426,192 of NC_143262.1, read as the reverse complement.
CAGGAAAGATGGGAAATCACCTGGAGTTTTGAAGAAAATGAAGGAATTTTATGAAAATCGTCCAGGGTTTAATGAAATATAAGGAAGTACTTTATAAAATCAAGTGTTTTGAAAATCGTCCAGGATTTAAAACATAGACAGTACATGGACATGGACTGGGGAATTTTGAAAAATCGTCCAGTATTTTTAGAAAATATGACTATAACATATTCAATCACATTCTGCACAAACAAGTATGCATATACAGCATTCCCTAAAAGTTGACTTTAGATGCACAAATTTTAAAATGGCTGTGGGATCTTAATCCTAACTCTAAGGTTCAGATCATCTGTGTCCAATCCAGTTATGCCTATATACTCAAGCCAAGGCTCGATGTACGTGGCATAAAATCAATTTCTCCAGTTCTAGGTTCAAGTTTTCCAACATCCTTGAGCACCTGCCGATATACGTTGGACTATGGCCCTTGGTACGTGGCAGGGGGGTTTTCACCCAAATAAGTGGCCCAGTTGTGAGGCTCTGTCCCGAACTATGGTTCTGGAAGAGAGCCCAACAACATGAAGATCGGGACAATATAGGTGGGGTGGTTTTTGAAAAACATGAGCACATGCAATCAAACAGAAGGCTCTAAGTCCTAAAGAGATAGAATTTTGAAATATTTGAAGAAGCAAGCATTGTTTTCAATCAAACCTAGATTGAGGAGGGTTGTATTAGACCTAAGTCTATGTGAGCATGAAAATTTTCTCCTCAATATGGTCCTACCAAACCATACCTAGTCTATATGCATTCCATGTCAGCTGGGTTCAAGTCTAGGCTCCTAGGTTCACATGATATCATAAAGCAAAGCTGACATTCCATGGAAATCGATTTTGACAATTTGAACTAAGTAGAGCATTAGATTGATCAGGCAAAGACAGGTCCCATCACGGTCGCCAAACCTGTTATCATCGCAAAATTTTACTTTTGCAAATCAAACTGACCTTTAAAAAATGTTTTTGAAAATAACTCGCCTCCGTTTTAAAATGCGGGAAAATTCCGTAGAATGGGACTCGCCTGTCGGTACGAGGTTCAACCGTTCCTGCCACCTTTAACAGGGGTAATTGAACCAAGGATCAATCTTATGCTCTACTCTATTCAACTTGTCTAAATCATATTCTAATTTCTAAATGCACATAGAATCAGGCATGTGCTATGAATTTTCAGAAAATGCACATTTGAAAACATGATGTTTGCTTTGAATAACTGAAATACTTAGAATAGATATCACATGGAAAATCGTGAATTGTGATTTGAAATGTTCTTCTGAGAAAAGTAAAAATCGATTTCTGAAGAATCTAGAGGTTTTATGAAAATCGATTTTGCTATAAGACTTAGGAGATTTTGAGAAAATGAACTTCTTTGAATTGGAATTTGAATTGGAATTGGCAAATGCATGAAATGAATGAATATGGATTTGAGGAATTGAGAAATACCTTTTGTATTTTTGAGAAATGCAGTGCATTTTGAAGTTAGCCTAAGAGTGTAGGCTGAATGTGGTTAATGTGAAGATCATAAATCTAGATATCCTTCATATTCTGACTATGGCCATAAATACAAATTCCACCAAGTTTATAAACTTCATAGAAGCTAGTGCATGTGCCATTCGTGTAGACCATGGTGAATTTGTAAGAATATGCATGAATCATCATTCATCACACATTAAAATTATAAAAATAAGCTATATGCAATGCAACCTAAGCTAAGCAGGAAATGTAAATTCTTATTCCAAAGTTTAATTACAAATTACATCACTATTGAAATTTAAATACATGGAAAATAAAGTCTTCAATGTATCTGCAAAACTAGAAAACTTGGTTAATGAAAATATGTTGGCTTTTCTAGATTTATCCAACAATATCAGGAAATTGTTGGATTTTGCTAGATATAAGCCTTTTTGCCATGATTCCCTTAAATAAAAATGATAAAGTATGAAATAAAATTGAATAAATAAGGAAGATAAGATATGAAATTTCGAAATTGGGGTCCAAATGACCAAAATACCCCTAATAACAAGACTATGGCCTTGAAATTAGGGTTTTTAGAAAGATATTTTGATAAAATGCAAGTTTTGAAATTTGAATGGAATAAACTCAAACCAAATATACTATGATATGATTAAAAATATGAAATTAGGGTTAGGGATTTCGAAATTTAGGTCAAATGACCAAATTGCCCCCAATAGCAAGACTATGGCCTTGAAATCAGGGTTTTTAGAAAGAGATTTTGGTAAAAATTTAGGTTTTATACACTAAATGAAATCAAATGAGCACCAAATTAAACCTAAAGCATCCTAATATGATTATGAACATGATTAAACCCTAAAACCATATGCTTATGCACGAAAATCCAATAATATCACAAATTTTGTGATTTTTGCAGTGTTTTTGGATCTTTCAGGAACCCGGTTTTGCAATTTGCTCAATTCAGCCATCAAATGGATTCCAAAATCCATAAAAATTGGTACCTGCACTTTTTATAACCCTAATATCGGATTGGAATTATAAAAATAAATTTTTGACATTAAATTAATCCGAAAATTGCATTAAACCCTAAAAATATGCTATTTTTGACCTAATTCACCAACCAGTCTCAATCCCAGACCTGAACCATGGGTCAAATCTCCATGGACATTTATGAAATTTTACAGAGACTAACTAGGAAGGAAAACAAAGATTTCCCAATTTACAGATCGGAAAAATCATCTTCGGTTAGGGAGAAACCCTTCCGGCAATCTGAGCTAAAATATATCACTCTTAACAGGGATTAAAACAGCTATTCCAGATTGAAAATATAGACATAAATAGCAATTCTAAACACAAATATCTGAAATTTTAGTGGTGAACAGTAGACATAAAAATAACAATACTCATTTTTTACAGATCTAAAATCGGATCTGTGGTTTGGGATTTATGACTAACACAAGTCTGATTAGGGTTTTGGTAAACCCTAACGAGTTTTAAAATTAAAAACAGATTCTCTAAAAAGGGAAAAATACTAAACTGTGATCAAAAAATCCGAAAATTTCACAGAAGCCAGATCTATTCAATGTGAATCCATAGCACTTTACAGATCTAAAATCGGATATAAGATGAGAGAAATATCATCACAGCAAGTTACCTTCTTGATTTTAACCACAATTTTAAAGCTTTAAAAACCCGATTTGATGTCTGATTTTTTTGACAGGGTTTCCGACATCCAAAACCTCTGATTTTTCTACAGTAACTCAATAACTCATGCATTCATCACATATAAACAAATCAGAAATAAACAATGAGTGCTTCAATCCGAAATAATATCATCTTTACTGTTCTAAACCTAGAACACACAGAAATTTAAGAAACTTGGAAAACCATGCATTAACTAATGTAAATAAATAAAATAAACCATAAACAGTAAAAAAAACTTATTTCTATGCTATAGAACGTAAAACAAACATGAATAAACCATGAAAATAAATTAAAAACAGGGAATCAATGGCTGAAATTTGATATCACCTTTAAAACATAGATTTAACCCATTAAAAAGGGTAAATCATATATTTTATTGGTTAATAATGCAAAGAATCATGTTAAAATCAATTCTAATGGATTAAAATCCCTGTAAATCATCCAAAACAGGGTTAGATCACCTTCTTGGACCGTTCCTGCTGGTTCTTGATGGTTCTTGAGGTGAAACCATGGTTGATCTTCCATAAGGAGGGGTGTCCAAGCCTAAATCTAGGTTTAAAGCATTAAAAAGCATTAAATAAAATAAGAAAAGTGAAGAAGTTCATACCTTGGAGTTGCAGCAATGGAGGAAGGGCTGGAGAGGAGAGAGAAGCTCCAAGAATCCAATAAGAGAGAGATGGGGAAAATCGACCCCCTTATGGCCTCTATTTATAATAAAAAATTAGGTTTTAAAATCAAGTTTTTTTTTAAAAAAAATTTGGACTCTAACAAGGGGGGGCGATTTTGGGGTGGAGTTACCTAACTACCCCTAGTCTAAATTATCCTAAATAATGCCTAATTAACCCCTAGCTAATCCTAAAAATCCCCCAAATGTGGTGCCACTTGGCATTCTCTCACATTGGGTTTTTAAAACACTTTTAAAAACCTTTAAAAACACTAGTTTTAAAAACTAACTTTCAAAAATGAGTTTTTCAAAATGGTTTTGACTCTTCTAAACCTCTAACACTAACCAAGACATCAACTAACCCTAGTCTAGCCCTGACTTACTCGAATATGGCGCCACCCCGGGTGGGCCCTACTTGAGTTTTTTTCAAAAAGCGATTTTAAAACTTGAAATTGAAGGAGTTTTCAAAAGATTTTCAAAAGTAAACTTAAAATTAGGATTTTTGAAATGTCATAAGGTCCTAACTGAGTTAGAATTCCTCTGGATATGGTGCCAACTGAGCGGGCTCACATCGAATTTTGAACATTTTTGAAATAAACACTGAAAATGGCTTTGAAAAGGGGTTAAAATCAGTATTTGAAATTCAAGATCTTTGAAAATAGGGTCTCAAGCGAACTGGAACTCCGGGTTAGAGTCCTGAACTCTTAGGACTCTGAGATTTTAGATTTTAAAAGTCAAATGAAAGAATTTTCAAAAGATTTTATCAAGAAATGATGAAATAAGTCAGAAAACACAGTCAGGGTTAGACTCCTAACTCGACCGAACTCTAAAATAGAGTCCTGAACTAACTGGACTCTGTGAAATGACCTAAATTTTGAAAACAAACGAAAAAGATTGAGAATGGAAGTAAAACAGACTTAAAAACCAAACTTCTGACCGGATTGGGACTCTGAGACAGAGTCCTGATCGGACTGAAACTTTCAAAAATTTGAGAAATTTGATGAATAGAGGCATTCAGAAGCGACACCATCTAAATGGGTCTCATCTGTGAATTGAAATCGATTAAAGTTTGAATTTGAAAGGAATCCAGATTGTTTTCTGAGAAAATATTTCGAAATACAAAGTCCTGGGGTTGGAAAATGACAGAGTATTGAATAAAAACCCAGGTTTTGAAATTGATTTTGAAATAAAGCTTTAAAATTCAAATCTGGGTTGAATGTTTTGAAATAGGAGTGCTGGATCTCGAAAATGAGATGCAATGTCATACAATGCTATGCAGAATGCGTGCAATGACATGCAATGATCTGTGATGACTTATGAAATGGACAAACACTGGATGAAGGTAAAAATTTGGTGTGTTTACACTTATGATTTTCAAATTCAACTTTAAATTTTGAATTCAATTTTAGAATTTGATTTCTAGATCTTCGATTTTAATGCTCTTAAATTCATTTCAAATTCTTGAATTTCAAAATCGTCATCTTATTGGTGACATCCTTTAATAAATCACTATTGTGATTTACCGTGTCTTTCCATAAATCATCGTGTGATTTATAATGAGTTTTAGCAAATCATCCTACGATTTATGGTATTATGATTTATCGCGTCTTTCAGAAAATCACTGTTGCGATTTACAACATTCTTCAATAAGTTTTAAATCAATTTTTGAACTTTTGGGCCGTTTCTTAAAGGATGTTTTCAAAAATCCATTCCCAAAATCACTTGGAAATTCTCAAATTTTCTGAAGCATTTCTAAAAGTATGCATGCTTTCAAGTTCAAAATCATAGCACAAGCATGATTCAATGTGCATTTAGGACTTAAAATAAATACTTAGATAATATTTTAGCTAAGCAAAAAGACATAAATTTGATCATTGGTTCGATTACCATTGGTAAAGGCGCCAGGAACGGTTGAACATCGTACCGATGAGCGAATCCTGTCTCTCTATTTTCCTGCATCTTTTTTAAAACCGAGGCGAGTGATTTTTTTAAAACATTTCTTTGATCAAATGAGACCTTGCAAAAGGGTTCCTCTCTCTTCTTCCTTTTCTTTTCTCTTTTCTTTTCTGTCTTTTATTTCCCCTTTAAAAAGAGAAATAGAGGCTAGAAAGGCAAAGAGAAGGAAAAGAGGAACAAGAGGAAAAATTTTGCATGATCACAGGCCTCCTCTGAAATCAATTGATTCCTCATTCCATGAACTAAAGATAGGATGATATGTGATATATGATGAATATAAAAGGCAATGTATGAACCATAGTAAAACAGGAATGAACAAAAAATAAAAAAAATGCTAAGACAATGTTGAATGAAAATCAGGTGCTGAGAAAATAAATGAAACGTCCAATGATATTAACAATTGTAAACCAGATATAAAATGTATTATGCTATGCACTTGATGAGGGAGTATAGTGCACAGATGAATGCTGTGTTGGATGCACCGATCTGATGCTATGAATGTAAATGCAAAGGATATCGATGAAATGAATATAAGAAAAAAAATGCAGATACCGAGCTAGTCAATGTGGGGAAAAGGAAAAATATGAGAGAAGAGGGATTATATAGTAGATATTGGAACAAGGTGTGATAAACAGAGGATACAACAAATGTAAACGATGTGCTGATGATGTGAATCAGATGAAAATTAACAGACGAAAACATATAAAGGATGCACAAATGCAGAGATGTCAATAAAATGCGAGAATGAGTGCAGATGTGCAATAAGGAAAGGTGCTGGTGTGATCTAATGCAGAATGACCACGATGCTATGAAACAGATGCGAGGATGATGGCGATGTATGATAAACAAATTATGTAGGAGACATAATGAACAAATGCAGTTATGCAATGTAACAGAAATCAAATGAAACAAAGGAACAAATGATGATGCCAATGGATCAAATGCTTATGCGATGAACAAAAATTTTAAAATAATGATGTGGAGATGAACCAAATGCTGATATGTGGGGAATATAGCAAATCCAAAGTGAAAAGGAGGACGCAAGAAAATGCATAAGCAAATGGAAATACAACAATGAATTATAAAAGGAAAATTGAAGCATAAGTATAACGAAAATGAGAATGGGATCAATACTTTGTTGCAGCATGCACATCGATGCTGCTATAGACAGATCGATGTTGCATCTTGTGCTTTTCGACAGACAATGGAGAATGAAGAAAAAAAAACAAAACCAATGCTTTGCAAAATCAAAAGAAATCGAGAAGAAGAAATGCTAAAATGCAAATTCACAAAAAAATAAAGGGGGAGAGGGGATGATTCTCACCGTGTCTTGGCCGAGGTTGAAAGAAGATAGGTGATTCCTATGTATGCTAATGCTGCTGGACTGATCTCCTTCAGTCGATCAAGAAGAGAAAAACCGGAGGAAAAAGGAGAGAGAGAGGGAAAAGGAAGAAGGAGAAGAAGAGAGGAAGGGGAAAAGGAAAAGAGAGAAAAGGGAAAACTTCTTGCAAATGCCAACCAGGAGAGTCTCTTTGCAATACTCAATGCATCCCTCCCTTCTTCGATTGTTGTTATATAGGAGGAGGCCATTGCACCCTTTTTCAAAAATGGCCCCTAAAGCGTTTAAAATTTTTCAAGAAAGGGGTTTTAATTACGAGAATTTTCAAAACCCAAAAGCTTACTTTTCTGAAATTTCGTCCCCTTTGTATTTTTTTGAAAGAAAACCTAAAATATAAGAGAAATGCGGGGAATTTATCCACATGGAGTTTTTAAAGGATTTTATAAAATATTTGCTCTGAAATTTGAGAATTTTACAAAAGAGAGCTTTTGAAATAATAGAGTTAATTTTAAAAATTGAATTTTCAAAATGGATTTGGATCTGAGATTTTTGAGTAAATATCGAGTTTGAATCTCGAACTGAGGAAAAATGAGAAGAATGGATCCAAATGGAGATTGGATCTGAACGAAATACCTGAGCCATACAGAGAATTGATTTTGGATTTTTAGATTTTGAATTGAAAACAAGAGAATCGGGCTCAAAATTGGATTTGGATATCTGATATGGATCCGAGAATGGGTCAAATATAGAAAATGAAGTTGGGATTCAGACCTTCAACAAGGAAGTGAATCTGAGAAATAATTAGAAATGGACTCAATTGCCCTTTTGACCGACTCAGAAGGTGGGTCCTAGGGGCAAAAAGGAAAATTTTGAAACTTTGAAAATTTTGGGGTGTTTACACCCCTCTATTCATTTGATCTAAAATAACCATTCTCAGATTCTAATCATTTGTCTCATTCTACAGAGAGCATTTGCAATTCTGTATGGTTCAGACAAGGTTCGGCAAGAAAATCACACTCATCCAACATACCAGTTATTCTTCTGCATTGGAGCAAGAAATGGGTTCTCCAAGATTTGCCAGAGGACAGAGTCAGACTGATAGGGATGGCATCGATTCAGTCGCATATCAGCTGTTTAAGAAAATGATGATCAAAATGATGTCTGAGCAAGCTGATGACAATTCCAGAAAGGTTCTCATCGAGAAGAAGGCATCTGTCACCTTCTCCAAAAGCATCACTAGCAATAGTAGCAACACGAGAGGTTCTAAACCTGGCAGAAGCAACAATGGAGGAGAAAGGAGAAGCACCTTCAAGCAAGACAATAAGCCTTTCTAATCGAGTTCTCGCCATAAATCAAACACTCAAGAAAAAGCGAAGCATGACAATTGGAGTTTCACTCGTGATTTCAATCCTCTTGATCAGCCGCGTGAAGAAATGCTCAAATATATGCTAGCCCAGGAGATGATTAAACTTCCAAAAATCGCTAATCTTATCATCATGAGAAAATTTAAGGATCAATTCTGCAAATTCTATCGGGCAACGGGACATGACACTAAGCAATGTTTCATCCTTAAGAACATCATTCAAGATCGCATCGACAACAATCTTCTTTCTAAAGATGAAGTAAAGGACCAGTCGACTGTCGTAACCAAGTCTTTCCAATCCAGTCCTCAGCAGAAAGCAAGCACCCGACAGAAGATAAAACATGACAGTTGGGGTTACGATCACGAATTTACTCATCTAGATCAGCCCCTTGAAAAGATCATGGAATATATGCTGGTCAAGGGAGTGGTTAAACTCTAAAAAATTGTTGACCCTCCTTTCACAAAGAGCAAATGGAAAGATTGATTTTGCAAGTTTCACCAAGCAATGGGGTATGATATCGAACATTGTTTCATCTTTAAAAACATCATGTAAGATTATATTGACCGAAAGCTTCTTGTAGAAGGCAAGGAGGAGAGTCAACCAGCTAGCTTGTCAACATCTTTCCTGACCACTCAAGAGGATGATGACGCCAATGTTCCCTCATCTCTTTCATTTTGCTTTTGTTGCTTTGAAGGAACAATTTAGTCTCCATTTGCCATCTTTTCTCTCCAAGGCATCAATAAAATCATCAATTTTTCTCATAGATGGTGCCATCTTCTTTATATATTATTGCGCTTTGTCCTTTTGCAAATTGTTTTTATGAGGAGCGATCTCTTTCAGAGTGCATTCCGAATCAATCAAGTAGCGCATTGCCAATTTTTATCTTATTATCTTAAGAGAACATTTGACAAATATCAATTACTTATCTTTCGTCCAACATCTTACTCCCTAGTTACACCGGGGCATTTTTGAAAATTTGTCTTTACTTCAAAACGTCCTGTATGCATGCAGGATCAAACAAAATCTTTTATCATTCATTTGCATTTGTTTGCATTCATTTGCATTTGCATCGAATTTATACCCATTCAGGATAAGTGATGAATCCCGAGACCTCGACAGTTGTCCAAGTCATTGTGAGGGTGAAGATTGAAAATCTCCAATCACAATCATCAAGCACTTTCAAAAAACCAGTCTTTTCTAAATTTGACCTTCGGGTCAAGTCTTTTATTAAAACCATTTTCGCCAATCTTGCCAAAATCAACCTTCGGGTTGAGCCTTTTCCTAAATCCAGTTTTTACTGGTCGAACTCTCTAAATCCGATTTTTACTGGTTAATGTTTTTGAACCCAATCCACACTGGTCTAGTTTTTCTTTGAAGATTTGAGTTTCGACTCAAATTTTTTGGTTGCCTTTAGGATTCGAGTTTCGACTCGAATTTTCTTTCCTATAAATCCTCATTGGTCTAATTTTTTCTTCAGGATTCAAGTTCCGACTCAAATTTTCTTTCCTTCAAATTCCAGAATTGTTCTAGAAAATCTGAGTTCTGACTCGAATTTTCTTCCAAATCAAATTCATCTAGTTTTTCTTTAAAGATTCGAGTTCTGACTTGAATTTCCTGCTTTCAAATTCCAAAATTGGTCTAGAAAATCTGAGTTTTGACTCAAATTTTCTTTCAAATCCAATTCTTCTAGTTTTCTTTTAAAGATTCGAGTTTTAACTCGATTTTTTTTCCTTCAAATTCAAGAAATTGGTCTAGAAAATCTGGGTTCTGACTCAAATTTTCTTCCAAATCTAATTCGTCTAGTTTTCCTTTAAAGATTTGAGTTCTCACTCGAATTTCCTTCTTTTAAATTTTAGAATTGGTCTAGAAGATCTGAGTTCTGACTTGAATCTTCTTTCAAATCCAATTTGTGTAGTTTTCTTTTGAAGACTCAAGTTTTGACTCGAACTTTCCTTCCAAACCCATCTTTGCGTTGGTCCATTCACCAAATCCATTGTTCGTGTTGGTACTTTTTTAAAATCCATTATTTGTGCTGGTACTTTTTTAAAATCCAATGTTTATGTTGGTGCATTTTCAAAATCCAATGTCTGTGCTGGTACTTTTTCAAAATCCAGTGTTTGTGCTGGTACTTTTTCAAAATCTGGTGTTCGTGCTAGTACTTTTTTAAAATTTAGTGTTCATGCATGTACTTTTTCAAAATCCAATGTTCGTGCTAGTACTTTTTTGAAATTCAGTGTTTGTGCTGGTACTTTTTCAAAATCCAGTGTTCATACTGGTACTTTTTCAAAATCCAGTGTTCGTGCTGGTACTCTTTCAAAATCCAGTGTTCATGACGGTACTTTTTCAAAATTCAGTGTCTGTGCTGGTACTTTTTCAAAATCCAGTGCTCGTGCTGGTACCCTTTCAAAGTCCAGTATTCATGCTGGTACTTTTTCAAAATCCAGTGTTCGTGCTAGTACTTTTTCAAAACCCAGTGTTCATGATGGTACTTTTTTAAAATCTAGTGCTCGTACTGATACTTTTTCAAAATTTAGTGCTCGTGTTGGTACTTTTCCAAAATCCAGTACTCAAGTTGGTACTCTTTCAAAATCCAGTGTTCGTGCTAGTACTTTTTAAAATCTAGTGTTCGTATTGGTACTTTTTCAAAATTCAGTGTTCGTGTTGGTACTTGTTCAAAATCCAATTTTCGTACTGGTCGCTCTTTTAAAATTTAGTCCTTATGCTGGTCTCGCATCAGGATTCAGGCTCAATGCCAATTTCAGACCTGCCAGCCAATCAATCTTTATCAGACCTTTGGGTCACTCAAGTTTATCAAACTGACCTTCGGGTCACCAATTTTGTCAGTCAAACCTCTGGTCAACAATTTTGTCAGTCAGACCTCTGGTCAACAATTTTATTAAGCAAACCTTTGGGTTATCAATTCTATCAAAGTCTATCATTTTCCAACCTTCGGGTTATATTTTGCCAATCATGGTCTTCCAGAATGCGACCCTCATGTTGGACTCGTCTCCAATTGGTCCAATATCAATTATCAATCATTTTTCTTGCGAGGGACCCTTTTTCTAGGGAGACTTCGAGGGAGCTTGTTCCTTTCGCATGCAATTATTGTTTGTTCATTGAACCACTTTCTAGGGAGAGTTTGAAGGGACTCGTGTTTCACGAACAGTTTGCAAGACAATTTTTTATTATCACACAAAGGACCCTGTTTCCAGAGAGAGTTTCGACAGAAGCTCGTTCTCCTTGTGGCCCCTCTATAAACACCCCAAAATTTCCTCATCCATGCTTAGACAACCCTCCTCGTGCAGTGCCAACCGTGGTAGGTTAGTGTAGGAGTCAAACCTCGAGCCTGTGTCAGAAAATTACCATTTTACCCACTTTTATTAAAGAAATTACCATTTTACCCCTAGGTCATCCCAGACCCCAGTCAGTCGGAGTCAACCAAGCTCATTTGTAAGCTCAAAACAGTTAGAATATCAGTCATTTCAAGCTCACCTGAGCTCATAATGAACAAACTATTTTTATTTCTGACCATTCCTGCCAAAATAAGATCATTTCTTCAGAAATGAGCTCATTTCTCACTCTAATCCAAGTCAATTGTCTCTGAGTCAGTCATTCTCAGTCAATCCTGTTCCCTTGAGTCTAGCTTAAGCTCATCAGGAGTTCAAGTGCTCCAGTTTCAGTTCAAAACCATTTTCAAGTGTCTAGGAGCCCATTTTAGCCCAATTCAGCTCATTTAGCTGAAATTGAGCTAAGTCCAGTCTGTTGAGTTAGTGTTCGAGCTTCAATTTTAGTTCATCTCAGTGTTATTGATCTTTGTTCCAGCTCAAACCTAGATCTAGTCTGCAATTCACTTCACTCCAGTGACCATTTCTCACAATTTCTCTAAGAATGCCAGCTTTTCTTAATAATTCAGTCCGGGAGTTCAGTTGAGTCAGTGTTTTGTTAGTTCAGTTGAGTTCTAAAACCCTAAAACTCAGCTCAATCCAGTTCATTTCAGTTTAAACCAGCTCAAATCTCAATTTTCAGTGTCGCTCTGGCCCGATAGAGACAAAAATTATTTCTTGAACTATTTTGCCAATTTTTATCAATTTTATCACTTTCTGAACTGGTACAACTATCAATCGGGGTCTAATATTCAAAATTCTTCATTCAGGGTTTACATTTCGCATAGCATTTCATGTCATTTCTTATCATTTCATAACATTTCATCACATTTCATTTCATTTTTGAGATCCAGAACTCCAATTTTATAAATTCCAATCCAGATTGAGTTTTTAAAGTTTTTAGAAATCAATTTCAAACCCTAGGTTTCCAAAATTAACATTTTTACCCCTAAGATTTTAAACTTGGAAATATTTTCTCGAGAAAAACAATCTGAATTCCTTTTAAAGTCAAATTTTCAAATTCTAAACTGGATTTGCTTCGCAACAGGGTATAAAACTTCAAATTCTAAGCTCATTTCAAAAACTGCGAAAAAAAGCTCATTTCATCTAGAAATTTTCTGAGAGACCATTCTATCCCTCTGACCTTCAAAATGAATTTCAAAATCACTCTGGTCTCAATCCAAGGTGGCGCCACCATGAATTTTATTTCCTTTCATTGGAAAAGAAAAAAATATTTCTTTTACTCTCTTTTCATTTTCTTTTTGTTTATTATTTATTTTGTTTTTATTCCATTTTTTTTAGAGAGGTGGGCCCCACAAGGGGGGGTCGACCCCCTCTCTCTCCTCCAATTTCCTTTCCTTTCTCTTTTTTCCCTCCTCTTCTTCTTTCTTTCCTTTCTTCCTTTTTCTTCTTCTTCCTTCTTTCCTTTCTTCCTTTTCTTTTCTTCTTTCTTTCCTTCCTTCTTCCTTCTCCCCCTTGGTCGACCAACACTTTTCCCCCTTCTTCTTACTTCCCTCTCTTCTTTCTTTCTTTTCTGTTCCCTTCTTCCCCCTTTCCTTTCTTCTTTTCCTTTTCTTTCCTTCTTCTTTTCTCTCCTTTCTTTCTTTTCCTTCTCCTTGGTCCAGCCACCTTATTACCCTACTTCACTTTCCATTCCTCAAGGAGAATACGCCCAGCCCCCTTAGCTCTCTCTCTCTCTCTCTCTCTCTCTCTTTCTCTCTCTTTTGGTCCCTTAGTGGCTTCAGCCACCGGTTCCCTTATAGCTGCAGTCATCATCACCTCCAGCCGCAGCCACATCGTCAACCTCCTCCTTCAACCGTGGTGCAGCTCCTCCAATCGGTTTCCACCTCTGGACAACACCACCTCCAAGGTAGCTCCAGTCGACGCCACTTCTTCCAACCGGCTCCCAACAACCAGCCTCCTTCAGCTTCCCCTATCACAGTAGATTTGTTCCAGCCACAACTGCTATTACTTTAAATCCAACCTTTACCTTCCTTAATCAAACCAGTCCACCGTGACAAGGTAAGAACCCCTCATCCCTATGATTCTTCTTTATGATTCTAGCATAAAGCCCGGTACAAATCATATCCACCTAGTGTAAAGGCCACGTTCTCTAGTTTATCATGATGTAAAAATTTGATTTCTCATGACAATGCTATGCTATTTTCTTATTTTATCATAACATGAAGTCTTGATTCTCCATCACAATGCTAAGTAAAAGAGGTGACCTATCCAATAAGTGGATCGGGTCCCTCCCTTTTAAGAGCATACATCAAGTTAAATACTAACTCCCTGATTTACTTTCTTTTAGTCATGTTTTCCACATAGATTTCATGTTCTTGATGCATATCATTCAAGCCTATATTGTCATCTAGATCTCATTTTGCATACTTAGGTTAGTTTATTTAGGTTTCTTTATTGTTCTTACAAATTTCAGTCGTATGCCTAGTTTATTTATTATTTTATATTTAAATTCTAGTCGATAAATCCTAAAAAAATTATTTATGTGTGAATTTTCTTGTTATTGATCCCCTACCAAAAATCTAGATTCATTTAAGGTCATAACCCCAACAAACCAATCGGATTCCAAACTGAGTTTTAAACCCTCAGGAATTTTCAAACCTCTCTTTAGCAGAGTTGTCAGCCCGAGATCTCCCAAATTGATGATCTGATTCATCCAAAAAAAAACAGTGGATCCCTGTTAGAACCTATTATTTTCTAGTATTTTCTTAGATTTTTATAAGGAGATTTGGTTTCTGACAAAAATCAAATTTCCCAGGCCCTTGTGAAAATCTCAAATTCTCCTTGTCAACGCCTAGACCAACTCTAATCGGCTGTGATGCTTTAATCCGTAGGTCAGATGTCAAAACTGTCAACAGTGGAGTTGTTTCTAGTGAACTCCTTTGTCATTTCCCAAAATTTTAGGATTTTTAAGGTTCATATTCTCAGTTTTCCAGATTTTATAAATTTACCATTGAATTCCCTGTTAGATATATTTTATCAGAATTAGAGGTCTGATAAACCTCTGTGTCCATCCAAACCGTTCATTTAATCCCAAAACAGTCAAAAAAGGAATTGTTCCCCTGTTTGTCAGGGACATTCTACCAAAATTGCAGTCATTTTCTTCAATGTTTGCTATTTTTCCCATAATTTTTTTGAAAACCTGTTAGTCTGCCCTAAGTCCTAGAGTTGCCGAATTCTGATCCGACTTGTCGGAGCTGTCAAGCTCCGACCATAGGTCAAAACCAGAATCTATAAAAGAAAAAAATATTTGCCTAACTGTCCTTTATCACTGCATAAAATTTATAGGATTTATATGGTACTTTAGTACCCGAAATTCAATTTAGATTTAGAGTTTTAGGCGAAATTTTGATTTTTAGGATTTTTAGTTAAGTTTTATATTACAAAATATCAAAAAAATATATTTTTGAGTTCCATTATATTTTTAAGGTTAGTCTAGGTGTCCATGCCAAATTTGGTGTAATTTAGAGTTTATTTGCTTTGTGTGTTAGTTAATCTTTAAATTCATAGGCGAAAATCAAGCAAAAATCAAGTTAAATTCAATATTTTGTGATACTTTTGCCATTTTAAGGTTTTTATCATGTGAATAAGAATATAGTATCATATTAGTGTCAATTTCAATATCATTTACATTACACATTCCAATTTTTTGCTAAATTTATTTTAGAAAACCCTGGTTTCAAGGCCATAGTCTTGTTATTAGAGGCATTTTGGTCTTTTTGACCTTAATTTCGAAATTCCAATCTTTAATTCTCTAAATTTTCATGCATATCATCATATTTTATCATATTGTGTTTCATTTTATTTCATTTGGTTTTCGAATTTCCAAATTTTATAAAAAATCTTTTAGAAAACCTTGATTTCAAGGTCATTAGGGGTATTTTGGTCATTTTTACCCCAATTTCGAATTTCCAAGTTTATTTTCGAATTTGATTACTTATTTCTCATGTTTATATCAGGGTTGTTATCATCGCAAATTTTTTCCCCCTCCCTGCGAGAGAGAGGAACGATTCTGTGAGTCAAACTCGACCAAAGTTTTGAAAATTGGTTTTGAAAATCACTCGCCTCTATTTTAAAAATTTGCGGAAAAACTCCGTGGAATGGGATCCGCCTGTCGGTACGAGGTTCAACCGTTCCTGGCGCCTTTACCAGGAGTAATTGAACCAAGGATCAAATGTGCACTTTGAGTAAGTTAAATTATCTAAATCATGCTCTATTTTCCTAGAATGCACAGAAAATCAGGCTTGTGCTATAAAATTTTGAAAATAATGCAAGCTTTTGAGAAATATGATGTTTGCTTTAGAAAATTGAGATGTATTTGGGAAATGATTAGAAAAGTGCTTGAAAATGGAATTCCTGGGAAAATCATTGAATTTCATTGAAAATCAGAAATTTGGATTGAAAAATGAATTCTCAGGAAAACGGGAATTTTGAGAAAATCGATTTGAGGATTTGGATTGCTTTTCTGAGGAAATGGATTTGAGAATTCTGAGAAAATCAAGAAGTTCATTGAAGAATGACTTTTGAAATAGAAAATGGATTCTCATGAAAATCAGATCTTTGAGAAAATCGATTTTGAGATTTGAAAATGGAATTGAGAATGTGAAAATCTTGGGAAATCATGATTTTAAACTTGTAAATACTTTGAAATCTCATTTGAAAATTCAGAGTTATGAGAAAATCAAATCCTGAGAAAGACTTGGAAATTTTTGAGAAAATCGATTTCTTTGAAATAAAATTGGGAAAAGAGTTTGAAAATGATGCAATTTGAATGAAGGAATACGAATTTATAAGATATTTCATTAAGGAATTGGGAAAATCCTTTTGAAACTTTGGGAAATGCAGTGCATTTTTGAAATTAGCCTAAGAGTGTAGGATGAATGTGGTTAATATGAAGATCATAATTCTAGGTTTCATTCGTATTATGGCTATGGCCAAAAATACAAATTCCACCAAGTTTATAAACTCCATAAGAGCTTATGCACGTGCCATTCGTGTCAACCATAGTGATTTTGAAAAAATGTGCATATGTAGCATACATCAGACATTAGAAATTTGCAGGAATTAAACTATATGCAATGCAGTCCTATTCTAAGCTTAAAATAACCCTTAGGTGATTGAGGAGATATGAAAATTGAGAGGATTTTTCTGTATCACCCAGGATATTTCGACTGCCTTATTTTTCAAGAATGATCTTTAAAAATGTGTCATTGACTGCGATCAATACCGATCACTTATGGCTTTGCAACAACATTGAATTTTCTTTGCTGGCCATATCGAGGATTTATTCTTCATCCTTTTGGTTGGCCAATAGAAAGATTTTGAATTTTGAATCCTTCTTCGCGAAAGCTTTGTCCTCTCGGAAGTAATACTGAAGGTATTCTGAGGTAATGTTTTTTATGCAATAAAGGTTTTGAAATCAACAAATATTTAATGACAAATTGGCAACATATTCTTGGGATCTTTGGTGAAAGAAATTGCTTGATATCCGAGTTGACACATCAGTGAGATTCTGGATGAGGATCCAACACGAACCTGAACTCTAAAGGCAAATCCAATACAAAATCGGAATTCTGAAGCTAAGTCCTAGCACAATGCAGGATTTTGAAGGTAAGTCCAACTCGGAGGTTGGTTTTGAAATAGTGACCGAGTCGAATCTCAGATCTTATAAGGAAAGCTGGAAAATTTGAGTCGAAACCCGAGTCTTCAAAGGAAAACTAGAAAGTTTGGTTTTGGAGGAAAGAAAATTCGAGTCGGAACTCAAATCTTCGAAGGAAAAACTAGACCCATTTGGATTTAAAGGAAAGGAAATTTGAGTCGAAACTCGAATCCTAAAGGAAAAACTGGAAAATTTCAGAAGGAAAGGAAATTCGAGTCGGAACTCGAACCCTAAAGGAAAACTTTATCCAATTTGGATTTAAGAAAAAGAAATTTGAGTTGGAACCCGAATCCTAAAGGAAAAACTGAAAAGTTCAGAAGGAAAAGAAATTCGAGTCGGAACTCGAATCCTGAAGGAAAAACTTAGACCAATTTGGTTTTAAAGAAAAGAAATTCGAGTCGGAACTCGAATCATAAAGGAAAACTAGATCAATTTGGAAGGAAAAGAAATTCGAGTCGAAACTCGAATCCTGAAGGAAAAGTAGATTTATTTGGAATGAAAAGAAATTCGAGTCGGAACTCGAATCCTGAAGGAAAACTAGACCAATGTGGACACTAAATTTTAAAGTGTACCAGTGTGAACATCAAAATTTGAAAATGTATTAGTACAAGCATTATGTTTTGAAAAATTACCAGTACGAATACTGGGTTTTGGAAAATTACCAGTACGAACACTGGGTTTTGAAAAATTACTAGCACAAACACTGGATTTTGGAAAATTACCAGCATGAACACTGGGTTTTGGAAAATTACCAGTACGAACACTGAGTTTTGAAAAATTACCAGCACAAACACAGGGTTTTTGAAAAATTACCAGCATAAACACTGGATTTTGGAAATTTACCAGCACGAACACTCAGTTTTTGGAAATTTACCAGCACGAACACTCAGTTTTTGAAAAGTTACCAGCACGAACACTGGGTTTTTAAAAAATTACCAACACTGGATTTTGGAAAATTGCCAGCATAAAAACTGGATTTTGGAAAATGAACCAGTACAAGCACTATTTTTTTAAAAAAAAAATTATCAGTACGAACACTGGGATTTTGAAAATTACCAGTACGAGCACTGGGTATTGAAAAATTACCAATTGATTTTGATGAAAGATTTTCAGTCTTCACCCTCATGCTGACTTGGACAACTGTCGGGGTCTCAGGATTTATCCCTTATCCTGAATCTTCTCATGATCGTGGGAGGATCTGTGGCTTTTGGGAGCTTTACCATTTCTTTGATCAACATATATTCAAGGATTTCATCAAGAGGTTGCTCAAGAGGAGTAAACTAGCGATCGTCACCCCAACCATCCCGTTTTATCTTTTCTTTCTACTGACTCAATTTTTTAATCTTCTTTGAGGACTTTTCTTTCTGACCTGTATGATTGCTCTTGCTATTTTTGTAGTCGTTGCGGCTGACATTGGCAGAGAAGGTGAAATTTGCCTTTTTCTTTGAATCTTGATTATTCTTAACGAGGGTGATGCCATCATAGACCCCATTCTCTATTCCCATCTTGAGCAACTCGGCCCGTTCAGTAAGCTCAATGAAAGATTTGGAAGGCGAGATGGAGATAAGACCTCTCAAAGGCTGTGAGAAATTGTTCAAAATAATCTGGAGTGCGTGCTCCTCTCAGATGGGATTTCTCATTTTATTGCAAGTGCCCCTCCATCTGCAGATGAAGTTTCTAGCTTTCTCATTATCTCTTTGCTTTGTATTATAAAGATGGTTTAGCGTTGGCAGCGCTTCGATGTTGAAAAAGAATCATTCAATGAACAGATTGACCACTTTATCAAATTCCTTCATCTCGATGAGATTGAGGTGTTCTGAGTACCATTTAGCAGCCATTCCCTCCAGGTTGCAAGGGAAACAAAGGAAGAGAGCTCGATTGTCTTGCTTGAATCAGTTGCATTCCGTAAAGAACATAGCCAAGTGAGCCTTGGGATCGCCAGTCCCATCAAATTTGATAAATTTATGAGGGAGATCTTCTAGGCTGTCATCCTCGTCTAAACCCATAGAAATCTTTGCTTGTGAAAATCCTTTTGCCCTTGTCGCGGGGTTGCAGATCCTTAACCATTTTGATCACGTCTCTGAGTTGTGACTGGTCAGAGTCATTAGCAGACTGATCTTTTAGCTTATTGGCTGACCCCTGCCCCTGAGTCATCTTCTGAGAAGCTTGCTGAGCCTCACACTCTTTATCAGTGTCACCTTTTGATTCTGCTTCTTCAGATATATCCTTATATTGGATACGCTTCTTGGATATCTTCAGTTGTTTCTTTAATGTTCGACACTTGATCTTTTTCTTGGTATAAATCTTTTCGGAACTGGTCCCTGCTTGCTCTGCCATCATCTTATTCATCATCTTTTGAAACATGGCATACACCTGAGGATTGACACCATCATTGGCTTGTTGACTCTGGTTCCTAGCAGATCGCAGAGAATCCATTTCTTGCTCGCTGCTACTGTTAGGGCACTCATGTGATGTTGTTTTCTTCCCGAATCTGGTCTGAACCATTCTACGACGTCAAAACTCTCTGTCAGACAAATGGAATGATTAGAATGAGGGAAAATTTCTTGAAGACAATGACTTGAAGAATAGAATAAAAATAATGGATGAAGATCTGAAATTGGGTTGACAATCTGAAGGATATCCCTTTACCAAGGATGGGGATTATTGTTGGGATTGCGATAATTGCGTTGTTATTCCACGAGAGGAAATAAACAACTGAGATATGCCTTGTTACCTAAGCGAGGTCGTCAACCATGAAGAAAAAGATATTTTTGAAGAAATATAATAAAGTAATGCATAATTGGTAATGAGCTTCCCTGTGAACTTGGTAGATTATCTGAGAATGAAGGCAAGAAGATTTTTTTCAAGGAAAAGCATTCATCAAAAAGGGCATATTGCATGAGAGTTCAGAAAATAACATTATGAAGAAAATGACATCCAAATATAAGGAAAACTGATGATTTTATTGATGTCTTAGAAGAAGGATGAAAAATTTAAAGAAAACAACTAGAGACTACATTTTGTTTTAAAGAAGAAAAAGCAGAAATGATGGAAATGAGAAAGCATTGGCATTTGTCATCTTCATGAATGATCAGGGAAAGGATCGGTCAGAACGGCCGACTGGTCCTCCTCTTTAACGGGGAGATTCTTGTCAACACAGTCTTGAATGATATTTTTGAACACGAAGCATCGCTCAATATCATGCTCCGCAGCTCGGTGGAATTTGCAGAAGCGATCTTTTCATTTCTCTAGGGCGACCGGAGGATTAGCAATTCTTGGAAGTTTAACCATTCCTTTGCTCAGCATGTATTCAAGAATCTTTTCGAGGGGTTGATCTAGAGGAGTGAGCTTGTGGTCACGCTCCCAATCTTCATGTTTTGGCTTCTTTTGAATGCTTGCTTTCTGTTGGGAGCAGAATGGAAGGGGCTTGGCCAGAACAACCGGCTGGTCTGCCATTTTGTTTTTCCCCAGAACATCCTTATCAATGTGATCCTGAATGATATTCTTGAGGATGAAATAACTTTTTGTATCGTGTCCTATTGCACGGTGAAACTTGCAAAATTGTTCTTTGAATCTACCCATGGTTGTCGGGGGATCGACGACCTTTGGTAAATGAACCATGCCTTTTTGCGAGCAAATTTTCTAAAATAGTCTCGAGCTTCTGATCCAGAGGGGTGAACTTTCGATCAGTGCTCCAGTCTTTGTGTTTTGGTTTTTCCTGCTCTTTCCCTTAATGCTGGAGACTGGACTGGAGGGGGTCGGGCATTCTGATTGTCCATTTTATCCTTTTGACCTGCATAGTCCTCTCTGCCTGGATTTGGGTTTCCTGATCTTCCAGTATGATTTTTTCTGCCACCCTTTTTGCTTTTTCCATTGTTGTTGCCCTCGATGTTCACAGAGAATGTAACTGGTGTCATCTCCTCGACTGGCTCCTTTCTGATGTTTGACTCGGGTAGCTCCAATAGCATCTTTGTCATCATTTTTTGAAACATTCTGTACATAACTGGATCAATCTCATCTTCACTTGTCTGGTCCTGCTTCTTGACTGGCCTCAGAGAACTCATCTCTTCGACACTGCTTGGCGTTGTTCTCTTTCCCGACCATGTTAAAAAAATGCCAATGCTTTCTGCAGAGTAAAGAAATGGTTTAGACTGAAGAATTTTTTAGAGAAATAGAGATGATGAAGGAGATATTGAGGATGATGAAAGAGATTAAAATTTTGGATAGAATTTGGAAGACAAAATATGAACATTTGAAAAATTGCAAGCAGGATCAAAATAAGGTTGGAAATTTGAGGTCCAGAGGAAAGGTAGAAAGAGGGAATTCGCCTGGACTTTTTGAGGAAAAATATGAGGTTTTGAAAATCGTCCAGGGTTTTGATAAAATTATTAGAAAAATAGATGAAATTTGGAAAATGATGTAAAAGGTAAATAAAAGGGAATTGAGAAATAAAAGAAGAATGTATTCAATCACATCTTGCACAAACAATTATGCACATACAACATTCTCTAAGAAGCTGACTCTAAATGCATCAATTTTGAAAGAGTTATAGGACCCTAATCCTGACTCTAGCTCAGATCATTTGTGTTCAATCATGCCATGCCGATATACTCGAACCGAGGCTCGATGTACGTGGCATAAAAATTCATCTTTGGTTCTAGGCTTGTGTTTTCCCAACATCCTTGAGCGTATGTCGATATATGTTGGACTATGGCCCTTGGTACGTGGTAGGGGGGCGTTAGCCCAAATAAGAGGCCCAGTTGTGAGGCTCTATCCCGAACTATGGTTCTGGAAGAGAGCCCAGCAACGTGAAGACCGGGTAGACATAGGTGGGGTTGTTTTTGAAAATATGAACACATGCAAGCAAACAGAGGGATCTAAAACCTAAAGAGATAGAGATTTTGAAAATTTTAAAGAAGCAAACATTGTTTTCATATAATTTCTAGATTGAGGAGTGTTGTATTTCAGACCTAGGTCTAAGTGAGCATGAATAATTCTCCTCAATTAGTCCTACCAAACCATACCTAGTCTATATGCAATCCATGTTAGCTGGGTTCAAGCCTAGGCTCCTATGTTCACATGATATCGGGAAATAAAAGCTGACAATTCATATAACATGATTCAGAAAATTGAACTAAGTCAAGCACACAATCGATCAGGCGAAGACAGTCCCATCACGGTCGCCAAACCTGTTATCATCGCAAAAATTTTTCCCCTCTCTGCGAGAGAGAGGAACGATTTTGAGAGTCAAACTCGACCAAAGTTTTGAAAATCACTCGCCTTCGTTTTAAAAATTTGCAGGAAAATTCCGTGGAATGGGATCTGCATGTTGGTACGAGGTTCAACCATTCCTAGCACCTTTACCAGAGGTAATTGAACCAAGGATCAAATGTGTGCTTTGACTAAGTTAAATTATCTAAATCATGCTCTATTTTTCTAGATTGCACAGAGAATCAGACTTGTGCTATGAAATTTTGAAAATAATGCAAGCTTTTGAGAAATATGATATTTGCTTTGGAAAATTGAGATGTATTTGGGAAATGATTGGAAAAGTGCGTGAAAATAGAATTCCTGGGAAAATCATTGAATTTCATTGGAAATCAAAAATTTGCATTGAAAAACAAATTCTCAGGAAAAAGGGAATTTTGAGCAAATCGATTTTAGGATTTGGATTGCTTTTCTGAGGAAATGGATTTGAGAATTCTGAGAAAATCAAAAAGTTCATTGGAGAATGACTTTTGAAATGGAAAATGGATTCTCAAGAAAATCAGATCTTTGAGAAAATCGATTTTGAGATTTGAAAATTGAATTGAGAATGTGAAAATCTTGGAAAATCATGATTTTAAACTTGTAAATACTTTGAAATCTCATTTGAAAATTTAGAGTTCTGAGAAAATCAAATCCTGAGAAAGACTTGGAAATTTTTGAGAAAATTGATTTCTCTGAAATAAAATTGGGAAAAGAGTTTGAAAATGATGCAATTTGAATGAAGGAATATGAATTTGAAAGATATTTCATTGAGGAATTGGAAAAATCCTTTTGAAACTTTGGGAAATGCAGTGCATTTTTGAAATTAGCCTAAGAGTGTAGGATGAATGTGGTTAATATGAAGATCATAATTCTAGGTTTCATTCGTATTATGGCTATGGCCAAAAATACAAATTCCACCAAGTTTATAAACTCCATAAGAGCTTATGCACGTGCCATTCGTGTCAACCATAGTGATTTTGAAAAAATGTGCATATGTAGCATACATCAGACATTAGAAATTTGCAGGAATTAAACTATATGCAATGCAGTCCTATTCTAAGTTGAAAAGTAACTCTTATTCCAAATATTACATTGATTTAGATATTGAATTGAATAAAAAAAAGAAATAAAATAACTAAATCTTCTTCTTAAATGTTTCTGCAAAACTAGAAAACAATGTTAGCACAAAAATATAGGTTTTTCTGAATTTATCCTAAAATATTGAAAATTATCGGATATTATTCAGATATAAACTCAAATTCATACCTCCTTTGATATAAACATGATAAATAATGAATAAATTCTGAAAATAAACTTGGAAATTTGAAATTGAGATCAAAATGACCAAAATACCCCTGATGACCTTGAAATCAGGGTTTTCTGAAAGAATTTTTGTAAATTTTGGAAATTTGAAAATCAAATGAAATAAATCAACCATAATATGATGAAATATGATGATATGCACAAAAAATTGGAAAATTGAAGTTTAGAATTTCGAAATTTAGGTCAAAATAACCAAAATGCCCCTGATAACAAGACTATGGCCTTGAAACCAGGGTTTTCTGAAATAAATTTTGCAAAAATGCAAATGAGATTGAACTTAACTCTAATATGACATGCCATGCTTATTTATATAAATAAAACCCTAAAATGGCAAAAATATCATAAAATATCAAATTTAACTCGATTTTTGCCTCTGAATTTAAAAATAAACCAACATAAAAATCAAATGAACTTGAAATTGAGCCAAATTTGTCATGAACACCTGGAATAACCCTAAAAACAGAATGAAGCTCGAAAATATATTTTTTTATTATTTTCTTAATATAAAAAATAGCTAAAAATCATAAAAAATCAAGATTTTGCCTAAAATACTGATTCTAAATTGAATTTCGGGTACTGGACTTTCATAAAACTTTACCACATTTTATGGGGTGACATAGGAAAGTAATGCAAGCATTTTTTAATTTTATATATTTTGGTTTTTACCTATGGTTGGAGTTGTACATCTCTAGCAAGTTGGATCGGAATCCGGCGACTCTAGGATTTAAGGCAGACAGACAGGTTTTGGGAGAAAACATAAGAAAAATAGCAAACAAATGGGGAAAAGGCTGAAATTGTGGAAAAATGTCCCTGACAAATAGAGAAATATTTTCTCTTTTTACAGCATTGGGATTTAGGTTATGGTTTGGGCTGTGGCAGAGTATTATCAGAGGTTTGAATCTCTGAAATTCTCAGGCATGAGAATCTATTAGATAGAGAAGATAATTCTGGGAAAAATACTTGTACAATCCCAAAAATTCCCAAATTTTGGAAAATGATAGAGTAATGGGTTAGGAACAACTTTTATGTTCAAAGTTTTGACAGATAACTTATGGATTAAACGGACACAGCACATTAGGGTTGGTCTATACCCTGACAAGGAAAAACTGAGGTTTTCCCAGAGGTCTACGAAAATTGATTTTTAACAGAGGTCAAATCTATTTATAAAAATCCCAAAATTTTCATACGATTATTAGATTCTTCCATGAGTCTACTGTAATTTTGAAGAGAGGATTTGGATCGTCCATCTAGGAGATCTTAGAAGCTTTTGTCTGCTAAAACAACAATTAGAAGTTTTGGAAAAGGTGAAATCTCAGTTTGGGATTCGGTTTATTTGCTGGGGTTCAAGAACCCAAATCAAACTGGGTTTTTTTATTGGAAATCACAGATAAATGAAGGCATTCACAAATAAAATTTTAAGATTTATCAACGAGAACTTAAATTGGAAATGGCTGTCGGACTGGATGCCTAAACTAAAACAAGATAAACCACAAATATAACTAAACTAAGTAATCAAATGCAATGCTCATGACATGGAATATGCTAAAAAAAACAATAAAAAAACCATCAAAGAATGGTAGAACTTTGTTTAATGTATGTTATTGATGAGAGGGGATCCGATCTATCCATTGGATGGATCCCTTGACTCACATAGCATGACATATAAGGCTCTAAAAGGGAGCTTCAGCCCAAACGGATCCCATAGCTATATGATTTTTTCCTTTTTTTTTTAGATTAACAACTAAGGCCTTTCAGCTATGTAAACCTGGTTTTAACTTAATTTCAAATTAGATTTAAAGGGAAAATCCATTAAACCATGAACACCCTTGGATCTTCATAACGTTAAAACAAAAAAGAGGATCTTACCTTGGAGTTTGGCATGAACCAACTTGAAGTAGCTAGAGGGATCAATGTCCAGGCTATTGTAGTTGATACCGAGGAGGGGAGCAATGCTTGCTTGCTGTAAAGGGGTGGAGTGATACCAACTGAAGATGGCGACTTCGAGGTTGAAGAAGATGCTGCTTGAAGGTTGGAGATGGAAGTGCTGGAGGTTGTGGAAGCACCTTAGTTGGAGTTGCCGGCTGGAGCAAAAGGCTAGTGGTTGCAACAAGGGGGAGTTGGAGGTGGTGATGCCGGTGGTGGTTGATGTTGAAAGACTGAAGCTTAGTGAATGGACTGAGAGAGATCAAAGGGAGGTGCTGAAAGGGGATGCTGCTATGCTGTTGGTGAAGAGACGTCAATGTGAGAAGTTGTGTGATCCTTTGGGTTGAAAACTTAGGAAAAAATAAAAAAATTCTAAGTTTTCAATGGGAGATGGCTTTTGTGAGAGGAGAGAGAAGGAGAGGGTTGCGTAATACGTGAATGCCTTTGAAAATAGGTAAGTGGATGGGTCTTATGAAGGCTGGACCAAAGAAAGGGGAAAGAAAGCAAGGAGGGAAAGAAAGAAGGAAAGAAAGGGAAAGAGAAGGAATGAAAGAAAAGGAAGAAGGGAAAAGGAAGGAAAAGAGGAAGCAAGAATAGGGAAAGAAGAAGGAGGGGGGCTGGAAGAAATCCACGTAAGTGGGAGAGGAGAGGGAAGAAAGAAGAAGAAAAAGAAGAAAAGAAAAAGAAAAGGAAAGAAAGAAGAAGAAAGGGAAAAAGAAAATAGGGAAGAAAAAAGGAAAGAAAGAGGAAGGAAGAGGGGGCTGGTCGACCCCCTTGTGGGTCCCACCTCTTCTCATAAAATAAAATAAAAAAAGAAAATGATAAAAAAAATAAAAAAGAAAACGAGAAGATAATTTTTTTTTTATTAAAATGAGAATGAAGGAGCCATCTCAGAGTGGGCTCTCTTTCCAAATTTGAAATTTATTTTGATAATCATAGGGGTAGAATGGTCTTTTTAGAAAATTTCTGAACGAAATGAGCTATTTTTGGCAGTTTTTGAAACGAGCTCAGAAATTGAAGTTTCATACCCCGTTGCGAAGCAAATCCAGTGTAGAATTTAAAAATTTGAGTTTGAAAGAAATCCAGATTATTTTTCTCAAGAAAATATTTCCAAATTTAGACTCTTGGGGGTAAAAATGATAATTTTAGAAACCCAGGGTTTGAAATTGATTTCTGAAAACTTTTAAAACTCAATCTCGATTGAAATTTATAAAACTCGAGTTCTGGACTTCAAAAATTGAATTGAAATGTGATGAAATGTTATGAAATGCTGAGAAATTATATAAAATAATGAGAAATGACATGAAATGCTATGCAAAATGCTAACTCTGAATGAAGAAATTTGGATATTAGACCCCGATTGGCAGTTGTACCAATTCAAAAAGCGTTAAAATTGATAAAATTTGCAAAATAGCTCAAGAAATGGTTTTTGGCTTCTACCGGGCCAGAGTGACACTAAAAATTAGAGTTTGAGTTGGATTGAACTGAAATGAACTGGATTGAGCTAGGTTTTAGAGTTTTAGAACTCAACTGAACTGACAAGACACTAACTCAACTGACCTTTCTGGCTAAATTTTCAAGAAAAGCTGCCACTTTTAGAGAAATGGTATGGAATGGTCACTAAAGTAAAGTGAATTACAAACCTAAGCTGGGTTTGAGCTAAAGCAAAGGTCAGTAATACTGAGATGAACTAAAATCAAAACTCAAACACTAGCTCAAATGACTGAACTCAACTCAATTTCAGCTGAAAGAGCTAAAATGGGCTCCTAGACACTTGGAAATGGTTTTGAACTAAAATTAAAGCACTTGAACTTCTGATGAGCTCAAGTTAGACTCTAGAGATTGTGACTGACTAGGAATGACTGTTTCAGAGACAATTGGCACGGGTTTGAGTGAGAAATGAGCTCATTTCTAAAGAAATGATCCCATTTTGGCAGGAATGGTCAGAAATGAAAATGATATGTTCATTGTGAGTTCAGATGAGCTTGAAATGAATGATATTTTAACTGTTCTGAACTGACCAATGGGCT
This sequence comes from Nuphar pumila, assembly GCF_984573655.1. Taxonomy (NCBI): domain Eukaryota; kingdom Viridiplantae; phylum Streptophyta; class Magnoliopsida; order Nymphaeales; family Nymphaeaceae; genus Nuphar; species Nuphar pumila. The sequence goes on along the minus strand of NC_143262.1, from coordinate 30,398,077 downwards.
TGGTTGACTCCGACTGACTGGGGTCTGAGATGACCTAAGGGTAAAATGGTAATTTTCCTAGTGAAAATGGGTAAAGTGGTGATTTTCTAAAACTGACTCAGGGTTTGACTCCTACACTGACCTAACAGGGTTGGCCTTCACACAAGGAGGGTTGTCTGATCATGGATGAGGAAAATTTGAGGGTGTTTATAGCTGCCCCTCTTTGCTACTAAGTCGGCTTGAAGACGAGCTTAGTGGCAAAGAAAAACACACCAAATTTGGGCTATAAAAATGCCCCAGTTAGAAGGACCTGACTGGGTATGAAGAAATTAGCCCTGATGAAAATGGTAGATATGAAATAGAGAATGCAGAAGAAAAAATTGCTTCAAAAGAAGTGAGATTCAGGTTTTGCCCTTAACCTGGATGGGACGAGAATATCTCGTGTAGAAACGAAGCTCAGATTTGACCCTTAACCTGACCGGAAAATGAAATACCTCATCAAAATGAGTCTCAGGTTTAACCCTTAACCTGACCGGGAATAAAATACCTCATCGAAATGAGGCTCAGGTTTAACCCTTAACCTTACCGGGAAGATAGAAAATGGTAAGTTGCATGGCGAATAAGACAACTTTTTTTTTAAAGAAGAATGAGGCGACTCTTTCGACAACGCAAAAGCTGAATTCTTTCAACAACGCGAAAGATGAATTCTTTCGACAATGCGAAAGATGACAAAGGCAATCCAAAGGAAAAAGACGATTCTTTCAACAACGCGAAAGATGACAAGGCGATCCAAAGGAGCAAGGCGATTCTTTTGAAACCGCAAAAGATAAATTCTTTCAACAACGCAAAAGATGACAAAGATGATCCAAAGGAACAAGGCGATTCTTTCAACAACGCGGAAGATGATAAGGCGATCCAAAGGAGCAAGGCGATTCTTTTGACAACGCAAAAGATGAATTCATTCGACAACGCGAAAGATGAATTCTTTCGACAACGCAAAAGATGACAAAGGCTATCCAAATAAACAAGGCGATTCTTTTAACAACGCAAAAGATGAATTCTTTTGACAACGCGAAAGATGGCAAAGGCGATCTAAAGGAACAAGGCGATTCTTTCAACAATGCGAAAAATGACAAGGCAATCCAAAGAAACAAGGCGATTCTTTCAACAACGCGAAAGATGACAAGGCGATCCAAAGAAACAAGGCAATTCTTTCAACAACGCGAAAGATGACAAGGCGAGCCAAAGGAGCAAGGCGATTCTTTTGACAATGCAAAAGATGAATTCTTTCGACAACGCGAAAGATGGAAAAGGCGCTCCAAAGGAACAAGGCGATTCTTTCAACAATGCGAAAGATGACAAGGCGATCCAAAGGAGCAAGGTGATTCTTTTGACAACGCAAAAGATGAATTCTTTTGACAATGCGAAAGATGAATTCTTTTGACAACGCGAAAGATGACAATGGCGATCCAAAGGAGCAAGGCGATTCTTTTGACAACGCAAAAGATGACTACTTTCGACAACGCGAAAGATGGCAAAAGTGATCCAAAGGAACAAGGCGATTCTTTCAACAATGCGAAAGATGATAAGGCGATCCAAAGGAGCAAGGCTATTCTTTTGACAATGCAAAAAATGAATTCTTTCGACAATGCGAAAGATGATAAAGGCTATCCTTTCGGAGAGAAGGCTAATCTTTCAACAATGCGAAAGACGATAAAGATTACTCTCTCAAGGAGGTAAAAGGTGATACCAGATGTGTCAAGATGGACATCGAGCTCTTCACTTCATGTCAAGATAGTAAGAAAATATTGCCAAAATGTTAAAAATTGTTTGTTGATTCAAAATGCTTGAAACTGATGTATACTGGTATGAAAATCTTTTCTCTTTTCTACCTGAAGTATTACCTCCAATTGGGCTTAACTCCGTAGAATCAAGATTCAAATTCAAATTGCTTGCCATTGGCTTTTCTTCAAGGAAGCTATCAATTTCCTTGGTATGATTAAAAAAGAATGTTTTCTTGATATTGTGAAAGCAATTGATGAAAGAATATTGATAATAGAATTTCACAAAATTTAAAGAGGATTCTTTGACAGATTCGACAGTCTGATATCCTGGGATTCTTTTCTCATGATGATCTTTCTGCACTTTCTTTTTTTTTTCCTTTTTTGGCAGAATTGAAGCTCTCTTGGGTTTTAGGGGAGTTTATTACATCATCCTTCATTTTGGAGATGTCTTGACTTTTCTCTCTCTTCTCTTTTTTTTTTTGGGAAGGGTACGTCACAAACTCCTTCATCTTGGAGATGCTCTAATCCTTCTTTTCTCTCAAAGATTATATTGACGGTTATTGGCTCTTTGGTTGGAAATCTCTTGATGATAGTAGAAATTAAATATCCTTTAGGGTTTGTCGGGAGGCTCATCGCAGCCGCCTTCATCTTGACGGTGATCTGAACTTTCTCTGGAAGGATCCATCACAAACTCCTTCATCTTGGAGATGATCCAAATCTTCTTTGGCCCCGAGGGTCTAACTCGCATAATTCGTCTTCATCTTGACAACAATTGACGACAATTAACTCAATTAAAAAATAAACTTGGAAATAAGTAATCAAATGTAGTCTTATTCTTAGCTGAAAAGTAACTCTTATTTTGTATCAGAAAAGTAACTCTTATTCTAAACTATTTCCCAGGGGTCTCAGAAAACCGATTTTTAACAGAGGTCAAATCTATTTATAAAAATCCCAAAATTTTCAGACAATTATTAGATTCCACTGTGAATCAACTATAATTTTAAAGGGAGGATTCGGATCGTCCATCTAAGAGATCTCAGAAGCTTTTGTCTGCTAAAACAACAATTAGAAATTCTGGAAAAGGTGAAATCCCAGTTTGAGATTTGGTTTATTTGCTGGGGTTCAAAAACCCGAATCAAACTGGGTTTTTTATAGGAAATCACAGATAAATGAATGCATTCACAAATAAAATTTTAAGATTTATCAACGAGAACCTAAATGTGAAATGTTTGTTGGCCTGGATGCCTAAACTAAAACAAGATAAACCACAAATATAACTAAACTAAGTAATCAAATGCAATGCTCATGACATGGAATATGCTAAAAAAAACAATAAGAAAACCATCAAAGAATGGTAGAACTTTGTTTAATGTATGCTATTGATGAGAGGGGATCTGATCCATCCATCGGATGGATCCCTTGACTCACATAGCATGACATATAAGGCTCTAAAAGGGAGCTTCAACCCAAACGGATCCCATAGCTACATGATTTTTTTTTTTAGATTGACAACTAAGGCCTTTCAGCTATGTAAACCTGGTTTAAACTTAATTTCAAATTAGATTTAAAAGGAAAATCCATTAAACCATGAACACCCTTAGATCTTCATAACGTTAAAACAAAAAAAGGGGATCTTACCTTGGAGTTTGGCGTGCACCAACTTGAAGTAGCTAGAGGGATCAACGTCCAGGCTATTGTAGTTGCTACCGAGGAGGGGAGCAATGCTTGCTTGCTGTAAAGAGGTGGAGCGATACCAACTGAAGATGGTGACTTCGAGGTTGAAGAAGATGCTGCTTAAAGGTTGGAGATGGAAGTGCTGGAGGTTGTGGAAGCACCTTAGTTGGAGTTGCCGGCTGGAGCAAAAGGCTAGTGGCTGCAACAAGGGGGAGTTAGAGGTGGTGATGCCGGTAGTGGTTGATGTTGAAGGACTGAAGCTTAGTGAATGGGCTGAGAGAGATCAAAGAGAGGTGCTCAAAGGGGCTGCTGCTATGTTGTTGGCGAAGAGACGTCAATGTGAGAAGCCGTGTGATCCTTTGGGTTGAAAACTTAGGAAAAAATTAAAAACTTTTCTAAGTTTTCAATGGGAGATGGCTTTTGTGAGAGGGGAGAGAAGGAAAGGGCTGCGTAATACGTGAATGCCCTTGGAAATAGGTAAGTGGATGGGTCTTATGGTGGCTGGACCAAAGAAAGGGGAAAGAAAGCAAGGAGGGAAAGAAAGAAGGAAAGAAAGGGGAAGAGAAGTAAGGAAAGAAAAGGAAGAAGGGAAAAGGAAGGAAAAGAGGAAGGAAGAATAGGGAAAGAAGAAGAAGGAGGGGGATGGAAGAAATCCACGTAAGTGGGAGAGGAGAGGGAAGAAAGAAGAAGAAAAAGAAAAGGAAAGAAAGAAGAAGAAGAAAGGGAAGAAGAAAAAAGGAAAGAAAAGGAAAAGAAAAGAAGAAGAAGAAGAAGAAGGACATGGGGAAGAAAAAAGGAAAGAAAGAGGAAGGGTGAGGGTCTGGTCGACCCCCTTGTGGGTCCCACTGCCTCTCATAAAATAAAAATAAAAATAAAAATAAAAATAAGAAAATAAAAAAAAATGAAAGAAATAAAAAATAAAATGAGAAGATAAAATCTTTTTTTTATTAAAATGAGAATGAAGGAGCCATCTCAGAGTGGGTTCTTTTTCCAAATTTGAAATTAATTTTGATAATCACAAGGGTAGAATGGTCTTTTTAGAAAAATTTTGGATGAAATGAGCTATTTTTGGCAGTTTTTGAAACAAGCTCAGAATTTGAAGTTTCATACCCCGTTGCGAAGCAAATCCAATGTAGAATTTAAAAATTTGAGTTTGAAAGAAATCCAGATTGTTTTTCTTAGGAAAATATTTCCAAATTTAGACTTCCGGGGGTAAAAATGATAATTTTGGAAATCCAGGGTTTGAAATTGATTTCTGAAAACTTTTAAAACTCAATCTCGATTGAAATTTATAAAACTGGAGTTCTGGACTTCAAAAAATGAAATGAAATGTGATGAAATATTATGAAATGCTGAAAAATGATATGAAATGATGAGAAATGACATGAAATGCTATGCAAAATGTTAACCTTGAATGAAGAAATTTGGATATTAGACCCCGATTGGCAGTTGTACCAATTCAAAAAGTGTTAAAATTGATAAAATTTGCAAAATGGTTCAATAAATGGTTTTTGGCTTCTATCGAGCTAGAGTGACACTAAAAATTAGAGTTTGAGCTGGATTGAATTGAAATGAACTGGATTGAGCTGGGTTTTAGAGTTTTAGAACTCAACTGAACTGATAAGACACTGACTCAACTAACCTTTTTGGCTAAATTTTCAAGAAAAGCTATCATTTTTAGAGAAATGGTATGGAATGGTCACTGAAGTGAAGTGAATTACGAACCTGAGTTGGGTTTGAGCTAAAACAAAGGTCAGTAATACTGAGATGAACTAAAATCAAAACTTGAACACTAGCTCAAATGATTAAACTCAACTCAATTTTAGCTGAAAGAGCTTAAACAGGCTAAAATGGGCTCCTAGACACTTAGAAATGGTTTTGAACTAAAATTGGAGCACTTGAACTCTTGGTGAGCTCAAGTTAGACTCTGAGGAATATGACTGACTGAGAATGACTAACTTGAAGACAATTGGCACGGGTTTGAGTGAGAAATGAGCTCATTTGTGAAGAAATGATCCCATTTTGACAGGAATGGTCAGAAATAGAAATGATTTGTTCATTGTGAGTACAGATGAGCTTGAAATGAATGATATTTTAATTGTTCTAAACTGACCAATGGGCTTGGTTGACTCTGACTGACTGAGGTCTGAGATGACCTAAGGGTAAAATGGTAATTTTCCTAGTAAAAATGGGTAAAGTGGTGATTTTCTGAAACTGACTTGGGGTTTGACTCCTACACTGACCTAACAGGGTTGACCTTCACACAAGGAGGGTTGTCTGAGCATGGATGAGGAAAATTTGGGGTGTTTACAAGGGGAGTATGAATTGGGTTTATATATAAATAGTATCCGATAATTTCCAATATTTTCGGATAAATCGAGATAAACCTACATTTCTACGCTAACATGTTTTCTAGTTTTGCAGGAATATCCAGGAAGAAAACTTTTATTTTTATTTTATTTTAATTCAATGTAAATATCAAGTTATAATATTTGGAATAAGAGTTACATTTTCTGCTTAGAATATAATATAGTTTAATTCTGCAAATTTCAATATCTGATGTATAATTCATGTGCATTTATTTTAAATCCACTATGGTTGACACAAATGGCACATGCATAAGCTCTTATGGTGTTGATAAACTCGGTGGAATTCGTATTTTTTGCCATAGTCAGAATATGAATGAAACCCAGATTTGTGATCTTCGTATTAGCCACATTCAACCTACACTCTTAAGCTAACTTCAAAAAAATGCACTGCGTTTCTCAAGAACTCAAAAGGATTTTCTCAATTCTCAAACACATATCTTTCAAATTCATATTCATTCATTCAATTTACATCATTTTTAAACTCTTTTCTTAATTTCAATTCAGATAAATCGATTTTCTCAAAATCTTCTAAGTTTTTCTCAGAAATTTAGTTTCTAAAAACACTGAATTTTCAAATGACATTTAAAGGTATTTTCCAAGTTCAAATCATAATTTCCCAAGATTTCCACATTCTCAATTTCATTTTCAAATTCCAAAATCAATTTTCCCAAAGTCCTTGAGTTACTTATGAAATTGGTTTTTTCAGAATTCTCAAATCCATTTTAGAAATCGATTTTCTCAGAAAAGCAATCCACATCTCAAAATCGATTTTCTCAGAGTCCAAGTTTTCCTGAGAATCAATTTTCCCTTCAAAAGTCAGTTTCCAATACAATTCTTGATTTCCAATGAAATTCAAAGATTTTCTCAGGAATTCTCTTTTCAAGCAATTTTCCTATCATTTTTCAAGTACATTTCAATTTTCCAAAGCAAACATCATATTTCTCAAACTTGCATCTTTTCAAAATTTCATAGCACATGCCTAATTCTTTGTGTATTTTAGGAAAATAGAGCATAATTTAGATAATTTAATTTAGTCAATGCACACATTTGATCCTTGGTTCAATTACCCTTGATAAAGGCGCCAGGAATGGTTGAACCTCGTATCGACAGACGGATCCCATTCTACAGAATTTTCCCATAAATTTTCAAAATGGAGGCGAGTAATTTTCAAAACCAATTTTCAAAACTTTGGTCAAGTTTGACTCGCAGGATCGTTTCTCTCTTGCAGAGGGAGGGAAATTTTTTTTCGATGATAATAGGTTTGGCGACCGAAATGGGACCTGTCTTCGCCTGATTAATTGTGTGCCTTGACTTAGCTCAATTATCAAAATCATGTTCTATGGAATGTCAGCTTTACTTTCTCATATCATGTGAACCTAAGAGTCTAGACTTGAACCCAGTTGACAGGAATTGCATGTAGACATAGCATGATTGGACACAACTGATCTGAGCCTAGAGTCAGGATTAGGGTCCTACAACCATTTTCAAAATTGATGCATTTTAGATTCAACTTCTTAGGGAGTGTTGTATGTGCATAATTGTTTGTGCAGGATGTGATTGAATACATTCTCCTTTAATTCTCATTTCCCTTTTACACCATTTTCAAATTTCATCTATTTTTCCAACAGTTTTATCAAAACCCTGGATGATTTTCAAAAAACTTCATATTTTTTCTCAAAAAGTCTAGGCGATTTTCCTTTTTCTACCTTTCCTCTGTATCTCAAATTTCCAGCCTAATTTTGATCCTGTCTATAATTTTTCAAATGTTTAAATTTTATCTTCCAAATTCTATTCAAAATTTCCATCTCTTTCATCGTCCTCAATATCTCCTTCATCATTTACCTTTCTCCCAAAAATCCTTCAATCTAAACCATCCCTTTGTTCTACAGATAATTTTGGTGTTGTGGAGTGATTCAGACCAGATTCGGGAAGAAAACACATTGCTTCAACACCCTAGCAGTGACAGCAAGCAAGAAATAGATTTGTCTTGATCTGCCAGGAAACAGAATCAACAAGCCAATGATGATGTTGATCCCCAGATGTATGCTATGTTTCAAAAGATGATAAATAAGATGATGGTAGAGCAAGCAGGGGCCAGTTCTGGCAAGGTTCCTACCAAGAAAAAGATCAAGGGCCAAACATTGAAGAAACAACTGAAGATATCCAAAAAATATATCCAGCATGAAGATACATCTGATGAGTCAGAATCGGTTGGTGACACAGATAAAGAATTTGAAACACAACAAACATTTCGCAAGTCAACTCAGGGGCAGGGGTCAGCGCACAAGTTCAAAGATCAGTCTATCAATGATTTTGACCAACCACAATTCAAAGATTTGGTCAGGATGGTTCGAGATTTGCAGGTCCACGACAAGGGCAAGAAAGTTTTCACGAGCGAAGACTTCTATGATGATTTAGATGAGGATGACAGTCTTCACAATCTCCCTAGGAAGTTCATCAAATTTGATGGTTCTGGCGACCCCAAGGCACATCTCGCCATGTTCTTCGCTGAATGTGCCTAATTTAAGCGAGACAATCGGGCTCTTTTCCTTTGCTTTCCTCGCAGTCTGGAGGGAACAACTATAAAATGGTACTCAGAGCATGTTAACCTGATTGAATTAAAAGAATTTGACAAGGTGGTGAATCTGTTCATCGAACGATTCCTTTTTAATACTGAGGCACTTCCGACTCTCAGTCATCTCTGCGGCCTCAAGCAGAAAGAAGATGAGAAGGCCCGAGTTTTTATTCACCGATGGAGGTCAACTTGCAATAAGATGAGAGATCCAATATCAGAGGGGCATGCATTGTCACTGATCTTAAATAATTTTTTGCAACTCCTGAGAGGTCTCATTTCTACTGCACCATCAAAAAGTTTCATTGAACTGACAGAATAAGCAGAGTGGCTTGAGCTAAGCATGGAAAATGGAGTTTATGAAAGCTTCATCTTTACCAAGGGTAACAATCAGAATGAACAGAAGAAGAAGGCTCACTTCACTCTTTCTGCCAATGATAGCAAAAGCAATAAGAAAAATCATGATAACTATTCAGAGGGATCTAAGGGTCAAAAAGGAAAGTTCTTCAATAATGATAAGCCTCTTCAATCTAGTCCTCAACATAAAGAGAAAGATCAAGAAAAGCCAAAGCGCAAGGATTGGAGTACGGATCGAAAGTTCACCCCTTTGAACCAGACACTCAAAAGTGTTCTGGAATATATGCTCGTAAAAGATATGATCTGTTTATCTAAAGCAGTTGATCCTGCAACAATCATAAGCAGATTCAAAGAAAAATTTTGCAAATTTCAATGGGCAGTCGGGCATGACACTGAGAATTGTTTCGTCCTAAAGAATATCATTCAAGATTGCATCGACAAGAATATCCTTATTGAAGATGAGGAAGACACCAGTTGACCATCCTAAGAAATTGACAATGTCAAGACTATGTCACTTTCATCATTTTGTCATTTTGAAGGGACAATGCAGTCACGGTTCTCTTATCAATTTGTTATTTCCTTCTTCAATACATTAATAAATTTATCAATTTTCCCCATGGCCTGGCGCCATCTTTTATATTCCTCCTTTGCAAAATGTTCAATGTCTTCTTACAAGAGGTAACCTCTTTCAGAATGCCTCCCTGATCAATCAAGAAGCTCATTGTCAGTTTTTATCTCATTATCTTTAGAGAATTCTCATCAAATATCAATTACTTATCCTTTCATCCAACATCTTATTCTCCAGTTACACTGGGACATTTTTCTTGAAAAATTATTTTTTTTAAAAATATTCTGTATGTAGGCAGGATCAAATAAATCTCCCATTTTTCACACATGTGCACCCATTTACATCATTTTGCATTCATTTACATTTGCATGCATTCATCTGCATTCATTTGCATCAAGCTTCCCCGCTCAGGTTAAGGGATAAACCTGAATCATTTTTCATGACTTCCTCAAAATGCTTCTCAAATTGTATTCTTTTCTCATTATGGAAAAGGGGATAATCCTGAAAGCAAACCATATACAATTGAACTATGATGGTCCATTCAAAGCCCACAAGTTGAACCCTTCTTTCTTAAACTGTGACCCCTAGGTTAAATCCCTATGGAATTGATAGTTTGTGGGTTAAATCCAAGCTGAACCAATATGATCCTTAGGGTAAATCCCTATAGAATTGATAGTTTGTGGGCTGAATCCCTGCTGAACCGATGTGATCCCTAGGGTAAATCCTTATAGAATTGATAGTTTGTAGGCTAAATCCCTGCCAAACCAATGTGATCCCTAAGTTAAATCCTTATGGAATTGATAGTTCGTAGGTCGAACCCCTGCTGAATCGATGTGATCCTTAGGTTAAATATCTATGGAATTGATAGTTTGTAAGCTGAATCTCTGCGGAACCGATGTGTTTCTTAGGTTAAATCCCTATGGAATTGATAGTTTATAGGCTAAATCCCTGTAGAATCGATGTGATCCCTAGGTTAAATCCCTATAGAATTGATAGTTCGTAGGTCGAACCCCTGCGGAACCGATGTGATCCTTAGGTTAAATCCCTATGAAATTGATAGTTTGTAGGCTGAATCTCTGCTGAACCTATATGATCCTTAGGCTAAATCACTATGAAATTGATAGTTTGTAGGTTGAATCCCTGCTGAACCGATGTGATCTTTAGGTTAAATCTCTATGGAATCGATAGTTTGTAGGCTGAATCCCTGCTGAATCGATGTGATCCCTAGGTTAAATCCCTATGGAATTGATAGTTTGTAGGTCAAACCCCTATCGAACCGATGTAATCCCTAGGTTAAATCCCTATGGAATTGATATTTTGTAGGTTGAACCCCTGCGAAATCGATGTGATCTTTAGGTTAAATCCCTATGAAATTGATAGTTCATAGGTCAAACCCTTGCAGAACCGATGTGATCCTTAGGTTAAATCTCTATGGAATTGATAGTTTGTAGGCTGAATCCCTGCTGAACCTATGTGATCCCTAGGTTAAATCCCTATGGAATTGATAGTTTGTAGGCTAAACCGATGTAATCCCTAGGTTAAATCCCTATGGAATTGATAGTTTGTAGGCTGAATCCCTGCTGAACCAATGTGATCCTTAGGTTAAATCCCTATGGAATTGATAGTTTGTAAGCTGAATTCCTGCTGAACCGATATAATCATTAGGTTAAATCCCTATGAAATCGATAGTTTGTAGGCTGAATCCCTACTGAACTGATGTGATCCCTAGGTTAAATCCCTATGTAATTGATAGTTCATAGGTCGAACCCCTGCGGAACCGATGTGATCCTTAGGTTAAATCCCTATGGAATTGATAATTTGTAGGCTGAATCCCTGCGGAACTAATGTATTCCTTAGGTTAAATCCTTATGAAATTGATAGTTTGTAGGCTGAATCCCTGCGGAACCAATGTGATCCCTAGGTTAAATCCCTATGAAATTGATAGTTTGTAGGTCAAACCCTTGCGGAATCGATGTGATCCTTAGGTTAAATCTCTATGGAATTGATAGTTTGTAGGCTGAATCCATGCTGAACCGATGTGATCCTTATGTTAAATCCCTATGGAATTGATAGTTTGTAGGCCGAATCCTTGCAGAACTGATGTGACCATTTGGTTAAATCCCTATGGAATTGATAGTTCGTAGGTCGAATCCCTGCTAAACCAATGTGATTTGTAGGTTGAACTCCTCTTGAACCAATTTCATTTTCGAAAATGTGATCCGTGGTTGAATTCCTATTGATCCAAGTTTCGTAGGTTGAACCTTTATGAAATCGATAGTATGTGGGTTGAATCCCTGTTGAGCCGACGTGACCCTTAAGTTGAACCCCTATGAAATTGATAGTTTGTAGGTCGAATCCCTGCTAAACCAATGTGATTTGTAGGTTGAACGCCATTCAAACCAATATGGTTCTTAGATTGAACCTCTTTGTGAACCAAAAGTCCTTCTCAACCCCGGTTCTTAGGTTGAACCCCTTTGGAATTATTCTCATTGTCAAAAAAATGATCTGTAGGTTGAAGTCCTCCTGATCCAATATTCTTTACAGTCCTTAGGTCGGACCCATTTTGGATTTGTATTTTGCAGAAATGTGATCTGTAGGTTGAAGTCCTCCTGATTCAAGTTCATAGACTGAATCCCTATTGAACCCATGTCGTTCCCAGTGAACCAATGTCGTTCTCAGTGAACCAATGTCGTTCTCAATTGAACAAATGTTGTTCTTAGGTTGAATCCCTATTGAACCCATGTCGTTCCTAGTGAGCCAATGTCGTTCTCAATTGAACCAATATCGTTCTTAGGCTGAATCCCTATTGAACCCATGTCGTTCCTAGTGAACCAATGTCATTCTCAATTGAACCAATGTCGTTCTTAGGCTGAATCCCTATTGAACCCATGTCATTCCGAGTGAACCAATGCCATTCTTAGGCTGAATCCCTATTGAACCTATGTCATTCCAAGTGAACCAATGTCATTCTCAATTGAACCAATGTCATTCATAGGCTGAATCCCTACCAAACCCATGTTGTTCCTAGTAAACCAATGATGTTTTTGGGTTGAACCGATTTGAGTTTCAACTTGAATTTTCTTTCCTTTAAATTCTAATTCTTCTTCGGAGATCAGACTCAAATTTTCTTATCAAAACTCAACTTTAGAGTTGATCTTTTATCAAATACTGAATCTTCTCCTTTGGGGAAAGAAGAGGAGAATTTTGTCACAGATGTGTTGAGTCGTGCTTCAAATGCTCGCTTTCATGAAGGATTTTGAGAATATTTTGCCAATTTGTCGTCAAATTCTTGTTGATTTCAAAACCTTTATTACACAAAAGAATTACCTCAGAATACCTTCAGTATTACTTCCGAAAGGACAAAGCTTTCATGAAGAAGGATTCAAAATTCAAAATCTTTCTATTGGCCAACCAAAAGGATGAAGAATAAATTCTTGATATGGCCAGTAAAGAAAATTCGATGTTGTTGCAAAGCCATAAGTGATCGATATTGATCGCAGTCAATGACACATTTTTAAAGACCATTCTTGTAAAGACAAGGTAGTTGAAATATCCTTGATAAGAAAGAAAAAACACTCAATTCTCATATCTCCTCAATCACTTAAGCTGTAATTAAATATCTGCAAAGGGGATCTTTCAATTGTCGTCAAGTTGAAGACGAATATGCGAGTTAGACCCCCATGGCCAAAGAAGATTTGGATCATCTCCAAGATGAAGGTGTTTGTGACGGATCCTTCCAGGGAAAGTTTAGATCACCGCCAAGTTGAAGGTGAATGCGACGAACCTCATGACCAACCCTAAAAGATATTTAATTTCTGCTATCATCAAGAGATTTTCAACCAATAAGCTGATACCGTCAAGATAATCCCTGAGGCAAAGAAGGATCAGAACATCTCCAAGTTGAAGGAGTTTGTGATGTACCCTTCTGAAAAAAAAAAAAGAGAAAAGCCAGGACATCTCCAAAATGAAGGATGATGTAATCTCCAAAAACCCAAGAGAGTTCCAATTCTGTCAAAAAAAAAAGAGTGCAGAAAAATCATCATGAGAAAAAAATCCCAGGATATCAAACTGCCAAATCTGCTTAGAATCTTCTTTAATTTTGTGAAAATCTTTTATCAATATCCTTTCACCAATTGCTTTCGCAATGAGATTTTTTTCTTTTCTGATCATATCAAGGAAATTGATAGCCTCCTTGAAAGAAAGCCAATGGCAAGCGATTTGAATTCGAATCTTGATTCTATGGAGTTAAGCTCAATTGGAGGTAATACTTCAGGTAGAAAAGAGGGAATATTTTCATCAATGTGCACCACTTTCAATTATTTTGAATCAACAACAATTTTCAACATTTTGACAATATTTTCTAGTTATCCTAGCGTGAAGCGAGAGCTTGAGGCTCATCTTTGATGCATCCTGTTACCATTTGTCATCCCTTTTAGGACTTGATAACGAGATTTTTCAAGATTGTGTCCCTTATTTGGTATAATCTGAGCACCTGGGCTCTCAGATTCGTACACTTCCCTATGTCCCCACTGTCCCACCATAAATAGTCCAATTTTGGCTCGAGGTTAAGCCACCAATCATTTTCTCGCAAAAGGTCATCAATTTCAAAAGTTATTTAGTCTCAGCAATGAGGCACCCAAAATCAAACCTCTTTTCAAGCTTTAGGGACCCCCAATTTCATTCTTTTGCAAAACCCCTGTCGGATTCATTGCGCGGAAGTCCGAAGGTTCCATCATGGGTTCTTCTTTCAAGAATCCTATCATTTTCATTACCGATCAGGTTAAGGGTTAAACTTGAGCCTCATTCTGATGAGGAATTTTGTCTCCCTGTCAGATTAAGGGTCAAGAATGAGCCTCGTTTTTACACGAGGTATTTCTCATCCCATCCAGGTTAAGGGCAAAACCTGAGCTTCACTTCTTTTAAGTAAAATTTTCTTCTTTATTCTCCATTCCATATCTACCATTTTTATCGGGGCTAATCTTCATATCCAGTCAGATCCTTCTAACTAGGGCATTTTTATAGCCCAAATTTGGTGTATTTTTCTTTGCCACTAAGCTCGGCCCTAAACCGGCTTAGTAGCAAAGAGGGGCATCTGTAAACACCTCAAATTTTCCTCATCCATGCTTAGACAACCCTTCTCGTGCAGTGCCAACCCTGGTAGGTCAGTGTAGGAGTCAAACCACGAGTCTATGATAAAAAATTACCATTTTACTCACTTTTATTAAAAAAAATACCATTTTACCCCTAGGTCATCCCAGACCTCAGTCAGTCGGAGTCAACCAAGCTCATTTGTAACCATTCCTACCAAATGGGATCATTTCTTCATAAATGAGCTTATTTCTCACTCAAATCCAAGCCAATTGTCTCTGAGTCAGTCATTCTCAATCAATCCTATTCCTCTGAGTCTAGCTTAAGCTCACCAGAAGTTCAAGTGCTCCAGTTTTAGTTCAAAACCATTTTCAAGTGTCCAGGAGCCCACTTTAGCCCATTTCAGCTCATTTAGCTGAAATTGAGCTAAGTTCAGTCAATTGAGCTAGTGTTCGAGCTTCAATTTTAGTTCATCTCAGTGTTACTGATCTTTGTTCCAGCTCATATCTAGCTCTGGTCTGCAATTCACTTCACTCCAGTGACCATTTCTCTAAGAATGACAGCTTTTCTTGATAATTCAGTCCGAAAGTTGAGTTGAGTCAGTGTCTTGTCAGTCTAATTGAGTTTTGAAACCCTAAAACCCATCTCAATCCAATTCATTTTAGTTCAAACCAGCTCAAACCTCAATTTTCAATGTCGCTCTAGCCCGACAGAGACAAAAATCATTTCTTGAACCATTTTGCCAATTTTTATCAATTTTATCACTTTCTGAACTGGTACAACTATCAATCGGGGTCTAATATTCAAAATTCTTTATTCAGGGTCTGCATTTTGCATAGCATTTCATGTCATTTCTCATCATTTCATATCATTTCCATCATTTCATAACATTTCATTTCATTTTCAAGATCCAGAACTCTAGTTTTATGAATTCTAATCCAGATTGAGTTTTTAAAGTTTTTAGAAATCAATTTCAAACCCTGGGTTTCCAAAATTGACATTTTTACCCCCAAGATTCTAAACCTGGAAATATTTTCTAGAGAAAAACAATCTGGATTCCTTTCAAACTCAAATTTTCAAATTCTAAATTGGATTTGCTTCGCAACGGGGTATAGAACTTCAAATTTTGCGCTCATTTTATTCAAAAATTTTCTGAGAGACCATTCTATCCCTCTAACCTTCAAAATGAATTTCAAAATCACTCTGGGCTCACTCCAAGGTGACACTACCATGAATTTTATTTCCTTGCATTGGAAAAGAAAAAAAAATATTTCTTTTACTCTAGTTTTCATTTTCTTTTTGTTTATTATTTATTTTGTTTTTATTCCTTTTTTTTAGAGAGGTGGGCCCCACAAGGGGGGGGGGGTCGACCCCCTCTCTCACTCTCCTGCAATTTCCTTTCCTTTCTCCTTTTTCCCTCATCTTCTTTTTTCTTCCTTTTTCTTCTTCTTCCTTTCTTCCTTTTCTTTCCTTCTTCCTTCTCCCCCTTGGTCGACCAACACTTTTCCCCCTTCTTCTTTCTTTCTTTCCTTTTCCCTTTTCTTCCCTCTTTCCTTTCTTCTTTTCCTTTTCTTTCCTTCTTCTTTTCCCTTCTTTCTTTCTTTCCCTTCTCCTTGGTCCAGCCACCATATTACCCTACTTCACTTTCCATTCCCCAAGAAGAATACACCCAGCCCCCTTACCTCTCTTCCCCTCTAAGCTCTCTCTCTCTCTCTTGGTCCCTTAGTGGCTTCAGCCACTGGTTCTATAAAACCCACAAAATTTTGACAATTATCAAATTTAATAAAGGTTATAATTCTTGGAAAATGGATACGATAAAAGGATGAAGAGTCGATCCAAATGGATCAAGCGGATCCAGTAATCGGATTCGAATACAATACAGGGATTCAGATCTTGGATGGAGTCGAAACCCACTTAAAATCCAGTTTCAAATTTTCAATTTCAACTACATTTACAAAGCACATCTCTAAAGTATCATCTCTGGCGAATATCGCCCTCGTTAGGACCATACCCGATTTATACACACTTTCCAGTAATTCACATAAAATAACGAGTTTTTTTCCTCATTTGGGTCCCAAATTCAGGGATTTACTAGTCATATGTATTATGACTTTGATTTATAATTCTTGGGACTTGATTCTTCATGAACAGTGCTCACGCCACTTTATACGTCATACTGACGCAATTTCGAACATCACTCATCATTAAAGTAGTTTTAGTTGCAAGAAGGTGCCAATAAAGAGGAGTTGGTGCATTGGTCAAGATGACGACTCACAGAGTAGAGGTCACAGGTTCAAACACCTTGGGTGACATAACGTTTTATATTAGGAAAAATATTTTTTTATGGGGTCATTCCGTCTTTACGAAGATAAATACATTGGTGTTGCAAGGTATTGCAACAAAAAACAACCTGGTGCACTGGTGGGGCTCATTACCCCTTAGGATGGAGACCTTAGTTCAAATCCCCAGGGCACCTATAATAAAGTGTATTTTGCAAAAAAAGTTAGATTAACGATATTTTTTTTTATTCTGACAAAAAAGGGCGTTTCACCTTCCCATTTAAGACGACTTAAATGGGGAAGGGGTGACGCCCAAGGAAAGAAGATTGGGCATTTTCCCAATTGGGAAGCCCAACCAAATAAAAGAAAGAAAAAAATCAAAGTGGCAATAAATGAGGATTTAATTAAGAAGAAGGGGCGATTTTTTTTAAAAAAAAAGGGTTGAACGTTTGGGCCATCTTGGAAGCCAACCGTCCAGCATTTTTGAAGGGGGTTTCAAGAAAGGGAAATAATGGCAGCCATTTTGGGAAGGCTGCAATGAAAGCCAATTAGTATTACGTTTTTTTTTTAAAAGAACTCTTACAACAAATCACGAGGTGCCTTAGAACCCAAGCCCTCTTGCTCTCTCACGCCTCCCCCTTCAGCCCAGCCATGTGACCCTCCTTCTCTGATCTCAAGTTTTCCTTTGTCCTTCTCAAGTCTCCAACCAGCTGGACGACTCCCCATATTCATTGTCTCCCACCATTGATTTCGACGAGGAGCTCGCACGTGGGTACCCGACGTCCGTAAGGAGGAAGAGCGCCATACCTTCGGATTCGCAGCTTCACGATGTAGGTGTTACTGTCCCTTCTTATATATGTGTTTTGCCATTTGATATCGTATCTGAATAAATTTTTATAAATCGTTAAGATATGTCCGTCTTATTCCTGAACATATACATGGTAGGGGTACAATTTATTTTTTTTTCTGCGTGCAACGCCATATGACCTAGTATGTATGAATAGCATCAGTTTCGTCTCGCTGAGATTGGATTTTTTTTCTGGGGTCTACATACCAGCATCTCAACCATTTTCGTGTTATGAATAATCTATTAGGATATGCATACAAATTGTGCAATCAGATTTGGATTAGAAATTTTAATGTTCTTACAGAAAAAAAAATTGTCAGAGGGATATGTGTTACTCCTATAGATTTGAATACTTGATTTACAATACTACAGAAACATATTTAAGAATAACATAAAACTTCTAAGCATCGGGTTACGCTGCTGCATAGTCCGACCGTTATACCCACGACAGAAAATTCTTGGTGTTCCACATTGGATTTCGAGTTCTGATTGCCCTCCCATTACGGTACGACATAGGTCGAACCCAATCAGCCTGTGTGCCTTCGGCTGTGGGAACACAACCACGCTGTTAAATTTCTGTAAAAATTAACTTGCACATTCTGGACCTATGACAACCCAGTTTAAGTTCACAATTTATCTTTACCAGGGACTGTTAGCCCTTAATAGACACTAAGTATATAATAGCCTCCATCCAATTACTTTATAAGCTTACAGATCCAATTTAGAAGAAAAAAATAATGTAACGTCAGTTCTTGTGGTAGCGTTGAATTGGCTTGTAGATATTTTCTTACCACATGATGGATGGTGTGTTATATCAAGTAAATCAGATTTAATGTATTTATAGAGAGGTACATGAAAAAAAAATCGTCCAGATTGGGGACGTTGTGAGCAAGGTATTTACGTGAGGCATTGAAACTTAGTTCAATGCATAAACCAATTGAGTATAGGCAGTTTCAATCTCCTTATGTCCAGACCCATATATATTGTTTCAACGTTAGTAAAGAAAAAAAGGGGGGGGGGGGTCATTTAGTTAACCAACATCAACCTATTAAAGTCGGGGCAGAATTAGAGGTTTTATTTCCCAACCAAATAACACTTTCGTCCATAAATAAAATGACACTCAGAACATACCCTAGTGGTCGGTTTGACTGGGCTGAACTTAGCAGACCCGGTTCACTACCGAAACCGTGATAATAGAGCTAAGTACTATGACAGCAGTGACCAGCCCTTGTAGGTACTTCTGGTGGCTGCCTGGGATAGATTAGGTGGATGTACCACTTCACAAACGGTGGTGAATTCAGCCAATAAATGGCTCCACCATACGGGAGACAAAAGACTCCCTCACGCCCTGCTGTGAGATGGTGGCTAGACCATTATGGCAGCAGTCATGGTGGGTCATACTGGGTAGCGGACACCCATTTTGTACTAACACTGAATTGGGAATGAATTCAGTTATTTGGAGCTCAGTCGTTGGATGATGGCGGTCACGCTACCTCCTCATTTCTGGGTCCGGGGCAGCCTTGATGGCGACCACGCGGTTGATGAAAAGGAATGACGACAAGGTGTATCTCCTTACAACAAGAAGGACAAGTAAGCGTCGTTTGGCGATTGTTGACTAACTGTAAATAAATATCTTGGTTACGTATCACCACTCATATATGAAAGAATATTCATGGCAATAGCTATATTCTGGTATACGCAGTCACTACGGTGGGTTGTGGGATGCATGGTCATCCCTATGGAGCAATAAATAAAGCAATAATAAATAAAGGAAATATTTGATGAGAACTGGGTATACCGAAAAGGGTGTACGTTACTGATTTTTTCATCGAGTCTCTGGGTACACCATGACGGTGTATGTTACTAGATTTCTGGGTTTTTGGTACACTGGATCGCAATGTATGTTACCAAACCCATGGTCCACTTTAGAGAGAGTGGGTGGTACACACTCCATGGGACATTCTTGTGTTGTGAGAGCGAGGCGTCTCACCCGGTCCCCAGTCCTCGAAGTTGGGGGACCAGGACCACCAGTGAGTCCTAGGTGGTGGGTTCAAGTCTTTTGCAGAAGAGTTATGGGTGCATCTAATGTTAGTTCTTGCCAAATAGGGATCTCTCTCGGTCAAGCACCGTGCCTCTTTTGGGTATCCGTATGGCTAGTTATACGGTTATAAATAATGAACCCCGTATAATCTCGGTCCGCTACGATGTCAAATGTCTGTGCGTACCCACAGGGTTAATAATGGAATAAATAACATAAAATAATAAAGTTGGTAATGAATAATAAAAAGGTATGAGTTCAAGTCGAACAAAGACTTAAAAATTTGAAATCATATGGTCACTTATTTAGAAATCATACTAGATATGATAGAATTAGAAAGAAAAGTCATTTTCCATAAGTATTAAATTAATGGCAAACCATAGCTTCCACATACTTGTTCACATGACACTGCACATATGTATTTAAGGATGTATCACTTACTCAGACAGTGGTAGTCTGATTCCTTTGTGATTTATTGTTTTCAGGTGAAGCAATAAATGCACAGTCAGAGTGAGGGCGGCGGCATCGTCAGGCGATCATGGCACTACTACTTTTCTGTTTAATGTTTCTGGACATTCGAACTTGATGTAATAAACTTTGTTATGATGGAATAAGATTGAAGCTCTTGGTAGCTCCTCATTTATCTAGTTGAATATCAAAAAAAAAAATTTGTTAGATTTTTCATTAAAAATAAATGGGGTGTTACAATTGTGGAATCAGAGTAGGACAAAAAAGTAGTAGTCATGACAACCTCGACGGTCTGCCATCACTC
Source organism: Nuphar pumila (assembly GCF_984573655.1). Lineage (NCBI taxonomy): Eukaryota > Viridiplantae > Streptophyta > Magnoliopsida > Nymphaeales > Nymphaeaceae > Nuphar > Nuphar pumila. The sequence goes on along the minus strand of NC_143262.1, from coordinate 30,377,750 downwards.
TATAAGTATACAATTTAATGAATTTACTAAAACCATGACCAGTTTAGTCATATTTAACATTTTTTTTGTATTTGTTAATCACCAAGATATAGAACGACTATAACGTTCTTTTTATTTTATAAACATGTCGATGCCAATTAAATGGTGTGGGCTAATAGGTGCAACGATATTCTAGAGACTCTACAAAATTTGGCGGGAGTGGTCGGCCAACAGGCTACCGCAATGCAACAAATGGGCACTAACTTACAACAAGTGGCCTAGAATAAATCGAATGCAAGCGGGACCATGTTGTACAAGAAATTCATGGATATGGATCCACCTGCGTTTGTAGGAAAGACCAATCTAGAAGCAGCGGAGTCCTGAGTGTGGAAAATAGAGAGGATTTTTCGAGTGTGGAAAGTTTCGGCCGAACGACAGGTAGATTTTGGCACATATCGCCTGAAGGAGCATACAGAGAAGTGGTGGGAAACCACCCATGCAGTGAAGTTTCAGAATGGACCCGTGACATGGCCGCAGTTCGTGGAGGTGTTCAATAACACCTACTTTCCAAAACACGAGAGAACCAAGAAGATGCAGGAATTTCTCGACCTGCAACAAGGAGAAGGGACGTTGGTGGAATACATCACGAGGTTTCACAGCCTAGAGCGTTATTGTCCCAATGTATACACAGCAGACGAAGACAGGGCAATGAAGTTTGCACAAGGACTGAAAACAGGACTGAGAAACCGCCTATATACACGAGGGCCAAAAACCCTCGACGAGGCTATTCAGGTAAAAACAACTATTACGTAATTGAAAAAAAAAATCCTAACCTATATTGGTGAATGTCACCAACCCAGGTTGCTACCTTGCTTCAGGATGATTGGAAGGAAGGGCAGAAGTTCCAAAAGAATCGCTCTGGAGTGCAAAAGCCAGAATTCAAGAAGAGGTTCAGTGGGAAGAAGTTCCACCCCCATGCTAAGAAACCAAGGCATTCTGGAGAAAATAAAACGGTTCAGACCCAAGGTCAGCGATGCCAGAAATGCAACTGTTTCCATCCGGGACAACAGTGCCCTCGAGAGACGGGCGGCTGCCTTTATTGTAGAAAATTGGGGCACTATATCAGGGAATGTCGTAAGAAACAGGTAGATGATGCGAAAAGGGCAAGTGGAGGCCAACAACCACAATCACAACAGCAAGCACCGCCATCTCAGCAAGGAAATCAGAAGAAGATGGTTGGGAGAGTTTATGCAACCTTAGCAGAAGAACTTCAGAAGGGTGATTTGGTCCAAGGTACAGTTCTCATATCTGGACAAGCTGCCTTAGTACTCTTTGATTGTGGAGCAAAACATTCTTTCATATATGTTAATTTTTCCAAACAACCTAGGGCACCCACCGAATCATTGAAGCATGAATTAGTAGTTTATAATCCCATCGGATTCAATGAACCATGTGTAAATTACATGCCAAACATACAAGTCGTGTTAGAAGAACAAATACTGCTTGCCAACCTAATCCTACTCGATATGACAGAATATGATGTCATATTAGGTATGGATTGGTTGTATGAACACTATGCCAGAATCTTGTGTAGAGAAGGTAGGGTGATCATATCTAGACCGAACGAACCATAAGTTGGGTTTCGCATTTCGGGACCAATTATAAAGCATAGGATGATATCGGCCTTAAGAGCGACTAAATATGTCCAGAGGGGAAATACTGCTTTCCTAGTAAATGTAATTGGAGGTGAAGTTATGTAAGACACACAATTTTTCAGAAAATATCTGAATAAATTCATGAGACATTTACCGGTAAAAATAGCATTTTTTCTCAGAATGCGAAACAAATCAATTCCTGCGAGCCAGTTATACTTAGGATATTCGTCGAATCGCGAATATATGCTCAAACACTCTGGAAGCCATAACTTCCTATCTGAACGAAATCAAAGGATTTCTTCGAGCCAACTTTCTTAGTTACGTCAATACAAAGAGAATGGCGTACTAAAAAATTTTCGAAAAAAAATCGCCGAAAACCCAAAAATTTTACGGGACCCACGAAAATATTGGTGGGACCCAAAAAAATATTTCTCAGAAAAACATTCTAGAATATTCCAGCACCTTCCAGAGCCTTCCAGCATGTTCTAGCACCTTCCATGGAAGGGATTCTCAGAAAAGCCAAGGGCATTTGGGAAAATGGGGTTGCTTAGCCCCTAAGCAACCTCCCCTATAAATAGAGGACCCCCCCTCCTTTAAAAAATCACCAACCCCTCTCTCTCTCCTCCTCTTTCTCTCTCTAGAACCTCCCCTACCTAGCCCACTTGGTCTGAGCCTGCCTGATCTGGTCTTAGCCTGCCTGACCTGGTCCTAACCCACCTGACCTAGGTCTGAACCTACTTGACTAAGTCCAAACCCAGTTGACTTGACTTGAACCTAGTTAGGTTTGAAGTCAAAGTCCAAGTCCTTTTTCATCCAAAGTTCGAAGTTGATCCTTTTCGAAGTCGAGCCTCGTTCGAAGCATCAAAGCTATCCGGAGTCGTTTCTTCCACGATTTGAAGTAAGTTTGCTTCGTTGATCCATCTCTTTCAAGTATTTGATTGTTTGTATATAGCATATACTTTCTGAAGTAGTATCTTGCTTTAGTTCTTGATTGAGCCCTTTTTGGACACTTCGATGTTCACCCGCTCATCTCATAACTATCGTCGGATATATATGTTCAAATACGCAGTATATGCATTCTTCAAAACGGTATCTCACTTTAGTTCTTGGTTGAGCCCTTTAGAACACTACAATGTTCACCCGCTCGCCTCGTAACTATCGTTGGATGCAGATATAGGTGTATATCTGTTGATTCTGCCGACGCGTCCTATATCACACAGGCTATGTAATTTACCTTTGTCGTCGCGTCGTATGATGCCAAGGCTCCCTGCTTTCTGTAATTTCCGATTAATGCACTTCCGATTATGCATTTACTTACGCCATTGTGTTGAATGACACCAAGGCTCCTGCTTTCAACAAATATATATGTAGAATATTTCGTTCGGTTAAACACCCTGAACAATAGTATATGCATTCCTTTACGCCGTCGCTGTATAAAGCACAGACTTCTGTTTATACTACATATATGGCGCATAAATGAGCGTTCAAATGGAGATCAAACTCCAAATCGCCAATGTGATTCTTTTACCGCTCCTCGTTCAAGATTCTGCTTGACGAATGAAGGCCCTATTGGAAAGGCTTCGGTTTTTGGCAAAATGCTCTTTACGTAAAGACTAAGTCAATTACGTATGGCTTGGCTATGGCCCAGGGTTCCTGCAACCTTGATGGATGCAAAGTATGTACAATGGTGCGCATCCATTTCCCGAGTTAAGCGTAGTGATTTCTTGCCAAAGAGGGGAGATGCCGCTGAAATGGATAAAAGAAACGCATGCTTTCTTCGTAAAAGAGAGGAAGTGGTGCAGAAAATTCTGAAGAAGCTAAGAATAGCTCAGAAGGAGCGTAGCAGGATACTGTGACATATAGCAGAGTGCTACCCAGTTCATGATTTGTCTTCTACAAACGTAAAAGGGTTCGTCGCACCACTGCCGGTAGAGCAGGGGAGGTGCTGACGAAATGGTTGGCAGAATAGCTGCCGGAACCAATGGAATGGCATAATGATGTCCGTTATGGAACCAATGCCAGAACGACTCGTATCCCTGTGCCTACGAGAACACCTTGCTCGTAAGAGCCACTAAGTCGGAGTAGAGGTTGTGGCTTGACTAGGTTTGGACTCGTTGCGTAAAAATACGCCGAGCAACCGATCTTTTTAGATCGAGTCATACACATGCTCATTGAGAACGATTACGCAACCAGACTCGTAAGGGCCAAAGTGTCAGAGTGTGTTGTTTCCACCCAAAAGAGGTGTGATGCTCGTGGTGGTCGTAGTGCCAAGAGCAGTGTTCTGCATGCATATGAATAAGACTTAAGGTCGCACTTACCCCGCGGTTGAAAATCGTGTTAGGGGTACCCCCTCAGTTAATGACTGTGTTGGGGCGGACTGAATGGGGTCGGGTACATACTCCCGTAGTGCTGAGGCACGGGCTGCCTGAATGGCATGCCTATATCTGTCCAAGTAATTATAAGACTGGCAGACCCCTTCAGGAATTATGCTCACTGCGGAATGATAGTGATGGTACAACCTTGAGTGACACGCATTTTATTTTGGACCTGATAGAGTCCATGATGGCCTCAATCACTCATGGGTTTTGGGGTCGTGGTTATCCTTAAGATCTAAGGATTGAACCCAACTACTGCAAGTAGAGGATGCATCCGAATATGGGCCTAGTAGGGTTCTCCCAATTGAACACACTGCTCTACTATGGATAGGGTCAACAAGCCTCTGGGATATCTAAAATACATAGAATAATCAACCCCAGAACGTCGAGTTGATGCCCGGACAATTGCTTCGCCCGCGTACCAGGGGTGAAAGAGGTTAAATATCAAAACAATGCATTAGCTTAGGTTCAGCAATGCTTGAATGTATGAATGGATAAACATGTTGAGTCAGTCCTGCATAACCTTTGTGAAGGTGTCATGATCGGTATACGACTAGACCGACTGGGCAAAGACCTGTGTTGTATCCGCACGACTAAGCGAAGCTCGAGGAGCTATCCTTAGATGTGTGGGATACAGATGTGCCAAGTATGAAGACTTGAGCTAGACATCCCTTTGAGACCCGGAAGAGGTCAAGGCTAAGTCGTGGAGACTATAGCAGATGTTCAACTCATAGCCCTGTAGAGGCTCTTGCGATATACGCTAAGTCTTGAAGACTTGAGCATCGTTATTACGAATTGCGACCCTGAGTGGTCATCGTATATACTTGAGTTGAATGGACGTATGTTTGCATGCTTACCAGACCATCAGTGGTTCTGACCCCGTTTAATGGGGATTTCAGGTGTTGGATCTGCGTGAAGATATGCGGAGCAAGGCGGCATCGAGTTCCAAGGTTTCTCTAGACAGAGTTGTACTGCTTCCTTTTATTGAACCCATACTGCTTATTTAAGCAGTGATGTTGTAATAACCATGGGGTTTTCGACAAAATGGAACACTTCGGTGGTCAATGAGTGGCTTGGCCACATACCTGCAACGTGCTCGGGGTTTTCTAAAACTAATGACTCATTATCGTCTGATTCCGCTGCTAAAAGCTTTCTAAAGTTCCGTTGAAAAAAAAAAAAAAATTCATGAAAATTTTAACTTAGCTTTGTTTAGGAAATCCAAGGCGTTACAAAAGTGGTATCAAAACATGTGTCTGAGAAACCTGGTTCAAGATCCGTCATGGTCATGATATCACACTGTAAGTATATATTTTATACTTGTGTTCTGATCTGGGTGCATTTTTTTATAGATGGCAACTCACGACTCCCGAGGATACTGCTATCATTGCGGGATCATGCACGATGAGTGGGTATGCCCATATAAGGTCCAAGACTACCAGTTTTGTGGCGAAGAAGGGCATTCCGCCAACGAATGCCAAATGAAATATACCGCCGATATGGGTCGGCGGGGATCATTTGGTCTTAGGGATGAGACCTCGCGTGTTAGTGGACCACATTACTTCAGTAGAGGGAGTAGTAATACTCCAGCAACTTCAGATGAAATACCATCTCTGGTAGAGTTTGACCTGAATTTCCTTGAGGGATTCGGTCAATCGCAAGGCTATCAACAGACATCACGTACGCCTAGCTTGCACAGTCGGGATGAGGGATGCAACAACTCCTTCTATAATTCCATTATGATTTCGGATTCCTCGGATCATAGTGCTATTATATGGGGGAACAGAGCGGCTTCACAAACGTCGAGCCTAAATGGCCAGGGAGAGAGATACAACTCCTATTATCCCGTTATGATCTCAGACTCCCCGAGTCATAATGTTACTGAATGGGCAAGTGGATCGGCATCACTGATCTACCCACAAGATTCGCTTGAAAGCATGGAAGTGCCGCCCAAGCCGAAACTAGTTGTGCCTGCACCAAGGCCATGTGGCAATAGATGGACCGTTTTGAGTTCATCTTTATCAAAGAAATTCAGGTCTTAAAGAGACTGGTGATGTTTTGGAGTCAATAGACTCATGTATATGGTTTCTCAACGCCTAAAGTCTGCCAGTGCGGCATGACGTTTTGTTTAGGGCGATGCTTGTGTAAATGTGATATATATTAAGTAAATAAAGCTTTGATTCGATATATACATTGAGAAACTAAAACATGTTGCTTGTATGTGATAGATAAATGGCTCCTACGACGAGGAGAACTATGCCGAGCGAGGAGTCCCATACTCAAGGATTCCTGCTAGAAACGCTCAACAACCTGGTTACTGTCATTCGTGAAACAAGGCCAGAACCAGTCGTACCACGCAACGAGAACCTGGGAGGAATAACTTATGAGAAGTTCCTCAAGCTTGACCCGTCAGTTTTCATCGGTAAAGCTGATCCAGAACTAGCAGAGAGTTGGATCGAAGAGACGAAACGTGCCTTCTCAGTACTGGGAGTACCAGAAGAGAAGAAAACCAACTTTGGCACGTACCGGTTGAAAGATAATGCACGGAAGTGGTGGGATACCACTAAACTTATCTAGTTCTCACAAGTCGAAGTCATTCCTTGGACTGACTTTCAGAGGACTTTTATGGATAACTACTTCTCGTTGCATTTCAGAAACAAGAAAAAGCTGGAGTTTCTAGAGTTGGAACAGAGCGGTATGAGTCTGATGGACTATACCACTAAATTTCAGAACCTAGAGCGCTATTGTTCTCAGTTGTTTGAGACAGACCAAGAAAGGGCCGACAAGTATGTGAATGGTCTGCGTGAAGGGCTGCGATCTCGAGTAATAACAAGCATGCCTTCAACTTTTCAGGCTGCAGTGGCAGCAGCTTCAAAAATCTCAGAGGATTGGGCGCGATCTAAAGTGGTCGTAGCAAGGAAGCCCATAGTGAATGGTGGGAATCGTAATAGGACGTTCCCAAGTGGTCAGGGTTCACGACAACCCTTTCAAAAGAAAAAGTTCCAAGGAGAGAACAACACTCAACAAGTCGTGAGGCCAAGACAGAACGCAACTCCAAATGGCCAGCAGTTCAGTTTCAGCTGCCCAAAATGTCGTGTGAACCACCCTGGAAAGCCATGTCCTCGTGACATTGGTGGTTGCCTTTATTGTGGCAAGATGGGCCACTTTATAAGGGATTGCACCAAAAAGGCTGCAGATGAACAGAGGAGTAATGTCGGATCTGTCGGACCCTCTCGACCAGCACCACAATGTTCTTAGTTCCAACGACCTCCACCTAGAGTAGAACAAAGGCCTGCTGCAGGTCGTGTATATGCTGTAACGACTAAACAAGTCGAAAATGGTGACCTGATTGAAGGCACCGTACCTGTTAATGGACATGCAGCTTACGTCTTGTTTGATTGTGGTGCTACTCATACCTTTATCTTCGATGATTTCACCGAACAACTCCACGCCTCGGTGCAACCGGTTGATAAAATGATCGAAGTGTATAACCCGTTGGGTTCACGCACCAAATGTATCCGGTGTGTGAAGAACTTGGATATTGAGATAGCAGAGCAACACTTGCCTACTGATGCCATCCTGATCGATATGATACAGTACAATGTCATTCTGGGAATAAATTGGTTGGCTCAGAATAATGCCAAGATTTTGTGCCGCGAGGGCAAAGTGATTCTATCTCGACCCGGATTGCCTAAGATGGAATACCAGTTATCCAAACCAGTTTCACAAAAAAGGCTCATATCAGCACTTAAGGTACAAAAATACCTTAGGAAGGGTTGTGTGGCATTTCTGTTGAGTCTCTCGGTGGAAAAATCCAACGACCAGCCCCTTGAGAGTTTGGAAGTGGTGCGGAAGTTTCCCGATGTATTTTCTAAGGAATTGTCGGGACTTCCGCCACTTCGTGAGGTTGAATTTGGAATTCAAACCTTACCTGGAACAACGCCGATATCCAAAGCTCTGTATCGAATGGCGTCTGCAGAACTCAGTGAGCTGAAATGTCAGTTGGAAGAACTGATGGAACAAGGGTTCATCAGTCCGAGTGTATCACCGTGGGGAGCCCCGATGCTGTTTGTAAAGAAGAAGGATGGATCCCTTCGGCTTAACCAGGCAACTGTTAAAAATAAGTACTCGTTGCCTCGGATTGAGGACTTGTTCGATCAGCTCAGAACAACAAGAGTGTTCTCCAAGATCGACCTCAGGTCCGGGTATCATCAGCTCAAAGTTAAGGAAGAAGATATACCTAAGACTGCCTTCAGAACGAGATATGGCCATTATGAGTTCGTAGTGATGCCCTTCGGACTAACTAATGCGCCTGCTGCCTTTATGGATCTAATGAACCGGATATTTAGACCATATTTGGATAGCTTTGTCATTGTCTTCATCGATGACATTCAAGTATATTCAGAGAACAAGGAACAACACGTAAAGCACTTAAGGATCGGCCTAAAAACCCTTCAGGATAACCAACTCTATGCTAAGTTTTCAAAATGTGAATTCTGGCTAGATAAAGTGATGTTCCTTGGCCATGTGATCTCGAAAGATGGAATCGCAGTGGATCCTGCGAAGGTGGAAGCTGTGATGGACTGGAAGTAGCCAGAAAATATCACTGAGGTCTGTAGCTTCCTAGGACTTGCCGGATATTATCGGAAGTTCATACAAGACTTCTCCCGAATCGCCATACCCATGACGAAACTGTTGAAAAAGAGAGTTAAGTTCGAATGGACTGATCAGTGTAAGGAATGCTTTGAGATTCTCAAACAGAGGCTTACCACTGCCCCTGTCCTTACCTTACCTTCTGGTCAGGGAGGCTTCGTTGCTTATACCGATGCCTCGGGAACATGTCTGGGTTGCGTGTTGATGCAGCATGGCAAAGTAATCGCCTATGCGTCACGACAGTTGAGGATCCATGAGAAAAACTATCCAACCCACATTCTTGAGCTTGCCGCGGTGGTGTTCGTGCTTAAAATCTGGCAACACTACCTATATGGAGAGAAATTTGAGGTCATGTCGGATCATAAAAGCCTAAAATACCTCTTTTCACAAAAAGAACTCAATATGCGGCAACGGCGATGACTGAAATTCCTCAAAGACTATGAATTCACGCTTTCCTATCACCCTGGAAAGGCGAATGTTGTAGCAGATGTCCTTAGTCGCAAGACTGTTGGCACTCTGGCCAGCCTCACCAGACAATAGAAGTTGATGGAGGATTTCGTTAGTTGGAAGCCATTTCTGGCTGATTCAGGAAAGATTCGATTGTCATGACTGACGATCCATATCGAGATCCTCGATCGCATCGTAGCCGAACAGTTCAAGGATCCCCAGTACTTGAAATTAAAAGCTCATGCTGAAAAGGATGATACTTTCTTCCATTTAAAAGAAAATGGATGAATATGGATGGAAGAAAGGATTTGGGTTCCAAATAACCCTGAGCTAAGATAGGAAGTACTCCAGGAGGCTCATAGTAGCAAATACACTATCTACCCTAGGGGTACAAAAATGTTCTGAGACTTGCAGAGAAAGTACTGGTGGAGGGGTATGAAACGTGATGTGACTACGTTTGTCTCAAAATGTTTGATCTGCCAGCAAGTAAAGATCGAGCATCAGTGCCCTGGCGGAAAAATGCAACGAATCGAGATTCCAGAATGGAAATGGGAAGGCATTACGATGGATTTCATCGTTGGATTGCCTCGATCCAAGAGACAACACGATTCAATATGGGTGATCGTGGACAGACTCACCAAGTCTGCTCACTTCCTGCCAGCAACACTCGATACTCAACTGAACGATTGGCGGAAATCTACATTCGGGAAATCGTCAGACTCCATGGAGTGCCGATTTCGATCATATCTGATCGTGACCCGAAGTTCACCTCTCACTTTTGGGAGCAACTTCAGAGAGCCATGGGGACGAAACTCAAGTTCAGTACAACATTCTATCTCCAAATAGATGGGCAATCAGAACGAACCATACAGACTCTTGAAGATATGCTAAGACCATGTATGCTGGAATGGAAGGGTGATTGGGATTCCCACCTAGCGTTGGCTGAATTTGCTTATAATAATAGCCACCACGCTAGCATTGGGATGGCACCGTATGAAGCCTTGTACGAGCGACCCTGTCGATCACCAATCCATTACGGTGAAGTGGGTGAGCGAACCTTGGACTCGCCTATTGTGATGCAGCACTACACTGAACATGTCCACATGATCAGAAAGAAGCTACTGACTGCTCAAAGCCGACAAAAGAGCTACGCAGATCAACGACGTAGGGAGCTCACTTTTGCAGTTGGAGATAAGGTTTTTATCAAGGTCTCTCCAACCAAAAGTGTGTTTCATTTTGGAAAGAAGGGGAAACTCAGCCCCAGATTCGTTGGTCCCTTCGAAGTTTTGAGCCGAATCAGAGAGACTGCCTACCGTGTAGCATTGCCACCGCAATACGCGCAAATACATGATGTATTTCACGTGTCAATGCTTAGAAAGTACGTTCATGATCCTTCTCACGTCATTCAACATGAAGATATTGGCATTCAAGAAGATATGACGGTGGAAGAAAAGCCAGTAGAGATCATGGACCGACGGGAGCAAGTGCTAAGGACGAAGGTCATTCCACTTGTTAAAGTGAGGTGGCAGCATCATGGAATCGATGATTGCACTTGGGAGCCCGAATCAGATATGCGGGATAAATATTCTGAACTCTTCACTTTGTACTCTTAGCTGAATTTTGCGGACAAAATTCCTTTAAGGGGGTAATGATGTAAGACCCGCAATTTTTCAGAAAATATCTGAATCAATTCATGAGGCATTTACCGGTAAAAATAGCATTTTTTTCTCAGAATGCGAAACGAATCAATTCCTGCGAGCCAGTTATACTTAGGATATTCGTCGAATCACGAATATATGCTCAAACACTCTGGAAGCCATAACTTCCTATCTGAACGAAATCAAAGGATTTCCTCGAGCCAACTTTCTTAGTTACGTCAATACAAAGATAATGGCGTACTCAGATTTTTTCAGAAAAAAATCACCGAAAACCCGAAATTTTTGCCGGACCCACAGAAATATTTCTCAGAAAAACATTCTAGAATATTCTAGAATGTTCCAGGACCTTCCAGAGCCTTCCAGCATGTTCCAGCACCTTCCATGGAAGGGATTCTCATAAAAGCCAGGGGCATTTGGGTAAATGGGGTTGCTTAGCCCCTAAGCAACCTCCCCTATAAATAGAGGACCCCCCTCCTTTAGAAAATTGCCAATCCCTCCCTATCTCCTCCTCTTTCTCTCTCTAGAACCTCCTCTACCTAGCCCACTTGGTCTGAGCCTGCGTGACTTAGCCTAAGCCTGAGCCTGCCTGATCTGGTCTTAGCCAGCCTGACCTGGTCCTAACCCACCTGACCTAGGTCTGAACCTACTTGACTAAGTCCAAACCCAGTTGACTTGACTTGAACCTAGTTAGGTTTGAAGTCAAAGTCAAAGTCCAAGTCCTTTTTCGTCCGAAGTTCCAAGTTGATCCTTTTCGAAGTCGAGCCTCGTTCGAAGCATCGAAGCTATCCGAAGCCATTTCTTTCACGATTTGAAGTAAGTTCGCTTCATTGATCCATCTCTCTCAAGTATTTGATTGTTTGTATATAGCATATACTTTCTGAAGTAGTATCTTGCTTTAGTTCTTGATTGATCCCTTTTTGGACACTTTGATGTTCACCCGCTCGTCTCGTAACTATCGTCGGATATATATGTTCAAATACGCAGTATATGTGTTCTTCAAAACGGTATCTCGCTTTAGTTCTTGGTTGAGCCCTTTAGAACACTTCAATGTTCACCCGCTCGCCTCGTAACTATCATTGGATGTGGATCTAGGTGTATATCTGCTGACAATGCCGACGCGTCCTATATCGCACAGGCTATGTAATTTACCTTTGTCGTCGTGTCGTATGATGCCAAGGCTCCCTGCTTTCTGCAATTTTCGATTAATGCACTTCCGATTATGCATTTACTTACGCTGTCGTGTTGAATGACACCAAGGCTCCTGCTTTCAGCAAATATATATGTAGAATATTTCGTTTGGTTAAACACCCCGAACAATAGTATATGCATTCCTTTACGCCGCCGTTGTATAAAGCACAGGCTTCTGCTTATACTACATATATGGCGCATAAATGAGCGTTCAAATGGAGATCAAACTCCAAATCGCCAATGTGATTCCTTTACCACTGCTCGTTCAAGATTCTGCTTGACGAATGAAGTCTCTATTGGAAAGGCTTTGGTTTTTGGCAAAATGCTCTTTACATAAAGACTAAGTCAATTACGTATGGCCTGGCTATGGCCCAGGGTTCATGCAACCTTGATGAATGCAAAGTACGCACAATGGTGCGCATCCATTTTCTGAGTTAAGCGTAGCGATTTCTTGCCAAAGAGGGGAGATGCCGCTGAAATGGATAAAAGAAACGCACGCTTTCTTCGTAAAAGAGAGAAAGTGCTGCAGAAAATTCTGAAGAAGCTAAGAATAGCTCAGAAGGAGCGTAGCAGGATACTGTGACATATAGCAGAGTACTACCCAGTTCATGATTTGTCTTCTATAAACGTATAAGGGTTCGTCGCACCACTGCCGGTAGAGCAGGGGAGGTGCTGACGAAATGGTTGGCAGAATAGCTGTCGGAACCAATGGAATGGCATAATGATGTCCGTTGTGGAACCAATGCCAAAACGGCTCGTATCCCTTTGCCTATGAGGACACCTTGCTCGTAAGGGCCGCTGAGTCGGAGTAGAGGTTGCGGCTTGACTAGGTTTGGACTCGTTGCGTAAAAATACGCCGAGCAACCGATCTTTTTAGATCGAGTCATATGCATGCTCATTGAGAACGATTACGCAACCAGACTCGTAAGGGCCGAAGTGCCAGAGTGTGTTGTTTCCACCCAAAAGAGGAGTGATGCTCGTGGTGGTCGTAGTGCCAAGAGCGGTGTTCTGCATGCATATGAATAAGACTTAAGGTCGCACTTACCCCGCGGTTGAAAATCGTGTTAGGGGTACCCCCTCAGTTAATGACTGTGTTGGGGCAGACTGAATGGGGTCGGGTACATACTCCCGTAGTGCTGAGGCACGGGCTGCCTGAATGGCATGCTTATATCTGTCCAAGTAATTGTAAGACTAGCAGACCCCTTCAGGAATTATGCTCACTGCGGAATGACAGTGATGGTACAGCCTTGAGTGACACGTATTTTATTTTGGACCTGATAGAGTCCACGATGGCCTCAGTTACTCATGGGTTTTGGGGTCGTGGTTATTCTTAAGATCTAAGGATTGAACCCAACTACTGCAAGTAGAGGATGCATCCGAATATGGGCCTAGTAGGGTTCTCCCAGTTGAAACACACTGCCCTACTATGGATAGGGTCAACAGGCCTCCGGGGTATCTAAAATACATAGAATAATCAACCCTCAGAACGTTGAGTTGATGCCCGGACAATTGCTTCGCCCGCGTACCAAGGGTGGAAGAGGTTAAATATTGAAACAATGCATTAGATTAGGTTCAGCGATGCTTGAATGTATGAATGGATGGACGTGTTGAGTCAGTCCTGCATAACCTTTGTTAATGTGTCATGATCGGTATACGACTAGACCGACTGGGCAAAGACCCGTGTTGTATCCGCACGACTACGCGAAGCTCGAGGAGCTATCCTTAGATGCGTGGGATACAGATGTGCCAAGTATGAAGACTTGAGCTAGACATCCCTTTGAGACTCGGAAGAGGTCAAGGCTAAGTCATGGAGACTATAGCAGATGTTCAACTCATAGCCCTGTGGAGGCTCTTGCGATATACGCTAAGTCTTGAACACTTGAGCGTCGTTATTACGAATTGTGACCCTGAGTGGTCATCGTATATACTTGAGTTGAATGGACGTATGTGTGCATGCTTACCAAACCATCAGTGGTTCTGACCCCGTTTAATGGGGATTTCAGGTGTTGGACCTGCATGGCGATATGCGGAGCAAGGCGGCATCGAGTTTCAGGGTTTCTCTAAACAGAGTTGTACTGCTTCCTTTTATTTAACTCATACTGCTTATTCAAGCAGTGATGTTGTAATAACCATGGGGTTTCCGATAAAATGGAACACTTCGGTGGTCAATGAGTGGCTCGGCCACATACTTGCAACGTGCTCGGGGTTTTCTAAAACTGATGACTCATTATCGTCTGATTCCGCTGCTAAAAGCTTTCTAAAGTTCCGCTGCAAAGAAAAAAAAAGGAAATTCATGAAAATTTTAACTTAGCTTTGTTTTGGAAATCCGGGGCGTTACAAGTTAAGGTCCAGATTCACGATCTGGATATCGTCAGAGACTTTTCTGATGTGTTTCCGGATTAGTTACCAAAGATACCTCCACCTCGAGAGGTGTAATTCGGGATTGACTTGGTGCCAGGTACTAAGCCAATCTCTAGAGCACCTTACAGAATGGCGCCAGCAGAATTGGAAGAATTAAAGAAACAACTTCAAAAACTGATGAATCGTGGGTTCGTAAGACCAAGCATATCACCATTGATAGTTCGTAGGTCGAACCTCTACAGAACCGATGTGGTCCTTAGGTTAAATCCCTATGGAATTGATAGTATATAGGTCAAACCCCTGCGAAACCGATGTGATTTGTAGGTTGAACGCCTGTCAAACCAATGCGGATCATAGGTTGAACCCCTTTATGAACCAAAAGTCCTTCTCAACCCAGTGGTTCTTAGGTTGAACCCCTTTTGAATTAATCTCATTCTCAAAAATTCAATCTGTAGGTTGAATTCTTATTGATCCTCGGTCCTTAGGTCGAACCCCTTTTGGATTGGTATTTTTCAATAAATTGATATGTAGGTTGAAGTCCTCCTGATCCAATATTCTTTACAGTCCTTAGGTTGAACCCCTTTTGGATTGGTATTTTTCAGAAATGTGATTTGTAGGTTAAAGTCCTCCTGATCCACGTTCTTAGGCTGAATCCCTATTGAACCCATGTCGTTCTCAATTGAACCAATGTCGTTCTTAGGCTGAATCCCTATTTAACCCATGTCGTTCCTAGTGAACTAATGTTGTTATCAATTGAACCAATGTCGTTCTTAGGCTGAATCCCTATTGAACCCATGTTGTTCCCAGTGAAGGGATGTCGTTCGCAATTGAACCCATGTCGTTCTCAGTGAACCAATGTCGTTCTCAATTGAACCAATGTCGTTCTTAGGCTGAATCCCTATTGAACCCATGTCGTTCCCAGTGAACCAATGATGTTCTCAATTGAACCAATGTCGTTCTTAGGCTGAATCCCTATTGAACCCATGTCGTTCCTAGTGAACCAATGTTGTTCTCAATTGAACCAATGTCGTTCTTAGGCTGAATCCCTATTGAACCCATGTCGTTCCCAGTGAACCAATGTCGTTCTCAATTGAACCAATGTCGTTCTGTGATCATCGCAAAAAATTTCCTCTCTTGTGGTTTTTCTCTCTCTTCCTTCTCTTTTCCTTTTCTAACCTCTTATTTTCCTCCTTTTTGAAGGGAGAGAAATAAAAGAAAGAAAAGAAAGAGAGAAGAGAAAAGAAAGAAAGAGAGAGAGGAATTCTTTTGCGGGGTTTCACTTGACCTTGATTTGAAAATATTTAGAAAATTACTCGCCTCCGTTTTGAAAATGTTGCCGGAAAATGGAGAGATGGGATTCGCTCGTCGGTACGAGGTTCGACCGTTCCTAGTGCCTTTACCAGGGGTAATCGAACCAAGGATTGAATCTATGCCTTTTGCTTTGCCTAAATATTATCTAAGAATTTATCCTAAGTCTAGATGCACAAAGAATCATGCTTGTGTCATGCAAGAATGCATGCTATTTTGAAAAGATGTTTTTGAAAATTTCCAAGTATTCTGAGATGAACTTGATAAGGGAGTGAGGAGATGATTGAATCTAACTTAGAACTTGAGATAGATCAGAGAAGTTCTAAGTCTGTGAAGTAAATCAGAGTTGGAAAAATAAATCTTGATTTTAAGAAAGAATGATTTGAAGCTTTGAAATGAAAGGAAATGAAACTTCAAAGTTAGAAATGGACTTTGAATTTAGTCATGGATTTAAGAGAAGAAGATAAAATTTTGAAGTGATATTGAATTCGAATCTTAGAATGGATCTGAGAAAATCAAATGGTATTTAAAAATAGAAATAGACTTAGGAGTTTCAGATGAGATCTGAAAATGGAATTGGATTTGAAATCTAGAATTGGGTTCTAGATCTTAAAATGGATTTGGATCTGAAGTCTGAGATCCAAGATGTGATTGGATTCTGGACCCTAAAATGGATTTGGATTTGAAGTCTGAGATCCAAGATGGAAGTTTGAGTTCTGAATCCTAAAATGGAATTTGGATCTGAAGTCTGAGATCCAATGTAGAACTGGATTCTGGATCCTAAAATGGAATTGGATCCGAAGTCTGAGATCCAAAGTAAAATTGGGTTCTGGACCCTAAAATAGATTTGGATCTGGAGTCTGAGATCCAAAGTAGAATTAGGTTCTGGATCCTAAAGGTGGAACTGGATCCAAGATCTGGAATCCAAAGTGAGATTGGGTCTTAACTTTTGGATTTGGATTTTGAAAGTCCAAATGGACCCTTTGAAAGATGAATCTGGGTTTTTGAAAGCCCAGATTTGAATTTAAAATTTAGAATCAATCTCAAACTTTGATTTCGAATTTGAAGATAATAAAAAATGAACTTGACTTTGAATCAGAAGATAACTTCAAAGTTAAATTGAACTTTTGAAGTTGGGATATTGATTTGAGTTTATAAAGATTGAACTTTGAAATTTCAAAGTCAAATTGGACTTTGAAATTGAAATCTAAATCTTTGAAATAAGATAAAAGAATGAATTAAAATAGAGATTGAAGAAAGATATTTGAGATTACTTGGATTTTGGAAGAGAATTTTGAAAAATATGATGCAATTCTATCCTAAATGATGAATGAATTTAAAGATTTTGAAATTGGATTTTGAAAAGCTATTTTATTCTTTTAATGAATTTAAAATAAGATTGAAGATATAATACATCCTTGACTATGGTCATTGAATGTATTATATAATAATCTATATTTAAATTCAAGAGAAGAATAAAATACATTTGGTGCTTTTATAGAATTTAAAATGAAATTAACTCTCAATATACCCTGACTATGGCCATTGGTATATATTTTGAGTTAATTTTAAGTTAAATTCTGATAAAAGAAGAAAATATTTAAGGAAAATATGATGAATTTTGAGAACGGATCCAGTGTGGATCCAGTGTTATTTTATAAAAGATAAAAATACTAAGTCTTGTTTACATCCCGACTATGGCCGTTGATGTAAATCATCGACTTATGATTAATTACCTCTTACGAAACAGTGCACGTGCCATTCGTGTTCCCATTCGTAAAAATTTTGAAAATAAAAGATAAAGTGATATGAAAATAAACAGTTCATGATATGTATAATGCTCATTCATTTTATCTAAAGCAGGAAATATAAATTCTCATTCAAAATCTAACTATTACAACATATAGAATCGAATTTACAACTCCAAGTAATGATATTTTTCATATATTCCCTGCAAAACAACTGGGTTAATATGAAAAATGGAAGAAAAGTGCACATATTACATAGATGTCAAAAAAAAAAAAGTGCTCACATGCCAAGGTATTTAAGGTTCAAATTTGTGGAAAAGATGAAATTGATATGTATTTGTATACATATGAACATGCATATATATATACATATATGTATTTGTATTTTTCCATTTTTTTGTATTTTTAGAGTAAAATCCTAAAGTTTGTGAGAAAGCAAAGATTAAAACTAATTTTTTTGTGTTTTTGCAAAAATATTTACAAAAGGAAATTCTTTTGAGAATTTTAAGAGCTATTTTGAGAAAATTTCTTCAGAAATGGGTTTGGATCCAAGTTTTGAAGAAATGTTCGAGTTTTTTAGACTTGAATCGAGAAATACAATGTGATGGATCCAAATGGATGTCGGATGGGCTGTCCGAGCTATTTAAAAAACTATTTTTTGTATTTTCTGTAATTTTAATTTAAAAATTGGACAATGAGACTCAGATTCGGATCTGGACAATGGGTCCGGATCCGAAATCAAGTCAGACATATAAAATGAATTTAATTTCAGTAAAACTTGAGAAATGAACTAGAATTTAGATTTAAAAATGACTCATTTGCTCAGAAAATGATATCAGGGGCAAAAAGGGGATATTTAAAAGATTTTGAAAAATTTGGGGTGTTCACACGTTCTTAGGCTGAATCCCTATTGAACCCATGTCATTCCTAGTGAACCAATGTCGTTCTTAGGTTGAATCCCTATTGAACCCATGTTGTTCCCAGTGAAGGGATGTCGTTCGCAATTGACACCAAAACCTGTTATCATCGCAAAATTTTACTTTTGCAAAACAAACTGACCTTTGAAAAAGATTTTTTGAAAATAACT
The DNA here is from genome assembly GCF_984573655.1 of Nuphar pumila. Classification (NCBI taxonomy): domain Eukaryota; kingdom Viridiplantae; phylum Streptophyta; class Magnoliopsida; order Nymphaeales; family Nymphaeaceae; genus Nuphar; species Nuphar pumila. The sequence goes on along the minus strand of NC_143262.1, from coordinate 30,359,294 downwards.
TGCTTTCGTTTTAAAATACGGGAAAATTTCGAGGAATGGGACTCGCCTGTCGGTACGAGGTTCAACCGTTCCTGGCGCCTTTATCAGGGGTAATCGAACCAAGGATTAAAAGTGTGCTTAGCTATGCTCAACTTGTCTAAATCATGTTCTATTTCCTAAATGCACAAAGAATCAGGCATGTGCTATGAATTTTCTGAAAAATGCAGATTTGAAAACATGATGTTTGCTTTGAATATTTGAAATACTTGGAAAATATGTCACTTGGAAAATCGTGAATCATGGTGAAAGAATATTTCTGAGGAAAATGAAAATCGATTTATGAAGAATCCAAGTATTTTAGGAAAATCGATTTCTGAGAAATTTTAAGTAACTTTGGAAAATCTTGATTTTTCTGAATTCAAACTTTGAAATTGAATATATAACTTGGAAAATCATGATTTGAACTTTGAAAAATACTTGAAATACCATTTAAAAGCTCAGAGTTTTGAGAAAATCAATTTATGAATAAGACTTTGAAAATTTTGAGAAAATCGATTTCTCTGAATTGAAATTGGAATTTGCAAATGAATGAATATGGATTTGAAAGACTTGATTTTGGAGAATTGAGAAAATCCTTCTGTATTTTTGAGAAATGCAGTGCATTTTGAAGTTAGCCTAAGAGTGTAGGCTGAATGTGGCTAATACGAAGATCACAAATCTGGGTCTCATTCGTATTCTGACTATGGCCATAAATACGAACTCCACCAAGTTTGTCAACTCCCTAAGAGCTAGTGCATGTGCCATTCGTGTAGACCATGGTGAATTGGAAATATGTGCATGAATGAGAAACATAGCAGTTATATATCAAAGTTTAAAACTATATGCAATGCAAACCCTAATCTAAGCATAAATTGAAATTCTTATTCCAAAGTTTACATTTAATTTACATCACTAATTGAATTTAAATAACTGAAAATAAAGTCTTTAATATCTCTGCAAAACTAGAAAACTTGTTAGTGCAGATATGTTGGCTTTTCTAGATTTATCCAGTAATATATGAAAATTACTGGATTTTGCTATATATAAGCCTTTTTCCATGATTCCCTGAGATAAACATAATAGAATAAGAAATAAAATTGAAAAAATATGAAAATGGGATTTGAAAATTCGAAATTGGGGTCAAAATGACCAAAATACCCCTGATAGCAAGGCTATGGCCTTGAAACCAGGGTTTTCAGAAAGATATTTTGTAAAATACAACTTTTTGAAATTCAAATGAGGATAAATTGAACCAAAGATGATATGATATGATTAAAAATGAGAAAACCAAATTTTGGAATTTTGAAATTAGGTCAAATGACCAAATTGCCTCTGATAGAAGACTATGGCCTTGAAATCAGGGTTTTCTTAAATAAATTTTGGTAAAAACTTTGGATTTAGGATTGAAATAAACATAAAATCGACCATGAAGCATCCTAATATGATTCTAAACATGAAAAAACCCTAAAAACATGAACTTATACATGAAAATCAAGAAATATCATGAAAATCATGATTTTAGCAGTGTTTCGGGATCCTACGAGCACCCTGTTTTGCAATTTGATTGATTCAAGCATCATATGGATTTCAAAATTTACAAAAATCAGTACCTTCACTTGATATCACCCTAAAACCAGATTGGAATCATAAAAATATATTTTTGACATTATTCCATTTCAAAAATTGCATTAAAACCCTAAAATATGCTATTTTTATCCATGGTCACATACCAGTTTCAGTGTTAGACCCGAATCAGGGGTCAATTCACCATGAAAATTTTTGAAATTTTATAAAGGTCAACTAGACAAAAAAATAGAGAATCTCCTATTTACAGATTGGGAAAATCATCTCCGATGAGGGAGATACCTTTCTGACAATTTGGAATTAAATATAACGAATCTAACATTGGTTAAAACAGGTACTTTCGGTTGAAAATACAGAAACAAATAGCATCCTTCATCAAAAATTTCTGCAATTTCAGCAGTGAATAGTAGACAAAAAAATAATGAACTTTTGTTTTTACAGATCATGAATCGGATCTACGGTTTGATATCTATGATCAGTATAAGTTGGATTAGGGTTTTTATAAATCATAACGAGTTTTAAAACATGGATCCGACTTTATGACAGAGAAAAAATACCAAAAAAGGCAAAAAATTATAAAAATTTTACAGTAAATAGCCTACATCAACACGAAGCCACTGCATTTTACGGATCTTGAATCAGATATCAGATGAAAGAAATAACACATCTGCAAGTTATGCTTGAATTTAAACAACGATTTTAATCAACAGAAATCCCGATTTGACTTTGTATTTTATTAACAAAGTTCCTGAATTCCAAAACATCTGATTTTTTTTACAGTAGTTCACTGACATATCCGTAAACAACATATAAAAAAATCAAAAAATTTTAATGAATATTTCAATACGAACTAACATGCTTTCTACTGATCTGAAATTAAAATATGCAGAAATCTAAGAAACACTAAAAAAATATGATTTAACCATGAAAAACCATAAAAACAGCATGGAATAGGATTAGATCATCTTCTTGAATTGAACTTGAGGTTCTTGAGGTTGAATCCATGGTTAAATCTATGAACACAAGGGGCTCCATGGTGAAATCTAATATAAAATCATAAAAAACTAATAAAAAATAATGAAATAATATTAAATAACTCACCTTGGGTCTGTAGTTGTAATGGAGAAAGGTGGATGTGCTGGAGAGGAGAGAGAAGCCACGAAAATTTGAGAGAGAAAAGTGCCTTCTTTGACCCCTGTAAAGACCCATTTTTATAGTTTTTCAAAACCCATGTAATTAGGACTAATTAATACCTAACTTTGACTTTTTCAAACTCTATCTAAAACCACCAAGGGAGGACAATTTTTTGTGGTTTCCTAACCCTAAATGAACTCTAACTAAACCCTAATTAACACCTAATTAAACCCTAGAAAATCCAAATGTGGCACCACCTAGTATGGACCCACATTTGGTTTTTAAAACTTGAATTTAAAAACTTTAAAAACCAATGGTTTAAAACTTAAATAAAATGGATTTTTAAAACTGTTTTTGACTCCTCTAAACCCCTAACCTAACTAGGACAATGACTAACCCTAGTCTAATCTTGACTTCTTCAAATATGGTGCCACCCCGAGTGGGGCCCACTTGAATTTTTAAAAACGATTTTAAAACTTGAAAATGAGAGGTTTTTCAAAAGAGATTCAAAAGTAGACTTTGAGATTGAAAGTTTTGAAATGGTACAGAGTCTTGACTGAGTCAGAACTCCTGTGGATATGGCGCCAACTGAGTGGGCCCCACATCGAAGTTTTGAAAATTTTGAAATAAATACTGAAAATAACTTTGAAAAGGGGTTAAAATCAATAATTGAGATTCAGAGTTTTTGAAAATAGAGTCCCAAGCGAACTAGAACTCTGGACTAGAGTCCTGACATTTTAGGACTCTAACATTTTAGATTTTAAAAGCCAAATGAAGAAGTTTTTGAAAGATTTTATCAGAATTGATAAAAAAATAAGTCAAAAAACCCAGTCAGGGTTAGAGTCCTAACTCAACCGAAACTCTGAAATAGAGTCCTGAATTAACTGGACTCTACAAAATGACCTAATTTTCAAAAAACAAATGAAAAGAAATAAAAATGGAGGTAAAAACAAACTTCAGAACAGACTCCTAACTGGATTAGGACTCTAGGATAGAGTCTTGATCAGACTGAAACTCTAGATTTTTTTGGTATTTTCTGAAAAATAGATGAAAGAACTTGTGAAAACAGTGAAAACAATAACAAATATTGAAATAAAACAGAGTTCTGATTCAACTGAGACTCTGAGGACAGAGTCCTAATTGAACTAGGACTCTCAGATTTTTGGATTTTTTGAGAAAACAAATGAGAGAATTTTGAAAAACAGTTAAAAACAGGATAAAATTGAAGTTTTGGTTCAGAGTCTTGATCTGATTAGGACTCTGAGAAAGAGTCCTGATTCAATCAGAACTCTAAGAATTTTTGGTTCTCTGATAAGCAAATGATGAAATTTAAACAAAGCTTTTGAAAATTAATGAAAAGGAAGTGCAAAAACACACTTTGGATAGAGTCCTGATTCGATCAGGACTCTGGGACAGAGTCCTGATTCTATCAGGACTCTAGGATAAAATCCTAGAATTTTGAAATTATTTGATAAAAGTGTAATAGTTTTGATAGATGGAAAGATTTTTGAAAGATTCTCTCAAAATTGAAATCAAAATCAGAGTCTTGATCCAACTAGGACTCTCTGAACAGAGTCTTGTTTTAACTGAAACTCTGAGTTTTTGACTCATTTTGAAAGATTTGGTTAAAAACAGGTAAAAATAGTGACAAAAGACAGAGTCCTAGTCCGACTGAAACTCTGAAGAAGAGTCCTAATCCGACTGGGATTCTTGAAGAAGAGTCCTAATCCAACTAAGACTCTAGGATTTTGGCCAAAACAGAAGATTTTGAAAGGTTTTCTCCAAAAATAGGTAGAAAAGGTAGTAAAAAGTAGAGTTCTGATCCGACTGGGACTCTGAAAAAAGAGTCCTGATCCAACTAGGACTCTAAGATTTTGGCCAAAATGGAAGAAACTGACAAGGGATATTACCATAACTGGTTTAAAATCAGAATGGTGTTTTAAAAAGGTTCAAAAAGATTCAAACAGATGAAAATACAGAGTCCTGATCCAACTAGGACTCTAAAATTTTTGAGATTTTTGATAAATGAAGGAATCCAAAAGCGACACCACCTAAATGGGTCTCATCTGAGAATTGAAATCAGTTGAAAAATGAGTTTAAAACGAATCCAGATTGTTTTCTAAGAAAACATTTCAAAATATAAGGTCCTGGGGGTTGGCAAATGACAGAATGTTGATTAAAAACCCAGGTTTTAAAATTGATTTTGAAAGAAAAGTTTTAAAACCCGAATCTGGATTAAATATTTTGAAAACAGAAATACTGATTCTCGAAAATGAGATGTAATGACATGTAATGCTATGCAATGCAATGAAATGGTATGCCGAATGCATACAATGATATGCAATGACACATGAAATATATAAACACTGGATGAGGGTGAAAATTTGGGGTGTTTATAGTTGAGCTAGTGTTCGAGCTTCAATTTTAGTTCATTTCAGTGTTACTAATCTTTGTTTCAGCTCAAATCTAGCTCTGGTCTATAATTCACTTCACTCCAGTGACCATTTCTCACCATTTCTCTAAGAATGACAGCTTTTCTTGATAATTCAGTCTGAAAGTTCAGTTAAGTCAGTGTCTTGTCAGTTCAATTGAGTTCTAAAACCCTAAAACCCAGCTCAATCCAATTCATTTCAGTTCAAACCAGCTCAAACCTCAACTTTCAGTGTTGCTCTAGCCCGACAGAGACAAAAATCATTTCTTGAACCATTTTGCCAATTTTTATCAATTTTATCACTTTCTGAACTGGTACAACTATCAATCGGGGTCTAATATTCAAAATTCTTCATTCAGGGTCTGCATTTTGCATAGCATTTCATGTCATTTCTCATCATTTCATATCATTTCTATCATTTCATAACATTTCATTTCATTTTCAAGATCCAGAACTCCAGTTTTATGAATTCCAATCCAGATTGAGTTTTTAAAGTTTTTAGAAATCAATTTCAAACCCTGGGTTTCCAAAATTGACATTTTTACCCCCAAGATTCTAAACCTGAAAATATTTTCTCGAGAAAAACAATCTGAATTCCTTTCAAACTCAAATTTTCAAATTCTAAATTGGATTTGCTTTGCAACGGGGTATAGAACTTTAAATTTTGAGCTCATTTCATCCAGAAATTTTCTAAGAGACCATTCTATCCCTCTGACCTTCAAAATGAATTTCAAAATCACTCTGGGCTCACTCCAAGGTGACACCACCATGAATTTTATTTCCTTTCATTGGAAAAGAAAAAAAACATTTCTTTTACTCTCTTTTCATTTTCTTTGTTTTTATTATTTATTTTGTTTTTATTCCATTTTTTTAGAGAGGTGGGCCCCACAAGGGGGGGGGTCGACCCCCTCTCTCTCCAATTTCCTTTTCTTTCTCCTTTTTCTCTCCTCTTCTTCTTTCTTCCTTTTTCTTCTTCTTCCTTCTTTCCTTTCTTCCTTTTCTTTTCTTCTTTCTTTCTTTCCTTCTTCCTTCTCCCCCTTGGTCCACCAGCACTTTTCCCCCTTCTTCTTTTTTCCCTTTCTTCTTTCTTTCTTTCTTTCTTTCCTTTTCCCTTTTCTTCCCTCTTTCCTTTCTTCTTTTCCTTTTCTTTCCTTCTTCTTTTCTCTCCTTTCTTTCTTTCCCTTCTCCTAGTTCCAGCCACCATATTACCCTACTTCAATTTCCATTCCCCAAGGAGAATACACCCAGACCCCTTAGCTCTCTTCCCCTCTAAGGTCTCTCTCTCTCTCTCTCTCTCTCTCTCTCTCTTGGTCCCTTAGTGGCTTCAGCCACCGGTTCCCTTGTAGTTGCAGTCACCATCACCTCCAGTAGCAGCCACATCGTCAACCTCCTCCTTCAATCGTGGTGTAGCTCCTCCAATCGGTTTCCACCTCTTGACAGCACTACCTTCAAGGTAGCTCCAGTCGACGCCACTTCTTCCAGCCGGCTCCCAACAATCAGCCGCCTCTATCACAGTAGATTTGTTCCAGCCACCACTGCTATTACTTTAAATCCATCCTCTACCTACCTCAATCAAACCAGTCCACTGTGATAAGGTAAGAACCCCTCATCCCTATGATTCTTCTTTATGATTCTAGCATAAAGCCCAGTACAAATCATATCCACCTAGTGTAAAGGCGATGTTCTCTAGTTTATCATGATGTAAAAATTTGATTTCTCATGACAATGCTATGTTATTTTCTTATTTTATCATAACATGAAGTCTTGATTCTCTATCACAATGCTATGTAAAAGAGGTAACCTATCCTATAAGTGGATCGGGTCCTTCCCTTTTAAGAGCATACATCAAGTTAAATACTAACTCCTTGATTTACTTTCTTTTAGTCATGTTTTTCACATAGATTTCATGTTCTTGATGCATATCATTCAAGCCTATATTTTCATCTAGATCTCATTTTGCATACTTAGGTTAGTTTATTTAGGTTTCTTTATTGTTCTTACAAATTTCAGTCGTATGCCTAGTTCATTTATTTTTTTATGTTTAAATTCTAGTCAATAAATCCTAAAAAAATTGTTTATGTGTGAATTTGCTTGTTATTGATCCCCTACCAAAAACCTAGATTCATTTGAGGTACATAACAACAACAAACAAATCGGATTTCAAACCGGGTTTTAAACCCTCTGGAATTTTCAAACCTCTCTTTAGCAGAGTTGTCGGCCCAAGATCTCTCAGATGGACGATCTGATTCATTCTCAAAAAAATACAGTGGATCCTTGTTAGAACCTATTATTTTTCAGTATTTTCCTAGATTTTTTTAAGGAGATTTGGTTCCTGCCAAAAATCGAATTTCCTAAGCTCTTGTAAAAATCTTGATTTCTCCTTGTTAGTGTCTAGACCGACCCTAATCGGCTGTGATGCTTCAATCCATAAGTTGGATGTCAAAACTGTCAACACTAGAGTTGTTTTTAGTAAAGTCTTTTGTCATTTCTTAGAATTTTAGGATTTTTAAGGTTCAGATTCCTAGTTTTCCAGATTTTACAAATTCACCATTGAATTCCCTGTTAGATAGATTTTATCAGAATTAGAGGTCTGATAAACCTCTGTGTCCATCCAAACTATTCATCTAATCCCAAAATAGTCAAAATAGGAATTGTTCCTCTGTTTGTCAAGGATATTCTCCAAAAATTTCAGTCATTTTCTTCACTGTTTGCTATGTTTTCTATAATTATTTCCAAAACCTGTCAGTCTGCCCTATGTCCTAGAGTCGCCGGATTCCGATCCAATTTGCCGGAGCTGTCAAGCTTCAACCATAGGTCAAAACCAGAATCTGTAAAAGGAAAAAATATTTGTATAACCTTTCTCTATCACCCCATAAAATTTGGAGGATTTCTATGGTAGTTTAGTATCCAAAATTCAGTTTAAATTTAGAGTTTTAGGCAAAATCTTGATTTTTAGGATTTTTAGTTAATTTTTATATTAAAAAAGTATCAAAAAATAAAATTTTGAGTTCCATTCTGTTTTTAGGGTTAGTTTAGGTGTCCATGACAAATTTGGTATAATTTGGAGTTTATTTGCCTTGTGTGTTAGTTAATCTTTAAATTCAAAGGCGAAAATCAAGTTAAATTCGATATTTTGTGATACTTTTGCCATTTTAGGGTTTTTATTATGTGAATAAGCATATAGTATCATATTAGGGTCAATTTCAATATCATTTGCATTTTACATTCCATTTTTTTGCTAAATTTATTTCAGAAGACCCTAGTTTCAAGGCCATAGTTATCAGGGGCATTTTGGTCATTTTGACCTCAATTTCGAAATTCCAATCTTGAATTCTGTAAATTTTCATGCATATCATCATATTGCATCATATTGTGTTTTATTTTATTTTATTTGATTTTCGAATTTCCAAATTTTACAAAAATTCTTTTAGAAATCCCTAATTTCAAGGTCATCAGGGGTATTTTGGTCATTTTTACTCCAATTTCAAATTTTCAAGTTTATTTTCTAATTTGATCACTTATTTCTCATGTTTATATCAGGAGGGTATGAATTGGGTTTATATCTGAATAATATTCGATAATTTCCAATATTTTTGGATAAATCCAAATAAACCTACATTTCTGTGCTAACATGTTTTCTAATTTTGCAGAAAAATCCAGGAAGAAGAATTTTATTTTTCTTTTATTTTAGTTCAATGTAAATATAAAGTTATAATATTTGGAATAAGAGTTACATTTTCTGCTTAGAATATGACTGTATTGCATATAGTTTAATTTTGCAAATTTCAATATCTGATGTATAATTCATGTGCATTTATTTCAAATCCACTATGGTTGACGCAAATGGCACATGCACAAGCTCTTATGGAGTTGATAAACTCGATGGAATTCATATTTTTGGCCATAGTTAGAATACGAATGAGACCCAGATTTGTGATCTTCGTATTAGCCACATTCAACCTACACTCTTAGGCTAACTTCAAAAAAATGCACTGCATTTCTCAAAAACTCAAGAATTTTCTCAATTCCCAAAAACATATCTTTCAAATTCATATTCATTCATTAAATTTACATAATTTTTAAACTCTTTTCCCAATTTCAATTCAGAGAAATCGATTTTCTCAAAACACTGAATTTTCAAATGACATTTAAAGGTATTTCCCAAGTTCAAATAATGATTTCTCAAGATTTCCACATTCTCAATTTCATTTTCAAATCCCAAAATTGATTTTCCCAAAGTCCTTGAATTACTTATGAAATTGGTTTTTCCAGAATTCTCAAATCCATTTTAGAAATCGATTTTCTCAGAAAAGCAATCCACATCTCAAAATTGATTTTCTCAGAGTCTAAGTTTTCATGAGAATCAATTTTCTCTTCAAAAGTCATTTTCCAATACAATTCTTGATTTCCAATGAAATTCAAAGATTTTCCTAGTAATTCCCTTTTCAAGCACTTTTCCAGTCATTTTACAAGTACATCTCAATTTTCCAAAGCAAACATCATATTTCTCAAACTTGCATCTTTTCAAAATTCCATAGCACATGTCTGATTCTTTGTGCATTTTAGGAAAATTGAGCATAATTTAGATAATTTAATTTATTCAAAGCACACATTTGATCATTGGTTCAATTACCCATGGTAAAGGCGCTAGGAACAGTTGAACCTCGTACCGATAGGCGGATCCAATTCCATGAAATTTTTTCGCAAATTTTTAAAACGGAGGCGAGTAATTTTCAAAACCAATTTTCAAAACTTTTGTCGAGTTTGACTCGCAGGATCGTTTCTCTTTCGCAGAGCGAGGGGAAAATTTTTGCGACGACAACACCCCCCAATATTTTTTGTTAGGTCATCTCGTCATTGAGAACCCTGTTTCCAGGGAGAGCATGATGAACTCGCTCCTCTATGACAATTCATCGACCTTATCCAATCGGCCACCTTTCCATAAGAAAAGCCTAAAGTTAGGAAATTTTGATGAAAACTTAATTTCTCTTCAAAAATTCGTTTTGCAAATACCTCCTCTTCTGAGAAGAGAGGAGTATTTTTTATTACTCGTTCAGGTAAGCGTCAAGCCTGAGTCTCTTCTTTGGGGAAAGAAGAGGAGAATTTAGTCACGGATGTATCAATTGGATATCAAGTGACTTTTTTCTTCAAGTTTTTTAAGAATATTTTGCCAATTTGTCATAAAAAACAGTAGTTGATCTCAAAACTTTTACTGCACAAAGAATTACCTTAAATTACCTTCAGTATTCTCTCCAAAAGGGTAGAGCTTTTGCGAAGAAAGAAGAAAATTCAAGCTCTTTTCTGTTGGTCAACAAAAAGGATGAAGAAAAATCCTTGATATGACTGGTAAAGGAAAATTTAATGATGTTGAAAAGCCACAAGTGAATCGGTATTGATCACAGTTATGGAACATTTTAAAGATCATTCTCTTGGTAATAAGGCAGTGAAAATATCCTGAGCAAAAAAGAATCCACGCAATCTCATATTTCTTCAATCATTCAAGCTGTAATTAATTATCTGCAAATAGGATCTCTCACCTATCATCAAGTTGAAGACTAATGGATGAGTCAAACCCCCGAGGCCAAAGGAGACTTGAATCATCTCCAAATTAAAGGAGCATATGACGTGTCTTTTCAGGGAAAGTTTAAAACATCGCCAAGTTGAAGGCTGATGTGATAAACCTCCTGACAATCCCTAAAAGATATTTGATCATTGTTATCATAAAAAGATTTTCAATCCAATGAGACAATTTTATCAATTTAATTCTTGGAACTAAAGAAGACTCAGATCATCTCGAAGTTAAAAGAGCATATGACGTATCCTTCCAGAGAAAATCAGAATATCACCAAGTTGAAGGTTGATATGACGAAATTCTCGCTAAATCCCAAGAAGGCTCAATTTTCATGTCTCAAAAGAGTACAAAAAGATCACCAAGAGAATTTTCAATTAGAGAGACAATGTCATTAATATTATTCCTAGGAACAAAGAATACTCGATGCATCTCCAAGTTGAAGGAGTATATGACGTGCTCTTCCAGGGAAAATAAGAACATAGCCGAGTTGAAGGCGGATGTGATGAAATTCTTGCCAAACCCCAAGGAAAGCTCAATTTCTATGTCTTAAAAGAGTGCAAAAAGAACATCAGGGTAAACCCCAAATATCAAACTACCAAATTGCCAAGAATCATATTTATTCACGTGAAATTTTTTATCAATATCCTTTTCATAAATTGCTTTCATGATACTGAGAATAAATTCCTTTCTTTTCATATCAAGGAAATGGATAACTTTCTTGAAGAAACTCAACAACAACAATTTGATTTCGATTCTGGATTCTACGAAGTTATCCCAGTTAGAGGTAATACTCTAGGTAGAAGAGGAAATATCTTTCAAACAAATGTGCTTACATTTCAATTAGCTTGAATCAACTATAATTTTTATCTTATTGGCAATCTTTTCAAGCTATCTCGACATGAAGTGAGAGTTTATGTCCATTTTGATATATCCTGGAGTTGTTATTATCCCTCTTTAGGACTTGATAACACTAGTTTTCAAGATCCTTCCCTTCTTGTTTTGATCTAAGCGACTGGGCTCTCAGATTCACACACTTCCATGTGTTCCCCACTGTCCCACCCTAGACAACCCTATTGTCCCATCATAGACAGTTTATTTTTGGTTTGAGGTCGAGCCACCATTTATATTTTTTCTTAAAAGGTCATCAGTTTCAAAAGCCATTTAGTCTCAGCAATGAGACTTCCAAGATCAACCCCTTTTCAAGCTTTAGGGAACCCCATTTTTTTTCTTTTGCAAACCTTTCTCAGATTTATTATGCAAAATCTGAAGGTTTCATCATGGTTTCTTCATTTGAGGATTCCGTTTACCATACCCGTTGAGGTTAAGGGTTACACCTGAGCCTCACTTCATGAGGTATTTCATCCATACCCGCTCAGGTTAAGGGTTACACTTGAGCCTCACTTCATGAGGTATTTTATCCACACCCATTCAGGTTAAGGGTTACACCTGAGCCTCATCTCATGAAGTATTTTATCCATACCCATTCAGGTTAAGGGTTACACCTGAGCCTCCCTTCATGAGGTATTTTATTCATGCCCGTTCAGGTTAAGGGTTACACCTGAGCCTCCTCCGTGAGGTATATTTCATCCCATCCAGGTTAAAGGCTAAGCCTGAGCCTCATTCCCATGAGGTGATTTTTTTCTCCATTCTCTATTTCATATCTATCATTATCACCAAAGTCAATTCTTTCATACTCAGTCAGATCTTCTAATTGGGGCATTTTTATGGTCTAAATTTGGTGTGTTTTTCTTTTCTACTAAGCTCGGCTTTCAACCGGCTTAGTAGCAAAGAGGGGCATCTGTAAACATCTGTTATCATTGCAAAATTTTACTTTTACAAGTCAAACTGACCTTTGAAAAAGTTTTTGAAAATAACTCGCCTCTATTTTAAAATACAGGATAATTCTGAAGAATGGGACTCGCCTGTCGGTATGAGGTTCAACCGTTCCTGGCACCATAACCAGGGGTAATCAAACCAATGATCAATCATGTGATTTGCTTTGCTCAACTTGTCTAAATCGATGTTCTATTCTTAAATGCACAAAGAATCAGGCATGTGTTATGAATTTTTGAAAAATGCAGATTGAAAGCATGATGTTTGCTTGGAATACTTGGAAAATACTTGAAATGAATACTTTGAAAATCGTGAATCACATTGAGAAAGCATTTCCGAAGAAAATGAGAATTGATTTTGAGAAAATTTGATGTTTTGAGAAAAACAATTTTGAAGAAACTTTAGAGATTTTTGAGAAAATTGATTTTTCTGAAATAGAATTGGAAAAAGGGATGGGCGTGTGACCCTATGAAATTATTTTCATGATGCACTCTAACCTAGATGATGTATGAATGCAATTTAAGAAAATATTTTTTAAAGAATTTGAGAAAAATCTTTGAAAAAGAGATTTTTATGCCTTATAGAACTTTGATGAAATAAATTCTTTACATATCCCTTACTATGGTCACAAATATGTATTGAATAATATCTCATTGGGTTCTAAAAGGAGAAATACTTGAAAAAACTTTGAAATAGGCAATGATTTCTGAAAATGACTAAGAGTGTAGGCCATTTATGGCTTAGAAAAAGATGATAAATCTGGGTTTTGTTTATATTCTGACTATGACTACGAATACGAAACCCACCAAGTTTATCAACTCCTTAAAAGCTAGTGCACGTACCATTCGTGTAGACCATAGTGGATTTGAATATACATGAATCATCATCCATCACACATTGACATTATTTAAAGAAATAAACTATATGCAATGCAATCCTATTCTAAGCAGGAAAAGTAAATTCTTATTCCAAATTTACAATTACAATTTATATAAAAAAATAAAATAAAATAAAATATACTCTTGAATGTCCCTGCAAAACTAAAAAACTTATTAGTGAAAATATGTTGGCTTTTCTGGATTTTTCCAATAATATCTAGAAATTTTTGAAATTATCCGGATATAAGTCCTTTTTCATGTTTTCCTGAGATATACATAATAAAAGATGATGTAAAATTGAAGAAATAATAAAAATAAACAACTTTGAAATTCAAAATTTGAAGAAAAATGAAAGTGATGTAGGATCGAGGCAACGAGCACTGGAGGAGGGTGAATAGTGCTTTTAAATAACGTCTTTGGAATTTTGAAGGATTTTGAGATTCGCAAAGCAATCACACAAAGAACACAAGAATTTATCCTGGTTCGGTCTTTCAGACCTACATTCAGTCCCCAAGCAAAACCCGTTTGAGATTTCTATTATTAACCTTGTGTCACCACAAGAACATATAGACCAAATCCGGTCCTACTTTCAGTAACACTCCTACTGAAAGCAAACAACTCCTTTAAACAAAGGAGCCCTTTCCTTTTACAAAAAAATATAAGTAAGCAAACTTACAATCAACCTACGAGCCCTTCTTATTAATGAAAATGAAATGCAATTGGCTTTTGAGGTTGTTGAAATACTCAACTCACGAATTCAGTCTCTCAAAGGAATTTGAGTAAAAAATTGGAGTGAAAATATCAAGTGAGTGAGAAAATAAATACTTGAATGAATAGGAGTGAAAAACAAAGAATTCAATCTTTGTAATTCAATGTAATTTAATATGATTCGATATTTTTTAATGTGGAATGCACTCATATTTATAGTTGAAAGATTTCATACATTGAGGGTATGAAAGGGTGTCAAAACAGTCACTTTTGAATGGTCAATTCGTTTAAAAAATGAAAAGACACGCCCCTTTTAAAAGTTTCAGGAAAAATGACAAAATTAGTCGACTGAAACAGTAGTTAGTCGACTAAAATAAAATATTAGCAAACTGACAGTTATCGTCGGTCAACTAATGTGTTTAACAGAGCCGTTTGAAAATCTGAAGTTTGAAACTTAGTCGGCTAAAGAAAAAGTTAGTCGACTCATAATATCATCAGTAGACTAAAAAATCTTTCAGTCGACTCCTGCAAATTTTTTCTAAAAACACATATTCTGTCTGGTCAACTAGGAAAACCTTCAGTCGATTGCTACTAAATTTTCCAGAAAACAAACATTTTGTTTGGTCGACTAAGAGTCGATTAGTCGACTAATTCAGAAAGTTGACGTTTTAACTTAGAAAAATTTGGCGCAAAAAAGTTGGTCGACTGGTGAGTCTGTTGGTCGACTAATAAACATGAAAAATTAAGTAAATAGTTTTCTAAAACGATTTTCATGAAAGGTTCTTTTAGAAAAGTTTTTCTAAAGACTTTTTAGGTGAAATGCAATTGAAATATGCACTCTAAGTAAGGCTCTTACAACAATCTAAGACATTTAATGAATTTTACATTTGCACACTAGTCTTCAAAGATTCTTCATTAAATTCTTCAATTCTTGTCATCTTTCTTCATTACCTTAGCTGAAATACAGTTGATTCACTTGTTCATCATCAAAACCTTGTACTTGAAGTATCATATACGATTTCATTGTCGTAACAAAAAATGAAAAAAATACCCCTAAAAACAAGTCTATGGCCTTGAAATCAGGGTTTTCAAAAAATATTTTGGTAAAACTTTAAGTTCATTGGCCAAACGGATTCAAATCAACACCAAATCGGGTGTGAAGCACCCTAGCATGATTATAAACATGATCAAACATTAAAAACATAAAATGTTTTATAAAAAAATTGAAATATCATAAAAATAGTGATTTTCATCAGTGTTTTACTCAAACCGAGACTCTGTGGGCACCCTATTTTCATGATTTAATCAAATAAATTCAAAAATCTATAAAAATCAACATGGACAGTTTTGATAACATTAAAATTAAGCTAAATTTAAAAAAAAAATATTTTTGATATTATTTTAATATGAAAATTGAATAAAACCCTAAAATACGTGATTTTGCCCGCGGGCACATACCTGTCACAGTGTTAGACCCAAATTAGCAATCAAATCACTATATAAATTCATAAAAATTTACAGAAAGATATTAGACAGACAAATAGAGATTTTTCTCTTTACAGATCAGAAAAATCATCTCCGGTTAGGGAGATATCGCTCTGGCACTATACGCTTGATTCTGACTTATATGTAACGAGTTAAAATAAATACATCTGATTTTGGGTGTAGGAAAATATAAAAAATCACGTTAAAAATTATAAAATCTTAGCATATGACAGTAGATACACAGATTAAAACACTCTTTTTTATGGATCATCAATCAAAGCTCTGGTTAGGGAGATACGATCTGCCCAAATTGATATAGGGTTTAAACAAGGTATAACGGGCTCTATGAAACTGATTCTACTTTCTGCCATAGGAAAAATAGCAAACAGATGCATAAAAATCTTAGAATTTTATAGAAAATACTAGACATGATAACGAAGATACTGCAACTTATGGATCATCGATCGGATCTTCGATGAGGGAGATATCTACTTGACAAGTTGTTCTCGAATCCACATAGCGATTTCAGAATTCAAAAAGCAAGGTTCGGTTTTCTATTTTTTTGACAGGGTTTCAAAACCCAAAATAATCTAATTTTTTATAGGAAATCACTTACATATTCACTTTTTAACTCTAAAAAAAATAAATTTTTATGACAGAAAAACAGACATAAAATAACATGGTTCCCGCATGCCCAGGATCGAGAATCACATATTATCGATAAAACATGAAAAACCCTAATCTAAGCATGGAAAAAAAAAAAAACTGCAAATAACAACATGAATTTGGATTTAATGTTTGAACACATGAAATAAGCATTAATATGATAAAATAAAATAAAAAAAATATGAAAAATCATAGTTAAAATTCAATTTAGTGTTCGAAAAGAGGGATTCGACCCATCGAACGGGCGAATCTCATATTTTATTTGGCTTAAGCATAAAAAATAATGGTTTAAACGATTGCAACAGTTTCGAATCATGAAAAACACCCTCACACAGCATTAGATCGCTTTCTTGAATCGATTCTATGGTTCTTGATTGAAAACTAAGCTTGAATCTAATAAATAAGGGGCAATAATGGTGAAATACATGAAACAATTATAATAAAATTAATAAAATAATGAAAATAAATAAATAAAACTTGCCTTGGGCTGCAACAACAATGAGAGAAGGAGAGGAGGAGCACAAAATTTAGAGAGAAGGAGAGAGGAAAAACTCATAAAATCGACCTCCTTTGGGTTCCTATTTATAGCCTTTTGAAATCCCACTTAATTAGGGTGTAATTAATGCTTTTATTGACTTTTTCAAAATTCTATCTAAAACCAACTAGAGGAGATGATTTTTGGTGGTATCCTAACCTAGGTGGGACTCTAATTACTAACCCTAATTGATCTAATTAGAATTCTAAAGGATTTGGGAAACTTCTAAATGTGGCGCCACTTTTTCTTTTTAAAACCCTAATTTTAAAACATTAAAAACCAAAGTTAAAACCAAAGTGAAAATGAAATTTTAAAACCAATTTTGCCTCTTCTAAACTCCTAACCTAACTAGAACAATGACTAACCCTAACTTTTTCAAATGTGGCACCACCCAGAGTGGGCCCCACTTGATTTTCCAAAACGATTCTAAAACTGGAAAATATGAGATTTTAAAAGAGGTTAAAAGGAAATTGGATTTGAAATTGAAAGTTTTGAATCCATCAGAGTTTTGAATGGATCGAGACTCCTCCAAATATGATGCCAATTGTGTGGGCCACACATCAGGGTTTTGAAAAAGTTGAGATAAAGATTGGAAATGGTTTTAAAACAGAGTTAAAATCACCGAATGAAAATCAAAGGTTTTGAAAATAGAGTCCTAAGTGAACTGAAACTCTAGACCAGAGTCCTAAACCAACTGAAACTCTAAAATTTAAGTTTTTTGAAAGCCAAATGAAGAAGTTTTTGAAGGATTTTCTCAAAATAAGTGAAAATAAGTCAGAAAAAGTAGTCAGAGTTAGAGTCCTAATTCAACTGTAACTCTGAAATAGAGTCCTGAATCAATTGGAACTATGCGAAATGGACTAATTTTTTAAAAACAAGTGAAGAGAATGAAAATAGAAGTAGAAACGGAAATTAGAATGGAGTCTTAACTGAAAGAATTCTGAAATAATTAGAATTATGCAAATTTTGAAAGAAATCATTGATTCAAAAGTGACACCACCTGGATGGGTCTCATCTGAGGTTTAAAATAGATTAAAAATTGGTATGGAATGAATCCAGATTGTTTTTCTAAAAAAATGCTTTTGAAATGAAGCTCTATGGGTTAGCCAAATGGCAAATGTCAATTTAAAAACCCATATTTTTTAAATTGCTTTTGAAAGAAAGGTTTTAAAATCGAATCTGGATTAGACGTTTTAGAAAAGCCAGAGTGCTAGATCTCAAAAATGATATGAAGTGCAATGACATGATATGAAATAATGATAAATGATAAGAAATGATAAGAAATGATGATATATGACATGGAATGTCATGTGAAATGCAAACCCTGGATAAGGATTTCAGGTATTGGACCCCGATCGACAGTTATATCAGTTTAAAAAGTGATACAAATGAATAAAATGATTCAAGAAATGATTTTTTGTCCCTGCAGGGCCAAGAGTGACACTGAAAACTAGGGTTTGAACTGAAATGAACTGAGTTCTAGGGTTTCAGAACTCAAATGAACTGACAAGACACTTGCTCAACCAAACTCCTAGGCTGAACGATCGAGAAATGATAACATTTCTTAGAGAAATAGTGAGAAATGATCACTGGAGTGAAGTGATTTACGAACAAGAATTGGGTTTGAGCTGAAACAAAGATTAGTATTACTAAGATAAACTAAAACTGAAGCTCAAACACTAGCTCAACTGACTGGACTTAGCTCAATTTCAGCTGAAATGGGCTAAAAATGGACTCTTAGACTGTGGAAAATGGATTTGAACTGGAACTGCGCTACTTGAACTCCTGATGAGCTCAGGTTAGACTCAGAAGAATAGGGTCGACTGGATTTGACTGACCTGGGAACAATTGACTGGGATTCAGATTAGAAATAAGCTCATTTCTTAGGAAATGAACCCATTTGGCAGGAATGGTAAGAAATGAACATGATCTGCTCATCGTGAGCTAGAAATGACTAACAGTTTAACTATTCTGAGCTTAAAAATGAGCTTAGTTGACTCTGACTGACAAGGATCTAAGGTGACCTAGGGGTAAAATGAGAATTTTACTGTCAGAATGGGGGTGAAATGACACCTAAAAGGGGACATACCTAGTGTTAGACTCCTACACTGACCTACAGGTTTGGCATCTATGGTAGGGGGTGTCTAGAAGTGAACGAGGAAAATTTGGGGTGTTTATAGATGCCCCTCTTTGCTAGTAAGCCGGTTGAAAGCCGAGCTTAGTGGCAAAGAAAAACACACCAAATTTAGACTATAAAAATGCCTCAGTTAGGAGAATCTGACTGGGTATAAAAGAATTAGCTCGGGTGATGGTGGTAGATATGGGATAAAGAATAAAGAAGAAAATTTACCTTATCAGAATGAGGCTCAGGCTTGGCCCTTAACCTGGATGGGATGAAAGATACCTCACGGAGGAGGCTCATATATAACTCTTAACCTGAACGGGGCAAAAAATGCCTCATGGAAGAATGAGGTTCAGGTTTGACCCTTAACCTGAAGGGGAACGACAAATTTCTCGAAAGGAGAAACCATGATGGAACCTTCAGATTTTGCACAATAAATTTGAGAGGGGTTTGCAAAAGGAAGAAAATGGGGTTCCCTAAAGCTTGAAAAGGGATTGATCTTGGGCTTTTCATTGCTAAAACTGAATGACTTTTAAAATGGATGACCTTTTGCAGAAACAATTCAGGTTTAACCCTTACCCTGAACGGGAACTATCTATGGTGTGACAGTGGGGAATATAGAAAAGTGTGCGAATCTGAAAGCCCGGGCGCTCAGATTAAAACAAGAAGGGAAGGATCTTGAAAACTCTTGTTATCAAGTCCTAAAGAGGGATAATGACAACACCAGGATATATTAAAATGGACATCAAGCTCTCACTATATGTTGGGATAACTTTAAAAGATTCTTAGTAAGATAAAAATTATAGTTGATTCAAGATAATTGAAATGTAAGCACATTTTTTTTGAAAGATATACCCTCTTCTACCTAGAGTATTACCTCAAACTGGGTGTTAACTCCATAGAATCCAGAATTAAAATCAAATTTATTGCTATTGTGTTTCTTCAAGGAAGCTATTCATTTCCTTGATATGAAAAAAAAGGAATTTGTTCTTAGTATCATAAAAGTAATTGATGAAAAGGATATTGATAAAGAATTTCACATGAATAAAGAGGATTCTTGGCAGTTTCGGCAGTTTGATATCTAGGGTTTACCCATGATGATCTTTTTTCACTCTTTTGAGACATAGAGAATGAGTTTTCCTGAGATTTGGTCAGAATTTTATCACACCAGCCTTCAACTCGATAATGTTTTGATCTTCCCTAGACAAACATGTCACATGCTCCTTCAACTTGGAGATGATTCGAGTCTTCTTTGGTTCCAGGAATTGAATTAATGATGTTGTCTCTTTAATTGAAATCTCTTGATAATCTTTTACGCTCTTTTGAGACATGAAAGTGAACTCTCTTGGAATTTGGAGAAAATTTCATCACATCAGCCTTCAACTTGGTGATGTTCTGATTTTCTCTAGAAGGGCACGCCACATACTCCAACTCGGAGATGATTTGAGTCTTCTTTAGTCCCAAGAATTATATTGATAAAATTATCTCATTTGATTGAAAATCTCTTTATGATAACAGTGATCAAATATCTTTAAGGGGTTGTCAGGAGGTTCATCACATCAGCCTTCAACTTGACGATGATTTAAACTTTCCCTAGAAGGATACGTCACATACTCCTTTAACTTGGAGATGATCCGAGTCTCCTTTGGCCCCGGGGGTCTAACTTATCCATCCGTCTTCATCTTGATGATGATTAAGAGATCTCTTTTGCAGATAATTTATTATAGCTTGATTGATTGAAGAGATATTGAAGTTGAGATTGAGTGAAATTTTTTTATATCGCCCAAGATATTTCCATTGCCTTATTACCAGAAGAATAGTCTTTAGAAATGTGCCATAGTTATGAACAATATCAGTTCACTTATGGCTTTTCAACATCATTAAATTTTTCTTTCGCTGGTCATATCAAGGATTTTTCTTTGTCCTTTTGGTTGACCAACAAAAAAGCTTGAATTTTATTCTTTCTTCGCAAAAGCTTTGTCCTTTTGGAAGGAATACTGAACGTAATATGAGGTAAAATTTTATGCAATAAATATTTGAAGATTAACAACTATTTTTTATGACAAATTGGCAAAAATATTCTTGAAATCCTTAGTGAAAGAAATCACTTGGCATCCAATTGACACATTCGTGACTAAATAGTGAACCTTGAAAAAGGCTTGGTATTAATTAAAAGTTCACAGGTTGGACCCCTACTGAACCGATGCGGTTCTTAGGTTAGATTCCTATGGAACTGATAGTTCGTAAGTTGGATCCTTGCTGAACCAATGTGGTTCTTAGGTTAGATCCCTATGGAACCGATAGTTCATAGGTTGGACCCTTGCTGAACCGATATGGTTCTTAGGTTAGATCCCTAAGGAACCGATAGTTTGCAGGTTGGACCCCTGCTGAATTGATGTGGTTCTTTGGTTAGATCCCTATGGAACCGATAGTTCGTAGGTTGAACCCCTGTTGAATCGATGTGGTTCTTAGATTGGATCCCTATGGTACTGATAGTTCATAGATTCAACCCCTATTGTACTATTTCAAATTCAGTCTTTGCACTGATCGAGCTTTCAAAATTACGCTTTCAAGCCAATTTTCAAACCCAACCTCCAAAAGTTGGTCTCATTTTCCTTCGAAGATTTGAGTTTTGACTCAAACTTTTTAGTTTTCTTTAAAGATTTGAGTTTCTACTCAAATTATTATTCCTTAGAATCACAATTGATCTAGTTTTCCTTTGAAGATTTAAGTTTCGCCTTGAACTTTCTTTCAAAATCCAGCTTTCAAACTGGTCGAACTTCCAAATTCAATTTCATTTTTAATGCTCATTTTTATCAATCAGACCTTCAGATCGACCATTTTATCAGTCAGACCTCTGGGTCACCAATTCTTATCAAACAAACCTTCGGATTATCAATTCTATCAAAGTCAATTAGTTTCCAACCTTCAGGTTGCATCTGCCAATCATGGTCCACCAAGATTCGGCCTTCATGTCAAACTCATTTGCCAATTGGCCCAATATCAATCATCAATCACCTTTCTTGTAAAGGACCCTTTTTCTAGGGAGAGTGCGAGGGAGCTCATTCCTTTTGCATGCAATTATTGTTTGTTCGTTGAACCCCATTTTTAGGGAGAGTTTGAAGGGACTCGTGTCTTCGCGAATAGTTTGCAAAATAATGTTTTATTGTCACACAAGGAACCCTTCTTCCAGGGAGAGTTTTGATGGAAGCTCGTTCTCCTTATGGCTCCCAATGTCTTTTGTTAGGCCATCCCGTAATCGAGGACCCTATTTCTAGGGAGAGTATGGTGGACTCGCTCCTCTATGACAATTCATCAACCTTATCCAATCGGCCACCTTTCTAAAAGAGAAGCCTAAAGTTAGGGAGTTTTGACGAAAACTTAATTTCTCTTCAAAAGTTCATTTTGCAAACACCTCATATTCAAAGAAGAGAGAAGTATCTTTTATTACCCATTCAGGTAAGGGTCAAGCCTGAGTCTCTTCTTTGGGAAAAGGAGAGGAGAATCTCGTCACGGATATGTCGATCAGTTGTTAAGTGCTTCTTTTCATCAAAAATTTTAAAAATATTTTGCCAATTTGCTATAAAAAAACAGTGTTGATCTCAAAATTTTATTACACAAAGATTTTACCTCAAATTACCTTCACTATTCTTTCCAAAAGGACAAAGCTCTTGCAAAGAAAGAATAAAATTCAACATTTTTTGTTGGTCGACCAAAAGGATGAAGAAAAATCATTGATATGACCGGTAAAAAGAAAACTCAATGATGTTGAAAAGTCATAAGTGAATCAGTATTGATCATAGCTATGTCACATTTTTAAAGACTATTTTTATGGCAATAAGGCAATGGAGATATCCCACATGATAAAAATAATTCACTCAATCTCAATATCTCTTCAATCATTCAAGCTGTAATTAACTATCCGCAAAAGGGATCTCTCAACTATCTTCAAGTTGAAGACTGATGGATGAGTTAGACCCTTGGGGCCAAAGGAGACTCAAAATATCACTAAATTGAAGGAGTATGTGATGTGTCATTTTAGGAAAAATCAGAACATCATCGAGTTGAAGGTTGATGTGATGAAATTTTTGTTAAATCCCAAGAGAGCTAATTTTCTGTCTCAAAAGAGTGCAAAAGATCACCAAGAGATTGTAATTAAAGAGACAACATCATTAATATAATTTCTGGGACCAAAGAAGACTCATATAATCTCCAAGTTGAAGGAGTATGTGATATGTCCTTCTAGGGAAAGTCAGAACATCGCCAAGTTAAAGGCTGATGCGATGAATTTCTTGCCAAACCCGAAGAAAGCTTAATCTTTACGTCTCAAAAGAGTGCAAAAAGATCATCATGGGTAAACCCCAGATATCAAACTGTTAAAACTGTCAAGAATTATCTTTATTCATGTGAAATTCTTTTAACAATATCCTTTCATGAATCACTTTTACAATATTGAGAGCAAATTCCTTTCTTTTCATATCAAGAAAATGGATAGCTTCCTTGAAGAAACTCAACAACAACAATTTGATTTCGATTCTGGATTCTATGGAGTTAGCCCAGTTGGAGGTAATACTCTAGGTAGAAGAGAGAATATTTTTGCACAGATGTGCACAACTCAATTACTTTGAATCAACTAAATTTTTTATCATTTTGGCAATATTTTCTAGCTATCTCGACATGAAGTAAGAGCTTGATGTCCATTTTGATATATCCTGACATTATTGTTATCCCTCTTTAAAACTTGATAACACGACTTTTTAAGGTCCTTCCCTTATTTTTAATCTGAGCGTCTGGGCTCTCAGATTTGCACACTTCCCTGTGTTCCCCACTGTCTCACCATAGACAATTCATTTTTTTGTTTTCGGTTCGAGGTCGAGCCAATATTCATATTTTCCAGCAAAAGGTCATTTCAAAAGCTATTCAGTCTCAATAATGAGGCACCCAAGATCAATCCCTTTTCGAAGCTTTAGGGAACCCCATTTTCTTCCTTTTGCAAAACCCCTCTCAGATTTATTATGTGAAATTCGAAGGTTCCAACATGGTTTCTTCTTTCGAGGATTCTGTTTTCTCGTTCAGGTTAAGGGTCAAGCTTGAACCTCTTTCTTCCATGAGGTATTTTCCTGTTCAGGTTAAGGGTCAAGCCTGAACCTCGTTCTTCAATGAGGTATTTTTCCCGTTTAGGTCAAGCCCGAACCTCATTCTTTCATGAGGTATTTTTCCCTTCAGGATAAGGGTTAAACCTGAACCCATCTTTCGCAAAAAGGCTATCTTTCAAAGGCTATTTAGTCTCAGCAATGAGACACCCAAGATCACTCCCTTTTCCAAATCTTTTAGGCAACCCCATTTTCATTGCCTTTTTTGCAGCCCCTCATTTTCTATGAGGTATTTTTCATGGTTTTCTCAATCTTTTCTCTCGAGGACTCCATTCAAGCCCCCCGTTCAGGTAAGGGTCAAACTTAAGCCTCCTTCGTGAGATACCTTCTTTCCATTCAGGTAAGGGTCAAGCCTGAGCCTCATTCTGATGAGGTGAATCTTCTTCTTCATTCTTCATTCCATATCTACCACTATCACCAGAACTAATTCTTTCATACCCAATCAGATTCTTCTAACTAGAGCATTTTATAGCCTATAAACACCCCAAAATTTCCTCATTCATCCTCATACACCCCTTTTCAGCAGATGCCAGTCCCCTTAGGAGTCTAGCCCTAGAACGATCCAAGTTTAGGTGTCATTTCCCCCATTTTGTCAGAAAATTTCCATTTTATCACTAGGCTACCTTAGATCCCTATCAGTCAGAGTCGACCAAGCTTATTTTTAAGTTCAGAACAGTTAGAATGCTTGTCATTTCTAGCTCATCTAAGCTCACGATGAGCAAACCTTATTCATTTCTGACTATTTCGACTAAAATTGGTTCATTTCCTAAAAAATGAGCTCAATTCCAGCTCAAATTGTAGTCAATTGTTTCTGAGTCAGTTATTTCTCATTAATCCAGTTCCTCTGAGTCTAATCTGAGCTCACCAAGAGTTTAAGTGGTCCTGTTTCAGTTCAATCCCATTTTCCATAGTCTAGGAGCCCATTTTAGCTGAAATTAAGTTAAGTTCAGTTGGTTAAGCTAGTGTTTGAGCTCCAAAATTAGATCATCTCATTATTTTTTATCTTTATTTTAGTTCAAACCCAGTGTATTTTTGTGGTCCATTTCACTCCACTGGTCATTTCTTATCATTTCTTTGAGAATTATACCAATTCTCGATCAATCACTCTAGGAGTTTCGTTGAGTCAATGTCTTTTTTGTTCCTCTGAGTTCAAAAACCCTAGGGTTCAGTTTAAACCAGTTCAAACCTCGCCTTTCAGTGTCACTCCTCGCTCTGTAGGGGCAAAATCATTTCTCGATCATTTTGTCCAAAAAAAAATTTTTAGCATTCTCCAGCTGGTACAACCACTAATTGGAGCTCAGATAAGTTCCTTTCCTAAAAATTTTAGTTATATCCGAGACCCATTTCACATTTGGATCGGATCCAATGTCAGATCTGAATCCAATTATCATTTTTTATCCTCAGACGAGAATTTTCAATTCTTTGTCTCTGCTAGGGGTCCAAGACTTCAAATCCCTCATTCAGGGTTTGCATTTTGCATATCACTTCTTATTATTTCATATCATTTCTTATCATTTTATATCATTGTTGTCATTTCACGTCATTTCATCACATTGCATGTCATTCTCAAGATCCAGCACTCTTGTTTTTCAAAATATCAAATCCAGACTTGATTTTAAAACTTTTCTTTCGAAATCAATTTAAAAAGAATCCTGGGTTTAGATCGATGTTTGTCATTTAACAACCCTTAGGATCTTATATTCTTTTATTTCAAAACATTTTCCTTAACGATCTGGATTCATTTCAAACTCAATTTTTAATTGATCTCAATTCTCAAATGGGACCCATCTAGGTGGTGTCGCTTCTGGATCACTTCTTTCATTTAGATTTCTTAAATTTTAGTTATTTCAGAGTTTAAGTTGATTTAGGACTATGTCTTTTCACCTTTTTAAACCTTTTTCAAAATTTCATTTTGGTTTTAAATCAGAGGTAGTCTTATCCCTGATCCATTTTTTTCATTTTGGCCAAAATCTTAGAGTTTCAGTCGGACTAGGACTCTATCATAGAGTTTTAGTCAGATTAGGACTCTATCTTTCATTTCTATTTTTACCTATTTTCAAGAAAATCTTTCATTTTGGTCAAAATTTTAGAGTTTCAGTCGGACTAGGACTCTATCCCAGAGTTCAGTCAGTTTAGGACTCTACCTTTCACTTCTATTTTTACTTGTTTTCAAGAAAATCTTTCAAAATCTTTCAAAAGAGATCAGAATTTTAGAGTTTTAGTCGGATCATGACTCTATCCCAAAGTTTCAGTTGGATTAGGACTCTAACCCTGACTTTATTTTTGAGAAAATCTTTCAAAAATTTCTTCATTTATCTTTCAAAAAATCAAATTTTAAAATTCTAGGACTTTATTTTAGAGTTTTAAAATTTTCGAACTCTACCCAGAGTTTCAGTCAGTACAGAACTCTACTCTAATTTTATTTTTTTACTTTTATTTTACTTGTTTTTCAAAAACATATCCAATTCTCAGAGTTTCAGTTGATTTATGACTCTATTCTAGAGTTTCAGTTGATTAGGACTCTAACCCTCATTTTGTCTTTTGTTTATTTTCACTAATCTCTGAGAAGATCTTTCAAAACCTTTTTGTTATTCTTTCAAAAATCAAAATTTCAGAGTTTCAAAATTTTAGGACTCTAGTCAAGAGTTTCAATTGGTTCAGGACTCTAATTTTCTTGAATTTATTCCTTGCTTTTTATTTTCATCTGTTTTAAAACTCTTTTTAACCTTTATTCTAACCTTTTCAAAAACCCAAATGTGGGACCCACACAATTGATGTCACATCTAAGAGAGTTTCAACTCGTTTAGGACTCTAGTTGATTTAAAACTCTGGTTTTTATCCTTTGTTTTAAACCCCTTTTGAAAATCTTGTTTTTAACCCCTTTATTTTCAAACTTTAAAAATTGTTTTCTGAAAAATCAAAGGAGGCCCACAGTAGGTGGCGCCACATTTGAAAGTGTTTAGGTTAGTTTAGATTTAGTTAGTGTTTTACTCAGATTAGAATATTGAAAGAGTCAAAATTGATTTTTTTTAAAAAATACATCTTCACTTTAGTGTTTTAAACATTATTTTTAACTTCTAATTAAAAGTTTTAAAAACCAAATGTGGGCCCACAGTAGGTGGCACCACATTTGAGATTGTTTTAATTCAACTAGGACTCAATTAGGGTTAGTAGTTAGTGCCTTGTTAGGTTATAATACCTCAAGAAAAATCCCCCCCCCCATTTGAGTTATCCTAATTAATTAAGCAAAGTTTCAAAAAAGCAAGACTCTTAAGAGTTTCAAAATTTCTATACAAGGGGGCTATAGGGGGGTGATCCCCTCATTGTTTTCTCTTCTCCCATTGCTTCCTCTCTCTCCTCCAATAGCCTCTCTCTTTCCCAGCAGCACCTCCATTGGAGCATCCCTCAAGGTACAATTTCTTCTAAACTTTCCATTATTTTACTAATTTTTATTAGTTCATTTAATACTTTAGCCATTGCCATCCCTTTTGTATTAGATTCAAGCACATTATTCATTCGAGAACCATGGAATAAGTTCAAGAACATGATCTACGACTGTATTAGAGTGATTCTTTCATTTTTAATCCGTTGAAATAGCTTAGATTATTGTTTTCTATGTTAATGCCAAAGAAAAGATGAGATTTGATCCCTCTATGAATTGAATCCTTCTTTCAAAGACTAAATCAAATTTTCAATCATGTATACCTAATTTTTTTTATATATTTCATCATTCTCATGTTTACTTTATTCTTTAAATCATTCAATCATGATTCGTTATATGATTTCCATATTTTTTATAATTTTTCATGCCTAGATTAGGGTTATTCATGTGTTTTATCGATAATACATGTATCTTGATTCTGGCCATGCAAGAATGACGTTATTTAATATGAATTTTTCTATCAATAAAATTTGATTTTTTTAGGGTTTAATCATGCATGTGTCAGTAACGCTCAATAAAAAATTTAGATTTTTTGAAGTTTTGTAACTCTGCTAAAAAAATCAGAAACCAAACTCTAATTCTTGTACCGTGAAAACACTATATGGAATCAGAGACGGTTTGTCGAGGTGATATCTCCTTCATCAGAGATTTGATCGATGATCCGTAAAAAGTGGTGTGTTCATCAGAATGTATAGTATATTATGTGAAAATTTCAGATTTTTATATGGTTGTTTGTTATTTTTATTTTATCAGAAATCAGAACCTATTTGTCAGAGATTGTTATACATTGTTCAAGCCTTGGTTCAACTTGCACGGATTGTATCTCCCTAACCAAAGATTATCTTCTTAATCCATAAAAAGCCACAGATCCAAAAGCATGTGTAGTTTCATCAGTGTGATTTTGACAATTTTTGAATTTTGTCTGCTATTTTTATTTGAACCAAAATCAGAACTGTCTTTTCTAGAGTTGTTACGCGTTCGCCGAAATTAAACGTATATTGCCAGAACAATATCTCCCTAACTGGAGATGATTTTTTTGAGTTGTAAAAAGGATTATTTTTTTTTCAAATGTTTGTTTTCTCCATGTGAAATTTTACAGCTTTTCATTATTGTTTAAACGTGATTCGGGTCTGACACTGTGACAAGTACGTGCTTGTGGGCAAAATCGCAAAATTTTCTTTTCCTTATTTAATTTTCATATTTAAATAATACCAAAATATATTTTTTTCAATTTAATTTTAATTTTAGGATTATTAGAAGTGTCCATATCGATTTTTACAGATTTTGGAATTCATTTGATGCATTATTTACTTATTTCATAAAAACAGGATGCCTGCGGAGTCCTGATTCAACCAAAAATACTCACAAAAATTGTTTTTTTATAATATTTTGATTTTTTTTATAAAAAGTTTCAATATTTTTAGAGTTTGATCATGTTCATGATCATACTAGGGTGCCTTCCACCTGATTTTGCATTGTTTTGAATTTGTTTGATTCCTGAATTAAGCGTTTTACAAAAATATTTTCTGAGAAACCCTGTTTTGCAATAAAGAGCAATTTTTAAGGGTATTTTGGCCATTTTCTCCAAAATTTAAAGTTTTAAAGTTGTTTATTTTTATTATTTATTCAATTTTGCATCATCCTTTACTATGTTTATCTTAGGAAGATATGGAAAAGGCTTATATCTGGAAAAATCTCTCAATTTCAGACATTGTTGGATAAATCCTGAAACGCCGACATTTGTCAACTAAAAAGTTTGCTAATTTTGCAGGGACACTCAAGATTAGATTTTTCTTTATTTTTTTCTTTATTTCAATAAATTATTGATGTAAATTATAATATTAGAATAAGAATTTACTTTTCTGCTTAGATTATGGTTGCATTGCATATAATCTATTTTTCAATAATATCAATGTGTGATGGATGATGATTCATGCATATTCTGTGACGCCCCAAACCCCGACCTTGTAAAAACCTTGAGTTTTTGAGCAAAATTTTTTTTCTTGAAGGATATACAGAGTGAAAAACAACTAGCGGAAGTAAAGGAGGGAAACAGGGGTAAAGCAAAGGCCGCAAGTCTGGGCGAGCCACAGTGAGAAAACCAAACCACAGTAGACAAATAAAGTATTCTTCATTTCCACAATAGTTATAATGATACAAAAATGAGACTGGGTACAAAAAGGAACAGTCTCCCAAAAAGGAGAGGTACAACCCCTCAAACCCCAAAACCAGAAGAAGCCAGAATCTGCTGCAAAGTGTGGGTCTCAAGGCTCCTGCTGTGCGCTGTCGCATCGCGCTGCATCTACTCGTCACCTGCATCCCCATAAAACGGGGTCAGTACTCTTGCGAGTTGGTGAGACAAACCATCCATACATTATCATTTTTTTTGGAAAGCAGAAGGTAAGCAACATGCTACAAGTGTGCTAAGTACAAGACTATAACTAGCATGATGGAACAGTTAGAAACACTTGAATAAAAGTACCAGTGCGTGTCAGGTAGGTGCACATGCCACAAGACTGTAAAACTACAAGTAACAGTGCAACTACTAAAGTAACAACACAGAAACTGAACGACAAAAGTAACAGCTAGAGTAACAAAGTAGGAACCCACCCAACAGAGAGTAGCAACTGAACAAAAGTGTGTACTGCTCTAAAGTAGCAACTACAGTAAGTCAGTCTGTTTGGTTAGTCCTTATGTTCATCTTTTTACCTCCTTCGGGTACGCGAAGGAAAACCCTCGAGTTCTGTGAGACATGCACCCGGCGTCTGTTATTCAATTTCTAATGTGGTAACCGGGGATGCTACAGAACGAGAAAACCACCTGCGGGCGACACGCAGCCAGGAGAAACCTTTCGCAGGGGTAAAGGATTGCAATCCGTACTACTGCAGTAGTAAAGGTCCCTAAAAAAAAAAGGGGTACCTTGACCTCCCTAACTCCGAGTGACTGGAGGTCAGAGGGCACATCGGCTCCTCTAAAGAACAAGTCGTAGTAACGACACGTCACTCGGGGTTGTACCATTCACCCTCTCCCTGGGTGACCAAATTGTGAATGGGGCGCGACAGGTTTATCTTATTTAGGCTCATACTTCAGGTCATACCTCCTCTCGAGGTAGTCGTGCCTCGTGGTCCCCGCGGGGTACGCAAACGAGGACTTGGCCTGCCCATTCACGTGCTCAGCCTCACACGGCTACCACGAGCACCCCGCCTGTGAGGGCGATAGTTATACCATTTTATTTTATGCCTAGGGTGACACGAACATGTGAGCACATTCTCACTGCCCCGGGCCATTGCCCGTAGACTCCAACCGAGTCTCAAAACCTCAACAGGGCAAAAGTGTCAATCCCTATAATAATTTGAATACCTCTCAAGTGTATGCCATGTAAAGCGCACCTCCGGTGCAGTGTATATCTATCGATATACGAGAGAGGTCCAAACCCGAAGAAACTCAACAAGTGAGCTGGTGATGTGAGTGTCCAAACGTGCCAACTTGCTCTTACGAGATGGAACAACCCGCATTGGTACAAGTTCGTCAAATCACACGCGTACCACATTAACACGACAACTCTCGTGTAACGAGGCCATCAACCAGGGATCCTCGCAAATCCCACGCTCACAAGTGTCAGGGGAAGAGAAATCAATATTATCCCATACTAATGGGAATAACATTGGCATAACCAAAAGTGGGGTCCTCGCAAATCCCACACTCACAAGTGTCAGGGAAAGAGAAGTCAATATTATCCCACACTAATGGGAATAACATTGGCATAACCAAAAGTGGGGTCTTCACAAATCCCACACTCACAAGTGTCAGGGAAAGAGAAGTCAATATTATCCCATACTAATGGGAATAACATTGGCATAACCAAAAGTGGGGTTCGCACGCCTGGGGCACGAAATCGACCGCAACCTTAAAGGTCCGAGCACTCCAAGGGCTGCCCAACGAAGTGACAAGGTTACCGGGTGCCTTAACACCCGGTGCCACTGTGGCGCCAACATTGGGAACCTAAAACCCGAAAAGGGGGGGGGGGGGGCTGACCAAGTGGCTAGGCCACGGGGGACCCTGCCACCCTTGATCCCCACCTAGGAACTGGCCCCATGGGGCTGACGGCCATACTGGCCTCAGCCCGCATGCGCCAACCCGGGTGTGCCAGCACCCGGCTAAGCCTAAAGTGCCCACGAGAGGGCTAGGCTTAGCCTAGGGCCCTACGGGCCAACCGAGACCTTAAACGAAGTACGGCCTGCTCATGACTAGGCTTAGCTGGGTCATGAAAGACCCCTGGTCTGAACCCAACTGTGGGTTCGGACCAGGGTGTCGGGCCTTAGCCCACACCCATAGGGGTGCGGCTAACCCAACCACCCGGTTGGGTGAGCCAGGCCAAAGGCTCTGGCCTGGACCTGATTGGTCCAGGTCCGACCAACCGAAAAGGGGGCAGGGCACCAACTGGGGTGCCCCACAGACACCCCTGGTCTGACCCGGGGGTGGGTCCTGACCAAAACACCCAGCGGGTGCTCGCCAGCCCGCAGTGGGCACCAAGGAGGTGGCCAAGGTGGGGCGCCCAAGGCAGGGTGGCGGTCTGGACCACTGGAGGTCCAGACCCAGCCTGACTACCCCAGCAACCGAAGTTGCTGGGGGCAGGCCACGCCTTGGTCTGACCCGGCCAAGGGTCCAGACCAGGCCCAAAATGGGCCAGCGCACCACTAAGTGGTGCGCCCAGCACCACGCCCCGGGTGCACTAAGCACCCGGCTCAAGGCTGTACTGCAGCCACCAGGCCAAGGAGGAGGGGAAAGCTGCCTGCTACAGATTCCTAGTCTGTAGCAGCTGGCGCAGCCCAACCATGGGCCGAGCCAGGTCGCACCCACCTGGCGCACCCACTCAGTGGCTGCGCCAAAGAGGTGACCCAGGTGCCATGCGCACCAGGCCACCCGCCTGCCGAAAAGGGCCCTGGGCCCGGTCAAAGCACCAGGAAAGGGGCCCATGCAGGCCCCTGGTTCGAGCCAAGTGGTGGCTCGAGCCAGGGCCTGTAGCCCCAGGTGTGGCAGGTCAGGCCTTAACCCCAAAAGATCTCCCGGGTGCTAAGGCACCCGGGTGGTGCGTGTGCACCCACCAAGGGAAAAGAGGGGGATGTGGTAGTGTGGGTGTGTGCGCGCACCCACGGTGGGCTCACCCGTGGTGGGCTCACCCATGGGTGGAACTACCTCGGGTAGGTCTGGGTCCAGTGTGGCCCAGACCACCCAAGCTACGCAAAGGCTGCAGCCAAACCAGAAAAAGGGAAAGGCCGGACTGACCGACTTGGGTCAGTCCGGGGCTCGTCCCGGGGCCTGCAACTGTCCAGCCCACCAGCAGTGGGCTCGGCAAGGCCACCAACCGGCCTGGGCTGGCCTTGCAAAGGCTCAGCCCAGCGCCTAGCCCAGCTCCAGCCCAAAAGGGGGGGGCGCTCTAGCATCACCCGAACCGAACACACCCAAACACACAGAAATTTTTTTTGAAACACAAAAAAAAATGTGAACAAAACAAAGAAGGAGGGCCTCACCTTAGTGCTGGGTTGACCCAGCTGAACAGCCGCTCCAAGAGGGGAAACAGAGGGAGTGAAGAAGAAGAAGTGTGGAAAGAGAGAGAGAAGAAGAGTGGAAGAAGGGGGGGGGCATCGACCCTCTCCCTCTTCCCTTGCTTTGCTTAAAAAGGGGAAGGGGAAGATGGGTGGTGGGGAGTGAAGGAGGGGAGATGTGTGGTCTCCCCCTCCCACGCCCCACCCTACTCTAACACCCTAAGGGGGGGGGGGGTCTAAGGTACCTTGTACCTTCCAACCACTCCCCTTAATCAAAGGGGAGTGGTTGGCCTTGACCCTCAAGGTCAAGGTCAAGGCCTCCCACCAAAAAAAATCGCCCTCCCCTCCCTTTTTTTTTATTTTTTATTTTTTTTTTGAAAAAGGGGGCAAGGGCTACCCCCCATAAGGGGCGCCCAGCGTAGTCCCCCAAAACGTGGGCTGTGCCCACCCACTTTTGAAAATGCCTCTTTAAGGCCTCAAATAGAAAATTTTCTAACTTTTCAAAAATCTCATTTTGAAAAGTGGTTTTTTGTAAATACTTCTTTTCATAAGCCTTTAAAAGGAGACATGGGCTAAGGTGGAGCCCATGTCAACCTTTCTAAATTCACAAACCTACTCCTTGAAAAACATTTTTCTAAAACCCCCTACTAGGTTTTGAGGATTTTGCAATTTACCTCATCTTTTTCCTTTTGAAAAATCTCAATATAATAAATGTTAAAAAGAACTAATCTAAGTTTATTTAAAAATCAAGATTTTTAATTACATTTTGTAAATTAAAGTTTAAGCTTTCATAAAGTATATTTAACTTCTCAGTTACGGCGAAATTGGGCCTCGGTATGACTCAAAATTACCGATATACCCTTTTTCGCCAAAATCCGTGAAATAATGAGATATTTCTCTCGTTTAAACCCCAAATCCGGGGTGAACTCATGTGAACACAATATACACATAATCTATAAATATTGAGGTTGGTTCCGTCGCGGTTTGCCCCGAATCGCCTTGTAGAGCAAATCCACACGATTCAAAACCTCAGAAAGCGATAATTGCTAAAAAATGCGAGTATTGCCCGTGCCTAAACAGGAATTTCTCAACAAGTAGAAATATTTCATTTAGAATTCTTCAGAAAAAAAATAGTGGGGCTTACATATTCAAATTCACAATGGTCTACACGAATAGCATGTGCACTTGTTTCTAAGAAGTTAATAAACTTGATTGAGTTCGTATTTGTGGTCATAGTCAGAATATGAACAATATCCAGATTTATCATCTTCTTTTAAGCCACAAACAACCTACACTCTTAGGCTATTTTAAAAAATCATAGCACATTTTTAAAAAAATTTTAAGTATTTTCCCATTTTAAAACCAAATGAGATATATTCAATGCATATTCGTGGTCATAGTTAGGAATATGTGCTGAGTTTATTTCATCTAAATTCTATAAGGCACAAAAATTCTTTTATCAATGATTTCTCAAAAAATCTTTAGAAAATATTTTATCAAATTGCATTTATCCATCATTTAGGTTAGATCACATCATGAAAAGATGTCATAGGGCCACACGCCCATCCCTGTTGGTCAATTCAAAAATTTTATCTCAGAAAAATCAATTTTCTCAAAGTCAATTGAATTTTTCTCAAAATCAATTTCTCAAAACCCTTGGCTTTTCAAGAATTTTTCAATCTTTCTAAGTTCAATTCATGATTCTCCAAAATTTCAATACTTCTCAATTTCAAAATTCAAGTTCAGAGAGATCAACTTTCTCAGAGTTATTTGAATCTCCTTCAGAAATCAAATTTCTCATAACATCAGGATTTCTTCAAAAATTGATTTTCCTTTCCATCAAAAGTATTTCCCCAATGTAATTCACGATTTTCAAAGTGTCTTTTTCTAAGTATTTTCCAAAATTTACAGCATACATCATGTTTTCAATCTGCATTTTCCAAAATTTATAGCACATGCCTGATTCTTTGTGCACTTAGGAATAGAACATCGATTTAGACAAGTTGAGCAAAGCAAAGCACATGATTGATCCTTGTTTTGATTATCCCTGTTTATGGTGCCAGAAATGGTTGAACCACGTACCAACAGGTGAGTCCCATTCTATGAAATTTTCTCGCATTTTAAAACAGAGGTGAGTTATTTTCAAAATCTTTTTCAAAGGTCAGTTTGACTTACAAAAGTAAAATTTTACAATGATAACATAGCCCAAATTTGGTGTGTTCTTTTCAACTAAGCTCGGCTTTCAACCGGCTTAGTAGCAAAGAGGGACATCTGTAAACACCCCAAATTTTTCTCATACATTTTCAGACACTCCTCTTCTCGCAGATGCCAACCTCTGTAGGTCAGTATAGGAGTCTAACCCTAAGTCTGTCTAGTTTAGGTGTCATTTCGCCATTTCTGTCAGTAGAATTTCTATTTTACCCCTAGGTCACCTTAGACACATTGTCAGTCAGAGTCGACCAAGCTCATTTTTAAGTTCAGAACTGTTAGAATGATAGTCATTTCTAGCTCACGATGAGCGAATCATGTTCATTCCTAACCATTTCAGCTAAAATTAGTTCATTTCCTGAGAAATAAGCTCAATTCTAGCTCAAATTCTAGTCAATTATTTCTAAGTCAGTTATTCTCAGTCAATTCTATTCCCCTGAGTCTAATTTGAGCTAACCAAGAGTTCAAGTGGCTCAATTCCAGTTCAAATCTATTTTCCATAGTGTCAGAGTCCACTTTAGCCCATTTCAGCTCATTTCAGCTGAAACCGAGCTAAATCTAGTCAGTTAGTGTTTGAGCTTCAGATTTAGTTCGTCTCAGTATTATTGACTTTCATTCCAGCTCAAACTTGATACATTTTCGTGACCCACTTTACTCCAGTATTCATTTCTCACCATTTCTCTAAAAATTGTGACATTTCTCAATCATTCAGTCTGAGAGATTGGTTAAGTCAATGTTATTTTAGTTTCTCTAAGTTTAGAAACCCTCAAATCCAGTTTAAATCAATCAAGACCAGTTTAAACCTCGTTTTCAGTGTCACTCTATGCCCTGCAGAGAGAAAATCATTTCTCAGATCATTTTGTCTGAAATATCATTTCTATCATTCTTTAAGCTGGTACAACTGCTAATATGGGCTCGGAACAATTCCTTTTCTGAAATCTTAGATATATCCGAGACACAAATCATATTTAGATCGGATCCAACATTAAATCTGATGTTCAATCATCAATTTTCATCCTCGGACAGGAATTCTCAATTCCTCGCTTTTGCTAGGGGTCTAGGACTTCAAATCCCTCATCTAGGGTTTGTGTTCCGCATATCATTTCATATCATTTTGTATCATTTCATGTCATTTCATTTCATTTTATCTCATTACATGTCATTCTCGAGATCCAACATTCTAGTTTTTCAAAATCTCTAATCCGGATTCGAGTTTTAAAACCTTCTTTCGAAATTAATTTCAAAAACCCTAGTTTTAAATCGTCATTTGCCATTTGGCTAACCCTCATAAATTTATATTCCTTTATTTCAAAAATGTTTTCCTTAGAAAAATGAGTTGGATTCGTTTTGAACTTGCTTTTTGAACCAATTTCCAATTTTATCGAATTTCTTCAAATGGGGCCCACCTTGCAGAGGTGCAAACCCTAATTTTCCATCTTTTTTTATTTCATCTCATTTCCATGTCTTACATATTTCAAATATGCAAAAATATTAGTGAGTCTAGGTGTCCTTTTAAAGTTTTTTGAAAAAAAATGTTTTTAACCCCTTTATTTTCAAGTTTTTAAAATCATTTTCTGAAAAATCAAATGGAGCCCAGAGTAGGTGTTGCCACATTTGAAGGTGTTTAGGTTAGTTTAGGGTTTAGTTAGTGTTCAAGTTAGATTAGAAGTTTGAAAATGTCAAAATTAATTTTAAAACTCCACCTTTATTTTAGTATTTTTAAAACTTTGTTTTTAACTTTTATTTAGGGTTTTAAAAACCAAATGTGGGCCCACATAGGGAGTGACACATTTGAGGATTTTCAAAGTCAATTAGGACTCAATTAGTGTTAATTAGTTAGTGCTTTGTTAAGTTAAAACTCTCATGTAGAAATCTCCCCCCTCTTAATTAGTTTTAATTAAGAGAGTTCCGACAAAATGGAACTCTCAAATTAAGGTTTTAAAAAAATTATAAAAGGGGCTATAGGGGGGTCGACCAGCCCATCTCTCCCTCTCTCATATGAGTTCTCTCTCACCTCTCTCAGCCTCCTTCCTCCTCCTTTGGTGCAGCCAAGGTGAGTGCCTCCTTCTTCCCTTTTTTTTATTTATCTTATTTTTTTTATATATTTTTCATCATTGCCACCCCTATGTATTGGATTTTCTTTAATTTTTCGTTCAAGGAACCCTAAAAATGATTCAAGATGATGATCTACTGATCATCCATGGTTATTTTCATGTTTTTGATCCGTTGGAAATTTGATTATTCTGTTAAATGCCCGAAAAAGATCGAGATTCGATCTTTTTATAGGTCGAATCCCTCTTTTAATGGCTAAATTGAAATTTCAGCCATGCTTCCCTAATTTTTTTTGTTTATTTCATAATATTCATGTTTATTTTAGTTGTTCAAGCATCAAATCATGATTCATTGTATTATTTATATGTTTTTTTATGTTTTTAGCATGCTTAAACAATTTTATTTCGTTCTAGGGTTTTGGATTCCATATTTGCAAATCTGGTTGTCTGTTAATAAAATTATTTTACCAGTCTATGATCATTAATAAAATCTGAATTTTTTATGGTGAAATTATGTATATGTCCACGGTTTCCCATCAAAAATTAGAATTTTTTGAGGTCTGTAACCCCATTTTCAAAAATCAAAGTCGGAACCTATTTTCTGAGTCAGGAAAATGCTGTGAAAGGATTTTAACCTTAATGGACATGTAGGCATTAGTAGGGATGGATTTGAGAATATCCATGGAGGCTATGGTATAGGAGAAAGAAATGAAAGTGGAGAAAGGATTTTAGATTTTTGTTTGTCCTATGATATGATCTTAGCAAACACTTGGTTTAGGAAGAGGGAGTCTCACCTAGTAACATTTAAAAGTGGGGTTAATACGAGTCAGATAGATTTTTTCCTACTTAGAAAGAGAGATGGGGGTTGTTGCATTGATTGTAAGGTTATACCAGGAGAAAGTGTAGCTACACAACATAGAGTCTTAATTTTAGATCTTAGAATTAGACAATGCCGCAAAAGGGATAGACATAGGATAGATCCTAGAATTAAGTGGTGGGCACTGAAAGGAGCTAAACAAGGAATGTTTGTAGAGCAGGTAGTTAAGGAAGTTGATTGGTGTCTCGAGGAGGATTCAGAATCAATGTGGAATAAGATAGCGGGTGGTATGAGAAAAGTAGCTAAGGAGGTATTGGGTGAGTCTAAAGGCGGTGCACCACTAGGTAAGGATACATCATGGTGGAACGAGGATGTCAAATTAGCTATTAAGGTTAAAAGAGAGTGTTATAGAAATCTAAGTAAGAGTCGTGATAGTGAGAATTTGGAGAAGTATATGATAGCAAAGAAGGAAGCTAAAAAAGTTGTTCGAAACGCGAGGGCTAAGGTATATAAGGAGGTTTATGACAAGTTGGATACCAAAGAAGGCGAGAAGGATATTTATAGGCTTGCAAAGATGAGAGATAGGAAATCGAAGGATTTGGGTATGGTTAGATGTATCAAAGATGAAACGCAAAGGGTTTTAGTCAAAGATGAGGAGATTAAGGAGAGATGGAAAGATTATTTTGATAAGCTATTTAATGATAGTCATGCTCAAGATCTTGGAGACTTCTCCATTCCTTTTCATGAGATAAATCGTGACTTCATGCGCAAGATTCAAAAGAAAGAAATTGCAGAGGCTTTAAAGAAAATGAAATCAAGAAGGGCAGTTGGCCCAGATGGTATACCTATCGAGGCTTGGAAATGCTTGGGAGAGAAAGGTTTAGAATGGTTGACAAATCTTTTTAACTTGATTTGGCGAACAAATAAGATGCCTAATGAGTGGAGGAAGAGTACTTTGGTGCCTTTATATAAGAATAAGGGTGATATACAAGATTGCACAAACTATCGTGGTATAAAACTCATGAGTCATACTATGAAACTTTGGGAGAGGGTGATTGAGTCTAGGTTGAGGAAGGTTGTCATGATATCGGAGAATCAATTTGGTTTTATGCCTGGAAGATCAACTATGGAAGCTATACATCTTCTTAGACAACTTATTGAAAGATATAGAGAGAGGAACAAAGATTTGCATATGGTTTTTATTGATTTAGAGAAGGCATACGATAGAGTACCTAGGGACGTTCTCTGGTGGACAATGATGAAGAAAGGTGTTTCTCTCAAGTACATTAGTATAATTAAAGATATGTATGAAGGAGTAGTAACCAATGTCCGCACTTGTGGAGGGGTGACAACCAATTTTCCGATAACGGTTGGGTTACATCAAGGATCTGCTTTAAGCCCTTTCCTATTTGCGATAGTGATGGATGAGCTTACGAGATCAATTCAAGAAAATGTACCGTGGTGTATGTTGTTTGCTGATGATATTGTTTTCATTGATGAGTCTGGAGCTGGGGTTTATGCTAAGTTAGAATTATGGAGACAGACATTGGAAGCTAGAGGTTTTAAGTTGAGTAAGAGTAAGACTGAATATATGGAATGTCGGTTTAGTAAGCAACGAAGTAGTGATGGGAGTGTAGTGAAGCTTGGTGAGCAAGATATACCGGTGAATGATTATTTCAAATATTTGGGATCCATCATTCAAAAGTATGGAGAAATTGATGGAGATGTAAATCATAGGATAAAGGTTGGGTGGATGAAATGGAAAAGTGCTACTGGAGTGCTGTGCGATCGTAGAATGCCATTGCGGTTGAAGGGAAAGTTTTATAGGACGACTATTAGACCCGCTTTACTATATGGTACAGAATGTTGGGCTGCCAAGAGACATCATATTCAAAAAATGAGTGTAGCTGAGATGCGGATGCTTAGATGGATGTGTGGAAATACAATAAAAGATAAGATTCGGAACGAAGAGATACGTAAGAAGGTAGGTGTTGCACCCATTGAAAATAAGATGCAAGAGAATCGTTTACGGTGGTTTGGACATATTCGGCGAAGGCCTAATGATGCTCCAGTTAGAAGGTTAGAGAAATGGGAAAATATATTAGTTAAAAGAGGTCGGGGTAGGCCTAGGAAGACTTGGATGGAGATGATAGGAAAGAATATGAATGCTTTGAACCTCACCAAGGACATGGCGTTGGATAGAAATGATTGGAGGAAAAGGATTCATGTGGAAGACCCAAAATGAATTTCTTTTTTGGTTTATATCGCTGACCCCAATTGTTTTGGGATGAAGGCGTAGTTGTTGTTGTTGTTGTTTGTTGAGGAAAATGCTGTGAAAATATAAGAACATTTTTTCAAGGTCATATCTCCCTCACCAAAAATCAGATCGACGTTCCGTAAAAAACAACATACTCCTCATAATGTCTACTTAAATCTGAGAAATTTTCATAAATTTCTATGGTGTATTTATTTATTTCTTTGATCCAACAACATTACCTATACTTCTTTAACCGATAGATCCGATTCAGGGCCTGAGTCAACTTGCCGAAATGATTTCTCCCTAACCATAGATTGTATCGACTATCCGTAAAAAGATACTAAATCATCGTGATGTCTAATTTCTGTGGTACAATTTTTATAAATTTTTACTATGGATTTTTATTTTCTTGAAGCTCATAATCAAAACCTATATTTCTTGAGTGATAATCTTGATTCGAACAATGGTTCAACTTGCCGGAGCGATTTCTCCCTCACTAAAGATCATTTAGTCGATCTGTAAAAGGGGTTCTTCTCGTTATAATTTATAGTTTTTTTCTATAAAATTTTATAAATTTTGATGCTGGTTTTGCTATATCTCCTTGAGCCTAAAACCGGATCTGCCTATTTTATATCGTTACATATAGGTCGAAACTAGGTATATATTGACAAAGTTGTATCTCCCTAACCAAAGATCGTATTCCAGATATGTAAAAACTATTATTTTTATTAATCTGTATAGTTTTTCTCTGCCAAATTTTATAAATTTCTATTGTTGTTTGATGTTCTATTCTGGTTTGACACTATGATAGGTACGTGATTATAGGTAAAAACACATATTTTCCCTTTTTTATTTAATATGTATATTCAAAATAATCTCAAAAATATATTTTTTTATTGCATTTTAATTTTAGGGTTATTATAAGTGTCCATATCAATTTTTACAAATTTTGGAATTTATTTGATGCATTATTTAGTTATTTCATAAAAACAAGATGCCCGCGAAATCCTAATTCAACTGAAACACGGGCAAAAATTGATTTTTTTCTAATATTTCAATTTTTTATGAAAAGTTTTATATTTTTAGGATTTGATCATGTTTATAATCATATCAAGGTACTCTTGACTCTATTTGGCTTTCTTTTGAATCTGTTTGATCCCTGAATTAAACAAATTACAAAAAAAAATCTGAAAAACCCTGTTTTGCAATAAAGGTCAATTTTAAGGGTATTTTAGCTATTTTTCCCAAAAATCTAAATTTCAAAGTTGTTTATTTTTGTTATTCATTTAATTCTGCATCATTTTTTATTGTGTTTATTTCAAGAAAGTATAGAAAAGGCTTATATCTGGATACATCCATCAATTTCCAGATATTGTTGAATAAATCCAGAAAAGCCGACATTTTTGCCACTAATATGTTTGCTAATGTTGCAAGGACACTCAAGATTGTATTTTTTTATTTCATTTTTTTTCTTCAATTTATTAATGATATAAATTATAATATTAGAATAAGAATTTCCTTTTCTGCTTAGATTAGGGTTGCATTGCATATAGTTTATTTTTAATAATATTATTCGTATGATGGATGGTGATTCATGCATATTCAAATCCACAATGGTCTACATGAATGGAACGTGCACTCGTTTCTAAGGAGTTAATAAACTCAATTGAGTTCGTATTTGTGGCCATTGTCAGAATATAAATAGTATTCAGATTTATCTTCTTTTAAGCCACAAACAGCCTACACTCTTAGGCTATTTTTAGAAATTATGGCACATTTTTAAAAACTTTTCTAAGCATTTTTCTTTTTTAGAATCAAATAAACTATATTCAATACATATTCGTGGCCATAGTCAGGGATATGTGGCAAATATATTTCATTTAAATTCTATAAGGCACAAAAATCCTTTTTATCAATGGTTTTCCTTAAATTCTTTAGAAAATAGTTTCATAAACTGTATTCATGCATCATCTAGGTTAAATTGCACCATGAAAAGAGTTTCACAGGGCCACACGCCCATCCCTTCCAATATTTTTCAATTCAATCTCAGAAAAAATGATTTTCTCTAAGTCTTTTTCCTCAAAATCGATTTTCTCATAAACCCCTTTGTTTTTCAAGAAATTTTTAATCTTTTTTTAGTCCAATTCATGATTTTTATTTCTTTAGAAACATTTCTCAAATGTGGCTCACGATTTTCAAAATATCCTCTTTTCCAAGTATTTCAAAATATTTTAAATATACCTCATGTTTTCAGTCAAAAATTTTCTAAGTCATAGCACATGCTTGATTCTTTATGCGTTTAAGAAATAGAACATCGATTCAGACAGTTGAGCAAAGCAAAGAACATGATTGATCCTTGGTTTGATTACTCCTTGTTATGGCGCCAGGAATAGTTGAACCTCGTACTGACAGGCGAGTTCATTTCTCGCAAATTTTTCAAAACAGAGGTGAGTTATTTTCAAAACTTTTTTCAAAGGTCAGTTTGACTTGTAAAAGTAAAATTTTGCAATGATAACACACCTCAGTTTGCCCATCCATTTGAGGATGGCTTGCCATGCTAAAACACATTTTGGT
This sequence comes from Nuphar pumila, assembly GCF_984573655.1. NCBI lineage: Eukaryota > Viridiplantae > Streptophyta > Magnoliopsida > Nymphaeales > Nymphaeaceae > Nuphar > Nuphar pumila. The sequence goes on along the minus strand of NC_143262.1, from coordinate 30,316,280 downwards.
GCTCATTAACATAAAATACTTCTTCCAAAATCTGCTAAGGAAGGTTGGATCTCTATCACAAGTGATAGTCTTAGGCATTCCATATAGCCTTGCCACATTTTGCAAAAAGGATTTTGCCACCATTTTCACTGTATAAGTGCTTGGTAAAGGTATAAAGTGAGCACTCTTGGAAAGACGATCTACTATCACAAGAATTACCTCTTTCTTTTGTGAGGATGGTAACTTTTCAATGAAATCCTTACTTAAGTTTGTCCTTGTATGTGAAGGTATGGGAAGAGGTTGAAGAATTTGGGAGGTCTAATTCTTTCATATTTGATTGCTTGACATATTTGACATTCCTTCACATACTTTTTGATGTCTTTCTTCATACCGGCCCAATATAGTTCATTCTCACCCTTTTCCAAGTCTTATAAACTCCTTCATGTCCTCCCACTCTTGAGTCATGAAAATGTTTCAATACCTATTTGATAAGTGATGAGTCATAAGGGAGAATAAACTTATTCTTGAAAAACAACTTATCACCTTTTACCATGTAAGAGGGATGAGTAGTAGGATTTTCTCTTAACTCATGTATGATTCTTTAAATCTCTTCATTTTCAATTTGAGCTTGGCTAATTTTTTGCGCAAAAGAACAAGCAACCGTAGAGATCACTAAAAGAGAGTCATATTCCATTCTTCTTGACAAAGCATCGGCAACCACTTTTTCCACCCCTTTATATTTGATTTCAAAATCATAGTTCATACGTTTGGTGAGTCATTTTTGTTGGAAAAGAGTAGAAACTCTTTGTTGCAAGACGTACTTAAGGCTTTGGTGATCCGTTTGGATTAGGGAATGCCTCCTAAATAAGTAAGGCCTCCACTTTTCTAAAGCCAAGACAATAGCACGGAGCTCTTTTTCATAAGTAGAAAGGCTTTTGCTCCTTCTCGAAAGGGCTTTGCTCAAATAAGCCAAGGAATGTCATTCTTGTATAAGCACGGCCCCAATACCAATGTCATAAGCATTGGTCTCAAGGATAAAAGTTTTGTCAAAATTTGGTAAGGCAAGCACCGGTGCCTCCACCATAGCTTGTTTTAGCTTAAGGAAAGCTTGTTCAGCTTCACTATTCCACCCCAAGCATTTTTCTTTAATAAAGTCGTGAGAGATTGAGCGATGCCACCATAATGTCTAATGAATCGGCAATAGTAGGCAGTGAGACCCAAGAAACTTTTTAAGGCCTTAATGGTGCGCGGGGTTGGCCAAGTAACCATAGCTTCGATCTTTTCTGGATCGGCACTAACCCCTTCAATTCCAACCATATGCTCAAGGTATGACACACTTACTTATCCAAAACTACATTTACTTCGTTTGTCTAAGAAAATATGTTCTCTTAAAATCTTCAACACAATTCTGACATGTTTGATATGGTCCTCCCAATTTGAACTATAAACCAAAATGTCATCAAAGAAGATCAACACAAACTTTCTTAACAATGGTCTAAATATGTCATTCATGGTTCTTTGGAAAGTAGCTGAAGCATTTGTCAACCCAAATGGCATGACTAAGAATTCATGGTGACCATCATGGGTGCAAAAAGCGGTCTTATGTATATCCTCATTTGCCATACTAATTTGATGATACCTGACTCTTAAGTCAAGTTTTGAAAAATATTTGGCACTAAACAATTCATTCAATAATTCATCAATAACCGAAATTGGATGTTTGTCTTTGTAAGTGTAACGCCCCGGATTTCCAAAACAAAACTAAGTTAAAATTTTCATGAATTTCTTTTTTTTTTCTTTGTAGCGGAACTTAGAAAAGCTTTTAGCAGCGGAATCTGACGATAATGAGTCGTCAGTTTTACAAAACTCCGAGCACGATACACGTATGTGGCCAAGCAACTCATTGACCACCAAAGTGTTCTATTTTATCGAAAACTACATGTTTATTACAACATCACTGCTTAGAAAAGCAGTATAGGTTCAATAAAAGGAAGCAGTACAACTCTGTCTAGAGAAACCCTGGAACTCGATGCCGCCTTGCTCTGCATATCGCCACGCAGGTCCAACACTTGAAATCTCCATTAAACGGGGTCAGAACCACTGATGGTCTGCTAAGCAAGCAAGCACATATCCATACAACACAAGCAATGCGTTGACCACTCAGGGTCGTAATTCGTAATAACGACGCTCAAGCCTCCAAGACTTAGCGTATATCGCAAGAGCCTCCTTAGGGCTATGAGTTGAACATCCACGCAAGTCTTCATGACTTCGCATAAGCCTCTTCAGGGCTATGATTTGCAATAACCGCTCAAGTCTCAACGACTTAGCCTTGACCTCTTCAGAGTCACGAATGGATGTCTAGCTCAAGCCTTTATGCTTGGCACATCCGTATCCTACGAATCTAAGGACAACTCTTCGAGCTTCGCTTAGTCGTACGGATATTAATGGGGTTCTTTCCCAATCGGTCCAGTAGTATACCGATCATGACACCTTTACAAAGGTTATTCAGGACTGACTCAACAACGTCATCAACTCATACATTCAAGCATCGCTGAACCTAAGCTAATGCATTGTTTCGATAATTAACCTCTTCCACCCTTGGTACGTGGGCGAAGCAATTGTTCGGGCATCAACTCGACGTTCTGGGGGTTGATTATTCTATGTATTTTAGATAGCCTAGAGGCCTGTTGACCCTATCCATAGTAGGACAGTGTGTTTCAACTGGGAGAACCCTACTAGGCCCATATTCGGATGCATCCTCTACTTGCAGTAGTTGGGATCAATCCTTAGATCTTAAGGATAACCACGACCCCAAAACCCATGAGTGACTGAGGCCATCGTGGACTCTATCAGGTCCAAAGTAAAATACGTGTCACTCAAGGTTGTACCATCACTGTCATTCCACAGTGAGCATAATTCCTGAAGGGGTCTGCCAGTCTTACAATTACTTGGATAGATATTTGCATGCCATTTAGGCAGCCCATGCCTCAGCAACAACGGAGTATGTACCCGACCCCATTCAGTCCGCCCCAACACAGTCATTACTGAGGGGGTACCCCTAACACGATTTTCAACCGCGGGGTAAGTGCGACTTTAAGTCTTATTCATATGCATGCAGAACACCGCTCTTGGCACTACGGCCACCGCGAGCATCACACCTCTTTTGGGTGGAAACAACACACTCTGGCTCTTCGGCCCTTACGAGTCTGGTTGTGTAACCGTTCTCCATGAGCATGCATATGACTCGATCTAAATAGATCGGCTACTCGACGTATTTTTACGCAACGAGTCTAAACCTAGTCAAGGCGCAACCTCTACTCTGGCTCAGTGGCCCTTAGGAGCAAGGTGCCCTCGTAGGCACAGGGATACGAGCCATTCTGGCATCGTTCCATCAACGGACATCATTATGCCGTTCAACTGGTTTCGGCAGCTCTTCTGCCAACCATTTCGTCAACACCTCCACTGCTCCATCGGCAGTGGTGCGACGAACCCTTCTACGTTGTAGAGGGCAGTCCATGAACTGGGTAGCACTTTGCTGTATGACAGAGTATCCTGCTACGTTCTTTCTGAGCTATCATTAGCTTCTTCAGAAATTTCAGCAGCACTTCCTCTCTTTAACGGAGAAAGCGTGCGTTTCTTTTATCCATTTTAGCGGCATCTCCCCTCTTTGGAGGGGAAATCACTACGCTTAACTCAGGAAATGGATGTGCACCGTTGTGCGTACTTTGCATCCATAAAGGTTGCAGGAACCCTGGGCCATATCCAGGCCATACGTAATTGACTTAGTCTTTACATAAAGAGCATTTTGCCAAAAAGCGAAGCCTTTCCAATAGGGGCTTCATTCGTCAAGCAGAACCTTGAACGAGAAGTGATAAGGGAATCGCATTGGCGATTTGGAGTTGATCTCCATTTGAACGCTCATTTACGCACCATATATATAGTATAAGCAGAAGTCTGTGCTTTATAAAGCGGCGGCGTAAAGGAAATGCATATACTATTATTCAGGGTGTGTAACTGAACAAAATATTCTACATATATAACAAAGCAGGAGCCTTGGCGTCATTCAACGCGACGACGTAAGTAAGTGCATAATCGGAAGTGCATTAATCGGAAATTGCAGAAAGCAAGAGCCTTGGCATCATACAACGCGACGATAAAGGTAAATTACATAGCATGTGCGATATAGGACGCGTCGGCAGAATCAGCAGATATACACCTAGATCCGCATCCAACGATAGTTACGAGGCGAGCGGGTGAACACCGAAGTATTCTAAAGGGCTCATTCAAGAACTAGGGCGAGATACCATTTTGAAGAATGCATATACCGCGTATTTGAACATATATATCCGACGATAGTTACGAGACGAGCGGGTGAACACCGATGTGTCCAAAAAGGGGTCAATCAAGAACTAAAGCAAAATACTACTTCAGAAAGTATATGCTATATACAAACAATCAAATACTTGAGAGAGATGGATCAATGAAGCGAACTTACTTCAATTCGTGGAAGAAACGACTCTGAAACGCTTTGATGCTTCGAACGAGGCTCGACTTCGAAAAGGATCAACTTTGAACTTCAGACGAAAAAGGACTTGAACTTTGACTTTGGACTAAACTAGGTTCAAGTCAAGTCAACTGGGTTCGGAATTAGGTCAGGTAGGTTCAGACCTAGGTCAGGTGGGTTAGGACCAGGTCAGGCAGGCTCAGACCAAGTGGGCTAGGTAGGGGATGTTTGGAAAACAGAGAAGAAAGAGAAGGCAAAGGGGGGGTTGGCGATTTTTTCTAAAGGGGGGGCTCCTCTATTTATAGGGGAGGTTGCTTAGGGGCTAAGCAACCCTATTGACCCTTTTGCCCTTTGGCTTTTTCAGAAATCCAGCTTGATCTTATCCATCTTACTGTTTGATCTTATTCAAAAGGAATATTCCATGGAATATTCCCTAAAAGGTCCTGAAATATTATAGAATATTCTAGAATATTTTCTGAGGAATATTTCTGTGGGTCCTACCAATATTTTTGCGGGTCCCACAAAAAAGTTGAGTTTTCGGCATTTTTTTTCTGAAAAAATCTGAGTAGACCATTATCATCATACTGATGTAACTAAGAAAGTTGGCTCGTACAAATCTCTTGATTTTGTTTAGGTAGGAAGTTATGGCTTCCAGAGTGTTTGAGCATATATTCGTGAAGATACGAATATCCTAACTATATTTGGGTCGCTGAAATCGGTTCGATTCGCTTTACAGAAAAAAATGCTATTTTTCACTAGAAAATGCCTCAAAAATTTATTAAGAGTTATCTGAAAAATTGTGGGTCTTACATCATTACCCCCTTAAAGGAATTTCGTCCGCGAAATTCAGTTAAGAGTACTAAGTGCGTAACTAGGGATATTTCTCCCATATGTTAGATTCATAATTTTATTCACTTAGTTCAACATCGTATTTATTCCAATCATAACCTTATATCATGATTCATGATCGATGAGGTATGTTTCTCATATCTGAGTTCAAATTATGCTACAACCATGATATTTTGTTGAATCAATGTTCTTCCAACCGGCTATCAACATAGCCATCTTGTGTAACTATTTCATACACACAGATCATTCTTACTAGGATTTAACCATTTTGGAACAAGTCCCCCGTCAGACTACCTGGTATTGGAAACGTACCTCCTCACAGGTTTGCCCTCGTCAGACTTACCTGATATTAGATCAGTACACCCTCACAGAATCATACTAGCCAAGCTACTGGTTTTGGAACATATACACTCGCACAGAGCTGTATACCCTCACAGGCTCGCTCTAGCTAGACTATCTGATCTTGAATATGTAAAACCTCATAGGACTGTCTTCTTGGGAACAATTCCTCGATGGTTTATTTTATTAAGTGACTTTTAGCATTCTAATTACGCAAACTTAATTTCTCAATCATGAGGCATATAGCCATAAATTTTGGGCATAAGCACTTAAGATTTAATTTGGCAAAAATCCAAAATTACTTTAGAGAGCAAGGATACATATCGATCCACATGACCGCTCACAAGGTCATAAGCCTCTTGTCTCAAGCATTCAATGGATCTTGTCTTTCAATTGCTTCTTACCCTATACAACTCTAGCTATCAAGGTATTCAGATTCCTCGATATGATCATTATCCATGAGTTGTTCGACTGTCATTGCATAGACATGACCTGCCACAGATTTCTGCTCTACCCTGGGCAGTGGCAGTCGTTGTTGTTGAGAGAGTCCTTCAGATCCCATATTTCTCTGTTGAAGATCTGAGGCCTTCTTGCGACATTCTCTTACACGATGTCCTCGTTTGCCGCAATACAGGCAACCTCCCATATCGCGAGGACAAACCCCTCCGGGATGATCAGAGCTACACCTCGGGCATCGAAAATTAGACAGCTGGTAGGGTTGATTGGCTTCTACCATCTGCAATGGTCGCTCGGCCTGTGGAGTAAAGTTGTTCTCTTGAAAATCTCTCTTATAAAAAGGTGGTCGTGAGTCTTGGCCACCTGGAAACGTCCTCTTATTGTTCCCATTACTTGTTACCGGTCTCTTTACTACGATCCTTTTACATCGCTCCCAGTCTGCACTAATCTTTGAAGCTACCGCCATAGCGGCCTGGAATGTCTGGGCATGCTAGTTATCACACGAGACCGTAGCCCTTCCCGAAATTTGTTGATATACTTATCGGCCCTCTCCTGGTCAGTATCGAATGACGTGGAGCAATATCATTCAAGATTTTGAAATTTTGTGGTATAGTCCATCAGACTCATAACACCTTGCTCCAATTCTAGAAACTTCATCTTCTTCTTATTTCTGGAGTGTATCGGGAAGTAATTATCCAAGAAAGTTCTCCGAAAATCATCCCAAGGGATGACTTCAAGCTGAGAAAACTGGATTATCTTAGTGGTATCCCACCACTTCCGTGCATTATCCTTCAGCCTATATGTGCCGAAGTTTGTCTTTTTCCCTTCTAGTACTCCCAATACCAGGAAGGCACGCTCAGTCTCCTCGATCCAGCTTTCTGCAAGTTCTGGATCGGTACTGCTAACGAAAACTGGTGGGTCGAGTTTGAGAAACTTTTCATAAGTTATTCCTTTGAAGTGCTCGTTACGAGGTAGAGTTGGTTATTGCCTTGATTCACGAATGGCAGACACCAGCTTGTTGAGTGTCTCTAGAAGGAAGCCCTGTGTATGGGACTCCTCGCTCGGCATGGTTCTCCTCGTCTTAGAAGTCATTTTATCTATTCATGCAAATACACCCAAATCAGAGAAAGTATAAAATTTATACTTACAGTGCGATACCGCAAACACGACGGATCTTGAACAAGGTTTCTCAAACTCGTGCTTTGATACCAATTCTATAACGCTCCGGATTTCCAAAACAAAGCTAAGTTAAAATTTTCATGATTTTTTTTTCTTTGCAGCGAAACTTAGAAAAGCTTTTAGCAGCGGAATCTGACGATAATGAGTCGTCGGTTTTACAAAACTCCGAGCACGTTGCAGGTATGTGGCCAAGCAACTCATTGACCACCAAAAGTATTCCATTTTATCGAAAACCACATGTTTATTACAACATCACCGCTTAGAAAAGCAGTATATGTTCAATAAAAGGAAGCAATACAACTCTGTCTAGAGAAACCCTGGAACTCGATGCCGCCTTGCTCCACATATCGCCATGCCGGTCTAACACCTGAAATCCCCATTAAACGGGGTCAGAACCACTGATGGTCTGCTAAGCAAGCAAGCACATATCCATACAACACAAGCAATGCGTTGACCACTCAGGGTCGTAATTCGTAATAACGACGCTCAAGCCTCCAAGACTTAGCGTATATCGCAAGAGCCTCCTTAGGGCTATGAGTTGAACATCCACGCAAGTCTTCATGACTTCGCATAAGCCTCTTCAGGGCTATGATTTGCAATAACCGCTCAAGTCTCAACGACTTAGCCTTGACCTCTTCAGAGTCACGAATGGATGTCTAGCTCAAGCCTTTATGCTTGGCACATCCGTATCCTACGAATCTAAGGACAACTCTTCGAGCTTCGCTTAGTCGTACGGATATTAATGGGGTTCTTTCCCAATCGGTCCAGTAGTATACCGATCATGACACCTTTACAAAGGTTATTCAGGACTGACTCAACAACGTCATCAACTCATACATTCAAGCATCGCTGAACCTAAGCTAATGCATTGTTTCGATAATTAACCTCTTCCACCCTTGGTACGCGGGCGAAGCAATTGTTCGGGCATCAACTCGACGTTCTGGGGGTTGATTATTCTATGTATTTTAGATAGCCTAGAGGCCTGTTGACCCTATCCATAGTAGGACAGTGTGTTTCAACTGGGAGAACCCTACTAGGCCCATATTCGGATGCATCCTCTACTTGCAGTAGTTGAGTTCAATCCTTAGATCTTAAGGATAACCACGACCCCAAAACCCATGAGTGACTGAGGCCGTCGTGTACTCTATCAGGTCCAAAGTAAAATATGTGTCACTCAAGGTTGTACTATCACTGTCATTCCACAGTGAGCATAATTCCTGAAGGGGTCTGCCAGTCTTACAATTACTTGGACAGATATTTGCATGCCATTTAGGCAGCCCGTGCCTCAGCACCACCGGAGTATGTACCCGACCACATTCAGTCCGCCCCAACATAGTCATTACTGAGGGGGTACCCCTAACACGATTTTCAACCGCGGGGTAAGTGCTACTTTAAGTCTTATTCATATGGATCCAGAACACCGCTCTTGGCACTACGGCCACCGCGAGCATCACACCTCTTTTGGGTGGAAACAACACACTCTGGCTCTTCAGCCCTTACGAGTCTGGTTGTGTAACTGTTCTCAATGAACATGCATATGACTCGATATAAATAGATCGGCTACTCGGTGTATTTTTACGCAACGAGTCCAAACCTAATCAAGGTGCAACCTCTACTCTGGCTCAGTGGCCCTTACGAGCAAGGTGCCCTCGTAGGCACAGGGATACGAGCCATTCTGGCATCGTTTCATCAACGGACATCATTATGTCATTCAACTGGTTCCGGCAGCTCTTCTTCCAACCATTTCGTCAACACCTCCCCTGCTCCATCGGTAGTGGTGTGACGAACCCTTCTACGTTGTAGAGGGCATTCCATGAATTGGGTAGCACTCTGCTGTATGACAGAGTATCCTGCTACGTTCTTTCTGATCTATCATTAGCTTCTTCAGAAATTTCAGCAGCACTTCCTCTCTTTAACGGAGAAAGTGTGTGTTTCTTTTATCCATTTCAGCGACATCTTCTCTCTTTGGCGGAAAAATGGATATACACCGTTGTGCGTACTTTGCATCCATAAAGGTTGCAGGAACCCTGGGCCATAGCCAGACCATACGTAATTGACTTAGTCTTTACGTAAAGAGCATTTTGCCAAAAAGCGAAGCCTTTCCAATAGGGGCTTCATTCGTCAAGCAGAACCTTGAACAAGGAGCGGTAAGGGAATCGCATTGGCGATTTGGAGTTGATCTCCATTTGAACGCTCATTTACGCGCCATATATGTAGTATAAGCAGAAGCATGTGCTTTATACAGCGGCGGCATAAAGGAAATGCATATACTATTGTTCAGAGTGTGTAACTGAACAAAATATTCTACATATATAACAAAGCAGGAGCTTTGGCGTCATTCAACACGACTGCGTAAGTAAGTGCATAATTGGAAGTGCATTAATCGGAAATTGCAGAAAGCAGGAGCCTTGGCATCATACAACGCGACGGCAAAGGTAAATTACATAGCCTGTGCGATATAGGACGTGTCGGCAGAATCAGCAGATATACACCTAGATCCGCATCCAACGATAGTTACGAGGTGAGCGGGTGAACACTGAAGTGTTCTAAAGGGCTCAACCAAGAACTAGGGCGAGATACCATTTTGAAGAACGCATATACCGCATATTTGAACATATATATCCGACGATAGTTACGAGACGAGCGGGTGAACACCAAAGTATCCAAAAAGGGCTCAATCAAGAACTAAAGCAAGATACTACTTCAGAAAATATATGCTATATACAAACAATCAAATACTTGAGAAAGATGGATCAATGAAGCGAACTTACTTCAATTCATGGAAGAAACGACTCCGAAACGCTTTGATGCTTCGAACGAGGCTCGACTTCGAAAAGGATCAACTTTGAACTTTAGATGAAAAAGGACTTGGACTTTGACTTTGAACCAAATCAGGTTCAAGTCAACTGGGTTCGGACTTAGGTCAGGTAGGTTCAAATCTAGGTCAGGCGGGTTAGGACCATGTCAGGCAGGCTCAGGTCAGGTCAGGCAGGCTCAGACCAGGTCAGGCAGGCTCAGACCAAGTGGGCTAGGTAGGGGAGATTTGGAAAAAGGAGGAGAGAGTGAAGGCAAAGGGGGGGTTGGCGATTTTTTCTAAAGGGGGGGATCCTCTATTTATAGGGGAGGTTGCTTAGGGGCTAAGCAACCCATTTGACCCTTTTTCCCTTTAGCTTTTTTAGAAATCCAACTTGATCTTATCCATCTGATTGTTTTATCTTATATAGAAGGAATATTCTATGGAATATTCCCTGGAAGGTCCTTGAATATTCTAGAATATTTTCTGAGGAAAATTTCTGTGGGTCCCACCAATATTTTCGCGGGTCCCGCAAAAAAGTTGAGTTTTCAGCATTTTTTTCTGAAAAATTCTAAGTAGGCCATTATCTTCGTATTGACGTAACTAAGAAAGTTGGCTCATACAAATCTCTTGATTTCGTTCAGGTAGGAAGTTATGGCTTCCAGAGTGTTTGAGCATATATTCGTGAAGATACAAATATCCTAAGTATATTTGGGTCACAGGAATCGGTTCAATTCGCTTTACGGAAAAAATGCTATTTTTCACTGGAAAATGCCTCAAAAATTTATTCAGAGTTATCTGAAAAATTGCGGGTCTTACAATAAGTCACCTCATTAAGTGCGTTATAGTCTATGCAAAAGCGAGATGTGTTATCCTTCTTGCGCACAAGGAGGACCGGTGAAGAGTAAGCACTTGAACTTGGGCGGATGATGTCACTCTCAAGCATCTCTTGCACTAGTTTTTTAATCTCACTTTTTTTGCAAAAGCATACCGGTATGGTCTTATACTTATTAACCCTTGCCCTTCCATTAGAGGAATATGACGATCTTGGGAGCGTGAAGGAGGCACCCTTTAGGTTCTCCAAACACATCTTGGAATGACTCAAGTAAAGCATTCATATCTGACGAAACTTGTTCTTCTAACTTGGATTCTTCTTTAGACACAATTGGTTGTGCTAAACATATAAAAGCCATATGAGTAGCCCGAAAGATTTTGAGAGCTTCTTGGCTATCAACAATTTTTCCCTCTAATGTGCTATTGGCTTTTTAGCTCATAGGTCGTCCTGCCTTGGCAAATGTCATCTCCATATTAGTAAAGTTTCACGTGACACTTTCAAGTGAGCGTAGCCAACACATTTCGAGCACCACATCAACTCCATTCATGGGTAAGATAAACAAATCCAACTTGAAGTGAAAACCTTGAAGGTTAAGTTCCACATCCGTGCATTAGTGACCACACTTAAGATGGATTTCATCTCCTACCATAACATCGAACTTCGGATGTTCATGTGGCATAGACTTGAGTTTAGACACTAAGTCTTCTTTCATAAAATTGTGTGTAGACCCCGTATCTATGAGAACTTCCACTCTTTTGCCAGAAAGGGTGCCGGAAACTCTCATGGAATTTGGGGCGGATTTACTCCCCAAGGCATAGCATTGGCCAATTGGTCCTTAAATATTTTTTATTTCCTCTTGATCCAACTCTTCCATGATTTCTTCTTCTTTTGACCCACTTTCTTCTTCATTAGTAGTCACTATTAAGCATTTAAGAGAGTTACACTTATGTCTGGGCTTCAAATTGCGCTTGCATTTAAAGCATAAGCCTTTTCTTCTTAATTCATTCTCTTCTTCAGGAGTTATGCGCTCAACTTTAGGGTTATTGGAACCCTTTAACCTAATTCCTTTATTAAGTATGAACCTTGATGTGAATTTGGGATTTGAAGTGGAATTCCATACAGTTTGCATACTCCATGCATTCTTTTATATTTTTCCTTCACTATGCACGCTTGAAGATAGCACTCTTCAAGTGATTTTGGATTTTGAGCTAAGAGCTCTTGTCAGATGTCATCTTTGAGTCCTATGAAAGAGCTCAAGAGTGCTCCTTCATTCCATTCTTCACATAAGAAACATAAATATTCAAATTGCACTTGATATTCTTGCACACTCCCTAACTGGCGTAATTGCTTCATTTCAACCCCATGGTTGATGTAAGGAGTAGGACCAAACCTTTTCACAATATCTTCTTTAAAAATATCCCAAGTAGGGTACCCCTGCCTTTGCTCATACCATCGGAACCATCTCAAAGCTTCTCCCTTGAAGCTCATGATTGCATACTTAACTTTGTGTTCATGCTTAACATTGTGACACACGAAAACCTGTTTAGCTTTGTAAATCCATTCACTGGGATTCTTTCCCAAGAATGTGGGGAATGGAGTTTTGACAGATCTTGGAAAATTTGCATGTTTTTCAAATTCCTCGTGGTATCGATCAAAGTTGGCATATTCATGCATTCTCTCCCATTCAACCCATTCATCAAAATCATCCTCATGCGCATATTCATCATAACCCTGCTATTCCAAACTTGTTTCTGTTGTGCCCATCTCTTGCGCAGATAAGGCTCTTTGACCTTCATGCCCATATGTCATGGTTTGCGCTTCATATGCCTGTGGCATGCCACGCTCGTCGTGCATACCATGTCCATCACACGCACCACGCTCATGGTGCATGTCATGCTCATCGCGCGCACAACACGCATCACACTCACTGCGCGCATCGCGTTCACTGTGCATGTCATGCCCGTCGTGCACATAGCACACATCGCACCCACCGCGCACCTTGCAACCTTCCCGCACATAGCGTATGGCACAATCATCACATGCACAACAACTCTCACGTGCATAGCATATTGTGGTATGTGCGTGCATTCCACCTATCTCCCGTGTGTAGCACATTCCCCCTTCCGCGCATAGGCTATCATCATCGCGCTTGTAGCGTGCATCAAAGTCCTCACGCGCGCATGGTGCGTGCTGCTCACCAAAGGCATGTGGCATAGCCTGCACATCCCTTTCCTGGCGGAGCTCATGCGTAAAGCATGTTCCCAGTGTGTTGCGCCCGTCATGATGCCCCAGGTCATGAGTAAAACCATACACTGTGCTCATGTCACAACAACGCTCAGGGATACTATCGCTTGCCATTTCGGGGTTTGAATCATGTGGAACCTTCACTTTACCTTTCAACTCATCCCGATCCAACACATCGGTCGACATCGGATGTTCATCTGGAAGGTCTTCCACCTGCACCTCCCTGTGTGATTCTTACTCAATTGTTGTTGACGCAACTCCATCAGAATGGACTGCATATCCACCTTGATCGATCTGAGCTGCGTTTCTAGATTTTTAAATCTGTTGTCAGTTTTGTTGAACTGCTCCCCAATTGCGGTGAAGCACACAATACTCTCATCAATCTGCTCTTCTAGTTTTTGTTGGATCTTGTAATATCATGCTTTTTCATACTTAGCGAAATTATGATTTTTCAAAAATTTGGCTAAGTCTGAGCGAAAAATTGGTTGGACCCATTATTTAGACCAACGTTTTTTAGTCTCAGCCTGACTCAGGTCTCATTTACAAGGTCGAGATGAGCCAATCGAAGCGTAAGAAAGAGTTTTAAATTCAAGTAAAATTCGAGCAAAATTCAAGTAGTGTAATATGGCATTGGATTTGTCTCAAAATGCTGAGCACAACAATATGTTATTTTGCTGATTTCGAGTTTCGATTGGCCTAGAAATCACATTTTTACAAAAAAGGGAGCATTTGTTAAACTGGATCCGGATTTGGATCAGATCAGACTCGGTGGATTTGACCCAAATTAATATGGATCTGAGCTCTATCCAAGACCCACATTAATCTGGATTTTGTCCAATCCAAAATTCACTTGGATTTGTGGAGTTAGATTTGGATCTTGGATTCGGATCCAAATCTAGATCCAAATCCATGTCCAACATATTTACAACTTTAAATTCAATGGGAACTTTAAATTAGAGTTAATTAAGTATAAAAAATCTTCCTAGTCAATTTGACTATTTTTGGAAGCTTTTAAACAATTAATAATTAATAAATACTTAATAATTAATTATTTAATTTATTAATTTTTATTAATTTCAAGTTGGTAATGGGGGCTGATTAGGGCTTCCAAAAATGGGCCCTCATGCTTACCTAAGAGGGCTTGAGAGTTTTTAAGAAAGGAGGTTTGAAAAAAAAATATTATATATATATATATATATATATTGTGAACACCCTAAATTTTTCAAAATTTTGTAAATATCCCCTTTTTGCCTCTGGGCCCCATTTTCTGCGTAAATTGAGTCATCTTTGATCTAAATTTCAGTTATTTCTTGGATTTTACTAAAATCGAATCCATTTTCTATATCTGACTTGATTTTGGATCCAGATCCATTGTAAAAATCCAAATCTGAGCCTCGTTATCCAATTTTCATATTAAAATTCTAAAAATACTAAAAATAATTTCTGAAAGGCTTAGGCAGTTCATCCGGTATCCAGTTGGATCCCCGACGCTGTATTTTCTCGATTCGAGGTTTAAAACTCGAATATTTCCTCAAAACCCGGATTTGAACCCGTTTTCTAAAGAAATTTCCAAAATTCAAACCCGAATTCTCAGAAAACCCTTCTTTTGTAAATATTTCTCAAAAATCCAAAAAAAAATATAGTTTTAAATCTCTTATTTCCCCATAGTTTTAGAACTTTGTTTCAAAAAATACCAAAAAAAAATATAGAAAATGAAGAAAAGAACAAAAAAAATCAAAAATACAAAAAAGAGATAGGTTAAAACCACCTTTTTGGAAAACCCATCTATTTTGCTTAAAACCACTTTTTAGAGGATTTCTCAAAAGGGAGCCACCTTTTAACAATTTTCAAAAACATCTTTTGGACCTCCCACAAAAAACCCCAACGACCTCCTCCGTTGCCAAGGAGAAATCGCAGAAGAGAGAGCTCCATCAGCCCTCGAATCACCCTCGCCTCTCTCAGTCATCGATCCTTAACGACCCCCCCCCCCCCCCCCCTCTCTCGAAAGTTCTCTCTCTCGCTTTGCTTCATCTCTCACGATCACCCGTTGATCGATGCATCTCTCACATCAGCCCTTGATCACCAACGGCCTCTCTCTCGATTGATCTTCAACTTCCTCCCCATTTCCAGATCCTTCTTCTCCTTCTTTAAAAGGGGCACGAAGGGGGAGCCCTGAGGATCCATCATTCACCTCTTCGATCACTGGTTTTCATCCTCACCATCCTCTGGTTTCCCTCCTGTGAATCACTTTCTTCTCCTGCTCTTCCCCTCTTCTCCTGATTTCCTCTGTCCTTCCTTGGATTGGACGAAGGAGATCAAACTTCCAGTGGTCGCTGCAGTTTCTGCAAGCAAGAGGACCTCTTCCAGTTCCACTGAAGGAGCATCGCCTCTCCCTTGTCCGGATTTTTGCAGTGCCTCGGTGAGTACCCCTTCCTCCTCATTTTCTCTGAATTTTCCTTGTGGTTTCTCTTGTTTTAATCCTTACTAACGCACCATGGATGGAATGGGGTCGCCTATAGCAATCTCAAACCATCCCTCGTGCAACAATAATGGAATTTCACATTCCAACATCTTCTCTTCTGCGTAAATCTTTTTTTTTATTGCTTCACGTTTAACCTGATGCATCCTGTTCATTATGATTTTATTTCTCGCTTTGGTACTAGCATATCTTCATTTTTTGGTATACCTCTCAGGTTGTACTTCTGTTTTCTCATATTTTATTTCTCCTGTAATCTCACCTAACGCCTATATAGCATCATACTTTATCTCTTAGTATCAATCTTGCTTACGTTGATCCAATACGTCATCTGTATTGGATTCAATTTGGAGACTATCAGATATGAGCATTTCACAGATCTCTGCATCTGCTATGAAATGCTCTGTTCGATTGGTCTAAAATCAGATCTCTGATTTGCCGTGAAAAGCAAATCAAGTCTACGGGAATCACTCATCTGGTTTGCAAAATTCTTGTTGATTCTTTAATCAACGATTTCCTGTTTTGATCCACCGTGGGAAAATTTGATGTGCCATCACTCTAAAGGAAGGTTGGATTTACCTTGAAAATGGTTTTTCTCTGCTGAAAATCCACATCCTCATCTGCATTTTTCGGAAGATCTGCATCATCAGATCATCAACAATTTCTCTTCTCATTTCATAATTATTTAGTTTATCATTTTCATGGCATCATACTTTCATTGCCTGATAGAAGCATCAGTCGTATGGTTTTAATCCCTGTCTGTTTTATTTCTTTCATTACTGTATTGCATTTAGGAATCACTAATAGCTTTTGTCTGCTTTTTGAATCTCTACTTTACTTGCACGTAATACCTTCACCTTCACGTGCCAACACCTTCATCACCATCTATGTTCTCACCCCTTATAGCAATATTACCTCTGCACATTATCCTTACATTGTTCAGTAATGCATAGCATATGTATATTAGTTGGAAGATATATAAATTTATCATGAGTGTTTTCTGGTTATCTGTATACTTCATTAATCCAGTAGCAAGTAAAACCATGAGGAACTATGGTGATAGCATTAATTCCAAGTGTAGCTTCCACGAGCTATGAGCATAAGCAACTGTGAGTGTTCTGTCTCATTTGCATTTTTGTTTTTACTTCTAAAATCGTATTCTAGCATCGGCATATAGGTTTTTTACATGTCATTATGCTCCATGATGAATTGATATCATCTGTGGAAATTTCCTTTTTCCTGTGTAAGACTTTTGGAAAGGAAAGGTAACGAATGTTCTATGGTTATGATGAGCTGGTGACTAAATTGATGATTTAAATGTAAATGGTGGTATCGTGCCACCGTCCAGCTACTTGGGCATCTCTTTTATAAGCATCTGTAAATGTTCTGTCTTATTTGCACATTTTATTTTATTTTATTTTATTTCTGAAATCTTATCCCACCATCAGCATATAGATTTTTTTTTCATATCATCATACATCTGTAATGTCCTGATGAACCCCTCATGGTCCCATAAGGAAAATTATCTGCCTTAAGCTCCAAAAATCATAGTGGGCTGGTTTCTGCAATAAACCCAAAGGTACCACTAGACTGCCCTTCATATACCCATGAGCAAGAAGAGTCCGACAAGAGGAAAATCCTATTGGCAATAGTGTATATGGGAGAGTTTATCATGCTTTTAATAGTCAGATTGATGTAATTTGTGCACAAGAGGAAATGACTATAGTTCCAGAGGATCCCAAATCGGCTGGATGCATAGGACATCAAGTGTGTAAATCTATTGGTTAACTATCTTGGTGTTATCAAGCTTACAAACTTTGGGTTGTATCATCATTAAGATGATTACAGGGAAACCAGTTTCTTTTCAACAACCTTGGAATCATCAGGTAGATTATGTGTTGTTGCTATTGAGTCTGCAAAAGCAAAAGTAATGAGTTTTGTTGATATTGTGATAATAGAAATTTTGAGGGCTAGCCGGCCTCGGCCATGGTTCGATCCAACAGAATTTACACCCCACATGCATACTTATTAGGTAAGCATTCAATAAGTACACCTCACTATATGTATACAGTAAGCATACCCATTACATGCATGCCACAGTAATCAAATTAGCTTAGCTGCATGTCATCATTTGTGATAACATTTCACTTGCTACAGTATGTCATTCACTGAATCATTTCACCTATGGCACTGGTGAACTTGCATATCACTTAAGGCATTTCATTTCTCGCACTGCATCGCATCAGTAGTATATGTATTTATACCTTCCTTTGCACAATTGGTGTTTTCATATATTCCCATAGTAAAACCCACAGGAATAGATGCAAGTCCAGCCCAGCACCTTGTAAACACTCAAGTCTATTGTTGATGGTTGTTATGGATCTTCACTATCCCCAATCACTGCTACATATCACCTGCTGCACAATATGATCATCATTATAGCACAGTCATTTTTTTTTACTCTCACTGCATGGCTATATTTGGCCACTCAATACTTAACCTCCAATCCCAGCATAGCACTCACTGTTACTTTCCCCTTACATACAGTTTCCTTTCAGCTACACAGCACCTTACTTTCATCGGTTTCTCCTATTGCATTCCATCTAACATAAGCAGTCATATCAAGCTTAGGCACATATATATGCCTTCCCCATTAGTATAAGTATTGCATGTAAATGTTCTTTCCATGTATGTTTTTTCTCTTTATTTGATATGCATATCTGTATATATTTGTCTCATTGGCATGCATATGTATATTTCCTTCATTAGAAGTAGATGTCACACTTAGTTATAAGTATGTCAATTTTGCCACGATATCTTCCGCATCCTTAGCATATTGCTTTACATTAACCTTGTTTTGCAGGAATACGTAGAAATTGTTAGATTCTTATTTAGATTATGAGCTTTTATTTTAAATTCAATCTAAATCTTGTAATAGCTAGATATTAATTAGAATTTTACATTTCCAGTCCTATATTAGAATGTATGAGCATGTGCATCCTCTAGAATTGCTTCTTTCATGATATTCTCTCTTTTATTCTAAAAATTCACAAATGAGAACATGAATGGCACGTGCACCATTCTAATAAAAGGTGATTAAATCCTAAGTTGATGATTTGCATTTATGGCCTTAGTGAAAATGTGAACAGAACTTAGGATTTTCATCTTTTATGAGATAACACTGGATCCATACTGGATCTCTCTTAAAAAAAAATCATCATATTTCTAAATATTTTTCGCCTTTATCCGAGTTTAACTTAAAATTAATTCAAAATGTATATCAACGGCCATAGTCAGGATATATTGAGAGTTAATTTCATTTTCAAACTCTATAAACGCACCAAAATGTATTTTATTCTTCACTTGAATTTAAATATGATTATTATATAATACATTTTGTGACCATAGTCAGAAATGTATTATATCTTCAATCTTATTTCAATTCATTTAAAGAATGAAATATACTTTTCAAAATCCAATTTTCAAATTCTTTAAATTCATTCATCATTTAGGTTAGAATTACATCATATTTTTCAAAATTCTTTTCCAAAATCCAAGTGATTTTCAAATTCTTCAATTATTTTCTTTATTTCTCAAATCAATCTTCAATATTCCAATTCATCTTTCTATCTCATCTCAAAATCCAAAATTCAATTTCAAAGTCCAATTTGACTTTGAAATTTCAAATTCATTTTATGTTCACAATTCAATTTCCAAATCCAACTCCATTTTAGATTCTAGACTTCGGATCCAATTCCATTTAGGATTCCAGATTTCGGATTCAACTCCATTTTAGATTCCAGACTTCGGATCCAATTCCATTTAGGATTCCAGATTTCGGATCCAACTCCATTTTGGATTTCAGACTTCGGATCTAATTCCATTTAAGATTCCAGATTCCGGATTCAAATTCCATCTTGTATTCCAAACTTCGGATCCAATTCCATTTAGGATTCCAGATTCCAGATTTAAATTTCATCTTGGATTCCAGACTTCGGATCCAATTCCATTTAGGATTCCAGATTCTGGATTCAAACTCCATTTTCGATTCCAGACTTCGGATCCAATTCCATTTAGGATTCCAGATTTCGGATTTAACTTCATCTTGGATTCCAGACTTCGGATCCAATTCCATTTAAGTTTTCGGATTGCAGATCAAATTCTACTCCAGATTTAAAATCAGTTTCATTTCCAAAGCCAATTTTAAATCTATTTCTCAGATCTAAATTCAAATTCGATTCCTATTTTAGGTTCTGAATTCAAAATTTCCTTTTTCAAAATCGATTCTTGAAAATCGATCCAAATTTAAAGTCCATTCTGACTTTGAAAATTCATTCGTATTTCAAAAATTCTGACCCTAAATTCCTTTTCTCTTCATCTAAAGGCTTATCTTTCCAAGTTCTGATCATTCCAAGACTTGAGAATTTCAATTCTCTTCTTCCAAATCTATTTCAAGTTCTGAATTAGATTCAAAATCTAACTTTTTTTCAAATCAATTTCAAAACCTTGAAATCATTTCTTCACTACATTATCAAATTTATTTCAGAATCACTTGAAAAATCTCTAAACTATTTTCTCAAATGCATACATTTCTGCATTTACATTACACAAGCATGATTCTTTGTGCATTTAGACTTAGAATAAATTCTTAGATCATATTTAGGCAAAGAAAAAGGCATAAATTCGATCCTTGGTTCGATTATCCCTGGTAAAGGCGCCAGGAATGGTCGAACCTCGTACCGATGAGCAAGCACCGTCTCTCTATTTTTCCGCAAATATTTCAAAACGGAGGCGAGTAATTTTAAAAGCTTTTCAAAATTTTGGTCAAATGAGACCTTCGCAAAAGAGTTCTTCTCTCTCTCTTTTTTTCTTTTTTTCCTATTCTTTTTTATCTTTTATTCCCCTTCAAAAGGGGAATAGAGGCTAGAAAAGAGAAGAGAAGGAAAAAGAGGAATGAGAGGAAAAATTTTGCGATGATCACAGTTTTGGCGACCGTGATGGGACTCGTCTTCGTCCGGTCGAATCTATGCCTTTGCTTTGCTTTGATATTTTCTAAGTCTATATTCTGCAAATGTCAGCTTCATTTTCATGCAAACCTTAGGAGCCTAGACTCTGTCCTAACTGACATAATGCATATAGGATTTAAGTTTGGTTTGGTAGGACCATATTGAGAAGATTATTTTATGCTCACTTAGACTTAGGTATGAAATACAACTCTTCTCAATTCTAGGGATTGAATGCAAACAATGTATGCAAGTGTATGCTTCTCTTCATTTAAATTCTATCTCTTTAGGACTTGCATTAGAGTCATCTGGTTTTATTGCATGTTGAACATGTTTTGAAAAACATCCCTACCTATATTGTCCCGGTCTTCACATTGTTGTGCTGTCTCACTGAACCATAGTTCGGAAAAGAGCCTCACAACTGGACCACTTATTTGGGTTAGCGCCCCCCTACCACGTACCTAAGGGCCATAGTCTGAGGTATATCGGTAGGTGCTCAAGGATGTTGGGAAGTTGTTACCTTAGAACTTGAGAAATATTTTTATATGCCACGTACTTCGAGCTTCGGCTTGGGTATATCGGCATACCCTAATTGGAATCAGATGATCTGAACCATAGAGTTAGGATTATGGTTCTACAAGTCATTTCAAATATTGCATTTAGAGTCAGCCTTTAGGGAATGCTGTGTGCACATCCTTGTTTATGCAGCTGTGATTATGCGATGTTTCCTTTTATTCTCCTATATATATCAAACATTTTTCCAAAGCCCTGGGTATATTATTCAAAATTTTCCCTTACTTTCAGAAACCCAGGAGTATGTTTTTCCTCTATCTACATTCTTTTCTCTTTTATATATCAAACTTTCTTCAAAAAACCTAGAAAATTCTTTCAAAATTTCCTCAATCTTCCAAAATTTTCCAGGATTTGTATCCATTCTTATTTCCTTCAAGAGTTTATCCGTAAGTCCTGCATTCTATCTAATTCTTCTCATTTTTTTGCCCTAGTATTATTCTGATGGTGTCCAATTCCCCCGATGTTGTCTTTCCCCGGGATCATGTCTTCTATCAGATAAAGGATAGATCCCCGGATCATCGGGTTATCCAGACTCATTCCTTCTTCTCTCGGTGGTATTATTCTTGGTTCACCACCTTCTCATGTATGTTCCCAGACCACTTGGATGATTGTGGATTGAAGATGGCATCGGCAGTAGGCAAACGGACCATCAACGGAAGTCTGATTCAGGCTATGGCAGAGCGGTGGAATCCATGTACATGCACATTTTGGTTCCCATGGGAGAGATGACTCTACTGATGGACGAATTCAATGATATCATGGGATTGCCAGAACCAGCAGGTCAGTCAGATGATCCTGTCGAGCAGCAGTTCTTCATCAACATCAAAGGAATAGATGTTCGAGAAGCCTTGGCCAGAACAACAGGGAGCAGATCTTGGCCTCTCACTGAGATTAGTGGAAGTCAGTTCATCGGCCTGTTTTGACTCTATCGCAAGTACGGAGCTTATGAAGAGGTTGACACCTTGTCTCGAGCAGTGAAAGACAGAATTCAACATGCCATGATCATATGCACTGTGGGATTAGCGTTCTTTCAAGATGGCCAAAATTTCGTCGACGTCAGAGTTGCCCAACACTTTTGAAGATGGGGAAGCAAGCAGACCCGTTAGCTTTCAGTTTCCATGGCAGCCTTGGCTTTTCTTTACCGAGGCTTGGCTCGTTTCGCTCTTGGAGAGACCATTTTGGTGGAAGGATGCACCTATGCTCTGCCGTCGTGGTTCTTGCGACATGTGCCATCAAAGGCCAGTTCCTTCAGGTTCAACAATAAGAAGCCAAAGTCTGTCATTCAGTATCGAGCTTTGATCGAGAGTCTGCATCAGGAGGAGATCGTTTGGGATTTCTTCGATAGGCGAGAATCAGTTCCTCGTTACACTTATGCTCGTAGCAAACACTACAGATTGCTTGGCTCCTTCTTCTATGTCGATTATCAGCCATAGAGGTGTCTCAGACAATTCTCCCAGTGGCAGGTTTGTGCCAACATTCGCTTCCCGACGGGTAACATGCCAGAATTCGATCTACAGTCGGATCAGTGGTCTGGGGCATACCATGTAACCAAATACACTTGGGATTCATTCATTTCTCTATCTGTATTTCCTAGATCCAATGTATCTACTGAATATCAAGAGTGGTGGCAAACTGTCTATCCACCCTCTCTTTGTCTCTGAACTTATCATCAATAAAAATTACTTTTTGCTCTATTGGAAAGTTGTTTGGGCCAAATTTTATTCTTTTGTTTTACAAATGGTCACGATTCTTGTGACGACCTCATCCCTGGTAATGGGACATTCCTTGTATTCTTCTTTAAAGTCTTTTATCATGGTTGACGACCTCGCCTAGGTAACAAGGCACATTTTTCCGTTATCATGAAAATGGTAACACAATTATCACAAGTCTTGTGATGACCTGATCCTGGGTATTGGGATAACCTTTAAAATTGTCTACCAAACCCTCCATTTTTGCTTTTCTTAAAAAAAATTCAAAAGAGCTTCTTTCACACTCTAACCATTCCCTTATTCTACAAGAAAACTTTGGCATCTCAAAATGGTTCAGACAAGAACTGGCAAGCAAACCGTTCAGCAGCACAGTGACAGCAAGATAGAGGAAATGAACTCTCCCAGATTGTCCAGGAGACATGGGTCAGAAGGGGAAGATGATGTTGATCCTGCCATGTATAAAGTGTTTCAGAAGATGATGTCAAAGATGATGTTTGAGTAGGCTGGTGCTGGTCCAAAGAAAACATCGTCTAAGAACAAAATAAAGAGAAAACCCATAAAAAGGCATGTCAAGATCAGTAAACAGAAAGTCCAGCGTGACATCACCTCTGAAGATTCAGAATCAGCAGAAGAGGATTCTAAAGAAGAAGAACATCAGATGTTCATCCCGAAACACCTGCGATAGTCTAAGAGGGTGGTTGAAGAGCCTGTATCAGTGAACAAACCTAAGTACGAGGCCCCCACAGAAGATTTGATCCAAGCATTGACCAAGATAGTCAAGGATTTACAAATCTGAGACAAAGGAAAGAAAGTATATACCAAGCAGGACTTCTACCTCAGTTTAGATGGAGATAGTAGCTTGGAGAACTTCCCCAGAAATCTCATTAAGTTTGACGGATCCGACGATCCCAAGGCCCATCTGGCAATGTTTTTTGCGAAATGTGTTAGGTTCAGTGAAGATAACCGTGCTCTCTTCTTGTGTTTCCCCCGCAGTTTGGAAGGTATAGCCGCCAAGTGGTATGCAGAGCATATCAACCCCATCAACTTGAGAGATTTTGACAAGGTTGTCAATCTATTCATTGAGCGATTTCTGTTTAATACAGAAGCTCTGCTCAGGCTCAACCATTTATACAACCTCAAGCAGGAAAGCAGTGAGAAGGCCGGAGATTTCATCCGCAAGTGGAGAAGTATTTGCAATAAAATGAGGAATCCCATCTCTAAGGAACATGTTCTCCAAATTATCCTTAATAACTTCTCTCAGCCTTTGAGAAGCCTCATTTCCACGTACCCATTCAAATCATTAATCGAGCTGACAGAACAAGCAGAATGGCTCGAAATGGGGGAAAAATAGAGTGTATGAGGGCATCACTCTGGTCAAGAATGCCCAGGATCAGAAGAAAAATGCACATTTCACTTACTCAGTCGATACTCTAGGCGACAGTCATGGCAGTAGCAGCAAAAATGGTAACAACAGTGGCACAAAATCTGATCAGAACAGGGGAAGAAAAGGAAAGTTCTTCAAGAACAGTGACAAGCCTCTCTCAAGCAACTCCCAACAAAGAGGGGATCTTCAGGAAAAACCCAAACACATCAATTGAAGTAGGGATCACAAATTTACTCCTTTGGATCAACCTCTGGAAAAAGTCCTGGAATACCTATTGTTTCAAGGAATGGTTAAGCTTCCCAAAATCGCAGATCCTCCAGTGATCATGGGAAGGTTCAAAGAGCAATTCTGCAAATTCCACAGGACAACGGGGCATGATACAGAGTATTGCTTTATCCTTAAGCACTTGATACAAGACTGCATAGATAAGAATATCCTCATAGAAGATGAAGAGGAAGGAAAAATGGAAATCCTGTCGGCTCCATTCTCAAATCATTCCGCAGCAGCCATCTCAGAATGCTCCTTTTTACCACAAAACCACATATGCCCATGCTCTAATGAGGACATAAGTCTCCAACATCAGGTCATGGTTCTGCATCAGGACCAACCTACACCCAAGAAAATGAACATCATCTCAATCCTGAGTCAGATGAACTCATCAGCTGAGAACAAAAGGGTCCCAGGTTTCCCCAAGAAGTTTATTAAAAAGCAAGTCCCTGTAGAAGAAGCAAAAACCTCTAAGACAGCTGAAGAGCGAGCCAATCTGCTCCAGAAGTCAGTCACGACACTCTCCAATGTTTCAATCCTGAAACTGACTCATGATTCCTCAAAGCATCAAGAAATGCTAAATGATCTATTGATAAAGATCAAGGTGAAGCCAGGCACTACTCCAGAAGATATGGCACAGATTGTAAACCAGGCGATGATCAATGTGCCTATCACCTTTTCTGATAAGGACTTGCCAAAACCTCATTCTTTTCATAACAATGGATTATACATTGTGGTGAGAACCAAGGGCATGACTGTCCCACATGTGCTCGTTGATGGGGGCAGCAGTCTCAATCTCTGCCCAGAGATGACAGCAAAAGCCTTGGGATTGAAAGAAGAAGAATACGTGCCTGATCTGATTACAATCTACGGCTTCGATAACCATGGGAAGACTGCCAAGGGGAAGATCTAACTAGAAATCTTCATCAACTACTCAGTATATACAGTTTTATTCAATGTCGTCAATGTGCCACCAACCTACAATCTTTTGTTGGGATGAACATGAATCCATAATGCCAATGTTGTTCCATCGACTCTCCACCAATGAATTAAATGGTCTAAGGGAGGGATGATCACCACCATTCTGGGAAAATATCCCGAAGAGAGACTGCCACAGCCTATGATCCCCCGTCTGACATTTACAGCAGACATCCCCAACATCCGAGAGAGTGATGAAATTAACCTCAGCGAAAGTTTAGAGATGTTAAAGCTGACGGATGTTCAGGAAAAAGAAAACATTGCTGTAGTAGTCCAATGGCAAGGACCTCGTTTCTTCAAGCTAGGAGGACGTATCAATTACACCTCTTTCAAGGATCATCCCTTATTTCCTCAATTTTCCAAGGACAAAAGGGGATTTGATCTTCTAATAAAGTATGGGTATCAGCCATTCAGAGGCATGGGAAAGAATGAAGATGGTATAGTAGAGCCGATCATTCCTACTCCACATTCAGCCAGTTCAGGGTTGGGGTTCACCAGCTAAGCCTCCAGCAAAGACACTGTATTTATCAAGGGAACCAAATGAGGAGGATAATGCCTTAGTTTTTCTGCTTTTTGTTCTTGTTTTTTAGTTCGCCTTGTACGGACGACACAGTCCTAGTCTTTTTGTGTCCTCTGTCAGTCTTATAAATATTTGGTCGTTGTTCTCAACTTTATTAAATCAATGAAATCTTGATCTTCTCTTCACATTTGGGCATCTATCATTCTTGCTTATATTTCGTCTGTACCATTGTTCTTTGCTTTTGTACAAAAAGTTCATTTTGGGCTTGTACTTTCTCTTAAAAACCTTCTTGGCATTTTTAGAATCGTCAAAATATGGCTCCTGAATCGATAAAAAGGTTCATTATTAATCCCAAATTCTCCCAAAATAATTCAAAGCTGACAAGAATTCATAAGATAAAGGCAAGAGCAGGGGTCAGCAAGACAACAGAGCAGACCGAAGAGCTAGCAGAATTCGATTCAACTATTCAAGAATTGCCAGAATTTGCTCATATCCAAAAGCAGGACAAACCATTGTCGTTGGTTCAAGATCCAACTAAAGATATCAACATTAGATTAGAAGATGATCCGAAAATCCTTAAAATTGGTTTGGGCCTAAATGCAGATGAGAAAGCAAGACTCATCCAGATTCTTAAGCAGCATCAAGAAGTATTTGCCTGGACTTATGAGGATATGCCATGATTGAATTCCAAGCTGGTTGAGCATCGACTCAAGTTGAAACCAGATTCCAGACCAATCAAGCAGAAACTGGGGAATTTAGACCCTCGAGTTGAGCAGCAAGTTAAGGAATGGCTTGAAGATTTATTAAAAGCAAGGCTTCATCCGAGCCATTGATTATCCAGATTGGTTGGCAAATATCGTGGCAGTTCCTAAAAAGAATGGCAAAGTTCAGATTTGCAGTGATTTCAGAGATCTCAATAAAGCTACCCCGAAGGATGATTATCCACTCCCCAATATTGATCTCTTGATTAATAGCACAGCAGGCCACACCATGTTTTCTTTTATGGATGAATTTTCAAGCTACAATCAAATCAAGTTGGCCACTCGTGATCAGTCAAAAATCTCTTTTACCACGCCGTGGGAAACCTTATGCTATACAGTCATGCCGTTTGGGCTCAAAAATGCCGGGGCAACCTATCAGAGGGCAATGGCCGTTATTTTTCATGATCAGATACAAAAGAATATGGATGCATATGTGGATGACATCCTGGTCAAGTCTAAAGAAAAGGAAGATCACCTCGATGCTCTTGGACAAGTCTTTAAAAGACTCATTCTTTACAAGTTGAGACTTAATCCTCAGAAATGTGTTTTTGGAGTAGAGTCCAGAAAATTGCTTGGTTTCATAATCAGCAAAAGAGGAATAAAGGTGGACCCTGCTAAAGCAAAAGCAATTATTGATATGCCACCCCCAACCAATCTCAAGGAACTACGAAGCCTTTAAGGGTGTATTCAGTCTATTCACAGATTCATCTCCAATTTGGCCATGAGATGTGAACCTTTCAATCATTTGCTAAGAAAATGAGTAAAATTTGAATGAGGATCAGAATGTCAACTCTCGTTTGAGCGCATCAAGCAGTACCTCTTTAACCCACCAGTTCTAAAGCCACCAAAATTAGAGAAGCCTCTCTTATTATATATCTCCATCAATCAGAATGCCTGTGGTGGATTCCTTGCACAGTATGAAGAGGGCAGTTTGATAGAGCATGCCATCTACTATGTGAGCAAAACTTTCATTGATTATGAAAAAAAGTATTCTCAAATGAAAAAGACTTGTCTAGCTTTGGTTTGGATGTGCCAGAAATTAAGACATTACTTGTTGGCATCTGAGGTCAAATTTTTGTCAAAGCTTAATCCTCTCAAATACATTCTTGAACAACCATTTCTCATTGGACGAATTTTGAAATGGCAGGTCCTTCTAATGCAATATGACTTAGAATATGTTTCTCAAAAGTCAATTAAAGGCCAAGTTATCGCAGATCAGTTGGCAGACTTTCACCTGACAGAAGAAATTAAAGCAGAAGATGATTTTCTTGATGAGCACATCTACAATGTTCAGCAACCTCCAGTTTGGAACATATTCTTCGATGGCTCTAAAAATATGTCTGGCATAGGGATTGGAATCTTATTGATCACTTCAGAAAAAAAAATGATCCCTTATTCTCTCAAGCTTGGCTTCCAATGCACCCATAACATAGCCGAGTATGAAGCTCTAATACAAGGCCTCAAAGTTCTGCAAAGTTTCAATGTCAAGAAAGTACATGCTTTTGGTGATTCATTACTTGTCGTCAGTCAAGTTAACAATGAGTGGCAGGTGAAAGATTCAAAATTGATCCCATATCAGAAGATCATCCTAGATCTAGTGGACAACTTCGAAGAATTTTAGCTTAATCACATCAGGAGGGAGCATAATCAGATAGTTGATGGCTTAGCTAGCCTGGGCTCTATCTTATCCTTCAAGGGTAGCAAATCATGTCATTCTTTCGAAGTTGGTAGACTTGAGCAACCTGCTTTCATTTCAACCATGCAAGTAAACTAGGTCAATCAGAAAGAGAAGCCTTGGTACCAAGATATCAAAGATTTAATTGAAACTGGTGAATTTCCACCAAAAATGCTAAAAAGGGAGCAACGTGCAATTCAGCGCATGTCCGCCCATTATTTCATCCTTGCCAATATTCTCTACTGCTGTGGGTTCAGTTCTGAGTATGCCAGATGCTTAGACAAAGAGGAAGCTATGGAAATTATCTGAGAGGCACATGAAGGGATTTGTGGTGGCCATGTTGGCTATCAAACTCTCGTCAAACAGATCATTCGGGCAGGGTATTACTGGAAAACCATGCAACAAGATTGTCATCGATTTATGAAGAAGTGCGTCAAGTGCCAAATGCACGCACCTTTCATTCATACACTGGCTACATATCTATAATCAGTTGTTTCTCCTTGGTCATTTTCTATATAGGCTTTCGACGTCATAGGCTTAATTACTCCTTCTGCTTTCAATGGCCATAAGTATTTTCTGGCTGTTACAGAGTATTTCACTAAATGGGTTGAAGTTGTTACTCTGCACACAATAGAAGGCCGCCATGTGGTTTCTTTCATTCACAAGAACATTCTTTGCCGCTTCGGCATACCACATGATACTGTTTCAGACAACGGAAGTCATTTTAAAAATGAGAGGATAAAAACCTTATGTTCCAAATTCAAAATTTTACATCATTTCTTAGCTCCCTACTATCCTCAAGGGAACGGCCAAGCAGAGGCCACCAATAAGATTTTGATCCGCATTTTGGAAAGGACTGTGAAAACAGGTCGTGATTGGCATGAGAAAATTCATGATGTGCTTTGGGCGTACTGAACTACCATTCGAATTTCGACCAATGCCACTCCTTCAGAACTTGTTTATGGGACTGAGGTAGTGTTACCTCTCCATGTCCAAAAGCCTGCTCTCAAATTTGCCTCACTTATAGAATTGTCACTTGATCAATATCAGCAGCAGAGATTGGTACAACTTGATCTACTAGATGAAAAGAGGCTCAAGGCAGCCGAGCATGCCCAATCTTATCGGCAGAGGATAGCCCGACAATATGCAAAGTCAGTCATTGAAAGAAGATTTCGAGTTAATGATTTAGTACTCAGATCAACAACTCATATCAAGCATCGCCCGCAGGGCAAGTGGTCACCAAGTTGGGAAGGTCCCTACGTGGTTAAGGAAGTGCTCCCTCGCAATGCATATCGTTTGATCAATGCAGATGGGGTGGAATTGTCAGATCCTATCAATGCTCTACATTTGAAATTTTACACCTAAAAAGTGTCCATGTTACCATTTGTATTCTTCTAAGAGTTTTTTCAATAAAAATGATCTTCTATTATCCTGACATTCTTCGCCATCATACTGGGGCATTATTTTATATATTCTTACTTCAAAGTTTCGCTATGCAGGCAAAACCAAATCATTTTTTCTATAATCAATTCTCTTTAATTTTTCTACCCATTCAGGATAAGGGGATAAATCCTGAAAGCGGACCACATGTAATTAACTATGATGGTCTATTGAATTCAAAATTTCCACCAATAATCTCTATGATTCTAAATTCATTTTGAAAATCGTGCTCATTTACAAAACCCAGTCCTTGCACTGGTTATTTCTCAAAATTTTCAATCATATACCGAACTCATTTGCAAAACCCAGTCCTCACACTGAGAACTTTCAAAATTCAATCTTCTGATTAAAGTTTGTTTCTTCTAAAATTCTAGTTCTGACTTGAACTCTCAAAATTGACTTATTTCAAAAGGATTCAACACTCGATTGGTCATGTATTCCAAAAGATCCAGCTTTTGTTGGTCATGCATGTCAAAAGATCCAACTCTCATTGGTCATATATTTCAAAAGATCCAACACTCGTTGGTCGTGTATTCCAAAAGATTCAGCTTTTGCTGGTCATGTATTCCAAAAGATCCAACTCTCGCTGGTCATGTATTCCAAAAGACCCAGCTCTCGCTGGCCATGTATTTCAAAAGACCCAGTTCTCGCTGGTCATGTATTTCAAAGGCTCCAGCTCGTGCTGGTCGAGCTCCCAAATCAATTTACTTCACCAATTGAACCTTTAGGTTGCAAATTCTCAACCCTATCATTTCCTAATCTTTAGGTCGTCATATCCTCAAAATTTCATCATTCTCTCAACCCTCAGGTTATAATCTCCCAAATTCAATCACTTTCAAACCATCAAAAAATCCAGTTTCTTATAACTGGTCGAAATTTCAAAATCCAATAATTTTCACTGGTCGGGATTATCAAAATCCAGTTTCTTATAACTGGTCGGGATTTCAAATCCAGTATTTTTCAATGATCGGGATTATCAAAATTCAGTGTTTTCACTGGTCAGGATTTCGAAATCCAGTTTCTCATAACTGGTCGGGATTTCAAATCCAGTATTTTTTACTGGTAGGGATTATCAAAATTCAGTTTCTTAAAAACTGGTCGGGAATATCAAAATCCAGTATTTTTCACTGGTCGGGATTTTAAAATCCAGTTTATCATAACTGGTCGGGATTTCAAATCTAGTATTTTTCACTGGTTGGGATTATAAAAAATCCAGTATTTTTCACTGATCGGGATTATCAAAATCCAGTGTTTTCACTGGTCGGGATTTCAAAATCTAGTTTCTCATAACTGGTCGGGATTTCAAATCTAGTATTTTTCACTGGTCTGGATTATCAAAATCCAGTTTCTTAAATACTGGTCGGGATTATCAAAATCCAGTGTTTTCACTGATCGGGATTTCAAAATCCAGTTTCTCATAACTAGTCGGGATTTCAAAATTCAGTTTCTTATAACTGGTCGGGATTTCAAATCCAGTATTTTCACTGGTCGGGATTATCAAAAATCCAGTTTCTCATAACTAGTCGGGATTTCAAATCTAGTATTTTTCACTGGTCGGGATTATCAAAATCCAGTTTCTTAAAAACTGGTCGGGATCATCAAAATCCAGTATTTTTCACTGGTCGGGATTTCAAAATCCAGTTTCTCATAACTGGTTGGGATTCCAAATCCAGTATTTTTCACTGGTCGGAATTATCAAAATCCAGTGTTTTCACTGGTCGGGATTTCAAAATTCAGTTTCTCATAACTGGTCGGGATTTCAAATCCAGTATTTTTCACTGGTCAGAATTATCAAAATCCAGTTTCTTAAAAACTGGTCAGGATTATCAAAATCTAGTATTTTTCACTGGTCGAGATTTCAAAATCTAGTTTCTCATAACTGGTCGGGATTTCAAATCCAATATTTTTCACTGGTCGGGATTATAAAAAATCCAGTATTTTTCACTAGTCAGGATTATCAAAATCCAGTATTTTTGACTGGTTGGGATTTCAAAATCCAGTTTTTTATAACTGGTCGGGATTTTCAAATCTGGTGTCTTCCACTAGTCAAGATTTCCAAAGTCTGATTTTTTACACCATTCCTCTAAATTTCAGCCAAAGATCCTATCAAAATCTATATTGAGTGATTATTTTACAATGGATTCTCGAAAACTTTGCCAATTTACTAAAAATGTGTTGATTCCAATATTTTTACTACATAAAAGAATCACCTCAGATTACTTCTAGTATTTTTTCCAAAAAGGTGAAACTTTTTGCTAAAAAGGGATAAAATTCAAATCTTTTCCCTGTTGATCAACCAAAGGATGTAAGAAATATCTTCGGTATGATTAGCGAAAGAAGTATTCAATGATGTTGAAAAGCTAGAAGTGAATCGATATTGATCATAGCTGTGGTGCATGTTTAAAGACGATTTTCTGGCAATCAGGCAGTGAAAATATCTTGAACGATAAAAAGAATCCACTCAGTCCATATTTCCTCATTCATTTAAGCTGTAATCAAATATCCGCAAAAGGGATCTCTCAATTGTCATCAAGATGAAGACGAATATGCGAGGTAGACCTATGGAGCCAAAGAAGATTCGGATCATCTCCAAGATGAAGGAGTTTGTGACGGATCCTTCCAGAGAACGTTTAGATCACTGCCAAGATGAAGGCGAATATGATGAACCTCCTGACAAACCCTAAAAGATATTTGATTGCTACTATCATCCAGAGATTTTTTACCAATGAGCCAATATCACCAGTATAATTCCTGAGTAAAAGAAGGATCGGAGCATCTCCAAGATGAAGGAATTTGTGACGTACCCTTCCCCGAAGAAAAAAGAAAAGTCACGACTTCTCCAAAATGAAGGATGATGTAATAAACTTCCCCCAAACCCAAGAAAGCTCAATGTCTCAAAAGAGTGCCAGAAAGATCATTATGGGAAAACCCCTAGGATATCAAAACTGCCAAAATTGTCAGAAATCATCTTTTCTTATGCGAAATCCTTTCATCAATATCTTTTCACTGCTTACTTTTATGAAATTAAGAATATTTTTTCTCTATTCATATCAAGGAAATGGATAGCTTCCTTGAATAAACCAATAGCATAAAAATTTGAATCTGACTCTGGAATCCAGGAAGTTAACCTCATTTTGGAGGAAATACTCTAGGTGAAAAGAGGGAATATATTTTGCACACACGTGAACATTCCCAAGCATTTAAATCAACCACAAATTTTATCTTATTGGCAAAAATTTTTGGCTATCCAAAAGGGTTATAAATATTCAATATATATTTTTGATGCAACCTAATGTTGTTTACATTTTTCAAAAGAGTTGTCTCATTCAAGCGAGGTATCTATTCTAGTCCCATCATGGTTTCTTCATTCGAGGATTCCGTACGGTCACCCCCGCTCAGGATAAGGGTTAAAACCTGAACTTTCTGTGAAAGGTCATCCATCTCAAAAGTTATTTTAGTCTTAGCAATGAGACGCCCAAGATCATCCCTTTTCCAAGCTTTAGGGAACCCCATTTTTTCATCCTTTCGCAAACCTCTTTCAAATTTGTTCGTCAAATTTTGAAGGTCCCATCATAGTTTCTTCATTTTGAGGATTTTGTATGGTTGACCCCTTCAGGTTAAGGGTTAAGCCTGAACCTCTCTCCTCGAGGTATCATTTCTTTCAGGTTAAGGGTTAAGCATGAACCTCGCTCCACGAGGTATCTTCCATTCAGGTTTGGGTTAAACCTGAGCCTCGTTCCGACAAGGTAGTTCTCTCAGTTCCATCATGGTTTTCCCCATCGTGGAATCCATGCTCTTCATGTCCATCCAAGAAAGGAATATGCCTGAACTTCATCTCACGCAGCATTTTTCTCAAAATATCCCATCAAGGTCCTCATGTATTCATTCCCTCATTCAATTCATCTTGATATATCTTCGTCTCATCCAAGTTAAGAGCTAAACCTAAGTCATTCCAAAAGCTGATCTTGTCTCACCCATGAGACCTGATCAAAATTCTTATTTCTCACCATTCTGGGATCTTTGCCCAAAGTCCCATCATGATTTCCTCATTTCTATTATTCAGTCATATCATTTTTCAAGGATTTCGTCTCCTTAGAACCATTCAGGATAAGGTGTTAAGACTGAGAAATCATGTCTTTCTAAATAAATTCCTCCACACCTAGTTCAGACTTTCTGACTGGGGCACTTTAAGAAAATTTGGTGTATCTTCTTTGCCGCTAAGCTCGGCTTTCAACCAGCTTAGTACCAAAGAGGGGAATCTGTGAACACCCCAAATTTTTTAAAATTTTGTAAATATCTCCTTTTTGCCCTTAGGCCCCATTTTTTGCGTAAATTGAGTCATCTTCGATCTAAATTCCAGTTATTTCTTAGATTTTACTAGAATCAAATCCATTTTCTATATCTGACTCGATTTTTGATCCAGATCCATTGTAAAAATCCAAATTTGAGCTTCGTTATCCAATTTTTATATTAAAATTCCAAAAATACTAAAAATAATTTTTGAAAGGCTCAAACAGTTCATCAGGTATCCAGTTGGTTCTCCGATACTGTATTTTCTTGATTCAAGGTTTAAAACTCGAATATTTCCTCAAAACTCGAATTTGAACCCGTTTTCTGAAGAATTTCCAAAATTCAAACCCGAATTCTCAGAAAACCCTTCTTTTGTAAATATTTCTTAAAAATCCAAAAAAAATATAATTTTTAATCTCTTATTCCCCCATAGTTTTAGAACTTTATTTCAAAAAATACCAAAAAATATAGAAAATGAAGAAAAGAACAAAAAAAAATCAAAAATACAAAAAAGAGATGGGTTAAAAACCCCTTTTTGGAAAACCCATCTATTTTGCATAAAACCACTTTTTAGAGGATTTCTCAATAGGGAGCCACCTTTTAACAATTTTCAAAAACATCTTTTGGACCTCCCACGAAAAAACCCAACGGCCTCCTCCGTTGCCAAGGAGAAATCGTAGGAGAGAGAGCTCCATCAGCCCTCCAATCACCCTCACCTCTCTCAACCATCGATCCTTAACGACCTCCACCCCCCTCTCTCGAAAGTTCTCTCTCTCTGCTTCATCTCTCACGATCACCCGTTGATCGATGCATCTCTCACATCAGCCCTTGATCACCAACGGTCTCTCTCTCGATCGATCTTCAACTTCCTCCCCATTTCCAGATCCTTCTTCTCCCTCTTTAAAAGGGGCACAAAGGTGGAGCCCTGAGGATCCATCATTCACCTCTTCGATCACTGGTTTTCATCCTCACCATCCTCTGGTTTCTCTTCTACGAATCGCTTTCTTCTCTTGCTCTTCCTCTCTTCTCCTAATTTCCTCTGTCCTTCCTCGGATTGGATGAAGGAGATCAAACTTCCAGTGGTCGCTGCAGTTCCTGCAAGCAAGAGGACCTCTTCCCGTTCCACTGAAGGAGCATCGCCTCTCCCTTGTCCGAATTTTTGCAGTGCCTCGGTGACTACCCCTTCCTCCTCATTTTCTCTGAATTTTCCTTGTGGTTTCTCCTATTTTAATCCTTACTAATGCACCACGGATGGAATGGGGTCGCCTATAGCAATCTCAAACCATCCCTCGTGCAACAATAATGGAATTTCACATTCCAACATCTTCTCCTTTACGTAAATCTTTTTTTTATTGATTCATGTTTAACCTGATGCATCCTGTTCATTATGATTTTATTTCTCGCTTTGGTACTAACATATCTTCATTTTCTGGTATACCTCTCAGGTTGTTGTTTTCTCATATTTTATTTCTCTTGTAATCTCATCTAACGCCTATATAGCATCAGACTTTATCTCTTAGTATCAATCTTGATTATGTTGATCCAATACGGCATCTGTATTGGATTCAATTTGGAGACTATCAGATATAAGCATTTCGCAGATCTTTGATTCGCAGTGAAAAGCAAATCAAGTCTGCGGGAATCGCTCATCTGGTTTGCAAAATTCTTGTTGATTCTTTAATCAATGATTCCCTGTTTTGATCCACCGTGGGAAAATTTGATGTGCCATCACTCTAAAGGAAGGTTGGATTTACCCTGAAAATGGTTTTGCTCTGTTGAAAATCCACATCCTCGTCTGCATTTTTCGGAAGATTTGTATCATTAGATCATCAACAATTTCTCTTCTCATTTCATAATTATTTAGTTTATCATTTTCATGGCATCATACCTTCATTGCTTGATAGAAGCATCAGTCGTATGGTTTTAATCCATGTCTATTTTATTTCTTTCATTTCTGTATTGCATTCAGGAATCACTAATAGCTTTTGTCTGCCTTTTGAATCTCTATTTTACTTGCACGTAATACCTTCACCTCCATGTGCCAACACTTTCATCACCATCTATGTTCTCACCCCTTATAGCAATATTACCTCTGCACATTATCCTTACATTGTTCAGTAATGCATAGCATATGTACATTAGTTGGAAGATATATAAATTTATCATGAGTGTTTTCTGGTTATCTATATACTTCATTAATCCAGTAGCAAGTAAAACCATGAGGAACTATGGTGATAGCATTAATTCCAAGTGTAGCTTCCACGAGCTACGAGCATAAGCAACTGTGAGTGTTCTGCCTCATTTGCATTTTTGTTTTTACTTCTAAAATCGTATTCTAGCATCGACATATAGGTTTTTTACATGTCATTATGCTCCATGATGAATTGATATCATCTGTGGAAATTTCCTTTTTCCTGTGTAAGACTTTTGGAAATGAAAGGTAATGAATGTTCTGTGGTTATGATGAGCTGGTGACTAAATTGATGATTTAAATGTAAATGGTGGTATTGTGCCATCGTCCAGCTACTTGGGCATCTCTTTTATAAGCATCTATAAATGTTCTGTCTTATTTGCACATTTTATTTTATTTTATTTTATTTTTGAAATCTTATCCCACCATCAGCATATAGATTTTTTTTTTCATATCATCATACATCTGTAATGTCCTGATGAGCCCCTCATGGTCCCATAAGGAAAATTATCTGCCTTAAGATCCAAAAATAACAGTGGGCTGGTTTCTGCAATAAACCCAAAGGTACCACTAGACTGCCCTTCATATGCCCATGAGCAAGAAGAGCCCGACAAGAGGAAAATCCTATTGGCAATAGTGTATATGGGAGAGTTTATCATGCTTTTAATAGTAAGATTGATGTAATTTGTGCACAAGAGGAAATGACTATAGTTCCAGAGGATCCCAAATCGGCTGGATGCATAGGACATCAAGTGTGTAAATCTATTGGTTAACTATCTTGGTGTTATCAAGTGATGATGCATGAATTACTCATAATTTTAATATATTTTCACTGCATAAATGCATCATATATAGGTTTAGAACCCACACTTAGGTGCATATTGATGTTATGGAGCTACGATTCAAATTCCGTCCAAATCGGACTTAAAACGAGGAAGTTATGGCATTTACAGTGTAACGGGTCGAACCTTGGAGCAAACCGGGTAATTTCAGATCCAAACCACCCATCTGGGTCTTGGATCCGGCTCAAAACACATCAAGATCCGCTCCAGCCCAGCCCAACTCAAGTTTTATAAAAGGTTTTCTAAAAACCCTTTCTCTAAAGAGGCGCCCAGCCAATGTTTAGTTTTTAATCCTTATTTTGGAAATATCCAAAACAAGGGCTAGTCGTTTAAATAGAAAGAGACGCCCCTTGCTGCGCTGTCTTTGCCTAGGTTTTCGTGCCCTAGGGGCACGACTCTTGTTCCATCACCATCTTCCCAGCCGCCCCTCACATTCACTTTCTTCCTCGTCCATGGAAGTGCAGAAAAACGCCATCTCCAATGGAGCAGTCACCTCTTTTCTTCCATTCTTTTCTTGCATACCCTGTCTTTCTAACCACCTTGTTATAACTGTAGGTTCATGTTGTTGTTGCAGGAGATGGCTGAGGTGGAGTGCACCAGCCGTGGTAGGGGTGTCGTCTGCCCCTCCACAGCCAGTCGTCCCTTTCCCCGTCGGCTCTCTTCTTCATCAAAGCATGCCATCGTCGGGGCATCTCCATCCAGCGTTTCCCAGCACTCAGTAGCAAAGTAAAGCATCCCAGCACCACCGAGGTTCTTTGTGGCGCGAATCCATGGCAAAGTTCGCTCACCCACTACCCCTCCACTCGTCGGATCGCCCTAGAGGTATGATCTTCTTCATTTCCCTTCTTCTAGTTAAAACCCAGATCGTGTGTGTGGTTTTGAGTTGCTGTTTTGTTTTGTTTTCTGTGTGTGTTGTGCATTTTTGATGTTTTAAACCTTAGTGTAAGCGTGTGTGTGTAGAAACCAGCACCTTAGGAACTAGGTAATATTTAATTGTTGTATGCATTTTTAGAGTAGTAAGATTCATGTGTCGGTTTTTATTTTTCTATTTTTATAGTTGGCGTTCAGTCATAGTATATCTAATCCGTATGTATATCAGTTTAGTATGTTAATTAGATATTCTAAGTTTTGATTTCGTTTCTAGTTTCGTTTTGATATTATTGAGCACTGTTGAAGATCAATTTTTGTTGGTATGTATAAACCAGTTAGTTTAATCCTAGTTAGCTGTAGTATATTATGTTAGAACATTAATTGGATAATTTAGTTAAGTTAGTGAATGGCTGTGTAGATTTATGTAGTTTTAATAGTGTAATAGATTTAGTTATAGATGATTTTCTATTTTGATTTTGAATAGCCGATTATAGTGTATACCTATATTGTGTTTTTTGTGTTTGTTTCATTTACAGCATATTAGTTAGATGAATGTTTGTGTTTTATAGTTTAAAAGTCCAGTCATAATCATGTGTTATTGTAGTTTAAATTAGATTCTTGGTTGGCATCATAGTGTTAGATACAATTTAGTTTAAGTTTCTTTTTTTTTCATAAATTAATGTAGTGTCCTGGTTAATTATAGTCTTTGTTTAAATTCTGTATATAATAGTATGTTGAATTAATGTTTAGACGTCAATATTAGTATGATTTAACGTCTAAGTTCATTGTAATAGGTTTTAGCCATTTTATGACTAATTTAGAATGCCGATTTTTGTGTAGGGTCCAAAATAGGTAGTCTTTCATTTTCGGTTTTCATTCATTCATTCATACCCTTTGAGTGATTTGTATATATACTGATTTAGCTAGGTTACTATTAGATTACAATAGTTAATTTCTTAGTCTTATATTTTAGAGGAAGGGTATGTAGTTAATTTTAGTGAAAGACGATTTTGGTAAATGTGAAATTCCTTCAAATTCGTGGGATTCATTTAAGGAAAGCTTGACCTTGTGTAATCCAGCCAATATAGAAGGCTTTCCTTCCTTTACACGTTTGGAAACAAAGTTAATTTTTAAATCCCTTCTTAAAAGTGTGTACAAGGTTTTGGGAAAGGTTTTCAAACTTGGTTATATGCTTTAAATGGAAAAGTACAAATGTGTGGGGGGCCATTAGCTGGACGGTTTTTGAACTATTATCTTCCCAATTGGATTTTTAAGATAAGAGAAGATGGGTGTGTTCATTTCCAAAATCGTGTTTAGCATTTATAACTCTTCAGCAAAGTCATATCTTTACCTAGCATAGACACAGCATTACCCATTTTAGTAAGCATTGAATTAGCTTTAGATTTTAGAAATCGTGCATGATCATTTAGGTAGGTCTTAATTAGTGTTAATTGCATTCCAGCTAGGCATGTAACTTAAATAGATTCATTTAAATATAGTTTTTCTTCATTTTCGGTTTTACTAGATAGTAAGTATTCATTAGGTTTCTATTTTAGTTTGTGTTCAAATAGAGTCAATCTAGTCGGTTTTATTTCTTAGGTAGAATTCAATCCATCTAGGGTGGCGTGGACCCAAGTCAAAGATATATTCTAATCCGCCCCCTAGCTAACCTTAGTTAGTTAATTGACCATAGTTAAATTAACTGATTAACCTTATGTGATGTTTTTGTTTCAATTAGGCGTTAGATTAAGCATTGTGTATGTTATTTAGTTAGTTTATATTATAGAGAGTGCATTAGAATTAATTAGATTTCTTCATATAGATATGCTAATTAGAATTGCCTCTTAGTTTATGATAGATTATGTCTAGTGTTTATTTAGATTAGATTTAACCTCTTTTGTTCAGTTCATTTAGATGTTTATGTAAGTAATATAATTGTTGTTATTTTTTATAGTTTAACAGTAGAATTGTAGTAGTTAGGACTGCTTTTGCATATGATTTAAAGCTATGGTGTCATTAGTGGATTTGGATAAATGAATAGTGCATTGATTTCAAAACCAGAATTTTACCGTATCTTGCACTCGTCATTTCATGTGTAAAATTTTGAAATTTTCTCAGAATTTCTCCTCTTTTCTTTTCAACTGTGTGTTCACTGTCAGCAGACCAAAAATCAGCTCATTTCGAGTTGATTTGATCTGACTTTTAAGCGTTTTCCAAAAACAGCTTTTTCGGGTTTTTCATTTTCGGGACACTTGATTTCTAGAATTTCCACAAATTTGAAATGCTTATATATGGAGCTTCAGAACGAATTTTTCAAATCCATAAAGGCTGACAGGTTTTTGAATGTCAGGAATAGAACAGAAGAAATTCTGTGGAATTTGGACTTCGTTTGCCCCTTCAAATTCTCTGTTTGCGAAAAGCTGTCAGAATCCACTTTTGCACTATTTAGGGATAAAACAGTCATTTAGTTAGTTGTTCTATTTAGCGTAGTTTTCATTATTTTCTAACATGTAGTTAGTGAATTAACATTAGTTAGACCAGTTAGAATGCATTTGTTTAGCTAGTTCAGTTAGAAATTATTGTTTAGTTTTCTTTATTTGTTTAAGTGTAGTTTAATTCCAGAATTAGTTTAGAAATAATTGTAGATGTAACTTCGAAGTATTTAGTGATTGTTACTAAATTTTTATTTTCATGGTTGTAGGTTGATAAGTTAGAAACAGGTCTACAAGTGTATTTACAATGCGAAGTGCAGATGCACGTGTAGTGAAAAGACTGAATTACCCCTGGCGATCTGGAGAAGACTTAGCTACTTGCTTTTGTTCATTTTCATTTTTAGATTGTTATTTAGTTAGAATTGTAATATTAACATAGTTGTAAAACTCTGTGATATTAATAAATTGATATTTTAGATTTAATTTAAAATGTATCCCGTTCCCTGTGGATTCGACCCGTACTCGCCACTTCTGTGGAAAGTCGGTTTTTATTATCTTTGGTTGACGATTTTTCAAATGTTTTTAATGAAAATAATGTTTTAAAAATATCACTTACAAAAATCCAACCATCAAGCTTACAAACTTTGGGTTGTATCATCATTAAAATGATTACAGGGAAACCAGTTTCCTTTCAACAGCCTTAGAATCATCAGGTAGATTATGTGTTGTTGTTATTGAGTCTGCAAAAGCAAAAGTGATGCGTTTTGTTGATATTGTGATAATAGAAATTTTGAGGGCTAGCCAGACTCGGCCATGGTCCGATCCAACAGAATTTACACCCCACATGAATACTTATTAGGTAAGTATTCAATAAGTACACCTCACTATATGTATACAGTAAGCATACCCATTACATGCATGCCACAGTAATCAAATTAGCTTAGTTGCATGTCATCATTTGTGATAACATTTCACTTGCTACAGTATGCCATTCACTGAATCATTTCACCTATGGTACTGGTGCACTTGCATATCACTTAAGGCATTCCATTTCTCGCACTGCATCACATCAGTAGTATATGTATTTAGCCTTTTGCACAATTGGTGTTTTCATTATATTCCCATAGTAAAACCCACAGGAATAGATGCAAGTCCAGCCCAGCACCTTGTAAACACTCAAGTCTATTGTTGATGGTTGTTATGGATCTTCACTATCCCCAATCACTGCTACATATCACCTGTTGCACACTATGATCATCATTATAGCACAGTCATTTTTTTTTTACTCTCACTACATTGCAGCCTTGCTATATTTGGCCACTCAATACTTAACCTCCAATCCCAGCATAGCACTCATTGTTACTTTCCCCTTACATACAGTTTCCTTTTATCTACACAGCACCTTACTTTCATTGGTTTCTCCTATTGCATTCCATCTAACATAGGCATTCATATCAAGCTTAGGCACATATATATGCCTTCCCCATTAGTATAAGTATTGCATGTAAATGTTCTTTCCATGTATGTTTTTTTCTCTTTATTTGATATGCATATTTGTATATATTTGTCTCATTGGCATGCATATGTATATTTCCTTTATTAGAAGTAGATGTCACACTTAGTTATAAGTATGTCAATTTTGCCATGATATCTTCCACATCCTTAGCATATTGCTTTACATTAACCTTGTTTTGCAGGAATATGTAGAAATTGTTAGATTCTTATTTAGATTAGGAGCTTTTATTTTAAATTCAATCTAAATCTTGTAATAGCTAGATATTAATGAGAATTTTACATTTTTAGTCCTAGATTAGAATGTATGAGCATGTGCATCCTCTAGAATTGCTTGTTTCATGATATTCTCTCTTTTATTCTAAAAATCCACAAATGGGAACACAAATGGCACGTGCATCATTCTAATAAAAGGTGATTAAATCCTAAGTTGATGATTTGCATTTATGGCCTTAGTCAAAATGTGAACAAAACTTAGGATTTTCATCTTTTATGAGATAACATTGGATCCACACTAGATCTCTCTTCAAAAAAATCATCATATTTCTAAATATTTTTCGCCTTTATCCGAGTTTAACTTAAAATTAATTCAAAATGTATATCAATGGCCATAGTCAGGATATATTGAGAGTTAATTTCATTTTCAAACTCTATAAATGCACCAAAATATGTTTTATTCTTCACTTGAATTTAAATATGATTATTATATAACACATTTTATGACCATAGTTAGAAATGTATTATATCTTCAATCTTATTTCAATTCATTTAAAGAATGAAATATACTTTTCAAAATCCAATTTTCAAATTCTTTAAATTCATTCATCATTTAGGTTAGAATTACATCATATTTTTCAAAATTCTTTTCCAAAATCCAAATGATTTTCAAATCCTTCAATTATCTTCTTCATTTCTCAAACCAGTCTTCAATATTCCAATTTATCTTTCTATCTCATCTCAAAATCCAAAATTCAATTTCAAAGTCCAATTTGACTTTGAAATTTCAAATTCATTTTATGTTTACAATTCAATTTCCAAATCCAACTTCATTTTGGATTCCAGACTTCAGATCCAATTCCATTTAGGATTCCAGATTTCGAGTCCAACTCCATTTTGTATTCCAGACTTCAGATCCAATTCCATTTAGGATTCCAGATTTTGGATCCAACTCCATTTTGGATTCCAGACTTCAGATCCAATTCCATTTAGGATTCTAGATTCCGGATTCAAATTCCATCTTGGATTCCAGACTTCGGATTCAATTCCATTTAGGATTCTAGATTCCGGATTCAAACTCCATTTTGGATTCCAAACTTCGAATCCAATTCCATTTAGGATTCCAGATTTCGGATTCAACTCCATCTTGGATTCCAGACTTCGGATCCAATTCCATTTAAGATTCTGGATTTTAGATCAAATTCTACTCTAGATTTAAAATCCAGTTCCATTTCCAATTCTTATTTCCAAAGCCAATTTTAAATCTATTCCTCAGATCTAAATTCAAATTTGATTCTATTTTTAGGTTCTGAATTCAAAATTTCCTTTTTCAAAATTGATTCTTGAAAATCGATC
The DNA here is from genome assembly GCF_984573655.1 of Nuphar pumila. Classification (NCBI taxonomy): domain Eukaryota; kingdom Viridiplantae; phylum Streptophyta; class Magnoliopsida; order Nymphaeales; family Nymphaeaceae; genus Nuphar; species Nuphar pumila. The sequence goes on along the minus strand of NC_143262.1, from coordinate 30,272,606 downwards.
CAAATTCAAATTCCATTCTGACTTTGAAAATTCATTCATATTTCAAAAATTTTGACCCTAAATTCCTTTTCTCTTCATCTAAAGGCTTATCTTTCCAAGTTCTGATCATTCCAAGACTTGGGAATTTCAAATCTCTTCTTCCAAATCTATTTCAAGTTCTGAATTAGATTCAAAATCTAACTTTTTTTCAAATCAATTTCAAAACCTTGAAATCATTTCTTCACTACATTATCAAATTTATTTCAGAATCATTTAAAAAATCTCTAAACTATTTTCTCAAAAGCATACATTTCCGCATTTGCATTGCACAAGCATGATTTTTTGTGCATTTAGACTTTGAATAAATCCTTAAAGCATGTTTAGGCAAAGCAAAAAGCATAAATTCGATCATTGGTTCGATTACCTCTGGTAAAGGCGCCAGGAAAGGTCGAACCTCGTACCGACAAGCGAGCCCCATCTCTCCATTTTCCCGCAAATATTTCAAAACAGAGGCGAGTAATTTTAAAATCTTTTCAAAATTTTGGTCAAATGAGACCTTTGCAAAAGAGTTATTCTCTCTTTTTTTTCTTTTTCTTTTTTTCCTCTTTTTTCTATCTTTTATTCCCCTTCAAAAGGGGAATAGAGGCTAGAAAAGCGAAGAGAAGGAAAAACTGGAACAAGAGGAAAAATTTTGCGATGACCATATATATATATATATATATATATATATATATATATATATATATATATATATATATATATATATATATATATGTATATAAATTCTTAAATAAGTCAAGTTATAGAAAATGAAAGTTTTTGAAAAAGGGCAAAAAAGGAGACGGTTCAAGAGGGAAACTCCCCCTCTCCAGCCCATCTAAAAAGGGCTGGAGAAGGGGGGCGTCACCCCCTTCTGACCTTCTTAAACAAAAGGAAAAAAAAAGAGAAGAAAGAAAGGGAAAGGAAAAGAGGGAAGAAGGAGGTAGAAGAAGACGAGGATCCAACCATCCATTAAAGAGGTTTTCCTTGATTCCTACAAGGTACAGGTTCTTCTTTTGTTGTGAATGACAACAAAGGCATGGATTTGTATTTCATACAATGATTTGGTAAAAAAATACATGGGGAAGAGAGTAAATCAAAAGATTTACTCTAATAAGAGTTTGATTCCCATCTTTTTTTAGAGTTTATTCATGAGGAAATGTATATTTACGTAATTGTGATTGTGAATCCCCAAAACTAGACAAATTTTCTATGTTTAGGACATGCAAATCTGATCCAGGTTTAATACATGTATATTCTTCGTAATGGGGTGCGAGAATGGGTAGTTTCTTGTACTTTTGCAATTTAATTATTGTGTATACTCATTCTGTTCTTTTGTGAAACAGATTGGAAGTTTTGTCAGATTTTGTATTATTAGTAGATAAATCTTTTTTTCATAGTGAAATTTTATTCCTTTTAAGCATGCTCTGTTTTAATTGTCATTATGTTGGATTTTTTTTTATGTCAAACATTACAGGCTGATTCATTCCCTATCGTATTTACTTTTCTTTTGAGAATGCATTTTATATTATACTGATGGCAGGCCTAGCACATATATGTCCTCACTAATACAGTATTTTAAAGAGTTTCCAAGCTTGTCTTAAAGAGTTTCCACGCTTGTCATTTTCCATGTACAATTTTTGTGGAAACTAATCACTTCCAGTGCCTAGCATACAATATTCATGTGTTAGGAAATGTAATTGTATTTCATCGTATAGTGTGTGATCCTAAATCTAGATATTAAGTAATCTTAAAGCAAGTGTATAAGGGTGATTTGGTCATTCTATCCTACTGAAGTAATCATTGTATGTGAATAGAAGTTATATTGTGTGATGTATCATCATGTTAATTACATGTGGAAGCCATTCAACAAGGGCAAATTTAATGGGATTCCACCTCATGTGATGTGCTAGGTTAAATTATGAAAAGAAGCACTGGGTTCATGTGCACAGTACTCTGAGTTGGCTAAGTTGATTTTTTGCTTTCAGCCTGTTCTGTCTATGGTGTGACAGACTGTTAGCCACCATTTTGTTGGTTATGCTAGTACAAGTGCATGGGAGCCTAGTGAGAGTCGGGGCTGGATCCGACCCCAGCCGATCAGTTGTATGCTGACCATGCTTTACAAAAAAAAAGGAGGAAACCTGGTTTTTATAATCACCAGTAGTCTGGCCAGACTGTGGTCCGCTGTCGGCAGACCTGTTGGGCAGCATGTTGCTTTCAAATATTATATTCTGAAAAAAATGTTAAGTAGAACTTTTGAAAAAAAAACCATGTGGATAGCAGCCAACCGAGTGGGTCTCGGCTAACGGCCAGACCTTGGCAGCATGACAGGTGGTGCCTAGGCCCAGTCTGGGCCGTGTGGCACCTAGTCATCCCCAGCCGACCTTCATCTTGGTGCTGGCCTGTCTGCTCTGCAGGTTAATAAAAAAAATGCATTATATATATATATATATATATATATATATATATATATATATATATATATATATATATATATGTATATATATATATATATACATACATACATATATATATATATGTATGTATGTATGTATATGTTAGTCCAGATTTACATAGGTTATACTGATTTCTATACATATATATACTCATGTTTAAGCGTTTAATTGAGTTAATATATGTTGATCTTTTAGCTAAATACATGATCATCGTTTATGCATCCTATCATGCCTATTTTCAATGTGATCAAAATGCATATGTCATGTAAAGTTGTTTGGCATGCATCAATGTAATCAACATAACAGAAATGTTATGAGTGCTACAATGATTTAGCTAAACATGTAATCGTTCATGGTTGTTGTCATATAAGCTATTTTCATGTTTAAACTGCATAGTCTATGCAGAGATAAAGTGGTAATACATGGTTGTTTCCTATACGTGTGTATACATGAAATAGATATGTTTTGTATGCACATAATTGTATGAACATTCACATGTTTTAAGCGAAGTGATTCATGAATGAAAGCATGCATTTGATATGAACATGTGACTTGAATAAGAGCGTGTACTTAACATGAATATGTGAATTCATGTGCATGCATATGAGTATTATTGTTGTTCATGCATATCTTTAAGTTGACATCAATGAATATGCATCGAGAAGCATTTACGATGAATGCATAATGACATGTTACTCAAGATTAAGCATGAACGATCCAAGTGAATCATCGCAGGTCTGGAGAGCCTTGAGCATTGGATGCTCATTCTTTATTTACTTTTAAATGCATCACAAAAATCATAGTTTTTTTATTGCAATGTATTGCACTATTCTGTGTGTTTCCACGGGCAAGAGTCCCGTGATGGTTCTCGCAGGGGAAGATGCAAGCTTCCGCCTTTGATTTTGCATGCTAAATTATAAAACTTAATAATTGGCTTTTAATAAAAAAATAATGAAAAGGATAGTGTAATATACGTTCTAAGATATCCCATCAAAAGAATAGGAATCTTAGAGTTCAGTTTTTAGGAAAACCACGAGAATACAAAAACTTCATATGCTTTATTGATTACCCCTGAACCCGATTTTGAGGTTCTTTCTCCAAGCCATGATTTTAGGGAGAGTCTGCCACTTGACCTGGGGGTGGTGTGTTAGACACAGTTATTGTTTTGGTATACCAAGAAAGTGACACTTGTGGATTTGGATGTTCCTGGTGTCTTTGACATTAGATTTGGATATCTAATGTTCTGAAGGTTGTTTTGGTTGAGGGCTAAGTTTGGAACCCAGTAATAAAATATAAATTGTGTGCTAAGCTACCTTGAGAACCCTACTTGACCTCAGAGATTTTTCTCGTTTGTAGTATCTGCGGGCAACAGTAATTAAAAAGAGGAATTTAAATTGTGTGCATTTAATAGAGCCATACAAGTGGGAAAAAAATCTAATTAAAGATAATAAATGACACATGGATATGCATCTAAATCATGCAATCTTTCTGCCATACTTTAGAACATGCATTTTATTTCATTTTTACTTGTTTGTGTGGTATGGATGAATGCATCAAGTATGATTTTTATTTGTTTAATAACATGTATTCATGGCTTAGTAATGTTTCCTGTTAATATAAAGATGATTATGCTTGTTTAGCATTTTCCATGTTACTTAGGTGATTTCTTAAAATTATGAAACTCTCATAATTATATTTTCTTCAAATTATTATATGAAGTTCATCTGTGTTCTTTATTTTTATTTGTTTCATTAGAGGAATTCGTACATAGATTTCTTTGGATGTCTGACACCCTTACTTTTGTAGTTTTGCAGCCTCTGATGATCAGTGAGGCGACCTGCTCACGAGTGGAGTCACAAGCGCATTACTTGGTTACTTGACAGATTTTTGGGACATCGTGGCTCTGTTTTTTTTTTTTTTACTTTCCTTTTCTTTGCATTTTGCTTATGTCTTGGACTCTTGTTCTTATCTTTAAAACTTAAGCAATTCAATAAATAAAGTGATGATTGGTTTGGTATGAAAAGGTGAGTATAAGATCCTTTGTGGTGGTGGTGGTGGTGTTTCAACTGCCTTGGGGTTTGTGGAAATGTTTTCGCACTTGTAAAAAAAAAGATTTGCATTTTTCTTGGGTATGAGTCAGGGTCGTTTTGGTATCAGAGCCCATCATAAAATCGTATATTTTTGTCATCTTTTTATAATAAAAGTCTATGTTGGTAAGTGAGCCCTATCCAAGAATGTCAGCAAGTCATACCTCGTGCTCTAGAGCAGTCCTCTTCACTGGTAAGGCTATGAGGTAATTTTTTTATGAAAGCTTGTGAATTTCTTATGTATTCACGGTTTAATCCTTAAATATTTGGTGAAATGAATTAAGAAATCATAATGTGCCTGTATAATCATATTCATTGTAAATATATGAAATCCACCCTTAGAGGGTAGGATCGATAAGGGTTTAATCTTTTTGCAAAAAAAAAAAATTACACATGTAGATGTATGGATGCAGGGGTACCTCATCTTCCATTGGTGCTTCCACAGATTAGCAGGAGCAGAGGGACTTCATAATAAATGCCCTTCAAACATTGATGAAAACTGTGATGGCACAGGCAGCGCAGGTGACGCAGACAGCCACCTGCATCCATCCCTCTGAGGTGATTCTGAACTCTGGTGGGGCTTCTTACAAGTGATTCCTAAAGTTGGATCTACCAACTTTTTCAGGAAAGGCCGACCCAGAGGCAGTTGTGAGATGGGTTGAGGAGATTGAGCGGCCGCTTGACATTCTACCTATCTTCGAGGATAGGAAGACCGCATTTGGCATGTACCGTCTGAAGGGCGATGCCAAGAAGTGGTGGAACACCCTGCAAAAGGTGAAGTTCGCCAATATGGATGTGATTCTCTGAGAGGTGTTCAGAGAGGAATTTCTGGATGCATACTTTCCCGCTTACGCTGAGGAGCAGATGCAACAGAGGTTCCTCAACTTGACTAAAGGGAACATGAGTCTAGTGGACTACAACACTAGATTTTAAAGTCTCGAGAGGTACTTTTTGAACCTCTTCAAGAATGAGAAGGTGAGGGCGATGAAGTATATACGCGGGCTGAAGAATGGAGCTTAAATTCAGGTGTTGGGAGGCCGACCCTCTACCCTGGCAAAGGCGATCGAGACTGTGGCAGTTTTGAATAAAGAATGGGAGAGGTTTAGAGGCAGCCCGCAAAAGAAGGGCAGCAATGGAGGTAGCTCGGCTGGTGGTGTGAGGAAAAATCCACCTGCGAGTGGCTATACGCAGGGGGGTAAGAGGCATTGGACCCAGCAGGGATGTCTGCAGGGTGCACAGCAGGGACGACTTGAATAAGGTCAGCAGCAAGGGAAGATGACATTCGTGTGTAACAGGTGTGATAAGAGTCATCCTTCAGGCTTTTGTTTGATGTTCAAGGGAGTCTGCTACCTGTGTCAGTAGCCTGGGCACGTTGCTACATATTGTCCGAACAAGCCAACAACTCACGGAGGACAGCAGCAGCAATAGCCACCATAACAGCAGTAACAACAGAGGCCTCCCCAACAATAGGGCCAACGTAGGACCAACGAATGAGTCTATGTTGTTATGGCTACTATGCAGGACGATTAAATTGATCTGATCGAAGGTATTTTCTTAATCGTTGATCATTATGCACGTAAAATGTTTGATTCTGGCACTACCCACAGTTGTTTGACACATCCTAATTTTGAGGATGAATTTTTTTTTAAGGGGGTAGGGATGTAATATCATGCTTTTTCATATTTAGCGAAATTATAATTTTTCAAAATTTTGGCTAAGTCTGAGAGAAAAATCGGTTGGACCCCATTATTTAGACCGATGTTGTTGAGTCTGAGCCTGACTCAGGTCTCATTTACAAGATCGAGATGAGTCAATCGAAGCGTAAGAAAGAGTTTTAAATTCGACTTTTAAATTCAAGCAAAATTTGAGCAAAAATTAGGTTATTTTTGAGTAAAGTTCTAAATTTGATAGTAGTGTAATATGACATTGGATTCGTCTCGAAATGTTGAGTGCAACGGTATGTTATTTGCTGATTTTGAGTTCTGGTTGGCTCGAAAATACCATTTTTACAAAAAGAGAGCAATTTGTTAAACTGGATCCAAATTTGGATCGGATCAGACCTGATGGGTTTGACTCAATTTAATATGGATCTGGGCTCTATCAAAAACCCATATTAATCTGGATTTGGTCCAATCTAAAATCCACTTGGATTTATGGAGTTGGATTTGGATCTTGGATCTTGGATCTGGATCCAAATCCAAATCCAAATCCATGCCCAACATATTTACAACTTTAAATTCAGTTAAGAGCATTAAGAGTTAATTAAGTATAAAAAGTCTTCCTAGTCAATTTGATTATTTTTGGAAGCTTTTAAACAATTAATAATTAATAAATACTTAATAATTAATTATTTAATTTATTAATTTTTATTAATTTTGAGTTGGTAATGGGGGCTGATTAGGGCTTCCAAAAATGAGGCCTCATGCTTACCTAAGAGGGATTGAGAGTTTTTAAGAAAGGAGGTTTGAAAAAATATATATATATATATATATAGAAATTTTCAAAGAAGTCAAGTTACAGGAAATGGAAGTTTTTGAAAAAGGGCAAGAAAGGAGAGGGTCCAAGAGGGAAACCCAGCCTCTCCAACCCATCTAAAGAGGGCTGGAGAAGGGGGGGCATCACCCCTCTTGACCTTTTTAAACAAAAAAAAAAAAAAAAAGAGAAGAAAGAAAAAAAGGGAAAGGAAAAGAGAAAGAAAGAGGGAAGAAGAAGAAGGAGGTAGAAGAAGAGGAGGATCCAACCATCTATTAAGGAGGTTTTCCTCGATTCCTACAAGGTACGGGTTCTTTTGTTGTGAATGAGAACAAAGGCATGGATTTGTATTCCATGCAATGATTTGGTAAAAAAAATACATGGGGAAAGGAGTAAATCAAGAGATTTGCCCTAATAAGAGTTTGATTCCCTTCTTTTATTTGGAGTTTATTCATGGGAAAATATATATTTACGTAATCATGATTGTGGATCCCCAAAACTAGACAGATTTGCTATGTTTAGGACATGTGCAAATCTGATTCAGGTTTAATGCATGTATATTCTTCGTAATGGGGTGCGAGAATGGGTAGTTTCTTGTACTTTTACAATTTAATTTTTGTGTACACTCATTATGTTATTTTTGTGAAACAGATTGGAAGTTTAGTCAGATTTTGTATTATCAGTAGATAAGCCATTTTCTTATAGTGGAATTTTGTTCCTTTTAAGCATGCTCTGGTTTAATTGCCATTATGTTGGAAATTTTTTTATGTCAAACATTACAGGCTGATTCATTCCCTATCGTATTTACTTTTCTTTTGAGAATGCATTTTATATTATACTGATGGCAGGCCTAGCATATATATGTCCTCACTAATACAGTATTTTAAAGAGTTTCCAAGCTTGTCTTAAAGAGTTTCCAAGCTTGTCATTTTTCATGTACAATTTTCGTGGGAACTAATCACTTTCGGTCCCTAGCATACAATATTCATGTGTTAGGAAATGTAATTGTATTTCATCATATAGTGTATGATCCTAAATCTAGATATTAGGTAATTGTAAAGAAAGTGTATAAGGGTGATTTGGTTATTCTATCCTACTGAAGTAATCATTGTATGTGAATAGAAGTTACATTGTGTGATGTATCATAACGTTAATTACATGTGGAAGCCATTCAACAAGGGCAAATTTAATGGGATTCCACCTCATGTGATGTGCTAGGTTAAATTATGAAAAGAAGCACTGGGTTCATGTGCACAGTACTCTGAGTTGGCTAAGTTGATTTTTTGCTTTCAGCCTTTTCTGTCTATGGTGTGACAGACTGTTAGCCAGCATTTTGTTGGTTATGCTAGTACAAGTGCATGGGAGCCTAGTCAGAGTCGGGGCTGGATCCGACCCCCAGCCGATCAGCTGTATGCTGACCATGCTTTACAAAAAAAAGGAGGAAACCTTGTTTTTGTAATAACTAGCAGTTTGGTCAGTTTAGGCCAGACTGTGGCCTGCTGTCGGCAAACCTGTTGGGCAGCAGGTTGCTTTCAAATATTATTTTCTAAAAAAAAATGTTAAGTAGAACTTTTGAAAAAAAAACCATGTGGATAGCAGCCAGTCGAGTGAGTCTCGGCTGACTGCCAGACCTTGGCAGCATGAAAGGCGGTGCCCAGCCCCGGTTTGGGCTATGTGGCACTCTGTTATCCCCAACCGACTTTCGGCTAGGTGTTTCCCTGTCTGCCCTGCAGGTTAATAAAAAAATGCATTATATATATGTATGTACATATATTTATATATATAGGTTAATCCAGATTTGCACAGGTTACACTTATTTTTTATGCATATATATACTCATGTTTAAGTGTTTAATTGATTTCATATATGTTGATCTTTTAGCTGCATACGTGATCATCGTTTATGCATCTTGTCATGCCTATTTACAATGTGATCAATATGCATATGTCATGTAAAGTTGTTAGGCATGCATCAATGTAATCAACATGACAGAAATGCTATGAGTGCTACGATGATTTAGCTAAACATTCAATCATTCTTGGTTGTTGTCGTATAAGTTATTTTCATGTTTAAACTGCATAGTCTATGCTGAGCTAAAGTGGTAATACATGGTTGTTTCTTATGTGTGTGTATACATGAAATAGATATGTTTTGCATGCACATAATTGTATGAACATTAACATGTTTTAAGCGAAGTGATTTATGAATGAAAGCATGTATTTGATATGAACATGTGACTTGAATAAAAGCATGTACTTGACATGAATATGTGAATTCATATTAATGCATATGAGTATTATTGTTGTTCATGTATATCTTTAAGTTAGCATAAATGAATATGCATCGAGAATCATTTAAGATGAATTCATAGTGACATGTTACTCGTGATTAAACATGAACGATCCAAGTGAATCATCACAGGCCTGGAGAGCCTTGAGCACTAGATGCTCATTCTTTATTTACTTTTAAATGCATCACAAAAATCACACTTATTTTTATTGCAATGTATTGCACTGTTCTGTGTGTTTCGACAGGCGGGAGTCCCGTGATGGTTCTCGCAGGGGAAGATGCGAGCTTTCGCCTTTGATTTTGCATGCTGAATTGCAAAACTTAATAATTGGATTTTAATAAAAAGATAATGAAAAGAAGAATGTAATATACGTTCTGAGATCTTTCATCAAAAGAATGGGAATCTTAGAATTCAATTTTTAGGGAAACCACGAGGATACAAAAATTTTGTGTGCTTTATTGATTACCTCTCAACCTGATATTTGGATTCTTTCCCCTAGCTACAATTTTAGGAAGAGTCTGTCACTTGACATAGGGGTGGTGTGTTAGACGCAGTTATTGTTTTGGTATACCAAGAAAGTGACACTTGTGGATTTGGATGTCCTTGGTGTCCCTGACATTAGATTTGAATATCTAATATTTCGAAGGCTGTTTCGGTCGAGGGCTAAGTTTAGAACCCAATAATAAAATACAAATTATGTGTCAAGCTACCCTAAGAACCCTACTTGACCTCGAAAATTTTACCCATTTGTAGTATCGGTGGGCAACGGTAATTAAAAAGAAGAATTTAAATTTTGTGCATTTAATAAGGCCATACAAGTGAAAAGAAAATTTCTAATTAAAGATAATAAATGATACATGCATATGCATCTAAATCATGCAATCTTCCTGTTGTGCATTAGAACATGCATTTTATTTCATTTTTACTTGCTGGTATGGTGTGGATGAATGCATCAGGTATGATTTCTATTTGTTTAATAACATGTATTCGTGGCTTAGTAATGTTTCTTGTTAATGTAAAGATGATTCTGCTTTTTTAGCATTTGCCATGTTACTTAGGTGATTGCATAAAATTATGAAACTCTCATAGTTGTATTTCCTCCAAATTATTGTATGGATCTCATCTGTGTTCTTTATTCTTATTTGTTTCATTAGAGAAATTCATACACAGATTTCTTCAGATGTCAGACACCCTTACTTTTGTGGTTTTGCAGTCTCTGATGATCAGTGAGGTGACCTACTCACCCTTACTTTTGTGTTACTTGGTTACTTGACAGATTCTTTGGACAATGTGGCTCTACTTTTTTTTATTTTCTTTGCATTTTGCTCTTGTTCTTGTTCTTGTTCTTGTCTTTAAACCTTAAGCAATTCAATAAATAAAGTAATGATTGGTTTGGTATGAAAATGTGAGTATAAGATCCCTCGTGGTGGTGGTGGTGGTGTTTCAACTGTAAGGCCCCAGGGTTTGTGGGAATATTTTCGCACTGTAAAAAAAAATGTATTTTTTTTTTGGTATGAGTCAGGGTCATTACAGATTTAATCTAGCTTGATCTCTTTCAACGAAGTGGACTTCGGTGGCATGGCTCTGATACCACTTGTTATGCCCTGACTAGGAACGAGACAGCCTTGGACTCCTTAGCTTGTGTGCACAGGCACTTAGATAAAAAAATCGGGTTCAGCGCACGCAGACGCAACATAAAATTGTGCACACAAACATCATGTGACTTGGCGCTCACAGGTGCAGTGAAGATTGCACTCACCGGTGCCTGCTTGGAAAATGCACACAGGCGCAACAGTAACGGCGCACGAAGGCGCCTTAGCCATAGTGTGAACTGGCACCTTGTGAATCATGCTCCCACGTTGTTGGTCAGGAAGTCGCGCCTCACGCAGGTTTACAGTAGCTCGATGTTTCACACTGTTGCTAGCGGTAGGATCATTTAATGCGATAGACTGGAATGTTCTTTAAATCTGTATAAACAGAATGTTGAAGAGGCAACTAATACAGAATTTAAGCAATGGAAGTGTCTATGCACTTAGCTGAAATACGAATTTCAGTGTAGAGAGAGTGAGCTCTTTAAACTAGCAGTGTTTCATAATTTCAGCCTCAACGCTCCAGCCGCGCGTCATGTAAATGAATTGCCTCTGGCAATTATCTATCCTCGTGATCTAGATCTGAAAAAGAAAATATGATTTGCGATGTAACTGATCTCAATTATCCTAATCGAGTGATTGCACTTAGCTAGAATCGCTTTAACGACGATCAAGAACTTATTAAAGTTCCTGGATTCGCCGAAAGCTCTCTGAAATTCGCCGATTGCCGATTGGATTGTTGTATCTTTGAGGCTGCTCAGATCAAAGGTTAGGAGATTGTCAAGACGTGGATGTGGAATGAAATGAAGGCAGTGAATGATGATCCTTCACTAGTCAGCGGCACGAATAGAGAGGCCAAACTCCTCTATGCGAGGCCATCTCCAAATTGGAGCAAAAAAGCATCAAGCTTCATTGATGAAATTCTCACTTACAGGCTACTCAAATTCAAATCACAGAATGCCTATAAAATAGTACATGATCACTATTTAAGTTGCTCACTAAATGGCGCCAAAACCAGCTTGGGTGGCCCATGCTTCAAGTCCCTTTGGTGACAACATTCAACCCGTTGTTGGAACCATTAAAGCACTGAAATAAGCACATGCAGAACTCTATATCTCTAACCCAGCTGACTAAACTACTTTGACTGACTGGTTGAGATCCTCCTACTGAACTTGCCCCTTTCAGCTGGATTCAGCTTGGTCTTCATTGGCATTTTCAGTGAGGCCCGTAACATGTTACCTTTTCAATGCCACCAAGATTGCCTTAATATAATGAGCAGTTTGAGAGAAACATCATCTAGAAGATAAACTTTTCGAATGTATTGCACCATGTAACTAAAAGGTAGATTCACACGATTTTTTTTATGGACCTCACAAAGTTTGCATAAAAATTTAGAAAAACAAACACATGAGCAAATTTTTTCCCAAATATGTGCATAAGTATTGCATTTAAGATTTGTGACAGACTTTACCACTCATTTTTTACCTAGAAAATAAAGTATTTCAGAAAAATACGAAAAATAATGAAGAAACTAGATAGGAATATCTTTCCAACAACACCCGATTCGCTAGAAAATGATGAATAGGTGTTGAGATACAACCCTTACAGTGTTCCTAAAACAGAAGATGAACAGGCATGACTGCGCCTATTCTGATTATTCTATGTTATTTTCTCGCTAGAGATAGACTGGGGGAGTTAATTGTTCAATGCCACCAAGATTACTTTGATATGATGAGTGGTTGAGGAAAAACGTCATCTGAAAAAATAAATTGTTCGGTCGTTCCAATCTACAAAACATGTTTCTGTATCAGTTTTGTAACTCAGAAACGGGAACCCTAAATGGGTTTTCAGTTCTGACTCAAAACAGAAAAGTTATAGGCATGTGTGCCAGCTTTTCAATGACTATAAAAATGCAGGTTTTTGACATCGGTTTAAAGAGATACAGAGAATACTTTTTATAGAAAATATGTGAATTTTCTCCTAAATATGTAATTTTTTTCTAAAATATATAAACTTTCTCTTATCTCTTAAATATGTGATTTTCATACCAAATATATGAATTTTCTCCTAAATATATGATTGACTTTGCCACTTATTTTTGTCCTAAAAAATAAAGGATTAGAAAAAAACATAAAAAATAAATAAATAAACTAGACAAAAATATTGTTTCAATGACACTTGATACGCTGGAAAACAATGAATGAGTGCTGAGATACAACCCCAACAACGTTCTTAAAATAGGAGATAAAAAGGTGTGGTTGTGCCTATCCTGATTATTCTATGATATTTTCTATCCATTAGCGTTGGAAATCTAGAAAAATAATGAAAATGATGGCGATAGATCAGATGTTATCTTTTCAACACTACCAAGATCACCTTGATTTGATGAGTGGTTGGGGAGAAACGTATTATGGAAAATAGACTATCTGATTGTTCCAGTCGGTAGAATATATTTTTGTTCTACTTTTGCAACTCTTAAATAGGAATCCTAGGGGGAGTTTCGGTTCTGACTTAAAACATAAAAGTTAAAGACTTATATATTAGCTTTCCAACAGCTATAAAAACATAGGTTTTTGACATCAGATCAAAAAGATATAGATTTAAGAACAAAGACAGTTGTGCAAAAAATATGTGAATATGCGGATTTTCTCATAAACATGCAAATTTCCTCCTACACATGCAAATCCCCTCCTATATGTGCTATTTTCCTCTAAAATATGATTTTTTTTCTAAATATACGAATTTTCTCCTAAATATATAAATAATCTTCTAAACATGTGAATTTCCTCCTATATATACAATTTTTCTCCCAAATATGCAAAAATTCTTCTAAATATGTGATTTTCATCTCAAATATGAAGATTTTCTCTTAAATATGCAAATTTTTTCTCAAGTATGCGAATATGCAACATTTTTTCTAAATATTTGAATTTCTTTTCAAATCATATATTCACATATTTGAGAGAAAAATCATATATTTAAGAGAAAATTCATATATTTAGAAGAAAATTCACGTATTGCATATTTGGAAAGAAAATTGCATATTTAAGAGAAAACTCTCATATTTGGGAGAAAAAACACATATTTAGTAGAAAATTTGCATATTTGAGAGAAAATCTCATATATAGGTGAAAGTTCACATGTTTAAGAGGAAATTCACATAATCACATATTTTTTTGTAAAGCAGTATCTATTCTTAGATCTGTATATCTTTGATTCGACATCGAAAACTTGTGTTTTTATAGTTGTTGGAAAGTTGAGACACATGCCTGTAATTTTTCTATTTTGAAACAAAACTAAAAACCCCTCTAGGGTTCCTATTTCTGAGTTCTAAAATTGAAACAAAAACATGCTCTGTAGGTTGGAACAATCTATTTTTTTAAAGGTTATTTTTCTCCAATCGCTTATCAGATCAAGGTGATTTTGGTGGCATTAGAAAGTGAACGCCTCAATTTGTCTTTATTCATTTTATCATTTCTTTTGAATTTTTGATGTAGGTAGTCGAAAGACAATATAGAATAATCGGGATAGGCATAGTTGCGCATGTTCATCTCCTGTTTTAGGAACATTGTCAAGGTTGTCATAGCACATGCTCATCTTTTCCCAGCGAATCAGGTGTCGTTGGAAATGTATTTATGTCTATTTTTTGTATTATTTAAAATTCTTTATTTTCTAAGTCGAAAAATAGTGGCAAAGTCTGTCACATACCTTATATGCAATACTTGGCTAATATTTATGAGACAATTTACATATTTGGGAGAAAAAACATATATTTAGTTGAAAATTCACATATTTGAGAGAAAAATCATATATTTAGAAGTAAATTGCATATTTATGAGAAAATTCACATATTTAGTAGAAAATCCACATATTTGCATATTTTGTGCAAAACAGTCTCTATTATGAGATCTGTATCTCTTCGATCCAATATTGAAAATTTATGTTTTTATAGTCGTTGAAAAGCTGAGATAATGGTTTGTAACTTTTCTGTTTTGAGTCAGAACCGCAAACCCTTCTAGGTTCCCGTTTCTAAGTTATGAAACTGGAATAGAAACCTTCTCTATAGACTAGAACGACCGAACAGTCTATTTTTTAAAAAGATGTTTCTCCCTAACCACTTGTTAAATCATTGGTAGCATTGGAAAGCTAACACCCCGAATTGTCTTTATCCTTTTTATTGTTTTTCAGATTTCTAACGCAGGTAATCAAAAAATAGTATAGAATAATCGGGATAGGTGCAGTCGTACATTTTCATCTCTTATTTTAAGAACAATGTCGGGGTTGTATCTCAGTACCCATTCGTAGTTTTTTAATGAATCAGGTATCATTGGAAAGATATTTTTATCTATTTCTGTGTTTTTAAGAATCCTTCATATCTTGAGTCAAAAATCGATGGCAAAGTCTGTCCCAGACCTTGAATTCAATACTTGGGCACATATTTGAGAGAAAAATCTTCTATATAAAGGAAATTCACTCGTGTGAAGGTTCAAATGGTTCTTTTAACCTCATACATTTATAGTTTTGGACATCAGGCGGATTTTTAAAATTTGTAGGATTTTTCGAGCAATACATCAATTTTGCAAAGATCATTTTCACTAAAAAAAAATCACTTGCACATGCCAATCATTTCAGGATGAAATAGGGCAAAATTTTGGACACGGGTCACATGGTGAGCTCCACTAACCAGCCAAACATCATTTTGCTATGGATTCTCAAGACTCGCACATATGGTGACCCTGGTTGCAGTAAATACTTCAGCTTATGTTTATTTCTCAACTGAATGATATAGATGGGTTCATAAAACGTTAACTACCATTAGTAGCTCATTCCCTGTCCATTACATTGAATTCTCCTTTCAACAGTGCATGAGTATAATTTTAGCAATTGTTTGGTACACTGATGGGTGTACCTCCAATATACTAATCCTTAACAACATCCATTTTGGAGACGATTTCCTCACAATAGCTTGATCAAATAGACCAATAATGAAAATTAATAAAACATTGTATGCATCGGTAGAGGGCTTAGCCTATAGAACACTTTAGACAGGATATCCAACTTTTATCTAGAGGGGATGAAATCCGTTTAAAACACTGAAAATTTATAGTGCTATCCTTGCAAAATAGCATGTTTTTCAAAATACCTAGCAATTTGATAAAATACTTGGCATATCTAAAATTTTGTTTACAACTTTTTTATAACAGTTTTGCCCTTCTACAAATGTAATACTACCATTGCAACTCTTACTCGCAAATGTCCCCAAAATATGCAAACCTCCGTAAAAAAAACAGCACAGGTAAGAAGACATTCACACACACAGTACGACCATCGTAACTATGCCTTGTGAATGTTACATTGTATTTACGAATGTCCCCTTGTTAGTGCATATTAGAGAGTATTTAGTTAAAAAAAGTTCACACATTTTAAGGACCTTCCCAACTCATGATCGCAAGAGCGCTTTAAAATGTAAGAATGATACTTTTGAAGCATTGCTTAAGGTTTCAGTATAGCTAGGACCTTCATTGGTACTTCAAAACACTGCTAAAAGCCCTTGCAGGAATGCACCCATCATTTTTCAATTGGTTTTAGCAGAGTATTTTGAAGCACTGGCAAATATCCCAGCAAAACTAAGACCTTTAGCGGTGCTTCAAAAGTACCACAGAAGGCCGAATGTCCACATTATTTTCATGCAAGAGTTAACCTTATCAATTGGATGCCATTCCACATCAAAATGTGTCAACCTAAAACCATATTTGTTAATGTAATCACATGTTTTCAGATGTGGAGACCTTCACATTATTTTCATGCAAATCTTGCACATTGAGATGTTAACCTATCAATTGAATGACATTTACATGTGTGCAAACCTAAAATCATAATTGCAAATGTGATCACATATTTGCAAATGTTCATATCAAAGACTTATGAAATCTGCATGAAAATAACATGCAAAAGATTTCATATTTGTAAATATGTGACCACATTCGCAATTGTGAAGTTAACCTATCAATTGGATGACATTTGCATTCTAGAATCTGTGAACCTAAAACCATATTTGCATATGTGCTCACATATTTGCAAATAACTATATTGAAAACTTGCAAAATTCGCATAAAAATAACATGCGAAGATCCTCACATCCACAAATACTGACAACATTTGCATATGAAGAGTTAGCCTTATCAATTGAATGACATTCACACTTCAAAAATGAACAAATCTGAAACCATATTTATGAATGTAGTACTGTATTTGTGAATCTAAAACTATATTCTCCTTTTTATTGAAGAATTGTGAATTTCCTACAACGTAGCTATATATTAACCGAACCTTTGCAGTGCGAAGAGGTAAAAATGTCTTAAAAAAAATCAAAAATCAAAATTTTGGATATGGGATAAATTGTGTCAAACTGCTAGGTATTTCAAAAAACACCACTTTTGCAAGGACAGTACGGTCATTTTTCATTAATACTATGCCTTATCCAACCTAAGGTTTTAGTCACACAGGTGTTTCTGTTCCACCTTGCAGTTACTGAGCTAAATCAAACTTTCCACTGTCTAAAGAGACGGTAACTGCATCATCTGTATGATCGTATGCAGCAGCATGGACACCGAGAGCAGCCCGCCCAGAAGGATCTGGGTTTTTCGCCCATGCGGCATCCCACTCAAACGCTTTTGCAGTACTGCATGCTACGCTTGGCCCTCCTGGCACAGTCATCCTTGCTGCATTCTGCTTAAGAAAATAGCTCACAAAGTTAGATGCAAGTTTTCATGGGAAAACCACAAGGCATTCTAAGAAATGCATTCCGCTTCGCAACAGACATTTTTAATGGGTTGAGGGTCACAAAATGCAATAGACTATATGAAACTTATAAATCAAAAACGAAAAGTAAAAAGAAACTATTAGCCTTAATTTCTTACTATAACAAATGCAAGAGTTCTTTTGGATAGGCATGATAAGGAACTTGTTGATATATTCACAATGTACTTTAACTTCCATGGACACCAAACTCAAAAACAAAAGAAGACAATGCACGGAGATAACATCAAATGAGAAAAGACATTCTAAAAACATCAGCTACGGTGATAAAAAAAATCAGAAAATTGGGAAGTCCCCCGAAATTGCCAATATATAAAGTTCTGATTTCTCAGTATGACCTACAATAGAAAACATTAAGGTACCTTTGCCTTCTCAAATATTGAACATATTATCTTATGCAGTGTTAGAAGTCTACCCCATTTCGGTAACATGGATGATCATCAACACCCTCAGAAACGATGTAAGCCCTCTCAGGCCTTCAGGTCCAACCAGATATGCCAGGAACATGCTATTGTGCATCCCAGAATGGATGGATGGAAGCTTTACCATTCAGCATTAGCAAATATAGAAATCCTCCCAATTCCATACTTAATTAGTAGATTGAAATTTGAAACAATAGTCACAGATATAGGCGATATGTTGAAAACATAGCTATAATATAGTTGTAAATTCATAAAACGATAATAAATGCAAAATATCACGATATTTTGAAAATATCATAAATTTATATATGTCACGATATTATTGTGATGATATCACGATATTATTGTGATGATATCACGATATTATGAGTTACCTTTTACCTTTTTATTTCTTTTCTATATCTTAAATTTTTAACTACGTTTTTCTTCTTTATTTTATATTTTTTACTTATTTCCTTTATTATATGTGTATTTTATTATCTAAACATGTTATTTTTCTTACTTATTTCTACTATTTTTATATTTTTTATTTTTTTTAAAGTACCGAGTCTTTCCTGAGATCTTCCCGAGATTTATCAACTAAATAAATATTATCGCGCCAAGATATAGCTGAGACCGATATTTGTGACAATGATTGAAACCTACTACATCTTAACACAGTAATGAACAAATGCAACTCTGGAAACTGATTATCTAATTTACTCGCTTTAGTTCCAGTTAGGCAAGGCAATGGAAGAGAGCCTGATCAAGCAAAGACAGGATCTTATGATTTCTATTGACTGATCAAACTCCATCATGAATGATGATTACCTTTGGAAACAACTTCTCAAAGATTGCCCTGTAATAATATGCTTCCTTTGTTGAAGGAGTGTTGTCAGGAAAGACATAACTTGCATTCATCAACATTGAATCAGAGACCTAAGAAAAAGGATCCAACTTTAAAACTGAATCAACAAACATCAAAGTCAAAATTGAAGATTTTATGCAACTAAAAAGTACATGTGCATTGGCATGATCTTTCAAGCCATCAATCCATCTGTAACCGACTCCATCGCTGAATTGTTCTTTCTGTCTGTACAGTATGTGCTGAACAAGAACAAAAGGAAAATTGTAATTTGTTAGGACAACAAGTGTTTGATTTACTGATATTCTTCTAATAAGGGCAGACTGAAATCATACAGGCATATAAACTACACACCTTGGGAAGGTAAGGGTTCTCTTCATCATCAAATGCATTTCGAAGGATCCATTTCTCAATACGACCAAGGTCAGGCTTTATCTGTTGTCATGCAAACAAAACAATTGAACATAATATGAAATGAGTTTCGCATGGGATGTGAAAAGATGAAAGTTCAGGAATAATATTTATTTGTTGAAACTAGTAGATAAAGAACAGATGACATCTTGGTTACAACAAGCTTGTACCTTTCAATTTCTTTAGTATTGTTTTCTTAAAAAGGAACAAAGTAGGAGCATGATTTTATGAGCTGTTGATTGTGAAAACCAAAGAGCCTCAACATTTTTATGCTGCCTAGTGTGAGGGTGAGGCAACTTTTTCACAAAATCTCTGCTTAACTTTTGTTAGTTATTGAAACAACCCTGCTTCCTAAACTTGCATTGGTCCATAGGTTCTACTCTGGTCACTAGACTCAATACCATCAGTAAATTCTATAAATTTTCATAGTATTTAAGGGATGGCATGTAACAGCATGACATAAATGGGTGGAGAAAAGGAAAAAATACTGCTTCATGACAACAAAAAGAAAAAATATAAAATTATTATATAAAGATCATTATAAAAAAATACAAATGCATGAGAGAGAGAGAGAGAGAGTTTTCCTAAAGGCTACTGGCACAACAATCTTTAGGTTATTCCTTGGTTAATCAAAATCTAGCCAGAAGGGCTAATCCTATCCATACAACCAAGCATGCTCCTAAAAAGGTGGGGAATTTCCCATGTCAGAAACTATAGGGCTGATGCAGTTCTTCATTCCCACCCAGTCACATCTTATGATACATAACGTCTAGCAATTTTCTGATAAGATAAAGATAGCATCTTAGAATAAAAATGAACAATGCACCAAAATTGATATTGAAATGAACAGAAGAGAAAAAAGATAATTTCAAGGCAGTCACATTGTAAATGAAGCATTATCATTTTGGCTGTCACTCAATTGGTAGCCTTAAGCACTGGGAAAAACTAACTAGATGGTGGGCAATCCCACTACATAGCTAGCTTGATAATTAAAAGAACACATGAATTTGGTCTCTCATTTTAAACAAGGCACATAATCACAAGATGTCTGTGCATTCTTCCATCTTATTCTACATCACTGACAAAATGTTGAATCCAAGCGCATCAAGATTATTAAAGAAAACTCACCATCTTCCATTCTGGATCTATGCCCATTGCAACATCAATGAAATGTTTATCCAGAAAAGGAACACGAGCCTCTAAGCCCCATGCTGAAGTAGATTTGTTAGCCCTTAGGCAGTCATAGAGATGAAGAGCCTTAATCTGGAAAATGTAAAAGAAAAAAAAAGCAGTGGCATCAGAACCAAATGAGGAGATATTGATAAACAAAAATAAGAAATACTGAGTGTGTCTGTGTGTGGGCATGTGTATTAAATATTGCAGATATTTTCAACAGGAAAATGACTTCCTAAGATAGATAAATGAGGTTCTACAATCTGCCATGCATAAAGTTGCACCAAATTTTGCCATAGATCACCTTCATCTTTTCTTTTTAAATTCCACAAGTACCTTAACATCACATAGAAGCACAACCTTGTCCAGTTATGTCACTAATCTCCTTTCACATGGATACCAATGCAGGAATGGAACACGATGCATATATCACTTGGTATGACACAACACTTCTAAAAAACTGGAACATGGACACACACAAATATATATATATATATATATATATGTGTGTGTGTGTGTGTGTGTGTGTGTATAAAATATGAATAACATTTCAAGTGCAAATTCTTGAATAGCAATTCTAAATCACTACAATTAAGAACATTAACTAATAAGACTGAGTTGAAATTGAAATGTAATGTCATTGATGATAAATTTTAAAGGAACACAACTGAATACAAAATAAGTAATCAAGATCATAAATAGAGAAAGTTAATAACACAATGTTCATTGTGTCAGACACTAGTTTGACTGTGTCTATGAAGTGTCCTAGCATGTCCAAATGTCATCTCATGTTGACACTGGATAAGTGTGCTAAGTGTCCAAGTGACATCTAATCTCCTAGAAAGATACTAAATAAGAGAATTTTAACCTTATTTTGATTGTATCCTCAAAATAAAAACCAATGTTCCTCAAAGCAAATACACAGCAAGAAAAGCCTTGAGGGGCTTAAAAAAGTGCAATATTAATTAAGGTCAATGGGATTCGTTTGGGGGGACAGCAGTTCTCGAACCCCTTTTCTTCTTCCCTTTTATTCTCCCTTCCACTGATGATGGTGTTCCCTGGCTCTAGTGAGAAGAGGAAGCTCCGGTGAGACCTCCACGTACTCTCTCTCACCTTTTTGTCAACTTCTTTTTTCTTTCTTTCTTTCTTTCTTTCTTTCTTCTTCTTTCATTTTCTTTCTTTTATTTTTTTTCTTTCTCCATCTTCATCTGTCCTTTTCCATTCTTCTTCTTCTTCCTTTCTGCCCCTTCTTGTCCGCCTTTTTTTTTCCTTTTTTCTTCTTCCTCTTTTTTTTCTTTTTATTTTTCTTTTCTTTTTCTTTTTTCCCTTTCTTCTTACTCTTTCTTTTCTGCCCCTTCATGGCAGCATGTTTCCTCTTCTCTTTGTCGAACTTTTTTATTTCTTGTCAATACTGATATGATTTTATGAATGTCTCATCTGTTTTCTTTTGAAAATAATTTGATAGTAGTAGTTTAGATGCTTATTTTTCTTTTTGTAGCACACTCACCTTTATACAGAATTATTTAACTTTGTTTTCTGTATCTGAATTATTAAAATGATTTTAATTTTTATTTTAGTTATTGTCTAGAATAGTGGTTTATTTATGTAAAATGAAGACTTCATAAATTTTTATTTTGCTCTCTCATTTCTTTTGTTGATTCCCTATAATAAATTTGCATTATAATTATTTCTTGAAATTTATTTTATAATTTATTTTTAGATTCTCTAAATGATATCCAATTATTGTTTATGGGTTCACACATATTTCATTGTTATCTTAATTTTTAGTTTGTAACATTTTTAATATTTTGGTGAAGCTTATGCTTTATGCCTCGAGGATTATGCCCCACTCCAAAGTGGGTCTTGAGCCTCGCTACGCTTCAATGCTATTCACAACATTGATAGCATAATTCTTCAATTCCCCAAATATCACAAAAATAGAGGGAACTTGAATCTTGTACAATTTAAACAGTTTTATATTAACCTTCGTACTGTCCTACGATGTCGGTGTATTTCCACCTTGTGCTCATGGTTTCTGGTCACAACAATTTCGGACACTAGCGGTGTTGGCACTGTGTCAAAGGGAGAAATTCCCTCTACCAATATCCTATTCAACCCATGGTATTCACTAGCTAATAGGGTTAACAAGCTGTAAATGAAAGACAAAAAAAAAGATGATGGTGAAAGAAGAAACAAAGAGAAGAATATGCACAAATGTTTTTTCCACTTATCATAGGGTTGCATTATTCAGGCTTATAAGACTGCTAAAGTGGGGTCAATAATATACCAAAACACACTACATTATGTAACAATTTCAGGTTTACGTAATGACATGTACAAATGGCAAAATTGCCCGATACTTAACTAAATGACATAAATGTTCTTGTGACTCATTTTCTATACTCCCCCTCAAAGTGATGTTTTGATATTCTTAATCTTCCAAGTGCTTTGGTAGAAGATCTCACCACGTTGAAGTAGGGATCTTATATGAATTGGTAGAAAGGGTGTGGGCTTTATCTTTTCACAAATGAAATGACAATCATTCTCAACGTGTATAAGTCCTTTCATAATAAACAAGATAAGAAGCCATGGAGATAGCTGCTCTATTGTCATAGTATAGATTGATATGAAGCTCCACATTTTCTCCCAACTCAGAAAGAATAGACCAGCCATAATCCTTCACGTATTTCAATCGTCATTGCTTCGTATTCTACACCTACACTAAATCAGGATACTGCACTTTGTTTTTTACTTCTTCATGAGATTAGATTCTCAACAATAAGTGTAATGAAATGAGAATCTTCCAACTAAGAACTTAGATCCGCAAGAAATGGTGTCTAGAAAGACACAATAGAAAAAACCCTTGAAAAGGGTATAATGGGAAACAAAAAGAAATAAAATATTCTTTTATTGAAGCAA
Organism: Nuphar pumila; assembly: GCF_984573655.1. Classification (NCBI taxonomy): domain Eukaryota; kingdom Viridiplantae; phylum Streptophyta; class Magnoliopsida; order Nymphaeales; family Nymphaeaceae; genus Nuphar; species Nuphar pumila. Next base: position 30,249,106 of record NC_143262.1, on the reverse strand, counting down.
TATGAAATGCTTAAAAAGCATTACAAATGATAATCTTACAAGAGAAGGGTTTACCCCTATTTATACAAGAGCTAAGGGGAGAGCTCATAAGGAGCTCTCCCTTCCGGTCGTTGGACTAGTCCAACGGCTAGACCGTTGGAACTAGCCGTTGGACTAGTTCCAACAACTAGATTTTGGTTAAGTTCCAAGTGGAACTTAACCAAACTAGTATTATCTAGTTCCTATTGAACTAGATAATATTTGATATACAAAATAAAAAAAATAGGAATATATATATATATAATAATAATAATATTATATTATTATATATTTATATATATTACATTTTAACACTCTCCCTCAAACTTACGGTACAATGAGCGAAAGTTTGTCTAAAAGAAAGTGGAATCTGGGAGCCGCAAGAGGTTTGGTGAAGAAATCTGTTAATTGATACTCTAATGTAACATATGGCAGATCAATGGTGCCGTGTAGGTACTCCTCTCGAACATAGTGTCAATCCATCTCTATGTGTTTGGTGCATTCATGAAAAGTCTGGTTGCTTGCGATGTAGATTGCACTCTTGTTGTCACAACACATGCGCGAGGCTTGTGTTGTTTCAACATCAGTATAAGCAATTAAATCTAAAGATAATGATGCAAACAAGAAGAGTCCACGTGAAAGAGAACTCTTTAAATATCTAATAATGCGTAAGACTGCTCCCATATGAACAGAGGTGGGAGCATGTTGAAATTGACTAGTTGTGTGGACCGCATGTGCGATGTCTGGCCGAGTGATAGAAATGTAGGAAAGAGCTCCAACAAGTTGCCTAAATGGAGTAGGATCTTCAATTTTCATCTTGACATTAACTACTTCTGAAGTATCTACTTTCTTTTCATCAATAATACCAGACCTGCGAACAATGTCAGAAGCAAATTTAGATTGAGATATCAAATACCCTCTGGGAGAATAAGCAACTTTTATTCTTAGAAAATATCATAGTAGTCCTAGGTCAGACATCTCAAAATGAGTTTTAAGAAGAGTTTTGATATTAGCAACTCCATGTTTGTCACCTCCAGTGATGATCATATCATCCACATAAAGAAGAAGAATGATGATACCAGAATCAGATTGCTTAATAAATAAGGCAGTGTCAATCAAACAAGAACGAAAACCAATATCAATCATAACATGACTAAACATGGCATACCAGGCTTTTGGTGCATGTTTAAGACCATAAAGAACTTTCTCAAGACGAAGAATTTTACCTTTAGAAAGACTAATACCAGGTGGAGCTTGCATGTATACTTCTTCAACAAGACTCATTTAAGAAGACATTTTTGACGTCCATTTGAAATATAGGCCATTTCTTTATAGAAGCTAAAGCAATTAAAGTTCGAACTGTGGTCATTCGAGCTACAGGGGCAAAGGTTTCTTCGTAGTCAATGACATACTCTTTAGCATAGTCTTTGGCTACAAGACGTGCCTTATACCTTTCTAGGGTCCCATCACTTTTGGTTTTCACTTTATAGACTCATCGACAACCTATAGGTTTTTTTCCAAAAGGTAGGTCTTGGATGGACCAAGTGTTGGCCTTTTCTAATGCATCCAGCTCTAATTTCATAGCTTCAATCCATTCTTCATGATTTTTGGCTTCAAAATATGAGGAAGGTTTGACATAGGATTATATTAAGGCAAGAGCTGCCCTATATGAGGGTGAAAAAGATTCATATGAAACAAATTTCCTGGGGGGTCTAGAGATTCTAGAAGTCCTACGAGGAGGAGCTTCGGAAAATCTTTCTAACGCACATGGGTGGCGTTGCTCTCCAGTTCTTCGTCTTAAATACTGTAAACTAACATCCCTACTAGTTTGATCTTCATTACCATGTTCATAGCTAGTAAGACTTTGATCATTGTCAAAGTTACAGTCAAAATCATCTTCATTGGATTGGGAAGTTAAATCAATTAAAAAGGAATATTCAGTAATATCCTTGAATTTTTTGCTTTCAAAAAAAAATTATTTTTCAAGGAAGGTCACATTCCTTGACACATTCAACTTATTATTTTGAATATCGTAACTTATGTACCCTTTTTGGTTTTCAGCATATCCTAAAAAAGCACATGGGATTGCACGGGGAGAGAATTTATCGTTCTTGTCGGTAAATACAAAACATTTGCAACCAAACACTCTTAGTCTGGAGTAGTCTGGAGCTAAAGTATAAAGTTTTTCAATCGGAGATATGTTTTCTAAAGAGAAAGATGGCATTCTATTTATGAGATAAGTAGCAGTTAAGGCTGCTTCAGCCCAAAACCCTTTTAGCACTTGGCTTGCTATTAGCAAAGTTCGAGTAGTCTCCATAATGTGACGATGTTTACGTTCTGCAAGACCATTTTGTTGTAGGGTATTTAGGCAAGATCGTTGATGAATAATGCCATATGAATTAAGATAGTTTTTAAACTCTCCAAACAAAAATTCTCCCCCTGAATCAGTGCGAAACATAGAGACATTACTTTAAAATTTGTTTGTGACCATTTTATGAAACACTTGAAAGTGAGTAAAAACTTTGGATTTATGTTTAAGAAAATAAATTCAAGTATGTCTAGTAAAATTATCTATAAAAATGACATAATATGCAAAACCACCTTTAGAAACAACTGGTGCGGGTCCTCAAACATCCGAATGTATTAACTCAAGAGGTTTTGTAGAGACAAATGTTCTACTAGAGAACGGTAATCTTTTCATTTTTTCAAGAATGCAGTCTTTACAAGCAAAATTTTCAGATTTACAAAACTTTCCCAAACTTGGAAAATATTGGATTTTAGACATATGAGGATGGCCAAGTCTTTTGTGCCATAAGTCTGTTTCCAATTTCTGAACATTTAAACAAAATACATTCTTGGGTAGTTCCAAAAAGTCCATGTAATATAGTTATCCTTCTTTATGGCCTTCCCCAATCAGCTTCCTTGACTGGCGATCCTGTATCCAGCAACCATCAGAAGAGAAGGATATATTACATCCATAATCAGAAATTTGGAAAACAGATAAGAGATTTAAATTAAGTTTTGGGATATATCTAACTTCTGGAAGACAAAAAGTTTTGGTTTTTTCAAAATACCCAATTCCCTTTATTTCAAGAGATGTTCCATCTGCTGTAAAGACTTTTGAAATATTAGAGTTATGTTTAAGACATTCGGATAAACATTTATAATGTGGGGTCGTATGAAATGATGCACCAGAATCTAAAAGCCAAGGAAAATTACCTGGACCGGATACAGATGCAACAGGCGTTCCAGTTGAGGCTTCAGCGGAAGAAGAGGCATTTTGAAGAAGAGGCTAAAGAATCTCCATAAGTTGAGCCATAGAAACAGGTGCATCTTGATCTTTCGATTCTTCAACTGATGCAACCTTCTTTTCATCTCTTTTCTTTAATTTTGGACATTGAGGCCTATAGTGCTCCTCCGGTTCATGACAGTGATGACAAATCACTTTTCTTTTGTCAAACTCACCATTTTGCCTCCCAAAATGAGGTGGCCTATAGGTACGAGTATGATTCTTAGGCCTAGATACAGCTAGGATGGAATCATCATCAGCTTTAGAAGAACTTTTTCGGAGACGATTTTCCTCCATTGTTAATTCTTCAATAGTTTCAACAATAGAGGGAATTTTTTCTCGGTGAAGGAGAGTTGATTTGGTGGTTTCAAATTCCGGCCTTAATCCAGTTATAAACTGGTAGAAATGTTCAGCATCGAGTTGCTTTTGGCGAAGCTTGATGTCTTCGGCACAATGTCACTTTGGTTCCAAAAAGGAAAGTTCTTCCCAAAGTTCGGACAACCCATTGTAATATTCATGAATTGTTTTGTCTCCTTGAGTCATTATTCAAACTCTTTCTTGAAGATTGCACACATGTGCAATATCTTTAAGGGAATACATATTTTTAAGGTATTCCCATGCCTTATCGGCATGATCAAACTTGGCAAGACTTGAGCACTTTTTAATGTCAACGCTATTGATAAGCCATGACATTATCTTCGCATGAGCCATTCTCCACTCTTTTCATTTCTTCTCGTAAGAGGCTAGGGCATTGATTTTCTCTTCTTCCAATAGAGGAACATCTTTATCTCCCTCCTTTTTATTAAGAGATAGTTTACGTTCCGAATCGGAACCATCCACAATCCCCCATAGACCTTTTCCCCATATATGGTGCTTCATGATTGAAGCCCATGTTACATAGTTTGTATCGCTTAATTTCATAGGGATGATGGTGACTTTATCATTGTCATCCATCAATTACAAAGGGAGAAAAAAGAATAGGTAAAGAAGAGAAGAACAAAAAAGAAAATGCGAAAAAGAAAGAGATACAATATAACAAGATGTAGAGGCTCTTCTAATGAAGTGATAAAACACTTCTCTTCATGTGGCAAAACACTTTTGCAAAGGGCATGAAAACCGAGGCAGCTTTTCTCCAAGATCTAATATTCTCATCGCTTTGATACCATGCAATGAAATGAGAATCTTCCAACTAAGAACTTAGATCCGCAAGAAATGGTGTCTAGAAAGACACAATAGCAAAAACCCTTGAAAAGGGTATAATGGAAAACAAAAAGAAATAAAATATTCTTTTATTGAAGCAATATGAAATGCTTAAAAAGCATTACAAATGATAATCTTACAAGAGAGGGGTTTACCCCTATTTATACAAGAGCTAAGGGGAGAGCTCATAAGGAGCTCTCCCTTCTAGTCGTTGGACTAGTTCTAACGACTAGATTTTGGTTAAGTTCCAAGTGAAACTTAACCAAACTAGTATTATCTAGTTCCTATTGAACTAGATAATATTTGATATACAAAATAAAGAAAAATAAAAAATAAAATAGGAAAATATATATATATATATATAATAATAATAATATTATTATTATTATTATATATTTATATATATTACATTTTAACAAAAAATACTATAGCTCAAAGTTGTTCTTTGATCTTCCAAGGATCTTGCCCAATCAGTATCAATATAAAGATTTGTATCATAATGTCCATGGTTTTTGTATAGAAATACCTTCCCTGGATTCCTCTTTAGATACCTTAAAACCCTGTGCACTGTGGTCATGTGTGCCTGAAATGCAGCACGCATAGACCACAATCAATATGTATGCTAAGTCTGGCCTAGTAATAGCAAGATATATAAGCTTGCCAACTAGCCATTGATGCATCCGATTCCAAACATCCTTAAATACTTCTTCAGGTTCGAACTCCAGCTTATGATAATGTTCAATGGAACTGTCCACAACTCTATAACACACATTCTGGCGTCTTTGAGGAGATCCATTGAATACTTTCATTGCATGAGAATCATAGCCTTGATCAAAGAATCTCAATCCTAAGAAAGTAATAAAGGGCTTCCAAGTCTGATGTCAAATTCTTATTGCAGTCTCTCCTCTAGCCTTTTTATTTTTTCTTTATCAACTCCAATGATCACTATATCATCCAAGGTTTTAAAACCCGTGACTCGGAACTCGACTCGTGACTCGGCGGGTCAACTCGGTGACTCAGACCGGGTTTTGTTAACTTTTGATTTTAAAAGAAAAACAATATGTAATTTCTCTGAAACCATGTTTTTGAGTAAACATAGTCTCCAAATGTCTGTAAGAATATAAAAACAACTGCAAAGAGCTATAGAGGTTTGCTTGAATAATTGAATTTGATATTTATACAAGCACTTTGACTAATTCATGACTTGAATTAGAGGATTTGGTCACCATGAGTTCAGTCTGCTACTACCTAAGGTTCCTAAAATGGCCAATCATATATGCTAGCTTGTTTTAAAAGTTTTAATTCCCTCTCTAACAAATCCATAAATGTAAAACAGGGATATATGTGCATATTGAAAGTTTACAGAATGCCCAATATCAACATAAATAAGCAATTTTATCATGTATAAAACTATGCAGGAAATATATTAATGGCACAACTATAAAAAGACTACTAATATTTGAATATGTACAATGCTTGTTCACATAACAAATGGATGATGAAACCTAAATGCGACTTCCCATAGGCACAGTTGACCCGCCATATATAGTGAGAATCATTTCTTTAAAATATTTTGCTAGAATAAGTTGATAACATAGGGTGAACAGTAGTTCGAACAACATGGCGATTTTATTCTATGGATTTAAATGCTTTTTTATCTTTAAATGATTTTTATTTTCTTTTTTATACAAAATCTGGGGGTAACCGTGGTTAAAATATATGTACTTATATATTTCGAAACTGTAATTTGAAACTCAAAAAACAAATTTCAAACATCCCAAAACTCGCCCGAGTCAGGCCGAGTCAAGCCCGAGTTTTGGCAAACCGAGTTTGCCTTGCCGGGTTGACTCGCTGGAGGGGCGAGCCGAGTCGAGTCAGCAGAGTCAACGAGTTGACTCGACGAGTTTTAAAACACTGATATCATCTACACACATTATCGAAATAGATACCTCATTTCTCCTTTTCACAAAATAAAGTGTGATTACTCATTCTTCTCTCCAACTAAATTAAAAAATGGTCTTGTTAAAACAATCAATCAATGCTCTAGATGATTGTTTTATATAACGAATTGCCTTTTTTGAGCTTGCATACTTTCCTTTCATCTCCTTTGGGCCAGAAACCCGGAGGAGTTGTGTTCATGAGATATCCATGCAAAAATGTATTCCCATCCTTTGTGAGTTGCTAAAGTTCAGTTCAACATGGTCATAGGTGCACATGGTAATTTATTCCACGGATCTATATATCCCTTGACAACTAATCTCACTTTGAATATGTAACGATCCCAACTTATCCTCGTTAAAAGTGAAAAACTAAAATTGTGTGCATTTAATAGGGACATGCATGCAAAAAAGAACTCTGATAATAACTTAATAATTTATTCGTACATGTACATTGAATCATGCATCTTTACTGTTCTACATTAGTTCATGCATTCATACTTATTTTATCTCGTATGAAAATTGTTATTGCATAATACTTGTTGCAATTGCTTGAATGGAAAATTGGTTATGCAACTGTTGATGTTATATTCCTTTGAGTTTATGCATAAATTTGATTTATGCTTCTCTTTCTTTTTCAATTTTAAAAAAAAAAAATCGTACAAAGAATCTTTGGTTTGTACCGAGGGTTTCATATATTTTTCTCAGGACCCGAAACTCAATGATAGGGATGACTGCCACATGGAGCCTGCGAGATCATGTGACTTGTTTATGATATTTCCGTACAGTGTGGCTCTGGGTTACATTCTTTATTTTATTCCTTTTATCTGACATTCGTTTATTGATTAATAAAATTGGTTATTCTTTGGTTGATTCAACGTAAGATCACTTGTGGTTTGGTAGTTGTTAAGTCTATGAGGCCTCAGATCCTTAAATTTTGGTTTCTGCAATTGTTAAAAAAAAATCACTTTTCACGAGGATAAGTTGGGGTCGTTAGAGTTGGTATTAGAGTCAGACCACAAAATCTTACATTGAACTATTTTTGTGTACCAAATTGTCTTTGTGTAAGACAAGGTTTATATTTGAGCCCTGTCAAAAAGTCATAACTCGTACTCCAAAAACAGCCACAACTAGTAAGAGCAACCATATACATTCATCCTTACTGTTGTGAAATTGCTTAATTTCTATGCTTTTAACCTTAGGGATAATTTGTTTTAATTCCTTATTTGTGAATTAAAAATCCGATGTCATTGTATGATTGTGATTTATGTGGGGATCAATTCTAAAGGGGTAGGTTTGATTAAGGTATAAATTTCTGATAATTTTTCATCTTTAGATGTATACTCGGGCCCGAACTTCTTCTGGTGCTCCCACTGACTCGTAGAAGTGGAGGGATTTCATTGTGAATACCCTCAACACCCTAGCAACGACGGTGACCACACATCTCCAGGCGCAGGTGGTGCAGCAGACAACGTGTGTTCATCCCGCCGATGTCACTCCGAACACCGGCGTAGTCACGTTAGAGAAGTTTCTGAGGTTGGACCCGCCAACCTTCTCTAGAAAGGCTGACTCGGAGGCAGTTAAGAGTTGGGTCGAGGAGATCGAAAGAGTGTTTCGCGTCCTGCCTGTGCCCGAGGATAGGCAGACTGATTTTGGCACGTACTGACTGAAGAGCAATGGCAAGAAGTGGTGGGACACCCTGCGATGGGTGAAGTACATTGGTGTGGAGGACATCTCCTGCGAGACATTCAGGGAGGAGTTCCTAGATGCATATTTCCTTGCTTATGCCCGAGAACGTATGCAGTAGCAGTTTCTCGAGTTAGTTCAGAGGAACATGAGTTTGGTGGACTACACCACCAAATTCCAGTGTTTTGAGTGCTATTGACCGAACTTGTTTGTTGATGATAAGTCGAGAGCGGCGAAGTGCGTGTGTAGATTGAAGGACAATCTTCGAGTTCATGTGATGACGAGTCGCCCTACGACTTTCAGCGATGTGATCAAGTCTGTATCCATCTTGAACGAGTGAGAACGGTTCAAGGGTGGATCGCAGAAAAGAGGCGGCAACGAGAGTGGCACCAGTGGCGGTGCGAAGAAGAACCCACCTGCAAGCAGCAAGGCGCAGGGGGGCGAAGCGAAGAGGCAAAAGACCCAATAGGGGCATTGGTAGAGGGCCCAACAGAGGCAGTAGCAGGGGAAGGTCCAATCAATATGTCGGAGGTGCAACAAGAGTCATCTTCAGGGCGCTTATCCATTCTTAAGGGGGTCTGCTACCAATGTCAGCAGCCTGGACACATCGCCTCTTATTGTCCGAACAAGCCGACAACTTAGGTAGGACAGCCTCAGCAGTAGACGCAATGGACTAACAGGAGAATGTACACAGCCACAACCATTGTACAGTGCGATCAAGTCGACCTGATCAAAGGTATATTCGTAGTCGCTGACCACTTTGCTCGTGTGATGTTCGATTCGGGTGCTACACATTCGTTTATCTCATCTTCTTTTGCAGGTTTGCTTGACCTTGTTCTGTCTAGCCTAAACAAGGCTCTCGATGTGATGTCTCTGATGAGTGTGTCTACTCGTTGTGAAAAGTATCTTCAGTTTGAGTGGTCATCGAGGGTGCATGAGTTGTCTGCCGACCTGATCATACTGGATATGACCTTCTATGACGCCATTCTGGGTATGGACTGGTTGTCCAGACACAATGGTACCTTCTAGTGTTGAAGAAGAAGGTTTTGCTGGAGCGCCCCGACTTGTTTGTGATGGTATTCCAGGCGACTAGGCCGGTGAGTGAGGTGAAGATCTCCAAGTACCACAAGCAAGGTTGTATGGTGTTCTTGGCCAATGCGTTCGCGAAAAACAGTCAGGCGACACCTTTGGAGCAGTTGAACGTGGTGCGTGAGTTTCCAAATGTCTTTCCCGAAAACTTACCTGATTTGCCACCTCACAGAGAGATTGAGTTTTCGATCGAGCTAATGCATGGTATGACACAAATTTTATGTATGACATATCACATAGCATCACGTATAGTTGCCCCGATGACTCGGCTTTTACAAAAGAGGGTGAAGTTTGTTTGGTCACCTCAGTGCGAGGAAAGCTTGCAGGACCTGAAGAGGAGGTTAACCTCGCCCCAGTGTTGTCTTTGCCTTATGGAACGGGCGAATTCGTAGTGTACAGCGATGCTTCGGGGACCGACTAGGTTATGTCTTAATGCAACACGGGAAGGTCATCGTGTACGCTTCTCGATAGATGAAGGTGCACGAGAAGAACTACCCCACGCATAACTTGGAGTTAGCGGTTGTTGTCTTCGCGCTGAAGATCTAACGTCACTACCTGTATGGGGAACAGTTCGAAGTCGTTTTCGATCACAAGAGCTTCAAGTACATTTTAACGCACTGTGATTTGAATTTGAGGCAGTGCATTAGTTGGAGTTCTTAAAGGACTATAAGTTCTCCATCGCCTACCACCCTGATAAGGCGAATGTAGTGGCAGACGCGCTCAGCAGGAAGACTTCAGTCACAACAACCAGCTTGATCGAGCACAATTGGGACTTGATCGAAGAGTTTGTTAGGTGGCAGTCGTTTGCATATGATTCCAGACGCATCCTTTGTGCTGGGATGCAGGCGCGACTTGAGATTATAGACCGTATCGAAGAGCTTCAGTCGGCCGATCTGGAGTTTGAGAAGTTGTACGTGAGTGCCCAGAATCCTGATGCACAGTTTTGCAGTGAGGAGAACGGGACCATCATGTTCGGAGACAGATGATGGGTTCTGAAGGCATTATGGGAGGAGCTGATAAGTGAGGCCCATTGGTCAAGGTATTCCGTTTACCCTAGTTCTACCAAGATGTTCAAGGATCTCCAACAGACTTAATGGTGGAACAGGATAAAGCAGAATATCGCTGAGTTCATGTCTCGATGCCTCACCTACCAACAAGTGAAGATCGAGCATTAGAGGCCTGGTGGACTACTTCAGTCGCTTGACATTCCAAAGTAAAAGTGGGACGATATCTCGATGGACTTCATCGTGGGGTTGCCGAGGACTCGTCGTCAGTACAATGCCATCTGGGTGATAGTAGATCGGTTGACGAAGAGTGCCTATTTTCTGCCGATCAAGATCAGTTAGAGTTTAGAGAGTCTAACAGACCTGTACGTGAATGAGATTGTCTGACTTCACGGGTGCCACGTTAGATCATGTTAGAATTAAACCCTCGCTTCACATCCCGATTTTGGCGTCAATTGTAGAAGGCCCTTGGTACCACGTTGAAGTTCAACATGACTTTTCACTCACAAACTGACGGGCAGACAGAGCGCTTGAGGATATGCTTAGAGCGTGTGCGTTGGATTGGGCAAGAGTGGAATAGGCATGTGAAGTTTGTAGATTTCTCGTACAATAACTGTTACCATGCTAGTATTGGTATGGCCCCGTACGAAGCTCTATATGGCAGACCATGCAAATCTCTGGTGTCCTGGGATGAGGTTGGAGTGAGAGCAGTGGAGTCTCCAAAAGCCATCCAGCACTACTCGGACCAGGTGCGATTGATCCGACAGAGGTTGTTCGCAGTGCAGAAAAGGCAGAAGAGCTATGCCGATCAGCAATGTAGGGAGCTCAGTTTTGACGTGGGTCATCATGTGCTTGTCCGGATCTCGCCTACAGAGAGTGTGTTCAGGTTCGAAAAGAAGGGAAAGTTGAGCCCTCGGTATGTTGGACCTTTCGAGATCCTCAAGTACGTTGGCAAGTCAGCTTACCGTGTGGCGCTTCCTCTACAGTTTTCCCAGATCCACGTCTTCCACGTCTCGATGTTGAAGAAACCCCTTAAACGTGATCAACTACGAGGCAGTCGAGGTACAACCTGACTTGACGACAGAGGAGAGACCGGTGGAAATCGTAGATCGCCAGGAGAGGATACCGCATAGTAAGACGATCCTGTTCGTGAAGGTGCGTTGGCAGAATCACGAACTAAACGAGTGCACTTGGGAGCCTGAGGCCGACATGCATGACCACTACCCACATTTATTTGGTACGTTCTAATTTCGTAATATCGTGTGTTTTTCTATTTTAAATTTTTTGAAAATTTAGCTAAATATTTTGTAAGTTGATAGAAATCTTCGATTTTTGGTGGCGTCAGCTGAGTCTGGGCATGGCCCAAGACCCATTGACAAGACCGAAATGAAACAAATAATATTTGTAAAAAAGTTTGTTTTTGACCTTTAAAATCAAGCAAAAATTGAGTGAAAATCAGCTTAAATTTAGGCAAAATTCAGAGGCGAAAATTAGGTAGTATATCATTAGATGCATCTCGTAATTCTGAGAACGTTGATATTTTGTTTTTTTGAATTTGGGATACGATTGGCCCGAAAATCGCATTTTTTCAAAAATGACTCGCCTCTATTTTACCATTTTCTGGATTTGATCGGATCAGATTTGATCTGTTTGATCCGAGTTGATATGGATTTGGACCCAATCCAAGACCCATATTAATTAAGATCTAGTCCAAGTTGGGATCCATATGAATTTGGATCTTGGGTCTGAATCCAAATTCGAAATTTAAGTCCAACCAATTTAAAGCTTTAAATTCAATTAAAAGGTTAAATTGAGCAAAATTCCATGCTAAGAAGACTCCTAAAGAGGGGACACCCTCTGGAACATTCTTAAAATTTATTATTTAATAAAAATATAAAAATTAATAAAATTCAAAAATTTTATTTTGGATATGGTGGAGTTCTACATTTATCGAACTCTACCTATTGACGTCACCCTCTAGAAAGATCCCAAGGTGGTTAGAGATAAATAAAAATAAAAAAATTAAATAGATAAAAAAGGTAGTTAAAAAGAGAGGTGGTTAAAGAGAGATAGAGTTCTACACTTGTAGAACTCTATCCTCTATTTGGATATAGGACTCTAGAGAGGCGTCACCCTCCAGAGGAGCCCATAAATTAATATACTACCAAAAAAAAAAGAAAGAGATAAAGTAGAAAATTTTAGAGAAGCTTATATAAGGGCTAAGTTTTTCTCCCCCTCTAGAATCATTATTCTAGAGAGAGAGAAAGAGAAAAAAAAGAGAACAAAGTTAGAAAGGAAAAAGAGAAGGAAGTAGAAGAAGAAAGAGAAGAAGGATAGATCATTTTCCGTTCTGATCGTCCGACGAATATTTTTTGGTTGTTTTTCCGTCTTCGATCCAAGGTACGGGTTCCTCTCAAGGTTCGAACGGGGAAGAAACAAGTGTAAATTCGATTTATGCATAAATATTCATGGCAAAAAGAAAAATCTATATATATGTATTCATTTATATAGTGACGAGTTTTGTTTTTTATCTAGATGATTTCCCTAAAGTATTAAGTTCTAAAATCTTGTATGATTCCATAGTAGTTGATATCCTTGAATTTGGGTTGAATATGCATGTTAACAAATTTCCCTGTTTATGCATATGAATCCCTAGAGGGGTATCATCCTCTAGAGGAGCCCAACCATTATATAAGACTCAAAAAATAGAAGGAAAGAGAGAGAGAGAAACTCGTGGGAGAGGAGAGAGAAAGGAAAAAAGGGAAGAAAAGAAGGAAGAAGGATAAAAGATCTTCCGTTCCAGGCATCTGATGATTTTTCTGCTCTTTTTCAATCTCCGATCGAAGGTACGGGTTCCTCTTTTAATTCGAACGGGGAAAGACATTTTAAATCAGATTTATGTGTAGGTTCTAAATGGAAACATAATAAATCTGATTTTTTTTACATGTTCAATTACATGCCTTGATGTATGATGGCATGAAACTCGGCTCTCATGAAAACATGGGTTGTTTCTCCAGTTATTCATGTTCTACTACTGATTCTTTTGCAACAGCATGCTAATCATATGTATAAATATACATAATATATATATATATATATATATATATATATATACAGCTAGTGATCGACAATATATTTGGGTGATCCAATGCAGTTCTGAGTTGGGTTGGGATGTGACCCAACCCAGGCCTGCCGCAAGGACCCATATATATATATATATATATATATATATATATATATATATATATATATATATATAGTGTGTGTGTGGGGGGGGGGGGGGGGATTGATCTTGCATCGACTGGCGTGTCATGGTTTGATTTGGACCAGATCTGGTCCAAACCAGACCTGACGCTGATTTCCAACATGACTGAATGTGTTTTTTTTTTAAGATGTCATATTGGATGTGTTTTAAGCTGGCATATTTAAGATTGTTATATTGGTCGTGTTTTTTTTTTAAACTGTGATGATTTCGGGTGACTGGTCAGACCCAGATACACGCTATATCGGATGCTAGCCAGACCCAAAAATATATTGATTTCGAGTGACTGGTCAGACCCGAATACACGCTGTATCGGGTGCTAACCAGACCCACAACACATGCAATTTTTGAGTAATTGATCAGACCCGAATACATGTATTGGGTGCTGACTAGACACGAATACATGCTGATAAGACCGGTTTACACGAGGATGTTGATAACTATGTTTGCAAGTCTGTCATCAAGTTGTGTTTATATATCTGCAGAAAATCAGTGATGGTTAAAAATGATTTCGAAAATAACAATATTTGAATTGTTGTATGTGTGTATGTTATTTCTCTGCATAAATATGCTTCAGCAGAGTATTTCCAGCATGTTATTTCTTTGCATAAATATGCATCAGCAAAGTATTTCTAGTAATTTATTTTTTTGCGTATATATGCATTAAACATGTGATTTATTTGGTTTTCTTTGGGTTGTTGTAGCGCAGGCCAATGCTGCACATTTATGTGCAGCATTGGCCGTTGTCCACCGCCTTTGGGCTGCATGTTTCTTGCATGAGAAACATGCTGCCAACAACATGCTAATGTTATGTGCATCGTGGCAGCATAAAAATGACTCGAAAGTTATGTTTTGTATCCCGAGCATGCTCAAATTGGTTACACGAATGGAAAAAATGTTTATTGGCTATGTATGATCATGCAAATGAATATTATATTGGCATAGATGTGCATATCATGAACACAAAATTTCTGAAGTTATTTTGATGTTGAACTAAAGTGATCATATGCATGTTGGGATGTTATGCATACAATGAATCATGAAATAATGCATGTTGTACGCATTTGTTAGTATGCATGTGCAGTTTGTGTTGTATGTACATTCTTATGGTGTATGAATGAATGTGCATTGTGAACATGTTTCAATAGTTGTCTGCGTGCATGTTCACAGAGAATTTTGCTTAAGATGCATCTGTGGTCATATGTGAACAACTGTAGGTCGTGTGGGCCAAGAGCATGTGTTGCTCCAAGATTATTGTTTATGCATTGCAAAATTTATTCTGGAAATTATTAGCTTTCTAAATTAATTAGAGTGTTAAAATTGTAGTGGGTCAGGTCTCGTGTTGTGTTTTGCATGTTGATTTGCAAAACGATTCTTTGGTAAAGAATTTGATATTTTGTTAAAAAAATAAAAGAGATAAGTAGTGTAATTAATATTTTCCTAAATGTTCCTTCCAAAGTGTGGAAATCCTGAATGGCGGTTTTGAAAAAAACGTAAGGATACTAAAACTCTATGTGTGTGTTTCTCCCCCTAAACATGATATGTTGGTTCGCCTCCCAGGCACGGTTTTAGGGAGTTTTCAGTCACTTTGCATGGGGGTGGTTTTGTAGACACAACTGTTGTTATTGCTATACCAAGAAAGTGGCATCAGTGGATGTTGATTTTTCCTAGTGTCCCGACATTAGATGTTGATTTCTAATGTTCAGATGGATGGTGTTTGTAATATCGCGTATTTTAGTACTTAGTCATTTTATAATTTTAACAAAAATTTGGCTAAGTCTGGAAGAAAAATCGTTTGAAACTTGATTTTTAGACTGATGTCTTGGAGTTTGGGCTTGGCCTAGGTCTCATCGACAAGGTCGAGGCGAGCCAATTGAAACGTGGGAAAGAGTTTTAGTTTTGACCTTTAAATTCAAGCAAAATTCAGGTTATTTTCAGGCAAAATTCAAAATTTGGTATTCTTGTAATATATTGTTGGATGCGTCTCAAAATTTTGAGCGCAACAATATTTTACTTTCCTGAATTCGAGTTTCGGTTTGCCCGAAAATTGCGTTTTTCTGAAAATTGAGCAGTTTGTCGAAAGGGATCTGAAGTTGGATCGGATTGGATCCAAGGCCTAGGATCCAAATTTTTATGGATTTGGGTTCTATTTAGGTCCTACTTAAATCTGGATTTGATCTAGGTCTTGATCCATTTTCGTTTTGGGTATGGGTTTGGATCTTGGATCTGGATCCAAATCCAAGTCCAACGTTTTTCCAGCTTTAAATTCAATACAAAACCTTAATTTGGGGTTTATTAAGGTTAAGAAGCCTTTAAGGTTAATTTGGTTATTTTTAGATAATTTTAATTAATTAATAATTAAGAATTAATTAATTAATATCAATTCCGAATTTTATTTTTGGGCTGAGTGGGACTCTCTAAAAGAGTCCCTATTCTTACCTAAGAGAGGTTAAGAAAAAGTTTTATAAAAAGTGAAAATTTTAAAAAATAAAATAAAAAAGTCAACTTTTCGGAGAGTTTTAAAAAGTTTGGAAACTAGGTAGAGAAAGAGTCCCTTTTTGGGAACTCTTTTACAAAAGGCTGGAGAAGGGGGAGACGTCACCCCCTCCCACTCATTATTTAAAGGAAAAAAGAAAGAAAGAAAGAAGGAAAAGAGACAGAAAGAGGAAAGGAGGAAGAAGGAGGAGCTCAACTCTTCAGCCATCCGTTGATTTTTCCACTATCTACCTCCTTAGTCCTTTCAATTTTTGCAAGGTATGGGTACTCTCTCTTGAGATAGGTGAGAAATCGAATGCCGATTCGATTCTCATGCTTTACCTTGCGTAAACCATGGTAAAAGAGTAGATCTACGTGATCCCTCTAAGGTACACGGAAGAGGATCTATGGATCCCTTTTCCATGTACGTATTTTGGTTCTTCCATCCTCTCAAAACTAAAATTCTGTACATAGTTATTTTTTTTGTTAAAACAGAAATTATTTCATGACTAGAAATAGTTATTCATGTGTTCTTTTACTAATATTGTTGAGGCATAAAATAGGATATGAAATCCATGGTGTATGCTTGTAATGTGCAGAAAAACGTGGATGTAATGGCATGCTCATAAGTTTAATAATCAGGCTGAATTGTTTTTGACACGCATATGTTTGGATTTTGTTTATGGTCATACATGAACGTAACCATGTTTAAGCAATGAATATTTGGAACATAAACCTCTAAATGCATGCCTGGGTAAACTTAGCTAGGTTTTATTAAATGCTTTCCATCCATATGTAAACCGTAATTATGTTTAGTTTTACAATAATAAAGTGGGTCATTTTAGGACCCATGAATTTTTCTTTTGGACCCCAGGGTCTGGACGAACCAGCCAGCCAAGCATGGCTAGGCTGGCTCGGTCTGGTCAGACCTGTCGCTGTGCTGACAGGTCTGCCAGGCTTGGCTGGACTGAATCCAGCCGGCCTGGCAAGGGCCTGCCAAGACACAGGGCTCGGCCGAGTGGTTTGGCTGAGCCGGCCCGAGTTGTATAAATAAATAAATAAAATTTAGAGGCTGATTAGACACGCAGCCCATGGTAAGTTAACACGTGTGTATTTACTGAAAAAAAAAGGATTATGCAGATGCACGTAGTATTGGTAGCTATTATGTTGTGCTTGTCTGCCAAAAGATAGTAGTGAGATGCATGCTATGTAAACATGAGTCTATATATATATAAATAAGTAAACTTGCTTCCATATGTACAGACTCTGATAGGCTCGCATATTACACCTGTACAGTGATTTTTGACTTGCAAACAGTCATCCTGCTTTATCTGAGCTCTGATGCCTAGGTTTGTACAGGAAGTTGTCGGCCTAAGCTTAGAGAGTGTTAAATAAATACAAGGCCTTGAAGGCCAATTTATAGGAGAACATGAGCACTTGGGGACAGTCCAAGGTGACTGTTGGGCTGCTCCCAACGGTCAGATTTCTGACCGTTGGGAGCCGCTCCAACAGTCACATTGGAGCTGCTCCCAATGTTACAAAAATAGAGACCTGAAAAGAAATAAAAAATAGAAAAATAAAAAGAAACAAAAAGAGGATTGTCAGCCCCTATTGGGCTGATGCCTATTACAGTGAAAGTACCAAAATACCCTTGATGAGTATTTTGGTTTACAGCACATTAAGCATACATATGCATATATGTATATGTATACATATACACATATGTATATGCATATCTTATCATATCTTAATACCCCCCAACCCCCGAAAACCCAATTTTTTTAGAGGACCAAAATAGACTCAGTCAACGCTGTAATGCCCCAAAAATCCAGGACTTGTAACTTTTAGAATAGTTTAGAAAGCTTTGAAATCATACAATTTTCAGAGTCTAAATAGTACTTCAGCGAAAAATGATATTTTTAAAACAACAAGTCGATGGACCTTGAGCGCATTACAGCGTAAACTTTCCTTTACCGAATTTCGCACAACTATTGAAATCAAATGGTTTTAGAATGCAATTTCCATGATTGAGAATTTGTTTGTTGAAAGAAGTTTACTAAAACAGTTTTAGTAACTCAAGGTTTAATAAAAAGAGAAATTTTGAAATACATTTTATACCAAATTTACCAACATGTCCTCAGGAGCGAAACGTCAGGGAAAGAGCTTTATCTTGATCTCATCACGTCATCGTGCCATCGCAGACTGTATTACCTATCCATTACCTCACCATAAAATGGGTCAGTTTCACTAAAAACTGGTAGGTGCACAGACTGGACAATATTGAACATAATTAAGCAGAATAATTTAATATGTCAAGTAGACAGGCAATTATATAGCAATTTAATTTTAACAGATTCACGGAGCAACTATCATGAGCACAATGTTAAAATTATTACAAGCATTTTACTGGCACAAGTAGGCTAACTATTACAAGCAAAGAACTGCATAAGAAATTTAACCAGCAAAATACAATGCTTCATCAACCACACACACAATTCCATAAGTATTGAACTTGTTGTACACTATAACTGTCATACGCGCATAACTCAACAGATTGTGTAATCGGATTTAAATTATGTTTTGATATTAACTGGCCAAGTGGGTACGCACAAGGCACGACTCTAGAAACAGCCTAGACTGATCCGAGGGTTTATTATGCTATGTATTTTATGATAACCTGGATACCTGACTGAGTCCGCACCTAAGGGGACGGTCGGTGACCAAGAGAGAAGTCCCCAAAGCAGCATAAACAATGGATGCATCCCAATCATGGAGAGCTACCACCTAGGATAATTATGGTAGTTCCCTTCCCCTAACTCCGATGACTGGGGAAGCTGAGTCTTTTGCTCGTAACTGCCATTAATGGCTTGTCCAATGAGTACATCAGGGTTAGTTAACTGAAGACCCATTCTACATACTCTGGTCTTTCGACCCAACTCGAGTATCTTGCCGGTGAAGGTGGAATCATCACTTATTTAAGTGATCACAGCATTTTGTTATTTGCACTCACCGAGGTTGCCACAACCTACTCATCCAATCATCGCAACATAAGAAGACGTACTTGTCAAAAAGTACGGTCGTACCTATCAAAAGTACGGCTACGATGAAAGGGAAATGGTTCCACAAAAAAAAACCCAACAGATATCTACAAAAGAATCAATACAACACAGTTTGGCAAGATAAGTCTTGAATTCATTTCAACAATATTTTGCATATTTCATGATACAAAGTCGTCTCGGATCTCTCGTCCGATCAAGAAAGTACTTAACATGTTGTGCATGTCTAAAAGTACGCTACACTGAAAAAGGGAGGTGTGTAGGCTTCTCAAAAGGAACACCCAACACACAACTTCATAACGATCCAAAGAATATAGGAGTGCTCATTTGGCACGATTCATCCTTGAAAGCCATAATGCCACATTGAGTCATTCACACAAGGCACATCATCATCAATCTTGCATCCAAAATTTATCTTAATATTGACATGATTCGCACGACACGCGACACTAAGTTTAATAAATGAAGAATGGGTCCTTCAACAGAACCTCACTCGATCACAGGCTCCTGCCCCCAATCGGGGTTATTCAAATTGAGTTGCAACTTGAATTGAGGTTATAAAACATTTCTCCCAAGTGTGGACTTGGGAGGGCCCAAATGTGACTTCGCAATCCTGCGAGACTTAAAACTTAACTTTGCAAAAGTTGTGCAATTTGAAGAGCACTGGGTTGGCAGAAGGAAACTGGCTTTTAAAGAACTGCAATGCACAAGCACAACTTCTAGTGTTTTAAAAACAAGTGATAACAGGATAGGCACAAGGCTACATTAATGTAAGTACATATTTACCATAACGGTGAGCATATGCAGGTTATAACATGACAAGCAACTTTCGACTTGCGATGCCGCACATCGAGGGAAAAACACATAAGTAATACACGAGGTACAAAAACCATACCTTTGCCACTTAGATAGGCAAACACATAAGGTCATAAGTAATACATGAGACACGAAGTCGTAACTCACTCAAAGGAAACGTGCAGGCAAAAACGTATGCAAGCAAACAAGAGCATAGGTATTGCACGAAGTACGAAACCACACCTCAAACTCATAAGCAACTATGCAAAATAATGATCGAATAATGAAATTGTACCTCGACCCATGAGCATGCAAACAAGAAAATACACAATATAGAAGCAATATAACTCTAAGCATGTCTAGCATGGGCATCTTGATTATTTCAACTTAAATAGGTTCATCTATTGCCCTTTGTGCGACTTTACCCTAGCTCGGAATGTTGTGTAGCTGCGTACGCCTACGCGTGAGGATAATACGAGGGTCGGACCGCGGAGCACGAACGAGGCCTGTTGCGTAAACTGCAAAGGTGTAACACCCGAAATTTAACCCAATTTTTTTTTTTTTTAAAGCGGAAACAACTAATAATTCTCGGGTTAAGCATTTCAGAACGATACAGGAAGGTAAAAGCAAACCACACCATTTATTTCCACTTTAATAATAATAAAATCCAACATCAGAGTTGTCACATTGTGAGTCTCAAAACAAAAATCTCAATCTGAAAGAAAGCAGAACCGCCAAGGAACAAATAGATCAAGTCTCGGTCAGCGCCTCATCCCGCATCGCTCATAGAACTACTTTTCTCCTGAAAATAATAGAAATTATAGGAATTAGACTACCACGTCTAAGTAGGAAAACTGTAATTATTCTTGCAAGTAGATCATGTGTCAAGTGTGATGTGGGTGCCGTGTTTGAATTACAGTCTAAACATAAACACATAAGGAATTCGATGCAATAGCAATCATAGATATATATCTGAATAGACAGATAGATTATGTAACAGTTATACTTGAGCACAAAAAGCAATTTAAGCAACTACGACAATCAAACAAGGTATTAAGCAATTAAAGCAGAAATTACACTAACATGAACAACATCCATAATATGAGTAAATACACAATTCAGGATGTCGTTTCATCATAAGCACCGAATATAAAACATGATGAAAGAGTAAGCAATTGTCTCTTTAATGACTCCCACACAGTGATACCTAACTGTTCTAGTAAATGTTTATCTTTTCTTATCCCGCGGGTACACACGGGCCAAGGCAACCATCACAGAAGAAAATGTCCGGGGGTATATTATTCAGGGTTGTTTTATTAACCCGAACATTCTAACTGTGACTGAAATCCCAAGGGAGCGGCCAGTGACCGAGAGAAACTCCCAAAGGCCAAAACCAAAACAGGATGCATCTCTAACTTCTGCAGAAGAACATGGATCTACCACCTAGGACAAAATTGGTAGTCCGGGTCCCTCGACTCTGAGGACTGGGACCAATGAGTCGCTTTACGCTCGAAACTAACACATGTCCCCAGAGTTTTGTACCACCCACCCTCTCCAAGGTAAGCCCGAATCTGAGTAAGTTAATCTTTTCATTTAATTAATTTCCCGAAGTATGGGGCATTTCCCCAACTTCTTTCTACTATCATAGTAGTAGGATCTTCAACCTTAGTCATCTTACCAAGGTGCAGAGTATAGTCCCAATCATTTGTCTTATTAATTGCATAACCCACCCAAAGTGCTCCGGTGCCTTTAAACCAGTCAAGCACAAAAGTTATTATTTAGTTTCATTACCAATATACTTGAACCAGGCCACGTACCTACATTAGGTACGTAACCCGTATCGGGTAGTCCAATCTGTCTTGCCCATTAGGCAAGGCACAAGTCCCAAGATTGCCGCGTGCACCAGGTTATGTGTTGAGTCAACCTTTAATCTATGACAGTTTCTATGTATGCTCCGTATAATTTATTATCATGTAGGGTCTCAATATTGAAATGAAAATTTCCCACACACATGGTAACTACCGGTATCTTCAACAGCTAACATGGGTTATCATAAACATGCCATATCTCACAGCATAAGACATAGACAAAAAAAATAGGCTAACAGGAATTTACCTAAACAAGTTAGGGTCTACATAATGGAATAGTTTCAATCGGCCAGCATAAACATGCCATGTTTTACAGGATGAAACCATTAGCATCTGTGTTCAACATAGGTTTACAGGATAAAATAATCAACATTGGCTGATCATAAACTATGCTAAGTTCAGCATAACTTTACAGCATAAAGTAATCAACATCAGACAATCATAAACTATGATAGTTCAGCATAGCTTTACAAACTAAAACAATCAACATCGGTTAATCCTAAACTATGCTAAGTTCAGCCACTATCTTGAATGCCAGCTCTCCAATTGTCATTGCTTTTAACAAAACAACATGCTGATATAAAGGTACGCAATATCCCATAATAGCTAAAGAATGAGCAGCAGAGGAGCTAATTTGATTACTGTACTTATTCAGCAACTACATGTGTGTTTTCGTGCAATACCATGTATAATCAAATAGGGTATAATCTGAACATATAACTGTGCAACGTACAAAAAAAAAAACATGTATATGTGCGATTTATGAAATAGAATATAACCGAAAACCTCTACTCTGTGTTGGGCATGAAGTAACATATAACCAGAACTCGAGCAGGACCTGTACTTTGATTTTAAAAAAAATGAATTAAATGAAAACACTGGAATTAAGCATGCATTCTACATTAATCGATCAGATGACAAAAGGTCACAAGGCTTGTACAACTGCCTGCAGTATCGCACAATGATTCATCAATTGAAAGCAACAAACTTACGCATGCATTTCAAGTTAACTAATCAGAATCTACCAATGTATGCAGTTATCATAAACTAATTAGAATATCTCAAGGCGAGCAGTTATTGTTAACTAAATTGAACGAATCCATATGAACAGTTGTTGTTAACCAATTAGAATATATCGATGTATGCAGTTAATGTTAACTAATGGAAATACAATAAGACAAAGCCTGGTTTATATGTGAAAACCCAAATAAAACTTATTAATTAAGTACATAACCCTAATTAAAACTATGTAATCTGATTGAGTGCCCTCTGTGTACGTTATCAACAAGCTAATAATCCTACTAGTTAATCATTTGCTTTAGTAATAACAATATTTCATGTACAGATTTCTTAGATGCGAAAAAAATAAGGGATTCACATTCAAAAGAACAAAATGTAGGAACTACATAACCTATGGGTCATCTGTATGACATATTTAGCTTAACAAAAGAGGATATACTACTAAATCATACCAGATGTAATTAACCATTTTTCCTTTTTTTTTCATAACAATCTGAAACCCCCAAATCGTAGATTTGGGGTTTTCGGTTTGGAGGTGGCAGACGACCCCAAATTGGGGATCTCCTTGAACAGCAAGGAACATATACAGCTATTTAGGGGTTCGAGAATCCCCTGACAGGACTCAGCCAACATTTTATCCCATTCGCAGTCCCTTTCCTTTTATTGTACGCAGCCCCCATTTTATCAGTCGATTTGGGTTTTAGACAACTCGTACCCCACCAAACCCATGATGAACCTGAAAAACAATCACAGAAACCCTACCATTTTCCCGGTGAGGTTGTTGCGGCAGCTACGAGAGGGGTCGGTCGGCCTGGACAGCACCACCACCGGCGAGGTTGGCTCCTCACTGCAAGGCCTCGAGCTGCGGCTTGGGATTGGAGGGAGCTTCGAGGTTTAGAAAGGTAGAAAAGGGTGAGAGAGAGAATGGAACAGCGAGAGAGGGAGAAGGAAGAGGTCGGGGTCCCCCTTTGTAGGTGGGTGGCCCCCCCCCAAAAAGGAAGGGAAGCACACCCTCCCGGCGGCTGCGGGGTGCTTCCCCACCTCCCATCATCTTAGGTGTTAGGGTTCGGCTGAACCCTAACACTCGTTATCGCAGGGGAGAGGGTTTCCCCTCAAAAGAATTTTATCGGGCAACCCATATCGGGTTGCCCCCCCCCCCCCTTATTAACCCCTCTTTAATTTTTAACAGGGGGGGTGGATCGGGTCCGGGTCCGAACCACGACCCGAAATGCTGGACCCAAATTTGATTTGGGTCCGGGTCGCTTAAACAGCAGTGGACCCAAAGGTTGGATCCACTTGGGTCTGAACCGAGTATTTGAAATATTTAATTTCTTAAATATTTATTTATATAATATTACTAAAATATTCTAATATCCGAAATTTTCTTTTGGGTCCAATAACGGATCCTAGGCCCGAATCCACATAATTCTTAAGTTTTAGTGCAAAATTTGTGGTTCTTACATCCTTTCCTCCTAAAAAAAATTTCGTCCTCGAAATTTACCTGTCGTTGTTTACTCGAACAGCCCGGGGTATTTTTCTCGCATATTAGCCTCCGGTTCCCACGTGCTTTCATCGATGCCATGGTGCTGCCATCTCACCTTAACGAGAGGAATGGTCTTTGATCTCAAGACTCGCTCACTTCGTTCCAATATCTCCACTGGTTTTTCTTCCATTGTTAGGTCTTCCCTTATATCTACGTCCTCGTATTGGATGACATGCGACGGATCTTGAAGATATTTTCTTAACATAGATACATGGAATACGTTATGTATCTGAGCATACTGAGGAGGTAGGGCTATACGGTAGGTTGTTTCTCCGACCCGTTCCAAAATCTCAAAAGGTCCGACATATCTGGGACTCAGTTTTCCTTTCTTACCAAAACGAAACACACTTTTGGTGGGTGATACCTTCACAAAGACTCGATCCCCCACATCAAAAGTGAGCTCCCTGCGCCTTTGATCTGCATAACTCTTTTGTCGACTCTGGGCTGTGAGCAGTCTATCTCTTATCATCTTTATCTGTTGGGTGTAATGTTGTAACACGATTGATGATTCTACTGACCGTTCTCCAATTTCATCCCAATACACAGGTGATCTACATGGTCTCCCGTACAGAGCTTCGAAAGGAGCCATGCCAATACTCGCATGGTAACTATTATTGTAAGCATATTCGGCTAGAATAACATGCTTGTCTCACTCACCTTTCCAATCCAGCATACATGCTCGCAGCATATCTTCTAGTGTCTGGATAGTCCTCTCTGATTGTCCGTCAGTCTGGGGATGAAAAGCGGTACTCAGCTTCAGTTTCGTACCCAAGGCCTGTTGCAACTGACCCCAAAACCGAGAAGTAAATCGAGGATCTCGATCTGATATAATAGAGACTGGTACTCCATGTAGTCGAACAACCTCTCTGATGTATAAGTCCGCTAAGCTCTCGAGGGATTGATTTATTCGTATGGGTAGAAAATGAGCCGATTTCGTTAGTCGATCCACTATTACCCATATCGCGTCATGTTGTTTCCGTGTTTTCGGCAAACCCACCACGAAGTCCATGGTGATTTCTTCCCATTTCCACTGTGGAATCTCCATTTGCTGCATCATTCCACCAGGTTTCTGATGTTCTACCTTGACTTGCTGACAAGTCAAACACTTCGAGACATAACTTGCGACCTCACGCTTCATTCCATTCCACCAATACCCTCGTTGTAAATCTTTAAACATTTTTGTGCCCCCCGGGTGTATGGTGTACTTGGACCTATGTGCTTCACCCAATAGTTCTTCCTTCAACTTGGGATCACTAGGGACCCAAAGTCGTTTTTTCATCCAAATACTGCCATCTTTCTTGAGTGAGAAATGTGACTTCTCTTGTTGGGCTAGTGACTTCAATTTCTCATATTGGGGATCCTCTTTCTGACCTTCAATAATCTTTGTAAGGATCTCCGGGTGAGCAGACAAATTAGATAATTTGATACTTCCCACTACCTCTGCGAACGGTTTCCAATCAATGAATTCCTCCACCAAATTCCACCCTTTTGTCAAAAGACTAGACAAACTGCAACCAGCTTTTCGGCTGAGAGAGTCAGCTACCACATTTGCCTTTCCTAGGTGATAGGAAATGGTAAAATCGTAATCCTTTATAAACTCCAACCATCGTCGTTGTTGCATGTTCAACTCTTTCTGGGAAAACAGGTACTTGAGACTTTTGTGATCAGTAAATACCTCGAATTGTTCCCCATACAGGTAATGTCGCCATATTTTCAAAGCGAACACTACGGCTGCCAATTCGAGATCATGAGTTGGATAGTTTCGTTCATGAATCTTTAATTGGCGAGAGGCATATGCTATCACCTTTCCATTCTGCATCAAAACACATCCTAACCCAGTACCTGATGCGTCTGAGTAGATCACAAAACCACCATGACCTGAAGGTAAAGCCAACACTGGTGCGGTGGTAAGCTTCTTCTTTAAGATTTGGAAACTCTCCTCACACTTATCCGTCCATTCGAACTTGATTCCTTTCCTCAGGAGCTTGGTCATGGGCATAGCAATCCGTGAAAAGTCCTGAATGAATCTTCTATAATAACCTGCTAATCCTAGAAAACTCCTGATATCACTGATATTCTTTGGTTGACCCCAATTTAATACAGCTTCAACCTTAGCCGGGTCCACAGCGACTCCATCTCGCGATATAACATGACCCAAGAACATGACCTTCTCGAGCCAAAATTCGCACTTGGAGAATTTGGCGAACAATTGGTGTTCCTTGAGAGTCCCCAATACGATCCTCAAATGTTCACGATGTTGTTCTATACTTTCAGAGTATATAAGTATATCATCAATAAAAACAATCACAAAAGTATCCAAGTACGCTCTGAATACCCGATTCATCAAATCCATGAATGCGGCGGGAGCATTGGTCAGTCTGAATGGCATGACTACGAACTCGTAGTGACCGTACCTTGTTCTAAAGGCTGTCTTGGGAATATCATCGTCCTTGATCCGAAGTTGGTGATACCCAGATCTAAGATCGATTTTTGAAAACACCTTAGCCTTTTGCAATTGGTCAAACAAGTCTTCAATGCGAGGTAGAGGATACTTATTTTTTACTGTTGCTTGATTCAACATCCGATAGTCTATACACAACCTCATAGAACCATCTTTCTTCTTTACAAACAGAACTGGTGCTCCCCATGGTGACACGCTTGGCCTAATGAAACCTTGTTCCATCAATTCTTGGAGTTGTTTCTTCAGCTCCTCCAACTCTACTGGAGCCATACGATAAGGTGCTTTCGAGATTGGTGTCGTCCCAGGCACCAACTCGATATGAAAATCCACCTCACGCTGTGGAGGTAGTCCCGGCAACTCATCCGGAAACACTTCTGGGAATTCACGAACCACTTCAAGTTCTTCTAAAGGTGTGACCTTCGACTCGCAGGAGAATACATTTACTAGGAATGCTCGGCACCCCTGTCGCATATACTTCTGGGCCTTTAATACTGACACCATTCGGCCCTTTACTGTAGGTCTCGAGAGCCGAAATTCAACCTTTGGCAATCCTGGTCGGGACAAAACCACTTTCCCTTGGCGACAGAGAACGTTGGCATAATGTTCATATAGCCAATCCATCCCCAAAATGACATCATATTCAGTCATATCGAGCAAGATTAGGTCAGCAGGTAAGTTCTGCCTTTCAAGTACAATTATGACATCAGGGATGTAGTTCACACATATCGAATTATATCCTATTGGATTGTACACATATAATTCATGTTTCAGAGATTCAGTATGTGCACCAAGTAATTTTGCAAATTCTACGGATATGAACGAATGTGTAGCACCACAGTCAAATAGAACAAGTGCAGCACAGCCATTGACAATTACAGTACCTTGTACCAGATTTCCTTTCTCCAACTCTTCCGCAGTGGTGGCATATACTCGTCCCGACACCCTCTTCTGTGCATTTTGCTGTGGTGTTTGCTGCGGCTGAGATGGTTGATGTTGTTGTCCTCCCCCGGCATTACGTTTCTGCATATCCGCCATCTTCTTGTGGCACTGACGGGCATAATGACCCATCTTTCCGCAGTAGAGACATGCTCCTGTGTCTCTAGGGCAAGGTTGTCCGTAGTGGGACCGGTTGCACTTCTGGCACACCCGATTTTGTCCTTGTTGCTACGGAGGACGATTTCCACCATTGTACTTTTGCTTCTTGTAAGGTGGCTGGTACTTCTTGCCACTGTGGTGCTGCGGCGGACCGGCTCCCCGTTTCCCTGGTGTGTCCTTTTGACTCTTCCTTGATCTCTCCCATTCTTCATTCAGCATAGTAGCCACTTCAATGGCTTGTGCGAGGGTGGATGGCAGATTTATCATCACTCGTGGTCGCAATCCGTCCTTGAGTCCGTGGACATACCTAGTTGCTCTGGCTTTATCATTCGCAAATAGATTTGGGCAATAACGCTCCAAGGTCCGAAATTTGGTAGTGTATTCCACCAAATTCATATTTCCTTGAGTAAGCTCCAAGAACTCCTGATGCTTCTGATCACGAGCGTACTGGGGGAAATATGTCTCCAGAAATGTCCGCTTGAATTCTTCCCATGGAATAGTATCCTCTCCGGCAAAGTGGATGGTTCGGGTTGTGTCCCACCATTTCTGTGCATCTTCCGTCAAGCGGTAAGTGCCGAAGTCCGTTTGCTTATCCTCGGGAACAGACAGAACCCGAAAAGCTCGTTCTGTCTCTGCAATCCAATTTTCAGCTAATTCAGGATCAGCCTTGCCTGAGAAGGTAGGCGGGTTCAATTTCAAGAACTTCTCATAGGTGATTGTGTTCGTATTATGTCTTTCACTTATGGCTGCGGCTAACTCCGCCTGATGGCGCATTTGGGTGTCCATGGTTTGAGCCAGATTACCGAGAGTTTCCATCACGAAACCCCTTTGGTCCTGCCATTCGTTCGCCGAGCTCGAACTAGCTTGGGATCGACGATACATCTAATAATCATTTCAATACACACAGTTTTACTATCTATGAATTGTAGTGTCCCTAAAATCATCACATGTATATATCTATACTTATATAGAAAACAATGCAATTATCATGCCTAATAAAGTAAGAATGATAAAAATATACTCACAGAGCGATCTCAGGATGTGGCATGACCGTGATCCTTGATTTATTGTTCCCAGGCTCTGATACCATAACTGTAACACCCCGAAATTTAACCCAATTTTTTTTTTTTTAAAAGCAAAAACAACTAATAATTCTCGGGTTAAGCATTTCAGAACGATACAGGAAGGTAAAAGCAAACCACACCATTTATTTCCACTTTAATAATAATAAAATCCAACATCAGAGTTGTCACATTGTGAGTCTCAAAACAAAAATCTCAATCTGAAAGAAAGCAGAACCGCCAAGGAACAAATAGATCAAGTCTCGGTCAGCGCCTCATCCCGCATCGCTCATAGAACTACTCTTCTCCTGAAAATAATAGAAATTATAGGAATTAGACTACCACGTCTAAGTAGGAAAACTGTAATTGTAACGACCCCAATCCAGACCCTTTTAAAAATGCTAAAAAAAAAATTTTTTTTTTTCTTTTTCTAAAGAATTGCAGAAACCTTCCCAGAGATCTGGGGTCCACACAGTTCCACTTTCCATTGGATAGCCCATCCAGCACAAACGAAGTTGCAATTATCATCTCTATCAACCAACTAAAACTCTTTTATTAATGAGTAATAAAATTTCAAAGACAAGGTTTTCTTTAACTGAAAGTAAAGTAACAATTGCAGAATTTAAAAGAACTGAATGACAAAAGAAAGAGCCACAATATCCTCTACTGAATATGACAAGTCCAAGTATAACTCATCCATCCCCAGATGCATGTCCAACTTCACTGTTCACCATTTCCTTTGAAAAACCAACAAAGTAGGGTGTCAGAACCGAAATTCTGAGCACAGCTACTTCTAAAGAAACCATATGAGAGAAAGAACATAGATAAGATTTCATGCAGTGATTTGAGTGAGTGCAGATATAAAATTTTCAACATCTAAGTTTCCATAACTACCAATGATTTCATTTACTCACCAATCAATAACAGTAAACAGTGTTATATATCAACAACTAAATAACCAACCTTTCAGCATGATTTCACGAAGTAAAGCGTATGCTACCACCAAATGATGTCATGATATCAAGAATGATTCAAACATGCATGATCTAATGCATAACAGAAAAATGCGTGATTATGTGCAATGCATGATTTCTTCTGTTATCTTTCATTTAAGTTCCATCTTTCCATATGCATGCCCTATTAGATGCACACATCTTTAAGTTCCTCTTTTTAATTACCGTGGCCCGCGGATACACCAAACGAGTACAAACCCCGAGGTCAAGTAGGTTCCCAGGGTAGCTTAACACACAATTTGTATTTTATTACTGGGTTCCAACTTAGCCCTCGACCGATATCAGGAAACAACACCATCCATCGGAACATTAGACCTCCACATCTAATGTCGGGGACACAAGGGACACCCCACGCCCACAAGTGTCACTTCCTTGGTACCATAAACTCACAGCTGTGACTAACACACCACTCCCGGGTAAAGTGGCGGGTTCTCCCTAAAACCGTGGCCAGGAGAAGAACCTCAATATCGGGTTCAGGGGCAACAACGCACACGGAGTTTTTGTATCCTCACAGTCTCCCCAAGACCGGATATCCAAGATTCTCATACTCCAGATGAGATATCCCAGAATGTATATTACACTGTTCTTATTCTTTATTTTTATTTAAAGTTCATTCTTAAGTTTGCAACACTATATGCAAAAGTAAAGTGAAAACCCCGCATCCTCCCTTACAGGGACCCATTCGGGACTCCAGCCCGTGTAAACACAAAGAACAGTGTAGTAAAGTGCCAAACCATCTTATGTGGTTTAAGTGATGCTTTTAAAAAAACATATATAAAAGAAAACCAAACTCACGGCTCTCCAGGCCGGTGATGGTCCAATTTGGCCATCGGTGCATCACGTAATAAAACCAAATTAGTGATAAATTTACAACACTAGGCCAAAATGCCAAAAGCATATATATTCATGCCAATATAACACCAAACATATGCACGTTATAATTTATTCATATGCAATTTCAATGTGTGGGTTACCTACGTCACATAGGGGTCTTAACCAATCCATAGTTTCTTTAAGTGTGTGAGTGTACATGTACCTTTTCATATATAAATCAAGTATACATGTAACTAAATGTGACCCCAAATACAAGCAACATCCTAGTATAGTCATCAAATATTTCTCATGTTACTAATTCTACAACACAACACTGATGCCCAGTTCATTCACCCCATTCTTGGTTCTATTTCAGCATCATATGCAGGATTCAGTTAACATGATTGAGCAGTGAACATATCCACCCAAACGGGTAGTGACGTATTACAGAAAACGAACTCTACAGCCCTACTAGAGCCTGCAAATCTCGAATCCCACATGTGCATGAGATAAGTCTTCACATGTTCAGCAACCAAGTACAAGAATATCAGAATAATCAAAAGAATACAGTACAAGCTACCATAAATGTACGTTACATTGGAAATACAATTTATGTAACATGTTTAGAAATATCGACAATAAACGGTTGCAGTTGAAACAGGTTACAATTGAATAATAAAGCTTTATATTCGGCCAAACTAAATACTTAAAAATTCTGAACATCTTCAATGTATAGTATGTATGGTTTCATATCATGTTAGGACAACAAAACAACAACCAAACAATGTACATCATTATGAATGATCTATCTTATGCTGCCATTACATATAACTGTTTGTAATCATAAGGAAGAAATCAACCTACACAACATGAATGGGTTAATAATCACGAAATCAAACTCCAAAATTAACTCATGAAAGACACTTGGATCTATAATAATTCAACTCGTTGAAGCAAACATGTACATGTTTATCATCCTAACGGAGCAATTGGTTTATATATTCTGAAAGGGGTTAGTGAGCATGCATTAAACCTCCCAAAAATTAATTCATAAAGACACTTGATTTTACAACAATTCAACTTGTTTTGGCCACTTCTCTTTTACAATATTTTACGCAGATTCAATTCATGTGCATTTCCATGTGGAAAACAACACCTTAACAAATCTTTGATCATGCTTGGAGTTCAGTAAATCAGATGAATATCCATAGAAAATAGGCAGACATATCGAATAATATCATGGCATAGCAGAAAATGCACAGCATACATATATATTTTTTTTTTTTGAAACATACGAGTTACAGGCCAGCACCCAGCTGACTGGGTCGGCTGGGCCTGCTATGGCCCGACCCACAAGATGTAAAGCACCCAGTCGACGGGGTCGGCTGGGGCCCTGCTAACACAGCACCCAGCCGACTGGGTCGGCTGGGCCTGACGCCTCCTACCAACGCACTAGAGGCCTGCAACACATATATTTTTTTTTCATAAGCCTATACGATTACTGTTTTCCTATTTCAAGATTTAGGGCATATTAAGAAAAGCCCCAAATCAATTGATTTGGGTATTTAGGGTTTATCAAGAAAACCCCCAAATCATCGTATGGAATCGAACCCCTGTTCGATTCCTCACCTAGGTTCGAAGAAGAACCGTACCTGATTCCGATGGGTTTCCCGGTGATCGAAGGCTGGGGACGCGAAGGTAGGGCCGCGACTGACACTCCTTGTTGCTGTCGCGACAGGGGGGGTACTCGCTGCAGTCGCTGATGGCTGCTTGTTGCCGCAGCTCGCCGGCGAACTCCTCCTCTCCGATACACACTGACAGAGAGAGAGAGACGGGGGAAAGGAGATGGGGGAGGAGAGAGTGCCCGAGTGAAGAGGGAAACCCCCCCCCTCTCCACTCCTTTTATCGGCCCTCTCCATGCCGAGATGGGAGGAGTTGGTTACGCATTGCGTAACCCCCTCCTGCCCCCCTTTCCTTTTCTGCAACGAACCTATCGGGCAACCCTTATCGGGTTGCCCCTTTCTTTAAAAGGGCTGTTACACAGGGGCGCGGCTCGGGTCCGGACCCGAGACCCGTAACCCGGCCCCAATCGATATGGATCCACTGTGGATCCTCGAATTAAATTAGATTTTTTTTTTTTTAAATTTTAAAAATTTTATTTATTCATTATTATCATTAAATCAAGGTTTCAAATGAATAAATCCTAATTACCCCCCCTTTATGGGTCCTGGATCCGTAATGTGGATCTAGGCCCAACTTGAAAAATTTGAGATATTTTCAAATAAGAAATCTCGGGTTTTACATCTCTACCCCCTTAAAAGAATTTCGTCCGCGAAATTAGCACGTACCAAATAAAAGAGGATAGTGTTGACGCATATCCGCCTCAGGCTCCCAAGTGCATTCATCTAGCCCATGATGCTGCCAACGCACCTTTACAAATAGAATCGTCCTACTGCGCAGTACCCTTTCCTGGCGTTCCACAATCTCTATCGGCTTCTCGTCCGTTGTTAAGTCAGGTTGTACCTCGATCGCCTCATAGTGAATTACGTGTGAGGGGTCAGGCACGTACTTTCTCAACATCGAGACATGAAAAACATCGTGAATCTGCGAGAACTGAGGAGGAAGGGCTACTCGATACGCAGTCTCTCCGACACGTCCAAGGACTTCGAAGGGTCCAACATACCTAGGACTCAACTTGCCTTTCTTCCCGAACCGGAAGATACTTTTCGTAGGCGAGATTCGAACAAACACGTGATCGCCTACCTCAAAACTGAGCTCTCTACGCCGCTGATCGGCATAACTCTTTTGCCTACATTGAGCTGCAATCAACCTTTGTCGAATTAAACGTACCTGATCCGCATAGTGCTGGACGATCTCTGGAGACTCTACTGCTCTTACTCCAACCTCATCCCAACAAACCGGAGATCTACACGGTCGGCCATACAGTGCTTCATACGGGGCCATACCAATACTAGCATGAAAGCTATTGTTATAAGAAAACTCTGCAAGCTTCACATGTTTGTCCCAATCACCGGCCCAATCCAGAGCGCACGCTCTCAACATGTCCTCGAGCGTCTGAATCGTTCGCTCTGACTGCCCGTCTGTCTGCGGATGGAAAGCAGTACTAAACTTCAAGGTAGTGCCAAGGGCTTTCTGAAGTTGGCGCCAAAATCGAGATGTGAACCTCGGATCCCGATCTGACACTATCGAACGAGGCACTCCGTGAAGCCTAACAATCTCTTCTACGTAGAGATCGGCCAAACTCTCCAAGCTTTGACTAATCCTGATCGGAAGAAAATGAGCACTCTTTGTCAATCGATCCACAATCACCCATATGGCATCTCGTTGTCGTCGGGTCTTAGGCAGCCCTACGATGAAGTCCATTGAGATATCATCCCACTTCCATTCTGGAATCTCAAGAGGCTGCAAAAGTCCACCCGGTCTCTGGTGTTCAATCTTCACTTGCTGGCAAGTAAGACACCGAGATACGAACTCTGCGATGTCCCGTTTCATCCCATTCCACCAGTACGTCCTCTGAAGATCTTTGAACATCTTGGTGGAACCAGGGTGAACGGAATACTTCGACCTGTGAGCTTCACTCATCAGCTCTTCCCGTAATGCTTTAGGAACCCACCATCGGTCTCCGAACATAATGGTCCCGCTCTCCTCCCGGCGAAACTGCGCTTCTGGTTTCTGAGCACTATCGCACAACTTCTCAAAGTCCGGATCTTCTGATTGGAGTTCCTCGATTCGGTCTATGATCTCTGGTCGTGCCTGCATCCCGGCACAAAGGATGCGCTCGGAGTCATCAGAAAAAGGTTGCCATTGTACGAACTCCTCGACCAGATCCCAACTGCGTCCAATCAAGCTAGCTGTTGTGACTGACGCCTTCCTACTAAGCGCATCAGCCACCACATTCGCCTTACCCGGATGGTAAGCGATGGAGAAGTCGTAATCCTTTAGGAATTCCAACCACCTACGTTGCCTCAAATTCAGGTCCCTCTGGGTGAAGATATATTTGAGGCTCTTGTGGTCAGACATGACCTCAAACGTTTCTCCATAAAGGTAGTGACGCCAAATCTTCAGCGCGTACACTACTGCCGCTAACTCCAAGTCGTGTGTGGGATAATTCTTCTCATGCACCTTTAGCTGTCGGGAAGCGTATGCTATGACATTTCCATGTTGCATAAGAACACAACCCAGTCCAGTCCCTAACGCATCACTATATACCACAAAACCACCCGCCCCGGAAGGCAATGTCAACACCGGCGCTGTGGTCAACCTCTTTTTTAACTCTTGGAAACTGTCTTCGCAGCGAGAGGACCATTCGAACTTCACTCCTTTCTGCAACAACCGAGTCATCGGAGCCGCTATACGCGAGAAATCTTGAATGAATCGACGATAATAACCCGCCAATCCCAAGAAACTCCTAATGTCTGTCACCGTCTTCGGTTGTTCCCATGACAAAACGGCTTCCACCTTTGCTGGATCAACCTCTACACCTCTCTCGGATATCACGTGACCAAGAAACATCACCCTATCGATCCAAAACTCACACTTTGAGAATTTAGCATAAAGCTGATGTTCTCTCAGTGTCTGCAGCACGAGTCGCAAATGCTCTCGGTGATCTTCCACACTCTCCGAATATATCAGAATGTCATCTATGAACACGATGACAAAAGAATCCAGCCACAACTTGAAAACCCGGTTCATCAGATCCATAAATGCCGCAGGGGCATTTGTAAGTCCAAATGACATCACTAGAAATTCATAATGCCCATATCTGGACCTGAACGCTGTCTTAGGAATATCTTTGGTTTTAATCCTCAGCTGATGATATCCTGAACGAAGATCGATTTTCGAGAACACCTTGGCCCTTCTCAACTGATCAAACAAATCATCGATCCTAGGCAAAGGGTATTTGTTCTTCACTGTCACTTGATTCAACATGCGGTAGTCAATACAAAGTCGCATTGAACCATCCTTCTTCTTAACAAAGAGGACCGGGGCACCCCAAGGGGATACACTCGGTCTAATAAATCCTTTGTCAAGAAGCTCCTGCAACTGCTTTTTCAGTTCCCCTAACTCAGCAGGTGCCATGCGATACGGAGCGCGTGAAACTGGTGTTGTACCAGGCACTAGCTCGATCGAGAACTCAATTTCTCGATGCGGAGGCAAACCCGGCAAATCCTCGGGAAAAACATCCGGGAATTCGCGGACAACGTCTAACTGCTCCAAGGACGGCGCCTGACTGTCTTGAGCAGAAACACTGGCCAAGAATACCATGCAACCCTTCTTGTGGTACTTGGAGACCTTCAAAGCTGACACGATCTTCACCCCATCGGTGGGTCTCGTCGAATGGCACAACAATGCCGATAACTTGGGGTGCTCCAAGATTACCTTCCTGCCCCGACACTGGAGGGTCGCATTATGCTTGGACAACCAGTCCATGCCCAAGATGACATCATAGAATGTCATATCCAAAATGACCAAATCGGCCGACAACTCATGGCCTTCTATCACCACGCATACGGACGGAAAATACTTCCCGCAGGAAGAGGATGCACCCATAGGTGACATCACATCAAGAGCCCTTTCGAGGCTAGATGGAACCAAATCAAGCAACTTTACAAACGAAGAGGAAATAAAGCTGTGTGTTGCACCCGAATCAAACATAACACGTGCAAAGTGTTCGGCGACTAAGAATATACCTTCGATCAGATCAGCCTGATCATCCTGGGAGGTCGCTGTCGCTGCGTAGACCCGTCCATTGGTCTTGCGCTGACCCTGCTGCTGTTGAGGCCTCTGCTGCTGTGATTGTTGCGGCTGTCCACCCGGAACCGCAGGCTTGTTCGGACAGAAGGGGGCAATGTGCCCTGGCTGTTGGCACTGGTAGCATACCCCCTTAAACGATGGGCAAAAACCTAATGGATGATTCTTGCCACATCTGCGGCATGCCGGTTGGGCCTTCCCCTGTTGTCTCCGCGGCTGAGGTCGGCCCTGTTGCGTGCCCTGCTGTCGCCCGTCCCAGGTCCGCTGCTTCTTCCCGTTCTGCACTCCCCCTCCTGCTGGAGGATTCTTCCTGGTCTCGCCTGAAGAACCTCCTCCGCTGCCACCCTTCTTCTGAAAACCACCTTTGGATCGTTCCCAGTCCTCGGTCAGTACGGTGGCCGACTCGATCGCCTCGGCCAGGGTAGAAGGACGACCCCCGAGCACACGAGTCCGTAACCCGTCTTTCAGTCCACGCACGAATCTAGCCGCCCTTGCCTTCTCATTCTTGAAGAGGTTTGGGCTATACTTCTCAAGACTCCGGAACTTAGTAGTGTATTCCACTAGACTCATGGTACCCTGAGTCAGATCGAGGAACCTTTGTTGCATCTGCTCCTCGGCGTAAGGGGGAAAGTAGGCGTCCAGAAACTCCTCCCTGAACGTCTCCCAAGGAATCTCATCCCAATCAGCAAATTTCACCATTCGCAGGGTGTCCCACCAGTTCATGGCATCGCCCTTTAAGCGGTACGTGCCAAAGGGTGTCTTTCTCTCCTCAGGGACAAGTAAGACGTCAAACACCCGCTCAATCTCCTCGACCCATCTCTCGGCAGCCTCCGGGTCTGCCTTTCCTGAAAAGGAAGGCGGGTCCAACTTCAGAAACCTCTCGAACGAAACGCCACCTGCGTTGGGAACGATGTTGACCGGAGGGTCACGAGTCGCTGCCTGCACGGCTGCCTGTGCAGCTGCCTGTGCAGCCTGTGCTGCTTGGGCCGTTTGTGCAGCTTGTGCCGCCATAGTCTCTGTTAGGGTATGGATGGTCTCCATCATGAAATCTCTTTCCTCCTGCCAGTTCGTGGGAGCAGCAGTAGAAGACGAAGCGCCTCTACGGGTATAGTGCGACATCTACAATGCACCACCTTTTCAAATTAGACTATTATTGACACTACCCCTTTAGGGTTGATCATGAACAGTATTTGTTCCCGAATCACATCAGACTTTTAATTCACACCAAAGAACATTAAATTTTAAGTAACATAATCACACAGGACTTATATAAAGTAAGCAAAAGTAATAAGCAACATACCAGTGAAGAAGACTGCTCTGGAGGACGAGTCACACTTGTCGACGCTTCAGGACAGGGCTCATAAACCAAAGTAAAAAATTTTAATACTCGAAAGATGATCAAAATTGCAAGTCTTTGTGGTGGGCTCTGATACCAAACCTGTAACGACCCCAATCCAGACCCTTTTAAAAATGCGAAATTTTTTTTTTCTAAAGAATTGCAGAAACCTTCCCAGAGATCTGGGGTCCTCACAGTTCCACTTTCCATTGGATAGCCCATCCACCACAAACGAAGTTGCAATTATCATCCCTATCAACCAACTAAAACTCTTTTATTAATGAGTAATAAAATTTCAAAGACAAGGTTTTCTTCAACTGAAAGTAAAGTAACAATAGCAGAATTTAAAAGAACTGAATGACAAAAGAAAGAGCCACAATATCCTCTACTGAAGCTGACAAGTCCAAGTATAACTCATCCATCCCCAGATGCATGTCCAACTTCACTGTTCACCATTTCCTTTGAAAAACCAACAAAGTAGGGTGTCAGAACCGAAATTCTGAGCACAGCTACTTCTAAAGAAACCATATGAGAGAAAGAACATGGATAAGATTTCATGCAGTGATTTGAGTGAGTGCAGATATAAAATTTTCAACATCTAAGTTTCCATAACTACCAATGATTTCATTTACTCACCAATCAATAACAGTAAACAGTGTTATATATCAACAACTAAATAACCAACCTTTCAGCATGATTTCACGAAGTAAAGCGTATGCTACCACCAAATGATGTCATGATATCAAGAATGATTCAAACATGCATGATCTAATGCATAACAGAAAAATGCGTGATTATGTGCAATGCATGATTTCTTCTGTTATCTTTCATTTAAGTTCCATCTTTCCATATGCATGCCCTATTAGATGCACACATCTTTAAGTTCCTCTTTTTAATTACCGTGGCCCGCGGATACACCAAACGGGTACAAACCCCGAGGTCAAGTAGCTTCCCAGGGTAGCTTAACACACAATTTGTATTTTATTACTGGGTTCCAACTTAGCCCTCGACCGATATCAGGAAACAACACCATCCATCGGAACATTAGACCTCCACATCTAATGTCGGGGACACAAGGGACACCCCACGCCCACAAGTGTCACTTCCTTGGTACCATAAACTCACAGCTGTGACTAACACACCACTCCCGGGTAAAGTGGCGGGTTCTCCCTAAAACCGTGGCCAGGAGAAGAACCTCAATATCGGGTTCAGGGGCAACAACGCACACGGAGTTTTTGTATCCTCACAGTCTCCCCAAGACCGGATATCCAAGATTCTCATACTCCAGATGAGATATCCCAGAATGTATATTACACTGTTCTTATTCTTTATTTTTATTTAAAGTTCATTCTTAAGTTTGCAACACTATATGCAAAAGTAAAGTGAAAACCCCGCATCCTCCCTTACAGGGACCCATTCGGGACTCCAGCCCGTGTAAACACAAAGAACAGTGTAGTAAAGTGCCAAACCATCTTATGTGGTTTAAGTGATGCTTTTAAAAAAACATATATAAAAGAAAACCAAACTCACGGCTCTCCAGGCCGGTGATGGTCCAATTTGGCCATCGGTGCATCACGTAATAAAACCAAATTAGTGATAAATTTACAACACTAGGCCAAAATGCCAAAAGCATATATATTCATGCCAATATAACACCAAACATATGCACGTTATAATTTATTCATATGCAATTTCAATGTGTGGGTTACCTACGTCACATAGGGGTCTTAACCAATCCATAGTTTCTTTAAGTGTGTGAGTGTACATGTACCTTTTCATATATAAATCAAGTATACATGTAACTAAATGTGACCCCAAATACAAGCAACATCCTAGTATAGTCATCAAATATTTCTCATGTTACTAATTCTACAACACAACACTGATGCCCAGTTCATTCACCCCATTCTTGGTTCTATTTCAGCATCATATGCAGGATTCAGTTAACATGATTGAGCAGTGAACATATCCACCCAAACGGGTAGTGACGTATTACAGAAAACGAACTCTACAGCCCTACTAGAGCCTGCAAATCTCGAATCCCACATGTGCATGAGATAAGTCTTCACATGTTCAGCAACCAAGTACAAGAATATCAGAATAATCAAAAGAATACAGTACAAGCTACCATAAATGTACGTTACATTGGAAATACAATTTATGTAACATGTTTAGAAATATCGACAATAAACGGTTGCAGTTGAAACAGGTTACAATTGAATAATAAAGCTTTATATTCGGCCAAACTAAATACTTAAAAATTCTGAACATCTTCAATGTATAGTATGTATGGTTTCATATCATGTTAGGACAACAAAACAACAACCAAACAATGTACATCATTATGAATGATCTATCTTATGCTGCCATTACATATAACTGTTTGTAATCATAAGGAAGAAATCAACCTACACAACATGAATGGGTTAATAATCACGAAATCAAACTCCAAAATTAACTCATGAAAGACACTTGGATCTATAATAATTCAACTCGTTGAAGCAAACATGTACATGTTTATCATCCTAACGGAGCAATTGGTTTATATATTCTGAAAGGGGTTAGTGAGCATGCATTAAACCTCCCAAAAATTAATTCATAAAGACACTTGATTTTACAACAATTCAACTTGTTTTGGCCACTTCTCTTTTACAATATTTTACGCAGATTCAATTCATGTGCATTTCCATGTGGAAAACAACACCTTAACAAATCTTTGATCATGCTTGGAGTTCAGTAAATCAGATGAATATCCATAGAAAATAGGCAGACATATCGAATAATATCATGGCATAGCAGAAAATGCACAGCATACATATATATTTTTTTTTTTTGAAACATACGAGTTACAGGCCAGCACCCAGCTGACTGGGTCGGCTGGGCCTGCTATGGCCCGACCCACAAGATGTAAAGCACCCAGTCGACGGGGTCGGCTGGGGCCCTGCTAACACAGCACCCAGCCGACTGGGTCGGCTGGGCCTGACGCCTCCTACCAACGCACTAGAGGCCTGCAACACATATATTTTTTTTTCATAAGCCTATACGATTACTGTTTTCCTATTTCAAGATTTAGGGCATATTAAGAAAAGCCCCAAATCAATTGATTTGGGTATTTAGGGTTTATCAAGAAAACCCCCAAATCATCGTATGGAATCGAACCCCTGTTCGATTCCTCACCTAGGTTCGAAGAAGAACCGTACCTGATTCCGATGGGTTTCCCGGTGATCGAAGGCTGGGGACGCGAAGGTAGGGCCGCGACTGACACTCCTTGTTGCTGTCGCGACAGGGGGGGTACTCGCTGCAGTCGCTGATGGCTGCTTGTTGCCGCAGCTCGCCGGCGAACTCCTCCTCTCCGATACACACTGACAGAGAGAGAGAGACGGGGGAAAGGAGATGGGGGAGGAGAGAGTGCCCGAGTGAAGAGGGAAACCCCCCCCCTCTCCACTCCTTTTATCGGCCCTCTCCATGCCGAGATGGGAGGAGTTGGTTACGCATTGCGTAACCCCCTCCTGCCCCCCTTTCCTTTTCTGCAACGAACCTATCGGGCAACCCTTATCGGGTTGCCCCTTTCTTTAAAAGGGCTGTTACACAGGGGCGCGGCTCGGGTCCGGACCCGAGACCCGTAACCCGGCCCCAATCGATATGGATCCACTGTGGATCCTCGAATTAAATTAGATTTTTTTTTTTTTAAATTTTAAAAATTTTATTTATTCATTATTATCATTAAATCAAGGTTTCAAATGAATAAATCCTAATTACCCCCCCTTTATGGGTCCTGGATCCGTAATGTGGATCTAGGCCCAACTTGAAAAATTTGAGATATTTTCAAATAAGAAATCTCGGGTTTTACATCTCTACCCCCTTAAAAGAATTTCGTCCGCGAAATTAGCACGTACCAAATAAAAGAGGATAGTGTTGACGCATATCCGCCTCAGGCTCCCAAGTGCATTCATCTAGCCCATGATGCTGCCAACGCACCTTTACAAATAGAATCGTCCTACTGCGCAGTACCCTTTCCTGGCGTTCCACAATCTCTATCGGCTTCTCGTCCGTTGTTAAGTCAGGTTGTACCTCGATCGCCTCATAGTGAATTACGTGTGAGGGGTCAGGCACGTACTTTCTCAACATCGAGACATGAAAAACATCGTGAATCTGCGAGAACTGAGGAGGAAGGGCTACTCGATACGCAGTCTCTCCGACACGTCCAAGGACTTCGAAGGGTCCAACATACCTAGGACTCAACTTGCCTTTCTTCCCGAACCGGAAGATACTTTTCGTAGGCGAGATTCGAACAAACACGTGATCGCCTACCTCAAAACTGAGCTCTCTACGCCGCTGATCGGCATAACTCTTTTGCCTACATTGAGCTGCAATCAACCTTTGTCGAATTAAACGTACCTGATCCGCATAGTGCTGGACGATCTCTGGAGACTCTACTGCTCTTACTCCAACCTCATCCCAACAAACCGGAGATCTACACGGTCGGCCATACAGTGCTTCATACGGGGCCATACCAATACTAGCATGAAAGCTATTGTTATAAGAAAACTCTGCAAGCTTCACATGTTTGTCCCAATCACCGGCCCAATCCAGAGCGCACGCTCTCAACATGTCCTCGAGCGTCTGAATCGTTCGCTCTGACTGCCCGTCTGTCTGCGGATGGAAAGCAGTACTAAACTTCAAGGTAGTGCCAAGGGCTTTCTGAAGTTGGCGCCAAAATCGAGATGTGAACCTCGGATCCCGATCTGACACTATCGAACGAGGCACTCCGTGAAGCCTAACAATCTCTTCTACGTAGAGATCGGCCAAACTCTCCAAGCTTTGACTAATCCTGATCGGAAGAAAATGAGCACTCTTTGTCAATCGATCCACAATCACCCATATGGCATCTCGTTGTCGTCGGGTCTTAGGCAGCCCTACGATGAAGTCCATTGAGATATCATCCCACTTCCATTCTGGAATCTCAAGAGGCTGCAAAAGTCCACCCGGTCTCTGGTGTTCAATCTTCACTTGCTGGCAAGTAAGACACCGAGATACGAACTCTGCGATGTCCCGTTTCATCCCATTCCACCAGTACGTCCTCTGAAGATCTTTGAACATCTTGGTGGAACCAGGGTGAACGGAATACTTCGACCTGTGAGCTTCACTCATCAGCTCTTCCCGTAATGCTTTAGGAACCCACCATCGGTCTCCGAACATAATGGTCCCGCTCTCCTCCCGGCGAAACTGCGCTTCTGGTTTCTGAGCACTATCGCACAACTTCTCAAAGTCCGGATCTTCTGATTGGAGTTCCTCGATTCGGTCTATGATCTCTGGTCGTGCCTGCATCCCGGCACAAAGGATGCGCTCGGAGTCATCAGAAAAAGGTTGCCATTGTACGAACTCCTCGACCAGATCCCAACTGCGTCCAATCAAGCTAGCTGTTGTGACTGACGCCTTCCTACTAAGC
This sequence comes from Nuphar pumila, assembly GCF_984573655.1. Lineage (NCBI taxonomy): Eukaryota > Viridiplantae > Streptophyta > Magnoliopsida > Nymphaeales > Nymphaeaceae > Nuphar > Nuphar pumila. The sequence continues at coordinate 30,205,864 of NC_143262.1, read as the reverse complement.
GCATCAGCCACCACATTCGCCTTACCCGGATGGTAAGCGATGGAGAAGTCGTAATCCTTTAGGAATTCCAACCACCTACGTTGCCTCAAATTCAGGTCCCTCTGGGTGAAGATATATTTGAGGCTCTTGTGGTCAGACATGACCTCAAACGTTTCTCCATAAAGGTAGTGACGCCAAATCTTCAGCGCGTACACTACTGCCGCTAACTCCAAGTCGTGTGTGGGATAATTCTTCTCATGCACCTTTAGCTGTCGGGAAGCGTATGCTATGACATTTCCATGTTGCATAAGAACACAACCCAGTCCAGTCCCTAACGCATCACTATATACCACAAAACCACCCGCCCCGGAAGGCAATGTCAACACCGGCGCTGTGGTCAACCTCTTTTTTAACTCTTGGAAACTGTCTTCGCAGCGAGAGGACCATTCGAACTTCACTCCTTTCTGCAACAACCGAGTCATCGGAGCCGCTATACGCGAGAAATCTTGAATGAATCGACGATAATAACCCGCCAATCCCAAGAAACTCCTAATGTCTGTCACCGTCTTCGGTTGTTCCCATGACAAAACGGCTTCCACCTTTGCTGGATCAACCTCTACACCTCTCTCGGATATCACGTGACCAAGAAACATCACCCTATCGATCCAAAACTCACACTTTGAGAATTTAGCATAAAGCTGATGTTCTCTCAGTGTCTGCAGCACGAGTCGCAAATGCTCTCGGTGATCTTCCACACTCTCCGAATATATCAGAATGTCATCTATGAACACGATGACAAAAGAATCCAGCCACAACTTGAAAACCCGGTTCATCAGATCCATAAATGCCGCAGGGGCATTTGTAAGTCCAAATGACATCACTAGAAATTCATAATGCCCATATCTGGACCTGAACGCTGTCTTAGGAATATCTTTGGTTTTAATCCTCAGCTGATGATATCCTGAACGAAGATCGATTTTCGAGAACACCTTGGCCCTTCTCAACTGATCAAACAAATCATCGATCCTAGGCAAAGGGTATTTGTTCTTCACTGTCACTTGATTCAACATGCGGTAGTCAATACAAAGTCGCATTGAACCATCCTTCTTCTTAACAAAGAGGACCGGGGCACCCCAAGGGGATACACTCGGTCTAATAAATCCTTTGTCAAGAAGCTCCTGCAACTGCTTTTTCAGTTCCCCTAACTCAGCAGGTGCCATGCGATACGGAGCGCGTGAAACTGGTGTTGTACCAGGCACTAGCTCGATCGAGAACTCAATTTCTCGATGCGGAGGCAAACCCGGCAAATCCTCGGGAAAAACATCCGGGAATTCGCGGACAACGTCTAACTGCTCCAAGGACGGCGCCTGACTGTCTTGAGCAGAAACACTGGCCAAGAATACCATGCAACCCTTCTTGTGGTACTTGGAGACCTTCAAAGCTGACACGATCTTCACCCCATCGGTGGGTCTCGTCGAATGGCACAACAATGCCGATAACTTGGGGTGCTCCAAGATTACCTTCCTGCCCCGACACTGGAGGGTCGCATTATGCTTGGACAACCAGTCCATGCCCAAGATGACATCATAGAATGTCATATCCAAAATGACCAAATCGGCCGACAACTCATGGCCTTCTATCACCACGCATACGGACGGAAAATACTTCCCGCAGGAAGAGGATGCACCCATAGGTGACATCACATCAAGAGCCCTTTCGAGGCTAGATGGAACCAAATCAAGCAACTTTACAAACGAAGAGGAAATAAAGCTGTGTGTTGCACCCGAATCAAACATAACACGTGCAAAGTGTTCGGCGACTAAGAATATACCTTCGATCAGATCAGCCTGATCATCCTGGGAGGTCGCTGTCGCTGCGTAGACCCGTCCATTGGTCTTGCGCTGACCCTGCTGCTGTTGAGGCCTCTGCTGCTGTGATTGTTGCGGCTGTCCACCCGGAACCGCAGGCTTGTTCGGACAGAAGGGGGCAATGTGCCCTGGCTGTTGGCACTGGTAGCATACCCCCTTAAACGATGGGCAAAAACCTAATGGATGATTCTTGCCACATCTGCGGCATGCCGGTTGGGCCTTCCCCTGTTGTCTCCGCGGCTGAGGTCGGCCCTGTTGCGTGCCCTGCTGTCGCCCGTCCCAGGTCCGCTGCTTCTTCCCGTTCTGCACTCCCCCTCCTGCTGGAGGATTCTTCCTGGTCTCGCCTGAAGAACCTCCTCCGCTGCCACCCTTCTTCTGAAAACCACCTTTGGATCGTTCCCAGTCCTCGGTCAGTACGGTGGCCGACTCGATCGCCTCGGCCAGGGTAGAAGGACGACCCCCGAGCACACGAGTCCGTAACCCGTCTTTCAGTCCACGCACGAATCTAGCCGCCCTTGCCTTCTCATTCTTGAAGAGGTTTGGGCTATACTTCTCAAGACTCCGGAACTTAGTAGTGTATTCCACTAGACTCATGGTACCCTGAGTCAGATCGAGGAACCTTTGTTGCATCTGCTCCTCGGCGTAAGGGGGAAAGTAGGCGTCCAGAAACTCCTCCCTGAACGTCTCCCAAGGAATCTCATCCCAATCAGCAAATTTCACCATTCGCAGGGTGTCCCACCAGTTCATGGCATCGCCCTTTAAGCGGTACGTGCCAAAGGGTGTCTTTCTCTCCTCAGGGACAAGTAAGACGTCAAACACCCGCTCAATCTCCTCGACCCATCTCTCGGCAGCCTCCGGGTCTGCCTTTCCTGAAAAGGAAGGCGGGTCCAACTTCAGAAACCTCTCGAACGAAACGCCACCTGCGTTGGGAACGATGTTGACCGGAGGGTCACGAGTCGCTGCCTGCACGGCTGCCTGTGCAGCTGCCTGTGCAGCCTGTGCTGCTTGGGCCGTTTGTGCAGCTTGTGCCGCCATAGTCTCTGTTAGGGTATGGATGGTCTCCATCATGAAATCTCTTTCCTCCTGCCAGTTCGTGGGAGCAGCAGTAGAAGACGAAGCGCCTCTACGGGTATAGTGCGACATCTACAATGCACCACCTTTTCAAATTAGACTATTATTGACACTACCCCTTTAGGGTTGATCATGAACAGTATTTGTTCCCGAATCACATCAGACTTTTAATTCACACCAAAGAACATTAAATTTTAAGTAACATAATCACACAGGACTTATATAAAGTAAGCAAAAGTAATAAGCAACATACCAGTGAAGAAGACTGCTCTGGAGGACGAGTCACACTTGTCGACGCTTCAGGACAGGGCTCATAAACCAAAGTAAAAAATTTTAATACTCGAAAGATGATCAAAATTGCAAGTCTTTGTGGTGGGCTCTGATACCAAACCTGTAACGACCCCAATCCAGACCCTTTTAAAAATGCGAAATTTTTTTTTTCTAAAGAATTGCAGAAACCTTCCCAGAGATCTGGGGTCCTCACAGTTCCACTTTCCATTGGATAGCCCATCCACCACAAACGAAGTTGCAATTATCATCCCTATCAACCAACTAAAACTCTTTTATTAATGAGTAATAAAATTTCAAAGACAAGGTTTTCTTCAACTGAAAGTAAAGTAACAATAGCAGAATTTAAAAGAACTGAATGACAAAAGAAAGAGCCACAATATCCTCTACTGAAGCTGACAAGTCCAAGTATAACTCATCCATCCCCAGATGCATGTCCAACTTCACTGTTCACCATTTCCTTTGAAAAACCAACAAAGTAGGGTGTCAGAACCGAAATTCTGAGCACAGCTACTTCTAAAGAAACCATATGAGAGAAAGAACATGGATAAGATTTCATGCAGTGATTTGAGTGAGTGCAGATATAAAATTTTCAACATCTAAGTTTCCATAACTACCAATGATTTCATTTACTCACCAATCAATAACAGTAAACAGTGTTATATATCAACAACTAAATAACCAACCTTTCAGCATGATTTCACGAAGTAAAGCGTATGCTACCACCAAATGATGTCATGATATCAAGAATGATTCAAACATGCATGATCTAATGCATAACAGAAAAATGCGTGATTATGTGCAATGCATGATTTCTTCTGTTATCTTTCATTTAAGTTCCATCTTTCCATATGCATGCCCTATTAGATGCACACATCTTTAAGTTCCTCTTTTTAATTACCGTGGCCCGCGGATACACCAAACGGGTACAAACCCCGAGGTCAAGTAGCTTCCCAGGGTAGCTTAACACACAATTTGTATTTTATTACTGAGTTCCAACTTAGCCCTCGACCGATATCAGGAAACAACACCATCCATCGGAACATTAGACCTCCACATCTAATGTCGGGGACACAAGGGACACCCCACGCCCACAAGTGTCACTTCCTTGGTACCATAAACTCACAGCTGTGACTAACACACCACTCCCGGGTAAAGTGGCGGGTTCTCCCTAAAACCGTGGCCAGGAGAAGAACCTCAATATCGGGTTCAGGGGCAACAACGCACACGGAGTTTTTGTATCCTCACAGTCTCCCCAAGACCGGATATCCAAGATTCTCATACTCCAGATGAGATATCCCAGAATGTATATTACACTGTTCTTATTCTTTATTTTTATTTAAAGTTCATTCTTAAGTTTGCAACACTATATGCAAAAGTAAAGTGAAAACCCCGCATCCTCCCTTACAGGGACCCATTCGGGACTCCAGCCCGTGTAAACACAAAGAACAGTGTAGTAAAGTGCCAAACCATCTTATGTGGTTTAAGTGATGCTTTTAAAAAAACATATATAAAAGAAAACCAAACTCACGGCTCTCCAGGCCGGTGATGGTCCAATTTGGCCATCGGTGCATCACGTAATAAAACCAAATTAGTGATAAATTTACAACACTAGGCCAAAATGCCAAAAGCATATATATTCATGCCAATATAACACCAAACATATGCACGTTATAATTTATTCATATGCAATTTCAATGTGTGGGTTACCTACGTCACATAGGGGTCTTAACCAATCCATAGTTTCTTTAAGTGTGTGAGTGTACATGTACCTTTTCATATATAAATCAAGTATACATGTAACTAAATGTGACCCCAAATACAAGCAACATCCTAGTATAGTCATCAAATATTTCTCATGTTACTAATTCTACAACACAACACTGATGCCCAGTTCATTCACCCCATTCTTGGTTCTATTTCAGCATCATATGCAGGATTCAGTTAACATGATTGAGCAGTGAACATATCCACCCAAACGGGTAGTGACGTATTACAGAAAACGAACTCTACAGCCCTACTAGAGCCTGCAAATCTCGAATCCCACATGTGCATGAGATAAGTCTTCACATGTTCAGCAACCAAGTACAAGAATATCAGAATAATCAAAAGAATACAGTACAAGCTACCATAAATGTACGTTACATTGGAAATACAATTTATGTAACATGTTTAGAAATATCGACAATAAACGGTTGCAGTTGAAACAGGTTACAATTGAATAATAAAGCTTTATATTCGGCCAAACTAAATACTTAAAAATTCTGAACATCTTCAATGTATAGTATGTATGGTTTCATATCATGTTAGGACAACAAAACAACAACCAAACAATGTACATCATTATGAATGATCTATCTTATGCTGCCATTACATATAACTGTTTGTAATCATAAGGAAGAAATCAACCTACACAACATGAATGGGTTAATAATCACGAAATCAAACTCCAAAATTAACTCATGAAAGACACTTGGATCTATAATAATTCAACTCGTTGAAGCAAACATGTACATGTTTATCATCCTAACGGAGCAATTGGTTTATATATTCTGAAAGGGGTTAGTGAGCATGCATTAAACCTCCCAAAAATTAATTCATAAAGACACTTGATTTTACAACAATTCAACTTGTTTTGGCCACTTCTCTTTTACAATATTTTACGCAGATTCAATTCATGTGCATTTCCATGTGGAAAACAACACCTTAACAAATCTTTGATCATGCTTGGAGTTCAGTAAATCAGATGAATATCCATAGAAAATAGGCAGACATATCGAATAATATCATGGCATAGCAGAAAATGCACAGCATACATATATATTTTTTTTTTTTGAAACATACGAGTTACAGGCCAGCACCCAGCTGACTGGGTCGGCTGGGCCTGCTATGGCCCGACCCACAAGATGTAAAGCACCCAGTCGACGGGGTCGGCTGGGGCCCTGCTAACACAGCACCCAGCCGACTGGGTCGGCTGGGCCTGACGCCTCCTACCAACGCACTAGAGGCCTGCAACACATATATTTTTTTTTTCATAAGCCTATACGATTACTGTTTTCCTATTTCAAGATTTAGGGCATATTAAGAAAAGCCCCAAATCAATTGATTTGGGTATTTAGGGTTTATCAAGAAAACCCCCAAATCATCGTATGGAATTGAACCCCTGTTCGATTCCTCACCCAGGTTCGAAAAAGAACCGTACCTGATTCCGATGGGTTTCTCGGCGATCGAAGGCTGGGGACGCGAAGGTAGGGCCGCGACTGACACTCCTTGTTGCTGTCGCGACAGGGGGGGTACTCGCTGCAGTCGCTGATGGCTGCTTGTTGCCGCAGCTCGCCGGCGAACTCCTCCTCTCCGATACACACTGACAGAGAGAGAGAGACGGGGGAAAGGAGATGGGGGAGGAGAGAGTGCCCGAGTGAAGAGGGAAAACCCCCCCCTCTCCACTCCTTTTATCGGCCCTCTCCATGCCGAGATGGGAGGAGTTGGTTACGCATTGCGTAACCCCCTCCTGCCCCCCTTTCCTTTTCTGCAACGAACCTATCGGGCAACCCTTATCGGGTTGCCCCTTTCTTTAAAAGGGCTGTTACACAGGGGCGCGGCTCGGGTCCGAACCCGAGACCCGTAACCCGGCCCCAATCGATATGGATCCACAAGTGGATCCAAATGGATCCACTGTGGATCCTCGAATTAAATTAGAATTTTTTTTTTTTAAATTTTAAAAGTTTTATTTATTCATTATTATCATTAAATCAAGGTTTCAAATGAATAAATCCTAATTACCCCCCCTTTATGGGTCCTGGATCCGTAATGTGGATCTAGGCCCAACTTGAAAAATTTGAGATATTTTCAAATAAGAAATCTCGGGTTTTACAGTAATTATTCTTGCAAGTAGATCATGTGTCAAGTGTGATGTGGGTGTCGTGTTTGAATTACAGTCTAAACATAAACACATAAGGAATTCGATGCAATAGCAATCATAGATATATATCTTAATAGACAGATAGATTATGTAACAGTTATACTTGAGCACAAAAAGCAATTTAAGCAACTACGACAATCAAACAAGGTATTAAGCAATTAAAGCAGAAATTACACTAACATGAACAACATCCATAATATGAGTAAATACACAATTCAGGATGTCGTTTCATCATAAGCACCGAATATAAAACATGATGAAAGAGTAAGCAATTGTCTCTTTAATGACTCCCACACAGTGATACCTAACTGTTCTAGTAAATGTTTATCTTTTCTTATCCCGCGGGTACACACGGGCCAAGGCAACCATCACAGAAGAAAATGTCCGGGGGTATATTATTCAGGGTTGTTTTATTAACCCGAACATTCTAACTGTGACTGAAATCCCAAGGGAGCGGCCAGTGACCGAGAGAAACTCCCAAAGGCCAAAACCAAAACAGGATGCATCTCTAACTTCTGCAGAAGAACATGGATCTACCACCTAGGACAAAATTGGTAGTCCGGGTCCCTCGACTCTGAGGACTGGGACCAATGAGTCGCTTTACGCTCGAAACTAACACATGTCCCCAGAGTTTTGTACCACCCACCCTCTCCAAGGTAAGCCCGAATCTGAGTAAGTTAATCTTTTCATTTAATTAATTTCCCGAAGTATGGGGCATTTCCCCAACTTCTTTCTACTATCATAGTAGTAGGATCCTCAACCTTAGTCATCTTACCAAGGTGCAGAGTATAGTCCCAATCATTTGTCTTATTAATTGCATAACCCACCCAAAGTGCTCCGGTGCCTTTAAACCAGTCAAGCACAAAAGTTATTATTTAGTTTCATTACCAATATACTTGAACCAGGCCACGTACCTACATTAGGTACGTAACCCGTATCGGGTAGTCCAATCTGTCTTGCCCATTAGGCAAGGCACAAGTCCCAAGATTGCCGCGTGCACCAGGTTATGTGTTGAGTCAACCTTTAATCTATGACAGTTTCTATGTATGCTCCGTATAATTTATTATCATGTAGGGTCTCAATATTGAAATGAAAATTTCCCACACACATGGTAACTACCGGTATCTTCAACAGCTAACATGGGTTATCATAAGCATGCCATATCTCACAGCATAAGACATAGACAAAAAAAATAGGCTAACAGGAATTTACCTAAACAAGTTAGGGTCTACATAATGGAATAGTTTCAATCGGCCAGCATAAACATGCCATGTTTTACAGGATGAAACCATTAGCATCTGTGTTCAACATAGGTTTACAGGATAAAATAATCAACATTGGCTGATCATAAACTATGCTAAGTTCAGCATAACTTTACAGCATAAAGTAATCAACATCAGACAATCATAAACTATGATAGTTCAGCATAGCTTTACAAACTAAAACAATCAACATCGGTTAATCCTAAACTATGCTAAGTTCAGCCACTATCTTGAATGCCAGCTCTCCAATTGTCATTGCTTTTAACAAAACAACATGCTGATATAAAGGTACGCAATATCCCATAATAGCTAAAGAATGAGCAGCAGAGGAGCTAATTTGATTACTGTACTTATTCAGCAACTACATGTGTTTTCGTGCAATACCATGTATAATCAAATAGGGTATAATCTGAACATATAACTGTGCAACATACAAAAAAAAAACATGTATATGTGCGATTTATGAAATAGAATATAACCGAAAACCTCTACTCTGTGTTGGGCATGAAGTAACATATAACCAGAACTCGAGCAGGACCTGTACATTGATTTTAAAAAAAATGAATTAAATGAAAACACTGGAATTAAGCATGCATTCTACATTAATCGATCAGATGACAAAAGGTCACAAGGCTTGTACAACTGCCTGCAGTATCGCACAATGATTCATCAATTGAAAGCAACAAACTTACGCATGCATTTCAAGTTAACTAATCAGAATCTACCAATGTATGCAGTTATCATAAACTAATTAGAATATCTCAAGGCGAGCAGTTATTGTTAACTAAATTGAACGAATCCATATGAACAGTTGTTGTTAACCAATTAGAATATATCGATGTATGCAGTTAATGTTAACTAATGGAAATACAATAAGACAAAGCCTGGTTTATATGTGAAAACCCAAATAAAACTTATTAATTAAGTACATAACCCTAATTAAAACTATGTAATCTGATTGAGTGGCCTCTCTGTACGTTATCAACAAGCTAATAATCCTACTAGTTAATCATTTGCTTTAGTAATAACAATATTTCATGTACAGATTTCTCAGATGCGAAAAAAATAAGGGATTCACATTCAAAAGAACAAAATGTAGGAACTACATAACCTATGGGTCATCTGTATGACATATTTAGCTTAACAAAAGAGGATATACTACTAAATCATACCAGATGTAATTAACCATTTTCCCTTTTTTTTCATAACAATCTGAAACCCCCAAATCGTAGATTTGGGGTTTTCGGTTTGGAGGTGGCAGACGACCCCAAATTGGGGATCTCCTTGAACAGCAAGGAACATATACAGCTATTTAGGGGTTCGAGAATCCCCTAACAGGACTCAGCCAACATTTTATCCCATTCGCAGTCCCTTTCCTTTTATTGTACGCACCCCCCATTTTATCAGTCGATTTGGGTTTTAGACAACCCGTACCCCACCAAACCCATGATGAACCTGAAAAACAATCACAGAAACCCTACCATTTTCCCGGTGAGGTTGTTGCGGCAGCTACGAGAGGGGTCGGTCGGCCTGGACAGCACCACCACCGGCGAGGTTGGCTCCTCACTGCAAGGCCTCGAGCTGCGGCTTGGGATTGGAGGGAGCTTCGAGGTTTAGAAAGGTAGAAAAGGGTGAGAGAGAGAATGGAACAGCGAGAGAGGGAGAAGGAAGAGGTCGGGGTCCCCCTTTGTAGGTGGGTGCCCCCCCCCCCGAAAAGGAAGGGAAGCACACCCTCCCGGCGGCTGCGGGGTGCTTCCCCACCTCCCATCATCTTAGGTGTTAGGGTTCGGCTGAACCCTAACACTCGTTATCGCAGGGGAGAGGGTTTCCCCTCAAAAGAATTTTATCGGGCAACCCATATCGGGTTGCCCCCCCCCCCTTATTAACCCCTCTTTAATTTTTAACAGGGAGGGTGGATCGGGTCTGGGTCCGAACCACGACCCGAAATGCTGGACCCAAATTTGATTTGGGTCCGGGTCGCTTAAACAGCAGTGGACCCAAAGGTTGGATCCACTTGGGTCTGAACCGAGTATTTGAAATATTTAATTTCTTAAATATTTATTTATATAATATTACTAAAATATTCTAATATCCGAAATTTTCTTTTGGGTCCAATAACGGATCCTAGGCCCGAATCCACATAATTCTTAAGTTTTAGTGTAAAATTTGTGGTTCTTACAAAAGGTACGTTATTAGTATGCATTTAAATGAATAGCGAAAACGTCAATAAAGGACTGGGGTCTCAGTTTCTCTACAAAACAAGGCAGGGATCAATGGTCCCTGCTGACTCGAAACAGAACGGGGTAGGGTCCAATGACCCATGCCGCCAAAAGAAACAGGTGCAAAGGCCATCAGCCCCTGCTCGACGACTAAGAGAGGGGCAGGGGCCATCGGCCCCTGTTGGGTTTCCGAAAAGGGAGGCAGGAGCCGAAGGCTCCTGCTGACTTTAAAGGAAGGGCAGGGGCCATCGGCCCCTACCAGAAAGAGAAATGGCAGGGGCCGATGCTGGAAAAATGAGCAGAGAGAGGGAGCGCAGGGACCAATGGCCCCTGTCGTTCATGGAGAAAAAAGGGCAGGGGCCTTCGGCCCCTGCTGGTCTTTAAAAGAGGAGGGGGTCGGGGCCAAAGGCCCCTGTCGGGCTTGAAAAAAAATGGTAGGGGCAATCGGCCCCTGCTGGGTTTTAAAAGAAGAGGGGCAATGGCTGATGGCCCCTGCCAGAAGGTAAGCAGAGAGAGAGACGCAGGGGCCTTTAGCCCCTGCCTGCGGCTGTCGGGAGAGGAGAAGGTAGAAGAAGAGGTGGGAGGGCTTACCTGAGGCTGCCGAAGAGGAGGTGCCGACGAGGATGTCAAAGCGGAGGAGTTGAGGTCGCCGGCGGCGATGGTCGCTGATGGCCACAGAGGAAGGAGAAAAGGCGAGGTGGCTGACGGCTTTGCTCGCCGGCGACAACAGTCGCGGAAGACGAGAGGAGACGTCGGGGTTTGCGAGAAGGGCCGTCGACATAAGGAGAGCGAGGAGGAGGAGAAGAGAAGGGAGGTGTGCCCCCCTTCCCTTCCTGCCATGCTCTTAAAGAGGTCGGGGGAGGCGACAATCGGGGAAACCCTCAAGGGGTTTCCTTATCCTGCCGAGGAGGGTGGAACGGCACGAGTGGAGGGGGTGCGGCGTATAGGAGAGAGGGTTTGTTTTTAAACAAATCCTCCCCTGCGTCGGGTTTTAAAAACCCCAACGAGGGCGGGCCTGGGTCGGATCCCGACCCGACCCGGGTCCGATATTTTTTTTTTAACGTGGGTTTTACAAACGCAATGTTGATCGAGTCTATTTTAGTCAAATATAACCCTGGGTGCAGGTTGACCGCGCCCAGTGCGGCAAGTTTTAATTATTGCCGCACCCGCGTTGCATCGACATGGGTGTGGTGGCCCTTTAGAAGATTCCCTGTGACTTAGGTTAGCAAGTCGTGAATAAAAGATAAAAGAAAAAGGGTGGAAGAAGAAACAAAGAGAAGAATATGCATAAAATTAATGCTTTTTTGCACTTGTCATTGGGTTATACTCATTAAGTTTATAAGAGTGCAAAAGGGACGTCAATATTTCCCCCCCACTTGATGTAAATATGAACAATTTACAAAAATGACCCTCATACTTTACATAAATGATGTAAATGTCCCTGTCACTCATTTTCGATATATCCAGCCTTTACCATGGCCACAAACTGGCAATAGCATTCATATTTTCAGATGGATACTCTTGGTTTCAGTGCTCAGGTTGATTTAAAGTGTTTCTCCAACCAAGGCCCTATCATTTGAACAGACACGATTAGCAATCTGGTAGCGCGGTACAATCAAATTAGATTGACCATGCCGTGTTGTTGGTGTCTGGTATTATCAAAAAGATGCTAGTGATTCCTACACAATACACACACGACACACAAACACACTTGGAAGTCATATTGGTTCATTAAGCCAACCTTCTCTAATATGAAGAGAACCATCTAGTTTTGTGAACCTTGAGATCCATCAGCAGAACAAAAGCATTGAGGTTACATTACATTTCATGTTAAATTGAAAATACTTATTTTATTTGAATGCAAATGACAGCATAGACAATAATGCCTTCGACTAGCTAATTGTAAGCACATATGTTCTTTTTGTGAGATTCTTCACTAGAACCTGTTTTGTGAGAAAGAGAAAAGAAGAGAGTAGGGGCTGCGGCTGTAATAAACGAAAAAAAATGATTGGATCCTGGCCGGATCCAGACCCGGATCCGACCCAGGTAAGTAGGTCGGCTGCGTGCTTTTAAAAGCACGCAGCGACGAAGGGGGGGGGGGGAGGTTCTGGAAACCTCCTTCCCCCTCTCGTCTCTCGGTCTCTCTTTCCCCCGACCGACCCTCTCGACTCTCAGTCTTTGCGAAACCCCCCTCACCATCTCTCTTCCCTTCTCCCCCTGACTCGTCTCTGCACCCTCTCTCTCGCTGGAGACCCCGATCAACCTGCCACCACCTGCGACCTCCTTCCGACGCCGCCGCTGCCGCCGCCGTCGATGACCACCAGGTACGCCCCTTCTCTTTCTTTTTCCTGTTTTCTCTCCTCTCCCCCTTTCTTCTCCTTTTCAGTCGACAGGCCGGCAAGGGGCGACACCCCCCCCCCCTACCGCCAGTTCGGCTGGTTGGCAGGGGCTTTTGCCTCTGCCTCTCACCTTTCAAAGAGCCGACAGGGGGGCGACGCCCCCCTGTCGCCTGTTTTTGCCTGGTCAACAGGGGTTTCCAACCCCTGCCCCTCGCTCCCCGTCTTCTTTTCCTCTTAGAAACGACAGGGGCCTTTGGCCCCTGTCTTGTTTCGTTGCTAAGCAAGCCGACAGGGGCCTTTGGCCCCTGCCTCTTCTTCCAAAAGCCGCAGCGGGGGTGGCTCCTGCGTCTCTCTCCCTCTCTGCTAAATTTTCCTAGCAGGGGCCATCGGCCCGTGCCCTTTTTATTGTTCTAGTAGGGGCTGAAGGCCCCTGCCCCTTTTTCGGTTCCCCTGTTTAGGTGCGCAGGGGAGGGTCTGACCCTCCCTGCCTCTGTCTATCGTGGGGAGGGGCTCGAGCCCTCCCTGCCTTAGATCTTCGTAAGGGGAGGGTTGGACCCTCCCTACCTTCGTAGCATGCAGGAGGGGCTGAGCCCCTCCCTGCTTACTGTTACGGTAGGGGAGGGGGGCGAGCCCCTCCCTGCTCCCTCTTCTCGGGCGTCAGGCAGGGGCTTCGCCTCTGCTTGTTTGCGTGTTCGACCAGTAGGGGCCAAGCCCCTGCCTCTTTGTATATTCGGCAGGCAAGGGCAAGGCCTCCTGCCTCCTCCTTTGTGCTAACGGGTGGGGGCTTGACCCCTTGTCTCTCTGCTCTACTGGCAAGCAGGGCGACGCCTCAGCCTCCCTCGTTGCCTTTTTAAGGCAGGGGCGCAACCCTGCCTACCCTTGCTTTCGGAGGGCAAGGGAGCAACCCCCTGCCTCCCCGTTGTTTGCTGACAGCATGTCAGCAGGGGCTCGTGGCCCTGCCCCTGCTTCTTGCGCTTATAGCAGGTGCGCATGTGCACGATGCCCCTGCCTCTGCTTCCCTTACGTCAGGACGGCGATAGTGCCCCTGACTTTCTATTTTGGTATTAGCTTGCTAAGATCGTTACTTTTGCAACTCGTACGACAGACCCTGCTCGCGCTTCGCGACCCGCGCTGTCAATCGCGTACATCCGCAGACGACAGCAAATTTGCAACTCTCAAAGGTAGGGGAAGATTGCACAGAAGACTTGGACAATTGAATTGAGTTCAATTAACTAAAAAGGATAATTAAATAAATATATATGCATATATATATCATATATATTTATATGAGTACGCATTTAACTCAAGGACGCGGTTTCGCGATCCTTGTCCTTTACTTTGTTGTCGTGTATCACGCAAAGGTTCTGTGTTGCACTCCTGCTTGCGGTCTTTACTTTGTCGTTGCGCGTTGTGTCGGGGGGTTGCGTTGCACTTCTGCTTGCAGCCTTTACTTTGCCGTCGCGCTTTGCGCCTAAGCTCTTGCCTTTGCATATGTGTTGGTATTGCCTTGCTATTGCAGATGACGTGCAGGTTCTTGATCTTTGCGTATGCCTTAAAGGCATCCTCGTGGAGGATGCAAGGGGCATTTACCCCTCTCCCTCTTTCGACAAGAGTTCAGTCGGGAGCGAGCGGCACATCCTCGTCTAAAGAGAGGGATACCTCGCAGGGATCCTGGCTCTTCGTGTGTGCAGTCCTGCAGAGTCGACTTGAGATTTCAGGGAGTTGCGCAAAAGCATCAAAGACTGCTCCAAATCGAAGCATTTGGAAGGATGTGATTGACTGGTTCTGCTCGCCTTTTTGGCATATCTCGGGTGATCCCGAATTGGGGGTTCGAGCGAACTTCTTAGCGGGTGTTCTGTTGAGAAACTCGTATCCCGTCTATCGAGGCCGGTATCGAGTTATGCGAGGCATGTAGATACCCCAATAGCGGATGTGATTCGAGATAATCACATGCATAATGTTGGCACAAGGTACTGTTGTTTCAAAAGATAGAGTAAAGTTGATAAACTTTACATCTTTGTGAAACACTCCTGTTGAGGCTTCTATTGACGAGCTATACCCCCTTCATCCTAGAGTACTTGTAGTCGTGCACGACACGTCTAGTACTGCGATGATCGGATGAGACGGTCATGCGACCTTGAACAACGCTAAATGCAAAATGTTGTAATCACATAAATGGCCTCACATTCGCCTTCACAGGCAAGATGCTCGAGTGGTTTAAATACCACAGCATAGAATGGGTCGTTAGTTAAGCAACCCTTAATGTACCTATTCGCTATTTTGTGTCTGTCAAGGGAGAGGACAGAGCGGTACAAACTTCAATGGACAGGTTGTTAACAACCACCCTACGGGCAACGATCCGGCCTCTCCAGTCATTGGAGTTAGGGGAAAGGGGCTACATTAGTTAGCTCAACACTTCTGCAGAAGTTGGATGCGTCTGTGGCACAGCCTCCTTTGGGGAATCCTCTCTCGGCTAAAGCCGTCCCTTTGGAGCGAACTCAACTAGTTATTCGTGTTATTGAAAATACATAGAATAACAGACGCCCGAACTAGTTTCAGTTGGTTCTACGTTTTGCGTACCCGCAGGTTCGTAATTATCGAAACATAAGGTTTGTTCACACTGGTCGTTGAGTCGTGAGATTCGCTTGCACTACTGCTTCGCTTGCACTACGGATTTGCTTGCACTACTGATTCACTTGCACTACTGTTTAGCTTGCACTACTAATTCGCTTGCTTGCTCGATAGTTCAGTATGTTACTCGTTGAGCTGTGCACGTCTGTCATGGCGTTACTCTAGTTGGTTAAACTGCTTACGCAGTTCTTTGCGGAGTAATAAGGAGCTTCTCATACTGGTTAAATACTTATAATAGTAGCATTATGCCAGTTGCTACATATTAGCATGTGACTTGCTTTATCCCTTGGTCGAACTGTTTGATGTTTATTGTAGCGTAGCACTTGTTGGCTTGCATCTCTTATGATTGATGTGATTGCATACAACTCGTAATCTACGAACTGATGGCAACTAGGATTGATGTGGCCGCTTGTCTTATAAGCTGCTTACATATTGGGATATAATTGTTGTCATATGATTGCTTATGAATGGCTTGTGATGCAATGGTTTAGAGCAGTCGATTATTGATGCATGCATCACTGAGTGGGGTGTCTGTCGAGCACCTAATCTCCAAAGGATTATCTGCTAGGGCGTGTATGATCAAGACCAGGTACCCGGCTAGAGTGGTAGATTCTCTATGAGGATGTACATTGTCCACGAACGGGTAGCCGCAAAGACGGTGAACTCATGTGAGGAAGTGTATGGTCCAAGACCAGGTATACCATCTAGGGCGGAATTCCTTGTGAGGTTATACATGTCCCAGACCAGGTGATCCGGGCGTTGATCTTGTTGTTTGTATTAGTGGCTATCGACCCTGAGAGCGGTCATTTGTGTGGATGCGTGTATCGCAATGATTTTCATTGGATATGGCATTTGTTAGGAACTAATCTCCCAAAGGTTTCGCTGTGAGGTTATACTTTTCCCAGATCAGGTGACCCGGCTAGAGTGGGAGATCTCTGTGAGGATGTACACTGTCCACGAACGGGTAGCCGCAAAAACGGTGAACTCCTCTGAGGAAGTGTAGGGTCTAAGATCAGGTATACCCTCTAGGGCGGTAATTCCTTGTCCGGCCGTCTATCTCTCGGACCGAACGATCCGACGTGGATCTTGTGTTTTTGCTTACCATAAAAAGTTATGGTCAGTTGTGACGATCTTCTGAGATTGTTTGTGATAGCCAACTATGAATTCATAGTTTCGGCTTTCTGTTTTAGCATGATTACATGCTTGACTCAGGTGTGAGAATCAGATCGTTAGCGATTTGAGTTAGTGATCATGTTTTGGACCTTCTACGGAAGGGTGAGCTTTTCTGAGAAGGTATGACACCTTAGTGCGCCATAACCGGTGACGGTTAGCCGCATAAGACTTTGAGAGATGAGAATAGGTTAAGGTTGTTCAAGACAACGCGTTTGTTAGAAGTAGTGAGCGACAAACGATGTCTTAATGGTGATTAGATGTTGTGACCTCGTTCTAGGAACGAGAACAAGCTAGTTGCGTGGTGGTTCACAGTCTACGATCAATTGAATCGTATGCTGCATTTGTCAGTTGCACTGCTTACTTGCTTTGAACTGCTTACTGTTTGCACTACTTACGCGTTTGCACTATTCACCTGTTTGCATTGCTTACCTGTTTAACTGCATATCTGCTTTAAATTGCGTAGCCTACTGAATTAAAAGTACTTAATTCAGTTTCTTGTTAGTCTCTCTTGTGCACCTACTAGTTTTTCGCGAAACTAACCCATTTTATGGATACAGGTGATGATTAGGTACACTACGGGCGATGGCGCGATTGCAAGATGGCTTCAAGACTTCTTCCTGCTCTTAGCTCGCATCCTGGACGCTTGAGTTTGTATCGAATTTCCCTTAGGATATCCGAATCTTGTCAGTTTTGGTTCTTTTAGCTAACGTGCCCAAAGTTGTCAGCTTGCCTTATGATTTATCAAAGAAAAATCTTCCGCTGATTTCATAAACAAACTCTGAAGGAAAGAGATATTTCTAGTCTCTTGCCTGTTTTTCTGAAAAGGTTCGCAAGTTTGAAATTTGGGGAGTTACAGCGGATGTCATGATTTCCTTAATGTGAAATCGTGACCTAAAGAGGGTATATTAATATGTTTTGAGTGTACAATATGGGTCCGGGTCTGGTATAATATCCAGACCCGGAATGAAATAAAAAATATAAAGTTGTACATAAAGGCTATATATGTGGATACGGGTCTGGTATGATATCCAGACCCAAAACACCACTTTATCACCCCCCCTCAAGTTGATCATGGTTTTGAACCATGAACAACTTGCCTTTAAGCGTCCAAAAACGATCTTTTGTCAAGCCCTTGGTAAAAATGTCTGCAACTTGTCTTTAAGTGTTAACAAATTCAGGCTCAATCTCTTTTTCTTCAACCTTTTGTCTCACAAAATATTGGTCAATCTCAATATGCTTAACGCGACTGTGGTGTACTGGATTGAATGACATATTGATAACACGTTGATTGTCACACAACAAGGTAGACGGAGAGATCGTTTCTCCCACTTCAGTCAGTAAGTACCTGACCCATGTGACTTCGGCAGTAGCGGCAACCATGGATCTATACTCAGCTTCAGTGCTTGATCTAGCAACAGCCTTTTGTTTTCTACTACTCCAAGAGACTAAGTTTCTCTCAATAAAAACACAATATCCTGATGTAGACCTTCGCTCATCAGGATCTCCTGCCCAGTCTGTGTCATAATATACAATAAGTTCACGCACATTCTTGCCAGACGACTGTGAAGAATATATCAACCCATCTCCAATGGACCCTTTCAAATATCTGAGTATCCTCTTAATCGCCTCCATATGCCCAGTATGTGGTGTATGCATAAATTGAGACACTTGATTGACTGAATAAACAATATCAGGTCGAGTAAATGTGAGATACTGTAACATTCCTATTAGACTGCGATACCTGGTGGGGTCTTCATACAGGTCTCCATCATGAGCACTTAATTTTTGGTGGAGCACACTTGGAGTGGCTAAAGGTTTGTAGTCTTTCATACCTGCCTTTCCGAGAACATCTATCGTATACTTGTGTTGAGTGAGAGTCAAGCCATGAGCCCAGCTATCGACTTCTACGCCAAGAAAATAGCGCAAGGCTCCGAGATCTTTCATTTTGAATCTCTGACCTAATAGATCTTTTACTTCTTTGATGTGATCTTCAGAGTTTCCTATGATAACTATATCATCAACATAAATTAACAATAGAGTGATCACATTCTGACTTCTAAAAATGAATAATGAGTGATCCAATAGGGAGCGTGAGAATCCATGTTTCTGAATCTCAAGGGAGAAGTTGTCAAACCAAGAGCGAGATGCTTGTTTTAGGCCATAGATAGCTCTTTTTAGCTTGCACACATGTGTTTTACAGTTTTGTTCTTGATATCCAAGGGGTTGTTCCATATAGACTTCCTCCTTCAAATCCCCATGCAAAAATGCATTTTTTACATCAAGCTGACTCAGCTTCCATCCATGCTCAACGGCAAAGGAAAGAATAATATGAATCGTTCTCATTCTCACCACTGGACTGAATGTCTCATCATAGTCTTGTCCTACTTCTTGAGTGAATCCTTTTGCAACCAGTCTCGTCTTGTATCGTTCAATGGTTCCATCTGGTTTATACTTTATTTTGTAGACCCATTTGCATCCAACAACATTTTTGTCAAGTGGTCTGGTAACGATTTCTCAGGTTTCACATTCATGTAAGGCTTGCATTTCATCATTCATGGCTTCTACCCATTTAGTGGAAGTAGTTGTCTGATAGTACATGATAGGTTCATCTTCATTATTCAGAGCAGTTAAGAAGAGTTGAAAGTCCAAAGTGAAATTGTTATAGTTGACCCATCTATCAATAGGATGTCGCATGCGATTGGATCTTCTGACCTCAAGAGTATGAGAGGGAGTAGGTGAAGTTGCTGAGGTGTGATTTGAAAGATTTGGCGTTGTCGTTCTCTGTCTAGCATAGTAAATGCCCTTGTATCTGCCCGGTACAAATGATATTTCTTCCCAATGTTGTAATCCCGATGTGCCAATAGTCCCAGACATTTCCTTTTCCTGTTGCCCACAATCTGGAGGGCAAACTTCATTGGAACTAGCAAAAAGTTCTGAATTCAACCAAGGATAATAAACTTCGGTCATGGTAGAGGACATATCCATTGTGTCAACTTTGTGATCAAAATTGTGTTCATCAAAGATGACATTTCTTGAGATTCTGATACGTCTGTTGACGGGATCGTAACACCTGTATCCTTTGTAGTCGGCGGCATATCCCACAAATCTACACTTCTGAGCCTTGTCCTGAAACTTATTTCTTAGGGACCGATCAATATGCACATAACAAACACATCCAAAAGCACGTAAATCATAATAACTAGGATGAGCTCCAAAAAGATAGTAATAAGGAGACTTATTTTCTAGAACAACCATAGGCAATCTATTTATCACATGTACGGCGGAATGAAAGGCTTCTGTCCACAGATTAATGGGAAGATTACTATCATGGAGCATACTCATGGCACTTTCAATTATGTGCATGTGTTTTCGCTCAGCAATCCCATTTTGTTGAGGCGTGTGTGGGCAGAACACCCTTCTTCTTATCCAATTATTTGGAAGAAAAGAAATAAAGTCACTAGATGAGAACTCCCCACCTCCATCATATTGAAAGAATTGGATAGACTCAGAGAATTGATTTTTTACTAAGGAAAGAAAATTTTGAAACAAAAGGAAAACTTTCGACTTATTTTTTATGAAATATATCCAGGTGTATCGAGAGTAGCTATCAACAAAGATTAGGTAGTATCTGCTCCCAAATCCATAGACAACTGGGGCAGGTCCCTATATATCAGAACATATCATCTCAAAAGGCTTTGAAGCTATTTTATTAATAGAATGAAAAGGCAATACATGACTTTTACATAAAGAACAACTGGAACATTTTTGGCTTTTCTCATCCACATTGAGACTTTCTTTTGAAATGAGATTATTAGAAACAAGTTTCTCAATAAAATGACTCCCACAATGTCCTAATCGACTATGCCATAAGAAAGACTTATTACATTCAGAAATACTAAAAACATTTGTTGAAGGGAAGGAACACGACTCTAATGAAGACTTCGAATCTAGATGAATAGGGCGGATGGGATGACATGGAGATTCTTCAAAGACATACATATTGCCTCGTCTTTTTCCTTCAGCGAATGTTTCCCTCATGCGAAGGTCCTTGACCTGCACAGAGAAGGGAGTGAATTCGACTAAAGCATGATTACCATCAACAAGCTCAGAAACAGAGACAATAGTTTTCTTGATATTTGGAGCATGAAGTACATCAATAAGTTCAAGAGTAGAATGTGATATGAGAATGCCAGATTTTCCAACATGGGAAACAGGATGATAGGATCCATCTCCAGTGACAATGTTACTTTTGCCAAAATAAGGAATAGGTTTAGAAAGTTTACCTGCATCACCAGTCACGTGAGTTGCTGCCCCTGAGTCGACGAACCATGTGCCTTGATCGTTCTGTTTTAATTTCAATTCTGAGATGACAGATCTTTAATCTCTCCATTGTCTCTGATATTAGTGGGTTTTGCTTTCTGTTCTGTATGTGGAGCCTTTCCTTTATTTTCAGGGTTGTGCCAACAATTCGCCTTGATATGCCCCTTTTTGTTGCAAATGAAGCAAGTGGGGATTGGCCTTTGTCCCTGAGTATGAGTCAAGATATTTGGAGTGGGAAGCAATCAACGTTCGCCGTGTCCATTTCGCCCTTGTCCTCCACCATAAGTCACTCTTGTGGCAAAGACTTCTTGGGAATTTATATGAGCATGTGTTTCTTGAGAAAATCCCTTCAGAGTCATTTCATATTGAATCAGTTTAGCTCTCAACTCATCAAAAGTAGGAAGGGCAGGCAGACATAATAGTGAAGTGACGATCATATTATAGTCGGGTCCCAATCCACTCAGAGTTTGTTGCACCATATCACTGTCACTCATGACACATCCTATAAGTGCAAGTTGGTCTGCGATAGTCTTCATCTTGTTGAGATATTCCATGATGGTCATGGAATCTTTTCTCAGTAGCTGAAATTCCCTCTTGAGAAAAACCATCCTCGCCTGTGAAACTTGTGAATACGTCTGAACCAATTTCTCCCAAAGTTGCAGGGTTGTACAATTGTCGGGGATCGCAACAAGAACCTCTTGAGACAAGGTAGAGGGAATGTATGCAACTACTGATTGGTCTTTCCTTTCCCAGTTAAGATATTCTTCATTTTTGACATACACAATTGAAGTTGCCCTTTTATCATCTTTCTCTTCTCTCGTAACAAATTCTAGCGGGACTGGAGTGGTTCCATCCAGATGACCTAAGAGACCTTGGCTCCTTATAAAGGGAATGATTTGTCTCTTCCAAATCAAGAAGTTTGAGGTGGTTAACTTTTCATAAACAACCTGGTTGAGGAAACTCGAAGGAAGACTCGATTGAGAAGAATGAGAATCCATAAAAAATTTAACAAGGATATTCACGAAGTGTGAAATGCAAAAAAAAATTGAACAAGGCTATTCAGGAAGTGCCCAGTCTACTGCAAGAGAAGTTTGTTGGTCGGCCCCCCTTTTGTTTTTGTTTTTTTTTTTTGAAATTGAGCAACCTTTTAGGACCTGACGATCAGACACTGTCAGATTTAAAGAGAAACCAGACCTAAAATTTTCCCTTCCCCCTTTTTTTATAAGGTTTGTGATTGACGCAATAAGGAGTTCTCACACGTTGAGCAGAATTTGGAACTAACTGTGTTTTCAAGCAAAACGCAGATGGTGACAGCAAGAAGAAATATGCTATAAAGGGGTGACGCTTGATAGAAATAAAAACAGATTGAAATCTGCTGTCAAAGAAAAATCAAGTCTGAACAAAAAAACTTAATATTTCAGATCTGATGCAATTTCAGATCTGAATATTCCGGTTCACGTGAAAGGAGAATGCACAGAGATGAAATGTTCAGATCTGGTGCAAGAACACGACCAAGTCTGAATATCCCAAATGAAGAATAAGATGGGTCGACTTTAGGGATTCACGTGAAACAGGAAATTCACGTGGAACATAGTAAGAATTAGGGTAGTTTAAGAGATTCACGTGAGACGTGATGATTTTAGGGATTCACGTGAGACGTGAATCCTCCGAACAATGGAAGAGAAGAAGTTGAGATGAAGAAAACGAAAGGAGGTGAGATGAAGAAAACGAAAGAGAAACCTCTGGTCGTACCTTTTGGAAGCCCCTTCAAGCCCTATGTGGATCTCGGCTCTGATACCATGTGAGATTCTTCACCAGAACCTGTTTTGTGAGAAAGAGAAAAGAAGATGAGAGTAGGGGCTGCGGCTGTCACGATTTCCTTAATGTGAAATCGTGACCTAAAGAGGGTATATTAATATGTTTTGAGTGTACAATATGGGTCTGGGTCTGGTATAATATCCAGACCCGGAATGAAATAAAACAATATAAAGTTGTACATAAAGGCTATACAGGTGGATACGGGTTTCATATGATATCCAGACCCAAAACACCACTTTATCACTTTTCACATCAAACCTAAAGCATGCTTCTTATTCATGTGTAAGCTAACTGCGGAAATTGATTTTCTCATTATGAAGTAAACATTAATTCTTGCAATTCTCAAGACTAAATTGGTAACTATAGTTTGAATACATATCCATAGAAGTAGAAGATCTAACAAAATACAGAGAGATGTACCTTTTGACAAGTTTCAACATGTAATTCCTCCTTGTTAGGGGCCTTGTGGAAGTACAAATAACCACCAAAAATTTCATCTGAACCTTCACCAGAAAGAACCATCTTTACGCCAAGAGATTTTATTTTTCTTGACATTAGAAACATGGGAGTGCTAGCCCTCACAGTTGTTACATCAAATGTCTCTATATGATAAATCACTTCCTCTAGTGCATCAATACCTTCCTGACAAAAGTAGAAATGATGTGTCAATTAAGCACATTATTAGGTCCAGCAGCTTTAAAGAATCAATTCCAGCAGTAGCCTTGCCTGTACTGTGAAGTAAAATTCATGGTGGAAAGTGCCCAGGTAGTCTGCCACCTCTCTTGCAGCTTTCAGGTCTGGAGAGCCCTGTTAAGATTTTCAAGTAAAGGATCACTTTCCAATTGCAATTTGTTAGAAGAAACTTTAAACGCAATATAAAAGATTTGCTTGGTTCTTTTTTTCTGGAGGAGAATGGGATAAGCTATAGAAACACTGCAGCAAACTGAATAAGATAACTTGTCCAATTTACTTCTCAAAGAAAAAGAACAGGTAAAGTATCCCATTCACAACCAATGCAATACAGAACATAATCCAGCTGCAATGAGTGTGACAGACAAATACACAAGAAAAACTTGACATTATATTGAAGATTAGGCACCTGCTATTATCCTTAGCAAAGATCAACTTTAAGAAGATTATCACTTTATGGAATATCTTGTTCTCTATGGTATAAATGTCAAGCTAGTTAACCTTGAAAGGCTTCCTACCTCGCTCTGCATTGTACCAAGAGAAAACCTTTTCACATAAAAGAAGGATTTTTCCCAATCAAGAAAGTAAGATTCTAACAAACTAATCTTAACAACCTATAACAAACTAACTAACATGTAACAATAAAGAAACTAACTTAATAACAACTACTACTTTGTAACAAATATAAAACTAACTAATTAAGAACAAACAACATGACATGTAACAAATTAAAGATTTGTAACAAACTATGAAATAACTGACTAACTTGAAACGAATTAACAAATACTAACTCATTACAAGACAACTAAACATGTTTTGACTAAATAAATATCAGACAACTCAAACATGGTTACACTGTCTAATTATGAAATACTACTTAACAGCCTCACATTAAACAATCCAACTAATGAGTATCATCAAATATTAAAAGAAACCTAATCTAACAAACTAATTAAATTAAGCAACAAATATCTAACCGACTAACAAGAATTTAACTAACTACTCACTAAATAAACAAAAACGTGTTGTACGGATTTTAAGATCTAACTAATTAACAAAGTCTGGCAAAGAAAAACTAGCTATTCTAATTAACGTATTCCATGAATTAAAACACGAAACAAGAATCGGCTATTCTATTTCTAATCTAATCTAAACGATTTACACTTTAAAATTAAAAGCTAAACTAAACTAACAATTAAAAGAATCTAAGCTAACTAATTAATTCTGGAATTAATAACAAAATTGAATGAAAATATTTAAACTAGCTAATTATTGATGCACATAAAATTAATAAAAATCGGCTATTGATCAACTAAATCTAATTAACGCAGATTGAAACTCAAAACTGAACTTAACGTGCATAAATCAAACTAATCCTAACTTAACTGAATTAAAACTATGATCTTCTGCAGCAACTACAATTCATCTAAGGACGAAAATAAAAATTACACCTGCTAATTAAAGGGAACCGATACCTAAATGAAAGAATGGAACTCGGCTAAAATAATTCTTGTAATATCGCATATTTTCACACTTAGTTAAATTTTGAGATCTTTCAAAAGTTTGGCTAAGTATAGAAGAAAAATCGATAAAACCTTGAAATAGGCCGATGCTTTTGAGTCTGGACTTGGCCCACATCTCATTGTCAAGGCCTAAAAGAGCCACTCAGAATGTGAGAAAGAGTTTAAGTTTCAACCTTTAAATTCAAGTGAAATTTGAGTTATTTTCGAACGAATTTCAAAAGCGAAATTCGAGTTATATATCATTGAATGCGTCTCGAAAGTCTGAGCGTAACAAAATTTTATTTTCCTTGATTCGGGCTACGGTTGACCCAAAAATCGCATTTTTCAAAAATTGAGCAGTTTGTCGATTCAGTTCCAGATTTAGACCAGACCGGATCTGATGGATTTGATCAAATTAATATGGATTTGGACTCTATCCAAGACCCATATTAATCTGGTATTGATCCAGCTCAAGACCCATTTGGATTTCTGAGATGGATTTGGATCTTGGATCTTGGATCCTGATCAAGATCCAAATCCATGTTCAATGATATTTTCAGCTTTAAATTAGGGTTATTTAGTGTTAAGAAGTCTTCTATGTTATTGAAATAACCTTTGAAATTTTTTAGATATTTATTAATTAATAAACAATTAATAATTAATTAATTAATTAATTTCAATTTCGAAATTTGATTTAAGTTTTGATTTAGGACTCTAAGTAGAGCCCTTAAACCCATGTAAAATCACTTGAGAAGTGTCCTAGTTCAATAAAATAACTTTTGGAAGCTTCTAGGTATTTATTTATTAATAAATGATAAATAAATAAGTTTAATTAATTCCAAGATTTATTTGTAGAGTGCTTAGGGCTCTTTATAGAGCCCTTGTTCGTGCCTTAGAAGCCTTAAGAAAGACTCTTAAAAGCACTCAATTTGAAAAAGTCAACACTTAAATAGTTTCGAAAAATTTGGGAAAGTGGGTGAGAGAAGAGAGCCATAATGGGCTGCACTCTCTTCTCCAGCCCATCTAGAAGAGGCTGGAGAAGGAGGGGCGTCCCCGTCCTCCCCTCTTGGCTTATAAATAGATCAAAAAAAAAGGAAAGAGAAAGAGAGAGAATGAGAGAAAAGAGGAAGAAGAGGGCTACCTTCTTCTCCGATCATTCGTCGTTTTCAACTATCCATTAATATTTCTTTTCGATATTTGCGTAAGGTACGGGTCTTTCTCTTGAATCGAATGAGAAAAAGAGCATGGATTTGTATTTCATACAATATTTTAGTGAAGCCCATAAGAAAAGAGTAAATCTGAAAATCTACTCTAAGATTCATGGTGGAAATCAATGTATTTCCTTCTTTTCGAAATTTATTTTGAAACAAAAATATGCATGGAAGCATATATATATATATAATGTGATGCAGATCTAGGGTGTTGATGTTTTGAAAAGAAAAGTGCATTGTGATTTGCATGTAGACGTATATTTTTTATGCATATTTGCTGTTTATGATTGCTTTTATATTAAAACAGAATTTTTACCATGATAGGATGGTATGTTTAATGGCATATTTCATGATAAAGGGATTGCGTGATGGGGTTTTGTAGAAGTGGATTTTAAAACCAATATGTGCATGCATATTTGTAAGTTTACTTGTTCATTTGTGCTTGGCAAAATGAAAATCTCTATATTTATAAGTTTACTTGTCCATACCTGCTTGGCAAAATGAAAATCTCTATATGTAGGACTGTGAATAGTTATTCATAAGTTCACATGGACATAGAATCTGATGCTCATGAATATTGGCCATATTAAGGTATTATGCATGCATATCCGAAGCTGAACATGACTTTTTTTTTTGTAAATTTGAAACTGTGCGTTTTTGTGCCATTGCTGGGCTGTTTGGCAGCCCAGCCGAGTTACACTTGGCTGGCCTGTCAGGCCCTGGCAGACCTGCACAGGTTCAGCCTGTGCAGGGTATTGGCAGGGTTTTGGGTGCTTGTTACTACTTTGGGGCCGGCTGGCAGTCCAGCCGAACTCAGTTCGGCTGGCCTATCAGGCCATGGCCACTTGTGTTAGCTCAGCCATGTGTTGGTTGGGCATGAGAAAAAAAAATGTATAAACATGTAAAAGAATTTATATATATATATATATATATATATATATATATATATATAACCACGGTTTGTTAAAGCCCCAGCCAACCCACTGTTGGCTGGGCAATTGGCCCTAACAGGGCCCAGTCAACTAAGTTGGCTGGGCAGGGAAACTGACCCAGCCAACTGAATCGGCTGAGTGGATTCAGCAGGTCCAGACCCAGCCGACTAGGTTGGCTGGGCCAGGTACTGTCAAAAAAAAATAGAGAAAGAAAAAAATAATATACTTAGCATGTTATTCTTGATTGTAGTTACATGTACAAACTTGATATGTAATTAATTTCTTGTAGTTCATGCAATATTACTTGGCCTATTGCAGCTTAAATGAAAAAAAAAATCCAGTTATGCATGTTAATTTTCAGATTTGTTACGTGCATTAGACTTGGCTTATGTATGAAAAAGAACGGAGGTTTCATGTGTTGGTGCTCGGTATTTCATGCTCCATTGAAGTATTATTGCATGTTTCCATTGAAGCATGCATGAAATTGATGTGACATTGCGTGAACCTACTTGCATAAGTATTCACATGTTTTAAGTGAAGTGATTCGTGAATGAAAGCATGCATTTGATAAGAACATGTGAATTAAATGAGCATGCAATTAACATGATTATGTAAACTCATAAGCATGCATATGAATATTAGTGTTTCATGCACATCTCTGAAACTTGCATACATGAATGTGCATTGAAAAGCATTTAAAGAGGAATGCATAGTGACATGATATTTATAATTTTTGCTTATGAATGTATCGATGATCAAAATGGATCATCATGGGTTGTGTGAGCCTTGAGCATGTGTTGCTCTTTGTTTGAGATGTTATGCATTGCAAAAATCAAATGTGATATTATTGTTCTAATTGTACTATTCTATGTTGCCATGGGTTGTGGTTCCGTGAAGAGTTTCGCATGTGGATGTGTGAACTTGTGTTATTAATTCTGCATGTTAAATTGTAAATTAAAAGAGATGAATTAATAACAAGATAAAAAAAAAATATTAAAGAACAGTGTAATCTATATTTCCTTGATGTCCCTTCTATAGTATGAGAATCTTAGATATTACGGTTTTGGGAAACCGTGATGATACTAAAACTCCGTGTGTGTTGTTGTTCCTGAACCCGATATTAAGGTTCCTCTCCTGGCTACGGTTTTAAGGAGAATCCACCACTTTGTCTGAGGGTGGTGTGTAGACACAACTGTTGTTTTAGTATACCAAGAAAGTATTACTTATGTCCCCAGTGTTCTCGACATTAGATTTGGATATCTAATGTTCCGAAGGTTGTTTTTGTCGAGGGCTAAGTTTGGAAGCCAATAATAAAATACAAATTGTGAAATAAGCTACCCTGAGAACCTAACTTTACCTCGAAAATTTTACCCGTTTGGAGTATCTGCGGGCAACGGTAATTAAAAAAAGAAACTTAAATTTTGTGTATTTAATAGAAACATGCATATGAAAAGAAAACTCTAATAAAAGATAATAATTTATTCATACATTACACCGAACTCATGCATATTCCTGTTATGCATTAAATCATGCATATTTACTTGTTCCCTTAATTGTGATATATTGGTGAATGCATAATGTTTGTTCCCTAATGCATGTTAAATGTATTTACTGCATAATTGATGTTCTCTATTGATAATAAATGTTCTCTTTTGCTTTGCAATTATTCCTCTTTGCTTAAATGATTACTTAAATTATGAATTGGTCATAATTGTATCCCTTTAAAATATTATATGAATATTATTTATTTTCCTTTTACTTGTTTGTTTCATTAAAGGGATTCGTACACAGAAATTTTTGGATTCTGACACCCTTACTTTTGTGTTTTTTGCAACCTCAGATGCCCAGTGAAGCGACTTGCTTTGAGAGGAGCTACGAGGGGACTACACGATTGTTTGACAAATACCTTGGGACAGCGTAGCTCTTCTTTTTGCTTTATTTATATTTTATTTGCTTATATTTCAGACTATTTGCATTTTAATAAATAAAGTTTGGGTTTGGTATGGTTTGAAAGATGAGTATAAGATCCCTCATAGCGGTGGTTGTTGTGTTTAACTGTAAGGGCCCTGAGTTTCTGGGAATGTTTTCGCACTTTAAAAAAAATTGTCACTTTTTCATGGGTACGAGTTGAGGTCGTTACAATTATAATTACACTAATTAATCTAATTCTAATCTAAATGCTGGGAACAAATTCTAAAATTAAAATAAAGGATTAACTAATTAACAAATACAAGAAATTAATCTATGCTATTCGACTGGATCAAGAAAAGCTAAATAATTAATTATTTAATCTACCAAATCATCTACTTTAGCAATAAGTGAATAAAAACTAATTTAAACTAATGAAAATGATAACTAACTTTAAAAGACATGATTTAATTAATATATAAATTGAGCTATTAATGGACATAAACAAAAAATAGTCAGATCTTTATTAAATGAAAAAAAAGAAAAATCTACACAAACCCTAAATGGCTAATTCATTTTTTTCTAACAAACTAAACTAATTTAATCTAATGAATTAAAACTCACTAATGTTGATCTACTACTGTAAAACAAATAGAAATTGGCATGACTTAAAATTAATCAAAACAGAAATAACGATTCATATCGAATTTTCCTAAAACAGAATTTTTAATTAAAAACGATAATAGAATAAATTGGCAACTAATTTCTAATCTAAGTAATGAAATCACAGTTCTGGAATTTAAATTAGCATTAACTACAAGAAGAAACAGTCTCTCTCTGGGTTGCATGTACCTCCGACGACGAGGATAAGAAGAACTGGCGCTAGAAGGGATTAGAAGCAAGAAGAACAAGAGGGAGGAAGAGGAAGAGAATAGGGAGAATCGATTAAGAACGAAAAGGAGGAAGAGAGAGAAGAGGCTGCATTTTTCTCTAAAGAAAAAGATGCCCCCCTCTACTGAAAAAGATGTCTTTATATTGCAAATCTAGGTTAAAACTAAAATTTCTAAAAAGTCCAACTAAGTTTTAAAAATTCTAAAAACTACCCTCCTCTAAAAACGTGTTTCATAAAAAGAGACTTCTAAACATAATGAAAAATGTTAATTGAAATTCCTAAACTAATTAAACTACAAATTAAAAAGCCATAAACTAATCAAAACACTGAAAAACACAAGGATTTAAATATGTGATTTTATCTTTATTTTGAATTTTAAAGCAATTTCTCAAAAACATTGATAAGAATAAGCTTTTAATGCATTTTTTTGATGGATCATGCATAAATATATATATATAACGCAGAATTTATGCATGATCAGTAGTCACCAGAGTTACCGGAAGCTTCTTAGGTAGGTGGGAAGCTTGCTTCCCGAAAACTCACTTCGGAACTGTGATACTCATCGCTTCCGAAACTTCATGGGAATCTCGATTCTCCCACGCTTTTTCTATGCTTCCCACACACATGATTTATGCTTCCTATATGCTTTTCTCACGTTTCTTTTCATGCTTTTCATGTATTTTCTCACGCTTTCCCTCACTTTTCATATACTTTCTTTAAATTAGTAACCATCATTGTTAGATTTTAACAAAAATTTAACTCTTTTATTGAAAAATCATGAAATATAAGAATGATCAGTTTTATTTTAATTTTTATTTGTTTCTTGTTTGATTCCTATTCAATTACCATATTGCTTCATTTTTTTTAATAATTTGTTTTTAAATTGATACTTCGCTTCCCGCTTCCTATAAATTTTAAAATGCTTCACTTCTCGCTTTCGCTTCCCGCATCGTTTCCTGCTTCTGCTTCTGCTTTCAGTTCTTAGTTTGGCAACCTTGGTCATCATCATCATTAGGATACATATCTTCCGTTAGAGAAAGATCATACAAAAACATATAGTCAATTTTATCATTCTTATCAAGACTTTCAAAACCATTTTCATCTTCTAAAAATGTCACATTTTTTTAAACATAAAGATTTTTTTTTTTAAATCAAAGCATTTATATCCTTTTTTATTTTCCTCATATCCAAGTAAAACACACTCAATCGCTTTTAGAGACAACTTATCTCTTTTGTACAAAAGTACAAAGCATTTGCAACCAAAAAATCGTAAGCGATTGAAGTCGGGTGCCATGTTGAGAAGTTTTTCATAAGGTGTAACGCCCCAAAATTTCGACTTGTGATTTCGAAAACCTTATCGAAAAACCTTTCAAAGATTTAAAATTTAATATTTAAAAACAACAGCGGAAGACATTTAGAAAGGAACACAAGTCAACAATCCTGGGTACGTTAGCTGAAAAACCATCATTCACATGTACAACATCTTAAAGGAATTTAAGAAATAAGACAATCGATTAAAATCTGCAGTTTATTACAAAATGAGCATTTTATTCCAAAGTTCAATAAATCTAAGAAAAACTCCAAAAAGTCCCAGAGCTAAGCCGTCAGCAGAAAGAAGATGAATCTTGATCCATGTTGCACCACGCCATCGGCCGCCAGTGAAGTCCTACTCCTCACCTGCCCATGAAATGGGTCAGTTTCATAACAAACCAGTAGCTGCACGAACAGATAAGTAGAATGAAAATAAAACAGGATATTCATGAGATAAGCAGTTATGATATTTAAGCAATTAAAGCACTTGTAGTCTATTCTAACAAATGTAATAAGTGGAAAGAGTGGCTAGTTGAAGCAGTGTAAGTCTCGGTCATCTACATCTATTCGTGAATATATTCTTTAAGTTCTGATATTAACTGGCCTGTGGGTACGCACAGACGCGAAACGTAGAAACAGCC
Organism: Nuphar pumila; assembly: GCF_984573655.1. Taxonomy (NCBI): domain Eukaryota; kingdom Viridiplantae; phylum Streptophyta; class Magnoliopsida; order Nymphaeales; family Nymphaeaceae; genus Nuphar; species Nuphar pumila. The sequence continues at coordinate 30,173,887 of NC_143262.1, read as the reverse complement.
GAGACCGATCCGGGGGTTTATTATGTCAGGTATTTTCATTAACCCGGATGGCTGACTGAGTCCGCTCCTAAGGGGACGGTCAGTGACCAAGAGAGTAAATCCCCAAAGGCATTCGTGGCCCATGGATGCATCCAACTTCTGCAGAAGTGCCTGGGAATTACTACCTAGGATAATTTATGGTAATCCCAAATCCCCTAACTCCGATGACTGGGGAAAACCGAGTCTTTTGCTCGTGGGGTGGTTGTTAACAACCTGTCCATCGGAGTCTTTGTACCATCCATCCTCTCCCTTGATGAACCGTGAAGATCGGATGGGTACGACAGGGGTTTCTTAACCGCCGCCCCATCCTACATGTTCTGGTCCATTAGACCCACTCGAGCATCTTGCCTGTGAAGACGAAATGGTCACCATTTATGTGATCTCAGCAATGTGCTAATTGCACTCATCGAGGTTGCTACAACCTCATCAACCCACCCTCGTAACCCACATGGGACGTACTTGTCCAAAAGTACGATCATACCTTCCTAGAGGTACAACTACGATAATGTTTTATAATTTCTTTGGTTCCTACATGACATGTTTTGCTTTTCTGAGCAATTGGCCTGTGGAGGCCGATATTATCACATCAAAATCAATAAAGTGTAAATTTCACACTTCAATACACTCCATGATCTTACATAAAATTCATACCGTACCTGCCTTAAGGTTCGATTACAATAGCAATTGCAGTGCATTCTGAGTCTATTCACAAAGTCTACCTTAAGTATGCAGTTTCAAAGCAGTAATCATGCAAAATAGACAATTATCAGTTAAGTAATCTTACACGTAAACAGGCATGCCAATTAAACTACTTGATGAGTCTACCCAAAGAATTTACATTATGCAATTTCAAAAGAATCACAAAGAGTAAACTTTGACCGGTCAATATTTCTTCAGATACACAAGTATGCAAAATAACTATTCTATCTCAGAAGTCTTATTTTATTTTGTTCATACATACTATTCGTGCGACTTTCATCTACCTCGGGATGTCGTGCAGCTGCGTGCGTCTACGCGTGTAGATGATACGAGGCTCGGGCCGCGGAGCCAGAGCGAGGGGTCCGATGCGAGGTCTGCAACAGTGCTACGTTAATTATAATGCGGAGAAGTAGAAAAACAAGCCTGCCTATAGGAGAAAAAGAGAGGCAGCAGGGGTGTGCCCCTGCTGGCCGAAAACCGAAACACAACAAGGGCGAGCCCTTGCCTGCACACAGACGCGGGGAGACAGGGCTGAGCCCTCTGTCAAAAACAAATAGCGTGGCGGCAGGGGAACAACCCCTGCCGACAGCCACCAAGTGGCAGGGGCTGAGCCCCTGCCGACAGCAAGAAGTGGCAGGGGCTGAGCCCCTGCCGGAAGCACATGGATGGCAGGGGGCCAGCCCCTGCCGGAAGCACATGGATGGCAGGGGGCCAGCCCCTGCCGGAAGCACCAGACGGCAGGGGCCAACCCCTGTCGACAGCAAGAAGTGGCAGGGGCTGAGCCCCTGCCGACAGCGAGAAGTGGCAGGGGCTGAGCCCCTGCCGACAACACTGGACGACAGGGGGGCCCAGCCCCTGCCGAAAGCACAGGTCGGTAGGGGCCAACCCCTGCCGACAGCACGAAGTGGCAGGGGCTGAGCCCCTGCCGACAACACAGGTCGGCAAGGGGCCAACCCCTGCCGACAGCACTAGACGGCAGGGGGGCCCAGCCCCTGCCGAAAGCACAGGTCGGCAGGGGCCAACCCCTGCCGACAGCACGAAGTGGCAGGGGCTGAGCCCCTGCCGACAACACAGGTCGGCAAGGAGCCAACCCCTGCCGACAGCACTGGACGGCAGGGGGGCAGCCCCTGCCGAAAGCACAGGTCGGCAGGGGGGCAACCCCTGCTGACAGCACGAAGTGGCAGGGGCTGAGCCCCTGCCGACAGCACAGGTCGGCAAGGGGCCAACCCCTGCCGACAGCACTGGACGGCAGGGGGGCAGCCCCTGCCGAAAGCCACAAGGTGGCAGCAAAAAGGGGTGTCGCAGGGGGCCACCGGTCCCCTGCCAGCACTCCGGCGAATCGCAGAGGGAGAAGTGGACGACAGGGGCCGCGTAGGCCACCTGTCGTGGCCCCGGTGACACAGGGAGGCGGTGGGAGGCCGCGGCAGTGGCTGTGAGCCGCCTGCCGGCCTCCCGGCGAGGTGACAGGGAGGGGGTGAGGAGGAGAAGAGGGAGTACTAACCTGGGAGGCGGTGGCCGGCGTCGGCGACGTGCGCAGCAGGGAGGAGACCGGCGTGGAGGGGGGGCGAGGGCTGCGAGAGGGAGGAGAAGAGAAGAGGGAGGCATGACCCCCCCCCTCGCCCTCCATCCTCTCTCTTAAAGGCGCAGGGGGCACCCGAATGGGGAAACCCTCGATGGGTTTCCCTATCCAGCCCAGAAACGAAGGGGGAGAAGGGGGGTTGCGGCGCCCGACTGCTCGGGTTTTTTTGAAAACCCTAAAATAAAAGGGGGCCCGGGTCGGGTCCGGACCCGGCCCGGGTCCAAACCGATTTTTTTTTTATTTGGGGTTTTTACATAAGGAGAGATATTTTTCAAGGTAGATGATGGCATACGATTTATTAAGTGGAGGTTAAAACAGTTTTGGCCCAAAAAACTTTGGGGATATTTTTAAAAATAAGTAATGTTCTAACGGTTTCTACAATGTGCCTATATTTTCTTTCCGCCCATTTTGTTGTGTTGTTCTAGGCCAAGATCCTTGATGACAAATCTCATTTAGCTTTAGGTAATTTTGAAAATCATTAGATAAATATTCTCCACCCGAATCGGATCTAAGAATAGATATATTGCTTTGAAATTGATTTTTAACTTTTACACAAAACTCTTTAAAAAAAACACTTTCAATTTAAGATTAAGAAAATAGATTCATTCATACCTAGTAAAGTCATCAATGAATGTTACATAATACGAATAACCACCCTTAGACATAAGCGGAGATGGAGCTCATACATCCGAGTCTTGTTGAAACAAAGGTTATAGTTGGGAATGGAATATATTTCATTTTCCAAAGAATACAATCTTTGCAAGTCATATGTTTTTCTTTACAAAATTTGTTCTCACAATGAAAAAGATATATTTTTTAGTAGTTTGAATGTCCAAGTCTTTTATGTCAAGTTTCAGTACTCTTGTCATGGACATATATACAAAATGAGTTTAAAGAAGAGTCAAATAATTCATAAAGTAAAGGTCTCCCTTCCTATGGCCTTGCCCAATCCGCTTCCCGGACTGTAGATCTTGCACAAAGCAACCATTAGATGAGAAAGATATTTCACATCCATGGTCAGCAATTTGAGAAATCGAAAAAAGATTTAAATTTAGTTTTGGAACAAAAAAAATTTAAGAATTTTTGAGATTTAGTGTTCTTATACTCTTTAATTTTAAAAAAGTTTCATCGACCGTAGAGATAGATATTTTTGAATTGGTGCATACATCGGTTAAAGCATTATCATGGGGAGTCATACAAAAAGATGCTCCCGAATCTAAAATCTAAGAATATGTACCGAGTGAGGATATGAAGGCAATGGTGGCACCTGATGTAGAAGAGGTAGCTTTGAGAATTTGTTGAAGACCCATGAAAATTTGTCCAAGTGTATCTTTAAGATCTTCACTCTTGCCTTCGTCTTCCTTTTTGGTGGCTGATTCTTCAACGGAAGCAACCTTATGCTTGAAAGTTTCATTCAATTTGAGGTAAGCGGGTTTAATATGACCTGGCTCATTACAATGATGACAAACAATCATCTTTCTACCTCCACCATAGTTATTATTTTTGTTATAGTTACTTTGCCTCCCAAAGTGTGGAGGTTTATATGTTTTAACATTGTTGTCGGGTTTACACAGAGCTAAGACTTCATCAACACTCTTACTCATGTCAAGCTGAGTTTCTTCTTAAATAATTTTGGCAATAGCATCTTCCAAAAGAGGAAGAGTAGATCTATGTAAAAGAGAGGATTTAACTTACTCAAATTCGGGACAAAGCCCAAATAGAAATTGAAAAAATCTTTTTTGTTTCATTTGTCTTTGCCTAAGTTCCACATCCTCAATGGCAACTCACTTAGGCTCTAAGAATGTTAATTAATCTCATAGAGGATTTAAAGCACTACAGTAATCTTGAATGCTCAAATCACCTTGTTTGGTGGTTCTCACTTTTTCTTGCAAGAAATATGCTCGTGCAAGATCTTTTTGGGTATACATACCCTTCATAAAGAACCAAGCCTCATTGGCTTAGCGAAATTTGGCAATATTAGCACATAACTTGAGTTTTATATTGTTCATGAACTATGCAAGAATCTTTGCAATGATTGCTCTCTCAATCTTCTACATTTATTTTTATATTCTTCAATGGCCTTGAGGCGAGCAATCTCCCTCAAAAGCTTTCTCTTGACCTCCTTCTATCTTGGTGAGCTTAAGTTAAGGTTCGGGAATAGAACCCTTTGCATAACCCTAAAGTTTTTTCTCTTTGAGATTATTCTCCATTGCAGATGCCCACATCATGTAATTCTTATCATTGAGCTTGAAGGAGAGATCAATCTTGGATTCCATTGTGTGGACAAGACATGGAAGGAGTGAAAAATGAAGAGCATTGTCACGACTTCAACTCCAAGAACTATATGGCTCTGATAGCTCTGATACCATGTAATGAAGTATGCGAAAATGTAATACAAGAATGTTAATGCACTTATAAAGTCCAATAATGGACAAACACAAAGGCACAAGAGAGATAAGAAAGAAATCCACTATGGGACAATACAAAAAATCCTTTAAAAGGCTACACAAATAAGTAAAAACAAAAGAACTTTATTCAAAAGCAAGCTTAAGAATACAAGGGGAGAAGTCCCTTATTTATATACAAAGAAAGAAAGAAAAAGGAGTGCCATTGAGGGCTCCCACAGGGTGTCGCTGGGAGCCCCCAATGGTCATATTTATGACCGTTGGGGGTCCGAACGACTCTATGTGGGAACCCCAAATGCATAATAAAAAAAGAAAACAAGAAAAGAAGAAAAATAAAATTAAGTCTATCATATTTGAAATAGTTGTTTCTAGAAACTATATAAACAACCAAAATACGCTTATCAGGTATTATATATATATATATATATTAACATCCCCTTCAAACTTTATGGGGAGATGACTGAAAGTTTGTTAAGAAGAAAAAAAAACGGGAGCAAAAAGAGCTTTGGTGAAGAAGTCCGCCAACTGGTATACTTGGATTCTTAGCACAACGAAAATACCATGACTAAAGGGCTATTTATATCCTTGCATTCTAGGCATACTTTGATTTACTTAAGCATAAATATAGGATTTTTTTACACTTTCAAACATTTTCTATCATATTTGAAATAGTTGTTTCTAGAAACTATGTAAAATGACCAAAATACCCTTATCAGGTATTGTGTGTGTGTGTGTGTGTATATATATATATATATATTAACATCCCCTTCAAACTTTATGGGGAGATGAACGAAAGTTTGTTAAGAAGAAAAATAAAATGGGGGAGCACGAAGAGCTTTGGTGAAGAAGTCTGTCAACTGGTATACTTGGATTCTTAGCACAACAAGAATATCATGACTAAAGGGCTATTTATATCCTTGCATTTTAGGCATACTTGGATTTACTTAAGCATAAATATAGGATTTTTTCACACTTTCAAACATTTCATAAAATGGTTAAAAATAAATTTCAAAATGATATTTTCATTTTTCGCACTGATTCAGAAAGAGAATATATGTCCAAAGAATTCAAAAACTATCTTAACTTACATGGCATCACACATCAAAGATCTTGGCCACACACACACCACAACAAAATGGCCTGGCCGAACGTAAACATCGACACATCATGAAAACCACTAGGACTTTATCAATAGTAAATCAAGTTTCAAAAGGTTTTTGGGCAGAAGTTGCCCTAACTACTGCTTATCTTATTAATCGAATGTCATCTTCTTTGAAAAATATAACTCCAATTAAAAAACTTGCTAACTTATCTCCTGATTATTCTAGATTAAGAATCTTTGAATGCAAGTGTTTTGTTTTCACCAACAAGAATGACAAACTCTTTTCCCGTGCGATTTCTTGTACCTTTTTAGGATATGCTGATAATAAAAAAGGCTATAGGTGTTTTGATTTTTAAAATAAAAATTTATATATATCAAGAAATGTATCTTTCTTGGAAAAATAAAGTTTTTTTTAATTTGAAAAACCCAAGAAAGTCACTGAATATTCCTTTTGAATCGATTTGGCTTCAAAATCTAATGAATGTGATTTTGACAATGATCAAAGTAGTATTGATTTTGACCATAATGTTGATAATGAAGAGCAAACTCATAGGGACGTTAATCTACAATATTCAAGACGTAGAAAATCAAATCTTCCATGTGCATTAGAAAAATATTTTGAAGTACCAACCAGAAGGTCATCCAGAATTTCTAGACCTGAAAAAATGGTATCATACGAATCTCTTTTTTACCGACATACAGGGCAGCTATCGCATTAATACAATCATATGTAGAACCACCATCCTATTCTCAAGCCAAAAATTATATAAAATGGGTAGAAGCCATGAAGGCAGAATTGGACGCATTAGAAAAGGCTAACACTGACTATTCAAAATATTCTTTTAGGTAAGAAACCTATACGTTGTCGATGGGTTTACAAAGTCAAAACCAAGAGTGATGGAACTCTTGAAAGGTACAAAGCCCAATTAGTGGCCAAAGGGTATGCCCAGAAGTATGTCATCGATTATGAAAAAACTTTTGCCCCAGTTACTCGAATGACTACTATCAGAACATTAATAGCCTTAGCCTCCATTAGAAAATAGCCTATATTTTAGATGTATGTCAAAAATATTTTTTTCAATGAAAATCTAGTTAAAGAAGTGTACATAGAAGCCCCACTTGATATTAGTATCCCTAAGAGTAAAGTTCTTCGTTTAGAAAAAAAATTTACGATCTTAAACAGACACCAAAAGCCCGGTATGACAAGTTTAGTCATGTTATGCTTGATATTGGTTTTTAATCTTGTTTAAATGACACTGCTTTGTTTATTAAGAATTCTAATGCAGTGATTATTGTTCTCCTTCTCTATGTGGATGATATGATCATCACCGGAGGTGACAATTAGGGAGTTGAAAACATCCAAAAACTTCTTAAAACTCATTTTGAAATGACTGATTTAGGTTTATTAAGATATTTCTTAAGAATTGAAGTTGTTTATTCCCCTTGGGAGTATTTAATATCTTAATCTAAATTTACCTTTGATATTGTTTCCAGGAATGGAATTACATATGATAAGAAAGTAGACAGTCCAGAAGTTGTCAACGTTAAAATGAGAATTGATAATGAAGAACTTCTTGATGATCTCACTTCTTACAGACAGCTTATCGGAGCACTTTCTTATCTTTTCATTACTAGGCCAGACAGGACAAACGTTGTACACACAGCTAGCCAGTTTCAGCATACTCCCACCTCTGTTCGCATGGGAGCAGATTTGCATATTATTAGATACATAAAGTCCTCTCTTTCAACATCTTCTTGTTTGCTTCATCGTCATTAGATTTAATTGCCTATATTAATGTTGACTGGGGAGGTGATCCCAATAATAGACACTCAACTATTGGTTTTTGTATTTTCTTAGGTGAATCCTTAATTTTGTAGAGGTGCAAAAAGCATCAGAAGGTCTCTCTTCTCCACTGAAGCTGAATATAGAGCCATGGCCACCACGGTAATGAAAGTAGTTTGTGTGAACACCCCAAATTTTTCAAAATCTTTTAAATATTCCCTTCTTGCCCCTAAATTCATTTTTTGAGCAAATGAATCATTTTTTAAGTCTAAATCCTAGTTCATTTCTCAAGTTTTATTGAAATTAAATTCATTTTATATGTATAAATTGATTTCAGATCTGGATCCATTGTCCAGATCCAAAATTGAGTCTCATTGTCCAATTTTCAAGAAAATACCAAAAATAGTTTTAAAATAGTTCGGACAGTCCATCCGACATCCGTTTGGATCCATCACATTGTATTTCTCGATTCGAGTGTCAAAACTCAAACATTTCCTCAATACTTGGGTCCAAACCCATTCTTCTGATGAAATTTCTCCAAAATAACCCTGATTTTCAGAAAAAACTTTCTGTTATGAATATTTTGAAATTTTGTAAAATTAGTATTAATTTTCTTAGTTTTTAGAGTTTTGTTTTCAAAAATACAAAAATATGTTTAAAATTTCAAGAAAAAGAACAAAAAAATAAGAAAATCGAAGAAAAATCCAAAAATTTCAGAAAATATGCAGTTAATCTCTTTTGAAAATTATTTAGAAACCTTGTTTTTGAGAACCCTCTCTCTTAAAGCCATCTTTCCAAAAAATTCTTAACAGAGAACCCCTTTTCAAAATTTTTAAAAGATTTTTTGGACCTCCCTTGTAAAAAATGTAACGGCCTCCTGTTATAAAACAGGAGGCGCAGAGGGTCTTCGGGATCCATCTCTTACCCCTCCATTCACGCTCATTTCCTCTGCCCCTCTTCCTCCTCTCCCGGAGAAATCCTCCCCTTCTCTCTAAGACCTCAAAGGAACCTCAGCTTCCTCCGTCAGAAGGCCTACAATTCAGTCGTATCACGAAAAGGGGAACACATTTCGGTAGCCTTTCTCAGGTCTGAATCCTCCCAAGAAGCCGAGATCTCCATCAAAACACCAATCAAAAGGGCTCAGGCCATACGGTAAGTACAATGATATTTCGTCCTGCTTAAAATACCAATTTACATTTTCTGATTTCCCATTCATTGCTGAGTTTTGCCGGAATCCTGTAATTTTTATTTTATTTTTTTTATTTTTTTTATTTTTTTTATTTTTTGTTCTGATTGTTCGAAGCAAGATAATGTCTAATTAATCTTCAATATATCTATCCTTTCGGTTTAATCGGATGATTATCGTTGATTTTCCGGCGGCTGTGCTCCTTCCAATAGCCATGCCGCTGGAATTTTAGCCGGAATATCGGATTAACTCTGATTCTTCAGAGCAATCTCAATGCTTATTCATTCTCCGGCGGCCGTGCTCCTTCCAATAGCCATGCCGCTGGAATCTTAAGCTGAAATCAAAGATCAAATCTGGTATGCCAGAACAAGCCATATTGGACGCCCCTTTCCCGGCCAGTAATTGTTTGCTGGTCGCCTGAGTCTTGGCTTGACAATTGAAGCCCGATCTGAGCAATCGTCTCATTTTTTTTTTGTTTCGTTTTCTTTCATTCGTGTGGATTCTGGGTCGACCATTTGATGGTCAAAATCGTTTGGTGCCTGATTTCTTGATGGCCTTACCTTCGGCCAGATCGTTAAAACATCGAATGTATGTTTGTTCTGCCGATTCCCTAAATTGAATCATCTGATTCCCATAATTTCGTTCGGTTGTTAGAATATTCGAGCATTGATCAGGCTCTAGACTTTGTTTTGATCGGATGCCCGGATCCGGTTTGAGTATTGAGCCCCTGTTTTATTGGTGTATCGATGTTTGGATTTTTGGCCTGGACCAGAAATCAGCATGATTTGCAAAAGCTAATCCAATGTTCATTGTTTGCTGAGCTCAAAATCAGCATGATTTGCTGAAAGCTTGATTCAATATTCTTTGTTTGCTGATATCAGAATCAGCAAGATTTGCTGAAAATTTGATCAATGTTCGTTGTTTGAGCATGATTTGTTGAAGTTAACCCAATGTTCTCTGTTTGCTGAGATTCAGACCATATTCATCGTGCACCATAGTTCGAATCAGCGAATCTCTGATTTGCTGGAATTTTATCAGACCTCATTTTTCTACGGTGATCTGAATCAATGGATCAGTAGTTCTTTGAAACCTGCATCGGACCACTCCCCTCTTCTTTTTGATTTGTTGTTGCGCATGAGAATTCTACAAATGTCATCCCTTCTTTCAGAACTATGATTTCTTAATGCCAAGTCCCCACTGACTCTAACTGCAGCTGAATGGGGCAACCCTGAAACTGAAAGAGCCTTGCCCCATGCTGGTTGAAGGAAGACAACAAAAGTTTCTCTACTTAGGTTTTCCTTTTCCACAGGATCAAGAATTTGCAGACATGCATGTCCATCCAGAAGATAACATTCAGATATATGATCACCTAACTTGACCTCATCCTCTTCCTCCATCAGCTTCTCATGTGATAAACAAAAAAAAAATTTGGTGTTGTTAGTACTGTGAAAATCCCATAGTCGTAATGCCACTGTTGCCACAAACTGGACATGGGAGTCTCACAGGATCTAGTTACATTTTCATTAGATTTTAGGTTCTCCCTATTCATTATAGATTAGCATCTAGTATTGTCATATTCTTGTTTCAATACCTTTGGTTTTTGCCCAGACGATTGTGGTTTCATGGTGTCTTTCAAAATAAGCCTATCCCAGCTCGAATGGTAATGTATGAGACGGCCTTTAGCTGAACAAGATTCTAATACGTTACATTCAAGCTCACCTACCAACTCAGTAGCTACCTTCCAGCCGATGCCCATTATTACCTGCATTTATTTTCTATAGCATCATTTGCTATTCATATAGATACAATCCCCTGCATCTTCCCTATAACACCCACCACATTAGCACCAACAGCACCTTGCTGCGCCCTTTTCCTGCTACAACGCCTACCTGCTGAAATACAACAGCACCTACTGGCTGAAACGCAACAACACCTGCCACTGTAGCCTTTGCACAGCATATCTCCCTATGTTACATTCCTTTATTTTCTTTAGCATTTTCTTTTAACCTCCATTCATATTTTCATTTGCATAGTTCTCCATCAGCAACACTCCATCCCTAACCCCTGTGTGTGCGTGTGAGCTGCAGCCCAATGGCTGCTGTAGCTCACGATACTTCAATCGTCACCCACCATCACATAGGCAACTGCATCCCAGCATCTTTGTATCACCTCTATAGTTTCTTCCCCTTTTATTCAGCATTTGTAACACAACATTTCCAGCTACATTACTTGATTATCTTTCTGTGCCAATCTGTTTCAGCACCACAAGTATTATGGTGGTGACTCCCTGTGGCCACCACCATATTCACATGTATTCAGCCAGCCTATCACCTTCCGTTGTGGTGGCATCTCCCGGTACTACTGTTTGTGCCCTTGTGTCAGCCTGTTGGTCCTACATTGCCTGTAGTATCCCCATCCTACATACCCACTTGTTGTCATTCCGTTGCAGTCCAGCCACACCTACATTTCTGCTCCTGCTATACAGTACCACAGCACATCTTCAACACATCCCCCGCAAAACCTTCGTTCATTCCCACTACTTGCCTACCACAGATCACACATAGCACTCACCCCTTACAATCCAGCTCACACCAGCTACTGTTGTAGTTCTCCCAACCCATTCACATTGCCACCAACAACACTTAAACCACCAGTTTCACCCAGCCACTTGCTGCAATTGCAGCAACCTCAACATTCCATCACACACACTGCAGCACTTCATTCCCTCATTCAGCTGCTTACCCACTCCACAACATTTTACACTGCTACCATGGCATCAACATACAGCCATGTCTTGTAACTACACACATGGCACTTGCCACTTCAGCTCCTATATTTCTCATTGCATATACATACATGTTTTCTCACCAAATATGAAAACACCATGTGCCTTTATCATTTAGCATTGATATTATGTGTTGTACATACATTTTTATATGTATTTCGCCATCAGCATATATATATATATATATATATACTCTTTTTAGTTTCACTATGATGTCTTAGATTCTTTGTATTTCTGTCTTGTGCTAACTTCTGTTTTGCAGGAAATGTCCAGAAATTGCTGAATTTCTTTAGATTTAGGATGTTATCATTCCTTTTTATTCCAAAACTTGTAATAGCTAGATCTTAATGAAAATTTAAATTTCCAGCTTTTTGATAGAATGAATGAGCATTGTAGATATCATGAATCACTTGTTCTCATGCATTTTGCCTTTATTTCTCAAAATTCTCACAAATGGCAACACGAATGGCGCGTGCACCATTTCGTAAGAGGTAAATTAATCCTAAGTTGATGATCCACATCAATGATCATAGTCAGGGTGTGGACAAAACTTAGTATTTTTATCTTTTACGAAATAACACTGGATCCGCACTGGATCCGTTTTCAAAATTCATCATATTTTCCTTAAATATTTTTCCTTTTATTAGAATTTAACTTAAAATTAATTCAAAATATATATCAATGGCCATAGTCAGGGTATATTGAGAGTTAATTTCACTTTAAATTCTATAAAAGCACCAAAATGTATTTTATTCTTCACTTGAATCTGAATATAGATTATTATATAATACATCCAATGACCATAGTCAAGGATGTATTATATCTTCAATCTTATTTTAATTCATTTAAAGAATGGAACAGCTTTTTAAAATCCAATTTCAAAAATTTAAATTCATTCATCATTTAGGATAGAATTGCATCATATTTTTAAAATTTCTTTTTCATAAAATCCATGTAATTCTTTCCTTCATTTCTCAAATTAAATCCTATTTATAAATTCAAAATTCAATTCTATTTCTCAAAAGGATCCAAGAATTCAATTTCAAAGTCCCATTTAACTTTGAAACTTCAGAATCATCTTGTATTTCAAATTCCAAATTCTATCTTAAATTTAAAATCCAATTCAACTTTGAAATTCATTTGTATATTCAAGATTCAATTTCTAAAATTCATTTTCCAAGTTCAAATTAAACTTGAAAGTTCTTGATTCATCTCCTGAATTTGACTCCAAATCCATTTTAGGATCCAGGGTTCAACACTTATATTAGATCTCAGACCTCAGATCCAATTTCCTTATAGGATCCAGAATCCAAATTCACCTTGGATCTCAGGCTTCAGATCCAAACTCCATGTTAGGATCCAAAATCCAATTCTACATTTGGATCTCAGATTTCGGATCCAAAACCTATCTTAGGATCCAGAATCCAACTTTACATTGGATCTCAGACTTCAGATCCAAATCCATCTTAGGATCCAGAGTCCAACTCTACATTAGATCTCAGACTTCAGATCCAAATCCATCTTAGGATCCAGAGTCCAACTCTACATTGGATCTCAGACTTCAGATCCAAATCCATCTTAGGGTCCAGAACCCAATTTTACATCAGATCTCAAAATCCCAGATCTTAAAATCCATTTTAAGATCCAATTCCATTCCCTAATCTAGATTTCAAAATCCAAGTCTATTTCCAGATCTCACTTGAACTCCCTAAACCCATTTCTATTTTTAAATACCATTTGATCTTCTCAGATCCATTTTTTAATTTCAAATTCAATATCCCTTCCAAATTTCACCTTCCTTTCCTAAATTTAAGATCAAATTCAAAGTCCATTTCCGACTTTGAAACTTCACTTCCTTTCATTTCAAAACTTCAAAACATGCTTTCTCAAAATCAAGATTTATCCTTTCAAACTCTGATTTATTCTTCCAAAGACTTAGAACTTCTCTGATTTATCTCAAGTTCTAAGTTAGATTAAATCATTTCTTCACTTCTTTGCCAAGTTCATCTCAGAATACTTGGAAATTTTAAAAACATTCTTTTCAAAAGAAGCATACATCCTTTGCATTGCACAAGCATGATTCTTTGTGCATTTAGAGTTAGAATAAATTTCTTAGATTTTATTTAGGCAAAGCAAAAAGGCATAGATTCGATCCTTGGTTCGATTACCCCTGGTAAAGGCGCCATGAACGGTCGAACCTCGTACCAACGAGCGAATCCCGTCTCTCCATTTTTCCCGCAAATTTTCAAAGCGGAGGCGAGTTATTTTCTAAATATTTTTCAAATAAAGGTCAAGTGAAAACCCGCAAAATAGTTCATCTTCTCTCTCTTTCTTTCTTTCTTTTCTCTTCTCTCTTTCTTTCTTTCTTTTCTCTTCTCTCTTTCTTTTCTTTCTTTTATCCTTCTCCCTTCAAAAAGGAGGAGAATAGAGGTTAGAAAAGGAAAAGAGAAGGAAGAGAGAGAAACCATAAAGAGAAGAAAAATTTTGCGATGATCACAGTTTGGCTCAGATGTCTACTAGCTGACATGGGAGCTGAAGCAACACAAGCTTCAAGAATATGTTGTGACAATAAGAGTTACATCATGAACGCACATTTCATTAACGCACCAAACATATTGAGATAGACTGTCACTATGTCATAGAGAAATATCTACATTGAACCATTGATCTGCTATATGTTACATCAGAATATCAATTGGCAGACTTCTTTACCAAACCACTTGTTACTCCCAGATTTCACTTCCTCTTAAGCAAACTTTCGCTCATTATACCGTAAGTTTGAGGGGGAGTGTTAAAATATAAAATATAACATATATAATATATATATATAATAATATATTATTATATATTCTTATTATATTTTTTATTTTCTTTTTCTTTTATTTCTTTTTATCTTTTATTTCTTTTTATCTTTTATTTATTATCTAGTTCTTTTAGAACTAGATACTATAATCTAGTCAAATCCCAACTAGGACTTGACTAGAATATAATCGTTGGACCTAGTCCAACGGCTATATTTAGAGCCATTGGACTAGGTCCAACGACTCTCAAGGAGAGCTCTAAAACTCATCTTCCTCTTATATAAATAGGGGTGATCCCCCTTCATTGTATATCAATGTTTCTTAAGCATTTTTTGTGAGAAATAAAATATTATTATTTTTATTGTGTTCTTTCATTTTTACCCTTTTATGGGTTATGCTTTTAGTGTCTCCAATAGACACCCCTTGTGAGTTTTTCACAGAGTTAGCAGTCGAGGAAGCGGGAAGCGATACGGGAAGCGAGGCACTTTCAAAATTTTAAAAAGCGGGGAAGCGTGGGACCATTTAGAAGAAAATTATGAACCGTCTCGGAAGGGACCTAGGAAGCGAACCGGAAGCGAGGGGGAAGCGAAAAAAATGAAAAAAATGGGAAGCAAGGGGGAAGCATGGGGGAAGCGTGTTTCCCATAAAAGGGAAACGCGCTTCCCAA
Source organism: Nuphar pumila (assembly GCF_984573655.1). Lineage (NCBI taxonomy): Eukaryota > Viridiplantae > Streptophyta > Magnoliopsida > Nymphaeales > Nymphaeaceae > Nuphar > Nuphar pumila. The sequence goes on along the minus strand of NC_143262.1, from coordinate 30,158,841 downwards.
AAAAGGGGGACGCTTCCCCACGCATTTCAGAAGCGTGATGTTTAGTGCTTCCGAAGCGCGTATCGAGGAAGCACGCTTCCCCATACACCTAGGCACTTCCGGTAACTCTAGTTTTTCGTGCTTTTGTGGAAGACCACCAATTTCATTACACTAAGCACATCACATCAATAAATCCCATTAAAGAGACAAAAACACATATGATCTTAAGAAGTTAGAACTAATCATAGGTCTACTACGAGGCAATTGAAAACAAACATATGAAAATTCCCAAAGAGCTATAAAGATCCACACACACACATATATATATGATCACATCAAACAATAGATTTTTCTCACAATAGAACACTTTTCAAGAAACATGATATAAAATATCAATACGCAAGAGAAGAACAACTTAGATAAACACATTTATTATATGATAACAAGTCATGCTTATGCCATTCAATAGACTTTTTGAGGCATATACCTAAAAAAGGCCTTAATCCAATACATGTCAACAACAACAACAACAACTACGCCTTCATCCCAAAACAATTGGGGTCAGCGATATGAACCAAAAAAGAAATTCATTTTGGGTCTTCCACATGAATCCTTTTCCTCCAATCATTTCTATCCAACGCCATGTCCTCGGTGAGGTTCAAAGCATTCATATCCTTTCCTATCATCTCCATCCAAGTCTTCCTAGGCCTACCCCGACCTCTTTTAACTAATATATTTTCCCATTTCTCCAACCTTCTAACTGGAGCATCATTAGGCCTTCGCCGAATATGTCCAAACCACCGTAAACGATTCTCTCGCATCTTATTTTCAATGGGTGCAACACCTACCTTCTTACGTATCTCTTCGTTCCGAATCTTATCTTTTATAGTATTTCCACACATCCATCTAAGCATCCGCATCTCAGCTACACTCATTTTTTGAATATGATGTCTCTTGGCAGCCCAACATTCCGTACCATATAGTAAAGCGGGTCTAATAGTCGTCCTATAAAACTTTCCCTTCAACCGCAATGGCATTCTACGATCGCACAGCACTCCAGTAGCACTTTTCCATTTCATCCACCCAACCTTTATCCTATGAAAATAATCTTACTTAATAAAGCAATATCACTCAAATAACATATTCAAATGGTGATAGAAAGACCTCCTTAGAAATAGATCACAATAAAAGTTCATGATTGATCTCATCACAATATATTAAAAAAAAGATAGTTCATATATACGTTAAGAGACATTCAAATATGAATTTTAGTATTTTGCAAAACACATAATATTTTAAAAAGCCACATATTTAACTTGAGTGGATAACAACAAAAGTATTCAATCACGAACCAAAAGTCCACCAATATTCAACTTGAGTTGATAACATCAAAGGTATTATAAAGAACATACTCACAAATCCCACAAAGAGGATACACATCATAAGGCACACAATGAATTTCATTCAATAAAATGAGTGTGCAAAAGCACACATATTTTTGCAAAATATAATTTTTCACTACACATATTCATAATCTAAGACATATATTTCATATATCAAAACACAATAACTTCCAGATACTTCAAAATTATTTATTTTTAACATAACTCTTGTTAAAAAAATACTTACCATATATATGAAATTTGAAAAGCCAAAGATACATACCGGAATGCAAAATCCTTGAATCCATTTCATTCATTAATATGAATCTTTTCCAAGACCCTAATGCCTTGCTCTGATACCATATCACGAAATAGTATGTATTTCAATACACTCCATGATGAACTCCAAGAATCAAAATATTATATATTTGGACACAAACTTAAGAGTTAAAAAGATACACATGAAAATGTGAATAAATAACTCTATTCATAATTGACATTAAAAATACAAAAGAAAATTTACATTAGTGAATGAATATGTAGCACTCGTGTTATTTAAAAAAAAAAGATTTGGATCCAACCCGAATCCAGGTCTACATAGACCACCCCCCCCCCCCCCGTGTTTCCTATTTAAACCACCACAAGGGAGGGTTTCCTTTTACGAAAAATAGGAAACCCCTCCCTACTTCTCCTTTTTCTCTCTCCCTGACCCCGACGCGCCCTTGCTCCCCCCTGTGCTCTCTCCTTCTTCTCTCTCCCGACCTTCCCGCCAGAGCCACCTTCGTCGAAGGTCCTGCTCGACACCGGCAGCACCTAAACTCCTAGGTACGAAGCCCCCCCTCTTCCTACTTCTCTGCCTTTGTCCTTTGTGGAGTCGCTGGAAACCACCTACGGTGGTTTCCCCCACCCTCCTCTCTGATTGGCATCGGCACGAGAGTGTTGGCCCTCCTACCTCCCCCTCTCTCTCTTCTCTCTGAGTGATGCTAGCAGGAGGGTGCTAGCCCTCCTACCTCCCCCCTCTCGCTCTTTCTCTTTGTCGACAAGCACAAGAGCGCAGAGCCCTCCTACCCTCTGCCTCTTTTGAACCGACGCAGAAGGGCAGCACCCACCTGCCCCCTTCTCCCATTACATCAGTGGACGGGTGTCGCCCCTCCTTGCTTCCTCTCTTCTCCCTGTTTTCTCTGCTAAGGTCGTGGAGGGGCGCCGCCCCTCCCTGATTCTCCTAATTATGAGAGTGGAGGGGCGTTGCCCCTCCCTGCTCTCTCTCTCTCCCTCTCTCCATCAGGGAGGTACCGACTTGAACCAAGCCCAGCCCAGTTCTTCCCATTCAGGGACCGAACTTGGGCTCAGTCCCGTACTAAAAAGGGGCCCGACCAGGCGCGTCCTAACCACCGAGCACACCCCCTCGGCTCCTGTTGCATGGACCCAATCCTGGCTCGGTTGTGGCCAGCCCGTGGGCTGGCCATTTCCTGCGGCAGCAGCCCAGCCAGGGCAGGAAGGCCCGACCAAGGTGGTCTCGATCTTTATCGAGCCCAACTCGGTCCCTGCCTCCTGCTAGTCAGACTCAACCAAGCAGAGCTCGACTAACACCGGGCCCCAGCTCGGCTCACCCCGATTCTAGACTTGGCTCAGCCCGGTGGGCTCGAATCAAGGTCGGGTTCGACCCCTGCGACACAAGCATGGCGTATTTTGTATAGCTTAAAAAGAGTTCTCTCGTTTTTCTTTCGTAGTACGATAAATACTTTTAGCGCACCCATTGGCGCAATGGACGCGACACGTGCACCGAGGCAAGAGCCCTTGATAACCTACGCTCAGAATCGTCAACGAAGCCGACAATCTCCGAGGTATGGGAAAGTTGCATACAAGGATAATGGCTGGACACTTCTAACATATATGTATATGTATATACATATATACAAATAAATATATATATATATATGCTTTTAACTCAATGATGTAGTTTTACGTATTTTTGTCTATTTAAAATTTATGTCATTTACTTTCTCACCGGGTTGTTACGTACACAGGCTACTGACATCGTGCACTGCTTAGGCAATTTATTTAGCCGATGTACGGTTGCGTACATCGTGCATCACTTACGCATTTTATTTAGTTTGATGTGTGGTTTCGCACATCGAGTCTTGCTTTATGTCATTTACTTTGTCACCACGTTGTTACGTGCACAAGCTACTGCTTACGCAATTTATTTGGCCGATGTACGGTTTCGTACAACGTGCACTGCTTACGCAATTTATTTAGACGATATACGGTTGCGTACATCATGCATCGCTTACGCAATTTATTTAGCTCGATGTGTGATTTTGCATATCGAGACTTGTTTTATGTCATTTACATTGTCCTCGCGCTGTAATGTGCATAGGCTTATGTTTTGATATATATGTATTGTATATACCAAGGTTGCCAAACTAGGAAGCGGAAGCAGAAAACGATGTGGGAAGCAAAAGCGAGAAGCAAGGCATTTTAAAATTTATAAGCGGGAAGCGAAGTATCAATTTGAAAGCGAAATATGAATAAAAAATGAAGCAATATGATAACTTAATAGAAATCGAACAAGAAACAAATAAAAACTAAAATAAAATTGGCCATTCTTATATTTCATGATTTTTCACTAAAAGAGTTAACTTTTTGTTAAAATCTAACAACGATGGTTACCAATTTAGAGAAAGTACATGGGAAGTGAGAGAAAATACATTGAAAACATGAAAAAAAAATGTGAGAAAAGCATATAGGAAGCATAGACCATGCGTGTGGGAAGTATAAAAGAAGTGTGGGGGAATCGAGATTCCCATGAAGTTTTGGAAGAGAGGAGTATCGCGCTTCCGAAGTGAGTATCTGGGAAGCGCACTTCCGAAGCGAGTTTCTGGGAAGCAAGCTTCCCACCTACCTAAGAAGATTCTGGTAACGCTGGTATATACATATATATATATATATAGCTTTGTAAGGTACACAGTTTTGTGTACTCCGGTCTACCTTGCATTACGCTTGTATTTAAAAACGCAAAATTGTGCATGCTCGCCAAGTCTTTAAAGAAAAAGAAAATTTTATGCAAAATTTCAATGTTTGTAATATTCGGCAAAATTCCAATGTTTGTAATATTCGGTGTTTCGAAAAGTGAAAACGAATATCTGGTGGTTGCTTATTCACAACCAAGTCTTTCCCTCAACCCTGCGTAGCTCTAAGAGGTACGCACGGTCTTTTGTTTTGATATCCAAAAATGACACAGATACTCCCGGCCTAAAACACGGGACTTGGAGATTTTTAAATTAGTGTTGGGGTTTCTTTCTAAGAAACTGATACCCCTTTCATCATAGCGGTACTATCAGACATGTACGGCATGTTAGTACTACGATGATTGGATGAGAGGTTTATGGTAACCTTGTAGCATGCAAATACAAAATGATAAAAAGTAAATCACATAAATAGCGATAATTGAAACTTTAAGATTCTAAAATAATGTCGGGGTTTCTTTCTGAAAAACTAATACCCCTTTTATCGTAGGGGTACTATCAAACATGCACAGCATATTCGTACTACGATGATTGGATGAGGCTTATGGTAACCTCGTAGCGTGCAAATGCACATTGATGAAAAAAAATCACATAAATGGTGATGATCGACTTCACAGACAAGATGCTCAAGTTGGTTTGAAAGACTAGAGCATGTCGAATTAAATTAAAATGGTTACATCGTTTCTTTTGCAGAAACTGATGCCCTCTCATCGTAACAGTACTATCAAATATGCACGGCATATTAGTACTACGATAATTGGATAAGATGTTTATGGTAACCTCATAGCGTACAAATACACTGTAATGAAAAGGAAATCACATAAATGGTGATCATCGCCTTTACAGGCAAGATGCTCGAGTTGGTTTGAAAGACCAGAGCATGTAAAATGAGTTGTCAGTTAAAATAGTGTTAGAATTTTCACATGTACCTGTATTGAGAAAGGAGAGAGAGAAACGAGGAAGAGAATGCAAGAGGGATTTGCGACTGTCACGATTTTTGTGTTAAAGAAATCGTGACCTAACTTTATATTTATATTTGGATGTACAGCATGGGTCTGGGTCTATTATAATATCCAGACCCGAAACAAAAGTAACAAAACGTACATACAAGCGATAGTTATGGGTCGGATTTGGATAGTTGTGGGTCGGGTTTGGACCCGAACACCTAAAACACTTTTTCCACCCCCCCCCCCCCCCTTCAAGTTGATCATGGTTTTGAATCATGAACAACTTGTCTTTAAGCATCCAAAAACGATCTTTTGTCAAGCCCTTTGTAAATATGTCTGCAACTTGTCTTTCAGTGTTGACAAACTCAGGCTCAATCTCTTTTTCTTCAACTTTTTGTCCTACAAAATGTTGGTCAATCTCAATATGCTTAGCACAACTGTGGTGAACTGGATTGAATGACATGTTGAGAGCACTTTGATTATCACACAACAAGATAGAGCGAGTAATCGTTTCTCTTACTTCAGTTAAGAGATGTCTGACCCACGTGGCTTTGGCAGTAGGTGCAGTCATAGATCTATACTTTGCCTCAGTGCTTGATCTAGCAACAGCCTTTTGTTTTCTGCTGCTCCAAGAGACTAAATTCCTTCCAATAAAGACACAATATCCCGATGTAGATCTTTGTTCATCGGGATCTCCTGCCCAGTCTGCATCACAGTATACAATAACTTCACGCTCATTCTTGCCCAACGACTGCGGTGAATATATCAATTTGTCCCCAACGGTCCCTTTCAGATATCTAAGTATCCTCTTAACCGCTTCCATATGTCCAGTACGTGGTGCATACATAAACTGAGACACTTGATTGACTGAATAAACAATATCAGGTCGAGTGAATGTGAGATACTGCAACATTCCTATTAGACTGCGATACCTGGTGGGATTGTCACACAGATCTCCATCATGAGCACTGAGTTTTTGGTGAAGCACACTTGGAGTTCCTAGAGGTTTGCAGTCTTTCATGTCTGCCTTGCTGAGAACATCCATGGTATACTTGTGTTGAGTGAGCGTCAAGCCATGAGCCTGGTTATTAACTTTTATACCAAGAAAATAGCGCAGGACACCAAGGTCTTTCATCTTGAACCTTTGACCTAGTAAGTTTTTTACTTCTTGGATGTAAGCTTCAGAGTTCCCTGTGATGACGATATCATCAACATAAATTAATAGTAGAGTAGTCATATTCTGACTTCTAAAAATAAATAGTGAGTGGTCCAACACGGAACGAGCAAATCCATGTTTTTGAATCTCAAGCGAGAAGCTATCAAACCAAGAGCGAGATGTTTGTTTTAGCCCATAAATAGCTCTCTTTAGCATGCACACATGTGCTTTGCAATTGTGTTTTTGATATCCAGGGGGTTGTTCCATATAGACTTCCGCCTTCAAATCCCCATGCAAGAATGCATTTTTCACATCAAGCTGACTCAACTTTCATCCATGTTCAACAACTAGGGAAAGAATAATTTGAATTGTTCCCATTCTCACCACCGGACTGAAGGTCTCATCATAGTCTTGCCCAGCTTTTTGAGTGAACCCTTTTGCCACAAGTCTTGCCTTGTATCGTTCAATGGTACCATCAACTTATACTTTATTTTGTAGACCCATTTGCATCCAACAACATTTTTGTCAGGTGGTCTGGGAACAACTTCTCAGGTTCCACATTCATGCAATGCCTGCATTTCATCATTCATGGCTTCTACCCATTTGGTAGAAGTGACTGCCTGATAGTACATAGTGGGCTCATCTTCCTTATTGAGTACAGTTAAAAAAAAGTTGAAAATCCAAGGAGAAGTTGTTATAGCTGACCCACCTGTCAATAGGATGTCGTATGCGATTTGATTTTCTAACCTCAAGAGTACGAGAGGGAGTAGGATCGGTGACTGAGACATGATCTGGATGATTTGATGCTTTCGGTCTCTGTCTAGAATAGGAAATGCCTTTGTATCTGCCCGATATGAATGATGGTGCTTCCTCCTCATTCTGCGATCCCGATGTCTCAGTGTTCTCAAACATCTCTTCTTTTCGCTGTACATAATCTGGAGAACAAGCTTCATTGGAACTAGCAAGAAGTTCTGAACTCAGCCAAGGATAGTAAACTTCAATTGTGTTAGGGGACATATCCATTGTGTCGGTACCATGATCAAAAAATTTCTCATCAAATACAACATTTCTTGAGATTCTGATATGCTTGTTGGTTGGATCATAACACCTATATCCTTTGTAGTCATCTGCGTATCCCAAAAACCTACACTTCTGAGCCTTGTCCTGAAACTTGTTTCTCAGAGACTGATCAATATGCACATAAAAAATACATCCAAAGACATGCAGATCGTTATAACTAGGGTGAGCTCCAAAAAGACAATAATAAGGAGACTTATTTTCGAAAACAACCATAGGCAGTCTATTTATCACATGAACGGCAGAATGAAAAGCTTTTGGCCATAGGTTGATGGGAAGATTACTGTCATGAAACATACTCATGGCACTTTCAACGATATGCCTATGTTTTCGCTCAGCAATCTGATTTTGTTGTGGGGTGTGTGGACAGGACAGCTTTCTTCCTATTCTGTTATTTTGAAGAAAAGAAATAAAATCACGAGATGAGAACTCCCCACCTCCATCACATTGGAAAAATTGAATGGACTCAGAAAACTGATTTTTAACCAAGGAAAGAAAATTTTGAAACAAATGGAAGACTTCCGACTTATTTTTTATGAAATATATCCAAGTGTATCGAGAATAGTTATCAACAAAGATCAGGTAGTATCTGCTCCCGGATCCAGAAACAATTGGGGCAGGTCCCCATACATCAAAACAAATTATCTCAAAAGGTTTTGAAGCTCTCTTATTAATGGAATGAAAAGGCAATACATGACTTTTGCATGAAAGACAACTGGGACATTTCTGACTTCTCTCATCCCCATTGAGACTTTCTTTTGGAATGAGATTATTAGAGACAAGTTTCTCAATAAAATGACTCCCACAATGTCTTAATCAACTATGCTATAAGAATGGCTTATTACATTCAGAAATACTAAAAACATTAGCAGAAGAGGATGAACACGACTCCAATGAAGACTTCGAATCCAGATGAACAGGGCAGACAGAATGACATGGAGGTTCTTCAAAGATATACATATTGTCTTGTCTCTTTCCTTCAGCGAATGTTTCCCTCGTGCGTAGGTCCTTGACCTGCACAGAGAAGATAGTGAATTCAATTGAAGCATTATTATCATCAATAAGTTTGGAAACAGAGACAATATTTTTCTTGATGTCGGGAGCATGAAGAACATCAGAAAGTGTAAGAGTGGAATATGACATGGGAATGAAAGTTTTTCCAACATGGGAAACAGGATGGTGGGATTCATCTCCAGTGACAATCTTACTTTTTCCAAAATAAGGAATAGGGTTAGAAAGTTTACCTGCATCACCTGTCACATGAATCACTGCCCCTGAGTCGACAAACCAAGTACCTTCATCACTCTGCTTCAATTCCAACTCTGACAAGGCGGATATCAGCAGATTTTTAATCTCTCCACTGTCTCTGATATTTGTGAACTTTCTTTTGGTTTTTGTTTGTAGACCCTTTCCTTTATTCTCTGGATTATGCCAACAATTCGCCTTGATATGTCCCCTTTTGTTACAAAGGAAGCAAGTGGGGATGGATCTTTGTCCCTGCACATGAGCTAACATGCTGGGAGTGGGAAGCAGACCACGTCCTCCGTGTCCACTTCGCCCTTGTCCTCCTCGTCCGCTACCATAAGTCACTCCTGTGGCAAAAACTTCTTGAGAATTGTGTGAATGTGAGTTTCTTCAGAGAAACCCTTCAGAGTCATTTCATATTGAATCAATTTAGCTCGTAGTTCATCAAAGGTAGGAAGGACAGGGAGGCACAATAGTGAAGTGACTATCATATTGTAGTCAGATCCCAATCCACTCAGAGTTTGTTGCACCATGTCACTGTCACTTACCGCACATCCTATAACTGCAAGTTGATCTGTGATAATCTTTATCTTGTTCAAATATTCCATGATGGTCATGGAATCTTTTCTTAGCAACTGAAATTCTCTTTTGAGAAAAACCATCCTCGCTTGTGAAACCTGTGAATACGTCTGAACCAGTCGCTCCCAGAGTTGTAGTGTTGTACAATTGTCAGGGATGGCAACAAGGACCTCTTGAGACAGGGTTGAAGTGATGTATGCAACAACTGATTGATCTTTCCTTTCCCAGTTGAGAAATTCTATATTTTTGACATACACGATCGAACTCATCCCTTTATCATCTTTCTCTTCTCTCGGGACAAATTCTGGTGGGACTGGAGTGGTTTCATCCAGGTGACCTAAGAGACCTTGGCTCCTTATAAAAGGAATAATTTGTCTCTTCCAAATCAAGAAGTTTGAGGTATTTAACTTTTCAGAAACAAGTTGGTTGAGAAAACTTAAAGAAAGATTTGATTGAGAGGTATAAGGATCCATTGAGAATGAAAATCAACAAGAGTGTTCACGAAATGCTCAGTCCTCCTTTTTTTTTATGAACAGAAGATCGCAGACTGTCAGATTCAGAGAATAGAGAGACTGAACCTTTTCTATACACTCTAAAAACTGAGATTGACATGATGAAAAATACTTTCACACATTAGATGTATTTTCAAACAAGTATAGAAATGGATAATCAAGAAGTAAATTGCACAGGAAAACAATAAAGAATCACGAGAAAATTTGTAATATTCGAATATGCAAAGGTAGATTCGTGGAGGAGATTGGGCAAAAGGAAGATCAAACAAATAGTACCAACAAAGGAGATCAAGCAGATAATATTAAACAAAAACATATTTGAATTAGCAATCGTGATTGGTTTGGTGTTTCACGTGAATCGATTTCAGCGATTCACGTGAAATACTATCACCCCTTTTTCACGGTCTGGGTTCACGTGAACAGGATTCATGTGAATCTCAGATCCATTAGAATATAAAACCCACGCAAGATGTGGGTACACAGGAAATTTCAGAAAGAGGGGAAGAATGAGAGAGGAAGAAAGGAAATGAAGAAGAATAGAAGAGTAGAAAGGGAAGGAACAAAAAACCTCAAATTTTTTATCATCGCACCTATCGGAATCCTCTTCGGCCTTTAGATGGATCTCCGCTTTGATACCATGTTAGAACTTCCACTTGTACCTGTATTGAGAAAGGAGAGAGAGAGAAACGAAGAAGAGAATGCAAGAGGGGTTTGCGGCTGTCGCGATTTATGTGTTAAAGAAATCGTGACCTAACTTTATATTTATATTTGGATGTACAGCATGGGTCTGGATCTATTATAATATCCAGACCCGAAACAAAAGTAACAAAACGTACATACAAGAGATAGTTGTGGGTCGGGTTTGGATAGTTGTGGGTCGAGTTTGGACCCGAACACCTAAAACACCTTTTTCAAATAGAACCTGACATACCCATTCGTCGTTATGGTTCCATCAAAAGAGAGGATGGGATGGTACAAAAACTCTGATGGATAAGTTGTTAACAACTACACTCCTCGAGCAGACTTTTGCAGAAGTATGGATGCATTCCCTTGAAGGAGTGGCCTCTGGGGAATTCTCTCTCGGTCATTGGCCATCCCCCTTAGAAGCAGACTCAGCTAGTTATCCGAAGTATCAAAATACATAGCATAACAAACCCCCGAGCAGTATCAGTTGTTTCTATGTTTCTCCTATGCGTACCCTCAGGGCAGTTAATATCGAAACAAAGTTATCATGTTCATTTTACTTATTTTGACTTGCACACCCGAAAGGAACAACGTATATGTTAGTTTTGTTCTGAATTTTATTATCTATGCACCTACCAGATTTTTATCAATCTGACCCATTTTATGGGTACAGGTGATGGTTAGGTCAGTACGATAGGCGATGACACGATGACATGATATCAAGATGAGACTCTTTCTCTGACGTTCGCTCCTGAGGACATTTTTCGTAATTTGGTATAAGGGTTTCTTTGAAATTCCACTTTTCGTATAAACTTTAAAACCTCGTTTTGAATCTATTTTGGTTTCAATGAATATACGGAGTTACAAATCCATTGTATAAAGGAAGGTTCGCCTATAATGCGCCCAAGGTTCGTTGACTTATTATTTCAAACAACATTTTTCGTTGAACTGCTATTTTAAACTCTGAAAAGAGATCGAATTTCAAGTATTCAAAATTTTCCTAAAAAGTTATAAGTCTGGAATTTTGGGGGCGTCACAGAATAGCTCTATTCATATTAAACATTAAAAATACAAAAAGAAAATTACATTAAAACCTCACTACAAATACACTAAAAAATAACATACAAACCTACTACTACTCATCACTCTCTAAACCCTTACACATACATACGCATCCCTCTATTTATAGAGGAGAAGGAGAAGAAAAAGTAAAGGAAGAGAGGAAAGAAGTCCTCTCAAATAACCAAGGGAGACACCTCCCAATGGCTAGAATTCTAGCCATTGGGACTAGGTCAACTTGTTTGACTTAGTCCCTATATATACTATATATAATTATATATATAATATATTTAAATATATACATATATTATGGATATGAAGATATATACATAAATATGGATATGCTCAAATAACAATATATATATATACACACACACACAAAAGGATACATTAATCTTAACACTTGCATTGGTTGCTAATCACGGCTTTAATGACAAATTCAACCATATATAAATCGATGACCACTTTGTGGAATAATTATTGTAAAGGAGACGTGTTCTCAACCTAGGCATCAAGCTGGAGTCATACTCTCGGAAGTGTTTCTACTCTCGGAAGTGTTTCCAAGGAACGTAATACATATTCAGGAAGCAATTTGTACAAGACAAACGCGATGTACAACTTGAGGATAGCATTAGAACATATTTGCAATGCCATTGCTCTAACATAAGAATGCTTAGTTAGGGTCTGCATAATTCCCTGATATAGTGTTCTAATACAGATACATATCCAATGTGCCACACGCACATTTTTAAACTATTAAGGATCAGCACCCTGTCTAAATTTTTGCTTGTTTTTTCATGCTATTCTGATGTGTTGTAACAATATACCAGAAAAGTACAAATGCTAGAATCATTGGATCAACTTATCGATACTTTTCAAGGCAAGATGATAAAATAAATAATTGAGATTGGCCTTAAGAGGCTTCTCACACAACCAAGAAAGCTGTTTGGTAAAAGTTCTCAGTCTACTCAAGTTTCTTGGAATAATCACTTGACAAAATCAAGTTGATGTTCCAAAGAAGATAGTCTTGCAGATTTATTCCACTCTTGTACAAAAGAAAGGATTAGAAGTCAAGCCCAGGAACAGATATTTGTTAATTTTTTTCTCATGCATTCTGTGTCTGCAAAATCAAAAAGAGACTTTCTAAGTTTCATTAAACTTAGGAAAACAAGGAAAAGAAAAGGGACAGTTATTGCCAACAACAGGACCAATTCCAAAGAAAATCATAGCTGTATTCACTTTGGAAACGTTATGCTTGTTGACTTGTTGGTATCTAATACATACGTACGTAGAAACATATATAAACATCTAACTTGTCCAATTGCTTGGCAGACATTTAAAAACACTGACATGTCTTGATCAAAGAATGAGAAAAATAACATGTATATAACTTCTATTTGAACAAGAAAAACCAAGCACATGCATATACTTTGTGTAAATTACAGCATAAAGTGTAAGAATGTTTAACATACAATGGTCAAGACTTCTGAAGGAGAAGCAGAAGATTCAATATACACTATAGAACATTATAATGTCGGTGCAATGGTCTTCGTTCTCTTCTTTTCTTCTCATTTCAAGCTACAATGCAGTGTGTGTTGTTTCAAGCTTATGTGACACAGATACTCCACTTTGGCCATATTGAAAACTTCAAAAAAATGGCTGTATAACTGTATATGAAGCCGTATCCATGTGACATAGGTTTCAAGTCCAGTCCTTGTTCGAGGGCCTCAAACACAAATTGAAATTTATAAAAATAATTGCCAATGTTATTGAATGGGCCATAGATATTAGAATTAGAGCTGAATTTCATGAAAGGTCATCATAAGGATGTCACACCATATGACAACATGGATAAGAAAAGAAACAAAAAATTTCATAAAGGTCCAATAGATGAATGATGACCTTTAAACCAATGCAAAATGTATGAAGCTGTGATCCCCACTGTCTAGCAACTTTTGCTTTTGCTAAATGGCGTGAAGCAACAGAAGCAACAAGCGATGAGTCAAGACCTCCAGACAATAAGACACCAAATGGCACATCTGTCATGAGCCTTTTAAATACAGCCTGCATAAGTTGAGCGAAATTATATAAATCCAATATCATACTTGGATGAACATTGCTCCATGATAAAGAGATCAAAGCTATCACTTAATACATATTAAAATTTGATGCTAGGTATCAAGGAAAGGAGGAATTTCAAAAAAAAATTATCCCAAGCTATTACAATGCATAACATCCAATGATCAATTAAAATATGGATATGCTTGATGTAGATTACAAGAAACGCAACACAGTAAAGTACACATGATCGCTGTTTAAAAGGAAATATTTGACTCTTTCAATGAATTAAAAATCTATTTTCTGAAGTATGGTGAGCTGTTCCATGAATTCCCTCGAAGCAATCTGCTAGAAATGAATTAAAAAAAATGCTGCCAGTAGAGTCATCATAATGACAAGTGACAACAGAGGAGGTCATGAAAACCCACAAAAAAGGTAACTAAAGTTTCAGTAGACAAACAACTCTGAGACCATAAATCCAAACAGAAACATAAGAAGCAACTCTACCTATAGAATGCTGAAATAAGCTGATAGCAGCCTGGTGCCACCCTCATGATTTTTCTTTATTGTTGTATTTTCAGTTTGGGGCAAGTTTGGATATCTCTCTCGTTAAGAACTTATGGATTTGATGATCCAAGTAGGCGTATGGGGTATTAGGGGTTACTAAGAGGGATACAGAGGTCTTTTAGGGTCAATAAGGGCTGCATGAGGAATAATTGAATTTTCAAGGGCAAGGAAGTCCTTTGGTGTGGCTCAACACCCCACCAAGGGCCTGGTGATCTTTTTACATGGCTCAACGACCCCTAGGGGCATTGTTATCATTTGTCAGGGGAGGCAATCTCTCCCAGAGATATTTTCTAAGGTGGAAACGTTCAGGTGGCTTGGAGGCCTATAAATACCTGCAAGGCATTGTAGATGTATCATATTCTGAATTCTAAATCAATTGAGGATTCTCAATTTGGCCTATTAGCTTTTTGGTAGGATTGACTCTTTCCCTTTTGGAAGAGATTGGCTCCCTTGGATCCTTTCCAAAGGAGATACCTGCCTTCTTTTCCCCTTTCCAAATTCGTGAAACCCTCTCTCTCTCTCTCTCTCTCTCTCTCTCTCTCTCTCTCTCTCTCTCTCTCTCTCTCTCTCTCTCCCTTCAGTGCCTGATTTTAGGAATCAGACTAGCAATTACAAGGAACAAATTACAAATGTCACAAGATCCCCGATATGATCTGCAATATTGGAAAGAGGAGCTCATAAAATAGTGAAAGAAATATCACATAAAAGTGAAAAAATGAGCTTGCTGAGAAAACCAAAACTGTTCGAGGATAAAATCAATTTTAGAAAGGGCTCCCACTCTTTTGGTGTGGATGATTCATGCACATCACCAAGAAGAAGGGGCATCACGAGTTCGAAAACGACTGGTGCATGTCCCTTGCCACAAGCCCGAAGCTGGGTGTACTCCCAGGTGGACAAAGGGGACATAGAACGTAGCTGATAACTTGGTGACATGATAAAATTTAGAATCTCAAACTGGAATTTTCACAGCCTCCATCGAATACAGTCTATCTCTAAGGTCACCAATGCTTAAGTGCAGAAAGAAATATAAATGCATTTAAGTACCATATGCTTCTGCATCAAAAAAATAGTAGGTCATCCTGCTCAGATCCGAGCAAAGTATTGGTTTCTAGTTACAACATAGCATACATTGAGAAACCAGAACATGTTATACCTACTATAGTAAAATAGTTACATTTGAAAGGCATTAAGTTAAGGGCTGATAATAGTATCAGTTTCAAAACTGATAATGGTATGAAACAGATTCTTTGATTGTAAATCTTTCAAAAGAGAAACCAAAGCTATATGTTCCATGTGAGAGCTGGGTTGATAGACGGATCATACAAGAAAATTTGAGAAATATCTGAAATCCATAATCAGTAGGTGAAGTTTACTGGGTTTAGAAAAAAACTAGTCAGATATACTAGACATACAAAAATGTGAAGATTTCTGCCTTGGGAACTAAGCCCTGCACTAAATGGAGCAGCAAGAGAGAGAGCACGTTGGGTGTGAAGGGACAACTCTCTCATAATTAGGGTTTACATCCTATAACCGATATAAAGACTTCAACAATTTATGCATTTGGCCTTTTATATCTAAACAATATTATATAGGGACCGTGAGACTCTGTTATAACTTGAAAGACACATTTATCCCCATACATAAACAAACATGCAAACATACAAACACATTCTATCCTTAAAAAGAAATGCATTAATATCATCAGCAAGATAAACTTGTATGAAAATACACAAAAATAGAAAATCTGACAAAAAAATAGAGGCAACAAAAATCAATACCATTTCAAAAGCCTCACGCAGAAGTAATCGATCATAGGAAGCTGATGGTATCAGTTCAGAGTACCAAGGCGGGTTATACCATCTTCGAAGTTCTCCTGCACATAACCGAATAAAACAAGGAACAAGCATCCTAAGATCAAGGATTTAAATTGCAAACCAACTGAAATTAATTATATTGGCTGCAGTCTAAAAAGCAATTATTTCCTCATCCTAGGAGCTCTAGCAGCAGTAAATGATCCTCAAAATATCTAACACAAATTCTGTTGTTGTAGAGAGATAAGAAAAGATTTAATAGCCATAGCAAGAGCCTTACCAGATTTGCTAGAATATATATGTCCAGGAGGAAAGGCCACAAAACGTTCACAATCATCACTCAATGCTTTCATTTCTGATGCAAACCAGATAGATCCTGGAGGAGAGAAAAAATAGCAGCCTTGTCAATTTAAAGATACCATTAGTAACATAAGACGCCTAAGGGGCCCTTAAACAAGTGTAAGAAACCTAGCTCAAACAATATCAAAGATAGAGATAATCCAAATCTTGGATAAAAATTCAATTTAATGAAAAAAAAAAGATTGTAAAGCAATTAAGTAAACTAATGATTACTTTCCACAGAAGAAGTCCTTGAACAAGTGCACATACACAGACAAACGCATGCATGCTCGCATACCCCCATCCATATTTTCTCCAGAAATTTTGTTAGTGTTATTCCTAAATGGGTTTCTTACCGGAGGCCAGATGTTTGTGACCATGCATGGATAAGAGTCTTGCTTGAACTATAGACTGTAAGGAAATGAGTGCCTCTAACGATGTTCACCAAATCACCAAAGTGGACATACAAAAGAACCGCAACAAAGTCCACCAAAGTAAACACACAAAAGAATCACAAACAGGCTCACAAAACCCACTAAAGGGGCACTCAAAGAATGCTCACAAATGTAAAAAAATAATATTCTATTGATGTAGAATTTATGCAAGAAGCATTACACATGAGAGGGGTTTCACCCCTATATATACACAAAAATGAGGAGCTTCAAAGAGTTGTAGGACCTCTCCTGACAACTCTATTTTTTGACTAGTCAACAAGTGTTGACCAGTTCAACAAGAACAAAAAAGTTTAAAATAAATTAAGCTAGTTACATATATATATATATATATATATGTATGTATAAAATACATATACATACATATTTACATAATATATATACATTTTTAACACTCCCCCCTTAAACTTACGGTTGGATAACCAAAAGTTTGCCTAAGAGATTGAAATCTAGGAGCAGCGAGAGGTTTGGTAAAGAAATCCGCCAAATAATATTCCTCTTGTACATAGTGACAATTCATCTCAATATGCTTGGTACGTTCGTGAAAGGTCCTATTGCAGGCAATGTATATGAAACTTTTGTTGTCACAAAAAAGAAGTGATGCTCCTTCAAACTGGACACCCATATCAGCTAGCAATCTTCTTAGCCCAACCACTTCAATAATGATTGTAGCCATGGCTCGGTATTCTACTTCACTAGAAGAGAGTTAGACGCTCATATCAACTAGTAATCTTCTTAACCAAACCACTTCAATAGTGGTTGTAGCCATGGCTCGGTATTCTGCTTCATTAGAAAAGAGAGAGGCCTCTTGTTGCTTCTTACGTCGCCATGAAATAAATGATTCACCTAAAAACACACAAAAACTTGTAGTTAAATCAAATGTTGAAGAAGCAGACAAAAAAAGTCCTCGAAAAATAAAAGTCTTAATATATCTTATAATACGCAAAACTGCTCCCATATGAACAAAAGTGGGAACATGCTAAACTGGCTTGTTGTGTGAACATGTGCTATATCAGGTCTCGTAATTAAAAGATAAGAAAGTGCCCCGATAAGTTGTCTGTATGGCATCAAATTTTTCAGTGGTTCTCAATCATCAATTCTCATCTTAGTATTGACAACTTCAGGAGTGTCAGCCTTCTTATCATTTGAGATTTCAAACCTAGCAACAATATCTAGAGCAAGTTTAGATTGAGTCAATAGATAACCTCTAGAAGAATAAGCTACTTCAATTCTAAAAAAATATTTTAAAAACCCAAATCAGTCATTTCAAAATATTTTTTGAGAAGTTTTTTAATGTGTTTAATTCTCTATTTGTCTCCTTCAGCGATAACCATGTCGTCCACATAGAAGAGAAGAATAATCATACCTGTATCAGAATCTTTAACAAACAAAGTTGTGTCAGCCAAACAAGAATGAAATTCAATATCAAGCATAACTTGATTAAACCTGTCATATCATGTCTTTGGCGCTTGTTTAAGACCATAAAGAGCTTTATCCAAATGAAGAGTTTTTCCTCTAGGAATAGTTATACCAGGTGGTGCTTCCAAATAAACTTCTTCAGCTAAATTCACATTAAAATATGTACTCTTAACGTCCATCTGATATATTGGTCATCTTCTCACAGAGACTAGATCTACTAAGGTTCTAATTGTGATCATCCTAGTGTTAAAAATTGTAATCTCATAGAGAATCTCATATGTAAATATCTCATAATATGTAATCTTTTTTTTCAGTTTAGTTACAATAGCATAGGTTAGTTAGATTTTTTACTTTTAGCTTATTTTTCAGTTTTGGACATAGCATAGACCTTTTGCTTTTTTACTAAGTCAAAAAGCAAAAGCTATTATTTTTTCAGTTTTAGACAAAGCATAAAAAAAAGCTAAAGAGAGTCGTTGGACACTCCAACGGCTCTATTTAGAGACGTTGGAGTGTCCAACAACTCTCCCTTGCCATCTCATTTCATGTATAAATATGGGGTGTTACCCCATTGTATTCTAATACTTTTTGTGTGGGTTTTGTCCCACTTGAATGAAATATATTCTTCACTTTTTCATTTGAAATCTCTCTTTTGAGTATTATGTGTGTGAACCCTAGTGGTTCTTAAGTATTTGCTTTGTGTATGAACCTTTATGGTTCGTGAAGAAGCATTTGAAGTTTGTTTGAGGATTCCATTTTCTTACACCTAGCAACTGGGGTAAATATTTTTTATATTTTATTCTATACTCTTAAGAATATCCCTTGGCAACTAATTTCGCTTTATATCTTTCAAGAGTTTCATCACTCTTGGTTTTACCTTATACACCCATCTATAACCTATAACTTTCCTGGGAGAATGTCTTGAATAGTTCAAGTATTTGCTCTTTCTAAGGCATCTAGCTCTACCCATTCATAGTGTTCTTTTGCTTGAGCATATGTCGAGGATTTTACCAGAGTTGCCAGTTGAGGAAGCGGGAGCGGGAAGCGATACGGGAAGTGGGAGCAGGAAGTGAGGCACTTTCAAAAACGTAGGAAGCGGAGAAGCATGGGACCACTTAGAAGAAAATTATGAACCGTCTCGGAAGCGACCTAGGAAGCGAACCGAAAGCGACCTAAGAAGCGAACCGGAAGCGAGGGAGAAGCGAAAAAAATGAAAAAAAGGGGGAAGCGTGGGGGAAGCGTGTTTCCCATAAAAGGGGAATGTGCTTCCCATAAAAGGGAAGCGTGCTTCCCAAAAAAGGGGGACACTTCCCCACGCATTTCGGAAGCACGATGTTTCGTGCTTCCGAAGCGTGTATCGGGAAAGCGCGCTTCCCCATTACCCTAGGCGCTTCTGGTAATTCTGGATTTTACATATGAATGTATTAATGCAATATAGGCTTGGTACTTAGGTGAAAATGAGTCATAAATTTCTCAGGAGGTTTTGATGTAAAACCCACGTTTCTTTTAAAAAAAATATTTGTATTGGACCCGGGCCGGGTCGGGTCCGAACCCGACTTGGGCCCCTTTTCATTAGGGTTTTAGTAACTCGACTCAGGAAGAGGATTTTAAATCCTCTTCCCGAGCGCCGCAACACCCCCCCCCCTCCACCTGCGATTTCGGGGAGATAAGGGGAAACCCATTGGGGTTTCCCCATTCATTGCCCCCCCTGTGCCTTTAAGAACTGTGTAGGAGAGCGAGGGGAGGCACGCCTCCCTTTCGCAGCCCTTCGATCCCCTCGCGACGACCCCCCCTCCTCCTTTGCTGCGCTCGCCACCAACGTTGTCGCTGCGACCCACGCCGACGCCGGCCACCGCCTCCCAGGTACGCTTCTCCTCCTCCCTCTACTTCTCTCTCTTTCCCCCCCCCCCCCCCCCCCCTTTCTCTGTCACCTCGCAGGGAGGCCGACAGGCGGCGCACGGCCCCTGTCACGCCCCCCCCCCCCTCTCCTCTGTGGCCTGCGAAGGGGTCAGCAGGAGGTTGGTGGCTCCTGTCGCCCCGGTCTCTCTCTCTGGCAGGGGTTAGTCCCCCTGCCGCCTCTCGATCACCGGTAGGCAGGGGCAATGTGAAATGAAATGAGGATCTTCGAAACACAAGCTTAGATTAACAAGGGCAAGTGTCAAGAATGACACTGAAGCATAACCCTTAAAAAGGGTATAACTGGAAACAAAATAAAAATAAAAATGTATTCTTTATTGATATGAAAAACCAATTGCTTAAGAAGCATTGGAGTAAAATACAAGAGGGGTTGCACCCCTTTATATACACAGCTGAAAGAGGACTCAATAGAGCTGTTGGGCTCAGTCCAACAGCTCTATTTAGAGTTGTTGGAATGTGTCAGTCCAACAGCTCTATTGCTAGTCAAGTCTGGACAGGACTTGACTAGCAACAGTCATTCTAGTTCAAACTGAACTAGATGACATAAAGACAAAAAATAAAAATAAAGAAAAAAAATTACAGAAAAGAAAGAAATGAAAAATGTATTTATATATATAATAATATAATATTATTATATATACATATATGTACAGTTTTACATTTTAACACTCCCCCTCAAACTTACGGTACAATGAGCGAAAGTTTGTCTAAGAGAAAGTGAAATCGGGGAACAGCGAGAGGCTTTATAAATAAGTCTGCTAACTGATATTCTGAAGTGACATATGACAGATCAATTATCCCGTGTAGATATTCCTCTCTGACGTAGTGACAATCCATTTCGATGTGTTTGGTGCGTTCGTGGAATGTTCTGTTACTGACAATGTAGATCGCACTTTTGTTGTCACAACACATTTGTGAAGCCTTTGTTGCTTCAGCTCCCATGTCAGCAAGCAGTCGTCGGAGCCAAACTACTTTCATGGTCGTGGTTGCCATGGCTCTGTATTCAGCTTCGGTGGATGAGAGAGATACCTTCTGCTGCTTTTTACACCTCCACGAGATTAATGATTCCCCTAAAAAGACACAAAAGCCAGTGGTTGAGTGTCTGTTATTGGGATCACCTCCCCAATCAGCATCAGTATATGCAATTAAATCAAGAGAAGAGGAGGAAGATAAGAAAAGATCTCGTGAAAGAGAGGACTTGATGTATCTGATAATACGCATGATTGCTCCCATATGAACAGAAGTAGGAGCATGTTGAAATTGACTTGCTGTATGAACAGCATGTGCTATATCTGGTCTGGTAATGGATAGATAGGAAAGTGCCCCGACAAGCTGTCTGTAAGGAGTAGGGTCTGCAAGAAGTTCTCCATCATCAATCTTCATTTTAACATTAACAACTTCTAGAGTGTCAACTTTCTTATCATCAGTAATACCAGAACTGAAAACAATATTAAAAGCAAATTTAGTCTGAGATAATAAATATCCTCTAGGAGAATAAGCAACTTCAATGCCTAAAAAATATCTCAACAAGCTCAAATCAGTCATTTCAAAATGAGATTTAAGAAGTATTTTGATTGTTTCAACTCCCTGTTTATCGCTTCCGGTGATGATCATATCATCCACATAAAGAAGAAGCACAATGATCTCTGCATCAAAATTCTTAATAAACAAAGCAGTGTCAGTTAAACAGAATTGAAAACCAATATCAATCATAACACGACTAAACCTATCATACCAAGCTTTTGGTGCTTGTTTAAGTCCATAAAGAGCTTTTTCTAAGCGAAGGACTTTACCCTTAGGAATACTTAGACCAGGAGGGGGTTCCATATATACTTCTTCAACTAGCTTTCCATTTAAAAAAGCATTTTTGACATCTATTTGAAAAATAGACCATTTTTTGATAGAAGCTAAGGCAATTAAGGTTCGGACAATAGTCATACGAGCCACCGGAGCAAAGGTTTCTTCATAATCAATCCCATATTCTTGGGCATAACCTTTGGCTACTAAACGGGCTTTATATCTTTCAAGAGTACCATCACTCTTGGTTTTAATTTTATAAACCCATTGACATCCTATAGTTTCCTTCCCTAGAGGAAGATCTTGAATATTCCATGTAGAAGCCTTTTTCAAGTGCATCTAATTCAGTTTTCATGGCTTCTATCCATTTGATATCATTTTTTGCTTGAAAATATGTGGATGGTTCTTCATATGAGTGAATTAATGCAATAACTGCCCTATATGTGGGTGAGAAAGACTCGTATGATACAAACTTTCCTGAAGGCCTCGAGATTCGGGATGATTGTCTAGTTGGAATGTTAGAATATTTCTCAAGTGCACATGGAGGATTAGACTCTTGTCGCCTGGAATATTGAATACTAGTATCTTTATGAACTTCTTCATTTTCAACATTAAGATCAATAATCATATGTTGATGTTAGATCTAGCAAAAAGGAGTACTCAGTGACGTCTTTTAATTTTCTAAAATCAAAGAAGCTCTCCTTTTCAAGAAAGGAAACATTTCTAGACACATATAGTTTATTATTTTTGAAGTCAAAACATCTATAACCTTTCTGGTTTTCAGCATATCCTAAAAAGGCACAGGGAATCGCACGAGGGAAAAGTTTATCATTTTTGTCAGTAAATATGAAACATTTGCACCCAAATATTCTTAGTCTAGATTAGTCTGGAGAAATGTTCATAAGTTTTTCAATGGGAGTGATATTTTGTAACGAAGAAGATGGCATCCTATTAATGAGATAGGTGGCAGTTAAGGCAGCTTTTGCCCAAAAGTCTTTCGGGACTTGATTTGCTATTAATAAAGTCTTAGTGGTTTCTATAATATGGCGATGTTTTCGTTCTGCCAGTCCATTTTGTTGAGGTGTATAAGGACAAGATCTTTGATGTGTGATGCCATGCAATTTAAGATAATTTTGAAAATCTGTGGATAAAAACTCTCTCCCTGAATCTGTGCGAAAAATAGTAATATCATTTTGAAACTTGTTTTTAACCATATTATGAAAAGTTTGAAAGTATGAAAATACTTCAGACTTATGTTTGAGAAAGTACATCCACGTATGTCGGGAGAAATCATCGACAAAAATAACATAGTAAACAAATCCTCCTTTAGAAATTACTGGTGCAGGACCCCAAACATCCGAGTGTATTAATTCAAGTGGTCTTGAAGAGAAAAAGGTTTTGTTCTGAAATGGTAATCTTTTCATTTTGCCGAGAATACAATCTTTACAATCAAATGATTCAGAGTTACAAAATTTCCCTAGATTTGGAAAATGTTGGATTTTGGCTATATGTGGGTGACCAAGTCTCTTATGCCACAGTTCCAACTCTATTTTTTGAATATTATAACAAAAAACTTTCTTCGACATTTCCAAAAAATCCATGTAATAAAGTCCTTCTCTATGGCCTTCCCCAATCAGCTTGCTTGACTGGCGATCCTGTACCCAACAACCATGAGAAGAAAAAGAAATATTACACTCATAATCAAAAATTTGAGATACAGATAAAAGATTTAAATTTAATTTGGGAACATGTCTAATTTCTGGAATAAAAAAAAAATTGTTTTATAAATTTTTTCAAAATTTCTTATTCCTTCTATTTCAAGAGAAGTCCCATCAGCAGTAAAGACTTTTGACACACTTGTTTTATTTTTAACACATTTGGATAGACTTTGATTATTTGGGGTCATATGAAAAGATGCACCAGAGTCAAGAAGCCAAGAAATTTTACCTAGATCAGAAAAAGATGAGGATGCTGCGCCGGTTGAAGCTTCAGATGAGGAAGAGGCACCTTTGATGAGAGGCTGAAGAATCTCCATTAGTTGGGCCAGGGAAACTGGTGCATCCTGATCTTTAGGCTCCGATCCAGCAATTGCAGCTCTTTTTTCTCTCAGCTCCTTAAGTTTGGGACATTGTGGCCTGTAGTGTCCCGGTTCATGACAGTGATGACAAATAACTTTCTTCTTATCATAGTCACCATTTTGTTGGTTAAAGTGAGGAGGCCTATATGATAGAACATGATTCCCTGGTCTAGACACGGCTAAAACGGAATCATCTTCAATTTTTAAAGAACCTTTCCGGAGACGATTTTCTTCAATTGTTAACTCTTCAATAGTTTCAACAATAGAAGGAATTTTTCCCCGGTGAAGTAGGGCTGATTTAGTGGTTTCAAATTCCGGCCTTAATCCAGTGATAAACTGATAAAAATGTTCAGCATCGAGTTGTTTCTGACGAAGCTCGATGTCTTCGGCACAATGCCACTTTGGTTCTAAAAGGGAAAGTTCTTCCCAAAGTTCGGACAACCCATTATAATATTCACGAATAGTTTTGTCTCCTTGTGTCATCATTCGAACTTTTTCTTGGAGGTTGCACACGTGTGCAATATCTTTAAGGGAATACATATTCTTAAGGTATTCTCATGCCTTATCGGCATGATCAAATTTGGCAAGACTGGAGCATTTTTTAATGCAACGCTATTGATAAGCCATGACATTATCTTCGCATGAGATATTCTCCATTCTTTCCATTTCTTCTCGTATGAGGCAATAGCCTTGATTTTCTCTTCTTCCGATAGAGGGACCTCTTTATCTCCCTCCTTTTTAGTAAGAGATAGCTTAGGTTCCGAATCGGAACCATCCACAATCCCCCATAAGCCTTTTCTCCATATATGGTGCTTCATGATTGAAGCCCATGTTACATAGTTCGTATTGCTTAGTTTCATAGGCATGATGGTGACTTTATCATTGTCATCCATCGATTACAAGGAGAGAAAGAATAGGGATAGAAGAGAAACAAGAAGGAAAATGAAAAAGAAAGAAAAAAAAAACAATACAACAAGATGTGAAATCTTCTGCAATGAAGTGATAAAACACTTCTCTTCAAGTGGCGAACACTTTTGCAAACGGGCACGGAAACCAAGGCAGCTTTTCCTCAAGATTTAGTACTTCCGCGGCTTTGATACCATGAAATGAAATGGGGATCTTCGAAACACGAGCTTAGATTAACAAGGGAAAGTGTCAAGAATGACACTAAAGCATAACCCTTAAAAAGGGTATAACTGGAAACAAAATAAAAATAAAAATGTATTCTTTATTGATATGAAAAACCAATTGCTTAAGAAGCATTGGAGTAAAATACAAGAGGGGCTGCACCCCTTTATATACACAGCTGAAAGAGGACTCAATAGAGTTGTTGGACACAGTCCAACAGCTCTATCAGTCCAACAGCTCTATTGCTAGTCAAGTCTGGACAGGACTTGACTAGCAACCGTCATTCTAGTTCAAACTGAACTAGATGACATAAAGACAAAAAATAAAAATAAAGGAAAAAAATTACAGAAAAGAAAGAAATGAAAAATGTATTTATATATATAATAATATAATATTATTATATATAAATATATGTACAGTTTTACATTTTAACACAATACCCCTGCCGCTTCCTGTTTCCCGGCAGGCAGGGGCTCGCCCCGCTGCCTCTAGGGTTTTGGCGCGCAAGGGTAGTGCCCCTGCCGCCTTCCTATCTCGGCTGGCAGGGGCAATGCCCTGTCGCCCTTTGTTTTGTTGGGCTGGCAGGGGCTCGCCCCCTGCCGCCTCTTGGCTTCTGGGAGGGCAGGGGATATCCCCCTGCTGCCCCTTGATTCTCGGCATGCAGGGGCTTGTCCTCCTGTCACCCCCGTCCCGAGCTCTCTCCCTCTCTCTGTCGGCATGGGTTGGCCCCCTGCCGCCTCTCTGCTGTCGGTAGGGGCTGGCCCCTGCTTCCTTGTTGTTGTCGGCCGGGGCTAGCCCTACCGTCTCTTGGCTGTCGGCAGAGGCTCAGCCCCTGCCGCTTCATTGTTGTCGGCAAGGGCTGCCCCCCTGTCGCATCGATGCTGCCGGCAGGGGCTGGCCCCCCTGCCGCTTCGATAAAGTCGGCAGGGGCTGGCCCCCTGCCGTCTCGTGCTTTCGGCAGGGGCTGGCCCCCCTACCGCTTCGATGCCGTCGGCAGGGGCTGGCCCCCCTTGTCGTCTCGTTGCTGTCGGCAGGGGCTCGACCCCTGCCGCTTCGCTGCGGTCGACAGGGGCAGGCCCCCTGCCGCCTTGTTGCTGTCGGCAGGGGCTGGCCCCCTGCCGCCTCATTGTTTTCGACAGAGGCTCATCCCCTGTCGCCCCGCTGTTGTCAGCCGGCAGGGGCTCGCCCCCTGTCGCTTTTCCGTTTTCGGCAAACAGAGGTACACCCCTGCTGCCTCTCTCTTTTTCGATCGACAGGACTGATTTTCTTTTCTTCGCATGATAAATAATGTAGCGTTGAATACTCATACTTTTGCAGACTTCGTATCAAACCCTGCTCTGGCTCCGCGGCCTGAGCCTCGTATCATCTACACCCGTAGACGCACGCAGTTGCACAACATTTCAAGGTAGGGTAAAGTCGCACAAGGGGCAATTGATTAACGTAATTAAGTTGAAATAATTAAGATGTCCATGCTAGATGTACTTAGATTTATATTGTTTCTGCATTGCATATTTTCTTGTCTGCATATTTATGAGTCGAGGTATGATTTTACTCTTTGAGTATTAATTTGCGTATTTGCTTATGTGGTTGAAGGTGGTTTCGCACTTTTTGCAATACTTATGCCCTTAATTGCTTGCATATATACTTGCATGTACGTTCCTATGGGTCGATGTACAATTTCATTCTTCGATCATTATTTTGCATAGTTGCTTATGAGTTGAGGTGTGGTTTCGTATTTCTTGAAATGCATATGCCCTTGTTTGCTTGCATCCATTTTTGCCTGCACGTTTCCTTTGAGTGAGGTACGACTTCGTGTCTCATATATTATTTATTTCCTTATGTGTTTGCCTGTCTAAGTAGACAAGGTATGTTTTTTGTACCCTGTGTGTTACTTATGTGTTTTTCGCTTGATGTGCGGCATCGCAAGTCAAGAGGTGTTTGTCGTCATGTTATAACCTGCATATGCTCACACTTATGGTAAAAATGTACTTACATAAATGTAGTCTTGTGTCTATCCTGATTTCACTTGTTTTCAAAACACTAGAAGTTGTGCTCGTGCATTGCAGTTCTTTAATAGCGACTTTCCTTCTGCAAACCTAGTGCTTTTTAAAATGCACAACTTTTGCAAAGTTAACTTCAAGTCTTGCAGGATTGCGAAGTCACATTCGAGCCCTCCCAAGTCCACACACTTGGGAGAAATGTTTTATAACCCGATTTGAGTTGCGACCCAATTCGAATAACCCCGATCAGGGGCATGAGCCTATGAAGGAGTGGGGTTTTGTTGAAGGACCCATTCTTCATTTATCAATCTAGTGTCGCATGTCGATAGTAAGATAAATTTTGGATGCAAGATTGATAGTGTTGTGCCTTGCGTGAATGACTTAATGTGGCATTATGGCTTTTAAGGATGAATCGTGCCAAATGAGCACTCCTATATCCTTTGGATCGTTATGAAGTTGTGTGTTGGGTGTTCCTTTTGAGAAGCCTACGCACCTCCCTTTTTCAGTGTTGCGTACTTTTATACATGCACGACATGTTAAGTACTTTGTTGATCGGACGAGAGATCCGAGAGGACCTTGTATCATGAAATATGAAAAATATTGTTGAAATGAATTCAAGACTTATCTTGTCAAATTGTGTTGTGTTACTTCTTATGCAGATAATATTTGTTGGGGTTTCTTTGGTGAAACCATATCCCTTTTATCGTAGTCGTACTTTTGACAAGTACGTCCGTACTTTTTGACAAGTATGTCTTCTTACGTTGCTATGATTGGATGAGTAGGTTGTGGCAACCTTGATGAGTGCAAATAACAAAATGTTGAGATCACCTAAATAAGTGATGATTTCTGCCTTCACCGGCAAGATACTCGAGTTGGGTCGAAAGACCAAAGTATGTAGAATGAGTCTTCAGTTAACTACCCCTGATGTACTCATTCGAACCGCTGACAACTGTCAGAAGAGAGGACGGAAAGGTACAAAAACTTCGATGGAAAAGTCATTAATGGCAGTTACAAGCAAAAGACTCGGCTTCCCTAGTCATCGGAGTTAGGGGAAGGGACTACCATAATTATCCTAGGTGGTAGCTCTTCATGTTCGGGATGCATCCATTGTTTATGCTGCCTTGGGGATTTCTCTCTTGGTCACTGACCGTCCCCTTAGGTGCGGACTCAGTCAGCTATCTGGGTCATCTTAAAATACATAGCATAATAAACCCCCGGATCAGTCTAGGCTGTTTCTAGAGTCGTGTCTTGTGCGTACCCACTTGGCCAGTTAATATCGAAACATAATTTAAATCCGGTCACACAATTTGTTGAGTTATGCACGTATGAAAGCTATAGCATGCAACGGGTTTCAATACTTATGAAATTGTGTGTGTGGTTGATGTAGCATCGTATTTTGCTTGCTTATGAAGTGCTTTCTAAACTATTCTAAAAGTTACAAGTCCTGGATTTTTGGGGCGTTACATTTGATACTCTAGATGACCTTCTAGTTTGCGTTTTCATATGGTTTTCATCGTCAATATATCTTTCTAGTGCACATGGAGGTTTAAGACCACTATGCCTAAAATATTGTATACAACTTTTATCCTTGTGAGGTTGCTCTTCTCTAATCACATTATCACGAGATTGTTCTTTACCCGCTATATCATCACTAAGTTCTTGATCTTTATCAAGATCAACATTACAATCGTCATACTTTGGGATTAGATCCAGCAGAAAATAATAATTAATTATTTTCTTAGATTTTACAATTTCAAAAAACCTTTCTTTTTTTAAGAAAGACACATCTCCAGAGACATATAGCTTTTTATTTTTAAAATTAAAGCATCTATAGCCTTTTTGGTTATTTGCATATCCCAAAAAGACTCAAAGAATAGCATAGAGAGAGTTTATCATTCTTATCAATAAAAAAGAAACATTTACACCCAAAAACTCTCAAGAATTAGTTTGAAAAGTTTTTCAATTCGTGACACATTTTTCAAAGAAGATGATGGTATTTTGTTAATGAGATAAATCGCAGTTGATGTGGCTTCAGCCCAAAATTCTTTAGGTACTCGGTTTGCAATAAACAATGTTCTTGTTGTTTATATAATATGTTTATGCTTTCTTTCAGCTAAACTACTTTATTGTGGAGTGTAAGGGAAAGATTTTTTTATGTATAATATCATTTAAATCTAAGTAGTATTTAAATTCTTTTGATAAAAAATCTCTCCCTGAATCAGTGTGAAAGATAGAGATATCATTTTTTAATTTATTTTTGATCAAATTATGAAACATTTGAAAATGTAAGAAAACTTCATATTTGTGTTTAATGAAATAGATCCAAATATGTCTAGTAAAATCGTCAACAAAAATTACATGATACACAAATTCACTCTTAGATATAAGAAGTGCTAGGCCGCAAACATTCGAATGTATTAACTCAAGCGGTCAAGAAGAAACTAAGGTTCTTTCTTGAAATGGTAATCTCTTCATTTTGCTAAGAATACAATCTTCACATGAAAAGTTTTTCATCTTTGGAAATACTGAATTTTGGATACATTAGGATGGTCAAGCCTTTTATGCCATAAATCCAAATCCAATTTCTGAACATTACAACAAAAAGTATTTTTGGGTATTTCCAAAAAATCCATGTACTATAAGCCTCTTTTACGGCCTTCCCCCAATCAGCTTTCTTGAAAGGCGATCCTGCACCCGACAACCGTTGGAGGACAACGAAACATTACATGCATGGTTAGATAATTGAGAAACAGACAAATATTTAAATTTAATTTAAGAATATATCTAATTTAAGATTACATCCATACTTAATTCCTCTATAGTGTCTTCAATTGAGAGAACTTTCCCTCAATGAAGAACAGATTTTGTTTGACATCAATCCATTGATGAATTGGTAAAGATGCTCTGAATCTATTAGATTTTGGCGAAGTTCAATATCTTTGGGACAATGTCATTTTGGTTCAAGATGAGTCAACTTTTCTCAAAGCTCGAACAATTCATTATAGTATTCTCTAATACTCTTGCCCCTTTGAGTTATTCCAAATTTTGTCTTGCAAATTGCACACATGTGCAATATGTTTAAGAGAATACATTCTCTTGAGATAATTTCATGCCTTATTTGCATGTTCAAATTTAGCAAGACTAGAGCACTTATTAACATCAACACTACTAATAAGACAAGACATAATTTTGGCAAACTTCATTCTCCATTTCTTCTCATAGTTGTCCATTGCCTTGTTTTTTTTTCTTACCTTCTACTTTGGTAAGGATTAGGTTAGGTTCCAGATCGGTCTCATCCACTAGCCCACACAACCCTTTTTACCATATGAAGTACTTCATGGTTGAAGCCCATGTTACATAATTTAAATCATTGAGTTTGATGGGCTTTAATGGTAACATTTTTGTTGGCATTCATTATTTCAACGACTAAAGAAGATAGAACACGAAAAAAGAATAGAAAATAGGAAGAAGAGAAAGGAGGAAGGCAAGGTGAAGAGCACGAGCATTCCACCACCAAGTAAGCACCACCAATTAAGAGAACAAGCACTCCACCACTAAGTGAGAACCACAAATCTATCACCTGAAACACAATCACGGTTTCGCAAGCACTTGAATAAGAATTACAAAAGAGCTTCAACACCTTAAGCTTTGAGTGGCACGCTTCCTGATGCACAAAAAAATCAGCTTGATCACCAAGCTTTCATACCATGTAAGAAAATGAGTGTCTCCAACAATGTTCACCAAACCACGAAAGTGGACACACAAAAGAGCCACAATAAGGTCCACCAAAACACCAAAGTGAACACACATAGAATAGACTCACTCACAAAACCCACTAAAGTGGCACACAAAGAATGCTCACAAATGTAAAAAATATTATTTTATTGATGTAGAATTCATGCAAGAAGCATTATGCAAGAAAGGGATTTCACCCCCTATATATAGACAAAAATGGGGAGCTCTAAAGAGTCGTTGGAGAGGTCTCCCAACGACTCTATTTTTTGACTAGTCAACAAGTGTTGACTAGTTCAACATGAACAAAAAAGTTTAAAATAAACTAACCTAGTTATATATATATATGTGTGTGTGTGTATATATGTGTGTGTATTTATATTATGTATATATACAATTTTAACACAGGCAACCCACATGATGCCTCTGTTAAAATGTACCTCTTATATATATATATAATATATATATATATATATATATATATATATTACATCAATACCCGATAGGGGTATTTTTGTAATTTCACATAGTTGTTTTAGAAAACAACTATTTTCAAGTTTTGATAAAATGTAATTTTCTTTTTTATTTTTTATTCTTGTTTTTTGTATTTTTTGAGGACCAAAAGGGGCTCCAACCATAGAGTCGTTGGAGCCCCCAACGGTCACAAATGTGACCGTTGGGGGCTCCCAACGACTCTATGGGAGCCCCCTTTTGGGCTCTCCTTTTGAGGCCCTTGGTCTTCCTTTCTCTCCTCTCCCTCTTGTATAAATAGGGGTGAACCCCTTGTATATTTTTCATTCTTGAGAGATCTCTCTCTTCTCAATAAGAGGCTTTTTATATTGTTGCCTTCTTAAAGGCTTGTGCTTGTATTGTCCCTTAGTGGACTTGTGATATTGTCTCTTTTATTCATTGTTGTAAGTGCTTATAAGCACTCTTTATATTTCCGCAATATCTCATTACATGGTATCAAAGTCACTCGATTCTTGAAGGATAGGTGTGGTTCGTGTATTTTATATTTGGTGGATCTCTTCTCACTTCTTGGCAACATCATGGAGGCAAAGATTGACTTATCCTTCAAGCTCAATGGAAAGAATTATATGATGTGGGCATCGGCAATGGAAAATAATCTCAAAGGAAAGAAACTTTGGGGTTTTGTCATAGGTACCGTTCCAGAACCTAAGCTTATGCTCACAAAGGACGAAGAAGGTCAAGAAAAGGCTCTTGAAGGAGATGCTCGCCTCAAGGCCATTGAAAATCATCAAAAAGAAGTGGAAGATTGGGAAAGCAATCACGCAAAAATCCTTGCGTGGTTTATGAACAATGTTGAGCTTAAGGTATGTGCTAACATAGCTAAATTTCGTAGAGCCAATGAGCTTTGGACGTTTATGAAGGGTATGTATACCCAAAAGGATCTTGCAAGAGCATATTTCTTGCAAGAAAAGATTAGAACCACCAAACAAGGTGATTCTAGCATTCAAGACTATTATAGTGCCCTAAACCCATTATGGGATGAATTGGCTCTTTTGGAGCCAAAATGGGTTTCTATGGAAGATATTGATTTAAGACAAAAACAAATGGAACAAGAACGATTGTTTCAATTCCTTTTTGGGCTACGTCTTGAATTTGAGCAAGTGAGATCCTCACTTCTCCATAGATCTATTTTTCCTCCTATTGAGGATGCTATTGCCGAAATCACTCAAGAGGAGACAAGGCTTAGCATGAGTAAACATGTTGATGAAGTATTTGCCGTATCAAAACTGGGTAACAATGTTAGAACCTATAAACCTCCTCATTTTGAGAAACAAGGAAACTACAATGAAGGAAGAAAAATGATTGTTTGTCATCATTGCTATGAGCCGGGTCACATTAAACCCGCTTGCCCAAAGCTTAATGGAACTTTCAAGCCTAAGGTGGCCTCTCTTGAAGAAACTACCACCAAAGAAGATGAAGGCAAGAACAATGATCTCAAAGAAACTCTTGGACAAATATCTATGGCTCTCCAACAAATTCTAAAAGTTTCTTCCTCCACATCGGGTGCGGCTATTGCTTCGACATCATCACCCGATACGTATTCTTGGATCCTTGACTCTGGAGCCTCTTTTCATATGACCCCCCATGAAAATGCACTTATTGATGTTTGCACCAATTCAAAGGACTCTTGTGTCTCTACGGCCGATGGAACTTTTTTAAAAATTTCAAGTATTGGCTCTTTTAAAGATTCCCAAAATTTTTGTGTTCCAAAAGTAAGAGTTGTTCCCAAACTAAATCTAAACCTTTTTTCGGTCTCTCAAATTGTCGACCATGGATGTGAAATATCTTTCTCATCTAATGGTTGCTTTGTGCAGGATCTCCGGTCCGGGAAGCGGATTGAGCAAGGACATAGAAAGGGAGACCTCTATTATATGGACCATCTCGATCTCCCTGCAAATCATTTTTTTTCTTATGTCCAAGAAAAAAACATGGAAACTTGGCATAAAAGACTTGGTCATCCAAGTTATTCCAAAATGTATTTCTTTCCTTTTGGAAACAAATTTTGTAAGGAAAAAGAAATTAATTGCAAAGATTGCATTTTTGGAAAAATGAAGTCTATTCCATTTCCAACTAGAACTTTTCTTTCATCAAGACCTTTTGAATTGGTGCATTCGGATGTTTGGGGGTCTTCTCCGGTTATGTCTAAAGGGGGCTATTCGTATTATGTTACTTTTATTGATGACTTTACTCGGTATGTTTGGATTTACTTTCTTAGTCATAAATCGGAAGTATTTACTTTCTTTAAAGATTTTCATAAAAAGATGCAAAATCAATTCCAAAGTGATATATCTATTTTAAGATCCGATTCCGGTGGCGAATACTTATCTCATGAATTTCAAAACTATCTAACCCAAAATGGAATTTGCCATCAAAAGTCATGTCCTAGAACTCCTCAACAAAATGGCCTAGCGGAAAGGAAACATAGGCACATTATAGAAACCTCTAGAACATTACTTGTTTCTAGGAATATTCCAAAGAAGTTTTGGGGCCGAAGCCGTTCTAACTTCCACTTATCTAATCAATAAAATGCCTTCTTCTAAATTAAAAAATGTTTCTCCCTATGAAAAGCTCTTTAAAATTTCACCCGATTTCAATCGTCTTCGTATTTTTTGTTGCAAATGTTTTGTCCTATTACATAAAAGGGATAAGTTGTCTCCAAAAGCAATTGAATGTGTTTTTTTAGGATATGGTGAAAATCAAAAAGAGTACAGATGTTATGATTTTAAGAATGATAAACTATATGTTTCAAAAGATGTAACATTTCTAGAAGAAGAGAACGGTTTTGATAAAATAGAAGAAACAAATGAAATTAATTACATATTCTTACATGATCTTATCGATGACATACAAGAAGATTTTCTTGAAAACATAGAAGATACACGTGAGGTGTCCCATCTTGATGTAACACCCTCAAATGATAGTGATACAAATATAAATGTTTACTCAAGAAGAAATCAAGAAAATCCTATTAGTGCCCTCGAAAAATACTCTCAAATTTCTGAATCTTCTGAGGAACCACAAGTTAGACATTCTTCTAGAATATCAATACCCCCAAATAGGTTTGTATCCTATGATTCCTTAACCCCCAACTATCAGGCGTGTTTAATAACCCTACATTCTTATTTTGAACCCGCTCACTATAATCAAGCTAAATCTATACCGCATTGGGTTGAAGCAA
Organism: Nuphar pumila; assembly: GCF_984573655.1. Classification (NCBI taxonomy): domain Eukaryota; kingdom Viridiplantae; phylum Streptophyta; class Magnoliopsida; order Nymphaeales; family Nymphaeaceae; genus Nuphar; species Nuphar pumila. Next base: position 30,124,189 of record NC_143262.1, on the reverse strand, counting down.
TGCAAGTTGAACTAAATGCATTAAAAAGGGCTAATACTTGGGAAATAGTTAATCTACCCTCACACAAAAAACCTATTGGGTGTCGATGGGTCTTCAAAGTTAAAACTAAAAGCGATGGCTCTTTGGAACGATATAAAGCTAGATTAGTCGCTAAGGGATACTCCCAAGAATATGGCATTGATTATGAAGAAACATTCGCTCCCGTAGCTCGAATGACCAGTGTCAGGACCCTAATAGTTGTCGCATCAACCAAAAAATGGCCTATTTATCAACTTGACGTAAAAATTGTTTTTTAAATGAAAGTTTAAGTGAAGAAGTTTACATGGATCCGCCACCCGGAATTAATATTAAGCAAGGTCAAACACTTCGGCGTTTGAAGGCATTGTATGGCCTTAAACACGCTCCTAAGGCTTGGTATGATCGTTTCAGTGATATCATGATAAAATTAGGATTTCACTCTTGTTATACTGACACTGCTCTTTTTGTCAAAAATGCAGGTACTAGTATCGTAATATTGTTGCTTTATGTTGATGATATGATTATCACTGAGAATGATCAAAATAGTATTATTGATGTTAAAAATATGTTAAAAAATAATTTTGATATGTCTGATTTAGGTTTTCTTAGATATTTTCTTGGAATTGAAGTTGCATATTCTTCTCGAGGATATATTTTGTCACAGATGAAGCTTGCTGCAGATATTTGCTCTAAGTCTGAAATTTTTGATGACAAGAAAGTAGAGACTCCCGAGGTTATTAATGCCAAATTACGGTTGGAGGATGGGGTTCTTCTGGAAGACCCCACACCCTACAGACAACTCATTGGGTCTCTTACCTACCAACCAAGTAGAGTAACACAACATTAATAAGGTGACTATTGAAAGAATGAAACCCTAATCTACGATGAGAGAAGAGAAGAGAGGGAGAGAGAAATTTCCAGCTGAAAGGAGGGTTTAGTCCATCGTGACTGCCCTCTCATTCTATTTAACATAAAGTGTAAACATTAGGGTACGAAAATACCCTTTTACAAAATAATAATTTACAATACATGAACTGGATCTGGACCTGATCCATTATATAAATGGATCGGGTCAGACATACAATGAAGATAATAATGTCTTCTTTTCAGCCTCCCTCAAGTTGTGCATGGTGTTGGACCATGAACAACTTGTTCTTCAAAAACCAAAATCTATCCTTTGTTAACCCTTTAGTGAGGATATCAGCAACTTGTTCTTTTGTTGACACATACATGGGCTCAATCTCTTTGTCTTCAACCTTTTTCCTGATAAAATGTTGATCTATTTCAATGTGCTTTGCTCGACTATGGTGAATGGGATTGAATGACATGTTGATGGCACTTTGATTGTCACACAGCAACAGTGATCGAACAATCGGCTCTCCCATTTCAGTCAGAAGATGTCTTATCCATGTACCCTCGGCCGTGGCAGTGGCCATTGATCTGTATTCGGCCTCAGTGCTCGATCTAGCAACCGCCTTTTGTTTTCTACTGCTCCAGGATACCAAGTTTGGCCCAATGAAGCTGCAATAACCAGATACTGATCGTCGTTCGTCTGGATCCCCCGCCCAATCAGCATCAGCATAAGTAATAATCTCATGGCCCCCACCTAGATCTAATTCTTCCTTGCCTTTGTATACCAGCCCATCACCCACTGTACCCTTTAGGTAGCGAAGTATACGTTTGACTGCCTCCATATGTGACACACGAGGTTCATGCATAAACTGGGATACCTGATTAACTGAATATACTATGACGGGTCTAGTAAAAGTCAAGTATTGCAACATGCCAACTAAACTGCGATACTTAGTGGGATCTCCATATATATTCCCTTCTTGTGAACTCAATTTATGATGAATGACACTTGGAGTTGTTAACGGCTTACAATCTGTCATGCCTGCTCTGCCGAGAATGTCCAGCGTATATTTGTGTTGAGTAAGGGTAAGTGTATCATTCTTGTTATCAACTTCTACCCCAAGAAAATATCGCAGCTCTCCCAAATCTTTCATCTTAAATCTCTGATTTAATAACTTCTTCACCTGCTCAATGTGGCTTTTACAATTCCCTGTGATGATGATATCATCAACATATATCAACAGAAGGGTAGTAACTCCTTGTTCATTGTGAATGAATAATGAGTGATCCAGAAGAGACCTAGAAAAGCCATGCCGTTGTAATCCTAGAGAAAAACTGTCGAACCAGGAACGAGAAGCTTGTTTCAAACCATAGAGTGCTCTCTTTAATTTGCATACATATTTTTTGGCGTCTCGTTCTACATATCCAGTGGGTTGTTCCATGTAGACCTCTTCTTTTAAATCCCCGTGCAGAAAAGCATTTTTCACATCCAGCTGGCTCAATGTCCATCCATGTTTAATGGCTAGACTCAACACAATACGAATAGTCCCCATCTTGACAACAGGACTAAAAGTTTCATCAAAGTCTTGGCCTTCCTCTTGCGTAAATCCCTTGGCTACCAGTCGAGCCTTGTACCTTTCGATGCTCCCATCTGGTTTATATTTTATCTTGTACACCCATTTTGACCCAACTACATTTCTGTTCAGTGGTCTAGGCACAATCTCCCATGTGTCACATTCATGTAAGGCCTCCATTTCTTCATTCATTGCTTCTACCCATCTTCTAGAGCTCGCAGCTTGATAGAACATAAGAGGCCCATCCTCTTTACTTATGGATGTCAAGAATAACTGAAAATCCATTGAAAAATTTTTATAACTTACCCACCTGTCAAGTGGATGTCGAATCCGTGAAGATCTTCTAATATCCATTTGCTGCGAAACGGATGATCCAGATGGATCCGTGTTCGAACAAGAAGTGAATGAGGGCTCTTTCTCTCGCCGAGTGTACACAATTCCCTTATACCTTGTTGGCTCCAAGTCATATGTGACAGTTTCCTCCGTTTGAGTCTCATTGGCTGAATCCTCATGTGGCTCATTCTGACTGCAATTTTCTGGACATTCTACTGTACCATTGGAGAAGAGTTCTGAATTTAACCATGGGTAGTATACCTCAATGCTGGAGCTTGAGTTATCAGTATCCACCATAGTTGAATTATTATCCTGATCAGCAAAGTTCATTTCATCGAAAATAACATTCCTTGATATTTTGACACGCTTACTCAGGGGATCATAACACTTGTACCCTTTGTAATCTTCGGCATATCCTATAAACCTGCATTTCAAAGCTTTATCTTGGAACTTGTGCCTGAGTGAGCTATCAATGTGCACATAACAAACAGACCCAAACACACGTTATTCATGATAATCAGGTTGTATGCCAAAAAGAGAGAAGTATGGTGACTTATTTTCTAAGATATTCATGGGCAAGCGATTTATCACATGAACTGTGGAGTGGAAGGCCTCAGTCCATAATGATGTAGGGAGATTGCTCCCGTGCATCATGCTCATTGCAGTCTCAACAATATGTCGATGCTTCCTCTCAGCAATCCCATTTTGTTGAGGTGTATGAGGGCAAGACACTCTTCTCTTTATCCCATTATGTTGAAGAAAATTAACAAAGTCACTCGAGGAGAATTCACCTCCTCCATCACACTGAAAATTAAGAATGTTGGTAGAGAAATGATTTTGAACGAAAGAGTGGAATTTCTGGAACAATCCAAAAACTTCTGATTTGTGCTTCATAAAGAATATCCAAGTATAACGTGAATAACTATCAACGAAAATAAGATAGTATTTACTGTCAGAAAAAGAAGTAATTGGAGCAGGACCCCAGACATCTGAACAAATGACCTCAAATGGCCTTGAAGCTCTTTTATTAATGGAAGCAAAAGGTAAGACATGACTCTTACATAGATGACAGCTAGAACATTTTGTATCAACGACTTCTGAACTCAGACTGGACTTAGGAATAAGATTATTCATGACAAGTTTTTCAATAAAATGGCGACCACAATGGCCAAGACGACTATGCCAAAGTCTTGGCTTATTACTTTCAGAAACATTAAATAAAAAATCAGAATCAAAGACTTGGTGAGGCTTCAAGGATGAATAGTTGGGATGAATGAAGGAAGGATCTTCTTGGAAGATGTACATGTTGCCCCATCGTTTTCCTTCAGCGAATGTCCTCCTTGTGCGAAGATCCTTGACATAAACAGAAGAGGGAGTAAATTCAACTGAAGCATTTGCATCATCAACAAGCTTTGAGACAGAAACAATGTTCTTTTGAATATTAGGAGCATGGATGACACTTGGAAGTTTAAGAGAGGACTTTAACATGTGTATAATGGCATTTCCAGTATGTGAGATGGCATGATGTGATCCATCTCCTGTGACAATGCTATTCTTTCCAACATAAGGTGTAAGAGTCAAGAATTTACCTACATCACCTGTAACATGAGTAGCTGCTCCAGAGTCGACATACCAAGTTCCTTTGTCATTTTGTTTCATATTCAATCCTGCCAAGGCTGCCAACAACAACTCTTTTACTTCTCCATCCTTTCTAGCCTCTGCTTGTGGAGCTTTCCCTTTGTTTTGAGGATTAAACCAACAGTTCGCTTTAATGTGCCCTTTCTTGTTGCATAGGAAACAGGTGGGAATGGGTCTTTGTCCCTGAACATTGGGTGTTAGAAGTATGCCACGACCTCCATAGTTATTTCTCCCTTGTCCTCCTTTTCCTCGAAAAGAATTTCCTCTACCTTGACCATAACTCATTCCCATAGCCAGCACATCTTGTGTTCCGGAATTCCCATGAAAAGCTTCAGAGGAACCTTTCAGATTCATCTCATATTGCAACAGTTTTGCACGAAGATCTTCAAACTTTGGAAGTTCTGGTAAACATAGTAAGGTTGTCATCATAACATGATAATCTGGCCCCAATCCACTCAAGGTTTGTTGTACTTTATCTTTTTCACTGACGAGACACCCAACAACCGCCAACTGATCTGTGATGCCTTTCATTTTATTCAGGTATTCCATAATAGACATGGAATCTTTCTTCAGCATTTGAAATTCTCGCTTAAGAAACATAATTTTTGCCTCAGAAATTTGTGAATATGTTTGAACTAACATATCCCACAGTTCCTTTGCCGAACAATCATCAGGAAGAGCAATAAGGACCTCCTGTGAAAGAGTTGAAGTGATATATGCCACTAGCGATTGATCTCTCTTCATCCAAGCAACATATTTTGGATTCTTGTGAAAAACAACAGATTGTTCGCCTTTATCATCCACCTTTTCTTGCGAAAGAAATTCTGGAGGCGGTGGGACCGATCCATCCAGATGACCAGAAAGGTCCTGACTTTTTATAAACGGAATAATCTGTCTTTTTTCCAGGTCAAGAAATTATAGTTATTCAATTTTTCAGAGACTAGTTGACCAAGAAAACTTGAGGACAGGCATGATTGCCCGTGAGTAAATTCCATTTGATGAATATGCTTGAACTGACACTTAGGTATGAAGAACAAAGAACTCGGCTAACAGAAAAAGACAGATAAGATATGACAGATGGCTAACAATGATTAGCAGTGATTAGCAGGAAAAACAGCAAAAAGGAAAAGGAAATCACAGATCAAGAGATTAACAATGGTTAGCAGGGATTAAACCACAGATCAAGAGATTAAATGTAGGAAAAACAGCAGGAAAACAGCAGGGATTAAACCTGATGAACCTGATTTCACAAAGAAGCAATCACGGCTGAAAAGAAAACACAGATTGATGCTGTAACACACGGCTGAAAGAAATCACAGATTTTCTTCACAAAGATTTTCTTCACACAGATTCACACTAGGTATTTGAGGGCCACAATACCACACAGATTCACAGAGATTTACCACACAGATTCAAATCACGACACACAGATTCACGCTGGGATTCACGGCTGATAAGTTCACTCTGCTGACGCTGGTGGATTCACGCTGGGATTTCTTCACGCAGACGCAGATTCACGCAGATGGGCTTTCTTCACGCAGGCTGGGCTTTCTTTCTTCACGCAGGCTGAAATCACGTTGATTCACGACCAGACATTCTTCACTGGGTATTTACGCTGGGTATTCACACCCAGATTCACGCAGATAGCTGATGCAGATCCACGTTGATGCAGATCCACGTTGATGCAGATCCACGCTGATGCACACGCTGTGCTTTCTTCACGCAGATTCACGCAGATTCATGCAGATCCACGCCTTGCTTTCTTCACGCAGATTCACGCAGATCCACGCCCTGCTCTGATACCATGAAAGAATGAAACCCTAATCTACGATGAGAAAAGAGAAGAGAGGGAGAGAGAAATTTCCAGCTGAAAGGAGGGTTTAGTCCATCGTGACTGCCCTCTCATTCTATTTAACATAAAGTGTAAACATTAGGGTACGAAAATACCCTTTTACAAAATAATAATTTACAATACATGAACTGGATCTGGACCTGATCCATTATACAAATGGATCGGGTCAGACATACAATGAAGATAATAATGTCTTCTTTTCAACTATGTTATCCCAAAACCAAAGTCTATGATCCAAAAATCTATAAGCAACCAATGTATCGGCAAAGCATCACACATACATAGGGTACATGCTTTGCGCTTTCCCTTGAGCACTAGAATTCATAAAGGGTAACCACATAACTAGGAAAAAATCACACAAAAACCATGACGCTATGTGAAACTTCACAAATAAGCTGAAAACATAAGGAGCTAAGAAAAAGTATGATACAAAGATGGTACTCATCTTATTCCTGTCAAAAAAATGGTAATCAATCTAACAAGTGTCCATAAAGCTCAAAGTTCATGGCTGTACACATTTTACCAATGTTATTGTAATATGAGTCAAACGCATGACACATGAGACCAGATTATTTATAAGTGAAGCACTTTTTCTGCAAGATTTCAGCAAGTCACAAAAAAAATGCATATGCAGCATATGTGAGTTGTAGACTTCCACACAAAGATAGACATGGTTAGTCAACATGCCAGAACCTACTTCAAGGTTGACACAGTCCAAGAGAAAAGCATACTCAGAGCATCCATCACATACTAAACATAGTCACAAATATCGCCAAAATTTTGAAAATCTCGCGATATTATCATGATTTTTTCAAAAACCATGACAATAACGATATTATCACGAGATTCTCAAAATCTCGCCTACTATGAAAAAAACGCGATATTATCATGACTTCCAAAATGATAAACAAAAAGGCAAAGAATACTTGTTATCAAGGGCATAACTGTACTTAGCCCACTGCCAACTCATACACCAACAAATGCTTCTCAAAAAGCATGCAAAAGGTGTTCACGTGGGCAGCTCCACGTAATCGTAAAGTTGGAATTCTCAAGAGGCTCAAAAGACCTCTTAAATAAAAAGAGGAGGGGTCGATGCTCTCCTCGATATGGGACTATTTTGTAGAAGAGTTCAATGGCGACTTAATAAGGTGTCCATTCAAAGTATTTTTAATAACATCTTACCTTGTATCCGAAGAAAAAAGGGTAATATCTTACCATGCATACATTGTTATTTATTTGTTTAAAATTTCTGATTAAAATTTCAATTTTCACTTTTATTTGTAATATTTTTAATAAACCGATATTTTCCCGAGATTTTTCTGAGAAAAATGAATTTTTTTTAAAATCTCCCAAGATATTCCATTGTCGAGAACGATATTGGTGACTATGATACTAAATTGATAAAATTTCTGCAAAATAAATTTTGAATTACTCATTAATTGCCTGAAAAATGCCATCTGACATATCATTGGAAGTAATCAGAGACAATAAACAGTTGTATATTGAAGTATAATATCCAACTTAATTGGGGCATCAACCCTAAGCATCATTGCTTGTGTTTAAGGCTACATATAAGACATAAAAATAGAACATAAAAAACATCCAGCTACAACAAACAGCCTGCAAATATTTTGTGTGAGATGGTTGTAATCAACATTGAAGAGAGGTAGAGAACTGCATCAGCTATTTTCAGGTGTCCAATTGGGCATTTTGCCAATGAAATACTTGACGAATAGATACACAGACATCTGTGGACGATAGAATCACAAGTTGCAGTCCTGGTCCTCATGATATTTAGCTCTGGCTAGAAAGTGTGTTTTGATAAAGCATGCCTTATCCAATCTCCCATTGTGTTTTCTTTATTTTCCCTCCCTAAAAAGCCTGAAAAGCAAGTTACCAAGATTTCTATGGTCTTAGCCTGAAAAGCAAGTTACCAAGATCTCTCTGGTGTCTAGAAAGGTCGAATCGAAGTATTGGAATAAGTTGAGGGTTATTAAAGTATCTTTGGGAAAATGCAGCAAAATATCTTTTGGAGGAAAAAATGGGTGGATCAGGACATTAAAATCAACTTTCTGAACATTTGCAAATTGGAAAGGTACAAAGAGATTTCAGTTGGAGAGTGCTGACTGGGTAGGGCGATTTTGGATACTATTTTCGAAAATAATTTGTCTCTGACAGAAGCTCATGTTGAAGTTGTCAAGCGAAAATCTAAAAGAGGCAGAAGATGGAATAGATTGGACAGCCTCCTCTTTAAGTCAGTTTTTTGATAAATCATGTTATCTGTCCCTTATGCAATGCTTCACCTGCCCCTTCTCAACCGGCCCTATAGGGGCCATGTCTGAAACTCAGAGCTATGGTTTGTGTTATAGTCACCTGGATCGTTAAAGGTGATTTATCAGCAAGGGTATTTCTTGGAGAGATTTTTAAAGTTGATAAATCTTGGGAATATCTTGGCAATATATAAAAAAATAAACAAAAATTCTAAAAAGTAAGTAAAAATACAGAAAATAGAAAAATGAAAGAAAATTATGATAAAGACCGTAAAATAGACAAGATAAATTGATAAATGAGCAACTAAGTTAGCAGCTAACAACTAACAAACAATAAATTAGTAATTACATAACACAACTAACTACATAACTAACAACAAAAAAATCACGAAATGTGCAAAACTCATCGATTTGATTTGGTTTTTGAACCAAATCAAACCAAATTTTGAGGCCAAGGTCGCTTTTTTTTATTATAGTGATTTTTTCAAATTTTTATCTTTAATAAATTTGGGGCTTTTCTGTAGCAATACTTATCGCGATAATATTGCGATATTATCATAAGATATATAATTTGCAGATATATTGAAAATATCGTGATATATTCCTGATATTATTGGCTGCCTTGAAATAGCTGATAATATCGCAATATTTTCAATATATCAGTGACACTGGTTTGTGCATAGCTAAACTTTTCCTGGACATGGTTCCTGCTCCAGCATATCCAAAGCATAAAGGTTTAAACATTTTGTGGATGTCCTGTGCATTACAAAACATTTTGGTCATGCTTAGGGTTGTCAACAGGTCGGGTTAATCTGGACCTGACCCGGCCAAACCCTATAGGTTCCGGGTATGGTGACAAATAAGAACACCTGATTAAGACCCGGGTCCGGACCCGAAGGTCCGATTAATACATGGACCCAGGTATAGTTTGTGAAATTTTATACCAGACCCGTTCCCGACCCGAGCTCCGATTAAGACCCGCAATTTTTCAATGTAAAAATGATAAAAAATATTATTTTACCGGGTATGGTCCGGGTATGGTTCGTGTAGTTCTTATCGGGTCCGGGTATGGTTTCTCTTATAGTAGACTCACTTCGACCCAGGTCTGGACCCGATACATACCCGAAAATCTGGTCCAAGTATGGTTCTACCTGGGTCCGAACCAAACCCAACCCAACCCGTTGACACCCCTAGTCATGCTCCTCCTCCCGTCATCTGTTAGAGCTTGCATCTCCTAAATGGAACCAGGGAGATAGGACAATTTAGAACATGACGGTGGTCTTTCTTTTTCCATGGATAAGAGGGAAGGGAAAGAAGTGGGGCCTATTTATGGAAATGGTGGATTATGCCATCTTTGTGACACATTTGGTTGGAGCAAAACAAAAAGAACCTTTGAGGAACTACATGCAAAAATGGGTTGGATGGGATCTTAGCTGGATCGAGTTCTAAACAATGCATCTTACAGGGGAAGTGTTTCAATTTACTCTTGTTTTGTTTCTTTTACTTTATCTTGATGTTTGCTGTGCCTCATTGTCTTCTTCTCTTGAAAAAGAAAAAAATAGGAAGCTGGAATCTGAAGAAGCTCATGATAGTCAATAAATGTTTAATATTCAACTCTACTCTCTTCATGTCATTGGTAAGATGAGTTTCAGAGAAAACAAAAACATAGTTAAGATGGGAAAACATATCTGTCCAAGACACAGTAATCAGTACTATGGGATGTAGGTAGCAGCATGCCAAGTGCCCAAGGGCCATACAATACTAGGTAGCATTAAAGGAAATTGGGTATGGGGAAAATACTGAGCTGTGGGAACTGGAAAGAGCTCATGACAGTTGACCTAGTTAGGGTACTTAAGATCATTGCTATGAGCTTTTGCGAAATGGACAAAGGCAAGTTGATTCATTTACAACAACTCTAAGACCAACAACATAACTGGAAGAACCAAATGTCAGACACCATAAGTTAAACGAAAATGTGTTGCCAAGCGAGTGAAAGGAGATAAATATGTTGCCAAGTGAGTCAAGCATATCTGTGGATGATATGTGATAACCTCATCCAAGAACAAATCCGGACAACTTGATGAACATGCCTTCAAACAAATAGAAAAGGAAATTCTGCTACGGTCTCGAACTGCAATACAGTTCAAGGCATCAAGTACAGTAAACTAAATCTTGCAAAGACAGGCTAAAATGAAAGAAGGCCATACAAAGAGAAAACTGGAAAAGCTAGCCAAGTAAGCAATTGTTATCATACCATCAAGACCCCAACCCATGTATAAGGGTGTGATACCAATACAATCCCGTGCAGCAATGAAACTTTTATCACGAGTGTCAAGAAGTACAAAGGAAAACATTCCATCCAGCATGTCCACAAAATCCTCTCCATATTCTTCATACTGTTAAGAGGCACATGAAAACCAATTCAACCACTACAAGCACACTTCCTCATAACTAAGTTATAAATCAATATGTTGTATGACCCACTTCTTTAGAGCTTCTATGCATAGTTTGCTTACGTTTATACAAACAATAACTTACAAGATGAGCAATCACTTCACAATCACTGCCAGTTCTGAATTGGTGAGACTTTAATTTCTCTCTCAAAGCCTCATGGTTATATATTTCCCCATTAACCTAACATAGAAAAGCAGGAAATCTTAAAGAGATCAGTTTCAAGGCTAAACATACTGAAAGCAAATGCATGTTAGTTCTATAATAGAATAAAACAAAATCACTGACGAAAAGTACTGGAATCAATACCTATTATAAATAGCTTGTGTCAAGTGGGAGCATCTAGAAAACAAATGTTCTACATCTATACTCAAAGAAAAAGCACCTATTGTGTATCAACAAATACAACAATAAATGACTATAAAAACCAAATGCATCAATTGATAATTTGAAAGTTTGAAGAGATCTGATTAACTTTCCAATGAAGAAATGATCTCCTTAGGATCACTGAGAAACCTCAAAAGTGAGGATGAAGCGTTATCACATGGTTGACATAGATAATTTTGGAGAACAACGATGAAGAGTTAATTCTTCCATCTTCAACAGATTATAATGTGCATGGAGAGCATTAACCATACCAACATAAAGTCGATTAGGAAAATGGGGACTCCTTACATAAGGGCCATCTTTCTCCCAAAATAATTATTATATTTATCCTCCATGTCCGCACTTGTGGAGGGGTGACAACCAATTTTCCGATAACGGTTGGGTTACATCAAGGATCTGCTTTAAGCCCTTTCCTATTTGCGATAGTGATGGATGAGCTTACGAGATCAATTCAAGAAAATGTACCGTGGTGTATGTTGTTTGCTGATGATATTGTTTTGATTGATGAGTCTAGAGCTGGGGTTAATGCTAAGTTAGAATTATGGAGACAGACATTGGAAGCTAGAGGTTTTAAGTTGAGTAAGAGTAAGACTGAATATATGGAATGTCGGTTTAGTAAGCAACGAAGTAGTGATGGGAGTGTAGTGAAGCTTGGTGAGCAAGATATACCGGTGAATGATTATTTCAAATATTTGGGATCCATCATTCAAAAGTATGGAGAAATTGATGGAGATGTAAATCATAGGATAAAGGTGGGGTGGATGAAATGGAAAAGTGCTACTGGAGTGCTGTGCGATCGTAGAATGCCATTGCGGTTGAAGGGAAAGTTTTATAGGACGACTATTAGACCCGCTTTACTATATGGTACAGAATGTTGGGCTGCCAAGAGACATCATATTCAAAAAATGAGTGTAGCTGAGATGCGGATGCTTAGATGGATGTGTGGAAATACAATAAAAGATAAGATTCGGAACGAAGAGATACGTAAGAAGGTAGGTGTTGCACCCATTGAAAATAAGATGCGAGAGAATCGTTTACGGTGGTTTGGACATATTCGGCGAAGGCCTAATGATGCTCCAGTTAGAAGGTTAGAGAAATGGGAAAATATATTAGTTAAAAGAGGTCGGGGTAGGCCTAGGAAGACTTGGATGGAGATGATAGGAAAGGATATGAATGCTTTGAACCTCACCAAGGACATGGCGTTGGATAGAAATGATTGGAGGAAAAGGATTCATGTGGAAGACCCAAAATGAATTTCTTTTTTGGTTCATATCGCTGACCCCAATTGTTTTGGGATGAAGGCGTAGTTGTTGTTGTTGTTGTTGTATCCTCCATGAGAAAGAAAAATTGTCTGGAACCCAACATGCATTCACTGGCCATAATAATGCTATCACAAATATGCCTCTTAGTAGAGAAAGCCCACTGCCATAGACAATTACCTTAGAAAGCAAGAAAAGTAAGTCCAAAAGAGTTCAGCTATCTCTCAGTGTGACTAGTTATGTCCTGAATATCCCTAGTCCGCTTGACTCATTTTAAATTAGCTATGTAATGACTAGTTTGACTACACATTCACCTACACCACCTAGCTGTCCCATGATCCTTGGCTGCCAAGTCAAAGCTCAGTTCATAAGTGAGAAATCCTTCGCTTGACATTCTAGGTCCCTGCCTTAAACATATACTTTTGAGGATTTTGAGATCAAATCCTAGTCTCTTATGGATTCAACAACATTCATTACTTCTTGGAAACATTTGAAAACACCAAAGTTATTGCATATTATCTTCTCTTTTTCCACATTCAGCCATTTAAATGGCCCTATGTAGTGAAGCCTGAGCCTAAATGGTGCTTCGTTAATTGTAGCCTTTGTGGATTCGCCAGCCAACCAGCTCACCAAGGTTGCCTATGACCATGCGTCAATAATAGCTATCCTAAGGTGTTCATGTATATCCTAATGTGCGTATCACCCATAAATGGGTTTAACATGGCAATAACTATTCTTGCTTACCAGGTGTTCATGTATGTTTCATAATGCAATAGCAAGACAGCTTGATTGAACATATAGAAAGTGAAAATATTTCAAAAGTTTAAAAACGGTATCACCTATGATTGTCAAATAATGTCCTTAGGCAGAGCGTATTTATAATATTTTACAGGATGCTGAAGTGGGTTATCGTCAAAAGTATCATCCTAATTCAATATCCTCTGTTCCACACTGCTATAAATAATGCCAACAAATTATAATTAATGACCCGAAAAATGCAAAATACGAGTGTTTTTCTCAACACAACTCATCCACAGTAATGATTTGAAATCCAATTCAGTCGAAATGCCAAGGAAGAAGAAATAGGAGATTAAGGAACTAATATGAAACAAATGAAAATGTGAAAATTTTAAATGATAAGAAGGAAAACTACCGTAACGATGACGGTCTTGTCTTCATTATACAAGGGTTGGTCTCCAGATGTTGGGTCTACGATAGCTAAACGTTGGTGTGCAAGGTAACAATCTTGATGGCAATGTATGCCGCTCCAATCTGGGCCTCTATGCTTCAACCTACCACCCCACACAGACAAGAAGAACCCACAAACCCACACAGAAAAAATGATTAAAAACCAACAATAATAGAGCCTCTCAAACAGCTACATTAGAGAGAGAGAGAGAGAGTAATACAAACACACCCAAAACCCCAAAATGTCAGAAACACAATATCAAAATTGTGAAGCAATGATGAATAATGAAACTAGTGTGTGTGTGTGTGTGTGTGTGCTAGAGAGAGAGAAGGGGGGGAACCTTCTTGAAAGCTCGATGATTCGAGCTCTCTTAGGCTGGGAGGTCTCACTGCAACCTAAGACTGCTAGGATTCCACACATGGCTCCAACAGTTGGGGTTCACGGAAGCAGCAGCAGCAGCAGGAGACTGTCCCTCTCTCTCTGTCTCTCTCTCTTTGAAGTTTGAAGGCGGATCTTTTGACACCAAAAAAAAGAAGTAAATGAGAGAGACTGAGGAGGTTTCTAGGCTTTGGTATTGGTACCCGGGAACGGATTCCATCGTCCGACATATGATCTATGAGGAATCCATCTTACATTCAATCTTAGCCGTTCAACCAATGTTTAACATTATTCCATGTTCTCACCTGGATGTACGATAATCCTGGGCGTTTAGATGCATCAGTTGGACGGCTAGGATCAATATAATTCTCACATCATATGTAAGAAGGTTTTTCTATTAAAGCACAAATATATGTTTTGGGCAAGCATGGAGAGAGCCATAGTCCATACCAATGCTGTCAGTATCCTATCGGTGGATAGGATAGTAACCTGAATCGGCTATTTTTAATAAATATAAAAAATACTTAAAATGAATTTTTTAATATTATTTTAATAGTTTTAACATGTATCACGTTATGATTGACGCAAACTGTTTTTTGATTATTTTTTAACCGATTCAGAACCATTCACTTGAGAATTGGTATTCAATTCACCTGACGATCACGGCCGATACCGATACTCACAACATTGGTCCATACATTGTGGGATATTCTCGTTAGAGCCCATTTTTTACTTACCAACACAATCATTCTAAAAACTAGGGTGAAACTTTCTCTAAAAAAAAAATAAGAAAAAGAAAACTAGGGTCAAACTGCAGTGATGCGATGTGAAAGTTACTAGGATGCGATCACTTGTTTTCAAAACACTAGAAGTTGTATTTGTGCATTGCAGTTCTTTAAAAGCGAGTTTCCTTCTGTCAACCCAGCGTTTTTCAAATTGCACAGCTTTTGCAAAGTTAAGTTTTATGTCTCGCAGGACTGCGAAGTCACATTTGGGCCCTCCCAAGTCCACACTTGGGAGAAATGTTTTATAACCCCGATTCGAGTTGCGACCCAATTCGAATAACCCTGATCAGGGGCATGAGCCTATGAATGAGTGGAGTTCTGTTGAAGGACCCATTCTTCATTTATCAATCTAGTGTCGCATGTCGATAATACCTTCCCGTCCTCTCTCCTGACAAGAGTCAGCGGTTTGAATGAGTACATCAAGGGTAGTTAACTGAAGACCCATTCTACATACTCTGGTCTTTCGACCCAACTCGAGTATCTTGCCAGTGAAGACGGAAAACATCACTTATTTAGGTGATCTCAACATTTTGTTATTTGCACTCATCAAGGTTGCCACAACCTACTCATCCAGTCATCGCAACGTAAGAAGACGTATTTGTCCAAAAGTACGAACGTACTTGTCAAAAGTACGACTACGCTGAAAGGGATATGATTTCACCAAGAAAACCCCAACAGATATTATCTGCATAAGAAGTAACACAACACAATTTGACAAGATAAGTCTTGAATTCATTTTAACAATATTTTGCATATTTCATGATACAAGGTTGTCTCGGATCTCTCGTCCGATCAACAAAGTACTTAACATGTTGTGCATGTCTAAAAGTATGCAACACTGAAAAAGGGATGTGCGTAGGCTTCTCAAAAAGAACACCCAACACACAACTTCATAACGATGAGCTCCGTTCCTCTAGATCAACTTATGAACATCACCAAGTTCGCAGAAGGTCACGAGTTTGAAACCCACCCTAAGGTTAAAACTAGGTGTGCTTTCAATGGATGAGGGGAACCTCAAGGATTTTACAACCAAGGTGCAATTGGCCTAACGAAAAAAAAAAAGGATGACCTTTTGCTCCTAATTTGGCTCGAGTCAAGCTAGTTAAACTAGTGTTATTAACACCCTAGGTCTAATCTTCCCAAAGTCTAGTCAAACAGCCCAAGTTTTGGTAGGAAACTATTTTTTTTTTCTAAAAGAAGGGGGGGGGGGGGGGGGCGTTGGACCTCATTTGGGATCAGCTCATCAAGTCTATATTGCTTCATTAAGCAGAAAGGTTTGGGCTATCGGCCTGCATTGGAGGAAGCTTGGCTTAGTGGTGCAGGTTTCCTCGTCCATGCAACAGAGTCCTTGGAGTCTCAAAGGAGCCTGCATGCTGATGTCTATCATGTGATAGTACCATACAAGATTCGGATTCAGATACATGTCTACTTCATTTTATCTATTTTAGATTCAGAGATGGATTCAGGCATACTATACTATTAAATTTTTTCATAGTAAATATGTTTTTCCCTCTATTCCTAATAGGTGTGGCTACTTCAGAAAAATGTCTATCCAAAAAAAAAATTTAAAACTTTTATTTGGATTTTATGTATACTTTTTTGGTTTTGTTCCTTTTTTATACTTTGAAATTTGTAACTATATTTAGTTTTGCTGAGAATTTCCCAAAATTCCAATTAAAAAAAAATGAAAAAAATTTGAAAACTTTCAGGAAGGGAATTTTATGGCCCATAGATTGTTGTTTTAACCTCTCTCACAATGTTGGGTAGGTAACTGCTGGAGGGAAGAAAAGACAAAAAGAAAAAAACAGGCAAAATAAGGGAGAATCGCGCCAGGTGATGCTTAGCGTGCAGGCCTAAACTTGGCTCTATCTGCAGCTTGCCGAGTACCCTTGCTCGCAGGATCACATGAAATGCCAGACTCCAAAGCCCTGCTAGCGCAGCAGAAGCTCAGGACCCTGAGAATTTCAAGATGCTCACATTCCCCTTGCCTAATTAACAATATCAGGTTTCAAAGGTTTTTAAGTTTCTGGTTTCATAGTTGGCAAACAAGGGACTTGGATTTGGATGGCCCAACTCTTGATTTGCGAGTCAGTGGGTCAACTCAGTAAGTCGGACGAGTTAGGACTATGCATTTTCTAGTCTTAAAGTATAAAAAAAATCAAAATCTATCCTATATAATAACTAAATGTAGCACATGACATCAATGATTAAGCTCTATAAGTATTCAACTATGATTTAAAAATATATGATTACATATGATTATTTATAACAAGTATTCTTTTATGAGCATTATGCATTAAAACCATAAAGTGCATGACAAAAAACACATAAAAGGCATATGGATCGGCGGTCCTAATTTGTGACCCAGTTGAGCTCCGATTCGAATTGACTTGGGCAATTCCCGAATTGACTGGGTTTGCTAACTATGCCCAGTTTTGCTCACAAGAAGTTATAATGCCTGTTTTTGGGTTTTAAGGTCTAAGCCGTTTTGAAGCAACATGGGCAATTTAGACTTGTGGTTGGATCTTAAATTTGAGGCGATAAAACTCTAGCGATTCTAAGTTTTGAGGTTTAAGCAGTTTTGAAATAATATGAGCATTTTAGACTTGTTGCGGGGGTAAATCTTGAGATTCAAAAACAACCTCAAAGACATGAAATCATTAACGAGAATCAAAGGCTACTCTATTACTATATATAATGTTAAGATTTCATCTCTTCTTATTGGCTAGAATAAGACATGAATTAGCGCTTTAAAAACTTAATATAAAGCCAGATTTTTGAAAGATGCCAAAAACCTGGTTTTGCAATTTTAGATGATAGCAGTTTGGGTGACTTGCTAGTCTAAAAGTTTGCGGTTTATTAACCCGAGTTTTGTAATTTTTTAGCAAAATAACTTATATAACAATTAAATTTTGAGTAATCACCACAAATTTTTTGTATGATTTTAACTAATTTTCTCTTTTTCCTCTGTGAGGTGATAAAGCCATGTACAATGTAACGTATCAAATATGACAAGAAGTTCTGAAACGCCTACTTATATGCTTAAATTGCATTGATATCCATAGCCAAATCGTAAATATTATTAATTATCAATACATATAGCACAACCAACGGGGGCTCCGCTTGTCTGGCAGGGGCAGTTAGTACAGGTCCCGGCTGTATAACTGGTAGGGGTCTGACTAATCCAAACTTTCTCTCCTAAAAATAAAATACATGTAACAAGCCCCGCGAGGGCCTCATGTACCTGGCTAGGTGGGTTGGCTTAAGGCGCTCTAAGATGGAAGGATACGGTTCAATATACCCCTGGTGTGCGTCCCTAGCGGCAAGGGTACTGGGGGTGCCCAGAAGTTTTACACATCCATGAAAGGTGATTGGCAAAGTAACGACTGAGACACCTAAGAGAGTGTGTCTGTGAGTCCATTCCCAACTCCCATACATGAGTAAAATTCCTGCAGAAACACGGGATAAGTTGGTAAATTGGGTTATATTCCAAAATGCAACATATCAAATTACCCCGGTTTTTTGATAAGTAGTTGCATGTGAACGTCCAAAGAGAGAACACTTCCATTTCATTAGAGATTGGCTCTAGAGTTAGAATTGAACAATCTTCTAACATTAGAGAGACCCCTCTCATGTGAACATCCAAAGATACATTCCCTTACATCTATTCTCTATCACTAAATCCACTGCTTAGCCCCATTTTATCTCCATTTCCCACTTTCATTTTTATTCAACAAATTCATAAAAAAATGGGTCGGATATATCACCCATGCAGTACCAACCAGTTATTTTTCAGCCACCCTACCATTTTCTAACCAGCGGATAATCAGAAAATGGCCATGTTAGTCAAAGGTGGTGGGTTGTTCCAAAAGGGAGAAGGGGAAGACTAGGTCTGCATACCACCCAGCAAACCCTAAGCCTCAGCCTGACAGAACTCAACTCATCCGAAATGTACAAATGCTCAATCTCAGTTTGGGTTAAAGCTCAAGCAGGTTGGTTTTGTTAAAAAAACACCTCGTCCTATCCATTAGGTTAGGACCCTTTTTTATATTTTATCTTTAATGCAACAAAACATACATATATGCCTATATATCAAGCTTAATCGATCTTCCTTGCTCGATCAAGCTCCACTAGTTTAAATGATTGTCCTCGGGCTTGCTGCCATTTTACACTTAGGGATGTTCATGAAAACAAATAGAACTTGACAGAAAATAAACAAATTCACACAAAATATTACACTGGTTCTGTGTTGGGACCACCTACATCCATGGTTCAAGCTCTCTACTCACCTTCACGACATGAGTAGGTTCCATTATGAGTGTTCTTTATATACTCTCTTTTTTGAGGTTTTCTTATAACATAATTTTCCTTATTGATAGGATTAAGTATTTTAATCATATCTATACTCTTTCTATTCTTATCATTATCCTTCATTTGCTTTGCATTATCATGATCTTTTATTTTCCTTTGCCGTGCATTATTGTAATCCTTCATTTGCCTTGCATTATATTGCAATGTGTGAATTATCATGAAGGTACAAAATAAGTGATACTTAATGCTAAGTATCACTCATGACTAGAAAAGCGATGTGCATAAAGTGCAAAGTATTATGCAAATCAGTTAAATACCTTTGGTAAGGGTAAATGATGCAGACACATTAGATCAATAGATATATGACTGTGTGAAATACAATTTGTGCGCACACACCACTTAATTGTGGATATTAAGACTGTCATAATTGAAGTTTAGATATCAGACTGAGTCTTATTTGAATGTATAAGAATAGAAGTGCTCTTTTTGTTATGGTTTGAGAGATCATGCTTGTCTTAATTTTAGATAGTAAAATATGGATTGTGTTTGCTGCAGTTACATGTTTGAGCTTGCATTTTTGTGAAATAAATGTTGTATAATGGATGTGATGAAATGGTTAAATCATATGCTTGTGTAAAATGATGTTTTTGTGCAACATGCCATGAATTCAATAAATGAATCATGCATAGGAGCATGCCTTGATTGTGACATGTACCCTGTTTGCGAGAAAAATTAAGATGTGACGTGTATCATACATGATATTTTGAGTTATATGTGACATATGTCATGCATGAAAACATGCATGACTGAATTCATACAAATATAATTGTGTGATTGAATCCATAGAACAAGTTGAAATTGAATCATGTATGATGGTATGTGTTAATGAATCATGCATAGAGTATTTCATATTATGAACTATGCATAAATCATGTTATATTTGAGTCATGCATATGGGCATATAATGTTTGGTCATGCATGTGGGCATTGACTATTGTATCATGCATGAGAGCATGAGAGGAATATCTTGAGAGATTATGGCATTAGTGTGTGACCTATGACTTAATAATAAAGACAACGTCGTGACCTCGGGTCCATTTGAGGCACCGACGAAATTACACTCTTCGAGATGGTTGAGTTTGTCCTGATTTCTGTAGATGGTTGGGTCCATCCTGATCACTTGTCTTCCTTAGAGAAAAAAGATAGTACAAGCTTAGTGGGTCATGGTTGTTTTTGAGGGCTGGAGGTGCCTCTTGTTCTCATCCCATGGAGGTTAAAGGACAGGTGTACCAATGTGTCATAGGTGGTAATACCATAGCTCTGCAAAGTTTGAGATGCATGCTCGATGATTTGGTATGGCGTAGTGCATGACCTGGACCATGGTCCTTCTCCCAACCGCTGTATTGCAAGGTTGAATCGCTCAAGGCGACCCAGTTAAATCCTTGAGGAAATTAAAATACATAAAATAATAAACACTTTATGGGTTGTTTTTAGGTAGTTACCCTCTTTGTACCAGATGAGTCTGAATAATCAAGAGAAACAATGCATTAGATTTTTAGAATCACTGCAATCATGTATATAAACATATAGATGTAGACATGTAGAGTTGATAATGTTTACATATGTCATTGCATATAGATTTATATATGTAGAGTTGATAATGTTTACATATGTCATTACATATGGGCTTTATATTATAATCCATAATTTTGTAATTTATTTAGTGCAAGCTAAATCAAATTTTTGGTTTCAAGTATGCTTTAGATTTGAGGGGTTTTGCATTTAGTTTCTATTTTTGTAATATATTGAGTGAAAGCATACTAAATTTGATTTTTTTTCTCATGTATGATTTAAATTTTTGGGGTTTTGTATTTTAATCTATATCTTTATAATTTATTGAGTAAATGCATTCTAAATATGTTTTTTGGGGTTTAAATATGCTTTAAATTTTAGGGATTTGGTTTATAAGTCATATTTTTGCAATTTTCTTAGTTAATGCATGCTAAAAATGTGATTTATTTTTTCATGTATGCCTTTGATTTTAAGGGGTTTTGCATTTTAATTCATATTTTTGTAATTTATTGAGTGAATGCATGCTAAATATGATATTTTTTTAAGCATGCTTTAAATTTTAGGGTTTTAGTTTATAATACATATTTTTACAAATTCCTTACTGAATGCATGCTAAATTTGATTTTTTGTCATATATATACCTTAAATTTTAGAGATTTTGCATTTTATTTCGTATTTTTGTAATTTATTGAGGGAATACATGCTAAATCTAATTTTTTCTTTACATTTTAAAGGTTTTCATATTAATCCATATTCTTACAATTTTCTTAGTAAATGCATGGTAAATCTGATTTTTTTTTCGCACGTATGCTTTAGATTTCAAGGGTTTTATATTATAATCCATATTTTTGTAATTTATTGAGTGAATTCACCTGTTTACTCTTAGCAAATGTTTATATCTTTATTGAACTTTGAGTTTTTCTCGATAATTTCATTCATGGAACTAAGTTTTGTTTTTTAAGGAACTTTGAACTACAAAATATATCAATGTTGAATTCTTTGTTTGATTTCCTTGTTCTATTGTCATTTTGTATCACTCTATGAATGGTTACTTCTCATCGTTAGAGTGCATGCATTCAGGTGGGATTTCCTTTATGTTGTTGTTTTCTATATTTTGTTGACCTTCATCATCCTAGAGTATTTCTTATCTTAAACTATGAAACTCAAGAAATTTCTTTTGTATTGCATATTGTTGTATGCTTTCTTCATGTGGGTGGTGTGTTGGAATTTGGAATGAATAAGCTGGTAACTCCCTGTAGGCACCATAAATTTTTTTATAAATCCTTAAAAATGAAAAACTCATGGATTTAAGAAATAACCCCACAAAAAGAGGCCAGAAAACCCATTTCGATATGGGACGACAATCCAGTCTACAGTCTCATCTACTAGATGATAGTCCAGTTTGCGGTCCCATTATCGAACAATAGTCTTGTTTGTGGTCTCATCTACCGGACCCCAGTCCATTCTGCGATCCCATTAGTGGACGATAGTCCAGTTTGTGGTCCCATCTATCGGACGACATTGTGGTCAAATTAACAGACGACGGTCCATTTTGCAATCCTTTTGCAATCCCATTACTAGATAACACTCTAGTGTGCGGTCTTATCTAGGTGTGTCATCCTGTCCTATCAAATGCACAAATAAGTTTCCAAAGAGACCTATCCCACTTGGACTCAACCTTGCCTTGCACATTTTGTTTGGGACTCTCCCTGAATGAGCCTTTTCACCATTGAGGATAAGCCTAGAACCATTTAGGTTGGATTTTCATTCAGAAAACCCTTGATTCATAACTTATCTAGGATTTCTATAAATAAGAGCTGGCCCCTAGAGTCAAAGATGATGGATCTGAAAATCATGTACCTGAGTGTTGGCCGTAGAGAAAAAGCCTACCTAAGCCCTACTTGTGCTTAGACCCTTCTTACCACAAGCCCTCAGCTACCATACCTACAGAGATGTGTTGGTGAAGCTACTACAAAAACTATCAAACCTAGGCGGAGGTGTTGTTGAACCGAGAATGAGCTCCAGAGAATCAAATAGACCTCAAAAGTCTAAAAAATGTACTTTCAAATCTATCTGCCCATTTTCTTGATTTCATATAGTCAGTTTATCAAATCTTTATACACATTTTATCTTTATTGCATATCTGAATATGCGAGCTACAAATATCAAAAACCTACCTTCACTTTACCTTTTTCTTGGAAAAAGGATGGCCAAGGCTTGAAACGAGCGCCCCCATATCTTTTAAAGGATTTTAAAAAGGATTTCAGGGTAAGTCAAATATTACTCTACTGAAAATTTTGTTAAGAGTCCCTAAATCTTATTTCCACCTTCCTTTCATTGCTCTTTCTACCTATGCTTATGTTTTATCATTATGTGTCTTGATTTTATATGTTGGATATGATTTCTCAAGGTAGCAGAGGATTTTGCCCTCGTTATGATTTATCATTACAAAGGAGGTAGAGCCTGTGCTCAATGAGGCTGAAACAGTGAACATCGATCCTCATTGGCACCCCAAACCCAGCATTCGAGTCACCATTAGTGATGGGTGTTTTACAGAAGAGGTAAGAATTAGTTACCTTGCAATTCTTTTTTTGTGTGAAGGCAGCATACATTTGTGCATACATGGCTAATCTTTTGATATATGATATATGTTTCCAAAGTATAGGCATTATTTTGTGTCCACTAAGGGTTTAAATACCTAGTCATGGGATTGGTAGCTAAGTTTGATGGCTTTGTTGGACTTTTCATGGATCTGAAAATATGATTATTGCATGAATCAACTTTAATTATTCATGTGGACACCAAAGGCTAGTTCCTATATCTTGAACTCCAATCGCTTTGCAATTCAAGCATATTTTCAGCTGAAACTAAATTTTTTATTCCTGTTGTTCCAAAAACTCTTAAAGGGTTGTCTCCTACTTCTAATATTTGTTGATAGGTTTGTCTCCTGTGGCATTTCATATATAACTGCCATCAAGTATATAGCAATACTTCATGAAGTATATCAGTGACTGGTCCTAATTAAGATGTTTTTCGCTTTATTTTGACCATTTGTTCATTAGCATTTTGCGCAGGCACACATGCATGTAGTTGGGAGTACCTTATGATCAAGTTGGCTGGTTGGACACATGTAGCATACAACGTCATTATTATATTATAATTTTTTTTCTATAAGAGGCTTTTATTGGTGCTCTAAATAAGAGCGTCAGTAAAAACACTTCTACTCTACTGGCGCTAAAATAACGCCACACATTTACTGGCGCTATGTGTTACCACCAGTAAAAAATTTACTGACACAGAAAAACTACTGACACACTTTTACTGGCGCTAATTTACCGCCCGTAAGCGCTATGTGTTAGCACCAGTATAGTTTTACTGACACAGTTTATACCAGCATGCACGTTTACTGGCGCTATTTTAGCATCAGTAAAAGTTTTATTTCTTGTAGTGCATATCAATAAAACCAATAAGAAGTAAAAAAACAACCATTTTCTCCCAATTAATCAAAAGTTGCTTCTAATTTTTAAGGGTTTAATCATCAAAATTAAGCTAAAAAGAAAGTGACATAAAAGGAGTTCCAAATTCATTCTACCAACCTCAACTCCCTAAATATGCATGCTTATTAAACAAGTTCATGATAACATACCAAACCAAAGCTACTATTGCAAAATAGTTCATGCCTTGGATGAATGAACCATGAATGGTGGTATAAATAATGGCCATCACTCGTCAGCTTCTCTAGTTTAGGTTGCAGCCTGCAATCTATAATGTTGAATCAAAGTTCTTTATCAACTAGCTCTCTTGTTTCAATGATTCACAGGATGCCCAAATTCGTTCTATGCCACCATCAAGAAAGCTCAGGTTCACTACCATGCTTAGCCAACCAAGCAAGAGCTTCACGAGAGGGTGTTGTGTGTTCTCCTTGAAACACAAATTTGTGTGTTCCTGTGTGTACGGAGGAATATCTTCGGACCCGCGATAATTCATATGCCAATGTTGCCCACGATGACTTTATAATAAAATAACATATAAAAAAGGTAGATATGCTTTTGACGGAAATGTCCTCCCGTAAGATAGATATGCGTTGGACGAAAATGTCTTC
Source organism: Nuphar pumila (assembly GCF_984573655.1). Lineage (NCBI taxonomy): Eukaryota > Viridiplantae > Streptophyta > Magnoliopsida > Nymphaeales > Nymphaeaceae > Nuphar > Nuphar pumila. The sequence goes on along the minus strand of NC_143262.1, from coordinate 30,099,218 downwards.
CCTCTCCCCGTATATAGATTTGCACGTTCCGCCTTTGTTTTTAGCTTGTGCTACTACACATGACCACCTTCTTGTTCCTGCCTTGTGTTAGATAGAAAACTTTTCCTGATTTGTTCCTACCTCATGGAGAAATCATTGTTATGCTCACCCTATGTGAATGAAAATCGCAAAAGGGATTAACGATGTATGCGGTGTACAAAGGCTTGTAAAGGGATTAACAATGAAAATCACAAACGGGATTAGCGATTTATATCATTGAAGTAAAACCTAAAACTCTTAAACCTAAACCCTAATCGCCCGTAAAAGCGATTAGGAAATATCGTTGACATAGACATAGCCCATAAAAGCAAATCGCGATAGCATGTAGCCTTCATACGTCATTGTGTAAATCGTGATGATACGTGTCATTCAATTAGACAAAGCTCATTGTCTAAAAGACATACATCATTGTGTAAATCACAATTGTATAACGATTTACATAATGACGTCTATGTCGGCCACATCTGAAGAAAAATCACACTCTGCATGTGTACAAATCGCAGTAAAATTGCACGGTCAATGTTTGTGCAAATCATTTTAGACTTTTATCAATTATTATGTAAATCGCGATAGGAACACATCTCGTAAAAGCAAATTAGTGGCATTTTCATGTTACATAACGCTAAACGCTTGTTTGATTTTTATTTTCAAACGCCTATCATTACAATGATTTGTTTAGTGGCATTTGTGTGCTACACTTAAATTGATGTTAACAAAAACATCATGCTTCACAAATCGACACTAGAAAACATTTATAATCTTACAAATCCATATATGACAAGTCAGCATAATATATTACAAATCGGTATACGACATTTCAACATAATGTCTTACAAATTGATATACGGCAATTCAACATAATATATTACAGATCAATATTAACAACCAAACAATATCTCACAAATTGACACTAGAAAATACATAATATCTTACTGTAACGCCCCAAAAGTTTGACTTAAGAGAAAAAGGTTTGTATAGAAATATCTTCAAAAATCAGAGTTTGCAGCAAGGATTTTCAAAGATACCAAAGGATTTTAAAAACACGAGTCACATCTTCTGGGTACGTTAGCAAAAAGACTCATCGCAAATACAAGTTCACTTTCTAAGCCAAAATAGTGAGCAGAGAATAAAAAGTACATTCATAAAGAAAGAGTTTAATTTATACAAGGCAGAAGGGTGTCCACCCCCAAAACAACAAAAAGGTACAAAAACCAAATAGCCAGCGTGTCGACGAGAGAGGCAAAACTTTGACCACGTAGCATCTGCACCACCGCCTATAAGAAGAGCTACCTGTCACCTACACCCATAAAGAATGGGGTCAGTCCTGAAAACTGGTAGGTACGCAAAAGGAATAAAATGAACTAATCTAAAACATGCTTGAACATAAGCAAGCAGAAACAGATACCATCTACACAAGTAACCAGCAAGACTAATTGATATATCATAAATTCAAGCAGACTAGTGGTACAATGATATCAATGTAACTGTAAGCAATCATAACCAGGCTTATCATGCATACCTTCCAACTATCCTAAACAACAGACAAATAGTAAGGTAAAAACAAGCAGTACGAGAATAAATAATTGTGAGCATGCCATACTGTGATCTGATTATTATCTGAACATTATGGGTACGCAAAATGTATAAACGTAGAAACAACCGAGATCCTTCCGGGGGTTCATTATGCCATGTATTTTATTATACCCTGAAGGACTGACTGAGTACGCTCCTAGGGGGACGACCTGTGGTCGAGAGAGCAAGTCCCCAAAGGCTAGAAAGGGCACACGGATGCATCCAACTTCTGCAAAAGTGCCGGGAGACTACCACCTAGGATACTTATGGTAACGCCATGACTGGGGAAGCCGAGTCTTTGCCCGAAATGGCCATGAATGGCCTGTCCACCGGAGGGTTTGTACCATCCATCCTCTCTCTTAATGAACCAGACCGAACAAGCACGATGAAGGGTTATTCATCATCATTGCCTTGCTCTATATGCCCTGGTCTATTCGACCCACTCGAGCATCTTGCCTGTGAAGGCACATGTTTATCGTTTAGTGAGATATTCAGAAAGCAAAACATGAGGCCCATTCACTTTGTGCTACGCATCATAGCATCGCATAGCACTGCCAAGAGATGTAGCTAAGTTTATAGCCACAAGTCACCAAGAATACTCAAAGGAGCTCAAGTGATGACAGCAATTTCTAAAGGCACCTGCAAGGCAGAATAATAGCATAATCGAAGTCTATATGGCACAAGCAAGAAATGAGTCAGCATAAGTAAGCAAGGCAATAAGTAAGGTGCAAAAACATAATAGCCAGGGCGTATAAAGCGCGGGGCAACAGAAAGTAAGGTGCTGTAAAAGTAAATAGGACAAGGATCGCGAAACCGCGTCCTTGAGTTAAAAAGACAGAAAAAAAAGCCTAGGCACATATAGCGCGGCGACAGCAGAAAGTAAAATACTGAAAAGTAAACAGGACAAGGATCACGAAACCGCGTCCTTGAGTTAAAAAGACAGAAAGGAAAGCCTGGGCACATATAGCGCGGCGGCAGCAGAAAGTAAAATGCTGAAAAGTAAACAAGACAAGGATCGCGAAACCGCGTCCTTGAGTTAAAAAGACATAAATATACGTATATAAGCAGATTGTTTAATTATCTTTCCTTTAGTTCATTTGAAGTCCTTTCACGCAACTTTCCCCTACCTTGGGGAGTCGCGGGTTCCTGCATGCCTGCGGGCGTAAGTTCGAAGGGTCTCAGGCCACGAGACACGCGGGCACTCCGTCGTGCAACCTGCACACGCTAAAGAGATTAGCACAAGTCAAAAGTGAAACAACCTGAACGGCAAGCGGCAGCAAGGGGCTGAGCCCTGACGACAAATAGAAGAGACGACAGGGGGCCTCTGCCCCTTGCCGGCAAACAGAAACGATGACAGGGGGCCTCACCCCTTGTCAGAAAACAGAAAAGATCACAGAGGGACTTGCCCCCTGTCGGCAACCAGAGCAATGACAGGGGGCGAAGCCCCCTGCCGACATGCCAAACAACGACAGCGGGGCTTCCCCTCTGTCGGCAAACAAAACACTGACAGGGAGCAAAGCCCCCTGCCAATAAACCGAAACAATGACAGGGGGACTACGCCCCCTGTCGGCAAACAGAACGACGACAAGGGCCAGCCCCCGTCGACAAACTGATGGTGACAGGGGGGCGACCCCCTGTCAACAGACCGAACAACAACAGGGGGCAAAGCCCCCTGCCGGCAAACAAAGGCGACAGGGGGCTCCGCCCCTTGCCAGCACACGGAGGTGACAGGGGGCTCCGCCCCCTGCCAGCACACAAACAAAGGCAGGGGGCCAGGCCCCCTACCGACAAAATCGCTGGCGATAGGGGCTAAACCCTCTGTCAACCCAACGTCGGTGTCAGGGGGCCAAGCCTCCTCCTGACACACCGACGGTGGCAGAGGGGAAAGCCCCCTGCCGACAAACGGACCGCAGCAGGGGGGCGAAGCCCCCTGCCGACGAACGGCCGGCGACAGGGGGCTAAACCCCCTGCCGACCCACTAACAACAACAGGGGGGCGAAGCCCCCTGTCGACGTACCGTCGGCGACAGGGGACTAGAGCCCCTGCCGACCGACGAACGAACAACAGCAGGGGGGGGGGGGCGAAGCCCCCTGCCGACGCACCGTCGGCGACAGGGGACTAGACCCCCTGCCGACCGACGAACCCGAGCTACGGGAAGGGGGAGGAGGGCGCTTACCTGCAGCAGTCCGGCGGCAAGTCGTCGGAGAAGAGGGAGAAAGCAGCGGCCAGCACAAGCACGGAGGAGGGGACACCACTCAAATGGCTGCCGGAAGGCCGATCAAGCGGTCACCGGTCGGCGCGTCGTCGGAGAAGAGCCGAGAACGGGAGAGAGAGAGAGAGGGAGAGGAAAGAGAATCGAGCGAGGGAAAATGCCCTCGCCCGAGGCACCCTAACCCTTTTAAAAAGGGGGTGTACCGGTTTCTCGAAAATTCGAGAAGCCGGGTCCGGGTCCAGCTCGGATCCAGGATCGCCAGCTGACCAAGACACATGTCTGACACATGCTTGGCGCGTGTCCGACACGTGTCAGACTCGTTTTTTTTTTTTCCAGACATTACATCCTTCCCTCCTTAAAAGAATTTCGTCCATGAAATTTTATTGCGAAAAGACTCAAGCATACAATTCAAGGTATTTATCCCTTACATCAGCCTCTGGCTCTTAAGTACACTGATCGAAGCCATGGTGTCGCCATCGAACCTTAACAAAAGGTATCGTCCTGGATCTCGTTACTCGCTCGCAACGATCAACAATCTCCACTGGTTTTTCCTCGAAGGTTAGGTCATCTCGAACATCCACGTCGCCAAAGCAAATAACATGGGATGGATCATGGACGTACTTCCGCAACATAGACACATGAAAAACGTTATGAATTTGAGCATATTGTGGAGGTAACGCCACCCGATAGGCCGTCCCACCTATCCACTCTAAAACCTCGAAAGGTCCAATATATCTGGGACTCAACTTCCCTTTCTTTCCGAAACGGAATACACCCTTTGTCGGAGATATCTTTACAAACACCATATCTCCAACTGCGAAGGAAAGCTCTCGACGATGGCGATCGGCATAACTCTTTTGCCGGCTCTGAGCAGTACGAAGACGCTCCCGAATACGTTGCACTTGTTGGGTATAGTGCTGGAGTACGATGGGTGACTCAAGCCTTCGCTCACCTACCTCTTCCCAATAAACTGGTGCTCGACACGGTCTCCCATATAAAGCTTCGTATGGGGCCATGCCGATACTTGCGTGGTAGCTATTGTTGTTGGCAAATTCGGCCAAGCAAACGTGAGAATCCCACTCTCCATGCCAATCGATCATACAAGCACTGTGAACACCCCAAAATTTTCAAAATCTTTCTTTTCTGCCCCTAAATTCATTTTCTGAGCAAACGGGTCATTTCAAATCTAAATTCCAGTTCATTTCTCTAGTTTTATTGAAATTAAATTCATTTCATATGTTTAAATTGATTTTGGATCTGGATCTATTGTCCAGATCCAAATATGAATTTCCTTGTTCAAATTTTAAATTAAAATTATAGAAAATACCAAAAATAGCCTTTAAATAGCTCGAATAGTCCATTCGACATCCGTTTGGATTCATCACATTGAATTTCTCGATTCAAGTGTCAAAACTCGAACATTTTCTCAAAACCTGGGTCCAAACCCATCTTCTGAAAGAATTTTCCCAAAATAACCCCAAAAATTCTCAGAAAAATCCTTCCTTTATAAATATTTGTAAATTTAGTTTAAAAAAATCCTTAATTTTAGAATTCTTATTTCAAAAACACAAAAAAATAGAAAAATACAAAGAAAAGAAATATATATATATATATATATATATATATATATATATATATATATATATATATATATAAATAGCCTGTTTTTGAAAACACTTCTTTAGCAAAACCACTCTTTTGAAAATTTCAAGAAAAGCACTGTTTTGAAGATTTCTTTTTTTAGAAAAAGGTGGATCAAATTTGAAATTTTCCAACGGCAATCCGTTACGAAAGAAGGGCGATGGAGGCAATGGCCCTCTGCCTTCTCGATCCTTCGAAGGCTTATAAATGAGAGCATCGAGAAGGGGTGGAGGATCGATTTTTTTTTGGAGTAACAGTCGTGGTTAATAGACCCCCGTCCATTCTCCTCCTCCATTTTTCCAGCTTTCATCCATCGAGCAACAACCGTCTTCTTCAGGTGCCCTTTTCCTCATCCATCGATCGGCTCTTCTTCTTTTTTTACGATTTCCTCCCCTCTTCCTGTTCTTCATCAAAAAAAAAAAAAAGAAACCTAAGAAGAGAGTAGAAAGGAAGCCTCGTCAGGATTCTTGCAATCTGGTAAGGTTCCTTCCCCTTCTCTTTTGGTTTTTGATATTTTTTTTTTAGTTGCCCTTATTAATCGCCCTAATTGGAACACCCATGTAATATCAGTTGTTTATAGCAAAACTGAGTTACATATGTGTAACATTAACAGAATATTCATATTCTGACATTATTTTTACCCTTTCTTGAGTTTTTTCGATTTCCCTTTGTGTGCTTCACCTAAATTGCAATATTATTTCTGTATATATGCTTAGATTCAAATTTTGTATATGATTTTTGATCAATGTTTCTGGTTCAATCCGTATTTGTATTTTGTTTCAGTTATTTCCATTCTACTTCCTCTGCCTTTATTTCCCTCATCATTCATTGTCATTTTGACTCACGCACATCCTTGATTCTTATCCTATTAATACATTGGTTTCATTTTCTTTAGGAGTGATGTGAACTGAATTTTACTTCAGCTATATGTATTGATTTGGGTTGATCATTTTTTCTTAGATTAATGGTATCTATCATTTTTTTTTGTTGTATTATTTCCCCATTAATCTATCCCATCGATTAATTTTAGTCATCTCGTTAGTTATGGTTTTTTTTTAGGACATGCGTCCATTTTATTCTACCCCTGTTTCATCTCTCCCTCTGTATTCATCCATATATATTTTTACAGGGAAGTTAGAAATGAACGGTGAAAATCATTACCTATATAAGATTTAGCTGCATATTGTGTATATGGTCATTCAATCGGTTGTATTGCGTTAAAATTCCACAACATGGTCTGGTCTTAAGGTCTCCTGGCATTTACTGCTCATAGTTTTTGTTATAATTTTTGTTAGGAGAATATTTTTTATTTTATTTATTATTGCCTCTGTAATTTAAGTCTCGATCATGGTTCCAATACAAGCTGCGGTGGGTTGAGATACGAAGGTAATTAGTATTTATTTCCCTTTCAAATAATGTTGTAATCAGCTGACTTTGCTGCTAATGTTTTATTCGTATCAAGATATTTGTTGTTTCCTTTTGATCAGATCAGAGGTTTTCAATCGATTAGCATCTGGGAATCTATGTTATCTGAGATTAGAGTGGGTATGTCTGGTTGATCTTGACAATACCAAAAATCTTGAAGGAGATCCCAATGTGTTAGCAGAGATGTCCAGCCCCGTTGCAGTATTGGTACAGAGTATTCTCATACATTTAGTTATCCCCTACTCATGATTCACCATCGTGTAAATGTCTTCATCCTCACATAGTTTTATTCTGTGTGCATGTTTCAAATTTTTTTTTTAGCTTATTGAATATGTACTGATTTCTGGCACAAGTCATACCGTCATTGGTGTAAACCCCCCCTTTGATTGGATCAGAAATCCTTCAGAATCAACTTTAACCTTTTTTTTTTATTATTTCATTATCACCCTTTAAACCTGTTTTAATCATTCTCTTTGTATTAAACATATCTCTGTCTAAAGCTTCCATTAAGGAAACCCTGGTGGAGTGTCTTGTTGTTACTAATATACTACCATATGATTTTGATAGAACTGACATGGTTAAGTGTGATTGAAGGTAATATTGAGTTAGTTAGCAGGCCTTCAAAAGATCGGCCTGAACAATGCGACATGGTAAGCCTAGTATCCACCATCGATAACCTTCGGGTGGAGCCTCTTTGTCAGCAGGTAATGGGTCAGCCTCAGCCCCATCTGGAGATGGAGCAGCTGCCCATGAAAAATACGAGATAGTGGGTTGTATAGTCTGGAATTACATCATAAGAACTCTATTAGATGTCAGTCTGTGTTGCTCCAAGCTAAATCCGATGATACAGTGGGGTGTTAATTTTTTTTTTTTTAGTACATACCTGTAATCTTTCATAGTTTTTTTTTTCTTTTTCCCCCTTTTTCTTCATGATCCCTTCATGTTATTATCTCAGTACCCATATATTCGTTCTATCCTTTTGCATGTGTTGCACAAACTTCATTATAGATTCACTATTAATTCACCATTTTATTACCTTCAGCAGTATCTCATTCTCACCTACAATCAGCTATCTTCACCTGCATCTTCAGCATGTTGTCACAACATTACCATGTCTATTTCTGCCAAATCACATCCCACTGCTCCACCCATGTTTTCATTTCATCTTCCACAGCCATGTCCAGATCACGCCTTTGAAGACTTTATGCAAATTAGTCTTGCACTTTCGTGCTCTGTTAGAGGTGCCTCTAAGCTTAGTTGATCATCATCTTCAGATGATGAAATTGATTTATCATTAGGATAAATCATAAATGAATCACTGAAGTCACTTTCTCCTTATTCCAAAACCACCTGTATCAAACTCTCACTCCATTTACTATCACAGGTATATCTATATCATCCCCTGATGCACCCTCACATTTTCCCTGTTGTAAATCAGAACCCCTACCATGGTTAGGCTATGTTGTTATCCATCTTTACTCCTGCATCATCAGTTAGGTCTGGCTGGTCATCACAACATTCTTTACCTCTCATTTTTATCACTGCAGCTTCCCATCCTTACCTTTATGTTCATTTACACAACCACTACTATAGCATAATTGCATCAACTTTTCAGTACTACCTCTTTTTAACATCCAACTGCATCTCACTATTCCTGTCATTCCATTCTTCCCAGGTATTCCCCTGCAATTCAGCAGGTTCTTCTACAACATCTCTTTTTCCATAGCACCACCCTGCTATGCCCACCTTCGTCACTTTATCCCTTCTTGATTCATCACATTTCCATTCTCATCAACAGCCTTTTCCCCTTGCCCCTTCTACCGCCCAGCCAATTCAACTCCAGCTGCTGCCCTCATTCAAGGAACTACTCCATAATCCACCCCAGCAGGTGCTGCTGGCACAAATACAACTATAACTGCACTCTCTCTCTCTAACTCTCCCTCTATATATATATATATGTATATATGTATATAGATATATATATATATACCTATATATACGTATACATACATATATGTATATATGCACATTAGCTACATAGATATATATCAGTTCTTAATATAACATCCGTTTATTATATATTCAATGTCCTGTGCTAACTCTGTTTTGCAGGAAGATATAAGAAGCTTGAATTTCTATCTTGGATTAGAAAATTCTGATATTTGCAATACAAAGTTGTAATAGATTAGGTATAAATGAGAAATTTACATTTCCTGCATAAATTAGAATGTATGAACATGTATATTTTCTAGAATTGCTTGTTTTCATATCATGTTCCTCTTTATTTTAAAAATTCATGAATGGGAACACGAATGGCACGTACACCATTTCGTAAAAGGTAATTAATTCTAAGTTGATGATTTACATCAATGGCCATAGTTAGGGTGTAAACAAAACTTAGGATTTTTATCTTTTATAAAATAACACTGGATCCGCACTGGACCCTGTGAACACACCAAATTTTTCAAAATATTGTAAATATTTCCTTTTTGCCCCTGACCTCGTTTTCTGAGTAATTGAGCCACTTTTAAATCTAAATTTCATTTTATTTCTCAAAGTTTTTTTTTCTTTCTAAAATTAAATCCATTTTACACATCCCACTCAATTTCGGATCCGGATCCAGATAAAAGATCCAAATCTGAGCATTGTCATCCAATTTTAAATTAAATTCTCAAAATTACCAAAATAACTTTTAAAAGGCTTAGACACTTCGTCCGGTATTCGTTTGGATCCATCGCGTTGTATTCCTCGATTCGAGGTTTAAAACTCGAATATTTTCTCAAAACTGGGGCCAAACCCATTTTCTGGAGAAATTTCCTCAAAATAGCCTTGAAAAACCCTTCTTTTGTAAATATTTATCAAAAATACAAAAAAATTAGTTTAAATCCTTGTTTTTTTTCGAAAATTTTAGGATTTTATTCCAAAAATATCAAAAAAATGTAAAAAATGAAGAAAAGAACAAAAATAAATAAAAATATAGAAAAGAAACAAAATTCAGATTTTGAAAAACTCTTTTTGAAAACGATCTTTTAACTAAAACCATTCTTTTGCAAAAAACTTTTGAAAAGACCACCGTTTTGAAAACTTTTTCATAGGGAACCGCCTTTTTGCAAAAGCCCCTTTTTAACGTTTTTTTTTAGGGTTCGGAGACCCTCTCTCTCGGCCCATCTCCCTTCTCTCAAACCCCTTTGCCACCAAAACCCTCAGCCGTAGGAGCTTCCACCGACCTCTCCAAACCCTCGATCGCCAACGGCCTGGCACGCTTCATTTCTACACCTTCGATTGCCAACGACGCACAACCTTCGCCCTCTATCATCAACGGCTTGCCGTTCCCCATCCTTAGCCCTCCATCTCTAACGGAAGCTCTTCTGGAGTCTTCTTCTTCTTCTTTAAAAGGGAGGCCATTCCTCACACTCGGTATGAATTATCTGTCGATCTCATCCACCCTCACGCAGTGCTCTCTGTCTCTCGCGTTTATCACTTCAGATCAACCTTCCTTGAAAGATATCCATTTCTGTTCACGATTCACTTCACATCGAGGACCACCACCCATCCGTGTCGACTTCTCTGGAGCGGGCTTCATTCTGAACAACGCCCATCGGCACTTTACCCTTCCCCTCTGGTGATCCATCTTCGATTAGTGGAGGATAAATTGAACATCAGCTAAGCTACAAACTGGTACTTATCTCTCCTTTCTCCCGAATTTCGATCTTTTTTTTTTTTAAGTTCTTTGTATTTCCCTTTCCATTGTTGAAGTTGTTTTCCCCTTTTGGTCATATTCGCCTTTCCCTCTATTCGTTTTTTTCCTTTTCTCCTTTTTTTTCTTTCCTTTTTTTTTCCTTTCTTTTTTTTTTCTTCTTGTTTTCTTCTACTTTATTTGGTATTATCCATTAATGCATATTCTGCAATCCCGATTTGCATGTAGCAAATCAGGTTGTAGGTAAGCAATATCGAGAGGAGCAGAGATGTTCTGACAAATTTTTTTTACTCATGGTTTCCTCTTTTTATATGCCGATTCACCTTGCATCTGGAGTTCCTATTAGTGTGGTATCCTTTTTTTCTTTTTTTACTTTATTTTCCTAGGATTATTTGTTTCTATCGCCGCTCTATCTCAACTATCCCTTTTCTCTTTTTTTTTTTTTACTTCTTAAGTCAGCACCAATGTCTCTTTCTATCATTCTTTTGGATAAAAACTTCCAGAGTCAGACACTGATTTCTGACAGGAGCAGAGCCATCGTGAAGATTAATTCATGGTAAAATGGTGATTTCCATCAGCTAGTGCTAAGCCCATTCTGAAGGGACTAAGAAAGAAGTCCCGCCAGATCATATGCTTGTTCAGATCGTTTATGATTTTTTTTTTCTCCTCAAGTTTTGACCTGAAGTGAGTTTCTATAGCATCATTATAACATAGATTCATGTTTTCCATAACATTAACCTGTGCTCTTGGGTTCTTCAAGTTCCAACCATGGTATCTGATTGTACCTAAACATAATGTAAATATGTTTTTTTATCATGATTTGAGTTTGTGCTTCACCAGGGGATCGAAGTCTACTGTATCCCCGATGCTCCATTTCATACCCCTTCCCCCACTTGCATCATGTCGTTCAATTTGGTCTAGCTTTTATTTCATTTTGACATATCCTTGCTTCTGAGTATTGAATGTTCATGGACTCATATATCTATATTCTTTGCATTCTTATCCATATAAATTTAAATTGGTTTCATCAACCACCTATTGCTTTCGTTATTAAATTTCATTGCCTATAGTCATCTTGATCTATTTTGCATCAGTCTGTTTCACCACAATGCAGTATAATGTTTGGCACTCCTCGATCTGTGTTTCTAATTTTATGCATTGTATTCCATGGCACTTGGTGATTGGATCCACCGTATGACATCCTGCATCATGCATTTTTAGTATTAGCTCACTCATTCATTAATTAATATGTCTTTGCTTATTTGCATTACTATGTATATCCCCTAATCTCTGCAATGTGTCATATAGTCTATTCTTTGTTCTAATATGTTGACTCCATCTCATATCATATCACCTTCTGGTTTCCATTATGAGGATCTATTGTATGTCTTTTTGATTTTATCTCCTGTCTAACATATATTGTTTGGTACCCTCCCTTCATCAACATGGTGTTCGGGTTCTGATCCTCTAGCTTCATTTGGTAATGGCGAGGACTTTCCTCTGTATGCATTCATCTTGATATTTTTTATATTTTGTCTTACTACATGTTGTCAAACTATATACATATTTCTTTCCAAATATCATATACCATGTGCCTTTGATTAACAACATGTACATGACATGGTAAATTGAAACATGAATGTTGAGGAACTTCTTTGTATGGGTACATCATGGCAAACTTGATAAAACACCAGACTTGCTAATGGACCATTGACATGAATGTCCATCTAGTAGAGGAAAAGGTAAAATTGACACATTATTATTCAAGTTGGCATAGGTGCAATGGTGTGTGGCTGTATGATGCTTATTCAGGTAAGAAAATGGTTTGTGAGCGTGTGCAATGACCAAGGTATGCTCCAGAGAGAATGTCATTTACCCAAGAAGTAAGACCAAAAGAGTGAATATTGATGAAGTTGTTGAAGAAATATGTCCTCTGTGTTTAAATGGACCAGTGGTAACTACTTCCACCCATAAGGATAAGTTTGTTGTCGTCATACACACTTCTGAATGCCTTTGCAATGGAGATCAGGCGTTAAAATTTAAATTGTTAAACAATTCTGGTAAAACTCTAACCACCATGGGCCCAAGGTAAAAGGGAAGCGATCTACGATCTGGTTCAAAAGATGCCCTTTGCTTGACATTCACAGTAGGTGGCTTCCAAGGACCAACCATATCTGAAATTTGTGGACAGGAAGAACTGGGGGGGCTACATGTAGATCCATTAGTGATTTAGAGGTCACGAAAATTGAGGTTCTCCTTCTTTCATTTGAGGTTAAGTGCAGGAGACAAAACCTTTGGCAGCATTCCTTTTGTTTATTTTTAGCAGGTGATTCAAGCAAACCTACAGCTGATGATGCCACCGACTGGAGTAAATTTTCTGGAACATTCTGACAGAAGATCTATTTGAAGTGGTTTCATACTACAGATGTCTTATCTATTCTTAATTTTTCTGCAGAATTTTGCTAACCTATGTCTGTTTGGTTTCTTTCAGCCCGTGAATATAATATTTTGGTCAACCAACGGCGTGATCTGTGCAAACCCCTGCAACTTGAAGTTACCATTGGGTAACTAAGTTACACTATCATTAGCTTATTTTGTAATGTATCATCTGAGTTCTTAATTTTTTTTTTTATTAATGATGCTTGTCAATTTATAGCCATTACATGTTTATAACTCAGGCACAATGTTTGTTTGAAATTTGTTGAAAGTATACTTTAGAATCAGGAAGATTTACATGATTGCTATCTTCAAATGAGTGTTATAGAATCGTAGGGGTACGTTTTCACCATCATATTATTTCAGGAGTTGTTATTGCTATTCCCCCATAGTTTCACCATACCCTTGTATCACTCATTTGCACTGATTTTCGTTGCATCGATCCGTTACCTCTGAAACTGAATATTAGTTAGGTGTATCCTTTCTTTTGTGCAAATGTGTAAAAGATTGTGCTGAGAGGAACAAGCCTTTAGATTATTGTCTCGTCCCAGTGATCGAAAGCATAGTGGAGTCCAGAGGTTCAAAAGTGACCTTGTGGAGATTATTATAAGGAAATTAGACCACTATATTCCATTTGGGTGGTGCATCCTAATTTGTAGCCTGGTCTCTCATGTGTTCGCTGCAGACAAATAACCAGAAATAACTGTATGCATTCCTATCCTTACTGAAGCTTTTATTGAGAAACAAATGATTCCCAATGCTTCAAGTCATCAATGTCCAAAGTCCTGGCCGAACATAAAGCACCAACTGGTCATCATGTTGCCTTCTGCTACCATGGAGGCTGGGAGTGTTGTTAGTTCTCCCTATGGTTCAGAAATTCATCGAAATGAGGTTGTTACTGTGGGATCATTTGGATGAAATCATTTTCCTTGCTCAGAAATTTCAAACTTAGCAGGTCCTTATATGCAAAAGGGTTGGCATAAGTGCTAAAGTGGTTGCTAGTCCTTTTTTAGAGGAAATTCTCAAGGTGAGCCCGATGAATTAATAATTTAGACAACTTATGTCCTTGCTTGCCCCTTGTTGGGAAATACTATGTAAAATTCCTGTGCCTGGAGGACAACACAATCTCCTCAAATTTCAAGGATATGCTGGACCAACATCTTAAGGCTATGTGCAAGATGGTCATGAAGAACAGGCTGATGAAGGGAGCAGTTTTGTTAAGACTAGAAAGTTTTTTTTTTTGCCGTGATTCTGAAAATCACATCCTTCACAGTCATATGTACTCTAGCATCATCCCTTTCACAACACCCTGCATCGTGTTACACCCACAGGTACAGTACTTCCAATACTACACTTGTTGCATATACACTTCAACATTCCAAGCCTTCAACAAACCACCTTGTTTGCTGCAAATTCTTACCACCTGCACGCCACTTGCATTTACTAGAGTCCTTTTCACACTATCCTTCTCACCACTGTGCACCACTAGTTTAATACAGCAACACACTGTCTTCCACTTCCATCATCTGAACTTCTGACTTTCACCACATGACATACTCATCAATAATAGTATTTAGGTCATTCTATGATGCTTTACCCCACCTACTTGTTGTTGCATTTCATACTTTTAACAGCTGCAAATGTCATACTCTGCATATAGCATCACCTTCATTGTGATCATCTGCTGCCACCTGTGCACATCTACTATACAACCATTATATAGCACCTATCACTTCTATCTCATTGTCAAATATACCCACTATATGCACCACCACCACACTCATATTTCCGCACCTCTTTTCCATAAAACACCTCACTGCACAACACTCCCTTCCCAGCATCACCTCCATTTTTGGTATTCATTTTTCCCGTTACATCAACCATCATTGACTGCCCATCACTTCTTCATATATCACACCTTGTTTTATGTCCCTTCATCAGCATCACTCTCATTCACCTGCATTTAATGTATATCAGATATGACATATATATATATATATATATATATATATATATATATATATATATATATATATATATATATATATATGTGTGTGTGTGTGTGTGTGTGTGTGTGTGTGTGTGTGTGAATACATACATATATATATGTATATGTACTTGTATGTACTCATGTGAATATAGGCATGCATACATATATATATACGTACATATATAGGTATGTATGTCATTTTCCATTTTTTTATCATATATATCTTGATATATGCACATTTCACCATTGATCTCCATGTGATATGTACAATCTCTCTCTTCCTTTCATATTAATCAAGTGTTTTGCAGGGAATGTGTGGAAGATATCATCATTGGGAGTTGTAAATTTTGGTGTATTGTGATAGTTAGATCTTAATGAAAATTTACATTTTTTGGTTTAGATAGAATGAATGAGCATTGTAAAATACCATGAATTACTTATTTTCATTTATTTCTCAAATTCTCACAAATGGTGAAACACGAATGGCACGTGCACCATTTCGTAAGAGGTAATTAATCCTAAGTTGATGATTTACATCAATGGCCATAGTCAGGATGTAAACAAAACTTAGGATTTTTATCTTTTACGAAATAACACTGGATCCACACTGGACCCGTTTTCAAAATTCATCATATTTTCCTTAAATATCTTCTTCTTTTATTAGAATTTAACTTAAAATTAATTCAAAATATATACCAATGGCCATAGTCAGGGTATAGTGAGAGTTAATTTCATTTTAAATTCTATAAAAGCACCAAATGTGTTTTATTCTTCACCTAAATTTAAATATAGATTATTATATAATATATTCAATGACCATAGTCAAGGATGTATTATATCTTCAATCTTATTTTAATTCATCTAAAGAATGAAATAGCTTTTCAAAATCCAATTTCAAAATTCTTTTAAGCCATTCATCATTTAGGATAGAACTACATCATATTTTCAAAATTACTTTTTCAAAACTCCAAGTGATGTAAATATCTTCTTCAATCAATCTTCAATCCTATTCATCTTTTTCAATTCTATTTTATTTTCCATCTCAGAGTCCAATTTAACTTTGAGATTTCAATTTCATTTCATATTCAAAATTTCCAATTCAAATTCATTTTCAAAGTTCAATTTTACTTTGAAATTTCAAATTCATTTTTAAAAGCTACAATCAAACTCAAAGTTCAATTTAACTTTGAGATTCTTGATTCATTTTAAGCTTCAAATCCCAGGTCTAAATTGACTTTGGGATTCATCTGTATATTCAAAATTCAATGTCTAAAATTCCTTTTCCCAAATTCAAATCAGACTTAGAAATTCTTGATTCCTCTTCTGAATTTAACTCCAAATCCATTTTAAGATCCAAAATTCAACACTCATATTGGATCTCAGACTTCAGATCCAATTTACTTATAGGATTGTTATCATCGCAAAATTTTTACTTTTGCAAATCAAACTGACCTTTGAAAAAGTTTTTGAAAATAACTCGCCTCCGTTTTAAAATGCGGGAAAATTCCGTAGAATGGGACTCGCCTGTCGGTACGAGGTTCAACCGTTCCTGCCACCTTTAACAGAGGTAATTGAACCAAGGATCAATCTTATTCTTTACTCTATTCAATTTGTCTAAATCATATTCTAATTTCTAAATGCACATAGAATCAGGCATGTGCTATGAATTTTCAGAAAATACACATTTTGAAACCATGATGTTTGCTTTGAATGATTGAAATATTTAGAAAATGTAAATCTTGGAAATGATATCACATGGAAAATCGTGAATTGGGATTTGAAATATACTTCTGAGAGAAGTAAAAATCAATTTTGAGGAATCCTTGACATTTGGTGAAAATCGATTCTGAGAGACTTGGTTTCTCTGAATTCAAACTTGGAAATTGAAATTCTAACTTAGAAAATTTGAATTTGGAACTTGGGAAATACTTGAAATATCCTTTGAAATTCAATGTCTTTGGGAAAATCGATTTTGCTATAAGACTTAGGAGATTTTGAGAAAATGAACTTCTTTGAATTGAGATTGGAATTGGCAAATGCATGAAATGAATGAATATGGATTTAAGGAATTGAGAAATACTTTTTGTATTTTTGAGAAATGCAGTGCATTTTGAAGTTAGCCTAAGAGTGTAGGCTGAATGTGGCTAATGTGAAGATCATAAATCTAAGTATCATTCATATTCTGACTATGGCCATAAATACAAATTCCACCAAGTTTATAAACTTCATAGAAGCTAGTGCATGTGCCATTCGTGTAGACCATGGTGAATTTGTAAAAATATGCATGAATCATCATCCATCACACATTAAAATTATAAAAATAAGCTATATGCAATGCAACCTAAGCTAAGCAGGAAATATAAATTCTTATTCCAAAGTTTAATTACAAATTACATCACTATTGAAATTTAAATACATGGAAAATAAAGTCTTCAATGTACCTACAAAACTAGAAAACTTGGTTAATGAAAATATGTTGGCTTTTCTAGATTTATCCAACAATATCAGGAAATTGTGGGATTTTGCTAGATATAAGCCTTTTTGCCATGATTCCCTTAAATAAAAAATGATAAAGTATAAAATTGAATAAATAAGGAAGATAAAATATGAAAATTCGAAATTGGGGTCCAAATGACCAAAATACCCCTAATAACAAGACTATGGTCTTGAAATTAGGGTTTTTAAAAAGATATTTTGATAAAATGCAAGTTTTGAAATTTGAATGTAATAAACTAAGCTAAATATGATGTGACATGCTTAAAAATATGAAAATTAAGGTTAGGGATTTCGAAATTTAGGTCAAATGACCAAATTGCCCCCGATAACAAGACTATGGCCTTGAAATCAGGGTTTTTAGAAAGAGATTTTGGTAAAAACTTAGGTTTTATGCACTAAATGAAATCAAATAAGCACAAAATTAAACCTAAAGCATCCTAATATGATTATGAACATGATTAAACCCTAAAAATATATGCTTATGCACGAAAATCCAACAATATCACAAAAACTGTGATTTTAGCAGTGTTTTTGGATCTTTCAGGAACCCGGTTTTGCAATTTGCTCAATTCAGACATCAAATGGATTCCAAAATCCATAAAAATTGGTACCTGCACTTGTTATAACCCTAATATCGAATTGGAATTATAAAAATAATTTTTTGTCATTAAATTAATCCGAAAATTGCATTAAACCCTAAAAATATGCTATTTTTGACCTAATTCACCAACCAGTCTCAGTCCAAGACCTGAACTAGGGATCAAATCTCCATGGAAATTTATGAAATTTTACAGAGACTAACTAGAACGAAAAACAAAGATTTCCCAATTTACAGATTGGAAAAATCATCTCCGGTTAGGGAGAAACCTTTCCAGCAATCTGAGCTAAAATATATCACTTTTAACAGGGATTAAAACAGCTATTCCAGATTGAAAATACATACATAAATAGCAATTCTAAACAAAAATCTCTGAAATTTTAGTGGTGAATAGTAGACAAAAAAATAACAATACTTACTTTTTACATATCTAAAATCGAATCTGTGGTTTGGGATTTATGACTAACACAAGTCTGATTAGGGTTTTGGTAAACCCTAACGAGTTTTAAATTTAAAAATAGATTCTATAAAAAGGGAAAAATACTAATTAGTGATCAAAAAATCCGAAAATTTCACAGCAGACAGATCTACTCAATGTGAATCCATAGCACTTTACATATCTAAAATCGGATATAAGATGAGAAAAATATCATAACAGCAAGTTACCTTCTTGATTTTAACCACGATTTTAAAGCTTTAAAAACCCGATTTGATGTCTGATTTTTTTGACAGAGTTCCCGAGATCCAAAACCTCTGATTTTTCTACAGTAACTCAATAACTCATGCATGCATCACATATAAAAAAATCAAAAATAAAAAATGAGTACTTCAATCCGAAATAACATTATCTTTACTGTTCTAAACCTAAAACACACAGAAATTTAAGAAACTTGAAAAACCATGCATTAACTAATGTAAATAAATAAAATAAACCATAAACAGTAAAAAAAAACTTATTTCTATGCTATAGAACGTAAAACAAACATGAATAAACCATGAAAATAAATTAAAAACAGGGAATTAATGGCTGGAATTTGATATCACCTTTAAAACATAGATTTAACCCATTAAAAAGGGTAAATCATATATTTTATTGGTTAATAATGCAAAGAATCATGTTAAAATCAATTCTAATGGATTAAAATCTCTGTAAATTATCCAAAACAGGGTTAGATCACCTTCTTGGATTGTTCTTGCTGGTTCTTGATGGTTCTTGAGGTGAAACCATGGTTGATCTTCCATAAGGAGGGGTGTCCAAGCCTAAATCTAGGTTTAAAGCATTAAAAAACATTAAATAAAATAAGAAAAGTGAAGAGGTTCATACCTTGGAGTTGCAGCAATGAAGGAAGGGCTGGAGAGGAGAGAGAAGCTCCAAGAATCCAATAAGAGAGAGATGGGAAAATCGACCCCCCTTATGCCTCTATTTATAATAAAAAAAATTAGGTTTAAAAATTGACAATTTTGAAAATTTTGGACTCTAAAGGGGGGGCGATTTTGGGCTGGAGTTACCTAACTACCCCTAGTCTAAATTATCCTAAATAGTTCCTAATTAACCCCTAGCTAAACCTAAGAATCCCCCAAATGTGGTGCCACTTGGCATTCTCTCACATTGGGTTTTTAAAACACTTTTAAAAACCTTTAAAAACACTAGTTTTAAAAACTAACTTTCAAAAATGAGTTTTTCAAAATGGTTTTGACTCTTCTAAACCTCTAACACTAACCAAGACATCAACTAACCCTAGTCTAGCCCTGACTTACTCGAATATGGCGCCACTCCGAGTGGGCCCTACTTGAGTTTTTTAAAAAGCGATTTTAAAACTTGAAATTGAAGGAGTTTTCAAAAGATTTTCAAAAGATTTTCAAAAGATTTTCAAAAGTAAACTTAAAATTAGGATTTTTGAAATGGCATAAGGTCCTAACTGAGTTAGAATTCCTCTGGATATGGTGCCAACTGAGTGGGCCCACATCAAATTTTGAACATTTTTGAAATAAACACTGAAAATGGCTTTGAAAAGGGGTTAAAATCAGTATTTGAAATTCAAGATCTTTGAAAATAGGGTCTCAAGCGAACTGGAACTCCGGGTTAGAGTCCTGAACTCTTAGGACTCTGAGATTTTAGATTTTAAAAGCCAAATGAAAGAATTTTCAAAAGATTTTATCAAGAAATGATGAAATAAGTCAGAAAACACAGTCAGGGTTAGACTCCCAACTCGACCGAACTCTAAAATAGAGTCTTGAACTAACTGGACTCTGTGAAATGACCTAAATTTCGAAAACAAACGAAAAAGATTGAGAATGGAAGTAAAACAGACTTAAAAACCAAACTTCTGACCGGATTAGGACTCTGAGACAGAGTCCTGATCGGACTGAAACTTTCAAAAATTTGAGAAATTTGATGAATAGAGGCATTCAGAAGCGACACCATCTAAATGGGTCTCATCTGTGAATTGAAATCGATTAAAGTTTGAATTTGAAAGGAATCCAGATTGTTTTTTGAGAAAATATTTCGAAATACAAAGTCCTGGGGTTGGAAAATGACAGAGTATTGATTAAAAACCCAAGTTTTGAAATTGATTTTGAAATAAAGCTTTAAAATTCAAATCTGGATTGAATGTTTTGAAATAGGAGTGCTGGATCTCAAAAATGAGATGCAATGTCATACAATGCTATGCAGAATGCGTGCAATGACATGCAATGATCTGTGATGACTTATGAAATGGACAAACACTGGATGAAGGTAAAAATTTGGTGTTTACAGATGCCCCTTAACCCTTAACCTGAAAGGGGACGATACCTCGTGGAAAAACGAGGCTCAGGCTTAACCCTTAACCTGAAAGGGGACGATACCTCGTGGAAAAATGAGGCTCAGGCTTAACCCTTAACCTGAAAGGGGACGATACCTCGTGGAAAAACGAGGCTCAGGCTTAACCCTTAACCTGAAAGGGGACGATTCCTCGTGGAAAAACGAGACTCAGACTTAACCCTTAACCTGAAAGGGGACGATACCTCATGGAAAAACGAGGCTCAGGCTTAACCCTTAACCTGAAAGGGGACGATATACGGAATCCTCAAATGAAGAAACCATGATGGGACCTTCGAATTCTGCACAATAAATCCGAGAGGGGTTTGCAAAAGGAAGAAAGGGGGTTCCCTAAAGCTTGAAAAGGGATTGATCTTGGACGTCTCATTGCTAAGACTGAATGGCTTTTAAGACAGATGACCTTTTGCAGAAAATTCAGGTTTAACCCTTAACCTGAACGGGAACTGTCTATGGTGGGACAGTGGGGAGCACAGGGAAGTGTGCGAATCTGAGAGCCTAGGCACTCAGATCAAAACAAGAAGGGAAGGATCTTGGACAACTCCCATCATCCGATCCTAAAAGGGATAACAACAACGTCTGGATACATCAAAATAAACATCAAGTTCTCACTTCATGTCAGGATAACTTAAAAAGATTGCCAATAAGATAAAAAATTGTAGTTAATTCAAGAATGATAAGCACATATATATATGAAAAATATTCCCTCTTTTCTACCTGAAGTATTACCTCCGACTGGGCTTAACTCCGTAGAATCAAGATTCGAATTCAAATTACTTGCAATTGACCTTCCTTCAAGGAGGCTATCAATTTCATTGATATGGACGGAAAAGAATGTATTCTTGATATTGCGAGAGCTATTAGCGAAAGGATATTGATAAAAGAATTTCACAAAATTAAAGAAGATTCTTGATAGATTCGGCAGTCTGATATCCTGAGATTCTTTTCTCATGATGATCTTTCTGCACTTTTTTTTTTGACAGAATTGGAGCTCTCTTGGATTTTTCGGGAATTACATCATCTTTCATTTTGGAGATGTCCTGGCTTTTCTCTCTTTATTTTTTTTTGAAGGGTACGTCACAAACTCCTTCATCTCAGAGATGTTCCGATCCTTCTTTTCTCTCAGGGATTATATTGACGGTTATTGGCTCATTGGTTGGGAATCTCTTGATGATAGTAGAAATTAAATATCTTTTAGGGTTTGTCGGTAGGCTCATCACACTCGCCTTCATCTCGACGGTGATCTGAACTTTCCCTGGAAGGATCCGTCACAAACTCCGTCATCTTGGAGATGATCCAAATCTTCTTTAGCTCCGGGGGTCGACTCGTCTAATTTGCCTTCATCTTGACGACAGTTGAGAGATCCCTTTTGCAGATATTTAATTGCAGCTTAGGTGATTGAGGAGATATAGAGATTGAGTGGATTTTTCTGTATCACCCAGGATATTTCGACTGCTTATTTTCCAAGAATGATCTTTAAAAATATGCCATTGACTGTGATCAATATCAATCACTTCTGGCTTTGCAACAACATTGAATTTTCTTTGCTGGCCATATCGCGGATTTATTCTTCATCCTTTTGGTTGGCCAATAGAAAGATTTTGAATTTTGAATCCTTTTTCGCAAAAGCTTTGTCACTTCGGAAGTAATACTGAAGGTATTCTGAGGTACAATTTTATGCGATAAAGATTTTGAAATCAACAACTATTTTTTATGGCAAATTGGCAAAATATTCCTGAAATCCTTGGTGAAAGAAATCACTTGAGATCTAAATGACACATCCGTGGCTAGATTCTTCTCTCCTTTCCCCAAAGAAGAGACTCAGGCTTAACCCTTATCTGAACGGGTAACAAAAGATACTCCTCTCTTCCCTGAAGAGGAGGTGTTTGCAAAACGAACTTTCGAAGAGAAATAGAGTTTTCGTCAAAACTCCCTATTTCTAGGCTTCTCTTATGGAAAGGGGGCCGCTAACAAAGATTGAAAGGATATCATAAAGGAACGAGTCCATCACACTCTCCCTGGAAAAAGGGTCCTCGACGACGGGGGTGGCCTAACAAAAGACATTTAGGGTTACAAGGAGGACGAGCTTCCGTCAAAACTCTCCCTGGAAAAAGGGTTTCTTGTGTGACAATAAAGATTGTTTTGCAAACTGTTCGTGAATCATGAGTCCCTTCAAACTCTCCCTAGAAAAAGGGGTTCAACAAACGTACAATAAAGACATGCGAAAAAGAATGAGCTCCCTCGAACTCTCCCTAGAAAAAGGGTCCCTCGCAAGAGAAGATGATTGAAATTGGTATTGGGTGACCCAAAAGGGTCGAAATTGGGAATGACATGGGTTTGATGGGGATTCAGCCTAAGAACGACATTGGTTCAATTAAGAATGACATTGGTTCACTAGGAACGACATGGGTTCGATAGGTATTCAGCCTACGAACGACATTGGTTCAATTAAGAACCACATTGGTTCACTGAGAACTACATGGGTTCAATAGGGATTCAGCCTAAGAACGACATTGGTTCAATTTAGAACAGCATTGGTTTCGCAGGGGTTCGACCTACGAATTATCAATTCCATAGGAATTCAACTTAAGGATCATAGTTTAAGAAGGAATGATTCCAACTTGTGAGCTTTGAATGGACCAGGTGCTAAACTGGGTTTTTGAGGGAAGATTCAAATCAGAATTCAACTCTTCAAGGAAAACTAGATGAATTGGATTTTGAAGGACAATTCGAGTCGGAACTCGGATCTTCTAGACCAACTCGCAGGATAGTTTGAGTAGAAGTTCAAACTTGTAAAGGAAAGCTAAGCGAATTGGATTTAAAAGAAAATTCGAGTCGGAACTCTGATTTTCTAGACCAATTCTGAATTGGATTTGGAAGAAGATTCGAATCGGAACTCGACTCTTCTAGACCAATTCTAGAATCTAGAGAAAAGAAAATTATACGAATTGGATTTGTAAGAAAATTCAAGTCGGAACTTTGATTTTCTAGACCAATTCTGAATTGGATTTGGAAGAAGATTCGAATCGGAACTCGACTCTTCTAGACCAATTCAAGAATCTAGAGAAAAGAAAATTATACGAATTGGATTTGTAAGAAAATTCAAGTCGGGACTTGGATTTTCTAGACCAATTCTGAATTGGATTTGGAAGAAGATTCGAATCGGAACTCGACTCTTCTAGACCAATTCAAGAATCTAGAGAAAAGAAAATTATAGGAATTGGATTTGTAAGAAAATTCAAGTCGGGACTTGACCAATTCTGAATTGGATTTGGAAGAAGATTCGAATCAGAACTCGACTCTTCTAGACCAATTCTAGAATCTAGAGGAAAGAAATATATACGAATTGGATTTGTAAGAAAATTCAAGTCGGGACTTGGATTTTCTAGACCAATTCTGAATTGGATTTGGAAGAAGATTCGAATCGGAACTCGACTCTTCTAGACCAATTCTAGAATCTAGAGGAAAGAAAATTATACGAATTGGATTTGTAAGAAAATTCAAGTCGGGACTTGGATTTTCTAGACCAATTCTGAATTGGATTTGGAAGAAGATTCGAATCGGAACTCGACTCTTCTAGACCAATTCTAGAATCTAGAGGAAAGAAAATTATACGAATTGGATTTGTAAGAAAATTCAAGTCGGGACTTGGATTTTCTAGACCAATTCTGAATTGGATTTGGAAGAAGATTCGAATCGGAACTCGACTCTTCTAGACCAATTCTAGAATCTAGAGGAAAGAAAATTATACGAATTGGATTTGTAAGAAAATTCAAGTCGGGACTTGGATTTTCTAGACCAATTCTGAATTGGATTTGGAAGAAGATTCGAATCGGAACTCGACTCTTCTAGACCAATTCAAGACATTTAAAGGAAAGAAAAGTTGATAAGTATAAAGATGACATTTGGGACTAGTTCAACTAGTACGAGCATCAGATTTTGGAAGAGTACCAATATGAGCACTGGGTTTTAAAAGGTCACCAGTACGAGCACTGGGTTTTAAAAGGTTACCAGTATGAGCACTGGGTTTTAAAAGGTTACCAGTACGAGCACTGAGTTTTAAAAGGTTACCAGTACGAGCACTGGGTTTTAAAAGGTTACCAGTACGAGCACTAGGTTTTAAAAGGTTACCAGTATGTAAACACCCCAAATTTTCACTCACCTCCCCAACATTTCCACCAAGCATCAACATCCAGCCTTTGAAATCGCTGGAGGGCAAAATGGTCATTTCTGAGCCCAGACCTTGCAAAAGTCTAAATTTCATCTTCAACTCTCAAAATTTCTCTATTTTGTCTCAGATAGTCAAAATCTTACTCCTGACAGAAGACAGGAATCCTCAAGTCTTGGTTCAAGATTCCATTTCATAAAACATGACATTGCGTATCATTGCATGAGCATTTCAAATCACTGCACTGCACAGCATGTCATTTCGAGGTCCAGAACTCTTGATTTCAAAATTTTAAATCCAGATTAGAATTTCAACTCTTTTCAAAATTGATTTCAAAACCCTGGGTCTTCAAAATTATCAATTTTTCCCATTTTACCCCCAGGACTCTGAATTTCAAAATATTTCCTCAGGAAAACCATCTGGATAATTTTCAATATGGATTTGAGTCACTTCACCTCAGATTTTGCCCTTTTTGACAATTTCAAATATCTTTCTTTTACAAAATCACCCTACAAGGGCCAACTCTTTTCAAAATTCCTCTTTTGCCCATTAGTCCAAATTTTTATGAAAATTCCAAAAAAAAGTTGTTGTTTTATCCTTATTTCAATAAAGAAGCAATGTGGGACCCACACTGAGGTGGTGTCACACAAGCTTTTCTTTTAAAAATTTGAATTTTGAAAAACTCAAAAATATAGGAGCCTTGTCCCCTGGATTGGTGCCACTTGTCCTTTCTCTCTCCTCCCATTTACATGCCATGTGTCAGCATAGGGTTCACCTAGAGTTGGTGCCACATGTCACCTTCCCTCTTCTGCCACGTGTCAGTGTGGGGCTACCTTCAGAAGCCGCCACATGTCATCCCATTTATCTGCCATGTGTCACCCTATCCATCCTGCGCCATGTGTCATTTCAAAGACTACCAGGAGATGCCAAGTGTCATAGGTTGTCCTGTCTAGAAAAAGTGGAGTTTGTCTCCTCTGAGGTGGCGCCACTTGAAGTGTGTCTCCTGCAGGGGACACGTGTCAACCCCTCCTTCCTTCTAGAAAAGTAGCCTGACACATGTCCTCTCCCTACTTTTCTCAGAAAAGTAGGAGACATGTGTCACTCCTAAATTCCTACAGAAAAAGTAGGCTTGTCTCCTCTGAGGTGGCGCCATCTGGAGTGTCTCCTGTAGAGGACACATGGCAAGCTCTTATTTCCTCAGAAAAAGCAAGTGCCATGTGTCATTTTCTGCTTTCCTCAGAAAAACTAGAATTCAAATATTCAAAAATCCCCATAGGTGGCGAAAATCAAGAACTCCTACCTTTTTCATCCTGTCTGAGATGGCGCCACATGGCTTGGCCCACATTCTCTCCCCTCTGCCACGTGTCATTCTCTGCTTCTTTCAGAAAAAGTAGAGGACACATGTCTTCTCCCTACCTCTTTCAGAAAAGTAGGAGACACATGTCACTCCTGGCCTTCTTCAGAAAAAAAAGCAAACCATTTAAAATTCAAACAAGGCACTAGGTGGCAAAAATCCTGAGCTCTGATTTTTTCAGATGGCCTGAGATGGCGCCACATGTCCCTTTCCCTCCTTTTCCTCTTGCCACATGGCATTGTAGGAGCCACCCTGAGGTGGCGCCACATGTCCACCCTCCATTCCTCCAGGGCCAACCTCCATTTGAATTTCAAACTCCCCCCTGAGGTGGCGCCATTTGAGAAAGCCTCTCCAGACAGCTGACACTTGTCCGCCACATGTCCAGACCTCCCTGCACCAGAAAAAGTAGAAACCCCCCCATGAGGTGGCGCATTTTGCTTCCTCCCTTCATGTTCTCCTGCCACATGGCATCGTAGGAGCCACTCTGAGGAAATGCCACATGTCAGCCCCTCCTTTCCTGCAGAAAAGCAAAATTTCAAACATTTGAACTCCCCAGAGGTGGCGCCACATGGCATGCCCCTACTGTTCCAACTTTACACCTCAGATCACCTTTTGAGGTGGCACCATTCCAGGACTCCACTTGGCTCCATTTTTATTTTTTACTTTATTTTTAATAAAGGTAGCCCACCATGAGGTGGCGCCACCTGAGGACTCCCTACAAAAGGTGAGTTTGAAATTCAAACTCCAAGAGAGCACCCTCTGAGGTGGTGCCTTCTGGGAGTTCTCTGCAGAGAGAATCAAGCAAACTTTTAAAAAAATTCCAAATCCCCCTGCTGAGGTGTCTCACCCACAAAATTTCCATTTTCTTTTATTTTTCTCAAAAATTAAAACACCTTTTGAGGTGGCGCCACCTGAGGGCTCCCTGCAGAAGACAAATTTGAATTTCAAACCCCTCAGATGACACCCCCTGAGATGGCGCCACATGGAGGGCTCAGATCCAGCCTGTTTGAATTTCAAAATTTTTCAGAAAAGTTATAAAAACAAGGGTTCACGCCCAGCCTAAAAGGGGATCATTTTTTAGCTCTGGTGAACTTGGAAAATCCGACCTAGCCTTCCTAAAATCCGATTTTGAAATTTGGAAATCGTGCCCCCTTTGGCGCATTGAAGAAGGTGGAGTAGAGCTCGTGCTGTGGCCAATTCAATTCCAATAGAGGTCGATTTTGGTGGACCATCCGAAGCTCGGAGCGAAGGACGAAGGAAGCTCGTGATAGCTGCCCCTTTCAAGAGCTCCTACGCTGCGTAACGAAGCAAGGTGCACTTCTTTTCCCATTGATTGGATTCAATAATTCGAATCGGGGGTCGTTTGAAGAAAGAGCTCATCCGAGGGATGGATTGAGCTATTCTCATAAAACGACATACATAAAAATGTTTCATTATGCTTCCTTGATGATTTTTAACATTCATATAGTTAGCTAGGTTTAATTTGCATTTTATTTCATTCATTTAGTACATTTCATGAATTAATTAGGATTAATTTAGCCTTTATTTCAATTCTGCTTATTTTCAGTAGGTCTCTGTTTTTGTCAGTCAGTCCACACGTCATTTCATGCATTTGTTTTTTATTAAAAATCACCAAAAAATCACAGAATGCGCCCTTAAGTGTCCCTGAAATTTTGCCAAAAATTCGGAGGTATTTGAATTTGTTTACTGCGGTAAACATTCAAAATGGAAAGTCGGGTTTTGTTACCCGGGATACGTTTTGAAAATCATTTGCCGACTTGTAAAATCGAGATATCCCTCATGGGAGATCCGATTTTAGATCCGAAAGCTGTTCGGAAATAGGGAGAATGTCTAGTTTTTAATATGATTTTCTCAGATTTTTATGATTTTGTTTAATGTCTGACAAAAATCCGAGATGTCGGTACACGTGTCAGAGCCTAATTTGGGCCTCTGAGATCTTGGATCGACTTAGGGCTATGGTTTCTCTTTGTGTGTTGCTCCAAATCCAAAACTGTAAAAAGTGAAAGTGGTGTCCGAGATGTCCTCTGTTTGAATCGGAAAGCCTGTAATTTTTAGAACAGTGTTGACCCCTGCTTCGGATTTTTCTTGTCAGCCTCCTGTTTTGCTACATTTGTCTGTTCTGTTAGTTTAGGCAGGAATAGTTATATTTTTATCGGTGTTTATGTTGATCAAATGCCAAAGTCATAAACATAAAAGCTGTTTATGTAGGTGTCTTGCATAGCTCTGATTAATTTCATAAATTTCTATGGCTGTTTTATATTTGTTTGGCATTTTACATCAGATTAGGGTGATTTTTACCTCTGTCAGAACTAAATCCCTGTTATTGAACTCACCATGGCTCAAATCCCGAGGCTGTAAAAACAAATAATGTTCCATTTCGGGTCTTTTAGCAGTATGAAAAATATCAAAAGTTTTCATGTTGTAAATCTTGCATTATCATGTTAAGCATTGCATTTGGTTCGGATCCATAGGCAAAATCCACCATTTTAGGACTTTCTTTGAATTGTAGCATTTAAATCATATTATTTCATGATTTTTAGCATTCTAGGCTGTTTATCAGAGTAAGTAGATGCTTCATACCGAATTTGGTGCAATTTGGAATCCATTTGAGGTTTGGATCATCCATAATACCAAAACAGGGTCCCGCAGGACCCCGATCCAAGCGAAAAACAAGCGAAATTCGTTATTTTTGATAAATTGCAAAATGTAAAATTCTGATTTCACAGTCCTAATGTGTTTAGAAGCATGTCATATTGCATTTCATCATCATTGAATTCAATTTGAATTTCGAAATCCCAATTTTACTAAGTTTTCCTTCAAAAAACCCTGATTTTAAAGGTGTAACTTTAATTTTAGGGGTATTTTGGTCATTTTGACCCCAATTCCGAATTTCAAACTGTTTTCCACTAAATTCCCTGCATTTACATCATTTCAAAACATCAAGGAAGCATGAGAGTAGGGTTTATATCCAATTAAGTCCAATAATTTCATAATATTATTGGAAAATCTTGGAAAAACCCACATATTTGAGCTAACTTTATTTCAAGCTTGGCAGGGACATTCCAAAGAAGGAGCTGAAGTCTGCAAATTTCTTTTATTTCCTTTATTTAGTGATGTAATAATGTAAATTTTGGAATAAGAGATTTAATTTCCTGCTTAGACTAGGATGCATATCATATAGTTTGAATTTATGCTATATCCTGATTATATGATTCATGCATTTTATTTTAAAAGCACTATGGATGTTCACGAATGGCACGTGCACCAACTCTTAGGGAGTTTATGGACTCGGTGGGATCCATATTTACGGCCCTAGTCGGAATATGGACGAGACCCAGATCCGTCATCTTTCTACTAGTCACATTGAGCCTACACTCTTAGGCTATCTTAAAATGCACATCATATTTCCAAAGTTTTCAAAATCATGTGCATCAAATCAACTAAATTCTGAACATATTCATGGCCACAGTCAGAATATGTGAAGGATTTATCTTGACTTAATGCACATTTTTCCAACAAATCTCTTAGAAAATCTTTTCAAAGTGCATTCATTCACTTATGTCATTTGCATCATAAAATCATTCATTTTCTCAAGATTTTCTCAAGAAAACTTCATTCTCAAGAAATCGATTTCTCAAGAAATTCTAAGGATTTTTCAAAATTGGTTTTTCCAAGACAAGTTTTTCCACAATTTTCCCAGGAAAATGATATTTTCTTAAGATATTCAAAAGAGTTTTCCAATCTTTCTTCAAGATCCAAAATCGATTTCCAAGTATTTAAAAAGGTAAAATTCCCAGGATTTCGATTCCACAAGTTTTGAATTTCCTTCTCCAATGAGCTTTCCTATAAATCTTCCATCATTTTCCTAAGAAAACTCTCAAAGTCCAAGTTTTCCTAAGAAGTGCTTCCCTTTTCAAAAAGTCCATCTTTTCTCAAGAATCACTTCCATTTTCCCAAGATTTTCAACTATTTTTGATTTTTCCACATCTTTATAAGCTTTCTCATGTTTTCAAAAACCCCTTTTTTTTATCTGAGTTTCCTGAGAAATTGACCTTTTTCCTGAGAGATTCTTTCCAACTCCAAAGTTTTTCTAAGCATACATCATGTTTTCCAACTGGCATTTTCCAAAATCTCATAGCACATGCCTGAATTCTCTATGCATTTAGGATAGAACATAACTTTGATAATTTCGCTAAGTCAAGCATAGTTTTGGTCCTTGGTTCGATTACCCCTGTTAAAGGCGGCAGGAACGGTCGAACCTCGTACCGACAGGTCGAGCCCCATTCCATGGATTTTCCCGCAATTTTCAAAAACGGAGGCGAGTATTTCAAAACAATTTCCAAAATCCGGTCAAAGTTTGAAGCGCGAAAGCATTTCCTCTTTCTCTCTTCCGCAAGGAAGGGAAGACGGGGGAAAAATTTCGCGACGAAAACAGGTTTGGCGACCGAGATGGGACCTGTCCTTGTCTGACCTAAATTATGCTTGATTTAGTTCAATTATCAAAATTATGTTCATAAAATGTCAGCTCTTTTACTTTCAATATCATGTGAGCCTAGGAGCCTAGATTCTGACCTAGCTGACATTGAATGCATATAGCTTAGGCATGGTTTGGTAGGACCATATTGAGGAGATATTTTCATGCTCACATAGACTTAGGTCTAAATACAACTCTCCTCAATTTAGGATCTGAATGCAAACAATGTATGCTTCCTCAAAGATTTTCAAAAATCTATCTCTCTAGGACTTAGAGCCCTCTATTTCTTGCATGTGATCATTTTTTCAAAACCTCAATTACCTATCATTACCCGGTCTTCACGTTGCTGGGCTCTCTTCCAGAACCATAGTTCGGGACAGAGCCTCACAACTGGGCCAACTATTTGGGTTAACACCCCCCTACCACGTACCGCGGGCCACAGTCCGAAGTATATCGGTAGGCGCTCAAGGATGTTGGAAAACCTTACCTTAGAACCGGAGTTGAAACTCTATGCCACGTACCTTGGATTTCAATTCGGGTATATCGGCATAACTGGATTGGACAAAGATGATCTGAACCTAGAGTTACGATTAAGGTCCTATAGCTGTTTTCAAATTGATGCATCTAGAGTCAGTCTTTTAGGGAGTGCTGAATGTGCATAAATGTTTGTGCAGGATGTGATTGTATGTATGATTTTCTCAATTCTTTATGTTTCCCAATGTTTTTCAACTCATTAGGTCTCTTTCCAAATATCCTTATTTTCCACAAGGTCTTTTTCTCAAACCCTGGATGATTTTTTCAAATATCCCATTTCTTTCAAAACTCCAGGCGATTTTACATTCTATCTTTCTACTGGATCTCGAATTTCTAGCTGCATTTTTATCCTGCCTGCAAAATTTTTCAAAATTTCTCACATTTTCCTAAGTCTCATTCTGAGTCTTTCTCTGTTTTCAGTTCGATGGCATCCAGTCAAGTCGATCCTATCTTTCCTGAAGGTCACATCTCCTTCGAGGTGCGACAAGGTCGTCCTGAACATCGAGCTCTTAGCACCGGAACTTTCATTCCCCGGTGGTATTATTCCTGGCTAAAGAGCTTTTCCCGAATGTTCCCGGACCATTTGAGCGAGTGCGGATTAGAGCTGGCATCAGCAGTCAGAAAGCAGACCATCAATGGCAACCTGATCCATGCAGTGGCGGAGCGATGGAATCCTCGAACGTGTACCTTCTGGTTTCCGTGGGGAGAGATGACTGTTTTAATGGATGAATTTTCAGAAATCATGGGGTTGCCAGAACCAGCTGGTCGACCAAGCGACCCCTTAGAGCATCAATTCCTTATCAATGTCAAGGGTTTGGACCCCCGAGACTCCTTAGCTCGTATGACAGGCCGCCGATCTTGGCCCCTGATCCAGTTAGAAGGAGATGAATATGTTGACCTACTTAAGTTGTACCGCCAGTACGGGACCTTCGTCGAAGTCAGCACGCTTTCAAGAACAGCCAAAGAAAAGATTCAGAATGCAATGGTTCTATGCACCGTAGGACTGTCCCTTTTCCCAGATGGACAGAACTACATGGACATCAGGATAATCCAACTTATGAGAAGATGGGGAAGTCGGCAAACCAATCGCCTTTCCATAGCCATGGCAGCGCTCGCCTTCTTATATCGAGGTCTGACTCGATTCTCACTTGGAGAGTCCATTTTAGTTGAAGGATGCATCTACGCACTTCAGTCCTGGTTTTTCCAGCACGTTCCAGCCCGAGCAAGCTCTTTCAGATACAATGGTCAAGAACTCCTTCCAGTGGCGCAGTACCGGTCTATGATCAACAACATTCAAGAGGATGACGTTGTTTGGGACTATTTTGATCGGCAAATATCTCCTCCCAGATATACCTACGCTTATGGCAAGCGGTTCAAGTTGCTAGGACCATTCTTCTGCACTTACTACCAACCAGAGAGATGTGTTCGACAGTTCTCCCAGAGGCAGCAGTATGTCGAAGCCCGACTGTTATCAGGAGTTATGGCAGAGTTCGATCTCACTTCCGCACAATGGTCCGGGGCATATCATTCTGCCCGCTACGGCTGGGATTCCTTTGTCTCTCTCAAAATCTTTCCAAGTCCTAGAGTGTCTGCCGACTATCATGAATGGTGGCAAATCGTCTGTCCTCCACCTCTTTGTCAAGATCAATAAAATCTTATTCTTCTCATTTTAATAAAATTCTCTTTCTTCCTATTGTGGTTTGACGACCTCGCCTAGGTAACAAGGCATATTTTCGTTGTTTATTTCTTTTGCAGAAGGAATGACAACACAATTGTCGTGATTCCCACGATGACTCAGTCCCTAGTAATGGGACATATTTTCCAAATTGTCTACCATATTTTCAGCAAATATTTCTTCCAAAAGCTAATTCCTTCATAATCTAATCAGGTCTTTGCCCTGCAGAGAGCATCCATACCATTTGATGGTTGAGACAAGGTCAGGCAAAAGAACCACGGCATCCCAGTACTCATCAGCCTCGGAAGAAGAAATGGGTTCCCCTCGATCCGAGAAGAGTCAAGAACAGCAGCAAGAAGACGATGGCATAGACCCTCAAATGTATGCCATGTTCAGAAAAATGATGAATAAGATGATGAATGAGCAGCCCGGGACCAGCTCAGAAAGGAATCCATTCAGAGAAAAGTTCCATGGTCACAGGGGTAAGAAGGCTCCCAAGAAGCAGATCCAGCCAGAAGAGATTTCAGATGAATCAAATTCCACTGAAAGCACAGATGAAGAATATGAGGTGCCTCCGGCATTTCAGAAGCGTGGCCAAAGTAAAAGCCGCAGATCCAAGAGCAGAGATAAAGAAGAGCCTTTACAAGCGCAATTTAAAGAAATGGCCCGAGTTGTCAAAGATCTGCAAGCCCGCGACAAGGGCAAGAAAATCTTCACCAGTGAGAACTTCTATGACGGCTTAGAAGGGGATGATGATCTGGACAATCTCCCCCGAAAATTCATCAAATTCGATGGTTCTGGCGACCCAAAAGCTCATCTCGCCACTTTCTTTGCTGAATGCTCTCGGTTTAGAAGGGATAACCGAGCATTGTTTCTATGCTTCCCCCGCAGCTTGGAAGGAGTTGCCGCCAAATGGTATGCTGAGCATATCAACCCCATTGAGCTCAAGGAGTTCGATAAAGTTGTAAATCTCTTTATTGAACGCTTCTTGTTCAACACAGAAGCGCTGCCTACATTAAGTCATCTCTGCAATTTGAGACAGAACGAGAATGAAAAAGCACGGGACTTCATTCACAGGTGGAGATCAGCCTGTAATAAGATGAGAGATCCTATCTTGGAAAGGCATGCATTGTCCTTAATCCTCAACAATTTCTCGCAGCCGTTAAGAGGATTAATTTCCACAGCGCCGTCCAGGACCTTCATTGAGCTGACTGAACGAGCCGAATGGCTCGAGCTGAGTGTGGAAAATGGAGTCTATGAAGGCTTCACATTTTCCAAGAACAACTCCCATGGTGAGCAGAAAAAGAAAGCTCACTTCACTTATTTTGCTAACAACAACAACAAAGGCCGAAATCAGCACAAAGGGCAGAAGAAAGATTACTGCTACAACTCAGGCAGTTCGAACAACAAGGATCAGAAAGCAAAGCCTGCTCCTCAATACAGCAAGCCTCCTCAGCAGGATCAAGGGCCGAAACTGCGTGAGAAGACCAAACATGAAGGATGGAGTTACGACAGAAAGTTTACTCCTCTTGACCAATCGCTCGAGGACGTGCTCGAGTACATGCTATCAAAAGAGATGGTCAAATTGCCCAGATTGGCCGATCCCCCTGTGCCCATGGGGAAATGGAAAGATCAGTTCTGCAAGTTCCACAGGACAGTGGGACACAACACCAAGAACTGCTTTGTTCTCAAAAATATCGTGCAAGATCTCATTGAAAAGAATCTATTGGTAGAAGGAGAAGAAGAAGAGAAAATGGACATTCTCAACCACCCCTTCCCTTCGCACACCACAGCAGTAGTGTCTGCACAACCCTTTCTACCGCATGAGCATATCAAGCCATGTTCTGCGCAAGATCTCCAAGTTCAGCATCAGGTGACAGTGCTACGACAAGCAGATCCAGATTCTAAGAAGATGGACTTAATTTCAGCATTCGGTAAAATGAAAGTTGCAGAAGCACCTGTGAAGTCAGTTCCCAAATCAAAAGGAACTCCTGACTTCTTCAAGCAAATCGTTAGACCAAGGCCAGAGAAGTCAAGTCAGAAGCCTCTGACTGCTTTATCCAATGTCTCCATCCTTGACTTGGCCAAGAATTCTAGCAAGCACCGACAAGTACTGGATGATCTGCTCAGAAAAATCAAAGTTAAGCCCAGTACCACTCCTGAAGACATGGCACAGATTGTGAACTCTGCCATGACCAATACACCAATCACCTTCTCAGATGAGGACCTTCCAAAGCCTCATTCCTTTCATAATAATGCCTTGTACATTGTCGTTCGAGTCAGAGGAATGACGGTTCCCCATGTGCTGGTCGATGGAGGTAGTAGCCTCAACATATGTCCTGAAATGACCGCAAAGGCATTAGGGATCAAGGATGAAGAATATATTCCCGATCCCATCACTATCTATGGGTTTGATAATCATGGTCAAACGGCCAAGGGCAAGATATTCTTGGAAGTGTTTATCAACTATTCGGTGCACTCCGTCCTTTTCCATGTGGTTAATGTACCACCAACCTACAACTTGCTGCTCGGTAGGACATGGATTCACAATGCTAATGCAGTGCCTTCCACCCTACATCAATGTGTGAAGTGGTCAAAAGGTGGAATGATTACCACAATACTGGGAGAAGACCCAGAAGAAAGGCTCCCGCAGCCCATGATTCCCCGGCCATCATTCAATGCAGATATTCCCAGCATCAGGGAAAGCGAAGAGATCAATCTCGGAGAGAATCGAGAAATACTTCAAGCACCATCAGAGCCATCTTTGCACACAGTAGCCACGACACGATGGAAAGGTCCTCAATTTTTCAAGGTTGGAGGTCGAATCGACTACAGCACCATTAAGGATCATCCCTTATTTCCTCAATTCATGAAGTCAAGAAAGGGATTTGATTTACTCCTGAAGCATGGCTATCAATCCTTCAAGGGACTCGGCAAGAATGAAGATGGCCGCATCGAGCCAATGATCCAGAAACATCGTCCCCACAGGGCAGGATTGGGGTTCTCCGGAGGAAGCTCATCAAGGAAGACTGTTTTTGTCAAAGGGGCACAATGAAGACCATTTGTTATTTCCTTTCTATTCTTTTCCAAATAAATGTCTCATTTTACCAATGTCATTGATCAATTCAATCAATAAAATTCCAAGTTTCTTTGTCTATCCGGATGCCATCTACTCCCTTTCTGTCTATCTCATCATTTTATCATTCAATGCCATTTTATGTATGGTTCTCTTCAAATGATTGCTTGTCTTACTGTAGGCCGATTTTTCTGAACCAGATTTCTTATCCAAAATTTCAGAATGACCTCTCGGACAATCAAGAAGCTCGTTCTCAATCCCAAGGCCTTTCAGAAGTCAACAGCAATTCACAGAATCAAAGCAAGCACCGGAAATGACAAGAGTGCAAAGCAGTCTGATGATTGTGCAGAATATGATCAGTCTCTTCAGGAATTACCGGAATTCGCCGCAGTTCAGAAGCAGGACGAACCATCTCCTCTAGTACAAGATCCAACTGAAGGTGTCAATACCGGTTCAGAGGAAGATCCAAAAATTCTCCAGATCGGAACCAGTCTGAATCCGGAAGAAAAGAAAAGACTTACAGATTTTCTCAAGCGGCATGAAGAAGTGTTCGCATGGACATATGAAGACATGCCGGGCTTAGACCCCAAATTAGTCGAACACCGTCTTGTCCTAAAGCCGGATGCTAAGCCAGTCAAGCAGAAGCTGAGAAAAATGGATCCCAGAATAGAACAGCAAGTCAAGGAAGGACTTGAAGATCTGCTCAAAGCAGGATTTATTTGAGCTATCGACTACCCAGATTGGTTAGCCAATATCGTCGTCGTCCCAAAGAAAAGTGGCAAAGTAAGGATCTGCATAGACTTCAGAGACCTCAACAAGGCAACTCCGAAGGATGACTATCCACTTCCAAGCATCGATCTTCTAGTCGATAGCACGGCAGGACATGCCATGTTCTCTTTCATGGACGGATACTCCGGCTACAATCAGATTAAGTTGGCCGCCCGCGACCAATCCAAAACTTCCTTCACTACGCCTTGGGGCACTTTCTGCTACACGGTTATGCCTTTTGGGCTCAAGAATGCTGGAGCAACATATCAACAAGCAATGGCCGTTATCTTTCACGATCAAATGCGCAAAATCATGGATGCGTATGTTGATGATATTCTCGTGAAATCTAAAGAGGAAGAGGATCACCTCGAAGCGCTTGATCAAGTCTTTAAGCGGCTCATCCTTTACAAGTTAAGGCTTAACCCGCAAAAGTGTGTCTTTGGAGTCGAATGAGGCAAACTGTTGGGTTTTCTGGTCAGTAAAAAGGGAATTGAAGTCGACCCGGCCAAAGCAAAGGCTATCATTGATATGCCACCCCCGAAGAATCTCAAAGAACTACGTAGCCTTCAAGGACGTATGCAGTCAATCCGGCGATTCATTTCCAATTTGGCAATGAGATGCGAGCCTTTCAACCACTTGCTCAGAAAAGGAGTGAAGTTCGAATGGGGACCAGAGTGTCAGCAATCGTTCGATCGGATCAAGAATTATCTTCTTAATCCTCCCATCCTGAAGCCGCCAGAATTGGGAAAACCTCTTTTATTATACATCTCAGTTAATCAAGTTGCATGCGGTGGATTCTTGGCGCAATACAAAGAAGGCAGCCTGATAGAGCACGCCATCTACTACGTGAGCAAGACTTTCATAGATTATGAAAAGAGATACTCTCAAATAGAGAAGACCTGCCTAGCTCTGGTATGGATGTGTCAGAAGCTAAGACACTACCTGCTAGCATCAGAAGTCAAAATCTTGTCTAAACTCAATCCTCTCAAGTATATCTTAGAGCAACCTTTCCTCAGCGGACGAGTCGCAAAATGGCAAGTCTTACTGATGCAGTATGACCTAGAATATGTCTCGCAGCAATCAATCAAAGGACAAGCAATTGCAGATCAATTGGCGGATTTTCCTCTGGCCGAAGAAGAGAAAGTCGAAGATGACTTCCTTGATGAGCAAATTTGCAATATCCAGCAATCTCCAGTCTGGAATTTATTTTTCGATGGTTCTAAGAACATGGCCGGAATAGGCATCGGAATTTTATTAATCACTCCAGAAAAAGAGATGATTCTGTTTTCTCTCAAGTTAGATTTTCAATGTACTCACAACATGGTTGAATATGAAGCCCTGATTCAAGGTCTAAGGATTCTATTAGACTTCAATGTCAAAAGAGTACATGCCTACGGTGACTCACTACTTGTTGTCAATCAAGTTCGAGCCGAATGGCAGGTCAAAGATCAGAAGCTATTTCCCTATCAGAAAATTGTTTCAGCTCTTATCAGCAAGTTTGAAGAATTCCAGCTCTTCCATATCAAGAGAGATTTTAATCAAGTGGCCGATAGCCTAGCCAGTTTAGGCTCCATTATGGCATTCAAGAATGGAGAATCTTGTCGCTCTTTTGAAATTGGCAGACTTGACCAACCTGCCTTCATTCCAGCGGAACAGGTAAACCAGGCTGAACAAAAGAAGAAGCCTTGGTATTAGAACATCAAAACTTTCATAGAAACTGGCGAATTTCCTCCAGAACTCTCAAAGAAAGAGCAACGAGCAATCCAGCGTATGTCTACTCGATATTTCATTTTGGCCAATGTCCTCTATCGTCGTGGATTCAGTTCAGAGTATTCTAGATGCTTAGATGAAAACGAAGCCAAAGAAGTCGTGCGAGAAGCACACGAAGGTATTTGTGGTGGCCACGCTGGTTACCAAACCCTTGTCAAGCAAATCATAAGAGCAGGGTACTACTGGAAGACTATGCAACAAGACTGTTGTCATTATGTGAAGAAGTGTGTGCAATGTCAGATACATGCACCTTCTATCCATGCTCCGGCAACTTATTTACAGTCTGTTGTCTCTCCATGGCCATTCTCCATGTGGGCCTTCGATGTTGTAGGTCCCATCACTCCTTCAGCTTCAAATGGCCACAAATACTTCCTTGCCGCAACAGAATATTTCACCAAGTGGGTAGAAGCCATCAGTCTCCGCACAGTAGAAGGCCGACATGTGGTCTCTTTTATCCACAAGAACATCCTTTGCCGTTTCGGCATCCCGCATGATATTGTGTCAGACAACGGCAGTCATTTCAAGAATGAAAAGATGAAGACATTCTGCTCAAAATTCAAGATCTATCACCATTTTTCCGCTCCATATTATCCTCAAGGGAATGGTCAGGCAGAGGCCACCAACAAGATTTTAATTCGTATTTTGGAGCGAACTGTGGAAACAGGCCGTGACTGGCATGAGAAGATCCACGATGCACTGTGGGCCTATCGGACCACCATTCGTACACCAACGAATGCTACCCCATCAGAGCTGGTCTATGGAACAGAAGTAGTATTGCCGCTACATGTTCAGAAGCCCGCTTTGAAATTTGCTTCACTTCTGCAATTACCTCTTGATCAATACCAGCAGCAGCGACTAGTGCAACTAGACTTACTCGACGAGAAAAGGCTAAAAGCAGCAGAGCATGCTCAATCCTATCGCCAGAGAGTAGCCAGGCAATATGCGAAATCTATCATCGAAAGAAGATTCAAAGTCAATGATTTAGTACTTCGATCCACAGCTTATCTCAAGCATCGTCCTGGCGGCAAATGGTCGCCAAATTGGGAAGGTCCCTATGTTGTCAAAGAAGCACTACCCCGCAACTCATATCGGCTCATCAATGCCGATGGAGTAGAATTGCCAGATCCTATCAATGCTCGACACTTGAAAAAGTTTTATACTTGAAACATTTATTCTCCCCTTGTAATCCTTCCTGTTTCCTTCAAATAATGATCCAACTTTCTTTCCCAGTTACACTAGGGCATTTTAAAATTTTGTTCTATATGCAGGCAGGATAAACAAATTCCTCATTTCATGCACATGTGCATTCATATGCATCAACCCATATTCATTTGCATTCAATTGCATTAATAACAATCCAGTCAGTATTGGGATTTCAACAAACAGACCCATCACAATTCCTAAATGATCCAAAGATCATCGCCAATACTGAACCGAAACCCAGCACTCGAACTGGTATTATTTCAAAATCCAGTATTCAAGCTGGCACATTTTCAACCTCTTGGAAAACCGAGTTCCGACTCGGGTTTTTATTCAAATCATTTTCCTTTGTTGATCCGGGTTCCGACTCGTGATCTCTCTACTTTATTCGAGCCTTGACTCGAACTCTTCATTTTCCTTTGTTGATCCGAGTTCCGACTCGTGATCTCTCTACTTTATTCGAGCCTTGACTCGAACTCTTCATTTTCCTTTGTTGATCCGGGTTCCGACTCGTGATCTCTCTACTTTACTCGAGCCTTGACTCGAACTCTTCATTTTTCTTTGTTGATTCGGGTTCCGACTCGTGATCTCTCTACTTTATTCGAGCCTTGACTCAAACTCTTCATTTTCCTTTGTTGATCCGAGTTCCGACTCGTGATCTCTCTACCTTATTTGAGCCTTGACTCGATTTCTTCATTTTCCTTTGTTGATCCGGGTTCCGACTCGTGATCTCTCTACTTTACTCAAGCCTTGACTCGAATTCTTCATTTTCCTTTGTTGATCCGGGTTCCGACTCGTGATCTCTCTACTTTACTCGAGCCTTGACTCGAACTCTTCATTTTCCTTTGTTGATCCGGGTTCCGACTCGTGATCTCTCTACTTTACTCGATCCTTGACTCAAACTCTTCATTTTCCTTTGTTGATCCGGGTTCCGACTCGTGATCTCTCTACTTTACTCGAGCCTTGACTCGAACAAATCATTTTCCTTTGTTGATCCGGGTTCCGACTCGAGATCTTTTCGAGCTTGTCATTCTCTTTTGTTGATCCGGGTTCCGACTCGTGATCTCATTACCTTACTCGAACCCTGAATCGAGTTCTTCATTTTCTTTTGTTGATCCGGGTTCCGACTCGAGATCTCTTTATCTTATCCAAGCTCTAATTCGAGTCCTTTATTTTCCTTTGTTGATCCGGGTTCCGACTCGTGATCTCATTATCTTATTTGAGCTCTGATTCGAGCCTTCCATTTTCCTCTGTTGATTCAGGTTCCGACTCATGATCTCTATATTTTATTCGAGCTCTGACTCGAACTCATCATTCTCTTTTATTGATCCAAGTCATTTCAATCATCAGGGTCTGTCAATTGCTCAAGTTTGACATTTTGCCCTCCAAATTCCAATTTAAATCTTCAAATCAGGCAATTCTCCAATTTCGACCTCTGGGTCACCCAATTTTCAATTCTCAATTTCAATTACCAATCTCAATTTCGACCTTCGGGTCAATCAATTTCCGATTCTCGACCTGCGGGTCAACCAATTTCCAATTTTCGACCTTCGGGTCAATCAATTTCCAAATTTCGACCTCTGGTCAAATCGATTCTCAATTTCGACCTTCGGGTCACACAATTTCGACCTTTAGGTCACTCAATTCTCAATTTTGACCTTCAGGTCACACAATTTCGACCTTTCGGTCAACCAATTCTCAATTTCGACCTTTGTGGTCAAATCAATTCTCAATTCCGACCATCAGGTCATCCAATTTCGACCTTCGGGTCATTCAATTTCCAGCAACCAATTTTTCATTTCGACCTTTGGGTCAATCAATCTCAATATCCAATTTCAATCATTTTCTCTTGCGAGAGACCCTTTTAGGGAGAGTTCGAGGGAGCTCGTTCTTTTCGCATGCTATCCAATTCGTTCACTTAGCCCTTTTTCAGGGAGAGTTTGAAGGGACTCGCGTCTTTGTGAACCGTTTGCAAAACAATTTCCAATTTCACACAAGAAACCCTTTTTAAGGGAGAGACTCGACGGAGACTCGTTTCCTTGTGACCCCCCCCCAATTTCATACTAGGCCATTTTTCGTCATGAAAAGACCCTCTTTGCAGGGAGAGTGTGATGGACTCGTTCCTTTCATGACCCAATTTTCAGACCTCACTATTATCGGCCCCCTTTCCATAAGAGAAGCCTAATATTAGGGAGCTTTGACGAAAGCTCAATTTCTCTTCGAAAGTTCGTTTTGCAAACACCTCCTCTTCAGGGAAGAGAGGAGTATTTCCCATTTCCCATTCAGGTAAGGGCTAAGCCTGAGTCTCTCTTTTTGGGGAAAAAGAGAGGAGAATTTTCGTCACGGATGCGTTGAGCCAGATTTCAAATACTCACTTTCACTAAGGATTTCAAGAAAATTTTGTCAATTTGTCAAATTATTTGCTGATTTCAGAATCTTTATTGCACTAGTCAGTTTACCCTCAGCATCATTTCCAAAAGAGCGAAGCTTTTGCGAAAAGGGATTCAAAATTCAAATTCTTTCTATTGGCCAACCAAAAGGATGAAGGATAAATCCTCGATATGGCCAGAAAAGAAGATTCAAGGTTATTGAAAAGCCGTAGATGATCGATATTGATCGCAGTCAATGGCGCATCGTTAAAGACTATTCTTGTAAGGACGAGGCAGTGGAAATATCCTGAGTGCTAGAAAAGAGAGAATTCACCCAAACCCTGTCTCCTCAGAATCACCTAAGCTGCAATTAAATATCCGCAAAAGGGATCTCTCACCTGTCGTCAAGATAAAGGCGAATTAGGCGAGTAGACCCCCGGGACCAAAGAAGATTCGAAACATCTCCAAGATGACGGAGTTGTGACGGATCCTTCCAGGGAAAGTCCAAAGCACTGTCGAGATGAAGGCAGATGCGATGAACCTCTCGACAATCCCTAAAAGATATTTAATTTCAGCTATCGCCCAAAGATCTCTGAACCCATCATCCAAGAAGGATCGAAACATCTCCAAGTTGAAGGAGTTTGTGACGTATCCTTCCCAAAAGAGAGAAAGAGAGGAAAAAGAAAGAGAGAAAAAGTCAGAACATCTCCAAAATGAAGGAGAATGTAGCAAAAACCCAGAGAGTCAAAAGAGTGCAGAAAGATTATCAAGAGAGAAACTCCCAGGATATCAAACTGCCAAATTTATCAAGAATCCTCTTTAACTTTGTGAAATTCTATTATCAATATTCTTTCATCAATTGCTTTCATAATATCAAATTCTCTTTCCTGCTCATATCAAGGAAATTGATAACTTCCTTGAAGAAGGTCAATTGCAAGCAATTTGGATTTCAAGTCTCGATTCTACAAAGTGAACCTTGTTTGGAGGTAATGCTTTGGGTAGAAAAGAAAGAATATCTTTGCAACAATGTGCAACATTTTCAAATATTTTGAATCAACAGCAAAATTTCCAACATTTTGACAATATTTTCTAGCTATCCTGACATGAAGTGAGAGCTCGATATCCGTCTTCGATGCATCCTGACACCAATTTTAAATCCCTCCTAAGGACTTGATTCCTTCCCTTCTTTGAGAGCATGAACTCTCAAATTTGCACACTTCCCTGTGTCCCCACTGTCCCACCATAGACAGTCCCATTTCGGTTCGAGGTCGAACCACCAATCATTTCTCGCAAA
This sequence comes from Nuphar pumila, assembly GCF_984573655.1. Lineage (NCBI taxonomy): Eukaryota > Viridiplantae > Streptophyta > Magnoliopsida > Nymphaeales > Nymphaeaceae > Nuphar > Nuphar pumila. Next base: position 30,055,591 of record NC_143262.1, on the reverse strand, counting down.
AGGCAATTTCAAAAGCTAATTTTAGTCTCAGTAATGAGACGCCCAAAACCAATCCCTTTTCAAGCTTTAGGGACCCCATTTTCCTTCCTTTTGCAAAAACCCTATTGGATTTATTGTGCAAAATCCAAAGGTTCCATCATGGTCTCTTCCTTCGAGGATTCCATTTCATTTTCCGCCCGATCAGGATAAGGGTATAAACCTGAGCCTCACTCAAAGAGGTATTCCATTTTCCGCCCGATCAGGATAAGGGTACAAACCTGAGCCTCAATCAAAGAGGTATTCCCATTTTCCACCCGATCAGGATAAGGGTACAAACCTGAGCCTCATCCAAAGAGGTATTTCATTTTCCGCCCGATCAGGATAAGGGTACAAACCTGAGCCTCGATCAAAGAGGTATTTCATTTTTCACCCGATCAGGATAAGGGTACAAACCTGAGCCTCATTCAAAGAGGTATTTCATTTTCCGCCCGATCAGGATAAGGGTACAAACCTGAGCCTCAATCAAAGAGGTATTTCATTTTCCACCCGATCAGGATAAGGGTACAAACCTGAGCCTCACTCAAAGAGGTATTTCACTTTCCGCCCGATCAGGATAAGGGTACAAACCTGAGCCTCGATCAAAGAGGTATTCCATTTTTCGCCCGATCAGGATAAGGGTACAAACCTGAGCCTCATTCAAAGAGGCATTTCATTTTCCGCCCAATTAGGTTAAGGGTACAAACCTGAGCCTCATTCAAAGAGGCATTCCATTTTCCGCCCGATCAGGATAAGGGTACAAACCTGAGCCTCAATCAAAGAGGTATTTCATTTTCCACCCGATCAGGATAAGGGTACAAATCTGAGCCTCACTCAAAGAGGTATTTCATCTTCCGCCCGATCAGGATAAGGGTACAAACCTGAGCCTCAATCAAAGAGGTATTTCATCTTCCGCCCGATCAGGTTAAGGGTGCAAACCTGAGTCTCATTTCGATATTCCATTCCCCAATCAGGTCAAGGGTCAAAACCTGAGCTTCGTTCCATGCGAGGTATTTCTGTCCCATCCAGGTTAAGGGCATAAACCTGAACTTCACTCTCATAGAGTGAATCTTTTCTCTCCATTCTTCGCTTCATATCTACCATCTTCCTCGGGCTAATTTCTTCACACCCAGTCAGATCCTTCTAACTGGGGCATTATTTTTATGTATAGCCCAAATTTGGTGTGTTTTCTTTGCCACTAAGCTCGGCCATGAGCCGACTTAGTAGCAAAGAGGGGCATCTGTAAACACCCCAAATTTTCACTCACCTCCCCAACATTTCCACCAAGCATCAACATCCAGCCTCTGAAATCGCTGGAGGGCAAAATGGTCATTTCTGAGCCCAGACCTTGCAAAAGTCTAAATTTCATCTGCAACTCTCAAAATTTCTCTATTTTGTCTCAGATAGTCAAAATCTTACTCCTGACAGAAGACAGGAATCCTCAAGTCTTGGTTCAAGATTCCATTTCATAAAACATGACATTGCATATCATTGCATGAGCATTTCAAATCACTGCACTGCACAACATGTCATTTCGAGGTCCAGAACTCTTGATTTCAAAATTTTAAATCCAGATTAGAATTTCAACTCTTTTCAAAATTGATTTCAAAACCCTGGGTCTTCAAAATTATCAATTTTTCCCATTTTACCCCCAGGACTCTGAATTTCAAAATATTTCCTCAGGAAAACCATCTGGATAATTTTCAATATGGATTTGAGTCACTTCACCTCAGATTTTGCCCTTTTTGACAATTTCAAATATCTTTCTTTTACAAAATCGCCCTACAAGGGCCAACTCTTTCCAAAATTCCTGTTTTGCCCATTAGTCCAAATTTTTATGAAAATTCCAAAAAGAAGTTATTGTTTTATCCTTATTTCAATAAAGAAGCAATGTGGGACCCACACTGAGGTGGTGTCACACAAGCTTTTCTTTTGAAAATTTGAATTTTGAAAAACCCAAAAATATAGGAACCTTGTCCCCTGGATTGGTGCCACTTGTCCTTTCTCTCTCCTCCCATTTACATGCCATGTGTCAGCATAGGGTTCACCTAGAGTTGGTGCCACATGTCACCTTCCCTCTTCTGCCACGTGTCAGTGTGGGGCTACCTTCAGAAGCCGCCACATGTCATCCCATTTATCTGCCATGTGTCACCCTATCCATCCTGCGCCATGTGTCATTTCAAAGACTACCAGGAGATGCCAAGTGTCATAGGTTGTCCTGTCTAGAAAAAGTGGAGTTTGTCTCCTCTGAGGTGGCGCCACTTGAAGTGTGTCTCCTGCAGGGGACACGTGTCAACCCCTCCTTCCTTCTAGAAAAGTAGCCTGACACATGTCCTCTCCCTACTTTTCTCAGAAAAGTAGGAGACATGTGTCACTCCTAAATTCCTACAGAAAAAGTAGGCTTGTCTCCTCTGAGGTGGCGCCATCTGGAGTGTCTCCTGTAGAGGACACATGGCAAGCTCTCATTTCCTCAGAAAAAGCAAGTGCCACGTGTCATTTTCTGCTTTCCTCAGAAAAACTAGAATTCAAATATTCAAAAATCCCCATAGGTGGCGAAAATCAAGAACTCCTACCTTTTTCATCCTGTCTGAGATGGCGCCACATGGCTTGGCCCACCTTCTCTCTCCCTCTGCCACGTGTCATTCTCTGCTTCTTTCAGAAAAAGTAGAGGACACATGTCTTCTCCCTACCTCTTTCAGAAAAGTAGGAGACACATGTCACTCCTGGCCTTCTTCAGAAAAAAAAGCAAACCATTTAAAATTCAAACAAGGCACTAGGTGGCAAAAATCCTGAGCTCTGATTTTTCCAGATGGCCTGAGATGGCGCCACACGTCCCTTTCCCTCCTTTTCCTCTTGCCACATGGCATTGTAGGAGCCACCCTGAGGTGGCGCCACATGTCCACCCTCCATTCCTCCAGGGCCAACCTCCATTTGAATTTCAAACTCCCCCCTGAGGTGGCGCCATTTGAGAAAGCCTCTCCAGACAGCTGACACTTGTCCGCCACATGTCCAGACCTCCCTGCACCAGAAAAAGTAGAAACCCCCCCCATGAGGTGGCGCATTTTGCTTCCTCCCTTCATGTTCTCCTGCCACATGGCATCGTAGGAGCCACTCTGAGGAAATGCCACATGTCAGCCCCTCTTTTCCTGCAGAAAAGCAAAATTTCAAACATTTGAACTCCCCAGAGGTGGCGCCACATGGCATGCCCCTACTGTTCCAACTTTACACCTCAGATCACCTTTTGAGGTGGCACCATTCCAGGACTCCACTTGGCTCCATTTTTATTTTTTACTTTATTTTTAATAAAGGTAGCCCACCATGAGGTGGCGCCACCTGAGGACTCCCTACAAAAGGTGAGTTTGAAATTCAAACTCCAAGAGAGCACCCTCTGAGGTGGCGCCTTCTGGGAGTTCCCTGCAGAGAGAATCAAGCAAACTTTTAAAAAAATTCCAAATCCCCCTGCTGAGGTGTCTCACCCACAAAATTTCCATTTTCTTTTATTTTTCTCAAAAATTAAAACACCTTTTGAGGTGGCGCCACCTGAGGGCTCCCTGCAGAAGACAAATTCGAATTTCAAACCCCTCAGATGACACCCCCTGAGATGGCGCCACATGGAGGGCTCAGATCCAGCCTGTTTGAATTTCAAAATTTTTCAGAAAAGTTATAAAAACAAGGGTTCACGCCCAGCCTAAAAGGGGATCATTTTTTAGCTCTGGTGAACTTGGAAAATCCGACCTAGCCTTCCTAAAATCCGATTTTGAAATTTGGAAATCGTGCCCCCTTTGGCGCATTGAAGAAGGTGGAGTAGAGCTCGTGCTGTGGCCAATTCAATTCCAACAGAGGTCGATTTTGGTGGACCATCCGAAGCTCGGAGTGAAGGACGAAGGAAGCTCGTGATAGCTGCCCCTTTCAAGAGCTCCTACGCTGCGTAACGAAGCAAGGTGCACTTCTTTTCCCATTGATTGGATTCAATAATTCGAATCGGGGGTCGTTTGAAGAAAGAGCTCATCCGAGGGATGGATTGAGCTATTCTCATAAAACGACATACATAAAAATGTTTCATTATGCTTCCTTGATGATTTTTAACATTCATATAGTTAGCTAGGTTTAATTTGCATTTTATTTCATTCATTTAGTACATTTCATGAATTAATTAGGATTAATTTAGCCTTTATTTCAATTCTGCTTATTTTCAGTAGGTCTCTGTTTTTGTCAGTCAGTCCACACGTCATTTCATGCATTTGTTTTTTATTAAAAATCACCAAAAAATCACGGAATGCGCCCTTAGGTGTCCCTGAAATTTTGCCAAAAATTCGGAGGTATTTGAATTTGTTTACTGCGGTAAACATTCAAAATGGGAAGTCGCGTTTTGTTACCCGGGATACATTTTGAAAATCATTTGCCGACTTGTAAAATCGAGATATCCCTCATGGGAGATCCGATTTTAGATCCGAAAGCTGTTCGGAAATAGGGAGAATGTCTATTTTTTAGTATGATTTTCTCAGATTTTTATGATTTTTTTTAATGTCTGACAAAAATCCGAGATGTCGGTACACGTGTCAGAGCCTAATTTGGGCCTCTGAGATCTTGGATCGACTTAGGGCTATGGTTTCTCTTTGTGTGTTGCTCCAAATCCGAAACCGTTAAAAGTGAAAGTGGTGTCCGAGATGTCCTCTATTTGAATCTGAAAGCCTGTAATTTTTAGAACAGTGTTGACCCCTGCTTCGGATTTTTCTTGTCAGCCCCCTGTTTTGCTACATTTGTCTGTTCTGTTAGTTTAGGCAGGAATAGTTATATTTTTGTCGGTGTTTATGTTGATCAAATGCCAAAGTCATAAACATGAAAGCTGTTTATGTAGGTGTCTTGCATAGCTCTGATTAATTTCATAAATTTATATGGCTGTTTTATATTTGGTTGGCATTTTACATCAGATTAAGGTGATTTTTACCTCTGTCAGAACTAAATCCCTGTTATTGAACTCACCATGGCTCAAATCCCGAGGCTGTAAAAACAAATAATGTTCCATTTCGGGTCTTTTAGCAGTATGAAAAATATCAAAAGTTTTCATGTTGTAAATCTTGCATTATCATGTTAAGCAATGCATTTGGTTCGGATCCATAGGCAAAATCCACCATTTTAGGACTTTCTTTGAATTGTAGCATTTAAATCATATCATTTCGTGATTTTTAGCATTCTAGGCTGTTTATCAGAGTAAGTAGATGCTTCATACCAAATTTGGTGCAATTTGGAATCCATTTGAGGTTTGGATCATCCATAATACCAAAACAGGGTCCCGCAGGACCCCGATCCAAGCGAAAAACAAGCGAAATTCGTTATTTTTGATAAATTGCAAAATGTAAAATTCTGATTTCACAGTCCTAATGTGTTTAGAAGCATGTCATATTGCATTTCATCATCATTGAATTCAATTTAAATTTCGAAATCCCAATTTTACTAAGTTTTCCTTCAAAAAACCCTGATTTTAAAGGTGTAACTTTAATTTTAGGGGTATTTTGGTCATTTTGACCCCAATTCCGAATTTCAAACTGTTTTCCACTAAATTCCCTGCATTTACATCATTTCAAAATATCAAGAAAGCATGAAAATAGGGTTTATATCCAATTAAGTCCAATAATTTCATAATATTATTGGAAAATCTTGGAAAAACCCACATATTTGAGCTAACTTTATTTCAAGCTTGGCAGGGACATTCCAAAGAAGGAGCTGAAGTCTGCAAATTTCTTTTATTTCCTTTATTTAGTGATGTAATAATGTAAATTTTGGAATAAGAGATTTAATTTCCTGCTTAGACTAGGATGCATATCATATAGTTTGAATTTATGCTATATCCTGATTATATGATTCATGCATTTTATTTTAAAAGCACTATGGATGTTCACGAATGGCACGTGCACCAACTCTTATGGAGTTGATGGACTCGGTGGGATCCATATTTACGGCCCTAGTCGGAATATGGACGAGACCCAGATCCGTCATCTTTCTACTAGTCACATTGAGCCTACACTCTTAGGCTATCTTAAAATGCACATCATATTTCCAAAGTTTTCAAAATCATGTGCATCAAATCAACTAAATTCTGAACATATTCATGGCCACAGTCAGAATATGTGAAGGATTTATCTTGACTTAATGCACATTTTTCCAACAAATCTCTTAGAAAATCTTTTCAAAGTGCATTCATTCACTTATGTCATTTGCATCATAAAATCATTGATTTTCTCAAGATTTTCTCAAGAAAACTTCATTCTCAAGAAATCGATTTCTCAAGAAATTCTAAGGATTTTTCAAAATTGGTTTTTCCAAGAAAAGTTTTTCCACAATTTTCCCAGGAAAATGATATTTTCTTAAGATATTCAAAAGAGTTTTCCAATCTTTCTTCAAGATCCAAAATCGATTTCCAAGTATTTAAAAAGGTAAAATTCCCAGGATTTCGATTCCACAAGTTTTGAATTTCCTTCTCCAATGAGCTTTTCTATAAATCTTCCATCATTTTCCTAAGAAAACTCTCAAAGTCCAAGTTTTCCTAAGAAGTGCTTCCCTTTTCAAAAAGTCCATCTTTTCTTAAGAATCACTTCCATTTTCCCAAGATTTTCAACTATTTTTGATTTTTCCACATCTTTATAAGCTTTCTCATGTTTTCAAAAACCCCTTTTTTTTATCTGAGTTTCCTGAGAAATTGACCTTTTTCCTGAGAGATTCTTTCCAACTCCAAAGTTTTTCTAAGCATACATCATGTTTTCCAACTGGCATTTTCCAAAATCTCATAGCACATGCCTGAATTCTCTATGCATTTAGGATAGAACATAACTTTGATAATTTCGCTAAGTCAAGCATAGTTTTGGTCCTTGGTTCGATTACCCCTGTTAAAGGCGGCAGGAACGGTCGAACCTCGTACTGACAGGTCGAGCCCCATCCCATGGATTTTCCCGCAATTTTCAAAAACGGAGGCGAGTATTTCAAAACAATTTCCAAAATTCGGTCAAAGTTTGAAGCGCGAAAGCGTTTCCTCTTTCTCTCTTCCGCAAGGAAGGGAAGACGGGGGAAAAATTTCGCGACGAAAACACAGTACGAGCACTGGGTTTTAAAAGGTTACCAGTACGAGCACTGGGTTTTAAAAGGTTACCAGTACGAGCACTAGGTTTTAAAAGGTTACCAGTACGAGCACTGGGTTTTAAAAGGTTACCAGTACGAGCACTGGGTTTTAAAAGGTTACCAGTACGAGCACTAGGTTTTAAAAGATTACCAGTACGAGCACTGGGTTTTAAAAGATTACCAGTACGAGCACTAGGTTTTGAAGGATTACCAGTATGAGCACTGGGTTTTAAAAGATTACCAGTACAAGCACTGGATTTTGAAAGGTTACCAGCACGAGCACTGGGTTTTGAAAGATTGCCAGTACGAGCGCTGGATTTTGGAAGGTTACCAGTACGAGCACTGGATTTAAAAAAGTACCTGCATGAATGCTGGGCTTTGAAAAAGTCTGACCAATGAATACTGAATTTAGAAAGTTCGGCCAGTGAAAACCAGATTTAGGAAGTTCGACCAGTAAAAACCGGATTTAAGAAGTTCAACCAGTGAAAACTGGATTTAGAAAGTTTGCTTCACCCGAAGGTTGACCGGTAAAAATGGTTTTGATAAAAACTCAGCCCGCAGGACGAACTTGAAAAAGGTTGGTGTTTAGAAAGCGCTTGATGATTGTAATGTGAGATTTTCAAACTTTTACCCTCACGCTGACCTAGACAAATGTCAGGGTCTCAGGATTTATCCCTTATCCTGAATGGGTAATCGATGCAAATGCAAATTGATGCAGATGAATGCGAATGAATATATGCAAATGCACATGAATGTAAATGGGTGCACATGCGTGCACAAGTGCGTGAAATGAGAGATTTGTTCATCCTGCCTGCATACAGAAAGTTTTGAAGATAAAATGAAAATTTTAAAAATGCCCCAGTGTAACTGGGAAAGAAGAATTTGAACAAAAGGATAAATGATTGATGTTTGAGGAGCGCTCCCTGAAGGTGACACGACAATTGGCTTTTGATTGATTCAGAAGAGACTCTGAAGAGGTCATTCCTCATAAAAGAACATTTTGCCGAGGAGAATAATAAAAAAAATGGCACCGAGCTTGCGAGAAAAACTGACAACTTTATTGATGTATTGAAGGAAAGGTAACAAATAGAGGAAAGACAGACGAGATTACATCATCCCTTTGAAATAATAAAAGCAAGATGAGAAATTAGAAAAGTGCTAGTGTTATCAATTTTTTGAATGATTGGGGAGAAACATGATCAGGATGAATGGTCCTCCTTTTCATCTCCAACGAGAATATTCTTGTCAATGACGTCTTGGATAATATTTTTAAGGACAAAACAATGCTCGGTATCGTGACCCATTGCCCGATGAAATTTGCAGAACTGATCTTTAAACCTTCCCATGGTCATAGGAGGATTTGCTATCTTGGGGAGTCCAACCTTCCCTTTGGCTATCATGTATTCCAGAACTTGCTCCAGTGGCTGTTCTAAGGGAGTAAAATTGTGATCGTACCCCCAACCATCATGCTTTGGTTTTCCTTGGAATTTTAATTCGAATTGGACACTTGAGGAAGACTTGTCATCTCGCTTGTCCATTTTATCCTTCCGACTTGCGAGGTCATTTTTCTTTGAGTTTGGATTTCCTGAGCCTCTAGTATGATTTTTTCTACCTCCTCTTTTGTTTTGTCCATTGCTACTTCTGGTAGAATTGGTAGAAAATATGGAGTGAGCCTTCAGAGACCCGACTGTATCTTTTGTGTGCATGTATTCCAAGAAACTCTCGAGTATTTGATCTAACAGGGCCATCTTGTGGTCCTAGTTTGGATCATCACGTTGCATCTCTTGTCGAGTACTTGATTTTTGCTGAGACTTGGATAAGACAGTTGACCAGTACTCTTTCTCATTTTCAATGAAGAGATTCTTGTCGATATGATCTTGGACGATATTTTTAAAGATGAAACAATGTTCAATATCGTGCCCCGTTGTTTGGTGGAATTTGTAGAAGCGGTCTTTCCATTTCCCTAGGGCGACCAGAGGATTAGCAATTCTTGGAAGCTTAACCATTCCTTTGCTCAGCATGTATTTAAGGACCTCTTCGAGGGGCTGATCTAGAGGAGTGAATTCGCGATCGTAACCCCAACCGTCATGCTTTTTCTTCTCTTTCTGTTGACTCAATTTTTCACTCTGCTTTAAAGATTTCTCTTTCTGACTTGTATGATTGCCCTTGTTATCCTTGCACCCCTCGCGGTGGGCCTTAACAGAATTTGTCTTTTTTGAATCTTGATTATTCCTGACGGGAGTGATGCTCTTGTAGAAATCTTTGCTCCTGAAGACCTTCTTGCCCTTGTCGCGGGCTTGCAAATCTTTAATCTTCTTTGCCATTTCCTTCAGCTGTATTTGGAACGGATCATCCATTGCTTGATTTTTCCCTTTATAGGTTGTCCCTTGCCTATGAGGGGATCTTTGAAGTGCTTGCCAGACTTCATACTCTTTATCAGTGCCGCCTACTGATTCTGACTCATCAGATGTATCCTTGTGTTGGATATATTTCTTGGATAGTTTTAAAACTTTCTTGGCTGACCGGCCTTTTGCCCTCTGCTTGACCTGGATCTTTTCTGTACTAGCTTCAGCTTGTTCTGTCAACATTTTGGTCATCATCTCTTTGAACATAGCATATATCTGAGGATCAACATCATCCTCTGCTTGCTGACCTTGACTTCTGACTGATCGGGGTGAGTCCATTTCCTCTTCTGAAGTGACTGAGTATGCAACGCCTTCAACTGATGAGGTTTTCTTTTCGGACCTTGTCTGACCCATCGAGTATCACAAATGCTCTCCTGGATATTACTGATGCTCTCTGCAGGGCAGAACTAATGGTTAGGCTTTTGAAGGAAATTTGGTTTGGAGGAAAATATTTGTTGAGAATTTTGGTAGACAATTGAAATAATATCCCATTACTAGGGATTGAGTCGTCGCTGGGATTACGACAATTGCGTTGCTATTCTTTGCAAGATAAACAACTGAAAATATGCCTTGTTATCTAGGCGAGGTCGTCAAACCAATGTAAAATAAAGGAGTTTTTATTGAGAGGAAAAACATGATTTTATCAATAATACACTTGACAGAGGGGAGGGGGACAGACAATTTTCCACCACTCTACAAAATCAGAAGACATACGAGGACCAGGAAAAATAGTGAGAGTAACAAAGGAATCCCAGCCATGTCTGGCAGAATGGTATGCTCCGGACCACTGATCTGATGCGAGGTTGAATTCTGGCAGAACCCCTGCTAGTGGACGAATCTCTACGCGCTTCTGCCTCTGAGAGAACTGCCTGACACACCGCTCTGGATGATAGTATGCGCAGAAGAAGGGGCCAAGTAGTCTGAATCGCTTGCCATAAGCATAAGTGTATCTGGGAGGTGATTCCTGACGATCAAAGTACTCCCATACGACCTCTTCCTCCTGAAGGTTGTCGATCAAGAACCGGTATCGCGCAACTGGAAGAAGCTTTTCACCATTGTATTTGAAGGAACTGGCTCGGACTGGCACATGCCGGAGGAACCAAGACTGCAAGGCATAGGTGCACCCTTCGACTAGGATCGACTCTCCGAGTGTGAAACGGATCAACCCTTGGTATAGAAAGGCCAGTGCGGCCATGGCAATCGAGAGGCGGCTGGTCTGTCGACTTCCCCATCTCCTTAGAAGCTGAACTATTCTGATATCTATGTAATTTCGTCCGTCGGGAAAGAAAGCCAATCCCACCATGCACAGAACCATCGCATGCTGAATTCTCTCTCGAGCTGTCCTAGACAACGAACTGACTTCCACAAATGTCCCATGCTGTATGTAGATTTCGAGCAAATCCACATATTCATTTTCATCTTCTTCAATCAGAGGCCAAGACTTGCGTCCTGTCATGCGAGCTAAGGCATCCTTAGGGTTCAGACCCTTAACATTAATCAGAAACTGTTTCTCCAATGGATCTCCAGGCTGACCGGCTGGCTCGGGCAATCCCATGATCTCTGAAAATTCATCCATCAGCACTATCATCTCGCCCCACGGGAACCAGAAGGTAGAAGTGCTCGGATTCCACCGTTCTGCTAGTGCATGAATCAAGTTGCCGTTGACTGTCTGCTTTCCCACTGCGGACGCCAGTTCCAATCCACACTCGTCCAGATGGTCCAGAAACATACGAGAGAAGTTCTTGAACCATGAATAATACCACCGGGGAAAGAAGGATCCGGTGCTGAGGACTCGATGTTCGGGAAGACTTTGTCGCACCTCGTAGGAGATGTGACCCTCAGGGAAGACTGAATCAAGCTGACTGGATGCCATCGAATTGAAAGACATGAAAATTGGAATAAGACTTGGAAAATACAGGAATTTTGAGGAAAATGCAGGCAGGATAAAAATAAAGCAGGAAATTCGAGATCCAGAAGACAGGAAAGATGGGAAATCACCTGGAGTTTTGAAGAAAATGGAGGAATTTTATGAAAATCGTCCAGAGTTTAATGAAATATAAGGAAGTACTTTATAAAATGAAGTGTTTTGAAAATCGTCCAGGATTTAAAACATGGACAGTACATGGACATGGACTGGGGAATTTTGAAAAATCGTCTAGTATTTTTAGAAAATATGACTATAACATATTCAATCACATTCTGCACAAACAAGTATGCACATACAACATTCCCTAAAAGCTGACTCTAGATGCAAAAACTTTAAAATAGCTGTAGGACCTTAATCCTTACTCTAAGGTTCAGATCAACTGTATCCAATCCAGTTATGCCTATATACTCAAGCCAAGGCTCGATGTACGTGGCATAAAATCAATTTCTCCGGTTCTAGGTTCAAGTTTTCCAACATCCTTGAGCACCTGCCGATATACGTTGGACTATGGCCCTTGGTACGTGGCAGGGGGGTTTTCACCCAAATAAGTGGCCCAGTTGTGAGGCTCTGTCCCGAACTATGGTTCTGGAAGAGAGCCCAGCAACGTGAAGACCGGGACAATATAGGTGGGGTGGTTTTTGAAAAACATGAGCACATGCAATCAAACAGAAGGCTCTAAGTCCTAAAGAGATAGAATTTTGAAATATTTGAAGAAGCAAACATTGTTTTCATACAATTCCTAAATTGAGGAGTGTTGTATTAGACCTAAGTCTATGTGAGCATAAATAATTCTCCTCAATATGGTCCTACCAAACCATACCTAGTCTATATGCATTCCATGTCAGCTGGGTTCAAGTCTAGGCTCCTAGGTTCACATGATATCATAAAGCAAAGCTGACATTCCATGGAAATCGATTTTGACAATTTGAACTAAGTAGAGCATTAGATTGATCAGGCAAAGACAAGTCCCATCACGGTCGCCAAACCTGTTATCATCGCAAAATTTTTACTTTTGCAAATCAAACTGACCTTTGAAAAAGTTTTTGAAAATAACTCGCCTCCGTTTTAAAATGCGGGAAAATTCCGTAGAATGGGACTCGCCTGTCGGTACGAGGTTCAACCGTTCCTGCCACCTTTAACAGGGGTAATTGAACCAAGGATCAATCTTATGCTCTACTCTATTCAATTTGTCTAAATCATATTCTAATTTCTAAATGCACATAGAATCAGGCATGTGCTATGAATTTTCAAAAAATGCACATTTTGAAACCATGATGTTTGCTTTGAATGATTGAAATATTTAGAAAATGTAAATCTTGGAAATGATATCACATGGAAAATCGTGAATTGGGATTTGAAATATACTTCTGAGAGAAGTAAAAATCGATTTTGAGGAATCCTTGACATTTGGTGAAAATCGATTCTGAGCGACTTGGTTTCTCTGAATTCAAACTTGGAAATTGAAATTCTAACTTAGAAAATTTGAATTTGGAACTTGGGAAATACTTGAAATATCCTTTGAAATTCAATGTCTTTGGGAAAATCGATTTTGCTATAAGACTTAGGAGATTTTGAGAAAATGAACTTCTTTGAATTGAGATTGGAATTGGCAAATGCATGAAATGAATGAATATGGATTTAAGGAATTGAGAAATACTTTTTGTATTTTTGAGAAATGCAGTGCATTTTGAAGTTAGCCTAAGAGTGTAGGCTGAATGTGGCTAATGTGAAGATCATAAATCTAAGTATCATTCATATTCTGACTATGGCCATAAATACAAATTCCACCAAGTTTATAAACTTTATAGAAGCTAGTGCATGTGCCATTCGTGTAGACCATGGTGAATTTGTAAAAATATGCATGAATCATCATCCATCACACATTAAAATTATAAAAATAAGCTATATGCAATGCAACCTAAGCTAAGCAGGAAATGTAAATTCTTATTCCAAAGTTTAATTACAAATTACATCACTATTGAAATTTAAATACATGGAAAATAAAGTCTTCAATGTACCTACAAAACTAGAAAACTTGGTTAATGAAAATATGTTGGCTTTTCTAGATTTATCCAACAATATCAGGAAATTGTGGGATTTTGCTAGATATAAGCCTTTTTGCCATGATTCCCTTAAATAAAAAATGATAAAGTATAAAATTGAATAAATAAGGAAGATAAAATATGAAAATTCGAAATTGGGGTCCAAATGACCAAAATACCCCTAATAACAAGACTATGGTCTTGAAATTAGGGTTTTTAAAAAGATATTTTGATAAAATGCAAGTTTTGAAATTTGAATGTAATAAACTAAGCTAAATATGATGTGACATGCTTAAAAATATGAAAATTAAGGTTAGGGATTTCGAAATTTAGGTCAAATGACCAAATTGCCCCCAATAGCAAGACTATGGCCTTGAAATCAGGGTTTTTAGAAAGAGATTTTGGTAAAAACTTAGGTTTTATGCACTAAATGAAATCAAATAAGCACAAAATTAAACCTAAAGCATCCTAATATGATTATGAACATGATTAAACCCTAAAAATATATGCTTATGCACGAAAATCCAACAATATCACAAAAACTGTGATTTTAGCAGTGTTTTTGGATCTTTCAGGAACCCGGTTTTGTAATTTGCTCAATTCAGCCATCAAATGGATTCCAAAATCCATAAAAATTGGTACCTGCACTTGTTATAACCTTAATATCGAATTGGAATTATAAAAATAATTTTTTGACATTACATTAATACGAAAATTGCATTAAACCCTTAAAATATGCTATTTTTGACCTAATTCACCAACCAGTCTCAGTCCAAGACCTGAACCAGGGGTCAAATCTCCATGGAAATTTATGAAATTTTACAGAGACTGACTAGAAAGAAAAACAGAGATTTCCCAATTTACAGATCGGAAAAATCATCTCCGGTTAGGGAGAAACCTTTCCGGCAATCTGAGCTAAAATATATCACTTTTAACAGGGATTAAAACAGCTATTCCAGATTGAAAATACAGACATAAATAGCAATTCTAAACAAAAATCTCTGAAATTTTAGTGGTGAACAGTAGACAAAAAAAATAACAATACTCACTTTTTACAGATCTAAAATCGGATCTGTGGTTTGGGATTTATGACTAACACAAGTCTGATTAGGGTTTTGGTAAACCCTAACGAGTTTTAAATTTAAAAACAGATTCTCTAAAAAGGGAAAAATACTAAACAGTGATAAAAAAATCCGAAAATTTCACAGCAGACAGATCTACTCAATGTGAATCTATAGCACTTTACAGATTTAAAATCGGATATAAGATGAGAGAAATATCATAACAGCAAGTTACCTTCTTGATTTTAACCACAATTTTAAAGCTTTAAAAACCCGATTTGATGTCTGATTTTTTTGACAAGGTTCCCGAGATCCAAAACCTCTGATTTTTCTATAGTAACTCAATAACTCATGCATGCATCACATATAAAAAAATCAGAAATAAACAATGAGTACTTTAATCCAAAATAACATTATCTTTACTGATCTAAACCTAAAACACACAGAAATTTAAGAAACTTGAAAAACCATGCATTAACTAATGTAAATAAATAAAATAAACCATAAACAATAAAAAAAAACTTATTTCTATGCTATAGAACATAAAAAAAACATGAATAAACCATGAAAATAAATTAAAAACAGGGAATCAATGGCTGGAATTTGATATCACCTTTAAAACATAGATTTAACCCATTAAAAAGGGTAAATCATATATTTTATTGGTTAATAATGCAAAGAATCATGTTAAAATCAATTCTAATGGATTAAAATCTCTGTAAATTATACAAAACAGGGTTAGATCACCTTCTTGGATTGTTCTTGCTGGTTCTTGAGGTGAAACCATGGTTGATCTTCCATAAGGAGGGGTGTCCAAGCCTAAATCTAGGTTTAAAGCATTAAAAAGCATTAAATAAAATAAGAAAAGTGAAGAGGTTCATACCTTGGAGTTGCAGCAATGAAGGAAGGGCTGGAGAGGAGAGAGAAGCTCCAAGAATCCAATAAGAGAGAGATGGGAAAATTGACCCCCCTTATGCCTCTATTTATAATAAAAAAAATTAGGTTTAAAAATTGACAATTTTGAAAATTTTGGACTCTAAAGGGGGGGCGATTTTGGGGTGGAGTTACCTAACTACCCCTAGTCTAAATTATCCTAAATAGTTCCTACTTAACCCCTAGCTAAACGTAAGAATCCCCCAAATGTGGTGCCACTTGGCATTCTCTCACATTGGGTTTTTAAAACACTTTTAAAAACCTTTAAAAACACTAGTTTTAAAAACTAACTTTCAAAAATGAGTTTTTTAAAATGGTTTTGACTCTTCTAAACCTCTAACACTAACCAAGACATCAACTAACCCTAGTCTAGCCCTGACTTACTCGAATATGGCGCCACCCCGAGTGGGCCCTACTTGAGTTTTTCAAAAAGCGATTTTAAAACTTGAAATTGAAGGAGTTTTCAAAAGATTTTCAAAAGTAAACTTAAAATTAGGATTTTTGAAATGGCATAAGGTCCTAACTGAGTTAGAATTCCTCTGGATATGGTGCCAACTGAGTGGGCCCACATCGAATTTTGAACATTTTTGAAATAAACACTGAAAATGGCTTTGAAAAGGGGTTAAAATCAGTATTTGAAATTCAAGATCTTTGAAAATAGGGTCTCAAGCGAACTGAAACTCCAGGTTAGAGTCCTGAACTCTTAGGACTCTGAGATTTTAGATTTTAAAAGCCAAATGAAAGAATTTTCAAAAGATTTTATCAAGAAATGATGAAATAAGTCAGAAAACACAGTCAGGGTTAGACTCCCAACTCGACCGAACTCTAAAATAGAGTCCTGAACTAACTGGACTCTGTGAAATGACCTAAATTTCGAAAACAAACGAAAAAGATTGAGAATGGAAGTAAAACAGACTTAAAAACCAAACTTCTGACCGGATTAGGACTCTGAGACAGAGTCCTGATCGGACTGAAACTTTCAAAAATTTGAGAAATTTGATGAATAGAGGCATTCAGAAGCGACACCATCTAAATGGGTCTCATCTGTGAATTGAATCGATTAAAGTTTGAATTTGAAAGGAATTCAGATTGTTTTTTGAGAAAATATTTCGAAATACAAAGTCCTGGGGTTTGAAAATGACAGAGTATTGAATAAAAACCCAAGTTTTGAAATTGATTTTGAAATAAAGCTTTAAAATTCAAATCTGGATTGAATGTTTTGAAATAGGAGTGCTGGATCTCGAAAATGAGATGCAATGTCATACAATGCTATGCAGAATGCGTGCAATGACATGCAATGATCTGTGATGACTTATGAAATGGACAAACACTGGATGAAGGTAAAAATTTGGTGTGTTTACAAGGATCCAGAACCAATTTCACTTTGGATCTTAGACTTCAGATCCAATTTTCCATTCTAGGATCTAGAGTCCAACTCTACATCGGATCTTAGACTTTAGATCCAAATCCCCTTTAGGATCCAGAATCCAACTCTACATTGGATCTCAGACTTCAGATCCAGTTCCATTTTAGGATCCAGAACTCAATCACATGTTGGATCTTAGACTTCTGATCCAAACCCATCTTAGGATCCAGAACCTAATTTTATCTCGGATCTGAGATCTCAAATCTTAAATCCATCTTTAGATCCAACTCCATTCCCAATTCTAGATTTCAAATCCAATTCCATTTTCAGATCTCATCTGAACTCCCTAAATCAATTTCTATTCTTAAATACCATTTGAGTTCCTCAATCTATTCCAATTTAAAACTTCAAAATCTAAATTCAAGTATTCATTTCCTTTCCTAAAATCAAATTCAAAGTTCAAAGTCCATTTCTGACTTTGAAACTTCATTTCCTTTCGTTTTAAAACTTCAAGTCATTCCTTCTTATTTATTCTTCCGAATCCTGATTTATTTCAAAGACTTAGAACTCCTCTGATCTATCTCAAGTTCTAAGTTAGATTCAATCATTTCTTCACTCCTTTACCAAGTTCATCTCAGAATACTTGGAAATTTTCAAAACATCTTTTAAAAGGAGCATACATTCTTGCATTACACAAGCATGGTTCATTGTGCATTTAGAGTTAGAATAAATTCTTAGATTATATTTAGGCAAAGCAAAAGGCATAGATTCGATCCTTGGTTCGATTACCCCTGGTAAAGGCGTCAGGAACGGTCGAACCTTGTATCGATGAGCGAATCCCGTCTCTCCATTTTCCCCGCAAATTTTTCAAAACGGAGGCGAGTAATTTTCTAAATGTTTTCAAATAAAGGTCAAGTGAGACTACGCAAAATAGTTCCTCTTTTCTCTCTATCCTTCTTTGTTCTCTCTTTCTTTTCTTTCTTTTTATTTTTCTCCCTTCAAAAAGGAGGAGAATAGAGGTTGGAAAAGGAAAAGAGAAGGAAGAAAGAGAAAATAACAAGAGAAAGGAAAAATTTTGCGATGATCACAGGTTTGGCGACCGTGATGGGACCTCGTCTTCGTCCGGTTGGATCTATGCCTTTGCTTTGCTTTTATATAATCTAAGTCTTTATTCTAACATATGTCAGCTACATTTTCCATGCAAACCTTAGGAGCCTAGATTTGGTCCTAAAGCTGACATCATTACATATAGGATCTATGTATGGTTTGGTAGGACCATATTGAGGAGATTATATCCATGTTCACATCAGACTTAGGTCTTAAATACAACTCTCCTCAATTTTAGGGATTGAATGCAAACAATGTATGCAAGTGTATGCTTCTTCTTATTTAAATCTATCTCTTTAGGACTTGCATTAGAGCCTTCTGGTTTTATCTGCATGTGATCATGTTTTTGAAAACATCCCTACCTATATTGTCCCGGTCTTAACGTTGCTGGGCTGTCTCACTGAACCATAGTTTGGGAGAGAGCCTCACAACTGGACCACTTATTTGGGTTCACGCCCCTCTACCACGTACCTAAGGGCCATAGTCCGAGGTATATAGGTAGGTGCTCAAGGATGTTGGGAAGCCCTTACCTTAGAACCGGAGAAATATCTTATATGCCACGTACTTCGAGCTTTGGCTTGAGTATATCGGCATACCTTGATTGGAATCAGATGATCTGAACCATAGAGTCAGGATTAAGGTCCTACAAGCTATTTCAAATATTGCATATAGAGTCAGACTTTAGGGAGTGCTGTGTGCGCATCCTTGTTTGTGCAGCTATGATTATGCGATATTTTCCTTGTGTTCTCCTATATCGACCTCTTTTAAAACCCTGGGTGTACTCTTTAAAACTTCCTCTATTTTCAAAGACCCTAGGTGCATACTTTTTCCTTTGCCTATATTCTTTTCCCCTTTTATATGTCAAACTTTTCTTAAAAACCCTGGAAAGTCTTTTTCAAACCCCCTGTTCTTTCCAAAATTTCCAGATTAATGTTTGACCCCTTCTTTCATCGAAAAGTCTATCCGTAAGTCCTGCATTCTATCTGACCCTTTTCCTTGTTGCCTCAGCATCACTCCGATGGCATCAGAATCTCCCGATGCTATCTTTCCTTGGGATCATGTCTTCTATCAAATAAAGGATGAAACCCCAGATCATCGGGTCATTCAGTCTCGTACCTTCTTCCCTCGGTGGTACTATTCTTGGTTCACCGCCTTCTCGCGTATGTTCCCAGACCATTTGGACGATTGTGGATTGGAGATGGCATCGGCAGTCGGCAAGCGAACCATCAACGACAGTCTAATTCAAGCTATGGCAGAGCGATGAAATCCGCGTACCTGCACGTTTTGGTTTCCGTGGGGAGAGATGACTATGCTAATGGACGAGTTCAATGATATCATGGGATTGCCAGAACCAGCTGGTCAGCCAGATGATCCGGTCGAGCAACAATTCTTGATCAATGTCAAAGGGGTAGATGTTCGAGAAGCATTGGCCAGAGCCACAGGGAGCAGATCCTGGCCTCTCACAGAGATCAGCGGAAGTCAGTTCATCGATCTGTTCAAACTCTACAACAAATATGGGGCCTACGAAGAAATCGATACCTTATCTCGAGCAGCGAAAGAAAGAATCCAACATGCCATGGTCCTATGCACAGTGGGGCTGACATTCTTTCAGGATGGTCAGAATTTCATCGATGTCAGAGTCGCCCAACTTTTTCGAAGATGGGGAAGCAAGCAGACCCGTCAGCTTTCAATATCCATGGCAGCTCTAGCTTTTCTCTACAGAGGTTTGGCTCGATTTTCCCTCGGAGAGACCATTTTGGTAGAAGGGTGCACGTACGCCTTGCAGTCGTGGTTCCTGCGGCATGTACCGTCAAAAGCCAGTTCTTTCAGATTCAGCAACAAGCAGCCAAAGTCAGCCATTCAGTGCCGAGCTTTGATCGAGAAACTGCATAAGGAGGAAATCATTTGGGACTTCTTCGACAGAAGAGAGACCGTTCCTCACTACACCTATGCTCGTGACAAGCGTTACAAACTGCTCGGTCCGTTCTTCTGCGTAGACTATCAGCCAGAGAGATGTCTCAGACAGTTTTCGCAGCGGCAGGTTCGTGCCAACACTCGCTTCCCGACAGGCCGCATGCCAGAGTTCGATCTACGGTCAGATCAGTGGTCTAGAGCATACCACGTCGCCAAATACACTTGGAACTCCTTTATTCCTTTGTCTATATTTCTTGGTCCTAATGTATCATCAGAATATCGAGAATGGTGGCAAACTGTCTGCCCACCTTCTCTTTGTATTTAAATTTTGTCATCAATGAAAAATGCAAACTTTTATTCTGATAAAAAAGCTCTTATGGCCAAATCTTATTTTATTTTCATATAGTTACGAATTCATCCCCAGTGATGAGACCCATTTTATATATTCTTTCTTCAAATTATCCCTCGTCATGATGGACGACCTCGCCTCGGTCATAAGGCACATTTTTGTCACCATAAAAGAGGTGACACAATCATCGCAAAAATTTGTGATGACCCAATCCCTGGTGATGGGATAACTTATCTAAAATATCTATCAATTCCTTCCCTCATGTCTTTTCCTAAAAATCACATTTTCAAAAAAAAAAATTTCCTCCGAATCCTAACCATTCCTTTTACCTTCTCAGGAAATCACTGGCATTGGCAAAATAGTTGTAACGAGGGCAGGAAAAGAAACAGTTCCTCAACAAAGCGATAGTGAGGCCGGAGGGATGGATTCCCCCAAATCAGTCAGGGGACAGAATCAGAATCAAGCAGATGATATAGATCCAGCCATGTATAATCTATTCAAAAGAATGATGACCAAAATGATGGCTGAGCAGGCCGAGGCTAGTCAGAAAGAAGTTGCTCCAAAAAGCAAGCCAAAGAAGAAGGCTGTAAAGAAGCCAGTCCGGATTGTTAGAAAGCAAGTACAGCCCGACACCACTTCTGAAGAAACAGAATCAGTTGAGGAATCAGAAGAGGAAGAGCAGTATGTTTATCATCAGAATCCTCCACCGCAGTTGGTAAAAACCACTGCAGAGCCCGAATCAATCAATAAGCCTGTTCCAACTAATGACCCGATGCAAGAGCAGATGAAAGAAATGAATCGGGCCATCAAGGATATTCAGGCTAAAAGCAAGGGCAAGCAGACCTACTCCGGTGAAGATTTTTACCATGGTCTAGACGGGGATGACAATTTGGAGAATCTCCCTCGCAAGTTCCTTAAATTCGACGGAACTAGCAACCCCAAGGCTCATTTGGCCACCTTTTATGCCGAATGCGGCCGTTTCAGGAAAGACAATCGGGCGTTATTCATATGCTTTTCTCGCAGCTTAGAAGGGGTAGCGGCCAGGTGGTATGCAGACCACATTAATCCTATCGAACTACGAGAGTTCGATAAAGTTGTCAACTTGTTCATTGAGCGCTTCATGTTTAATGTTGAAGCCTCACCAACCCTCAATCATCTGTATAATTTAAAACAGATGGAGAATGAGAAAGCCAGTGAATTCATCCACAGGTGGAGAAGCACCTGTAACAAAATGAAGGTTCCCATTCCGGAGGAGCACGCCCTGCAGATTATTCTGAATAATTTCGCTCAGCCTTTGAGGAACCTCATTTCCACTTCGCCTGCCAAGTCATTCATCAAATTGATTGAGAGAGCCGAGTGGCTCGAGACCGGCCTGGACAATGGTCTATACGAAGGATATCCTTTTGTCAGAGGAAATCCTGATCAAAAGAAAAAGGCGCACATCGCCTATGCCGCAGGATTGACAGATCAGGGCAACAGTGGTTCTGGCAGAAAGAAGAACAAGAAAGGCCGCAGCAAGAACTCAGGGCCTCCTAGGGCCGAAAGAGCAAACTCTGCAGCCCAGAAAGGAAAATTTATTAAGCCACAGCCTGTTCAGTCAGCACCTCAGCCAGAAGTGAAGCAGACAGAAAAGCC
The DNA here is from genome assembly GCF_984573655.1 of Nuphar pumila. Taxonomy (NCBI): domain Eukaryota; kingdom Viridiplantae; phylum Streptophyta; class Magnoliopsida; order Nymphaeales; family Nymphaeaceae; genus Nuphar; species Nuphar pumila. The sequence continues at coordinate 30,033,724 of NC_143262.1, read as the reverse complement.
GAAGCACGAAGGTTGGAGTTATGATCGGGAATTTTCAGCATTAGAGCAATCCCGCGAAGACATCTTGGAATATATGATGTCAAAAGGAATGATTAAACTTCCCAAGGTGGCGGATCCTCCCGTCGCTATGGGGAAGTGGACTGATAAATTATGCAAGTTCCACCGGACTGTGGGTCATGACACCGAGCACTGTTTTGTCCTCAAAAACATCATTCAGGATTGTATTGACAAAAACATGCCGATTGAGGACGAGGATGAGCAGCAACCAGAAATCTTGTTCAAACCATTCCCTAAACATTCACCTTCGGTCATCACAGAGCAAGCATTCTCTCTGCAAGGCAGTATTCAACCATGTTCCAGGCAGGACATTCAGGATCAACATCAGGTCCTAGTCCTTCGCCAGGCACGGTCATCCGTCAAGAGGGCGGATGTCACCCCATCTTCCAGTAAAACAACAAAGGTAACAACAGAGATTACCAAAGTGGTCCCCAGGATCCCGAAGCGCTTTATCAAGGCAGCTTCGAAGAAAGAAGAGGCTTCAGGGTCAGTTCAGAAGCCAATTACTGCATTATCCAACATCTCTATCTTGGACCTGACACACGCTTCATCTGAACACCAGCAAGTGCTAGAAGATCTTCTCAGAAAGATCAAAGTCAAGCCTAGCACGACTCCGCAAGATATGGCTCAGATCGTCAATCAGGCCATGACGAATGCACCAATCACCTTTTCCGATGAGGATTTGCCAAAGCCTCATTCGTTTCATAATAATGCCCTATACATAGTAGTGCGGACCAGGGGCATGACAGTCCCTCATGTGCTAGTCGACGAGGGCAGCAGCCTAAATATCTGTCCAGAGATGACGGCCAAGGCATTGGGCCTCAAAGAAGAGGAATACACCCCAGATCCGATCACGATCTACGGTTTTGATAACCATGGGCAGACAGCCAAGGGGAAGATATTTCTCGAAATCTTCATCAACTATTCGGTGCATGCTGTACTCTTCCATGTGGTCAATGTACCACCAACGTACAATCTGTTGCTGGGGCGCACCTGGATCCACAATGCCAATGCGGTCCCATCAACCTTGCACCAGTGTATCAAATGGTCGAAGGGGGGCATGATCACTACGGTCCTAGGAGAGGATCCGGAAGAACGACTCCCGCAGCCGATGATTCCCCGTCCCACTTTCACTGCCGACATCCCGAGCATCCGGGAAGCCGAAGAAATTGATCTAAGTGAAAGTCTGGATATGCTAAATTTGAAAGAAATCCAGCCGACAGAAAATGTCACCGCAGTTATTCAGTGGCAGGGACCTCGCTTCTTCAAATTAGGAGGACGCCTCGATTATACTTCATTCAAAGATCACCCGCTTTTTCCTCGATTCTCCAAATCAAGGAAAGGATTTGACCTCCTAATGAAGCACGGGTATCAGCCCTTCAGGGGCCTGGGCAAAGATGAAGACGACATCCTGGAGCCGATCATCCCCACTCAGCATGTCACCGGCGCAGGCTTGGGTTTCACAGGTCAGTCATCAGGCAGAAAGACCGTCTTCGTCAAGGGAGTTCAGTAATGAAGACAATGCCAGTGTTTTCTGTTCTCTTTCCTTTTCGTCATCTTGTAAGGGCAAGATCCGCCCCAGTTTCTTTCTTTTTCTCAAAACAACTGCTTGTAAATATCAAAGTTTACTCAATCAATGAAAAGTTTGTTTGCTTTGTTCATTTTGGTGTGCACAAATTCTCTGCTTATATCCTTATCTATGTTATCATTCTCTGTCTCTGTACAAAAGGCTATTTTTCGAACATTTTACCTTTTCTCAAAAGGCCTTCTTTTCACTTACAGGATTGCCAGGATCATGGCTCCTAAATCATTCAAAAAGCTCATTATCAATACCAACCTTTTTCAAAATAAAACAGCCAGAGCATGCAAAGCGAAGACAGGGGCAGAAGTCAGCAAAATGACAGAGCAGATTGAAGAGTTGGCAGAATTCGACTTGACAATTCAAGATTTGCCAGCATTCAGAAGCAGGATGAACCATCGCCGTTAGTTCAAGATCCAACAGAGGATGTCAATATTGGTTCAGAAGATGATCCAAGAATCCTCAAAATTGGTTCCAGTCTAAGTTTAGATGAGAAGGAAAGGCTCATCTACTTCCTCAAACAGCATCAGGAAGTCTTCGCTTGGACTTATGAAGATATGCCAGGTTTAGACTCTAAGTTAGTCGAGCATCGCCTTATGTTGAAGTCGGATTGCAAACCAATCAAACAGAAACTCAGAAAAATGGATCCTCGAGTGGCACCACAAGTTAAAGAAGGGCTTGAAGAGTTATTAAAAGCAGGGTTCATTCGGACCATCGAATACCCAGATTGGTTGGCGAACGTCGTGGCGGTTCCCAAAAAGAATGGCAAGGTTCGAATCTGCATCGATTTCAGAGATCTGAACAAGGCAACCCCGAAAGATGATTATCCACTCCCCAACATCGATCTTCTGATCGATAGCACGGCAGGCCATGCCATGTTCTCCTTCATGGATGGATACTCGGGCTACAATCAAATCAAATTGGCCGCTCGTGACCAATCCAAAACTTCTTTCACCACACCTTGGGGTACTTTTTGCTATACAGTCATGCCGTTTGGACTCAAGAATGCCGGGGCAACCTATCAGAGGGCTATGGCAGTGATCTTTTATGATCAGATGCACAAGAACATGGATGTCTACGTAGATGACATCCTGGTCAAATCTAAAGAAGGCGAGGATCATCTCGATGCTCTCAGCCAAGTCTTTGAAAGACTTATCCTCTACAAGTTGAGACTCAATCCGCAGAAATGTGTCTTCGGGGTAGAGTCAGGCAAGCTGCTTGGCTACATGATCAGCAAGAAAGGCATAGAGGTGGATCTTGCCAAGGCAAAGGCAATCATCGACATGCCGCCTCCCACCAATCTCAAAGAATTAAGGAGCCTTCAGGGGCGCATTCAGTCTATTCGACGTTTCATCTCAAATTTGGCCATGAGATGCGAGCCCTTCAATCACTTGCTAAGAAAAGAAGTGAAATTCAAGTGAGGATCAGAATGTCAGCTCTCATTTGAGCGCATCAAGCAGTATCTTCTCAACCCACCAGTTCTGAAGCCACCAGAACTCGGAAAGCCGCTGCTCTTGTATATTTCTGTCAACCACAATGCTTGTAGCGGATTTCTTGCGCAGTATGAGGAAGGAAGCCGGATAGAGCATGCCATCTACTACATCAGCAAGACCTTCATCGATTACGAGAAGAGATATTCTCAGATGGAAAAGACATGTCTAGCCTTAGTGTGGATGTGTCAGAAGCTAAGACATTATCTAATGGCATCAGAAATCAAGATCCTGTCAAGACTCAACCCTCTCAAATACATCCTTGAGCAGCCTTTTCTTACTGGACGGATTGCGAAATGGCAAGTCCTCCTGATGCAGTATGATTTGGAGTACGTTTCTCAGAAGTCAGTCAAGGGTCAGTCCATCGCAGATCAGTTGGCAGATTTCCCGTTAACAGAAGAAATCAAAGCGGAAGATGATTTTCTGGACGATCGAATTTGCAGTATTCAGGAATCTCCAGTTTGGACTCTATTCTTTGATGGAGCCAGAAATATGTCTGGTATAGGGTTTGGGATCTTGTTAATCACTCCTGAAAAGGAGATGCTCCCTTATTCCCTCAAGCTCAATTTCCAATGTACTCACAACATGGCTGAGTATGAAGCTCTAATACAAGGCCTCAAGATTCTGCAAGACTTTGATGTCAAGAGAGTACATGCCTTTGGCGATTCCTTGCTTGTTGTTAACCAAGTTAATGTAGAATGGCAAGTAAAAGACTCGAAGCTGATTCCCTATCAGAAGATCACTTTGGCTCTCATAGGCAACCTTGAAGAATTTCAGCTCAATCATGTCAAGAGGGAATACAATCACATAGCCGATGGCTTAGCCTGCTTAGGCTCTATTTTGTCTTTCAAAGACAATGAATCTTGTCATTCATTCGAGATTGGCAGACTTGATCAACCTGCCTACATTCCAATTGAGCAAGTGAACCAGGCCGCTCAGAAAGAAAAACCTTGGTACCAAGACATCAAAAGCTTTATCGAAACTGGAGAATTCCCACCAGACATGCCAAGAAGGAAACAACGTGCAATTCAACACATGTCAGTTCGCTATTTCATCCTTGCCAATACTCTCTACCGTCGTGGGTTCAGTTCTGAGTATGCCAGATGCTTAGACAAAGATGAAGCCATGGAAGTTGTCCAAGAGGCGCACGAAGGAATTTGTGGTGGCCACGTCGGCTACCAAACACTCGTCAAGCAGATTATCCGCGCAGGATATTACTGGAAAACCATGCAGCAAGATTGCCATCAATTTGTAAGGAAGTGCGTCAAATGTCAGATGCACGCGCCTTCCATTCATGCGCCAGCAGCATACTTACAATCCGTGGTCTCTCCTTGGCCCTTTTCGATGTGGGCCTTCGACGTGGTGGGTCCGATCACTCCTTCTGCATCTAATGGCCACAAATACTTCCTCGCAGCTACAGAATACTTCACCAAATGGGTCGAGGTTGTAACTTTGCGAACAGTAGAAGGCCGGCATGTGGTTTCATTTATTCATAAAAATCTTCTCTGTCGCTTCGGCGTCCCACATGATATTGTGTCAGATAATGGCAGCCATTTCAAGAATGAGAAGATGAAGTCCTTCTGCTCAAAATTCGGGATTCATCACCACTTCTCAGCTCCTTACTATCCCCAAGGGAATGGCCAGGCTGAGGCCACCAACAAGATTTTGATCCGCATTCTGGAAAGAACAGTGGAAACAGGCCGTGATTGGCACGAGAAGATGCACGATGCACTCTGGGCATACCGAACCACCATTCGGACCCCAACCAATGCTACGCCTTCAGAGCTTGTTTATGGGACAGAGGTGGTGTTACCTCTACATGTTCAGAAGCCCGCACTCAAGGAACTTCCGCTTGATCAGTATCAGCAGCAGAGATTGGTACAACTTGATCTACTAGACGAGAAAAGGCTCAAGGCAGCGGAGCACGCTCAGGCCTATCATCAGAGGATAGCTAGGCACTACGCCAAATCAGTTATTGAGAGAAGGTTTTGAGTTAATGATCTTGTGCTCAGATCGACAGCTTATCTCAAGCATCGACCGAAGGGCAAGTGGTCACCCAATTGGGAAGGCCCTTATGTGGTTAAGGAAGCATTGCCCCGTAATTCCTATCGTCTGATCAATGCAGATGGAGCGGAATTGCCAGATCCTATTAATGCTTCACATTTGAAGATATTTTACACTTAAATTCTTAGCCTTTTGTACTCTTCAAAAATCTCTCTCAATAAAGCGACGATTTTCTATTAAATTCTCACATCTTCTCCCTGATACTGGGGCATTTTATTTTGATCTATGCATGTCTTCCTTCGTCATATGCAGGCAGGATTAGACGAAGTCTCTTTCTGAAAAACTTGTCAATCTTTCAGCTGATCTATTTTTAAATTGCATCTATTTCATTTTCTGATTTAATTGAATTTTCATCGATTTGTTATCCATTTTTATCATTTTGTCAAGTTTTTATCAAACTTTTAAATTTTATCGATCTTTTATTTTGCATCCCTTTCAGGTTAAGAGTTAAAACCTGAACTACTTCCCATAAACTCTTCGATTCATATTAATCTTTTATTCATTCTCCTCCAGGATAAGGGAAAATCCTGAAGTAATCAAAGTTCAGACCATCTTGGGTCAAGAGTCTTGAATAAATCTTTTTAGTCATCGGAATCTATTCATGCTTTTTGTCAATACTTTCAAACCGACTCTTGGGTAGGAATTATCTCCTTTTCATCTGGGTTCCGACTCAGATTTTCCTTCTTTTATATATATATTCTCATTCTTGAAGTCTCAAGTTCCGACTTGAACTTCCTTTTGAATCCAACGCTCGTGTTGGACAATTCTTTGTTTTGAGGATTTGAGTTTTCAAAACCGATTCTCACTTTCTTTCTTGTATTAAAAACCGGGTTCCGACTAAGATTTTCCTTCTTTTATATATATTCTTATTTTTTTGAAGTTTCAAGTTCCGACTTGAACTTCCTTTTGAATCCAATGCTCGTGTTGGACAATTCATAGCTTTGGGAATGCGAGTTTTCAAACTCAATTCTCATTCATTTTCTCATATTTAAAAACCGGGTTCCGACTCGGATTTTCCTTTTTTATATTCTTATTTTGTTGAAGTTTCAAGTTCCGACTTGAACTTCCTTTTTTGGACGAGTTATTATGAATTCGAGTTTTCACTCATCACTCATCATTTCCCCTTCAGGATAAGGGATAATCCTGAAACCCCGACAATCATTCTCGCTTAATTCTCAAGTATCTTTGAATGTCGGTCTCATTTTCAAATTCTCCTATTGAAATCCAGTGCTCGTACTGGTGTGCATTCTTCAAAAACCCAGTGCTCGTACTGGGGCTTTCTTTTTGAAATCCAGCACTCGTGCTGGTACATCTAGTGCTCGTGCTAGTATTTGGCTGACTAATCAGTTGGCCCTCCAGGTTCAGTCTTTGTGCTAACCAAGCATCATCATTTCAAGCTATAAATTCTCAATTTCGACCTTCAGGTCATCATTTTATCAAAAATCAATCATTTTCTCTTGCGAAGGACCCCCTTCAGGGAGAGTTCGAGGGAGCTCGTTCCTTTCGCATACAACCATCTTTCGTTCGCAAGAACCCTTTTCTAGGGAGAGTTTGAAGGGACTCGTTTTCTTCGCGAACAGTTTGCAAAACAACAACCAACTTTACACAAGGGAACCCTTTTTCCAGGGAGAGCTTCGACGAAAGCTCGTTTCTTTTGTGGCCCCTGTCTTATCATCTTTGGCCAACCCCTTCACAGAGGACCCTCTTCTAGGGAGAGTGTGATGGACTCGTTCCTCTGTGATACTTTCTCAACTTTGTTTTTTCGGCCACCTTTCCATAAGAGAAGCCTAGAGATAGGGAGTTTTGACGAAAACTTAATTTCTCTTCGAAAGTTTCGTTTTGCAAACACCTCCTCTTTCAGGGAAGAGAGAAGTATTTCCAACTTCCCATTCAGGTAAGGGCTTAAGCCTGAGTCTCTCTTTTTGGGGAAAAAGAGAGGAGAATTTTGTCATGGATGTGTCGACTCGATGTCAAGCGACCTTCGTCAAGGATTTTCTAGAATACGTTGTCAATTTGCTATCAAAAGTCATTGTTGATCTCAAAATTTTTATCGCACAAAAGAATTATCTCAAGCTACCTTCAATATCATTTTCAAAAGAGCAAGACTCTTGCGAAGTAAGAGCTAAATTCAAGCTTATTCTGATGATCAACCGAGAGGATGAAGAAAAATCTTCGATATGATCGGCAAAGGAAAATTCAATGATGTTGAAAAGCCATAAATGAGCTGATATTGATCATAGCTGTGGCGCATTCTTAAAGATTTATTCTTTTGGCGGTAAGACAGTGGAAATATCCTGGGCAGTAAAAAGAACCTACCCAATCCATATATCCTCAGTCATCCAAGCTAAGCTGCAATCAAATATCCGCAAAAGGGATCTCTCAATTGTTGTCAAGATGAAGGCAAATTAAGCGAGTAGACCCCCGGGGCCAAAGAAGATTTGAAACATCTCCAAGATGACGGAGTTTGCGACAGATCCTTCCAGGGAAAGTTCGGATCACCATCGAGATGAAGGCGGATGCGATGGACCTACCGACAAACCCTAAAAGATATTTGATTTCTGCTATCATTTAGAGATTTCAACCCAAGGACCAATGCCATAATTCCTGAGAAAGAAAAAGAAGGATTGGAACATCTCCAAGATGAAGGAGTTTGTGACGTACCCTTCCTCGAAAAAGAGAGAAAAGTCAGGAGCATCTCCAAAATGAAGGAGGATATAAAAGAACCCAGAAAAGATCCATGGTTCAAAAGAGTGCGAACAGATTATCATGGGAAATGCCCAGGATATCAAACTGCCCGAAACTGTCAAGAATCATCTTTATCTATGTGAAATTCTTTATCAATGTCTTTTCACTTAATTGCTTTTATGAAGCTAAGAATGTTTCCTCTTCTTTTCATATTAGGGAAATTGATATCTTCCTTGAGGAAACTCAACAGCAACAAATTTGAATTTTAGATCTCAAAATCTACAGAGTTAGCCCAATTGAAGCTAATACTCTAGGTAGAAAGAGGTGATATCTTCACACATGAGCACAATTCAATCATTCTGAATCAACTACAATTTTTGGCATCTTATTGGCAATATTTTCTAATTATCCCAACATGAAGTGTGAACTTGAGATCGTTTTGACGTATCCTGACGTCATCCCTCCTTAGGACTGAAAAGTCCTTTCCTTCCGTCTGATCTGAGCGCTCTCAGATTCACACACTTCCTTGTGCTCCCCACTGTCCCGCCATAGACAGTTCCCGCTCAGGATAAGGGATTCAACTTGAACTTTTTGCAAAAGATCTGTTATTGTCAAAAGCTATTTTAGTCTCAGCAATGAGGCGCCCAAGAACAATCCCTTTTCAAGCTTTAGGGACCCCCATTTTTATCCTTTTGCAAAAACCCCTCTTGGACTTGTTGTGCAAAGTCTAGAGGCCCATCACAGTTTTCCTCGCTCCTCGAGGATTCTGTATCCATTCAGGCTAAGGATTAAGCCTGTTACCTCGCCCCTCGAGGTACAAACCCAAACCTTCTGCGAGAGGTCGTCTGTTTTTAGAAAGCTGATTTTAGTCTCAACAATGAGGCACTCAAGATCATCCCCTTTCCAAGCTTTAGGGAATCCCTTGATTTTCTCTTCTCTCAGACCCCTTTCAAATTTATTCATCCAAATTCTGAACATCCCATCATGGTTTCTTCATCCGAGGATTCCGTATGGTCGTCCCTTTCAGGTTAAGGGTTAAGCCTGAACCTCGCTCCACGAGGTACCTTCCGTTCAGGTTAGGGTAAAACCTGAGTCCCATTTCCGACTAGATGTCTTTTCTAGTCCCATCACGGTTTCTCCATTCGAAGATTCCGCATCATCTCCCACTCAGGTCAAGGGTTAGAACCCGAGTCCCGCTTCGGCAATGCATTTGTTGTCCCATCACGGTTTCTTCACTCAAAGATTCTGTATGGTCGTCCCTCTCAGGATAAGGGCGAAGCCTGAACCTCGCTCCGCGAGGTACCTTCCTTTCGGGTTTGGGTTAACCCTGAGCTTTATTTAAACAAGGCAATCCTCCTGTCCCATCATTATTTTCCCCATAAAGGAATCCGTGCTCTTTGTACATCCATCAAGGAAAGGATCATCCTTGAGTTTCATGTCATGAGGCATTTTCCTCAAAAATGTCCTATCGAGGTCTGCCTGTATTCCTCCCTCATCCAAATTACCTTGATCTATCTTCGTCCCATCCAGGTTAACGGCTAAACCTGAGTCATTCCAAAGGGCTGATCTTGTCTCACCCATGAGACCTGATCAAAAATCTTATCTCCCATCATTTCGGGATCTTCGCCCAAAGTCCCATCACGATTTCCTCATTTCTATCATCCAGTCGTATCATTGTCGAGGATTTCGTCCCCCCCCAGGACCGTTCGGGTTAAGGTTTTAAGCCTGAAAAGCCACATTGTGAAATAATCCTTCCACACCCAGCTCAGATCTGCTGACTGAAGCATTTTTCAAAATTTGGAGTGTTTCTTTGCCACTAAGCTCGGCTTTCCACCGGCTTAGTAGCAAAGAGGGGCATCTGTGAACACCCCAAAATTTTCAAAATATCGTAAATATTTCCTTTTTGCCCCTGACCTCGTTTTCTGGGTAATTGAGTCACTTTTAAATCTAAATTTCATTTTATTTCTCAAAGTTTTTTTTTTCTAAAATTAAATCCATTTTACACATCCCACTCAATTTCGGATCCGGATCCAGATAAAAGATCCAAATCTGAGCATTGTCATCCAATTTTAAATTAAATTCTCAAAATTACCAAAATAACTTTTAAAAGGCTTAGACACTTCATCCGGTATTCGTTTGGATCTATCGCGTTGTATTCCTCGATTCGAGGTTTAAAACTCGAATATTTTCTCAAAACTGCGGCCAAACCCATTTTCTGGAGAAATTTCCTCAAAATAGCCTTGAAAAACCCTTCTTTTGTAAATATTTATCAAAAATAAAAAAAATTAGTTTAAATCCTTGTTTTTTTTCGAAAATTTTAGGATTTTATTCCAAAAATATCAAAAAAATGTAAAAAATGAAGAAAAGAACAAAAATAAATAAAAATATAGAAAAGAAACAAAATTCAGATTTTGAAAAACTCTTTTTGAAAACGATCTTTTAACTAAAACCATTCTTTTGCAAAAAACTTTTGAAAAGACCACCGTTTTGAAAACTTTTTCATAGGGAACCGCCTTTTTGCAAAAGCCCCTTTTTAACATTTTTTTTTAGGGTTCGGAGACCCTCTCTCTCGGCCCATCTCCCTTCTCTCAAACCCCTTTGCCACCAAAACCCTCAGCCGTAGGAGCTTCCACCGACCTCTCCAAACCCTCGATCGCCAACGGCCTGGCACGCTTCATTTCTACACCTTCGATTGCCAACGACGCACAACCTTCGCCCTCCATCATCAACGGCTTGCCGTTCCCCATCCTTAGCCCTCCATCTCTAACGGAAGCTCTTCTGGAGTCTTCTTCTTCTTCTTTAAAAGGGAGGTCATTCCTCACACTCGATATGAATTATCTGTCGATCTCATCCACCCTCACGCAGTGCTCTCTGTCTCTCGCGTTTATCACTTCAGATCAACCTTCCTTGAAAGATATCCATTTCTGTTCACGATTCACTTCACATCGAGGACCACCACCCATCCGTGTCGACTTCTCTGGAGCGGGCTTCATTCTGAACAACGCCCATCGGCACTTTACCCTTCCCCTCTGGTGATCCATCTTCGATTAGTGGAGGATAAATTGAACATCAGCTAAGCTACAAACTGGTACTTATCTCTCCTTTCTCCCAAATTTCGATCTTTTTTTTTTTTAAGTTCTTTGTATTTCCCTTTCCATTGTTGAAGTTGTTTTCCCCTTTTGGTCATATTCGCCTTTCCCTCTATTCGTTTTTTTCCTTTTCTCCTTTTTTTTCTTTCCTTTTTTTTTCCTTTCTTTTTTTTTTCTTTTTTTTTTTTTCTTCTTGTTTTCTTCTACTTTATTTGGTATTATCCATTAATGCATATTCTGCAATCCCGATTTGCATGTAGCAAATCAGGTTGTAGGTAAGCAATATCGAGAGGAGCAGAGATGTTCTGACAAATTTTTTTTACTCATGGTTTCCTCTTTTTATATGCCGATTCACCTTGCATCTGGAGTTCCTATTAGTGTGGTATCCTTTTTTTCTTTTTTTACTTTATTTTCCTAGGATAATTTGTTTCTATCGCCGCTCTATCTCAACTATCCCTTTTCTCTTTTTTTTTTTTACTTCTTAAGTCAGCACCAATGTCTCTTTCTATCATCCTTTTGGATAAAAACTTCCAGAGTCAGACACTGATTTCTGACAGGAGCAGAGCCATCGTGAAGATTAATTCATGGTAAAATGGTGATTTCCATCAGCTAGTGCTAAGCCCATTCTGAAGGGACTAAGAAAGAAGTCCCGCCAGATCATATGCTTGTTCAGATCGTTTATGAATTTTTTTTTCTCCTCAAGTTTTGACCTGAAGTGAGTTTCTATAGCATCATTATAGCATAGATTCATGTTTTCCATAACATTAACCTGTGCTCTTGGGTTCTTCAAGTTCCGACCATGGTATCTGATTGTACCTAAACATAATGTAAATATGTTTTTTTATCATGATTTGAGTTTGTGCTTCACCAGGGGATCGAAGTCTACTGTATCCCCGATGCTCCATTTCATACCCCTCCCCCCACTTGCATCATGTCGTCCAATTTGGTCTAGCTTTTATTTCATTTTGACATATCCCTGCTTCTGAGTATTGAATGTTCATGGACTCATATATCTATATTCTCTGCATTCTTATCCATATAAATTTAAATTGGTTTCATCAACCACCTATTGCTTTCGTTATTAAATTTCATTGCCTATAGTCATCTTGATCTATTTTGCATCAGTCTGTTTCACCACAATGCAGTATAATGTTTGGCACTCCTCGATCTGTGTTTCTAATTTTATGCATTGTATTCCATGGCACTTGGTGATTGGATCCACCGTATGACATCCTGCATCATGCATTTTTAGTATTAGCTCACTCGTTCATTAATTAATATGTCTTTGCTTATTTGCATTACTATGTATATCCCCTAATCTCTGCAATGTGTCATATAGTCTATTCTTTGTTCTAATATGTTGACTCCATCTCATATCATATCACCTTCTGGTTTCCATTATGAGGATCTATTGTATGTCTTTTTGATTTTATCTCCTGTCTAACATATATTGTTTGGTACCCTCCCTTCATCAACATGGTGTTCGGGTTCTGATCCTCTAGCTTCATTTGGTAATGGCGAGGACTTTCCTCTGTATGCATTCATCTCGATATTTTTTATATTTTGTCTTACATGTTGTCAAACTATATACATATTTCTTTCCAAATATCATATACCATGTGCCTTTGATTAACAACATGTACATTACATGGTAAATTGAAACATGAATGTTGAGGAACTTCTTTGTATGGGTACATCATGGCAAACTTGATAAAACACCAGACTTGCTAATGGACCATTGACATGAATGTCCATCTAGTAGAGGAAAAGGTAAAATCGACACATTATTATTCAAGTTGGCATAGGTGCAATGGTGTGTGGCTGTATGATGCTTATTCAGGTAAGAAAATGGTTTGTGAGCGTGTGCAATGACCAAGGTATGCTCCAGAGAGAATGTCATTTACCCAAGAAGTAAGACCAAAAGAGTGAATATTGATAAAGTTGTTGAAGAAATATGTCCTCTGTGTTTAAATGGACCAGTGGTAACTACTTCCAGCCATAAGGATAAGTTTGTTGTCGTCATACACACTTCTGAATGCCTTTGCAATGGAGATCAGGCGTTAAAATTTAAACTGTTAAACAATTCTGGTAAAACTCTAACCACCATGGGCCCAAGGTAAAAGGGAAGCGATCTACGATCTGGTTGAAAAGATGCCCTTTGCTTGACATTCACAGTAGGTGGCTTCCAAGGACCAACCATATCTGAAATTTGTGGACAGGAAGAACTGGGGGGGCTACATGTAGATCCATTAGTGATTTAGAGGTCACGAAAATTGAGGTTCTCCTTCTTTCATTTGAGGTTAAGTGCAGGAGACAAAACCTTTGGCAGCATTCCTTTTGTTTATTTTTAGCAGGTGATTCAAGCAAACCTACAGCTGATGATGCCACCGACTGGAGTAAATTTTCTGGAACATTCTGACAGAAGATCTATTTGAAGTGGTTTCATACTACAGATGTCTTATCTATTCTTAATTTTTCTGCAGAATTTTGCTAACCTATGTCTGTTTGGTTTCTTTCAGCCCGTGAATATAATATTTTGGTCAACCAACGGCGTGATCTATGCAAACCCCTGCAGCATGAAGTTACCATTGGGTAACTAAGTTACACTATCATTAGCTTATTTTGTAATGTATCATCTGAGTTCTTATTTTTTTTTTTTTTATTAATGATGCTTGTCAATTTATAGCCATTACATGTTTATAACTCAGGCACAATGTTTGTTTGAAACTTGTTGAAAGTATACTTTAGAATCAGGAAGATTTACATGATTGCTATCTTCAAATGAGTGTTATAGAATCGTAGGGGTACGTTTTCACCATCATATTATTTCAGGAGTTGTTATTGCTATTCCCCCATAGTTTCACCATACCCTTGTATCACTCATTTGCACTGATTTTTGTTGCATCGATCCGTTACCTCTGAAACTGAATATTAGTTAGGTGTATCCTTTCTTTTGTGCAAATGTGTAAAAGATTGTGCTGAGAGGAACAAGCCTTTAGATTATTGTCTCGTCCCAGTGATCGAAAGCATAGTGGAGTCCAGAGGTTCAAAAGTGACCTTGTGGAGATTATTATAATGAAATTAGACCACTATATTCCATTTGGGTGGTGCATCCTAATTCGTAGCCTGGTCTCTCATGTGTTCGCTGCAGACAAATAACCAGAAATAACTGTATGCATTCCTATCCTTACTGAAGCTTTTATTGAGAAACAAATGATTCCCAATGCTTCAAGTCATCAATGTCCAAAGTCCTGGCCGAACATAAAGCACCAACTGGTCATCATGTTGCCTTCTGCTACCAGGGAGGCTGGGAGTGTTGTTAGTTCTCCCTATGGTTCAGAAATTCATCAAAATGAGGTTTTTACTGTGGGATCATTTGAATGAAATCATTTTCCTTGCTCAGAAATTTCAAACTTAGCAGGTCCTTATATGCAAAAGGGTTGGCATAAGTGCTAAAGTGGTTGCTAGTCCTTTTTTAGAGGAAATTCTCAAGGTGAGCCCGATGAATTAATAATTTAGACAGCTTATGTCCTTGCTTGCCCCTTGTTGGAAAATACTATGTAAAATTCCTGTGCCTGGAGGACAACACAATCTCCTCAAATTTCAAGGATATGCTGGACCAACATCTTAAGGCTATGTGCAAGATGGTCATGAAGAACAGGCTGATGAAGGGAGCAGTTCTGTTAAGACTAGAAAGTTTTTTTTTTTTTGCCGTGATTCTGAAAATCACATCCTTCACAGTCATATGTACTCTAGCATCATCCCTTTCACAACACCCTGCACCGTGTTACACCCACAGGTACAGTACTTCCAATACTACACTTGTTGCATATACACTTCAACATTCCAAGCCTTCAACAAACCACCTTGTTTGCTGCAAATTCTTACCACCTGCACGCCACTTGCATTTACTAGAGTCCTTCTCACCACTGTGCACCACTAGTTTAATACAGCAACACACTGTCTTCCACTTCCATCATCTGAACTTCTGACTTTCACCACATGACATACTCATCAATAATAGTATTTAGGTCATTCTATGATGCTTTACCCCACCAACTTGTTGTTGCATTTCATACTTTTAACAGCTGCAAATGTCATACTCTGCATATAGCATCACCTTCATTGTGATCATCTGCCGCCACCTGTGCACATCTACTATACAACCATTATATAGCACCTATCACTTCTATCTCATTGTCAAATATACCCACTATATGCACCACCACCACACTCATATTTCTGCACCTCTTTTCCATAAAACACCTCACTGCACAACACTCCCTTCCCAGCATCACCTCCATTTTTGGTATTCATTTTTCCCGTTACATCAACCATCATTGACTGCCCATCACTTCTTCATATATCACACCTTGTTTTATGTCCCTTCATCAGCATCACTCTCATTCACCTGCATTTAATGTATATCAGATATGACATATATATATATATATATATATGTGTGTGTGTGTGTGTGTGTGTGTGTGTGTGTGAATACATACATATATATATATATATATATATATATATATATATATATATATATATATATATATGTACTTGTATGTACTCATGTGAATATAGGCATGCATACATATATATACGTACATATATAGGTATGTATGTCATTTTCCATTTTTTTATCATATATATCTTGATATATGAACATTTCACCATTGATCTCCATGTGATATGTACAATCTCTCTCTTCCTTTCATATTAATCAAGTGTTTTGCAGGGAATGTGTGGAAGATATCATCATTGGGAGTTGTAAATTTTGGTGTATTGTGATAGTTAGATCTTAATGAAAATTTACATTTTCTGGTTTAGATAGAATGAATGAGCATTGTAAAATACCATAAATTACTTGTTTTCATTTATTTCTCAAATTCTCACAAATGGTGAAACACGAATGGCACGTGCACCATTTCGTAAGAGGTAATTAATCCTAAGTTGATGATTTACATCAATGGCCATAGTCAGGATGTAAACAAAACTTAGGATTTTTATTTTTTACGAAATAACACTGGATCCACACTGGACCCGTTTTCAAAATTCATCATATTTTCCTTAAATATCTTCTTCTTTTATTAGAATTTAACTTAAAATTAATTCAAAATATATACCAATGGCCATAGTCAGGGTATAGTGAGAGTTAATTTCATTTTAAATTCTATAAAAGCACCAAATGTGTTTTATTCTTCACCTGAATTTAAATATAGATTATTATATAATACATTCAATGACCATAGTCAAGGATGTATTATATCTTCAATCTTATTTTAATTCATCCAAAGAATGAAATAGCTTTTCAAAATCCAATTTCAAAATTCTTTTAATTCATTCATCATTTAGGATAGAACTACATCATATTTTCAAAATTACTTTTTTAAAACTCCAAGTGATGTAAATATCTTCTTCAATCAATCTTCAATCCTATTCATCTTTTTCAATTCTATTTCATTTTCCATCTCAGAGTCCAATTTAACTTTGAGATTTCAATTTCATTTCATATTCAAAATTTCCAATTCAAATTCATTTTCAAAGTTCAATTTTACTTTGAAATTTCAAATTCATTTTTAAAAGCTCCAATCAAACTCAAAGTTCAATTTAACTTTGAGATTCTTGATTCATTTCAAGCTTCAAATCGCAGGTCTAAATTGACTTTGGGATTCATCTGTATATTCAAAATTCAATGTCTAAAATTCCTTTTCCCAAATTCAAATCAGACTTAGAAATTCTTGATTCCTCTTCTGAATTTAACTCCAAATCCATTTTAAGATCCAAAATTCAACACTCATATTGGATCTCAGACTTCAGATCCAATTTACTTATAGGATCCAGAACCAATTTCACTTTGGATCTTAGACTTCAGATCCAATTTTCCATTCTAGGATCTAGAGTCCAACTCTACATCGGATCTTAGACTTTAGATCCAAATCCCCTTTAGGATCCAGAATCCAACTCTACATTGGATCTCAGACTTCAGATCCAGTTCCATTTTAGGATCCAGAACTCAATCACATGTTGGATCTTAGACTTCTGATCCAAACCCATCTTAGGATCCAGAACCTAATTTTATCTCGGATCTGAGATCTCAGATCTTAAATCCATCTTTAGATCCAACTCCATTCCCAATTCTAGATTTCAAATCCAATTCCATTTTCAGATCTCATCTGAACTCCCTAAATCAATTTCTATTCTTAAATACCATTTGAGTTCCTTAATCTATTCCAATTTAAAACTTCAAAATCTAAATTCAAGTATTCATTTCCTTTCCTAAAATCAAATTCAAAGTTCAAAGTCCATTTCTGACTTTGAAACTTCATTTCCTTTCGTTTTAAAACTTCAAGTCATTCCTTCTTATTTATTCTTCCGAATCCTGATTTATTTCAAAGACTTAGAACTCCTCTGATCTATCTCAAGTTCTAAGTTAGATTCAATCATTTCTTCACTCCTTTACCAAGTTCATCTCAGAATACTTGGAAATTTTCAAAACATATTTTTAAAGGAGCATACATTCTTGCATTACACAAGCATGGTTCATTGTGCATTTAGAGTTAGAATAAATTCTTAGATTATATTTAGGCAAAGCAAAAGACATAGATTCGATCCTTGGTTCGATTACCCCTGGTAAAGGCGCCAGGAAAGGTCGAACCTCGTATCGACGAGCGAATCCCGTCTCTCCATTTTCCCCGCGAATTTTTCAAAACGGAGGCGAGTAATTTTCTAAATGTTTTCAAATAAAGGTCAAGTGAGACTACGCAAAATAGTTCCTCTTCTCTCTCTATCCTTCTTTCTTCTCTCTTTCTTTTCTTTCTTTTTATTTTTCTCCCTTCAAAAAGGAGGAGAATAGAGGTTGGAAAAGGAAAAGAGAAGGAAGAAAGAGAAAATAACAAGAGAAAGGAAAAATTTTGCGATGATCACAGACCCTCTTAAAAAATCATCATATTTTCAAATATTTCCTTCTTTTATTAGAGTTTAACTTAGAATTGACTCAAAATATATACCAATGGCCATAGTCAGGGTATATTGAGAGTTAATTCCATTTTAAACTCTATAAAAGCACAAAAATATGTTTTATTCTTCACCTGAATTTAAAAATAGATTATTATATAATACATTCAATGACCATAGTCAAGGATGTATTATATTGTCAATCTTATCTTAAATTCATTTAAAGAATGGAATAGCTTTTCAAAATCCAATCTCAAAATTCTTTAAATCCATTCATCATATAGGATAGAATTGCATCATATTTTCAAGATTCTTTTTCATAAAATCCAAGTGATTTCCTTCAGATGTATTCTTCACTTCTCAAATCAATTTTCAACTCTTTATTCTAAATTCAAAGTCCAATCTGACTTTGAATTCCATTTGTATATCCAAAATTCAAAAATTCTAATTCAAATCAAAGTTCAAAGTTCAATTTAACTTTGAAGTTTCTGATTCATCTTCAAATTCAAAAATCAAGCTTATCTTCAAATTCAAAAATCACAAGTTTGAGATTGATTTTGAATCTTGACCCTTCTTAAATTTTAAATTCAATCTGGGTTTTTCAAAACCCAGATCCATCTTCAAAAGTTCCATTTGGACTTTCAAGACCCAAATCCAAAGTTAGATCAACTTGGATCCAGTTTTCTAATACAAATTCTACTTTTGGATCTTAGATTTCAGATCCAAATTGCATCATGGATTCCAGGCCTTAGATCCCAATCCATCTTAGGATCCAGGATCCAATTCCACTTATCTCAGACTTCAGATCCAATTCCTCCATAGGATCCAGACTCCAATTTCACTTTGGATCTCAGACTTCAGATCCAAATCCATCTTAGGGTCTAGAGTCCAACTCTACATTGGATCTCAGACTTAAGATCCAATTCCATTTTAGGATCCAGACTCCAATTTCACTTTGGATCTTAGACTTCAGATCCAATTTCCTTATAGGATCCAGAATCCAATTTCACCTTGGATCTCAGACTTCAGATCCAAAATCTATCTTAGGATCCAGAACCCCATTCTACATTTGGATCTCAGACTTCAGATCCAAATTCATCTTAGGATCAGGAACCCAATTCTACATTTGGATCTTAGACTTCAGATCCAAACTCATTCTAGGATCCAGAACTCAAGTCCATCTTGGATTCCAAATCTTGGATCCCATTCCGTTTAGGATCCGGAATCCAATTCCAAATTCTAGATTTCAATTCCATTGTCGGATCTAATCTAAATCCATTTCTATTCTTAAATATCATCCGGATTTCTCAGATCCATTCCGAATTTCAAACTTCAAAATCCAAATTCAATTCCATTTCAAGTATTAATTTCCTTTTCTAAATTCAAGTTCAAATTCAAAGTCTATCTCTGACTTTGAAACTTCATTTCCTTTCATTTTCAAAGCTTCAAGTCATTCTTTCTCATTTATTCTCCCAACTCTGATTTACTTCAAAAACTTAGAACTTCTCTGATCTATCTCAAGTTCTAAAGTTAGATTCAACCATTTCTTCACTCTTTTATCAAGTTCATCTCAGAATACTTAGAAATTTTCAAAACATCTTTCAAAAGAAGCATACATTCTTGCATTACACAAGCATGATTCTTTGTGCATTTAGAGTTAGAATAAATTTTTAGATTATATTTAGGCAAAGCAAAAAGCATAGATTCGATCCTTGGTTCGATTACCCCTGGTAAAGGCGTCAGGAACGGTCGAACCTCGTACCGACGAGCGAATCCCGTCTCTCCATCTTCCCGCAACATTTTCAAAACGGAGGCGAGTTATTTGCTAAATATTTTCAAATTAAGGTCAAGTGAGACCGCGCAAAAGAGTTCCTCCTCTCTCTTTCTTTCTTTTCTTTTCTCTTCTCTCTCTCTTTTCTTTCTTTTATTTTTCTCCCTTCAAAAAGGAGGAAAATAGAGGTTGGAAAAGGGGAAGAGAAGGAAGAAAAAGAAACCAAAGGAGAGAGGAAAAATTTTGCGATGATCACAGTTTTGGCGACCGTGATGGGACTCGTCTCCGTCTGGTCGAATTATGCCTTTGCTTTGCTTTTATATAATCTAAGTCTTTATTCTAACATATGTCAGCTACATTTTCCTTGCAAACCTTAGGAGCCTAGACTCTGTCCTAAAGCTAACATCATTGCATATAGGATCTAAGTATGGTTTGGTAGGACCATATTAAGGAGATTATATCCATGTTCACATTAAATTTAGGTCTTAAATACAACTCTCCTCAATTTTAGGGATTGAATGTAAACAATGTATGCAAGTGTATGCTTCTTTTCATTTAAATCTATCTCTTTAGGACTTGCATTAGAGCCTTCTGATTTTATTGCATGTTGATCATATTTTGAAAACATCCCTACCTATATTGTCCCGGTCTTCACGTTGCTGGGTTGTCTCACTGAACCATAGTTTGAGAGAGAGCCTCACAACTGGACCACTTATTTGGGTTCGCGCCCCCTACCACGTACCTAAGGGCCATAGTCTGAGGTATATCAGTAGGTGCTCAAGGATGTTGGGAAGCTATTACCTTAGAACCGAAGAGATATCTTATATGCCACGTACTTCGAGCTTCGGCTTGAGTATATCGACATACCTTGATTGGAATCAGATGATCTAAATCTTAGAGTTAGGATTAAGGTCCTATCAGCCATTTCAAATATTGCATATAGAGTCAGCTTTAGGGAATGCTTGTTTGTACATACTTGCTTATATATCTGTGGTTGTATGATATTTTATATCTCCCTTATATTTTTCAAAACCCTGGGTATATATTTCAAAATTTTTGTTTTTGTTTCTAAAAACCCAGGTGTATTTTCCTTTCTCTTCCTCTAAAATTTCTTCAAAATTCTTCTGATCCTGCCTGCAAATTCTTCAAATTTTAAATCTTTACCATTTATTATCAAATTCCATTTTTCCTCTTATTTTCTTCTGATTTTATATTCTTGTTTATATTTTCATAAAAATCTCTTTCCGTCAAGAGATGTCCTTTTCAAAATAATATTTTCTTTTTCATATTTTAGTTGGTTACTCCCCCTCGCAGAGTAAACAACGCAATTGTCATAAATTTTGTGGCGATCCCTAGTAATGGGATACAATTGTTTAGATTTCAACCTAAATCCTCTCTCTTGTCAAAAACTCCTCCCAAAAAATTTCTTTGGTCTAAAAACCTCCACTTTCCTCTACAGAGAGATCACTAATATTCAAAAATGGTCACGACAAGAGCGGGAAAAGAAACAGATCCTCAACTCAGCGACAATGAGGCGGAAGAGATGAGCTCTCCTAAATCGATCAGAGGACAGGGTCAGAACAAGAAAGATGACATCGACCCCGCTATGTATGATATGTTCCAAAAGATGATGGCGAGGATGATGTCGGAACAAGCCGAGGCCAAGCTGAAAGAAGCAATTCCTAAAAGCAAGCTGAAGAAGAAGACTGTAAAAAAGAAAGTCAGAATCATTAGGAAGAAGGTACAACCGAACACTACTTCGGAAGAATCAGAGTCAGTCGAGGAAGAGTCAGAAGAAGAAGAGCAGATTGTCTACAAGCAGAATCCTCCGAGGAAGTTCGTAAAAATAGCTGTAGAAGAGCCTGAATCCGTCAACAAGTCCAAGTCTGGGGCTCCAGCAGAGGACCTGATGAGCAAGCAGATGAAGGAAATGAATCAAGCAATTAAAGACATTCAAGCCAAGGGTAAGGGCAAGCAGACCTACACTGGCGAAGATTTTTACGATGGTCTAGATGAAGATGATAATCTGGAGAACCTTCCTCGTAAATTTCTTAAGTTTGATGGAACTGGCAACCCTAAAGCCCATTTGGCCACGTTTTATGCAGAGTGCAGCCGTTTCAGGAAAGATATCAGGGCTCTGTTTATCTGTTTTCCCCGCAGTCTGGAGGGCGTAGCAGCCAGATGGTATGCCAATCACATCAATCCTATCGAACTACGAGAGTTCGATAAGGTAGTAAATCTGTTCATCAAGCGCTTCTTATTCAACACTGAAGCCTCACCTACATTAAATCATCTTTACAACCTGAAGCAAGGAGAGAATGAAAGGGCAGGTGATTTCATTCACAGGTGGAGAAGCACCTGTAATAAGATGAAGGTACCCATTCCTGAGGAGCATGCATTGCAGGTGATCCTCAACAATTTCTCTCAGCCCATAAGGAGCCTCATCGCCACTTCCCCGGTGAAATCCTTCATCAAGTTAATTGAGCGAGCTGAATGGCTCGAAGCAGGAATAGAAAGCGGACTGTACGAGGGCACGCCTCTGGTCAAGAATGTCCAAGACCAAAAGAAGAAGGCGCAGTTTGCTCATTCAGTTGATGCCTCCTGCAATAATCTTGGCAGTAGTAGCAAAGGAAATAAGAACAACAGTGGCAGTGGTCCGAGAGTAGATCAGGGCAAGGGGCAGAAGGAGAAATCCTTTAAAAACAATGATAAACTGCTTCCAATTGGCATCCAACAGAAAAGGGATCTTCAAGAGAAGCCCAAGTATATCAAGTGGGAAAAAGATCGAGTCTTCACTCCGTTATCTGAGAGTTTAGAAGTGATTATGAATTACCTTTTGAAGCACAGGATGATCAAGCTCCCTAAAGTAGCAGATTCTCCCGTAATCTTGGGAAAGTTCAAAGACCAATTCTGCAAGTACCACAGGGCAACAGGGCATGACACAGAACATTACTTCGTCCTCAAGCATATGATACAAGACTGCATTGACAGAAGTGAGCTGATAGAGGACGAGGAAGAAAAGCAGCCATCAGTCTTGACAGAGCCATTTTCAGATCACTCCAAGAATTGAGGATGCCTAAGTTTTTTTCTGCACTGTCATTTTCCTTTCTGTTAGTCGTCTTGTAGGGGCAAGTCAGCCTAGTCTTTTTTGAATCCTTTCTTTTCGAAGTTCTTGTAAATATTTAGTTTGTTATCGAACTTTTGCTTATTAATGAAATGTCAATTTTCTTTATATCTTTTATATTTCATACCTTTTTGCCATATTGGGGCATTTAAATTCCTGTTCTTTTCAGAATGCGAGACAATCCTAACATCATTCATGAGAGAAATGATATTACCTATGAGGGCTTTTCAAAAATCATGAAATTTCAAAAAGTCTTCGTTATGACCAAAGAGTTCAAATATTCTTTGGTCTAACCTTTGTCAAAAATCAACCCTCGTGTTGATCATATTTTCAAAAAAACAAAGTGTTCGAACCATTGCATTAAAATTTCAAAACTCGTGTTGATCCTATCTTACAAAAGATCGGTTTCAAAATGTTATATTCAAAAGATCAACCCTTGTGTTGGTCTTATCTTCTGAAATGGATTTTCAAACCTTTATATTCAAATATCAATCCTTGTGTTGGTCGAAATCTTTCAAAATGGGTTTCGAATCATTCAAAAATCAATCCTTGTATTGGTTTTAAATCATTATATTCAAAGATCAACCCCTGTGTTGGTCTTATCTTCCAAGATTGGTTTCTAAAACATTATATTCAAAAATCAACCCTTGTGTTGATCTTATTATCAATTTCGAGCTGTCATTTTTTAGAAATCAGATCTGTTGTTGATCTTCTTTTTCAAAATATAGATTTCAAAATCATTGCCTTCAAAAATTAACCCTCATGATGATCTCTCATGTTTGATTTAAAGGATCGGATCTCGCGCTGATCATTCTTCTTATGGTGGACTTTCTTCCCCCAAAATGATTTCTCATTTATCTTTTAAATAAACATTTTCCTTCCAAAGATCCCATATGCAGGCAAGATAAAAAAACTCCTTTTTTTTCTCAAAACTTATAAATCTTCAGTTAATTTTGGTATCTTTATCTGTTTCATTCATTTTATTCATATTTTATCAAGTTTACATCAATTTTATCAAGTTTTATCAATATTTCCTCAAATTCCATTAAATTTTATCAATTCTTTATTCCCTTTCAGGTTAAGGGATAAACCTAATGCCTCTTTCCCATGAGGTATTTTCTAAATATTTTTTGTCCCCTTTCAGGTTAAGGGATAAACCTGACCCTCATTATCCGAGGTGTGCTAGCTCAGGTTAAGGGATAAACCTGACCCTAGTTGTCCGAGGTGTTCCCATTCAGGATAAGGGATAATCCTGAGACCCCTCGTAGGAGCAGTAACGCTACCTATGAGGATTCTTTTGTAAATACCAGTTTCGTAAACCTTCATTTGATTTTCTAAATTTATATCAATTTTTCTTCATTTAAATTCCTTAAATTCTTTTCCCATTTAGGATAAGGGAAAATCCTGAAACCCCTCGTAGGAGCAATAATGCTACCTATGAGGATTCTTTTGTAAATACAAGTTTTGCCAATCTTTATTGATTTTCTAGATTTATATCAATTTGCCTTCACTAAATTTTCTTAAATTCTATTCTTTTCCCATTCAGGATAAGGGAAAATCCTGAAACCCCTCGTAGGAGTAATAACGCTACCTATGGGGATTCTTTTGTAAATACAAGTTTCATCAATCTTCATCGATTTTCTAAATTTATATCAATTTCTTTTTATTAAAAATTCCTTAAATTCTTTTTCCCATCCAGGATAAGGGATAATCTTGAGACCTCTCGTAGGGGCAACAATGCTACCTATGAGAATTCTTTTTGCAAATACAAGTTTTATCAATCTTTATTGATTTCTAAATTTATATCAATTTCTCTTCAAATTCTACTCTTTTCCCATTCAGGATAAGGGATAATCCTGAGATCACTCATAGGGGCAACCATGCTACCTGTGAGAATTCTTTTTACAAAAATAAATCAATTTCCTCAAATGTTCTACATTTTTTTTTCAAAGTTCTATATCCTTTTGTCTTCTCAAAGTTTATTCTTTCTATATATTCCCCGTCATATACCTGGTCCATCTAAATCATAGATCATAAACTCTAAATCTTGTCATATCCCTTCTAAATTCAAATCTTAGGTTATCTCTTTATAAAATCTTCTATTTCCCCTTCAGGATAAGGGATGATCCTGAAACCCCGACAATCATTCTTGCTTCAATCTTTAAATATCTTAAGAATGTCGGTCTCCTTCCCGACTCTCAGTTGGAAAAACCCGGTGCTCGCACTGGTTATTTTGCTAAATTTTCAAATCTAAAGATCAAGTTCAGTCCTCGTGCTGTTTGTCCCTCAGAAAGTCTCAATCTTAGATCAAATCATTAAATCAAGGGTCGTTAAATGATTAAATAAAATGTCCCAGCTACTTCGTTGGCCGTTAAAAGATTAAATGAAATATCCCAGCTACTTCGCTGGTCGTTAAATGATTAAATGAAAAGTCCCAACTACTTCGCTGGTCGTTAAATGATTAAATGAAATGTCCCAACTACTTCGTTGGTCGTTAAATAAAATGTCCCAACTACTTCGTTGGTCGTTAAATAAAATGTCCCAGCTACTTCGCTGGTCGTTAAAAGATTAAATGAAATGTCCCAACTACTTCGCTGGTCGTTAAATGATTAAATGAAAAGTCCCAGCTACTTCGCTGGTCGTTAAATGATTAAATGAAATGTCCCAACTACTTCGTTGGTCGTTAAATAAAATGTCCCAACTACTTCGTTGGTCGTTAAATAAAATGTCCCAGCTACTTCGCTGGTCGTTAAATGATTAAATGAAATGTCCCAGCTACTTCGCTGGTCGTTAAATGATTAAATGAAATGTCCCAGCTACTTCGCTGGTCGTTAAATGATTAAATGAAATGTCCCAGCTACTTCGCTGGTCGTTAAATGATTAAATGAAATGTCCCAACTACTTCGTTGGTCGTTAAATAAAATGTCCCAGCTACTTCGCTGGTCGTTAAATGATTAAATGAAATATCCCAGCTACTTCGCTGGTCGTTAAATGATTAAATGAAATGTCCCAACTACTTCGTTGATCGTTAAATAAAAGGTCCCAGCTACTTCGCTGGTCGTTAAATGATTAAATGGAATGTCCCAGCTACTTCGCTGGTCGTTAAATGATTAAATAAAATGTCCCAACTACTTCGTTGGTCGTTAAATGAAATGTCCCAGCTACTTCGCTGGTCGGTAAATGATTAAATGAAATGTCCCAGCTACTTCGCTGGTCGTTAAATGATTAAATGAAATGTTCCAGCTACTTCGCTGGTCGCTAAATGAAATATCCCAGCTACTTCGCTGGTCGTTAAATGAAATGTCCCAACTACTTCGTTGGTCGTTAAATAAAATGTTCCAGCTACTTCGCTGGTCGATAAATGTTTAAATGAAATGTCTCAGCTACTTTGCTGGTCGTTAAATGATTAAATGAAATGTCCCAGCTACTTTGCTGGTCGTTAAATGAAATGTCCCAGCTACTTCGCTGGTCGCTAAATGAAATGTTCCAGCTCCTTCGCTGCTTGTTAAATAAAAGGTCCCAGTTTTTACTGGTCATTAAATGAAAGGTTCCAGCTACTTCCCTGGTCGTTAAATAAAATATCTCACTTTTACTGGTCAAAATATCCAAAATCATAAATTGCAACTAAAGGTCGCATCAAAATCTGTATTGAGTAAATATTTCACATAGAAGTCATGAAAAATTTGCCAATTTGCTAAAAGTATTTGTTGATTTCAATATTCTTATTGCACAAAAGAATTACCTTAGATTACCTCTAGTATTTCTTTCCAAAAAGGTGAAACTTTTTGCGAAAAAGAGGTAAAATTCAAATCTTTTCCCTGTTTGATCAACCAAAAGGATGAAAGAAATATCCTCGGTATGATTAGTGAAATAAATATTCAATGATGTTGAAAAGCCAAAAACGAATTGATATTGATCATAGCTTTGACGCACGTTTAAAGATGATTTTCTGGCAATCAGACAGTGGAAATATCCTGAGCGATAAAAAGAATCCACTCAATCCATATCTCCTTATCCATTTTAAAGCTGCAATCAAATATCTGCAAAAGGGATCTCTAAATTGTGGTCAAGATGAAGGCGAATTATGTGAGCAGATTCCCGGGGCCAAAGAAGATTTGGATCATCTACCGAGATGAAGGAGTTTGTGAAGGATCCTTCCAGGAAAAGTTCAGATCACCGTCGAGATGAAGGCGAGTGTGACGAACCTACCGACAAACCCTAAATGATATTTGATTTCAGCTATCATCTAAAGACCTTTGAGCCAATATCATATATAATCCCTGAGAAAAAGAAGGATCGGAGCATCTTCGAGATGAAGGAGTTTGTGACGTACCCTTCCCTGAAAAAGAGAGAAAAGTCAGGACATCTCCAAAATAAAGGATGATGTAAAAAGCCCGAAAAAGCCCAATGACTCAAAAAGAGTGCAAAAAGATCATCATGAGAAAACACTCAGATATCAAACTGCCTAAATTGCCAGAAGTCATCCTTTCTTATGCAAAATATCTGTTATCAATATCTTTTTTTTACTTGCTTTTATGAAATTGAGAATATTTCTTCTCCTCTCATATCAAGGAAATGGATAGCTTCCTTGAAGAAAGTCATCAACGCTAAAATTTTGAATTTGACTCTTAAAACCGAGAAGTTAACCTTGTTGAAGGAAATACTCTAGGTCAAAGAGGGAATATCTTTTGCACACATATGCACATTTTCAAGCGTTGAAGTCAACTATAAATTTATCTTATTGGCAAAATTTTCTAGATATCCTAAGAATGAAATAAATATTCAATATCCATTTTTGATGCAACCTAGCGTTGTTTATATCTTCCGGAAGAGTTACCCCATTCAGTTGAAGTATCTCTCCTGTCCCATCACGGTTTCGAGAAATCCGTATGGTTGTTCCCACTCAGGTTAAGGGTCAAAACCTGTACTTCCTGCGAGAGGTCATTAAATTAAAAAGTTGGTTTCAGTCTCAGCAATGAGACGCCCAAGTTCATCCCTTTTTCAAAGATTCAGGGAATTCCATCTTCCTCTTTTCGCAAACTCCTTTCAGATTTGTTTGTCCAAACTCCGAAGGTCTTATCATGGTCTCTTCACTCGAGGATTCCATATGGTAGTCCCCTTCAGGTTAAGGGTTAAGCCTGAACCTCGTGCATCGAGGTATCTTCCTTTTTCAGGTTTGGGTTAAACCTGAGTCTCGTTTCGACAAGGTATTTTCCTCCAATCCCATCATGGTTCTTCCCATCGAGGAATCCGTACTTTGTATATCCATCCAGAATAAAATCCTACTTGAGCTTCATCTCATGAGACATTTTCTCAAAAATGTCCCATCAAAGGTCCAATTATATTCCTTCCCCCATTCAGGTTATCTTGATAAATCTTCGTCCCATCCAGGCTAAGGGCTAAACCTGCGTCATTCCCAAAAAAAGCTGATCTTGACTTGATCTAAAACCTTATCTTTCATCATTTCGGGATCTTCGCCAAAAAGTCCCACCACGATGTCCTGATCTCCATCATTCAGTCATATCATTTCCGAGGATTTCGTCCCCCCAAGCCATTCAAGGATAAAATTTTAAAACCTGAAAAACCATGTCTTTTGAATAAATTCTTCCACACTCAGTTCAGATCTGCTGACTGGGGCATTTTTTTTCAAAATTTGGAGTGTTATCTTTGCCACTAAGCTTGGCTTCTTACCGGCTTAGTAATAAAGAGGGGCATCTGTGAACACCCCAAATTTTTCAAAATCTTTCCTTTCTGCCTCTAAATTCATTTTCTGAGCAAACAGGTCATTTCAAATCTAAATTCCCGTTCATTTCTCTAGTTTTATTGAAATTAAATTCATTTCATATGTTTAAATTGATTTTGGATCTGGATCCATTGTCCAGATCCAAATCTGAATCTCCTTGTTCAAATTTTAAATTAAAATTATAGAAAATACCAAAAATAGCCTTTAAATAGCTCGAATAGTCCATTCGACATCCGTTTGGATCCATCATATTGAATTTCTCGATTCGAGTGTCAAAACTCGAACATTTTCTCAAAATCTGGGTCCAAACCCATCTTCTGAAAGAATTTTCCCAAAATAACCCCAAAAATTCTCAGAAAAACCCTTCCTTTATAAATATTTGTAAATTTAGTTTAAAAAATTCCTTAATTTTAGAATTCTTATTTCAAAAACACAAAAAAGTAGAAAAATACAAAGAAAAGAAATATATATATATATATATATATATATAGCCTCTTTTTGAAAACACTTCTTTAGCAAAACCACTCTTTTGAAAATTTCAAGAAAACACTGTTTTGAAGATTTCTTTTTTTAGAAAAAGGTGGATCAAATTTGAAATTTTCCAACGGCAATCCGTTACGAAAGAAGGGCGATGGAGGCAATGGCCCTCTGCCTTCTCGATCCTTCGAAGGCTTATAAATGAGAGCATCGAGAAGGGGTGGAGGATCGATTTTTTTTGGGAGTAACAGCCGTGGTTAACAGACCCCCGTCCATTCTCCTCCTCCATTTTTCCAGCTTTCATCTATCGAGCATCAACCGTCTTCTTCATGTGCCCTTTTCCTCATCCATCGATCGGCTCTTCTTCTTTTTTTACGATTTCCTCCCCTCTTCCTGTTCTTCATAAAAAAAAAAAAAAAAGAAACCTAAGAAGAGAGTAGAAAGGAAGCCCCGTCAGGATTCTTGCAATCTGGTAAGGTTCCTTCCCCTTCTCTTTTGGTTTTTGATATATTTTTTTTAGTTGCCCTTATTAATCGCCCTAATTGGAACACCCATGTAATATCAGTTTGTTTATAGCAAAACTGAGTTACATATGTGTAACATTAACAGAATATTCATATTCTGACATTATTTTTACCCTTTCTTGAGTTTTTTCGATTTCCCTTTGTGTGCTTCGCCTAAATTGCAATATTATTTCTGTATATATGCTTAGATTCAAATTTTGTATATGATTTTTGATCAATGTTTCTGGTTCAATCCGTATTTGTATTTTGTTTCAGTTATTTCCATTCTACTTCCTCTGCCTTTATTTCCCTCATCATTCATTGTCATTTTGACTCACGCACATCCTTGATTCTTATCCTAATAATACATTGGTTTCATTTTCTTTAGGAGTGATGTGAACTGAATTTTACTTCAGCTATATGTATTGATTTTGGTTGATCATTTTTCTTAGATTAATGGTATCTATCATTTTTTTTTGTTTGTTGTATTATTTCCCCATTAATCTATCCCATCGATTAATTTTAGTCATCTCGTTAGTTATGGTTTTTTTTCAGGACATGCGTCCATTTTATTCTACCCCTGTTTCATCTCTCCCTTTGTATTCATCCATATATATTTTTACAAGGAAGTTAGAAATGAACGGTGAAAATCATTACCTATATAAGATTTAGCCGCATACTGTGTATATGGTCATTCAATCGGTTGTATTGCGTTAAAATTCCACAACATGGTCTGGTTTTAAGGTCTCCTGGCATTTACTGCTCATAGTTTTTGTTATAATATTTGTTAGGAGAACTATTTTTTATTTTATTTATTATTGCCTCTGTAATTTAAGTCTCGATCATGGTTCCAATACAAGCTGCGGTGGGTTGAGATACGAAGGTAATTAGTATTTATTTCCCGTTCAAATAATGTTGTAATCAGCTGACTTTGCTGCTAATGTTTTATTCGTATCAAGATATTTGTTGTTTCCTTTTGATCAGATCAGGGGTTTTCAATCGATTAGCATCTGGGAATCTATGTTATCTGAGATTAGAGTGGGTATGTCTGGTTGATCTTGACAATACCAAAAATCTGGGAGGAGATCCCAATGTGTTAGCAGAGATGTCCAGCCCCGTTGCAGTATTGGTACAGAGTATTCTCATAAATTTAGTTATCCCCTACTCATGATTCACCATCGTGTAAATGTCTTCATCCTCACATAGTTTTATTCTGTATGCATGTTTCAATTTTTTTTTTTAGCTTATTGAATATGTACTGATTTCTGACATAAGTCATACCGTCATTGGTGTAAACCCCCCCTTTGATTGGATCAGAAATCCTTCAGAATCAACTTTAACCTTTTTTTTTATTATTTCATTATCACCCTTTAAACCTGTTTTGATCATTCTCTTTGTATTAAACATATCTCTGTCTAAAGCTTCCATTAAGGAGACGCTGGTGGAGTGTCTTGATGTTACTAATATACTACCATATGATTTTGATGGAACTGACATGGTTAAGTGTGATTGAAGGTAATATTGAGTTAGTTAGCAGGCCTTTAAAAGATCGGCCTGAACAATGCGACATGGTAAGCCTAGTATCCACCATCGATAACCTTCGGGTGGAGCCTCTTCGTCAGCAGGTAATGGTTCAGCCTCAACCCCATCTGGAGATGGAGCAACTGCCCATGAAAAATACGAGATAGTGGGTTGTATAGTCTGAAATTACATCATAAGAACTCTATTAGATGTCAGTCTGTGCTGCTCCAAGCTAAATCCGATGATACAGTGGGGTGTTAATTTTTTTTTTTAGTACATACCTGTAATCTTTCATAGTTTTTTTTTCTTTTTCCCCCTTTTTCTTCATGATCCCTTCATGTTATTATCTCAGTACCCATATATTCGTTCTATCCTTTTGCATGTGTTGCACAAACTTCATTATAGATTCACTATTAATTCACCATTTTATTACCTTCAGCAGTCTCTCATTCTCACCTACAATCAACTATCTTCACCTGCATCTTCAGCATGTTGTCACGACATTACCATGTCTATTTCTGCCAAATCACATCCCACTGCTCCACCCATGTTTTCATTTCATCTTCCACAGCCATGTCCAGATCACGCCTTTGAAGACTTTCTGCAAATTAGTCCTGCACTTTCATGCTCTGTTAGAGGTGCCTCTAAGCTTAGTTGATCATCATCTTCAGATGATGAAATTGATTTATCATTAGGATAAATCATAAATGAATCACTGAAGTCACTTTCTCCTTATTCCAAAACCACCTGTATCAAACTCTCACTCCATTTACTATCACAGGTATATCTATATCATCCCCTGATGCACCCTCACATTTTCCCTGTTGTAAATCAGAACCCCTACCATGGTTAGGCTATGCTGTTATCCATCTTTACTCCTGCATCATCAGTTAGGTCTGGCTGGTCATCACAACATTCTTTACCTCTCATTTTTATCACTGCAGCTTCCCATCCTTACCTTTATGTTCATTTACACAACCACTACTATAGCATAATTGCATCAACTTTTTAGTACTACCTCTTTTTAACATCCAACTGCATCTCACTATTCCTGTCATTCCATTCTTCCCAGGTATTCCCCTGCAATTCAGCAGGTTCTTCTACAACATCTCTTTTTCCATAGCACCACCCTGCTATTACCACCTTCATCACTTTATCCCTTCTTGATTCATCACATTTCCATTCTCATCAACAGCCTTTTCCCCTTGCCCCTTCTACCGCCCAGCCAATTCAACTCCAGCTGCTGCCCTCATTCAAGGAACTACTCCATAATCCACCCCAGCAGGTGCTGCTGGCACAAATACAACTATAACTGCACTCTCTCTCTCTAACTCTCCCTCTATATATATATATATATATGTATATATGTATATAGATATATATATATACCTATATATACGTATACATACATATATGTATATATGCACATTAGCTACATAGATATATATCAGTTCTTAATATAACATCCGTTTATTATATATTCAATGTCCTGTGCTAACTCTGTTTTGCAGAAAGATATAAGAAGCATGAATTTCTATCTTGGATTAGAAATTTTTGATATTTGCAATACAAAGTTGTAATAGATTAGGTATAAATTTGAAATTTACATTTCCTGCATAAATTAGAATGTATGAACATGTATATTTTCTAGAATTGCTTGTTTTCATATCATGTTCCTCTTTATTTTAAAAATTCACGAATGGGAACACGAATGGCACGTACACCATTTCGTAAAAGGTAATTAATTCTAAGTTGATGATTTACATCAATGGCCATAGACAGGGTGTAAACAAAACTTAGGATTTTTATCTTTTATAAAATAACACTGGATCCGCACTGGACCCTCTTCAAAAATCATCATATTTTCAAATATTTCCTTCTTTTATTAGAGTTTAACTTAGAATTGACTCAAAATATATACCAATGGCCATAGTCAGGGTATATTGAGAGTTAATTCCATTTTAAACTCTATAAAAGCACAAAAATATGTTTTATTCTTCACCTGAATTTAAAAATAGATTATTATATAATACATTCAATGACCATAGTCAAGGATGTATTATATTTTCAACCTTATCTTAAATTCATTTAAAGAATGGAATAGCTTTTCAAAATCCAATCTCAAAATTCTTTAAATCCATTCATCATATAGGATAGAATTGCATCATATTTTCAAGATTCTTTTTCATAAAATCCAAGTGATTTCCTTCAGATGTATTCTTCACTTCTCAAATCAATTTTCAACTCTTTATTCTAAATTCAAAGTCCAATCTGACTTTGAATTCCATTTGTATATCCAAAATTCAAAAATTCTAATTCAAATCAAAGTTCAAAGTTCAATTTAACTTTGAAGTTTCTGATTCATCTTCAAATTCAAAAATCAAGCTATCTTCAAATTCAAAAATCACAAGTTTGAGATTGATTTTGAATCTTGACCCTTCTTAAATTTTAAATTCAATCTGGGTTTTTCAAAACCCAGATCCATCTTCAAAAGTTCCATTTGGACTTTCAAGACCCAAATCCAAAGTTAGATCAACTTGGATCCAGTTTTCTAATACAAATTCTACTTTTGGATCTTAGATTTCAGATCCAAATTGCATCATGGATTCCAGGCCTTAGATCCCAATCCATCTTAGGATCCAGGATCCAATTCCACTTATCTCAGACTTCAGATCCAATTCCTCCTTAGGATCCAGACTCCAATTTTACTTTGGATCTCAGACTTCAGATCCAAATCCATCTTAGGGTCTAGAGTCCAACTCTACATTGGATCTCAGACTTAAGATCCAATTCCATTTTAGGATCCAGACTCCAATTTCACTTTGGATCTTAGACTTTAGATCCAATTTCCTTATAGGATCCAGAATCCAATTTCACCTTGGATCTCAGACTTCAGATCCAAAATCCATCTTAGGATCCAGAACCCCATTCTACATTTGGATCTCAGACTTCAGATCCAAATCCATCTTAGGATCAGGAACCCAATTCTACATTTGGATCTTAGACTTCAGATCCAAACTCATTCTAGGATCCAGAACTCAAGTCCATCTTGGATTCCAAATCTTGGATCCCATTCCGTTTAGGATCCGGAATCCAATTCCAAATTCTAGATTTCAATTCCATTGTCGGATATAATCTAAATCCATTTCTATTCTTAAATATCATCCGGATTTCTCAGATCCATTCCAAATTTCAAACTTCAAAATCCAAATTCAATTCCATTTCAAGTATTAATTTCCTTTTCTAAATTCAAGTTCAAATTCAAAGTCTATCTCTGACTTTGAAACTTCATTTCCTTTCATTTTTAAAGCTTCAAGTCATTCTTTCTCATTTATTCTCCCAACTCTGATTTACTTCAAAAACTTAGAACTTCTCTGATCTATCTAAAGTTCTAAAGTTAGATTCAACCATTTCTTCACTCTTTTATCAAGTTCATCTTAGAATACTTGTAAATTTTCAAAACATCTTTCAAAAGAAGCATACATTCTTGCATTACACAAGCATGATTCTTTGTGCATTTAGAGTTAGAATAAATTTTTAGATTATATTTAGGCAAAGCAAAAGGCATAGATTCGATCCTTGGTTCGATTACCCCTGGTAAAGGCGTCAGGAACGGTCGAACCTCGTACCGACGAGCGAATCCCGTCTCTCCATCTTCCCGCAACATTTTCCAAACGGAGGCGAGTTATTTGCTAAATATTTTCAAATTAAGGTCAAGTGAGACCGCGCAAAAGAGTTCCTCCTCTCTCTTTCTTTCTTTTCTTTTCTCTTCTCTCTCTCTTTTCTTTCTTTTATTTTTCTCCCTTCAAAAAGGAGGAAAATAGAGGTTGGAAAAGGGGAAGAGAAGGAAGAAAAAGAAACCAAAGGAGAGAGGAAAAATTTTGCGATGATCACAAGCACGTAGCATATCTTTCAGGGTCTGAATAGTGCATTCTGATTGCCCATCAGTATGAGGGTGGAAATCTGTGCTAAACTTTAGTTTAGTTCCCAAGGCTTGCTGGAGCTGCCCCCAGAATCTTGAAATGAACCTCGGATCATGGTCGGATATAATAGAAATTGGCACTCCATGCAGACGAACGATCTCCCAAATATACATATCCGCAAGGCTATCAAGCGACTGGCCGAGACGGAAAGGCAAGAAGTGCGCGGATTTAGTGAGTCGATCAACTATTACCCAAATTGCGTCGTGCTTTTTCTTTGTTCGAGGTAACCCGACAATGAAGTCCATAGCGATATCCTCCCATTTCCATAGCGGGATCTCCATTAGCTGCGTGACTCCACCCGGTCGCTAGTGTTCGATCTTAACCTGC
The DNA here is from genome assembly GCF_984573655.1 of Nuphar pumila. Lineage (NCBI taxonomy): Eukaryota > Viridiplantae > Streptophyta > Magnoliopsida > Nymphaeales > Nymphaeaceae > Nuphar > Nuphar pumila. The sequence continues at coordinate 29,998,354 of NC_143262.1, read as the reverse complement.
TGGCAAGTCAAACATCTAGACACGAACTCTGCTACTTCACGCTTCATGCTGCTCCACCAAAAACTCCTTTGTAGATCTTTAAACATCTTTGTGCCCCCGAGATGGATGGTATACTTCGATCCATGCACTTCGGCCAAAATTTCATTCTTCAGGACAGGGTCACTAGAGACCCAAAGATGATCTTTAAACCAAACACTACCGTCTTCCTTCAGACGGAACGAAGAACCGTCCTGAGCCGCACTCGACTTAAACCCTTCATAGCGTGGATCAACCCTCTGCCCAGCAATAATTCAGGCAGACAACTCCGGAAAGACCATGAGGTTTGATAAACGCAACAAGCCTGTTGAAGAAAAGAAAGGTTTCCACGAGACAAAATCCTCGATCATCCTCCACTCAACAACCAATGTGATGACCAAAACTCCAGAGGATTTGCGGCTAAGGGCGTCTGCTACAACATTCGCCTTTCCTGGATGGTAGGAAAGCGAAAAATCGTAATCCTTAAGAAACTCGAGCCATCGCCGCTGACGCATATTTAGATCATTTTGAGAAAAGAGGTATTTGAGACTCTGGTGGTCAGTGAAAGCTTCGAACTGCACACCATATAAGTAATGTCGCCAAACCTTTAATGCAAAGACTACCGCGGCTAACTCAAGATCATGCGTAAGATAATTCTTTTCGTGCGGTTTGAGCTGACGAGAGGCATATGCTATCACTCGGTTATTCTGCATAAGAACCCCGCCCAGGCCCGTGCTTGAGGCATCAATATAAATCACGAACCCTTCCTGGCCAGAAGGCAAGACCAGGATAGGAGCAGAGGTAAGTCGCTCCTTCAGAGACTGAAAGCTTGCCTCGCAACTATCGTCCCATACAAACTTAGTCTCTTTCTTCAGCAACTTGGTCATAGGTTGAGCAATCTTGGAGAAATCCTGGATAAACCGGCGGTAGTATCCAGCTAATCCCAGAAAGCTTCGAATGTCACGCACATTTCTTGGTTGTTGCCAGTTCAACACGACCTCAACCTTCGCAGGATCCACGGACACCCCATCCTTCGAGATGACGTGCCCTAGAAACATCACTTCCTCGAGTCAAAATTCGCATTTGGAGAACTTAGCAAACAAGTGCTCCCTTCGCAAGGTCTCCAAGACGATGCTCAAATGCTCCCGGTGTTGCTCCCAACTCTCTGAGTAGACCAGGATGTCGTCGATAAATACGATCACGAAGGTGTCTAAGAAAGGTCTGAACACTCGATTCATAAGGTCCATAAAAGCTGCTGGGGCATTAGTGAGTCCAAAAGGCATAACAGTGAACTCAAAATGCCCGTATCGAGTACGAAAAGCTGTTTTCGAAACATCGCCTTTTTTAATCCGAATCTGATGATATCCGGATCTAAGATCAATCTTGGAGAAGACCCTAACTTTCTGCAGTTGATCGAACAGATCCTCAATACGCGATAACAGATATTTATTCTTGATCATAACCTGGTTGAGCATTCGATAATCAATGCACAACCTCAAAGATCCGTCCTTCTTTTTCATGAACAAAATAGGAGCTCCCCAGGGTGACACACTAGGGCAAATAAACCCCTGAATCATAAGCTCCTGAAGCTGCTTTTTGAGCTCTTCAAGCTCTGCAGGCGCCATACGGTACGGAGCCTTCGAGACGGGTGTGGTGTCGGGCAACAAATCAATACAAAACTCCACCTCTCGGGGAGGAGGAAGACCAGGCAACTCTTGGGGAAAAACGTCGGGGTAATCACGTACTATATCCAACTCGCCAAGGGGGATAAGTGACTCAACTGACTGAATAAGATTCACGAGAAAAGCGAAACATCCCTTCCGCAAGAAGCTCTACGCTTTAAATGCTGAAATCATCTTGGTCTCCCGCACCGACTGTGGAATCCAAAATTCCATCTTCGAAGAGCCTGGAGGAGACAAAACAATTCTACCCTCACGACATAAAACCTTGGCATGGTATTTGTGCAACCAATCCATGCCCAGGACAACATCAAATTCAGACATCTCGAGCAAAATGGCACAGGCTAGCATATGTCGCTCGGCCACGACCACATCTAAATCTGGCAAGTAGGTGACGCAAACTGTATTCTTCCCGATCGGATTATAAACATCTAAAGCAGAGTCTAATCGAGCTACAGGCAATTTCAATTGTGCAGCAAAACTTACAGAAATAAACGTGTGAGTGGCACCACAATCGAAAAGAACAAAAGCCGCACGATCTGCAACTAAAATCGTACCTTGCACGAGATCTCCTCTAGTCAACTGCTCGGCCGTAGCTGTATAGACTCGCGCAGGAGCTTTCTTCATGTCGCTGGTCTGTGGTTGCTCTGGCTGGGTCGACGGTGGTGCCTGCAGCTGCAGGGGAAACTGGGACGCACCAGTGGCCTGCCTGAATTCGTCTGCCGCCTTCTTGCGGCAATCGCGGATGAAATGGCCCATCTTGCCACAATATAAACAACCGCCTGTCTCGCGGGGACAAGGTTGGCCCGCATGAAATCTCCCACATTTACCACAAGCTCTACTAGGAGGTCGTCGTAGCGGACGGTACTGGTTTCACTGCCTTTTTGCCGGGGGACTTGACAGGTTCTCTCCTTCCATCTTCACAGGCAGAACTGGCTGCTTACCTTCTTCAATTTTGATGGGCAACAATGGCTGCTTGGCCTGACCGTGGCTGCATCCGTCTTCGATCGCCACCTGTTGAAGGTGGCTTCCGGGTCTGAATGCTCTTGGACCGCTCCCAGTCATCATTGAGGAAAGTAGCTGTCTCGACAGCCGCTGCTAAGGTTGCAGGCATGCTAGTAAGAACTCAGTGCTTGAGTCCTTCCTTCAGGCCTCTGATAAACTTCCTTGCCCGTTCACACTCATCTTCGAAGAGGTTGGGACAATGCCTCTCCAACTGTTGAAACTTGGTCGCATATTCATTCAAAGTCAAGCTGCCCTGAGACAGCTCCAAAAACTCGATCTTCTTTTTCTCCCTTGCATGAGGGGGAAAATAATTGTCGAGAAATGCCTTTCTAAAAGTCTCCCAAGGCACAATGTCGATGCTTGAGAATCGAATCCTTCGTGTGGTATCCCACCAAATACGAGCCTCATCCTTTAAACGAAAGGACCCAAATAAAGTCTTTTTCTCCTCAAGAACTGTGAGGACGTCAAAGACTCGTTCGATTTCACTGACCCAATATTCTACCGCATCCGGGTCTGCTCCACTGGAAAAAACAGGAGAATCCAACTTTAAGAATTTCTCGAAAGAGACCCCTTGTTCCGGAGCCTGACTTCTCTGCGTAGTCCCTTGATTTCGGATCGCTTCAGCTAATGCATTTAGAGAATCCATAATGAATCCCCTATGTTCGAGCCCGTCCTCTGACAAATCCTCATCTGGTCGACGAGCCATCCTTAAAAACAAACATAAGATACGTCAGAATACACCAAGACAATTAAGAAACAAAAGATATTTTATAGATCTTCAAGTCATCGCATATACAAAAATCCCAGCGATGCTGGTATACAAGCCAAAAGAAAGAACTTTATTCGCATGAGAGTTTGCAGCCTCTCTTACAAAAATTGAACAAAAATTTACAAACACTCCCTTCTAGGGACGTTCAAACTGTCGAATGTATTCTCTCTTATTCCCCGTACGCCTAAACCTGCGTCGAGGGACAAAAGGGAGTGGCTCATCCGAGGGAACCTCCACATCATACATCGGAGTCGAAGGCGTGTAGTCCAGTGAAACCGAACCACTAGTGGACGAATCTGAAATGTTGATTGGAAAATCGACACCAGGAATTGGGAGAGCAGGGCCCTCAGAGACCACTGGGGGCAAAGGTTGTTCGAGGACCACCAAAGGTAGATCTGGCACATTAAGGTCAGGGATGACAGCTTCAGCAGAATCCTGGACTACAGTTGCTCTATCTTGCTCCTCTTTAAGGAGACAAAACTCTAAGGTGTGTCCGAAATCGCCACAAAAGACGCACTCAAGTGGTACAAGGGTGGGACCACTACCATCTGAGAATTCCGGCGTAGCTTGCCGACCTGTCTGGACTTGCGAGGGTAGATGTCCTCTCATCCGAACATATACCGAGGACCAGGTTGTTGCCAAAGGTACCTGGAATTCTGGGGGCAGTGGGCTACCAGTCTCATCTGTGAAGATCGGTGGGGGTGGGCGATTAGCCCAACACTCTTCCCAAGACACCATACGTCCTCCTCTATCAACATAGAGGCCCCTACCTCTAACCGAACGAGCGCGCATTCTACGCCCACCCCTGCCATGGTGGCCACTCGGACCAGCTGACGGATCCATTACACACAAGTACTGTTCAAAGTAAGAGCAATGCATTAATTTTATCAAAGCAAGAAAATTAAGCGTCTACTTATAGTGCGGTGGGAAGCTCGATGATCAAGGCTCAACCGTTCTCGTCCTGGCTCTGATACCAAAAGTTGTAACACCCCAAAAGTTTGACTTGAGAGAAAAAGGTTTGCATAGAAATACCTTCAAAAATCAGAGTTTGCAACAAGGATTTTCAAAGATACCAAAGGATTTTAAAAACACGAGTCACATCTTCTGGGTACGTTAGCAAAAAGACTCATCGCAAATACAAGTTCACTTTCTAAGCCAAAATAGTGAGCAAAGAATAAAAAGTACATTCATAAAAGAAAGAGTTTAATTTATACAAGGCAGAAGGGTGTCCACCCCCAAAACAACAAAAAGGTAAAAAAACCAAATAGCCAGCGTGTCGACAAGAGAGGCAAAGCTTTGACCACATAGCATCTGCACCATCGCCTATAAGAAGAGTTACCTGTCACCTACACCCATAAAGAATGGGGTCAGTCTTGAAAACTGGTAGGTACGCAAAAGGAATAAAATGAACTAATCTAAAACATGCTTGAACAGATGCAAGCAGAAACATATACCATCTACACAAGTAACCAGCAAGACTAATCGATATATCATAAATTCAAGCAAACTAGTGGTACAGTGATATCAATGTAACTGTAAGCAATCATAACCAGGCTTATCATGCATAAAAAGTAGTGAGTAGAGAATAAAAAATACATTCATAAAAGAAAAAGTTTAATTTATACAAGGCAGAAGGGTGTCCACCCCCAAAACAACAAAAAGGTACAAAAACCAAATAGCCAACGTGTCGACGAGAGAGGCAAAGCTTTGACCACGTAGCATCTGCACCATCGCCTATAAGAAGAGCTACCTGTCACCTACACCCATAAAGAATGGGGTCAGTCCTGAAAACTGGTAGGTACGCAAAAGGAATAAAATGAACTAATCTAAAACATGCTTGAACAGAAGCAAGCAGAAACAGATACCATCTACACAAGTAACCAGCAAGACTAATCAATATATCATTAATTCAAGCAGACTAGTGGTACAGTGATATCAATGTAAATGTAAGCAATCATAACCAGGCTTATCATGCATACCTTCCAACTATCGTAAACAACAGACGGATAGTAAGGTAAAAACAAGCAGTACGAGAATAATTAATTGTGAGCATGCCATACTGTGATCTGATTATTATCTGAACATTGTGAGTACGCACAATTTACAAACGTAGAAACAGCCGAGATCCTTCCGGGGGTTCATTATGCCATTTATTTTATTATACCCTGAAGGACTGACTCAGTCCGCTCCTAGAAGGACAACCTGTGGTCGAGAGACCAAGTCCCCAAAGGCTAGAAAGGGCCCACGGATGCATCCAACTTCTGCAGAAGTGCCGGACGACTACCACCTAGAATACTTATGGTGATGCCATCTCCCCTACCTCCGATGACTGGGAAAGCCGAGTCTTTGCCCGAAATGGCCATGAATGACCTGTCCACCGGAGGGTTTGTGCCATCCATCCTCTCTCTTGATGAACCAGCTTGAACAAGCACGATGAAGGGTTATTCATCACCATCACCTTGCTCTATATGCCCTGGTCTATTCGACCCACTCGAGCATCTTGCCTATGAAGGCGCATGTTTATCGTTTAGTGAGATATTCAGAAAGCAGAACATGAGGCCCATTCACTTTGTGCTACGCATCATAGCATCGCATAGCACTGCCAAGAGATGTAGCTAAGTTTATAGCCACAAGTCACCAAGAATACTCAAAGGAGCTCAAGTGCTGACAACAATTTCTAAAGGCACCTGCAAGGCAGAACAATAGCATAATCGAAGTCTATATGACACAAACAAGAAATGAGTCAACATAAGTAAGCAAGGCAATAAGTAAGGTGCGAAAACATAATAGCCAGGGCGCATAAAGTGCGGGGCAACAAAAAGTAAGGTGCTGTAAAAGTAAACAGGACAAGGATCGCGAAACTGCGTCCTTGAGTTAAAAAGACAGAAAAAAAAGCCTAGGCACATATAGCGTGGCGACAACAGAAAGTAAAATACTGAAAAGTAAACAGGACAAGGATCGCGAAACCGCGTCCTTGAGTTAAAAAGACAGAAAGGAAAGCCTGGGCACATATAACGCGGCGACAGCAGAAAGTAAAATGCTGGAAAGTAAACAGGACAAGGATCGCGAAACCGCGTCATTGAGTTAAAAAGACATAAATATACGTATATAAGCAGATTGTTTAATTATCTTTCATTTAGTTCATTTGAAGTCCTTTCACGTAACTTTCTCCTACCTAGGGGAGTCGCGGGTTCCTGCATGCCTGCGGGCGTAAGTTCGAAGGGTCTCAGGCCACGAGCGCTCCGTCGTGCAACCTGCACACGCTAAAGAGATTAGCACAAGTCAAAAGCGAAACAACATGAACGGCAAGCGGCGGCAAGGGGCTGAGCCCTGCCGACAAACAGAAGAGACGACAGGGGGCCTCTGCCCCCTGCCAGCAAACAAAAACGATGACAGAGGGCCCCGCCCTCTGTCAGAAAACAGAAAAGATCACAAGGGGACTTGCCCCCTGTCGGCAACCAGAGCAATGACAGAGGGCGAAGCCCCCTGCCGACATGCCAAACAACGATAGGGGGGCTTCCCCCCTGTCGACAAACAAAACAGTGACAGGGGGCGAAGCCCCCTGCCGACAAACCGAAACAATGACAGGGGGACTACGCTTCCTGTCGGCAAACAGAACGACGACAGGGGCCAACCCCCGTCGACAAACCGATGGTGACAGGGGGCCAGGCCCCCTGTCAACAGACCGAACAACAACAGAGGGGCAAAGCCCCCTGTCGGCAAACAGAGGTGACAGGGGGCTCCACCCTTTGCCAGCACACGGAGGTGACAAGGGGCTCCGCCCCCTGCCAGCACACAAACAAAGGCAGGGGGCCAGGCCCCCTACCGACAAAATCACTGGCGACAGGAAGCTAAACCCTCTATCGACCCAACGTCAGTGTCAGGGGGCCAAGCCTCCTCCTGACACATCGACGGTGGCAGGGGGGAAAGCCCCCTGCCGACAAACGGAGCGCAACAGAGGGGCGAAGCCCCCTGCCGACGAAGGGTCGACGACAGGGGGCTAAACCTCCTGCCGACCCACAAACAACAACAGGGGGGGGGGGGGGTGAAGCCCCCTGCCGACGCACCGTCGACAACAGAGGACTAGACCCCCTGCCGACCGACGAACGAACAACAGCAGGGGGGGGGGGGGGACGAAGCCCCCTGCCAACGCATCGTCGGCGACAGGGGACTAGACCCCTTGCCAACCGAGGAACCCGAGCTACGGGAAGGGGGAGGAGGGCGCTTACCTGCAGCAGTCCGACGACAAGTCGCTGGAGAAGATGGAGAAAGCAACGGCCAGCACAAGCACGAAGGAGGGGACACCACCCAGGTGGCTGCCGGAAGGCCGATCGAGCGGTCACTGGTCGGCACGTCGCCGGAGAAGAGCCGAGAACGAGAGAGAGAGAGAGAGAGAGAGAGAGAGAGAGAGAGAGAGAGAGAGAGGAAAGAGAATCGAGCGAGGGCAAATGCCCTCACTTGAGGCACCCTAACCCTTTTAAAAAGTGGGGTGTACCGGCTTCTCGAAAATTCGAGAAGCCGGGTCCGGGTCCGGCTCAGATCCGGGTCCAGCTCAGATCCAGGATCGCCAGCTGACCAAGACACGTGCCTGGCGCGTGTCCGACAGGTGTCAGACTCGTTTTTTTTTTTTTCAGACATTACACTTACAAATCTATATACGACAATTCAGCATAATATATTACAAATCGATATTAACAAACAAAATAATATCTCACAAAAATCGATATAATATCTTAAATTGTTGCGGAATTTACATTATTGTGATTTGGGCGCTTGAGGTGGTGATTTGTGTATTCAACACACGTGTGCCAGGTTTGTAATTTTGATTTATGAATCAATGCGAATTTTGTACACAGTCTTACAAAATTTGTTACAAATATCTGTATACAAAAAACTTGGAAATTGAAAGTTGAACAAAAAATTATTATCTCTCTCTCAACAGTAGAACATAACCATCTTCACGTTATCCTTGAGAACATGTAGACGTTTAAAATGATTTTCTCTTACTCCTGGGGGCCTCGCGTCCTTCATAGCTTTATAGGTAATCTTGCAGTTTGGGTTTTTGTATCATCTTCAACTAGAAAATCCTTCAATTCTTCGCATAGCTCTTTGCAAAATCCAAGTATATCATCCTAAAAAAAACCCCAAAAATAAGAATAATATAAAAATGTAGTAATCAATAATATATGTTAATAAATAATGTTTAAGTGTACAACATACAACGATGAATTGTGGTGCTCGTCCATAGAATATTGATTCAATATACTTCATTACAAAGATGCCACAATCGACACCATTATTTTGTAAAGGAGCATCATCTGCGACGTGAAGCCTTCACGGGCCAATGTCGACACCCAACATGTCTTTAGAAAATCCAACATGTGGTTTATGCAAAAGCAAGTAAATTTCAGGCCACAATACAAGATACAGTAATCTTAAAGATAAAAATTTACCAAATGCATAATGTCATGGTCTACACCAATGTCATAGTCCAAGGAGTTGTATAGCCATAATTTTTGTTCTCGTACATCCAACACGTATAAGACCCAATGCTTTTCTGATTGCCACAATATAAGAATCAATATCTGCAAATTGATTATAAAATATCTTAAAAAATGGATATGAAAATGCGTACTGATACCATAAAAATCGATGTTAAAAATCATCATATAAATCGATATTAAGAATCAAACCAATATCTTAAATCAATATTAGAAATCAACATAGAATCAAAACGTCTTAAATCACTATGAAAATTCCTATTGATAGCTTAGAAATAGATATTAAGAATCAGCATAGAAATCGATATTAAGAATCAAAATAATATCTTAAATCGATATTAAGAATCAACATAGAAATCGATATTAAGATTCAGAACAATATCTTAAATCGATATTGAGAATCAAAACAATATCCTAAATCGATATTAAGAATCAACATAGAAATCGATATTAAGAATAAGAACAATATCTTAAATCGATATTTAGAATGAGCATAGAAATCGATGTTAAGTATCAAAACAATATCTTAAATCGATATTAAGAATCTAAACAATATCTTAAAAATCGATATTTAGAATCAATATAGAAATCGATATTAAGAATCAAAACAATATCTTAAGTCGATATGCAAATTCCTATTGATAGCTTAAAAATCGATATTAAGAATCAAAACAAGATCTTAAATAGATTTAACATCTTACAAATCGATATTGTCACAAATCTTTTCACTTGAAAAAAAGTCTGACATTTGGTCATCATCACCCCAGTATTGTATTCCGTCTAGAAATCCAGCCACGTATGGTATTCGGTGGACAATACTCTGTTGAACGGAACAATAATAATAGTAAGTTTAAAACATGAAGGTACATTAGTAAATAAAATGATAAAATAAACATATAAGATAACCGATATACCATAGAATAAGGGGTGATGACGCAGACCAACATGGTTCTTCCCTTGCTTTGAATATACATGACGAAATCATGTATAGTCTTTTTACAACAAATGTGCATTTGTTAATATACATACCCATGGCATACGTTAATGTATAACTGATAGTGGTTTCATACGTACAAAATTACTGATAGTGTGTCCTGCAAATTCGGTCGATGTTCTCTTCGAGCACTTTGTTGAGTTTTTTGGCACCTTGTTTTGTAGATACTGCACCGAAATTAGTTGAATATTCAGTACAATAACTGTAGCATTATATTCAGTAAATGAACTGTAAACGACGTAAAAAAGATGATGCAGGTTATAGAAATCAAAGGTACCCTTTTTTGCAGACGTTTATCTGAATCGTAGCGTCTTTCTTCAACATCGATACAACTTGCGCTTAGAAGGAGGTTAGAGGAAATGTCGGTTTTTCTGTTTGTTGCCCATGAAGCAGGTTATAGGAAAGACTCCTTTTCTTCTTTAAATGAAACGTCGCATATTCCATGCTATTAAAGGAAACGTCTTGTATGCCTTGCGGAATACGACGATTCATTCATTTATTGTTCGCATCGTTTCACACCTGCCAGTTTTCAAAAATCACGCAAAAAGAATATTAACAAATAGATAAATTACATTGCGCATTAATTAAAAGATGTTGTTTCATTTGCTAGTATCATCAACACGATATTAGTACGTGTAAATGAATGACACGTAGCATAACATCAATAGTGTGTCAGATCCTAAACCCTATACTAATGTTATGCGACATTTCTTGCAACTAAAAGAATTGCTATACATAATAAACTCAAAACTAGTAATCACTATAATTGCTATCACAGAAAGTACAAATCGTTATAACTGCATAATCGCTATACCGATTAATCGCTAAACTAAGCAATCACTATCACAGGAAACACTATAAATAATAAACCCTAAACCAGTAATCGCTATACGATTTAGAAAACATAAGTACAAATAATGGTATCTTCATAATCGCTATACTGAGTAATCGACATATTAAGTAATCACTATCATAATAAATGCTAAAAGTAATAAACTCTCAGCTACTAATCGCTATACAATTTAGCAAACATAAGTACAAATCGTTGTAACTTCCTAAACACTATACATATTAAGCGCTATACAGAGTAATCGCTATCACAAGAATCACGATACATAATAAACCTTAAGCCAGTAATAACTATACGTAAGTACAAATCATGAAAGAGTTATATAATTATAAACCTAAGTTTATGTAATCTTGTCAGTTTTTCAATGGTACTTCTGTGTTACACTTATTAAGGAAGGAATTATATAATTACAACAAAGAATGTCAGAATTACAACATAGAATTATCGGGATACACAAATCATATATGTTTATTCACTTGTGCTTGATGACTCAGATGAACATAGAACTCGTCTCTTTCTTGAACTTGGTGGAGTCTCTTTATTTGGTAGCCTCTTCATTCCCTTGATCTTATAAAACTCACTGGTAATCATCTCAACCAACGACCCAATTTGTTTACTCAAATTCTACACGTCCTTCTTCAGCATCGTTAACCCTTGGTCAGATGATACCTTCTCTTGTGGGAGTTGTGTTTGCCGCTTATCGTGTACTGCAACAAATGGAATCATAGTATCCGCCAAATGGACACGATGGATGTTACGTCTATGCTGGAGGACGACACACTTGGGGACAAGAGTGACCTCACTTTCAGGTTGCTTTTCCTCAATCTGTCGATTTCTATGCATGGGTTGCCAATATTGTTTGAAATAGTTGGGGTCATATTGTCATTCTTTATAATCATATGGTATGACATGAACACCTCCTTTGTTCCAGCTATCCAATTGTTTCTTGAAGCGTTCGTGCCAATTCATGTTTGTGGCCCCCACCACTATTCATCTTTCTTTTCAATGTCACAAGCAATTTTGGTATTGACTGTCCCAAGCTAGCTTGCAGGAGTACTCGACTACCATGTTGCATCTCAGCTTTATATTTGCTAAAGAGCCAAATATCGCATACAGACAGTCTTGCAATCTCGACAACAACCTCATCGTCCTCGTCCTCCTTATCCTCATAAGGTCTCCACACAACCTGTACAATCGAGATTGTGGTTTATATATAGACGTAATTATTCATGCAAAATGTTAAATGCGATAATGATTTGTATAAAAGAAGAAAAAATGTTGAATGCGATTATTAGTTAAGAATGCTAAACATTACAATGATTTACTGTAATGAAAGTTAGATGCAAATGCGATAACGATTTGTACTAAAGAAAATGAAATGCCGAATGCGAAGATTACTTGAGAATGCTAAACATTACAACAATTTACGGTAATGAAAGTTAGATGCAAATGTGATAACGATTTGTAATAAGAAAAATGAAATGCTGAATGCGATGATTACTTAAGAATGTTAAACATTACAATGATTTATAGTAATGAAAGTTAGATGCAAATGCGATAACGATTTTTAATAAGGAAAACAAATTCCTAAAGCGGTGATTACTTAAGAATGCTAAACCATATAACAATTTACGCTAATGAAAGTTAGATGCAAAGGAGATAACGATTTGTACTAATGAAGTCAAAATCATAAAGTGATGATTACTTAAGAATGCTAAACATTACAACGATTTTAAATCATTTACCTCATTTAATTGCAGCCCATCTAAAATGAATTGAGCATTTTCGCACTTGACATTTATTGAAGCCCACGTGCTGATCATGGGAAAACCACAAACCGCAGGGCCACATTGAGGACGCAAGGTGACAATATGCTCCCAAATCCAGGCCTACAAAAACAATATATTAGTAAGACTACAACCTTCAACGACCTTAGTCCACAAGCACTAAATATGTAATAAACAAATACCTAAACAAATACCAGAAAAAATGAACAAATCGCTATTGCGTTAAATGTATAAATCGTTATTGCTTTAAATGTATAAATCATAACTCATAAATCATAAATTGTGTCGATTTGACTTTGTTACCAAAACATGTGTCATTTATTTATATAAGAAACATCGTTTCACATCCCGCTCATTGTCAAAAATTGATATGCCTTGTGAGACCTGTATTTCGGTTGACAATTTATGAGATTTACGCAATGATGTCTATGTCAGTCACAACGATTTGCCTTTGTATAAAAAATATTGGAATAGTATAACGTAAATTGCAGTTGTAGTAATATACTATCGATTTGAGAGATACTGTTTTGTTTGTTGATATCGATTTGTTAGCTATTATATTGAATTTCCGTATCGATTTGTAATATATTATGCGATATGTATATCGAGTTTTCATTCTCCTCCTCCTTCTTCCTTTGTTTTTCCTTCTTTTCGTCATCCTTCTTCTTCTTCTTCATCTTTAGTTCTTCCTCATTCTTCTTCGTTTTCTTTTCATCTTCAATATCTGATGGATCAGGCTCGCGATTTGTATTTATGATTTATGAAGTTATCACGATTGTTGTTGTCTAGAGTTTGTGAGGCATAATAGTACTTATGTTTATCGTATCGATTTGTAATATGAATAAGCGATTATGCTGAATTATCGTATCGATTGATAGTATATTATGCGATATGTACATCGATTTGTGTGTTCAAATCGTTGCTCAGTTAGCGATTTCTATTAAAATTGCTGCACATTATTTAAAGTATGAATCGCTATAAATAGATATTATGTGTTTGCTAATGTCAATTATTACGATATTTGCCGTATGAATCACGTCAAAACATGTTAATACTATAAATTGTTACTTTTATTGGCATGGTAAATAATAACTTGAAGATTATTACAAATAACTGAATCACCTTTCCTTTGGCAGGGTCAAAACATTCTTTGTAAAGATCTTCAATTATTTCTCTTCGATGAGTATGTACAACCACAAATTGAAACAATATTGAACATAACAAACATATGAGAAATGTATCGATTTGAATGGTGCAGTGGGCTGCCATTACGAATGAGCTCGTTTGCTTGCTAAGGATATGTGGGATCTGACCCTTGATACAGAGTTGTTGTCAGAACTTCTGCAGAAGAACATGGAGCTACAAGTTGCAGAGTATACTTTTGAATCTGCTCTTGTTGATTTAATATCTGATAGATCCTCAGCTGCACGACAAAGGGTGATCCGACAATAGACGACGGTAAAAGGTGGTCTGGTAGCAGACAACGGTAAAAGGTGCTCCAACAATAGACGACGACAAAGGGTGTTCCCGTGGCAGCAGATGATGGCAAAGGGTGCTACTCCAGAGGTGTAAGGGTGATCTGGAATGGAGAGGGCGACATATTTCGAGGTTGAGACTCTTTAAGCAGAGGTGTTTACTGCTTAGGGCGAAAATAAAAGGTTATCCTCCATTTTCTGGCTGAAGGACATTTTGGTACATTACTCAAAATATTGTTTCATGGCATTAATGGCAGAAAAAGATACTTAAGTCTTTGTAAATGTACCAGACTTCGATGTTAAGTGATGCAAACATACACAGGAAAACGAGCCCCACATGCTTACATACGTGGCGCTCATTGTGTTTCGGAGGGGGGCATATAACCTGCTTCGGAGCTTCACTATAAGCATTAAGCCAGGTAGTCATGAACATTGATGTAAAATAATTACAAAAAAGTGAAAAAAAGTAGTGCAGAGGCATTCCGTACAAAAGTCTGGTATAATTTCTTTTGAGGAAATTGATAAGGAACTTCATTTGGTGCAATGAATTCTTTTATTCTAAGAAACAACCGTTGTGGAGCAATAAGAGTCTCTAACATGATACCAGACTGAAATGAAAGAAAACATACTTAACTGCCATATGTTGTAGGGTTGCGGGTGTTAGGAAAAACCACGAGCAAGAGACAATCAAAAGGAAACAAAGAACAAGAACGATCAAACAAAACACAAGAACACAGATTTACGTGGAAAAACCTCTCCTCAAATCCGAGAGAGAGTAAAAAACCACGGCCACCCAGAGAGAAAAGCGGGAATATAAACAAGGCAAGGGTGACAACCCTAACCCTAACCAAATCGGATCGGATCCACTAAAAACCGGGTCCCAAACATAAGCTCCAGAAAAATTTCTTCTGGGGGGGGGGGCGGTGCCCCCCTATAACCCCCCGCTAGGGGCGGCCTCCCCTGGAACCCCGCCCGCTGACCGCGCAGCGGGACCCGCGCCAAGGGGAGCCCCCAGACCCCCTTCCTGCAGGGGCAAAAACAGTGAATCAGGCTCCACAACTCATCAGCGGGCAGGGGTGGAGCAGCTGGAGGTCGCTGTGGGGTCACCCCTCGCAGGCCGCTGTGGCCTGTAGGTTCGCATGGAGGGCCAGAGAGAGACGTTAGAAATTTAGGGATTGGGATTTGATTTTGAGAACGAAAGAGGGTAGGGCTGGGGTCATGGCCCGTAGGCCACATTTGGATCGGGCACTAGTGCTCACCTTGACCCGGGTCAGGGTGAGACCTGCACACATATTATGCAGGGTCACTGTGGGCCCCTTAGGGATTTCTGTGACATGATGTGGTTGTACAGCCCTGGCAAACTCTCCTGCTGTAAAAATAAAAATGAACTAAAAAAACTTTCGTATCCCCTTTAAAGTTGAAAAAATAGCCACCTCGTAGGTTCAACCCCGAACAATGGAGTTGTACTCATCGTTGCCAATGTTGGCTGCAGTCCTAAAGAAGATCCACTGGCCAGAAACATGCATCTCCCTTTTTCTATTTTTCTTGTTTCATTGGTATCACATACAAAGAAACAAGCCCATAATGAGCTGGCCACTGTTGAACATGCTTCCTTCCTTGCTAGCAAACATCCACAGACTCCATGAATGGATCACCAACGTCCTTAGTGCCTCTGGAGGCACCATAACTTTCCATGGACCCATCCTGACAAGCATGCACATCGTTGTGACATGCGACCCGAGAAACATAGAGTACATACTCAAGACTAACTTCAACAATTTTCCGAAAGGAAAAGAATTCAGTGATGCCTTCTCGGAACTCATGGGCTCAGGGATCTTCAATTCGGATGCAGAGTCATGGATAACGCAGAGGAAAATTGCAAACTCCCATGTTCACTCCAAGCTTTTTCGAGAATTCGTGGCTCGAACTACGCGAGACATTTCCGAGACCCAGCTCATCCCAGTACTAGCTTGCTCGGCGAAGTCAGGCTCGGCCGTCGATCTCCAAGATGTTCTCTTGAGGTTCACCTTTGACAGCACATGCACTGCAGTCTTTGGGGAGAGCCTACACTGTCTCTCTAATGAGTTTCCAACAGTTCCATTTGCAAAAGCCATTGATGATGTGATGGAATCCATAACCTACCGGTACGCCTTGCCGGCAAGTTGGTGGCAGATCCTCCGCCGGCTAAACCTTTGGAAAGAGAAACAACTCTCCGATGCCATGGTCATTGTCAATGAATTCGTCGCTCGTCAAATCAAGCTGAGGAAGGAGTACGGACACAGAAGCAATGATCTGTTATCAATATATTCAGCAAGGTCTGATGACAAGACTTTTTTAAGAGATGCTTCTATTAATTTTCTGATCGCCGGTCGTGACACCTCGGGAAATGCTCTAAGCTGGTTTTTCTGGAATCTTTCAAAGTACCCACATGTTGAAACCAAGATCTTGGGAGAGCTAAGGCAGATCCTCAAGCAGAACATGAGGGAGAGGCCAATGTCTGAGGATTTGGACAAGATGGTGTATTTGCATTCAGCACTAAGTGAAACTCTAAGGTTGTATCCTAGTGTTCCTATAGGCCAAAAGGGGGTTACAAGAGAAGTGAGCCTTCCCAGTGGTACCATAGTGAAGCCAGGGGTGATTATCTTGTATGAGACTTACTCGCTGGGCAGGATGGAATGGATATGGGGGAAAGATTGCATGGAGTTCAAACCAGAGAGATGGATAGACGATGGAGGAAGACTGAGGCATGAAAGCAACAACTTTCGGTTTCTTGCTTTTAATGGTGGGCCCAGGACCTGTGTGGGCAAGGACATAGCCTTTACCCAAATGAAGTTTGCTGCTGCACAGATTCTGCTGAATTTTGAGGTAAAGGTTGAGGAAGGACACCCTGTTTCACCTAAGACATCAGTCATCCTGACCATGAAACACGGCTTGAAGGTTACGGTGAAGGAAAGACCTAAACCACAGTGTTAAATGCTCAAGTTTATTGTTTGCTATGGTTTATTCACGTTATCTTCCTTTCTGCTGTTCTTGCTCCCTGTTTGTATTGTGTCCTCCTCCAATTTAGGCCATTGTCCAACTCTTTTTTTTTTTATGACAAGGAACCTGCCTAGGTACATAGGTCACCTAATAATAGGTCTTTCCTCATAAATAGCAAACCGCAGGTGAGTGCCATAGCCCGCAAACAACACCCACCAGGCAAGCCACCTGTCTGATCCCAGGAGGCCTTGTGGCTTGATTCAGTAAAAATCTTTAGTACGCAGTTTCAGTCCATAAAAATTGAATTCCTCAACCCGTGTTTTTCATGCCTATGTCAATGGTTATGGGATATTTAGCTTATCACATTATTGATACAGGTAAATCTGATCTGGACTCTAAGACAGTTTAAGAGGAAGCCCCGTTTAAGAGCACACTTTAGTGTTGTTGTTGGACAAGTATTATGTTGCTGCATATTTTTATCTTCGCTGCCCCCTTAGTACTCATCTACTGTTGCTCTCTCTCTCTCTCTCTCTCTGAACAATATTAGTAGGATATAAAGTAGTTTGAGGCATCACCAAATTTGAATATTTTTAGCAAAAAAATAAAACCATATCCACATCTAATTATAATGGGATATGGTTTTGGCGTACCAAATTCAACTAAACTAAATCGAGTTCTGTCAGCTATCTGATTCATCGACATCCCTAACTTAGAGGTGCAATGTTGATCATGCCCTATTTCGACACAGTTGATCCAAGATTCTATGGGTACTCTTTCCCTACCCACCATAAAACCTTTCTCCAATGTTTTGGTTTGTGCAGAGAACACACTTTGGGGTTTCGAACTATTGTACTCATAAATTCCTGACGGAGCATTTGTTTCGGAGGTAAGAGAGAGAACCACAAATCTCATGTTATTTGCATTTCACATTAGGGAAAATTCCATTTAAGGGCTAAGTTTTTGCCCTTAATTTTGAAAATAGGCCTCATGTTTCTGAAATTTCAGACATGGGCCTTTGCTTTCCAAAAACTGCCAAGGGCTTACATTTATTATTGTCCTTTTAAGTCAAGTTAAATCATAAGTCAAATTACTATAATAATCTTTCATCATTGATAGTTCAAATTATTTACTTTTTTTCTTTTTTCTTTTTTCTTTTTAGAAGGATGAATAAAGTATTTTTCCATCGGTCTCCGAACACAGATCCCATCATTTGAAATAGGATGGTTCCATCATATTTCAAATGATGAGATCCGTGCTCTCGGTCCCCTTAGTAGACGTGGGAGATTGTAGAGTCTTGGTGAACAATACCTACACCCTATCGATGGAGGTGCATAACTGCACCCATTGTGAAAGCTTATGATTCCAGGTTGCATAAACTGACGTTGATTCTCAACCTGCACCTCAATCTCTTTGGTGGCAGTAAAACCCAACGGTAATTCAATGCAGCATCGTGCAAACAGCATACGTTGCACCTTCTTCCTAAATTCATCAATGGAGATGAGTTTCCCTCCCAAAAACTCAGTAACATCAACCAAAAAGTCATCGTTCCACAATTCGATGGATAGGTTCAGAAGATGAATCCACACTGGAATCATGCTCATTGATTCAAGTTTCCTAGGCATGCCTGGATACCATCTATTTACTAGAAGGGTCTGCTCTGCAAGCTTCCACATGCTGCCATTCATGATATAGGACACATCCTATTCACGTTTAAGATGAATAAGAAACAGGCGGGAAGACCTAAAAACAAACTGCACTTCTTTTCTTTGGACATCCTTCGGTACGGGGGACATCTTTGATACGTTAGTTTCATTGTGGTTATGTTTCTATTTAGCACAACTATATTCCCTTTTGCCTTGTGAGGTTGGATGTCTTTCAGGAGTATCGAATTTGAAAAGACAAACCTCCTGAATAGTTCCCAGACCTAATACTTTCTTTGTAATCTCGTTGTAACCCTGCCAATTAATTAAACCCCAGCTTTCCAACCGAAAAAAGAACGAGCATATTTCAATTTTCCAAGGTCAACATAGGAAAGCAAAAAAAGAATCATATTTTTCAAGATGATAGATGTTGACCTAAGGTTCCTGTTTTCAGAAAAAGTATTAATTTTTGGAATTAGGGGGCAAAAGGTTGGCACTGAATAGAATTTTCCCTTCACAATATTGTAGAGTCCTAAAATATAGTTTTCGTAACAATCTTTCGTTATGTTAGTTTCTGTATTAAGTGAGAAAGGCATAATGAAAATGTCTCTTATCCAAAAAGCAACTTTTCGCATTTATTAGGAAATATGGTGAGAAGAGGTGGTTTCAATGGATCCACATGTTAAAAAGAAAGCTTTTGCATTGTTTCCATTGTCAGAAAAGATGGTGGAAAAGCTCTTCCCCAGAAGAAAAGGTATGATCCCACCTTTTTTTTTTAATATGACGAGGAACCTCGTGCACCAGTAGGGTTTGATCTGGTGCCTTCATCTTAGCATCATCGTAACCACCCTGCTAGCCACGCTGGCGAACCATCCCACCTTCATATGATCATTCCCTATCAAAACTGTATGTTTGTGTCATTGTAAGGAGATGAACCATTTTCATTAGGAACACTTAGGGCCCTAATCGATGGGGGGGGGGGGGGGGGGGTGTGAACTGTGAAGACATCAATTCTTGATTGGATGAAGGCATGCATGAAGAAAAATGGCAATAAGAAAAAGTTGTGGTACTGAGGCCGTTTGTCTTATATGTGCACGTCTTTACCTAATGTGGATCTTGGAGGCACAAAATGGTCAGTTTGGACACAGAAGAACATCGTGATGTGGATTTAGATGTGATAACACTTCAACAAAAAGACGAGTTATAATTAAGATTGGCCATCCTTTTGTCCATAGTGGGGACCGCTAAAGGCTTGGTGACATTTATAGGACACCTACTGGCAAAAAACAGTGCTAGCTGTAGGGACCACTACACTTCATCTCTTGGGCTTGTTCTTTTTTAGAAAAAAGCCTAACGGTTGCTGCTTTCTACCATTTTTCCTAGCTACCACAGTAAAACTCTCTCTCTCTCTCTCTCTCTCATGGCAATTATCTGCACGGAGCACCTCTTTTGGTGCTGCCCCATTACACAAGAAATGTTTTAGGCTACGTGAACGGTTCCTGAGGTGCAAGTCAAAAATGACTTTATTTTTAGAGATCTCATTCGGGGTCTCATACAAATAAGGCTTAACAAAAAATATTCATCTGGAGAACATGGTTGTTTACCTTGTGGTGGGTGATTTGGACTACACGAAACGACGTGATTTAATTATAGGGGTGGGCGTGCAGTCTTGACGATGCTGATGCACTAGATCAACTATGATGTCCTTGCTGCCATTCACATTCGGTGGGGGAGTGGGGGCTGCATGGTTTGTTGGCTGCGATTGTTTAAGCTTAACTCCTCTTGTTTTTGTTTTTTTATGCTTTGTTTCTTCATCTGGCCCTGGGTCCAGTTGGTCCAGGGGTCTTTGTTTTGGCAATGTTATTGAAATTCTCTCTCTCATGACAATTATCTATTGCCTTAATGGATTCATCTTGGATCCATTCCCACACAAATTTTGAGTTAGATTTGGGCTCAAGGTTGGACCCTACTCGGCCTAGTATTGGAACAAATTAGAAGACTAATAAGACCCATTTGTTTATTGATGCATGTTTAGGCTAAAAATGAGTGAACTGAGTCCGTCAGTCCAGACTATGGATCCAACTTGTGGGGAAATGAAAACCTACAAAATGATACTGAAAAGTGCTGTCTTAAAGAACATTTTGCAAGATAACCTACAGAAAGGGAAGATTGTATTAGAACAACCATCAACCTCTAACCAAGATCTAGGTATCTATCTGAATCCTTTTCTCAAACATCAGAAAATCCAAAATAATAGTGTAGGGGCAGTAGAAGAAATCCATGCTTTGCCTGAACCCCAAAGCCCATCAGAGTTTATCCAAATTCCTGAAGAACCTCTTGGACTCTCTTGTCAAGTAACTACAAAGCAGCGTTCTTTTGAATCTCCATGGTTAAGTATTCCTAGTCCCCCGAGATCATTGATGTCTATCCCCAAGAATTTCCTATCTTTCCTAAACTAGAGTTTGACTTTAACACGGAGCACTCTTTTGCACTATAAGACCTTTTCAAAGATTTTTTTTCCAAAGGATGTATAAAGCAAAGTTACCCTTTCGAAACACCACCCCTGTCCCATTGGCGAATCCAAAACTCGTGTTTCCTATACATAATCCAATAATGTTGACGAGAACCTTGATAAAGAAAAACTCGTATCGTCCTTGCTTTCTTATATAACTTCATAATCCTGCCTCAAGTTTAGGTAAATTTGGACCTTAAGCTGAAAGTTATTAAAATAGGTTCAATTTGAGCCAAGAAAATCAGAATTGAGCCTTAGTCTGACGTTAATGTCATTTATGTCAATCAAACAGGGAATGTACCAAAATACCACCACTCTAAAAACCACCAAAATCCATTGTCAAAATCCCTTAGTCGTTGCAAATCGTTCTGATCCCAACAAAGAAAAAGGAAAATTTGCAAAGCAGGTTATATGTCTCCCCCCTGAACAGGGCAGTTAGCTACATCTCATGTTCGGGGGTCCCAAAGAGCACCACGTATGTAAGCATGTGCGTCTCGTATCCCCATGTTTGTCAGCATTAATTAGCATTGGAGTTTGATGCGATTGCAAAGACTTAAGTACCCTCTCCTCCATTGGTGCAAAAAAAAATGACGATTCTTGAAAAGGAGTGGTTGTAAAGACTTAAGTGCCCCGAAGATGATTATTTAAGACCCAGTCTCTGCACTGCAGGATTATCTGAGAAAGAAATCTCCCCTGGAGGAGGCCATGAACATCAACCCTCTCACTCTCTCTCTACCTTCTCTTTCTGCTTTTATGCACATCCAACAGAAGATCTTACATTGCTCCATCAAGCACCGGCTGACCTGCACATTGACTGTTGTGGAGCCTGATTCAGAGTTTTTACCCTTACAGGAGGAGGGTTTGGGGGCTCCTCCCAGTGTGGGTAGCATCATTCAACTAAATGAGTTGTAGATCCTGATTCAGAGTTTTTACCCTTACAGGAGGAGGGTTTGGGGGCTCCTCCCAGCGTGGGTAGCATCATTCAACTTGATTCGTTGTGGAGCCTGATTCAAAGTTTTTGCCCTTACAGGAGGAGGGTTTGGGGGCTCCTCCCAGCGTGGGTAGCATCATTCAACTAAATGAGTTGTAAATCCTGATTCAGAGTTTTTACCCTTACAGGAGGAGGGTTTGGGGGCTCCTCCTAGCGTGGGTAGCATCATTCAACTTGATTCGTTGTGGAGTCTGATTCACAGTTTTTACCCTTATAGGAGGAGGGTTTGGGGGCTCCTCCCAATGTGGTTAGCATCGTTCAACTTGATTTGTTGTGGAGCCTGATTCAGAGTTTTTGCCCTTACAGGAGAAGGGTTTGGGGGCTCCTCCCGATGGTCATCCGACGAAACAAACCTGAGCCATCAAAAATGTCTGTTTGAACTTTTCATCATCATCTTTTTCTTCTTCCTTCTCCGTAAAACACTGTAAAACCCTCTCTCTCTCTAGAGAAGAAATCAAGGGAGGCAAAGAGTTCCCCCTGGAGAAAGCCATGAACATCAATCATCTCACTCTCTCTCCCTTCTCTCTCTACTTCTGTGTACATCCAACAAACGATCCTACATTTCTCTATCAAACACCGACTGACCTGCACACTGACTGTAGCATCGTTCAACTTGATGAGTTGTGGAGCCTGATTTAGAGTTTTTGCCCTTACAGGAGGGGGGTTTGGGGGCTCCTCCCAGCGTGGGTAGCATCATTCAACTTGAAGAGTTGTGGAGTCTGATTCAAAGTTTTTACCCATTCATATTTTAAGGCATTAGATCTCATGTTTGAACATCCACGCATATGCAGTTTGCTTTCATCATGTTCAGTTGCTTTCTAGATTATACTTTGAATTCTGGTGCATTTTAGATCTATCGATTTGTATATAACCAGAGCTCATTTTAATTTGAATTTTTTACTACAACTTCATGCATATGTCTTCATGTCTCCACCAAAAATTAGATCATTCTGAGTTTGTTTGTCCCACTTTAAAAATCGAGATTTAGAACCTGTTATTTTGCACCGTCAGGATTTTAGCAGAATCAGGACTAACTTGCGGGAGTGATTTCTCCCTAACCAGAGATGATCTTTCCAATTCGTAAAAAGGGTTGTTTTCTAAATTGAATTTAGTTTGTTCATACCAAATTTAAGTGATTTCTATGGTGTTTTCATACCAGTTTTGGGTCAAAAACTATAACCCTGTCACCCTGTGTCATTTTAACGGCTCAGATTTTGATCCATTTTGTTTGAATTTTATTTCCCTAATGGGAGATCATTTTTCAATTCTGTAAAACAGTTTCTCTTCGTTTATGTGTCTAATTCATCTCTGTAAATTTTCAAATTTTTTTATGGTCAATTATTATTTTATTTTGATTAAATACCAGAACCTTGTATCCAGATTTTATAAATGTTCTGATTTTGGCCCCCATATCATGACTGTTGTAGCACTTCTTCAACAAATCGCTATTTGATTGACAATATTTTTCAGCAAATCGTTGTTATGATTTTTTTGGGTCTCTAATGAGTCCCTACTATGATTTGTAGTATTTTTGGGTCTCCAACGAGCCTCACAATGATTTATAGTGTTGTCCGTTCTTTTAACTATGATTTATAGTGCTTTGGGGTCTCCAACGAGCCCCACAACGATTTGTAGTATTTTTTGGTCTTTTAACTATGATTTATAGTGTTTTCGGGTCTCTAACGAGACCCACAACGATTTATAGTGTTGCTGGACCTCGCTATAGCGATTTGTAGTGTTTCTCGCTAAACACTACAGCGATTTGTGATACAAATCGCTATCCGAATCAGGACCAACTTGTCAGGGCCATATCTCCCTAACCAGAGATCGGATTTCAAATCGGTAAAAAGTGGTGTCTTCATTATGAAGTCTAGTTTATTCCTGTAAATTTTCAGCGATTTGTATGGTCATTTGATACCCCATTTGGACCTAAAACCAGACCCCTATCAGTCTACCTTATTTGAGTGACATAGGTTTTTATTTCATTTTGTAAGAGTCATATCTCCCCAACGGAAGATCATTTTCCAAATCCGTAAAAAGGGTTTTCTTCCTCTATGTGTCTAGTTTATATCTGGAAAGTTTTATAACTTTCTATGCTCATTTGATATTTCAAACTTGTTAAAAACTAAGACATGTTATTATTCCCTTTTAACTGAGTGGATGAAAGTTAATTATAACTTGTTGGAGACATGTCTCGGTTTTTAACAAGTTTGAAATATCAAATGATCATAGAAAGTTATAAAACGTTTCAGATATAAACTAGACACATAGAGTAAGAAAACCCCTTTTACGAATTTGGAAAATGATCTTCCGTTGGGGAGATATGACTCTTACAAAATGAAATAAAAACCTATGTCACTCAAATAAGGCAGACTGATAGGGGTCTGGTTTTAGATCTAAATAGTGTATCAAATGACCATAGAAATAACTGAAAATTTATAAGAATAAACTAGACTTCATAAATAAGACACCACTTTTTACGGATTTGAAATCTGATCTCTGGTTAGGGAGATATGGCCCTGACAAGTTGGTCCTGATTCGGATAGCGATTTGTATCACAAATCGCTATAGTGTTTAGCGAGAAACACTACAAATCGCTATAGCTAGGTCCAGCAACACTATAAATCGTTGTGGGTATCGTTAGAGATCCTAAAACACTATAAATCATAGTTAAAAGACCAAAAAACACTACAAAACGCTGTGGGGCTCGTTGGAGACCCCAAAGCACTATAAATCATAGTTAAAAGACCGGACAACACTATAAATCATTATGAGGCTCGTTGGAGACCCAAAAATACTACAAATCATAGTAGGGACTCATTAGAGACCAAAAAAAATCATAACAACGATTTGCTGAAGAATATTGTCAATCAAATAGCGATTTGTTGAAGAAGTGCTACAACAATTATGATATGGGGGCCAAAATCAGAACATTTATAAAATCTGGATACAAGGTTTTGGTATTTAATCAAAATAAAATAATAATTGACCATGAAAAAAATTTGAAAATTTACAGGGACGAGCTAGACACATAAACGAAGAGAAACCATTTTACAGAATTGAAAAATGATCTCCCATTAGGGAAATAAAATTCAAACAAAATGGATCAAAATCTGAGCCGTTAAAATGACACAGGGTGACAGGGTTATGGTTTTTGACCCAAAACTGGTATGAAAACACCATAGAAATCACTGAAATTTGGTATGAACAAATTAAATTTAATTTAGAAAATAACCCTTTTTACGGATTGGAAAGATCATCTCTGGTTAGAGAGAAATCACTCCCGCAAGTTAGTCTTGATTCTGCTAAAATCCTGAGGGTGTAAAATAACAGGTTCTGAATCTCGATTTTTAAAGTGGGTCAAACAAACTCAGAATGATCTGATTTTTTGTGGAGAGCATGAAGACATATGTATGAAGTTGCAGTAAAAAATTCAGATTAAAATGAGCTCTAGTTATATACAAATCGATAGATCTAAAATACACCAGAATTCAAAGTATAATCTAGAAAGCAACTGAACATGATGAAAGCAAACTGCATATGCGTGGATGTTCAAACATGAGATCTAATGCCTTAAAATATGAATGGGTAAAAACTTTGAATCAGACTCCACAACTCTTCAAGTTGAATGATGCTACCCACGCTGGGAGGAGCCCCCAAACCCCCCTCCTGTAAGGGCAAAAACTCTAAATCAGGCTCCACAACTCATCAAGTTGAACGATGCTATAGTCAGTGTGCAGGTCAGTCGGTGTTTGATGAAAAAATGTTGGATCATTTGTTGGATGTGCACAGAAGTAGAGAGAGAAGGGAGAGAGAGTGAGATGAGGTTTTACCCCTCTCTTGTAAGGGTAAAAACTCTGAATCAGGATCTACAACTCATTTAGTTGAATGATGCTACCCACGCTAGGAGGAGCCCCCAAACCCTCCTTTTGTAAGGGTAAAAACTCTGAATCAGGCTCCACAACAGTCAATGTGCATGTCAGTTGGTGCTTGATGGAGCAATGTAGGATCTTCTGCTGGATGTGCACAAAAGCAGAAAGAGAAGGGAGAGAGAAAGTGAGAGGGTTGATGTTCATGGCCTCCTCCAGGGGAGATTTCTTTCTCGGATAATCCTGCAGTGCAAAGATTGGGTCTTAAATAATCATCTTTGGGGCACTTAAGTCTTTTCAAGAATCCTCCCTTGATTTCTTCTCTAGAGAGAGAGAGGGTTTTACAGTGTTTTACAGAGAAAGAAGAAGAAGACTTTGAAGAGTCAACATCATCCTCGACTTTCTGGATGGAGGACATGTTTGTCCTTTTTTTGAACAGTTTGTTTTTTCTTTTTTGAATGAAGGGCATTTTTGTTATTTTCTCAAACCATCACTTTATGAGAAGAATAGCAAGAAAGGGTACTTAAGTCTTTGCAACAACACCAGAGTCCGATGCAAAGTTATGTCAACATACACGGGAATACGAGCCCCATGTGCTTGTATACGTGGTGCTCATTCAAAGCCCCGAACATAGACATGGGATTCAGTGAATCATCGGGGGGAGAGGGTGGTGTATGTTCGCCCCCGATGATTCACTGTATCCCACATCTGTGTTCGGGGGATTGAATGAGCGCCATGTATTGATGCACATGGGGCTCGTATTCTCGTGTATGTTGACATAACTTTGCATCGGTCTCTGGTGCTGTTGCAAAGACTTAATCACCCTTACTTGCTTTTCTTGCCTTGAAATGACGGTTCGAGGAAATGACAAAAATATCCTCCATTCAAAAGTTGTGAAACGACGGGTCGATAAAAAGACAAAAAAGTCCTCCATCCAGAAAGTTTGATGTTAACCATTTAAAGTGGAGACGTTCCCTATTCATTAAACTCCTGCGCCATTTGCTGTAACAGTTGCTCCCATTATCAACCAAAACTTTTCCTTCGTCTCCAGTCGAGCTTTCCGCCTTGTTTTTTATCCTGTTGTACAACACACTGTCGCCTTCTCGTGCCTGCCTTGCATTACAAAACATTCCAGTGTCTTCTCTTCATTTTTGCTGTCGTTAGGCATCATGGTAGAAAGCAATGATTCACAAACATTCCTTCCAGTGCCATTAAGGTAGCGTGAGTAGCTTTTCATCTCATCATGCGATCGATGAAGAAGGCATGTCGTCTTGTGTGCCATTAAAGCATTGTTTGGTTATTGCAGGTAGAAATTGTTCTTACGAAGGTTGGAAACTTATCGATATTTGTAAGACGCTGGGACCTATTGACAATAATGCTTGTTTGCAGATGCTAGGAAGGGCCTCTACCCCATCAGGTATCCTACATTCATTCATTGTATTCTTTGTATCTCAAACCGCTGTATTAGTAACAGACTCCCGTTTTTGTGAGATACATTTTTGTTAGTTAATATCGATTTGTTTGCTATTATGCTCAAGTTCTTCCTTATCGATTTGTAATTTATTGTGCGATATATTTATCGACCTTTTAGATAGTATTGTTTTGTATCGTCGAGTTGTAAGTTATTATGCTGAACTGCCGTATCGATTTTCAATATCTTACAAATCGCTATACATACATATCGTTTTGTTATATATTATATTTCATGTAATATGTATTTGTAAGATATTTGTACACAGACTTTGAAAACATGTGGTTGCAGAAACACATCGTTACACCCATGGCGGGGCGATTTTCGCATGCATATTGCTGCTCTCTCATTGACTTCTATTGAACTCGCGTTAGAGCGTCGTGGATATTATGAGAGCGTTATCGTCAACACACATGTACGACATGTGTATTTTATTGGCATGGTAAGCGATAAGTCAATGCTCAGTATAAGCAAACATCAAATTGCACTTGCTTTGATACTTTCATGCATTAAATCGTTGCTTTGACTTGCTTAACCCTAGTGGTATCCATTGTTATATGCATCCTGATTAAATCGTAGTAAACCTATGCCGCTTGCTAACGCAAATTGATATATTGCTTACAAAACATTCCACTGTCTTCTTTTATTTGTCGTTGTTGTTAGGCATTATCGAAGAAAGCAATGATGCACAAACATTCCAACCAGTGCCATTAAGGCAGCGTGAGTAGCTTTTCATCTCATCATGCGATCGAGTAAGAAGGCATGTCTTCTTGTGTGCCATTAAGGCATTGTTTGGTTATTGCAGGTAGATCTTGTTCTTACGAAGGTTGGAAACTTATCGATATTTGTAAGACGCTGGGACCTATTGACAAGAATGCTTGTTTGCAGATGCTAGGAAGGGCCTCTACCCCATCAGGTATCCTACATTCATTCATCGTATGCATTGTATCTCAAACCGCTGTATTAGTAACAGACTCACGTTTTGTTAGTTAATATCGATTTGTTTGCTATTTTGCTGCAAACACAAATTGATATATTGCTTAAAACATTGTTGAGCTTATCATCAGGTTGTAATAAAAACGATGTAGCTGAATCAATCGAAAGATCTGGAGAATTGAATATCTATACTTATGACGCAACTGAATAATTGAACATCTGCACTAACAATGCACATGAAAAGAAGGGTGCAGGCATTAGACCCACTCTTGACTTGAATGTTCCAGTGGAAGAAATGCAATTCAATGATGAGGTAGACTACCATGACAGTTGTAAACACCCCAAATTTTCACCCTCATCCAGTGTTTGTCCATTTCATAAGTCACTACAGATCATTGCATGTCATTGCATGTATTCTGCATAGCATTGCATGTCATTGCATAGCATTGCATGTCATTGCATCTCATTTTCAAGATCCAACACTCCTATTTCAAAACATTCAATCCAGATTTGAATTTTAAAGCTTTATTTCAAAATCAATTTTAAAACCTGGGTTTTTATTTAATACTTTGTCATTTTCCAACCCCAGGACTTTATATTTCGAAATATTTTCTCAGAAAACAATCTGGATTCCTTTCAAATTCAAACTTTAATCGATTTCAATTCACAGATGAGACCCATTTAGATGGTGTCGCTTCTGAATGCCTCTATTCATCAAATTTCTCAAATTTTTGAAAGTTTCAGTCCGATCAGGACTCTTGTCTCAGAGTCCTGATCCGGTCAGGAGTCTGTTTTACTTCCATTCTCAATCTTTTTTCGTTTGTTTTCTAAATCTAGATCATTTTACAGAGTCCAGTTAGTTCAGGACTCTATTTTAGAGTTCAGTCGAGTTGGGAGTCTAACCCTGACTGTGTTTTCTGACTTATTTCATCATTTCTTGATAAAATCTTTTGAAAATTCTTTCATTTGGCTTTTAAAATCTAAAATCTCAGAGTCCTAAGAGTTCAGGACTCTAACCCGGAGTTCCAGTTCGCTTGAGACCCTATTTTCAAAGATCTTGAATTTCAAATACTGATTTTAACCCCTTTTCAAAGCCATTTTCAGTGTTTATTTCAAAAATGTTCAAAATTCGATGTGGGCCCACTCAGTTGGCACCATATCCATAGGAATTCTAACTCAGTTAGGACCCTATGCCATTTCAAAAATTTTAATTTCAAAGTTTACTTTTGAAAATCTTTTGAAAACTCCTTCAATTTCAAGTTTTAAAATCACTTTTTGAAAAACTCAAGTAGGGCCCACTCGGGGTGGCGCCATATTCGAGTAAGTCAGGGCTAGACTAGGGTTAGTGAATGTCTTGGTTAGTGTTAGAGGTTTAGAAGAGTCAAAACCATTTTGAAAACTCATTTTGAAAATTAGTTTTTAAAACTAGTGTTTTTAAATGTTTTTAAAGGTGTTTTAAAAACCCAAATGTGAAAGATGCCAAGTGGCATCACATTTGGGGGTTTTCTAGGTTTAGTTAGGGGTTAATTAGGGATTAATTAGAGTCCCACCTAGGTTAGAAAACCACAAAAAATCGTTGCCTTTAGTGGATTTATTAGAAAGAGTCCTAAAAAAATGAAAAACCTCTTAATTAACCCTAATTAAGTGACTTTTGAAAAACTATAAAAAGGGACAAAAGGAGGGCTCTTTTCTCTCAAATTTTCGTGGTCTCTCTCTCCTCTCCAGCACCTCCACCTTCCTCCATTACAGCTGCAAGCACCAAGGTAATATTTTTAATATTTTTTAGTTTTATTTAATACTTTTTCATGTTTTAAATCAATTTTAGCCATTGGTGTCATCCCCTTCATGGATTAAACCATGGATTCAACCTCAAGAACCATCAAGAATCATCAAGAAAAATCCAAGAAGGTGATCCAACCCTGTTTTGGGTGATTTACAGAGATTTTAATCCATTAGAATTAATTTTAATATGATTCTTTACATTATTAACCAATAAAATATATGATTTACCCTTTTTAATGGGTTAAATCTATGTTTTAAAAGTGATATCAAATTCCAGCCATTGATTCCCTGTTTTTAATTTATTTTCATGGTTTATTCATGTTTGTTTTACGTTCTATAGCATAGAAATAATTTTTATTTACTGTTTTATGGTTTATTTTATTTATTTACATTAGTTAATGCATGGTTTTTCAAGTTTCTTAAATTTCTGTGTGTTCTAGGTTTAGAACAGTAAAGATGATGTTATTTCGGATGGAAGCACTCATTTTTTATTTATGATTTTTTTATATGTGGTGCATGCATGAGTTATTGAGTTACTTTAGAAAAATCAGAGGTTTTGGATCTCTGGAACCCTGTCAAAAAAATCAGACATCAAATCGGGTTTTTAAAGCTTTAAAATCGTAGTTAAAATCAAGAAGGTAACTTGCTGTTATGATATTTCTCTCATCTTATATCCGATTTTAGATCTGTAAAATGCTATGGATTCACATTGAGTAGATCTGTCTGATGTGAAATTTTCGGATTTTTTGATCACTGTTTAGTATTTTTCCCCTTTTAGAGAATCTGTTTTTAAAGTTTAAGCTCGTTAGGGTTTACCAAAACCCTAATCAGACTTGTGTTAGTCATAAATCCCAAACCACAGATCCGATTTTAGATCTGTAAAAAGTGAGTATTGTTATTTTTATGTGTACTGTTCACCATTAAAATTTAAGAGATTTTTGTTTAGAATTGCTATTTATGTCTGTATTTTCAATCTGGAATAGCTGTTTTAATCCCTGTTAAGAGTGATATATTTTAGCTCAGATTGCCGGAAGGGTTTCTCCCTAACCGGAGATGATTTTTCCGATCTGTAAATTGGTAAATCTCTGTTTTTCTTCTTAGTTAGTCTCTGTAAAATCTCATAAATTTCCATGGAGATTTGTCCCCTGGTTCAGGTCTTGGATTGAGACTGGTTGGTGAATTAGGTCAAAAATAGCATATTTTTAGGGTTTAATGCAATTTCCGGATTGATTTAATGTTAAAAAAATATTTTTATGATTCCAATTCGACATTAGAGTTATAGAAAGTGCAGGTACCAATTTTTATGGATTTTGGAATCCATTTGATGACTGAATTAAGCAAATTGCAAAACCGGGTTCCTGAAAGATCCAAAAACACTGCTAAAATCACAGTTTTTGTGATATTATTGGATTTTCGTGCATAAGCATATATTTTTAGGGTTTAATCATGTTCATAATAATATTAGGATGCTTTAGGTTTAATTTTGTGCTCATTTGATTTCATTTAGTGCATAAAACCTAAGTTTTTACCAAAATCTCTTTCTAAAAACCCTGATTTCAAGGCCATAGTCTTGCTATCGGGGGCAATTTGGTCATTTGACCTAAATTTCGAAATCCCTAACCCTAATTTCATATTTTTAATCATGTCATAGCATATTTGGTTTTAGTTTATTCCATTCAAGTTTCAAAACTTGCATTTTATCAAAATATCTTTTTAAAAAACCCTAATTTCAAGGCCATAGTCTTGTTATTTGGGGTATTTTGGTCATTTGGACCCCAATTTCGAAATTCCATATCTTATATTCATATTTATTCAATTTTATTTCATATTTTATCATTTTGATTTAAGGGAATCATGGCAAAAAGGCTTATATCTAGCAAAATCCAGCAATTTCCTGATATTGTTGGATAAATCTAGAAAAGCCAACATATTTTCATTAACCAAGTTTTCTAGTTTTGCAGGTACATTGAAGACTTTATTTTTTTATGTATTTAAATTTCAATAGTGATGTAATTTGTAATTAAACTTTGGAATAAGAATTTATATTTCCTGCTTAGCTTAGGTTGCATTGCATATAGTTTATTTTTTTTAATAATGTTAATGTGTGATGGATGATGATTCATGCATATTCAAATTCACCATGGTCTACACGAATGGCACATGCACTAGCTTTTATGAAGTTTATAAACTTGGTGGAATTTGTATTTATGGCCATAGTCAGAATACGAATGATACTCAGATTTATAATCTTCACATTAGCCACATTCCGCCTACACTCTTAGGCTAACTTCGACAATACACTGCATTTCTCAAAAATACAAAAAGTATTCCTCAAATCCATATTCATTCATTTCATGCATTTGCCAATTCCAATTCAAATTTCAATTCAAAGAAGTTCATTTTCTCAAAATCTCCTAAGTCTTATAGCAAAATCGATTTTCCCAAAGACATTGAATTTCAAAGGATATTTCAAGTTATATTTTCAAGTTCAAAGTTTGAATTCAGAGAAACCAAGTCTCTCAGAATCGATTTTCACCAAATGTCAAGGATTCCTCAAAATCGATTTTATTTTTCTCAGAAGTACATTTCAAATCCCAATTCACGATTTTCCATGTGATACCAATTCTAAATATTTCAATCATTCAAAGCAAACATCATGTTTTCAAATGTGCATTTTTCTGAAAATTCATAGCACATGCCTGATTCTATGTGCATTTAGAAATTAGAATATGATTTAGACAAGTTGAATAGAGTAGAGCATAAGATTGATCCTTGGTTCAATTACCCCTGTTAAAGGTGGCAGGAACGGTTGAACCTCGTACCGACAGGCGAGTCCCATTCTACGGAATTTTCCCGCATTTTAAAAACGGAGGCGAGTTATTTTCAAAAACTATTTCAAAGGTCAGTTTGATTCGCAAAAGTTAAAAATTTTGCGATGATAACAGGTTTGGCGACCGTGATGGGACTTGTCTTCGCCTGATCAATCTAATGCTCTACTTAGTTCAAATTGTCCAAATCGATTTCCATGGAATGTCAGCTTTGCTTTATGATATCATGTGAACCTAGGAGCCTAGACTTGAACCCAGCTGACATGGAATGCATATAGACTAGGTATGGTTTGGTAAGACCATATTGAGGAGAATTATTCATGCTCACATAGACTTAGGTCTAATACAACACTCCTCAATTTAGGAATTGTATGAAAACAATGTTTGCTTCTTCAAATATTTCAAAATTCTATCTCTTTAGGACTTAGAGCCTTCTGTTTGATTGCATGTGCTCATGTTTTTCAAAAATCACCCCACCTATATTGTCCCGGTCTTCACGTTGCTGGGCTCTCTTCCAGAACCATAGTTCGGGACAGAGCCTCACAACTGGGCCACTTATTTGGGTGAAAACCCCCCTGCCACGTACCAAGGGCCATAGTCCAACGTATATCGGCAGGTGCTCAAGGATGTTGGAAAACTTGAACCTAGAACCGGAGAAATTGATTTTATGCCACGTACATCGAGCCTTGGCTTGAGTATATAGGCATAACTGGATTGGATACAGTTGATCTGAACCTTAGAGTTAGGATTAAGGTCCTACAACCATTTCAAAATTTGTGCATCTAGAGTCAACTTTTGGGGAATGCTGTATGTGCATACTTGTTTGTGCAGAATGTGATTGAATATGTTATAGTCATATTTTCTAAAAATACTGGACGATTTTTCAATTCCCCAGTCCATGTCCATGTACTGTCCATGTTTTAAATCCTGGACGATTTTCAAAACACTTCATTTTATAAAGTACTTCCTTATATTTCATTAAACCCTGGACGATTTTCATAAAATTCCTCCATTTTCTTCAAAACTCCAGGTGATTTCCCATCTTTCCTGTCTTCTGGATCTCGAATTTCCTGCTTTATCCTGCCTGCATTTTTCTCAAAATTCCTGTATTTTTCTCAAATTTTATTCCAATTTCCATGTTTTCCAGTCTATTCTGATGGCATCCAGTCAGCTTGATTCAGTCTTCCCTGAGGGTCACATCTCCTACGAGGTGCGACAACGTCTTCCCAAACATTGAGTCCTCAGCACCGGATCCTTCTTTCCCCGGTGGTATTATTCATGGTTCAAAAACTTCTCTCGTATGTTTCCGGACCATCTGGACGAGTGTGGATTGGAAATGGCGTCCGCAGTGGGAAAACAAACAGTCAACGGCAACTTGATCCATGCACTAGCAGAGCGGTGGAATCCGAGCACTTCTACCTTCTGGTTCCCGTGGGGCGAGATGACAGTACTGATGGATGAATTTTCAGAGATTATGGGATTGCTCGAGCCAGCCGGTCAGCCTGGAGATCCATTGGAGAAACAGTTTCTGATTAATGTTAAGGGTCTGGACCCTAAGGATGCATTAGCTCGCATGACAGGACGCAAGTCTTGGCCATTGATTGAAGAAGATGGAAATGAATATGTGGATCTGCTCGAAATCTATAGACAGCATGGGGCATTTGTGGAAGTCAGTTCGTTGTCTAGGACAACTCAAGAGAGAATTCAGCACGCGATGGTTCTGTGCACGGTGGGATTAGCTTTCTTTCCCGACGGACGGAATTACATGGATATCAGAATAGTTCAGCTTATGAGGAGATGGGGAAGTCGACAGACCAGCCGCCTCTCGATAGCCATGGCCGCACTCGCTTTTCTATACCGAGGGTTGTCTCGTTTCGCACTCGGAGAATCGATTCTAGTCGAAGGGTGCACCTATGCCTTGCAATCTTGGTTCCTCCGGCATGTGCCAGTCCGAGCCAGTTCATTCAGATACAATGGAGAGAAGCTTCTTCCAGTTGTGCGATACCGGTTCTTGATCGACAACCTTCAGGAGGAAGAGGTCGTATGGGACTACTTTGATCGCTAGGAAACACCTCCCAGATACACTTATACTTATGGCAAGCAATTCAGACTACTTGGCCCGTTCTTCTGCGCATACTATCATCCAGAGCGGTGTGTCAGGCAGTTCTCTCAGAGGCAGAAGCGCGTAGAGATTCGTCCACTAGCCGGGGTTCTGCCAGAATTCGATCTCGCATCAGATCAGTGGTCCGGAGCATACCATTCTGCCAGACATGGCTGGGATTCCTTTGTCAGTCTTACTATTTTTCCTGGTCCTCGTGTATCTTCTGATTATCCGGAGTGGTGGAAAATTGTTTGTCCCCCTCCCCTCTGTCAAGTGTATTATTGATAAAATCATGTTTTTCCCCTCAATAAAATTCCTTTATTTTACATTTCACTTTGGTTTGACGACCTCGCCTAGGTAACAAGGCATATTTTCAGTTGTTTATCTTGCAAAGAATAGCAACACAATTGTCGTAATCCCAGCGATGACTCAATCCCTAGTAATGGGATATTATTTCAATTGTCTACCAAAATTCTCAACAAATATTTTCCTCCAAACCAAATTTCCTTCAGAAGCCTAACCATCAGTTCTGCCCTGCAGAGGGCATCAACAACATCCAAGAGAACATTTGCAATACCCGATGGTCAATACAAGATCCAGAAAGAAAACCACATCAGTTGAAGGTGTCGCATATTCAGTAGCTTCAGAAGAAGAGATGGACTCACCTCGATCAATCCAGAGTCAGGGTCAGCAGGCGGATGATGGCATCGACCCCCAAATGTATATCATGTTCAAAAAGATGATGACCAAGATGCTGGCAGAGCAAGCTGAGGCCAGTACTGAGCAAATCCAAACTAAACAGAAAGATAAGGGTCAGGCCGTCAAGAATGTGAAGATCAGCAAAAAGCAGAGTCGTCACGAGGAAATATCTGATGAGTCAGAATCAGCTGACGATGCTGACAAGGAATGTGAAAATAAATATGAATTTAGAAGGTCGACTCAGAGTCAGGGGTCAGCTTACAAATCCAAGAATCAGTCTGTTGACGACCCTACGCAGTCACAACTGAAAGATGTGATGAAAATGGTTAAGGATCTGCAGGCCCGCGACAAGGGCAAGAAAATCTTCACCAGCGAAGACTTCTATGATGGATTGGATGGGGATGATGATCTCGATAACCTCCCCAAGAAATTCATTAAGTTTGATGGTTCGGGTGACCCAAAGGCGCACCTCGCCCTTTTCTTTGCAGAGTGTTCCAAGTTCAGGAGGAATAACAGGGCCTTATTTCTTTGTTTCCCTCGCAGTTTGGAGGGTATTGCGGCAAAGTGGTATTCATAGCATATCAACCCGATAGAGCTGAAAGAGTTCGATAAAGTGGTCAATTTGTTTATTGAGCTCTTTTTATTCAATGCTGAGGCGCTCCCGACCCTCAGCCACCTCTGTGGCCTGAAACAGAGAGAAAATGAAAAAGCTAGAGACTTCATCCACCGCTGGAGGTCAGCTTGCAACAAGATGAGAGACCTGATATCAGAAGGGCACGCATTGTCACTAATCTTGAATAATTTTTCACAACCCTTGAAAGGTCTCATTTCCACGGCACCGTAAAAAACCTTCATCGAACTGACAGAACGAGCCGAGTGGCTCGAGCTAAGCATGGAAAATGGAGTTTATGAAGGCTTCATCTTTATACAAGGTAACAATCAGAGTGAGCAGAAGAAGAAGGCTCACTTCACTCTTTCTGCCAATGATAGCAAAAGCAACAAGAAAAATCATGATCACTATTCAGAGGGATCCAAGGGCCAAAAAGGAAAGTTCTCCAACAATGATAGGCCTCTTCAATCTAGTCCTCAGCATAAAGAGAAAGATCAAGAAAAGCCAAAGCGCAAGGATTGGAGTATGGATCGAAAGTTCACCCCTCTGAACCAAACACTAGAGAGTGTTCTGGAATACATGCTTGCAAAAGATATGATCCGTTTACCTAAAGCAGCTGATCCCGCAACAATCATGGGTAGATTCAAAGAAAGATTTTGCAAATTTCATCGGGCAGTAGGGCATGACACTGAGAATTGTTTCGTCCTGAAAAATATCATTCAAGATTGCATCGACAAGAATATCCTTATTGAAGATGAGGAAAATACCAGTCGACCATCCTGAGCAAGTTTTCTAAAAATTGACAATGTCGAGACTATGTCACTTTCATCATTTTGTCATTTTGAAGCAACAATGTAGTCTCAGTTCTTCTATCAATTTGTTATTTCCTTCTTCAATGCATTAATAAATTTGTCAATCTTCCTTATGGCCTGGCGTCATCTTTTATATTCTTCATTTGCAAATGTTTAAATGTCTTCTTATAAGGGGTAACCTTTTTCAAAGTGCCTCTCCGATCAACCAAGAAGCTCATTGTCAGTTTTATCTCGTTATCCTCAGAGAATTCTCATCAAATATCAATTACTTATCCTTTCTTATTCCCCCATTACACTGAGGCATTACTTTGGAATTTGTCTTCAAAATATCCTGTATGCAGGCAGGATCAAACAAATCTCTCATTTTGCACGCATGTGCACCCATTTATATCATTTTACATACATTTGCATTCATTTGCATTTGCAGGCATTTATTCGCATTCATCTGCATTTGCATCAAGCTTCCTCGCTCAGGAGAAGGGATTAATCCTGAAAACAGGCTTTGAAAAGCTAACTATGATGGTCCATTCAAATCATGAACCAAGAATTTTTATTTTCCAAATTCAAAATCCATAAGTTGAACCCTTCCTTCTTAAATTGTGATCCTTAGGTTAAATCCCTATGGAATTGATAGTTCGTAGGTCGAACCCCTGCAGAGTCAATGTGATTTGTAGGTTGAACGCCTGTCAAACCAATACGGCTCATAGGTTGAACCCCTTTCGAACCAATCTCGTTCTCAAAAATTTTGATCTGTAGGTTGAAGTCCTCCTGATCCAATATTCTTTACAGTCCTTAGGTCGAACTCCTTTTGGATTGGTATTTTTTAGATATATGATTTGTAGGTTGAAGTCCTCCTGATCCACGTTCTTAGGCTGAATTCCTACAGAACCCATGTCGTTCCCAGTGAACCAATGTCGTTCTCAATTGAACCAATGTCGTTCTTAGGCTGAATCCCTATTGAACCCATGTTGTTCCCAGTGAACCAATGTCATTCTCAATCGAACCAATGTCGTTCTTAGGCTGAATCCCTATTGAACCCATGTTGTTCCCAGTGAACCAATGTCGTTCTTAATTGAACCAATGTCGTTCATAGGCTGAATACCTATCGAACCCATGTCGTTCCTAGTGAACCAATGTCGTTCTTAATTGAACCAATGTCGTTCGTAGGCTGAATACCTATCGAACCCATGTCGTTCCTAGTGAACCAATGTCGTTCTCAATTAAACCAATGTCGTTCTTAGGCTGAATCCCTATTGAACCCATGTCGTTCCCAGTGAACCAATGTCGTTCTCAATTGAACCAATGTCGTTCTTAAGCTGAATCCCTATTGAACTAATGTCGTTCTCAATCGAACCAATGTCATTCTTAGGATGAATCCCTACAGAACCCATGTCGCTTCCAGTAGACCAAATCACAATTTTGATCTCCAGGTCATCCAATATCCTATTTCCAATTTCTGAGTCTCTCCTTTGGGGAAAGGAGAGGAGAATCTAGCCACGGATGTGTCATTTAGATCTCAAGTGATTTCTTTCACCAAGGATTTCAGGAATATTTTGCCAATTTGTCATAAAAAATAGTTGTTGATCTCAAAATCTTTACTGCATAAAATTGTACCTCAGAATACCTTTAGTATTACTTCCGAAAGGACAAAGCTTTTGTGAAAAAAGATTCAAAATTCAAAATCTTTCTATTGGCCAACCAAAAGGATGAAGAATAAATCCGCGATATGGCCAGCAAAGAAAATTCAATGTTGTTGCAAAGCCATGAGTGATTGATATTGATCGCAGTCAATGGCACACTTTTTAAGATCATTCTTGGAAAATAAAAGCAGTCGAAATATCCTGAGTGATACAAAAAAATCCACTCAATCTCCATGTCTCCTCAATCACCTAAGCTGCAATTAAATATCTGCAAAAGGGATCTCTCAACTGTCGTCAAGATGAAGGCGAATTAGACGAGTCGACCCCCGGGGCCAAAGAAGATTTGGATCATCTCCAAGATGACGGAGTTTGTAACAGATCCTTCCAGGGAAAGTTCAGATCACCGTCGAGATGAAGGCGAGTGTGATGAACCTACCGACAAACCCTAAAAGATATTTAATTTCTGCTATCATCAAGAGATTCCCAACCAATGAGCCAATAACCGTCAATATAATCCCTGAGAGAAAAGAAGGATCGGAACATCTCTGAGATGAAGGAGTTTGTGACGTACCCTTCCAAAAAAAATAAAGAGAGAAAAGCCAGGACATCTCCAAAATGAAGGATGATGTAATTCCCAAAAAATCCAAGAGAGCTCCAATTCTGTCAAAAAAGAGTGCAGAAAGATCATCATGAGAAAAGAATCCCAGGATATCAGACTGCCGAATCTATCAAGAATCTTCTTTAATTTTGTGAAATTCTTTTATCAATATCCTTTCGCTAATAGCTCTCGCAATATCAAGAATACATTCTTTTCCGTCCATATCAATGAAATTGATAGCCTCCTTGAAGGAAAGTCAATTGCAAGTAATTTGAATTCGAATCTTGATTCTACGGAGTTAAGCCCAGTCGGAGGTAATACTTCAGGTAGAAAAGAGGGAATATTTTTCATATATATATATGCTTATCATTCTTGAATTAACTACAATTTTTTATCTTATTGGCAATCTTTTTAAGTTATCCTGACATGAAGTGAGAACTTGATGTTTATTTTGATGTATCCAGGCGTTGTTGTTATCCCTTTTAGGATCGGATGATGGGAGTTGTCCAAGATCCTTCCCTTCTTGTTTTGATCTGAGTGCCTGGGCTCTCAGATTCGCACACTTCCCTGTGCTCCCCATTGTCCCACCATAGACAGTTCCCGTTCAGGTTAAGGGTTAAACCTGAATTTTCCGCAAAAGGTCATCTGTCTTAAAAGCCATTCAGTCTTAGCAATGAGACGTCCAAGATCAATCCCTTTTCAAGCTTTAGGGAACCCCCTTTCTTCCTTTTGCAAACCCCTCTCGGATTTATTGTGCAGAATTCGAAGGTCCCATCATGGTTTCTTCATTCGAGGACTCCATATATCGTCCCCTTTCAGGTTAAGGGTTAAGCCTGAGCCTCGTTTTTCCACGAGGTATCGTCCCCTTTCAGGTTAAGGGTTAAGCCTGAGCCTCATTTTTCCACGAGGTATCGTCCCCTTTCAGGTTAAGGGTTAAGCCTGAGCCTCGTTTTTCCACGAGGTATCGTCCCCTTCCAGGTTAAGGGTTAAGCCTGAGCTTCGTTCCATACGAGGTATTTCCTGTCCCATCCAGGTTAAGGGCAAAACCTGAATCTCACTTCTTTTTGAAATAAAATTTTCTCCTTATTCTTCATTTCATATCTATCATCATCATTTGAACTAATTCTTTCATACCGAGTCAGATTCATCTAACTGGGGCATTTTTATAGTCCAAATTTGGTGTGTTTTCTTTGCCACTAAGCTTGGCTTTCAACCGGCTTAGCAGCAAAGAGGGGCATCTGTAAACACCCCAAATTTTCACCCTCATCCAGTGTTTGTCCATTTCATAAGTCACTACAGATCATTGCATGTCATTGCATGTATTCTGCATAGCATTGCATGTCATTGCATAGCATTGCATGTCATTGCATCTCATTTTCGAGATCCAACACTCCTATTTCAAAACATTCAATCCAGATTTGAATTTTAAAGCTTTATTTCAAAATCAATTTTAAAACCCGGGTTTTTATTTAATACTTTGTCATTTTCCAACCCCAGGACTTTATATTTCGAAATATTTTCTCAGAAAACAATCTGGATTCCTTTCAAATTCAAACTTTAATCGATTTCAATTCACAGATGAGACCCATTTAGATGGTGTCGCTTCTGAATGCCTCTATTCATCAAATTTCTCAAATTTTTGAAAGTTTCAGTCCGATCAGGACTCTTGTCTCAGAGTCCTGATCCGGTCAGAAGTCTGTTTTTAAGTCTGTTTTACTTCCATTCTCAATCTTTTTTCGTTTGTTTTCGAAATCTAGATCATTTTACAGAGTCCAGTTAGTTCAGGACTCTATTTTAGAGTTCAATCGAGTTGGGAGTCTAACCCTGACTGTGTTTTCTGACTTATTTCATCATTTCTTGATAAAATCTTTTGAAAATTCTTTCATTTGGCTTTTAAAATCTAAAATCTCAGAGTCCTAAGAGTTCAGGACTCTAACCCGGAGTTCCAGTTCGCTTGAGACCCTATTTTCAAAGATCTTGAATTTCAAATACTGATTTTAACCCCTTTTCAAAGCCATTTTCAGTGTTTATTTCAAAAATGTTCAAAATTCGATGTGGGCCCACTCAGTTGGCACCATATCCATAGGAATTCTAACTCAGTTAGGACCCTATGCCATTTCAAAAATTTTAATTTCAAAGTTTACTTTTGAAAATCTTTTGAAAACTCCTTCAATTTCAAGTTTTAAAATCACTTTTTGAAAAACTCAAGTAGGGCCCACTCGGGGTGGCGCCATATTCGAGTAAGTCAGGGCTAGACTAGGGTTAGTGAATGTCTTGGTTAGTGTTAGAGGTTTAGAAGAGTCAAAACCATTTTGAAAACTCATTTTGAAAATTAGTTTTTAAAACTAGTGTTTTTAAATGTTTTTAAAGGTGTTTTAAAAACCCAAATGTGAAAGATGCCAAGTGGCATCACATTTGGGGGTTTTCTAGGTTTAGTTAGGGGTTAATTAGGGATTAATTAGAGTCCCACCTAGGTTAGAAAACCACAAAAAATCGTTGCCTTTAGTGGATTTATTAGAAAGAGTCCTAAAAAAATGAAAAACCTCTTAATTAACCCTAATTAAGTGACTTTTGAAAAACTATAAAAAGGGACAAAAGGAGGGCTCTTTTCTCTCAAATTTTCGTGACCTCTCTCTCCTCTCCAGCACCTCCACCTTCCTCCATTACAGCTGCAAGCACCAAGGTAATATTTTTAATATTTTTTAGTTTTATTTAATACTTTTTCATGTTTTAAATCAATTTTAGCCATTGGTGTCATCCCCTTCATGGATTAAACCATGGATTCAACCTCAAGAACCATCAAGAATCAGCAAGAACAATCCAAGAAGGTGATCCAACCCTGTTTTGGGTGATTTACAGAGATTTTAATCCATTAGAATTAATTTTAATATGATTCTTTACATTATTAACCAATAAAATATATGATTTACCCTTTTTAATGGGTTAAATCTATGTTTTAAAGGTGATATCAAATTCCAGCCATTGATTCCCTGTTTTTAATTTATTTTTATGGTTTATTCATGTTTGTTTTACGTTCTATAGCATATAAATAATTTTTATTTACTGTTTTATGGTTTATTTTATTTATTTACATTAGTTAATGCATGGTTTTTCAAGTTTCTTAAATTTCTGTGTGTTCTAGGTTTAGAACAGTAAAGATGATGTTATTTCGGATGGAAGCACTCATTGTTTATTTCTGATTTTTTTATATGTGGTGAATGCATGAGTTATTGAGTTACTGTAGAAAAATCAGAGGTTTTGGATCTCGGGAACCCTGTCAAAAAAATCAGACATCAAATCGGGTTTTTAAAGCTTTAAAATCGTGGTTAAAATCAAGAAGGTAACTTGCTGTTATGATATTTCTCTCATCTTATATTCGATTTTAGATCTGTAAAGTGCTATGGATTCACATTGAGCAGATCTGTCTGATGTGAAATTTTAGAATTTTTTTATCACTGTTTAGTATTTTTCCCCTTTTAGAGAATCTGTTTTTAAAGTTTAAGCTCGTTAGGGTTTACCAAAACCCTAATCAGACTTGTGTTAGTCATAAATCCCAAATCACAGATCCGATTTTAGATCTGTAAAAAGTGAGTATTATTATTTTTCTGTGTACTGTTAACCATTAAAATTTCAGAGATTTTTGTTTAGTATTGCTATTTATGTCTGTATTTTTAATCTGGAATAGCTGTTTTAATCCCTGTTAAGAGTGATATATTTTAGCTCAGATTGCCGGAAGGGTTTCTCCCTAACCGGAGATGATTTTTCCGATCTGTAAATTGGTAAATCTCTGTTTTTTTCTTAGTTAGTCTCTGTAAAATCTCATAAATTTCCATGGAGATTTGACCCCTGGTTCAGGTCTTGGATTGAGACTGGTTGGTGAGTTAGGTCAAAAATAGCATATTTTTAGGGTTTAATGCAATTTTCGGATTGATTTAATGTTAAAAAATTATTTTTATGATTCCAATTCGACATTAGAGTTATAGAAAGTTCATGTACCAATTTTTATGGATTTTGGAATCCATTTGATGGCTGAATTAAGCAAATTGCAAAACCGGGTTCCTGAAAGATCCAAAAACACTGCTAAAATCACAGTTTTTGTGATATTAT
The DNA here is from genome assembly GCF_984573655.1 of Nuphar pumila. Taxonomy (NCBI): domain Eukaryota; kingdom Viridiplantae; phylum Streptophyta; class Magnoliopsida; order Nymphaeales; family Nymphaeaceae; genus Nuphar; species Nuphar pumila. The sequence goes on along the minus strand of NC_143262.1, from coordinate 29,954,704 downwards.
TGGATTTTCGTGCATAAGCATATATTTTTAGGGTTTAATCATGTTCATAATCATATTATGATGCTTTAGGTTTAATTTTGTGCTCATTTGATTTCATTTAGTGCATAAAACCTAAGTTTTTACCAAAATCTCTTTCTAAAAACCCTGATTTCAAGGCCATAGTCTTGCTATCGGGGGCAATTTGGTCATTTGACCTAAATTTCGAAATCCCTAACCCTAATTTCATATTTTTAATCATGTCATAGCATATTTGGTTTTAGTTTATTCCATTCAAGTTTCAAAACTTGCATTTTATCAAAATATCTTTTTAAAAAACCCTAATTTCAAGGCCATAGTCTTGTTATTAGGGGTATTTTGGTCATTTGGACCCCAATTTCGAAATTCCATATCTTATATTCATATTTATTCAATTTTATTTCATATTTTATCATTTTGATTTAAGGGAATCATGGCAAAAAGGCTTATATCTAGCAAAATCCAGCAATTTCCTGATATTGTTGGATAAATCTAGAAAAGCCAACATATTTTCATTAACCAAGTTTTCTAGTTTTGCAGGTACATTGAAGACTTTATTTTTTTATGTATTTAAATTTCAATAGTGATGTAATTTGTAATTAAACTTTGGAATAAGAATTTATATTTCCTGCTTAGCTTAGGTTGCATTGCATATAGTTTATTTTTTTTAATAATGTTAATGTGTGATGGATGATGATTCATGCATATTCAAATTCACCATGGTCTACACGAATGGCACATGCACTAGCTTTTATGAAGTTTATAAACTTGGTGGAATTTGTATTTATGGCCATAGTCAGAATACGAATGATACTCAGATTTATAATCTTCACATTAGCCACATTCAGCCTACACTCTTAGGCTAACTTCGACAATACACTGCATTTCTCAAAAATACAAAAAGTATTCCTCAAATCCATATTCATTCATTTCATGCATTTGCCAATTCCAATTCAAATTTCAATTCAAAGAAGTTCATTTTCTCAAAATCTCCTAAGTCTTATAGCAAAATCGATTTTCCCAAAGACATTGAATTTCAAAGGATATTTCAAGTTATATTTTCAAGTTCAAAGTTTGAATTCAGAGAAACCAAGTCTCTCAGAATCGATTTTCACCAAATGTCAAGGATTCCTCAAAATCGATTTTATTTTTCTCAGAAGTACATTTTAAATCCCAATTCACGATTTTCCATGTGATACCAATTCTAAATATTTCAATCATTCAAAGCAAACATCATGTTTTCAAATGTGCATTTTTCTGAAAATTCATAGCACATGCCTGATTCTATGTGCATTTAGAAATTAGAATATGATTTAGACAAGTTGAATAGAGTAGAGCATAAGATTGATCCTTGGTTCAATTACCCCTGTTAAAGGTGGCAGGAACGGTTGAACCTCGTACCGACAGGCGAGTCCCATTCTACGGAATTTTCCCACATTTTAAAAACGGAGGCAAGTTATTTTCAAAAACTATTTTAAAGGTCAGTTTGATTCGCAAAAGTTAAAATTTTTGCGATGATAACAACAGTGCACATAATAAAAGTGTAGGCCCTGGGAATGTACATGGAAGTACACTTGACTTGAATGTTCCAGGAGAAGAAATGCAATTCAATAATGAGGTAGACTACCATGACAGTGCACATAATAAAAGTATAGGCCCCAGGAATGTACACAGAAGTACACTTGACTTGAATGTTCCAGGAGAAGAAATGCAATTCAATAATGAGGTAGATTTTGATGTCAGTACACTTTATAAAACCGTAGGAACTGGGAATGTACATGAAATTACACGTGACTATGTTCCTGTAGAAGGAATGCAGTTTAATAATGAGGAAGATGCATATAAATTTTACAATGATTATGCCTTAAAAATTGGCTTCAGTGTGAGAAGGTTTTCTTGGTCAAAAAATGCACAGGGTGTCTTGGTTAGAAAGACATATGTCTGTTCCAAGCAAGGTTGGAAGAAATCAATGGGAAATCCAACAAGGAGTATGCCAGAATCAAGATGTGGATGTCAGGCGAGATTGGTTTTGAGAAGACATCTGAATGAAAATTTTGTCGTGCGTACTTTAATCAGTGATCATAATCATGATTTATCTGCATCATTTATGACTGCTATGCTAAGGTCACATCGTAAAGTAACTGTAGTGCATGCTGCAATGGCTGAAATAGCCGGTAGCGCCAACATTGCACCAAGGAAGACATACAATTTGTTTACCCGCATAGATGGTGGTCGCGAAAATGTGCCATTCACACCTTTGGATCTAAGAAACCACTTGAGAAGGAAGAGGACAGATAACATGAAGAACGGAGAAATATGTTGTTTGGTTCGCTACTTACAGAATAAATCAAGCAATGAACATGGTTTCTTTAGTGCAATGCAAGTGGACGAAGATGGATATGCTGTGAATATGTTTTGGGCAGATTCAAAGTCTAGATTAGATTATGAATGCTTCAATGATGTGCTTGTGTTTGATACTACAGTAAAGATTAATACTGAACAATGGCCATTTGCGCAGTTTGTGGGAGTGAACCATCACACACAGAGTTGTATATTAGGCGGTGCTTTTGTGTATGACCAGACCAAGAAAAGCTTTGAGTGGTTGTTCAGAGTATTTACACAGGCAATGAACGGGAAGCATCCTGAAACTGTACTTACAGATGGTGATCACACAATTGTGGCTGCAGTGCTTCATGTGTGGCCAGATGCACATCATCGCCTATGTTTGTGGCATATCTTTCAAAATGCAGCAAAGAACATAGGACACATATTTAATTAGAATACAAGGTTTGACAAAACGTTTACAAGGTGTGTACTTTCATAGCGTAGGCGAGGTCACTTTTTAGTCAGATTGGGACAAAATGATTAAGACATATGACCTTACTGACTGTCTGTGGTTACAAAATTTATATGCAGAAAAAGAGAAGTGGGCATTTGCATATGGAAGACAATACTTTTGTGCAGGTATGATAAGCACACAAAGAGCCGAATCTATGCATGCCACCCTGAAGAAAACTCTGTATTCATGTTTAACAATGTTTCGTTTCATGGAACAATATGAATTATTTGTAGACGGTCTAAGACAGAATGAGCTTGAAAAAGACGTGAAATGCTTCAATACACAACCTCAAACTTTTGGCATGAAAATATTGATGCGACCTGCAGCTCTGTATACACTAACTGTATTTGAATGGATCAAGAAAGAGGTGTTGCATGTCATGAATTGCAAAATAGAAGGACTCGTGCAAACTGAGAATATGCACAAATACCATATTTTTTGTCAGGGCGAAAAGCATCAAGAAAGGCAAGAAGCACATGTCACGTACAATGTTGACAACGGAAGGGTAGAATGTTCGTGCAAAATGTATGAATTCAAAGGCATTCTATGCTGTCATGCATTAAAGACACTCAATCAAGAGAAGATACAAGAAATACCTGAGTCTTACGTAATGCGAAGATGGATCAGACGCGCGAAGATTGAAATGCTCGTTATGGACAATGCGAGTAAATCTGGTGTTGACGGGAAGTGCCACATAGCCTCCCGTTACCAACAACTGTGTAGGTCATTCATGCATGTTGCTGATTTGGCATCGAGAAGTGAAGAAGGCTATGCATGTGTGAGAAAAGCTGCAACGAAGTTACTTGAAAACGCGGAGTTAATTCACATTAAGTCCGTTGCAACGAATGAATACCAGACGAAGATAATGGGATCGAAAAGCGTAGGTCAAAATCATGTTTCGCTTGACACTCCCGAGAAGTTGCACCGAAGCGTAAACATTATCTTCAACAAGTCCGTAGTGAACGCTGTTGATTATGATGGACATATTCATGAAGCGAAGGGTATCAAAAGAAAACCTGCCTCTGATCGCAGTCGTCAGAGGGCAAAGGGTGCACTAGAATTGGTTGGCAAGAACAGGACTAAGAAACAACCTACCTGTAATAAAAAACAACAAGGCCCTTGGAATGAACAGGTATGTAAAACATTATATTGCTTCCCATTGCGTGAAGCTTGTCAAATAGATAACTCGCGTAATGTCCATCATGCAGCAATACCATGCAGAAGTACCACCAAACGTTCAAACCTACATTCCTCCCGACCAGATTTCCGGCAACGATCGCTACAGTTTTACAAGTCTTTTGGTATGTAATCAATGTTGCGAGGAGGTATGCATTTCTTGTGAAACTTAATTCAGTGTCTAATATTTTCTGTTTCATGACAGGCTCTGATGCATTCGACAGATAGGTATGGGACACAGGAATCTCGTGTGGGCTATTAATTTAGTTGTCATGCCTCTTTGCATGCCCCGATCTCCACAATGCCGGATTTGTTTTTGAGTTTATAGTAATTTGTCACTGACGACTTGCGGTCCGTGGTTATATTTGCTTTAATCGATAGATAGCGATTTTTTGCTTCTGCAGGAAGTCGATTGATGACATCACTGTATGGCGATTTGTGGTTATCGTTGAATAGCGATCTGTGGCATCGCAGCATAGTGATTTGAGGGTATTGTTCGACTGTCGATCAAAGCGGGTTGACAAAGGTTGTTCAAGTAAGCTTTTTTCGGGCAATGAGCAAGGTTGCGCTTCATTTTTTGATCTAAGTATGCTATCACTTGCACGGTTGAAAGCCTACTTAGATCATAAAATGAAGCGCAACCTTGCTCAATGCCCCAAAAAAGCTTACTTGAACAACCTTTGTCATCCCGCTTAGATCGACAGTCGAACAATACCCTCAAATCACTATGTTGCGATGCCACAGATCGCTATTCAATGATAACCACAAATCGCCATACAGTGATGTCATCAATCGACTTCCTGCAGAAGCAAAAAATCGCTATCTATCGATTAAAGCAAATACAACCACGGACCGCAAGTCGTCAGTGACAAATTACTATAAACTCAAAAACAAATCCGGCATTGTGGAGATCGGGGCATGCAAAGAGGCATGACAACTAAAGTAATAGCCCACACGAGATTCCTGTGACACCTCCAATTGTCTTTTGAAATCATTATTGTTATCCTGTGAAAAGTTGTATCCATATATTATAAATAAAAGGCTACTGAATGTGTCTTTTCTCTTCCTCACTTCATTTCTTAAGAGGTAAGTCAACCTCTTCATCTGGTACAGGGGGAACTTTGTTCGCTTTAACAGTGGAAGTGCAAGTGTGAGTGGTACTCCACAATTTCTCATAATCGCTATGTAGTTCAACCTGTGGGTTTTTTTTTAGATCTGTGGGGTTATTATCAACAAACGTTCATTATCAATTTATACTAGTATCGTTTAACACCGCAAATCGGCGTTGACTAACATGCTTTACAAAGGCCGAGTATTGCTGCACAAATCGCTTTTCCACGATAACCACAACTCGCTATGCAGCGAATATGAAGTCGAATTACTCAGTTACAACGGATAACAATAAATGTTTGATTTGTTGTACAATATTCATTGATCATGTTGGTTGAGCAGTACATCTTTTAGGTAATAAATAGTTGCACAAGTACTGGAAGCTGTGTTTGTCTTCTACTTCATGAAACAACAACAATCAAACCGACGGTTCCTTCATAAACCTGAAGATCCGTCCTCCAACATACAAAGTTGTGGTCGGTGACGCAGACGAAGACGAAGACAGCTACACGACCAACAATGGCGAATCATGGGTATATTGTCTACACATCGTCTACATGTTAAGCAAAATTCGTCTATTTCATGCCGTTTTTTGCGATTTGTTTTTTGTGTACTGTATAATGTAATTTCAATATCGTTCGTTGCAATGTCCGCATTCATTTCAGTCGAACATCCACCGACGAAGTTGGGCAAAAACTTAGTCAATCACTCTTGGAGGACATCAACCGAATGCACAGTGAATTCACACAATACAACATGATCAATAATTTTGTTAGTATGAAACTAGTAGCAGTTGTCTATATACGTAAGCCATGTGTACATGCGTTAACAACAACATATTTACTGCAAACAGACTATATCCGATTTCGTCAGTTATATTAAAAGCAACGCACCAAGCCAGACTGTAAGCGTCGTAAGCCCGTATTTCATGGTATATCGGTTTTATTTTATGTTGCTTTTCGTTATTGATTTAGTCCAATTGATTCGTATGTTATCGTTGGTGTTAGCAATGTTTCGGTTTGCAGACTATCTTACGCTGTTTGCCATACTCTAGTGGATTTCAAGACGGCATACCTTATTGGGTTAAAGGTAATCACTGCAGAGACCTTTTGTCAAGTGAAAAGGTAAGCAAACAAACCTAGAGTGCAATATTACAGCATAACAAGTGCTAACATCATTTTTTCAATGTATTTGCAGATATTGATTCCTACACTCTGGCAATCTGAAAAGCATTGGGTCTTATACGTGATGAATTTACACGAAAAACAACTATGGTGTTACAATTCGTTGGAAGTTGACAGTGGTTTACGGCTAGACATTTCCCATATCGTAAGTTTCAATATCTATGTGAGGAACAAGTCGTGTACTGGGGTCATGAATTTACTGTCGGTCGCATTATTCTCAGATCGGTTTCCTCAAAGCCATTTTGGGAGTCGATGCTAGCGAGTGGATCTATCGCACAACATACCATGCTCCTTTACAAGATAATGGCGTTGATTGCGGGGTATTTGTAATAAAGTACATTGAAGCAATATACAATGGTGCAGAACCCTGTTTCGACGCTGTATGCCATTTCTTCGCCTCTGTTATTGGGGATTAAGTGCATGTTTATTGCTTTTACTTTACAATATGTTTTTGCAGGTTGATATACCCGGATTCCGAGAAGAACTCTGCAAAAAATTGACGTCCTATCTAATTGCGGAGGAGAAACTGACGGAGGCCTCGCGAGCATCTAAAAGGGTTGTAATTGATAAAAGATGTGCGCTCAACCCGCGTGGTTGACAGTCGCTGAGTGAGACTGCGATGTATTTTAATGAACAAAGGCTTTTAATGTTCGAAATGATAATATTCAACATCGCTATGAAATGTTGTATGCTTAAACATCGCTTTATTGCTGGCATATGAAAAAGTGGTGAATAAGAGCCATTAATGTAGCTTTCGTATTTTACGAATAGTACAAAGCGATACGCTTAGTGGTCTACCGTCAACTACACTGCTACCACCATGAAAACTTGTGAAAGAATTTGAAAATTTCTTGAATTTTAAATGACGTTTCCTTCAATTATGATCTTGCAGACATATGAAAAAAGTATAAATGGATACGACAACTGCGTCAAAGCCGCCTATATGCAGGAATTATCGATTTGTCGGTTCCTTATTCGCGAAGCAAAGTGGAAATGTGTGTTGTGTCATTCAAATATTAATGAAACGTCCTATCACCCTCCGTCAGTTTTCAAGTATATACGTTAGTTTCATTAAACAAAAAGCAAATCTTCAGTAAAAATGCACTCCGCATTAATGAAATTGAACAATGTGGGGGCTATTCCCAATATTAATCAATGCGATTGGACCAAATTTTTCGATCTCAAATAAATCCACAAGTACGTCCACACGTGTCCCAAGAAATCGCCTTAGGCGTACATTACCGTAGGTTCAGCAATACAGCGATTTCTGAGAACAAACCTTTCTTATTGATAAGTTCACTGAATGCAATTTTTAGAAATATCTTTCGCCGTACAGTATTTTTCATTACTGAAGAACAACTTCTACCAGCATTGGTTATGCATATACGACACAAAACTATTTCTGATTACGATTTACTTTTCGTAGAACACCCGTCACCAGAACGAGATGAACACCCGTCACCGGAACGGCGGCTCCGCTGAGACCTCCTCGCTAGGGAGAGGAAGACGATGTGGTGGAGCTTCTGTTGGCCATCCTCAGCGCGACTACACCGACTGGGTTGCTGTCGAGGAGGAGGGCGAGAACGGTGATGGCGGAGCTCGTTAGGTTGTACAGACAGAGCAATCGATAGGTTTCACTTCACATCTTTTGTCTGCCGTTCTTTTTAAACTCAATCAATTGTTCGCATATTTCATCGCGTATTTCCGGCATATGATCCTGCAACAAAACATGTAATGTGAAACGAATATATAACAAGAATAAACAATAACATCGGATACAAAGCTCATACAGCGTGGAAAGCAACTTCTATTCCATTGTATATTGCTTCAATATGCTTCATTACGAATATGCCACAATTGACCCCATTACTTTGTAAAGGAGCATCGTCAGCACAGAGCAACATCCACTCAGCAATGTCGACACCCATAACTTCGTTAAGGAATCCCGCCTGTGATAAAGGGATAATATATTACACTCCGGTCCACCTCGAATAGCTACGATTCACCTATGGCCACAATCTTACCAAATGCATAGCGTCGCGTTCTACGCCACTGTGGCAGTCCAATGAGTTGTAGCACCATAGTTGTTTTTCCAGAAAATTCATCTCGTATAGGACCCAATGGTCAGAATTTTGCCAGAGTGTAGGAAGTAAAATCTGCGAATCAAAAAAATAATTTCTCATTCCAGAGCCATATTGTGATGGGGATGTTACGACTAAACCTTGGAGAAGAGGTTTGTTCACTTACCTTTCCAAATTTCGAAATGTCTAGGCACTCATCATCGTTGTTCCAACAAGGTAGTACATCTTTGAATCCAATGCTGTGTGGCTTTCGCCGGACGTACATCTGTTGCACGAAATAGTAAGATTTAACCACCAAGAAACGTGAGTACGTAATAAAAACAAACAAAATAACAGCGGAACAACTATACCATGAAATAAGGGCTGATGATGCGTACTGTATTGCTCGTTGGCTTGCTCTGGATGTAATTGACAAAATCACACATTGTCTGGTTGCACAAATTTACGAACTTCAAAACATACAAATCGGAACGATAGTGTTCCCAACATTACTACAAAATTATTGATAGTGTTCCCAACTGCAAATTAATAGTGCTTAAATACTTACAAAATTACTGATCGTGTTCCCAACTGCAAATTCATCTTGCATCTGCTCGATGTCATCTACGAACTTGTCAGGACGTTGCCGCCCACCCTTGCCGGTGGATGTTGAACTGAGTACACCATGACCGTGGTATTCAGGATTCCACATTGAAATTATTGTCTACAGTAAACAACACTAGTCCAAATACGACATGAAAAGACAAATGTTGACTAAACCGCTCAGGCGTTTCAAAAAATATACGTCTTAAGCGCTAATGCTAGTACTGTGGATGTGGTTGTCTTCTTCTTCGGCGCCGTGTGTGGCCGTTTTGCTCCCATCGTCCTCTCCGTTGGTGCCGTGCCTGGTCGTTTCGCTCTCATCGTCCTCTCCGTTTGCTCCGTGCCTGGTCATTTTTCTCCCATCGTCCACTCCTTTGTCGCCGTGCCTGGTCGTTTTGCTCCCATCGTCCTCTCCGTTGCCCTCGTGCCCGATCGTAGTGCTCCCATCATCTTTGGCGCCGTGCCGGGTCGTATTGCTCCCATCGTCCTCTTCTTGGCCGCCATGGCTGGTCGTACTGTTCCGATTGTCCCCTTCTTCGGCGCCATGCCTGGACGGAGATATGGCACCTTTGCAATGCAGATACGGAAACACCATCCTCAGTCAAATACAAAGGTAAAGTCCTTTAACGTGCCGCCCTTTTTCGAAAACAGCCCGCTAATTAAATGATCGCGTTTTAAATAAAGAAAAATACTTCATTTCGCATGCCGCCTTTTTTCGATAACCGCCGCCAAATTAAATGATTGCGTTCGAAGTATTTAAAAATACGTCGTTTCACATGCCTGACTTTTTTGGAAACACCCCGCAAATTAAATGATTCACTTTTAAATAATTAAAAAGTCATCATTTGTCGGTCGCATTATATCAATCTTTCAGTGGGAGATTAACATGACCCGAACAAACCCGTTTTCCAAGCATGAATAATCTTTCACGATTATTCTATTGATTATCGTATATGGATACGTCGATATATTCATGCAACATACTTTCCTCAGTTGTTTTTTAACAACAAATGTTCATTATCGTGGTTTGAATTGAAGGAGTCCGTGCCATATGAACAATTGCTGGCCGAGAATCGTATCGTACAGATTTTGAAGCATCAACCTTTTCTTATCGCTATTGACTGTTATCATTTACGCCGTCAGAACTCGTTAAATTATTGTTCACGGCTTACATCGCCAATCCTTTTTGCGATATTCTTTCGAGGCGGAGACAAATACAACGGTTTCTAAACAGAAATCGCTGTATCTTAGCGATGCCCGAGAGGTTAGACAATGCCACGATTTCTAAACAAACATCTATTTTCGATTCAAGTTCATTTATTACCGAGATCCACATACGAAAAGATGTAATAATAAAGAATTAAACAATAAAAGAATGTCACGTTACTACAACTCATTATACAATTACAACAAAAACCTAACGTGATAAAATGAAAATCTAGGATTTATTCCGAGGCACTAGATGAATCAGATGAAATATCATAGACTTGTCTCTCACTTTTTATTTGTGGACTGTCTATCCTGTGTGGCATCTTCGTTGTGAGACCTTTATTAAGAAAACTGGTCATCATCTCTACCACTGAGTTCAATTGAATCCCCATAGTGCTTACTTCTGCCCTTAATTTCTTATTCTCCCTCTCCATAACTTTGAACCTTGCGGCAGAGACAATGTTCTCTTTTGGAGCAAGTGTTCGCTCTTCCTCGCGCCTTGTTACTGAGGGACTAGTCGTAGTAACCAGAGAGACAACGTTTTGGTTGTAGAGGATGGGCTGCAACATGAGAAAGGGGCAGTTGAGAGGCATGGGTTCACAATTTTTTCAATCTTCAGATTTCGCCGCATTGGTTCCCAATACCTTTCGAAATAGAAGGGATCAAATTGTCGTCCTTCATGATCATATGATACGGCAGAGAAACCACCTGAGTTCCAATTTAATAATTCGTCCCTGTAGCGATCGGGCCAATTCACGTTCCTGCCCCCACCACTATTCATCTTCCTTCTCACTTCCAAAGGCTTATTTGGGATAGACTGCCCCAAGCCAGATTGTAGAAGAACTCGACTACCTTGCTGCAACTCAGCTTCAAAATTGCAGAATAGCCACAAATCGCGGTCAGACAATCTAGCAGCCTCCGTAACAACGTCTTCATCATCGTCCTCCCCATCTCCATATGGTCTCCACAAAACCTGTACATTGGTAATTCTTTTTAATAACGAATGACAAATATATTAAAATTTATTTACGCATGATATGACAACAACGATATGTACTACGAAAGACAATCCTGCAACGATGGATACTTAAGAATACTGAACATTACAACGATTTATAATACTCAATGGTAAATGCTGACGCGATTGTAAACAATTTTAGAACGTTTACCTCGTTTATTTGCAGCCCATCTAAAATGAACTTAGCATTATAAACTGCGACGTTTATTCTAGCCCAGCGACCGATCTTTGGAAAACCACAAATCGAAGGGCCACAACATGGACACAATGGGATAATATGTTCCAACGCCCAGGCCTAACAAAAACAATATTATTAGTAACACCACAACCTGCAATGAGATTGTTCTACAATTACTAAGTATGTAATCAACAAATACCTGAACAAATGGCCAAAATCCACCAACTGTTTTCGTACCGTTACTCGCACAGTGGAGTTGACTGTACAAGTGTGCGAGCATAGCGGCACCCCAGGCATAGTTGTCGACTTCGTCTAAGTCTTCTAGGTACTGCAGCCACATGAAACTTATTCTCGAACCAAAACAATCGAAAAATAATGTAAGACCAAAAAAATATAGAAGGAAGCCGCGCAACTCTTGGTCAGCTATTTCAGATGCACAAGTAGCGGAGTGGCCTTCCCATTTATTACGAAAAAATGAGACTTTCATTGATGTGGAATTTATTCCACCAGAAATACATTGACTCCATTCGTCCATCGATATTCCTAACAGGGCCGTGCATTTCTCCCTTGCGTTATAATTTGAATGTCGTAACAGGACAACACTGCCATCGCACTTAAGGCCAGTGATCCTCGCCACATCTTCTAGAATCATGGTGATCTCAAAAGAATCAAACTAGAATGTGTTCGTCTTATCATTTCATTTATTTACCAGGTGAGTCATGGTATTCTAGCAAGTTTCAAAATATTGCTGGTCCAAAAGGCCACCGAAGTGCATATTTCGTAATCGGTCCTTCTGATATGCACTCAGCTGACCATACCACGACAGAACTATAGGCCATTGACACCGACCTCCGAGCTTTTCACCTGGTGCTCTACTTCTCCTGTGAACTCCCTGTAACACAAAATAACATATTATTCCTACCAATTGTAATTTAGTTCCATTTGTACTTATAAATACTATTCTACTAACCACTATAAATAATATTGGTTGCAGACAGACTATCACAGTAATCGCTATACATATTAATACCTAACATAGTAATCGCTATACCAAAATCGCTAAACATGTTATTAAATCTTCACAGACAGAACGAATATATTTACCTTAGTCGCTATTTTCTCCTGTTCTCCATCCAACCTGGGACTTTCTGGTGGGTCCACTGCCTCCAATTGCCTTTCAATCTCCATCTTTACCGGCTCCACCATCGCATGCCTTTCTCTCGCCTTCCTTTTCTCGCCCTCCTTCTCCATCCTTTCTCTATCCTTCTTTTTCTCATCCTCCTTCTCCTTCCTTTCTCTCTCCCTTTTCTCCTCCTCCTTCTTCTGCTTCCTTTCTCTCTCCCTTTTCTCCTCTTCCTTCCTCTGCTTTATTTCTCTCTCCCTTTTCTTCTCCTCCTTCTTCTGCTTCCTTTCTCTCTCCCTATTCTCCTCCTCCTTTTTATCCTTCATTTCTCTCTCCCTTTTCTCCTCTTCCTTCCTCTGCTTCCTTTCTCTCTCCCTTTTCTCATCCTGCATCCTTTCTCTCTCCTTTTTTGCCTCCTCCTCCTTCTCCTTCCTTTCTCTCTGCTTTTTCTCCTCATCCTTCTGCTTCCTTTCTCTCTCCCTTTTCGCCTCTTCCTCCTGCTTCTTCCTTAACCTATCCTGCACTTCCTCCTCCTGCTTCTTTCTTTCCCTTTCCTTTTCTTCCACCTCCTTCTCCTTCCGCCGCCTTTCTTTCTCTTCCAGTTCTTGTTTCCTTCTTTCCTGGAATTCTTCCTCCTGCTTCTTCCTTTCTCTTTCCTTTTCTTCTTCCTCCTCCTTCTCCTTCTGTTGCCTTTCCTTCTTTTCCTCATTCTCCTTCTTCTGCCTTTGCATTTCCTTAGCTTCCTCAAACTCCTTCTCCCTCATTCGCCTTTCCTTTTCTTCCTCATACTGAGGAATATTATGTTCCTTCTCTTCCTCCTCCTTATTCATTTGCCTTCGCCTCTCCTCCTCCTTCTTCAGTAGCCATGCCTTGTTAAACATTGCACTGCACTCCAAGTCTCTTCTCTTATATTGTGCCGCAGTTTCATCCACTAAATAGCTAACATAACTTTGAAACTCCTCCACATTCTTCTTCCTCTTTTCCCTCTCCCGTGCGTTAATCCTCCACCTTCTATTTATATTCTCATCAATATTTCTTGCCTTTGCCTTCAATTCGTAATCTTTGTTCTGCATCTTTTGTAATTCAGAGTTCTTCCTTTGGTCCGCAACCTCGATATCTGATGGATAATCCTCCGCATAATACGATTCCAAGGCTTTTTCCCTATCTTCATCGTTCTCAATCTTAAGTATATTTTGGTATCTTTCAAAAACCTTAGATAGATGGGACTGGCGGATCACTTCTCTAATAGACAACCCATAGAATGATGGGGTATCTCTAATTTGATGAGGCGCAGACATTGCTAACCTGCACAACACATTATACGATCATCATGATTAGAAATCGTCAGAATATTTGGGTTCATAAAAAACAAATCGTTGTATAAGAAGCAATCTTCAGATTGAAGAAAGAAACCTTACACGAAACTCACCGAAACAATGGAAATTTGGATATTCCAACTGTAGAGTAAGCAGTGGTAACAACTAATACGCAACAAAAGGTGGTTATTATGCTGCGACTGCGCGTAAGACAGAAACAGATGCTCTGGAACAAAGGGAAAGGATGCTCCGACAACTCCAGATGAAAGCAAAGAATCTCTGGTAGAGTGCTTAGAGCGAGAATGGATTGTTTTGAACTATTTGAATCCTACAACATAACGCTTGCTACATACGCAAACTCTGCAGAACGTTTTGGCGCGATAACGATGGAGGGCAGTTTTGTCCTTTTCACGAACCGACGGTTCAGTTTTCTAGAAGGAGGGCATTTATGTCCGTTCGAGGAAGATGAAGCGAATGGCGGTAAAGGGTACTTAAGTCTTTGTTGCAGCACCAAATTACGATGCAGTATGATGCGGACAGTCATCGGGATCCATGCCGGTCTGGATCTTATACGTGGCGCTATTTGGAACCCCCGAACATGAGATCTCAGTAACGGGGGGGGGGGGGGACATATAACCTGCTTTGCATCGGGGGGGGGGGGGGGGAACATACACCACCCTCTCGAAAATTTGACCATATAACCAGAACAGGGTAAATTTGTCAACCAGAAGATTTATATAAGAGTGTACCCACACTACCACAACTTCAATCCCATTATCCACCACCTGAAAGCCAACCCTCTTCTATCAAAGATCCCACAAAATCAGAAGAAAAAAGTAGTGACATCAAGGCTCAACTAAAAAGAACTGCTAATATCTTAATTTTTTATCTAATCAAGCCCTCACCTGAACACCACGAAACTTTGGATGATATATGCTAAAGAAAATCAAGGTTCCCTCAACAACCCAACCTAAAAGTCTAGCCTCTTGTTGGTTTATGGAGTCATAACCAATTTACCCAAGACTTTTTCTTTATAAGATGTCCTAAAACCTCTTTTTCCCATACAAAGGCCTTTGTACATCATAATTCAGATTACTAGAATGTCAGTGCTAAACTATTTGGTTGACAGGCGAGGAGGAATGAGTTGCTGTGGATATAGGGGCCACCTTTTTCAGCTTTTCAGTTGTGGCATCAGTGTCGCTCGTGAGTAGATTGCAAGCGTAGAGTGTAGACACATTTTCGTTAATCCATGGATAGTTGCGTATAGAAACAAAACAAACCACTTCTATTCTCAGAGTGGAGGTTTGTTATATAAAGAATGGGTTTTTGGGTGAGTGCTTAGCCGATACACCAGTAGCACCCCTGTGGATTCGGTCTCCCTGACCCGCCGGGATCTTTGGGGGGCTCTTTCAAACTTGAAGGGTTCGTTCTGCCGTTGGTCCTGCACCTTTTTGGTGTCTCCCAGTCCACCATAGCTTTTTGAAGGGGCAGCTCGTCCAACCCAAGTATCTGTATTGTTGAATGGGGGAAAAATCAGACTATTCGGGGGAGCTGGATTGAATGTGATTGAAAAAATTAGGCTGATTTCACTATTGGGCTCTCCACTCAAAATTATTACAAGGGTGTTAGCTGTTTGCCTTAAACAAGTAATTCACCAAGTAGTTGGGTCTTCGTAGTTTGCATTTGTCCTAGGGAGAGATATACATGAGGGGCCGGTGCCTCCTTGCACATGAAGTTATGCACAATGCACTCTTCAAAAACAATTTTTTTTTTTTCTTAAGTTGGATATTTTCAAGGCTTTTGATTCTATATGTTGGGATTTCTTTTTGTGAGTTCTTGAAAAGTAGGTGCGAGAAAGATGAGTTAGGTGGGTGCAAGCAATTCTTGAATCCTATTCTATTTCAGTATGTGTTATGTGTCAATGGTCAGCATAGGGTTTTTCAAACCCAACTATGACAGGGGGACCCGATATCACCACTATTATTCATCATTGCCATGGAATTCTTGAGCTACCTCCTACGTCAAGCCACCTATAGTGGAATGTACAAAGGGGTGGACGTGCAAGGTATAACGGACTTTACATATTCTTTGTGGATGGTGTGTTGATATTTGGGGAAGTAAATATGAATAACATGAAAATTTTATCCTAAATGTTTTTTTGAAGTTTCTAGATTACAAATTAACCTGGAGAAAAGCAGTTTTGTTTTGTTCAATGATGATGATGAAAGCCTGTAAATTAGTGCAAGAAGTGTTTTTCAGTGTGAGAAGTAATTATCAATACCTATAAGATATTTAGGGATCCCTCTGGCATTGGGGGGTTACCAAGGCCACCTTATGTACCTCAGTGGAGGATAGAATTAGGAGCAAAATAAAATCTTGGAAGGCCAAGGCTCTCTCACTTGCCAGTAGGAAAAATCCTGGCGATGCTCCACAGTGTCTCAGCATTGGATGGGCCGCTTCTCCATCCCTGTTCCTATTTTAAGGAAGGTAAATAAGGTTCTCAAAAATTTCTAATAGGGAGGCAATGCATAACAACGCCTGTTAGGTGGGAGGTGGTCACTATACCAGTTTCACAAGGCGGTCTTGGAATCAAAGACCTGAGGTATTTTAATAATGCCCTTCTTAACAAACGGTGGTGATTGATAGCTACAAAAGAAGTGCTGCTTACGAAGGTACTGAGGTGCAAATATGACCCCTCGGGGTGGCCCTGAAAATGGACTGAAAATACCAAATGGAAGACGAGGTCTGGTTTATTAAAAGGGATGGTCAAAGTGTGGGAGGTTATTTTACAAAGTGTCAAAGTGGAGGTGGGGAATGGAAACAATATGAGTTTTTGGTGGGACGTTTGGATTACGGAAGTCCCACTTAGGCACAGGTTCCTTGAACTGTTTAGAATATGTAGAAGCATGGGAGGTACGGTGGGGGATTTTTGTTTGAATGCTAGGTAATGACCGAAGCAGGTTATATGTTCCCCCCCCAAACAGGGCAGTTAGCTACATCTCATGATCGGGGGTCCCAAAGAGCACCACGTATGTAAGCATGTGCGTCTCGTATCCCCATGTTTGTCAGCATTAATTAGCGTTGGAGTTTGATGCGATTGCAAAGACTTAAGTACCCTCTCCTCCATTGGTGCAAAAAAAAATGACGGTTCTTGAAAAGGAGTGGTTGTAAAGACTTAAGTGCCCCAAAGATGATTATTTAAGACCCAGTCTCTGCACTACAGGATTATCCGAGAAAGATATCTCCCCTGGACATCAACCCTTTCACACTCTCTCTCCCTTCTATTTCTACTTCTATGCACATCCAACAGAAGATCTTACATTGCTCCATCAAGCACCAACTGACCTGCACATTTACTGTTGTGGAGCCTGATTCAGAGTTTTTACCCTTACAGGAGGAGGGTCTGGGGGCTCCTCTCAGTGTGGGTAGCATCATTCAACTTGAAGAGTTATGGAGTCTGATTCAGAGCTTTTACCCTTACAGAAGGGGGGTCTGAGGGCTCCTCCCAGCGTGTTCATGGCCTTTTGCCCTTACAGGATGCTACCCGTTCGGGCTCATCAACCATCTCTCGCTCTCTCTCCCTTCTATTTCTGCTTCTGTGCACATCCATCATAAGATCCTATATTGCTCCATCAAGCACCGACTGACCTGCACATTGACTGTTGTGGGTCCTTACTGATGAGCTGCCTCTAAATTTATTCGACTCTGGGTCCTTACTGCACTTGAAGTTGAGTCATTGTATTTTTTGTTATTCGGTGGGTGGTGAGGCCCTCCTCTACTCTCTCAAGACTCTTAGCTTGGGCAATCTTTCTTTTGATGATTGTGGTTGTAATGTATCGTTGAAGTTAAAATGGGGAATGAAATGACAATAGAAATCGCTGAAAATTTACAGAAATAAATGCCCTCCTTCTAGAAAACTGAATCGTCAGTTCCTCTTCCTCGGACGGACATAAATGCCCTCCTTCTAGAAAACTGAATCGTCGGTTCGTGAAAATGACAAAACTGCCCTCCATCGATATCGCGGGAAAATGTTCCGCAGGTGGTTGTAATGTATCGTTGAAGTTAAAATAGGGAATGAAATGACAATAGAAATCGTTGAAAATTTACAGAAATAAATGCCCTCCTTCTAGAAAACTGAATCGTCGGTTCCTCTTCCTCGGACGGACATAAATGCCCTCCTTCTAGAAAACTGAATCGTCAGTTCGTGAAAATGACAAAACTGCCCTCCATCGATATCGCGGGAAAACGTTCCACAGGTGGTTGTAATGTATCGTTGAAGTTAAAATGGGGAATAAAATGACAATAGAAATCGCTGAAAATTTACAGAAATAAATGCCTCCTTCTAGAAAACTGAATCGTCGGTTCCTCTTCCTCGGACGGACATAAATGCCCTTCTTCTAGAAAACTGAATCGTCGGTTCGTGAAAATGACAAAACTGCCCTCCATCGATATCGCGGGAAAACATTCTGCAGGTGGTTGCAATGTATCGTTGAAGTTAAAATGGGGAATGAAATGACAATAGAAATCGCTGAAAATTTACAGAAATAAATGCCCTCCTTCTAGAAAACTAAATCGTCGGTTCCTCTTCCTCGGACGGACATAAATGCCCTCCTTCTAGAAAACTGAATCGTCGGTTCGTGAAAATGACAAAACTGCCCTCCATCGATATCGCGGGAAAACGTTCCGCAGAGTTTGCGTATGTAGCAAGCGTTATGTTGTATGATACAAATCGTTCAAAAAAATCCTTTCTCGCTCTAAGCACTCTACCGGAGATTCTTTGCTTTCATCTCGAGTTGCCGGAGCATCCTTTCCTTTTTACCAGAGCATCTGTTTCCGTCTTACGCGCAGTCGCAACATCGTTGCCACCTTCTGTTGCGTATTAGTTGTTACTGTTGCTTACTCTACAGTTGGAATATCTAAATTCCCATCGTTTCGGTGAGTTTCGTGTAAGTTTTCTTTCTTCAATCTGAAGATTGGTTCTTATACAAGGATTTGTATTATGAACCCAAATATTCCGACGATTTCTAATGATGATGATCATGTATTGTGTTGTGGAGGTTAGCAATGTCTGCGCCTCATCAGATTAGAGATACCCCGTCGTTCTATGGGTTGTCTATTAGAGAAGTGATCCGCCAGTCCCATCTATCTAAAGTTTTTGAAAGATACCAAAATATACTTAAGATTGAGAATGATGAAGACAGGGAAAAAGCCTTGGAATCGTATTTTGCGGAGGATTATCCATCAGATATCGAGGCTGCGGACCAAAGGAAGAACTCTGAAGAACGAAAGATGCAGAACAAGGATGACAAAGAGAAGGCAAAAGCCAGAAATATTGATGAGAATATAAATAGAAGGCGGAGGATTAACGCACAGCAGATGGAAAAGAGGAAGAAGAAGGCGGAGGAGTGGGAAATGGATGTTAGCAATATGATGGCGGAGGCTCATAGGAGAAACTTGGAGAGTAGAGCAATGCGACACAAGGCAAGGCTACTGAAGGAGGCGGAGGAGAGGCGAAGGCAAATGAATAAGGAGGAGGAAGAGAAGGAACAAAATATTCCTCAGTTTGAGAAAGAAAAGGAAAGGCGAAGGAGGGAGTTGGAGTTCGAGGAAGCTAAGGAAATGCAAAGGCAGCAGAAGGAGAATAAGGAAAAGAAGGAAAGGCAACGGAAGGAGAAGGAGGAGGAGGTAGAGAAGGAAAGAGAAAGGAAGAAGCAGGAGGAAGAATTGCAGGAAAGAAGGAAACAACAACTGCAAGAGAAAGAAAGGCGGCAGAAGGAGAAGGAGGAAGAAAAGGAAAGGGAAAGGGAAAGGGAAAGAGAAAGGGAAAGGGAAAGGGAAAGGAAGAAGCAGGTGGAAGAACTGCGGCAAAGAAGGAAACAAGAAATCGAAGAGAAAGAAAGGCGGCTGAAGGAGAAGGAGGAGGAAGAAAAGGAAAGAGAAAGGAAGAAGCAGGAGGAAGAGGCGAAAAGGGAGAGACAAAGGAAGCAAAAGGAGGAGGAGATAAAGGAGAGAGAAAGGAAGGAGAAGGATGCGAAAAAGGAGAGAGAAAGGATGCAGGAGGAGAAAAGGGAGAGAGAAAGGAAGGAGGAGGAGGAGAAAAGGCAGAGAGAAAGGAAGCAGAAGGAGGAGGAGGAGAAAAGGGAGAAAGAGAGGAAGGAGAAGGAGGAGGAGAAAAGGCAGAGAGAAAGGAAGCAGAAGGAGGAGGAGGAGAAAAGGGAGAGAGAAAGGAAGGAGAAGGAGGAGGAGAAAAGGCAGAGAGAAAGGAAGCATAAGGAGGAGGAGGAGGAGAAAAGGGAGAGAGAAAGGAAGGAAAAGGATGAGGAGGAGAAAAGGGAGAGAGAAAGGAAGGAGAAGGAGGAGGAGAAACGCGAGAGAGAAAGGAATCAGAAGGAGCAGGCGAAAAAGGAGAGAGAAAGAAAGCAGAAGGAGGAGGAGGAGAATAGGGACAAAGAAAGGAAGCAGAAGGAGGATGAGAAAAGGAAGGCGAGAGAAAGGAAGGTGAGAGAAAGGCATGCGACGGTAGAGCCGGTAGAGATGGAGATTGAAAGGCAGTTGGAGGCAGTGGACCCACCAGAAAGTCCCAGGTTGGAGGGAGAACAACAGAAAATAGCGACCAAGGTAAATATATCCGTCCTGTCTGCGAAGATTTAATAATATGTTTAGCGATTTTGGTATAGCGATTACTGTGTTAGGTATTGATATTTATAGCGATTACTGCGATAGTATGTCTGCAACCGATATTATTTATAGCGGTTAGTAGAATAGTATTTATAAGTACAAATGGATGTAATTTATAATTTGTAGGAATAATATGTTATTTTGTGTTACAGGGAGGTCACAGGAGAAGTAGAGCACCAGGTGAAAAGCTCGGAGGTCGCTGTCAATGGCCTGTAGTTCTGTCTTGGTATGGTCAACTGAGTGCATATCAGAAGAACCGACTACGAAATATGCACTTCGGTGGCCTTTTGGACCAGCAATATTTTGAAACTTGCTGGAATACCATGACTCATCTGGTAAATAAGTGGAATGATAAGACTAACACATTCCAGTTTGATTCTTTTGAGATCACCATGACTCTAGAAGATGTGGCGAGGATCACTGGCCTTAAGTGCGATGGCAGTGCTGCCCTATTACGGCATTCAAACTATAACGCAAGGGAAAACTGCACTGCCCTTCTAGGAATGTCGATGGACGAATGGAGTCAATGTATTTCTGGTGGAAGCAATTCCACATCAATGAAGGTCTCAGTTTTTCATAATAAATGGGAAGGCCACTCCGCTACTTGTGCATCTGAAACAGCTGACCAAGAGTTGCGCGGCTTCCTTCTATATTTTTTTGCTCTTACATTATTTTTCGATTGTTCTGGTTCGAGAATAAGTTCCATGTGGTTGTAGTACCTGGAAGACTTAGACGAAGTCGACAACTATGCCTGGGGTGACGCTATGCTCGCACACCTGTACAGTCAACTCCACCGTGCGAGTAATGATACAAAAACAGTTGGCGGATTTTGGCCATTTGTTCAGGTATTTGTTGATTACATACTTAGTATTTGTAGACAAATCTCATTGCAGTCTGTGGCGTTGCTAATAATATTTTTTTTGTTAGGCCTGGGCGTTGGAACATATTATCCCATTGCGTCCACGGTGTAGCCCTCCGATTTGTGGTTTTCCAAAGATCGGTCGCTGAGCCAGAATAAACGTCGCAGTTTATAATGCTAAGTCCATTTTAGATGGGCTGCAATTAAACGAGGTAAATGTTCTAAAATTGTTTACAATCGCGTCAGCATTTACCATTGAGTATTATAAATCGTTGTAATGTTCAGCATTCTTAAGTATACATCGCTGCAGGATTGTCTTCCGTAGTGTATATCGTTGTTGCCATATCATGCGTAAATAAATTTTAATATATTTGGCATTCGTTATTAAAAAGAATTACCAATGTACAGGTTTTGTGGAGACCTTATGGAGATGGAGGCGATGATGAAGACGTTGTTGCGGAGGCTGCCAGATTGTCTGACCGCGATTTGTGGCTATTCTGCAATTTTAAAGCCGAGTTGCAGCAAGGTAGTCGAGTTCTCCTACAATCTGGCTTGGGGCAGTCTATCCCAAATAAGCCTTTGGAGGTGAGAAGGAAGATAAATATTGGTGGGGGCAGGCACGTGAATTGGAGCGATCACTATATGGACGAATTATTAAATTGGAACTCAGGTGGTTTCCCTGCCGTACCGTATGATCATGAAGGACGACAATTTGATCCCTTCTATTTCGAAAGCTATTGGGAACCAATGCGGCGAAATCGGAAGATTGAGAAAATTGTCAACCCATGCCTCCCAACTGTCCCTTCTCATGTTGTAGCCCAGCCTCTACAACCAAAACGTCGTCTCGCTCTGGTTAATACGACTAGTCCATCAGTAACAAATCACGAGGAAGACCGAACACTTGCTCCAAAAGAGAAGACTGTCTCTGCCGCAAGGTTCAAACTTATTAAGAGGGAGAATAAGAAATTAAGGACAGAAGTAAGCACTATGGGCATTCAATTGAATGCAGTGGTGGACATGATGACCAGTCTTCTTAGGCAAGGTTTCGCAACGAAGAGGCCACCTAGGATAGACAGTCCACCAATAAAAAGTGAGAGACAAGTCTATGAAATTTCATCAGATTCGTCCAGTGACTCAGAATAAATCCTAGATTTTCATTTTTATCACGCTATACATTTGTTGTAATTGTATAATGAGTTGCGGTAATGTGAAATTCTTTTACTATTTAATTCTTTATTATTACATCTTTCCGACTTTGGGTCTCGGTAATGAATAAACTTTAAACGAAAATAGATGTTTCTTCAGAAATCGTGGCATTGCCTAACCTCTTTGGCATCGCTAAGATATAGCATTTCTGTTTAGCAATCGCTGTATTTGTCTTCGCCTCGAAAGAATAGCGCACAAAGTATTGGCGATCTAAGCCATGAACAATAATTTAATGAGTTCTGACGGCACAAAGGTTTGTATCCATATACGATAATCGTGAAAAGGTATTTGTGTTAAATAATCAATAGATAAACAAAGGATTTGTTGCCATCGCTGGATACTTTGTGCTTTGAGTCAGAGAGCGATCTGTGGCATCGCAGCATAGTGATTTGTGGGTTTTGTTCGAATGTCAAATCACACGTGGAAAACGTATTTTTCAATATTTAAAACTTAATGAGCGGCATGGAAAGACGTATTTTTGAATACTTCGAACGCAAGCATTTAATTTGGCGGCGGTTATCAAAAAAAGGCGGCATGCGAAAAGCCGTATTTATATTTTTTTAAACGCAATCAATTAATTAGCTTCGTGCTTTGAGTCGGAGAGCGATATGTGGCATCGCAACATAGTGATTTGTGGGTATTGTTCGAATGTCTAATCACATGTGGAAAACATATTTTTGAATATTTAAAACTTAATGAGCGGCATGGAAAGACGTATTTTTGAATACTTCGAACGCAAGCATTTAATTTGGCGGCGGTTATCAAAAAAAGGCGGCATGCGAAAAGCCGTATTTATATTTTTTTTAAACGCAATCAATTAATTAGCGGGCTATTTTCAAAAAATGGCTGCACGTTAAAGGACTTTACCTTTGTAGGTGAGGACCGCGTTTCAGTATCTCCGTTGCAAAGGTGCCATCGATATCTCCGTCCAGGCATGGCGCCGAAGAAGGGGACAATCGGAGCAGTACGACCAGCCATGGCGGACAAGAAGAGGACGAGTGGAGCAATACGACCCGGCACGACGCCAAAGACGATGGGAGCACTACGACCGGGCACGGCGGCAACAGAGAGGACGATGGTAGCAAAACGACCAGGCACGGCGCCAGATGAGTGGACGAGGTGAGAAAAACGACCAGGCACGGAGCAAACAGATAGGAGGATGGGAGCTAAACGACCAGGCACGTTGCCAATGGAGTGGACGATGGGAGCAAAACGGCCACACACGTCTCTGAACAAGAAGACAACCACATCCACAGTACTAGGACTAGCGCTTAAGAGGTATATTTTTTGAAACGCCTGAGCGGTTTAGTGAACATTTGGCTTTTCATGTCGTATTTGGACTAGTGTTGTTTACTGTAGTCAATAATTTCAATGTCCAATCCTGAATACCATGCTCATGGTGCACTCAGTGCAACATCCACAGTCTCGGGTGGGCGGCAACGCCCTGACGAGTTCGTAGATGACATCGAGCAGATGCAAGATGAATTTGCAGATGGGAACACTATCAGTAATTTTGTAAGTATTTGTCCACTATCAATTTCTAGGTCATCGGTTTGCATGTTCTGAAGTTCGTAACTTTGTGCAACCAGACAATGTATGATTTTGTCAATTACATTCAGAGCAACCCAACGAGCAATACAGTACGCATCATCAGCCCGTATTTTATGGTATGTCTGTGCTGCTGTTGTTCTGTTTGCTTTCATGACGTACTCACGTTTCTTGGTGGTTAAACCTTGCTATTTCGTGCAACAGATGTACGTCTGGCGAAAGCCATACGACATAGGATTCGAAGATGCACTACCTTGTTGGAACAACGATGATGAGTGCATAGACATTTCGAAATTTGGAAAGGTAAGTGAACAAATCTCTTATCCAAGGTTTATTCGTAACATCCCCATCACGATAAGTCTCTGGAACGAAAAATGATTTTATCGATTCGCAGATTTTACTTCCTACACTCTGGCAACATCCAGACTATTGGGTTCTATACGAGATGAATTTTCAGCTAAAACAACTATGGTGCTACAACTCATTGGACTGCCACAGTGGCGTAGAACGCGATGCTATGCATTTGGTAAGCTTGTACCCAAAGGTGAAGTAGCTATTCTAGGTGGACCGAACTGTAATATATTATCCCTTTTTCACAGGCGGGATTCCTTAACGGGCAAATGGGTGTCGACATTGGTGAGTGGATGTTGCTCTGTGCTGACGATGCTCCGTTAAAAAGTAATGGGGTCGATTGTGGCATATTCGTAATGAAGCATATTGAAGCAATATACAATGGAGAAGAACCTTGTTTCCACGCTGTATGAGCTTCGTATCCGATGTTATTGGGTATTTTTGTTATATATTGGTTTCACATTACTTGTTTTATTGCAGGAACATATGCCGGTAATACGCGACGAAATATGCGGAAAATTGATCGAGTTTAAAACAAACGGCAGACAGAATAGTATAAAGTGAAACCTATCGATTGCTTTGTCTGTACAACCTAACGAGGCCCTCTATCATCGTTCTCGCCGTCCTCCTCGACAGCAACCCAGTCGGTGCAGTCGCGCTGAGGGTGGTCAGCAGGAGCTCCGCCAAGTCCTCTTCCTCTCCCTAGCGAGGTCTAAGCGGATTTGTCATTCCGGTGATGGGTGTTCATCTCGTTTCGTTGACGGGTGTTCTATGAAAAGTAAATTGTATTCAGAAATAGTTTTGTGTTGTATACGCATAACCAATGCTGGTAAAGTTGTTCTTAAGCAATGAAGAATACTGTATGGCGAAAGATATTTCTAAATATCGCATTACGTGAACTTATCAATAAGAAAGGTTTGTTCTTAGAAATCGCTGTATTGATGAACCGACGGTAATGTACACCTAAGGCGATTTTTTTAGACGTACTTGTGGATTTATTTGAGACCCAAAGATTCGGTCCAATCGCATTGACTACCATTCAAAATAGCCCTCTGGCATGACATTGTTTTCATTAATGCGGAGTGCTTTTTTATTTAAGATTTGCTTTTGGTTTAATGAAACTGACGTATATACTCGAAAACTGACGAAGGGTGATAGGACGTTTCATTAATATTTGAATGACACAACACACAGTTCCACTTTGCTTCGCGAATAAGGAACCGACATAATCGACAATTTCTGCATAGACAACTTATTCTTGAATCGAGTGCATAGGCGGCTTCGACGCAGTTGTCGTATCCGTCTATACCTTTTTCATAGGTCTGTAAGATCATAATTGAAGAAACCGTCGTTTAAAATTCAAGCAATTTTCAAATGCTGGCACAGGTTTTCATGGTCGTAGCAGTGTAGTTTGACGTTAGACCACCAAGCGTATCGCTTTATACTATTCTTAAAATACGAACGTGACATTAAAGCGATGTTTAAGCATACAACATTTCATAGCGATGTTGAATATTATCATTTCGAACATTAGAAGTCTTTGTTCATTGCACACATCGCAGTCTCACCCTGCGACTGTCAATCACGCGGGTTGAGCGCACATCTTTTATCAATTACAAGCCTTTTAGATCCTCGCCTCCGTCAGTTTCTCCTCCGAAATTAGAAAGGACGTCAACTTTTTGCAGAGTTCTTCGCGGAATCCAGGTATATCAACCTGCAAAAACAAATTATAAACTAGAAGCAATAGACATGCCCTTAATTCCCAATAACAGAGGCCAAGGAATGGCATACAGCGTCGAAACAGGGTTCTGCACCATTGTATATCGCTTTAATGTACTTCATTACAAATACGCCGCAATCAACGCCATTATCTTGTAAAGGAGCATGGTATGCCGTGCGATAGATCCACTCGCTGACATCGACTCCCAAAATGGCTATGAGGAAACCGATCTGAGAATAATGCGACCGAAAGTAAATTCATGACCTCAGTACACTACACGATACTCATATAGATGGAATCTTACGAGATGGGAAATGTCTAGCCATAAACCACTGTCAACTTCCAACGAATTGTAACACCATAGTTGTTTTTTGCGTAAATCCATCACGTATAAGACCCAATGCTTTTCAGACTGTCAGAGTGTAGGAATCAGTATCTGCAAATAGATCGAAAAAATGGTGTTACCACTGTCACGCTGTAATATTGCACTGTAGGTTTGTTTGCTTACCTTTTCACTTGTCATAAGGTCTCTGCAGTGATTACCGTTAACCCAATAAGGTTTGCCGTCTTGAAATCCACTGGAGTATGGCAAACGGCGTAATATAGTCTGCAAACTGAAAGAAACATTGCTAACACCAACGTTAACATACGAATCAATTGGACTAAATCAATAATGAAAAGCAACATAAAATACAACTGATATACCATGAAATATGGGTTGACGACGCTCACAGTCTGGCTTGGTGCGTTGCTTTTAATATAATTTACGAAATCGGATATAGTCTGTTTGCAGCAAATATGGTGTTGTATTGATCATACGTACACATGGCTTACGTTTATAGACAACTACTACTAGTTTCATACTAACAAAATTACTGATCATGTTGCATTGTGCGAATTCACTGCGCATTCGGTTGATGTCCTCCAGGAGTGATTGACTAAGTTTTCGCCCAACTTCGTCGGTGGATGTTCGACTGAAATGAATGCGGACATTGCAACGACCGATATTTAAATTACATTATATAGTACAAAAAAAAAAAATCGCAAAAAACGCATGAAAGAGACGGATTTTGCTAAACATGTAGACTATGTGTAGACAATATACCCATGATTCGCCATTGTTGGTCGTGTAGCTGTCTTCGTCTGCCTCACCGACTATAATTTTCTATGTTCGAGGGCGGATCTCCAGGTTTATGAAGGAACCGTCGGTTTGGTTGTTGCTGGTTCACGAAGTAGAAGACAAACACACCTTCCAGTGCTTGTGCGACTATTTATGACCTAAAAGATGTACTGCTCAACCAACATGATCAATGAATACTGTACGACAACTCAAACATTTATGGGTATCCGTTGGAAAATACACATTGAGTAGCCTTTTATTTATAATATATGGATACAACTTTTCACAAGATAACAATAATGATTTCAAAAGGCAAGTGGAGGTGTCGGGAACGCGAAAGATTTGTTGGAGAAGAAGTTGACTGGAGGTGTATGGCGATTTGTGGTTATCGTTGAATAGCGATCTGTGGCATCGCAGCACAGTGATTGACAGTCCTACGCTGCGATGCCACACATCGCAGCACACTTGAACAATCCTTCGCATCACGCTAAGATTGACAGTCCAACAATAATCAACAACGTTCTACGTTGCGATGCCACATATCGCTATTTAATGATAACCACAAATCGCCATACAGTGATGTCATCATTCGCCTTCCTGCAGAAGCAAAAACCCACTATCTATCGATTTAAACAAATTCAACCACGAACCGCAAGTCGTCAATGACAAACGAATATAAACTCTCAAAAAATCCGGCATTGTGGAGATCGGGTCATGCAAAGAGGCATGACAACTAAGTTAATAGCCCACACGAGATTCCTGTGTCCCAAACCTATCTGTCGACTGTATCATAGCCTGTCATGAAAGAGAAAATATTAGACACTGAATTAAGTTTCACAAGAAATGCATACCTCCTCGCAACATCGATTACATACCAAAAGCCTTGTAAAACTGTAGCGATCGTTGCCGGAAATCTGGTCGGGAGGAATGTAGGTTTGAACGTTTGCCGGTACTTCTGCAGGGTATTGCTGCATGATGGACATTACACGAGTTAGCTATTTGACAAGCTTCACGCAATGGGAAGCAATATAATGTTTTACATACCTGTTCATTCGAAGGGCTTTGTTGTTTTTTATTACAGGTTGGTTGTTTCTTAGTCCTTTTCTTGCCAACCAATTCTAGTGCACCCTTTGCCCTCCGACGACTGCGATCAGAGGCAGGTTTTCTTTTGATACCCTGCGCTTCATGAATATGTCCATCATAATCAACAACGTTCACTACTGACTTGTTGAAGATAATGTTTACGCTTCGGCGCAACTTCTCGGGAGTGTCAAGCGAGACATGATTTTGACCTACGTTGTTCGATCCCATTATCTTCGGCTGGTATTCATTCGCTGCAACAGACTTAATGTGAATTAACTCCATGTTTTCAAGTAACTCCGTTGCAGCTTTTCTCACACATGCATAGCCTTCTTCGCTTCTCGATGCCAAATCAGCAACATGCATGAATGACCTACACAGTTGTTGGTAACGGGAGGCTATGTGGCACTTCTCATCAACACCAGATTTACTCGCATTGTCCATAACGAGCATTTCAATCTTCGCGCGTCTCGTCCATCTTCGCATTACGTAAGACTCAGGTATTTCTTGTATCTTCTCTTGATTGAGTGCCTTTAATGCATGACAGCATAGGATACCTTTGAATTCATACATTTTGCATGAACATTCTACCCTTCCGTTGTCGACATTGTACGTGACATGCGCTTCTTGCCTTTCCTGATGCTTTTTGCCCTGACAAAAAATATGGTATTTGTGCATATTCTCGGTTTGCACCAGTTCTTCTATTTTGCAATTCACGACATGCAACACCTCTTTCTTGATCCATTCAAATACAGTTAGTGTATACAGAGCTGCATGTCGCATCAATATTTTCATGCCAAAAGTTAGAGGTCGTGTATTGAAGCATTTCACGTCTTGTTCAAGCTCATTCTGTCTTAGACCGTCTACAAATAATTCATATTGTTCCATGAAACGAAACATTGTTAAACATGAATACAGGGTTTTTTTCAGCGTGGCATGCATAGATTCGGCTCTTTGTGTGCTTATCATACCTGCACAAAAGTATTGTCTTCCATATGCCAATGCCCACTTCTCTTTTTCTGTATATAAATTTTGTAACCACAGACAGTCAGCAAGGTCGTATGTCTTAATCATTTTGTCCCAATCTGACTTAAAGGTGACCTCGTCTACGCTATGAAGTACACACCTTGTAAAATGTTTGTCAAACCCTGTATTCTGATTAAATATGTGTCCTATGTTATTTGCTGCATTTTGAAAGATATGCCACAAACACAGGCGATGATGTGCATCTGGCCACACATGAAGCACTGCAGCCGCAATTGCGTGATCACTATCTGTAAGTACAGTTTCAGGATGCTTCCCGTTCATTGCCTGTGTAAATACTCTGAACAACCACTCAAAGGTTTCCTTGGTCTGGTCATACACAAAAGCACCGCCTAATATACAACTCTGTGCGTGATGGTTCACTCCCACAAACTGCGCAAATGACCACTATTCAGTGTTAATCTTTACTGTAGTATCAAACACAAGCACATCATTGAAGCATTCATAATCTAATCTAGACCTTGAATCTGACCAAAACATATTCACGGCATATCCATCTGCGTCCACTTGCATTGCACTAAAGAAACCATGTTCATTACTTGATTTATTCTGTAAGTAACGAACCAAATAACATATTTCTCCGTTCTTCATGTTATCTGTCCTCTTCCTGCTCAAGTGGTTTCTAAGATCCAAAGGTGTGAATGACACATTTTCGCGACCACCATCAATGCGGGTAAACAAATTGTATGTCTTCCTTGGTGCAATGCCGGCGCTATCGGCTATTTCAGCCATTGCAGCATGAGCTACAATTACTTTATGATGTGACCTTAGCATAGGAGTCATAAATGATGCAGATAAATCATGATTATGATCACTGATTAAAGTACGCACGACAAATTTTCCATTCGGATGTCTTCTCAAAACCAATCTCGCCTGACATCCACATCTTGATTCTGGCGTACTCCTAGTTGGATTTCCCATTGATTGCTTCCAACCTTGCTTGGAACAGACATATGTCTTTCTAACCAAGACACCCTGTGCATTTTTTGACCAAGAAAACCTTCTCACACTGAAGCCAACTTTTAAGGCATAATCATTATAAAATTTATATGCATCTTCTTCGTTATTAAAATGCATTCCTTCTACAGGAACATAGTCAAGTGCAATTCCATGTACATTCCCAGTTCCTACGGTTTTATTAAGTGTACTGACATCAAAATCAAGATCATTATTGAATTGCATTTCTTCTCCTGGAACATTGAAGTCAGGTGTACTTCCATGTACATTCCCGGTGCATACACTTTTATTATGTACGCTGTCATGGTAGTCTACCTCATCATTGAATTGCATTTCTTCCACTGGAACATTCAAGTCAATAGTGGGTCTAATGCCTGCACCCTTCTTTTCATGTGCATCGTCAGTGCAGATGTTCAATTCTTCAGTTGGGTCATAAGTATAGATATTCAATTCTCCAGATTTTTCTATTGATTGAGCTACATCGTCTTTATTACAACCTGATGATAAGCTCAATAATGTTTTAAGCAATATATCAATTTGTGTTTGCAGTAACATGGCAAACAAGTCGATATTATCTCACAAAAATGAGAGTCTGTTACTAATACAGCGGTTTGAGATACAATGCATATGATGAGTGAATGTAGGATACCTGATGGGGTAGAGGCCCTTCCTAGCATCTGCAAACAAGCATTCCTGTCAACGGGTCTCAGCGTCTTACAAATATCGATAAGTTTCCAACCTTCGTAAGAACAAGATCTACCTGCAATAACCAAACAAAGCCTTAATGACACACAAGACGACATGCCTTCTTCATCGATAGCATGATGCTGGGAAGCTACTCACACCGCCTTGATGGAACTGGTTGGAATGTTTGTGCATTATTGCTTTCTTCCTTAATGCCTAACAACAACGACAAATAAAAGAAGACAGTGGAATGTTTTGTAAGCAATATATCAATTTCCGTTAGCAAGCGGCATAGGTTTACTACGATTTAATCAGGATGCATATAAGAATGGATACCACTAGGGTTACACAAGTCAAAGCAACGATTTAATGAATGAAAGTATCAAAGCAAGTGCGGTTTGATGTTTGCTTATGCTGAGCATTGACGTGTCGCTTACCATGCCAATAAAATAAATATGTCGTACATGTGTGTTGACGATAACGCTCTCATAATATCCACGAGGCTCTAAAGCGAGTTCAATAGAAGTCGCTGAGAGAGCAACGATATGCATGCGAAAATCACCCCGCCATGCATGTCAAGATGTGTTTCTGCACCCAAACGTTTTCAAAGTCTGTGTACAAATATCTTACAAATACATATTACAAAACATATAATATCTTACAAAACGATATGTATAGCGATTTGTCAGATATTGAAAATCGATACGACAGTTCAGTATTTATAACTTATAACTCGACGATACAAAAACATACTATCTAAAAGGTCGATAAATATATCGCACAATAAATTACAAATCGATAAGGAAGAACTTGAACATAATAGCAAACAAATCGATATTAACTAACAAAAATGTATCTCACAAAAATGAGAGTCTGTTACTAATACAGCAGTTTGAGATACAATGCATATGATGAGTGACTGTAGGATACCTGATGGGGTAGAGGCCCTTCCTAGCATCTGCAAACAAGCGTTCTTGTCAACAGGTCCCAGCGTCTTACAAATATCGATAAGTTTCCAACCTTCGTAATAACAAGATCTACCTGCAATAACCAAACAATGCCTTAATGGCACACAAGACGACATGCCTTCTTCATTGATAGCATGATGAGATGAAAAGCTACTCACGGTGCCTTAATGGCACTGGTTGGAATGTTTGTGAATCATTGCTTTCTTCCATGATGCCTAACGACAGCAGAAATGAAGAGAAGACACTGGAATGTTTTGTAACACAAGGCAGGCACGAGAAGGTGACAGTGTGTTGTACAACAGGATAAAAAACAAGGCGAAAAGCTCGACTGGAGACAAAGGCAAAGTTTGCGTTGATAATGGGAGCACTGTTACAGCAGATGGCGCAGGCGAACGTCTCCACTTTAAATGGTTAACATCAAACTTTCTGGAAGGAGGACTTTTTTGTCCTTTTCCCCACCCGTCGTTTCACAACTTTTGAATAGAGGATATTTTTGTCATTTCCTCGAACCGTCATTTCAGGGCAAGAAAAGCAAGTAAGGGTGATTAAGTCTTTGCAACAGCACCAGAGTCCGATGCAAAGTTATGTCAACATACACGGGAATACGAGCCCCATGTGCATGAATACGTGGCGCTCATTCGATCCCCCGAACATGGATGTGGGATTCAGTGAATCATCGGGGGCGAACATACACAACCCTCCCGGTAATGACAACTAAGCACAAGGCATGGCCATAATATTCCCACAGCCCAGCAAATGTGAGATTTGATAAGTATGCTAGATGGGGGTGTTACCTACGGAGAGCAATGATAAACTTAGGTGGGTTAATGATAAGTAAAAGGAGTTTACGACTCGGTATTCTTGTTATTACGGTATACGTACCCTGTATCCTTGTTATCTCAGTGTATACCGAACTCTCGGTATTATCGGTACTCTCATCGTGGTTATCACATCAACCAAATGCAGCTATTATCAAGGAATCAATATTTTAGAGGAAACCATGTATTTTTTTTCTCTCTCTCTCTCTCTATATATATATATATATGTTCATTGTATCTCTTGTATAATTCAATCAATATAATTAGGAAGCATCTTTTCAATTCTCTGTTCTCGTTTTCTTCAATAAGGAAGGTATATATTTGATAGCATCATGTTATGAGGTGCACGGTGCACCTTCGGTCATTTGGTTGCCAATGAAGATCCTTTGAAAAAAAGAGATACCTCCGATATGCTCGCATTTGGATGGTTGGTATTACATGGGAAAGTCAAGACCAAATGCAACTTGCAAAACCTGGGGTTTAGATTAGCGAGCAGGTGCATGATCCTATGTATGGAGAGCTTGGAGACCACAAAACACCTTTTTGCAGGGTGGTGCTGGTTTAGGAAACTGCACGTCAGTTTTTGGAGGAGAGCACCTCCCGACCAGCCTGCTCGCTCGCGTGATTTACATCTATTATATCGGCATTGTGGTAGGGAAGGCTATGAATGGAGGCATTGGCTTTTGGTTACTTGGAGACAAATTTGGATGTACCGAAATAAAGCTATCTTTCCCCAAACATGCAGGCAATTCAAAACAGAATTTCCAAGGAACTCAGAGAAGCATCCATGACAGAGCGGGAAATGTAAAACTGAGCATCTGGTATCGCGGGAGGTTCGATGTTTTCTTATTGAAAATCTGGAAGGCTATTTGCCTCCCTAGTGTGATTTTTGTAACATGAGCATAAGAGTATTATGTGTCATGGGCTAAATCGACCACACCAAGACCAAGTCCTATACCATTGGCATGCTCGAGACTTTGTGTGCAACAATATGACTAACATTATAATGTATTTTTCCAGATCTAGTATGTAGAGTTGGATTAACATCCAACTCATCTTCATTGTGATGATGATTCTGATGCTCTTCATCATCTTCTTCTGGGTCGAAAGACTTCATCTTCAGAGCCTTTTCTTCTCAAGTGAAACTCCATAATTTCTACAAAAGTTCAAAATAAAATCAAAGTAGAGTTTGTTCAAAATGTAATGACTTTGATTATGAAACCCAAAAACAAATCTATATCTAAGAAAACAAGTATGTATGCAATGTAAATTTCTCAAAATCCTTTCAATCATGGACCACACAACATACTTTTCAACCATCAATGCATCAAAATTTTTATAAGGTTATGCAAAAATAATTGGATATTAAAGCAAATATTCATGTAAATACATCCAAATATCCAAAGATCCAACAGAAATATACGCATCAATATTCTTTCCAAAATTCAATTTATAAAGACTTTCTGAAAGCAAAATTTCATCCAAGACATGACACTTAACAAATTTTCCTAGAGTTAATGATCTAATAATTTCAGAAAAAATTGGATCATCAAGATATAAAATTTTTCTATTTATCATTTCACAAAAAAAATAAAATATCTTTCTAAGTTCACTACAAGGTGCACTTTCTTTTTCAGAGCTAAAAATGAAACACCTCGTAGAAATCGACAATGCAAACTTACTATATGAGTTTTCTCTAGATGCAAAGGCAATATGCAATTCATTTTCAACCTCAATAAAATCATGATGAGCCCAAAAAAAATTTGGGGCTTTTACGCTTGAAATATCTAATGTGTTTGACTCACATTTAGGAATAAAAGAGACATCTACACTCTCTAAAGGTTTAACATGAGAAATTTCTTCCTCATCTTCTAAATGCTCATTGCAAAATTCTTGTGAGGATTCTTTGTGAACTTTGTCAAATGTAAGAACATCCTCAAATTTAGGTGCGGGTTTCTTTTCGATCTCCTCATCAAAGATAGGTTCTAGATTGGAATAAAAAAGAAGTTCCTCATCCTCTGACACTTTATCGAATCAAGGATCTACGTCGAGATCAAAACCAAATTTGACTCATTTGCCATCTTCGATCTCATCAAAGATCAGATCTATATGAGACTCATGGTTTGGTTCCTCATACTCCTCATCACACTTGATCTCCTCATCATGATCAGAACCAGATTGTAGATCCTCGACCTTCTCTATGAGATCCTCGATGCTCATAATGATCTGAGGTTTAAATTCACAACCAAAATGAGGTTCTTTTTCACAATCATATCTCGCACTCGAAGTAACTACAAACCTAACCCTGGAGGTAACAAACCTACATGAGGATGGGTTGGGTTGGAGAATAGATGATGAAGATGACTCACGAGTACCCCGACTCATATCTCTATACAAATAATTCTTATAACTTGACACTAGATATTTCAGACATAATTCCCTATGATAATTGTGAGGCAAAAGTTGTGTGCAGTTTTTGCTCCATGTGTGCTTATTGAACAATGGGATCCTTACCCTACCTAACAAGGGTATGCTTGAGTTATCTCCAACAAGCAACAACTCGACCTTTCAGTCTAAGGCCAACTAATGCTACCTTCTTATGCTCAGGGATATTTAAGGACTCCAAACTATTTTTAACTTTCCCTAACCACTCTCAAAAGTCTTCAGGGTCAGATGACACATTGAATTCTAAAATTTCAAATTTCATGATATAATCCCAGATGGATCTTCCATGCAGATCATGAATCCTACCCGGATACGAATGCATATGTGGATCGAACTTGCTATCAGAGTCCTACTGACTCATATCACGAGACCCTCAAGATCCGTGAGTACTATGATCCGATCGATGCTCTCCTTTCTTGATAAACTCATTTATTTTTTGAGTTAATTTATCAACTTGTCGCCATAAGTCACGATTTTCATAACTAAGATTGTGATTCTCATTTTCAAGGTTATGCTCACCTCGACCATGACTACTCATTCGTCTAAACATGACAAAACACCTAAGAACACACTAGGATCAAAAAAGACCCTACTATACTCTGATACCAACAATGGTGTGGTACTGACTGTGGGTCGGTTCAGAGCCAAGACTCCAGTCCTATTAGTTCTATTATAGAAGCGAGCAAATGAAAATGTAGAAACAGGACAAAGTTTGATAGTATTGGAATTCGGTTCAGTAAATCACAAAATTTGTAAAAATGGTAAACTGATAAAATGTAGCCAATAAAATTATTTTTTCAATGCAATAAAAATCAGATATTTTGATATCAGAATTCAGAGATATGATCAGATGAACAAGACAGACTAGTACACTTGGGACACAGTCACACTTCGGACAAACACTCTGTTCATGTCCATTTTCAGAGAGTGTAAAGGTCAAATCTATAAATGGTCAAAACAAAAAAGTTAGAGATATTTTTTATACCTCTCCAATGAATCCAAGAACACTGAAAACAAATACTGGGTTGAGGAGATATTGTCCAAAACATTGAGACTGTCTAACACACCAGGACACAATCACGTGAATGACAGAGTCCTCTGTTCGGGTCAGTTTTTGGAGACTATAGGAATAGAGTCTTCCAAAGGGATTTGATACCAACAATGATGTGGTATTGACTGTGGGACAGTCCACGATCCGAATGGATCCAACAAGTAGAAGCACTAAATGAATATCCAAAGTTTTGACAGAGTTCAAATCGGAGGTGTTTACACTGAGCTACTCACCTAATCTGCAAATAGGGACAACACAAAAAGTGTAAATAATATTTTTTACTTTCTATAAAGTCTAAATTTGTAATTTTTTGACAATTGGTTTTTGAGATATAACCCAGACAAAGGACATGTTGTCAGATTTGGAGACTATCACACTTGGGATAGCCCGATTGGTGACAGACCAAAACAGGGACTAAAATTACTATTTCTGTTAAAGGACAGAACATGAAAGTTCTAGATAAAAATGTTTTCCTTCCAACAAAACAAAAATGAGGCAATTCTGAGTTCGAATGACTCAAATATGACTCAAATAATGAGCCAGACTAGTATAAGCCTTGACAGTCACCTGCTGTCCTCCCTGTTGGAGAGTATTTTTGACAGAGTTAACGCCAAAATCAGAAAATAAGTAAAACACGGAGTTTGTAGGAGTGTTCAATAGCTTTCCATCAAGCTAAGCTATATAATTTTTTGACTCTGAATGAGGGAGTTAAACTCAAAACACTGATAAAGCAGCTTCTTAGGCAGAATTCTGAAATGCACCGAATCTGTTCCGGACCGCCACATTTTTCACCTTTTTGCTCTGATGTATATACCTCTTTGGCACTCTAGAGTGCCCCACAAGGCCTTACGGCTTAAGAACCTCGTGTATTCAGACCCTCTCTTCCCCTCTTGATGTACTTTGCTTTCAAGTATCTATAAAAAAGCTTTTTGCATCCTTGTCTCTTTGCTCTCTTTGTGTTTGTGCATGCGCGTACTCTTGCTTCCGCTCATGCGCGTGTGCTATGCATTGCTTGTGCGCTTAAAAGGCCTGCTTTTGGTGTTTGCAAATTCCTAAAGCTACGTCGTGGGGGCCTTCGCTTCTAAGCCCATGACAAGTTGGTATCAGAGCCTTGTCGACATTGGGAGTGACAATGACACTAAAGAAGAATGTCATGACCCCTTCAGGCAGTATGGTTTCTATTGAAGAAGATTTCATGGCCGATGATTGAGTGTCAGCCATCTCGCGCGATGTTGCGGAGCTGACTGGGGCAGTGACCAACATGGAGAAGTTGGTTAATGGAACTTGTGTTGCTTTTAATGATCTCAATACAGAGATCAAGACAGCAGTAGAGGGAGTGAAAGACTAGGTGGAAAGTCTTGCCACTAAACTTAACTACTTGATGGAGGACTTTTCCACCAGATTTGATGATCTGTTGGGTCGGTTCAACATCATGGCTGCTGAATTGGATGTTGTCTGACGAAAGAATGAACAGTTAGAGCGGCAGTTGAGGACTGCCCTGGCTGACGGCGTTGCGACATACATGGATAGACCACGTTACAGGCTACCTGAGCCTGCAAAGTATAAAGGCATGCGGGACTCAAAGGATCTCGGGAATTTTATCTATGAGATGGACCAATTTTTAGAAGCTGTGGGGATAGAGGATGATGCAGATAGGCTGCAGACCACAATAATGTGCTTTGCGGATGAAGCGACTCTCTGGTGGAGACATCACTTGGGTGATGTTCAACGAAGATTGGTTGCTATAGTCTCATGGGTGGATCTCCAAAAGGAATTGCGAGACTACTTTCTACCTAAAAATCAAGAGAAAATAGCCCACAAAAGGTTGTTGGCGTTGAAACAGATAAGGTCAGTGTATGACTATGTCAAGGCATTCTTTTCGATAATGCTGGAAGTTGAGAGAATGGATGATCAAGATCGATTGTTCTATTTTGGCAATGGGATGCAAGGATGGGCAAACCAAGAACTCATTCGACACGACCCTACAATGCTAGCTGAGATACTGGTGGTTGCAGAAAAACTTGCCGAGCCTCATAGGAATGACCATGCATTTCAAGGCAGACAACAGAGAAATGATCGCAACAATCGAAGGGACAACTGAAGGAATGACCAAGAATAGAATGTTGGTCGGGAGAACCAACAGAATCATGGTCGACAAGATGGCCAAAATAATAACCAAAATTGAAATAACTTTCAGGGCAACAATTATCGTCGTCGTGACTACCGTATCTGCCACGGAGATCATTGGCATGATACATGTCCCAACAGAAACCGTGGTCAAGGGAATGAAGATAACTGCGCACCCCGAGCTGCAAATGTTGTTCAGGGTGAGGAAGAAGATCAACCTACAGAGGCGCCAATAGTTGGCGCAATACATATGATGAATGTAGTAAAGGTCGCAACTGTTGCGGAACCGACAATATGCAAAGAGTTGATGTACTTGGAACTTTTGCTCAACGGAAGGCTTACCAAGGCATTGGTAGACACTTGCGCCACACATAACTTTATCTCATGTGAAGAAGCAGAACGGTTGAGATTACAGTGGGAACGAAAAGAGAGCTGCATGAAAGTGGTTAATTCGGAGGCTAAGGCCATTTACGACGTCACTCGTGATGCACCAGTGCGGATCCATAACTGGTAAAAAAGGATCACGTTATCAGTCACACCTATGGATAATTTTAAAGTCATCATCGGAATGGAATTCTTGAGAAGCAACAAGGCAGTGCCGATGCCCCACCTCAACGTTGTCAACTTTGAGAGTGAGAATCAGCCCTATATGGTTACTGCGATAGCAGGAAAGCTCTGTGAGCATTTGGTGTCTGCACTCCAGTTTAAGAGAGGCATGAAAAGCAGTGAAAAGACTTTTCTTGTCACAATCTGCGCTACGGATGAGGCAAGATACCTTGAGGAGGCGCTTGATGCACGAGTGCCACGATACTACCTGGGCGGGTCACCCAGGGCAACAAAGGATTTTAGCGTTGTTAGAACATGTATTCTACTGACCACAAATGCGCGATGATGTAGATGCTTATGTGCAGACTTGTTTGATTTGCCAAAAAGACAAGCCCATCAATCAGAGACCCAGTGGACTACTAGAGCCCCTACCTGTGCCAAGTCGTTCGTGGGAGTGCATAACCATAGATTTCATTGTGAGCTTGCCGAAAGCACATGGTTGTGGATAGGTTCTCGAAGTATGTTGTCTTTGTGCCTACCCTTGCCACCTGCCACCTGCCACCTGCTTAGCTACAGATACTGCAAAGTTGTTCATGCGAAACATAATTAAGTATTGGGGAATTCCTGAGAGCATCATCAGTGATCGTGATGCACGTTTCACTGACAAGTTTTAGCGAGAAGTGTTTCGCTTAATGGGGACAAACTTGCATTTCAGCACAAGTTTTCACCCCCAAACCGATGGACAAACAGAGAGAATAAACAGTGTGCTAGAGGAATACATGCGGCACTTTGTCAGTGCCAACCAAAGGAATTGGGTTGATTTACTTGATATGGCTCAATTCTGCTATAACCTTCAAAAGAGCGAGTCCTCCGGCCACAGTCCATTTGAAGTCACAACCGGACAACAGCCGCAGACTCTGCACTGCCTTGTTGCGTGAGGATGTGGCAAAGCACCTTATGCATACCAGCTCGTTAGGAACTGACAAGATCAGACAGAGTTGGCGAAGGCATAACTAAACAAGGCGAACAAGCGCATGAAGAAATGGGCAGATGAGAAGCGTCGTCCAGCATAATTTTATGTTGGTGACAAAGTGTTGGCCAAGCTCTTTTCCGACCGCACAACTATCTTTCGGGGCCACCATCGAGGCCTTATTCGCAAGTATGATGGTCCCTTCACCATTATCAAACGTGTGGGAAACTTGGCATACCGGTTGGACTTGCCAGCAAACTTTCAAGTGCATCCGATATTCTACATATATAACCTGAAGCTGCTCTATGAAGATGAAGAAGATCCTCAACAGAGCATGCCTCAACGTGCTCCAATCCTGCAGCGGGCTCCCTCAACAGTCAGTGTACCAGACAGAGAGCCAGAGGTCATCCTCAACCATTCCAACAACTATCCAGGGGAAGTAAAAAAGTACTTAGTGCAGTGGAAGAAATTGCCAGAATGTGAAGCCACCTGGGAAAAGGCCAACAACATGTTTCAGCATTGACAACTTATAGAAGGCTACTATGAACAATTGGCATCGAGGATGACACCAACTTAGGCGGGAGAGCGTGTTCTAGACCACCACGTTTTTCACATTTTTGCTCTGATGTATACACCTCTTTGGCACTCTAGAGTGCCCCACAAGGCCTTACGGCTTAAGAACCCCGTGTATTCGGACCCTCTCTTGTACTTTGCTTTCAAGTATCTATAAAGAAGCTTTTTGCATCCTTGTCTCTTTGTGCTTGTGCATGCACGTACTCTTGCTTCCGCTCGTGTGTGTGTGCTATGCATTGCTTGTGCGCTTAAAAGGTCTGCTTTCGGTGTTTACAAATTCCCGAAGCTACATCGCGGGGGCCTTCACTTCTAAGCCTGTGACAGAATCAATCATACAATATAACAAACACAAAAAATTAGATTAATCCAGTTTTAGTTTTTAGTATTTATAGTTTAACCT
The DNA here is from genome assembly GCF_984573655.1 of Nuphar pumila. Taxonomy (NCBI): domain Eukaryota; kingdom Viridiplantae; phylum Streptophyta; class Magnoliopsida; order Nymphaeales; family Nymphaeaceae; genus Nuphar; species Nuphar pumila. Next base: position 29,913,728 of record NC_143262.1, on the reverse strand, counting down.
GCACAGAAGGACACTTCAAAAGGTATTTTCTACAACGTGAAATCCCGTCCTCCTTAACCCAACTTCGGTTAATATAAACAAATATCACAAATAGATATTTTGTCTAAACAAGTTATCTCTAGAAACAACTTAGAAATATGTTTCTTTTAAACAAAACACAAGTTTTATAATAAAAAATCAATCAAGTTCAAGTCAAATCGAAGATGAAGACAAGAGTACGAAGGTTCTAGCAATGGTTCAGATGCTCAATAATGGACAGAAAAATGGTGTTCTGCAATGGCACGATTCTGCTCAAATTAGCAGATGGATGCTGACAGCAGCCACAAATTGATAGTTGAAAGTCTTGGCACGCTGATGGTTCATGCCAACAATGTCACATATCTTCCGGTTCACCAGTTAACTTCACAATAGCAATGGAAGGCAACAACTCAAACAACACCTGCCATGGATTTCAATGGCTCCAATGGCAGCAAGATGGTGATCACGGTCACACCAAAATAGAAACAGTCTTTCACAACAAGATGTTTTGTGATGCAAATCGAAGGGACTCAATTTCTACCTCACTACGATTATTTAGAAAAAAAGAAATATTTAGAAAAATGCATGAAAATAACTGAAAATAAGATAATAACTAATTTAATGACTCAAATAAACTTTACTGTTCATCTACTAATATCCCTCATCTATAAATAAAAGGTATTTTTTATAAACTACTTACCCTGGTAACCCTCTAAAAAATAGAACTTATCATAATATAATAAAATTTAGATTTAGATCTAATACATAAATCCAATATCTATTGCAATGAATCAAAATACAAAATGATCCAAATACAAAAGATCTAAATGATAAAAATCCAAAATATGAATCAGATGTAAATAGATCCTTATGATCCTGGGTCTTCTGCTCTATTCCTACATAATTCTCTCTAGGTTGGAGAAGACTGGCTCATAAGTATAGATACATCTTGTGTTTTTTCCAATTTCATTCTACCTGGTGGATTATAAGTCCAAAATATGAATATGAATCCATGTACTGCTCTATAAACTGAATGAACCAAGCAGCAACCACTCCAACATGTATAATAAAGTCAGAAACATTATGTTCAAACAACCAAAGTCTTTTGAAATTCTTCTATTAATATAGATCAAATATATCAAATGGTTTCAATGTAGGCTTGATCTAATGTGAAGAGGTCCATAAATAGAGGATCTAGACCTCTCACTCTGACATTCTGCATTCCATAAGTTGTTGTTGATGCGCTCCAAATAATTCAAGGTTTGGGGTAAGTTTAATGTAGGTGATGTGGGAGCAAGTACATTTTGGATCTTTTTAATAGACTTTTGATCTGAGACAAGTTTGAATATAGGTAAGTCTTTGGGAGGTCCACTTGGGACTGGATCAATTGGACTTGGTTGAAGTTCAATTTAAGGTTTTCGGATGTTGAGATATGTGGGTCCATAATGGATTTAGGAAGGTTAGGTATAAGAGATTTTTGATCTTTAGGTGTCTTGGGTGGGTTCTAATGAACAATTATCTAAATTGGATCCTAAATCAGTTTCATCTAGTTGGGTTTCGATAAAAGTCTTAGGATCAGAAGTATAAGGTTATTGATTTGCAAACCTAACCCACTTCAACTGTTTTATCTTGCCTCATTCTTGGTTCTCGTAGTCTATCTGCAACTTATCCCACCACACCTGAGCCAAACTCCTTAAGCATGACAAAGCCACCAATGTCTTTCATTGCTTTGGAATGTAATGCCGCTCAAAAGATGACTCCATCGAGTGGATCCAACTGAAAAGAAGCTTTGCATCAAATCTATCTACGAACTCAAGTGCATCCAACTTGAGGTCGTGTAGCCTCATGCCTAAGCAAATTTTAGGCTTTGAACAGATTGTGTTTCAGATTTTTTTTTTGTAATAATGTGCATTGTTGCGCTGAGAGGTTTGTCATAAACCTTCACTCATTCACCAATGTACGAGCATGTCTCGCATGTCTGATAGTATCATCGTAATGATAATCAACCCATTTTTTTTAAATAAAAGCAACCGAAGTGATCTAGAAATTTATAATCTTTCGAATCTTAGGTCAGAAAAATCTTGGTTATTCCCAGATGCTTATTGAAAAGACTTGACGTAAGTATGACCGAAGTCTATGTAGTCGAATTCTCGCATTTGTCCGTCCAAGGAATATACTCAGTTGTGTATATATGAATCGTATCAGTCTTATCCTTCGATCTCTTTTTTAAAATTTGAACCCTACAGAGACAGTATTTTGAAGAAAATCTGATATTATGAGATGGCTGATGCATGCAGACATAAGATCTTTGATGCATGCTAGCACCAAAGTCCTATTTTATTTTTGGGATAGGCAACGCATGTGGTCACCAAATATCATGCGCATGCGAACGTAAAACACTTATTTTATTTTACAAAAACATCAGAGAGGCATGCATACTTAAATTTTTGTAAGTAAGCTATTTGAAAATGAATCAAAGCAATACACAAAACTAAGAACTTTAAATAAATTCTTGCGTAATTTAAAGTAATCAAGATTATACAAAACTGCATACTCTATATAAATATATGCACAATTTAAATAAAGCATGAGTAAAGCAATGCTGCATATTATAAGTAACTCGTACGTATATATATATATATATATATATATATATGTATATATTTACACATATAATAAAGCAGTGTTTGTCAAAATGCCATTATAAATAAAGTAGTACGCAAAACTATGTACTTTAAATAAATGCATGTGCAATTTAAGTAAAACATGAGTATCACAAAACTGTGTACTCTAAATAAGTTGTACGTGTGTGTGTATATAATAATAATAATAATAATATATTAAACATAAATATAAATATATATATTAGAAGTACACAATCACCGTCACTGCATGCTTTTTTTCTACCTCAAAGATGGTTTAAACTTTTGAAGATTTAGAGTGTAGGTGGTAGATTGCTTGTGCTTCAGTACTCATGTTGGAGGTACAAAATCTACTAAGTTGCATGGATTTGAAGCACTTAAAATATTTTATCGAACTGTGAAAAGAATGAAGGTTAAAACCTATTTGTAGAAAAAAAGGTGATTATTGTGTCATCTGGGTCGAACCTGAACCTTATTTGAGTTGACTGAACCAAGCCAAGCTCGTCGAGGCTTAACTTGATTTGGCTCAGTTTTAGAATGGACCAAATTGGCTCGGTTGCATTATTCGAGCAGAGAAAACAAGGAGAGGGGAGGGGTCCTTTGATCGAGTTGGCTCGATTAACCGAGCTGGACTCAGTTTGAAAGGGACTGAGCTAGGCTCGATTTTAACCAAGCTCAACTCGGCTATGTCATGCAAGAGGCAGCAAGGGGCAGGGTTTGTTGATCGAGTTGGCTTAGTTAGCAAACCGAGCTGGGCTTGGTTTTGAAAAGGGGCCGAGTTGGGCTTGGTTTTAGCTGAGCTCAGCTCGGTTGTGCCATGCGAGAGGCAGAAGCAGCATGTGTTGCTGTTGCTGGGAACAACTGAGAGCGACAATGGTGCAGGCGGCACCATCGTGGCTCCTCTCTTTTTGAACAGGGCCCTTGCGTGCTGTAAGTGGTGTGGCAAGGGGTTGGGCCACTGCACGAAGGTAGTGGCTAGCAACAGTAGCAGCAACTGCTGCTACCATGGTCAGTCGGACAAACAGAAAAAAAAAGAGTGGGTGAGTGCCCTCGAGAGGTGTCGGCTCCGACGGGGGGAAGAAAAGGGGAAGAAGGAGAAGCAGACGAGGAGGGAGGGACTTATCGAAGGGGAGGAGGTTGAGCTTGTGCTCAGCTGAGAGAGAGGAAGGAGATGGTGGTAAGAAGGAAGGGAGAGAGAATTCAAAGGAGAAACTGGGCTGTTTTGGAAAAGGTGGTCTTGATGAGGTGGAATAGTCCCATATTGATTGTGGTTGAGTTTATTGTGGGCTTTATAACCCACATGTAAACTCTTACACTTGTTCCTGAGAACGAGAGGTTGGAATGACTACCACACACGCCCATGCGTGCCCACCCGCCGAGCCGGGCCAGGTTCGGGTTCGGGTAATTGGCTCTTTAGGGCCGTATCCAATCAAGACCAAAGTTTCTTTTTGCCCAAAGTTTCTGTGGATATTTGGATTCTTTAACAGGTTATGGGAAATGATAATGTGTCACGTCTCCTCGGATTCCGTAACGGGTTCCTTCCACGTTTTGTAACCGTTCGTGGGTTATAAAAGCGTGGTTAGGGCTGGGGTTACTCAGATCCTAGACGCACTGATATCTGAAGAAGAGCTATGTGGTTTTCTTTTTCTCTGTTGCTCTCTCTCTCTCTCCTGAGTTATCCCGAACGAGTTTTTTCTGCAACTTCGGTTCGTGGAGGTTGTTTTTGAAGGACGATCTGTTGGAGTGCATCGGTCTGATCGTCGAGGCTATTGTATCCTGGGGGAAGGACGCTGGACCTTGTTTGCACTGTATGTGGGAGCGAATCTTCTCTAAGGGGAGTACTTTCGTACGCCTTTGCCTTTTACATAGTATTAACATGCTTCACTTGTATTTATTGTGTTCTGTGCATCTGCTTGTTCATATGCTGCTTTCTGGATTTTGGTTTTATGCGGAAACCGCCATGCTTGCTCCCTGTTCTTGTTTCGATCGACTGTCAATCATGATTTCAATACTGCTATATTTCCTGCTTTATCTCATGATGTTGATTATGAAACTGCGTGATCCGAAATTTGATCCAACAGTCTTAGAGAAGATTCTAAGCATGTCGACTTCTTTTGCGTTTGTACCAAAAGTGGTCATGTCCAGGATGCCGAAAAAGTTTGTCGGTCAGAATTTCAAGCATTAGCATCAACGCATGAAGATCTGGTTCACTACGATAGGGCTGTTGTCTGTTCTGGAAATCGACTGCCCTTCGGTTTCTGATATTGACCCTGACCCTGCTACAGTCACTGTGGCAGTAGAGTGGAAAGAAAAGGGCAGTATATGTTGTGATTGCATACTGTTGGCTCTGTCCAACACATTGTTCAATGTGTACTATTCTTCGTCTACCACTGCTAAGGGCCTATGAGATCAACTTGACAAAAAGTATAATACCGAAGACCAAAGTCTTGAAAAATACTCAGTTGCCAAGTTTCTGAAATATCAGATGGTAGAGGGAAAGTCGGTCACTGAGCAGGCACACGAGTTTCTGCTGTTGCTCTATAGTTTGGCTGAGGCTGATATGAAACTTCCTGAGAAATTTCAAGTTATGACCATCATGGAGAAATTTCCTAAGTCTTGGGTAGACTTTGGTATGTCTCTCAAGCACCGTAGAGGGAAGATCTCCCTAGATGATCTTATGGTAGCCATTGTCATTGAAGAAGAACATAGAAGCCAGAAATAGGTCATGATGCCAACTGAACAACCTAAGGTAAACATGATGACCAGATCTTTTAAGGGAAAGGAACAAAAACCAAAATCTACAATGAAAAACCAGTTTAAATCTAAGGCCAAAATCCAGAAAAGGCAAAAAACAAACCGTGTTGAAACTATGGGCAGGTTGGGCACTGGGCTAAGGAATGTCCTTCCAAGAAGGCCTAAGCTCATGGGACCACAGATGGAACGCCTCAAGTTAACATGGTGACTGAGATCGTTGGGACCAGTACTGGGTATGTTTCTATTAACCCGCAAATCTATCACGTTTATGAGCCAACTGAGTGACTGGTTGACACTGGGGCTAATGTGCACGTTTGTGCTGATAAGTCTGTCTTTGTCTCATACCAGGCTACTACAGGCAGATCCGTGACTATGGGCAATTCAACGACTGCAAAAGTGTTAGGGATTGGACGTGTGGATCTGAAGTTTCCTTCAAAACGAGTTCTATCTTTACACAAAGTGCACCATGTGCCTGTAATTAGAAGGAATATTCTAAGTGGTTCATGTCTTGTTAGAGAGGGTTATGAATTTAACTTTAAATGTAATAAAGTTGTTATTTTATATTCTGGAACATTTATTGGCAAAGAGTATTTAGATGATGGTTTGTTTAAACTTTGTATTGAACATGTTTGCAATGATAAATTAGAGAATGATGTTTCTTTTGATTCATTGTCTAATGTTGCATATAACATAGAATCATCTGATTTGTGGCATAATAGATTAGGTCATGTGAATTTCAATTCTGTGAAACACATGATGAACTTGAAAATGATTCCTAAGCATTCCATTGATAAAACTAAAAAATGTGAAATTTGTGTGCAAGCAAAACAATGTAGGAAACCATTCCATACGATTGCTAGAGATTCTGAAATTTTAGATCTGGTGCACACAGATATTTGCGAGTTTAATGGAGTGTTAATCAGAAATCATAAAAAATATTTTATCACTTTTATATATAATGACACTAAATACTGTTATGTGTATTTGCTAAAATCTAAAGCTTTTGATAAGTTTCTTATTTTTAAGAATGAAGTAGAAATACAATCTGGTAGAAAACTTAAAAGACTGAGGTCTGATAGAGGGGTAAAATATACCTCTAATAAACTCGATGAATATTGCAAGTCTGTTGGCATAGTTCATGAGTTTACTACTCCATATTATCCTTAATCTAATGAGATTACAAAAAGAAAGAATAGAACCCTAATTGACATGATAAATGCTCTACTTGGGAGTTCTGGATTACCTACCTATATGTGGGGGGATGCTCTGAATACGGCTTGCCGTATTCTGAATAGAGTTCCTTAGAAGCATAAGGACAATAGCCCTTTTGAACTCTGGAGAAATAGGAAATCGAGCTTGAAATACCTAAATGTGTGGGGGTGCCTTGCAAAGGTACTTGTCCCAGAGCACAACTGGAAGGAGCTGAGTCCTAAAATAGTAGATGTTGTCTTTTTGGGTTATATAGAGAACAACTATGCCTATAAATTCTTAGTAATTAAGTCTGAGATATCTGGCATAGATGTAAACTCTATTGTTGAGCTTCGAGAAGCTACATTCTTTGAGGATGTATTTCCCATGAAAGTTGGTGTACCTCAGAATCTTTCGTCTTTAGACATACCTTCAACTTCTGGTTCCATTCCCGAACATGTGGAAAGGGTGACAGATGTGAGAGTAGAACCATCTTGTTCCCATCCTAAACCCATTGAGTCTGAGGAAGTGGTTGAACCTAGAAGGAGTAAGAGACCACAAATTATCAAGGATTTGGAAAGTAATTTTATCACTTATCTTATCAAGGATGATCCTCCCACTTTCTGAGATGCAATGGCTTCACCTAAAGCAATGCATTGGAAAAAAAACATAAAGAGTGAAATGGACTCCATTGTTTCTAATGGCACTTGGAAACTGGTTGACTTCCCTCGTAGTAGTTCCACTATTGGGTGCAAATGGATCTTTAAGAAGAAGTTGAAACCAGATGGATCAATTGACAAGTACAAGGCGAGACTGGTTGCCAAGGGGTTCAAACAAAAGGAGGGAATAAACTATTTTGATACCTATTCTCCGGTTACCCGGATGACCACTATTAGAGTGCTTATTGCACTGACTTCCATTTATGATCTCTCGGTCCATCAAATGGACGTGAAGACCGCTTTCTTGCATGGCGATCTTAGAGAAGAGATCTATATGGATCAACCTGAGGGTTATGTGACTCCTAATAATGAAGATAAAGTTTGTAGACTTGTTAAGTCATTATATGGACTAAAACAAGCCCCTAAACAATGGCATGAGAAGTTTGATAATATTATTTTATCATTTGGCTTTGTTGTCAATGAATCTGATAAGTGCGTTTATTGCAAAGTTAAAAGTGATGATTGTATTATTTTATTCCTGTATGTAGATGACATTCTATTGTTTGGTTTCAATATGGGAATTGTGAATGAGGCAAAGTCGTTTCTTAGTAGTAAGTTTGATATGAAGGATATGGGTGTTGCAAATATGATCTTAGGCTTAAAGCTGACTCGTTCGGCTGAGAGAATAACCATTTCTCAATCTCACTTTGTTGAGAAAGTACTTGTGAAATTTGTCTATAATCAAGGAAGATCTGTAGCAACTCCATATGACCCTTCTATTCCTCTTCATAAGAATACGACTGGTGTTCATGTGTCTCAATTGAGGTATTCCCAGATTATTGGAAGTTTGATGTATCTTGCAAATTGCACGAGAATAGATATTTCGTTCTCCGTGACAAAATTAAGTAGATACACAAGTTGTCCAAATCGCACTCATTGGAAGGCATTGAACAGGGTACTTAGATACCTGAAAGGAACTATTTTCTTGAGTTTGCATTACAAGAGATTCCCTGCAGTCCTTGAAGGATATAGTGATGCAAGCTGGATAGCCATGAACTCTGAGAGTTATGGTGTGACAGGGTATGTATTTAGCATGGGTGGCGGCGCAGTCGCCTGGAGATCAGTAAAACAGACCATCTTGTCTCGGTCTACTTTTGAGGTTAAACTTTGTGCTTTAGATGTCACAGGATTGGAAGTTGAATGATTAAAGGGACTTCTTGAGGAACTTCCTATAATGTGCAAGCCAATTCCTGCGATATCTGTGCATTGTGACAATATGGCCACTATTGCAAAGATTAAAAACACAAAATATAACCAAAAGCAGAGAAGACACATCTAAGTCAGAATAAAATCTGTAAGGGAACTCGTGTCTCAGTTAGTGGTTGTTGTGGACTATGTTGGATCAAAAGAGAACACAGCTGATCCATTAACAAAAGGACTATATTGTTGAGAAATTCGGTTTTGATGTCACATAATATGATACACTGTCTCATTTGATTTTATATGATATGATAATATGTCATCTTGAAAAATGTTATATTATGACTAAATATGTTTTGCCATGAATCTAACGAGTATTTGATGCAAGGATATCTCACCTAATAAGGATGGAGACTTCCTGTTCAAGTAGAACTATGGTGCAATCATACTCCTTGAAGAAAAAGCTTGATGAGCCATGCATTCCTAAAGTTCAAATGAAGAGATCGGCTACCTCAAGATGAAGATTTTTTTCTTCTTTAGAGTCATATGTAACAGAACCTTCAGGAACTTGCATATTGCATATTACATACTCATTCATAAACACTATATCATAAAAGTATACGATAGTTTCAAAAAGCTCCTTTTTGAAAAACAATAAGTGTACCTTCTTACAACCTTTTATGAAAAAGATATTTTGTCATATAATAATTGTACCTTCTTACAACCTTTCATGAAAAAGACTTTTTGTCATGTAATAATTGTACCTTATACTATATACAAGACAACATGAAAAAAAAGGAATGTAGGAAAAAGACAAAAACATAAAATCGGCTACATAGAGAAAATAAATAAAATATGTTTTTGAAAAGACTTTAGTTACCTTCTTTAAAGAAATGTTCTTTTTTGAAGAAGACTACACAAAAGAAAAACAAATAAAATATGTTTTTGAAAGGACTCTAGTTACCTTTTTCATAACCATAGAATGTCGACTTACTTGAAGTCATCATTCTCTTTACAATGCATTAAATGCCTCCTGTAACAAATCCTTGTTAATATCCTTCTCAAAGAATGTCGACCTTCTTTTAGTCCTTATTCTCTCTGAAGACTTTGAAAAACACAACATAAAGAAAACACCTGACATGACTATGTACAAATAAATATCTCAAAGCATTCATAGTACTTACACTCATTTAAAGCAAAGAAGTACTAATGTACCTCAAATCATTAATTAGGATAAAGACAAAACTACAACCCAACGTTCAATGTACTATTGTAAGAAATAGACTTTTTACATAAAGTATGTATTACCTAAAATATTACAACGACTAGTGTACCCTCTATTTCACTTTTATGGAAAAAGGCATTCTCGAACTTCTCTAAAAGATGTTTTTGAAATGACATAACATTTCACATTTCAAAAAAGTTACAATTCCAAAATGTAACGACTACTTTTTAAAAGCTATATAAACACACTCAAATAAACTATTCATATAGGAGATTGGAATAGACGTGTGAGCCTACAACGAGAAAAATTTCTATTCGTGATCTGAAAAGAGAGCCTTGAAAAAGAAAGAGAAAAAGAAAAAGAAAGAAAAGAGAAAAAGTCAAGTCCAGCTCTTTGACAAAAAGTATCCTCTGAGTGACAAACAGAACATTCTGAGAATCCTTCATTCGTGCATTCATATCATTCTGAAGGTTCTATAGGAAGTATTGTAACTCTGTTATTCACTGTTTTCCTTCTTTGTTTAAAGAAGTAGACCTCTGAGAAAGAGGGTGTTGCCCTTCTCTGTTGAGAGAAGAAGACCTCTTGGGAAGAGGGTGTGCCCCTTCTCTGTTGAGAGAAGAAGACCTCTTGGGAAGAAGGTGTTGTACTATTTATCCGGTGACTCGGATGTTATAGTGGAAAGCTCAAGTGGTTTGCTTGGGGACTGGATGTAGGTCTGGATACTGACCGAACCAGTATAAATTCTGTGTTTTATGTGTTGTGCCTTATTGCTTAATTATTTTATTTTATCGATCATTATCATATTTCACTATTCACCCCCCCTCTAGTGGAATTTCATTTGGTATCAAAGCAGGTTTGCTGGTTTCGACGTAACAAGTCTTCCAGCACAAATGACATCTACCTCTTATGCTCGTGATATTGAAGGTCAACACGCATCTCGTCCTCCTTTCTTCAATGGATCCAACTATGGATATTGGAAGTGCAGAATGGCTATCTTTCTCAAATCCATAGACTTTGCTGTATGGAAAATTGTTGAGCATCCATACACATCTCCATCCGCAGACTATAACTTATGGTCTGATGAAGAAAAGAAAATGGCAAACCTAAATGCAAAGGCTATGAATGCCGTATATTGTGCCATTGATCAGAATGAATTCAACAAAATATCTATATGTGAATCTGCATATGACATTTGACATTCTTTGGAGGTTATTCATGAAGGAACCAACAAAGTAAAAGAAGCCAAAATCTCATCTCTTGTTAGAAAATATGAGTTGTTCAAAATGAACAAAGATGAACCCATCACAGAGATGTTTACCAGATTCACCAACATCACCAATGATCTGAAATCTCTGGGTGTAACATATTCCCAGACTGAAAAGGTGAAGAAAATCTTGAGATCTCTCACAACTGATTGGGAGAAAAAGACTACTGCTATTGAAGAAGCTCAAGATTTATCTAAGCTTACATTGGACGACTTAATAGGCAATCTTATGGCCTATGAAGTCCACATGAAAGAAAGAAGGGAAGAAGAGCAACCAGTAAAGAAAACTCTAGCTTTCCCAGCCCTATCTGAGAATGAAGACTCAGATAAAGAATCAGAAATTACGCTACTTACCAGAAAATTCCAGCGCTTCATGAGAAGGAACCGGCTTCCAAACAGGCACAAGGAAAGAAAAGATCTTAAAGAAAATCCCATGTGCTTTCAGTGTAATAAGCCAGGCCACTTAAAACGTGACTGTCCCCTTCTCAAAAGAAAGTCCAAAGCTGAGGAACCAAAGAAGAGGTTCTTCAAGAAAAAGGCTCTGCATGCTCAATGGGATGATTCAGAACCATCCACTAGTGAAGAGTCAAGTGATGATGAAGCCGAAACTGCAAATATGTGCTTCATGGCAAACGAAAGTTCGGTAAGTGAAATCTCTGATTTTTCCTTTGAATAACTTCTAGATGCGTTTCAAGAACTATTTGAAGAATCTAGAAAATTGAGTTTCAAAAATAAAGTTTTAAAATCTGAAAATTTAAAGCTTTCCCAAGAGAATGAAAAACTCAGCAGTGAAAATTCTGAGTTGAAAAAGAAAAATCTTATGCTTATGTCTGAAATTTCTTCTACTAGCTCCAAAACTAAAAATATGCAAGTAGAAATTTCAGAGTTAAAAAGTAAAACTGAGAACCTCATGAAAACGGTTTTCAAGTTTACTAAAGGTAAAGAGAACTTGGATAAACTCTTATCCTCTCAGAAGGTCTCTTTTTACAAGAATGGTATTGGCTATTCTCATTTCAAAAAACCTTCTTGTATGAATCAAAAGACCACGTTTGTGAAAAGTTCATCTGAACCAAATAAGGAGTATTATAATGATAATCTTTTTAACTACTCTAAAGAGATAGACAAACCCAAATCCAAATGGATATGGGTTCCAAAGTCTAACAAAAAAGGACCCGGTTGGGTACCAAAAATGAGATTTACGTAATATTTTGCAGGCTCCAAAGAAGAAGAACAGATGGATACTAGATAGTGGATGTTCAAAGCACATGACAGGACATCCAGACCTTTTTGCTGTTCTTCATCATAAAGAAGGAGGAACCGTCACCTTTGGAGACAACAACAAAGGTTTGATAATTGGTATTGGAAATATTGGTAACATAGATAAACCTCTTATCAAAGACGTTCTCCTTGTTAAAGGCTTAAAACATAACCTACTAAGTATCAGTCAAATGTGTGACACAGGTTATAATGTTAGCTTTAATCATGATGCATGCCTCATAGCTGACACCAATGAAAACATCATCTTAAAAGGTATAAGAAAGAATAATATATATGAACTATACCTAGAAAACATCTCAGAACATTGCCTCATAGCTAATAATGACACTCAACATATATGGCACATGAGAATGGGCCATGTCAATTCTAAATACATGTCTAAACTAGCTAAAGATAAGTTAATACGTGGGTTACCCAACATATCTTTTAAAAAGGATTATTTTTGTGATGCATGTCAATTAGGAAAATTGTCAAAATCTTCTTTCAAATCAAAAAATGTCATTTCAAGTAAAAGACCTTTAGAGCTTCTCCACCTGGACCTTTTTGGTCCTTCTAGGGTAGCTAGCCTTAATCATAATAGATATGCTTTTGTCATTGTAGATGATTACTCAAGATTTACTTGGGTAATATTTTTGAAAAACAAAAGTGAGACGTTTTGTCAGTTTGAAATCTTATGTAAAAAATTACAAAACGAAAAATCTTGTTCTATTGTTAAAATCCGTAGTGACCATGGAGGAGAATTTGAAAATGAACTCTTTGAAAATTTTTGTAACTTGCATGGTATTTCTCATAACTTTGCCTTTCCTAGAGTTGCACCTCAAAATGGTGTAGTAGAAAGAAAGAATAGAACCCTTCAGGAATCTGCCAGGACTATGCTCCAACACAAATATCTTGCAAAATCTTTTTGGGCAGAAGCTGTTAATACTGCATGCTACATAACAAATAGAGTTCTCATTAGACCCTTATTAAATAAAACTCCCTATGAACTATTCTATGACAGAACTCCAAGAATAGACTATTTCAAAGTCTTTGGATGTAAATGCTTTATCCTAAACACAAAAGATAGCCTGGATAAGTTTGATGCTAAATTTGTTGAAGGCATATTCTTAGGATATTCAAGTCATAGTAAAGCATACAGAGTTTTCAATAAGAGTCATAATACTATTGAAGAATCTATGCATGTTAGTTTTTGTGAATCTATTGATCAATCTGTTCATATACAAACTAATGATGATGATGTTGAAAGTACAGATTTATTTTTAGATAACACAGCTAAGTCTAATAAAGATGATCAGCAAAGAACCTTTGTCGATATCAAAGATCATCCTCAAAAGCAGATTTTGGGAGATCTAACAAAGGGGGTTCAAACTAGAGCTCAGCTAGAACGAATTGCAAACATGACATTCATTTCTCAACTTGAACCAAAGAAGATTGATGAAGCCATCATTGATGAGTTCTGGATGCTAGCTATGACTGAAGAACTGAATCAATTCCAAAGAAATGACGTTTGGGATCTTGTACCTAGACCAAAGGATCATCCAATCATTGGGACAAGATGGATCTTCAGAAACAAGCTAGACGAAACAGGTAATGTTATAAGAAACAAGGTTAGACTAGTAGCTCAAGGATACAACCAGGAGGAAGGTATTGATTTTGATGAAACATTTGCTCCTGTTGCTAGACTTGAATCTATTAGAATGCTCTTAGCATATGCAAGCTATATGGATTTCAAATTATATCAAATTGATGTTAAAAGTGCTTTCTTAAATGGTTTTATAAATGAAGAAGTTTATGTAAAACAACCTCCAGGATTTGAAAATGAAAAATACCCAGATCATGTTTTTAAACTCAAACGTGCTTTATATGGTTTAAAACAAGCACCTCGTGCTTGGTATGATAGGCTTAAAACTTTTTTATTAAAAACTGTTTTTTCTGTTGGCAAAGCAGATTCTACATTATTTGTTAAAATAGTGAATAATCATACCCTAATTATTCAAATATATGTCGACGACATCATCTTTGGATCTTCTAACAGCACTCTTTGTGAAGATTTTTCTAAGTCCATGCAGAAGGAATTCGAAATGAGTATGATGGGAGAACTCACCTACTTTCTTGGACTGCATATCAAGCAAACCAAGGATGGAGTTTTCATCAATCAATCTAAGTATGCTCGTGAACTTCTGAAGAGGTTCAACATGAACTCAACTGCTTCAAAATCTACTCCTATGAGCACTACTACTGTGTTGGACAAAGATGAAGATGGTAAGTCTATTGATACAAAGGTATACCGAGGTATGATAGGATCACTTCTTTATTTAACTGCTAGCCGTCCAGATATAATGTTTAGTGTTTGCTTGTGTGCTAGATTTCAGTCAAATCCAAAAGAATCACATCTTAAAGCTGTAAAAAGAATAATGAGATATTTAAAAGACACAGTTGATTTTGGATTATTCTATTCAAAATCCTCTACATTTGATCTAATCTCATACAGCGATGCTGACTTTGCTGGAAGTAAATCTGACAGAAAAAGCACAAGTGGAACATGTCACATGCTAGGGCACTCACTAGTATCATGGTTCAGTAAGAAACAAAACTGTGTATCCTTATCAACTACTGAAGCCGAATACATTGCTGCTAGCCTACCCTGTACACAAGTCATCTGGATGAAACAAACTTTGAAAGATTTTGGTTTAAAATTCGAAAATACAACTATTTTATGTGATAACACAAGTGCTATAAACCTTTCCAAAAATCCTGTTTTACATTCTCGAACTAAACACATTCAAATTAGACATCACTTCCTAAGAGAACAAGTCTTAAATAGTATAATTAAACTAGAATTTATACCCACCAATAAACAACTAGCAGACATCTTTACTAAACCTTTAAAAAATGAAGATTTTATAAGAATAAGAAGAGAACTAGGAATATGTAAATTGAATGATATATAAAACTTAAGTTCACTCGAGTTCATAATATTTACAAAATTCATCTTAATAAGGATACTAAAAGAACCTTAAAAATTTAATAATTGTGTCTTCCTTTTACATTTTTTAAATAGAATCACTTCTAAGGGTCTCGAATACCACATACTGCCTTAAAAGTTGAAACTTTATGTCAAAGTACATTTTTGTCATATCATCTTTTACATGACTTTCACAATTATTGTCTCTCATAACTTTACTTTCTCTTTACTATATAGTTACTTTAGTTACCTTTCTCTCACACATACGATTTGAATCTCCATTCATTACTTTGACTTCTTTACTATTCTCCTAAAGAAACTATGAACTCCTTCAATCGAATTCCTCCAAAAACCTTGTTCCTCAAACTAAAACTTCTATGAATAACAACACATTCTTTATGTCACCTTTCAAGTACACATTAATAATCACACTTTGTCCTATCCTCCTCCACGCATACCCATGAATACTACCTTCTTTAATTACAAGTAATTATGACACTCTTTCATATCACTCATCTCATAACATCCTTTCATCACCTTTTGTCCTCTTGTAAAAACCCCTCATAGGAATAATACTCTTCTACACTTCAACTCATGCACTATATTTTAATAACTCCCACTTGTTTCTTGTTTTAGTAGGCCATCATTTCTCACTTTCTCTCTCTCTCTCTCTCTTCACGAGTTTCTCTTTGTTTCTCTCAAAACAACTTTATGTCTAATCAAAATATCTTCTTCTTTCCTACTCTCTCTCACAATAGGCTAGCCGATCTTCAATAGAATAGTTGCTACATTTCACATAATTTTTTTTCTATATCATCTACTATATCATCTATTATCGTCTTTAGCAATCATGACCTTTTTCATATTGTACATCTTTCTCTCCAATCAAGATTCATCAAAAACTTCATCTTATGTCACTCACACATCTCTATTTGTCCTATTCCAAACACACTCTTCACGAATACTCTCCATAAAGTAGAAAACATCTTATAAAAGAATAATTCAAAACCATGTTCTCCTTGACTTCTTCTCAAATATAATACACTATCCTCCACACTTGATTTGATTTGTCATTCACAAGCCTCCTACCTTTCTTCTCACGGATTTCCTTATTTGGCTAAAATCTAAAAATCACTCACTTTCAATGTCATTCAAAACATATCTAAACTATTGTCTTTCTTTCTATTTAATCAATTGGTTCATCTCTCACCATTCCATTCGAAATTCTCTATCCTCATACAAACTCTCTCTCGTTTCAAGCTCCATTCTCTCCTAGTGCTTTATTTTGATAATGACTTCCTCCTCCACCAATGTGATCACCTCCGCAGATCTTCGTTACCCAGACCTTGTTCAACACTTTCAGTATATTAGCACCTTTCCAATTCACACTGACAAACTAGTAAACTTCGACTCGTTCACATCCCTTGACCTCCATACCTCTCTTCAAGATTTTGTTCCCATCTTAGGAACGACTAACTCCATGACCTACTATCCTCATCTCATCAAAATTTTCTATACCAACCTCTCTGTAGACCGTGACCACACCACCATTACATCCATGGTACATGGAAAACTCATCTCCTTCAATATCTCTCAACTAGGCTGCATTCTAAACCTGTCTTTCTATGGCATTGAGCTTTGTAACATAGTTCTGATAGATCGAAATGTGTTTAAGAAAATCCTTCTCTCCCCTCGCTGCACCCATTTCCCATGGCATACGATCAATCTGAAACCTCATGCTCTAATACTCTCACACATCCTCTCATCCAACATCTTTCCAAAGTTTCCTTCCAAGGGTTTCGTAGCAAACGAAATCTCCCTTCTCCTATATGCAATCTTCTGCAACTTCCCCATCAACTGGTCCAGTATCATTTTCAATAACATGATCAATTTTCGGACCTTCCACTCTCTTCCTTTCGGGTACTTCATCACCCATATTCTTCAGCACTTCCAAGTGCCTTTCCACCAAGACATCGTTCACCGGTCTGTTCATGCATTCGATGACTCATACCTCCCTAAGGAAGGGTCCCCTCGAGACCACTCTGACGATGAGAGCACCAGTGAAGCCGATCCCTCAGCAAGCTCTGACCACGACATCTTCTCTACCCTCGTCGACATCCAAAATACACAGGCTCTACTTCTCAGGAATCAAGCCTCTCTTCAACAGGCCTTTGACTCCTTGACAATGGGCCAAGATTCAAGTCGCCGCCGCCGCAAGCTCAACACCACTGACTCTGACTAAAACTCATTTTTGTCTGTAACAACTTTTAAATCACTTTTATATTTGGTCTGTAATAACTTTCTTACTCTGATCCCTCCTTTTTGTCCATGACAAAGGGGGAGAAATCTTGTCTCCATTATTGGAGAAATACTCTTTTTTAAAACATTTTTCAAAATTTTTATCATATTATTATTTCTATGCATAATGTCTTCTTGACAGGGGGAGCATATTTTGTCATCATCAAAAAAGGGGAGAATGTTGAGAAATTCGGTTTTGATGTCACATAATATGATACACTGTCTCATTTGATTTTATATGATATGATAATATGTCATCTTGAAAAATGTTATATTATGACTAAATATGTTTTGCCATGAATCTAACGAGTATTTGATGCAAGGATATCTCACCTAATAAGGATGGAGACTTCCTGTTCAAGTACAACTATGGTGCAATCATACTCCTTGACGAAAAAGCTTGATGAGCCATGCATTCCTAAAGTTCAAATGAAGAGATCGGCTACCTCAAGATGAAGATTTTTTTCTTCTTTAGAGTCATATGTAACAGAACCTTCAGGAACTTGCATATTGCATATTACATACTCATTCATAAACACTATATCATAAAAGTATACTATAGTTTCAAAAAGCTCCTTTTTGAAAAACAATAAGTGTACCTTCTTACAACCTTTTATGAAAAAGATATTTTGTCATATAATAATTGTACCTTCTTACAACCTTTCATGAAAAAGACTTTTTGTCATGTAATAATTGTACCTTATACTATATACAAGACAACATGAAAAAAAAGGAATGTAGGAAAAAGACAAAAACATAAAATCGGCTACATGGAGAAAATAAATAAAATATGTTTTTGAAAAGACTTTAGTTACCTTCTTTAAAGAAATGTTCTTTTTTGAAGAAGACTACACAAAAGAAAAACAAATAAAATATGTTTTTGAAAGGACTCTAGTTACCTTTTTCATAACCATAGAATGTTGACTTACTTGAAGTCATCATTCTCTTTACAATGCATTAAATGCCTCCTGTAACAAATCCTTGTTAATATCCTTCTCAAAGAATGTCTACCTTCTTTTAGTCCTTATTCTCTCTGAAGACTTTGAAAACACAACATAAAGAAAACACCTGACATGACTATGTACAAATAAATATCTCAAAGCATTCATAGTACTTACACTCATTTAAAGCAAAGAAGTACTAATGTACCTCAAATCATTAATTAGGATAAAGACAAAACTACAACCCAACGTTCAATGTACTATTGTAAGAAATAGACTTTTTACATAAAGTATGTATTACCTAAAATATTACAACGACTAGTGTACCCTCTATTTCACTTTTATGGAAAAAGGCATTCTCGAACTTCTCTAAAAGATGTTTTTGAAATGACATAACATTTCACATTTCAAAAAAGTTACAATTCCAAAATGTAACGACTACTTTTTAAAAGCTATATAAACACACTCAAATAAACTATTCATATAGGAGATTGGAATAGACGTGTGAGCCTACAATGAGAAAAATTTCTATTCGTGATCTGAAAAGAGAGCCTTGAAAAAAAAAGAGAAAAAGAAAAAGAAAGAAAAGAGAAAAAGTCAAGTCCAGCTCTTTGACAAAGAGTATCCTCTGAGTGACAAACAGAACATTCTGAGAATCCTTCATTCGTGCATTCATATCATTCTGAAGGTTCTATAGGAAGTATTGTAACTCTGTTATTCACTGTTTTTCTTCTTTGTTTAAAGAAGTAGACCTCTGAGAAAGAGGGTGTTGCCCTTCTCTGTTGAGAGAAGAAGACCTCTTGGGAAGAGGGTGTGCCCCTTCTCTGTTGAGAGAAAAAGACCTCTTGGGAAGAGGGTGTTGTACTATTTATCCGGTGACTCGGATGTTATAGTGGAAAGCTCAAGTGGTTTGCTTGGGGACTGGATGTAGGTCTGGATACTGACCGAACCAGTATAAATTCTGTGTTTTATGTGTTGTGCCTTATTGCTTAATTATTTTATTTTATCGATCATTATCATATTTCATTATTCACCCCCCCTCTAGTGGAATTTCATATATAAGTCTTTAGTCCTGAAATCCAGAGAGGGGATGAGACTGAAACCCATCAGTAGTTCATCTGCAGTAGCAACTCAACCTATCTGAGTGGAGATCCCACAAAGTAGGTTTAATGTGGTAATAACAAGTTGTAGGGTGAACTGGATAACACCTTATTTATGAGATACTATGTATATGTGTCCGTTCCCCTGTTTACTCTTGAAAGGTACTGTAGCTGCAAGTTAAGGAAGAGTTAAAACTCTGAATGGGTTCAAAGCCTTCTAGGCGAGATGTTAGCAGTGCATCTTTGGAGAAGCCCACCTATGTGAGTGTGACTGTGTGGCCGTAGTTTAAGAAATTGTGTTATTCCTGAAGTCACTCATGAAACAGGATTCGGGTGCATGGCCTTTAACGCGCCGCTCCTAAAGATTACAATCAGGACCTTTATCATGTTGTTGCTAATAGACACTCCTACACCAAAGGTTCAAGTTCAAGACTTCAGTTCACTTCGTTCCTGTGGGGGTAAAGTTAGTCAACTAAGGTAGTGGTTCAAACCGAAAGGTACCATTGCTGAAAGCATGATATGTCATGTTGTAGATTGTCTCATCTTGCATCTTGGTTTCCTCCCGTTTTATTCTTTGAATTTATGGGAGAATGTTAGGTGTAAGAAGGAAGGGAGAGAAAATTCAAAGGAGAAACTGGGCTGTTTTGGAAAAGGTGGTCTTGATGAGGTGAAATAGTCCCATATTGATTGTGGTTGAGTTTATTGTGGGCTTTATAACCCACATGTAAACTCTTACACTTGTTCTTGAGAACAAGAGGTTGGAATGACTACCACACACGCCCACGCGTGCCCACCCGCCGAGCCGAGCCGGGCCAGGTTCGGGTTCGGGTAATTGGCCCTTTAGGGCCATATCCAATCAAGACCAAAGTTTCTTTTTGCCCAAAGTTTATGTGGATATTTGGATTCTTTAACAGGTTATGGGAAATGATAGCGTGTCACGTCTCCTCAGATTCTGTAATGGGTTCCTTCCACGTTTTGTAATCGTTCATGGGTTATAAAAGCGTGGTTAGGGCTAGGGTTACTCAGATCTTAGACGCATTGATATCTGAAGAAGAGCTCTGTGGTTTTCTTTTTCCCTGTTGCTCTCTCTCTCTCTCCTGAGTTATCCCAAAAGGGGTTTTTCTGCAACTTCGGTTCGTGGAGGTTGTTTTCGAAGGACGATCTGTCGGAGTGTATCGGTCTGATCATCGAGGCTATTGTATCCTAGGGGAAGGACGCCGAACCCTGTTTGCACTGTATGTGGGAGCGAATCTTCTCTAAGGGGAGTACTTTCGTACGCCTTAGCCTTTTACACAGTATTAACATGCTTCTCTTGTATTTATTGTGTTTTGTGCATCTGCTTGTTCACATGCTGCTTTCTAGATTTTGGTTTTATGCGGAAACCGCCATGCTTGCTCCCTGTTCTTGTTTCGATCGACTGTCAATCATGATTTCAATACTGTTGTATTTCCTGCTTTATGTCATGATGTTGATTGTGAAACTGCGTGATCCGAAATATGATCCAACAATGGTGGCTAGGGAAGACAGCTTCTGGTGGTAGTTCACTGGAGGGAGAGCAAATATGAGCGGGGAAGAAGAAGGGGGTGAGGGAGAGAGTGAGAGTGTCGAGAGATCTAAGAGGTAGAGACCGGTGTGTGTGTGTGTGTGTGGGTGTGTGTGTGTGTGTGGGGGGGGGGGGGGGTTATAGCCTCCCCCATTGGTGAATGCTAGTGGTGTAATTAAGTGGGTTGGGTTTGGGTTGGATCCAACCCCAAACCCAATGTGCTTTAAAAAAAAGGCTGGGGCTTAGGGTAATTGGATTTGGTTTGGATCCGATTGGATCCAACCCCAAATCTCTAATATTTTAAGGGAGGTGGAGGGTTGTTTGGTGTATTTGGATTGGGTTGGGTCCATTTGGACCCAACTCAATCTTATCATATATATATATAGGGTTTTGGTTTTGTTTTGGATTGGATTGGGTCCATTTGGATCCAACTCAATCCATTATATATATAGTATATGTGGTTTGGATTTGGATTTTTAAAACATATCCAAATCCATTCCAAACCTTATTTCTAGGTTTAATGCATTGGATCCAATTTAAATTCAATGCAATAGTATTGTGTTCTTTGTTGGGTTGGGTCCGAATGCAGCCAAATCCTAAGTTATCTTATGTGAGACCCACTTTGGGCTTTGTTTGGATCTCGGATCCAAACATAATGATTCATATATAAATATATTATATATTTAGGTCTTCATATGTTTGAGAATTGGGATCCAATTCTAGACCCAAAGTTTTTATCAATGTGGATCTCATTTAGATCTAAATTGTTTTGAGATTGGGTCTATCTAATGGATCCAATCATTATGTGTTAAGGTTTTGAGTAATCTAGATCTCTTCTAAGATCCAGCTCTAAATTATTCTAAACCTGGATCGGGTCCATCAAACGGATCTGAGTCCTTGTTATGGTGTTTTACAAATTCAGATCATATACTGGATACAAACACATTTAATTCAAAGATCTAGTGGATCCTAGGCATCTCCTATGTATAACTCAAACCAAGTTCCATGTGGGTTCGATCCTTATGGATCTCCCATAGAGATCAAGATTCAAAGATGTTTAATAAGCTCATAAAAGATTAAATAACTTGATAAACATCCAAAAGTTCATAGTTGATGAGTTACTCATAAAAGTACCGGGATAATCCCTTATTATTTTTTAAAAAATCAGGAAAATGTGCATACTTAATCATTAGTATCGGTGCAAATTAGCCTGAATTGACCGATACATGTATCATCATAAAATTGATATGAAATTGGCCTGAACCTGCTAATTTAAAAAAAAAAAAAATCTGAAAATAGTCAAAAACAAATTTTTAATATTATAATTTATTTTAATATTATTTTGCCATGTACCTTTCTGTGGTTAGGTGATTCAAAACTATTCAACCCTGAATCGATACCGCCCAATTCAACTGAATCGTTTGGACATGGCCCCGAAATCGATAGTGACACCATTGGTTTGAAACCATGAGGGTTACCGTTGTTGTCCCTAACAAGGAAGGCAGAGCCCTGGCAGGCTAAAGTAACTTTCCATTGTTAAAATCCAAACATCCATTTTGTGGAATGCTGATCAGGTATGGAATGATGAGTAGTCGTCCAGCTACTCTTTTTTATTATTATTATTATTAATTTATAACCGTAAGAGCGTGCTGGTTCAGCCTGTCATAGTCATCGTGCCGACAGCATAAAGCTTCGAGACTAGGACCCTATGCTTGCGAAGCATTGGCTTGAGTAGAATCCAACCTTGACTGCTCATCTAACAGCCAAGGCCCCACCCGGACAAGGCCAACCCCCACTTGGGGCCAAGCTACTACTATCATATTCTATTATTATGTCTTACTGAAAGAAAAGCATCGAAAAGTTTTCAAGGCTGTATCAGGTCAGACGCCATATTTGCCTTGGATGCCGTTTATATGCATGAGAAGAACCACAACTCAAACACCACATTTTTTCTTGTTTTCAGCCATCCTTTTTTTGATGGTTTAGAAGCCATTCATATAAATTATGAACGGCTCTGAAATTTTTTGTGGGACCCATTTAAAAAGAAAACTATCCAACCATGGTGTTTGGGTTGCCGTTCATCACATGGGTGAATCGCATCCAACCGTCAGAGGTGCCTCTATCACTAGTTACTAATATAATGTTCCTAAAGGAATTGTATGTGCCATAAAATATAATTGGTACAAATATCCAATCCTTTAGAAGGTGTAGTCATTCTTCTTAAATTCTTGTATTCTTTCAGCTTTGGGTCTAAACTGGCACAGGCCATCCTGTCTTCATATGGTTAAGAAAGGCTGACGTTATTAGTAAAAGGGCCTCATAAATCTCAGATCCAAATCAAGGACGTCCATATCTTACCGACCCTCATACTCCCACGTTTTTGATAGGGCCGGATGAATCGGGTAATAGTAATTCTCAAGAAACTTCGGTATTTTAACATTGCCCGCCCGTATAGGTATCTGGATCACCCCTTATGTTTCTCATCAAATAAGATGCAGATACCGACGGGGCTCGGGGGCTCTGCTTGTTTAGCAGGAGCAGTTAGTGCACGCCACCTTGTGTTGGGACATTGCAAGTTCGAACCCTAAATGTTATGATTATATAACTGGTAGGGGGTCTGCCTAACCCCATCATTCTCTATCTAAAAAAAACAGGATATAGCTCTAGTTTTCAGAGTGGCATTTCATTGCCTCCTACATATTCTCCCACATAAAAGGATGACCATATTTGGGATTCTTTGCTCTCACAAGAGGATAGAAACTAACTTAAGTCCAACCACTTAAAAAATTCAGCGTTACCATTTTTAGGTAGGCATTGTAAATTCTAACATGTAATCTCTCTATATATTATATATAGAGAGAGAGAGAAAAAAGGGGGATCGTCCAATCAAAGGAAGGTCCAAAATCTACAGGCTCCCCTTATCCAATATTGTTACAACATCTCGTTTGGATCTCATATATTTGTTCTGTATAATTTATTTAGTAAACAATATCTTTTACACTAAGACTTTACGCCATATAGACATGTTTTGTGAAACATCAAAATTGACTGCTCACAATGTATTTAAAATTTTACAATATAATGTATTATGGGCCATTGATTTTTAGTGCTTTAAAAAATACATCAAAACATAAAAAATTAATAATCCAAAACATGTTAGCTCACTAAATGAATGATAAAAATCTAATATGTAGAGTCCAAGTCGATGAAAAACTAGATCATTAGAGAAGGAACACCATAGCTTATCATTCGTTATAGATTTTGGACCTTCTTTTGGTTGGATGGTCCCCCCTTATATATATATATATATATGGGCAACTGGAATATGTAAACCAACAGTAAATTGATATCTGAGAGATTTTCATAGTTTTTTTTTTAAATTTCACCGTACGGATGCAATCTAAATATTTTGGATTATCCAATTACGATGTATAAGAAGGATCTTTTAAGGCTTGAAAATCAACGGCTCAAAATATTCATAAATATTCAAGCATAAAAAATTGCATTTCTTGATTCAATTACAATGATCTGGTAATAGATTTCAAGCAAATGGACTATGCTGAATGCATATGAAGGGTTAGATTTGCAAAAAATCTATTTCAGTTATATATATATGTGTGTGTTCAACATTATCAAAATAGTAGGAATTGACGGTTGCATTATATTTTTTTGATATAAAAATATAAATTTTTTGAGGATTGAAAATTTGGTATATTGTATGCCATTGATTTTTTAAAGCTCAAAAAACCGGACATACACCTCAGAAAAACATAGGCTAAGAAATGATTTCTATTAAGCCAAACATGTAGATCACATCCAGAGGTTAAATATGTGAAAACAAAAAATTACAGCTTTTCACTAGGGGTTCTTTACCACCAGGATAGCAAATTCAAGTTTTTATTTGACAGTTTCTGTGAAATTTTTGGTCTAGAAATGTCTTTTTAAAAGCATGCGATCTTTTTCGCAATTTCTGGTAAAAGCTGAGACTCTGATTGAAAGTTTCAGAGAGAGAGAGAAGGGGAAGTCTTCGTATGTAAAAGATGGTTGTCCAACGGAATCAACTATCCTCCTGCATATACAGATCTCTCTCTCTCTCTCTCTCTCTCTCTCTCTCTCTCTCTCTCTGAGTGGGCCTCGGCCCTTGGCAGGTTTCTGATGTGCTTATCGGCTTAGTTGCTGCTTCTGTAAGAAGGCAAATAATTGAAAGCCGTCCGACAAAATATCATCGCCCTTTCTACACGAAGGTGAGACAAAAACACCTCCTTATCTCATCAGCAACCACAGGAAGTCATCTCTCTCTCTCTCTCTCAACCCCGATGATCTACATGACTGCAGGAGCTCCTTTCTAAAATTAAGCTTAACTTCTATGAGCAACCGGAGATCGAAAGCCAGGTCGGGCAGTTCGGACGACGAGTTAGCGCTGGTCAAGGCTGCGGCTTGGGCTTGGTATCTGCATGGTTCGGGCAACGAAGGCAAGCCGGCTCGAGAATTCGATCCATCAAGGACCAAGCAACCACCAAGACCGTCTCGTTACAAGCTCGAGGAGCTGAGAGATCAACAACAGTCTGATCGATCTAGCCAGCCAAGCAATTGCCCCAGTCCGGGTTCGCCGGGTAACTCACTACTAGACTCATATGAGATCCAAAGCATATCAAAGCGGCTCAATTATCTGCTAGAGGACTGTTCTCATGCCGACTATATCTATGTGGACGACTTCGATCACCCGAAAAAGTGGCCGGAGAACGATACACGGCAGAAGAAGGTGAACGGAAACATGAGGCAGGCATTTTGGATGAGGCACGCTGCTGCAGTGTGTAGATCCAGGCAAGGTGTGGTTGAGGCTCACCTGGTTATCAACGGCAGGACTAACAAATAGCATGGCTCTTTTGTGCCAATCTAACTGGGCCGGGAGCAGATCAGATCAGATGTAACTCTGACGGTAATCCATGCAATTCATCCATGTGATATACGGCACACAAGACACCGTAGATAGGCTGCTTACCGCCTAGAAGGGTACAGTTGTTACCCTAGGGGGCTGTTTGATGCATCTGGGCAAAGCGGTCCCTATGCACGTCCTTCTGCCCACACAAACGAGGGATGCGTGGATGCTCTTTTGGTGCTCCCCTCGGGTGCTAAATATGCGTCAGCTGCTGTTCTGTGCCCCTCCTCGGAACAGCCGAGGGCGGACACACCCAGACACAAAAAAAAACCTTTTTTATGGCACATGGACAGGGCAGGACTGCCGGTCCTATCCTGTCCACAGACAGTACAGGACAGGAAGTGCTGTCCTGTCCTCTTCTGTCTGCAATTCAAACGCCCCCTAGGTGAAGGGTATCTAGTTCATGTAGAGTGGACAATTGAAAATAAATAAATAAATAAAGCATGGTGTTTGGGATGTCGTTATGGATCAGTGGCATGAGAGGGACTTCTCAGGGATTTACCGTCAGGGATACCTGTCAACCGGCGACCAGAGCGTGATAGTCGTACAGGTATAGGCTGGGACTGGGGTAGTTCCAATGTGATAATAAGTGTAGGTGATGCAAATTGCTCAACTGCCCTTGCCTCTTTATGTTAGATGACAGTGTATATTTTTCAGACTGTGCAGAAGATTGATTAGATGTATCTGATTGCCTAAATTGGTTTGTACTGGTTAAGAATGGGTCATACATGTTATGGATGCAAACGGATTGGACCCGGAACAGCTAAATATGAAAAGTCGGATCCAAATTGGATTCAGAGCAGTAAAAAATTGAAAACCCTCTATGCTGGGTCCGATCCATTTGCATCCCTATTGTTAGCAACCGCATTCTGGAGACAGTCCTGACTTTCTGCCTGTTGCATGAAGTTGCTGGTCTCAAGAGTTAGCCCACATTTTCATGTGACAAAAGAAGCACTTTAGTGTTTATACCTAGCAATGACAATGACAATGACAATGACAATAGCAGTTATATTGCTTTTGTAATTCATGTTGGATAGTTATACCGATCTAGTGTGGTCATTGGGTCTCCTACATGGAACCCATAACTCAAAGATGGATTCAGGTATTGGATCTAAAATATAGATCTCATAAAAAAAATCCAATGATCTAGTGCAGTGGGTTAGAAATCCAATGACCCACTTACTTAGTGGACCATTGAGTTATAAATCATTGAGATAGTAGTGGGCTCACAACTCATTGGATTCTCAACAAGATTGTGAATCTAATAGGACAATTATGTCTAGGAACCAGCTACATAGGGAAGGCTACATTTGCCCAGCCCCCTACCAATGCAGGAAGAAGAACATCAATATGTGTACCAAGAAAATCCCTTTGAAAGCAAGCCGATA
The DNA here is from genome assembly GCF_984573655.1 of Nuphar pumila. Taxonomy (NCBI): domain Eukaryota; kingdom Viridiplantae; phylum Streptophyta; class Magnoliopsida; order Nymphaeales; family Nymphaeaceae; genus Nuphar; species Nuphar pumila. Next base: position 29,886,326 of record NC_143262.1, on the reverse strand, counting down.
ATCAAAACCCCAATTCCATTCTCCTCTGTCGATCTAATGCTCACCCAAACCCCGATCTAAAACCTAACATTGGTATTAATGCCAAGTATTCAGTGTGTGTGGTGATGTTCGACAGTCGTGAGCTCTCCTCGTGGGAAAACCCAAGAACCGTTAGGCTCAACTGGCAGTGCCGCTTGAGGAGAAAAGCAGCAGCAGAGGGTCGGGGTCGACCGTACCCAAGCACTCTTGCTGTTGGAGTGAGGCAATAAAGAAGAAAAAAAACAAAAGAAGAAAAATAGGTGAGGACTCAGTTTTGAAGATAGAAAGTGGATCAAGGACTCAGCAAAAATACAGTGCTGCAGAGCATCCGTATCATCAATGCAGTAAAGATGAGTTGGATCCAAATCTAACTCACCAAACCCGATCCGAGTTGCAATACCTCACAGATCCAATGACATGCATGACTATCCGAGTCCAATTGGATCTCTGAGAAACTAAATTCATTATGATTGCCATATTTCAATTTCTGAGAATTTTATTTTTACCTTCTCAGAAATTGCATTTTTATTTTTGATTCTATTTTGTCAAGTTAAAAAATCATATTCGATATTTTTTTTAAGTGCCAGATTCTACGGATTCGGATAGCTCTAGTGCCCTGCAAGATCTTTTTGTGGCACTAGAGGGAGTACGAGGTTGCAGGGTAGTTTTTTTTTTGTGCCTTAATGAAATCTCTTAGGCATTTTTGATATGGGTCCAGTTCAGAGAATTGTTTGGATCTTGCCCAAGATTCAAACCACTTTAGACCTATGTGGCGTCACTTTTGGAGGCTCATTTTAGACATCATTTGAATTCCTTTGTTTTGACTCAGAAGTCAAAATGACTGTTGAGAGTGTGTTAATGGCTAGATTCAAAATTAGCCATTTCATTGGCCTTGGGGAGTGGAAACCTTGGGGAGGTCTCCCCTCCATAATGAAGAGTAAATTTAGGGTTTAAGCGCCCAAGAGAAGAGGTCGACCAGCAGATCTTGCTTTGCTTTTGAGATGAGAAAAAATTCTAGAAAAGAAGGTGGATGTGCTAGGCGTGTGGCTGTTGGTGCAACAAGGAAGAAGGTTTATGTGTTTTGGTGCTGTTGTGCGTGAGCATAGGATGCATCTTGGTTGTTGTTTGAGTATTTACTCTGGGCGTTGAAGACATCGTTTGCTGCTGCTCATTCTCGACTTGAACAACAGATATAATTTCATGCAACTTATCTTTAGCATTTCCTGCTATTGTTTGATTATGTGTCAATTTCTTGTTGAAACTTGTTGTTCAAAACTATGTTTGATTTGTTTACAAGCTATTGATGTGGTGTTTGTGTTGAAATCAAAATCTTTACTTGTTAAGTTGTTTGTTGAAGTTCCCTTGATAAGTGTAAGATTTTCATTTATGAGATTTAGGTATTGCTGTTTAGTCAATTTTGTGTGAACAAGATTTTTGACGGTGTTCGGTAATTTGCCTTGTTCTCCCAAATGGCTGAACAAAAAATTATGAACTTTAGCTTATTGAAAAGCTAACGTTCAGCCCTATATCTTTCATGTTAAACGTTTTGCTTAAATATGCATTGTGAAGCACCCAAATTTTTTGGAAAGTTATCCTATTAACTGTGACATGCATGCTTGTTTGTGATTTTCATTTCCTGGCAGAGTTTTGTATTTTGCTTGGTTGTCATAAATGGTTGATCATAAAGTTTAGAATTTTAGCTTATTGAAAAGCTAACATCCGAAACTCTAACTTTCAAGTTTATCACTTGTCCTAAATCTGTTTCCTTGTTGGTTTAAAATAGCTTTCAGTCTCTATTACTCGAGTGATAGTTTGGTTCTGGACTGCATGTTACATTCCTGATCGTGTTCAGTGTTTTAAGTATATCTTTGTCATCTCTACTGTGTTTATCAAACTGAATAATGTTCTGAAAAGATAACATCTTGATTAAGAACTTTTATGTTTTGAGTATTTGGTGAATCGATCGTTTGCTATTTCAAAAAGTTACTTGTTTGACTGTATGCTTAAAATCCTGTTCATCAACTTGTATAGTTTAGAACAAAAAATATAGCAACTTAAATTGAACATAACTTTCAGGATATTAATTCAAAAATTACAAATTTTAGTTTGCTGAAAAAATAACAGTTTTTTGCACAACTTACCTATTTAGAGTTTTCATAAACTCCATCATCTGAGTATTTGAAAACCCTCTTGAAGTCGACTAACTGAATATCGGTTGGACATCCAGCAACCAGTCTGTCTGGTCTAAAGGACTGCTCATAAATCGAGCAACACAGATCCAATTTATGTGTTCTTAGATCTGTTGAAAAAGTGTGCCTGTTGTAAATTTTATTTGTGTTTTTGTCAACTGCTGAAATAGAGTGTCTCTATCTCAAATCGCCAAACGTTTGAGTCTTGTTTAGATTCTCTTGTTAAAACTTTAAGCTTTCACACATGGAGATCCATTTGAATCTCGGATTGTGGATCGGCTTCATCGTCGACTTCGTATCAATTTGGTATCAGATCTGGTTGTTGGGTTTCTTAATATGATACGATTCAAGGATTTATAGCTATGGTAAAAAAAAAATTAGGAGTCTTTCTACATGGTTGGGCGAATGGGAGGTAGAGGTCAGAATGAATATAACTCAGAAAATGAAAGTCGCGATCTTAGATATGAAAACCGAGACTTGCGATGACAAGTCGAGAAAACTAATAAGAGTTTAGAGGATCTAAGTCGAAGAATGGAAGAACTCATGAGGGATCAAAAAAGACAATCTGAGCATAGTATGTGCGGATCCCGAGAAGCACATATATACGTTTCAGATAGTGAATTTGATTCGTATCGACAAGGTGATGATAGTAGAGAGACTCACCAGCCTAGGAGGTTTCATTGAGACTCTATTTTGAGATTTGAAATCCATAAATTCAAAGGAACAGAAACTCCCAAGGAATTCCTGGATTGGATTAGCGAGGTTCGTGAAATCCTTGAATTTAAAGAAATTTCAGAGGATAGATGTGCAGAGTGAATTTCTTTAAAACTTAAGGGTCGAGCTACAACTTGGTGGTGCTAGCTCAAACAAACGCAAATGCATCAAGGTCGTACACCTATTGAATGATGGGAGCACATAGAGCAAAAATTATGCGCTCAATTTCTTCCACTTAACTACCATCGAGAATTATATCAGAAACATCAAAACTTAAAACAAGGTATAAAGTTCGTGGATCAGTATACTGAAGAGTTTCATGACTTGGTTGCGAAAAATGACATTCGAGAAAGTAAAGAGCAACTTGTGTCCAAGTATATTGGGGGCTTGAATTTCTAATTACAAGATATGTTGAACTTCGTGGAATGTTGGACTATGTTAGAGGCTCATCTGAAAACGCGTAAGTGAAAAAAATCTTCTCAAACGAAGGCTTTAACTAGGGTTGGTCAGCCGATTAAGACTATTACTCAGGCTCTAATGGCCCCAAATGGTACAACTGCCCCACCCTACTGACACCCCAATGCTACTCAGCTGAAGTTAGCAACTCAGAATGCTCCAATGCCATCCCAATCTAGGTTGTCTAGTTCAGGTGCCCCTGTTAAATGCTACACGTGTGGAAAACCAGGTCATAAGTCCATAGAATATCATGAAAAAGCATTATTTATTGAAGGCAATTATAAAGAAGAAAGTTTGAGATTTGATCCAGAATCTGATCCTTTTTATAACCCAAACAATGAAGAATTAGAAGAAAGAATTAAAGAGGATGAGGACATAGATGTGTTGTTGCCCGATAGAAGAGATGCACTCATCTTAAGAAGAGTATATTTAGCCCTTCGACAAGAAGCAAGTGACAAATGACTTAGGACACACATCTTTGAGTTAACTTGTACTATTGATGGTAAGGTTTGTAGGTTTATCATCGATTTAAGATGTTGCAAAAATATTATATCTATAAAAGCTGTGTCAAAATTGAAATTGGGTTCTAGGACTCATCCCATACCCTATCAAATGTCGTGACTCTGAAAGAGCATTGATATTCAAGTTGACCGGCAGTGCTTGGTCAATTTCTCTATAGGAAACACCTACTTTGACCAGGTTTGGTGTGATGTGCTTCCCATGGATGTGAGTCATTTGATTTTAGGAAGACCCTGGTAGTATGATCGAAATGTTCTGTATAATGGTAAAACCAACGTTTATTCCTTCACTTTTAAGGGCAGGAAGATACATTTGCTTTCTTCTAAAGATTTACCACTGTTATCTTCAACCTCATCATTAGTTGTACAATCCACTTGTATATCTCCATCTCCATCTTCCTCCATACTTCAATTAAGAGTTCAACATCTCAGGCAAAAGTGTCTAGTGCGTTCATGATTAGGCATGAACTTTAGGATCAGCTTACATTTGATATTGTCACAAAGAAATATCTAGCGGACCCTTCCCATGAAGTTTTTGGTGATCCAATATTCAACGAGGTCGATGAGGAGGAAGATGAACCCTCACCTGAAATTGAGGATGTTCCAATGTGTAAACTTGTTGATGAATCCCCGTTTGTTTTTAAAGATATCATTGGGATTGAGGAGGTTCGCAAAGAACGCTTGGGAAAACCTATCCTCGATAAAGCGTTCGATGAGTTGCCCTAATTTTTTTCACGTTTTGACATAGATTATCATGAAGAACTTTCTCATATCGATTTTGACAACCCTTTGTTCGTTGAGAATCCCGAAGGTTGTTTATCCTTGTTTGAAGACAACTTCATCTTTGACAATCCGATCTATGAAGATATTAATAAAAACATCAAAGATGAAGAATCATTTGAATGTGAGGGTGTCAACAATGACCTCACACATGTCATTAATAACCCCATTTTTTAGCAAAATATAAGAATTAAAAAGATGAATTCTAATATTGGGGATCAACAAGAAACGTGCGTCATTAAAAATTTAGAAGCTCAAAATGAAATTTCTCTTGTTGAGTTGTTCGAAAATTCTAAGACTCATTTTTGTCTTGAATGTGAGTCGAATACATTTGAAATGGTAAACATGAAAACCCAATTTTTTTTTGGGACCATCAGGGTTTTGTTGATAATCTTGCTTCTGTATCATTGATAAATTCTGATAGTAAGTTTGCACTATTGTTATATTGTGTTGCTTGTTTTAAAAGTGAATTGTCTTATGATTGCTAAAATCTTTATTCAAATTTTGATATTTTGAATAGCATGATACATAGACATTTTTTATCTGCTGCTAATATGAATTTTGTTGCAATCATTAGAGCTTTGATGCAAGGTAAAATTATTAAATATCATGTCCTTGAAAATTTTGTGCTTCAATCCAATTTTTCTGCAATACATTTTGCAAGAAATGTTGATTTGCATTGCATAAATTATTATTTTTATTCTTACATAAAGTTGTCTGCATTTCATAATTTATTTCTTATTCTTGGGGACAAATTCTGTGTTGATTTTATTTTTAATCTTTACAGGGATTTTGGAGCTTTGCATGTCAAGGACAAGGCTCCAAGGATGAAGCCTTTCGACCCAAGAGGGGATGATGCAAAGCATCCAGATCATCAATGCAGTAAAGTTGAGGTGGATCCAATCCAACTCACCAGACCCAATCCGAGATGCAATACCTCGCAGATCCAATGACATGCAAGACTATCCGAGTCCAATTGGATCTCTGAGAAACTAAATCCATTATGATTGTCATATTTCAATTTTTGAGAATTTTGTTTTTACCTTATCAGAAATTGTATTTTTATTTTTTATTCCATTTTGTCAAGTTAAGGAATCATATTAGATATTGCTTTTTATTTTTTATTTTTATTTTTAGGTGCCGAATTCTATGAATCTAAATAGTTCTAGTTACCTATAGGATCTTTTTGTGGCACTAGAGGGTGTACGGGGTTGCAAGGTAGTTTTTCCTTTTTGTGCCTTAATGAAATCTTAGGCATTTTTTATATGGGTCCAGTTCATAGAGTTGTTTGGATCTTGCCCAAGATCCAAACCACTTTAGACCTATGTGGTGCTACTTTTGGAGAACCATTTTAGACATCATTTGATTTTTTTTATTTTGACTTAGAAGTCAAAATGGTTGTTGAGAGTGTGTTAATGGCTAGATTTAAAATTAGCCATTTCATTGGCCTTAGGGGGCGGCAACCTTGGGGAGCTCTCCCCTCCATAATGAAGAGTAAATTTAGGGTTTAAGGGACCAAGAGGGGAGGTCGACCAACAGGTCTTGCTTTGCTTTTAAGAAGATTTTTTTTTGTGGTTGTTAGTGCAACAAGGAAGAAGGTTTATGTGTTTTGGTGCTACTGTACGTGAGCATATGCTGTATCTTGGTTGTTGTTTGAGTATCTACTCTAGGCGTTGGAGTTAACGTTTGTTGTTGCTCATTCTTGGCTTGAACAACCAATGTTGCTATTGAAGATTGGTGTTTTTTGTTGGTTGCAACAAATACAATTTCATGCAATTTATTTTTAGCATTTTCTGCTATTATATGAGTGTGTGTTGATTTCCTGCTGGAACTTGCTATTCAGAACTGTGTTTGATTTGTTTATAAGTTGTTGATGTGGTGTTTGTATTGAAATCAAAATCCTTACTTGTTAAGTTGTTTGTTGAATCTCCCTTGATAGGTCTGAGATTTTCGTTTCTAAGATTCGAGTATTGCTATTTGGTCGATTTCGTGTGGACAAGATTTCTGGCAGTGTTTGGTAATTTGCCTTGTTCTCCAAAATGACTGAATAGAAAATCGTAAACCTTAGCTTGTTGGAAAGCTAACGTTTAGCCCTACATCTTTTATGTTAAATGTTTTGCCTAAATCGGCATTGTGAAGCATCCAAAAATTTTGGCAAGTTATCCTATTAACTGTGACCTGCATGCTTGTTTGTGATTTTCATTTCCTGACAGGGTTTGGTATTTTACCCTGATCTCTTAAATGGTTGATCATAAAGTTCTGAATCTTAGCTTGTTGAAAAGATAACATCTGAAACTCCAACTTTCATGTTTTTCACTGGTCATGAATATGTTTTGTTGTTGATCTAAAATATATGTCAATCTCTATTACTCGAGTGATGGTTTGGTTCTGGACTAAATGTTACATTTCTGATCGCGTTCAGTGTTTGAAGCATATCTCTGTCATCTCTATTGTGTTTGTCAAACTTAATGATGTTCTGAAAAGATAACATTCTGATTAAGAACTTTCATGTTTTGAGTATTTGGTGAATCGATCGTTTGCTATTTCAAAAAGGTTTTGACTGCATGCTTAAAATCCTATTCATCAACTCGTATAGTTTAGAACAGAAAATACATAAACATAAATTGAACATAACTTTCAGGATATTAATCAAAAAATTACAATTTTTGGTTTGCTGGAAAGATAACAGATTTTTGCACAACTTATTTGTATAGAGTTTTCCTAAACTCCATCGTCTGGGTGTTCGAAAACCCTCCTGAAGTTGACTAACTGAATATCAGTTGGACATCCAACGACCAGTCTGTCTGGTCTAAAGGACTGCTCATAAATCAGACAACACAGATCCAATTTTTGTGTTCTTAGATCCTTTGAAAAGGTGTGCCTGTTGTAAATTTTATTTGTGTTTTCGCCAACTGCTGAAATAGAGTGTCTCTATCTCAAATCGCCGAACATTTGAGTCTTATTTAGATTCTCTTGTTAAAACTTTAAGCTTCTGCGCATGGAGATCCATTTGGATCTCGGATTGACTTTGTTGGCGACTCTGCATCATAGACGATCCTGACATCGTTGAAGTCAGAGTTCTTGTTGAGGAGATCGCAGTACAAGGCAAGGGTGAAAGAGATAAAGGCAGAGAAAATCCCTTTGCCAGTCGGCAATGCCTTATGGCCTGCCAAATTGCTGTGCCCGACAGCCCTTGCTACCAGAAACAACAGCTACAAAGAAAAAAAAAAGATAGAGGAGAGAATGAAATGGACTGTGTTGACATTTTCGTTGATGCAGTTGAGGTCCCTGTGGATGATGCAAGGTTCGTCAGTGTGCAGGTATTGGAGGCCCAATAGGATCTGCCTTATCCACTTCTTCACAAGCCATAATCGTGATGGCGCCCGGTGGTTGCTAACTAACCAGTGTTGTTCTATGACTTGATCTATGTTGTTGCCGGAGCTCTTGAGGAGAGACTTCTTCTGAGAAGACTTGAACTAAAATCTACAAGAAGGTGAAGCAGGGAATTTCATGGGTAGGCTAAGAGGGTCGACGCCACTGGAAAGCATCTTCACCACCTCCATGATGGTTAGCTGGCTCACAGGCAACCGTTTCATGCAGGAGAATCCCAACCATGATGCAGAGCAATGCCCGCTCCCGATCGAAAGCATTTAGGCTGGGATCAACCAGTTTAAGCAGTCGGTTGGCAGAGGCATTGGAGCTACCAAAGGCAGCGGAGACCCCCTCTATTGGTCAGGCGGTTGCAGCAGAAGAAGAGGGCTATATGTAGTGGTTGTTAACAATCACAGTGGCTGCAACAAAGGAAAAGGGGAATCCTAATTGGGCCCCCCTTTTTACTTGTGAAGGTGAAACTAAATAAAAAAAAGGAAAGGAAAAAAATGTAAAGAAAAAGATAAAATGAAAAATAAAAAAGGGGAAGGAGAGGGGTTAGGGTTTGGATGGATTGAGTTTTCACTTTAGATACTTTTTTTGTGTTTTTATTTTTATGCCCTTTCCTTTCTATGTTAATTCTCTTTGTATCCTCGTGTAGCAGGATTACCATTTTGCCCCTATTTATTTACTGTTTTTCTTTTTGTGACCTCTATTTTATAGAACAAAGGCCTCTATTTCAATTTAACACAAAAAATAAACATGTTCTCTAAAAAATATTAGAGACAGGGTTGTAGTTTGAGGATTTTCTCAAAACTGCTCTCAAACTTTTCTAAAATTAAAGAAAACCATTTGGACTTTTTTGTTTAACTCAGAAAGTTTTGAAAATTCTATTTTAATGTTTTGATTTATTGTTTTTTGCTCAAAACTACCTTTTGACCTTTTTGATTTTGTAGAAAAGCGCTTCTGGTTTGTGGAATGCCTTCTAGAGTTTTATCCAAATATGTTTGAATCAAGTTGGTATAGGTAGCTTTTTATAAACTTGGTTTGATATGGTAAAACTTTTTTGACCAAATTATGACTTGCTTTGGATCTCTACCCTGATATGGGAGAGTTTGAAATTTTTAGCATATATTTATTGAATCCTAAAATGCTTTATGTGATTGCATAGTGGTTTTTGATGTACTCTTTGTTCATGTTCAGATCATATTATATATGAATCTGGATTTGGTATGGTTTAGTATTGATCTAGTTTTTTATGATGGACCAAGTTTAATTTAACTAGGATCCATTAGATTTGATGTTTAAATGAATGTTAGATCTTATCAGTATTTGATGAAATGTTTGAATTTAGTAAAGTGATATAGATTTGGTTGAATTTGTAAAATATTTTTGATTCGATTGAACCTGTATGGATCAGGATAGATCTAGTTGTATTAGTTTGAGTCCAAGCAATGCTATTGGATTCTATTGAAAATTTTGAACCTGCTTGAACTATTATACGTAAATTAGTCAACTTATGAGTTTTTTGAAATTATTTGGATATTGAACAAATAACTCAACATAGATCAAGTATTGAGATTTAGATTGAAATTGTTCTTTGACTCAAAACTCATAGTACGATATAAACCCAATTATGGTTTGATGCATGTATAATTTGAATAATTTCTTAATTAGGTCATCTTATTGTACAAATCCTGTGATGGATCCAAATAAGTATAATGCTTGGATATTGGATATAGATCTATATTTGATCTAGGTTTTGTGATAGATCCAAATAAATATAATGATCGGAAATGGGATATATATCCATATTTGATCTGAAGTTTATGATTAGATGGTATCAAGCTAGATATTTGAACTGAATATTATATTTTGTATGAGTCCTGATTTAACCTTGATAGACCCAGATAAGTATAATGTTGGATATGTGGTATAGATCCATTTGAATTTGAAATATAAAGATATGGATTTGGTCTTTGATAAAATCCTTTGTGATACATGGTTTTATTTAAGTTTGCATAGAGATTAATTTTTAATATGGATCATGTTGGACTTGATAATAACATCTCAAGTCAGTATTAGATATAGACTCATATAAATCTAGTGAATTTAGATATATATCTTTTGAGTGAATCCGATAATGGATCTAAACTTATATGGTCACAAGCTTGTCATTTAAGTTGTTTATTATTGTAAGATTAAAGCTTTTGAATGAGCTTATCATGCTTGGCATATCCAAATGGTAATAGGATAACTCTCAATGGATATGAATCTAGTGCATATCTAAATTAGTTGGATATGTGAACTTAAGTTTTATTAATTGTGCATATTGCTTTAGTGTATGATCACTTAATGCACATATTGCTTAAATATAATGTATTGAAAAAGTGAGAGTTGAATTATAATTTTACACGTGCATGTGTAGAATTTTATTTATATATGATGCTAAATAATCATCATAAATAATGTTCCCATTGCTATGCTTGTATGAATGCATCAAGGGATAGTTTTCATGTGTTAAAAGCTTATACATGTTATGCAACATGATAGTATTCATATTATATGGTTATTTAGATCTCGATATACTGATCTAGGTGGTGGTTAACCTGATGAGAATTTAAGTATATAATGGTGATGCACATGGATAGTGGAAGTATGGACTATGGTGAAATTTTAAGAAGTAAAAGTATTTGCTATATTTGGCAAATCATACTTTATCATGGATCCATGAGTAAAAAATCCATAGTACTCCACTAATGTGCATGAGGACATGATGATGTCCTATGATATGGTTATGTAAAAGACATAAGAATTCCATGACTAACGAAGAAAGTGAGACCCCAATATGATAGATTTATTTAAATAAAGTATTGCACATTAAGGGTTATGCTTTAAACTATGACATGATAAAAAAAGTATATAGTTATGTAAAATTAGTGCATTCAAGGAAAATGTCATGGCTAAACCCATGCTATATGTGAAAAGTATCATTATTTATATAATGATGAAAAACCACATGACTATGTAGAAAATAATTCATAGTATGTGTGAAAAATATCATGCTTGAAAATGAAGAAAATACACATGGCTATGTGAAAAATAACCTATATTATGTGTGAAAATTTGATACTTACAACTGAATATGAATGATGAAAATATCCACATGACTATGTAAGAAATAACCCATAGCATGTGTGAAAACCTCATACTTGAAAATTGAATGATGAAAAAGTTCACATGATTATCTGAAAAATAACCCATAATATGTGAGAAAAATATCATTGAGTTAACCCAAGAAATTGTGCAAGTTTATTTGGTACTTGTTTTATCATGAAGTGCTATATATGATATATAATATACCGATTGTGATATACCCGTTCACGTTTTATGGTCAAGTGAAAGATATTGGATCCTGATGCGGATTCAATGTGGCCTTTGGGTCTCACATATGAAACCTATAACTCAAAGATGAATCTAGGTATTAGATCCCAAGATGGTCCAAGTATTGAATCTGAAATATAGATATTATAAGAGAATCCAATGATTCGATAGTGGGCCAGGAATCTAATGACCCACTTATGTAGTGGGTCATTGAGTTATGAACCACTAAAATAGCGTTGGGCTAACAACTCATTGGATTTTCAACAGGGACAATTATGGTTGATAATCGGCTACCCAAGGGAGGCTATATTTACCCAATTCCTGCCTCTGCAGGAATAAGAGCATTGATATGGCAGGCCGGTAATCAAAACCCTAATTCCCTTCTCCTATGTCAATATGATGCTCATTGTTACTGTGCACACCCCGATTCAAAACCCAACACACCGCACATCTCACTCGATCGAGGAGTGCATGGGCCCCACTATCACATATCTCACCACACCTAAATGAGATGCACGACAAAGATTGATTATGTATAATATGACCACAATTGCTCAAAACGATGACCCTCAATTGGTCAGTATTAGCTAGGCTGCTTCACACATGTGCACTTTCCTCAGCCACGTACGAAACATGTTTTGAGCTAACTGCATGTCGAGCGCTTAAGTGGAAGGTCACTCGTTCCTCACCTCATTTCAGTCAAGAGCTTTCGATCCCAAAAGTATTAGTAGCATTAGTTGTTTCATATAATTGAGGTCACATTAAAGTTGTTTTTGCAATGGTTTATGCGGTCTTGGTCTTATTCCTAGCATTGCTTCAATGTTGATGTTGAATAAGGAGCCCAGCCAAAAACATAGCCCATGTTTGGTTGAGCTCAATTGCACCCAAGTCCCATTTTGGCCTAGTTGACTGGCACATTGATAGCCCACTGGACAGTTAACTTGGTCTATGGCCCATCAACAAGCCAGGCCTGCGAATACCTAAAATCCTGGTTCACGCTCAACCAAATGGGCTGGGTCCCAATGTCCGCTTTGCCCGATACACCCAGTACTAAAATTGGTATGATTAATTTGTAAAAATGAAAATGCCAAATCTTGAACACTTCTTTTCCCTTGGTAACAACTTTCACGTAAATGCAATATATAGGGAAACTAAAATATAAAAAATAGAAAAATATGTAAATCGATATGAACCAAGATTTTCATAGAGTTTTTTGCAAATCTAACCCTGCAGCAAAATATGTAAACCATATGAACCAAGATTTTCAAAGAGTTTTTTGCAAATCTAACCCTGCAGATGCATTCGGCTTGATCTATTTGCTTGAAATCGACTATTGGATCATCATAATCAGATCAAGAAATGTGATTTTTTATGCTTGAATATTTATGAAAAATTTGAGTAGTTGATTTTCAAGACTCAAAAGATCCTTCATGTACACCATAATCCGATTATCCAAGAGTCTGTTTCTATAAAACCAAGCATATATATATCGCAGTCATACAGTGAAATATAAAAAAAAATATAATTATAACATATTTTGTTGGTTTATATATATATACTACACTCAAAACCAAAACCAGATGTGGGTTTGATAGCCCAATGATGGGAACTTTGCTTAGTTTCAAGTCACTCATATATATATATATATATATATATATATATATATATATATATATATATATACTACACTCAAAACCAAAACCAGATGTGGGTTTGATAGCCCAATGATGGGAACTTGGCTTAGTTTCAAGTCACTCATCGCGAATTCAAGTAGGTCCACTGCAATCATGTCATGTCCACGACTGGGCTCACCAGAACATGGACCAAGCACTGGACTAACCCGAGACAGATTAACCGATCGATCCCCATCAAGATGGTGACCCAAGTACCTTTCGTAGGTCCAATAACGTGGCGAGGATGGTAACCCACCATTCTAGAAACCTCTGAGAAAAGGATTTGTACCGAACCGTCACGTAAGCTGGTTGAAACACATTCTCAACATTGATCACATGGACGTGGGTGACATTGAGCGTGAAATTCCTGCCAGCTGTTCTTTGGTTGGTGGACCCTGTGTGCTTCTTTTCCTGTTGGCCTTGTGGCGCTGTTGTGCCCACTACAACCCCATCGAGACACACAATTTCACCATTGAACCAGTCCTTGTCATCTTTATGGCTGTGATGTAACGCTTCTATTGACAAAGTTACTAAAACAATTGAAATATTTTTCCTCAAATATTATTATACCGATATTGCAATTTTTGTATATGCTTGCCTTCTTATTTAGACTTCTATCTCTCTCTCTCTCTCTCTCTCTCTATATATATATATATATATATATATATATATATATATATATATATATATATATATTAAAAAATAAATAAAATTATTTTAAAAAAAATTATTTATTATGAGATTAATTTTCTCATTGTGCAGGAGAAACCGTCAAGAGTTTTACCAACTAGAGGTGTACTGTCGGTCTAATGAAGCGTTTGGAAGAATGACAAAGTGCAAGGAAACATTTGAGTTTCCATGAAATCAACAAGACATCGATCTTGAAACTGAAGGATCAAGGACTACTTGGGGCAAAGCAACATCTGTGTGATGTAGGTAATGGGGGCGTGCAACAACCAAAGCACATGATTGGCAATGGTTCATTGCCGCTCACCAATAGGGTCGGGGTTTGGTGATAAAGAATGTGGTCCAATTAGAAACCAAGTAGGATCTAAAGGGTTCTATTAATATATGGATCTGGGTGTGGTTTGTAAAATTTTATACCAAACTTATGTCTGACTTGAGTCCTGATTATGACCCATGATTTTTTCATATAAAAAGATAAAAATATTATTTTACCAGATATGGACCAGATCTAGTTCATGCGATCCTTACAGGACCCAGGTATGGTTTTTCTTACGATAGACCCGATTGGAACTGAGTCCGGACCATATACTATTCCTCAAAGTCAGATCTGGGCTCAGACTCACTGGGTCTGAATCAGATCCGACACATTGACACCCCTACTCACCACTTGATAGGACCAGACATAGCCACACTAAGTTGGTCCAGAAATTGGTTCAGTTGAATCCAAAGCCATATAGGACCTTTAGGTATTCGGCATTGTCTCTTAATTTGGTATAACACTACAAGAAAAATGCGTATTAGCGATAGACGCTATCCATCGCTAACGTGTTTAGTGATGGATTAGTGACAAATTAACAACAGAAAGCATTCGTTGCATATTTCTAGTCGATAAAATGTGATAGAATTTATCTGTCGTCAATTCATTGCTAATTAGCGACGGATCATGTCCGTTGCTAAATAACGACTAGTTTGGTTTTGCGATGGATTATATTTTGTCGCTAATCCATCGCTACAATAGCGACGAAATATAATCTGTCGCAAAACATCAAAAATTTATCGCTGACTATTAGCGACAGAATATAATCTATTGCAAAATATCAAAAAATCATTGCTAACTATTAGTGACAAATATTATCCGTCGCTAATTTGTCGCCTCATACGCCTTGAGTCGCACGCCTCGAGGCAAGGCTCACCTCAAGCTGAGGCGTATACGCCTTGAATTTTTTAGTCAAATAAGGGTCAAAGTCCTCATTTGACCAAAAATTAAGGTTTTTTTTACTCAGTTTTAACTAAGCTGCTAGTAAAAAATTGGGTCTGATCCATAAGGGTTTGATCGGGTAAAAAATCGGGACCCGTGCCAGGGGGGAGCCCCTAGACCCCCCTTACTGCAAGGGCAAAAACTCCGAATCAGGCTCCACAACTCATCAATTGGACCTATGTTAAAATGAGTGGGTCCTCACGAGGGATTCCAGCTCGGCTCGGATCCTAAGTTGCAACAAGTATGAGACCTCTATTTGTCTCAAATCTGATCCACAACGCAAAGGTCGTTGTTCGTTGATCTAGACAGCAACATTAGTTACAAGTTACAACAAGAGGAAAAGATTTGATGAAAATTAACTAGCCATTTGCATACATTTTCAAGGGGGGAAAAAGAGAGCAACAACTTCTGAATGTATTTAGAGAAATGCAAACAGATGAAAGTGCACACTATGCAATTCTTAATAACATGCAAGACTTATTCAAAAGAATAATGCAGATTTTAAGAATAAAAAGGATGTCTTTCTGCAGCAGAACACTAAATTTTCTGGCTAATGTAGATCTTGCTTCCTAGTTAACTTCAAAACCCACAAGGAAAATTGCCAAAGTTTCCAAGAGATATAAGGAAAAAATAGGTCAAATTGCATAATTTTTTAAAGTGAAACCCCATTTTTTGCTTTAGTCAAAACTGAAACTTCTGCTTCATAGGACCTTCCAAACTGAAACTTCATTCTTGCTGGGTTCAAAACTGAAACTTCTCTTATGTTGGGTTGGCTGGTTCAAGAAGTCCAGAACAGTTGCTTTCAGAACAGGACCTGCAGTAGGGTCTGGAGGAAAGAAAACAGACTCTTGAGACATTATAGAACAATTGCTTTCAGAAGCAGATCCATAGATTAGAGGGTTGCCAACAACACTGAAGGAAACACAACACTCAAGTGTTAAGGGAAAGCCACACAACCAAAAATGATTACAGGACACATCAATCTAGTATAATTATATTTTCTCATGCTTGCTTGCTTGCAAGTGAGAAATGGGGCAAATGGGAATCATTATCTCACCGTTGTGAGAGAATGATTCTCATTTGGGGCCAAGCAAACATGTCCTTGGAGTGCATTTGAATCTCTCAAACATTTGGGCTATATCACCAAGAAGGATTTCAAGTTGGAGTCTCACTTCCCACTTTCCAGAGATGTGAGATCCCTTCTCGTTGCAAAGTTCAGGAATATCCATCTAGTTTGACAATCATATTATTGGTGACCAAAGAGCATTTGTATTGGCCGAGTTGCTACAGACCTCAACCAATAGCTCCATATCACTACAAGAAAAATGCTAATTAGCGACGAAAATTTGTGACAGATTTTTTTCATCGCAAATTTGCGACGGATTAGCGAGAGAAAACTATTTGTCGCTAACATTCAAAATATTTGCAAAAGTAGCGACGAAAATATTTCTCTCGCTAAATCCGTCGCTACTTAGCGATGGACTAGCGATAAAATTTTTCTGTCACCAAAACACTACAAAAAAATACTAATTAGCGACAGAATTAGCGAGGGAATTTTTTTGTCGCTAATCCATTGCTAAATAACGACGGATTAGCGACAGAAAAATTCTCTCGCTAATTCCGTCGTTAATTTTTTATTTAAATCGTCCCACCTGAGTCACAAAATTTTCCCTCCCTCCGTTTTTTCCTCCCCCCGTTCGATTTAAACCGCCGTTCCTCTGACGACGCGCAGCAGCCCCCCGAGCCATGACACTGGCGTCGGCCCTCCGAGCCTCCTCCTCCTCTGGCTACCTCTCCCCCACGCCGTCCTCCTTCTCCCTGCGGTGCCCCTCACCGGTCTCCACCGCCCGTCCTGCCTCTCCATCGCCTGAGGCCCTTCGAGCGTGACTGGCGTCGGCCCCCGGACCGTCCTCCTTCTCCCGCTACCTATCCCCCGTGCCGTCCTCCTCCTCCCGACGGTGCCCCTCGCCAATCTCCACCGCCTGTCCCGCCTCTCCCTCGTTGGATCCCGTCTCCACTACGACCTCGAAAAGCTCACAGTCGGCTGATCGACGCCGCTCCTCTACCCCCTCCTGCGCGTCCACTCCTTCGTCGGCAGTTTATTCCGTGAAGTGGGCGCTGGAGGTCCTCTGGCCATCGACACAGAGCTTGTCGGTCTCCTTCCAGGGGGAGTCGTTCTCCCTCGCCCGATCGGCCGCCTGCGGCTGCCCGCTTCCCTTCTTCCGCCGTGATTGGCTCGCTGCAGAAGAGCGTCCCGACGCCGGAACGTGTCGGTTCTATGCAAAAAAAATTGCTCTCTGCCGGAGAACGCGCCAATAGAGAGCAATTTTTTATTTTTTATTTTTTTTTTAATTTAATGACAAATATTATCCATCGCTAATTTAAAATAGCGAAGGACTCGCAATGGATGATGTTCGTTGCTAATCTGTCGCAAATTAGTGACGAAAGTAGCGACATATAAGTTCTATCACTACTTAGCATCAAAAAAATTGTGATGAAAGTTATCCATCGCTAATCCGGTGCTAAACCGTTTAGCGATGGATTAGCGTCGGATTTAGGTCGTCGCTAATCCACAGGTTTCTTGTAGTGTATGAGAAAATGGCAAATGCATAAAAGAAAGTCTTGCCTTTAGTATGGGTGTGACAAATCCATCTTTCAATGAAAAAATATCTGAAAGAGACAATGACTGAGAAGTAGCTCCAACTTCAAGAAAATGAGGTCCATGCTCATCCAAATCCCTAGCCATCTTATCATACAAGTCCAACCTTTTCATTGCATTCAAAATCTCAGATCCTGGTCATCGCTTCCAAAATCAATAAAATCTTTTGCAGGCATCAATTTCCTGACTTTAGGAGAAATTTCTTAATAACTAAAATTATCCTAAATCAAAAAACATACCAAACTAAAAAATGAAGCATCTAAGATGCAAATTTATCAAGCTATCATATTGTACAACAAGATATTTCAAAATGTGTAGATCAAAAAATGAAGCAGTTAACATGTATTTGACATTTCCATGTAGAACAAAAATAATACCTTATAACTACATGTGTATATAAGCTATGTATATGTGTATAAACAACAAAATTATTAACAGAATTCAAGCATAAAATTGACAACTAAATACTTTCATAGCATATAATAGAGAGTTATATTCATATTATTACATAAATATAAAATGATAAATGACTATCATCTAACAAATTATTAACAAAGTTGAAATACAATCTTAATAGCCACAAATTCAGAACTCATGATAACATACAAAAATGCACAGATATTTATGATTCTACATAAAATAAAACATGGTATCTGATTTCTAGACATCTTAAAACAAATTTCAACAACAACAACAACAACTACGCCTTCATCCCAAAATAATTGGGGTCGGCGATATGAACCAACAAAGAAAATCATTCTGTTGTTTATGAATCTTTGGTACTCCTCTATTAGTAATGCAGTTGTTTATGCACGAACAAGCCCAAAATCATTCTGTTGTTTATGAATCTTTGGTACATCTTAAAACAAATTTATTTTATCAAAATCTTCTTAAGGAGATTTCTATCATCTCATTGTTGTTTATGCACGAACATGCCCAAAATATTAGACCAATAAGCACCATTTAAATACTAATATTAGACCAATAAGCACAATTTTGTACATATTTGAGCGAATGGATACCGTACTTTAGCTCATTGACGAGTCTCATTACCCAACATCATGGAACTAGGGAGGGGTTTTGATGCATCTTCTCAAAATTGAAATCTGCATGTGAAAAATGGACATAAATTGAAGAGAAAAAAAGCTATTTCAACAACAGCAGAAAAAATCTTGGTTTGCATAGCTAATAAGCTCAATATTGCACACTTGTTCAAGAGAGAATAGACTTATGATCCAGTGCTAAGGGACCAAGGTATTAGAGGCTTTTGGTGAATCTTTGGTACTCCTAGTCAACACATCATAATTGATGGAAGCCAACTGAGACAAATTCTGCATAAATTGGTGAATCATCACATTAGAATCTTGAGCATGAAATCATCTTACTACATACAAGCAAATATTAACACCAGATTTGTATTTACCTTGAATGAAAATTTGATGAAAGAATAGTTCACAGAGAGAGGAGCACTAAAATCAGCCAGAGCACCACATTCATCTCCCTGACAAGTAGATGCAGTTAGAAAAGACAATTTTTAGGGTACTAAAAGGATTTTATTTTATCATTCTTCTCCCCTTTGAAGGTGAAGAGCCCTACATAGTGGACACTAGCCCTGTAGGTACTATGAACCTTACTAGCAGGTTATCTCTAGGGAAAAAAACCCATGTTAGAGAAATGTAACAGAAGAACCATGAACAAGTTTTTCCTCTATTAGTAATGCAGTTACTCTTCATTAGCAGACTCCTTTATGCTCATTGGCAATGGACATTTCTTAGACACACGAGATGTTTCACTCACTTGTGAACATGAAAGAACTGCAACAGGAGACATTTAGATAGTAGCGTAGAGAGAAACTTATTTTGACGCCTGAAGGTCTTACATAAAAGATAGTAGCAAAAACCCTTCGCCCCAACACTAGATCGATAAATCTCGTCCCACCTGCTCTATGTGGTCTTGGGAGAAGTAGAAAACCTTCTCTCCTTGTCGCAGAACGATCACCAGCGGTCCGACGCATGCATGCCAGAGCTCGCTGTAGAGCGGATCCTCCATTTGTAAAACAAAATCAACAAAAAGGAGTGCAAAAAACAAAAAAACAGAAAACTAAAGTTAAGATTTTCCTTATCCTCAAACAAAATCCCAAGCAAACACAAAACCCAAACCGAGATCCGGAAGCTTCACCCTTTATCCCCGACAGAGACTACCTTCATCGCCGGCCGCAAACCCGCCATATCGCCTCGGCGGCTCCGTCGCAGCCTTTCGCAACATCCCGCCATTGCTTGCCTCGCTGCATGCATAGGAGAAGCACTGTCGAATCCCGTTGCTTTCGCTTCCCTTGATCGACACAATCTCTATTGAAAGGAATCACAAGCAAAACTCCCTCATTAGCCACTGATCTCTGCTAAGAACCGTTTCACCACAACCACAAACCCCAAATCCAAAAAGAAATGAATGAAAACCCCTATGTTCCACCCTTACAATCGCGTCACAAAACAACTAGAGAACGAAGATACCCAAAGAAAATGACAAAACAACTTAGCTTTAACTTACTGTGCAGAAACCTCAACAATCTTGTCCCGAAACAACCAGAAGACGAAAAAACAAGAACAAAAAGTACAAACGCTCACTCCTTCTACGAAAAACCCTTCAATCCCGTCTCAGAAGAAGCACAAAATGAAGGAAGAGGGAAAAATCATAACACATCCTTCATCAGAAACCCTAGAATCCGCTCACAGAGGAATCAAAGTTCATGAAGGACAAGAAAAAGAAACCAGAATTCTTTCGCCTCCGTTTGGGGGCAACGAGAGAGAGAGAGAGAGAGAGAGAGAGAGAATTTTGCGCCGCTTTATAACGAAAAGTAGCGACCTAATTTTTCCGTCGCAAAATCCGTCGATAATTAGCGATGGATTAACAACAGAAAAATTTTGTCGCTCATCCGTCGCGAAGTTGCGATGGAATTTGCAATGAAATATTTCTGTCGCTAATCCGTCGCAACTTCGAGATGGATGAGAGTTTTTCTGTTGTTAATCTGTCGCTAATTAGCGACAAATTTTGTGATAGAAAAATTCCATCGTAAATTTTCGTCGCTAATTTCAATTTTGGCGACGGCTAGTTTTCTCTAGCTAATCTGTCACAAATTTATGACAGAAAAAATCCATCGCAAATTAATGTTTTTCTTGAAGTGTAAGGTCACACCTGAGATCCAACAGTACGTATCACAACATTTCAAGTGTGAGCATGCAGGGTTTCTTTTTAATGACGAGGAAGCCCCACGATCACTCTGCCTTATGTGGCCCACCTTTGAAAGATATGTATAGGGTTTGATCCAGTGTCTTCATCTCAACACCCTCACAGCTACCCTACTGGCCAAGTGGGCAACCCCTGAGCATGCAGGGTTAAACAGACAAACATGATCTACATGATTAGCCGGATCATGCTTGTACAGTAAGGTGGCTTTGAATGCTAATCCCATTGCATCTGGTACTATCAGATTTGGGCAAAATAGGTCAAAAATGGGCTTGACATTAGGGATGGCAGTGGACCAGGGCAGGGGACAAGGTCTCTACCCCTGCCCCCATCTCAAAATTTTACCTTTCATCCCCGTACCGGTTTTGATTTTAACCTTCATCCCCATTTCATATTCTCCATCCCCCGTCCAAATGAAGCGAGGCAGGGAGGGGCCTCGATTCCTCTCCATCCACTTGCATCCCTAAAGAGTATTTTAACATTTTACTAATGGGGATTGAGGACAGGGGAAAGCCTAAGTCCATCTCTGCCTCCATCCTCACACGGGTTTTGATTTTAACCTCCATTCCCATTTCATATCCTCCATCACCGGTTCAAATGGGGTGAGGCAGGGTGAGACCCGGTTTCCCCCAGTCCACTGCCATCCCTACTTGACATAATCTATCCAAAATCAAGCTAGGGTTGGGCCTCCAAGCGTTAGACCTATCTACTTAGGTTTGATCTTTTAGACATCTATAGTGGAAGGGCAAGGTTGGGATGTAAAAGGTTTGAATTTAGATCAGAATCAGATATGGGCTAAACTGATTCAAATTAAGCTGGTGAAAAGCTCATATGAAATCCTATTTTTAATGCAAGTAGGTTAGGATATTCATCAAATTCGAAGGTTTGACGAATTCAACTTGATGAAGGAGTCTACACTGTCACATAAATGGTTTGGAAGTTTTGGACATTATTCTCTCTCTCTCTCTCTGATCTCTGCTGTAAATTGATACTCTCTGATCTGATTTCTACTATAAATCGCTACTCTCTGATATGATTTCTACTATAAATCGCTACTCTCTGATCTGATTTCTACTATAAATCGTTACTCTCTGATCTGATTTCTATTATAAATCACTACTCTCTGATCTGATTTCTATTATAAATCATTGCTCTCTGATCTGATTTTTACTGTACATCGTTACTCTCTGATCTGATCTCTGTTGTAAATCACTACTCTCTGATTTGATTTCTATTGTAAATCGCTACTCTCTGATATAATTTCTACTGTAAATCGCTACTCTCTGGTCTGATTTTTATTATAAATTGTTACTCTCTGATTTGATCTCTGTTGTAAATCTCTGCTCTCTGTCTACTCAGTTTGACGTTGCCACCATTATCGCTGCTAGAAATCGCTATTTTTTGTTTACTCAATTTGACGCTTGCACCTTGGTATCATGATGAACAATAGACAAAATACCGATTCATCTAGTAGTTCAACTATTTCTCACGAGCAGACGATGACAAAGGGTGCTCCGATGATAATAGATGATGACAAAGGGTGCTCTGACGGCAACAGACGATGGCAAATGGTGTGTCATCAAAGGGAGCTCCCGTTACAACAGATTATGCATTGTCAAAAGGTGATCCTGAATGTTTAGAGTAAAATACTGTGAGGAGTTTCTGTTACAGCAGAGGAGTTTACTGCTTAGGGCAAAAACAAAACGTTTGGACTTTAAAGAGTTAAGATCATCCTCTCTTTTCTGGATGGAGGATATTTTTGTCCTTTCTCAAACCATCGTTTCATGGTGAGAATGGCAGGAAAGGGTACTTAAGTCTTTGCAACCGCATCAGACTCCGACGCTAAGTGATGCTGACACACACGGGGATACAAGCCCCACATGTTTATATACATGATGCTCATTCGGACCTCCGAACACACATTGTAGCAAACTCTGCATCTTCAGGGGAGAACACACAACACCCTCTCCCTCACCTCCCTTTCCCCCACCCCTGCCACGTTAGCCTCTTTCACCACCTCAGCTCTCCCAACCACCTTAGCCCTCTCTATGTCTAGCCCACCCCCTTTTGCCACCTCGCTCACCTCTGCCTTTTGTTTCAGACTGCCACCTAGACGTGGGGGGTCCTCTAAAACAGGTCTCTATTTTTACACACGCATCTGCATTGTGGGTGGACCTTGGACCCATCGCCTGTCTTGACCCGAGAATGAAATCTGATGGACCTCAAGTGGATCAAGTTTCTGCAACTAAAATTTTATTCCGCCCCTTGCAACACTCCTCAACCCTTCCCCCTGTGCTGGCCCCTACAGTGTTGACTATAGACCATCGCCAAACCCATGTGATCCCCCTTGCAGCGCCGCCTGGAGCTCTCCGCAGCCTGCAGCTTCGCCTACTCCATCAGACCCTTTTTTGGCTGGCCGGTCTATGCAATCTGATGGATGCATTCCATGCCTCTAAGGTAGTCGTGCACACCTTTTCAATGAACTCAGCGGGTCACAACAGCGAAGGGACTTATTGCAATGGCTTCCCAAGTAATCGCTCTGCAACTTCTGTCGCTAATGGCGGGGGTTCGACCCAATTTTTTTATGATGAATGTACTTTGAGGGAGGTGCTCAAGGCTATAAAACTCAAATTGAATGGTGCACAATCGGATGCTTCCACGTCAGTTGAACCCACGACCTCCTTTGCAGCTCGGATCAGCCCGTGCCATGCCGCTGATCCAGTTTGTGTCACCCCAGCGAATTGGCTTACCCCCGCCCATTTGCCTCCTGATATTGCTATATTAGACAAACTGGATGACCTGAAACCGGCTACATGTAGTTATCAAGGGGATGAAAGCATACTTAATGCGGTTCTTGATGCAACTAAATTTTAATTGGCACCTACGTCCCGAAACTCAATTCTATTAGAATTGAAGGCAACTAGACAGTAAGTCCAAACAAGGTCCATGACAGGATCTTCTGCTGAAAAGTGAAGTGGTTATGTCTACAAGGGTTGCAACCATATTTGTTTAATTATCAAGAGCATGATGTAGAATGCTCGTGGCCTTGGTGGGAGAGACAAACAACTTTGCATTTCAAATGCGATTAGGAGGAGAAGACCGAACATCATTTGCATTCAAGAAACAAAAATGGCCATTTTTTACTGGCCCTTTCTCAATGATCTTTGGTCGGGATGCTCTTATGCAAGTCTTCCGTCCATGGGGCATTCAAGAGACATTTTAATGGCATGGAGGGAAGGGCTGGATGGCATCCAAATTCATCATGGGATCTACTCTATCTCGGTAATCTTTCAAGGCATGTTTCTTCTTATATGGCCCGAACATGAGTGCACTCAAAAAAGCATTTTGGGCTGAATTGAAAAACATCAACTAGGGATTACAAACGTCCCATTTGGATGATTAGTGTATAGGGGTGACTTTAATTTAATTCTTAATTTGGAGGATTTGAATTGTAGACAACTATACACAAAGAACATGCACCACTTTGCTAGTTTCATGGATGATATGCAACTATGGGACCTCCCTTCGCAAGGTCTAAAGTTCACATGGTTAAACAAACGAGTGCCACCGATTATGAGAAAGCTTGATTGCTTCTTGGTGTCCTCCGACATGGTGTGTTGTTTCCCTTACATGAGAGCTAATATTGATCCCATTGAGCCATTGGACCACTCCATGATTTGGCTTTCATCGGGAGATGGGCTAAAACAGATGAGACATGGGTTCAAATTGGAAATGTGGTGGTTCCGAGAGCCGAGCTTTATGAAACTTATATGTGAATGGTGGAACTCGACTCTCCTAAGAGCGGGTTGGGCCACCCAAAGAATTCATACAAAACTTGGTTTCATAAGAAAAAAGATTATAGAATGGAACAAGTCAAGGTGCCAATCGAAATTCAAGAATATAGAAGAATGAAAGTCATGTCTTCTCCAATTGAAATTACGAGAGGAGGCAACAAGTAATATGGTGGAAGCTTCCAACTTGAAGTTGGAAAGGCAACAACTCCTCAATCTTATAAGTGAATGGAGAATTTGTGAAGGCTTGCGATAGAAGCAACGGACTAAAGCACATTGGCTCAAATCCAAAGATGTGAACTCTCAATATTTTCACTTATGCGCCTCAAATTGGAAGAGGGTCAACAACATTGTATCACTTGTCATCGATGGGGATAGGTGGGAGGGGCCCCACATTGTGCCATAATGCCTCAGAATATTTCAAGGTGTGTTTCTCTATGGTTGTGAATGTGGTTTATGATCTCTCTCACATGTCTTTCACTTTCTTGAATACAAAAGAAAAAGGGAATTTTCAATGCCTTCTCCTTGGAAGAAATAAAAAAGGCATTTATGGTCACTCCCCAATGGGAAAGCCCTGGGTGTTGATGGCTTCCCTATTGAGTTCTTCAAACACGTGAGAATTTCTCAAAGGGAACTTGTTCCAATTGATGGTGGACTTCTATGTAAATGCGAAAATCCCCGAGGTCTTGGATAAGTTTTTACTTATCCTTATCCCTAAAAGAATTGCAACTCAAGGACATTGGTAGATTTAGACCTATTTCATTGATGGGTTTCATCTTCAAAATTATTTCAAAAACATTGGCAACAAGGATCAAGGGCATAGTCGGGTGCCTCATATCGGAGTCCCAAAGTGCATTCATCTCGGGCTGGCAGCTTCATGATGAATGTGTCATTGCACATGAGACCATTCACTCTATCAAAATAGCCAATTCAACATCCTTTGTCTTAGAAAATAGACTTCAAAAAGGCTTTTGACTCACTTGATTGGAGGTTCTTATTGAAATGTATGCATACAATGAGACTAAGGAAAAAATGGACACTGGATTAAGGGGCTGTTATTCAACACATCCATAGCAGTGTCCATAGTTTGGAAAAATGGAGAATTTTTAAGCCTAAAAGATGACTAAGGCAATGTGACCTTCTTTTCCCTCTCCTCTTCATAATTACCATGGAGGCCCTTTCTGTAACGATCACTTACACAAAAAAAGAAGGAATTTTTAAAGGGTGTAAGGTTTCAGTCTGTCTCAATCTCACAATTACTTTTTGCTGACGACATATTGATTTTTGGGAAAGCAACAGAAGAAAATATGTGGGTACTATGACTGATCTTAAGATGCTTCTCGAAAATATCAGGTCTTCGAATGAATGAAGGGAAGTGCAAGTCATGGTTCTTAATGACACATCGAGCTCCTCTCAATCTTTGGCTTCATCCATTTTCAATTATAAAGCGGGCCTCCTCCCAATGAAATACTTGGGCCTCTCCCTCCACTTGAGGGTCTCTCAAGAATCTCATTGGAGAGCCCACCTACTCTCTAAAGCGGATAGGGTGCAACTTCTTTTCTTAAATATCTCATGTACGAAGCTCCACTTCATGCAAATCTTTAAAATCCCTAAGAAAGTAGAAACACACCTACAATCCCTATTTTAGAAATTTATATAGAACGGGTAGTTGGAAGAAAAGAAAAAAGCTCTTGTAAGTTGGGACACGATTTTCCAACCCTTGGAGATGGGCGGTTTGAGAATCTATAGCTTGAGGCGGCTCAACAATGCACTTTTATCCAAATAGCTATGGAGTATTAGTAGAAAGGAAGACTCTCTTAGTCTCCTTTTTTTTGAAAAAGTATGGGTTAGTGGGGTGGTCTTAGAATTGGTTGGAAAACTATCGATGACTTAGAGGATCCGGTATATGAAAGGGATGGTCTAAGGTATTGGATCCATTCAATGAAGCGGTGAGAGTTAAAGTGGGTAGGGGAGATTGCATGTTGTTTTGGCAAGATGTTTGGTGTGGTGATACTGAGCTAAGTGACTCTTTCCCTTTGGTGTATGAGTTGGCTAGAGCCAAATATGGTATGGTGAAAGACTATGCTTCTACCTCGGGCTAAGCATGAAACATTGTATTGCCTAGGGAACCAATGTTCTTATGGCTCTTATCCGGTTTCGCACTTGCACAAAAAGAGGACATGATCTCTTGGACCCTCACTAGCAATGAGACTTTTTTCACTTCCTCTATGTATGTTTTTCTTGAACCCCCTTCCTCTGCTTGGCTCCCTAGGCACGCCCTATGGGGGCGCAAGGCTTCCTCCTCGTGCTTTGTTCATGGGCTGGCTAGTTCTACATGATGCCAACAATACGGAAGTTAAGCTTAAGAGGTGTGGTATATACTTGGCTAGTTGTTGTTCACTATGTTATTACGGGAAAGAAAGTGCAATATATATATATATATATATATATATATATATATATAATCTTTTTGGAAATGCCCCCTTCTTCCATACTTTGCTACTTCGGGCATGGAATGATGTATTCTCGAATTGAGATGACCTACCCTTTCCTAGGGGGTCCTCATTGCTCCACATATCCTTCATAAGGGTGCTCGTTGATTGTTTCTTTGTTGGGCTTGGGTATTGACAGCTTGGAGGCTTGTTTGGCTGAAAAAAAACCAACGCATCTTTCATGGCAAGGCATGTGATCTTGAGAGCATACTTAATCAGCTGCATTGGAAAATCACTCAACAGGCCCGCATCAAATGCCCTAAACTTCCCATGGATTGGATCGGGGGACTGCAGGGCCACATTTTCTCTCCCATCATGATTCGAAAAACCTTGTCTTGGGGATATAATCTCATCACCCCCATCGCTTTTTCTGCTTTTTATGTAATCTTCAATTCAATACTGCTGATATGTACTTATTATGATTAATAAGTTGCCCTTTCTTTCAAACACACACACACACACACACACACATATATTGTGTTAAGCCTTTTATATCTACATTAGCAGCATTCAACTAATTAAAATAACTTAAAACACTCTTAAAAGCAGAGGACCTTTTGTTACGTTGAATGGTCACATTCTATTTGAGCGTAAGATTTGGTTATAGCAACCTAGAGCTGGAAATCACAGGTGCTGGTAGTTCTGACCCAATCAGACCTCAAAGATGGGCATAGAATGGTCGTGTTTTTTCAACCAAAAGACACGATTTTATGAGCTGAGAAAATATCATACACTGTAGGACATTGATTTTTTCAAGGTTCATCAAACCATGCCTACATGTCATAACTCGCACGACCCAAGAGCCGATTCCCACTAACCATACCATTCAGATCACATTTAGTTTCACAAAAAATGCAAATATATATATATATATAGAGAGAGAGAGAGAGAGAGAAAGAGAGAGAGAGAGAGAGAGAGAGAGAGAGAGAGCATGGAGACTTGACCAAATCTTACCCCTTTTATTTGTTAGATAATTCAAAGTATATATTACACTACAGTTGTTACCTGACATTGATTTTTAGAAATTATGTAGTATTTTTTGTTGCTTATTCGTAATCAATTCAAACATAATACATAGATGTTTAAATATTTGATTTTTTTAAAAAAATTATTTGTAAAACTTGTGCTTTATCCTTCCACACTAACGTTTCATCCGTGCTTTTATTATATTGCAGCAGCTCGCTTAAAAGCTTTTTGCAGCATCATGCTACATTATCTCAGAGTAATATTAGTGGCATGTGCAACATATTTTAAGTAGCTTTCTAGTAAACCCCTGATACGGGGTAAGAAGGTGAAATTGTGATGGAATTCTTGGGAGCTACCTACCTACGTTTATATCACATTTAAAGAAAATGATTCCAAATGGCACAATTATTTAAAAAAAAAACATCCAACAACAACTTCAGCCTCTACTCTGGGAGAGGTATTATAAAGACAACTTAATTACTCCCTCACATTACCCTCTTCCATTTGTTTATGCACAGGTATGGTTCATGCAATGCTCGCATGCTTGGTGAATATATATTTGATATTTCTGAACAGTTTTAGTCCGGGTGTATTTGATCACATCTTACATTAGTCAGAATATTTACAACATTAACTATCTACAATGGAAACTAACGAACGTGTATATTTCTTCAACATTTAACTAGCTTTCTTCTTGAACAAGTGGCAGATCGCCCATGAGAAAGAATGACAACCCCATTATCTAGTTCAATCTTGCTACATCCAGCTTCCTTAACCAGCCCCTTTTCCTCACTAATCTTCTTGTATTGGCTGCCATATCCCACTTCCCAGCTGCAGCATATATGTTAGACAACAAATTGTAATTTCCACTACTGCTAGGCTCATGTTCAAGGAAATGATGAGCACCATTAGCTAAGCCAATATTGGTATAAGTCCTACATGCACTCAGTAACGGAGCCATTAAAGTGCCCTGGTTTTCTACGGGCACCGCTTGAATGATATTCCATGCCTCACCCAAGTAACCAGCACGACTAAGAAGATCAACCATGCATGAGTAATGTACGAATTTGGGCTCTACCCTGTAATCATTCTTCATAGAAGAAAAGCAGTTAGTATTCCAGTAAAGGCAACATCATCTGGCCTTACACCTTTTTTTATCATCGCAGAGAAGAGATCAATGGATTGCTTTACCTTCCCATGAATTGCATATCCTGCAGTCACAAGCTGATAACATATTTATAAATGTAACTGGATCAGGTCTGATTCTCTCTAGCAGCACTTTGTAGTAAAGACTGAAAGCCTGATGAAACTTTCCAATCTTTGCATACCCACCAATGATTGTGGTCCAAGAAACAACTGACCTTTCCGCCATCAGATCAAACAAGAGGCGAGCAGAATCCACAGCCCTGAACTCAATGTACATATTCATAATTGAGTTACACCACCAAATCTAAATCAAGTCCCATTTCATCCCGTAGCAATGAATAGAAGTGCCAACTCGCAACCACTCACACCTACAACAGCCAGCTGTAATGGTCACTAAGGTGCTTAAATTGGGTCTCAAATCACCCATCAGCATACTATTTAAAAACCCAAGTGCCAAACTGAGATCACCAACCTTGCAATAACCACCAACCATTGCGTTCCATGATACAATGCTTCTTTGGGGCATTTTATCAAACACTTGGCGCGAAGAGGCAAAGTCCCCAAGTTTCCCATACGTGTTAAGCAATGTAGTTTGCACAAAGAGATCACTCTCTAAACCCATACCAATGGAGTGGGCATGGACTTTCTTTCCATCATCCAGAAGGCCCAATTGAGCACAAGACTTGATGACAAAAGGGAAGGTGAAATTATCAGGACGGCAATCAGTTTTTAGCATCATGTAATAGAGATACAGAGACTTTCCATACAACCTATCTCGTGTATACTGTCGAATCAAACAGTTCCATGAAGAAGCAGATGCGCTGCTCAGCATTCTTCAGGATTCGGTTTGGATCTAGAAGCCCAATCTACTAGGAATAACAGAGATTACCTAATTTCAAATCTTCAATGGGCAGTATCATAGGGTTCTTGTACTCTTGCTATCTTAAGGTGATTCCTCATCACCTCGTTCTTAATTAAAGTTCATCTAATCTCCAAAAAAAAAAAAGTATCATAGTATTTTTTGAGTCGGATACAGATCTTAAAACTATTATGAGATCAAGCCAGATTTGTATTTGGAACTCGACCGAATCTTTATAAAACAGAGTGTAAAGTCAAGCATGATTTGACCCATATCCGACCAGTTTGTGACTCCGTTCTTGTTGGAAGTCAGCTTTCATAATCTGGGTTTGATTATCCAAATCTGATGAACAATATAACCTTAACAAATTGCAAATAGGGATGGCAGTGGACCCGGCCGGGGACGGGGGACGGGGGACAAGGTCTCCACCCCCGCCCCGTCTAAAAAAACTTTTAACCTCCATCCCTCTGGGGTGGGTGTGTGTGTGTGTGGGGTGGCAAGAATAAATAAATAAATAAAATTTCAAAAATGACACAAACATACAACCCTCCGCATCATCCGAACCACAGATCGAACCCGATCTCAACCATCATTTCCAAGGCGTTAAATCAAGCCCAAAAATGCACAAAATTTTGAAAAAAAAAACAAAACTATCAAAAACTCCGAAAATGCCATCAAATTAGCCTGTTTCCTCTCAAAACCTCATTTCATACACCAAATCAGGCATTCACAAAACAAATAACCAAAACAACAACAACTACAACTACGCCTTCATCCCAAAACAATTGGGGTCGGCGATATGAACCAAAAAAAAATCATTTTGGGTCTTCCACATGAATCCTTCTCCTCCAATCATTTCTATCCAATGCCATGTCCTCGGTGAGGTTCAAAGCATTCATATCCTTTCCTATCACCTCCATCCATGTCTTCCTAGGCCTACCCCGACCTCTTTTAACTAATATATTTTCCCATTTCTCCATCCTTCTAACTGGAGCCTCATTAGGCCTTCGCCGAATATGTCCAAACCACCGTAAATGATTCTCTCTCATCTTATTTTCAATGGGTGCAACGCCTACCTTCTTACGTATCTCCTCGTTCTGAATCTTATCTTTTATTGTATTTCCACACATCCATCTCAACATACGCATCTCAGCTACACTCATTTTTTGAATATGATGTCTCTTGGCAGCCCAACATTCTGTACCATATAGTAAAGCGGGCCTAATAGTCGTCCTATAAAACTTTCCCTTCAACCGCAATGGCATTCTACGATCGCACAACACTCTAGTTGCACTTTTCCATTTCATCCACCCAACCTTTATCCTATGATTTACATCTCCATCAATTTCTCCATACTTTTGAATGATAGATCCCAAATATTTGAAACAATCATCCACCGGTATTTCTTGCTCACCAAGCTTCACTATACTCCCATCACTACTTCGTTGCTTACTAAACCGACATTCCATGTATTCTGTCTTACTCTTACTCAACTTAAAACCTCTTGCTTCCAATGTCTGTCTCCATAAGTCTAACTTAGTATTAACCCCAGCTCTAGACTCATCAATCAAAACAATATCATCAGCAAACAACATACACCACGACACATTTTCTTGAATTGATCTCGTAAGCTCATCTATCACTATAACAAATAGGAAAGGGCTTAAAGCAGATCCTTGATGTAACCCAACCGTTATAGAAAAATTGGTTGTTACCCCTCTACAAGTGCGGACATTGGTTACTACTCCTTCATACATATCTTTAATTATACTAATGTACTTAAGAGAGACACCTTTCTTCATCATTGTCCACCAGAGAACGTCCCTAGGTACTCTATCGTATGCCTTCTCCAAATCAATAAAATCCATATGCAAATCTTTGTTCCTCTCTCTATTTCTCTCAATAAGTTGTCTAAGAAGATGTATAGCTTCCATAGTTGATTTTTCAGGCATAAAACCAAATTGATTTTCCGATATCATGACAACTTTCCTCAACCTAGACTCAATCACCCTCTCCCAAAGTTTCATAGTATGACTCATGAGTTTTATACCACGATAGTTTGTGCAATCTTGTATATCACCTTTATTCTTATATAGAGGCACCAAAGTACTCTTCCTCCACTCATTAGGCATCTTATTTGTCCGCCAAATCTTGTTAAAAAGATTTGTCAACCATTCTAAACCTTTCTCTCCCAAGCATTTCCAAGCCTCGATAGGTATACCATCTAGGCCAACTGCCCTTCTTGATTTCATTTTCTTCAAAGCCTCTGCAATTTCTTTCTTTTGAATCTTGCACATGAAGTCACGATTCATCTCATGAAAAGGAATGGACAAGTCTCCAAGATCCTGAGCATGCCTTTCATTAAATAGCTTATCAAAATAATCTTTTTATCTCTCCTTAATCTCCTCATCTTTGACTAAAACCCTTTGCGTTTCATCTTTGATACATCTAACCATACCCAGATCCCTCGATTTCCTATCTCTCATCTTTGCAAGCCTATAAATATCCTTCTCACTCTCTTTGGTATCCAACTTATCATAAACCTCCTTATATATCTTATCCCTCGCGTTCCGAACTACTTTTTTAGCTTCCTTCTTTGCTATCATATACTTCTCCAAATTCTTATTATCACGACTCTTACTTAGATTTCTATAACACTCTCTTTTAACCTTAATAGCTAATTTGACATCCTCGTTCCACCACGATGTATCCTTACCTAGCGGTGCACAGCCTTTAGACTCACCTAATACCTCCTTAGCCACCTTTCTCATGCCATCCGCTATCTTATTCCACATTGATTCTGAATTCTCCTCGAGACACCAATCAACTTCCTTAACTACCTGCTCTACAAACATTCCTTGTTTAGCTTCTTTCAGTGCCCACCACTTAATTCTAGGATCTATCATATGTCTATCCCTTTTGCGGCATTGTCTAATTCTAAGATCTAAAATTAAGACTCTATGTTGTGTAGCTACACTTTCTCCAGGTATAACCTTACAATCGATGCAACAACCCCTATCTCTCTTTCTAAGTAGGAAAAAATCTATCTGGCTCGTATTAACCCTACTTTTAAATGTTACTAAGTGAGACTCCCTCTTCCTAAACCAAGTATTTGCTAAGATCATATCATAGGACAAACCAAAATCTAAAATCCTTTCTCCACTTTCGTTTCTTTCTCCTATACCATAACCTCCATGGATACTCTCAAATCCATCCCTACTAATGCCTACATGCCCATTAAGGTCACCGCCGATGAAAAGCCTTTCTCCATAAGATATCCCTTGTACTACTCCATCTAAATCTTCCCAAAATTGACGCTTAATGAAATCATCTAAACCTACTTGAGGTGCATAAACACTAATAATATTAATAATATCCGTACCTAATACTAATTTAATAAGTAAAATCCTATCACCCTTCCTACGGACCTCAACTACATTATCTATAAACTCACGACTCATAACAATCCCTACTCCATTCATATTCCTATTTATTCCTGTATATCAAATCTTATATCCCCAAGGTTCTATCACTTTTGCTTTCTCACCTACCCATTTGGTCTCTTGTAGACATAAAATATCAATCTTTCTCCTACACATAACATCTACTAACTCTACCAACTTACCAGTTAAAGACCCTATGTTCCAAGTTGCTAACCTAATTTTATGGTCTTGGACTAACTTCTTTACCCCCACCCATCCAACAAAGTGAGGGAACCCTTGCCTATTTGACACCACACCCGGGCGCCGGTGTGACGCGTCGCTTCCGGGCGACAACCTAGCAACCCTTGCCCATTTATCACTGCCCTCGGGCCTATAGAGTATAGCGCGTCGCTCAGTAGGGAATGCCCCAACGAAATTCTCATATTGATTCATATTCATAGGGTATGACTAAGTTTTTATGTTGGCTGTCACAGGCCTACCGCAACCCTCCTCCTTTATCCGGGCTTGGGATCGGCAGTGTATAACTAAACAGTTATACACAAGCGGAGTTTAAAACAAATAACCAAAAATACACAAAATATATATATAAAAACAATTGCAAATAAAAAATAAAAAAAAAATCGTAAAAGAAGTCCAAAACCTAGCTCGATCGGTCACCGTCAACGATGAAAACTCCACAAAGAAAAAGGGAGGAAACTCCTTTTCCTCGACAGGAAGAGGGGGCGATCACGAGAAGCGAACACCTCTCTTTCTTATTTTTCGCAGAGAGGAGGAGGCGAATGCGGCAAAGGGAGACTCTCTCTCTCTCTCTCTCTCTCTCTCTCTCTCTCTCTCTCTCTCTCTCTTTGGGTGGCGAGTCGGTGACTGACTCTGTTTTTTGACTAATACGTTTAGGGTTAGTTAGTATATATAAATGTGATTTTTTTGTAATTTTATTACTTAGGTTAGGATATTTTAGTAATATTATTAATGGGGATGGGGCGGGGTTGAGGCAGGGCAGGGCGGGGAAAAGTGTAAGTCCATCCCCATTTCATGCCCTTTCCAAACGGGGCGAGGTGGGGCCCCGTTTCCCCCCGGTCCACTGCCATCCCTAGTTGCAAAGTAACACTGAATCCAGCAGGCAGAAGGGTTTGATGTTGGTATTATTTTTATAACCAGAACTTGAAAGAACTAATGAAGTATGAATAAACCAATTCAGATCGGTCATTTATCCAATACAAATCCATACAATTAGCATCCCTTGTCGTAGACATTTCTAAGCAAATTTAATCCAGTGGGTTCAATTCTAGATCCAACAGCAACGTAGTGAGACTTTAAGTGTGATTTACATCGATCAATCCACACTATTTCCAAAAAGAGTGTACAAATTACAATAAGGTCCGATCCGGAACCCAAAATGAAAATAAATGTGCCCATTATATAGGTGACGTTGAGGCATGTAGTCGGCTGCATGTACAATCTACTAGAATACGCCATTTTGTTTACATTTTTCCCTTTTTTTTATCCAAGGCTATGTGTATAGAATAGGTTTTGAAGCATGTGTTTGCATTGTGTAAGCAGAATTTTCAGAGGTTTCAAAACTCAAAGGCTTATAATGTGCCAAAAATATAGGAATCAATCCTTTCAACCCAAATCCAAAGCCTTATCCTTGGACATGGATCATAAAAAATTGGATTGTCCAATCAAATCGAACTTGGATTCCTAATGCAAGAGCGAAGCAGCAGACCTGGGTCCATTTAAATCCATTTGTATTTTTTTATTTTTAATTGTTATTTTGAAAATTTTTGTATTTGGCTAATTATATTGGATCCATATTTTATGATAAGTTTTATGTTTTTTAGAAGTTTATCGAAATAGGTAGTTTGTTTGATTTAGAATTAAGAAAGATTCATCTAAATAATGATAATATATCTTGGTAGCTTGGCAGTTCATTGGGATATCAAAATCAATTATTTTTATTTTTTCTTCAATTTCCAATTTATTTTCAATTTCTTTCTTATTTCCCAGAATTTCCTTTGATTCCCTGCTTTTTTCTTAGATAAATCTGTAGTTGGCAGAATTTTGTTGTAAATCTGAGATCAGATTTATATCAGTTGGTATCAAAGCAAGGGATCTTCCCTTTTACTTGTTCAATTGTGAATGTTTCCCGAGCCAATCCTGTCGAGTTTGAAATTTTCATCTTGTTTAACCCTGGAAATCCGGTTGTTCATGGCTCACACAGTTGGTATGATGTTTCCATGAATGGAACTGCATCGCTATTTTGCATTTGAGCAGCCCAACCGAGCATCTTTTAGAGGTGATCAAGTAGCATGGAGTATGTTTTTCGGCATTGAAGGAACGATGCACTCATTCCTTGAAAGTGTTGTCAAAGCACCAACTAGAGCCAGATGCCCACGAGCCTCGCAACCAGTAGCTAGAGCAGGCATGGTTGATGTTGGCCAAGTCGTTGAATGCCCTGTTGAGATAAACCACCGCAAGTGGTGGTGGTTACCCACGATGTGGATAACATCTTCACGGAAGATGCTCCTTCCTATAAACTCGCACAAAATCAGGGAGAACGGTTACGCAAACCGTTCCCACTCTGTGCCTATAAAGGGGTATCATGAGCGACCCCCAAAATACGACATATACAGAAAAATATGGTTATATAGGAAAAAATGAGAGCGACACCATGTTTTCTTTACTCACCTCTCCATTCAGAAGTTTTTTCATACGGGTGAGGGAACAGGTCCTGCTCACCGACTGCATACGACAGTCTGTGCTCGTAAAGGGTGCAGTCCTGCTGAGGAGAAGCCTTCCTCTGCTCCAGCCACCACCAGCGGCTTCCCCTACTCCAGTTGCCACCGCCTTCCATCGATCCCGTCTTTTTGACCGGTTCATTCAGTTTGGGGACCGGTTCGAGAGTCTTTTGACCGGTTCATTCGGTTTTGGGACCAGTTTGGGGGTCTTTTGGCCGGTTCATTCGGTTTTGAGACCAATTCGGGGATTCTTTTGACCAGTTCTTTACGTTTTGAGACTGTTTCAAGGAATTATGCCATTGGTTCAGATGTTTTATAGTCGGTTCATAAGGATTAAGAACTGATTCAATAAATTGGTGACTGGTTCAAGCTTTCATTTCATCGGTTTATCATTTTTTTGATATGGATATTATTTTTTTTCTTCAGTCTATGGGCATAAGCATTAAGTTACAGCATGTTTAAAGCGTTATTTTATTATTTTATGAATATTCAATATTGGCATTAAGGATAGTAAGATGATTTAGTGTATTCACGTCACCAAAGTGACTGAATATACGTATGTTGTCGAAAAATTTCTAGTACTATCATACAGTTTTAGCCAATATAAATATTGTACTTAGATTCGTGAAACGATAAACGACCCAAAGAAAGTTTTATCGTGTTTAAAATTTAAGTAGGCTAAAATAAGGTAAATGTGTCGAGATACATCGCTCATGTGTATCCAAAGGTACTTTGTGTTGATGGTCTAACTTCACAAGAACCATAGTTTTATCATATATGATCGGTAGGCGAAGTGGTTTCGCATGTTGGATCTCGTACCAAAGTAAGGCTTCAATGTCCCCCTACACTCGCCTGAAAATAAGCATATTAAGGGCCTTTATTCATTTGTTTTTTTATTAAGTTTTGTCTCGTACGAATGCCTTTTGATACATATCTTTTGTCGTACAGTTTCTATTCCTGTAATTTTATATGGCTCTAGCTATATTCTTTTTCTAGATAGATCAAACTTAAGTGATTGGAAATAGATTGTTCTATTTACATTAGGGTATATGGATTTAGATCTGGCCCTAAAGATAGGTGAACTCGCTGCCCTGACTGACCAAAGCACTGCTGATCAAAAGAGTGCTTTTGAGAAGTAGGAGCATTCAAATAGGCTTAACCTGTTGCTTTTGCAATCTATGATAGCTAAGAATATTTGAAGTGCTATCCTGCAATGCAGGATAGTGAAAGAATTTTTGAGTGCTATTGAAGCACAATTCATGAGTTCAAACAAAGCCAGTGCCAATACCCTGATGTCAAAGCTCATATCTATGTAATATACTAAAGGGGGAAACATCCGACAACACATTTTGAAGATGAGAAACATAGCGTCTCAGTTGAATGACATGAAGCTGACCATTTCTATTTTTTTCCTAGTGCATTTAGTTCTAGTGTCCTTACCCTTGGAGTATGGACCTTTCAAAATCTCTTACAACACACATAATGATGAATGGACGTTTAATGAACTTATGTCCAAGTGTGTTGAAAGGAGAGAAGGTGCAGAGTGCACATATGGCTTCTCATGTGAAGGGTGTTGGGACTTGCAGGATTACTTTAAATACAGGCGTAGATTTAGATCTTCATGATGTCTTTTATATTCCATCTATAGTAGAAACTTAATTTCAATTTCAAAATTAGATAAATTTGGATATTGTTTTAAGTTTGAAAATTCCAAGTTGTTCGTTTACAGAAATTCAATTAAAATTGGTTCTGCGTTAGTTTATGATAGTTTGTATAAATTGAACATGAAGATCCAAACTCAGAAGTCTTTGACTTCTGAATACGCATTGGTTGAGAATAAACGTAGTAGAATTAATGACAAATCCTACATGCTTTGGCATCAAAGGTTGGGTCATATATCTGAAAAGAGAATAAAGAGACTCGTAAATAAAGGGATCTTGAAATCTCTAGATTTTACCGACAATGACCTATGTGTTGATTGTATAAAGGCTAAGCATACAAACACATATAAAAAGGGCGTCAAATGCAGTAGTGCGATATTAGAGATAGTCCACACAGATGTATGTGGACCTTTTGCCCCCTGCTATACAGGCAAAAAATATTTTGCCACCTTTATTGATGACTATTCACGGTATATGTATCTCTACTTAATCTTTAAAAAATCAGATATTTTTCAGATGTTCAAGAAATTTAAGAAAAAAGTAGAGAAACAAACTGATAAAGTTATTAAAATAGTTAGGTCTGATAGAGGTGGTGAATATTATGGTAGGTTTACTGAGATGGTGCAAAGGGAAGGACCATTAGCGCGATTTCTAAAAAAAAGAAGGCATTGTGTCTCGGTATACCATGCCTGGTAGTATCTACCTGAATGGTGTAGCTGAAAGTTGAAATTGTACGCTTAAAGAAATGGTTAGGGCTATGTTGAATTATTCAACACTTCCTATGAAATTGTGGGGTGAAGTCTTAAGGACTGTTGTGCATATTTTGAATAAGGTTCCTACAAAATCTGTGCCTAAAACTCCCTACGAGTTGTGGTCAAGTAAGAAACCATCACTGTCTTATATGCACATATAGGGATGTCATGCAGAGGCTAAGTTGTATAACCCCCACATTAAAGCCTTTGATCTAAGAACAACCAGTGGATATTTCATTGGTTATCCAGAAAGATCAAAAGGATGCAGGTTTTATTGCTCATCTCACTCACCACAAATTGTTGAAACGGATAAGGCTAAATTCTTAGAATATGGTTCAGTAGGATTAAGTGCAATTCAAAACCTTGGTTTTGAGGAAGTACATGATCTAGTTTCATCACCTGTTAAGGAAAATACCGAAAGATACCACATTATTATTCCTAATAATGGTGTGGTTGATCACACGGTTGTTGATACACAAATCCAAAGTGAGCCTATTGTGGACAATGCTGAAGAGCATGAACAGGCGGATCAGGTTCAATCTGAACCTGAAGAACGACTTGTTTGAAGATCCATAAGAATTAGGAGATCTGTCATACATCCTAATTATGTGGTGTACCTTCAGAAGTCTGGTGATTTCATAGATATAGATGATGACCCATTGACTTTTATGGAAGCTGTTGAAAGCAAATAATTTACGCATTGGATAAAAGCTAAGAAAGAAGAGTTGGACTCTATGGCTAATAATCAAGTGTAGAATCTTGTCAAGTTACCTAAGGGAGTAAAACCCGTAGGGTGTAAATGGGTCTTTAAGACCAAAAAAGACTCCAAAGGTAACATAGAGAGACATAAGGCAAGATTGGTTGCTAAAGGATTCACCTAGATGGAGGGCATTGACTATAATGAGACATTTTCTCCAGTCTCAACTACATCAATAAGGATAATTTTGGCCCTCGTAGCTCATTATGACTTAGAGCTACATCAGATGGATGTGAAAACAACGTTCCTCAACGGGGATCTAAATAAAGAGGTATACATGGAACAACCTCTCGGTTTTTCTAAAGATAATCGTTTGGTTTACAAGCTTAACAAATCAATATATGGACTTAAACATGCTCTCGATAGTGGTATATTAAATTTTCCCAAGTCATTGTGACTTTCGGGTTTACAGAAAACATTATTGATCAATGTATATACCTTAAGGAAAGTGAGAGAAAGTTCATTATATTGATATTGTATGTGGATGACATTTTACATGCAACCAATAATATAAAGTTGCTTTCAGAGACAAAATAGTTTCTTGCATCACATTTTGATATGAAAGATATAGGTGAGGTTGCTTATGTTCTTGGCATTGAGATCCGTTGAGACAGAACAAAAGGTTTTCTAGGCCTCTCCCAAAGATCCTACATAAATAAGGTGTTAAAGCGATATGGGATGGAGAATTGTTCTCCTAGTTCAATACCCATATCAAAAGGTGACAAGCTGAGCCTAAAAGATTGTCTACAGGATGATGTTGACAAAGCACAAATGAGTGCTTATCCATATGCATCAGTTGTTGGCAGCTTGCAATATGCGCAGACTTGTTCTCATCCAGATATCTCTTTCGCAGTAGGGGTGCATGGTAGATTTCAGTCTAACCCAAGCATACCCCATTAGAAGGCTGCTAAAAAAGTCTTGCGGTATCTACAAGGGACAAAAGACTATATGTTGATATATCATAATGTTGATCACCTTGAGGTCATTGGCTACTCAGATGCGAACTTAGGAGGATGCCTTGATAATAGAAAGTCTACTACTAGGTACGTCTTCTTACTTGTTGAGGGCGTGATCTCTTAGAGGAGTGGGAAGCAGACGACCACTACTGCTAACACCATGGAGGCAGAATTCATAGCATTGTACGAGACTACCTTGTAGGCCATATGGTTGAAGAACTTCATATCATAGTTAAATGTGGTTGATTCCATTGAGAAGTCACTAAAGGTCTACTACGATAATGAAGTTGCAGTGTCTTTTTCGAACAACAAAAAAAGTACTATGTCATGCAAGCATATGGAGCTAAAGTATTTTGTTGTTAAAGAAAGGACAGAGAATCATCTAGTGCATATTGTCAATATTGGTACCAAAGAGATGGTTGTTGATCCTCTTACTAAAGGGCTACCACCGGGATTATATTTTAAACATGTATTGAGGATGGGCTTATCAAACTCTTTTTAACATATGCATATGAATGAAGTGATCACATTCAGTTCATTGATTTTCGTTATTACTTATTTATTGTTAATCTCATAAGGATTAGAGATTCAACTAAGGACCTATAGAATAGATTATAAAGGCCAATCTATTCATCAAGTCATTCTCATAAAGTTTTCTGGTTAAGGGTTTATCGTTGGAACAAGTGGAAGAATGTTGGGATAAACCACCGCAAACGGTGGTGGTTACCCACGATGTGGATAACATCCCCACGAAAGATGCTCAATTTGATAAACTCCCACAGAATCAGGGGGAATGGTTACGCAAACCGTTCTCACTCTGTGCCTATAAAGACGGTATCATGAGCGACCCCCAAAATATGGCATATACAAAAAATATATAGTTATACAGGAAAAAACGAGAGAGACAATAGGTTTTCTTTGCTCACCTCTCCATTCAGAAGTTTTCCATACGGGTGAGGGAACAAGTCATGCTCACCGACTGTAAGACCCACAATTTTTTTGAGAAAAGTATTCGAAATATAGTGGAATTTCAAATATATATATATATATATATAACCTAGAACGAATATACATATATACATCTATTCATTAGAATTGAACCATTGAGATTTTTTTTTTTTTAAAAAGGAGCGTGAATTTAGGTGGACCGTCCATCTTCCCCTCTTAATCCCAATCATCCAATACAAACCCTAAGTTATAAAAGGTTTTGAGAAAGGAGAAGAGAGAGAAACACTAGCCAATTTTGGCTTCTCTCTCTCCTCTCTCCCACCGGTTGTACGTGGAGGCTTGAGGGTGCGCCATTACCTTCTTCCTTGAGCTCTTGTATAGCGTGAGGTACCACGTAGGGACTTCTCCCTACACTTCCAGCCAAGAGAAGCACTCATCCTTCCGATTCTCCTCTTCAAGCAAAGGTGAGTTTATCTTCTCTATGCTTTAACATTTTCTTCTTTTTTTTCCTCCTTTGGAAATGCATGCATGCCATGACCGAATGCCATGAAGCTTAGTACTCTTCTTGCATTCGATGAAATGCAAGGGGTTTGGGCAGATTAGATAGTGCATATGCTTATTCTTGCATTTTCCCACCATTTTTGTGCACACACGCCTCACCTACTAGTTGTTTTGCTTTTTTTTTTTTGGTTTCCCGATTGTGGCTGGGTTTTCATGGCTTCTTCATGGCTGTGTGGAGCCCAGCTAGAGGGGTAGAATGGGGTAGGTGGATGAAACACACCCTTGCTGCTGAAAGCAAGGGG
Source organism: Nuphar pumila (assembly GCF_984573655.1). Classification (NCBI taxonomy): domain Eukaryota; kingdom Viridiplantae; phylum Streptophyta; class Magnoliopsida; order Nymphaeales; family Nymphaeaceae; genus Nuphar; species Nuphar pumila. The sequence goes on along the minus strand of NC_143262.1, from coordinate 29,844,066 downwards.
TTGTTGTTCCAGCACCCCCACCTTCTTTGTTTTTCATTAGGTGGCAGCCGACTGTGGAAGGGTGGAGGCCGAGCCTCCTCTCTTCTTCCTTTTCCCCTTCCACCATGGATGCAGCCCTATTTCTGGGTAGTAGAGGTTCAGACCTGGTCTGGTTGCAGCAGGTGACCCAGGTCGACCACACTCGTGTCAGTCTGCCCCCTCCCCCCCCCCCCCTCCTCTCTCTCTTTTTCCTTTCTTCCGCCCCTACTTCCTTTCTTTTGAGTGCAGTCGTGCCTGGCTACATGCCAGGCGAGTGCTTGGGTATGGCCAGCACTCTGTGCAAGGGCTGTGTCCGGGTCCCTAGCACCTAGGACAACTCCTCCCTTCCACTATAGTAGCTCTGGTGTACCGGGCGCCATGTTGTAGTCATGGCAGGCAGGATGGTCCAGCCCAGCACAGCACCAACCTGTGCACCGTGTGTGTCAGGCTGCATGCTGGGCTGGCAACATCACCCTTGGTCTAGGCCACCCTAGCTTAGACCAGGGTGTGGTCATTTTCAGACCAGAGTAGGTCTGGTCCCACCGGAACTAGACCTAGCAGCACCCGGTCTCAAGTTGGGCACCTGGACAATCATTGTCTGGGGCAGTCTTTTGCAGGCCGCAAGGCAACACCGTGCTTGTGATACACCTGCACTCTTTTCCCTTTCGGTTGGTGGCCTGTCAGGCTGCTACTGCACAGCCTGCAGCAGGCCCAGTTCCTTGTGTTGGGGAGCGTTCTGGCCTGCAAATGGGGCTGCAGTCTCTACCGTTGCGGGTCAGCCTTGGGCAGCCCTGCAGACTGCGAACTACTTTTGTCACCTATTTGTTGTTGTTATGGCAGCATGTCGCTTGCGTTCTGTGGCAACTAAATGCTGCCCCATTTTCTCAGGTTTTGGCAATATGTTTGGTGGCTTTCGTTTCACACATGAGTGTTGTATATGCAAGACACTTTTGTTGGGTTTCATTTTTGCATTTGTTACGACACAAACCAACTCGTAGAATGGATGATTCTCACAAATTTTGGTGGCATAAATTTGTAGCCACCATGGCTGCGATATGTGGTCCCTCGCATCGATACTAGTATATGTTTGTAGAAGCACGATGGCCACCATTCAAATCTTCGCAAAGAATAGCATGTCAAAGTAATTCTCGCAAATAGGTTACACAATGTTATCATACATCACTTGCACATCATGACACATGCATGAGAATCTTTTGTTAAATCGCGTACGAATGATGGCAAAATGAAAGAAATGCATTACGAGTATGTGAACCGCCTTTGCACTTAATGGCATCAAACTCGATGCAAAAAGGCATATGATGTGACTCAAAATTGTAAATGCTTATTTGATCATAATTGCAAAATAATACGTAATAATGAGTAGTTGTCTTAGGTATCAATTGTTGTCGCTCAATTACACTCCTCACTTGCACATCATGACACATGTATGATAACCTTTCGTTAAATCACGTAAGAGTGAGGGCGTAATGAAAAGAGTGTGTTGTGATTATGCGAATCACCCTTGCACTTAATGATGCCAAATATGATGCAAAAAGGCATGTGATATAATGCATAATTGTAAATGCTTATTTTGTCATAATTGTAAATAATACGCAAAAATATGTAGTTGGCTTACGTATCGAATATTTTTGCCTACTTACACTTCGCACTTGCACATGTTGACACAAATGCAATATAAAATGTATATGGCATGCGTAGTTAATGCAATTTACATCTTAGCATGTATGCGAAATTGATCGAAACATGTTTGAGTAAGTTAGAAATTTCACACATTTTGACACATCATGTCACTGAACTAAAACGTGTTGAATTAAGCTAGTTTGTATATCAAGTATCTTATTCTGCAAAAAGTTCCTATCATGCAATAGATGTTTAATAGAATTGTGTGCATTTATAGTTGACACATGATGCACACTTGATACTTGGTTTGTCCCGAATGACAAGGGAACATGAACATCACAGTAGGGTTATGACACTTGTTTTGCATATTTGGATGCTTGTTTGAAACTCCGTGGCGAGTTGTGTTAGGCCATGTTCGTGAGTAAAGCTCACTTGTGCTCGTTGTGTCATAAACCCCTAAATAATGAATGTGTGATGGTCGCCTTCACAGGTGAAGAGCTCTTTTGAGGCTGTAAGAGGCTAGAGCACGTGAATGGGCAGGCTAGACCATGAGTGTTGTTCATGTTGCCTTACGGGGAACACAAGGCTAGATAGTCCTAAGTACCTTGAAATGAGAGAATGTTTACTAACTGAAGCCCTAAAAAGATAAACTGCCATGTTACCCATTCACAAAATGGTTTACCTTTGAGAGGGTAGATGGTACAACCTTTAGTGACCGGTCGATTTCACGACACGTTTAAAGAGCAAAGGCGTCCTTTGACCTCCAGTCACTCAGAGTTAAGGAGGTCAAGGTGACCTATTGAGATACCTCAGCTACTGCAGTAGTGTGGATTGTAATCCGTCACTTATGCGAGATTTTCTCTCAGCTATGAGCCGCCTTCATGAGGTTTACTTGGTCTGTAGATACTCTGGTTATTACATAACATAGAATAATAAATACTGGTGGTATTTTTCACATACCCAAAGGAGTAATCAAGACAGAACAATTAAACTAACTTGCTTATGAAATAATGCTTATGTCGTAGTTCAATTCTTAGTTGTTTAACTGCTTAGTTGTTTAGATGCTTATTGTTCTTTACTTGTTACTATTGCACTTAACTAATTATTTTAAATGTTTCTAATTGTTCCATCATGCTAAAGTTACTTATGTCATTATGATGGTTAGCCCTATTGATATATGCATTCCTGTCATTACTGCTTTGTTTTTATAAATGTATAGTTGAAGATATCACCTCACCAACTCGCAAGAGTACTGACCTCGTTTCATGGAGATACAGGTGATGACTGCTAGGGTGTGATCACGATGACTGCACGATAGAGGCTCAAGACCCACACTTTAGACTTGCACGGTCTTGGCAGTTGGTTTGGAAAATCCTCAATTTTGTTTTGGGAGACCCTTTTGTAAATGAGTTGATGTATATCATTGGTCTCATTTTATAAATTCAATGTGGAATGAAATGTTTCTTTTTGTTATTCACTCTATAATTTGCTCAAATTTTCCAACTGATTTCCCTTATGGTTTTTCTGCTTGCATAATGTTTTCAAAAAAAAAAATCATCTAAAAATCCAAGGATTTTACAAGTTGGGATTTTGGGGCGTTACAAATCTTGGAATCAGAGCGATGTTTAAAGTGTGGTTCCAAACTCTGCGTGCATCGTTCATCGCACTATAAGTATGGTTAATTTAGTAAATTTTATTTTTTAATATTGATTACTATTTTATTTAGTTTTGCATGCATAATTAGATGTATGGTTTGTTAGATATTGTCGAAAATGAGACCTTTACACCAGTAGGAAGGAAAAATGGTCACCTTGATATGAATATTTTGTTAGAACACTGAGTCAATGTTCGTTTTTGTTTTTTAACGTAGTTGGATATATTTTTGTAACTCTGTCATAGTAAAAAGGGTATTTTGGCTTGATATGTAATGAAATGCATGAACCTATTCTCTTATGAATAGGAATCATGTTTCAGACTTGTTCTTTTGCTTATACAAGGCTTTTCTTGTTTAAGATGGCCTGACGAGAGCGTTGCAACAACATCATGGATACCCTCAACAACCTAGCAGAGATTGTTGGTTGTCAAGCGGAGACCATGCATACAATGGGTGACAATCTTCAGCAAGCCATCCAGGGATGAGAGACTCCTACTCTGACTTCAGCTACGACGGTACCATATAAGCAATTCATGGGTATGAACCCTCCATCTTTTGATGAAAAGTCTACTCCCGAGGTAGCAGAAGATTGGGTCTGTGAGATCGAGCGGATCTTTCATCTACTACAAGTCAGTGATGATCGAAAAGTGGATTTTGGAACCTACCAACTCCGTAAAGATGTTGAAAGGTGGTGGGTGACTACCTTAGAAGTCAAATTTGCGAATGGAGCTGTCACGTGAGAGCAGTTTGTGGAGGTTTTCTATGTGGTGTACTTTTCGATGCATGAGCGAAGCTAAAAGATGCAAGAGTTTCTTGACCTTTAGCAAGGGAACTCTACACTAGCAGAATATGTCATGAAGTTCAGAAGTCTGGAACGCTATTGTCCCAATGTCTACATCACCGAGAAGGACCGAGCGATGAAGTTTGCTCACAGATTGAAGCCTGCTCTTCGTACGAAGGTTTACACACGTGCACCCAAGACCCTTGGTGAGGCCCTAGAGACGGCCACTCTTTTAGAGCAGGATTGATCTGAATCCCAGAAGATGCAACCATTCAGAGAAAATCAACATTTAGGCCAAAAGAGTTGGCCTAAGAAGAGACATTTCCAGAAGAACCCCAGTGGAAAGAAATTCACTCCACCAGTGAAGAGAAACCGACCTCAAGGCAACAACAATCAGTATTAGAATCGCCAGCACCAACACTACCATTAGTAGCAGAAGTCAGTGGCAACACCAGGTTGCCCGAAATGTTTCGTTGACCATCCTGGCCGATCGTGTCCTCGCGACACCAGAGGATGTCTGTATTGTGCAAGATGGGCCACTACATCAAGGACTGCTGAAAGAAACAGTCAGATGACATAAAGGGGAACACCCCAGAAGCATCACAACTGACGTATTAGTGACTGCCTCAGCAGCAGCAATCTTATCAGCAGAAGGCGGGCAGTCAGAAAACAATGGCGGAATGAGCATACACGACTACTGTAGAGCAAGTGACTAAGGGAGAATTGATCCAAGGTACTATACCAGTCGCTGGATAAACGACTTTTACCTTATTTGATTATGGTGCTTTCCATTCGTTTATTTCTGTTAGATTTGCTAGAACTTTGCCTATGTATGTTAAACCGTTGAATTACACGTTGGAGGTCTATACTCCAACTAGTGATCAGTCCTTATATGTTTTGTATATTCTGAGTATCGAGGTGTCTGTGGCAGAACAAAACTTGCCAGCTGACATAATCCTACTAGATATGATCGAGTTTGATGTCATTCTAGGCATGGATTGGTTGTTTGAGTATCACACTCAAGTCTTGTGCAGAGAAGGCAATGTCGTTTTATATCAGCCTGATCATCCAGTTTTGGAAATCAGACTCTCTTGACCTATTCAAGACAGTTGTTTGATTTCATCTTTCAAAGCTTAGAAGTATTTGCAGAATGGGAGTACTGTGTTTTTGGTCAGTATCACCTCAATTGAACCAGAAATAGTCCCTATTGAGAACTTAGACGTAGTTTGGGAGTTTTCTGATGTGTTTAATGAGAAATTGCCCGAATTACCTCCAAAGTGTGAGATCGAGTTTTGTATCAAGTTATTGCCTGAAACAACTATGATTTCGAAGGCACCATACCGTATGGCCTCAACAGAACTCGAAGAACTGAAGTGTTAGTTGGGAGAGTTGATGGAACAAGGATTCATCAGACCTAGTGTATTTCCATGGGGTGCACCTGTTTTGTTCGTCAAGAAAAAGACAAATCCATGAGGTTGTGCATTGACTACAGAATGCTCAACCAAGCGATGATTAAGAACAAATATCCATTACCAAGAATCGAAGATCTTTTTGATCAGTTGCAAAGAGCGAAGATATTCTCGAAGATCAACCTCAAATCGGGTTATCATCAACTCTGAATCAAGGAGGAAGATGTCTTGAAGACAATATTTCGAACTAGATACGGGTTGTATGAGTTCGTAGTGATGCCATTTGGGCTCACTAATGCACCGACAACATTCATGGATTTGATGAATTGGATGAATCAGATCTTCTGTCGATTTGTGGACACCTTTGTGATTGTGTTCATCGACGATATCTTGATCTACTCAGAGAGTTCTGAGCAGCATCAAGAGCATTTGTGTATCATCTTAGGAGTACTTCGGGAGCACAAATTATTTGCCAAGTTCTCTAAATGTGAGTTTTGGCTCAGGCGAGTCATATTTTTGGGTCACGTGATATCCAGTGATGGAGTGTCAGTTGATCCAACAAAAGTTGAAGCCGTATTAGATTTGAAGCAGCCTCAGACTGTTACCGATATCTGAAGTTTTCTTGGATTAGCTGGGTATTACCGACGTTTTATTCAGGATTTCTCCAGAATTGCACTACCATTGACAAAGCTTTTGCATAAAGGCGTCAAGTTTGAGTGGACTGACTCATGCAAAGAGAGCTTTCAGATCCTGAAGACGAAGTTGACGACCTCTCAGATGTTAGCTTTACCTTCTGGCAGAGGTGGTTTTATGGTGTACATAGACGCCTTAGGAACATATTTGGGTTGCATGCTAATGCAGCATGGCCGAGTTATCGCATATGCATTAAGACAGTTGAAGGTTCATAAGAAGAATTATCCAACTCATGACTTGGAGTTAGCAATAGTAGTGTTCGCCTTGAAGTCTTGGTGACATTATTTGTATGAAGATACGTTCAAGGTCTTTTCTGACCATAAGAGTCTCAAATATTTATTTTCTCAAAAGAAATTGAATATAAGGCAGCGTTGTTGGCTCAAGTTTATCAAGGATTACGAGTTCACATTGTCTTACTACACTGGTAAGGCAAACGTCATGACATATGTGCTTAGTTGCAAATCGAGCAGTGTTCTGGCTAGTCTGGTGTGAAGCTAGAAGTTGATTGAAGATTTTGTGGCTTGGAAGTCATTTTCGATTGGAGGTGAAACTATTAGATTGTCTGGTTTGACTATTCGATCAGAGTTTTTGCCTAAGATCATTGAGGCACAGAAGCAAGACACACGTTACGAGAAGTTCATAGTTTGAGCATGTGAAGAGGGCTCAATTTTTCATGTTGATAATGATGGTAGTATTCATATGAAGCATCGATTTTGGGTGCAGATGACCCTGAGTTAAAGAAAGAGATTCTTGATGAGGCACATCTATCGAAGTACACAGTTCATTCTGGTGGTACTAAGATATTCAAGGATCTTCAGCAAAAGTATTGGTGAAACAGTATGAAGTAAGAAGTAGCAGCATATGTATTAAGGTGTTTGACTTGTCAGTAAATCAAGATCGAGCACCAACATCCCAGAGGTTCCATGCAGAGGATCGAGATTCTTCAATGGAAATGAGAAGATGTTACTATGAATTTCATGGTAGGTTTACGGTAAACCAGACGGAAGCACGATGCGATTTGGGTAATTATGGACAAACTCACCAAGTCTGCTAATTTCTTACCTATCGGGATTAGTCAGTCGCTTGAAAGTTTAGCCGAGTTATATATCTGAGAGATTGTACAATTACATGGTGTATCGATGTCCATTATTTCGGACCATGATCCTAGATTCACGTCGCGACTATGAGGACAGTTACAGTCAGCTTTGGGAACAAGGTTGAAGTTCAACACTGCTTTTCACCCTCAGACTGATGGACAGTCAAAAAGAATAATGCAGACATTAGAAGATATATTATGAGCTTGTATGCTCAATTGGAAAGGTGAATGGGATACACACTTGTGTTTAGTCGAGTTTGCCTACAATAACAGTTATCACGCTAGTATCGGGATGGCTCTATACGAAGCCTTGTATGAGAGACCTTGCCGATAACCGTCATATTGGGATGATATCAGTGATAGATCTAGTGAATCGTCGATCGTTCTTCAGCACTACACTCAGCAAGTGCAGAAGATTCGAGAGCGTTTGAAGGCAACTCAAGATAGATAGAAGAGTTACACCAATAAGAGACGACGAGAGCTTCATTTTGATGTTATCGATATGGTTTTCATGAAGGTATCACCAATGAAGAGTGCCTTTTGTTTCAAAAAGAAAGGAAAATTGAGTCCTAGATACGTTAGACCGTTCAAGATTCTTGAGAGAATCAGATAAGCAACTTATCGGGTTAAGCTACCTCAGCAATATGCCCAGATTCATAATGTTTTTTATGTGTCGATGTTAAGGAAGTACATTTCTGATCCATCACACATCATCTGATACGAAGACATAGAAGTACAAGAAGATCTGACGATAGCCAAAGCCTATCGAGATCGTTGATCGTTGAGATCAAGTTTGAATACCAAAATCATTCTGTTGGTTAAAGTGCGTTGGCAACACCATGGCATCGAAGAATGCACATGGGAGCCTGAAGTAAGCATGAGGGAGAAATACCTTGATGTCTTTGTTGACTGATGTTTGTGATTTCGCAGATGAAATTCCTTTTCAGGAGGGTAGGGTGAAAGACCCACAAATTTTCTGAGAAAATTATTCGATTTATAGTGAAATTTCAATATATATATATATATATATATTCATTAGAATTGAACCATTGAGATTTTTTTTTTTTTTTAAAAGGGGCGTGAACTTAGGTGGACCATCCATCTTCCCCTCTTAATCCCATTCGTCCAATACAAACCCTAAGTTATAAAAGGTTTTGAGAAAAGGAGAAGAGAGAAAAACACTAGCCATTTTTGGCTTCTCTCTCTCTTCTCCTCTCTTCTCTCTCCCACCGGCTGTGCGTGGAGGCTTGAGGGTGTGACATTACCTTCTTCCTTGAGCTCTTGTGTAGAGTGAGGTATCACGTAGGGACTTCCCCCTGCACTTTCAGCCAAGAGAAGCTCTCATCCTTCCAGTTCTCCTCTTCAAGCAAAGGTGAGTTTATATTCTCTATGCTTTAACGTTTTTTTTTTCTTTCCTCCTTTAGAAATGCATGCATGCCATGACCGAATGCCATGAAGCCTAGTACCCTTCTTGCATTCGATGAAATGCAAGGGGTTTAGGTGGATTATATAGTGCATATGCTTATTCCTGCATTTTCCACCATTTTTGTGCACACACGCCTCACCTACTAGTTGTTTTGTTTTGTTTTGTTTTTTGGTTTCCCCATTATGGCTGGGTTTCCACGGCTTCTTCATGGCTGTGTGGAGCCCAGCTAGAGGAGTAGAATGGGGGTAGGTGGCTGGAACACACCCTTGTTGCTGGAAGCAAGGGGTTGTTGTTCCAGCACCCCCACATTCTTTGTTTTTCATTGGGTGGCAGCCGACTGTGGAGGGGTGGAGGTCGAGCCTCCTCTCTTCTTCCTTTTCCCCTTCCACCACGGTTACAACCCCATTTCCGGGTAGTAGGTGTTCAGACCAAGGTCTGAACCACTCGATTCAAACCTGGTCTGGTTTCAGCAGATGACCCAGACCGACCACACTTGGGTCAGCCTGAGCCCCCTCTCCCTCTCTCTTTTTCCTTTCTTCTGCCCCTACTTCCTTTCTTTTGAGTGTAGCGGCGCCTGGCTACATGCCAGGCATGTGCTTGGGTTTGTCCAGCACCATGTGCAGGTACTGTGTCCAGGTCCCTAACACCCGGACCAACTCCTCCCTGCCACTACAGCAGCCCTGGTGTAGCGGATGCCCTGCTGTAGTCGTGGCACGCAGGATGATCCATTCCAGCACGACACCAGCCTGTGCACCCTGTGTGTCAGGCTGCATGCCGGGCTGGCAGCATCACCCCTAGTATGAACCACCCTGGCTCAGACTAGGGTGTGGTTGTTTTCATACCAGAGTAGGCCTGGTCCCACCTGAACCAGAGTAGGTCTGGTCACCCGATCTCAAGTTGGGCACCCGGACAGTCACTATTCGGGGCAGTCTCTTACAGACTGCAAGGCAGCACCGTGCTTGCCCTGCACCTGCACTCTTTTCCCCTTCGGTTGGCGGCCTGTCAGGCTGCTACTGCACAACCTGCAACATGCCCAATCTCTTGTGTTGGGGAGCGTTCTAGCGTACAAATAGGTTGCAGCCTCAATCATTGTGGGTCAGCCTTGGGCAGCACCACTCTGCAGCCCTGCGGACTGCAAACGTGGTCTGCTTTTGGCACCCATTTGTTGCTGTTATGGCAGCATGTCGCTTGTGTTCCATGGCAGTTGAATGAAGCCCCATTTTCTCAAGTTTTGGCAATATGTTTGGTGGCTTTCGTTTTACGCACAAGTGTTGTATGTGCAAGGCACTTTTGATGGGTTTCATTTTTTTGTTTGTTACGACACAAACCAACTTGTAGAATGGATGATTCTCGCAAATTTTGGTGGCATAAATTTACAGCCACCATGGTTGTGACATGTGGTCCCTCGCATCAATACTAGTATATGTTTGTAGAAGAGCGATCGCCACCATTCAAATCTTCGCAAAGAATAGTGTGTCAAAGTAATTCTTGCAAATAGGTTACGCAATGTTATCACACAACACTCGCACATCATGACACATACATGAGAATCCTTCAATAAATCATGTGCGAATGATGGCAAAATGAAAGAAATGCGTTGCGAGTATGCAAATCGCCTTTGCACTTAATGGCATCAAATGTGATACAAAAAGGCATGTGATGTGACTCGAAATTGTAAATGCTTATTTGATCACAATTGCAAAATAATACGTAATAATGAGTAGTTGTCTTAGGTATCAATTGTTGTCGCCCAATTACACTCCTCACTTACACATCATGACACATGTATGATAACCTTTTGTTAAATCGCATAAGAGTGAGGGCGCAATGAAAAGAGTGTGTTGTGATTATGCGAATCACCCTTGCACTTAATGATGCCAAATATGATGCAAAAAGTCATGTGATATAACGCACAATTGTAAATGCTTATTTTGTCATAATTGTAAATAATACACAAAAATATGTAGTTGGCTTACGTATCGAATATTGTTGCCTACTTACACTTCGCACTTGCACATGTTGACACAAATGCAATATGAAATATATGTGACATGCGTAGTTAATGTGATTTACATCTTAGATATGTGTGAAATTGATCGAAACATATTTGAGTAAGTTAGAAATTTCACACATTTTGGCACATCATGTCACAGAACTAAAACGTGTTGAATTAAGCTAGTTTGTATATCAAGTGTCTTATTCTGCAAAAAGTTTCTATCATGCAATAGATGTTTAATGGAAATGCGTGCATTCATAGTTGACACATGATACACACTTGACACTTAGTTTGTCCCGAATGACAATGGGACATGAACATCACAGTAGGGTTATGACACTTGTTTTGCATATTTGGATGCTTGTTTGAAACTCTGTGGCAAGTTGTGATGGGCATTGGGCTCTGTTCGTGAATAGAGCTCACTTATGCTTGTTGCGTCATAAACCCCTAAATAATAAATGTGTGATGGTTTCCTTCACAGGTGAAGAGCTCTTTTGAGGTCGTGAGAGGCTGGACCACGTGAATGGGTGGGCTATACCATGAGTGTTGTTTGTGTTGCCTTGTGGTAAACACAAAGCCGGATAGGCCTAACTACCTCGAAATAAGGAAAAGTTTACTAACTGAAGCCCTAAAAAGATAATCCACCTTGTTTTCCATTCACAAAATGGTTCACCTTGGAGAGGGTGGATGGTACAACCCTGAGTGATCGGTCGATTTCACGACATGTTTAAGGAGCAAAGGCGTCCTTTGACCTCCAATCACTCAAAGTTAGGGAGATCTAGGTGACCTATTGAGGTGCTTCAGCTACTGCAGTAGTGTGGATTGCAATCTGTCACCTATATAAGGTTTTTTCTCGGCTACGTGTTGCCCGCATGAAGTTTACTCGGTCTGTAGGTACCCCAGTTATCACATAACATAGAATAATAAATGATGGTGGTATTTTTCACAGAACGCGAGGTTTCTTCGCGTACCCGAAGGAATAATCAAGATAGAATAATTAAACTAGATTACTTATAAAATAATGCTTATGTCATAGTTCAATTCTTAGTTGTTTAACTGCTTAGTTGTTTAGATGTTTATTGTTCTTTACTTGTTACTGTTGTACTTAACTAATTATTTCAAATGTTTTTAATTGTTCCATCACGCAAATGTTACTTATGTCATTATGATAGTTAGCCCTATTGATATCTGCATTCCTGTCATTACTGCTTTGTTTTCATAAATGTATGGTTGAAGATATCTCTTCACCAACTCGCAAGAGTACTGACCCCGTTTCATGGGGATACAAGTGATGACTGCTAGGGTGTGATCGCAATGACTGCACAACAGAGGTTTGAGACCCACACTTTGGACTTGCACAGTCTTGGCAGTTGGTTTGGGAAATCCTCAATTTTGTTTTGGGAGACCCTTTTGTAAATGAGTTGATGTATATACTTGGTCTCATTTTATAAATCCAATGTGGAATGAAATGCTTCTTTTTGTTGTTCACTCTGTAACTCACTCAAATTTTCCAACTGATTTCTCTTATGATTTTTCTGCTTGCATAATGTTTAAAAAAAATCCTCTAAAAATCCAAGGATTTTACAAGTTGAGATTTTGGGGCATTACACCGACTGCATACGGCAGCCTGCGCTCGTGAAGGGTCGCAGTCCTGCTGAGGAGAAGCCTTCCTCTGCTCCAGCCACCACCAGCGGCTTCCCCTACTCTGGTCGCCACCGCCTTCCATTGATCCCAGCTCAACAATGGCGGCATCAGGTATATCTGTCCCCTGCTATTGTATTTTTTTTACACAGAATCTGGTTTCTTCTGTGTTTTTTGCACAGACCAGCCAATCAACCCAACATGCCCTACAGTAGCTGGTGGAATCTTCTTTAATTCTACCATCTCTATGCTCAACTATAACAAACAACAAGGTGAGTGCTTGACAGTTGCTGGAGTCTGACCGATGATATCCTACCAGCCGGCTGGACCCTTCGTCGTTGGCAGTAACCACTGTTGACTTCTCTCCTTTCCACTCTCTCTTCTATACCTAGATCTAGCAAGGGAGGGAACTTCTGCCAACCAGCACTTGGTTGTTAAAAGGTCGCCGACTAGGATAGGTCAGTGTAAATACCCTAATTTTGACCAAAATAATTTTTTATGGGAATCCCCTTTGACAACTAGGTGTTTCGAGTCTTTATAAAGCAGATCTTGGTTCAAATATATTTTTAATCTTCAAAAAACATCTTCAAGAATATTGTCCAAAAAAGAGTTGAAAATAAAGAGTCTTAGCTTTCAAATGTGACAAAAATCAGGTCAATATGATATCATAGTAGAAAGTTATAGTGAGAATAAGTTGACTTGTTTGGTCATAAACTTGTCTTTTTAGGTAGGGCCAATTTTTAGTGCGATTTGGACCATAAAAAATTAAATTTGGTTTTTCACTTAAAATATGAATTAAAGTAAAGAATGTTAGCTTTCAAATATATAAAAAAAATCACCTCAAAATAACATCCAATTAGCTTTTCAGTGCAGTTAAGGTCATTTTTGTATAACAAGTCAAAAAATTTGACTTGTCGTTAGACCTCAACTTTGACTTGTCATCATAGACATCTGACTTGTCGTCAGACCACCTATCTTGTCATCAGACAGAGGTTACAATCCATGACTTATCATCAGACAAGCCACTTGTTGTTAGATAGAGTCAGATGGCAAATCAAATTTCTTGACTTGTCATCAGACAGAGGGTTGCCCATTTTGGCATGGGACGTGCATTGAAACAAGGATAAGGCCTATCCTATTTAACAAAACCTTTAAAACTTAGTGATTAAGTTTTAACCTAAACAAGCCCACTCAGCCTGTCTTAAACCTATTTTGCTCATTTACCAAAAAACCCTTTAGGATAAGCCACAAAACTTGGGCCAATCAAAGATTGACACCTCAAACATCCAACCAATCATATCACAACTACTATGCAGTAGTTGGATCTAGATATTTAGGTTTAAAGTCTCATAAATACTAAATCCTAAATCAAGATTCAAAATTCATCTTAAACTCTATAAATAAGAGCCCACCCCCTATTTCAACATCTAGAAATAGAGTAGAGGAACCCTACTGCACTATTGACTTGCTTTAGCCTAGGTTCTTATACTCTACCTAAGCACACTTAGCCCATTTTGGCCTAGTTCTAGATTCATAGAATTAGCCTACTTGGTCTACTCTGTCAATCCTAGGTCTATAGAGCCTCAACCATGTGAAAGCTTTGCCAGATTCACCCCACGCTCATCAAGTCATCTACGAGGGATACCTAAGCCTGTGGTGAGTCCCTTCTTCCCTTATTTTCTCTTAGTTTTTATATTTTCTCATTTTATCTAGATTTATTCCATTTAAATTGGTTTGTCTAACTCTTTGCATTTTGCCTCATTTTCATTTTTTTCCCAAGATTTATTTATGTCTATCACCATCGAGGTCTCATTTTCTTATTATCAGGAGGCAGAACAAAGATATGCATATTTGAATACATGAATACCCGATCTGAGGAGTTACGATTGTTTTGGAGTTGATCCCCCACCATTTGAGGAGGAAAGATGATCAACTTGCGGGTCGAGCATTCACACCTTCACAAAATCTAGTTTAAAAACATTTTTTATCTTTTTAAAACCATTATTTTCAGTGGAAAAACAACATATACACAAGTTTTGGCACTCCTGATGGGACTCAACATTTCCATCAAAGCTACTGAAGATTTGGATCCATATTGCGTATTTGAGTAAGTCCTTTTTCCAACTCATCTCTATTGTTTCGTGTTTATCTCAGTGATTGTGTGTTGTTTTTATGAGATTCTTGAAGCATTTAAAAGTAGACTCACATTGCTACATTTGACCTTTTCAGTGCAGAGCCAAAATCATTTTGAAAAACTTTTTTTTCTGCATGAAAACTAAGAAAATAGCCCTTTGTTCCTGAGGTTTTTTGTAACCAAACCCTATTACAAAGGTGATATCTTAGCATCAGAGTGTTATTTTCCAGTGGCCTTTTTTTCTGAAATCTAAGACAACCCTATACAACTTTTCCTTTTGGTGCCATGTCAAAATAATTTTTTTAGACCCTGATTTTGGCATAAGAATCTGGCTCTAGATTTGGGACTATGTTTTGTTCATTTTAGATAAATTTTAGTATGGATGTTGTATCTCAATCATTAGAGATCATCTCTTTGAGTATTTTTTTTTGTTTGACAACTAAGACTCATATCTAAGTTTTGTATGTTTATTGTTTTTTTTATTATGAGTCTTTGGTCTCAAGATTTGGGCCTCAATTACATGAACAACCCCCCAAGAACTGGGAAAAAACCCAATCCCATTTGCAGTTATGATATCTTTGTGATCTAACATCATTTTGTATTGATATTTATGCCATTTGAAAGCTTATTGTCTCTAGGCAAATTCCTCTGTTGGGCAGATTTCCTAAAAACCTTCTAATATACTTCAAAATCTATGCCCAAATTGAAGAAATAATTCAAAATTTTCTAGATATTGGTCCAAACAACTTGTCGTATTTTAATCGGATCTTAGCGACCCGGTGTCAGATCAACACAAATTTTATTTCTTCTTATCTCTGACACACTTGGACTCATTTTCTCTTTTGGGAGATTTTTCTAAAAAAAATATTTTTTTTTCAAAGTTGCTGCCCAAAACAAAAAATAGGGTTTTGATCCCTTGTTTTCTTTGTTTTGAGATTTTGTGGGCCATACTTTTATCATTTAGCCTCCAATTTTAGAGAAATTTAAGGTGTTAGAAAGCTAACCATGTCTAGGTTTTTATTTTTCTGTATTTTAGCTTGAGAAACTCTAGTTTCTAAGCTATATTTTTTGTCATTTGTCTTAGGTTAAAAACCCTAGGATAGTCATGTTTTGATGCTTCCTGTTTAACATAATGTTTCTTTTTCTTGTTTGCTAAGAACTTGAAAAATCCTTGTTGGAGAATTTCTGGACACATAATTTTTTAGAAAAATTGGAACCTCCAACAAGTTAGGAAATTCAACTTCGGTGAGACCTTGTTTGCATTGTGTTTGCTTCCTCTCTTTGGAGTCACTTTTCCTAGGAATTTATTTGTAGGTCCCTCTCTCTTGCGTGTAGATTTTTTAAAACCCAATCCAGTCCTATCATTTTGGATCTTCGAATCCCTACACCCGTACCACAAACAAAAGTTTGGGTATATCTATAAAAGGTTAGGAAGGAGAAACCACCCCCACTAAAGCCCATTGAAGAGGCCTCTCATATTCGTGGAGTTCAAGGAGGCGTAGGAAGCTTGTTTTTCAAAACTTTTTGTGCTAGTTGCTTTTGTTTGGACTCTTGTTTGTTTTTGTGACCCAAACTGGATGAGCCGAGATTCAAAGAAGAGTATCCAATCAGATCCTCCCAAGAATTTTAGATCATTCAAGTTAGATTCATAATCCACAAGTATGGATTATAAGTCCAAACCATAAACCAACACCCAGGGTTGAGGTTGACCCATTACTAGGGGCTTTAAAAATGCCCAAGGCCAGTTAATCCTAGAGTTAAAAGGCAATCTGGATGGCCAAGTGCTAGAGGTGGTCCATCTCAAGATCAATAATCCGCAAAACCAGTTAGAAAGTTCAGAAACTGATTATAAGGAAGAAAAAGTGATCCAAGAAGTATCTCAATCCAGAGACAAAGGGAAAGGGATTCTGTAAGCTACCATTGTCAGATCCATTTATTAGGATTTGGAAGATTAAAATGCTGCTCTGAGGCTCATGATTTAAGAGATGCAACAAAAGATGATTGAAAATGAAATCCAAGCCAGAGTCACCCAGTATTGGCAGAGCATACCAAGTTACCAATCCATTCATGTAAAGCAATGACAACCTAAGATCTAGCTCCCCAAGTTAGGAACCAGATCCCTACCCGGAGTGACATAAAGGATCAAGGTCATGTATTAAAAGAGGAGTTGAGAAATGTTAACCGCCAAATCAGAAATGTCAAAGGCAAAAGAATGCTCTATGAGATTCAAGACTTCCTTTTTGGCAGGAGCAATGAACCTATGAGTGTTATCCTATCAAAATTTGTTAAATTCAGTGGGGTCGGGAACCCTGAAACCCATGTTGTTCTCTTCCTAGATGTTTAAGGGGATAATAAAAGTAATAAACAAGTCTTGATCAGGTGGTTCCCTATGAGTCTGTAAGGAGATGCTTTGGCCTGGTTTTCCACTCTGAATAATTACCAAATCAGGAAATTTACCACCCTGATAAACCTATTCATCGAAAGGTTTAGGTATAAAGTCAATGTGTTACCCACCATCAGCCAACTCTCTAACTTAAAATAGAGGAAGGATGAAGGTGCCTAGGATTTCATAAACCAATAGAGGAAGACTTATCATAAGATGAAAGATCCCATAAAAGAGTCGTGCACTCAACATCATCCTAGATAACTTTAACCAATCACTGAGAGGGATTCTGGCTACCCAAAAGTGTCTATGGAGTTGATAGATATAGTCTCTTGGATGAAAGCAACCGTAAAAGTGGCATGTACGATGGGAATCTAGCTAATACTGGGTCTGAAAAGGATAGATCCAAAAAGGAAGAATCATCTAGGAGAAAATCCATGTGGATACTACTCCAAGAAGAAAGAAAGTTTGAATCTCTCAAAAAAAAATATCGGCATGCTCAAACTTATAAATGACCTAGAGACAGGGAGTTCACTGAGATCTAGCAGACCCAATCTTAAGTTTTGGATGTTCTCTTGCAAAGTTGTGACTTTAAATTGCCTAAATCCACAAATCCTCTTCAAATAAAGGGAAATAATTGAACAAAGTATTGCATACACCATCAAGCATTCGGTCATGATACTAAAGATTGTATTTATCTTAAGCACATAATCTAGGACCGCATTAATAAAGGTAAGCTAGTCTTGAAAAATGAGGAAGCTCAAGATGAACTAAGTTGCTTTCAAAATGAAGTAGTCAACATGATCAACAAAGTCAAATCGGTGTTGAAAACCTCCATTGTAATTTCATGGGCTTATATTGATTCTGCTAATCAGAAAGAAGTCTCATAATTGCTTGAAACACTTCAGTTAGCTTACACTTAGACCCACCAGTATGAGACTCAGGTCAAGGAGAGAAGAAAATGCTTCTGCCCAAGTCATGAAAAAAGATATTGTGCTTGAGTCATCCATTGAAGTTGTCCTTATAACGAAAAAAGATGAAGGTCCTGCCCAAGTTCCAGAAGAAGAAGCTTCAGCTATACCTTAATCAACGACTGAGGTTCCTAGTTTAGAGGAAGAATAAGTGTTTGAAATTCCTATGGAGGAAGGAAACAAGGAGTATGTTGATGTTGGTAAAAGTTTGGGTTCATCAAATTCAGTAGGGGCAGACAACCTTGTTGAGATAAATTGTCTAGATCATGTCATTAAGAATTCAAAAGATGAAATTCTTCATAGCTCTTTTGGGAAAAATAAAGTTCTCCTAATAAAGGCTCACAATTTGCCAAAAAAAGATACACCCTATCATTCTCATGCCCATGATCTTGGTAGTCATCACGCTTCTAATCTCAGTCAGGACTTTGAGCAGTATCCATGGAAGGGCCAAGATCTTCATAGAGTTAATTCAAGCTTTTGCTTCTTTTATTCAATATGGTGAAGATGTCCTCTCCAATGTGAATTATATATAGCAAATTCATATTGGGCCCAAAAAGCAAAAAGACCAACAAAAATTTTCAATCTCATGAGAGATCAATCTTATCTACAATTTTACAAGGCTAGATATGGGGCACCATTAGTGTAATATCGTGTATTTTGGTACTTAGTCATTTTATAATTTTGGCAAAAATTTGGCTAAGTTTTGGAGAAAAATCGTTTGAGGCTCAATTTTTAGACTGAAGTTTTTAAGTCTGGGCTTGACCCAGGTCTCACTGACAAGGTCGAGGCAAGCCAATCGAAGTGTGAGAAAGAGTTTTAGTTTCGACCTTTATATTCAAGCAAAATTCAAGTTATTTTTAGGTGAAATTCAGAATTTGATATTCATGTAATATGTCGTTGGATGCGTCTCAGAATTCTGAGGGCAATGGTGTTTTACTTTTCTGAATT
The DNA here is from genome assembly GCF_984573655.1 of Nuphar pumila. Taxonomy (NCBI): domain Eukaryota; kingdom Viridiplantae; phylum Streptophyta; class Magnoliopsida; order Nymphaeales; family Nymphaeaceae; genus Nuphar; species Nuphar pumila. The sequence goes on along the minus strand of NC_143262.1, from coordinate 29,825,275 downwards.
CGAGTCCCGGTTGGCCCAAAAATTGTATTTTTTTTTTTTAAATTAAGCAGTTTATCGAAATGGATCCGGAGTTGGATCAAATTGGATCCAAGACCTAAGATCCAAATTTTTATGGATTTGGGTTCTATTTAGGTCATACTTAAATCTGGATTTGATCCAGGTCTTGATCCATTCTCATTTTGGGTATGGGTTTGGATCTTGGATCCAAATCTGGATCCAAATCCAAGCCCAACATTTTCCAGCTTTAAATTCAATATAAAGGCTTAAATTGAGATTAATTAAGGTTAAGAATCCTTTAAGGTTAATTTAGTTGTTTTTGGAAGTTTTTTGATAATTTTAATTAATTAATAATTAATTAATTAATATCAATTCCGAATTTTTGTTTTTGGGCTAAGTGGGACTCTCTAAAAGAGTCCCTATTCTTACATAAGAGAGGTTAAGAGAGAGTTTTAGAAGGGTTGAAAGTCTTAAGAAAAGAAAAGTCAACAAAATGAAGAGTTTCAAAATTTTTAGAAAATAGCAATAGGGAAGAGAGTTTCCATCTTTTTGGAAACTTTCTTAGAGAGGGATGGAGAAGGGGGGGGGGGGGGGGTACCCCCTCTCCCACTCATTATTTAAAGTGAAAAAAAAAGAGAAAGAAAGAGGAAAGGAGAAAGAGAAAGAGGAAAGAGAGGAAGAAGGCCATCTTCTTCAATCATCCAACGATTTTTCATCACTCAACCTTGTTCTTTTCTCAATTCACACAAAGGTACGGGTCTTCTCTTTTGTTATAAGTGAGAAATTGAATACCGATTCGATTATCATGCTATACCATGATCTAAAACCATGGTAAAAGAGTAGATCTATATGATCACTCTAAAATATATGAAAGAGGGATTATGAATCCTCTCCCATAGATTTGTTTCTTTTTTTTGGCTTTATTCTTCTTTCCAACAAATAATTTTTTGAACAAGCTAAACCAGAATTTTTATTTATTGTACGAGTGTTCCTTTAGAGATGGTTTTCAATGGATATTGATTCCCTTAAGTGGTCCATGTGATGGACTGTTAGATTCCTGAAAAACATGTGATAAAATATTCCGTATGTATGCATCCATCGTTACTATATAAGTTGTTGCTACATATGCATGTATTTTTAGCCTTTAAATAAGTGTTTTAGATGTATACTGGTGATATGAAGTTGTTCCTGTATGAAAATTCAGTGGAACCTGTGTAAATTCTTACATACTTGAGACATGAAAAAATGGATTTTACACATGCAGTTGGAAGTGGCAAGCACATGTATGCATTCTTGGAAGCTATAAGAGTGTTTTAGTACGTAGGGAACATAGGGTTTATATTTCCGCTGTGTTGGCCTGGATGGCAGCCTAGCCAGGTGGGGTTCAGTTGGTTAAAACCTAGTAGGTTAGGCCTACCTAGTTGGCTAGGCAAGGGGGGCAGGTCTGTCAGCACTTGGTAAGCGCTGACATACTATGCCAAGCCCAGTCGATTGGTTGGGCATGTGGTCCTATAAAAAAAAAACTAGGCCCAGCCAAGTGGGCTCGACGGGGCAGGGGCTATAAAAAAATAATATTCTTGTTTAATCTTTTTTGTATTTTTCTCTCTCCAGACTTGGCCAGACAAGGATAGCACCATACGGGTGCTGACAGGCCTCCTCACCAGGCCTGTTGACCCTTTTTGGGCCCAGCCGAGTAGGCTCGACTGGGCAAGCGGGCGCCTTCCAAAGCATATATATATATATATATATATATATATATATATATATATATATATATATATATATATATATATATATATATATATATATATATATATATATATATATAATACAAAAAGGGTTTAAAAGAGTTTTTTTTTAGACTCAGTGTTGGCTTAAACTTGGAATGCTAAAGTTATAGGTATGTTAACTTTCAGTTTGCTTTAAGTGTAGGTATTTTAATTATGATTACATGCTAAGGATAGAACTTGGTTTCATATGCTTGGACTGAATATGATGTGTTGTAGCAATATGTTATTGCAAGCAGTTCCAAGAGCAATTGCACATATAATAAAAGTGTGTTCAGTTATGTGATCTAGTTTCCAGATTTTGTTGGGGTTTATCTTTATGCATGCTGACATTGAAACTTTTCACATGCCTACTTGGCTCACCCTGCTTGCTTTTGTTTTGAATGCAAATTGGTTGTCACATGTATACACAACTTCAAAGGTGGAATGTTACAATATGTTCTTATGTAGGAGTGTGTCTCATGCTTACTTAATAAACGAAAGCATATACATGGCATAGTGGGGCCCAAACCTCTAGTCGACGGGGTCGGCAAGGCGATAGGCCTACAAAAAAAATATGTATATTTAACACCTTGTGTTTGTTGAATCTAGAATTTGAAAGTAATAAGCATGATGATTCCCAGATTTACTATGTGGATGTATTATGTGCTAAAAGTGGAAGATTTCACATGCTTGAACTTATGTGACATGCCTAAACATTATGCTATTGTGAAAGTTGTTCCAGTGCATGTGGATACATGAAATCAGTGTGTGTTTAGCATGTACAATCATGTATAAATGTTCACATGTACTTATGAATCATGAATGAATGCATGTCTGTTAAGTGATTACATGACTGCACTTGCACATGGATGGTGAACACATGCATATGATTGTGGTAACTCATGCACATTGTTAAATTGGTATGAATGAATGTGCATTTGGAATATGTGATTGATGCCATAATTGACATACTGCTTTGGCTTTTGCATATGGTGCATCGATGATCCAAGCGAATCATCGCAGACCTGGAGAGCCTCGAGCATTGGATGCTCCTTCTTTATTTACTTTTAAATGCATCGCAAAAATCACATCTATTTTTATTGCACTATTCTGTGTTTCCACGGGCGGGAGTCCCGTAATGGTTCTCGCAGGGGTAGATGCGAGCTTTTGCCATTGCTTTTGCATGTTGTATTGTAAAAACTTTGTAATTGACTTTTAATAACAAGATAATGAATAACAATAATGTAATATACATTCTAAGATCTCCCATCGGAAGAATGAAAATCTTAAAGATTCGGTTTTGGGAGACCACGATGATACAAAAACTCCATGTGCTTTATTTATTACCCATGAACCCAATATTGAGGTTTTTTCTCCTAGCCACGATTTTAGGGAGAGTCTGTCATTTTACCTGGGGTTGGTGTGTAGATACAACTGTTATTGTTCTTGTATACCAAGAAAGTAACACTATTGGATGTGGAGGTCCTTAGTGTCTCGACATTAGATGTGAAGGTCTAATGTGAAGGTCTAATGTTCAGAAGGTGATTCGGTCGAAGGCTAAGTTTAGAACCCAGTAATAAAATACAACTTATGTGCTAAGTTACCCTGGAAACCCTACTTAACCTCAAAAAAATTTACCCATTTGGTGTATCCGCGGGCAACGGTAATTAAAAAGAGGAAGTTAAATTATATGCATTTAATACGGACATGCATATAAAGAAAACTATAATGAAAGATAATAATTTACTCATGCATTTCACTGAAGTCATACATATTTCTACTATGCATTAGATCATACATATTTACTTATTCTCTTAACTGTTAAATGTTGGTGAATGCATAATTTGTTCCCTAAAGCATGTTAAATGTCTTGGTTACTTAAACTGTGATCCATGCTATTTTTTAATGTTCTCTTATGCTTAGTAATTGTTCTCTACTGCATGAATGCTTAAATTGAATTATATAAATGTCATAATTGTATTCCTCTAAATTATTGCATGAAATCTTATCTGTGTTCTTTATGCTTGTTTATTTCATTAGAGGACTCGTATGCAGAATTTCTTGGATTTCTGACACCTTCTTTCTATGGTTTTTCGCAACCGTAGGAAATCAGTGAAGCGACTAGCTTTTGAGAGAGTTACGGGTGTTACAGTTTTGCTAGATAGTTCACAGAGGGTCTGTATGGCTCAGTCTTCTTTACTTTCCTTTTATATATAAGTGTTTATGCACTCTGAATTTCATTTATGCAATTGTCTCGAGACTTATCACTTATTATTCAATAAAAGTTTGGTTTGGTTTGGTGTGGATGATAAATATAAGAGCTTTTATAGTGTGTTTGGTTGTTCAATTAAGAGTGGAACTGTAAAGGCCCCGGGTTTCTGGGAAGATTTCAACAATTGATAAAAAAATCCGCATTTTCAAGGGGTATGAGTTGGGGTCGTTATAATTAGAGCAAGAGTCCAAATCTTAATCTTTTGAACAATCGATGTTGGAAGGGAGGAGGGCAAAATTAGAATATGAGTTGCACCACACTTCAAGAAGAAGGTATCATGGGCATGTTCTTACAAGAAGTCTATTGCTGGGGCAATTCAAATAACACCCTATTCTTTACTTTGGTACAGAGAGTCATAGGAGGTAAAACTGTGTTGTTAGGATCATGTTTGCTCTCAACCACTTGCAATCCAAAGTCATATGTTCATCATTTTCATGTCTTTTGAGAATATGAGTGATTTATTTTTTTCATCTTTTATAAATAGTTATTTAAAAAATCTAAATAATCTTGAAAAAAAATGAAAATCTTAAAAAATAATAAAATTTTAAAAATTAAAAAAAAACCAAAATTTAAAAAAAAATAGCCTTTTTGCTATAAAATATTTCATTTGAATGAATTAACCATGAAGTTGTTGCATTTATGAAAAGTCTACTTTCACTCCCTCTCACTCCTTGCATCATTAGCAGTGGTCAATTTCTTTCTATTGTTGTGAAGATGAAGCTTGAAGGTAGATCTCTTTATGATAATGAGATATAAAATGAACAAGCTTGCAGTGAAATAGAATGATGAATCTCTTGATAAAGTCTAAAAATAGTGAAGGATGAATCATATAGGGGCATGATGAGTATCATGTTCTAGAGTCATACTGATCCACTTAGAGGAAAAACTCTTGAAACTAAAGGATGACAAGATCACCTTCTGCTTTGATTTTGTTTCGCATCCCCTTATTTGGTCGGTCATGCACTGATACCTTTTGATCTTAAGTCTTGTTTTCAATATCATTGGAAATGACTAAGTTAGTAATTTAATTGCATAAAATAAAACCTTTCAACTTTAGCCTTATGTTGGGGCACATCTTTTTGCCTTATTAAGAGGAGCAACAAGAAAAAAAGGTTCTCATAAAAGGTTGCCAAAAAAAGTGAGAAAATGCCAAAAATATTGCAAAAAAAAAAATCAAAATAAAAAAATTATTAAAAGAAAAAAAAGAAAGTCAAAAAGAAAGAAAAGAATGTGAGAAAAAAGTTCAAATGCTTCCTCTGCAATTAAAGATCCCAAGTAAAAGATGCCCAGGATCCCTTACCATTATTTCTTTAAGTCTCATGTTCAAGAACATCATATCCAACTTTCTTTGTCAAGGTATATGATCTTGAAAAACAAAAAATGTTTTCTAGCATAGATGCACATTTTTATGAAAATCAATTTCTGTTTTGAAGCCAATACAATAATGGTAATGATGGGAATAGTGTCATTCCCATGGTCATTTTTAGAAATTTCAAATTCTGAAAATCAAGAACAAGACAATCGAACTTAGTCAAGTTAGGAATCCCAAAATCATCCCGAGAGGACTATAAGAAAATTTCAACAATCCATACCCAACCATATTATCTTAGAGATTATCAATGCTATGTTGTAGTTCTCGTTCTCTAATTGGATGATTCAAGTAAAGGGGTCAAGATATCTCGTTATCCCCTGTCTCAATATTTGAACTATGAGTCTTTTTAGTGACACTGAGTTTTTCTTGTTCCCATTACCCAAGTCTCTGAACCTGAGTCTTTCGATCAAACTATGAAACAAAAGTATTGGCAAGAAGTTATGACCACAAAAATCCGGGCATTAGAAGAAAATGATACCTGGACAGTTACAGATCTCCTAGAAGAAAAAAAGGCTATCAGGTGCAAATGGATCTATAAGATAAAGTATAAGTCTGATGGATTTGTTGAGAGGTATAAAGCTCGCTTTATTGCAAAGGGATATATGCAAGTTGAAGGGCTTGATTACAATAAAACTTTTGCCCCTATTATTAATCTTGTTACAGTTAGATGTCTTTTGGCTATCGCAACCATTCAAAATTGGCATCTCTACTAAGTAGATGTGAATAATGTCTTCATGGGGATTTAGAAGATGAGGTATATATGCAATTGCCACTAGGATTCAATAATCAAGGAGAGTGTGGTGTTTGTTGGCTAAACAAGTTCATCTATGAACTTAAACAACAATTTTTCTCAAGTTGGAGTGCGTAGATTTATTATGCCCAACTTGCCTTTTAGTCAAATAAACTGATCTCGACTTAGAGCTTTAGTGAAGATATCAACACATTGATTTAACTTGTGGGGGTCTCTATAATTCCTTTTTGGACCTTTTTACGAATCATGTGATAGTTCACCTTATGTATTTTTTTCGTTCATGGTAAATAGGATTCACAACTATGTGAATTATTGTTTGGTTGTCACAATACAGTACCATTGGCTCCAGAAGATTAATGCTAAAATCACAAAGGAAATATCTTATCCATGTCATCTCACATGTAGCTATTGCCATGGATGTATTTTCTGCTTCTTTGGAGGATATGGACACAATACTTTGCTTTCTTTTCATGATATCGGGTTGTCACCCATCATGATGCAATAACCTGATGTGGATCTTTGGATCATGAGATATGCTGCCCAATCTACATCACAATAGCTTTTTGGATTTTATTTGATGTTGACATTAGAATACGTTGTCCTGGAATTGCTTTGATGTACCTTAATAAACATAAGGCAGCATCTAGATATGGTTTCTACAACTGGCTTATAAACTAATTGAGGATATTGATTGGATATACAGTATATGAGTGGGTGATAGTACACCTAATAAATCATTGATACAATGTATTGTCATTTAGAATTTCTTCATCCTCATTGTTTAGCTTCAGTTGTTGCTTCGTTGAAAAATCACACGTTCGTACTCATAGATATCCCATGTCATTTAAAAAAGAGTATACTTTCTCTGGGATAATAAGATTCTTTGTTTGGATCTCGCCACCTCAATCCCAAGAAAGTATTTAAGTAAACTCAAATCCTTCAATTTGAACTTATCATTGAGGTTTGTCTTCAATCTTTCTACGTTGTCTATGTCATTTTTTGCTATTATTATATCATGACATACACTAATAAAAACACACAAAAAACACTTGTCTTATTAAAAATAAAGAATAATCAGCCTTTGACTGCGTATATCCCAACTCTATCAAATAAATCAGACCCAAGAACTCAACTCACAAAAAGATGATTTAAAAAATCACTCAAAAATCCAATCTAAGGCTGATGGTCAAAGTTCTTTATTCTAGAGGCTTCTAAAATCATGAACTACCGAATGAATACCTTCGTGCCCCAAAACCTCGAAGATCAACAGTGGATGTTGTCGTCAACACCCACCTTCACGTTGGTTCCTATGAGAGCCAGAATGAAGTTTAAACAGAAGCACAATCTCCCCTTAGTCTTCTTCTTATAGTACCATATTGAATCTAGATGGATGCCAAGAACAATAAGCCAAAAGGGAGAGAATTCTAGAAAACTTCATTATCTTGTAAAAGAAGTAAGATACATACGTAAAGAGAGACGTCCCCTCATCCTACACTACAAGACGAAAATTGCTCAAACATGGACCACATTACCCTAAAAAGAATGTAATATACAAGTAAATACACAAAAAAGGGCAGCACATATGTAGTAATACAATATTGTAGATAACTTATTATATTCTTGCTGGTCAAAACCATCCCAGCCATTTTATAACCGGTGGGTGGCTGGAAAATGGTAGGAATGATTTTTTTTTTAAATCATTACATTTTCGACCCTTTTTCGGCCACCATCTGTCAGAAAAATGGCTGGCCATCGAAGTTTAAAAAACTGCCGGAATCCAGCCATTTTCCCTAGTAACCAGCCGGAAGATGGTCGAAGCAGTGCCACCCTGCGAGGGCAGTGCCAGTCCGACCATCTTCTGGCCTGTTACCGGACAGAAATGGTTGGATTCTTGAAGATGCTGGTGGAGGGCTATGGAGAGAGGAGGGGTCATAAACCAAGTTTATGGCAAGTGAAAAAACTGGGGTGGGGTGGGTTTTCACAATCCTCATTTTGAACCAAAACCAGGTTTGTGAAAACTTGGTTTTGTGTCAACAGACACAAAACCAAGCTTTGGCCCCAAAACCTGGTTTTGAATGAAAACCAAGTATAAACTTAGTTTTCAGCGGCATCCAAACTGTACCTAAAGTAGACATGGCATATGGTCTTATGAAGGACATGCCAAAGGTTCATATTTAGGGAAAACCTCATTTGGGGTTTACCTGGTATAGACAAGAAAGTGAAGCGACAAATCAGTAATGGGAGGAGTGCAAAGTTGTGAACGGACGACTGATTTCAGAGACTAGATTTTCACGAGTCGCCAACAAAAGAAGGAATTGAAGTTCATGCTTAGGACTTCAGTAGAGGAAGGTTTGAATGTATGCATAGGCGATAGCCGCGATACTACTTTTCAATTCTCTTCAATCAATGAGGAATATGGTGTCATCTACATCGTTGAATGAAGAGGGTGATGTGCGGATACGGGAAGACGGATCTCCAACTTTGGGGCAATTGGGAAGGGCTTATGGAGGCATGTCAGGACTTCTGAATAGGTGTTGAATTGGAGACAGTATGTCTAGAGCAAAACTAGTTACCAAACTGGACTTGTAGCTGCCACAAAGAAAGACATTGTTCTACCTAATAGATGCCATATTTGCAAACATAATGAAGAATGACACGGTCACTTATTTTTTGTAGCAGATTTGCTGCATCGGTATGGAAGGATATAATGCATGCGTTTAAGGGAATGTCCTACCACCTAACAGATCACAAATATGTTGATAGTTCTCAAACAAGCATAAATGGTCTCAGTAAACAATTATCAGCAACGTTTTCAACCTATCACAAATTTATCGCAAGATTTTCAAAAGCCAATACAATCACAAAATATGAAGATCGCACCCTTTCCAAATTTCTTCTTTTTATTTATTTTTATAATGTCATCTTATATTTTTTTTAATTTCCAATGCTTCAGCTTTGATGATATTTTCACAAGATTTTTCCCAAAAAGAAAAAGAAACTTATCACGAGCTTTTCTCTCACCGAGAAAATCCTGACACTGAGGTTTGTGATGTTGGAACTAACCTAGATTTTAACAAGCTGACCTAAACCTTTTTAAAACTCCTTAGCTAAGAAGCATTCCAATGCATGCCGTAGTTTGATGTTATGCACAAAACGCTGCTGCTCTGTCCTTTTCTAGTATGCTTGACAACGCAAAGCGCAGTAGGCCACAAGGCCCACAAAGCACCAAATCAGTAGATCCGATCATACATACCCATGAAAATCACAGATCTGATTACAAGAATATTCACAACCTCGATGCACAGAACGCGAATTACAACAGAAAAAACCTATACAACCAATCACTGTCCTTAGAACCTTCCAAAGGTCATGCAACATTTTAACACCATTTTCCGCTTCCTGAAAGCAATCATCAAGTCAGAAGCAGAGCAACTTTTTTCCTCCAGTTCCAACTTCTGCCATCACAGGATCGCTCAAAACGGCTTTTACAATCTTAATCAATTGCGAAAGGGATATCTATGCAGATATACCTTCAGTAAAATACATCTGATAGCATCACCCCAACTGGATTCCCTCAGCACCCTGCTACAAGTTTCTTAAATGCCTGTGCATTAAGAAAACAGTCCCTGTTAATTCAATATAAACAAGGATTTCCAATACCAGATACTAAGATTGAACCATCAGAGAACAGAAAGAAGGAAAAAAAAAACAGAAAATTGATAGGTTACAAACTGGATCAAAGTAGAATCTTCCAGACGGTGCACAACATTTAGGCAGAATACTGAGAAAACAAAATGAACATAGCACTGAATGTCTTAACAAAAACTCCAGGAAAGTTGTCAAAATGTATCCCCTGAAACTTCGGGAAAAGAAAATATATCTAGGGCTGTCAATAAGTCAGAAGGTGGACCACATACCCCCGTCTATGGATCGGTACGAAATTATAATAGAGTTCTAGCCTTGTTTTGGACTAGCAATTCATACTAGCTAGTCAGGCGCCTTGGGCAAAAGTGGCTAGGATAGAGTTTTATTTGACCCTTGGTCAGGTCATGAACTTTCACCCACTAGGCCTAGTGCTACCATAATGATCAAGATCAAGTTTTTCATAATGTTTAAAAACCATACCCTAGTGATGTATGTTTTGCTATACTCATGTAGCACAATCTAAGGATACAAACACTAAACACAGGCATTCATGGAGAAGTACATTAATTGAAACCAGTGATAGATATCCTTCTGAGGATTTTCTTGGCAAGGAAAAAATGCAGTAGCCCCTGATTGCCAAGCTCCAGCTTACCTGACTACCTCCCTCCAGAATTGAACAAAGTACAAACTCGACTCATGGGTGCAATAGTCCTATTCCTATTTAAAGGAAATCTATCTTTTTTCCCTATTAGCTGAAGATGTCCAACTGTTAGTTTGTGAATACATTGTTCGTTGACATGGCTATCAAGTAAAATCTACACGCATTTCTTTCTACAACCAACAGGTAGCTCTGCTTCTCCATTGGATAAGTTCATTTGCTTAACACAGCCACGTATTTTTGTTAGATAGAATCTGAAAGAGACCTGTTGGGACTGCAAGTACATGAGTATGCACATATGCAATCACATGAACAAAAACTATAGTCCGGTCCACATTCAATGTGCCAAAAATTTGTTAACGATAGAAGCAGAAGCACAAACAGATTGTTCACGCTAATAACCAACAATCTCCATGTACAAAATAATGATGGACAGTTAAATTTAAGAAATCATTTGTTAAGTCCATACAGCAAAACAAGAGGCATCCAGCAAGATGGATTATTGAAAGTCAACTCTGGCATGTCTATTTTGAATTGATGTACAAATAGTTTGGTCACCATCTGGCTAATGTAATTTGTGGAAATCAAAGTCCTTTTTAGTTCCAGCAGAAGAGGAAGAACTTTGTAAGAAGGATCCTAGCACATCACCATAATTTTCAAAATCACTGGATGGTATTTCTCTCTTCTGCCTCTACCCACTAAAACCTAAGGTCTTAGGACAGCAGATTATTGATGTGGAAATGTCGTCTAAGATGGCTTGACAGGTGTGGAAACCTAATAAACAACAACAACAACAACAACTACACCTTCATTCCAAAACAATTGAGGTCGGCGATATGAACCAAAAGAGAAAATCAATCTGGGTCTTCCACATGAATCCTTCTCCTCCAATCATTTCTATCCAATGTCATGTCCTCGGTGAGGTTCAAAGCATTCATATCCTTTCCTATCATCTCCATCCAAGTCTTCCTAGGCCTACCCCGACCTCTTTTAACTAATATATTTTCCCATTTCTCCATCCTTCTAACTGGAGCATCATTAGGCCTTCGCCGAATATGTCCAAACCACCGTGAACGATTCTCTCTCATCTTATTTTCAATGGGTGCAACGCTGTGAACACCCCAAATTTTTCAAAATCTTTTAAATATTCCCTTTCTGCCCCTAAATTCATTTTTTGAGCAAATGAGTCATTTTTAAATCTAAATTCCAGTTCATTTCTCAAGTTTTACAGAAATTAAATTCATTTTATATGTTTAAATTGATTTCGGATCTGGATCCATCATCCAGATCCAAATTTGAGTCTCATTGTCCAAATTTTAAAATTAAAATTATAGAAAATATCAAAAATAGTTTTAAAATAGCTCGGACAGTCCATCCGACATCCGTTTGGATCCATCACATTGTATTCCTCGATTCGAGTGTCAAAACTCGAACATTTTCTCAAAACCTGGGTCCAAACCCATCCTTCTGAAGAAATTTTCCCCAACATAACCCTGATTTTTCAGAAAAACCTTTCTTTTATGAATATTTTGAAATTTTATAAAATTAGTATTAATTTTCTTAGTTTTAGAGTTTTGTTTTTTACAAATATACGTTTCAAAAGAAAAGAACAAAAAAAAAATAAGAAAATCGAAAAAGGAAAACAATAGAAAAATTCCAAAAATTCAGAAAAATATGCAAATTGAAACCTTTTCTTGAAAACTATTTTTAAAAAAAAAAACCCTCTTTTAAAACCTCCTTTTGAAAATGAAAACCATTTTTTAGAAAAGTTCGGAAAAGGAGACCCCTCTTGGGAATCAAAAAAAAAATTGCAACGGCCACTCCCGTTCGCACCCTCCATCGCCTCTCTCTCGATCGATGACCTTCCATCCTCAACTGCTTCATCTTATGGAGGATTCGAGCCTCTCTTTAAGAAGAGACCTCCAAAGCCTCTACAAGAGGTCGTCTTCTACCCCTCCACATTCTCCTCCTTCACGGATCCATTATCGACCCCTCCATCTTCTTCTTTTTGATCCGTCTCCCACCTCTCCACTATCATCCATTTTTGATCCATTCTTCACCTCTTTACTGCGTATCCCCATCGATTTCCATCCAGCGTCCGCTCTTCACCCCTTTTTCCTTCCTACTTCCTCCCTCCTTCCTTCAGAGCTTCTGGAATCAAGTAAGAATTCTTCACTTATCCCTGGTTCCCTTCTCCATCAACTGAAAAGAGTCGATCGGGCAAACACAAGGTCACGGTAGGTAACTATATTTTTTTTTCTCTCTCTTTCTTTGTAAAATCTCTTCCCCTCTCTGTTGCAATTTGACGTCAGCTGTATCTCTGCTTCTTTTACGTTTACCTTTCATTGTTTACAAAGGGGCATCATCCGTAATGTCGATTTACCTCTAGTAACATCGACCTACGTATTGCTATATTGATGGAATTCTCATGTTCCTACATTTTGTTCTTCTTTCTTTTCTTTTTTAATCTTCATATACCATGAATATTTTCTTTGGGGTATTTTCGTTTCCTGTTTCAGTTTCATCATTATATCATGTTGTTTGTATATCGTCTCATTTTCTTTTCTTTTTCTTTTTTTGTTTGTTTTATTGCCTCATCCGATTAGCTCGTTTTGTTTACCTGTCTATGTCGATTCCTTGTTTTAGTTTGATAGTCTATTATAGGTAATCTTTAATTTACCTTCTCGGTTTCATATGCCAATATGGGTTTTCAATTTCTACTTATTTTCCATTTTTTCTGATTTGATTACATTACCTTGCACTCATTCGACCAATGTAGGATCCCTGTCTGTTCAAAGCTCAAGAATGACAATATTTGAATCTCCTTCCTCAGATCCCCTTGTGATCTGGACATAACGGAAGTTTAGGCCCTCAGCAGCACCGATTCAGTTCGGTAGTGGTGGTTTGATACAACACCATATCTCCACTATTTAGATTTTATCTTTACATTATCAAAGAACATCATTGTTGAATCAGACAGGAAATTGCTGAATGGGGGTCGACTTAGACCCCTATCTTTAGTTCATCCTTTATAACATCACTCTCTGCAGAAATCGGTTCACAATTGCAGAAATCAATGCATAAAAGATGAGTGTATGGCTGCTGGAAATGATTTGTTGATGGTTGGAATTACCGAAACCATGTGTCATTGGCTGTTTCACATTCTCGGTGGTTAGTTTATCTCTATGAACATTCATCGTGTATGATGTTTTGCTGCATTACCATTCATACACTGGAGCCACAGCTACAGGGCAAGGAAGGGTGAACGATTGGATGTTCACGTTGGTCGTCTCCGTAATACACCCTTACCCTGCAAGAAGAGACAAAAGCAAGCTTGAGAACCCAGTTGTTGCAAATCATTGGCTGCATTTTCAGCACTTTCACTTTCTGAGATTTGTGTCATCAATCAGGTAAACAAAGTATTCCAGCTATGTTAATAGATTTCAGCCCTTTCCATGGTATGCCTCCCCAAGATGCTGTGTCGCGCCCTTTACCTTCAAAATATTTTTATATCAATACCAGCAATAATTGCCAAAGAATCCATAGATTCGCTGTGTAGAAATCCATGTTATTTGTTGTAAATTGGTGGGCAGAGATATGTTTGTTGAGGCCATCTTTACTTTCCTTTTTTTTATTTTTTTTTATTTTATTTTTGATAATCCTTCTGATAGCCTCAAAAGGTGCTGTTGAGAATTTTGTTAATCAGGTACCGTGTATTATACTGTAAATCGTTTTATGACAGATTGTTGCGTTAAGGTATGTTAAGCATCTCATCCGCGACATCTCAATGTCTGCACCACAGCCATGCTGTCACACCCTGTGTGCATTTTTTTTTTAGCCTATCGTGAATATTGCCATCCCTCAGCTAATGCCCAGACTATGCCCAGGTCTTCAGCCACAAGATACCCAATTAGCTAAGGTGACCCTACTGTGTATGTTGTAAATCCTATTGCATAGAGCACTTCCTTACCTCTGACTAAGTTTGGGTCATCAATGCAAGCCATTCTAGGGTAGATGAACTTAGAGGCAACTATTGCTACAGTTGTATTTTCCCAAATAACAAGTGAAGCCACCTACAACTCCAGGAAAGGTTGGGCGATCTACCTCTGCATTATTTGTTGATCCTTTTCCTGCCAAAGAATGGTGTCGTTCTTTGTAGCAAGCCAGTTAGGTCTTCAAGGCATTAAGTTCTGGCCCCTCACCTTTACAAAGGGGCGCTGATAGGGTAAGACCGATCTCTTCTGCAGTGGGAGAGATATTAGCACAATTTTCATTTCTTCAGCAGTGCCTAGTGATGATGAGCCAGGGGGTCATGATCCAACAGCCGTCTGTTTCTGGAGTGCCTTCCTTTTCCAGTTCATTACCTGTTAAGGTTAAAAAAAAAGAGAAATGCAAAACCTTTCACCATGTCATATCACCACAAGCCATCCTTACTTACAACTTCATCACACACACACACACACACACACACACATATATATATATATATATATATATATAATTGCTATAACCTTTGCAGGCCCCAAAAATGATTGTTGCGGTCTGCACTTTAGTGTTTATAACAGTAACAAGCACTAGTGCTACCACCTTTTTTTTTATTTATTTTTAGCAGTGCTTAAACGCTGCTGAAGCCTTCATTGTACACAGCTGCTACCTGTTGCACATAGAACACCACAATCCTGCTGCACATTTCCTGTTATTCTTGTGTGTCCACTTCAGGCCATTATGCAGCACACGTTATCTGTTAATACATTCCCATCATTCCCCTCATTTGCACTGATACACAGTGATCATATATCTCATCTCTCTACTATATTCTTCACAAATCACAGCATATTCATCCTATTATTCACATTCAGCATATTCAAGTTTTCAGATCAGGGTATTAATTAGAGTATTATAGCAGTTATAGGTTATGTATCCATCCCTTTTATTCTCCTTCAAACCACCCTCACAATAGCTTGTGTAAACCCTCACTGGTTATAAGCTCCAGCCATACCTTCATACCAGTCATTGCCGTGCATGTATTCACCACCAACCCATTTCATTATTCCCTTTCACAGTATAACACCTATGTATTTTCCCAGCATCATTTCCCTCTCAATTATCTTCAACCAGCTATAGTATCACTGCCCTGCCATCACAACACTATCCATCGACTGCAGTGGCTTCCCAATCACCTGCTTCGCCTATCAAAATCCATCTTCATTACTTCCTCTGGGCTTATGAACATTTACAGCAGCTTATAGCTGTTGTATGTTCTCTTCTTCTGCATTCATACTTAAGTCATCACCTATATGCCACCACAGCAACCTATCATATTCCCATAAAACTTACCACTTTTTCTGCTACATCCATCTTGCATTGTGTATGTTACTGTTGCAACACCTTCATCACACAATCATTTCCCTCCATTGGGGCCTCCGTCATTAGCAATCTCCCCTGCAGCCTACCTTCAAACTCTGCCTTCCCTTCAATCACACTTCATATATCATCTACCTACTGAAATCGATATGTTGGCTGAAGGCAAACCACTGTTAACTAATTTGATGCAAAAATCTGTTCCTGCTAGGAAAAGGAAATTCCTTGGTTTGATAAATCAATCCTGATTTGCTATAAAAGCATAAGTTGAGTCATTTCAACCGTTGAATTCTCTGTTGCAAGATTGTATGTTCACCCCTATAGCCACATTCATCTACAGTCCATTTCATTACCCTTTTTTTTGGGTAGTACCATCACAGCTATAATGCACTAGCACTTCATCGCCCTCATCCACCTATATTACATACATGTTATATACACGTGTATATATATATATATATATATATATATATATATATATATATATATATATATATATATATACATTGGTATGCCTGTATATATATATATATGTAAGCATATATCTATATATCATCTCTCATCTCCTCACGTTCTAAATCATACATCCTGGCACATGAGCATTTTATCATTGACATCTATGTGATATATGCAAACTTCTTCCAATTTTCACATTAACCCAATTGTTTTGCAGGGAATATGTGGAAAATATCATTACTTGGAGTTGTAAATTTTATATGTTGTAATAGTTAGATTTTGAATGAGAATTTATATTTCAAGCTTTAGATAAAATGAATGAGCATTGTAAATATCATGAATCACTTGTTCTCATATTTTCTCCTTTGTTTTTCTAAAATCTCACAAATGGTGAAACACGAATGGCACGTGCACCACTTCGTAAGAGGTAAATTAATCCTAAGTTGATGATCCATACCAATGGCCATAGTCAGAGTACGGACAAAACTTAGGATTTTTATCTTTTACGAAATAACACTGGATCCATACTGGATCCGTTTTCAAAATTCATCATATTTTCCTTAAATATTTTCTTCTTTTATTAGAATTTAACTTAAAATTAATTCAAAATATATACCAATGGCCATAGTCAGGGTATATTGAGAGTTAATTTCATTTTTAATCCTATAAAAGCACCAAATGTGTTTCATTCTTCACCTGAATTTAAATATAGATTATTATATAATACATTCAATGACCATAGTCAAGGATGTATTATATATTCAATCTTATTTCAATTCATTTAAAGAATGAAATAGCTTTTCAAAATCCAATTTCAAAAATTTAAATTCATTCATCATTTATGATAGAATTGCATCATATTTCCTCTTCAAAAACTCCAAGTAATGTAAATACTTTCTTCAAATCTATCTTAAATCCTTACCAAATCCAATTCATTCTTTCAATTTTCAAAATTCTATTTCATTTTTAAATCTCAAAGTTCAATCTAACTTTGAGATTTCAAATTCATTTTATATTCAAATTCAAAATCAGATTTCAAAGTTCAATTTAACTTTGAAATTCCAAATTCATTTTATATTCAAAACTCTAATCAAACTCCAAATTCAATCTTAACCTTGAGACTCTTGATTCATCTTCTAAATTCCAAATTCAAATACTTCAAATCAAATCCAAAGTTCAATTTAACTTTGAGATTCCCTTCATCTTCTAAATTTTAAATTCAAACTTCAAAATTCAAGGTCTAATTTGACTTTGAAATTCATTTGTATATTCAAGATTCAAATTCTAAATTTCATTTTTTAAATTTGGAAGTTCTTGATTCATCTTCTGAATTTAACAAACTCCAAATTCATTTTAGGGTCCAGGATTCAACACTCAAATTGGATCTCAGATTTCAGATCCAATTCCCCTTTAGGATCCAGAATCCAAATTTCACTTTGGATCTCAGATTTCAGATCTAATTCTCTCTTAGGATCCAGAGTCCAATTTCACTTTGGATCTCAGACTTCAGATCCAATTCCCCTTTAGGATCCAGAACCCAATTCTACTTTGGATCTCAGACTCCAGATTCAATTCCATTTTAGGATCTAGAATCCAATTCTACTTTGGATCTCAGATTTTAGATCCAAATCCATTTTAAGGTCCAAACTTTATATTTAAAATTCCAAATTTCAAATCCAATTCTATTTTTCAAATTCTAAACTTTCAAATCCAAATCCACTTCATTTCCAGATTTCAAATCTGAATCTCTTTTAAGATCTCATCCGAACTTCATTCCTATTTTCTTGGATTTCTCAAAGTCCATTCTGATTTCAAAATTGAAATTCAAATTCCATTTCAAATACTCATTTCCTTCCTAAATCCATGATTAAATTCAAAGCCCATTTCTGACTTTGAAACTTCATTTCCCTTCATTTCAAAGCTTCAAATCATTCTTTCTCAAAGTCAAAGATTTATTCTTCCAACTCTGATTTACTTCAAAGACTTAGAAATTCTCTGATCTATTTCAAGTTCTAAGTCAATCATTTCTTCATTCCCTTACTAAGTTCATCTCAGAATACTTGGAAATTTTCAAAACACCTTTCAAAAGAAGCATACATTCTTGCATGGCACAAGCATGATTCTTTGTGCATTTAGAGTTAGAATAAATTCTTAGATTATATTTAGGCAAAGCAGAAGGCATAGATTCGATCCTTGGTTCGATTACCCCTGGTAAAGGCGCCAGGAACGGTCGAACCTCGTACCGACGAGCGAATCCCGTCTCTCCATCTTCCCGCAAATTTTCAAAACGGAGGCGAGTTATTTTCTAAATATTTTCAAATAAAGGTCAAGTGAAAACCCGCAAAATAGTTCCTCTTCTCTCTCTTTCTTTCTCTCTTTCTTTTTCTTTCTTTTATCCTTCTCCCTTCAAAAAGGAGGAGAATAGAGGTTAGAAAAGGAAGAGAGAGAAACCATAAAGAGAAAAAATTTTGCGATGATCACAGTTTTGGCGACCGTGATGGGACTTGTCTTCGTCTGGTTGGATCTATGCCTTTGCTTTGCTTTTATATAATCTAAGTCTTTATTCTAACATATGTCAGCTACATTTTTTCATGCAAACCTTAGGAAGCCTAGATTTTGTCCTAAGCTGACATCATTGCATATAGGATCTAAGTATGGTTTGGTAGGACCATATTGAGGAGATTATCCATGTTCACATTAGACTTAGGTCTTAAATACAACTCTCCTCAATTTTAGGGATTGAATGCAGACAATGTATGCAAGTGTATGCTTCTTTTCATTTAAAATCTATCTCTTTAGGACTTGCATTAGAGCCTTCTGATTTTATTTGCATGTTGATCATATTTTGAAAACAACCTTACCTATATTGTCCCGGTCTTCACGTTGCTGGGTTGTCTCACTGAACCATAGTTCAGGAGAGAGCCTCACAACTGGACCACTTATTTGGGTTTGCGCCCCCCTACCACGTACCTAAGGGCCATAGTCCGAGGTATATCGGTAGGTGCTCAAGGATGTTGGGAAGCCTTTACCTTAGAACCGGAGTAAGTACTTTATATGCCACGTACTTCGAGCTTCGGCTTGAGTATATCGGCGTACCTTGATCGGAATCAGATAATATAAATCTTAGAGTTAGGATTAAGGTCCTATCAGCCATTTCAAATATTGCATATAGAGTCAGCTTTAGGGAGTGTTGTTTGTATATCCTTGCTTGTATATCTGTGATTGTGTGATATTTTATATCTTCTTTATATTTTCCAAAACCCTGGGTATGTGTTTCAAAATGTCCTCTTTATTTTTAAAACCCGGGTGTATTTTTCTTTATCCTTTTCTTCTTCTTCTTCTAAAAAAATTCTTCCAAAATCTTCTGATCCTGCCTGCAAGTTCTTCAAAATTTTAAATCCTTACCATTTATTCTCAAAATTCCATTTTTCCTTTTATTTTCCTTCTGTTTTTATATTCTTGTTTATATTTTCATAAAAATCTCTTTCCATCAAGAGATATCCTTTTCAAAATAATATTTTCTTTTCATATTTTCAGTTGGTTACTCTCCCTCGTAGAGTAAAACAACGCAATGGTCACAAATTTGGTGGCGACTCAATCCCTAGTAATGGGATACAATTAAATTTTTAACCTAAATCCTTCCTCTTTGTCAAAATATCTCCAAAAAGTTTCTTTGGTCTAAAAACCTCCATTTTTCCTCCACAGAGAGTTCTGATATTTCAAAAATGGTCACTACAAGAGGGGGAAAAGAAACAATTCCTCAACTCAGCGACAGTGAGGCAGAAGAGATAAGCTCTCCTAAATCAGTCAGGGGACAGAGTCAGAGCAAGAAGGATGACATCGACCCAGCTATGTATGACATGTTCCAAAAGATGATGGCGAGGATGATGTCAGAGCAAGCCGAGGCCAAGCTGAAAGAGGCAGTTCCTAAAAGCAAGCTGAGGGAGAAGCATGTAAAGAAGCAAGTCAGAATCATCAGAAAGAAGGTGCAGCCAGACACTGCTTCTGAGGAATCAGAGTCAGTCGAGGAAGAGTCAGAAGAGGAAGAGCAGATTGTCTACAAGCAGAATCCTCCGAGACAGTCTGTAAAGATAGTTGCGAAAGAGCCTGAATCTGTCAACAAGCCCAAGTCTGGGGTTCCAGCAGAGGACCTGATGAGTAAACAGATGAAGGAGATGAATCGAGCTATTAAAGATATTCAAGCCAAGGGTAAGGGCAAGCAGACCTATACTGGCGAAGATTTTTACGATGGTCTAGATGGGGACGATAACCTAGAGAATCTTCCTCGCAAGTTTCTCAAATTTGATGGGACTGGCAACCCTAAAGCCCACCTGGCCACATTTTATGCAGAGTGCAGCCGTTTTAGGAAAGATAACAGGGCCCTGTTCATCTGTTTTCCCCGCAGTCTAGAAGGCGTAGCAGCTAGGTGGTATGCTGACCACGTAAATCCTATCGAACTACGAGAGTTCGATAAGGTAGTAAATATGTTCATCGAGCGCTTCTTATTCAACACTGAAGCCTCACCTACATTAAATCATCTTTACAACCTGAAGCAAGGAGAGAATGAGAGAGCAGGTGATTTCATTCACAGGTGGAGAAGCACCTGTAATAAGATGAAGGTACCCATTCCTGAGGAGCACGCATTGCAGGTGATCCTCAACAATTTCTCTCAGCCCATAAGGAGCCTCATCGCCACTTCCCCGGCGAAATCCTTCATCAAGTTAATTGAGCGAGCGGAATGGCTCGAAGCAGGAATAGAAAGCGGACTATACGAGGGCACACCTCTGGTCAAGAATGTCCAAGACCAAAAGAAGAAGGCGCAGTTTGCTCATTCAGTTGATGCCTCCTGCAATAATCTTGGTAGTAGCAGCAAAGGAAACAAGAACAACAGTGGCAGCAGTCCGAGAGTAGATCAAGGCAAGGGGCAGAAGGAGAGAGCGTATAAGAACAATGACAAGCCGCTTCCAATTGGCATCCAACAGAAAGGGGATCTTCAAGAGAAGCCCAAGTACATCAAGTGGGAAAAAGATCGAGTCTTCACTCCGTTGTCTGAGAGTTTAGAGGTGATTATGAATTACCTTTTGAAGCACGGGATGATCAAACTCCCTAAGGTAGCGGATCCTCCCGTAATCTTGGGAAAATTCAAAGATCAATTCTGCAAGTTCCATAGAGCAACGGGGCATGACACAGAGCATTGCTTCGTCCTCAAGCACATGATACAAGACTGCATTGACAGAAGTGAGCTGATAGAGGACGATGAAGAAAAGCAGCCAGCAGTCCTGACAGAACCATTCCCGGACCACTCAAAGAATTGATAAAGCCAAAGTCTTTTGTTTGCTTTCGTCTCTTTTTTTGTCAGTTGTCTTGTAGGGGTTAGTCAGCCCAGTCTTCTATGAGTCTTTTTTTCCTTTTCAAGTTCTTGTAAATATTCAGTTGTTATCAAACCTTTGCTTATCAAATGAAATGTTAATTTCCTTTATATCTTTTCTTTTCTTTTTGCCATACTGGGGCATTTAAATTTCCTGTTCTTTTCAGAATGCGGGGCAATCCTGACATCATTCATGAGAGAAATGATATTACCTATGAGGGCCTTTTCAAAAATCATGAAATTTTAAAAATCTTCGTTATGACCAAGGAGTTCAAATATTCCTTGGTCTAACCTTTGACAAAAAAATCAACCCTCGTGTTGATCATGTCTTCAAAAATAAGTTTTTCAAACCATTATATCGAAAGATCAACCCTTATGTTGGTCTTATCTTCCAAAATGAATTTTAAACTTTTATATTCAAAGATCAATCCTTGTGTTGATTTTATCTTTCAAAATGGATTTTAAATCTTTATATTCAAAGATCAACCTTTGTGTTGGTCTTATCTTTCAAAATGGATTTCAAATCTTTATAGATCAACCCTTATCTTTCAAAGTAGATTTCAAAGCCTTTATATTCAAAGATCAATCCTTGTATTGATCTTATCTTCCAAAATGGATTTCAAATCTTTTTATTCAAAAGATCAACCCTTGCGTTGGTCTTATCCTCCAAAATTGATCTCAAAACTTTTCAAAGATCAACCCTGGCGTTGTTCTTATCTTTTAAAATGGGTTATAAATCATCATATTCAAAGATCAATCATTGCATTGGTCTTATCTTCCAAAAATGGGTTTTAAATCATTATATTCAAATATCGACCCGGTGTTGGTCTTATCTTCCAAGATTGGTTTTTAAGCATTACCTTCAACGATCAACCCTTGTGTTGATCTTATTATCAATTTCGAGCTGTTATTTTTAGAAATCAGATCTATTAAATTAGGTATTCAAAACCATTGCCTTCGAAAATTAACCCTCATGATGATCTCTCATGTTTGGTTTAAAGGATCAGATCTCGCGCTGATCATTCTTCTTGTGGTGGATTTTCTTCCCCCAAAATGATTTCTCATTTATCTTTTAAATAAACATTTTCCTTCCAAGATCCCATATGCAGGCAGGATCAGAAAAGCTCCTTTTTCTCAAATCTTGTAAATCTTCAGTTAATTTTGATATCTTTATCAGTTTCATTCATTTTATTCATATTTTTATCAAGTTTACATCAATTTTATCAAGTTTTATCAAGTTTATCAAATATTTTCTCAAAATTTCATTAAATTTTATCAATTCCATTACCCTTTCAGGTTAAGGGATAAACCTGATGCCTATTTCCCATGAGGTATTTTCTAAATATTCTTTGTAACCCCTTTCAGGTTAAGAGATAAACCTGACCCTCGTTGTCCGAGGTGTTCCCGCTCAGGTTAAGGGATAAACCTGACCCTCGTTGTCCGAGGTGCTCCTATTCAGGATAAGGGAAAATCCTGAGACCCCTTGTAGGAGCAACAACGCTACCTATGAGGATTCTTTTGTAAACACAAGTTTTGTTAATCTTTATTGATTTTCTAGATTTATATCAATTTTCCTTCGCTAAATTTTCTTAAATTATATTCTTGTTCCCATTCAGGATAAGGGATAATCCTGAAACCCCTCGTAGGAGCAATAACGCTACCTATGAGGATTCTTTTGTAAATACAAGTTTTGTCAATCTTTGTTGATTTTCTAGATTTATATCAATTTCCCTACATTAAATCTCTTTAAATTCTATTCTTTTCCTCATTCAGGATAAGGGATAATCCTGAGATCACTCATAGGGGCAACCATGCTAACTGTGAGAATTCTTTTACAAAAATAAAATCAAATTTTTCTCAAATGTTCTGCATTTTTTTCAAAGTTCTATATCCTTTTGTCTTCTCAAAGTTTATTCTTTTTATATTCCCCGTCACATACCTGGTCCATCTAAATCATAGATCATAAATTTTAAATCTTGTCATATCCCTTCTAAATTCAAGTCTCAGGTTATCTCTTCATAAAATCTTCTATCCCCCCTTCAGGTTAAGGGATAAACCTGAATCATTCTTTTCCTAAATTCTCATCAAATGTCTATTTCATTTCCCCTTCAGGTTAAGGGATAAACCTGAATCTTTCTTTTTCTAAAATTCTCGTCAAAAATGTCTATTCTATTTTCCCTTCAGGATATGGGATAATCCTGAAACCCCGGCCATTCTTCTTGCTTCAATCTCTAAATATCTTAAATAGGCCGATCTCTTTCCCGACTCTCAGTTGGAAAACCTAGTGCTCGCACGGGTTATTTTGCTAAATTTTCAAATCTAAAGATCAAGTTCAGTCCTCGTGTTGTTTATTCCTCAGAAAGTCTCAATCTTAGATCAAATCATTAAATCAAAGGTCGTTAAATGATTAAATGAAATGTCCCAGCTACTTCCCTGGTCGTTAAATGATTAAATGAAATGTCCCAGCTACTTCCCTGGTCGTTAAATGATTAAATGAAATGTCCCAGCTACTTCGCTGGTCGTTAAATGATTAAATAAAATGTCCCAGCTACTTCGCTGGTCGTTAAATGATTAAATGAAATGTCCCAGCTACTTCGCTGGTCGTTAAATGATTAAATGAAATGTCCCAGCTACTTCGCTGGTCGTTAAATGAAATGTTTCAGCTACTTCGTTGGTCGCTAAATGAAATGTCCCAGCTACTTCGCTGGTCATTAAATGAAATGTCCCAGCTACTTCGCTGGTCATTAAATGAAATGTCTCAGCTACTTCGCTGGTCGTTAAATGAAATGTCCCAGCTACTTCGCTGGTCGTTAAATGAAAGGTCCCAGTTTTACTGGTCGTTAAATGAAATGTCCCAGCTACTTCGTTGGTCGTTAAATGAAATGTTTCAGCTACTTCGCTGGTCGTTAAATGAAATGTCCCAGCTACTTCGCTGGTCATTAAATGAAATATCCCAGCTACTTCGCTGGTCATTAAATGAAATGTTCCAGCTCCTTCGCTGGTCGTTAAATAAAATGTCTCAGTTTTCACTGATCATTAAATGAAAGGTTTCAGCTACTTCGTTGGTCGTTAAATGAAAGGTTCCAGTTTTACTGGTCAGAATGTCCAAAATCATAGATTACAACTAAAGGTCGCATCAAAATCTATATTGAGTAAATATTTCACATAGAAGTCATGAAAAATTTGCCAATTTGCTAAAAATATTTGTTGATTCCAAATAAATCTTACTGCACAAAAGAATTACCTCGGATTATCTCTAGTATTTTCTTCATAAAAGGTGAAACTCTTTGCGAAAAAGAGGTAAAGTTCAAATCTTTTTCCTGTTGATCAACCAAAAGGATGAAAGAAATATCCTCGGTATGATTAGTGAAATAAATATTCGATGACATTGAAAAGCCGGAAGCAAATTGATATTGATCATAGCTATGATGCATGTTTAAAGACGATTTTCTGGCAATTAAACAGTGGAAATATCCTGAGCCATAAAAGACTCCACTTAATCCATATCACCTTATCCAGTTTAAAGCTGCAATCAAATATCGGCAAAAGGGATCTCTCAATTGTCGTCAAGATGAAGGCGAGTTAAGCGAGTAGACCCCCGGGGCCAAAGAAGATTTGAAACATCTCCAAGATGACGGAGTTTGTGACGGATCCTTCTAGGGAAAGTTCGGATCACCGTCGAGATGAAGACGGATGTGATGGACCTACCGACAAACCCTAAATGATATTTGATTTCAGCTATCATCTAAAAACCTTTGAGCCAATATCATATATAATCCTTGAGAAAAAGAAGGATCGGAGCATCTCCGAGATGAAGGAGTTTGTGACGTACCCTTCCCCGAAAAAAGAGAGAAAAGTCAGGACACATCCAAATGAAGGATGGTGTAAAAGCCCGAAAAAGCCCAATGACTCAAAAGGAGTGCAAAAAGATTATCATGAGAAAACACTCAGATATCAAACTGCCTAAATTGCCAGAAGTCATCCTTTCTTATGCAAAATATCTGTTATCAATATCTTTTCTTTGCCTGCTTTTATGAAATTGATAATATTTCTTCTCTTCTCATATCAAGGAAATTGATAGCTTCCTTGAAGAAAATCATCAGCGTTAAAATTTTGAATTTGACTCTTAAGACCGAGAAGTTAACCTCGCTGGAGGAAATACTCTAGGTAAAAAAGGGAATATCTTTGCACACATGTACACATTTTTCAAGCGTTGAAGTCAACTATAAATTCATCTTATTGGCAAAATTTTCTAGATATTCTAAGATTGAAATAAATATTCAATATCCATTTTTTTATGCAACCTAGCGTTGTTTATATCTTCCAGAAGAGTTACCCCATTCAGTTGAAATATCTCTCCTGTCCCAACATGGTTTCAAGAAATCCGTATGGTTTTTCCCACTCAGGTTAAGGGTCAAAACCTGTACTCCCTGCGAGAGGCCATTAAATTCAAAAGTTGATTTAGTCTCAGTAATGAGACGCCCAAGTTCATCCCTTTTTCAAGCTTTAGGGAACCCCATTTCCTTCCTCCTTTCGCAAATCCCTGTCGGATTTGTTCGTCCAAACTCCGAAGGTCCCATCATGATCTCTTCACTCGAGATTCCATATGGTCGTCCCCTTCAGGTTGTGGTAAAACCTGAATCTCGTTCCAACGAGTTTCCCTTGTTTCGACGAGGTGTTTTCCTTCAGTCCCATCATGGTTCTTCCCATCGAGGAATCCGTGCTTTTGTATATCCATCCAGAATAAAGTCCTACTTGAACTTCATCTCATGAGGCGTTTTCTCAAAAATGTCCCATCAAGATCCTCGCATACTCATTTCCCCATTCAGATTATGTTGAGATATATTCGTCCCATCCAGGATAAGGGCTAAACCTGAGTCATTCCACAAGGCTGATCTAGTCTCACCCACGAGACTTGATCTAAATTCCCTATCTTTCATCATTTCGGGATCTTCACCCAAAGTCCCATCACGATTTCCTCATTTTCAAATCAATCATATCATTTTCGAAGATTTCGTCTCCCCCAAGCCATAAAGGATAAGGTTTTAAGCCTGAAGAACCATCTTTTAAAAAAAATTCTTCCACACCCAGTTCAGATCTGCTGACTGGGGCATTTTTCAAAATTTGAAGTGTTTTCTTTGCCACTAAGCTCGGCTTTCAACCGGCTTAGTAGCAAAGAGGGGCATCTGTGAACACCCCAAATTTTTCAAAATCTTTTAAATATTCCCTTTCTGCCCCTAAATTCATTTTTTGAGCAAATGAGTCATTTTTAAATCTAAATTCCAGTTCATTTCTCAAGTTTTACTGAAATTAAATTCATTTTATATGTTTAAATTGATTTCGGATCTGGATCCATCATCCAGATCCAAATTTGAGTCTCATTGTCCAAATTTTAAAATTAAAATTATAGAAAATATCAAAAATAGTTTTAAAATAGCTCGGACAGTCCATCCGACATCCGTTTGGATCCATCACATTGTATTCCTCGATTCGAGTGTCAAAACTCGAACATTTTCTCAAAACCTGGGTCCAAACCCATCCTTCTGAAGAAATTTTCCCCAACATAACCCTGATTTTTCAGAAAAACCTTTCTTTTATGAATATTTTGAAATTTTATAAAATTAGTATTAATTTTCTTAGTTTTAGAGTTTTGTTTTTTACAAATATACGTTTCAAAAGAAAAGAACAAAAAAAAATAAGAAAATCGAAAAAGGAAAACAATAGAAAAATTCCAAAAATTCAGAAAAATATGCAAATTGAAACCTTTTCTTGAAAACTATTTTTAAAAAAAAAAACCCTCTTTTAAAACCTCCTTTTGAAAATGAAAACCATTTTTTAGAAAAGTTCTGAAAAGGAGACCCCTCTTGGGAATCAAAAAAAAAATTGCAACGGCCACTCCCGTTCGCACCCTCCATCGCCTCTCTCCCGATCGATGACCTTCCATCCTCAATTGCTTCATCTTATGGAGGATTCGAGCCTCTCTTTAAGAAGAGACCTCCAAAGCCTCTACAAGAGGTCGTCTTCTACCCCTCCACATTCTCCTCCTTCACGGATCCATTATCGACCCCTCCATCTTCTTCTTTTTGATCCGTCTCCCACCTCTCCACTATCATCCATTTTTGATCCATTCTTCACCTCTTTACTGCGTATCCCCATCGATTTCCATCCAGCGTCCGCTCTTCACCCCTTTTTCCTTCCTACTTCCCTCCCTCCTTCCTTCAGAGCTTCTGGAATCAAGTAAGAATTCTTCACTTATCCCTGGTTCCCTTCTCCATCAACTGAAAAGAGTCGATCGGGCAAACACAAGGTCACGGTAGGTAACTATATTTTTTTTTCTCTCTCTTTCTTTGTAAAATCTCTTCCCCTCTCTGTTGCAATTTGACGTCAGCTGTATCTCTGCTTCTTTTACGTTTACCTTTCATTGTTTACAAAGGGGCATCATCCGTAATGTCGATTTACCTCTAGTAACATCGACCTACGTATTGCTATATTGATGGAATTCTCATGTTCCTACATTTTGTTCTTCTTTCTTTTCTTTTTTAATCTTCATATACCATGAATATTTTCTTTGGGGTATTTTCGTTTCCTGTTTCAGTTTCATCATTATATCATGTTGTTTGTATATCGTCTCATTTTCTTTTCTTTTTCTTTTTTTGTTTGTTTTATTGCCTCATCCGATTAGCTCGTTTTGTTTACCTGTCTATGTCGATTCCTTGTTTTAGTTTGATAGTCTATTATAGGTAATCTTTAATTTACCTTCTCGGTTTCATATGCCAATATGGGTTTTCAATTTCTACTTATTTTCCATTTTTTCTGATTTGATTACATTACCTTGCACTCATTCGACCAATGTAGGATCCCTGTCTGTTCAAAGCTCAAGAATGACAATATTTGAATCTCCTTCCTCAGATCCCCTTGTGATCTGGACATAACGGAAGTTTAGGCCCTCAGCAGCACCGATTCAGTTCGGTAGTGGTGGTTTGATACAACACCATATCTCCACTATTTAGATTTTATCTTTACATTATCAAAGAACATCATTGTTGAATCAGACAGGAAATTGCTGAATGGGGGTCGACTTAGACCCCTATCTTTAGTTCATCCTTTATAACATCACTCTCTGCAGAAATCGGTTCACAATTGCAGAAATCAATGCATAAAAGATGAGTGTATGGCTGCTGGAAATGATTTGTTGATGGTTGGAATTACCGAAACCATGTGTCATTGGCTGTTTCACATTCTCGGTGGTTAGTTTATCTCTATGAACATTCATCGTGTATGATGTTTTGCTGCATTACCATTCATACACTGGAGCCACAGCTACAGGGCAAGGAAGGGTGAACGATTGGATGTTCACGTTGGTCGTCTCCGTAATACACCCTTACCCTGCAAGAAGAGACAAAAGCAAGCTTGAGAACCCAGTTGTTGCAAATCATTGGCTGCATTTTCAGCACTTTCACTTTCTGAGATTTGTGTCATCAATCAGGTAAACAAAGTATTCCAGCTATGTTAATAGATTTCAGCCCTTTCCATGGTATGCCTCCCCAAGATGCTGTGTCGCGCCCTTTACCTTCAAAATATTTTTATATCAATACCAGCAATAATTGCCAAAGAATCCATAGATTCGCTGTGTAGAAATCCATGTTATTTGTTGTAAATTGGTGGGCAGAGATATGTTTGTTGAGGCCATCTTTACTTTCCTTTTTTTTTATTTTTTTTTATTTTTTTTTTGATAATCCTTCTGATAGCCTCAAAAGGTGCTGTTGAGAATTTTGTTAATCAGGTACCGTGTATTATACTGTAAATCGTTTTATGACAGATTGTTGCGTTAAGGTATGTTAAGCATCTCATCCGCGACATCTCAATGTCTGCACCACAGCCATGCTGTCACACCCTGTGTGCATTTTTTTTTTTAGCCTATCGTGAATATTGCCATCCCTCAGCTAATGCCCAGACTATGCCCAGGTCTTCAGCCACAAGATACCCAATTAGCTAAGGTGACCCTACTGTGTATGTTGTAAATCCTATTGCATAGAGCACTTCCTTACCTCTGACTAAGTTTGGGTCATCAATGCAAGCCATTCTAGGGTAGATGAACTTAGAGGCAACTATTGCTACAGTTGTATTTTCCCAAATAACAAGTGAAGCCACCTACAACTCCAGGAAAGGTTGGGCGATCTACCTCTGCATTATTTGTTGATCCTTTTCCTGCCAAAGAATGGTGTCGTTCTTTGTAGCAAGCCAGTTAGGTCTTCAAGGCATTAAGTTCTGGCCCCTCACCTTTACAAAGGGGCGCTGATAGGGTAAGACCGATCTCTTCTGCAGTGGGAGAGATATTAGCACAATTTTCATTTCTTCAGCAGTGCCTAGTGATGATGAGCCAGGGGGTCATGATCCAACAGCCGTCTGTTTCTGGAGTGCCTTCCTTTTCCAGTTCATTACCTGTTAAGGTTAAAAAAAAAGAGAAATGCAAAACCTTTCACCATGTCATATCACCACAAGCCATCCTTACTTACAACTTCATCACACACACACACACACACACACACACACACATATATATATATATATATATATAATTGCTATAACCTTTGCAGGCCCCAAAAATGATTGTTGCGGTCTGCACTTTAGTGTTTATAACAGTAACAAGCACTAGTGCTACCACCTTTTTTTTTATTTATTTTTAGCAGTGCTTAAACGCTGCTGAAGCCTTCATTGTACACAGCTGCTACCTGTTGCACATAGAACACCACAATCCTGCTGCACATTTCCTGTTATTCTTGTGTGTCCACTTCAGGCCATTATGCAGCACACGTTATCTGTTAATACATTCCCATCATTCCCCTCATTTGCACTGATACACAGTGATCATATATCTCATCTCTCTACTATATTCTTCACAAATCACAGCATATTCATCCTATTATTCACATTCAGCATATTCAAGTTTTCAGATCAGGGTATTAATTAGAGTATTATAGCAGTTATAGGTTATGTATCCATCCCTTTTATTCTCCTTCAAACCACCCTCACAATAGCTTGTGTAAACCCTCACTGGTTATAAGCTCCAGCCATACCTTCATACCAGTCATTGCCGTGCATGTATTCACCACCAACCCATTTCATTATTCCCTTTCACAGTATAACACCTATGTATTTTCCCAGCATCATTTCCCTCTCAATTATCTTCAACCAGCTATAGTATCACTGCCCTGCCATCACAACACTATCCATCGACTGCAGTGGCTTCCCAATCACCTGCTTCGCCTATCAAAATCCATCTTCATTACTTCCTCTGGGCTTATGAACATTTACAGCAGCTTATAGCTGTTGTATGTTCTCTTCTTCTGCATTCATACTTAAGTCATCACCTATATGCCACCACAGCAACCTATCATATTCCCATAAAACTTACCACTTTTTCTGCTACATCCATCTTGCATTGTGTATGTTACTGTTGCAACACCTTCATCACACAATCATTTCCCTCCATTGGGGCCTCCGTCATTAGCAATCTCCCCTGCAGCCTACCTTCAAACTCTGCCTTCCCTTCAATCACACTTCATATATCATCTACCTACTGAAATCGATATGTTGGCTGAAGGCAAACCACTGTTAACTAATTTGATGCAAAAATCTGTTCCTGCTAGGAAAAGGAAATTCCTTGGTTTGATAAATCAATCCTGATTTGCTATAAAAGCATAAGTTGAGTCATTTCAACCGTTGAATTCTCTGTTGCAAGATTGTATGTTCACCCCTATAGCCACATTCATCTACAGTCCATTTCATTACCCTTTTTTTTGGGTAGTACCATCACAGCTATAATGCACTAGCACTTCATCGCCCTCATCCACCTATATTACATACATGTTATATACACGTATATATATATATATATATATATATATATATATATATATACATTGGTATGCCTGTATATATATATATATATATGTAAGCATATATCTATATATCATCTCTCATCTCACGTTCTAAATCATACATCCTGGCACATGAGCATTTTATCATTGACATCTATGTGATATATGCAAACTTCTTCCAATTTTCACATTAACCCAATTGTTTTGCAGGGAATATGTGGAAAATATCATTACTTGGAGTTGTAAATTTTATATGTTGTAATAGTTAGATTTTGAATGAGAATTTATATTTCAAGCTTTAGATAGAATGAATGAGCATTGTAAATATCATGAATCACTTGTTCTCATATTTTCTCCTTTGTTTTTCTAAAATCTCACAAATGGTGAAACACGAATGGCACGTGCACCACTTCGTAAGAGGTAAATTAATCCTAAGTTGATGATCCATACCAATGGTCATAGTCAGGGTACGGACAAAACTTAGGATTTTTATCTTTTACGAAATAACACTGGATCCATACTGGATCCGTTTTCAAAATTCATCATATTTTCCTTAAATATTTTCTTCTTTTATTAGAATTTAACTTAAAATTAATTCAAAATATATACCAATGGCCATAGTCAGGGTATATTGAGAGTTAATTTCATTTTTAATCCTATAAAAGCACCAAATGTGTTTCATTCTTCACCTGAATTTAAATATAGATTATTATATAATACATTCAATGACCATAGTCAAGGATGTATTATATATTCAATCTTATTTCAATTCATTTAAAGAATGAAATAGCTTTTCAAAATCCAATTTCAAAAATTTAAATTCATTCATCATTTAGGATAGAATTGCATCATATTTCCTCTTCAAAAACTCCAAGTAATGTAAATACTTTCTTCAAATCTATCTTAAATCTTTACCAAATCCAATTCATTCTTTCAATTTTCAAAATTCTATTTCATTTTTAAATCTCAAAGTTCAATCTAACTTTGAGATTTCAAATTCATTTTATATTCAAATTCAAAATCAGATTTCAAAGTTCAATTTAACTTTGAAATTCCAAATTCATTTTATATTCAAAACTCTAATCAAACTCCAAATTCAATCTTAACCTTGAGACTCTTGATTCATCTTCTAAATTCCAAATTCAAATACTCCAAATCAAATCCAAAGTTCAATTTAACTTTGAGATTCCCTTCATCTTCTAAATTTTAAATTCAAACTTCAAAATTCAAGGTTTAATTTGACTTTGAAATTCATTTGTATATTCAAGATTCAAATTCTAAATTTCATTTTTTAAATTTGGAAGTTCTTGATTCATCTTCTGAATTTAACAAACTCCAAATTCATTTTAGGGTCCAGGATTCAACACTCAAATTGGATCTCAGATTTCAGATCCAATTCCCCTTTAGGATCCAGAATCCAAATTTCACTTTGGATCTCAGATTTCAGATCCAATTCCCTCTTAGGATCCAGAGTCCAATTTCACTTTGGATCTTAGACTTCATATCCAATTCCCCTTTAGGATCCAGAACCCAATTCTACTTTGGATCTCAGACTCCAGATTCAATTCCATTTTAGGATCTAGAATCCAATTCTACTTTGGATCTCAGATTTTAGATCCAAATCCATTTTAAGGTCCAAACTTTATATTTAAAATTCCAAATTTCAAATCCAATTCTATTTTTCAAATTCTAAACTTTCAAATCCAAATCCACTTCATTTCCAGATTTCAAATCTGAATCCCTTTTCAGATCTCATCCAAACTTCATTCCTATTTTCTTGGATTTCTCAAAGTCCATTCTGATTTCAAAATTGAAATTCAAATTCCATTTCAAATACTCATTTCCTTCCTAAATCCATGATTAAATTCAAAGCCCATTTCTGACTTTGAAACTTCATTTCCTTTCATTTCAAAGCTTCAAATCATTCTTTCTCAAAGTCAAAGATTTATTCTTCCAACTCTGATTTACTTCAAAGACTTAGAAATTCTCTGATCTATCTCAAGTTCTAAGTCAATCATTTCTTCATTCCCTTACTAAGTTCATCTCAGAATACTTGGAAATTTTCAAAATATCTTTCAAAAGAAGCATACATTCTTGCATGGCACAAGCATGATTCTTTGTGCATTTAGAGTTAGAATAAATTCTTAGATTATATTTAGGCAAAGCAGAAGGCATAGATTCGATCCTTGGTTCGATTACCCCTGGTAAAGGCGCCAGGAACGGTCGAACCTCGTACCGACGAGCGAATCCCGTCTCTCCATCTTCCCGCAAATTTTCAAAACGGAGGCGAGTTATTTTCTAAATATTTTCAAATAAAGGTCAAGTGAAAACCCGCAAAATAGTTCCTCTTCTCTCTCTTTCTTTCTCTCTTTCTTTTTCTTTCTTTTATCCTTCTCCCTTCAAAAAGGAGGAGAATAGAGGTTAGAAAAGGAAAAGAGAAGGAAGAGAGAGAAACCATAAAGAGAGGAAAAATTTTGCGATGATCACAAACGCCTACCTTCTTACGTATCTCCTCGTTCCGAATCTTATCTTTTATTGTATTTCCACACATCCATCTAAGCATATGCATCTCAGCTACTCATTTTTTGAATATGATGTCGCTTGGCAGCCCAACATTCCGTACCATATAGGAAACCTAATAAAGCATTAATAAAAAAGATCAACACAAAGCAAGTAGAAGAAAATAATAAAAGAAAAAAAACATTCAAAGGTTAAAACAAGGACGTAAGCGATGATCTAAAAGACTGTATGGTGATGAAGGTTGTAGCCCTAGATAGAATGGAATGGAGAAACATGACTTGTCCAACTGACCCCATGCAGTTATATAAAGCTTGATGATCATGAGGATGATGACGATAGCCCAAAAACTCAGGGTGGGCAATGGGCCAGTCCGGCTCGTTTTTGACTGGGCCAGACAGCACATCAATATGCTGCAGCTCGGTCAATCAAACTCATGCATTTGGGCAGGATGAACCGCAGTCCAGTTTCGGTTGGATTCCACAGAACGCTCAGTCATTTCCCATGGGCAACCCACAAGTTAGACTAACCCAGCCTGGGTCCATTATAGACCAGGCCATCCAGCCCATCATAGGCTGGGCTAAAGCCCAGTCAAGGCCGAGCTGTGTCCCAAAAATCTGGCCCAGGCTTAGGCCTGATCGACCATGGGTGGACTGACCCAATGCCCAGCCCTACCAAAAAAAAACTTTAGAAGACGATTCAAAGTTATAATATATATTTGTCATTTAATGTTCATAACTCCTTGTACAAAGACAATTTGTATTAAATTTCTTATATCATGGTCAGAATGCAGGGTGAGATAACATAAATATGTATTAATTGCTTCACATATTTTTTTATTATTTAAATATTTGGTGTCCAAAATCAGCTTAGTAAGTTATTGATTTTGAATATTTTGTATTTTTGTTGAATGTATATTTGCATTTTATTCTCTTAATAAGTGATCTAGAAAATTTCTAATAGGCTAATATAGTTATTGACTGTGATCTTTGCCTTCAAAAGTTTTCTTATTAATTTCAATTTCTTAGTATTTTATACAGGTGATGTATCTTTTTGCAAATGATTTCACACATCGTGATGCAGGAAGGAAGCAGATCATAGTTCGGGCTTTTTGGATCATTTTGCATCCATAATTTTCACTTTGGATATTTTTTTGTTTTAGGTCTTTGTAACAGATATTGAATCTATTTAACGGATTTATACCTGAATCTGATAGTTTTATTAGATTAGGATGTTTCTTGATTTATGTTTATTAAAAATAGGTAGGTTAAGTCTATTGGATTGGGATTCCTCTTATAAATATTAGAAAGATCTAAAGACTAATTAGAGTTCATATGGAATATTGAAATTAATTACTTCCCAGATTTCTTTAATTTTCAGTTATTTTCTTGCAATTTCTCTCAATTTCCTGTTTTTCCTAGTTAATTCCCAGTTTTGGATAACTTTTCTCGTAAATCCAAATCGAGTTTACATCAATTGGTATCAGAGCAAGATCTTCATCTTGATTTGGTCGAGGGATGATTTGATCAGATTTCATATTTCCCAAGTATTCAATCCGAGGAGTGTCTTGATGGAGATATGAGCTATTTCTACTCAACAAATTTCTCAGTTTGGCGACAATCTTGGTTGTCGGCCAACAATGTCACATGTACGCTATCGAACCCTCAGCAGCTACGATAACTAGGGCTGGTAAACGAACCGAGCAGCTCGTGACTCGGCTCGGTTCGGCTCATCACGAACTCGTTCGTGATCGGTTTGTATAGTTGGCGAGCCGAGCCACGAGCAGCTCGTTTAGCTTAAACGAGTCGAGCCAGAACACAAGGTGTTCAGCTCGGCTAGGCTCGAGAATGCTCGTATAGATAAAATATATATATTTGTATGGAAAATATATATTTTGTGTAATATATAAAAGAAATAATGCATAAAATATACATAAAAAGAAGAATGAATGAAAAATATATACATAAAATATGGACTATTAAGTGCAATTTATAAAAAGTTATATATATTTTCAAGTATAATATATAAAAATGTATATACTATGTATAAATAACAGGGAATGTTTTTACACAAGCCAGCTCGTGTTCTGCTTGTCTCTTTCAGGGATGCTTGGCTAAACACGAACACAAGCAGAGCCACGAACTCAATCCACTAGTAAACGAGCCGAGCTCGAACATGCCCTGTTTAGTTCATTTGGCTCGTTTACTAGCCTTAACGATGACTCATCTTTCTCCTTGGTGGAATAGTCCCATCGAGCAATTCCTAGAGCCATGGAAAGTGACTTATCCGGTGTGTGCTTGTATCGGTTGGACATGGAAGCAAGGGCATATCCTACACCTTTCGAATCAAAATTCCAAGTGTCCACAAGCCAACCAGGGTAGTTCCAACAACCGCCCATCAACCGAGGACCCTCCCCTTGCCTTTGCTATACAAGCGATGACAGTGTGTTTCAAATACCCTACCACCACTCCCATAACCGCCACCACCATGTCCCTTCCCCCTTCTCTCACCCTGCTATAGAAGGGAATGCCAATGGCCTAGACCATCCCAGCGAGCCTGGTCAAGGCCCTGGCCTTCACCACCAGCCAGTTGGGCTCATACGGTCAATGAGTTCTCACATCCCCCCACCAGCCACCTTGCTCACCCAGAAACGGTGAGTTGGGGGTATGCCACTGGCCAGGACTCGACCAGCACCCTGCTGCTGACCAGCTCTTACCAGTAAGATCCCCACCTGTCAGCAGAAATTTTCCCACTGGCATCCAGTTTACCGGTGGTGGTGGGTGGGTTCCAAGAAACCTTGCCCTAACCCCTTCTCTCTGGCGTGCGGTTGGAGAGGGGAATTCGAATTGGCTCATCACGATGACCCAGCTCCTGTGCATACTTACCTCTTCTGTGAACTAGCTTTTGGAACCGGTTAAGGTTCCAAAAGTAGTTTGAGCCTTCAATTGCTCCTTATAACCATTCTTTGGACCCGGTTCTGGCCCAAATACCTCTCATGTTGATCCATTTCCAATAAGCTTCGACTATGAACGACTCTGCTCTTGCATCAAAAATGATACAATAAGTCTGAACTATGATCCGCTCCGCTCCTGCATCATTTTTCCCGGGATTGAAAAGACCTGCCCTCAAGTTTGGATCCCGGTTATGCTTCTTCTAGTTCCATTCTATCTTGTGGGTTATGGGTCCATAATATGAAACTGCTCCAGAAGTTGAGTGGACCAAACTAGATCTGCTCCAAAGCACATACAAAAACATGACCGTGGTCATCAGATGTATCTATATGCTAATCTAGACCAAATGGATCTAGTGTCAGTTTGATCCAGAGAGGAGAAGTCGATAAGAAGATGACATGAATCTCCTGCTCTATTATGCCACATTCCACATGCTACTGGTGACCCACTCCAAAACAATCTCAGGTTCTAGGACGGGCTTGGATTAGGTAAGTTGGATCTTAGTGAGGTTTGGATCTGGATAGGAGGTAGGACATGGGAAGGTTCTTTTTGGATTGGATCCAATGGGCTCGGGTTTAAGTCCAAGTTCGGGTTTTCTAGCATTAGGATATGAGGGTATAAGATCGGTTTAGGAGGATCCAACAAAATTGGATTTGGATTCATCACATGGTTATTGATCCAAATCTTCTTTAATTGGATATGAGCATTTATTAGGTTTTGGGAGGAGATTTGGATTGGGTTTCAAATGTATCTCAAACGAACATTTCAAACAAAGATATAAATGGTGGTTTCAAACGAAGAAGACATCACATTGCTTATCAAATGATTCCTAATACTGCTTCCTACTCACTTCCTGCTTCTAGAATCTTCTGAAGTTTTGAAATCACCATTATCAATTTGGATTCCTGCATTGCTTCTTTCTTTCACTTTCTGCTCAGGCAACGATGTTCTCAACCCAATACTAATGCAAATAATCAAGCACTCTACTATTTCTTGAGAGCCTTGGCAACTTAGCAATGATATGCTAACCTAAATTAGGAACCAAAAGCAACTTTCGGCCATGTAATGCTGCTGAAATTGGGGCATATTTGTAGCTAACAAAAAACATACAATGAATTTTGAAGAGAAAACTATGACAACTTCATAAGCAGCAGCAAAGATACATACAACAAATTTTTGAAACTCACAGAAAAGGCTGATAAGACATTTTCCATAACTCAAATTCTGCAGCTATTTGAACCAACATCTTCTCTATTATCATTTTCTGCAACTACTGTAATGTTGATTGTCAGTAATTTAGAACTTATTCTAGAATCAATACATATAATGGGCTCTGTTGCAATGCAAAAACTAGATCCACGCATTTCAAAAAGTTCTCACAGAACACCATTTGAGTGTCATTTTAGCATGTTAAACACATTCCCACTTTTAGTATCTTGAGCACAACTTTCCACAAACAAGTAACATTATACTTGCTTTTCTTTTCATAGGCACAAAAAAGGAAAGTTTATTAATAAATCAGAAGGCCATTCGCCTGGTTGGCAGATGTCTTCTTCAATTATAGCATGCATCAGTGCAACTATGTTGGATAACCACCAAAGGATTCAAACTGGTTGGACA
Source organism: Nuphar pumila (assembly GCF_984573655.1). NCBI lineage: Eukaryota > Viridiplantae > Streptophyta > Magnoliopsida > Nymphaeales > Nymphaeaceae > Nuphar > Nuphar pumila. The sequence goes on along the minus strand of NC_143262.1, from coordinate 29,786,657 downwards.
TAGGGATACTAAATGAGCTGAACAAGCTAAGGTTTCCATTGAAACTTTATATATATATATATATATATATATAATATTAACCAAGTTAACATTACATGTATGTGTGTGCATTTATGTCTTTATATATATAATATAGATAAACATAGACTTGATTAGGTTTAACTGAATCTACTTTTTGGATAGAAATGGACCTCAGTGTGGTTGACTTCACCTAACACAAAGGAAGCTGTGTCCAAGTGTCGCACCTGCCTGGGTGCGGGTGCAACGCGGGTGTGGTGCCCTGTTAGAAGAGTCCGTGTTACATAGGCTATAAGCAGTTTGGTAATTGGATGTAGTTACCAGAGTGCCCAACCCAATATATGGTACCGGGAGGGGGTCTTCATGGTAATGATCCTAGACCAATATACCCCAATCTCTAGGCAAGCTGCAAGTTATTCACTTCATGACTCCACTAAGGATTTTCAGTCAGTTCTGACCTGCAAGTTGTGTCAACGGTGGTTAAAAAGATTTGGCCCTCTTATGTGTTAAACCTTTCCACCCTATTTCTATAGGATGGAAAGGCCTTCCACATTGTTCTTGATTTTTTTTTTCTTTTCTGAAAAAATGAAAGCACTTTCAGGAGGTAAAAGGAAGCCAAATAAGGGGCGATATAATTACTATTGAGATGCCAAAAAGGGACCTAAAGGAACCACATGAGACAGAGAAGATACCAAAAGTTCATGTGTTAAATGGAAAAATTAACACAGATTGGTTGGAAAACTACTGGCAGTGCACTAACAAATATCCAAAGTATTGTCTCCCCTGATTACCATAATCATGAACAATGCTAAGAAATACCTTCCAGGGAGTAATTGAGAACTGCTCATAGGACCCCTGGAACTACTCATTCTCCTTGCCCTTTGATCCTGCACTTTCTCGACTCGCATAGCCGCTACTTCCTTCTCCATGGAAGCAACTTCCCTTCTCATCTTCTTGGCCTCCACCTCCATTGCCTTTGTTAATGTGTCTACCTTCTTTGCTAGCATCTAGAAAAGAAAAGCAGCAACAAAAATTTGTAAGTACAATCCTTTTTGGCTTTTTTTTTCCTTCCTTTCATGCTTATAGGAAAAAAAATTAGAAACATTGTGCACCTCAATAGCATCATCCTTATCTTTAAGGCTTTGATCCTTCTCATGGCTACCTTTTCTCAAAGCTATGACCTCTTTCTGAAGCATATCATATAACAATCCAGAAACATAATCATCTGTCTCAACTTTAGGAAATTCACTGGATTTCCCATCAGGGTTATCCTTCCAAGCATTATGTGCTTTGCTATCTCTATTCTTCTCTGAATCTTTGTCAAGAGAACAGTTAGCTCCAGTTCCATTTGAAAGGACCTTGCTCCGATCTAATGACCTACTACCACCATCAAATGACTTGGATGTTCCTTTTGCATGTTTCAAGATAGTATTGGTGCTGCTTGAAATGGAAGACCTTGATTGCAAGGAATAAGAAGGCAGTCTCTTAGATAGAACACCATTAGGTGTCAATTTAGAGATATTATCAGCTCCACTAAGGGACTGACGTCGGGAAGGGCCATTGCTCACACTTCTTCCCTCTGAAGAAGTGCGAGTGGAACCACTTGCAGATGACCTCAAGCCCTCCTCCAGAACTTTTAATCTTAGTTGATATTTTTCCTGTGTACACAAAAGAAACACAAATTTTAGTGAGTGACCAAGAGAGAGAGAGAGAGAGAGAGAGAGACCTTCAACTGTGCTTCAGATTTTGCAGCACGCTCTACTACAGCAAGTTTATCTCGGAGCTGTTGCATCTCCCCCTATACATACACAGATTCCATAAAATGCTGAAAGCTAGTCTATGAAAACATATAATGCAATAACCTCTTTGCATGCTTCAACCAGAAGAAAAAAGCAACATCAGGCAATTCAAACAAGAATAGGCATCAGAAAACAGATGAAAAGGAACTTAAAAGTGTGAAACCTGCAAAAATCTTCTCTCCTCAAGCCACTGCCTAACTGGCATGACCTTGTCATTAGCATCCTTCCATTCATTTGCCACCACAACAGCAACCCTGTTTGCTGTGACCTTTGCACGGGCCAGTTCTCTATCAAGGGTCTTTTTTTCCTCCTAAAAACGCAAAGCCGCTTATGCAATTACACACACATACACGAAATCTCTATCATATCCTAGGAGTTATTACGGGGGCATACATACATTCATCTCTTGAACTTTCCTCTGGTAATCTCTCACAGCATTTGCTACTGCACCACCAGCAAGAACTGCCTCTTCTAACTCACGCACGGTTTGGCTAAGTTTCTCAACCTCTGCAACCTTTTGACGATGCATTTTATCCAAAATCTTGTTTTCTTCCTGACACATGACATGACATGAAGGAAGAATGAAGATGAAACAGAAACATTTTGTGGGTAGAATGTGTGACATTTGTCAGGCATCATAATTAAAAAGTTAGGAGACATCCAAGAGTGATAATGAGGTACCTGGCAGATTTCTATCTGTTTCATTAATTCTTGGTTCTTGTTCTGCAGATCATCCACCAAAGAAGCCTTTGCTAATGCAATCTGAACAGTTCTTTCTGCTTCAAGCAAGGCTGCCTCTTTTGATTTAGTAAGTCGATCTAGTGCCTTGTTGTCATCTTGCAGTTTTGCAATCTAAAACAGAAAAGCAGCAAAAGGCAGACATAACATGTTAATCACCCAGGTAATGCCCCATCAATATATATGTAGTAATGTTAATATATGGAAACTGCCATAGCACCTCCTGGCGAGCAAGCTTAAGCTCTGCCTCCAATGGAGCAAGAATGGCTTCAATTGGGGGCATGTCATCATCCTTCTGAGCTGCATGAACCCTTCGAAGGGTTGCCTCTGCTGCGAATTGTGCAGCCATTGATGCCTTTTTCTCATCATTTATCTTCTTAATTTCAAGATTCTGCACACAAATCCATTAAGATTTACTTTCCATAGTATTGGAACATAAAACCAAGAACAATAATCAAATAAACACATCACTACAGCTATATAAAAACCATAGTAATAAGCATAACAATCATTAGCCAAGCTATGTCACATGGGTGTGGGTGTGGGTGCGGGTGCGGCAGGGGCAAAAATGTAAAATATATATATATATATATATATATATATATATATATATATATATATATATATATATATATATATATATATATATATATATATCATGTATAGTGTATATGTATGAATGTATGGTAGCTGTTAAGGTCCATGTGTAATGCCCGTAAAAAAAAAATGTGTCAGACTCGTGTCAGACACGTGTCGGGGGGGGGTGGTCCGCTGTGTCGGGCCCGGATCCGGGTCCGAACCGGACCCGAGCCTAACCCGGACCCGAGTTCTCGAAGCCTCGAGAACCTGCGTCTTTTAAAAGACGCAGGTGTCTCGGGCGAGGGGCAAAAACCCTCGCCCCTTCTCTCTCCTCGCCCGTTCTCCTCTCGCTCCTCCCTGCGGCCACCGAGCGCCGGCGACTCGCCGCCGGCCACCTGTTCGCCTCCTCTCTCAGTCCAGCAGACCCCCCGACGACGCAAGCACCACCCCCCCCCCCCTCTCTGTCCCCTGTGTTGCAGGACGTCGACGATCGAAGCCGACGGCAGCCTCCAAGCTCCGATGATCCCCCACCTTCGCCGCCTGTGTCCCTCGTCGTTGTCGACCTCAGAGCCTCTTCGCCTCCCCCTCTCTAAGTTCGGCAGACCTCCCGGCGGCCACCTGCGACATCAGCAGCGACCTCCTGACTGGTGATCGGCTGCGCCAGAACCCCGACGCCGGGAAAGTCGGCGCCCCTTCCATTGAGCCTCTCTCTCTCTGTTACATCGGCGGTCTCGTTTCTTCCGGCCACCTGACGTTTACAGATGTCGGCGACAGCACCGTCGTTGTCCCCTCTCTGCTATGGTTGTCGTGGTTCCCGATGATCGCCGCCGTCAGCGAGCAACCCCGACGGCCCCGTTGTTGCGGCCTTTCGAGGTGAAAAACCCTCCCCTCCTTTTCTTCTCCTTTGTGAGGAGTTGGTCGATAGGGAGCTGAGCAACCCAAAAAAAAAAAATTTAAATTCCGCAGCCCATTTCATAGGGCGAAAAACTTTTTTTAAAAAAAAATCCAAAAAAAATGACCCTGGGTGCGGTCAACGCAGACGCACCCAGGGTCGGGTTGACCGCACCCGGTGCCGCACCCACACCCGCATCCGCGTCGAGTCGCGTCGACGCGGGTGCGGCACCCTGCTAGCCGAATCCCTGTGACATAGTAGCCAAGTTAGGGATGGGCCCCACAGGTTCAAAAACCAAGACCCCTCGATCAAAGATAGCCATGACATTAAGAATAATAACAACAAAAATAAGAAATATAAGGACAAACATCATATTAGTGATGCACATAATTGCATCTTTTCCAACAAAGAAAGGAAAAAAGAAACATGATAAGCATTTTGGTGTTAGTACAATAATCTCACTGTGTAACAAATATCAGCACATCTTGAAAAGATAATGATTTTTTGTTGAGACTTATGTAATATAGGTGTTTTACCAGTCTTGTACTACCCCTTGTTATTAAACATTCTTTTGTACATAATCTTATTGTTAAGGGGTAGTTTAGTCTTATATTTTTTTTGTTACCTTTTAGTTTTTACTTTGTAACATTGAGAGAGTCGACCCTTATAAAAATCAGGGACTTACATTTTCTTCAGTTAATCAAACTCGAGAACTCCTTTGTGCTTCTTAAGAAAATCCTAACCATACTAAATTTGTAAGTTTGTTCATGGTGTCAGAGCCAAGGAACGCATTGAAGAGAGGCATCTGGTAGTTGGAGAGGAGAAGCTTGAAGGAGAACTCAGACTCGGGTTGTACTCCTGTTGACGTCTTCCATTGAAGAACGCATGGTCCTGTCTGGTCATGTTTGGTTAGTTTGAGTTTGGAGCTTGCTAGGGTTTGATTTTAGAAGTTTTAAAAATCAAATCCCATTGAATTTGGAGTTTTAATGGATTTTTGGTGGATTTTTCAAGAATTTCTGAGTTTCTTGGAAATCCCAAACCAATTTTGAGAAAACGCTTAAATCTGATCTGATTTTTTAGTTATTAAGGGTTTGGATTGCTTCTATTCAAGTCGTTTTTGAGTTGGAAATGCTTCAATATCAACTTTGTGCTCAGTTTTGGGTTTTATTTTGGATACCTGGTAGGCGCATTTTGTGATGTACCTCTGCTGTTTCATTTTGAGAGTGTGACCAGACCTATTTGGGTGGATAAGGTGTGGTTTTCTTAGCAGTTTGCTTGCATAGTGGTGTGCTTTGTTTGTGTCTTAGCAGAGTTGATTGTAGAAGAGACCAAGATGAAGTCTCCTGGAACCTATTCATCCAATGACAATGTCATGACAGTTTCTCGACAACTGGATGTGTATATTTGGTAACAGAGGTGGTAGAAGAGCTGGGAGAAGAGGCGATTTGAGTTTTGGAGGGAGAAGTGACCTGAGCTTTATTCCATGTCACTACTGTAAGAATTTTGGTCATATAAAAAATTATTGTTCAATTCTCAATAAAAAGAAATGTGGAGTCTATGCAGCATCTTCAGATGGTGAAGGCATAAAGCCCAAGGATATTCACTCGGACATTGGCACTCAGTCTGTTGGTCTATCAGCTGCAAGAGCTTCAGAATCATTAGGTGGTAATCAACTTTAGTTGTTGAAAAAGGTGCAGCAACTAATGCAACAACAAATTCAGCAATTGCAACTTCTTGCCCAATCAGCCATAGCATATCCCTCTGCTATTCTTGCATCTTCCTCTAGTACTGCTTTCTCAGGTATCTCAGGTTGTTCCTCTTGTTGGTTAATAGACTCAGAGGCTTCATGTCACATAACATCCCATGAGCCTATACCAACTGTCAGCCTTGCAATGTCATTTTTCACACTACAAATGGTTCTTCTATTTCTGTCTCAAAAGTAGGCTCCATTACTTTTAATTATTATCTCGGTAGTAAAAATTAATCTTTCTCAAGTTTACCACGTTTCATTACTTGCTATAAATCTTATTTATATTGGTTAACTTACCAAGCTTAATTGTAATGTTACATTATCTCATTTTGGTTGTGTGGTGCAGGATATGTTGTCAGGGAAGAAGATTAAGATTGGCTGTAGAAGAGAAGACTTATACTACCTAGATTGGATTAATATAAATGAGCAGAAGAAGCCTGGGATCATATTAGGAGCTTTTGTCATAGATGAGTTTGTTTTGTGGCACCATAGACTAGGTCATATTTTCAGCTATAGGTTACAAAAGTTAGTATCTTCAGAAAGTTTTGGTGAGCCTAAATTAGTTGTGTCAAATCATGTTAAAGACTGAGAGAGTTGTAAGTTGGCAAATGGTCATACATTTCCATTCAGGTCTAGTGGTAGGGAATCGGAAAGTCCTTTTGATATAGTGCATTATAATGTATGGGGGTTCTTCGCCGATTTTGTCAAAAGGAGGATCATCATATTTTGTTACCTTCATAGATGATTGTACAAGATTTACCTGGTTGTATTTTATAACAAATAGAATTAAACTTTTTAAAATCTTTAAAAGCTTTTATGTTATGATTGAAAATCAGTTTGCAACTAAGATTAAGGCACTTCAAAGTGATTCAGGTGGTGAATATATCAGTTGTGCATTTGAAAAATTCTTGCAGGTAGTTCATCAAAAATCTTGTCCCTACACTCCTAAGTAAAATTGAGTGGCTGAAAGAAAGAACAAACATATCATGAAGAAGACATGAAAATGTGATTGAAATCCCTTTCTTAGATCCTATTGGAAATAGGGTGTGGGTATCTCGACATGTTGTCTTTCATGAGGATATGTTATATTTCAGCCAACATGGAGAAAAGACAAGAAATGAGTCTGACTTGTCCTTTTTGGTTCCTTTTGGTGAAAAGGAATGTGTGAACAAAAAGGTGGAGATTCAAGAGGAGCAGGTTCAGCCTAGAGATAGTCGACTTGGACAAACCTACTCAAGAAGACATGAAAATGTGGTTGAAATTCCTTTCTTAGATCAAGTGGAGGTAGAGCTAGATAGAAGATAAGAGGTCAACTCGGATCCTATTCCTTCGTCAGCTGAATCTAGCCATCAAAATTTAGAGTTTTTATCTGAGTTATCATCTTCCTTCCTTAATCCTCCTCAGGTATGTAGAAGCTCTAGAACTTCAATTTTTCCTTCTCGTTTTGTATCCTATGAGTCTTTCTCCTCTCAACACCGTGCATTTTTACCATTAATTCATTCTTATGTTGAGCTTGATTCTTATATAGAGGCAGCAGGAAAAGATGAGTGGTAAAGAGCTATGGTTGAAGAAATGAATGCATTTAAGAGGATGAAGTGTGGGAATTGGTAAAACCTCTACCGGGGAAGAATATTGTTAAGATCAAGTGGGTTTATAAGATAAAGACCAATGCAGATGGGTCAGTTGAGCGATATAAAGCAACATTAGTAGCTAAGGGCTACAATCAGCAGTATGGAATTGATTTTGCTAAAACCTTCGCTCATATAGCTCATACGACAACTATTTGTACATTACTTATTGTGGTTGCAGTACAAGAGTAGAATATGTGGCAATTATATGTCAAGAATGTCTTCTTGAATAGAGACCTGGAAGAGGAAGTGTATATAGAACTATCACAAAGATATTCATATCCAGAAGGTAGGATTTGTAGACTTCGTAGAGCGTTATATGGACTCAAACATGCACCACGAGCCTGGTTTGAGAAGTTTAGTTCAGCAGTGAACTCACTTGGTTTCGAGTAGAGTCATCATGACCCTACATTGTTTGTATCTTCCTCTATGCTCGAAAAATACATATTACTTATTTATGTAGATGATATGATACTCACGTGAGATGACATGGAAAGAGTTAAGGAAACCAAGAAGAAAGTTGACCAGCATGTTTGAGATGAAATACTTGGGACATTTGATATATTTTCTTGGGTTGGAGATAGCATACTCACCAAGGGGATTGTACTTGTCCCAACAAGAGTATGCTACAGATTTGGTGGTGAAGGCAAAGCTAGCAGTTGACTCAAAAAGAATCAATTCCCCCATAGAAGCAAATTTGAAGATGAGAGCTACATATGGTGTTGAGTTAGAAGATCCTGTAGTATACAGACAATTAATTGGAAGTCGCATTTACTTGACTATATCTAGGGCGAATATTACTTGTGTAATTTATGTAGTCAGTCAATTTATGAGTGCTCTCAGGACAATTCAATGCAAAAGTCAGGATCATCAAGTATGTGAGACAATGCACTATGGTATTTTCTTCTCATCCTCATCTAACATAGTGTTAAGAGCATTTTGTGATGTTGATTTTGGAGGCTCTACTCATTATAGGCTTTCCACTACTCGCTTCTATATTTTTCTTGGAAGCTCCCTGATTTCATGGAAAAGCAACAAACAACAAAGGGTTGCTTTATCCACAGCGGAAGCAGAATACAGAGCTACGACTCAAGTCACTCCTGAGATTATTTAGATATGATGGTTATTGGATGAGTTGAGAATCTTGAGTATAGACAAGACTCGGTTATATTGTGACAATATGAGTGCTATTCATACTGAAAAGAATTCGGAATTTCATGATCGAACCAAACACATTAAATAGATTGTCATTATACAAGGAGGGCTTATGAAGATGGAGTTATTGCTCTGGAGCATGTGAGCTCAAAGAATTGCAGATGTATTTACAAAGAGTCTTTCTCCTTCGCATTTCAATTCTTTCTTTTCCAAACTCAGAATGATTCCGTTACATCATTCCAAATTTTAAGGAGTGTTGAGACTTATGTAACATAGGTGTTTTACCAGTCTTGTACTACCCCTGGTTATTAATCATTTTTTTGTACATTACCTTATTGTTAAGGGGTAGTTTAGTCTTATATTTCTTTTGTTTCCTTTTTACTTTGTAACATTGAGAGAGTCTACCCTTATAAAAATCAGGGACTCTCATTTTCTTCAGTTAATCAAACTCGAGAACTTCGCCTTTGTGCTTCTGAAGAAAATCCTAGCCATACTAAACTTGTAAGTTTGTTCAATTTTATTGTGATATTTTCAAAAGCTGATATAATGTCGAGAAAACACAATATTGTCAAAGTATCAACTAACTTGCAAAATTTGCATTTTTATCACAATATTAATGCAATAAAAATATTGTTTTAATATTTATACTTTATATATTTTCTTTATTGGTTTTATATAAATACAAATGAATATATATTTAAATTTTTAAATTTTCATATATGCCAATAATTTCTTGAGATTTTTCAAAGAAAAACTAGAAACTTCAAGTATTTTGTGAGATTTTCCTAAGAACAAGATGTGTGGTATTGGCCGAAATCTCAATCAGAAGATCTGGGGTCTGGTTTTTTCTTCCTTTTCAGTTTCTTATAACCATGCCAAGAGAGTATCCCTGGTAGGGATTGAACATGAAATCCCTCAATTGAGATGGGGGCAACTCCACCGATCCAGACATTGCATTTGGCCTGATTCAAATGTTTACCCACCTAAAAACAATAGAAGCTCAAACAAATGAACAGATGAAATATACAGAAGTTCACGAAGTACCTTGCTTTCCAAAAGTGATTCTGTCACCTTGAGTTTCTCTTCTAACTTTTCCGATTCCTCCGTAAGCTAAAAAAAAACCAAAAAGAAGAAAAAAATTAAAAAACTTAATTAAATCAAATATATTTCAAAATCATCACAAATGGAGACCAGAAAAAAAATCAAGTTTTCAAAAATAAAACTGATTTGATTTCCAGTAACTCCGCAAAATTCAACGAATAACAATACATTCTTATGAAAAAGTTAACCCTAGATGAGTGATCCACCAAAAAGAAGATCCGAACACAATCTCTAAATTGCTAGTGTGCAGAAATAATAAATTAGCAATATAGCATATGAAAGCCTAAAAACTCAACGTAATAATTCTGATCGATCAATGGTCCTTTATAAAAACACTAAAATTAGCAAAAAGAAGTAAAAAATCGCTCTAGATCAATGCTCCTTAGAAAACACTATGATTAGCAAAAATGAAGTAAAAGATCATCATCATAATTCCTTCTACATCAATGATCCATTAAAAGAACCCCTTCAAATCAGCCAAAAAAAAACAGAAATGAAATTACCTCCTCAACCGCTTTCTCCCTTTGACGTTCGGACAGTCTCAGCGCTTTAATCTCAGCCTGAGCCTCACCTAACTCGCGATCCTTATCTGCAAGAAAACCCCAATTTTCTCGCATGAAAAAAGGAGAGCGAAAACGCATTTTCCATTCCACACCAAAATCGAAGAAATGCTCAAAAAGTGGCCCAAAATTTTATTTTTTCGTGAGAAATCAGATCGAGAGAGCGAGAGGACTCACCTCTGACTTCGTTCTCGAGCCGATTGAGCTCCACCTTGACCGGATCCGAACCGTGCAAGAGGTTGATGAACTCGTCGGTGTCCAGACTCGGCCGGATCATGCTCTTCTTCTTCACCTTGAACGAGCCGGAAACCGTCAACCCTGGGGCAGCCGCAGCCGCCGATCCATTGCCACTATAGCTAAGCTCCGCGGCTGAGACCTCCCCGACCCCGCCCTCGCCGGAAGCATCGCCCATCCTAATTCCGGCCGATTTTCCTCCCTCGCATCCAAACCCTAGCGTCCTGACCCCAGACACCCCGGACGAACCGGAAATCCACCTCCGGCGACCCTCAAAACCCCTCGATTCAGCAATGCCGACACCCAAATCTATCGAGAGCGCGATGGCGAGGGGTTCGAAACGATACGCACGCTCTCTCTCTCTGCTTTTGTTCTCTTGCTCTGCAAGGAGTGAGAGAGGGTGTGAAAAGAGGAAGAGAGGGAGTGAATTTTTTTATCAGACGGTGATTTTTTAATCCCTAAAAAGAAGGGGTTTTCTCTTTTTCATCCCGTTCCCATTTTGAACGGCGCGGAGACCGATTCATAAGTTGAACGACTCTATCGTGTTGGATGAGAGTCGGTTCGAGGCATGAATGTTCACAAGCTGACCAAGGGTGGGACCCGAAACCCGAAACCCGAACTCAGTCTGATACGTATAGCCACGGGCTATCTGACCCGGATCCAAACCTTTCTTAGCACTACAGAGGGGGACTCGGGGGCCTTTACTAGAGTGCGTGAGACTCGGAAACAACTGTGAATCGGTTATATTTCTCCATATCCGATCTGAGTCGAAAACCCGGTTTGCTTTTTTCTTTTCTATTTTTACTTTCTCCCCTCTTCTCTCTTTGCTCTCGCGGAACAACTGTCGCCGTGACACATCTCGCTCGTCGCCTTTTTTATACGCAGTGAACGGATCAAATTAAAATACGAAAATACCCCTGATTTGCTTCAAACTGGTCAGGTGAAGTCGCACTCGGAAAATTAGATGTTGGCTGATCTGCCCTCCCCCTTTTGAGTTAAAGACATGAGCAAGCTTTTCTCTGCTCTTTGGTGAAACTCCAACCAACGGGGCTCCGCGTGGTTGGTAGGAGCTGTCAGTGCACGTTGCAGGTTCAAACCCCGGTGGTACGTTGAATAGGGTCTGACTAACCCCAGCTTGCCTTTCAATAAAAAAAAAAAAACTTCAACCTGCCCTTCGTATGTCACCGAAACCGGATCCGGTATTCAATCCATCAGGGGTGCACCTAAACTGGGCAAATAGCAACGGTTTGGATTCGGGTTAATTGAGTTGAGAAAATGGAATCTCAAACTTGGCCCATATAATTTAGTGTATTTTTAATATATATATATATATGCTAGGTTACTTCATATATGTCACAAAGACACTTGGACGCGTGATGCGGAATATACTCGCAAGTTCAAAAATTTTGAAAAACAGGACAAGAGGATACAAAAGCTTTTCATTTGTTAATCAATAAAGTACTAATTTAGATACTTTAATATTAAATTTAAATTTTTAATAAAATAATGACAATACGTGTCGGTGTCCACATACACGTGTCCAAGCATGTGGGTGTGACATAGGTTAACTCAGATATCTAACAAAAATCATAGCCCAAACTTGACCTGCATGTTGCTTTAACTCGGCTCAGGTTGACGCGAATAACAATTTTTTTATGTTAGACAAACCCAACCTGCGTTAAACCTTGCAAATTTAATTGATTACTTAATTTATAAGTCTCTCTGTGTGTGTGCGCGCTCACGCTCGCGCAAAGTACGTTGAAACTTGAAAGTTCAAGGTTCAACCAGTTGAAGTTCTAGTAAACTCAGCTTACTTAGAGGCACCCTTGTGTAGGGGTGTCAACGGGTCGGGTTTGGTTCGGTCCAAACTAAACTTGGACTGGATTTTTGGGTATAATATCCGGATTTGGACCCAAGTCTAATCGGGTCCACTATAAAAAAAAACCATACTTGAACCCGATAAGAACTACATGAACCCAACCTGGACCATACTCAGTAAAACCATATTTTTTATCATTTTTACATTGAAAATTTGTAGGTCTTAATCGAAACTCGGGTTAGGTCTGGGTCTGGGTCTGGTATAAAATTTCACAAACTATACCCGGGTCCATTTATTAATCAGACCTTCGGGTCAGGACCCAAGTCTTAATCAGGTCTTATTATTATTTATCACCGTACCCAGACGGTACGGGCAAACCAGGCCCGTTGACACCCCTACCCTTGTGGCATGGGTCTAGGATTTTCATGGCAAGGAAAATTCTTAAGACAATTTAACAAAATTTGTTGAAAATAACTTAGGAAAATATTGTCGCTTGGAACATAGTTAAAAAAAAATGAAATATATAAAAATAAAAATGTCTTGATAATTTAAAAGTAAAACTTTTTCGCAAAATACCTTTGTCTTTATTGATGATATTTATCACTCTTTGAATCTGTCGCGATAAATTCACGATATTTACATAATATTGCCAACATTTGTGGCGATGCAATGCTAATCGAGTGGAATCACTGCAGGTTCACATGTTAGGGCCAAGCATGAGCTGACCTAAAATGTGGGCAGTGTCTGCCTAACTCATCAAAACTAGCATGTGTGTGTCCTTATAGAAAAACAACATCATCTAAGGGTGCCCACAGTGATCAACACTCAAATATCTCAAAATGGGATGTTCTAGCTACATCAATATAACAAACATGTGCATGTGCACTCAAGAAACCATCAAGAGCATCCCTTTTTTGTAGGTGACATTGTTAGTTTTTATTTTATGGGTAGTAGGCAACAAAGAGAGGCAATACTATTTAATTATTGTTGCAAGTTCCATGTTAAGCTCATGCTAAAACCTTAAAAAAGAAATTTGAGTGAGAAACTAATCACCTTGCGATAGGATTGTCAAGGGGTCGGTTTATGGCAGGTATCCAACCCGATCCAAACTCACATATTCGTGTATGAGCATAAAAAATGCCAACCAAAATGTTATTCAGCCTGATTGGAGTTCAAGTTAAAGTAACATGTGGGTCAGGTTTACGACATGACTTTTGCTGGATATTCGACCCAACCCATCTGACCCATGCGTTTTCTTATATTTTTATGTAAAATAAAAATCAAATGCCCTCTAAATTATGTGGGTAGCGTTCGGGATTTGATTTTCTCGAGCCAATGTAACCCAAACCCCAGTACTTGGTATTTGGGTGAATTTTGGTGCACCTTTATGATAGCTCATAACAAATAGGGATGATCATCTGGATTGGATGTTAATGTATATTTGGATCTACGAGCTGAGTAGTGCACAAAAATGCATCACATCCCTTCATCTTTCTCATCCATAAACAAACAGGGTATTTGTAATTATTGCAGAAATGAAATGAAAGGATTTAAAGTCTTTGCGGATTTGTTTTCTTTGATGAATTATTTTCTCGTGACATGCAAACGGACCCTAAATGGTTTCTGGATACCCAAACCAGGATCAGCTATTATTGGAAGCATTTACAGTTTGAAACCTGATAAAATTCAGACCTGACCCGATCTGAACATTAAACACCGCCAGGGTCAGGTCTGGATGAAAATATTTTGACATTCCAAGGCCCAACCAACATAAGCCCAACCAGGTTCAATTGAGCCTGACCTGACCTGACCCAACCCGAACTCTGTAGGATCCAAGCTCATCTAGAACCTGATAAAGGTCGGGTCGGGTCAGGTTGTTGGTGGAGATCAAAGTTGGGGTGCAGCCTGTCAAACTCTTGTGGGCATTGGGTCGGATTGGGTCAAGCCAACCTGATGTCCACCCCTAGCAACAAGTAAACACATTCAGGCCTATGGCTCTTAATGGCATGGAAGGTACTTTAGGATGCCAATGAAACTTCAAAAATTTGCATTTTCAATATTTATTTTTCCAAATACTAGAAAAGCAAAAGTCCTAGAAATCTTAGATGTTGAAGAATTGGATATTGTAAACTTTAGCAGCAGGGTTGGTTTGATGCCATCAGAATTCTAGAACTTCTTGCATGCAGAATGTTTAATCTTCAACCACAGGCACTTCAAAATCCATAAAATTTCTAGATTTTCAATATCATCCAAATTCATGTTCATGAAAGAAAATTTCATATCCCTCGTGACCCAAGAAAAGTCTTCCAATTATTTTCCTTTCCCATTGGGGTGGAAACTTCCTAGTTGAAATAACCAACATGAGACCCCCGCCCCGTTTCAAAATCTGAACCTCCATCCCCGCACGGGGATGGATTTTAACCTCCACCCCCGCCTCCATCCCCGTTTCATGTCCTCCATCCCCGGTCCAAATGGGAGCGAGGCGGGGCCCCGTTTCCCCTTAGTCTATAGTCATTCCTTAAAGGATTGGGGACGGGGAGGGGCGGGTCTAGGCGGGGATTGGGATAGGGATGGGGTGGGGCGGGAAAAAGCATAAGTTCATTCCCGCCTCCATCCCTGCACGGGGATAGATTTTAACCTTCATCCCCGCCTCCATCCCCGTTTCATGCCCTTCATCCTCGGTCCAAACAGGGCGAGGCGGGGCGGAGCTCCGTTGTCCCCCGGTCCACTGCCATCCCTAATGATAGCTCCAATATTCAATTAAAAAACCCTTATTGTTTTAAGCAATAAGAAGATTGTGCTATTGACTGTTGGTAGGAACAATTGATTTAGTTGGTCTGGTTGTATTACACCAAAAAGAGGCTGCCCTTAGTTGATTGCTACTTTAGTGTGTAATTAGGAGAAGGCCCAATTAGCCCCATCTTGATCATCCTTTTCAAACTTGACCATGGGCCCTCGCCTTCTCTCCAACCTCTTATCTGTTCGTATGAAAACTACCAAAGACGACCAATATAAAACCTACAAGAAACCTAGCCATCTTTGAAAAGCTACATGCTTGACCACCTGATCTTTTCAACTACTTGTTTGGCCTTATTGTAGAGGAATTGTAGTGAAGGTCAAACTTAAGGCCGTCAACAGGTCTTGTTTGATGTGAGCCTCACCGAGACAATCCAACAACACCTGGACTTTCTCCTAGGAACATAAATGGGTTGGGTTTAGGTTGGATGTAATCGGATGTAGCTTAACCAGATTTGGAGTTGAATTCAGATATGGGGGTGGAAAGCAATGTTTATAAAAAATAGACCTGATTAGATATTTATCCTAATCGGATTCATATTATTGGATTTAGATTCCGATGCAAAAAATATGAAATCAAACTCGGGCAATTTATATGGTGAGATTCCTTTCCAACCAAGATCGGCTCTTATTCCCTACCGAGGACCCTCACCCTATTTTTGATTGGCCAGGGTTCCAGCGGGGAGATGGAAGAGGCATGAAGATATGTGTGTGTGGGCGGGGGCGCGCGTGTGTGTGTGAGAGAGAGAGAGGAAATGGGGGTTTTCTCTAAATAAAGAGAGAAACTTTAAGGGAATTCTTATTAATCTTCTTGTCTCTCTAATTTTTCAGAGGCTTGTTATGTCCCCTTACATCTTATACCTTGATGGGTCTTAATTCGGATTGGCCTTAGTTTGACCCAATTCAACTCCCACACTCTCACCTACATCTTCATGTTCTATGGCTTTGCTCTCTGCTAAAATAGGTGGACCGAACACAGACCCTTCCTAACCCATCCCATCAACACCAATCGAGTCTATCATTCCCTCACCCTTTTGGCCACACCATGTCCTCAAGGTGTTCGACTGTGGAAACTAGTGGAGGAGGTCAAATTCATCTGACCCCACATGTTGCCATTCCACCAATACTTCAGTGACCAGTTGGCCTGACTTTCGGCGTCTCCTTGTGGCAATTATGTGATTAGGAGTAGGATGTTGCTTTTCTTACGACGACAGGGTGGGAGGAATATGAAACATATGGGTGGATTGTCAATGTTGCTGGAAGTTGCAAGTAATAAGCTACTAGGCCAATTCTCTCAAGTAATAAAAATGGCCCATAATACCTATATGTGAGCTTCTGATTGGTGATAGAAAGTAGGGTTTTCTGGCTATAGTGAAGTAGTTTCAATAGGACCAGATCTCCCACCACAAACGTATGAACACCCCCCCCCCCCTATGCTAGCCTTCAGTTGTTGTATAGTGGTATCTCCTTGTTCCAACTTTAATTCTGATAGGAGGGGAAATGCCAGTATAGAGATGGCCTGCAGTACTACATTTCCATCCATGACATCTTCTTCTCATGTTTCAGGTTGTCAATTATGGTAATGGTGCTACCCTGTCGCTTTTGTGAGTTTCCTCCTCGCCCCCTTGCTTCCTCGACAATGCGTTGACCACAAAATTGTCGCTCTTTTCTCGATATTTGATATTGAAATATATCCCCACCAACTTGCATATCCATCGATGTTGCCCCTAAGTGGTGATCCTTTGATTCAATAGGTACCGCATGCTATGATCCATTAAGATGACAAATTTGCATCCCAGTAAATAGAGCATCAATGACACATCAAATACAATGGTAAACAACTACTCATAGGTGGACAATGATCGCTTCCATTCTGCAAGGGCCTTACCTGACCTGGGGTCGCTTAAACTCAGCGGGTGCCCTCCCTAGGAGAGGATTGTACCTACCCCATTACCTGATGCATCAGTTTCAAGCATGAATGGTAGAGAGAAATCTGGTAGTGATAGGATTGGAATAGAGCACATTTCTTGCTTTAGGTTCTCAAAGGCTATACTCGCAGTGTCACCCCATTGAAACACATTTTTCTTGAGGGCGGCAATGAGAGGCGTTGTGACCTGGGCATTGTTTCACATAAATTTTCTGTAATATTCGATTAGTCAGAAATCCTCAAAGTGCTTTCGTATTGGTGTGTGTGGGCCACTTGTGTATGGCTGCAATTCTTTTTGGCTATGCTGCAATGCCTTTCACTGAGATTATGTGACCAAGACACGACACCTGAGACCTCCCAAATTGACATTTGGTCATCTATTTGTACAACTGATGCTTGTAGAGGACTTGTAGCACCATTCTTAGATAAACATTTGCTTGCAGATTTGGATTATACACGAGAATGTCATAAAAAAAATATACGAGAATGAACGTGCACAAATATGGTTGAAATAAGTCGTTCATCAAGCTCTAAAAAGTTATTGATGCAATATGGGCATAACTAAGAACTTGAATGTCCATCATGTGTTCTAAATGCAGTCTTATCACGACCGTATATCGAGCTCCAAATAGTATGGCACACCCTTCCGCTCATCCAAAAGTTCAGCTATTACCGAGCTCCAAATAGTATGGCGCACCCTTCAGCTTATCCAAAAGTTCATCTATTACCGAGATCAGATACTTGTCCTTTATTGTGATGGAGTTGAGGGCCTGATAGTTCACACAGAACCTCCATGTATCATCTTGCTTCTTTACCAACAACATGAGTTGAATACGTGCTTCTACTCGGCTATATGATTCCTTCCTTGAACATTTCTTTCACGAGTCTCAATTTCATCTTTCTGTGCTTGAGCATAACTATACAAACGAACATTTGTAGGGCTTGAACCCTGTATGATGGCTATGGAATGGTCATGGCCATGAACTGGGGGAAACCCATGTGGCTCCCCAAAGATGTTTGAATATTGTGATATCACCTCTACTATGGTGCCCGCCATATCTATGTCTCTTTCTGCTGCAGCTAGTAAGGGGCTTAGTTGCAACAGAAGTGTCTGCGAGCTTGTCCTTGCCATTTTCTCGAGAAAAGATAGATTCATGGTTGACAATGGTGTTGCTTGTTCTACTTTAATCTCTATATACAGCACAATAAATATAAATTGCATCTTTATAGCTGAGAAATCCTATGTGACCTGGCTCTCACAACCATTCTGTTCCTAACACAATGTCAACTCCTTTCATCGATAAAACATATAGCTCTACTGGGAAACACTGCCCTAGAATTTTCACTTCCAATCTATGTGTAGTAATCGAAACATACCTTTCTCTGAAACGAAAGCGTGAGAGGATCGTTTATACTTGCTTTTGCTCAACGGATGCGTGCTCTCACTTGGAGAGAACGATGATTCCACGAGTCCAAATGCTAATCACGTTGATTCACCACGAAATCGTACTCTCTTCTTCTTCTTACTGTTTCTTTTCTCTTTGCACAAATCTCTCTACTGAGATTTCTCTCTCTCAAAGACACTGTAACCCACTGTGTACCAACGTACACAATGCCTTCTCTTTCCCTTAAGCACACTCCAAAGAAAAACGAAAACCTTTTCTGTGTCTTCCCTGTTTTCGCCCAAATGAGAGAGCCTCAGTAAATGGGGAGTGGGTGGTTTCCAAAACCGTCTGTCCCCTCCTCAAATGGTGGGACGGGTCCGGATCTCGCCCATCATGGGTGGACCCGGTACCCAACCCAACATTCTCCCACTCGCACATGATGGGAAGAGATCTTAGAAGAAGGAACATCAAATGTGCTCATATGGTGAATAACATCGTGTATTCATACTGGCAAATGGACCGTGCAACCCGTGAGCTTAGGGAGAGGAGGCATATTATGTACCGGTTAGTGTAACATAATATCCTAAACCTGCAAACAATAAGATAACACAAAGTATACCTGCACAAGCCAAGTAAGAAGCTCACTGTGTCCTAGATCAAATACATTTTTCATATTCTAGCATACTGAATCCCTCTGCACATATTATAGTGCTAAGCTATGCTAGACAAGGCCTTTCATTATGCCACATGTTTCATCATAAACCCAAAACATCCCCAGGATGCGGAAAAATAAGCTAGCTTTTAACATGTGCATAATCTGAAAATGTCAAATGATCTTCCTTTCCAACTCTTATTCTTTGAATCAAGATAAGTTGCTTTCCCAGACATGTTCTTTTAGACCGAATCATACATGGCCTTAAGCAACATGCTAAAGTAGCAACACTCATCTTTCTCCTTAAAATAAGGTTAAAAGTCAATAAGGACATCAAAATATATATATCTATATCTATATATATATTAAGGACTCACACAATGAAGAAGCAGGGACCATTCTTCATTTCCTTTTGTGGTCGACTTATAGTCATGGTGTGACATACATGGTATGACTCACGTATTACGACAAGACTTTCTCACTCCAGTGAGTGTATGCATACACCATAAATTCTTTGCCGTACAGATTTTTATTAGTTCAGTTCCTCCCCGAGAAACTAACTTGAGTCCTTCAGGATGCACATTCCCATGCAATGTCTATCCAAGTCCTCAGATCTGGTCAATCAGGTTACCCTTGATATTTAGATATCAAGGTCGGTCTCTCCATATAGTTAAATATACACAAGACCTCATCCTAACCCGGTTAAGGCGATGCATCCCATATACGTATATATGGCGGATATCATAACTCATTGTACTCCCACTCTTTTGAGTTATAATCACATGATATCCCCAAAATCCGACATGCTTCTTAATTCAGCAATCCTGGATTTTGTTACATCTCATCTCAGCCCGCCCACAAGCAGCGTCTGAGGCGATAAATCCGTGTGAGAAGATTTATCTCAAACCTGGTAGCATACTCATATAGATGTGCAACATGCTATACAATGATCATAGAAAGAAAATATGAATAACATTAGCATATCAAATCTTACAAATACCCATAGATTTTACATGTTTAACATAAGAATCTCTATAGATAGGCTTAGTAAAGGGATCTTCCACCATATCTTGGGTATTAACATATGCCAAGGCAACCTTGCCTTTAGATACAATATCACGCATATACTTGCATCTCGTATCAATATGTTTGGTTCTATTGTGAAACTTGGGATCCTTAGCAAACGCAATTGCCGCTTGATTATCACAGAATAAAGTCACTAGCAGTTTTGCTTCAGAAGAGAGTCCCAAATGTTTGATGAATCTCCTTAACCAAACACATTCTTGCACTGCGAACGATCCTGCAACAAATTCAGCTTCCATTGTGGACAAGGCTACACACGTCTGCGTCTTGCTACACCAAGATATAGCTCTATTGTTCATCAAGAACACATAGCCAGACGTAGACTTACGCTCATCAGGGTCCCCACCGCAATCTGCGTCAGTATAGCCTACCACACGCATGTTACCACCATGGTAACAAAGAACTGAATCTGATGTGCCTTTAAGATATCTCATAATCCTCTTGACAGCCTTCCAATGGTCTTGTCCTGGATTAACTTGATATCTACTCACCAACTTTACTGCATTACATATGTCAGGTCGGGTGCACATCATAAGGTACATAAGGCTGCCTACTGCACTGGAGTAAGGGACTTTGGACATAGCTTCTATTTCTTTAGATTCCTTTGGACACATCTTAAGACTTAAATCATTTCCTTTTGCAACAGGAGTATCTATGGGTTTACAATCTTGCATATGAAATCGTTCTAAGACCTTCTTTATATATGATTCTTGTGAAAGAGAAAGAAGTCTTTTTGAACGATCTCTTTTTATCTCTATGCCCAGCATAAAGCATGCTTCACCCATGTCTTTCATTTCAAAATGAATAGACAACCATTCTTTAATGGTTTTTAGAAACTCCAAATGATTACTAGCCAATAAAATATCATCCACATATAGAGTTAGAATCACAAATTTTGGATCTTGACGCTTAAGATAAACACAGTGGTCCTCATCAATCATAGCAAAGTCATTGCTCATGATGGTCTCATGAAACCTTAAACACCACTGTCTGGATGACTGCTTTAATCCATAAATGGATCATTTGAGCTTGCACACTTTACGCTCAAAACCAGCAGTAACAAACCCCTCGGGTTGTACCATATATATTTCTTCATCCAGTTTTCCATTAAGGAATGCAGTTTTAACATCCATCTGATGTAATTCTAAATCCATATGTGACACTATGGCTAACAAAAGGCGAATAGAGGTCAATTTGACCACAGGTGAGAATGTTTCATCATAGTCTATCCCTGCCATCTGTGTGTATCCTTTAGCAACCAAACGAGCTTTATATCGCTCGATAGATCCATCAGCATTTCTTTTAATATTGAGAACCCATTTGCTCCCAATAGGTTTTCTTCCTTTTGGAAGATTAACAAGATCCCAGACCTCGTTGGATGCCATGGATTTCATTTCCTCTTTCATTGCCTTGTGCCATTCATTCCTTTTAGGACAAGATAGAGCATCTCTAACACTCTTAGGTATATTATCATCTTGGGGCAAAACCACAAAGGCTTCCCCTTCAATTTGGAATCTCCGACGAGGAATTCTCTTCCTGAGACTCTTTCGAGTTGTCAGATCTTCATCAAAATCAATATCCACTTGAGTGTTACTCCCACTATCCAATAGTGGTATAGACACATCCTCTTGTATCTCTAAAACATGATGATCAATCTCTTTAGATTGATCTTCATCATCCAATTCATAGAACTGGAAGTGACACTCTATCTCTCCCCTTTTAGGAAATTCACTTTCAATAAATGTGGCATCTCTAGAATCTATTTCAGAAATACTCCCATCAGTATTCTCTCCTAAGAATACATATCCTTTTGAATGTTCACAGTATCTTATAAAGATACACTTCTTTCCCCTAGGACCCAATTTTCCATATTGATGGGAAAGATTATGGACATATGCAGCAGACCCCCAGGGTCTGAGATAAGCCAATTCTGGCTTTCTGCCTTTCCACAATTCATAGGGAGTTGAAGAAATAGATTTAGATGGTACACGATTTAATACATGAGCGGCAGTTAATAAGCAATCACCCCAAAAGGAAATAGGTAAATTTGCCTGCGCCATCATGGACCTGACCATCTCTAAGAGGGTCCTATTCCTCCTTTCTGCAACACCATTTTGTTGCGGAGTTCGAGGAGTAGTTAATTGTCTATCTATCCCTTTATCATCACACAATCCCTTGAATTGTTCGGATAGATATTCACGTCCACGATCTGTTCTCAAAGCCTTGATCCTACGATCAAGTTGATTCTCCACCATGTTCATAAAAGATCTAAAGCAATCCAATGCTTCAGATTTATGCGTAATTAAATACGCATGGCTAAATCGTGTATAATCATCAATAAAAGTGATGAAATATGAAGCTCCATGCCTCGTTGCCACATTCATTGGCCCACATATATCTGAATGAATTAATTGAAGAGGATAGGTTGCTCTAATTGCCTTTCCAAAAGGTAATCGAGTTGCTTTTCCAGCAAGACAATGCTCACATATAGGCATTTCAATCTTAGCATGGGATCCCAAAAGACCCTCTCGTGCGAGCCTATCCATTCTCTTTTGCCCTATATGTCCAAGCCGAGCATGCCATACAGATACATCTACATCCATATTATTAGCAGTTGAAATAAGTGAGAAACATTCATCATTAACATTCAAATTAATAAGTTCTGTGTCCAACACATAGAAACCATTCATCAAGAAACCAGAAGCAACTGAAGTTTGTCCACAAATGATGTCAACATTGACATCCCCAAACACAAGTTTATAGTTTAACATAGACAAAGCAGAAACTGAAATTAAATTTCGTCGAATCTCTGGAACATGCAGAACATCATATAATAATAGAGATCGTCTTCCTCGCAAATCCAATTTGCAAGTCCTGATTCCTTTGACTTCTGCTCTAGTGTTATTCCCCAAGAACAACCACTTCGAACCAGATGGCATCTTCCTATATTCGACGAAGTTTGTACGGTCTTTGGTCACATGGTCAGTGGCTCCTGAGTCTACAATCCACATAGGATTAGATTCAATAATTAGTGCACAACTACAAATATTTGTACAAAAAACAGGAGTCATAAGAGAATGTACCTTCTCCTGCTCATGACATTCACGAGCATAGTGACCCAAATTGCCACACTTAAAGCATTTTGCATTTACCTTATTTTTCTTGCTTCCACGCTTCCCAGAGCGCTGATAAGGCTTCTTTTCTTGCTCTTTGTCTTGTCCCTTCTTATTACCCTTCTTGAACCTTCTTGATCCATAGAATTTCTTCTTAAAAGATTTTTGCTTTTTTGAACTTTCTGCCACATATGCCCTCATGCCAGATTGTTGAGTCGCTTCAAGGCGATCATTTTCTAGTTCTACATGACGAGCGATATCATCGAAAGTCTTAATACTTTCGTTATGAGTCATATTAATTTTCATATGTTCCCAACTGTGTGGCAGAGAACGAATCACAGCCTGGACCTGTTGTTCATCTGTAAGGGTATGCCCTGCACTATTGAGCTCTCTAATCATGTTTGCCATCTCCCTAAGATGCTGGCTCATGGTGTGCTGAGGGGACTTTCTGTATGAATCAAACCTAATGGTCAGCCTCCTTAGTTTTGTGGCTGATGTTCTCCCAAACTTATCTTTAAGGGCCATCCACATCTGTTGAGCAATCTTATAATGCTCAAATTGGCACATGATGTTATCCTGCATAGAACATAGCATGGTGACACGCGCAACAGTATTCATGCGCTTCCATTTTTCATAGGTTTCCATATCCTTACGAGATTGTGCCCCAGTACCAATTTCAGGTCGTTCCACAGTATGGTTGAGAGCCTCCAAGGCCTCAGCCTCCTCCAGTGTAAACTGAATCTTTCTATGCCATATATCATAATTATCACCATTCAGTTTTTCAATTCGTGCCAAGTCCATTATTGATTTACTTGGTGCAGCCATGTCCTTTTAGATAAGAATAAAGCAATGCGTAAAAAAATTGTTATTCAAGCATGTTATGATCTAATCATTAGCACATCTATATGCAGTCATAATCACACAATTAGATAACATATAATTTTCACAGGGCGTGGAATCGAAAGCTCACTTCGTTCACAATCATCTCCCACTTTCCCTAAGATAATTATATTTACCTAAACTGTATTATGACTGTTTAAAAAAAATTAACACATAGAGTAAGTACTTCCAAAGTACTTAGATTTCCTTATATGATCAATATGATTATATTACATGCATTCAAATTCAAAAAAAATTATTTATATAAAGTTATACGGATCCGGGTATCCCTGGCCTAGTAGTGGCTTAACTAAGGGAGTTTGCAGCTCCAACCACTAGCCAATATGCCTCGACCCACATGGACCTTGGCCCTGTCAGGGTTCAGCCAAAAATTTCTCAGCCTGTGCCGCAGTTCAATGAACTCGGCCCACGGCCTGTGCTGCAGGGCCAAGAGCTAGGCCTGCAGCCTATGCCGCAGGGTTGGGTCAGGCTGGGCTAAGCCTGCGGCCTATGCAGCAAGACAGGGTCTCGGACTGCGGTCTTTGCCGCAGAGCCTCACCCAAAATCGGGCCTGCGCCACAGGAGCCCATCGGGCCAAAAACTAGGTACTGCCTAGTCGTATAGCCTGCGGCTGCAGCAAAAACCCGCATGATCTGTAGGGTCCCGAATCTGGCCCGAGGCTGGGTCAGCGCCGTAGGATATGGTTCGGGGCCAAGAAGGCGCCGCAGGATCTGGCTCGAGGCCGGGCCTGCACCGCAGCAGCCCACCTGGTAGTAGCCCAGGTTTGCGACCTTGTCGCAGGGCTGCAGTGGCCTGCCCGACTAAGGGCCCATTATGCAGCCTCACTCCAAGGTCGGACCTGCGGTACAAGGGCTTTCAGGCAGGTCCGACAATTGGCCCACAACGTGCATCCACGAACGCATAACGGTGGATACGGGGATACATCCGCAAGCATAAAATAGCATAAATAAACCTGGCTCTGATACCATTGTAGTAATCGAAACATACCTTTCTCTGAAACAGAAGCGTGAGAGGATCGTTTATACTTGCTTTTGCTCAACGGATGCATGCTCTCACTTGGAGAGAACGATGATTCCACGAGTCCAAATGCTAATCACGTTGATTCACCACGAAATCGTACTCTCTTCTTCTTCTTACTGTTTCTTTTCTCTTTGCACAAATTTCTCTACTGAGATTTCTCTCTCTCAAAGACACTGTAACCCACTGTGTACCAACGTACACAATGCCTTCTCTTTCCCTTAATCACACTCCAAAGAAAAACGAAAACCTTTTCTGTGTCTTCCCTGTTTTCGCCCAAATGAGAGAGCCTCAGTAAATGGGGAGTGGGTGGTTTGCAAAACCGTCCGTCCCCTCCTCAAATGGTGGGTCGGGTCCAGATCTCGCCCATCATGGGCGGACCCGGTACCCAACCCAACACTATGACATAGGCCTTAGCATCTCAGTTAGTTGTCTCCCACCATAACTTCAAACATGTGTTGGGTTGTGATTCGGCCAGTCTGCGCACAAACAAACAACAAGTTGCTAATAAAACAGTGCAAAAAATGAAATGTAGGGGCAGGATATACCTGAGGCCACCATCGGAGAGCTGGGATCAATGGCTGGCGGTGGTTGGAGCAGGGGAAGCTGTAGGTGGTGGTTGGAGCAGGGAAAAGCTTCTTCTCAGCCAGACTGCTGCTCTCCATGAGCACAGGCTACTGGATGCAATCGGTGAGCAGGATTTGTTCCCTCATCAGATGGAAAAACCCTTAATGGAGAGGTAAGATATACAACCTGATTCTCTCTCTCATTTTTTTGTTTTTCACATTGTGTTTTCATCGTATTTGGGGGTCGCTCATGATACCCTTTTTATAGGCACAGAGTGGGAACAGTTTGCGTAACCGTTCTCCCTGATTTTGTGCGAGTTTATCAGAAAGAGCATCTTTCGTGGAGGGGTATCCACATCGTGGGTAACCACCACCACTAGTTGGTGGTTTATCCCAACATTCTTTTACTTGTTCCAACGATAAACCCTTAACGAGAAAACTCTATGAGAATGACTTGATGAATAGATTAACCTTTATGATCTATTTTGTAGATCCTTAGTTGAATCTCTAATCCTTATGAGATTAACAACAAAAATAATAACGAGAATCAATGAACTGAATGTGATCACTTTATTTATGTGCATATGTCAAAAAGAGTTTAACAAACCCATCCTCAATATATGTTCGAAATATAATCTCGGTGCTAACCCTTTAGTAAGAGGATCAACTATCATCTCTTTGGTACTAATATTAACAATATGCACTAGATGATTCTTTGTCCTTTCTTTAACAACAAAATACTTTAGCTCGATATACTTGCATGACGTAGTACTTTTGTTGTTATTCGAAAAGGACACCACAACTTCATTATCACAATAGACCTTCAGTGGCTTCTCAATGGAATCAACCACCTTTAATTGTGATATGAAGTTCTTCAACCATATGGCCTGCGAGGTAGTCTCATACAATGCTATGAATTCTGCTTCAATGGTGTAAGCAGCAGTGGTTGTCTGCTTCTCACTCCTTCAAAAGATCTCACCCCCAACAAGTAAGAAGACATACCCAGTAGTAGACTTTCTACTATCAAGGCATCCTCCTAAGTCCACATCTGAATAGCCAATGACCTCGAGGTGATCAACTTTATGATACATCAACATGTAGTCTTTTGTCCCTTGCAAATACCATAAGACTTTCTTAGCAGCCTTCCAATGGGGTATGTTTGGGCTAGACTGAAATCTGCCAAGCACCCCTACTGCAAAAGAGATATCTGGAGGAGAACAAGTTTGCGCGTATTGCAAGCTGCCAACAACTGATGCATATGGATAAACACTCATCTGTGCTTTGTCAATGTTGTCATGTGGACAATCCTTTAGGCTCAACTTGTCACCTTTTGATATGGGTGTTGAACTAGGAGAACAATTCTCCATTCCATATCGTTTTAACACCTTATTTATATATGATCTTTAGAAGAGGCCTAGAAAACCTTTTGCTCTGTCTCGATGGATCTCAATGCCAAGTACATAAGCAGCCTCACCCATATCTTTCATATCAAAATATGATGCAAGAAACTGTTTTATCTCTGAAAGAAACTTTATATCGTTGGTTGCAAGCAAAATGTCATCCACATACAACATCAATATAATGAACTTACTCCCACTTTTCTTAAGGTATATACATTGATCAATAATGTTTTCTGTAAACCCAAAAGTCATAATGACTTGAGAAAATTTAATATACCACTATTGGGAGGTTTGTTTAAGTCTATATATAGATTTGTTGAGCTTGCAAACCAGACGATCATTTTTAGAGAAATCAAGAGGTTGATCCATATATACCTCTTTATTCAGATCCTCATTGAGGAACATTGTTTTTGCATCCATCTGATATAGCTCCAAGTCATAATGAGCTACGAGGGCCAAAATTATCCGCATTGACTCCTTAGTTGAGATAGGAGAAAATATCTCATTATAGTCAATGCCCTCTATCTGGGTGAATCCTTTAACAACCAATCTTGCCTTATGTCTTTTTTTGTCACCTTTGGAGTCCATTTTGGTCTTAAAGACCCATTTACACCCTACGGGTTTTACTCCCTTAGGTAACTCGACAAGATCTCATACTTGATTCTTAGTCATAGAGTCTAACTCTTCTTTCATAGCTTCTATCCAGTGTATAAATTATTTGTTTTTCACAACTTCCATAAAGGTCAACGGGTCATCATCTATATCTATGAAATCACCAGGCTCCTTAAGGTACACCACATAATCAAGATGTATGGCAGATCTCTTAATTCTTATGGATCTCCAAACAGGTCATTCTTCAGGCTCATATTGAACCTGATCATCTTGTTCATGCTCTTTCACATTGTCCACAATAGGTTCACCTTGAATTTATGCATCAACAATCGGGTGATCAACCATATCATCATTAGGAATAATAATGTGGTATCTTTCAGTGTTTTCCTTAACAGGTGATGAAACTAGATCATGTACTTCCTCAAAAACCAAGGTTTTGAATTGCACTTAATCCTACTAAATCATCTTCTAAGAATTTTGTCTTATCCGTTTCAACAATCTGTGGTCAGTGAGATGGGCAATAAAACATGTATCATTTTGATCTTTCTGGATAACTAATGAAATATCCACTGGTTGTCCTTGGATCAAAGGCTTTAATGTGGGGGTTATACATGACATCTCCATATGTGCATATAAGATAAAGATGGTTTCTTAACTGTCATCAACTTGTAAGGAGTTTTAGGCATAGATTTTGTAGGTACCTTATTTAAAATATGCACAGTTGTCCTTAAGGCTTCACCCTACAACTTAATGGGAAGTGTTGAATAATTTAACATAGCTCTGATAATTTCTTTAAGCGTTTGATTTCTCTTTTCAGCTACACCATTTTGGTAGGCACTATCAGTCATGGTATACTGAGGCACAATGCCTTCCTCTTTTAGAAATCATGCTAATGGTCCTTCCCTTTACCCCATCTCAGTAAACCTACCATAATATTCATCACCTCTATCAGACTTGACTATTTTAATAACTTTATTGGTTTGTTTCTCTACTTCTTTCTTAAATTCCTTAAACATCTAAAAAATATCAGATTTTTCAAAGATCAAGTAGAGATACATATATCGTGAATAGTCATCAATAAAGGTGACAAAATATTTTTCACTTGTGTAACAGGGGATAAAAGGTCCACATACATCTGTGTGAACTATTAATATCCCACTACTGCGTTTGACACTCTCTTTATGTGTGTTTGTATGCTTAGCCTTTATGCAATCAACACATGAGTCATTGTCGGTAAAATCTAGAGATTTCAAGATCCCTTCATTTATGAGTCGCTTTATTCTTTTTTCAGAGATATGACCTAACCTTTGATGTCAAAGCATGTAGGATTTGTCATTAATCATATTCTATTTATTCTCAACCAATGTGTATTCAGAAGTCAAAGACTCCTGAGTTTGGATCTTCACATTTAATTTATATAAACCATCATAAACTAATGCAGAACCAATTTTAATTGAATTTCTGTAAATGAATAACTTAGAATTTTCAAACTTAAAACAATATCTAATTTTGAAATTGAAATTAAGTTTCTACTATATGATGGAACATAAAAGATATCATGAAGATCCAAATCTATGCATGTATCTAAAGTGATCATGCAGGTTCCAACACCCTTTACATGTGAACACATCTTGTTCCCCGAATAGATGCTCTTCTCATGCATTGTTGGTTCCCTTCTGCTCAAGAACGACTGTAGACAGTTGGAAATATGAACAGTAGCACCAGAGTGAATCCACCAGCTATTTTCAGGAATTTGTAACAAATTACATTCATGAGAAACAAATGACAAATTACCTTTTTTTTTTCAACCACTTCTTGTATTTTATGCAATTTGCCTTCCTGTGTCCCTTTTTCTTGCAAAAGAAGCACTTTATGAGAGCAGAGTCGGATTGCTTGCCTTGGAATGTCTTATCCTCTGTTGGCTTCTTTTTAGCATTTTTCTTGAATGCATTCTTCTTCGGTCCTATCTTGGGTCTATGAGAAGCCATATGTGCACTTTGCACCTTCTATCCTTTCAATCACTCTTCTTCTTCAACACACTTGGACATAAGTTTATTGAACATCCATTCATCATTATACGTGTTGTAAAAGATTTTGAAAGGTTCGTACTCCAAGGGTAAGGACACGAGAACTAAATACACTAGGAAAAAATCAGAAATGGTCAGCTTCATGTCATTCAGCTGAGACACTATGTTTTTCTTCTCCAAAATATGCTGGTGAATGTTTTCCCCTCCAGTATATTTCATAGATATGAGCTTTGACATCAGGGTACTCGCTCTGACCTTGTTTTAACTCACGAATTATGCTTCAATAGCACTCAGGAATTCTCTCACTATCCTGCATTGCGGGATAGCACTGTGAATATTATTAGCCACCTTAGATTGCAAAAGCAATAGGCTAAGTCTATTGAGTATCCTCACTTCTCAAAAGCACTCTTTTGTTCAACAGTGTTTTGATCAGTCAGGGCAACGAGTTTATCTATCCTTAGGGCCAGATCTAAATCCATATACCTTAATATAAAGAGAACAGTCTTTTTCCAATCACTAAAGTTTGATTCATCTAGAAAGGAAATACAACTAGAGCCATCTAAAATCACAGGACTATAAACTACACGATAAAAGACAAGTATCAAAAGGCATTCGTATGAGATAAAACTTAATGAAAAAAAAAGCAAATAAATAAAGGCCTTTAATATGCTTATTTTTAGGCAAGTGTAAGGGGTCATTGAAGCCTTACTTTGGTAAGAGCTTCAACACGCGAAACCACTTGGCCTACTGACCATATTTGATAAAACTAAGGTTCTTGTGAAGTTAGACCAACAACACAAGGTACCTTTGGATACACATGTATGATGTATCTCTACACATTTACCTTATTTTACCCTACTTAAATTCCAAACATGATAAAACTTTCTTTGGGTCATTTATCGTTTCACGAATCTAAGTATAATGTTTATATTGGTTAAAACTGTATGATAGTACTAGATTTTTTTTGATAAATATGTGTATTCAGTCACTTTGATGACGTGAATACACTAAATCATCTAACTATTCTTAATGCCAATATTGAATATTCATAAAATAATGAAATAACACTTTAAACATGTTATAACTTAATACTTATACCCATAGACTAAAGAAAAAATCAATATCTATATCAAAAAATTGATAAACTGATGAAATGAAAGCTTGAACTGGCCACCAATTTATTAAATCGATTCTCAATCCTTATGAACCGACTATAAAACCTCTGAATTGGCCCAAAAAATGGACAAATCAGTCAAAAGACCTCTGAAATGGTTCCAAGACTAGATGAATCAGTCAAATGACCCCTGAACCGATTCCAAAACTGGATGAACCGATCAAAACAAGTTCTTAATCGGTTCAGAATACACTGAATTGGGTCTGTAACACTCTGAATTGGTCTCTGCTATAGTGAACTGGTCTCAGTTGTCTGAGAATCGATTCCAGAGAGACCCGAATTGGTTCAGAAATAGGCTGAACCGGCTGAGCCGGTTTGGGCTATGTTACAGACCATTCGAATCTGGTTCTGTCAGGCTGACAGATCCAGAACTGTATAATCTAGCTTTAACCAGATTTTGGATCTGCCACTGAAAAAACCGGGTCCGGCTTACCCGAATCCAATCCAGAGATTGATTTTGGATCCATTACCCGAGAGTCGGATCCGATCCAAAATGACTTTTATTGATTAAAACAGGTAATATGGATCGGATCTAGTTATGGATCTGATTCAGACCCAAATCATTGTGGGTCATGGATTTGTATAAAAACTGGGTCCCCCATCCGAATCCTGGATCTCATCCAGATAGCTTTATGGATCGATTCGGGTGGGGTAGGTTCGGATCCAAACTTGGACCCGACCCGAATCAGTTTAAAAGAACCCAAATCGCGAAATAGGGTTTTCAAAAACCCTATTTCGCCTTCTTCTCATTTTCTCCCCTGATGCAGATTGTCGCCGCTAGCTCTGGTGGTCTGGCAATCAGATGATCGCCAGCGACCCCGACGGCAAGGAGATGATAGCCACCACCGTCAGTGGCCCAATGGCCACCTACTTCAACGGTGGGGCGACAACAACTGCAACCGGCCCACTACAGAGATCCGGTTACTCGACAGTCACCGACGATAGCACCGGCGGCTCTGCAGCACCCTAACGGAGAAAAAAAAAGGAAGAAGGAATAGCCGGCTTGCCCTTTCCGTCTGACGCCCAAAACCGGAGGTAAGAACATTTTTTTTTCATTTTTGGGAAGATGTTGGTGGCTAAATTGGCATCACAGGAAAGAATGGTGATAGATCGCCAGCCTGAACCCATCTGGAGGCATTTGTCGAGTAGCCTTGAGTCGGCGATCCCGTCAAAAAAAAATTTGGTCTGACGGTCATAGGTGCAACGGCTAAGGCGTGGGCCCATAACCCATTGTTGGGTTGTGATTTGGCCAGCCTACACACAAACAAACAACAACAAGTTGTCGATAAAACAATGCAAAAAAGAAATGCAGGGACAGGATATAACTGAGGCCGCCATCAGAGAGCTAGGATAGATGGCTGGCGGTGGCTGAAGCAGGGGAAAGCTTCTCCTCAGCCGGACTGCTGCCCTCCACGAGCGCAGACTGCTGGATGCAGTCGGTGAGTAGGATTTGTTCCCTCATTGGATGGAAAAATCCTGAATGGAGAGGTAAGATATACAACCTGATTCCCTCTCTCATTTTTCCATTTTTTACACTGTGTTTTCACCGTATTTGGGGGTTGCTCATGATACCCATTTTATAGGCACAGAGAGGGAACGGTTTGCGTAATCGTTCCTCCTGATTCTGTGTGAGTTTATTGGAAGGAGCATCTTTCGTGGGGGGGGGGGGTATCCACATTGTGGGTAACCACCACCACTAGCTGGTGGTTTATCCCAACAACGTGTGCTAGGGTTTTTACCTTACATCGAAGTCACTTCATTGTATCGTTGCTTACAAAGTTGTGTGTACCCTATGTCCACCAGAACTAAAATTTTGGAATGTTTCATACCTCTAATCACTCACATGGTATGGAGTGTTGCCATCCTCAATAAGGCATGAAGTGATATCTCCAACAACGTGTGCTAGGGTTTTTACCTTACATCGAAGTCACTTCATTGTATCGTTGCTTACAAAGTTGTGTGTACCCTATGTCCACCAGAACTAAAATTTTGGAATGTTTCATACCTCTAATCACTCACATGGTATGGAGTGTTGCCATCCTCAACAAGGCATGAAGTGATATCTCCAACGTCTCTTCAAAGGCTCCCTACTTGACCTCTGGATCTCCCGAATCTAGGTCATCATCCTTCTCTTCTACTAAAAACAGATGTAGTCTTGCATTTATGGCCTAAGGCCCACTTTTTGTTGCAATTGTAGCATAGGCTATGCTTGTGGTGCTCTTCTATTTGCTAATTTGT
Source organism: Nuphar pumila (assembly GCF_984573655.1). NCBI lineage: Eukaryota > Viridiplantae > Streptophyta > Magnoliopsida > Nymphaeales > Nymphaeaceae > Nuphar > Nuphar pumila. The sequence goes on along the minus strand of NC_143262.1, from coordinate 29,753,494 downwards.
GAGCCATCGTATAATCACATTCCCTGGGGGGGCTAGTACAGTAATGCTTTTCCTGCCTCGACCTTCTATGGGCATTTTGCCTTCAAGACCCTATTTTGTAGAGCACCTTGACCTCCTTTGTTTCACTTACTTTGATTCAACCAGTGATAGTGGTGAACTCGATTGAGCTTTTCCTCTGTAATTCTGGCGAGGTCAAAGTAGTCCAACGACGTCTATGGACGTGTTGCATGTACCTCAAGCGTTATATCCTTGTGCAAGCCACTGATGAAGGTTCCTATCAATGTCTCTTGAGGCTGCCACTCATATTTTTAGGATTTTCAAATTATGTTTGAAACAAATGCATAGTACCTGTTTGGCAAATTTTTGAGATGATAGCATTGAAGTTCTGATATGCCAAGGGCCCAAATCACGCAGTGATTACTCGAATCAGTTGGTCTCATGAAGGTTTTCTGACTTGTGTCACTTACGATCATAGCCATCTAATTGTGTTTTTCTCTAAGTGAATCAAAGCCACAACAACCTTATGTTCATTAGGGGTGCACTGGCAACTGAAATACTATACCGCTTTATAAACCCAATGTAGCAGGTCATTGAATTTTTGGGAAAATCAATCTGCATCAGCCTCTACTGCCCATTCTCATTGGCAACAAAATCCACCCCTGATGTTCTAGATGGGGTTCCTGATACACTCACCAACGTCTCTACTGATTGAGGCATCTCTGATGTCCCTGGGTGGTCGATAGTCGTGATTTGCTCTGCTAGCCCTTGAATGACTTCATGTATCATGTGAATCTTCTCCAACTAAAAGGCCTCGAGCTCTGCCTGCAAATCGTGCACAATCATAATATCAAAACACCACTCTGATACAAAATGGTGAGATTCTTTTCCACCCAAGATCGGCTCCTATTCCCAACCGAGGACCCTCACTTTATTTTTGATTGGGTAGGGCTCCACCAAGAAGATGAAAGAGGTGTGAAGAGAGAGAGATGAAAAAAAATAAGGGTTTTGTCTTTGTGATGAGAGAAACCCTAAGAGAATTCTTATTAATCTTTTTGCCTCTCTCTAATTTTCATAGGCTTGTTATATCCTCTTATATCTCATACCCTAATAGGTCTTAATTCAAATCGACCCTAGTTTGCCCCGATCCAACTCCCATACTCCCACCCACGTCCCTTGTATTTACAATGTTCTCAAAGTTTGCCCTTGCTCTCTACCAAAGTAGTTGGACTAAACCCGAACCCTTCTTCAACCAAGCCTATCATCATCAATCAAGTCTATCATTATTTAATCGGATTTGAAGTTTTTTATTGAATTTTACTAAAATTAAGGATTTGAAGAATTGAGTCAAAGACTGAAGTCAACCATAACCATGGTTCTAGTCAAACTGGGTTCTTGGTGCATTATTTTTTTGGACCCAATTGGTTCCACAAGAGAAACTCAGAAGAACTCCCTATTACAACTTGTGAACTTCGCGGACTGTCTGTTTTCTCTCACAAGATTTCAGGCCTCACAAGATTTCATGCCTCAACTGACTGCTCTTTCAAACAAGACAAAACTTGTTAGCAAAAAAATAGATGGTTAGCCAAGTGTCAGAGGAGTCAAGCATGCGTGCTTTTAAGCTTTGGAAGGCCAATATTGTGGTCTTAAAAACAACATCTTTTTTTCTGTCTAATTTCATCATGAAGCTAAACAAACATGCATGCATGCTTTTAAGCGCCCACACACAAGCACAGTCACACACACACACACACACACACACATATATATATATATTAAAAAATAGGTGTCTAGCAAATTTAGGAGCTTGTCGTGAGGAAATGGGTTTTACGGGGCGTTTTTTCGCAAAGCTGACCTCATGCATGCATTCAACATAGAAAAAAACTGCACTTAAATGGAAAAAATGTGAATTTTTTTACTTGAATATTTATGATTTTTTTTTACCATTGATGTTCAAACCATATAAAAACCTTCCCACATATTAGAATTGAGAGAGAGAGGAGAAGCGAGTGTTGATGAGAAGTTTGAAGTGCGATGGAGAAATTGCATCTAACTTTTCATACACTAAATCAAATTAAATCTAAAATAATTCAACATGCATTTCAATAATTCAAGTAAGCATATTATTTGCAAAAATATCAAATATGTATCATTCATTTCAAATTAAGCAGGTAAAATGCATAAATAATTAAAAATGCATCTACTTACCAATGCAAAATCTATTCATATGCATGATGCAAAAGTCATTCATATGCATGAGCCAATTCTTATCTTTAATTAGATTTTTTTATTATATGACACATGTCATGCCTAGCTAATGCACATATATTTAAGTTTCACTTCTTAGCCCCATGGGTACAAACACAAGCAGACACCTAGATTAGGGCCATGGTGCAGGCAGTGTTTTCATACAGGGGTGGCTTTACCCTGACTAGACACTATTCACTAGTTCCGGATGAGGGACAACAAAAGTGCGAGAGACTCCCAACACCACCATCTCAATGCATCAGAATTTCATTCATCAGTTTCTTCTCCCTACACTGCAATTTATTGCAGAGGGTTCCCCTATCTTTATGGATGGGGATAAACAATCTTCCATGATCAAAATAGAGTTTCATGAAGCCAGATATACTGCTTGCCCTCTCCTTGTAAGCTCTTACTTTAATGTTGCATGTTTCACTTATTTAAATTAAATGTCTTATATGCAACATCATAATTGAATCCATCAAAAAGGATTTTGCCACTTTTGGGCAATGGATGCATATATTAGAGCATTGCATTCGATAATATATTCATTTTCATGCTTTGCAAACACACATGCATGTATATAAGCAATGCGATAAACATTCATAACTTGCATTCATCAACACATTCACAATATCATCATCATCACCACCATCACCATAGAGATATGCATAAATATACAACATAAATAACATTGAAACATTTTCCATGAGATGTGTAAGTCGGACCTTTCGGTCCTATAGCACATAGTCACATAGGCGAACATGTTTCATTAATTAAACATTCATTCATGCCACTATATTGGCATCTCATTCCCTGTACACAATCAGACTTTTGAAGCATGTATACAATCTGCATATTGTTCGAAATGATATGCATATCCATGAATAAAATTACGTAAGTGTTTGAGGTTCGATCCTTAGACCAGTTTTAAACTTTTAGAAGATTCAACTCTATCCAACTGTTAGAGTTTATAACAATATTTTCAGTTAGTCAACAGAGCTAATTTTTTTATAAATTGAAGAAAATTTTGTCAGTTTTTTAGAGCCGCAAACCGTTCATAAAAATTCATTTGTATGAGAAAGTTATGGATGTTTTACTACATACCTATACTTTTCTGTTCTAAGTGTCACAGAACAGTGCTCAATGCATGAAAAAAGCCTAGAATTTCACAGTAAATGTGAAACTTTGCAATCTTTCCAACACAATAAACTACTTGTAAAAAATCCTTCAGACAAGAGAGATACGAGCGATTTATCGATCGGGTGTAAGGTCGAAAATATGTAATATCGGGTATATGTATTTGGGTGGAGCCAAAACGGGTCACCCAAATCCATATTTCTAATTTTTTTGCATGAATTAAATCATAAAAATTATGAAATTCATACTACACTAAACTAGAATAATCTACAATGGACAAATCTATTTTTCTTAGTTTTTTGGCGTAAAAAATGGACCCATCTCACATAGGCTTAATTCTTCAAAAATAATTTCGGTAAATTTCATAATATAAGAAGTAAATCATGCAATTTTTTTATGAATAAAAAAATAGAAAAACATGTACTAATTCTAGAATAATATCATGCACATACACTATCATTTATAATTAAAATTTGCATGAACTTAATTAGGCATATCATGGTTTTCACTAAAATTATCGATTTTTTTTTAAAAACCCGAAAAAACCAAATACGTAATATCTAAAGAATTTGACTATGAAAACCCTTAAATTTTTTACAGAACATATATACTAACATGATTTACTAACCCAAATTGACATTTACAGGAAAATCATTGCATAACCTAAGTATTTAAAAAAAATTGATTTTATTTTCTAAGAAATCGGTTTTTAGGAAAAATACGATTTCTAAAGGAGTTTTCTCTCGAAAACCCATTCTATTTTCATTCTTTGATAGCCCTAAGCTAAACTCATATATGGAATGCATGGTTTAGGGTCTATACTTATGAAAAAATCAATAAAATTTGTGCCACAAATTTTGTTTCACAAGTAGAGCATACATCCCCCTACGTCTTTTGGCAAAATTTGACTGTACGCGCTTAAAGTGTTTTCCTCGCATGATCTAGCCATTCCATACAAACTACGGCTTCACACACGACCTCTTAAAGCTTCCTTCATGCACGTGGAACCCTCCCTTGCTGAGCCAAGGGTGAAACACCAAAGTCTTAGTGTAGGAAAAAGAGAGAGAAGAGAAGGGAATTTGAGAGAGAGAAATTGATTTAGGGAAAAAATGAAAAGGGAACAAATGGGTGGGGCATGAGCCCTTCCCCCCTTTTTATAGACCTTAGATTAGGTAAAGGGCTGTGGCTAATCTCAACTCTTGATCTAATCTATGCTAAATTTCCAAATCTCAATTCAATTTACTTTTCTTTTTTTCTTTTGAATTCCCCTTTCTTATTTATAATTATATATTTTTTCAAGCATAGCATATAATGTATATACCATATACACTACATAATATATTTATTATATTGTAGTTAGATACATAAGTAAGGGGGTAGGTCGACCCCCATGGGTTGGCCTCTCTTACCTTTTTGGAATAATTTTCAACTTGCTTGCTTGGCAAGCAAGTTGACTAGATAATCTCTCTTTTTTTTCTTCCTTCTTTCTTTCTTTTTTTTTTCTTTCCTTCTTCTTTCATTGGTTCAACCCTTGATTGATCTTTCTAGATACATCTAGTTTTGATGCTGCCCCTTATGAGGTTTAATTTTTGAAAAAAGAAAAGTTTTGACTTATTTACTTCTTTTAATTTTTTGGTAAGTTTTAATTTTACTTGTTTTTAAAGTTTATTTTTCTTTATTATAATTTAAAGTTTAAATTAGGATGCCACATAGGATGGGATGACCCACCTATGGACTTCTACAATTTTATAAAATTTGGTTAATTATTTGAAATCTATTTCATAAAATTTTAATTTAATTCAAATTAAATTCAAATAAAATCTTTCATAAATGAAAGTACAAATTCACATGAAATGTTAATACATGAAATTTAAGTTTAAGTCTACACCTAATTAAATTTCATTAATAAATTTTTGAATTTTCATATAACTAATTTATTTATTTTAATTTATCCCTTAAGGGCTAATTCGAATTTCTCAGAAATTATTTTCTGAAAAAATCGAACTCAGTGAGACCCTGGGTGTGTAGGGGTTATTTTATCATATTATTTTTTTTTCTAAATCCTGCAAACCCTCTAATACATTACTTACCTAAAATTTGAATTTTTATTTTAGCACTCAATAAGTAAAAGTGGCAAAATTCAAGAAAATACCTCAAAAAATTACGAGTATTACACCACATCCTCTAACATGATGGTCATGTCAAAATCTCTGAAATGAAATATGATGGTTGTCGGATTTCAGAACTGTACAATGACCTCTAAGAGGGGCGATTGAAGTTTCATGGTGTGATCTCAAAGAATTATTCGAAATGCATCCCATGCAACAACTCTTTCGCTTTCTTCGTTAGTCTTATAAACCACTAGTGTGCTTGAAACCAGTAGAACCAGTACATATGAGATGTTAGATCTTTTGAATATTTTGGCTGCAGATCCTGCAATCACAATTAATTTTGTTGGAATCAATGAAATGAATAATTTAATTACATTGAAGTGCATGAATCAAACTAGTGTCTGTGGGATATCGTAACAACATGTTTCACACATACATGAACTAGCGAGAAAATAAAAGTTCATACTTCACACACACACACACACACACACACACACATATATATATATATATATATATATAGATAGATAGATAGATAGATAACATTTTATACATTGAACTACAATAATCAAATTAATTATCCTAATATGTTTTACACACACACACACTATATATATATATATATATAGCATTTTACACATTGAACTACTTATCCTAACATGTTTCACACACATGAATCAACGAAAAAATAATAGTTCATGCTTCACACACACATATACATATATCATTTTACATATTTTATACACACACATACATATATCATTTTACATATTTTACACACACACACACACACACACACATATATATATATATATATATATATATATATATAACATTTTATAATTATTAATGATTGTCTAAAAGATAAATATATAATTGATACATGTTCACGAGACACAAACTGTGTTCTTTGCTGCAGCATCTTCTTTGAAGCTTACACTTTCTTCTTTAGAATTGAATGCTCGGACTCATGAGGATGATCCCCCTTACACGATCGTTCAGTCCACTTTCCAGCTCTGCCAAAAAATTGTCCTCAACATCTTATCTAACCACAAGACCTTGGGATACATCCACTTCTTGAGGATGGTCCACATTAACCTTAGCCTTAGGTTTCTCATGCTTTCCCTGGTGAGGTACTTTCATCATTATCTCACCATTGCTATTGTAGTTGGCTGCATCTTCAGCCTTATCTATCCAGGCTTTCAGGTCTACAACATTAGAGTGAGCCAATGAGTCACTCTTCTTTACCGTTGAGTCACCCTCCCCCTCTTTAGATGCTTCTAGGATGGGAGACAAGATTGCGGCCACAAACCCTTTGACTTTCTACACACATTCTTTCTTAAATATGGGTCACTGTGAAACAACTATATGTTGTTTAACCAATTTTCTTTGTATTTTCTGCTGAGTGTTTGATCACAGTTTTTTGAGTTTACGAAGGGTGTCTTTTTCATAAAAAATGTTAGACACCAAGACTCCTAGCATTGAATGTGGCTCCCTCTCTATCCACGTGTAAGCACCTTGTTTTATAGTACAAAGGATGACCCAGTTTGTAATTTTTCTATTTTGGCTTTTTGTTGTTGTGCTCTAATAGTAGAAGATGATCTGAGTGTAAACTCCTCTAACATAGTTCTCAATTTGTATATTGTATTAAACAAATTAAGAATTTCCTAATACCAAGACAGAGAATATCGGTAAACAGGTAGGCAACAAAGACATAGGACAAAAACTGAAATTCTTAAGAAAACAATAAAAAAATCATACATTGTGCCCAACATACCATGTTTATTATACAATATTTGCAACATATAAACAACAAAACTGGAGGATAGAATAGAAGCATACAAATCGTTGAAACAAATGAAAACAAAATTATGTTTCAAAAAAAAATAATTGGTTCAAACATTAAATATGTGCTTACGAAAAAAAATCACTGTCAATGATTCCAGAATACTCAAGGATGAAGTCCTGTTGGAATAGTTGTTGAAAAAGTCACTGCCGAGATGTAAGTTGGGGACCACAAAGAACCCTAAAAAACAATGTGAAAAGAGCCCTGGGATGCGGTCTTTGAATTTTTATACTAAATTGTTTCGCACATAATTTTATACAAACTTCATCAAGTATGTGCGATGTTCTGAAGTTTGAGAGTAACACGAGGTTTACACATAATTTTATGCAAACTTTATGACACTAGTGTGAAATTTATCAGACATGTGCAATATTCTGAAGTTCAAGATTAACACAAAGTTCGCACATAAATTTATGCAACCTTCATGTTGTCTACCAAAAAAAAGTGTGAAACTCCTTTTAAGTGAGAGTTTAGGTTACCCGAAGAGCGAAGAGACATATCATGTGAACTTCACCAGTTTCGCACATGCGAAGGTTAAAAACATCATAATAAAGTTAGGCATTTACGATTTTGAACATAGAAAAAATAACAAAAATATTGAGGTATTTCAAAAAAACACATTATATTTGTCATCCAGTACAGTCAGTTCTCGCATTAAGAATTGGGGGTGGGCAGTGGGCTCAACCGAGTTGTGGAGGGCTGACAAGCCCCATAAATGGGTCTCAACACTATCTTAGGAATGAGCTGGGTCATCCATGCATGACTTGCAGCCTGCCTAACTTAAACAAATGGGTGGGCAATGGGCCTGGAGTTTTATTTAGGTACCGTTAGTTTTGGGTGAAAACTTAACAGCCATAAACCAAAGTTTTGGCATGTTTGGGTGTCAAAAACTTGAGTTTTCTTAACCAGGTTTTAATGAAAACTTGAAAAAAAAAACCAAGGATGCAAACCTGGTTTCACCAACCCCCCTTTTCAGAGGGTAGGTTATATGTCCTCCCCCCCTCCCCTCTGTAGCTACAGTGCATGTTCGGGGTCCCGACTGAGCATCATGTGGTACTCAGTCGGGTGTAGTCGGGTGTACGGGACTCCATACACCCGTAGGCAAGTGTACGATGGTGTAGGAGGTCCCGTACACCCGACTGAGCGCCATGGTGTAGGGGGTCCCGTACACCCGACTGAGTGCCACGCGGTGCTCAGTCGGGACCCAAACACGCACTGTAGCTACGGTGCATGTTCGGAGGAGAACACGCAACACCCTCTCTCTTTTCAGCCACAAAGGAGTCTGGCCAGACACTGGCTACACAACCATTTCAAAACATTTTTTTTCACTCTGATTTTGAACATGAACTTATGGTTGTTGCTTCATAAGAAGCCTCCCAGTTCCCACCATCAAAATGTCTGATTTCAACATGGTACAGTGTGCCTGAATCAACACAGTTGACTGTTATAGCAATGCCATCTGGATTGGACCTTGGGATGTAAAATGAAGTGATGCCGCAAACTTTACAGAGTGTATGGGTTGCTGTATGGTTGTCAAAGGTGTAAGTGGTTAGCCACTGTTTACACGACTCATCGATCTGCTTGAACTTTGATCTGGAACAATGAAATGAATATTGCCTCGCATGGAACAATCGGAACAGTTGCATTTCCATGCAATGACGTGTCGTGGAGCTTCAACTAGACACCAGATGCGTTTACAGTGGCAACCACCATTGTGAATTGCGAAATCAACAATCATTTGGTGAGCAGTCTTTTTCTTGGTGGTGAGGTGATCACTGGTTAGGAAAATGATTCTCACTAAACTGATTCAATGAGCCTACGGAGGTTGGTAGCCCTTTCAGAATTTCCCTTCTCAAGATTACAAAACATTTATTTATTCATTTCCTTCCCTAGCATCTTCCTTGGTACTGTAGATGATCTAAATATAAAAGAGAACAGTACTTCAGTGCCACCAAACAAACTGTAATCCCTTTGCAAGTTTTGGCCAGAAGCAAATGATGGGCAATAACCTATATTCTCCGTGTCAGCCACTTTCAGAAATAGCAAGAGAGTTACATGAATGATCAAATTTTCTACTTTGGTACGGAATTACATTTTTCATATAGTCACAAAAATAACAATCAAGCAAAAGTGCAATACCAAATGGAAAGAAATGATAGGCAAATGTAATGTGCTAATGTAAAGCTACCTGCTCCGAAATAGTGAGAAAACTGACATGAATAATCCGATTTCCTTGTTTGATAAGACACAATCCTAATTATAAAAACAAGCAAGATGAAACTTTAAGAAAACATGCAAAAAAGCAAACAAAGTTGGAAGGAATGAAATTCCTGGTTTGTAAGACATTCCTCATCTGATTACAAAAGAAAAATATGCAAAAAAAAAACTCTTCAGATGTGTGGAGATAGAGGATCCAATGAAATATCATCAGCTAGTTGGGAGCTTAATATATTTGACAATTTCTAGACCAGCCATTAAAAATGCAGTTCATGTGGTTAGTAAGTTTATGATTCTTCCAAAACAATCCATCTTGCTGCAGTGCTAAGAATTATCATATATGCGAGAGACAATGCATTATGGGATGTTCTTCGCAGCTTTCTCTTCAATCGATTTGAGAGCCTTTTGTGATGTTGACTTTAAAGGATGTACTTAGTATACACTTTAGCAATGTATTTTTAAAAAAAATATTCTTATGAAAAGTATTTATGAAAGTTGGCCACCAAATAATAAAAATCCAACTCTCACAAGTAGTGAGAACCAGGTCAAACTCGGGGAATGGGTTGATAAAACTTTCTATTCCACTCAATTCAAATTATTTATTGCCTTAAAAAAAATTAAAACTAATTACAGTGTTCAACAATGAAATATTAAAGTGCTTATTACAACCAAATGACTGAAAATGAAATGGTTTCCTCAATCTTTTCTCTTGAGGTCTCCATTCAAGCCCCCCGTTCAGGTAAGGGTTAAACCTGAGCCTCCTCCGCGAGGTATCTTCTTCCCATTTAGGTAAGGGTCAAGCTTGAGCCTTATTTCGATGAGGTGAATCACCTTCTTCATCCTCCATTCCACATGTACCATTTTCACATGAATTAATTCTTTCATACCCAGTCAAATTCTTCTAGCTGAGTTATTTTTATAACCCAAATTTGATGTATTTTTCTTTATTACTAAGCTCGGCTTTCAACTGACTTAGTAGCAAAGAGGGACATCTGTAAACACCCCCAAATTTTTCTCATCTATTCTCAGACACCCGTCCCCTTCTCGCAGATGCCAACCCCTGTAGGTCAGTATAGGAGTCTAACCCTAAGTATGTCCCAATTTAGGTGTCATTTCGCCTTTTTTGTCAAAAAATACCATGTTACCCCTAGGTCACCTTAGATCCCAGTCAGTCAGAGTCGACCAAGCTCATTTTTATGTTCAAAACAGTTAGAATGTTTGTCATTTCTAGCTTACTTGAGCTCACGATGAGCAAATTCTATTCATTTCTGACCATTTTGGCTAAAATTAGTTTATTTCTTGAGAAATGAGCTAATTTCTAGCATAAATTATAGCCAATTATCTTCGAGTCTGTCAAATTCAGTTAATCATGTTCTCCTAAGTCTAACTTGAGCTCACTAGGAGTTCGATTGACTCAGATCCAGTTCAAGTCCATTCTCCATAGTGTCGAAGTCCACTTTAGCCCATTTCAGCTGAAATTGGGCTAACCCTTATAAGCTAAGCTAGTATTTGAGCTCTGAAATTAGTTCACCTTGGTATTTTTTATCTCTATTTTAGCTCAAACCCAATGCATTTCTATGGTCCATTTCACTCTAGTGTTCATTTCTCACCATTTCTCTGAGAATTGTACCATTTCTCGATCATCCGGCATAGGAGTTTTATCGAGTCAGTGTCTTGTTAGTTCACTTGAGTTCAGAAACCCTAGGACTCAGTGTAAACCAGTTGAAACTCGTTCACAACCTTATTTTCAGTGTCACTCTATGTCCTACAGGGGCAAAATCATTTCTTGGTCATTCTGTCCGAAACTTCATTTTTATCATTCCCCTAGTTGGTACAACCACTAATCAGAGCTCGGATCAGTTTTCTTCTTGAAAATTTTAGTTATATTCGAAACTCAATTCACATTTGGATTGGATCTAGTGTCAGATCTGAATCCAATTATCAATTTTCATCCTCGAACGGAAATTTTCAGTTATTTGTCTCTGCCAGGGGTCTGGGACTTCAAATCCCTCATCTACGGTTTGCATTTTGCATCTCATTTCATACCATTTTGTATTATTTTATGTCATTTCATATCATTTCATCGCATTGCATGTTATTGTATGTCATCTTCGAGGTCCAGCACTCTGGTTTTTCGAAATCTCCAATCCAGATTCGAGTTTTAAAACCTTATTTTGAAATTAAATTCAAAAACCCGGGTTTTAAATCGACATTTTCCATTTGGACAACCCTCAGGGCTTTACATTCCTTATTTCAAAAACATTTTTTTTCAGAAAAATAATCTGGATTTGTTTTAAACTTGATTTTCAAACCTATTTTCAATTTTTATCAACTTTCTTCAAGTGGGGCCCACCCTGCAGGGGTGCAAACCTTGATTTTTCATTCTTTTATCCAATTTCATTTCATTTCTATGTTTTACACATTTCAAAAATACAAAAATATTAGTAGGTCTAGGTGTCTTTTTGAAGTTTTTTGAAAAAAATCATTTTAACCCCTTTATTTTCAAGCTTTCAAAATCGTTTTCTGAAAGATCAAATGGAGCCCATAGTAGGTGGTGCCATATTTGAGGATATTTAGGTTATTTTAGGGTTTAGTTAGTGTTCAAGTTAGATCAGAAGTTTTGAAAAGGTCAAAATTGATTTTAAAACCCCATTTTCATTTTAGTATTTTTAAAACTTTGTTTTTAAAACTTGTAATTAGGGTTTTAAAAACCAAATGTGGGCTCACATGGGTGGAGCCACATTTGAGATTTTTTAGAGTTAATTAGGAGTCTTAATTAGGTTTAATTAGGGTTTTAATAGGTTAGGAATCTCTAAGAAAATCGCCCTCCTTTTGTCGGAATTTATCTCTTTTAATTAAGAGAGTTCCAATTCAATTGAAACTCTCTCTAATTAATGGTTTTAAAAACCTATAAATAGGGGTCCATAGGGAGGTCGACCCCCTATCCTCTCTCTCTCTCTCAAATTGAGTTGCTCTCTCTCCTCTCTATCTCAACCTTCCTTCCTCTTCCTCCATTGCCGCAACCAAGGTAAGCTCTTCTTCTCCTTTTTTTTTATTGTTTTGTTTTATTTTTTATTATTTTCACCATTGTCGCCCCTATGTGTTGGCTCTTCTTTAATTTTTTGTTTAAGGCTCATGCTCCATGATTCAAGATGATGATCCACTGATCATCCATGATGTTTTGCATAATTTTGATCCGTTAAATTCGTTGGTAATATGATTATTATGTTAAATGCCTGAAAAAGATCGAGATTCGACCTTTCTATAGGTCGAATCCTTCTTTTAATGGCTAAATCAAAATTTTAACTGTGCTTCTCTGATTTTTTTATTTATTTCATCATATTCATGTTTATTTTAGTTTTTCAAGCATCAAATCATGAATTATTTGTATTATTTATATATTTTTTTTATGTTTTTAGCACAAATAATCCATGTTATTTCATTTTAGGGTTTTAGATTCGTTATTTACAAATATGACAGTTTGTTAATGTATTTATTTCACTAGTTTATATGCATTAATAAACTCTAATTTTTTTATGGTGAAATCTTGCATATGCTTACGGGTTTTAATAAAAAAATCAGGATTTTTAGAAGTCTGTAATCCTGTGTTCAAAAATCAAAGTCGGAACCTATTTTCTAAGTCGGGAAAACACTATGGAAATTCAAGAGCATTTTTCCGAGGTCATATCTTCCTCGTCCGAGATCCGATCGACAAGCCGTAAAAATAAGCGTACTCCTCATGATGTCGACTGCAATCTTTAAAATTTTTATAAATTTCTATCTTAGATTTTTATGCTTCTTTGATCCAACAACAATGTCTGTATTTCTCAAACTGATAGGCCCAATTCAGGGCCTGGGTTAACTTACCAGAATGATTTCTCCCTAACCGAAGATCGCATCGATGATCCATAAAAATTCATCGATTCATCTGCATGTCTACTTTCGGTGGTATAAATTATATAATTTTTCACTATGAATTTCTATTTTCTTGAGGCTCACAATTATAGTCTGTATTTCTTGAGTAAAAATCTTGATTCAAATAATGGTTGAACTTGCCAGAGAAATTTCTCCCTCACCGGAGATCATTTTTTTGTATTTGTAAAATGGCTTATTATCTTTATAATTTTTAGTTTTCCTCTGATTTGTAAAATGGCTTATGGTGGTTTGCTGTGTTTCTCTGAGCCCAAAACTGTATCTGCCTATTTTGCCTTATTGTATATAAACCGGAATCAGGTACGTATTGCTGGAGGCGTATCTCCCTAACCAAAGATCATATTCTAGATCTATAAAATGGGTTGTCTTTTTTAATTTGTATATTTTTTCTCTATCAAATTTTATTAATTTTTATGGCTATTTGATATCTAATTTGGGCCAGACACTGTGACAGCTACGTGACTGCAGGTAAAATTAAGTATTTTCTCCTTTTTGTTTAATATTTATATCCAAAAAATTCCAATATTATATTTTTCAATTGCATCTTAATTTGAAAGTTATTATAAGTTCCCACGTCAATTTTTGTGAATTTTGGATTTTATTTGATGCATTATTTAGTTATTTCATAAAAATAAGATGCCTGCGAAGTCCCGATTCAACTGAAACATGTGTAAAATTTATTTGTTTTTAATATTTAATTTATTTTGAAAAAATCTTATATTTGTAGGATTTGATCATGTTTATAATCCTATCAGGGTACCCTCCACCTAATTTTGCATTGTTTTGAAATCGTTTGATCCTTGGATCAAGCGTTTTATAAAAATATTTTCTGAGAAACCCTATTTTAAACCCTATTTTGTAACAAAAGTCAATTTCCAAGGGTATTTTGGCCATTTTCTCTCAAATTCTCAATTTTAAAGTTATTTATTTTTGTTATTTATTTAATTTTATATTATCCTTTATTGTGTTTAATTCAAGAAAGCATAGAAAAAGGCTTATATCTAGATAAATCCCTTAATTTCCAATATTGTTGGATAAATTTCGAAAAGCCAACATTTGCCCACTAACAAGTTTGTTAATTTTGCAGAAAAACCCAAGAGTTTATTTTCTTTCCTTTTCCTTTATTTCAATTCAATTATTGATGTAAAATGTAAATGTAACCTTGGAATAAGAATTTACTTTTCTACTTAGATTAGGGTTGTATTGCATGTAGTTTATTTTTCAAATAATGTTAATGAGTGACGGATGATGATTCATGCATATTCAAATCCACCATAGTCTAAACAAGTGGCACGTGCACTCGCTTCTAAGGAGTTAATAAACTCGATTGAGTTCGTATTTATGGCCATAGTCAGAATATGAATAATATCCAGATTTATCATCTTTTTTTAAGCCACAAACGGCCTACACTCTTAGGCTATTTTCAGAAATCATAGCACGTTTTCAAAACTTTTCTAAGTATTTTCATCTTTTAGAATCAAATGAACTATATTCAATAAATATTCATGGCCATAGTCTGGAATATGTGGCAAATTTATTTCATCTAAATTCTAAAGGCACAAAATTTATTTTTATCAATGACTTTCCTCAAAATTCTTCAAAAAATATTTTCTCAAATTGTATCCATGCATCATCTAGGTTTAGATCACATCATGAAAATATTTCATAGGGCCACACACCCATCCTTGTTGATTTATTTCAAAACAAATCTCAGAAATATCAATTTTCTTAAAGTCACCTGGATTTTCTTCATAAATTGAATTTTCCAAAACATCAAAATTATCCAAGCTTTCTTCAGAAATCGATTTTCTCAGAATAGTTTCCCTTTGCAAATAATTTTCTAAGCCTAGATTCATGATTTTTCAAGCTTCAATATTCCCCAATTTCAGAGTTCAAGTTTAGAAATCAATTTTCTCACAGTTAATTGAATTTTCTTTAAAATCAATTTTCTCAAAACATCCGGATTTCTTTCAAAAATAATTTTCCTTTTCTTCAAAAGTATTTTTTCAATGTAATTCACGATTTTCAAAGTGTCATTTTTTCAAGTATTTTCCAAAATTCAAAGCATACATCATGTTTTCAATCTGTATTTTTCCAAAGTTCATAGCACATGCCCGATTCTTTGTGCATTTAGTAAATAGAACATTGATTTAGATAGTTAGTAAAGTAAAATACATGATTGATCCTTGGTTCGATTACCCCTAGTTATGGTGTCAGAAATGATTGAACCTCGTATCGACAGGCGAGTCCCATTCCTAAGAATTTTCTCGCATTTTAAAATGGAGGCGAGTTATTTTTAAAATCTTTTTCAAAGGTCAGTTTGACTTATAAAAGTAAAATTTTGCAATGATAACAGGTTTGACAACCATGATGGGACTTGTCTTTGCCTGATCAATCTAGTGCATTATTCTATTCAACTTGCAAAAATCGTGTTCTACAATGTCAGCTCTATTTCATGTGAACCTAGGAGCCTAGAATTAAACCGAGCTGACATGGATTGCAAGTAGACTTAGGCATAGTTTTGTAGAACCGATTAAGGAGGCATTATTCATGCGCACATAGACTTAGGCCTCATACAATCCTTCTCGATCTAGAATTTGATTGAAAACAATGTTTTGCTTCTCATAAATTTCTTAAAATTCTACTTCTTTACGTCATTAGAGCCTTCTGTTTTCTTGCATGCTGGTCATTTTTCAAAAACAACCCCACCTATTTTTACTTGGCAACTACATTGTTGGGCTTTCTTCCAGAACTATAGTTCGAGACAAAGCCTCACAACTGGGCCACATATTTGGGTTGACCCCCCCTTCCACGTACCGATGGCTATAGTCCAAAGTATATCGGCAGGCGCTCAAGGATGTTGGAAAACATGAGCCTAGAACCGGAGAAAATTCTTTTATGCCTAGGCTCGAGTATATCGATATAGCATGATTGGACACAGATGATTTGA
Source organism: Nuphar pumila (assembly GCF_984573655.1). Classification (NCBI taxonomy): domain Eukaryota; kingdom Viridiplantae; phylum Streptophyta; class Magnoliopsida; order Nymphaeales; family Nymphaeaceae; genus Nuphar; species Nuphar pumila. Next base: position 29,737,056 of record NC_143262.1, on the reverse strand, counting down.
GTCATAGAGTTAGGGTTAGGGTCCTACAACTATTTCAAAATTTTATGCATTTAGAGTCAGGCTTTTAGGGAATGTTGTATGCACATACTTGATTGTGCAGAATATGATTGAATGTATTTTAGTTATTTCCATTTATTCCCTCTATTTTCTTATATTTCCATAATTTTTCTGAAAATCCTGGACGATTTTCAAAATCCCTTATTTTCCATGTATTTTCTTACATTCCTTTTTTACAAAGATTTCTTAAACCCTAGATGATTTTTCAAAAAAATCCTCTATTTTTCCTCAAAACTTCAGGCGATTTTTATCATTTTGTTCCTTTGGATCTCGAATTTCAACCTTATTTTGATCTTGCCTGCAGCTTTTAAAAATCATGTGTTTTTCCAAGTTTTGCCTTGATTCCTTTTCTGTTTTTTCAGTCTATCCTGATGGCATTTAGTCACCTCGATTTTATCTTTTTCAAGGGTTATATCTCTTACGAGGTGCAACAAGGTCTCCATGATCATCGGATTTTCAATACCGGACCTTTCTTTCCCTAGTGGTATTATTCCTATCTCAAGAACTTCTCTCGTATGTTCCCGGACCATCTGAGCAACTGCGGATTAAAACTGGCTTCATCGGTGGGCTAGCAGATCATCAATGGTAATTTGATTCAAGTACTGGCAAAGCGATAGAACCCGCGCACCTGCACCTTCTGGTTCTCGTGGGGAGAGATGACTCTATTGTTGGACGAATTTTCAGAGATTATGGGTTTTCCTGAGCCAGCAAGTCAGCCTGAAGATCCATTAGAGCAACCATTTTTATCAACGTCAAGGAACTTGACCCTAGATATGCTTCAGCTCGGATGACTGGACGCAGATCCTGGCCACTAATAGAAGTATATAGGAGTCAGTGTGTCAACTTTTTTAAGCTATATCAACAGTATGGATCATTTGAAGAAGTTGATTCCTTATCTCGAGCAGCACGAGAAAGGATTCAACATGTGATGGTCTTATGCACAATAAGACTAGCCTTCTTACAGGATGGATAGAACTACGTTCATATCATAATAGTACAACTTTTACGAAGATGGGGAAGTCGGCATACCAACCATCTCTCGATTGCCATGGCCACACTTGCCTTCTTGTACTGTGGATTGACCCGCTTTACGCTCAGAGATTCAATCTTAGTAGAAAGATGCATCTACGCATTGCAATCTTAGTTCTTCTGACACATGCCAATTCGAGCAAGTTCATTCAAATATAACGTCAAGGAGTTACTACCTACTTCTCGATACAGATTCTTGATCGAGAACCTCCATGAAGAAGAAATCGTGTGGGACTATTTTGACCATCGAGAGTCAACCCCTCGATACACTTATGTGCATGGCAAGCGACTCAAGTTACTCGGACCATTCTTTTCTATCTATTACCAGCCAGAGCGATGTGTCAGGCAGCTCTCGCAGAGATAAAAGTGAATCAATACTCGATTATTATCTTGCATTATGCTAGAGTTTGATCTAAAGTCTGCTTAGTGGTCCAGAACATACCATTCCGCTAAATATAGATGGGATTCTTTTGTCATCCTTACTGTTTTCTCTGGACCTCGAGTGTCTTCTGATTATCTTGAGTGGTGGCAGATTGTTTGTCTGCCCCCTCTTTGTCAAGTTTATTATCAATAAAATCATTTTCCTTCAATAATTCTTATTTTATCATAGTTTGATGATCTCGCCTAGGTAACAAGACATATCTTAGTTGTTTATTTTCTTTACAAGAATGACAATGCAATTATCGCAATTCCAGCGATGACCCAATCCCTAGTAATAGGATATCTTTCAAATTGTCGACCTGATTTTCACCAAATATTTTTTCTCTATTCATTTTCATCCAACAAGAAGACTGCATCATATTAGTGCATCAATGATATCACCAGCAAGCAAGAAAAGATGAACTCTCCAAGATCTACCAAAGGACAGAGTCAGACTGACAAGGATGACATCGACCCCGCTGCATATCAGTTGTTTAAGAAAATGATGATTAAAATGATGTCTGAGCAAGTTGAAGATAGTCCCAGAAAGGCTCCCATCAAGAAGAAGGCATTTGTCACCTTCTCTAAGAACATCACTAGCAAGAGCAACAACACGGGAGGTTCTAAGCTCGGTAGAAGCAACAATGGAGGCAAAAAGAGAGATACCTTCAAGCATGACAACAAGCCATTCCAGTCGAGTTCTCACGAGAAATCCCTACGGAAAGAAAAGATAAAGTGTGACGACTGAGGTTATGACCGTAAGTTTACTCTCCTAGAGCAGCTGCTCGAAGAAGTCCTTGGGTACATGCTGACCAAGGGACTCGTCAAGCTCCCAAGAGTCTCTGATCCTCCCACGGTCATGGGAAGATTCAAAGATCAATTCTACAAGTTTCATCGGGCAATGGGACATGACACCAAGCACTGCTTCATCCTTAAGAACATCATTCAAGACTGCATCGACAAGAATCTCTTCATTAAGGATGAAGAAGAGGACCAATCGATTGTCCTGGCCAAGCCTCAGCAGAAGCCAAGCACTCAGTAAAAGATAAAGCATGAAAGTTGGAGCCATGACCGCAAATTTATCCCATTGGATCAAACACTCGAGAGTGTTCTCGAGTATATACTGGCAAAAGACATGGTAAGACTTCTGAAGGCTATTGATCCTTCTGTCGCCATCAGAAAATATAAGGATCGATTTTGCGAATATCATAGAGCGACGGGGCATGACTTAGAACATTGTTTCATCTTCAAGAACATTGTGCAGGATTGCATCGATAAAGGACTTCTTGTAAGAGGCAAGGAGGAGGAACAACCGTCTATCTCGCCGACACCCGCCCCGGGCATGGAAAAGAACGATGATGCCAATGCTCCCTCATCTCTTTTATTTTGCTTTTGTCATTTTGAAGGGACGATGTAGTCCCAATTCTTTCCTCGATTTGTCATCTCTCTTCTAATGCATCAATAAGACATCAATTTTCCCCATAGTTGGTGCCATCTTTTTTATATATTATTGCGCTTTGGCCTTTTACAAATTATTTTTGTAAGGAGCGACCTCTTTCAGAGTGCCTCCCGAATCAATCAAGAAGTGCATTGTCAATCTTTTCCTTGTTATCTTCAGAGAGCGTTCTTCAAATATCAATTATTTATCCTTTTGTTCAATGTCTTACCCCCTATTATACTGGGGCATCTTTTGTTATGAAAACTTGTCTTTATTTTTTAAACGTCCTGTATGCAGACAAGATCAAATAAAATCTTCCATCATTCATTTGCATTCATTTGCATATGTTTACATTCATTTGCATCAAATTTATTACCCATTCAGGATAAGGAATAATCCTGAGACTCTCGACAGTTGTCCAAGTCATCGTGAGGGTGAAGATTGAAAATCTCCCATCACAATCAACAAGCACTTTTCAAAACACCAAACTTTTTTTTAATTTGACCTTCAAGTTGAATCTTTTGTTGAAACCATTTTTGCCGATCATGTCAAAATTAACCTTCGGGTTAAGCCTATTTCTAAATCCAGTTTTTACTTGTCGAACTTTCTAAATACAGATTTTATTGGTCGAACTTCCCAAATCCAATTTTCACTGGTCGAACTTTCCAAATCTAGTTTTCACTGGTCGAAGTTCCCAAATCCAGTTTTCACTAGTCGAACCACCTAAAACCAATTTTCATTGGCCTTGTTTTACTGGTTAAACTCTCTAAATCTGGTTTTTATTGGTCAATGTTTCCAAACCAGTCCACACTGGTCTAGCTTTCCTTCAAAGATTTCAGTTCTGACTCAAATTTTCTAATTGCCTTTAGGATTCGAGTTCCTACTCGAATTTTCTTTCCTTCAATTGGTATAGTTTTTCTTCGAAAATTTAAGTTCTGACTCGAATTTTCTAGTTGCCTTTGGGATTCGACTTTCGACTCGAATTTTCTTTCCTTTAAATTGAATTCATTTAATTTTCATTTGGGATTCGAGTTTCGACTCAATTTTTTTTTCATTTAAATTTGATATGGTTTAATTTTTCTTTGGGATTTGAGTTCCAACTCGAATTTTCTTTCCTTTAAATCCGAATTGGTTTAATTTTCCTTTGAGATTCGAGTTCCAACTCGAATTTTCTTTTCTTAAAATTCGAATTGGTTTAATTTTCCTTTGGGATTCAAGTTTCGACTCAAATTTTCTTTCCTTAAAACCCAAAACTGGTCTATTTTTCCTTCGAAGATTTGACTTCTTACTCAAATTTTCCAGTTTCCTTTGACAATTTGAGTTCTAACTCAAATTTTCTTTCTTTCAAATTCAAGAATTGTTTTAGTATTCCTTTAAAGATTCAAGTTCTCATTTAAACATCTTTCAAATCCAAACTTTCGAGTTGGACTTTCCTTCCAAATCCAGCTTAGCACTGGTCTTGCCAAATCTAGTTTAGCACTGGTCCTTCAAAATCTAATTTTTGAATTGGTCCTTCAAAATCCAGCTTTCGAGTTGGTCCTTCAAAATCTAGCTTAGCATTGGTCCTTCTAAATCTAGTTTAGCATTGGTCCTTCTAAATCTAGCTTTACATTGGTCCTTTACAAAATCCAGCTTTACTTTTGTATTTTATAAAATCCAACTTCGTGTTGGTTCTTTTACCAAATCTAGTATTCGTATTAGTTGCCCTTTCAAATTCAATCCTCATACTAGTTTCACATCAAGACTTGGGCTCAACGCTAATTTTCAGACCTACGAGCCAATCAATCTTTATTTATCAGACCCCCGGGTCACCCAAGTTTATCAAGCAGACCTCTGGGTCACCAATTTTATCAAGCAAACCTTCAGGTTATCAATATTATCAAAGTCAATCATTTTCTGACCTACGGGTCGCTTTTGCCAATCATGGTCTTTTAAGATCCGACCTTCATGCTAGACTCGTTCCTAATTGGCCCAATATTAATATCAATCATCTTTCTTGCAAAAAACCCTTTTTAGGGAAAGTTTGAAGTGACTCGTGTATTCGCAAACAGTTTGCAAAACAATCTTTAATGTTTACACAAAGACCCCTTTTGTTAGGGAGAGCTTCGACGGAAGCTTGTTTTCCTTGTGGCCCTCCAATGTCTTTTGTTAGGTCATCCCATCATCGAGGATCCTCTTTCCAGGGGAGAGTGTGATGGACTCGCTCTTCTATGATAATTCATTAACCTTATCCAATTTGCCACCTTTTCGTAAGAGAAGCCTAAAGTTAGGGAGTTTTGACAAAAACTTAATTTCTCTTTGAAAGTCTTGTTTTGCACACACCTCCTCTTCAGAGAAGAGAGGAGTATCTTTTTATTACCCACTCAGGTAAGAGTCAAGCCTGAATCTCTTCTTTGGGGAAAGAAGAGGAGAATCTAGTGATGGATGCGTCAATTGAACCTCAAGCAATTTCTTTCACTAAGGATTTCAAGAATATTTTGCCAATTTGTCATGAAGAACAATTGTTGATCTCAAAATCTTTATTGCATAAAATTTTATCTCATATTACCTTCAGTGTGCCTTCCAAAAGGATAAAGCTTTTGTGAAGAAAGAAGAAAATTCATGCTTTTTCTGTTGGTCAACCAAAAGGATGAAGAAAAATCTTCGATATGATTAGCGAAGGAAAAATTCAGTGATGTTGAAAAGCCATAAGTGAACTGATATTGATCATAACTGTGGCATATTTTTAAAGACTATTCTTCTGATAATAAGGCAGTGAAAATATCACGCACGATAAAAAGAATTCACTCAATCTTAATATATTTCCAATCATTCAAACCACAATTAACTATCTGCAAAAGAGATCTCTCAATCATTGTCAAGTTGAAGACTGATGGATGAGTTAGACCCTCGAGGCCAAAGGAGACTTGGATCATCTACATGTTAAAGGAGCATGTGACATGTCCTTTCAGGGAAAGTTCAAATCATTGTCAAGTTGAAGGCTGATGTGATGAACCTACCGCCAATCCCTAAAAGATATTTGATCATTGTTTTATCAAGAGAATTCAATTCAAGAGACCATACTATTAATTCAATTTTTGGGACTAAAGAAGACTCAGATCACCTCCAAGTTGAAGGATCATGTGACGTGTCCTTCCAGAGAAAATCAAAACATCACTGAGTTAAAGGTTGATGTGATAAAATTCTTGCCAAATCCCAAGAGCTCACTTTTCATGTCTTAAAAGAGTGCAAAAGAGCAGAGACCTCAATAAAAGAGATAATATTATCAAATTCCTGGGACCAAAGAAGACTCAGACCATTTCCAAGTTGAAGGAGAGTGTGACGTGTCCTTTCAGGGAAAATCAGAACATCATCAAGTTGAAGGCTGATACGATAAAATTCTTGCCACCCCCCAAGAAAGCTCAATCTCTATGTCTCAAAAGAGTGCAAAAAGATCATTATGGGTAAACCCTAAATATCAAACTGCCAAGAATTATCTTTATTCATGTGAAATTTCTTTTATCAATATCCTTTCATAAAACGCTTTTATGATATTGAGAATATCCTCTTCTTTTTTTCATATCAAGGAAATGGATAGCTTCTTTGAAGAAACCAAACAACAATAAATTTGATTTTGATTCTGGATTCTACGGAGTTAGCCCAATTGGAGGTAATACTCTAGGCCGAGGAGAGAAAATTTTCATATATATGTGCTCACATTTCAATTATTTTGAATCAACTACAATTTTCATCATTTTGGCAATATTTTCTGGCTATCCTGACATGAAGCGAAGAGCTCCTTGTCCATTTTGACACATCCTAGCATTGTTATTCCTCTTTAGGATTTGATAACAGAAGTTTTTAAGATCCTTCCCTTCTTTTTAATTTGAGCGTCTGGGCTCTCAGATTCGCACACTTTTTTGTGTTCCCCACTGTCTCACCATAGACAATTCATTTTTTTGTTTTTGGTTCGAGGTCGAGCTAACATTTATATTTTCTAGCAAAAGGTTATCTCTTAAAAGCTATTTAGTCCTAGCAATGAGATGACCAAGATCTAGGGAACCCCATTTTCTTCCTTTTGCAAACCCCTCTCAGATTTATTGTGCGAAATCCAAAGGTTCCATCAAGGTTTCTTCATTCAAGAATTTTGTTATCCATACTCATTCAGGTTAAGGGTTACACCTGAGCCTCACTTCGTGAGGTATTTTATCCATACCCATTCAGGTTAAGGGTTACACCTGAGCTTCACTTCGTGAGGTATTCTATCCATGCTCGTTCAGGTTAAGGGTTACACCTGAGCCTCACTTCGTGAGGTATTTTATCCATACCCGTTCAGTTTAAGGGTTACACCTGAGCCTCACTCTGTGAGGTATTTTGTTCATACTTGTTCAGGTAAGGATCAAGCCTGAACCTCGTTCTTCCATGAGTTATTTTTTCTCTTTCAGGATAAGGGTTAAACCTGAATCATCTTTCGCAAAAAGGCCATTTTTTAAAAGCCATTTAGTCTCAGTCATGAGACGTCCAAGATCACTTCCGTTTCTCAAGCTTTTAGGGAACTATATCTTTATTGCCTTCTTTACAACCCCTCATTTTTTCTATGAGGTTTTTTTCATGGTTTTCTCAATCTTTTCTCTCGAGGACTCCACTCTAGCCTCCCATTCAGGTAAGGGTCAAACCTGAGCATGGTTTCCTCAATATTTTCTCTCGAGGACTCCATTTAAGCCCCCCGTTTAGGTAAGGGTTAAACCTGAGCCTCCTCCACGAGGTATCTTCTTTCCATTCAGGTAAGGGTCAAACTTGAGTCTCATTCCGATGAGGTGAATCATCTTCTTTATCCTCCATTCCACATCTACCATTTTCATCTGAATTAATTCTTTCATACCCAGTTAGATTCTTCTAACTAGGGTATTTTTATAGCCCAAATTTGGTGTATTTTTTTTGCCACTAAGCTCGGCTTTCAACCGACTTAGTAGCAAAGAGGGGCATCTGTAAACACCCCAATTTTTTCTCATCCATTCTCAGACACCCCCTCCCCCTCCTCACAGATGCCAACCCCTGTAGGTCAGTATAGGAGTCTAACCCTAAGTATGTCCCAATTTAGGTGTCATTTTGCTTTTTTTGTCAAAAAATTACCATTTTACCCCTACATCAACTTAGTTCCCACTCAGTCAATCAGAGTCGATTAGGTTCATTTTTAAGTTCAAAACAATTAGAATGTCTATCATTTCTAGCTCACCAGAGATCAAGATGAGCAAATCTTATTCATTTCTGATCATTTCAGCTAAAATTAGTTCATTTCTCAAGAAATGAGCTCATTTCTAGCTTGAATTATAGCCAATTGTCTTTGAGTCTGTCAAATCCAATTAATCTTGTTCCCCTGAGTCTAACTTGAGCTCACTAGGAGTTCGATTAACTCAGATCCAATTCAAGTTCATTCTCCATAGTGTCAGAGTCCACTTTAGCCCATTTTGGCTGAAATTGAGCTAACCCTTGTCAGTTGAGCTAGTGTTTGAGCTCTAAAATTAGTTCACCTCGGTATTTTTTTATCTCTATTTTAGCTCAAACCCAGTGCATTTCTATGATCTATTTCACTCTAGTGTTCATTTCTCACAATTTCTTTGAGAATTGTACCATTTTTCAATCATCCAGCATAGGAGTTTTATCGAGTTAGTGTCTTGTTAGTTCACCTAAGTTCAAAAACCCTAGGACTCAATGTAAACCAGTTGAAACTCGTTCAAAACTTCATTTCCAGTGTCACTCTATGCTTTACAGGGGCAAAATCATTTCTTTGTCATTTTGTCCGAAACTTCATTTTTATCATTCCCCCAGCTGGTACAACCACTAATCAGAGCTCGGATCAGTTTTCTTCTTGAAAATTTTAGTTATATTAGAGACTCAATTTATATTTGGATTGGATCTAGCGTCAGATATGACGTGTCAACACTCGCTTCTCGACGGGCCGCATGCCAGAGTTCAATCTGCAGTCAGATCAGTGGTCTGGGGCATACCATGTCACCAAATACACTTGAGACTCCTTCATTCCTTTGTCTATGTTTTCTGGTCCTAATGTATCGTCGGAGTATCGAGAATGGTGACAAACTGTCTACCCACCTTCTCTTTGTATTTAAATTTTATCATAAATAAAAATGCAACTTTTTGTTCTGATAAAAAGCTCTTTATGGCCAAAATTTTATTTTGTTTTATATGGTCACGATCCTCGTGACAACCTCATCCCCGGTGATGAAACCTCTTTCTTGTATTCTTTCTTCGATTATCTCTCATCGTGATGGACGACCTCGCCTAGGTCATAAGCCGCATTTTTGTCGCCGCAAAATGGTGACACAGTTATCGCAAAATTTGTGATGACCCAATCCCTGGTGATGGGATAACTTGTCTAAATTGTTTGTCAATTCCTCTTTTCTTGTCCTTTTCTCAAAAGGTTCCATTTTCAAAAATTCCTCCGGGCTCTAACCATTCCTCTATTTCTACAAAAATCATTTGGCATTGTCAAAATGGTTCAGACCAGAGCAGGAAAGGAGACTGCCCCTCAACACAGCGATAGCGATGCCGAAGCAACGAGCTCTCCCAAGTCAGTCAGGGGGCAGAATCAGAACCAAACCGATGATAGAGACCATGCCATGTACAACCTGTTCAAGAGAATGATGACCAGAATGATGTCAGAACAACAATTATTAATTTTCATCCTCGAACGGAAATTTTCAGTTCTTTGTCTCTGCCAGGGGTCTGGGACTTCAAATCCCTCATCTACGGTTTGCATTTTGCATCTCATTTCATACCATTTTGTATCATTTCATATCATTTCATGCCATTTCATATCATTTCATCGCATTGCATGTTATTGCATGTCATCTTCGAGGTCCAACACTCTAGTTTTTCGAAATCTCTAATCCAGATTCAAGTTTTAAAACCTTATTTCGAAATTAAATTCAAAAACTTGGGTTTTAAATCAAAAATTTCCATTTGGACAACCCATAGGGCTTTACATTCCTTATTTCAAAAACATTTTCTTCAGAAAAACAATCTGGATTTGTTTGAAACTTGATTTTCAAACCTGTTTTCAATTTTTATCAACTTTCTTCAAGTGGGGCCCACCCTACAGGGGTGCAAACCCTAATTTTTTATTCTTTTATCCAATTTCATTTCGTTTCTATGTTTTACACATTTCAAAAATACAAAAATATTAGTAGGTCTAGGTGTCTTTTTGAAGTTTTTTGAAAAAAAACATTTTTAACCCCTTTATTTTCAAGCTTTCAAAATCATTTTCTGAAAGATCAAATGGGCCCCACAGTAGGTGGCGCTACATTTGAAGATATTTAGGTTATTTTAGTGTTTAGTTAGTGTTCAAGTTAGATTAGAAGTTTTGAAAAGGTCAAAATAAATTTTAAAACCCCATTTTCATTTTAGTATTTTTAAAGCTTTGTTTTTAAAACTTGTAATTAAGGTTTTAAAAACCAAATGTGGGCTCACATGGGTGGCGTCACATTTGAGATTTTTTAGAGTTAATTAGGAGTCTTAATTAGGTTTAATTAGGGTTGACTAATTAGAGTTTTAATAGGTTAGGAATCTCTAAGAAAATCACCCCCATTTTGTTGGAATTTATCTCTTTTAATTAAGAGAGTTCCAATTCAATTGAAACTCTCTCTAATTAATGGCTTTAAAACCTATAAATAGGGGTCCATAGGGAGGTCGACCCCCTATCCTCTCTCTCTCAAATTGAGTTGCTCTCTCTCCTCTCTCTTATCCCTCCTTCTTCTTCCTCCATTGCTGCAACCAAGGTAAGCTATTCTTCTCTTTTTTTTAATTGTTTTGTTTTATTTTTTATTATTTTCACCATTGCCGCCCCCTATGTGTTGGCTCTTTTTCAATTTTTCATTCAAGGCCCATGCTCCACGATTCAAGATGATGATCCACTGATCATGCATGATGTTTTGCATGATTTTGATATGTTAAATTCATTGGTAATACGTTTATTATGTTAAATGCCCAAAAAATATCAAGATTTGACCTTTCTATAGGTCGAATCCGTCTTTTAATGGCTAAATCAAAATTTTAACCGTGCTTCCCTGATTTTTTTTGTTTATTTCATCATATTCATGTTTATTTTAGTTGTTCAAGCATCAAATTTTGATTCATTGCATTAATTACACATTTTTCTATGTTTTTAGCATGAATAATCCATGTTATTTCATTTTAGGGTTTTAGATTCGTTATTCACAAATCTGACCATCTGTTAATGTATTTATTTCACTAGTTTATATGCGTTAATAAAATATAAATTTTTTTTGGTCAAATCATGCATATGCCTACGATTTTCAATAAAAAAAATCAAAATTTTTAGAAGTCTGTAATCCTGTGTTCAAAGATCAAGGTTGGAACATGTTTTCTGAGTCGGGAAAACGCTATGGAAATTCAAGAGCATCTTTCTAAGGTTATATCTCCCTCACCCAAGATTTGATTGACGATCCATAAAAAGAAGTGTACTCCTCATGGCGTCGACTATAATATGTAAAAATTTTATAAATTTCTATGGTAGATTTTTATGCTTCTTTGATCCAACAACAGTGTCTGTATTTCTTAAACTGACAGACCCGATTCAAGGTTTGGGTCAACATACCGAAATGATTTCTCCCTAACCAGAGATCATATCGATGATCTGTAAAAAGCCACAGATTTATCTGCATGTCTACTTTCAGTGGTATAAATTTTATAAATTTTCACTATAGATTTCTATTTTTTTGAGCTCATAATCATAGTCTGTATTTCTTGAGTAAAACTCTTGATTCAAATAATGGTTCAACTTGGCAGAGCGATTTCTCCCTCACCGAAGATCATTTTTCTGATCTGTAAAATGGGTTATTATTTTTATAATTTCTAGTTTTCCTCTGTGAAATTTCATAAATTTTATGGTGGTTTGCCATGTTTTTTTGAGCCCAAAACTGTATATGCCTGTTTTGCCTCATTGTATATAAACCAGAATCAGGTATGTATTGCTGGAGGCGTATCTCCCAAACTAGAGATCATATTTCATATCTATAAAACAGGTTGTCTTTTTTAATCTGTTTAGTTTTTTTCTGTCAAATTTTATTAATTTTTATGGTTGTTTGATATCTGATTTGGGCCTAACATTATGACAGCTACGTGATTGCAGGTAAAATTGAGTATTTTCCCATTTTATTTAATATTTATATCCAAAAAATCTCAGTATTATATTTTTCAATTGCATCTTAATTTTAGGGTTATTATAAGTGCCCATGTAAATTTTTGTGAATTTTAGAATTCATTTTAAAATTCTTTTTATCAATGATTTTCCTTAAAAATTTTCAAAAAATATTTTCTCAAATTGAATCCATGCATCATCTAGGTTTAGATCACATCATAAAAATATTTCATAGGGCCACACGCCCATCCTTGTTGATTTATTTCAGAACAAATCTCAGAAAAATCAATTTTCTTAAAGTCACCTGGATTTTCTTCAGAAATTGAATTTTCCAAAACATCAAAATTATCCAAGCTTTCTTCAGAAATTAATTTTCTCAGAATAGTTTCCCTTTTCAAATAATTTTCTAAGCCTAGATTCATGATTTTCCAAGCTTCAATATTCCCCAATTTCAAAGTTCAAGTTTAGAAATCAATTTTCTTAGAGTTATTTGAATTTTCTTCAAAATCAATTTTCTCAAAACATCAGGATTTCTTCAAAAAACAAATTTCTTTTTCTTCAAAAGTATTTTCCCAATGTAATTCACGATTTTCAAAGTATCTTGTTTTTTAAGTATTTTCCAAAATTTAAAGCATACATCATGTTTTCAATCTGCATTTTTCCAAAGTTCATAGCACATGCTCGATTCTTTGTGCATTTAGGAAATAGAACATTGATTTAGACAGTTAGTAAAGCAAAACACATGATTGATCCTTGGATCGATTACCCTTGGTTATGGTGTCAAGAATGGTTGAACTTCGTTCCGACATGCGAGTCCCAATCTTCAGAATTTTCTCGCATTTTAAAACGGATGTGGGTTATTTTCAAAATCTTTTTTAAAGGTCAGTTTGACTTGTACAAGTAAAATTTTGCAATGATAACAGGTGCTGAGAATTATCATATATGTGAGAGACAATGCATTATGGGATGTTCTTCCCAGCTTTCTCTTAAATCGATTTAAGAGCCTTTTGTGATGTTGACTTTAGAGGTTGTACTTGGTGTACACTTTAGTAATTTAGTTTTTAAAAAATATTCTTATAAAAAATATTTATTAAAGTTGACCACCAAATAATAAAACTCCAGCTCTCATGAGTAGTGAGAACCGGGTCAAACTCAGGGAACCAGTTGATAAAACTTTGTATTCCACTTAATTCAAATTATTTATTGTCTTAAAAAGAAAAATTAAAACTAATTACAGTGTTCAACAATGAAATATTAAAGTGCTTATTACAACCAAATGACTGAAAATAAAATTAATTACAAATCTTTAATGTGGCCAAAAATACCCTAATTAACTAGAAAAGGAAAATGCTAAAAATTTTAAAAATAGAGTTTTTTCACCTTTTGCCTCTTCACTTGAAATCCAAAATCACTTTTATTCAACACTATGGAATCAGCAAATGGCACCCTCTAGTAAAAACACTAAACAAACACACAAAAATACAAAATCTACACTAATTGTGGTTAGCACACAAAATTACAGTTTTGTCATTGACAATTTCAAATTTTTTTATCAAGATAGGTTTCTGTAATTTAGCAGAAACAAATGTCAATTGGATTCAGATCCTTTTAAAAATTTCTAGATATGATCTCAACATATATAGAAAGAAAATCCAATTTACAGAATTAAAAATTTTTATGCGAAACTCCAGTTATTAATCAATGAACAACTTTGAAAAATAAGAAATTGCTGTCAATTTTTTGGATAGCTTCACGTATTTATCATTGGAATCATAGCAAAATAGATTAAAAATAAACGAATTTTTTGCAAAATAAACTAGACTTGCTCAAGAATCTAATCTATTTTATGGATCACAATTTTGATTATGAAAGCTTCAGATAATTGAAAAACAAAATGCAGAAAACTACAAAACAGAAATTATGAGATTTCTGGATAGGCCGTCAAAAAAAATCTATGCCAGGCCATCAATTGGAATTTTATCTTAGTGATTTTTTGTAGAGAGAAACTAGATTTAAGCATGAAACAGATCTAATTTACGAATCTCAATTTGGATTCTAGAATGTCGATTTATGCTAAAATTAATCTAGAATAAAAAAAAAAAAACAGGTTTCCAGAATTTCAATTTTCATACTTTGATCTATTGAATTAAATCAAAGAATGGATAATTTGAAATTCATGGAATAAAATCTAAACTCTAAATCAACTAACTACAGAAATCAAAACATAAAACAAGAATCAAATTAAAGAAATTAAATCTAAACTATTTTTGAGATTCAATTGAGGGATTGGAATGGATTTGTGTCAATTCCAGCAAAACTCAATTGAGATCTATTCGCTTTTTGAAATGAAATGAAAATGCAATTGAAGAAAAAACAAAATAATGCATAAAATGAAAATTACATAATTGAAATTCTAATCTAATGATCTAAAACAAGAATCAACAAGATCAAACAATAGAAATTGCAAAAGAGAAAAAAAAGAAACATGCAAATGCATGTCAAGTGGTGAAGAAAGGAATGAACTCACCATATTTTTCAATTCGGTGAATTCAAATTAGCCTTGGTTGAAAAGAGAGAAATCTCCACCTCTTGAAGCTCTACACATCACTCTGGATTGAATCTCCATGCTTAGATCCTTGAGAAATTAGAAAAGGAAGGTAGAGAAAGAGAGAAAAAGAAGAAATTCTAGAGGGTTTGCATGGAAGGAGAAGAGGAGGTGAAGAAGGAGAATCTCTTATGTAAAAAAATGGTGAAGATAGGGTTCAGTCCCCCTCTTTTAGATATTTATAGGCTAATTGATAATTTAATAAATTAAATCCTCTAATTTTATAATATTCAAAAAGCTACCTAAACTACTTGAAAATTAAAATTGCAAGTTGATGCCATTTGAGAGGGGCTTTTGGAAATTTTAAAAGTGGATTTGAATTGATGCATTTGCTGAACACATTAGAATTGGATCCAAGATTCAATTAATGTGTTTTGAACTAAATCAAGATTTGAATTGCCTTGAGATTCACTCTAAAATCGTAAAACGATCATTACTTCCTCGTTTTAATTTTGAATTCTACAAGATTCGAACCATAGCTTCTTTATTTCTGAAACATCATAAACATGGAATGTAAACCAATAAAAGATACATAAATGCATGATTTTTGTATTAATCATGAATACATTATCATGCATTATCAGTACTCAAGATTGTTTGTCTATAATTAGGTTTTGTATCTTTCTTGCGAGCTCCCTAATTTTATGAAAAACAAGAAACAATGAAGAGTTGTCTTATCTATAGCTAAAACAAAATATAGGGCAATGACACAAGTTACAACTGAGATTGTTTGGATAAGGTGGCTATTGGACGAGTTGGGGGTTCCTATTATTGATCGGATTGTGTTATATTGTAATAATATGAGTATTATTCAGATAGCAAAGAATCTGAAGTTTTACAAAAGAACTAAGCATATAGAAATAGATTGTCATTATACACAGACAACTTATGAAGATGGAGTTATTGCTTTAGAGTATGTGAGCTCTAAGGATCATATTGCCAATGTGTTTACTAAGAGTCTCACTCCTTTGCCGTTTACTACTTTCCCTTCCAAACCTAGCATGATACCTCTTGCATCGTCTAAAGATTAAGGGAGAGTGTTAAGAGTTATGTATACTACATTGTATTTCTAGTTTGGTGCTACCCCTATTTATTTATCCAATTATATATGTAATTTCTTTGAGGGTTATTTTTGTCCATATAAAGATAGTATAAGTCTTTTGTCGTGTGTAAAAGGGAAATCCCTTTTATCGTGTATTCTTCTTTATTCCATTTTAATGAAGTTCAGTTCTCTCTCTTATTTGTGTCCTTCTCCATGCTCCCATATCCATGGGTGAAGGAGGGGTAGAAATCCACTAAAATAATGGAGGGATACAACTCAATGAAGAGAGCTCTCAAAGAAACTCTAAAGCCCCGATACACCCAAACTCCAAAAGGAGGCAACTATATATATATATATATATATATATATATATATATATATATATATATATATATATATATATATATATGAAACGGGAATAAAAACTAGCCAATACATAAGGAAAAATTACAAAATAAGATAGGTCCATACTGCGGGGGATCCGCCCCTGCACCCTCACGGGAGGTTTGCGGTGGACTCCAAGCTTAGGCATATCAGCCCAAGCTCTCTGCTACCTACACAAACCTCATTGAAAATTTCCACCTGTACAATCTTCAAAATATTTCTCAGAGAGGGTAAAGAATTCAACATTCACAATACTTAGGATACCTTGAAAGTTAAAAGACCGTTAGCACCTTAGGTGATGAGATGCATGACTTGAAAAAATGAAGGACAACAAACTCAACTAATTGTGCAAGAATCATGTGAGTAAATCCATACTTGATGAACGCTTTAACAAGCAATATTTTGTGATATAATGATTCTCCCAAATTCAAAAGCAATTGGATGGTGTTAAATTACAACCAAATGTACTTGACAGAGCTATCTTCAACTAGTGACTCTTTTGGCATGCTTACCAGATTGTGTGGTGTGAGGGGTTTTGCCATATAATGTGGACAAACGGAGCCCCATTCAGAGATGTTTGTGCCTAATCCTATGATTGTCACCCACATTGCGTGTTCCATAATTCATCTTGCACCACAACTCACTGGACGACAAACATCCAAAAGCATGGTTACCAGCAGGTTAGCATATCTAACTTTATGTACATTTTTTATTCATGCAGTTCATTATGCAAAATAATTTGACTCACGGGCATAAGATATTTCTGAATGCTAGAGATTAGTGACATGAGGGACATGCACTAGTAGTGGTAAAAGGTGTTTAAATGGTGATTAGCCATATTTAAGTTGGTTAAGATACCTAACAGAAGAGATGAAATAAGTTGAGTCAACACATCTTAACCAAAAAATCTTGGTTTCAATTGGAACAGTCAAAAGACCAAAAAAAACACAAGCTCGTTCAAGTCTCGGAGTTGCATTCTGTGGCATAAGAATGATTTAGATTTGATAGAATGAAACTGAGCACATTTGTTTCTTGGTCACCTGATAGCTAGTTTGTTATAGTAAGTGTCGTCCATTTCCAATTTTTCCATTTTTTAATGTAAAATTTGCTGACAGTTCTTAAAAAAATAAACAAAAAGAGAAAGAAGTACAGCTTGAGTGCTGGATAGTAATTGTGTGCATACTCGTCATACCATCTTATTATAAGGATCAGATATGTGTGCCAGAAATACTGAAAGACCATCAACTGAAAGCATGCATTGCTGCAGAAGGAAAAAAATAATTTGCTAAATCTGAATCGAGTAACTTGACAGATAGAAATACTAGGTTTCTTGTAAAAATAAGACGATAATTTAAGATTATAAGAAGGGATAATGTCAGGATTTCTACTTTTGTTTTTCATTTTCAATAAGAAGCAAGGGATCTTGCAATGTTGAATAGCAAAGGAAGCAAACATAGAATAGTGTATGATGATGCATGAAATGCACATCATTTCTATAGAATATTGATGCATTTTTTACATGTTTTGAAGGTTTAAAACCCATGTATTGATGTAATTAAGTATAAAGATGTCATGGTTCAAATTTCACTCGAATTAGAGTTAAAACGAGGAAAATAATGCATTTTTAGGGTTTTGGATCGGTTTTTGAGACAGAACAGATCTAGATCCGACCCAAGAGCTCAAATTTGGATCTTGGACTGGATCTAAACCTTACATATCCCCAAACCCACGTGATTCAAAGTATTTTTTATAATATTTTCCGAAAACCCCCTCTTTCTAATATATTTTGGTAGCTAATTGCAAATAACATGTAATTTAACATTAAATTTGAATTAACTTTAATCTTTAGGTAGTTTTTAAAATTAGGTGATAATTTAGAATATAAATAGTGTGATTTTTATAGGGTTGGCATTTTTTGAGTTGAAAAAATAACCCCCTATTCCCTTCTCTCTCCCCCTTCCATTCTCTCACCTCTTCACCCTTTTCTTTTCTTTTCATCTTATTTCTCTTCTCCCTCCTCCTTTTCTTTCCTCCATTGTGTTTTGTATTTCTTTCTTGTGTGTTTATGTTGTATTCTTATAGGTATTGCAGACCTAATTAAGGAGGTTTTCCCCGTCGGTGTGCCGTCTACATCCATGGGGAGTGACCGATCCTCCCTCCCATGCGGTCCTCTTCTTCTTTTCCTAACCCTCTTGAATCGACTTTCAGATGGGTGCAGCAGCAAGGATCCACTATATAGATGTGCAAGGCTGTGCTGGGCGTGACTCTAACCTCCACTGACCGCTCTTCCTCCCCCCTCCATCATCGGATTGCCCTAGAGGTTGGTCTTCTTCACCCCTTTCTTCTAGTTAGAATGAGTCAACCCTAGTCAAGTCATACCTAAATTGCAATTTTATTTTTCTAATATTTTTTCAATAGTTATATCGTTTGCACTTCACGTTTATGTCAGCTTTAAGACCAAGTCTGGTCTTAAGTAGAGTGTCAACCTATTTTAGATTTCATTTTTTGCCAAATTGCAAAATCGGCAAGACATAGCCTAGCCGGTTTTGGCATTTTTCAAATTTTAGTGTTCTGAATTATTTTTTTTGCAGGTAATAGTAGGTTAAATAGGTTATTTTATATAGTCTAAGTTTGAGTCTGGCATGGTTTCACATTTGGTTGGGTCTGCATCCTTTGTGTGTGTCAAATTGCAAAACCGACTAGATCTTGTCTAGCTGATTCTTGTGATTTTGCATAAATCATTTCTTGATGTTCACACTGTGATTCCAGCAAATGTATATTGTGTTTTGTCAATCGAAGTTCAATGTTAGTAGTATCCAAATGAAAAAGAAAAAGAAAATTTTTATTGTTGTTTTGGGTTTATTGTAATTTTTTTTAGTCATAACCATGTGTCATTTTTTTCCAAGTTCAACCATGGTTGTCGTCTTCCTCGTGGAGGAAGGCAGCCATTGTTGAATCTTGAGTAGGTTAGTTTTAGAAAGTCAGTAACCTTTTTTAGTCCAGATTCAATGCATTTATGTTTTTGGTAAGTCCTAGTCCTTAGTTAGCTAATTTGATTTTTCAATTTTAATTTTTTTAGCAAGGGTTCACGAGTTTCATTGCATTCCAAATTTAACGATGTATTCAATATAGATATTGATTAGGTTAGTATATAAATAGTTAGTTTAAGATAGTATCATTTTAGGTTTTTTGAATTTTGAAAGATGGGCAATTTGGAAATTTCATAGTAGGAGAAGATTTTGGCATTTAATTGGGGTTTCCCAAATTCGTAAGGTCCTATTCTTGGAAGGTCTAGATCTTGCTTAAAGATCTAATCTAAATAGGATTTCCCTCTTTGTAGATTGGGAAAGTGCATTTAATTCAAACCTCTTACCAAAAAAAAATTTGTTTTCAATCTTGATTTGATTAAAGGGAAATATCTTTTGTTAATTAGAAGCAAGTCAAAAACCGTGTGGGCCCATTGGGGCTAATGAGTTTGACTTTGAAACTTTCCATTTGCTCCCTAATGTAAGATTATATGGGGTCCACTTAATTCCAAATTCGCCACTTAGCATTTATGCCTTCTTTTAATTAATTATTTAGATTAACATAGTTAATGACATTTCTTCTAGGAAATATTGAATTAGGTGTTTAACTTAGTGCATATCTTTTAATAGTATCATTTCATCTTAGTTAAGTATACTTCGTTGCATTTTGTGTTTTACTTAGTCTTTAAGTAGGTCTCACCTAGGGGGCGTGAGCCTCTAATTTCAAGTCAAGTCAAACCCACCCCCTTGTGCCCTAATTGGCTAAATTAACCTTAGTTAGTTTTACATCAATTTTTAATTTTAAGTACAATTAGTTTTATAATTCCAGTTAAGTTAGTATTGTAATTTAAGTTAGGTACCTTAGTATTAGCTTGCAATGGTAGCTTAATCAGAATTTACCTACTTGTTATTTTAGAATTAACTCATGTTTCTTTAAGGTAAATTAGGTTCTAATTATAGATTTAATTTCTTTAGCATAATTAGATGTTATTTAGTTTAGCAGTAGGTCCGTTTTGCATAAGTTTACATTCAACAATGCATTTATTGAAAGTTTGCATGTGAATAGTGAATTAAATGTTAAAACTAGAAATTAAAATAAATTGCAGCCATTATTTTGTGTATTTTTTCTGAGTTTTTTCTGAAAAAATCATTCTATTCTATTCATTCGTGTGTTGACTGATTGCAGACCAAAAATCAGACTAATCGGAGCTGATTTGGTCACAGTCTTAAGTGTTTTTCAAAAATAGGTTTTTCAGAATTTTAAATTTTGGGACAGGTTAATTTCCAAAATTTTCTCAGTTTTGAAACACTTATATCCAGAGCTTCCGAATGATTTTTTTAATTATCTAAAATTTATAAGATTTTTTTATGTGTAAGGAATAGAACAAAATAAATTTCATCAATTTTAAGCTTCGTTTGCCCCTCCAAACTGTCTATTTTTAAAAACCTATTAGAAATTCAACTTTGCACTATAACGAGGGCAAAATAGGCATTTCACTAATTTAGTCAGTTTTTGTTATTTTTTGTAATTTTCTACATAGTAGTTAGTGTAAGTACAGTAATTAGCTTAGTTAGATTTAATATAAATGAGTTAGCTTTATTAGCATTTATAATTTCATTTATTTGCATTTTAATTGTAATTTAGTTTTAGTAGTTAATTTTAGAATTTGCTTTAGTGTAACTTTTGAATTAATTATTATAGCTGTGTATACTGACTTGTCATTTTATGTGTTTTAGGTTGATAAGTTCACTACAGGTCAAAAGGTGTATTCATACTGAGAGTGTGAATGCAGATATGGGAAAAGACAAAAATGCCCCTTTGATCTGGAGAAGGCTTGAGCAACTTAATTTAGGATTTGTTAAAGTTATATTTTAGTGTGTAACTTAATTGCCATTATTTTAATTTATTGTAAACATTTGTTATATTAATAAAGTAAAAATTTTAGATTTAATTAGAATATCATCTTGTTCCCTGAGGATTCAACTCGTACTTGCCACGAAAGTGGAAAGTTGTAAGCACCCCAAATTTTCCAAAAAATCAAAAATTCCTTTTTGCTTCTGACTCACATCTTCTGAATAATCGGGTCAACTTCTGATAAAAAATTCATTCACTTCTCGGATTCACAGGAACCAAGATTCAATTTCTATTTCTGACCCAATTCTAGATCCAAATCGGATATCCGGATCCAATTCTGATCCCGGATCTTTTATTGTTCAAAAAATCAATTATATGAATCTTCTCAGATGTTTTATCTGGATCCGATCTCAATTTGAGATTCAAAATCAATATTTTCTGAAAATCTTGGATCCAAATCCATTTTGAAGTTCATTTTTTTTGAAATAAATCATGTATTTTTCACAAAAACCCCATTTTATAAAAATCTTAAAGTTTAAAGCAAAATTTTTGTAAAAATACTTCAAAACCTCGTCTGGATCCCATCTTTTTAAAATCCTTAGGTTTTTCCTCATATTTTCCTCGTGATTTTAGGATTTTCCTCAAAAACATAAAAGACCAAAAAATTTTAGTATAAACCATTTTCTTGAAAAGACTTGCAAATAAGAAAATTCCTTTTTGGAATTCTCGAAGCTTAAAGTGCCCGCCTTTTGAATATCTTCTTCTAAAGACAACCACTTTGAAAATTTTTACAAAATTCAAGGGACTTGTTTTAAAAAATCTTGACGAATTTCAGTTATACAAACACGCCAAAGGCTCCCTTTGTTCCTCACTGCTTTTTCACCCCCACCATATCCTTCTTCTTCTTCTTGATTTTTCCCTTTTCCCTCTGAGAGAATCAGAATGAGTCTGCAGTAAGGCAAAAGGAGCATCGCCTTCACCCCTCCATGTGCCCCTTTCTCCTTCACGATTCTTCTTCCCTCCAAGAGAACGCGTTTCACCCCTCCATTTTGCTCTTCCCGATTCTCCTTCTTCCTAGCTGTCGTCTTCTTCACTCTTGTTGAA
Organism: Nuphar pumila; assembly: GCF_984573655.1. Classification (NCBI taxonomy): domain Eukaryota; kingdom Viridiplantae; phylum Streptophyta; class Magnoliopsida; order Nymphaeales; family Nymphaeaceae; genus Nuphar; species Nuphar pumila. Next base: position 29,714,939 of record NC_143262.1, on the reverse strand, counting down.
AGGAGTCTCACAGCAGAGCTCCAGACCCTTTGTTGCTCGGAATTAACCAAAGAAAAGAGACTATCAACAACAGCAGGGCCCCCGATGAGTGTTCCCCTCCCTCTTCTTTCTGTAGTTTTGATTTTTCTTGGGTTTTTCTCGTTAATCGCCCTGTTAACGCACCGTGGATAGTGTTGAATTGCCTATTGCAACTTCACCACACTTCTATGCAGCAACAACATGATGTTATCATCCCAACATTTTCCTAGTTCTTTACGTTCTTCCAATTTTTTTTCTCTTGATTATGTGTTTCGCGTTTACTTTTTTTTTTTGTTCTGGTTGAATTAATCTCAAAGCCGGGGTGGGTATTGCCATAGTCGATACCTCACTAGCGCCGCATCCGATAGCTCATTTTCCACCACCCATTCAAAGCATGTGTGGAAATATTGCTCTGCATATAGCAGCACCGATCTACCGGTTGCGACAGAGCATGGATTCCTTTTTTTTATTGTTTTAGCATCGTCATTCATTTCTCTGTTTTATGTTGATTCTGGGTATAATGCATCGCTGCATTTAAAAATCATATTCACTACTCTGTACTACATTACCAACATATAATTTATATATTCGTCTTGGCATTCATTCATTCATTTCATTTTGATCTGCCCTGCATCATGAATCGTGCATGATGATGAGGTTCTCATACATCTGCAAAGGCGCCTACCTATGCTGCATTACTTTCCCCCTTCTCATCTATGCCCGATTCCATCCCATATACTTGACCGGATCACGAGCTCCGATTAATCAATATCACTTGAACTATGTCTTCGTTGAATGATTTGGTCATTGTTTTCATTGATGGCAAGATGCTTTTTCTTCAAATTGGAATTCTCTGCTTAAGTCGATGGATATTCCTTTTGACATCTTGCACTATCGTACTTTCATTCTGATTCTGTGACACATTTTAGTGGCATTTCATTTGCATTATCTGTGTCTCATCGGATCATTTTTGTATGATTTGCAGGTGTCCCTCATCTTCCTTTAGCACCACATTTTCCTGCATCTATATGTCTCTGCTTTAAATGGTTTGCATTATCCATCATACGTCCCATCTCCTTATACCTATCATCCATTCATGGCATTCCCTCATATAGCTATGAAATCCATTCAGCAGGCTCATAGCTTGATATGCATTGTATTCCTATGATTAGTACAGTAACCAGAGTTTCAAAATCATTGGCATAACCCTTTGTTGATTAGGGCCCTCATCTGCATTTTACTTTCATCGGGTTAATCCATCATTTAGACATTTTATTTTGCCCATTGGTTTATTTCTCCTGACAATCTAAGTATGACGATTTTGACCCATCTCTCGTTTCATTTTATTTTATTGCAATTTTTGGTATTTGAGTTCCTGTTTATAGCTGGATTCCTGTTGAATAGCCCATTACATTGCATAAACATATTTTATCATCATATCTTCTGTTTGAATTATTTATGATGCATCATCATCACTTATACATGGCACCGTTTCATTGATTTGTCCCTATCATTTTCCATTCCCTTGTATCTCAGTTAACCTTTTGGGTGTCTACGAGTCTTTGGCTTTGATTGGTTAAGTCAGTGGAACAGACACAAAGATTCTCCCATTTCGCGCATTCCTGATGCAGCAATAAAAGGAGGTGGGATCTTTCTCTCTTTTCTTCCATAACACTGATCTTGGTCATTTTGTTGATATTGCCATCGATTGGGGTAGAGATGGTAATTTTTTTGGTATGCCAAAGCGGTATCTGCAGGTGGACCTTGTCATTGGTGTGCCTCAAACATGGTCCATCCAATGCTTTGATGATGATGGACGCCTCAAGAAGGTAGGTACTACTTGAACAATTAGTGCCCACTCAATTACAATAGTGATTGAGTCTGAAATGTTGTCGCTAGGATGAGTTGTTGCTCAACAACGAAGGGTAGAAGGCTCCACCATTATGCTTCGTTTGCCCTCAGTCACTTATTACATTTCCCTTTTGATTTCTGATTGTGATTAGATCTAATGACTCTGCTATCATTCAAGCCATATCCCCTGTCAAGAAGTGGTTTAAAATTGTTGGCCCTGCATCCCTCTTCGAAGCTTTGCAGGATGTAATCCCAAGTTGCCGAAGCTGTTTACAGGTAGGTATCGCGGCTCTCAATTCTATGACACACGATAGTTCTGTGGCTTGCCTTATCCATATGAAAATGCTGAAAGAGTACCAACATGCCCATAAAAGGACCACTGTGGCATTGATCCTAACATAAACACATTGGCTACAACAATTCATATTTTGTTCACATTTTGGTACTTCTGTATTTATTGATTCAATTCCCACTTCATCACAGTAATTCACATTTTCATTACAGCAATACTTCACGTACACAATTCTAACTGCTGTAAGTCACACACACCCTGTACACAATACTTACCACTTCTCACAACACTTACTTTACCTGTTGTGACCCTTGCACCACTCTGCACCTTCCAACACACAGCAGCCCACATCCCCTACCAATCTGAGTTTGAGGTTTATGTACACAAGATTAGCCCATTTCAACAAAGAATGTAAATTAACTTGTAGCATCACATAACACTCACACCTACAACCCTTGTGTGCTTTTATGTATATAGGCCCCATACAACAAAACACTATCCTTTCTCCCTGCTGTACCGTATTTACACTTATCTTATCTCACTCCCTGTGAACTACCCATAGCACCTGCACCTTTAAAAGTGCACATGCTCAACACTCTTCAATATACAACACCAGGGTACTCTCACCCATTCACCCAGCCGTCACCCATATCTTCCTCACAAGTGACGCTTCTGCTGTCTTCCCTGCAAAATGCACTATTACACTTTCACAAAAACCCCTTATAGTTTCCATCTACAATGTTCCACCTCCCTCACCTCATTGCCACTATGCTCCACCTCCCAACACCCTTGCTACAACATTTAGAGCATTCACACTTCATTGTTTAACACACAGCTGCACCACAACAGCATCACAACCCCTGCACACTGCTGTACCTACAACAGGTTCATCCCACCATAACCTATGTCACTGCACTCCAATATATATTGCCTTACACTTACCTTGTCATTTGTAGACTACAGCATTTACCATCTTTTGCCACCACCCGTGGTAATCCCTTCACCTACAACACTTGGATAGTTGCTGTCTTCTTTACATTCTAGCATTCCATTTCACAAATCACTCATGCATTTGTCATGTGCATGGTAAATTTCGTTCCCAATTTGTCTTCAATGCCTTTATAATTAATACTGGGAATCTATCATGATATCATCACATTGTATAGATTATTTGTACATGAAATCTGGCATATCTAGTTATACCTGCAACATGTATTTGTCTAAGCATTTTTCTGCTCCTGTTCATTCTCTATGTTTGCAATCGTCTTACACTTGACTACACCACCTACCTGTATTTTATACATGCCATTTCAATGCACATACTCACCTAAAAGCTTCAGTTTTTCAAACTGGTCCATCGGTTGCTGTGTCCTTCATCTAGCCTTCTAGCTTCAGCATGATATAGACATATCTCAAAAAAAAAATCCATGTAGTATACATGTAGATACATCAGTATATCATGCATATGCAGAGCAATGTACAACACATGCATTTCCACCATATTACACATAGATATGTGCATCATCGTCTCCACCTTGGCATATTATATGCATTTTATCTATGTATATCGTATGCATCCCTGTACTTAGTTTAGATATAATACTTCGGTCCTGATATGCTAGTTTAACATGGTATTTCTTTTCCATGTTTGTTTTTCTATTGCCTGGTACTAACTCAGTCTTTTTGCAGGAAAGATATAAAAATGTCAAATCTCTTTTCTAGATCAGAAGTTTTAAGCTTCAATTCAATTCAAAGATGTAATAGCTAGACATTAATGAAAAATTTTATACTTCCAGCTTAGATTCGAATGTATGAGCATGTATACTTTCTAGAATTACTTGTTTCATCTTATTTTTTCTTTTATTTTAAAAATCCTACATGGTGAAACACGAATGACACATGCACCATTCTAATAAAAGGTAATTAATCTAAAGCAAATGATTCACATTGATGGTCATAGTCAAAATGTGGACAATGCTTACGATTTTTATCTTTTATGGAATAACATTGGATCCATGTTGGGTCTCCTTAAAAAATCATTATATTTTCTAAAATTTTCTTCCTTTATCAGAGTTTGACTTGTAAATTAACTTAAAATATATATCAATGGCCATAGTCAGAATATATTGAAAGTTAATTTCATTTTCAAACTCTATAAAGGCACAAAAATGTATTTCATTCTTTATTCGAATTTAAATATAGATTAGCTTTATAATACATCTATAACCATAGTCAGAAAGGTATTATATCTTTAATCTTATTTTAATTCTCCTAAAGATTGAAATATGCTTTTCAAAATCCAATTTTTAAAATTCTTTAATTCATTCATCATTTAGGGTAGAATTACATCATATTTTCAAATTGTTTCAAAAATCTAAGTGATTTTGAGATGAGTTGTCTAAAATATCTTTTCAAATCCTTTTTCAATCTCTATTTCTCGATCAAAATTCATATATTTCAAAATTCCATCTTAAATTCTCATTTTCATTCAAAATTCTTTATTTTCATCTTTATTTTTTTAAAAATTCATTTCCAGTCTTGAATTCTATTTCAAATTTTGAATTCTAAATCCATTTCAAATCAAAGTTTTTGAATCCTTTTTGAAATTCAAAATCAAGTTTCAGGATTTATCTTCAATCCAAAATCGATTTAGGGTTTCTCAGAACCAACTCCAAGTTTTCTTTGGATTTCTAAATTCCATTTTCACATTCTACTCGGATTTCTCAAATCCAAGTCCACTTTCAAATTCAATCTGGGTTTCCAAATTCGAACTCCATTATTATTTCAACTTCAAATCCCAAATTCCAAACTCACTTTCGATTTTCATCTGGATTTCTCAAGTTCAAAAAACAACTTCCAAATTCTACATGGATTTCCAAACTACAGATTTCAAATTCCAACTCTATTTTCAATCTTCTTCAGAGATTTTGATTCCTTCTTTGAAATTCAGATTCAATTTCAGACTTCAAAGTCAAGATTCATTTACAATTTCAAGCTCTATTTCTAAATTCATCTTCCAATTCTATTTTAAAAGTCCAAAATCAATTTTCAAATTTCAGATTCCAATTTCAAATCTTATTTCAATCTTTTCATTTTTCCATTGAATCTTCTTTCTTCAAATCAAATTTAAATTCATTTCAAATCTCGGATCTCAAAAATAAGTTCAACTTCAGAATTTCAAGTTATCTCTTCAAGATCTTAAATTTACTTCAAATTTCCAAGTTTGCACTCAGACTTCAATATTTCCAGTTCAAATTCAACCTTCTGAAATATTTCTTCAAAATGTCTTCAAACTCATTTCAAAATCACTGAGGAAGAATCCAAAGACTTCTAAATCATTCTTTTCAGAAGAGCATACATTTGTGCATTTGCACAAGCACAAGCACGATTCCTTGCGCATTTTAGACTTGGAATAAATTCTTCGACAATATTTAGGCAAAGCAAAAAGGCATAAATTCGATCCTTGGTTCGATTACCCCTGGTAAAGGTGCCAGGAACGGTCAAACCTCGTACCGACGAGCGAACCCCGTCTCTCAATTTTCTCGCAAAATTTTCAAAAATGGAGGCGAGTAAATTTTAAAATATTTTCAAAATTTAGGTCAAGTGAGACCTTTGCAAAAGAGTTCCTCCTCTCTTTCTTCTTTCTTTTCTCATTCTCTCTTCTTTTCTATCTTTTATTCTCCTTCCAAAAAGGGAATAGAGGTTAGAAAGGAAAAATAGAAGCAAAAGAAGAGGAATCAGAGAGGAAAAATTTTGCAATGATCACAGAAGTTGGCGACCGTGATGGGACTCGTCTTCGTTCGGTCGAATTTGTGCCTTTGCTTTGCTTTGATATTTTCTAAGTCTTTATTCTTCAAATGTCAGCTTCATTTTCATGTAAACCTTAGGAGCCTAGATTTTGTCCTAGCTGACATAATGTATATAGGATCTAAGTATGGTTTAGTAGGACCATATTGAGGAGATTATTCTATGTTCACTTAGACTTAGGTCGGAAATACAACTCTCCTCAATTCTAGGGATTGAATGCAAACAATGTATGCAAGTGTATGCTTCACTTCATTTTAATTCTATCTCTTTAGGACTTGCATTAGAGCCATCTGGTTTTATTGCATGTTGAGCATGTTTTCAAAAGTATCCCTACCTATATTGTCCCGGTCTTCACATTGTTGGGCTGTCTCACTGAACCATAGTTCGAGAGAGAGCCTCACAACTGGACCACTTATTTGGGTTAATACCTCCTACCACGTACTTAAGGGTCATAGTCTGAAGTATATCGGTAGGTGCTCAAGGATGTTGGGAAGCCATTACCTTAGAACTAGAGAAATAAGTCTTATGTCACGTACTTCGAGCTTCGGCTTAAGTATATCGGCGTATCTTGATCGAAATTAGATGATCTAAATCTTAGAGTTAGGATTAAGGTACTATCAGCCATTTCAAATATTGCATTTAGAGTCAGCTTTAGGGAGTACTGTTTGTGCATCCTTGTTTGTACAACTGTGATTCTGTGATATTTATTTATTATATTTTTCAAAGACCCTGGGTATATTATTCAAAATTTCCTCTTTGTTTTTAAAACACAAGTGTATTTTTCTTTTCTTCTTCGGATTTCTTTAATTCTTTTGATCCTGCCTGCAATTCTTCAAATTTTAAATCTTTGCTATCTATTTTCAAACTCTTCTTTCTTCATATCTTATGATTCTATTTCAAAAATTCATGTTTACCTTTTCATAAATGAAATCTCTTTTCGTCAAGAGATATCCTTTTTGAAATAGCGTTTTCCTTCTAATAGTTTATTCCCTCTCACGGAGAAACAATGTAATTGTCGCAATTTCTGTGACAATTCAATCCCTGGTAACGGGATATCATTTTGTCAACCTGATTCCTTCTTTTGTCAAAATTCTTTTATCTAAATATCCCATTTTTAAGTTCTATTTTTCTCAAATAGCATTCTTCAAATATTATTCTTCCTTCCCAGTTATACTGGAGCATTTTTTTTGAAAACCTGTTTGCAGGTAGGATCAAATAAACTCTTTTCTTTTCTCAATTTTTATCAATTTTCATTTAATCTTTTGTCAATCTTATCAATTTTTATCCTTCTTTTTTAATTTTATCAATTTTTATCGAGTTTTCATCAATTCTTTCAATTTTTGTCAATCTTTATTCTGTTCTTTTACCCTTTCAGGTTAAGGGATAAACCTGATGCCTCTTTTCCATGAGGTATTCTTTTCCTTTTTTTCTTTTTCAGGTTATGGGATAAACCTGAACCTCGACCTTCGAGGTATTTTCTTCTTTTCCACTCAGGTTAAGGGATAAACCTGAATCTTTCCGCTCAGGTTAAGGGATAAACCTGAACCTCGTCCTACGAGGTCCTTCTTCCTTCAGGATATGGGATAATCTTGAAGCCTTTTATCATCTTTCAAGTATCATTAATTTTTTTATCAATTTTACCAATTTTCACCAAACCTTTGTCAATCTTTGTCAATTCTTTACCAATTTTTATTCTTTATCAATTTTTATTGATTCTTTATCGATCTTTACTAATTTGATTAATCAACTTTTATCAATATTGTCAACTTTTATTTTCCCATTCAGGATAAGGGATAATCCTGAGACCCCTCATAGGAGCAATAATGCTACCTATGAGAATTCTTTTTCAAAACAAATTTTCATCAACTTCCTCAAATTCTCTCCATTTTTATCAATCTTCCATCAATTTCTATCTCTTTTCATCAGTTCTTCTTAATTATTATTTTTTCCCCGTTTAGATTAAGGGATAAACCTGATGCCTCCTTCCAATGAGGTATTCCTTTCTTTCCTTCCCCATTCAGGATAAGGGGTTAATCTTGAAAATCAAGCCACATACAGCTAAACTATGATGGTCTATTTTTTCACAAGTTGAACTCTTCCTTTAAATTGTGATCCTTAGGTTGAACCCCTATAGAATCAATAACTCGTAGGTTGAACCCCTGTCAAACCAATATAGCTCACAGGTTGAATCCCTTCTTGAACCAAAATTCTTTCTCAACCGAGTCGATCTTCAGGTTGAACTTCTACTGATCCGCGATCTTTAAATTGAACTCCTACGAATCCGCAGTCCTTAGGTTGAACCCCTTTGAGACCATTCAAAGTCGATCTTTAGGTTGAACCCCTACTTATCTGCGATCTTTAGGTTGAACCCCTACGGATCCCTAGTCCTTAGATTGAACCCCTTTAGGACCATTCAAAGTTGATCTTTAGGTTGAACTCCTACTGATCTGCAATCTTTAGGTTGACTTCCTACTGATCTGCCATCCTTAGGTTGAACCTCTTTCGGACCATTCAAAGTCGATCTTTTGGTTAAACTCCTACTGATCAACGATCTTTAAGTTGAACTCCTACGGATCCACAGTCCTTAGGTTGAACCCCTTTCAGACCATTCAAAGTCGATCTTTAGGTTGAATTCCTACTGATTTGCCATCTTTAAGTTGAACCCTTTTCGGACCATTCAAAGTCGATCTTTAGGTTGAACTCCTACTGATCCGTGATCTTTAGGTTGAATTGCTATTGATCTGCCATCCTTAGGTTGAACTCCTTTCAGACCATTCAAAGTCGATCTTTAGGTTGAACTCCTACCGATCCGCGATCTTTAGGTTGAACTCCTATGGATCCACAGTCTTTAGGTTGAACTCCTTTCGGACCAATTTTCCTTCAAAAAGTCTATCTTTAGGTTGAATTCCTATTGATCAAGGCCCTTAGGTTGAACTCCTTTCAGACAAATTTTTCTTTAAAAAGTCGATCTTTAGGTTGAATTCCTACTGATCAAGGCCCTTAGGTTGAACTCCTTTTGGACCAATTTTTCCTTCAGTCGATCTTTAGGTTAAACTCCTTCTGAACCCATCTCATTTTCAAAAATCCAATTTGTAGGTTGAATTCCTATTGATCTATATTCTTTTGCGGTTTTCAAGTCGAATTCCTATTGAGCCAACTTCAGTTTTCAAAAATTCTAATCTATAGGTTGAATTCCTACTTATCTATATTCTTTTGCAGTTCTTAGGTTGAATTTCTATCAAACCAAATTCATTTTTCAAAAATCCGATCTATGGGTTAAATTTCTACTGATCTGAGGTTCTTAGGTTGAATTTTTTCTGAACCAATGTCATTTTCAAAGATTCGATCTGTAGGTTGAATTCCTACCGATCTGAGGTTCTTTGGTTGAATTCCTTTTGAACCAAAGTCATTTTTCAAAGATTCGATCGATAGGTTAAATTCCTACTGATCTGAGGTTCTTAGGTTGAATTCCTTTTAAACCGATGCCATTTTTCAAAGATTCAATCTGTAGGTTGAATTCTTGCTGATCCGAGGTTCTTAGGTTGAATTCCTATTGAACCAATGTTCTTCAAAATTCAATCTTTAGGTTAAACTTCTACTGATCTCTGGCCCTTAGGGTGAACTCCTTTTTGGACCAATCTTTTTCACAAAATTCAATCTGTAGGTTGAATTCCTACTGATCTATATTCTTTTGCTGTTCTCAGGTTGAATTCCTATTGAACCAAATTCATTCTTCAAAAGTCAATATGTAGGTTGAATTCCTACTGATCTATATTCTTTTGCGGTTCCTAGGTTAAATTCCTATTGAACCAAATTTATTTTTCAAAAAGTTAATCTATAGGTTGAATTCCTACTGATCTATATTCTTTTGCGGTTCTTAGGTTGAATTCCTATTGAACCAAATCCAATCTATAAGTTGAATTCCTACTGATCTATATTCTTTTGTGGTTCTCAGGTCGAATTCCTATTGAACCAAATTCATTCTTCAAAAATCCAATCTATAGGTTGAATTCCCACTGATCTATATTCTTTTACGGTCTCAGGTCGAATTCCTATTTGAGCCAACTTTATTTTTCAAAAATTCTATCTGTAGGTTGAATTCCTACTGATCTATATTCTTTTGCGGTTCCTAGGTTGAATTCTTATTGAACCAAATTCATTTTTCAAAAAGTCAATCTGTAGGTTGAATTCCTACTGATCTATATTCTTTTGCGGTTCCTAGGTTGAATTCCTATTAAACCAAATTTATTTTTTAAAAAGTCAATCTGTAGGTTAAATTCCTACTTATCTATATTCTTTTGCGGTTCTCAGGTCAAATTCCTATTGAACCAACCTCATTTTTCAAAAATTCAGTCTGTAGGATGAATCCTTACGGATCCAATATTCTTTGCGGCTCTTAGGTTGAGTCCCTGTTGAGCCAATATTGTCCTTAATAAAACCAAGATTTCCATGTTATTTCTTCCAAATTTCAGCTAAAGGTCTTGTCAAAATCTATATTGAGTGATTATTTCACAAAGGATTCTTGAAAACTTTGCCAATTTGCTAAAAATGTGTTGATTCCAATATTTTACTGCACACAAGAATCACCTCAGATTACCTCTAGTATTCTTATAAAAAAGGTGAAACTTTTTGCGAAAATGGATAAAATTCAAATCTTTTCTCTGTTGATCAACCAAAAGGATGTAAGAAATATCCTTGGTATGATTAGCGAAAAAAATATTCAATGATATTGAAAAGCTAGAAGCGAATTGATATTGATCATAGCTATGGCGCATGTTTTAAGACAACTTTCTGGCAATCAGGCAGTGGAAATATCCTGAGCGATAAAAGAATTCACTCAATCCATATCCCCTCATTCACTTAAGCTGCAAATCAAATATCTGCAAAAGGGATCTCTCAACTGTCGTCAAGTTGAAGACGAGTATGCAAGCTAGACCCTCAGGACCAAAGAAGATTTGGATCATCTTCGAGATGAAGGAGCTTGTGACTGATCCTTCCACGGAAAGTTCAAATCACCGTCAAGATGAAGGCGACTGCGATGAACCTCCTGACAAACCCTAAAAGATATTTGATTTCTACTATCATCTAAAGATTTTGACCAATGAGCTAATATCATCAGTATAATTCCTGAGAAAAAGAAGGATCGAAGCATCTCCAAGATGAAGGAGTTTGTGACGTACCCTTCTCAGAAAAAAAGAAAAGTTAGGACATTTCCAAAATGAAGGATGATATAATAAACTCCTCGCCAAAAACCCAAGAAAGCTCAATGTCTCAAAAAGAGTACCATAAAGATCATTATGGAAAAAGCCCCAGGATATCAAACTGCTAAAATTGCCAGAAATCATATTTTCTTATGCGAAATCCTTTCATCAATATCTTTTCACTACTTTTTTTTATGAAATTAAGAGTATTTCTTCTCTATTCATATCAAGTAAATGAATAACTTCCTTGAAGAAACTCAACAGCATGAAAATTTGAATCTGACTCTGGAATCCAGGAAGTTAACCTCATTTTGGATAAAATACTCTAGGTAAAAAGAGAGAATATCTTTCGCACATACATGCACACTTTCAAGCATTTGAATCAATTATAATTTCATCTTATTGGAAAAATTTTCTGATTATCCAAAAATGAAATAAATGCTCAATATCTATTTTGATGCAACCTAGTATTGTTTATATTTTTCAAAAAGAGTTACCTCATTCTGGTGAGGTATTTCTCTCAGTACCATCATGGTCTTCCCCATCAAGGAATCCATGCTTTGTGTATCCATTCAAATAAGGATTATACCTAAACCTCGTCTTACAAGGTATTTTTCAAAAAGACATCTCATCGTGGTTTTTCAAATATCTTCGTCCCATCCAGGTTAAAGGCTAAACCTGAGTCTTTTCAAAAATTCTTATTTTTGTCTCAGCTATGAAACTTCTTCAAAATCCCTCCTTTTTACCATTTCAAGATATTCATCCCAAAGTCCCATCACGATTTCCTCATTTTCTCCTGACCAAATTATTTTCATTCTCAAGGATTTCGTTTCTTCCCAAAACCTTTCAGGATAAGGTATCAAACCTGAGAATAATGTTTTACAAAAATAATTCTTTCACACCCAATTCAGACCTTCTGACTAGGGCATTTTTAGAAAATTTGGTGTGTTTTCTTTGCCGCTAAGCTCAGCTTTCAACCAGCTTAGCAGCAAAGAGGGGCATCTGTGAACACCCCAAATTTTTCAAAAATCCAAAAATTCCCTTTTTGCCCCTAACTTACATCTTCTAAATAATTGGGTCAACTTCTGATAAAAAATTCATTCATTTCTTAGATTCACTGGAATCCAGATTCAATTTCTATTTCTGACCCAATTCTAGATCCAAATCGGATATCCGGATCCAATTCTGATCCCGGATCTTTTATTGTTCAAAAAAAAAAATCAATTCTATGAATTTTCTTAGACGTTTTATCTGGATCCGATCTCAATTTGAGGTCCAAAATCAATGTTTTCTAAAAATCCTGGATCCAAATCCATTTTGAAGTTCAATTTTTTTAAATAAATCATGTATTTTTCACAAAAACCTCATTTTATAAAAATCTAAAAGTTTAAAGAAAAATTTTTGTAAAAATACTTCAAAACCTCATCTGGATCCCATCTTTTTAAAATCCTTAGGTTTTTCCTCATATTTTCCTCATGATTTTAGGATTTTCCTCAAAAACATAAAAGACTTCAAAAATTTTTAGTATAAACCATTTTCTTGAAAAGCCTTGCAAATAAGAAAATTCCTTTTTGGAATTCTCGAAACTTAAAGAGCCCTCCTTTTGAATATCTTCTATTAAAGACAACCACTTTAAAAATTTTTACAAAATTCAAGGGACTTGTTTTGAAAAATCTTCAACGGATTTGAGTTATATAAACACGTTGAAGGCTCCCTTCGTTCCACACCGCTTTTTCACCCCCCACCATATCCTTCTTCTTCTTCTCGATTTTTCCCTTTTCCCTCTGAGAGAATCAGAATGAGTCTGCACTAAAGCAAAAGGAGCATCACCTTCACCCTTCCATGTGCCTCTTTCTCCTTCACGATCCTTCTTCCCTCCGAGAGAACGCGTTTCACCCCTCCATTTTTCTCTTCCCGATTCTCCTTCTTCCTAGCCGTCATCTTCTTCACTCTTGCTGAAAGGAGTCTCACAGCAGAGCTCCAGCCCCTTTGTTGCCCAAAATTAACCAGAGAAAGGAGACTATCAACAACAACAGGGCCCCCGGTGAGTCTTCCCCTCCCTCTCCTTTCTGTAGTTTTGATTTTTCTTGGGTTTTTCTCGTCAATCGCCCCGTTAACGCACCGTGGATAGTGTTGAATTGCCTATAGCAACTTCACCACACTCTTGTGCAACAACAACGGGATGTTATCATCCCAACATTTTCCTAGTTCTTTACGTTCTTCCAATTTTTTTTCTCTTGATTATGTGTTTCACATTTACTTTTTTTTTGTTCTGGTTGAATTAATCTCAATGCTACAATGGGTAATGCCTCAGTCGATACCTCACCAGCGCTGCATCTGATAGCTCATTTTCCATCACCCATTGAAAGCATGTGTGGAAATATTGGTCTGCATATAGCAGCACTTATCTGCCGGTTGCGACAGAGCATGGATTCCTTTTTTTTATTATTTTAGCATCGTCATTCATTTCTCTGTTTTATGTTGATTCTGGTTATAATGCATTGCTACATTTAAAAATCATATTCACTACTCTGTACTACATTGCCAGCATATAATTTGTATATTCGTCTTGGCATTCATTCATTCATTTCGTTTTGATCTGCCCTGCATCATGAATCGTGCATGATGATGAGGTTCTCATACATCTACAAAAGCGTCTACCCATGCTGCATTAGTTTTCCCCTTCTCATATATGCATGATTCCATCCCATATACTTGACCGGATCACGAGCTCCGATTAATCAATATCACTTGAGCTATGTCTTCGTTGAATGATCTGGTTGTTGTTTTCATTGATGGCAAGATGCTTTTTCTTCAAATTGGAATTTTCTGCTTAAGCTGATGGATATTCCTTTTGACATCTTACACTATCATACTTTCATTCTAATTCTGTGACACATTCTAGTGGCATTCCATTTGCATTATCTGTGTCTCATCGGATCATTTTTGTATGATTTGCAGGTGTCACTCATCTTCCTTTAGCACCACATTTTCCTACATCTGTATGTCTCTGCTTTAAATCATTTTCCTTATCCATCATACGTCCCATCTCCTTATACCTATCATCCATTCATGGCATTCCCTCATATAGCTATGAAATCCATTCAGCAGGCTCATAGCTTGATATGCATTGTACTCCTATGATTAGTACAGTAACCAGAGTTTCAAAATCATTGGCATAACCCTTTGTTGATTAGCGCCCTCATCTGCATTTTACTTCCAACGAGTTAAGCCATCATTTAGACATTTTATTCTGCCCATTGGTTTATTCCTCCCAACAATCTAAGTACGACGATTCTGACCCATCTCTCGTTTCTTTTTATTTTATCGCAATTTTTGGTATTTGAGTTCCTATTTATAGTTGGATTCTTGTTGAATAGCCCATTACATTGCATAAACATATTTTATCATCATATCTTTTGTTTGAATTATTTATGATGCATTATCATCACTTATACATGGCACCGTTTCATCGATTCGTCCCTATCATTTTCCATTCCCTTGTATCTCAGTTAACCTTTTGGGTGTCTACGAGTCTTTGGCTTTGATTGGTTATGTCTGTGGAACATGCACAAAGATTCTCCCATTTCGCGCATTCCTGATGCAACAATAAAAGGAGGTGGGATCTTTCTCTCTTTTCTTCCATAACACTGATCTTAGTCATTTTGTTGATATTGCCATCGATTGGGGTAAAGATGGTAATTTTTTTGGTATGCCAAAGCGGTATTTGCAGGTGGACCTTGTCATTGGTGTGCCTCAAACATGGTCCACTCAAATGCTTTGATGATGATGGACGCCTTAAGAAGGTAGGTACTACTTGAACAGTTAGTGCCCACTCAATTACAGTAGTGATTGAGTCTGAAATGTTGTCGCTAGGATGAGTTGTTGCTCAATCAGGAAGGGTAGAAGGCTCCACCATTATGCTTTTGTTTGCCCTCGGTCACTTATTATATTTCCCTTTTGATTTTTGATTGTGATTAGATCTAATGACTCTGCTATCATTCAAGTCATATCCCCTGTCAAGAAGTGGTTTAAAATTGTTGGCCCAGCATCCCTTTTCGAAGCTTTGCAGGATGTAATCCCAAGCTGCCTAAGTCGTTTACAGGTAGGTATCACGACTCTCAATTCTATGACACACGATAGTTCTGTGGCTTGCCTTATCCGTATGAAAATGCTGAAAGAGTACCAATATGCCCATGAAGGGACCACTGTGGCATTGATCCTAACATAAACACATTGGCTACAACAATTCATATTTTGTTCACATTTTGGTACTTCTGTATTTATTGATTCAATTCCCACTTCATCATAGTAATTCACATTTTCATTACAGCAATACTTCACGTACACAATGCCAACTGTTGTAAGTCACACACGCCCTGTACATAATACTTACCACTTCTCACAACACTTACTTTACCTGCTGTGACCCTTGCACCACTCTGCACCTTCCAACACACAGCAGCCCACATCCCCTACCAATCTGAGTCTGAGGTTTATGTACACAAGATTAGCCCATTTCAACAAAGAATGTAAATTAACTTGTAGCATAACATAACACTCACACCTACAACCCTTGTGTGCTTTTATGTATATAGGCTCCATACAACAAAACACTATCCTTTCCCCCTGTTGTACCATATTTATAGCTATCTTACCTCACTCCCTGTGCACTACCCATAGCATCTGCACCTTTACAAGTGCACATGCTCAACACTCTTCAATATACAACACCTGGGTACTCTCACCCATTCACCAAGCCATCACCCATATCTTCCTCACAAGTGACGCTTCTGCTGTCTTCCCTGCAAAATGCACTATTACACCTTCACAAAAACCCCTTATAGTTTCCATCTACAATGTTCCACCTCCCTCACCTCGTTGCCACTATGCTCCACCTCCCAACACCCTTGCTACAACATTTAGAGCATTCACACTCCACTATTTAATACACAGCTGCACCACATTAGCATCACAACCCCTGCACACCGTTGTACCTACAGCAGGTTCATCCCACCATAACCTATGTCACTGCACTCCAATATATATTGCCTTACACTTACCTTGTCACCTGTAGACTACAGCATTTACCATCTTTTGCCACCACCCGTGGTAATCCCTTCACCTACAACACTTGGATAGTTGTTGTCTTCTTTACATTCTAGCATTCCATTTCACAAATCACTCATGCATTTGTCATGTGCATGGTAAATTTCGTTCTCAAATTATCTTCAATGCCTTTATAATTAATATTGGGAATCTATCATGATATCATCACATTGTATAGATTATTTGTACATGAAATCTAGCATATCTAGTTATACCTGCAACATGTATTTGTCTAAGCATTTTCCTACTCCTGTTCATTCTCTATGTTTGCAATCATCTTACACTTGACTACATCACCTACCTGTATTTTATACATGCCATTTCAATGCACATACTCACCTAAAAGCTTCATTTTTTCAAACTGGTCCATCGGTTACTATGTCCTTCATCTAGCCTTCTAGCTTCAGCATGATATAGACATATCTCAAAAAAAAAATCCATGTAGTATACATGTAGATACATCAGTATATCATGCATATGCAGAGCAATGTACAACACATGCATTTCCACCATATTACACATAGATATGTGCATCACCGTCTCCACCTTGGCATATTACATGCATTTTAGCTATGTATATTGTATGCATCCCTGTACTTAGTTTAGATATAATACTTAGGTCCTGGTATGCTAGTTTAACATGGTACTTCTTTTCCATATTTGTTTTTCTATTGTCTGGTACTAACTCAGTCTTTTTGTAGGAAAGATATAAAAATGTCAAATCTCTTTTCTAGATCAAAAGTTTTAAGCTTCAATTCAATTCAAAGATGTAATAGCTAGACATTAATGAAAATTTTTATACTCCCAGCTTAGATTCGAATGTATGAGCATGTATACTTTCTAGAATCACTTGTTTCATCTTATTTTTTCTTTTATTTTAAAAATCCTACATGGTGAAACACGAATGGCACATGCACCATTCTAATAAAAGGTAATTAATCCTAAGCAAATGATTCACATTGATGGCCATAGTCAAAATGTGGACAATGCTTAGGATTTTTATCTTTTATAGAATAACATTGGATCCATACTGGGTCTTCTTCAAAAATCATCATATTTTCTAAATTTTTCTAGGCACAAAAAATGTATTTTATACTTTATCCAAATTTAAATATAGATTAGCTTTATAATACGTCTATGACCATAGTCAGGAAGGTATTATATATTTAGTCTTATTTTAATTCTCCTAAAGAATGAAATATGCTTTTCAAAATTCTTTAATTTATTCATCATTTAGGGTAGAATTACATCATATTTTCAAATTATTTCAAAAATCTAAGTGATTTTGAGATGAGTTTTCCAAAATATCTTTTCAAATCCTTTTTCAATCTCTATTTCTTGAACAAAATTCATATATTTCAAAATTTTATCTTAAATTCTCATTCTTCATTCAAAATTCTTTATTTCCATCCTTATTTTTTTTTAAATTCATTTTCCAGTCTTGAATTCTATTTCAAATTTTGAATTCTAAATCCATTTCAAATCAAAGTTTTTGAATCCTTTTTGAAATTCAAAATCAAGTTTCAGGATTTATCTTGAATCCAAAATCAATTTAGAGTTTCTCAGAACCAACTCCAAGTTTTCTTTGGATTTCTAAATTCCATTTTCAAATTCTACTCGGATTTCTCAAATCCAAGTCCACTTTCAAATTCAATATGGGTTTCCAAATTCAAATTCCATTCTTATTTCAACTTCAAATCCCAAATTCCAAACTCACTTTCAATTTTTATCTGGATTTCTCAAGTTCAAAAACCAACTTCCAAATTCTACATAGATTTCCAAACTCCAGATTTCAAATTCCAACTCTATTTTCAATCTTCTTCAGAGATTTCGATTCCTTTTTTGAAATTCAGATCTAATTTCAAACTTCAAAGTCAAGATTCATTTACAATTTCAAGCTCTATTTCTAAATTCATCTTCCAATTCTATTTTAAAAGTCCAAAATCAATTTTCAAATTTCAGATTCCAATTTCAATCTTTTCATTTTTCCATTGAATCTTCTTTCTTCAAATCAAATTTAAATTCATTTCAAATCTAGGATCTCAGAAATGAGTTCAACTTCAGAATTTCAAGTTATCTCTTTAAGATCTCAAATTTACTTCAAATTTCCAAGTTTGCACTCAGACTTCAAGATTTCTAGATCAAATTCAACCTTCTGAAATATTTCTTCAAAATGTCTTCAAACTCATTTCAAAATCATTGGGGAAGAATCCAAAGACTTCTAAATCATTCTTTTTAGAAGAGCATACATCTCTGCATTTGCACAATCACGATTCCTTGCTCATTTTAGACTTAGAATAAATTCTTAGACAATATTTAGGCAAAGCAAAAAGGCATAAATTCGATCCTTGGTTCGATTACCTCTGGTAAAGGCGCCAGGAACGGTTGAACCTCGTACCGACGAGCGAACCCCGTCTCTCAATTTTTTCGTAAAATTTTAAAAAATGGAGGCGAGTAAATTTCAAAATATTTTCAAAATTTAGGTCAAGTGAGACCTTTGCAAAAGAGTTCCTCCTCTCTTTCTTCTTTCTTTTCTCATTCTCTCTTCTTTTCTATCTTTTATCCTCCTTCCAAAAAGGGAATAGAGGTTAGAAATGAAAAAGAGAAGGAAAAGAAGAGGAAACAAAGAGGAAAAATTTTGCAATGATCACAAAAATCGGTTTTTATATTTTTGGTTGACAATTTTCCAAAGCTTTTTATTGAAAAATATGTTTTAAAAATATCATTGCAAAAAGATCAACCAGTGTACAACGCAATAAATTCCTTTATCAAAAATGAAACATGCATATACTTTTGTGAAGCTACACCAAATGAAAAAATTAGTATTCTCTAAGATCAAGGACCAGTCAAAAGAAGATATAATAGTTTCAAACAAAATTTTGACTTACAGTATTCAAGAGGAGCCAAAAATACATATAATATAGATGATCAACAATGTAGCAAGAACTCATTTATTTTTGTAACACTCCGATCTGACCTCGAGAGTCCAAGTCTGGTTGGTATTACTTCTCAGAGGAAAAGCATACATAGTTCATATAGAGAAGTGCTAATTTTTTTTTATAATAAACTCATTTTATTTGACAAAATTCATCATTCATAACATACAAAAATAATAATTACATGAGTATTCAATGACAAGAAATAAAACTAACAAGTACTATGCTACAAAGTTGGAGTAACTGATCAGATCCTGCCTGTGCTAGTATGCCTGGAACCTATAATTATAATTATACATGAGGTGAGTCTACAACCCAGTAAAGAATATTTATAAGCAATAAATGACTTTAACTTACAATTGTAATGGGCTCTAAGTCTCTAATATGAGTTTAGTTTTTGACACACCACATCAGGTTTGTATGTTTTAAATTCTTTCCTTAACTCTCTAAATAAAACACTCACTCACAATTGTGTTTGACTCAAATCTAAAATTTTATGGTGACTCAACAATAGATATTCTAATTATGTTGGTAAAAAAAAACAAAACAAAACTAGGTTAATTACCATCCAAACAACAATATTTAGATAATCAATTTTTTCATAGTTTTATGAAAATCAAGTCGAACCAAAATTTAGAAAATAGGTTTATTAGCCCATTCCAAAAACCTAAGGATTATTGGTGCTTTTCATCAAGTCATACTTTAAAAAAAATAGTGTGAACTATCAAACTTAATTATATAGTTATAATCCAAAAGACAAAATTGTTAGTATGAATGTGAGCAATATTAAGCTGAACTTTTTTTAGAGTTTAAATAGAAAAATAATTAAAATTCACAAATACACATGTGAGATGATTTTTTTAGTATAATTTAGATAGCATCTAGAGTAAACTTTCACTTCAAACAATTCTGATAACTATGGGTAGTAAACTAGTAATTCTGGCATACTTAATATATTTTTTTGAAATGAATGCATATGAGCCTATGTTATTAAGTTCTGAAATATATTTTTTGAAATGAATGCTTATATGTCTATGTTCTTATGTTTTGAATGGGGTTTGAACTTAGTTCAGAATTTTTGTGATTTGTTACTCTTGGATGAATTTGGTTGATCTTTTTATATGTGGGCCTTAGTAGGTCACGTGTTATTTTGATATTCGTAAACACTGTAGCATGTTTCCATCACAAGCGGAGAAGGAAGACCTTATGTTACCAGAAAGTCCTAATTAGTTGGAGGACTCATGGTTAGACTCAGAAATTGATATAAGTACAATTGAACATCTACCTATTGAAGAGTTGACAAAGCATCTAAGGTAACAAAGGAAGTGTAATGTAAGTGCATGTGTTATTGCTCAGTTTTCTGCTTTTTTTCTCTTAAAAACGAGTTCAAAAATGTTTATAGACCTTGTTTATATTTTATAATTGTGTGTTATCTTAACTTCATGATCTTGTTGTTGTCGTTAGTTGATATATCTGCAATTTATGAATTAGTTATTTGTAATATATATCAAATTTAATGTTGTTCTTGTATGATAGTGAATATTCTTGTATGATTAAATTTTGTACAATGTAGTCTGATCTAATATTGTTTTCTACAAATGTTGACATATTCACGATGAGGACATGAGCATTCTTCTTCCTTCCAAATCAGTTCACCACCCGCCAGCCAAGTGAACACCTAGTTGGGATCAACTTCAGATCATAGGTGGGTGATACTTCAAGGGAAAAAGAGGTGACCCCTCACATACCATAAGTCGCTGCAGCTTCAGAGCCATCCACAATAGCCTGAGGTAAATATTAATCCAGTATTTCTTTATTATAATTAAAATTTTATCACTGTCATTCCTATTAATATTTGATTTGTTTCTTACTACAAATTAGCAACTATAGAATCTTCTCAGTGCAAACGTGGAAAGAACAAATGTGAAGCCCATCAAAG
The DNA here is from genome assembly GCF_984573655.1 of Nuphar pumila. Taxonomy (NCBI): domain Eukaryota; kingdom Viridiplantae; phylum Streptophyta; class Magnoliopsida; order Nymphaeales; family Nymphaeaceae; genus Nuphar; species Nuphar pumila. The sequence continues at coordinate 29,693,786 of NC_143262.1, read as the reverse complement.
GCAAATCAATTAATGAAAGACATCAATAACTATCAAGCCCGGGATGCAAGAAGTCATAGGTGAGGGCTCCTCCGTATTCTCTAGGAGGTTTTCGTGCATCATCAGAGAGTGGGCCATACTCACTCACAACTCGCAGAAGGTCCCAGACGATAAAAAGATGGTGTTGTGTGAGGCAGTTTATGTAAGTATATTGTCTAATTATATTTTGATAAACAAATTAATTCATAAAATGAGTGTTACTAACTATATTTTGATAATTTGGTGCAAGAAGAGTTTGACTTGGATAAAGATATACCTGAACATAAGTAGTGCATGGAGAAGCTACTTCACCTATCATACTCAAGAGTACGAGAAGGTTTTTATCATTACTAGAAGTTTCAATACTATGACGTAGCAGAACAACATCCTCCTGAGGAAGACAACTCTGAAGTATGAAAAGGGATTGGCACATTTTTCACTGGAGACTATTGGACAATAAATATTAGATGTATATTTATAAGTAAATAAAAATTCAAATTTTTAGATTTTCATCTACTAATTGATCTTCCTTTGGTTAACAACGGGTGTTGAAGAAAAATTCGATGAATAAAGTAAAACAAGTGGTCCAACATACTAATGGATCATCTTTGTACCTCCATAGGTATCATACAAGGATAAGTTTCTTATTTTTAAGTTTATCTTTTATATAGTATAGTGCTAAATATATTTGATCTAATATATTCTTAATTTGTTATATGTAGATTGAAATAGATAGGCAAGAATCAATGGCGAGTATGTTCTACAAAGAGACACATACCCATTCAGATCGTACAACATTCATCTGTAGCGAAGCAGAATACACTTTTGTAAGTAACTGACACTTTATAGTGTTGCATTCATTCATTCTATTTTGTATATTATAATTAGTTATTGATAACCAATTATTAACGACGTGTAGACGAAGCTGCAATACGTGGAGATTAAAAATTCAACATCTTCTTCACAAGGAAGCATGTCGATGACGCAGCGAGACGTCTTTGCCAAGGTCGTCGAGGAGTGGTACGGATATGTGAGGAGGATGGGTATATTTTTTCTTTCATTCAAACCATCTTACTCCAGCCAGACCTGAATTTCATAGCTATCTACTTAGCTAAAAGTGACACAGACAGAGGTCCAATAATTAAAAAATAAAATAGCACAAGAGAGAGAAGCAACTAGGAAGCTCAGAGAGGAGATGTAAGCCTTTATGAATGCACAAAGACAAAACCCCATCCTAGATCTAAAATTTTTAAACTCTTTGCTTATATAAAAAGTGTATATGTTTTGATTTTTAAACTCTTTGATATAATTGTTATAATTAAATTTTGATTTATGTAAATATTAGAAGTGTATATATTTGTTGTAGGCTTGGAAATAATGAAGTAAAGTGTAAGAGGTTTGTATTTGAAGTGTGTTTGTTGCAAGATTGGAGATGATATAATGGGTTTGTATTTGAAGTGTATTTGTTGTAAACTTGAAGAGGATGTAAGGAGGCTTTTATTTTTGAAGTGAGTGTTTATTTTTTGAAGTGTATTTTAAGTTTTTGTTGAATGTATGTTTAAAGTGTATGTTAATAGTTTGAAATGTGTTGAATGTTTGAGGATATATGTTTGAAGTGAATATTTGAGGATATATGTTTGAAGTGTAATGTTGTTTTTGTTGAATGTATGTTTTAGTTATTAATTTTAGTATATTTAAAGTTTTTATTGAAGTATATATTTGAAGTGTATGTATTTAAATATAAAATATTTTTTTATAACTAATTTGTAGTTTTTAATTTGTAAGTTTATAGCTTATAAAGACAACATGTTTGTCTCACCGTTATAGGCAAGAATCCTTTCTCACCGTTATAGCCAACCTATAATGATGAGTTAATTCTCCCTGTTATAACCTACAACAGTGAGTTAATGCTCGCCGCTATAAGCTATAATGGTGACACATGAATATTATAACCTATAGGTAGCCTATAACGGCGAGCCAAAGATCTTGTCGTTAGAGAGTTTTTCATCGTTAAAACATTTTTGTTGTTATAGGCTACCTCACCGCTATTAGTGTTCCTAGTTCTAGTGAGTAATCTCGCTAGTGCTAGGTCACTTTTAACAATGACCTATAAATGTGACCGTTATTGGTCAACAAAGGTTATTTCTTTATGGCAACTTATCGGCGAGAATTCTCTTCGATATAGGTCAAGAAATTTAGCAATAGCGGCGAGAAAATCATTGCTATTGACCCTCATCCTTGTAGTGAAAGAAAGTGTCATGAAGACACCAATACCTACTGGTCAATCAGAGAAACATGTAGGATATGTAAATGGTATAAAAAGGCTGATTGAAATTATTCTTTCTATACTATAAACCTTGTATAGTATGATAAAGTTGCTCTCTCTTGAATGTTGATCTTTCTAGAAAAAATAGGGATGTGTTCGTTCACATTCCTTGAGTTTGAGGGTGTGGACCTTTTATACTTCATTATTCATCGAGAATGTGGAGTATTTTGAAAAAGAATGAGATTTCTACCAACCCAAACCAAGACCTAGTACACTCAAGTATTTTTGAAAGAGTATTTTTAGAGTTTCAGTTGATAAAAGTATTTCTAAAGATTTTCAATGTTTTTGGGTCTTTTAAAAAGAAAATCTGGTTTCACCATACTTTTACATATAAAATAACACCATCAACCTCTTTTAAACCAAAAGTAGGGCTTTCTAGCATTTCAATGAGCCAAAAATTACTTTGATCCGACAATTGAGTGAAGAATTATGACCAAAACATGTTTTTGGACATGAAAATAACATGATAAAAAAAGTAGGGCCAACTTTGAGGAAATTTTTGACATTTAAATATTCCAATTTGGTTTTGAGTCTAAAAGACCGATTGTAGCAGAGGATGTTAGCTTTCAAATGCCCTAAAACATTCATCAAATGGACTTATAAATATCGAGTTATAATCATTTTCCTAAAACATGTCAGAAAGAGTCCAGACTGATATGGGTTTTTTAATCGAACTACACCCAAATCCGTTTGGATTGGCACCAATTAACCCAACTGACACATAGGTTTGGGTCTGAATAGGATCATGCCTGACCTAACCCAGATCAAAATCTAATGGATTGGCGCTAGCTAACCCAACTGACACCAACCTATTTGTGTTTGTATCAGATCTGGACCCAATATGACCCATATGATCCAAACTCAGGTGGAGTCAGCGCCAGTTGGTCCAACTGCACAGACCTGGGCTTGTGGCAGTTGGGCCAACCTCATCTTTGGATCAAATATGTATCGGATCCTATCCAAACTAACCATACCTGATAAGGGTCAACACCAGTTAACCTAACTGGCACCAACCTAGGTCAACACCAGTAGTACTAACTAGTGTCATCTTCATCAGTTGGATCGGATTTGGATCAGATTTGATCCAAGCAACCCATACTTGACGAGGGTTGGTGCCAATTGGACCAACTGGCGCCAACCCAGGTTGGATATAGATCACCAACCTTGGTTGGTGACAGCCAATCTCAATAGGGGATCCTCCCAAAAAGTTTATAAATACCCCCTTTATGTCTCATTTTTGACACATTGAATTTGGGTGAGCTCCTCCATTTAGGGATGGGTAACCGGCCGGATGACCCAATGGGCCAAGCTGAACCGACCCGTCACGGGCTGGGTTTGGGCCATAATTTTAAGCTCAGGCCCGTTAGGTACCTGGCCGAAACTATATAAGTAGGCTGGGCCTGATGAGCCTGAGTTATTTATTAAATTTTTTAATAATATAAATTTTATAAATTAACTATTACATTTAATTCATTTTTTGTTAATTTTATGAATGGGTAACTATTACTAGTTATTAATTTTATATTTTTTCATTTAATTCATTTTTTTGGTATTCTAAGCATCATTGTATTAATTTTATTAAAAAATAACCTACAAATAGGTTTGGACCGGGTCGGGTCGGGTCAGGCCAAACCCGACCCGCTTCACATTGGCCTGTTGGGCTAATGGGCCAGGCCACGGGCTTCTCTTCAAATCCGAGACCGTTAAGAACTGGGCTAAACAGGCCGGCCCAGTCAACAACCTTGTCCATTAGCGGGCTGACCCGATGCCCACCCCTACCTCCATATGAGTGATTGGGTTTTGGTGGAGAATTATGAGCGTCCACCTTCCTCCTTCATTTCCTTTACATCGGGGAGCGACCGCACCTAGGCAATTTTCCATTCCTTTCTCCTTATTTTTTAGGTAGTTTTCCTAGGCTAACTTTCCCACTTGGTTGGTACCAAAATTGGGAATAGGAAAGCGACAGCACCTAGCCCAATGCTAACCCTTCTGTCCAAGGTCCATATCATATCTGGCCCATTTTTTGGGTCCAGTTACTTTATGTATGAATCCAGATTGATGTGAAATCAACGTGGTTGGATCTAGTTGAATCTGGATCTGATTTGAGAAATGAAATTAATATGCTTAATTCTGGGGCAAAATCAGGTCTAGCCCAAATCATTTTAGTGTTTTTTCATATGAAATTCAGTACATTTTATCGATCTGTTTTCAGTGGATCTAAGGACTCCACCATGTGATCCAGATTGTATCCAAATCCAGAATCAGGCAGACTTTTCAAAAGTCATTACAGTATTTGGCTTAACAAGTTGCATTATTGCAACTCTTGCCCGATCCGTAACTTCAAATATTCCCTGAGCAGGCAAAAAAGGGGGCACAAAAAATGTGTGAAAACAAGTATAGAAAGTTCTCTCTTTTCACTTTTTGCTTTTCATTATTGATCCCACCATTGGGTCAATACTTTCACTCTCTCTCCCCCTCATTTTCACTCTTTTAATGCAAAAAGAAAAAAAGGTCCACCACTTCTACACATCACCAACTCTCGTACCCTAAAAGACAGGAAAGATATGAGAGAGGGAGATAGAGCTAGGGTTTTGAATCAAGGGATTAAATATGCATGTTTTCTTCCTCAAACCTTGACAAATATATAATTTGAAAAGTGATGATCCATGCCTGGTTATTTTATTTTTTTTGTTCTTGAACCCACACCATTCTAAGGTCTTATAAACTGTATTCTAAGCCATTAAGTGGGATCTACGACGACTATTCACAAAATAATGCCATAGAAAATAGTTACTGAGTTTCTCAACAGCCTTGCAATAAAAAAAAACAAGTCATTTCAAAATATAAGGAGAAAATAACGGATTTTATGAGCACCACAAAATTTTTCCATCCCCACCATTCTAGCTTACTTTAAACTTTTGAAATTAAGAGGCTGCAAAATCTAGAATTAAGCTTACTAGGGAAGACTGGCACACCAAGATACTTAAATGGGAGACATTCAAATTTAATTTTCATCAAAACTTCGCTGTCTTATTATTAAGTAAATGTATCATAATATTAAAAAATACTTTTTTGTAAATACCTGAAAAATGCATTACTGTGCTAACTTTTCATAAAAATCACGTATTGATCTCATATTCGTATCGTATCTTTGTTACTTAGGGTACGTTTGGTTTGATCACATGAGATTCACTTCCTATTATACTTTAGAAAGTAAATCTCATTTGACCGATATCTCAAACGCAATCAAACATATAACTTTTTTAGTACATAATTAACCACAAAAGTAAGCATCATAAAAAGTAAATTGGCATGTAATTAACTCAAATGAGATTCACTTTCTCGTAGTCTCATGAGATTTTAAAAGTGAATCGCAGTATTTTCACTTTTCAAAAACACAACCAAACTACCCTTGGTTGTTTTTTCCATATCCTTCTTCAATAGATAGAACTAGAAAAATATGTATGGCATTGGGCTAGGTCACTTCTTTCCAAAATCCATTTGGAGAGAGAAAGTGATATGGTGGGCCCCACTGAACATAACAACGGGTGTGGCCTTGTTTTGTGCCCTATTGCCTCAAAGCTTTTTTGATGAGACGAGATGAGATCAGGTTAGAGTAGGGATGGCAGTGGGGCGGGGCGGGGGACAAGGTCTCCACCCCCGCCCCGCCTCAAGATTTTATCCTCCATCCCCGGCGGGGATGGATTTTATCCTCCACCCCCACCTTCATCCCCATTTCATGTCCTCCATGCATCCCCGGTTCAAACGGGGATGAGGCGGGGCGGGGCGGGGATATTGCGGGGAAAAGTGGTCGCGGCGGGGTTGGGGCGGGGATCATGGCGGGGCGGGGAAAACTGCACGTCCATCCCCGTTTCATACCCTTCATCCCCGGTCCAAACGGGGCGAGGCTGGGCACCGCTTTCCCTCGGTCCACTGCCATCCCTAGGTTAGAGTGTCCTCTGGATGAGTCGAGATCGGGTGCAATCACATGGCACAAAATTTGTGCATTAAGTGCCATCAGGTCTTGGGCTGATCCACAACTGACAGGCCCGTCCTCAAGATGGAGGGTGATCAAGTGCTTAATGCACAAATATTTGTGCAATCATATTGCACCTAATCTTTTCACCCTCTGGATGACGCTCACAATGAGCTTGTTCATTGTTTTGATGAGTGTCCGTCGATTTTAAAATGGATATCCAAGGCGCCTATGATGGTGTTGGTGTTACCGTCGTCAATGGTGCCTCTGAATGTGATCCTCTTTCCTCTACTATGGGATGGGGAGTAGGAATTGACAAAAAGTAACATTTATTATTTCGTGGGATAGTGACTTCTTATGAGCTAGAAACGGGTCGGATCACTCAGGTGGGTCCTACTTGATTTATGGACCTCTCGTAGAAACCTATGGGACCCACCCTTCCCCCTCTTCCAAATTATTGTTAATCATGTTTACGTCAATATAAATGTTCCTAGCGTAGGTATATTTTGGGCTGGTCAACTAAAATATTGATTAGATACGCATCAGTCAGTAGGGGATGCAACTGGTTTCGGTTTGAGTGGGTTTGGAATTCTGAGCATGACTAAAATTGTGCACTCGTATAAGTTAATGAGTTTGGCTACAAAATCGCGTTGCGTCGGATCCCTTCTTATTTAGGTTGTAAAATTGGACTTAAACCCTACCCGATTCGATTCGATTCAAATTCTGGTTTAGCTCTGGGTATGACTGAAATTGTACACCTTTACGAGCTAAACGTGTCCAGGTATAAATTGGAGAGAGTATAAACGTGTCCAGGTATAAATTGGAGAGAGTATAAACGTGTTTGGGTTTTAGACATACCTGTTCTTTACAGGTGTGTTTGGTATGCCAAACAAACGCTGTACAGGCAGAATGCACAGTGTTTGTCCTGAACACGCCAGTCGCACCCATGTGAAAGACTGGCAGCAAAACTTGCAGGTCGGGGATCAAAAGTTGGGACGAGACTTGTTGAACACCAGCGAGCAAGTAATAGCCGGAAGCAGATCTGAGTGAAAAGGAAATTCGAGTATTGGATCTCTCCTTGACTGAAGATTGAGCTCACAGAGATTAGGAGATTGGTGCCAAACAGTACTTAATCAAGTTCTTGACAAAAAGCAAGGATTGCAGGTCCCATGAAAGCTCAAGTATATTAGCCGATCAAGCACTCCAAAGCTTGTTTGCAATTGATGGGATGGTGTAGCATGCTTGATCATGAGAAATATTGTAGAGAACAAACCAGATCTTCCAGATATGAATACCAAAGCCAAGAGAAAGAAAATTTAACAGAAAACCAACACTGAAGTTCACGAAGAAATGGAGCTGAGGGATATTTGTTCCTTCGGAACTTGAAGATGATGATGTTGGTTCTGGATAAAGGATCCAATGTGGTCATACAGTCTCGCATTGGAATTCAATGAGTCTTACGTTGGTGGGCTCCTAACTAACATAATGTGTGAGTTAACACTATTAAAAGTCCATAAATGAAATTAAAAACCTCATTAAGACTGGGATAACGGCTATCCAAGAGAGGATTATAATTCTCCAGCCCCTACGCACTGCAAGTATGGACTAAGAAGGAACCCCCTGAAGCAAGCCATTAACCTCACCATTCCCATTCTCTTTTCCATTGTCAATGGGGTGCTTGCCCGCACTGCACACACCCCGACCCAAATTCCAATATTGGTATCAGGGCTCGATTTCTGGTGTGTAAAGAGAATCGATCGATCGTAAGGTGGCAGAAAAGAAAAGAAAAGAAAAAAAAGATGGGCAGAAGAGAACCCTTGCAGCAGCATCCCTGCCGGCATCAGTGCCGGAGGAGACCCTTCCTCACAGGTGTTGCATAGGGTCTTAGACTTGAATGGTCCCGCCCACCACTATAGGCAGGGGCGTAGCTAGGATTCATGTGAGGGGGGGGGGGGGACAAACAGGGGTGCAGCAAAAAAAAATTTATTTGTGTGATAGTCGGGGGTTCGGGGGCAGCGCCCCCGAAAAAATTTTTTTTGAGATAAAATAAAAATGGCTACAATTATTAATAAAAATCTATTTCATATGGACAAATCAAAGTATTTGCTGCAGTCAGGGCTGGGCTAAAAAATGGATAAAAATCTATTTCATATGGAATCAGGGCAGGGCTAGGACTGGGCTTTAAAAAAAAAAAAAATTAACTGTTTGGGGAGGCAGGACTGGGCTACAGCCCAGTCCTGCCCCCCCCCCCCCCCCCCCCTAGCTACGCCCCTGACTATAGGGTCTTCTACACCAAGTTGTGGCTACATCTCTGAATTAAAACACTCTCTGGTGCCCTCCCAATTCAGTTTCGTCGCTTGCCCAGTCCCTTTTTTTGACTGACATGAGTCAAACCGGATCGACACATCGACGAGGAGGGTGAAGAATTGGAGAACCCATTTCGACAGGACTAGACCTGGCTGGTTTAGGACCGCTTGTTGTGGGTCCTCATGGGTGCCTGAGTTTCGATAAGAAACCCATGTTTCTTCGCTAAGTCTTGGGTCTTGTCGTCGGTTTATGGTGAGTACTGAAAGAAAACCAGTTCTTGAGGAGAACGAGTCCTCAACGAATTGAGAGAGACACTCCAAATACGCCAACTAGTCTATTTAAAACGAGAACCCCCAACAGAATTGTTAGTTCAAAAATTGGAACTCGGGTGGGGTTTACTTCGACCAAACCCTATAGGATCCAAGTATGGTGACAAATAAGAAGACTCGGTTAAGATCCGAGTTCGAACCCAAAGGTCCGATTAATACATGGACCTGGGTATAGTTTGTGAAATTTTATATCAGACCTAGCCCTACCCGAGTTTCGATTAAGACCCTCAATTTTTCAATGTAAAATGATAAAATGTATTATTTTACCGAGTATGACATGAGTCTGGTTGATGTAGTTCTTATCGGGTCCGAGTATGGTTTCTCTTATAGTAGACCCCGATTAGACCTGTTTCTAGACCCAATACCATACCCAAAAATCTAGTCAAAGTTTGGTTCCACCTAGGTCTGAGCCAAACCCGACCCATTGACACCCCTAGATAGGATGAGAGAGAGAGAGAAGGGGGAGGAGCTCGAGAGGGGAAAGAGAGAGCGAGAAAGGGGTGAGAGATTGTAACACTTATGACTTCTCAGAGTATTTTTCATGTATAAAATAATATTAATAAGAATTTTGATATGAAATAAATGAAAAAATGCAAGTTTAAAAGATATTTTATGAAGAATTAGTGAAATTCGCATCCAAAATCGATCTTATGAAAAAAATTGCAATGTTACTAAAATAACTGGTAAATTTTGTTTAAATAAAATCGACTATGAATTTAGATGAATTTAGGTTTAATTTGATATGTATGTAATATAATTGTATTAAATTAGAATTGGTTTTGGATGGATTTTAAATCCAAATTTGAAAGTAATATAGAATATTAAATAAAGATTTTATGAAATAAAAAACTTAAATTAATTAGGTTTTATAAAATGATAGAGGTCCATAGGGTAGGGTGTCTCCCTATGTGGGCTCATCCTACATGACATTTCATGATGGAATTAAGTTTGAAATTGGTAAGTTAAAACCCTAGAAAATAATATTTTTAAGTTTCATAAAAAAAATTAAGTAAAGAAGAAAAATAAATTAAATTTGTCAAAAGTCAACACAAAAGAAACTTTCTGTGGACTTTTGAGACATAGAAAAGAAGTTCCCTACATCCCATCCTAGTGAACCTTCTTGATTAAAATATTATCTAATAAGCAATAGTAATAAAAGTCAAAACTTATTAAATAAGTTAGAAAGGTTAGTGTATTAATACATAAGTTAAATGGCGTTGCTATTTAGTAAGAGCACAAAAAGAGATGTCTCATGCTTGTGGGCCCTCATGTGCTTAATTAGAATCTCTTTAAGAGGTAAGAGATGGTATATTCTTATGCATATTTTATAGCTACATAATATGGCTACATAGTATAGGGTTTTATAATTAGTTATATTAATATAGATAAGTAGCAATAAGAAAATATAGGAGAAGTAATTTAGAAATTCTCAAAATATATTTTAGAAAGTTAGTGCTGGAAATTGAGAAGGGTTTGAAATGTTTGAAAAGAAAAAATATTTTATAAAAGGGCCAAGGAGGGGCTCATGCCTTCCCCTATTGGGTTTTTTAATTTTTTTTCAAGTTTCTCTCTCTCTTCTCTTTATTTCCTTCGGTTTTGTTTTCTTCTTCTCCATTGGTGTGTAGAGGAGACCTATAACTCTATTAGAGGGAGCTCATAACCAAGAAGTACAGCTACTTCGAAGGAGAAAAACTGTTTGAGTCCACGTTAGATAGTTTAGTGTTCGTGTAGTTTTGACTACGATGATTTCCTACAATTTTTGAGGTAGTGGGTTCTATCCGATACTCATAGATCAGAGCTTGTATGCACGAGCATACTCTGAGGCTGAGTAGGGTTGGTCTCATACAGTGATCATTACGTATGTGAAGGCCAATGCCAGTTTCAAACTATTGAACATTGGATCGGTCTTCAAAACTGATATCCAATTTCATGGATTGATCCAAGTATGGATCAATTATGAGTATGGTTTGATGTGAAACTTATCAACTATGCTTTTTATATATATATATATATATATATATATATATATATATATATATATATATATATATATATATATATATATATATATATATATATGATGGTTGAGTTTGTTAAAAAATAAAATATGATTTTATGGTGCACCATAAAGCTTAGTAGTTAGGTGTTTCAAGCATGGCTGATTCCCTAAAAGCGATCATGCGAGGGATCAAGAACTAATCCACTTGTGGATTAGTTTCTAATTGAACTTAGGAACAAACCTGACCAGACCTTAGTGGGCTAGGTCGATTCAATTGCTAGTAGAAAAAAACTTCATATATATAACAACATATATATGGTTTGTTTCCCCCAAAAACGTTTTGAGAACATTTTTTTTTGTTAAAACTTTACTTGTTTGTTTACATGATTGTAAACTCATTATTTTTGTCTTTAGATTCGATGGTGGGTTGGTTCGAGGAACTAACCCACATATGGATCAGTTTTGAATGGTCTTGGAACCAGATCAGACCAATCTCTAGCGAAATTGGGCCTGCTCGGTTACTACAAAACTATCAAAATAAAACAAAATTGATTTTTTATTTATATATGTGTTGCAAATTAATGTTTCAAAATGGGATATGGGTGTGTCTATTTCAAATCTTTGTACAATAATAGTGTTACTCTCTCTCTTGCATGCATGAATATGTATATGCATATCAGGGTGTCTGTGGGTGCATACGTGTGTACACGTATGCATGCACAAGTCTATGTGTTGCAATTAGGTATGGTTGTTTATGTTATTTCTTTTGATATATTTAGAAAAGTCTCTTAAGATATCCGTTATAAGGCAATCTCTTAATTCTTTGCATTTGTTATATATATATATATATATATATATATATATATATATATATATATATATATATATATATATATATATATATATATATATATATATATATATATAATGCAAACCGATTGGGGTTTTCCTAAAACCCAATCGGTTGCACCTATGCCTTGCAAACCACATGGGTCATGGCCGATACAACACTCGAAGTTGTGCTAGTTAGGGTGCAGGCCTAGTTGCACCTGCTAAAGTGCAGCAGACTGGGGTCAGTTGAACCCCAGCCCGCCGGCTAACCCGAGTGGCCATCTAGGTGCGTTCTTGTTGGTTTAGTATAGTCGGACTGCAGCAAGTGTAGGACTACCTTCTGCTTGCCGCAACTCAGTGGTGGTCCTGACCCTAAGAAAAAAGATACAATATATATTTTATATATCACCATTGATTTAGATCATAAATTATTTTGAGATCTGCATAAAAAATTTAATTTATATGTGTTAGTAGTTTTACACGATTTATGTTATTTTCGTGTAAGATCAGACCTTTGTCCGATAAATATTTCGTATCTCCTTCGTTCAGAGGAGTTTTACGAACTATTTACGGAGTTAAAAAGCTGACAAAATTTTGCACATTTGAGCTATGTTCTGAGTTTGTACATAGAGCAGTGACTGCCAGAACAACAAAGCAGATATAGGCCTAAATGGGTCCTGAGCCGAGTATGGACCGGTTAATTAATGCATAGAATGAATGTCTAATATGAATCTATGTTTGTAAATATTAAATTAGCATACATATATGACATCTGATGTTGTGCATATGTATATTCTAAGTGCCTAATGAGCGTGATATCGAAAAAAATTATATCTACATGTCTATGATTGAATGAACACTACTATCAAATTTTATATGTTGTGCATTATATTGCTTCATGTGATTATGCATGGATGTATATAGTTAATATGATCAATGCTTATGAACGAATGTATAAATAAATTTAATGGGTCACAAATTGCATATGTGGCATGATAATATCTTTGACATTGAATCCTGCATCCATGTGCTTAAATTGGAGGACCGAATCTTATATTACATTCATTTTGTATGTGCATGAATAAATAATATAATTAATGTGTTAAAATTTTATTTGGCTTATAATGAGAGGGTAAGCGGTACTCCAGACTTTATGAAATAAGTTTTGAGTACAAAAGGTTGCTTCTCCTCAACCACGAAGATAGGAAAAGCTTTCACACTAATCACAGAGTGGTAGGCCACGAAACTTATGAGTAAAGTCTGATGCATTAGGATGATGGTGTTGGGAGCTCTCTCTCGACTACGTCGTCGCTCACTCGATACTAGTAAAAGATATCCGTTTAGAGTTAAACCACAAATTGTTTTAAGTTATCTTTTTTTGCATCCCTGTGGTGTGTTAAATGAAAAAATAAAAGACTTTGGATGGATTAATCTTCATCCTTGCACGTCTAAAAATATATATTTAAAACTAAGAACTGAACGCGAGTCAGCCTTACAAAAGAAAAGGGCATCGTTAGCAACGAAAAGAGAGGTTGACCGGGTCTTTGAACCGCTAAAGTTTGTTTGTGTGTGTGTGTGTGTGGGGGGGTGGGTGGGGGTGGAGGGGGGGGCGGGATTCTGTTCTTTTGAATGTAAAGATGAAAACAACAACAATTCTGTTTGGTGTTGTGTTGGTTAAATATTGGGTCGGGTATAAAATGGGTTTTGAATACAAACGAAGTTCAGGTATCGGGTCGGTTTGGGTGCACATTGCATACTTTGTTTGCATGGGGGCATAAGAACGGGTCGGTTACAAAACATGGTTGGGTTCACATTGTTTTTTACTCGAGACTCCATCCGTTTTTGAGATGAGTCTAGATTTCAGTCTTACTCTAAACCACGAATCTATGAAGATCCGGTTAAGGTTGGGTTAATTAGTTACGAAGTTACACCACTAGGGTTGGTCAAGTCTAGTTTAGTAAGCAGGCTAAGTTGATGCTCAACAAATGCAGCCCAAACCTAGACGGTTGATCACCTGGCATCGAAAATGAGCCAGTTCAGACCGTCCCGGTTCATGGCCACACGAGTTTGGCACGGCAGTGATTTTCTGGTACGTGTCGAGTGTAGCAGAGTATTGGGTACCACCTGGACCTGGAGGGCGACAAAAGGAGGGTTGTGGTCCCCACCTCGTCAACATCGCTTCTCTAGCACCTTCTCAGCAACCGTCCATCTCATGTGGGCCACGCGTGAGCCTAGCCTTCGCCGTGGCGCCTGTGGACTCTTACGTTGCGGTCAAGTGGCGGAGAAGGGAAACTCTTTTTTGGGTGTGCCGCTGGTTTTAAAGGCAGCGTGGGAAAGTAACGCTGGAGAACCGTTTCCAATAGTTTATTGACACGTGTCGCAGTTGCCTTTTCTTCTTGCTTATAAATCGACCCCTTGCGGAGGCGAGCGTTCAAGTGCTCAAGGTCGTTAGAGAAGGCTAGAGAGAGAGAGAGAGAAAATTGGGTAGAGAGAGAAAGGGTTCCTGAGGGTTTTCTCTCTCATCTTTTCTCCCTTGCATATTTTAGTGATTGAAAAAGGGTGGTTGCGTATTTTCTGGCATTTTTAGAGAGAAATTGAGGTTAGTGTATGTTCATCGCCATCTAGAGAAACAAAAGAGCCAAAAAAAAAGAAGAGGAATAGACAAGATGTTTATTGAGAATTTTCGTGTGGAGAGCCCTAACGTTAGGTACACGGAGGAGGGGATCGAATCGGTCTACAACTACGAGACCACAGAGCTGGTGCATGAGAACAAGGGTGACCCTGGCACTGGCACCTACCAATGGGTGGTCAGGCCCAAAGTTGTGAAGTACGAGTTCAAGACCAGCATCGTCGTGCCTAAGCTTGGGTACCAAAAACCATCTCATCTCGACTCGTCCCCGCATTTCTATAACGCATAAATGGTTCTTCCTTCTTTGTAGGTGGAAGTTAAAACGTTTGTTTTTGGTGCATGTTATCTTGGTTGATGCGATCTTCATAAAATATGGAAAAGAAGGAAATGACTAGAAATCATTAAAACTTTCTGTTTTTGGTGCATGTTATCTCGGTTGCTGTAATCCTCTTAAAAGGAAAACAAAAGGACATGACTAGAAATCATAAATTTGTCTTCGCTTGTATGTTACAGCAAATGATTGATGGTTATGCTTTTGTGGTTTTCCTCTAGGGTGATGCTTGTTGGTTGGAGTGGAAACAACGGTTCTACCCTCACAGCCGGTGTTATTGCTAACAGAGAGTGAGTTTCTTTATTTTTTATTGCTCTCTCTCTCTCTCTCTCTCTGGTAGATGTTTGCAATTTTATTTGTATTTTTTTTTTCAATTTTAAAGTATAAATGGGTGGATGATTTTGTAGGGGGATCTCTTGGGCTACCAAGGAGAAAATACAGCGGGCGAATTATTTTGGGTCTCTCACACAAGCATCAACCATTAGGGTGGGATCATACAATGGTGAAGAGATTTACGCTCCATTTAAGAGCCTTCTCCCTATGGTAACCGTTGATGTTGAAAGGTTGAGGGTCTTGGGGATTTCATGGGAACAAGCTGGGATCTTTGTTGATTATTAATGGTGGGTCATGTATGTGTAGGTCAATCCTGATGATATTGTGTTTGGAGGATGGGACATAAACAGCATGAACCTAGCAGATGCCATGGCTAGGGCAAAGGTCCTGGACATTGATCTACAGAAGCAGTTGAGGCCTTACATGGAATCCATGGTCCCTATGCCTGGGATCTATGATCCTGATTTCATCGCCGCGAACCAGGGCTCGCGCGCAAACAATGTGATCAAAGGGACCAAGAAGGAACAGGTTGAGCAGATCATCAAGGACATGAGGTACCATTCAATTCTGGATGGTGGTCAATTTTTGAGCTTTATGTGCATGCACTCTTCTCCTCTTGTTGGTGGTTATACTTTTTTGTTACCACATCCTTTGCAGTGTTCTCTGAATGGTTAACTGTGTCGTTGATAGGGAGTTTAAGGAGAGGACCAAGGTAGATAAGGTGGTTGTTTTGTGGACAGCAAATACCGAGAGGTACAGTGATGTGATAATGGGATTGAATGATACCATGGAGAATCTTATCTCTTCCCTTGAGAAGAATGAGCATGAAATCTCTCCCTCAACTTTGTATGCCATTGCATGTGTTCTGGAAAACGTTCCTTTCATTAATGGGAGCCCACAAAATACTTTTGTGCCAGGTTGGACCTTTAGCATAAATCTCTTGTATAGATGTGAATTGTATCATGGATGATGGATATGTATGAATCCAAAATGATTTGGTAAAGTGTGCTTGGTTTATTTTTTGTTCTAGGGCTGATTGATTTGGCTATCAAGAGAAACAGTTTAATTGGTGGTGATGATTTCAAGAGTGGGCAAACCAAGATGAAGTCTGTGCTGGTTGATTTCCTTGTGGGTGCGGGTATCAAGGTCTATACTGCCACTCTTTTGTCCTCCTTGTCTTTTCCTCCCACCTTTTTTTATGATATCATTTTTGGTTTCTTCGTGTCCACAATGATATTTCAAATACATGGGAGAATTGATACCTTTTTCATTTCTTGTCAGAAAAATGATAAATTAATTGTTATCTACAGACTTACACCGTTACTAGGAATGTGGAATTCTCTGAACCACATCTAATTTTTTAATGACTAGTAGATGCCCTATAAAATACCGTGGGAATTTGGATTCTTCCGTTTCACCACTGTTGGTCATTTGATGCTGCTGAACCGGGCAGAAACTATATAAAAAAAAGTCCGGAATATCCGAATATAGTGGCATCCAAACACAGCCTGTGTGGTTATGCATGTGCTTGTTGTTCCTTTTCTTTTATTTCTCTTTGGTTGATCCACATGCTTATATTATATAAAAAAAATTGTGTAGTTGAGTTGATATTCTTCCTTAGTGCCACTAAGATCCTCAACGATTTTGAGTTTGCTTGTTAGTAATTGGAAATTTGAAGATCTCAAAATTTTACTTTCTCCATGTGAAGGTAGTTTTGAATGACATTTTGTAACTCATGGCTATTTTCATGAAAACTTGCAGCCTACATCTATCGTGAGCTACAACCACCTGGGAAACAACGATGGCATGAACCTCTCTGCGCCGCAGACCTTCCGCTCCAAGGAGATTTCTAAGAGCAATGTGGTGGACGACATGGTTTCGAGCAATGACATCCTGTATGAGCCAGGGGAGCACCCTGATCATGTCATTGTCATCAAGGTTTTAGGCTAAACTCCATCTTTAGTATCGACATATTTTAGTAGATTACTTTGAGGGTGCTTGGTGCATCATGTATCATCAAGGTTTTCAAGCCTAAATTCCATCTTTAGTGTTAATAACTTTTTCTGATCATGTTGCTTGCTAGGAATGTAGTGCTTTTAGTCATACTTTGAGGGTGTTCCATGTAAACATCCTAACAACATAATAGTCGTGATATTAGTATCATACTTTCCGTTATGTTTATTGCGCATTTCATGATTGGATCATGCATCCATGCCAAAGATGTACACTGATGATCCTGGGCGCATTTGCTTTCAGTTCCTAACTGATAACTTGTTCCTTCCAGTACGTGCCGTATGTCGGTGACAGCAAGCGAGCCATGGACGAGTACACCTCTGAGATATTCATGGGAGGGAAGAGCACAATCATATTGCACAACACCTGTGAGGACTCCTTGTTGGCTGCACCCATCATCCTGGACCTGGTCTTGCTGGCTGAGCTGAGCTCTAGGATCCAACTCAAAGCTGAAGGAGAGGTAGAACTAATATTGAACATGGGTTGTCGTTGGTGGGGTGTGTTGTTAATCTTAGTCCTGGTTTATCATTTTCTGGGTTGGGTTTTGCAGGAGAAATTTCATTCGTTCCATCCAGTGGCCACCATCCTGAGCTACTTGACCAAGGCACCTATGGTGAGACGCTCTTAACCCCCATTCATGGAAAAGGACTGAAATTTTACTACTTTTTCAATGGATATGTTTGATGCCATTAGAGGTCCATAATGTTGTTTTTGAGTCTTTGATTTCACGAACTTCCCACCCCTACCCAGATGGGAATAGGAGCCATAACTTGGTTAGCCTGAGTTGTAGGCTTAATTCTCATGGTAGATCTGATAAATTTCCTGAACAATTTCTTTGGTGTGTTTGGATTCAGGGAATTTAGTAAAATTATGATGCAATTCCATTAAGTTCGTGGCCACAAGATGGCCAGGGGATGGAATTTAGTAAGGATTGGGTTCCAATTCTGTGAAATTCACTGAATCCGAATACACCTTATGGACATTTATGGTTTTTGTGTTTAGTTGTATTCAGTTGGTAAAGTTTTGCTCACTTTAGTTCAACTTAAGCACTGACCTCTCTAGATGTATCATAGCATATATATAACTTGTGGTAGTACGTTGGAAATCCATCTAAACAGTTGGTCGGTGATGGTGTTGACAGGTTCCTCCAGGGACACCTGTGGTGAACGCCCTGTCGAAGCAGAGGGCTATGCTAGAGAACATACTGAGGGCGTGCATTGGCCTGGCTCCTGAAAACAATATGATTTTGGAGTACAAGTGAAGAACTGAAGACACAGTCCTCCATGGTGGCTGGGACATGGTCCCTTTTTTTGGGTCTCTGTTTTCTCTTTTCTTTTTAGCCTTTCCCATGTTTCAAGAAATGGAGAATGCCCCAACATGGTGCAGATGAAAACATAAAATTTAAGTGTAATAGGGAGACAACGTTGGGTAGCTAGTAGTATATGTAAAGCGAAAGCCATGTTGGTGCTTGTGATATGTGTTCTTGGCTTTCAATGTTGGTAAAAAGTTTATGGAAGGTATCCCATGTTTTTGTGGTGGTTTCACATTTTATTGTTGCTCTCTGTTCTTATGCTCGTAGTTTCTGTCACATTGCCCCATAAACTGCTTTATATCAAGTTCCAAATAGTTCATAGTTTAGTAGCTTCTGCTTTTGGCAAATTTGCAGTGCCAGGTTATAGGTTAATTTCCTTAGGCTTTGTTCGGTTGCAGGAATTGCAAAATGTTTGAATAATCATTCAGCTATTCCCTGGGATTCACTTGCCCTGAGAATTTAGAGACCAATGTGTCTAGGTAGGAAACAGAATCCCACATTTTGCTACAATGAAATGCTCTCCAGTGCAAACATAGATGAACTGGTGGTGTAGGCAGAATTCTAAACGCCAGTAATTAGTATGGATTTCAGAACCTTGTCCTGCTAGGGGAGATGTTGATCTTGGAATTGCCTTTTATTCAAAGCCATGCTTTCCTTTTACAAGCTCCGCTTGTTTTAGCTCAAAGGCGCAATTGGTGGTGAATCAATGGCCATGGGCTCCCAAAACCTGTGGCCCAAGATAAGATGTTAAAGGCTTGGACCAAAGTGAATGGATAGGGTTTCTGACTTGAGCCCAAATGCCCAATTATTGGTGTCTTACTGGGACCCACACACTTTTCTGATCGTTTTGCCCTTTTTCCTCTTTTCAACATATTTTGAAAGGTCTAATGGTGATAGAGTTTTGTGAACATGTCCAAGAACCGTACCTGGTTTCATCCATCCTTCCTCATAGCATGGGAAGCAGATCAGGTCATGCTGAACATAAATGTTTTTGCTCATGCGGACATCGTGGCCATCCGATTTGCATTTTAAAAATCTCAAAAGTCAACAAAACCACGTGGCATTCATCCAAATTGCAAACAGGCGGCCACGATGTTGGCATGAGCAAAAACGCTCATGTTCAGCATCACCTGATCTGCTTCCCATAGCATGGGGGTATGTGCTCATCCTTTTACTGCCCGCCGTGCCTGTACGTCCTTAGGACGGCAGGTTCTAACAATGTGGTTAGAATCGGAGTGAATCAACCCATTCAAATCCAATGAGCCCGACCCCGTATTCGACGCCCATCTCAACTCGGGTGATTTATGCCAAAATCGGCAAAATCACCCTGAATCGGTCCGTGTTAAAAAAAAAACAAGTAAAACACGAGGAGGGGGTGTGGTGGAACCATGAACCCTAAAGGTATGTTTGATGGCTTGTCCAAGATTAGACAAAAAAGACAACAAAACATTGGTTCTGGTTTTGTTTTTTCCATAACAATCGTTCTAAGTTCAACATTTGTTTGGACCGTACTGAGATGCTATGTTCCAAATATTCATTGTTTGACGTTGATGTGAGAACAACTTAGAGAGTCATGGATAGTGGGTTAAATTACTTCATTTTAGATCGTATGACCCGATCCGTCCACCATTTTACATGTTTTAACAAGTTTATTATAGTTTTTTGCCCAAATATGAATCTAATTATGAAATTATATCTAAAATCATGAATTTTTGCCCTGAATATGAATTTAGAATTGGATTTTTTGCACAAAATATGAATTTTTGCCCCGAATATAGATCTCGAATTGGATTTTTGTCCTAAATATAGATTTTTGCTCCAAATATGGATCTCAAATTTAATTTTTGACCTGGATATGGATCTCAGATTATATTTTTGCTCCGGATATAGATTTTTGCCCAAAAAACTTAGGGTTTTTGCCTTCTTCCTCTTTTGGGTCATGATCCGAGCTAGAACGACACAGATCCGAGCGAAACCCCACCCAGTCGGTCAACACGGAGACGTCGTTGTAGAACTAAAACAAAATAGATTATATATATATATATATATATATATATATATATATATATATATATTAACAAGCGATAATGTCAGTTTTTTAAACCCCCCATGGGATTCAAACATGAGACCCTTTGATTATCATTGTGAAAAAAGAAAAATGAAAATCTTCCACAACCTGTAGACCAAACCAATGGAAAAATCATGATGAAGAACACCTACGTGGGGAGCATAATCATTGGAAATCACTTGCTACTCATTTTGAAAAACAAACCAATTGTACTCTATAAATGAAGGAACCAGAATCAGAACCACTACCAATTTCATTCAAGAAGTAATCAAAATAAACCAACTGTACTTAATCAATTACAGACCCTTTGATCACAATAGGCCACCCTCGGCCAATTTACAATACAATCAAACTCAAAAACAAATTATCGAACACTTTACAAACTTAGCAACAAATAGAAAATACAAGACACATGCTTATTCTGAACCCAACTTTGACACAGCAAAAGTACATAAAAAACAAAGAATCTCTTGGCATTAATTTGTACACGCTGAGTCTGTACTAAATAATATCATAGTTTCCATGATCAGATAAATGTCAAAAATAAGAATATTAAATCCCAAAATGTAGTGTATATGCAGAATATCCCTTCATGTGTTGTTTGCGCCACATAGAATGATGCATACAAACCCCACAGAGACTAATCCAGAACTTCATATGACTGTACAGTGTGAATATCTCTATACCATTTGACTCAAATACGAGTCCCTTGACTCCTCTATGAATTATTTTGATCTTGAAAACAGCTTATTCAATACCACATGACTTACAACAAAAAGAAATATGCTAAGTTTTATAACTTGAACAGATATTGAATTATTGTCATTTGAACTCATGCTTTCAGCATGATTTCCATTATCACCTCCATTGCAGCCAAAAATAGAATTACGAGCCTTTTTCACAATTTCGGCAGCTAAAATCTCAGGTCTAGAAAGAATGGAATATATAGTAGTGAGGCTTTTTCTGCAGCTGCATACCAGATGTGTTCTGGTAGCCCAAAACCATTAACTAGATTCTGCAAAACCCTAAAGACCCTGCCACCACTAGACATTGTTTTTTCCTTATCCACAGTCTTTGCAGTGCAATGCACACAGTTCTTGCAAGCAAAGGATCCTCCTTTGCCCAGCATCCAAAGCCAATATCTATGATTTCCTGCAAGTGAAAGCCAAGGATCTTTTTTGATGATTTTGCAACTATGCAGAGGACAGACAGTGCTCCACGACATTGTTTTATAGTTACCCTACTGACATTGAAGCTAAAGAAATCCCACAAAGCATATATCTGAGAAACAAAGAAACCAGCATTTAGTATGTCTATTAGACCACCAAACAGGACATGAATGAAATGCTTCCAGCATAAAAATCAACAGAAAAAATGCACACTGATTTCATATAATATTCATCACACAACTTCCCTATTGAACAAATGAAAAGGCAAAAAATAAAACTGTCATAAACAAAAGGACACTACAAAAACATGACAAATCAAAACATATTCCAAAATCAAAGTAATGGAAAGCCATTACAGAGGTTACAAAAATCCCTATAATTGAATTCTGAACCCATGTAATCTATGTAGTTGAGCTGGTTCTAATCAAGATGGAATTCCAAAAGATATGAATAACACCAAACAAATTCAAGTGGAGGAATCCAAGTGTGAGCCCAGGCCAAAACTCCACCGCAACCAAACCAGTCAAGTAATCAGTCATCTGGAAAACTCTGCCACATTAAAAAAACTAGCCAAGCCACGAACATTCTAGCACCTATCACCCATTGGTCAGCCATCCTTGGGTGCAAATATATCTTTTCTAGAAGCCATCTCAAGCAAGAAAATTGGCAATATTGTGATATAAAAAGCAAGGTATCTCAGCTTTACATCTTTCTATTTCAAATAGGTTTCAAACATCATTCAGTTCCAATGAACAGCCACAACATGCGTTGGTAAGTTCAAATGGATGACAAGGATGTGAGAGGGCTTCTTTATCTTCATCCTCCCATGTGTTTCCTCCAAGCTGCATCAAGGAGCTCTGATTAAAAAAAGGACAAGATAAATCACAAGATAAAAAAAATTACACAAGGCAAAAAGATCGCTGGTCAATAAAAGATTTGATTTAGGTAGTGTATCATATGTTTTTCAACCCTATGCTCACCAACATTGTGCTTGTTTTGTAAGATTCCCATACTAAGAAACTGAATACAATTTCCAAGCAACAAGATTATCAGGAAGAACTTACCAAGCAATAAGGAAAAGCAAAAAGAAAAAGCCAAAAGATGTAAACAAATGGAAGCAGGTTTGACAAAGGGCTCAAAGAGATATGAAACAACTTTAAATTGGCTATATTTTACAACAAATGACAAAAAATTTGAGCTACCAACAAATAGATAAAAAAAACCATCACCCATTCCCAAATCAGAAATCCTCAAGTCAAATAAAAAAACTTGAAACCCTAAAAAACACAAGAAACCCCAAAATAAACAATTTGCTAGTTACAAAGCACCATCACCCATGACCAAATCAGAAATCCTCAAGCCAAATAAACATTTGAAACCCTAAAAAATGCAAAAACGTCCAAAAATATGTTCATCATGGATAAATGTTTACTCCATGTTAAAATTTAAGTTATATAACAAATAAAACTAGAATAATGGAAACTCCATCAAAATGTAGATCGACCTCAATCTTCCCCTTTTAAACACACTCACATATGCGTCCGATGTTACCGCCTGAGTGCTTTTGCTAGTCAAAGAGGTGGAAAGCAACAATGTGGATGTGGGAGAGACAAGGAAGGAAGGTGGCGAGGCCGCGACTGCGAGGAAGGGGAAGGGGATGAGGCCGCGAGGGGCGGCCGTAAACCTACAGTCTGAGTTCGAGGGGTGATTGGTGAGGTCTGCTCACCGAAGAGAGTATGGGAAAGTAGACTCACCAGAGAGAGAGAGAAACGCATCGACGAGCGCAGCGCGCCCGTCGATGCTTTTTTTTCGTCCCCTCCGTTCTTGTTCATTTTATAACACAGGGGAGGGGAGGTGGATCGAAACAACGTTTGTAACAGCGGGGAGGGGAGACCCCCATTATGAGGGGAGAGAGACCCTCATGGGCTTCTATATAAACCCATTAGCCTCTTTCGTCCCCTCCATTTCTATGAGGGAGAGGTATGAGATAGAAGGAGGGAAAGAGAGAGAGAGCACGTGGGAGGTCGAGGCATGTCGTCCGATCATACGAGACAACGTTGTGTTTTCATTTCAAATATATAATTGGCAATTATGGTTGCCAAAAACTATCGAAATGGGATAGAGGGTGTCACCAACAACCACCTGGTTGCTAGCGTCGCATACCATGCGAAAGGAGAGGGGGTGGGGGATAGAGGGTGCCCTGCCGCCCATCGTAAGGACGAAGGGTGGCGGGGCACAGAGGGGGGGGCTCTATCCCAGCTGCTGCTGTGAGAAGGGCGGTTGTTGGCATCGTGCAACCAAGAGAGGAGAGGACGAGAGACAGAGGGTGTCACCCTCTATCTCAGTCACCCACAACCAGGGGGTTGTCAGCGGTAGTGCCATCGTGAGAGGATGAGCAAGACGAGGAGGGGCATCCCCATCTCAACCATATGGTTGTCGGCCAGGTGAGAGAAACGTCAGACAGAGGGCATCGACCCTCGTCTCGGGGTTTATAACAACCAACTCGATCTGGGTCTATACTGGACCAAGTTGGCTAGTCGTACCGACTCGGTCTGGGTGAAAACCTAAATTGAGTTTGGTGGGGGCGAGTCTGGCTAGTAAAAAACATGGGAAATAAAATTAAATAAAAGAAAACTGAGTCAGGACCATCTCGGTTTCCTATCACAACCGATCTAAACAGACCTCAGATTTGAGTTTGGGTCCAGCTGGAACTAAACCTAGATTGAATCAAGCTTGGGTCCAGATTGATCCAAACCCAAACTAGAGCAAGGTTGAAATTTTTTGAAGTGGGTTCAGTCCAGTTTGATTAATCTGGGTATAAAATAGAGATTGGATCTCTATCTTAGGTCTAGTTTGGATCCAAACCAAACTAGATTGGATTTGGATCCAATCAGTGTAATTAGAGAGGGAATTAGGGATTGAACCCATTTAGGTTTAATTTAGGCTAGACCCTTGCCAAGCTAAGTTTGGGTTAAGTTTAGTGAATTCAAATATAAAAAAAATGTGTAGGCGAGAATGGGGTTGAGATTTGAATACCCAACCTCTCACATATAGGGGACTACCCCTAACCAGTAGGCCATCATGGCTTAATTGGTTAAGAGTAGCAAATAACGGTTGAACCTCGTACCGACAGGCGAGTACCATTCTACAGAATCTTCCTGCATTTTCAAACGGAGGCAAGTTATTTTCAAAATCTTTTTTAAATGTCAGTTTGACTTGCAAAAGTAAAATCTTGCAATGATAACAGGTTTGACAACCAAGATGGGACATGTCTTCGCCTGATCAAACTAGTACTTTGCTCTATTCAACTTGCCAAAATTGTGTTCTACAATGTCAGTTTTATATCATGTGAACTTAAGAGCCTAAATCCAAACTCAACTGACATGAATTGCATGTAGACTTAGGCATGGTTTGGCAGGACTGATTGAGAAAGCATTATTCATGCTCACATAGACTTAAGTCTCATACAATCCTCCTTAATCTAGGATATAATTGAAAACAATGTTTGCTTCTCATAAAATTTTTCAAAATTCTATTTTTTTAGGTCATTAGAGCCTTATGTTTTCTTGCATGTTGATCATTTTTAAAAAACAACCCCACCCATTTTTACATGGCTACCACATTGTTAGGCTTTCTTCCATAACCATAGTTCGGGACAAAGCCTCACAAGTGGGTCACCTATTTGGGTTGACCCCCCTGCTATGTACCGAGGGTCATAGTCCAAAGTATAACGACAAACACTCAAGGATCATTGGAGCCTTCTGTTTTCTTGCATGTTGAACATTTTTAAAAAACAACACCACCAATTTTTACCTGGCCACTACATTGTTAGGCTTTCTTCCAGAACCATAGTTCGGGACAAAGCCTCACAACTGGGTCACCTGTTTGGGTTGACTCCCCTACTACATACCGAGGGCCATAGTCCAAAGTATAACGACATGCACTCAAGGATATTGAAAAATATGAGCCTAGAACTGGAGAAATTCTTTTATGGTGCGTACATCGAGCCTCGGCTCGAGTATATCGGCATAACATGAGTGGACACAAATGATCTAAGCCTTAGAGTTAGGATTAGGATCCTACAACTATTTCAAAACTTGTGCATTTAGAGTCAGCCTTTTATGGAATGTTGTATGCTTGCGCATACTTGTTTGTGTAGGATGTACCTATTTTAGATTTTACTTATAGGATGCAGATCAAAGTCAGATTTGATCCAGAATATAAAATCAGACTCAAAGGGTCGGGTGGATCCCTCATAATTCTGTTATCCAAATCTAGACCTGCTTGAGAGGTAAAATGATTGTTTTGCCTTAGTTTTGTCTACTTCAGTAAAACATTTATAACTCTTCACTTTGAACTCAGAATTGGGTGAGCTTTAATGCACTAGAATGGGACGCAGAAAGAAATATGTCTGTCATGTTTTCATGGCCAAACACCCAACACAAAAAAATAGGTCCGACATACCATCTTTGGGAGGGATAGATTGGTAATTTTATAAATAAGGGAAATGTAAGTTTGTCAATCTTAGTGGGTCTTTATATACTGAACAAATTTGACTACTTCTACGAGAGACTTGACTACAGGGTGAGGGTTCAATTCTTGCATTTGAGGTAAGGGAATATTTGTAAATAACTCCCTAAAAAATAAAATACAGTCTTTGTATTTAAATGCATCTTGTTAGGGATAGTTGTGATTATTTATATTTTAGAAAGTATGTGTATACAGATTGCTTCACGTTTACAATTAGATTAACTGAATGCATGATTAGGAATCTATATTTTGTGGCTTTAAAAAGATGCATGTGAATTATAGTTCATATTACATGTTACCTTAATTCTTTGCCAATTTATGAAAATGTTGGTATAAGATTAATGTCATGAATGTACTTATTATGAAAACAAAGATAATGATTTGACACATGTAATATGTTGTGAGAAAAATGAATGTTAGGCTTTGAGAAAGAGAGGTAGAGTTTCAGATTTTTCATAATTTAATTTATTATGAGAATATCATACTTATACCTTGGGAGGGATATTTTAATGTTGTCACATGATTAATTTATATTGTATCTCTTTGATGGATTGTTATCCTTAAAACTGATAGTGTGCTCATGTGATTACATGTTGAACACTAGTTAGTGAACATATATTTAAAACTGTACAATACACTAACACCAGAAAAGATAATGAAAGGAATAATGCATCTAGGGTAACAACACACAAAGAGATAAAAAATCTACCATGAAGGATATGGTTTAGGGCTTTGTTAGAGGTGTGTTCACCTCATCTATACCTGAGATCTTGAGAAATTTCTAGGTAACCTTTAAGGATTAAAAACATTGCCTATTAGACATATATAGAAAGTAGCATGAACCACAAACCTTAGGAGCTGCTATAACTCCTTGAACACCTTGAGAGTGGGTATAACTTCTCATGGTCTTTGGCTTGCTACCGATGGGCATATTGGGCTCTCCAACTTACAACTGAAATTCCACTAGAGGGGGGGTGAATAGTGAAATTTGATAATGATCGATAAAATAAAATAATTAAGCAATAAGGCACAACACATAAAACACAGAAGTTATACTGGTTCGGTCAATATCCAGACCTACATCCAGTCCCCAAGCAAACCACTTGAGATTCCACTATAACATCCGAGTTACCGGATAAATAGTACAACACCCTCTTCCCAAGAGGTCTTCTTCTCTCAACAGAGAAGGGGCACACCCTCTTCCCAAGAGGTCTTCTTCTCTCAACAGAGAAGGGCAACACCCTCTTCCACAGAGGTCTACTTCTTTAAACAAAGAAGGAGTACAGTGAATCAACAGAGTTACAATACTTCCTATAGAACCTTCAGAATGATATGAATGCACAAATGAAGGATTCTAAGAATGTTCTGTTTGTCACTCAGAGGATACTCTTTGTCAAAGAGCTGGACTAGACTTTTTCTCTTTTCTTTCTTTTTCTTTTTCTTTTTCTCTTTCTTTTTCAAGGCTCTCTTTTCAAATTACGAATAGAATATTTTTCTCTTTGTAAGCTCACACGTCTATTTCATTCCTCATGTTTGAATAGTTTATGTGTGTGTGTTTATATAGCTTATAAAAAGTAGTCGTTACATTTTGGAATTGTAACTTTTTGAAATATGAAATGTTATGTCTTTTCAAAAATATCTTTTAGAGAAGATCGAGAATGCCTTTTTCCAGAAGAGTAAGATAGAGGGTACACTAGTCGTTGTAGTGTTTTAGGTAATACATATTTTATGTAAGAAAGTCTATTTCTTACAATAGTACATTTGAACGTTGGGTTGTAGTTTTGTCTTTATTCTAATTAATGATTTGAGGTACATTAGTACTTCTTTACTTTAAATGAGTGTAAGTACTATGAGTGCTTTGAGATATTTATTTGTACATAGTCATGTCAAGTGTATTCTTTATGTAGTGTATTTTAAAGTCTCCAGAGAGAATGAGGATCAATAAAGAAGGTCGACATTCTTTGGGAAGGATATTTAGAAGGGATTTGTTACAGAAGGCATTTAATGCTTTGTAGAGAGAATGATAACTTCAAGTAAGTTGACATTCTATGGTTATGAGAAAAAGGTAACTAGAGTCCTTAAAAATTTTAATTTATTTTTCTTATGTAGCCGATTTTATGTTTTTGTCTTTTTCCTACATTCCTTTTTCATGTTGTCTTGTAAGGTACAATGACAAAATGTCTTTTTCATAAAAGGTTGTAAGAAGGTACAATTATTATATGACAAAATATCTTTTTCATAAAAGGTTGTAAGAAGGTACAATTATTATATGACAAAATATCTTTTTCATAAAAGGTTATAAGAAGGTACACTTATTGGTTTTCAAAAAAGAAGCTTTTTGAAACTATCGTATACTTTTATGATATAGTATGTATGAATGAGTATGTAATATGCAAAATGCAAGTTCCTGAAGGTTCTGTTACATATGACTTTAAAGAAAAAAAATCTTCATCTTGAGGTAGCCGATTTCTTCATTTGAGCTTTAGGAAAGCATGGCTCATCAAGCTTTTTCTTCAAGGAGTATGATTGCACCATAGTTGTACTTGAACAGAAAGTCTCCATCCTTATTGGGTGAGATATCCTTGCATCAAATACTCGTTAGATTTAAGGCAAAACATATTCAGTCATAATATAACATTATTTCAAGAGAACATATTATCATATCATACAAAATCGAATAAGACAGTGTATCATATTATGTGACATCAAAACCGAATTTCTCAACATTCTCCCCCTTTTTGATGATGACAAAATATGCTCCCCCTGTCAAAAATACATTATGCATAGAAATAATAATATGATAAAAATGTGAAATAATGTTTAAAGAGAGAATGTTTCTCCAATAATGGAGACAGGTTTTCTCCCCCTTTGTCATGGACAAAAAGGAGGGATCAGAGTAAAAAAAAGTTATTACAGACCAAAAAATAATTTAAAAGTTATTACAGACTAAAAAAAATGCGTCTATCTCGAAGGTGGAGAAGGTGAAGGCGTCCGGGTGGCACGATTCTGCTTGCGAGTCTGCTGCAACAGGGCTTGATTACGAAGGATTCGATCTTGAGTTTGCTCGATATCCATCATAGCATAAAAGTAATTGAAGGAGGATATTGGATCTGCTTCATCAGAGCCGGGCATGTGCAGGGACCTTAGATTGAAGGTGGTAGCATCGAGGACGTGAGAGGGTCGGAGGATGACTTCGTTGTGAAGTGGTACGTGGAAGTAGTTGAAAATGGGAGTTATAAAACACCCAAAAAGAAGAGGCTCAAATTTCTGATAACGAATAAAGAGGTTGAAAATAATGGATGACCAATTTATCGGAAGAGAAGAAAGGATGGCGTAGATAAGAAGAGAGATTTTTCGAGGAACTAATCCCTGGCGGGGATGCTTGGGATAGAGGTTGTGGAAAAGAATCTGGGCAAGTAGCTGAGCTTGAGGTTGGAGATTCCTCATGTGCCACGGAAGTTGGTAGCAGTTGGTGCAGAGAAGTATTTTTCGAAGTACCGATCGGTCGATTGGTACTATGGCGTTAAGGTCGGTACCGGTGGAAGGTAGATTTAGAATTCTACCTAGGTCGGAAGCATTGAAAATCATCAGCTGTCCTCGGACTTTGCTGGTGATTGAGGTTTGTTCATGATCAGAAGAGAAGTTGGTATAAAACAGTCGAACTAGTTCAAGATAATAGGCGGCTGGGGATGAAGATCCTATGAGAGGTTTGAGTTCGGGGAGATAGGTGTCTAAGTCGAAGAACATGAAGTCGTCAAAGTTGATCAATTTTCCTTCATGAATGGGGTGAGAGCAGAGTGAGGTGTAGGTGTGAAACAAATCAGGATACCTTAGATCGGCGGAGGTGATCACATTGGTAGAAGAGGAAGCCATTTTCGAGTGTCTTGAAAATAAAGCACTAGGAGAGAAAGGAGCTAGAACCGAGAGAAAATTTGTATAAGGATAGAAAAGATCGAATGGAATGGTAAGAGATGAACCAATTGATTAAATAGAAGGAAGAAAATAATTGTTGATATGAAATGAGGAAATGCGTGAGTTGTAAAATAAGAGACTTGTGAATGACAAATCAAATCAATTTTGGAAGAAAGTGTATTATATTAGCATAGATATTAAGAAGGACATAGTTTCGAAATAATTTTTCTATATATGTAACAAATTTACTATGGGCAATCTTGTTGGATAGTGAGAAGAGTCATGAATTGAGTATGGAGTGTCATATTAAACGTAAGAGAAAGAATGATTCAAGAGTTTTTAAAGTTTTTCGTGAAGATCATGAAGAATAGAGAGTGAATAATGGCCTAATAAGAACAAACAACTTTTTCAAGAATTTACTTTATGTGAAAGTATTCCAAAATCGTGAAGAGGAAGTTTGGAATAGGACAAACATGAGAGTATGAGGAAATGCAATAATTTCTTATTTAAGAAGTGTATATTTTGATATACGTGAAAGGAGTGTGAATAGATATAAAGGAGGGTGATACGGATATGTAAAAGAAATGAGAGTGGTCATAAAGGACACCAATCACTTGAAGATGGATAGAAATTGTATGACATAAAGTGGAGTGAAGGACAAGGTTTTAATGAATCTCGATTGGAGAGAGATATAAAATATATTAGAGAGTCATGGTCACGGATGAAAAGCAACTTCGTATAATGTAGAGAGAGAGATAAAATGGTGATACAAAACGTACTAATGAGAGGAGTACAAGTTTTTGAAAAGAGAATTTTACAGTACTTTTTCGTAAAAGATGTAAACCAAGAAGAGATGATAATAGATTATTCTTAGGCTATGATATAATAGATGATATAGTGAAAATTTATGTGAAATATAATAACTTAAAAGGTGGTACGAGAGGATAATTATTTGAATTTTTCATGAAGGGCATTAATGTCTTAGTGAAGTGTCGATAGGAGGAAAGGAAGACATGATAAAAATAGAGTGTACATACTATATGATATAACAAATGAAGATCTTTAGAAGAAGAGGGTAAAAAGAACAAAAAAAAAACATCATTCGATTTTGACTAAAATTTGAAAAGTAAGATTTCTCATAAAATAATATGTTATCATGTTGAAGGTGAATCAATTTATCGTAAGAGAAGTTTTCACAAAAGGACAACAAATAATAAAGGAGATATGAGATGAGTGATGTGAACAATGTCATGATAGCTTTTTAATATAATTAGTTCTTATGGATATAAGTGAAAGGAGATAGGACAAGGAGTCATTATGGATGTGTACTTGAAAGATGACAAGTTGAAAGACATAAAGAATGTGTCTTATAAGAGTTTAGAGTATACGTGAATATGGAAACCTAGTTTGACTAACAAAAATCGATAAGAAGAAAAAGACTTTTAAAATAAGATTTTAACAAAACTTATAAGAAGTATTATATTAAGTGTGATTAATTTATAAGTCACTTAGTTTACATATTCCTAGTTCTCTTCTAATTCGTGTGAAGTCTTCATGTCTTAAAGGTTTAGTGAATATGTCTGCTAACTGTTGATTAGTGGGTATGAATTCTAGTTTAATTATGTTGTTTAAGACTTGTTCTCTTAAGAAGTGGTGTCTTATTTGAATGTGCTTAGTTCGTGAGTGTAAAATAGGATTCTTAGATAGGTTTATAGCACTTGTATTATCACAAAAAATAGTTGTATTTTCAAAATTTAAACCAAGATCTTTTAATGTTTGTTTCATCCAGATAACTTGAGTACAAGCTAGGCTAGCAGCAATGTATTCGGCTTCAGTAGTTGATAATGATACACAATTCTGTTTCTTACTGAACCATGATACCAGTGAGTGCCCTAGCATGTGACATGTTCCACTTGTGCTTTTTCTGTCAGATTTACTTCCAGCAAAGTCAGCATCACTGTATGAGATTAGATCAAATGTAGAGGATTTTGAATAGAATAATCCAAAATCAACTGTGTCTTTTAAATATCTCATTATTCTTTTTACAGCTTTAAGATGTGATTCTTTTGGGTTTGACTGGAATCTAGCACACAAGCAAACACTAAACATTATATCTGGACGGCTAGCAGTTAAATAAAGAAGTGATCCTATCATACCTCGGTATACCTTTGTATCAACAGTCTTACCATCTTCATCTTTGTCCAACACAGTAGTAGTGCTCATAGGAGTGGATTTTAAAGCAGTTGAGTTCATGTTGAACCTCTTCAGAAGTTCATGAGCATACTTAGATTGGTTGATGAAAACTCCATCCTTGGTTTGCTTAATATGCAGTCCAAGAAAGTAGGTGAGTTCTCCCATCATACTCATTTCGAATTCCTTCTGCATGGACTTAGAAAAATCTTCACAGAGAGTGCTGTTAGAGGATCCATAGATGATGTCGTCGACATAGATTTGAACAATTAGGGTATGATTATCCACTACTTTGACAAATAGTGTAGAATCTGCTTTGCCAATAGAAAAATCAGTTTTTAATAAAAAGGTTTTAAGTCTTTCGTACCAAGCACGAGGTGCTTGTTTTAAACCATACAAAGCACGTTTGAGTTTAAAAACATGATCTGGGTATTGTTCATTTTCAAATCCTGGAGGTTGTTTTACATAGACTTCTTCATTTATAAAACCATTTAAGAAAGCACTTTTAACATCTATTTGAAATAATTTGAAATCCATATAGCTTGCATATGCTAAGAGCATTCTAATAGATTCAAGTCTAGCAACAGGAGCAAATGTTTCATCAAAGTCAATACCTTCCTCCTGGTTGTATCCTTGAGCTACTAGTCTGGCCTTGTTTCTTATAACATTACCTGTTTCGTCTAGCTTGTTTCTGAAGATCCATCTTGTCCCAATGATTGGATGATCCTTTGGTCTCGGCACAAGATCCCAAACGTCATTTCTTTGGAATTGATTCAGTTCTTCAGTCATGGCTAGCATCTAGAACTCATCAATGATGGCTTCATCAATCTTCTTTGGTTCAAGTTGAGAAATGAATGCCATGTTTGCAATCCGTTCTAGCTGAGCTCTAGTTTGAACCCCCTTTGTTAGTTCTCCCAAAATCTGCTTTTGAGGATGATCTTTGATATCGACAAAGGTTCTTTGGTGATCATCTTCATTAGACTTAGCTGTGTTATCTAAAAATAAATCTGTACTTTCAACATCATCATAAGTTGGTATATGAACAGATTGGTCAATAGATTCACAAAAACTAACATGCATAGATTCTTCAATAGTATTATGACACTTATTGAAAACTCTGTATGCTTTACTATGACTTGAATATCCTAAGAATATGCCTTCAACAGATTTAGCATCAAACTTATCCAGGCTATCTTTTGTGTTTAGGATAAAGCATTTACATCCAAAGACTTTGAAGTAGTCTATTCTTGGAGTTCTGTCATAGAATAGTTCATAGGGAGTTTTATTTAATAAGGGTCTAATGAGAACTCTATTTGTTATGTAGCATGTAGTATTAACAGCTTCTGCCCAAAAAGATTTTACAAGATTATTGTGTTGGAGCATAGTCCTGGCAGATTCCTGAAGGGTTCTATTCTTTCTTTCTACTACACCATTTTGAGGTGCAGCTCTAGGGAAGGCAAAGTTATGAGAAATACCATGCAAGTTACAAAAATTTTCAAAGAGTTCATTTTCAAATTCTCCTCCATGGTCACTACGGATTTTAACAATAGAACATGATTTTTCGTTTTGTAATTTTTTACATAAGATTTCAAACTGACAAAACGTGTCACTTTTGTTTTTCAAAAATATTACCCAAGTAAATCTTGAGTAATCATCTACAATGACAAAAACATATCTATTATGATTAAGGCTAGCTACCCTAGAAGGACCAAAAAGGTCCAGGTGGAGAAGCTCTAAAGGTCTTTTACTTGAGATGACATTTTTTGATTTGAAAGGAGATTTTGACAAATTTCCAAATTGACATACATCACAAAAATAATCCTTTTTAAAAGATATGTTGGGTAACCCACGTACTAATTTATTTTTAGCTAGTTTGGACATGTATTTTGAATTGACATGGCCCATTCTCATGTGCCATAGATGTTGAGAGTCATTATTAGCTATAAGACAATGTTCTGTGATGTTTTCTAGGTATAGTTCGTATATATTATTCTTTCTTATACCTTTTAAGATGATGTTTTCATTTGTGTCAGCTATGAGGCATGCATCATGATTAAAGCTAACATTATAACCTGTGTCACACATTTGACTGATACTTAGTAGGTTATGTTTTAATCCTTTAACAAGGAGAATGTCTTTGATAAGAGGTTTGTCTATGTTACCAATATTTCCAATACCAATTATCAAACCTTTGTTGTTATCTCCAAAGGTGACGGTTCCTCCTTCTTTATGATGAAGAACAGCAAAAAGGTCTGGATGTCCTGTCATGTGCTTTGAACATCCACTATCTAGTATCCATCTGTTCTTCTTTGGAGCCTGCAAAACATTAAGTAAATCTTCTTTTTGGTACCCAATCGGGTCCTTTTTTGTTAGACTTTGGAACCCATATCCATTTGGATTTGGGTTTGTCTATCTCTTTAGAGGAGTTAAAAAGATTATCAATATAATACTCCTTATTTGGTTCAGATGAACTTTTCACAAATGTGGTCTTTTGATTTATACAAGAAGGTTTTTTGGAATGAGAATAGCCAATCCCATTCTTGTAAAAGGAGACCTTCTGAGAGGATAAGAGTTTATCCAAGTTCTCTTTACCTTTAGTAAACTTGAAAACCGTTTTCATGAGGTTCTCAGTTTTATTTGTTAGCTCTGAAATTTCTACTTGCATATCTTTAGTTTTGGAGCTAGTAGAAGAAATTTCAGATATAAGCAAAAGATTTTTCTTTTTCAACTCAGAATTTTCACTGCTGAGTTTTTCATTCTCTTGAGAAAGCTCTAAATTTTCAGATTTTAAAGCTTTATTTTTGAAACTCAATTTTCTAGATTCTTCAAATAGTTCTTGAAAAGCATCTAGAAGTTCTTCAAAGGAAAAATCAGAGATTTCACTTACCGAACTTTTGTTTGCCATGAAGCATATATTTGTAGTTTCGGCTTCATCATCACTTGACTCTTCACTAGTGGATGGTTCTGAATCATCCCATTGAGCATGCAGAGCCTTTTTCTTGAAGAACCTCTTCTTTGGTTCCTCAGTCTTGGACTTTCTTTTGAGAAGGGGACAGTCACGTTTTAAGTGCCCTGGCTTATTACACTGAAAGCACATGGGATCTTCTTTAAGATCTTTTCTTTTCTTGTGCTTGTTTGGAAGCCGGTTCCTTCTCATGAAGCGCTGGAATTTTCTGGTAAGTAGCGCAATTTCTGATTCTTTATCTGAGTCTTCATTCTCAGATAGGGCTGGAAAAGCTAGAGTTTTCTTTACTGGTTGCTCTTCTTATTTTGCCTTCTTTAACTTTGTTGGTTCCTTCATGAATCACCTCCAAGGAATGTCAAATGTCATATGCAGATTCACATATAGATATTCTGTTGAATTCATTTTGATCAATGGCACAATATAAGGCATTCATAGCCTTTGCATTTAAGTTTGCCATTTTCTTTTCTTCATCAGACCATAAGTTATAGTCTGCGGATGGAGATGTGTATGGATGCTCAACAATTTTCCATACAGCAAAGTCTATGGATTTGAGAAAGATAGCCATTCTACACTTCCAATATCCATAGTTGGAGCCATTGAAGAAGGGAGGACGAGATGCGTGTTGACCTTCAATATCACGAGCATAAGATGTAGATGCCATTTGTGCTGGAAGACTTGTTACGTCGAAACCAGCAAACCTGCTTTGATACCAAATGAAATTCCACTAGAGGGGGGGTGAATAGTGAAATTTGATAATGATCGATAAAATAAAATAATTAAGCAATAAGGCACAACACATAAAACACATAAGTTATACTGGTTCGGTCAATATCCAGACCTACATCCAGTCCCCAAGCAAACCACTTGAGATTCCACTATAACATCCGAGTTACCGGATAAATAGTACAACACCCTCTTCCCAAGAGGTCTTCTTCTCTCAACAGAGAAGGGCAACACCCTCTTCCACAGAGGTCTACTTCTTTAAACAAAGAAGGAGTACAGTGAATCAACAGAGTTACAATACTTCCTATAGAACCTTCAGAATGATATGAATGCACAAATGAAGGATTCTAAGAATGTTCTGTTTGTCACTCAGAGGATACTCTTTGTCAAAGAGCTGGACTTGACTTTTTCTCTTTTCTTTCTTTTTCTTTTTTTTTTTCTCTTTCTTTTTCAAGGCTCTCTTTTCAAATCACGAATAGAATATTTTTCTCTTTGTAAGCTCACACGTCTATTTCATTCCTCATGTTTGAATAGTTTATGTGTGTGTGTTTATATAGCTTATAAAAAGTAGTCGTTACATTTTGGAATTGTAACTTTTTGAAATATGAAATGTTATGTCTTTTCAAAAATATCTTTTAGAGAAGATCGAGAATGCCTTTTTCCAGAAGAGTAAGATAGAGGGTACACTAGTCGTTGTAGTGTTTTAGGTAATACATATTTTATGTAAGAAAGTCTATTTCTTACAATAGTACATTTGAACGTTGGGTTGTAGTTTTGTCTTTATTCTAATTAATGATTTGAGGTACATTAGTACTTCTTTACTTTAAATGAGTGTAAGTACTATGAGTGCTTTGAGATATTTATTTGTACATAGTCATGTCAAGTGTATTCTTTATGTAGTGTATTTTAAAGTCTCCAGAGAGAATGAGGATCAATAAAGAAGGTCGACATTCTTTGGGAAAGATATTTAGAAGGGATTTGTTACAGAAGGCATTTAATGCTTTGTAGAGAGAATGATAACTTCAAGTAAGTTGACATTCTATGGTTATGAGAAAAAGGTAACTAGAGTCCTTAAAAATTTTAATTTATTTTTCTTATGTAGCCGATTTTATGTTTTTGTCTTTTTCCTACATTCCTTTTTCATGTTGTCTTGTAAGGTACAATGACAAAATGTCTTTTTCATAAAAGGTTGTAAGAAGGTACAATTATTATATGACAAAATATCTTTTTCATAAAAGGTTGTAAGAAGGTACAATTATTATATGACAAAATATCTTTTTCATAAAAGGTTGTAAGAAGGTACACTTATTGGTTTTCAAAAAAGAAGCTTTTTGAAACTATCGTATACTTTTATGATATAGTATGTATGAATGAGTATGTAATATGCAAAATGCAAGTTCCTGAAGGTTCTGTTACATATGACTTTAAAGAAAAAAAAATCTTCATCTTGAGGTAGCCGATTTCTTCATTTGAGCTTTAGGAAAGCATGGCTCATCAAGCTTTTTCTTCAAGGAGTATGATTGCACCATAGTTGTACTTGAACAGGAAGTCTCCATCCTTATTGGGTGAGATATCCTTGCATCAAATACTCGTTAGATTTAAGGCAAAACATATTCAGTCATAATATAACATTATTTCAAGAGAACATATTATCATATCATATAAAATCGAATAAGACAGTGTATCATATTATGTGACATCAAAACCGAATTTCTCAACAACAACCACTGAGCAAAGATACAATAATTGAAAGTCAATAGTCTAAACCAATTTGACCTATATTGTTTGTGGAGTGGTTCATATGTGTTGCCAACACCATAGACTCTGAAGTTGTCTACATAGGTTGCTATGCCTAGAAAGTTATTTGAGAAATAGCCGATTAGATTAGAGGATGACATTAAAAAATGACTACTCTAGAAATAAAGAATGATTTCAAGAAAGGTTAAGAAAAATGTAAAAGAATGATCAAATGTGTAAACATGTGTGCTAGTTCAAGAACTAAACTCAGACTATGAGCTTAAAGTTTATTACAATTATAATGGCCATGTATATTACATTTATGAATGTAACCTTACTGAGTTTTAGACTTACTCACATTTGATTACAACTGTAGGACCGAGGAGCATTGTGAGAGGAAGGAAGTAACTCAGCTACTGGTGACTTGAAGTACTTTGAGCACTTTGTTTTATTTATGCATTTTATGTTTTGGACATGTATTTAAACTTTTATCTTGGATGGACATAGTTGGTATGAAATTTTTGTTAGTATGGATAGGCCTTTTGGTTATTTAAACCATGTTATGACATGCATATACAAAAAATTGACTTAGTTTTGAGGTTGTTTAGTAATTTTTCTTTGGAAAATGACTTCCACGAACTCAGACTCGAGATGTCTCAATTTGAGTCATTACAGATTATGATATCTCAAATGATCATGATTAATTTGTATTATTTTATTTATTCTTAGATGTTGGACATTTACTTACCATTTTTTCTATCATAATATAAAAAAAAATGACTAGTAGGGTGTGTGTTATCGAATTAGTGAAAACTGATAAACTAAATGACACAAACTTTCACATCTTGAAGAGGAAGATTCCTCTCGCTTTTACTCTAGAAGACATTGAAAATGTTTTAACCAAAAAGATACAGGACTCTAGAGAAGCTACTGCTAAGGAAAACAAAAATGCCTATAATAAATACAAAAAAGAAAACATACTAGCTAGGACTATTATACTCATTACATGGAAGATGACCTTATTAGGGTATTCAAGGATTACCCCACTGCTAAATCTATGTTTGAATCTATATCCACTAAGATGGCACTACCTTAAAAACTCATATTTAGATGCTCTTAGAGCAATATAATTCATGCAAAATGTAAGAAAGTGAAAATGTAATTGATCAGATGAACAAGATGCATGTGATGCCAAAAAACTTAGCAATAATTGGAAATGTAATCCCAGATTGAATGCAAATCTCAACCATCCTAAATAATCTACTATCTTTATGAAGGATAATTACAAATGTTCTTAGGCTGAACTCT
The DNA here is from genome assembly GCF_984573655.1 of Nuphar pumila. Taxonomy (NCBI): domain Eukaryota; kingdom Viridiplantae; phylum Streptophyta; class Magnoliopsida; order Nymphaeales; family Nymphaeaceae; genus Nuphar; species Nuphar pumila. The sequence continues at coordinate 29,654,780 of NC_143262.1, read as the reverse complement.
AAGAATTTGACCTTAAAAGCACTACCCACTCAATTAAAAATTGAGCAATAACATATGCAACAAGATTAGAAGAGTGAATTATAGTTCGCTAGAGATGATCTTATTAGTAGCTATGGACCACCTAGGCACCCCTAATTCAAGAAAAAACTATTTAAATATTTTGGCAAATTTGATAATAAAAAAGATCAAACATTCTGCAAACCGCAGGAAGCCGCTTCACAGGTAAAATGCTTCAAGTGTAGCAAACTTTAGCACTTCAAAAGATATTGTCGAAGTCGCTAAAACAACAACAACAACAATAGTCACAACAGATTGGCGAGAAAAATAAGAGGCGAAACCCACTGTGTGATATCAAAGTGCTTGTATACGGACCAATAACTTTTTGGATGGTAGATGAACTCAAGATCAATACATTAAATTGCCAAGATAAAGGAAGGGTAGTGTAGATAACTGAATACAAACCCAGAGAACTTTATTTGTATATGAGAAACAACACTTACTCTCTGATGTTATGAATATTGAAACATATTGTATTGAAGTCTCAGGGGATAATGTCTTGTTGACTGGTGTTCTATTTATGCCATCCATGTGATAGAATCTGGTGTTTGTTCCTGTCCCGATTAATAAAGGATTTGAAGTTAGGTTTGTCCCATGAAAAACTATGGAAAGCATAATCAGGTCAAGTTTGAAGGGTGCTTTGACAAAGATGATGGATTTTTAAACTTCATATTTCTAATTTGAATAAAATTGCATCATCTTTCACTTATATTGATAGTGTTTTTAATGTTGATATAAATATATGTCACCAAAGACTTGGACATATTAGTCTAAATAAAATGAAGAAACTTGTAAAACTAAATTTAATGTCTGGTTTTGAAGAAACATCTTTTCATATATATGAATAATGTATTCATGGAAAATAGCAACAAAACCATTTTTAACTGAAGTAATTAGAGTATCTAAAATGGTAGAAATCATTCATTCAGACATTTGTGAAACTTTTAGAATCCATCATATAGGAATGTAATATTTTATAACTTTTATTGATGATTACTCAAGATATAGTTACATATATCATATATCACATAAATCCGAGGTATTAGTGAAATTTAAAGAATATCATCAAGAAGTTGAAACTTGACTTAGAAGGAGAATTAAGGTCTGACCGAGGAGGAGAATATGCTTCAAATAAATTTTTTGAATATTGTAAAAAGAATATAATTAAACATCATAGAACAATACCTAAAACACCACAACAAAATGGTATAACAAAAAGATATAATAGGACACTTCTTGATATGGTAAGATCAATGTTGTCTCATGCTTTATTATCCAAGGTATTTTGGAGAGAAGCTATTCACATTGCTACATATGTTTTGAATAAAGTTTTATGTAATGCCATTGTTTATACACCCTATAAATTATGGACTAAAAGAAAACCAGACCTAAGTTATCTTCGAAGATGGGGTTTAGTAGCACACATAAAAATTACAAATCAATCAAGAGATAAACTAGATAGTAGATATATAAGATTCACATTTATTGGATATCCCAAAGAATCCAAAGGATGTGGATTTTATCATCCTGATGAGAATTTATTTGAAAGTAGAGACATTGTATTTTTGAAAGAGCAAAACATGAAACCAGTTATCTCCAAAATAAATGAAGATGATATATATAATCTCATCTATGACTTTGATAATTCTCTAGAATAGTTAGGTAATGATGAACCAAATGTTAATGATCTTTCAACTTCATATCAGACATAAGTTGACCACAAAAGGTCAAGAGCTCCTCTTTCATATCTAAATGACTACTATATTTACCTATCAGAGGAACTAAGTTACTTGATAGACTTTGATGACAAAAAAGATAACATATATAATCAGGCAATTAACTCACTTGAATCAACAGACTGGATAAAAGTCATGGATGAAAAAATTATGTCCATTGAGAAAAACCAAGCATGAAAACTGACTTTTCTACATGAGGAAAGGAAATTCATTGGATGCAAGTAAATATTAAGAAAGAAATCTAAGTCTTACGGTAGTATAGAAAAATTTAAAGCTAGACTAGTAGCTAAAGAATCTCAAAGAGAAGGGTTAGACTATGTTGATATATATTCATCAGTTGATAAATTTGTTTTTATAAGAATAATATGAAATTCCACTATAGGGGGGGTGAATAGTGAAATACGATACAGATCGATAAAATAAAATAATTAGGCAATAAGGCACAACACATAAAACACATAATTTATACTGGTTCGGTCAAAACCCAGACCTACATCCAGTCCCCAAGCAAACCACTTGAGCTTTCCACTATAACATCCGAGTCACCGGATAAATAGTACAACACCCTCTTCCTCAGAGGTCTTCTTCTCTCAACAGAGAAGGGGCACACCCTCTTCCACAGAGGTCTTCTTCTCTCAACAGAGAAGGACAACACCCTCTTACACAAAGGTCTTCTTCTCTCAACAGAGAAGGGCAACATCCTCTTTCTCAGAGGTCTACTTCTTTCAACAAAGAAGGAATACAGTGAATAACAGAAAGTTACAATACTTCCTATAGAACCTTCAGAATGATATGAATGCACGAATGAAGGATTCTCAGAATGTTCTGTTCTTTTCACTCAGAGGATACTCTTTGTCAAAGAGCTATACTTGACTTTTTCTCTTTTCTTTCTTTTCTTTTTCTCTTTCTTTTTCAAGGCTCTCTTTTTAAATATCGAATAGGAATTTTTCTCGTTGTAAGCTCACATGTCCATAACATGTTGAATAGTTTATTTGAGTGTGTTTATATAGCTTTTAAAAAAGTAGTCGTTACTTTTTGAAATCGTAGCCTTTTTGAGATGTGAAATGTTAAGTCATTTCAAAAACATCTTTAGAGAAATTCGAGAAAGTCTTTTTTCCATAAAAGTAAAATATAGGGTACACTAGTCGTTGTAATATTTTAGGTAATATATATTTTATGTAAAAAGTCTATTTCTTACAATAGTACATTGAACGTTGGATTGTAGGCTGTCATGTAGTTTTGTCTTTATCCTAATTAATGATTTGTGGTACATAGGTACTTCTTTACTTTAAATGAGTGTAAGTACAATAAATGCTTTGAGATATTTATTTGTACATAGTCATGTCAAGAGTTTTCTTTATGTTGTGTTTTTCAAAGTCTATAGAGAAAATGAAGACTACAAGTAAGTCGACATTCTTGAGAAGGATATTTAACAAGGATTCTTTACAGAAGGTATTTAATGCTATACAAAGAGAATGATGACTTCAAGTAAGTCGACATTCTATGAGTTTGTAAAAAGGTAACTAGAGTCTTTTCAAAACCAATATTATATTTGTTTTCTTTGTGTAGCCGATTTCATGTTTTGTCTTTTTCCTATCTTTGAAATCCTTTCTTTAAAGAAGGTAACTAGAGTCTTTTCAAAACCAATATTATATTTGTTTTCTTTGTGTAGCCGATTTTATGTTTTGTCTTTTTCCTATATTTGAAATCATTTCTTTTCATGTTGTCTTGTATATGATGTAAGGTACAATTATTACATTTTGAAATCATGTCAAAGTACCTTTTTCATAAAGGGTTGTAAGAAGGTACAATTATTTGTTTTCAAAAAGGAGCTTTTTGAAACTATCGTATACTTTTATGAAATAGCTTTTATGAGTGAGTATGTAATATGCAATATGCATCCTTCTGAAGGTTTTGTTACATATGACTCTAAAGAAGAAAAAAATCTTCAACTTGAGGAAGCCGATCTCTTTTAGATGGTCTTTAGGAGTGCATGGCTCAACAAGCTTTTTCTTCAAGGAGTATGATTGCATCATAGTTGTACTTGAACAGGAGGTCTCCATCCTTTTTGAGTGAGATATCCTTGCATCAAATACTCGTTAGATATATGGCAAAACATATCCAGTCATTATATAACATTTTTCAAGAAGACATATTATCATATCATATGAAATCAAATAAGACAGTGTATCATATTATGTGACATCAAAACAGAGTTTCTCAACATTCTCCCCCTTTTTTATAATGACAAAATATGCTCCCCCTGTCAAAAAGACATTATGCATAGAAATAATAATATCATAAAATTTTGAAAAATGTTTAAAGAGAGAGTATTTCTCCAATAATGGAGACAGGTTTTCTCCCCCTTTGTCATGGACAAAAAAGAAGGGATCAGATTAAGAGAGTTATTACATACCAAAAAAAATGTACAGTTATTACAGACCAAAATTAATTAAAAGTTATTACAGACCAAATAAAGTACAGCTAGTACAGTCTAAAAGATAAGTTGTTGGATGTTGGAGCATCTTCATCAGAGCCGGGAAGGTGCAGGGACCTTAGATTGAAGGAAGTAGCATCGAGGACCTGAGAGAGATAGAGGATAACTTCGTTTTGAAGGGGTACTTTGAAGTATTTTAGAATGAGAGTTATAAAACACCCGAAAAGAAGAGGCTGAAATTTTTGATAACGAATAAAAAGGTCGAAAAGAATGTTGAACCAGTTTATCGGAGTAGAAGAAAAAATTGCGTAGAGAAGGAGAGAGATTTTTCTTGGTACTAATCTCTTGCATGGAAGCTTGGGATATATATTGTGGAGAAGAATCTAGGCAAGCAGTTGAGCATGTGGTTGGAGATTCCTCATGTGCCAGAGAAGTTGTGAGCAGTTGGTACAGAGAAGAATTTTTTGAAGCACTGAGCGGTCGAGTGGTACGATGTTGTTGAGGTCTGTGCCGGTGGAAGGAAGGTTTAGAATTCTACCTAGGTCGGAAGCATCGAAGAAAATCAGTTGTCCTCGGACTTTGCTGGTGATGGAAGTTTGCTCATGATCAGAGGAAAATTTTGTGTAGAATAGTCGAACGAGTTTAGGATAGTAGGCAGCTTGGGATGAAGATCCTAGTAGGTGTTTGAGTTCGGGGAGAGATCTGTCTAGGTCAAATAACATGAAGTCTTCATAGTGAACCAACTTACCTTCATGAATTGGGCGAGAGCAAAGTAAGTTGTAGTCGTGAAAAAGATCTGGATACCTTAGATCGGCGGCAGTGATTACCTTGTTTGAGGAGGAAGCCATTGCAAAAGGAGTTGAGAGAGTAGGAACAAGTTTGAAAGTATGTATGAAGATAGTGGGATACGAATGGTATTGGTGAGGAATAAACCAATCGATTAAATAGAAGAAATAAAATAATTGTGATAAGAATTGAATGACAATGGAAGTGAATGATTTTTGGATTGTAGTTTGAATAAGGAAATTCGTGAGTTGTAAGTTAAGTGGCTTGTGAATGACAAATCAAATCAATGGTGAAAGATAGTGTATTATATTAGTGAAGAATGACAAGGTTTCTAAATAATTGTTCAAATTTTCTATGGGCGAGTTTCTTGAATAGTGAGAAGTGTCATGAATTGAGTATGGAGTGTCATATTACAAGAGAAAGAGAGAATGATTCAAGAGTTTTTAAAGATTTTCGTGAAGCTTATGAAGAATAGAGAGTGAATAATGGCCTAATAAGAACAAACAACTTTTTCAAGAATTTACTTTATGTGAAAGCATTCCAAAATCGTGAAGAGGGGGTTTGGAATAAGACAAACATGAGAATATGAGGAAATGCAATAATTTCTTATTTAAGAAGTGTATATTTTGATATACGTGAAAGGAGTGTGAATAGATATAAAGGAGGGTGATACGGATATGTGAAGAAATGAGAGTGGTCATAAAGGACACAAATCACTTGAAGTTGGATAGGAGATGTATGACATAAAGTGGAGTGAAGGACAAGGTTTTAATGAATCTCGATTGGAGAGAGATATAAAATATATGAGAGAGTCATGGTCACGGATGAAAAGGAACTTCGTATAATGTAGAGAGAGAGAGAGATAAAAAGGTGATACAAATCGTACTTATGAGTGGAGTACAAGTTTTTGAAAAGAGGATTTTACAACACTTTTTCGTAAAAGATGTAAAGCATGAAGAGATGATAATAGATTGTTCTTAGGCTATGATATAATAGATGATATAGTAAAAATTTTACGTGAAATATAACAACTTAAAAGGTGGTACGAGAGGATAATCAATTGAATTTTTCATGAAAGGCATTAATATCTTAGTGAAGTGTCTCGATAGGAGGAAAAGGAAGACATGATAGAAATAGAGTGTACGTAATATATGATATAACAAATAATATAGTAAACATTATACGTAAAAACATAGCAACTAGATCTTTAGAAGAAGGTAAAAAGAACAAAAAAAAATAATCATTCGGTTTTGACTAAAATTTGAAAAGCAAGATTTCTCATAAAATAATATGTTATCATGTTGAAAGTGAATCAACTTATCGTAAGAGAAGTTTTCACAAAAGGACAAAAATAATAAATGAGTTATGAGATGAGTGATGTGAACAATGTCATGATAGCTTTTAATATAATTAGTTCTTATGGATATGAGTGAAAGGAGATAGGACAAGGAGTCATTATGGATGTGTACTTGAAAGATGACAAGTTGAAAGACATAAAGAATGTGTCTTATAAGAGTTTAGAGTATACGTGAATATGGAAACCTAGTTTGACTAACAAAAAATCGATAAGAAGAAAAAAACTTTTAAAATAAGATTTTAACAAAACTTATAAGTATTATAATAAGTGTGATTAATTTATAAGTCACTTAGTTTGCATATTCCTAGTTCTCTTCTAATTCGTGTAAAGTCTTCATGTTTCAATGGTTTAGTGAATATGTCTGCTAACTGTTGATTAGTGGGTATGGATTCGAGTTTAATTATGTTGTTTAAGACTTGTTCTCTTAAGAAGTGGTGTCTTATTTGAATGTGCTTAGTTCGTGAGTGTAAAATAGGATTCTTAGATAAGTTTATAGCATTAGTATTATCACAGAAAATAGTTGTGTTTTCAAAATTTAAACCAAAATCTTTTAAGGTTTGTTTCATCCAGATAACTTGTGTACAAGCTAGGCTAGCAGCAATGTATTCAACTTCAGTAGTTGATAAGGATACACAGTTTTGTTTCTTACTGAACCATGATACTAGTGAGTGCCCTAGCATATGACATGTTCCACTTGTGCTTTTTCTGTCAGATTTACTTCCAGCAAAGTCAGCATCGCTGTATGAGATTAGATCAAATGTAGAGGATTTTGAATAGAATAATCCAAAATCAACTGTCTTTTAAATATCTCATTATTCTTTTTACAGCTTTAAGATGTGATTCTTTTGGATTTGACTAAAATCTAGCACACAAGCAAACACTGAACATGATATCTGGATGACTAGCAGTTAAATAGAGAAGTGATCCTATCATACCTCGGTATACCTTTGTATCAACAGACTTACCATCTTCATCTTTGTCCAAAACAGTAGTAGTGCTCATAGGAGTAGTTTTTGAAGCAGTTGAGTTCATGTTGAACCTCTTCAGAAGTTCACGAGCATACTTAGATTGATTGATGAAAACTCCATCCTTGGTTTGCTTAATATGCAGTCCAAGAAAGTAGGTGAGTTCTCCCATCATACTCATTTCAAATTCTTTCTGCATGGACTTAGAAAATTCTTCACAAAGAGTGTTGTTAGTAGATCCAAAGATGATATCGTCTACATATATTTGAACAATTAGGGTATGATTATTCACTATTTTTACAAATAATATAGAGTCTGCTTTGCCTACAGAAAAACCAGTTTTTAACAAAAAGGTTTTAAGTCTATCATACCAAGCACGATGTGCTTGTTTTAATCCATATAAAGCACGTTTGAGTTTGAAAACGTGATCCGGATATTGTTCATTTTCAAATCCTGGAGGTTGTTTTACATAAACTTCTTCATTTATAAAACCATTTAGAAAAGCACTTTTAACATCCATTTGATATAGTTTAAAATCCATATAGCTTGCATAAGCTAAAAACATCCTAATAGATTCAAGTCTAGCAACAGGAGCAAAAGTTTCATCAAAATCAATACTTTCTTCCTGGTTGTATCATTGAGCTACTAGTCTTGCCTTGTTTCTTATAACATTACCTGTTTCATCTAGCTTGTTTCTGAAGATCCATCTTGTCCCAATGATCTGATGATCCTTTGGTCTTGGTACAAGATCCCAAACTTCATTCCTTTGGAATTGATTCAGTTCTTCAGTCATGGCTAGCATCCAGAACTCATCAATGATGGCTTTATCAATCTTCTTTGGTTCAAGTTGAGAAATGAAAGCCATGTTTGCAATCCGTTCTAGCTGAGCTCTAGTTTGAACCCCCTTTGTCAGGTCTCCCAAAATCTGCTTTTGAGGATGATCTTTGATATCGACAAATGTTCTTTGATGATCATCTTCAATAGACTTAGCTGCGTTATCTAAAAATAAATCTGTACTTTTAACATCATCATCGTTACTTCGCTCATGAACAGATTGATCAATAGATTCACAAAAACTAACATGCATAGATTCTTCAATAGTATTAGAACTCTTATTGAAAACTCTGTATGCTTTACTATGACTTGAATATCCTAAGAATATGCCTTCAACGGATTTAGCATCAAATTTATCCAGGCTATCTTTTGTGTTTAGGATAAAGCATTTACATCCAAAGACTTTGAAATAGTCTATTCTTGGAGTCCTGTCATAGAATAATTCATAGGGAGTTTTATTTAATAAGGGTCTAATGAAAACTCTATTTGTTATGTAGCATGCAGTGTTAACAGCTTCTGCCCAAAAAGATTTAGCAAGATTATTGTGTTGGAGCATAGTTCTAGCAGATTCCTGAAGGGTTCTATTCTTTCTTTCTACTACACCATTTTGTGGTGCAGCTCTAGGAAAGGCAAAGTTATGAGAAATGACATGCAAGTTACAAAAATTTACAAAGAGTTCATTTTCAAATTCTCCTCCATGATCACTACGGATTTTCACAATAGAACAAGATTTTTCATTTTGTAATTTTTTACATAAGATTTCAAATTGACAAAACGTGTCACTTTTGTTTTTCAAAAATATTGCCCAAGTAAATCTTGAGTAGTCATCTACAATAACAAAAACGTATTTATTGTGATTATGACTAGCTACTCTAGAAGGACCAAAAAGATCCAGGTGGAGAAGCTCTAAAGGTCTTTTGCTTGAAATGATATTTTTTGATTTGAAAGATGATTTTGACAGTTTTCCTAATTGACATGCATCACAAAAATAATCCTTTTTAAAAGATATTTTGGGTAACCCACGTACTAACTTATCTTTAGCTAATTTAGACATGTACTTAGAGTTGACATGACCCATTCTCATGTGCCATAAATGTTGTGAGTCATTATTAGCTATGAGGCAATGTTCTGTGATGTTTTCTAGGTATAGTTCATATATATTATTCTTTCTTATACCTTTTAAGATGATGTTTTCGTTGGTGTCTGTTATAAGGCATGCATCATGATTAAAGCTAACATTATAACCTGCGTCACACATTTGACTGATACTTAGGAGGTTATGTTTTAAGCCTTTAACAAGTAGAACGTCTTTGATAAGAGGTTTATCTATGTTACCAATATTACCAATACCAATTATCAAACCTTTGTTGTTATCTCCAAAGGTGACGGTTCCTCATTCTTTATGATGAAGAACAACAAAAAGGTCTGGATGTCCTGTCATGTGCTTTGAACATCCACTATCTAGTATCCATCTGTTCTTCTTTGGAGCCTGCAAAACATTAAGTAAATCTTTTTTTTGGTACCCAATCGGGTTCTTTTTTGTTAGACTTTGGAACCCATATCCATTTTGATTTGGGTTTGTCTACAGCTTTAGAGGAGTTCAAAGAATTAAAATTATAGTACTCCTTTTTAGGTTCAGAAGAACCTTTCACAAAAGTGATCTTTTGATTCATACAAGAAGGCTTGTTGAAATGAGAGTAGCCAATACCATTCTTGTAGAAAGAGACTTTCTGAGAGGATAAGAGTTTATCCAAGTTCTCTTTTCCTTTAGTAAACTTAAAAACCGTTTTCATGAGGTTCTCAGTTTTACTTTTTAATTCTGAAATTTCTACTTGCAGATTTTTAGTTTTGGAGCTAGTAGAAGAGATTTCAGAAGTAAGCATAAAATTTTTCTTTTTCAACTCAGAGTTTTCACTGCTGAGTTTTTCATTTTTCTGAGAAAGCTCTAAATTTTCAGATTTTAAAGTTTTATTTTTGAAGCTTAATTTTCTAGATTCTTCAAATAGTTCTTGAAAAGCATCTAGAAGTTCTTCAAAGGAAAAATCAAAAATTTCACTTACAGAACTTTCGTTTGTCATGAAGCACATATTTGCAGTTTCGGCTTCATCATCACTTGACTCTTCACTGGTGGATGGTTCTGAGTCATCCCATTGAGCATGCAGAGCCTTTTTCTTGAAGAACCTCTTCTTTGGTTCCTCGGTCTTGGACTTTCTTTTGAGAAGGGGACAGTCACGCCTCAAGTGACCTGGCTTATTACACTGATAGCACATGGGATCTTTCTTAGGATCTTTTCTTTCCTTGTGCTTGTTTGGAAGTCGGTTCCTTCTCATGAAGCGCTGAAATTTTCTGGTTAGTAGTGCAATTTCGGATTCTTTATCTGAGTTTTCATTCTCAGATAGAGCTGGGAAAGCTAGAGTTTTCTTTACCGGTTGTTCCTCTTCCCTTCTTTCTTTCATGTGGACTTCATAGGCCATAAGATTGCCTATTAAGTCGTCCAGAGTAAGTTTAGATAAATCTTGAGCTTCTTCAATAGCTGTAGTCATTTTCTCCCAATCAGTTGTGAGAGATCTCAAGATTTTCTTCACCTTTTCTGTCTGGGAATATGTTACACCCAGAGATTTCAGATCGTTGGTGATGTTAGTGAATCTGGTAAACATCTCTGTGATGGGTTCATTTTTTTTCATTTTGAACAACTCATATTTTCTGACAAGAGATGAGATTTTGGCTTCTTTCACTTTGTTGGTTCCTTCATGAATAACCTCTAAAGAATGCCAAATATCATATGCAGATTCACATATAGATATTTTATTGAATTCGTTCTGATCAATGGCACAATATAAGGCATTCATAGCCTTTGCATTTAGGTTTGCCATTTTCTTTTTGTTCATCAGACCATAAGTTATAGTCTGCGGATGAAGATGTGTATGGATGCTCAACAATTTTCCATACAGCAAAATCTATGGATTTAAGAAATATAGCCATTCTGCACTTCCAGTATCCATAGTTGGAGCCGTTGAAGAAAGGAGGACGAGATGCGTGTTGACTTTCAAAATCACGAGCATAAGAGGTAGATGCCATTTGTGCTGGAAGACTTGTTATGTCGAAACCAGCAAACCTGCTCTGATACCAAATGAAATTCCACTAAAGGGGGGGTGAATAGTGAAATACGATACAGTTCGATAAAATAAAATAATCAGGCAATAAGGCACAACACATAAAACACAGAATTTATACTGGTTCGGTCAAAACCCAGACCTACATCCAGTCCCCAAGCAAACCACTTGAGCTTTCCACTATAACATCCGAGTCACCGGATAAATAGTACAACACCCTCTTCCTCAGAGGTCTTCTTCTCTCAATAGAGAAGGGGCACACCCTCTTCCACAGAGGTCTTTTTCTCTCAACAGAGAAGGACAACACCCTCTTACACAAAGGTCTTCTTCTCTCAACAGAGAAGGGCAACACCCTCTTTCTCAGAGGTCTACTTCTTTCAACAAAGAAGGAATACAATGAATAACAGAAAGTTACAATACTTCCTATAGAACCTTCAGAATGATATGAATGCACGAATGAAGGATTCTCAGAATGTTCTGTTCTTTTCACTCAGAGGATACTCTTTGTCAAAGAGCTATACTTGACTTTTTCTCTTTTCTTTCTTTTCTTTTTCTCTTTCTTTTTCAAGGCTCTCTTTTTAAATATCGAATAGGAATTTTTCTCGTTGTAAGCTCACATGTCCATAACATGTTGAATAGTTTATTTGAGTGTGTTTATATAGCTTTTAAAAAAGTAGTCGTTACTTTTTGAAATTGTAGCCTTTTTGAGATGTGAAATGTTAAGTCATTTCAAAAACATCTTTAGAGAAATTCGAGAAAGTCTTTTTTCCATAAAAGTAAAATATAGGGTACACTAGTCGTTGTAATATTTTAGGTAATATATATTTTATGTAAAAAGTCTATTTCTTACAATAGTACATTGAACGTTGGATTGTAGGCTGTCATGTAGTTTTGTCTTTATCCTAATTAATGATTTGTGGTACATAGGTACTTCTTTACTTTAAATGAGTGTAAGTACAATAAATGCTTTGAGATATTTATTTGTACATAGTCATGTCAAGAGTTTTCTTTATGTTGTGTTTTTCAAAGTCTATAGAGAGGATGAAGACTACAAGTAAGTCGACATTCTTGAGAAGGATATTTAACAAGGATTCTTTACAGAAGGTATTTAATGCTATACAAAGAGAATGATGACTTCAAGTAAGTCGACATTCTATGAGTTTGTAAAAAGGTAACTAGAGTCTTTTCAAAACCAATATTATATTTGTTTTCTTTGTGTAGCCGATTTCATGTTTTGTCTTTTTCCTATCTTTGAAATCCTTTCTTTAAAGAAGGTAACTAGAGTCTTTTCAAAACCAATATTATATTTGTTTTCTTTGTGTAGCCGATTTCATGTTTTGTCTTTTTCCTATATTTGAAATTATTTCTTTTCATGTTGTCTTGTATATGATGTAAGGTACAATTATTACATTTTGAAATCATGTCAAAGTACATTTTTCATAAAGGGTTGTAAGAAGGTACAATTATTTGTTTTCAAAAAGGAGCTTTTTGAAACTATCATATACTTTTATGAAATAGCTTTTATGAGTGAGTATGTAATATGCAATATGCATCCTTCTGAAGGTTTTGTTACATATGACTCTAAAGAAGAAAAAATCTTCAACTTGAGGAAGCCGATCTCTTTTAGATGGTCTTTAGGAGTGCATGGCTCAACAAGCTTTTTCTTCAAGGAGTATGATTGCATCATAGTTGTACTTGAACAGGAGGTCTCCATCCTTTTTGAGTGAGATATCCTTGCATCAAATACTCGTTAGATATATGGCAAAACATATCCAGTCATTATATAACATTTTTCAAGAAGACATATTATCATATCACATGAAATCAAATAAGACAGTGTATCATATTATGTGACATCAAAACAAAGTTTCTCAACATAATATTGGCTATTATAGCATATTATGATTTAGATCTACATCAGATGGATGTTAAATCCACATTCCTAAATAGTGCTCTTAAAGAAACCATCTTTATGGATCAGTCTGAAGGATATATTGTTAAAGGCCAAGAGGATAAAGTGCGTATGATGAAAAATCCTTATACAGACTTAAACAATCACCACGACAGTAGTACTTAAAGTTTCATAAGATAATTACTATACTGAGATTTGTGTTAAATAGATTTTTCCACTATGTTTATATTTATAAAAGTGAGAGAAATTTTTTTGCTATTTCTTTATATGTAGATGATATTCTTTTGACTGAAAACAATAATGAAATGACTGTCAAAACCAAGTCATTGTTAAATTCTCAATTTGAAATAAAAGACAGTGTTTTTGAAATTAAAATGACTCGAAACAAAAAATCTAAACTTTTGAGTTTTAATCAAGAAAGATATATCAATTATATACTTAAAAAGTTTAGAATAAGTAATTGAAAGCTAGTTAAAACCCCATAGTCAAAGGGGTAAAACTAAGTAAAAATAATTGCTCGAATTGAGAACAAGAATGTTTGAACATCTCTTATGCACAAGTTGTTGAAAGCTTGATGTATGTTATGTTATGTATGAGTCCTAATATTAGATTTATTATTGGCCTCATTAGTTGCTACCAAAGTAATCATGATTGGCATTACTGACAAGCAATAAAAAGAATTTTTGGATATCTGAAAGGGATAAAAAATTTGCAATTGAGTTTTCAAGCAGATAACTTATAACTAACTGAATATTATGATGTTGATTTTGCTGGTAGTAGAAATGATAATAAATCCACTTTTGGATATATTTTTTGCTTTAGAAGAGGTGTTTCTTGGTCATGTAAGAAACAAGGTTGTGTAGCTCAGCATACCTAAGAAGTTGGGTATGTTGCATGCAATGCTATTGTCACTTTTGTCATTTTGATAAGTTGTTTCATCAATAATTTGAAGCATGATATAACCAATGGGTCAGTGTAAATTTTTTGTGACAATCAAACAACTATTACTTTTATGAAGAGTGAAACATGTAATTCTAAAACCAAATACATAATGGTGAAATATCACTATATTTATGACATGAATGAAAAAAATAAAATTATAGTCAATTACTTGTCTACTGCTGATATGATTGTTGATCCTTTAATTAAGTCATATCTAAAAAAGTTTTTTCAAAAGATGTATCATGTATGAAATTAAGATATATCTACTTAAGACATCTAATTGGATTGGTAAAAGAAAAAATACAAAAGATTTTTTTTAAGTGAAAGAATCCAAATCATGCATCATGATTTGGCTTGCATGGCCAAGTGAGAGATGTTAGTCATATATGGCAACCAAGGTGGCAATGTTGTCCCTTGCATGCATGGGTCCATGTGTTAAGGAGAGAGTAGGTCTCACTCTCATATAAAAAAAATATTCAAAACTTATTACAAAAAGTCAAAATCAGATTTCATTTTTTTATATGAATATCAAATTTCATGGATTAAATCTAATTCATGGGCAGAAAAATGGCTACCCAAGGGAGGAACATAATTTTTTCCTGGCCTGTGTACACAGAAGAGATCATTGAAAGATGAAATCCCTTTGATAGCAGGCCGTTTCCTAAATCTCTCTCTCTCTCTCTCTCTCTCTCACACACACACACAGAACGTTCCCCAAGCAACATTTTTTAGGTGTACAACCATGATTTTATGCACGTACTACGTGGTGGTAAGTTTTGGGGTTTTACAATCACCACCATTAGAAGATATTAGCCAAAGCTGCCTTTTTAATGGAGGGTTTAGATCCGAGAAGCGAGCAATCACCTTTCAAACCAAAAAAAGAACAATTTTACCATCACCTTTCAACCAGAAAAAAATACTATTTCACCTACAGTAAATTTAGGCAACTCCCCCCCAAAAAAAGAAAACAATGTTTCCCTAATAAGTTTTGGCAACAAACTACCAAAAACAAGAATTTTACTTTTTTAATTCTTTAAAATCAGGATTAGGTTAACACATGCTACATTCTTGAAAAAGAGTTTTGCCCCTAATATTATGAGATGCACGTTACATATCCGAGAGTTGCCCCCCAAACGGGGTTGTCATAGTGGGGTTGGGTCTTGGCTATCAGATGGGTGGTCAAGGTTCGAATCTTGTAGGTGTCACCTCCTTGCATAAGCCAATGCCCAACATAGAGGTTCTGGAAGCAAGGTCCCTGCCACGGAGTTTTCCCCCTCGGGGTCATTCTATGATCTCCCTAAAAAAAAAACAATGAGTTTTAGAAAACTGACAGAAGAACCACACCCTCAACTCATCATTTTGTAAATGTTCATAACAGATTATTTGCTTTTTAAAATAGGAAAAGAGAAATCATTCAACTGTTTTTCTGGAGTCCAGATAGGGTGCAATCACATGGCACCAAATTTGTGCATTAAGCACCTGATTGCCCTCCATCAGGCCTTGGGTTCCACAACTGACAGCCCTGTCCCCAAGATGGAGGGTGATCAGGTGCTTAATATACAAATATTTGTGCAACCATATTGCACCTGATCTTTTAGCATTTTTCTGTCTCTCGTTTATAGGAAAGGCTAACCACATTTCGAAAGATGTTTTCTACTTAGAAAAAAAAAAGGTCCTCTAAACATGGCTGTGAACAACCTCTATCGTTTTACAGTAGTGGAGTTCCAACCCACATCCCATGGCCCATGGTAACAGCCAGTCCGACCCGGCTGACCAGTTGTAGCAACCCAATTTGGTGCCCAAGGCTGACCAGTTGGACCATTGGATCACTTGAACCTGACTCATATGTAAGTCATAGGTCTTATGAGACTTGGGCAAAAAAGCCTGGCCCAAATTTTGTTTGCATGAGTTGGGTTGGATTCGCGCACCAGACTTCACAACCCGCTGCTCACACCTACCCATATTTATATCAGGAACTGGTGGATTAGGAGAGCATCCTCTGCCTACTTGGACCCTGATCCAAACTGCGACCAGATCCAAATATTTTAAAACTTATAAGAGCTAAGACTCAAACGATTAAGCTCCAACAAATTTAACATGTACATGCTGGAAAACATCTTATGAAGTGGTTGGCGAGGATCTTTTTTTTTTAGATTAGCAAGCTGGGTTAGGCAGAGACAGAGTTTTTAGTTACAGATCATTTGGATCGGGATACCTTTCTGGAGACATGTCTTTCCGGATTCCATCACAATCAAGGAAGCAAAACCGAGCTAGGCTGAATGCAGTATAGTTCTGGTCTCTGCCTAACGTGCCTGCACTGAAATCTTGGATAATTAGAGAACTGATCAAACATCAATATCCACAATATTCTTCTTCGTTGTATTCATCCCTGCACTGCACATCTCTCTCTCTCTCTCTCATGCAGCATTGGGCATAGTGTGTAGAGAAATTAAGATAACAAAAAATATGTGAAAACAATATAGGATCTAACAAAGGCACAATCAAATCACAACACAAGGGTTTACGTGGTTCGGTCAACACGACCTACATCCACGTGACACAGAGAGAATAATCCACTATAATGAAAGTAGAGAGTACAATGTAGAGAGTACAACGTCCAATAGCTTGCCCAAAGCTAAAGATAATAACAACAAAGAAATCACAGGAAGAAATGAATACAAGATTACCTCTCGGGTGCACAACCCGAGTCAAAACCCACACCACAACCAACACCTCTCTCTGAGGATCAATGCGTGGTGACGAACCTTCTTCCTTCCTTTTCTTCTTTCTACTCTCTCTCTCTTACTTCTTCTCTCTCTGCATATTGCACACAACCACTCTTCCCTTCTCCCTCCAGCACACAGCCTCTGCACCCCTATTTATAGATGGCATAGAGTCTTCTAGATATGAACCTTCTAGACTCATTCCAGAAACCGAAGGGGTTTTAATCCTTTAACTTCCTGCATTAATGGGAGTTAGGTGGCTATTCCACTTCCCCACATCATTAATGAGGGGATAGGGCTGACCCTTCAACTTCTCCTGCATTAATGACAAGTGGGTGGCTAATCCACTTCCCCACACCAATAATGAGGGATAGGACTGAACCCAACATAGTGTGGTGTCTCGTTGCACGGGAGCGTCGCATGCTTTCGGTCTCCCGTGATTAGAGGCTATGCCCTCTTGTTACACGTCTTTATATCTTAGACAATATTACTATTATCCAAAAGGGTCTAAATTAAAGAGTGGAGATGATGGACAGGCTTTTTAAAATTTAGCAAAAAAATCTTATTTTTGTTCTAATTCTCTTTATTTCTGCTCATCTGGTAAGGGAGACTTGTGAATGTCACCAAGTTGGTGGGATGTCAAAAGTTTGAAAGCCAAGGGTGACATCCTTTGTTGCAAGGTCGAAGTTGGGTATACTCTCGAAGCTCGAGGACCTCAAGGTTTTTACCAATTAGAGGCCGGCAAATGTGTGACCGGTGATGGCGGTTTTTCTCTAGGATTATCCAAAAAAAATCTCTTGATTTTTTAAAAAACTTCATAGAATATATAAAAGAGACAAGTGAGAGAGAGAGAGAGAGAAAAGGATAAGAGTTAATTGCTATATTTTTATCTAATTATTCTAATTCTTGCTTTGTTTAGAAAGCCATATATAAATGTTATTTACAAAAAATAGTCCTTTTAACAAAAAAATAATAATAGATAGACCAGATAAATGACGCATCCCCTCTTGCCTCGCATGCCTATCCTTCAACCATCAAGTGGATGACATGCATGCCCATCTATGAATCATTAAGTGGAAAACATAAAGTCCTCCAATGTGGATGTCCTACAAATTATAAAAGCAAAAAATAAAAGAAAAAGTAAGGTGCCCACAACTTCTAGTGGGCATCATCATTAGAGCCATTGTGTTACATGCTTTCTGCATCTCAATTAACAATGAACTCATAACAGGTTATTCCCTTTCCTACATTTTTTCATTACATAATGCATGAGAGATATAATGATATTCAGCCCTTTTGTGGTGCTAATGTCAGACGTGTGCACGTGCATATCTCCATGTATGGTCATGCATGACATTGGTGAATTTTTTATTACTTCAAATAAAGCCTAATAGATAGAGCTTTATTAATAAAAACAATACATATGTGAAGATTCATTCGAAGAAATTAGTTAGTCCCTTTGTTTTTCTGGTAGGCTTTCGATTAATGCTCTCCCCCCTCTTGATTGGTATTGCCGTTGCTTTCCTTTTTTTAATTATTTTATCATGAAGCATTCATTTTTTAATTATTTTATCATGAAGGTTTTCTTCTTTTTTTTTCTCTTTGGAGAAATTTTGAAACGAAGTTACCAAAGGTTTTCTAAATTGGTCTTGCCATTGTTGTTATGTAACTTTTCAAAGTAGGAAAAGTGAAAAAAAAAACATGGTTTAGAGTTGGACAAGGTAGTCATGTAAAAGGATGAACCGTTTCATAGTTGGTGACTCGAGTCAAATTTGTGTGGAATGGGTTCAGTTGTGTTGTTGCTGGAAGGGCTCGGTTCATGTCATGGACCTATCCAAATTTGACCTGCCTCTCAAACCACGACCCTGGTGAAGGCTTTGTCAAACCAACAAGTCGTTCGAACATATGGACCTATCTTGTCAATGGCCGACATGTAACTAAGTGGGCTAAGACCAGATAGACCAAATGAGTGAATGGCTAGATCCCATTTGAGTTCTGCACAATGCTTGAACTCTATGGCGAGAATGGAAGTCTAGCCCCAAGCCGGTTGATCTCAACCATCTTTGGACCAATAGCTGGCTCACACATACTTGCGGTTGGTCCATGCCACTTAATCAACCCAGTGTAGGTTGCACCCACTGACAAACCATGTACCCCTAAAGTCAACACCAGACTCTGATTGACTAGGACCGAGTCTCTCAAACCGTGCCACTGTTTTCAATACGTTGTAAATTGCAGCTGCAACAAATTTGAAAAGGACACGTGTCACCCACCAACTGAGTTGGTGGATTTTGAATGCAAACGCTCATTTACTCATCCCTTATCGTTAATTCCCCTCTTTCATATCTATCTTCTGAACCACCTTCACCTATATATGCATAAACTCCACCCCTCTTTCTTTCTTCTCTAGATTCCACCTTCATTCTTCCCTCTCAGCTTTATAGGACATTATTGTGTTTTTTTCTCTGAGTCATTTCGTCGAACACTTTTGAATTTCTGAGGGATGGGGAGCACCAGAGCCATGATCGCCATGTTGGCGGTGGTGTTGGTGGTGGCAGTGGCGGAGGGTGCCAAATCGCCGGCGCCGGCGCCGGACTGCTCGTTGGTTATAGTAACGATGGCCGACTGCTTGACGTACGTGCAGAATGGGAGCATGGAGGCAAAGCCCGACGCGAAGTGCTGCGCGGGGCTGAAGTCGGTGCTGCAGCAGAGCCCACTCTGCCTCTGTGACAGTCTCAAGAACAGTGCCAACCTCGGCATCCCCCTCAATACCACCAGGGCCCTTGGACTTCCTAGTGCTTGCAACCTTACCGCTCCTTCAGTTAGCGCATGCTCAGGTACGGTAGTAAATCACTAGCGTTTTTGTAACGCAGCCTCCCTCCTGGGGCCGTTACGGGAAGAGGGGAATGCGTTTCCCTTTTCCCCCTCCCACTAAAATGGTAAGTGAGAGAGGGAAAGGGGAAACACCTTTCCCGTTAATGGCAGGACAGGGATGAGGAGGTAACGGACGCCCCCTCACCCATGGCTATAAAAGCCATGGGGGGCTCCCCCTTCCCCATATTAAATCGATCAGAGAGAGGGCGAGAAGCGGAGAGAACGGGAGAAGGAAAGGAAGAGGCGACACAACCCGCCTACCGACAGGTAGGTCTCCCTCTCCCCCTGGTTGCTTGTTTTTATGTATACAGAGTTCACAGGCAACCCCGCTGTTGCCGACGAGTTGCAGAAGTGCAAGGAGTCCCTGCCTTCTGTAAAAGAACTGTGGAGGAAGAAAAAAAAGGGGCCGGCAGCAGCCGGCAATCGGCGATCGCAGCAGATCCACCCCCACCTGCAGAAGACTGCAGCAGTCCGGTTAAAATGGCGTTGCCGGAACTGCTGCAGACGGAGCATGAGAGACTCGGTCTGCGTTTTCTGCAAGCAGAGTGGACCCGGTCTGACTTAGCCAAGCCATGGTAAAAGAAAAAAATATCTTTGATAGGCAGAGTGTAATTGGATAGACCGACTCTTGACGGACAGAATGGAGAATGGGGGTGGGGTCTGTACACGAATCAAACCGACTCAGATTCATTTGTTGTAACGGATTTGTTTACTTAGCAGACCGACTCGGTCTAGACAGACGTGTTGGGTCTGTTTTTTTTGTCAGACCAAGTTCGAATTGTTTGTGTTAAGGGTACCCACATTGGTCTTGAGGGTACCCACATTGGTTCAAAAAAACAAACCCAACTAGATATGCCCTTAATACAATTCAGACTCGGTCTGACAAGAAAACAGACCGACTCGTCTGACCTGACCGATTCGATCTGCTAAGTAAACAAACCCGACTTGATACCGAGTTGATTTGTTATAGCCAAATAAACTTAACTCGGTCTACCGAGTCACTCTGCTGAAACAAATAGATCTGATTCGGTCTGATCAGATCGAGTTGATTTATCACAGTATACAGACCCGAATGGGTCGATCTGTTGGAACACTCAGATCTGACTCGGTTCTTTTCCCATAGCTTTTCTCGGTCCGAGCATGCCCAGACCGAATCATAGCTCGGTCTGTTCTGACCCAGCTCGGCATGGTTAACTCGTCTTTAGAAAACGCAGACCGAGTCTGCCATGCTCGGTCTACCGCAGTTCCGGCAATGCCATTTTTGCGGGACTGTTGCAGTCTTCTGCAGATGGGGGCGGTGTTGCTGCCGATCATGGATTGTCGGCGGTTGCGGGGCCCTCCTTTTCTTCTTCCTCCACAGTTCTTTTACCAGAGGCACGAACAGGGTTCTATGTAACTCGTAGGCAACCGTGGGGAACCTCTGTATTTATAAAAACAAGAGGGAGAGGGGGACCTACCTGTCGCCTCTTTCTCTTCTTCTCCCGTTCTCTTCGTTTCTCGCCCTCTCTCTGATCGATTTAAGAAGTATAGCCATGGGTGAGGGGCATTCGTTACCCCCATCACCCCTGTCCTGCCATTAACGGGAAAGGTGTTTCCCCTTTCCCTCTCCTACTTACCAATTTTCGTGGGAGGGGGAAAAGGGAAACGCATTCCCCTCTTCCCGTAATCGCCCACCTTGGGTGGCTGCGTTACAGTTTTTGCTGCTCTTTTGTTTCTTCTTATTTTTAATGTTACTATTATTTTTCTTCTCTTTTCCTGACGATGGTATCTCTCTCTATAGGTGTTGGTGCTCCGACTCTTGGTATTTTCTGGTCTTGGAATATTGATTCTTTATTTTTCTCGTGATACTAGTTAGTGTAATGTCTTCTCTAAAGATATGAAATAAAAAAGAAAGAAATTAAAACAGAGCCTTTTTTCATTTTGCAAAGATGGTTATTTTGATTTTTGTTTTCTCATGCTTTTGAGAGAGAGATATAATATATTACAAGAACGAAATGTATAATTATAAGTAAAATGCTCTCAACTTTTTATCTAAAAATTTGACATACTACTTTTTGGATGATTAGCAGTTTTTGATAACTTTTTCCAAGCCCCAGATCAAATATAGACTATTCAAGGGGGGAAAGAGATAAATTCAGTAAACCTTTTTTTATCAAAGAAGCGATATTTCATGAATACCAACCAGTCAAAGACATGAATGTAAGAAAGATAATAATGTAGGAAATGCTTGGTTTCCATAAACGAATTAGTTTATGCATCTTGGGCTACATTTGTTTTGTTTTATTGCACTTGGATATTTTGAAAGAATGTAGGAAACAATAATGCCATTCTTTTTTCTCCTAAACAATCTTAGAAGAGGAAGTCAGAAAAACTTGATCCTTCATCTTTTATCTGTATAGACTATTTCTAGCGATAGATGTTGACAACTTGACATTTTCTTTTTTCTTTTTTTCCAATTTGGATTGCAGCTCCCCAGGCCCCAAAATCTTCTCCATCACCAAAGGCATCTTCTCCTCCTGCAACCCCACCAACCAATGGAGGTGGCAGCAACTCAAAGAGCCTGGCTCCATCACCAGGTCACTCAGGCGGCAATGTGGTCACTGTTTCCTCTCTCATGCTCTGTGTTGTTTTAGGACTTGCCTTGGTCTCCTATCATTAGGTTCCCCTTTTCTTTTTTATTTTAGAGAATCTCGTTGGCATTTGTGATTGTTATGGAGACTTTAACTGAAGGTGAGTCAGAATTTGGACACAGTATTATTGAGTTTCTTTTTTTTTAATTGATCAAAGTTTGCGTTGTTTTTTTTGAGAGAATCAAAGGAAGCGTTGTTATATTTGATGTTCTTTTTCTTGTCTATCATTATCCTTAGTATTTGCATTTACATCTGGTTATGGGCAGCAGCATGAATCGCTTCCTTTGAATACGGTAGTTACTTTCTTTTGGTAACTATGAATATGGCAACATTTATTATCTTGTTATTTGATTATTCCTGCATTTGTGATTGATAATGGCAAGATAATTTTCAAATTGACACCTAATTTTGCAGCATAAAAATACTAAATTTTCAAAATTGCACTTATTTAATCTATGTTATGGTTAAGAAAAAAACACCAACATCTCACATTGTCGCATATAACCTTGAAAATTTTTATTCTTACTTTTTTTTTTTCACTTTCACACTTCAAACTTTCTTAACCTATTTGTTGTGGCATGAGGTCCATCATGATCTAGATATAAATATATTTTAAGCATAAATAAATAATAACAAATTTGGAGAAGAAATTTTTTCCGGTGATCTTTCCAAGGATAATCATTTTCCTTTGATATTACTTTTAGATTGATTATTGTAATCAATGCTATCCTGATATGGGCTTCGTGTCATCAAAACTTTCTAAATATTTGCCGAAATAGGCAAATGAGATTTTGCATCTATGATAGCAAGCTATATCTTTTGAGAGATATCCTGCTATAATCGTGGGTAGCACTTTGGAATTCTTAATTCTTGAGTCCACCTAAAATCCCTTGGAGAGATATCAGGAAACCAACTTCCTCCAGTTTTGCTGCTCATGTGTGGAGAAAAAAATTTAATTAAAAAGATAAAAGGAAAATTCGTGAGTACTGGAGGTTACCAATCACCTCAGTAACATGCAAAGGTTATGAGAGAATGATCCTACAAGCCCATGTCGCAAAGGTGAAAAAATTTGCTGTCAGAGAATGTATCAAATGTGATTTGTTGCCGAGTGAATCAGAATTGCAAGAGCCTCTTGCAATTCTCGCCCAAATGAGAAAGCAACACTTTCACACTAGTTTTGTTGATCTTTCTCAAGTATATTTTGATAGTTCTTGTACAGTATGTGCAAAACATCTTCAACAACTTACCTGTTTTTCCTATTACTAGTACTCCCGCAATTCGGTATACTTATTTCTGATTTTTGTCATTCCTAGTAACTCTATGCTTAACATATGCCTCAATATACATATTCTCTTTTACTACTTTAGTTGCCTTACAGAAGTATATAGGAGTGTGAATCTTATAATAATCTTGTAGATATGTCAATTTAGTTGCAATGCATTCATCTATCCAATGACACTTTGCTGGCATGCCATTACCTCATTCAACAAGCACCATTTCAATCAGCGATATATTTCTCATGTCTACTACATTAGTGTATCATAGAACATTTTTGTCAAACTTTTTTGTTAATTTTCATTTCATGTGTTTTTTTATTCTACTAACTCATAAAATCATTTATTTTAATGCTTCAAAATCCTGATTTCCTTTGTGAGTCTTATTTATCCTGACTCACAATATCTTAAAGCATATTCATGGTGTTACTGACCTTATTTTGAAACACATATCTCACTCTAAGTGGTCCTAGCAATTATAATAATTTTAGCGGAAAACTTCTTTCTTTTTCAATAGAATTGGAATGGAATGTAGAGCACTTTTGTCAATTTATTTTAAAAAAAATTATGGTCTTTTTGTTGGAAGTCAGATAAACTTCTCCGAGGATAAATCACTGATACTTTATCGGAGGATGTGCTCAGATTTGTTGTTGGCCTTGACGCTGCTTCCCAAGTATGGTCGACCCTTGAGGAAGCATTTGCCCTAGACTCTCAAGAATGAGTGTTATCTCCTTCAAAATTATAAACTTTTTGAAAGAAAAATCTTCTGCTTTTTTAGTATATTGATGCTTTTAAGAACACATCTTGTGATGAACTTGCCGCTCAAATCTGTCGTTGATTGTGCAAACATTTTTTTACTTAATGGATTAGGACAAGGTTTATGAGGCATTTTTCACTTCTATGATAAAACCCTCGATTCTTATATATAAGCAACTTGTGTCATTGCTTTACGGACATGATACTTTCAGATCCATGCAATCTCGGAAAAATAATAATCGACCAAACCAGAACATGCCTTTTTTTTAACTAATGTCAAGACAGAAATAATAATAGGCATGGTGGCTTTCAAAATTGATTGCATCTAGAGGGCTTGGATTTTCCCTGATAGAAAATCAATCTCCTCATCAGATGAACCAAAATTCTGGTCAAAATCAAGGGCCCTTGAACAACCATAATCGTTGAAGTAAACCTCCTACCAATGGCTATCAGAAGGATAAAAATCAGATGTTTCAAACCTAATCACACTGCCATCGATTTTATCAGATGTATCAAGCGTGTGCTATGTTGGTTTCAGACTGTGAGGGCAATGCTTGGTTCCCAGACATTGGTGCTTTCTCTCATGTCACTATTGATCCGAGTAATCTTCATGTTTTTTTTCTAAATATTTTGGTCATTAAAGAATTATGGTTGGAGATGACAATAAGTTACCAATTACTAATGGGTCTACTACATTGAATGTTGATTCAAGAACACTGAAATTTGAATAACATTTTAGTTGTTCCTGAGATGAAGAAAAACGTTATTTTTTGTTAGTCAGTTAATATCTAATCAAGACTTATTTTTTGAGTTTTATGCTGATAAGTTTCTTATAAAGGTCAAGAAGATAAAAAAAGTGCAACATCGCGGCATAAAAGCAAAGATCTTTATATCTTAGAGCCACAAAATAAAGCAACACTTTTATATACCAGGCAGCAATCAATCAACAGGGACATATGGCACCGCCGTTAAGGACACTCTAATATGGAAGTAAGTGATTTTCTCAAAAAATAAGAACTTTATTTCTTAAGTAGCAAGAATAAAATCATTTGATGGCTAACTCTACTGGACTTCCTTTTTTAATTTTTGAATCTTCTTGTAAAATTCATTGTGATATTTGGAGCCCTGGACCTGAAGTGTCACATCAAGGATATAAATTTTATATGGCGGTAATTGCATGTGTTACATGTGGATTTATCCACTAAAATTTAAATCTGAATTCATCACTGTTTTTATGAATGTTACAAAATGGTTATGAATAGATTTCAAAAGAATATTAAGGTGTTTCAATCAGACAGTCGTTGAGAATTTATGAGTCATGAATTTATAACTATTTGAAGCATCATGACATACATCATCGTATTTCTTGTCCTCATACACTTGAACAAAACGGACAGGCATAAAGGAGGCATTGCAATATAGTTGAGTTAGGTCTTGCTATGCTTTTCCATGCTGGTCTTCCAAAAAGCTTCGGGGTAAAATATTTTCTCACTATTGTTTGTCTTATTAATCGCTTGCCTACTTTAGTACTGAACAAGATGTCTCTTTTTGAGAAGCTTTAAAAAAAAAAAATCAAAGTATGATTAGCTTTGTGTGTTTGGTGCGAAATGGTTTCCACATTTATGTGACTATGCCTGTGATAAACTCTCCCAGATCCCTTCTATGTTTTTTTTAGATACAGTGATAATTATAAAGGGTATTGTTGCTTGCACGCCGAATATGGATGGGTCTATATTTGTAAACATGTTATATTTGATGAGTCATGTTTCTCTTTTAAGGGTGATTGTCACAATGATTTAGATCTCACAAATTTCAAGTGAGTTTTAGATAACAGCTTAGCAGGTCAATCATCTCATCAGGAGATATCCATTGTTGATCCACGACAAATGAGCAGTGATTATACTGCCTTGCAGCATGGAGGATCCAACGTTAATCCAGATCCTGTCTCAGATCCATCTCCTACACAAGATGATAATCCACTAGATTACCAGCATTCAGGTATATCCCAACATGCCACACATACTCTTAATGATGATAGCATGATCACATGTGGCAAACATGGAATTGTTAAGCTCAATCCTAAATATTTTTTGGCTACTATTGATATTTCTTCATAACAAAAAAATATTAAATCTGCCTTTAGTTATCTTGGTTGGACTCAAGCCATGAATGAACAGATGGATGTCCTGTGCCAAACTAATACTTGGGATCTTGTACTTAGACATCCTGATATGAATATTGTTGGTTGCAAATGATTTTTTCAAACCAAGTTAAAGGTTGTAGAGCGACTCAAAGCACAAGTAGTTGATAATATTTACTCAACTACCAGCGGTTGAATTCATTGAAACATTTTCTCCTATCATAAAGCCCACTACCATCTATATTGTCTTGTCTATTGCTTTAGCTTCTGAA
This sequence comes from Nuphar pumila, assembly GCF_984573655.1. Classification (NCBI taxonomy): domain Eukaryota; kingdom Viridiplantae; phylum Streptophyta; class Magnoliopsida; order Nymphaeales; family Nymphaeaceae; genus Nuphar; species Nuphar pumila. Next base: position 29,627,972 of record NC_143262.1, on the reverse strand, counting down.
TGGTCTATACGCCAATTGGATATTATTAAAAATGTCTTTCTACATAGATTTCTAAAAGAATTGATTTTCATGAACCAACCACCAAGATTTCGTGATTTAACAAAACCCAAGCATGTCTGCAAACTAAACCGAGCCATCAAGATGGATAATAAAAAAATTAAATAAGGAAAAGAAAAAATGGGGCCAATGAATGTAATATAAATTGTAAGCAGGCTAAGGCTTGCATCAATTAAGAAAATAAAAACCTGTTTGTTTCCCATGGACGTAGGCACATATTGGCCGAACTACGTAAACCCTGTGTTTGATCTCTCTCTCTCTCTCTCTCTCTCTCTCTCTCTCTCTCTCCATGTTTTCCTTCTACCCACAACGATTCCAAAATCGTTTAGTTTCTTGCTGGACAGAATTATGTGAATGCATCAAACATGACCCTAATGGCTCCAATGGTCTTAGGTGGTGGTGTTCATCAGATGGCACGTACTCAGATTCTACGTGTTATTCTCTCTTCAAATTCTAAGCATTGTTGCACTTTCAGTTCAATGTCTACGGGGCCCTGATCCCTCTCCTAGATCTATGTTTTTTGCCAGGTTGTTGATCAATAACCACTCAAATCATATTTTAATCTTGAAATTATGTGAAAGGTTTACTTTCAAAGAATGTAACATTCAAGTGTATTGGGCATGTTAGACAAACCTTGCGACGATATTCAATGAGTCATCAATGGGAAGCAATTACACATTGAGTATTAAATCATGCAAAAGGATAATGAGTGTTCCAAGCCACCAATAGTCTAACAAGGCTAGCATAGCCAAACATCGGTAAACATATAAATTCATATAAATAAAAGTAACATAAAAGAAAATGGCATATACTAAGAAATGAGGCAAGGTTTTGAGACATTCAAAATATAATATTTATTTTGTTGGACACCATAGACACCCAATTTTTTCAAGATGCCCAAAATACTAACATCTTTGAAAGAATCAAGTTGTCGATTAGAGTTCACAAAGAGGATAGCACAAGAGAAGCCAGAGGATCCGTTGGACAACTATCTCATTTTAATTGTCTCATCCTGAACGACTATCTCAGTTTAGCCATACTGCCTTGTTTTCTGACAGCTACTTCAGTTCAGTCATTCAGTCAATTCAATATTTGGTTTATCTTCTCTATGTTTAACTGTTTATCTTTGGATAAACAAACCAGTTTAGTTTTCTATTCAGTTCGAGCAAATGAGACATATTTGCCACATCTCTAAATACTTTTGCATGATACTAAGAGAATAATCCTTCTTGATAAACTTTCTCCTGGAGATAATGTAATATCACGTATTTTTATACTTAGTCAATTTTTTTGTTTTTAAAAAATTTGGCTGAGTCTAGGAGAAAAATTGTTTGAACCTCAATTTTTAACTCATGCTTTTGAATTTGGGCTTGGCCCAGGTCTCATCGACAAGGTCGAGACAAGCCAATTGAAGCGTAAGAAAGAGTTCTATTTTTTACCTTTAAATTTAAGCAAAATTTGGGTTCTTTTTAGGCAAATTTTATATTCGTGTAATATGTCGTTGGATGCATCTCGAAATATCGATCACAACATTATGTTACTTTTTCACGTTTGAGTTTCGGTTGGCTCAGAAATCATTTTTTTTAAAGAAGCAATTTATCGATTTGGATCCAGATTTGGATCAGATTGGATCCAATAATTTTGATCTAAATTATTATGGATCTGGACTCTATCCAAGACCCATATTAATCTGAATTTGGTCAAGTCCAAATTTTATTTGGATTTTAGAAGATGAATTTGGATCTTGGATCTGGATCTGGATCTAGATCCAAATCTATGCTCAACTATTTTATAGCTTTAAACTCATTAAAAAACTTCAATTTGGAGTTAGAAAAGAGAAGGAAAGAAAAAGAGAGGAAGAAAGAGGAAGGAGAGGGGGAGGAGAGCTGCTCCAGCCCTCCACCCATGTTTTTCAACCTTCACTCCTATTTTTTTCCTTTTTTTATTCAAGGTATGAGTTTTCTCTCTTAAATCAAGTGAAATTGATATAGATTGGATTTCCATGCAATAATTTGATGGAAATTCATGGAAAAAGTGTTTATATCTATGTTTTTGCAAAAACATATGGAGGATGATGCATGGATGTTCCTCCATGGTTGTACTCTTGTTTATTTTTCATTCTTCCATGCAATAAAAATTGTGTATATGCTAAAACAGAATTTTTATTGATAGTAGAAGTGCTTATTTAGAGGTTTATTTTGATAGATATTGATTTCCATAGATATTATATATTATGGACTGTTATATACATGCATTCATGTGGTAGAATGATTCATATGCATGCATTCATCACAAAAAAAAATCGTATAATGGTGAAATTTAAAAATACATGGAGTTTTGGTATGCTTATGCTTTTAGATTATTGTTGAATGTGCATATTGCATGCATTTGAAGGCTCATGCTCATGTAGAATGTATATACAAGCATGTGAAAATCTGTATATGCTCATATTCTTCTTTTGAAATCTATATTTTGAAACCTATGGATATATGTATATATTTGGACAGATCTGCCATATGAGATGAGTGGAAAAATCTGGATAGATCTGAGCTATTGTCTGTTTTATCCGTTCTGTCCAATAGGGACAAATCTGTCTATTTTGTAGGCAGACATGTTTGGACAAACTTAAAAGAAGTTTTCTTTGTATGCAGTATCAGAATACTGAATATATATATATATATATATATATATATATATATATATATATATATATATATATATATATATATATATATATATATATATATATGAGTTGTTGCTGTTGTTAGAAAGATCTCAATTCCTGTTCATGGGTATGCTTCAATGACTTTAGATATTTAAACTTACTATTCTTGATTTTGCCAACAAAACCTTTTCTTATCATATGATTTTTGTAGAAAGAGGTTGTACTTAAAGAGAACATAAGCTTCTATTTCTACCAATGCTTCACGCAGAGAATGGAGACAGCTAGCAACCATTAATCCCATATCATGGGGGTTAACATATATCAGTCGTATGTTTGCATACCAAGCCACTATTTGTGTGTGCAAGTGAGAGGAACATAAAAATGCATAGAACTCTCTGCATATAAGTTTTATACATGTGAAGATTGGTTCACAAGCAACATATGAACCCTTTTTCTTTTCTCATGGCTAGCAAACATGTGCACTCACACATATATGTGTGTGCGTGTAATGAGATAATTGTCCCTAGTGTTGTTGGATAATCACCCTTAGCTGTGGATTATATCATCATCATCTCCTCTTATTGGCACTCATATGTAGAAGCGGAATAAGTATAACAATTCATATCAATTAGTGCTTACCTAATTTTCCTCCATTTGTAGGTGGCAAACTCTTTATCTATTCCAGCATCACTATGTTGCTATTATCCTAAGGAATTCGGCTAATGAAGTTTATATCTGGAAGAGTAAAAGTTTTTTTTCTAATTGTCCAATTGATGTCGATAACTTGTGTTCATCTCATCACCTCCCTTTGCATATGACATACCCATTATTGTTAGCTTTTCTATGGACTTACAAAATAATGTTCAGTTTGAAGCATGGGGTAGTCTGGACCAACCTGGACAACACCCAAACAAGTGATGGCAGACCTGGTTACCAGGCCTGTCAAGAATGGTAGGTCCAGCCGAGTGAGTGCGACTGGGTAGGTGGGTGCCTTTCAAAAAAAAAAATTGAATATAAAAGTTTAAAATCCTTGATGGTTGTGATAGGTGGGTGGCCTGTCACACCCAGTTGATCGGGTTTAGCTAGGTTGGGTTTAAAATCCAGCCAATGGGGTCGACCAGGCTCAAAAAAATTTTGACACATGGTGGTTGCTTAAATCTGGAATTTTGATTTGAATATATATGTAAATTTTTAGATTTTGTTATGTGCATATATACATGTTAAAAATGAAAACTTCCACATGTTTTTTACTTGTTGTGTCATGCTTAAGTATTGTGCTATATGAAGTTGTATCAAGGGCATGTGCATTTGATGTGTGTTTCACATGTACATAAATGCATGAATGTTCACTTGCTCAAATTGAGGTGATTCATGAATGAAAGCATGTTTGTGGAATGGTTACATGAAAGCACATGCACATGAATAGTGAACTCATGCATATGAATGTTTTAATTCATGTTAAATCTGAAATTTTGATTTGAATATATATGTAAATTTTTAGATTTTGTTATGTGCATATATACATGTTAAAAATGAAAACTTCTAGATGTTTTTTACTTGTTGTGCCATGCTTAAGTATTATGCCATATGAAGTTGTATCAAGAGCATGTGCATTTGATGTGTGTTTCGCATGTACATAAATGCATGAATGTTCACTTGCCCAAATTGAGGTGATTCATGAATGAAAGAATGTTTGTGGAATGGTTACATGAAAGCACATGCACATGAATAGTGAACTCATGCATATGAATGTTTTAATTCATGCGCATTGTTATTCGACATATATGAGCATGCATCTTAAAAACATGTTGACATCATTGATTTTATAGTATGATTGTTATGATTTTTGCATATGATGCATCGATGATCAAAATGGATTATCACAGACCTGGTAAACCTTGAGCTTAGATGCTCCTTCTTTACATGTCCTCTATACATCGCAGAAATCGCATTGATATTGTTTTTCTAGATTATATTGTTCTATGTTTTTCACAGGCTGGAGTCCCGTGATGAGCCCTATATTTGAAAATGCAAATTTATGGCATTAATTTGGCATGCTGAATTGCAAATTAATGAAATAACTATTAATAATAACATAAAGAAAAAGAAAGTATAATGTACTTTCTAAGATGTCTCATCGGGAGTACGAGACTCTTGAAGTTACAGTTTTAGGGAAACCAATAGGATACAAAAACTCTGTGTGCATTGTTGTTGCCCCTGAACCCGATATTAAGTTTCTTTCTCCTATCCACGATTTTAGAGATTTTCACCACTTTGCCTCGAGGTGGTGTGTAGACACAACTATTGTTTTGGTATACCAAAAAAAGTGACACTTGTCACTACAAGAAATTTATGGATTAGCGATGACCTAAATCCGTCGCTAATCCACCGCTAATCTGTCGCTAAACAGCTTAGTGACGGCTTAACGGCGGATTAGAGACAAATATCTTCCATCACAAATTTTTCAACATTAACTTGCGACAGAATATATCTGTGGCCCATTCCATCGCTAAGTAGCGATGGACTGTATCTGTTGTCAGTTTCGTTGCTAAGTTGCGATGACATAATGAATGCCAACATCCGTCGCAAGGCCGTCGTTACTATACGATGACTTTGGTTTGGCGACGAATTTATAGTCGTCGCTATATTCAATGCTAATAGTGATTAGCGATGGATATATCCGTCGCTAATCCATCGCAAACAAAAAAATTATTTGAAAATCAAATATCGAGAAAAAATTTCTCGTGATACAATTTATATTTCCTGTGAATAAAAAACAAAGTACACATCAAAATACATATAAAAGAAAACTAAAACAATTAATTGATCCACTTTAAAATTCGCAAGTTCTAATTATTTACAATTCAACATTTACATTTTTGAAACAAAAAGAAGGTAGAACAAATTCAACACATGAAACTAATCATCGCCAAGATTTTGTGCGTCCTCGTGTTCATTGTCTTGATCTGTCCCTTCAGCTCCACTATGCTGATTATTGCCAGCAACCTACACAAGAAAAGAAAGGTCAGTATTGATAAACAAAATATATTAAAATAAATTATACTCTATATGTGATTCTATCATCCTCATATGTGTTCTAAGGAAGTAAAAAAACTGTATATGTGATTCTATCATGCTCATATGTGTTCTAAGGCAGTAAAAAAACTGTATATGTGATTCTATCATGCTCATATGTATTCTTAAGGCAATAAAAAAAACTTATATGTGATTCAATCATGCTCATATGTGCTCTAAGGCAGTAAAAAAAATGTATATGTGATTCTATCATGCTCATATGTGTTCTAAGTCAGTAAAAAAACTTTATATGTAATTCAATCATGCTCATATTTGTTCTAAGGCAGTAAAAAAACTGTATATGTGATTCTATCATGCTCGTATGTGTTCTTAAGGCAGTAAAAAAAACTTATATGTGATTCAATCATGCTCATATATGCTCTAAGGTAGTCAAAAAAATTGTATATGTGATTCTATTATGCTCATATGTGCTCTAAGGCAGTCAAAAAACTATATCTGTGATTCTATCTTGCTCATATGTGTTCTAAGGCAGGCAAAAACTGTTTTTGTGATTCTAACATGCTTATATATTTTCAAAGGCAGTAAAAAAAACTGTATATGTGATTCTATCGTGCTCATATGTGCTTTAAGGCAGTCAAAAAACTATATATGTTATTCTATCATGCTCATATATGTTCTAAGGCAGGCAAAAAATTGTATATGTGATTATATCATTCTCATATGTGTTGCAAGGCAGTCAAAAAAACTGTATATGTGATTCTATCATGCTCATATGTGTTCTAAGGCAGTCAAAAAACTTTATATGTGATTCTATCATACTCATATGTGTTCTAAGGCAGACAAAAAACTATATATGTGATTATATCATGCTCATATGTGTTCTAAGGCAGTAAAAAAAACTCTATATGTGAGTCTACTATGCTCATATGTGTTCTAAGGCAGTAAAAAAACTTTATATGTGATTCTATCATGCTCATGTGTGTTATAAGGCAGGCAAAAAACCGTATATGTGATTATATCATGCTCATATGTATTGTAAGGCAGTCAAAAAAACTGTATATGTGATTCTATCATGCTCATATGTGCTCTAAGGCAGTAAAAAAAGTTTATATGTGATTCTACCATGCTCATATGTGCTCTAAGGCAGTCAAAAAACTGTATATATGATTCTATCATGCTGATATGTGTTCTAAGGCAGGCAAAAAACTGAATATGTGATTATATCATGCTCATATGTGTTCTAAGGCAGTTAAAAAAAACTCTATATGTGATTCTACCATGCTCATATGTGCTCTAAGGGAGTCAAAAAACTATATATGTGATTCTATCATGCTCATATGTGTTCTAAGGCAGGCAAAAACCAGAATATGTGATTACATCATGCTCATATGTTTTCTAAGGCAATCAAAAAAACTTTATATGTGATTCTATCATGCTCATATGTGCTCTAAGGCAGTCAAAAAACTATATATGTGATTCTATCATGCTCATATGTGTTCTAAGACAGGTAAAAAATTGTTTTTGTGATTCTATCATGCTCACATGTGTTCAAAGGCAGTAAAAAAACTGTATATGTGATTCTATCATGCTCATATGTGCTCTAAGACAGTCAAAAACTGTATATGTGATTCTATCATGCTCATATGTGTTCTAAGGCAGGCAAAAAACTGTATATATGATTATATCATGCTCATATGTGCTCTAAGGTAGTCAAAAAACTGTATATGTGATTCTATCATGCTCATATGTGTTCTAAGGCAGGCAAAAAACTGTATATGTGATTATATCATGCTCATATGTGCTCTAAGGTAGTAAAAAAAAAATTATATGTGATTCTATCATGCTCATATGTGTTCTAAGGCAGTAAAAAAACTTTATATGTGATTTTAACATGCTCATATGTGATCTAAGGCAGTCAAAAAAATGTATATGTGATTCTATCATGCTCATATGTGTTCTAAGGCAGGCAAAAAAATGTATATATGATTCTACCATGCTCATATGTGTTCTAAGGCAGTTAAAAAACTTTATATGTAATTCAATCATGCTCATATGTATTCTAAATGCAGTAAAAATTTTGTTTTTGTGATTCTATCATGCTCATATATGTTTAAAGGTAGTAAAAAGACTATATATGTGATTTTATCATGCTCATATATGTTCTAAGGCAGTAAAAAAATTATATATGTGATTCTATCATGCTCATATGTGTTCAAAGGCAGTAAAAATATTATACTGAAATATTATATAAAAGTTAGTATTGATAAACAAAATATACTGAAATAAATTATATCCAATGCACCTAAGTTAAAGCAATCAAAGTTATATGAAATCTAACAACATGCAATATATCACATGAAACTTTCATACCTGAGAGGCACCTGCAATCAAAGTTCCCTTGTTCTGCAAAAAACTATTGAACTCATCTCAGAGAACGTCGACAATTGTTTCATGGAAGTAGTCACGCATTGTGTCCTTAACGATCTGGCGTACATCATTACCAGAAAAAATAGGATGCTTGGAACTGATGTCGACATGAGAAGTCTGTGAGCCGTGACTGGAGGAAGCAACGATTGGTGAGGTGTTCATATTACTCCCAAACCCGAACACATGACCCTTTTTGGGTTCACCTGCTGCAGTCACCCATGTTGCAGGATCAAATGATGGATGCTGAGTAGAGTCATCTCCATATTGCTCTACCATTTGTTGCTCATATGCCTCCTATGTTGGCTCCTGACTTATATGATCAACTGGTGTAGGTGGGTCATCTGTAAAAAAATACGTTAGAAATTCTCAGAATGCATATTTCAACTAATCAAGCATCCAATTAGTTAAATGATATACCATTGTAAGCTCCACGAACTATATTCTAACAAATCAAAAATGTCATACAATATATTCAAATTGTTTCAAATCATTCATATCAATGCAATACATTCAAATAATTCAAATCAAGTATTGCAATACATTCAAATCATTTAAATCATTGGAATACCTGCAAATCATTTATATCATTGCAATACATTCAAATCATTCACATCAAGTATTGCAATACATTCAAATCATTGAAATACCTGCAAATCATTCATATCATTACAATACATTCAAATCATTCACATCAAGTATTGCAATACATTCAAATCATTCACATCAAGTATTACAATACATTCAAATCATTGGAATACCTGCAAATCTTTCACATCATTGCAATACATTCAAATTATTCACATCAAGTATTACAATACATTCAAATAATTCAAATCATTCACATCAAGTATTGCAATACATTTAAATAGAGGTTTGTATTACAAGATTTTGCTCACTAGCTTGAGAATTCTTCCTCATTACTTGTTTGACTTTCATATTATTATTATTCTTCTTCATCTTCTTCTTCATTGTTTGCCCATCCACTTGGTATATCATTTGAATCACATTCTTCTATGAATGTTTCATCGATCAATAGAGATATGACATGCATATCATGCGCAACATCGTGACCATAAGAGAAGTCATAGATATCATTTGATTGATAGTAATCACTCTCTTCAGTTAACTTGTCTTCCTGTAACTGATCATACTCAGGGTATAGTTTGGACTTCACCTTGCAAACTGCCCACCATTCATTTCTATCTGACTTTTTTGTACTCGGATATGAAGTATAATAAACTTGTTGAGCGTGCGAGGCTAATATGAATGGTTCATATGTTCCAAACCTTGATTTATGATTCACCTCCACAATGCCTGAGGCTTTGTCGACTATTGTTGTAGTTGGATCAAACCAATGACACTTGAATAAAGTTACCCTATTATTTATGCCTAAGTAAGTCAACTCCATTATTTTCTCTATAACATTATAGTAATCATGTTCATTTTCACCGTAGTTGCTACCCTTGATACACATGCCACTATTCATCGTTGATTTGTTTATACCGTAATCTTTTGTATGAAATCGATAACCATTTACGATGTACTTGTTGTAACATTGCACAACTTTGGTCGGACCATTTTGTAAATCACATATTTCTTGATCTTTAACATCACCATGGCGGACCTACACACAAACATAAACAATGATTGTGATCACGACCAATTAAGTAACTTAGTATTGTTTACAAGTACACAATTTATGTGAGCGTCCTTACCAACTATTTCAACCACTCCACAAACTTAGTTTCACGTTCTTTTTGTACTTCTGCATCAGTGAGATGTGAAACTTCTCTTTCACAACTCCAGATCAAATCGTCTGCAAACCACAAATACTTATATTACCGAACCATGTATGCACGTATAGAATATAAAAGGATTTAGAATGATGTTGCATCTACATATACTTACTCGATGTATGGGTCGATCGCTGAGCAATTAAAAAGAATATAGATGTGTGCTGCATCTTGCTCTCGATCTGTCAAGAGTCTTGATTGGCAACTAGCAAATGCATGCCCAAGTGGTTGAAATATCGACAGTTTGTCAGCTACAGTTACTTGTACTCCATCATCGTTACGAGGCGAGCATGTGTAACATGTTGGAATATGAGGTTCAAAGTGAAAGTGCAGTAGGATCGAGGCAACGAGCACTAGAGGGGGGGTGAATAGTGCTTTTAAAAATTGTTTACGGAATATAAACGTATTTTACAATTTGAAAAGCAATCACATAAAGGAACACAAGATTTTATCCTGGTTCGGTCTTTTCCGACCTACATCAAGTCCCCAAGCAAAACCCGCTTGAGATTTCCACTATCAACCTTGTGTAACTACAAGATCATAAAGACCAAATCCGGTCCCATTTTCAGTAACACGCCTACTGAAAGCAAACAACTCCTTTAAACCAATGAGTCCTTCCTTTTACAGAAAATAAGTAACAACTTACAATACAACCTATGAGCCTTTCTTTTGAATGCAAATGAGATGCAATTGGCTTTTGAGGTTGTTGAAATACTCTACTACGAATTCACTATCTCTCAAAAGAATTTGAGTGAAAAACTGAAGTGAAAATATCAAGTGAGTGAGAAAACAAATACTTGAATGAATAGGAGTGAAAAGCAAGAAGTAATTCAATTGGATTTGATGTTTTTGAGTGTAGAAAGCACTCATATTTATAGTTGAAAGTTTTCATACGTTGAGGGTATGAAAGGGTGTCAAAACAGTCAATTTTGAACGATCAAAACGTTTGAAAAATGAAAAGACAGGCCGTTTTGAAGTTTCAGGAAAAACGACAAAATTAGTTGACTGAAACAGTAGTTAGTCGACTAATAGTTAGTTATTAGTAGACTGACAATTATCGTCGGTCGACTGATCTGTTAATCGAGCCGTTTAAAAATCTGAACTTTTGAAACTTAGTCAACTAGAGATAAAATTAGTCGACTGATAATATCATCAGAAGACTGAAAAACCTTTCAGTCGACTGCTGCTAAAATCTTCTGAAAAATATACATTCTATCCGGTCGACTGATAAAAGCATTAGTCGACTGCTGCTAAATTTCCAGAAAACACATGTTCTGTCCAGTCGACTGATAAAACCATTAGTCGACTGCTGCTAATTTTCTAGAAAACAGACATTCTGTCCAGTAGACTGATAAAACCTTCGGTCGAGTAATTTGACAAAAATGACTTTTTAGAAAATATGGCGCGAAAGGATTAGTCGATTGGTGAGTCTATTGGTCGACTAATAAACACGAAAATTTAAGAAAAGAGTTTTCAAAAAAGATTTTCATGAGGGGTTCTTTTAGAAAAGTTTTTCTAAAGACTTTTTAGGTGAAATGCAATCTAATTATGCACTCTAAGTAAGGCTCTTACAAAAATCTAAGTCTTTTAATGAATTAAACATTTGCACACTAGTCTTCAAAGATTCTTCATCGAATTCTTCAATGTCTTCATTGCCTTAGCTGAAATGCAGTTGATTTACTTGTTCATCATCAAAACCTTGTACTTGAAGTATCATGTACGACTTTATTGTCGTAACACAAAGTACATAGATGAGAAATTTAAAATCTCTTCTAAAGTGTATGCCTAAAAAATAAAGCCTTCTACTCTTGCTTTATTACAGACCTTTTTTTTGAGGTCAAACATACATCTATCAAAAATATATATTTCAAATTTAAAATATCTATCATTGAAGAGATAAATATAAGAAAACATATACTTTTTAAATGGGTACATCTATCGATATTGCACAGGACCACCAACCCTTAGTTCATATGGCAAATGTATGATCAAATGTTTCATAACATCGAAAAATGCTGGCTGAAAAATCCTTTCTAGCAGACAAACAGTAGTGATGACAGAGTCTTTGAGGTTATTTACATTAGATACTACGACTTCCGATGCGCACAATGTTCTAAAAAATCCACTCAACTCAGACAATACCCCCATATAGATTTGTCTAACATATCATGGAATGCTAGGGGTATCAATTGTTGCATAAAGATATGACAATCATGGCTCACAAAACCCTTCCTGATAATCGCTTACAAAACCGTGCATCAAAATTGTTTCTAAATTCTTCACCATGAAACATCCAATTCTGATAATTGCTCATAAAACCTTTCCTGTATAGGTGATGTCTAACGCCATGAGGTTCTATAAATCAATTATACTTACAAATCTTGCAGGGACACCTAATTCGACCTGTAGAATCCACTGTACTGACACTTGCCGTTGCAAATTCAATAAAACTTTCAACATCATCCATATATTCATGTGATAACTCATTGTCAACTATCCTACGGTACATTCATTCACGGTTTACAGTCATTTTGTCGTATGATGTTACGAATAGTATCCTAACCAGTTAAAAAAGAATCATCAGTATAATGAAGAAAATATCAAATTTATCATGCAATATATGATGTCATATAATCATAAGAATTATAATGCGTGCATTGATAACTTAATGTTTTCATGTGCAAACTATACATAACACGATACATTCATTTGAAGCATGCTTTCATTATACAATTTCACATGTAAGTCATAATCAAATTGAAAGTAACTACATGCAAGCATGGATACAATCACATCAAACATTGCAATACATCGAAAACATTCATATCAAAAAAATGTCAAACATGTACCTGCAGCAAACACACTCCAATATCTCGCTAACTACTACCATGCCTAGCATGGAATCCGTACTCCAAAAATAAGACCACTTCTATTCTTATGAATTAAAATCATGCTCAGCATGATCTCCAAACTCCAACAAAGCAGTCCTAGATATCAACAACTAAGTGAGTGTGTGAACAGTAAAGTGTTGCATCCAATAAATTAATAACATGTGATGCGCTTGCATCACCTACTCGCCACAGGTATTTACCCGATTTACATTATTTTTGTCACTTACTTACCACGGGTGGCGGAGCACAAGCGAGATCCATTGAGAAATTTGTAAAAGACACTGTGTTAAAATGAAGTCACCCTCCGCCGAAAGAAAAAAATAGAATAAATATCGAAGTCGGACAAGATTTCAATGAGGTAGAACGCCTCCCGAGCGTTGACCACCTCTCCGTTCGGCCCGACCGCCCTCGAGTTCGACCGGCCAACGATGTACGACAGCATCACGAGGTCTCCGAAGGTAGTGATCGTCCCCCGAAGCGGTAGGCACAGTGTGATGTCGTGGTTCAGGAACCCGACAATCGCCCCTTTACCAAAAAAATGAGGCAGGAGGGGAGACCCCTTGCCAAAAAAAAATGAGGAAGGGTCGCCCCCTCCCCCCTACCGAAAAAGCAGGGGGGGCGACCCCCTGCCTGAATAAAAAAATGAGGCATGGGGGCGACCCCCTACCGAAAAAAACAAACGAGGCAGGCCCCCTGCCGAAAAAAAAGGCACAGGGGCGACCCCCTGCCCGCATAAAAAAACGAGGCAGGGGGCGACCCCCTGTCAGAAAAAAAATGAGGCAGTGGGTCACCTCCCTGCCGGAAAAAAAAGTGGCAGGGGGGCGCCCTCCTGCCTGAATAAAACAACGAGGCAGGGGGGTCGCCCCCTTGCCGAAAAAAACAAAACACGGCAAGGGGTCACCCACTCCCTCCCCCCCCCCTGCGCCAAAAAAAACAAACGAGGCAAGGGGGCGACCCCCTGCCCAAATCAAACAATGAGGCAGGGGGGTTGCCCTCTGCCGAAAAACACAAAACGTGGCAGGGGGGCGACCCCTTGCCCGAATAAAACAACGAGGCAGGGAGTCGCCCCCCTGCCGAAAAACACAAAACGCGACAGGGGGTCACCCCCTCTGCCAGAAAAAACAAACGAGGCAGGGGGTCGCCCCCTGCTGAAAAAGCAGGGGGCGACCCCCTGCCCGAATAAAACAACTAGGCAGGGGGTCTCCCCCCTATCCGAAAACACAAAACGCTGCAGGGGGTCGCCCCCCTGCCGGAAAATACAAACGAGGCAGGGGGGGCGACCCCCTGCCGGAAAAAATAAAAGGGGCAGGCACCCCTTTTATCGGAAAAAACTAAAAAGGGATTTACCAGGGAGACGTCGGGCGGCAGGCAGGGGGCGGCGGACCGAGGGGCGACGGGCCGGGCGGCGAACCGGGGAGCAACAGTCGGCGGGCCGGGGAGTGCGTCGGGCGGTGGAGAATTGCATCGGGCGGGCGGGAGAGATGAAACAAGAAAGAGGAAAAAGGGCTTTGATTAGGGATTTATGCGAAAATTAGCGACGGATTTGGCGATGGCCGAATTCCGTCGCAACGCTATCGTAAATTTAGATGACCAGTTAGCGATAGAATATTTTTGTCGCTAACGTAGTCGCTACGTAGCGATGGAAAAACATCCGTCGCCAAATCCGTCGCTACCCATCGTGTTTGTTGCGACAAAAAGTCTTTTGTCGCTAAGACGTCGTTAAATAGCGATGGAGGTAGTGATAGAAGTATTTCTGTCGCTAGTTTCGTAAATATTAGAAATCTTAGCGACGGATTAGTTTCTCTCGTTAATCTGCCGCAACTTGGCGTCAAAAAAAATCCGTCATAAATATTTGTCGCTAATTGGCAATTTTCTTGTAGTGTGTGAATGGGTGGTCCCTGGTGTTCCGACATTAGATGGGTGGTCTAATGTTTTGAAGTTTATTTTTATTGAGGGCTAAGTTTGGAACCTAGTAATAAAATACAACTTGTGTGTGGAGTTACCTTAGAAACCCTACTTGACCTCAAGAATTCTTACCCGTTGGGTGTATCTACGGTCAACTGTAATAAAAAAAAAACTTAAATTGTGTGCTTCTTAATAGGGACATGCATACAATTAAGAAAACTTGATAAAGATAATAAATTATTCATGTATGTGCATTGATATCATGCATCTTCCTGTTATGCATTAGATCATGCATATTTATTTGTATTCCTTACTTATAATGCATAGTTGAATTTTATGATATTGCATCTTGTTGCATGATGAATGTTTTTGTTGCTTATAAAATTATGAAAAAGTATTCTAGTAGCATTCATCTTAATTATTGCATAAATTTCATCGGTACTCTTTATGCTTATTTGTTTCATTAGAGAGACTTGTACTTAGAATCTTGTTTGGTTCAGATACCCATATTTTTTTTTATATATCTTGCAGTCTCAGGTACCTAGTGAAAGGGCATGGTTCTGGGAGAGCTATGAGTGCGTCGCGACTGCTGGACATATCACTTAGGGACAGCGTAGCTCCACTCTTCCACTTGCCCTTTTTGGCTTACTCTTATTTTCTATTATTTTGCACTTGTCTTAGACTATTTAATTTGAATTAATAAAGTTGATTCAACTTGAGTTTGGTCTGAAAGATGGGGTGTAAGATCCCTTGTGGTTGGTTAAGTTATCCAGTTGGGAATGAAACTGTAAAGGCCTCGGGTTTCTGGGAAGACTTTCACAATTGATTTTAAAAAAAATTCTGCACTTTTTTTGGAGTACGAGTTAGGGTCGTTACAGAGGATTCCACCTATTTAATCTCATCTCTTAACGCTTATAAATAGATGTTCAACCCTATGATCAGGGGGAGGAGAAAGGCGTCCAAATGTTGGCATTGAGAAGAACAAACACAAGACTCTCGACACCCGTCTCTTCGATCTTCCTTACTTTCACAAAGGTTTTGCCAGAACAATTGCAAAAAACCCTCACTTTTTTGGTGAAAGTGCTGCCAAACAGACAAAAAGAACTTAAAAGCCGACCTTAGGTCCAAAAAATGTGTGTTTATTTTCCCTTTCCCTCCTTTTATTTGATCATTTTATTCATTGAGTTAATTTTATTAGTTTAGAACAATTACATATACGTTTCTTTTATTTATTTGCATCATCCACTGTGTGAGTTGCGCTACAAAATCAAAAGGCATGCTCTGACTTTACCTTCACTTTGAAGAAAGGCGGTCAAAGTTTGAATGACATCCCCACATCTTTTTTAAGGAGTTTTTAACGATTTAAAAGGTAAATCTCAAATTTTTTTATCAATAGTTTTTAGTGATCACGGTGGGACGTCATTTTCCTTTAAAATTTTGTAGCTAGACTTGCATTTTGGTCTTTTTTTTCTCTGCTTTGTTAGATTACTAAACGAAGTTTAGCCGTCCACCCTGTTCTTTTCGCAAACTGGGCAATATGAGGCTTGTTTGCACCTATGTTTTTGTTGCTCTTAAATATATTGTTGTTATGTTTGGACGACTAAATTAGGTTTAGTCATCCATCCTACTTTTCTCACAGATTTGGCAGTTTGAGGGCCTGTATGCATTCTTTCATTTTTACTGCTCCCTAGAATATCATTGTTTTGTTTGGATGACTAAATTAGGTTTAGCCATCTATCTTGCTTTTTTCGCAGATTTGGCCATCTAAGGCCCATGTCCATGTATTGTCTGCTTGTCGTCTACTCTGTTGTTGGTCATCCAGCCAGACTCTGTTCCTTACATATTTAGCCATTCGAACAAAATCCGCCTTTCTCCCCTTTTGTGTTTCTATAAATTGGTCATCTAGGTCCTACAGATTCTTTTCACAGACTTGGTCGTCTTGGTCATGCGACCTCATTGCAGACTTGACCATTCATGTCCTGCAAGTTTTCTGTAGATTGGTCGTTTAGGTCCTATAGATCCTTTTTGCAGACTTGACCATGCAACCTCATTGCAGACTTGGTCATTTAGGACATACAAGTTTCTTGTAGAGTTGACCATTCAGGCTTGACAACCCTTTGCTCTTTGGTCATCTAAGACCATTTTCATTTTTAGCTTTCTGGCCTAGTTTGGTCTTTGACTATTTAGCTCTATGGCCTAATTTGGTTGTCTGGTTTGGATCTATTTGGTTGTTTGAGACCCGTTATCTTGAACTTTGATTTCAGTTAGTTTTTTTTTATTTATTTTGAATATATGTCTTTTTGCATTAGTTTCATGCATAAATATTATGTTTAGGCTTTTATTACACTTTTAGATATCATTGCTAGAGAAATTGCATGATATTTAGAAATTAAGAAAAACATAACTTCCAACAATTTTAGGATATTGTATGAAAACCTTATTTTTCAATTATGTGCTCCTACTTTTTTTATTCTCTCTTTTACGATTAAAGCCCTCTTTTTGTTATGGATTGTCAACTCTTCCATGTCTTATAATTTGGATCTTTGGATCCCCTCACCCATACCTTTAAGTTGTTAGCTTAGGTATATTGGTGGTCATACCATTCAGAGCCAGAACATCCATATTAGTATTCTTAAGTTGTTAACTTGAGTACATCACATATCGGATCTGGAAAGAAACCTCTATTTTAGGACACAAAGAAACCTCACAGATCTGTAGAGTGCTTTTCGATGAGACTTAGGATAACCATGTGGTTGCAAAAACTCTTTTTACTTGTTTGGGCTTTTTTGAATCACTTATGTGGGGTATCATGAATACCTGATCTCATATCAAGAACCCCAACCTCCTATCTATTCCGGAAGAATTACCTTAAGAAAATCCCACTTATGGGATGCCAACCCATCTACTTAGACCCATGCATAGGATGTCACATCAGATATTGTCAAATGTCACCTATAATATAGATTCGGATGAAGAGACCCATACCTTATGTCCCTAGAGAGCTCAAAGATACTTAAAGAAAAGGAAAGAGTCCGGTACAACTGGAGTCTAGCTCTCATTGGTACTCCTAAGTTTCTCGTAACATTTCTCCAATGGATTATGAGACAAACGACTATAACACAGACAAGTTAGTTAGGAGACGAGTCCACAGAACTTCCCAAGTCAAATCTCTCACCAAGGAAAGAGATGAGTTGGCATAGATGAGACATCACATGAGAAAAATGGAGAGAAGCATAAGAGAATTGCAAGAAAGAGAAGAGTACCAATGAGCCCAAGATGCATGGGAAGAGGAAAAAGACAGAGATGCCTAGGAACAAGAATATTGGGGTGAATCCCAAGCATCTGATTGGGAGAGGAGAGCTCGCAGACACCGAATAATCCACTCGATTCACACTAGATTCTCAGAGTCGGTCAAGAAAATAAAATCCCTTGAGGACATAGTCCAAAATCCCAACACCAGAATGAGATATGTGGATATAGACCAAAGGGAGCATTCTACGGAGGACATTTTACTTGAAGGGTATGATGATGAAGATAATGAAGCTCCTCTTAAGTTTTTGAAATTCGGAGGAAAAAGTGACCCAAGAACTCACCTAGCACTATTTATGGGAACCATGACCAAATATCAAAATAACAACAGGAGGCTGATAAATTGGTTTCTCAGGAGCCTGAAAGAGGAGGCAGGGGAGGCATTGGACTGGTTTGCCACCCTAAATCTCTAGAATATCCAAGAGTTCAAATAGATTATCAACATGTTCATGGAGCGGTTATGTTTTAACATGGAGGACTTGCCCACCATCAACTAATTATATGACCTCAACCAGAAGAAGGAGGAGGGGGGTGCCCACAAGTTTATAAACTGATGGAGGTCTATGGCCAGTAAGATGAAGGAGTCGATCTTAGACTCACACGCGTTGGTCATAATAATAGACAATTTCTCTCAACCCCTGAAGAGCCTGATTAACATGGCTTAGGTGGAGACTTATGTTGAGTTCATCAAGAAGGCCACTACCTTTGAGGTAGGTATTAGAAGGGGGATAGTGTATGATGGGTACGTGAAGAACAATAGGCACAACAATGTCTATAAAAAATCAAACCCATCCAAAGCCTAAGTGAACGTCGACCGAACCTCCAAACAAAGTTAGAAACAAGATTAAAAGCATGGTCACCAAGACTAGAGGCAGGGCCACTAGGGATATAAGGGAAGTGACCAAAGAGGAGCCCTCAAAAAATATAATAAGAAGGAAAGTGGGTATGACAAAAATTCGAAGTGGACCAGGGACAGGAGGTTTACAAGGTTCAAACCAACCCGATTATAAGTTCTGGATTTGTTGCTGCAAGATGGTCTGATTAAATTACCCGAAATATCAAACCCCCCACATATGAAGGGTAAGGATGCATCCAAGTATTGTCTATTTCACAGTGTGGTGGGCCATGACATTGATGAGTATTATGTCCTCAAGCACATAATTCATGACAATGTTGAGAGTAACGAGTTATTGGTTGATGAGAAACCATAAAACCAGAGCAACAATGACCTAAACATTTTTTAGGAGTCATTTCCAAATCATAATTTGAAAGAGGAGGTCCAGACTCGTGAACCATCTGCCAACTCAGTGGTTTGCATCCTTTGAGTCCTCACATGCAATATTAGTCCTCAGCAATTGCATGTAACTCTGCAAATGTATTTTCAAGGAGGAGTGATAGTATAAGGAAGAAAAATTCTAGGAATAAACCAAGCGATATTATGAGAGTCCCCTCAGATAAGTGTAATTTGTTGGGACCCTTGAGACAACAATTACATCATGGTTCTTCTCTTAATGTCTTATCATAGAGACACTAGCACAAAAATAGACAGTCTTCCTACACTCTCTCTTAAGAAGAGTTAGTCAAAAAATGATGTGAGTCAAACCGTAGATTCAGAGAAGACTTATCAGTTGGAAGTCCTGAAGAGAGTATTGCCCTTGCCTCACCAAATTGCCTCTCAACATAAATTTGGTAAGAAAGAGGTAACCCCCTCCTCAAACTTAGTGATGAATGAGGCATTGTTCTGTTTGGGCCAAGCGTCAATTGTGGGCCCCTCCAAAAGGCCCAAAGACTTCCAAAATAGGGGTAGGGTAGACGACTCCTACCTCAAGAGTTACCTCTTATACCAACATGTGCGAAAATATGAAAATGGATGGAGAATCGCTTTATACATGGGGTACCAAACTTCCAAAGGATTGAAAAAAAACTAGTATGGCATAAGAGAGCCTCTCCCAGCAGTGCCAAAGGCAGGGACCCAAGGTTTAGGCTATAAAGGACCTGAACAGAAAAAGGGGTAAAAAGAAAAAATGCTTATGGGTCTGAAAGAGTCACTTCAAAAAGGGGTTAACCATCACCAACTTAGTAGACAGTTAAGTTGCTTTAGAGAATACATGGTTGGCACTTTTTTTGCATCAACTCAGTTTAGGCTCACAAAAGTCAAATAGTCACTCGAGCTCCTCTTCCTCTCCTTTTGAAAAAGGTCGGCTTGCTAAAAAAAGTGATTGCAAATCAGGTAGAACTACAATGGTATGGAGGAAAAAAGACCTCTTGCATGGATCATTATTCCACAACCCCAAGTAAGCCTTTAAAAACTTGAATTCTGTAAAATAGTACTTTGAAAAACCAAAAAATCAAAAACCAAAAATTCTAAAAAAAAAAGTTCTCAAAATCCAATAAAAAAAAAGTTCTCGAAATCGAAATTCTAGAAAAAGCTCAAAAAGAAAAAAATCCAAAAGATTTTTCTTTTTAGAGTCCAAGCTATCCTCTTTGTTGTAGAAGCATACTATTTATGTTGATGAGACTACAAAAACTTTTGTCAAGTTTTTGTTTGTTTTCATATCATTTCTAATGATATCTTTTTCTCAAAATCAGGCGAGGGCAAGTCAAAGGAGTCTGAACCTATCCAGAACCCAGAGATAGAGTATCACAAAGTCATTTCAAAGTTCAAACCTCTTAAACTAGAAAAAACCTCTAGCAACCAAGAATGCAAACATCTAATCCCAAATCGGCTCGACCTCATTCGATAAGACCCAAATGGTCTTGAAAGCCTAGTATACCTCTGGATACTGGCCCGACCTCGTTCGAAGGGACCCATAGCGGTCTCTATGCCTCAGTTGTCCCAGACACTGACCCAACTTCGTTTGGCAATACCATAAACAGTCTTGATGCCCCAGTCATCCTTGAACTGATCTGACCTTGTTCGACAAGACCCACAATGGTCTTAGTAGTTCTGTTCACCTTGACTCTCATAGTTATAGAAAGCGGATAAAACTCAATCATGATGCTAAGCATATCATTGCATTGACCATTAAAAAGGTTAAGGACTTTTTCCCAAGACGGATCCAACTCTCTTCACAACAATCCTTTCCTCAAGTAAGTTCTTGCACCCGAGAGTCTAGCATATAAGGCATGCAATTCTTACGGTAAGATAGAAAGTGACGCAGTGAGACCAAGTTACTTTTATCCAATAATTTTTAGCTCATGAGTCTATAAGGATGAATTATAGGGTACGAGATTATTATTAATATATAAATGTAAAGAGTAATATTGTATGTGAGTAGGGTGGTAAATACCTTCGATGCTGATATGCTCATAGGTCGGTCCCCAAAGAGGTCTTTTCTTCTATCTCAATAGAAAAACATTGAAAAAACATGCACAAAAAAGAGCAATGTATTTAAGCTAATATTTATCTCTATGACCATGGCATGGTGGCAAGCTGCAGTCATGAAATGGCCTGCAGAGTAGGGATTGAAAAAAAAAATGTGTACTAGGAGAAAACCAATATTTACCTCTAAAACTTATGAAAATGAGGCAAGCTCCGGTCAGGTGTTCTTAGAGACAAAGGTTGGATATATAAGGTTATCCCTCCTAGTTTGGATAGTCATGAAACCCATGATTGTCGGATCTCAGTTTAAGGGATGGCAAAAGTATGGAATAAACCCCTTACGGGATAAAAGTTGAGGCTAAACGAGACTTACTTATGAGAATAATCTGTATTTGAGCATTTTCTCACCCGAACTCTAGTCTTTTAGAGTTCAAGACTTAGTGAAAATCATTAGACCTAACAAAAATGCTTTGAGACTTAATCTCATGTCCCTATAACTAGTCGCTTGAAATCAAGGTGAAAATAAAGAAAAAAAATCTTGGTGAAGCCGAATGTCACTACCTTATACCAACCTGAGAAAAGAAAAGTCTAAAGTGTAGGCATCTTACGTGCATAAATAAACTTGTTAGGAAAGTTCTAATTTTTGAAAAAAAGCAAAAGAAATTCATGAGATTATATGATCAATCGTTCATAGTTGTCATAGGCTACTCACTCTAATACAAATACATGAGTCTCACTGCATAAAAGTTCATTGCATGCATCAAAGAGTCTAGCTATAGAGATCTTGAGTTTAAGAAGTACACGATGATTGGACCTATCTTCGTCGTTACCAAACCAAAGTATGATTGATTTTCCTCACTAGAGCAAAAAAATCTCTCCTTACTGAGGCAACTCCATCATATCCATGAACCCACAAGAGGTGTAAGACTCCTAGTGCTTGTGTCCACAAATTCTCAGAAAGAAAATCGTCAACAAAAGCATCAAAAAATCAAAATGGACCAAAAAGGCATGAAAGGAAGACATATTTCTCTTGTACTATTCATGTATGAAGCCCGACATTTTCTTTCTTTACTATAAACAAAGTGTTTTCATATACTGGCACCGATCTCTTTTGGCCAAACCATCGAATGGTCTTGGCAATCCAATCATCCAAGATAGGCCCTGCCTCGCTCGACGAGACTAAGACCGGTCTTGAAAATCCAGCTCACCTCTCGACACTAGCATCAATCTCGCTCGATAAGACCACGAAATGGTCTTGGCAATCCAATTATCCTCGGATTGATCTGACCTCGCTTGGTGATACCCATAACGATCTTGAAAAGTTCAACTCTTCTTTCAGATGCTGACACCAACCTTGTTCAGTGAAACCAATCATGGTCTTGGAAATACAGTTTTCTTTCGAACACTAGTCTGACCTCGTTCGATAAGACTGAATTCAGTACCGAAAACCTAGTGTTCCAAACTTTGAGTGTTTACTTCTTTGTCATAAACTGAATCACATCGATTAATGACAAAGAAGGGCATCTGTAGACACCCAATTTTCTTAAGATACCCAAGAGGATAGCACAAGAAAACCGAGAGGATCCGTTGTACGACTATTCAGTTTAGCCATCCGACCCTAAATGGCTATCTTAGTTTAGCCATCCAACACCTGCCTTGTTTCTTGATGGCTACTCCAGTTCAGCCATCCAACCAATCCAACATTTGGTTTATCCTCTTTAGAGGACAACCAAACTTGTTTAACTGCTCATTTTTGGATGAACAAATCAATTTAGCCATCCAATCTGTTCGAGCAAATGAGGCACATTTGCCTCATATCCAACCACTTTTACATGATTTTGAAAGAATATTCCTTCTGGATAAACTTTCTCTTGAGGAGGATTCCTCCTAATTAACATCATCTCTTAATGCCAACAAATAGGGGTCCACCCCCTATGATCAGGAGGAGGAGGAAGATGGTTGAACACTAATACTAAAAAGAATGAACGCACGATCACTGATACTCGTCTCTTTGATACACTTGCATGGAGATTTTACTGGAACAACTGCAAAAAACCCTCACTTTCCAGTGAAAGTACTGCCAAACGGACTAAAAGAATTCAAAAGCCTAAAACGAACCCTAAGTCCAAAAAAGGTGTGTTTGTTTCTCTTTTTCTTTCTTTTATTTGTTCATTTTATTCATTGAGTTAATTTTATCAGTTTAGAACAAATACTTACATGTTTCTTTTGCTCATTTGCATCATTCGCTATGTAAGTTGTGCTACGGAATCAAAAGGCATGCTCCGACTTTACCTTTCCTTTGGCAAATGATGGTCAAAGTTTGAATAACATCTCCACATCTTTTTAAAGGAGTATTTTAAGGTTTTAAAAGGTAAATCTCAAAGTTTTTTTTATCAACAAACACAAAAGCCAACTATTAGGTACATTATATGAGAGCAACCACTTAACACCATAGCATATAAAAAGATATATAGATTATTCTATTTGACTATTATACATTGCTAACATAAAAAATTAGAATAATCACACATTTTAAGTAATTGGCCGTCACTAAAGTTGTTAAATTAGTGTACAAAACCTATATAACAAAAGTTTTCAAGTGGACTAAGGGCAAGACTTGAGTCAAATTATTGAAAGTTGAACCCAATTAGTAAAGTTGTTAATGTCATGGTTGATTTTTTTTTAATTGCACATTTTTTAAGTAGTACAAGGCACTTATATGCTCGATGTACTTTATCTTAGAAACTAAAGTGTCAAAAACATTAATATCAAGTGCTATGTATGAATACCTTTTTCATCTATAATTTCTTTCTCATATTATCATATATAGTAACAACATCGTTCAGATGTATATTTGAAAAGTCATCTTCCAATATTAATTTGTGAAGAGCATGGTCACTAACATTTCCTTTGTTTGAATTTCACTAGGATTTGTTAAACTTTTGAAGGCATTCTTCTAGATGTCATTTTAGCCCATAAATAACAAGTTTTCAAGGCTTTTCTTTCTTTTTTTTAAGGCATAATTAGGAGGATGAGACACGTCTCTGCTTTTACGTAAGTTCCTTAACATATTAGCTGATAGAGCTTCTATCCCACATGAGTTACTACAACAAAGATAAATCTCTTGAAATTTATTTTGGCTTGAGAGAAACTCTTATAATGGTCTATTCTTTATATTTGTGCACACCCTTTACTTAGTAATTGTCTTGTATTGTTTAAGTTTATTATCTATCACATCTTTGTACCTACTTACATCTAACAACTTTTTTCTTATAAATAGAATGATGACCACCAATATTTCAGGTTGGGTAAGTTTGTAGTAGTTGGATTTTTCAACAACTTGTGAGTGTGAATCACAATCAAAACACTTTCTCAAGGTTAGCTAAACATGAGCAATGTGCAAGTTGTAATTGTGATTGCCAGCTGTGATAGTTCTTGCCTTGAATCTTGCCAAAGTCGGACACTCCATATATAACAAAAGCAAACATGCTCTTTTTTGTTTTAAGGGGTGGAGAAGGGTTCTAGTCTTGCAATTTCATCTATCATCACTTTTCTCCATTCAAGATGTGTTGTAGATTCTTTGGAGTAAAATTAGGTTTAAAGCTTACATAAATTTTTTTAACAGACTTCTAAGGTTTCGGATTGGGCACAGTATGAAAGATCTTCTAGAGGCACATATTCCTCCGAGGGGTTGATTGGGACATGGGCATAAAGGTTTTTATGACAATCAATAATTTGATTCATTTTCAATTAGGTCTTGCTCTAACCTCTTTGGAAGTTGTTACTTCCTTGGTAGCTCAACATTACCTAGTGACTTAGGAAGATTTACATCAAAATTGGTATCATATAAATTCTTGTCTTCTTTAATCGTTTTGAAGAAGGTGATCTTAATTTTGGTGAAACTAAGTAATAATAGGAACTCACCATAATCACACTTTTCTATCATTGAATATTGACTCTTTTTATGTTCTTCTAACAGCCTTCTCTTCCCCTCTATAGTCTAGATTCAGTCTTACTAAGGTAAGACAAGGATTTGGGATCATGTCTAGTATAGTAAACTTATTTTTCACTCTTAGAACAGGCCTTATCTTTGTAAAAAGTTGCATCCATAATGCTAACATCAGAAATGTGGGATGCTCCTATATACTCAGACCACAACCGCCTGATACTGATTATATACTGGCCTATGGCACCCAAACTAATGAATTGAGCAATGCATTAAAAGAGGATGGTCCTACATGCATTTTATTTTTAATTAGATGATAGCATTTATAGTTTTTAATATAAAAAGGGCATCCAATGAAATTCTCATAACAACCTTAAGATTAAGGTCATGGATGTGAACATGTACATGAACATATTTTAAGAGTGACATGAAAAGTATTTGACATATGAATTAATACAAAATCCAAACATAATCTTTTAGCATTTATTTATCTTATTTTGTTTAAAAATCATTATTATTATAATTAAGTTAACAAAAAATATCTAAATAGGGATCCACCAAAATAGGACTTTAAACAAGTATTAGCATTAGGTTATATTTCTAAATATTTGTTCTGAGATTTTTAGAGTAAGTTTCTAAATTTATGAAATTAAATCAGGCAATTTACAACTGTGATATATAATAATTTTCTATTTGGAAAAATTTCAATTTAAGAAATAATTGGATGAAAGATTAAGAAAAAGGTCTAAAGGGATAAACTCCTGTGTTAGTTACTTTTTAAATGGAAAGCGTTAACTTCACAATTTTAGGAACTAAATTTGATAGAGGAGAAAGCCTTAGTAACCTTAATGTACATAGATATAATTAAAAGCTTACTAATTGTTTGAATTTAAATAGTAAGATTTAAAAATAATAAATATTAATTTATGAAAAGATGTTGAAATGATTAAGGCATATGATAATGTTTGGCTATGAATCTAACAACAACTCTATTAAATAATTTTGAACCTTTAATATTAAAATTTAAGATGCTTTAGAAAAAACAAATCCAACAAATGAAACTTTGAAAAATCAAGGTTTTAAAATAGCACAAAGTGAATAAAGGTCAATGGTAGATCTCAGTGCAAATGCATGCTAACTTGCCGCAAATCTAGGGATGCCAATGGGTCGGATCTAGGCATTTCCGAGTCAGACTTAATCGGGTATGGTCTAATTGGGTTCGGTTTCAGATTGGAATTTGGTTGGAATTAGATAAAACTGAATCCAAATCTGACTAGCTTAAAACCCATACTTACACTTAATCGGCCCAGGTTTGGGTTGGAATGCAAAATTCTACACCGGACCCGAATCTGATTATTAATTGGATCCTCATCTGGCTACCCAACCCGATTAAGTGGATTCAGATTCTAGTCGATGTCAGGTTACATCCGACCCGTGGACATCCCTACGCAAGTCTCATTTGCTCAACCCCACATAACTGGAACCATGATTGAGTCACAAAGCTTCAATCCGGGGCGCAAACCTGATCCTACCCATGTTATTGGATCCGAGTTATATTTATAACAAATGTGGTTATGGTTTCTTTGATCTGAGTTGGAATTAGTTAAAAAATTCCAGTGAATAGTTGGATTTCTCAACCCGGGACTCTGTCGAGCAAATCGGATCGGAAAGGTCAGGTGACTCGGACGAGTCATGATTGACTCGGCCGAGTTACGCTTTGCAACTTTTTGATACCCTACCCCCCCTTTTCATAGTTTCCCTCTCTCACGACTCTCACCATCACCGTCTCTGCGTCTCACGGTCCCTCTACCCTCGACAGGTAACCCGGTTTCCAGCATCGGCGTGTCCGTTTCCGGCGTCGACGACTGAGTTTCCGGAGGCGGTAGCTAACCTGGTCTCTCTCTCTGTTGCAAACAATAACAATCAGTCTTAGCTCTCGAGGTACAATCTCGACTACTCCCTCTCTCTTTCCTTGTTCTTTTTCTCGGATTTTCTTGCTTCAGAACCACCGTTCGATTCATTGAATCGTTTTTTCTTGCCTTTTCTTATCCTTTTATTATTATTTTGTTAATTTTTTGCTCTTGGTGTTGGGGTTTCTTTAGATCTATTAGTTCTTCTGATACTTCTGTTTCTGAAGCCTAAATTTCATGTAAAGATATGAATTTGTGATGTCACTTTCTGTTTTTTGTTTCTCTTCTTATCGATGGTTGTAGAATCTGTAGATTTGTTATGTTTTTTTTTCAATCGAGTTGGATTAAATATTTCTTACTTTTTCATGTATTTTCCGTGTTTGGATCTTGATTTTTTCTGTTTTGAGTTAGTGAAATTATTGTGTCATTGCTATCGTTTATGGTTATTAGGAATGGAACTGGTGATTTTATGCTAACTTAATACTGTTTCAATGATCGCCTGAGTCTGTTGTTTAAGCAAATTTGGTGAGCGTGGACTTTGCTGTCAAGAATTTATTTTTCTGGTCTGCAAGATTTGATGATAGTGGTGAAAAGATTTGTTCTCAATGAACCAACGTCTTTGTAGATCAGAAGTTTAGATTTTCACACGTTATTTATAATATATGATTTTAGAGAAAATTATATACCCACAAAATAATACATCATTTTGTTATACCTAAAAACAAGAGAGAGAAATAATATATGATTTTGTTATATTTTTTAATAAATTACAAAAAAAAAACTTGACTCAGCCGAGCCACCTAGTTGACTCATCCGAGTCACCAATTTGCAAAGTGATCCGATACCGAGTTCTGAGAAAGCCAACCATAAAAAAAAACACGTGTAATTCTAGGTTAGGACCAAAATTATATCCCAACTCGTTTTGCTTTTCACTTCAAACTACAAATTACCTGTTTTCATGAGATCTAGTATCATGGGGTCTCCTACCATAACCAGATCCAGAGCCACACTACGAGATCACAATAAGATATGGTCCCACTCTTGTGGTTCCACTATGTGGTTAAGATTCACTCTACCCGTACCTGAGTCCTGTTCCCTGTGTGTGAGAGAGAAAAGAAGAAGTAAATACCAAACACAACTTCTCCTCAGGTATTACCAGTGTTGTATGTATCGTATCGTGCCATATTGTATGATACGGTACGATACATATCATTACTTTTTGGAAATACGATATGATACCATACACACTCCTATCACTATAGGAGTGTATATCATACCCGTATCAAATGTATCGTACGATACACCCGTCTATCGTGTCGTATCGTACGATACACAAAAGGACCCGAAACTTACTTTTTAAGTTTTGGGTTTTAAAGGCCTCTCGAGAACTGACTTCTCCATTTGTCTAGAGGTCGTTAGAAGGGAACCCATACACCCTAGGAGCTGTGAGATCGATTTGGAGGCCGATTCATGTGAAGGAAGAAATTTTTTGCGATTTTCTCAAGTAAGAGTGCATTTCCACCATTTTTTTACTCAATGACATGGGTTAAGGTAAAAAATCCCTATTCTTTGCTTCTTATTGAGTTTTTTTGGGGGAATATGGCATCCGAGGATACGACATGGCAATGAGGCACTCAAGTAATGAGTGAAAACCGATTAAAAATCAAGTGCAACTAAAGCCAAAATTCTTTTTCGGGTGGTATCTCTCGATTGAGACATCATTTAGCCGAGACACATCATAATGTGCATGCATGCACATCAAAAAAATTGTCGGATGCCATGAAATGGAAACGTCAACAATTACTTGATTATCTAAGAGGTAAAAGACAAGAAAGAGAGATGGATGAGGCATAAATGGAGTATGGAGAGCTCTGGAAGGATGTGTGTTACGAAGATGAGCTCCCTACTTCTGATCCTAAAGCTCCTAGCATAGGATCAAAAGTAGGAAGTTTTTCATCGAAGAGAAAAGGTGTGGTTAGTGCTGTCGCGGGCACAAAATAAGAGGAGGAGGGAGTTCTTCGAAAGGAGGTATAGCTAGAGGCTCTATTTACAGATGGGTGGACAGACAAAAAGTCAATGACCTTGATAATTTTTTTTATCTATTGCCCCAAAGGAACTATGTTTTTTAAGTCAATTGATTTGTTTAATATGCCAAAACAGTATATGTATTGCTTAGAGTTTTTAATCAGGTTGTTGAAGAGGTTCAACCTCAAAATATTATGCAATTTATTACCGATAATGCAACAAATTATAGGACAACAAGTAAAGAATTGGCAGAAAATTTTAGGTCATTCTTTTGGACCCCGTGTGCTGCCCATTGCATAGACCTTATACTTGAGGACATCGACAACATGGATGTGATAAAGCAGACAGTTAAATGTTGCTAAGAAATTACTAAATTTATTTACAATCATGCATGTGTTTTGAGCCTAATGAGAAATTACATTGGTGGTGCTGAGTTGATTCGTAGTGTAATTACTAGATTTAGTATAATTTTTTTTTACAGTGCAAAGTCTAGTAAAGAATAGGGTTGGACTAAAAAAATATTTTCATCAGATGAGTGAAATGCATATCCCCATGCACAAAAAAGAACGCTCAGAGAAATTGTAAACATTGTATTCAGAAGTAAATTCTAGGATTCATGCGTGAAGTTGTTGAGAATAATTATATCTTTCGATTGTTTGACAGTGAAGACAGACCAACTATGGGTTATCTCTACGAGGCCATGGATAAGACAAAAGAGGCCATTAAAAATATATTGAAGGGAAAGAAAAAATTATACATACATATATAGGACATCATTGATCATAAATGGACTAGGCAACTTCATCAACCTCTTCATGCTGCAACATATTATTTAAATCTTATATTTAGATACTCTCCTACATTTAAAACGAACATGGAAGTCAACAGGGGACTTTTTTATTGCATCAAAAGGTTGAACCTTGACTATATAAACTTCAAGGTCAAATTCATAATAGAATGAAAATGTATGATAATGCATTGTATGATATGGGGAGACCTGCAGCAGTGCGAAATCGTGTTACGATGCGTTCAATTTATTTATTTTGTCTATTTCAATTTTAATTTTATATTGTTTTTTAATTATGATGTTTTGTATGATTGTATATTTGTTACTGGCCTATTGATTTCTCATTTTCTTGTTTTTTTCATATATGTTTATAAAGTTTATTTGTCATTTTCATGTGTTTATTTAAAGTTTTTTTATATCATTCAAAACTCAACTAATTGGGAAATCCTAAGAGACTAAACCTAAGCTTAGATAACACCTAACTTAAAATAGGTAACACCTTCCTTAGAGCCAAGGTATTACCTAGGGACTTTCTTTACTCTCTTGTACATGCCCATCTAGGAGGTTTCCAAGGGTCTACACAACCTCCTTGGAAGGGCCTTGAAGGCTCTTGGGTGGCATCAATGGGTGGGGCTCACTCTTCTATTCCTTCTAGAGGGGATGCCCCATGTGGGTCCCACTTGTCAATAAATAAGGGACCCCCAAGGGGTTCCAATGGCTAATGTGGATGCATGGCTGATGTGGTCGTCCTCCACGTGGCATGGCTGCAACAAGTGGAGCTTGGGTAACGGATCTAGTTCATCTTGTAGGAGATCCGTTTGTAAGTTCTGGACCCTAGGAACTGGATCATGGTCACTTGAGGTTGAGTCCGCATCATTTGGATCAGGAGCTAAGTCCGTAGAAATGGCGAACACATCATCAATAGTAGTAGGGGTTCTATGCAAGATATTGAACCTAACTTGCTAAAATTCGGGTCTCAACCCGAATAGAAAAGAAAACAAATGTTCCTCCTCAGGTTGTTTTTGCCTCATTTCAATAGTGGGAGTATCCCACTTAGGCTCAAGCAAGGCTAATTCATCCCAAAGAGGTGAGAAGGTACCATAGTAATCTCTCACTCTTATCTCCTTTTTTTATAATACAATTTTTCTCTTGAAAATGTTTTCATCTCAAATTTTTTTGCATGAACATATTTTTGTGAAAGATCCAAGCCTCACAAGCTTTTTTGAATTTAAGTATACTTGCTGCAATATTGAGTTTCATGCTATTAAGGAACCAAGAGAGAATTTGGGCATTTTCGGCTTTCCAATCTTCTACCTTGATGAGATGATCTTTGAGTGTTTTCTCTCTTTTTTTGTCACCATTTATTTTGGTGAGAACGAATTGTGGTTCACATGTAGTGCCACACATGCCCCCTAGCTTCTTGCCCTTATTATGGTGCTCCATAGCGGCGGCCCATATCAGATAGTTGGAATCATTTGGCTTGAATGTAACCATTGTCATGGATTCTTTTTCACCCATCTTTAATAGAGAGACAAGATTTGTTGAAGATCATGGATTTTTGAGAAGCTTACAAGATTTGTTGAAGATCACAAACTTTGGAGAAGCTTTACACAAACCATGTAATGAAATAAGCGGAAATACAATAGAAAACCCAATAAGGGTTAACATGAATACAAAAGAAGTGCACAAGCACTAATTCACCAAGGGATAATACAATCACCAAAAGAGACCAAACCCAAAAGCATAACAAGGGCCACTAAGGGCCAACACAAAGCCTTAAAAAACAAGATCTCTTAATGAAAATGCTTAGAAAGCATTAGATAATACAAGGGAGAAAACCCCTATTTATAATTATAGTCACAAATATCAGTATCGGTTGACGAGGTATAATATCGGGATATTATCGGTTTTCTAATAAATCTCGGGATTTAAAAAAAACCAAAAAAATGAAAAATAGGAAAAAATAAATGTAAAGCAAAGGAGTCATAATATGACATAAACATGACAAACAATGCAAATTTCCTCCTTCCCTTTTCTTTCTTTTTTTTTCTTCCCTTCCCTTCCTCTTTCTTTTTTCCTTCCTTCCCTTCCTCTTTCTTCCTTCCTTCCCTTCTTCTTTCTCTTCTTTCTTTCTTTCTTTCCCTATTCACGTTGACTGAAACTTGAGGAGGCTGGAACTCGAGGACAAGAAGCAGGTTGGAAGACAACACAACTTTTTTCTTTCTTTCTTTCTCTTTCTTTCAATTTCCTTTTTAAAAGGTGACACGTAACCCTCACAAAAGTAAAAAAGGTATAAATTTGATACCCAAACTAACCTATTAGAAAACTTAGGAAAGACATATGTATCCCCTTCTTTTTTTTAAATCCTAAAATACCCTTACACTAACTGTTTAAAAAAAACACCATTGCTGTATTGCGATCACAATAATATTGCGATATTATCAGGATATATATAAATTTTTGATATTTTGAAAATATCACAATATTTTACCTTTAATATCATTTTCTCAATATACAACATTAATATCGTGAAATTTTCAAATTATCGGTGATATCTATGACTATGTTTATAATACAAGAAAAGAGAGAATGGGCCAGCTCAACTAGCCATTGGGCTAGCTGCGAACAGTCATATTTATGATCGTTGGGAGCAGCCCAACAGCTAGTTGGGCTGCCCCAACAACTATATTACAAATTAATTATAAAAAACTGAAAAGAAAGAATTTAAAAAAGAAGATAAAACAGCCTCTACTGAGCTGACACCTATTACATGTGTGAAATGACTGAAATACTCTTGAGGGGTATTTCAGTTTACATTAACAGAAATATATATATATATATATATATATATATATATATATATTAACAATTTTAATATCAACATTGTTTATAAACCATGCAAGAATCTTTGCATGGTTACTCTTCCAATCTTCTACTTTCGATTGATAGTTATGAATGGCTTTAGCACAATTATCTCCTTCAAGAGCTTTTTTTTATCTCCTTCAAGCTTGGTGAGTTTTAGTTGAGGCTCGAGAACCGTGTCCATCACATAACCCCAAAGTTTTTTTTCTTTGAGATTGTTTTCAACATTATATAATTTGTACCATTAAGTTTGAAAGAGAGATCTATCTTAGTATCATGCTCTATATTGAAGATGAGAAAAGAGAGAGAAATAGATAAAGAGAGAATAAGATGGCAAAGGTACGTCCACCACAATCTTCATGAGCAACCGATCCCTTGATCACTACAAATAACTAACTCCAAGGTCCTTTGGGTCTGACACCATGTAATGAAACAAACGGAAAACCAAATATAATGTGCACAAGAACAAATACAAGTCCACTAAGGGACAATACAAAGGCACTAGGGCACTACACAAGCACAAAGTGCATACAAGGGCTTCAAAGAGCCAAAAGAGAACACAAAGAGTTTAAAAGTATAAATCTTATTAGACAACAAATGCTTAGGAAACATAATACAAAGGAGGGAGGGAACCTCCTATATATATACAGCCAAATGGGCCTTGGGGAGCTCCCAAGAGTCATTGGGAGCTCCCGACGGATATATTTATAGCCATTGGGATCTATCCCAACAACTCTATGGTCAAAAGACCATAAAGACCTTAAACAAAATGAAAAGACAAAAAGAAATAACAAAAAATAAATACAGTAAAAAGATTGTGCTGTCACTAGTCGACAGTCCCTATTACATGAGTGAAATGTCCAAAATGCTCTTGAGGTGCAATACATATTACATTAATAGATATATGTATATATAACTGTATATGTGTACATTTTAGCACTTACATGCATATGTAATGGCCTCTTCAGTGACTTTTTGGGTACTCTGTGGAATGAACAAAAAAAATCGTTTAGGGTGTGTTTGCATACTCTATTTCTCACAACCAAGGTATGCATTCATACCCACTATCTGAGAGCCTCTGTTCTCAAATTATGAATCTCTGTCCCAAAACCCCCAGGTCGGGCCAAAAACCATGAATTTTAAAGGGAAGCGGGGATCTTAAATCAGGGATCTGAGTTACCCCATTTGAGTGAGCCCCTGATCTTTCATGGGGCCCATGACAGATCTGACAGTGAACAACATGCCTGAGGTATTCAAGCACACACTTAGATTCTACTATCCGGCAATGTCTGTTTGAGCTTATGTTACAGATGTTGAGAATTTGTGTACAAGAATTTTCGCGGAAAATATTAACAAACAGGAAAAAGAAAAAGAATGATGTGCAATGATAGTTCAAAATCAACTTCATATAGCATCTTGA
This sequence comes from Nuphar pumila, assembly GCF_984573655.1. Lineage (NCBI taxonomy): Eukaryota > Viridiplantae > Streptophyta > Magnoliopsida > Nymphaeales > Nymphaeaceae > Nuphar > Nuphar pumila. Next base: position 29,593,617 of record NC_143262.1, on the reverse strand, counting down.
AATATTATGATATTTAGGCATCTCTCTCTCTCTGTCTTTCATTTTTGTACCATGTTGAAAGCTTAGGGTTCCTAGGTAATTTTTCTAACATATAGGTGCATTTCTTGCAGATTTCACAATGTCAAACTTTGCAGCAGTATGTCGCAGGGTCAGTCTCTCAGAACTGCTTACAAAGATATCCCTTTACGGTGGACATAGTGGTAGCCTTGTAACTCAGTTGTAACAACACACACTTGGCTCTATAATGACACTAATTGGTCAATATAATGGCACTGTAATGTGGTGCAGATGTCTCAGGTGTCAACACTGGTGCTGATGGACTGAGCTTGGTGTTCAAGAGGTGGGCCACAAAAAAATCCGCTGGATCCACAAAAAATGGTCGTGATTCACTTCCCAAAAATCTTGGTGTGAAGAAATTTGGTGGGGAGGTTGGTAAGATGGAGCTTGGTTTGTAACATAGGTCTATGTGCATTTAAATTTTTGATGAATTCCTCTTTTGCAGAGAGTGATACCTGGCAACATTATTGTCCGTCAGCGGGGTACTCGTTTCCATCCTGGGAACTATGTTGGGATGGGCAAGGATCATACACTCTATGCTCTTAAGGAAGGACTTGTTAAGTTTGAAAAACATAAGCTCAGTGGCCGCAAGTGGGTGCATGTTGAACCAAAAGATGGACATGTTCTCCATCCCATCTATATGAAACAAGCTCTAGACACCTCAAATTCGCCATCCCAAAGCTAAAAATATGTTTGAAATGGACTTTTGAAGAGGTTAAATAACATTTTGAGTTTGTTTAACCCAGGTCACATTTTTCATATTATGAGAAGGATTATATGGTCATTGCAGTTGGTGTTTGAACTTTGAAGTATTACTGGCTATGTCAAGTATGAGCCAACCCCTCTGGGCTATCAAAACTTACTGGAGTTCCTCATGAACTACTCCCACACCAATCCATTGTGAGGACCCGCAATAAACAGCTGATTGTTGATAACATTGCAAAGTAAGAATGATGCATGCAATTGATGCAAATATCCTTAACTCACTTTTAATGTATTTTAGCTATATTTTGGCGACATACTTTTGAATTGATATTTTTTTCCAAAGTCAGCAGCTGGTATGGTTTTCAATTAATGGCCCTAGGATGCTTCTATTTGGAAAAAGAAACTGTTACGGTATCTTTGATCCACCGGGTGTAACTCATCTGTTCAGAAAAATTAATGATGCCTGCTGCATTTATTTCTCTAACCATGTCTGAATATTACCATTTATTTTTTACTAAAGTTGAAGATGGAGACTGGTTTTTGCAGGTTAATGCCCGAGTCCTGGATATAATCATGCTTGTTTAGCTGTTCTCTGTCTTGACTTTGGTTAGTACATATTGACAGTCGATCCTGATTTATCTCTTTGTTACAGAATGATTATGATGCTTTTCTTTTTTCTGCATCACACTATCATATTTGCAATTTCATTGCATAGTCCTGCATTCAGGTGTTTCTGAATAACTAAGATGAGGTGTCAACTTTGCAAACACAGGTAATATCTAGGAAGAATTCACCTGTGAATTGTAACGAAGAAAAGAATCATGAAAGTAAACAGCAAGAAAGCACCTCATTACATAGCCATCATAATTCAGTCATACGTTTTACCATTTTTCTGTGTTATCCCTTTCCTTGTGTACATATTATTATTCATAGGAGTATTGTATTTTTTTCCATGGTTTGTTAATAGGGTCAACTATTTGTCTTGTAGTGCCTTATAGGGGCTGTTCCCCTTTTTATTGTTGTAACCATTCATTTGAAGTAATGAAGTTTCATTGTCCTTTCCTCTCTAGTCTCAGTGCTCTCTCACCCTGTTCCCTCCCTCTCTTGTTTTGCTTTGATAATGGGAAGTGGGAGAGACGTGTTAGGTAGAAAAAGAGAGATATTTATGAGAAGTGGGAGAGACATTATTGGTAGGAGAGTTGGTAGAGAGAGAGAGAGAGAGAGAGAGAGAGAGAGAGAGAGAGAGAGAGAGAGAGAACTTGAAAATATTACTATATTGCCATGTAACACTTGGTTTTTTGGAAAAAGACAAAGGATGCCCAAACAAAATTTTAATTACATTATCAACAGACATGGCAAGGATGTCATCTAAAAAAAGTTAATAAGGCATCTGATTTTTTTCACTTGTTACCCTCACTTCTGCTTTTATAATATTTAGGATAAGTGATTAGGTGACTGCGCTAGTCACACCTATTTAAACAATAGCATGCATTGGCACTTTCATGACCTATAGTGGATATTGTCACTTTTGTTGTGTGTTTTGTATGTGTTTCTGCTCTGTTCAGCAAGGCCACTATGAAAAGGAACAGTCCTGAATTGTTATTTAGCAGCGTCCAGCAGTCCATCATTGTAAGGAGATGGAATGAAGATCTCACTTGTAGAAGTGGAGAACCACGAGAATAAACTCTTCAGACCTGCTATCTCCCTTTTTCTCTCCTTTTGTGTGCTTGCTATAGAAATTTTTTTTGGAAGAAAAACAGAAACGTGGTATCGCAATTTTTAGCCACATTATGGCCTTCTAATAGCCCATCATCAACTGGGTTTTGGTGCTGCTGATGTTGCTTGGTGGTAGGGGTGGCAAAATCTGAGACAGACCCGCCAACCCGCTTCTTAGCCGGGTTCAGGTTTGGCTTAAACGGGTTCGTGTCGTAAACGGGTTGACCCGCCTAACCCGTTTATTAAATGGGTCAGGTTCGTGTTAGGGGTATGCCAACCTGCCAACCCAGCTGACCCATTTAATAAACGGGTTAGGCAGGCAGGTCAACCCGTTTACCCAAACCTGACCCGCCAACCTGCCCGCCAACCCGTTTACCTGGCCCGCCCGCCTGCCAACCCGTTTATCCGACCTGACCTGCCTGCCAACCTGTTTACTCGTACCTGACTCGCCAAACTGTTTACCTGAACTTGACCCGCCAACCCGCCTGCCAACCCATTTACCCGACCCGACCCGTTTATTAAACCGTGTTGTGTCGGGTTAACTGTTTAATAAATGGGTCGGCTGGTGTTTGCCACAGCCGACCCGTTTAATAAATGGGCCGGATTTGTGTTGATGTATGCTGACCCACCAACCCGACCCGATTGCCACCCCTACTTGGTGGTGTGTATGTGTGCATGGAAATTTCAGAAACAACTCAATGAATTCTTGGGGCCTGTTTGTGCATAAATTCAGTGTCATTTCTGTAGACCCTACATGCATTCTCCCGTTGAAAACATGTGGTCGGGCCACTTTCCTTGAGAAAGATGGAAAGCAATTCACTGTGCCTCCTTCCATGCTATGCAAACAATGATTTAGAGGGTTTTGATCCATTTCTTTTAAAAATGGTTTTCCTGAAGATCAAAAGTGCAATCTACAGCCTTTCATGGTTGAGGTTGCAAAAATAAGATTGAAGAGGCTTGCAAAATGTTCGTTCCTGTAGTTACTACAGCCAATTCATTTCATTGACGCCAAAGTTGTGCAAGTGACAGAGTCGTTCCAAGATACCTACAATCATCCTTCTCTCATTTTCCAGTGCGGCAGCTTTGGTATGTAAAATTATCCATGATCAGTTCATTTAAAGAAAAGTGTTGTGGTGACAAGGAGTCACTCCAAATACAGAAAACAGACAAGTTGAGGCATTCAGCCATAAGAAACAAGCTTAAGACAAAAGTAGTTACCATGGACTCCTATTCTGACTACCTATCCAAGATATCATGCTTGCAATACCGAACGTCAAACTGAATTATGTGATACAAAACAGTGATATTAGTGGGGAAGCAGTTGATGATTCTATCGTTTCTTTGAAGTCGCATCAACCATCAAGATGATTGTAGTCACAATTTCTACACCTTGCTCCAATTCTGTAATTACCTAATGTCGGTATCCCAGCAATAGGTCACAGAAGCAAGACTCGCTCATAACTTCCATATGCAAATTGAGCCAGGCCAGCATGAACAGCTTCTGCACAATCTAGTTTACGTAACAAAGTTTTGCAGTCCTTTCTCTAATTACCTACAGTATCAGACTCAGTTATATTTCAAATATCCATGATTATTATTGCCTTTTGAGACTACTGAATTCAAATGTCAAATACTTAGATTTGTCCCATAAACTAACTCCCATAGTGGGGACTTGCTAAATCTTAATTACCCTTTTTGCAATACTCTTTCTGCTTTTTAGTTTGCAATGACCCATTCTGAATTTCTGATAGGTTTTTACTTTGTTTTTTACTATGGAGAAGATCCCTGGTTAAAAGATGTTAGATCATATTTCGGATCACACAGTTTCACAGTCGTCATCATGATATAAAACATGATATAAATAAGGAAATACAACAAAGTATAAAGCATGATCAACAGACGACCGAAACAATAACAGGGTGCAGGCATGTCGGTTTCCGCAAGCAACCAAAATCCAGACAGCAACATATAAACAAACATATGCACAGAACACAATAAACATAAGACAAGCATGTTAATATTGTGTAACAGACTAAGGTGTACGGAAGTACTCCCCTTAGAGAAGATTCGCCCCCACATACAGTGCAAATCAGGGTCCGGCGTCCTTCCCCCAGGATACAATAGCCACGACGAACCGAACGGTGCACTCCGGCGGGTCGTCCTTCGAAAACAACCTCTTCGAACCAAATATTGCAGAACACCCTTTCGGGAAAACTCAAGAAAGAGAGAGAGAGCAACAGGAAAGATGGGAAATTGCAGAGCTTCAGAAACCAGAGCGTCTGTCTCAGCCTCCTCGTAACCCCAGCCCTTACCACGCTTTTATAACTCACGAACGATTATGGAACGTGGAAGGACCCGTTACGGATTCTGAGGAGATGTGATCCGTTAACGGTCTTCGAAAGATCGAGACCCGTTACGGAATCTGAAGAGCCATAACGGGCACAGACTACGAGGAGTCGTGACCCGTTATCATTTCCCATAACCCGTTACAGAATCCAAATATCCAAAGAAACTTTGGGTAAAAAGGTACTTTGTCTTGATTGGATATGGCCCTAAAGGGCCAATTACCCGAACCCGAGCTCGTCCCGGCACTACACGACGCGGCACGACGGGCGTGCGCGCACGCGCGTATGTGTGTGGTGGTCATCCCACTCTCTTGTTCTCAAGAACAAGTGTATGAGTTCACAAGTGGCTTATAAAGCCCACAGAAAACTCAAGCAAAGCAATATGGGACTATTCCACCTCATCAAGACCATTTCCTCTAAACCACTCATGTTTCTCCTTTGAATTCTTTCTCCCTACCTTCTTACACCTAACATTCCCCCACAAATTCAAAGAATGAAACGGGAGGAAACCAAGGTGCAAGATGAGACAATCTGCAACAGGACATATCATGCTTTCAGCAATGGTACCTTCCTGTTTGAACCACTACCTTAGTTGACTAACTTTACCCCCACAGGAACGAAGTGAACTGAAGTCTTGAACTTGAACCTTTGGTGTAGGAGTGTCCATCAGCAACAACATGATAAAGGTTCTGGTTGTAATCTTTAGGGGCGGCGCGTTAAAAGCCATACGCCCTAATCCTGTTTCATGAGTGACTTCAGGAATAACTCAATTCCTTAAACTGCGGCCACACAGTCACACTCACATAGGTGGGCTTCTTCAAAGATGCACTGCTAACATTTCGCCTAGAAGGCTTTGAACCCATTCAGAGTTTTAACTCTTCCTTAACTTGCAGCTACAACACCTTTCCAGAGTAAACAGGGGAACATACACAGATACAAGATATCATATTTAATAAGGTGCTATCCAGTTCACCCTACAACTTGTTATTACCACATTGAACCTACTTTGTGGGATCTCCACTCAGATAGGTTGGGTTGCTACTGCAGATGAACTACAGATGGGTTTCAGTCCCATCCCCTCTCTGGATTTCAGGACTAAAGACTTATCTAGTCCTTTCGTTAATGGATCAGCTGTGTTCTCTTTGGATCCAACATAGTCCAAAACAACCACTAACTGAGACATCAGTTCCCTTACAGATTTTATTCTGACTTGGATGTGTCTTCTCTGCTTTTGGTTATATTTTGTGCTTTTAATCTTTGCAATAGTGGTCATATTGTCACAATGCACAGATATTGCAGGAATTGACTTGCACATTAAAGAAAGTTCCTCAAGAAGTCCCTTTAACCATTCAGCTTCCAATCCTGTGACATCTAAAGCACAGAGTTCAACCTCAAAAGTAGACCGAGACAAGATGGTCTGCTTTACTGATCTTCAGGCGACTGCGCCGCCACCCAAAGTAAATACATACCCTGTCACGCCATAACTACCAGAGTTCATGGCTATCCAGCTCGCATCACTATATCCCTCAAGAACTGCAGGGAATCTCTTGTAATGCAAACTCAAGGAAATAGGTCCTTTCAGGTATCTAAGTACCCTGTCCAATGCCTTCCAATGAGTGCGATTTGGACAACTTGTGTATCTACTTAATTTTATCACGGAGAACGAAATATCCGGTCTCGTGCAATTTGCAAGATACATCAAACTTCCAATAATATGGGAATATCTTAATTGAGACACAGGAACACCAGTCGTATTCTTATGAAGAGGGATAGAAGGGTCATATGGAGTTGCTACAGATCTCCCTTAGTTATAGTCAAATTTCACAAGTACTTTCTCAACAAAGTGAGATTGAGAAATGGTTAACCCTTCAGCTGAACGAGTCAGCTTTAAGCCTAAGATCACATTTGCAACACCCATATCCTTTATATCAAACTTACTACTAAGAAACGACTTTGTCTCATTCACAATTCCCATATTGGAACCAAACAATAGAATGTCATCTACATACAGGCGTAAAATAATATAACCATCCATTTTAACTTTACAATAAACACACTTATCAGATTCATTGACAACAAAGCCAAATGATAAAATAATATTATCAAACTTTTCATGCCATTGTTTAGGGGCTTGTTTAAGTCCATATAATGACTTAACAAGTCTACAAACTTTATCTTCATTACCAGGAGCCACATAACCCTCAGGTTGATCCATATAGATCTCTTCTTCAAGATCGCCATGTAAGAAAGCGGTCTTCACGTCCATTTGATGGACCGAGAGATCATAAATGGAATCTAGTGCAATAAGCACCCTAATAGTGGTCATCCGGGTAACCGGAGAATAGGTATCAAAATAGTCTATTCCCTCCTTTTGTTTGAACCCCTTGGCAACCAGTCTCGCCTTGTACTTGTCAATGGATCCATCTGGTTTCAACTTCTTCTTAAAGATCCATTTGCACCAAATTGTGAAACTACCACGAGGGAGGTCAACCAGTTCCCAAGTACCATTAGAGACAATGAAGTCCATTTCACTCTTTATGGCGTCTTTCCAATGCTTTGCTTCAGGTGAAGTCATTGCATCTCGAAAAGTGGGAGGATCATCTTCAATAAGGTAAGTGATAAAATCACTTCCCAAATCCTTGGTAATCCGTGGTCTCGTGCTCCTTCTAGGTTCAACCACTTTCTCAGACTCAATGGGTCTAGGATGGGAACAAGATGGTTCTACCCCCACATCTGTCATCCTTTTCACATGTTCGGGAATGAAACCAGAAGTTGAAGGTATATCTAAAGAAGAAAGATTCTGAGGTACACCAACTTTCATGGGAAATACATCCTCAAAGAATGTAGCTTCTCAAAGCTCTACAATAGAGTTAACATCTATGCCAGATATCTCAGACTTAATTACTAAGAACTTGTAGGCATAACTGTTCTCTACATAACCCAAAAAGACAACATCTACTGTTTTAGGACCCAGCTTCTTCCTATTGTGCTCTGGGACAAGTACCTTAGCAAGGCACCCCCACACTTTAAGGTATTTCAAGCTAGCTTTCCTATTTCTCCAGAGTTCAAAAGGGCTACTATCCTTATGCTTCTGAGGTACTCTATTCAGAATATGGCAAGCCGTATTCAGAGCATCCCCCCACGTATAGGTAGGTAATCTAGAACTCCCAAGTAGAGTATTTATCATGTCAGTTAGGGTTCTATTCTTCCTTTCTGCAATCCCATTGGATTGAGGAGAATATGGAGCAGTAAACTCATGAACTATTCCAACAGACTTGCAATATTCATCGAGTTTATTAGAGGTATATTCTCCCCCTCTATCAGACCTTAATCTTTTAAGTTTTCTACCAGTTTGTGTTTCTGCTTCATTCTTAAAAATAAGAAACTTATCAAAAGCTTCATCTTTTGATTTTAGTAGATACACATAACAGTATTTAGTGCCATCATCTATAAAAGTGATAAAATACTTTTTAAGATTTCTGGTTAATACTCCATTAAACTCACAGATATCTGTATGCACCAGATCCAATATTTCAGAATCTCTAACAATCGTATGGAATGGTTTCCTACATTGTTTTGCTTGCACACAAATTTCACATTTTTTAGTTTTATCAATGGAATGCTCATGAATCATTTTCAAGTTCAACATGCGTTTCACAGAGTTGAAATTCACATGACCTAATCTATTATGCCATAAGTCAGATGATTCTATGTTATATGCAACATTAGACAATGAATCAAAAGAAACATCATTTTCTAATTTATCATTGCAAACATGTTCAACACGAAGTTTGAATAAACCATCATCTAAATATCCCTTGCCAATAAACGTTCCAGAATGTAAAATAACAACTTTATTACATTTAAAGTTAAATTCATAACCCTCTCTAACAAGACATGAACCACTTAGAATGTTCCTTCTAACTACAGGCACATGGTGCACTCTGTGTAAAGATAGAACTCGTCCTGAAGGAAACTTCAGATCTACGCGTCCAATCCCTAACACCTTTGCAGCCGTTGAATTGCCCATAGTTACGGATCTGCCTGCAGCAGCCTGGTATGAGACAAAGACAGACTTATCAACACAAACATGCACATTAGCCCCAGTGTCAACCAGCCACTCTGTTGGCTCATAAACGTGATAGATCTGCAGGTTAACAGAAACATACCCAGTATTGGTCCCAACGACCTCAGTCACCATGTTGACTTGAGGCGTTCCGTCAGTGGTCCCATGAGCTTTGGCCTTCTTGGAAGGACATTCCTTAGCCCAATGCCCAACCTGCCCACAGTTCCAGCACGGTTTGTTCTTTGCCTTTTTCTGGATTTTGGCCTTAGGTTTAAACTGGTTTTTCATTGTAGATTTCGATTTTTTTTCCTTTGCCCTTAAAAGCTCCGGTCATCATGTTCACCTTAGGCGGTTCAGTTGGCATTACGATTTGTTTCTGGCTCCTATGCTCCTCTTCAATGGCAATGGCCACCATAAGATCATCTAGGGAAATCTTCCCTCTACGGTTCTTGAGAAACATACCAAAGTCTACCCAAGACTTAGGAAATTTCTCTACGATGGTCATAACTTGAAACTTCTCAGGAAGTTTCATTTCAGCCTCAGCCAAACTATGGAGCAATAACAGAAACTCGTGTGCTTGCTCAGTGACCGACTTGCCCTCTACCATCTGATATTTCAGAAACTTGGCAACTAAGTACTTTTCAAGACCTTGGTCTTCAGTATTGTACTTCTTGTCAAGCTGATCCCATAGACCCTTAGCAGTGGTAGACGAAGAACAGTACACATCGAACAATGTGTTGGACAGAGCCAACAGTATACAGCCACGACATATACTGACCTTTTCTTTCCACTGGACTGTTGCAGTGACTGCAGCAAGGTCAGGGTCAGTATAAAAAACCGAAGGGCAATCGATTTCTAGAACCGAAAACAACCCTATCGTAGTGAACCAGATCTTCATGCGTTGCTGCCAACGCTTGAAGTTCTGGCCGGTAAACTTTTTCGGCATACCGGACATGTCCACTTTTGGTACAAAAGCGGAAGAGGTCGACATGCTTAGAATCTTCTCTAAGACTGTTAGATTATATTTCGGATCACACAGTTTCACAGTCGTCATCATGATATAAAACATGATATAAATCAGGAAATACAACAAAGTATAAAGCATGATCAACAGACGACCGAAACAATAACAGGGTGCAAGCATGTCGGTTTCCGCAAGCAACCAAAATCCAGACAGCAGCATATAAACAAACATATGCACAAAACACAATAAACATAAGAGAAGCATGTTAATATTGTGTAACAGGCTAAGGCATACGGAAGTACTCCCCTTAGAGAAGATTCGCCCCCACATACAGTGCAAATCAGGGTCCGGCGTCCTTCCCCCAGGATACAATAGCCACGACGAACCGAACGGTGCACTCCGGCGGGTCGTCCTTCGAAAACAACCTCTTTTAACCAAATGTTGCAGAATACCCTTTCGGGAAAACTCAGAAAAGAGAGAGAGAGAGCAACAGGGAAGATGAGAAATCGCAGAGCTTCAGAAACCAGAGCGTCTGTCTCATCCTCCTCGTAACCCCAACCCTTACCACGCTTTTATAACCCACGAACTGTTATGGAACGTGGAAGGACCCATTACGGATTCTGAGGAGACGTGATCCATTAACGGTCTTCGAAAGATCGAGACCCGTTACGGAATCCGAAGAGCCATAACGGGCACAGACTACGAGGAGTCGTGACCCGTTATCATTTCCCATAACCCGTTACAGAATCCAAATATCTAAAAAAACTTTGGGTAAAAATGTACTTTGTCTTGATTGGATATGGCCCTAAAGGGCCAATTACCCAAACCCGAACCCGAGCCCGAGCTCGGCCCGAGCTCGGCCCGGCTCGGCTCGGCACGGCACGACACGACACGGCACGACGGGCGGGTGCGCGCACGCGTGTGTGTGTGGTGGTCATCCCACTCTCTTGTTCTCAAGAACAAGTGTATCAGTTTACAAGTGGCTTATAAAGCCCACAGAAAACTCAAGCAAAAGCAATATGAGACTATTCCACCTCATCAAGACCACTTCCTCTAAACCACTCATGTTTCTCCTTAGAATTCTTTTTCCCTACCTTCTTACACCTAACAAAAGAGACTTTTAGGGTTTGTGTCAAAATAATGATTGCAATAACAGGAATAATTCCGCCATGGATTTGGATGCAAGAGACTAAAAGATGGAAGCTATATCACAAGGACAGATATCTTAAGGGACGCTATCAGACCACCGTCGGTCTTATTTTATGTTTATATTTTATTGCATTATATAGTTAGGCTTTATGTTGTTAATAATTTGAGTTTACTCGTGATTGTGTGTATACTTGATTAAAACATATCATGCTTTTATTTCGGTATTATAACTCATAAACGAGAACCCTCGATTCTGACTCAAAACATGAAAGTTATAAGTTTGTGTCTTACCTTTTCAATGACTATAAAACACAAGTTTTCAACATCTTATCATAGAGATATATATAAGAACAGAAATTGTTATACAAAAAATCTCACTTATTTGAGAGAAAGTTCATATATATATATATATAGAAGTTCATGTGTAAAGGGTAAAAAAGCTATTTTAAATTCAAATATTTATGATTTTGGAAATGAGGAGAATATAAAAACTATAAAGTTTTTAGGGAAATGCATCAAATTACCCATACAATACAATCATTTTTCATAAAAAGTATGCTTTTATTAAACGAAAAATGATCGTATTGACAACTAATTTGACGTGTTTCCTTAAAAACTCTACAATTTTTTATATTCTTCCCACGTCTAAAGTCGCAAATATTTGGATTTAAAAAAAAAAATCCTTCACACGTGCGGACTTTCTCCCAAATATGATTGTGTTTTTATAGAAAAATCTCTTTTCTTAGATCTGCATCTTTCCAATCTAACGTCAAGAGCTTATGTTTTTACAATTGTTGGAAAGTTGAGACATAATCGTATAACTTTTATATTTTGAGTCAGAACTAAAAACCCCTCTAGGGTTTCCATTTCTAAGTTCTAAAACTAGAATAACGTTTGGACCCAAAAAAATGAAGGATTCTAGAAAAACATAAAATTAGACAAAAATACATTTCTAATGACACCTGATTTACTTGAAAACAAAGAAAGAGATGTATAAAATACAACCCCAACAACATTCCTAAAACTTGAAAAAGTCTACATAAAATATACATGAATTTGAGGAAGTCCACATAAAATATGTGTGGACTTCCTCAAGTCTGTAAAAAATATATGCAAACTTAAGGAAGTCTGCATAAAAATATATGCAGACTTGAGGAAATCCACATAAAAATATACATAGACTTCCACATATATTTTTATGCAGGCTTCCTCAATTCCACACATATTTTATGCGAACTTCTTTAAGTTTGCATATATTTTTATGCAAACTTATTTAAGTCGTCATATATTTTATGCAAACTAGGAAGTTCACACATATTTTAAGAGGACTTCTTCAAGTCTGCATATATTTTTATGAGGACTTCCTTTAAGTATGCATATATTTTATGCAGACTTGAGGAAGTCTACAAATATTTTATGAGAACTTTCTTAAGTCTACATATATTTTTATGCAAACTGCATAGATTATGCGAGCTTCCTCAAGTTTGCATAAAATATGTGAACTTTCTCAAATCAGCATATATTTTATAGAGACTTAGTTGGAATGTATTTCATCGCCCTTTTGTCATTTTTCAACAAATCAGGTATAGTTGAGAAGATACAACAACAAACAACAACAACTACGCCTTCATCCCAAAACAATTGGGGTCGGCGATATGAACCAACAAAGAAAATCATTATGGGTCTTCCACATGAATCCTTCTCCTCCATTCATTTCTATCCAATGCCATGTCCTCGGTGAGGTTCAAAGCATTCATATCCTTTCTTATCACCTCCATCCATGTCTTCCTAGGCCTACCCCGACCTCTTTTAACTAATATATTTTCCCATTTCTCCATCCTTCTAACTGGAGCATCATTAGGCCTTCGTCGAATATGTCCAAACCACCGTAAATGATTCTCTCTCATCTTATTTTCAATGGGTGCAACGCCTACCTTCTTACGTATCTCCTCGTTCCGAATCTTATCTTTTATTGTATTTCCACACATCCATCTCAGCATACGCATCTCAACTACACTCATTTTTTGAATATGATGTCTCTTGGCAGCCCAACATTCCGTACTATATAGTAAAGCGGGCCTAATAGTCGTCCTATAAAACTTTCCCTTCAACCGCAATGGCATTCTACGATCGCACAACACTCCAGTTGCACTCATCCATTTAATCCACCCAACCTTTATCCTATGATTTACATCTCCATCAATTTCTCCATACTTTTGAATGATAGATCCCAAATATTTGAAAAAATCATCCACCGGTATTTCGTGCTCACCAAGCTTCACTACACTCCCATCACTACTTCATTGCTTACTAAATCGACATTCCATGTATTCTGTCTTACTCTTACTCAACTTAAAACCTCTTGCTTCCAATGTCTGTCTCCATAATTCTAACTTAGCATTAACCCCAGCTCTAGACTCATCAATCAAAACAATATCATCAACAAACAACATACACCACGGCACATTTTCTTGAATTGATCTCGTAAGCTCATCCATCACTATAGCAAATAGGAAAGGGCTTAAAGCAGATCCTTGATGTAACCCAACCGTTATAGGAAAATTGGTTGTCACCCCTCCACAAGTGCGGACATTGGTTACTACTCCTTCATACATATCTTTAATTATACTAATGTACTTGAAAGAAAAACCTTTCTTCATCATTGTCCACCAGAGAACGTCCCTAGGTACTCTATCGTAAGCCTTCTCTAAATCAATAAAAACCATATGCAAATCTTTGTTCCTCTCTCTATTTCTCTCAATAAGTTGTCTAAGAAGATGTATAGCTTCCATAGTTGATCTTCCAGGCATAAAACCAAATTGATTCTCCGATATCATGACAATCTTCCTCAACCTAGACTCAATCACCCTCTCCCAAAGTTTCATAGTATGACTCATGAGTTTTATACCACGATAGTTTGTGCAATCTTGTATATCACCCTTATTCTTATATAGAGGCACCAAAGTACTCTTCCTCCACTCATTAGGCATCTTATTTGTCCGCCAAATCTTGTTAAAAACATTTGTCAACCATTTTAAACCTTTCTCTCCCAAGCATTTCCAAGCCTCGATAGGTATACCATCTGGACCAACTGCCCTTCTTGATTTCATTTTCTTCAAAGCCTCTGCAATTTCTTTCTTTTGAATCTTGTGCATGAAGTCATGATTCATCTCATGAAAAGGAATTGAAAAGTCTCCAAGATCCTGAGCATGACTTTCATTAAATAGCTTATCAAAATAATCTTTTCATCTCTCTTTAATCTTCTCATCTTTGACTAAAACCCTTTGCGTTTCATCTTTGATACATCTAACCATACCCAGATCCCTCGATTTCCTATCTCTCATCTTTACAAGCCTATAAATATCCTTCTCACCCTCTTTGGTATCCAACTTGTCATAAACCTCCTTATATACCTTATCCCTCGCGTTCCGAACTACTTTTTTAGCTTCCTTCTTTGCTATCATATACTTCTCCAAATTCTCATTATCACGATTTTTACTTAGATTTCTATAACACTCTTTTAACCTTAATAGCTAATTTGACATCCTCGTTCCACCACGATGTATCCTTACCTAGCGGTGCACCGCCTTTAGACTCACCCAATACCTCCTTAGCCACCTTTCTCATGCCACCCGCTATCTTATTCCACATAGATTCTGAATCATCTTCGTGACACCAATCAACTTCCTTAACTACCCGCTCTACAAACATTCCTTGTTTAGCTTCTTTCAGTGCCCACCACTTAATTCTAGGATCTATCATATGTCTATCCCTTTTGCGGTATTGTCTAATTCTAAGATCTAAAATTAAGACTCTATGTTGTGTAGCTACACTTTCTCCCGGATAACCTTACAATCGATGCAACAACCCCTATCTCTCTTTCTAAGTAGGAAAAAATCTATCTGACTTGTATTAACCCCACTTTTAAATGTTACTAGGTGAGACTCCCTCTTCCTAAACCAAGTGTTTGCTAAGATCATATCATAGGACAAACCAAAATCTAAAATCCTTTCTCCACTTTCGTTTCTTTCTCCTATACCATAGCCTCCATGGATACTCTCAAATCCATCCCTACTAATGCCTACATGCCCATTAAGGTCACCGCCGATGAAAAGCCTTTCTCCATAAAATATCCCTTGTACTACTCCATCTAAATCTTCCCAAAATTGACGCTTAATGGAATCATCTAAACCTACTTGCGGTGCATAAACACTAATAATATTAATAATATTCGTACCTAATACTAATTTAATAAGTAAAATCCTATCACCCTTCCTACAGACCTCAACTACATTATCTATAAACTCACGACTCATAACAATCCCTACTCCATTCCTATTCCTATTTATTCCTGTATACCGAATCTTATATCCCCAAGGTTCTATCACTTTTGCTTTCTCACCTACCCATTTGGTCTCTTGTAGACATAAAATATCAATCTTTCTCCTACACATAACATCTACTAACTCTACCAACTTACCAGTTAAAGATCCTATGTTCCAAGTGGCTAACCTAATTTTATGGTCTTGGACTAACTTCTTTACCCCCACCCGTCCAACAAAGTGAGGGAACCCTTGCCTATTTCACACCACACCCGGGCGCCGGTGTGACGCGTCGCTTCTGGGCGACGACCTAGCAATCCTTGCTCATTTATCACTGCCTCCGGGCCTATAGAGTACAACACGCCGCTCAGTAGGGAACGCCCCAACGAAATTCTCATATTGGTTCATATTCATAGGGTATGACTAAGTTTTTATGCTGGCTGTCACAGGCCTACCGCAACCCTCCTCCTTTATCCGGGCTTGGGACCGGCAGTGTATAACTAAACAGTTATACACAGGCGGAGTTCCTTTATCCGGGCTTGGGACCGGCAGTTGAGAAGATATTTTTGTCTATTTTTTTTTGTTTTTTTGTATTTTTTCATAATCCTTCATTTTCTAGGTTGAAACATTATATAAAACTATCCATTATTTGGTTGTTATAATCTGAAAAGCATGTTTATATTTCAGTCAGAAATGAGAATCCTAAAAGAAATTTCGGTTCTAACTCAAAACATGAAAGTTATAGGATTATCTTAACCTTTCAACGACCATAACCGTAAGAACACAAGTTTTTGATATCGTATCGAAGAGATATAAATATAAGAACAAAGACAATTCTGCAAAAAACAATCACATATTTGAGAAGTTCACGTATATATGCGAAAGTTCGCATCTGAGGTCTTTTTAAATTCAGATATTTACAATTTTGGTAAGGTTTTTAAAGAAACATGTCAAATTATCCCTACATCATTTTCGTTTATTAAATTGGTCTCAAATGAACAATGTTTGCTTTCATTTAAGGTAAGATAATTGGTTTCATGGAAAACAGTACATTTTTTAATGAACCATTTTAGAAAGTGATCTTAATTACCCTTTTGAGAGGAAATGATTGCCGCCTAAAATGAAACCAATTATCGTACCAAATTCAGTCATCATGTGGAAGACTTTTCTTTAAAAAAAACATTGTCGGAAGACTTGGCTGTTCTCCATTGAGCAGCCTTACGACTTTGAGAAATGAAGTGAAAAACAACATCCGCACAAATCCAAAAGAACAACTAAAAACCCGTCATTTATTAAAAGGTGTAGCACAACAAAGGAAAAGTAATCAGGCTTCCCAAAAAATTGACATGATGTGTGACCTTTACACATGCAAAGATTAGAGACCTGGATATACGTTCTCACCAAAGGCCCCAACATTATTTTTCAATCGTACATAAAATTGTGTTCATCTTTCAGCATTCCATTGTCATTTAATAGTTGCAAGGAAGAAGTGAGGTAAGGCAGGAGACCGTCCAACTAGTCTCGGATCAAGAACCAAATACTTGTAGATCAGACATAGACTTGGGTTCTTTGATGCCACAAGTATGAGAGAATTTTAGTAGCCCATCCCATATTGCTAAGGAATATATTAATTTCCATCAACCACATTTTGTGGAGCAGCCTCCATAAACACGGCATGGCATCAAGATGACTAAAGAATGGTTTTGCTGGAAACTTATCGTTAAATAAGCAAACATGCTTTTCCCTGCTTAACAATGATTTAGATGGATTTCAATCAATAAAGTTTTTCTTTGCAATGATTTATGTGAAGGATGATAATAGATACAAATAGACAATAAACAAAAAAAAGGCTACAAAACTGACTGCTACGAACTCTGAACTACAGAAACAATAACAGTCACATCATCCAGCTTTCCACCAGTATAAGTGGTGTAACCAAATGCATGGGCTGCATCAGAAAATGGGCTTCTTAGAGCTGATGACCTCCCTATTTCCTGTGCTCTTCCTGCTAATAGCTCGGCTATGTCCTGATAAAAATTATATCAATTGGTGTCAAAATTACAAACGGCAGATAGTTTTTTTTTCCACTAAATTAGCAATCAATACAACCGGGTCAATCGGTTTTATTTCAAAGAATAAAAAACTATTTCAAAGAAAGAGAGGGAGACGACCTCAATTTCCCTTCTCCTATCTGTGGTACCACACAATTTAATATGCATTAAAACTATGAAAGGGATAGAAACTTGGCTCTTAAATGAGGCTGAGCAGGAGAATCAAATGTGGTAACAGTCAGAGGAAGAGGGCCCTTGCTCCAACTGACTTGACCCCTTCCTCGGATATCAATGGAGAGAGAGAGGAGGTCGAGCCCCTTCTATGTAGAAGAGGGGCCTGCTGACTTCTTTTTGTGGTTTGGAACTTAATAAAACAGAAAAAGAGAGAGGGAGGGGTGAGGTTACAGGACCAGGTTTGATTATTTAACACCTCCAAGTACAAAATGAGGGAAAATAAAGTTTAAATTGTTAATATATATATATATATATATATAATCTATTTTGTATTAGTTTGCCCAATGCATTTTCATCTTTTCACATGTACTTATAGTTGTCTTCTAGAAACAACTATATTTTTAGTTTTGTTTTCTATTTTTTTCTTAATGTATTTTCTTTTATTTGCCAATTGGGGCCCCACTCATAGAGTCGTTGGGGCCCCAACGGTCATAAATATGACCGTTGGGAGCTCCCCAATGACTATGAGGGGAGCTCCCAATGGCCTTCCCTCTCTCTTTTGTTGTATATAAGGAAGTGTCCCCCTTATTTCTCTTATTGTATTCCAAGCCTTGTTCAATAATATTTTTATTCTTTTACTTGTTGGTATTGCCCTTTTGAGGCTTTTTGTATTGTCCCATCGTAGACTTCTCGCTAATGCACCTTGGTGCCTATTGTGCTTTTGTAATTGTCCACTATTGGACTTGTTTGATGCTTTTGCATCTTATCCTTGTAATTCCGCATACTTCATTACATGGTATCAGAGCAAGGTTGTGCTCTTGGTCTCTTGAAGAGTGACCATTGAAAGATTGTGATTCGGGAATCGACATTCTTGCGGCAATTTAAGTGGAGGAAATCTTCCGTACTCTTCTTCTTTCTTCTCTCTAAGCCACAATGGAGAATGAGCAAAAGATTGATCTCTCCTTCAAGTTGAATGGTACCAATTACATGATGTGGGCATCCGCCATGGAAAATAACCACAGAAGCAAGAAGCTTTGGGGATATGATGAACCCTATTCTAAAACCTCAACTCAAACTCACCAAGATGGAAGGAGAGCAAAAAAAAAACTTTAGAAGGAAATACTCGCATAAAAGCTATTCAGGATCATCAATACAAGATACAAGATTGGGAAAGTAAACATGCCAAAATTCTCGCATAGTTTATGAACAATGTTGAGCTTAAAATATGTGCTAACATAGTTAAATTTCGCAAGGCAAACGAAGCATGATTTTTCATGAAAGATATATATACACAAAAAAATCTTGCAAAACAATTCTTTCTCCAAGAAAAAATATGTACCATCAAACAAGAAGACATGAGTGTTTGTGATTACTTTAGCACTTTTAGTCCCTCATGGGATGAACTTGTAATGAAACAAGGTACAATGGAACAATAGTGAAACAAACACAATGCCAACAAAGGCTTTAATAAACTCACTTGGTCACTAATGGACCAAATACAATCTCAAGAGAGATAAAAATACCAAAACAGCACAAGAGGCATACAAGCCTATAAGATGGGAAAAAAACTCTAGAGAAAACCCTCAAGTGCTTCTTAAAGCACTGAAGAATAACAAGGGAGTGAGGCTCTATTTATAAGGCCTCACTCCAACACATGGGAGGCAGTCCAACTCTTTGGACTGCTGCCCAATAGTCATATTTTGACTGTTGTGCTTGAACTGTATGGCAGTTTATTTATTACAATGCTAAATTACATTTCAGTCCTTAGTGGACTGTACTATATGATAAAAGACAAAAATACCTTTATCGGGTATTTGAATACAATTTTATTTTTAACACTCCTCCTCAAACTTATGGGGAAATCACCGAAAGTTTGCTAAGAAGATACAAAAATTGAGGTAGTGGAAGAGCTTTGGTGAAGAAGTCTGTAATCTGAAATTCGGATTGGACATATGGCAACATAATGGTCCCCTTCAAATATTCTTCGCGAACATAGTGACAATCCATCTCAATGTGTTTTGTTCGTTCGTGAAATGTGTGATTGCTGACTATATATATGACACTTTTATTATCACAACATAGCTTTGAAGGTTCTGAGACATCAACACCTATATCGGAAAGTAGTGCTCTCATCCATACAACTTCAGTGGTTGTGGTAGTCATTGCCCTGTACTCAACTTCCGTAGAGGATAAAGACACTTTCTGTTGTTTTTTGCATCGCCAAGAAATGAGAGAATCACCTAAAAACACACAAAAGCCAGTAGTTGAGTGACGGTTATTGGGATCTCCTCCCCAGTCAGTGTAAGAAATAAGACTTAAAGATGAGGAAGAGAATAAGAATAGTCCTTTAGATATAGTTTTCTTGATATATCGAACTATTCTTAATATTGCACTCATATGGACGGTTGTGGACGCATGTTGAAATTGACTTGCAAAATGTACAACATGCGCAATATCTGGCCTTGTAATGAACAGATACATCAACGATCTAATAAGTTGTCGATAAGGGGTTGGATCATCTAATAATACTCCATCTTCAGCTCGCATTTTTGCATTTATTACTTCAGGAGTATCAGCATATTTTGTGTCTGTGATTCCTGAACGCTCAACAATATCAGTTGCAAACTTGATTTGAGATAAAATATATCCTCTTGGTGAGTAGGCTACTTCAATTCCTAAAAAGTATCTCAAAAAACCAAGATCAGTCATATCAAAAGACTTTTTAAGTAAAATTTTAATATCTTTAATTTCCTTTTGATCATTCTCTGTGATGATCATATCAAAAGAAGAATGGTCAATGAGGTACCTGTAGATCTCACAAAAGAGCAGTGTCAGTGTAACAAGATTTAAATCCAAGTTTTAATATCGTACCACTGAACCGATCATACCATGCTTTAGGGGCTTGTTAAGCCCGTATAGGGCTTTTTGAAGACGAAGAACCATGCCTTTTTCAATAGACAGACCAGGGGGAGGATCCATATATACTTCTTCATTTAAGTTTCCGTTCAAGAATGCATTTTTAACATCTAACTGGTATATCGGCCATTTTCGAATGGATGCTATAGCAACTAGAGTTCTAACTGTAGTCATACGAGCTACTGGGGCAAAGGTTTCTTCATAATCCATACCATATTCTTGAGAATATCCTTTTGCAACAAGTCTTGCTTTATATCTCTCAAGAGACCCGTCACTTTTTGTTTTAATTTTAAACACCCATCTACACCCTATTGTCTTCTTTCCGATAGGAAGAGGTTGAATTGTCCAAGTGTGAGCCTTGTGTAATGCATCTAATTCAATTTTCATGGCTTCAACCCATTCGTTTATATTTTTGGCCTCGTTATAGTTGGATGGTTTATGATAAGAATGAATAGCTAGAAGACATGCCCTGTAGTTTGGTAAGAAGGATTCATATGAGACAAACCTACTTGGAGGCCTATGTGTTCGTTCTGACCTTCTAACCCTAGTTTCTTCAGTATTTGTTAATTGATTATATCTATCAAGGGCACATGGATGCTCCCCAGTATTTCGTCTAGAGTATTGAAGAAGATCTTGAGATGGTTCACTACTTGAGTCATTAATAGACTCGAAGGTTTTAATATCATTATTAATACCTTTATTGGGTAACAAATCAAATAAGAAAGCATACTCGGATTCTTCCTTAGGAACTTCAAAATCAAATCCACTGTCATTTTCTAGAAAGGTAACATTTCTAGAAACATAGAGTTTATCATTTGTTTTATCATAACATCGATATCCTTTTTTATTATCTACATAACCAAGAAAGACACATTTTATGGCTTTAGGAGAGAGTTTGCTATATTTTTCAAGAATCACGAAGCATTTACAACCAAATACCCTTAGCCTTTTTAAATCAAGAGAAATTTTAAAGAGTTTTTCAATAGGAGACTTGTTTTCCAAAGTTTGAGAAGGCATTCTATTTATTAGATAGACTGCGATTAGGGCAGCTTCAACCCAAAATTGCTTTGGAATTTCTTTTGAAATAAGTAGGGTTCTAGTAGTTTCAATGACATGACGATGTTTTCTTTCAGAAATCCCATTTTGTTGAGGTGTCCTAGGGCATGATTTTTGATGCACAATTCCATGATTGTTTAGATATAATTGAAATTCATTTGAAAGAAACTCTCCCCCAGAGTCGGAGCGGAAGACTTTAATATTTGTTTTAAATTGATTTTTAACTAGATTATGAAAGTTTTTAAAACATGAAAAAACTTCGGATTTGAGTTTTAGAAAGTAAATCCAAGTATGTCTACTAAAATCATCTATAAATGTAACATAGTACGAATAACCACCTTTTGACATAACAGGGGCGGGACCCCACACATCCGAATGCACTAATTCAAAAATTTTATGTGTCAGAGAGGTTCTAGACCCAAAAGGTATCATTTGCATTTTTCCAAGTATACAATCTTCACATACAAAATTTTTATCTTTACAAAATTTTTCCAAAAATGGAAAAAGAGATAATTTGGATATACTTGGGTGTCCTAATCTTTTATGCCAAAGATCTATATTAATGTCTTTGACATGATTACAAAACGAGTATTTTGGTAAACACAGGAAATCCATGTAGTAAAGGTCTCCTCGTCTATGGCCTTGCCCAATCAGCTTCCCTGATTGGAGATCATGCACCCAACACGCCTTAGATGAGAAGAATACTTTACAACCATAGTCAGCAATTTGAGAGACCGAAAAAAGATTTAAATCCAATTTGGGAATGACTCTCACTTTTGGAACAAAGAATTTTTTTGAAATATCATCAAGGTTTCCTAAGCTTTTGACTTTTAAAGAGGTACCATCGGCAGTTGACACACATGAGAAATATGATTTAGTGCAATCGGATAATAGAGATTCATTATGAGTCATGTGGAAAGAAGCACCTGAGTCTAGAATCCAAGAGGTCTTACCTGGAGGAGACGAGGAAGAGATGGCAGCTCCGGATGTAGAAGGTGCAGCCTTAAGAAGTTGTGAGACGGCTTCTGCTATTTGAGCAAGATTTAATTCATTGAAGCTGTCCCCTTTTCTTGATTCTTGAGGTTCTTCACTTAAGGCGGACACCTTTTTAAATTTAGGACATTCCGGTCTTATATGTCCGGGTTCCTTACAATGATGACAAATAATTTTTCATTTGTATCTGCCCTTGTATCCTCCTCCATTATGTCCTTCCCAGAGTTACCGGAAACGCATATGCATAAGGGGAAGCGCACTTCCCCGAGATGCATTTCGGAAGCGCGAAACGCGGCGCTTCCGAAACGCACAGGGAAGCGCACGTAAAAAAGAAGAAGTGCGTCCCCCTTTAAAGGGAAGTGCGTCCCCCTTTAAAGGGGGACACGCTTCTCTTTATAGGGGGGACGTGTCTCCCTTTAAAGGGAGACGCGTCCCTCTTTTAAAGGGACGCGTTTCCCTTTAAAAGGAATCGCATCCCCCTTTAAAGGGGGGCACATTTACGAAATACCAATTTTACCCTTTTTCAAAACGAAATTGACACGTGAAAAACAAGAAACTAAAAAAAAAATATTTCTGAATAAGGGCAAAACAGACATTTTAAAAAAATCGTGAAAACTTAAGAACGAAGGCTCAGGGTTTTGCTTTTTCACCTGACTCCTCTCTCTCTCTCTCTCTCTCTCTCTCTCTCTCTCTCTCTCTCTCATTTTCGGCCACCGACGACGGGCGACTTCCGATGACCGACGACCTCTGACGATCTGTGACCTCCGCCGATCTGCTACCTCTGACGATCGGTGACCTCTAACGATCGGCGACCTCCTCCTTTGTTGACATCCGAAGACCTCGATCGACGTTGGCAATGTCTCTGTTCAGGTATGTTCCTCTCTCTTCCACTGACGTTCGACGACCTCTAGATTCGCTCGAGGTCATCCAAAATTTGTTGTGAGAGGAACTGAGGCGTACGCCTCTCACAATAAATGCGATGAGGCGAAGCGAGGCGTTGAGCCTGTGCTTCGCCTCTGAGGCGCACGCCTCAGTACTTGAGGCGTAACACTGGTTCGGGGGCAGCGTCCCCGATTTTTTTTTTGACATAAAATAAAAAATGGCTACAATTATTAATAAAAATCTATTTCATATGGACAAATCGAACTATTTGTTGCAGTCAGGGCTGGGTAGGACTAGGCTGGGCTACAAAAATGGATAAAAATCTATTTCATATGGAATCAGGGCTGGGCTAGCCGGCTAGAACTGGGCTTTTAAAAAAAAAATAACTGTTACGGTAGCCTCCCGAAACAGTTATTTATTTTTTATTTTTTAAAATCCCAGTCCTAGCCCAGCCCTGATTCCATATGAAATAGATTTTTATCCATTTTTGTAGCCCAGCCCAATACCCAGCGTCGCTTTTTTTTTTGAGATAAAATAAAAATGGCTACAATTATTAATAAAAATCTATTTCATATGGACAAATCAAACTATTTGCTGCAGTCAGGGTTGGGCTACAAAAATGGATAAAAATCTATTTCATATGGAATCAGAGCTGGGCTAGGAATGAGCTTTTAAATTATTTTTTTAACTGGACTGGGAGGCCCATATTTTTCTTTGATGAAGAGTTTTCGAGTGATATAGGGCTGGTGTCTGACTTGTGTGGTGTGAGGTTCAGCTCGTGAGTAGAGGTTTGATTCCTCCATTCTCTCTAGAAAGTACATTTAGGGAACAGGGGATTGTTAGAGACTATTTGTTTCATTTTCCCGTTGCAATAACATGATGGTCTTTTTCTTTTGTGTTATCAATATGATGATCATTTATATTCTTATTTGAGTCCCATGAATGAAGAGTATATTGGTTGAGAAACATTTCACATTTTGTGGTTTAACTGAGTTTATTTGGTCGTCTTTTTTAGAAATAAGGGTTAATTCAGTATTTTTTTATCATTCTTGTAGGTTTTAACTTTTAAGTCATTTTGACGATTGCTTGAATCCTGATTCCTGATCAGATTGACTGGATCACTTTTATTATTCTTTTACTATTGGATATATATGGATTATTGATTTATTGTTTTCAATTTCAAAGTCAATGAAAAACATGTTCTGCCTCCACAAGTTGTCTTATGGTTTCATTATGGTGTTTGATCTTGCAGACTTCTAGAATCTATTCTCTCCTTGATCTCTTGAAGTGATTTTGCTTTATGTGAATTCTGAACTTACATGTTGATCAAGTGAACCAAGCATGATAAAAGAAACAAAACAAAAGAGATACTTATAAGTATCCTATAATATATAAAAAATATATTATAGGAAAATTCTTGAATTCATATTATAAAAACATATTATACAAAATGTATACCAAGCATGATTGAGCTTATCATCCCTATTAAGTATGAATTCTTTGCTATACCGAGCGTGGGCACACCCAGGCTCGACTCATTTACTCTATCAGAAGAGTGGGGCAACTAGTATGTTGTAGCTAGTTGTTTAAAATTTTAAATAAATATCATTATTGCTAGTAACAGCCAGCCAATATGAATTTTGTTTTTCTTAGTTGTTATGTTATCTTATTTTGGCATTTTTTCATAAATACAAACTTTTGAAAGAACTTTTTTTTTTAAATTTTGTTTGCTTTATCATAGTATATTATATTTTCATAGATCTTTCACCTCCTTAAATGATGTTTATTTATTTGTTTTAGTAATTGGTAAATTATGAGTAATGATTTGTGTTCTTCACTCTCCATCATTTACTGTTAATAATAGCTTTTTTAAAGTGTTTTAGGTTGATTCTGATACTTTTATGATGCAGATATATTTGCATGTTCTTTGCTTCATTAATGACCATCTCAAGCTATGATCACGATAATTCTGATGACGATGACGATTCTTTGTACAATTTGGAGCATGAATCATCTAGTGGTGTTGGGAAGGGCAAGAAGAGGTCTTCTGCTTGTCCATATCAGTTTGAGGACCGAAACGAAAATTGTTTTGATGAGAAAGATGAAGAAGAATATGACTTGGATGACTACTATTCTGAAGATAACCAAGATGATGAACCACCTAGCATGCATAAAACAACAGTGCTATGGCGCCATGTATTGAAACAAAAGAAGAGTGGGCAAGGAAAGCAAGGTGGAACCCAAGTTTTTATGTGCAGGCACTGCAAAAATATTTATCATGGGTCATATACTCGAGTTTTTGCACATCTCATGGGATCTTCAAAGGGACAAAGTGTTGGGATTGCCTTTTGCCCTGTAGTTGCAAAAAATGCAGAATTGGCAAAAAAAATTAAGAGGCAAGTTCGTCGAGTGGAGGTTTCATCAAGTGCATTTGAGTTGAGGAGATCAAGAATTGATACTCCGAAGAAGCCTATTAGTATGACTACATCATCTAGTGGAAGCCGAAAAACAGTTGATATTCGTGATACCTTTAAAAAGGTAGAAAGAGATGATGTAAATCACAAAATTATCAGATTTTTGTGTGCAAATGGCATACCTTTCAATGTGCTTCGATCACCATATTGGGAAGAGATGATATTTGCAGTTAGTAAAGTGCCCGGATATAAACCCCCATCATATGAAAAAGCGCGAACAACGTTGCTTGACAGTGAGAAAGAGTGTGTTCACAGGGAGTTAAATGAATTTCGAGAAAAGTTTAAGGAGTTTGGAGTTTCCATTGTCTCAGACGGTTGGACAAATATCAAGAACAAACACTTGATAAATATACTTGCCTCAAACTGTTTTTGCTCGATGTTCTTATATGCAAGCGATTTTTCTAATGTGCAACAGTCAGCTGCAAACATTGCCGAGTTTTTTAAGACGGGATTTAAACTTGTGGGGCCTTCTAATGTAGTGCAAGTGATTACAGACAATGCAGCAAATTGCAAGTTAGCAGGTGAAAAATTAAAACAAACGTACAAGTATATTTTTTGGTCACCTTGTGTTGTGCACACACTTAATTTGATCTTCAAGGATTTGGCACATGAGTTTCATTGGTTGGGAGAAACATATTTGCAGAGTAAAGAAATTGTGAAGTATATCACAAATCATTCAAAAGCACTAGCAATCTTTAGAAGCAATGAAAAATTAGAATTAATAAAGATTGCAAAAACAAGGTTTGCTTCACATTATACTACTTTGAAATGCTTGCTTGATGTGAGGGAGAGCTTAAGGCTCACAGTAATTTCAGATAGATGGAGCGATTGGAAGCAATCATGCACGAATGAAATTATGAAAAAAAGGGTTGTTACAACAGAAACAACTGTTCTTGATGAAGAATATTGAGATTCTGTATGTTTAGCATTATTGATTACAAAACTCATCTATAAGATGATTAAATTTTGTGATCAGGAAGGCCCTATAATTGGTGACGTGTATGAAGGCATGGACAACATGTTTGGGGAAATCAAAGACAATCTAAACGGACAACCAGATTTATATGAAAAGATTCATAAGATTGTCTCAAATAGATGGGATAGAATGAATGTGCCTCTCCATAGTCTAGCCCACATGCTTACTCTAAAATATTACGAGTCGGAGTATCTCAAAATCCCAGCAGCAGGAGGGGTCAAACGAGTTTCTCCTGGTAAAAATTTAATTCTAGCTATTTAATAAAGTTTAAAGTTAAATGATTTAATTATTTTATTATTTCATTTGCATTTTCTTGTTATAGTTACTAAACATTTTTTTTTGCAGAAAAGGATAATGATATCTTAGACGGTGCAATGCTCGCGCTTGAAGTCATATCTTCTGGAAATGAAGAGTTATCTACACTTTATAGGTCACAACTTGTGGCTTTTGCATCAAAAAGTGGAAGATTTAGCCGAAATGCAGCACGAATAGATGCACTGAATCCTACAATGTCAGTGCTTAATTGGTGGCGTTTTTATGGTGGTGATACACCGGAGTTGAGAGCATTAGCCATTAAGGTTTTATCTCAACCTATTAGCACATCTTCTGCAGAAAGAGTGTGGAGCACCTATAGTTACATTCACAATGTTAAAAGAAATAGGCTCAATGAAGATCGTGCTGATACCTTAGTGTATATTCATTCCAATCTTCGATTGATTGACGGGTATAATTAAACTGTGTTGTACTTTTGTTTTGGTATTTTTCTCTTTTTTTATCATTGATTGTTTATTAGCATTCATATTTTATATTCTTGTTATAAAAGGTACAACAATCGCTATAAGGAAGGGCCTAGTCGAAAATGGGATATCAATCCAGAACTTCCTATTGTAGAAGAAAATACGTTGAGATTAGAGGATATGCGATGGCGAGATTTGGATGATAGTGCACAACAATCAAGCACTATTTTCAAATCCAAACATAAAGATGCACAACCAAGAGCTCCATTACCTCCAATAATTATACGTACAAATGAAGTTGAAGAGAATACAAATCAACCCATCAGAGCTAGTAGAACTGCAGATATACAAGAGCGACCATCAGTTCCTCATGGTCGGATTGATCGTTTCTTTAGCCGGAGACCTAGGCAAGGTATGTTGATATTGTGTTTTTTATATTTTAAATTATGGTTTTTGAATATTTTAATTTTTTAACGTATTCATTATAGGAAATGAAGGAAGGAGCAGAAGACATGGTCGTGGAGGACAAGAAGCACGTGATGATGCAGAAAGTTCGCGATCTATTGTTGACTTGAAGGGGAAGAGAAAGATGACAGATTAATGAACTCTTGAATTATTATTTTTTTTTTATGATGTAGTTGGAGTAGTCCAACTTAAAAACTTTTATATACAACAAGAATGTGAATTATGATCTTCTTTTGATGTATAATTTTTTAAATGCTTGACAGTTGCAATATGATGCATTTGTTAGATAATTACAACTTATATTATTTATTGTCTATATACATGTTTTATTTTGTCAATGATGACATAAATCTTAGTTTTTGATAAAATAAAAATATATAATTACATTTTCGCTTCCCTTTCGATTCTTATTCGCTTCCCTTTCGCTTCTCACTCGAATCCTATGTCGCTTCCTTCTTCGCTTCTTAGGTCGCTTCCGGTTCGCTCCCTAGGTTGCTTCCGAGACGCTTCCTGGTTCGCTCCTAAGTCGTCCCACGCTTCCCGCTTCCTAAAATTTTAGAAGTGCCTCGCTTCCCGCTTCCGCTTTCCGTATCGCTTCCCGCACCCGCTTCCTCGACGGGCAACTCTGGTCCTTCCCCATTGAACTTCTTCTCAAAGTGAGGTGGTTTATATGTTTTCACAAAATTTTCTGGCCTTGCCATGGCAAGGACCTCATCATTAGACTTTTGCATTCCAAGTTTTGTCTCTTCTTGACAAATTTGAGCAAGGGCCCCACTTATAGAAGGAGAAGTGGTCCTATGAAGTAAGGAAGATCTAACTTGCTCAAATTCCGGTCGAAGGCCATAAAGAAAGGAGAAAAGATTTTCTCTTTCGATTTGGGTCCTTCTCATATCAATAGCCGAACCTTCCCATTTTGGTTCCAACATGGCTAATTCATCCCAAATAGGAGATAAAATACCGTAAAAATCTTACACTTTTATCTCCTTGTTTTGAATTACGTACCTTGTCTTGGAGATAATAAAGTCTAGCCATATCCTTTTAGATAAAGGTACTTCTTAGAAAGCTCCATGCGTCACATGCCTTCTTGAATTTGATGATATTGGTGACGATCTTGAACTCCATGGTATTCATAAACCATGAGAGTATTTGTGCATTGTTTGCCTCCCAATCTTCCAATTTATTTTGGAATTCTTCCAAGGCTTTTTCTTTTTCTTCTTCGGGCAAGGCTTTGACTTGATCTCCTTTTCTTCTAGTCAATTTGAGTTGTGGTTCACTAGTAGAACCACTAACCAAACCCCACATTTTTTTTCCCTTGATATGATTCTCCATAGCCGTCGCCCATATCAAGTAGTTGTTTTCATTGAGTTTGTAGGTGATGACGGTGGCGGACTCTCTTTCTCCCATAATGAATACTTAGAGTTTAAAATAGAGGAGATAGGGAATGATCAATGATCGAAGAACACTTCCTTCGTGAGGTTCTCCTTCTTTCAAGAGCCTAGCTCTGATACCATGTAATGAAACAAGGTACAATGGCAATAGTGAAACAAACACAATGCCAACAAAAGGCTTTAATAAACTCACTTGGTCACTAATGGACCAAATACAATCTCAAGAGAGATAAAAATACCAAAACAGCACAAGAGGCATACAAGCCTATAAGATGGGGAAAAAACTCTAGAGAAAACCCTCAAATGCTTCTTAAAGCATTGAAGAATAACAAGGGAGTGAGGCTCTATTTATAGAGCCTCACTCCAACACATGGGAGGCAGTCCAGCTCTTTGGACTGCCTTCCAACAGTCATTATTATGACTGTTGGGTGGCAGTCCAACGTCTAGTTGGACTGCTGCCCAACAGTCAAAATATGACTGTTGTGCTTGAACTGTATGGCAGTTTATTTATTACAATGCCAAATTACATTTCAGTCTTTAGTGGACTGTACTATATGATAAAAGACAAAAATACCCTTATCGGGTATTTGAATACAATTTTATTTTTAACAGAACTATCTCTTATTAAACCCAAGTGGGTTGCTAGAAAATATGTTGAACTAAGAAGAGAGCAAATGAAAAAAAACACTTTTTTCAATTCTTACATGGGCTTAGGCCCGAATATGAAAAGTTAGATCTTCTCTCCTTCATAGATCTAAGTCTCTTCCTGTGGAGAATGTCGTTGCCGAAATATGCTAAGAGAAGATTCGTCTTGGCATGATAAAAGGAGGAAATGAAGTATTAGCCATGTCCAAGCTCGACAATCATATAAAAACCTACAAGTCTCTATACTTTGAGAGGCAAAATAGCTATAATAGAGGCTACAAAAAGGTTATTTGTCATCATTGCCATAAATTGGGTCATATACGATCTAATTGTCTCAAGTTATATGAAACCCCTAAAAATAAAGTAGCTTTCATTGAAGAAACCACATCAAGGAAGAAAAAATCAATTAAAGGAAAAGATTCATTTTCTCTTGCTTAACTATCGAAGGCACTTCAAATGTTACTTAAATCTCCATCTACATCGGGTGACGCAATAGCCTCATCTTCTCCTCTAGGTATGTTTTCTTGGATCCTTGATTATGGGGCCTCCTTTCATATGACACCTCATGATAATGGTTTATCCGACTTATGCACTAATTAAAAATCCTCCTAGATTTCAATTGCCGATAGAACATCTTTGTAAATTAAAAGTGTTGGAACTTTAAATTCCTCTAAAAAAAATTTCTGCCAAAAGTAAGGGTTGCTCCTTAACTAAGTTTAAATCTTCTTTTCGTTTCACAAATTTCTGATTATGGATATGAAACCTCCTCATCTAAGGATTGCTTAGTGCAGGATCTTCAATCCAAGAAGCATATTGGGCAAGGCCTAGGAAGGGAGATCTTTACTTCATGAACTATCTAAACCTTCCTCTAAACTCTTTTTGTAATTATATCCAAGATAAAGATATTGAAACTTGGCATAAATGACTTGGACACTCAAGCTTCTCAAAGATGTATTTTCTTCTTTTTGGGGAAAATTTTGTAATGAAAAAAAAATTGTTTGCAAAGATTTTATCTTAGGAAAGATGAAATCAACTCCCTTTCCTAATAGAACCTTTGTCTCTAAGAGACCTTTTGAATTAGTGCATTCGGATGTTTGGGGACCTTCTCATGTCATATCAAAAGAAGGATATTCATATTATGTTACCTTTATTGATGATTTTACTAGATATGCATGGATATACTTAATTTCAAATTCGATGTATTCTTTTTCTTTAAAAATTTTTCTATAATTGTCAAAAATCAATTTTAAAGCAACATAGTTATTCTTAGATCTGATTCGGGTGGTGAATACTTATCAAATGAGTTTCAAAATTATCTAGAACTAAACGGGATTTGTCATAAAAAATCATGTCCTAGAACTACCCAATAAAATGGATTAGCCAAAAGAAAACAAACATATTTTAGAAACCAATAAGACATTACTTATTTCTAAAGATATTTCAAAAAGTTTTTGGGTTTCTATTTGATCTCTTGCTACAAGAATGGTTGAATTCTTGTGATGATTCCTTAGATGACATAGGGGATAATCACTTAAATGACAATGAAAATGGTGATAATAATGTGCATGAAGAATGATCTATAAATAATGATATTGTTGATAAACCTATTCAAATTTATAACCGGCGTGAACAAAGGAATCCTCTAAATGCGTTAAAAAAATATTCCCAAAATTCGCCATTAGAAGAAACCTCACTTAGGAGATTCAATCGTATCTCCAACCCACCAAGTAGGTTTATATCTTATGACACGTTAACACCAAAATATAGGTCATGTCTAATAGCATTGCATTCCTATCATGAACCATCACATTATAATGAAGCGAAAAATCTTCCTCAATGGGTTGAAGCTATGAATATAGAACTTAAAACTCTTGAAAAAGCTAAAACATGAGAAATAACTTCATTAGCCATAGAAAAAAAATCTATAGGATGTATATGAGTTTTTAAGGTTAAAACTAAGAGTGATGGATCTCTAGAATGATACCAAGATAGGTTAGTAGCCAAAGAGTACTCTCAAGAATATGGTATTGATTACGAAAAAACATTCGCCCAGGTAGCTAGAATGACTAGTGTTAGGATCCTCATAGTTGTTGCATCTATTAAAAAATGGCATATCTACCAATTAGATGTAAAAAATGCTTTTCTAAATGGTGAATTAAATGAAGAAGTTTACATGAATCCTCCGCCGGGGTTTTTATTGAAAATGGTAAAATTCTTAAACTTAAAAAAACTTTATATAGTCTAAAACAAGCTCCTAAAGCTTGGCATGATAAATTTAGTAATGTAAAGACTGTTAAAATGTATCTAATATATATATACACACATATATATATACTGTATATTACATCAATACCTGATAGGGGTATTTTTGTAATTTCACATAGTTGTTTTAGAAAACAACTATTTTCGAATTTCATAAAATGTAATTTTCTTTTTTTTTTTATTTTTTAGAATTCTTTTTTGTATTTTTTGAGAACTAAAAGGGGCTCCAACCATAGAGTCGTTGGAGCCCCCAACGATCACAAATGTGACCGTTGGGGGCTCCCAACGACTCTATGGGAGCCCCCTTTTGGGCTCTCCTTTTGAGGCCTTTGGCCATCTCTTCTCTCCTCTCCCTCTTGTATAAATAGGGGTGAACCCCTTGTATATTTTTCATTCTTGAGAGCTTTCTCTCTTCTCAATAAGAGGCTTTTTATATTGTTGCCTTCTTAAAGGCTTGTGCTTGTATTGTCCCTTTGTGGACTTGTGATATTGTCTCTTTTATTCATTGTTGTAAGTGCTTGTATGCACTCTTTATATTTCTGCAATATCTCATTACAAAGACTCATCTGGGTTTTCATTCATGCTATACTGACACTGTTCTTTTTGTTAAAAGTAAAGGTTCTATGGTTGTTATTTTTCTACTTTATGTAGATGATATGATTATCACTAGAATGTGACAAACAAGGAATTGGTGATATTAAAAATATTTTAAAATAAAACTTTGTTATGTCTGATTTAGGTTTCTTAAGATACTTCTTAGGTATTGAAGTTGCGTACTCTCCCAAAGGGTACATCCTTTCTCAAATGAAACTTGTTGTTGATATTTGTACCAAGTCTGAGATTATAGATGATAAGAAGATAGAAACCCCATAAGCTATGTCACATAGGTGCGGGGGTGCGGGAGGATATATATAAAATTATATATATTATATAAATATATATATATATATATATAAGTTTTAAGTTTTAAAAGTTAACAACAGTAACACTAATGAAATAAAAAATAATTATCATAATATCATCAAATCAATTCATTATCATGCATGCAATAAATCAAATTAACAATCTAGTAGTAGTATAATTGAAAAAATACGTATAAATACATGAAGGAACAAGTTTTAATTTTCAAGCATGAAGAAAAAAATTCTGCATTGGATGATTCAGAATTTTTTAATCATATTCAATAATGCAACTTGATCTATCTAAGTATTTAACTAGTAACTAATAAAAGTATGAGCATTCAACCAAATTTTAAGTAACAAAATCAGTAATAACAATCAAATTACCCAACATCAAGTCATCAACAAATAATACACATTAGTCATTAGCATAAGCAACCACATGTCACAGGAAAAGCTCAGTTCTGCTTGGCTGAGCTTGTGAAAACTCAGTTTGGCTCATTAATTGGGTTCAGTGAGTGAGCCAACCAGCATTTTTAGGTAAGGGTCGTAAGGCCAAGTATGAGTTGGGAAAGCTCGACTCGGATATATATATTATAAATGAATATATTATATTTTAAATGTATATTATGTATAATGTTTATATTACATAGGTTTTACATGTAAAAACTCTTAAAAGATAGTTTTTTGAAAAAACGAGTCAGCTCATGATCAACTCTTAACAAGATGAACTGAGTTTTCCCTAAATAGGTAAATATTTTTTAAAAAATAGGCAACCTAAGTGTTTAGCCGAGATTCAAAGAGAGAGAGAGAGGTACACAATAACAGAGGGAAAAGGGGAAAGAGATTGAGAGAGAGAGGTAGCCGAGAAGAGAGATTGAGAGATAGAGATTGAAGGAGAGAATGAGAGAGAGAATGCGTACCTGGGTTAGAGACGAAGAGGAGGTGTTGCCAGACAGTGATAGCTCGTAGTCGTCACCGCGTCGGGGTCGGGAGGAGAGGGCAAAATTTTTTTGCCCTAATCCTCCTCTCAGCCCATTTCATCGGGGTTTTTTTAAGTCCAAAATTTGGACATTTATGACCTTGAGTGCATTGACTACACCTAGGGTCAGTTTGACTAC
This sequence comes from Nuphar pumila, assembly GCF_984573655.1. NCBI lineage: Eukaryota > Viridiplantae > Streptophyta > Magnoliopsida > Nymphaeales > Nymphaeaceae > Nuphar > Nuphar pumila. The sequence continues at coordinate 29,559,254 of NC_143262.1, read as the reverse complement.
ACCGGGTGCCGCACCCACACGCACGCCCGCACGCACACCCACATCACGTCAACGCAGGTGAGGCACCTGGTTGGCCAAATCCCTGTGACATAGCCCAGAAGTAATTAATGCTAAATTGGAGGTAGAAGATAGGACTCTACTTCAAGATCCTACTCCTTACCGCCAACTTATTGGGTCACTCACATACTTATACATCACTCGGTCAGACATAACTCATGCAATTCACTCTATTAGTCAGTTTCAGCATGCTCCTACTATTGTGCACATGAATGTTGTCTTGAGAATTGGCAGATATATCAAGAATACTATAACCAAGGGGTTTTTTCTATCCTCATATTCTTCGTTTGATTTATATGCCTATACTGATGCCGATTGGGGTGGAAATCCCAATGACAGTCTCAACTAACAATTTTTGTGTATTTTTAGGTGACTATGATTTTATGGAGATACAATAAGCATCATAAAGTATTATTATTCTCAACTGAAACTAAATATCGTGCAATGGCTACTACAACCATGGAGCTTGTGTGGCTTCAAAGTCTTCTTAGTAATATGGGAATAATCATCTCAACTCCTTCGAAGATGTGTTGCAACAATAAGAGTGTAATTTATATCGCAAGCAACTACACCATACATGAGTGAACTAAACATATCGAGATGGATTGTCATTATGTACGTGATGAATATTTGAGAGGAACTATTGCATTGTCGTATGTCACACCAGAGTACCAGTTGACGGATTTCTTCACAAAAGCTCTTCCTGCTCCTCGAATTATTTTTCTCCTTAGCAAACTTTCGATTATTTTTCAGTAAGTTTGAGGGAGAGTGTTAATATATGTATATATATATATATAATCTATTTTGTATTAGTTTGCTCGATAAGGGCATTTTCATCTTTTCACATGTACTTATAGTTGTTTTCTAGAAACAACTATATTTTTAGTTTTGTTTTCTATTTTTTTCTTAATGTATTTTCTTTTTTTTATTTTCTTTTTATTTGCCAATTGGGGCCCCACTCATAGAGTCGTTGGGAGCTCCCCAACGACTCTATGAGGGGTGCTCTCATTGGCCTCCCCTCTCTCTTTTGTTGTATATAAATAGGGGGTGTTCCCCTTATTTCTCTCATTATATTCCAAGCCTTGTTCAATAACATTTTTATTCTTTTACTTGTTGGTATTGGCCTTTTGAGGCTTTTTGTATTGTCCCATTGTGGACATCTTGCTTATGCACCTTGGTGCCTATTGTGCCTTTGTAATTGTCCACTATTGGACTTGTTTGATGCTTTTGCATCTTATCCGTGTAATTCTGCATACTTCATTACATAAATAAGATAGACACTTCTTGTCTAAGACACTCAAAAGTTTCAGACACATGACATAGGTGTCCATTTTTTTTACACTTGTATGTTAAAAATGAAGTTTCCATGTCGTGACTAAGAGTGTCAATATAGGTGTCGGTTCCAAAAATGTCGGACACCAACACCAACTTGGCCTTCCAAAAGTGTCAAGGTAACATAGGTTGAGTTTAAGATAGCTGATTATGCAATCTGCTTCGCATCAACAATCGATTTCCAAATCTTGACATGACATCATGTCATTCTAAACAGAGCATATTGAATTAATATTAAAGCAGCATCTCTGCAGGAAAGAGAAAAGATGCCAAACTCATCCAATTTTCTGCAACAAAATTCACATAACTAGCGTGGATATACACATCATCCTGTCAGACATGTCAATGCAATTCCTTCCCAAATGTGACCAAAGAATGCAAAATGTTATTAGCCACTGAACATATTTTATGTTAGAGAAAGATATACCTTCCTCTATTCAAAATGCTATTTCTTTGAACAAGGTAAGGTGATATATGCAGTTCAAAACAGAGAACCTATCTTCCTGCAAAAATGATCTCGTCCATTGACATAGGATAGGTTCCACCCTATGTCAATCCTAGCCATCCAGCTGAAGCACCTGGACGGCTAGGATCAGTACACATCCAAGTGAAAATGTGGATCAATCCTAGCCATTGATTGGAAAGCTAGGATTGAATGTAGGATGGTACTCGTCCTATGTCAAAGGACGGGATCCGTACTCATCTTCCTGATCCAGAATGCTCATCCAAGGAAATGCTAAAATGCAATAACTGATCCTACAAAACATTATCAAGAAATCTGATCATAAATGTATATCTTGTTTTTTTCATTTTTTTGTTGTCCTTTTGAGGCGTTAAGCTGCTATTTGCAATTTATTATGTAAGGATGTTCAATATCTAACCTTTTCTCCCAGATTGGCTTGCAGAGATTTTGAGACGATGGTTGCTATTTCCTCATCATATAGATTGTCAAACAGGCCATCTGTTGCAGTAACAATTACATCACCTTGGTCTAAAACAATCTTGTAGTCCTGAACCAAAAAACACACTTCATTTTCTGCCATTTAGTTGGACTTATCTCATAATTAGCAGAGTTGCAATCCTACAGATTATGTATCATTGAGAACAGTGAACTTCCACTGATCATCTTAGGAAAACACAAGTTACAATTTCTAATATACAGATGCTTCTGGAAGTGATAACTTATAAAAGTTTACCTCTATAAGCCCTGAGGGATCATCTCCTCTCTGAATCTGCAAGGGGAAGTTAAACTCATATACCATTGGTGTTGATCTTTTCAAAACAGAACCATTTCTGATAATGATAAATCCAGAATCTCCAATGTTTGCCACGTGAAGAACCTGCAGAAAATGTCTCGTCTGTAAATCCCTGCAGACAGAGAAACTCTACCAAATACCATTCAGGCAACCACAAAGCTGGAGAACAGAAATAATAGTTCATGTTAGTGTCAAACTTTAATACATGACAGAATGTTGGAAGTCAAAAGTTATGTTCCCAACTCAAAATCACATAAACAAGTCTTTGGTAGAATTGGATCCAACCCATATCCACTTCAAGAGAGCTGGGCCTATAAGATTTAAATATCTCATAAAAGCAGGACAGGACACACACACACACACACACACACACACACACACACACATATATATATATATATATATATATATATATATATATATATATATATATATATATATATATATATATATATATATATATAACTCAGTCCAAGAAAAAGTTGATTTACATAACTTATTGAGTTTAAACATTAATTTGTTCAACATAATAACAGAGCGAACCACCTGCTTGAGCTTCCAACTGAAGTTGGATCATAATTTTCTCCCTGGGAGCTGTTAAAGGGTATTCTCAGCCATATATGCCACTAGTTTCATCCTTAAGTATTGATCTGGTATTTGAAAAGTAAAAGCTTAAAGTATATTACCCATCATTACCTCCAGCCATAGTTACAGGAAGCGCCATAGGCAGTGGGGAAGTGCGCTTCCCCGAAGTGCATTTCGGAAGCACGACAGTATATTACCCATCATTACCTCCAGCCAGAGTTACCGGAAGCGCCACAGGCAGTGGGGAAGTGCGCTTCCCCGAAGTGCATTTCGGAAGCGCGAAACGTCGCGCTTTCGAAACGTGCTGGGAAGCGCACAAAAAAATTGGGAAGTGCGCTTCACAATTTAGGGGAAGTACGCTTCCCTCTTGCTTCCCTCTCGCTTCCCGCTTTTTTTCATTTTTTTATTTTTATTTTTATTTTTTTTCCTCTTTTTTCGCTTCCCCTCATTTCTCCCTCGCTTCCTAGGTCGCTTCTGAGACGATTCCTGGTTCGCTTCTAAGTCGTCCCACGCTTCCCGCTTCCTAAAATTTTGAAAGTGCCTCACTTCCCGCTTCCGCTTCCGCTTCCCGCTTCCTCGACTGGCAACTCTGCCTCCAGCACTTGTTGGAAGTTGATTTGGCATGTGTTTGAGTTCTTGCTTGCAAGAGGTTTTCTTGGCGCATGTTCAAGTATTTGACACTTCAATTTTCCCTTACTAGGGGTATTTCTCTTAACTTCTGCACACTTACAAAGACAGGGGTGCGTTCAATATATGGCAAATGGCAACCCATTCTCTCTTTCCCCTCTCCCAAGAGCATTTCTATTATTTGTACATGCTTACAAAGGATGGTTACATGAAGTCAGATACAACTACAACCAATTTCGGATGACCATCTAATCAATCTCCTATGCTTTCATGAAAATTGCACATATGTAATATACAATTACAGGATAAAACGAGAATTTATGCATGCAGTAATAGCTTCCAACTTCCAGTATGTTTATGCTTCAGTAACCCTAGTTAGACATAATGCTTTCCTCATTATCCATTGGCCTTGGTGAATATATTCTGCAGATGTCTAATCTCCTGGAACAACATTCATAGCTCCCTCTTCTAGAACTTACCAAGAAAAGCAAATAAGAGAATTGCTTGCAGAAGGCATCCCTCAGGACAACAAAAAAATAGACAAAACCATAGTTTTGCAAGAAGCCGACTCTCAACAGTAAATTCAAGATTCAACATTAGTGAAGTTCTACATATTAGCAACAAGTTATATATCGGTCTATTCTGGTCATACATGTTAAGAAGCACTGATTACTCTCATATCTCGTGCCTTACATACCCTGAAGAAAGAGAATTACTTCGATAACAATTTAATTTGCAGCATTCTGTACACTGCTCATCAGCTAGAAGGAGCCATCATGTAGTGCTTGTTTTTCTTTGTTTTATTTTTCTTTTTTTGTAACTATCAAGCATGGTGCAAGAAAACAGCATTGACAGTATGCAGTTTGTCAGAATGAAATGTGGAGACTATCATTAATAGCCCTAGAATATACCTGACCATCAAAATTAGCAACTAAAATTGTAGATGAGCCAGCAGAATATGTTTCTGCAGCACTCCGAACAACAAGCTGCTCTGGTTTGATTAGAACTCCTTCACAATCAGAAACAAACTTGAAGCAATTGTCCATGAGCTCCCGAGCGTATAATCCTGCATTGATTCCTGCATATTGCACATTGACTAATAATTGAGAAAGTTCAATACAGAAATCAATGAAGATTTGCACAAGTCAGTGCTTGATGCTAATAAATTAACATATGGGAATTAAAAACAACATATAAATTAAGCCTAAACAATGAGAGACAAAGTGAAACAGACTGGATGTACAGACATTATATTACAAATATATCTGCTAGTTCTATATGAACCAAAATTTCCTTGGAGCAGAACTTTTGTAAATGAATTTGGCAAAATGACCCATTGATCTTGTGTCCCTTGGTATGCAAAAAACATTGGACAAGATTAACACTCTAGGGCCACATACCTCTTTTACCTTCTTTTTCTCCTTTGAAGGATACTTTTAGGGCTACATACTATGTAACAAGTTATTTTGCTTACCACACACTATGTGATAACTTATTCTGCTTAACTATACTCAACAAAGATTTGGTGCACCGTAAAATTGTTCAACTTATCTAAGGGTCGTGATTCATATTTCATAGTTTGAAGATGAAATAGTTAGATCTACTTGTTTATGATGGTTTCATGTCTAGAAACACCACTGGACTGGTGATGTGGACCAAACCACTGTTAATGCATTTCAAGGTTGATTTCTAGCAGGAACCAAAAAGAAGACGCCATAATGGTGAATGCTAAATAATTGGCTGATTCAAATATTAATAGACTTGATATATCAATAATTTAAAATGGGCATTTCTAGCTGAAGGATGACTATCAAAAGCATTGTTATAAATCTTGTTCTTGGGCTTTTCTCGGCAAGGAAAATCGAATGATAAAAAAGAATCATACTTTGGCTCTTAACATATCACTAACATCTATAATGGTCATTTTGTAACTGAAGGATCGTTATAAAAATCACAGACATAAATCTGCTTCTTGGGCCTTTCTCAGCAAGGAAAAGCTCATGATTATTTTTTTTTTTAAAAGAGGAGAATAGCAGGGGAATTGAGGTGATTTTTGAAAACAGAAGGAATTTAGAAATGGCAAGACAAAGAAACACTAGAAAGAAAACAGAAAACCATGAAGTGATATAACAAAATCAGGTAATCAATTGAATATTATTGAAATTTCATTGGGAATTTCATGTTTGTTGACCTTAGCATGGCAGATGAAAAGAACTGCCAACATTTTTTAGGATCCTAAAAATTAACCTGTATTCAAGCTTTGGCATCTATTGAAGCACAAGAAAGAAACAAGAAGATAGAGAAGAGTTGAAGCTTCATTAGCAAGAGAGAAGAAATAATACAACATATAGGCGTCGACCTCCCCCTTTGGACTAAATGACCAAAATAGTTGACCACTACTTCCTAACTTCTAAACTTCCTAACAGATCCCACACTAATAGATTCAGGCCCATAACCCATGGGTTCCAATGCATAAGATCTCGGCATTATCTCATATCTATTGGGAAAACTGACATCAAGATCATCATGAGAACATATAGAGAAGATACTACTTAGATGAAAACAGATGTGAAAGCTGAATATAGGCAATAATGGAATGAGGAATTTAATATCTATTTTCCAAACTTTCAAGGGAAAGATTGATGAAGGAAAGACATCCATTGCAAAGAACAATCTGAAAAGAGAATCCAAGAATATGAAATACTGTGGGTGGGCAAGATTCCTGCAAATGAGAAAAAGAATTTATGACACATCAATGTCTTCAAGAACAAAAGGCAGGATACAGAATAAATTGAGTCCATCATAAAAAGGCAGGAAGTGGCTCACCTTTCTTCTTCACCTGTTAAAGCCAAACCAGAGATTCATGTCAGGGTAGCAATTCACTTATGCTGCCGCATTTCCATTATTTTTTTATACTAATGTAAAAGTTCTCTATCAACTAGTAAGAGAAAGGTTGTGGATTACATCCACTCATTGGATTACAAGTGGTTTGACTAAATTCAAATATAAAGAGCATCGTCCAACATAATTATCAGAACAAAAAATATAAGCAGTATTCTGAGAATCAATGAATGGTACAGACTACAGATATACCTTCAAGTGACCACTGTCCAACTCCATCAGCCACTCCTAGCCAGTTATTGTTTGACAAGAAAAAAGCATCTTCTCCACCTGTCAAAGCCTGACATTCTACATCATTAACCACAACTTCTCCATCAGATCATAATTACGCTTGAAAACAATAAAATTCAAACTTCAACCCATTTCGGAAAGATTAAGCAAAATGGACAAACTTTGTATCATATAATGTAACCAAATTTGATGTATAATTATTTGACATAAAATATGTTCATTTAAGAACACACTACTAAGATTGAAGTTTTCTTTTATGTTAATAGAAGAAAAGGCCCAAAATTTGGAACTGACAGATAGGGCTAATCATTTCAAGTTTCAAATGTTAAACTATAGAACATTTTATCAATCTACATAGTCATCATAACAAAAGAAACATATTGAGCATGTAGAAGTGTAGAGTCCACATAATGCCCTGGCAAGCTCAGAAGGCTCCACTTGTTAAACTTGAAAAAACAAACTATACCCATGGGCGTGAAAAAGGTGCAGGATCCGACCCGATCCATGTAAAGACCATATAACTTTCTTTTTAGTTATCGGGTCTGGATACACCAGACCCGGACCCATAGTGTAATGTAAACTTAAATACACATTTAGGTCACGATTTCTTTTACTGAAATCGTGACAGCCGCAATCGATATCTCTCTCTCTCTCTCTCTCTCTCTCTCTCTCTCTTCTCTTTCTCAATACAGGGACAAAGGAAAACTTACATGGTATCAGAGCCTAGATCCAGCTAAGGGTTGAAGAGGATTCCAAAGGTGCGACAGATCAAAGGTTTGAGGTTTCGTTCTTTTCTTTCTTTCTTTCAGATTTCTTCTTTCTCTACCTCCATTCCCAATCTCCATCTCGTTTCCCCCTTTCTGTTTTCCCAGCCTTTTCTCTTCTTCTTTTAGTGGATTCACGTCTCACGTGAATCCCTAAACTGTTCACGAAGAATTCACGTGAATCTTGGTTCACGAAAACGCTGTTCATCAAAAAAAATGAAGGGAAAAGCTTGTTTCACGTGAATCTCCTATTCCATGTGAAACACTAAGATCAAATTATAAAGATCGTGCATTCCACGTGAATCTCCTGTTTCTTTATTCAAATCTGTTTTTTTCTTAATCGCCTGTTTCTTTATTCAAACCGTTTCTTTATCCAAATCTGTTTTTTTTTGCGTAATCCTTCTTCATTTTGGGCAGACGTGCGACACAAAATCTGGGACTCTAAAATCTGACATAAAACCTTTTGCTGTCCAGCCTGCTGTGCGACATAAAATCTGGGATTCATTTTGATTCGACTTTCATTCCTTTTGTTCTCATTTGTCCTTTCTCGTATCATATTTGTTTTGACTATTACGAGTGGGATCCACATTGAAAACTCAGTCTTTCTTCTGACAGCTTCTGGTCGTCAATCTTTGAGTTACTCAGCGGAAAAAAAAAGGAGGAAGACGATCAGCAAACCTCTCTGGCTGCAGACTGAGCACTCTGTGAATACTTCAAAAAAAAACAAACAAACAAAGGGGTTCCTTTTCTTGTTAAAACTCCTTTTTCATGGATCTTCATTCTTCTTCATCCAATCTTTCTTCAAGTTTTCTCACTCAACTCGTTTCTGAAAAGTTAACTACCTCAAACTTCTTGATTTGGAAGAGACAAATCATTCCTTTTATAAGGAGTCAAGGTCTCTTAGGTCACCTTGATGGAACCACTCCCGCTCCACTCGAATTTGTTACGAGAGAAGAAAAAGACGACAAAGGAGTAAGTTCAATTGTGTATGTCAAGAATGTAGAGTACCTCAACTGGGAAAGGAAAGATCAGTCAGTGGTTGCATACATCACTTCCACCTTGTCCCAAGGGGTCCTTGTTGCAATTCCCGACAATTGTACTACTCTGCAACTTTGGGAAAAATTGGTTCAAACATACTCACAAGTTTCGCAGGCGAGAATGGTTTTTCTCAAGAGGGAATTTCAGATGTTGAGAAAAGATTCCATGACCATCATTGAATATCTGAACAAAATGAAGACTATCACAGACCAACTTGCAGTTATAGGATGCGCGGTGAGTGACAGCGATATGGTACAACAGACTCTGAGTGGATTGGGATCTGACTACAATATGATCGTCACTTCACTATTGTGTCTCCCTGCCCTTCCTACCTTTGATGAGTTACGAGCAAAATTGATTCAGTATGAGATGACTCTGAAAGGGTTCTCTGAAGAATCTCACATTAACACAAACTCTCAGGAAGTTTTTGCCACAGGGGTGACTTATGGTAGAGGACGAGGATGAGGAGGACAAAGGTGAAGTGGACACGGAGGGCGTGGTCTGCTTCCCACTCCAAATATGTTAGCTCATGCGCAGGGGTCAAGATCCACTCCTACCTGCTTCCTTTGTAACAAAAATGGGTATATCAAGGCGAATTGTTGGCATAATCCAGAGAATAAAGGAAAGGGTCCACAGACAGAAAACAAAGAGAAGTTCTCAAGTAGTAGAGAGATTAAAGATCTGCTGATATCTGCCTTGTTAGAGTTGAAATTGAAGTAGAGTGATGAAGGCACTTGGTTTGTCGACTTAGGGGCAGCGACTCATGTGACAGGTGATGCAGGTAAGATTTCTAATCTCATTCCTTATTTTGGAAAAAGTAAGATTGTCACTGGAGATGGATCCCACCACCCTGTTTCTTATGTTGGAAAACGAAAAACTGTCATTCCCATGTCATATTTCACTCTTACTCTTTCTGACGTTCTTCATGCTCCTGACATTAAGAAAAATATTGTCTCTGTTTCCAAACTTATTGATGATAATAATGCTTCAGTTGAATTCACTCCCTTCTCTATGCAGGTCAAGGACCTACGTGCGAGGGAAACATTCACTGAAGGAAAGAGACGAGGCAATATGTATGTCTTTGAAGAAGCTCCTTGTCATGTTGTTCGCCCTGTCCACCTGAATTCAAAGCCTTCATTAGAGTCGTGTTCATCCTCTTCTGCTAATGTTTTTAGTATTTCTGAATGTAATAAGCCATTCTTATGGCATAGTCGATTAGGACATTGTGGGAGTCATTTTATTGAGAAACTTGTATCTAATAATCTCATTCCAAAAGAAAGTCTAAATAGGGATGAGAACAGTCACAAATGTTCCAGTTGTCTTTCCTGCAAGAGTCATGTATTGCCTTTTCATTCAATTAATAAGAGAGCTTCAAAACCTTTTGAGATAATCTGTTCTGATGTATGGGGACCCGCCCCAGTTGCCTCTGGATCTGGGAGCAAATACTATCTAATATTTGTTGATAGCTATACTCGATACACTTGGATATATTTCATAAAAAATAAGTCGGAAGTCTTCTCTTTGTTTCAAAATTTTCTTTCCCTTGTCAAAAATCAATTTTCTGAGTCCATTTAATTTTTTCAATGTGATGGAGGTGGGGAATTCTCATCCCGTGATTTTATTTCTTTTCTTCAAAATAATGGAATAGGAAGAAGGGTGTCATGTCCTCACTGTTAGAAAGTGACTTGAAATACATTGGGTTCAATAATGAACCCATATCTATGCACGTGAAGTGCAAATATACCCATAAAAGGGAAACAACATAAGCACATAATGTGCTAACACATAAAACCCATAAAAAGGGAAAAATATGACATAAAGTCATAAGTTGCATATCATTGAAGAATAATGGAGAAGGGGTAAAAACCCCATTACAATGGAGCATAAGCTCCCTCAAGAAGTGAGAAATACAAAGGGGAGAGCCCCTATTTATAACAACAAAAAGGAGCCTTGGAGGGGCTCCACTCATAGACGTTGGAGCCCCTCCAACGGTCACAAATGTGACCGTTGGAAGGGGCCCAACGTCTATTTGAGTGGGCCCCCCAAGGTACCTTTTGGTACTTGAGAAAAAAGAAATAAAAAATAAAAGAAAAAGAAAAATAAAATAAATTACAATCACATTCATAAAGTGAATGTGCGTAAAACAGAGGAAAAGACTAAAATACCCCTACAGCTAAACAAAAGGAAAATATATATTTTATATATATAAATAGGAGGATACATATACATATATACCATATATGTATATGTATCATCTTTTATATATATAAAATATGTCTAATTACAACAATTGATGGGTACATTTTAACACCCCCCCTCAAGCTTTGCAGGGAAACGAAAAGATTGAAAAAAGGGCAAAACTCCACGAGGCTTCGGCGACTCCAAGAGGCTTCGGCAAGGATGCAATGAAACTTGAAATAGCCTTCCTCCAATTGTCTTCAAATGATGAACTCATTTCCCGAACCATCCAGGGTACTTCCCTTTGTCCTATCTCCAAGATCCTGAGAAAAGAAGACAACAAAGAACAAGTAAACAATATCTTTGCACTTTACTAAAAAAGAAACATTCCTAACAAGGTGCAAAATTTATGCATAATATGATAGTTACTTTAGTATGAAACGAAAAATTTAGAAAACCAAAGTTTCTAAATCATACATTATGTTAAAACAAAATGAGCGGAAGCAAATTATGCAAAAATTGCAAGAATGCATAATGCATTCATAAGGTCCACCATTGGACAAATATAACCCCATAATGGGGAATAACAAAATGATCCACTAAGGGATACCACAAGAAGCCTACGAAGAGGCATAACATACATATGCTTTATTGAATGAGAGCCCAAAAAAGGCCATAAAGAGCATATGCATATACGAATCATAATATGAATTGATACTCAAAGAACTAAAACATGCTTCAAACATGTAGTGAAGTTCCAAAAAAGAGAAACGAAGTCTCCAAGCATACTTTAGGCAAAATAAACCCAAGTGTTCACAAGGTTTTTTTAAAAACATTTATGAAAGTCACTTAATAAAAAAAAAAACATTTTACATATAAGGGTGGCAAAAACCATAAGCACTTAATATATAGATTAAATGCTAATAAATCAACTTGATATGCATATCAAAAAGATGATTTACTTGAAAAACATAAGTCATGAATGGAATTTTGCAAATTTCAATAATAGTTTATTCATTACAAACAACTTCCTCATTAGTCCTCCAAAACCCATAAATCAAGTGTATAAGCTACTAGATCAAGAATATAAAACCATTAAAGGCAAAAGACACACACAAAGGTGTGTAAACGAACCTCTTGTCTACATATAATAATACTTGAAATAAGTGCATCTACGACAAGAGCAAGAGAATACATGCCAACATGGACTAAAAAGTATCTCTTGTCTACGTAAAAATACACTTAAAACCAAGTATGTTCAGCTACTAGAACAAGAGTAATAAGCCAACCATGGGCTAAAACATAATACATCTCTTGTCTACATAAGATGACACTTGAAATGAGTGAAATAAGCCAACCATGGGCATACATCTAAGCGACTAGAACAAGAACACAAACGCCAACATGGACTAAGATCACACACGATGGTGTGAATCAACATGTTTTGTCTACATATAAGATCACTCAAGACAAGTGTGTTCAGCTACTAGACCAAGAGAGCAAAAGCCAACAAAGGGCTAAAAACACACGAAGGTGTAATAAAATTCTTGTCTACATATGATGACACTTAGATAATGGGCATAAAAGGAAAGGACTTTTGAGGCAATAAAGCTTGTAATGACAACATATAAATAAAACCTCGAATGAAACAATATTCCTTTTAAAAAAGAATACTCATAACAATAACATTTTGGAATAAATGCGTGTAAAAAGTATCTTCAACAAGATACTACAATTGATAAAATAATATTCTTGAGAACAAATGTGTGAACATACACACACCAAGAACACTTGTGAAAAAACACAAGAACACATGTGCACAACAAGCACAACATACGGAATCACAAATGTGCAAGTGCACTCATAAGATTCTTAAACAAATAAAAGGTTGGGCTATAATCCCAAAACACCTTGATTTTAAATATACCTTAAAACATTTAAGGTTTCAAACACCATATGTCCATCACATTTACATAGAGGCATCCATAATATCAATGGCCACAAGAGAAAAAATGAGTGACACACTCATAATTAGAGATCAAATAACAAATCATTTTAGAGTCCCAAGGTGCCCATAACTCACCTCAACAACCATCTATAATATGGAAGGTGGACAATCTAAAATGATACAACACGAGGTGCCCATAACTCACCTCGACAAACATCTCTAATATAACAAAAATAAGGCCAAATAAATGATGCATTAAATAACATGTGATGGACAAATATAAGTGCCACAAAAGGGCAGTAACCACATAAGGAATCATTTTCCAGATAAAAGTTTTTACCAAGAGGACTGATTAACAAATTGAATCAAAGATCCAATATAATCCATCAAAACAATTTTGCATAAACACGAATTATGCTTAATCTTCAAAAGAAGTCTTGTACCAAAAAAGACTTATTAAGCAACAAACACAACAACATAAAGAATTCATCAAGACAATCAAGCTTTTAATCAAAGAAATCATAAGAACCGTAATGGTTCACAAAGAAGGCTTTAACACAATACTCAAGGAAAGAATATTCAAAAAACACTTGAAAATTTATAGATTTGGAATTAAATCCCATACAACAATTTTAAAATATTCTTTGATTGTGATGAGATATGCGGACACATACAAAGTGCTATAAGCACTTACAATGATTTAACAAGAACTCAATATCTAAATTCATTATATTTTTCACAAAAGAAATGTGCATAAAGGCTCCATAATGCAAAAAATGTCTACGAAGAGACAATACACATGTAAGCACACAAGGCTTTATAAAAGATGTGCACGAAGGCACTCATACAATACTTGAACAAATACACACCAAGGTGTAAACAAACATGCACTAAGGCATGTATATCATAAAAAAAGAGGGAATGCATACAAGCGCAAAATATTTGAGAAGCAAATGTGCACAAAATACAAAAATACACAAAAGTGAGCAAGTATGCACTTTATAAAAAGAGCAATGCTTGAAATTCTCAAATTTTAATTATGTAATTACATGCTTGATAAGTGCAATTGAGGACAAAGAAAACCATATTATGGCCAATGTAGGCATCTTTAAAGATATTATTAAGAGGTTTCGAAACCTTATGAAAAATACAAACCAACAAGTTTATAAGGATGAAAAATGAAATCATTTATACCAAAAAGGATGTAATAGATGAACTATGCACTCTATGTGGGAAATTCCTTTTAAAACAATCTTTCCTAATGGTTTATCATAGATAATTTTTCAAAAAAGAAACATTGAAAAACTTTTTAGGAGTTCTTATAAATCATCATTAACAAGAACTACTTTAGGATTCAACAAAGATTTGAGATGTGAGAGATTCTCATATAATGATTATATCAAATTTTTCAAAAATGCACTAAAATCCATAATCAAGAGGGGAACTCGAATCAAATTCGGGTTCATATGAAAGTTAAAAAATTTTAAGCAAAGATCATTATTTTAGCAAGAAATCATATATATAATTTTTAAAAGTTAACTTATAGGTCAATCATGAAATATTTATATAAGAACTATAAATCTCACATAATTGAAGGTAATTTTTAAAAACATAAATTACTATTATATGCGATGAGTAGTTCGAAAAACACGAATTTTATATTTGGACAACAAACGATTTCACCAAATTTGAAAGGAGATATTTTCAAAATATATGAGCACACGAAATGTGAAAAGAAATAATTCAACTATCATGGCCATTAAATGAACAAACTATATGCAAGAAACATATTTTCAAATGCATAATACTTTTAAGAAAAGGGATACATACCGAATAACTTCAAAAGCATAATACTTTAGAAAGAGCAATGAATACTTCACCATTTCTTGAGCGACACGCTTTCCGTTGCACCAAAGGACAACCCCATCGTGACCTCGCTCTGATACCATGTTAGAAAGTGACTTGAAATACATTGGGTTCAATAATGAACCCATATCTATGCACGTGAAGTGCAAATATACCCATAAAAGGGAAACAACATAAGGACATAATGTGCTAACACATAAAACCCATAAAAAGGGAAAAATATGACATAAAGTCATAAGTTGCATATCATTGAAGAATAATGGAGAAGGGGTAAAAACCCCATTACAATGGAGCATAAGCTCCCTCAAGAAGTGAGAAATACAAAGGGGAGAGCCCCTATTTATAACAACAAAAAGGAGCCTTGGAGGGGCTCCACTCATAGACGTTGGAGCCCCTCCAACGGTCACAAATGTGACCGTTGGAAGGGGCCCAACGTCTATTTGAGTGGGCCCCCCAAGGTACCTTTTGGTACTTGAGAAAAAAGAAATAAAAAATAAAAGAAAAAGAAAAATAAAATAAATTACAATCACATTCATAAAGTGAATGTGCGTAAAACAGAGGAAAAGACTAAAATACCCCTACAGCTAAACAAAAGGAAAATATATATTTTATATATATAAATAGGAGGATACATATACATATATACCATATATGTATATGTATCATCTTTTATATATATAAAATATGTCTAATTACAACAATTGATGGGTACATTTTAACACTCACACCCCTCAACAAAATGGAATTGTTGAACGAAAACACAGGCATATCGTTGAAAGTGCCATGAGTATGCTTCATGATAACAATCTTCACATCAACCTATGGACAGAAGCTTTTCATTCTGTCGTGCATGTGATAAATAGACTGCCTATGGTTATTCTAGAAAATAAGTCTCCTTATCACTGTCTTTTTGGATCTCATCCTAGTTATTATGATCTACGTGTTTTTTGATGTGTCTGCCATGTGCATATCGATCAGTCCCTGAGAAACAAGTTTCAAGATAAGGCCCAAAAGTGCAGATTTGTGGGATATGCAGATGACTACAAAGGATATAGGTGTTATGATCCCACCAACAAACGCATCAGAACCTCAAGAAATGTTGTCTTTGATGAACAAAATTTTGACCACGGAGCTGACACAACGAATATGTCAACTCAAATTTACTATCTTTGGCTGAGCTCAGAACTTTTTGCTGGCTCCAATGAAACATGTTCCTCAGATTGCGTGCAACAAGAAGAAGAGGTATTTGAGAACACTGGGACGTCGGGGTTACAGAATGCAGAGGAAGTACCGGGCAGATACAAAGGCATCGTCTATTCCAGACAGAGACCGACAACATCAAGCCATTCAGATCATGTCTCAGTCGCCAATCCTACTCCTTCTCATACCCTTGCATTCAGAAAATCAAACCGCATACAACATCATATTGACAGGTGGGTTAGTTATAACAACTTCTCATTGGATCTTCAATTGTTTTTAACTGCCATCAATAAGGACGAAGAGCCCATCATGTTTTATGAGGCAGCAGCTTCTATGAAATGGGTAAAAGCCATGAATGATGAAATGCAAGCCTTGCATGAATGTGGAACATGGGAAGTTGTTCCCAGACCACCTGACAAAAATGTTGTCGGATGGAAATGGTGAAAGTGCACTAGGATCGAGGCAACGAGCACTAGAGGGGGGGTGAATAGTGCTTTTAAAACTTTTCTGCGGAATATTGAATGATTTTGCAAATCTCAAAGCAAACACACAAAGAACACAAGATTTTATCCTGGTTCGGTCAAACCCGACCTACATCCAGTCCCCAAGCAAAACCCGCTTGAGATTTTCCACTATCAACCTTGTAAACTACAAGATCACACAGACCATAATCGGTCCCACTTTCAGTAACAATCCCACTGAAAGCAAACAACTCCTTTACACCAAGGAGTCCTTCTTTTTACACAAAAGAAATAAGAACTTACAATACAACCTATGAGCCTTCCTTTTGAATGCAAATGAGATGCAATTGGCTTTTGAGGTTGTTGAAACACTCTACTCACGAATTCACTATCTCTTAAAGTGATTTGAGTGAAAATCTGAAGTGAAAATATCACGTGAGTGAGAAAATCAATACTTGAATGAATAGGAGTGAAAAGCAAGATTCAAATCGATTGAATTGTTGTTTTTGAGTGTAAAATGCACTCATATTTATAGTTAAAAGATTCCATACGTTGAGAGTATGAAATGGTGTCAAAACGGTCCATTTCGAACGATCAAAACGTTTGAAAAATGAAAAGACACGCCTTTTTGAAGTTTCAGGAAAACGGCAAAATTAGTCGACTGAAACATCAGTTAGTCGACTAATAGTTAGTTATTAGTAGACTGACAGTTATCGTCGGTCGACTGATCTGTTAATCGAGCCGTTTGAAAATCTGAACTTTTGAAACTTAGTCGACTGGAGAAAAGTTAGTCGACTGATAATATCATCAGTAGACTGAAAAACCTTTTAGTCGACTGCTGGTAAAAACTTTTGAAAAACAAACATTCTGTTCGGTCGACTGATAAAAAGCATTAGTCGACTGCTGCTAAATTTTTTCAGAAAACACATGTTATATTCAGTCGACTGAAAAACCATTAGTCGACTGCTGCTAATTTTCCAGAAAACAGACATTCTGTCCAGTCGACTGATAAAACCTTCGGTCGACTAATTTGACAAGAATGACTTTTTAGAAAATATGGCGCGAAAGGATTAGTCGACTGATAAGTCTATTGGTCGACTAATAAACATGAAAATTTAAGAAAAGAGTTTTCTAAAAAGATTTTCAAAAGAGTTTCTTTTAGAAAAGTTTTTCTAAAGACTTTTAAGATGAAATGCAACCTAAATATGCACTCTAAGTAAGGCTCTTACAAGAATCTAAGATTTTTAATGAATTAAACATTTGCACACTAGTCTTCAAGGATTCTTCACTGAATTCTTCAATTTCTTCATAGCCTTAGCTGAAATGCAATTGATTCCACTTGCTCATCATCAAAACCTTGTACTTGAAGTATCATGTATGGCTTCATTGTCGTAACAATCTCCCCCTTTTTGATGATGACAAACTTAATCAAAGATGAAGCATTTAGATGCATAGATGGAGATTTTACTCCCCCTATCAATATGCTGCAAAACATTAAAAGTTAGCACATTTAAAGCACATATATCACATATTGATTGGTTTGCATTTCCATTCATCATTTCTTCATGTATTTAGAAATACATTCATTCAAAGCTTTCTTTTTCTCTTAATTTTGCATTTCTCATGCAAGATCTCCTATAATGTAATTGCTATCATCTTTTTCTCAAGATCTCCCTGCAATTTCAAAGTAATGCTATCTTTATCTTTTTCTCCCCCTTTGTCAGAATAAAAAAGAGTAAGGGCAAAAATAGCATAAGCAAAAATAGACTTTTAACTCGTATCTCTATTTTAAAACACGGCAAGAGAGTTCCGGCGTGTTTTGAAGATGCGCCAGTCACTGCAGGAGGATTCCGGCGTTTCAAGATCACGGCCAGAAGATTCTGGCGTCTCCCTGTTACGGTAAGAAAATCCCGGCGATGATGGAGTCGAACGGCACTCCGAGCACTAGAGGGTTTTTCGGAATAGAGAGAGAGAGAGGCAAAAGAGAAAGAGGGGTTTTCGGTTTAAGGGTTTCGTTAAAAAAACGAAAAGGTGCGAGAATGAAACGATGCCTTCCTTAAAAAAAACGGTTTTTTTTTTTTAAAAACAAATCCAAGGGGTGTCGGGTCCCTTCATTTAAGTTTTTTTTAAAAAAATTTTAGTCGACTAAAACTTTATCGGTCGACTAATAATGCAACTAATTCTAAAAATATCATCAGTCGACTAGAAATATATCGGTCGACTAATATGATGCGATACATTTCAAAATATAAAACATCAGTCGACTAGAATTTTATCGGTCGACTAATATAGTGCGATTTTGAGATTTTGTTCAAAAATCAGCATTTTTATAAATCCAAAAACGAGCAAATACCTAGCTCTCTCCTAATTCTCATAAAATCTTCATTTTTAAGAGGTTTAGTGAAGATATCAGCATGTTGTTCTTGAGTGGAAATAAAATTTAACGAAATATCTCCTTTTAACACATGATCTCTTAAAAAATGATGTCTAACTTCAATATGCCTAGTTCTTGAGTGCTGAATAGGATTTTTCGAAACTTTATAGCACTAGTGTTATCACAATAAATAGTTGTTGTGGAGTAATTTAAACCAAAATCTTTTAAGGTTTGTTTCATCTAAAGTACTTGTGAACATGCTAAACTAGCCGCTATATATTCAGCTTCAGTTGTTGAGAGTGATACTGAATTTTGCTTTTTACTAAACCAAGAGACTAAGGAATTTCCCAAGAAATGACAAGTTCCACTAGTACTCTTGCGATCAGATTTACTTCCTGCAAAATCTGCATCACTATATGAAACTAAATCAAAGGAAGATGATTTTGGGTAAAACAAACCGAAATCTGAAGTATCTTTCAAATATCGAAGAATTTGTTTTACTGCAGTTAAGTGAGATTCCTTTGGATAAGCTTGAAATCTTGCACACATACAAACACTAAACATAATATCAGGTCGACTAGCAGTTAAGTATAATAGAGATCCGATCATACCTTTGTAGAGCTTAGTATCTACACTTTTACCATTTTCATCTTTATCAAGAGAAGTAGTTGTACTCATAGGATTCCTTCTTGATTTCGATGAGTCCATCCCAAATCTCTTAAGAAGTTCTTTTGTATACTTAGCCTGATTGATGAAGATTCCTTCTTCAGTTTGCTTTATTTGAAGTCCAAGGAAGTAGTTTAATTCGCCCATCAAGCTCATTTCAAACTCTTCCTGCATAGCTTTAGCAAATTCTTTACAAAGAGAATCATTAGTAGAACCAAATATTATGTCATCAACATAAATTTGCACAATAAGAATATCTGAATTAAGATTTTTAATAAATAAAGTGGAGTCTACCCGACCAATGGAAAAACCAGATTGTTCTAAAAAATTTCGTAGTCTTTCATACCATGCTCTTGGTGCTTGTTTGAGTCCATACAGAGCTCTTTTCAATTTGTAGACCTTTTCTAGATATTTCTCATTTTCAAAGCCTGGGGGTTGCTCTACATAAACTTCTTCATTAATGTGTCCATTTAAAAATGCACTCTTAACATCAATTTGATATAACTTGAAGTTCATGTAACTAGCAAAAGCAAGCATCATACGAATTGACTCTAATCGAGCCACTGGTGCATAGGTTTCATCAAAATCTATGCCTTCTTCTTGATTATAGCCTTGTGCCACTAGCCTTGCTTTGTTACGAATGACTTCACCATTTTCATTCAGCTTATTTCGGAAGACCCATCTTGTTCCAATTACTGGATGATCCTTTGGTCTATCAACTAGATCCCAAACATCATTCCTAGTAAATTGGTTAAGTTCTTCAGACATGGCTAAAAGCCAAAATTCATCATCACATGCCTCATTGATATTCTTTGGTTCTAATTTAGATATGAAAGCAACATTTGCAATATATTTTTCTAACTGCCTTCTAGTTTGGACACCACTCTTTATTTCACCAATAACATGTTCATGTGGATGATTAGGAACTTCTTTCAAAACCGGTTGAAGGGGAATATTTTCTTGAGAAGTACTCTCTATCAAGGGTTCTTCTTGAAGTGTTGCTTCTTCTTCTTCGCTTAGAGGAATAACCTGCTCACAATTCTCATCAAATGCAACATGTAAAGATTCTTCAATACAAGATGTTCTTTTATTGAAAATATGATATGCTTTACTTCTAGAAGAATATCCAAGAAATATTGATTCATCTGATTTTGAATCAAACTTATAAAGATTATCTTTGGTATTTAACAAGAAACATTTACTACCAAAAATTTTGAAATATGAGATCTTTGGTATACGATTATAATACAATTCAAAACATGTTTTATGTAAAATTGGTCGAATAAGAACACGATTTAAGACATAACATGCTGTATTAATTGCTTTAGCCCAAAAATATTTTGGTAAATTTTTATCTTGAAGCATCATTCTAGTACATTCTTGCAAAGTTCTATTCTTTCTTTCAACAACTCCATTTTGTGGAGCCGCTCTAGGAAAAGCAAAGTTGTGAGATATACCATGTAAATCACAAAACTTTAGAAAAGATTCATTTTCAAATTCACCACCATGATCACTACGAATTTTAATAATAGATGTAGATTTTTCATTTGTAATTCTTCTACAAAGTTTAGAAAATTCTGAAAAAGCATCATTTTTGTTTTTTAGAAAAATCACCCATGTAAATCGAGAATAATCATCTACTATAACAAAAGCATACTTGCTACCATTCAAACTTTGAATTCTAGATGGTCCAAATAGATCTAAATGTAAAAGTTCAAGAGGACGTTTTGTTGAAACTATATCTTTTGCTTTAAAAGAACTCTTGATTTGTTTACCCCTTTGACAAGCATCACATAAGTGATCCTTTTTATATGGTATTCTAGGTAGGCCTCTTACAAGATCATTCTTGGATAATTTTGAAATAATTTTAAAATTAACATGTCCAAGTCTCTTGTGCCATAACCATTGAATTTCATTTGAAACAATAAGACATTTTTCATTAAAAGAGGGCAATTCATCTAGATATAGTTCATACACATTGTTTCTTCTTTTACCTTTAAAAATGATCTTTTTAGATTTAAAAACAGAAATTAAGCATAAATCATTTTCAAAAGAAACATGAAAACCTTTATCACATAATTGACTAATAGATATTAAATTATGCTTTAAACCATCCACTAAAAGAACATTTTCTATCAAGGGAAATTTTGGATTACCAATATTACCAATACCTATCACTTTTCCCTTGGTATTGTCACCAAAGGTGACGGTTCCTCCATCCTTATTTTGGAGGGTGGAAAATAACTTCGGCCTTTCAGTCATATGTTTGGAACAGCCGCTGTCCAATATCCATTTGCTCCTTATGTTGTGTACCTACAACAAAATCAGAAAACAGAGCATTTGACCCCTTTCTATTTTTGGGTCCATGAGAGTTAGTCTTAGGAACCCATATCCATTTGGATTTTGGTTTCCTTTGATAATAAATATTCTTTCTATAATCATTTCTAGAATAATCATTTCTAGATGCATTTCTATTAGAACTAGAAAATTTAGTTTTATGAACAAAAGGTTGAGAATAATGTCTTTGATTTTTCACCATATAGTTTGGTCTATTTTGAGTATCAAAGAAGCTATATCCCAATCCGGTTTTATTAACCGAGCATCTTTGAGAACCAAGAAGTTTTTCTAGATTCTCTTGACCATTTGTGAATTTGGTCACTATAGAAAGAAGATCATTTGACTTTTCTTTAAGACTAGATATTTCCTTTTGTAAGAGATTGGTTCTAACTCCAATTTCTTTTATCTCAAGTGCTTGGCAAGAATTTTCCTTCTTGAGATCTTCTATTTTTTGAAGTAACACTTTATTTTGAGAGTCAAGAGTTAAATTTTCAGTTTTTAACTCTTTATTTTTAGAACTAAGACTCTTAAATTTAGCATATAAATCATTAAATGCTTCAAATAACTCATCATAGTCAAATTGACTTACCGAATTCTCTTGTGCTACAAAACACATGTTGGCGACTTCTTCATTTGATTCTTTATCGGAGGAGGAGTCACTATCATCCCAACAGGCTTGAAATGCCTTTTTCTTCTTGAATTGGTCCTTGGGCTTGAATTTGAGAAGAGGACAATCTTTCTTGATATGTCCTGCCTTTTTGCAGTTAAAGCACTTTACTTCATTGGGAATGGAAGAATCTGCTTTCTTTGAAATCTTCCCTTTTTGATGAATCTTCTGAATTGCCTTGTGATGAGGGCAATATCTTCATCTTCATCTTCATCTTCATCTTCTTCAGAATCTTCTGAGTCAGAAGTAGCCTTAAAAGCAAGAGACTTCTTTTTAGGCTCTTCTTCTTGTCTGTCTTGAAGTTGGACCTCATATGCCATTAGGTTACCAACTAAGTCTTCAAGAGTGAGAGTATTGAGATCATTTGCTTCTTCAATAGCAGTGATTTTTCTCTCCCATTCAGGAGTTAAACACCTTAGAATTTTTCTGACTAAATCCACTTGTGAATATTCTTTTCCAAGGGATTTCAAAGTGTTAGTTATATCGGTCATTCTAGTTACCATGTCCGATATAGATTCATTTTGCTTCATTTTGAACAATTCAAATTTATGAACTAAAGAAGCAATTTTAGATTCTTTTACCTTTGACGTACCTTCGTGTGTTACGAGAAGAGTATACCAGATTTCATTAGCTGTAGAGCATTG
Source organism: Nuphar pumila (assembly GCF_984573655.1). Lineage (NCBI taxonomy): Eukaryota > Viridiplantae > Streptophyta > Magnoliopsida > Nymphaeales > Nymphaeaceae > Nuphar > Nuphar pumila. The sequence goes on along the minus strand of NC_143262.1, from coordinate 29,536,122 downwards.
AGAGATGCGATTGAACTCTACCTTGTCAACGCCACAGTACAATGCATTCATGGCTTTCGCATTCAGTGAAGCAGTCTTCTTTTCATCATCGGTCCATCGACTGAAATCAGTTGATGGAGTTTGGTACTTTTCTGAAACAACTCTCCAGATATCGAGATTCATGGATTGCAGGAATATTGTCATTCTTACTTTCCAGTATCCATAGTTTGTTCCATCGAAGAGAGGAGGACGAACAGAGGAGCTTCCTTCTTTGTGATGAGCTGTTGTAGTTGTCATGCTAGATGATGGTCAAATCAAAGTAATAGCAAACCTGTGCTCTGATACCAAATGAAAGTGCACTAGGATCGAGGCAACGAGCACTAGAGGGGGGTGAATAGTGCTTTTAAAACTTTTCTGCGGAATATTGAATGATTTTGCAAATCTCAAAGCAAACACACAAAGAACACAAGATTTTATCCTGGTTCGGTCAAACCCGACCTACATCCAGTCCCCAAGCAAAACCCGCTTGAGATTTTCCACTATCAACCTTGTAAACTACAAGATCACACAGACCATAACCGGTCCCACTTTCAGTAACAATCCCACTGAAAGCAAACAACTCCTTTACACCAAGGAGTCCTTCTTTTTACACAAAAGAAATAAGAACTTACAATACAACCTATGAGCCTTCCTTTTGAATGCAAATGAGATGCAATTGGCTTTTGAGGTTGTTGAAACACTCTACTCACGAATTCACTATCTCTTAAAGTGATTTGAGTGAAAAACTGAAGTGAAAATATCACGTGAGTGAGAAAATCAATACTTGAATGAATAGGAGTGAAAAGCAAGATTCAAATCGATTGAATTGTTGTTTTTGAGTGTAAAATGCACTCATATTTATAGTTAAAAGATTCCATACGTTGAGAGTATGAAAGGGTGTCAAAACGGTCCATTTCGAACGATCAAAACGTTTGAAAAATGAAAAGACACGCCTTTTTGAAATTTCAGGAAAACGGCAAAATTAGTCGACTGAAACATCAGTTAGTCGACTAATAGTTAGTTATTAGTAGACTGACAGTTATCGTCGGTCGACTGATCTGTTAATCGAGCCGTTTGAAAATCTGAACTTTTGAAACTTAGTCGACTGGAGAAAAGTTAGTCGACTGATAATATCATCAGTAGACTGAAAAACCTTTTAGTCGACTGCTGCTAAAAACTTTTGAAAAACAAACATTCTGTTCGGTCGACTGATAAAAAGCATTAGTCGACTGCTGCTAAATTTTTTCAGAAAACACATGTTATATTCAGTCGACTGAAAAACCATTAGTCGACTGCTGCTAATTTTCCAGAAAACAGACATTCTGTCCAGTCGACTGATAAAACCTTCGGTCGACTAATTTGACAAGAATGACTTTTTAGAAAATATGGCGCGAAAGGATTAGTCGACTGATAAGTCTATTGGTCGACTAATAAACATGAAAATTTAAGAAAAGAGTTTTCTAAAAAGATTTTCAAAAGAGTTTCTTTTAGAAAAGTTTTTCTAAAGACTTTTAAGATGAAATGCAACCTAAATATGCACTCTAAGTAAGGCTCTTACAAGAATCTAAGATTTTTAATGAATTAAACATTTGCACACTAGTCTTCAAGGATTCTTCACTGAATTCTTCAATTTCTTCATAGCCTTAGCTGAAATGCAATTGATTCCACTTGCTCATCATCAAAACCTTGTACTTGAAGTATCATGTATGGCTTCATTGTCGTAACAAATGGGTCTACAAAATCAAGTACAAGCCAGATGGAACCATTGAACGATATAAGGCAAGACTTGTAGCAAAAGGATTCACTCAAGAAGCAGGGCAAGACTATGATGAGACTTTTAGTCCGGTTGTAAGAATGAGAATGATTCGAATTATCATTTCTCTGGTTGTTGAACATGGATGGAAGTTGAGTCAGCTTAATGTAAAAAATGCATTCTTACATGGAGATTTGAAGGAGGAAGTATACATGGAACAACCCCCGGGATATCAAGAACAAAATTGTAAAACTCATGTATGCAGGCTAAAAAGAGCCATCTACGGCCTGAAGCAAGCATCTCGCTCTTGGTTTGATAGCTTTTCATCAGAGATTCAGAAACATGGATTTTCACGTTCCATGCTGGACCACTCATTATTTATCTTTAAAAGCCAGTCTGTGACCACTCTATTATTAATTTATGTCGATGATATTATCATCACAGGAAACTCTGCGGACCACATCCAAGAAATAAAAGACTTATTAGGTCAAAGGTTCAAAATGAAAGATCTTAGAGTTCTACGCTATTTTCTTGGTGTAGAAGTTGATAACCAGGCTCATGGATTGACACTCACTCAACACAAGTACATTGTAGATGTTCTCAGTAAGGCAGGCATGAAAGACTGCAAACCTCTAGGAACTCCGAGTATACTTCATCAAAAACTTAGCGCTCATGATGGAGATCTGTGTGATGACCCTACCAGGTATCGCAGCATAATAGGAATGTTACAATACCTCACATTCACTAGACCTGATATTGTTTATTCAGTCAATCAAGTGTCTCAATTTATGCATGTGCCACGTACTGGACATATGGAAGCGGTCAAGATGATCCTTAGATATCTGAAAGGGACTATTGGGGATGGATTGATATATTTACAACAGTCATATGGCCAAAACGAGCACAAAATTACTGTATATTGTGATGCAGACTAGGCAGGAGATCCTGACGAAAGAAGATCTACATCAGGATATTGTGCCTTCATTGGAAGAAATTTAGTCTCTTGGAGCAGTAGAAAACAAAAAGCTATCGCTAGATCAAGCACTGAGGCTGAATATAGATCCATGGTTGCTGTCACTGTCGAAGTCACATGGATCAGGCATCTTGTAACTGAAGTAGGAGAAAAGATCTCCCACACTACCTTGCTCTGTGACAATCAAAGTGCTATCAATATGTCATTCAATCTAGTACATCACAGTCGTGCTAAGCACATTGAGATCGACCAACACTTTGTGAGACAGAAGGTTGAAGAAAAAGAGATTGAGCATGAGTTTGTCAATACTGAAAGACAGGTTGCAGACATATTTACCAAAGGGTTAACCAAGGATCGCTTTTGGATGCTTAAAAGCAAGTTGTTCATGGTCTAAAACCATGATCAACTTGAGGGGGGGGGGGGTGAAAAAGGTGCAGGATCCGACCCGATCCATGTAACTGATCCATGTAAAGACCATATAACTTTCTTTTTAGTTATCGGGTCTGGATACACCAGACCCGGACCCATAGTGTAATGTAAACTTAAATACACATTTAGGTCACGATTTCTTTTACTGAAATCGTGACAGCCGCAATCTCTCTCTCTCTCAATACAGGGACAAAGGAAAACTTACAAGGCCTAGTGTTAACTAGTTGTTAGATATAAAAGAAAAAAAGATAGAAGATGCAATGAGGCTCAAAGGAAGGAAAAGGGGTACAAAGTGAAGCAACTGTGTCCTCGACACCATTGGCTAACCATTAAGGTGAGATAACAAATACCGCTTAGCACTTCTCATCTTCATTTGTGTAGCTCAGAAAGATATTTGCATCATCAAAGAACTTCAATAGAGCAAAACCATCATAAAATACTAGACCATTTTCTTCCCCTTGCCCTAGTCTCGTTGAGCCAAAAAACAACCTCAATAGTTGTGGTTCCCAACCATCATCAACTCTTTCAACCACATGCCTTTCTGAACAAAGATAGAATGAGCTGCACTAAGGTAACACATGATGGATCGGACACAGCATCTTATATTACCAGGGCCAGTCCTTTTCTTTGCAAATAAGCATGGTCTGTGGTTTCTCAAGGCAACTAGTATGCAAAGGATGTCTCGACAGGACATGCTCCTACTACTCATAGAACATTCCTTCGAAGAGGTTCCATTATGGGTTGCAATAGCAAAAGGCAACAAAACTATATAATCAAGAACCAACATAATTGTATTCTTTTCAACATTATGAAGTCTCTACCATCTATCCAGCCTACAATTTTAAAATGAAGCAGATCACTGACCAACTTGCTATGGTTGGCTATGAAGTTCCGGAAAAGGATAAAGTGCAGCAAGCACTTAATGGTTTGGGACTTGAATACAGTGTGGTATATACTACATTGTCCTGCTTTCCTAAATTACCCAATTTTGAAGCATTGAGATCCAAATTATTACTTTTTGAAATGAATATGCCCGAAACTTTAGGGGTAAATTCAGTTGCTGCAGACAACCATAGTGTTTTTCTTTCTGATTTAGAGTATGGGAGAGGATGTGGTGGAATGCGAGGTGGAAGAGGGCATGGATGTACAGGGAACTAGGGAGACCATGGTCTTCTTCCACTCCCAAATACTCTACCATTGATGGGTCAAAATAGAAAGGTCCCAACATGTTATGTGTACAAGAAACCAGGTCATGTGAAGAAAGATTGTTGGTTTAAGGATGATCCCATGTATAATCAAGGAAAATCATCAGATAGATCAAGCTCAGATGTTTAGGAACCTGTGGACAAACAACACTTGTTGCCAACACTTGTAGGACTCAATCTGAAACAGAATAACCAAGGTGTTTGGTATGTGGACTCTGTCGTAGCAAATCACATCATCTGGGATGATGGTAAATTTCGAAACTTGGCCCCTTATTTTAAAAAAAGGAAGGTTGTCATGATATCGGAGAATCAATTTGGTTTTATGCCTGGAAGATCAACTATGGAAGCTATACATCTTCTTAGACAACTTATTGAAAGATATAGAGAGAGGAACAAAGATTTGCATATGGTTTTTATTGATTTAGAGAAGGCATACGATAGAGTACCTAGGGACGTTCTCTGGTGGACAATGATGAAGAAAGGTGTTTCTCTCAAGTACATTAGTATAATTAAAGATATGTATGAAGGAGTAGTAACCAATGTCCGCACTTGTGGAGGGGTGACAACCAATTTTCCGATAACGGTTGGGTTACATCAAGGATCTGCTTTAAGCCCTTTCCTATTTGCGATAGTGATGGATGAGCTTACGAGATCAATTCAAGAAAATGTACCGTGGTGTATGTTGTTTGCTGATGATATTGTTTTGATTGATGAGTCTAGAGCTGGGGTTAATGCTAAGTTAGAATTATGGAGACAGACATTGGAAGCTAGAGGTTTTAAGTTGAGTAAGAGTAAGACTGAATATATGGAATGTCGGTTTAGTAAGCAACGAAGTAGTGATGGGAGTGTAGTGAAGCTTGGTGAGCAAGATATACCGGTGAATGATTATTTCAAATATTTGGGATCCATCATTCAAAAGTATGGAGAAATTGATGGAGATGTAAATCATAGGATAAAGGTTGGGTGGATGAAATGGAAAAGTGCTACTGGAGTGCTGTGCGATCGTAGAATGCCATTGCGGTTGAAGGGAAAGTTTTATAGGACGACTATTAGACCCGCTTTACTATATGGTACGGAATGTTGGGCTGCCAAGAGACATCATATTCAAAAAATGAGTGTAGCTGAGATGCGGATGCTTAGATGGATGTGTGGAAATACAATAAAAGATAAGATTCGGAACGAAGAGATACGTAAGAAGGTAGGTGTTGCACCCATTGAAAATAAGATGCGAGAGAATCGTTTACGGTGGTTTGGACATATTCGGCGAAGGCCTAATGATGCTCCAGTTAGAAGGTTGGAGAAATGGGAAAATATATTAGTTAAAAGAGGTCGGGGTAGGCCTAGGAAGACTTGGATGGAGATGATAGGAAAGGATATGAATGCTTTGAACCTCACCGAGGACATGGCGTTGGATAGAAATGATTGGAGGAAAAGGATTCATGTGGAAGACCCAAAATGAATTTCTTTTTTGGTTCATATCGCTGACCCCAATTGTTTTGGGATGAAGGCGTAGTTGTTGTTGTTGTTGTTGTATAGTGTCATTACCGGAAATGGAACTCGATACCCTATCACTGGCACTGGAAATGTTTCTATTCCTATGTCCAAGTCTAGTCTCCAATTGTCAAATGTTTTTCTCGTTCTTAACATAAAAAGGAATCTCGTCTCTATTTCAAAATTAGTTGATGATACCAATTCATGTGTTATTTTTAATGCTTTTATTTATGTGAAGGATCTTCACATGAAGAGGACGTATGCTGAAGGACAAAGGCAAGAAAATATGTATCTCTTTAAAGAAGATCCATTGGTTGAAGTCATAAATAAATTCATTCAGCAATCCAAGAGGCGTTATTTGTCATTATGTCTTGTTAATGAGTTTGAGTTAAATAGATCCAGTGTTTGGCATAGTCGTCTTGCATATTGTAATAAAGCTTTCATTGGAAAGTTAATTTCGAGTAAATTGATTTCCCTTTCTTATTTAAATTTAGAGAGTCATGTTTGTCCCAATTGTTAAGTGTCCAACAGTTAAGTATTACCTTTTAATTCCAGCAATAAAAAAGCTTCTAAGGTTTTTGAAATTATTCATTCTAATGTTTCGGGACTGGCGTCCAACCCTTCTTCTGGGAGTAGATTCTATGTGATTTTTGTCGACAATTATTCTCGATATACTTGGATATATTTTATAAAGCATAAGCATGAAGTTTTTAATATTTTCAAAGATTTTTGTGCTATGGTTCAAAATAAATTTTCCACGTTCTCTTGTCCCCAAACACCTCAGCAAAATGGGCTTGCTGAGAGGAAGCATAGACGTTGAAATTGTGTTGGCCATAATGCACGAAGGATGTGTACCTATACATTTATGGACAAAAGCATTCCATACAGTTGTTTATGTTATCAATATACTGGCAATGAGAGTGATTCAGGATAAATCTCCCTTCTATAAAATGTTTGGTAAACATCCTAATTATAAAGTCTTAAAGGCCTATGGATGTGTTTGCTTTGTTCATATCGATGCATCATTGAGAAATAAATTTGAGAAGGCTTATCTTTGCAAATTTGTTGGTTATGCTAATGATTACAAAGGTTATCAATGCTATGACATTGAGAACAAGTGCATTCGGATATCAAGAAATGCTCTTTTTGAAGAAAGAGAATTCAATCACAAAGACAACAAACATGAAGAAGTTCACTCAACTGAATTTTACCAGTTGAGTGAACTTGTTTCCAGCAGAAAATGATGAAACAACACAAGACTTGAGAAATGAAGATGAATATGCAGGTGAAATCCATATACAACATCCGTGTATTGATTCAAGAAATCAGCAACATGCAACATGATGCAGTCCATGTACATCAGCAGTGTATTGATTCAGGAAATCAGCAACATGATGCAGCCCCAGCGTCCCATAATGGCAGATTTAAAGGGATAGTATACAAAAATAGAAGTGAATTTGACACATACACTGCAAGAAATCACAGCCAATCAGACTAATCAAATGCAGCAGAATGCAACCAACACCTATGTTGATCAAATGATCCCATCCATAAAAAGATCTAGGTGTATCAGACATCCAGTGGAGAGATGGGTAAGTTATGAAAATTTTAGTGTAGATCATCAAATATTTTTAACCACTGGCTCAAAATAAGAAGAGCCCAAAACATATTATCATGCATCTAAATCAAATAGATGGATTGAAACTATGAATGAAGAGATGAAGGCGTTATATAAGTGTCAAACATGGAAAATTGTTCCCAGACCTCTGAACAAAAATATTGTAGAATCAAAGTAGGTATATAAAATCAAATACAAGTCAAATGGAAGCATCAAAAGATATAAAGCTAGACTTGTAGGGATTCATACAAGAACATATATTGGATTATGATGAGACTTTTAACCCAGTAGTTAAAATGGGAACAAAATGTGTTATTCTATCTCTTGCAGTTAACCATGGCCGGATACTAAACCAATTGAATGTCAAAAATGCATTTTTTCATGGGGATTTGAAGGAGGAAGTTTACATGGAGCAGCCAGAGGGATACAGTGAAAGAGATTCAAACATATATGTGTGCAAACTAAAATGGGCTATATATGGGCTTAAGAAGGCATTCAGTTCGATAGTTTCTCCCTTGAAATCCAAAAACATGATTTCATCATATCACAACTTGATCACTCACTTTTTGTGTATAAAGGTAAGGATTGGCTAACTATCTTGCTCATTTATGTGGATGATATAATAGTTGCAGGAAGTTCAGAAAATCACATCATTGAGATCAAAGAAGTCCTAAGTCGAAGATTTAAAATGAAAGACTTGAGAAGGCTAAAATATTTCTTAGGAGTAGAGGTTAATAGAGGAAAAGATACAATGTTGCTGACACAACACAAATACACTATTGATTTGTTGAGCAAAGCTTGTATAAAATATTGCAAACCTCTTATAACTCCTAGTGCTTTGAATCAAAGACTTTGTGGTGATGAAGGAGAAGTATATAATGATCCCGCCAAATATAGGAGCATTGTAGGAATGCTCCAATATCTCACCTTTACTCAACTAGATGTTATGTATGCGATAAATCAGGTAACCCACCATGTGCATTGCCCAAGAACAACTCATGTAGAGGCAATCAAGAGAATCCTCATATATCTTAAAGGCACACTCAGGGATGTTACAAAAATAGATGAAAACAAAAATGTCATAACAATAATGGCCTATTCTTATACAGATTGGGAAGGCGATCCAGATGAATGAAAATTGGTTTCTGAGTATAGTGTTTTTGTTGGAACAAATCTTGTTTCATGGAATAACAAGAAACAAAAAGCAATTGCTCGTTCAAGCACAGAAGCTGAATACAGGGCTATGGTTGCAGCATGTGCAGAGGTAACATGAATTAGATATTTGTTAAATGAATTGGATAAAAAAATGCCTTGTTCAATGTTGTTTTGTGACAATCAGAGTGCAATCAAGATTTCGCTTAATCCAATTCAGCATGGAAGAACAAAGCACATTGAAATTGATTAGCACACTATTTGAAACAAGATAGCAAATGCTGAGGTAGAAGCCAGGTTTATTAGAACAGAAAAACAAGTGGCCGATCTGTTCACAAAAGGGTTAAGCAATCATCATTTTTTGTTACTAAAAAGTACGTTGTCCATGATTTTAACCATGTACAACTTGAGGGGAGCTGTTGGAACGTGATGTTGAGACTCGGTTTCAAATATGGACCTATATCCAATTTGGATCTGCATTAGTTGTCAGATAAGATAAACTTTAGCTAGTATAACTGCATTGTATATCATTATTCTTCATTGTAAAACAGTTATAGAAAGATATGCTAATGAAGGAAGACCCACACGTCTCTCTCTCTCTCTCTCTCTCTCTCTCTCTCTCTCTCTCTCTCTCTCTCTCTCTCTCTCTCTCTCTCTCTCTCTCTCTCTCCCTGTTCAGATTCTGGTTTTTCAGTCATCACCGCTTAGGGTTTCTTCCTCCTCTCGGGAGAGAGGCCATGGCGTACTGGCTACTGCTCAACTTTTGTTTGAGTGAGTCCTCCAACAAGAAGGATCAGAGAAGGTTGGTGCAATGTCTACTCAACGGAGTCATGGAAAAGGTGCGGTTGAGGTTGATCCTGAGGATAGCTGCAAAATACTCTCAATTAATCTATCATGGGTGCAGGTGATAGGGTGTTCTCCAGTTCTTAATCATGATTAGCTACCACCTCCATTAGAATATGAGGGCTACGTGATCATTAATATACCAACATGTTTTTACATGTCCAAGAAGATCATGTTGAAGTATTCACTGTAAGGAAATGAGTTCTTTCAAAGATGTTCACTCAATCACCAATAGTGGACACTCAAGAGAGTTCCACCAAAATACCAAAATGAACACTCAAAGAACCACAAATGGTTCTCTCACAAACACCCATTAAAGAGAAATAAAGACAAGAGATAAAAAATAATGATTTTATTTATCTCAACATATGCAAGATCCATACATTTGTAGTGGGGCTTTGCCCCATATTTATACACAAGTGAAGGAGGCCATAGAGAGTCGTTGGGACGCCAACGACTTTAAATAGAGTCGTTGGGACCCCAACGGTTCCCTATGTTAACTAGTCAACATGTGTTGACTAGTTCAAATGCAACCAAAAAAATAAAGAAAACCTAAAGAGACTATTCCTAGTTACATTACATATGACATATAAATATATATATAAATATATGTGTATATTTATATATATATATATATATATATATTTACATTTTTAACACTCCCCCTCAAACTTATTGTTGGATAACGAAAAGTATGTCCAAGAGAGTGAAATCTAGGAGCAGTGAGAGGTTTGGTAAAGAAATCCGTCAATTGATATTCTAAAATAACATAGGGAAGATCAATAGTGTCGTGTAGGAATTCCTCTTGTACATAATGATAGTTCATCTCAATGTGTTTGGTTCGTTCGTGGAAGGTCCGGTTGCTGGCAATGTATATAAAACTTTTGTTGTCCCAGCATAGTCATAATGCTCCTTTACTCTAAACACCCATGTCAGCTAACAATCTCCTTAGTCAGACCACTTTCATAGTGGTTGTAGCCATGACTCTAAAGAGAGAAAAACTTTTTGCTGCTTCTTGCACCTCAAAGAAAAAAGTTTTTGCTGCTTCTTGCACCTCAAAGAAATCAATGATTCACCTAAAAATACATAAAAACCAGTGGTCGAGTGTCGGTTGTTTGGATCACCTCCCCAGTCAGCATCAATATAAGCAATTAAATTTAAGGATGAAAAAACTGACAAGAGAAGCCCTCAAAAAATAAAAATTTTAATATATCTAATAATACGCAAAACTACTCCCATATGTACAGTGATAGGAGTATGTTGAAACTAGTTTATTGTGTGAATTTCATGTACAATGTCAGGTCTCGTAATTGAGAGATATAACAATGTCCCGACAAATTGTCTGTATGGTATTGAATTTTCAAGTGGTTTCCCATCATCAATCTTCATTTTGACATTGACAACTTCGGGTGTGTAAACCTTCTTATCATCTGAGATACCAGACCTGGCAACAATATCTAAAGCAAACTTAGATTGAGTCAACAGATAACCTCTAGAAGAATAAGCAACTTTTATACCAAGAAAATTTTTTAAAAAACCTAAATCAATTATTTCAAAATATGTTTTTAAAAGCTTTTTAATGTGCTCAACTCTCTGTTTATCACTATCAGTGATGATCATATCGTCCACATAGAGAAGTATAATAATACCTACATTTGAAATCTTAAGAAACAAAGTTATGTCAGTCAGAAAATATTGAAATCCAACATCAAGCATAATTTGACTAAACTTGGCATACCAAGCCTTTGGTGCTTGTTTAAGACCATCCAGGGCCTTGTCTAAGTGAAGAGCTTTTCCTTTAGGGATAACTATGTCAGGCGGTGTTTCCATATAAACTTTTTTAGCCAAGTTTTCATTAAGAAAAATATGTTTAACATCCATTTGATACATAAGTCATCTCTTCACAGAGGCAAGGGCTACTAAGGTCCTAACTATGATCATTCTAGCAACTGAAGCAAAGGTTTTCTCATAATCTATTTCATAATCCTGGGAATATCCCTTAGCAACTAATCTAGCTTTATACCTTTCAAGAGTTTCATCACTCTTTGTTTTAACCTTATATACTCGTCGAAAACCTATAGGTTTCTTTCCTCGGAGAATGTCTTGGATAGTCCAAGTATTCACCTTTTCTAAGGCATCTAATTTCACTCTCATAGCTTCTACCCACTCAGGATGTTCATTTGCTTCAGCATAGTTGGAAGGTTCTATATAAGAATGTATTAATGCAATGTAGGCTTGATACTTAGGTGAAAATAACTCATAGGACAAATTTTCTAGGGATTTTTGATACTCTAGATGACCTGATTTGTATTTCTACAGTTTTTTATCATTGGTATACTTTTCAAGAGCACATGGATGTTTAGAATTAACACGCCTGGAATATTGGATATAATTTTGTTCTTTATGAGATTGTTCTTCACTTATCACATCACTTTTAACTTTTTGATCTTCATCAACATCACAATCACCAATCTTTGAAATTAAATCCAACATAAAAGAATATTTATTTATTTTCTTAGTTTTCTCAATTTCAAATATATATATATATATATATATATATATATATATATATATATATATATATATATATATATATTCAGCAAATAAAAAATCTATATGTAAAAATCGACATCATGTATCTGTAAATCCAAAAATAACTTGATGTTGAACACATGCTTAATATGAAGGATCAATGGCATGCTCATAACAAGTCAAAAATTCATGAAATCATGAATCAAGGCATATTTGTAATCATGTTTTTTAATCAAATTTCCCTTTTCCCATCTAAAATTTTGCATGAACCTAATTTAAAACGGTTTCTTCCCGTTTGAATCTAAAGAGGAACCCGTACCTTGGATTGGATGTGAAAAAAGACAGATGATCAGTGAGAAAGATGAATCTCTCCTTCGCCTTCCTCTTCTTCTTCTACCTTTTCTTTATTTTTTTCTCTTTCTTTTCTTTCTTTTCCCTTTTTCCTTCTCTCTCTCCCCCCGCTCTCTCTCTCTCTTTCTCTTTCTCTTTCTCTCTTTAGAAAACGAGATCTAGAGAGAGAGGCGAGTTAAACCCCTTATATAATTTTTTTTTATCTTCTAGAGAGGGGGTGACGTCCTCTCTAGACGCCTCTCATATGGGTAGAGTTCTATTATACGAAGAACTCTACCTTCTACCTTCCTTATCCATCTAGATCTTATCTTTTTATTTAAATTAATATTCTTAAAGAATATTCCAAGGGGGTTCTGAACAGAGTTACCAGTCAAGGAAGCGGGAGCGGGAAGCGAGGCACTTTCAAAAATTTAGGAAGCGGAAAGCGTGGGACCACTTAGAAGAAAATTACGAACCATCTCGGAAGCGACCTAGGAAGCAAACCGAAAGTGAACCGGAAGCGACCTAGGAAGCGAACCGGAAGCGAGGGGGAAGCGAAAAAAAATAAAAAAATGGGGGAAGCGTGGGGGAAGCGCGCTTCCCCACGCATTTCGGAAGCGCGACGTTTCGCGCTTCCGAAGCGCGTATTGGGGAAGAGCACTTCCCCATACGCCTAGGCGCTTCTGGTAACTCTGGTTCTGGAAGCCCATATGGGGTAGAGTTCTATCCCAGGTAAAACTCTACCTCATCCTTATTCTATTTTAAAGTTATTTTTAAGCTTTAAATTAAAAATAGTTTTAAAATTGTCATGGATGGATTTTGGATCCATATTTGGATCTAAGATCCAAACTCATATCCAAATCCATATGGATCCTACCCAGACCAAATCCTAGATAATATGAGTCCTGGACTAGGTCCAGATCTATATTAACTTGGATTAAATGGAGTAGATCCAATCCGATCCATTCCAAAAAAAGATAAAAATAGAGATGGGTCATTTTTGAAAAACGTAATTTTCGGGCCAACCGTAACCTGATTTCAGAAAAACAAGGTACTAACATTCTCAAAATTATGAGATGCATCTAATGGTATACATACCTGATTTTTGCTTGAAATTAACCTGAATTTCAATCGATTTTCGCTCGAATTTAAAGGTTAAAAACAATTTTTTTCTCAAACATTAATTAGCTCATCTCAGTCTTGTCAGTGAGCTCTGGGCCACGCCCAGATGCAGCTGATGTCGCCTATATCTAAGGATATTTTCCATGATTTTTATGATATTCATTAAATACTTTAGCCAAAATTTCATAATTTCGAAATTTAAAATCATGGAGAAACACATGATATTACACCTGTTGTTTGGTGTAAGGAGGTGTTCTAGCATATTACATAAGCTATGGATGCAAAGCTAATTACTGCTGGCAACAGATCTGATTTGTGAGGTAGCTGTCATTTTGCCTGGGTTTTACTTGAAGCGCCAATCAATGTAGAAGTCAATAAAAAGGTTTTGGTTTCGATTGGAGATCAGTTTTCTGGTGATCTTCAAATTGAATATGAAGGGTCAACTTCATTGTGTTCCTTATGTCAATCTAGGAACCATTCTATGGGGTCTTGTTCAAAGAAACTTAGGAAAAATGATAATGGCAAGAGGCCTGCTGCATGGTGGCATTCACAGCATATGGAAAAGAAAAAATCTTATTGTTGGACTCCAAAAAAGTAGTCAAAGGGACAAGGAGGTTCATCGGATCATATGCAAGTTAGCAACCATTTTTCTGTTCTTAATTCAGAAGCTCAGGAAATAGAAGGTGAGGCACACCATAACCATGGGAGTAATGATGTGTTATTGTATAGTGATAATAGTCCCAGAAGAATCATGTTGGAGCCTGTTAATGGGCTTTATGTGTTCAGAATTAGTTCCAATATTAATTCCATTGACTCGGTGTTAGGATTGTCTACAAATGTTTCTAATGTTAACCTGATATTTCTGATTTGGTGGTGGAGATAAATCATATGAATTCCATCGAGCAGATTTTGGCAGTTGAAAGTGAAGCTGATAGAGATTACGGTGTTCTATGCAAGAATCTGGATGAGGTGGGTGCCTCTATTGCTGAGGTGGATGTGGTGAATTCTTTGATTGGGGAGGTCAGTATTAGAAATGTGGAAAGCTCAGTTATTTGGGATCTGTCTAAGGTAATTGCTACAGATTTGGTATCTTTAAAGGGAGGGAAAGGTGAAATCATGAAAGATTTGGATGATGTTGCAGAATCTAGTGTACCTGATGTAACAAATCCTGAGTTGGTTAGGAATCCTCAAGATAAGCTGTTGGATGAATTATTGCCTATGTTAGATGATGCTTACAAAGGACTTGATGAGATGCCATTTTATGATGTGGAAATTTCTGATTTGGTAAATGATGGAATTACCATGTTGGATAATCCAATCAGAAAATACAATGAGACCAATACGGATGCTGAGATTTCATCTAATCTAGAGGCTTTCTTAAAGCCGCCTAATAAAATAAGGATTGGGGGTTTAACGGGTAATATGGATTTCATAGTGGAGGAAGCAACCAAAGATGGGGATCCGTCTCAATTGACCCTACATTAGAGGGAATGAATATGCCCAAGGATAATAGTAAGAGACCTTCGCCTTCTAAAGTGGGACGCTTAAAGAAGTCTAACTTGGTTATGGAAAAACCAGAGTTGGGTCTTGAATCCAGAATTGTAAAGAAGATTTCCAAGCCCAAATAATTTCTTCTTGATCTTATCCAGGTCCACTGTAAATCAATGACATTGAGTTTGGGTGTTGGATTTTTTGTTTGGGAGGATATTTCTCATGAATTTTTATATGTATTAATGGATTAGCTTCCTCTAGGAAGATCGACGTAAATTGATTTTATGTTTAATGAACTGGTAGGCGTCAGTCTTGTAAAGATTCAAGGAAGCTTCATTCACAAACCAAAAATCCACCAATCTTCAACTTGAGTAGATAACAAAAGTGTTCTCTAAGGAATGCACTTACAACACCCACAAAGGGAACCACAAAGTATTCTAAAAGAACACACTCACAAATCCCACAAAGGGGATACACAAGAAGACAATAAAAATATATATTTTATTCAATGGGAAGAGTGTGAAAAAGCATGCAATACAAGGAGGGGAAGACCTTATATATACACATTCATGAAGAGGAGTTCGAAGGAAGAAGACAAAGAAAGGGAAGAAAGCCCATTCCCAACAGCTAGATTTCTAGCTGTTGGGAGAGCCCAACGGCTAGAAATCTAGTTGTTGGGGGGCTAGGGGGTTTAGTAAAACTTAGTTTGACTAAGTCCAAAACAATCCCAAAAATAATTTAATAAAAAATAAAATGTACATATATATGTATATACATAAAAATATATATATATAGTATATAATTACACATGTACAGTTTAACACTCCCCTTCAAACTTATGGTAGAATAACCGAAAGTTTGCCTAGAAGAAAATAAAATCTAGGAGGTGAAGAAGTCTGCCAATTGGTACTATGATAGAACATAAGGCAAATCAATGTTCCCTTGAAGGTATTTCTCTCACACATAGTGGCAGTCCATCTCGATGTGCTTTGTTCTTTCATAAAAAGTGTTGTTGCTAGCAATGTAGATAATACTCTTATTGTCGCAGCACATCTTTGACGCTTTTAGTATAGAGACTCTCATATCGGTCAACAACCTTCTCAACCAAACCACCTCCATTGTGGTTGTAGCTATAACCTGGTACTCAGCTTCAGTTGAAGAAAGAAAGACCTTCTGCTGCTTTGTGCACCTCTATGATATTAACGATTCACCTAGAAAAACACAAAAACCCATGGTTGAGCCTATTGTTGGGATCTCCTCTCTAATCTGCATCGGTATATGCAAGTAAGTTTAGTGCCAATGCAGACGACATAAAAAGGCTTCTAGAAATAGTATGTTTAAGATATCTAATAATACACAAAACAACTCCCATGTGAATAGATGTGGGAGTGTGTTGAAACTGACTGGCTTTGTATGCAACATGTGCTATATCAGGTCTCATAATAGATAAGTAAGAAAAAGCTCCAATAATTTGTCGATAAGAGGTTGGATCATCCAAAGGCTCCCCATCATCGATCTTCATCTTGACATTTGTCATTTATGGAGTGTCAACCTTCTTGTCATCCGTGATTCCAGACCTGAAAATGATATCAGAAGCAAATTTAGATTAAGATAATAAAAATCATCTAGGGAAATAAGTGACTTTGATACCCAAAAAATATCGCAAAAAACATAAGTTTGTCATTTCAAAATTAGTTTTAAGAATCCTTTTAATATTTTGAACTTCATGTTTGTCACCTTCAGTGATTATCATATCATCTACATAGAGCAGCAAAATGATAGTACTTGTATTAGAATCCTTAACAAACAAAGCAGTGTCAATCAAGCAAGATCTAAAATCAATATCAAACATAACTTTGTTGAATATATCATATCAGGCTTTAGGTGTCTATTTCAACCCATATAATGCCTTTTGTAGGTGAAAAGTCTTTCATTGAGGAAGACTCATACTGGGGAGTGCCTCCATGTACACTTCTTCCATAGATTTTCATTTAAAAAAGTGTTTTTAACATCCATTTGGTATATAAACCAACTTTTAATTGAAGCTACTACAATAAGAGTTCTAATTGTGGTCAAACGAAAAAAATGTGCAAAGGTTTCTTCATAATCAATGCCATGTTCTGCAAATGTCCCTTTTCAACTAGCCTAGCTTTATATCGCTCAAGGGTTCCTTCACTCTTGGTTTTTATTTCGTATACCCATCTACAACCTATGGGTTTCTTTTCTGGTGGAAGATTTTGAATAGACCAAGTTTGAGCCTTTTTCAAAGCTTCAAGTTCTGCCCTCGTAGCTTTAACCCATTCAGGGATTCTTTGGCCTGAGCATAAGATGAGGGTTCTATATATGAGTGAATTAGAGTTGTGCATGCTTGGTATTTTGAAGAAAAGGAATCATAGAATATAAATTTTGATAGGGGTTTTGATACTCTAGATGATTTCCTAATTTGCAGTTCATCTTTATTAAGGTTAGAAAACTTTTCAAGTGCATATGGAGGATTTTGATTTCCTCGCCTAGAATATTGAATACAAGTTTGATTATTGTGGGGCAATTCATCAAGAGATTCAAAGTCGCTAGATTCAATAACATTTTCAAAATCATGCTACAAACATAGTTGTCACTATCTTGTTTTAAAACAAGATCGAACAAAAAAGAGTACTCGATTATTTCCTTCGGTTTATCAAAGAAAAAAAAATCAAGAAGGTTACATTTCAAGAGATGTATAATTTCTCATTTTTAGAATCATAACACCTATATCATTTTTGGTTATCGGCATAACCAAAGAAGGCACAAGGAATAGCTCTAGGAGAAAACTTGTCATTCTTATTTATAAAAATAAAGCATTTGCAACCAAAAGTTCATAATCTTGAATAATCAGGGGTGAGTTTAAAGAGTTTTTCAACCGGTGAGATATTGTGCAAAGAATAAGATGGCATTCTATTTATAAGATAAACAACAGTCATGACAGCTTATGTCCAAAAAACCTTAGACACATACCTAGCAATAAGTAAAGTCCTTGAAGTTTTAATAACGTGTCTATGTTTTCTCTCGGCTAAGTCATTTGGTTGTGGTGTGTGTGAACAAGATCTTTGATGTGTGATGTTACGTGAGTGGAGATAATTTTTAAATTCATTTGACACAAATTTTCTCCCTGAATCGGTATGAAATACAAAAATATCATTTTCAAATTTATTTCTGACCATCTTATAGAAACTTTGAAAATGAAAAAATACTTTAAATTTATGCCTAAGGAAGTAAAGTCAAGTATATCTAGTAAAGTCATCCACAAAAATAACATAATATGCATATCCACCTTTAGACACAAGTGGTGTTGGACCCCAAACATCCGAATGAACCCACTCAAATGGTCTAGATGAAACAAAAGTTCTATCTTTAAATGTCAATCTTTTCATTTTTTCCAAGAATACAATCTTCACAAGTAAAATCATTAATTACAAAAAAAAATCAAACTTGAAAAATATTGGATTTTAGATACACTAGGATGTTATCTTCTATGCCACAAGTTTAAGTCCATTTTTTGGACATTACAACAAAAAGCATATTTCGTTATCTCCAAAAAATCCATATAGTAGAGACCTCCCTCTCTATGGTCATGCCCAATCAGCTTCCTTGATTGGCGATCCTGCACCAAACATTCATTTGAAGAGAATGAGATATTACAACCATAATCGGATATTTGAGATATGGATAAAATATTTAAATTTAATTTAAGAATATATCTAATTTTTGAAACAAGAAATTTTTTGGAGTTTGGAAGGTCCTTTTCAAAGCTTCATATTCTTTTGATTTCAAAAGGCGTACCATCGACCAATAAAATGTTTTAACACACTTGAGTTGCTATAACATTCGGATAAAATATCATAGTTTGGGACAGAGTTACCGGAAGCACCTAAGTAAAAGGGGAAGCGCGCTTCCCCGAAGCGTGCTTCGAAAGCGCGAAACGTCATGCTTCCGAAGCGTGAAGGGAAGTGTTCCCCTTTTTTGGGAAGCGCGCTTCCCTTTTATGGGAAGCGCATTTTCCTTTTATGGGAAACGCGCTTCCCATTTATGGGAAGCGCGCTTCCCCCACGTTTCCCCCACGCTTTTCCCACACTTCCCCACGCTTCCCCCTCGTTTTCCCATTTTTTTCACTGCCCCCTCGCTTCCGAGACGGTTCGGAATTTTCTTATAAGTGGTCCCACGCTTCCCCGCTTCCTAAATTTTTTAAAGTGCCTCGCTTCCCGCTCCCACTTCCCATATCGCTTCCCGCTCCCGCTTCCTCGACTGGTAACTCTGGTTTGGGATCATGTGAAAAGATGCACCAAAATCAAGAAGCCAAAGAATCTTACCTAGGTCTGAATAAGATGATATTGCGACCCCATCTGAAGAAGATGATCCTCTAAGAAGAGGTTAAAATGCTTCAACTAATTGAGTTAGGGACATGCTTCCAATAGATGATTATTGGGGTGTGGGAATGTCCTTGTCCTTTGACTCTTGTAAAGAGCCAACCGAAGCAACCTTCTTCTCAAATGTCCCTTTTAGTTCAAGATATTAAGGCTTAGTGTGTCCCGGTTCATGACAATAACAACAAATGATTTCTTTCTCTCATAGTCATTTCCTTGTCTTCTATAGTGAGGTGACTTATATGCACAAACATAGTTTCATGGTCCAAAAACGGCCAAGACCGAGTCATCTTCACTTTTGCTTACATGCTTTTTCAATCTATTTTTCTCCATACTCAACTCTTTTATAATATCTTCAATAGAAGGAACTTTTCTTTTATGGAGAAGAATAGACTTTATAAACTCAAATTCTGGTCTTAAATTTTTAATGAATTGATAAAAGTGTTTCGTATCTATTTATTTTTGGCAGAGTTCTATATCTTGAGGACAATGTCATTTTGGCTCTAGAAAAGTCAATTCTTTTCAAAGTTCGGATAGGTCATTATAGTATTTTCTAAAAGTTTTATCCCCTTCGACCATAATCCGAACTCTATCTTGCACATTGCATATATGTGCAATATCTTTAAGAGAATACATTCTCTTAAGATAATGGCAAGACTTGAATATTTTTTCACATCCACACTCATAAGCCAAGACATGATCTTGGCATGTCCCATCCTCCATTTCTTCTACTTTTTCTCATAAGTGGTTATAGCCTTAGCTTTCTCATTTTCGGTTAGAGGTACCTCTTACTTACCCTCTACCTTAGTAAGAACTAGCTTGGGTTCCGAATCAGATGCATCTACTAGTCCCATAACTCTTTTCCCCAAATAAGGTGCTTCATAATAGAAGCCCATGTTACATAATTGAAATCATTGAGTTTTACGAGTTTAATGGTGACATTATCATTGTCATCCATTTTTACAAGAGCTAAGAGAGGAGGAGAGAGAGAAAGATAAAGAGAGAAGAGGAGGAGAAATGAGAGGTAATATGAGAAACACGAGCACTCCACCAATGATTCACACGATCACTTGAACACTTGCAAGATCTCCAACACTTTGAAGAAGAGTCTTCAAATGAGCTTTAATACTTCCAAGCTCTGATACCATGTAAAGATTCAAGGAGGTTTCAATCACAAACCAAAAATTCACCAATCTTCAACTTGAGTAGATAACAAAAGTTATCTCTAAGGAACACTTACAACACCCACAAAGGGAACCACAAAGTGTTCTAAAAAAACATACACACAAATCCCACAAAGGGGATACACATGAAGACAATAAAAATATATATTTTATTCAATGAAAAGAGTGTGGAAAAGCATGCAATACAAGGAGAGGAAAACCCCTATATATACACATTCATGAAGGAGAGTTAGAGGGAAGAAGACAAAAAGAAAGGGAAGAATGCCCATTCCCAACGGCTAGATTTCTAGTTGTTGGGAGAGCCTAACGGCTAGAAATCTAGACGTTGGGAGCTGGGGGGCTTAGTAAAACTTAGTTTGACTAAGTCCAAAACAGTCCCAAAATAATAACTTAATAAAAAATAAATTGTACATATATACATATATATATATATATTTATATACATATCATTGTATATACATAAATATATATAATATATAATTACACATGTACAGTTTAACATGCCTAATCCCAGCTTGCCTAAAAAAAATCTATGCATCCACTTTTGTAAATGTCATATCAATAGGATCTTAGATATGTACTGTTAAAATATGTAATGTTATACATATGTATATCGATATATTGTAATATATGTATATACATATATTTATACGTATACATATATGTATTTTTTTAATTTCTCTTTTCTGTTTTATTTATTTTTAGTCAACTCAATGTTGACTAGGACTAGCTGTTAGACTCTAATCCAATGGCTAGAAGGCCTCTTCCCTCTCCTTTCTTTACTCTCTCACTCTCTCTCATTTGTATATAAATAGGGGGTGATCCCCCTTTGTTCTACTATGCTTGCATATTGTGTTTTAATAAAATATTATTTTTTATATTGTTCCTTGTGTGTAACCTTGGTGGCATTTGTGATTGTGCTCCTTGTAGCATTTGTGATTGTGACCTTAATGGCATTTGTGATTGTGCACTTTGGACTTGTTGGTGGATACTTTGTTCATGCTTGAAGGTGCCTTACCTCTCTTTACATGTACATACACATCTATGCATCTATTTTTGTCATTGAGTATAGGTACATCATATGCATATGCATTCTTTTGTAATGCTTATTATGAACATCCATGTAAACACATGTATAGATGCATACGTTACATGTAGCAATTTTATGAGACTTGAGAAGTAAGATACATGGAGCAGATGATCAATGCTATTCAACTTCTAACAATTCTAGGCACATAATCATGGATTCAAGATGAAAATTCCTTCCAAGGCCTGCTTACTACCTAATAGCAAAACCGTGTTCCCTCTCAATTATCTAGATTAACTGCTTAACCAAATGAGGCCCTTGTGCCTTTGTTCCTCATATTAACAGCAATATCCTTCACCATCTCAAATGGACCTATCACTTGCAAAAGAGTTGATGTTATCGACACTAACATCTCTATTCTCATTCAAACTGCACATGCAAATCCACAGCACAAGAATAAAGCTGGGACTCCAATGTCTCAGAGCTTACATGCAAGACACAACAAACAGATATAGATGGAATTGAGGGGAAACTCTCCAATCTTGATTACAGTAGGAACAATTCTTCACAACTCTGGATTTCTGTTCACCTTAACAAAAGGCACCTTATAATACTCACTTCCAACCACCCCTCCACAATGGCCACATCCAGTTTAAGGTTCCAAAATGTGAAATGGAGTAAAAATGAACCCCATTATGGTTTAATGCACTTCAACCTTCCCAAATGTGCAAGTCCAGCCTCCTAAGCATGAACCAAGCTTCTCTATAGGATTTAAGAGTTTCACCATCAAATTAGGGCAAAAACCAAGTTTCCCATGAATTTTAATAGGTTTAAAGGTCATGTTATGGCAAAATAATGAAAATACAAACTCTAGAAAAGTTAAAAGCATTAGAAATGGGGAGAAATTCTTGGTTTGAGAGGTTCTTTTAAAGGGATTAAATCACAAGTGTAATCATCAGGGGCAGTTTTTCCATATGCACCTTGTTTGTATTATAAATGCAATTTGTAAGAATTATAGGTTTAACCCTTCTAAATTTCTAATCTATTAAATAAATAGAAAAAAGGCTTGAAAGTATGAGCCATAGTCTTTCACCCCCTTCTTCATCTTCTTTTTCTCTTTCCACTTCTTCATTTTCTTCTTTTCCTTCAATTTTTCTTTGATTTATCTGCATCAAACTAAGATGTAGACCAAAGCACGTAGACCAATTTTTCTTTGATTTATCCAATAGATGTCTTTTGACTTGTATTGGAGATGTTAATGAAAGAGTTATCAGACAGAGGTATATAAAAGGATCAATAATGTTTGTATTCTTATTTTTCTGTAAAGCTGTGTTAAGCTTATTTGATTTACAAAAACTCAATAACAGATATGAATAGCCGACCATAGGTTTGTCTTAGGGTGTGACAACCAGTTCACTTAACATGCAAGATATATTTATATTTTTGTCACATAAGGATAGTCTTTAAACCAAAGATCCCTTTGAAAGAGATTCCACCTACCAACTGGCCATCAAATTCAACACCTTCATGCCCATGATATATTTCATAATAAACGAATGCATAATGTGGCAAGCAAAGGATTCTTCACAAATAGATAGTATGATCTTCTCATGGATAGCTGTCAAAAGGATTTAGCCAATATTGGAGAACAAAGAACCAATGCAAGATCAACTTAATGAAATTCATTCTTCAAATACCCCAATCTTTTGTGAAAAATACTTTTATACATGAACAGTGCAGGTTAATGCCTTAAAATCAAAATTTTAAAATCATTTACAGCCTTTTCTTCAGCATAACCATTGTAACTGCTAAATCTAATTTTTAAGAGAATTTGATTAGGTTGTAACACTATATAATATTTCTATGGCATTTTCTTTGTGGTATTTTAGTGCATGGTGTACCTTTGAGGGATGAGGAAGCATGGCCACACCAGAGGAGAGGTTAAAACTTGGTCTCAGAATCTGCTTCTCTCTATGGAATAGACAAAATAAAAATTATGAGAAGCAGAAACATATTGTTTTGACTCATGCCTACCAAAATATGTGTTCAAACTTCAAACCATAGTCACAAATATCGGTATCGGCTATATCTCAGCGAGGCTAATTCTCGGGATATTATGTGTTTGGTGATAAATCTGAGGAAAATTTTGGGGCCTAAAAAATATAAAAAATAAAAAAATATGTAAGAAAATATCATGTTTAGACAAAAATACATAAATAATAAAAAAAAGTAAAAAATGCAAAATAAAGAATAAAAACATATTTAAAATCTAAAAAGTAAATAAAAACAGTACAACTAATTGATTATATCACGAGAATATCATGATACTCTCATGATAATATCATGATATTATCAAATTGGCAATATGTTCAAAATATCGTGACATTTTACCTATATTATCATTTGCTGAATTTACAGCGATAATATAGCGATATTTCAAAAATATCACCAATATCTGTGACTACGGTTCAAAGTTCAAACTACAGAGCATTCAACCAAACATGAGCTAAAATCTATAACCAAACCTAATCAATTTTGTCAGCCATATATAGTTCATTTATGAGGGCAATGAACATGCTTCATAACAAAATTAGTTAGAGAATCTCAATGTGGCAAAGCATAAATTCATTGATTACAAAGTTCCATAAAACCCTTGGTAAACAAGAATATGAAAATTATGCAAGTAAAAGATAATATTTAATTGTTTGCAAATTTTTAAAAAACTATACATGCATGCGCATGAATATATGTATGCACATAGGTGCAGGGGCGGAGCCACATTGTGGGGAGGGTGGGCATGTGCCCCGGCCTTCTATCTCTCATAGATGCATTTTTGTTGTTATCTGTTTTTTTTATTTGTATGGAGTTTTTGTAAATGGCTTATTTTGTGGACAAGGAATCGGTTTCTTTAAATTTGGGGAGAGCCTGACCTGATCTTGAAAGGTCGATCTAGGATCTGGTTTCTTTTAGCAGATTTTGAAATATCTATCTGATCTTGAAAGGTCTACCTGGTCTTTTTCTTTTTGGTTTGTGGCGTAGGTGAATATTTCTTCTTCTTTTTGTACTTTTTTCTTGTGGTTTTGGTTGAAAGGTAGATTTATGATTTGGTTTAATTAGAGTTTTTTCTTTCACAAGAATTCGTCTTCTAGATGCCGATCTGGTTGTTTTTTATGTAGTTAGCCAAAGTTTATCGATTCTTATATCCTTTTTCAATTCCTTGTCAGGGATTTGATTGATCTTCTGTCGCTTTTGGGCAGATGATTGATTTTTGTTCTACATAGTGTTTTTCTCTTCTTTTTTGAAACAACCAAAATTCTAGATTCTTTTAGTTTCACAAGGACATGGCTGTTGTTACTTGATTGTCGATTTGTTGCTCTATTTATTCGCCACCATATTTGTTTTGATCCTTTTCTTTTCTTTCTGAGTGTCCAACCCAGTTTAGGGTCTCATATTTCGCTATTTCTATTGTGATCAACAGCACTCACCGGAAAGATGATCACTCTCGAGGTCAACAATGTCAACGCCAAAATTCAGGACAAGGAGGGCATCCACCAGCAGCGTCTGATCTTTGCCAGGAAACAGCTCGAGGATGGCAGCACCTTGGTCGACTACAACATCTAGAAGCCTATGCATTTTTACTGTGTATTTGTGCCCACCCTGGCTTAAATTCCTGGCTCCACCCCTGCACGGGTGCATGTGTATGTGCACAAACATATACATTGGAAATTCAATGTAAGCTAAAGATAGAACAAGGATCATACTGATTATAATCTACAGTGGTATGCATATCCAGCATGTCAGCAACTTCTGAGCCCTCAAGGTCTGAACTTCCACTGTTCTTTTCAACGCTTTCTGGATCTTCCGATTTAGGAGATGATACATTTGTAACATGTTCTTGCTACAATATATGAAAAAGATATGTTTAGTTCCAAATCAGACTAGAAAATTACAAACATAATTTTAGTTCATAATTATCAGATTCAGACAATTCCACTATCATCAACCAATTTACTTTTCCATATCATCACAAGGAATAAACTGTCAAAATTTTTTGGTATGCACTAAGCTATTTAAGAGTATTTCATAGTTATCAAATAAAACAGCAGACAACCTAATGTATCAGCAGTATAAGAATTCACATACAAAGTTATATATATATATATATATATATGTGTGTGTGTGTGTGTGTGTGTGTGTTGCCAGAAATATGCAGCCTGAACCAGAGTTGTCAGTCGAGGAAGTGGGAGTGGGAAGCAATACGGGAAGCGGAAGTGGGAAGAGAGGCACTTTCAAAATTTTAGGAAGCGCGAAGCATGGGATGACTTAGAAGCAAACCAGGAATCGTCTCGGAACCGACCTAGAAAGCGAACCGGAAGCGAGGGAGAAGCGAAAAAAGAGAAAAAAATAAAAAAATAAAATAAAAATAAAAAAATGAAAAAAAGGGGGAAGCGTGCTTCCTCAAAATGGGAAATGTGCTTCCCTAAATTGGGAAGCGCGCTTCCCATTTTTTTGGTGCACTTCCGAAATGCGCTTCCCCACTCCCAAGGGCACTTCCGGTAACTCTGGCCTGAACATGCCATTTTCTATGCACATCTCATACAATCCAATTGTTGACAGGGTTTCAAAGCAAAAAATATATTATTTACTGGAAAAGAGGTGTGATGAGCCAACAAGCAATAGAGCATAGTCAGCAATATCAGTCTCCAAGTTTTAGTTCTTTTTTCGAATACTCAAAAAATCTCTCTCCATCTTTTGTTTCAACCGCGGATGGAACAACTCTTGAAGTAAAAGAAATAGAAAATTTTGAAAAACAAGGGTTCTTTATTCCAAAAATTAGAGTTATACCCAAATTAAACTTAAATTTGCTTTTCGTTTCTCAACTCTCGAATCATGGGTGTGATATAAAGTTTTTATCTAACAAATGTTGGATACAAGATCGCCGGTCTGGGAGATTGATTCTCTAGGAAGGGCGATCTATACTACGTCGATTCCCTTCAAATTCCAAAGAACCTGTTTTGTAATGTTGTCCAACAAAAGGATATTAATGTATGGCACAAGAAACTTGGACATCCAAATATTGCAAAAAATTCTCATTTACCTTTTGTTAAAAGTCTATGTAAAAGTGATTTCACTTGTAACGACTATATTCTTGAGAAAATGAAAAAATTGCCTTTTTGTCAAAGATCTTTGTTTACAACAAGACCTTTTGAAATTATCCATTCGGATGTATGGGGACCGGCACACATCCTATCAAAAGGAGGCTTTGTATATTATGTCATTTTTGTTGACGACTACACGAGATATTATTGGATTTATTTTCTTAAACACAAATATGAAGTTTTCTCGATTTTTAAAACCTATCATATGATGATTAAAAATCAATTTAATGAAAATCTAAAATTTTTTAGAACTAACTCTGGTGGAGAATATCTTTCAAGTGAATTCTAAAATTATCTTGAAAGTCATGATATTCTTCACCAAAAATCTTGTCCAAAAACTCTTCTACAAAATGGATTAGCCAAAAGAAAACATAGACATAAAATAGAGACAACTCAAACATTACTTGTTTCTCAAAACATTCCAAAAGGTTTTTGAGCTGAAGCGGCTTTAGCATCTGTCTATCTGATAAATCGGCTACCTTGTAAAAACTTGAACAATATCTCGCTTTTTGAAAAATTGTATACCAAAGAACCCGACTATAGTCGGTTGAGAATTTTTTGTTGTAAATGCTTTGTTCTTACTGACAAGAACGACAAGCTTTCACCAAAAGCCATTGCATGCACTTTTCTTGGATATTCTGAAACCCAAAAAGGGTTTCGTTGTTATGATATTAAGAATGACAAGCTATATGTTTCCAGAAATGTGAGTTTTCTGGAAAATGTTAATGGTTTAGAAGGAGTGAACCCTTTGAAGAAAACATGGATTACTCTTTTTTATTTGAAATGTTAGCACATGATGATGATAGTGATGACGATTTTATTCATAATGACGTCAATAATAAAGAAGATGGCTCTTCCCATCCACCTATCTCTCAACATAGAAATGAAGGAGCATTGAGAGATCCTATAACATATACCCATAGAGATAGAAACAGTTTTAGGAGTACAATTGAAAATTTTAGTGAACCTAGTTGGTCCAATTCAACAAATGATGAAAACCTACGAAGAACTGAGAGAAGTAAAAAAATGCCTTCTAAGTTTATTTCATATGATTCATTTACTCCTAAACATAGAGTCTGCCTTAGCGCAATTCATTCCTATATAGAACCCAGAAACTTTGAAGAAGCCAAAAAGAATGATGAATGGCTGAAAGCAATGGAATGCGAGCTTTCAGCTCTCAACAGGGCAAAGACTTGGGAGTTTCAAGATCTTCCTAAAGGTAAGAAAGCAATAGGGTATAGATGGGTATTTAAGGTAAAAACTAAGAGTGATGGATCTCTTGAGAGATATAAGGCTCGATTAGTTGCAAAGGGATATAGTCAAGAATACGGGATTGACTATGAAGAGACTTTTGCTCCTATGGCCCAAATGGTCATTGTCCGATATTTCATTACCATTGCCTCAATCAACAAATGGAACATCTACCAAATGGATGTTAAAAAATGTCGTCCTTAATGGTGATTTGAAGGAAGAGGTATATATGGATGCTCCACCAGGAATGGAGACTCTCAAAGGGAAAGTACTTCGCCTTCGAAAAGCACTTTATAGTTTAAAACAAGCCCCCAAGGCTTGGTATGATAGATTTAACTCTGTAATGTTAGAAAATAGTTTTTCTTCCTATTTCACTGACACTGCCTTATTTGTTAGAAAAACCAATGCAGGGATTGTCATTATGCTCTTATATGTGGATGATATGCTTATAACCGAAAGTGATTCTAAAGGAGTTAAAAGCATAAAATCAATTTTGAATAATAGGTTTAAAATGTCTAACTTGGGATTTCTAACTTATTTTTTTGGTATTAAAGTAGCATACTCTCATAGAGGGTATTTTTTATCTCAAACTAAGCTTGCTTCTAAGATTATTGACAAGTCAGGTATTACAGATGATAAGGTTTATGAAACTCCTGTTATAGTAGGAGCCAAAATGAAGATTGATGATGGTATTCCTCTCTCCGATCCCACCCCCTACAGACAGCTTGTGGGATCTTTGATGTATCTGAGTATTACTAGACCAGATATCTCACATGCAGTTCATACTGCAAGTCAGTTCCAACATGCACCAACATCAGTTCACCTGAGTGCCATCTTGCGGATTGTGAGATATATAAAGGGCACACTAAACAAGGAAGTATTTTTATCTTCTTCTGAATTAAAATTAATTGCTTATACTGACTTTGACTGGAGAGGTGACCCAAATAACCGTCACTCCACCACTGGTTTTTGTGTGTTTTTAGGAGACTCGTTGATTTCATGGAGATATAAGAAGCAACAAAAAATGTCTCTATCATCAACAGAAGCTGAATATCGTGTCGTGGTGACTACTACCATGAAAATTGTATGGATTCATCAGCTATTAGAAGACATGGGGATCTCAATAGAAGGGCCCACCAAGCTATGCTGTGATAACAAGAGTGCAATATACATTGCCAAAAATCATACTTTCATGAGCGGACAAAACACATTGAGATGGACTGTCACTATGTTCAGGAAGCGTATCTGAAAAGAGTTATAGATCTTCCATATATAACTTCAAAATATCAGTTGGCAGATTTCTTCACCAAAGCCTTGTGTGCTCCGCGTATAATAACCTCAATTTTTTTTCATTAATTACTTAAATTTATCTTAAAATAATATGTATTTTTCTGAATTGAAATTGGGATCCACGTTTTGGATCTAGGATCCACGTTACGGATCCAGGATCCACAATGAAACTATATATATATATATATATATATATATATATATATATATATATATATATATATATATATATATATATATATATATATATATATATATACATGTATAAGATTATATACAATATGTATATATATAATTACTATCAAATAAATGGAACTATGCGAGGATCCGCAGTTGGATCCAACCTGCGGATCCATTTCGTAAAGATGCCACAGATCCAGAATCCAGACCGCATCTAGATCTCGGCCTCGGACCCGGCCCGTGCCCTGTGAAACGAACAAAAAAAAAAATTGGACCCGGGTCGGATCCGATAACCCGTTAGGGTTATAATGCTCGACGCAGGGTGGGGGGGGCGAGGGTTTTATTTTAAAACCCTCTTCTCCCCTCCCTTGTGCTACTTTCCCTAATCGCCGCCCCCCGAGCCCTTTAAGAGTAGCGCAGAGGGGAGGGAGGACTCACAACGCCTCCTCCTCCCCTCCCTCTCAAGTCTCCTCTCCCTCTCGACGGTGCTTTCTCGTCCCCCTCTCTCCTCTCTGTTGTATCGGCGATGCTGCTCAGGGGAGCCCGTCGACTCCTCCCTCTCGTTGTGTTCAGCGCCGCTGTCACCGGCAACCTCATAGGTACGCCTTCATCTCTCTCTCTCACCATGAGGGTGGAACAACCCTAAGAAACCCTAAGCCAGGCCTCTCGTGAAATTGCCTAGCTGAAGCAGCTTAGTGGGGACTTCGAAACCCTCATCCCTAATCGGCCAAATTTTGGGACGCTGATGCCCAAGCCTTCGAGATTTTCTGCTCTCGCCAGATTTTCGGTAACAAAGAAAACACAAAATAGAGCAGGAGATGCGCAAATTCAGCCTATACATGTAGGGGAGTTTCCACAAGCACTTTGTAGTGCACCAGCTAATTTGCTTCGTAAGGGCATCATTGTTCCGGACTGTGTAACACATGAATGCCTCGCCCTTGCATGCCGTTCAAATGGTGAGATATGGCTATTCAGGTGCAATTCTGCTGGAGTATCTTGTGAAAAGGTCTTTCAGGTATTCAGCACTGGATCCCGTGGAGATGTTGAAAATGATGCTCATTTACTCGATCAAGAGATCCAGTATTGGAATATTAACCTTGCAGGAGAGATAAATATTTCTAGACTAGGGGCTCACAAAATAGTTGGCATGGGTAATGAAACTGGTATTAAGAAAGATCCGTCTGGTGAAAAACAAGTTTGGCTTTTGGATATGCAGGTGGATGATGTTGGTAAAGAACTGACAATTTTGGTTGCTACCTTTTGTAAAGATAGAGTAAGCAGTTCCAGTTATGTCCAGTATTCTTTACTGGCAATGCAGTATAGGCCTGGCCTGGATATCTCTAGGGAAGGTTATTGATGCTTCAGTTCTTCCTTCTGTGGAATTTTGTCAGGGAGGTGCATGGGTTGTACTCACTAAGGAAAAAGGGCATATGGGCAATTCCTGAAAATGCTGTTTTACTTAGAGGAGTTGAACCACCTGACCAAAGTTTGTCTTGCAAAGGTGTCTCAAATGAAGCGGCTTCTAAGGAGGAAACAAGAAGTATTGCTTTTGGAAGGAACTTTGTTCCTAGAAAGGCTAGCTTTGAGGCACAGGATATTGGTGAAAGAGAAGGGGACTGTTTTAACTGGTAACATTCAATGATTTTTCACCATCAACCTTGTCCTTTTTCTCAATCCACGCAAAGGTACGGGTTCTTTCTTTTGAATCATGTGAGAAATCGGATACGGATTCGATTTCCATGCGGTAATTTAGTGTAAAACCATGTGGATGAGTGAATCCAAACTTTTACTCTATGATCCATGGATGGAATCCATGTATTTTCGTTTATGGAATAACATACTTTTTATAAAACAGAATTTTGTTTACGATGGAGGTGCTTACTCATACTAAATAACGACCTCCATATGTATTATTATATGCATGTGAGTGCCTAATAAAATATCAAATAATACATGTATTCTTGGTTGAAAGTTGTATAACGGTGGATGAGTCAAAAAAAATTCTTTTAATGTGTTAGCATGCATTTATATGTTCATCCAGCTGCCACTCAGTTACATTATGGCAAAGTAAAGATCTTATGCAACATGTTTCTTGCCTTTATTAGCACGATAGCACCTCATCTTGGCATCTTGAAACTATGCCATTCTGAGACACCAGGTATCCTGGTAAAGAGATGCAAGTCATAGCGGATGCCCTTTGATCTTGTAATTCATTTGCATGGAAATTGATATTTACAAGTTTCTTTATTTCCTAGGGCAGTTGTATGTCATTGAAAGGATGTACTTATTTGCTAAGGCTGGTTGTACCCTGTTAATTTGGGGGCATCATGAAAATGTTTGTATAATATGTTGGCCTTGGATTGATCCATATTTGTTTTACATTTCTGTAGAGCACTAGAAGTCATGGTAATATATAATAAAGCATTACTCTTTCCAGAATAAAGTTCAATCAAACTAAGCTCATTCAGGTGGCAATTTTCAAATGCTATTATTATTGTTGCGCCTTTTGTCTTGGCTGATCTTTGGATGCCCTATTATGTGACATGGTTTCTCCTAACATTTCATACATATTAGTTCTTGTACAAGCATAATACATATGCTTGAAGGCATGTATGCACACAAATGCACTCATGGACTCTTAAATCTGAATGAGCTGCATACAAATATTACAAAAAAAAAATCTGTAAACATAATAGGGATTTTAAAAAGGTTTCAAACAACCGTTAATATTTTAAGTTAATGGCAGCTTAACATATTACTAGTATGTTGTGAGCTCCAGTTCTTTATGTAAAGAAGCTTGGACAAAATTTGTTGAAAGTGTTTTCACGCATGTCATCTTTTCAATCTACTTAAAGTACAATGGTAGTTCAGTTTATGTTCACATATTTTGATTGGAACTGGTTCATTAATAAAAGTATGAATTTGACTTGAGTATGCATCCGAATTGAACAAAGACATGCTTAGGAATATTTTTGTGGCGTACACATGATACGTGTTTGCATTTCTGAATGTGCATATAAATTTTCAGAATATGTGGTGTGCATGTATTTTGGTTCTCGAGATATGTCAATATTTGAAATTATTTATATGCTTTGGCTTGACGTGACGTGCTTAAGCATCATACTATATGAAGTTTGCTTCAAATGCATATGCATACATGAATTGATGTGTGTTTCGCAGGTACATAAATGCATGAGTTGTTCACTTGTCCCAATTGAGATGATTCATGAGTGAATGCATGTATGTGGAATGATTTCGTAAAGGCACATGCACATGAATGGTGAACGCATGCATTTGAATGTGACATATCATGCACATGATTAAATTGACATATATAAATATGCATTTGGTAGCATATTGACATCATTGCATACATTGCAAGTTATGGTTTTTGCGTATGATGCATCGATGGTCCAAATGAATCATCACAGGCCTGGAGAGCCTTAAGCTTTGGTTGTTCTTTCTTTAATTATTTAAATGCATAGCAAAATCACATTTATATTATGGTTTTAATTGCATTGTTCTATTGTTGCCATGGGTGGTAGACCATGAAGAGTTGTGCATGCTGATTTGCGAGCTTATGGTTGCATATTGATTTGCGAGCCTATGTTATTAATTTTGCATGTTGATTTGCAAATGTAATTTTATTGCACTATATTGCATTGTTCTATGTGTTTCCACGGGCGGGAGTCCCATGATGGTTTTCGCAGGGGTGGATGCGAGCTTTTGCCTTGTTTTTGCATGATATATTGCAAAACTCAATAATTGACTTTTAATAAAAAGATAAAGAATAAGAATAGTGTAATATACATTCTGGGATTTCCCATCTGGAGAATGAGAATCTTAGAGGTCCGGTCTTGGGGAAACTGTGAGGATACAAAAACTCTGTGTGCTTTATTTTGTCTCTTAAACCCGATATTGAGGTTCCTTCTCTTGGCCACGGTTTTAGGGAGAGTCCGCCACTTTGCCTGGGGGTGGTGTGTTTGACACAGTTGTTGTTGTTTTGGTACCAAGAAAGTGACACTTGTGGGCATGGGGTGTCCTTGTGTCCCCGACATTAGATGTGGAGGTCTAATGTTCCGATGGATGGTGTTGTTTCCTGATATCGGTCGAGGGTTAAGTTTGGAACCTAGTAATAAAATACAAATTGTGTATTAAGCTACCCTAGGAACCTAACTTGACCTCGAAAATTTTACCCGTTTGGTGTATCCGCGGGCAACGGTAATTAAAAAGAGGAACTTAAATTGTATCATTTAATATGGCATGCATATGGAAAGGAAAACTTTCATGAAAGATAATAAAGTGTTTATGCATTGCACATAAATCATGCATATGTCTGCTATGTATTAGAACATGCATATGTTATCTGTTCCCTTAATTGTTACATGTTGGTGGATGCATGATGTTTAATCTCTAATGTCTTGCTTATTTAAATTGTGATTCATGCTATTGCTCAATGATTTTTCATGCTTAGAAATTATTATCTGTTACATGATTGCTTAATTGAAATTATGAAGTTGGCATAATTGTTTTCTTCTAAATGTTTGCATGAAATCGTATCTATATTCTTTTATCTCACTTGTTTCATTAGAAGTACCTGTGCTCAGGATTTCGATTCTGACACCTTACTTCTATGGTTTTTCGCAGTCGCAGGTGATCAGTGAAGCGGCTGACTTCTAAGAGAGTTACGATTGTCACCTTCTTGCTGGACGGTTCACAGAGGGACAGTGCGGCTCAGTTTTTCGTTATTTACTTTTATGTCATTTAAAATAGCTCTGATATGTCTTTTGCAAATATTATTAGATGCTCTTTCTTTCATGATTAATAAATAATGAATTTCTATGGGTTGTGATGATAAGTGTAAGCGCTATTGTAGGGTGTGGTTATCCAGCTGAAATTGGAACTGTAAGGACCCCAGGTCTCTGGGAAGTTTTCCGCAACTGTTGAAAAAAAAAATCGCATATTTTCAAGGTTGCGAGTTGAGGTCGTTACACCGTGGTTCAATTTCCTCTTTGGCAAACTTTCGGTCATCTTGCCCTAAGTTTGAGGGGGGTGTTAAATTATAATGCATAAGACAATGTATTAGATGTAGGGGTACTTTAGTCATTTCTACATTTTACGCATATTCATGCTTTTGAATATGATTGTAATTCCTCCTTTTTATTTTTTCTTATTTTTGTAATTTTTTCATTTCTTATTTTTGTTCTTTTATATAATATTTTTGTACACGGTCAGTGGCCGACCCCAATTGTTTGGGATGAAGGCGTTGTTGCTGTTTGTAGTCAGTGGCGGACTGTGTACAGTGTACAACAGTCAGCCACTGACTGTTGTGCACAGTTTAAAAAAGATAGACGTTGGGTTGATTCCCAACGTCTCTAATAAGAGCCGTTGGGAATAGCCCAACGACTCTTTAAGTATGCTTATAAATAAGGGTTGTGAGCCCATTGAATGCATGTATTACAGTAAGGAGTTGTCTCCTTAAGCTTATAAACATTGTGCATTTATTGCACTTCTTTTGTAGTGTAAAGCTTATAAACATTTATTGCACTTCTTTTGTGGTGTAAATCTTATAAACAATGTGCATTTATTTTGTGTCTTGAGTATTTGAAGTATCAAGTTATTTGAAAACTTGATTGTTTGCAAGGATTCTTCACATCGCTGACTCGAGTCAAGGGTTAGGCAATCCGAATCTAAGTCACGAGTTCGCCAACTATGGTTAAGAGAGAATTGGTGGCTGTGAAAAAGTAGGGTCCAGGCAATTCTACTTGCATGTATGAGAATGTAATGAATTAAATAAGCATTGAAAATTATGAATCCTACATTTTTGCTAGGACATTTGTTGGGCTGCTCATTGCCTGATAGAACATTGTATCTTAAAATGGGTCAAAAGGGTTAACAATGCCTCTATTCAAAAAGTTAATGCATTCTTTTCATAAGCTACCACTTGCAAACTAGTTTATTCCTTCTCAATTCTCCTTCAGCAATTTAGCAAATGCACCATTGATAGGCCAACCCTCACATAAGCATTTCAATCCCAACATAAAAGTCTAAATGCAATTGGTCTAGTAGTTTTTCTCTATTTGTTGCCAAGGCCAAATTCCTGTGAAATTGTCTACGAAGAGACAATACGCATACAAGCATAAATACTTTATAAAAGAAGTGCACAAAAGCACTCTCACAACACTTGAACAAAATACGCAAAAAGCGTATAAATAATAAACATGCAATAATGCATGTATTTCATAAAATGGAAACAAATGCTTGAGACTCTCAAGTTTATTTTACAACAAGGGGGAACACGCCTATTTATACAAGAGCAATGGGGTGCAAAGGGGGGCTCCCCAAAGGAGTCGTTGGGGAGCCCCCAATGGTTGGGGGCCCCCCAACGACTCTATTGGCGGGACCCCCAATGCACCTTTTACAAAAAATAAAAAGTAAAAATTAAAAAGAAAGAAATACAAAAAATAAGAAAAGAAATACAACATATTTCAAATGGAATATGCGCAAAATGTGAAATGACAGAAATACCCTTTTTGGGTAAAAGAGAAAAAGGAAAAATATATAAATATATATACTTATATATAGAGATACGTATACATATAATATATGTATATGTATCTCTATGTATATAAGTATATATATTTATACTTACAATAATGTTTTTGGGTATACATTTTAACACCCCCCCTCAAACTTACGGTGCGATAACCGCAAGTTTGTCAAGAAGGAAATGAAATTTGGGCGAACAAAGAGCTTTGGTGAAGAAGTCCGCAAGTTGATACTCAGACGTCACGTATGGTAAGTCAATGACCTTCAAGTATTCTTCCCTGACATAATGGCAATCCATCTCTATATGCTTTGTTCGCTCGTGAAAGGTGTGATTTTTGGCAATATAGATTGCACTTTTATTGTCACAGCATAGATTTGTTGGCTCTTTGATAAGCACACCCATATCTTCCAAAAGGCGTCGAATCCATACAATTTCCATGGTAGTGGATGCCATGGCTCTGTATTCGGCTTCAGTGGATGACAGAGAGACCTTCTGTTGCTTTTTACATCGCCATGAGATCAAGGACTCACCTAAGAAAACACAAAAACCAGTGGTGGAGTGACGGTTACTAGGGTCACCTCCCCAATCTGAGTCAGTATAAGCAAGTAATTTCAATTTAAAAGAAGAAAATAGAAATACTCCCTTATTCACAGTTCCCTTCAAATATCTTATGATGCGAAGCACAGCACTCATATGAACGGTTGTAGGAGCGTGTTGAAACTGACTGGCGATGTGTATAGCATGTGACAAATCAGGTCAAGTAATGCTAAGATACATTAAAGAACCTACCAACTGCCTGTAAAGAGTAGGATCGGTTAAAGGAACACCATCGTCAATCTTCATTTTTGCTCCCACAACTTCAGAAGTTTCGCATACTTTGTCATCAGAAATCCCTGATCTGTCAATAATCTCACAAGCAAGTTTAGATTGGGATAGAAAATAACCACGTTGCGAATAGGCAACCTCAATTCCAAGAAAATATGTCAGAAAACCCAAGTCTGACATCGCAAATTTTGAAGTCAAGACGGATTTAATACCCTTGACTCCTTGAACATCATCACCTGTAATTAACATGTCATCGACATAGAGTAATAATATTACAATCCCTGCATTAGATTTTCTAGTAAATAAAGCAGTGTCAGTATAACATGAGGAGAAACCATTTTCCAACATTACACTGGTAAATCTGTCATACCAGGCTTTGGGAGCCTGTTTCAAGCCATAGAGGATCTTTCGAAGACGAAGAACTTTATCTTTAGGAATCTTCATGCCTGGTGGAGCATCCATATACACCTCTTCGTTAAGATCACCATTTAAAAAAGCATTTTTCACATCCATTTGAAAAATGTTCCAATTTTTAATAGATGCAATAGTAATAAGACATCTAACTTTAATCATTCGGGCTACATGAGCAAAAGTTTCTTCATAATCAATCTCATACTTCTGCCCATACCCTTTTGCAACTAAGTGAGCTTTATACCTTTCCAGGGATCCATCGCTCTTAGTTTTAACCTTAAAAACCCATTGACAACCTATAGTTTTCTTTCCTATGGGTAGAGTTTGGAAATCCCAAGTTTCAGCCCTTTTAAGAGCATTAAGTTCATTTTGCATGGCTTCTTGCCATTCTATACATTTTTTAGCTTCAAAATTCCTTGGCTCAAAGTAAGAGTGAATGGCACTAAGACAAGCCCTATACCGGGGTGAAAAGGAATCAAAAGAGACAAAACGAGTTGGAGGTCTCCTATTTCTCTCAAATCTTCGGTGATCGAGAGCAGGAACAAGCTTACTATATTGGTCAACTTCTAAAGGTGTCTTGGTTTCTACGTGAGTACGTTATGGGGTCACTCGAAATCCAGTTTTCTTGTTCATTGAGAGGGTTATGTTCTTCAATATCACCATTATTTTCCTCATCATGGTTTGATGATACATCATCATCACTAGATATATCATCATTACTAGTCAATAAGTCAAAAAGGAATGAGTAGTCAAAGTTTTCTTGTTGAGAAACATTTTTTTCAAATCCACTTTCATTTTCTAAAAACGTTACATTTCTAGAAACACATAACTTATCATCTCGAAGATCATAGCAACGAAACCCTTTTTGAGTTTCGGAATACCCAAGAAAGGCGCGGGGGATAGCTTTGGGAGAGAGCTTGTCATTTTTATCCGTAAGTATAAAGCACTTGCACCCAAATACTCATAACCTATTATAATCAGGTTCAAGCTTATATAAGATCTCAAAGGGGGATATTTTCCTTAATATCCTAGATGGTAAACGATTTATCAAATAAACAGAAGCAAGAGCTGCTTCAGCCCAAAAATTTTTAGGAATGTTTTGGGAAGTAAGAAGGGTCCTAGTGGTCTCAATGATGTGTCTGTGTTTTCTTTCGGCCAACCCACTCTGTTGAGGGGTTTTAGGACAGGACCTTTGGTGAATAATTATGTGATCTTCAAGATATACTTTAAATTGGTTTGAGAGATATTCTCCTCCAGAATCATTTCTAAAAATCTTTATATTACTGTTGAATTGATTCTTGATCATTGAATAAAAGGTTTTAAAACACGTAAAAACTTCATGTTTGAACTTAAGAAAATAGATCCATGAATATCTGGAGAAATCATCCACAAAAATAACATAATAAGAAAAGCCTCCTTTTGAAACAACAGGTGAGGGTCCCCAAACATCGGAATGAACAATTTCAAAGGTTTTAGATGAGAACATAGTTCTTTGCTCAAAAGGTAAACTTTGCATTTTTGCGAGAATACAATCATTACAAGAAAAAGAACTTTTACATAGATCCTTCGCAAAATGTAAATAAGATAACTTGGTGATATTAGGATGACCAAGTCTCTTGTGCCACATATTTATATCTTTGTTCCGGGCAACATTACAAAAAGATTTTGGAACTTGGAGAGATTCCATATAGTATAGGTCTCCTTTTCTAAAGCCTTCCCCAATCAATTTCCCGGACCGGCGATCCTGTATTAAACATTTATCACATGAAAATTTAATATCGCAACCATGGTCTGAGAGTTGAGAAACAGAGAGAAGGTTTAAGTTTAGTTTAGGTATAAATCTAATTTTTAGAATGAAAAAATTTTGAGTTTCAAAATTACCTATTCCTTTAAT
Organism: Nuphar pumila; assembly: GCF_984573655.1. Taxonomy (NCBI): domain Eukaryota; kingdom Viridiplantae; phylum Streptophyta; class Magnoliopsida; order Nymphaeales; family Nymphaeaceae; genus Nuphar; species Nuphar pumila. The sequence goes on along the minus strand of NC_143262.1, from coordinate 29,496,994 downwards.
TTCAAGAGAGGTTCCATCCGCAGTGGAAACAAAGGATGGAGAAACATTTTTTGAGTAATCGGAAAGTGAAAACATGTTTGGGGACATATGAAAAGATGCACCTGAGTCCAAAAATCCAAGAGACTTTACCTGGGATGGAAGAAGTAGACACGGCACCGGATGTAGCTCCCTTGAGAAGAGGTTGAAGGGCTTCCACTATTTGATTTAAAGAGAGTGACCCACTTGATGATGGCTCTTCCTTTTGTGGTACACCGGTGGTAGCCATGGCGAGAAGCTTCTTCCATTTGGGACATATGGGCTTGATATGCCCTGGTTCTTTACAAAAATGACAAATAATCTTGCTATAGTCCCTCTTTCCTCTTTGTCCACCATCTCCTCCTTGATTTTGTGATTTGAAATGAGGAGGACGATAGGTCTTTACATTATTTACGGGTCTTGATACGGCATTGACCTCATTATTTTCTTCATAATTACAAGGAACCGCAAGAACATTTGGTCCTTGTTTACATAAGCTCATACGAGTCTCCTCACCACTTAATTTGGTGAGAACATCTTCAAGAGAGGGAGGAGTAAATGAGGATAGAAGTGACGACCTTATTTGCTCAAATTCCGGTCTTAACCCATTCAAAAAATTGAAGAACCGATCTTCTTCAAGTTGCTTGTGGCGGAGTTCAATTGTCTCTCCACTCCATTTTGGTTCAAGCATGGAAAGTTCATCCCAAATGGAGGAAAGGTCGGCAAAATATTCCCTAATAGACATTTCACCTTGAGTAAAGGAGAGGGCCTTCTTTTGAAGGTAATACTTATGGGATAGATCTCTTGATGTATACATTTTCTCGAGATAATGCCAAGCTTCCGATGCTTTTTTGAACTTGATAATGTTGGCATTAATCTTAGTTTCGACAGATGCGAAGAACCAAGAAAGAATCTTGAAGTTCTTCATTTCTCATTCGTCGTGCTTCTTGGAGTATTCTTCAAGAGCTTTGATCATTTCCTCTCCCTCAAGAATCTTGATTTCACTTCCGTCCATCACGGTTATTTTGGGTTCCGGTTCCAGAATTGTGCCTTGCACATAACCCCATAATCCTTTACCTTTTATGTGAGCCTCCATGTTTCCGGCCCAAATATGATAGTTGGACCCATTCAACTTGAAGCCAAGAGCGAAGTGAGACTCTTTTTCACCCATTAAGGAGTAAAGAAAAGGAGAAGAGGGCGTACCAACACAATGCTTCAACTTCTAGCTTGCACAATATCCTTCTAAAATATTTGAGAAACAAGATCCACCACTTCAACTTCTAAGGATCCGAAGGCACGGTTTTTGAGGCACTCGAAAAAAAGGAGAATCTCACAATCCTTAATCACCAACCTTGCTCTGATACCATGTGAAATTGTTTACGAAGAGACAATACGCATACAAGCATAAATACTTTATAAAAGAAGTGCACGAAAACACTCTCACAACACTTGAACAAAATATGCAAAAAGCGTATAAATAATAAACATGCAATAATGCATGTATTTCATAAAATGGAAACAAATGCTTGAGGCTCTCAAGCTTATTTTACAACAAGGGGGAACACCTCTATTTATACAAGAGCAATGGGGTGCAAAGGGGGGCTCTCCAAAGGAGTCGTTGGGGAGCCCCCAACGACTCTATTGGGGGGACCCCAATGCACCTTTTACAAAAAATAAAAAGTAAAAATTAAAAAGAAAGAAATACAAAAAATAAGAAAAGAAATACAGCATATTCCAAATGGAATATGCGCAAAATGTGAAATGACAGAAATACCCTTTTGGGTAAAAGAGAAAAAGGAAAAAATATATAAATATATATACTTATATATAGAGATATGTATACATATAATATATGTATATGTATCTCTATGTATATAAGTATATATATTTATACTTACAATAATGTTTTTGGGTATACATTTTAACAATTCCAACCTACTACATTTTCCTTCACATCACCTCTTGCCATCTATCTCCAAGATTTTATTGGTCGTTATGTTATTCAACTTAAATGAAAGCACCTTTTGGTACAAGGTTGTTCCAGGTCTCCAAAGACTAGCCTAAACCATCCTAAATTGCATTTTTTAGAGCTTCCACTATTACAGTGTTCCTTATTTCATGCAATCTAGTGATTCAAGATACCAATCTTGGGGTAGGCATAGTGGGCACATGACTCTGTTCTTGTTGGTTCACCGCACCCAAAATTCTACAACAATAGAATGATGCAGTCCTTCCTCACTTTCCACAAAAGCTACCTTTATATATCATACAGCAAGCATCCATATTTAATTATTATGCAATAAAGAAAAGATCCCAGAAGCTTTAGACAAACATATCAAGTTTGTCTTATTATATAAGACAATTTACATAAAATGCCACTACAACTTGATACTAATAGCTTTTTTATTTCTTTTTTCAAATTTTTTCTTCCAAAATGAACAAATCTTCTCAAGCTTTTCTAGAGAAAGTTGATTATTTTTAAATTCTCCCGAGAAGTTACCTTGTCAAGAAATTTCTGATTACCGACTATTCAAGAAGATAAAATGCCCTTGATTTTTCAGTATACTATTCATCACTGATGTTGAACTTGTGAATCCCAATAACTTCCACTGCTTCTATGAGGCTCTTGGCATCAAACGAGGACTACATTTCACCCACCATCAGTGGGAACATGCCCCTTCTTGTGCTAGGAAAGGGTATCTAAGGGATTGACTTAAGAAAACAAAAAGTGATATATAGTGGTGGAACTCGACACTAGAAGATATATACTGTGGCTTCATTAAGCAACGGATGTATGTGAAATATGAAAAAGATAAGCATGACTACACCAAAAAGGTAGGGAGTGTATGAAATTTCCTAATGCTATAGTATACATGTTGTAAGCAAGGTGATGTCCTCATTTTGACATTTTCAAGCTTATCCTGTGTTCCTTGGTGGGCAATATGAGAGACGCTTTAGCTTTAGTCATAATGAAGCCAAAGAAGACCTTGCCACTTGAATAAGAAAAAAATAAGCTCTAGCTTTCCAAATAAATCTGAAGACTGGAGGAATCAAAAGAATTATTAACCACCATAGTAAAAAAAATATAGCAATGAACCAAGATTTCCCATCTTGGACAAGGCCTTTTACATGAAAGGATGGAGAAGATAAAGCCTGAATAAACAAATCATATCAAGAGGTGATTCATCAAGTTTAGAAAGGAAATATAGGGAAAGCATCCATTTAGGGCCTGTTTGTTTTGTTCCCATGGAACCTTCATGAGACTAGCATAAGTTTCTAAAAACTCTTGCCAGCATGGCCTCCACATGAAATACCTTCCCCCATGGGGAATATGAATGGGTTTACACTTTACACATAAAAGTAGGAGGGAGGTGGGAAATGCTAGGCCCAACTTGGGCTAGCATGGACTTCTCCCACCTACTTTTTTGGGTGTTTGTTTTACCCATGATGGGAAGGGAGTGCAAGTGTGGCACTTTCCCATAAAAGTGGCCTGAAAGAACCAGGCCCTTAGTGTGGTCAAATGCTTCCTAACAAAATATTTGCTCTAAAAACTTCTTGGCTCCATGAAATGTCTAACCAGTCACCTATATCGTTCAAGGTGTTTTCTCAGCGAGGTCATTTCTTGGAGAGATTTTCAAACTGGAAGTGCACCCAAATGAAAATTAGTAGTAACAACTTCAAGGAAAATAAATGATGGCATAGTGTGTACATCAAAGGTGAAACCTGGAAAAACCTCCACTCAACAGTTTTGGGGGTGAAAAAGGAAAGAAAGAATACAGACAAGCATGGGCTGTGACTTCATTTAGTAGTTTCATATCCATCTATGACAAAGATTAATCAAGAGCACAATTAGCAGAACGTCATTTTTTTTGTACACCATTTTAAGTACAACAAAAATGTGCATGATCTATTTAGTATTTTCATATGTTAATGTTGACTCCAACATGATGATTTGTTTTCTAAACCACCATCTTCATGAATTGTGAGTTCAGATTTTTTACTATCTTGAAAATTGAATCTTATGGTATCTTAGACATTCTTAAACCTACTAACACTGTGAAATAATAAGTCATACTAAATCCATCTACATGGTTAGACCCAATTGGTGGCTAGATCCATGCAAACAAGAGTGTACCACCATATGGTATCATGGTTCAAAATCACACAGACTTTCTCATTACTAAATAAATTGCTCAATCCTAAAACATGCAGGAATTTGGTGGAAATATATGGAAGCAGATATCAAGTTCCAGCAAATTGTCATATGTGTTCTAATTCAAGCATGCAGTTCATCAACATGCAAAAAATGAATTAGAGTGTGTTAAATGCATAAAAAAAGGAAATAAATAAATTTTTTCCATGTAAACAAAACTATTTAGTAATTTCAAAATTAAGTAATTTCAAAAAACAAGATAGCATGCCCATTAAGCTTGAAGAGTTTGGTTTAGCAAGTTTCATGATTGATGAGGTGGTTGATGAAGAATAGACTGCCAATGGCCATACTCTTAATGAAAAATAGTTACTTTACTAGTGCGGAGAAGCCTTATAATACCATGACCATTGAACTTTTTGTTTTTGCAGCCTACATTTGTTTCTTGTGTGGATGTTAATTGTTGAAACTTGATGACATCATTTTTTATGGACAGTTTCAATTTTTATTTTTTTGACAGTTTTTTTTTGAAAATCTGACCTTATAGATGTGATCTACACGGTTAGTTTAGTAGAAACCGGCTTTTGAATCATCTGATTATGACAAGTGAACAGGATTTTATAAGGATTCAAAAATCAATATAGAATTTTTATAAACTTTAAAGCTCATAGCATCATATTTTTTTCATTGGAAAAGTATCATCCAACAGTCTATTCCTAGCAAATAGATCATGCTAAACACATCTGTGGGATTAGATTTACCAAACATGGCCTGAAACATAAACAATCAGCACTGTCCACACCATATGGATGGTAAGGAGGAACAAATTTTCCTATATATATATATATAGATGGTAAGGAGGAACAAATTTTCCTATATATATATATATATATATATAGAGAGAGAGAGAGAGACAAAAAGGAAGAATCAAGGGCGTTGGTGGAGAAAAAATTTGTTTAGTTGTAACATTTTGAAAATGACAGGTCATTGTTAGGGGTTGAGTGCAATTTCTTCTATTGTTTGCCACTTTTTTTTATAGAAACTACCCCCGTCACGCAACTTTAGGCAGAATGACGATTAGTTTTTCAGTTTTCTTGTCTTTTATAAAATTTTGATGGTTTCAATGTCTTTTACTTTTTACTTGTAGGAAGACACAAAACAGGGTTCTCCTTCTATGCAAAGAAAGAAGCACCTCTTTCTTTTTTTAGGAAATTTCTTGATGCAGTCCCACCTTTTACCTGAGATTTCATGTCAGGTACCACCTATCCTTAAATTCTCGACATGACCTACCTTTTTTTTCTGACAATGGACGAATAAATACCTTAAGTTAGCCTCAATGTCAACGTTTGGAAACGATTTAAACTGTTCTAAAATACCTGTTTTACCTTTATTCATTAAAAAGACGTGTTTTCCTTTCTAAAAAGGTATCATCCTTCTTTAACGTTATGAACTTAGGTACACTTGCCCTTATATTTTAAGAACTTATAAGTGATTGAAACGAATTAGAGTTAGATCTCTTTTGTTTCTACCCATATTTTAATTTTTTGCATAATATTTGGCCAAGTGTGGGTCAGATCCAGGATAAGTATTTTAGGGTAACTACCACATTTTTTATAAAAATATCAATAGGTATAACTTCTTCTTGGTGGACCCATATTACAAGGTCTCATTTTCTAACTGAATTCAGTGAGAACTGGATATAGATTTAAACCCAAACCAATATATAAAACTGAATCTAACTCATATCTGGGTTAGATAGTTAACCAGTATATTCGAGCTTAGACAGTTAACAAACATATTTGGGTTCAACAGGTTAGATAGGTTCAGATCCACCAGCAACACCAGTTTGAATACGGGTTTGAACCCACAAAGATACGGTGAAGGCGACTTTTAATTTACCCTTTTTGAGTATGTGAAGCATGTTGGCTTTTCGTTCGTGAGAACGGGCTGTTCGTCTAGTATATATATAGAGAAGGGAGTAACTGCCAACAGCTACTCCTGCCAACCATAGCCAATGCACCAGGGCTGCTCACTGCAAGCGAAGGGCGACTCCGAATCATCATGGGTGCAGCACGACGTGTTAAAAATAAAGTGTAACATATATATATATATATATATATATATATATATATATATATATATATATATATATATATATATATATATATATATATATATATATATATATATATATAATATTATATATATAATATTATTATATATATTATTATATTTTTTTTTCTCTTTATTATTTTTCTTTTGCTTTATTTTTTATTTCTTAAATATCTAGTTCAATTTGAACTAGATATATTGTTTAGTCAAGTTTCTAGTTGGAACTTGACTACAATATAGTCGTTGGACCCTTGTCCAACGGCTATATTTAGAGCCGTTGGACAAGGGTCCAATGACTCTAAGGAAAGCTCAAAATGAGCTCTCCTCCTCCTCTTCCATTTTGTATAAATAGGGGTGTTCCGCCTCAATAATGTAATTCAATGTTTTTTAAGCATTTTTGTGCATGAATAAAATATTATTTATTTTTCAAGTGTTCTTCCATTTATACCCTTTCAAGGGTCATGCTTATAGTGTTTCCAATAGACACTTGTTTGTGGGTTGTTCGTGCATTTGTGGAAGACCACCATTTCATTACACGACGCACTCGTGTTAAAACGCCCTTTAGCAGTGGGTGGAAACCGCCGCTAACTGCTAAAGATTTAGCAGTGGTTTCTGCCCACCACTAAAAGTCATTTTAAAGACTTTAACGAGCGCACATTGGCCACCATTGGCAGGAGTAGCTGTTGGTAGCTACTCTCTCTCTCTCTCTCTCTCTCTCTCTCTCTCTCTCTCTCTCTCTCTCTCTCTCTCTCTCTCTCTCTCTCTATATATATATATATATATAGGACCCCCAAAATGTCAGATGGTCGAACGCGCGACCGATGCTGATCTGGGTGCATTAGCAGCGGTCAAAAGATGACCGAGTATTTTTCCTTTAATGCACAACCGCCTCTGATCGCACGCTCGATCAGCAGCAGGTGCACGTCCGAGTAACAGTGGACGAAAACCTCATCCACTGTTACTCCCGTCTATATATATATATATATATATATATATATATATGCATTGGTAACCAAAAACTCCGTCCTCATCCTTTTCTTCTGCTTCGTTTTCTTCCTCATGCTCTTGTTTGTCTTCTTATTTTCCTTCATTTTATTCCTCTTGATTTTTTCTTCTTCTTCTCTCCCAACAACTGGCTGGAGCTGCTGGTCCCTACCTCGGGTCACCAGAGAATATAGAGAAAGGTGGTGAATTGAAGAGAGAGAGAGAGAGAGTCAAAATGTGTACCAATGTGCACCTACCAATGACTGTCCAATTAAAATAATTTCTCTCTCTCTCATGCATGTTTGAGTGTGTGTCCGTACTATGTATGTATCACACACACATCATGTTGAAGACAGTATTTGGTGCTTTATGATTTTCTCCTTACAACATATAGTTGTTTTATACTTTTGAAACTGTATAGATGAAAACTTGCATGCATTCCACAACATTCTTTTGTCATCCATTTTGCTAAGTATGATCACAAGATGTCCTACTCGAACATAGCTGGTCCATACTTCAATATACACTCCTGTACTTCAGTGTCTATGCAAGCATGTGTACATGTGTGTGTGTGTGTGTGCAGGAACACATCTCATCTGCATATGCATGAGAAACGGAAAAAGGGGGATCATGGTTATCCAAAAAATGTATGTCTAATCTAGTGTGAAATAAAGAACGAATAAAATATTTAAAAGGGAAATCAAGAAAGCATGTCCTGAAGGCTTACCAGGTCTATTTTTTCAAGTAAATTCTTGTTTTCCTGAAAGATGCATTCCATCTCGCCATCCAAAATCCCCACGCTCACTGTAGTAGGTGAAACAACCTCCCTATCATTCAGTAGTTCAGCACCTTCAACCTCCTCCTGAGTCATGCCAGTGGTGGTTGATCCCCCCACATTACCTTTGGATACATAATCTTCCTCTAAGACCTGTTCCAACTCTCCATCCAAAATGGCTACACTCTGCATACTGGATGAAAAATCTTTCTTTCCATTCAATAGTTCATCTCCCTCCATATCTTTCTGTACTACATAAATAGCCCTCACTCCCTCCAAATCATCTTTGTAAGCATAATTTTCCTGAGAGACCTGCTCTTCTCCATCCACAATACCCACACTCGTTGGAGTAGATGAAACATCTTCGCTTCCATTCAATGGTTCAGCACCTTCAACCTCCTTCGTAATCATAAAACTACCTGTTGATCCTTGCAGATCATCCTCTGAAACACAAACTTCCTGAGAGACCTGCTCCAACTCTCCATCCACATTGCCTTCAGTCACAGTAAATGAAACATCCACACTTTCACTCAATAGTTCGGCAGCCTCAACCTCTTTCTGAAGTATGCAAGTACTTAACACTCCCTTCACATCATCATTGGATACATGATCTTCCTGAGAGATCTGCCCCAGCTCTGCACCCAAAAAGCCTATACTGTTTTTAGTGGACAAAGTGTCTTCATTTCCATTTGATACTTCAACACCTCCAACCTCTTCCCAAATTGCACTTGTCATTGCTCTCTCTGAATCAATTATGGACAAACCAGTATCAGCCTTAATTTGATCATTTTCTTCTTCTTCTTCGATACCAAAGCGGCACATCTCACCATTCAATTCCATTTTCTCTCCATGGTTGGCAAACAATGGTCCATTTTCCATCAGACCAGACCTTGAATCCAAAGGATTTTCATCCATAAGACTTGATTTGTCCGAAAATGTTGGTAGTGTATGCAGCTGCTCTGGATCAGTTGTGTTTCCATCACGAATACCAAACTGGAATACAATGCTGCCATCGGCAAACTCTGCAGAAATTACCAAAGCCCGTGCAATTAAGGAGCAGAAGAAAATGAACCAAACCATTTTTAATGAACGAAGGTGAAAACGACCATCATGAGAGAAAGAATCTGCATGCCCATTGAACAAGCGAGAGACTGGAAAATTGAGAGAAACAGAGGCGACAGATGAAAGCAGAAATTGACGATTCATACGCTTAAAATTGAATTAGCAAGTTCAAACCTATAATCATGCTTACAGGCAAAGAAAACATTTTAAAAGGAAAATTTTATGGAACAACAAAACCAGAATAAAACAGAAATGCTGCTGCAACTCAAATTGGAAGACTGGAACTTGTGAGAAAGCTCACCCACATTGGAAAAAAATACCAAATTCGAATTTGAAAACCTAGATTACCAATAAATTGTGCCTATAAGCATCACGAAATGTTCCGCAAAGTCTATTTCCTGAAGTTCAGCTAGCACAAATATGTGGCCCTATAATTCAGAATGATTAGGACAAAAGCCGATCGCAAATTTGATTTTCAAAACCTGAAAGTATGGCAAAACCCGTCCCTATTCCTCAAGAATAAATCAGGATAAAAACGCAACCAAAACCAGACTTTCGACACGCAGTATTAGCGCAAATTTGCAAAAAGGTGACGTAAATTCAGATCCGAAAATTTAAAAAAAAAAAACTCAAAAAATTCTGACCTCAATTTCGAGAAATTTGAAAAAAAAAAGATTAAACCTGTTAAAACGTACAAAAAAGAGGGGTGATAAAAATGAAACCGTGGAAATAATAGCCCTAGAATTCACCGAAATCAAAAAGAAAGGAACGAAGAAGTTCACAAAAGACCGAAAAAAAATAGAGAGAGAGAGAGAGTAAAATACGCACCAGTAGTGGAAACGACTCCGAAATCGGGGGAAGATGAGGAGAGGGACGAGAGCGGAGGCCTCGGAGCGAGTCTACGGCCGAGAATCGGAACCGGTGAGTGGAACGCCGGTTTGATCTGGCTGGTTCTGCTCCCGTTCCGGTTCGGAGCGAAGGTCTTGGAGGGATCGCAGACCACCCACGGAGGCGCGAAATTCGCGCCCAATTCCGCGAATTTCATCGTTCCCAAACAAGTCCGCGTCATCTTCTCCGAGGATGGAGAAGCATCGAACTGATGGAATCGAAACGAGAGAGGACACTGATGCTGCACCCCGTCTTTTTTTTAGGGAAATACCCTTTATAATGTAAAAAATTGCATATGCAACATAACGTTTTAACGGCATCGCTACGAACGGTTTATTCACCCGTCGTTAATTATTGCAACTATGGGTAATCCATAAAAGTTTTTTCGAAATGCCGTTTTAAAAACCAACACAGAGAACTGGCTGATACAAATATACTAATTTATTTATTATCAAACCCCCTCTCCCCCATACTTCATTTCATGAAACAATGCAACTAAAAAATGCAAAAATAATTTCACATATATTTTATGTGATATTTTAGACGAGAAAGTTTGTATATATTTTATTAGGAAGACTTCACGAAGTCTGCATAAAAAAATCATGTGAATCTAACTTTTAATCAAAGGGTGTGATACAACTTCATTCAATTCATTCAAACTAAACATAAACATGGTCATACATATATTCAGTATATTCATTCTATTTATTTAAAAATGAATTTGCTCATACATATATATTCATTCTAGTAAAAATGAACATATTACAAGCATTCACAGTACATAACTCAACATTAGAGGGTTTGACGGATTCCGTCATACAGGGTTATTAATTAACGAAATAGGAAAAGGCGCAATATCAGGGGTTCTTTTTTTGGCTTCTTAATGCCAGTCAAATTACTATTTTTGTCTACAAACCCTCTCTTCTCTCAAGCAAATGATTGAGGCGAAACCACCTCTTCTGCCAAATGACTCTTGAGCCTATAAATCCTGCATCTGACCCAGAGAATTCATTTGTTTGCCTCTTCTTTGCACTCTCCACAACTGAAACTTGTTCCTTTTGTCGAGGATCATCAACATCATTCACCACATGAGCATCTTCACCTCTTATCTTTTTCAAAATCATGTCTACCTCAGCCATGCCATCCTTGTTGTTCCAAAATCTTCTTCACTGTCATTTTTTAAAGGCAAAAACAAACCCTAAACCGTCTCTTTTTTACTATCGAAATATCATCGTAAAAATTGAAGCATCACAACACAATTATTGGTCATTATTCACTTATATTTTATGTGAACTTCCTCATCATCACAAATATGTCATTGTCTACCTATATTTTGTGTAAATTTCTGTATCCTCACAAATATTTATTATTGTTCATGTATATTTTATGTAGACTTACTCATCCTCGCAAATATTTATCATTATTTGTGTATATTTTATATGGACTTTCTCATCTTTGCAAACATTTGTCATTATATGAACTTCTTTGCCCTTTCAAATATTTGTCATTATTTGCCTATATTTTATGCGAACTTTCTCATCCTTCCAAATATTTGTCATTGTTCGACTATGTTTTATACATACTTCTTCATCCTCACAAATATTTGTCATTGTTCACCTATATTTTATGCAAACTTCTCCATTCTCATAAATATTTATCATTATGCAGGGTTTCTTATCCTCGCAAATATTTATCATTATGCAAGGTTTCTCATCCTCTCAAATATTTATTATTATTCGCCTATATTTTATGCAAACTTTCTCATCCTCACAAATATTTATCATTGTTTGCCTATATTTTATGCAAATTTTCTCATCCTCGCAAATATTTATCATTGCTTGGCCATATTTTATGCAAATTTTTTCATTCTCGCAAATATTTGTTATTACTCAAATATATTTTATGTGGACTTCTTCATCCTCATAAATATTTATCATTATGCAAACTTTCTCATCGTTGCAAATATTTGTCATTGTTCGCCTATATTTTATGTGAACATTTTCATCCTCGCAAATATTTATCATTATTCACTTATATTTTATGCAGACTTTCTCATTCTCGCAAATATTTATCATTAAGTGAACTTTCTCATCCCTACAAATATTTGTCATTATTCACCTATATTTTATATAGACTTTGTCATCCACACAAACATTTATCATTTAAAAAAATAAGCATGTTGATTTATTTCATTCATTAAAAAAATAAATATGCTTATACATTGTATTTATTTCATTCATTCAAAAAAATGAGTTTGCTCATACATTGCATTCATTTCATTTATTCAAAAAAATAAATATGCTCATGCATTGCATTGCATTCATTTCATTCATTCAAAAAAATGAACATGCTTATTGTAACGCCCCAACTTTTTATAGTAAAAATCTTTGGAGTAATTTTTTTTTTAATAGCGGAAGTGCGAAAAACAAAAGTCGGGTGCATTACAGGGTAAAACAGAGAAGTACTAAAAGCATATCATTCATTAATTAAAGCATTAATGTCATTAATTACATCTCATAACATAAATGTAAATCTACTAATCAAAGTTCAAATATAAAAATACTGAATTAAATGAGATCTCTCGGCTATATCCATAACGGCACCCCGATGCTCTGATTAGTTGCTACCTAAAAAACATTTAAAGCAGAAGGGTCAGACGCCCCTGTCTGCGTAAGAAAGCATTATATTTATATGTGGTACTCAGTGTCCTGTGTACAAATATGTGCAACAACTGCAGATATATCTAGCATAAAAATTTATATCATTCTAAGAAAAAGATTATGCTTTCTAATTCATGATACAGTGCAAAAGATAACTGAACTAAAGATACATTTATTCACATTAGCATAAGTTGTAGATTCTACAAGTTTTACGAAAGTCATATCAACAGTTCACGATTCTTCAAGAATGAGTATTTCATTTAACTTAATTTATTTAATGTTTATCTTACTCTTACCATGTGGGTACGCACAGACATACACCTCGTAGCGAACCGAGACCATACGGGGGTCTATTATTTAATGACCCGTATGACTAGCCATACGAATATCCAAAGGGGACGGTTAGTGACTGAGAGAGAACTTCCCAGTGGCTAGAACAAGAATTAGGATGCATCATGTGACACTTCTGCAGAAGACTTGGATCTACCGCCTAGGACGCATTGGTAGTCTTGGTTACCTAACTTCGTGGACTGGGGACTCGGTGAGACGCCTAGCTCTCACGAACACAAGAATGTCCCCAAAGCTCGTACCACCTACCCTCTTCAAGGTAGACCATGGGTCCAGTAACATACACCATCTTTCAGGTATACTCAGAGCTTGGAGAATCTGGTAACAAACATTGTTTTTCAGGTGTACCCAGAATCTCGAAGGTTGTATTATTTATATTTGTATTTAACCTCTTCTTTATAACCATGTAAGAGTTATCACACCACCAGGGGTTCAGTAGCATATATCGTCTTTCAGGTATACCCAGAACCACACAAAATTTATATATTTCGCATTCTTTTTATTTTTTTTCCTGTGCAAGTCATCGCACCACAGGGGATTTCCAAAATCCCAAACACGACATCGGGTTTACACATATTGTCTGCATCTTATAGTCAGGGTGACTTATGTATATGTATGTATATATATATATATATATATATATATATATATATATATATGTATCTGTGTATATATATATATATATATATATATATATATATATATATATATATATATTGTTTTTTACAAACCCCCAATGTCCGTGGTGTATTGCCACCCGCAATACCGCAAGTCGCGGCAATGCCCTAGGGTCAACTGATGCCTTCCAATGGCCTGCTCCACCACTATCGCCCATCCACATATGCAGCCCTTTGCTTGACTGACGTTGATCCACGAGAGGCCACGAACCGACTCATGATAGCCAGGGATAGTCGGCCAAAAGGTTTGACTTGACTCATGGCCATGGATGTAACCTACTGGCTATAACAGGACCCATACACCCTTGCAACCTGAATTATTAGTGTTCTCTAATGGGGTTCACAGTCTCACCGTAGTACCAGCATCAGCGAAAAAAATGGTGATTCCTTGTTTTGCTTCAACTGCTCTTCATTACCAGTAGCAGGTAGTGTCTTACCCCCAGCCAAAGCCTATGGTGCCAACGTTGTTGGACCTCACGGTCCACCCCAGTATGACAAGGTGAACTGGTAACTAACTGGGACCAAATTGAACCCAATACGTGTGTTGGGGTTCACTACAAAAAGGGATGGACGAGTCAGCCCAGAATAACCTGTCACTCATGTGCAGGTCCATTTTGATTTTTAGCAACAACTATACATCAGCAAAACAATCAAGTTTTTATTATATATATATATATATATATATATATATATATATTCATGTAACAATAGTCTTTGTGTATACCCATCTGTATGTTATCATTTAAACATTTCCTGGTAGTCCGTGTATCAAGGTGACATCTAGGCATATGATAATATGTCTTCTTAGCCATGATTTAGTTATCAGAGTACTTGGAAATGCTATATAGTACTCTTACCTCAAGCAAGTAAATAAGATCAGAGATTATATGACCTCTTCAAGCACGTTGGATACCCATCCATCTCAGCCGCGGAGATCACCCATACATGTTACCAATTCCCGTTTTCATATTTTGAACATGCTAAATAAAAGAAAACAATAACAACAGACCATTTTCCTCCATTGATTTGTAGGTAGATTTATCTTCATGGCTGTACCGTATCATTTTTTTCAAGTATGTTTGGATGGCAAGATAGTGTCCCAGATTGCACCGTAAGTTAGAACCTTGCCATGCAAGTATAAGGTTTGATCATCGTTTTCCCGACCAGTTGCTTCTAGTGCATCGAAACGACCCATCTTATCTCCACCACAACATCTCAATGGTAGTTCACAGCATGGTACCAAACTGTGTGCCCGCTAAACAAAAAAAAGAAACACTACAGTACCCGAGCGTCGGCCAATGTTGAGAGCCATTGGCTGAACCACTGCGGATTGTCTTATTGGCGAATAGGTGTTCCAGCCCACGCATGAATGGCCTCTAGGCCCTAAACACCCGCACATGTAGGTGGCGCTCAACCATATAACCTCCATGATGTTGCATCATAGTTGTGCAACGAGACATCAAACACTTTCATACAAATAACGATGCTCCTTACCTCGTTGGAGTCTTGCAACGAAGGCTACAATCTCGTTCCTTCGTTGGAGCGACACGCCACGTCGCCAATGGAGGTCCACTCAGTCAAACAATGGAGGTCGACCACCACCGTGAGAGAGAAAAGGAGAAACGTTGAGAGAGAGAGAGAGAGAGAGAGAGAGAGAGAGAGAGAGAGAGAGAGAGAGAGAGAGAGAGAGAGACGTCAATAGTGGGTTGACGGTTCTCCCTTGGTGCTCTATTTTAACTCCCCTACTACTTAGGGGGTTTTTGATTTTTTTTTAAATGCAACCCCAACCTCAATCCCACGATTTTTGAGGTGGATACAATGCACTTCCAATTTTGCCCCCCCCCCTCCTCTAGCAAAATTTCCTCTAACTATATTTTTTTTTGCTTTATGGGTACCCCTTTCCCTTTTTGGTGGGATTCCCCACCAATGTTGGTAAAGTGAGCTGAAAAGGCCTAAGAAGTAGGTTTGGCCAAGATCCCACGTTTTTACCATCTTCTTCTTTATTTTATTATTTTTTTTCACTAAAGTAAAAATTGTAACCTTTGTGTGTAAAAAGAAAAATCTGTGCACATGGGGTTTTAAACTAGGGTTTTCAACATAAGAGGCAACAAGCCCCACCAGTTGTGCTGCATTGTTTTTAGTTGCAAAGTGTATGGATTAAATTGTATTTAACCCTTTCAGTTTTGTTCTGGATTTCATGAAAAAGCAATGTTTTTTATTTCAATGTGGGCGCTCTGGGGTTTTGAACTTGGGTTGTGGCTCCACACAACCGTGCATCCTACCACTACACCACACCATCACTTGGTATTTACTTTTGCAAGAAAATTCTTATTATGTCATATTTGGACGTTTTTCCTTGTTGATTGATTTCTTCCATTTTCAAGTGGATTTTTCACCCGTTGGTTCGAAACTTGCCCTCTCTTACCTTAAATGTGTTTTGTATCGCACGATATTATCCCGAAACCATTTAATTTACCATTGGGTCTTGTGAACCGGGTCAGATTATCAGATCTTGCCAAGATCCGGATCCAAATACCAATTTTGAGGGTTTGTTACCGGTTTCATTCTAGAAACCCCAAGTCCTCAAAATAGCATAAAATTTTATTTTTTTCACATAAATGTTTTTGTTTCATTTATTTAGAATTCTATAAATTTTACGGGTTTTACATCCTTCCCCTCTAAAAAGAAATTCCGTCTGCGAAAATTTTAATACATATCAATCAAACAATTGAGGGTACTTGTCCTTCATTGCTGCTTCTGGTTCCCACGTGCATTCTCCTATGCCATGATGTCTCCATCTCACTTTGACTAATGGGATGATCTTGTTTCGCATCACCTGCTCACTACGATCTATGATTTTGATCGGTCTCTCTTCTACGGTTAGATCTTCTTGCACACTGATGTCCTCAAACTGAATCACGTGTGACAGATCTTGAATGTATTTTCTCAACATCGATACATAAAATACATTATGAATCTTGGCAAGTTGAGATGGTAGCTCAACTCGATAAGCAGTTTTGCCGATCCGCTCTAATATCGGGAAAGGTTCGACGTATCTAGGACTCAACTTTCCCTTCTTTTCGAATCTGAAAACACTCTTGGTCGGTGATACCTTAACAAACATTGCATCTCCCACTTCAAAACTAAGCTCTCTGCGTCGCTGATCCGCATAACTTTTCTGTCGACTTTGTGCTGCTCTAAGTCAATCTCGTATCTTCTGTATTTGTTCAGTATAATGTTGAAGTACCATTGGCGACTCAACTGTTCTTTCTCCAACTTCATCCCAATATACTGGTGACCTACAAGGCCGCCCATACAGTGCTTCGAAGGGCGCCATGCCAATACTCGCATGGTAGCTATTATTGTAATCGAATTCTGCTAGTACCACGTGAGTGTCCCATTCGCCTTTCCAATCTATCATACAGGCACGAAGCATGTCCTCCAGTGTCTGTATGGTCCTTTCTGACTGTCCGTCGGTTTGTGGATGAAAGCCAGTGCTGAACTTCAACTTAGTTCCCATTGCCTTTTGTAACTGCCCCCACAGTCATGAGGTAAACCGAGGGTCTCTATCGGATATGATAGAGATTGGCACCCCATGTAATCGTACTATCTTCTAGATATACAGGTCGGTCAAGCTCTCAAGTGATTGATTCTTTCCCATCGGTAGGAAATGTGCTGACTTAGTGAGTTGGTCAACCACTACCCAAATAGAGTCTTGGTTCTTTCGGGTTCGCGGTAACCCCATCACGAAATCCATCGTGACATGTTCCCATTTCTATTAAGGAATTTCCATCAACTGCATTGTTTCTCCCGGCCTTTGGTGCTCAATTTTGATTTGTTGACACATCAAGCACTTCGCAACGTATCTTGCAACATCACGCTTCATTCCATTCCACTAATACCTGAGTTGTAGATCTTTAAACATCTTGGTACTGCCTGAGTGAATAGTATACTTGCTCTTATGTGCCTCTGCCAATAACTCTTCTCTAGTCTCTGGGTCGCTTGGCACCCAAGGTCGATCCTTAAACCCATATACTTCCATCCTCTTTACACTGGAAAACAATGTCTTCTTGCAATGCCAATGCCTCCATATTCCCATACTGTGAGTCTTCTTTTTGCTTAATCATGATTCGCTCTCGCAGTTCTGATCGTACCGTCAGGCTAGACAGCCTAAGTATGCCTTGATCACCGGAGAAAGGTCTCCATTTTGTGAATTCAGAAATCATCTTCCATCCAAGACTTACTAGGCTAGAAAGATTCCTCCCAACCTTGCGACTAAGGGCATCAACAACAACATTTGCTTTTCCGGGATGGTACGAGATTGTAAATTCATAGTCTTTGATGAACTCGAGCCACCTTCTTTGTCGCATATTAAGTTCCTTCTTGGAAAACAAATACTTCAAGCTCTTGTGATCAGTGAAGACTTCGAATTGCTCTCCATATAAATAATGTCTCAAAACCTTCAAAGCAAAAACCACGGCCGCCAACTCCAGGTCGTGAGTGGGGTAATTCCTCTCATGAATCTTCAGTTGTCGTGATGTATAGGCAATGACCTTGCCATGCTGCATCAGTACACACCCCAGTCCAATACCAGAAGCATCTGTGTACACCACGAATCCTCCGCTTCCAGATGGTAAAGCTAACACTGAAGCTGTGGTAAGTTTAGCTTTAAGAGTTTGAAAGCTTTCTTCACTCTTCTCATTCCATTCAAACTTTACCCCTTTTCGTAGAAGCTTTGTCATTGGCATAGCGATTCGAGAGAAGTCTTGAATGAATCGCCTATAGTAGCCAGCTAATTCTAGGAAGCTTTGAATTTCACTGACATTCTTTGGTTGTGACCAATTCATCACAGCTTCAACTTTGGCAAGATCTACTGAAACTCCATCCTTCGAGATCACATGTCTAAGGAACATGACTTCTTCAAGCCAAAATTTGCATTTCGAGAACTTGGCATATAACTGATGTGTCCAGAGGGTTTCTAAGATGATTTTCAAATGTTCTTTGTGTTCCTCCGCATTTTCTGAATATATCAGTATGTCATCGATGAAGATGATGACAAAGAAGTCTAAGTATGGCCTGAATACCCGATTCATCAGGTCCATGAATGCCGCTCGAGCATTTGTGAGTCCAAATGGCATCACCACAAACTCAAAATGCCCATATCTGGTTTGAAATACTGACTTTGGGATATCTTCATCTTTTATTCTCAACTGGTGATAACCTGACCTCAAATCAATCTTAGAAAAGTTTTTTGCTCTTTTCAGTTGATCGAATAGGTCCTCAATACAGGGTAGAGGATATTTGTTCTTCACAGTTGCTTGGTTCAACATTCTATAGTCTATGCATAGTCTCAAAGACCCGTCCTTCTTTTTCACAAACAGAACCGGTGCTCCCCATGGAGACGTGCTCGATCGTACAAAACCACGCTCCATCAGCTCCTGCAACTGCTTCTTTAATTTTTCCAACTCTGCTGATGCCATCTGATAGGGTGCTCTTGATACTGGCTTCGTACCTGGCATCAGTTCTATCCCGAACCTGACTTCCCGCTGAGGAGGAAGTCCTGGAAGTTCCTCTGGAAATACATCGGCAAAATCGCGAACAATTTCCAAATCCTCAAGTGGAGTTAGTTTTGTTTCACCTCCAATCATACTAACTAGAAAAGGCATGTCTCCCCGGCAGAGGTACTTCTGGGCTTTGAGAGTTGAAACAATTCTCTTTTGATTACATGGTCTTTCCAGACGAAATACAACCTCTGGCATACTAGGTCGGGACAAGACCTTCCCTTCCCTACAGAGGATTCTGGAGTAGTGTTCAAATAGCCAGTCCATGCCTATTATGACATCATACTCGGTCATATCGAGTAATACTAAATTAGCAGGTAGGTTGTGATTCCCTAATATGATTTCTACTTCTGGCATATAGTTCACACAAATTTCATTGAGCCCTATGGGGTTGTATACCACTAATTTATGGTTCAGTGATTCTGTGGGATTACTAAGTTGTTTTGCAAAGTTAACAGATATAAAGGAATGTGAAGCTCCATAATCAAATAAGACAAGGGAAGCTTGGCCCGAAACAAGCACGGTACCTTATACAAGGTCCCCCTTCTCCAATTGGTCAGTTGTGGTGGCATACACGCGTCCCGCTACGCGTTGTGGAGCCGCCTGAGGTTGTGGTGGTGCACAGTGTTGTTGAGGTTGTTGTCCTTCAGTACCACGCCGCACATCGCCGACCATTTTCTTCCTGCACTCATGTAATGTCCCATTTTTCCACAGTAGAGACAACCTCCTGTCTCACAGGGACACTGTTGTCTAGGGTGAAAGCGGTTGCACTTCTGGCATCTCTGATTCTGCCCTGACATGGGTCTAGTACCTCCATCATGCCTTGGTTTCTTGGTTTGATGGTTGAAACGCTTCCCACAAAACCTCTTCTTGAACTTGGGTTTTTGAACCCCCATTATGTTCTTTTGCGACTTTTGTTCATTTTTCCAATCGTCGTCAAGGAGGGTCGCAACCTGTATGTCTGGGACAAACAGGAACAATCCATTACAATCTAATGGTTAATGGTACCTTATAAACTTTTATGCAACTTATACCACAGAGAGAAAAGATCTTTTACCTGAATAGCCTTCTCGAGGTTCTTGGGCCCTCGAGTGTATAGACGGTTTCTCATGCTCGTCTTCAAGCCTCGAGCAAACTTCATTGCCCGATCCTCGTCCGATATGTACATGTTCGGACAATATCATTCCAAACTGTGGAACTTAGTGATGTAGTCTGCCAGGGACATCTCACCCTGCTGCAGGTCCAAGAACTCTTGCATCTTCTTTGCCCTCTCATGCTTCGGAAAGTAGGCAGCGTTGAAGACCTTGACGAACTCCGTCCAAGATACAG
Organism: Nuphar pumila; assembly: GCF_984573655.1. Classification (NCBI taxonomy): domain Eukaryota; kingdom Viridiplantae; phylum Streptophyta; class Magnoliopsida; order Nymphaeales; family Nymphaeaceae; genus Nuphar; species Nuphar pumila. The sequence goes on along the minus strand of NC_143262.1, from coordinate 29,476,433 downwards.
GACCATCCTGGAACTTGACTGCCCTGGTGGTTTCCCACCATTTTTCAGCATGGTCTTTGAGACGATAAGTCCCAAAGTCCACTCGACGCTCCTCGGGCACCTCCAGTACACGAAAGATGCGTTCAATCTCATGGATCCAACTCTCAGCAGCCTCTGGATCCGTCTTTCCATAGAAAGCAGGAGGATCCATGTCCATGAATTTCTTATAGGACATAGTCCCACCGTTTGCACTCTTCTCGTGGGCTACCTGGTGTAAATTGTTGCCCATCTGCTGCATCGTCGTAGCTTGCTGGCCTACTACCTCGGTCAGGTTATGTAGCGTCTCCATAATGTTGTTGCAGCGGTTTGCCCAAGCCATCTATTTGAGCAATTAAAATCCATTATAACCTTAGCTATAATTTTGTGAAAGGATCGTACACATTTATATGGGTTTTTTTATCTCTATATTACGGAAACAACATTCCTACATACTTACAAAGCCATCGTGGTCGCTGGAAGAGCCAAGATCTCAAATTAGTCAGTCCTGCTCTGATACCAAAGTTGTAACGCCCCAACTTTTTATAGTAAAAAAATTTGGAGTAATTTTTTTTTAAATAGCAGAAGTGCGAAAAACATAAGTCAGGTGCATGATAGGGTAAAACAGAGAAGTACTAAAAGCATATAATTCATTAATTAAAGCATTAATGTCATTAATTATATCTTATAACAGAAATGTAAATCTACTAATCAGAGTTCAAACATAAAAATACTGAATTAAATGAGATCTCTTGGCTATATCCATAACGACACCCCGATGCTTCGATTAGTTGCTATCTGAAAAACATTTAAAGCAGAAGGGTCAGACTCCCCTGTCTGTGTAAGAAGCATTATATTTATATGTGGTGCTTAATGTCTTGTGTACAAATATGTGCAACAACTGCAGATATATCTAGCATAGAAATTTATATCATTCTAAGAAAAAGATTATGCTTTCTAATTCATGATACAATGCAAAAGATAACTGAACTAAAGATACATTTATTCACATTAGCATAAGTTGTAGATTCTACAAGTTTTACGAAAGTCATATCAACAGTTCGCGATTCTTCAAGAATGAGTATTTCATTTAACTTAATTTATTTAATGTTTATCTTACTCTTACCCTGTGGGTACGCATAGGCATAGACCTCGTAGCGGACCGAGACCATACAGGGGTCTATTATTTAATGACCCGTATGACTAGCCGTATGGATATCCAAAGGGGACGGTCAGTGACCGAGAGAGAACTCCTCAGTGGCTAAAACAAGAATTAGAATGCATCATGTGACACTTCTGCAGAAGACTTGGATCTATCACCTAGGACGCATTGGTAGTCCAGGTCCCCTAACTTCGTGGACTGGGGACCCGGTGAGATGCCTAGCTCTCACGAACACAAGAATGTCCACAAAGCTCGTACCACCTACCCTCTCCAAGATAGACCATGGGTCCAGTAACATACACCATCTTTCAGGTGTACCCAGAGCCTGGAGAATCCGATAACATACACCGTCTTTTAGGTGTACCCAGAATCTCGAAGGTTGTATTATGTATATTTGTATTTAACCTCTTCTTTATAACCATGTGCGAGCTATCGCACCACCAGAGGTTCAGTAGCATATACCGTCTTTTTGGTATACCCAGAACCACACAAAATTTTTATATTTCGCATTCTTTTCGTTTGTTTTTTTTTTCGTGCGAGTCATCGCACCACAGGGGATTTCCAAAATCCTAAACCCGACATCGGGTTTACACATATTGTCTGCATCTTATAGTCAGGGTGACTTATGTATATATATATATATATATATATATATATATATATATATATATATATATATATATATATATATATATATTGTTTTTTACAAACCCCCAATGTCCGTGGTGTATTGCCACCCGCAATACCGCAAGTCGCGATAATGCCCTAGGGTCAACTGATGCCTTCCAATGGCCTGCTCCACCACTACTGCCCATCCACATATGCTGCACTTTGTTTGACTGACGTTGATCCACCAGACGCCACAAACCGACTCATGATGGCCAGGGGTAGTCGGCCAATAGGTTTGACTTGACTCACGGCCATGGATGTAACCTACTGGCTATAACAGGACCCATACGCCCTTGCAACCTGAATTATTAGTGTTCTCCGATGGGGTCCACAATTTGGCTGTAGTACCAGGATCAACGAAAAAAAATGGTGATTCCCTATTTTGCTTCAACTGCTGTTCATTACCGGTAGCAGGTAGTGTCTTTCCCCTAGCCAAAGCCTATGGTGCCAACGTTGTTGGACCTCACGGTCCACCTCAGTCTGACAAGGTGAACTGGTAACTAACTGGGACCCGATTGAACCCAATACGTGTGTTGGGGTTCACTACAAAAAGGGACGGACAAGTCAGCCCAGAATAATCTGGCACTCATGTGCAAGTCCATTTTGATTTTTAGCAGCAACTATACATCAGCAAAACAATCAAGTTTTTATTTTAAATATATATATATATATATTTATTTATTTATTTTTTTTTCATGTAACAATAGTCTGTGTGTATACCCATCTGTGTGTTATCATTTAAACATTTCCTAGTAGTCCGTGTATCAAGGTGACATCTAGGCATATGATAATATGTCTTCTTAGCCATGATTTAGTTATCGGAGTACTTGGAAATGCTATATAGTACTCTTACCTCAAGCAAGTAAATAAGATTGGATATTATATGACCTCTTCAAGCACGTTGGATACCCATCCATCTCAGCCGCGGAGATCACCCATACATGTTACCAATTCCCGTTTTCATATTTTGAACATGCTAAATAAAAGAAAACAATAATAAAAAACCATTTTCCTCTATTGATTTGTAGGTAGATTTATCTTCATGGTTGAACCTCATCATTTTTTTCAAGTATGTTTTGATGGCAAGATAGTGTCCCAGATTGCACCGTAAGGTAGAACCTTGCCATGCAAGTATAAGGTTTGATCGTCATTGTCCCGACCAGTTGCTTCTGGTGCAGCGAAACGACCCATCTTATCTCCACCACAACAACTCAATGGTAGTTCACAACATGGTACCAAACTGTGTGCCCGCTAAACAAAAAAAAGAAACACTACAGTACCTGAGCGTCGACCAATGTTGAGAGCCATTGGCTGAACCACTGCGGATTGTCTTATTGGCGAATAGGTGTTCCAGCCCATGCATGAATGTCCTCTAGGCCCTAAACACCCGCATATGTAGGTGGCGCTCAACCATATAACCTCCATGATGTTGCAGCATAGTTGTGCAATGAGACATCTAACACTTTCATACAAATAACGATGCTCCTTACCTCGTTGGAGTCTTGCGACGACACAACTGCAATCTCGTTCCTTCGTTGGAGCGGCATGCCACGTCGCCAATGGAGGTCCACTTAGTCGAACAATGGAGGTCAACCACCACCGTGAGAGAGAAAAGGAGAGAGAGAGAGAGAGAGAGAGAGAGAGAGAGAGAGAGAGAGAGAGAGAGAGAGAGAGAGAGAGAGAGAGAGAGAGAGAGAGACGTCAATAGTGGGTTGACGGTTCTCCCTTGGTTCTCTATTTTAACTCCCCTACTACTTAGGGAGTTTTGGATTTTTTTTTAAATGCAACCCCAACCTCAATCCCACAATTTTTGAGGTGGGTACAATGCACTTTCAATTTTGCCCCCCCCCCCCTCCTCCTTTAGCAAAATTTCCTCTAACTATTTTTTTTTTTGCTTTCTGGGTACCCCTTTATCTTTTTAGTGGGACTCCCCACCAATGTTGGTAAAGTGAGCTGAAAAGGCCTAAGAAGTAGGCTTGGCCAAGATCCCATGTTTTTACCATCTTCTTCTTTATTTTTATTTTTTTTCACTAAAGTAAAAATTGTAACCTTTGTGTGTAAAAAGAAAAATGTGTGCATATGGGGTTTTGAAGGGTTTTCAGCATAAGAGGCAATGAGCCCCACCAGTTGTGCTACATTGCTTTTCGTTGCAAAGTGTATGAATTAAATTGTATTTAACCCTTTCAGTTTTGTTCTGGATTTCATGAAAAAGCAATGTTTTTTATTTCATTGTGAGCGCTCCAGGGTTTTGAACTTGGGTTATGGTCCACACAACTGTGCATCCTACCACTACACCACACCATCACTTGGTATTTACTTTTGCAAGAAAATTCTATTTATGTCATATTTGGACGTTTTTCCTTGTTGATGGATTTCTTCCATTTTCAAGTGGATTTTTCACTCATTGGTTCTAAACTTGCCCTCTCTTACCTTAAATGTGTTTCGGATCTCACGCTATTATCCCGAAACCATTTAATTTACCATTGGGTCCCGTGAACCGGGTTGGATTATCGGATCTTGCCAAGATCCGGATCCAAATACAAATTTTGAGGGTTTGTTACCGGTTTCATTCTAGAAACCCCAAGTCCTCAAAATAGCATAAAATCTTATTTTGTTCACATAAATGCTTTTGTTTCATTTATTTAGAATTCCATAAATTTTACGGGTTTTACACTCATACATTTTATTCATTCAAAAAAATGAACATGCTCATTCATTACATTCATTTCATTTATTCAAAAAATGAACATGCTCATACATTGCATTCATTTCAATCATTCCAAAAAAAAAAATGAACCTGATCATACATTGCATTCATTCAAAAGAATAAACTTGTATATACATTTTATTCATTACATTCATTAAAAAAAAAGAGCTTGCTTATATATTGCATTCATTTCATTTATTTAAAAAAATGAACTTACTCATTCATTGCATTCATTCCAAAAAATGAACCTACACATATATTGAATTCATTCCATTCATTCAAAAAATACAATAGCATACTATTATTTATGTTTTTGTCTGTTATGGTCAACCTCACAATATACACTATACTTGTATGATACAACATCCTTGTATTCTATTCTCTGTATCTTCACCTTAGGTCGCCCTGCTTTACGAATCACTTTTGGTGGATAGACAAGTATAAGAGTCGATGGAGTGATGTGTAGGACATTATTTGTCATCATAAGGAATAAATATGCATTATATACAGCTTAATATGATTTAATTTCGAAGAACTTATCACAATAATTTTATAGTAGCTTGCCCTCATATAAAATGCATGTGATCGCATTTGCATGAAATCATGCTAACCTGTCACTCTTTGAAAGAGCATTTTTGCATGTTAAGATCAACACTGTAACTATGAGATTGGTTGCAAACTTCATACTGATGTCAGTGACAATGCACTACTTGCACAAGTAATTATTGTGCCTTTTTCTTCAGTTTCTCTAGCTCTTTTTTTTACTTTTGACACCACAATGCCTGACATATGTTGCTTGGTATTCTTTCTTTTCTCAAAAAGTTTCATCGGTATAAAACAAAGTCTTTTAATAAGAGAAATTAGGAGCTTAATATTTATAATGAGAATCCACGAATTGAAGCTTTCTGCTATATTAGACGTTAAACACTCATATGTTTACGTTGAAAAATGGTTGTTAGCCCAATATTTCAGTTTCACGTGAGTGACAAGATAATTGCATGCAACTTCAGCTTGCTTATAATTTTTTTGAAGAAAATAATTGCATTGTCGTCTCATGGTTGCTCGAGTTGCAGCGCCAAAGTACATTAAGCGGTAAACCAAATTTCTTAGAAAAGTTTATCATCAAATACTTAATATAATATCCAACATGATATATAGACTATGTATGGGAACAACATACTTTAGATCTTCTATTACGAACCATCCCAGATCCAACTTGAGAAGTCATTCTAGATCCAGATCCACCCAAAAGACCCAGTCTGACAAGGACTAGAGGAACCCCTTTCCTATTTAGATTCTTATTTTTGGTCTTTTACTTCTTTTAGGACTCTTAGGTGCTTTTAAGACTAAATAAGTGTTATTATTATTTATTAAGGATGAATGAAATTAGTGGATTATTTCCTTTTTTGTTCTTCCTTTTTTTTACTTATTTATGCTTAAGATGCACCATCTTGTTGCCTTTTTAAGGCTCTTTTGTAAAATCCTAACAGTGGTATCAGAGCATCACTTTTGAGAAACCATGTCGACCAGCCAAACTGTCTTGGTGTATGCAGCAAAAGCTCATGCCTTTATTGAATCCGTTCAGGATCCTATTAGTCTGAAATTAGTTCGAACAGTGAAGATGCTTAATAAGTCCTTTGATGATCTTAAGAAAAACATGGATTGTCTCAGGAGTATGGTAGATAAGAGGTTGGGCAGGCTAGACAAAGTGATCACAGAGCTACTGCTGCGGTGCCAAGCTCCTCCTCAACACAAACTGACTACCAAATAGGGTGGCCTTTGCTCTTTTGTCTGTTTCTGAAGCCAACCAACCTAGCCATAAATTGGTCACCAATAGATATGGGATTGGCGGGGTCCCACCGGCCTACCTAGGTAGGTGATAACCTCCCTCTCACCCGACCGAGTTGCCAACCGACTGTTAACTATCCAGTGGGTCACTGTCGATAACCACTGATAGGCGGCAACCTTGGCCGACTACTTCTGGTCTGTTTGCATCCCTTCTCTAGCAAGAAATTCATACCTATTTCAATATCTCATGTCCAAGATCTCAGCATTTCTATCAAGCACAAACTGTATAGAAGTTACCCAAAAAAGATCAATATGATGGGGCAAAAAAAATCATATGTCCATCTTCTACACCAACATGACAAAGATATACATTATCAAAAATATAAAAAGGCCCAATGTTTTACACAACACTGCAATTGTAGGAGAAAATAACATTAATTCTATAATTTTTCATAGAAAAACACTCAAACATTTCACCAACAACACTCAAGCTTTCCCTAAAAAATCCTCTTTGTTCTATTTCCCACCATTGCTTCAGTATCAATTGTGCTTGGGCAGATTGCTTGGCAAATTTGTGATGAAATGCTAGAGCTATTTCCAAGTATAAATACCCTAGACAATATTGCATGAAATAATTGCAATTTCTTCACGCTTTAGTATGATACAATTGTCAAGAACCCAAACTGATCCAACAATATACCATTCAAGAGAGCACATGATACCAAGTGGCCAATCTTCTCAACTATGATACATGAGGAAAATTCAACTCATGATGTTTTAAATCTCCCTGCAAACTATCTTGCATGATCCTATTATGTTGACAACATCAGACAATTTTTCAAGCAGGCCTTCAAGAGCAGGACTATCTCTATCACATGCCAACTTTGACAAAGCACAAGAGATCTAGAATTCTCTAACTCAGTAATAGATGTTGATGAGATGAGTGGAATAACTTCTTTTTCCCACTCACACACCCTCACACCATAAGACCTTGTTAGGGAACACAAAACATATGATACTTGAAAAAACAAAATAGGCATGGTAGAACAAACAAGATACATGAAAAATGAACACAACAAATTTATTAGTCACAGATAAAGAGAGAAAGAGGTCTCTGAAGAAAGCCGGGGCAACCTTTATTCAATCAAAACATAACAAATATCAGTGATTGTAGCTACCTCATGATCATTCCTATCATGAGCAACATCACATCTTTAAACTACTCTCCCAAATATCGGTATTTGCAGACCTAGTTTAGGCATATGATCTATGTAAATTACAAATTAAGGATGGTCATCAATTTATAGAAGGGGCTATCAAAGTAAATATTGATGCTTGTAAACCTGTCAAATCTGCAATTGTTTGAGCATTTTTGTGAGGGCAAGATTACATCTTGAAACTTGGGATTATTTTCTTGAAGGGTTGATTTGTCTACATTCAAATGGTTCAATGACCTAAAGCCTTAGTTTTTTTTTTCTTTTTTGCTATATCCTAGGATCGTCTATCACCCCAACCAGGTATATGACTGGTTCAATAGGCTGGTCCAACTATAACTTTTAAGAACACTATTGTGTGCATGCACACATAGAAAGACATATTTGACAAACTAAAATAAAATATTCATAAAATAAACCTCTTAAATTTGAGATGTTGAAAGTGCCTCAGTAATCGAGGCTATCAGAATTGTAGTGATGCTTCAACCTCTAGGAAGAACTACATTGTCTATTATAGAGCGACATCCCTTCCCATTAACAAAACTTGCAAGATGAAAAACATCTAACATTAATGTCAAGATGAAATTGCAGGCTTCATTGTAACTGTAACAACTATGATTTTCTTTATTTTAAATTATTATGAAATTAAGACTCAAGTTATAAAAAAAATTGCAAGAATAATCATAAAATTTAAAATATATGGACTGAACAAGAAAATAAATTATTTATGTATATATTTAGACTTTTGATCTTGAATGTGTTAGGTACGGATTCAAACTTGAGTTTGGATCCAATATTTTTTTAGACCTGGTGTTTGGATATGAATCTTTAAATTGGTTTTAGATTTGGTTCTTTTTGTTTGGTTCTTAGATCCAACCCAACTAGGTATTTAGATTTGGATCAGTTTTAGATTTATATCAAGTTTTAGATCTGGATTGAGTTTTGGATCTAGTTCAATTTTATTTTAAACTCAAGTGGGATCCACTCCAAACCTTAGAGAGTCTTTTTAAAGCCCTAGAAGGCTCTAGAGAGGGTGGGATGCCCCTCTCTAGTAGCGCCATAATTAATTACATTAATTAGTAATTAAGTATGATTAAATTAGTAGTTAAGTAAATTAATTACATAATTAATTTAAGAGATTAATTAGTATAATCTTAATTAGACTCTTAGAGATCAGCCCTAGACGGAATACCATTAGGGTTGGAACTCATAGGAGGGGGACGCCCCCCCCCCCCCCCCCTTGTTGGGTTTCTATTATAAAAAAAGAGAGGCAAGTCTCCTTAGTATTCTTTTCTTCTTTCTTCTTCTTCCTCTTCTTTCTTTCTTATTGAAGCTTTTTTAGAATCTATTGAAGTTCTTCTAAGGTTCTAAGATGAGAGACAAAGGTCGATCTATGTTTGAGAACCCGATTAAGGTAGGTACATCAATCGCGTAGGCATCGATTTTTTCAAATGCATGAAATATACGTAGGACAATTTTTAGATATAAACTAATGATGGATCAGACCTTGAAACACTACTCTAAGATTTATTTTCAATCTAGAGAACACTTTTTTATGGATCTATGTTACCAAAGAATAAAAAAGAAAAATGGTTTTTGAAACAAGACAATTTTGGAGCTTCTAAAGAAGAAAAAATGTTTTGGAGAAAGTTTCTTTATTGTTCTTTGTTAGATCTTATTTTTTTCAACATGTTTATTATGTAAATCTTAGTTTATATTAATGAGATATATATTTTATAAGTTTTGAAATTTTGTTATATGATTGAATCCATGTTATTGCATGCGAAAGATTGTTTTAAAGAAAGTTTTGGCAAAAACGTTTTTAGGGTTTTGATGTTTTTGATAAAGAAAGTTGATCCAAGCATATATGATGGATTATTTCATGTTTAGCATGATTAAACATCATGTTAATGTATAAAGATTTCATATTCTCATGATTGTTTGGGGTTTATTATGATTCTTACATAGATGTAATCTTATTTGAGCTATTTCTTAATGGTTTTGTGATTCTTGAATGGTGTATGTTATTGTTTTAGCAAGATTAGCATATATCTAAGCAAATATTTATTGTATGAGGATGTAAACATGTTTGAAATTTCAAAAATCATGATTGTATAGATTTTTATCTTAAATCTTGTTCTTGCTTGATGGATCTTGCATGAGTTTGAATCTTGGTTTTTTTGTCCTTATTTTTTATCCTAACTTGTTCCAGAAAAAAATGAATAACTCTATAAAAATAAAGTCAATAAATTAAAATAAAAATACTAAAGCGTTCTACACACCTAGGGCTTGAATTTAGAATCTTGAATTTCTTCGTTTGGAGCAGTATTGAGGTTAAAACGTCTGTTTCAACAGAGTACTGGTTTTCTGCTCTGTCTACAAGACTGTTTTGACTCATGATTTTCTTGGTTCTAAAGACCCAATCAAGATTGATCAAAATAAATTGAGAAAAAATTAAATGAAAGGTAATAGATATAAGAAGATCTTGTAAAAAGGGTTTTGTAAAAAGATTTTTATGTAGGCCTGGAGAAATTCTCCAAGCTGGGATAAATTTTTCCAGACTACAAAATTTGGCTTATATTTTTCTTGAACAAAATTTAGTCCAAGAATTTTCATGATTTAATTATAATGAATTTTTCAGTTTCGTTTTTTGGACTGTTTTCATGAGAAATAGGGGCATTGCCAATAAGATTGAAAAGGTGTAATTCAGTTTTATAATTTTCTATGGGTTTTCCCAAAATGGGTTAACAGGAATCCGAATTTACATATTATGACATGTATAGATGTTTAAGTGTATTTTATATTATGTAGCATGGTTATTGATGTTTATCTTAAAATTTGAGTTGATATGCATGCAAATTGAATATGTTCCATGTTATTCTTGATTTATAATCATTCATATGACATGCATGTTAATGAGCATTGAATATTATAAGGCATAATCAGTGTAAAGCAAATTGTTACACATGTTGTTGCTTGTTTAAGAATGATCCTGAATTGCATATAGTTGCAGTCTTTATGTATGCATGTGGACATATGACATGATGATAATAATGTGTGATATGAGCATATATGTGGCTCAGGTGTGAGTCTGGGTTCGGTGAAACTTATGGGTGTCTGTGGTGCACCAAAGACAAAAAAAATATGCATCCACATAATCACCTCGTGGAAGCTATGCCCACAATGTTAATCGTGAGAACTCGATGGGTCAAAAATAGACTTGCTTATGGAATCTCTAGTGGAGAGATTGGGCTGGTGAGCCTGAGTGTGTCTGCGGTGAGCACATGTAATTTAATTTATTAGCCTAATAATTAAATAATACCCGTGACCCATTCAGAGTAGTCCTTTGGACTATGAGCCACTTTGGAAAAAATGAGGGTACACACAATCGGGTGACCGTTGTATTATTTTGGAGAGCGACGACGTCGCCTGGTCTCCTGTCTCCTGTCATAGGGGGGCGAACTACTATGTATCATAGGTGGTAGGTCTAAAACCTCTACAGAGTAGGAGTTGATTTTGTGCAGGACCACTAGGGGTCTCTCTCGGTTAAGGATCGGTCCATTGGGACCTCGGTGAGAGGTTGACAGGTTATTTCAGTTCAATGAGGTTAATAAAATACATGGCATAATATACCTCTCATTGGATTGGTTGAATCAAAGTTAGAAACTCGAAAGTGTACCATCAGGCATGAGAAAAGTGGCACATAAGAAATCCAAATAGAATCATTTTAATATTTTAGTTGGTGCATAAATTATTATTTTATTGACATGATGCATTGTACTATGTTTATTTTTAAAATATAAATGCGAGCATGATTAGTTATGTAAATGTGAGTTATGCTTAATTATGATATTGTGATGTTGCATGTCTTAGATGTTATCTGTAAATGTACCAATGTTTATTTTTGTGATGGAAATACTTGTGTTTATATGTTTTGGTGATTACCTATTGAGACAGTGAACTTATGCCTCGACTTACAATATTTCAGGTAATGAGTAGGCTAGAGGGTGATGATTGTAGGCTTAGAGTGGCGCCAAGAGGGTCACTGTTCTTTATATCTTTGCGGGGACTTAATATTTTATTATTTGTTTATTTGATTAAGTCCTCCTAACTCTGATAATACTTGAGGCTAGTACTTGATTTATTTAAATGCAAACTATGGTTTGATTTAGTTATTCTAGTCTTTTACGTATGTGTTGTATCTTTAACCCGCTCAAAGCTTGAACCATATTAAAAAAGAGTTTCTATTGTGTTTCTTGAAAATCATGTAAAAGGATTTAAAAAAAAAGGGGTGTTACAATAATGATAAAAAAAGGTCATGGTCAGATTTATAGAAATAATTGAGAAATCTGTATTTTAAACACAATCTGAAAAAAAATTAAAGGAACTACCTACAAAACTGATACATCACATCAGTTGCAAAGGCTAGTGAATTTCACAAACATATCAAGTAGATAAAGGCATAAAGAATTCCATCGCCAATGGTTTCACTATTTTTTTCAATAATCCAAGAGAAAAACACTCAATCACCGACCACACATTGGCTGACCTCTGGTTGGTAAAACCTTTGAGGTTCCCCTACCCACCGGGGAGTACAACTAGCTTTGATCTTAGTATACAATAAAAAACTAGGGAAAGAAAGAAGACGAGATCAAGTTTGAGAAAGAAAAAAGTTTATAATGGTTTTAGTTTCTTTCTTTGGCAACTAATCTATCGTTTTCCCTTTTTTAGACTTCGCAAGCATACCTTGCAAAATTTAAAACTAATTCTTTTGTCTTCTTCTCTCAAGACAATAATAAAATCCACCCACAGACATTCTGACATGAAATTCAACTTTAGAATACATCAAAACAAATTATGTTCCATCACCAACATGGTTATCATAAAAAAAAATCAAATTATTAAGCATTATGAATTGAATATATTACAGCTACAATCATGATATGAAACATTGTGAAAAGGAATTTAGCAAGTGGCATGGAAATGGCGAAACAACTTTTAACAACAGAATAATCATCATATTATAATAAAGAAATGACATGTCCAATGCTCTGTCGACAACACCCTCGTTTAGGGGCTTTGGTGAGAGTTTCAACAGAGAGCGAACATGAGGTGGAGAGAGGAGTGGGAGGTGGTGGATTCAATGAGGGTTCCAGTAGAGAAGGGGATAGCGTGTGGTTGTGGGTGGGTTTGATTGTAGCTCCAGTAGAGAGACAAGGAGAGGGGGATAGCATCTAGCTTTGGGTGGGTTTGATTAAGGATTCAACATAAAGAGGATAGGAGGGGGGTAGTACAATGTCTGTGGGTGGGTTAGACATGGAGTTTCGAGAAGAGTGGGTTGGCCATCATCTAGCATGTCAACCAAAGTCGGTCGAGATCGTCTGATGTTGGTGTGTGTGTGTGTGTGTATATATATATATATATATATATATATATATAAAGAGAGAGAGGTAAAAGAATTATTTATGCACAAATAAAATAAAAGAACACAATAGGATTTACATGGTTTGGTCTGAAATTGACCTACGTTCATGAACCCTACTCTCTCTTATGACTTTTCTTCTTGAGAGTAGGTTTAATTGTAGCATACAACTGTAGTTGGGCAAGATCCTCTACAATTCTCATCTTGCCAATTTTATAGGGATTTAATTACATTAAAAAATGTATTTAGTCTCTCAACTGAACCTAGATGATGGACACATCTAACCTAGTTTTCATTTTCATTAAGATTCTCACATTTGGTAGAATTGTCACCTTCTTCCTTGATTTCAGCAGTTGGACTCTTGCTATATTGGTCTGTGTAACATTTGTCAGGTCCACCAACATGTTTGGCATATTTATCTCTAACATGCACCCGCAAGTTCAACGGAGCTAAGACCACATTGAGCTTGGTACACAAAAATTTGAATTTGTCAGTGGATAATGGTTTGGTAAAAATATATGCTTTCTGATCCTTGGTTGGTATATATTTTACTTAAAGTTGACCTTTTGCAATTCTCTCAATAGGTTTGCCTCTATTGTGGAAAATAAAATGAGCTGCCAGATAAGATGCTCAAATATTATCACACCATAGAGTAGGTAGGCTTGAAGAGAGAATACCCAATTCTTGAAGAAGGTTTTGAATCCACATTATTTCTACAACGACATTGGCTAAGGCTCTATATTCTGATTCAATATTGGATCTTGAGATTTTTGCTTGCTTTTTGGTGCTCCATGATACCAAGCTTTTTCTAATAAAAATGGAGTAACCACCTGTAGATCTTTTGTTATCTGGGCAACCTGCCCAATCTGCGTCTGAGTAGGCTGAAACATTCATGTCTTTTGTAGCTGAGAGAATAATTTTATAATTGAGAGTTCCTTTCAAATATTGAAGGATAAGTTTCACAACACTCCACTGAATGTTAGTGGGAGTATACATATATTGGAAAACTTTATTAACTACAAATAAAATGTCAGGTCTAGTCATTGTAGCATACTAAAGCGTGTCAACAACACTCCTGTATAAGGATGGATCTTTGAACAATAATCTAGACTCAATAGAGAGATGAGGAGTGGGTGTTGAAACAAGTCTATCCCCTTGCAAAGACACACAATTGATCAAACTCAAGAGATACTTTTGTTGAGAAAGAGCCAAGGTGTCTTTGGATCTGGTAGTTTCATTGCCCAAGAAGTAGTGAATTTGGCCTTAGATCTTTAATGGAAAATTTTGTTCCAAGTTTTGAAATCAATTTTTCAATGTGATGTGTGGAACTACTTGTGATAATTATATCATCTACATAAACTAGGATAAAAGTTGTCACCTCATTAGTCTTATACACAAATAATAATGTATCCATTTTGGCTCCAACAAATCCTAATGAAAGCAAGTATGAACATAGTCGAGAGAACCAAGCTCGTGTGGCTTGTTTTAAACCATGAAGAGCTCATTACAACTTGCAAACATGATTGAGAAACATTGGGCCTTGGAACCCTTGAGGTTGATCCATATAAACATCTTCAATGAGAAAGTCATAAAGAAATGCATTTTGAACATCCAACTATTTGATAACCCAATTGTTACTAATAGCCATAATCAAGACAATTCGAATAGTTATAGGTTTCATAACTGGACTAAAAGTTTCAAAGTAATCCAGTTCTTCAAGTTGATTGTACCCTTTTGCCACTAATCAAGTCTTATATCTTTTCAAGATTCCATCTACACTGCTTTTAATTTTGTAAATCTATTTACTCCTGACAACATGCTTAGTTGTTTCAGGTGGTACAAGAGTCCAAGTGTGGTTTCTCATCAATGCTTGATATTTTAAATTCATTGTCTCATGCCATTTAGAATATTGATAATCTTTTTTGAAAGAAATGGGTTCATGATCTTGGAGAGGAACTGAGAGAAAGGCTTCAGGTATTGAGTGACACGTGGCTTGGAAAACTTTGGGTTTTAAAGTCCCATCTTAGAACCTAGTTATCATGTGAGGTGTTATAGTTGGAGTAGGATTAACGACCTATGTGGGATTTAATGGTTCTTCTACATGTGAGAAGATAAGAGGTTGAGAAACATCATTGGGTAGGTTATCATCTAGAGGTGGTTGAGTATTAGAAGGTGATTCTAAGACAGTTTGAGAGTTTGACATATGGAGGGAGTTTGGACTAGATATAGGGGCAGAGATTCGTATGAGAATGAATATTGGAATTGAGTCCTTGAGTTTACTAGTTGGTTATAGGATAAGGTTTTGAAAGGAAAACATGTCTCATCAAAGATGACATATCGAGAGATATAAATTTTGTTATTCTTTGGGTCCATACAATAGTATCCATGATGGCATGGAGCATATCCAAGAAAAATGCACTTTGTTGAGTTGTACTCAAGTTTATGATGTCTGTACGGTACCAAGCATGGACAACAATCACTTCCAAAAACCTTTAAAAATTGATAATTAGGTTTTGTTTTACGAAGAACCTCTATATGAGTTTTAAAACTCAATTTTTTTTATGGAGTGTGATTTATCATATACACAGTTGTGGAAAAGGCGTATGACCAAAATTTTGATGGGACCCCTTCTTGAGCCTTCATAGATAAACCAGAATCAACAACATGCCGAGGCTTTCATTCATCCGGCCCATTTTGTTCATGGGTATGAGGGCATAAAATTCTATGCCCGATTCCACATTCTACAAGATATTTTGATAGACTTTGAAATTCACCTCCCCAATCCAAATTGAGGTATTTTATTTTAAAACACGTAATATTTTCAATATGGGTTTTAAATCTTTGGAAGGCAATCATAACATCTGATTTATTTTTCAAGAAGTAGATCCATACATATTTAAAGTAAGCATCAATAAAAATAACATAATATCTAAACCCATCTGCACATAAAATAGGGGTTGGTACCCAAATGTCTGAGTAAACAATTTCAAGAAGATAAAGCACAACTTTAGATCTTCCTAGGAATGAAAGACTATGACTCTTCTCTTGTTGACATGATTCACACAAATTATTCAAAAAAATATTGTCATATGAAATCTCAAAATCATTGAGAATATGTTGAACTAGGATGCCCTAACCTATGATGTCAAGTATCAAGAGAAACTCGTTCACCACTTAGAGCCTCTTTATTCCTGACTTGATTACTTGCCTAATGCTTGTTTAGTTGTTAGAGACCAACGTTGTTCCTTGAGGAACTTCTTCCTTATATGTTGATCCTTTACACACCAAAAATAACTGTGAAACTCAAAGAATGTCATTGTCTTTAGAAAACTTCTGAGCTGATATCAAATTCCTAGTCATCTTTGGAACATGCAAAACATCTTTTATAACTAATTGATTTGAAAAATTAAATGAACCAATATGACTAATGTTCAAACCTGTTTCATCTTTGATCTTATGCCATCTGTACCCGTGTAATCTAAATGTATAGACAAATTGTTGATATTGTTAGTGATATGGTGAGTGACTCCTGAATCTAGGTACCAATTGTCATCAAAGAACTGATGTCCCTGACCATTCATTGGAGTGGCTATGTAGGCTTGAGGAGGACCCAATTTCTCTTGAAGTAAGCTTGTGTATTGATAGCATGTTTTAGCAAGATGCCTTAGTCTTTCACAAACTTGACATATAGGACGTGGGCGATTGTTTTGGTTATTGAATCTTCCACACACACAGTACCTACCTTGAAAGCCACCACGATCACCTCTTCCTCTATTTCCATTTTTTTTCTGGATTGAAGTTGGGTTTTGACGCCATATTTGTAGCTGGACTAACATTATCTCTTCACTTTCATTGAAACGAGCTTCTTGAATAAGAAGCATACCTTGAAGATCATTTAATGAAACTGGGTCAACACACATCTCGATGGAGGTTTTAAAAGCCAAGTACTCATTGGGAAGACCTTTCAAAATCTGCATTATCATGTCATCCTCTTCTACTAGTTTTGATGCAATGGTCAGTTAATGAGCATTGGATTTTATATTTTGAAAATACTCATTTATGGATCAGGACCCTTTTTTGATATCATGAAATAGTGATTTTAGTTGCATCACTCTGGATAGTGTGCAGCACATGACACTTTTATCGCATTCCAAACATCATATGATGATGACAAACTCACTATTTGACTATGTATTTACTCAGTCAGAGATGACAAGATCCAACTCAAAAGGGTTTGATCACGCCTTAACCAATCCATGTACTCTGGATTAATATCATTTGATCCTTCTATAAATTTTGATGAAGCAGGTTTGCTTCCATCAACAAATCCCATGAGATCAAACGAGATCAAAATGAATGTAAACTAAGACACACGGATCAAGTAGTTATCTGATGTTAACTTAATTGAAAGAAGATGATGTAAAGCATTAGAAGGATGTAAGATGGTCTGAAAGGAGTTCATACCCGAGGATCCTGAAGACCTTGACACTGCTGCTGATGATGATAAGCTTGCTGTTAGACTGAAACCAGATGAAAGAATCGGCAGAATGAGAAAACTCAACACACAAAAGATGCCAACAGTAGGTCAACTTCACAAACGAGATCAAAGATGTCGATGGAGGAGAAATGAGCTCGAAAAACTTTAATGGGGTCGTCCGAGATCGCCTCCCCAGTGACAGGGCAAAACCAAAGAAACGGTTATGTAAAACAGTAAAACACATGGGGAGTGCTACGTACCTGAGGCAGCCATGGGTACCGCGCTTGCCGAAAATCGAAGGTCGCTGAAGTAGAGAAAAAATGCTGAGCAAAGGGTGGTGATTGATTAGGCAAAGGGGGGATTTTCTGTTCAGCCGGGCTGCAGCCACCATAAGCACAGACTCCCTTAGGTATCCAGTGAGTAGACCTCTTCCCTCTTTTAGATTGCACACAGACACTTTTTCTTTGATTGAGGGTAATTCATGATACCCTATGATTTATAGGGCACAGGGTGGAAACAGTTTGCGTAACCGTTCCCCCTGATCCTGTGCTGATTTATCAAAAGGATCACCTCGCATGTGGGGATGTATCCATATTTTGGATAACCACCACTACTTTAGTGGTGGTTAATCCAACATTCTCCCACTTGATCTGACGATAAACCCTTTAACCAGAAAACCTTATGAGAATACCTTGATAAATAGAATGACCTTTTTATTCTATTCTATAGGTCCTTAGTTAAATTTCTAATCCTTATGAGATTAACAAAAAAAAATGAGAATCAATAACTGAAAGTGATCACTTTATTTATATGCATATGTCAAAAAGAGTTTAACAAGCCCATCCTCATTACATGTTCGGAATATAATCCTGGTGCTAGCCCTTTAGTAAGAGGATCAACGATCATCTCTTTGGTACCAATATTAACAATATGCACTAAATGATTCTCTGTCCTTTCTTTAACAACAAAATACTCCAATTCTATATGCTTACATGACGTAGTACTTTTGTTGTTGTTCGAAAAAGACACTGCAACTTCATTATCACAGTAGACCTTTAGTGGCTTCCCAATGGAATCAACTACCTTTAACTGTGATATGAAGTTTTTTAACCATATAGCCTGCGAGGTAGTCTCGTACAATGCTATGAATTCTGCTTCCATGGTGTGGGCAACAATGGTCGTCTGCTTCCCACTCCTCAAAGAGATCGCACCCCCACCAAGTAAGAAGATGCACCCAATAGTAGACTTTTTACTATCAAGTCATCCTCCTAAGTTCGCATCTAGTAGCCAATGACCTTGAGGTGATCAACTTTATGATACGTCAACATATAGTTTTTTGTCCCTTGCAAGTACCGCAAGACTTTCTTGGCAGACTTCCAATGGGGTAAACCTGGGTTAGACTGAAATCTACCAAGAACCCCTACTGCAAAAGAAATATCTGGTCGAGAACATGTCTACGCGTACTGCAAGCTGCCAACAACTGATGCATATGGATAATCACTCATCTGTGCTTTGTCAATATCGTCCTATGGACAATCCTTTAGGCGCAGCTTGTCACCTTTTGATATGGGTATTGAACTAGGAGAACAATTCTCCATCCCATATCGCTTTAACACCTTATCTATATAGGATCTCTGGGAGAGGCTATAAAACTTTTTGCTATGTCTCGACGGATCTCAATGCCAAGAACATAAGTAGCCTCACCTATATTTTTCATATCAAAATATAATGCAAGAAACTGTTTTGTCTCTGAAAGCAACTTTATATCGTTGGTTGCAAGTAAAATGTCATCCACATACAACATCAATATAATGAACTTACTCCCACTTTCCTTAAGGTATATACATTGATCAATAATGTTTTCTGTAAACCCGAAAGTCACAATAACTTGAGAAAATTTAATATATCACTGTCGAGAGGCTTGCTTAAGTCCATATATTGATTTGTTGAACTTACAAATCAGACAATCACTTTTAGAGAAACCAAGAGGTTGATCTATATATACCTCTTCATTCAGATCCTCATTGAGAAACTCACTGTCGAGAGGCTTGCTTAAGTCCATATATTGATTTGTTGAACTTACAAATCAGACAATCACTTTTAGAGAAACCAAGAGGTTGATCTATATATACCTCTTCATTCAGATCCTCATTGAGAAACGTTGTTTTCACATCTATCTGGTGTAGCTCTAAGTCATAATGAGCTACAAGGGCCAAAATTATCCTCATTGACTCTTTAGTTGAGACAGAAGAAAATGCCTCATTGTAGTCAATGCCCTCTATCTTGGGTGAATCTTTTAGCAACCAATCTTGCTTTATGTCTCTCTATGTTACCTTTGGAGTCCTTTTTGGTCTTAAAGACCCATTTACACCCTACGGGCTTTACTCCCTTAGGTAACTCGCCAAGATCCCATACTTGATTTTTAGCCATAAAGTCTAACTCTTCTTTCATGACTTCTATCCAGTGTGTAGATTATTTGCTTTTCACAGCTTTCATAAAAGTCAATGGGTCATCATCCATATCTATGAAATCACCAGGCTTCTGAAGGTACACCACATAATCAGGATGTATGGAAGATCTTCTAATTCTCGTGGATCTCCAAACAGGTTATTCTTCAGGTTCAGATTGAACCTGATCATCCTGTTCGTGCTTTTCTGCAATGTCCACAATAGGTTCACTTTGGATTTGTGCATCAATAACCAAATGATCAACCACATCATCATTAGAAATAATAATACAGTATCTTTCAGTGTTTTCCTTAACAGGTGACAAAACTGGATCCTGTACTTAATCAAAACCAAGGTTTTGAAGTGCACTTAATCCAATTGAACCATCTTCTAGGAATTTTGCCTTATCCGTTTCAACAATCTATGGTGAATGAGATGGGCAATAAAACCTGTACCCTTTTGATCTCTCTGGATAACCAATGAAATATCCACTGGTTGTTCTTGGATCAAAGGCTTTAATGTGGGGGTTATACAACTTAGCCTCTGCAGAACATCCCCATATGTGCATATAAGACAAAGATGGTTTCCTACCTGTCCACAACTCATAAGGAGTTTTAGGCACAAATTTCGTAAGAACCTTATTCAAAATATGTATAGCAATCCTTAAGGGTATGTTTGATGCGCTGTTCTCAACATGATTTGGATGAAAATTATGCTAAGAACGATGATTTTCGACAAATGTTGGATGCGACGGATGACGTTCCGCCCGTCCATCGCGTTCTTATAAGTATGCTATTTTCGTTCCACCCTCTTCCCTGTTACAAAAATAATAGGAATGAAAGGAACAAAAATTTCTCGATGGGCGCACCCGTAAGCTCTTGGTTCTTATCGGATCCTGAGTTCTCCTTCGCCATCTATGCCTCCTCTTCCATCGCCCTACTGCGGGCCGAGCCTGGCGAAGTCAAACCCGATGGCATACGCTGGTGTCCCATTGAACTTGAAGAGCCTGTAGTTCTTCTCCGACGTCGGCCCGGGCTTCAGGTTCTCGTTGAACAGGGCAAACACGTACACCTCCAGCCCCACATTCGGCCGCTTCGGCATCCCCCTTTGCTCCCCCTTCGACGACCACCCCGTCTCCGACACCTTTACCCTCAGATTCCCCTTCCCCTCTGCCTCTAGTGTGACATACACGACGTCGATTTGGGTGAACAACATGTTATCATAGTGAAGCTCGGTGCTGGGGTCCAAGATTCTGGCATTCTCACAGAAAATGACGTAGTCAAGGGAGATGTGCTTCGGGTTCAACATGTAGGCGAAGAACGGGTAGGCATTGATCAGGAACGACGATCCGGTCCGCCCGTGGAACCCTAGTAGAGACTGAACCGCTCTGGCAAGATCTCGCCAGAATCGGCTACTCGACAGCGGGTAGGATGATTCAGAATGACGAGCGAGTGCGTCGTCGTCACCTCCACCTTATCCCCCAACCCTAGGGTTTGCAGAGCGACATAAATGTTCTGCATCATCGGAACGAGGCACCCAGCCAATGACGAGTTGTTTTCGGTGAGCACCTCGTTCCTGATGGTTATGTAACCGATCCAACGACGAGAGGTTGTTCGCCACCTGCCCGTAGTTGATGCCCACCGGCGGTGATGTGCTCGCCAGAAAAATGGCACATGCACGCAGAGAATCAAACCGAGCGGTGTAAAAATCATTAGAATCTCCCATCTCCGGCAAGCATTGCCGAAATTTCTGCTAGCAGTTTTCTATCGCCGACGATGGCCAATGTCGACGATGGCTGACCGTTGACAGCTGCCATCGCCGATACCAGTGTGGTCGGCTGCAACAAGGGGGTTAGCAGGGACAGGGGGTGAAACCCCATTTTCACAGCTTCCACTGCTGCAGTTGTCGGTGGTCAACCTTGAGAAACTGAACGGGTTCCACTGTAGATTGCTACAGTGTAATCCGACCTAGGGGAAGATCATCATCAAACAAGAGACAATTGGAACATATCATTTGAGTATGGTTCAAACAAACGTTAGACTTAGAACAATTGTTACAGAATGAACAAAACCAATGCCCTGTTCTGTTCTTTTTGTTCATTTCGTCCAACCTTGGATAACCCATCAAACATACCCTAAGGCTTCACCCCACAACTTCATGGGAAGTGTTGAATAATTCAACATGACCTTGACCATTTCTTTAAGCGCACGATTTCTCCTTTCAGCTACACCATTCTGATAGGCATTACCAAGCATGGTATATTGAGGCACAATGCCTTCCTCTTTGAGAAATCATGCTAATGGTCCTTCCCTTTGCTCCATCTCAGTAAACCTACCATAATATTCACCACCTCTATCAGACCTGACTATTTTAATAACTTTATCGGTTTATTTCTCTACTTCTTTCTTAAATTCCTTGAACATCTGAAAAACATAAGATTTTTCAAAGATCAAGTAGAGATACATATACTGAGAATAGTCATCAATAAATGTAATAAAATATTTTTTGTCTGTGTAACAGGGGGTAAAAAGTCCACATACATCTGTGTGAACTATCTCTAATATCTCACTATTGCGTTTGGCACCCTCTTTATATGTATTTATATGCTTAGCCTTTATGCAATCAACACATGGGTCATTATCGATAAAATATAGAGATTTCAAGATTCCTTCATTTACGAGTCTCTTTGTTCTCTTTTTAGAGATATGACCCAACCTTCGATGCCAAAACATATAAGATTTATCATTTATCAAGCTACGTTTATTTTCAACCAATGCGTATTCAAAAGTTAGGGACTCCTGAGTTTGGATCTTCACGTTCAATCTATACAAACCATCATAAACTGATGCAGAACCAATTTCAGTTGAATTTCTATAAATGAACAATTTAGAATTTTCAAACTTAAAACAATATCCAATTTCAAAATTGAAATTAAGTTTCTACTATATGATGGAATATAAAAGACATCGTGAAGATCCAAAAATACCCCTATATCTAGAATAATCCTGCAGGTTCCAACACCCTTTACATGTGAACGCATCTTGTTTCCCGAATAGATGCTCTTCTCATGCATTGTTGGTTCCCTTCTGCTCAGGAACAATTGTACACAATCGGAAATATGAATAGTAGCACCAGAATCAATCCACTAGTTATTTTCAAGAATTTGTAATAAATTACATTCATGAAAAATAAATGACAAATTACCTCTCTTTTCCAACCACTTTTTGTACTTTATGCAATCTATCTTCTTGTGTCCCTTCTTCATGCAAAAGAAGCACTTTATGGGATCAGAGTCAGATTGTTTGCCTTGGGATGTCTTATCCTCTGTTGGCTTCTTCCTAGCATTTCTCTTAAATGCATTTTCCTTGGTCCTACCTTGGATGCATGAGAAGTCATATGTGCACTCTGCACCTTCTCTCCATTCAACCCCTCTTCTTCTTCAACACACTTGGACATAAGTTCATTGAACATCCATTCATCATTATGTGTGTTGTAAAAGATTTTGAAAGGTTCGTACGCCAATGGTAAGGACGCTAGAACTAAATGCACTAGGAAAGAATCAGAGATAGTGAGCTTCATGTCATTTAGCTGAGATATTATGTTCTTCATCTCCAAAATATGCTGACGAATGTTTCTCCCTCCAGTATATTTCATAGATATGAGTTTAGACATCAGGGTACTGACTCTGGCCTTATTTGAACTCACAAATTATGCTTCAATAACACTTAAAAACTCTCTAAATGTCCTGCATTGTGGTATGACACTACGAATATTCTTAGCCACCTTAGATTGCAAAAGCAACATGCTAAGTCTATTCGAGCGCTCCCACTTCTCAAAAGCAGTTTTTTTTTATCAATAGTGCTTTGATCAGTTAGAGCAGCATGTTCTTCTATCCTTAGGGCTAGATCCAGATCCATATACCTTAATGTAAAAAGTACAGTTTCTTTCCAATCACTAAAATTTGATCCATTTAAAAAATGTATACAGCTAGAGCCATCTAAAATCACAGAACTAGAAACTGCACGACAAAAGACATGCATCAAGAAACATTCATACGAGACTAAAACTTTAATGGAAAAAGCAAAAGAATAAAGGCTCTTAATATGCTTATTTCCAGGCGAGTGAAGGGGGTCATCAGAGTCCTACTTTGGTAAGAGCTTTGACATGCGAAACCACTTCGCCTACCGACCATATTCGGTAAAACTAAGGTTCTTGTAAAGTTCGACCATCGACACAAGGTACCTTTGGATACACATGTGTGATGTATCTCGACACGTTTACCTTATTCTACCCTACTTAAATTTCAAACACGATAAAACTACCTTTTGGTCATTTATCGTTTCACGAATCTAAGTACAATGTTAATATTGGCTTAAACTGTATGATAGTGTTGAAATTCTTTGACGACATATGTGTATTCAGTCACTTTGGTGACGTGAATACACTAAGTCATCTAACTATCCTTAATGCCAATATTAAACAATCATTTATGCATGCATAATTTTAAATAAATGCATGAACAATAATAAAAGCCAAGCTTAAATGGGTAAAACCCTGGGTCCTCAAGGAGGAACCAGTATGAAACAACCCCGAACCTGTTATCCAAAGGTATGAACCGATTCTGAACCATATGAACCAGTGTCAAGTATGAACAAAGGTTCATAAAAACCCTATAATCGTATGTCAAAATCCTTGTATTTTCTTATATTTATGAAAACATGGTCTTAGCATCTCGGAATCGATAAAAAACGGCTCTAAACTGGTCTCGAAAGGGGGCGAATCAGTCCCTGATCCGGTTCAAGCCAAATAGTGCATGAACCCTTCTGGATCCGGGTCAGAACCAGTTCAAACTGGATTCGGGTCAGACCCGACTATAACTGGATCAGGGTCGAACCCGACTTGAACTAGATCAGGGTCGGACCCAGCTTGAACTGGATCCGGGTCAGACCCGACTTATAACCGGATCCGGGTCAGACCCGACTTATAACTGGATCCGGGTCTGACCCAAAAGGAAACCGTATTCGGGTCGGACCCGACAATAGCCGGATCCGAGTCAGACTCGACACTAGCCGAATTCGAGTCAGACTCAGAATGAACTTGATCAAACCCAATATCCAGACCCAATTTGACAGTTTTTATAAACAGAAACCCTCGGGTTTCTGTTTTTGATTTTAAACAGTGAAAGAAGGCGAAAAAAGGGGGGTTTCCCATTTACCTGTCGGCGACCGATGTCGCCTGACGGCGAGCCACCACACCAGCGGGCAACCCTCACGGAGCCTGGACTGGCGCAACATCTCTCCTCGCTCGATGGTAGAGGAAACAGGAAAACCCTTGTGTTGCATCGCCGGACAGATGTTGGCTGCGTCGTCGGATAGATGCCGGCCATAAGTCGGCATCATTCTGCGGCTGCCATCGACGACAGTTGATGCTTCTGCAGCCCAACGACCATAGGTAAAAACTTGAAACCTTTTTTTTTGTTCTGTCACCCTACGACGACAGTCGCCGATGCCGACAACCAACTGCAGTGTCGCCCCACAGCGACCTGCACAACCAGATGACCTGAACACACCCCGCGCAACGGATGCGGGGTGTGGGCCCATAACCCATTGTTGGGGTCGTTCGGGATCGCCTCTCATGTGATAGAGCAAAACCAGAGAAACTGTTATGTAAAACAGTAAAACACAGGGGGAGTGCTGCGTACCTGAGGCAGCCATGGGTACTGCGCTTGCCAGAAATCGGAGGTCGTTGGAGCAGAAGAAAAACGCTGAGCAGAGGGTGGTGATCGATTAGGCAAAGGGGGGATTTTCTGCTCAGTCGGGCTGCAGCCACTACGAGCGCATACTCCCTTAGGCAATCGGTGAGTAGACCTCTTCCCTCTTTTAGATCGCACACACACACTTTTTCTTTGATTGAGGGTAGCTCATGATACCCTCTGATTTATAGGGCACAGGGTGAGAACGGTTTGCATAACTGTTCCCCCTGATCCTATGCTGATTTATCGGAAGGATCACCTCGTATGTAGAGATGTATCCACATTGTGGATAACCACCACTACTTTAGTGGTGGTTAATCCAACACTGATACCATAAAAGAATTATTTATGCACAAAAAAAATATAAGAACACAATAAGATTTACATGGTTTGGTCTAGAATTGATCTAAGTCAACGAACCCTACTTTCTCTTACTACTTTTCTTCTTGAGAGTAGGTTTAATTTCATTATGATTTTATATAGCATACAACTGCAGTTGGGCAAGATCATCTACAATCCTCATCTTGCCTATTTTGTAGGGATTTGATTATATTAGAAAAAGTATTTGGTCTTTGAACCTAGATTTTGCAAATGTCTGACTCGGATTCTATTTTCATTGAGATTCTCACATTTGGTAGAATTGTAATCTTCTTCCTTGATTTCAGCAGTTGGACTCTTGCCATACTGATTTGTGTTACATTCGTCAGGTCCACCAACGTGTTTGGCATATTTATCTCTAGCAAGAGGAGGGCAGCAACGGGAGAGAGATAAAACCCGTAACAATGAACACACAAAGTGCAGTGTTATCGGACACTTTCGATGTTTTTTTTAGGAATTAGTCTAATTCCTGTTTTTCCGCCCAGGTCATTAGCCGTGACCACCGATAATGACCCTAAACCAACCAAAATCAACGAGTTTGACACCCGTTTGATGAGAATGACCCTAAACCAACCAAAATCAACGAGTTTGACACCCGTTTGATGAGAAGCCCATCCAATATATATATATATATATATATATATATATATATATATATATATATATATATATATATATATATATATATATAGAGAGAGAGAGAGAGAGAGAGAGAGAGAGAGAGAGAGAGAGGTGCTCGAACATGCTGGCCATCCATCCATCGTGTGCTTGATGGACGGCCAGCACAAAAAAATAAGGAACCAAGAATTCGTTGGTAGGGTTGGGAAACGAGAAGAACTGCTCGCTATTCAGCTGGACTCAGCTCAGCAAGCTGAGCTACAAGCCAGCTCGTTTACTTAAAAGATCTGAGCATGAACATGGCAAGCTCGGCTTGAATCGTGTAGGCTTGTTTTACATTTTAGGGGGGCATTTGACTCAGCATGATGGCGCTTGTCCTAAAGAGGCAGGTCGCACCCTGGGGGTGTGACTAGCACATCCCACGAAAAACCACTGCACAGGACAGCTGTGTCCTGCACAGCTTGCATTGTCCACACGTAATCAAACATGAGACAGCACAGGCAGGGACCAGTTGGTCCACGCCCAGGCACATTGTCCTGCACAGCTTACGTTGTCCGTGCATAATCAAACGCCCCGTGTATCAAACACACCGTTAGCGCTTAGGGGTGCTGTTTGCATCAATGCTGGATGCAACGATGGTCCAGGATACGTTTGTCACACTCCTAAGGTGCATCAAACTTGTCCAGACAGATGCAAGCGGTTGTTGCATGTTGCGTCCCACTTTGGTAGAACATCCACGTCCTGTGTTTGACGCGGGATGTGAGGCCCACACCAGATGTGACATCGGTCCCGACATACCTTTGCATCCCGCCGTTCAAACTACCCCTATAGCACAACAGGATACTGCCTATTAGCTTGGCCACGTAAGACAACCGGATGAGACAGTCGGGTCTCTGTACAGGAGCCTTGCATTGGGACGGAAACACCATTTCCATGTGTTGCAGAAATATAATTTTACCAAAATCTGGTATTGAGGATGGAGTTGCCAAAAACATCTGGTAAAGGGTGTTGAAATATGATGTTGGAGCTGTCAACTCCACTCCCAATGGAGTGTTTTGGCAACCCAATGCTCCCGAGAGCACTGAGGGAAACCACAACACACCTCTAATTCAGGGCTCCCAAACAACACCTAAAACTCGGCATCGAGCAGGTCCATACCTCGTCAAGTGATTATCTCAACCTGAATTCACCTCGTCATATCCCACTTTCAGACTTGATCAATAAAGTAAAAGCAGTCCCCCTCCACCAAACCCCGCACTGATCACTGAGCATCTTTGTCACATGGACACGGAAAAAGGACACGGGATACACTATTCTTGGGTAATTTCTTAAAAATTATATATAAAAAGACATGACACGAGAGTAAATTGGAAGAACCTGTGACATAGCTCATCACTTCCATTCTTTAATGAAATAAGCTAAGATGGTTAACAGCATGGTAGGGCCAAAATAGATTGCAGTGGATTGAATGTAACAACGCAAGAATCCTATGTTTTTTAGAAGACAGCTAGTCAACGTTCCTCTCGCATTTGCTGGAAGTTTGTTAGTGCTGCTTTTCCAACATAGTCAAGTACAAAGAAAGAAACGAAAAACAAAGCAAATACAGATAGTGTGCTTGTGAAATGTGAGCACCCATATTGCACCTAGAACTGAAAGAACAAACAAGTTAAACCACAGCATTTCTTGTCACAAAAAGAAAAAAAACTCAATCTCCTAGGCGTTGGTACATTGCATGTGCTATGTAGATTTTCAATATGCATCTGCACTATTTTCAACATAAACGATTATTGTATTTTTGATAACCTAAGGTTACAATCTATATTTACCCTTCTTGATCTACAGAAGGTACTGATTTTTATTTACAGTCATAATAACAGAATGAGCCCAGTGTTTCTCCACATATACAACCAATGATTCTGAAAATACCCCATCATTCACTAAAAGATAGAAAAGCTCCACACGTGAATGATCTAGCATGCTCTTCAGCTGACAAGAAGTCCATGATTTGTTTAATAGAATTATCATGTAGAACAACAATATCATGAGTATCTGCAGCTACAGTATAGGGCAGTTTCGATGGGACATTTCCACCTCTCACTTTATGTAGATTTCAATAAGATGGACTGAGACCTGGTTTTGAATTGTTTCCAATGAGGGTTTTTCGAAGATGAGACTTTCTTTGGGGGATAGGCAAGCCAAGATAACTCCCATATGATTCGAACCCGAGACCTTTCTGTTATGATAGCGAAATATAAGCATCCAGCTACCGATTTGACCCCTTGAAGATGAGACTTGCTACTTAATTTTACTGAAACCATAATAAACTGAAGAAAAGCTCACACCTAACACTAGGAATGGAGACTTGGAGAGCATTAGGGAAGAGATTTAACACACGCAAAGAACAAGAATTACATTGTGCAAATCAAGGCAATTCAAACCTTGGGTTTTCATGCCATGACCTCAGCTACGCAATGAGCCAATAAACAGATTAAAAACCTTGGGGGCAAAAGTCATGGTGACAACTAAATCTTGATGGCAACTTCTAAATACTTCCAGAGACATTCATAAAAGAAAAAACACAAACTGAAATGATGTCTGACTTCAGCGCTTGTCCCCATTGGCGGTGAAGGAAACTGGTTTTCTAAGTAGGGACTCTGAGAGAAAATGGTCTTTGCGTAGAAATAAAGCACTAGGTCTTAATTGATTTCCATTGTTGTTCCTAAACAACCTTCAGGATAGTTGCAAAGTGGATCGACAAGTTGTAAGAAGCCCCATGAGAGGGACACTTTTGATATGATATGGCGCTCCAAGGATAGACAGTTATAGCAACAATCAGTGACCCAAATGAATGCAAGTACCCAAAAGGCTGTCGGCTGTCCTGAGTAAAAGATCATGGATGGGAAGGTGGTGATCCTTGAAGTTAACTACTCTCATGTTAACAGAAAAGGTGAGGCAGATATGATTAAATCCGGAATAGGACTTCCCACATTTATGTCACATGTACTATGGATGTGGGAACAGGACACCATGTGGATACGCTAGGTACGACATGACAATTCTCAAAAATTAAGGCTCTGGACATTTTAACCAAGAGCAATAAAACATGAATATCATCTCAAGTACAAACTCCTGAACAAAATTTCTAAATCACTATAACTAAAAATATCAAATAATAAAACTAATTCAAAATTGTAATTTATGATATAAAAGAAAAAGAATGCAAGTGCATAAAATAAGTAATCAAGATGATAAAAGAAATTAGATAAAATTAATGACACAATGCTGACTATGTCCAACATTGGTCTGTGTATGAAATGTCCTTGTGTGTCGAGTGTTGTGTTGTGTCAACATGGGATATGCATGCTAAGTGAAGTGTTCGCTTGACATAATCCCACATCATCAACATGGCATGAAAAATATGCCTTACGAAAATCATATGATGATATCAAATAGGACTTCCCTACATAGTGGCACTTAGGATCCTCTCAGAAGAAAGTCCACATGAACTCGTTTGCTTGCTTCACCATCTGCCACATTTCTACACAAATTATTCACCATAAAAAGTCACCTCAACAAGGTGAACTACTTTCTTCCACATTGATGGAGAGATTCTTAGTCCTCTTCTCAACCAAGGAATGGAGTGAGCTGTTGGAAGGAATCAATTCTCAGGGGTCCCTCCCCACTCTAGCTGCCATATACATGGATGATAATTGATTCCCTCCTACTTGAGAAGCAACACTACAACAAGTGTGCAGAACTTGGCCTAACCTTTGGATCTTTAGATCTGAACAAGATTTTTCTGATAACCAGAAGTAAATATTCACGATTTTGATTTAACTTTGTGAAGATATTCCCTCCGTATATCTAACTTGAACGCATATTGAGCATTTACTCAAAATATAAACCTCCCAAAACCCACATAGAAAAATTTGGAAGATGGAATACACAAGACAATTACCATGGTCCTTCAAAGATCTCTCCCTAGCAAGAACAGTTTCCCTTATCAAATAACTCTTTTTTAGCCTATGAGCATATCACATCTTCCTCATCAGCATTCCCAAAAAAGTTGAGTCCCAATTGAAAGGAATTTTTCATAATTTGTTACGGTGAAGGTCCTCTTGACTCTGCCACTTCAATCTTAATTAGATGGACTAAGTTACTAAGGATATGTCAGTTGGTATGGAATTATGGATTCACTGGGCATTAAGCAACATGCACTTGGTTGTTTGTTGGTCTGAACTCTGACACCATCTGATTGTCATGGGTTTTTTCCACCATTATTTTCCATTGACAAACAATGCTTTTCTTCAACTCTGAACTAAGGAACTTATGATCCTCCAGTGAATGAGTTCATTAACTTGAACAAAACAGCTCTTTTGTTTATTAATTTCACAGCAGAAAAATCATTATCCCCATGAACTCTAATAATCAATGTTGTAAGTATCGTAGAGTACGGTACGGTACAATACATATTGCTATTATGGGCAAAAGCGATACGATACACACTCGATTGCAATACGAGTATGTATCGTATCCATATCATATGTATCGTATGATACACCTTTGGTGCACTTTAAAAAGGGCTGAAACTTGTTTTTTATTTTTTTGGTTTTAAAGACCACTTTAGGGTTGACTTCCTCATTTGTGTAGAGGGCAGTGTTATCAAAAACGCGCCTTGAGGCGCAAAAGGCACGCCTCGCCTTGAGGCGCGGCCCTTTGTACCTCAAGGCGCAAGCCTGAGGCACAAAAAAAAAGGTTTTTTACAACAAGACTTCTGAGATATAATCAAAAATATTTTTGTAGGTTAATCTCATATATTTTCCAGTTATTTCAGTTATGTAATTAGTTTCTTAGTATATTACTATATTTTAAGTTTTGTTGGTTAATCTTGTATATTTTTCAGTTATTTCAGTCATGTAATTAGTTTCTTAATATATTTTAACTTTTGTTGGTTAATCTCATATATTTTCCAGTTATGTAATCAGTTTTTTAGTTACTTTTATATGTTAATCTCATATTTTTTAGAATAATCTCATATATTTTAACTTTTGTAGGTTAATCTCATATATTTTTCAATTATTTCAGTTATGTAATCAGTTTCTTAGTATATTTTAACTTTTTTTGGTTAATCTTGTTACGAAAACCGCAAGCAAGAAACAACCGAAGGAAACAATAAACAAGAACGATCAAACCAAACACAACAAGGACACACAAATTTACGTGAAAAAACCTTCCCACAAATCCAAGAGAGAAAGTAAAAAACCACGGCCGCCCAGAGGAAAAACTTTATTGCTCTTTTTCGACAGTTACAAGAGAGAAAGAAAAGAAAGAATTTATACAAGGCAAGGGCGACAACCCTAAAGCTAAACAAGTCGAGTCTGATCCATAAGAAACCGGGTCTCAAACTTAAGCCCAAGAAAAATTTCTTCTTGGGGGGGGGGGGGGCGCTGCCCCCCTAAGACCCCCACCAGGGGCGGCCCCCCTGAACCCCCACCCGCTGAACGCGCAAAAACTCTGAATGAGGCTCCACAACTCATCAAATCTCATGTATTTTCCAGTTATTTAATCAGTTTTTAGTTACTTTTATATGTTAATCTCATATATTTTAACTTTTGTAGGTTAATCCCATATATTTTCCAGTTATTTCAGTTATGTAATCAGTTTCTTAGTATATTTTAACTTTTGTTGGTTAATCTCATATATTTTCCAGTTATGTAATCAGTTTTTAAGTTACTTTTACATGTTAATCTCATATTTTTTAGAATAATCTCATATATTTTAACTTTTGTAGGTTAATCTCATATATTTTTCAGTTATTTCAGTTATGTAATAAGTTTCTTAGTATATTTTAACTTTTTTTGGTTAATCTCATATATTTTCCAGTTATATAATCAGTTTTTAGTTACTTTTATATGTTAATCTCATATTTTTTAGTACCTATTTGAGATTTTTTATTTCTTATTGATTGTTATTTCATCAATAAAGCATTTCTTTATTTATTTGTATTTTTAGATATTTTTTTTATAATTTTTTTAAAGTTTTCAAATTTTTTTTTTGAGGCTTACGCTTTCGCCTCAGTTTTTGGTGGAGCGCCTCGCTACGCCTCAATGCTTTTCACAACACTGCATTAGATAATCCGGCATGGTAATGGGGCACTCAAGTAATGAGTGAGAGTCGATTGAAAATCGAGTGCAACTATCGTCATAATATTTTTTTATGTAATATGAAAGTATGAGTCTTGTAGCATGTTCTTAATTGCAAGATATTTAATATTTTGCAATTTTCTTGCTAGATAGTTAATGTTTGATGATGTCTTATGCAACTCATAGA
Organism: Nuphar pumila; assembly: GCF_984573655.1. NCBI lineage: Eukaryota > Viridiplantae > Streptophyta > Magnoliopsida > Nymphaeales > Nymphaeaceae > Nuphar > Nuphar pumila. Next base: position 29,443,454 of record NC_143262.1, on the reverse strand, counting down.
GACATAAATGCTTCATATGTGATTTTATGGTTGTATTTTGTATAAGTTATCATTGTTTCACGTGTTATGATTTTTTAAAATTCTGCTACTTTTTATTTTTCATGATTTTTTTAAAAACTAAAAAAAATATTAAACAAATGTGATTTTTTATGATACGATACGTATCTTATTTTGGGCATGACCGATACGGGTAACTATACAATACTTATAACCTTGCTAATAATTAATTAGATTGATCCTCCACTTTTTCGTCACGCAAAAGCAAATTATCATTTCACAAAAAAATTAGAAATACTTCAAAAAGTGCTCTATAACATAAAAATTATTATCCTCGTCCAACTCTATTAATTAGATTGATCTTCACTGTTTCTGTCAAGCAAAAGCCATTATCATTTCATAAAAAAATTTGAAATGCAATTGAAATTGCTCTATAAGTGATAGCCGCAAAAAAGACATGAGAGTATCTGCCTCTCGAACTATGTTATAGAAACATCAATAGAAAAGCTTTGCGAAGAAAATTCAAGAATGCATCTTCAACAAAGAAACACATCTCATTCTATAATGAAAACCTACACTCAGTGTTGTTAAAAACACGCCAAAAGGTGCAAAAAGCATGCCTCGCCTTAAGGCTAGGGCTTTTGTGCCTTGAGGCGCAGCAAAAAAGCGCATATGGGCTGAGGCGTACACTGCAGAACGAGGTGCGCCCCTTCAAGCCCCCATTTGACCAAAATTTGAGAATAATTAGAGAAGAGCCCCAACCCTAATTAGGGTCGGGGGCCTCCCTCTCTTTCTTTTCACTCGTCTCTCCCCGCTCTCCTTGCTCTCTCGTCTCTCCCTGCTCTCCCTCGTTGTCAGTCTCTCTCTCTGATGAAAGGAAGGCTGAAAGGAAGAAAAAGAAAAAGAAAAAAAAGAAGAAAACCCTTGTCTCTCGTCTCTCGCTCTCCCTCTCTTTCTGCCAAAAGAAAGAAGAGAAGTATCGCTCTCCCTCTCTCACTACGAGAAGAAGAAGGACCCCGCCAACCCAAGGTACGTAATTTTTTTTCCGCTTTTCCTCTTTTTCTTTCCCCTTAATGTTATTTTTTCTCCTCCTCTTCTAAGCTCCCACCCGCTACTCTCTTTTTTTTCCTTCCTTTTTTCTTTTTTCCATTTTCAGTTTTTGTTTTTCGGTTATATACATATATATTTTGTGTTTGGAAAGGTGTATATTACATATATATTATATAATTCTCAGTCGACCTCTCTTTTTGTGTTGTTACAAGTTGATGTGTAGGATTTGCAAGTGATTTGAAGTTCTTAACTGAAGAATTTTAATTTCATGCAATGATTAGTCTAGGTTTATGTGTGGGTTTTCTGTTATTTGTTTAAAAATATGAAATTCCTAGCTATATGGTCGTTTGCTTGATGTAGGTGGGAACAATTTTAGAACGGTGATTTATCTTTAAAATTTAGATGTCTATCATAATTTTGGATGTTTTTTTTTCTTCAAAGATAAACAGGGATTACTAATAAGTAGGTACAAAATAATGTAAAAATAAAGAGAAAAGAATCACAACATTGATGAGCTGTCAACTGCACCTGGACTCTTAGGATTTGTATTGGTTGTGTATCCATGCCTAGTGTTTTTAAAGTCCTCTGATTTTTCCACAGCAAAGTTCTATGTTGCAGGGCTAATGTGGAAACTTTACACTCTTGAATGGATTTGGCTTCTTTTGGTTACGTTTGTTTATTATTTATAAATATTAAATCAAAACATGTTTACAAATATTTATGGAGAAATCTAGAAATGGATTTTGAGTTTTTGGATTACAAACTGTTTATGGTTCCAGTTAGAGACATCATATTCAAAAAATGAGTGTAGCTGAGATGCGTATGCTGAGATGGATGTGTGGAAATACAATAAAAGATAAGATTCGGAACGAGGAGATACATAAGAAGGTAGGCGTTGCACCAATTGAAAATAAGATGAGAGAGAATCGCTTACGGTGTTTTGGACATATTCGACGAAGGCCGATTGATGCTCCAGTTAGAAGGATGGAGAAATGGGAAAATATATTAGTTAAAAGAGGTCGGGGTAGGCCTAGGAAGACATGGATGGAGGTGATAGGAAAGGATATGAATGCTTTGAACCTCACCGAGGACATGGCATTGGATAGAAATGAATGGAGGAGAAGGATTCATGTGGAAGACCCAGAATGATTTTCTTTGTTGGTTCATATCGCCGACCCCAATTGTTTTGGGATGAAGGCGTAGTTGTTGTTGTTGTTGTTTGTTGTGTAAACTGTTTATGGTTCCATTTGGATAGTGCTCCATCAGACCCACTTGACACGGGATTTAAGTTCAGGTTGCCCTTAGCACCAACAAATCTGTTTCTCCTTGCCTCCTTGATGCATTTGACCACATTCTCATGGCTGCAAATTGATCCATTTTACACAGAAGGCCTACTGTTCAGGTCTGTATAGCTTTATGTGATAGATTATTTGGTGTATTTTATGTGCTTTGTAGAGTGTAGAGTTTTGTACATATTTTTGCATCTCACCCATGACTGGTTGGGCCATATAAACAAGGCATTCCCAAATGCCTGGGGGTTCCTCCCATCATTCCCAATCTTCTCCATGGCCCTTTTGCATAAGACTCCCTCCCATTTTGGAGAGTTTTGGACAAATACATTAACAGTTGGTTGTTAATGCTAATATGCATTTTCTGATGATGACATGATGTTGAGAAATTTGATTATTAGAGATTTTGTTAATTTTTTATTGAATGTTCATATTTTATTTCTTAGATACTTACATAGAGTAAATTGTTGCATTAATGTTAGTTTTACATGTTCATCTCATATTTTCGGTATTTATTTGAGATTTTCTATTTCTTATTGGTTGTTGCTTCATCAATAAAACATTTATTTTATTTATTTGTATTTTTAGATATTTTTTTAAGTTTTCAAAAAAAAAAATGAGCCTTACTTTACACCTCGCCTCAGTTTTTGGTGGAGCCCTTCGCTAAGCCTCAATGCTTTTCACAACATTGCCTACACTACTAGTCCTTACAGGTACTTGAAAATATTTAACGAGGAAGAAGCAAAGAAAGGAAAATTCACAATGAATAAAAGGCTGAACAAACACGGAAAGATTATATGTATATGACCAACATACACAAAAGGCATTCCATAATCATTCATCCAATTGAGGTGAGAAAAACTAAAAGAAACTGCAACAACACAAAATCTTAATGTGATTGAATGAGAATTTAGACTAAATTATAACTGCTTGGAGAATCAGAGAAACCACCAACTTCTACTGGCCACCTCTGCCACCAACCCACAGAGAAACAGGTACGGTAAGAAAAACGGTAAATAAATAAAACAACGTAAACGACATATACATTAGATCTCGACCTCAATGCAGTGCAACCCGGACAAGTTAGAACCACAAACTACAGAATGCATTCACAATGTCAAAATATGCCAAGTACCAATTTCGCAGGTATACATACTCTAGCTCTCTGATTCAGTGGACCTCGAAACAACCACAGAGTCTTTCACCACACACTCACGACTAGTGAAGAAGCATCCCCATCATTTAGAAACCAAAAGGATCTCTGGCTTTTTCGGTTTAGATGGTGTGTTGGCATTAGAATTTGAACTAGCGACAGCCATGGCAGCCAGACGGGTGCTCCTATCGAGCTGAATCAGACTCCGGGTAGCAAGGATCGCTTGTGGGAACAGATCATGCATCGCTCGGGCATACAGACATCGAATGGCGATGGAAGCTGCATCCCTCACCTCCTGCGGGTTCAATGGAGCCAAAAGGCAGTGGCCCAATATCCTCAGGATCGGCTGCAACAGCTCCCACGGGAGAGGAATCCTAGCCCCCCTCTCGTTCGAGACCGATACCTTAGAATCCCCAATCATGATCGAAAGCCTAGCTTCCCCGATCGAGCCGTTGCAGGAAGATTCATCCTTGATGTTCATCTTCGCCAATTCATCCTCAAAGACCGACTCTGAGCACTCCGAGTCAACCCGCTCCGCCGTGGATCCCTCGTCGGAGAACGAGATCGACGCCCTGCTGCTGTCCTCGCGATCAAACTCATGCATACAGGGGCAGCTCTGGCCAGCCCATCCGATGACATACTCGCAAAATTCGACCTTCGACGGAGCAGGCATGAGGGAGATCTTCCGATAGTACCAATCGAGGGAAACCGCGACAATGCCAGCCCTCTTCGTCGATTTCACCGCGTTCTGCGGCTCCAACGGAGGAGACAAGATGCCAACGACGGGGGTGGGAGCAGCAGCAGCTGCAGCTGCAGCACCCAGTTTGGGGTTTGCGGAAGGAGGAGGATTACGGGGGGCGTGGTAGAGGCTGGGGTAGGTGAGATCGGGGATGTTGACGAGGAGGGGCTTCCCGGCGCGGGCCTTGGTCTCGGCAGCGTAGAGCGAGAGGAGGACGGCCTCAAAGCCGGCCAGCGGCTCGTCGCGGGCGGCAGAGACGACGCGGGAGAGGTAGGTACCGGAGAGGAGCGGGATGTAGCGGAGGACGACGAGGTGGAGGTCGGGGTCAGCGGTCTGGAACGTCTCGTAGAGCCACTGGCAGAGCGGGTTGTCGCCGGCGCCGGAGAGGGGGCGAGCGAGGGCGGAGGAGACGGCCGCGGAGACGTCCGGGCTGTCGAGGAGGGCCTTGGCGGGGCGGTCAGAGTCGGCGAGGGGGTCGAGGGAGGGGGAAGGACCGACGATGGCGGAGAGGGCTTGGATCCTCGATCGAGCGCGGGCGATCCCCTCCCACCAGGCCTGCATTGGGTTGGGGTTCGACGCGGATGCCGACGCCGAGTCCTCCTCCGATCTCGTCGATCCTCCTCCTCCTCCTCCGTTGGCCACCGACGCCTGGTTCTCCATCTCTCTCTCTCTGAAAACGCTCGGTTCTGGGAACGCGTCCGTGGGAAGACAGAAAAAAGACACGAGGGGAGCGATCGCTGGCCCGTCGTCGAGGTTCCATAATAGGGCTGTCAACGGATCGGGTATCCGACCTGATCAGGGTGAACCCAAACCCGCCCAAATAAGTGGGTAATTTGGGTCGGGTTATTCAATTCGGGTCTCTTCTATCCGAACCCACTTAGACCCTCGCACGGGCGCACCAAATGCTGGAGCTCAACTGCCTGCTCTGTTCCCCGAGTGAATTGAGATCAAAAGGAGCGGTTAAGTGACATGGCTAAATGTCATAGCCAATCACATGACAGCATTTGCATGGGGTCCACAGTTACAGAGTGCAGGCCCCCACATGAAATGATGTCATGTGATTGACTATGGCACATAGCCGCTCCCTGCTCTTCCCCCGGTAGCTCCGCCAAGGAACGCCATTTTTTTCTCTCATAAATGTCATGTGAGGGCTTGGATCCAAAGGTTTTTTTTAATATTGAACCCTAACTGCGTATATACTTTCTTGGTGTGATAAGCAAGTCTAGCATATCGCATAAAGATCAATAGCATATTCTATTTCAAGCCCAGGAAAATAGTTGTGCTGCAATCCTTTATTCCAAACAACTCTGCTAATTTTTGTTTTGCCCTTGCCATAGATTGAGCATAATTTCCTAAAGACAATCATCCAATTGATGCAGAACAATTAGAGTGTGTGATCCAATGTTGTAAATGTGTATAGTAACTCGTATCTTAATTGTTCAAAATAGTATAGTATTGTAACATATCATAAAAATATTAAGACATGATTGGATCTGGGTCTGATCCATATTTCAACAACCTCCAACAAGTTAGCTTTCAATTTTGTATGGGACATTTTCTTGCATTACTTTTCCTTATCTCTATTTCTTAAGACTCTGATTGTACAGCCTTTGTTCTTTTATATTTTGTTTTGTATGCTTATTAGTGCAGGGGTAATTGTTATTCTATAACTGTTTTAATATATTGACGAGAATACCACATGACCTCCATTGGGAATCGTGCAGAATTCAGCCCCGTTTGTTTTTACTCTTCTTCTCCATTGCATGTGTTTGGGTGTATCAATCTTTGAAGTGTTCTTTCATGGTATCAGAGTGAGGATCCTTATTGATCAGACAAGTCTTTAAATCTTGTTTTCTTTTCTTCATTCCCTCTCTCTCTCTAGTATCTCTTTTATTCATTCCCTTGTCTTAATCCTTAAAGTTGTCTCATTTCATATTGTTGGATTCCCAATCGGTCTCCTTATCCTGATTCCTTGACATTGATCTCATTATTTTTCTCTCTTTGAACTCTTGCGTATCAGATCTCTTAATACCATGTTTCATCTCTTGTCTTGTTCTCGTGTCTCTCTTATTTGACATGAAATAGGAACCCAATTATTTCACATGAATCAATCTTTCCTCTTTTACGTTGGGCTTTGTGTTGATGCAAATTCGCAATGTTTATGCTTATACTGGTCGTCAGACATTCAACTTCCATTATCTTTTGTGAGGTATGATTTGCAAATATAAAAATAAAACTCAGATCTCTTCTAGTGATGAGAATTTTCTGTTTATATATTTTTTCTTGACCACATGTAAAAATTCGAGGTTTAAATAAAAACTTTTTGTGGCATGCCTACGGGTATCAACGGGTCTGGTTTACCCCAACCAAACCCTATAGGGTTCGGGTATGATGACAAATAAGAAGACCCGGGTCTGGATCCGAAGGTCCGTTTAATGCATGGATCTGGGTATAGTTTGTGAAATTTTATACCAGACCTGGGCCCAACCCAAGTTTCAATTAAGACCCACAAATTTTTAATGTAAAAATAATAAAAAATATTATTTTATCGGGTATGGAGGTATGGTCAAGGTTTGGTTTATGTAATTCTTATCGGGTTCAAGTATGGTTTCTCTTATAGTCGACCCGATTAGACCCGGGTTCGAACTCGATACCATACCAAAAAATCTCATCCAAGTTTGGTTCCACCTGAGTCCAAACTAGAGTTACAAAAAACTTTTTAGATAGGTGGGAAGCTCACTTCTCAAAAACTCACTTTGGAGGAGCGATACTCCTTGCTTCTGAAACTTGATGAGAACCTTAATTCCCCCACGTTTCATCTATTCTTTTAATATGTTCTCTTACTCAACTTTTCTTGTTTTTTATGTGTTTTCTCACTCTTCTCACTCACTTCCATGTGCTTTTTCTAAATTGGTAGTTATCAAAATTTAATTTTTACACTAAAAAAACATGAAATTTAATATTTATCACTTTTATTTGTTTTTCATTTTGATTCCCATTCAACTCTTCTATTTCTTTTTTTTATTCCTCACTTTCTATACATTTTAAAATGCGTCGCTTCTCACTTCCCCTTTCAGTATCGTTTCCCGCTTTCACTTCTTAGTTTGGCAACCTTGGTGTGAACAAACCTGACCTGTTGACACCCCTAGTCATGCTTGTTCTTGTGGAATTCATGCCATGCCCATGACCTGTTGCATTGTTTCTGTTTTTAGCCTTGTCTCTTAGTTTCTCATCCTTTTCTTCTCTTTGAGGCTTTGTGTGATAACATGGAGTCAAATTCTTCTCTATCAGTCTTTATTTTTAAATTTTAAAAACTTAATAATTCTAATTTCTTGGCCTAAAAGCATCAAATAGTCCCTTTTATTCATAGTCATGACTTTTCTGGACATCCAGATGTCAATAGCACTAAAATTCATAATGCATGAACATAAAGATGAGAACAGGGTCGTGATATCAACTATTGCGGTCAGAAATCCTCAGTATGTGGTTTGAATAAAGAGGGGCTAGACACTAATTGCCTATATCACGTTCACCATGTTACAGGAAGTCTTGGGTATTTCTACTGTCATGGAGTTCTAGACAAAACTGGTGCAGACCTATTCACATTAGGGGTGGCAATCGGGTCGGGTTGGCGGATTGGCGGGTCAGCATACCTCAACACGAACCCGACCCATTTATTAAACAGGTCGGCTGTGGCAAACACGAACCTGACCCATTTATTAAACAGGTAACCCGACACGACACGGTTAACCCGTTTAATAAATGGGTCGGGATGGGTAAACGGGTTGGCGGGTCGGGTTCGGGTAAATGGGTTGGCAGGTTGGGTACGAGTAAACAGGTAAACGGGTTGACGGGCGAGTCGGGGTTGGGTAAACGGGTTGACGCGTCGGGTTCGGGTAAACGGGTTGACCCGCCCGCCTAACCCGTTTATTAAACGGGTCAGCCGGGTTGGCATACCCCTAAGACGAACCTGACCCGTTTAATAAACGGGTTAGGCGGATCGACCCATTTACGACATGAACCCGGCTAAGAAGCGGGTTGGTTGGTCATGTCAGATTTTGCCACCCCTATTTCACATATATCAAAGGCCAGGATTATGTTTTTGAAGAAAGAGTTCCAAAATCTCAAGAGGTTGATGTAGGTTATGGACTATATTAATAAGCTGAAATCAATTACAAATGAAGTTGATATGGTTGGGTATAAATTGCCTGAAAAGGACAAAGTGCAGCAAACCCTAAGTTGTCTTGGGCCAGAGTATAGCGTTCTAACTCAGCACCATTCACTACAAGAAATTCGACTTTTACTGGTGCAAATTTTTCTCCAGCAGATGCATCACTGAAAGATTCACCGGCAAAGGTTTCATTGGTACAATTTACATTCGCCAGTGAAAATCCTTTTCACTGACGCAGCCGGTAAAGGTTTCATTGGTACAATTTACATTAGCCAGTGAAAATCCTTTTCACTGACGCAGTTTTTGTGCCAGTAAGAAGGGTTTCAGGCAGTGCGCCAGTAAAAAGGGTTTCACTGGTGTAGGCAGTGCGCCAGTGAAACTGTTTTAACTGGAAAAAAATTGCCAGTAACATATCTGCAGGAGTAACATATGTACTGTAGAATAAATAAAGTTCATGTTTTCCTTATAGTTTCATCTACCAAAAAGAAGAAAATCTGAATCAAACTCAACTTTCCTATACAAATGAGTCTTTGTACATGCAATACAAAAACCACTATTAGTGCTATACAGGTAGCTAATACAGTTTTCCCCAATATTGAGCACTCAAGTAAGATTGAACCCCAATCGCTTAAATGAAATTCTTTAAGGAAAAAAAGAAAATAAAAAAATGGGATTATTAAAAAGATCATGGATCATCCATCTTATAGTTGGAGGAAAGTGATTATTACGATAACCACAGTAAGACAAATCAATTACTGCCCAATAATGTACCTAAAAGTACCAAGAAAAGTAAAAAAACAAAAGAGGGATACAGCCACAGCACCAAAATGCATATACCATCAAAGCCTACAATTGCTAATTGACTTTTGAGAAGCTCCTCAATATCCACTGCATCTGAGATTTTGAAAGCATTATAATCTGCAATATGAGGAAACTTCATAGTAAGCTGTACTCGTAGACTAGCAGCTTACCAAATAAAGAATGTTGTTTACATGTATGCGGGTATATCAATGTATAAGTGTGCAAACATGCAACTAATTAGCAGAAGATTGATTTTCAAGAAGAGTAATGTATTTATTGATGCTTAACAAATTAACAAAGAAATCTTATTTTCAAGAATCTTGATACCTTATCTTCAAACTGTGCCATGAAAAGATCAATTGCTTTTACTTGTGTGGCATGAGTTTCATGAGTCAAAACAACACTTTTTTCTTCACCACTGGTGCCACTTGTGTACATGATTGTGCGTATATCAAGGGGCTTAGGAGGTGAAAGTTCCACAGGATGTTCCTTTCCCTGGATGTCAAGAAAAAAAGTGCATCGGGAAGACCATGAGCAAGGTCACGATATATTTTTTAAAGCTTCAGCTTGTAACCCTTTTTTATACCAGTTAATCTATAGAAGTATTTGATGCAATAACAAGCATACCCACATAATAATGATCAACATGCAGAATGGTGATTGGGAAAATGAATTGGATTTGAGGAAAGACACATTAGCTCCTGAAAACCGTATAGGTGATGACACATGACCAAGTAGCTAAAAATGGATTGGTTTCACAAAAGAATCATTCCTTCAATGTTTATTAACATTGGCTAATGAATAAGGTATAGATGTCCATAGGATTTATGAGGGCTTTTCCATGCTTAGTTGGATACAGGGCTAATGAAGTTATAGATTGTCCAAGGACTTGACATGTATGCCATATCCAGTTACAACTTACAAAGTGACTTGCTAGTCTCTAAGCGTGGAAGAACTGTCAGATTAGTAATACTTTATTTCAAATCAAGAATAATGACAAAGTGCCAAAAAGTGAAAATAATACATATTGCAGACCTCATCAGTGTTGTACATAAACAAAGCTGCTCCTCCAGTGCCTTAAAGTCATATACTTCTAATTCAGTCCTCTCACCAGCTCCTTCTGGAACTGCATGCATAATAAGACATATCAAGTATAATTCCAAAAGAAGACTACGGAATACAGCAATGCCTTTAGCCATGCGATTTTTCCTAAAAAAAACAAGCTTGAGCTTTCCAGGGCCTTGGATAGTTGTATTTGTGGCTCGACATTAGCAACCTATTGTGCAATAAGGTTAAGATAAACATTACTAAAGCATAACGGAATCATTTGTATGAACAGATAAACATCACTAAAGGTTTTAACATTCTCAATTTAAGTTTATATCTCGTACTAGATGCTTAGATAATTACAACCAAGACAGCTACAAGCAACCATGCTAGGAATTCATGTTTGCTTTAAGGGTTTACTAGCTACAAGCAAGTTCAAACTCTGCATCTGGATTTCAATCTTACACGGTACGACTGAATATGGGCCCATAAATCCAACAGCTTATAAATTTCATAGGTATTTCACAATTCACAGATAAACATCACTAGAGGTTTTAACATTCTCAATTTAAGTTTATATCTCATACTAGATGCTTAGATAATTACAACCAAGACACCTACAAGCAACCATGCTAGGAATCCATGTTTGCTTTAAGGGTTTACTAGCTACAAGCAAGTTCAAACTCTGCATCTGGATTTCAATCTTACACGGTACGACTGGCTATGGGCCCATAAATCCAACAGCTTATAAATTTCATAGGTATTTCACAATTCATAGAAATTGCTCTCACTTGTCATTGTAGTGTTCCTTTCATGATTAAACCAGCAAAAGCATAGCAAGTATTATATTAACTACAATGCAAAGTCACAAGGTTCATCATATGGCGTAGCCCTTGGAGACAACAAGAAAAAAATCAAAAGATTATAACATGGGTTGCCAAAGAAGAAATTGTTGCATGATGCCCAAATGTTACTGGGCATTAGTACAATGGGTATTAATCAGTGAGTTGAAATTTTTTTAGTTACTATCTTCAATCATAGCAACAACAGAAAAACTGAATGAGAAATATGAGAGGCTTAAGTTACATGTTCACAAATTTCTTAGTTCTTAGACAGCTAGATGGCAGAGGCTTAGCATAAATGTAGAGGTGACCAACAGATCATTGATCTTTTGATATGTTTCTGTTTGTATTAAATATATAACATTATTTACCTGCTTGGGATTAACATCACGACCTATTCCCACAAAGCCCTCTCCAATCCAAATGAGATATGTGCCATCTATCCATCATACACAGAAACTTTGCTAAATTATAAAATCTAATCGAACAAGATAGCATGACATTCCTCCTAAAGTTCATATTCCTGTTCCCTACACAAGATTAGATAGAGAACTAAGAACCCATCTTGAACATTATTAAAATAACAAAGATGAGCAATAGGGTATGTCTGACCACAAGAAACAAGAAGCATGCCTCACCCAAGCACAAAATTCTTGAATCATATTTAAGAAACACATAATCAACAAATGAAAATCCAAGTGTTCATAGGGGAAAAAAATTCCCAAGCTTTTGTGCAGTGGCAATAAATGACATGACAACAATAAGCAACACACTTTAGCAAGGATGGAAACCAAGGAACTACACATAGGAATGATAGAAAATAAAAAACTGAATGAGCAGATGATATCTAAAAAACACTAGACATATGATTGCATAAAAAACAATTTGAACATTTCACTGCAATTTGAAACAATCTGAACAAATAATCTCAAATTGCAACAAGCTCAAAAAGTTGGAACAGTATAATACCCAGATTAGCAATTAAACCATGAAAATGGCCAACTTTTTATTGCAGAAAACCCTTTCGGGGTAATCAAAGACTTCAAAAACTCCGCAACATCTGATTAGGAACTTGCGAACCCTAAGCGGCCACCAACTTTAAACTGTTAGAGAAAGATTTCTTTTCTTTTTTGCAATAAAACTTTCCAATTAGTAGATCGCTAAAATTTTTTACAATAACAATTTGTACACAGAGGATAAACCAGATCCTAATCCAAGCACGAGGAGGAGGAAATTTTTACATCATAAGTCAGCAAGCCGACTCACTGGTTCAAAACAAACTGCAAAAGGAACTATGTGTTTCTAAACGGGAGAAAAAGTGAGATTTAGGAAAAACCCACAAGTTTTTCTTGCAAACTCGTAAAAAAAAGAGAGAAAATGACATAAAAATTGAACTGAATCCTTTCATCCAAAAATCATCGAGAGATGCTCATCTTTTCGTGATAATCACAATACCAGCGATGGATTTCGCCAAGTCGTCCTCCAATTGTCTCAAGCCCTCTTTGAGTTTCCCTGATTCAACTGCAAACCGCACCATTTAAACCGAATATCAGATCAAGGATAAGGAAAAAGGGGGGTGAAGAATCAAGAAACCCTAGATTCAACCAGGAAGAGGAAAACCCCAAATTTGGGCGATCGAAGGAAAAGGGCATGCCATGTCTTTGAACAGTGATCTCGGTCGTCCGCTTGATGGAATCCAAGGAACGAGAAAGGAGGTTGTTGGTGGCATTGATCTTCTGCTCGTGGGATCGGATCTGCCTCAGGCAAGTCAATCGCATGTCCCTAATCCTTCTCTGCATTTTTCTCGTTTTTTCTGGAAGAAGCCTCTGAGGATTTCGGGAAGATGGAGAGAGAGGGAACGAAAAGGAAAAGCGAGGAAGTGTTCCCGCTAAAAACACTTTTACGGGCACCGATGGGAGTTGCGCCAGTAAAAATATACTTTTACTGACACAGATGCGCATTGCGCCAGTAAAAAAATTCTTTTTGTGCTGTAGTACAGAGTTGCACCAAAAAATATTGTTTTCACTGTCGCTGGGATTCCCTGCACCAGTTTAAAGACTGATATTTGATGCCACAGAAAATCTGCGCTTGTAAAACTCGTTTTACACTGGCGCTACCGCAGGGTGCGCCCGTAAAACACAGATTTCCTGTAGTGCTTAGAGGGGTCGACCATATAAAAATTACAAACATACCCTCCATAAGATTTAACAGATGATATTTCTGCTCCTGATATGCATCTTCATATTCCAACAACTTCCACCTCTTTAACAATCTGCTCAACTTCTTCTTGGTACCTATAAGGCTCTGATACCATATGCTCACATATGAACCCTAAATCCAATATGAAACTTCAAGAAGAAATGAAAAGAGAGCAAAGCAAAAAGGAGAGGAATATGCAAAGCTTTTTTAACTTCAAAAGAAAGAATAGTTACAGCATATAGGGGGACGTCCCCTTTATCTTGCACAAGAAAACAATTTTTTTTTACTATGGCCTCTATGACTATTACAAAAATACCCCTCTAGAATACATATATATACATAACAAAAAGGAGGGTAGCATATACACAAGTAATATGAGCTTTATATTGCTTAACAGGTCCCACCTCAAAATTCAAGTATAACTTAATCAACTGAGCATGTGCAGAACCCTAGGCATGACGTTTCTCTAGGGTAGAACTAAGAAAATGTTTGATAAATGGGAGACCATGCCAAGCCAGTTTTGATAACTTTTTAGTTAGCAAAAGGTGAAAATCATCATATTTCAAGCTTTGAAAGATGTACAAATTCTTGAAAAGCTAAACAAATGATAACCTAGTCCCCCCAAACAGGACAATGAAAACATTCCTAAAAGTCATCTGTCATGCCTGCAACATAGGTGCTAGGTTTTGATCTTCAAACAACCACAAGCGCCCAAAGTTAATGAAGCTTGCACAGTGACACAACTGGCTAAATATAGTAAGAAGTGAGATTTCATGACCCACAAGCAATCAAGTTCCTTATGTTTGGTAATGCTAATACTTTACTCATTAGATTTGTAAAAGTATTTGCAAAGGTGAGATTGTAACTCTAATATTGTATGAACAATGGTAAGCTGCAATTGTCCATACATCACTTTGCTTTTGCGTAATAACCGTAGCAAGTGGTCTTGTCCCTCATACAACTGAATATTTTTCAGCTGAAATAATATCTTTCTTTTGTTTGTTGTCTCAAGAAAGCAATCATTGCAAGGTAATTAATTGAAGTTGGATGATTTTCTTCTTGTGGATAATTTCATTGGTTTAGTTGTTTTTCACCTGTGTTTTCTAGAAGAAAGGGCACTTAAACCTGATTGACTTGAAGTTGTGACTTGGATGGTTGGTCCACCTAATACAACCAATCTCATGTCAGTTTGGTGAATTCGCAGACAAGATTGGTGATTTATCATTGTCAATTTATAAATATTGTTGGTTAAACATTTTGGCTACTCTGAGATTATTAAACATGGTGATTCAGGCAATGGCCCAGGTTGGAGGACTGGTGATGCTGCAACCAGAAGTTGGTGGTTCTCTTGAGAACTTTTTCTTCGCAGGGATCGACAAGGCAGATTTCAAAAGCCTGTGGTTGTAGAAGATATCTTAGTTATGCAGAAGAACCTAGTAAAGCTGTAGAGGTGATGCAGATCCAAATTTTCAAGACTCTCCAAATCCAAATTCCCAGGTGTTGGAATTTGTGGAGCCCATCCATGGGGGTAATACTTTCTAATTATGGCAATGAAGACCAAGTGGGGCTCACTCATGAGACACACCTTATTTATGAGCTTGAAGGTATTATGGGACCCACCCCAAGGGTGCCCCACCTAATTCTAGAGTGCAAGGAAGGATGTGAAGTGCCTCTCTAAAGAAGAAAAAATGAAAGTCAAAGAAGTCTATTTCTAGAGAAAAAACTTCAAAAATGGTTTGGTACAAGTAGACTTAACCAAGAATAGCTTAGTTTATTTGGGTTTAACTAGATTTAGGTTTTAGCCTATTTGGGTTTACCTAGATTTAGGTTTATATTTAATATTTGCTTGGCAATTGGTGCAAGGCATTATATGCCCTCTTTGGCCTATATATAAAGGTCTTATCTCAGCTTGAAGGAAAGAAATGAAATTTGGAAATTGCTCTCTCTCCCAAATTTGACTTTCTCTCTCTTTTCACGAGTCTCTACCTCTGACTCGTCTCTCTCTCAATGGTTGATCTCTTCTCCCTTATTGGTGCGTTGATCCCTTGTAGATATGATTCACTAAGTAGACCAAGGTTGCAACCAAGGCCTACCTCAATCCAGAGCAGTCAACATAAGCTCTCGACGATCTCAACCCCTTCAAGCTCAACCATGAAATCCTTAATCTTCCCCAGCTGAATAAACCTTTGTAACCATAACCAAGTCAACCTAAGTGCAGTAAGTCATGAAAGCTCTTTCCTTAACCCCAAACCTAGTTTAGAATCCACCTAACCTAATTCAGCCTAAACATGAAATCTGATGAACCTTGAAAAGTATCAAACTTCATAAAATCACTCAACCCTAATCGTAAGGTGTCTGAGACTAAAAATTAGATCCATTATACTTTAAAGCATTTAGTCTCTACCCTCCAAATCTCATGATTTATTGAGCTCTCTGTAAAGAGAACTTGATTTTACAAGTTGGTATGTCTGTCCCCAAAACTCAATTCATTCTTGTCTTGTCTTGTCTATCCCGCCACTTATCCAAGTCATATCTCTATGTTCCCATGTCGATTGTCCTTGAAATTTTAACTGTATCTAGTCTAAGGTGTTTAGAATCATCTATCAATATTTGGGATATTTTTGTGATATCGTTTGGGTGTTCTAATTTTTCTACCTGAGCCTATCAGAAACACCTACCCTGTTGACCTAAGTTGACCCTTTGACCTAATTCTTGACCTAACAGAGCGTACCCCTACCCAAATTTTATAACCTAGGACCAAGAATGCATCAAGTGGTATCAAAGTGAATGATTCTTCATTCTTCTAATTTTTTTTGTCAAAATGAATTTTGCATTCGTCAGCAAAACTGCCAAGAAGAAGAGCAACACCAAGCTTGTTCGTGTGGGAAACCACATGTCGGATCTCATGACTAGCTTTCAAAAAATATTGAGCCTGTTGTAGCAACTCTAAGGCTCACCTAGATCTGGTGCAATCAACACAAACTCTCAGTGGCCTCAACCCCTCCAAGCTCAACCACGGAATCCCTGACCTTTCTCAACTAAACCAACCTTTGTAACAAACCCTAACCAAGTCAGCCTAAGTCCAGTAAGTAGTGAAAGTCCTTTCCTTAACCCCAAACCTAGTTTAGAATCCACCTAACCCAATTTAGCCTAAACCTAAAATCTGATGAACCATGAAAAGTGTTAGACTTCGTAAAATCATCCATCCCTAACTATAACGTCCCAAAATCCTAAACTTGTAAACTTTTAGAAAAAAATTGAAGGTTTGCAATTAATCATTTTTTAGAGTTTAAAATGACAGTTTAGTGACAAACAATGTTTGAAAAAACAAGTCAACAAACCTTAGGCACATTACAGGCGAACTTTCTTTTACACAATAGATTTGTATCTCCATATAATCATTGAAACCACATCGATTCAAAATAAGGCTTTTGATAATTAAAATTCACACAAAAAGAGGAATTTCAAAAGAAACCCTTATATAAAATTACAAAATGTGTTCAGGAGTGAAACAACAGAGAAAAAGTGAGATCTTAATATCATTACATTATTGCGCCATCGCCTGCCGCATCAATCTAATCATCACCTGTATCCTATAAAATGGGTCAGGCTTTACTTATGAAATCCTGGTAGGTGCATAGATATCAAAAATTAGAACACGACTAACATATGCATTATTCCTTTCGTGATGTGCGGTTTCAGAATAAGTAAAATGAGCAGTGTAATCTTGTTTCGATAATTAACAGATCTGAGGGTACACACAAGATAAATGTAGAAACAATTAAGATTGTCCAAAAGTTTGTTATTCTATGTATTTTGATATCTCGAACAACTAACTGGATCTACTCACAAGGGGAGGGCCTATTGACCAAGAGAGAATTCTTCAAAGGCATAAATGGCAAGGGATACATCCGAATTTTTGTAGAAGTCAATGAGATCTACCACCTAGGATAATATTTGGTAGCCCAGTCCTGTAACTCCGATGACCGGGGACACTGAGACATTGTTATTTGATGAGCGTAGTTGTTAACAACTTGGCCATCAGAGTTTTTGTACCATCCCATCCTCTCTCTTAATGGAACCAAAGAGACGAATGGGTATGTCAGGTCTTATTTTAACTGACGACCCATTCTACATGCTCTAGTTTTTTAAACCAAATCAAGCATCTTGCCTGTGAAGGTAATTATTTTCATTTATGTGATTTTCTTTTAATCATGATGCATTGTAGCACTATGAGGTTACCATAAACCTCCAGTCCAATCATCATAGTACATATCCCATGCTTTAGGACATAAAATATCCGAGTCATTCCGGATATTTTATGTCCGGAATGACTCGGACATAAAATATCCGAGTCGTTCCGGATACAAAAAATGACCTGACGTACGTACCACCGAAGGCTACATAGTCAAGACCTTTTTATTATGTTGGTTCGAGGAGAAACCCAGTTGCGAATATGCAAACGCAAAACACTTGTTTTGCTTTTCGAGACATCAGACAATGCGAGCTTGAAATCTTGCATGTGAAATATTTTTAAAATTTGAGTTTCGGTGAGGATGCACAAATCTGTGTCTTTAAATACATACTAGGATAATCTAAAGTAGGCACGAGTATGCAAAATTGTGTACTTTATAATATTATATATGTATGTAAAATATATATATGTATGTAGAATATATATATATATATATATATATATATATATATATATATATATATATTAAAGCATAAGTCTGTGCACATTACAGTGTGACTGAAAACTAAATGACATAAAGTATGACCCGATGTGTGAAACCACACATCGAGCTAAATAAATTGCGTAAGAGTGGCCCAATGTACGAAACTGTACATCAGGCTAAGTAAATTGCGTAAGTAGGAGCCTATACATATTATAGCGCGGCGGCAAAGTAAATGACATAAAGCAGGGCTCGATGTGTGAAACCACACATCGAGCTAAATAAATTACAAAAAAAGAGTTGGAGCCTGTGCACATTATAGTGTGATGGCAAAGTAAATGACGTAATTTAAAATAAACAAGAATATGCAAAACTGCATTCTTAAGTTAAACACACACACACACACACACACACACACACACACACACACACACACACACACACACACACACACACACACATATATATATATATAACATAAATATAATACATATAAGTTAGAAGTATTCTGACATTGTTCTCATATGCAACTTTCCCCAACCTCGGAGATGGTCCAAATTTTTTATGATTCTGAGTGTAGGTTCTTAAAGGCTTATGCCCAGTAAGCGTGTCTAATCCGTTGCGTCGATGTAGAGTGCTAAAAAAAAGGATTTTATCGTGTTGCATAGAGAATTATGTTAAAACCTTACTTTAGCGAACGAGACAACGATTGTGTCACAAGGGTTGAACCCGAACCTAGTTCAAGTCGACCGGACCGAGCTGGGCTTGATACAAGAAATTGAGTCAGCTTTGCTAGCAAGCTGAACTGGGTGGAATGAGGCATAAAAAGTCTGGTTTGGTTCGGTAGGGAATTGAGTTGATATATAGTGCGCAAGATCGGTCTGGGGTACTGGACCAACCCGAGCTGTGCTCGATGATAGCCAAGTTTTGCTCAGCTCGACCATGCTCGAGGCAACAACAACACTAGGAGTTTTTGCTGTTTGGGTGCAATTAGAAAAGGGGATGGAGGTACATAGGGCTCGACTATTATGTCGAGCCAGGTTTGGCCCCCAAACGAGACAGGACCAAGCCTAGGCCCAGTCCCTCTACTGAGGGAACCTAGCTGGGCTCACTTCAAAAGGAGGGAAGCCGACGACCAGGCCACTGCCAAAGGCAGTGGTCGCTGTGGCCAATGGTCAACACCGAGAGGCCGACAGCCAGGCCACTGTCGACTGACAAAAAGGGAAAAACGAGTGGAAACAAGAGGATAGGCGCGGTGGCACCTGTCTTCTAGCCAAAAGAGCAAGGGAGGAGGGAGGCTGAAGGCCAACTGATAAAAAAGAGAAAAAGAGAGAAGAACGATGGTGGTAGCAGAAGGAGGTGGCATTAGACAACCACTCAATGGCGACAACAACACTGATGATGCTGCCATCCTCAAGGAGAAAAAGAAAGGGGGGGGGGGGGTCGGGTGGAGGTGGCTTGGCCCCTGCATCCGGCCAAACCAAGCGAGAGGGAGATTGACAGAGAAAACTTATTGGCTGGGGCAACAAGTTTAGACGATCGATGAGCTTCGACGATCGGATGGGAGCACAAAAGTGATGGATGGTGGTGGCAGACGAGTGGTCAGCAGAGTAGCTATCGGCAGTGTCTCTCGTAACACTGAGAGAGATGAGTGGGAGAGGAAAGAGGGTAGACAGACGAAGGAAGGAGGAGGGAAAACCACTAGTGGTGGTTTTTCGGCGACCAGAGAGACGAAGGAAAGAGAGTCAAGAGGGAGTTGGGTTTTATAAAAACAAGAACCCCCCCCCCGTGGGGGGTTTAAATAGACCATGAGCTAGTCGACATCCCACTCGGATCTGGTCGGAACCAACCTGGATCCAAACTATTTTTTTTTGAAGAACCATGTAAAATCAATGGATTTTACACTAACTGTAAGGTGTCTAAGTCTAAAAATTGGAATCATTATATTTTAAGGTGTTTAATGTCTACCCTCCAAATCTCATGATTTATTAAACTCTATGTAAAGAGAACTTGATTTTATAAGTTGGCATGTATGTTTCCAAAACCCAATATGTTTATGTCTTGTCTATCCTGCCACTTGTCCAAGTTATATCTCTTTGCTCCCATGTCATTTGCCCCTAAAGTTTTAACCGTACCTAGTATAAGGTGTCTAGAATCATCCCTCCAAATTTAAGTAATTTTTGTAATGTCATTTGAGAGTTCTAATTTTTTACCCGAGCTTGTCAGGAACCCCTATCATGTTTACTCGAGTTGACCCTTTGACCTAATCTTTGACCTAACCGAGCCTACCCCTACCCAAATTTTCTAACCTAGGCCCAAAAATGCATCAAGAGGCACTTTGGAATAGCAAAGATGGAAGGTGAGGCATATGTCGGCGGTGAGGTTGTATGTGAGAGTGAATTTTTAATGGCGATTGCCAGTGAATGAATGGTGTGTTTCTCTATTCTTTTTACTGATCGATCATCAATTCTATGTTTTTTCCCTTATGTGTTATCTGTTGAGACAATCTTAGCAGCCAACTTTTGATAATTTAAGCACACATTGATATTGATTGTTGTTCTTAAGCTAAGTTTTTGTTTTTGGATACCTAGTAACGTATATTGTTTCCTTCGCATGATCACAATGGTGTGATTCGTTATTGAAAGTATTCAATCGAGGCATGAAATGTATTGTTTAAATGTCATGGTTGATGATGATTAAGACTTCCATTACTTGGCTTCAATAATTAACTTTTTCTGTTTTTGTCTATAAAATTAAATTCTCTTTTACTTTCATGGTTATTGGTTAATATGCAATCGATCTAAAGAATTTCTTTAAAGTATAAATTATGTGCACACAACGCATGATATGTCCTCCCCTTGACAATTTCATGATACACTCTTATGTTTGATGTACTGATATGAGAATGGCTATAGGACAACAGCCATTGCATAGCAATCCATATTTGTGATGATGGTGCTCAACATGGAAGGTTTCACATATGAGTTCATCAGGACCATCACATTTGGTTTTCTACGCATGCCAAGTGGTCGTTCAAGATTGTTAGGACGGTTCCTGAGAGCTTGCTATCTACAAACTCCACACAAATTCTCCACCACAAATTTTTGCTAGCAAGGTGGTCATATTGCAGATGGCGCTCTCGGGGATTCATTCTATATCAACAATGAAAAGATGGAACACAGTGTGAGCTATGCCTAACATGGCCCACCAACGCGTGACAAGAAAAAAAGAAAGAAAACTCTTCCAACAACAAATTTGCATGGCTCATTGTGAGAATGTAGAGTAATTATATTCTGCAACATAAGCTGGGAAAACCCCATTTTACAACACCAATGCACCACTCAATGTTGTCACCAGACATACGTACTCAAAAAGTTGGAAGCATTGTTGCTATTCTTTTCTTCTCTTTTCTGCTGCACTTTTGTTTATATTAGGTTTTCAGCATTAGGAGAAGTCACAAATGGAGACCTTTATGTTTGTGTTAGTAGTGAAAGAATTATACAATTCGAATAGTGACTTCAGGTATTTATATCGCTTTTTGAAGGCAAAATTCTATGACACGTGACCTAGATTCTTCGAATCAACTTGTCTGGTAGGAGCAGCTAGTGCACATCACCTTGTGTTGAGACGTTGCAGGTTCAAAACCCAATGGTATAGTTATATAACTGGTAAGGGTCTGCCTAACCCCAGCTTGCCTTTCAAAAAAAAAAAAAAAGCCAAGTAAGGCAATCAATAAAAGATCTACTCTATCCTTCCTCATTTTGGGAATGACTTGTATGCTCTAGGTTGCAAAAGTATGCCTCCTGCTCATGATTTCCTCCACTTTTCAATTTTTTTTTGTATTTTGATTGAAATTTCCCCCCTCAATTTCGATGTATTTGAATCCCAAAGAAATATCTTACATTATGAATGAGTTTGGACAATGGGGAGAAAAATGGAATTGGAGTCCTCTATACTTTCCATGTTAAAGCCGCATGAGAGACATGTTTGTTTTATTCTTCTAGTTGACATGTTAAATCCTAGAAAGTGCCTCGCGTATCAAGCAAACAAATACGAAGCCATTAAGTCCGCTGGCAACCTCCAACCATTGCCCATCCCAAACTGAGCTTGGTACGATATTTTCATGGATTTCATAGAAGGCCTCCCTCCCTCCTACAAGAAAGAGGTCATCTACGCTGTAGTTGATTGATTCACTAAATTTGCTCACTTCATGGCCTTCCCTTGCAAGTACACCACCCAAGTTGTTGTCAAGATCTTCTACCACCATATAAGAAAACTTTAAAGAATGCCTAAATTCATACCTAAATCCATAGTTTGGGAATGTGACTCCCTATTCACTAGCCATTTTTAGAAAGAATACTTTCACTTCTTAAGAATAAAAATGAAATATAGTACAACCTACCAACTCCAAACTAATGGCCAAACCAAAGTAGTCAACTGAACCCTTGAAACCTACCTTTGTTGTTTTGCCAGTAAAAAACCCAAATCTTGGACTGACTACCTACCTTGGGCTAAATGGTCCTATAACACCTCCTTCCACTCCTCTACTCGCATGACACCCTATAAATCCCTTTATGATTAGATCCCACTTAAGACCTTGTTCTATGAGGAAGGAAGTTCCAAGTCCCAATAGGTAGACCAACAATTGAGAACGAGAGATGAACTCCTTCGTCTCTTAAAGACGAACTTGACAAGAGCCCAAAATCGTATGTAGCAAGTCCATGATAAGTACCAGAAGGATAAAGAGTTTTAGATTGGAGATTGGGTATGACTCAAAAGAAGATCTAGAAAGCAAGTGGTCGAGCATGAGCTAGAAGTCCACAAACTTACTCCTCGCTACCTTGGGCCTTACCAAATATTAAAGAGGATTGGACCCACAACATACAAACACAAACTACCCCCATCGGTCCAAATCCACCTAGTGTTCTGTGTGTCTAGGCTTAAGGCACGTAATGGAGCCCCCCTGAAGGAGTTGCAGCTTCTCCCAATGTGACCCAACCTCGAAGGTCAAGTCAGATTCTCAAGGTTCCCAATATACTAAGTGAAGAAACACCTCATAGAATGGGACAAAAAAGAAACTCATACTTAGGATTTTGATTACAATCTTTCAAGAAAATATCTAGGATTTTTGGCTAAGGTACTAGGCAAATCTCAAGGGGGAGGGGACGATGAGAACCAAGATCCGGGTG
Source organism: Nuphar pumila (assembly GCF_984573655.1). Taxonomy (NCBI): domain Eukaryota; kingdom Viridiplantae; phylum Streptophyta; class Magnoliopsida; order Nymphaeales; family Nymphaeaceae; genus Nuphar; species Nuphar pumila. The sequence continues at coordinate 29,420,301 of NC_143262.1, read as the reverse complement.
AACTCAATCCAACTTTGAAGGTTCAAATCATGTAAATGTATCCCAGCCAAATCTATCCAGATCTGTTACCCGTACTTCAAATAATGCAATCCACCTCAGTCACAAGTGTCAACTTTCAAGTAGACACTACCTCATGCAGCCACCTCAGCCATGTCACCACCTCATCCATGTAGTACACCTCATCAAGCTAAGTGGGACTCACAAGCGGTGTTCTCTCTAAAATCTACTAATGGATAGTGGGCCCCACCCAATTGGCACCACCTAAGAGGCCTTCAAGGCCCTCCAAAAATTTGTGACCCATGATCTTCCATCCTTTATAGCCTTGGAGCCTAAGAGTCTCTGATATCAGTGTCTTTCTTTAATATTTTAGTTAGTACTTAGAGTAGTGGGTTATTTACTTTTATTTTTATAATTATATAGGGGCTCCCTTGGCCAATAAAAGGGTCTCTCTTTTGTGCTTGGAGGGTATGAAAAATAGAATCAAGTTGCCTCTCAATCTCTCTCTCTCTCAAGAAATCTCTTCCTCTTATGAGATGTTTCTCTATATCTCTCTCTTCTACCCCTTGACCCCTAGGCCATCTTCACTCCTTCCTTACCTCTGTGAGTCTCTGCCCCATTGAATCATTCACCTTATCTTGGGATCTTCTCTTGGTTACTAAGATGGTTCTAATCTTCCAAAGATATGAAATTTTTCTAAGTGCTAAGTAGAATCAATTCTACTTAGTACTTGTGTATAATGCATCAACTCTTCGGTGAACACAAATCATCTCTATATCAAGCGAGGTTCCTGAGCTTGGCCAGATGGATCAGACTTCTTTCAAGCATTAGAACACCTTTCTTAAACTTTTCTTAGAACCTATTTCCTAAATTTCTCCTTAACTCAAATCTAGATACAATATCTTACTGTTGTGATATCAAAAAAATATCCTAACTTTTTCATAATGTTTTCCCAAACCTCACACATTCCATATCTTCAAAATTAACCTCAGACAACCCTACATATCCTTAACCAACTCACCAGATCCCGAATTCTAATTCTTCCTCATTTAGGAGAATTAAATCCGATAACAAAACCTATTCTACCCAAAACCTAGTTAAAAAACATACTAGATCCAAACTTGTGTCATGACTTGCTTTATTTTCAATTCTCAAACTAGACCAACTCAAACCCCAATTTGACTCAAATATTTTTTAACTCGTTTCTAACCTAACCCTATTTTCTGTGAATTTTTTTATTTTTATTCAGAGAAAAATTATTCAGTCTTTCAGGGTCTGTCAGAAACTACACAGAATCCAATTCTTAAACAAATCTAAAATTCTCAAAATTTTATCTTTGCAACACCGAATTCCCCGACCCTCAAATTTTAACTCAAGCTTCCCTGATGTGTCCTTTGTCTTTGACTATTTTTTTAGTATTTATTGTGTTGTATTTTAGGCAAACCCGATTTTTTTTAACCCTGTCAGACCTTACCCAAATATGTTTAATAAGCTTACCTAAGTTCTAAAACCCAAGCCTAAACCCACCATTATGCATCACTCAACTATGATAGCTTAATCCTATCACCCTCAAAAGCATTGTTAGTTAATTTCAATAGAATTATGCAAAGATATTGAAGATCACCAAACCTCAATGCATTGACAAGCTTCTCATGACACTTTAATCCTATTATGTATGAGACATCCTCTGGAGTCCGGGTGAGCTCAAATCCATAGAATTAGAATGTAATGATGTCCGGATTCCATAAATGTGCAGTGCCATCTACATGAGAAAAAGAAACCTTTCACAGCCTAACACTTAAGAACTTTTAATATGTCATCCAATTGTTCTTTTTGCCTCTCTGATAAATTTTTCATACTCATGGATTGGGTTCTAGTAGAACTAATATATCAATCCTTCTGGTATCTACAATGATCACAATAGTGCATTTATCAGTCACACATAGTGAAAAATGAATCCACTCACAAATTATCGACAAAGCATATTGAAAGTAAACAATGTACATATCCACGAACATGCTTCCTTGAACTTCTATGCAGTTTTGTTTTTACTTGTTGAGAAGAGATACCAACTATTGTTTCCTCAAGCTGAGTACTAACTGGTTTTTCTGTTTCCTGTTGTTGAGGACACACAAACTATTTCTCAAGGAGCATAAAACATGTATTTTTTAGGAGTTCTAACTACTTCTCCAGGAACCCCAACCATGTCTTGTTTAAGAGCTTCACCCAACACTTGTTCATGTTTGGCAGCTTCCCTCCTTTGATATGGCTCCTCCATATTCTCCAATAGTTTAACATGTATATCTACTTACTGCCACCTCAGGGTTCATATTTGTTGAGAGCTCAACTTTTTTTACAAAGCTTCTTGTACACTACTATCCTTCCACATCTTAGAACCTTCACGTACGAGAGCAAATTTTATCATGCCTGATCTTAAAACTCTTGGCATTTGCTTATTGATGCTATATTTTTTATGCACTATGTCAAACATCCTTGCACGTAGATTTGGTAGAGCTGACCTTTCAATCCACTCATTGATTTCTATGCATATTGCATCATATGAGTTATCGACTAATCATGAAATTTTGATCAATCGCTTTGAGACATAACCTATAAATAAAAAATATGTTGGCAATGCTCAATCATTGTGAATATTCATACATAAAGAATGTTCAATGTGAAAACAACAAAAAATAATTTTGCTTCTAATATGGTGCTCTCGAAGATTCGTTCTATATCAACAATGTAAAGATGTAACACATTGTGAGCTCTGCCTAACATGGCCCACCAACGTGTGACAAGAAAAAAAAAGAAAACTCTTTCAACAACGAATTTGCATGGCTCATTTTGAGAATGTAGAGTAATTATATTCTGCAACATAAGCTAGGAAAACCCCCACTTTACAACACCAGTGCACCACTCAATGTTGTCACCAGGCATGCGTACTCAAAAAGTTGGAAGCATTGTTGTTATTCCTTTCTTCTCTTTTTCACTGCACTTTTGTTCATATTAAGTTTTCAACATCAGGAGATGTCACAAATGGAGACCTTTATTCTTGTGTCAGTAGTGAAAAAAATATACAATTTGAATAATGACTTTAGGTATTTATATCACTTTTTTTGAAGGTGAAATTCTATGACATGTGACCTAGATTCCTCAAGTAAGCTTGTCTAGTAGGAGCAGCTAGTGCACGTCACCTTGTGTTGGGACATTGTAGGTTCAAAACCCAATGGTATAGTTGTATAACTGGTAGGGGTCTGCCTAACCCCAACTTGCCTTTAAAAAAAAAAGCCAAGGCAATCAATAAAAGATCTGCTCTATCCTTCCTCATTTTGGGAATGACTTGTATGCTCTAGGCTGCAAAAGTAAGCCTCCGGCTCATGATTTCCTTCACTTTTAATTTTTTTTTGTGTTCTGATTGAATTTTTTTCCTCATTTTCTATGTATTTGAATCCCAAAGAAATATCTTGCGTTGTGAATGAGTTTGGACAATGGGGTAGAAAAATGGAATTGGAGTCCTCTATACTTTCCATGTTAAAGCCACATGAGAGACATGTTTGTTTTATTTTTCTAGTTGACATATTAAACCCTAGAAAGTGCCTCGCGTGTCTAGCAAACAAATACGAAGCCATCAAGCCTGCTGGCTACCTCCAACCACTGCCCATCCCAAACTGAGTTTGGTCTGATATTTTCATGGATTTCATAGAAGGCCTTCCTCCCTTCAACAAAAAAGAAGTCATCTATGATATAGTTGATCAATTCACTAAATTTGCCCACTTTATGGCTTTACCCTGCAAGTACACCACCCAAGTTGTTGTCAAAATCTTTCACCACCATGTAGGAAAACTTTAAAGAATACCTAAATCCATAGTATGTGAATGTGACTCCCTATTCACTAGCCATTTTTAGAAGGAATACTTTTACTTCTTAGGAATAAAAATGAAATATAGTATAACCTACCAACCCCAAACTGATAGCTAAACCAAAGTAGTCAACTGAACTGTTGAAACCTACCTTTGTTGTTTTGCTAGTAAAAAAGCCCAAATCTTGGATTGACTACCTACCTTGGGCTAAATGATCCTCTAACACCTCCTTCCACTCATCCACCTGTATGACACCCTATAAAGCCCTTTATGATTAGACCCCATCTAAGTCCTTGTTCTATGAGGAAGAAAGTTCCAAGTCCCAAGAGATAGACCAACAATTAAGAACGAGAGATGAACTCTTTCATATCTTAAAGACCAACTTGACAAGAACCCAAAATCGTATGCGATAAGTCCATGATAAGAACCAGAAGGATAGAGAGTTTTAGATTGGAGATTGGGTATGACTCAAAAGAAGATCTAGAAAGCAAGTGGTCGAGCATGAGCGAGAAGTCCACAAACTTACTGCTCGCTACTATGAGCCTTACCAAGTATTTGAGAGGATTGGATCTGCGACTTACAAACACAAACTACCCCCATCGGTCCAAATCCACCTAGTGTTCCATATGTCGAGGCTTAAGGCACATAATGGAGCCCCCACGAAGGACTTTCAGCTTCTCCCAATGTGATCGAATCCCGGAGGTCGAGTCAGATTCTCAAGGTTCCCATTATGCTAAGTGAAGAAACACCTCGTAGAATGAGACAAAACAGAAACTCATACTTAGGATTTTGATTACAAATTTTAAAGAAAATATCTAGGATTTTTGCCTAAGGGACTAGGCAAATCTCAAGGAGGAGGGGACAATGAGAACCAAGATTCGGGTGAACTCGATCCAACTCCAAAAGTTCAAATCATGTAAATGTATCCCAGCCAAATCTATCCAGATATGTCACTTGTACTTCAAATGATGCAATCGACCTTAGTCACAAGAGACAACTTTCAAGTAGACACCACCTCATGCAGCCACCTCAGCCATGTCGTCACCTCATCCATGCCATGAAGCCACCTTAGCCATGTCACCACCTCATCCATGCCATGAAGCCACCTCATCCATGTAGTACACCTCATCAAGCTAAGTGAGACCCACATGGGGTGTTCTCTCCAAAAGCCACTAATGGATAGTGGGCCCCACCCAATTGGCACCACTTAAGAGGCCTTCAAGGCCCTCCAAAAATGTGTGACCCATGAGCTTCCGTCCTTTATAGCCTTAGAGCCCAAGAGTCTCTAATATTAGTATCTTTTCTTAATGTTTTAGTTAGTGCTTAGAGTGATGGGTTATTTGCTTTTATTTCTATAATTATATAGGGGCTCCCTTGGTCAATAAAAGGGTCTCTCTTTTGTGTTTGGAGGATATGAAAAATAGAATTAAGTTTCCTCTCAATCTCCTTCTCTCTCAAGAAATCTTTCCATCTTATGAGATGTTTCTCTATATCTCTTTCTTCTACCCCTTGACCCCTAGGCCCTCTTCCCTCCTTCCTTACCTCTGTAAGTCTCTACCCCATTGAATCATTCACCTTATCTTGGGATCTTTTCTTGGTTACTAAGGTGGTTCTAATCTTTCAAAGATATAAAAATTTTCTAAGTGCTAAGTAAGATCAATTCTACTTAGTACTTGTGTGTAATGCATCAACTCTTCGGTGAACACAAACCATTCCTATATCAAGAGAGGATCCTGAGCTTGGCCAGATAGACCAGACCTCTTTCAAGCATTAGGACACCTTTCTTAAACTATGTAAGTCCTTAAAACCTATTTCCTAAACCTCTCCTTAACCCAATTTTGGATACAATATCCTGATGTTGTGATATCAAAAAAATATCCTAACTTTTTTCAGAACATTTTTTTCAAACCTCACTCATTTCATAACTACAAAATTAACCTCAGACACCCCTACGTGTCCTTAACCAACCCACCAAATCCCGAATTCTAATTCTTCCTCATTTAGGAGAATTAAATTTGATAACAAAACCTGTTCTACCAAAAACCCATTCCAAAAACAGACTTGATCCAAACTTGTGTCATGACTTTGCTTATTTTCAATTCTCAAACTAGACCGACTCAAACCTCAATTTTACTTAAATATTTTCTAACCCGTTCCTAACCTAACTCTATTTTTTGTGTTTTTTTTTTTATTCAGAGAAAAATTATTTACTCTTTCAGGGTCTGTCAAACACTACACATAATCTAGTTCTTAAACAAATCCAAAATTCTCATAATTTTATCTCTGCAACACCGAATTCTCCGACCCTCAAATTTTAACTCAAGCTTTCTTGATGTGTCCTTAGCCCTTTTTTATTTTTTTAGTATTTATTGTGTTGTATTTTAGGCGAACCTATTTTTTTTTTAACCCTGTCAGACCTTACCCAAATCTGTTTAATAAGCTTACCTAAGTTCTAAAACCCGAACCTAGACCCACCAGAATGAATCACTCAACTATGATAGCTTAATCCTATCACCCTCAAAAGCATTGTTGGTTAATTTCAATAGAATTATGCAAATATATTGAAGATCATCAAACCTCACTGCATTGACAGGCTTCTCATGACACTTTAATCCTATTATGTATGAGACATCCTCTAGAGTTAGGGTGAACTCAAATCCATAGAATTAGAAGGTGATGGTGTCAGGATTCCATAAATGTGCAGTGCCATCTACATGAGGACAAAAAACCTTTCACGGCATAACACTTAAGAACTTTTGATATGTCATCCAATTGTTCTTTTTGCCTTTCAGATAGATTTTCATGCCACTCATGGATTGAGTTCTAATAGAACTGATATATCAATCCTTCTGGTACCTACAATGATCACAATAATGCATTTATCAGTCACACAGTGAAAAATGAATCCACTCACAAATTATTGACAAAAGCATATTGAAAGTAAACAATGTACCTATCCACGAACATGCTTCCTTGAACTAGAGGGCATCTTGTCTAATTTTCTACCCTTATATGAACTTCATTGGTTTGAATCTTTCAAAAGTTCATGAGGTATTAGGTTATTGGCGTGAATGTAGGTCTATGTAAAACACTTGCAAAGGGTAAAATATACCTAAAAATCAAGAATCTGTATTTTTGGATAGGCGAAGAGCTTTGGCAAATTAGTAGGTATTTGTGAAAACGCCCCAAATTTCCAGGATAATACAATCATTTTTTGATGAATTAATTAGGCACTCTGAATTGGATAAGGACATGTGTATGTCACATTAAAAATATTAAAGATAATACTAGACCATGGTCTACCCATGTGGCCGGGGCATATAAGATAACTCCAATGATAAAAAAAAGTTTCACATCAAATACATTTATCAAGACTCAAACTAAAAGCAATCGAAATAGTAATCTTTCTGATCATTTTAAAACATTGTAAAATAGCTTTTGTCTCTCTCCTAAACATTGAGAAAATAATGGCTAATTCATAAGTAACTCACTTTGCAGACTGCTTGTATGATGTCGATTGAAGAGGATTCACATACCACAACTAGAACATGTAATATGATTAGCAGAGTAGGGCATTGAGCATAAAATTTCTCCACATGGTAAGAGAAACATAAGACCACCAAGGATGTTGGTTGAGGATAAAATAGTGCACCATTAAAAAATGCTCAAAAAATTTAGGAATTGTGTTCCTTGATTAACATCATTTGGAAGGCTAAAATCTGGAAAACAAAAGGAAAAAAATTACATATCATGGTTGTGGCTTTTACCCAAAATGTGTTACGATGCCTAATTTCCTATTTTTTTAGGAAAAATCTAGGTTTAGAACTAAGATGGCGATACAACCGATACTGTGACAATTCAAATTTTCCATATACATAATGTAGAAAAGAGGGGTGTGAGTTACATTGGTAAATTGCAATTATTCAAATTTTGAAAATTTATTAACAATGTAAGTAATAACACTTTTTTTTAAAAGAAAAAATACTATTATGCACACAAATTATCAATTGCATTTTCAAAATCAATGTTGTCGATTTCGGTGTGTATCGGCCTGTATCGGCCAATACATATCGTATCGGCAAAAAATCGATACGCTTCACCCCTAAATTGGCTATTTTTTAATAAATGTAAAAAATACTAGAAAATAATTTTTAATATTATTTTAATGACTTTAACTTGTGTCAAATTCTGATTGACACATAATATTTTTTAATTAGTTTTTAGCCGGCTGATTCAGAATGATTCACTTGAGTATCTGTGTCTGGCCGATTCACCTGAATCGTTGGCCAAATCGATACAGGGCTGATACCGATACTGACAACATTACCCAAAATACATGGTGCAAATGTTATTTAGAAAAACTAATAAAGAGTCAAAATTTTGTCACCCACTACCCCTGTTTCTTCTTTTATATATTTTATGATTTATGACATGAAAGGATACAAAGGAGAAACAAGCTGCCTCCTCATTGTCATTCAACCAAACAGCTACTTATCAAGGTAGTTTGACCAATTTTTTACCAAGTGCACAGGGATGTAAACAGTTCAGATTTTAAGTCAATATCAAATTCAATTAGATGGATGTAGATTCGGAATAAGGAGATACGTAAGAAGGCAGGTGTTGCACCCATTGAAAATAAGATGAGAGAGAATCATTTAAGGTGGTTGCTTAAGGTGGTTTGGACATATTCGGCGAAGGCCTAATGATGCTCCAGTTAGAATGATGGAGAAATGAAAAAATATATTAGTTAAAAGAAGTCGGGGTAGGCCTAAGAAGACTTGGATGGAGATGATAGGAAATGATATGAATGCTTTGAACTTCACCGAGCACATGGCATTGGATAGAAATGATTGGAGGAGAAGGATTCATGTGGAAGACCCAGAATGATTTTCTTTTTTGGTTCATATCGCAGACCCCAATTGTTTTGGGATGAAGGCGTAGTAGTAGTAGTTGTTGTTGTATCAAATTCAATTAGGCCCTCCTTGGAAGCTAGTAGCTGGATAGGAAGTGTTGTCATTTGAGGATGTGGGAACTGCTAAATCTTGGATTTGGCAGCTACCACCTCTTGGAGGTGGTAGCTGTGGATTCCATTCTTTAGTGTAAATACAAAAGTAAGAGGACCTAGCTTCCCATCCCATCTACCAGTTTCCAAACGACCACCACAAGGTAGTTTGAAGAAGTTTTTGCCAAATGCATTAACTCCTGTCCCAGCTCCTAGTTTCCAAACAGGGCCTTGATTAGATATTGGCTAATTGGACTTGGATTCAGATGAAAAAAACCTAATAATTTTAGATATCCGTCCAAATTAGATACCAATCAGATTCTGTCATGAAATCTTAAACTGAATTTGAAACCGATTATTAATAGGATTTAATTTTCTTAACCAAATCTGGCTAACCAGATTTGAAATCAGGTCAGATATCAAATATACCCGATCCATTGACATCCCTAGAAATGCATAACCTCCCATCTCAACTGCACTAGGCAAGTAATATGATAACTCTAATGGGATTTGAACTTGGAATCTTTTGGGCCAGATCTTGGGACTCTACCGATCCAGTTAACGCAACCAACCCCAAGACATAAACCACAAGTCTCTCAAAGCATTATTAATAATACATTAGGTGATAGGGGTACCATTATTGAATGATTGAGCAAAAGCAAGTCAAAGGCATTTATTTTTAAAAAATTTGATGACTTGCTTGGCCACAAATTTCTTATGCTTTTATCAATTTTAAGACTTGTTTTTTTTTTAAAAAATGACCACTAACCAATTTCAAGAGCCAAAGTTATCATACGACATAGTGAAAAACTCGAGCCTTGAGTGCAAATGATTCAGTATGGGTTCAATCATATCTGATCCAAATCCATTTTCAGATCGAACTAAGATGTCCTGATGTAATATTGAATCCAAACCCAAAAATGGTGGTTTTTCGCAGGCACGCAGTGCAAATGGATTAGATTAGATCTGAATCCAAATGGAGATCTCTCTCTCTTAAAATTCTGATCCAAATATGATTCCAACCAAAAATAATTTCAAACTAAAAAAATAAAATCTGATCTGAATACACTTTCGAAATTTATGTTTAAGAATTTATTTCCAAGAATATAGTGCCAGACAGATCCAAAAACTGACCAAATCCGATTCGTTTGCACCACTGGTCCAGGGCAGCTTTAGGTAGCGCATTGTGAGCTTCTTCCCTCACTTCCCTGTGAAAAGATCAGGTGCAATATGATTGCACAAATATTTGTGCATTAAGCACCTGATCACCCTCCATCTTGGGGACCCAAGACCTGATGGGGGGTGCTTAATGCACAAAATTTTTGTGCAATCATATTGCACCCGATCCGAACTCCACTTTCCTGTTGTTTTTCCAGATTTTTTTAATTTTCCTTTAGGGCTTACATCATCATGTCGATTATCCCAATCTCCCACTATTTTTGCTCCCTTAAATTTTTTTTTTCCTTTTTCTGCTGTAACTGTAGTGGGCCCTACACCGTTACCCTCAAATAATTGCTTGGGGGGAATGAGTCAATGGCGTCGCGAGCACAACTCTCTCAAATTGGGACCCGGCCCAACCGGCATGGTAGGTTCCCTCATTGTGGGACCCACTCCGGAGGGCCTCTGTGTGTGGGATGCAGCGACTTGGGATTTCGACTGGAACAACCTGTGAACCGGGTCCGATCGAGCTTGTTTTGGAAGAGCAATGGATCAGACACCGGCTGGATTATGGCTGATTCGAATCTGGATTGAAACCAGATCCAATGAACTGCTGTTGATTTTGATCGGGACTTTACATACAGTCGTTATAGATTAGTAAAAAAAGGTCACAAGTCAATAAAGAGCTTGATGAAGTGAGTGATTTTGCGAGTGAAGGAAGATATTTGTTAGTTGTATGAAAAAACATAGTGATTCTAATTGTAAAAGTTGTCAAACTTCTCTAGTTTTATTTGGGGTGTCTCTAACATATTTAGTTAGCCTTTAAATATTTCGCTTTTGTTAAAGGTAAAAATATATTTTTTTCAATAAAAAATTTGTAAATTTGAACATCAAGTGGATTTCAAAATTATAGAACATTTAAAAAAATATGTCATTTTTGGCATACAGTAGGATCATTTTTTCAAATTCTAAAATATGATAAAGTACCTTGGGGAACTGCTCCTTTATGGGTGTCACAATGGCTGTATATCTATTATTTTTTATTTATAAATTTTTTTTTTAAGGATGAGATTTCATTGTAGATTCAGTCAGTTGGCAGCACTAGATGGGAATAAAAAATTTGTCACAACTACTTTTACATTATTCCTTTTTTACTTAAAGAAACTTCTATAAATTGAGGGAAAAAAAGACTTAGAAAATCAACCTTGAAATGAGGACAAGGCTTGAGTTTATATGGCCCAAACCCAACGAACAGGAAAAAATACACAAATGTTAGGAAAAGTGTAAGACCCACAATTTTTCAGTTCAAACTCTGAATAAATTCTTGAGGCATTTTCCAGTGAAAAATAGTGTTTTTACTGTAAAGCGAATCAAACCGATTTCTGCGATCCAAATATACTTAGGATATTCGTATCTTCACGAATATATGCTTAAACACTCTGGAAGCCATAACTTTCTACCTAAACGCAATTAAGAGATTTCTATGAGCCAACTTTCTTAGTTACGTCAATACGAAGAGAATGACGTACTCAAAATTTTTCGGAAAAAAAATCGCCGAAAACCCGAAATTTTTGTGGGACCCACGAAAATATTGGTGGGACCCACAAAAATATTCCTCATAAAATATCTGGTGGGACCCACAAAAATATCCCATGGAAATATCTTGTGGGCCCTACCTCAAAAGGAACCACTCAAAATTTTCAGAAAAGCCAAGGGTAAAAAGGGGATTCTGAAACTTGGGGCCCAAGTTTCAGAATCTATAAATAGACCCCCTCCCCCTTTAGAAAAATTCTCCCCCCCCCCTTTGCCTCCTCTTTCTCTCTCCTACATCCTAAAACCTCCCCTACCTAGCCCAGTAGGTCTGAGCCTGCCTGACTTAGCTTGAGCCTGCCTGATCTGGTCTTAGCCTGCCTGACCTTGTCCTAACCCACCTGACCTAGGTCTGAACCCACTTGATCTAACTCAAACCCAGTTGACTTGACTTGAACCTGGTTTGGTTCAAAGTCAAGGTCCAAGTCCTTTTTCGTCCGAAGTTCGAAGTTGATCATTTTCGAAGTCGAGACTCGTTCGAAGCATTGAAGTTATCCGGGGCCATTTCTTCCACGATTTGAAGTAAGTTCGCTTCGTTGATCCATCTCTCTCAAGTATTTGATTGTTTGTATATAACATATACTTTCTGAAGTAGTATCTTGCTTTAGTTCTTGATTGAGCCCTTTAGAACGCTTTGGTGTTCACCCGCTCGTCTCGTAACTATCGTCGGATATATGTATGTTCAAATACGTAGTATATGCCTTTTTAAAAATGGTATCTCGACTTAGTTCTTGGTTGAGCTCTTCAGAACACTTTGATGTTCACCCGCTCGCTTCGTAACTATCGTTGGATGCAGATCTAGGTGTATATCTGTTGATTCTGCCGACGTGTCCTATATCGCACAGGCTATGTAATTTACCTTTGCTGTCGCGTCGTATGATACCAAGGCTCCTATTTTCTGTACTTCCCGATTGATGCACTTCCGATTATGCATTTACTTACGTCGTCGTGTTGAAAGACACCAAGGCTCCTGCTTTCTGCAATATATATGTAGAATATTTCATTCAGTTACACACCTTGAACAATAGTATATGCATTTCTTTACGCCGCCGCTATATAAAGCACAAGCTTATGCTTATACTACATATATGGCGCGTAAATGAGCGTTCAAATGAAGATCAACTCCAAATCGCCAATGTGATTCCCTTACCGCTTCTTGTTCAAGATTCTGCTTGACGAATGAAGCCCTTATTGGAAAGGCTTCGCTTTTTGGCAAAATGCTATTTACGTAAAGACTAAGTCAATTACGTATGGCCTGACTATGGCCCAGGGTTCCTGCAACCTTGATGGATGCAAAGTATGCACAACGGTGCGTATCCATTTCCCGAGTTAAGCGTAGCAATTTCTCGCAAAAGAGGGAAGATACCGCTGAAATGGATAAAAGAAACGCACGCTTTCTCCGTTATAGAGAGGAAGTGCTGCTGAAATTTCTGAAGAAGCTAAGAATAGCTCAGAAAGAACGTAGCAGGATACTCTGTCATATAACAGAGTACTACTCCGTTCATGGAATGCCTTCTACATCGTAGAAGAGTTCGTCGCACCGCTGCCGATAGAGTAGGGGAGGTGTTGACGAAATGGTTGGCAGAAGAGCTGACAGAACCAGTTGAATGACATAATGATGTCCGTTGATGGAACGATGCCAGAACAGCTCGTATCCTTGTGCCTGCAAGGGCATCTTGCTCGTAAGAGCCGCTGAGCCAGAGTAGAGGTTGCGCCTTGGCTAGGTTTGGACTTGTTGCATAAAAATACGTCGAGTAGCCGATCTATTTAGATCGAGTCATATGCATGCTCATTGAGAACAATTACGCAACCAGACTCGTAAGGGCCGAAGAGCCAGAGTGCGTTGTTTTCACCCAAAGAGGTGTGATGCTCGTGGTGGCCGCAGTGTTAAGAGCGGTGTTCTGCATGCATTTGAATAAGACTTAAGGTCGCACTTACCCCGCGGTTGAAAATCGTGTTAGGGGTACCCCCTCAGTTAATGACTATGTTGGGGCGGACTGAATGGGGTCGAGTACATACTCCCTTAGTGCTGAGGCACGGGCTGCTTGAATGACATGCTTATATCTGTCCAAGTAATTGTAAGACTGACAGACCCCCTTCAGGAATTATGCTCACTGTGGAATGATAGTGATGGTACAACCTTGAGTGACACGTATTTTACTTTGGACCTGATAGAGTCCACGATGGCCTCAATCACTCATGGGTTTTGGGGTCGTGGTTATCCTTAAGATCTAAGGATTGAACCCAACTACTGCAAGTAGAGGATGCATCCGAATATGGGCCTAGTAGGGTTCTCCCAGTTAAAACACACTGCCCTACTATGGATAGGGTCAACAAGCCTCTGAAGTATCTAAAATACATAGAAAAATCAACCCTCAGAACGTCGAGTTGATGCCCAGACAATTGCTTCGCCCGCGTACCAAGGGTGGAAGAGGTTAAATATCGAAACAATGCATTAGCTTAGGTACAATGATGCTTGAATATATGAGTGGATGGACATGTTGAGTCAGTCCTGCATAACCTTTGTGAAGGTGTCATGATCGGTATACGACTGGACCGACTGGGCAAAGACCTGTGTTGTATCCGCACGACTAAGCGAAGCTCAAAGAGCTGTCCTTAGATGCGTGGGATACAGATGTGCCAAGTATGAAGACTTGAGCTAAACGTCCATTCGAGACCCTGAAGAGGTCAAGGCTAAGTCGTTAAGACTTGAGCGGTTATTGCGAATCACAGCCCTGAAGAGGCTTGCTCTAAGTCATGAAGACTTGAGCGGATGTTCAACTCATAGACTTGAGAAGCCTCTTGCGATATATGCTAAGTCTTGGAGGCTTGAGCGTCGTTATTGCGAACTGCGACCCTGAGTGGTCATCTTATGTATTTGAGTTGAATGGATATGTGATTGCATGCTTACCAGACCATCAATGGTTCTGACCTCGTTTAATGGGGATTTCAGGTGTTGTACCTGCGTAGCGATTTGCTAACCAAGGTGGCATCGAGTTCCAGGGTTTCTCTAGACAGAGTTGTACTGCTTCCTTTTATTGAACCGATACTGCTTTTTCAAGGAGTGATGTTGTAATAAACATGTGGTTTTCGATAAAATGGAACACTTCAGTGGTCAATGAGTTGCTTGGCCACATACCTACAACGTGCTCAGAGTTTTCTAAAATTGACGACTCATTATCGTCCGATTCCGCTGCTAAAAGCTTTTCTAAGTTCCACTGCAAAGAAAAAAAAAGAAATTCATGAAAATTTTAACTTAGCTTTGTTTTTGAAATCTGGGGCGTTACTTAATTGGTATCAGAGCATGTGTCTGAGAAACCTGGTTCAAGATCCGTCATGTTCACGATATCACACTGTAAGTATATTTTATACTTTTGTTCTGATCTGGGTACATCTTTGTATAGATGGCAACTCACGACTCTCGAGGATACTGCTATCTTTGCGAGATCATGCACGATGAGTGGGTATGCCCATATGATGTCCAAGACTGCCAGTTTTGTGGCAAAGAAGGGCATTCCGCCAACGAATGCCAAATGAAACATACCGCCGATATGGGTTGGCAGGGATCACTTGGTCTTAGGGATGAGACATCGCGTGTTAGTGGACCACATTACTCCAGTAGGGGGAGTAGCCGTACCCCAGCAACTTCAGATGAACTACCATCTCTGGTAGAATTTGACTTGAACTTCATTGAGGGATTCGGTCAATCGCAAGGCTATTAACAGGCATCATGTACGCCTAGCTTGCACAGTCGGGATGAGGGATGCAACAACTCCTTCTATAATCCCATTATGATTTCGGATTCCTTGGATCATAGTGCTATTATATGGGGGAACAGAGCGGCTTCATAAACGCCGAGCCTAGATGGCCAGGGAGAGGGATACAACTCCTATTATCCCATTATGATCTCGGACTTCCCGATTCATAATGATACTGAATGGGCAAGTGGACCGGCATCACTGATCTACCCACAAGACTCGCTTGAGAGTGCGGAAGTGCCGCCCAAGCCAAAACTAGTTGTGCCTGCACCAAGGCCATGTAGTAATAGATGGACCTTTTTGAGTTCATCTTCATCAAAGAAATCCAGGTCTTAAAGAATACTGATGATGTTTTGCAGTCAATAGACTCATGTATCTAGTTTCTCAAACGCCTAAAGTCTGCCAGTGCAGCATGACGTTTTGTTTAAGGCGATGCTTGTGTAAATATGATATATATTAAGTAAATAAAGCTTTTGCTTCCTCATATACATCGAGAAACTAAAAACAAGTGTTTGTGTGTGCATAGATAATGGCTCCTACGACGAGAAGAACCATGCCGAGTGAGAAGTCCTATACGCAAGGATTCTTGTTGGAAACACTCAACAACCTGGTTACCGCCATCCGTGAAACAAGGCCAGAACCAGTCACACCTCGAAACAAGAACCTGGGAGGAATAACTTATGAGAAGTTTCTCAAGCTTGACCCGCCAGTTTTCGTTAGCAGAGTCGATCCGGAGCTCGCAGAGAGTTGGATCGAAGAGACGGAACATGCCTTCTTGGTACTGGGAGTACCAGAAGAAAAGAAGACCAACTTTGGCACGTACCGATTGAAAGATAATGCACGGAAGTGGTGGGATACCACTAAACTTATCCAGTTCTCACAAGTCGAAGTCATTCCTTGGACTGACTTTTAGAAGACTTTTATGGATAACTACTTCCCGTTGCATTCCAGAAACAAGAAAAAGATGGAGTTTCTGGAGTTGGAACAGGGCGGTATGAGTCTGATGGACTATACCACCAAATTTCAGAATCTAGAGCGCTATTGCTCTCGATTGTTCGAAACAGACCAAGAAAGGGCCGACAAATATGTGAATGGTCTACGCGAATGGCTGCGATCTCGAGTGGTAATGAGCATGCCTTCAACTTTTAAGGCTGCAGTGGCAGTAATTTCAAAAATCCAGAAGGATTAGGCGCGATCTAAAATGATCGTAGCAAAGAAGCCCATAGTGAATGGTGGGAATCGTAAGAGGACGATCCCAAGTAGCCAGGGTTTACGACAACCCTTTCAAAAGAAGAAGTTCCAAGGAGGAAACAACACTCAACAAGTCATGAGGCCAAGACAAAACACGACTCCGAATGGTCAACAGTCCAGTTTCAGCTGCCCAAAGTGTCGTGTAAACCACCCTGGAAAGCCATGTCCTCGTGACATTGGTGGTTGCCTTTATTGTGGCAAGATGGGCCACTTTATAAGGGATTGCACCAAAAAGGCTGCAGATGAACAAAAGAGTAATGCTGGATCTGCCGGACCCTCTCGCCAAGCACCACAGCGTTCGCAGTTCCAACGACCGCCCCCTAGGATCAAGCAAAGGCCTGCTGCAGGTCGTGTATATGCTGTAATGACTAAACAAGTCGAAAATGGTGACCTGATTGAAGGTACCATACCTGTTAATAGACATGCAACTTACGTCTTATTTGATTGTGGTGCTACTCATACGTTTATCTCCGACGATTTCACCGAGCAACTCCACGCTTCGGTACAACCGGTTGATAAAATGATCAAAGTATATAACCCATTGGGTTCACGCACCAAATGTATCCGGTGTGTGAAAAATTTGGATATTGAGATAGCAGGGCAACACTTGCCTACTGACGCCATCCTGATCGATATGATACAGTACGATGTCATCCTGGGAATGAATTGGTTGGCTCAGAATAATGCCAAGATTCTGTGCCGCGAGGGCAGAGTGATCCTATCTCAACCTGGATTGCCTAAGATGGAATACCGGTTATCCAAACTAGTTCTACAAAAAAGACTCATATCAGCACTTAAGGTACAAAAATACCTTAGGAAGGGTTGTGTGACCTTCCTGTTGAGTCTCTCGGTGGAAAAACTCAACGACCAACCCCTTGAGAGTTTGGAAGTGGTGCGGGAGTTTCCCGATGTATTTTCTGAAAATTGCCAGGACTTCCGCCACTTCGTGAGATTGAATTTGGAATTCAATCCTTACCTGAAACAACGTCGATATCCAAAGCCCCATATCGAATGGCGCCAGCTGAACTCAGTGAGCTAAAATGTCAGTTGGAAGAACTGATGGAACAAGGGTTCATCCATCCAAGTGTATCACCGTGGGGAGCCCCGGTGCTGTTTGTAAAGAAGAAGGATGGATCCCTTCGGTTATGCATCGATTATCAGATGCTTAACCAGACAATTGTTAAAAATAAGTACCCGTTGCCTCGAATTGAGGACTTGTTCGATCAGCTCAGAACAACGAGAGTGTTATCCAAGATCGACCTCAGGTCTGGGTACCATCAACTCAGAGTTAAAGAAGAGGATATATCTAAGACTGCCTTCAAAACGAGATATGACCATTATGAGTTCGTAGTAATGCCCTTCGAACTCACTAATGCGCCTGCTGCCTTTATGGATCTAATGAACCATATATTTAGACCATATTTGGATAGCTTTGTCATTGTCTTCATCGATGACATTCTCGTATATTCAAAGAACAAGAAACAACACGTGGAGCACTTGAGGATCGTGCTGAAAACCCTTCAGGATAACCAACTCTATGCTAAGTTTTCAAAATGTGAATTCTGGCTAGATAAAGTGATGTTCCTTGGACATGTGATCTCAAAAGATGGAATCACAGTGGATCCTGCAAAGGTGGAAGCTGTGATGGACTAGAAGCAGCCAAAAAATATCACTAAGGTCCGTAGCTTCCTTAGACTTGCCGGATATTATCGGAAGTTCATACAAGACTTCTCTCGAATCGCCGTACCCATGACGAAACTGTTGAAAAAGGGAGTCAAGTTCGAATGGATTGACCAGTGTAAGGAGTGCTTTGAGGTTCTCAAACAGAGGCTTACCACTGCCCCTGTCCTTACCTTACCTTATGGTCAGGGAGGCTTCGTGGCTTGTACTGATGCCTCAGGAACAAGTCTGGGTTGTGTGTTGATGCAACATGGTAAAGTAATTGCCTATGCGTCACGACAATTGAGAGTCCATGAAAAAAACTATCCAAACCACGATCTTGAGCTTGCTACAGTAGTGTTCGCACTTAAAATCTGATGACACTACTTATATGGAGAGAAATTTAAGGTCATGTCGGACCATAAAAGCCTAAAATACCTCTTTTCTAAAAAAAAACTCAACATGTGGCAGCGGCGATGGCTGAAATTCCTCAAAGACTATGAATTCACGCTTTCCTATCACTCTGGAAAGGCAAATGTTGTAGCTGATGCCCTTAGTTGCAAGATTGTTGGTACTCTGGCCAGCCTCACCGCACAATGGAAGCTGATGGAGGATTTCATCAGCTGGAAGCCATTCCTGGCTGACCCAGGAAAGATTCGATTGTCATGCCTGACGATCCATATCGAGATCCTCAATCGCATCGTAGCCGAACAGTTCAAGGACCCCCAGTACTTGGAATTAAAAGCTCGTGCTGAAAAGGATGATACTTTATTCCATTTAAAAGAAGATGGAGGAATATAGATGGAAGAAATGATTTGAGTTCCAAATAACCCTGAGCTAAGACATGAAGTACTCTAGGAGGCTCATAGTAGCAAGTACACTATCCACCCTGGAGGCACAAAAATGTTCTAGGATTTACAGAGAAAGTACTGGTGGAGGGGTATGAAACGTGATGTGGCTACGTTTGTCTCAAAATGTTTGATCTGCCAACAAGTAAAAATCGAGCATCAACGACCTGGTGGAAAAATGCAATGGATCAAAATTCCGGAATAGAAATAGGAAGGCATTATGATGGATTTCATCGTTGGATTGCCTCGATCCAAGAGACAACATGATTCAATATGAGTGATTGTGGACAGACTCACCAAGTCTGCTCACTTTCTGCCAATCAACACTCGGTATTCAACAAAATGATTGACAGAAATCTACATTCGGGAAATCGTTAGACTCTATGGAGTACCGATTTCGATCATATCTAATCGTGACCCGAAGTTCACCTCTCACTTTTGGGAGCAACCTCAGAGAGCCCTGGGGATGAAACTCAAGTTCAGTACAACATTCCATCCCCAAACAAATGAGCAATCTGAGCGGACCATACAGACTCTCGAAGATATGCTAAGAGCTTGTATGTTGGAATGAAAAGGTGATTGAGATTCTCACCTAGCGTTGACTGAATTTGCTTACAATAATAGCCACCACGCTAGCATTGGGATGACACCGTATGAAGCCGTGTACGGGCAACCCTGTAGATCACCAATCCATTGGGGTGAAGTGGGTGAGCGAACCTTGGACTCGCCCATTGTGTTGCAGCATTACACTGAGCAGGTGCAGATGATCATAAAGAAGCTACTGACTGCTCAGAGCTGGCAAAAGAGCTACGCAGATCAACGACGTAGGGAGCTCACTTTTGTGGTTGGAGATAAGGTTTTTATCAAGGTCTCTCCAACCAAGAGTGTGTTTCGTTTTGAAAAGAAGGAGAAGCTCAGCCCCAGATTCGTTGGTCCCTTCGAAATTTTGAACCGAATCGGAGAGACTGCCTACCGAGTAGCATTGCCACCGTAATACGCGCAAATACATGATGTATTTCACGTGTCAATGCTAAGAAAGTACGTTCATGATCCTTCTCACGTCATTCAACATGAAGACATTGACATCCAGGAAGATATGACTGTGAAAGAAAGACCTGTTGAGATCGTGGACCGTCGAGAGCAAGTGCTTAGGTCGAAGGTCATTCCACTTATTAAAGTGAGATGGCAACATCATGGAATAGATGATTGCACTTGGAAGCCCAAAACTGATATGCAGGATAAGTATCCTGAGCTATTCACTTAGTACTCTTAACTGAATTTTGCTGACGAAATTTCTTTAAGGGGGTAATGATGTAAGACCCGCAATTTTTCAGTTCAAACTCTTAATAAATTCTTGAGGCATTTTCTAGTGAAAAATAATGTTTTTACCGTAAAACGAATCAAACTGATTCCTTCCATCCAAATATACTTATGATATTCGTATCTTCACGAATATATGCTCAAACACTCTAGAAGCCATATCTTCCTACCTAAACGCAATCAAGAGATTTCTACGAGCCAATTTTCTTAGTTACGTCAATACGAAGAGAATGACGTACTCAAAATTTTTCGAAAAAAAATCACCGAAAACCCGAAATTTTTGCACGACCCACGAAAATATTGGTGGGACCCACAAAAATATTTCTCAGAAAATATCTGGTGGGATCCACAAAAATATCCCATGGAAATATCTTGTGGGCCCCACTTCAAAAGGAACCACTTGGAATTTTTGAAAAAGCCAAGGGTAAAAAGGGGATTCTGAAACTTGGGGCCCAAGTTTCAGAATCTATAAATAGACCCCCTCCCCCTTTAGAAAAATCGTCCCTCCCCCCCTTTGCCTCCTCTTTCTCTCTCCTACTTCCTAAAACCTCCCCTACCTAGCCCAGTAGGTCTGAGCCTGCCTGATCTGATCTTAGCCTGCCTGACCTAGTCCTAACCCACCTGACCTAGGTCTGAACCCACTTGACCTAACTCAAACCCAGTTGACTTGACTTGAACCTGGTTTGGTTCAAAGTCAAAGTCCAAGTCCTTTTTCGTTCGAAGTTCGAAGTTGATCCTTTTCGAAGTCGAGCATCGTTCGAAGCATCGAAGCTATCCGGAGTTGTTTCTTCCAC
Organism: Nuphar pumila; assembly: GCF_984573655.1. Lineage (NCBI taxonomy): Eukaryota > Viridiplantae > Streptophyta > Magnoliopsida > Nymphaeales > Nymphaeaceae > Nuphar > Nuphar pumila. Next base: position 29,399,061 of record NC_143262.1, on the reverse strand, counting down.
GATTTGAAGTAAGTTCGCTTCGTTGATCCATCGCTCTCAAGTATTTGATTGTTTGTATATAGCATATACTTTCTGAAGTAGTATCTTGCTTTAGTTCTTGATTGAGCCCTTTAGAACACTCCGATGTTCACCCGTTCGTCTCGTAACTATCGTTGGATATATGTATGTTCAAATACGCAGTATATGCATTTTTAAAAATAGAATCTCGCTTTAGTTCTTGGTTGAGCCCTTCAGAACACTTCGGTGTTTACTCGCTCGCCTCGTAACTATCGTTGGATGCGGATCTAGGTGTATATCTGTTGATTTTGTCGACGGGTCCTATATCGCACAAACTATGTAATTTACCTTTGTCGTCGCGTCGTATGATGCCAAGGCTCCTGTTTTTTGCACTTTCCGATTAATGCACTTCCGATTATGTATTTACTTACGCCCTCGTGTTGAAAGACACCAAGGCTCCTGCTTTCTGCAATATATATGTAGAATATTTCATTCAGTTACATACCCTGAACAATAGTATATGCATTTCTTTACGCCGCCATTGTATAAAGCACAAGCTTCTGCTTATACTACGTATATGGCGCATAAATGAGCGTTCAAATAGAGATCAACTCCAAATCGTCAATGTGATTCCCTTACCGCTCCTCGTTCAAGATTCTACTTGACGAATGAAGCCTTTATTGGAAAGGCTTCACTTTTTGGCAAAATGCTATTTACGTAAAGACTAAGCCAATTACGTATGGCCTGGCTATGGCCCAGGGTTCCTGCAACCTTGATGGATGCAAAGTATGCACAATGGTGCACATCCATTTCCCGAGTTAAGCGTAGCAATTTTCCGCCAAAGATGGAAGATGCCGCTGAAATGGATAAAAGAAACGCACGCTTTCTCCGTTAAAGAGAGGAAGTGCTGCTAAAATTTCTGAAGAAGCTAATAATAGCTTAGAAAGAACGTAGCAGGATACTCTGTCATATAGGAGAGTGCTACCCAGTTCATGAAATGCCTTCTACATCGTAGAAGGGTTCGTCGCACCGCTGTCGATAGAGCAAAGGAGGTGTTGCCGAAATGGTTGGCAGAAGAGCTGACAGAACCAGTTGAACGACATAATGATGTCCGTTGATGAAACAATGCCAGAACGGCTCGTATCTCTGTGCCTGCAAGGACACATTGCTCGTAAAGGCCGCTGAGCCGGAGTAGAGGTTGCACCTTGGCTAGGTTTGGACTCGTTGCGTAAAAATACGCCGAGTAGCTGATCTATTTAGATCGAGTCATATGTATGCCCATTGAGAACGGTTACGCAAAAGGGCCGAAGAGCCAGAGTGAGTTGTTTCCACCCGAAGAGGTGTGATGCTCGTGGTGGCCGCAGTGCCAAGAGCGGTGTTCTGCATGCATTTGAATAAGACTTAAGGTCGCACTTACCCCGCGGTTGAAAATCGTGTTAGGGGTACCCCCTCAGTTAATGACTGTGTTGGGGCGAACTGAATGGGGTCGGGTACATACTCCCGTATTGCTGAGGCACGGGCTGCCTAAATGACATGGTTATATCTGTCCAAGTAATTGTAAGACTGACAGACCCCCTTAAGGAATTATGCTCACTGTGGAATGACAGTAATGATACAGCATTGAGTGACACATATTTTACTTTTGACATGATAGAGTCCACGATGGCATCAGTCACTCATGTGTTTTGGGGTCGTGGTTATCCTTAAGATCTAAGGATTGAACCCAACTACTGCAAGTAGAGGATGCATCCGAATATGGGCCTAGTAGGGTTCTCCCAGTTGAAACGCACTGCCCTACTATAGATAGGGTCAACAGGCCTCTGGGGTATCTAAAATACATAGAATAATCAACCCCCAGAACGTTGAGTTGATGCCCGGACAATTGCTTCGCCCGCGTACCAAGGGTGGAAGAGGTTAAATATCGAAACAATGCATTAGCTTAGGTACAACGATGCTTGAATGTATGAGTGAATGGACGTGTTGAGTCAGTCCTGCATAACCTTTGTGAAGGTGTCATGATCGGTATACGACTGGACCGACTGGGTAAAGACCCGTATTGAATCCGCACGACTAAGCGAAGCTCAAAGAGCTGTCCTTAGATGCGTGGGATACAGATGTGCCAAGTATGAAGACTTGAGCTAAACGTCCATTCGAGACCCTGAAGAGGTCAAGGCTAAGTCGTTGAGACTTGAGCGGTTATTGCGAATCATAGCCCTGAAGAGGCTTGCTCTAAGTCATGAAGACTTGAGCGGATGTTCAATTCATAGCCTTGAGGAGGCTCTTGCGATATACGCTAAGTCTTGGAGGCTTGAGCGTCGTTATTGCGAACTGCGACCCTGAGTGGTCATCTTATGTATTTGAGTTGAATGGATATGTAATTGCATTCTTACCAGACCATCAGTGGTTCTGACCCCGTTTAATGGGAATTTCAGGTGTTGTACCTGCGTAGCAATATGCGGAGCAAGGCGGTATCGAGTTCCAGGGTTTCTCTAGACAGAGTTGTACTGCTTCTTTTTATTGAACCGATATTGCTTTTTCAAGGAGTGATGTTGTAATAAACATGTGGTTTTCGATAAAATGGAACACTTCGGTGGTCAATGAGTTGCTTGGCCACATACCTAGAACGTGCTCGGAGTTTTCTAAAACTGACGACTCATTATCGTCCGATTCCGCTGCTAAAAGTTTTTCTAAGTTCCACTGCAAAGAAAAAAAAAGAAATGAAAATTTTAACTTATCTTTGTTTTGGAAATCTGGGGCGTTACAACAAGTGCAAAAGGACTAGGACAAATGTTGTAAGTATCCGATTTGGACCTGTATCATTTGGCCAACGATTCTGGTGTTTAGGCCTATACCGATACCCAAGTGTATCTTCTGAAACAACCAAAAAATAATTTAAAAATATTATGTGTCAATCAGAATATGACACATGTTAAAACCATTAAAATAATATTAAAAAATAAAATTTAAACTATTTTTTATACTTGTTAAAAAATAACCAATTCAAGTCAGTATCAAATCATTTTCTCGCAATACAATATGTATTGGCCGATGCAGGCCAATACGCAAACAACACTGTCAAACAATTAAATAAGAGTGGGTATGGTTAATGGTGATGAAACTAAGTGATCAAGAAAAGATCATGTTCAAAGTTCAAGTCCAAGGACTAAGTCTTAATTTAAATGTAAAGTACAAAACCAAGTTAACAGTCCCAGCCCCAACAGGGGTTGGCGTAGTGGGGGTGGGGCCTTGGCTGCTACATGGGCAGTCAAGGTTCGATTCTCATGGGCATCGCCCCTCTGAGCAAGCCAATGCGTAGCATAAGCCCTGATGGCAGGGTCCTAGCCTCAGAGTTTTACGCTGCGGGGACGACCGTAGGTATAGCAGACTGAGCCAGCGCAAGCCGGGTGCATTTTTTTTTCCGGTTATAAATTCAAAAAAAAAAAAACTTGTTTCTTATTATACAAACCCTCTTTGATTCCTGGCAAAGACACAATGATAAATATGAGATTAAACATTTTTCAAAAAAAATATTTTTTTCTTTCAAAAGTCTTGAGTTCAAAAACTTAGAGAAATGGTGAGTCATGCACATATTTTGGAATAAAAATACAAGAATGTCAATGAGTTTGTGTTTATAACAAGTTGGTTTTGACTGACACCTCAAATCTTTGCATGAGTTCATAGATGTCTAAGCAATTTAAGCACCAAATCTCAAATCTTAATTATTTGGGTTTGTTTTTTCTTTTTTATTTTTTTTGTGATGAGGAACTTGTCTAGGAATGGGGGGTCATAAAATTTTGAACCATTTATCCATTTGTGCGCATCAGTTGTTCTTTCTAATAAATCTTTAGTGTCAACCAATTGTCAAAGGCTATGCGACTTATACTCGGGACCAACTCGACGTTCTCAAGGCTCATGCGATCGATCCACGGCTTGCGCATCCTTGATCCGAGAAACTACAATCCGATTCGCCCAATTTCTTTCGATGTCCCGGGTCCTACCTGACACTTCGATCGATGCGGTTTCCTCCAACCGAGTCGGACCGGCCTAAGCAAAGCACAGAGCTGGCAGGAGATCTGCACTTCAGGGCGGGGCAACCAGCTATTCCCAGTAAGCCCAGTGGCCAGAAAGCAATACGAAGGGCCAGGTGACGTCAGTTTTCCGGTAAATCAGTACGGATTCCCGGGACTTTGGAAGTCATTTGAGAGTGGCCTCACTAAAGTGAGAGAGCAAAACCCATAAAATGATTAATTATAAAAATCTCAAATATCAACAGGAAAAATGGGAAAGAAAATTCGAGAGTGTATTTTTTTTTTATGACTAGGAACCCTCGCCTAAGCGAGGAAAACTTAGGGTGGGCACCACGACCACCTTGCCTTATGTGACCCAAAGCTACGAACACGCCTGTGTACCAGTAGGTTCGATCCGGTGCCTTCATCTCAGTTACGGACACACCAGTGCGATAGTGTTATCTTGATAAAATTAGTTTATATTAATAACTAATAAATGCTATTAGTTTACAGACCCAAGCTGTTTGGCATAGTGGGATGGAGCTTGACAGGCAACTCTCTTAGGCCGATGGGTAAGCTTCAAGAGTTTTACGCTGACATGGACCCAGACCCTAGTGCATCTGGCTGAGCCAACGCCGCTAGGTCTCTGCGTTTGATGCTATTTCTTCAAGAAAAAATAAAAATAAAAATAAATAAATGTTAGTAGTTTAAACTATATATATATATATATATATATATATATATATATATATATATATATATATATATATATATATATATATATGGGATACGTGGACTCCTCTTTCTGAGATACCCAAAAGAAACCAAAGCAGGTTATATGTTCCTCCTGAAACACGCAGGTGCGTGTTCTCGGGTCTGAATGAGCGCCACATATGTAAGCACGGGTGGCTCGTTTCTCCGTGTGTGTCGGCATCACTTAGCATAAGAGTCCGGTGCATTTGCAAAGGCTCAAGTACCCTTTCCCGTCATTAGCACCATAAAACAATATTTCGAATAAAGGATAAAAATGTCCTTCCGCCAGAAAGGGTTAAAATCATCATCGTTTTCTCCCTAAGGACTAAACTCCTCTGCTTTAACAGGAGCTCCTCGCAATATGTCGCCCTAAACATTCTTGATCACCCTTTGACGATGCACCACCTGCTGTAACATGAGCTCCCTTTGACAACACAACCTTTGACGTCGTCTGCTGCCGCAGGAGCACCCTTTGCCGTCATCTGCTGCCGCCGGAGCACCCCTTTGTCGTCGTCTGTTGTCACCGGAGTACCCCTTTTTGTCGTCTGCTGCCATTTGAGCATAGTCGGAGCACCGTTGCCACCATCGGCTGCATCTACCTTCTAAGTGTTTCTCCTCCACTGTCGGATTAGCAAAACTTGTGTCCTTTAGGTGAGTTTTGTTATGTAAACAAATCAATTTGTAAATCTGAATACTAAATCTTACAATTGGTTGTACTATTCATGCTAAATAACACCTATTTTCATACTGAAACAAATTGATTTGTACCTATCCACATTCTGGGCGTTGAAAAACAGTTAGCACGATTTGTTCTTATGAAGGCCAAACATTACAACGATATGTACTTATGAAGACCAAATTTCTACAGCGATTTATAAGTTTGAATTTAATATTGATTTATACATTTAATGCAATAGCGATTTGTTTGATGCAACAACGATTTATACATTTGAAGCAGTAGCGATTTACAATTTATGATTCATGATTTATACATTTATGATTTACGATTTACGATTTACAATGATATGTACTTATGAAGGGTGTGATTTGTATAACGATTTGTACGTTTGAAGCAACAACAATTTATATGTTTGATGTAGTAGCAATGTGTAATTATGAAGTTACCTCGATTTGTACTTAATTTTGTTAAATTGTATTACGATGTTTACTTATGAAGCCAAATATTGCGACGACTTGTAATGTTGGTGATTGTGTAATGAATGTGATAATTTGTAATAATATATACTTGGGGATGCAGTTGTAACATATAATGATGCAATTAAATTTATTTGTTGTGCAGGTTAGCAATGACTACAATTTGTAAGACAAGAAAGCCTTCATCGTTGGAGGGGATAACTCTTGGAGAAATCATCTGCCAATCCGATATATATATGAGGGTTATGTAAAGTACAAAAATATAATGAATATTGAGAATGAAAAAGACAGGAACAAATTGTTGGATATTTATTATGCGGAGCCTGATCCATCAGATATTGAAGATGAAAAGCAAACGAAGAAAGATGAGGAAGAACTAAAGATGATGAAGAAGAAGAAGGATGACGAAGAGAAGGAAAAGCAAAGAAACAAGGAGGAGGAGAATAAAAACTATGCACACTTATGAGGCAAAATGATTTCTTCATGCCGACCATGCAAAATTAAATCTATATGCACATCATTTTTCATGTCATTTGTCATGATCATCAGTTGCATCACACTATACTATGCATCGAGTTGTTATTTACCATGCCAATTAAAGAAATGACTTACCGTATATGTATGTTGACAATAACGATTCACGTGACAACGATTTAATGACAGCTACGACGTTGTAAAGCGATTTTAATTTTAATCGCTAAATAAACAGCAATTTGAATACGCAAATCGCCATCGCAATCACGCAATAATGTAAATGCCACACACACACGTTTTAATATCATAATACAAATATCTTACAAATCGACACTAGCAAACACATAATATGTTACAAATCGATACGAAAATTCAACATAATAGCTTACAAATTGATAGTAACAAACAAAACAGTATCTCGCAAATTTATAGTATGTTACTACAACCGTGATTTGCATTATACTATTCCAATATTTTTTATACAAAGGCAAATCGTTGTGGTCGATATAGACGTTATTGCATAAATTGCATAAATCATCAACCGGAATCCATGTCTCACAAGGCATATCAATTTTTGACAACGAGCGGGATGTAAAATGATGTTTCTTTTATAAATAAATGACACATATTATCGTAACAAAGGCAAATTGTTGAGGCGACTTATGATTTATGATTTATACATTTAAAGCAACAACGATTTATACATTTAATGCAGTAGCAATTTATAATTTATAAAGTTACCAAGATTTGTACTCAAGTTTGCTAAATCGTACAACGATGTTTACTGTTGAAGCCAAACATTACAACAATATGTACTTATGAAAGGCGTGATTTCTACATCGATTTGTATGTTTGAAGCAATGATTTGTACATTTAAAGCAGGAACAATTTATACATTTGATGCAATAACAATTTATACTTGTTGACAATAGCGATTCACGTGACAGCTATTTAATTATAGGTACAACGTTTTGAAGCTATTTTCATAGAAATCGCTAAATGAACAACAATTTGAACCAAAACCCTAAACCTAAATCCTAAACCCTAAACTCTAAACCCTAAATGTAATGCCCCAAAATCAAGGACTTGTAACTTTTTATGAAAAGTTTGAAAGCTTTGAAAATATTCATTTATCAGAGTTTTAAATAGTAATTTAACGGAAAATAGTGTTTGAAAAGCAAGTCCCTAGACCTTGAGCGCATTACAGTGCAAACTTTCTCTCACAAATAGATTTGCAACTCAATACATTTATTGAAATAAAAAGAAGAAACAGAGTTTGGTAACATAGTTTTAATAATTTAGAGTTTAATCAAAAGAGAGATTTTCAAAGAAACTTTATACCAAATTTATCAAAATGTCCTCAGGAGCGAAATGTCAGGAAAGAGTCTCATCTTGATCTCATCACGCCATCGTACCATCGCAATTCGAAACATCACTTGACCATAAAATGAGTTAGTTTCATGAAAAACTGGTAGGTGCATAAGTGAGACAATATAGAACTGAAATAAGTAATTTATAATAAGAGATGAGTTATATCAAGCATGTGCAATAGACCATGTAAATAAATAAGTATTTCTAACATGAACAATTGAGTATACCAACAAATAAAGGTTTTCAATGTAAGCAGTTTATTATAAAATTAAGCGAGCTATCAACTATCACAGGGTAAGAGTTCATTCCACATAAGACATGCACATTTTCACGGCAAGCAAATACATTAATTATAAGGTGCAAGAAATTACACAACAAGCAGTTTTATTAATAAAAACTGTAAGCAGTTCATAAGACAAGCAACTACATTAGTCCTAGTTGTAAACGGTTCGTAGATTATGAGCTGTAAGCCATTACATTGCAAGCAATTCTACTAATCACAAGGTATAAGCAGTGTGAAAATTAAAAATTATAAGCAATTGTACAATCAAGCAATTGCATTAGTCATAGATGTGAACAGTTTGTAGATTACGAGCTGTAAGCAGTCACATTAGTTATAAGAGATGCAAGCCAACAAGTTCTACAATACAACAAACACGAATAGTTTAACCAAGTAGTAAAGCGAGGCACATGCATCATATTGCAACTAGCAAAATGCTATTATCATAAACATTTAACTAGTACAAGCAACTAGTTATTACTAGCAAAGAACTAGTGTAATGCTACAACATGCATGCATAATTCAACGAGTAGTACACTGAACTATTGAGTAAACATGCAAGTCATGTCACAACACACACATCTCAAATAATGTGAATAGGTTAACTTATGTTTTGATATTAGCTGGCCAGGCGGGTACACACAAGGCACAAAACATAGAAACAACCGAGACCAGTCTGGGGGTTTATTGTGTTTTAGATAACCTGGATGGTTGTCTGAGTCTGCTACTAAGGGGATGACCAGTGACCAAGAGAGTAAATCCCCAAAGGCATAGTTGGCCCGTGGATGCATCCAAACTTCTACAGAAGTGACCTAAAAGCTATGTTTTGTAACCCATTTCTCCTAACTCTGATGACTGGGGAAGCTGAGTCTTTTGCCCGAAATAGCCATTAATGGCTTGTCCATCAGAGTTTTATACCATCTCATCCTCTCTCTTGGCAGGAGTCAGCGAGTCGAATAGGCACAATGAGGGTTTTTTAACCGTCGCCTGATTCTACATGCTCTGGTCTGCTAGACCCACTCGAGCATCGTTCCTGTGAAAGCAAAACCGTCACCATTAGGTGATTCATACGTGCCAGTGCACGTTCGAGGCAACTGCACACCTCTCACCCTACTCATTGCAGTATGCAACATACTTGTTCAAAAGTATAACCACGATGAGAGGGGTCAACTTATTATGAGGGTGAAAACATCACCATTTTGTTGTCTCAAACACGTGCCATTGCACGTTCGAGGTAGACATAGACCTCTCATCCTACTCATCGCAGTATGCAATGTACCTATTCAAAAGTACAACTACGATGAGAGGGGTATGGATTTCTCAAAGGTAATCCTCACAATATTGCTTTGCCAATAATACATGGTGTAGCCATTCAAGTTAAAACTTGTCATGCTCTGATCCTTTAGAACCCTATGAGCCTCTTGCCTGTTAGGAGAATAACAACATTATATGATTTTAATAATGTACCAAAACACGTTTCGAGGTTATCACAGACCTCTCATCCGATCATCGTAACACCAACGTGATGTACCTGTCCAAAGGTATGGCCATACCTGTCAAAAGGTACGACTATGATAAAAAGGAGAATGATTTCTCAACAGAAATCCTAACCCAAAGGTTTTGCTAAGATTCAATACACATCAGAAAACGCTCAGATGTCATATTCTCTCTTTTGGAGTGACGATACAATATTGCATGGTACGAGATCACCTCGGGTCTCTCATCGGATCATCCGAGTACTACCATGATGTGCATGTCTACAAGTACGCTACGATGAAGGGGTATAGGTTTCTCAAAAGAACCCCAACACAAAAGTTTCACAAAGATTCAAGGAATGCCAAAGTGCTCATTCATCATGTTTTATCTTTTAAAACCATAGTACAACATTGTGTCATTCACACATATGAGATCACTATGGATCTTGCATCCCATTTTACCTCAATATCAACATACTGCGCATTTTGAAGAAAACTGGATTCGCATAAGGAACCCCTCTTTTAAAGAACTATAGCACACTGACACAACTTCCATTGTTTTGAAAATAAGTGAAAACATGATATGAACGAGGTTGTATTCATGCAAGTACATCTTTACCACAAATGTGATCCTATGCACATTATAGCATGACAGCAAGTACAAAGCAACACTCGATTTGCGAAGCTGCACATCGAACATAAAGTGCATAAGCAGTGCATGAGGTACAAAACCGTACCTTGGCCACGAGGTATGATATTGTACCTCGACCAAATGTATATGCAAGCAAATAAGAGCACAAGTAATGCACGAGGTACAAAATCTTACCTCGGCCAAATGAATGTGCAGGCAAGTAAATACACAAATAATGCATGAGGTACCAAACCATAACTCGACCACATATATGTGCAAGTAAATATGCAAATAATGCACAAGGAACAAAACCATACCTCGACCCATAAACATGCAGACAAGTAAATACGCAATGCAAAATAAGTATAGAAAAATTTAAAATAAATCTAAGCATATATAGCATGGCCATTTTTATTATTTCAACTTAATTTGGTTCATCTACTGCCCTTTTTGCGTGACTTTACCCTACCTGGGTGGGGTTGCGGTTTTGCATATGACGGCGAGCATAAGTGAGGATGGGCTAAGGTGACAAGGCACGAGCATGCTCCGTTGCAAAATCTGGAAGAGTGGGGGCTGGCATCGTCGGTTGGTGTTGTCGGCTGACATCATCGATGTTGCCGCATGCAGTGAGAGAGCGAAGGAGAGGAGAGGGACTACGAGGTGAGAGCCTCCTCTCCCCTTGCATGTTTTTAAAACACCGGGGGGGGGGGGAGAGCATTTCGGGAAACCCTTAAAGGGTTTCCCCTTTTTTTCGTAAAGAGAGAGTGTGGCGCACGGGAGGAGAAGAGGGTTTAAAAGAACCCTTGCCCCTTTGTGCTTTAACCCTAACGGGTTCGGGTCGGGTCGAGTCTGGATCTAACCCGAGTCTGACTTTTTCTTTTTTTTGGTTTCACACTAAACCCTAACCCTAAACTCTTAATATCTTACTAAATACTAAACCCTTAATATACTACTAAACTCTAAACTGTAAACCCTGACCCTAAACCTAAACCATAAACCCTAAACCCTAAACCCTAACCCTAAACCTTAAACCCTAAACCCCAAACACTAAAACCCTAACCCTAAGCACTACACCCTAAAACCCTAAACTCTAAACCTCAACCCTCAACCCTAAACCCTAAACCCTAAACCTAAACCCTAACCCTAACCCTAAACCCTATAACCTAAACCTAAAACCGTAAACCCTAAACAAGAATTTCCAAATCAATTTGTAAGCTGATTCTGTATATCGATTTATAAGTTCTCAATAGGAATTTCCATATCAATTTGTATGATATTTGATCTTTGGCGTAAACCGCCTAAAACGTAAAAAGGTATATGTTATTTTATTATAAAATCTTTGGCAGGTCCCATAAGCATTAAACACTTCTGCTATAAAAGAAGCTCCTCACAATATTTTCCCCTAAACATTCCACAAAAAATCTTTGTCGTCGTCTGCTTTCGTCGGAGCACCCTTTGCCGTCTAGATGAGTTTCGTGTAACTATGTATTTTTATGATTTATGAAGTTACCATGATTTGTACTTAGGTTTGCTAAATCTTACAACGACGCTTTTTGTATTGTGCAGGTTACCAATGGCTTACATTCATAAGAGAAGAAACACTTCGTCGTTAGACGAGATGACTCTTGACGAAATCATTGAACAATATGCTTTGTATGAGCAATTAAAAGTGTACTACAGAATAATGATGATTGAGAATGATAAAGAAAGGGAGCAATTGATGGTAAAGTATAGAGCGGAGCCTAATCCGTCAGATATTGAAGATGATAATCCAACGAAGAATGATGAGGAAGAAGTAAAGATGAAAAATAAGAAGAAGGATAACGAAGAGAAGAAAAAGCAAAGGAAGGAGGAGGATAATGAAAAAAGCAAAAGAAATCAAGGCAAATGAAGAAGGAGGAGGAGGAGAGGGAAAAGCAAAGGAAGAATAAGAAGAAGGAGGAAGAGAAGCGAAGGCAAAAAAAGGAGGAGGAGGAGAGGAAAAAGCATAGGAAGAATAAGAAGGAAGAGAAGCGAAGGCAAAAGAAGGAGGAGGAGGAGAGGGAAAAGCAAAGCAAGAATAAGGAGGAGGAAGAGAAGCGAATGCAATTGAAGAAGAAGGAGGAGGAAGAGAAACAAAGGCAGTTGAAAAATGAGGAGGAGGAGGAAGATAAGCAAATACAATTGAAGACGAAGGAAGAGGAAAGGCAAATGAAGCAGATTCAGGATGAGGAAGAGAAGGAAAGGCAAAAGAAGGAGAAGGAGAACGAGAAGGAAAGACAAAGGAAGAAGAAGGAGGATGAGGAAGAGAAGAAAAGACATAGGAAGGAGAAGGAAGACGAGGAAGAGAAAGAAAGGCAAAGGAAGAAGAATGGGGATGAGGAAGAGAAGGAAAGAGAAAGGAAGAAGCAGGAGGAGGAAGAAAAGGAAAGGGAAAGGAAGGAGAATGAGGATGAGGAAGAGAAGGAAAGAGAAAGAAAGAAGTAAGAGGACGAAGAGAAGAAAAGTGAAAAAAAGAAGCAGGAAGAGGAAGAGAAGGAAAGGGAAAGGAAAAATCAGAGGATAGACACAAAGGAAGGAAAAAGTACAAAAGCAGAGGAAGAGGAGAAAAGTGTGACCAAGGTACATTAATCGCTACTGTATGTCGTGATGTACTGCTGTAGGTATTATTATATATAGTGATTATTATGTATAGCAATTACTATGAATAGTGATTACTTGGTATAGCGATTACTGTGATAGTGATTATTATGTATAACTATTACTATGTATAGCAATTACTGCGATAGCGATTACTTTGTATAGCGATTACTATGTATAGTGATTACTATGTATAACGATTATTGTGATAGCGATTACTATGATAGTGATTACTATAACAACAATTACTATGATAACAATTACTGTGTATAGCGATTATGAGGTTACCACGATTTGTACTTAAGTTTGTTAAATCGTATAGCGATGATACGAGCAAATGAAATGATGTTTATTAAAAGTGATTTGATACGCAAATCGCTCCAATCGACCACGATTTACTGTGATAGGTATTATTATGTATAGTGATTACTATGTATAATGTGACTAATTATGATTTGATATTTTATGTTACAGGCAGGTCAGAAGAGAAGCAAAGCAGCAAGTAAAAAGCTAAAAGACCGATGTCAGTGGCATATAGTTCTGTCATGGTACAGAAAACTCAGTGAATATCAGAAGGACTGATTATGAAAGATGTACCTCGGCAGCCTTCTGAACCAACATTATTTTGAAAATTGCATTATTTTGAAAATTGCTGGAACACCATGACCCACCTGGTCAATAAGTGGAACCATAAGACGAACACGTTCCAGTTTGGGGGTTTTGAGATCACCATGACCCTAGAAGATGTGACACGGATTACGGGTCTTAAGTGCCATGAAAGTGCTATCCTAACACGGGATTCAAACTATAACCAAAGGGACAAGTGCACGGCCCTTCTAGGAATGTCGACGAAGGAATGACGTGAGTATATTTCTGGTGGAAGTAATTCCTCATCGATGAAAGTTCATTTTTTCTGTAATAAATGGGAAGGCCGGTCTGTTTCATGTGTATCTGAAGTGGCTGACCAAGAGTTGTGTGGCTTCCTTCTTTATTTTTTTGGACTTACTTTATTTTTCGATTGTTCTGGTTCGAGAATAAGTTACTTATGGCTGCAGTTCCTAGAAGACTTATATGAAGTCGACAACTGGGCATGGGGTGCTGCTATGCTCACACACTTGTACAATCAACTTTACCATGCGAGTAAGGGTACGAAAACCGTTGGAGGATTTTGGCCATTTATTCAGGTATTTGTTTATTACATATTTAGTACTTGTAGACTAAGCTCGTTGAAGGTTGTAGTCTTATTAATATATTATTTTTATAGGCCTAGATGTGGGAACATATTCTTTCCTTGCGTCCTCAGTGTGGCCCTGCAGTTTGTAGTTTTCCCAAGATCGGCCAGTGAGCTATAATAAATGTCAAGGAGGAAAATGCTCAGTTTATTTTAGATGGTCTGCAATTAAATAAGGTAAATGGTTTAAAATCGTTGTAATGTTTAGCATTCTTAAGTAATCATCGCTTTAGGATTTTGTCTTCCTTAGTATAAATCGTTATCACATTTGCATCTAACTTTCATTAGCATAAATCATTGTAATGTTTAGCATTCTTAAGTAATCATCGCTTTAGGATTTTGTCTTTCTTAGTTCAAATTGTTATTGCATTCAACCTTTTGCATGAATAATTATGTCTATATCTAAACCACAATCTCAATTGTACATGTTGTGTGGAGACCGTATGGAGATAGGGAGGACGAGGACGAAGAGATTGTTGTTGTGGCTGCGAGACTATCTGTCTGCGATATTTGGCTCTTTAGCAAATGTGAAGCCGAGTTGCAGCATGGTAGTCGAGTACTCCTACAAGCTGGCTTAGGATAGTTGATACCAAAAGTGCCTGTGGTATTGAGAAGGAAGGTAAATAGTGGTGGGGTCAGAAACGTGAATTGGCACAAACGCTTCAGGAAACAATTGGATAGCTGGAACAAAGAAGGTGTTCGTGCCATACCATATGATTATAAAGAACGACAATATGACCTCAACTACTTCAAACAATATTGGCAACCTGAAAGTAAGGTCACTCTTGTCCCGAGCATGTCATCTTTCAACATAGACGTAATGTCCATCGTGTCCCTTTAGCGGATATTATGATTCCCTCTATTGCAGTACACGATCAAGAGCAAACACAGCTCCCAAAGGAGAATGTATTGTCAGACAAAAGGTTTGCAATGCTGGAGAGGGAGAATAAGGAGTTACGAAAGGACGTGCAAAATTTGGGGAGACAAATTGGGTCACTGGTTGAGATGATTACCAGTGGGTTTAATAAGATCAAGTGAACGAAGAGACCACTGAATAAAGACACTCCACCAAGGCAAAGAAAGAGATGATTTGTATGCCCATCTGAGTCATCAAGTGCCAGTGAATAAACATATTATATGATTTGTGTATCCCGATAATTCTATGTTGTAATTCTATCATTTTTTGTTGTAATTATATAATTTTTTCCTTAATAAGTGTAACACTGAAGTGCCACTGAAAAATTGACAAGACTACATAAACTTAAGTTTGTAATTATATAATTCCTTCATGATTTGTACTTACATTTGCTAAATCAAATAACAATTACTGGCTTAGGGTTTATTATATATTACGATTCCTATGATAGCGATTACTCTCTATAGCGATTACTATGTATAACGATTGTGAAGTTACCATGATTTGTACTTACGTTTGCTCAATCGTATAGCGATTACTAGCTTAGGGTTTATTATTTATGGCAATTTTTGTGATAGCGACTACTTAATATAGCGATTAATAGGTATAGCGATTATGAAGTTACCATAATTTGTACTTATATTTGCTAAATTGTATAGCGATTAATAGTTTTTAGTTTATTATGTATAGTGATTTTTGTAATAGCGATTACTAGGTATAGCGATTATGAAGTTACCACAATTTGTATTTAGGTTTTCTCAATCGTTAAGCCATTACTGGTTTAGGGTTTATTATTTATAGCATTTTCTTTAAGTGCAAGGAACATCGCATAACATTAGTTTAGGGTTTAGGGTCTAGAGTTTAGGGAAACGTCATCCGACACACTACTGATGTTATGTGATGTGTCATTCATTTACACGTACTAACGTCGTTTCGATGATACTAGCAAATGAAACGACGTCTTTTAATTAATACACAATGTAATTTATTTATTTATTATATTCTTTGGGCATGATTTTTGAAAACGGGCAGGACGTGAAATGACATGAAGATTAAATGAATGAAGCATCGCATAACTTCAGTAGTGTGTTCCGCAAGGAACACAAGATATTTCCTTTAACAGCATGGAACATGAAACATGCAACGTTTCATTTAAAGAAGAACCAGAGCTTTTCCTATAACCTGCTTCGTGAGCAATGAACAGAAAACCTTATATTTCCTTTAACCTCCTTCATCATAAAAGCTATATCGATGTCGAATAAAGATGTTGCGATTCAGTCGAACGTCCACAAAAAAAGGTACATTCGATTTCTTTAACCTGCTTTGTCTTTTTTATGGCGTTTACAGTTCGTTTATTAAATATTCAGCTAATTTCAGTGCAACATTCACAAAACAAGGTGCTAAAAAACTCAACAAAGTGCTCAAAGAGAACATCGATCAGATGCAAGATGAATTTGCAGAAGGAAACACTATCAGTAATTTTATACGTATGAAACCACTATCAGTTATACATTTACGTATTCCATGGATATGTATATTAACAAGTGCATATTTGTTGTAATCAGATTATACACGATTTCGTCATGTATATTCAAAGCAAGGGAACAACCATGTCGGTCCGCGTCGTCACTCCTTATTTTATGGTATATCAGTTATCTTATATGTTTATTTTCTTTTTTGATTTACTAACGTACCTTCATGTTTTAAACTTACTATTATTAATGTTTCATTCAACAGAGTATCGTCCACCGAATGCCATACGTGGTTGGATTTCTAGATGGACTACAATACTGGGGTAACAATGACCAAATGGCAGATTTTTGGTCAAGTGAAAAGGTTTGTGACCATATCGATTTGTAAGATGTTAAATCTATTTAAGATCTTGTTTTGATTCTTAATATCGATTTTTAAGTTATTAATAGGAATTTTTATATTGGTTTAAGATATTGTTTTGATTCTTAATATTGATTTCTATACTGATTCTAAATATCAAATTTTAAAATATCAATAGGAATTTCCAAATCGATTTAAGATATTGCTTTGATTCTTAATATCGATTTCTTTGTTGATTCTTAATATCTATTTTTAAGCTATCAATAAGAATTTCTATATCGATTTAAGATGTTGTTCTGATTCTTAATATCGATTTCTATGATGATTCATAATATCGATTTAAGATATTATTTTGGTTCTTAATATCAATTTATATGTTGATTCTCAATATTGATTTAAGATATTGTTTTGATTCTTAATATTGACTTAAGATATTGTTTTGATTCTAAATATTGATTTTTAAGATATCAATAAGAATTTTCATATCGATTTAAGATGTTGTTTTGATTCTTAATATCGATTTAAGATATTGTTTTGATTCTAAACATCAATTTTTAAGATATCAATACGAATTTCCAAATCGATTTAAGATATTGTTTTGAATCTTAATATCGATTTCTATGTTGATTCTTAATATTGATTTAAGATATTGTTTTGATTCTTAATATCAATTTTTATGCTGATTCTTAATATCTATTTTTAAGCTATCAATAAGAATTTCTATATCAATTTAAGATATTACTCTGATTCCTAATATCAATTTCTATACTGATTCTTAATATCGATTGAAGATATTGTTTTGATTCTTAATATCGATTTATATGCTGATTCTTAACATTGATTTTTATGCTATCAATACGTATTTCTATATCGATTTTTTAAGATATTTTATAATTGATTTGCAGATATTGATTCCTACATTATGGCAATCAAAAAAGCATTGAGTCTTATACGTGTTGGATGCACGAAATCAAAAAATATGGTTATACAACTCCTTACTCTATAACATTGGTGTAGACCATGACATTTTGCATTTGGTAAGTTTCTATCTATAAGATTACTGTATCTTGTACCGTGACCCAGAATTTACTTGCTTTTTCATAAACCACATGTTGGATTTTTCATAAACATGTTGGGTGTCGTCATTGGCCCGTGAAGGCTTCACGCCGCAGATGATGCTCATTTACAAAATAATGGCATCGATTGTGGCATCTTTGTAATGAAGTATATTGAAGCAATATACTATGACCGAGAACCAGAATTCACCGCTGTATGCTGTACACTTAAACATGTTTTATTATCTTATATTATTGGTGTAAGGGTTTCTATATTAGTCTGACTTTCAGGTTTTTTTTTTCAAGATGGTATACCTGGATTCCGCACAGAACTATGCAAAAAATTGATGGATTTTTTAATTGAGGAAGATACAAAACCCCAGATTGCAAGATTACCTAGAAAGCAATGAAGGATGCGAGGCCCCCAGAAGTAAGAGAAAGTTGTTTTAAACGTCTACCTGTTCTCAAGGATAACATGAAGAGGGTTACATTCTACTATTGAGAGAGAGAGAGAGCAATTTTTGGTTCAACATTCAATTTCCCGAACATGACAATTTTTTTGTATACAGACATTTGTAACAGATTTTGTAGACTGTGTATAAAAATTTTGTAAGATTGTGTATGAAATTCACATTGATCCAAAAACCAAAATTATGCACCTGACACACATGTGTTGAATACGTAAATCACCACCTCAAGCGCGCAAATCGCAACAATATAAATTTTGCAGGTATATATTTCAAAATCATAATACAAATATGTTGCAAATCGATACATCTTACAAATCGATATAATATTGCATAATATATTACAAATCGACTCTTAATATTGATTTGTATGCTTATTCTTAATATCGATTTCTAAGCTATTAATAGGATTTTTCCTCTCAATTTGTAAGATATTTTATCATTGATTTGTAGATATTGTTTCCTGACACGATGTCTACTATAAATTTATAGGATATTATATCGATTTAAGATATTGCTTTGATTCTTAATATTAATTTGTATGTTGATTTTTAATATCGATTTAAGATATTGTTTTGATTCTTAATATCGATTTAAGATATTATTTTGATTTTAAATATCGATTTTTAAGATATCAGTAGAAATTTTTATATCGATTTAAGATTTGTTTTGATTTCTAATATCAATTTAAGATATTATTTTGATTCTAAATATCGATTTTTAAGATATCAATGTCAAACTCATGTCATCGTTCCACTCAAACAGGTCAGGAGGATTGTAGGTTCCAACGTTGTAGTGTACGTCTGTAGAGTATTATTGCATATTGAAAATTACACAAGTTAGATATTGATAAGTTGCACGTAATATAATTTACATGGAAAGCAATATACTATATTACATACCTGTTGATGCGAAGGGCTTGGTTGCTTAGGGGTTGGTTGTTTCTTAGACATTCTCTTGCCAACCAATTTCAGTGCACCCTTTGTCCTTCGACGACTGCGATCAGAGGCAAATTTTCTTTTGATACCCTTCGCTAGGTGAATATTTACATCATAATCTATAACATTTACTCTTGACTTATCGAAGATGATGTTTACGCTTCAGTGCAACTTCTCATAAGAGTCCGGAGAAGCATGATTTTTACCTACGTTGTTTGATCCCATTTTCTTAGATTAGTCTTCATGAGCTGCAACAGACTCATGGTGAATTAACTGCACTTTTTCAAGTAATTTTCTTGAAACTTTTCTCATACATAAATAGGCTTCTTCGCTTTTCAATGTCAAATCTGCAACATGCATAAGTGACCTACATAGTTGTTGGTAACGGGAGACTATGTGACACTTTTTATCAACACTAGATGAACTGACATTATTTGTATTCAACAGTTTAATCTTTGCTTATCTCATCCATCTTTGTATTATATATGACTCAAGTATTTCTTGTATCTTCTCTTGATTAAGTGCCTTTAATGCATGACGACATAAAATACCTTTGAATTCAAACATTTTGCATGTACATTCAACTGTTCTATTGTCAACATTATATGTAACATGTGCTTCTTTCCTTTTTGATTGCTCTTCGCCCTCCCATATAACATGGTATTTGTGCATATTTCCATATTGCATATGTCTTTTTATGTTATAATTCATGACCTGTATAACCATCTTCTTAGTCCATTTAAATACAGTTAGTGTATATAGATCTGCAGGTCGCATCAATATTTTCATGCCCAAAGTTACATGACGGGTGTTGAAGCATTTCACATCTTATTCAAACTCATTTTGTCTAAGATCGTCTATGAAACATTGTTAAACATGAATACAAGGTTTTTTTCAGTGTGGCATACATAGATTCAGCTCTTTGTGTGCTTATCATACCTGCACAAAAATATTATCTTCCATATGCCAATGCCCACTTCTCTTTGTCTACATATAAATGTTGTAACCCCACACAGTCTTCAAGGTCGTACATCTGAATCATTTGCTCCCAATCAGACATAAATGTGACCTCATCTATGCTCTCAAGTATACACTTTCTAAACTTTTTATCAAACCCTGTCTTCTGATAAAAAATGTGTCCTATATTCTTTGCTGCATTTTAAAAGATATGCCACAAACATAGGCGATGATGTGCATATGGCCATACATGAGACACTGCAGTTACAATTGCATGATCATCATCTGTAAGTACAGCTCCAGGGTGCTTCTCATTCATTGCCTGTGTAAATACTCTGAACAACCACTCAAAGGTTTCCTTGGTCTGGTCATATAAAAGAGCATCACCTAATATGCAACTCCGTGAGTGATGGTTCACTCTGACAAACTGCGCAAATGACCACTGTTTCATATTAATCTTTATTGTCATATAAAAAACAAGCACATCATTGAAGCATTCATAATCTACTCTTGACTTTGAATCTGCCCAAAACATATTCACAGCATACCCATCTTCATCCAGTTGCATTGGACTAAAGAAACTAGGGTCATTGCTTGAATGTTGTTGTAGGTAATCAATCAAAGAACATATTCCTCCATTCTTCATGTTGTTTGATCTATTCATTCTCAAGTGGTTTCTTAGATTCATAGGTGTGAATAGAACATTCTCGCGACCACCATCTATGTGCGCGCACAAATTGTATATCTTTCTTGGTGCAATGCCGGTGCTATCAGCTATTTCAGCAATTGCAGCATACGCTTTAGTTACTCTACGATGTGACCTTAACATAGGAGTCATAAATGAAGCGGCTAATTCATGGTTATGATTATTGATTAAAGTATGAACTACATATTTCCCATTCAGAAGTTTTCTTAACACCATTCTCGCTGGACAACCACATCTTGAATCTGGCTTGCTCCTTGTTGGATTTCAACTTGACTTCTTCCAACCTTGCTTAGAACAAACATATGCCTTTCTCACCACAATACCCTGTACATTTTTTGCCCAAGAATACCTTCTAATACTGAAGCCAAGTTTTAAGGCATAATCATTATAAAATTTGTATGCAACTTTCTCATTATTAAACTACATTCCCTCTACGGGAACAGAGTCAAGTGTACTATCATGTAGACTTAAGGTTTCTGCACCTTTGTCAAGTGCACTGTCATGATCGTCTACCTCATTATCAAATTGTATTTCGTCTGCTGGAATATTCAAGTCAAGAGTGAATCCAATGCATGCACCCTTCTTATCATGTGCATCATTAGTGCACATATTCACTTCTTCAAGTGCGTCGATAGTACAGATGTTCGTTGCTCTATGACTTTCTAATGATTGAGATACATCATCTTCACTGCTACTAGTTGATATGCTTAATACTGTCATGAGCAAAATATCAATTTGCGTTAGTCAGTGCATACGTTTACTACGATTTATTCAAGATGCATATAACAATGACTACCGATTAGTTAAGCAAGTCAAAGAAACGATTAGATGAATCACAGTATCAAAGCAACAACATAATAGCTTACAAATCGATAATAACAAACAAAACCATATCTCATAAATCGTCACTAAAAAACATATAAAATCTTACAAATTGATATACGACAATTCAGCATAATATATTACAAATCGATATACAACAATTCAACATAATATCTTACAAATCGATATACGACAATTTAGCATAATATATTACAAATTGATATTAACAAACAAAACAATATCTCACAAATCGATACTAGAAATATCTTACAAATTGATATACGGCGATTCAACATAATATATTAGAAATCAATGTTAACAAACAAAATAATATCTCATAAATCGACACTAGAAAACACATAACATCTTACAAATCGATATACAATAATTCAACATAATATATTACAAATCGATATTAACAAACAAAATAATATCTCATAAATCGATACTAGAAAACACATAATATCTTGTAAATCGGTATACGATAATTCATCATAATATATTACAAATCGATATTAACAACCAAAACAATATCTCACAAATCGACACTAGAAAACACATAATATCTTATAAATCGATACGAAAATTCAGCATAATAATTTACAAATCGATATTAACAAACAAAACAATATCTCACAAATTGATATACATGTTACTATAATCGCGATTTGCGTTACATTGCATATACTGAGTGAATGAATGATACCGAATGGGGTAGAGGCCCTTACTCACATTTGTAACCAAGCATTCTTGTCAACAGATCCCACCACCTTACAAATATCTTCAAGTTTTTAACCATCTAAACGATAAAATCTACCTGCAATAATAAAACAATGCCTTAATAACACTCACGATGACATACATTCTTCAACAATAGCATGATGACATGAAAAGATACTCACCACACTTTAATGACACTTATTGAAATGTTTGTGCGTCATTGCTTTTTTCCATACTGCCTAACGAAAACGAAGAAGAAGAGAAGACTATAAAAAGAGATGGGCGACAAATCCCCCTATGATGCCTACCAATGATCGAACCAGTCGTTCAATTTATAGTTATCTCCACGACGTAGGAACGAGCCCACAGAAGTTTTTTATCTTAACACAAGGCAGGAACGAGAAGGCTGCTATGTGTTGTAACACAAGCTAAAAACAAAAGTGGAACGTGTAAATCTATATACGAGGAGCGAGAGAATATTTTCGTCCAAAGCATATATATCTTATGGAAAGACATTTCAGTCGAAAGCATATCTACCTTGTTTATATGTTATTTTATTATAAAATCATCATAGGCAACATTGACATATGAATTATTGCGGGTCCCAAGATATTCCTCCATATGCACCACAGGAACAAGCCAATTTGTGTTTGGGAGAACACACAACACCCTCTCAAAAGAAACAGAAAGGACGGTAGAGGTTCCTGGACTCATCGTTTTCTTAATCCCCCACTTCTTACGGACGAGACTTCCTTCCAGCTTCTTCCTCTTCTCCTTCACTCCTTCCACCTCATCCTCACCGGATTCCTCATCCCCTGAGGCCACCCCTTCTTCGTCAGAGTGAAAGAAGACAGTTTTAGAGAGAGAGAGAGAGGATGTTGCTGGGTAAGATGGCTCGTCGTCTGTCAATGAGGAGGACGACGAGCGTGACTGAATTATCGATGGAGCTGAACCTGGAGGTGCCTCCAGCTGCTGAGAACCACCACCGCCAGCAACAGCAGCAGCAACAGGAGATCATGGCGGCCGGGGGCCTTCCAGCCTGCGTGTCTCCGAGGAACAGTCGGAAGAGCTCGTCAGACTTCATGATGGAGGGGGTGGGCCATTTCTTGAGGGCATGTACCCTCTGCAACCGCCGGATCGCCCCAGGCCGAGATATCTACATGTACAGGTGAGCCCTCTCTCTTTCCTCTTTTTCTTTCCTTTCTTCCCCTTGAAAAATTCTTCCTTTTTTTTCTGTTTCTTTTGGTACGATAGTGGTGATAATAGGAACACTCTACTGCTTTTCTTTTTTCTTCTTTCTATTTTTCTTGATTTTTATTTTTTCGGTTGGGCTTGGATGATAGTGCGAATACTGTTCTTTGTTGTGTTTGCATGGATAGCTTTTCCTTTTTTTATGCTTTTTAACTGGAGATTTTTTTAGATGAAATGTTTTTTTTGTTCCTTTTTTCTATCTTTGTTATTTTGAGATTTGTTGTTTTTAGTTAACTTGGGGTTTTGGGTGTCAATACAATATAAAGCTGCAGTTATGGGGTTATGCGTCTCTCTCTCTCTCTCTCTCTCTCTCTCTCTCTCTCTCTCTGGTGTATATGGTAAGGGGTTTACTTACCTTGCTGTTTTCAGGAAAGAAAGAGTGAAGCTTTTATGCTAAGCTTGGGTCCTAATTAGGGACGCGGAATTGTTGGTTCATATGCCAATTCTCATGGTAGATATTGTTGGATGTTGTCTGCTGAATGCTGAAAATTTGAAGCTTTGGTCTTTGCTATAGTCCTTGCAACAATGGTTACAGAAAGGTATTGATCTACCGAATTAGTTTCATGGTTTCTATTTTCCGGAGTCCTTTTCCATTATCCATATTCAAACATTTATCTACTATAGAATTTAACAATGGATAAATTATCTATATATTTCCATTTAAACAACTAATATTCAAAATCCACGGTCAAAGGCTGCGTTCCCATTCTTTCTCTGATTTGTTGAATTCATTGATAGCTTAAGATACATGCCATTAGAGAGTGTAACTTGGATTGTGAGGCAAAAAATATGTTCTTTATCGACATTATTAATTATATGGTTGCCTTTACATTATTTAGATTTCTCTCACCATCTTTCTAACTTTCTTTCTGTTCATTCAATTTTACATGTTATGAATGGGTGCTGTATTTTTTGACTAATACTCTTAATTTTATTTCCGTCCAGGGGAGATACTGCCTATTGTAGTCTAGAATGCAGGCAGCAGCAGATGAATATCGATGAAAGAAAAGAAAAATGCTCAATGAAATCTATGAAGAAAGAAGCACCTCCTGCTGCTGCCTCTGAGACCTCCGGTAATGGAGACACAGCTGTTGCCGCTTGATGATGACAGTGGTGGTGGTGATAATGTTGATGTGATAATAGTGATCATCCATCATTCACTTTTAGCTTCTACCCATGTTATAAATATATCTATGTTTATGTACTTTTGTAATTAGGGTGACATTGTCGTTCAAGGAAAATGAAGGGCAGCTCCCTGTTTGCTTAGCTAGAAAAGAGCAGATTTCTCCTTAGATAGACATGCAATGTTAATGATCAAGAAGGATAAGAAGAGGGAAAAAAAGAAGGAAAAAACAAACCTTGTTGCTCTCTTATACTCTCGCTTTCCTTTATTAATGAATATTTTACTAAATTTGTGTCTTAAATCTTCAAGCCCTTTTTCCTCTTTGTATCATTTTCTCATACTTCAAAAATATACCTCACCAGAGCCTTATATATCTCTGGAAAGACTTCCCCTGTTACAGAAAAGGACTCCCGACTTGCCCTTCTCAAGCCTCCCGAGCTGCTCAGCAGTTCCCTAGAAAAACCGCCCCACGGCCAGCAAAACGCGTCTGTTGCAGCACGCGTCTGGCTGTGGCGTGCCAAACGCGCACACACTCGTTGTGCGCTAGGCACGATGAACCATGCAGACACGTAACGCACCCGTGCATCGTATGTGCAGGGCATCCGATGCACGCCCCTGAACCTGCCACGTGTCCTTGAATATCGGGCCAGCTCCCACCCCATGATCCGAGTCCACCTGAAGCTGTATTTGATCTGCAGTATTCCCTGCTGTGTGTCTGGTGGATCTAGGTGCACCCGTGTGGTGACACTTACCTGTATGATAGTGAGTCAGTGACTATCCATTTAGAGGGGTGTGGCATGTTTGACATTGAGTCAAACACGCTGTTACGAAGAGACTGATACCTGTCTATTCTTTTTAAACTACAGTTTTATATTAAAATATTGCAACATCTTTTTATTAAACTATTAAAAATCCATGTCATTATATCTTATTTTTAATATATTATCGAACCCGCGTATCTAACTCGAGTCATGGGCCAGGTCGCACCCGTATCATTGTGACATATGTTAACCATGTTCCAATCTTTTTCACCTTGTACTTTCGTGCTAACGCTCGTGACTGCCAGCAGATTCCATTTGGTAGCGGCCATTATGCTTCTGTTTCTATGTTTTTCCTTTATTTTAAAAGGAAAGAGGGGAAGGGGTGAAATCATGCCACGCTTTTCAATACTTGTCATGGCTGAAGCAGAACACGTTAACAGTACAATAAAACAAAAAGGCCGTTCTGGTTATTCACAATTGTGTTTCCTTTCAATATCAGTGAATTCCTTTAGCATGAAGCATTTAATATTTCTTCCGTAAGTGCAATATCAGGTGTATTATTATTGCATTCAACTTGGTGTATTGGTATTAAGGGGAATTTAAATAGGTCCACTTGCATTTAATAACATCAGCAGTACCACAACCCAAAATTAGCTTATTTAATGTTGTTACTGGTGTGGTGATCATCATCATAATCAATGGTAACTTAAATTGAGAACAACACTAATTGTTCTATTTTTTTCCTTTGAAAGACTAAACGAATACAATTCTTAAGTTTTTCAAGAAGAAAAGTCACTTTTGGTCCATGGCCGGGGATCAAAACATGATTTAGGGATATAAATGATAAAAGAATGGTGGAAATCCATTCTTGACTTGTAGGGACCACCATCCATACATATACATATAGTATGATTTAGAGATCGTCCAAACCATTGACTTCGGTTTCTTCTTTGGTTGGTGTATGAGATGATGCCCTTGGAGGCATTGTATGGCTTCCCTTAATCTTCAATTATTGCATACGACAGTGAACAGGGCCCCGTCCCGCTTCACCCGGATGAAGGGCGTGAAACGGGGATGGAGGCTGGGACGAAGGTTAAAATCTATCTTCGTGCGGGGATGGACTTACACTTTCCCCCACCCCAATCCCTGCCTTCCCCACCCCGCTCCATCCCCAATCCTTCAAGGGATGACTATAGACCAAGGGGAAACGGGGCTCCGCCTCTCCTCGCACCTGATTGGACCAGGGATGGAAGCGGGGGTGGAGGCTAAAATCCATCCCCGTGTGGGGATGGAGGTTCAGGTTTTGAGACGGGGCGGGGGTAGAGACCTTGTACCCCGCCCCGGTCCACTGCCATCCCTAGCATATGAGTGTGGAAGTACAGCCTCTCTCGAGGTAGATCGTGATCTTCAGTCACGTGATGAGATTATGACGGTTCTAAAGGTGAACATAGCTAAGGCCCAACAAATGATGAAACAATTATATGATAAGGGCGATTTAGACCATGCCTTTGATGTGGGTGATTGAGTTTGGCTGAAACTGAGGCCCCTTGGCCAGAAGACATTATTGGAGCAAGAACATTATAAGCTCCTGCCTAAGTATTATGGGTCATATCAGGTAGAAGAATTAACTAGGAGGCTTGTGTACTGACTTGTATTCTCCGAAGAGGTGAAGATACATCTGATTTTTCATATGTCTCACCTCACGCCATTCTATAGTGAGCCTCCGAAGGTTGTGGATGTGCCCTATGAAGAGATTGTGTAAGTATGATCAGATTATGCAAAGGCACCTCATTGAGTGAGAGCTTGATGAAAAGAAAATGACTCCATGGAATGAGAATTTGATTTGAAGAAAAGGTTTTCAGACTACGAACCTTGGGGGCAAGGTGAACCGGAGTGTGGTAGATATGTCACGGTTCATGTTTTGGAGCCAACACATATTTCTGGGATCTAGGATCTAACTCCCTAACAGGAGGCTATGATATTGCAAAGTGGGTCCCAAGAAGAAAATGTGGGGGCTGAGGTGGTGTGTGAATGTGAGAAAAAAATTAAAAGACACTTATCCTCTGATCCACATGAAGACCAGTACTTCAAAGACTGAGCGTTCACCCTCTTTGAAGAGCCCAAGCATTCGGTGCTTTCAGACCGAGCGATCTAGCTTCCTGCCATGAGATCCTATGTTGTGTTGCAAATCATGTGTCTAAGTTTTAAACATGAGAAAGACTTTCCCAGCCAGTATCTGAGTTGTAAACGAATCTCTACACCTACACAAGACCTAACCCAAACCCTAGAACCATTTCAGAACCTCAAAAATTGAAACCACACGTCCTGAGAGCCCAACATGCCTGTTTTGCCCGATCTGACCTATCCAGACTTTCTACAGCCTAACCCACAATCAAAGATCCATACAATACCATCATTTATGTCCTTAGACCCCATCTAAATCTTTTTACAAAGTCTATGAATCTTTTTGACCTGGTTTTACATCAAAACATAGAACCACACCACTACTCGATTAGCCTATTTAGCCTATTCTCTCTCGCCAAACTCCAAAACACCAAAACGAGAACCCTAAAGTCTCTATCGTACCTTATCCAGTGAGGCAAAAGTTCTAAAACCTCTCACCCATAGGTCTCAACCCTTCGTCTAGTAGGTTTGATCCATTAAAAACCACAGACATCTGTCTAGAGTATATGTTTGTCACTCAACTTGGTATCCTGACTGATCCATCTTCTCAGGTGTGTTTGATTCTGCCTGCATAGAGTGGTGAAAATTTTGAAACCACTACAATCTCTGATAAAGTGAATATCAATATCAATATGTTTGGTGCGATTATAAAAAAACTAGATTAGCAGACAAATACGAAGCCCCAATATTATCACACCACAATATTGGAGGACCAAATGTACAAATTTCAAGATCATGAGGCAAATAAGAGAGTCAAAGGACTTCAACAATAGTGTTTGATAAGAATTTGTATTCAGCCCCAGTACTAAAATGAGCAACAATGAACTATTTTTTAGTTGACTAGGATATTGGAATAACCCAAAAACATAGCAAATCCACCAATGGACTTACCATCATCAATACTACCAGTCCAATCGACATCAAAATAAGCATATATTTGAAATATAGCACATTTAAGAAGCAACAACCCAAATAGAAATATGTGCTTGATGCAATGCAAGATTCTCTTGACAGTCATCTAGTGCACTTATTGGGTTGATGCATAAACTGATAGACCATGTTAACCTCAAAGTTAAGTAAGGACAAGTCAGAGTAAGATATTAAAGAGCACCCAAAACCTGGCGATATTTAGTTCGGTCATAAAGAGGATCACCATCATGAACAAACAATTTTGTAGTGGATGCCATAGAAGTAGTGATTGGTTTTGCACCAAACATATAAGTATGATCGAGTAAGTCCAACATATACTTTTCTTGAGTCAAATATAAGCAATCAGGAGTAACCAACAACTCAATACCCAAAAAATAATGTAAGGGATGCAAATTCATATCCCAATTTTTGAATAATGGTATGTAAATAATTATGAGAGCTGCCAATAATAATGATATCAACATAAATCAAATTATACACTTTCAAACAATCTTGTCGTAGCACAAACAAGGATGTGTCAACACGAGAGCTGACAAATCCAATACTGTTAAGAAAAATACTTATTATTGGTACCATGCTCGAAGAGTCCATTTCAACTTATAAAGAGCCTTGTGTAATTTATAAACATGATTGGAAAACCGAGGATCAAAAAATCCCTATGATTGTGACATGTATACCTCCTCAGATAGAAAGATATGCAAAAAGGCATTATGAACATCCAGTTGTCTAATAAACCATCCAATAGAGAAAGCATCAATAAGAACCAATATAACAATGGGCGGTTTGACCACGAGACTGAAGGTTTCAAAATAGTCAATACCCTCCTCTTAACTGTAGCCTTTAGCCATAAGACGAGCTTTATACTGTTTCAATATATCGTTAGCGCATCTCTTTACCTTAAAGATCCATTTACAACCAATAATATTCTAATGAGGTTTAGTAGGAATAAGACTTCATGTGCCATTTTTCAATAGGGAATTGAATTCTTCTGTCATAGCATGACGCCAATGGCACACTTTTTAGGCTTGAGAGAAACAAGTTGGTTCACACTTTTGATCTAATTTAGTAAGTAAAAGGGTAGGTATTGAGTATCTGGTAACTACAAAGGATTTGGGTTTTAGAAAATTTGTCTAGGACCTAGTAACCATATTATGGGTTCTACCAGATGGTATGGTAGGGGACGGTTGTAAGGAAGTATCAATGGGAGAAATAGATTGGGTAGAGTCTACAGGGGGTACGTCTTAATTCATAGTTTGGGACAGTCTCAGTGAGAAGGAAGCGTTAGAGGCCATAGGTTTAGTAGGAGGTGCATGAGGAAGGTTTAGTGTAGGTATACGTAGACTAGTGGGAATATGAGTAGAATTAGGTGGTGAGTGGAAAGAGGTGACATGGTTGTGATAATAAAGAGTTGTTCATTAAACTGGACATTTTCACTAATGATAAATTTCTCAGTTACAGGGTCTAAACAAAGGCATCCTTTATGTTGGCTACTATAACAAAAAATACATTGTTTTGCTTCGAAAATCCAATTTATGATGATTATATGGGCAAAGATAAGGATAGCAAGAACACTAAAAAAATTTAAGAAATTTATAATCAAGGCACTGAGTGAAATAAAATTTGAAATGGAGACTTTTTATAGGATACACTAAAAGGAAGTCTATTAATGAGGTAAACAACAGTCATAAAAGCATGTATCCCTACTTGAGTCAGAAGTGTGAGACCAATTTCAACAATATGCTTATATTTCCTTTCTACACAATCATTTTGTTCATGTGTGTGTAGACAAGTAACACGATGTTCAATGACACATTTTTAAGTAGGCATACAAAGGTCTATATTCTTCTCCTCAGTCAGTTTGAAGGGATCTAATCTGACATCCAAGTTTCTTTTCTACCAATTTATGAAAACTTTAAAACATAGAAAAGACCTAAAATTTTCTTTCAAGAATATATAACTAAGTAAATCTAGAGAAAACATCCACAAAACTCACATAATATATCTACTATAGAAACAAAAGCAGGTCCTCAAACATCAGAATAAATTAATTCAAAAGGTCATTTAGCTTTATGCATAGAAGGATCAAAGGGTAAAATATGACTTTTACCTATTTGATATGCTTTACACACAAAGCTAACTAGGGATGGCAGTGGACCGAGGTGGGGGACAAGGTCTCCACCCCCTCCCCGTCTCAAAATGCAAACCTCCATCCATGCCTCCATCCCCGCACGGGGATGGATTTTAACCTCCACCCCCGCCTCCATCCCTGGTCCAAACGGGGGTGAGGCGGGGCGGGCCCCCGTTTTCCCTCGGTCTATAGTCATTCTCTGAAGGATTGAGGATGGGGCAGGGTGGGGCAATGCAGGGATTGGGACGGGGTGGGGGAAAGCGTAATTCCATCCCCAGTCCAAACAGGGTGAGGTGGGGCGGGTTCCCGTTGTCCCCCGGTCCACTGTCATCCCTAAAGCTAACATTATTATGCAGAAAAGATAGATTAGATTTATGTAAAATCTAAATAAATGTACAAAAAATAGAATGTCCAAAATGTTTGAACCACTGGTAAGTTGATGCTCATTTTCAAATATATGCTATCACAAGCGTATCTTTTAATGTATGAGCAACTTTGGAGATGTCCAATCTATATAAGCCTTGGTCATTGATACCGTGCAATACTACTTTCTTTGTTTTGTAATCCTTCACATAACGTCAATTATGGCAAAATTCAAGAAAAACATCATTGCCTTTAGTAAATTTTTGCATAGATAATAAGTTTCTTGTAATTGCGAGAACATGTAGAATATCATTAAGAAGAAACTTGGAATTAGAATAACCAAAAATAAAATTACCAATATGTTGTATTTTCAAGTGAGAGCCATCATCTATAGGGTTTCTTATTAAAGCATTAAAAGCTTCTGAGAATAATCTTTTTTCAACTTAAATAATTTACACTGCAGAGCTCCATGACCTTGTTTTCTGCAAGCTTGGCATGCAGTATGATAATTTGCAGCTACGTGACCTTGATTTCCACAAGAATGACATATTATGGGATTGGACTAGTTATTGGAGTTTCCTCTATTAGAATTTGGTCTATTGGACTACCATCCCCCACCTCTACCCCTAGATGAGGTAAATTGATTATGTTCTCAATGATTTCATGAGTTTTGTTTGATTGTTTGAACAAAAGGACAAATTGTTCATAGGAGGTTATGAATCTTATTGTTCTTGTAATTGTGCTTCATGAAGCAACATCCCCAATAAATCCTCTGGGGATATGGGATCCTCACAAGTGTTTAAGATAGTTCATAATGAACCATATTCACTCATTGAGAGACCAATAAGAATATGCATAGTAAGATTCTCACTAGATATTAGCTTTCTTGCCATAGCCAATTGATGGGCTATACTTTTAGCCTTATGAAAATAATTTGAGATATTATATGTCCTCTTTTTTAGGCTTTGTAATTGGAATTTTAACTGTTGTATTCAAGCCTTAGAGTGAGCATCATATGTCTTTCACAGTGTGTTCCACAAATTATATGATATTGTCAAGCCCATGATTTGAAGTGTACTATGTCGGTAAGAGACGATAGGATCCATCTTAATAATAGTTGATCTAATCTTTCTCATTCCTCAAATTTAGGATTTTTCCTACCCACTTTGTTAGGCTCTATAATAAAAATATTCGGATAAGGTTTTGTTTCATCTACAAATACCAATAAATTATAGCTTTTCAGTAATGAGATAAATTGAGATTCCCACAATAAGAAACTTTTTGTAGATAATTTATAGATAAAAAATGTTATAGGCTTGTTGGAGCAAGTATAAAAAATAATTGTTCAAACTTGTTGTGGAGTTATTGTTTTTAGTCATTCTGAATTCAGTAGCAAAGAGAGGATGAAAAGCTTATTGAGAACCACAAACAAAATGGATGCAGATGCTCACATAACACACGTAGAGGGAAGTAGCTCTAATACCATAAAAGAGAAATCTTAGCTCATTCAAGCAATCACACAAGATACAATATTAATGTGGTTCAATCCAGGGAGGATCTACGTCCATGATAGAATAATATTTGCTCTCTCTATCTCTGTTTAACACACACCAGAGATGAGAAAATCCATTACTATTTATAAATTCCACAATATACGATTTTGGGAGAGTTGAACTCAACCCATGATGGCTTATCTACTAACACAAGTCTTTCAGAATCCAACCTGATGTGACCCGATTTAACATAGGTATATGATGGGCTAGAGCATGACTCATGGGAGTTACATGGCAGTTATTGCAACTGCCCATATAGAGTAACCACCAGTAGTGGTATCCACCCACTATAGGCCTCTCTTAGAAGCCTATAAAAAGGGGCCTGATTGCATGATGAGAACAACCAAGGTGTGTTATCTTCTTTCACATGCAGGGTTCAGGGTCCTGCTCACCATCTACCTAAGCCTTGAGCTCATCGTAAGCGTTGATAGGCTGAGGAGAATGCCGAGCACCCACGCATTATATTATACATGGCATCTATCAGTATGTATGCTTGTCTCACATTCCGACTCTGGTTTGAAGAACACCAACATTGGGTTATGGGCCCATGCCATGCATTTAGCTACAAGTGTGGGTGTACATACGTTCTTATGACACTAATCGGAATCCCCCATTATCCGAGCAAGCTGCCAAGCCGTTGCCACACTGGGTGGCACGACGGCCTGAAGGTAGCCAGCGAAGCTGGTGTCATCGTGAGACTGCAACTGTCACCCACTCGGTGTGGCCAACAGTAGGGTTCGTTTTGGGTGGGTGCAAGAATAGGGAACTAAGTTCCCTATGCACCACACTTTTTTGGAGAACCATTGCCTCTGCGTCAACTGCAGCCCATACCCTATCGATGGCGGCCAACCACTGCCATCGCCCCGGAGGCACCCCATGTATTGTTGAATTTGATGTCGCAGCGGCAAATGGGTGTCATAAATTCGGGAGCCTGGCAAGATGGCACACATTCGACTTGGCTCATTCCCATTGCCAGAGATGGCTGCCGCAACGTACGACATTGCTGCCCTTACACTCAGGTGTGAAGCATGTTTGTGCATAATATATTCCTGGCATGGGCATCTGATATAATATTGTCGTGGGGTGGCCATCGTCAGAATAGTGCAAAAGTTCTCATTTGTGAGGCGGTGACACTGACTCAGATTGATGAATATGAAAATGGTGAGATGAAAGCCCAATTCTTGCACCGATTTGTCCGTCAGGGCATCGGCCCCTTCTAGATTCAGATGCTCTAGGAGCCCGCATCGCCGGACCATGATTGAAATCCCTTTTCCTTCGGTTGGTCGCCGGTGGTGACACCAACACCGGCTGCAAATGTCACCACCGATGACAAATCTAAAAAAAAAACCTTTACCTTTCTTTTTCCCCCCACTGGAGAAGCGTTGCTGGGGGTGTTGCCACAAAAGTCGCCGCAGGCATCGCCGTTGGGGGATGACCTACATCGGAGTGATGTTGCCAGTCCGATGACATGCAACTTTAAGGCCGACGTGCCCCTTTTCAGCTTTTCTCTCTATCGTTTCATCAAAGAAACGGTGGAGAGGATGTGTCTCCCGGGGGCGGACCTTCGCCTACCAGCTGCCGGTGTCGGTCGTCGTACAATGACATGGCTCGTTGTGGGCATTATGGTTTCTGAGAAATCGAATACATTTTTTTATCGGTGGTTTATGTTCCGGGTGGGTCAAATCCGGACCTGAACCTGACCTGGACAGTGACCCGATCTGTGTAGATCGGGTATTGGATCTAAGATTCGGTTCTGATTCGGATCCTCAGTCCCACAAAACTGGATTAGAACCAGTCCCAAAACCAAAATGGGTCTGAGTCTGATCTATGAAGTGGGTACATACCCGATCCACCAGATTCGTAACAAATCCAGATTCGGATTGGTTATGGATCTGGTGGATCGAGTTAGTACACGTTGCTTGGATCAGACCCAAACCCATTTGGGTTTTAGGATTGGGTCTAATCTGGTTTTTCTAGACCTAGGATGTGGATTAGAACCAGATCCATTACGAATTAGGTCAGTCTCTGGACCGACAACAGAATTCGGTTCCAACCTGGACCCATTTAAGGTTATGGATCTGGGTCGGATCAATTTGACTGGGTCGGGTCCCTAGATCTAACTCGGGTCCTGTTATGGAATGAATCTGGGTCTTGTGCGGGTCGGGTTATAAAATCAGAACCAGGTTTGGGTCAAGGCTGGGTTGGCCTCTTAGATCTGACCCGAGTCATGTTTGGACTGGCTCTGGGTCTGGATCGGTTGCATATCTGAGTTAGACCCAAACCCTTAGAACAGACACAGACCCATTTGAGTTCCAAGTTTGGTTTTGATCTGAATAGATTGGATCCTATTTGGACTGGATCATAGATCTGGATTGGTTCTTGGTTGTTGGATCCAACCTGGGACCCAATCATCATGGGTCTTGATCCAGATTAGATCCAAACTAGAGGATCCAACCCAAGATCCATTGGGATTGGATCGGATCAGATAAAAACTGGGGGTTTGTTTACTATTTACACATGAACTAGTTCTGTGACTGATATAACGCATTTTAAGACCAATTTAGAGCCATTTTTTATCGGTTTCTATCAATTTTTTACCAGTTCTGGGATGTAAAGACCCTATTTTCATGAAGCAATAAAATAATAAGGATTTTCTCATTCAGTTATAGGGTTTTATGAGCTTTTATTCGTGTTTTAGATCGATTCATAAGTTTCAAGATCAGTTCAGACTCTTAGCTGACCGGTTCGGGGCCATTTCAGACTGGTTCGAAGGAGTTTGGTACCAGTTCCAGCATAAGGACACTGGGTTTTATCCAAAAAAGCATGTTGTGCTAGTTTTTCATGCTTTATAAGTGTTAATTATCATGAAAGCATGACTTTTTATATGCATTTGATGTTATTTAAGTTATGCATGATATTTAAACATAAATTATCACTAAATTCATGACATTTATGATATATTCTCATCAAAATTTATTTGTGCATATAAGTCAAAACATGAATTGTATATTTTGATGATATAATATATGTTTCATCATAAATATACATGCATTATTGTGTGTGCATGGGCATGCTATATAATATGAATATGTTTTCGATAAAAGTTCTTGATTGACTGACTCATGCAATCACCAAAGTGATCTGAGTTGTGTTGATTGATGATTCTTTGGACCGTATTAAGTTTGAGTATTATAATTGTGTGTGACTTTATGAAACAATGATTTTATCTAAAGGTAGGTTATTGTGTTCCAAATTCACATACGGTGTAATAGTAGATGTGTATACTACCCCATAAAGTATATTCGTACCCAAAGGTATAATGTTGAATTGCCTCTTGTTACATGATCCGTTAGTTTCACCAATTGAAGTCAATTTCTTGTGAATTGAGGAGATGAAGCCACTATGAGTATTATCGTTTTCAACAAAGTGGAATGACAACGACCGAATTATGCTTGTTTTTAGAAAAGGTGAATAATAAGGGGTCTCACATTTACCTTTTAAGTATAAATCTCGTATAAAGTGATTAATCTCTCACCCATACAAAGAATAAAATATTCATTCTGAAGGTTGTCTATGAGAAGTGAGAGCGCTTAAAAAGATGTCTATGAGAAGTAGGAGTGTTTGAATAATCTTAGCTTGTTGCTTTTGTAATCGTGAGTGGCTGAAAATATTCGAGGTACCATCTCTCACTGCAGGACAATAAAAGAATTTATGAAATCCATTGAGGCAGAAATTATTGATTTTATATGAGATTTTATCTCAGACCATATGGATTAAAAGCTTCATTATGAATCTTAGTATAGTGGACTCTATTGAGAGGCCACTAAAAATCATATATGATAATGTAGTTGTCATGTCTTTGAATAACAACAAGTGCTCAACCTTGTGTCGACACATGGAGTTAAAATATTTTGTTGTTAAAGAAAGAACAAAATCATTTTGTATGTATTGATATAATCGGCACGAGAGAAATGACTTTGATTTTTCTTACTAAAAGGCTAGCATCAAGATTATATTCTCAATGAGTAAAAGAGATGTGGCTAAATTAATTATGTATGATTTTGTATATTATTGATTATGTATAAAGGACCTCTCATTCAGTTAGAGAGAATAACAAAATAACAATATTAAAGGATCAATATAATTGGTTAAGTACCTATTCATAAATGTAATTTTAACATGCTAAAACACTGAAAATGAATTATATTGTAGTATATGAAAATATGATATTTCATAAATAAGTGTTCATCTCCATGATTCGTATAATTTATTCTTGTGATACATGATAGCATGTGAACTCACGTGAAAATTGAATCAAGATAATTGTAAAACCTTGATGAAGTATTTTTCTATGTCAACAGGTCAATTGGGATACTATTGAAATATGGATCAGATCCAACCTAATGTGACTCGGTTTGACATGACTACACTATGGGGTGGAGCATGACTCATGTGAGTTACAGGGCAGTTATTGCAACTGCCCATGTAGAGTAACCACGAGTGGTGGTATTCACCCATTCCTCTCACTACAGGCCTCTCTTAGAAGCCTATAAGAAGGGGCCATGATGAGAACAACCAAGGTGTATTTTCTTCTTTTACATATAGGGTTCAGGGTCTTGCTCTCCATCGATAGGCTGAGGAGAAAGCTGAGTACCCACACATTGTATCATCCATGGCGTCTACTGGTATATATTCTTGTCTCACATTCTAGTTCTGTTTTGAAGAACACCAACATTCCCTCGTTATTTGGGACTGCCTCAATTAGGCTCTCATTAGAGAATTCCAAAAGGTCACCACTTCTCTTAATCTGCCTTGATGAACTCCAGTAAGTTGTCTTTTATAGGGCTACCTTCTCGTCAGGACTCATCTCTGCATTAGACTCCTAATGAGCGGGACTCTCATCCACAGGAGTCCTAATTGGACTTGGATCCACACTAGACATCCTCTCCTTAACAAAGCTGTCTGGTTCTCCGTGAGGGTTCCTCGTCATAAAAAAAAAAAAAATTCAAGCCCGAGATCATGTAGGCAACCTCTTGGGGTTATGACCCATCTTCCTCGTAGTGCCTCCTTTTGATTATAGGAGGAGAATAATACAAAACTATTTAAATCACCGTTCATTCATGAACTGATTTACCACATCAATACAATCCACCATTTTTCTGTAATTGGATGGCAGAGATCCAATGCTGATAAAACAAGAAATCCTAAACCATTAGATCCTTTTTTTAGCAAAAAAAAAAAAACTGCCTATTTTTCCATCCATCAAGCATACAATCGATTGACCTCATGTTCATAATTTCCATTAGCCTAAAATCCCAGTCTGTTTTGCCCACCAAAAGATACACATGACTTTGGCCTTGCAGCAAGGGTTGCACGCTATAGGTTTCGAACTGCACAGCAGAATTTCATTGGACAAAGCTGCATAATCGTGGATCTGTCTTCCTGGTATAAAAGCATACTGCGAATCATAAATCAGTTTGTGGACAATGGGTTTGAGTCTTGAGGCCAGAACTTTGGCAATGATCATGTAAGGAGCCCCTAACACACTGATGTGCCGAAAGACCTCAATATGGTTTAGCATAGATATGCTTGGGGATCAACACCAGGAGAGAGAAGTTCATGGCTCTTAGAATCCATCTGTTTCGATGGAACTCTTTAAACATATGTTGGAAATCTAGCTTGGCAGCATCCCATGGGTAGCTGTCTTCGCCTGGCGCTTTGACATTTGATATATAGCTCCCAAACTGCATCACGAATTTCCTTAAGCGAGAAAGATTGCTGCAACATTAGTCGGTCTTAGAGGTCGAGCCAAATGAAGATGGACGAGGACAGGTTGGGATTTTATTCTAAGGTCCATTGATAGAAACAACAAAATAATCATTGACAAGGGACGCCCGGATCTAAGAGCTTTTTTGCTCATGCCAACATCGTGGCCGTCTGTTTTGTATTTTGAAAAGTTAAAAAGTCAACCGAACAGTTATATGCTACGTGGCATTCATCCAAAATGCAAACAGACAGCCACGATGTTGGCATGAGCAAAAAATTCATGTTCAGCATAACCTGATCTGCTTCCGGCAACCGGCTGGCTGTCCCAAAAAACCTTGTTAACCTCTTGCACAGTTTTTGTAGATGGTCCTTTTGTAGAGTTTTGTAATTTTTTTGGCAAACAATCTTGCCACATTAGCGAGGGCAGGGGTGACTAGCCAGGGCTGATATACTTGGACATTACTCATGCAAAACATGTCGGCTGCACAAAAATACACTCATCAAATACAACATTCCTAGATATTTTAATTTTTTCTGATCCCCTGCCCTCACCCTGTCTCAAAATCTTACCCTCCATTCTTGCACGGGTTTTGATTTTAACCTCTATCCCCGCCTTCATTCATGTCCTCTATCTCTGTCCAAATAGGACGAAGCGGGATGGGGCCCTATTTTCCCTCGGTCCACTGTTATCTCTAAAGGAGGATCGGAGACAGGGCGATCAAGGCAAGGCAGGAATCGAGGACCGGGCGGGAAAAAGCATAAGTCCATCCCTACACAGGTTTTGATTTTAAACTCCATCCCCATTTATTTTACGTTCTCCATCCCCGATCCAAACAGAGCGGCGGAGCCTCGTTCCCCCCAATCCTCTCCACTGCCAGGGTCTGCCAAACCCCAACTTGCCAATCAAAAAACAAAATGTTAAACCATTCATTTACAATGAGCAGCAGTACAATTTTTAATCTCAATATAACTTTATGTGGTGGGACCAAATAGAGAGGCAGAAAGGATACACTTGGAGTTGGTTAAGGGTGGGGTTGATGGGGCCCATTCTTTCTGTCACACTCTTACTTGGCTTGGAATCGCTAACAAGTCTACTCTCTTTCAAAATCGATCAAAAGTACCGGACAGGAATGCTGGGGAATCGTGTGGATTTTGTGGTTACACTGGGTGGCGTATTTTAGACCGTTAATAATGCAATGCTGATTCTTTTGTATTCTTCAGTTTTCTTTGTCTTCTTCCCTTTGAAGCATCCGAATCTCAGTTATCAAATTATTTTTTTTCTTTTTTTACAAATCGGTCTCATCGGCAACTGGTATTAAAATCTATTACAAGATTGTCCCCAGTTTTAGGCCTGCACAACGAACCGGGCCATCTCGGCCTCAGCCCAGGCTTGGCTCGTCTAAGCCCAGTTCAAAGCTCGTCTGACATAGTAAATGAGTCAGGCTTGGACATGACCTTAGGCTCGGTCTCGTAAACAAGCTCAGGCTCAGTCAACCTATTGAGCTTGTGTAGAATCGGTCAAGCTATATATATATATATAGTTAAATCTGAACAACGGTTCAGATGAACCTTAAATGAAAAGGGGCATTTAGTCCCTTTTGAGTTTCGACCTTGACGGTCGAGTGTAGACAGCCATGAGGGCTCTCTCTTTGCTCCAGAGAGTGGACGATGGAAGCCAGGAGTTTCACAAGCTCAGCTTCTCTCTGGCAAGACGGTGACCACAACGGGAGCCAGAAGTGACTTTCATCAATTTGGGCACCTCTTCAGTGAGGCGGGAAAGGCGATCGGGCACCCTGCAAGGCTGCAACAGTGGTTCTCTCTCAGGTTAAACTGGAAAGCTCTCTCTCTCTCTCTCTCTATCTCTCTAACCCTCAGAAATCCCTAGTTGCTTTTTTTCCCTCTTTTTTCACTTTTGTTTCTGTTGGATAATTGGTGTTGGTCGATTTCTTTTTGTTTTTGCTTCGTTGGTACAATTCGATTGACTGATCGATCGATCCACTTCATTTTCGTGGTCGAATTTGGTTGGTTTCTTTGAGCTCCCAATATGCAAATTAGGGTTTCATTGGGTGGCCTGGATGGCGAAGAGGGTTATATGTCCCCCCCCAAAGACGACTGTTAGCTATAGTGCGTGTTTGGGGGTCCCAATGAGCACACATATAAAAGCTCATGGGGCGCCTATCCCCGTGTGTGTCGACATCAATTAGCATCGGAATTCGGTGCAATTGCAAAGACTTAAGTACCCTTTCTCGCCATTCTTGCCATGAAACAATGGTTCAAGAAAAGAACAAAAATATCCTTCATCTAGAAAATTGAAACGACGGTGCGAGAACCTCCATCTAGAAAAGTGGAATGTTGGTTTGAGCTATTCTTGCCATGAAACAATGGTTCAAAAAAAGGACAAAAATGTCCTCTATTCAAAAAAGAGAAACGACGGTTCGAGATCCTCCATCTAGAAAAGTGAAATGTCGATTCAAGAATGATGTTAACTCTTCAAAGTCCAAACGTTCTGTTTTCGCCCTAAGCAGTAAACTTTTGCACCATCTGCTGTAACATGAGCTCCCTTTGACGACACACCCTTTATCGTCGTCTGTTGCCACCTGACCCTCTTTTGTCGTCGTCTGCTACTGTCAGAGCATCCTTTGTTGTCGTCTGCATCGGAGCACCCTTTGCTGTCATCTACGCAGTGGCAGTATTGTTGCCACCATCGGCTGCGTTTACCTTCTGGGTGTTTCTCCTCCACTGTCGGATTACCAAGGTTTTGTTATGCAAACAAATCGATTTGTAAATCTGAATGCTAAATCTTATAACTGGGTGATCGTCTTTATGCTAAATAACACATATTTTCATACTGAAACAAATCAATTTGTACCTATCCACTTTCTGGGTGTCGAAAAATAGTTAGCACGATTTGTTCTTATGAAGGCCAAACATTTCAACAATATGTAATTATGAAGGCTAAATTTCTACAACGATTTAAACGTTTGAAGCATGAATGATTTATATATTTAAATCAGTATATGTTCGATGCAACAATGATTTATATGTTTGAAAAAGAATAATTTAATGAAACTATCATGATTTGTACTTATGTTTGATAAATCGTACAACAATGTTTACGTATGAAGC
Source organism: Nuphar pumila (assembly GCF_984573655.1). NCBI lineage: Eukaryota > Viridiplantae > Streptophyta > Magnoliopsida > Nymphaeales > Nymphaeaceae > Nuphar > Nuphar pumila. Next base: position 29,357,469 of record NC_143262.1, on the reverse strand, counting down.
CAAACATTACTACGATATGTACTTATGAAGGTTGCGATTTATACAACGATTTGTAAGTTTGAAGCAACAATGGTTTATACATTTAAAGGACTAGCGATGCGTATTCATGAAGTTACCTTGATTTGTACTTAAGTTTGTTAAATCTTACAACGATGTTTACTTATGAAGCCAAATATTGCGATGATTTATAATGTTGGTGATTATTTAACGAATGTGATAATTTGTATTATTATATACTTGGAGAGACAGTTGTAATATATAATGATGTAGTTAAATTTATGTGTTGTGCAGGTTAGCAATGTCTAAAGCTCATCAGACAAAAAATCCTCCGTCGTTCTATGGGATGACTATTAGAGAAGTTATCTGCTAGTCTCATCTATATGAGCATTATTAAAGGTACCAAAATATAATAAAGATTAAGAATGATAAAGATAGGGACAAAATGTTGAAATTGTATTATGTAGAGGATTATCCATCAGATATTAAGGCTAAAGAGCAAAGGAAGAATGAGGAAGAACTAAAGATGAAGAAGAAGATGAAGGATGACGAAGAGAAGGAAAAGCAAAGGAAGGAGGAAAATGAAAAGCAAAGGCAAAGGAAGAAGGCGAAGGAGAGGAAAAGGCAAAGGAAGAAGGAGGAAGAGGAGAGGGAAATGCAAAAAAAGAATAACGAGGAGGAGGAGAGGGAAAGGCAATTGAAGAAGAAGGAGGGGGAAGAGAAAAAAAGGTAAATGATGAAGCAAAAATATTTTAAAAAGCAAAGGAGGATAAGGCAAATGAAGGAGGCAGAGGAGAGGGAAAGGCAAAAAAAGAATAAGGAGGAGGAGGAGAGGGAAAGGCAGTTGAAGAAGAAGGAGGAGGAAGAGAAGGAAAGAAAAATGATAAAGATGGAAGAGGAAAGGTAAAGGAAGAAGTATCAGGATGAGGAAGAGAAGGAAAGACAAAGAAAGGAGAAGGAGGATGAGGAAAAGAAGGAAAGGCAAAGGAAGGAGAAGGAGGACGAGGAAGATAAAGAAAGAGAAATGAAGAAGCAGAATGAGGAAGAGAAAGAAAGGCAAAAGAAGGAGAAGGAGGACGAGGAAGAGAATGAAAGACAAAGGAAGGAGAAGGAGGATGAGGAAGAGAAAGAAAGGGAAATGAAGAAGCAGGAGGAGGAAGAGAAGGAAAGGAAAAGCAAAAAGCAGGAGGAGAAAGAGAAGAAAAGAGAAAAGAAGAAAGAAATTGAAAAGTAGAGGACGGAGGTGAAAAAGCGAAGGAAGGAAGAAGTAAAAAAGCAAAGGAAGGCGACAGAGAAACAAGAAAAGCAGAGGATGGAGGGAGGGGATGAAGAGCAAAATAGTGTGACAAAAGTGCGTAAATCAATCATGTCTATCACGATTTACTGTGATAGGTACTATTGTGATAGCGATTAATGTGATAGTGATTATTGTGATAGCGATTACTATGATAGGTATTACTATGTATAGCGATTATTATGATAGTGATTACTATGTATTGTGATTATTATATATAGTAATTACTGTGATAGAGATTATTGTGATAGCATGTGTGCAATGATTATTATTTATAGTGATTATTGTGTACAACGACGTGTAAAAGTATAAATGAGACTAATTCATAATTGATACGAATAATATGCTATTTTGTGTCACAGGGAGGTCAGAAGAGAAGTAGAGCACCAGGTGAAAAGCTCGAAGGGCGGTGTCAGTGGCCTGTAGTTCTGTCGTGCTATGGTCATCTGAGTGCATATCAGAAGGATCGATTACGAAATATGCACTTCGGCGGCCTTCTGGACCAGCATTATTTTGAAACATGTTGGAACACCATGACCCACCTGATAAATAAGTAGAATCATCAAACGAACACATTCCAGTTTGATTCTTTTGAGATCACCATGACCCTAAAAGATGTGGTATGAATTACTGGCCTTAAGTGCCATAGAAGTGCTATCCTATTACGGGATTTAAACTATAACGCAAGAGAAAAGTGCATGGCCCTTTTAAGAATGTCGATGTACGACTAGAGTCAATGTATTTCTGGTGGAAGCAATTCCACATCGATGAAAGTTTCTTCTTTCTATAATAAATGGGAAGGCCGGTCCGCTATATGTGCATCTGAAAGAGCTGACCAAGAGTTGCGCAACTTCCTTCTTTATTTTTCGATTGTTCTGATTTAAGAATAAGTTACTTGTGGTTATAGTTCCTGAAAGACTTAGATGAAGTTGACAACTGGGCATGGGGTGCTACTATGCTCGCACACTTATACAGTCAACTTTACCATGCGAGTAAGGGTACGAAAACTGTCGGGGGGTTTTGGCCATTTGTTAAGGTATTTGTTTATTACATATTTAGTACTTATAGACTAAGCTCGTTGAAGGTTGTAGTGTTACTAACATATTATTTTTGTAGGTCAGGGCGTGATAGCATATTGTCGCATTGCGATTTGTGCATTTCCAAAGATCGGTCGGTGGGCTAGAATAAATGTCAAGGAGGATAATGCTAAGTTTATTTTAGATGGTCTACAATTAAATAAGGTAAATGGTTTAAAATCATTTACAATTGTTTCAGCATTTATCATTCATTAGTATAAATCGTTGAAATATTTAACATTTTTAAGTAATTATCGCTGCAGGATTTTGTCTTTGTTAGTACAAATCGTTATCGCTTTAGCATTTAACATTCAGTACTGTAAATCGTTATAATCGTTTGCATTCTTAAGTAATGATTATTACAGAATTTTGTATTCCTTAGTACAAATCATTATTGCTTAAGCATTTAACTTTCAATACTATAAATCGTTATAATCGTTTGTATTAATAAGTAATGATCATTGTAGGATTTTGTATTCCTTAGTACAAATCGTTATCCCTTAAGCATTTAACTTTCGTTATTGTAAGTTATTGTAATCGTTAGCATTCTTAGTAACAGTTGTTGTAATATATTTAGCACTCATTATTATAAATAATTTTAATATTTAGCATGAATAATTGTCTATACCTAAACCATAATCTCTAATGTACAGGTTGTGTGGAAACCGTATGGAGATGGTGAGGATGAAAACCAAGAGCTTGTTGCTGAGGGTACGAGATTGTCTGACCACGATATTTGGTTGTTTAGCAATTATGAAGCCGAGTTGCAGCATGGTTGTTGAGTTCTCCTACAATTCGGCTTGAGACCGTCTAGCCCAAAGAAGCTTGTGAAAGTCAGAAGGAAGATGAATAGTGGTGGGGCCAAGAATGTGAACTGACATAAACACTACAGAGAACAATTGGATAGCTGGAACAAAGGAGGTGTCTGTGCCATAGTGTATAATTATAAAGAACGATAATATGATCTCAACTATTTTCAAAAATATTGGAAACCCATGCGTCGAAATATTGAGATTGAGAATATTGAGAACCCATGCCTCCCTCTTGTCTCTCTTCGAATGCAAGATGCCTGGGTGTACTCCGTGGGTAGGAAGTACTCTCTGAGAGGGCACATAGGAGCTTCGGATTCTTGGTCCCCCATTTTGGTTCGGTTCTGAGGAGAATGTAAAATTCTCTCTGGATCCTCAACGAAAGGTTGAAGTGGGATATCCAAATTTCTGCGCCCTTGCATACATTGGCACTAAGTCCAGATGTGTGCAACCTAGCCTAAACTATCTAACACTCTAACTACGTAAATAGAAAAGAAAAACAAGAATTATACTAAGTACAATTAACTACGATAAGCATGCTTAAACAAAATTTAAATAACTGAAATAAATTTACCCTAAGTATGCTTAAGTACAGAAATAGAAATTCACACTATGTTATCTAGAACTCACCTGTCTAATCGCTCTAGAAGCATGCAAATTTGTGAATCCTAAATAAGCAGAACATGAATCCTATATGTACTTACTATGTTAATCCTATATTTACATGCTAATTCTACTAACTAGAAAATAAAATACAATTAACTAACTAAGCAAATATCAACAAATTGCAAAGTCAGAAATAAAAGAGTATATACGCCATTCCCCAGCAATGGTGCAAAAAACTTGGTGTGCTTTTTAGCAATGGTATTTTTAAATCATTATTTTATCATTAAAATTGTTTAGAAAATTGCCAACCAAGTAATAATACCGATTTTCCACGGAAGTGGTGAGTCAGATCGATCCACAGGGAATAGGATATACTCAAATTAAAACTATGATTGGCACTTTATTGATATTGAACTTGTTCAATTACAGAGAATATTACAATAAAAAGTAAGTTGAACGAGAATGAAAAAGACATTATGCAGTGACTTAAGCCCGCAAATGCAAGGGCATTTTCATCATTTCATTGATGTGACGATCTACCACTTGGATGAGATGCTCATGACTTGCAACTTAATATCACCTGCATGACACAAAAACATAGTTAGTAAACTACGTAAACAATTAAAACAACTACGTTTATGTTAATTTCTAAAGGTAACTAGTAATCTAGTTTATTCGTAAAACAAGAAACTAACAGAGTTAATGGCCTAAACTAATTATCCTAACACTAAAATTAACTCTGGATTAATATTAGAAATCTAATAAAACACTTAAACACAAAATTAGAAAAACTACGTAAAACAAAAAATGACTATTTTGCCCCTATGCTATACGAAACCCTAATTTCTGATAGGCAGTCAGAAAATGAATCATAGATGGCCTAAACAAAGTCCGATTGGAGTGATTTTTGTTGCATTGAATTTCTGACAGAATAAAAAATTTAGCGAAACTTTCGGATCCCGAATATCACTTAGTAAGCTCTGTATATAGGTGTCACAAATTCAAACAAAAATACAAAATATACCTATCTAGAAAATCTAAAATTACGAGAGGCAAAACCATGACAAAATAAACCCTAAAATGTTAATTATCAAACTAACACATGTGTACACTAATTCTAAACCTAATTATATTGATAACCTACAGAAAATGGTAATATCACAACGGAACCTCTTCTCACAATTCGACAAACCCGGCTAGACACGCGGTTCTAGCTGATTTTGACGTAGAAGTCAAGAAACGTTGCGACAAAGGTCTAAAATGAAAACAAAGACTAATTAAATTTAACTACACCCTATATCAAACTAAACACTACTTAATTGAACTTAAAAATAAGCGGAAAACATAAATCGAACAACTATGCTAGAGTTTAGAAAATACCCTCAATCGACTAGAATGATTCTAGTCGATTTGTGGGATTTGAACCAATCAACTGCTAAAAATGCTAACCATCACTAAGAATCACTAATCTAAGTTATCTAAATTTCTTAACATACTGCATACTAACTAATTACAGTATAAACACCTATTGGCAATATGAATTTAACTGAAGATTAATAAAACAAACTAACTACGCAAGGCTAAAATCAACTATCATAGAACTAATGCTAATTAAATCCAACACACTCTAATACTGATATAACTCACACATTATCATGCAAATTAATACTGGACTACAGCCAAACAACTGATACCTACTATCCCTTATTTAAACTAAACACCTAACTCGTCTAGCATAGAAATAAAATTAATTAATTCTAACACAAACCACACTAATTACATGCATCAAAATTGATGTCTTCTTTTAAATCGTTGTAATTTTGAAAAGATTTTTAAATGTAAAACATGTGAAAACCAGACATCAAATAATAAAAACCGGTTCTCACTAGTGGATGAGACCGGGTCGAACTCAGGGAACGGGAATATATCGTATTCAAGTACACAAATCTAAACTAATCTTTATTGCCGAATTATTTGAAATGTAAAATATTCAAGAAAAGTAAAGACAACTAACTATTACAACAAATGAATACCCTTCGCAGAGGGCGTAAAGTGCAATATTTACAAACCCAATTAAATTCCTAAATCTAAACTAAAAAGTAAAAAGACTTTATTCTTCGTACTTCGCGTGTCGTGTAATCACTTCCGCTCCACTCCTGTGCTATCCTGCACAATGCAAATGAACACGAGCAGTACCAGAAATAGAAGGGAAACTATACTAAATTGACTAAATGCTGGAAATATGAAAGAAAGCAATCTAACCGACTAATTACAATGCAATTTAATTCTAATTAAATCTACTACTAAGTAACTAATTAACTAACAGATTACTTAACTAAAAAAAACAGGAAAATAAAGAAGAATTAAAAGCATGGAAATGACATATAAACTAAAAAAAAAACAGGAAATTAAAATGTAAAGAAAATTTAGCAAAATGAAAAGTAATATTCAGTAAAATAACAACACAAACAGAAATTTTTGGAATTATCAACCTGCAATAAAAAAACAAACAAACTATGAACTTACTGAAACTAAAACAACTAATGCAATCAGATTCATACTAATGATACACCGCAATGAATAATAAAAAAAAAACAAAGTGAAAATGCAAGTAATAAACTGACATGTGAAAATGAAAACGCAGAGGAAAATCAATCCAAAACAACTATATGTAGGAAATCAACCGTAGACATCAAATAGACACAGAACAGCAATAAAAATAAAACTAAAGAAAGACATCAAATAGGATATTAAGAAAAATGACAGAAAATCAACTAAATTGAACAAGGAATCAATGCATACCAAACAGGGAAATCAAAATATCAAAACAGAAACAGGAATTCAATGCGCAAAAATCACATAAAAAATCAGTAAAATGAAATCAAAACATGTAATCAGAGATGAAAAATCAAAATTAAACGTAACAGGAATGAAGTTATCCTAAAAATAGAAAACAAACAGAATATGCAGAATATAATCTACTATTTTTATTTTTCTTTTCTCGTTTTTTTTTTAATTTCTCTTTTTATTTTTCATTTTAGTTTTACAGCAATAGTAATAACACAAATTAGAACTAAAGAAGAAAAACAAGAAAAACGGAATTAATGGAAGAAGAAGAAGAAGTTAAAAAAATAAAAACAGATCGGAAGAAGAAATAGAAATGCAAAAGAAGAGGAAGTTCTAAAGAAGAAGAAGAAGAAGAAGAGGAAGTAGAAGAAAAAAAATAAAGAAGAAGAAGAAGAGAAGAAGAAGAAAAAGAGGAATCGAAAAAAGAAAAGATCGGTTGAAGAAAAAGAAGAAGAAGAAGAAGAAGAAGAAGAAGAAGAAGATGAAATCGGAGGAAGAAGAGAAGGAAGAAGAAGAAGAAGACGATCGGAAGAAAAAGAAGAAGAAGATGAATCGGAGATGATGAAGAAAGAAGAAATTGAAAGAAGAAGAAATAAAGAAGAAGAAGAAGTAGGAGAAGAAGGATACTCAGCACTCACCGTGAACCTGAGGGAAGAGGTGTTGTGGCGACCTCCACCACCGCTGCCATCGCCGGAATAAGAAGCTTCCACCACTGCCGCCGGCTGGAAAGAAGAAAGGAAGAGGAAGAAGGAGAAATTAGGGAAAAAGTTAGCCACCGGCAATGGTGGAGGGAAGAGAGAAGAGAGGAAATAATGGGGAAAAGGGGAAAAACGGCTTCAGCCGTGAATGAGAGGAGGCGCCCTTCCACTCTCTGTTTTTGGGGTTTTTAAAAATAACGAACCGGCTGGAACCGGTTTGAAACAAATGCAAACCGGTTCAAGCCGGTTTGTTTATTTATTTTTTTTAAAAGCAAACCGGGTGAACCGGTTTGTGTTTATTTTTGCAATTTTCAAAAATCAAAAACTATATAAAATTTTCAAAGATTTAAAAACAAAACTTATTTATGAAGAACTAAAAAAAACTATTCTAATTTTTTTTCTCTTTTTAAAAAAAAAAACAAACACTTAAAATGAAAAAAATATTTTTCTATATTATTATTTTTTATTTCATTTTTAATTGCAAACTAAAACTAAACTACTATGAATATAACAAAAACTAAAATATGTATAAAAATGTAAAAATAAAACTATTTTTCATGCATTTTCTATTTTTAAATCATTTTAGCACATCTACTCAAAAACTAACATAAAATTGGGTTTTTGAAACATTATTTCATAAAATCATGCATATTTAAATGTTAATAAACCCTGAATTATATGCATGATCAAAAATCTATGAAACAGACCTAACAACATCTAGATTACTTCACTACAACAAGTAAATGAACATACTGATCTTGCTAAAACAGAAATTATACAACACTTAACAAGCTACATTATTCTTTGCAAAACACCTCACTTACCTAACTTGAAACACCATCTAAAACATGCAATTTCTTAAATTACACTAACATCTAATCAAACTTAGCAAAGGATCAAGCTCAAACTAAATTAACTCAGAAAATATGCTAGCATTTAACAGAAACCTACTGTTCAGACAGACGTCAAACAGAAATTAGCAGCTATGCCCTTAACAGCGAAACACCCAAACTTGAGTGGGCGCCTTCTACCAGATTCTTATCAGCTGGCAGAAACACATTCAGAACAGAAAAAAATATTCAAACAATGAGAACTAACTATAGAACTTAACGTAACTAACATCTACTCAAATTATGCTAATTAATCTGAAATAAAATTCTAAATCACAAAAACGCTGCAGCCGGCTAGAAGTACTCTAGCCGGTTGTGCGCTAAATGGGAAAATCGATTCCAAGAAATCAAAAACGCAAATAACACCACAAATACAAACTAAGACTCAATTTACGTGCTAGTTCAAGCACGGACAGACCTATTCTAAGGCTGGAACAGAAAGAAAATCACAAACAAATGAAAACTAAAATCACACGCTGGGTTCTATGCTAAAAGAAATGGGTGAGAGAAGACGAACCTTATGGCTGGCCGTCCGACGAATGAGGAGGTAGAAGAAGAGCGGTTCAAGCTGAGCGAGAGGCACCATCCACGCTGCTGATGGAGCTGCTGCCACGGTCCTGCTGCTGCTACTACCGGCTGAAGTGCATCTGCGAAGAAGACACCGATTGAAGATTGGGGGAAGGGAGACACCGGCTAGAAGAATCCGGCCACCCAAACGTTGTAGATGGCACAATCCTTGGGCAAGGCGTTCCACATGTCTGCTACCCTGCACAACACAACAAACAACAGTGATATGGTTAGCAAAAGAAAGAAAAAGTAGAAGATGTTGAGGAAGGAGGCGATGGCACCAAATGGCGACTAAGAAGGTTGAAGGAGTAAAGAAAGAAAGCAATGGAGGAGAAGAAGAAGATGGATTGGAGAAGACGATGAGTAGGAGAGGAAGCAAGCTGGGTGGCACATTTCCCAAAGCAATATCATGCCATTTAGGGCTGGGCATGCGTTTTATAACAAATCACCTTTTCTGGAAATTCCAGAAAAAGGATTAAAAAATACTTTTTAGCTAGGCGCCTATTTTTGTGGGGTATTTAGCAATTACTTTTCAAAATCAAGTTTGGGGATGGATTGGGTTTGTTTTGGGTATATTTTATACCGATCCAAAATCCAAATTGGTTGTTTGGATCAGATCTTGACCCTGTTTGCCCCGAGGTCTGAACCGATGCACTGTAAATGCGATATCTTTCTCATTTTAACTCTGATTTGAACGAAATTCGAACCGTGGCTCAATCTTACCTAAATGCATCTAAGTACGAGTTCTAAACCTATAAGTGATGTTTTTATGGGTGAATAATGTGTTATCTTGATGTGCAATTCATGCATCATCAGGTCTGATTTGGGTTGGATTTGATGAGTTTTGTACTGATCCAAGATCCAAAAAGGTAGTTTGGATTGGGTCTTGACCCAATTTGCCTCGAAGTCCGAACCCATGCACTAAAAATTCAATAACTTTCTCAAATTAACTCTGATTCAAGCAAAATTCAAATCGTAGCTCATTCATATTCAAATGCATCTAAATATGGGTTCTAAACCTAAAAATGATGCTTTAATGCATGAATATTATGTTATCTTGATGCGCAATTCATGCTTCATCAAATACCCCTATGCTAGAACGATTGCTAGTCCCTAGCAATTTACACTACCCCGACTATGAGAATACGAACTAGCCAAATAAAATGCATTTTTTTTTAACTAACTCATTTTCGTAGGAATCACGGTTGCATTCAGCTTATGCAACAAGCCCTTTTTAAACCCTTGGGTTACCCCAGTGGACGAGTAAGGTCTTGTGAGGGTTTGCAGCAATGCTACCGACAAACATCAATGTCATGCAGAAATTCAGATTCTTTCTCAAAAAGGTTAGGCAATTTAAGAGATTAATTTTTAGCATATACTTCATGTAATTTTCATTTTCAGAACATATTTAGAGATTCTATGCCTCCACGGTAAAAACTTTGCTTTTACTTTTCTAAAAAATGCATTTATCTATGATTTTTTTTCTCAAAAAATCATGTCTTATCATGTTATTGTTCATTTTTCATCACTTATATGTTTTCTGCATAGTTTTTTTTTCATACTACCTCTAAGCAATGAATTTTTTATTAAGTTTTCATTCTTTTTCTTCTTTGTATTTTCAATTCTTCAATTCTTCAATTCTTTTCTTTTCTTTCACTTTATGGCTTGCATGTGGTCAACTTTTATGCCCTGTGCAATGCCAATATCTTTTTATACTTTTTCAATATATGCCAAAGATATTGACTAGGACACAAAAGCAACTTCCTTTATTTACCTTTTTGATATGAGACTCAAGCACTTCAACTTGTGTTTGCTCTCAGCTACTAAGAATCACGAAGATTTTCACTTTCCTTTTCGATATAAAATTCAAGCGCTTCAACTTGTGCCTGAACTCAACTACTAGAGATTATGAAATATATCCAAACAACCTAACGCATGCCCTTTTACTTTTGAGCTCAAACTTTTTCTTTCTATTTTTCATTTGCTTAGTAGTTTATTTCAAACTGTACATATGTACACTTTGTGATTCAAAATTAGCTTTTCACATTCAAATACAATCTTTTCTTTGAACTTCACATAAATACTCACTTTTTTTGCTTTGTTCAGAAAAAATTTCCTCATGGGTCTTTTTAAAAAAATTTAAACTGTCAGATTATGTCAAAAGCATTCATATATGCTAAAAAAATTTATGAAATGCCTAATTTTATGAGTTTTAGCTACCTAAACAGGATAAGACAAAACAAATAGTGTATATCTCTACTAAAACCACCCCCCATGCTAGAATGACATTGTCCCTAGTGGCATGCAAAATGTAAGAATGCAATGTAGATGCACACTAAAGAAAATAACATAAATACAGAAGAAATGATAGATACAACCTAATGTGCGTAGGGCCTCTGTAGTTGATGATTGACTTGATTTCGCTCCACCACTAAGCATATGCAAATGCCTAGTTTTTAGTTGATCTCGCCAATTATCCACTTCTAAAGTTGTGTCCTGCGTCTGGTAACCTATACTCACACACTGATTGTCAGATAAGCCTGCATGACACAAAGCAAATGTAAGTACAATATCAAATAACTAATAAAAACTGCTGAAACTGAAAATTCTAATCCTACTATATACATATACTACATCATTCCACTCAGACTGTATTCCTTTGTGAGATCCCAAACCTCGCACTCACCGGTCTGTAAGGCATCTGAAATGTAGAGCTTTAGTCTTTGCCCATTCACCTTGAACGTGTCTTTGGTACGCGGGTCAAATAAAGTCACTGCCCCATGTGGAAATACTTTTTTCACAATGTGAGGTCCATCCCATCATGACCTCAACTTTCTTGGGAATAGTTGCAAACGAGAATTAAATAGCCACACCTTTTGTCCAAGCTCAAACACTTTTCTGACAATGTGCTTATCATAAAAAGCCTTAGTACGAGCTTTATAGAGTTTGGCATTCTCGTATGCATCATTCCTAAGCTCATCTAGCTCTGTGAGCTGCAAAGAACGCTCTCTTCCAGCCTGGGTCATATCAAAATTAAACTTTTTAATTGCCCAGTAGGCCCTGTGTTCCAACTCGACAGGGAGATAGCATGCTTTCTCGAATACAAGACGATACGACGACATGCCAATAGGGGTCTTAAATGCAGTCCTATATGCCCACAAAGCATCATCTAAGCCTTGGGACCAATCCTTGCGGTCCGGGCAGACTGTCTTTTCTAAATTTTGCTTGATCTTTCTATTCGAAACCTCAACCCATCCACTGGTTTGGGGATGATAGGGAGTGGTGAATCTATGGTTGACAAAGTATTTTCTCAACGGAGAAGCTACTTGTACGTTCCTAAAATGCTTGCCACCATCGCTAATCATCGCACGTGGCACACCAAGGTGACTAAAGATATTATGCTTAATGAACTTAAGCACGACTCTATGATCATTGGCTTTGGTTGCCACTGCCTTGACCCATTTGGACACATAGTCCACCGCCACTAAGATATACAGATTGCCAAATAATGGAAGGAACATACCCATGAAATCTATGCCTCAAACATCGAAAATCTCTACTACTAAAATCGGGAGCAAGGGCATCATGTCCCTCTTAGACATGTTCCCTGTGTGCTAACATCTGAGACACTTCCTACAAAACTCATGAGCGTCTCTATGGAGTGTGAGCCAAAAAAATCCAGATTGCAAAACCTTTGCAGTTGTCTTTCTACTGCTAAAATGCCCTCCACAAGCTAACGAATGACAGAAACTAAGGATGAACTCATACTCCTCCTCCGGGATGCACCTCCTACTGATCTGGTCTGCACAATATCTAAACAACTCTGGTTTATCATAATAGTAATGCCTCACCTATGCTAAGAATCACTCTCGCTCATTCTTAGTCCAATGTACATGAATCTGCCTCGAAACCAGATAGTTCACAATATTTATGAACCAGGATAACTGCGAAGTTCTGACGGCCATGATCTACTCATTGGGAAACGAATCACTGATTGGTCTCTGGTCCTGAGTGAAATCCACGATCAGTCTAGAAAGATGGTCTGCTACTACATTATCGCTACCTTTCTTATCTTGAATCTTGAGATCAAACTCTTGTAGCAGCAGAACCCATCGAATGAGCCTCGATTTGGTGTCTTTCTTGCTGAGAAGATACTTCAATGCAGCATGATCATAATAGACAATCACCTTGGAACCGAGAAGATAGGACCTAAATTTGTCCAATGCAAACACTACAACGAGCAGTTCCTTTTCTGTCGGCGTGTAATTCAATTGTGCATCGGTCAGAGTTTTACTCGCATAGTAAATCACATAGGGCTTCTTGTCAACCCTTTGTCCTAAAATAGCCCCTATAGCATAGTCGGACGCATCGTACATAATTTCAAATGGTAGCGTCCAGTCCAGAGATCTCAGAATGGGTGCAGTGGTCAAGGCATCTTTGAGTATCTCAATTGCCTTCATGCAATCCTCATCAAATTCAAAGGGTTGATCCTTAGCCAATAATAAGCAAAGCGGTCGAAAGAGTTTGCTAAAATCCTTAATAAACCACCTATAAAATCTGGCATGCCCTAAGAACGAACGTACCTACCTCACTGTGGTAGGAGGAGTCAGTCGTGAAATCAACTCAACCTTGGCTCTATCCACCTTGAACCCTCTCTTGGACACAATGTGTCCAAGTACTATCCCCTCTTGGACCATAAAGTGACTCTTCTCCCAACTCAGCACCAGGTTAGTCTCCATACACCTACTCAGTACTCGAGTAAGTTTCTGGAGACAATCCTTAAATGAAGAGCCATACATTGAAAAATCATCCATGAACACTTCCATGACATCATCTATCATGTCAGAGAAGATAGCGATCATACACCTCTGAAATGTCGCTGGGGCATTGCATAGCCCAAACAACATACGCTTGAATGCGAAGGTGTCATACGAACACGTAAATGTGGTCTTCTTCTGATCATCAAGATGGACAACTACTTGATTATACCCAGAATATCCATCTGAGAAACAATAGTAGCTCTGTCCGACGAGTCTTTCCAAAATTTGATCTATGAATGAAAATGAGAAGTGCTCCTTCCGAGTTGCAACATTCAGTTTTCTATAATCTATGTAGACTCGCCACTGTGATCATCGCAAAAATTTTCCTCTCTTGTGATTTCTCTCTCTTCCTTCTCTTTTCCTTTTCAACCACTATTTCCTCCTTTTTGAAGGGAGAAAATAAAAGAAAGAAAAGAAGAGAGAAAAGAAAAGAAAGAAAAGAAGAGAGAGAGAGAGAGGAACTATTTTGCGGGGTCTCACTTGACCTTGATTTGAAAATATTTAGAAAATTACTTGCCTCCATTTTGAAATATATTGCGGGAAAATGGAGAGACGGGATTCGCTCGTCGGTACGAGGTTCGACCGTTCCTGGTGCCTTTACCAGGGGTAATCGAACCAAGGATCGAATTTATGCCTTTTGCTTTGCCTAAATATTATCTAAGGATTTATCCTAAGTCTAAATGCACAAAGAATCATGCTTGTGCAATGCAAAAGATGTATGCTCTTTTGAAAATGGTTTTTGGAAATCTTCAAGTGTTCAGAGATGGAGTGAAGAAATAATTGAATTTAACTTAGAACTTTGAGATAGATCAGAAAAGATATGTGAAGTTCTAAGTCTTTGAAATAATCAGAGTTGGAAGAATAAATCTTGATTTTGAGAAAGGGTGATTTGAAGTTGAGATGAAAGGAAATGAAGTTTCAAAGTCAGAAATGGACTTTTGAATTTAAACATGGATTTAAGAGAAGGAGATGAAATTTGAAGAGATATTGAATTCTAGATTCAAAGTTTGAAATCAGGATGGATTTGAGAAATCTAAATGGTTTTTAAGAATAGAAATGGATTTAGGAAGTTCAGATGAGATCTGAAAATGGAATTTGGATTTGAAATCTAGGAATCAAGGTAGATTTGGATTTGAAGTCTGAATTCTAAATGAAATTTGGATCTGAAGCCTGAGATCCAAAATAAAGTTGGACTCTGGACCCTAAGATAGATTTTGGATCTGAAGTCTGAGGTCCAAAGTGGAACTGGGTTCTGGATCTTAGAATGAAATTTGGATATGAAGTCTGAGATCCCAAGTGGAAGTTGGATTCTGGATCCTAAAATAGATTTGGATCTAAAGTCTGAGATCCCAAGTGGAATCGGGTTCTAACTTTGGATTTGGACTTTGAAGGTCCAAAGAAGATGGATCTGGGTTTTTTTTAAAAACCCAGACTGAATTTGAATTTTAAGAAGGATCAAGTTATGAGATTCAGAATCAATCTCAATCTTTGGTTTTGAATTTTGAAGATGATAACATTAAACTTGATTTTGAAACAGAAGGTGACTTCAAAGTTAAATTGAACTTTGAAGTTTGATTTAAAATTTGAATTTTTAGGATATACAAATGAATTTCAAAGTCAAACTGGACTTCGAATTCGAATTTTGAATCAGAAATCTCAAAGTTTAAATTGAACTTTGAAATTGGACTTGGATTTGGAAATGGAATTTTGAATATAACTTTGAATTTTGAAATTTCAAAGTCAAATTGGACTTTTAAATCGAAGTTTGAATTTAGAATCAGAAGATGAATCAGAGGTTTCAAAGCTAAATTGAACTTTGAAAATGGAATTTTGAGATATTGAATTGAATTTGAATTTGAATTTGAATTTGAATTTGAATCTTGACAATGAATTCAGAATTTGATTTGAAAATTGAATTTTGAGTATACAAATGAATTTCAAAGTCAAATTGGACTTTGAATTTAAAGTTAGAATCTGAAATTAATATTTGAATTTATAAGAGTTGAAAATTGATTTGAGAAGTGAAGAAGATATCTGAAGGAAATCACTTGGATTTAGAAGAATTTTGAAAATATGATGTAGTTCTATCCTAAATGATGAATGAATTTAAAGAATTTTGAAATTGGATTTTGAAAAAGCTATTTCATTCTTTAAATGAATTAAAATAAGATTGAAGATATAATACATCCTTGACTATGGTCATTGAATGTATTATATACTAATCTATATTTAAATTCAAAAGAAGAATAAAATACATTTTTGGTGCTTTTATAGAGTTTAAAATGAAATTAGCTCTCAATATATCCTGACTATGGCCATTGATATATATTTTAAGTTGATTTTAAGTTAAACTCTAATGAAAGAAGAAAATATTTGAAAATATGATGATTTTTAGAAAGAGATCCAGTGTGGATCTAGTGTTATTCCATAAAAGATGAAAATCCTAAGTTTTGTTCACATCCTGACTATGGCCATTGATGTGAATCATCAACTTAGGATTTAATCACCTTTTATTAGAATGGTGCACGTGTCATTCGTGTTCTCATTCGTGAACTTTCAGAAATAAAGGAGAAAATAATATGAGAACAAGTAATTCATGATATTTACAATGTTCATTCATTCTAATCTAGAAATGGGAATATAAATATTTTCATTATATCTAACTATTACATTATGGGAATGAATTCTGAAGAGATGGAAAACATCTATCTTGACAAGGGGAAATCTATAATCCTGCAAAACAAAGTTAGCTCAAGGTGAATGGAAGATATCATATCAAATTACAAGTGTATGAGTCTATACTTACTTTACTTTAGAAAATGCACACACAAATCACTATTCTTACGCTAAATTGGAAATATATTTGCATGACTTAGTGGGAAAATACACAAGAAACTTCTAACTACCATGCAGCTGGTGAGGAAGTCTATGTAAAATTGATCTATACATATGGTGAAGATATCTAACATATGTCAAATATGAAGAAACCCTAAAAACTAACCATGGGCAGTGGTGGGAGGCACTACTTGATGAAGAGACAACATGTTGTGAATGGCAGCGAAAGGCTGTGAAGGACTAAATGACAAATCTCTAGCAGTGAACTTAGGTACTAAATGACCTTATGCTGAATGGGCTATAACAGACAAGTAATGACAACAAGATGAAATCTAATGTAAATGTCCAATGGCCCTATTAATCTTAAAGTTGTAGGCAAATGATAGCATTGCTACTAAATGTAAACATTATAAGCCAGAAGAAATGGTAATTTTGATGTCATAGTTCTGAAGAAAGTGGTAAACTGGCCGTGTATGTCCATCCAAAACTGCCTATACAGTTCTATGCATGTATAATCTACCTTTACTGCCCACATATATCCTTAAGCTTATGCAGAATTTCAACAGAGGATAGTTTGTGTTCCAAGAATGACAAATGGGCATGTTGTTATGCAACAATCATCATTTAGGGGCTGCCTCAGGTGTACCATACTCCAATTGTATGTAGAAGACACCATAATACTGACTATGGTCATCAGCTTTTCCTGAGAATGTTCAAAAAATCCTCCTAAAGATTATAACAAAGATTGTAACAAAGATTTTCAAGGATGCAAACTTACTAGCATATTCATTAGCATTGATATTCAATCTTATCACGGAAAAATGTGGTGGATGCATTGTTAGCATCTATAGTCCACACAATATGTATGGATGGGCGGATACATGTATGACAGGCTTTGCAACCTGTAGTGGCTACAGACCTTCAGCCAATCGAATTTCAAGATGGATGTTCAGATGAAATGTGCACTGCAGGAAGTAAGTGTGGTGGTAGGGAAAATGCAGGTAACAGGACGCTGCATGAGCTTGTTGGCAGGAGCAAGCCATTTACATGTGGTTGCAGCCATATATATATATATATATATATATATATATATATATATATATATATATATATATATGTGTGTGTGTGTGTGTGTGTGTGTGTGTGTGTGTGTGATAGGATTTATGAAAATATAAAAAACTAACAGAGCTGGAGCTTCTCCTATGGTTCTACCAAAATTGAATCAATTGAGGAAAATACTTACCTCTTTGAATGACTGTTGTTGGTAGGCATGATCCTGGAGCCAGCTGAAGGTCCAAAGTCGAATCTATCTACCACATGATGTGGCCTTTTGCCTCTGATGCAATCAATGGGGCCTTGTATACACCCACGCTGGATTCATAATCTGTCTTGGGTATGATGGAAGTTACCAGCCCTGTCTCTTCAGACTGGGATTCAAAAAGAATCATGTATATCATGAGGCTCAAGGATTTTAATTTCATTCTCTAAACAGGCTCCATTTTTTTGTGACATTTGTCATTGATTAGAGTATCTCTACTCTCTGCAGGAGATCGCAGCTTTGAGCTGTTTTCTAAGAAAAGGGTGGACTCTTGATACTCAACCAGTGTCGATGCTGTAGTTTGTCTTTTCTGTTTGAGTTCAACCTCAGTAGCTGAAGTTGAAGAGCAGGGTGAACATCTCTCATTACTTTGAAGTTACTTCTGAAGATCCTTGTATTTGGCTGAAGCTTCCAATCATTCTGTCAGCTTCTTGACTATTCCAGATAGCATTTGCTCAGTTAAATCCATCAAATCTTGGTAGTCTGCATAAGCCATGTAGAACTCATAAGTAATAAATTCTGGATTGTGTGTTAAATCTATTCCTTCATTTTTTTTTGAATTGCTTTCCAATTTCATACACACGCTCAAGCCCTTCCAACAATTAACTGTTTAAGACAAAACTTTGGGGCTATGCACATAAATAATTTCATGTCCAACTCATTGTAATGAGTAATGAATGGTTTAGCAGCAGCTCCACCCGCAATCATATTCATCATAGGTGTTTCAACCAATGGAAACTGTTGGTTGGCCCAATAGTGACATCAGTTATCCGGTGCATCCTTAGAAGACCCTTGAACCGGTCATCCTTCACGTCTGTTCAGAAACTGAGTATTCATTCATTCTTGAAGCCTTGGCTGACTCAAGAAACTCATTGATTCTTTAACCACCTCCCTAAATCTATCATCATCATGCCATCCAAGTTTTGTAACACGGCAAAACAGTTGAGTCAGAGAGGCAGTGACAAAAGGCTGCAACTCAGGTCCTCTGGTGACCAGGTAGTTGATCAAGTAGTTTCCTTGAAATAAATCAAGACAGAACAATTATGAGAGGAGATGAAATTGACAAAACATAACATGATATTATATATACCCAAAGAAATGAATAAATGATTGCCATTGAAGTTAATATGAAAAGCCAAAAGTCATAATAAATTCATGCTCAATCAGAGATGCTGAAACAGTAAGCTGCAACTCAGATCCTCTGTATAGCCAGGTAGCTGGTCACGTAGTTTCCTTGAAGTAAAATCAAAACAGTGCAATTAAAAAAAAAATAGAACAGACAAAACCCTAACATATTATATACACCAAAGAAAATACATAAATATTGCCATTGAGGTTAACAGGACAGGCTAAAAAGTCATGATGGGTTCCCGTTAGAGCTGAACCCCAAGACAATGTTACAAGATCAACACAAGGAAAAACTTGTCTTGCACAGGATAGTCCAACTTTGAGTGCCAACACGCTATTTATCAATGTTAGGAACCATCATGGCATTTGCTGTAATCAAGGCATCCACATTGTACTGACAAGCAAGAAAGACAAAATTAAGATGAGAATCTACAACTGATCATAAACAACACGCAACATGTATTATAAATCACCTAAAAGGTATAATAGCTTTAAGCACAACTAAAAGATATACGTGAATAAAACATTACTGAGGTCAAGTTGCAACTGCAAAGAAAGACTGTGCTCTGTCACTTGCTGCAACAAGCTTGAACTTGCCAAATCAAGCGCATAAGAAGAAACTGCATTGTCCGGAATGTATTGGCATTGTGAGATGTAACCAGTATTCTCTGACAGGCACTCTAATGTGCTCTCGACATGAGCCCTTTTCAGCTGAATCCTGCGAATTATACAGCCTTTCGCATAGTGCTTCAAGTTTTGCTAAGCCCTCCATTGATTGGAAACAGAGGATTTCCCAACAGTCAAGTAATTAAGAATCCACCATTAAGCATTGTTAAGCTAAACTCTTTCTCGTAAACAATTCATAAAAAAATTAAAAGATTCCACAAAACCTTGTTAAATTTTTATTAGAAAGGATTTCATAATTTCCTCCCGGCTCAAATTCAAACTATCACATTTGTTGACCAAGTGAAGAGCTGATATGAATATAATTACCACAAGAAATGTTGCATTATATACAAAAGTATGTTCCATTGCAACAAATTTTTTTTCATTTTGAACAATTGCCATGATATGGTCGAATCTAAAAAGGGAGATCAAGCATGAAGCCACGCATCGCTGCTACACATAAAATGAGGTCAGCAGCTACAAAGGATTCCTATACTAACAATAAACTGAAAACGAAAATTGGTGCAAGATGTACAGAAAACATCATTTGCATCGTGAAATCTAATAGGTTGTAATGAAGGGAAATATACTGGATCAAGGAGCAGAGGACACTAAATGTCACGATCATGCAATCTGAGAATATCAAGATACAACATATAATGATCGGAAGGATCAATCACGCAGAATCATCCCGACGAAAATTCTTAGCTGATGATCGAATATAGTAGAAACAGTTAAGTCACATGAAAATGCTGAGTTTCATGATCATTTAAATGCTAATTAAGTCAAAGCAATTCAGATCAGACAACTTTTTAGTGACAATTGAGTAGAGGATTTACAACAAAAAAAATTTGCCCTTATGGAAGATCGGATTTGCCTTCACGGCAGATCAAAATATCCCTGATCTCCATGGTAGTTCGGACAGAAGCGCCTTGATAGAACTACCTTCTTGTGGTAGCTATTTCAGGGTAGATCGGACTTCTTTCCCGTGGGCTTCAGCTTCAGCGGATGCATATGAGGTCCGACGAATATGATACTAATACATATGATGCATAAGCTATACAGGGGAATGATTAAAATGAAATTTAAGATATGAAGTGGAAGAGAATGCCCTGGCTGAATTTCAAAGCGCATTTACATGACACCACTGATTATAAAGCAAAGAATCCGATGTAAATTGAGAATGTAAATTAACAGACCGTCAGAATGAGAAAAACAGAAATCTAAAATTTAACAGATAGTCAGAATAAAACAAGGATTCATTATGAATGAGAAATCAACAAGCGTGAATGGAGAATCAGATAAGGGAAAGGAGCATAAGAAGATCGAATATAAACAAATATTTGATCAGAAAACCCAAAAAAACTCCGTAAAAAGAAATGTCGGAATGAATATTCCGTTGTTGTTGCCGGATGTAGACCGATCTTGTTATTCGCAGATCGATGCTTGCAAAGAGGCTTTTGCTTGAAAACAATTCAGAAATTCATAAAAAAAGAAGAAGAAGAAAAGATATAAATAAGTAAAAAGAAGAGAGCACCTTGGATTCTTAAAGCATTGAGATCAAGAAGAGGCGATTTCTCTATTTGTTACTGCCAGATATGGCCTTCTTCACTAACAGGATAAAAAAAATCGAGAAGGGGATGTGATGGTGAGAAGCGACAGGCTGATGGTGGGCTGGAGTTGATTCCTTCAGCCGATCAGAGGAAAAACCAGGCTCGCTTGGCTCCGTGCAGGCTTCTATTCAATCGGTCTAAAGTCAGAAAGGAAGAAAGGAGAAGAGCGCAAATGGAGGGGTGAAACGCGGTGGATTGAAGAGGCCCATGTGATCCCTTCTTAAAGAAGAAGAAGCAGAATCCAGAGGGGTCGAGCCGTTGGGGATCAAGGGTTGATGGGGGTTTGGTTGGTGATGGGCGGCTGAAGGAGGAGAACGATGGAAGCTTTGAGAAAGGCGGAGAAGGAGAATGAGAGGGGTGAAAACCGACGCCCTAAACCCTCTTCTGCGACTTCTTTTAATGAATGTTTGTTAAAAAAAAATTCCATATGGGTCCTTATTTTTCAAGATTTTTTTACAAAGGGGGGGGGGGGGGTAACACATTTTTGCTAAAAAGGTGTTTTCATAAAACTCGATTTTCAAAAAGGCATTTTCAAAAGGTTTTTTGTGTTTTTTTTTTCTATTTCCTTATTTTTTTGTTTTTTTTCTTGACATTTTCTACATTTTTTGGCATTTTTAGAATAAAACCCTAAAATCAAATATTTAAAACTAATTTTTTTGTATTTTTAAGAAATATTTACAAAAGCAGGTTTTCAAGGCTATTTTGGGAAAAATTCTTCAGAAAAATGGGTTTGGATCCAAGTTTTGAGAAAATGTTCGAGTTTTGACACTTGAATCGAGAAATACAATATGATGGATCCAAACGGATGTCGGATGGATTGTCTGAGCTATTTAAAGACTATTTTTTTGTATTTTCTGTAATTTTAATTTAAAAGTTGGACAACGAGACTCATATTTGGATCTGGACAATGGATCCGAATTTAAAATCAAGTCAGACATATAAAATGAATTTAATTTCAGTAAAACTTGAGAAATAAACTGGAATTTAGATTTAAAAGTGACTCAATTGCTCAGAAAATGGGGTCAGGGGCAAAAGGGGAATATTTATAAGATTTTGAAAAATTTGGGGTGTTCACAGCCACCCATGGTGGTCCTCATCGAAATACTTTTTCCCTTCTCATTCTCCACAACAGTGAGTCAAAATTTTTTAGGCACAACCTGAATCGGGCTGACCCACTGACTATCAGAAATGGGGCATATGATTCCCACATCTAACCACTTGACCACCTCATTCTTCACCACTTCCTTCATGTTGGGGTTCAATCTTCTCTGCATATCTCACACAGGTTTAGATTTCTCATCACAATGAATCTGGTGCATGCAGAATGAAGGATCTATCCCACTCAAATCCACACCCCCCCCCAACCGATAGCTATCTTGTGCTCTTACAAAATGTCAAGCAATCTATGCTCTTGCTCCTTAGTGAGTTGCGAAGAGATGATCACAGACACAGTCTTGCCATCTCCCAGATATGCATACTTGAGCAAGTCTAGCAAGGGCTTCGACTCAAGTTGTAGGGGAGACTCTATCGATGATCTAGCTGGGGTCTCAACAAGTGGTGGGAGAGGCTCGACACTCCTCCAATGGCGGGGATCTGATGACACTGCCGACACATCTACACTATTGCTACAACTATCCTCTACAGTATAATACAAATCAAGGGACTCCTATATCATATACATTTCTGGATGTGCATCCACTAAATCCTGGGTTATATCAACCTGGAATCACTCTGTATCTCCCACTGGACCCATCGCAACATTGAAAATGTTTAGCTTGACCTTTCGGTTGCCGAATGATAAATCCATGGCTTTGATTCTGCAATTGATGCAGGCATTGGCAGTCGCCAAAAATGGTCTGCCCAGAATGATCAAAGTTTGGTGCTGGCTGTCAACTCCCTCCATGTCAAGGATGATGAAATTGACCGAAAAGTAGAAATCTTCCACTTTCACGAGCACGTCTTCCAAGATACCTCTCAGCACCTTGACTGAGCGATCTGCTAGCTGAAGAGTAATTGGGGTCAGTCTCATTTCTCCTAGCCCAAATGAATCATAGAAATATCTGGGCAGAATGTTCACGCTTGCTCCAAGCTTGGCCTCTGAAAGGTTTGAGTGAAAGGGGGCGACCAAGCTGGCTGTGGGGGAGAGATTTGAGTGGAAGTTTGGGGGTTCTTCCATGAGAAGTTAGGATGGTTACGCCACCTCAGGTTGTATGTAAACGAGTATGGGTTGTTCGGGGGTTCGACGTAACCCTGAGCAGCCTGAACTTGCACTTGTACAAATTTAGGATACTGAGCTACCGAAGGGCACTCAGTGACAACATGTGCTAGACTGACACACAACGCGCACATCGGATGAGGTTGATAAGGGCCAGATAGAAGTTGATCTAACTTCTCAGAAAGCATGTCTACCTTGCTTTGCAGCTCAGCAGTCGGGCCAATCTTCAAAACACCCCCCGCTTTGATCTGTTGGGTGTGACTCTCTCAGAGCGAGAGGTAGAGGCATGGTGTAATGAATTCTCGGCAAGAGTATCAAATAAATGCCAAGCCTCATCCTCGCTCTTCAACATGAATGTTCCTTCACATGAAGCATCGATCATCCGACGATTCCTATCAGATAATTCATCATAGAAACTCTGCACCAGCTGCCATCTCGACACCTGGTGGTGGGGGCATTTTCTAAGGAGCTCCTTCATCCTTTCCCACGTCTCATAAAATTTCTCACCATCCAATTTTAAAAAATTGGTGATGGCTCACCTGAATTGGTTCGTTCGACCGATGGGAAAGTACTTCTTTAGGAACTCCTGCTGAAGCTGATCCCATGACCCTATCACTATCATATCTAAGGATTTCAGCCAATACTTGTCTTTGTCCTTCAATGAAAATGAAAAGAGGGTCAGTTTCAAAGTATCATCCTCAAAATTTTGGATTTTCATAGTGGAACAAATTTCGAGGAACTCATCTAAGTGTCGGTAGAATCCCTCATGACTAAGGCCATAAAATAAGGGTAACATATGTATCACACTAACCTTAATCTCATAGTATGGTTCCCCTATAGCTGGTCTTCTAATACATGATGTCTGAGTGTACTCTGTAGGTAGAAAGTACTCCATGAGAGGGCACGTTGGCGCTTCGGGTTCTAGATCCCCCATTTCGGTTCGGCTCCTAGGAGAATGCAAAATTCTCTCTGGATCCTCAATGAAAGGATGCAGCTGGACACCCAAAGTCCTTTGCCCTTGCATACAGTGGCACTAAGTCCAAATGTTTTCACCCTAACCTAATCTATCTAACTAACTACGTAAGTAGAGAAACAAAAATCAATAAGCAATAACAAAAGCAGGAATTAACTAAGTACAATTATACTAATCTAAGCATACTAAACAAAATTCAAATAACAAATGTAAATCTAAATCTAAGCATGCTAAATCACAAAACTCAGTACATGAAATAGAAATCACACTATGTTATCTAGAACTCACCTGTCTAATCGCTCCAGAAGCATGCAATATTATAAATTCTAAATAAGCAATACGTGAATCCTATATGTACTAACTATGTTAATCCTATATTCACTTACTAATCCTACTAACTAGAACAATTAAAACACAATTACTAACTAATATCAATAAATTGCACTATTAGAAATAAAAAAGTGTAATTGTCGTTCCCCGACAACGGTGCCAAAAACTTGATCAGACTTTTGTAATCGTTATTTTAAAACATATTTTTCATTGAAATACTTTGGAAAATCACCAATCAAGTAATAAAATTGACTTTCCACTTTTGTGGCGAGTATGGATCGATCCATAGGGAGCAGGATACACTCAATTTAAATCGAATAATTGTATTTTATTGATATTAACAATGTAAACTTGTTCAATTACAATCAATAAGACAATCAAAACAAATTGAACAAGCACGAAAGTAAAACTATGAAGTGACTCCAAAGCTTTAATGAAATGCGCTAATCTGCAGCTTTGTATCACCTATAAAACACGAAAACAAAGTTAATATAGATCATAAGGAAAATTAAGAAAATTACGTCTATACCAATGTTAAAATTAACTATTTAAGCAAAACTAGGCTCAAGACGAAAAGAACAATGACTAATTATATTAAACCAAACTAACCTAAGTTAAAAATAACTTTGTACTTATACTAAGACTCTTCTAATATACTTAAAAACGAAAATATAAAACTTACATAAAATCGGAAATGACAGTTATATCCCCGCACAACACTAAACCCTAATTCCTGATAGACATTTGAAAATTGAACAGTAGATGGCCTAAACGGAGTCCGATCAGAGTGATTTTTGTTTTGTTAAATTCCTGATTCATCCAGAAATCCAGCAAAACTTTCAGATTATGAATATCACTCTGGGAGCTTCGGATATAGGCATCATAAATTCAGTGAAAATTCTATAACAGGTCTTTCAAGAAAAGCAAATATAGCAAGGGATAAAATAACAAAGAAACTAAGCCTAAAATGCTAATTACACCTCCAACACATGCATACACTAACTATACTGCTAAAACACAGAAAAACAACAAAATGCATTATCAATTATCCTCTCAAAAACTGACAAATCCGACTAGATACAAGGTTCTAACCGGTTTTGATGTGTGAGGCTAAAACTATTGCAATGAAGCTATAAAACATAAACAAGAATTATTTTAACCTAACTACGCTGTGTATCAAACTGTATATTAACTAAATGACACCTAAAAACATGTTGTAAAGTTAACAAACCTTATCTACTATGCAATGCTAACATCAACTAGAATGGAACTATATCAAAACAATGCTAATGTAAGAACTAAACTAATACATAAGCAAAATTCAGCAAGTAAAGCTACTCTATTCTAAATTAACCTCCTAAACAACAAATACACGAATCAAAAGATGCTTCTAAAACAGAAATCAAAACAAACATCAACTAGCTATATACTATTTAAAACCCACCTAAATCGAGTAGAAGAGTTCTACTTGTTTTTTTTTTGGCGTAGAGCTTATCAAACACACCAACATAAGTTGAATCAAACTAACAATGAATACTGAAGGAAATTAAGCTAAACAACAACAAACACTATATGAGAATATGCAACAAACAACTAATTGACATTACACACCCTCACTTGACAAACACCTAAATCGGGTAGAAGAACCGTACCCAATTTGTGGCATTTGGGCGAGAATGCATCTAAGACTGAAAATCTAAACAAAATGTAATATGGCTACAGAGATTCAAACTGCTAAAAACTACTCAGAACGATGCTAAGTTACACAAAATAAGCAACATAAAAGCCTATTGCTAAACCAACCACAACCGGCTAGAAGAACTCTAGCCGGTCTTGGCGCAAAATGGGGATTAGCTATACTAATTTGCAAAACAACAAAGAACACACTCTAAACTCAATCTTAGGGTGCTGGTTTAAGCACAACTTCTATGCTAAGGCTGACGAAAACCAGAAGCTACAAATAACACAAACTACTACACATAGGTCTTAGCTAAAAGAGAGGGGGAGAAGAGACAAACCGAGTATAGGTTGTCTGACGAATGGAGGGGTCGATGGTGAGAGAATTAAGCCAAAAAAAAAGTGTGTCCAGGAGTCTTCAATGTTGCTGCCGGTATGCTATGATGTTGGCCTTGCTGTTGTAGCACGGTTGAAGTGCACTGAGCGATGGAATGGGAACCGAGTCAAGCTCGGGTGGAGAAGAGGACCGAGGAGGTAGAGCCGGTCTTTCTTGGAGGAGTAGACACGCTCCAGCCATGAATGGCGCCTTCCACCTCTGCTACACTTGCAAAAGACAACACATGTTAATCAGCAAACAGCAAGGAGGAGAAGAAATGGAAGAAGAAGAAGAAGAAAAATGGTGAAGAAAGAGAGGCAATAGCAAGGAAAATGCAAGAAAAATCAAGCAAAACCAAGGAGAAGAAGGAGATGGAATGGGGTGGATGAAGAGGGAGGCATGGAGGAGCGAGACTCAGAACATTAGGCACAAATCCCTAGGCAAAAATGATTGGCCTAGGGTTTTGTCTTGATATTTATAGCTAAATCCCCTTTTTGGAAATTCCAAAAAGGAGATTAAAATAAAAAGAATAACTAGGCACCTTTTTCGGAGAGGGGTTTTTGCAATTACTTTTTAAAATGAGTTTGGGTCTGATTTGGGTTGGATTTGATGAGTTTTGTACTAATCCAAGACCCAAAAAGTCTGTTTGGATTGGGTCTTGACTCGATTTGCCTCGAAGTCCAAACTCGTGCACTAAAAATGCAATAATTTTCTCAAATTAACTCTGATTCAAGTAAAATTCGAATCGTAGCTCATTCATGTTCAAATGCATCTAAATGTTGGTTCTAAACCTAAAAATGATGCTTTAATACATGAATATTGTGTTATCTTGATGCGCAATTCATGCTTCATCAGTTTCCAACAGTTGGAAAGACAAGATCCACCTGCAATAACAAAAGAATGCTTTAATGGCACTCATAACGACATATGTTCTTCAACAATAGCATGATGACATGGAAAGGTACTCACGACACCTTAATGGCACTTGTTAAAATGTTTGTGCGTCATTGCTTTCTTCCATACTGCCTAACAACAATGAAAAGAAGAGAAGACTGTAAAAAGAGATTGTCGATAAATGCCCCTATGACACCCACCAATGATCGAACCAGTCGATCGCGAACTCGAGATTGTTTTGTAACACAAGGCAGGAATGAGAAGGCGACAAAGGCTGCTCCGACGGCAGAGAGTGTTTTGTAACACAAGCTAAAAACCAAGGCGGCAATGTGTAGTAACACAATTTGAAAACCAAGGCGGGAATCTGGACTCGAGACGATGACAAAGGCTGCTCTGACGGCAGCAAACCACAGTAAAGGTGCGTCATCAAAGGGAGCTTCTGTTACAACAGATGGTGCAAAAGTTTACTGCTTAGGGAAAAAACAGAATGTTTGGACTTTGAAGAGTTAACATCATCCTTGACTTACTGGATGGAGGACATTTTTGTCCTTTTCTTAAACCATCATTTTTCTTTTTTTGAATAGAGGACATTTTTGTCATTTTCTCGAACCATCATTTCATGGCGAGAATAGCAAGAAAGAGCAATTAAGTCTTTGCAACCACACCGGACTCTGATGCTAAGTGATGTTGACACACATGGGAATACAAGCCCCACGTACTTATATATGTGGCGCTCATTTGGACCCCCGAACATGCACTGTAGCAAATAATGCATCTTCGGGGGAGAACACACAAGACCCATTGTTGAATATGGGGTTAGATGCATTTCAGTCGCTGATTATGCATGAGATCAGCAGCAAAAAATAAATCACAAAAGAAAGGTCTTTAGTGATGATCATGATCACTTCTAAAGGTCCTTGAGTCTTTGCGGTCTACTTCAGGTGCACACACAACCCACGATCGCATGTTCACTCGTTCGACGTACTTCTGCCATTCAATCTTAAACACTATATATATATATTAAGAGAGAGAGACGACATTTGTTGCCTCTTGCTATTTATGACTCCACACAAGCCAGGTTCGAGCTGAGCCTGGCATGTCCAAACTCGGCTTGCCCAAAAAATCTCATGCTCAGACTCGGCTTCAGCTTAACCTGAGCTTGGGTTAACTTTGCTCGAACTCAACTCGTGTTAAGTATTGAGCCTGACTTGTTAGCTCGTAATGAGCTAAGTTGGAGCTTGGCTTGTCCAGATCTAGCTTGAGAAGCTCGAATGAACATCGAAATCCAACACCAATGTCAAATGGTGAAATGAATAAATTTTTATTAAACCCTAAATTGAAAATACAAGGGATGCGCCCAACGTTTGTGCCCAACGTTACCATCCAGGAAATGGGTGTTGTGTGTTCTCCCCCAAAGACGCATTATTTGCTACAATGCATGTTCGGGGGTCCGAATGAGTGCCACGTATATAAGCACATGGGGCTCATATTTCCGTGTGTGTCGGCATCACTTAACATTGGAGTCCGGTGTGGTTGCAAAGACTTAATTACCCTTTCCTGCTATTCTCGCCATGAAACGATGGTTCGAGAAAATGACAAAAATATCCTTCATTCAAAAAAAGGGAAATGACGGTTCGAGAAAAGGATAAAAATGTCCTTCATCCAGAAAGTCAAGGATGATGTTAACTCTTCAAAGTCCAAACGTTCTGTTTTTTCCCTAAGCAGTAAATGTTTGCACCATCTGCTATAACAGAAGCTCCTTTTGATGATGCACCTTTACTGTGGTTTACTACTGTCAGAGCAGCCTTTGTTGCAGTCTCGAGTCCAGGTTCCCGCCTTGGTTTTCAGATTATGTTACAACACATTGCCGCCTTCTCATTTCTGCCTTGTGTTACAAAACATTCTTGGGTTCACGATCGACTGGTTTGATCATTGGTGAGCGTCATAGGGGCATTTGCCGACAATCTCTTTTTACAGTCTTCTCTTCTTTTTTGTTGTCATTAGGTAGTATGGAAGAAAGCAATGACGCACAAACATTCCAAAAAGTGCCATTAAAGCATCGTGAGTACCTTTTCATGCCATCATGCTATTGTTGAAGAACGTATGTCGTCGTGAGTGCAATTAAAGCATTGTTTTGTTATTGCAGGTGGATCTTGTCCATTCGACCGTTGGAAACTTAACGATATTTGTAAGACACTCGGACCTCTTGACAAGAATGCTTGTTTACAGATGCGAGGAAGGGCATCTACCCCATCTGATATCGTCCATTTACTCAGTATATGCAATGTATCACAAATCGCGATTGTAGTAATATACTACCGATTTGTGAGATGTTGTTTTGTTTGTTAATATCGATTTGGAAGTTGTTATGTTGAATTTTCATATCGATTTGTAATATATTTTGTGATATGTATATCGATTTGTAAGATATTATGTGTTTTATAGTGTCGATTTGTAAGCTATTATATTGAATTATTGTATCGATTTATAATATATTATGCAATATATATATCGATTTGTAAGATATTATATGTTTTCTAGTATCGATTTGTAAGATATTTGTAGAAAGAAATTTAAAACGTGTGCGGGTGACATAACATTATATATATTATGACATTGAAATCTATTGCACGTGCGCGTGTGTGTACACTGTATAGATTCTGTCTCCAGAGAGAGAAAAAGACAACAGTTCACACAAATTTTGTTCCCAGAAAGAGATCCACATGCACACACAGAAGCGTACACACGCCTAACCACATTTATTTTAAGCCTTTGTCTGTATTGATCTAACAGCAAATCTGATATCGTCAGGATGAATCTCATTGTTTTATGTAAGCATTAAACCATTGCTTTTAACCTTGGTGCAAGTTGGATGGAGTGGCCAGACAAAACGAGGTTTTACCGCCTTGTTGGTTTTTCAAAGTGCGTGTGCTGTAATTATAATTGTATGCCTTGTGATATAAGTTGGTGTGCCATGCCACTTCTTCGATGAACGGCATGAATGCTGAAAAATAGATGAATGAAATTTGTTCAAAATAAGAAGCTTTTGATAGGTTATGGGTGACGTTTAGGGGTGGCAATCGGGTCGGGTTGGCTGGCTGGTGTGTCGACGGGTCAACATACCTCAACACGAACCTGACCCATTTATTAAACAGGTCGGTTGTGGCAAACACGAACCCGACCCATTTATTAAACGGGTAACCCGACATGACACGGTTAACCCGTTTAATAAATGGGTCAGGTCGGGTAAACGGGTTGGCGGGTCGGGTTTGGGTAAAAGGTTTGGGGGGCGGGTTGGGTTCGAGTAAACGGGTTGGCAGGCGGGTCGGGGTCGGGTAAACAGGTTGGTGGGTCGGGTTCGGGTAAAAGGGTTGACCCACCCGCCTAACCCGTTTATTAAACGGGTCAGCCGGGTTGGCATACCCCTAACACGAACCCGACCCGTTTAATAAACGGGTTAGGCGGGTCAACCAGTTTACGACACGAACCCGTTTAAGCCAAACCCGAACCCGCCTAAGAAGCGGGCTGGGGGGTCATGTCATATTTTGCCACCCCTAGTGACGTTCATTGAACAATTTTTTATTATTTGGTTCAAAATTATACCTCTTGAAAATAAAGTCATTGACAAAATAACTCCTCTTACCTGGTTGTTTGAGAAAGCATTTTCAAAGGAAAAGCCCACTTTATAAAATATGCTTAGTCTTATAGTAATCATCTTTGAAAAACTCTTTAACTTTAAAATGTAGAGAGTTGGCTCAAGGGCAATAGTTCTTGGTCTCGTCAAATAAACTTTAAACTTTGGATTTTTATTTGAATTTTAGATTTGGACTTGGATTTGAATTTAGATTCGGTTTGGTCCTGGTCTTGATTATGATTTGACTTTAACAATAACTTTATACCTTATAAAATCTTTTTCTAAGAGTTTTTTCTAAAATGTTTTGGTGATTAACCTAGGCAGTAAAAGGTCTTTTGTGACTTTTATGGGAGGAATCACCTATTCTTTTGGATAGCTTCAATGTGTCAAGCATGTTGGGATGGTTAGTGATGTTGCGGCACCTTTGACAGGATATTAGCAATGCGTGGATCACACGATGGGACGTTACAACACATGCAGTCATTTGGATCATGATGAGTGCGAGTTTTTATAATGAGTTCATGTTATCTGTTTTGCCCCTTATGAAGCTTTATGGAACCATGCACTCCTTATGTTTTTTACTTTTTCCTCTCCCTTTGTGTTCCTGCGAAGCTGTTCAGAGAGGCTAAGCTACTCAGTCCCAAGGGTGATTAGTGTAGTACAAGAACGTGTGAGCTTGTGTATACAATCCTACTGCACCCTAGTTCAATCCTAGTGGGGCAACTGTCACTTTTAAAAAAGTAACTTTGCTGCACCTCCAAGCATTGTTCTCACCGATGAAAGTAGAAAAGTTCAGTTTCACCAACAATGGTTGCCATCTGGATTGTACAGAATTTTTCCAACAAGTTTTTTGTCCAAGGTCCTTTGGACCTGATCCAATAAAAGTTCGTGTACCTCCATTTATTGCATTAGGCTGGGATTGTCACAGCGGAATACATCTGAGTCCATTGTTATTCATGAAAAGGTGATCCATGAATTGTTCTGAAGCGGTGCTCTTTGTAGATGGTCATCCTTTAAAATTAAATGGAACACACCCCATCTCCACTCACATAGTACAAGCTATAATTTTTTTCATAATGGTTACATATATAATCTACATGTCTCTTAATAGAAAACTAATTTTAAGTTTTCAAAATTTTACAGCTCATAATATATCAAAATTTCATGACTAAAAACATTCCTACTTTACATCTAAAAAACATGATCCAAGGCCTGATTCCTGTCAAACACTGAAACAGGTTATATGTTCCCCCCAAGAACACGCAGGTGCGTGTTCTCGGGTTTGAATGAGCGCCACATATGTAAGCATGTGGGGCTCATTTCCCGGTGTGTGTTTGCATCACTTAGCATCGAAGTCCAGTGCGTTTGCAAAGACTTAAGTATCCTTTCCTGCCATTAGCGCCATGAAACGATGTTTCGAGTAATGTACCAAAATGTCCTCCAGCCAGAAAATGGAGGACAACCTTTTGTTTTCGCTTTAAGCAGTAAACACCTCTGCTTGAAGAGTCTCAACCTCGAAATATGTCACCCTCTTCGTTCCGGATCACCCTTACACCTCCGGAGGATCACCCTTTGTCGTCATCTGCTGTTGTCGAGGGAGCACCCTTTGCCATCATCGGTTGCCACGGGAGCACCCTTTGCCATCGTCTGTTGCTGGAGCACCTTTTACCGTCGTCTGCTGCCGAACCACCTTTTACTATCGTCTGTTGTCGAACCACCCTTTGTCGTGCAGCTGAGGATCTATCAGATATTAAATCAACAAGAGCAGATTCAAAAGTATACTCTGCAGCTGGTAGCTCCATGTTCTTCTGCAGAAGTTCTGACAACTCTGTATCAGGGGTCAGATCCCACATATCCTTTGCAAGCAAACGAGCGCATTCATAATGGTTGTACATACTCATCAAAGAGAAATAATTGAAGATCTTTACAAAGAATGGGTTGACCCTGGCAAAGAAAAGGTGGTTGGAAGCATGATAAGGTGGTTGGAAGCATAATAAGGTATCACTCTTGAGGAGTGTAATAAATTGAAGTTTATTAACTTAGTATACAAACTTTGTAAACTTTGTTCAACATTCAATGTCATTCAGTTATTTATGATGATCTTCGAGTTATTATTTGCCATGCCAATAAAACTAACAATTTATAGTATTAGCATGTTTTGACGCGATTCATACGACAAATATCATAATAAATCTACACTATCAAACACATAATATCTATTTACAATGATTCATATTTCAAATAATGTGCAACAATTTTAATAGAAATTACTAAATGAGCAACGATTTGAACACACAAATCAATGTACATATCACATAATATACTACAAATCGATATAACAATTCAGCATAATCGCTTATTTATATTAAAAATCGATACGATAAACGTAAGCATAATAGCTTACAAATCGATATTAACAAACAAAACAATATCTCTCAAATCGATAGTATATTACTACAACCGCGATTTGTGTTATACTATTCCAATATTTTCTATACAAAGGCAAATTGTTGTGGCCGACATAGACGTCATTGCGTAAATCTCATAAATCATCAACCGGAATACAAGTCTCACAAGGCATATCGATTTTTGACAATGAGAGGGATGTGAAACAATGTTTCTTTTATAAATGAATGACACATATTTTGGTAACAAAGCTAAATCGACACGTTTTATGATCTATACATTTAAAGCAACAACAATTTATACATTTAACACAGTAGCAATTTATGATATATAAAGTTACCAAGATTTGTAAGTTTGCTAAATCATACAACAAGGTTTACTGTTGAAGCCCAAATATTACAACGATATGTACTTATGAAGGGTATGATTTCTATATCGATTTGTAAGTTTGAAGCAGTGATTTATACGTTTAAAGTAGGAACGATTTATATGTTTGATGCAATAGCGATTTATACTAACCTTAAATGAGCAACGATTTGAACATGCAAATGGCCACCTCATGTCGCTATAATTGTTATTCCTCACGTACAGGTTTCAATTACATACTACAAATATCTAACCCTAAACCTAAACCCTATACACTCACTGTAAACCCTAAACCTAACCCCTAAACCCTAAATATCTTACTAAACCCTAATGGCAAACACTAAACCCTTAATATATTACTAAACCCTAAGCCTTAAACCCTAAACCCTAAACCATAACCCCTAAACTTGAAACCCTAAACCATAAACCATAAACCCTAAACCCTAAACCCTAAACCCTAAACCCTAAACCCTAAACCCTAAACCCTAAACCCTAAACCCTAAACCCTAAACCCGAAACCCGAAACCCTGAACCTTAGATCCTAAACCCCAAACCCTAAACATCGTGTTGATTTGTTCTTTAGTAAGTCTAAACATCATGTTGATTTGTTTATTGTTTTTTCTTTTCGCCTTTTATGAATCGGTATCAAGTAAATCACTATGTGACATATCGTTCATGTAGAAAATGCTTGTAAAAGCAAATCGTGATAGTTATAAAGTTGTAAATTGATTTGTACTTTACTAAGTCTAAACATTGTGTTGATTTGTTACTATACCTTAACCTAAACCCTAAACCCTAACGCTAAACCCTAAACCCTTAATAAATTACTAAACCATTAACCTTAAACCCTAAAACCTAGACCATAACTCCGAACCTCGAAACCCTAAATCCTAAACCCTAAACATCGTGTCAATTTGTTCTTTAGTAAGTCTAAACATTGTGTCGATTTGTTTACAGCTATTTTCTTTCTGCCTTTTATAAATCAGTCATTAGGTATATCGTGATACGACATATTGTTCACGTAGAAAATGCTCATAAAATCAAATTGCTATAGGATAGCATTCACATAGACAAAGCTCATAAACGCAAATCGCGATAGGATAAATCATTTCCGATTTAGGTCTGTTGCTATACAGATCATGATAGAACACTTCTTCTATAAAACAGTGATAACAATTTACAACTTTAACTTAATGTCTATTGTTGTACAGATCATGATAGAAAACTTCTTCTATATAACAGTGATAGTGATTTGCAACTTTTTAATAGTTATCAAGTTGTAAATCGATTTGTACTTTACTAAGTCTAAACATCGTGTTGATTTGTGTACACGTGCGTAAAACCCTATTTTATGTAAAACCCTAATATAGATCTGTGTAAAACCCTAATCTATGTAAAACCCTACCTGACCCGTTGTCCATGTCTAAAACCCTAATCTATGTAAAACCCTACCTGACCCGTTGTCCATGTCTAAAACCCTAATCTATTTATCATCTTTTCTGCGGCAGCGCAACTTCTTCTTCTTCTTCTTCTTCTTTTTTCTCCTCCACCTTTGTAAACACCCCAAATTTCCACCCCCATCCAGTGTTTACATTTCATATGTCACTGCATATCATTGCATGCATTCGACATATCATTTCAATGCATTGCATAGCATTGCATGTCATTTCATCTCATTATCGAGATCTAGAACTCCCATTTTCAAAATATTAAATTCAGATTCAAGTTTTAAAAACCTTTCTTTCGAAATCAATTTCAAAACCTGGGTTTTAACTCGACATTCTTGCCATTTGTCAAACCCCAGGATCTTATATTTCGAAATATTTTCCTCAGAAAACAATATGGATTCATTTTAAACTCAATTTCAATTGATTTCAATTCTCAGATGAGGCCCAATTAGGTGGTGTCGCTTCTGGATCCCTTTATTTATCAACAATCTTAAAAATTTTAGAGTTCTAGTTGGATCAGGACTCTGGATTTTCATCTTTTTGAACCTTTTCAAAAATTCATTCTGATTTTAAACCAGATGTAGTCATACCCCTTGCCCATTCTCGTCATTTTTGTCCAAAATTTTAGAATCTCAGTCCAATCAAGACTCTTTTTTTTAGAATCCTAGTTGGATCAGGACTCTTTTTCCAGAGTCCTAGTCTGATCAGAACT
Organism: Nuphar pumila; assembly: GCF_984573655.1. Lineage (NCBI taxonomy): Eukaryota > Viridiplantae > Streptophyta > Magnoliopsida > Nymphaeales > Nymphaeaceae > Nuphar > Nuphar pumila. Next base: position 29,321,274 of record NC_143262.1, on the reverse strand, counting down.
CCACCTTTTACTACCTTTATTACCTGTTTTTGAGAAAACATATCAAAATCTTTTGTTTTTGGCCAAAATTCTAGAGTCTCAGTCGAATTAGGACTCTTTATCAGAGTCCTAATTGAATCAGGACTCTATTCAGATTTTATTCTTTATTCATGTTCTTTACTTGATTTCAAAACCTTTTCATCTGATTTTCAATATCTTCCATTTTAGCCAAAACTTTAGAGTTTTAGTCGAATTTGGACTCTTCCTCAAAGTTGCAGTCGGATCAGGACTCTATCTTTTATCGTTATTCTTACCTGTTTTTAATCAAATCTTTCAAAAAGAAGTCAAAAACTCAGAGTTTTAGTTAAACCAGGACTCTATTCAAAGAGTCCTAGTTGGATCAGGACTCTGACCCTGATTTCAATTTTGAGAGAATCTTTCAAAAAAATCCTTCTATTTATCCCTTCAGGAATCAAAATTGTTATACCTTTATCATGGAATTTCAAAATTCTGAGGTTTTATCTCAAAGTCCTGATCGAATCATGACTCTATCCAAAGTTTGTTTTCTCACTTCATTTTCACTGGTTTTCAAAAGCTTTGTTTAAATCTCACCATTTACTTTTTGGAAAACCAAAAATTTTCAGAGTCCTAGTCGAATTAGAACTCTTCTTCAGAGTCCTAATCAGACCAGACTCTGAACCAAACTTCAATTTTATCTTGTTTTTACTTGTTTTTTAAAATCCTCTCATTTGTTTTCTCAGAAAATTCAAAAATCTGAGAGTCCTAGTTCAATTAAGACTCTATCCATAGAGTCCTAGTTGGATTAGGACTCTGTTTTTATTTCAATATTTGTTATTGTTTTCACTGTTTTCACAAGTTCTTTCATATGTTTTTTAGAAAATACCAAAAAAAACTGGAGTTTTAGTCCGATCAGGACTCTGTCCCAGAGTCCTAATCCAGTCAGGAGTTTGTTCTGAAGTCTATTTTTACTTCCATTTTTATTCATTTTCATTTATTTTTAAAAAATTAGGTCATTTTATATAGTCCAGTTAATTCGGGACTTTATTTCAGAGTTTCAGTTGAGTTAGGACTCTAACCTTGATTGTATTTTTCGACTTGTTTTTACCAGTTCTGATAAAATCTTTCAAAAACTCCTTCATTCGGCTTTTAAAATCTAAAATCTCAGAGTCCTAATTGGTTCAAGACTCTGGCCTAGAGTTTCAGTTCGCTTAGAACTCTATTTTCAAAACTTTGAATTTCAACTGTTGATTTTAACCCCTTTTCAAAGTCATCTTTAGTCTTTGTTTCAAGTTTTCCAAAACCTGATGTGGGGACCGCTCAGTTGGCGCCATATCTGGAGGGATTCTGACCCAGTCAGAACTCTGTACCATTTCAAAACTTTCAATCTTAAAATTGACTTTTAAGTATCTTTTGAAAAAACTCTTATTTTCAAGTTTTAAAATCGTTTCTGAAAATTCAAACAGGGCCCACTCGAAGTGGCGCCACATTTGATAAAGTCGGGGTTAGACTAGGGTTAGTCATAGTCCTAGTTAGATTAGAGGTTTAGATGAGTCAAAACCCATTTTGAAAACCCATTTTATTTAAACCTTTAACCATTTGTTTTTAAAGTTTTAAATTAAAAAGCTTTAAAAACCAAAATGTGGGCCTACACTAGGTGGTGCCACATTTGGAGGTTTTCTAAGTTAATTAGGAGTTTGGTTAGGGTCTAACTAGGTTAGGTTAGAGTCCATTTAAGGTCAAACTCAATTAAGAAAAATCCCCCCCCCCCCACTTTAGAGTCTATTTTTTTTTAAACTCTTGAATTAAACCGGAAAAAAAAAACTATATAAAGAGCCCTTAGGGGGGTCGACCCCCTATTCTTCTCCTTTTGGATTCTTGGAGCTTCTCTCTCCTCTTTTCAGCACTCCATCTTCTCCATTGCAGCTTCAGCCCCCAAGGTGAGTTCCTTAATGGCCTTTCATGATTTTATTTCTTTTCTTTGTTTTTTTTAATGAATTTAACCATTGGCACCATCTCTTTCATGGTTTTAACCATGGATTCAACCTCAAGAACCTCAATCTCAAGCCAAGAAGATGATATACCCCTATTCCATGTTGTTTTCCATGATTCTAATCCATTAGAATCGTTTATGCTATCGTTTTTCATGTTCTTAACCAAAGAAACACGAGATTTATCCGTTAAATGGATTAAATCTATGTTTTCAAATGTGAAAATAATTTCAGCCATGGATTCCCTATGTTTTATTTGTTTTTTTATCATATTAGTGTTCATTGCATATGTTTCAGTATTAAAATAAATTTTGTTTTGCTTTTTAGGTATTTTTTTATTATTTCCCATTATTAAATCATGTTTCTTTAGTGTTTTCTTAGATTTTCATATGTTTTAATTCTAGATATGTAAAAAGCATGTTTTTTCGTATTTAAATCTTTGTTAAAAATTTCTGATTTTTTTATATGTGATACACGGATATGTTATTGAGTCTTTGTAAAAAAAAACAAAAGTTTTGGGATTCAGGAACCATGTTGGAAAAATACAAAGTCGAATCAGGATTTTTATTGATTAAAATCGTTGTTCAAATTCAAGCATAACTTATAGATGCGTTATTTATTTCATCCAATATATGATTCGAGATCCGTAAAGTGCAGTAGATTTGTGTTAATTTATAGTATTTACTATAATTTTCCTGTATTTTTGTATCTCTGTTTACTATTTTTTCTGTCAGAAAGTCAGATCTATGTTTTAGAACTCGTTATGATTTAGTAAAACCCTAACTCAACTTGTATAGGTCATAGATCCTTAACCATAGTTCCAATTCGTAATCTGTAAAAAAGGAAGTTCATTATTTATCTATATATTATTCACTTCTGAAATCTCAGAAATTTTTTATGAACTCTGTTATTTTCCCCTGTATTTCCAACCGAAAGTACCAGTTTTAATTAATTTTATATTCGTTAAATTTAAGTCCAGATTGCTGGAACGATATCTCCCTAACCGGAGATGATTTTTCTAATCTGTAAATAAGATATTCTTTGTTTTTATCTCTACTATTTCTCTATAAAATTTTAAAAATTTCCATGGTGGATTGACCCATGATTCAGGAGTGACACTGAAACTGGTTTGTGACTGCGGGTAAAAATAGCATATTTTAGGGTTTTAATGAAATTTTTGAATTGGAATAATAACAAAAATTATATTTTATAATTCCAATCTAATTTTAGGGTGATAATAAGTGCAGGTACTGATTTTTATGAATTTTTAATCTCATTTGATGCTTGAATGGATTAAATTGCAAAACAGGGTACCCGCAGGATCCCGAAACACTGTCAAAATCATGATTTTTATGATCTTTTCAGTTTTTTATGTATAAGTTCATATTTTTAGGGTTTGTTCACGTTTAGAATCATATTAAGATACTTCATGATCGATTTTATGCTTATTTGATTTCATTTCAATCCTAAACCCAAAGTTTTTACCAAAATTTATTTCAGAAAACCCTGATTTCAAGGCCATAGTCTTGCTATCAGGGGCATTTTGGTTATTTGACCTCATTTTCGAAATTCCTAACTTAGATTTTCTGATTTTCAATCATACCACATCATCTTATGTTTGATTTATTTTAATTTGAATTCCAAAACCTTATTTTTACAAAATATCTTTCTGAAAAATCTTGGTTTCAAGGTCATAGTCTTGCTATCAAGAGTATTTTGATCATTTTGACCCCAATTTCGAATTTTCAAATCTTATTTTCATATTTCTTTAATTTTATTTCCTATTTCATTATGTTTATCTGAGGGAATCATGAAAAAAGACTTATATCTAGCAAAATCCAGTAATTTCTAGATATTACTAGATAAACCTAGAAAAGCCAACATATCTTCACTAACAAGTTTTTTAGCAGGGATATTTCAAGGCTGTATTTTCCTTTATTTTCATTTAAATTCAATTAGTGATGTAAATTAAATGTAAACTTTGGAATAAGAATTTCAATTTCTGCTTAGATTAGGATTTGCATTGCATATAGTTTGAACTTTGATATATAATTGTTATGCTTGTCATTCATGTGTGTATTTCTATAAATTTACTATGGTATACACGAATGGCACGTGCACTAGCTCTTAAGAAGTTGACAAACTCGGTGAAATTCGTATTTATGGCCATAGTCAGAATACGAATGAAACACAAATTTGTGATCTTCATATTAGCCACATTCAGCCTACACTCTTAGGCTAATTTCAAAATGCACTACATTTTTCAAAACTCAAAAGGATTTTCTCAATTTCTTAAAGAAATATCTTTCAAATCCATATCCATTCATTCAATATGCATCATGTTCTTAATTCTAATTCCAATTTTAATTCAAAGAAATCGATTTTCTCAAAATTTTCTAAGTCTTTCTCAGAAATTGATTTTCTCAAAACTCTGAACTTTCAAATGATATTTCACGTATTTCTCAAGTTCAAAATTCGGTTTTCCAAGTCATATTCTTTATTTCAAAGTTTGAATTCAGAGAAATCAAGTTTTCAAAAGTTATTTGAAATTCCTCAAAAATCAATTTTCATAAAACACTTATATTTCTTCAGAAATTGATTTCATTTTCTTCATAATATTCTCCCAACTCTGACTCACGATTTTCAAAGTGCCATATTCTCCAAGAATTTTCAAGTATTTCAAATCTCAGAAGCATACATCATGTTTTCAATCTGCATTTTCAAAAAAAGTCATAGCACATGCTTGATTCTTTGTGCATTTAGGAAATAGAACACGATTTAGATAAGTTGAGCAAAGCTAAGCACACTTTTGATCCTTGGTTTAATTACCTCTGGTAAAGGTGTCAGGAATGGTTGAACCTCGTACCGACAGGCGAGTCTCATTCTTCGGAATTATCCTGCATTTTAAAAACGGAGGTGAGTTATTTTCAAAATCTTTTTCAAAGGTCAATTTGACTTGCAAAAGTAAAATTTTGCGATGATAACAGCCTTCTTTTTCTCCTTCTCCTTCTTCTCCCTTGTATTTTTCTTTCTTCTTTGTTCTTCTGTGTTCTTTTTACTTGTGCTTGATAGATGGGTTTTGATGCTGATAACGTAGTTGTTTCACGCTGTGAGGAAAGATCTGTATAATCTTCGGTGATGATTATGGTTGTTATCTTCTGTGTATACATCAATATATTCATGACACATACGACTATGACATATTTATCGTGAAGTATATTGAAGCTTACGCAGAATATAACGACCATAATCATCTTCAATCATTGCTGCCATACCGGAGCAAGCACAGATATTCTGCATGATAGACAAAGGGTGATGTTGATGTTCATCTATTTGATCTATTTTTACTGTCGGACCCTTCATTGTTCGCAAACCATAATTTGTAGTTGGAAAAATATCTGCCTACCTTCGATATACTTCATGACAAATATGCACATAGAATCGGTTCCTTCTAGCAGTGAGTGCCTGAGCTAAAGTTTATGAAGCATATTCTCAAGAGTGCGCTCATTTTCTGCTGCAAAGCGATTCTATGTGCTGATCGAATATATATCTCTCTAGAGCTCTTGCTAGCTGGAATATGAACTCTGTGCCAGGAGTGATAATATTGAAGGATCTCTGAAAACAAAGAATGTGCAACACTCTGAAAGCAAAAAATGTTCAGTTGAGGATATTTGCATTAGAAGCAAAGAATGTGCAGCACTCATATATTTTGTAATGAATGTGGTTATAATGTATCATTGAAGTTAACTCGATTTATAGTTTACTATGCCTAAACATCGTGTCGATTTATTTATTGTATTTTTATTTTTGCCTTTTATGAATCAATCATTGTATAAATCGCGGTAGGACATGTTGTTCACATATACGAAGCTCATAAAATTAATTCACGAAAGGACAATCGGTATCAAGCAAATCGCTATATCAATTATCGTACAGTGATATCGATTTGCTACTAAGTCAGGATTTGTAGTTTACTAAGTATAAACATTGTATCGATTTGTTTATTATTTTTCTTTTCCTTCTTTTATGAGTCAGTCAGTGTGTAAATCGCAGTAGGACATATCGTCCACATAGACATTGCTTGTAAAAGCAAATCACGATTTGTTTAGTTTTCTTTTTGCCATTTATGAATCAGTCATTTTGTAAATTGAGATGGAATGTATTGTTCGCTTAGACAAAGCTCTTAAAGGCAAATTGTGATAGTTTATAGTCTTTATACGTACAAATTGTTTATACATTTAAAGCAGCAATGATTTATATATTTAATGATTTATGATTTATACATTTAAAGCAACAATGATTTATGATTTATATAATGAGGATTGAGAATGATAAAGAAAGGGATTTACAAATTGTGTCATATCTTACTAAACCCTAAACCCTAAACCCTAAACCCTAAACCCTAAACCCTAAACCTAAATCCTAAACATTATACCTAAACCCTAAACCCTAAACGAGGTGTAAATTTAAAGGCTAGATGAGACAATGATTTGTTCGTGCAATTGTATCGCGATTTGTACTCATGCCAATAGCGATTTTCATCCAGTTGTGGCAGACATAGACGCTATTGTGTAGGTCGTGATATGACAATACATGGTATAACATCTTAAAAATTGATACTATAAAATACCTAATATCTTACACATTGATATACATATCGCATAATATATTAATCATCGATACGGCAATTCAACATAATATTCTTAATATCGATTTAAGATATTGTTTTGATGCGTAATATCGATTTTTATCATGATTTTGTATATCAATTTAAGATATTGTTTTGATTATTAGTATCGATTTAAGATATTATTTTGATTCTAAATATCGATGTTTAAGATATCAATACAAATTTTCAAATTGATTTAAGATATTGTTTTGAATCTTAATATTGATTTCTATGTTGATTCTTAATATGGATTTAAGATATTGTTTTATTCTTAATATCGATTTATAAGCTATCAACAGTAATTTCTATATCAATTTATATGATATTTGAATATCTGATTGTGTTATACTATGACAATATTTTTGCAACAAAGGCAGATCTTTGTGGTTGACAACGACGTCATTATAAAATATTTTATTATAAGACATGAACTGACAAAAAAACTTTGGTGGGTCCCATAAGCATTAAACTCCTCGGCTATAAAAGGAATTCTTCGTAATATTTCCCCCTAAATGTTCCACAAAAATTCTAACACTTCATCTTCTTTTGTCGGAGCACCCTTTGCCATCTCGATAAGTTTTTGTGTTGTGCAGGTTTCCAATGGCTTACATTCCTAAGAGAAGAAATGCTTCGTCATCAGCGGGGAAAACTCTTAACGTAATCGTCCAAGAGTATGCTTTTTATGAGCAAGTAGAAGCGTATTATAGAATAATGAAGATTGAGAATGATAAAGAAAGGGAGAAATTGCTAGTAAAATATAGATCAGAGCCTAATCCGTCAGATATTGAAGATGACAATCCAACGATGAAAAAGAAGAAGAAGGATGACGAAGACAAGCAAAATGAAAGGAAGGAGGAGGATAATGAAAAAAAGCAAAGGAAACCAAGGCAAAGGAAAGAGGAGTTGGAGGATAGGGGAAAGCAAAGGAATAATAAGAGGGAGGAAGATAAGCGAAGGCAAAAAGAGGAGGAGGAGAGGAAAAAGTAAAAGAAGAATAAGGAGAAGGGGGAGAAGCGAAGGCAAAAAGAGGCGGAGGAGAGGGAAAAGCAAAGGAAGAATAAGGAGAAAGAGGAGAAGCGAAGGCAAAATAAGGAGGAGGAGGAGGAGAGGGAAAAGCAAAGGAAGGAGAAGGAGGTCGAGGAAGAGAATGAAAGACAAAGGAAGAAGCAGGAGGAGGAGGAGGAGAGGGAAAGGCAGTTGAAGAAGAAGAAGGAAGAAATGAAACTGATGAAGCAGAATTTTTTTGAAAAGCAAAGGAGGATAAGGCAAATAAAGAAGAAGGCAGAGGAGTGGGAAAGGCAAAAAAAGAATAAGGAGGAGAGGAAAAGGCAAAAAAAGAATAAGGAGGAGAGAGAATGGCAATTGAAGAAGAAGAAGAAGGAGGAAAAGAAGGAAAGCCAAATGATGAAGATGAAAGAGGAAAGGCAAAGGAAGAAGCATTAGGATGAGGAAAGGCGGAGGAGGAGTGTGAAAGGCAAAAAAAGAATAAGGAGGAGAGGAAAAGGCAAAAAAAGAATAAGGAGGAGAGAGAATGACAATTGAAGAAGAAAAAGAAGGAGGAAGAGAAGGAAAGCCAAATGATGAAGATGAAAGAGGAAAGGCAAAAGAAGAAGCATTAGGATGAGGAAGAGAAGGAAAGGCAAAGGAAGGAGAAGGAGAAGGCAGACGAGGAAGAGAAAGAAAGACAAAGGAAAGAGAAGGAGGACGAGGAAGAGAAGGAAAGACAAAAAAAGGAGAAGGAGGACGAGGAAGAGAAGGAAAGACAAAGAAAGGAGAAGGAGGACGAGGAAGAGAAGGAAAGACAAAGGAAGGAGATGGAGGATGAGGAAGAGAAGGAAAAAATATACGATGGTCGCGAATGACGAAAGGAAGGAAGAAGTACAAAAGCAGAGAAAGGAAGGGGATGAAGAGGAGAAAAGTGTGACCAAGGTACGTTAATTGCTATTGTATGTCGCAGTGTACTATTGTAGGTATTATTATGTATAGTGATTACTCTGTATAGCGATTACTTTGTATAGTGATTATTATGTATAACGATTACTCTGTATAGTGATTACTGCGATAGCGATTACTTTATATAGTGATTACTATGATAGTGATTGCTATGTATAGCAATTAACTGTGATTTGATATTTTATGTTACAGGCAGGTTAGAAGAGAAGCATAGCAGCAGATGAAAAGCTGAGAGGGAGGTGTCAGTGGCTTGTAGTTTTGTCGTAGTTCAGAAAACTGAGTGAATATCAGAAGGACCAATTACGAAAGATGCACTTTGGTGGCCTACTGGACCAACATTATTTTGAAAATTGCTGGAACACCATGACCCACCTCGTCAATAAGTAGAACCATAAGATGAACACGTTCCAGATTGGGGGTTTTGAGATGATCATGATCCTAGAAGATGTGACATAGATTACGGGTCTTAAGTGCCATGTAAGTGTTGTCCTAACACGGGATTCAAACTATAACCCAAGGGACAATTGCACGGCCCTTCTAGGAATGTCGATGGAGGAATGACGTGAGTGTATTTCTGGTGGAGGCAATTCCTCATCGATGAAAGTTCATTTTTTCTGTAATAAATGGGAAGGCCGGTTCGCTGCATGTGCATCTGAAGCAGTTGACCAAGAGTTGCGCGGCTTCCTTCTTTATTTTTTTGGACTTAATTTATTTTCCGATTGTTCTGGTTCGAGAATAAGTTACTTGTGGCTGCAGTTCTTGGAAGACTTAGATGAAGTCGACAACTGGGCATGGGATGCTGCTATGCTCGCACACTTGTACAGTCAACTTTACCGTGCGAGTAGGGGTACGAAAATCGTCGAGGGGTTTGGTCATTTGTTCAGGTATTTGTTTATTACATATTTAGTACTTGTGGACTAAGATCGTTGAAGGTTGTAGTCTTACTAATATATTGTTTTTGTAGGCCTGAACTTGAGAGCATATTGTTGCCTTGCATCCTCAATGTGGCCCTACGATTTGTGGTTTTCTCATAATCGGCGAGCGGGCTTCAATAAATGTCAAGTGCAAAAATGCTCAATTCATTTTAGATGGGCTGCAATTAAATGAGGTAAATGGTTTAAAATCGTTGTAATGTTTAGCATTCTTAAGTAATCATCGCTTTATGATTTTGTCTTTCTTAGTACAAATCGTTATCTCCTTTGCATCTAACTTTCATTAGCGTAAAACGTTATATGGTTTAACATTCTTAAGTAATCACCGCTTTAGGATTTTGTCTTCCTTATTAAAAATCGTTATCGCATTTGGATCTAACTTTCATCAGCGTAAATCATTGTAATGTTTAGCATTCTTAAGTAATCATTGCTTTAGGATTTTATCTTCCTTAGTACAAATCGTCATCGCCTTTGCATCTAATTTTCATTACCGTAAATCGTTGTAATATTTAGCATTCTCAAGTAATTATCGCATTCAGCATTTCATTTTGCTTAGTACAAATCGTTATCGCATTTGCATCTAACTTTCATTACCGTAAATCATTGTAATGTTTAACATTCTCAAGTAATCATCGTATTCAGCATTTTGTTTTCTTTAGTACAAATTGTTATCGCATTTGAATCTAACTTTCATTACCGTAAATCATTGTAATGTTTAGCATTCTTAAGTAATCATCGCTTTAGGATTTTATCTTTCTTAGTACAAATCGTCATCACCTTTGCATCTAATTTTCATTATCGTAAATCTTTATAATGTTTAGCATTCTCAAGTAATCATCACATTTAGCATTTCATTTTCCTTAATACAAATTGTTATCGCATTTGCATCTAACTTTCATTACCGTAAATCGTTGTAATGTTTAGCATTCTCAAGTAATCATTGCATTCGGCATTTCATTTTTTTTAGTACAAATCGTTATCACATTTGCATCTAACTTTCATTACCGTAAATCATTGTAATGTTTAGCATTCTAAGTAATCATCGTATTCAGCATTTCATTTTTCTTAGTATAAATCATTGTTGCATTTGCATCTAACTTTCATTATCGTAAATCATTGTAATGTTTAGCATTCTCAAGTAATCATCGTATTTGGCATTTCATTTTCTTTAGTATAAATTGTTATCGCATTTGCATCTAACTTTCATTACAGTAAATCATTGTAATGTTTAGCATTCTTAACTAATAACCGCATTCAACATTTTATCTTCTTTTGCACAAATCATTATCGCATTCAACATTTTGCATGAATAATTATGTCTATATCTAAACCACAATCTTGATTGTATAGGTTGTGTGGAGACCTTATAGAGATGAGGAGGACGAGGACGATGAGGTTGTTGTCAAGGCTGCAAGAGTGTTTGTATGCGATATTTGGCTCTTTAGCAAATATGAAGCCGAGATGTAGCATGGTAATCGAGTACTCCTACAAGATGGCTTGGGACAGTCGATACCAAAATTGCTTGTGGCATTGAAAAGGAAGATGAATAGTGGTGGGGACACAAGCGTGAATTGGCACGAACACTTCAGGAAACAATTGGATAGCTGGAACAAAGGAGGTGTTCATGCCATACCATATGATTATAAAAAACGACAATATGACCCCAACTATTTTAAACAATATTGGCAACCCATGCATGGAAATCGATAGATTAAGGAGAAGCAACCTGAAAGTGAGGTCACATCTGTCCCCAAGCGTGTCGTCCTCCAGCATAGACGTAATGTCCATCGTGTCCATTTAGCAGATACTACGATTCCATTTATTGCAGTACACGATAAGGAGCAAACACAGCTCCCAAAGGAGAAGGTATCATCCGACCAAGGGTTAGCGATGCTGGAGAGTGAGAATAAGGAATTACGAAAGGATGTGAAGAATTTGAGTAAACAAATTGGGTTGCTGGTTGAGATGATTACCAGTGGGTTTTATAAGATCAAGGGAACGAAGGGGCCACCGAATAAAGAGACTCCACCAAGCCCAAGAAAGAGATGAGTTCTATGTCCATCTGAGTCGTCAAGCGCAAGTGAATAAACATATATGATTTGTGTATCCTGATAATTCTATGTTGTAATTCTGACATTCTTTATTGTAATTATATAATTCTTTCCTTAATAAGTGTAACACAGAAGTGCCACTGAAAAATCGACAAGACTACATAAACTTAGGTTTGTAATTATATAACTCTTTCATGATTTGTACTTACGTATAGCAATTATTGGCTTAGGGTTTATTATGTATCGTGATTCCTGTGATAGTGATTACTCTGTATAGCGCTTAATATGTATAGTGTTTAGAAAGTTACCATGATTTGTACTAACGTTTGCTAAATAGTATAGCGATTACTAGCTTAGGGTTTATTACTTTTAGCGTTTCTTGTGATAGTGATTACTTAGTATGTCGATTACTTAGTATAGCGATTATGAAGATACCATTATTTGTACTTACGCTTGCTAAATTGTATAGCGATTACTGGTTTAGGGTTTATTATTTATAGTGTTTCCTGTGATAGCGATTACTTAGTTTAGCAATTAATAGATATAGTGATTATGCAGTTACCACGATTTGTACTTGTGTTTACTAAATCGTATAGTGATTACTACTTTTGAGTTTATTATGTATAGTGATTCCTTTAGTTGCAAGAAACGTCACACAACATTAGTATATGGTTTAGGATCTGACACGCTATTGATGTTATGTTATGTGTCATTCATTTATACGTACTAACATCGTGTCGATGATACTAGCAAATGAAATGACATCTTTTAATTAATGTGCAATGTAATTTATTTATTTGTTAATATTCTTTTTGCATAATTTTTAAAAATTGTCAGAATATGAAATGACGTGAATAATAAATGAATGAATCGTCATGTTTCGCAAGGCACACAAGACGTTTCCTTTAATAGCATGGAACAGGTGACGTTTCATTTAAAGAAGAAAAGGAGCATTTCCTATAACCTACTTCGTGAGCAACGAACAGAAAAACTGATGTTTCTTCTAACCTCCTTTTAAGTGCAAGTTGTATCGATGACGAAGGATGCTACGATTCAGTCGAACGTTCGTAAAAAAGGGTACCTTCGATTTCTATAGCTTGCTTTGTCTTTTTTACGTCGTTTATAGTTCATTTACTGAATATAATGCTACAGTTATTTTACTGAATATTCAGCTAATTTCAATGCAACATCTACAAAACAAGGTGCCAAAAAACTCAGCAAAGTGCTCGAAGAGAACATCGAATGAATATGAGATGAATTTACATGACACACTATCAATAATTTTGTATGTATTAAACCACTATTAGTTATACATTAACGTATGCCATGGGTATGTATATTAACAAATGCACATTTGTTCTAAACATACTATACACGATTTTGTTATGTATATTCAAAGCAAGGGAAGAACCATGTCGGTCTGCGTCGTCATCCCTTATTTTATGGTATATCGGTTATCTTATATGTTTATTTTGTTATTTTATTTACTAATGTACCTTCGTGTTTTAAACTTACTATTATTATTGTTTCGTTCAACAGAGTATTGTCCGTTGAATGCCATACGCAACTGGATTTCTAGACGGAATACAATACTGGGGTGACAATGACCAAATGGCAGACTTTTTTTAAGTGAAAAGGTTTGTGATCATATCGATTTGTAAGATGTTAAATCTATTTAAGATCTTGTTCTGATTCTTAATATCGATTTTTAAGCTATCAATAAGAATTTGCATATCGATTTAAGATATTGTTTTGATTCTTAATATCGATTTCTATGTTGATTATTCCTCATCGATTTTTAAGATATTTTTTAGATTATTAATATCAACTTAAGATATTATTTTGATTCTTAATATTGATTTCTATGCTGATTCTAAATATCGATTTAAGATATTGTTCTCATTCTTAATATCGATTTCCATGCTAATTCTTAATATCAATTTAGGATATTATTTTGATTCTCAATATCGATTTTTAAGATATCAATACAAACTTCTAAATCGATTTAAGATATTGCTCTGAATCTTAATATCGATTTTTATGTTGATTCTTAATATCGATTTTTATGCTGATTCTTAATATCAATTTAAGATATTGTTTTGATTCTTAATATTGATTTCTATGCTGATTCTTAATATCTATTTTTAAGCTATCAATAGAAATTTTCATAGCAATTTAAGATGCTTTGATTCTATGTTGATTCTTATTATTGATTTAAGATATTGGTTTGATTCTTAATATCAATTTATATACTGATTCTTAACATCATTTTTTATGGTATCAGTATGCATTTCTATATCTATTTTTTAAAAATTTTTATAATCGATTTGCAGATATTGATTCTTACATTGTGGCAATCGGAAAAGCATTGAGTCTTATACGTGTTGGATGTACGAGAACAAAAAATATGGTTATACAACTCCTTGGACTATGACATTGGTGTAGACCATGACATTGTGCATTTGGTAAGTTTCTATCTTTAAGATTACCGTATCTTGTACCGTGACTCGAAATTTACTTGCTTTTGCATAAACCACAGGTTGGATTTTTCAAAGACATGTTGGTGTCAACATTGGCCCGTGGAGGCTTCATATCACAGATGATGCTCCTTTACAAAATAATGGCATCGATTGTGGCATCTTTATAATGAAGTATATTGAAGCAATATATTATGGATGAGCACCAGAATTCACCGTTGTATGTTATATACTTAAACATGTTTTATTATCCTATATTATTGATGACTATATTTTTATATTGTTCTCATTTCCAGTTTTTTTTTCAGGATGATATACCTGGATTCTGCAAACAACTATGCGAAGAATTGAAGGATTTTCTAGTTGAGGAAGATACAAAAACCCAGACTGCAAGATTACCTAGAAAGTTACAAAGGACGCGAGGCCCTCAGGAGTAAAAGGAAGTCATTTTAAATGTCTATCTGTTCTCAAGGATAACGTGAAGAGGGTTATATTCTACTGCTGAAAGAGAGAGATAGCAATTTTTGGTTCAACTTTTAATTTCCAATTTTTTTGTGTACAGACATTTGTAACAAATTTTGTAAGACTGTGTATAAAATTCACATTGATCCATAAACCAAAATTACGAACCTAGCAAACGTGTGTTGAATACGCAAATTGCCACCTCAAGCGCCCAAATCACAACAATATAAATTCTGCAACAATTTAAGATATTATATCGATTTTTGTGAGATATTGTTTTGTTAATATCGATTTGTAATATATTATGTTGAATTGTCATATATAGATTTGTAAGATATTATGTGTTTTCTAGTATCGATTACTGAGATATTGTTTTGGTTGTTAATATCGAATTGTAATATATTATGTTGAATTAACGTATATCGATTTATAAGACATTATGCTGAAATGTCGTATACCGATTTATAATATATTATGCTGAATTTTTGTATATCGATTTGTAAGATTATATGTATTTTCTAGTGTCGATTTGTGAGATATGATGTTTTTGTTAACATTGATTTATGTATAAGTGTAGCACACAAATGCCACTAAACAAATCATTGCAATGATAGGTGTTCGAAAATAACAAGCGTTTAGCATTTTATAGCGTGAAAATGCCACTGATTTGCTTTTACGAGTTGTGTTCTTATCACGATTTACATAATGATTGATAAAAGTCTAAAACGATTTGCACAAACATTGATCGTGCAAGTTTACCACGATTTGTACTCATGCACAGTGAGATTTTTATTCAGATGTGGCCGATATAGACGTCATTAAGTAAATCATTATACCATTGCAATTTACACAATGATGTCTGTCTTTTAGACAATTAGCTTTGTCTAATTGAATGACATGTACCATCGTGATTTACACAATGACATATGAAGGCTACGTGCTATCGCGATTTGCTTTTACGGACTATGTCTATGTCAACGATATTTCCTAATCGCTTTTACGGGCTATGTTTATGTCAACGAAGGGCGAACATTACAAGCCTTTGTTCACCGCATACATCGCTAATCCTTTTTGCAATTTTCATTCATGTAGGGTGAGTATCACAACGATTTATGAACAGTACACGTCTCTAATCGCTTATTGGATTTTCATTGACGAAGGGCGAACATTACAAGCCTTTGTACACCACATACATTGATAATCCCTTTTGCGATTTGTAAGATATTATGTGTTTTCGAGTATCGATTAGTGAGATATGTTTTTGTTTGTTAATATCAATTTGTAAGCTATTATATTGAATTTTCGTATATCGATTTGTAATATATTATGCTCAATTGTTGTATATCGATGTGTAAGATATTATGTATTTTCTAGTATCGATTTTTTTGATATTTGTAGTATGATTTCTATTGTAGAATTATAACAAAAAATTATAACATTACAATGCAGAATTATCTATTTACAACAAAGAATTATAGAATTATAACAAAGAATTATCGATTTACAACAAATAATTATAGAACTACAACAAAGAATTATAGAATGCTAAACATTACAACGATTTGTAAGATATGAAAGTTAAATGCTACAACTATTTTGAAGCTGAAGAATCCACACGTGAATCTTGTGTTGTGTTGCTCACTTTTGAATTAAACAGTGTCTGTCATGAAACAAAACAATATCAGACACTACATTAAGTTCAACAAGAAATGCTAACATCCTCCCAAAATTGTTATATACCAAAAGACTTGTCATACTCATGCCATCGTTTCACTCAAATAGGTCGGGTGGATTGTAGGTTTCAACATTGTACTGCACATCTCTATGGTATTGCTGCATATTGGAAATTACACAAGTAAGAATTGATAGGTTGCACGTAATACAATTTACATGAGAAACAATATATTGTATTACATACCTATTCATGCGAAGGGGTTGATTGTTTCTTAGACATTTTCTTGCCAACCAATTCCAGTGCAATTTTTGTCCTCCGACGGTTGCGATCAAAGGCAGGTTTCCTTTTGATACCCTTCGCTAGGTGAATATTTCCATCATAATCTACAACGTTTACTCCTGACTTGTCGAAGATGATGTTTACGCTTCGACGCCACTTCTCACATGGGTCAGGAGAAGCGTGATTTTCACCTACATTGTTCGATCCCATTTTCTTAGAATAGTTTTCACGAGCTGCAATAAACTCATTATAAATTAACTACACTTCTTCAAGTAAATCCCTTGACACGTTTCTCATACATACATAGGCTTCTTCGCTTTTTTATGCCAAATCTGCAATATGCGTAAGTGACCTACATAGTTGTTGGTAACGGGAGGCTATCTGGCACTTCTCATCAACACTAGATGGACTTACTTTATTTGTCTCTAGCAGTTCAATTTTTGCTTCTCTCGTCCATCTTTGCATTATATATGACTCAGGTATTTCTTGTATCTTCTCTTGATTAAGTGCCTTTAATGCATGACGACATAAAATACCTTTGAATTCAAACATTTTGCACGTACATTCAACTGTTATGTTGTCAACATTGTACGTAACATGTGCTTCTTGCCTTTTTGGATACTCTTCGCCATCCCATACAACATGGTATTTGTGCATATTCTCATATTTCATACGTCCTTCTATGTTGCAATTCATGACCTGTATAACCTCCTTCTTAGTCCATTCAAATATACAGATTTGCAGGTCGCCTCAATATTTTCATGCCCAAAGTTACAGAGCGGGTGTTGAAGCATTTCACATCTTGTTCAAGCTCATTCTGTCTAAGACCGTCTACAAATAATTCATATTGTTTCATGAAAAAAAGCATTGTTAAACATTAATACAATATTTTTTTCAGTGTGGCATGCATAGATTCAACTCTTTGTGTGCTTATCATACATGCACAAAAGTATTGTCTTCCATATGTCAATGCTCACTTCTTTTTGTCTACATATAAATGTTGTAACCACACGCAGTCTTCAAGGTTGTACATCTGAATCATTTGCTCCCAATTAGACATAAAGGTGACCTTGTCTATGCTCTCAAGTACACATTGTCTAAACTTTTTATCAAACTCTGTCTTCTGATTAAAAATGGGTCCTATGTTCTTTGCTGCATTTTGAAAGATATACCACAAACATATGTGATGATGTGCATATGGCCATACATGAGACACTGCAATTGCAATTGCATGATCACCATCTGTAAGTACAGCGCTAGAGTGCTTCCCATTCATTGCATGTGTAAATACTCTGAACAACCACTCAACGGTTTCCTTGGTCAGGTCGTATAAAAAAGCACTGCCTAATATACAACTCTATGAGTGATGGTTCACTCTGACAAACTGCGCAAATGGCCATTGTTCTGTATTAATCTTCACTGTCGTATAAAAAGCAAGCACATCATTGAAGCATTCATAATTCACTCTTGACTTTGAATTTGCCCAAAATATATTCACATCATACCCATCTTCATCCAGTTGCATTGCACTAAAGAAACCAGGGTCAATGATTGATTTTTTCTATAGGTAATCAACCAAAGAACATATTCCTCCATTCTTCATGTTTTTTGCCCTCTTCCTTCTCAAGTGGTTTCTTAGATCCATAGGTGTGAATGATACATTCTCGCGACCACCATCTACGTGCACGCAGAAATTATATGTCTTCATTGGTGCAATGCCGACGGTATCAGCTATTTCAGCAATTATAGCATGCACTTCAGTTATTTTACGATGTGACTTTAACATAGGAGTCATAAATGAAGCGGCTAATTCATGGTTATGATCATTGATTAAAGTACGAACTACATATTTTCCATTCGAAAGTCTTCTTAACACCATTCTCGTTGGACATCCGCATCTTGAATCTAGCTTGCTTCTTGTTGGATTTCCACTTGACTTCTTCCAGCCTTACTTAGAACAAACATATGCCTTTCTCACCATGACACCCTGTGCGTTTTTTGCCCAAGAATACCTTCTAACACTGAAGCCAAGTTTTAAGCATAATCATTGTAAAATTTGTATGCAGCTTCCTCATTATTAAACTACATTCTCTCTACGAGAACATACTAAAGTGTACTATGATGTAGACTTGAGGTGCATGCATCTTTGTCAAGTGCACTGTCATGATCGTCTACCTCATTATCGACTTGCATTTCGTCTGCTGGAATATTCAAGTCAAGAGTGAATCCAATGCCTGCACCCTTCTTATCATGTGCATCATTAGTGCACATATTCAATTCTTCAGGTGCGTCGATAGTACGGGTGTCCGTTGCTCGATGACTTCCCAGTGATTAAGATACGTCATCTTCACTGCAACTAGCTGATATGCTCAACACTGCCATGTGCAAAATATCAATTTGTGTTAGCCAGCGCATACGTTTACTACGATTTATTCACGATGCATATAACAACGACTTCTGATTAGTTAAGCATAATAGCTTACAAATCGATATTAACAAACAACATCATACCTAACAAATCGATATTCGAAAACACATAATTTCTTACAAATCAATATACGACAATTCAACATAATATATTACAAATCGATAGTAACAAACAAAACATTATCTCACAAATCGACAGTAGAAAACACATAATATCTTACAAATCGATATACGACAATTCAGCATAATATATTACAAATCGATATTAACAAACAAAACAATATCTCACAAATCGACAATAGAAAACACATACTATCTAACAAATCGATATACGGCAATTTAACATAATATATTACAAATTGATATTAACAAACAAAACAATATCTTACAAATCGATAGTAGAAAACACATAATATCTTACAAATCGATATACGGCAATTCAACATAATATATTACAAATCGATATTAACAAACAAAACAATATCTCACAAATTGTTACTATAAAACACATAATAGCTTACAAATCGATATACGGCAATTCAGCATAATATTACAAATTGATATCAACAAACAAAACAATATTTCACAAATCAACACTAGAAAACACATAATATCTTACAAGTTGATATACGACAATTTAGCATAATATATTACAAATGAAACAATATCTCATAAATCGATATACATATTACTACAACCTCAATTTATGTTACATTGCATATACTGAGTGAATGGACGATACCGGATGGGGTAGAGGCCCTTGCTCGCATCTGTAACCAAGCATTCTTGTCAACAGGTCCCAGTGCCTTACAAATGTTTTCAAGTTTCCAACCGTTGAAATGATAAAATCTACCTGAAATAACAAAACAACGCCTTAATGACACTCACGACGACATATGTTCTTCAACAATAGCACGATGACATGGAAAGGTACTCACAATGCTTTAATGGCACTTGTTGGAATGTTTGTGCTTCATTTCTTTTTTTCATACTGCCTAACGAAAATGAAGAAGAAAATAAGATTGTAAAAAAAGATGGCCGACAATTGACGCCCACCAATGATCGAACCAATTGTTCGATTTATAGTTATCTCCACGAGGTAGGAACGAACCAGAAAAAGTTTTCTATCTAACACAAGGCAGGAACGAGAAGGCGGCCATGTGTTATAGCACAAGCTAAAAACAAAGGCAAAACGTGCAAATCTATATACGGGGAGCGGGAGGATATTTTTGTCCAACGCATATCTATCTTACAGGAGGACATTTCTGTCAAAAGCAAATCTACCTTTTTTATATGTTATTTTATTATAAAGTCATCATGGGCAACATTGGCATATGAATTATCACGGGTCCCAAGATATTCCTCCGTACACAAGAACACGTGAATTTGAGTTTCAAGGAGAACACACAGCACCCTCTCGTTAAACACATTAGGTTAAATACATTTATAAGGTTCAATTAAGATGTGACGTATAGCGAAAGACGCTCATGCGGCAAACATTTTACTGTTTAAACCAATTTCTTTGCTGGGAATGCCATAGAAGCTGATGGCCAAATTATTTGCTTCCAGAATGAAGCATGAATTATCCTATCATATCTCCAACTTTCAAGGAGCATTCCTATCTGGACGTAAAATCCAAGACTGGTTTTTTGGCCAATGAAATAGTCTACTCACTATACAAAAGTGGTCAGTCTTTCTTTATTCTTAAATTAGATATTAGTAAAGCCTTTGACACTGTATGTTGTTTATGGGCTTTGGAACTAGATTTATTGAGTGGATCTTTGAGCCTGTTGAAAACAAATTACACTTTACATTAGATCAAATCTGGTTAAGAACATAAAACACACGATTCAAAAGGCACACGGTTTTACGTGGTTCAACTGGGTTGAGCCTACGTCCACAAAAATCTCTCTCTTTGTCACTCCATTTCAACAATTTTACAAGAGAGGGGAGGTATGTATTTATAAGCTCATGTTACAACAAAGGATAGAGACCTGGGAGGTTTCCCAATCATACATGGTCTTCTGATTATAAGAGGTTTCTTACTTTTAGATAAGGATTTTTTAGATGAGGATTTTGGTTTAGGACTGCACATCTGATTTTGGGTTAGGACTCATCACAACATTGGAACCTTCCTCATCTTCTTATTGTAGATCTAGATTAAGAACCAAGGTGTGTGGGTGTAGATCTGGTTGGTCCTCTTTAACATCGTCCTGCAAGCGCATCTCACTAGCGGTGATATTGAGCTTGGTTTGAATACCTTCAAAACGCATAGTAGACAATGACTTGGTCAGAATATCAACTAACTGTTCTTCTGAAGTAATAAATCTAACTTCAAGCTCCTTCTGTTTGACCTTCTCATGCACAAAGTGAAAATCAATCTCAATGTACTTCATGTGAGTATGAAAAATAAGATTTGCTACAAGATAGGTAGCTCCAAGATTATCATACCATATAACAGGTGTATCTTGCGATTTAGCGAGTAATTCTCATCACAGATCTCCCAACCACGTGAGTTTAGAGACAACCCCTATCAATGCTTTATATTTAATTTCAATGCTTGATTTAGCAATGATTTATTGCTTGAATGAGTTTTAGGAGAGCTAATTAGTGCCAAGAAAAGTAAGATAGCCAACAGTGGATCGTCTATCATCCAGACATCCTACCTAATCAACATCTCATATTGTTTCGTGAAACGACTTATTTTTGTGAACATGATGGTCAAACATAATAGTTCCCCTAAGGTATTTGAGAATCTCTTTGACAGGATTCCGATGAACTTGGGTTGGTTTATATATAAATTGAAAGGTTTTATTCACAGTAAAATATATATTAATTTGGATAAGTAAATATAATATATTGTAAGGACCCAACAATACTTCTATAATGAGTGACGTTCTCAAAGAGTTTCCCTTCAAATTTAGAAAGAGACATTCATTGTTGCTAGTGTGGACATCGGTTTGGCTTCAATCATATAAATGTGTTTTAGCACATCCAAAATATACTTCTTTTGAGAAAGAATCAACCCATTAGATAAGAGAACAACTTTTATGCCCAAAAAATATTGCAGAGAGACTAAATCTTTTATAGAAAACTCATTTCCAAACAGGCTAATTAAACCTTGAATTTCATCACAAGAGTTCTTTGTAACAATGATATCATCCACATATACAATCACAATCAAGGAAATATTTTCACATCTTTTAATAAAGAGAGACATATCAACTTTTGATTCAACAAAACCCAATTGAATAAGACAATTTTTTTACCGCTCAAACTAAGCTCTTGGAGCTTGCTTTAATCCGTATAAAGCGTGACCAAGCTTACAGACATAATCTAGATACTTACTGTTTTTAAAACCTTGTCACTGAACCATATCAACTTCTTCCTGTAGTTGCCTATGAAGAAAAATATTATTCACATTTAACTGGTGTATGGGCCAACCATGACTCATAGCCAAGGATAGAACAGTTCAGACAATGGTAAGCTTAACCATAATACTGAAAGTTTCAAAATAATCAACTCATTCTTATTGGTTATATCCCTTAGCAACAAGTCTAGTTTTGTATCTACCAATGGACCTATCATCATACCTCTTGATCTTATAAATCCATCTGCACCCAATTGGGTCTTGAATAAGAGATGAGGGAACTAAGATCCAAGTGTCATACCTAACCAAGGCATCAAATTCTTCTTGCATGGTTAATATGTAATCCATTTAATTTTAAGTTTGGAAGTTAACATGTGATCCATTTAATTTTAAAAAAGTGGGTCAAGTTTGTATGGATCATGATCCAGTAATCGTTCTTGGTCCAAGCCCAACTAGAGATCTATTCTCAAAAAGATCTAGATCCAACCATCAATTCAGATCCAAATGGTACCCTAGATCTAGTGCTGAGGTGGATAACTTGACCAACATGGAACCCAAATATGTTGATATGGCAGTTTAGATGGTGGACTAGGAGTGGGATCTACTCAAGACAAGTGTCAGCTTCCTATGAAGTTTCTAAAATTGAGAAGGCATCTCTAGCATGTAACCCATGTCAACACCATAACAAATTAGAGCAATCCAGCGGGGCCCACTAGAGGGGGCGTCTCCCCCTCTCTAGAAGAATCTCCCTCCTTCCAAGAATGAGAGGATTCCTAGAGTCTAATTATGCTTATTTTATTATTTTTTATGATTTTAGGAAACTAAGCTTAATAAAGAGTTCTCTCAAGACTTATTTTTTGGCAACTAGCTAGGGTATTTTACTTTTATGGGTTAGCTTAATTTTAAGAATTAAAATTAAACTCTACCCCAGATCCCAAATCTATAAATAGAGGCCTGAGAATCATCTTATGTATTATTGAATGAAATTTAATTTATTTCTCTCTCTAGAAACCTCTATCTACTCTCTCTCACCCCTCTCACATTTCTCTCTCTCTCCTGTCTGTGACTTACGTGAACCCTAACTCTCACTGGAAGGCTGGTCACACCTTTGTAAGGGCCTAAGCCCTTCTAGCCCCTAGGTGCCATCTAGAGGCGTCATCCATTCAGGTAATTTGACTTGGTGCTTCTCCCTAGTCGTGGTTCTGTTGGTCCAACCCCTTGATAGTATTTTTAGAAGAATACCTTAGCTAACGCAACCTTTGTAGCCCCTCTGAACCGTTCAACTCGAAACTACTCAAATGCCCAAAACTGCACCTACTGACTGAGGTTGTCCACATACTAGGATAGTTCTAACTTTTGGAACCTACCTGCACCTATCCCAATGTCCCAACCTCTCTTCAAACCTCCCTTCATGTCCTTAGAATCTCTTCTAACTCAACCAAGTTATGGTTGAGCCCTTGACCTAGCCTTTCACCATAGAACCCAACTACCCAAAACATGCCTACTAGATTAACAGTTTGGTTCTATTTGGATCGTGTGATCATTTCATGACTTTTCCAACCTTTTCACGTGTCTCAAACCATAACCATCTGTCCTAGGCCTCTTTACACATTCCTAGGTAGATTTTAGAACCCTTAGTTTAGACCTGAACCCCTTAGATTCTAGATCACAAAGATTTAAATTGTTGATTACTGCCTGCAACTTGCGACCAACTTGTGCACGCAACCTATAACCCATAAGTCCTAGGATCCCAAATTGCATGTCTGAAATTTGAGACACTGGTGTGAGTTTTGGAAAATGATTTTTAAAACAATATTTTTAATGAAAACAAAGTGAAAGCCAGACACCAAATATTAAAAACCGGCTCGCACGAGTGGTGGAGTCTGGGTCGATATCAGGGAATAGGAAATATTTGTATTCAAACACATAAGCTAAACTACTCTTTATTGTCAAAAAAATAATAATTAATTAAATAATTAACTAACTAAGGGAGTGTTGCCCTACGCAGAGGGTTTAAACAAATAAATAAATGGGTTTTATTATAGACCCAATAATTGAATTGAATTAAAAATGAAAACCTAATCTAAAAGCAAAAGTGTCTTCAGTGCTTGAGTCTTTGTCCCCTTGTGTTCCCTTCTCTGCTTTTCTTATTTGCATATCACTTGTGGTCCCTCTGAGGGATCTCTGAGGGCACTTCTGAGGGCTTGAGGAGATCTGAGAGGGTACTTTGAGGGCACGAAAAGGGCATTACCGCACGTTCCAACGCTTTCCTGCAAAACACAAAAACACAAAACAAGACGCAGTACGATAAAAATAACAAGAATTTATGAACTAAAGAATTCATCAAAAACAAGATTTAAATTAACTAAACTAAACATGAACTAACTATTTTAAGAAATCAACTTATAACAACTTATACTATGAAGCAAAAAGGGAACCAGAAATCGACTAATACTCACAGACTCACTAATCTAATTAGCAGATTTGAATTGAATCTAACTGACTCACTAAATCTAAGCTATTTACTTAAATGATTAAAAGAAATCACATAAGAATCGACTGATGTAACCTATGCTAAAAAAAATATATTGAATCCAATGATAAAAAAGAGAATCGACTATCCTAATTTCAACTACACATGCATGATAAATAATAATTAATAATGCTAAAACAGCTAATGTGCACTCAATATAATCTAAACTAACTAAATAACAATTATCTAAGCTACAGCCACATGCAATACGTAACAATAAAGTGGACTTCTAACAACCAACAATTGGGAAAAATGACGTCTAATGCTATCAGACCTAATGCAGCACCCAACACATCAACCTGCTACACAATTCTAAAAACTAATGACTAAAAACAATTTCAAACAAGAACCGTGTGATAAGCAAATCAGCTATTAATGATTTAATAAATCTAATGACGCATGAAAGTAATAAAAAATCTGAACTGCTATTAACTCTAACACTCATATTAACCTGATTTGAACTAGCTAATGCAGCAAATTAATGTAGAACTAATCTACAGCAACATGCAATCACACAGAAAATAAATTATCAAAGAACACTATAATTGATAATATAAGGGAAATCAACTACTAACCATTACAAACTATATTAATTGAATTCAATCAAATTTACCTAACTAATCATAACTACAGAATTAACCCTACTCTAAGTGCTGGAAAACAACTTTTGATGTAATCTAAAACAGAAAAGATAATCCAAAGAACAATAACAAAAACGATAATAACAAAATCTGACTATTTCTAATGTAATCTCATGAAACTCCTACTACCCTAGGCTAACTAATAAAGAACGATCTGACGTGACTTATGGGTATGCTAACAAACCATAACAAATCTGGAAATAAGAAACTAGTTAACAATATGATCTAATGAAACATGAATTAAAAAATATAGCAAGCAACACTCGGCTAATCTATTTAACAACTACTATTCATTTCTATTTGAAAGATTAAAACTTAAAACTATCTAGTTGGCATGAATTAAATAAAACTACCATTAACTAACTGAATAAAACTACTATTCTAATGCAGCAATTCATGATTGAATGGAAATAAAAACTATGTTGTATAAAAGACAACACTATTCAAGATGCATGAGTTCGGCTACCCTAGCAAGAAAGATACACCCTTTTTTTTATTTTTTATTTTCTGTAATTTTTTTGGAAGTTTTCAAATGATGAATGTAATATGCTATGCAGATACATGCACGATGCAGTGATGAAAAATAAAATAAAATATTGCTAAAATGCAATGCTATGCAATACATGAAGCGAAACAAGACAAGAGGAAAGAAGCAAACTGTGGGTTGCTTCCGATGGATGGATTGGGAAGAAGAGGGTGGAGATCCCAGCTGTGCACACATTGTCCTGACGAAGCAGAAGAGGCTGCCGATGAAGAAGGGGTTTGAGGCTCGATGAAAAGGAGGGAGAAGAAGAAGAAGACTAGGAGAAGACTAGAGAAGGAGAAATCATCATTTGGAGAAAGAGAGAGAGCAAGGGAGAGAGAAAAGAGGGAGGCAAGATGGAGGGGGCGTGTTTCCCAATGCTGGAAAAATGTCACCTCTTTGCTGAACTATACTATTTATAATATAATATTAGGTTAAAACAGTTTTTTCAAAACAAGTCCAAAAGTTTTCAATAATTTAAAAAAAAAACTGTTTAGAAAAACATGTTTTATTTTCTGAAAATCAAACTTTTTAAACTAATTAAAATTATTTAATCAAAACATAACCTAATTAAAATATAATTAAGAAAATTTCTAAATTAATAAAAGCACTAAAAATGCAGGGCAAAGATTGAAATTCATGATTTTTCAATAAATTCATTTTTAATGTGGTTTCTCAAAACTAACGATAAAAATGGGTTTTTAAATCGATTTCCACATGGATCATGCATAAAATAAGATGAATCAAAATGCAAAATTGATCAAACACAACAAGTCGTATCAGAGTAATCCAAGGAAATTTCAAGGGTTATTACAACTACCAAGATCGAGATCAAGACCCAGAAAGTGAGATTTGGCCATCAAATATCAAATCCATTACCAACAGACCCAGTCTTAGTTGAGTGTTCCAGAGACCTTAATGTATTTTGGTTGGCATGACCTAAAGAGAAGTCCATTGGCTCTGAGATTTTTGGTACAAATTCTATACTTTATGTGAGTCAATTTAGAATTTTATTTCACCCAAATCTGAGTCATAACAACCCCAGTAGGCCCCTCTCAACTTGGGCCCATATTTTTGGTAGGAGACTGAATTTCGGTTTAAGATCAAACACCTGCTCAACTTTTCAAATTTTCTAGTTAAGTGAGTCAGCATAAAAAAATCCCAAAAAATATTTTTTTATCTTCCCCATGTGTTGAGAATCAACTACAAATTTTTTTTGGCTTAGATCTGCCCCATTTGCCCTACAAAATTCTCCTAACTGGATCCTACCAGAATTAACTGATGAAACCAATTCTATCAATTACCTAGAACTGAGACCTACTTCAAAAATTCATTGAGCTCCAACCCTTTGGAGATTCACTCTAAAATTTTGATCAGAGCTTTATGCAGGTGTTTCCTAATCACTGTCAATTTTTTAGATTTTCTCGATACCTGTGCTAAGAGATTTAAATTTTGAAATACAGCTTGTTTTGATACCTCTGGACTACCTAGAATTGCCCTGAGTCAGAAAATTGGTTCCCCTTCAAAAATTCATATCTCCTAATCCCATTGAAATTCAAGTCTAAAATTTGGTGTGTAAGCTCATATATCTGTTGGCCAAATACTAACCAAATTTCATAATTTTTAGTTGCTTGTATCTTGACATATGATTTTTCCACTGTAACCTAGTTTTCTTTTACCGTGACCGTCCTATTTCTCTTGGAGAACTCATCTCTAGTCAGGATGAGTAGTGACCTTGGTTATCTTTATATCAGGTGGAACCTTGATCTAACATTTCTAAAGTTAGATATAAAAGTGTTGAAGCAGAAACTATCTACAACGATGATGAACAGTCTCATTGAGGCAGGTCTTCAAGTTGATGTTGTAATCAGGGAGCATCTAGACGATGAGATGTACCCGTAAGCTGCTGACCTCTTAAGACATCTAGATAAGGTTGCTTGGCATGCACGTAGGAGTGTGTTCGACAAACTAGCTTGGGGGCATGAGTTATTCATGTCTAGATTTCACGAAGATAAAATTTTCCTAAGGGAGGCATGGGAAAATTATAAAGAGATCTGTTTTGATGGGAGCTTGCCCTGTTTAGAGAACCGTCAAAGCACCCCTGGTTATGTGCTTGCTAAATTGACAGTTAATTGGGTCAGCGATGGGGAGGACCTCCGAACTGAGGTCTTGGCAACAAGTGTACACAACTCGAAAGAGGCCTACATGGTGGCTAAGTTGTGCGATGAAGAACAACAAAAGGTGTTATCCATTGAGAATGAGGTAGTGAGTTGAAACTGCCAGAAGATGATTCGGCTAGTGATGAGGACACTAAGGTGGAGTCACCTCACAACCTCTCCTGTCACACTCTCATGAGCGTGTCAACACCAAATTTTGTGTAGATCCATGAAAAGCTACAAAGCCATGAGGTAGACACTCTTATTGATATGGGGAGCACTCATACTTTTATTTGGGAAAATGTTATCAGGGGCCATTACAAAGAGCAACCCCGATTCGATCCTATAGTCCGGGATGGGACAAAATGCAAAGGTGTTGAGGTATGCTCGTATGTGTTCATGAAGCTCCACAGAGCAAGCCATAAAGTAGACCTATATCAACTTCTCATATTTGAAATCCACATGGCACTCGAAGTCCAATGGCTTAAAAGCTTAGAGCCCATTGAGTGAGACTTCTCAAAGGTAATAATGGACTATGTGGCCAAGGTGTTTGGCAAGTACCAAGTTTACATATTTGATCAAGGTGGAGCGGCCAATTAGTTGGGTCATTCTCTCTCCTACTTTGGGGGCAAAGTGGTGTGGATCATGGTGGTCTATTATGGTTAAGAATCAACCCTAATTTATTTTGGTGTTCTTTTGATTTTAGTGAGATTTGATGTTTCAATTTCTTTCTAATGGAGCGGGTGTAGTGGGTTTTTAAGTTTGGATGTTAGAATTTAATCCATTTAGTTTTAAATAAATGGGTTAGGTTTGTATGAATCACGATCGAGTAGTCATTCTTGATTCAAGCCCAACTAGAGATCCACGTTCAAGAGGAGATCCAAATCTAGATGATTTTTCTAATCCAGTGTTGAGGTGGACAGCCTGGTCAATGTTGATATGACAACTTAGGTGGTGAATCAAGAATGAACCCTACTCAAAACAAGTGCCAGCTTCCTACGGAGTTTTTGGAATTGAGAAGGCAGCACGTAACTTGTCAACAACAGAATGAATAAGAGCAAGCCAATGGGATCTACAAGGGAGGAGTCTCCCTCTCTTTAGAAGCATCTCCCACCTTTTAGGAAGGAGAGGATTCATACAGTTCAATTATGCTTATTTATTGTCTTTTATGATTTTAAGAAACTAGGCTTAATAAAGAGTTATGTCAGAATAAGACTCTAAACTCCTCTTTCTAGTTTAGTTCTTGTTGTCAAGTAGAAATTTTTTTTGACAACTAGAGGGCGTTTTGTTTTATGGGTTAGCTTAATTTTAGAAATTACAATTGAAATTTACCTCAAGCTCCAAATCCATAAATAGAAGCCTAAGAATCCCCATATGTATTATTGAATAGAATTGAATTTATTTCTCTAAATATCTCTCTTTTCTCTTCTTCTCTCTCTCATAAATATTCATTGCTTAAAAGGCTATGTTTTTCATCAAAAAAATATGATACAAGTGTCATTGCCTAGCAAATCGACCATGTCAAAAAAATCTGCAGGGTCAAATTTGCAAAAAATAACCCAGAAACACATTCACTGGTGGTAGGCTAAAAAATGGTAGATAGTTATCACTTTATATATATATATATATATATATATATATATATATATATATATATATATATATATATATATATATATATATATATATATATATATATACAGAGAGAGAGGGGGGGGGGAGTAGCTGCCTACGGCAGCCTACTGCAAGTGTAGGGGGTTTCCAAGTTGTTTTTCCCAAATCTAACTATGCAGATATATTTGGCATGGACGATTTGCTAGGAAACAATACTTGGATTGTGTTTTTTCTAAAAAATATAATTTTTTAAGCCTTGAATATTTATAATATTTATACAAATTTTACACTGTTGATTTTCAAACCTTATAAAAACCTACCTGTGCATCGAAATCGAATATTGAAAGAGTCCATTCCTATTAAGTCAAACATGTAGAACACATCTATGTAGTCAAATTCAAGAAAAACATGGAAAATAACCTTTCAAAAGTCTCATAAGCAGCAGCAGGCACGGATCGGTGTAGGTAGCTACTCTCTCTCTCTCTGCCTGACTACTTTTGAGTCTGATCCAAATGGATGCATGCGTGTGATGGACGCTCAACACACTGTAGTTGAGCAAAAATTAGACCTTTAGCTGCACTTCAAAAGCACCGCTAAAGGTCTGGGCAGAAATTAGACCTTTAGCAGTACTTTTGCCCCTTCAAAAGCACCACTAAAAGCTCTTTTTAATAAGACAACATGCTGAGTATCCATCATGGACACGTCCATTCGGTCAGGCTCAAAAGTGGTCACGCAGCTACCACATATATATATATATATATATATATATATATATATATATATATATATAGTCGATTGTAGGTGTAATCTTGTTGACATCTTACGATGCAAGTAGTTTTGACTCAATCTAACCTCGTAGATGTACTTGACATGGTTGATTTATTGATAAATGAACATTGGATCTTGTTTTTTTGCTGAAAAAACATGTTTTTTTGAGTTGAGAAATAATTGTCTATTGTTGCATGGATCTAAAAATATATTTTTTTAATCATAAAATTTTAGTGCATTGTGGGCCGACGATTTTTTAAGCCCTTAAAAGACTTGCTTACGTTTCACAATCACATGATTCAAAACTCATTTTCTACTAAACAAACATTATATAAGATCCGATTTACCAAAAAAATAAAAATCTGAAAAGAAAGTGATTTTCCTTTAAAAAAAGAGGGTGATTTATAGGTAATAGTTCTATGCATTATATATATATATATATATATATATATATATATATATATATATATATATATATATATATATATATATATATATATATATATATATAGTGATGGGGATAGTGGATGAGGTTTCCGTCCATTGTTATTCAGATGTGCGCCCGCTGCTGATCGTGCACGTGATCAGCTGCAGGCATGTGTTAAATGGTAAAATACCCCTTTAGCGACGGTCATGACTGCCGAAAGGTGCTTTTTTTTTTCCCAGCTTATTAGCAATGGTCAAGGACCACCTGTAATGAGCTTAGATCAACGTCGGCCGAATGTCGGTTTGGGGGTCTGACACTACCCCCTTTCCTATATATTATATATAGTGCTTCAGGAGCACCTACTTCGACCTAGTAAAAGTTTTGATTTTTTTAAAAAAATTGAGTTCTTTTGTTGATCCGACCTTATAGATATGGTGTAAATGCTTTTTAAGTAGAAAAAATGTTTTGGATCATGTGATTGTGATGTTTGCATAGGTTTTTGAAGATCATAAAAAATCAATGGCCCACATTATAACAAAGTTACATGATTTAAAAAATCTTATTTTAATTCAAGACATGCTTCCTATCAAATAAACTATATTGAACACATTTACGAAGGCTAATTGAGAAGATGCAATCTGCATCTCTGATTTCTAATATATATATATATATATATATATATATATATATATATATAGAGAGAGAGAGAGAGAGAGAGAGAGTAATGGGTAGGTGCTAAATGAGTTTCAGGGTTTTATTGTTTGATTTTTAAATTCTGACCATACAGATGTGATCTATATGTACTTCATTTTATAGGGATAATCCAAGTGTGGATTCCTCGTAAATCGACTATGCCCAACATATTTATGGGGTCAGAACTGCGAAAAAAACATCCAACGGGCAGAAAAACCCATTTAGCACATTAATTTTGCACCTACCCATCACTATAAATATATATATATATATAGAAATGGGTAGGTGCAAAATTGATACGCGCTAAATGGGTTTTTCTGCCCTTTTGATATTTTTTTCGCAGTTCCAACCCCATAAATATGTTGGGCATGGTCGATTTATGAGGAATCTACACCTGGATCGTGTGTTTTCAACGAAAAAATGATATTTTGAGCCTTGAAAATTTATAAAGATTTTGGACAATTGATTTTTTGAACCTTATAAAAACCCAACCATGTGTCAAAATCGAACACTTCAAGAATTGATCCCTATAAAATCAAGTACATAGATCACATTTGTTCCGTCAGAATTTAAAAATAAAACAAAAAACCCTGAAAAACTCATTTAGCACGTTTCATTTGGCACCTATTATTTCACACCTACCCATTACTATATATATATATATATATATATATATATATATATATATATATATAGAGAGAGAGAGAGAGAGAAAGAAATGGGTAGGTGCAAAATTGATACATGCTAAATGAGTTTTTCTGCCCTTTAGGTGTTTTTTCCAGTTTTGACCCTATAAATGTCTTAGGCATGGTCAATTTATGAGAGATCCACACCTGGATCATGTGTTTTTGATGAAAAAAATGATATTTGGAGCCTAAAAATTTTACAAAGATTTTGGGCCATTGATTTTTGAACCTTATAAAAACCCACCCATGTGTCGGAATCGAACACTTCAAGAGCTGATCCTTATAAAATCAAGTACATAGATCACATCCATACGGTCAGAATTTAAAAATCAAACAAAAAAACCCTGAAAACTCATTTAGCACCTCTCTCTCTCTCTCTCTCTCTCTCTCTCTCTATATATATATATATATATATATATATATTAGAAATCAGAGATGCAGATTGCATCTTCTCAATTAGCCTTAGTAATTGCATGTATCATTTAGCACATATCAAATTAAATGTTTGGCATGTATCCTAAAAATTGGAGTACATGGGTCACATCCAAAATTTAAAAATAAAATGAAAAACCCTAAAAACTCATTTAGCATGTATCATTCATCACCTACCCATTGCTATATATATATATAACATGTTTTGGATTTTTTAAGATCTTAAAAAATAAGTGGTTAACATTATAACAAAGTTTTATGATTTAAAAAATCTTATTTTATGTTTAGAAAACCTGATTCAAGACAGGGTTCCTATCAAATAAACTATATTGAACACATGAAGGTTAATTGAGAAGATATATATAATGTGTGTGTGGGTAAGTGCTAAACGATACTAAATGAGCGTTTTAGGGTTTTTTTTGTTTTATTTTTAAATTGTGACCATACAGATGTGATCTATATATTTAATTTTATAGGGATAAGCTGTTGAAGTGTTTGATTACGACACATTGGTGGGTTTTTATAAGGTTGAAAAAAGCAACGGTCTAAAATCTTTGTAAAATTTTGAGGCTCTAAATATCATTTTTTCATCGAAAACACATGATCCTGGTGTGGATTCCTCATAAATCGACCATGCCCAACACATTGACGGCATCAGAACTGCAAAAAAAAACACCGAAAGGACAGAAAAAACCCATTTAGCACTTATCATTTAACATGTATCAATTTCACACCTCTCTCTCTCTCTCTCTCTCTCTCTCTCTCTCTCTCTCTCTATATATATATATATATATATATATATATATATATATATATATATAGGGAAATATTCTTGTCCGGTTTCATTTTTGTTGGGTCCAAAGCTCCTAACAAAAAATGTGGTTGTAGGTGTTTTTTATGGAATATGAACTTGTAAATGTGTTCATATATATATATATATATATATATATATATATGTGTGTGTGTGTGTGTGTGTGTAGAAAATGTTCTTGGGTTTCATTTTTGTTAGGTCCAAAGTTAGGACCAACCAAAAAAATAGGTGTTTTTTGTGGAATATGAACCTGTAAATGTGTTCATAATTGTTTTTGGATTGAATCAATTTGCCAAAAAAATTTAAAAATCTTTTATTATTAAATTTTAGCACAACATAAACAGTTGATTTTTTACCTCTTTGAAAAAGCATACATGTGCATGAAAAATACTTAATTAAATGCATCTTAACTGCTAAGTAAACTATGATAAACACATCTATCGGTTTAGATCAAGCAAAAATCACATGTAGTAAATGTTTTTTGCTAGCATCTAACTTAGGGCTTAACCTTAATGGGGCTTGACTAGAACATTTCCTGTATACATGACCACTAGAACATAAGTAAACTGTACACTGAGATTTTCATGGGTTTTGTTTTTTATTAAATCTGAGATTGTATGGAAGTGATCTACATACTTGGTTTTAAAGGAGTCAGCTCTTGAATCATTTAGTTGCATTGCATAAGCAGGTTTTTTTAAGGCCTCAAAATCGATGGCTTAGAATTTTTGTAAATATTCTGACATCCAAAACTTATGTTTTTTTTTTGTCACAAAAACTGATCCAACAGCCAATTCTTAGCAGGTGGACCATGCTGAACACATCTGTTGGGTTGAATTTGCAAAAAAATATCAAAAATGCCTAGTTCTCATGTTCCCAATTTTCGTATTCTAGTGGGCCTTTATAGCCCTTTATATAAATCAGTTGCATTTAACATTAGATAGATTTAACATTTTTAAAATGATCAAAACAAACTTAAAATAATGGCATTTTTTAAAATACAAGGTTGCTTCTTGAAGTCAAAAAGGTAACTTTGATAGTTTAGTAAAGTTACTTTTTTTGGAAAAGGTATTTGACTTTTCAATTTTCTCATGTTCAAAAAGACTTATAATGCCCCAAAAAATACCAATCCATTTTTAAAATATCATTTTTTTCAAGATATTTTAATCATTTTAATAAGGTTAAATCTATCTAAACACAATTATATATATAAGATAAGTCTTTATTGCAAATGTGCATATGATATCAATGAGTTGAAATTCATAAATGCAAATTGTTTTAACTCAATCTGATCCAGCAGATGTGTTCAACAGTCAATTTGTTAGATATGAACCTTGAATCATGTTTTTTCAACAAAAAATACCATTTTAAATAATGAAAAAATGGCACTTTTATGACTGTTGACTTTTTTAATCACCTCCCGCTAAATAGACCATATCTATAAAGTTAGATTCACTTAAAAGAACAAGAATAATAAGATACCATATGCACATCTGTGCTAGACTTATATATATATATATATATATATATATATGGGTGCTTTTGTGGTGCCTCCGTGT
Organism: Nuphar pumila; assembly: GCF_984573655.1. Classification (NCBI taxonomy): domain Eukaryota; kingdom Viridiplantae; phylum Streptophyta; class Magnoliopsida; order Nymphaeales; family Nymphaeaceae; genus Nuphar; species Nuphar pumila. Next base: position 29,286,151 of record NC_143262.1, on the reverse strand, counting down.
CCTACATTTTCATAATTTTACTTATGTCTTGAGCCCGTATTACATTTGTGTGTGTCCATACCCGTGTGATACAGACTAGGGCAATGCCACAGCTTGATATGAGTACAAACGAGAGTAAAATTTCGGCAAAATTATTCTTGCTAGAAATACAGGACTTTTATTGTACATGTGTCCAATCTGAAAAACTTGAACGCTCATTCTAATGCATAGAAATCTTCTGCATCGAGCCCCCGTAATGACCGCCTTAATTTTCTCTTCCGTTTGTCCCGTTCTACAGCTTCCTTTTCATAAGTCCACCTCCTAAAAATCTCCCTTGATTTCAACCAATGAGTGTAGTCCTTTCCATGTTTGCAGACAATAAAGTCAACCAGTTCTTCATAATCATTAGGCTTCTTTCTGTCTTCCTCTAAAACCAAGATGGACTCCATAAACCTTTCCCCATTGCAAGCATTATCAGTATCTTCATTTTCCCTGTAATCAGTCTTGTCAGTATCTTTAGTGTCTACTTCAGCTTATGAGGAATGATGCGCTTCTAACAGGAAACTTGCGTGAGAGAGAGAGCATCATGTCAAGGTGGTTCCCATCAAGAGTGCTTTTGTAAATTTACCATGCCTTTTCTATATCCAAAATGCAAACATAAAAAAATGTTGACCCTGTGTTTTAACCAATATGTTTCACTATGCAACTCTAAAATTTGGTTAGTTAATGTTGGTTATATATCTATATATAAAGAAGGGCCAACGACCCAAGGCCGCCCATCGGAAGATGATGGGCAGCCAGGATGCAGCAAGTGTGCATGTCATGCACAATGCGCACACAGAGAGCACTTTTAGTGGCGGTCACGACCGCTGCTAAAGCATTTTTTAACACCCACCTTGTGCAGCATCGTCCATCGTGCAAGAGTTGGCTGCCATAGGCATGCTGGGGTATAGGCAGTTACTCCCTTCTCATATATATATATATATATATATATATATATATATATATATATATATATATATATATATATATATATATATAATGTTCCTAGAGGGCACTTTAGGGTTTTCCTTTTCAGCTATATTTCTAGTTGATGGGCTGTTGGGAGTACTTCTCAATGACTCTTCTTTGCTTCCTTTTGTCTATAAATAGAGGGTGTAAGTAACCCCTTTTGTATGTTAAGCTTGTTCACAAGCATTCTCTTAATAATATTCTTATATTTTTTACTTGTGGTTGTGCTCTTGTATTGACCCATAAGTGGTCTTGATTGTGTATGTTTGTGTGTTCTTATGAGGCATCCACTTATATTCTTTTTGTATTTTCATTAAAATTGTCTATCTACCTTATGTTCCATTCAAGTTACAACTTATTGATTTCTTAGCCAAGTGTTTTCTTTCTCATCTTTGTTCTTATTTTCTTCTTAACAAACTGGTGACCATGAACCATGAGCTTGAGTGTTAAATAGTAATGTTGTCATTTGTAAGGGTATTTTTGTTATTTGTCATTCATTACTTTTTTATACTTGAACAATTTACAAGAAAATGCTAACCTTTCACATATTTACAGAAACATGTTCAACCTTTCAAAAGTTATGAATTCAAGCCTTAAGTTTGCTGATATATACCAAACAGGAGCCTATGCTCAACTATGTTTGGTTAATCATAGCTAAACAATAGTTAGTGAAAGAAAGACCAGTTTAACATTATACTCAGTTTTCTCCCTAGTTAATCAGCCTTCTTTTTTACACCTATTTAAACATGGCTCTTTTCCTTCATTATTCCCGAAATGGAAGAAAGGAAACTGACACTATGAATTGCCATGGGACTGAAAGGAATCATTAGAGATGTACACAGACACCGGTCTTATCTTTTTTCGGTTTGGGTGGCTTCTTGTTTGGTGCTTTTCTTTTCTTTTTCTTTTTTTTGAAACCAGATATGCGTGAAATTGCTCTTTGCTTTCCTCTTGAAAAGCTTTGAACTTTGATTATAGTCTCAGTCTTGTAAATAATTCATAAGAATATAATCAAGACTTGTCTCTTGCTTTCTTTACTCTTTTCATTGTTCTCTTTCGATCTAATCAATTAGGTCAACATTAATCCATACAGCTGAAATTTTGGTGAGAACCTTTGCAGCAAAAGTAAGTCTATTGTACCAATGAGAGAGAGAGAGGAGGGGTTTCCTTCATTGAGATCGATTTACAATGACAGACTTGACTACATTGTTATTAGTGGGCCAGAACTCTCTGTGTTGAAAATGCAAAATGAACATTTTGTATTTTTTGTATTAAAGGAAAAAAAAGTAAATTCACTTATTTTCCATCACGTGCTGTGAGCAAGGAGGTCATTTGAGAACTTTCTTAACCTTAGAGGCCATTTGTAACTTTGCAAAGGCTAGGCTTGTATCTGTATATATGCAAAATATTAAACGTGTTTTTGTAAATTGTTGTTTATACTTACTATTATGATTGAGTTAGAATCATCATTTGTTACAGGCAGTTATGTTTTGGGGTAGACGGGGAATAATCCCTTTAATCCTTTTTCAATTGAATGCCTTCATTATACTAAAGAACGTCATTGGCACATTTCTCTCCATCACAAGACCCAACATTCAATATCAGGAAGAACACTACCAAAACAGTTTGTTGAGGATAGCAAGTTGTTAGGGCTACTTCCCATGCTTCAGATATGATCATGCAATGGTTCTTTCTCTTTTTTCCCCTCTATTGTTATATTTTGGTTCTTCTCTAAAGTGACTGAAGTAATAATTGTTAAAAACTGAAAATAACTTTCCTATCATGGAGCAGACCATTATTTCAGAACCAACCAATGTCCACATGCGAGGAAACAGAATAGAGGATCCATGCATATATGTCATAGATGTGCATGACAAAGAAAAGGATGAAACATATATAGATGCACAATACATATGCTTAGAGTAACAGGCAAAAGAGGACAGTGAGTACCTTATAATTAAATCCATATTTTCAGATTTATCTGTATACTGCACCTTAATTTTTTTCATGTTTGAAGCTACTAATAGACTTGACTTCCTGACTGCCACATCCTGCAAAATAGTTGCACATTTAAATATCTAAAAGATAAATTTCATACCTGAACATGTTCTGTAATATACCTTTATTTTTTCAACCAATCTATATTTTGGGATATACTCTTGCACTCACCTTGATCCTATTGATGCTTGATGTAACTGATAGACTTGACTTATGGACTGCCACATCCTGCAACACAGTTGCATATTCAATATCATAAAATAATTTTTTGAGATTTAGGAAATAAAAATAATTAATAGAAATATTGAGAACCAAAAACTATCTCTCCATTAGTCACCTGATGGTTTCTAGACTTGAAAGAATTAGGAACATAGTATCCCGCTGGTTGTTCAGGTATCAATTTTAATGCATCTAGACTTCCCTCTTCAAATACAAGTAGATTCATTAACACCATTAAGACAAAAATGCAGCCCTTCCATAAGAACTCTGGCCCTCTCTCATAACAAAATAGAAGTAAACCAGAAAAATGAACTATCATTGATTTTGTCTTCTTGTGCTTTTCAGGATGCCTTCCCATAGCATCAGACACCAAATTTTCAATCTCTGGCCTCCAATGCTCGAAATAACTAATTACACCAGCTATGAAGTCATACTCGCTGCAGAAAGCATAATCTTTCAGGATCTTTAAATGAGAAGGATTGCTGCTACTTCTTATGTGCCATATGATTTGCAGCAGTGAACATCCCATCAACTTTAGTAAAGCAGCTAAATAACATATTTTTTCAGAAGATTTTTCTTCAGTTCTATGCAAAGGATTCTTTTTGCTTAATTCAGATAGGCATTTTAATATAATGTAATTCAGTATGGCATAAATCTCTTTCCTGCATGAAGGATCAAACATGTGTTTGATATCCTCAAGATACGATATAGATGCACTGATTAGGTCAGACCTAGAAAACTCCTTATAAAAACTTGTACTGCATGACTCTCTATACTTCAGGCTTTGTAGATCTATTTTCCCATATGTATCTGGCTGAACAAAAGATTCAAAAGATGCAGGGCAGCCAAATTCAAATGTGTGCCACTCCATTTCTGAAAAGTCAAATAATTTATCACCTTTCGGATTGTGATTTCTCTCTAAGGTAGACATGTGCTTCATGTAGAGGTTGACAGATACTTCAAAAGCTGAGATATATGAGTTCACAACATTGTCAAGATCTTCTTTCTTTCTGGGTAAATTCATGTTGATGCCAATAGACTTAGAAACCAATGCAAATACATGTGCTTGGAGAAGGCATGGAGCAGCAACATTAGCAATAGTACCAATTAATATCATGGCAGCACACAAACTTAGTTCAGATAATTCAGCATTCCTCCTACATGACCAAAACAATGTCTGGGTAAACTTAGTAAAGGCTGATTCATCGCAAAAAGAGAGAAGAAAATGAGCAGAAACAATTTCCAGTACATTTCCAATCTTTCCATATGTACCGTGTTCTTTAAATAACTTAACAGCCGTGCGAGTAACAGAATCAGCTGTCATCAAGTACTTCTGGAAATCTTGATTCATCAAAAGCTCATCAGCAAATACCTGTTCACATGTATGCCATGTGATATGTTAACATAGTAATCTTTCATTGAAGACTGGATATACTATATAGTAACAAGTTATCAATGCATGGAGGGCAGGGAAAAGTAAAATCTTGTAGATTTGGCCACACAAAAAAATTGAGATTTCACAAAGTGAAATCTTTATAGAAAACCTATACATGTTTCTCATCCATATCTGGTGCGACTGTCATGAGGATTTGTCATTGAAACCATTTTATTTATGTTTATTTATAATTAAGTGGCATTGGCATGTCATTAAGAAGATGGTAATTCCTTTTGACCCTAATACATGTTTCTCATTTATATCTAGTGCCACTGTGTTGAGGACTTGTCACAGTAGCCCTTTATTATGTTCCTTTATTTATAATTATGTGGCAGTCGCATGTCATTAAGAAGATAATTCCTTTTCATACTAATACATGTTTCACATCCATATCTAGGGCCACTGTCATGAGGATTTATCAGCATATCCCTTTGCTATGTTTCTTTATTTATAATTAGGTGGCAGTAGCATATCTTTAAGAAGATGGTAATTCATTTTCACCCTATGAACCTGGATAGGTCTCAATGAAATGACAAAATGTGGAAGAATCAGAACAATTTCATGCCCTTTATGGATCTGCACTATGATATGTTAGGTGATGTCATTTTGTCTTGCCACATAAGACATGGGACCACTTAGAGACTCTCTCCTATATTACTAAGGAAACCCCAAATAGAGTCCTTCTCCCATGTTACCAAGGAAACCTCACTGACCTCTTTGTTTTGAAAACTTAGTGTGAGGCCACTATATAAAGAGGCATAGAGGGTGGGTTCCAAGCTGTGAATTTCAAGAGAGGTTCTTTGAGGGTTCTTGTTCACGAGGGTGAAGGGCCATTTGTTCAGATTGCAACAAAGAAGGAGCAAGAAGGTGATGCAGATTAGGTTTCGACTTGTAGGGTCAAGGTAATCCGTATTGGCTGCATATTAGTGTATTTCTTCTTGTTCTTGACAGCCCTGTAACATCACATACTTGCCGATTTCAATATTACTTTCTTGTTCTTTCATTGCATCATGTGTTTGCACACTTCCCGTGCCATCATGATATTCGTAGACATATTTGAGCCACAATACTTGTATGCTCAACATAAATGCTCAAGACAAGAAATAACAATGAACAAAGAATAATATAAAATAACCAATCCACCCCTTGTGGACATAACTGTCAAAAGTTACCCATGGTAGGTGACCAAGATCACAAAGTTAAATGGAGAAATTGTAGTGAGGTAAAGAACTTCATTGTTCTTTAGGGTATTAATGGATGTATTTGAAAGTTTTTCACCTGTAGAGAAAAGAGAGAGAGGAAGAGAGAGAGAGAGACGAAGAAAAAACACAAAGCCTTTTTCAGCTGTTACGCTTTCTATTTTCTCATACTTAGAATCGTGACCTAAAAGGTGTTTTTATAATGTTACAACACAGTTATATGGATCCGGGTCTGGTGTATCCAGACCCGGCAGTCTAAGTGGGTTACAATACATAAGTATGGATATGTTACATGGTTGTACACAATCCATGGATCGACGTGGATCGGGTCGGATCCTTTCCACCTTTTTCACCCTCCCTCAAGTTGATCATGGTTTTGGACCATGAACAACTTGCCTTTAAGCATCCAAAAATGATCCTTTGTTAACCCTTTGGTAAATAGATCTGCAACTTGTCTTTCAGTATTGACGAACTCAGGCTCAATCTCTTTTTCTTCAACCTTCTGTCTCACAAAGTGTTGGTCGATCTCAATGTGCTTGGCACGACTATGATGTATTGGATTGAATGACATGTTGATAGCACTTTGGTTGTCACATAACAAAGTAGTGTGGGAAATCTTTTCTCCTACTTCGGTTAGTAGATGCCTGATCCATGTGACTTCGGCAGTAGCAGAAGCCATAGATCTATACTCAGCCTCAGTGCTTGATCTAGTGATGGCCTTTTGTTTTCTACTGCTCCAAGAGACTAAATTTTTTCCCATGAAGACGCAATATCCTGATGTAGATCTTCGTTCATCAGGATCTCCTGCCCAGTCTGCATCACAATATACAGTGAGTATGTGCTCATCTTTGCCATATGACTGTGGTGAATATATCAATCCATCCCCAATAGTCCCTTTCAGATATCTAAGGATCCTCTTGACCGCTTCCATATGTCCAGTACGTGGCGCATGCATAAATTTAGACACTTGATTGACTGAATAAACAATATCAGGTCTGGTGAATATGAGGTACTGTAACATTCCTATTATGCTTCGATACCTGGTGGGGTCATCACACAGATCTCCATCCTAAGCGTTAAGTTTTTGATAAAGCACACTCGGAGTTCCCAGAGGTTTGCAGTCTTGCATGCATGCCTTGCTGAGAACGTCTACGGTGTACTTATGTTGAGTGAGGGTCAAGCCATGAGTCTGGTTATCAACTTCTACGCCAATAAAATAACGTAGAACTCCAAGATCCTTCATTTTGAACCTCTGACCTAGTAAGTCTTTTACTTCTTGGATGTGGGCCGCAGAGTTTCCTGTGATGACAATATCATCGACATAAATTAATAACAGAGTGCTCACAGTCTGACTTCTAAAGATAAATAATGAGTGGTCCAGCATGGAACGTGAAAATCCATGCTTCTGAATCTCTAGCGAGAAGCTATCAAACCATGAGCGAGATGCTTGCTTCAGACCATAGATAGCTCTTTTCAGGGGTTACTCCATGTATACTTCCTTCTTTAAGTCCCCATGTAAGAATGCATTTTTTACATCAAGCTAACTCAACTTCCATCCATGTTCAATAGCCAGGGAAATAATAATTCGGATTGTTCTCATTCTTACAACCGGACTGAAGCTCTCATCATAGTCTTGCCCTGCTTCTTGAGTGAATCATTTTGCCACAAGCCTTGCCTTGTATCGTTCAATAGTTCCATCTGGCTTGTACTTTATTTTGTAGACCCATTTACATCCGACAACATTTTTGTCAGGTGGTCTGGGAACAACTTCCCAAGTTCCACATTCATGCAAGGCTTGCATTTCATCATTCATGGCTTCTACCCACTTGGTAGAAGTGGCTGCCTGGTAGTACATGGTGGGCTCATCTTCCTTATTGAGAGCAGTTAAGAAAAGTTGAAAATCCAATGAGAAGTTGTTATAGCTAACCCACCTGTCAATGGGATGTCGTATGCGGTTTGATTTTCTGACCTTAAGAGTACGAGAATGAGTTGGATTGCCGTCTGAGACATGATCTGAATGGCTTGATATTGTCGGTCTTTGTCTAGTATAGACAATGCCTTTGTATCTGCCTGGTACTTCTTCTGTATTATGTGATCTCGACGTCCCAGTGTCTTCAAAACTCTCTTCTTCTTGTTGCACGCAATATGAGGAGCATGTTTCATTGGAGTCAACAAAAAGTTCTGAACTCAACCAAGGATAGTAAACTTCAGTTGGCATATTCGTTGCATCAGCTCCGTCATCAAAATTTTGTTCATCAAAGACAGCATTTCTTGAGATTCTGATACGTTTGTTGGTGGGATCATAACACCTATATCCTTTGTAGTCATCTGCATATCCCACAAACCTACATTTCTAGGCTTTGTCCTGAAACTTGTTTCTCAGAGACTGATCAATATGCACATAGCAAACACAACCAAAGACACGCAAATCATGATAACTAGGATGAGCTCCAAAAAGACAGTGATAAGAAGACTTATTTTTCAGAACAACCATGGGCAGTCTATTTATCACATGCACGGCAGAATGAAAGGCTTCTGTCCATAGGTTGATAGGGAGATGGTTGTCATAAAGCATACTCATGGCACTTAAACAATATGTCTATGTTTTCGTTCAGCAATCCCATTTTGTTGAGGGGATGTGGGGGCAGGATACCCTTATTCCTATTCTATTATTTCGAAGAAAATAAACAAAATCACGGGATGAGAATTCCCCACCTCCATCACATTGGAAAAATTGAATGGACTCAAAAAATTGATTTTTGACCAAGGAAAGAAAATTTTGAAACAAAGAGAAGACTTCCGACTTATTCTTTATGAAATATATCCAAGTGTATCGAGAATAACTATCAACAAAGATTAGATAGTATCTGCTCCCAGATCCAGAGACAATTGGGGCGGGTCCCCATACATCAGAACAAATAATCTCAAAAGGTTTTGAAGCTCTCTTATTAATGGAATGGAAAGGCAATACATGACTCTTACATGAAAGACAACTGGAACACTTATGACTGCTCTCATTCCCATTGAGACTTTCTTTTGGAATGAGATTATTAGAGACAAGTTTCTTAATGAAATGACTCCCACAATGTCCTAACCGACTATGCCATAAGAACGACTTATTACATTCAGAAATACTAAAAACACTGGCAGAAGAAAATGAACACGACTCTAACGAAGGCTTCAAATTCAGATGAGCAGGGCGGACAGCATGACATGGAGCTTCTTCAAAGACATACATATTGCCTCGTCTTTTTCCTTCAGTGAATGTTTCCCTCGTGCGTAGGTCCTTGACCTGCACAGAGAAAGAAGTAAATTCAACTGAAGCATTATTATCATCAATAAGCTTGGAGACAGAGACGATGTTTTTCTTAATGTCAGGAGCATGAAGAACGTCAGAAAGAGTAAGAGTGGAATGTGACATGGGAATGACAGTTTTTCCAACATGAGAAACAGGATGGTGGGATCCATCTCCAGTAACAATCTTATTTTTTCCAAAATAAGGAATAGGATTAGAAATCTTACCTGCATCACCTATCACATGAGTCGATGCTCCTGAGTCAACAAACCAAGTGCCTTCATCACTCTGCTTCAATTTCAACTCTGACAAGGCAGATATTAGTAGATCTTTGATCTCTCCACTATCTCTGGTATTTGTGAATTTTCTTTTTGTTTCTGTCTGTGGGCCCTTTCCTTTATTCTCTGGATTGTGCCAACAATTCGCCTTGATATGCCGTTTTTTGTTACAAAAGAAGCAAATGGGAACAGATCTTGATCCATGCGCATGAGCAGACATATTTGAAGTGGGGAGCAGACCACGCCCTCCGTATCCATTTCGCCCTTGTCCTCCTCGTTCTCATCCTCTACCATAAGTCACTCCTGTGGCAAAAACTTCTTGAGAATTTATGTGGATGTGAGTTTCTTCAGAGAATCCCTTCAGAGTCATTTCATACTGAATCAATTTCACCCGTAACGCATCGAAAGAAGGAAGAGCAGGAAGGCACAATAGTGAAGTGACTATCATATTGTAGTCAGATCCCAATCCACTTAGAGTTTTTTGCATCATGTCATTGTCGCTTACGACACATCCTATAACTGCAAGCTGATCTGTGATGGTCTTTATCTTGTTCAAATATTCTATGATGGTCATGGATTCTTTTCTTAACAACTGAAATTCCCTTTTAAGGAAAACCATCCTTGCTTGAGAAACCTGCGAATACGTCTGAACCAGTCGCTCCCAGAGTTGTAGCGTTGTACAATTGTCGGGAATGGCAACTAGAACTTCTTGAGACAAGGTTGAGGTGATGTATGCGACAACTGATTGATCTTTTCTTTCCCAATTGAGAAATTATACATTTTTGACATACACGATCGAACTCGCCCTTTGATCATCTTTCTTTTCTCTCGGGACAAATTCTGGTGGAACAAGAGTGGTTCCATCCAGGTGACCTAAAAGACCTTGACTTCTTATAAAAGGAATAATTTGTCTCTTCCAAATCAAGAAATTCGAGGTAATCAACTTTTCAGAGACGAGTTGGTTGAGGAAGCTTGAAGAAAGATTTGATTGAGAGTGATAAGGGTCCATTTGAAAAAAAAAAAACGAGAATGTCGACCAGAGTGTTCACAAAAAGTTCAGCCTGCTTTCCTTTTTGTTTTTTAGGATATAGAATCGCAGGCTGTCGGGTGCAGGGAACTCAGTTTCTGAACCTTTTCTATGCAGTCCAGAAACTGAGATTTATGAGATGAATGCCTTCACACGTTAAAAGAACCCCCTTTTTTTTATAAGAATAGAAATAGGTAATCAAAGAATAAGTTTCACAGCATAGCAGTAAAGAATCATAAAAAAAAATATTTGAATATGCAAAGACAGACTTAGAGGAGATTAGGTAAGGAAGATCAAGAAAAAAAATTAAGGAGAGATTCGGTGTTTCACGTGAATCAATTCACGTGAAACCCAGTCACCCACAGTCAGTGTTCACGTAAACAGGGTGCACGTGAATCGCAGATTCACCAAATATGAAACCCACGTGAATAGAGGTCACGTGGATCACGGTTTCACCAAGAAAAGGAACCCACGTGAGGTGTGGGTACACAGTAGATTTCAGAAAAAGAGGACGAGTGAGCAAAGAGGGGAGGAAATGGAGAGGAACAGAAGAAAAGGGGAAAGGAGAAACAGAAAAAAAAGAAGGGGAAAGAAGAAAAAAAACTCGATTTTCTGAACTTCGCTCTTATCGGAATCCTTCTCAGCCTTAGTCGGATCTACGCTCTGATACCATGAAAGTTTTTCACCTGTAGAGAAAAGAGAGAGAGAGACGAAGAAGAAACGCAAGGCCTTTTTAGCTGTTACGCTTTCTATTTTCTCATACTTAGAATCGTGACCTAAAAGGTGTTTTTATAATGTTACAACATAGTTATATGGATCCGGGTCTGGTGTATCCAGACCCGACAGTCTAAGTGGGTTACAATACATAAGTATGGATATGTTACATGGTTGTACACAATCCATGGATCGACGTGGATCGGGTCGGATCCTTTCCACCTTTTTCAGTATTTGCTAAATGCTATTTAAGAGGGTTGCAATCAATGATGACAAATCCTTCAAATCATGAGAATATTTTGCCGAGTTGATACCAAACCATAATTGTCAGGATAAATTTCTATTTCCATGGAACAGGTTAGTAAATACAGTAGTTAGAAGTGTAAAGAGCCTTCTTAGGAAAGTCAATATGCTATTGTGATCCTTAATCTCCATTTTATCATGTTTATTCCTGATGAGTATCGTTTTATCTTATTACTTTGCTCTTAATAGTCATATTTGTACATTGTCCTCCAATATAAAGATGAAAGAGGAAAGTTCCAATTTAGTTATGTAATCTTGCAATACATTTCACAAGTTATCACATATTAAAGTGTTGAAGCACTCCTCTTTCCAATTCTTCTTTTTGTGTTTCCTTTGTATTTTCCTCTTATATTCATCAGGAAGAAAATAATTTCTTAGGTTCAGCTCATCTGTGTCCAATCCAATCAAAAGTGTGTCACCTATACAGCATATAAAAATAGTGGTGTTTTTATAAAATTTGTTCATAAAGAGAAGGATAAGTAGAGGTTTCTTACATGTTAGCATTTCCAGTCGCTATATTCAATCAAAATCCAGGCTGCAGGTGTTTTTTCTCAAGTCCCCAACAAGCCTTCTTAAAATAGATGCATGATGAAGTCAACAAAGACCCAAACTCCTTGATAACAGTTTCCGAACACTTCCTTATTTAGAGATTACATAATGTTGGCATCAAATTGATGGATCTTGTTATCTTGATAGTGAGATTTGAAGCCATTGAAATGATAGAGGATTATCAATTCCCTTATATCTCTACCCCATTTTTGTAAATCAGTATCTTCCCATATTTAAGCTTACTTTGGATATTTGATGCCCAAAAATTAATTTCCCACCAAGATTGCAATTTAATCTTCACTCCCTAGTGCTCAAGGTGAATCAAGACGTCCATAAATTGAAGATTCTAGTCCAAGAGGATGCACAGATGATATAACCAAAGTTTGGAAATCATGAAGTGACAGAAGAAGTTAGCTTAAAAAGACCAACGAAGATAATTAAGAGAAAGGAAGACGATTGTTCTCCCAAGAAAAGCCTCTCTTAAAGTAAATAAAAACATTAGAAGAGTCATGACAAAGCTAATTGGACTCATTTGTGGATGTTGCACTTGTTCTACGTTGAGAGCTGATTGTTGATTTCTATAATATTGAGTCAAAATAGAGCAACGACCGGTTTTTCTTATGGGAAATTTCCGGGGCTACAGCCATTACCTCAATATGGCTACATAGAGCCTAAAAGAACCTGCCCACCTTGTATCTCATCATATCATTGTTTCTACATCAGTCACCGTGAAAAATTTTGAAATCTACAACACTAGGGGACAGTTAATAATCCAATTCAATGAAGAAAAGCTTGGTGAAGCTCGCCTGCTTTCTGGATTCGAAAGCACAGATTTTTTTTTATGCTGTTCCAAAACTTAGAATACAGGAGGATGACTGTGACCAAGTTTGTTTGCAAGGGACTAGGCTCATCTCAACTACAAATTACCCTTTCGCTGTGATCAATTACAATGCTTCATCTCTCCACCTCTTTCATCTGATTCACAACTCTGATCAAAACTCAAAATCATTGTGGAGATTAAATCATATAAGCTCAAAGATCAACGATCAATATGCAATAACTAGGGTTTATCATAAACAGTAAACGGTAACTTCCATAAAAGCATCAAGTTGTAGACGGCCCGATGACCTCCACCATAAAAAGAAGCAGTTCTGAATCATCCAAGCAAAAAATAGAGAATAAATTTACCTCAAGCATGGGGCACAGTAGATCTAGCCCAACTGCAGATGCATCTGCGAACGCATTGCAGACCTCAACCCGAGAAGCGATCACCCCATCAGGAGAAACAATGTATTCACGCGAAATCGATCTCTTCAAGAACTTGATTTCTCTGTTGCCGAAGAGAAGCATCGACGCGCGCTCTGGACAGCACAATTTAGAGAGTGCGGCAAGGAGGACCCGACATTTTTTCAGGACAAGGCTCTGGTTGAACCCTAGGAGGGGCGGGAACTTCACGCAACACCTAAGGAGCGAGATCAGGACAGGGGAGCCAAGGAAAGAGGGCAAATTCCGCAGCGCCCCCTCCAATTCCTCGAAGAGGAGGTCGGCTAGCTCCGAAACGTCCGCGAACGGGATACAAACATGGATATCACCGCATCGGACGAGAGCATATAAGGCGTCGACGATGACGTAGTGGCCGGAGAGAAACCCTAGGGAGATCTGCGAGAGGAGGGGCAGCAGCTTCCCCAGGGTCGCCTCCAACGAGGAGAGGCATCGCTCGGGATCAAGGAACCCGGACGCGGATCGGACGGAGAGCGAGGAGGACAGCTCCGTCACGATGCGGCCGATATCGGAGGTGGCGCCCCCGGCGAGGCTGGCCGGGGTCGGTTTTCCGGCGGCGAGGGCCATCAGTAGAGACGGTGGTACTGTTTGGCGCCAAAAAAGGGGAATCGTATGTGGTATAAATGGGCCATTCAATGGATCGGGTCTGACCCGAGCCGAACGTAAACCTGTGATATCAACGTTTACTGTCGATGACTAAGGTGAGGCACTATGACTTATGAGAATGGCAAAATGAAAATGTTTTCAAAATATCACTTATTTTGAACATATCATTTTATAATCACAAACATAATATCGGATATATTTTGAAAATATCAACGTTTGATGTGATATATTAGCAAAAACAATATGTTCAAAATAAGTGATATTTTGAACATGTCATTTTATATTAACATTGAATACAAATATAAAACATTTGCCAAGAATTTATTGAATCATGACTAAAGCAGATAAATATGGGCTTAAGGTCGATCCTTGATGAAATCTAATTTTAGTTTGCTACCCATGTGATTCTCGTAGTCTTTTTTTTTCCATAAAGTTGTGGTTGTTTTAAATGATTTTGGAATATTTTTGTAGGATTTGTAATATTGGCAAATTGAATTGTGTTGGACTTTTGTCATAAGCTTTCCATACTTCAACAAAAAAAAAATAGATTTCCCCTTAAAGAAAAGCTATAATTCAAAATTTTATGGGTTTCCCAACCAACAAGTTGTTGGTCTGGCCACCGAGGTGGTATCCCATGTGATAAGCGGGGTCCTCTGCCAAGCTGAAGGCTCAGGTTCAAATCCCTATGCCACATGGGGCTTAAAAGATATCTGGTAGGTGTCTGCCTAACCCCAGCTTGCCTTTCAAAAAAAAAAAAAAAATTGTTGGCTTGGACAAATTGCCATTTTCATGACTTATTGAAAATGTTTGTTCAGAGGTGTGAATTTGAAATATTTCGAGCATATGTCAGTGTATTCAAAATATTTCATGACGGAAGAATGAAACTTACTTTTTTTTGCATTTTGGAGCACAAAGATTATGAGAGAAGTTTATTTGAAATATTTTTGAACATTAGAAGAGAATATCTGGAATTTTATTTTAGCTCAAATGATTTTCCAGAAAAACCTTTCAAAGGCTATGTGCTTCAGGTGTTTTAAAGCCAAATTTTGTTTTTAAATTATATTTTGACCCATAAAATAATACCCCAAGATATACCTTAACAAACTAGAGAGTTTTAGCTTTTCAAATAAGACCATTAAGTCATTCCAACATAGGAGTGAAAAGTTACAACTAAAGTTTTTTTTTTTTGTAAAAGTATTGTTTTGAAAGCATGACTCGGGTCCTGTGTCAGGTTGAAGGTTCTCGGCCACATGGGCTGTTGTTCTGGTAAGGTCCACCTAACCCCAGCTTGCCTTTAAAAAAAAAAGTATGACTCACTTTGGTGTACTTTTTATCTTTCAAAATCACCAAATGTTGTTTTGCACTTAAGAAATTGAATTAAAATAGAAAAATGTTAGCTTTTCAAGGTACCAAACTACTCAAACGGACAAGTAACCCGTAACAGCAAACACATAGACCGTTCGATATAATCAGAGCGCTGAAAAGGCCGCCACTAAAAACTTGGGTGAATAAAAGGTTTTTAGCGGCAGTCACGATGAATGAAAATGTTTTAGTTTAATAAGTACCCCTCATTCTCTCATTTGCAGATCATCTTTGGCCCATATCTCTCTCTCTCTCTCTCTCTCTCTCTCTCTCTCTCTCTCTCTCTCTCTCATACCTGTGTTCGTGCTCAATTCGCACCAACCTTCCTTACCTTTGGGGAGTGGCCTTTTGGTCATCTCTAGCATATTTTTAGCCAGGTTGAGGATTACACTTAATCTAAGCTTAGTTTAGGATAGTTTCTTCTGGAGTAATCTACATACGCACTTTACTTTTTTGTGAGATTTATTAGTGTAGTTTTCTCTTATTTTCCTAGTTTTTTTCTCAATTAGGTTTTCACCTAAGCCAGAAAAGTACTATGTATATTCTTCTAGGCTAGGAAATTATTTTCCTAGGTAGAAGAATGTCTTTCCTATGTGGGAAAGCCCATTCTTAGCAGGAAAACCAGGTTAAAGTAGTGATACTCTGGCAGATTGAATGCTCACCACTCTAGTGGAGCTAAGGCATCACAAAGCTCGAGTAGGTTCTCTAGCTCCTCTCTTTTCCTTTTTAATTAAATTTTTATTATTTGCATTTGCTAGTTTATTGTTTATTACCTGTTTATCCCCTAGCCTTTGTGGGTCCCACCAACAAAGCTCTTTCTCACTTTTTTCACATGTGCTGTGAAATTTTGCTGGAGAAGTCGAGAAAAGTGATTAGCAGAAAAATCTCAATATTGATGAAGTAACACCTTGTTATTTCATGAGAAACAACTTTGCCTCATACCAATGAGAATCCATAAAACTGAATCCAAATCCAAGTCAAAGTCTAAAATCAAAATCAAATCCAAATCTAAATTCAAAGTTCAATGAACAAAACCAACTCCTTTGAGCCTTGTCCTCAAAGTCAATTCTACAAATTTTAATTCTATTGTATTTCTAAAAAATGATCAATATGAAATTAAGGCCCTGTTTGGAAACTAATAGCAGAGATGGGAAGTGGCATTTTAGGAAGTGGCAGGTGCCAATTCCATGCTTTAGTGTAAATACAATGCCACTTTCCATCCCAAATTCATTCTCCTATCCCAACTTTGATCAACTTTTTGCCAAATGCATTAACTCCTATCCTAGATCTTAGATTCTAAATAGGCCCTAAAGAAATTTAATAAAGTAAACATTTCCTCTAAAAATCATTTCCCAAAAAACTTAGGCAAAGAGTGGGTTTATTGGTGAATAAGCTTGGTTCTAAAGCTAATAATTTTGAGCCAAAACAATAATAATCACCCTCATGGGTCAAAATTATAACAAAAAAAAATATGAAGCTGCTTGTGAAAGTCACGTGCATAAATGAAAACACCTTTTGGGTTTGAACCTTTAGTTGATGTATATGAGATTTAGATAATCTTAGAAACTAAGTAGCTAAGTTTTGATTATAGATATTTTAGGCTCGTCCATTCACACATTCTTTTTAGGTAACCATGTGTATCATTAATATATAGAGGTTGTTCACACTCATATAAATTCTCTAGAGATAAACTAAATCTCATAAAAGGTGACTCACATTCACACTCGTATAAGTGAGTATCAAAAGTGGAGATTTGTTTGAACCACTTTGACCAAATTGGATTATCAATCTTATTAAGAGTCTTGAGACCCATCTTTATATCAAAGCCTTTCAAGCACTTACATCATAATGGGACATAGATATACTCTTTATCTTTCTATATATTATAGTGCTCATCTAATTAATCTAGTGTTTTAGTTTTCTTATTAAACAAAAACTTAAGCGATACGAGTCACTTGGTTGGGTTTCCATCCTAGATAATTTTTTGGATAGGTTTTAATCTCATTTCTTCATATGTACTTATTAAAGGAAGAATTTTTTGTGAAAGGCCCTTCGAAAATAGATCTGCCCAATTTTAGCATGATATCTAATAGTCAACTATAATTACTTGTTGATCGAGTAATGATTCACATAATATGCTTAGTCTTCAAAGGTTTAGATTTTCACAAGATAATATTATTTGATTGTATATAATTGCTTGATTTATCTCAAGCTTATATATAACAAGCGCCTTTCATACTAGCCAAGGTTAGTTGCATTTGTATAGTAAACTGGGTTTAGATTTCCAAGAAACTTGAACTTCTAGACATACTAGAAAAAAAATCATCTACCCATCTATTAAACAATATTGGAATTAGAATTTTCATTCTTATCATTGTGCTTTTAAGTACATCAGGTCTCATAATCTTAAATTCTCAAAATTCTTTAGAGCATAATATGTATAGCATTTATAATACTCATTTCTCAAGAGTATCAATTCATTTGATATTTTCACTTATGATATGATTTATCTTGTTCGAAATCATAACATAAATAAAAATCGCTAATGATATTCATACACTTTAGTTGGTACAAATTTCTTTTAGTATAACACTAGGAGCATATTGAATAGCAAATATAATTAAAGATTAAACTTTCACTAAAGCTTTTCAATATGAATAGATTGTAATCCACTTGCATGATAAAACAATTACCACATATATGAATAGTCAATTTCATAACATGAAAATTTAGTGAGAAGAAATATTGCAATCCATTTTGATACTAAACATATCACCCACATGTAAATAAATAATGATATTACTATCAAAATGTATTAAAATACAAGAATAACATTTTAAGATCATAAAACCCATTATCCATTAAGTTTGTCTAATAAAAATACAAAAAACTCATTGTCAAAATGATATATAATTGCTCGATAAGAACCATTATCAATTCATAACTATATAAGAATAGTGGACATCTAATGGTTAAGGTTTACTTCTAAATATCCCAAAAATTAAAAAAAAAATCTATTTGGATTTCACCATTCATAGCTTGATTTCCAAAAGTATCTACTTGTATGATTTGAAACAAAAAAACTTAATAGTAAAATTCAAACCCATTTCAATTTTAATCATGGTAGATATGAAAATCATTTGCAAATGTAATCAAATCAATTATTACTCTCATGAGTTGGAGTATACGACAAATCTCATTAAACAACATATTCAAAATTTAAACTAATTATATTTAAAATTTTATTTTACCACTTTGTCTACGATGACCCACACACATGTAGATCAATGCTCAATAATGATTCATGACAAAATTCATAGCTTATTCATGCTTTCAAAGATGTGAAAATCTTATTGTTAAGGAAAGTGTTGAAGACCTCATTCACGTAAAGAAGGATGAAACTGATAATAGAAAGGTTGATAATGTTGTCAATGTTGGAAAAGGTTATGTTGACTTTTAGCCGCATAAGGAGGCTCAATTGAGAAAACTCCATCATGACATTAAGCATGGCAAGCAGAAGAGAAAGGAAAGAGAATATGGAAGAATAAAAGGTCTGATCACAAGGTTGATTTATGAAGCAAGAAAAATCAGGTTACCTTATGAGAGTAAATTGTCGTGTTAAGCATGACAAGCAGAAGAGAAAGGAAATAGGACAAGGAAATAATAGAAGGTCTAATAACAAGGTTGATTTATGAAGCAAGAAAAATCAGATTATCTTCTTAGAAAAAATTGCCTTGTGACAATCTTTCCTTACATCAACCTTGTAAATGTTGGTAACCTTGGTTACATACCTTATGTTAGTCGCATGTAAAGGCTTATATACATGTAAGATGGGACTCTCCAAAATCATGCAAGAGAGTACTCTTCTATCATGGATGTAGGTTTCTCTAGCCAAACCACGTAATATCATGTGTATCGTTTTGGGTGTGTTTTGTGTGTCGTTTTCTTGTTATGATCTTTTATATTCATATCAACAATTAACATGTCTCATTAATCAAATATGAAGATAGAATAACATCAACTTAATATTTAAATTGATTAACACTTTGACAAAGTCACACTAACCTCCAATAATTAGTTTTTTCTACAACATCAAGAATATGTTTGACCTACTAAACATTCACAATATGTAGATAAACATATTTATCATGGTGGATACATGATAAATATTTCAAAAGGTAATACATGAATTAAGGTGAAGTAGAACTCTACACTCATGTTGCCATATAAAATGGCATTACACCAATCTCCATAAAAGACTATATTGTTTACCCTTACATTTCTTGTATAATGTACACATTAATGAATATATCAAAGACCCAAAACCCATGTTCCACCCATTATCCAAATCAAATAATATCTTCACCTAATTACTATCACTATAATGTCATAAGTATGATTTTATAGTGCCACAAGAATACAATCTAAATTGGCACACCCAAGCAACACTATCCAGCTAACAAAAAAGGAGAGCAAGACACGATAAAAGACAAAACAAGATATCTCACTCTTGATCCCAAACTTGAGTCAAAACTTGGTTTGTGCACAACCGAAATTTACTTTTATTCCAACTTGTTTACTTATTATATGTATCTCAAAGCAAACTTTCTTCCTTTGTTCAAAAAATGCCCAAGAAGTTGTATATGAGAAAATCCATATCTTATTTTTGAGACAAAGAGAAACCTTCTAAGTTGAAGGCAATTTGCAACATAAGAATATATCAAGATTCATATTCTCAAGACTAGAATAAAGGCTCAAAGTCAAAATCATAAAACTTGGATAAAAAACCACTTATCAAGAAAAGGAATCATGAAAAAAATAAAAATTCTATATAAGTATTATTTTTTTAAAATTGAATTTTAACAAAATTTCTTTAAATGTACACATAAGCATATGAGAGTCCCATTTAGATCTATATAGGTGACTTAAAAAAGAAGTCATCATATCATTCAAGATAAGCTTTGGATATTCACATCAAAGAGCTCTTGAGATTCAAATAAAGGTCTTTTCGAATTATAATAAGCGTATTATCTTTATACAATAAGATAAATGAATTCATATATCCATATCCAAATAAATCTCACATGAGATTTATTTATTACTCAAGGTACATCACATGCTGATCAAAATTATCATTATGAATAAACATATTGATCATTCACATATTTAGATCTAGAACCATATTAAAATCTAAGTAACAACAAAATTTGGATATGGATGAAGATCCTGTAAAACTTGTATTTTTCAAAGATTATCAATAAATAAAGAATTCAGATTTATCATTAAATTAGAAATGTATAAGGGTCAATAGGGGTAAAATATTAATTTTAAAAATTATTTAAGACAAAATACTGTTAAAATATTTCATTTATAATGAAAAGTATTTACTCTAGAGTCATAAATGGATCATAGTGTTTATGAGGTGTTTTGAACTTAATTAGATACACATTAATGGTTTTAGAAAAAATTTCTTAAAAAGGGTATTCTGGTTATTTTAACCAAATAGCTCTTTTTAATTTGTTAAAAGGCTTAATAAATCATTGTTAAAATAAATATCTTGGAAGGATTTTATAAGTCCTAAATATATTTTGAAGTTTTAAAATGAAATTAAGATTTTTATGGAAACTTGTTTTAGAAGTGGGTTCGAACCCAAACATATCAACTGAAATTAGGTTTTATGTTTTTTTTTTTAAATACATAAAATCAAATTTACCTCTAATTTGAATGTTTAGACAATATATATATATATATTTATATAGTAATGATAATAATAATAATAATAATTATGTTAGTTTTGATATTTTTTATATATAGGACTTAGAATTTAATGTAAGGTTTTGGGTCTACTTGAACCCAAAATGACTCCAAATAAGACCCGGTTGGATTTGGCTAAAAGAGAGTTGGGTGGACCACCCGACCCTCGTCTCTCAATCCCAGCGAAAACTCTGTTTTTTTATCTCTTCTATTTTTTTTCTTTTCCCACCAAAGCTGACCCCATTCTCTCTCGACTCTCTCTGGTTTCCCTGAGAATGGTGGCTGACCACCATCGCCACCCAGCTCCGGTGAACACCACCAGTGGTCGGCCCTCCTCCTTGAGCATCTGAGGGGGCCACTCCCTTCCGGCACCCACACCTGGCGGAGCCGCTCGAGTTCTCTGCAACAGCAGAGCTTCTGCCTTTCCCCTGAGTCTCCTCCTGTTTGGGATTCGCCGGAGGGTAAGTCACTTGAAACCATTGTGGCCGCCTGCCCTCATCTCTCTCTCTCCATTAATTCCAGGGGGAAACCTTCTCTGGAAACGCAGTCATGGAGGATCGAGATCCCATCCGATCTCGTCTCTACATCGGTGAGTCCGTCGCTAGGGCTGGCTCTCGTTGCCTGCTTTCTGCTCCGCCAACCCGGCATCAGCGTTAAGATGAATTGTTTCTTTGATTTCTCTCTCTGTCTCCCAACCCTTCTTTCTTCTCCTTATTTTTCCCTGCTTTTGCCTATTTTTCCCTTATGGATCCTTATCTTCCTTTATTTACATTTTCTTTTCGGGGTTACGATTAGCCGATGTGCCTAATCACGCTTATTTGGTTTTTACGCGTGTTTTCCTGCATTGGGATCTGTGCCCAGCAGGTTGGACTCGTTTCTACGTCCATTGTCGTGTAGGGGTTAGTTGCTTCCACTGTTATTTAGTATTGTTTTAGCATTTTTATTGCTCTTGCCTGATTCTTAGCATTAAGAATCGTGCCTAACTGCTGTAGGACACTCCTTAGGCCGAGACAACAAGGGTCTTTTCTCTTTAGGCTTCAAAATTTTCATTTCGAATCTAGTTTTCAAAGAGGGGGAAAGGGGCAGAGACAGGGGGTGCACCCCTGTCTATCGAGAGAAAAAGTGAGGCAAGGCCCCTTGCCAGGAAGGTAGAGGCGGCAAGCCCCTGCCTATCCGAAATGGAGAGTCGATAGGCCCAACCTGCCAGCAAAAAAGGAAGTGTTGGCAGGCCCAGCCTATCGGCAAAGAAGAAGGTGGGGAGGGGTTTGTGCCCCTCCCGCGATGCCAGAGAGAGTGAGTCATCTGAGTGGGGTCGGTGAAGGGTCTGTCGACGTCGTCACCAGAGGGCAGGACCGTGGAAGGTAAGAAGGGAAAAAGGATGAGCGAGGAAAGAAAGAGAGAGTGGGAATAGAGGGTGTTGGTCAGGGTCGGATGCCCAGCGAGGCTGCCGGAGAGGGAGGCGGTTGGGTGCCCAGCGAACAAAAACTAGAGATGGGAGTGGGGACAGGAGGTTGGGAGGTGCTCTGGCTAAGGTCGGCGGTGGCGGTAGGTGGCCGGACGCAGGGTGGGGTTGTCAGCGAGCTGCAAGGGACAAAGGATAGAGAAGAGAGACAAGAAGAAAGAAGATGAAGAAGAAGAAAACATAGAGGGGGAAGAGATCACCTGAGAGGGCCGGACGAGGTCACCGGCATTGGGTGGCCGAAATATGGTGAGTGAGAGAGAGGGCTCACTCGAGGGAAAGGGGCGACCGAGGGAGGAGAACGGGAGGTGGCCGGTGAGGTCTCCGAAGGGAGCTGTCGGATGGTGGGTTGCCGGAGAGCAGGGGCGGAGATGGCGAGCAGCGCGGGGGCGGTCGGCGGAAGAGGGGAGTGAGAGAGAAATAAAGCGCAGGTTCGTGAAGTTAATTTTGTGCCCTAGATGCATCGTTTTACATAAAAAATTAGCGACGGAAAAATTCTGTCTCAAAATCTATCGCTAAATAGTGACGGCAAAATTTTGTCGCTCATCCATCGTGAAGTTGCAACAGAGTTTGAGACAGAACGTTTCCGTTGCTAATTAGCGACGAATTTTGAGACAAAATTTTTTCGTCACAAATTCCGCAACTAATTCTAATTTTAGGGCCGACTAATTTTCTCTCGCTAATCCATCGCAAATTTACGATAGATTATTTTTGTCGTAAATTTTTGTCGCTAATTAACATTTTTCTTATACGTACACATGTTGATGGCAAGGTGAAAATAGTTTTCGTTAAGGCATCGGGATGAGGAGCTCTTATCGTAGTTGATGATGATGGGCCTGATATGCACTACATGGTACTTCGATTGCCCCATGGTTTTAAAAAAATACTGATATATTTATTTGGACTTGGACAAAAGGAAAGTGAGAGTTTATGCGAGTTGAATAAAATTGTCTACCTTTTCACAGTTTTCTGCAGAATTTCCTTAAATTTTTCTTCCTAACTCCATATGTGAACTTTTTCTTTCTAATTTGAAGGATATTCTGACAAGAATTTTTTTTTTTGGGAGGCACTGATAATATGAAGTTTATTGTGAAGTGTGAACAAAAAACGATATAGCGAGTCAATGTACACTACTTTCTTAAATGCAAGCACACAAATTTCATCATTGAGTGCCTGACTTGCATTAAATGAGTTGGCAAAAAATTTTGGGCCATCCATTTTTCATGTTTTCAAAACATGTCTAGATATTGTAAAATCTTGATGTAAAGCATACTTTTTCTTAAATACATTATAAATAACAACTATACAAAGTTCAATCGATGAAACACTCGAACACTCGAGAAGGTGACCAATCATCATTGGTTATAGATGTTGCACCTTCTTTTGGTTACAGTTCCCCTTTCGCTATATATATATATATATATATATATATATATATATATATATATATATATATATATATATATATATATATATATATATATATATATGCTACAGTGTTCCAAAAAATTTGAAAATCTAAAGCTTCTATTAGGTGGGAGTAGGTGCTCCTAGAGCACCCTATCATTACTAATATATATATATATATATATATATATATAGAGAGAGAGAGAGAGAGAGAGAGAGAGAAGTGTTTAACATTGAGCACCCTGATAGAATGCAAAACAAATGCATGTGCCATCTGCATAAAAACACAAAATGAGTATCTATAGGTGGTCAAGACTGCCGCTAAAGATCCAGGAAGCTTCAGTGGCAGTCATTGGCCAACGCTAAAACACTTTCAGGTCGATGTACAGGGTGTGTCTGCCTGTTTGACGCTCTTTTAGCATTTGATGATACTCCTTTTCAATATATATATATATGTGTGTGTGTGTGTGTGTGTGTGTGTGTGATTGGTATCTGCTCACACGTTAGGTGATAAATGAGCATGCTAAATAGATTTTTCAGTCTTTTAGGTGATAAATGAGCATGCTAAATAGGTTTTTCAGTCTTTTTTTCATTTTATTTATAAATTCTGACCTAAGAGATGTGATCTATGCACTTGATTTTAAAGGGATCAGTTCTTGAAGTGTTCGATTTCGACACATGGATGGGTTTTTATAAGGTTTGAAAAATCAACAGTCTAAAATCTTTGCAATTTTTTGAGGTTTCAAATATCATTTTTTCCATAAACACATGATCCAGGTGCAGATTCCTCATAAATTGATCATGCTCAACACATTTATGGGGTCCGAACGGCGAAAAAAAACACCAGAATGGCAGAAAAACTCATTTAGCACCTAACGTGTGAGCAGCTCTCTCTCTCTCTCTCTATATATATATATATATATATATCGTTTCCCATTTTACATGGATTTTAGCAAGTCTCGTTTTCCATTTACGGTTTCCCATCCTTGCTACCTTGGTTGATTTCAAGGGTGCAACTACCACTAAATTATCTAAGAAAAAATAGAAAGCTGAAAAAATAACTAAGAAAGCATGCACAAAATTAACTGAAATATTAAATAACGAAAAATTATTTCATAATCCAACTCACTCTCAATCTCCTAGATCTTTAATCTATTTATCGATGAAAGCTTCTAATTCTAATAAAATACAACTTAATTTGATGCACATTGCCTAAACATGATTAACCTTCTAATTAGCTAAAGGTTGTTCTTTTATAATTTAGATCTGACATATGATCCAAAGTCCAAATACAGATAGATCCAAATAGAAAAGAAAACCTAGAGTCAATTGCTGTCACTCGTGCATCTGAATCTAACACCCAATTATGATAGATACATACTGAAAGAACATTTGTATCAACTTCTAATGAGTTTACGTAGGTGATTAGCAAGAGGATCTGATTTTTTATATAAAGACGGGTTTTGAACTGGATTTAGATTTGTTAAGAAGAAAGTGAGACCCTCTTCAAGTCGAGCGTCTTTCCTTCTATGATGAGAAGGCATCAACCTCATCAATAACTTTAGCTTCTTGATCTTGGCTACATCATGCAAATCAATGAATCTCGAATGCATCTCTAGAAAAAAAAATGAGCTTGATGGTGTAGAAACACCATCAAGGCTCGAAAATATCCTAATAAGGCACAATATAATATCCGTTAGAAAAAATCCATACTTAAATGATATAAAATAGCAAATAAAACAAAGAAAGTGTGTGGGTATGAATCTCACCTCGGGCTTAAGAAACCCTTTTTACGATGATGATGAGTGAGATGATAAACATATAGAATTTCAGCTATGTAGAGGCTTTGAGAGACTAGGTGAGATAAGGATCTAGATCTTTGTGTAGCGTCGAGGCTCCAACACAGTTCAGGTATAGGTGCACTAGGATGAGGTCAATCTAATAGAGTTTGGATGCTGATCATAGATGTTGGACTAAGGAGAGGGGGATAGGTCACCTATTTATAAGTTTCCTAGTGGTTCTTGGACCCAAGTTTAGGTATTTCTGGGCCAAAAAAATCCAATTTCAGTTGCCTCTCAATTATCATTTAAAATCTCTGTTGCATGATAGGAATCTAAATGTTATAAATTATATTGTATTGCCTATATAAATGTGCATTGTAGGTGCGTAGCAGAGCAAAATGTGTGATGCTTAATGCTAAGCATCACATACGGCTTAAAATGTCATGTGAAAAGAAACAAGAAAAATGCAAATACAAAATCATGCAAATTGAGTAAATACTCGTGGTGAGTAAGTGATGCAAGTGCATTACATGTTATTTACTTTCTTAGATACAACACTTTTCTACTCACACACTCACTTAGTTGTGGATATCTAAGACTGTTTTGTTGGAGTTTGGAGATCATGCTGAGCATGATTTGAATGTATGAAAATAAAAGTGCTCTTATTTTTATAGTTCGGATTCCATGCTAGTCATGGTAGTAGTTAGCGAGATATTGGAGTATGTTTGTTGTAGGTACATGTTTGACATTGTTGTGATATGAATGATTGAATGCTTGCATGAAGTTATTTTCTATTTGATTATGCATTTCATGTAAAACTGTATCATGAAAACATGCTTAAATTGAATGTATCATGTTTGTGAATGTGATTTCATCTTTCTAAATATCCTTGTGATGTGTGTAAATATGATGTGATGGTGTTAGACATGAAAATATTGAATTATCAATGCATGCATAATAATTCATGGAATTGTATTTTATGTTAAGCATGTTTGTAGTAGAGAGGAAAAAAAATTACACATTAACTGAAACAAAAAAATTGCTCACCAACAATCACTAAACAATAATTTCTAAAAGATTTATAAACCACAACAAAGTGTTAACCAACTCAACACAAACAACAAGTAAAATGAAAACTTTATGACCTACAATATGAAAATTATAGCAAACCAACAAGGAGAAATTAGTCAATATATATATATATATATATATATATATATATATATATATATATCAAATCATTACATCCACTATCAATGCATGATAAATTAGATATTTTCTTCATCATAGCATTATTATGATTCTTTTTTAACTGGTAAAAATACTATTCATAACATTATAGGACAAAATGGCTGCAAATTGTGAATGAATGTATCGTAGGATAATTGATAATGAGGTATCACTTGAATATATAGATAGCGTTGACAATTTTATTGAATTTGCAATGACAAGTGTCAGTATAGTGGATCCCACCGGTTGGATCAGGTGCCTCTGCACGATGTGTAAGAACAATCGATTTATAGAACCTCTTGGTGTTAGACATCACCTATACATGAAGAGTTTTGTGAGTGGTTATCAGAATTGGACGCTTCGTGGTGGAGAATTTTGGAACAATTTTGACACATGGGTGGATGTGGTGCATGATAATCTATATGTAGATTTGATATTTGATGTCGCAAGACCAAAAGTGAGTTCTGCTATGGGTCCTAGTGATGTAACAACTGAGTAGAGGAAAAAGCAGCAAACGATGCAGCTAGTAGATTTTATGACTTACTTAGAGATGTTGATGAACCACTGTGAAATGATTGCGAGAGTCACACTATTTTGTCTGCAGTTCTTCAAATACTGAATTTGAAGTTAGAGTATAATTTGAGCCAATCATGTTTTGACCATCTGTGCTCTATTGTAAAGAGTATGTTGTCCAAAGATGAAAAATTGTCATAAAATTTATACCGTGCAAAAGTTATTGTCAACGCTCTAGGTATGAGGTATCAAAAGATAGATGCTTGTTCAAATCACTGCATGTTATATTTCAAAGATCAAGAAAAAAGTAGATCATGTTCATCACGTGGGCATCCTCGGTTAAAGTCAAAGATAAGGAACAATGCTAGCACGAGGTCAAAAGAAGTGTCATACAAGTCACTCTGCTACTTCTCTCTCACCCTGAGATTGCAACGATTGTATATGTCTTTAAGGACAACTAAACATATGAGATGCCATGCAAATAAAGTACGACATGATGAAGATAAGATCACGCATCCTGTTGACGCAGAAGCTTGAAAGCACTTTGATCGTACTCATCAGACCTTCGCAATGAAAGTGAGAAATGTTAGGCTAAGTTTATGTACAAATGAATTTAATCTATTTAAGGGTAGATCAACCCCATACTCATATTGGCCGGTATTTTTCACCCCATACAACCTTCCTCCAAGCTTGTGTATGAAGCGTCAAAATCTTTTCTTATCTCTATTGATCCCTAGTCTGACGTCTCCACACCAAAATCTTGATGTATATTTAAGTCCATTGATTGATGAACTGAAAATACTGTAGGATGACGATGTTCTCACGTACGATGCCCAAAAAAAACAAAACTTCATTATGAAAGTTGTTATTCTATGGACAATTAGTGACTTCCCTGCATATGATATGTTATCTGGTTGGAGCACACATGGGAGGTTGGCATGTCCGTACTGCATGGAGGATACAAAATCTTTTAGATTGATGCATGAAAGGAAGCCGTGTTGGTTTGATTGTCACCGTCGATTTCTACCCAGCGACCATTCATTCCGACGACAAAGGAATGCGTTTCGAGTAAACACAACTGAAATAAAATGTCCACCTACATGGTTGTCTAGCACAGAGATCTTAAGAAGATTGCGATTCTTTCTATATGGACTGACAAATGCCTATAGTGCGACACCCTTCCTTGAATTTGAGAAGGATCACAATTGGACAAAGAAATCTATATTTTGGGAACTACTATATTGGCCAACCTTATTGATACAATATTATTTGGATGCGATGCATGTGGAGAAAAATGTGTTCAATACAGTAATGAATGTTAAAGAAAAAACGAAGGATAATCCGAAGGCCCGTATGGATTTAAAAGTAATATGTAAAAGCCCAGAATTGGAACTTCAAGAGCACAATGGCAAAGTACTGAAACCAAAGGCAAGGTACGTGCTTGAACCAGATCAAGTAAAGCAGGTATGTTAGTGGTTGAGACAGTTGAGATTTCCAGATGGACACGTCTCTAACATTACTCGAGCTATGAAGATAGACGACAGACAATTATATGGGTTGAAGAGCCATGATTGTCATGTCATCATGCAACAATTGATTATCCTAGCATTCCATGATATGTTAGACAAACCTATATGGGTGGTATTATCCGAGCTGAGTCAATTTTTTAGAACATTGTGTGCATCAGAAGTTGTAGTAACTGAGGTAAAGAATTTTAAGGATTCTGTCGTCACTATTATTTGTCAGCTAGAGAAGAACCTATATGGGTGGTAAACCAACAATTTTCGATGTTATGGAACATGTGATGATACACTTTCCATATGAACTTAGGGTTGGTGGTCCTGTGTAATATCGATGGATGTACCCATTTGAAAGGTTTTTTTTTTATTTATATTTTTCCCTCTAATGCTATTAAGAATTTATTGTATTACGAGATGTATATTGTTGACATATGCATATTTGACCTAAAAAAAAGTTCAGAATAAAGCAAGAGTGGAGAGTTTAATTTGTGAGGCATATACTATAAAAGAGATTTCAAATTTCTCATCTATGTACTTTGAGCCTCACATTCCAACATGTTACACTTGCCCACGTCGTAATGATGATGAAGAATAAGTTATTGTGTCTGGCAAACTATCGATATTTAAACCACTTGAGAATGCTTTTGGCAATTGCTTGTTAAGACTCTTTGAAGATCGAGAGCAAAATGCAACACAAATCTAAGTCCTTTTTAATTGCTTAGAGATCGACCCCTACATCAAGTAAGTATACATAATATGTTACACTAAGTTCTCTACGTACATGGTTCTGTAATATAATTATTTGTTAAGTGCAAACGATTTGATCTGGAGTTGTGAAGAGAACTTTCACATCTCATTGATTCAGAAGTACAAAAAGAACGTGAAAATAAGTTTAGAGCATGGTTGAAAGAGTTGATAAGGACAACGACATGCATTCTTTTTATGTAAACAATAATATGTTACTTAATTGGTCGTATTTACCGTCATTGTTTATGATTGTAGGTCTGCCATGGTGATATTAATGACCAAGGAATATGTAATTTACAAAATGGTCCGACTAAAGTTGTGCAATATTACAACGGGTACATCGTAAATGGTTATCGATTCTATAAAAAAAACTATGGTGTAAACAAGTCAACGTTGAATAGTGGTGTGTGTGTCAAGGATAACAGTTATGGTAAAAATGAACGTGACTACTATGGCGTTATAGAAGAAATAATGGACTTGACTTACTTAGGCATAAATAATAGGGTAACTTTATTCAAGTGTCATTGGTTTGATCCCACAGTAACAAGAGTCAATAATACTTTAGACATTATGGAGGTGAATCATAAATCAAGGTTTGAAACATATGAACCATTCATATTAGCATTGCAAGCTCAACAAGTTTACTATACTTCATATTCAAATACAAGGAAGTCAGATAGAAATGAATGGTGGGCGGTTTGCAAGGTGAAGTCTAAACCATACCCCGAGTATGATCAGTTACAAGAAGACAATATTGTTGAAAAGGGTGATTACTATCAATCAGATGATATGTATGACTTCTCTTATGGTCACGATATCACACATGGTCTACATGTCACATCTCCATTGTTCGATGAAACATGCATGAAAGAATGTGATCCAAATGATATACCAAGTAGATGAGCGTCCAATGAAGAAGAAGATGAAGATGAGAAGGAGGAAGAAGAAGAATATAAAAGTCAAACAAATGATGAGGAAGCATATTCGAGCTAGTAAAATACATCTTGTAATACATATCATATCACTTTCTCATATGCTCTTATTTTTGTAGTTCTGAAACCATGCTAGTCATGGTTGTAGTTAACAAGATATTGAAGTGTGTTTAATGCAGGTATATATTTGACATTGTTGTGATATGAATGATTTGAATGTATTGTCATGTTTGATGTGACTGTATCCATGCTTGTATGAAGTTATTTTTTTATTTGATTATATATCCATGTTCATGGAATTGCATATCATGTTACATTCCATGCATACTTAGCATATACATGCACAGTTCATGCATAATTATAAAACTGACTCATGTAGGACATTTAAATCTTTACATTTCATAAATATGTCATGTCCATACTAAGATCAAGAGTTATGTAACTGATCTAAATAATATTTTTATTTGTTAGAATATGGTTCGTGGAGGTCACAGTGGTTGAGGACCACGTAGAGGCCGTGGGACAACATTAGATAGATGTCTTTGTATTATATTTAAATATAGGCATTTATTATGTTTTTGCTTATAGGTTGATATGAAAATTGTTACTTGTTAATCGTCTTTATAGGATCCCATCTTAGTGATAGCTCGTCTTAGCCTTCGTCTTCACGTAATGCTTTGATAGATATATCATTTAAATATTTATATACTTGATTAGTTTAAATGTGCATTGTGTGAATTTCTAACTCATTGTTCTGTAGATGATGTTTTGCCTGCACATGACTCACCTACACCTAGGGGTGGCATTCGGGTCAGGTTGGCGGGTCAGCATACCTCAACCCGAACCCGACCCGTTTATTAAACGGGTCAGCTGTGGCAAACACGAACCCGACCCGTTTAATAAACGGGTAACCCGACACGACCGGCCAACCCATTTAATAAATGGGTTGGGTTGGGTAAACGGGTTTTCAGGTTCGTGGGTCAGGTTGGCGGGTTGACCCACCCGCCTAACCCGTTTATTAAACAGGTCAGCCGGGTTGGCGGGTTGGCATACCTCCAACCCGAACCCAACCTGTTTAATAAATGGGTTACGCGGGTCGACCCGTTTATTAAACGAGTTGGCTTAAGCCCAACCCGAACCCGCCTAAGAGGCGGGTTGGCGGGTCGTGTCAGAAATTGCCACCCCTACCTACACCAGCTACTCATACACATCACGAGACAATGCCGGATGCAGGGTCTTCTCAGTCTGACACACAATGACTCAATCAAATAGTGTATATTGATAGTCGATTGTTAATGTATACTAATTCATGTACAACGCAAGGTTCAAGCTACAAGAAGTAATACAAGAAATTAGGAAGTCACTAGTTCAGCATCTTCCAGGACCGATCGCTCAATGAAAAGAGTACTCGAAAGAGGTGTTGGACAGATTATGATCTTTATTCATGGTATACAATCGTTTATCATAGCTAATGTGTTTCATATTTAATTTTTTGTTATAGTCATGTGTACTAACTTTCTGAAATTATTTATAGGCTTCGAATCGCTTCGCGACTGCGAAGGAGGAGTAGAACGCAAGGCTAGTGTGACAGAAGGTGGTTGCCAATCGATTTGCCGACATACTGCACAATATGAAGTCTACAACAATAAAAGCAACTGGTAGCATAGATGATCCACTACAGTGGAAGGACCATGACTCTTCTACTATCAGGTCAGATTACTGGGATGCAATGTGCGACAAGTGGGCGAGCTATGAATTTCAAAATCACTCAGCAAAAGCTATATAAAACCGAACGAAGATGCCCGATGTCCATCTACACACAAGTGGATCTAGGACTTTTGAGAGCCACCAGAAGAAAATGGTAACTCATCAATATATATATTGTCAAATTTATAAGTATTTTTGCATACTTATAAATTTCTATGTCTGTTATATTGGCAAAGAATTTCAGATAGTGTTGCAACTGGATCTTACATGGTCGTATTTGGATTGGCCTCTTCCTCCATGTATTGTTTAGATCTATTTATACTGCTTCATTTTGTTTTCGTGTTTTGCAGAGAAGCATTAGAACATTCTGTAGAGACCTTTTCGTACCCTCAAAGTACCCTCTGAGGCTCCTTCAAGCCCTCAGAGGGACCACAAAGTAATATGCAAATAAGAAAAGCAAAAGAAGGGGGCTACTAAAGACTCAAGCACTGAAGACCTTTTTTCCTTGATTCTTAGATTAAGTTTTCATTTTTTTAATTCAATTCAATTATTTGGGTTGTAATAAGGCCGTTAATTATTGTTTAAAGTTTTCCACAGAGAACTGCACTATTTCCTTATTAACTCGATTAATTGAAGTTTTATTTTTGGCAATAAAACATAGTTTAGCTTGTGTGTTTGAATACAAGTATTTTCCGTTCTCTGAGTTTTTATATTTTTGGTGTCTGGCTTTCACTTGTTTTTGATTAAAAATATTGTTTTAAAAGGGGTTTTCTAAAACTTATACCAAAATTTTGGCATTGTTGCCGAGAAACGATTATATATATATATATATATATATATATGGTTAAGAGATAAATGGAGGAGAAGCTAAGAAGGAGATGGCTGGATTGACCAAGAAAAGGAAGGAGGGGGAGAGGGATAGATGACTAAGAGATAATTGGAGTATGGTTAGGATTTGGGAAATCCTTAACAAGTTGTTAAAGCCAAATCTCTAGCCAATTGGTCTAGATCCAATATTCTTCGTGAGAACTCAATTGGTTATAAGCATAAGATGAGTATAAGTGAGAAGCATGGCCTATTTGAAGTCCTTAATGGTTTTAAAAGACCATGTTACCCCTCTAACAACCCAATCCATTACATTCCCAAAATACCCTTGCCCAATTACATTTAAGTCCCTTACATCTCATCCCAATGCCCAGCCTACCCATTGGACCCACTTGTGCACTACCAGATCCCATATAGAGTCTCGACTCAGCTAGGTTGGTATCAACTCCCCCAATCTTAAGGCAAGTATAGAGGTGACATATGTATGTACCAAGGTGATGAGTGAAATAGAGTGGATGGCTTTTTGGTCCTCCCATATCCCGAATTTGGAGTGTTTGTTGAGTTAATTGTAACCATGAAAAAGATTGGTCCTTTACAATTTAGAAACACGATTGGATTTCACACTGAGGAAAACAATTTTATAGTAGTTCAATCAACATGACCTAAGTCCACTCTGGGGTCTCTCTCTTTCTCTCTCTTTTGGTCTTCACACCCTTGAGAGAGGGTCTCTCTCCTTTTGTTTATGATCCCAAAGAATACACATTTTGGGGGTCTCCACCTGATTTGGGAGTGTCAGTTATAATCAAACTCCTTTTTGATACATGTTTTGTGTTTACAAGATTCCTTCTTTACTTCATTCTCTTTTATTATAAGGAATTCTTGTTTGAAACAACCACCCACATGAGAGAGATGGTTGAGATTCTTGATTTCAATATTTGGATCCACATATTTGCTTCAACATGTGGATATGCCTGTAGGAGATCCAATAAAAGACAACTTGGTTGTAGATCATGTATGAATTATAGATCTGGATCTTCTTTCACACACACCCTTAAGCTAATCTCTCTAATATTCAGCTTGTTTCTAAAATATTGGAATTTTGAACCAGGTAGAGTCTTGTAAGAATGTCTACTAATTGATTCTTGGATGGGATGAACTGAACTTCAACTTCAACATGAGCCACCTTTTCTCTAACAAAGTGAAAATAGATTTCTATATGTTTTGTTTTGGCATGAAACACAGGATTGACTCTTAAATATATAGCTCTCAAATTGTCACATCAAAAGTATTGGCACCTGAGGATACTTGAAACCCAAATCTTCTAAAAGTTGCTTAAGCCACATTAATTCTGAAACTACTCATGCAATGTCCTGGTATTCTGCTTATGTACTTGACTGAGCAAATATGTATTTCTTGAAAGATCTCTATGGTAGTAGATTGGGTTTCAGATACATGTGGTACCAACCAATAGACTTTTTATAATCTGGGCAACTTGCCCAGTCAACATCAAAGAATCTAGCAAGCCTGAGATTATTGGACCGACTAGTGTGTAATCCATAATTGCGAGTTCTTTTGAGACATCACATGACTTGCTTGACATGGGTCCAATGGTCCTGTGTAGTCTCATGCATAAACTAACAGACCTTGTTTAAGTCAAAAGCTATGTCAAGGTGTAAAACTTGTGAACAAAAAATAATAAAAAATAAATAAAATAATAAATAAAATAATAAAATAATAAAATAATAAAATAAAATATTTTGGATCCATGTTGGATATGATCAGATCCAACCCATATCTGGGTCCACACCCCCCCCTATTCTATGGTGGTGGTGGTGGTGGTGGTGGTGGTGGTGGTGGGGGGGGGGGTTCTTTTTAACGCAACACCCGAACCCTCTTCATCTTCTCTCTCCTCCTCTCGACTTGTTGCCTAGCCATAAGGCGAGCTCGTTGAGGCCAGGGTCGAGCCATCGCCTAAGCCAAGCTCACACCCGACAGCCTCACCAACCTATCTTCTGTCCTTGCCCCCTGTCGTCTCTCCCTGAGTCACCTTACTAAGCTAAGCTCGGTTTGAACCGAGCCCAACCTGGTTCTCTCAGCTAGAGGACCGAGCTTAGGGTTTGGGTGCCAGACCTGGCTCGGCCTAGTAGCCCTCTCCACAGCACCCGTCTAGTAGTCAGCCTATTAGTGCAAGGGATTGATACTTGTGGGAATGGAAGCCTGATCACCCGTCTAGTCGCCAAGGCCCCCTCCACGGCACCAAACCCCTTGGGGTTGTTGGTGATGTAATTCGCCACAGTTGAAAACCGATGGCTGATAACATTTGTGTGATGCACTAATTGATAGTGGTGGACTAGAAATCTTTTGCCACTCATTTAATGAAATTGAGTTTGATTCTAAAATGCTTGGACAAATCTTAGAAATTCCACCTTCAGACACTTTTTTCAATACTATTGAACTTAATGATGAAAGAATTTTTGAACAAATTCTTCTTCTCGGTGCACCTCATTGTCCTCCTTTCAAAAATACTAATCTTTAAACTCGTGCACGCATTGCTGGACGAATTCTTGCCCACAATGTTCTACCTAAAACTGGTTCTTTTGATTATTATTCCACAGATCTTTCTACGACTCTTTATGTCTTATTTGGAAATATTTCTGTAAATTGGGCTAACGTGTATTTTACTAATTTGTGGAAACAAAAACCATTTCTTCCTTATGGATGTATTCTTACTCGTATTTTCAGACATTTCAAAGTTCCTTTAACCAATGAAAAATATATTAAGCAAAAGGAGTTCTTTGATTAAACTTTTTTTAAACGAATGAAAATCAAATATCTGCCTCCTTTAAACTTTGATCAAACTGAACCATCTGAACCATCAATTTCTGAACCCTCACTATCTTTTGTGACACCTTTATCTCAAGCAAAATGAAAGAAATTTTCTACTAGTCAAGACAATGATGTAGTTTTGCAGCGATTGGAAGCTTTGGAGCTGCATCAACACACTTTTCGTGAAGATGTAACTCAACAACTTTCTTCGATTCAGAAAGATATTACTGCAATCAAGGACTTGCTTAACTCACTTTTCTGATCTTTGTTTTCGGTCTTTACTGAACTTTGATACTTTATGGGTTGTAATATTTTGAATTTGAATTTACATTTTGCTTATGATATTTCTGCTCTTACTCTTTTTTATTATGACAAAGGGGGAGAAAAAGATAGAATTTGGTAGACACACGCATGAAAATTGCAGGAGAAAAAGATAAAAAGTAAAAAAAAAAATGCATGAAGTAATGATAGAAATGCAAACCAATCAATATGTGATATATGTGCTTTGAATATACTAACTTTTAATGTTGTGCAGCATATTGATAGGGGGAGTAAAATCTCCATCTATGCATCTAAATGCTTCATCTTTGATTAAGTTTGTCATCATCAAAAAGGGGGAGATTGTTACGACAATGAAGTCGTACATGATACTTTAAGTATAAGGTTTTGATGATGAGCAAGTGAATCAACTGCATTTCAGCTAAGGCAATGAAGAAATGTGACAAACATTGAAGAATTCGATAAAGAATCTTTGAAGACTAGTATGCAAATGTTAAATTCATTAAAAGTCTTAGATTCTTGTAAGAGCCTTACTTAGAGTGCATATTTCGGTTGCATTTCAGCTAAAAAGTCTTTAGAAAAACTTTTCTAAAAGAACCCTTCATGAAAATCTTTTTAGAAAACTCTTTTTTTAAATTTTCGTGTTTATTAGTCGACCAATAGACTCACTAGTCGACTAATCCTTTCGCGCCAAATTTTCTAAGAAAATGTCATTTTTGTCAAAGCAGTCGACTAATGACTTTATCAGTCGACTGGACAGAACATGTGTTTTCTGGAAATTTAGCAGCAGTCGACTAATGCTTTTATCAGTCGACCGGACAGAACTTGTGTTTTTCAGAAAAAATTTAGCAGCAGTCGACTGAAAGGTTTTTCAGTCTATTGATGATATTATCAGTCGACTAACTTTTTCTCTAGTCGACTAAGTTTCAAAAATTTAGATTTTCAAACGGCTCGATAAACAGATCAGTCGACCGACGATAACTGTCAGTCTACTAATAACTAATTATTAGTCGACTAACTACTGTTCCAGTCGACTAATTTTGCCGTTTTTCCTGAAACGTTTAAAAGGCGTGTCTTTTCATTTTTCAAACGTTTTGATCATTCAAAATGAACTGTTTTGACACCCTTTCATACCCTCAACGTGTGAAATCTTTCAACTATAAATATGAGTGCATTTTACACTCAAAAGAACTGCAATTCAATCAATTTGAATCTATTACTCTTTGCTTTTCACTCATATTCATTTTCTAACTCACGTGATATTTTTCACTTCAGTTTTTCACTCAAATTCCTTTCAGAGATAGTGAATTCGTGAGTAGAGTATTTCAACAACCTCAAAAGCTAAATTGCATCTTATTTGCATTCATAAGAAGGGCTCATAGGTTGTTTGTAAGTTTTTACTTATTTCAATTTTCTGTAAAAGAAAAGGACTCCTTGGTTTAAAGGAGTTGTTTGCTTTCAGTAGGTGTGTTACTGGAAGTGGGACCGGATTTGGTCTGTGTATGATCTTGTAGTTACACAAGATTGATAGTGAAAATCTCAAGCGAGTTTTGCTTGGGGACTAGATGTAGGTCGGGAAAGACCGAATCAGGATAAATTATTGTGTTCTTTGTGTGTTTGCTTTGCGAATTGCAAAATCCGTCAAAATTCCGCAGACAATTTTTAAAAGCACTATTCACCCCCCCTCTAGTGCTCATTGCCTCGATCCTACTGCACTTTCAGATTGGGTTTCAGATACATGTGGTACCCACCAATAGACTTTTTATAATCTGGGCAACTTGCCCAGTCAACATCGAAGAATCTAGCAAGCCTGAGATTATTGGACCGACTAGTGTGTAATCCATAATTGAGAGTTCTTTTGAGACATCGCATGACTTGCTTGACATGGGTCCAATGGTCCTGTGTACTCTCTTGCATAAATTAACATGCCTTGTTTAAGTCAAAAGCTATGTCTAGGTGTAAAACTTGTGAATAAAAAATAATAATAATAAAATAAAATATTTTGGATCCGTGTGGACTTTGATCAGATCCAACCCAGATCTGAGTCCACACAGCCCCCCCTATTTTATGGGGGGGGGGGAGGGGTTTCTTTTTTAACGCAACACCCGAACCCCCTTCATCTTCTCTCTCCTCCTCCCAACTTGTAGCCGAGCCATAAAAAAATCTTGTCAGAATATCCTTCAAATTAGAAAGAAGAAGTTCACATCAGGAGTTAGGAAGAAAAAATTAAGGAAATTCTGCAGAAATCTGTGAAAAGGTAGACAATTTTATTCAACTCGCATAAACTCTCACTTTCCTTTTGTCCAAGTCCAAATAAATATATCAGTATGTTTTGAAAACCATGGGGCAATTGAATTACCATGTAGTGCATATCAGGCCCATCATCATCATCATCAACTACGATAAGAGCTCCTCCTCCTGACACATGGCGCAGGGTGAAGATGGTGGACACTGGCACATGGCATGGAATGAAGAGGGGGTCTAATGACATGTGGCGGCTTCTTAAGGTAGCCCCACACTGACACTTGGCAGATAAATGGGAGGAGAGAGAAAAGACAAGTGGCACCAATCTAGGGGACAAGGCTCCTATTTTTTTGGGTTTTTCAAAGTTCAGGTTTTTCAAAAGAAAAGCCTGTGTGACACCACTTCAGTGTGGGTCCCACATTGCTTCTTTATTGAAATAATAGCAAGACAACAACCTCTTTTTGAAATTTTCATAAAATTTAGGCTAATTGGTAAAACAAGAAATTTTGGAAAGAGTTGGCCCCTGTAGGGCGATTTTGTAAAAGGAAGATATTTGAAATTGTCAAAAGGGCAAAATCTGAGATAAGGTGGCTGAAATCCATATTGAAACTATCCAGATCGTTTTCCTGAGAAAATATTTTGAAATTCAGAGTTCTGGGGTAAAATGGGAAGAATTGATAATTTTGAAGACCCAGGGTTTTGAAATCGATTTTGAAAAGAGTTGAAATTCTGATCTGGATTGGAAATTTTGAAATCAAGAGTTCTGGACCTCGAAATGACATGTTGTACAGTGCAGTGATATGAGATGCTCATGCAATGATATGCAATGTCATGTCTTATGCAATGTAATCTTGAACCAAGACTTGGAGATTTCTGTCTTCTGTCAGAAATAAAATTTTGAACATCTGAGCTAAAATAGAGAAATTTTGAGAGTTCCAGATGAAATTCGGACTTTTGCAAGGTCCGGACTAAAAAAATGACCATTTTGCCCTCCGGCGATTTCAGAGGCTGGATGCTGATGCATGGTGGAAATGTTGGAGAGGTGAATGAAAATTTGGGGTGTTTACAACGTTAACATCAAACATGCTGCTAGAGTGATTGACGTTAATGTGGCTAACATAGTTTCTTTGTTATGTTTTAGCTAGTGTGTTAGCTTTAAATAGCCGTGAGTCATTAGTTACTAATTATTTTAGTAATTTATTGCATTAGCCATGAGTTCTTTAGCATTAGTAATTGTTTAGGTAGTTCCAACCTTAGCTTATTTTAATTATTTCAAGCAATTCATTAGATGCAAACTTTAGTTGGTTATTTCAGAGTTTGATTTATTCGTTGAGGTGATTGAAGTTGTTTTAATTAGTTAGGTTGTTTTGCTATTTTATCTTTTAGTGTTAGTTGTTACATGAGTTGATTCATAGGTAGTTCTTGTTTTAGTTTGTTTAATTCTTGTTTTTGCTGAATTTTTTTTAGTCATTAGTTAGTAAATTTTTGTTTAGATCTATTTGTACTGCTTCATTTTGTTTTCGTGTTTTGCAGGGAAGTGTTAGAACATTCTGTAGAGCCCTTTTCGTACCCTCAAAGTACCCTTTGAGGCCCCTTCAAGCCCTCAGAAGTGCCCTCAGAGGGACCACAAAGTAATATGCAAATAAGAAAAGCAAAAGAAGGGGGCTACTAAAAACTCAAGCACTGAAGACTTTTTCCTTGATTCTTAGATTAAGTTTTCATTTTTTTTATTGTAATAAGGCCGTTAATTATTGTTTAAAGTTATCCACAGAGGGCTGCACTATTTCTTTATTAACTCGATTAATTAAAGTTTTTTTTTGGCAATAAAGCATAGTTTAGCTTGTGTGTTTGAATACAAGTATTTTCCGTTCCCTGAGTTTGACCCGGACTCCACCACTCGTGCAAGCCAGTTTTTATATTTTTGGTGTCTGGCTTTCACTTGATTTTGATTAAAAATATTGTTTTAAAAGGGGTTTTCTAAAACTTATACCAAATTTTTGGCACTGTTGCCGAGAAATGATCATATATATATATGGTTAGGAGATAATTGGAGGAGAAGCTAAGAAGGAGATGGCTGAATCGACCAAGAAAAGGAAGGAGGGGGAGAGAGATAGATGACTAAGAGATAATTGGAGTATGGTTAGGATTTGGGAAATCCTTAACAAGTTGTTAAAGCCAAATCTCTAGACAATTGGTCTAGATCCAATATTCTTCGTGAGAACCCAATTGGTTACAAGCGTAAGATGAATATAAGTGAGAAGCATGGCCTATTTGAAGTCCTTAATGGTTCTAAAAGACCATGTTACCCCTCTAACAACCCAATCCATTACATTCCCAAAATACCCTTGCCCAATTACATTCAAGTCCCTTACATCTCATCCCAATGCCCAACCTACCCATTGGACCCACTTATGCACTACCGAATCCCATATAGAGTCTCGACTCAGCTAGGTTGGTATCAACTCCCCCAATCTTAAGGCAAGTATAGAGGTGACATATGTATGTACCAAGGTAATGAGTGAAATAGAGTGGATGGCTTTTTGGTCCTCCCATATCCCAAATTTAGAGTGTTTGTTGAGTTAATTGTAACCATGAAAAAGATTGGCCCTTTATAATTTAGAAACATGATTGGATTTTACACTGAGGAAAACAATTTTATAGTAGTTCAGTCAACATGACCTAAGTCTACTGTGGGGTCTCTCTCTTTCTCTCTCTCTTTTGGTCTTCACACCTTTGAGAGAGGGTCTCTCTTTTTGTTTATGATCCCAAGGAATACACATTTTGGGGGTCTCCGGCTGATTTGGGAGTGTCAGTTATAATCAAACTCCTTTTTGATACATGTTTTGTGTTTATAAGATTCCTTCTTTACTTCATTCTCTTTGATTATAAGGAATCCTTGTTTGAAACAACCACCCACATGAGAGAGCTGGTTGAGATTCTTGATTTCAATATTTGGATCCACATACATATTTGCTTCAACATGTGGATATGCTTGTAGGAGATCCAGTAAAAGACAACTTGGTTGTAGATCATGTATGAATTATAGATCTGGATCTTCTTTCACACGCACCCTTAAG
This sequence comes from Nuphar pumila, assembly GCF_984573655.1. NCBI lineage: Eukaryota > Viridiplantae > Streptophyta > Magnoliopsida > Nymphaeales > Nymphaeaceae > Nuphar > Nuphar pumila. The sequence goes on along the minus strand of NC_143262.1, from coordinate 29,244,594 downwards.
CTAATCTCTCTAAGATTCAGCTTGTTTCTAAAATATTGGAATTTTGGACCAGGTAGGGCTTTGTAAGAATGTCTGCTAATTGATTCTTGGATGGGATGAACTGAACTTCAACTTCAACATGAGCCACCTTTTCTCTAACAAAGTGAAAATAGTTTTCTATATGTTTTGTTTTGGCATGAAACACAGGATTGACTCTTAAATATATAGCTCTCAAATTGTCACATCAAAAGTATTGGCACCTAAGGATACTTGGAACCCAAATCTTCTAAAAGTTGCTTATGCCACATTAATTCTGAAACTACTCATGCAATGTCCTTGTATTCTGCTTATGTACTTGACTGAGCAAATATGTAGTTCTTGAAAGATCTCTATGGCAGTAGATTGGGTTTCACATTCATGTGGTACCCACCAATCGACTTTTTATAATCTGAGCAGCTTTCCCAGTCAACATCAAAGAATCTAGCAAGCCTGAGATTATTGGACCGACTAGTGTGTAATCCATAATTGAGAGTTCTTTTGAGACATCACATGACTTGCTTGACATGGGTCCAATGGCCCTGTGTAGTCTCATGCATAAACTAACATGCCTTGTTTAAGTCAAAAGCTATGTCTAGGTGTAAAACTCGTGAATAAAAAATAATAATAAAATAAAATATTTTGGATCCATGTTGGATCCGATCAGATCCAACCCAGATCTGGGTCCACACAGTTGTGCCCCCCCCCCTTTCTTTTTAACGCAACACCCGAACCCCCTTCATCTTCTCTCTCCTCCTCCTGACTTGTCGCCGAGCCATAAGGCGAGCTCATTGAGGCCAGGGTCGAGCTGTCGCCTGAGCCAAGCTCACACCCGACAGCCTCACCAGCCTATCTTTCGTCCTTGCCCCCTGCCGTCTCTCCCTGAGTCACCTTACTAAGCTAAGCTCGGTTTGAACCGAGCCGAACATGGTTCTCTCAGCTGGAGGACCGAGCTTAGGGTTTGGGTGCCAGACCTGGCTCTGCCTAGTAGTCGAGCCCTCTCCATAGCACCCGTCTAGTAGTCGGCCTATTAGTGCAAGGGATTGATACTTATGGGAATGGAAGCCTGATCACCCGTCTAGTCGCCAAGCCCCCCTCCACGGCACCAAACCCCTTGGGGCTGTTGGTGATGTAATTCGCCACAGTTGAAAACCGATGGCTGATAACATTTGTGTGATGCACTAATTGATAGTGGTGGACTAGAAATCTTTTGCCACTCATTTAATGAAAGTCAGGCACTCAATGATGAAATTTGTGTGCTTGCATTTGAGAAAGTAGTGTACATTGACTCGCTATATCGTTTTTTGTTCACACTTTAGAATAAACTTCATATTATCACTGCCTCTCCAAAAAAAAAAAATCTTGTCAGAATATCCTTCAAATTAGAAAGAAAAAGTTCACATCTGGAGTTAGGAAGAAAAAATTAAGGAAATTCTGCAGAAAACTGTGAAAAGGTAGACAATTTTATTCAACTCGCATAAACTCTCACTTTCCTTTTGTCCAAGTCCAAATAAATATATCAGTATGTTTTGAAAACCATGGGGCAATTGAATTACCATGTAGTGCATATCAGGCCCATCATCAACTACGATAAGAGCTCCTCCTCCAGATGCCTCAACAGAAACTATATCCACCTTGCCACCAACATGTGTACGTAACAACGCACCATCTATCAAATTGCTCAGTGCCTGTCTTAGAGCAGCTTCCTCGACTGCAGCTTCCAGTGGAACAGAGAATTGCTTTGACTTTAAGTGATCGCTGCTGCTTGTGAGCCAAAGGCTGTGCAGCCCCCCACTAACTTTGCCAATATATTAGACATATTGCATGGTCTACCTGAGAGTATTCTGTGCTACAGATATGCCCCAAAGGGGTTTGGCGTAGTGCGGGATGGGGCCTAGGCCGCTAGACGGGCGGTTTAGGTTCAAATCTCACTGGCGCCAATCCCCTGCGCAAGCTGGCTCTCTGGAGGTGAGGGGTAAGCCACGGTTTTATGCCGCTGGAGAAGCCACCGTAGGTTGGCAAGCTTAGTCCAGTGCGGCTAGGTCTCTTACTCCGGGGTGGTTTCTACGTCCTTATGAAAAACTATAAAAAGATATAAAGAAGATTTTACAGAAAACTTTTGAGACAGCAGCAAAATATATTTTTTTAAATAAGTTATACATCGACCGGGTCCGGATACTTGATTATGGAATATGGATCCAAGAAACAAATACTAAGTCAGATCCTTCTTGTTCCCAATATTTCTATGGCTGTTATATTGGCAAAGAATTTCAGATAGTGTTGCAACTGGATCTTACATGGTTGTACTTGGATTGGCCTCTGCCTCCATGTATTGCTGTTAATTTCTCAGGTCTGGCCTAGATTTGGGTCAGATCCATCCTATATTCCGTGATGTGTCAATAAGGCTATCGATGGTATGGAAAATCTGACCCAGTCTGATCTGAAACAAACTGACCCGGATCACAGTCAGTTTTGTAGTTGGAACCCTAGAAATAGTACCAAACCCACCACCTGTCCGCTTTGTTTTGTCCACAACGAGTTTGTAATTGGATCCCCAGACCTTGATCCAAGCAGATCCAAGTACAAAGAGCATGACCAAAGCTGCTAGCTTAGAAAAGAGCTTGTTGCGGTTCATTAAATAAACTTGCATTATTTCTTCTCAAAAAAATAAAACTTGCATTCAGCTTGATATACCAACACAAAGCCATAGTTTGAATGCAGATATGGGTAGACTTTCCTGACCCGGTTTGATTCCATCCAGTCTTACACTCAACTATATATGCAATCTAGCTTAAACAGTGTGGGTCACAGGTTTGGATCCAACTTGCTATCAGCCCCATGGTTGTTTGGGATACAAAACTTAGAAATGGAGACAATTATGAAAGGAAACAAGAAAGATTCATGACAAATTTGTCTTATCCAAGTCTGATCATCGACTTTCTCGATATTTATATTTCAAACAAAATTTTTTTTTTTTAAATTTTGTGATGGATATCCGTCGCTAATATTTGGTTTTGTGACGAAATATAATCCGTCGCTAAAGTAGCGACGGATATGTATCTGTCGCAAAACCAAATCCGTGCTTATTTAGCGACGGATTATGTTCGTCGCTAATCCATCATTAATTAGTGATGAATTAATGACAAATCAGTTCTGTCGCTAATTAGCGACTAAGAATATGCGACAAACGCTATCCATTGCGAATTCATCGCCAATCCGTCGCTAAACATCATCAGCGATGGATTTGCAACGGTCGCTAGTATGCATTTTTCTTGTAGTGGGTCACAGGTTACGGTCCAACTTGCTATCAGCCCCATGGTTGTTTGGGATACAAAACTTAGAAATGGAGACAATTATGAAAGGAAACAAGAAAGATTAGTTATGCAGGCGGTAGCCAAGAAAGACGTGCAAATCAACACTGAGATCAGGATGTATATAATCGTACGATCCTAAGTCCCCCTTACGAGACAAAGTATAATTCTTTAAAGTATGAAAGATATAGATTAGTGAAACTTCCAAGCAATTATTTGCTCCAAGCTAAATGCCAACTTGTATGCGTGGATCAGTTATGGTCATATCATATATATGACGTTATATTCCATCACCACCACACATCTCAAGCTTGATGCAGGTGTGCGCAGACCTCATTTTCTCACATATCACATGGCCCCCAAATGAGATGTTCGGTGGGGATTCAATATAACTGAAGATTGTTTATATGAAAGCTCGTAATCTATGAGACCCACCACTTCCAGAATCTTGCTTGGCTATATGATAAATGGCCGTGCAAGATACGGCAGTAAAAAAGGCTAGCATGATAACTATTACAGTGGGTAGACGTAGACGACCTTGGTTCAAACTTAGTCCAAGTCTCAGTCAATAAAGTAAAAAAAAAAACCAATGTATTCCACAAACCATCGGAAAATGATCATTTCAATAGATGTAGGGTTTTTAAGACACCAATCAGTTGGCAGAGCCCACTTTAGCTTGCTGTAGGCCCCATTGAATTCTGAAGTGTAATCGACGGTCTGGACCAGAGGGATGATTTGAGGGCTCGAGTGAGATCCCGATCTCTCTATAAAGAGGAGCTGTCAGGCTTCCTCACATGCACATTCTATCTGCATGCAACACATTAATCTCTTTAGTGCAATTATGGATGCCTCTCCCTTCGCTCATCTTGCTTCAATAGTTTCGATTATCTGGTGGCCAGAAGCATGGCTGGCCATTCTAAGTTTCATCTGCATTCTCAGCTACCGAAGACAAAGGCATGCACCACTCATAAGCTGGCCCATTGTGGGAATGCTTCCTAGTGTTCTCATGAACATCCATGGCTTTTACGATTGGATCACAGGTCGACTCGCCGTGGCTGGTGGGACGATTTGTTTCGAAGGCCCTGTATTCTATGGCATGAAAGTCGTAGCGACTTGCGACCCGAGAAACATAGAGTACGTCCTCAAGACCAAGTTCGAGAATTTCCCAAAAGGCGAAGATTTTCGCGAAATATTTCACGATCTGTTTGGCGACGGGCTCGCAAACTCGGATGGTGAATCGTGGAAGCTCCAAAGAAGAGTGGCTCACAGCCATATCCATTCTAAGGACTTCCGGCTGTTCTCTTCGAAGATCACACAAGACATAGTCAAGACCCAGCTTGTGCCGGTGCTCAAGCACTGGGCACGTCTTGGCTCGGTCTTGGACCTTCAAAACGTGTTCGTGAGGTTCACCTTTGACGCCACATGGACAGCAGTCTTCGGTGCAAGCCCCGAATGCCTGTGTCTCAACTTCCCCAGAGCCCCCTGCTCAGAGGCCATTGATGCCATCACGGAGGCAATCTTCTATAGGCACATAGTCCCTAACTTCGTGTGGCGACTTCTTCGCTACTTCAACCTTGGCAAAGAAAAGCAAGTCAATGATGCAAAGGCAGTGTTGAACGAGGCAGCGTCACAAAAAGTTGCCATGAAGAAGGTGGCTCCCACTAGCGATGATCTATTGTCCAAGTATGTTGGCATGTTTGATGATGACGCCTTTCTGAGGGACTCTACTATTAACTTTCTGCTGGCTGCTAGAGACACTTCGGCTGCTACACTGACATGGTTCATCTGGTTGGTTTCTAAGCATCCCCATGTGGAAGCCAAGATCTTGGAGGAGTTGACGGCAATCATTGAGAGAAAAGATACAGAGAGAACATCATCTCCACCACCAGCATTTAGCAGTGAGGATTTGCAGAAGATGGTCTACCTTCATGCATGCCTATGTGAAACACTAAGGCTTTACCCTTCTGTGCCTATCAACAACAGAAGTGTGCTGGCAGAAGATAAGCTGCCTGATGGCACTGCTTTGAAACCAGGAATGAAGGTTTTCTTCATTCCATACTCTGCAGGGAGGATGAAGTGGGCATGGGGAGAAGATTGCTTGGAATTCAAACCGGAGAGATGGATAGACGGCGAAGGAAAATTGAAGCATGAGGTCGATGGGTCGAGGTTTGCAGCCTTTAATGGAGGACCTAGAACCTGTGTGGGCAAAGATATGGCATTCGTTCAGATGAAGTATGCAGCGGCTGAAGTGCTTTTGAATTTCGAGGTTAAGGTCGTGGAAGGCCATCAGGTTTCTCCCAAGGCCTCAGTCATCATGTTCATGAAGAATGGATTGCCAGTTACACTGAAGGAAAGGCTTCCTTAGAAAACAACATGTATAAATAAATAAATAACCCGCCCCGCCGTGATCGAGTCCGCCTTATAATCGTCGCATTTATTTCACTTCCAGAGTTTACCACCTTGCTAGGGTGTGACCGCTGTAGTTTGTTCCAAGTTGGTTCCTTTTCATAGAAAATAAATAAATAAATCTCTCTCTCTATTTATATACCATACAGTGGTACACTCATGTTTACAGATCTAACCATAAAATGATAAATCTAGCATAGTTTATTTACTAAGATTTCATTTTTGAGATGGTGAAAATCAATGGCTCACAATTCATGAAAATAAGGGTTGTTTAAAAATTATATAAAACGTTGTATTTGAGCCAACTTTAATACATAAAAATAATAAATAAAATATGCTAAGCATATCAAATGGTTAGGTGTTTCTTTTAGAGTCTATATCTATGTAAATCAAGCATGTGACACCATAAGCAATGGTGGTACAATACCACCATAGAAGCGCCCTCTCTCTCTTGCAGGAAAAATAATCAGAATTTTATAAATCAGAGAATTGATACATAGAGAATGACGAGGTGTCACTCACATGCACTTTACACAAACTGAAAATTTAAGCATAAAAGATTCATTGGATTGAGGTCATATGAAGCCGATCCTTCGCCGAAGCTTCCACAATGCCACATTAGCTATTACGTTGCTTGGGAGCTCGCTGCCCAGACGACGTCTAACATTGCACTGCTACGAGATTTCTTGGCAAGTGAGAAGCACAAAGCATCCCCAAGTGAACTCGATCTTAGCACTTCTTGGCCGAATGAAGGTAGCCAAAAGAACCTCCCTAAGATAAAGCTTCTTTTCCCAAAAAACTACAAGACAATTTGCTACACTTTTGAGCATATTGACAATTCCAAAATAAGTAGTCTGCACCCCCTTCTTCTCTTTTACACATGATACATTGACTAGGGAGGCTGAACCCTTTTCTTTTCATACTTGGTCCATGAGCAATTTGTCATGAAGAAGTAACCAGCCCATAGTGATGCCTCTAATAGGAAAAGAATTATGCCATAAAGCTTCTACCGGAAGCCATTGTGCCATTGGATTGCCAAGAGAGCGATAGCAAGAAGAAGTGAAGAAAACACCATTAAGAGAATGTTTCCACAAACACAAATCAATGGAATAGTTGAGTTTAAGTGGAACCAACATATTCATAACACACAACCATTCCACAAAAACAAATGGTGATGGGTTTCTTCTAAGTTGAACTTCCCAACCACACAATTGGTCTCAATAAGAACATACCATCTTCTCCTTCCCTTTTGCAATCCAATATAAGTAAAAAGGTCCTTTAGGCACCCGTCCCCACACCATTCATCTTTCCAAAACCTAGTTTTGCACCCATTTTCAACCTCAACACCAAGGGATTCAAGAAGGGTTGGCAATAGCTTTACCCAACCCTTCCAAATCTCGAATTCCCCCCATCCATTTTAATCCCCCATCCCATTCCCACGACCATCCCTTCAAACCATATTTGTGCTTGATAAGCACCACCCATGTTTTATTCTCCTTAAGAAGTAACCATAACCATTTAAGCAAAAGAGACTTGTTCCATCTGTCAACTTCTTTAATACCCAACCCACCTTCTTCTTTGGATCGAGAGATTAGTTCCTAAGTTGCCAAATGCATTTTTCCCTTTTGAGCTTTTCTAGACCAAAGAAAAATGTGAAGAGAACGATTGATCTTTCTTCTAGTCTTTTGAAGAATAGAAAAGAATTGAAGAAAGTACAATAAGAAAGATGAGAGAACATACTTTACAAGTGTTATCCTTCCCGCAAAAGATAAAATTAGTCCAGCCCAAGCACTAATTTTTGCCACAACCTTTTCTTATATCACCTTTCAATAGTTATCCCAAGCGACACCAAGATGTAGAGGAAGGCCAAGATACTTTATGAGGAGGTCACCAATTGGACATCCAAATAACGTGGAAACAAACTTATCCACTGGATCCGATGCCCCAAATGAAATGAAGAAAGTTTTGAGCCCATTGATGGAGAGGCCCAACAACTAAAAAAATACTCTCAATAGGGTCCACAACCGAGCAATATTTTGTTGACAAGCATGAGCAAAGATTAAAATATTATGGAAAAAAGGATATGTGAAAATTTAGGGCAGCCCGGCTTGTCCACACTCATGAAAATATCACTTGAAGTAGCCGAGACAAGCATAAAAGATTTTACCTCTATAACATTCAAAAGAAGAAGGGGGGATAGGTGGTCACCTTGACACAACCTCCTACTTAAGTTAAAGAACGCACCTAGCTTGCCATTATCACAAATTGTCATAGAGGATATATAGAAAATCTCTTCTCATCTCTTCTTACATCCAACATTCCTTCACAAATTCAAACAATGAAAACATGAGGTAACAAAGATGCAAGATGGAGTAATCAGAAGGAAGACATATCATGCTTTCAGTAATGGTACCTTTCGGTTTAAACCTGTAATATCGCGTATTTCAGTACTTAATCATTTTATAATTTTGACAAAAAATTGGCTGTCTGGGAGAAAAATTGTTTGAGGCTTGATTTTTATACTGAAGTCTTTGAGTTTGGGCTTGACCCACATCTCATCGACAAGGTCGAGGCGAGCCAAATGAAACATGAGAAAGAATTTTAATTTCGACCTTTAAATTCAAGCAAAATTCGAGCGAAATTTAGGTTATTTTTAGACAAAATTCAAAATTTGGTATTTGTGTGATATATCATTGGATGCGTCTCAGAATTCTAAGAACAATGATATTTTAATTTTCTGAATTCGAGTCCCGATTGGCCCGAAAATCATGTTTTTATGAAAATTTAGTAGTTTATCGAAATGGATCCGAAGTTGGATTAGATTGGATCCAAGGCCTAGGATCCATTTTTTTTTGGATTTGGGTTCTATTTAGGTCCTACTTAAATCTGAATCGGATCCAGGTCTTCATCTATTTTTGTTTTGGGTATGGGTTTGGATCTGGATCTAAATCCAAGCCCAATGTTTATCCAACTTTAAATTTAGTATAAAGCCTTAATTTGAGTTTTATTATAGTTAAGAAGCCTTTAGGGTTAATTTGGTTATTTTTGGAAGTTTTTAGATAATTTTTATTAATTAATATTAAAAAATTAATTAATTAATTAATATTAATTCTAAGTTTCTATTTTTGGGCTGAGTAGGACTTCTTAAAAGAGTCCTTACTCTTGCTTATGAGTGGTTAAGAAAGAGTTTTAAAAGTTTTATAAAGTTAGAAAAACTACCAAATGTAGAAAAGTCAACATTTGGTAGAGTTTAAAAGAATTAGGAAACAAAAGAGAGAGGGAGTTCCACTTTTTCGGAACTCTTAGAGGAGAACTGGAGAAATAGGGGGGTGGGGAAGGTGACCCCCTCTCCCACCCATTACTTAAAAAAAAAAAGAGAGAGAAAAAAAAAGAGAAAGAGAAAGAGGGAAAAGAGAGAGGGAGAGAGAGAGAGAGAGAGAGAGGAAGAGGAAGAGGAAGAGGAAGAGGAAGAGGAAGAGGGTTCCTCTTCTCCAACAGCCCTTGTTCCTCCATCATTCTTCTCTATTTTTTGATATTTATCAAAGGTATAGGTCTCTTCTTTTGACTTAAGTGAAAAATTGAATACCGATTCGATTCTCATGCTTACCATGACCTAAATCCATGGTTAATGAGTGAATCTATGTGTTTACTCAAGTATACATGAATGAGGATCCATAGATCCTCTTTTATATAGGTATTTTCAGTCCTTTTCATATAAAAAAAATTCTGTGTATGGGTTTTCTAAACAAAAACAAAATTTTATTTCATGTTAAGTGAGCTTTTTAACACTTGTTTTATAGTGAATTCGATTCCTACGTGATTTCATATATGCATATGATAGTAGATGCATGTCCACGTGTTATGAATAGAAAAAAATTGTGTAAGCATGCATAATGTTATTTTAAATCTGTAAACGCATGCATAAATGAATGTTGTCCATACTTATGAACATGTTTAGGGCAGCTCTACAGGGAAAGAAAAAAAAGACATATTTTTTTAATACTGTTTTGGGGTTACTGCTGGGGCCAGCCGAGCTGCAGCAGTCAGCCCTAGCCGACTGGGTCGGCTGGGCTTAGTGGCTGACCTAGCCGACCGGGTCGTGGTTACGAAAAAAAAATTTCTTTTTGGTTGATGGTTGTTCAGCCTAACAACACACAGGCCCAGACTAAGGCCTGTGCATGGGCTGTCAGGCCGAGCCGACAGGGTCGCCTGGGCTGACTCGGCCAGCCCAGCTGGTTAACGACCTGCCTGACCCAGTCCGACACTTGGGGCAGGACTGGAACAAGCCTGGTAGGGTGGGTCAGACCCGACCCAGCTGACCAGGGTCAGGTGGGCTTGCTGGTAAACCCAGCCGACTGGGTGTGAACCCTGTAGAAAAAAGGTAACCCTAGCCAACTGACAGTTGACTGGGTGCAGGCTAAATTATAGACCCAGTTGACTGTCAGTCGTCTCGGCATGGACCAAAATTTGAGTATATATATATATATATATATATATATATATATATATATATATATATATATATATATATAGTGTGTGTGTGTGTGTGTGTTGCCCTTTGCAGATTCTAGAATTTTGCCATTATGAAGGTTCCAACTATGTGCATGCTAAAAAGAAATTTTTATATGCGTATGATTAACAAGTTTTGCGTGAGCAATATTCAAGACAATGTTAATTACATGGGTATTTTGTGAACACGTACGAATCTGAAATTTTAGATCATGTTGCATGTATATAGTTGCACAAGTAGTCACACATGTAAAGAGAGTCATGAATGAAAGCTTACATGCGACATAATTATTTGAATTAAAACATGCATTCGCCATGAATAATTGTAGTATACAATTGACACAAATGTTTGAATCAGACGAAAGCAAGCATGGAATAAAAAGTTGTGAGTTTATGTACAAGCATAACATTGTTTGAAGCACATCTTGAAAGGAGCATATATAAATGTGCATTGTGAAGCAATCAAAAGTAATGCATTGTGGTATGTTATTGATGGTTTTTGCATGTATTGCATTGATGATTCAAGTGAATCATCGCAGGCCTGGAGAGCCTCGAGCATTGGGAGCTCCTTCATTACTTACTTTTAAATGCATCACAAAAATCATATTTATTTCTATTTCATTGTGTTTTACACTATTCTATGTGTTTCATGAGTGGGAGTCCCGTGATGGTTCTCGCAGGGGTAGATGCAAGCTTTTGCCCTTGCTTTTGCATGTTGAATTACAAAACTTAATAATTGGCGTTTAATAAAAAGATAATGAATAAAAACAATGTAATATACGATCTGAGATCTTCCATCGAAAGAATGAGCATCTTAGAGATTTGGTTTTGGGGGACCACGAGGATACAAAAACTTTGTGTGCTTATTTAGTACCCCTAAACCCGATATTGAGGTTTTTTCTTTTGGCCACAGTTTTAGGGAGAGTCCGCCACTTTACCTGAGGGTGGTGTGTTCGACATAACTGTTGTTTTGGTATACTAAGAAAGTGACACTATTGGATGTGGAGGTCTTAATTATCCTAACATTAGATGTGGAGGTTTAATGTTCTGAAGATGATTCGGTCGAGGGCTAAGTTTAGAACCCAATAATAAAATACAACTTGTGTGCTAAGTTATCCTGAAAACCCTACTTAACCTCAGAAAATTGTACCCGTTTGGTGTATTTGCAAGCAACGATAATTAAAAAGTGGAACTTAAATTGTATTCATTTAATAGGGACAAGCATATGGAAAGAAAACTTTAATGAAAGATAATAAAGTGATCATGTGTTACACATAAATCATGCATAATCCTCCTACGCATTAGAACATGCATATTTTACCTATTCTCTTAATTGTTACATCTTGGTTGATGCATGATGTTTAATTTCTAATGCATGTTACACACCACAACAAAGCAGTGGATTAGCGACGACCACATTCCGTCTCTAATCCGTCGCTAACCGGCTTAGCGACGGATTAACGACGACGAGGCGACGATATGCTTACGTCGCAAATTTTTCGACGCTAACTGGCGATGAAATAAATTCGTCGCCAGGTCCGTCGCTAATTGCGACGGAATAACGAGCGATGTATTCCGTCGCCAATCCGCCGGTACTAAACGGTGACCTCGGCTTGGCGACAGATTTACGTCTGTCACTAAGCCGTCGCTAGATTTATATGCATAGCGACGGATGTTTCCGTCGCTAATCCATCGCAAACACGAAAAAAAATAAAAAAATTGATTTGAAAATTAAATACCGAGAACGGTACAATTTATATTTCCTGTACAATTTATATTTCCTATAAATAACAAACAAACTACACAAAAAATTTTACATAAAAGGAATCTACAACAATTAATCATTCCACCTTAAAATTAACAAGTTTAATTATTTACAATTCAACAATTATAATTAAGAAACAAAAAAAATAGAACTTCTTCAACACAGTTCTCTAATCATCGCCAAGATTTTGTGCGTCTTCTTGTTCATTGCCTTTATCTGTCCCTTTAGCTCCACTACACTGATTATCGCTAGCAGCCTACACAAGAAAAGAACAGTCAGTATTGATAAACAAAATATAATGAAATAAATTACACACTATATGTGATTCTATCATGTGCTCATATGTGTTCTAAGGCAATAAAAAAACTTTATATGTGATTCTATCATGCTCATATGTGCTCTAAGGCAGGCAAAAAACTCTATATGTGATTCTATCATGAATTATATGTGTTTTAAGGCATTAAAAAAAAATTTATAAGAGATTATATCATGCTCAGATGAGTTCTAAGGCAGCTAGAAAAACTCTATATGTGATTCTACCATGCTCATATGTGTTTTAAGGCAGGCAAAAAACTATATATGTGATTCGATCATGCTCGTATGTATGCTAAGGCAGACAAAAAATTGAATATGTGATTATAGCATGCTCATATGTGTTCTAAGGCAGACAGAAAAACTCTATATGTGATTCTATCATGCTCATATGTGCTTTAAGGCAGGCAAAGCAAAAAACTTTATATGTGATTCTATCATGAATGATATATGTTCTAAGGCAGTAAAAAAACTCTATATGTGATTTTGGCATGCTCATATGTGTTTTAAGGTAGTCAAAAAACTGAATATGTGATTATAACATGCTCATATGTGTTCTCAGGCAGTCAAAAAACTGAATATGTGATTATAGCATGCTCATATGTGTTCTAAGGCAGTCAAAAAAACTTTATATGTGATTCTATCATGCTCATATGTGCTCTAAGGCAGGCAAAAAACTTTATATGTGATTATAGCATGCTCATATGTGCTCTAAGGCAGGCAAAAAACTCTATATGTGATTCTATCATGCTCATATGTGCTCTAAGGCAGGCAAAAAGTTATATATGTGATTCGATTATGCTCATATGTGTTCTAAGGCAGACAAAAAACTGAATATGTGATTATACCTGAGAGGGACCTGCAATCAAAGATCCCCTGTTCAACACAAGATTGTTGATCTCATCTCGGAGAAAGGGGGCGATGGTGTCATGGAAGTAGTAATTCAGTGTGTCCTTAAAGATCTGACGTACATCATCACTGAAAAGAATAGGCTGCTGCTTGGAGCTTATGTCGGCGGAAGAAGTCTATGAGACGTAATTGGAAGAAACAATAACTGGTGAAGTGTTCATATTACTCCCAAACCCGAACACACGACCTTTTTTGGGTTCACCTGCTGCAGTCACCCATGCTGCAGGATCAAATGATGGATGCTGAGTAGCGTCATCGCCATATCACTCTACCATCTGTTGCTCATATGCCTCCTACAAAATGATGTTTAAAGTATGCATTAATAATTAATGATAACATTATGATAACTTACATATTGCAATGATTATTAATAGAATAAATACATACCGTTGTCGTTCTCGCCTTCTCTGAAACGAAAACTCCCGTGGTCTTCCGTTTATGTGTTTCAACAAACACATCCTTATATGGTACAATGCCTCCTTTTTCTGCTTCCTGCGAAGTTAAAGGACAAAAGATTTAGTTCACAAGTTTGCAACAATACTTATAAAATTAATATTATATATTGATGAGTTACCATTTTCTTCAGGTGGCTCCCAAATGTCTTAGATCCACCTGTGTGTAGATGGGCTTCGGGCATTTTTGCTCGATTTTGTGCAGCCTTCGCAGAGCGATTTCGAAATGCATCTCTCACCCACTTATCGCACATTTCATCCCAATAATCTCTCCTGATAGTAATAGGGCCATGGCCCTTCCACTGTAGTGGATCATCTATTACGCTAGATGCTTTTTTTGCTGCAGTCTTCATATTGTGCAGCATGTCTGCAAATCGATTGACAGCCACCTTCTGCCACACCTTCCTTGTATCATTTTCTTCCACCGTAGTTGCGAAGCGATTCGAAGCCTACAAATATTTTCAGAAAGTTAGTAGACATTACTTTAAAAAATTAAATATGAAACACATTAACTATGAGAAACAACTGTATACCGTGAATGAGGACCACAATCTGTCTAACACCTCCTTTGGGTACTCTTTCCATTGAGCAACCGATCCTGGTAGATGTTGAAGAAGTGAATTCCTAATCTCCCGTACTACTTCTTGTGGCTCAAACCTCATGCTGCACATGAATTGGTACACAATAAATATCAATATAAAATATTTATAAGAAATGCAATAATTGAAAATGAAATACTTACGGTCGATTATCGATATACACTATTCGAATGAGTCTTCTTGTGCCAGACTGAGAAGACCCTGCTTCCTGTGTTAGCTCATGACTTGTGTGATCAACTGGTGTAGGTGGGTCGTGTACAGGCGAAACATCATATGTAAAAAAATACGTTAGAAATTCTGAGAATGCGCATTTGAACTAATCAAGCATCCAATTAGTTAAATGATATACCTATCACAGGAGCCTTTGAAGATGAAGGCTAGCCATGGTGTGAACACCACAAAATTTCCAAAAAAATCGAAAAAATCCTTCTTTGCCCCTCACCTCCGTCTTTTGAATAATCAGGTCAATTTTTGATAAAATTCCCATTCATTTCTCGAATTCGTTGGAATCCAGACTCAATTTTCATTTCTAACCCATTTTCTGAAGGATTTTTCCAAGGAATAACGTTAAAATTCTCAAAAAACCCCTCTTTTATAAATATTTCTCAAAATCCCAAAAATAGTTTTTAATTTCTCATTTTCCCCTAGTTTTAAAACCTTTATGACAAAAATACAAAATACAAAAATCAGAAAAACCCAAAGAAAATACAAAAATAAAAAAATATAATAATAAGCTCTTAGAACCACCTTTTGAAAACCATCTTTTATTTAAACATATCTTTTTTTTTTGAAAAAATCTTATAAAAAGAGCCTCGTTTTGGAAATTTTATAAAGTAGAAGGACGTGTTTGAAAAGAAAAAACCTAATTCAGTTTTTCTTTTGATAGGGTCGTTCTCTCTCGGCTTTCCTTCACAAAAAAAAAAAACGCTTCCTCTCTCCATCGGCTATCTTCGGCAGAGCGCCCTCATCCCGCTCATCTTCAACAAACTCGCCTTCTCGATCCTTCACTCTCCCATATTTAAACAAATCGAGGAAAAATCGCCATCTATCCATCTTCACCCTCCCCCTTTTTGTGTATATTGATCTCTTCTTCTTTCATCCTTTTTCCACATCTTCTTTTACTTCTGCTTCTTCTTCATCTTATGTCTTTTCCTTTTGATCTTCCCCTAACCAGCTGAAGGAGAAGGTCGACCTCACCCTTTAGCATGCAATCAAAGCCCCTCTTCTAAGAAACCCTACAGCAGGATCCGTCTTCACCCTCCCCCCTTCTGTGTATATCGATCTCTTCTTCTTTCATCCTTTTTCCACATCTTCTTTTACTTCTGCTTCTTCTTCATCTTCTGTCTTTTCCTTTTGATCTTCCCCTAACCAGTTGAAGGAGAAGGTCGACCTCACCCTTTAGCATGCAATCAAAGCCCCTCTTCTAAGAAACCCTACAGCAGGACCCGTCTTCACCCCACCATCTTCTGACTTTTCATCAAACTACTTCTTCAGCTCTTCATCTCTGTATTTCTTCTTCTTCTCTTTTCGTTTTCCTCTGGAGTTCTTCTCATCGATCGAAGGAGTCTTGATAATAATCAAAGTAGACCTTCGTTTCTCACAATTTATTCCCTTGGCAATAACGTTTGATGTTCACTGCGCATATACATCTGAACTGTTAAGGTATCGCTCCATAGCATTGATTGCCCTCCACCATCGCCTGATACTACTTAGTTTCAATTAGCTTCATGTATTGTAGTATGAATTCTTGTACTATGTTTACAGTTTATTACTAGGTCTGATGCATATTCTGTCATTCATTTTAATCTTGCATGAACATCATCATCATTCGATCCCTTTTCAACTCACCTGTTGTCTCTAAATGTTTCTTTTCTTTTATTTTTTTATTTTTTATTTATCAGAACTCAACATACCATCGTAACTGGTATTATTTAATTTTAGATAACTTTCATATGAGCATCTAAATTCCTCATCTCAGAGTTCTAAATATCATGCCTACTCCTTTTCTTTTGTTCGTAGATGGTCCTAATAGGTCCTCCAGTATTTCCCTATGCTGGAGAAAATATTCAAGATCTACCCATGTTCAATGATTACAGTTAATTTTGTTAGCCATTATACATTTGGTTTTTCTTATTTATGTTGTTGTTTTTATATAAGGTAGATTTCAGCATCCCCATCTACATCGTTCTTTATTGCAAACTTTAGATTCCTGTTTTCAATATCTTTCCAGCATATGTAATCTCTTCTCTTATATGTATAATTATGTTTTCTTTTTCTTTTTTTTTATTATTTTTTTTCTGTGCATAGGCATTTAGAATACAAATTTCTGCATTAATTTGTTTTTCTGATTTCTCTTTCTTTTACTGCAATTTCTCATCTACACTATTCCCACGCTTGTATTTCTTGGCAATCCAATTGCTGTATACACTCGATCTTTTTAGCATCAAGGGATTCTCTGGAGTCATTCCAGAAAAATTGGGATATCTTCAATACTTGGTAATAGCAGGGTTCCCACTCCAGCCCCCTTTTGGGTCTAGTTGGTCTGGGATAATTGCACATGAGAAGAGTTTGGTTTGAAAATGTGAAACCCTTCAGATATCCAAGAGCCTTCAGGAGTTACAGATGTGAGCCAACGACTGCCAATTTGCTGGGTGGGTATCCAGCTTTGTCTCCGGCTGGGTGCGGCCTGATATTCTGATGCTTTCAAGGAGTCCCTCGTAGGGTCCGTGGCCATTGAAATTCTCTTAGTGACAGGTTCACAGGTAAGTTAGTTGTCAGCACTTATGTTACGACTTACCTACATTGCAAATTTAAAGCCCATTCCCTGTATATTTTTCACAAACATTCCATGTTCATCATAAGTAGACTTAATCATGATGGATCGCCAAAGTAATATGCTCCAATTACCCTTTTGATCTGTTTGAGCATCATCACCATTTCTTTTTCTTTTTTTTTTCGTAATCATATATGTTCTTCACCTCATAACCACTCCACTGTGCACAAGAACTCATTGCTGCATATTTGTAACAACCTCCATCTCACCTTCTTTTGTATATATTGCAAAAGTCACTGATTCCTCACTTTTTATGCATCATATTCACAACTATTCAGCATCACATAGTCATATATTCCCTATGCACAACTTTTGGTGATAATGTTTTGGATGTAGCTTAACATGAAAGTCTCAGGGATGGAACTGAATATGATGGCACTGACAACACCATTGAAAAAAAAAAAATTGGGTTCAGAATATATTACAGTATATAACATTGATGAAAGTGAAGACAAGCTTGTGAATGATACCTGCATATATTTTCAATCTTGGAAATTAACATCCCCAAAAAGGAGCATAGAAATCATATGGATGTTCTTTATTGACAGGCTTGCCATCTGCAACACCATATCGACTATTTAACCATGACTACGATATCATTGTATCAATGTTTCTTCTCCCCCATTCATCAGTTTTGCCTGGCTTTGCAGGCCCTGTCCACTTTGGACCACCCTCGTACTCTTTTATGACTCCATGGGCGAAACTAGTTCTGTACTCTTCTGCAGCTATGAGAGTTATGGAGCATCCAGGAATGGAATAGCAAAGGGCAACACCCCCAGCCAAATCCATTTTCAAGTAGTAATGATGGAATATCATTTTCTGAGAATCTCATGGTCGAGCCCTCTGTAAAGAAGACCTGAAGGTAGAAGGATAGGGTGTCTCAAGTGGGCTGCTAGGTCTCTTACCGGTGCCAAGAAGTCAGAGGTTACACAGGTATGCCAAACCTCCAAACTCCACACTTTCTCCCAGTATTTTCTTTAGAATGGTAATTCGTCTCATGGGATGTGACTTTGCCACTAATTTCTGTCATGTGTATTACTATGTCCTGTGTTTCTTTTCCTTATTTTTTAATATTCACGTATATCTACAGCCCAATTCCCAATACTTAACACATGCACATGGGCAATCTCCTGCTGTGCTTATATATTCATTCGCTGCATCCATATGCTTTTTATGTACTTCCACCACCACTCATATCCACAGCAGCTGCTCGCTACAGCTCATCGGATTCATACCTCCACAACATATGTTCTGTTGTACATATTTGTTAAAAGCACCATTCACCACTACTGTACTTCATCGCCATCAGTCATTGTCCTATAGGCATGCCATGACAGT
The DNA here is from genome assembly GCF_984573655.1 of Nuphar pumila. Taxonomy (NCBI): domain Eukaryota; kingdom Viridiplantae; phylum Streptophyta; class Magnoliopsida; order Nymphaeales; family Nymphaeaceae; genus Nuphar; species Nuphar pumila. The sequence goes on along the minus strand of NC_143262.1, from coordinate 29,226,145 downwards.
CGACCTAACCTCATACTCATAGCCTTTGCTGCTAAACAACAGTAAAAACACCAAGTTGCCGTAGTCACAACACCGACACACAACAATCAGGTTGCTGTCATCATCTCCCCGTCACCTACTACCTCCACTTCACTGTTGCCCATCACCACCTTATGCACATCAATGCATCGTCACTGCATATACCACATGTATACCCGAGGTTGTCACCACATTTCCCATCTCCCATATCAATTGTTGCACTCTCATTTATAGCACATGATCACCATCATGCATTCACTGTTGCAAATATCCAGCTGCAATCTGTGTGCTCCCTTCTGTGTATATCAACAACACTTAATTCATCCCCTTTGCATAATGGCCACTAATATACATCATTTATTAGATATAAATTCCTCCGTTAACCCAGCTGCATCATTTAAGCCTTACATTTTGCATTTAGAGGGTATGTACATAATAAGCTCACTTTAGGTTCACCCTTATTTTAGGATATTACATTTAGGATGTTACATATATATATATATATATATATATATATATATATATATATATATATATATATATATATATATATATCCTAATACTCATTCCATACATAATTCCAGCATAAAAATTTGTTTCTTGCTTTGTATTTTTCATTAGTACATGAATATTTCATCAATTGTCTCTTAGGTTCAATATGATATCCTTGTAAATTGCTTTCTATACATCCTGTTCTTCTTATGCTAACTAAGTATTTTGCAGAGAATATGTGGAAAATGTAATTAACTGGGAGTTGTACTTAATTTCAATTTTAAGTGTTGTAATAAGTTAGGTCTTAAGGAGAATGTACATTTTCTGCATTGGATGGAATGAATGAGCATATAAATATCACAAATCACTGGTTTTCCATATCATTTTCATCTTATTTCTCAAAAGATTTCACAAATGGGACCACGAATGGCACGTGCACCATTTTATAAAATGTGGTTAATCCTAAGTTGATGATTTACATCAATGGCCATAGTCAGGATGTAAACAAAACTTAGGCTTTTCATCTTTTATAGGATAACACTGGATCCACACTGGATCCTTTTTAAAAAATCATCATATTTTTCTAAAACATTTTCCTCTTTTATCAGAGTTTAGTTTAAAATTAATCCAATACATATATCAATGACCATAGTCAGGATATATTGAGAGTTAATTTCATTCTAAACTCTATAAAAGCACCAAAATATGTTTGATTCTTCGCCTGAATTTAGATATGATTATTATATAATACATTCAATGACCATAGTCAGGAGTGTATTATATCATTAATCTTATTTACATTCATTTAAAGAATGAAATATGATTTTCAAAAGCCAAAATTTAAATTTTTAAAATTCACTCATCATTTAGGATAGAATTGCATCATATTTTCAAAATTCCCTTTTCAAAATTCCAAGTGATTCTTCTTCTTCATTTTTCAGATCAAATCTTATTTATAGATTCAAAATTCAATTCTATCTCATTTCCAGATTCAAAAAATTCAATTTCAAAGTCCGATTTGACTTTGAAATTTCAAAATCATTTTTTATTCAAATTTCAACTTCCAAATCAAAATCCAAACTTCAAAGCTCAATTTAACTTTGAAGTCATCTTCTGTTTCAAAATCAAGTTTATTTTTCTCATCTTCAAAATTCAAAATCAAGGTTTGAGATTGATCCTAAATCTCAAAGCTTGACCCTTTCTAAATTTTAAATCTGGTTTTTTTTCAAAACCCAGATCCATCTTTAAAAGTCACATTTAGACTTTCAGATCCAAAATCCATTCAGGATCCAAGACCCAAATTCCATCATTGGATCTCAGACTTCAGATCCAAATTCCATTTAGGATCCAGAATCCAATTCCACCTTGGATCTCAGACTTCAGATCCAATTCCATTTTAGGATCCAGAATCCAATTCCATTTTAGGATCCAGAACCCAATTCCATCTTGGATTTTAGATCTTGGATCCAATTTCATTTAGGATCCAGAATCCAAATTTTGGATCTCAGACTTCAGATCCGAAGTCCATTCTAAGGTCCAGAGTCCAATTCTCCTTTAGGATCCAGATTTCAAATCCAATTTCATCCCAGATCTTAGACTTCTGATTCAATTCCATTTAGGCTTCAGAATTCAACTATACCTTGGATCTTAGACTTCGGATCCAATCCTACTTAGAATTCCAGAACCCAGATCCAACCTTATCTCGGATCTCAAATCTCAGATCCAGTTCCATCTCAGACATTAGATCAAATTTCAAATCTAATTTCATCTCCTATTCTCAAAGCCAATTTCAAATTCATTTCTCAAGTTTAAATTCAAATTCATATTTTATATATATTGAATTCCAATCAATCCTTGAAAATCGATTCTAATTCAAAGTCCATTAAGACTTTGAAGAATCATTCTTATTTCAAAATGCCAAATTCCTTTTCTCTTCATCCATAGATTTATCTCTCCAAGTCCTGATCACTCCAAGACTTGGAAATTCAAAATCTCTTCTTCCAGGTCTATTTCAAGATCCTGGATTGGATTCAAAATCTAAGATCCAAATCGAATCCTTTAAATCATTTCTTCATTCCATTATCAAATTCATCTCAGAAACACTTGAAAATTTTCAAAACATTTTCTCAAAAGAGCATACATCCTTGCATTTACACAAGCATGATTCTTTGTGCATTTTTATAGACTTAGAATAAATTCTTAGGTAATATTAAGGCAAAGCAAAAGACATAAATTCGATCCTTGGTTTGATTACCTCTGGTAAAGGCGCCAGGAACGGTCGAACCTCGTACCAACGAGCGAGCTCCGTCTCCCGATTTTTCCCACAAATATTTCAAAACGGAGGCGAGTAATCTTTTTACTATCTTCGAAATTAAGGTCAAGTGAGACCCCGCAGAAGATTTCCTCTTCTCTCTCTTCTCTTTCTTTCTTTTCTCTTCTCTCTTCTTTTCTGTCTTTTATTTTCTCCCCTCAAAAAGGAGGAAATGAAGGCTAGAAAGGAAAAAGAGAAGGAAGAGAGAGAAACCACAAGAGAGGAAAATTTTTGCGATGATCACAGTTTTGGCGACCGTGATGGGACAACGTCTTCGTCCGGTTGAATCTATGCCTTTGCTTTGCTTTGATATTATCTAAGTCTTTATTCTTCAAATGTCAGCTTCATTTTCATGCAAACCTTAGGAGCCTAGACTCTGTCCTAAGCTGGCATCATTGCATATAGGATTTAAGTATGGTTTGGTAGGACCATATTGAGGAGATTATTCCATGCTCACATTAGACTTAGGTCTGAAATACAACTCTCCTCAATTCTAGGGATTGAATGCAAAACAAAGTATGCAAGTGTGTGCTTCTTTTTATTTTTTAATCTATCTCTTTAGGACTTGCATTAGAGCCATCTTATTTCTTGCATGTTGAACATATTTTTGAAAACCTTCCTATCTATATTGTCCCGGTCTTCACGTTGTTGGGCTGTCTCACTGAACCATAGTTCAGGAAAGAGCCTCACAACTGAACCACTTATTTGGGTTCGCGCCCCCCTACCATGTACCTAAGGGCCATAGTCTGAGGTATATCGGTAGGTGCTCAAGGATGTTGGGAAGCCATTATCTTAGAACCGAAGAAATATTCTTATGCCACGTACTTCGAGCTTCGGCTTGAGTATATCAGCGTATCTTGATTGGAATCAGATGATCTGAACCATAGAGTTAGGATTAAGGTCCTACGAGCCTTTTCAAATATTACATTTAGAGTCAGCTTCTAGGGAGTGCTATTTTGTGCATCATTGCTTGTATAAATTGATTCTTTTGTAGATATTATCTTAAAAATTCTTATTCAAAACCCTGGATATTTATTTCATAAAAACTCTTTTATTTTCTCAAAATCCAGGATTGTATATTTCTCATTCCTTTATTTCTTTTATAAATTTCTTAAGCCCTAGACATTCTTTTAAGTTTTCCTCTATCGTTCAAAAGTCCAGGCATATTCTTCTTCTTTTCCTTTTGATTTACTTTTTGATCCTGCCTGCAATTTTTCAAAAAATATTCAAAACTTGTCATCCATCTTCAAAAATATGCCTTTAAAATTCTATCTTCCCATCCAAGATCCCTTTTTATCGAGAGATCTCTTTTTCAAAACTTTTAAAATTTTCTTTCACTATCTCTCTTCCTTTCAAAAAATTTCTTTGATCTGAACCCTTTATTTATTCTTCAAAAAACATCAACATTCCAATCATGGTTCAAACGAGAGAAGGGAGAAGGGCAGCTCAGCAACACAATGACAGCGAGGTGGAAGAGATGAACTCTTTTAGGTTATCCCGAAAACATGATTCAGATGAGGATGATGTCGACCCGGCGATGTATAAAATCTTTCAAAAGATGATGGCAAAAATGATGTCCGAGCAAGCTGGGGAAGGTTCAAAGAAAACATCCTCTAAAACCAAGGTCAAAAGGAAGCCAGTAAAGAAGCATGTCAGAATCAACAAGAAGAGGGTTCAGCAGGATAGCACCTCAGAGGATTCAGAATCTGCAGGAGAGGATTCTGAAGAAGAGCAGTTCGTATTCGTCCCAAAGGAGCTGCGGCAGCCCAAAAAGGTAGCAGAAGAGCCTGAATCAGTCAACAAGCCTAAAGATGGGGTCCCGGCAGAAGATTCAGTTCAAATATTGACGAAGATGGTCAAAGACCTACAGATCCGAGATAAGGGAAAGAGGGTATATACCAGACATGACTTCTACCTCGGTTTAGATGGGGATAACAGCCTGGAAGATCTCCCCCAAAAGTTTATTAAGTTCGATGGGTCCGGCAACCCAAAGGCTCATCTCGCGATGTTCTTCGCCGAGTGTGCCAGATTCAGTGAAGACAATCGGGCCCTCTTCTTGTGTTTTCCACGTAGTTTGGAGGGCGTAGCAGCAAAATGGTACGCAGAGCATATCAACCCCATCGAGCTGCAAAATTTTGATAAAGTTGTTAATCTGTTCGTGGAAAGGTTCATGTTCAATACTGAAGCACTGCCAACCCTCAATCACTTATACAACCTCAAACAAAAAGATAAAAAAAAGGCCGTAGACTTCATTCAGAGGTGGAGAGATACCTGCAATAAGATGGGAACCCCCATTTCAGAGGAGCACGCACTCCAAGTCATCCTGAACAATTTTTCTCAGCCTCTCAGAAGCCTCATTTCCACTTACCCATCAAAATCATTCATAGAGCTTATTGAACGAGCTGAGTGGCTCAAGATGGGGATGGACAATGGGAATTACGAGGGCATCACTCTCGTCAAGAGCGGTCAAGACCTCAAAAAGAAGGTGAATTATACATTCTTAGCTAACTCTGGGGGCAGTAGCAGCAAAGATAGCACAAACAAATAGATGGGGCAGCGAGAAGAACCCTCCAAGAAGAATGACAAGCCAGTTCCAGCCAAGCAGAAGGAGAAAATAAAACGTGAAGGGTGGGGTTATGACCGCCAATTCATTGCTCTGGAACAGTCCCTCGAGCAAGTTTTGGAGTATATGTTGAGCAAAGATATGATTAAACTTCCGAGAGTTACTGATCCTCCGGTTTCCTTGGGAAAATGGAAGGACAACTTTTGCAAATTTCACTAAGCAGTGGGGCACGATATCGAACACTGCTTCATCCTAAAGAACATAATCCAGGATTGCATTGATAAAAATCTTCTGATAGAGGACGAAGAATAAGAGCAGCCCGCCGTCCTAACCAAGCCTTTCCCGGACCACTCCAAGAACTAGAAATGCTAAAGTTTCTCTGTTTTTCTCCTTTTTTTAACAGCCATCTTGTAGGGGCAAGTCAGCCCCAGTCTTTTGCGATCTCTTTTTATCACACACTTGTAAATATCCAAGTTTTGTTTCTCAGTCATTACTTAACAATGAAATGTCAATTCCTTCCTATCTTTGATGTTCAATTCTTATTTCTTTTCGCAATATTGGGACTGTAAAAATTGTTAAAATCACATTTACGCTTCAAAATATTCTTTTGCCATCAGATTTCTATTCTTTTTCAGGATGAGGGACAATCCCGACAATCTTTCATGAGAGAAACGATATTACCTATGAGGGTCTTTTAAAATAATAAAAAACTGAAAAAAAATCTCTGCAAAATCTTCGTCATAATCACCAAAGATTTAAAATTTTGGGTCCAATCTTTCAAAAATCAACCCTTGTGTTGATATCCTTTTCAAAATTGGTTTTAAAACTATTGCTTTCAGAGAATCGACCCTCATGATGATCTCTCTTCAAAATCAACCCTCGTGTTGATTCTTCTCCAACAAGATTAGCACTCGTATTGATCATTCTTCAAAATCAACCTCACGGTTGATCCTCTTTTCAAAAATGATTTTCTCATAAACATTCTCATCTCATTTTAAAGATCCCACATGCAAGCAGGATCAAACAAAGTCTTTTTCTCAACTTTTTCATTTATCAATCTTTATTAGTTTTATCAGTTTTATTCATTTTTATCAATTTTATCAATCTTATTGATTTTTCATCCATTTTTATTAATTTTGTCATTCTTATTTCAATTACCCTTTTAGGTTAAGGGATAAACCTGATGCCTCTTTCCCGTGAGGTATTCCTTTTTCCTTCTGAATTTCTTGCTCAGGTTAAGAGATAAACCTGAACCTCGTCCCGCGAGGTCCTTCTTCCTTCAGGATCAGGGATAATCCTGAAGTCTTTCATCATCTTCCAAGTATCTTCAATTTTTTTTCTACCAAGCTTTACCATCTTTTATTAGACCTTTGTCAATCTTTGTCAATTCTTTATTAATTCCAATTCTTTATCAATTTTATTAATTCTTTATCATTTGTTATCCATTCTTTATCAACCTTTTATCAAGTTTTGTCAAATTTGTCAATTTTACTTTTCCCTTTCAGATTAAGGGATAAACCTGAATCATCATCTTCCATTTTCATCAATTCTTAATTTTCTTTCTATCTTTTCCTTTTAAAGATTCGAGTTTCGACTCAAGTCTTCCTTTTATCTTTTCTTTTGTAGTTTTGAGTTCTGACTCGGGCTTCCCTTTGGTTCTAATTGAACCAATCATTTTCTTTTCTCTTTTATCTTTTCCTTTTAAAGATTCGAGTTCCGACTCGAGTCTTCCTTTTATCTTTTCTTTTGAAGTTTTGAGTTCCGACTCGGGCTTTCCTTTGGTTCTAATTGGACCAATCGTTTTCTTTTCTCTTTTATCTTTTCCTTTTAAAGATTCGGGTTCCGAATCGGGTCTTCCTTTTATCTTTTCTTTTGAAGTTTTGAGTTCCGACTCGGGCTTCCCTTTGGTTCTAATTAGACCAATCGTTCTCTTTTATCTTTTATCTTGTCCTTTTAAAGATTCGGGTTCCGACTCGGGTCTTCCTTTTATCTTTTCTTTTGAAGTTTCAAGCTTTGACTCGGGCTTCCCTTTGGTTCTAATGTTCGCATTAGACAAATCGTTTTCCTTAAAAATTCGAGTTCCAAAAACTCGGGTTTTCTTTTATCTTTTCCTTTTAAGATTCGGGTTCCGACTCTGGTCTTCCTTTTATCTTTTCTTTTGAAGTTTAGAGTTCCGACTCGAGCTTCCCTTTGGTTCTAATCCTCGCATTAGCCCAATCGTTTTCCTTAAAAATTTGAGCTCCAAAACTCGGGTTTTCTTTTATCTTTTCCTTTTAAGATTCGGGTTCCGACTCGGGTCTTCCTTTTATCTTTCGTTTGAAGTTCCGAGTTTCGACTCAGACTTCCTTTTGGATCCAATGCTCATGTTGGAACCAATCGTTGCATTGAAAATTCAAGTTTTCAAACTCAATTTTCTCTTTATCTTTTATCTTGAAGATCCGGGTTCCGTCTCGGGTTTTCCCCTTTATATATTCCATCTTCTTGAATATCCAAATTCAGGCTTATTCTCTTTAAAATTCCTTCTTTTCCCTTCAAGTTAAGGGATAAACCTGAGTTTCCCGTTCAGGATAAGGGATAATCCTGAAACCATTCATAGAAGCAGCATGGTCTTCTATAATGGTCCTTCCAAATTCCAATTTATCAGATTGGTCCTTCGAAATTCCAATTGGTCCTTCATCAAAATTCCAATGTTTACATTGATCTTTCAAAATTCCAATTTTCTGAAATTGGTCCTTCAAAATTCCAGTTTTACACTGGTCCTTCAAAATTCCAATTGGTCCTCCTTCAAAATTCCAATGTTTACATTGGTCCTTCCAAATTCCAATTTCTCAAAATTGGTCCTTCAAAATCCCAATTGGTCCTTCAAAATTCCAATATTTATATTGGTCCTTCAAAATTCCAGTTTTACACTGGTCCTTCAAAATTCTAATTGGTCCTTCATCAAAATTCCAATGTTTACATTGGTCCTTCCAAATTCCAATTTATCAGATTGGTCCTTCATTCAAAATTCCAATATTTACATTGGTCCTTCCAAATTCCAATTTCTCAAAATTGGTCCTTCAAAATTCCAATTGGTCCTTCATCAAAATTCCAATGATTACATTGGTCCTTCAAAATTCCAATTTTCTCAAATTGGTCCTTCTAAAATTTCAGTTTTACACTGGTCCTTCAAAATTCCAATGTTTACATTGGTCATTCCAAATTCCAATTTATCAGATTGGTCCTTCAAAATTCCAATTGGTCCTTCATCAAAATTCCAATGTTTACATTGGTCCTTCCAAATTCCAATTTCTCAGATTGGTCCTTCAAAATTCTAGTTTTACACTGGTCCTTCAAAATTCCAATGTTTACATTGGTCCTTCAACATTCCAATTTTCTCAAATTGGTCCTTCAAAATTCCAATTGGTCCTTCATCAAAATTCCAATGATTACATTGGTCCTTCAAAATTCCAATTTTCTCAAATTGGTCCTTCTAAAATTTCAGTTTTACACTGGTCCTTCAAAATTCCAATGTTTACATTGGTCATTCCAAATTCCAATTTATCAGATTGGTCCTTCAAAATTCCAATTGGTCCTTCATCAAAATTCCAATGTTTACATTGGTCCTTCCAAATTCCAATTTCTCAGATTGGTCCTTCAAAATTCTAGTTTTACACTGGTCCTTCAAAATTCCAATGTTTACATTGGTCCTTCAACATTCCAATTTTCTCAAATTGGTCCTTCAAAATTCGAGTCTTACACTGGTCCTTCAAAATTCCAATGTTTACATTGGTCCTTCCAAATTCCAATTTCATAAATTGGTCCTTCTAAATTCTAGTTTTACAGTGGTCCTTCAAAATTCCAATGTTTACATTGGTCCTTCCAAATTCCAATTTTCATGAATTGGTCCTTCAAATTCTAGTTTTACACCAATCCTTCAAAAATTCCAATGTGTACATTGGTCCTTCAAATTTTCAATTTTCTCAAAATTAACCCTTCAAATTTCCAATTTTTAAATTCGTCCTTCAAATTTCCAGTTTAACACTGGTCCTTTACCAAAATCCTTTTACCAAAAATTCCTTTACCAAAATCCTTCTCAAATTCCAGTTTAACACTGGTCCTTTAGCAATATCTTCTACCAAATCCCTTTTACTAAGATTTTTTCCAAAATTCCTTACTTAAACTCATTTTTTGAGTTGGTCCTATAAAATCCAGTTTTTTTGATCGAAATTGCCAAAATCAAAAAAAAAATTAGCCCGAGGTTCTATCAAAATCCATATTGAGTGGTTATCTCACCAAGGATTCTCGAAAATCTTGCCAATTTGCTAAAATATGTGTTAATTCCACTATTTTATTGCACAAAAGTATCACCTCGGATTACCTCTAGTATTCTTTTCAAAAGGGTGAAGCTTCTTTGCGAAAAAGAGTAAGATTCAAATCTTCTCTCTGTTGATCAACCAAGAGGATGTAAGAAGTATCTTTGGTATGATTAGCGAAAGAAATATTCAATGATGTTGAAAAGCCAAAAGCGAATCAATATTGATCATAGCTATGGCACATGTTTTAAGTTGATTTTCTGGCAATCAGGCAGTGGAAATACCCTGAGCGATAAAAAGAATCCACTCAATTCGTATCTCCTCATTCATTCATTTAAGCTTCAATCATATCTGCAAAGGGGATCTCTCAATTGTCGTCAAGATGAAGACGAATATGCAAGTTCGACCCCCGGGGCCAAAGAAGATTCGAATCATCTTCGAGATGAAGGAGTTTGTGACGGATCCTTCCAGGAAACGTTCAGATCACCGCCAAGATGAAGGCGACTGCGCTGAGCCTACCGACAAACCCTAAAAGATATTTGATTGTCGCTATCATCTAGAGATTTTTAACCAATGAGTCAATATCACCAATATAATCCCTGAGAAAAAGGAGGATCGGAGCATCTTCTAGATGACAGATTTAGTGACGTACCCTTCCCCGAAAAAAAAAAGAAAAGCCAGGACATCTCCAAAATGAAGGATGATGTAATGAACTTCCCTCGAAAACCCAAGAGAGCTTAATATCTCAAAAAGAGTGCCAAAAGGATCATTATAGGAAAAGGCCTCAGAATATCAAACTGCCAAAATTGCCAGGAATCATCTTTTCTCGTGCAAAATCCTTTCATTAATGTCTTTTCACTGCTCGCTTTTATGAAATTAAGAGTATTTCTTCTCTATTTATGTCAAGAAAATGGATAACTTCCTTGAAGAAACTCAACAACTTTAAAATTTGAATCTGACTTTGGAATCCAGGGAGTTAACCTCGTTGGAGGAAATACTCTAGGTAAAAGAGGGAATATCTTTCGCACATACGTGCACACTTTCAAGCATTTGAATCAACTACATCTTATTGGCAAAATTTTCTGGTTATCCAAAAAATAGATAAATGCTCAATATCTATTTTGATACAACCTAGCGTTGTGTATACTTTTTAAAGATGATTGCTTCATTCTGGTGAGGTATTTCTCCCAGTCCCATCATGGTTTTTCCCCATCAAGGGAGCCATGCTTTGTATAACCATTTCGAATAAAGATTTTTACCTGAATCTCGTCTCACGAGGTATTTTTCAAAAATGTCACATCCAGGTTAAGGGCTAAGTCTGTGTCTTTTAAAAAATTCTTATCTTTGTCTCAGCCATGAGACTTCTCCTTTTACCATCTCGGGATATTCATCCCAGAGTCCCATCACAATTTCCTCATTTTCTTCTATCCAAATTATTTTCATTCTCGAGGATCTCGTTCTCTTCCCCAAAACCTCTTCAAGGTAAGGTGCAAAACCTAAAAAATAAAGCATTTCAAAGCCAATTCTTCCACACCCAGTTCATACATTCTGACTGGGGCATTTTTAAAAAAAAATTTGGTGTGTTTTCTTTGCCGCTAAGCTCGGCTTACAACCGGCTTAGCAACAAAGAGGGGCATCTGTGAACACCCCAAATTTTCCAAAAAAATCAAAAAATTCCTTCTTTGCCCCTGACCTCCGTCTTTTGAATAATCAGGTTATTTTTTGATAAAATTCCCATTCATTTCTCGGATTCGTTAGAATCCAGACTCAATTTTCATTTCTAACCCATTTTCTAAAGGATTTTTCCAAGGAATAACGTTAAAATTCTCAGAAAACCCCTCTTTTATAAATATTTCTCAAAATCCCAAAAATAGTTTTTAATTTCATATTTTCCCCTAGTTTTAAAACCTTTATGACAAAAATACAAAATACAAAAATCAGAAAACCTAAAGAAAATACAAAAATAAAAAAATATAATAATAAGCTCTTAGAACAACCTTTTGAAAACCGTCTTTTATTTAAATATATCTTTTTTTTTGAAAAAATCTTATAAAAAGAGCCTCGTTTTGGAAATTTTATAAAGTAGAAGGACGTGCTTGAAAAGAAAAACCCTAATTCGGTTTTTTTTTGATAGGGTCGCTCTCTCTCGGCTTTCCTTCACACACACACAAAAAAACCGCTTCCTCTCTCCATCGGCTATCTTCGGCAGAGCGCCCTCATCCCGCTCATCTTCAACAAACTCGCCTTCTCGATCCTTCTCTCTCCCCTATTTAAACAAATTGAGGAAAAAACACCATCCATCCGTCTTCACCCTCCCCCCTTCTGTGTATATCGATCTCTTCTTCTTTCATTCTTTTTCCACATCTTCTTTTACTTCTGCTTCTTCTTCATCTTCTATCTTTTCCTTTTGATCTTCCCCTAACCAGCTGAAGGAGAAGGTCGACCTCACCCTTTAGCATGCAATCAAAGCCCCTCTTCTAAGAAACCCTACAGCAGGATCCGTCTTCACCCTCCCCCCTTCTGTGTATATCGATCTCTTCTTCTTTCATCCTTTTTCCACATCTTCTTTTACTTCTGCTTCTTCTTCATCTTCTGTCTTTTCCTTTTGATCTTCCCCTAACCAGCTGAAGGAGAAGGTCGACCTCACCCTTTAGCATGCAATCAAAGCCCCTCTTCTAAGAAACCCTACAGCAGGACCCGTCTTCACCCCACCATCTTCTGACTTTTCATCAAACTACTTCTTCAGCTCTTCATCTCTGTATTTCTTTTTCTTCTCTTTTCGTTTTCCTCTGGAGTTCTTCTCATCAATCGAAGGAGTCTTGATAATAATCAAACTAGACCTTCGTTTCTCACAATTTATTCCCTTGGCAATAATGTTTGATGTTCACTGCGCATATACATCTGAACTGTTAAGGTATCGCTCCATAGCATTGATTGCCCTCCACCATCGCCTGATACTACTTAGTTTCAATTAGCTTCATGTATTGTAGTATGAATTCTTGTACTCTGTTTACATTTTATTACTAGGTCTGATGCATATTCTTTCATTCATTTTAATCTTGCATGAACATCATCATCATTCGATCCCTTTTCAACTCACCTGTTGTCTCTAAATGTTTCTTTTCTTTTATTTTTTATTTATCAGAACTCTACATAACATCGTAACTGGTATTATTTAATTTTAGATAACTTTGATATGAGCATCTAAATTCCTCATCTCAGAGTTATAAATATCATGCCTACTCCTTTTCTTGGGTTCGTAGATGGTCCTAATAGGTCCTCCAGTATTTCCCTATGCTGGAGAAAATATTCAATATCTACCCTTGTTCAGTGATTACAGTTAATTTTGTTAGCCATTATACATTTGGTTTTTCTTATTTATGTTGTTGTTTTTATATATAAGGTAGATTTCAGCATCCCCATCTACATCGTTCTTTATTGCAAACTTTAGATTCCTGTTTTCAATATCTTTCCAGCATATGTAATCTCTTCTCTTATATGTATAATTATGTTTTCTTTTTTTTTTTTTATTATTATTTTTTTTCTGTGCATAGGCATTTAGAATACAGATTTCTGCATTAATTTGTTTTTCTGATTTCTCTTTCTTTTACTGCAATTTCTCATCTACACTATTCCCACGCTTGTATTTCTTGGCAATCCAATTGTTGTATACATTCGATCTTTTTAGCATCAAGGGATTCTTTGGAGTCATTCCAGAAAAATTGGGATATCTTCAATACTTGGTAATAGCAGGGTTCCCACTCCAGCCCCCTTTTGGGTCTAGTTGGTCTGGGATAATTTCACATGAGAAGAGTTTGGTTTGAAAAGGTGAAACCCTTCAGATATCCAAGAGCCTTCAGGAGTTACAGATGTGAGCCAACGACTGCCAATTTGCTGAGTGGGTATCCAGCTTTGTCTCCGGCTGGGTGCGGCCTGATATTTTGATGCTTTCAAGGAGTCCCTCGTAGGGTCCATGGCCAATGAAATTCTCTTAGTGACAGGTTCACAGGTAAGTTAGTTGTCAGCACTTATGTTACGACTTATCTACATTGCAAATTTAAAGCCCATTCCCTGTATATTTTTCATAAACATTTCATGTTCATCATAAGTAGACTTAATCCTGATGGATCGCCAAAGTAATATGCTCCAATTACCCTTTTGATCTGTTTGAGCATCATCACCATTTCTTTTTCTTTTTTTTTCATAATCATATATGTTCTTCACCTCATAACCACTCCATTGTGCACAAAAACTCATTGCTGCATATTTGTAGCAGCCTCCATCTCACCTTCTTTTGTATATACTGCAAAAGTCACTGATTCCTCACGTTTTCTGCATCATATTCACAGCTATTCAGCATCACATAGTCATATATCCCCTATGCACAGCTCCTGATGATAATGTTTTGGATGTAGCTAAACATGAAAGTCTCAGGGATGGAACTGAATATGATGGCACTGACAACACCATTGAAAAAAAAAAGAATTGGGTTCAGAATATATTACAGTATATAACATTGATGAAAGTGAAGACAAGCTTGTGAATGATACCTGCAGATATTTTCAATCTTGGAAATTAACATCCCCAAAAAGGAGCATAGAAATCATATGGATGTTCTTTATTGACAGACTTGCCATATGCAACACCATATCGACTATTTAACCATGACTACAATATCATTGTATCAATGTTTCTTCTCCCTCATTCATCAATTTTGCCTGGCTTTGCAGGCCCTGTCCACTTTGGACCACCCTCGTACTCTTTTATGACTCCATGGGCGAAACTGGTTCTGTACTCTTCTGCAGCTATGAGAGTTATGGAGCATCCAGGAATGGAATAGCAAAGGGCAACACCCCCAGCCAAATCCATTTTCAAGTAGTAATGATGGAATATCATTTTCTGAGAATCTCATGGTCGAGCCCTCTGTAAAGAAGACCTGAAGGTAGAAGGATAGGGTGTCTCAAGTGGGCTGCTGGGTCTCTAACCGGTGCCAAGAAGTCAGAGGTTACACAGGTATGCCAAACCTCCAAACTCCACACTTTCTCCCAGTATTTTCTTTAGAATGGTAATTCGTCTCATGGGATGTGACTTTGCCCCTAATTTCTGTCATGTGTATTACTATGTCCTCTGTTTCTTTTCCTTAATTTTTAACATTCACGTATATCTACTGCCCAATTCCCAATACTTAACACATGCACATGGGCAATCTCCTGCTGTGCTTATATATTCATTCGCTGCATTCATATGCTTTTTATGTACTTCCACCTCCACTCATATCCACAGCAGCTGCTCGCTACAGCTCATCGGATTCATACTTCCACATCATATGTTCTGTTGTACATATTTGTTAAAAGCACCATTCACCACTGCTGTACTTCATCCCCATCAGTCATTGTCCTATAGGCATGCCATGACAGTCGACCTAACCTCATACTCATAGCCTTAGCTGCTAAACAACAATAAAAACACCAAGTTGCCGTAGTCACAACACCGACACACAACAATCATGTTGCTGTCATCATCTCCCTGTCACCTACTACCTCCACTTCACTGTTACCCATCACCACCTTATGCAAATCAATGCATCGTCACTGCATATACCACATGTATACCCGAGGTTGTCACCACATTTCCCATCTCCCATATCAATTGCTGCACTCTCATTTATAGCACATGATCACCATCATGCATTCACTGTTGCAAATATCCAGCTCAATCTGTGTGCTCCCTTCTGTGTATATCAACAGCACTTCATTCATCCCCTTTGCATAATGGCCACTAATATACATCATTTATTAGATATAAATTCCTCCGTTAACCCAGCTGCATCATTTAAGCCTTACATTTTGCATTTATAGGGTATGCACATAATAAGCTCACTTTTGGTTCACCCTTATTTTAGGATATTACATTTAGGATGTTACATATATATATCCTAATACTCATTCCATACATAATTCCAGTATAAAAATTTGTTACTTGCTTTGTATTTTTCATTAGTACATGAATATTTCATCAGTTGTCGCTTAGGTTCAATATGATATCCTTGTAAATTGCTTTCTATACATCCTGTTCTTCTTATGCTAACTAAGTATTTTGCAGAGAATATGTGGAAAATGTCATTAACTGGGAGTTGTACTTTCAATTTTAAGTGTTGTAATAAGTTAGGTCTTATTGAGAATGTACATTTTCTGCATTGGATGGAATTAATGAGCATATAAATATCACAAATCGCTGGTTTTCCATATCATTTTCATCTTATTTCTCAAAAGATTTCACAAATGGGACCACGAATGGCACGTGCACCATTTTATAAAAGGTGGTTAATCCTAAGTTGATGATTTACATCAATGGCTATAGTCAGGACGTAAACAAAACTTAGGATTTTCATCTTTTATAGAATAACACTGGATCCACACTGGATCCTTTTTAAAAAATCATCATATTTTTCTAAAACATTTTCCTCTTTTATCAGAGTTTAGTTTAAAATTAATCCAATACATATATCAATGGCCATAGTCAGGATATATTGAGAGTTAATTTCATTCTAAACTCTATAAAAGCACCAAAATATGTTTGATTCTTCGCCTAAATTTATATATGATTATTATATAATACATTCAATGACCATAGTCAGAAGTGTATTATATCATTAATCTTATTTACATTCATTTAAAGAATGAAATATGATTTTCAAAAGCCAAAATTTAAATTTTTTAAATTCATTCATCATTTAGGATAGAATTGCATCATATTTTCAAAATTCCAAGTGATTCTTCTTCTTCATTTTTCAGATCAAATCTTATATATAGATTCAAAATTCAATTCTATCTCATTTCCAGATTCAAAAAATTCAATTTCAAAGTCCGATTTGACTTTGAAATTTCAAAATCATTTTTTATTCAAATTTCAACTTCCAAATCAAAATCCAAACTTCAAAGCTCAATTTAACTTTGAAGGCATCTTCTGTTTCAAAATCAAGTTTATTTTTCTCATCTTCAAAATTCAAAATCAAGGTTTGAGATTGATCCTAAATCTCAAAGCTTGACCCTTCCTAAATTTTAAATCTGGGTTTTTTTCAAAACCCAGATCCATCTTTAAAAATCACATTTAGACTTTCAGATCCAAAATCCATTCAGGATCCAAGACCCAAATTCCATCATTGGATCTCAGACTTCAGATCCAAATTCTATTTAGGATCCAGAATCCAATTCCACCTTGGATCTTAGACTTCAAATCCAATTCTATTTTAAGATCCAGAATACAATTCCACTTTGGATCTCAGACTTCAGATCCAATTCCATTTTAGGATCCAGAACCCAATTCCATCTTGGATTTCAGATCTTGGATCCAATTTCATTTAGGATCCAGAATCCAAATTTTGGATCTGAGACTTCAGATCCAAAGTCCATTCTAAGGTCCAGAGTCTGATTCTTCTTTAGGATCCAGATTTCAGATCCAATTTCATCCCAGATCTTAGACTTCTGATTCAATTCCATTTAGGCTCCAGAATTCAACTATACCTTGGATCTTAGACTTCCAATCCAATCCTACTTAGAATTCCAGAACCCAGATCCAACCTTATCTCGGATCTCAAATCTCAGATCCAGTTCCATCTCAGACATTAGATCAAATTTCAAATCTAATTTCATCTCCTATTCTCAAAGCCAATTTCAAATTCATATTTTATATATATTGAATTCCAATCAATCCTTGAAAATTGATTCTAATTCAAAGTCCATTATCATTTTGAAGAATCATTCTTATTTCAAAATGCCAAATTCCTTTTCTCTTCATCCATAGATTTATCTCTCCAAGTCCTGATCACTCCAAGACCTGGAAATTCAAAATCTCTTCTTCCAGGTCTATTTGAAGATCCTGGATTGGATTCCAAATCTAAGATCCAAATCAAATCCTTTAAATCATTTCTTCATTCCATTATCAAATTCATCTCAGAAACACTTGGAAATTTTCAAAACATTTTCTCAAAAGAGCATACATCCTTGCATTTACACAAGCATGATTCTTTGTGCATTTTTATAGACTTAGAATAAATTCTTAGGTAATATTAAGGCAAAGCAAAAGGCATAAATTCGATCCTTGGTTTGATTACCTCTGGTAAAGGAGCCAGGAACGGTCGAACCTCGTACCGACGAGCGAGCCCCGTCTCCCGATTTTTCCCGCAAATATTTCAAAACAGAGGGGATTAATCTTTTTAATATCTTCAAAATTAAGGTCAAGTGAGACCCCGCAGAAGATTTCCTCTTCTCTCTTTTCTCTTACTTTCTTTTCTCTTCTCTTCTGTCTTTTATTTTCTCCCCTCAAAAAGGAAAAAATGAAGGCTAGAAAGGAAAAAGAGATGGAAGAGAGAGAAATCACGAGAAGAAATTTTTTGCGATGATCACACCTAGCTACTACTGGATGAGCGACCACTGTAACCTCCACGAACCGTATTCTAACAAATAACATATGTCATACAATACATTCAAATAATTCACATCAAGTATTATAATACATTCAAGTTATTCGCATCAAGTATTACAATAATTCAAATCATTCGCATCAAGTATTGCAATACATTCAAATGATTCGCAACAAGTATTACAATACATTCAAATCAGGTACTGCAATGCATTCAAGTCATTCACATCAAGCATTGCAATGCATTCAAATCATTCGCATCAAGTATTACAATGCATTCAAATAATTGAAATCATTCATATCAAGTATTGCAATAATTCAAATCATTCGTTGCATAAATTACAATACATTCAAATAATTTAAATCATTCACATCAAATATTGCAATGCATTCGAATCATTCGTATCAAGTATTACAATATATTCAAATAATTCAAATCATTCACATCAAGTATTACAATGCATTCAAATAATTCGTATCAAGTATTACAATACATTCAAATAAAATTTTTAATCATTCACATCAAGTATTGCAATACAACTCATTCATTCACATCAAGTATTACAATATATTCAAATAATTCAAATCATTCACATCAAGTATTGCAATGCATTCGAATCATTCGTATCAAGTATTACAATACATTCAAATAATTCAAATCATTTGCATCAAGTATTGCAATACAACTCATTAATTTGCATCAAGTATTACAATACATTCAAATAATTCAAATCATTCACATCAAGTATTACAATGCATTCGAATAATTTGTATCAAGTATTACAATATATTCAAATAAAATTTTTAATCATTCACATCTAGTATTGCAATACAACTCATTCATTCACATCAAGTATTACAATACATTCAAATAATTCAAATCATTCACATCAAGTATTGCAATATATTTAAATAGAGGTTTGTATTACAAGATTTTGCTCACTAGCTTGAGAATTCTTCCTCGTCACTTGTTTGACTTTCTTCTTCTTCTTCATTGTTTACCCATCCACTTGGTACATCATTTGGATCACATTCCTCTATGAATGTTTCATCGGCCAATGGAGATATGACATGCATATCATGCGCAACATCGTGACCATAAGCGAAGTCATAGACATCATCTGATTGATAGTAATCACTGTCTTCAGCTAACTCATCTTCCTGTAACTGATCATACTCAGGGTATAGTTTGGACTTCACCTTGCAAACTGCCCATCATTCATTTCTATCTGACTTTTTTATACTCGAATATGAAGTATAATAAACTTGTTGAGCTTGCGAGGTTAATATGAATGATTCATATGTTCTAAATCTGGATTTATGATTCACCTCCACAATGCCTGAAGCTTTGTCGAGTCTTGTTGCAGTTGGATCAAACCAATGACACTTGAATAAAGTTACCCTGTTATTTATGCCTAAGTAAGTCAACTCCATTATTTCCTCTATAACACCGTAGTAATCATGTTCATTTTCACCGTAGCTGCTACCCTTGACACACACGCCACTATTCATCGTTGATTTGTTTATACCGTAATCTTTTGTATGGAATCGATAACCATTTACGATGTACCCGTTGTAGCATTGCACAACTTTGGTCAGACTATTTTTTAAATCACATATTCCTTGATCTTTAACATCACCATGGCGGACCTACGCATAGACATAAACAATGATTGTGATCACGATCAATTAAGTAACTTAGTGTTGTTTATAAGTACAAAATTTATGTTAGCTTCTTTACCAACTGTTTCAACCACTCCACAAACTTAGTTTCACGTTCTTTTTATACTTCTGCATTAGTGCGATGTGAAACTTCTCTTTGCAACTTCAGATCAAATCGTCTGCAAACCACAAATACTTATATTACCGAGCCATGTATCCACATATAGAACATAAAAGGATTTATAATTGTGTTGCATCTACATATACTTACTTGATGTATGGGTCGATCGCTGAGCAATTAAAAAGAATATAGATGTGTGTTGTGTCTTGCTCTCAATCTGTCAATAGCCTTGATCGACAACTACCAAATGCATGCCCAAGTGGTTGAAATATCGACAGCTTGTCAGCTACAGTTACTTGTTCTCCATCATCGTTACGGGGCGGGCATGTGTAACATGTTGGAATATGAGGTTCGAAGTACATAGATGAGAAATTTGAAATCTCGTCTAAAGTGTACGCCTCACAAATAGAGCATTCTACTCTTGCTTTATTATGAACCTTTTTTTGAGGTCGAACATGCATCTGGCAAAAATATACATTTCAAATTTTAAATATCTGTCATTAAAGAGACAAATATAAAAAAACATATACCTTTTAAATGGGTATATCCATCGATATTGCACAAGGCCACCAACCCTTAGTTCATATGGCAAATGTATGATCAAATGTTCCATAACATCGAAAAATGCTGGCGGAAATATCTTTTCTAGCAGACAAATAGTGGTGATGACAGAGTCCTCGAGATTCTTTACATCTGATACTACGACCTCCGATGCGCACAATGTTCTGAAAAATCTGCTCAACTCAGACAATACCTTCCATATAGGTTTGTCTAACATATCATGGAATGCTAAGGGTATTAATCGTTGCATAAAGATATGACAATCATGGCTCTTCAACCCATATAACTGTCCATCGTCAATCTTCACAGCCCGAGCAATGTTAGAGACATATCCATCTGGAAATCTCAATTGTCTCAACCATTGACATACATGTTTTATTTGATCAGATCCGAGCACATACTTTGCCTTTGGTTTCAGTACTTTGCCATTATACTCTTTGAGTTCCAATTCTGGTCTTTTATATATTAATTTTAAATCCATACGGACCTTCGGATTATCCTTCGTTTTTCCTTTAACATTCATTACTGTATTGAACACATTATCAAACACATTTTTCTCCACATGCATCACATCCAAATTATGTCATATCAATAGGGTCGGCCAATATGGTAGTTCCCAAAAAATAGATTTCTTCGTCCAATTATGATCCTTCCCAAATCCATAGAAGGGTGTAGGACTGCATACATCTGTTAATACATCTGGAAAGTATCACAATCTTCTTAGAATCTCTATGCCAGACAATCTTGAGGATGGACCTTCCGTTTCAGTTGTGCCTACTTTAAACACATTCTTTTGTCGTCGGAACGGATGGTCGCTGGGTAGAAATCGACGATGACACTCAAACCAGCAAGGCTTCCTTCCATGCCTCAATCTAAAAACTTTGGAATCCTCCATGCAGTACGGACATGCCAACCTCCAATGTGTGCTCTAACCAGATAGCATACCATATGCAGAGAAGTCACTGATTGTCCATAGAACAACGACCTTCATGTTGAAATTTTGTTTTTTGTGGGCATCATACGTGGTAACACCGTCATCCCACAGTACTTTTAGTTCATCAATCAATGACCTTAAATATACATCAAGATTTTGGCCAGGTGAGGTTGGACCAGGGATCAACAGAGACAAGAAAATATTTAGACATTTCATACACAAGCTTGACGAAAGGTTGTATGGAGTTACAAATACTGGCCAACATGAGTATGAAGTTGATCTACCCCCAAATGGATTAAATCCATCTATACATAGACCGAGTCTAACATTTCGCACTTCCATTGCAAAGTTCTGATGAGTACGAGCAAAGTGCTTCCAAGCTTCAGCGTTAACATGATGCGTGATCTTGTTTTCATCGTGTCGAACTTTATTTGCATGCCATCTCATGTGTTTAGCTGTCCTTGAAGACATATACAATCGCTGCAATCTAGGAGTGATAGGAAAGTAGCGGATGGACTTGTATGAAACTTCCTTTGATCTCGTGCTACCATTGCCTCTTGTCTTTGGCTTGAACCGAGGATGCCCACATGACGGGCATGATATGTTGTTTTCCTGCTCCTTGAAATACAACATGCAATGATTTGGACAAGCATCAATCTTTTTGTAACCCATACCTAGAGCGTTGACCATAACTTTCGCACGATAGAAATTTTGTGGCAATTTCTCATCTTTGAGCAACATACTCTTCACAATCATGCACAAACGGTCAGAACAAGATTGACTCAAATTATACTCGGACTTCAAATTCATTAGTTGAAGAACTGCAGACAAGATAGTGTGACTCTCTCAACCGTTCAAAAGTGGCTCATCAGCATCTCTAAGTAAATCATAAAATCTACTAGCTGCATCGTTTGGTGATTCTTCATCTACGACAGTTCTTACATCACTAGAACTCATAGCAGAACCCAGTTCTGTTCCTGAGGCATCAAATATCAAATCCGTATATGGATTATCGTGCACCACATTTACCCGTGCATCAAAATCGTTTCTAAATTCTTCTCCATGAAACATCCAGTTCTGATAATCACTCACAAAACCCTTCCTGTATAGGTGATGTCTAACGCTATGAGGTTCTACAAATCGATTATTCTTACAAATCTTGCAGGGACACATAATCTGACCTGTGGGATCCACTGTACTGACACTTGCCGTTGCAAATTCAATAAAACTTCAACACCATCCATATATTCATGCGATAACTCATTGTCCACTATTCTACGATACATCTATTCACGGTTTGCAATCATTTTCTTATGATGCTACGAATAATAGCCTAACGAATTAAAAGAGAACAATCAGAATGCTACGATGAAGAAAATATCAAATTTATCATGAAATATATGATGTCATACAATAACAAGAATTTTGATGCATGCATTGATAACTTAATATTTTCATGTATAAACTATTAATGACACGATACAATCATTTGAAGCATGCTTTCATTATACAACTTCACATGGAAGTCATAATCAAATTGAAAATAACTACATGCAAGCATGGATACAATTACATCAAACATTGCAATACATCGTAATCATTCATATAAAACAAATGGCAAACATGTACCTGTAACAAACACACTTCAATATCTCACTAACTACTACCATGCCTAGCATGGACTCCGTACTCCAAAAATAAGAACACTTCCATATTCATACATTAAAATCATGCTCAGCATGATCTCCAAACTCCAACAAAGCAACCCTAAATATCAACAACTAAGTGAGTGTGTGAACAATAAAGTGTTACATCTAATAAATTAAATAACATGTGATACGCTTGCATCACTTACTCACCATGGGTATTTACCCATTTGCATTGTTTTTGTCACTTACCACAGGTGGCTGAGCACGAGCTGGTTCTGTTGAAAAATCTGCACAAAAAAACGCTGTTTTAAAATGAAGTCACAAAAAAAAAAAGTTGTTCCGGCAAGGGGTCGACTCCCCTGCTGTTTCGGCAGGGGGTCGACCCCCAGCCTTTCTGCCAGTGAGTCGACCCCCTGCCAGAACAACAGGGGGTCGCTCGCCTGCCTGAGCAGGCAGAGGGTCGTCCTTTCTCTCTCTTCGCCTTCCTACTAAGAGAGAAGAAGGGTCGAAAAAAGTTTCACACCTACCCTGACAGCCACAAATCGGTGGAGGAAGATCTCTTCTGCCGGGGTCGACCCCCTGTCGGAAAGGCAGGGGGTTAACCACCTGCCGGGGTCGACCCCCAGCCGGAACAGGCAGGGGGTTAACCCTCTGCATGTTCCGGCAAGGAGTTAACCCCCTTCCTGTTCCGGTAGGGGGTTAACCCCCTACCGGAACAGGCAGGGGGTTAACCCCCTACCGGAACAGGCAGGGGGTGTTCCGGCAGGGTGTTAAACCCTCTGCTGGAACAACAGGGGTCGACCCCCTGCCGAAACAGCAGGGGGTCGACCCCCTGCCGAAACAGCAGGGGGTCGACCCCCTGCCGGAAAGGCAAGGGGTTTACCCCTTGCGCGACCCCCTGCCTTTCCAGAGGGGGGTTAACCCCCTGCCTTTCCTGAAGGGGCGCAGGGGGTCGACCCCCTGCCGGAAAATGCGGGGGGGGGGGGGGGGGGGGTCGTTTACCTATCTCCGGGCAGCAAGGCCTGCGGACGATGGGACTGGCGGACGGTGAGATCGGCGAACGGTGGGAGTGGGACCGGCGAACGACGGGAGTGGGACCGGCGAACGACGGGAGTGGGCGAACGGCGGGAGCAGCGAAAAAAGAAAAGGAAAAGCTGTCTGGGATTAGGGTTATTCGAAAATTAGCGACAGATTAATTCCATCGCTAAGCCAACGTAAATCAAATTTACGAAACGAGCGATGGACTATATTCCGTCGCCAAGTCCGTCACTAATTAGCGACAGAACAACTTTTGTTGCAAACGTCGTTGCCAAATGGTGCGGCCGTAACGACAAAACAATATGTGGCAAAAGCCGTCGCTAATTAGCGACGAACGTGGCGATGGACTATATTCTGTCGCTATTTTCGTAAGCTTCATTCTTTATAGCGACAAATGTTTTTTGCTCGTTAATTCGTTGCTAACTAGCGACGGAAATATTTCGTCGCTAACAACGCATTTTCTTGTAGTGACATGTCTTGCTTACTTAAATTGTGATCCTTATTATTGATTAATGTTTCTTCACGCTTAATAAATGTTTCTTGTTGCATGAATGCTTAATTGAATTATATGATTGTCATAATTGCATTTCTCTGAATTACTGCATAAAATCTTATTTGTATTCTTTATGCTCATTTATTTCATTAGAGGGATTCCTATGCAGAATTCTTTGAATTTCTGACACCCTTTATTTGTGGTTTTTCGCAGTCGCAGGTGACCACTGAAGTGACTAGCTTCTGAGAGAGCTACGGGTGTCACATTTTTTGCTAAAGAGTTCACAGACGAACATCGTGGCTCTGTCTTCTTTATTTTTTTCTTTTACATTTGGTTCTCTATGCACTCTAAATTTCATTTATGCAGTTGTCTTGAGACTTATCCCTTATTATTCAATAAAGGTTTGGTTTGGTATGAATGATAATTGTACGCTCTTTTATAGTTGGTTGTTTTATCTAATTAGGAGTGGAACTGTAAAGGCCCTGGGTTTCTGGGAAGATTTTTACAATGGTTTACAATTTTTTTTTTTGCATTTTCAAGGAGTACGAGTTGGGGTCGTTACAGGTTTGGTATCAAAGCCACCACAAGATCTTATACTTTTATCATCCTTTAGCATTAAAATTTTTTATTTTGGTAAGTGAGCCTTATCTTGAAGTGTCAGCAAGTCATGCCTCATACTCAAGAGCAGTCTCCTTCACTGGTAACGTCTATTTTTTTGCGAAAAATATATGCATTAT
Source organism: Nuphar pumila (assembly GCF_984573655.1). Taxonomy (NCBI): domain Eukaryota; kingdom Viridiplantae; phylum Streptophyta; class Magnoliopsida; order Nymphaeales; family Nymphaeaceae; genus Nuphar; species Nuphar pumila. Next base: position 29,200,850 of record NC_143262.1, on the reverse strand, counting down.
AGATGTCGTATTCACGTATAGGTACTTCATCTTTCATTGGTGCTCCCGCGAGCTGGCAAGAGTAGAGAAATTTCATGATGGAAGCCATCAATACCCTGACCGAGACCATAATGACACAGACAACGTAGACAACATATACAATGCATGCAACAAAGGACATGCAAGCAGCACAGGCCGCGCAAGCGGTACAGGCTGCCAGGTAGCTGCGCGTGATCCTCCTATTGAGGTTGTGTGAACACCCCAAATTTTCCACAAAAATCCAAAAATTCCTTCCTTGCCCCTGACCTCCGTCATCTGAATAATTGGGTCAATTTTTAACAGAATTCCATTTATTTCTCGGATTCACTGGAATCCAGACTCAATTTTCTTTCTAACCCAAATTCTGATCCAAATCGGATATCCGGATCCAATTCTGGTCCCGGATCTCTTATTGTTCGAAAAATTCAATTCTTGAATTTTATCGAATGTTTTTGTCTAGATCCAATCATAATCTGAGATTCAAACCCAATCTAGGATCCAAATCCATTTTTTTAGGTGCATATTCTAAAATAAATCCTGCATTTTCATAAAAACCTCATTTTAGAAAAGTCTTACAGTTCTAAAAGCATAGTTTTTTTTATAAATACTTCAAAAACCTCAGTCGGATCTCGTTTCCCTCAAAACCCCTCTTTTGTAAATATTTCTCAAAGAAAATCTAAAAATAGTTTTTAATCTCTCATTTTCCCTAGTCCTAGAGTTTTTATTTTCAAAAACACAAAAAATGTAGAAGATTTCAAGAAAAGAACAAAAAAATAGGAAAATAAAAAAGAAAATACAAAAAAAATAAAGCTCTTAAAAACCACCTTTTTAAAAAATCGTCCTTTTGAAAAAACCTCGTTTTGGAAATTCCGATAAAATTGAAGGGTGTGGAAAAACCCTAAATCGATTTTTCTCAAGAGAGGTCTCTCCCGCTTTCTCTCATATGCTTACCTTCTCGCAGGCCCTCTCGATCCTCCATCGCCCGCCCTCTTCCTCCTCCGCTCATCTCCAACCAAATCGTCTTCCAGAATCTCCCTTTTTCTCTTTAAAAAGGAACGCAGGAGAAGCACTCCTCAACCGTCTTCACCCCCGCACCCCTCGTTTCTTTCCTTTTCCTCTCAATCCGTTTTCACCACAGCATCACCCTTCTCTTCTGAACAATCCATTACGCTTACCTTCACCCCCTTCACTTCTTCTTCTTCTTCATTTCCTTTTCCCTATCTCCTCTCGGTTTCTTCTCTTCCACTCTCTTGGTAAAAATACGATCGAGCCTGCGGTAGTGCATAAAGGAAGACCTCTCCTCCTTCAATCAAAGCAGAGGATCCGGTAAGAATCTCTCCTTTCTTCCCTGTTATCATCTTTGATTTCTTAGATCCCTCGGTTTTGCTTCATTAACGCATACCCTGTAACCCCGCTTTGCATATAGCATTGTCGGCTTACACTATGCAACATCAAGGGAACGATCGATTCCGACCTATTTTTAGTTTTCCTTTAAATATTTTGTGGTTTCCTTTATGATTTCAGTCCATAATCATTCTTTTTTTTGACCTTATTTGATTTTCTATTATTGTTCCAATTTCCCATCTATTCTGGTTCTAATTAGCATTTGCCTCCCTTCTTTGAATTCTTTCTTTTCCCGTTTTTTTTTACTTTTAATTTCTGCCTGACACTATTTTGATTTGTTTAGATCCTTTTTTTTCTTTTGTTTGGATCCTGTTTCGGATCATATTTTGCTTTTTAATAATTTTCTTCTTGTTTTACTTTTATTTGGATTTTTATCTGTTTTTCTGATTCCCATTTTGGTTCCGGTTCATTTTGATTCCTAATTGACGGTCTCCGGTTAATTTCCTGTTTATCCTCTGTCGTTTTTTTTTTTTTTTCTTTTGTTCATCGTATATGATTTCTCAATTTCCCCAGAATCTCTGGTTTATATTCCATTTACTGCCTTACGTTGTGCATCATGTTGTCTGTAGCTAAACCAGCGTTAGATTTCATTTTTTTTTATCTGTTGGAAGGTGATAGCCAGATGTCTTTTCATCATCCCTTTTTCACCCAGCTTTAGCTTAACGAAACACAATTCAGAGTGAGAGCTCTGCGATATGGTTCTAGATGGATTGCCTAAAGATACAAAAGATCGTGTCATTAGACTCTGTGGCACAGGAAATAATATGAATTAGATCGTTGTTCTCCTTTCTTTTCCTGCATTTCTTCTTCTTCTTCTCTACATTTCCTTATTGCCTCTTATGTCAATTCTAGCGTCTGTCAATGCCAACATCCAATAAGAGTGAAAGAGAAGAAACTTTACCAGATACCATCTTGATTAGTATCTCTGGCGATGATACATTGGTTTTTAGCATGTTCAAGGAACCGATTCCTCTTATATTTAGTTAGTTTCTGCAAAACAAGTATTTCTATGTATGCTATTACTGACAATTTGACAACTCAAGGCTGTTGGGCTACGCTGAAAGTTCCAGATCTGCTTAAGGTTAAGTGATCTCAAATGATGATGCTGTTAAACTATTTGACCTACTCATAATCTGTGCTTAATCTATATTGGCAGCAACCTAGTCACGACCAGGAGGTAAATTTTCTTGTTCTCATAGATCCTATTCCTAGGAATCTATGCATTAGCTTTACTTATAAGTTAGTTATTTTGGGTCGTTAGTAGCCACTTTTGTTATGTATTGAACTCTCATTTGTTCTAACGTTTTCAGGTTGAAGAACCTGTATTCAAACTGTGAGGAAGCTCAGTGGCCATCGTATGCAATGAATAATCAGGATAACAATCTTGATCTGAGAAACAATCCCAGGAGTGTTGGGTACCAAGCACAGTGCACTCTGAAGCGTATGCTGATGTTGGAATCTTTTCAAAATAATTTCTGCAATCTACTATTCTAAAGGCCATATCCTGTTGCTCATCGCAAGGTAGGATTAAATGAACATTTCCTGCTAAATTAAGTGTTGAGATACCATGATCTCCATGTTTTCTTTCTTTTCTTGGTTATGTATTTTCATTGGCAGATGATTGTGCAGGTTTTGTTTTAGGTGCTCTATGTACAAGTTTATCCAGGTTTTGAGTAGTGTCTGATATTTGAAATTCGTTTGCTACTTTTATATGCAGAAATTTCTGAAATAGTTGGATCCTTCCAGCTTGTCAAGAGCATTGGTGGCCCGTTCCACCTTTGCTTATACATTGTTTATATCATATTTAGCTCCCATCTTGTTTGCAGAATATTGGGTTCATTTTTCTTTCTTTTATATGGGTCTCAGTCAAAATCAGGACCTCTAACTCGTTGCATACCAGTGAGTATCACCCTATTTGTATATTTACACATCAGTGACCACCCTACATTTCATTCCAACGCTGGGGTCATCTTTGCATCAGAAGAAGTCCGAACCTTGGTGGGAGGTTGTCATGACGCTCGAGAGGTTTAAACTTCATGTACAACTTGGGATGCTAACCTCAGTTGCTATCGACAATCTGAGATTGAAGAAATGGCCACCATGCAAAATAATTTCTGATGAATGTGTTTTTTATACCCATTGATAGTTCCTGTAATGCATTTCTTATGCAGCTTCATTTTTTTTCTGCAAAATTCTGATCATTGGAGATTAGATCCTCTTTTGAGTCGCTAGCATCTAAATTTCATCTTATGATATTTTCTGAAAATCTGGAGATTCGTGGGAATGTTAAAAGGGGAAGTAAGCTCCACTAGAAGGGCTGGCGACAGACCTGTGTAAGGTTCAGCTCATGGATAGAAACTTGCGAGAAATGATTTGGGGACTAAAAAGATGGCGTGGCTGGGCTTGATCGAATACCAGAGGAAGCCTATATATATGTTGTTTGTTGTCAGCAATCTTAGGGCATTCGTGGTGAATGTGATTGGAATTTACTTGGGCGAAAAGATTGAATTAGCTCAAATATGTTAACAGTTCAGTTTTTACTATTCATGAAGATCATGGTCCTGTGATATTGACACCTCTTAGACACTATCACCGCCACACACCTCACCTTCAATCTTTATATCATTTGTCAAATTGCATCATGCATGTTTATCACAACACTTAGCACTTTCCTCACCACCTAACTCCTGTTAGGCACCCCTCCCACCATGTATAGAATAGCTGAGTTAGAAGCACCTACAACCTTCACTACATTCCATCCATACACATGCACCTTGCTGCACACTGTCATCCACCTTCGTATTTCTGCAAACTGTCACTGCTTACATTCATTTTATTTTCAGCAACCTCAGCTACATTCTTCATTTGCATGTAGTAGCATCACCACCCCTGTCATACACTGTGCACAGTGCTGTCTCATTCTAGCACCAGCCACAGTCATGACTGCTACAACACCCACAGCTGCTCCCCTTCCTACGGTGGCTGTGCCAAAGCTTTTCAATATCAACAGCCTTCTGCAAGTGGTCCTGTCTATCTCCACAGCCGTTTGCCCCCCAACCCTTAGCATCAGCTGTACAATTAACAACTACCCTTCACTGCATAATAATATAACCTTCCACTTCGTAGCCATCATGCAATATCCAGTAATTCTTTCCCTACACTTGCATCTCTTGCCATAGTTCCCAACTGCAGTTACTTGCATTATTCATTCTCACTGCATCTTTTTATATCCCTTCATTTAGCATATGCATTTTATCTAGAATACCCCTCTTCACTAACATAAGCATGCCAGGTAGGGAAGGTCTATGGAATTTTTCCTTTTATGAGCATATCACTTATATATATGTATATATATATATATATATATATATATATATATATATATATATATATATATATATTTGAGCATTTCATTTGGCATATATACTCCTTATTTAACATGGGCATTTTAGCATAAACGTAGCATTTTCCATTCTCCTCTATATTTTGTAAATTCCACATTTGGCTAACCCTGTTTTGCAGGAGTTCTGAAAAATTTTGATTTACCTCTTGGATTAGGATTTTATCATTTCAATTTCAATTTTTGTAATAATCAGATATTAATGAGAATCTTATCTTTTCAAGCATAGATTAGAATGTATGAGCATATAAATTATCTGTTTCATATCTTTTTCATCTTATTTCCCAAGAATTCACAAATGGGCACACGAATGGCCCGTACACCATTTTATAAAAGGTGATTAATCCTAAGTTGATGATTTACATCAATGGCCATAGTCAGGATGTGAACAAGACTTAGGATTTTCATCTTATATGGAATAACACTGGATCCACACTGGATCCTTTTCAAAATTCATCATTATTTCTTTAAATATTTTCCTCTTTTATCAGAGTTTAGTTTAAAATTAATTCAATACATATATCAATGGCCATAGTCAGGATATATTGAGAGTTAATTTCATTTTAAACTCTATAAAAGCACCAAAATATGTTTTATTCTTTACCTGAATTTAAATATGATTATTTTATAATACATTCAATGACCATAATTAGGGATGTATTATACCTTCAATCTTATTTACATTCATTTAAAGAATAAAATATGATTTTCAAATCCAATTTCACATTCTTTAAATTCATTCATCATTTAGGATAAAATTGCATCATATTTTCAAACATTCTTTTTTCAAAAATCCAAGTGGTTTTGAGTATCTTCTTAAAATCAATCCTTATTTGTAGGTTCAAATTCAAATTCTATCTCATTTTCAACTTTCAAAATTCGATTTCAATGTCCCAATTAACTTTGAAATTTCAAATTCATGTTATATTCAAAACTTCAATTTCCAAATCAAAATTCAAACTTCAAAGTTCAATTTAAACTTTGAAGTTTCTGATTCATCTTTTGATTCAAAATCAAGTTTATTTTCTTATCTTCAAATCCAAAATCCAAGTTTGAGATTGATTCTGAATCTCAAAATTTGACTCTTCCTAAATTTTAAATTCAATCTGGGTTTTCAAAACCCAGACCCATCTTCAAAAGTCCCATTTTGGACTTTCAAAATCCAAATCTAAAGTTAGAACCCAATCCCAACTTGGATCCAGATTTCCAAATACAATCTCCACTTTTGGATCTCAGATCTTGGATCCAGAATTCAATTTCATCTCGGATTCCAGATCTTAGATCCAAAATCCATTTTAGGGTCCAGAATCCAACTCCATCTAGGATCTCAGACTTCAGATCCAAATTCCATTTAGGATCCAGAATTCAATTCCATCTCGGATCTCAGACCTCAGATCCAAATTCCATCCCAGATTTTGGATCCAATTCTATCTTGGATCTCGGATTTCAGATCCAATTTTCAGTTAGGATTCTAGGTCCAGAATTCAACTTCATCATGGATCTCAGATTTTAGATCCAATTCCCATTTAGGGTTCTAGATCTAGAATTCAATTACATCTTGGATCTCAGACTTCAGATCCAATTCTATTTAGTGTCCTAGAATTCAACTTCATCTTGGATCTCAGACAACAGATCCAAAACCATTTAGGATGCCAGATTTCAAATCTAAATCTATCTTTGATTCCCAGAAACCAAAATCCACTTTCAAAACACATCTGGCCTTCTTGAAACAATTTCTATCTTCAAACTCAATTCGGATTTCTCAAATCTCATTCTGATCTCAAATGTCAAATAAAGAATTCAATTCCATTCCAAAATTCATCTCCTCTCCTAAATCTAGATTCAAAAATCCAAATTCTGACTTTGAAATTTCCTTTCCTTTGCTTTTATCTCAACTTCAAATCATTCTTCTCAAAGTCCAAATTTATCTTCCCAAAACTCTGATTATTTCAAAAGACTTAGAACTTTAAATCTCAAGTTCTAAGTTAGAAACCATTTCTTCACTCTATTATCAAATTCATCTCAGAAATACTTGGAGATTTTTCAAACCATCTTTCAAAAAGAGCATACATCCTTGCATTTGCACAAGCATGATTCTTTGTGCATTTAGATTTTGGATAAATTCTTAGATAATGTTTTAGTGAAGCAAAAATGCATAAATTCGATCCTTGGTTCGATTACCCCTGGTAAAGGCGCCATGAACGGTCGAACCTCGTACCGACGAGCGAATCCCGTCTCCCGATTTTCTCGCAAACATTTCAAAAATGGAGGCAAGTAATCTTTTAAAATCTTTTCAAAATGAAGGTCAAGTGAGACCTTCGCAGAAGAGTTCCTCTCTCTCTTCTTTCTTTTCTTTTCTGTCTTTTATTTTCTCCCTTCAAAAGGGAAGAAATAGGGATTAGAAAGGAAAAGGGAAAGAAGAGAGAATACCTAGAGAGAAAATTTTTTGCGATGACTACAGTTTTGGCGACCGAGATGGGACACGTCTCCGTCCGGTCAAATTTGTGCCTTTTTGCTTTGCTCTAATATTATCTAAATCTTCATTCTGTAAATGTCAGCTTCATTTCCATGCAAACCTTAGGAGCCTAGACTCTGTCCTAGCTGACATCATTGCATATAAGATTTAAGTATGGTTTGGTAGGACCATATTGAGGGGATTATTCCATGTTCACATTAGACTTAGGTCTGAAATACAACTCTCCTTAATTTTAGGGATTGAATGTAAACAATGTATGCAAGTGTATGTTTCTTTTCATTTAAATCTATCGCTTTAGGACTTGCATTAGAGACATCTGATTTCTTGCATGGTGAACATGTTTTTGAAAACCTCCCTACCTATATTGTCCCGGTCTTCACGTTGTTGGGCTGTCTCACTGAACCATAGTTCGGGAGAGAGCCTCACAACTGGACCACTTATTTGGGTTCGCGCCCTCCTACCACGTACCTAAGGGCCATAGTCCAAGGTATATCAGTAGGTGTTCAAGGATGTTGGGAAGCCATTACCTTAGAACCGGAGAAATACTTCTATGCCACGTACTTCGAGCCTCGACTTGAGTATATCGGCGTATCTTGATTGGAATCAGATGATCTGAACCTTAGAGTTAGGATTAAGGTCCTACGAGCCTTCTTCAAATATAGCATTTAGAGTCAGCTTCTAGGGAGTGCTATTCTGTGCATCGTTGCTTGTATAATTTGATTCTTTTGTAGATGTTATCTTGTAAAATCTTATTGCAAAACCCTGGATATTTGTTTCAAAATTTCTTCTATTTCTCAAAAATCCAGGATTGTATATTTCTCATTTCTTTATTCTTTCATTTCTTAAACTCTGGACCTGTCTTTTCTGTCTTTCAAAAAGGTTCAGGCGTATTTCCTTTCTTCTGATTTATTTAAATTCTTTTGATCCTGCCTGCAACTTTTCAAAATATTCAGGTCTTGTCATCCATTTTCAAAAATATGTCTTTTAAATTCTATCTTCCCATCCAAGATCCCTTTTTATCAAAGCGATCTCTTCTGAGAACCTTTTAAATATCTCCTTTATCATTTCTTTTTCCCAAAAAACTCCTCGAGTTTTAATCCTTCCTTTATTCTACAGAGAGCACATCAACATGGTTCAAACGAGAGCAGGAAGAAGGGCAGCTCAACAACACAATGACAGTGAAGTGGAGGAAGTAAACTCTCCCTGACTATCCCGAAAACATGATTCAGATGAGAATGGTGTCGATCCAGCAATGTACAAGATCTTTTAAAAGATGATGGCAAAAATGATGTCCGAACAAGCTGGGGCAGATTCAAAGAAAACATCCTCTAAGAACAAGATCAAGATAAAGCCAGTAAAGAAGCATGTCAGGATCAACAAGAGGAGGGTCCAGCAGGACAACACATCTGAGGGTACAGAATCGGCAGACGAGGACTCCAAAGAAGAGCAGTTTGTATTCATCCCAAAACATCTGCGACAGCCCAAGAAGATGACAGAAGAGCCCGAATCAGTCAACAAGCCTAAAGATGGGGTCCCGGCAGAAGATTCAATTCAAGTATTGACGAAGATGGTCAAAGATCTGCAGATTCGAGATAAAGGAAAAAAAGTGTACACTAGACAAGATTTCTACCTCGGTCTAGATGGGGACAGTAGCTTGGAAGATCTCCCCCGAAAGTTTATTAAGTTCAATGGGTCCAGCAACCCAAAGGCTCATCTTGCAATGTTTTTCGCAGAATGTGCCAGATTCAGTGAAGACAATCGGGCCCTCTTCTTGTGCTTTCCTTGCAGTTTAGAAGGCGTAGCAGCAAAATGGTACGCAGAGCATATCAACCTCGTCGAGCTGCAAGATTTTGATAAAGTTGTTAATCTGTTCGTGGAATGGTTCATGTTCAACACTGAGGCACTGCCAACCCTCAATCACTTATACAATCTGAAACAAGAAGATAAGAAAAAGGCCGTAGACTTCATTCGGAGGTGGAGAGATACCTGCAACAAGATGAGAACCCCCATTTCAGAAGAGAACGCGCTCCAAGTTATCTTGAACAATTTTTCTCAGCCTCTCAGAAGCCTTATTTCCACCTACCCATCAAAATCATTCATAGAGCTTATTGAACGAGCTGAGTGGCGCGAGATGGAGATGGACAATGGGAATTATGAGGGCATCACTCTCGTCAAAAGCGGTCAAGACCTCAAAAAGAAAGCAAATTATACCTTCTCAGCTAACTCTGGGGGCAGTAGCAGCAAGGATAGCAAAAACAAGCAGACCGGTCAGCGAGAGGAACCCTTCAAACAGAATGACAAGCCAGTTCTGGCCAAGCAGAAGGAGAAGATAAAACATGAAGGATGGGGTTATGATCGCCAATTCACTGCTCTTGAACAGTCCCTCGAGCAGGTTTTGGAGTATATGTTGAGCAAAGATATGATTAAACTCTCGAGAGTTGCTGATCCTTCGGTCTCCCTGGGAAAATGGAAGCACAAGTTCTGCAAGTTTCATCGAGCAGTGGGGCACGACACATAGCACTGCTTCGTCCTAAAGAACATCATCCAGGACTGCATCGATAAAAACCTTCTGATAGAGGATGAAGATGAAGAGCAGCCCGCCGTCCTGACCAAGCCTTTCCCAGATCATCCAAAAAACCGATGATACTAGAGTCTTTCTACTTTCCTCCATTTTATTTACCAACCATCTTCTAAGGGCAAGTCAGCCCGAGTCTTTTGTGACCTTTTGGTAAAAAATGCTTGTAAATATTTCAGTCTTTGCTATCAGTTTTGCTTATAAAGGAGAATGTTGATTTCCTCTATATCTTTGTGTTTAATTCTTATTTCTTTCACCATATTGGGACATCTTTTATGGTTAAAATTACATTTTCAAAATATTCTTTTGTCATCAAATTCCCATTCTTTTCAGGATGAGGGGCAATCCCGACAATCATCCATGAGAGAAATGATATTACCTATGAGGGTTTTTTAAAATCATAAAATTCAAAAAAAATTCTGCAAAATCTTCATCATAAAGTTCAAAATTTTGATCCAATCTTTTTTAAAAATCAACCAGCGTGTTGATCCTCCTTTGCAAAAATCGATTTCAAACCATTGTTTTCAAAGAATCGACCCTCATGATGATCTCTCTTCAAAATCAACCCTCGTGTTGATTCTTCTTGAAAGATCAACTCTCGTAGTGATCATTCTTCAAAATCAACCTCACAGTTGATCCTCATTCCAAAAATGGCTTTTTTCATAAACATTCTCATCTCATTTTAAAGATCCCACATGCAGGCAGGATCAAACAAATTCTTTTTCTCAACCAAACTCTTTCATTTGTCAATTTTTTTCAATTTTTATTCACCTTTATCAATTTTGTCAATTTTATTGATTCTTCATTAATTTTATTAATTTTTCTTGTCAATTTTTTTTCTTTACCCTTTCAGGTTAAAGGATAAACCTGATGCCTCTTTCCCATGAGGTGTTCCTTTGTCCTTTTTCTTCCCGCTCAGGTTAAAAGATAAACTTGAACCTCATCCCACGAGATCCTTCTTCCTTCAGGATAAGGGATGATCCTGAAGTCTTTTTTTCATCGTCCTCCGAGTATCCTCAATTTTTCCATCAATTTTTATCAATTTTACCAGATCTTTGTCAATCTTTGTCAATTCTTTATTAAATCTAGTTCTTTATCAATTTTATTGATTCTTTATCATTTGTTATCAATTCTTTTAATTCTTTATCAACCTTTTATCAAATTTTGTCAATTTTGTCAATTTTATTCTTTTTTCCTTTCAGGTTAAGGGATAAACCTGAATCATGTTCCATTTTCATCAATTCTTAATTTTCTTTCTATCTTTTCCTTTTAAGATCCGGGTTCCGACTCGGGTCTTCCTTTTATCTTTTCTTTTGAAGTTTCGAGTTCCGACTCGGGCTTCCCTTTGGTTTTGATTGGACCAATCATTTTCTTTTATCTTTTATGTTTTCCTTTTAAAGATTCGGGTTCCGACTCGGGTCTTCCTTTTATCTTTTCTTTTAAAGTTTCGAGTTCCGACTCGGGCTTCCCTTTGGTTCTAATGCTCGCATTGAACCAATCGTTTTCTTTAAAAATTCGAGTTCCAAAACTCGGGTTTTCTTTTATCTTTTCCTTTTAAGATTTGGGTTCCGACTCGGGTCTTACTTTTTTCGTTTGAAGTTTCGAGTTTCGACTCGGACTTCCTTTTGGATCCAATGCTCGTGTTGGAACCAATCGTTGCGTCGAAAATTCAAGTTTTCAAACTCGATTTTCTCTTTTATCTTGAAGATCCAAGTTCTGACTCGGGTTTTTCTCCTTTTTCTTTCATTTGAAGTTCCGAGTTCCGACTCAGACTTCCTTTTAGATCCAATGCTCGTATTTAAACCAATCATTGCTTTGAAAATTCGAGTTTTCTAACTCGATTTTCCCTTTTATCTTTTATCTTGAAGATCCGAGTTCCAACTCAGGTTTTCCCCCTTTTCTTTCGTTTGAGGTTTCGAGTTTTGACTCGGACTTCCTTTTGGATCCAATGCTCATGTTGGAACCAATCGTTGCATCGAAAATTCGAGTTTTCCAACTCATTTTTCTCTTTTCTCTTTTCTCTTTTATCTTTTATCTTGAAGATCCGGGTTTCGACTCGGGTTTTCCCCTTTATATGTTCCATCTTCTTGAATATCCGAATTCAGGTTTATTCTCTTCAAAATTTTTTCTTTCCCCTTCAGGTTAAGGGATAAACCTGAGTCTTCCCGTTCAAGATAAGGGATAATCTTGAAACCATTCATAGAAGCAGCTCAACCTTCTATAATGGTCCTTCATCAAATCCAATTCTCATATTGGTCCTTCCAAATCCAGTCTAACACTGATCCTTCATCAAAATCCTTCAAAATGCCAGTTTCATAAATTGGTCCTTCAAAATTCCAGTTTCACACTGGTCCTTCAAAATTCCAATGTTTACATTGGTCCTTCAAAATTCCAATTTTCTCAAATTGGTCCTTCAAAATTCCAGTTTTACATTGGTCCTTCAAAATTCCAATGTTTGCATTGGTCCTTCCAAATTCCATTTTTTCAAATTGGTCCTTCAAAATTTCAGTTTTACACTGGTCCTTCAAAATTCCAATGTTTACATTGGTCCTTCAAAATTCCGATTTTCTCAAACTGGTCCTTCAAAATTTCAGTTTTACACTGGTCCTTCAAAATTCCAATGTTTACATTGGTCCTTCAAAATTCCAATTTTCTCAAATTGGTCCTTCAAAATTCCAGTTTTACACTGGTCCTTCAAAATTCCAATGTTTGCATTGGTCCTTCTAAATTCCAATTTTTCAAATTGGTCCTTCAAAAATTCCAGTTTTACACTGGTCCTTCAAAATTCCAATGTTTACATTGGTCCTTCAAAATTCCAATTTTCTCAAATTGGTCCTTCAAAATTCCAATGTTTGCATTGGTCCTTCCAAATTCCAATTTTTCAAATTGGTCCTTCAAAAATTCCAGTTTTACACTGGTCCTTCAAAATTCCAATGTTTACATTGGTCCTTCAAAATTCCAATTTTCTAAAATTGGTCCTTCAAAATTCCAGTTTTACACGTGTCCTTCAAAATTCCAATGTTTACATTGGTCCTTCAAAATTCCAATTTTCTCAAATTGGTCCTTCAAAATTCTAGTCTTACACTGGTCCTTCAAAATTCCAATGTTTACATTGGTCCTTTAAAATTCCAATTTTCTCAAATTGGTCCTTCAAAATTCTAGTTTTACACTGGTCCTTCAAAATTCCAATGTTTACATTGGTCCTTCCAAAATTCCAATTTCATAAATTTGTCCTTCAAAGTTCCAGTTTTACACTAGTCCTTCAAAACTCCAATCCTTCAAAAATTCCAATGTGTACATTGGTCCTTCGAATTTTCAATTTTCTCAAAATTAACCCTTCAAATTTCCAAATTTTCAAATTCATCCTTCAAATTTCAGTTTAACACTGGTCCTTTACCAAAATCTTTTTACCAAAAATTCCTTTACCAAGATCCTTCTCAAATTCCAGTTTAACACTGGTCCTTTAGCAAATTCTTCTACCAAATCCTTTTACCAAGATTCTTTTCCAAAATTCCTTACTTAAACCCATTTTTTAAGTTAGTCCTGCCAAATTCAGTTCTTATCGATCGAATTTTCCAATCCTTACATTATTTCTCCAAAATGTCAGCTCGAGGTCCTATCAAATTCTATATTGAATGATTATTTCACCAAGGATTCTCGAAAACTTTGCCAATCTGCTAAAAATGTGTTGATTCCAATATTTTATTGCACATAAGAATCACCTCAGATTACCTCTAGTATTCTTTTCAAAAGGGTGAAGCTTTTTGCGAAAATGAGTAAAATTCAAATCTTCTCTCTGTTGGTCAACCAGAGGATGTGAGAAAGATCTTTGGTATGATTAGCGAAAGAAATATTCAATGATGTTGAAAAGCCGGAAGCGAATCAATATTGATCATAGCCATGACACATGTTTTAAGTTGATTTTCTGGCAATCAGGCAGTAGAAATACCCTGAGCGATAAAAAGAATCCACTCAATTCATATCTCCTTATCCATACATTTAAGCTTCAATCAAATATCCACAAAGGGGATCTCTCAATTATCGTCAAGATGAAAACAAATATACGAGTTTAACCCCCGGGGCCAAAGAAGATTTGGATCATCTCCGAGATGAAGGAGTTTGTGATGGATCCTTCCAAGGAACGTTCAGATCACCGTGAAGATGAAGGCGACTGCGCTGAACCTTCCGACAAACCCTAAAAGATATTTGATTGCCGCTATCATCTAGAGATTTTTAACCAATAAGCCAATATCACCAATATAATTCCTGAAGAAAAAGAAGGATCGGAGCATCTCCAAAATGAAGGAGCTTGTGACATACCCTTCCCCGAAGAAAAAAAGAAAAGCCAGGATATCTCTAAAATGAAAGATGATGTAATGAACTTCCCCCAAAAAACCCAAGAAAGCTTAATGTCTCAGACAGAGTGCCAAAAAGATCATTATGGAAAAAGCCTCAGGATATCAAACTGCCAAAAATTGCCAGAAATAATCTTTTCTTATGCGAAATCCTTTCATCAATGTCTTTTCACTACTCGCTTTTATGAAATTAAGAGCATCTCTTCTCTATTTATGTCAAGGAAATGGATAACTTCCTTGAAGAAACTCAACAACTTGAAAGTTGAATTTGACTCTGAAATCCAGAAAGTTAGCCTCATTTTGGAGGAAATACTCTAAGTAAAAAGAGGGAATATCATTCGCACATACGTGCACACTTTCAAGCATTTGAATCAACTACAATTTCATCTTATTGACAAAATTTTCTGGTTATCCAAAAATGAAGTAAATGCTCAATATCTATTTTGATGCAACCTAACATTGTTTATATTAAAAAAAAAAAAGAGTTACCTCATTCTGGTGAGATGTTTCTCCCAGTCCCATCATGGTTTTCCCCATCAAGGAAGCCATGCTTTGTATATCCATTTCAAATAAAGATTATACCTAAACCTCGTCTCACGAGGTAGTTTTCAAAATGTCCCATCCAGTTTAAGGGTTAAACCTGTGTCTTTTAAAAAATTCTTATCTTTGTCTCAGCCGTGAGACTTCTTCAAAAATCTCTCCTTTTACCATTTTGGGATAATCATCCCAAAATCCCATCATGATTTTCTCATTTCCTTCTGTCAAAATTATTTTCATTTCTCGAGGATTTCCTTTTCTTCCCAAAACCTTTCAGAGTAAGGTATAAAACCTGAAAAATAAAAGCTTTTTAAAGCCAATTCTTCCACACCCAGTTCAGACCTTCTGACTGGGGCATTTTTTTAGAAATTTTGGCGTGTCTTCTTGTTCTCGTCGCGAAATTTTTCCCTCGTCTTCCCTTCCCCGCGGAAGAGAAAAAGAGGAAACGCTTTCGCGCTTCAAACTTGACCGGATTTTGGAAATTGTTTTGAAATACTCGCCTCCGTTTTGAAAATTGTGGGAAAATCCATGGGATGGGGCTCGACCTGTCGGTACGAGGTTCGACCGTTCCTGCCGCCTTTAACAGGGGTAATCGAACCAAGGACCAAAATTGTGCTTGACTTAGTAAGATCATCGAAATTATGTTCTATCCTAAATGCACAAAGAATTCAGGCATGTGCTATGAGAATTTTGTAAAATGCATCTTGGAAAAACATGATGTATGCTTGGAAAATATTTGGAGTTGAAAAGAATCTCTCAGGAAAGAGTTCAATTTCTCAGGAAACTCATATAAAAAGGGTTTTTGAAAACATGAGAAAGCTTATAAAGATGTGATAAAATCAGGAATAGTTGAAAATCTTGGGAAAATGAGAGTGATTCTTGAGAAAAGATGAACCTTTTGAAAAGGGAAACACTTCTTAGGAAAACTTGGACTTTGAGAGTTTTCTTAGGAAAATGATGGAAGATTTATAGGAAAACTCATTGGAGAAGGAAATTCAAAACTTGGGGAATCGAAATCCTGGGAATTTTACCTTTTGAAATACTTGGAAATCGATTTTGGATCTTGGAGAAAGATTGGAAAACTCTTTTGAATCTCTTAAGAAAATATCATTTTCCAGGGAAAACTGTGGAGAAACTTGTCTTTGGAAAACCGATTTTGAAAAATCCTTAGAATTTCTTGAGAAATCGATTTCTTGAGAATGAAGTTTTCTTGAGAAAATCTTGAGAAAATCAATGATTTCATGATGCAAATGACATGAGTGAATGAATGCACTTTGAGAAGATTTTCTGAGAAATTGGTTGAAAAATGTGCATTAAGTCCAAATAAATCGTTTACATATTCTGACTGTGGCCATGAATATGTTCAGAATTTAGTTGATTTGATGCACATGATTTTGAAAACTTCAGAAATATGATGTGCATTTTAAGATAGCCTAAGAGTGTAGGCTCAATGTGACTAGTAGAAAGATGACAGATCTGGGTCTCGTCCATATTCCGACTAGGGCCGTAAATATGGATCCCACCGAGTCCGTCAACTCCCTAAGAGTTGGTGCACGTGCCATTCGTGAACATCCATAGTGCTTTTGAAATAAGATGTATGCATCACATAAGCAGGATATTTGCATAAATTCAAACTATATGATATGCATCCTAGTCTAAGCAAGAAATTAACTCTCTTATTCCAAAATTTACATTATTACATCACTAAATAAAGGAAATAAAAGAAATTTGCAGACTTCAGCTCCTTCTTTTGAATGTCCCTGCCAAACTTGAAATAAGGTTAGCTCAAATATGTGGGTTTTTCCAAGATTTTCCAATAATATTATGAAATTATTGGACTTAATTGGATATAAACCTTATTCTCATGCTTCCTTGATATTTTGAAATGATAAAAATGCTAGAAATTCAGTAGAAAACAATTTGAAATTCGGAATTGAGGTTAAAATGACCAAAATACCCCTAAAATTAAAGTTACACCTTTAAAATCAGGGTTCTTTGAAGGAAAACTAGGTAAAATCGAGATTTCGAAATTCAAATTGAATCCAATGATGATAAAATTCAGTATGAGGCATGATGACATGCTGCTAAACCCATTATGACTGTAAAATCAGAATTTGACATTTTGAAATTTAGCCAAAATAGCGAATTTCGCTTGTTTTTCGCTTGGATCTGGGTCCTGCGGGACCCTGTTTTGGTATTATGGCTAATCCGAACCTCAAATGGATTCCAAATTGCACCAAATTCGGTATGAAGCATCTACTTACTCTGATAAACAACCTAGAATGCTAAAAAGCCTGAAATGATGTGATTTAAATGCTAAAATTTAAAGAAAGTCTTAAAATGGTGGATTTTGCATATGGATCCGAACCAAATGCAATGCCTAATATGATAATGCAAGATTTACACCATGTAAACTTCTGATATTTTGCAGACTGCTAAAAGACCCGAAATGGAACATTTTTGGTTTTTACAGTCTCGGGATTTGAGCCATGGTGAGTTCAATAACAGGGATTTAGTTCTGACAGAGGTAAAAATCACCCTAATCTGATGTAAAATGCTAAACAAATATAAAACTGCCATGGAAATTTATGCAATTAATCAGAGATATGCACGACACCTACATGAACAACTTTCATGTTTATGTCTTTGGCATTTGATCAACGGAAACACATATAAAAATATAACTATTTCTGCCTAAACTAACAGAACAGACAAATGTAGCAAAACAAGGAACTGACAAGAAAAATCCGAATCAAGGGTCAACACTGTTCTAAAAATTACAGGGTTTCAGATGCAAACAGAGGACATCTTGGACACCACTTTCATTTTTTACAGTTTCGGATTTGGAGAAACACACAAAGATAAACCATCGCCCTAAGTTGATCCAATATCTCAGAGGCCCAAATTAGGCTCTGACACGTGTCCCGAACTCTCTGATTTTTGTCAGATATAAAAAAAATCATAAAAATCTGAAAAAATCATATTAAAAACGATACATTCTCCCGCGTTCATAACATTTTTCTGATCGAAAATCGGATCTTCCATGAGGGATATCTCGATTTTACAAGTCAGAAAATGATTTTCAAAACGTATCCAAGGTAACAAAACCCGACTTGCCATTTTGAATGTTTACCACAGTAAACAAATTCAAATGGCTTTGAATTTTTGGAAAAATTGTAGGGACACCTAAGGGCGCATTTAATGATTTTTTTGGGATTTTTAATAAAAAACAAATGCATGAAATGACGTGTGGACTGACTGACAAAAACAGAGACCTACTGAAAATAAGCAGAATTGAAATAAAGGCTAAATTAATCCTAATTAATTCATGAAATATGCTAAATGAATGAAATAAAATACAAATTAAACCTAGCTAACTATATGAATGTTAAAAATCATCAAGGAAGCATAACAAAACATTTTTATATATGTCGTTTTATGAGAATAGCTCAATCCATCCCTCGGATGAGCTCTTTCTTCAAACGACTCCCGATTCGGATTATAGAATCACATCAAGGGGAAAAGAAGTGCACCTTGTTTCGTTACGCAGCGTAGGAGCTCTTGAAAGGGGCGGCTATCACGAACTTTCTTCGTTCTTCACTCCGGGCTTCAGATGGTTCACAAAAATCGACCTCTGTTGGAATCGAATTGGCCACAGCACGAGCTCTACTCCACCTTCTTCAATGCGCCAAAGGGGGCACGATTTCCACAGTTCAAAATCTGATTTTAGGAAGGCTAGGTCAGATTTTCCAAGTTCACCAGAGCTAAAAAAAAAATCCTTTAGGCTGGGCGTGAACCCTTGTTTTTATAAATTTTCTAAAAATTTTTGAAATTCAAACAGGCTCGATCTGAGCCCTTCATGTGGCGCCATCTCAGGGGGTGCCATCTGAGGGGTTTGAAATTCGAATTTGTCTTTTGCAGGGAGCCCTCAGGTGGCTTCACCTCAAAAGGTGTTTTAATTTTTGAGAAAAATAAAAAAATGGAAATTTTGTGGGTGAGACACCTCAGCAGGGGGGATTTGGAATTTTTCAAAAGTTTGCTTGATTCTCTCTGCAGGGAACTCCCAGAAGGCGCCACCTCAAAGGGTGCTCTCTTGGAGTTTGAATTTCAAATTCACTTTTTGTAGGGAGTCCTTAGGTGGCGCCACCTCATGGTGGGCTACCTTTATTAAAAATAAAATAAAAAATAAAAAAAATGAAGCCAAGTGGAGTCCTGGAATGGTGCTACCTCAAAAGGTGTTTGACACATGTCAGAAGGACAGAACAGTGGGCTCAGAAGGCGCCACCTCAGAGGAATTTGAATTTTGCTTTTTCTGGTGAAAGAGGATCTGGACATGTGGCAGTCCAGGATGGTTCCAAGTGTCAGCCTGCTGGAGTGGTTCTTCAGATGGCGCCACCTCAGAGGAGACTTCGAATTTCAAATGGAGGTTGGCCCTGGAGGAATGGAGGATGGACATGTGGCGCCACTTCAGGGCGGCTCCTACAATGCCATGTGGCAAGAGGGAGGAAAAGGAGGGAAAGGACATGTGGCGCCACCTCAGGCCATCTGGAAAAATCAAAGCTCAGGATTTTCGCCACCTAATGCCTTGTTTGAATTTTGAATGGTTTGCTTTTTCTGAAGAAAGCCAGGAGTGACATGTGTCTCCTACTTCTCTGAAAGAAGTAGGGAGAAGACATGTGTCCTCTACTTTTTCTGAAAGAAGCAGAGAATGACACATGGCAGAGGGGAGAGAAGGTGGGCCAGGCCATGTGGCGCCATCTCAGACAACCTGGAAAAGGTAGAATTTCAGGATTTGCGCCACCTATGAGGAGTTTTGAACTTTTGAATTCTAGTTTTTCTGAAGAAAGCAGAAAACGACACATGGCGTCTACTTTTTCTGAGGAAATGAGAGCTTGCCACGTTCCTCTGCAGGAGACACTCCAGATGGCGCCACCTCAGAGGAGACAAGCCTACCTTTTCTGTAGGAATTTAGGAGTGACACATGTCTCCTACTTTTTTGAGAAAAGTAGGGAGAGACATGTGTCAGGCTACTTTTCTAGAAGGAGGGAGAGGTTGACACGTGTCCTCTGCAGGAGACACACTTCAAGTGGCGCCACCTCAGAGGAGACAAGCTCCACTTTTTCTAGATAGGACAACCTATGACACTTGGCATCTCTTGGTAGTCTTGGAATGACACATGGCGCAGGATGGATAGGGTGACACATGGCAGATAAAATGGGATGACATGTGGCGGCTTCTTAAGGTAGCCCCACACTGACACTTGGCATGGAAATGGGAGGAGAGAGAAATGACAAGTAGCACCAATCCAAGGGACAAGGCTCCTATATTTTTGGGTTTTTTCAAAATTTAAATTTTTCAAAAGAAAAGCTTGTGTGACACCACCTCAATGTGGGTCCCACATTGCTTCTTTATTGAAATAAGGATAAAACCACAACTTCTTTTTGGAATTTTCATAAAATCTGGACTAATGGGCAAAACAGGAATTTTGGAAAGAGTTGGCCCTTGTAGGGCGATTTTGTAAAAGGAAGATATTTGAAATTTGTCAAAAACAGCAAAATCTGAGGTGAAGTGACTGAAATCCACATTAAAAACTATCCAGATCGTTTTCCTGAGAAAATATTTTGAAATTCAGAGTCCTGGGGGTAAAATGGGAAAAATTGATAATTTTGATAACCCAGGGTTTTGAAATCAATTTTAAAAAGAGTTGAAATTCTAATCTGGATTGAAAATTTTGAAATCAAGAGTTCTGGACCTCGAAATGACATGCTGTGCAGTGCAGTGATTTGAAATGCTCATGCAATGATATGCAATGTCATGTCTTATGAAATGTAATCTTGAATCAAGACTTGGAGATGTCTGTCTCCTGTCAGGAGTAAAATTTTGAACATCTGAGCTAAAAATAGAGAAATTTTGAGAGTTGCAGATGAAAATTAGACTTTTGCAAGGTCCGAGCTCAGAAAATGACCATTTTGCCCTTCGGCGATTTCAAAAAGGCTGGATGATGATGCTTGGTGAGGATGTCGGAGAGGTGAGTGAAAATTTGGGGTGTTTACAGATGCCCCTCTTTGCTACTAAGCCGGCTCATGGCCGAGCTTAGTGGCAAAGAAAAACACACCAAATTTGGGCTATATAAAAAAAATGCCCCAGTTAGAAGGATCTGACAGGGTGTGAAGGAATTAGCCCGAGGAAGATGGTAGATATGAAGCGAAGAATGAAGAGGAAAGATATGCTCTATGAGAGCGAAGTTCAGGTTTATTCCCTTGACCTGGATGGGACAAAAATACCTCGCATGGAACAAAGCTCAGGTTTGAACCCTTGACCTGATTGGGGAATGGAATATCTCATCGAAATGAGACTTAGGTTCGTACCCTTAACCTGATCGGGCGGAAAATGAAGTACCTCTTTGAATGAGGCTCAGGTTTATACCCTTATCCTGATCGAGCGGACAATGGAATACCTCTTTGATTGAGGCTCAGGTTTGTACCCTTATCCTGATCGGACGGAAAATGAAGTACCTCTTTGAATGAGGCTCAGGTTTATACCCTTATCCTGATCGGGCGGACAATGGAATACCTCTTTGAATGAGGCTCAGGTTTATACCCTTATCCTGATCGGGCGGACAATGGAATACCTCTTTGAATGAGGCTCAGGTTTATACCCTTATCCTGATCGGGCGGACAATGAAATACCTCTTTGATTGAGGCTCAGGTTTGTACCCTTATCCTGATCGGGCGGAAAATGGAATACCTCTTTGAATGAGGCTCAGGTTTGTACCCTTATCCTGATCGGGCGGAAAATGGAATACCTCTTTGATTGAGGCTCAGGTTTATACCCTTATCCTGATCGGGTGGACAATGGAATACCTCTTTGAATGAGGCTCAGGTTTGTACCCTTATCCTGATCGGGCGGAAAATGAAATGGAATCCTCGAAGGAAGAGACCATGATGGAACCTTCGGATTTTGCACAGTAAATCCGACAGAGGTTTTGCAAAAGGAAGGAAAATGGGGTCCCTAAAGCTTGAAAAGGGATTGGTTTTGGGCGTCTCATTGCTGAGACTAAATAGCTTTTGAAATTGCCTTTTGCGGGAAAATGATTGTTGGTTCGACCTCGAACCGAAATGGGACTGTCTATGGTGGGACAGTGGGGACACAGGGAAGTGTGCAAATCTGAGAGTTCATGCTCTCAAAGAAGGGAAGGAATCAAGTCCTTAGGAGGGATTTAAAATTGGTGTCAGGATGCATCGAAAGTGGACATCAAGCTCTCACTTCATGTCAGGATAGCTAGAAAATATTGTCAAAATGTTGGAAATTCTGCTGTTGATTCGAAATTTTTGAAAATGTTGCACATTGTTGCAAAGATATTCCTTCTTTTCTACCTAAAGCATTACCTCCAAACAAGGTTCACTTTGTAGAATCGAGACTTGGAAACCCAAATTGTTTGCAATTTACCTTCTTCAAGGAAGCTATCAATTTCCTTGATATGAACAAGAAAGAGAATTTGATATTATGAAAGCAATTGATGAAAGAATATTGATAATAGAATTTCACAAATTTAAAGAGGATTCTTGATAAATTTGGCAGTTTGATATCCTGAGGGCTTCTCTCATGATAATCTTTCTGCACTCTTTTGGTTCTCTGGGTTTTTGCTACATTCTCCTTTATTTTGGAGATGTTCTGACTCTTTCTCTCTTTCTTTTTCCTCTCTTTCTCTCTTTTGGGAAAAGGGTACGTCACAAACTCCTTCAACTTGGAGATGTTTCGATCCTTCTTGGATGATGGGTTTGGAGATCTTTGGGCGATAGCTAAAATTAAATATCTTTTAGGGATTGTCGAGAGGTCCATCGCATCTGCCTTCATCTCGACTGTGCTTTGGACTTTCCTTGGAAGGACCCGTCACAAACTCCGTCATCTTGGAGATGTTTCGAATCTTCTTTGGCCCTGGGGGTCTACTCGCCTAATTCGCCTTCATCTTGACGACAGGTGAGAGCTCCCTTTTGCGGATATTTAATTGCAGCTTAGGTGATTTTGAGGAAACGGGGCTTGGGTAAACGCTCTCTTTTCTAGCGCTCAGGATATTTCCACTGCCTTGTCTTTACAAGAATAAACCTTAAAGATGCGCCATTGACTGCGATCAATATCGATCATCTACGGCTTTTCAATAACATTGAATCTTCTTTTCTGGCCATATCGAGGATTTATCCTTCATCCTTTTGGTTGGCCAATAGAAAGAATTTGAATTTTGAATCCCTTTTCGCAAAAGCTTCGCTCTTTTGGAAGTAATGCTGAAGGTAAACTGATTAGTGCAATAAAGATTCTGAAATCAACAAATAATTTGACAAATTGACAAAATTTTCTTGAAATCCTTGGTGAAAATGAGTATTTGAAATCCGGCTCAACACATCCGTGACGAAAATTCTCCTCTCTTTTTCCCCAAAAAGAGAGACTCAGGCTTGGCCCTTACCTGAATGGGAATTGGGAAATACTCCTCTCTTCCCTGAAGAGGAGGTGTTTGCAAAACGAACTTTCGAAGAGAAATTGAGCTTTCGTCAAAGCTCCCTAATATTAGGTTTCTCTTATGGAAAGGGGGCCGATAATAGTGAGGTCTGAAAATTGGATCATGAAAGGAACGAGTCCATCACACTCTCCCTGCAAAGAGGGTCCTTCATGATGAAGATGGCCTAGTATGAAATTGGGGGGGGGGGGGGGGGTCACAAGAAAAACGAGTCTCCGTCGAGCCTCTCCCTTAAAAAGGGTTCCTCGTGTGAAATTGAAAATTGTTTTGCAAACGGTTCACAAAGACGCGAGTCCCTTCAAACTCTCCCTAAAAAGGGGCTAAGTGAACGAATTGGATAGCATGCGAAAAGAACGAGCTCCCTCGTGCTCTCCCTAAAAAGGGTCTCTCGCAAGAGAAAATGATTGAAATTGGATATTGAGATTGATTGACCCAAAGGTTGAAATTGGAAATTGAAAAATTGGTTGCTGAAAATTGAATGACCCGAAGGTCGAAATTGGATGACCTGATGGTCGAAATTGAGAATTGATTTGACCAAAAAGGTTGAAATTGTGTGACTCGAAGGTCAAAATTGAGAATTGAGTGACCTAAAGGTCGAAATTGAGAAATGAAGGTCAAAGATTGGAAATTGATTGACCCGAAGGTCGAAATTTGGAAATTGATTGACCCGAAGGTCGAAAATTGGAAATTGATTGACCCGAAGGTCGAAAATTGGAAATTGATTGACCCGAAGGTCGAAAATTGGAAATTGGTTGACCCGCAGGTCGAGAATTGGAAATTGGTAATTGAAATTGAGAATTGGAAATCGGGTGACCCAGAGGTCGAAATTGAAGAATTGCCTGATTTGAGGATTTAAATTGGAATTTGGAAGGCAAAATATCAAATTTGAGCAATTGACAGACTTTAATGATTGAAATGTCTTGGATTAATCAAAGGAGAATGATGAGTTCGAGTCAGAGCTCGAATAAAATACAGAGATCACGAGTCGGAACCCGGATCAACAAAAGAAAACGAAGAGCTCGTATCTGAACTCAAATGAATAGAGAGATCACGAGTCGGAACCCGAATCAACAAAAGAGAATGAAGAGCTCGCATCTGAGCTCAAATAAATAGAGAGATCTCGAGTTGGAACCCGAATCAACAAAAGACAATGGAGAGCTCGCATCTGAGCTCAAAGTAAAGAGATCTCGAGTCGGAACCCGGATCAACAAAAGACAATGGAGAGCTTGAGTCTGAGCTCGAGTAAGGTAGAGAGATCACGAGTCGGAACCCGGATCAACAAAGGAAAATGAAGAGTTCGAGTCAAGGCTCAAGTAAAGTAGAGAGATCACGAGTCGGAACCCGGATCAACAAAGGAAAATAAAGAGTTCGAGTCAAGGCTCGAATAAAGTAGAGAGATCATGGGTCGAAACCCGGATCAACAAAGGAAAATGATTTGAAATAAAACCCGAGTCGAAACTCGGTTTTCTGAAAAATTGAAATTTTGAAAATGTGCCAGTTTGAGTACTGGATTTTGGAATAATACCAGTACGAGCGCTGGGTTTTGGTTCAGTATTGGTGATGACCTTTTGATTTTGAATCATTAGGAATTGTGATGGGACTGTTTGTTGAAATCCCCATACTGACCAGATTGTTGTTAATGCAATTGAATGCAAATGAATATGAATTGATGCATATGAATGCACATGTGCATGAAATGAGGAATTTGTTTATCCTGCCTGCATATAGAACAAAATTTTAAAATGCTCCAGTGTAACTGGGAAAGAAAGTTGGATCATTATTTGAAAGAAACAGGAAGGATTACAAGAGGAGAATAAATGTTTCAAGTATAAAACTTTTTCAAGTGTCGAGCATTGATAGGATCTGGCAATTCTACCCCATCGGTATTGATGAGCCGATATGAGTTGCGGGGTAATGCTTCTTTGACAACATAGGGACCTTCCCAATTTGGCGACCATTTGCCGCCGGGACGATGCTTGAGATAAGCTGTGGATCGAAGTACTAAATCATTGACTTTGAATCTTCTTTCGATGATAGATTTCGCATATTGCCTGGCTACTCTCTGGCAATAGGATTGAGCATGCTCTGCTACTTTTAGCCTTCTCTCGTCGAGTAAGTCTAGCTGCACTAGTCGCTGCTGCTGGTATTGATCAAGAGGTAATTGCAGAAGTGAAGCAAATTTCAAAGCGGGCTTCTGAACATGTAGCGGTAATACTACTTCTGTTCCATAGACCAGTTCTGATGGGGTAGCATTCGTTGGCGTACGAATGGTGGTCCGATAGGCCCATAGTGCGTCGTGGATTTTCTCATGCCAGTCACGGCCTGTTTCCACAGTTCGCTCCAAAATATGAATTAAAATCTTGTTGGTGGCCTCTGCCTGACCATTCCCTTGAGGATAATATGGAGCGGAAAAATGGTGATAGATCTTGAATTTTGAGCAGAATGTTTTCATCTTTTCATTCTTTAAATGACTGCCGTTGTCTGACACAATGTCATGCGGGATGCCGAAACGGCAAAGGATGTTCTTGTGAATAAAAGAGACCACGTGTCGGCCTTCTACTGTGCGAAGAGTGATGGCTTCTACCCACTTGGTGAAATATTCTGTTGCGGCAAGGAAGTATTTATGGCCATTTGAAGCTGAAGGAGTGATGGGACCTACGACATCGAAGGCCCACATAGAAAATGGCCATGGAGAGACAACAAACTGTAAATAAGTTGTCGGAGCATGAATAGAAGGTGCGTGTATCTGACATTGCACACACTTCTTCACATAATGATAACAGTCTTGTTGCATAGTCTTCCAGTAGTAACCTGCTCTTATGATTTGCTTGACAAGGGCTTGGTAGCCGACGTGGCCGCCACAAATGCCTTCATGTGCTTCTCGCATGACTTCTTTGGCTTCGTCTTCATCTAAACATCTGGAATACTCTGAACTGAATCCACGACGATAGAGGACATTGGCCAAAATGAAGTATCGAGTAGACATACGCTGGATTGCTCGCTGCTCTTTCTTTGAGAGTTCTGGAGGAAATTCGCCAGTTTCTATGAAAGTTTTGATATTGTAATACCAAGGCTTCTTCTTTTGCTCAGCCTGGTTTACCTGTTCCGCTGGAATGAAAGCAGGTTGGTCAAGTCTGCCAATTTCAAAAGAGCGACAAGATTCTCCATTCTTGAATGCCATAATGGAGCCTAAACTGGCTAGTCTATCGGCCACTTGATTAAAATCTCTCTTGATGTGAAATAACTGAAATTCTTCGAACTTGCTGACGAGAGCTGAAACAATTTTCTGATAGGGAAATAACTTCTGATCTTTGACTTGCCATTCGGCTCGAACTTGATTGACAACAAGTAATGAGTCACCGTAGGCATGTACTCTCTTGACATTGAAGTCTAATAGAATCTTTAGACCTTGAATCAGGGCTTCGTATTCAGCCATATTGTGAGTACATTGAAAATCTAACTTGAGGGAAAATGGAATCATTTCTTTCTCAGGAGTGATTAATAAAATTCCGATGCCTATTCCGGCCATGTTCTTAGAACCATCGAAAAATAAATTCCAGACTGGAGATTGCTGGATATTGCAAATTTGCTCATCAGGGAAGTCATCTTCGACTTTCACTTCTTCGGCCAGAGGAAAATCCGCCAATTGATCTGCGATTGCTTGGCCTTTGATTGATTGCTGCGAGACATATTCTAAGTCATACTGCATCAATAAGACTTGCCATTTGGCGACTCGTCCGCTGAGGAAAGGTTGTTCTAAGATATACTTGAGGGGATTGAGTTTAGACAAAATTTTGACTTCTGATGCCAACAGGTAGTGTCTTAGCTTCTGACACATCCATACCAGAGCTAGGCAGGTCTTCTCTATTTGAGAGTATCTCTTTTCATAATCTATGAAAGTCTTACTCACGTAATAAATGGCGTGTTCTATCAAGCTGCCTTCTTTGTATTGCGCCAAGAACCCACCGCATGCGACTTGATTAACTGAGATGTATAATAAAAGAGGTTTTCCCAATTCTGGCGGCTTCAGGATGGGAGGATTAAGAAGATACTTCTTGATTCGATCTAACGATTGCTGACATTCTGGCCCCCATTCGAACTTAACTCCTTTTCTGAGTAAGTGGTTGAAGGGCTCACATCTCATCGCCAAATTGGAAATGAATCGCCGAATTGACTGCATACGTCCTTGAAGGCTACGTAGTTCTTTGAGATTCTTCGGGGGTGGCATATCAATGATAGCCTTTGCTTTGGCTGGGTCGACTTCAATCCCCTTTTTGCTGACCAGAAACCCCAACAGTTTGCCTGATTCGACTCCAAAGACACACTTTTGCGGGTTAAGCCTTAACTTATAAAGGATGAGTCGCTTAAAGACTTGATCAAGAGCTTCAAGGTGATCTTCTTCCTCTTTAGATTTCACGAGAATATCATCAACATACGCATCCATGATTTTGCGCATCTGATCATGAAAGATGACAGCCATTGCCCGTTGATACGTTGCTCCAGCATTCTTGAGCCCAAAAGGCATAACTGTATAGCAGAAAGTGCCCCAAGGCGTAGTGAAGGAAGTTTTTGATTGGTCGCGGGCGGCCAACTTAATCTGATTGTAGCCGGAATATCCATCCATGAAAGAGAACATGGCATGTCCTGCCGTGCTATCGACTAGAAGATCGATGCTAGGAAGTGGATAGTCATCCTTCGGAGTTGCCTTGTTGAGGTCTCTGAAGTCTATGCAGATCCTCACTTTGCCACTTTTCTTTGGGACAACGACGATATTGGCTAACCAATCCGGGTAGTCAATAGCTCGGATAAATCCTGCTTTGAGCAAATCCTCAAGTCCTTCCTTGACTTGTTGTTCTATTCTGGGATCCATTTTTCTCAGCTTCTGCTTGACTGGCTTAGCATCAGGCTTTAAGACAAGACGGTGCTCGACCAATTTGGGGTCTAAGCCTGGCATGTCTTCATATGTCCATGCGAACACTTCTTCATGCCGCTTGAGAAAATCTGTAAGCCTTTTCTTTTCTTCTGAACTCAGACTGGTTCCGATCTGGAGAATTTTTGGATCTTCCTCTGAACCGATATTGACACCTTCAGTTGGATCTTGTACCAGAGGAGATGGTTCGTCCTGCTTCTGAACTGCGGCGAACTCCGGTAATTCTTGAAGAGACTGATCGTATTCTGCAGAATCATCTGACTGCTTTGCAATCTTATCATTTCCGGTGCTTGCTTTGATTCTGTGAATTGCTGTCAGCTTCTGAAAGGCCTTGGGATTGAGAACGAGCTTCTTGATTGTCCGAGAAGTCATTCTGAAATTTTAGAGAAGAAATCTGGTTCAGACAAATCGGCCTATAGTAAGACAAGCAATCATTTGAAGAGAACCATACATAAAATGGCATTAAATTATAAAATGATGAGACAGACAGAAAGGGAGTAGATGGCATCCGGATAGACAAAGAAACTTGGAATTTTATTGATTGAATTGATCAATGACATTGGTAAAATGAGACATTTATTTGGAAAAGAATAGAAAGGAAATAACAAATGGTCTTCATTATGCCCCTTTGACAAAAACAGTCTTCCTTGATGAGCTTCCTCCGGAGAACCCCAATCCTGCCCTGTGGGGACGATGTTTCTGGATCATTGGCTCGATGCGACCATCTTCATTCTTGCCGAGTCCCTTGAAGGGTTGATAGCCATGCTTCAGGAGTAAATCAAATCCCTTTCTTGACTTCATGAATTGAGGAAACAAGGGATGATCCTTAATGGTGCTGTAGTCGATTCGACCTCCAACTTTGAAAAATTGAGGGCCTTTCCATCGTGTCGTGGCTACTGTGTGCAGAGATGGCTCTGATGGTGCCTGAAGTATTTCTCGATTCTCCCCGAGATTGATCTCTTCACTTTCCCTGATGCTTGGAATATCTGCATTGAATGATGGCCGAGGAATCATGGGCTGCGGGAGCCTTTCTTATGGGTCTTCTCCCAGTGTTGTGGTAATCATTCCACCTTTTGACCACTTCACACATTGATGTAGGGTGGAAGGCACTGCATTAGCATTGTGAATCCATGTCCTTCCGAGCAGCAAGTTGTAGGTTGGTGGTAGATTAACCACGTGGAAAAGGACAGAGTGCACCGAATAGTTGATGAACACCTCCAGGAATATCTTGCCCTTGGCCGTTTGACCATGATTGTCAAACCCATAGATAGTGATGGGATCTGGAATGTATTCCTCGTCCTTGATCCCTAATGCCTTTGTGGTCATTTCAGGACATATGTTGAGGCTACTGCCTCCGTCGACCAGCACATGCGGTACTGTCATTCCTCTGACTCGAACGACGATGTACAAGGCATTATTATGAAAGGAATGAGGCTTTGGAAGGTCTTCATCTGAGAAGGTGATTGGTGCATTGGTCATGGCGGAGTTCACAATCTGTGCCATGTCTTCAGGAGTGGTATTGGGCTTAACTTTGATTTTCCTGAGTAAATCATCCAGTACTTGTCGGTGCTTGCTAGAATTCTTGGCCAAGTCAAGGATGGAGACATTGGATAAAGCGGTCAGAGGCTTATGACTTGAATTCTCCATCCTGGGTCTAACGATTTGTTTGAAGAAGTCAGGAGTTCCTTTTGATTTGGGAACTGACTTCACAGGTACTTCCGAAACTTTCATTTTACCGAATGCCGAAATTAAGTCCATCTTCTTAGAATCTGGAGCTGCTTGTCGTAGCACCGTCACCTGATGCTGAACTTGGAGATCTTGCGCAGAACATGGCTTGATATGTTCATGCGGTAGAAATGGCTGTGCCGCTACTACAGCTGTGGTGTGCGAAGGAAAGGGGTGATTGAGAATGTCTATTTTCTCTTCTTCTTCTCCTTCTACCAATAGATTCTTTTCAATGAGATCTTGCACGATGTTTTTGAGAACAAAGCAGTTCTCAGTGTTGTGTCCCACTGTCCTGTGGAACTTGTAGAACTGATCTTTTCATTTTCCCATGGGCACAGGGGGATCGGCCAATCTGGGCAATTTGACCATCTCTTTCGATAGCATGTACTCAAGCACATCCTCGAGTGATTGGTCAAGAGGAGTAAACTTTCTGTCGTAACTCCATCCTTCATGTTTGGTCTTCTCACGCAGTTTTGGCCCTTGATCCTGCTGAGGAGGCTTGCTGAATTGAGGAGCAGGCTTTGCTTTCTGATCTTTATGGTTCGAACTGCCTGAGCTGTAGCAGTAATCTTTCTTCTGCCCTTTGTGCTGATTTCGGCCTTTGTTGTTGTTGTTAGCAGAATAAGTGAAGTGAGCTTTCTTCTTCTGCTCACCATGGGAGTTGTTCTTGGAAAAGGTGAAGCCTTCATAGACTCCATTTTCCACACTTAGCTCGAGCCATTCAGCTCGTTCAGTCAACTCAATGAAGGTCCTGGATGGCGCTGTGGAGATCAATCCTCTTAACGGCTGCGAAAATTTGTTGAGGATCAGAGACAATGCATGCCTTTCCGAGATAGGATCTCTCATCTTGTTACAGGCTGATCTCCATCTGTGAATGAAGTCCCGTGCTTTTTCATTCTCATTCTGCCTTAAATTGCAGAGATGACTTAGTGTAGGCAGCGCTTCTCTGTTGAACAAGAAGCGTTCAATAAAGAGATTCACAACTTTGTCAAACTCCTTGAGCTCGATGGGGTTGATATGCTCAGCATACCACTTAGCTGCAACTCCTTCCAAGCTGCGGGGGAAGCATAGAAACAATGCTCGGTTATCCCTCTTAAACCGAGAGCATTCAGCAAAGAAAGTGGCGAGGTGAGCTTTTGGGTCGCCAGAACCATCGAATTTGATGAATTTTCGGGGGAGATTCTCCAGATCATCATCCCCTTCTAAGCCGTTATAAAAGTCTTCACTGGTGAAGACCTTCTTGCCCTTGTCGCGGGCTTGCAGATCTTTGACAACTCGGGCCATTTCTTTAAACTGCGCTTGCAAAGGCTCTTCTTTATCTCTGCTCTTTGATCTGCGGCTTTTACTTTGACCACGCTTCTGAAATGTCGGAGGCACCTCATATTCTTCATCTGTGTTTTCAGTTGAGTCTGATTCATCTGAAATCTCTTCTGTCTGGATCTGCTTTTTGGGAGCCTTCTTACTCCTACGACCATGGAACTTTTCTCTGAATGGATTCCTTTCTGAGCTGGTCCCGGGCTGCTCATTCATCATTTTGTTCATCATTTTTCTGAACATGGCATACATTTGAGGGTCTATGCCGTCATCTTCTTGCTGCTGCTCTTGACTCTTCTCAGACCGGGGGGAACCCATTTCTTCTTCCGAGGCTGATGAGTACTGGGATGCCGTGGTTCTTTTGCCTGATCTTGTCTCAACCATCAAATGGTATGGATGCTCTCTGCAGGGCAAAGACCTGATTAGATTATGAAGGAATTGAGTTTTTGGAAGAAAAATTTGCTGAAAATATGGTAGACAATTTGGAAAAGATGTCCCATTACTAGGGACTGAGTCATCGTGGGAATCACGACAATTGTGTTGTCATTCCTTCTGCAAAAGAAATAAACAACGAAAATATTCCTTGTTACCTAGGCGAGGTCGTCAAACCACAATGGAAAGGGAAAGAAAATTTTATTGAAATGGGGAAAATATGATTTTATTGATCTTGACAAAGAGGTGGGGGACAAACAATTTGCCACCATTCATGATAGTCGGCAGACACTCTAGGACCAAGAAAGATTTTAAGAGAAACAAAAGAGTCCCAGCCGTAGCGGGCAGAGTGATATGCCCCGGACCATTGTGCGGAAGTGAGATCAAACTCTGCCAAACTCCTGATAACAGTCGGGCTTCGACATACTGCTGCCTCTGGGAGAACTGCCGAACACATCTCTCTGGTTGGTAGTAAGTGCAGAAGAATGGTCCCAGCAACTTGAACCGCTTGTCATAAGCGTAGGTATATCTGGGAGGAGACAACTGCCGATCAAAATAGTCCCAGACTACGTCATCCTCTTGAATGTTGTTGATCATGGATCGGTACTGCGCCACTGGAAGGAGTTCTTGTCCATTGTATCTGAAAGAGCTTGCTCGGGCTGGAACATGCTGGAAAAACCAGGACTGAAGTGCGTAGATGCATCCTTCAACTAAAATGGACTCTCCAAGTGAGAATCGAGTCAGACCTCGATACAGGAAGGCGAGCGCTGCCATGGCTATAGAGAGGCGATTAGTCTGTCGACTTCCCCATCTTCTCATGAGCTGAATTATTCTGATGTCCATGTAGTTTTGTCCATCTGGGAAGAGGGATAATCCTACAGTGCACAGAACCATCGCATTTTGAATCCTTTCTTTAGCTGTCCTTGATAGCGAGCTGACTTCGACGAAGGTCCCGTACTGGCGGTACAACTCAAGTAGGTCAACATATTCATTTCCTTCTAACTGGATCAGAGGCCAAGATCGGCGGCCTGTCATACGAGCTAAGGAGTCTCGGGGGTCCAAACCCTTGACATTGATAAGGAATTGATGCTCTAATGGGTCGCTTGGTCGACCAGCTGGTTCTAGCAACCCCATGATTTCTGAAAATTCATCCATTAAAACGGTCATCTCTCCCCATGGGAACCAGAAGGTACACGTTCGAGGATTCCATCGCTCTGCCATTGCATGGATCAGGTTACCATTGATGGTCTGTTTTCCGATTGCTGATGCCAGCTCCAATCCGCACTCGCTCAAATGGTCCGGGAACATTCGGGAAAAGCTCTTTAGCCAGGAATAATACCACCAGGGAATGAAAGTTCCGGTGCTAAGGGCTCGATGTTCAGGACGACCTTGTCGCACCTCGAAGGAGATGTGACCTTCAGGAAAGATAGGATCGACTTGACTGGATGCCATCGAACTGAAAGCAGAGAAAGACTCAGAATGAGACTTAGGAAAATGTGAGAAATTTTGAAAAATTTTGCAGGCAGGATAAAATTGCAGCTAGAAATTCGAGATCCAGTAGAAAGGTAGAATGAAAAATCGCCTGGAGTTTTGGGAGAAATGGGATAATTGAAAAAATCATCCAGGGTTTGAGAAAAACATCTTGTGGAAAATAAGGATGTTTTGAAAAAGGCCTAATGAGAGAAAAAAAAAAACATTGGGAAATATAAAGAATGGAGGAAATCATACAATCACATCCTGCACAAACATTTATGCACATTCAGCACTCCCTAAAAGGCTGACTCTAGATGCATCAATTGAAAACAGTTGTAGGACCTTAATCCTAACTCTAGGTTCAGATCATCTTTGTCCAATCCAGTTATGCCGATATACTCGAATCGAAATCCGAGGTACGTGGCATAGAATTTCAACTCCGGTTCTAAGGTAAGGTTTTCCAACATCCTTGAGCGCCTACCGATATACTTCGGACTGTGGCCCGCGGTACGTGGTAGGGGGGTGTTAACCCAAATAGTTGGCCCAGTTGTGAGGCTCTGTCCCGAACTAGGGTTATGGAAGAGAGCCCAGCAACGTGAAGACCGGGTAATGATAGGTAATGGAGATTTGAAAAAATGATCACATGCAAGAAATAGAGGGCTCTAAATCCTAGAGAGATAGATTTTGAAAATCTTTGAAGAAGCATAGATTGTTTGCATTCAGATCCTAAATTAAGGAGAGTTGTATTTAGACCTAAGTCTATGTGAGCATGAAAATATCTCCTCAATATAGTCCTACCAAACCATGCCTAAGCTATATGCAATCAATGTCAGCTAGGTCAGAATCTAGGCTCCTAGGTTCGCATGATATCAAAAGTAAAGAGCTGACATTTTGTGAACATAATTTCGATGATTGAACTAAGTCAAGCACTACTTTGACCAGACGAGGACAGGTCCCATCACGGTCGCCAAACCTGTTCTCGTCGCGAAATTTTTCCCTCGTCTTCCCTTCCTCGCGGAAGAGAAAAAGAGGAAACGCTTTCGCGCTTCAAACTTGACCGGATTTTGGAAATTGTTTTGAAATACTCGCCTCCGTTTTGAAAATTGCGGGAAAATCCATGGGATGGGGCTCGACCTGTCGGTACGAGGTTCGACCGTTCCTGCCGCCTTTAACAGGGGTAATCGAACCAAGGACCAAAATTGTGCTTGACTTAGTAAGATCATCGAAATTATGTTCTATCCTAAATGCACAAAGAATTCAGGCATGTGCTATGAGAATTTTGTAAAATGCATCTTGGAAAAACATGATGTATGCTTGGAAAATATTTGGAGTTGAAAAGAATCTCTCAGGAAAGAGTTCAATTTCTCAGGAAACTCATATAAAAAGGGTTTTTGAAAACATGAGAAAGCTTATAAAGATGTGATAAAATCAGGAATAGTTGAAAATCTTGGGAAAATGGGAGTGATTCTTGAGAAAAGATGAACCTTTTGAAAAGGGAAACACTTCTTAGGAAAACTTGGACTTTGAGAGTTTTCTTAGGAAAATGATCGAAGATTTATAGGAAAACTCATTGGAGAAGGAAATTCAAAACTTGGGGAATCGAAATCCTGGGAATTTTACCTTTTGAAATACTTGGAAATCGATTTTGGATCTTGGAGAAAGATTGGAAAACTCTTTTGAATCTCTTAAGAAAATATCATTTTCCAGGGAAAACTGTGGAGAAACTTGTCTTTGGAAAACCGATTTTGAAAAATCTATAGAATTTCTTGAGAAATCGATTTCTTGAGAATGAAGTTTTCTTGAGAAAATCTTGAGAAAATCAATGATTTCATGATGCAAATGACATGAGTGAATGAATGCACTTTGAGAAGATTTTCTGAGGAATTGGTTGGAAAATGTGCATTAAGTCCAAATAAATCGTTTACATATTCTGACTGTGGCCATGAATATGTTCAGAACTTAGTTGATTTGATGCACATGATTTTGAAAACTTCAGAAATATGATTTGCATTTTAAGATAGCCTAAGAGTGTAGGCTCAATGTGACTAGTAGAAAGATGACGGATCTGGGTCTCGTCCATATTCCGACTAGGGCCGTAAATATGGATCCCACCGAGTCCGTCAACTCCCTAAGAGTTGGTGCACGTGCCATTCGTGAACATCCATAGTGCTTTTGAAATAAGATGTATGCATCACATAAGCAGGATATTTGCATAAATTCAAACTATATGATATGCATCCTAGTCTAAGCAGGAAATTAACTCTCTTATTCCAAAATTTACATTATTACATCACTAAATAAAGGAAATAAAAGAAATTTGCAGACTTCAGCTCCTTCTTTTGAATGTCCCTGCCAAACTTGAAATAAGGTTAGCTCAAATATGTGGGTTTTTCCAAGATTTTCCAATAATATTATGAAATTATTGGACTTAATTGGATATAAACCCTATTCTCATGCTTCCTTGATATTTTGAAATGATGAAAATGCTAGAAATTCAGTAGAAAACAATTTGAAATTCGGAATTGAGGTTAAAATGACCAAAATACCCCTAAAATTAAAGTTACACCTTTAAAATCAGGGTTCTTTGAAGGAAAACTAGGTAAAATCGAGATTTCGAAATTCAAATTGAATCCAATGATGATAAAATTCAGTATGAGGCATGATGACATGCTGCTAAACCCATTATGACTGTAAAATCAGAATTTGACATTTTGAAATTTAGCCAAAATAGCGAATTTCGCTTGTTTTTCGCTTGGATCTGGGTCCTGCGGGACCCTGTTTTGGTATTATGGCTAATCCGAACCTCAAATGGATTCCAAATTGCACCAAATTCGGTATGAAGCATCTACTTACTCTGATAAACAACCTAGAATTCTAAAAAGCCTGAAATGATGTGATTTAAATGCTAAAATTTAAAGAAAGTCTTAAAATGGTGGATTTTGCATATGGATCCGAACCAAATGCAATGCCTAATATGATAATGCAAGATTTACACCATGTAAACTTCTGATATTTTGCAGACTGCTAAAAGACCCAAAATGAAACATTTTTGGTTTTTACAGTCTCGGGATTTGAGCCATGGTGAGTTCAATAACAGGGATTTAGTTCTGACAGAGGTAAAAATCACCCTAATCTGATGTAAAATGCTAAAAAAATATAAAACAGCCATGGAAATTTATGCAATTAATCAGAGCTATGCACGACACCTACATGAACAACTTTCATGTTTATGACTTTGGCATTTGATCAACGGAAACACAGATAAAAATATAACTATTCCTGCCTAAACTAACAGAACAGACAAATATAGCAAAACAGGGGACTGACAAGAAAAATCCGAATCAAGGGTCAACACTATTCTAAAAATTACAGTCTTTCAGATGCAAACAGAGGACATCTCGGACACCACTTTCCCTTTTTACAGTTTCGGATTTGGAGCAACACACAAAGATAAACCATCGCCCTAAGTCGATCCAATATCTCAGAGGCCCAAATTAGGCTCTGACACGTGTCCCGAACTCTCTGATTTTTGTCAGATATAAAAAAAACATAAAAATCTGAAAAAATCATATTTAAAACTATACATTCTCTCGCATTCATAACATTTTTCGAATCGAAAATCGGATCTTCCATGAGGGATATCTCGATTTTACAATTCGGAAAATGATTTTCAAAACGTATCCCGGGTAACAAAACCCGACTTGCCATTTTGAATGTTTACCACAGTAAACAAATTCAAATGGCTCCGAATTTTTGGAAAAATTGTAGGGACACCTAAGGGAGCATTCCGTGAATTGTTTGGGATTTTTAATAAAAAACAAATGCATGAAATGACGTGTGGACTGACTGACAAAAATAGAGACCTACTGAAAATAAGCAGAATTGAAATAAAGGCTAAATTAATCCTAATTAATTCATGAAATATGCTAAATGAATGAAATAAAATGCAAATTAAACCTAGATAACTATATGAATGTTAAAAATCATCAAGGAAGCATAACAAAACATTTTTATATATGTCGTTTTATGAGAATAGCTCAATCCATCCCTCGGATGAGCTCTTTCTTCAAACGACTCCCGATTCGGATTATAGAATCACATCAAGGGGAAAAGAAGTGCACCTTGTTTCGTTACGCAACATAGGAGCTCTTGAAAGGGGCGGCTATCACGAACTTCCTTCGTTCTTCACTCCGGGCTTCAGATGGTTCACAAAAATCGACCTCTGTTGGAATCGAATTGGCCACAGCACGAGCTCTACTCCACCTTCTTCAATGCGCCAAAGGGGGCACGATTTCCACAGTTCAAAATCTGATTTTAGGAAGGCTAGGTCAGATTTTCCAAGTTCACCAGAGCTAAAAAAAAAATCCTTTAGGCTGGGCGTGAACCCTTGTTTTTATAAATTTTCTGAAAATTTTTGAAATTCAAACAGGCTCGATCTGAGCCCTCCATGTGGCGCCATCTCGGGGGGTGCCATCTGAGGGGTTTGAAATTCGAATTTGTCTTTTGCAGGGAGCCCTCAGGTGGCGCCACCTCAAAAGGTGTTTTAATTTTTGAGAAAAATAAAAAAATGGAAATTTTGTGGGTGAGACACCTCAGCAGGGGGGATTTGGAATTTTTCAAAAGTTTGCTTGATTCTCTCTGCAGGGAACTCCCAAAAGGCGCCACCTCAGAGGGTGCTCTCTTGGAGTTTGAATTTCAAATTCACTTTTTGTAGGGAGTCCTCAGGTGGCGCCACCTCATGGTGGGCTACCTTTATTAAAAATAAAATAAAAAATAAAAAAAAATGAAGCCAAGTGGAGTTCTGGAATGGTGCCACCTCAAAAGGTGTTTGACACATGTCAGAAGGACAGAGCAGTGGGCTCAGAAGGCGCCACCTCAGAGGAATTTGAATTTTGCTTTTTCTAGTGAAAGAGGATCTGGACATGTGGCAGTCCAGGATGGTTCCAAGTGTCAGCCTGCTGGAGTGGTTCTTCAGATGGAGCCACCTCAGAGGAGACTTCGAATTTCAAATGGAGGTTGGCCCTGGAGGAATGGAGGATGGACATGTGGCGCCACCTCAGGGTGGCTCCTACAATGCCATGTGGCAAGAGGGAGGGAAAGGACATATGGCGCCACCTCAGGCCATCTGGAAAAATCAGAG
Organism: Nuphar pumila; assembly: GCF_984573655.1. Taxonomy (NCBI): domain Eukaryota; kingdom Viridiplantae; phylum Streptophyta; class Magnoliopsida; order Nymphaeales; family Nymphaeaceae; genus Nuphar; species Nuphar pumila. Next base: position 29,162,559 of record NC_143262.1, on the reverse strand, counting down.
CTCAGGATTTTCGCCACCTAGTGCCTTGTTTGAATTTTGAATGGTTTGCTTTTTCTGAAGAAAGCCAGGAGTGACATGTGTCTCCTACTTCTCTGAAAGAAGTAGGGAGAAGACATGTGTCCTCTACTTTTTCTGAAAGAAGCAGAGAATGACACGTGGCAGAGGGGAGAGAAGGTGGGCCAGGCCATGTGGCGCCATCTCAGACAACCTGGAAAAGGTAGAATTTCAGGATTTGCGCCACCTATGAGGAGTTTTGAACTTTTGAATTCTAGTTTTTCTGAAGAAAGCAGAAAACGACACATGGCGTCTACTTTTTCTGAGGAAATGAGAGCTTGCCACGTGTCCTCTGCAGGAGACACTCCAGATGGCGCCACCTCAGAGGAGACAAGCCTACCTTTTCTGTAGGAATTTAGGAGTGACACATGTCTCCTACTTTTTTGAGAAAAGTAGGGAGAGACATGTGTCAGGCTACTTTTCTAGAAGGAGGGAGAGGTTGACACGTGTCCTCTGCAGGAGACACACTTCAAGTGGCGCCACCTCAGAGGAGACAAGCTCCACTTTTTCTAGACAGGACAACCTATGACACTTGGCATCTCTTGGTAGTCTTGGAATGACACATGGCGCAGGATGGATAGGGTGACACATGGCAGATAAAATGGGATGACATGTGGCGGCTTCTTAAGGTAGCCCCACACTGACACTTGGCATGGAAATGGGAGGAGAGAGAAATGACAAGTGGCACCAATCCAAGGGACAAGGCTCCTATATTTTTGGGTTTTTTCAAAATTCAAATTTTTCAAAAGAAAAGCTTGTGTGACACCACCTCAGTGTGGGTCCCACATTGCTTCTTTATTGAAATAAGGATAAAACCACAACTTCTTTTTGGAATTTTCATAAAATCTGGACTAATGGGCAAAACAGGAATTTTGGAAAGAGTTGGCCCTTGTAGGGCGATTTTGTAAAAGGAAGATATTTGAAATTTGTCAAAAACAACAAAATCTGAGGTGAAGTGACTGAAATCCACATTAAAAACTATCCAGATCGTTTTCCTGAGAAAATATTTTGAAATTCAGAGTCCTGGGGGTAAAATGGGAAAAATTGATAATTTTGAAGACCCAGGGTTTTGAAATCAATTTTGAAAAGAGTTGAAATTCTAATCTGGATTGAAAATTTTGAAATCAAGAGTTCTGGACCTCGAAATGACATGCTGTGCAGTGCAGTGATTTGAAATGCTCATGCAATGATATGCAATGTCATGTCTTATGAAATGTAATCTTGAATCAAGACTTGGAGATGTCTGTCTCCTGTCAGGAGTAAAATTTTGAACATCTGAGCTAAAAATAGAGAAATTTTGAGAGTTGCAGATGAAAATTAGACTTTTGCAAGGTCCGAGCTCAGAAAATGACCATTTTGCCCTTCGGCGATTTCAAAAAGGCTGGATGATGATGCTTGGTGAGGATGTCGGGGAGGTGAGTGAAAATTTGGGGTGTTTACACTTCTTTGCCACTAAGCTCGGCTTACAACCAGCTTAGCAGCAAAGAGGGGCATCTGTGAACACCCCAAATTTTCCACAAAAATCCAAAAATTCCTTCTTTGCCCCTGACCTCCGTTATCTGAATAATTGGGTCAATTTTTAACAAAATTCTATTCATTTCTTGGATTCACTGAAATCCAGACTCAATTTTCTTTCTGACCCAAATTCTGATCCAAATCGGATATCCGGATCCAATTCTGGTCCCGGATCTCTTATTGTTCGAAAAATTCAATTCTTGAATTTTATCGGATGTTTTTGTCTAGATCCAATCATAATCTGAGATTCAAACCCAATCTAAGATCCAAATCCATTTTTTTAGGTGCATATTCTAAAATAAATCCTGCATTTTCATAAAAACCTCATTTTAGAAAAGTCTTAAAGTTCTAAAAGCAGAGTTTTTTTTATAAATACTTCAAAAACCTCAGTCGGATCTCGTTTCCCTCAAAACCCCTCTTTTGTAAATATTTCTCAAAGAAAATCTAAAAATAGTTTTTAATCTCTCATTTTCCCTAGTCCTAGAGTTTTTATTTTCAAAAACACAAAAAATGTAGAAGATTTCAAGAAAAGAACAAAAAAATAGGAAAATAAAAAAGAAAATACAAAAAAAATAAAGCTCTTAAAAACCACCTTTTTAAAAAATTGTCCTTTTGAAAAAACCTCGTTTTGGAAATTCCGATAAAATTGAAGGGTGTGGAAAAACCCTAAATCGATTTTTCTCAAGAGAGGTCTCTCCCGCTTTCTCTCATATGCTTACCTTCTCGCAGGCCCTCTCGATCCTCCATCGCCCGCCCTCTTCCTCCTCCGCTCATCTCCAACCAAATCGTCTTCCAGAATCTCCCTTTTTCTCTTTAAAAAGGAATGCAGGAGAAGCACTCCTCAACCGTCTTCACCCCCGCACCCCTCGTTTCTTTCCTTTTCCTCTCAATCCGTTTTCACCACAGCATCACCCTTCTCTTCTGAACAATCCATTACGCTTACCTTCACCCCCTTCACTTCTTCTTCTTCTTCATTTCCTTTTCCCTATCTCCTCTCGGTTTCTTCTCTTCCACTCTCTTGGTGAAAATACGATCGAGCCTGCGGTAGTGCACAAAGGAAGACCTCTCCTCCTTCAATCAAAGCAGAGGATCCGGTAAGAATCTCTCCTTTTCTTTCCTTTGTTTGGATCCTGTTTCGGATCATATTTTGCTTTTTAATATTTTTCTTCTTGTTTTACTTTTATTTGGATTTTTATCTATTTTTCTGATTCCCATTTTGGTTTCGGTTCATTTTGATTCCTAATTGACGGTCTCCGGTTAATTTCCTGTTTATCCTCTGTCGTTTTTTTTTTCTTTTGTTCATCGTATATGATTTCTCAATTTTCCCAGAATCTCTGGTTTATATTCCATTTACTGTCTTACGTTGTGCATCATGTTGTCTGTAGCTAAACCAACGTTAGATTTCATTTTTTTTATCTGTTGGAAGGTGATAGCCAGATGTCTTTTCATCATCCCTTTTTCACCCAGCTTTAGCTTAACGAAACATAATTCAGAGTGAGAGCTCTTGATGGATTGCCAAAAGATACAAAAGATCGTGTCATTAGACTCTGTGGCACAGGAAATAATATGAATTAGATCGTTGTTCTCCTTTCTTTTCCTGCATCTCTTCTTCTTCTTCTCTACATTTCTTTATTGCCTCTTATGTCAATTCTAGCGTCTGTCAATGCCAACATCCAATAAGAGTGAAAGAGAAGAAACTTTACCAGATACCATCTTGATCAGTATCTCTGGCGATGATACATTGGTTTTTAGCATGTTCAAGGAACCGACTGCTCTTATATTTAGTTAGTTTCTGCAAAACAAGTATTTCTGTGTATGCTATTACTGACAATTTGACAACTCAAGGTTGTTGGGCTATGCTGAAAGTTCCAGATCTGCTTAAGGTTAAGTGATCTCATATGATGATGCTGTTAAACTGTTTGACCTACTCATAATCTGTGCTTAATCTATATTGGCAGCAACCTAGTCACGACTAGGAGGTAAATTTTCTTGTTCTCATAGATCCTATTCCTAGGAATCTATGCATTAGCTTTACTTATAAGTTAGTTATTTTCGGTCGTTAGTAGCCAGTTTTGTTATGTATTGAACTCTCATTTGTTCTAACGTTTCCAGGTTGAAGAACCTGTATTCAAACTGTGAGGAAGCTCAGTGGCCATTGTATGCAATGAATAATCATGATAAGAATCTTGATCTGAGAAACAATCCCAAGAGTGTTGGGTACCAAGCACAGCGCACTCTGAAGCGTATGCTGATGTTGGAATCTTTTTAAAATAATTTCTGCAATCTACTATTCTAAAGGCCACATCCTGTTGCTCATCGCAAGGTAGGATTAAATGAACATTTCTTGCTAAATAAAGGGTTGAGATACCATGATCTCCATGTTTTCTTTCTTTTCTTGGTTATGTATTTTCATTGGCAGATGACTATGCAGGTTTTGTTTTAGGTGCTCTATGTACAAGCTTATCCAGGTTTTGAGTAGTGTCTGATATTTGAAATTCGTTTGCTACTTTTATATGCAGAAATTACTGAAATAGTTGGATCCTTCCAGCTTGTCAAGAGCATTGGTGGCCTGTTCCACCTGTGCTTATACATTGTTTATATCATATTCAGCTCCCATCTTGTTTGCAGAACATTTCATTCCATCGCTGGGGTCATCTTTGCATCAAAAGAAGTCCGAACCTTGGTGGGAGGTTGTTATGATGCTCGAGAGGTTTAAACTTCATGTACAGCTTGGGATGCTAACCTCAATTGCTGATGACTATCTGAGATTGAAGAAATGGCCACCATGCAAAATAATTTCTGATGAATGTGTTTTTCATACCCATTGATAGTTCCTGTAATTTATTTCTTATGCAGCTTCATTTTTTTTCTGCAAAATTCTGATCATCGAATATTAGATCCTCTTTTGAGTCGTTAGCATCTAAATTTCATCTTATGATCTTTTCTGAAAATCTGGAGATTCGTGGGAATGTTAAAAGGGGAAGTAAGCTCCACTAGAAGGGCTGGCGGCAGACCTGTGTAAGGTTCAGCTCGTGGATAGAAACTTGCGAGAAATGATTTGGGGACTTAAAAGATGGCGTGGCTGGGCTTGATCGAATACCAGAGGAAGCCTATATATATGTTGTTTGCTGTCAGCAATCATAGGGCATTCGTGGTGAATGTGATTGGAATTTACTTAAGCAAAAAGATTGAATTAGCTCAAATATGTTAACAGTTCAGTTTTTACTATTCATGAAGATCATGGTTCTGTGATATTGACACCTCTTAGACACTATCACCGCCACACACCTCACCTTCAATCTTTATATCATTTGTCAAATTGCATCATGCATGTTTATCACAACACTTAGCACTTTCCTCACCACCTAACTCCTGTTAGGCACCCCTCCCACCATGTATAGAATAGCTGAGTTAGAAGCACCTACAACCTTCACTACATTCCATCCATACACATGCACCTTGCTGCACACTGTCATCCACCTGCCTATTTCTGCAAACCGTCATTGCTTACATTCATTTTATTTTCAACAACCTCATCTACATTCTTCATTTGCATGTAGTAGCATCACCACCCCTGTCATACACTGTGCACAATGTTGTCTGATTCCAGCACCAGCCATAGTCATGACTGCTACAACACCCACAATTGCTCCCCTTCCTACGGTGGCTGTGCCCAAAGCTTTTCAATATCAACAGCCTTCTGCAAGTGGTCCTGTCTATCTCCACAGCCGTTTGCCCCCCAACCCTTAGCATCAGCTGTACTATTAACAACTACCCTTCACTGCATAATAATATAACCTTCCACTTCGTAGCCATCATGCAATATCCAGTCATTCTTTCCCTACACTTACATCTCTTGCCATAGTTCCCAACTCCAGTTACTTGCATTATTCATTCTCACTGCATCTTTTTATATCCCTTCATTTAGCATATGCATTTTATCTAGAATACCCCGCTTCACTAACATAAGCATGTCACGTAGGGAAGGTCTATGGAATTTTTCCTTTTATGAGCATATCACATATATATATTTATATATTTGAGCATTTCATTTAGCATATATACTCCTTATTTAACATGGGCATTTTAGCATAAACATAGCATTTTCCATTCTCCTCTATATTTTGTAAATTCCACATTTGGCTAACCCTGTTTTGCAGGAGTTCTGGAAAATTTTGATTTACCTCTTGGATTAGGATTTTATCATTTCAATTTCAATTTTTGTAATAATCAGATATTAATGAGAATCTTATCTTTTCATGCATAGATTAGAATGTATGAGCATATAAATTATCTGTTTCATATCTTTTTCATCTTATTTCCCAAGAATTCACAAATGGGCACACGAATGGCACATACACCATTTTATAAAAGGTGATTAATCCTAAGTTGATTTACATCAATGGCCATAGTCAGGATGTGAACAAGATTTAGGATTTTCATCTTATATGGAATAACACTGGATCCATACTCGATCATTTTCAAAATTCATCATATTTTCTTTAAATATTTTCCTCTTTTATCAGGGTTTAGTTTAAAATTAATTCAATACATATATCAATGGCCATAGTCAAGATATATTGAGAGTTGATTTCATTTTAAACTCTATAAAAGCACCAAAATATGTTTTATTCTTTACCTGAATTTAAATATGATTATTTTATAATACATTCAATGACCATAGTCAGGGATGTATTATACCTTCAATCTTATTTACATTCATTTAAAGAATGAAATATGATTTTCAAATCCAATTTCACATTCTTTAAATTCATTCATCATTTAGGATAGAATTGCATCATATTTTCAAACATTCTTTTTTCAAAAATCCAAGTGGTTTTGAGTATCTTCTTAAAATCAATCCTTATTTGTAGGTTCAAATTCAAATTCTATCTCATTTTCAAGATTCAAAATTCGATTTCAAAGTTCCAATTAACTTTGAAATTTCAAATTCATGTTGTATTCAAAACGTCAATTTCCAAATCAAAATTCAAACTTCAAAGTTCAATTTAAACTTTGAAGTTTCTCATTCATCTTCTGATTCAAAATCAAGTTTATTTTCTTATCGTCAAATCCAAAATCCAAGTTTGAGATTGATTCTGAATCTCAAAATTTGACTCTTCCTAAATTTTAAATTCAATCTGGGTTTTCAAAACCCAGACCCATCTTCAAAAGTCTCATTTTGGACTTTCAAAATCCAAATCTAAAGTTAGAACCCAATCCCAACTTGGATCCAGATTTCCAAATGCAATCTCCACTTTTGGATCTCAGATCTTAGATCCAGAATCCAATTTCATCTCAGATTCTAGATCTTAGATCCAAAATCCATTTTAGGGTCCAGAATCCAACTCCATCTTGGATCTCAAACTTCAGATCCAAATTCCATTTAGGATCCAGAATTCAATTCCATCTCGGATCTCAGACCTCAGATCCAAATTCCATCCCAGATTTCGGATCCAATTCTATCTTGGATCTCAGATTTTAGATCCAATTTCCAGTTAGGATTCTAGGTCCAGAATTCAACTTCATCATGGATCTCAGATTTTAGATCAAATTCCCATTTAGGGTTCTAGATCCAGAATTCAATTACATATTGGATCTCAGACTTCAGATCCAATTCTATTTAGTGTCATAGAATTCAACTTCATCTTGGATCTCAGACTTCAGATCCAAAACCATTTAGGATGCCAGATTTCAAATCCAAATCTATCTTTGATTCTAAGAAACCAAAATCCACTTTCAAAACACATCTGGCCTTCTTGAAACCAATTCTATCTTCAAACTCAATTCGGATTTCTCAAATCTCATTATGATCTCAAATTTCAAATATAGAATTCAATTCCATTCCAAAATTCATCTCCTCTCCTAAATCTAGATTCAAAAATCCAAATTCTGACTTTGAAATTTCCTTTCCTTTGCTTTTATCTCAACTTCAAATCATTCTTCTCAAAGTCCAGATTTATCTTCCCAAAACTCTGATTATTTCAAAAGACTTAGAACTTTAAATCTCAAGTTCTAAGTTAGAAACCATTTCTTCACTCTATTATCAAATTCATCTAAAAAATACTTGGAGATTTTTCAAACCATCTTTTAAAAAGAGCATACATCCTTGCATTTGCACAAGCATGATTCTTTGTGCATTTAGATTTAGGATAAATTCTTATATAATTTTTTAGCGAAGCAAAAAGGCATAAATTCAATCCTTGGTTCAATTACCTTTGGTAAAGGCACCAGGAACGGTCGAACCTCGTACCAACGAGCGAATCCCGTCTTCCGATTTTCCCGCAAACATTTCAAAAAACGGAGGCGAGTAATCTTTTAAAATCTTTTCAAAATCAAGGTCAAGTGAGACCTTCACAGAAGAGTTTCTCTCTCTCTTCTTTCTTTTCTTTTCTCTTCTCTCTTCTTTTCTGTCTTTTATTTTCTCCTTTCAAAAGGGAAGAAATAGGGATTTGAAAGGAAAAGGGAAGGAAGAGAGAGAATACCTAGAGAGGAAAAATTTTGCGATGACCACAGGTTGTTCCGAAGGCAGGCGACATTTTTTACGAGAGGTTCTTGAAGTTAGACCCACCGACTTTTGCGAGGAAGGCCGACTCAGAGGCAGTAGAGAGCTGGGTCGAGGAGATGGAGCAGGCATTCGACGTCCTACTATCCCCGAGGACAAGAAGACACCATTTGGGACATACCATCTGAAGGGCGATGCAAAGAAGTGGTGGAACACCTTACGAAGGGTGAAGTTCATCGACATGCACGTGATTCCTTAGGTGGTGTTCATAGAGGAGTTTCTAGATGCATACTTTTCTTCTTACACCAAGGAGTAGATGTAGCAGAAGTTCCTCGACTTGACTCAGAAGACCATGAGTCTGGTGGACTAAACCACTAGATTCTGGAGCCTCAAAAGGTACTGCCCGAATCTCTTCAAGAATGAGAAGGTGTTGACGATGAAGTATATATGCGGGTTGAAGGACAAACTGCAGACTCGTGTGCTGATGAGCCGACCTACTACCCTGATCGATGTGATAGAGTCTGCCACAGTCCTAACAGAGGACTGGAAGAGGTATAGGACCACATTTCAGAAGGGAGGTGGCAACGAAGGTGGTTCTTTGGGCGGGACGAGGAAGAACCCACCTGCAGACGGAAAGGTGTAAGGTGGCAAGAAGCAACAGACCCATGATGGGCGACAGTAGGGTGCACAGCAGGGTCAACCCCAACAACAGAGGCAACAGGAAAAGGCCCCACCAGTATGTCACAAGTGTGACAAGAGCCATCCACTGGGTTTTTGCCCGATGTTCAAGGGGGTCTGCTATCAGTACCAGCAACCAGGGCACATCGCTCTATTCTGTCTGAACAAGCCATCAACTTAGGAGGGGAAAGGCTCCGCCAGTATGTCGGAAGTGCGGCAAGAGCCATCCACTGGGTTTTTGTTCGATGTTCAAGGGGGTCTGCTATCAATGCCAGCAACCAGAGCACATTGCTCCATTTTATCCAAACAAGCCAGCAGCTCAAGGTGGCAAGAAGCAGAGGACCCGTGATGGGCGCGCAGCAGGGCGCGTAGCAGGGTCGACTTCAGCAGCAGGGAAAGGCCTCCAGTATGTCACAAATGCGGCAAAAGCCATCCACTGGGTTTTTATCCGATGTTTAAGGGGGTCTGCTATCAATGCCACCAACCAGAGCACATTGCTCCATTTTGTCCGAACAAGCTAGTAGCTTAGGGAGGACAGCAACAGTAGCAACCACCACAACAACAACAACAAAGGCCTCAACTGCAACAAAGTCAGCGCAGGAGCAATGAGCGAGCCTACATGACTACAACAGCTACTCAGGGCGATCCGACTAACCTGATCGAAGGTATCTTCTTAGTCACTGATCGCTTTGCTTGCATGATGTTTGATTCGGGTGTGACCCATATCTTTATTTATGCTTTATTTGCGAAATTGCTCGAGTTAGTTCCTTCTAGCCATGGAGAAGCTCTTAATGTGATGTCACCGATGGGTGCATCTTCTTCCTACGGGAAGTATTTTCTGGCAGTTCGTATTGTCATTGAGGAGCATGAGTTGTCTGTCGACTTAGTCATACTAGATATGACATTCTACGATGTCATTCTGGGTATGAGCTGGTTATCCAGACAAATTGCTACCCTCTAGTGTCGGGGCAAGAAAGTTATATTGGAGCGTCTTGATTTGCCCGCGTTGTCTTTTCATTTGACCAGAATGACAAGCGAAGTGAAGATTGTTTCCGCATTGAAGATTTTCAAGTACCACAAGCAGGATTACATGGTGTTTTTAGCCAGTGTGTCCGCACAAGACAACTAGGCCACACCCTTGGAGCGGTTAGATGATGTTTGTGAGTTCCTAGATGTCTTTTTTGAGGATTAATTAGGTTTGCCACCACATCAAGAGATTGAGTTCTCTGTCAAACTAGTGCCTGGTACGACACCAGTTTCTTGAGCTTCGTATCGCATGGCATCTACTGAGCTCATGGAGCTGAAGAAGCAATTGCAGGAGCTTCTTGACAAAGGTTTTATCAGGCCGAGTGTATCCCCTTGGAGTGCACCAGTACTCTTTGTCAAGAGGAAGTATGGTTCAATGCAACTTTGTATCGACTACCGTATGCTAAACCAAGTGACGGTGAAGAACAAGTACCTATTGCCTAGGATCAATGATTTGTTCAATCAACTGATGAAGGCAAAGGTGTTCCCAAAGATCGACCTTCGTTCTGTGTACCATTAGTTGAGAATCAAGATGGAGGATATTTTGAAGACAACATTCATGTCCAGATATGGGCATTATGAGTTTCTGGTGATGTTCTTTGGACTCACCAATGCCCCTGCAGTGTTTATGGACTTGATGAATCTGGTTTTCAGTTTATGGTTGGATTTGTTTGTCATCGTGTTCATCGATGATATTCTTATCTACTTGGAGAGTGTAGAAGAACACCAAGAGCATCTACGGATCATATTATAAACACTGAGAGAACATCATCTCTATGCTAAGTTCTCAAAGTGCAAGTTTTGGATTGATAAGGTGATGTTTCTGGGTCATGTGATATCCGAGAGGGGCGTGGAGGTTGATTCAGCCAAGGTAGAGGCCGTTTTGTCATGGGTGCAGCCGAAGACGTTGACGGACATCAGGAGTTTCTTAGGATTGGTGGGTTACTACCATCGATTCATTCAAGACTTCTTATTTATAGCTGCCCTTATCACTCAATTGTTGTAAAAAGGAGTAAAGTTTGAGTGGTCACTTCGATGTGAGGACAGTTTTCAGAAGCTAAAGAAAAGGCTGACTATGACACCCATTTTGACTTTGCCTTTTGGGATGGGTGGTTTTGTTGTGTACAACGATGCTTCGGAGACCGGACTTGTAACGCCCCAAAATCGTGGACTTGAAACCTTTTATGAAAAAGGTTGAAAGCTTTGAAATTGATTATTTATCAAAGTTCAAAACTAGAGTTCAACAGAAAATCATATTTAAAATAGCAAGTCCCTAGACTTTGGGCGCATTACAACACAAATGCAATCTTCCCCTTATAAACCGATTTGCAACTCTAGATTACTAAAACTATATTACCAAAACGTGGTTCTTCTTTTCATTTCAATAAAATATATATTTGGTATCAGAGAAACAGGGAAAGCGGTAACCCTTAATCATCCAACATCTACATCGCACTGTGACTATTATTATTTTTCTTAAATTATTCTGCATTTATTTTAATTAAAGAATGTGTTTTTGCTTAGATGTCGTTTAATGAACTAATCAAATCTATAAATGCATTAACCGGAGCAGTTAAGGAACTCCAAGCGATGGTCTAGAACTTGGATCATAAGGTTAATAGGTTGGTTTGCACAAGCACCAATCTAGAGCGAGGTGTTAACTCTCATGTTTTGTCTAATCCAATGTGCCTTCAGAACCCCGATGATTGTAATTTTTGTGGAAAGGTGGGTCATTCTGCTGAAGAATGCCACTTTAATCAACATCGCGACAAAAAGTCTGCCAAAGATAGTGCTGATAACAAGCATCGACCTGCTAAAAGACAGAAACAAGGTGGAGGAAATGAGCCTCAACGACCATTAAACCCAAAATGTTTGAGATGCGATCGTGTTCATCATGGACAATCATGTCCTCGAGACTCTGGTGGTTGTTTTTATTGTGGCGAAATAGGCCACTTTATCCATGATTGCTGCAAGAAGAAGGTCGATGACCTCCCGCGAGTGGGCGATATACCACAACCTCCTCAGCAACAACAACAAGAACAACTCAAGCAGTAACCTATGTCTACTCTCTTATGACAAAACACATAGAAAACATCGAATAGATACTTTGATAGTCTTAGTTTAAAACTTTTTGTGTATTTTGTTAGGTATTTTTGCTAAGTAAAAGCTTATCGATGAAATTACATATGACTTTGGTGTCTCTGGGATCTTAATGATTATGATGCTCATGCAGGTGATGAATAGGTACAACAGTGATGCGACGACACACGGTGGAGGCTTGGGGACCCACACTTAGCTGCAGATCCTGCTTCTGTTTGGTTTTGAGGGGATGTTCTCCCTATTTTTGAGAGACTGACAGACCTGTAGTACTTTTCCTCAATTTGTAACTTTAAACTAATGGGTTGTATACCCCTTTAAACTTGAGATTTGTACCCTTCCTTAGTATGGTAGACATGTATGCTTTACTTACCTGTGGTCCGCTCAGACTTGCGGCCTTGTTACCTAGCTACTCTTTTCCCTTGCTTTCCGCTGTTTATCGTAAAACCATTTAAAAAAAAAATCTATAGAAATTCAAAGGTTTTTCCAAGGTCGGGGTTTGGGGCACCACAGGACTGGGCTGTATCTTTATACAGCATGAAAAAGTCATAGCGTATGCTTCTCGATAGTTGAAGGTGCATGAGAAGAATTATTCCACGCATGACTTAGAGTTGGCGGCAGTGGTCTTCGCATTTAAGATTTGGCGTCACTACCTTTATGGAGAACAATTTGAGGTTATGTATGATCACAAGAGTCATAAGTACATATTCATTCAACGTGATTTAAATTTGAGGCGATGTAGGTGGTTGGAGTTCCTGAAGGACTACGATTTCTTTATTGCTTACCATCCCGGTAAGGCGAATGTGGTGGCAGTTGCGCTTAGTAGAAATGCGTCAGTCACAACGGCTAGCATGATTGGACGCAATTGGGATCTGGTTGAGTTTGTCAGATGGCAACCTCTTGCCGATGACTCCGAACGCATCCTTTGTGCTGGGATGCAGGCACGACCATAGATCATAGATCAGATCGAGGAGCTTCAGTCAGTTGATCCAGATTTTGAGAAGTTATGAGAGAGTGCCCAAAAGCAAGATGCATAGTTTCGCCAAGAGGAGGACAAAACCATCATGTTCGGAGACAGATGGTGGGTTCTGAACGCATTGCCGGAGGAGATGATGAGTGAAGCTCACAGGTCTAGATATTTCGTTCACCCTGGTTCCACCAAGATATTTAAAGATCTTCAGAGGACTTACTGGTGGAATGAGATAAAGCAGGACATCGCGAAGTTCGTATCCCGATGTCTCACTTGTCAGCAGGTGAAGATCGAGCACCAGAGACCTGGTGGACTTCTGCAACCACTTGAGATCTCAGAGTGGAAATGAGATGACATCTTGATGGATTTCATCGTAGAGTTGTCTAAGACACGACGACATCAAGATGCCATTTGGGTGATAGTGGATCGTTTAACGAAGAGTGCCCATTTTCTTTTAATCAGAATCAGTAAGAGTTTAAAGATCTTGGCCAATCTCTATGTGGATGAGATTGTTAGGCTTCACAGAGTGTCGTATTCAATAGTGTCAAATCGGAATTCGTGTTTCACATCTCAATTCTGGCACCAACTTTAAAAAGCTTTAGGTACTACATTGAAGTTTAGTACTGCGTTCCACCCACAGACGGATGGGCAGGTGAAGCGTATAATTCAAACACTCAAGGATATGTTAAGAGCATGTGCTTTGGATTGGGCAGATGATTGGGACAAGCATATAAAGCTTGCAGAGTTTTCATACAATAACAGTTTTCATGCGAGTATTGGCATGGCCTTGTATGAAGATTTGTACAGTCAACCATGTAGATCCCCTGTGTGCTGGGATGAGGTTGGAGTGAGAGCAGTGGAGTCTTCAAAGATCATCCAGCATTATGCGGACCAGGTGTGTTTAATCCGACAGAGGTTGATTGCAGTGCAGAGTAGGCAAAAGAGCTATGCCGATCAGCAGTGCAGAGAACTCAGTTTTGAGGTAGACGATCATGTGTTTGTTCAGATCTTGCCTATGAAGAGTGTCTTCAGGTTTGGGAAAAAGGGTATGCTGAGTCCTCGGTATATGGGGACCTTTGAGGTTCTTGGTTGAGTAGGGGAGACCGCATACTGAGTAGCACTCCCTCCTTAGTTTTTGCATATCCACGATATATTCCATGTCTCGATATTGAGAAAGTATGTACCTGACCCCTCAGATGTGATTCACTACGAGGTGATTGAGGTATAACCTGACTTGACTACAGAGGAAAGGCCAGTGGAGATTGTAGATCATCAAGAGAAGACAATGCGTAATAGGATGATTTCGTTCATGAAAGTGCATTGGCAACATCATGGGCTGGATGAGTTCACTTGAGAACCTGAGGTAGATATGCGTCAACACTACCCAAACTTATTTGGTACGTTCTAATTTTGAGGATGAAATTCTTTTAAGGGGGTAAGAATGTAATATCGCATATTTCGGTACTTAGTCATTTTATAATTTTGACAAAAATTTCGCTAAGTCTGGGAGAAAAATCATTTGAGGCTCGATTTTTAGACTGAAGTCTTTGAGTCTGGGCTTGGCCCAAGTCTCATCGACAAGGTCGAGGTGAGCAAAACAAAACATGAGAAAGAGTTTTAATTTTGATCTTTAAATTCAAGCAAAATTTGAGCGAAATTTGGGTTATTTTTGGGCAAAATTCAGAATTTGGTATTCATATAATATAGCGTTGGATGCATCTCAGAATTTTGAGCGCGATGATTTTTTACTTTTCTGAATTCGAGTCTCGGTTAGCCTAAAAATTGTGTTTTTTTGAAAATTGAGCAGTTTATCGAAATAAATCCGGAGTTGGATTGGATTGGAACCAAGACGTAAGATCCAAATTTTTATAGATTTGGGTTCTATTTAGGTCCTACTTAAATCTGGATTGGATCCAGGTCTTGATCCATTTTTGTTTTGGGTATGGGTTTGGTTCTGGATCCGGATTCAAATCCAAGCTCAACATTTTTCTAGCTTTAAATTCAGTATAAAGCCTTAATTTGAGTTTTATTATAGTCAAGAAGCCTTTGGGGTTAATTTAGTTATTTTTGGAAGTTTTTAGATAATTTTTATTAATTAATATTCAAAAATTAATTAATTAATTAAATAATACTAATTCTGAGTTTCTATTTTTAGGCCAAGTAGGACTTCTTATAAGAGTCCTTACTCTTACTTATGAGTGGTTAAGAAAGAGTTTTAAAAGTTTTATAAAGTTAGAAAAACTACCAAATGTGGAAAAGTCAACATTTGGTAGAGTTTAAAAAAATTAGGAAACAAAAGAGAGGGAGTTCCACTTTTGGGGAACTCTTAGAGAGAGAGAGCTGGAGAAAAGGGAGGGGAGGGGGGTGTCACCCCCTCTCCCACCCATTACTTAAAAAAAGAGAGAGAGAGAGAGAAAGAAAAAGAGAAAGAGAAAGAGGGAAAAGAGGAGAGAGGGAGAGAGAAAGAGAGGAAGAAGAAGATGAAGAGGGTTCCTCTTATCCAACAACCCTTGTTCCACCATCATTCTTCTCTGTTTTTTGATATTTATCAAAGGTACGAGTCTCTTCTTTTGACTTATGTGAGAAATCAAATACCGTTTCGATTCTCATGCTTACCATGACCTAAATCCATGGTTAAGGAGTGAATCTATGTGTTCGCTCAAGTATACATGAATGAGGATCCATAGACCCTCTTTTATATGGGTATTTTCGGTCCCTTTCATATAAAAAAATTTCTATGTATGGATTTTCTAAACAAAAACATAATTTTATTTCATGTTAAGTGAGCTTTTTAACACTTGTTTCATAGTGAATTTGATTCCTACGTGATTTCATATATGCATATGATATTAGATGCATGTCCAAGTGTTATGAATAGAAAAAATTTGTGTAAGCATGCATAATGTTGTTTTAAATCTGTAAACGCATGCATAAATGAATGTTGTTTATACTTATGAACATGTTTAGGGCAGCTCTACAGGGAAAGAAAAAAAAGACATATTTTTTTAATACAGTTTTGGGGTTACTGCTGGGCCAGCCGATCTGCAGTCGGCTGAGTCCCTGGAGCAGTCAACCCCAGCCGACTGGGTCGGCTGGGCTTAGTGGCTGACCCAACAGACTGGGTCACTGTTACGAAAAAAAATAAAAATATTTTTTCTTTTTGGTTGGTGGTTGTTCAGCCTGACAGCACACAAGCTCGGAATGGGGCCTGTGCATGGGTTGTCAGGCCCAGCCGACAGGGTCGGTTGGGCTAACTCGGCTAGCCCGACTGGTTAATGACCTGCCTGACCCAGTCCGGCCCTTGGGGCAGGATTGGGACAAGCCAGGTAGGGTGGGTCAGACCCGACCCAGCTAACCAGGGTCAGTTGGGCTTGCTGGTAACCCCAGGCGACTGGGTCGGCTGGGTGTGAACCCTGTAGAAAAAAGGAAACCACAGCCAACTGACAGTTGTCTAGGTGCAGGCTAAATTATAGACCCAGCTGACTGTCAGTTGGCTTGGCATGGACCAAAATTCGATTATATATATATATATGTATGTGTGTGTGTGTGTGTGTGTGTGTGTGTGTGTGTGTGTGTTGCCCCTTGCAGATTTTGGACTTTTGCCATTATGAAGGTTTCAACTATGTGCATGCTAGAAAGAAATTTTCATATGCGTATGATTAACAAGTTTTGTGTGAGCAATATTCAAGGCAATGTTAACTACATGGATATTTTGTGAACGTGTACGAATATAAAATTTTAGATCGTGCTGCATGTATATAGTTGCACAAGTAGTCACACGTGTAAAGGGAGTCATGAATGAAAGCTTGCATGCGACATAATTATTTGAATTAAAACATGCATTCGCCATGAATAATTATAGCATGCAATTGACACGAATGTGTGAATCAGACGAAAGCATGCAAGGAATGAAAAGTTGTGAGTTCATGTACATGCATAACATTGTTTGAAGGACATCTTGAAAGGAGCATATATAAATGTGTTGTGTGAAGCATTCAAAAGTAATGCATTGTGGTATGTTATTAATGGTTTTTGCATATGTTGCATCGATGATCTAAGTGAATCATCGCAGGATTGGAGAGCCTCGAGCATTGGTTGCTCATTCATTACTTATTTTTAAATGCATTACAAAAATTATATTTATTTTTATTTCATTGTGTTTTACACTGTTTTATGTGTTTCACAGGCGGGAGTCCCGTGATGGTTCTCGTAGGGGTTGATGTGAGCTTTTGCCCTTACTTTTGCATGTTGAATTGCAAAATTTAATAATTGGCATTTAATAAAAAAACAATGAATAAGAACAGTGTAATATACGATCTGATATCTCCCATCGAAAGAATAAGCATCTTAGAGATTCAGTTTTGGGGGACCACGAGGATACAAATAGTTTGTGTGCTTATTTAGTACCCCTCAACCCGATATTAAGGTTCTTTCTCCTGACCACAGTTTTAAGGAGAGTCCGTCACTTTACTTGGGGGTGGTGTGTTCGACACAGTTGTTCTTTTGGTATTCCAAGAAAGTGACACTATTGGATGTGGAGGTTCTTAGTGTCTCAAAATTAGATATAGAGGTCTAATGTTGCGAAGGTGATTCGGTCGAGGACTAAATTTGGAACCCAGTAATAAAATTCAACTTGTGTGTTAAGTTACCCAGAGAACCCTACTTAACCTCGAGAAATTGTACCCGTTTGGTGTATCCATAGGCAACGATAATTAAAAAGAGGAACTTAAATTATATGCATTTAATAGGGACAAGTATATGAAAAGGAAAACTTTAATAAAAGATAATTAAGTGATCATACATTGCACATAAATCATGAATAATTCTGCTATGCAATAGAACATGCATATTTTACCTGTTTCCTTAATTGTTACATGTTGGTTGATGCATGATGTTGAATTTCTAATGCATGTTACATGTCTTGCTTACTTAAATTGTGATCCCTGTTATTGATTAATGTTCTTTCATGCTTAATAAATGCTCTCTGCTGCATGAATGCTTAATTGAATTATGTGATTGTCATAATTGCATTTCTCTTAATTACTGCATGAAATCTTATCTGTATTCTTTATGCTCATTTATTTCATTAGATGAATTCGTATGCAGAATTCTTTAGATTTTTGACAGCCTCTATTTATGGTTTTTCACAGCTGCAGGAGACCAGTGAAGCGACTAGCTTCTGGGAGAGCTATGGGATTCACATTTTTGCTAGAAAGTTCACAGAGGGACATCGTGGCTCAGTCTTCTTTATTTTTTTCGTTTACATTTGATTCTCTATGCACTCTGAATTTCATTTATGCAGTTGTCTCGAGACTTATCCCTTTCTATTCAATAAAGGTTTGGTTTGGTATGGATGATAATTGTAAGCTCTATTATAGTTGGTTGTTTTATCCAATTGGGAGTGGAACTGTAAAGGCCTCGGGTTTCTGGGAAAATTTTTGCAATGGTTTAAAAAAAAAATCTGCATTTGCAAGTGGTACGAGTTGGGGTCGTTACAAAACCACTACCTTAGTTGGCTAACTTTACCTCCAAAGGAATGAAATGAACTAAAGTCTTGAACTTGAACCTTGGGTGTAGGAGTATCTATTAGCAACATCATGATAAAGGTTCTGGTTGTAATCTTTAGGAGTGACGCATTAATGGCCATGCGCCCGAATCCAGTTTCATGAGTGACTTCAGGAATAACTCAATTCCTTAAACTGCGGTCACGCAGTTATACCCACATATGTGAGCTTCTCCAAAAATGCACTGTTAACATCTTGCCTAGAAAGCTTTGAACCCATTCAGAGTTTTCACTCTTACTTTACTGGCAGCTACAACACCTTTCTAGAGTAATCAGGAGAAAAGATATAGATACATAGTATCACATTAATAAGGTGCTATCCAGTTCACTCTACAGCCTGTTATTACCTAATTGAACCTACTTTGTGGGATCTCCACTCAGATAGATTGGGTTGCCACTGTAGATGAACTACTGATGGGTTTCAGTCTCATCCGCTCTCTGGATTTCAGGACTAATGTATTATCTAGTTCTTTCGTTAATGGATCAGCTGTGTTCTCTTTGGATCCCACATAGTTCACAACAACCACTAATGTGAATGAATGATGAAACACGAATGACACGTGCACCTTTCTAATAAGAGGTAAATAATTCTAAGTAAATGATTCACATTTATGGCCATAGTCAAAATATGAACAATACTTAGGATTTCTATCTTTTATGAAATAACACTTGATTATCATCATATTTTTCTGAAATATTTTTTTTTCTTCTTCCTTTATCAGAATTTAATAAGTGAATTAACTTAAAATATATTTGTGGCCATAGTCATAGATATATTAAAAGTTAATCTCATTTTAAATCCTATAAAAGCATAAAAATTTATTTTATTCTTTATTAGAATTTAAATATAGATTATATTATAATATGTTTGTGACCATAGTCATGAATGTATCATGATTTAATATTATTTCAATACTATTAAAGAATAAGATATGCTTTCAAACTCCAATCTTTAAATTCCTTCAAAGCATTCATCATTTAGGATAGAATTGCATTCTTTTTCAAATTATTTCAAATCATTTTTCAAATTCCAATTGATTTTTGAGATAAATTTTCAAATATAGTTATCATTTCCAAACCATTTTCAACTTTCATTTACCAATTCAAATTCATTTCTTATTCTCAGATTTCATCTTGTTTCAGATTCCAACTTTCAATTCTTATTTCTGAACTTCACATTTCTAAATTTCATTCTGAAATTCATTTCAAATTCAAGTGCTAAATTCAAAATTCTTTATTTCCTTTCGAAAATTATAAATTTTCGAATTCTCATTTTTCAAATTCAACTCTAAAGTTTACTTTAATTCTCAATTCAATTACGAAATCAAATATTTGAAATCTATCTCAAAAACCCATCTTAGAATTCAATTTCAAAAATCGATTTCCCATTCAATCTCAAATCCTAAATTCATGGATTCTAAATTTTCATTTTTTATTCCAAAATTCTTATTTCAATTCCAAGTTTGAATTCAAATTCTATTTCCAAAGTTTATTTCTATGAATTTTCAACTTCTAATTTCATTCTTTGAATTGCAAATCCTATTTCAATTTCAGATTCTAAATTCAATTTCAATTTCCAAATTCATTTCCAAGTTCAAAATTCAATTTCAAAATCAATTCAATATTCCAATTTCAAAGTTCAGTTCAACTTTGAAATTCCATTCTGATTTCAAATTCTATTTCTAAATTCCAATTTCCAATTTCCAATTTCATTTCAAAGTTCAAATCTCAATTTCAGTATCAAATTCCAAATTCAATTCTTATTTTCAAGTTCATTTTTCAAGATTTCACTTCAAGTTCCAAATTTCATCTTTTTCAAATCTTCCTTCTTCAATTCAAATTCTAATCTATTTCAATCTTTGATTATTTCAATCTCAGAATTTCAAATCTCAAATTCATTTCAAATTCCATGTTTAGATTCAAATTTCAGTTTTCCAAATCAAGTTTAACTTTTTAAACCATTTCTTCAAAAATGTTTTCAAACTTATTTCAAAATCACTTGGAAAAATCCCAAAATTTCTGAGGCATTTCTCAAAAGCATACATCTTTGCATTTTCGTAAGCACAATCATGATTCAATGTGCATTTTAGGATTTCAGAATAATCACTTAGACAAATTTGGGAAAGACAAAAGGCATTGATTCGATCCTTGGTTCAATTACCCCTGGTAAAGTCTTCAAGAACGGTTGAACCTCGTACCGACGAGAAAATCCCGTCTCTCCATTTTTTTCGCAAAATTTCAAAAATGAAGGCGAGTAAAATTTTAAATAACTTTTTCAAATAAAGGTCAAGTGAGACCTTGCAAAAGAGTTTCTTTTCTTTCTTTCTCTTCTCTCTTCTTTCTTTTTTTTTTCTCCTTCAAAAAGGGAAAAGGGCGAGAAAGGAAAAAGAAGAGGAAAGAGAGAAAAAAGAAAAGAAATTTTTTTGCAACGATCACAGAAGTGGCAACCGTGATGGGACTCATCTTTGTCTGGTCGAATTTATGCCTTTTGCCATTTCTTAAAATTGTCTAAGTCATTATTTTACAAATGTCAGCTTCATTTCCATGCAAACATTAGGAGCCTAGACTCTGTCCATGCTGACATTATGCATATAGGATTTAAGTATGGTTTGATAGGACCATATTGAGGAGATCTATTGATGCTCACTTAGACTTAGGTCTGAAATACAACTCTCCTCAATTTAGGGATTGAATGAAAACAATGTATGCAAGTGTATGCTTCTTTATAAATTTCAAAATTCTATCTCTTTAGAACTCTGCATTAGAGCCATTTGATTTCTTGCATGTTAAGCATATTTTCAAAAATATTCCCACCTATATTGTCTCGGTCTTCACGTTGCTAGGCTGTCTCACTGAACCCTAGTTTGGGAAAGAGCCTCACAACTGCGCTACTTATTTGGGTTAACACCCCCCTGCCACGTACTAAGGGCCATAGTCTAAAGTATATCAGCAGGTGTTCAAGGATGTTAGGAAACCATTTTCCTTAGAACCAGAGAAATATTCTTATGCCACGTACTTTGAGCTTCGGCTTGAGTATATCGATGTATCTTGATCAGAATCAGATGATATAAAACCTAGAGTTAGGATTAAGGTCCTACAAGCCTTTTCAAATATTGTATTTAGAATCGGCTTCTAGGGAGTGTTGTTCTGTACATCATTGCTTATATAGATTTTCTTCTTTTGTGGATATTATCTTGTAAATCTTCATTTACTTCATCTTTTTCAAACCCTGGATATTTATTTCAAAATTTCTTCTATTTCTGAAAATCCAGGTTGTATATTTCTCTTTCTTTATTTCTTTATAATTTTCTTAAACCCTGGACATTCTTTTTAAGATTTCCTTTTATTTCTTAAAATCTAGGTACATATTTCTTTTCCTTTATTCTTTCAAAATAATTTTTAAACCCTAGACATTCTTTTTAAAATTTTCTTTGTATTTCTCTAAATCTAGGTATATATTTCTCCTTCCATATTTCTTCAGAATCCTTTTCTAAAACCCTAGATATTTGTTTTGAAGTCTTCTTCTATTTTCTCAATGTCCAGGCATACATTTTCTCTCTTTTTCTTATTTCTTCATAATTATTTTTCCCAAACCCTGGAAATCCTTTTAAAACTCTCCTTAGATTTTCAAAACTCTAGGTGTATTTTCTTTTCTTCTTTTGATTTCTTCAATTTCTCCGATCCTGCCTGCAATTTTTCAAATATTCGAATCTTGTCATCTATTTTCAAATTTCTCTTCTTCATATATGTCTTCCAAACTCTATTCAAAAATTTCCATCTTCTCATATAAAATCTCTTTCATCAAGAGATCCCTTTTTCAAATCCTTAGATATCTCCTTTATCTTCTCTCTTTCTCCCAAAAAATCTTCAATCTAAACCATCCCTTTATTATGCAGAAAGCATTGACATTTCATCATGATTCAGACAAGGAAAGGAAAGGAGACCGTTCAACAGTACAGTGACAGCGAGGCAAAAACAATAGATTCCCCCAGATCATCCAGAAGGAAGGACCAAGAAGTGGAAGATGATGTTGATCCAGTCATATATAGTCAGTTTCAAAAGATGATGGCAAAGATGACATCTGAACAAGCTGGGGCAAATTCAAAGAAAGTATCTTCCAAAAACAAAATCAAGGGAAAGCCCGTCAGAGTCAACAAGAAGAAAGTTTAGCATGACAACGCTTCATAGCCAGCAGAAGAAGACTCAGAAGAAGATCAACCTGCATTTTTCCAAAACCCCTTGTATCAGCTCAAGAAAATCATTGAGGAGCACTAGTCAATGAGCAAAACTAAGTTTCAGATCCCAACAAAAGACCTGATCCAGCTACAATTGAAGGAGATGACTCGCATAGTCAAGGATCTACAGGCTCGGGACAAAGGCAAGAGAGTCTACACCAGCGAAGATTTCTATGACGGCCTAGATTGGGATGACAACTTGGAAGACCTTCCTCGCAAGTTCATCAAGTTTGATGGGATCGACAATCTCAAGGCTCATTTGGTCATGTTCTTCGTAGAATGCAACCAGTTTAAAAGGGATAACATAGCTTTATTCTTATGCTTTCCGCGTAGTCTAGAGGGAATAGCAGCGAAGTGGTATGCAGAGCATATCAATCCAATTGAGTTGCGAGACTTCGACAAAGTGGTCAACTTGTTCATCGAAAGGTTTCTTTTCAATGCTGAGGCTCTGCCCACCCTCAACCATCTTTTCAATCTGAGACAGAATGACAATGAAAAGGTTAGAGATTTTATTCATAGGTGGAGATCCACCTGCAACAAGATGAGAGATCTGATATCAGAGGGGCATGCATTGTCGATGATCCTGAACAACTTCTCCCAACCTATGAAGGGCCTAATCTCCACTTGCCCATCATAATCTTTTATCGAATTGATAGAACAAGCTGAATGACTCGAAATGGGGATAAAGAATGGAGTATATGAGAGCCTCACACTCTCAAAGAGCAACTCAGATACCAAAAAGAAGTCATACTTCACCTTTTCTATAAATACTACCGACAACAACAATGGCAAAAGCAAAGCAAAAGGGGTGGCAGGAAAAACCACACCAACAGATCAGAGAGAGAAATCAATGCCAATGACAATCTTCCCTCAAACCTCCAACTAGAATTGAAACCACAAGGAAGACCAAAGCATGACGGTTGGGGAGACGACTGTGAATTTACTCTCTTAGAACAACCACTTGAGCAAGTTCTTGAATATATGATAACTGAGGGGATGGTTAAACTTCCGAAGATGACTGATCCTTCTGTGACCATGGGAAGGTTTAAAGATCAGTTCTACAAATTCCATCGGACAATGGGTCATGACACCGAACACTGGTTTGTCTTCAAAAATATTGCCCAAGACTGCATTGATAAAAATCTTCTGGTAGAAGACGAGGAGGAAAATCAGCCGGCTGTCCTGACCTAGCCTTTCCCGAACCATGCCAAAGTTTTTCTGCTTTCTTCTTTTATGTCAGTCATCTTGTTGGGGTAAGTCAGTCCCAGTCTTTTGCATCCTTTAGTCAAATGCCTGTAAATATTCAGCTCTCGTTATCAGCTTTACTCACAAATGAAATCATCAATTTTCTTTATATCTAGGTGTCACTTTCTTTATAATGTTATTCTCTGAACTCTCATGCAATATATCTTTTGTGATTTTCCTTGAAAATTTATTCTCGTTTCCCTTTCAGATATTCTTCCAAGAAGGCTCATTACTAATTCTGAATTACTTCTATATTCCTTCAAAGAGCCTTCTTCAATAACAATGATCTTGTATTATTCTTTCTTCCCCGCTATACTAGGGTATTTTTTTTATTTTATAAAAATTCATTTTTTAGAGAACCTGTATGCAGGCAGGATCAAATAAAATCTCTTCATCATTCATATTTTCATTCCCCCTCAGGTTAAGGGATAAACCTTGATCATTTTCTATGATTTCCTCGAAATTCTCCAGCATTTATTCATCTCCCCGTTTAGGATAAGGGGATAATCCTGAAATCAGACCACATACAACTGACTATGATGGTCCATTTAAATCATAAATTAAGAATTTTTCATCAAGAATTTCCCTTCCAAATTCAAACCTCAGGTTGTCTCTCTTCAAATTGAGTTTCCCCTTCAGGTTAAGGGATAAACCTGAGCTTCCCATTCAGGATAAGGGATAATCCTGAGATCATTCATAGAAGTAACACAGTTCTCTATAATGGTTCAACCTCATGCTTAATGACAAATTTTTACAAACAGATCTCTGGGTTAACCAATCTTGTTAAACCTTTGGGTTACAACTTTATCAATGTCAATCGTTTTCCCAACCTTCGGGTTACAATCTTATCAATGTCAATCATTTTTAAACCTTCATGTTACAATCTTACTAATGTCAGTCATTTTTCAGCCTTCGAGTTACAACTTTATCAATGTCAAACATTTTCAAATCGTCAAACTTAACTTTTCAATCAAATCCTGCTTTTGAGCTGGTCGAACAATCAAATCTTGCTTTCAAGTTGGTCGAACGATCAAATCCTGCTTTTGAGCTGGTCGAACAATCAAATCCTGCTTTCAAGCTGATCGAATGATCAAATCCTGCTTTCGAGCTGGTCGAACAACAAAATTTTGCTTTTGATCTGGTCGAACAATCAAAATCTTGCTTTTGAGCTGGTCAAACAATCAAATCCTGCTTTCGAGCTGGTCGAACAAACAAAATCCTGCTTTCAAGCTGGTCGGTGAATAAAATCCTACTTTTGAGCTGGTCAAACAATCAAATCTTGCTTTCGAGCTGGTTGAACAATCAAAATCCTGCTTTCGAGCTGGTCGAATAATCAAATCCTGCTTTAAAGTTGGCCGAACAATCAAATCCTGCTTTCGAGCTGGTCGAACAATCAAATCCCGCTTTCTAGTTGGTCGAACAATCAAATACTGCTTTCGAGCTGGTCGAACAATGAAATCTCGCTTTCGAGCTGGTCGAACAATCAAATCCTGCTTTCGAGCTGGTCGAACAATCGAATCCTGCTTTTGAGCTAGTCGAACAAACAAACAAATCCTGCTTTCGAGCTGGTCGATCAAAACAAAATTCTGCTTTTGAGTTGGTCCATCCAAAAACAAATCTTGTTTTCGAGCTGGTCCATCAAAACAAAATCCTGCTTTTTAGCTGGTTAATTAAAACAAAATCCTGCTTTCGAGCTGGTCCATCCAAAATCAAATCATGCTTTCGAGCTGGTCCAACAAAACAAAATCCAGTGTTTTCACTAGTCGAAAATTTTCAAAATCCAGTTTTACTAGTGGAGATTTCGAAAGTCAAAATTTTCAACCCAAGGTTCTCATCAAAATTGATATTGAGTGATTATTTCACAAACAATTCTCAGACATCTTGCCAATTAGCTAAAAACATTTGTTAATTTCAAAGTTTTACTGCACAAAAGAATCACCTCATATTATCTCTAGTATTCCTTCCAAAAGGGTGAGCTTTTTGCGAAAAAGAGCAAAATTCAAAAACTTTTTCCCTATTGATCAACCAAAATGTTGAAAGAAATATCCTTGGTATGATGAGTGAAGAAAATATTCAATGATGTTGAAAAGCCATAAGCGAATTGATATTGATCATAGCTATGGTGCATTTTAAAAGATGATTCTTTTGGCAAGAAAAGCAATAGAAATATTCTAAGCAATATAGAATCTACTTAAAGTTCCCAATAAAGCGAGTATAATTGATTATCTGCAAAAGGGATCTCTCAACTATCATCAAGTTAAAGACTGATATGCGAGTTAGACCCCCGGGCCAAAGAAGATTTGAAACATCTCCAAGTTGAAGGAGTTTGTGACGTGTCCTTCGAGGGAAAAGTTCAAATCATAGCCAAATTAAAGGTTGATGCGATGAACCTCCTGCCAATCCTTAAAAGATACTTGATTCATACTATCAAGAGATTTCAATCAAAAGAGACATCTTTATCAACTTCTGGGGACAAGGAAAACCCTGATCATCTCCAAGTTGAAGGAGTGTGTTAAGTGTTCTTTTAGGAAAAATCAAAACATCTCCAAGTTGAAGGTTAATATAATGAAATTCTCGCCAAACCCCAACAAAAGAATTCATTCTATGTCTCAAAAGGTAAAAAAAAGCATATCTCAGATATCAAAATTGCCAAGAATCATCTTTTTCGATGCAAAATTCTTTTATCAATATTTTTTCACTACTTGCTTTTATGAAACTGAGAGTATTCCTTTTCTTTTCATGTCAAGGAAATGGATAGCTTCCTTGAAGAAAATCAACAACGCTAAAATTTGAACTTGACTCTTGAATCCGAGGAGTTAACCTCATTTGGAAGGAATACTCTGGATAAAAGAGAGAATATCTTTTGCACACACGTGCGCATTTTCAAGCATTTGAATCAACTACAATCTTATCTTATTGGCAAAATTTTCTAGCTATTCAAAAATGAAATAAATACTCAAGGTCTATTTTAATGTAACCTAGCATGGTTTACAACAAGAGTTTCCTCATTCTGATGAGATATTTCTTTCAGTCCCATCATGGTTTTCCCCCCATCCTGGCAAGGAATCTATATTTTTCATATCCATTCAGGTAAGGATTGTACCTGAACCTCGTCTCACGAGATATTTCTAAAGAATGTCCCACCATGTTTTCCCTCATGCTGACAAGGAATTCATGTATTCCATCCCCCATTCAGGTAAGGGTTAAACCTGAAATTCATTTTGAAATATCTTCATCCCATCCAGGACAAGGGCTAAACCTGAGTCTTTCCAAAAGCTTATTTTTGTCTCAATCATGAGACTTTTTCAAAGTCTCCATTTCTCAACATTTCGGGATATTCATCCCAAAGTCCCATCACGATCTCCTCATTTCCTTTGTCCAAATTATTTCATTCTCGAGGATTTCATTTTTTTTTTAAAACCATTCAGGGTAAGGTGCTAAACCTGAGAATAATGTTTCGCAAAACAAATTCTTCCACACCCAGTTTAGATTTTTTGACTGGGGCATTTTAAAATTTGGTGTGTTTTTCTTTGCCACTAAGCTCAGCTCTCACCAGCTTAGCAGCAAAGAGGAGCATCTGTAAACACCCCAATTTTTTATTTTTTTTTTTAAAATTCCCCTTTTACCCCTGGCCCCCATCTTTTGAATAACTTCGGTCAACTTCTGATCAATTTCCATTCATTTCTCGTATTCACTGGTTTAAGATCCGAAATCCAAATCCAATTTTTATATTTGACCCCATCTCGGATCCAAATCGGATATCCAAATCCAATTTTGAGCCCGGATCTTTTATTTTTCAAAAATTCAAAAAAATCAATTCTCTGTATTTTCTCAGATATTTTATCTGGATCCAATCTCAATTCGAGATCCAAATTCAATATTCTCTCAAAATCCTGGATCTAGACCCATTTTTGAAACCCAATTTCTGAAATTTAACCTTGTGTTTTCACAAAATCTTCTTTTATAAAAACTTTAATTTTTTAAAACAAATATTTTACAAAAATACTCCAAAAACCTCATTTGGAACCCAGTTCCTAAAAATCCCTCATATTTCCCTCTTATTTTTAGAATCTATCTCAAAAATATAAAAAAGATTTCGAAAAATATAGCTTTTACACCATTTTAAAGAAAAACTTGTAAATGAGCCCTCTTTTCGAAAATTTTCAAAACTTGGAGGACCCAATTCAAAAAACCTCTAACGGCCTTCCATTATAAAACCAAGCCATGGGGTCCTCTTCTCGGATCGCCTCTTCACCTCACCATTGCTCTGAATCACCTTCTTCTTCCTCTCCCAGCTTCTCCCTTCCCCCTTTCCTCCTTCTTTGCTTCTTTCCCTTTCTTCCCTCTGGTTTGATCAGTTGAAGGAATTCTACCCAGCAGAAACACAAGGAAAGAAGCCTTCCCTCTCATTTCCTCAAACTCATGATAAGTACTCCCTCTTCTCTCTGTTGTTTCTGTTTTTCCTTGATTTTTCCTGTTCTTGCCCCATTAAAGCACTCCTTGTGGTATTGATTTGCTTCTAGCAATATCAATCCACATACGTGAAATATCAAATGGAACGATCACGTTCCAACATTTTCCTTCTGTTTTTGCAATTTATTTTTTCTGTTTATACTATTTAGATTTGATACTCCTTTATATTTCATCTGGATCACGATCTGACCTTATGTTTTACTTCATCGTGCATTGCTTTCATTTCCCTTTTAGTATGTAGATTTTTCATTTCATGATCTTCAATTTGATGTTTACTTCTGTAGATCCTTTTTGATTTATTACTAATTCCATTACATCTTATCATAATCACATTATCTTTATCATTTTCTTTGTTCTTTTGCTGATTTTATTTGTTTTTCCTTTCATGCATCATGCACAACAAATGTTTATGCTTGGTTGTAGCATAAACACATGCCTTCATTTCTTGGATCTTGTTACAATGTATGTATGCTCTTATTTTTTTTTTCTTTAGCACATACACATGCTTTTATCTTTTGGTATTTGATCAAATCGTAGATTTCAGTTAAAGATCATCATCACGATCTACACTTTCATCACACTCATGTATTCTAGCATTGCACATTCATTTCATTGTGCTTTGTCCTAATTGTCTATCATTGCATTAATTGTTTTTTACTTCAGTATCCATTTCCTGTATCGTCTTTGTCACATTTTAGATTTTCATTCGGCAATATAATCGCTCCCTATATCTCTGAATCAGCTCCTCCCTCATCTCCTCTTTATAATGGAGAGGTCGTGATTTCCATCTCTAGATTTTGTTCAAAAGGATGTCCCCAGATCGGCTCTTAGTACCTCCACTCACAAATGCTCTGTTCTCCTTTTAGGGAGGAATACTTTTTGTGTTGGTATAGGAAGTGGGTTTTGTGTGCCTAGTAGATTGAGAAGCCTTAATGCTGAGGACAATGGTTGGGGCACTCATCTTGGGTTGGGGACTCCCTCCTTGCTGTTTCAGAGATCAAGGAGCCATCAAGGCCTGTGCAAAGGCTGGAGCCAATGCATCTGGAAATATTCCTAGGAGCACTGAAGGTGGCTCACCAAGGGACTGTGCTGTGACAAATCAATTTGTTAACTCGAGTTATCCATCTGCTGAAGCTAATTTGTTAATTTACCTATGCATTTCAGATGATAATTAATGTTTGCTTACCAGCATTTGCATCAGATTAAACATCTACATGTTGGTCACTCCATTGTTTATCCATGTCTTTACTGTATTTTATGCATTTGCGTCCATCATATGTCGCATTCTATCTTAGTCGCATTCAGTTGGTCATTGCTTTATCATTATTCATCATGCTTAATTCACTCTCTACGTACAAACATTTTGTTTCTTCACCAACACACACTCTTTTAGTTTAAGCTTGTGATTACCATACTGTCTCTATGCCTCTGTCCTTTGCTGAGCATTGATATTTCAGTTAAGAAACGTTTCTCCATTATACCAATAATGCTTGGGTTTGTTTATAAAATTCTAGAACAACATATGTTGTTGATTTGGAACAAGAGGTATACTTAATTTACAGCGAAATTTCTTGATTCCACTGTAAAATCCTTTTTTCCTGTGTCTTGCTATGAATTGGATATGCCATAAAAAGTTGTGGCATTGTGGACATCACTTTTGGATTTATCAGGTAATTGAAGATGCTACGACTAGTAGTGAAAGTAGATTTGAACACCCAGCATTTGAATCACTCTGCTGCAAGCTCGAACTCACAGTGAAAAGATTATTCATTCTGATTGGTCTTGACAATATCTGCATTCAAATCACTGTGAAATCCAACATTTTATTTGCATTCCCACATTCCTAATTCTGCATTTACTGTATTTATTCACCTGTAATTCTCTCATTGCATTGTGTGCCCTTGAATTATCATCTCCATCATTTGTGAATTACCATTCCCCTCACATCACTTCATCCCCTTGCATTCCCTGCATGTTCATCTACACTCACCTCTACACATTCACTGTCCAGCCACATCCCATAGCTCCTACTGCTTTAAGTTTCAAAGCAATGTTGGAGGTAGCCCCACCGAATATTTCCAGTTGGTATATTAGCAATGCATTTGCATTTGCCAATCATTGAATATTTCACCGTTTGTATATTAGCAATGCATTTGCATTTTCTAATCACTGGGCACTTCATGTTTTGCATGTTAATAATGCATTTGCACTATGGCACACACACCCTCTGCCACTACATTCACTGCTGCATGTCACCATGCGCAACCCTGCAACTACACTCACTGCTATTTCAATATACATAGTCCCCTGTCCACCACTGCAATATATCTCATTGTACATCACTTCCGCAGTTTTGCTGTGGCATGTGTTCATTTGCAGCACTTTTAGCTGTACACACTTCTTGCATTTACCTACAGTGCCATGCTTCACTCACTAAATCACTTGCTGCCCATCACCTGTCAGCACCATCAGTACACCACCCACTGTCTTCTTCACAGAAAATTACTGCACCATCTCCACCATTAGCACTTATATTTCCATCATACCACTGCACCTCCTTCACAAGCACCTTAGGTGTTTTCCTCAGCATCTATAAAATCTATGTTGAAACAGTCATTAGTACATGTAGTTCCAAACATATGCATTCTAAAATATTAGCCTTGCACATGCATGTTTGTATGCATTTTTTGAATATATGCATTGCATTACATATGCATTCTAAAATATGCATCTTCTCTTTAGCATGAACACTTGTATATGCATCTCCTTCATTGGTACATGTATATACACTTGTATAGGTCTTTCTTTTATTGGCATATGCATGCATATGTATATACACATTTTCTTCATTAGCACTAGCACATATATTTGCATATATATATATATATATATATATGTATATATACTTCATCATACTTAGCCATATGCATATGGGCTCATGACATGATATTTTCCATTACCGTTTGTATTTTTGCTTTTGTGCTAACTTGTTTTTGTAGGGACAACATGGAAAATGTTGATTTCCTTTCCTACATTAGGGATTTTACAATTTCAATTTAAGGGTGTAATAAATCAATATTAATGAGAATTTTTTCCTTTCAGCTTAGAATAGAATGTATGAGCATATAGTTTTTATAATTGCTTGTGACATCTTATTTTTCCTTATTTTTAAGTCAAAAATTCATGAATGGTGAAACACGAATGACACGTGCACCTTTCTAATAAGAAGTAAATAATTCTAAGTAAATTATTCACATTTATGGCCATAGTCAAAATATGAACAATACTTAGGATTTCTATCTTTTATGAAATAACACTTGATTATCATCATATTTTTTTGAAATATTTTTTTTCTTCTTCCTTTATCAGAATTTAATAAGTGAATTAACTTAAAATATATTTGTGGCCATAGTCATAGATATATTAAAAGTTAATCTCATTTAAATCCTATAAAGGCACAATAATTTATTTTATTCTTTATTAGAATTTAAATATAGATTAGATTATAATATGTTTGTGACCATAGTCATGAATGTATTATGATTTAATTTTATTTCAATTCTGTTAAAGAATAAGATATGCTTTCAAACTCCAATTTTTAAATTTCTTTAAAGCATTCATCATTTAGGATAGAATCGCATTCTTTTTCAAATTATTTTAAATCATTTTTCAAATTCTAAGTAATTTTTGAGATAAATTTTCAAATATAGTTCTCATTTCCAAACCATTTTCGACTTTCATTTACCAATTCAAATTCATCTCTTATTCTCAGATTTCATCTTATTTCAAATTCCAACTTTCAATTCTTATTTCTGAACTTTACATTTCTAAATTTCATTTTGAAATTCATTTCAAATTTAAGTGCTAAATTCAAAATTCTTTATTTCCTTTCAAAAATTCCAAATTTTCAAATTCTCATTTTTCAAATTCAATTTTGAAGTTTACTTCAATTCTCAATTCAATTACAAAATCAAATATTTGAAATCTATCTCAAAAACCCAATCTTAGAATTCAATTTCAAAAATCGATTTCCCATTCAATCTCAAATCCTGAATTCCTGGATTCTAAATTCTCATTTTTTATTCCAAAATTCTTATTTCAATTCCAAGTCTGAATTCAAATTCTATTTCCAAAGTTTATTTCTCTAAAATTTCAACTTCTAATTTCATTCTTTGAATTGCAAATCCAATTTCAATTTTAGATTCCAAAATTCAATTTCAATTTCCAAATTCATTTCCAAGTTCAAAATTCAATTTCAAAATCAATTCAATATTCCAATTTCAAAGTTCAGTTCAACTTTGAAATTCCAATCTGATTTCAAATTCTTTTTCTAAATTCCAATTTCCAATTTCCAATTTCATTTCAAAGTTCAAATCTCAATTTCAGTATCAAATTCCAAATTCAACTCTTATTTTCAAGTTTCATTTTCAAGTTTCATTTTCAAGATTTCACTTCAAGTTCCAAATTTTATTTGTTTCAAATCTTCCTTCTTTAATTCAAATTCTAATCTATTTCAATCTTTGATTATTTCAACCTCAGAATTTAAAATCTCCTTTTTCAAATTCCAAGTTTAGATTCAAATTTTAGTTTTCTAAATCAAGTTCAACTTTTTGAACCATTTCTTTAAAGTTGTTTTCAAACTTATTTCAAAATCACTTACAAAAGTCCCAGAATTTCTGAAGCATTTCTTAAAAGAATACTTCTTTGCATTTTCGTAAGCACAAGCATGATTTAATATGCATTTTAGAATTTCAGAATAATCACTTAGATAAATTTAGGCAAGGCAAAAGGCATTGATTCGATCATTGGTTCAATTACCCCTGGTAAAGATACCAGGAACAGTTGAACTTCGTACCGACGAGCGAATCCTGTCTCTCTATTTTTTCTGCAAAATTTCAAAAACGGAGGTTAGTAAAATTTCAAATATCTTTTCAAATAAAGGTCAAGTGAGACCTTACAAAAGAGTTTCTTTTCTTTCTTTCTTTATTTCTTTCTCTTCTCTCTTCTTTCTTTCTTTTTCCCCTTCAAAAGGGAAAAATGGTGAGAAAGGAAAAAGAAGAGGAAAGAGACAAAAAGAAAAAGGAAAAATTTTGCAACGATCACAAATGACAATAAAGCCAAATGATGAAATAACTTTATTAATTTTTTTCTGCCATTGTTTAGGGGCTTGTTTTAGTCCATATAATGACTTAATAAGTCTATAAACTTTATTTTCATTACTATAAGCTACAAAACTCTCAGGTTGATCCATATAGATCTCTTCTTCAAGAATACCATACAAAAAAGGCGGTCTTCACGTCCATTTGATGGACTGAGAGATCATAAATAGAAGCCAGTGCAATAAGCACCCTAATTGTGGTTATCCGTGTAACCGGAGAATAGGTGTCAAAATAATATATTCCTTTATTTTGTTTGAACACCTTGGCAACCAGTCTAGCCTTGTACTTATCAATGGATCCATTTGGTTTTAACTTCTTAAAGATCCATTTACACCCAATAGTAGAGCTACCACGAGGGAGGTCAACCAGTTCCCAAGTGCCATTAGAGACAATGGAGTCCATTTCACTCTTTATAGATTCTTTCCAACGCCTTGCCTCAGGTGAAGCCATTGCATCTCAGAAAGTGGGAGGATCATCCTCAATATAGTAAATAATATAATCACTTCCTAAATCCTTGGTAATCCATGGTCTCTTGCTCCTTCTTAGTTCAACCACTTCCTCGAACTCATTTAGTCCAGAGTGGAAACAAGATGACTCAACCCCCATATTTGTCAACCTTTCCACATATTCAGGAATGGAACGGGAAGTTGAAGGTACATCTAAAGAAGAAAGATTCTGAGGTACACCAACTTCTTCCTGTTGTGCTCTGGAACAAGTACCTTTACATGACACCCCCACACTTTGAGGTATTTTAAGCTAGATTTCCTATTTCTCCGGAGTTCAAATGGGCTATTATCCTTATGCTTCTGAGGAACTCTATTCAGAATATGGCAAGCCGTATTCAAAGCATCCCCCCATATATAGGTAGGTAATCCAGAACTCCCAAGTAGAGAATTTATCATGTCAGTTAGGGTTCTATTCTTTTTTTCTATAATACCATTAGATTAAGGAGAATATAGAGCGGTAACATCATGAACTATACCAACGAATTAGCAATATTCATCAAATTTATTAGACGTATATTCTCCTCCTCTATCAGACCTCAATCTTTTAAGTTATCTATTAGTTTGTGTTTTTACTTTATTCTTAAAAATAAGAAACTTATCAAAAGGTTCATTGTTTGATTTTAGCAGATACATATAACAGTATTTAGTGCCATCATCTATAAAAGTTATAAAATACTTTTTATGATTTCTAGTTAACACTCCATTAAACTCATAGATATCCATGTGCACTAAATCCAATATTTCAGAATTTCTAACAATCTTATGGAATGGTTTTCTATATTGTTTTGCTTTTACACAAATTTCACATTTTTTAGTTTTATCTATGAAATGTTCAGGAATCATCTTCAAGTTCATCATGCATTTTACAGAATTAAAATTCACATGACCCAATCTTTTATGCCACAAATCAGATGATTCTATATTGTAAGCAATATTATACAATGAATCAAAAGAAATATCATTCTCTAATTTATTACTGCAAACATGTTCAACACAAAGTTTAAATAAACCATCATCTAAATACCCCTAGCCAATAAATGTTTCAGAATGAAAAATAACAACTTTATTACATTTAAAGTTAAACTCATAACCCTCTCTACTAGACATGAACCACTTAAAATACTCCTTCTAACTACAGGCACATGGTGCACTTTGTGTAAAGATAGAACTCATCCTGAAGGAAACTTTAGGTCCATGCATCCAATCCCCAACACCTTTGCAGTCGTGGAGTTGCCCATAGTCACAGATCGGCCTTCAATAGCCTGGTAAGAGACAAAGACAGACTTATCAGCACAAACATGCACATTAGTCTCAGTGTCAAGCTACCACTCAGTTGGCTCATAAACAAGATAGATTTTAGGGTTAACCGAAACATACTTAGCGTTGATCCCAACATCCTCAGTCACCATGTTGACTTGAGGAGTACCATCTGCAGTCCCATGAGCTTTGGCCTTCTTGGAAAGACATTTCTTGGCCCATTGTCCAACCTGTCCACAGTTCCAACGAGGTTTGTTCTTTGTCTTTTTCTGGATTTTAGTCTTGGGTTTGAGTTGGTTTTTCATTGCAGGTTTAGCTTTTGACACTTTCCTTTAAATGATCTGGTCATCATATTAACTTTAGGCTGTTCAGTTGGCATTACAACTTATTTCTGACTCCTATGCTCTTCCTCAATGGCTATGGCTACCACAAGATCATCCAGGGAAATCTTTCCTCTATAGTGCTTGAGAGACATACCAAAGTCTACCCAAGACTTAGAAAAATTTTCCACGATGGTCATGACTTAAAATTTCTCAGGAAGTTTCATATCCGCCTCAACCAAACTATGAAGTAATAGCAGAAACTCATGTGTCTGTTCAGTAATCGACTTGCCCTCAACCATCTGATACTTCAAAAACTTGACAACTGAGTACTTCTCAAGACCTTGGTCTTCAGTATTGTACTTTTTGTCAAGTTGATCCCATAGGGTTTTAGCTGTGGTAGAGGAGGAACTGTATACGTCGAACAAAGTATTGGCTAGAGCCAACAGAATGCAACCACGACATATACCATCCTTCTCTTTCCACTCTATAGCCGCAGTAACAGTGGCATGATCAAGATCAATATCAGAAACCTTAGGGCATTTGAACTCCAGAACAAAAATCAAGCTTATAGTCGTGAACCAGAATTTTTATACGTTGTTGCCAACGCTTGAAATTCTGACCAACAAACTTTTCAGGCATACCTGACATGTTTACTTTCGGTATAAAACTAGATAAAGTCGACATGTTTAGAATCTTCTCTAAGACTGTTGTATTCACATACAATATCATGATGCAAATCAGATTATAAATCAACATGATATACATGTTTAACCATAGTTTCAAACCCTAACAGGGTTCAATCATGTCAAGTTTCGTTTTATACCAAAATTCAGACATGGACAACAGATCAAACAATGAATAGAACAAAATAAGAACAATAATGACATGTTAATATTCTGTAATAGGTTAAGGCGTATAAAAATACTCCCCTTACAGAAGATTTGCCCTCACATACGGTGCCAAAAGGGTCCAATGTCCTTCCTCCAGGATACAATAGCCTTGGTGATCTGGATTGGTGCACTCCGATAGTAGATCACCCTTCAGAAATAACCTCTGGGAACAACTACTATAGAACTCTCCTTTCCAGAAAATGCCCCACCCGAAAAGCAAGAGAGAGCGGGAGAAAAAAAATAACTATAGGATAATTCTCCTGCTTGTAACCGTAACCCTCTAACCGCGTTTTATAATCCCTGAACGATTACTAAAAATGTGGAAGAGATCTGGTACCCGTTGTGAACAGATGTGACTCTGCTACATAAGAGATCCCTCTAACCATATTTTTCTTTTCCCTTTATTTAATTCAAATAAAAAAATTAATGCGGGACAAAAAAAACATTGGACATAGATTAATGGATATGGCCCTAAATGGCCAATTAACCAAACCTAAACCCAACCCAGCATGGCATGGCGGGCAGGCATGCACGCGTGTGTGGTTACCATTTCATCCCCTTGTTCTTGGTACAAGTGATTGAATCACCATGTAGGATATAAACCCCACCACCATTTTGTGATTCATCAATATGAAACTATTCCATGTCATCAAAGTCCAAACAAAGGCACTCCATAAGAGGAGTGGTCCCCAAATTGTTTTCTTCTTTGAATTATTATTCTCATCTCTTTTTACATCCAATATTCTCCCACAAATTCAAAGAATGAAAACAAGAGGAAATAAAGATGCAAGATGGAGTAATCAGAAGTAGGACATATCATGCTTTCAGTAATGGTACATTCGAGTTTGAACCATTACCTTAGTTGGCTAACTTTACCTCCACAGGAACGAAGTAAACTAAAGTCTTGAACTTGAACCTTTGGTGTAGGAGTATCCATTAGCAACATCATGATAAAGGTTCTGGTTGTAATCTTTAGGAGCGACGTGTTAATGGCCATGCACCCTAATCTTGTTTCATGAGTGGCTGCAGGAATAACCCAATTCCTTAAACTGTGGCCATACAGTCACACACATAGGTGGGCTTCTCTAGATATGCACTCCTAACATCACGCCTAGAAGACTTTGAAACCATTCAGAGTTTTCACTCTTCCTTTACTTGCAGCTACAACACCTTTTCAGAGTAATCAGGAGAAAAGACACAGATACATAGTATCACATTAAGAAGGTGCTATCCAGTTCACCCTATAGCTTATTATTAGCTCATTGAACCTACTTTATGGGATCTCCACTCAGACAGGTTGGGTTGTCACTGTAGATGAACTACTGATGGGTTTCAGTCTCATCCACTCTCTGGATTTCAGGACTAATGTATTATCTAGTCCTTTCATTAATGGATTAGTTGTGTTCTCTTTGGATCTCACATAGTTCACAACAACCACTAATTGAGACACCAGTTCCCTTACAGATTTTATTTTGACTTGATGTGTTCT
Organism: Nuphar pumila; assembly: GCF_984573655.1. Taxonomy (NCBI): domain Eukaryota; kingdom Viridiplantae; phylum Streptophyta; class Magnoliopsida; order Nymphaeales; family Nymphaeaceae; genus Nuphar; species Nuphar pumila. The sequence goes on along the minus strand of NC_143262.1, from coordinate 29,124,574 downwards.
CTCTGTTTTTCATTATATTTTGTGCTTTTGATCTTTATAATTGTGGCCACATTGTCATAATGCACAGATATCACATGAATTGGTTTGCTTATTAAAAGAAGTTCTTATAGAAGTCCCTTTAATCATTCAGCTTCCATTCCTGTGATATCTAAAGCGCAGAGCTCAGCCTCAAAAGTAGACCGTGACAAGCAGAAACTCATGTGCCTGTTCAGTAACCGACTTGCCCTCAACCATCTGATACTTTAGAAACTTGGCAACAGAGTACTTCTCAAGACCTTGGTCTTCAATATTGTACTTTTTGTCAAGTTGATCCCATAGGGATTTAGCAGTGGTAGAGGAAGAACTGTATAAGTTGAACAAAGTGTTGGCCAGAGCTAACAGAATGCAATCACGACATATATCATCCTTCTCTTTTCACTCTACAGCCGCAGTAACAGTGGCAGGATAAGGATCAATATCAGAAACCTTAGTGCATTCGAAGTCCAGAACAGAAATCAAGCCTATAGTCGTGAACCAGATTTTCATACTTTGTTGCCAATGCTTGAAATCTGACCAGCAAACTTTTCAGGCATACCAGGCATGTCTACTTTCGGTATAAAACTAGATGAAGTTGACAAGCTTAGAATCTTCTCTAGGACTATTGTATTCACATACAATATCATGATGCAAATCAGATTATAAATCAACATAATATGCATGTTTAATAATAGATTCAAACTGTAATAGGGTTCAATCATGTCAGGTTTCATTTTATACCAAAATTCAGACATTGACAACAGATCAAACAAATGCATAGAACATAATAAAATCAACAATGACTACATGTTAATATTCTGTAATAGGCTAAGGCGTATAAAAGTAATCCCTTTACTGAAGATTTGCCTCCACATACTGTGCCATAAGGGTTCGACGTCCTTCCCCTAGGATACAATACCCTCGGTGATCCAGATCGGTGCACTCCGATGGTAGATCACCCTAAAAAAAAAACCTCTGGGAAGAACTGCTGTAGAACTCTCCTTTCCAAAAAATGCCCCACCCGAAAAGCAAGAGGGAGCGGGAGAGAAAAAAAATAACTGTGGGATAATTCTCTTGCTCGTTAACGTAACCCTCTAACCACGTTTTATAATCTCTGAACGGTTACTAAAGACGTGAAAGAGATTTGTTACCCGTTACCAACAGATGTGACTCTGCAACATAAGAGATCCCTCTAACCACATTTTTCTTTTCCCTTTATTTAATCCAAATAAAACAATTAATACGGGACAAAAAAAAACATTGGACTTAGATTAATGGATATGACCCTAAAGGGCCAATTACCCAAATCCGGCCCGACATGGCGCGGCGGGCGCACGCGCGTGTGTGGTTACCATTCCATCCCCTTGTTCTTAGAACAAGTGATTGAATCACCATGTAGGATATAGACCCCACCACCATTTTGTGATTCATCAATATGGGACTATTCCACATCATCAAAGTCCAAACAAAGGTACTCCATAAGAGTAGTGGTCCCCAAATTGAATTATTATTCTCATCTCTTCTTACATCCAACAATTGCATGGTCTACCTGATAGTATTTTGTGCTACAGATATGACCCAAAGGGGTTTGGTGTAGTGCGGGATGGGGCCTAGGTCGCTAGACGGGCGGTTTAGGTTCAAATCTCACTGGCGCCAATCCCCTGCGCAAGCTGGCTCCCTAGAGGTGAGGGGTCAGCCACAATTTTATGCCACTAAAGAAGCCACCGTAGGTTGGCAAGCTTAGTCCAGTGCAGCTAGGTCTCTTACTCGGGGGTGGTTTCTACGTCCTTATGAAAAACTATAAAAAGATGTGAAGACGATTTTACAGAAAACTTTGGAGACAACAACAAATACATTCTTTTAAATAAGTCATACATTGACCAGGTCGGGACACTTGAATATGGAATATGGATCCAAGAAACAAATACTAAGTCAGATCCTTCATGTTCCCAATATTTCTATGGTTGTTATAATGGCAAACAATTTCAGATAGTGTTGGAACTGGATCTTACATGGTTGTACTTGGATTGGTCTCTACCTCCATGTATTGTTGTTAATTTCTCTAGTCTGGCCTAGATTTTGGTCAGTTTTATTTTTGAAAACTAAGCAAATGAACAACAATGCATTTATGAGCTCAAAATGTGAAAAAGAGCTTATGTTTAGTTGTTTGATATCTTTGTATTCCTCAGTAGCTCGGCTCAGACACAAGTTGAAGTGCTTGATTCCCATGTTGAAAAGGATAACGAAAAAAGTCACTTCTATATCTAAGTTAATATCTGTGGCTTATTTTGTTAGAAAAAGTAGAGCCTGAGGGGTGTTTACACCTGGTGCCCTAAAGCCATCTGGCTCGAGAGCCACCGACCCAAAAGCCCACTACATAGACTTTATAGAGAGCCTAATAGATATTGATATTGCACATGACAGAGAAGCAGACTATACATAAACTATAAAAATTGAATGTCTAGTGACTTGAGCGATTATATCTGAGGGGTACTTTGTATCTGGTGCCCTAAGGTCGTCTGGCCTGCGGGTCACTGACCCAAAGCCCGTTATACGGGTCACAAAACTGAAAATTTGATATAGTACTCAACAAAAGAAAAAAAAAAGTGTGAAAAAATTGAAAACCAAGAAAAGGAAAAAAAAAAGAGCGTAAAAGAGAAAAGTTCACTAATTAGAAGCGATTATTAAAAAAACCTGTGCAGAAAACATATGAGTGCAGATTAGTAAATAATAACATGCACATATTTGAGTTTATGAGAAAAAAACATAAATGACTATGATATTTAGAAAAGTAAAAGAAAAACTTTTATCTTGTGGTGGCCTGTAAAAGACTAATCATGTTTTGATAATGTTTGTGAAAACAAACTCCTTAACTGCCTAATGATGATTGAAGTTTATTATTTAATGCATACATGATAGAGATGTTTGTAGGTAGCATCACTGCAAACCCGTACGAGACCTTACTCATCAACTGGAGTAACCCAGGGGTTGAAAGGGCTTGTTGCATACGCTAAATGCAACCGTGATTCCTACGAAAGTGAGTTAGGTTTTTATTTTAGTTTAGTATTTTTTGCTTTTTGCTTCAGTTTGCTCGAGGACTAGCAAACGATAAGCATGGGGGTATTTGATCATGTATACATTTTGCATTGTTATTCATCTTATTTCATGCATGATCCAATAAAAAATTGCCTTAAAAACCTATTTTTATTGTTAGTTTTGAGAAACCGCATTGAAATTGAATTTATCAAAAAATTACGTATTTCAAAGATTATCATGCATTTTTAGTGTTTTTATTAGTTTTAGATTTTATTAATTATATTTTAATCAGATTATGTTTGAATTAGCCAATATTAATTAGTTTAGGAAGTTGTGTTTTTTAGAAAAACACATTTTTCATAAGAGACCTTATTTTGGAATCTATTGAAAATCTTTGGACTCTTTTTGAAAAATCCGTTTTAACCTAATTAGAGCATTATAAATACATATTTTCCAGCAAGAGTAGACAATTTTTCCAGATTAGAGTTCATCCTCTGATGTCTTCTTTTAAATCGTTGTAATTTTGAAAAGATTTTTATATGAAAAATATGTGAAAACCAGACATCAAATAATAAAAACCGGTTCTCACTAGTGGATGAGACCGGGTCGAACTCCGGGAACGAGAATATTTCGTATTCAAGTACACAAATCTAAACTATTCTTTATTGCCGAATTATTGAAATGTAAAATGTTCAAGAAAGGTAAAAACAACTAACTATTACAACAAATGAATACCCTTCGCAGAGGGCGTAAAGTGCAATATGTACAAACCCAATCAAATTCCTAATTCTAAAAATAAAAAGTAAAAATCTTCTACTCTTTTTCTTCCCCGTGTCGCATAATCACTTCCGCTCCAATCCCTTGCAATCCTGCACAAGTCAAACGACACGAGCAGTACACGAGATAAAAGTAAAAATTGTACTAAACAAAGTATATTAAAAAATTCTGAACGATATCATGAAAGGAAGCTAATGACAATTCAGACTATATTAAACTAATAACAACTAGCTAATTAATTCAAAGACTAAAAATAGTATAAAAAAAAAAACTACCTAACATCATATTTCTTTACTAAGTAAACTAATTACTGATTAGTTAAGTATTCTAACTACAAAGCAATTACCATTGCTAATTAATTCAAATCAACTAATTAAACCTAAATTCAAAACAACTAAGTAAATGTATTAACTAATAAGCTAGTAGCATATGTTCAAAAATCAGAAATCACTAGTTTGATCCAAAACAGACAGTTAACTAATGCCAAAGATCAATCAAACAACCTTCAGACATTTGGCACCAAAGATTAGGAAACAACTACATTTGCTGGAAAACACTTATTTCAAAACAATTCTTTGCCGTGAGAATAAGGGAAAAAACAAACAATTAGGAAAATTGTGTTTTAAAAACAAACTCTGAAAATTATTTTTTTTTTTTAAAAACACATTATCGTAGAAGGGAATTTTTAGGATTGAATCAAAATCCACAACCTCACACAGGTGATTTCGGTTCCCACCGTGGTTCAGGGAGCTGAGCCACCAGAATTTCCGGCGAATCTTCCTGTTTATGCTAAATTTCACGGATGTTCAACCATGATGATGCAGGATATATACTTTTACTTCAGATCACAACATCCGGTCGATTTTTTTTTCTCTCACGGTAAATCAAATGAAATCTCAATATCCTCCACCGGAACTCTCAATATCTTCCACCGGAAATCTCAACAGCCGTGAAATGAATTTCACGGCAACTCAAATGAAAGTGCCTCTTTCATATTTTCACGATAAATGTGATGTGAATCCGGCTACATCAGAGGATTCCAACGATCAATCAAAGAACAAAGATATTATAATCGGCTGGGCTAACGCAGGGGATTCTGGCAGAGATTCAGCCGATTGCCCGGTAGATCTTTGTTGATCACTGAAATTCTTTTGCATATATATCTTTTTTTTTTTCGTTTTTCAACTTTTCTCTTTTTATTTTGGTTTTAAAGTCATAGCAGCAACAAGAAAAAGATCTGAAGAAGATGAAGAAGAAGAAGAAGAAGAAGAAGAAGAAGTTCTGAAAAACTCACCGTGAACCTTAGAGGGGTTAGGAAAGAGTTGGCCCCCTCCTGTACACCATCTCCGGATTGAAGACACCTCCACCTGAAACGAGAGAGAGAAATAGGGAGAATGAGAAGAAGAAGAGAAGAATGAGGTGGAGGGGAGGGGTTAGGAAAGAGGGAGAGGCGCACAGGGGAAGACACCCCCTTTCCGTTTTTTCTGGGTTTTAAAAACAAGCAAACCGGTTTTGAACCGGTTTGCTGTTTGTTTTAACAAAATCCAAACCGGCTGGAACCGGTTTACTTATTATATTTTCAGTTTTCAGAAATGCAAACCGGTTCAAGCCGGTTTGTGTTAGTTTTTTTTTCAGTTTTTTTTTCAATTTTCAAAAATTACAAACCATGTAATAGTTTGTTTTTATTATATTAATTTTTTTTTTTAAAGTAAAGAAAACCGTATAAATCGGTTTATTATAAAAATATTCAAAAGTTTAAAAAAAACAAAACTCTTTATTTATAAAGAAACTCAAAAACTAATCTAATTATATATATATTTTTTTCTTTTCTAAAAAAAACAAACACTTAAAATGAATATAAAACTATTTTTCTCCATTTTTTTATTTTTTTATTTTTATTTTTATTTTTAATAAAAACTAAAACTAAACTACTATGACTTATAACAAAAACTAAAATAGGCATAAAAATGTAAAATAAAACTATTTTTTATGCATTTTCTATTTTTAAATCATTTTAGCACATTTACTCGAAAACTAACATAAAATTGGGTTTTTGAAACATTATTTTATAAAATCATGCATATTTAAATGTTAATTAACCCTGAATTATATGCATGATCAAATACCCCCATGCTTATGTTTTGCTTGTCCTCGAGCAAACTAGAAAAATGCAAGAAATCAAACTATCACCTAACTCACTTTCGTAGGAATCACGGTTGCATTTAGCTCATGCAACAAGCCCTTTCAACCCCTGGGTTACCCCAGTGGACGAGTAAGGTCTCGTGAGGGTTTGCAGTGATGCTACCCACAAACATCTCTGTCATGTATGCAAAATATTACACATCCTCATAAGCAGTAGGTAATTAAAGACTTTGTTTTCACAAATATTTCATGTTACAAAAAAAAATCAAACATAATTAGAGTCTTTTATATACCACCACAGAAAAGAATTTCTTTCACTTTTCTAAATATCACAATTATTTATGTTTTATTCTTAGAAAATCCAATAAAAACATATTATTATTTACTTATCCTCACTCATATGTTTTCTGCACAGGTTTTCTCAATCACACTTCTAAGCACTGAACTTTTCTCTCTTTTTCAGCTCTTTTCTTGATTTTTTCATTTTTTTCACGCTTTTTCTTTTTGCGCACTTATTCTTCTCTTATAGCTTGCGTGTGGTCTGCTTTTATGCCTTGTGCAATGTCAATATCTTCTATACTTTTGCAATACATACCAAAAGATATCAACTAAGACATAAAAGTGACTTCCTTCATTCACCTTTATAACATGAGAGTCAAACATTTCAACTTGTATCTGTTCTCAGTTACTTAGGATCACGAAGTTTTCCACTCTCCTTTTCGAAAATGGAATTAAAAGTTTCAACTTACATCTAAGTTCCATCTACTAAGGATTGTGGAATTATCCAAACAACCTAACACATGCTATATTTTTTTTCTTTTTGAGCTCATTTTTACACTTTTGTTCATTTGCTTAGTTTTTCAAAAATAGAACTGTGCATATTCATATTTATGATTCAAAATAAACTCTAACATGTATCTATCATCATTTCTTCGAAATCCGCATAAACCACCATAATTTTTAGATCTATGTCAGAAAAATTTTTCGTGGGGCTTAAAAATCCTCTAAAAACATCAGATTTGAAATAACATTCATATAAGTTCAAACTCTTTCTTTAAAAATCTACTTTTCATGAGAGATGTGTAAACATGTGCAAGAACGTAAACAGAAATATCAAGGTGTGAACTCTACACCCTCCCTCATGCTTGAATGACACTGTCCCAGTGGCACTCCCCCATGCTTATATGAAACTCCGTGAATGCACATGAGAGGAAATAAATGAGGGAAAAGAGTAGAATGACCTGACATGAATTAAAAATATACGTCCTATGAATGTAATGAATGCAATGTATACATGACAAAACATAAAACTCATGAATGAAACAAAAAGAACATGAAAAACTCATGAATAAAACGAAAAAGTAAAAACAAAATAAAATCTATAAATTCTAAGCAAATCTAATAATATACAAGATATGGGTTGCCTCCCATAAAGCGCTAAGTTTCACATCCCCAGCCAGACGGATCCCTGGAAAAACCTTCATCGTCCATGAGATCAATGGACATGAAGTCAGGCTCAACCAGGCTCTATGTAGAAAAGAATGCCATCTGTGACACTACGCACTGTGTTTCCATCCCTTCTACCTCCAAATGTAGTATCATGACTCTCTTGACATGAAGAATAGAGATTAGTCTCATCTGAGAGACTGGTCAGGAAATGAGAGTCTAGGACCGACCGAGCATCAATGAATGCTACTTCAGACAAGTGGTGAATATGATCTGGCTTGACTTGGTCAAGCACCTTCTGCATCTGTACCTCTTTCTTACTGAAAACATTCGGTGATCCTAAAGGTTGAGAAAATGGGGCTTTATGAAGATGTGATGATAATGCATGATGTAGGCCTAGCCCCTTCTGCTGAGCTATAACGGAAATCGACTCGTCAGTAAAAATGATATGGGGCTCATGAGTCGATTCCCGAGTGGGGAGACATACCTTCCCACTCTGAAGGGATGTAACAGATTCGACTTGCACAAGATATGAAGCAGTGGGTTGCAAGTCAAATGACATGGACTCCTCTCCCTTGGATGTGACAACAGACTGACTATGAAGGTTCCCCTGGCTTTGTCTACTCAATGTTTGAGCTAACAGTCCCATTTGAGTCTCTAGCTAGGCTATCGACTGCGTATGGGAGCAAAAAGTGGCCTTGATATCAGAAAAGGCCTCTAACATCTTCTCCTGAAATAATGAACTTGGAATAGGCTCCTGAAGAGAAGGTAGACTAGACTGGGGATGAACCTGTGGAAAAATGGGATGCGAGTAACCTTGTGAAGGGTTACTGGGTCTATACTGTGTCTGGGAGGGCTGATGGGATGGGGAAATGGAATAGTTTCGCCAACCTGGGTTATATGGTGGTGTAAATGAATCAGGCATGGGTCTAGCGAAACCTTGGGCAGCATTCACCTGCTCCTGAACGAATTCAGGATATAATGGTGCTACCGGACATTCTGAAACACAATGTGCAGGGCTAGCACATAGCTCGCACACTCTTCCTATTGGACTTCTCGAAGAATTTGCTAGGAATTGATCTAACTTCCTAGTCAACTGGTCAACCTTGTTATGCAAATCTAACTCAGACCCAACTTCGGAAATCCCTAGTTTCTTAGGACCACTAGACAAAGATGTAGTCCTATCGAGCCATGAAGATAAAGCACGATACATCTTGTTTTCACTCAAGGTCTCAAATAGAGACCACACCTCATCCTCACTCTTGAGCATAAAAATGCCCCCACAAGACGAATCAACCATTTGACGGTGCTTTTCAGTAAGCCCGTCATAAAAATACTGCACCAACTGCCAACGAGGCACCTGGTGATGGGGGCACTTGCGGAGAAGATCTTTCAATCTCTCCCAAGACTCGTGAAATTGTTCTCCCTCAATCTGTGAGAAACTGATTATGGCTTTACGAAACTGCTTCGTCTTACCAATTGGAAAGTATTTTTTAAGGAACTCGCGCTGCATTCCTTCCCAAGTGGTAATTTGAACCGTATCGAGAGCCTTTAGCCAATGTTTAGCTTTATCTTTGAGAGAGAACGGAAACAACGTCAACCTCAATGCGTCATCTCCAAAATTGTTGATCCGCACTGTCGAGCAGATCTCCAAAAAATCATCAATATGACTATATGGGTCTTCGTTGCTAAGGCCATGAAAGGATGGTAGCATTTGAATAATATTGGCCTTTATTTCAAATTGATTGGCTCCTACATCAGGTCTCGTGATGCAGGAGGTGGGAGTGTATATGGTGGGCATGAAGTACTCCTTAAGGGTACGGAACAACGACCGATTTTCGGCCATGGTGATAGGATGAGGAGTTCTCCTAACAAGAAACTCGGGACTCAATTAGCTCGGGTCGAGTGATCGTTGCCTGTGCATACACCTTGAAGTAGACCAGTGTAACACCCGTCCTAATTTTGGGTTTTCTACCTAACTAACGCACTAAGCGGCCAAACCACGCAAACCACAAAGCGAGTAAACTAAAAACAACAAAAACCACACAATCACCACGCAAGTAAACATAACAGAGATGATGCAAAGAAATATAAAATCTATGTGTACGGTACCAATCGAACACAATCACCTCTAAGGGGATCCTAATGGGTAGGCTGTGAAGAAAAGTAAGCTCGTCTCTAAGATATGCACATACGTGGTTCTAAACCTAAATGCACACAAACACTAGTCAATAAAGTGAATACTAATATTACGCCGTTCCCCGGCAACGGCGCCAAAAATTTGATGTCTTCTTTTAAATCGTTGTAATTTTGAAAAGATTTTTATATGAAAAACATGTGAAAACCAGACATCAAATAATAAAAAACGGTTCTCACTAGTGGATGAGACCGGGTCGAACTCAGGGAACGGGAATATTTCGTATTCAAGTACACAAATCTAAACTATTCTTTATTGCCGAATTATTGAAATGTAAAATGTTCAAGAAAGGTAAAAACAACTAACTATTACAACAAACGAATACCCTTCGCAGAGGGCGTAAAGTGCAATATTTACAAACCCAATCAAATTCCTAATTCTAAAAATAAAAAGTAAAAATCTTCTACTCTTTTTCTTCCCCGTGTCGCATAATCACTTCCGCTCCAATCCCTTGCAATCCTGCACAAGTCAAACGACACGAGCAGTACACAAGATAAAAGTAAAAATTGTACTAAACAAAGTATACTAAAAAATTCTGAAAGATATCATGAAAGGAAGCTAATGACAATTCAGACTATATTAAACTAATAACAACTAGCTAATTAATTCTAAGACTAAAAATAGTATAAAAAAAAAATACCTAACATCATATTTCTTTACTAAGTAAACTAATTACTGATTAGCTAAGTATTCTAACTACAAAGCAATTACCATTGCTAATTAATTCAAATCAACTAATTAAACCTAAATTCAAAACAACAAAGTAAATGTATTAACTAATCAGCTAGTAGCATATGTTCAAAAATCAGAAATCACTAGTTTGATCCAAAACAGACAGTTAACTAATGCCAAAGATCAATCAAACAACCTTCAGACAATAGGCACCAAAGATTAGGAAACAACTACATTTGCTGGAAAACACTTATTTCAAAACAATTCTTTGCCGTGAGAATAAGGGAAAAAACAAACAATTAGGAAAATTGTGTTTTAAAAACAAACTCTGAAAATTATTATTTTTTTTTAAAAACACATTATCGTAGAAGGGAATTTTCAGGATTGAATCAAAATCCACAACCTCACACAGGTGATTTCGGTTCCCACCGTGGTTCAGGGAGCTGAGCCACCAGAATTTCCGGCGAATCTTCCTGTTTATGCTAAATTTCATGGATGTTCAACCATGATGATGCAGGATATATACTTTTACTTCAGATCACAACATCCGATCGATTTTTTTTTCTCTCACGGTAAATCAAATGAAATCTCAATATCCTCTACCGGAACTCTCAATATCTTCCACCGGAAATCTCAACAGCCATGAAATGAATTTCACGGCAACTCAAATGAAAGTGCCTCTTTCATATTTTCACGATAAATGTGATGTGAATCCGGCTACATCAGAGGATTCCAACGATCAATCAAAGAACAAAGATATTATAATCGGCTGGGCTAACGTAGGGGATTCCGGCAGAGATTCAGCCGATTGCCCGACAGATCTCTGTTGATCACTGAAATTCTTTTGCATATATATCTTCTTTTTTTTCGTTTTTCAACTTTTCTCTTTTTATTTTGGTTTTAAAGTCATAGCAGCAACAAGAAAAAGATCTGAAGAAGATGAAGAAGAAGAAGAAGAAGAAGAAGTTCTGAAGAAGAAGAAGAAGAAGAAGAAGAAGAAGTTCTGAAAAACTCACCGTGAACCTTAGAGGGGTTAGGAAAGAGTTGGCCCCCTCCTGTACACCATCTCCGAATTGCAGACACCTCCACCTGAAACGAGAGAGAGAAATAGGGAGAAGAAGAAGAAGAAGAAGAAGAGAAGAATGAGGTGGAGGGGAGGGGTTAGGAAAGAGGGAGAGGCGCACAGGGGAAGACACCCCCCTTTCCGTTTTTTCTGGGTTTTAAAAACAAGCAAACCGGTTTTGAACCGGTTTGCTGTTTGTTTTAACAAAATCCAAACCGGCTGGAACCGGTTTACTTATTATATTTTCAGTTTTCATAAATGCAAACCGGTTCAAGCCGGTTTGTGTTATTTTTTTTCAGTTTTTTTTTCAATTTTCAAAAATTACAAACCATGTAATGGTTTGTTTTTATTATATTATTTTTTTTCATTTTTAAAAGTAAAGAAAACCGTATAAATCGGTTTATTATGAAAATATTCAAAAGTTTAAAAAAAACAAAACTCTTTATTTATAAAGAAACTCAAAAACTAATCTAACTATATATATATATATATATATATATTTTTCTTTTCTAAAAAAAAATAAACACTTAAAATGAATATAAAACTATTTTTCTCCATTTTTTTATTTTTTTATTTTTATTTTTAATAAAAACTAAAACTAAACTACTATGACTTATAACAAAAACTAAAATAGGCATAAAAATGTAAAATAAAACTATTTTTCATGCATTTTCTATTTTTAAATCATTTTAGCACATTTACTCGAAAACTAACATAAAATTGGGTTTTTGAAACATTATTTTATAAAATCATGCATATTTAAATGTTAATTAACCCTGAATTATTTGCATGATCATCCCCCCTCCTTCTTGCCCCTCTCTTCTCTCTCTTCCTTGCTCTCTCTTGCTCTTTTGCCAATTTCTTTCTCTCCTTGTTCTCTCCTTCTTCTTCTTCTTCTTCTTTTCCTTTTTCTTCAAGCTTCAAACATTTTCATCATCAGCAACTTCTTCCTCTTCGTTGGGGCAACGTGGATGCAGCTGGATCAACCATCTTCTTCTCAATCCATCTATCGGAGGCAAACTGCATGGTGAACCTCTTCTCCCTCTTCTTTGTAGTATCCAGGATCATAGTCAGTAACAGTTGTTTATTTTGATTTGCATCTAGTTAGATTACAAAGTTTTCTTGTCTCAGCGTGTCATGTTTATTCAGTAGTTTGTGTTTTCTTATTCAATGACCTGCATTTTATTATATATATATATATATATCATTCAATCTATGTGTTTAGTTTGTTCAGTATCAACGTTTGTTTGTTTTAGCATGTTGATGTCTTTCATTTTATTATTTCTTAGTCGTTCTGCATTAGCATGTTAGCGTCTTTCATATTTTTAGTGTTTAGTCGTTCTTCCGATGTGTGTTAGAACTGAATTAGTCCCTATAATATTGACATAGTATGACATAGGTTGTTTATCATTTGATCAAGTATTTAGTTTACTATAGATTTTATATTTTATAATTCATGATTTTTGCCACTGAGTAGGTCATTCAATAAATTAATAGTGGGCTGAATAGAATTATTAATTATTTGCTACAGTAGTTGGTTGTCTTAAACGTTGAGTATTTCACACCTTGTGTATTTCAATAGTCATTTTCTTTTATTAATTGTATACAAGGTGTGGTGTTTCATCAGTTTTTTTTTATTATATGTTGTTCATGGGTTGCACGTTAACATCAAACATGCTGCTAGAGTGATTGACGTTAATGTGGCTAACATAGTTTCTTTGTTATGTTTTAGCTAGTGTGTTAGCTTTAAATAGCCGTAAGTCATTAGTTACTAATTATTTTAGTAATTTATTGCATTAGCCATGAGTTCTTTTGCATTAGTCATTGTTTATGTAGTTCCAGCCTTAGCTTATTTTAATTATTTCAAGCAATTCATTAGATGCAAACTTTAGTTGGTTATTTCAGAGTTTGATTCATTAGTTGAGGTGATTGAAGTTGTTTTAATTAGTTAGGTTGTTTTGCTATTTTATCTTTTAGTGTTAGTTGTTACATGAGTTGATTCATAGGTAGTTCTTGTTTTAGTTTGTTTAATTCTTGTTTTTGCTGAAATTTTTTTAGTCATTAGTTAGTAAATTTTTGTTTAGATCTATTTGTACTGCTTCATTTTGTTTTCGTGTTTTGCAGGGAAGCGTTAGAACGTTCTGTAGAGCCCTTTTCGTACCCTCAAAGTACCCTCTGAGGCCCCTTCAAGCCCTCAGAAGTGCCCTCAGAGGGACCACAAAGTAATATGCAAATAAGAAAAGCAAAAGAAGGGGGATACTAAAAACTCAAGCACTGAAGACTTTTTCCTTGATTCTTAGATTAAGTTTTCATTTTTTTTATTGTAATAAGGCCGTTAATTATTGTTTAAAGTTCTCCACAGAGGGCTGCACTATTTCCTTATTAACTCGATTAATTGAAGTTTTCTTTTTGGCAATAAAGCATAGTTTAGCTTGTGTGTTTGAATACAAGTATTTTTCGTTCCCTGAGTTTGACCCGGACTCCACCACTCGTGCGAGCCAGTTTTTATATTTTTGGTGTCTGGCTTTCACTTGATTTTGATTAAAAATATTGTTTTAAAAGGGGTTTTCTAAAACTTATACCAAATTTTTGGCACTGTTGCCGAGAAATGATCATATATATATGGTTAGGAGATAATTGGAGGAGAAGCTAAGAAGGAGATGACTGAATCGACCAAGAAAAGGAAGGAGGGGGAGAGAGAGAGATGACTAAGAGATAATTGGAGTATGGTTAGGATTTGGGAAATCCTTAACAAGTTGTTAAAGCCAAATCTCTAGCCAATTGGTCTAGATCCAATATTCTTCGTGAGAACCCAATTGGTTACAAGCGTAAGATGAATATAAGTGAGAAGCATGGCCTATTTGAAGTCCTTAATGGTTCTAAAAGACCATGTTACCCCTCTAAAAACCCAATCCATTACATTCCCAAAATACCCTTGCCCAATTACATTCAAGTCCCTTACATCTCATCCCAATGCCCAACCTACCCATTGGACCCACTTATGCACTAACGAATCCCATATAGAGTCTCGACTCAGCTAGGTTGGTATCAACTCCCCCAATCTTAAGGCAAGTATAGAGGTGACATATGTATGTACCATGGTAATGAGTGAAATAGAGTGGATGGCTTTTTGGTCCTCCCATATCCCAAATTTAGAGTGTTTGTTGAGTTAATTGTAACCATGAAAAAGATTGGCCCTTTATAATTTAGAAACATGATTGGATTTTACACTGAGGAAAACAATTTTATAGTAGTTCAGTCAACATGACCTAAGTCTACTGTGGGGTCTCTCTCTTTTGGTCTTCACACCTTTGAGAGAGGGTCTCTCTTTTTGTTTATGATCCCAAGGAATACACATTTTGGGGGTCTCCGGCTGATTTGGGAGTGTCAGTTATAATCAAACTCCTTTTTGATACATGTTTTGTGTTTATAAGATTCCTTCTTTACTTCATTCTCTTTGATTATAAGGAATCCTTGTTTGAAACAACCACCCACATGAGAGAGCTGGTTGAGATTCTTGATTTCAATATTTGGATCCACATACATATTTGCTTCAACATGTGAATATGCTTGTAGGAGATCCAGTAAAAGACAACTTGGTTGTAGATCATGTATGAATTATAGATCTGGATCTTCTTTCACACGCACCCTTAAGCTAATCTCTCTAAGATTCAGCTTGTTTCTAAAATATTGGAATTTTGGACCAGGTAGGGCTTTGTAAGAATGTCTGCTAATTGATTCTTGGATGGGATGAACTGAACTTCAACTTCAACATGAGCCACCTTTTCTCTAACAAAGTGAAAATAGTTTTCTATATGTTTTGTTTTGGCATGAAACACAGGATTGACTCTTAAATATATAGCTCTCAAATTGTCACATCAAAAGTATTGGCACCTAAGGATACTTGGAACCCAAATCTTCTAAAAGTTGCTTATGCCACATTAATTCTGAAACTACTCATGCAATGTCCTTGTATTCTGCTTATGTACTTGACTGAGCAAATATGTAGTTCTTGAAAGATCTCTATGGCAGTAGATTGGGTTTCACATTCATGTGGTACCCACCAATCGACTTTTTATAATCTGAGCAGCTTTCCCAGTCAACATCAAAGAATCTAGCAAGCCTGAGATTATTGGACCGACTAGTGTGTAATCCATAATTGAGAGTTCTTTTGAGACATCACATGACTTGCTTGACATGGGTCCAATGGCCCTGTGTAGTCTCATGCATAAACTAACATGCCTTGTTTAAGTCAAAAGCTATGTCTAGGTGTAAAACTCGTGAATAAAAAATAATAATAAAATAAAATATTTTGGATCCATGTTGGATCCGATCAGATCCAACCCAGATCTGGGTCCACACAGTTGTGCCCCCCCCCCCCTTTCTTTTTAACGCAACACCCGAACCCCCTTCATCTTCTCTCTCCTCCTCCTGACTTGTCGCCGAGCCATAAGGCGAGCTCATTGAGGCCAGGGTCGAGCTGTCGCCTGAGCCAAGCTCACACCCGACAGCCTCACCAGCCTATCTTTCGTCCTTGCCCCCTGCCGTCTCTCCCTGAGTCACCTTACTAAGCTAAGCTCGGTTTGAACCGAGCCGAACATGGTTCTCTCAGCTGGAGGACCGAGCTTAGGGTTTGGGTGCCAGACCTGGCTCTGCCTAGTAGTCGAGCCCTCTCCATAGCACCCGTCTAGTAGTCGGCCTATTAGTGCAAGGGATTGATACTTATGGGAATGGAAGCCTGATCACCCGTCTAGTCGCCAAGCCCCCCTCCACGGCACCAAACCCCTTGGGGCTGTTGGTGATGTAATTCGCCACAGTTGAAAACCGATGGCTGATAACATTTGTGTGATGCACTAATTGATAGTGGTGGACTAGAAATCTTTTGCCACTCATTTAATGAAAGTCAGGCACTCAATGATGAAATTTGTGTGCTTGCATTTGAGAAAGTAGTGTACATTGACTCGCTATATCGTTTTTTGTTCACACTTTAGAATAAACTTCATATTATCACTGCCTCTCCAAAAAAAAAAAATCTTGTCAGAATATCCTTCAAATTAGAAAGAAAAAGTTCACATCTGGAGTTAGGAAGAAAAAATTAAGGAAATTCTGCAGAAAACTGTGAAAAGGTAGACAATTTTATTCAACTCGCATAAACTCTCACTTTCCTTTTGTCCAAGTCCAAATAAATATATCAGTATGTTTTGAAAACCATGGGGCAATTGAATTACCATGTAGTGCATATCAGGCCCATCATCAACTACGATAAGAGCTCCTCCTCCAGATGCCTCAACAGAAACTATATCCACCTTGCCACCAACATGTGTACGTAACAACGCACCATCTATCAAATTGCTCAGTGCCTGTCTTAGAGCAGCTTCCTCGACTGCAGCTTCCAGTGGAACAGAGAATTGCTTTGACTTTAAGTGATCGCTGCTGCTTGTGAGCCAAAGGCTGTGCAGCCCCCCACTAACTTTGCCAATATATTAGACATATTGCATGGTCTACCTGAGAGTATTCTGTGCTACAGATATGCCCCAAAGGGGTTTGGCGTAGTGCGGGATGGGGCCTAGGCCGCTAGACGGGCGGTTTAGGTTCAAATCTCACTGGCGCCAATCCCCTGCGCAAGCTGGCTCTCTGGAGGTGAGGGGTAAGCCACGGTTTTATGCCGCTGGAGAAGCCACCGTAGGTTGGCAAGCTTAGTCCAGTGCGGCTAGGTCTCTTACTCCGGGGTGGTTTCTACGTCCTTATGAAAAACTATAAAAAGATATAAAGAAGATTTTACAGAAAACTTTTGAGACAGCAGCAAAATATATTTTTTTAAATAAGTTATACATCGACCGGGTCCGGATACTTGATTATGGAATATGGATCCAAGAAACAAATACTAAGTCAGATCCTTCTTGTTCCCAATATTTCTATGGCTGTTATATTGGCAAAGAATTTCAGATAGTGTTGCAACTGGATCTTACATGGTTGTACTTGGATTGGCCTCTGCCTCCATGTATTGCTGTTAATTTCTCAGGTCTGGCCTAGATTTGGGTCAGATCCATCCTATATTCCGTGATGTGTCAATAAGGCTATCGATGGTATGGAAAATCTGACCCAGTCTGATCTGAAACAAACTGACCCGGATCACAGTCAGTTTTGTAGTTGGAACCCTAGAAATAGTACCAAACCCACCACCTGTCCGCTTTGTTTTGTCCACAACGAGTTTGTAATTGGATCCCCAGACCTTGATCCAAGCAGATCCAAGTACAAAGAGCATGACCAAAGCTGCTAGCTTAGAAAAGAGCTTGTTGCGGTTCATTAAATAAACTTGCATTATTTCTTCTCAAAAAAATAAAACTTGCATTCAGCTTGATATACCAACACAAAGCCATAGTTTGAATGCAGATATGGGTAGACTTTCCTGACCCGGTTTGATTCCATCCAGTCTTACACTCAACTATATATGCAATCTAGCTTAAACAGTGTGGGTCACAGGTTTGGATCCAACTTGCTATCAGCCCCATGGTTGTTTGGGATACAAAACTTAGAAATGGAGACAATTATGAAAGGAAACAAGAAAGATTCATGACAAATTTGTCTTATCCAAGTCTGATCATCGACTTTCTCGATATTTATATTTCAAACAAATTTTTTTTTTTTTAAATTTTGTGATGGATATCCGTCGCTAATATTTGGTTTTGTGACGAAATATAATCCGTCGCTAAAGTAGCGACGGATATGTATCTGTCGCAAAACCAAATCCGTGCTTATTTAGCGACGGATTATGTTCGTCGCTAATCCATCATTAATTAGTGATGAATTAATGACAAATCAGTTCTGTCGCTAATTAGCGACTAAGAATATGCGACAAACGCTATCCATTGCGAATTCATCGCCAATCCGTCGCTAAACATCATCAGCGATGGATTTGCAACGGTCGCTAGTATGCATTTTTCTTGTAGTGGGTCACAGGTTACGGTCCAACTTGCTATCAGCCCCATGGTTGTTTGGGATACAAAACTTAGAAATGGAGACAATTATGAAAGGAAACAAGAAAGATTAGTTATGCAGGCGGTAGCCAAGAAAGACGTGCAAATCAACACTGAGATCAGGATGTATATAATCGTACGATCCTAAGTCCCCCTTACGAGACAAAGTATAATTCTTTAAAGTATGAAAGATATAGATTAGTGAAACTTCCAAGCAATTATTTGCTCCAAGCTAAATGCCAACTTGTATGCGTGGATCAGTTATGGTCATATCATATATATGACGTTATATTCCATCACCACCACACATCTCAAGCTTGATGCAGGTGTGCGCAGACCTCATTTTCTCACATATCACATGGCCCCCAAATGAGATGTTCGGTGGGGATTCAATATAACTGAAGATTGTTTATATGAAAGCTCGTAATCTATGAGACCCACCACTTCCAGAATCTTGCTTGGCTATATGATAAATGGCCGTGCAAGATACGGCAGTAAAAAAGGCTAGCATGATAACTATTACAGTGGGTAGACGTAGACGACCTTGGTTCAAACTTAGTCCAAGTCTCGGTCAATAAAGTAAAAAAAAAAACCAATGTATTCCACAAACCATCGGAAAATGATCATTTCAATAGATGTAGGGTTTTTAAGACACCAATCAGTTGGCAGAGCCCACTTTAGCTTGCTGTAGGCCCCATTGAATTCTGAAGTGTAATCGACGGTCTGGACCAGAGGGATGATTTGAGGGCTCGAGTGAGATCCCGATCTCTCTATAAAGAGGAGCTGTCAGGCTTCCTCACATGCACATTCTATCTGCATGCAACACATTAATCTCTTTAGTGCAATTATGGATGCCTCTCCCTTCGCTCATCTTGCTTCAATAGTTTCGATTATCTGGTGGCCAGAAGCATGGCTGGCCATTCTAAGTTTCATCTGCATTCTCAGCTACCGAAGACAAAGGCATGCACCACTCATAAGCTGGCCCATTGTGGGAATGCTTCCTAGTGTTCTCATGAACATCCATGGCTTTTACGATTGGATCACAGGTCGACTCGCCGTGGCTGGTGGGACGATTTGTTTCGAAGGCCCTGTATTCTATGGCATGAAAGTCGTAGCGACTTGCGACCCGAGAAACATAGAGTACGTCCTCAAGACCAAGTTCGAGAATTTCCCAAAAGGCGAAGATTTTCGCGAAATATTTCACGATCTGTTTGGCGACGGGCTCGCAAACTCGGATGGTGAATCGTGGAAGCTCCAAAGAAGAGTGGCTCACAGCCATATCCATTCTAAGGACTTCCGGCTGTTCTCTTCGAAGATCACACAAGACATAGTCAAGACCCAGCTTGTGCCGGTGCTCAAGCACTGGGCACGTCTTGGCTCGGTCTTGGACCTTCAAAACGTGTTCGTGAGGTTCACCTTTGACGCCACATGGACAGCAGTCTTCGGTGCAAGCCCCGAATGCCTGTGTCTCAACTTCCCCAGAGCCCCCTGCTCAGAGGCCATTGATGCCATCACGGAGGCAATCTTCTATAGGCACATAGTCCCTAACTTCGTGTGGCGACTTCTTCGCTACTTCAACCTTGGCAAAGAAAAGCAAGTCAATGATGCAAAGGCAGTGTTGAACGAGGCAGCGTCACAAAAAGTTGCCATGAAGAAGGTGGCTCCCACTAGCGATGATCTATTGTCCAAGTATGTTGGCATGTTTGATGATGACGCCTTTCTGAGGGACTCTACTATTAACTTTCTGCTGGCTGCTAGAGACACTTCGGCTGCTACACTGACATGGTTCATCTGGTTGGTTTCTAAGCATCCCCATGTGGAAGCCAAGATCTTGGAGGAGTTGACGGCAATCATTGAGAGAAAAGATACAGAGAGAACATCATCTCCACCACCAGCATTTAGCAGTGAGGATTTGCAGAAGATGGTCTACCTTCATGCATGCCTATGTGAAACACTAAGGCTTTACCCTTCTGTGCCTATCAACAACAGAAGTGTGCTGGCAGAAGATAAGCTGCCTGATGGCACTGCTTTGAAACCAGGAATGAAGGTTTTCTTCATTCCATACTCTGCAGGGAGGATGAAGTGGGCATGGGGAGAAGATTGCTTGGAATTCAAACCGGAGAGATGGATAGACGGCGAAGGAAAATTGAAGCATGAGGTCGATGGGTCGAGGTTTGCAGCCTTTAATGGAGGACCTAGAACCTGTGTGGGCAAAGATATGGCATTCGTTCAGATGAAGTATGCAGCGGCTGAAGTGCTTTTGAATTTCGAGGTTAAGGTCGTGGAAGGCCATCAGGTTTCTCCCAAGGCCTCAGTCATCATGTTCATGAAGAATGGATTGCCAGTTACACTGAAGGAAAGGCTTCCTTAGAAAACAACATGTATAAATAAATAAATAACCCGCCCCGCCGTGATCGAGTCCGCCTTATAATCGTCGCATTTATTTCACTTCCAGAGTTTACCACCTTGCTAGGGTGTGACCGCTGTAGTTTGTTCCAAGTTGGTTCCTTTTCATAGAAAATAAATAAATAAATCTCTCTCTTTCTCTCTCTCTATTTATATACCATACAGTGGTACACTCATGTTTACAGATCTAACCATAAAATGATAAATCTAGCATAGTTTATTTACTAAGATTTCATTTTTGAGATGGTGAAAATCAATGGCTCACAATTCATGAAAATAAGGGTTGTTTAAAAATTACATAAAACGTTGTATTTGAGCCAACTTTAATACATAAAAATAATAAATAAAATATGCTAAGCATATCAAATGGTTAGGTGTTTCTTTTAGAGTCTATATCTATGTAAATCAAGCATGTGATACCATAAGCAATGGTGGTACAATACCACCATAGAAGCGCCCTCTCTCTTGCAGGCAGAATTTTATAAATCAGAGAATAGATACATAGAGAATGACGAGGTGTCACTCACATGCACTTTACACAAACTGAAAATTTAAGCATAAAAGATTCATTGGATTGAGGTCATATGAAGTCGATCCTTCGCCGAAGCTTCCACAATGCCACATTAGCTATTACGTTGCTTGGGAGCTCGCTGCCCAGACGACGTCTAACATTGCACTGCTACGAGATTTCTTGCCAAGTGAGAAGCACAAAGCATCCCCAAGTGAACTCGATCTTAGCGCTTCTTGGCCGAATGAAGGTAGCCAAAAGAACCTCCCTAAGATAAAGCTTCTTTTCCCAAAAAACTACAAGACAATTTGCTACACTTTTGAGCATATTGACAATTCCAAAATAAGTAGTCTGCACCCCCTTCTTCTCTTTTACACATGATACATTGACTAGGGAGGCTGAACCCTTTTCTTTTCATACTTGGTCCATGAGCAATTTGTCATGAAGAAGTAACCAGCCCATAGTGATGCCTCTAATAGGAAAAGAATTATGCCATAAAGCTTCTACCGGAAGCCATTGTGCCATTGGATTGCCAAGAGAGAGATAGCAAGAAGAAGTGAAGAAAACACCATTAAGAGAATGTTTCCACAAACACAAATCAATGGAATAGTTGAGTTTAAGTGGAACCAACATATTCATAACACACAACCATTCCACAAAAACAAATGGTGATGGGTTTCTTCTAAGTTGAACTTCCCAACCACACAATTGGTCTCAATAAGAACATACCATCTTCTCCTTCCCTTTTGCAATCCAATATAAGTAAAAAGGTCCTTTAGGCACCCGTCCCCACACCATTCATCTTTCCAAAACCTAGTTTTGCACCCATTTTCAACCTCAACACCAAGGGATTCAAGAAGGGTTGGCAATAGCTTTACCCAACCCTTCCAAATCTCGAATTCCCCCCATCCATTTTAATCCCCCATCCCATTCCCACGACCATCCCTTCAAACCATATTTGTGCTTGATAAGCACCACCCATGTTTTATTCTCCTTAAGAAGTAACCATAACCATTTAAGCAAAAGAGACTTGTTCCATCTGTCAACTTCTTTAATACCCAACCCACCTTCTTCTTTGGATCGAGAGATTAGTTCCCAAGTTGCCAAATGCATTTTTCCCTTTTGAGCTTTTCTAGACCAAAGAAAAATGTGAAGAGAACGATTGATCTTTCTTCTAGTCTTTTGAAGAATAGAAAAGAATTGAAGAAAGTACAATAAGAAAGATGAGAGAACATACTTTACAAGTGTTATCCTTCCCGCAAAAGATAAAATTAGTCCAGCCCAAGCACTAATTTTTGCCACAACCTTTCTTATATCACCTTTCAATAGTTATCCCAAGCGACACCAAGATGTAGAGGAAGGCCAAGATACTTTATGAGGAGGTCACCAATTGGACATCCAAATAACGTGGAAACAAACTTATCCACTGGATCCGATGCCCCAAATGAAATGAAGAAAGTTTTGAGCCCATTGATGGAGAGGCCCAACAACTAAAAAAATACTCTCAATAGGGTCCACAACCGAGCAATATTTTGTTGACAAGCATGAGCAAAGATTAAAATATTATGGAAAAAAGGATATGTGAAAATTTAGGGCAGCCCGGCTTGTCCACACTCATGAAAATATCACTTGAAGTAGCCGAGACAAGCATAAAAGATTTTACCTCTATAACATTCAAAAGAAGAAGGGGGGATAGGTGGTCACCTTGACACAACCTCCTACTTAAGTTAAAGAACGCACCTAGCTTGCCATTATCACAAATTGTCATAGAGGATATATAGAAAATCTCTTCTCATCTCTTCTTACATCCAACATTCCTTCACAAATTCAAACAATGAAAACATGAGGTAACAAAGATGCAAGATGGAGTAATCAGAAGGAAGACATATCATGCTTTCAGTAATGGTACCTTTCGGTTTAAACCTGTAATATCGCGTATTTCAGTACTTAATCATTTTATAATTTTGACAAAAAATTGGCTGTCTGGGAGAAAAATTGTTTGAGGCTTGATTTTTATACTGAAGTCTTTGAGTTTGGGCTTGACCCACATCTCATCGACAAGGTCGAGGCGAGCCAAATGAAACATGAGAAAGAATTTTAATTTCGACCTTTAAATTCAAGCAAAATTCGAGCGAAATTTAGGTTATTTTTAGACAAAATTCAAAATTTGGTATTTGTGTGATATATCATTGGATGCGTCTCAGAATTCTAAGAACAATGATATTTTAATTTTCTGAATTCGAGTCCCGATTGGCCCGAAAATCATGTTTTTATGAAAATTTAGTAGTTTATCGAAATGGATCCGAAGTTGGATTAGATTGGATCCAAGGCCTAGGATCCAATTTTTTTTGGATTTGGGTTCTATTTAGGTCCTACTTAAATCTGAATCGGATCCAGGTCTTCATCTATTTTTGTTTTGGGTATGGGTTTGGATCTTGAATTTGGATCTGGATCTAAATCCAAGTCCAATGTTTATCCAACTTTAAATTTAGTATAAAGCCTTAATTTGAGTTTTATTATAGTTAAGAAGCCTTTAGGGTTAATTTGGTTATTTTTGGAAGTTTTTAGATAATTTTTATTAATTAATATTAAAAAATTAATTAATTAATTAATATTAATTCTAAGTTTCTATTTTTGGGCTGAGTAGGACTTCTTAAAAGAGTCCTTACTCTTGCTTATGAGTGGTTAAGAAAGAGTTTTAAAAGTTTTACAAAGTTAGAAAAACTACCAAATGTAGAAAAGTCAACATTTGGTAGAGTTTAAAAGAATTAGGAAACAAAAGAGAGAGGGAGTTCCACTTTTTCGGAACTCTTAGAGGAGAACTGGAGAAATAGGGGGGTGGGGAAGGTGACCCCCTCTCCCACCCATTACTTAAAAAAAGAAAAGAGAGAGAAAAAAAAAGAGAAAGAGAAAGAGGGAAAAGAGAGAGGGAGAGAGAGAGAGAGAGAGAGAGAGAGGAGGAAGAGGAAGAGGAAGAGGAAGAGGAAGAGGGTTCCTCTTCTCCAACAGCCCTTGTTCCTTCATCATTCTTCTCTATTTTTTGATATTTATCAAAGGTATAGGTCTCTTCTTTTGACTTAAGTGAAAAATTGAATACCGATTCGATTCTCATGCTTACCATGACCTAAATCCATGGTTAATGAGTGAATCTATGTGTTTACTCAAGTATACATGAATGAGGATCCTCTTTTATATAGGTATTTTCAGTCCTTTTCATATAAAAAAAATTCTGTGTATGGGTTTTCTAAACAAAAACAAAATTTTATTTCATGTTAAGTGAGCTTTTTAACACTTGTTTTATAGTGAATTCGATTCCTACGTGATTTCATATATGCATATGATAGTAGATGCATGTCCACGTGTTATGAATAGAAAAAAATTGTGTAAGCATGCATAATGTTATTTTAAATCTGTAAACGCATGCATAAATGAATGTTGTCCATACTTATGAACATGTTTAGGGCAGCTCTACAGGGAAAGAAAAAAAAGACATATTTTTTTAATACTGTTTTGGGGTTACTGCTGGGGCCAGCCGAGCTGCAGCAGTCAGCCCTAGCCGACTGGGTCGGCTGGGCTTAGTGGCTGACCTAGCCGACCGGGTCATGGTTACGAAAAAAAAAAAAAATTCTTTTTGGTTGATGGTTGTTCAGCCTAACAACACACAGGCCCAGACTAAGGCCTGTGCATGGGCTGTCAGGCCGAGCCGACAGGGTCGGCTGGGCTGACTCGGCCAGCCCAGCTAGTTAACGACCTGCCTGACCCAGTCCGGCACTTGGGGCAGGACTGGAACAAGCCTGGTAGGGTGGGTCAGACCCGACCCAGCTGACCAGGGTCAGGTGGGCTTGCTGGTAAACCCAGCCGACTGGGTGTGAACCCTGTAGAAAAAAGGTAACCCTAGCCAACTGACAGTTGACTGGGTGCAGGCTAAATTATAGACCCAGTTGACTGTCAGTCGTCTCGGCATGGACCAAAATTTGAGTATATATATATATATATATATATATATATATATATATATATATATATATATATATATATATATATATATATATATATAGTGTGTGTGTGTGTGTGTGTGTGTGTGTGTGTGTGTTGCCCTTTGCAGATTCTAGAATTTTGCCATTATGAAGGTTCCAACTATGTGCATGCTAAAAAGAAATTTTTATATGCGTATGATTAACAAGTTTTGCGTGAGCAATATTCAAGACAATGTTAATTACATGGGTATTTTGTGAACACGTACGAATCTGAAATTTTAGATCATGTTGCATGTATATAGTTGCACAAGTAGTCACACATGTAAAGAGAGTCATGAATGAAAGCTTACATGCGACATAATTATTTGAATTAAAACATGCATTCGCCATGAATAATTGTAGTATACAATTGACACAAATGTTTGAATCAGACGAAAGCAAGCATGGAATGAAAAGTTGTGAGTTTATGTACAAGCATAACATTGTTTGAAGCACATCTTGAAAGGAGCATATATAAATGTGCATTGTGAAGCAATCAAAAGTAATGCATTGTGGTATGTTATTGATGGTTTTTGCATGTATTGCATTGATGATTCAAGTGAATCATCGCAGGCCTGGAGAGCCTCGAGCATTGGGAGCTCCTTCATTACTTACTTTTAAATGCATCACAAAAATCATATTTATTTCTATTTCATTGTGTTTTACACTATTCTATGTGTTTCATGAGTGGGAGTCCCGTGATGGTTCTCTCAGGGGTAGATGCAAGCTTTTGCCCTTGCTTTTGCATGTTGAATTACAAAACTTAATAATTGGCGTTTAATAAAAAGATAATGAATAAAAATAATGTAATATACGATCTGAGATCTTCCATCGAAAGAATGAGCATCTTAGAGATTTGGTTTTGGGGGACCACGAGGATACAAAAACTTTGTGTGCTTATTTAGTACCCCTAAACCCGATATTGAGGTTTTTTCTTTTGGCCACAGTTTTAGGGAGAGTCCGCCACTTTACCTGAGGGTGGTGTGTTTGACATAACTGTTGTTTTGGTATACTAAGAAAGTGACACTATTGGATGTGGAGGTCTTAATTATCCTAACATTAGATGTGGAGGTTTAATGTTCTGAAGATGATTCGGTCGAGGGCTAAGTTTAGAACCCAATAATAAAATACAACTTGTGTGCTAAGTTATCCTGAAAACCCTACTTAACCTCAGAAAATTGTACTCGTTTGGTGTATTCGCGGGCAACGATAATTAAAAAGTGGAACTTAAATTGTATTCATTTAATAGGGACAAGCATATGGAAAGAAAACTTTAATGAAAGATAATAAAGTGATCATGTGTTACACATAAATCATGCATAATCCTCCTACGCATTAGAACATGCATATTTTACCTATTCTCTTAATTGTTACATCTTGGTTGATGCATGATGTTTAATTTCTAATGCATGTTACACACCACAACAAAGCAGTGGTTTAGCGACGATCACATTCCGTCTCTAATCCGTCGCTAACCGGCTTAGCGACGGATTAGCGACGACGAGGCGACGATATGCTTACGTCGCAAATTTTTCGACGCTAACTGGCGATGAAATAAATTCGTCGCCAGGTCCGTCGCTAATTGCGACGGAATAACGAGCGATGTATTCCGTCGCCAATCCGCCGGTACTAAACGGTGACCTCGGCTTGGCGACAGATTTACGTCCGTCGCTAGATTTATATGCATAGCGACGGATGTTTCCGTCGCTAATCCATCGCAAACACGAAAAAAAATAAAAAAATTGATTTGAAAATTAAATACCGAGAACGGTACAATTTATATTTCCTGTACAATTTATATTTCCTGTAAATAACAAACAAACTACACAAAAAATGTTACATAAAAGGAATCTACAACAATTAATCATTCCACCTTAAAATTAACAAGTTTAATTATTTACAATTCAACAATTACAATTAAGAAACAAAAAAAATAGAACTTCTTCAACACAGTTCTCTAATCATCGCCAAGATTTTGTGCGTCTTCTTGTTAATTGCCTTTATCTGTCCCTTTAGCTCCGCTACACTGATTATCGCTAGCAACCTACACAAGAAAAGAACAGTCAGTATTGATAAACAAAATATAATGAAATAAATTACACACTATATGTGATTCTATCATGTGCTCATATGTGTTCTAAGGCAATAAAAAAACTTTATATGTGATTCTATCATGCTCATATGTGCTCTAAGGCAGGCAAAAAACTCTATATGTGATTCTATCATGAATTATATGTGTTTTAAGGCATTAAAAAAAAAATTATAAGAGATTATATCATGCTCAGATGAGTTCTAAGGCAGCTAGAAAAACTCTATATGTGATTCTACCATGCTCATATGTGTTTTAAGGCAGGCAAAAAACTATATATGTGATTCGATCATGCTCGTATGTATGCTAAGGCAGACAAAAAATTGAATATGTGATTATAGCATGCTCATATGTGTTCTAAGGCAGACAGAAAAACTCTATATGTGATTCTATCATGCTCATATGTGCTTTAAGGCAGGCAAAGCAAAAAACTTTATATGCGATTCTATCATGAATGATATATGTTCTAAGGCAGTAAAAAAACTCTATATGTGATTTTGGCATGCTCATATGTGTTTTAAGGTAGTCAAAAAACTGAATATGTGATTATAACATGCTCATATGTGTTCTCAGGCAGTCAAAAAACTGAATATGTGATTATAGCATGCTCATATGTGTTCTAAGGCAGTCAAAAAAACTTTATATGTGATTCTATCATGCTCATATGTGCTCTAAGGCAGGCAAAAAACTTTATATGTGATTATAGCATGCTCATATGTGCTCTAAGGCAGGCAAAAAACTCTATATGCGATTCTATCATGCTCATATGTGCTCTAAGGCAGGCAAAAAGTTATATATGTGATTCGATTATGCTCATATGTGTTCTAAGGCAGACAAAAAACTGAATATGTGATTATACCTGAGAGGGACCTGCAATCAAAGATCCCCTGTTCAACACAAGATTGTTGATCTCATCTCGGAGAAAGGGGGCGATGGTGTCATGGAAGTAGTAATTCAGTGTGTCCTTAAAGATCTGACGTACATCATCACTGAAAAGAATAGGCTGCTGCTTGGAGCTTATGTCGGCGGAAGAAGTCTGTGAGACGTAATTGGAAGAAACAATAACTGGTGAAGTGTTCATATTACTCCCAAACCCGAACACACGACCTTTTTTGGGTTCACCTGCTGCAGTCACCCATGCTGCAGGATCAAATGATGGATGCTGAGTAGCGTCATCGCCATATCACTCTACCATCTGTTGCTCATATGCCTCCTACAAAATGATGTTTAAAGTATGCATTAATAATTAATGATAACATTATGATAACTTACATATTGCAATGATTATTAATAGAATAAATACATACCGTTGTCGTTCTCGCCTTCTCTGAAACGAAAACTCCCGTGGTCTTCCGTTTATGTGTTTCAACAAACACATCCTTATATGGTACAATGCCTCATTTTTCTGCTTCCTGTGAAGTTAAAGGACAAAAGATTTAGTTCACAAGTTTGCAACAATACTTATAAAATTAATATTATATATTGATGAGTTACCATTTTCTTCAGGTGGCTCCCAAATGTCTTAGATCCACCTGTGTGTAGATGGGCTTCGGGCATTTTTGCTCGATTTTGTGCAGCCTTCGCAGAGCGATTTCGAAATGCATCTCCCACCCACTTATCGCACATTTCATCCCAATAATCTCTCCTGATAGTAATAGGGCCATGGCCCTTCCACTGTAGTGGATCATCTATTACGCTAGATGCTTTTTTTGCTGCAGTCTTCATATTGTGCAGCATGTCTGCAAATCGATTGACAGCCACCTTCTGCCACACCTTCCTTGTATCATTTTCTTCCACCGTAGTTGCGAAGCGATTTGAAGCCTACAAATATTTTCAGAAAGTTAGTAGACATTACTTTAAAAAATTAAATATGAAACACATTAACTATGAGAAACAACTGTATACCGTGAATGAGGACCACAATCTGTCTAACACCTCCTTTGGGTACTCTTTCCATTGAGCAACCGATCCTGGTAGATGTTGAAGAAGTGAATTCCTAATCTCCCGTACTACTTCTTGTGGCTCAAACCTCGTGCTGCACATGAATTGGTAGACAATAAATATCAATATAAAATATTTATAAGAAATGCAATAATTGAAAATGAAATACTTACGGTCGATTATCGATATACACTATTCGAATGAGTCTTCTTGTGCCAGACTGAGAAGACCCTGCTTCCTGTGTTGGCTCATGACTTGTGTGATCAACTGGTGTAGGTGGTCGTGTACAGGCGAAACATCATATGTAAAAAAATACGTTAGAAATTCTGAGAATGCGCATTTGAACTAATCAAGCATCCAATTAGTTAAATGATATACCTATCACAGGAGCCTGTGAAGATGAAGGCTAGCCATGGTGTGAACACCACAAAATTTCCAAAAAAATCGAAAAAATCCTTCTTTGCCCCTCACCTCCGTCTTTTGAATAATCAGGTCAATTTTTGATAAAATTCCCATTCATTTCTCAAATTCGTTGGAATCCAGACTCAATTTTCATTTCTAACCCATTTTCTAAAGGATTTTTCCAAGGAATAACGTTAAAATTCTCAGAAAACCCCTCTTTTATAAATATTTCTCAAAATCCCAAAAATAGTTTTTAATTTCTCATTTTCCCCTAGTTTTAAAACCTTTATGACAAAAATACAAAATACAAAAATCAGAAAAACCCAAAGAAAATACAAAAATAAAAAAATATAATAATAAGCTCTTAGAACCACCTTTTGAAAACCATCTTTTATTTAAACATATCTTTTTTTTTTGAAAAAATCTTATAAAAAGAGCCTCGTTTTGGAAATTTTATAAAGTAGAAGGACGTGTTTGAAAAGAAAAAACCTAATTCAGTTTTTCTTTTGATAGGGTCGTTCTCTCTCGGCTTTCCTTCACAAAAAAAAAACGCTTCCTCTCTCCATCGGCTATCTTCGGCAGAGCGCCCTCATCCCGCTCATCTTCAACAAACTCGCCTTCTCGATCCTTCACTCTCCCATATTTAAACAAATCGAGGAAAAATCGCCATCCATCCATCTTCACCCTCCCCCTTTCTGTGTATATTGATCTCTTCTTCTTTCATCCTTTTTCCACATCTTCTTTTACTTTTGCTTCTTCTTCATCTTCTGTCTTTTCCTTTTGATCTTCCCCTAACCAGCTGAAGGAGAAGGTCGACCTCACCCTTTAGCATGCAATCAAAGCCCCTCTTCTAAGAAACCCTACAGCAGGATCCGTCTTCACCCTCCCCCCTTCTGTGTATATCGATCTCTTCTTCTTTTATCCTTTTTCCACATCTTCTTTTACTTCTGCTTCTTCTTCATCTTCTGTCTTTTCCTTTTGATCTTCCCCTAACCAGTTGAAGGAGAAGGTCGACCTCACCCTTTAGCATGCAATCAAAGTCCCTCTTCTAAGAAACCCTACAGCAGGACCCGTCTTCACCCCACCATCTTCTGACTTTTCATCAAACTACTTCTTCAGCTCTTCATCTCTGTATTTCTTCTTCTTCTCTTTTCGTTTTCCTCTGGAGTTCTTCTCATCGATCGAAGGAGTCTTGATAATAATCAAAGTAGACCTTCGTTTCTCACAATTTATTCCCTTGGCAATAACGTTTGATGTTCACTGCGCATATACATCTGAACTGTTAAGGTATCGCTCCATAGCATTGATTGCCCTCCACCATCGCCTGATACTACTTAGTTTCAATTAGCTTCATGTATTGTAGTATGAATTCTTGTACTCTGTTTACAGTTTATTACTAGGTCTGATGCATATTCTGTCATTCATTTTAATCTTGCATGAACATCATCATTCGATCCCTTTTCAACTCACCTGTTGTCTCTAAATGTTTCTTTTCTTTTAT
The DNA here is from genome assembly GCF_984573655.1 of Nuphar pumila. Lineage (NCBI taxonomy): Eukaryota > Viridiplantae > Streptophyta > Magnoliopsida > Nymphaeales > Nymphaeaceae > Nuphar > Nuphar pumila. Next base: position 29,093,386 of record NC_143262.1, on the reverse strand, counting down.
TTTTTTATTTTTTATTTATCAGAACTCAACATACCATCGTAACTGGTATCATTTAATTTTAGATAACTTTCATATGAGCATCTAAATTCCTCATCTCAGAGTTCTAAATATCATGCCTACTCCTTTTCTTGTGTTCGTAGATGGTCCTAATAGGTCCTCCAGTATTTCCCTATGCTGGAGAAAATATTCAAGATCTACCCATGTTCAATGATTACAGTTAATTTTGTTAGCCATTATACATTTGGTTTTTCTTATTTATGTTGTTGTTTTTATATAAGGTAGATTTCAGCATCCCCATCTACATCGTTCTTTATTGCAAACTTTAGATTCCTGTTTTCAATATCTTTCCAGCATATGTAATCTCTTCTCTTATATGTATAATTATGTTTTCTTTTTCTTTTTTTTTATTATTTTTTTTCTGTGCATAGGCATTTAGAATACAAATTTCTGCATTAATTTGTTTTTCTGATTTCTCTTTCTTTTACTGCAATTTCTCATCTACACTATTCCCACGCTTGTATTTCTTGGCAATCCAATTGCTGTATACACTCGATCTTTTTAGCATCAAGGGATTCTCTGGAGTCATTCCAGAAAAATTGGGATATCTTCAATACTTGGTAATAGCAGGGTTCCCACTCCAGCCCCCTTTTGGGTCTAGTTGGTCTGGGATAATTGCACATGAGAAGAGTTTGGTTTGAAAATGTGAAACCCTTCAGATATCCAAGAGCCTTCAGGAGTTACAGATGTGAGCCAACGACTGCCAATTTGCTGGGTGGGTATCCAGCTTTGTCTCCGGCTGGGTGCGGCCTGATATTCTGATGCTTTCAAGGAGTCCCTCGTAGGGTCCGTGGCCATTGAAATTCTCTTAGTGACAGGTTCACAGGTAAGTTAGTTGTCAGCACTTATGTTACGACTTACCTACATTGCAAATTTAAAGCCCATTCCCTGTATATTTTTCATAAACATTCCATGTTCATCATAAGTAGACTTAATCATGATGGATCGCCAAAGTAATATGCTCCAATTACCCTTTTGATCTGTTTGAGCATCATCACCATTTCTTTTTCTTTTTTTTTTCGTAATCATATATGTTCTTCACCTCATAACCACTCCACTGTGCACAAGAACTCATTGCTGCATATTTGTAACAACCTCCATCTCACCTTCTTTTGTATATATTGCAAAAGTCACTGATTCCTCACTTTTTATGCATCATATTCACAACTATTCAGCATCACATAGTCATATATTCCCTATGCACAACTTCTGGTGATAATGTTTTAGATGTAGCTAAACATGAAAGTCTCAGGGATGGAACTGAATATGATGGCACTGACAACACCATTGAAAAAAAAAAAAAATTGGGTTCAGAATATATTACAGTATATAACATTGATGAAAGTGAAGACAAGCTTGTGAATGATACCTGCATATATTTTCAATCTTGGAAATTAACATCCCCAAAAAGGAGCATAGAAATCATATGGATGTTCTTTATTGACAGGCTTGCCATCTGCAACACCATATCGACTATTTAACCATGACTACGATATCATTGTATCAATGTTTCTTCTCCCTCATTCATCAGTTTTGCCTGGCTTTGCAGGCCCTGTCCACTTTGGACCACCCTCGTACTCTTTTATGACTCCATGGGCGAAACTAGTTCTGTACTCTTCTGCAGCTATGAGAGTTATGGAGCATCCAGGAATGGAATAGCAAAGGGCAACACCCCCAGCCAAATCCATTTTCAAGTAGTAATGATGGAATATCATTTTCTGAGAATCTCATGGTCGAGCCCTCTGTAAAGAAGACCTGAAGGTAGAAGGATAGGGTGTCTCAAGTGGGCTGCTGGGTCTCTAACCGGTGCCAAGAAGTCAGAGGTTACACAGGTATGCCAAACCTCCAAACTCCACACTTTCTCCCAGTATTTTCTTTAGAATGGTAATTCGTCTCATGGGATGTGACTTTGCCCCTAATTTCTGTCATGTGTATTACTATGTCCTGTGTTTCTTTTCCTTAATTTTTAACATTCACGTATATCTACTGTCCAATTCCCAATACTTAACACATGCACATGGGCAATCTCCTGCTGTGCTTATATATTCATTCGCTGCATTCATATGCTTTTTATGTACTTCCACCTCCACTCATATCCACAGCAGCTGCTCGCTACAGCTCATCGGATTCATACTTCCACATCATATGTTCTGTTGTACATATTTGTTAAAAGCACCATTCACCACTGCTGTACTTCATCCCCATCAGTCATTGTCCTATAGGCATGCCATGACAGTCGACCTAACCTCATACTCATAGCCTTAGCTGCTAAACAACAATAAAAACACCAAGTTGCCGTAGTCACAACACCGACACACAACAATCATGTTGCTGTCATCATCTCCCTGTCACCTACTACCTCCACTTCACTGTTACCCATCACCACCTTATGCAAATCAATGCATCGTCACTGCATATACCACATGTATACCCGAGGTTGTCACCACATTTCCCATCTCCCATATCAATTGCTGCACTCTCATTTATAGCACATGATCACCATCATGCATTCACTGTTGCAAATATCCAGCTGCAATCTGTGTGCTCCCTTCTGTGTATATCAACAGCACTTCATTCATCCCCTTTGCATAATGGCCACTAATATACACCATTTATTAGATATAAATTCCTCCGTTAACCCAGCTGCATCATTTAAGCCTTACATTTTGCATTTATAGGGTATGCACATAATAAGCTCACTTTTGGTTCACCCTTATTTTAGGATATTACATTTAGGATGTTACATATATATATATATATATATATATATATATATATATATATATATATCCTAATACTCATTCCATACATAATTCCAGCATAAAAATTTGTTTCTTGCTTTGTATTTTTCATTAGTACATGAATATTTCATCAATTGTCTCTTAGGTTCAATATGATATCCTTGTAAATTGCTTTCTATACATCCTGTTCTTTTTATGCTAACTAAGTATTTTGCAGAGAATATGTGGAAAATGTCATTAACTGGGAGTTGTACTTTCAATTTTAAGTGTTGTAATAAGTTAGGTCTTAAGGAGAATGTACATTTTCTGCATTGGATGGAATGAATGAGCATATAAATATCACAAATCACTGGTTTTCCATATCATTTTCATCTTATTTCTCAAAAGATTTCACAAATGGGACCACAAATGGCACGTGCACCATTTTATAAAATGTGGTTAATCCTAAGTTGATGATTTACATCAATGGTCATAGTCAGGATGTAAACAAAACTTAGGCTTTTCATCTTTTATAGGATAACACTGGATCCACACTGGATCCTTTTTAAAAAATCATCATATTTTTCTAAAACATTTTCCTCTTTTATCAGAGTTTAATTTAAAATTAATCCAATACATATATCAATGGCCATAGTCAGGATATATTGAGAGTTAATTTCATTCTAAACTCTATAAAAGCACCAAAATATGTTTGATTCTTCGCCTGAATTTAGATATGATTATTATATAATACATTCAATGACCATAGTCAGGAGTGTATTATATCATTAATCTTATTTACATTCATTTAAAGAATGAAATATGATTTTCAAAAGCCAAAATTTAAATTTTTTAAATTCATTCATCATTTAGGATAGAATTGCATCATATTTTCAAAATTCCCTTTTCAAAATTCCAAGTGATTCTTCTTCTTCATTTTTCAGATCAAATCATATTTATAGATTCAAAATTCAATTCTATCTCATTTCCAGATTCAAAAAATTCAATTTCAAAGTCCGATTTGACTTTGAGATTTCAAAATCATTTTTTATTCAAATTTCAACTTCCAAATCAAAATCCAAACTTCAAAGCTCAATTTAACTTTGAAGTCATCTTCTGTTTCAAAATCAAGTTTATTTTTCTCATCTTTAAAATTCAAAATCACGGTTTGAGATTGATCCTAAATCTCAAAGCTTGACCCTTTCTAAATTTTAAATCTGGTTTTTTTTCAAAACCCAGATTCATCTTTAAAAGTCACATTTAGACTTTCAGATCCAAAATCCATTCAGGATCCAAGACCCAAATTCCATCATTGGATCTCAGACTTCAGATCCAAATTCTATTTAGGATCCAGAATCCAATTCCACCTTGGATCTCAGACTTCAGATCCAATTCCATTTTAGGATCCAGAATCCAATTCCATTTTAGGATCCAGAACCCAATTCCATCTTGGATTTCAGATCTTGGATCCAATTTCATTTAGGATCCAGAATCCAAATTTTGGATCTCAGACTTCAGATCCGAAGTCCATTCTAAGGTCCAGAGTCCAATTCTCCTTTAGGATCCAGATTTCAAATCCAATTTCATCCCAGATCTTAGACTTCTGATTCAATTCCATTTAGGCTTCAGAATTCAACTATACCTTGGATCTTAGACTTCGGATCCAATCCTACTTAGAATTCCAGAACCCAGATCCAACCTTATCTCGGATCTCAAATCTCAGATCCAGTTCCATCTCAGACATTAGATCAAATTTCAAATCTAATTTCATCTCCTATTCTCAAAGCCAATTTCAAATTCATTTCTCAAGTTTAAATTCAAATTCATATTTTATATATATTGAATTCCAATCAATCCTTGAAAATTGATTCTAATTCAAAGTCCATTATGACTTTGAAGAATCATTCTTATTTCAAAATGCCAAATTCCTTTTCTCTTCATCCATAGATTTATCTCTCCAAGTCCTGATCACTCCAAGACTTGGAAATTCAAAATCTCTTCTTCCAGGTCTATTTCAAGATCCTGGATTGGATTCCAAATCTAAGATCCAAATCGAATCCTTTAAATCATTTCTTCATTCCATTATCAAATTCATCTCAGAAACACTTGAAAATTTTCAAAACATTTTCTCAAAAGAGCATACATCCTTGCATTTACACAAGCATGATTCTTTGTGCATTTTTATAGACTTAGAATAAATTCTTAGGTAATATTAAGGCAAAGCAAAAGACATAAATTCGATCCTTGGTTTGATTACCTCTGGTAAAGGCGCCAGGAACGGTCGAACCTCGTACCAACGAGCGAGCTCCGTCTCCCGATTTTTCCCACAAATATTTCAAAACGGAGGCGAGTAATCTTTTTACTATCTTAGAAATTAAGGTCAAGTGAGACCCCGCAGAAGATTTCCTCTTCTCTCTCTTCTCTTCTCTTTCTTTCTTTTCTCTTCTCTCTTCTTTTCTGTTTTTTATTTTCTCCCCTCAAAAAGGAGGAAATGAAGGCTAGAAAGGAAAAAGAGAAGGAAGAGAGAGAAACCACAAGAGAGGAAAATTTTTGCGATGATCACAGTTTTGGCGACCGTGATGGGACAACGTCTTTGTCCGGTTGAATCTATGCCTTTGCTTTGCTTTGATATTATCTAAGTCTTTATTCTTCAAATGTCAGCTTCATTTTCATGCAAACCTTAGGAGCCTAGACTCTGTCCTAAGCTGGCATCATTGCATATAGGATTTAAGTATGGTTTGGTAGGACCATATTGAGGAGATTATTCCATGCTCACATTAGACTTAGGTCTGAAATACAACTCTCCTCAATTCTAGGGATTGAATGCAAAACAAAGTATGCAAGTGTGTGCTTCTTTTTATTTTTTAATCTATCTCTTTAGGACTTGCATTAGAGCCATCTTATTTCTTGCATGTTGAACATATTTTTGAAAACCTTCCTATCTATATTGTCCCGGTCTTCACGTTGTTGGGCTGTCTCACTGAACCATAGTTCAGGAAAGAGCCTCACAACTAAACCACTTATTTGGGTTCGCGCCCCCCTACCATGTACCTAAGGGCCATAGTCTGAGGTATATCGGTAGGTGCTCAAGGATGTTGGGAAGCCATTATCTTAGAACCGAAGAAATATTCTTATGCCACGTACTTCGAGCTTCGGCTTGAGTATATCAGCGTATCTTGATTGGAATCAGATGATCTGAACCATAGAGTTAGGATTAAGGTCCTACGAGCCTTTTCAAATATTACATTTAGAGTCAGCTTCTAGGGAGTGCTATTTTGTGCATCATTGCTTGTATAAATTGATTCTTTTGTAGATATTATCTTAAAAATTCTTATTCAAAACCCTGGATATTTATTTCATAAAAACTCTTTTATTTTCTCAAAATCCAGGATTGTATATTTCTCATTCCTTTATTTCTTTTATAAATTTCTTAAGCCCTAGACATTCTTTTAAGTTTTCCTCTATCGTTCAAAAGTCCAGGCATATTCTTCTTCTTTTCCTTTTGATTTACTTTTTGATCCTGCCTGCAATTTTTCAAAAAATATTCAAAACTTGTCATCCATCTTCAAAAATATGCCTTTAAAATTCTATCTTCCCATCCAAGATCCCTTTTTATCGAGAGATCTCTTTTTCAAAACTTTTAAAATTTTCTTTCACTATCTCTCTTCCTTTCAAAAAATTTCTTTGATCTGAACCCTTTATTTATTCTTCAAAAAACATCAACATTCCAATCATGGTTCAAACGAGAGAAGGGAGAAGGGCAGCTCAGCAACACAATGACAGCGAGGTGGAAGAGATGAACTCTTTTAGGTTATCCCGAAAACATGATTCAGATGAGGATGATGTCGACCCGGCGATGTATAAAATCTTTCAAAAGATGATGGCAAAAATGATGTCCGAGCAAGCTGGGGAAGGTTCAAAGAAAACATCCTCTAAAACCAAGGTCAAAAGGAAGCCAGTAAAGAAGCATGTCAGAATCAACAAGAAGAAGGTTCAGCAGGATAGCACCTCAGAGGATTCAGAATCTGCAGGAGAGGATTCTGAAGAAGAGCAGTTCGTATTCGTCCCAAAGGAGCTGCGGCAGCCCAAAAAGGTAGCAGAAGAGCCTGAATCAGTCAACAAGCCTAAAGATGGGGTCCCGGCAGAAGATTCAGTTCAAATATTGACGAAGATGGTCAAAGACCTACAGATCCGAGATAAGGGAAAGAGGGTATATACCAGACATGACTTCTACCTCGGTTTAGATGGGGATAACAGCCTGGAAGATCTCCCCCAAAAGTTTATTAAGTTCGATGGGTCCGGCAACCCAAAGGCTCATCTCGCGATGTTCTTCGCCGAGTGTGCCAGATTTAGTGAAGACAATCGGGCCCTCTTCTTGTGTTTTCCACGTAGTTTGGAGGGCGTAGCAGCAAAATGGTACGCAGAGCATATCAACCCCATCGAGCTGCAAAATTTTGATAAAGTTGTTAATCTGTTCGTGGAAAGGTTCATGTTCAATACTGAAGCACTGCCAACCCTCAATCACTTATACAACCTCAAACAAGAAGATAAGAAAAAGGCCGTAGACTTCATTCAGAGGTGGAGAGATACCTGCAATAAGATGGGAACCCCCATTTCAGAGGAGCACGCACTCCAAGTCATCCTGAACAATTTTTCTCAGCCTCTCAGAAGCCTCATTTCCACTTACCCATCAAAATCATTCATAGAGCTTATTGAACGAGCTGAGTGGCTCAAGATGGGGATGGACAATGGGAATTACGAGGGCATCACTCTCGTCAAGAGCGGTCAAGACCTCAAAAAGAAGGTGAATTATACATTCTTAGCTAACTCTGGGGGCAGTAGCAGCAAAGATAGCACAAACAAACAGATGGGGCAGCGAGAAGAACCCTCCAAGAAGAATGACAAGCCAGTTCCAGCCAAGCAGAAGGAGAAAATAAAACGTGAAGGGTGGGGTTATGACCGCCAATTCACTGCTCTGGAACAGTCCCTCGAGCAAGTTTTGGAGTATATGTTGAGCAAAGATATGATTAAACTTCCGAGAGTTACTGATCCTCCGGTTTCCTTGGGAAAATGGAAGGACAAGTTTTGCAAATTTCACTGAGCAGTGGGGCACGATATCGAACACTGCTTCATCCTAAAGAACATAATCCAGGATTGCATTGATAAAAATCTTCTGATAGAGGACGAAGAAGAAGAGCAGCCCGCCGTCCTAACCAAGCCTTTCCCGGACCACTCCAAGAACTAGAAATGCTAAAGTTTCTCTGTTTTTCTCCTTTTTTTAACAGCCATCTTGTAGGGGCAAGTCAGCCCCAGTCTTTTGCGATCTCTTTTTATCACACACTTGTAAATATCCAAGTTTTGTTTCTCAGTCATTACTTAACAATGAAATGTCAATTCCTTCCTATCTTTGATGTTCAATTCTTATTTCTTTTCGCAATATTGGACTGTAAAAATTGTTAAAATCACATTTACGCTTCAAAATATTCTTTTGCCATCAGATTTCTATTCTTTTTCAGGATGAGGGACAATCCCGACAATCTTTCATGAGAGAAACGATATTACCTATGAGGGTCTTTTAAAATAATAAGAAACTGAAAAAAAAATCTCTGCAAAATCTTCGTCATAATCACCAAAGATTCAAAATTTTGGGTCCAATCTTTCAAAAATCAACCCTTGTGTTGATATCCTTTTCAAAATCGGTTTTAAAACTATTGCTTTCAGAGAATCGACCCTCATGATGATCTCTCTTCAAAATCAACCCTCGTGTTGATTCTTCTCCAACAAGATTAGCACTCGTATTGATCATTCTTCAAAATCAACCTCACGGTTGATCCTCTTTTCAAAAATGATTTTCTCATAAACATTCTCATATCATTTTAAAGATCCCACATGCAAGCAGGATCAAACAAAGTCTTTTTCTCAACTTTTTCATTTATCGATCTTTATTAGTTTTATCAGTTTTATTCATTTTTATCAATTTTATCAATCTTATTGATTTTTCATCCATTTTTATTAATTTTGTCATTCTTATTTCAATTACCCTTTTAGGTTAAGGGATAAACCTGATGCCTCTTTCCCGTGAGGTATTCCTTTTTCCTTCTGAATTTCTCGCTCAGGTTAAGAGATAAACCTGAACCTCGTCCCGCGAGGTCCTTCTTCCTTCAGGATCAGGGATAATCCTGAAGTCTTTCATCATCTTCCAAGTATCTTCAATTTTTTTTCTACCAAGCTTTACCATCTTTTATTAGACCTTTGTCAATCTTTGTCAATTCTTTATTAATTCCAATTCTTTATCAATTTTATTAATTCTTTATCATCTGTTATCCATTCTTTATCAACCTTTTATCAAGTTTTGTCAAATTTGTCAATTTTACTTTTCCCTTTCAGATTAAGGGATAAACCTGAATCATCATCTTCCATTTTCATCAATTCTTAATTTTCTTTCTATCTTTTCCTTTTAAAGATTCGAGTTTCGACTCAAGTCTTCCTTTTATCTTTTCTTTTGTAGTTTCGAGTTCTGACTCGGGCTTCCCTTTGGTTCTAATTGGACCAATCATTTTCTTTTCTCTTTTATCTTTTCCTTTTAAAGATTCGAGTTCCGACTCGAGTCTTCCTTTTATCTTTTCTTTTGAAGTTTTGAGTTCCGACGCGGGCTTTCCTTTGGTTCTAATTGGACCAATCGTTTTCTTTTCTCTTTTATCTTTTCCTTTTAAAGATTCGGGTTCCGAATCGGGTCTTCCTTTTATCTTTTCTTTTGAAGTTTTGAGTTCCGACTCGGGCTTCCCTTTGGTTCTAATTAGACCAATCGTTCTCTTTTATCTTTTATCTTGTCCTTTTAAAGATTCGGGTTCCGACTCGGGTCTTCCTTTTATCTTTTCTTTTGAAGTTTCAAGCTTTGACTCGGGCTTCCCTTTGGTTCTAATGTTCGCATTAGACAAATCGTTTTCCTTAAAAATTCGAGTTCCAAAAACTCGGGTTTTCTTTTATCTTTTCCTTTTAAGATTCGGGTTCCGACTCGGGTCTTCCTTTTATCTTTTCTTTTGAAGTTTCGAGTTCCGACTCGAGCTTCCCTTTGGTTCTAATCCTCGCATTAGACCAATCGTTTCCTTAAATATTCGAGTTCCAAAAACTCGGGTTTTCTTTTGTCTTTTTCTTTTAAGATTCGGGTTCAGACTCTGGTCTTCCTTTTATCTTTTCTTTTGAAGTTTAGAGTTCCGACTCGAGCTTCCCTTTGGTTCTAATCCTCGCATTAGCCCAATCGTTTTCCTTAAAAATTTGAGCTCCAAAACTCGGGTTTTCTTTTATCTTTTCCTTTTAAGATTCGGGTTCCGACTCGGGTCTTCCTTTTATCTTTCGTTTGAAGTTCCGAGTTCCGACTCAGACTTCCTTTTGGATCCAATGCTCATGTTGGAACCAATCGTTGCATTGAAAATTCAAGTTTTCAAACTCAATTTTCTCTTTATCTTTTATCTTGAAGATCCGGGTTCCGACTCGGGTTTTCCCCTTTATATATTCCATCTTCTTGAATATCCAAATTCAGGCTTATTCTCTTTAAAATTCCTTCTTTTCCCTTCAGGTTAAGGGATAAACCTGAGTTTCCCGTTCAGGATAAGGGATAATCCTGAAACCATTCATAGAAGCAGCATGGTCTTCTATAATGGTCCTTCCAAATTCCAATTTATCAGATTGGTCCTTCGAAATTCCAATTGGTCCTTCATCAAAATTCCAATGTTTACATTGATCTTTCAAAATTCCAATTTTCTGAAATTGGTCCTTCAAAATTCCAGTTTTACACTGGTCCTTCAAAATTCCAATTGGTCCTCCTTCAAAATTCCAATGTTTACATTGGTCCTTCCAAATTCCAATTTCTCAAAATTGGTCCTTCAAAATCCGAATTGGTCCTTCAAAATTCCAATATTTATATTGGTCCTTCAAAATTCCAGTTTTACACTGGTCCTTCAAAATTCTAATTGGTTCTTCATCAAAATTCCAATGTTTACATTGGTCCTTCCAAATTCCAATTTATCAGATTGGTCCTTCATTCAAAATTCCAATATTTACATTGGTCCTTCCAAATTCCAATTTCTCAAAATTGGTCCTTCAAAATTCCAATTGGTCCTTCATCAAAATTCCAATGATTACATTGGTCCTTCAAAATTCCAATTTTCTCAAATTGGTCCTTCTAAAATTTCAGTTTTACACTGGTCCTTCAAAATTCCAATGTTTACATTGGTCCTTCCAAATTCCAATTTATCAGATTGGTCCTTCAAAATTCCAATTGGTCCTTCATCAAAATTCCAATGTTTACATTGGTCCTTCCAAATTCCAATTTCTCAGATTGGTCCTTCAAAATTCTAGTTTTACACTGGTCCTTCAAAATTCCAATGTTTACATTGGTCCTTCAACATTCCAATTTTCTCAAATTGGTCCTTCAAAATTCGAGTCTTACACTGGTCCTTCAAAATTCCAATGTTTACATTGGTCCTTCCAAATTCCAATTTCATAAATTGGTCCTTCTAAATTCTAGTTTTACAGTGGTCCTTCAAAATTCCAATGTTTACATTGGTCCTTCCAAATTCCAATTTTCATGAATTGGTCCTTCAAATTCTAATTTTACACCAATCCTTCAAAAATTCCAATGTGTACATTGGTCCTTCAAATTTTCAATTTTCTCAAAATTAACCCTTCAAATTTCCAATTTTTAAATTCGTCCTTCAAATTTCCAGTTTAACACTGGTCCTTTACCAAAATCTTTTTACCAAAAATTCCTTTACCAAAATCCTTCTCAAATTCCAGTTTAACACTGGTCCTTTAGCAAATTCTTCTACCAAATCCCTTTTACTAAGATTTTTTCCAAAATTCTTTACTTAAACTCATTTTTTGAGTTGGTCCTATAAAATCCAGTTTTTTTGATCGAAATTGCCAAAATCAAAAAAAAAAATTAGCCCGAGGTTCTATCAAAATCCATATTGAGTGGTTATCTCACCAAGGATTCTCGAAAATCTTGCCAATTTGCTAAAATATGTGTTAATTCCACTATTTTATTGCACAAAAGTATCACCTCGGATTACCTCTAGTATTCTTTTCAAAAGGGTGAAGCTTCTTTGCGAAAAAGAGTAAGATTCAAATCTTCTCTCTGTTGATCAACCAAGAGGATGTAAGAAGTATCTTTGGTATGATTAGCGAAAGAAATATTCAATGATGTTGAAAAGCCAAAAGCGAATCAATATTGATCATAGCTATGGCACATGTTTTAAGTTGATTTTCTGGCAATCAGGCAGTGGAAATACCCTGAGCGATAAAAAGAATCCACTCAATTCGTATCTCCTCATTCATTCATTTAAGCTTCAATCATATCTGCAAAGGGGATCTCTCAATTGTCGTCAAGATGAAGACGAATATGCAAGTTCGACCCCCGGGGCCAAAGAAGATTCGAATCATCTTCGAGATGAAGGAGTTTGTGACGGATCCTTCCAGGAAACGTTCAGATCACCGCCAAGATGAAGGCGACTGCGCTGAGCCTACCGACAAACCCTAAAAGATATTTGATTGTCGCTATCATCTAGAGATTTTTAACCAATGAGTCAATATCACCAATATAATCCCTGAGAAAAAGGAGGATCGGAGCATCTTCTAGATGACAGATTTAGTGACGTACCCTTCCCCGAAAAAAAAAAGAAAAGCCAGGACATCTCCAAAATGAAGGATGATGTAATGAACTTCCCCCGAAAACCCAAGAGAGCTTAATATCTCAAAAAGAGTGCCAAAAGGATCATTATAGGAAAAGGCCTCAGAATATCAAACTGCCAAAATTGCCAGGAATCATCTTTTCTCGTGCAAAATCCTTTCATTAATGTCTTTTCACTGCTCGCTTTTATGAAATTAAGAGTATTTCTTCTCTATTTATGTCAAGGAAATAGATAACTTCCTTGAAGAAACTCAACAACTTTAAAATTTGAATCTGACTTTCGAATCCAGGGAGTTAACCTCGTTGGAGGAAATACTCTAGGTAAAAGAGGGAATATCTTTCGCACATACGTGCACACTTTCAAGCATTTGAATCAACTACATCTTATTGGCAAAATTTTCTGGTTATCCAAAAAATAGATAAATGCTCAATATCTATTTTGATACAACCTAGCGTTGTGTATACTTTTTAAAGATGATTGCTTCATTCTGGTGAGGTATTTCTCCCAGTCCCATCATGGTTTTTCCCCATCAAGGGAGCCATGCTTTGTATAACCATTTCGAATAAAGATTTTTACCTGAATCTCGTCTCACGAGGTATTTTTCAAAAATGTCACATCCAGGTTAAGGGCTAAGCCTGTGTCTTTTAAAAAATTCTTATCTTTGTCTCAGCCATGAGACTTCTCCTTTTACCATCTCGGGATATTCATCCCAAAGTCCCATCACAATTTCCTCATTTTCTTCTGTCCAAATTATTTTCATTCTCGAGGATCTCGTTCTCTTCCCCAAAACCTCTTCAAGGTAAGGTGCAAAACCTAAAAAATAAAGCATTTCAAAGCCAATTCTTCCACACCCAGTTCATACATTCTGACTGGGGCATTTTTAAAAGAAAATTTGGTGTGTTTTCTTTGCCGCTAAGCTCGGCTTACAACCGGCTTAGCAACAAACAGGGGCATCTGTGAACACCCCAAATTTTCCAAAAAAATCAAAAAATTCCTTCTTTGCCCCTGACCTCCGTCTTTTGAATAATCAGGTTAATTTTTGATAAAATTCCCATTCATTTCTCGGATTCGTTGGAATCCAGACTCAATTTTCATTTCTAACCCATTTTCTAAAGGATTTTTCCAAGGAATAACGTTAAAATTCTCAGAAAACCCCTCTTTTATAAATATTTCTCAAAATCCCAAAAATAGTTTTTAATTTCATATTTTCCCCTAGTTTTAAAACCTTTATGACAAAAATACAAAATACAAAAATCAGAAAACCTAAAGAAAATACAAAAATAAAAAAATATAATAATAAGCTCTTAGAACAACCTTTTGAAAACAGTCTTTTATTTAAATATATCTTTTTTTTTTGAAAAAATCTTATAAAAAGAGCCTCATTTTGGAAATTTTATAAAGTAGAAGGACGTGCTTGAAAAGAAAAACCCTAATTCGGTTTTTTTTTTGATAGGGTCGCTCTCTCTCGGCTTTCCTTCACACACACACAAAAAAACCGCTTCCTCTCTCCATCGGCTATCTTCGGCAGAGCGCCCTCATCCCGCTCATCTTCAACAAACTCGCCTTCTCGATCCTTCTCTCTCCCCTATTTAAACAAATTGAGGAAAAAACACCATCCATCCGTCTTCACCCTCCCCCCTTCTGTGTATATCGATCTCTTCTTCATTCATCCTTTTTCCACATCTTCTTTTACTTCTGCTTCTTCTTCATCTTCTATCTTTTCCTTTTGATCTTCCCCTAACCAGCTGAAGGAGAAGGTCGACCTCACCCTTTAGCATGCAATCAAAGCCCCTCTTCTAAGAAACCCTACAGCAGGATCCGTCTTCACCCTCCCCCCTTCTGTGTATATCGATCTCTTCTTCTTTCATCCTTTTTCCACATCTTCTTTTACTTCTGCTTCTTCTTCATCTTCTGTCTTTTCCTTTTGATCTTCCCCTAACCAGCTGAAGGAGAAGGTCGACCTCACCCTTTAGCATGCAATCAAAGCCCCTCTTCTAAGAAACCCTACAGCAGGACCCGTCTTCACCCCACCATCTTCTGACTTTTCATCAAACTACTTCTTCAGCTCTTCATCTCTGTATTTCTTCTTCTTCTCTTTTCGTTTTCCTCTGGAGTTCTTCTCATCAATCGAAGGAGTCTTGATAATAATCAAACTAGACCTTCGTTTCTCACAATTTATTCCCTTGGCAATAACGTTTGATGTTCACTGCGCATATACATCTGAACTGTTAAGGTATCGCTCCATAGCATTGATTGCCCTCCACCATCGCCTGATACTACTTAGTTTCAATTAGCTTCATGTATTGTAGTATGAATTCTTGTACTCTGTTTACATTTTATTACTAGGTCTGATGCATATTCTTTCATTCATTTTAATCTTGCATGAACATCATCATCATTCGATCCCTTTTCAACTCACCTGTTGTCTCTAAATGTTTCTTTTCTTTTATTTTTTATTTATCAGAACTCTACATAACATCGTAACTGGTATTATTTAATTTTAGATAACTTTCATATGAGCATCTAAATTCCTCATCTCAGAGTTCTAAATATCATGCCTACTCCTTTTCTTGGGTTCGTAGATGGTCCTAATAGGTCCTCCAGTATTTCCCTATGCTGGAGAAAATATTCAATATCTACCCATGTTCAGTGATTACAGTTAATTTTGTTAGCCATTATACATTTGGTTTTTCTTATTTATGTTGTTGTTTTTATATATAAGGTAGATTTCAGCATCCCCATCTACATCGTTCTTTATTGCAAACTTTAGATTCCTGTTTTCAATATCTTTCCAGCATATGTAATCTCTTCTCTTATATGTATAATTATGTTTTCTTTTTCTTTTTTTTTTATTATTTTTTTTCTGTGCATAGGCATTTAGAATACAGATTTCTGCATTAATTTGTTTTTCTGATTTCTCTTTCTTTTACTGCAATTTCTCATCTACACTATTCCCACGCTTGTATTTCTTGGCAATCCAATTGTTGTATACATTCGATCTTTTTAGCATCAAGGGATTCTTTGGAGTCATTCCAGAAAAATTGGGATATCTTCAATACTTGGTAATAGCAGGGTTCCCACTCCAGCCCCCTTTTGGGTCTAGTTGGTCAGGGATAATTGCACATGAGAAGAGTTTGGTTTGAAAAGGTGAAACCCTTCAGATATCCAAGAGCCTTCAGGAGTTACAGATGTGAGCCAACGACTGCCAATTTGCTGAGTGGGTATCTAGCTTTGTCTCCGGCTGGGTGCGGCCTGATATTTTGATGCTTTCAAGGAGTCCCTCGTAGGGTCCATGGCCAATGAAATTCTCTTAGTGACAGGTTCACAGGTAAGTTAGTTGTCAGCACTTATGTTACGACTTATCTACATTGCAAATTTAAAGCCCATTCCCTGTATATTTTTCATAAACATTTCATGTTCATCATAAGTAGACTTAATCCTGATGGATCGCCAAAGTAATATGCTCCAATTACCCTTTTGATCTGTTTGAGCATCATCACCATTTCTTTTTCTTTTTTTTTCATAATCATATATGTTCTTCACCTCATAACCACTCCATTGTGCACAAAAACTCATTGCTGCATATTTGTAGCAGCCTCCATCTCACCTTCTTTTGTATATACTGCAAAAGTCACTGATTCCTCATGTTTTCTGCATCATATTCACAGCTATTCAGCATCACATAGTCATATATCCCCTATGCACAGCTCCTGATGATAATGTTTTGGATGTAGCTAAACATGAAAGTCTCAGGGATGGAACTGAATATGATGGCACTGACAACACCATTGAAAAAAAAAAGAATTGGGTTCAGAATATATTACAGTATATAACATTGATGAAAGTGAAGACAAGCTTGTGAATGATACCTGCAGATATTTTCAATCTTGGAAATTAACATCCCCAAAAAGGAGCATAGAAATCATATGGATGTTCTTTATTGACAGACTTGCCATATGCAACACCATATCGACTATTTAACCATGACTACAATATCATTGTATCAATGTTTCTTCTCCCTCATTCATCAGTTTTGCCTGGCTTTGCAGGCCCTGTCCACTTTGGACCACCCTCGTACTCTTTTATGACTCCATGGGCGAAACTGGTTCTGTACTCTTCTGCAGCTATGAGAGTTATGGAGCATCCAGGAATGGAATAGCAAAGGGCAACACCCCCAGCCAAATCCATTTTCAAGTAGTAATGATGGAATATCATTTTCTGAGAATCTCATGGTCGAGCCCTCTGTAAAGAAGACCTGAAGGTAGAAGGATAGGGTGTCTCAAGTGGGCTGCTGGGTCTCTAACCGGTGCCAAGAAGTCAGAGGTTACACAGGTATGCCAAACCTCCAAACTCCACACTTTCTCCCAGTATTTTCTTTAGAATGGTAATTCGTCTCATGGGATGTGACTTTGCCCCTAATTTCTGTCATGTGTATTACTATGTCCTGTGTTTCTTTTCCTTAATTTTTAACATTCACGTATATCTACTGCCCAATTCCCAATACTTAACACATGCACATGGGCAATCTCCTGCTGTGCTTATATATTCATTCGCTGCATTCATATGCTTTTTATGTACTTCCACCTCCACTCATATCCACAGCAGCTGCTCGCTACAGCTCATCGGATTCATACTTCCACATCATATGTTCTGTTGTACATATTTGTTAAAAGCACCATTCACCACTGCTGTACTTCATCCCCATCAGTCATTGTCCTATAGGCATGCCATGACAGTCGACCTAACCTCATACTCATAGCCTTAGCTGCTAAACAACAATAAAAACACCAAGTTGCCGTAGTCACAACACCGACACACAACAATCATGTTGCTGTCATCATCTCCCTGTCACCTACTACCTCCACTTCACTGTTACCCATCACCACCTTATGCAAATCAATGCATCGTCACTGCATATACCACATGTATACCCGAGGTTGTCACCACATTTCCCATCTCCCATATCAATTGCTGCACTCTCATTTATAGCACATGATCACCATCATGCATTCACTGTTGCAAATATCCAGCTGCAATCTGTGTGCTCCCTTCTGTGTATATCAACAGCACTTCATTCATCCCCTTTGCATAATGGCCACTAATATACACCATTTATTAGATATAAATTCCTCCGTTAACCCAGCTGCATCATTTAAGCCTTACATTTTGCATTTATAGGGTATGCACATAATAAGCTCACTTTAGGTTCACCCTTATTTTAGGATATTACATTTAGGATGTTACATATATATATCCTAATACTCATTCCATACATAATTCCAGTATAAAAATTTGTTACTTGCTTTGTATTTTTCATTAGTACATGAATATTTCATCAGTTGTCGCTTAGGTTCAATATGATATCCTTGTAAATTGCTTTCTATACATCCTGTTCTTCTTATGCTAACTAAGTATTTTGCAGAGAATATGTGGAAAATGTCATTAACTGGGAGTTGTACTTTCAATTTTAAGTGTTGTAATAAGTTAGGTCTTATTGAGAATGTACATTTTCTGCATTGGATGGAATTAATGAGCATATAAATATCACAAATCGCTGGTTTTCCATATCATTTTCATCTTATTTCTCAAAAGATTTCACAAATGGGACCACGAATGGCACGTGCACCATTTTATAAAAGGTGGTTAATCCTAAGTTGATGATTTACATCAATGGCCATAGTCAGGATGTAAACAAAACTTAGGATTTTCATCTTTTATAGAATAACACTGGATCCACACTGGATCCTTTTTAAAAAATCATCATATTTTTCTAAAACATTTTCCTCTTTTATCAGAGTTTAGTTTAAAATTAATCCAATACATATATCAATGGCCATAGTCAGGATATATTGAGAGTTAATTTCATTCTAAACTCTATAAAAGCACCAAAATATGTTTGATTCTTCGCCTAAATTTAGATACGATTATTATATAATACATTCAATGACCATAGTCAGAAGTGTATTATATCATTAATCTTATTTACATTCATTTAAAGAATGAAATATGATTTTCAAAAGCCAAAATTTAAATTTTTTAAATTCATTCATCATTTAGGATAGAATTGCATCATATTTTCAAAATTCCCTTTTCAAAATTCCAAGTGATTCTTCTTCTTCATTTTTCAGATCAAATCTTATTTATAGATTCAAAATTCAATTCTATCTCATTTCCAGATTCAAAAAATTCAATTTCAAAGTCCGATTTGACTTTGAAATTTCAAAATCATTTTTTATTCAAATTTCAACTTCCAAATCAAAATCCAAACTTCAAAGCTCAATTTAACTTTGAAGTCATCTTCTGTTTCAAAATCAAGTTTATTTTTCTCATCTTCAAAATTCAAAATCAAGGTTTGAGATTGATCCTAAATCTCAAAGCTTGACCCTTCCTAAATTTTAAATCTGGGTTTTTTTCAAAACCCAGATCCATCTTTAAAAATCACATTTAGACTTTCAGATCCAAAATCCATTCAGGATCCAAGACCCAAATTCCATCATTGGATCTCAGACTTCAGATCCAAATTCTATTTAGGATCCAGAATCCAATTCCACCTTGGATCTTAGACTTCAAATCCAATTCTATTTTAAGATCCAGAATACAATTCCACTTTGGATCTCAGACTTCAGATCCAATTCTATTTTAGGATCCAGAACCCAATTCCATCTTGGATTTCAAATCTTGGATCCAATTTCATTTAGGATCCAGAATCCAAATTTTGGATCTGAGACTTCAGATCCAAAGTCCATTCTAAGGTCCAGAGTCCGATTCTCCTTTAGGATCCAGATTTCAGATCCAATTTCATCCCAGATCTTAGACTTCTGATTCAATTCCATTTAGGCTCCAGAATTCAACTATACCTTGGATCTTAGACTTCCAATCCAATCCTACTTAGAATTTCAGAACCCAGATCCAACCTTATCTCGGATCTCAAATCTCAGATCCAGTTCTATCTCAGACATTAGATCAAATTTCAAATCTAATTTCATCTCCTATTCTCAAAGCCAATTTCAAATTCATTTCTCAAGTCTAAATTCAAATTCATATTTTATATACATTGAATTCCAATCAATCCTTGAAAATTGATTCTAATTCAAAGTCCATTATGATTTTGAAGAATCATTCTTATTTCAAAATGCCAAATTCCTTTTCTCTTCATCCATAGATTTATCTCTCCAAGTCCTGATCACTCCAAGACCTGGAAATTCAAAATCTCTTCTTCCAGGTCTATTTGAAGATCCTGGATTGGATTCCAAATCTAAGATCCAAATCAAATCCTTTAAATCATTTCTTCATTCCATTATCAAATTCATCTCAAAAACACTTGGAAATTTTCAAAACATTTTCTCAAAAGAGCATACATCCTTGCATTTACACAAGCATGATTCTTTGTGCATTTTTATAGACTTAGAATAAATTCTTAGGTAATAATAAGGCAAAGCAAAAGGCATAAATTCGATCCTTGGTTTGATTACCTCTGGTAAAGGAGTCAGGAACGGTCGAACCTCGTACCGACGAGCGAGCCCCGTCTCCCGATTTTTCCCGCAAATATTTCAAAACGGAGGGGAGTAATCTTTTTAATATCTTCAAAATTAAGGTCAAGTGAGACCCCGCAGAAGATTTCCTCTTCTCTCTTTTCTCTTACTTTCTTTTCTCTTCTCTTCTGTCTTTTATTTTCTCCCCTCAAAAAGGAAAAAATGAAGGCTAGAAAGGAAAAAGAGATGGAAGAGAGAGAAATCACGAGAAGAAAATTTTTGCGATGATCACACCTAGCTACTACTGGATGAGCGACCACTGTAACCTCCACGAACCGTATTCTAACAAATAACATATGTCATACAATACATTCAAATAATTCACATCAAGTATTACAATACATTCAAGTTATTCGCATCAAGTATTACAATAATTCAAATCATTCGCATCAAGTATTGCAATACATTCAAATGATTCGCAACAAGTATTACAATACATTCAAATCAGGTACTGCAATGCATTCAAGTCATTCACATCAAGCATTGCAATGCATTCAAATCATTCGCATCAAGTATTACAATGCATTCAAATAATTGAAATCATTCATATCAAGTATTGCAATAATTCAAATCATTCGTTGCATAAATTACAATACATTCAAATAATTTAAATCATTCACATCAAATATTGCAATGCATTCGAATCATTCGTATCAAGTATTAAAATATATTCAAATAATTCAAATCATTCACATCAAGTATTACAATGCATTCAAATAATTCGTATCAAGTATTACAATACATTCAAATAAAATTTTTAATCATTCACATCAAGTATTGCAATACAACTCATTCATTCACATCAAGTATTACAATATATTCAAATAATTCAAATCATTCACATCAAGTATTGCAATGCATTCGAATCATTCGTATCAAGTATTACAATACATTCAAATAATTCAAATCATTTGCATCAAGTATTGCAATACAACTCATTAATTTGCATCAAGTATTACAATACATTCAAATAATTCAAATCATTCACATAAAGTATTACAATGCATTTGAATAATTTGTATCAAGTATTACAATATATTCAAATAAAATTTTTAATCATTCACATCTAGTATTGCAATACAACTCATTCATTCACATCAAGTATTACAATACATTCAAATAATTCAAATCATTCACATCAAGTATTGCAATACATTTAAATAGAGGTTTGTATTACAAGATTTTGCTCACTAGCTTGAGAATTCTTCCTCGTCACTTGTTTGACTTTCTTCTTCTTCTTCTTCTTCATTGTTTACCCATCCACTTGGTACATCATTTGGATCACATTCCTCTATGAATGTTTCATCGGCCAATGGAGATATGACATGCATATCATGCGCAACATCGTGACCATAAGCGAAGTCATAGACATCATCTGATTGATAGTAATCACTGTCTTCAGCTAACTCATCTTCCTGTAACTGATCATACTCAGGGTATAGTTTGGACTTCACCTTGCAAACTGCCCATCATTCATTTCTATCTGACTTTTTTATACTCGGATATGAAGTATAATAAACTTGTTGAGCTTGCGAGGTTAATATGAATGATTCATATGTTCTAAATCTGGATTTATGATTCACCTCCACAATGACAGAAGCTTTGTCGAGTCTTGTTGCAGTTGGATCAAACCAATGACACTTGAATAAAGTTACCCTGTTATTTATGCCTAAGTAAGTCAATTTCATTATTTCCTCTATAACACCGTAGTAATCATGTTCATTTTCACCGTAGCTGCTACCCTTGACACACACGCCACTATTCATCGTTGATTTGTTTATACCGTAATCTTTTGTATGGAATCGATAACCATTTACGATGTACCCGTTGTAGCATTGCACAACTTTGGTCGGACTATTTTTTAAATCACATATTCCTTGATCTTTAACATCACCATGGCGGACCTACGCATAGACATAAACAATGATTGTGATCACGATCAATTAAGTAACTTAGTGTTGTTTATAAGTACAAAATTTATGTTAGCTTCTTTACCAACTGTTTCAACCACTCCACAAACTTAGTTTCACGTTCTTTTTATACTTCTGCATTAGTGCGATGTGAAACTTCTCTTTGCAACTTCAGATCAAATCGTCTGCAAACCACAAATACTTATATTACCGAGCCATGTATCCACATATAGAACATAAAAGGATTTATAATTGTGTTGCATCTACATATACTTACTTGATGTATGGGTCGATCGCTGAGCAATTAAAAAGAATATAGATGTGTGTTGTGTCTTGCTCTCAATCTGTCAATAGCCTTGATCAACAACTACCAAATGCATGCCCAAGTGGTTGAAATATCGACAGCTTGTCAGCTACAGTTACTTGTTCTCTATCATCGTTACGGGGCGGGCATGTGTAACATGTTGGAATATGAGGTTCGAAGTACATAGATGAGAAATTTGAAATCTCGTCTAAAGTGTACGCCTCACAAATAGAGCATTCTACTCTTGCTTTATTATGAACCTTTTTTTGAGGTCGAACATGCATCTGGCAAAAATATACATTTCAAATTTTAAATATCTGTCATTAAAGAGACAAATATAAAAAAACATATACCTTTTAAATGGGTATATCCATCGATATTGCACAAGGCCACCAACCCTTAGTTCATATGGCAAATGTATGATCAAATGTTCCATAACATCGAAAAATGCTGGCGGAAATATCTTTTCTAGCAGACAAATAGTGGTGATGACAGAGTCCTCGAGATTCTTTACATCTGATACTACGACCTCCGATGCGCACAATGTTCTGAAAAATCTGCTCAACTCAGACAATACCTTCCATATAGGTTTGTCTAACATATCATGGAATGCTAAGGGTATTAATCGTTGCATAAAGATATGACAATCATGGCTCTTCAACCCATATAACTGTCCATCGTCAATCTTCACAGCCCGAGCAATGTTAGAGACATATCCATCTGGAAATCTCAATTGTCTCAACCATTGACATACATGTTTTATTTGATCAGATCCGAGCACATACTTTGCCTTTGGTTTCAGTACTTTGCCATTATACTCTTTGAGTTCCAATTCTGGTCTTTTATATATTAATTTTAAATCCATACGGACCTTTGGATTATCCTTCGTTTTTCCTTTAACATTCATTACTGTATTGAACACATTATCAAACACATTTTTCTCCACATGCATCACATCCAAATTATGTCATATCAATAGGGTCGGCCAATACGGTAGTTCCCAAAAAATAGATTTCTTCGTCCAATTATGATCCTTCCCAAATCCATAGAAGGGTGTAGGACTGCATACATCTGTTAATACATCTGGAAAGTATCACAATCTTCTTAGAATCTCTATGCCAGACAATCTTGAGGATGGACCTTCCGTTTCAGTTGTGCCTACTTTAAACACATTCTTTTGTCGTTGGAACGGATGGTCGCTGGGTAGAAATCGACGATGACACTCAAACCAGCAAGGCTTCCTTCCATGCCTCAATCTAAAAACTTTGGAATCCTCCATGCAGTACGGACATGCCAACCTCCAATGTGTGCTCTAACCAGATAGCATACCATATGCAGAGAAGTCACTGATTGTCCATAGAACAACGACCTTCATGTTGAAATTTTGTTTTTTGTGGGCATCATACGTGGTAACACCGTCATCCCACAGTACTTTTAGTTCATCAATCAATGACCTTAAATATACATCAAGATTTTGGCCAGGTGAGGTTGGACCAGGGATCAACAGAGACAAGAAAATATTTAGACATTTCATACACAAGCTTGACGAAAGGTTGTATGGAGTTACAAATACTGGCCAACATGAGTATGAAGTTGATCTACCCCCAAATGGATTAAATCCATCTATACATAGACCGAGTCTAACATTTCGCACTTCCATTGCAAAGTTCTGATGAGTACGAGCAAAGTGCTTCCAAGCTTCAGCGTTAACATGATGCGTGATCTTGTTTTCATCGTGTCGAACTTTATTTGCATGCCATCTCATGTGTTTAGCTGTCCTTGAAGACATATACAATCGCTGCAATCTAGGAGTGATAGGAAAGTAGCGGATGGACTTGTATGAAACTTCCTTTGATCTCGTGTTACCATTGCCTCTTGTCTTTGGCTTGAACCGAGGATGCCCACATGACGGGCATGATATGTTGTTTTCCTGCTCCTTGAAATACAACATGCAATGATTTGGACAAGCATCAATCTTTTTGTAACCCATACCTAGAGCGTTGACCATAACTTTCGCACGATAGAAATTTTGTGGCAATTTCTCATCTTTGAGCAACATACTCTTCACAATCATGCACAAACGGTCAGAACAAGATTGACTCAAATTATACTCGGACTTCAAATTCATTAGTTGAAGAACTGCAGACAAGATAGTGTGACTCTCTCAACCGTTCCAAAGTGGCTCATCAGCATCTCTAAGTAAATCATAAAATCTACTAGCTGCATCGTTTGGTGATTCTTCATCTACGACAGTTCTTACATCACTAGAACTCATAGCAGAACCCAGTTCTGTTCCTGCGGCATCAAATATCAAATCCGTATATGGATTATCGTGCACCACATTTACCCGTGCATCAAAATCGTTTCTAAATTCTTCTCCATGAAACGTCCAGTTCTGATAATCACTCACAAAACCCTTCCTGTATAGGTGATGTCTAACGCTATGAGGTTCTACAAATCGATTATTCTTACAAATCTTGCAGGGACACATAATCTGACCTGTGGGATCCACTATACTGACACTTGCCGTTGCAAATTCAATAAAACTTCAACATCATCCATATATTCATGCGATAACTCATTGTCCACTATTCTACGATACATCTATTCACGGTTTGCAATCATTTTCTTATGATGCTACGAATAATAGCCTAACGAATTAAAAGAGAACAATCAGAATGCTACGATGAAGAAAATATCAAATTTATCATGAAATATATGATGTCATACAATAACAAGAATTTTGATGCATGCATTGATAACTTAATATTTTCATGTATAAACTATTAATGACATGATACAATCATTTGAAGCATGCTTTCATTTTACAATTTCACATGCAAGTCATAATCAAATTGAAAATAACTACATGCAAGCATGGATACAATTACATCAAACATTGCAATACATCGTAATCATTTATATCAAACAAATGGCAAACATGTACCTGTAACAAACACACTTCAATATCTCACTAACTACTACCATGCCTAGCATGGACTCCGTACTCCAAAAATAAGAACACTTCCATATTCATACATTAAAATCATGCTCAGCATGATCTCCAAACTCCAACAAAGCAACCCTAAATATCAACAACTAAGTGAGTGTGTGAACAATAAAGTGTTACATCTAATAAATTAAATAACATGTGATACGCTTGCATCACTTACTCACCATGGGTATTTACCCCATTTGCATTGTTTTTGTCACTTACCACAGGTGGCTGAGCACGAGCTGGTTCTGTTGAAAAATCTGCACAAAAAAATGCTGTTTTAAAATGAAGTCACAAAAAAAAAAGTTGTTCCGGCAAGGGGTCGACCCCCAGCCTTTCCGCCAGTGAGTCGACCCCCTGCCGAAACAACAGGGGGTCGGTCGCCTGCCTGAGCAGGCAGAGGGTCGTCCTTTCTCTCTCTTCGCCTTCCTACTAAGAGAGAAGAAGGGTCGAAAAAAGTTTCACACCTACCCTGACAGCCACAAATCGGTGGAGGAAGATCTCTTCTGCCGGGGTCGACCCCCTGTCGGAAAGGCAGGGGGTTAACCACCTGCCGGGGTCGACCCTCAGCCGGAACAGACAGGGGGTTAACCCTCTGCATGTTCCGGCAAAGAGTTAACCCCCTTCCTGTTCCGGTAGGGGGTTAACCCCCTACCGGAACAGGCAGGGGGTTAACCCCCTACCGGAACAGGCAGGGGGTGTTCCGGCAGGGTGTTAAACCCTCTGCTGGAACAACAGGGGTCGACCCCCTGCCGAAACAGCAGGGGGTCGACCCCCTGCCGAAACAGTAGGGGGTCGACCCCCTGCCGGAAAGGCAAGGGGTTTACCCCTTGCGCGACCCCCTGCCTTTCCAGAGGGGGGTTAACCCCCTGCCTTTCCTGAAGGGGCGCAGGGGGTCGACCCCTTGCCTTTCCGACAGGGGGTTAACCCCCTGCCGGAAAACGCAGGGGGTCGACCCCCTGCCGAAAAATGCGGGGGGGGGGGGGGGGG
The DNA here is from genome assembly GCF_984573655.1 of Nuphar pumila. Lineage (NCBI taxonomy): Eukaryota > Viridiplantae > Streptophyta > Magnoliopsida > Nymphaeales > Nymphaeaceae > Nuphar > Nuphar pumila. Next base: position 29,067,189 of record NC_143262.1, on the reverse strand, counting down.
GGGTCGTTTACCTATCTCCGGGCAGCAAGGCCTGCGGACGATGGGACTGGCGGACGGTGAGACCGGCGAACGGTGGGAGTGGGACCGGCGAACGACGGGAGTGGGACCGGCGAATGACGGGAGTGGGCGAACGGCGGGAGCAGCGAAAAAAGAAAAGGAAAAGCTGTCTGGGATTAGGGTTATTCGAAAATTAGCGACAGATTAATTCCATCGCTAAGCCAACGTAAATCAAATTTACGAAACGAGTGATGGACTATATTCTGTCGCCAAGTCCGTCGCTAATTAGCGACAGAACAACTTTTGTTGCAAACGTCGTTGCCAAATGGTGCGGCCGTAATGACAAAACAATATGTGGCAAAAGCCGTCGCTAATTAGCGACGAACGTGGCGATGGACTATATTCTGTCGCTATTTTCGTAAGCTTCATTCATTATAGCGACAAATGTTTTTTGCTCGTTAATTCGTCGCTAACTAGCGACGGAAATATTTCGTCGCTAACAACGTATTTTCTTGTAGTGACATGTCTTGCTTACTTAAATTGTGATCCTTATTATTGATTAATGTTTCTTCACGCTTAATAAATGTTTCTTGTTGCATGAATGCTTAATTGAATTATATGATTGTCATAATTGCATTTATCTGAATTACTGCATAAAATCTTATTTGTATTCTTTATGCTCATTTATTTCATTAGAGGGATTCCTATGCAGAATTCTTTGAATTTCTGACACCCTTTATTTGTGGTTTTTCGCAGTCGCAGGAGACCACTGAAGTGACTAGCTTCTGAGAGAGCTACGGGTGTCATGTTTTTTGCTAAAGAGTTCACAGACGAACATCGTGGCTCTGTCTTCTTTATTTTTTTCTTTTACATTTGGTTCTCTATGCACTCTAAATTTCATTTATGCAGTTGTCTTAAGACTTATCCCTTATTATTCAATAAAGGTTTGGTTTGGTATGAATGATAATTGTACGCTCTTTTATAGTTGGTTGTTTTATCTAATTAGGAGTGGAACTGTAAAGGCCCTGGGTTTCTGGGAAGATTTTTACAATGGTTTACAATTTTTTTTTTTGCATTTTCAAGGAGTACGAGTTGGGGTCGTTACAGGTTTGGTATCAAAGCCACCACAAGATCTTATACTTTTATCATCCTTTAGCATTAAAATTTTTTATTTTGGTAAGTGAGCCTTATCTTGAAGTGTCAGCAAGTCATGCCTCATACTTAAGAGCAGTCTTCTTCACTGGTAACGTCTATTTTTTTGCGAAAAATATATGCATTATAGATGTCGTATTCACGTATAGGTACTTCATCTTTCACCGGTGCTCCCGCGAGCTGGCAAGAGTAGAGAAATTTCATGATGGAAGCCATCAATACCCTGACCGAGACCATAATGACACAGACAACGTAGACAACATATACAGTGCATGCAACAAAGGACATGCAAGCAGCACAGGCCGCGCAAGCGGTACAGGCTGCCAGGTAGCTGCGCGTGATCCTCCTATTGAGGTTGTGTGAACACCCCAAATTTTCCACAAAAATCCAAAAATTCCTTCCTTGCCCCTGACCTCCGTCATCTGAATAATTGGGTCAATTTTTAACAGAATTCCATTTATTTCTCGGATTCACTGGAATCCAGACTCAATTTTCTTTCTAACCCAAATTCTGATCCAAATCGGATATCCGGATCCAATTCTGGTCCTGGATCTCTTATTGTTCGAAAAATTCAATTCTTGAATTTTATCGAATGTTTTTGTCTAGATCCAATCATAATCTGAGATTCAAACCCAATCTAGGATCCAAATCCATTTTTTTTAGGTGCATATTCTAAAATAAATTCTGCATTTTCATAAAAACCTCATTTTAGAAAAGTCTTACAGTTCTAAAAGCAGAGTTTTTTTTATAAATACTTCAAAAACCTCAGTCGGATCTCGTTTCCCTCAAAACCCCTCTTTTGTAAATATTTCTCAAAGAAAATCTAAAAATAGTTTTTAATCTCTCATTTTCCCTAGTCCTAGAGTTTTTATTTTCAAAAACACAAAAAATGTAGAAGATTTCAAGAAAAGAACAAAAAAATAGGAAAATAAAAAAGAAAATACAAAAAAAATAAAGCTCTTAAAAACCACCTTTTTAAAAAATCATCCTTTTGAAAAAACCTCGTTTTGGAAATTCCGATAAAATTGAAGGGTGTGGAAAAACCCTAAATCGATTTTTCTCAAGAGAGGTCTCTCCCGCTTTCTCTCATATGCTTACCTTCTCGCAGGCCCTCTCGATCCTCCATCGCCCGCCCTCTTCCTCCTCCGCTCATCTCCAACCAAATCGTCTTCCAGAATCTCCCTTTTTCTCTTTAAAAAGGAACGCAGGAGAAGCACTCCTCAACCGTCTTCACCCCCGCACCCCTCGTTTCTTTCCTTTTCCTCTCAATCCGTTTTCACCACAGCATCACCCTTCTCTTCTGAACAATCCATTACGCTTACCTTCACCCCTTTCACTTCTTCTTCTTCTTCATTTCCTTTTCCCTATCTCCTCTCGGTTTCTTCTCTTCCACTCTCTTGGTGAAAATACGATCGAGCCTGCGGTAGTGCACAAAGGAAGACCTCTCCTCCTTCAATCAAAGCAGAGGATCCGGTAAGAATCTCTCCTTTCTTCCCTGTTATCATCTTTAATTTCTTAGATCCCTCGGTTTTGCTTCATTAACGCATACCCTGTAACCCCGCTTTGCATATAGCATTGTCGGCTTACACTATGCAACATCAAGGGAACGATCGATTCCGACCTATTTTTAGTTTTCCTTTAAATATTTTGTGGTTTCCTTTATGATTTCAGTCCATAATCATTCTTTTTTTTTACCTTATTTGATTTTCTATTATTGTTCCAATTTCCCATCTATTCTGGTTCTAATTAGCATTTGCCTCCCTTCTTTGAATTCTTTCTTTTCCCGTTTTTTTTTACTTTTAATTTCTGCCTGACACTATTTTGATTTGTTTAGATCCTTTTTTTTCTTTTGTTTGGATCCTATTTCGGATCATATTTTGCTTTTTAATAATTTTCTTCTTGTTTTACTTTTATTTGGATTTTTATCTGTTTTTCTGATTCCCATTTTGGTTCCGGTTCATTTTGATTCCTAATTGACGGTCTCCGGTTAATTTCCTGTTTATCCTCTGTCGTTTTTTTTTTTTTCTTCTTTTGTTCATCGTATATGATTTCTCAATTTCCCCAGAATCTCTGGTTTATATTCCATTTACTGCCTTACGTTGTGCATCATGTTGTCTGTAGCTAAACCAGCGTTAGATTTCATTTTTTTTTATCTGTTGGAAGGTGATAGCCAGATGTCTTTTCATCATCCCTTTTTCACCCAGCTTTAGCTTAACGAAACACAACTCAAATTGAGAGCTCTGCGATATGGTTCTAGATGGATTGCCTAAAGATACAAAAGATCGTGTCATTAGACTCTGTGGCACAGGAAATAATATGAATTAGATCGTTGTTCTCCTTTCTTTTCCTGCATTTCTTCTTCTTCTTCTCTACATTTCCTTATTGCCTCTTATGTCAATTCTAGCGTCTGTCAATGCCAACATCCAATAAGAGTGAAAGAGAAGAAACTTTACCAGATACCATCTTGATTAGTATCTCTGGCGATGATACATTGGTTTTTAGCATGTTCAAGGAATCGATTCCTCTTATATTTAGTTAGTTTCTGCAAAACAAGTATTTCTGTGTATGCTATTACTGACAATTTGACAACTCAAGGCTGTTGGGCTACGCTGAAAGTTCCAGATCTGCTTAAGGTTAAGTGATCTCAAATGATGATGCTGTTAAACTATTTGACCTACTCATAATCTGTGCTTAATCTATATTGGCAGCAACCTAGTCACGACCAGGAGGTAAATTTTCTTGTTCTCATAGATCCTATTCCTAGGAATCTATGCATTAGCTTTACTTATAAGTTAGTTATTTTGGGTCGTTAGTAGCCACTTTTGTTATGTATTGAACTCTCATTTGTTCTAACGTTTTCAGGTTGAAGAACCTGTATTCAAACTGTGAGGAAGCTCAGTGGCCATCGTATGCAATGAATAATCAGGATAACAATCTTGATCTGAGAAACAATCCCAGGAGTGTTGGGTACCAAGCACAGTGCACTCTGAAGCGTATGCTGATGTTGGAATCTTTTCAAAATAATTTCTGCAATCTACTATTCTAAAGGCCATATCCTGTTGCTCATCGCAAGGTAGGATTAAATGAACATTTCCTGCTAAATTAAGTGTTGAGATACCATGATCTCCATGTTTTCTTTCTTTTCTTGGTTATGTATTTTCATTGGCAGATGATTGTGCAGGTTTTGTTTTAGGTGCTCTATGTACAAGTTTATCCAGGTTTTGAGTAGTGTCTGATATTTGAAATTCGTTTGCTACTTTTATATGCAGAAATTTCTGAAATAGTTGGATCCTTCCAGCTTGTCAAGAGCATTGGTGGCCCGTTCCACCTTTGCTTATACATTGTTTATATCATATTTAGCTCCCATCTTGTTTGCAGAATATTGGGTTCATTTTTCTTTCTTTTATATGGGTCTCAGTCAAAATCAGGACCTCTAACTCGTTGCATACCAGTGAGTATCACCCTATTTGTATATTTACACATCAGTGACCACCCTACATTTCATTCCAACGCTGGGGTCATCTTTGCATCAGAAGAAGTCCGAACCTTGGTGGGAGGTTGTCATGACGCTCGAGAGGTTTAAACTTCATGTACAACTTGGGATGCTAACCTCAGTTGCTATCGACAATCTGAGATTGAAGAAATGGCCACCATGCAAAATAATTTCTGATGAATGTGTTTTTTATACCCATTGATAGTTCCTGTAATGCATTTCTTATGCAGCTTCATTTTTTTTCTGCAAAATTCTGATCATTGGAGATTAGATCCTCTTTTGAGTCGCTAGCATCTAAATTTCATCTTATGATATTTTCTGAAAATCTGGAGATTCGTGGGAATGTTAAAAGGGGAAGTAAGCTCCACTAGAAGGGCTGGCGACAGACCTGTGTAAGGTTCAGCTCATGGATAGAAACTTGCGAGAAATGATTTGGGGACTAAAAAGATGGCGTGGCTGGGCTTGATCGAATACCAGAGGAAGCCTATATATATGTTGTTTGTTGTCAGCAATCTTAGGGCATTCGTGGTGAATGTGATTGGAATTTACTTGGGCGAAAAGATTGAATTAGCTCAAATATGTTAACAGTTCAGTTTTTACTATTCATGAAGATCATGGTCCTGTGATATTGACACCTCTTAGACACTATCACCGCCACACACCTCACCTTCAATCTTTATATCATTTGTCAAATTGCATCATGCATGTTTATCACAGCACTTAGCACTTTCCTCACCACCTAACTCCTGTTAGGCACCCCTCCCACCATGTATAGAATAGCTGAGTTAGAAGCACCTACAACCTTCACTACATTCCATCCATACACATGCACCTTGCTGCACACTGTCATCCACCTTCGTATTTCTGCAAACTGTCACTGCTTACATTCATTTTATTTTCAGCAACCTCAGCTACATTCTTCATTTGCATGTAGTAGCATCACCACCCCTGTCATACACTGTGCACAGTGCTGTCTCATTCTAGCACCAGCCACAGTCATGACTGCTACAACACCCACAGCTGCTCCCCTTCCTACGGTGGCTGTGCCAAAGCTTTTCAATATCAACAGCCTTCTGCAAGTGGTCCTGTCTATCTCCACAGCCGTTTGCCCCCCAACCCTTAGCATCAGCTGTACAATTAACAACTACCCTTCACTGCATAATAATATAACCTTCCACTTCGTAGCCATCATGCAATATCCAGTAATTCTTTCCCTACACTTGCATCTCTTGCCATAGTTCCCAACTGCAGTTACTTGCATTATTCATTCTCACTGCATCTTTTTATATCCCTTCATTTAGCATATGCATTTTATCTAGAATACCCCTCTTCACTAACATAAGCATGCCAGGTAGGGAAGGTCTATGGAATTTTTCCTTTTATGAGCATATCACTTATATATATGTATATATATATATATATATATATATATATATATATATATATATATATATATATATATATATATATATATATATATATATATATATATATATATATATATATATATTTGAGCATTTCATTTGGCATATATACTCCTTATTTAACATGGGCATTTTAGCATAAACGTAGCATTTTCCATTCTCCTCTATATTTTGTAAATTCCACATTTGGCTAACCCTGTTTTGCAGGAGTTCTGAAAAATTTTGATTTACCTCTTGGATTAGGATTTTATCATTTCAATTTTTGTAATAATCAGATATTAATGAGAATCTTATCTTTTCAAGCATAGATTAGAATGTATGAGCATATAAATTATCTGTTTCATATCTTTTTCATCTTATTTCCCAAGAATTCACAAATGGGCACACGAATGGCCTGTACACCATTTTATAAAAGGTGATTAATCCTAAGTTGATGATTTACATCAATGGCCATAGTCAGGATGTGAACAAGACTTAGGATTTTCATCTTATATGGAATAACACTGGATCCACACTGGATCCTTTTCAAAATTCATCATTATTTCTTTAAATATTTTCCTCTTTTATCAGAGTTTAGTTTAAAATTAATTCAATACATATATCAATGGCCATAGTCAGGATATATTGAGAGTTAATTTCATTTTAAACTCTATAAAAGCACCAAAATATGTTTTATTCTTTACCTGAATTTAAATATGATTATTTTATAATACATTCAATGACCATAATTAGGGATGTATTATACCTTCAATCTTATTTACATTCATTTAAAGAATAAAATATGATTTTCAAATCCAATTTCACATTCTTTAAATTCATTCATCATTTAGGATAAAATTGCATCATATTTTCAAACATTCTTTTTTCAAAAATCCAAGTGGTTTTGAGTATCTTCTTAAAATCAATCCTTATTTGTAGGTTCAAATTCAAATTCTATCTCATTTTCAACTTTCAAAATTCGATTTCAATGTCCCAATTAACTTTGAAATTTCAAATTCATGTTATATTCAAAACTTCAATTTCCAAATCAAAATTCAAACTTCAAAGTTCAATTTAAACTTTGAAGTTTCTGATTCATCTTTTGATTCAAAATCAAGTTTATTTTCTTATCTTCAAATCCAAAATCCAAGTTTGAGATTGATTCTGAATCTCAAAATTTGACTCTTCCTAAATTTTAAATTCAATCCGGGTTTTCAAAACCCAGACCCATCTTCAAAACTCCCATTTTGGACTTTCAAAATCCAAATCTAAAGTTAGAACCCAATCCCAACTTGGATCCAGATTTCCAAATACAATCTCCACTTTTGGATCTCAGATCTTGGATCCAGAATTCAATTTCATCTCGGATTCCAGATCTTAGATCCAAAATCCATTTTAGGGTCCAGAATCCAACTCCATCTAGGATCTCAGACTTCAGATCCAAATTCCATTTAGGATCCAGAATTCAATTCCATCTCGGATCTCAGACCTCAGATCCAAATTCCATCCCAGATTTTGGATCCAATTCTATCTTGGATCTCGGATTTCAGATCCAATTTTCAGTTAGGATTCTAGGTCCAGAATTCAACTTCATCATGGATCTCAGATTTTAGATCCAATTCCCATTTAGGGTTCTAGATCTAGAATTCAATTACATCTTGGATCTCAGACTTCAGATCCAATTCTATTTAGTGTCCTAGAATTCAACTTCATCTTGGATCTCAGACAACAGATCCAAAACCATTTAGGATGCCAAATTTCAAATCCAAATCTATCTTTGATTCCCAGAAACCAAAATCCACTTTCAAAACACATCTGGCCTTCTTGAAACAATTTCTATCTTCAAACTCAATTCGGATTTCTCAAATCTCATTCTGATCTCAAATGTCAAATAAAGAATTCAATTCCATTCCAAAATTCATCTCCTCTCCTAAATCTAGATTCAAAAATCCAAATTCTGACTTTGAAATTTCCTTTCCTTTGCTTTTATCTCAACTTCAAATCATTCTTCTCAAAGTCCAAATTTATCTTCCCAAAACTCTGATTATTTCAAAAGACTTAGAACTTTAAATCTCAAGTTCTAAGTTAGAAACCATTTCTTCACTCTATTATCAAATTCATCTCAGAAATACTTGGAGATTTTTCAAACCATCTTTCAAAAAGAGCATACATCCTTGCATTTGCACAAGCATGATTCTTTGTGCATTTAGATTTTGGATAAATTCTTAGATAATGTTTTAGTGAAGCAAAAATGCATAAATTCGATCCTTGGTTCGATTACCCCTGGTAAAGGCGCCATGAACGGTCGAACCTCGTATCGACGAGCGAATCCCGTCTCCCGATTTTCTCGCAAACATTTCAAAAATGGAGGCAAGTAATCTTTTAAAATCTTTTCAAAATGAAGGTCAAGTGAGACCTTCGCAGAAGAGTTCCTCTCTCTCTTCTTTCTTTTCTTTTCTCTTCTCTCTTCTTTTCTGTCTTTTATTTTCTCCCTTCAAAAGGGAAGAAATAGGGATTAGAAAGGAAAAGGGAAAGAAGAGAGAATACCTAGAGAGAAAAAATTTTGCGATGACTACAGTTTTGGCGACCGAGATGGGACACGTCTCCGTCCGGTCAAATTTGTGCCTTTTTGCTTTGCTCTAATATTATCTAAATCTTCATTTTGTAAATGTCAGCTTCATTTCCATGCAAACCTTAGGAGCCTAGACTCTGTCCTAGCTGACATCATTGCATATAAGATTTAAGTATGGTTTGGTAGGACCATATTGAGGGGATTATTCAATGTTCACATTAGACTTAGGTCTGAAATACAACTCTCCTTAATTTTAGGGATTGAATGTAAACAATGTATGCAAGTGTATGTTTCTTTTCATTTAAATCTATCGCTTTAGGACTTGCATTAGAGACATTTGATTTCTTGCATGGTGAACATGTTTTTGAAAACCTCCCTACCTATATTGTCCCGGTCTTCACGTTGTTGGGCTGTCTCACTGAACCATAGTTCGGGAGAGAGCCTCACAACTGGACCACTTATTTGGGTTCGCGCCCTCCTACCACGTACCTAAGGACCATAGTCCAAGGTATATCAGTAGGTGTTCAAGGATGTTGGGAAGCCATTACCTTAGAACCGGAGAAATACTTCTATGCCACGTACTTCGAGCCTCGACTTGAGTATATCGGCGTATCTTGATTGGAATCAGATGATCTGAACCTTAGAGTTAGGATTAAGGTCCTACGAGCCTTCTTCAAATATTGCATTTAGAGTCAGCTTCTAGGGAGTGCTATTCTGTGCATCGTTGCTTGTATAATTTGATTCTTTTGTAGATGTTATCTTGTAAAATCTTATTGCAAAACCCTGGATATTTGTTTCAAAATTTCTTCTATTTCTCAAAAATCCAGGATTGTATATTTCTCATTTCTTTATTCTTTCATTTCTTAAACCCTGGACCTGTCTTTTCTGTCTTTCAAAAAGGTTCAGGCGTATTTCCTTTCTTCTGATTTATTTAAATTCTTTTGATCCTGCCTGCAACTTTTCAAAATATTCAGGTCTTGTCATCCATTTTCAAAAATATGTCTTTTAAATTCTATCTTCCCATCCAAGATCCCTTTTTATCAAAGTGATCTCTTCTGAGAACCTTTTAAATATCTCCTTTATCATTTCTTTTTCCCAAAAAACTCCTCGAGTTTTAATCCTTCCTTTATTCTACAGAGAGCACATCAACATGGTTCAAACGAGAGCAGGAAGAAGGGCAGCTCAACAACACAATGACAGTGAAGTGGAGGAAGTAAACTCTCCCTGACTATCCCGAAAACATGATTCAGATGAGAATGGTGTCGATCCAGCAATGTACAAGATCTTTTAAAAGATGATGGCAAAAATGATGTCCGAACAAGCTGGGGCAGATTCAAAGAAAACATCCTCTAAGAACAAGATCAAGATAAAGCCAGTAAAGAAGCATGTCAGGATCAACAAGAGGAGGGTCCAGCAGGACAACACATCTGAGGGTACATAATCGGCAGACGAGGACTCCAAAGAAGAGCAGTTTGTATTCATCCCAAAACATCTGCGACAGCCCAAGAAGATGACAGAAGAGCCCGAATCAGTCAACAAGCCTAAAGATGGGGTCCCGGCAGAAGATTCAATTCAAGTATTGACGAAGATGGTCAAAGATCTGCAGATTCGAGATAAAGGAAAGAAAGTGTACACTAGACAAGATTTCTACCTCGGTCTAGATGGGGACAGTAGCTTGGAAGATCTCCCCCGAAAGTTTATTAAGTTCAATGGGTCCAGCAACCCAAAGGCTCATCTTGCAATGTTTTTCGCAGAATGTGCCAGATTCAGTGAAGACAATCGGGCCCTCTTCTTGTGCTTTCCTTGCAGTTTAGAAGGCGTAGCAGCAAAATGGTACGCAGAGCATATCAACCTCGTCGAGCTGCAAGATTTTGATAAAGTTGTTAATCTGTTCGTGGAATGGTTCATGTTCAACACTGAGGCACTGCCAACCCTCAATCACTTATACAATCTGAAATAAGAAGATAAGAAAAAGGCCATAGACTTCATTCGGAGGTGGAGAGATACCTGCAACAAGATGAGAACCCCCATTTCAGAAGAGAACGCGCTCCAAGTTATCTTGAACAATTTTTCTCAGCCTCTCAGAAGCCTTATTTCCACCTACCCATCAAAATCATTCATAGAGCTTATTGAACGAGCTGAGTGGCTCGAGATGGAGATGGACAATGGGAATTATGAGGGCATCACTCTCGTCAAAAGCGGTCAAGACCTCAAAAAGAAAGCAAATTATACCTTCTCAGCTAACTCTGGGGGCAGTAGCAGCAAGGATAGCAAAAACAAGCAGACCGGTCAGCGAGAGGAACCCTTCAAACAGAATGACAAGCCAGTTCTGGCCAAGCAGAAGGAGAAGATAAAACATGAAGGATGGGGTTATGATCGCCAATTCACTGCTCTTGAACAGTCCCTCGAGCAGGTTTTGGAGTATATGTTGAGCAAAGATATGATTAAACTCTCGAGAGTTGCTGATCCTTCGGTCTCCCTGGGAAAATGGAAGCACAAGTTCTGCAAGTTTCATCGAGCAGTGGGGCACGACACATAGCACTGCTTCGTCCTAAAGAACATCATCCAGGACTGCATCGATAAAAACCTTCTGATAGAGGATGAAGATGAAGAGCAGCCCGCCGTCCTGACCAAGCCTTTCCCAGATCATCCAAAAAACCGATGATACTAGTCTTTCTACTTTCCTCCATTTTATTTACCAACCATCTTCTAAGGGCAAGTCAGCCCGAGTCTTTTGTGACCTTTTGGTAAAAAATGCTTGTAAATATTTCAGTCTTTGCTATCAGTTTTGCTTATAAAGGAGAATGTTGATTTCCTCTATATCTTTGTGTTTAATTCTTATTTCTTTCACCATATTGGGACATCTTTTATGGTTAAAATTACATTTTCAAAATATTCTTTTGTCATCAAATTCCCATTCTTTTCAGGATGAGGGGCAATCCCGACAATCATCCATGAGAGAAATGATATTACCTATGAGGGTTTTTTAAAATCATAAAATTCAAAAAAAATTCTGCAAAATCTTCATCATAAAGTTCAAAATTTTGATCCAATCTTTTTTAAAAATCAACCAGCGTGTTGATCCTCCTTTGCAAAAATCGATTTCAAACCATTGTTTTCAAAGAATCGACCCTCATGATGATCTCTCTTCAAAATCAACCCTCGTGTTGATTCTTCTTGAAAGATCAACTCTCGTAGTGATCATTCTTCAAAATCAACCTCACGGTTGATCCTCATTCCAAAAATGGCTTTTTTCATAAACATTCTCATCTCATTTTAAAGATCCCACATGCAGGCAGGATCAAACAAATTCTTTTTCTCAACCAAACTCTTTCATTTGTCAATTTTTTTCAATTTTTATTCACCTTTATCAATTTTGTCAATTTTACTGATTCTTCATTAATTTTATTAATTTTTCTTGTCAATTTTTTTTTCTTTACCCTTTCAGGTTAAAGGATAAACCTGATGCCTCTTTCCCATGAGGTGTTCCTTTGTCCTTTTTCTTCCCGCTCAGGTTAAAAGATAAACTTGAACCTCATCCCACGAGATCCTTCTTCCTTCAGGATAAGGGATGATCCTGAAGTCTTTTTTTCATCGTCCTCCGAGTATCCTCAATTTTTCCATCAATTTTTATCAATTTTACCAGATCTTTGTCAATCTTTGTCAATTCTTTATTAAATCTAGTTCTTTATCAATTTTATTGATTCTTTATCATTTGTTATCAATTCTTTTAATTCTTTATCAACCTTTTATCAAATTTTGTCAATTTTGTCAATTTTATTCTTTTTTCCTTTCAGGTTAAGGGATAAACCTGAATCATGTTCCATTTTCATCAATTCTTAATTTTCTTTCTATCTTTTCCTTTTAAGATCCGGGTTCCGACTCGGGTCTTCCTTTTATCTTTTCTTTTGAAGTTTCGAGTTCCGACTCGGGCTTCCCTTTGGTTTTGATTGGACCAATCATTTTCTTTTATCTTTTATGTTTTCCTTTTAAAGATTCGGGTTCCGACTCGAGTCTTCCTTTTATCTTTTCTTTTAAAGTTTCGAGTTCCGACTCGGGCTTCCCTTTGGTTCTAATGCTCGCATTGAACCAATCGTTTTCTTTAAAAATTCGAGTTCCAAAACTCGGGTTTTCTTTTATCTTTTCCTTTTAAGATTCAGGTTCCGACTCGGGTCTTACTTTTTTCGTTTGAAGTTTCGAGTTTCGACTCGGACTTCCTTTTGGATCCAATGCTCGTGTTGGAACCAATCGTTGCGTCGAAAATTCAAGTTTTCAAACTCGATTTTCTCTTTTATCTTGAAGATCCAAGTTCTGACTCGGGTTTTTCTCCTTTTTCTTTCATTTGAAGTTCCGAGTTCCGACTCAGACTTCCTTTTAGATCCAATGCTCGTATTGAAACCAATCGTTGCTTCGAAAATTCGAGTTTTCTAACTCGATTTTCCCTTTTATCTTTTATCTTGAAGATCCAAGTTCCAACTCAGGTTTTCCCCCTTTTCTTTCGTTTGAGGTTCCGAGTTTTGACTCGGACTTCCTTTTGGATCCAATGCTCATGTTGGAACCAATCGTTGCATCGAAAATTCGAGTTTTCCAACTCAATTTTCTCTTTTCTCTTTTCTCTTTTATCTTTTATCTTGAAGATCCGGGTTTCGACTCGGGTTTTCCCCTTTATATGTTCCATCTTCTTGAATATCCGAATTCAGGTTTATTCTCTTCAAAAAAATTTCTTTCCCCTTCAGGTTAAGGGATAAACCTGAGTCTTCCCGTTCAAGATAAGGGATAATCCTGAAACCATTCATAGAAGCAGCTCAACCTTCTATAATGGTCCTTCATCAAATCCAATTCTCATATTGGTCCTTCCAAATCCAGTCTAACACTGATCCTTCATCAAAATCCTTCAAAATGCCAGTTTCATAAATTGGTCCTTCAAAATTCCAGTTTCACACTGGTCCTTCAAAATTCCAATGTTTACATTGGTCCTTCAAAATTCCAATTTTCTCAAATTGGTCCTTCAAAATTCCAGTTTTACATTGGTCCTTCAAAATTTCAATGTTTGCATTGGTCCTTCCAAATTCCATTTTTTCAAATTGGTCCTTCAAAATTTTAGTTTTACACTGGTCCTTCAAAATTCCAATGTTTACATTGGTCCTTCAAAATTTCGATTTTCTCAAACTGGTCCTTCAAAATTTCAGTTTTACACTGGTCCTTCAAAATTCCAATGTTTACATTGGTCCTTCAAAATTCCAATTTTCTCAAATTGGTCCTTCAAAATTCCAGTTTTACACTGGTCCTTCAAAATTCCAATGTTTGCATTGGTCCTTCCAAATTCCAATTTTTCAAATTGGTCCTTCAAAAATTCCAGTTTTACACTGGTCCTTCAAAATTCCAATGTTTACATTGGTCCTTCAAAATTCCAATTTTCTCAAATTGGTCCTTCAAAATTCCAATGTTTGCATTGGTCCTTCCAAATTCCAATTTTTCAAATTGGTCCTTCAAAAATTCCAGTTTTACACTGGTCCTTCAAAATTCCAATGTTTACATTGGTCCTTCAAAATTCCAATTTTCTCAAATTGGTCCTTCAAAATTCCAGTTTTACACGGGTCCTTCAAAATTCCAATGTTTACATTGGTCCTTCAAAATTCCAATTTTCTCAAATTGGTCCTTCAAAATTCCAGTCTTACACTGGTCCTTCAAAATTCCAATGTTTACATTGGTCCTTTAAAATTCCAATTTTCTCAAATTGGTCCTTCAAAATTCTAGTTTTACACTGGTCCTTCAAAATTCCAATGTTTACATTGGTCCTTCCAAAATTCCAATTTCATAAATTTGTCCTTCAAAGTTCCAGTTTTACACTAGTCCTTCAAAACTCCAATCCTTCAAAAATTCCAATGTGTACATTGGTCCTTCGAATTTTCAATTTTCTCAAAATTAACCCTTCAAATTTCCAAATTTTCAAATTCATCCTTCAAATTTCAGTTTAACACTGGTCCTTTACCAAAATCTTTTTACCAAAAATTCCTTTACCAAGATCCTTCTCAAATTCCAGTTTAACACTGGTCCTTTAGCAAATTCTTCTACCAAATCCTTTTACCAAGATTCTTTTCCAAAATTCCTTACTTAAACCCATTTTTTAAGTTAGTCCTGCCAAATTCAGTTCTTATCGATCGAATTTTCCAATCCTTACATTATTTCTCCAAAATGTCAGCTCGAGGTCCTATCAAATTCTATATTGAATGATTATTTCACCAAGGATTCTCGAAAACTTTGCCAATCTGCTAAAAATGTGTTGATTCCAATATTTTATTGCACATAAGAATCACCTCAGATTACCTCTAGTATTCTTTTCAAAAGGGTGAAGCTTTTTGCGAAAATGAGTAAAATTCAAATCTTCTCTCTGTTGGTCAACCAGAGGATGTGAGAAAGATCTTTGGTATGATTAGCGAAAGAAATATTCAATGATGTTGAAAAGCCGGAAGCGAATCAATATTGATCATAGCCATGACACATGTTTTAAGTTGATTTTCTGACAATCAGGCAGTAGAAATACCCTGAGCGATAAAAAGAATCCACTCAATTCATATCTCCTTATCCATACATTTAAGCTTCAATCAAATATCCACAAAGGGGATCTCTCAATTATCGTCAAGATGAAAACAAATATACGAGTTTAACCCCCGGGGCCAAAGAAGATTTGGATCATCTCCGAGATGAAGGAGTTTGTGATGGATCCTTCCAAGGAACGTTCAGATCACCGTCAAGATGAAGGCGACTGCGCTGAACCTTCCGACAAACCCTAAAAGATATTTGATTGCCGCTATCATCTAGAGATTTTTAACCAATGAGCCAATATCACCAATATAATTCCTGAAGAAAAAGAAGGATCGGAGCATCTCCAAAATGAAGGAGTTTGTGACATACCCTTCCCCGAAGAAAAAAAGAAAAGCCAGGATATCTCTAAAATGAAAGATGATGTAATGAACTTCCCCCAAAAAACCCAAGAAAGCTTAATGTCTCAAACAGAGTGCCAAAAAGATCATTATGGAAAAAGCCTCATGATATCAAACTGCCAAAAATTGCCAGAAATAATCTTTTCTTATGCGAAATCCTTTCATCAATGTCTTTTCACTACTCGCTTTTATGAAATTAAGAGCATCTCTTCTCTATTCATGTCAAGGAAATGGATAACTTCCTTGAAGAAACTCAACAACTTGAAAGTTGAATTTGACTCTGAAATCCAGAAAGTTAGCCTCATTTTGGAGGAAATACTCTAAGTAAAAAGAGGGAATATCATTCGCACATACGTGCACACTTTCAAGCATTTGAATCAACTACAATTTCATCTTATTGACAAAATTTTTTGGTTATCCAAAAATGAAGTAAATGCTCAATATCTATTTTGATGCAACCTAACATTGTTTATATTAAAAAAAAAAAGAGTTACCTCATTCTGGTGAGATATTTCTCCCAGTCCCATCATGGTTTTCCCTATCAAGGAAGCCATGCTTTGTATATCCATTTCAAATAAAGATTATACCTAAACCTCGTCTCACGAGGTAGTTTTCAAAATGTCCCATCCAGTTTAAGGGTTAAACCTGTGTCTTTTAAAAAATTCTTATCTTTGTCTCAGCCGTGAGACTTCTTCAAAAATCTCTCCTTTTACCATTTTGGGATAATCATCCCAAAATCCCATCATGATTTTCTCATTTCCTTCTGTCCAAATTATTTTCATTTCTCGAGGATTTCCTTTTCTTCCCAAAACCTTTCAGAGTAAGGTATAAAACCTGAAAAATAAAAGCTTTTTAAAGCCAATTCTTCCACACCCAGTTCAGACCTTCTGACTGGGGCATTTTTTTAGAAAATTTGGCGTGTCTTCTTGTTCTCGTCGCGAAATTTTTCCCTCGTCTTCCCTTCCTCGCGGAAGAGAAAAAGAGGAAACGCTTTCGCGCTTCAAACTTGACCGGATTTTGGAAATTGTTTTGAAATACTCGCCTCCGTTTTGAAAATTGTGGGAAAATCCATGGGATGGGGCTCGACCTGTCGGTACGAGGTTCGACCGTTCCTGCCGCCTTTAACAGGGGTAATCGAACCAAGGACCAAAATTGTGCTTGACTTAGTAAGATCATCGAAATTATGTTCTATCCTAAATGCACAAAGAATTCAGGCATGTGCTATGAGAATTTTGTAAAATGCATCTTGGAAAAACATGATGTATGCTTGGAAAATATTTGGAGTTGAAAAGAATCTCTCAGGAAAGAGTTCAATTTCTCAGGAAACTCCTATAAAAAGGGTTTTTGAAAACATGAGAAAGCTTATAAAGATGTGATAAAATCAGGAATAGTTGAAAATCCTGGGAAAATGGGAGTGATTCTTGAGAAAAGATGAACCTTTTGAAAAGGGAAACACTTCTTAGGAAAACTTGGACTTTGAGAGTTTTCTTAGGAAAATGATGGAAGATTTATAGGAAAACTCATTGGAGAAGGAAATTCAAAACTTGGGGAATCGAAATCCTGGGAATTTTACCTTTTGAAATACTTGGAAATCGATTTTGGATCTTGGAGAAAGATTGGAAAACTCTTTTGAATCTCTTAAGAAAATATCATTTTCCAGGGAAAACTGTGGAGAAACTTGTCTTTGGAAAACCGATTTTGAAAAATCCTTAGAATTTTTTGAGAAATCGATTTCTTGAGAATGAAGTTTTCTTGAGAAAATCTTGAGAAAATCAATGATTTCATGATGCAAATGACATGAGTGAATGAATGCACTTTGAGAAGATTTTCTGAGGAATTGGTTGGAAAATGTGCATTAAGTCCAAATAAATCCTTTACATATTCTGACTGTGGCCATGAATATGTTCAGAACTTAGTTGATTTGATGCACATGATTTTGAAAACTTCAGAAATATGATGTGCATTTTAAGATAGCCTAAGAGTGTAGGCTCAATGTGACTAGTAGAAAGATGACGGATCTGGGTCTCGTCCATATTCCGACTAGGGCCGTAAATATGGATCCCACCGAGTCCGTCAACTCCCTAAGAGTTGGTGCACGTGCCATTCGTGAACATCCATAGTGCTTTTGAAATAAGATGTATGCATCACATAAGCAGGATATTTGCATAAATTCAAACTATATGATATGCATGCTAGCCTAAGCAGGAAATTAACTCTCTTATTCCAAAATTTACATTATTACATCACTAAATAAAGGAAATAAAAGAAATTTGCAGACTTCAGCTCCTTCTTTTGAATGTCCCTGCCAAACTTGAAATAAGGTTAGCTCAAATATGTGGGTTTTTCCAAGATTTTCCAATAATATTATGAAATTATTGGACTTAATTGGATATAAACCTTATTCTCATGCTTCCTTGATATTTTGAAATGATAAAAATGCTAGAAATTCAGTAGAAAACAATTTGAAATTCGGAATTGAGGTTAAAATGACCAAAATACCCCTAAAATTAAAGTTACATCTTTAAAATCAGGGTTCTTTGAAGGAAAACTAGGTAAAATCGAGATTTCGAAATTCAAATTGAATCCAATGATGATAAAATTCAGTATGAGGCATGATGACATGCTGCTAAACCCATTATGACTGTAAAATCAGAATTTGACATTTTGAAATTTAGCCAAAATAGCGAATTTCGCTTGTTTTTCGCTTGGATCTGGGTCCTGCGGGACCCTGTTTTGGTATTATGGCTAATCCGAACCTCAAATGGATTCCAAATTGCACCAAATTCGGTATGAAGCATCTACTTACTCTGATAAACAACCTAGAATGCTAAAAAGCATGAAATGATGTGATTTAAATGCTAAAATTTAAAGAAAGTCTTAAAATGGTGGATTTTGCCTATGGATCCGAACCAAATGCAATGCCTAATATGATAATGCAAGATTTACACCATGTAAACTTATGATATTTTGCATACTGCTAAAAGACCCAAAATGAAACATTTTTGGTTTTTACAGTCTCGGGATTTGAGCCATGGCGAGTTCAATAACAGGGATTTAGTTCTGACAGAGGTAAAAATCACCCTAATCTGATGTAAAATGCTAAAAAAATATAAAACAGCCATGGAAATTTATGCAATTAATCAGAGATATGCACGACACCTACATGAACAACTTTCATGTTTATGACTTCGGCATTTGATCAACGGAAACACAGATAAAAATATAACTATTCCTGCCTAAACTAACAGAACAGACAAATGTAGCAAAACAGAGGACTGACAAGAAAAATCCGAATCAAGGGTCAACACGGTTCTAAAAATTACAGTCTTTCAGATGCAAACAGAGGACATCTCGGACACCACTTTCACTTTTTACAGTTTTGGATTTGGAGCAACACACAAAGATAAACCATCACCCTAAGTCGATCCAATATCTCAGAGGCCCAAATTAGGCTCTGACACGTGTCCCAAACTCTCTGATTTTTGTCAGATATAAAAAAAATCATAAAAATCTGAAAAAATCATATTAAAAACTATACATTCTCCCGCGTTCATAACATTTTTTGGATCGAAAATCGGATCTCCCATGAGGGATATCTCGATTTTACAAGTCGGAAAATGATTTTCAAAACGTATCCCGGGTAACAAAACCCGACTTGCCATTTTGAATGTTTACCACAGTAAACAAATTCAAATGGCTCCGAATTTTTGGAAAAATTGTAGGGACACCTAAGGGCGCATTCCGTGAATTGTTTGGGATTTTTAATAAAAAACAAATGCATGAAATGACGTGTGGACTGACTGACAAAAACAGAGACCTACTGAAAATAAGCAGAATTGAAATAAAGGCTAAATTAATCCTAATTAATTCATGAAATATGCTAAATGAATGAAATAAAATGCAAATTAAACCTAGATAACTATATGAATGTTAAAAATCATCAAGGAAGCATAACAAAACATTTTTATATATGTCGTTTTATGAGAATAGCTCAATCCATCCCTCGGATGAGCTCTTTCTTCAAACGACTCCCGATTCGGATTATAGAATCACATCAAGGGGAAAAGAAGTGCACCTTGTTTCGTTACGCAGCGTAGGAGCTCTTGAAAGGGGCGGCTATCACGAACTTCCTTCGTTCTTCACTCCGGGCTTCAGATGGTTCACAAAAATCGACCTCTGTTGGAATCGAATTGGCCACAGCACGAGCTCTACTCCACCTTCTTCAATGCGCCAAAGGGGGCATGATTTCCACAGTTCAAAATATGATTTTAGGAAGGCTAGGTCAGATTTTCCAAGTTCACCAGAGCTAAAAAAAACATCCTTTAGGCTGGGCGTGAACCCTTGTTTTTATAAATTTTCTGAAAATTTTTGAAATTCAAACAGGCTCGATCTGAGCCCTCCATGTGGCGCCATCTCAGGGGGTGCCATCTGAGGGGTTTGAAATTCAAATTTGTCTTTTGCAGGGAGCCCTCAGGTGGCGCCACCTCAAAAGGTGTTTTAATTTTTGAGAAAAATAAAAAAATGGAAATTTTGTGGGTGAGACACTTCAGCAGGGGGGATTTGGAATTTTTCAAAAGTTTGCTTGATTCTCTCTGCAGGGAACTCCCAGAAGGCGCCACCTCAGAGGGTGCTCTCTTGGAGTTTGAATTTCAAATTCACTTTTTGTAGGGAGTCCTCAGGTGGCGCCACCTCATGGTGGGCTACCTTTTTTAAAAATAAAATAAAAAATAAAAAAAATGAATCCAAGTGGAGTCCTGGAATGGTGCCACCTCAAAAGGTGTTTGACACATGTCAGAAGGACAAAGCAGTGGGCTCAGAAGGCGCCACCTCAGAGGAATTTGAATTTTGCTTTTTCTGGTGAAAGAGGATCTGGACATGTGGCAGTCCAGGATGGTTCCAAGTGTCAGCCTGCTGGAGTGGTTCTTCAGATGGCGCCACCTCAGAGGAGACTTCGAATTTCAAATGGAGGTTGGCCCTGGAGGAATGGAGGATGGACATGTGGCGCCACCTCAGGGTGGCTCCTACAATGCCATGTGGCAAGAGGGAGGAAAAGGAGGGAAAGGACATGTGGCGCCACCTCAGGCCATCTGGAAAAATCAGAGCTTAGGATTTTCGCCACCTAGTGCCTTGTTTGAATTTTGAATGGTTTGCTTTTTCTGAAGAAAGCCAGGAGTGACATGTGTCTCCTACTTCTCTGAAAGAAGTAGGGAGAAGACATGTGTCCTCTACTTTTTCTGAAAGAAGCAGAGAATGACACATGGCAGAGGGGAGAGAAGGTGGGCCAGGCCATGTGGCGCCATCTCAGACAACCTGGAAAAGGTAGAATTTCAGGATTTGCGCCACCTATGAGGAGTTTTGAACTTTTGAATTCTAGTTTTTCTGAAGAAAGCAGAAAACGACACATGGCGTCTACTTTTTCTGAGGAAATGAGAGCTTGCCACGTGTCCTCTGCAGGAGACACTCCAGATGGCGCCACCTCAGAGGAGACAAGCCTACCTTTTCTGTAGGAATTTAGGAGTGACACATGTCTCCTACTTTTTTGAGAAAAGTAGGGAGAGACATGTGTCAGGCTACTTTTCTAGAAGGAGGGAGAGGTTGACACGTGTCCTCTGCAGGAGACACACTTCAAGTGGCGCCACCTCAGAGGAGACAAGCTCCACTTTTTCTAGACAGGACAACCTATGACACTTGGCATCTCTTGGTAGTCTTGGAATGACACATGGCGCAGGATGGATAGGGTGACACATGGCAGATAAAATGGGATGACATGTGGCGGCTTCTTAAGGTAGCCCCACACTGACACTTGGCATGGAAATGGGAGGAGAGAGAAATGACAAGTGGCACCAATCCAAGGGACAAGGCTCCTATATTTTTGGGTTTTTTCAAAATTCAAATTTTTCAAAAGAAAAGCTTGTGTGACACCACCTCAGTGTGGGTCCCACATTGCTTCTTTATTGAAATAAGGATAAAACCACAACTTCTTTTTGGAATTTTCATAAAATCTGGACTAATGGGCAAAACAGGAATTTTGGAAAGAGTTGGCCCTTGTAGGGCGATTTTGTAAAAGGAAGATATTTGAAATTTGTCAAAAACGGCAAAATCTGAGGTGAAGTGACTGAAATCCACATTAAAAACTATCCAGATCGTTTTCCTGAGAAAATATTTTGAAATTCAGAGTCCTGGGGGTAAAATGGGAAAAATTGATAATTTTGAAGACCCAGGGTTTTGAAATCAATTTTGAAAAGAGTTGAAATTCTAATCTGGATTGAAAATTTTAAAATCAAGAGTTCTGGACCTCGAAATGACATGCTGTGCAGTGCAGTGATTTGAAATGCTCATGCAATGATATGCAATGTCATGTCTTATGAAATGTAATCTTGAATCAAGACTTGGAGATGTCTGTCTCCTGTCAGGAGTAAAATTTTGAACATCTGAGCTAAAAATAGAGAAATTTTGAGAGTTGCAGATGAAAATTAGACTTTTGCAAGGTCCGAGCTCAGAAAATGACCATTTTGCCCTTCGGCGATTTCAAAAAGGCTGGATGATGATGCTTGGTGAGGATGTCGGGGAGGTGAGTGAAAATTTGGGGTGTTTACAGATGCCCCTCTTTGCTACTAAGCCGGCTCATGGCCGAGCTTAGTGGCAAAGAAAAACACACCAAATTTGGGCTATATAAAAAAAATGCCCCAGTTAGAAGGATCTGACAGGGTGTGAAGGAATTAGCCCGAGGAAGATGGTAGATATGAAGCGAAGAATGAAGAGGAAAGATATGCTCTATGAGAGCGAAGTTCAGGTTTATGCCCTTGACCTGGATGGGACAAAAATACCTCGCATGGAACGAAGCTCAGGTTTGAACCCTTGACCTGATTGGGGAATGGAATATCTCATCGAAATGAGACTTAGGTTCGTACCCTTAACCTGATCGGGCGGAAAATGAAGTACCTCTTTGAATGAGGATCAGGTTTATACCCTTATCCTGATCGGGCGGACAATGGAATACCTCTTTGATTGAGGCTCAGGTTTGTACCCTTATCCTGATCGGGCGGAAAATGAAGTACCTCTTTGAATGAGGCTCAGGTTTATACCCTTATCCTGATCGGGCGGACAATGGAATACCTATTTGAATGAGGCTCAGGTTTATACCCTTATCCTGATCGGGCGAATAATGGAATGCCTCTTTGAATGAGGCTCAGGTTTATACCCTTATCCTGATCGGGCGGACAATGAAATACCTCTTTGATTGAGGCTCAGGTTTGTACCCTTATCCTGATCGGGCGGAAAATGGAATACCTCTTTGAATGAGGCTCAGGTTTGTACCCTTATCCTGATCGGGCGGAAAATGGAATACCTCTTTGATTGAGGCTCAGGTTTATACCCTTATCCTGATTGGGTGGACAATGGAATACCTCTTTGAATGAGGCTCAGGTTTGTACCCTTATCCTGATCGGGCGGAAAATGAAATGGAATCCTCGAAGGAAGAGACCATGATGGAACCTTCGGATTTTGCACAGTAAATCCGACAGGGGTTTTGCAAAAGGAAGGAAAATGGGGTCCCTAAAGCTTGAAAAGGGATTGGTTTTGGGCGTCTCATTGCTGAGACTAAATAGCTTTTGAAATTGCCTTTTGCGGGAAAATGATTGTTGGTTCGACCTCGAACCGAAATGGGACTGTCTATGGTGGGACAGTGGGGACACAGGGAAGTGTGCAAATCTGAGAGTTCATGCTCTCAAAGAAGGGAAGGAATCAAGTCCTTAGGAGGGATTTAAAATTGGTGTCAGGATGCATCGAAAGTGGACATCAAGCTCTCACTTCATGTCAGGATAGCTAGAAAATATTGTCAAAATGTTGGAAATTCTGCTGTTGATTCGAAATTTTTGAAAATGTTGCACATTGTTGCAAAGATATTCCTTCTTTTCTACCTAAAGCATTACCTCCAAACAAGGTTCACTTTGTAGAATCGATAATTGGAAACCCAAATTGTTTGCAATTGACCTTCTTCAAGGAAGCTATCAATTTCCTTGATATGAACAAGAAAGAGAATTTGATATTATGAAAGCAATTGATGAAAGAATATTGATAATAGAATTTCACAAATTTAAAGAGGATTCTTGATAAATTTGGCAGTTTGATATCCTGAGGGCTTCTCTCATGATAATCTTTCTGCACTCTTTTGGTTCTCTGGGTTTTTGCTACATTCTCCTTTATTTTGGAGATGTTCTGACTCTTTCTCTCTTTCTTTTTCCTCTCTTTCTCTCTTTTGAGAAAAGGGTATGTCACAAACTCCTTCAACTTGGAGATGTTTCGATCCTTCTTGGATGATGGGTTTGGAGATCTTTGGGCGATAGCTGAAATTAAATATCTTTTAGGGATTGTCGAGAGGTCCATTGCATCTGCCTTCATCTCGACTGTGCTTTGGACTTTCCCTGGAAGGACCCGTCACAAACTCCGTCATCTTGGAGATGTTTCGAATCTTCTTTGGCCCTGGGGGTCTACTCGCCTAATTCGCCTTCATCTTGACGACAGGTGAGAGCTCCCTTTTGCGGATATTTAATTGCAGCTTAGGTGATTTTGAGGAAACGGGGCTTGGGTAAACGCTCTCTTTTCTAGCGCTCAGGATATTTCCACTGCCTTGTCTTTACAAGAATAAACCTTAAAGATGCGCCATTGACTGCGATCAATATCGATCATCTACGGCTTTTCAATAACATTGAATCTTCTTTTCTGGCCATATCGAGGATTTATCCTTCATCCTTTTGGTTGGCCAATAGAAAGAATTTGAATTTTGAATCCCTTTTCGCAAAAGCTTCGCTCTTTTGGAAGTAATGCTGAAGGTAAACTGATTAGTGCAATAAAGATTCTGAAATCAACAAATAATTTGACAAATTGACAAAATTTTCTTGAAATCCTTGGTGAAAATGAGTATTTGAAATCCGGCTCAACACATCCGTGACGAAAATTCTCCTCTCTTTTTCCCCAAAAAGAGAGACTCAGGCTTGGCCCTTACCTGAATGGGAATTGGGAAATACTCCTCTCTTCCCTGAAGAGGAGGTGTTTGCAAAACGAACTTTCGAAGAGAAATTGAGCTTTCGTCAAAGCTCCCTAATATTAGGTTTCTCTTATGGAAAGGGGGCCAATAATAGTGAGGTCTGAAAATTGGATCATGAAAGGAACGAGTCCATCACACTCTCCCTGCAAAGAGGGTCCTTCATGATGAAGATGGCCTAGTATGAAATTGGGGGGGGGGGGGGGGGGGTCACAAGAAAAACGAGTCTCCGTCGAGCCTCTCCCTTAAAAAGGGTTCCTCGTGTGAAATTGGAAATTGTTTTGCAAACGGTTCACAAAGACGCGAGTCCCTTCAAACTCTCCCTAAAAAGGGGCTAAGTGAACGAATTGGATAGCATGCGAAAAGTACGAGCTCCCTCGTGCTCTCCCTAAAAAGAGTCTCTCGCAAGAGAAAATGATTGAAATTGGATATTGAGATTGATTGACCCAAAGGTCGAAATTGGAAATTGGAAAATTGGTTGCTGAAAATTGAATGACCCGAAGGTCGAAATTGGATGACCTGATGGTCGAAATTGAGAATTGATTTGACCAAAAAGGTTGAAATTGTGTGACTCGAAGGTCAAAATTGAGAATTGAGTGACCTAAAGGTCGAAATTGAGAAATGAAGGTCAAAGATTGGAAATTGATTGACCCGAAGGTCGAAATTTGGAAATTGATTGACCCGAAGGTCGAAAATTGGAAATTGATTGACCCGAAGGTCGAAATTTGGAAATTGATTGACCCGAAGGTCGAAAATTGGAAATTGGTTGACCCGCAGGTCGAGAATTGGAAATTGGTAATTGAAATTGAGAATTGGAAATCGGGTGACCCAGAGGTCGAAATTGGAGAATTGCCTGATTTGAGGATTTAAATTGGAATTTGGAAGGCAAAATATCAAATTTGAGCAATTGACAGACTTTAATGATTGAAATGACTTGGATTAATCAAAGGAGAATGATGAGTTCGAGTCAGAGCTCGAATAAAATACAGAGATCACGAGTCGGAACCCGGATCAACAAAAGAAAACGAAGAGCTCGTATCTGAACTCAAATGAATAGAGAGATCACGAGTCGGAACCCGAATCAACAAAAGAGAATGAAGAGCTCGCATCTGAGCTCAAATAAATAGAGAGATCTCGAGTTGGAACCCGAATCAACAAAAGACAATGGAGAGCTCGCATCTGAGCTCAAAGTAAAGAGATCTCGAGTCGGAACCCGGATCAACAAAAGACAATGGAGAGCTTGAGTCTGAGCTTGAGTAAGGTAGAGAGATCACGAGTCGGAACCCGGATCAACAAAGAAAAATGAAGAGTTCGAGTCAAGGCTCGAGTAAAGTAGAGAGATCACGAGTCGGAACCCGAATCAACAAAGGAAAATAAAGAGTTCGAGTCAAGGCTCGAATAAAGTAGAGATTTCATGGGTCGAAACCCGGATCAACAAAGGAAAATGATTTGAAATAAAACCCGAGTCGGAACTCGGTTTTCTGAAAAATTGGAATTTTGAAAATGTGCCAGTTTGAGTACTGGATTTTGGAATAATACCAGTACGAGCGCTGGGTTTTGGTTCAGTATTGGTGATGACCTTTTGATTTTGAATCATTAGGAATTGTGATGGGACTGTTTGTTGAAATCCCCATACTGACCAGATTGTTGTTAATGCAATTGAATGCAAATGAATATGAATTGATGCATATGAATGCACATGTGCATGAAATGAGGAATTTGTTTATCCTGCCTGCATATAGAACAAAATTTTAAAATGCTCCAGTGTAACTGGGAAAGAAAGTTGGATCATTATTTGAAAGAAACAGGAAGGATTACAAAAGGAGAATAAATGTTTCAAGTATAAAACTTTTTCAAGTGTCGAGCATTGATAGGATCTGGCAATTCTACCCCATCGGTATTGATGAGCCGATATGAGTTGCGGGGTAATGCTTCTTTGACAACATAGGGACCTTCCCAATTTGGCGACCATTTGCCGCCGGGACGATGCTTGAGATAAGCTGTGGATCGAAGTACTAAATCATTGACTTTGAATCTTCTTTCGATGATAGATTTTGCATATTGCCTGGCTACTCTCTGGCGATAGGATTGAGCATGCTCTGCTACTTTTAGCCTTCTCTCGTCGAGTAAGTCTAGCTGCACTAGTCGCTGCTGCTGGTATTGATCAAGAGGTAATTGCAGAAGTGAAGCAAATTTCAAAGCGGGCTTCTGAACATGTAGCGGTAATACTACTTCTGTTCCATAGACCAGTTCTGATGGGGTAGCATTCGTTGGCGTACGAATGGTGGTCCGATAGGCCCATAGTGCGTCGTGGATTTTCTCATGCCAGTCACGGCCTGTTTCCACAGTTCGCTCCAAAATATGAATTAAAATCTTGTTGGTGGCCTCTGCCTGACCATTCCCTTGAGGATAATATGGAGCGGAAAAATGGTGATAGATCTTGAATTTTGAGCAGAATGTTTTCATCTTTTCATTCTTGAAATGACTGCCGTTGTCTGACACAATGTCATGCGGGATGCCGAAACGGCAAAGGATGTTCTTGTGAATAAAAGAGACCATGTGTCGGCCTTCTACTGTGCGTAGAGTGATGGCTTCTACCCACTTGGTGAAATATTCTGTTGCGGCAAGGAAGTATTTGTGGCCATTTGAAGCTGAAGGAGTGATGGGACCTACGACATCGAAGGCCCACATAGAAAATGGCCATGGAGAGACAACAGACTGTAAATAAGTTGCCGGAGCATGAATAGAAGGCGCGTGTATCTGACATTGCACACACTTCTTCACATAATGATGACAGTCTTGTTGCATAGTCTTCCAGTAGTAACCTGCTCTTATGATTTGCTTGACAAGGGCTTGGTAGCCGACGTGGCCGCCACAAATGCCTTCATGTGCTTCTCGCATGACTTCTTTGGCTTCGTCTTCATCTAAACATCTGGAATACTCTGAACTGAATCCACGACGATAGAGGACATTGGCCAAAATGAAGTATCGAGTAGACATACGCTGGATTGCTCGCTGCTCTTTCTTTGAGAGTTCTGGAGGAAATTCGCCAGTTTCTATGAAAGTTTTGATATTGTAATACCAAGGCTTCTTCTTTTGCTCAGCCTGGTTTACCTGTTCCGCTGGAATGAAAGCAGGTTGGTCAAGTCTGCCAATTTCAAAAGAGCGACAAGATTCTCTATTCTTGAATGCCATAATGGAGCCTAAACTGGCTAGTCTATCGGCCACTTGATTAAAATCTCTCTTGATGTGAAATAACTGAAATTCTTCGAACTTGCTGACGAGAGCTGAAACAATTTTCTGATAGGGAAATAACTTCTGATCTTTGACTTGCCATTCGGCTTGAACTTGATTGACAACAAGTAATGAGTCACCGTAGGCATGTACTCTCTTGACATTGAAGTTTAATAGAATCTTTAGACCTTGAATCAGGGCTTCGTATTCAGCCATATTGTGAGTACATTGAAAATCTAACTTGAGGGAAAATGGAATCATTTCTTTCTCAGGAGTGATTAATAAAATTCCGATGCCTATTCCGGCCATGTTCTTAGAACCATCGAAAAATAAATTCGAGACTGGAGATTGCTGGATATTGCAAATTTGCTCATCAGGGAAGTCATCTTCGACTTTCACTTCTTCGGCCAGAGGAAAATCCGCCAATTGATCTGCGATTGCTTGGCCTTTGATTGATTGCTGCGAGACATATTCTAAGTCATACTGCATCAGTAAGACTTGCCATTTGGCGACTCGTCCGCTGAGGAAAGGTTGTTCTAAGATATACTTGAGGGGATTGAGTTTAGACAAAATTTTGACTTCTGATGCCAACAGGTAGTGTCTTAGCTTCTGACACATCCATACCAGAGTTAGGCAGGTCTTCTCTATTTGAGAGTATCTCTTTTCATAATCTATGAAAGTCTTACTCACGTAATAAATGGCGTGTTCTATCAAGCTGCCTTCTTTGTATTGCGCCAAGAACCCACCGCATGCGACTTGATTAACTAAGATGTATAATAAAAGAGGTTTTCCCAATTCTGGCAGCTTCAGGATGGAAGGATTAAGAAGATACTTCTTGATTCGATCGAACGATTGCTGACATTCTGGCCCCCATTCGAACTTAACTCCTTTTCTGAGTAAGTGGTTGAAGGGCTCACATCTCATCGCCAAATTGGAAATGAATCGCCGGATTGACTGCATACGTCCTTGAAGGCTACGTAGTTCTTTGAGATTCTTCGGGGGTGGCATATCAATGATAGCCTTTGCTTTGGCTGGGTCGACTTCAATCCCCTTTTTGCTGACCAGAAACCCCAACAGTTTGCCTGATTCGATTCCAAAGACACACTTTTGCGGGTTAAGCCTTAACTTATAAAGGATGAGTTGCTTAAAGACTTGATCAAGAGCTTCAAGGTGATCTTCTTCCTCTTTAGATTTCACGAGAATATCATCAACATAAGCATCCATGATTTTGCGCATCTAATCATGAAAGATGACAGCCATTGCCCGTTGATACGTTGCTCCAGCATTCTTGAGCCCAAAAGGCATAACTGTATAGCAAAAAGTGCCCCAAGGCGTAGTGAAGGAAGTTTTTGATTGGTCGCGGGCGGCCAACTTAATTTGATTATAGCCGGAATATCCATCCATGAAAGAGAACATGGCATGTCCTGCCGTGCTATCGACTAGAAGATCGATGCTAGGAAGTGGATAGTCATCCTTCGGAGTTGCCTTGTTGAGGTCTCTGAAGTCTATGCAGATCCTCACTTTGCCACTTTTCTTTGGGACAACGACGATATTGGCTAACCAATCCGGGTAGTCAATAGCTCGGATAAATCCTGCTTTGAGCGAATCCTCAAGTCCTTCCTTGACTTGTTGTTCTATTCTGGGATCCATTTTTCTCAGCTTCTGCTTGACTGGCTTAGCATCCGGCTTTAAGACAAGACGGTGCTCGACCAATTTGGGGTCTAAGCCTGGCATGTCTTCATATGTCCATGCGAACACTTCTTCATGCTGCTTGAGAAAATCTGTAAGCCTTTTCTTTTCTTCTGAACTCAGACTGGTTCCGATCTGGAGAATTTTTGGATCTTCCTCTGAACCGATATTGACACCTTCAGTTGGATCTTGTACCAGAGGAGATGGTTCGTCCTGCTTCTGAACTGCGGCGAACTCTGGTAATTCCTGAAGAGACTGATCGTATTCTGCAGAATCATCTGACTGCTTTGCAATCTTATCATTTCCGGTGCTTGCTTTGATTCTGTGAATTGCTGTCAGCTTCTGAAAGGCCTTGGGATTGAGAACGAGCTTCTTGATTGTCCGAGAAGTCATTCTGAAATTTTGGAGAAGAAATCTGGTTCAGACAAATCGGCCTATAGTAAGACAAGCAATCATTTGAAGAGAACCATACATAAAATGGCATTGAATTATAAAATGATGAGACAAACAGAAAGGGAGTAGATGGCATCCGGATAGACAAAGAAACTTGGAATTTTATTGATTGAATTGATCAATGACATTGGTAAAATGAGACATTTATTTGGAAAAGAATAGAAAGGAAATAACAAATGGTCTTCATTGTGCCCCTTTGACAAAAACAGTCTTCCTTGATGAGCTTCCTCCGGAGAACCCCAATCCTGCCCTGTGGAGACGATGTTTCTGGATCATTGGCTCGATGCGGCCATCTTCATTCTTGCCAAGTCCCTTGAAGGGTTGATAGCCATGCTTCAGGAGTAAATCAAATCCCTTTCTTGACTTCATGAATTGAGGAAACAAGGGATGATCCTTAATGGTGCTGTAGTCGATTCGACCTCCAACTTTAAAAAATTGAGGGCCTTTCCATCGTGTCGTGGCTACTGTGTGCAGAGATGGCTCTGATGGTGCCTGAAGTATTTCTCGATTCTCCCCGAGATTGATCTCTTCACTTTCCCTGATGCTTGGAATATCTGCATTGAATGATGGCCGAGGAATCATGGGCTGCGGGAGCCTTTCTTCTGGGTCTTCTCCTAGTATTGTGGTAATCATTCCACCTTTTGACCACTTCACACATTGATGTAGGGTGGAAGGCACTGCATTAGCATTGTGAATCCATGTCCTTCCGAGCAGCAAGTTGTAGGTTGGTGGTAGATTAACCACGTGGAAAAGGACGGAGTGCACCGAATAGTTGATGAACACCTCCAGGAATATCTTGCCCTTGGCCGTTTGACCATGATTGTCAAACCCATAGATAGTGATGGGATCTGGAATGTATTCCTCGTCCTTGATCCCTAATGCCTTTGTGGTCATTTCAGGACATATGTTGAGGCTACTGCCTCCGTCGACCAGCACATGCGGTACTGTCATTCCTCTGACTCGAACGACGATGTACAAGGCATTATTATGAAAGGAATGAGGCTTTGGAAGGTCCTCATCTGAGAAGGTGATTGGTGCATTGGTCATGGCGGAGTTCACAATCTGTGCCATGTCTTCAGGAGTGGTACTGGGCTTAACTTTGATTTTCCTGAGTAAATCATCCAGTACTTGTCGGTGCTTGCTAGAATTCTTGGCCAAGTCAAGGATGGAGACATTGGATAAAGCGGTCAGAGGCTTCTGACTTGAATTCTCCATCCTGGGTCTAACGATTTGTTTGAAGAAGTCAGGAGTTCCTTTTGATTTGGGAACTGACTTCACAGGTGCTTCCGAAACTTTCATTTTACCGAATGCCGAAATTAAGTCCATCTTCTTAGAATCTGGAGCTGCTTGTCGTAGCACCGTCACCTGATGCTGAACTTGGAGATCTTGCGCAGAACATGGCTTGATATGTTCATGCGGTAGAAATGGTTGTGCCGCTACTACAGCTGTGGTGTGCGAAGGGAAGGGGTGATTGAGAATGTCCATTTTCTCTTCTTCTTCTCCTTCTACCAATAGATTCTTTTCAATGAGATCTTGCACGATGTTTTTGAGAACAAAGCAGTTCTCAGTGTTGTGTCCCACTGTCCTGTGGAACTTGTAGAACTGATCTTTTCATTTTCCTATGGGCACAGGGGGATCGGCCAATCTGGGCAATTTGACCATCTCTTTCGATAGCATGTACTCGAGCACATCCTCGAGTGATTGGTCAAGAGGAGTAAACTTTCTGTCGTAACTCCATCCTTCATGTTTGGTCTTCTCACGCAGTTTTGGCCCTTGATCCTGCTGAGGAGGCTTGCTGAATTGAGGAGCAGGCTTTGCTTTCTGATCTTTGTGGTTCGAACTGCCTGAGCTGTAGCAGTAATCTTTCTTCTGCCCTTTGTGCTGATTTCGGCCTTTGTTGTTGTTGTTAGCAGAATAAGTGAAGTGAGCTTTCTTCTTCTGCTCACCATGAGAGTTGTTCTTGGAAAAGGTGAAGCCTTCATAGACTCCATTTTCCACACTTAGCTCGAGCCATTCAGCTCGTTCAGTCAACTCAATGAAGGTCCTGGATGGCGCTGTGGAGATCAATCCTCTTAACGGCTGCGAAAAATTGTTGAGGATCAGAGACAATGGATGCCTTTCCGAGATAGGATCTCTCATCTTGTTACAGGCTGATCTCCATCTGTGAATGAAGTCCCGTGCTTTTTCATTCTCATTCTGCCTTAAATTGCAGAGATGACTTAGTGTAGGCAGCGCTTCTCTGTTGAACAAGAAGCGTTCAATAAAGAGATTCACAACTTTGTCAAACTCCTTGAGCTCGATGGGGTTGATATGCTCAGCATACCACTTAGCTGCAACTCCTTCCAAGCTGCGGGGGAAGCATAGAAACAATGCTCGGTTATCCCTCTTAAACCGAGAGCATTCAGCAAAGAAAGTGGCGAGGTGAGCTTTTGGGTCGCCAGAACCATCGAATTTGATGAATTTTCGGGGGAGATTCTCCAGATCATCATTCCCTTCTAAGCCGTCATAAAAGTCTTCACTGGTGAAGACCTTCTTGCCCTTGTCGCGGGCTTGCAGATCTTTGACAACTCGGGCCATTTCTTTAAACTACGCTTGCAAAGGCTCTTCTTTATCTCTGCTCTTTGATCTGCGACTTTTACTTTGGCCACGCTTCTGAAATGCCGGAGGCACCTCATATTCTTCATCTGTGTTTTCAGTTGAGTCTGATTCATCTGAAATCTCTTCTGTCTGGATCTGCTTTTTGGGAGCCTTCTTACTCCTACGACCATGGAACTTTTCTCTGAATGGATTCCTTTCTGAGCTGGTCCCGGGCTGCTCATTCATCATTTTGTTCATCATTTTTCTGAACATGGCATACATTTGAGGGTCTATGCCGTCATCTTCTTGCTGCTGCTCTTGACTCTTCTCAGACCGGGGGGAACCCATTTCTTCTTCCGAGGCTGATGAGTACTGGGATGCCGTGGTTCTTTTGCCTGATCTTGTCTCAACCATCAAATGGTATGGATGCTCTCTGCAGGGCAAAGACCTGATTAGATTATGAAGGAATTGAGTTTTTGGAAGAAAAAATTGCTGAAAATATGGTAGACAATTTGGAAAAGATGTCCCATTACTAGGGACTGAGTCATCGTGGGAATCACGACAATTGTGTTGTCATTCCTTCTGCAAAAGAAATAAACAACGAAAATATGCCTTGTTACCTAGGCAAGGTCGTCAAACCACAATGGAAAGGGAAAGAAAATTTTATTGAAATGGGGAAAATATGATTTTATTGATCTTGACAAAGAGGTGGGGGACAAACAATTTGCCACTATTCATGATAGTCGGCAGACACTCTAGGACCAGGAAAGATTTTAAGAGAAACAAAAGAGTCTCAGCCGTAGCGGGCAGAGTGATATGCCCCGGACCATTGTGCGGAAGTGAGATCAAACTCTGCCAAACTCCTGATAACAGTCGGGCTTCGACATACTGCTGCCTCTGGGAGAACTGCCGAACACATCTCTCTGGTTGGTAGTAAGTGCAGAAGAATGGTCCCAGCAACTTGAACCGCTTGCCATAAGCGTAGGTATATCTGGGAGGAGACAACTGCCGATCAAAATAGTCCCAGACTACGTCATCCTCTTGAATGTTGTTGATCATGGATCGGTACTGCGCCACTGGAAGGAGTTCTTGTCCATTGTATCTGAAAGAGCTTGCTCGGGCTGGGACATGCTGGAAAAACCAGGACTGAAGTGCGTAGATGCATCCTTCAACTAAAATGGACTCTCCAAGTGAGAATCGAGTCAGACCTCGATACAGGAAGGCGAGCGCTGCCATGGCTATAGAGAGGCGATTAGTCTGTCGACTTCCCCATCTTCTCATGAGCTGAATTATTCTTATGTCCATGTAGTTTTGTCCATCTGGGAAGAGGGATAATCCTACAGTGCACAGAACCATCGCATTTTGAATCCTTTCTTTAGCTGTCCTTGATAGCGAGCTGACTTCGACGAAGGTCCCGTACTGGCGGTACAACTCAAGTAGGTCAACATATTCATTTCCTTCTAACTGGATCAGAGGCCAAGATCGGCGGCCTGTCATACGAGCTAAGGAGTCTCGGGGGTCCAAACCCTTGACATTGATAAGGAATTGATGCTCTAATGGGTCGCTTGGTCGACCAGCTGGTTCTGGCAACCCCATGATTTCTGAAAATTCATCCATTAAAACGGTCATCTCTCCCCATGGGAACCAGAAGGTACACGTTCGAGGATTCCATCGCTCTGCCATTGCATGGATCAGGTTGCCATTGATGGTCTGTTTTCCGACTGCTGATGCCAGCTCCAATCCGCACTCGCTCAAATGGTCCGGGAACATTCGGGAAAAGCTCTTTAGCCAGGAATAATACCACCGGGGAATGAAAGTTCCGGTGCTAAGGGCTCGATGTTCAGGACGACCTTGTCGCACCTCGAAGGAGATGTGACCTTCAGGAAAGATAGGATCGACTTGACTGGATGCCATCGAACTGAAAGCAGAGAAAGACTTAGAATGAGACTTAGGAAAATGTGAGAAATTTTGAAAATTTTTGCAGGCAGGATAAAATTGCAGCTAGAAATTCGAGATCCAGTAGAAAGGTAGAATGAAAAATCGCCTGGAGTTTTGGGAGAAATGGGATAATTGGAAAAATCATCCAGGGTTTGAGAAAAACATCTTGTGGAAAATAAGGATGTTTTGAAAAAGGCCTAATGAGAGAAAAAAAAAAACATTGGGAAATATAAAGAATGGAGGAAATCATACAATCACATCCTGCACAAACATTTATGCACATTCAGCACTCCCTAAAAGGCTGACTCTAGATGCATCAATTGAAAACAGTTGTAGGACCTTAATCCTAACTCTAGGTTCAGATCATCTTTGTCCAATCCAGTTATGCCGATATACTCGAATCGAAATCCGAGGTACGTGGCATAGAATTTCAACTCCGGTTCTAAGGTAAGGTTTTCCAACATCCTTGAGCGCCTACCGATATACTTCGGACTGTGGCCCGCGGTACGTGGTAGGGGGGTGTTAACCCAAATAGTTGGCCCAGTTGTGAGGCTCTGTCCCGAACTAGGGTTCTGGAAGAGAGCCCAGCAACGTGAAGACCGGGTAATGATAGGTAATGGAGATTTGAAAAAATGATCACATGCAAGAAATAGAGGGCTCTAAATCCTAGAGAGATAGATTTTGAAAATCTTTGAAGAAGCATACATTGTTTGCATTCAGATCCTAAATTAAGGAGAGTTGTATTTAGACCTAAGTCTATGTGAGCATGAAAATATCTCCTCAATATAGTCCTACCAAACCATGCCTAAGCTATATGCAATCAATGTCAGCTAGGTCAGAATCTAGGCTCCTAGGTTCGCATGATATCAAAAGTAAAGAGCTGACATTTTGTGAACAAAATTTCGATGATTGAACTAAGTCAAGCACTACTTTGACCAGACGAGGACAGGTCCCATCACGGTCGCCAAACCTGTTCTCGTCGCGAAATTTTTCCCTCGTCTTCCCTTCCTCGCGGAAGAGAAAAAGAGGAAACGCTTTCGCGCTTCAAACTTGACCGGATTTTGGAAATTGTTTTGAAATACTCGCCTCCGTTTTGAAAATTGCGGGAAAATCCATGGGATGGGGCTCGACCTGTCGGTACGAGGTTCGACCGTTCCTGCCGCCTTTAACAGGGGTAATCGAACCAAGGACCAAAATTGTGCTTGACTTAGTAAGATCATCGAAATTATGTTCTATCCTAAATGCACAAAGAATTCAGGCATGTGCTATGAGAATTTTGTAAAATGCATCTTGGAAAAACATGATGTATGCTTGGAAAATATTTGGAGTTGAAAAGAATCTCTCAGGAAAGAGTTCAATTTCTCAGGAAACTCATATAAAAAGGGTTTTTGAAAACATGAGAAAGCTTATAAAGATGTGATAAAATCAGGAATAGTTGAAAATCCTGGGAAAATGGGAGTGATTCTTGAGAAAAGATGAACCTTTTGAAAAGGGAAACACTTCTTAGGAAAACTTGGACTTTGAGAGTTTTCTTAGGAAAATGATGGAAGATTTATAGGAAAACTCATTGGAGAAGGAAATTCAAAACTTGGGGAATCGAAATCCTGGGAATTTTACCTTTTGAAATACTTGGAAATCGATTTTGGATCTTGGAGAAAGATTGGAAAACTCTTTTGAATCTCTTAAGAAAATATCATTTTCCAGGGAAAACTGTGGAGAAACTTGTCTTTGGAAAACCGATTTTGAAAAATCCTTAGAATTTTTTGAGAAATCGATTTCTTGAGAATGAAGTTTTCTTGAGAAAATCTTGAGAAAATCAATGATTTCATGATGCAAATGACATGAGTGAATGAATGCACTTTGAGAAGATTTTCTGAGGAATTGGTTGGAAAATGTGCATTAAGTCCAAATAAATCCTTTACATATTCTGACTGTGGCCATGAATATGTTCAGAACTTAGTTGATTTGATGCACATGATTTTGAAAACTTCAGAAATATGATGTGCATTTTAAGATAGCCTAAGAGTGTAGGCTCAATGTGACTAGTAGAAAGATGACGGATCTGGGTCTCGTCCATATTCCGACTAGGGCCGTAAATATGGATCCCACCGAGTCCGTCAACTCCCTAAGAGTTGGTGCACGTGCCATTCGTGAACATCCATAGTGCTTTTGAAATAAGATATATGCATCACATAAGCAGGATATTTGCATAAATTCAAACTATATGATATGCATCCTAGTCTAAGCAGGAAATTAACTCTCTTATTCCAAAATTTACATTATTACTTCACTAAATAAAGGAAATAAAAGAAATTTGCAGACTTCAGCTCCTTCTTTTGAATGTCCCTGCCAAACTTGAAATAAGGTTAGCTCAAATATGTGGGTTTTTCCAAGATTTTCCAATAATATTATGAAATTATTAGACTTAATTGGATATAAACCCTATTCTCATGCTTCCTTGATATTTTGAAATGATGAAAATGCTAGAAATTCAGTAGAAAACAATTTGAAATTCGGAATTGAGGTTAAAATGACCAAAATACCCCTAAAATTAAAGTTACACCTTTAAAATCAGGGTTCTTTGAAGGAAAACTAGGTAAAATCGAGATTTCGAAATTCAAATTGAATCCAATGATGATAAAATTCAGTATGAGGCATGATGACATGCTGCTAAACCCATTATGACTGTAAAATCAGAATTTGACATTTTGAAATTTAGCCAAAATAGCGAATTTCGCTTGTTTTTCGCTTGGATCTGGGTCCTGCGGGACCCTGTTTTGGTATTATGGCTAATCCGAACCTCAAATGGATTCCAAATTGCACCAAATTCGGTATGAAGCATCTACTTACTCTGATAAACAACCTAGAATGCTAAAAATCATGAAATGATGTGATTTAAATGCTAAAATTTAAAGAAAGTCTTAAAATGGTGGATTTTGCCTATGGATCCGAACCAAATGCAATGCCTAATATGATAATGCAAGATTTACACCATGTAAACTTCTGATATTTTGCAGACTGCTAAAAGACCCAAAATGAAACATTTTTGGTTTTTACAGTCTCGGGATTTGAGCCATGGCGAGTTCAATAACAGGGATTTAGTTCTGACAGAGGTAAAAATCACCCTAATCTGATGTAAAATGCTAAAAAAATATAAAACAGCCATGGAAATTTATGCAATTAATCAGAGCTATGCAAGACACCTACATGAACAACTTTCATGTTTATGACTTCGGCATTTGATCAACGGAAACACAGATAAAAATATAACTATTCCTGCCTAAACTAACAGAACAGACAAATGTAGCAAAACAGAGGACTGACAAGAAAAATCCGAATCAAGGGTCAACACGGTTCTAAAAATTACAGTCTTTCAGATGCAAACAGAGGACATCTCGGACACCACTTTCACTTTTTACAGTTTTGGATTTGGAGCAACACACAAAGATAAACCATCACCCTAAGTCGATCCAATATCTCAGAGGCCCAAATTAGGCTCTGACACGTGTCCCGAACTCTCTGATTTTTGTCAGATATAAAAAAAATTATAAAAATCTGAAAAAATCATATTAAAAACTATACATTCTCCCGCGTTCATAACATTTTTCGGATTGAAAATCGGATCTCCCATGAGGGATATCTCGATTTTAGAAGTCGGAAAATGATTTTCAAAACGTATCCCGGGTAACAAAACCCGACTTGCCATTTTGAATGTTTACCACAGTAAACAAATTCAAATGGCTCCGAATTTTTGGAAAAATTGTAGGGACACCTAAGGGCGCATTACGTGAATTGTTTGGGATTTTTAATAAAAAACAAATGCATGAAATGACGTGTGGACTGACTGACAAAAACAGAGACCTACTGAAAATAAGCAGAATTGAAATAAAGGCTAAATTAATCCTAATTAATTCATGAAATATGCTAAATGAATGAAATAAAATGCAAATTAAACCTAGCTAACTATATGAATGTTAAAAATCATCAAGGAAGCATAACAAAACATTTTTATATATGTCGTTTTATGAGAATAGCTCAATCCATCCCTCGGATGAGCTCTTTCTTCAAACGACTCCCGATTCGGATTATAGAATCACATCAAGGGGAAAAGAAGTGCACCTTGTTTCGTTACGCAGCGTAGGAGCTCTTGAAAGGGGCGGCTATCACGAACTTCCTTCGTTCTTCACTCCGGGCTTCAGATGGTTCACAAAAATCGACCTCTGTTGGAATCGAATTGGCCACAGCACGAGCTCTACTCCACCTTCTTCAATGCGCCAAAG
The DNA here is from genome assembly GCF_984573655.1 of Nuphar pumila. Classification (NCBI taxonomy): domain Eukaryota; kingdom Viridiplantae; phylum Streptophyta; class Magnoliopsida; order Nymphaeales; family Nymphaeaceae; genus Nuphar; species Nuphar pumila. Next base: position 29,028,414 of record NC_143262.1, on the reverse strand, counting down.
GGGGCATGATTTCCACAGTTCAAAATATGATTTTAGGAAGGCTAGGTCAGATTTTCCAAGTTCACCAGAGCTAAAAAAAAAATCCTTTAGGCTGGGCGTGAACCCTTGTTTTTATAAATTTTCTGAAAATTTTTGAAATTCAAACAGGCTCGATCTGAGCCCTCCATGTGGCGCCATCTCAGGGGGTGCCATCTGAGGGGTTTGAAATTCGAATTTGTCTTTTGCAAGGAGCCCTCAGGTGGCGCCACCTCAAAAGGTGTTTTAATTTTTGAGAAAAATAAAAAAATGGAAATTTTGTGGGTGAGACACCTCAGCAGGGGGGATTTGGAATTTTTCAAAAGTTTGCTTGATTCTCTCTGCAGGGAACTCCCAGAAGGCGCCACCTCAGAGGGTGCTCTCTTGGAGTTTGAATTTCAAATTCACTTTTTGTAGGGAGTCCTCAGGTGGCGCCACCTCATGGTGGGCTACCTTTTTTAAAAATAAAATAAAAAATAAAAAAAATGAATCCAAGTGGAGTCCTGGAATGGTGCCACCTCAAAAGGTGTTTGACACATGTCAGAAGGACAAAGCAGTGGGCTCAGAAGGCGCCACCTCAGAGGAATTTGAATTTTGCTTTTTCTGGTGAAAGAGGATCTAGACACGTGGCAGTCCAGGATGGTTCCAAGTGTCAGCCTGCTGGAGTGGTTCTTCAGATGGCGCCACCTCAGAGGAGACTTCGAATTTCAAATGGAGGTTGGCCCTGGAGGAATGGAGGATGGACATGTGGCGCCACCTCAGGGTGGCTCCTACAATGCCATGTGGCAAGAGGGAGGAAAAGGAGGGAAAGGACATGTGGCGCCACCTCAGGCCATCTGGAAAAATCAGAGCTCAGGATTTTCGCCACCTAGTGCCTTGTTTGAATTTTGAATGGTTTGCTTTTTCTGAAGAAAGCGAGGAGTGACATGTGTCTCCTACTTCTCTGAAAGAAGTAGGGAGAAGACATGTGTCCTCTACTTTTTCTGAAAGAAGCAGAGAATGACACGTGGCAGAGGGGAGAGAAGGTGGGCCAGGCCATGTGGCGCCATCTCAGACAACCTGGAAAAGGTAGAATTTCAGGATTTGCACCACCTATGAGGAGTTTTGAACTTTTGAATTCTAGTTTTTCTGAAGAAAGCAGAAAACGACACATGGCGTCTACTTTTTCTGAGGAAATGAGAGCTTGCCACGTGTCCTCTGCAGGAGACACTCCAGATGGCGCCACCTCAGAGGAGACAAGCCTACCTTTTCTGTAGGAATTTAGGAGTGACACATGTCTCCTACTTTTTTGAGAAAAGTAGGGAGAGACATGTGTCAGGCTACTTTTCTAGAAGGAGGGAGAGGTTGACACGTGTCCTCTGCAGGAGACACACTTCAAGTGGCGCCACCTCAGAGGAGACAAGCTCCACTTTTTCTAGACAGGACAACCTATGACACTTGGCATCCCTTGGTAGTCTTGGAATGACACATGGCGCAGGATGGATAGGGTGACACATGGCAGATAAAATGGGATGACATGTGGCGGCTTCTTAAGGTAGCCCCACACTGACACTTGGCCTGGAAATGGGAGGAGAGAGAAATGACAAGTGGCACCAATCCAAGGGACAAGGCTCCTATATTTTTGGGTTTTTTCAAAATTCAAATTTTTTAAAAGAAAAGCTTGTGTGACACCACCTCAGTGTGGGTCCCACATTGCTTCTTTATTGAAATAAGGATAAAACCACAACTTCTTTTTGGAATTTTCATAAAATCTGGACTAATGGGCAAAATAGGAATTTTGGAAAGAGTTGGCCCTTGTAGGGCGATTTTGTAAAAGGAAGATATTTGAAATTTGTCAAAAACAGCAAAATCTGAGGTGAAGTGACTGAAATCCACATTAAAAACTATCCAGATCGTTTTCCTGAGAAAATATTTTGAAATTCAGAGTCCTGGGGATAAAATGGGAAAAATTGATAATTTTGAAGACCCAGGGTTTTGAAATCAATTTTGAAAAGAGTTGAAATTCTAATCTGGATTGAAAATTTTGAAATCAAGAGTTCTGGACCTCGAAATGACATGCTGTGCAGTGCAGTGATTTGAAATGCTCATGCAATGATATGCAATGTCATGTCTTATGAAATGTAATCTTGAATCAAGACTTGGAGATGTCTGTCTCCTGTCAGGAGTAAAATTTTGAACATCTGAGCTAAAAATAGAGAAATTTTGAGAGTTGCAGATGAAAATTAGACTTTTGCAAGGTCCGAGCTCAGAAAATGACCATTTTGCCCTTCGGCGATTTCAAAAAGGCTGGATGATGATGCTTGGTGAGGATGTCGGGGAGGTGAGTGAAAATTTGGGGTGTTTACACTTCTTTGCCACTAAGCTCGGCTTACAACCAGCTTAGCAGCAAAGAGGGGCATCTGTGAACACCCCAAATTTTCCACAAAAATCCAAAAATTCCTTCTTTGCCCCTGACCTCCGTCATCTGAATAATTGGGTCAATTTTTAACAAAATTCTATTCATTTCTTGGATTCACTGAAATCCAGACTCAATTTTCTTTCTGACCCAAATTCTGATCCAAATCGGATATCCGGATCCAATTCTGGTCCCGGATCTCTTATTGTTCGAAAAATTCAATTCTTGAATTTTATCGGATGTTTTTGTCTAGATCCAATCATAATCTGAGATTCAAACCCAATCTAAGATCCAAATCCATTTTTTTAGGTGCATATTCTAAAATAAATCCTGCATTTTCATAAAAACCTCATTTTAGAAAAGTCTTAAAGTTCTAAAAGCAGAGTTTTTTTTTATAAATACTTCAAAAACCTCAGTCGGATCTCGTTTCCCTCAAAACCGCTCTTTTGTAAATATTTCTCAAAGAAAATCTAAAAATAGTTTTTAATCTCTCATTTTCCTTAGTCCTAGAGTTTTTATTTTCAAAAACACAAAAAATGTAGAAGATTTCAAGAAAAGAACAAAAAAATAGGAAAATAAAAAAGAAAATACAAAAAAAATAAAGCTCTTAAAAACCACCTTTTTAAAAAATCGTCCTTTTGAAAAAACCTCGTTTTGGAAATTCCGATAAAATTGAAGGGTGTGGAAAAACCCTAAATCGATTTTTCTCAAGAGAGGTCTCTCCCGCTTTCTCTCATATGCTTACCTTCTCGCAGGCCCTCTCGATCCTCCATCGCCCGCCCTCTTCCTCCTCCGCTCATCTCCAACCAAATCGTCTTCCAGAATCTCCCTTTTTCTCTTTAAAAAGGAACGCAGGAGAAGCACTCCTCAACCGTCTTCACCCCCGCACCCCTCGTTTCTTTCCTTTTCCTCTCAATCCGTTTTCACCACAGCATCACCCTTCTCTTCTGAACAATCCATTACGCTTACCTTCACCCCCTTCACTTCTTCTTCTTCTTCATTTCCTTTTCCCTATCTCCTCTCGGTTTCTTCTCTTCCACTCTCTTGGTGAAAATACGATCGAGCCTGCGGTAGTGCACAAAGGAAGACCTCTCCTCCTTCAATCAAAGCAGAGGATCCGGTAAGAATCTCTCCTTTTCTTTCCTTTGTTTGGATCCTGTTTCGGATCATATTTTGCTTTTTAATATTTTTCTTCTTGTTTTACTTTTATTTGGATTTTTATCTATTTTTCTGATTCCCATTTTGGTTCCGGTTCATTTTGATTCCTAATTGACGGTCTCCGGTTAATTTCCTGTTTATCCTCTGTCGTTTTTTTTTTCTTTTGTTCATCGTATATGATTTCTCAATTTTCCCAGAATCTCTGGTTTATATTCCATTTACTGTCTTACGTTGTGCATCATGTTGTCTGTAGCTAAACCAACGTTAGATTTCATTTTTTTTATCTGTTGGAAGGTGATAGCCAAATGTCTTTTCATCATCCCTTTTTCACCTAGCTTTAGCTTAACGAAACATAATTCAGAGTGAGAGCTCTTGATGGATTGCCAAAAGATACAAAAGATCGTGTCATTAGACTCTGTGGCACAAGAAATAATATGAATTAGATCGTTGTTCTCCTTTCTTTTCCTGCATCTCTTCTTCTTCTTCTCTACATTTCTTTATTGCCTCTTATGTCAATTCTAGCGTCTGTCAATGCCAACATCCAATAAGAGTGAAAGAGAAGAAACTTTACCAGATACCATCTTGATCAGTATCTCTGGCGATGATACATTGGTTTTTAGCATGTTCAAGGAACCGACTGCTCTTATATTTAGTTAGTTTCTGCAAAACAAGTATTTCTGTGTATGCTATTACTGACAATTTGACAACTCAAGGTTGTTGGGCTATGCTGAAAGTTCCAGATCTGCTTAAGGTTAAGTGATCTCATATGATGATGCTGTTAAACTGTTTGACCTACTCATAATCTGTGCTTAATCTATATTGGCAGCAACCTAGTCACGACTAGGAGGTAAATTTTCTTGTTCTCATAGATCCTATTCCTAGGAATCTATGCATTAGCTTTACTTATAAGTTAGTTATTTTCGGTCGTTAGTAGCCAGTTTTGTTATGTATTGAACTCTCATTTGTTCTAACGTTTCCAGGTTGAAGAACCTGTATTCAAACTGTGAGGAAGCTCAGTGGCCATTGTATGCAATGAATAATCACGATAAGAATCTTGATCTGAGAAACAATCCCAAGAGTGTTGGGTACCAAGCACAGCGCACTCTGAAGCATATGCTGATGTTGGAATCTTTTTAAAATAATTTCTGCAATCTACTATTCTAAAGGCCACATCCTGTTGCTCATCGCAAGGTAGGATTAAATGAACATTTCTTGCTAAATAAAGGGTTGAGATACCATGATCTCCATGTTTTCTTTCTTTTCTTGGTTATGTATTTTCATTGGCAGATGACTATGCAGGTTTTGTTTTAGGTGCTCTATGTACAAGCTTATCCAGGTTTTGAGTAGTGTCTGATATTTGAAATTCGTTTGCTACTTTTATATGCAGAAATTACTGAAATAGTTGGATCCTTCCAGCTTGTCAAGAGCATTGGTGGCCTGTTCCACCTGTGCTTATACATTGTTTATATCATATTCAGCTCCCATCTTGTTTGCAGAACATTTCATTCCATCGCTGGGGTCATCTTTGCATCAGAAGAAGTCCGAACCTTGGTGGGAGGTTGTTATGATGCTCGAGAGGTTTAAACTTCATGTACAGCTTGGGATGCTAACCTCAATTGCTGATGACTATCTGAGATTGAAGAAATGGCCACCATGCAAAATAATTTCTGATGAATGTGTTTTTCATACCCATTGATAGTTCCTGTAATTTATTTCTTATGCAGCTTCATTTTTTTTCTGCAAAATTCTGATCATCGAATATTAGATCCTCTTTTGAGTCGTTAGCATCTAAATTTCATCTTATGATATTTTCTGAAAATCTGGAGATTCGTGGGAATGTTAAAAGGGGAAGTAAGCTCCACTAGAAGGGCTGGCGGCAGACCTGTGTAAGGTTCAGCTCGTGGATAGAAACTTGCGAGAAATGATTTGGGGACTTAAAAGATGGCGTGGCTGGGCTTGATCGAATACCAGAGGAAGCCTATATATATGTTGTTTGCTGTCAGCAATCATAGGGCATTCGTGGTGAATGTGATTGGAATTTACTTAAGCAAAAAGATTGAATTAGCTCAAATATGTTAACAGTTCAGTTTTTACTATTCATGAAGATCATGGTTCTGTGATATTGACACCTCTTAGACACTATCACCGCCACACACCTCACCTTCAATCTTTATATCATTTGTCAAATTGCATCATGCATGTTTATCACAACACTTAGCACTTTCCTCACCACCTAACTCCTGTTAGGCACCCCTCCCACCATGTATAGAATAACTGAGTTAGAAGCACCTACAACCTTCACTACATTCCATCCATACACATGCACCTTGCTGCACACTGTCATCCACCTGCCTATTTCTGCAAACTGTCATTGCTTACATTCATTTTATTTTCAACAACCTCATCTACATTCTTCATTTGCATGTAGTAGCATCACCACCCCTGTCATACACTGTGCACAATGTTGTCTGATTCCAGCACCAGCCACAGTCATGACTGCTACAACACCCACAATTGCTCCCCTTCCTACGGTGGCTGTGCCCAAAGCTTTTCAATATCAACAGCCTTCTGCAAGTGGTCCTGTCTATCTCCACAGCCGTTTGCCCCCCAACCCTTAGCATCAGCTGTACTATTAACAACTACCCTTCACTGCATAATAATATAACCTTCCACTTCGTAGCCATCATGCAATATCCAGTCATTCTTTCCCTACACTTACATCTCTTGCCATAGTTCCCAACTCCAGTTACTTGCATTATTCATTCTCACTGCATCTTTTTATATCCCTTCATTTAGCATATGTATTTTATCTAGAATACCCCTCTTCACTAACATAAGCATGTCACGTAGGGAAGGTCTATGGAATTTTTCCTTTTATGAGCATATCACATATATATATATTTATATATTTGAGCATTTCATTTAGCATATATACTCCTTATTTAACATGGGCATTTTAGCATAAACATAGCATTTTCCATTCTCCTCTATATTTTGTAAATTCCACATTTGGCTAACCCTGTTTTGCAGGAGTTCTGGAAAATTTTGATTTACCTCTTGGATTAGGATTTTATCATTTCAATTTCAATTTTTGTAATAATCAGATATTAATGAGAATCTTATCTTTTCATGCATAGATTAGAATGTATGAGCATATAAATTATCTGTTTCATATCTTTTTCATCTTATTTCCCAAGAATTCACAAATGGGCACACGAATGGCACATACACCATTTTATAAAAGGTGATTAATCCTAAGTTGATTTACATCAATGGACATAGTCAGGATGTGAACAAGACTTAGGATTTTCATCTTATATGGAATAACACTGGATCCACACTCGATCATTTTCAAAATTCATCATATTTTCTTTAAATATTTTCCTCTTTTATCAGGGTTTAGTTTAAAATTAATTCAATACATATATCAATGGCCATAGTCAGGATATATTGAGAGTTGATTTCATTTTAAACTCTATAAAAGCACCAAAATATGTTTTATTCTTTATCTGAATTTAAATATGATTATTTTATAATACATTCAATGACCATAGTCAGGGATGTATTATACCTTCAATCTTATTTACATTCATTTAAAGAATGAAATATGATTTTCAAATCCAATTTCACATTCTTTAAATTCATTCATCATTTAGGATAGAATTGCATCATATTTTCAAACATTCTTTTTTCAAAAATCCAAGTGGTTTTGAGTATCTTCTTAAAATCAATCCTTATTTGTAGGTTCAAATTCAAATTCTATCTCATTTTCAAGATTCAAAATTCGATTTCAAAGTTCCAATTAACTTTGAAATTTCAAATTCATGTTGTATTCAAAACGTCAATTTCCAAATCAAAATTCAAACTTCAAAGTTCAATTTAAACTTTGAAGTTTCTCATTCATCTTCTGATTCAAAATCAAGTTTATTTTCTTATCGTCAAATCCAAAATCCAAGTTTGAGATTGATTCTGAATCTCAAAATTTGACTCTTCCTAAATTTTAAATTCAATCTGGGTTTTCAAAACCCAGACCCATCTTCAAAAGTCTCATTTTGGACTTTCAAAATCCAAATCTAAAGTTAGAACCCAATCCCAACTTGGATCCAGATTTCCAAATGCAATCTCCACTTTTGGATCTCAGATCTTAGATCCAGAATCCAATTTCATCTCAGATTCTAGATCTTAGATCCAAAATCCATTTTAGGGTCCAGAATCCAACTCCATCTTGGATCTCAAACTTCAGATCCAAATTCCATTTAGGATTCAGAATTCAATTCCATCTCGGATCTCAGACCTCAGATCCAAATTCCATCCTAGATTTCGGATCCAATTCTATCTTGGATCTCAGATTTTAGATCCAATTTCCAGTTAGGATTCTAGGTCCAGAATTCAACTTCATCATGGATCTCAGATTTTAGATCAAATTCCCATTTAGGGTTCTAGATCCAGAATTCAATTACATATTGGATCTCAGACTTCAGATCCAATTCTATTTAGTGTCATAGAATTCAACTTCATCTTGGATCTCAGACTTCAGATCCAAAACCATTTAGGATGCCAGATTTCAAATCCAAATCTATCTTTGATTCTAAGAAACCAAAATCCACTTTCAAAACACATCTGGCCTTCTTGAAACCAATTCTATCTTCAAACTCAATTCAGATTTCTCAAATCTCATTATGATCTCAAATTTCAAATATAGAATTCAATTCCATTCCAAAATTTATCTCCTCTCCTAAATCTAGATTCAAAAATCCAAATTCTGACTTTGAAATTTCCTTTCCTTTGCTTTTATCTCAACTTCAAATCATTCTTCTCAAAGTCCAGATTTATCTTCCCAAAACTCTGATTATTTCAAAAGACTTAGAACTTTAAATCTCAAGTTCTAAGTTAGAAACCATTTCTTCACTCTATTATCAAATTCATCTAAAAAATACTTGGAGATTTTTCAAACCATCTTTCAAAAAGAGCATACATCCTTGCATTTGCACAAGCATGATTCTTTGTGCATTTAGATTTAGGATAAATTCTTATATAATTTTTTAGCGAAGCAAAAAGGCATAAATTCAATCCTTGGTTCAATTACCTTTGGTAAAGGCACCAGGAACGGTCGAACCTCGTACCAATGAGCGAATCCCGTCTTCCGATTTTCTCGCAAACATTTCAAAAAACGGAGGCGAGTAATCTTTTAAAATCTTTTCAAAATCAAGGTCAAGTGAGACCTTCACAGAAGAGTTTCTCTCTCTCTTCTTTCTTTTCTTTTCTCTTCTCTCTTCTTTTCTGTCTTTTATTTTCTCCTTTCAAAAGGGAAGAAATAGGGATTAGAAAGGAAAAGGGAAGGAAGAGAGAGAATACCTAGAGAGGAAAAATTTTGCGATGACCACAGGTTGTTCCGAAGGCAGGCGACATTTTTTACGAGAGGTTCTTGAAGTTAGACCCACCGACTTTTGCGAGGAAGGCCGACTCAGAGGCAGTAGAGAGGTGGGTCGAGGAGATGGAGCAGGCATTCGACGTCCTACTATCCCCGAGGACAAGAAGACACCATTTGGGACATACCATCTGAAGGGCGATGCAAAGAAGTGGTGGAACACCTTACGAAGGGTGAAGTTCATCGACATGCACGTGATTCCTTAGGTGGTGTTCATAGAGGAGTTTCTAGATGCATACTTTTCTTCTTACACCAAGGAGTAGATGCAGCAGAAGTTCCTCGACTTGACTCAGAAGACCATGAGTCTGGTGGACTAAACCACTAGATTCTGGAGCCTAAAAAGGTACTGCCCGAATCTCTTCAAGAATGAGAAGGTGTTGGCGATGAAGTATATATGCGGGTTGAAGGACAAACTGCAGACTCGTGTGCTGATGAGCCGACCTACTACCCTGATCGATGTGATAGAGTCTGCCACAGTCCTGACAGAGGACTGGAAGAGGTACAGGACCACATTTCAGAAGGGAGGTGGCAACGAAGGTGGTTCTTTGGGCGGGACGAGGAAGAACCCACCTGCAGGCGGAAAGGTGTAAGGTGGCAAGAAGCAACAGACCCATGATGGGCGACAGTAGGGTGCACAGCAGGGTCAACCCCAACAACAGAGGCAACAGGAAAAGGCCCCACCAGTATGTCACAAGTGTGACAAGAGCCATCCAATGGGTTTTTGCCCGATGTTCAAGGGGGTCTGCTATCAGTACCAGCAACCAGGGCACATCGCTCTATTCTGTCTGAACAAGCCATCAACTTAGGAGGGGAAAGGCTCCGCCAGTATGTCGGAAGTGCGGCAAGAGCATCCACTGGGTTTTTGTTCGATGTTCAAGGGGGTCTGCTATCAATGCCAGCAACCAGAGCACATTGCTCCATTTTATCCAAACAAGCCAGCAGCTCAAGGTGGCAAGAAGCAGAGGACCCGTGATGGGCGCGCAGCAGGGCGCATAGCAGGGTCGACTTCAGCAGCAGGGAAAGGCCTCCAGTATGTCACAAATGCGGCAAAAGCCATCCACTGGGTTTTTATCCGATGTTTAAGAGGGTCTGCTATCAATGCCACCAACCAGGGCACATTGCTCCATTTTGTCCGAACAAGCTAGTAGCTTAGGGAGGACAGCAACAGTAGCAACCACCACAACAACAACAACAAAGGCCTCAACTGCAACAAAGTCAGCGCAGGAGCAATGAGCGAGCCTACATGACTACAACAACTACTCAGGGCGATCCGACTAACCTGATCGAAGGTATCTTCTTAGTCACTGATCGCTTTGCTTGCATGATGTTTGATTCGGGTGTGACCCATATCTTTATTTATGCTTTATTTGCGAAATTGCTCGAGTTAGTTCCTTCTAGCCATGGAGAAGCTCTTAATGTGATGTCACTGATGGGTGCATCTTCTTCCTACGGGAATTATTTTCTGGCAGTTCGTATTGTCATCGAGGAGCATGAGTTGTCTGCCGACTTAGTCATACTAGATATGACATTCTACGATGTCATTCTGGGTATGAGCTGGTTATCCAGACATATTGCTACCCTCCAGTGTCGGGGCAAGAAAGTTATCTTGGAGCGTCCTGATTTGCCCGCGTTGTCTTTTCATTTGACCAGAATGACAAGCGAAGTGAAGATTGTTTCCGCATTGAAGATTTTCAAGTACCACAAGCAGGATTACATGGTGTTTTTAGCCAGTGTGTCCGCACAAGACAACTAGGCCACACCCTTGGAGCGGTTAGATGATGTTTGTGAGTTCCTAGATGTCTTTTTTGAGGATTAATTAGGTTTGCCACCACATCAAGAGATTGAGTTCTCTGTCGAACTAGTGCCTGGTACGACACCAGTTTCTTGAGCTTCGTATCGCATGGCATCTACTGAGCTCATGGAGCTGAAGAAGCAATTGCAGGAGCTTCTTGACAAAGGTTTTATCAAGCCGAGTGTATCCCCTTGGAGTGCACCAGTACTCTTTGTCAAGAGGAAGTATGGTTCAATGCAACTTTGTATCGACTACCGTATGCTAAACCAAGTGACGGTGAAGAACAAGTACCTATTGCCTAGGATCAATGATTTGTTCAATCAACTGATGAAGGCAAAGGTGTTCCCAAAGATCGACCTTCGTTCTGTGTACCATTAGTTGAGAATCAAGATGGAGGATATTTCGAAGACAACATTCATGTCCAGATATGGGCATTATGAGTTTCTGGTGATGTTCTTTGGTCTCACCAATGCCCCTGCAGTGTTTATGGACTTGATGAATCTGGTTTTCAGTTTATGGTTGGATTTGTTTGTCATCGTGTTCATCGATGATATTCTTATCTACTTGGAGAGTGTGGAAGAACACCAAGAGCATCTACGGATCATATTATAAACACTGAGAGAACATCATCTCTATGCTAAGTTCTCAAAGTGCAAGTTTTGGATTGATAAGGTGATGTTTCTGGGTCATGTGATATCCGAGAGGGGCGTGGAGGTTGATTCAGCCAAGGTAGAGGCCGTTTTGTCATGGGTGCAGCCGAAAACGTTGACGGACATCAGGAGTTTCTTAGGATTGGTGGGTTACTACCATCGATTCATTCAAGACTTCTTATTTATAGCTGCCCTTATCACTCAATTGTTGTAAAAAGGAGTAAAGTTTGAGTGGTCACTTCGATGTGAGGACAGTTTTCAGAAGCTAAAGAAAAGGCTGACTATGACACCCATTTTGACTTTGCCTTTTGGGATGGGTGGTTTTGTTGTGTACAACGATGCTTCGGAGACCGGACTTGTAACGCCCCAAAATCGTGGACTTGAAACCTTTTATGAAAAAGGTTGAAAGCTTTGAAATTGATTATTTATCAAAGTTCAAAACTAGAGTTCAACGGAAAATCATATTTAAAATAGCAAGTCCCTAGACTTTGGGCGCATTACAACACAAATGCAATCTTCCCCTTATAAACCGATTTGCAACTCTAGATTACTAAAACTATATTACCAAAACGTGGTTCTTCTTTTCATTTCAATAAAATATATATTTGGTATCAGAGAAACAGGGAAAGCGGTAACCCTTAATCATCCAACATCTACATCGCACTGTGACTATTATTATTTTTCTTAAATTATTATGCATTTATTTTAATTAAAGAATGTGTTTTTTTTTAGATGTCGTTTAATGAACTAATCAAATCTATAAATGCATTAACCGGAGCAGTTAAGGAACTCCAAGCGATGGTCCAGAACTTGGATCATAAGGTTAATAGGTTGGTTTGCACGAGCACCAATCTAGAGCGAGGTGTTAACTCTCATGTTTTGTCTAATCCAATGTGCCTTCAGAACCCCGATGATTGTAATTTTTGTGGAAAGGTGGGTCATTCTGCTGAAGAATGCCACTTTAATCAACATCGCGACAAAAAGTCTGCCAAAGATAGTGCTGATAACAAGCATCGACCTGCTAAAAGACAGAAACAAGGTGGAGGAAATGAGCCTCAACGACCATTAAACCCAAAATGTTTGAGATGCGATCGTGTTCATCATGGACAATCATGTCCCCGAGACTCTGGTGGTTGTTTTTATTGTGGCGAAATAGGCCACTTTATCCATGATTGCTGCAAGAAGAAGGTCGATGACCTCCCGCGAGTGGGCGATATACCACAACCTCCTCAGCAACAGCAACAAGAACAACTCAAGCAGTAACCTATGTCTACTCTCTTATGACAAAACACATAGAAAACATCGAATAGATACTTTGATAGTCTTAGTTTAAAACTTTTTGTGTATTTTGTTAGGTATTTTTGCTAAGTAAAAGCTTATCGATGAAATTACATATGACTTTGGTGTCTCTGGGATCTTAATGATTATGATGCTCATGCAGGTGATGAATAGGTACAACAGTGATGCGACGACACACGGTGGAGGCTTGGGGACCCACACTTAGCTGCAGATCCTGCTTCTGTTTGGTTTTGAGTTTTGAGGGGATGTTCTCCCTATTTTTGAGAGACTGACAGACCTGTAGTACTTTTCCTCAATTTGTAACTTTAAACTAATGGGTTGTATACCCCTTTAAACTTGAGATTTGTACCCTTCCTTAGTATGGTAGACATGTATGCTTTACTTACCTGTGGTCCGCTCAGACTTGCGGCCTTGTTACCTAGCTACTCTTTTCCCTTGCTTTCCGCTATTTATCGTAAAACCATTTAAAAAAAAAAAATCTATAGAAATTCAAAGGTTTTTCCAAGGTCGGGGTTTGGGGCACCACAGGACTGGGCTGTATCTTTATGCAGCATGAAAAGGTCATAGCATATGCTTCTCGATAGTTGAAGGTGCATGAGAAGAATTATTCCACGCATGACTTAGAGTTGGCGGCAGTGGTCTTCGCATTTAAGATTTGGCGTCACTACCTTTATGGAGAACAATTTGAGGTTATGTATGATCACAAGAGTCATAAGTACATATTCATTCAACGTGATTTAAATTTGAGGCGATGTAGGTGGTTGGAGTTCCTGAAGGACTACGATTTCTTCATTGCTTACCATCCCGGTAAGGCGAATGTGGTGGCAGTTGCGCTTAGTAGAAATGCGTCAGTCACAACGGCTAGCATGATTGGACGCAATTGGGATCTGGTTGAGTTTGTCAGATGGCAACCTCTTGCCGATGACTCCGAACGCATCCTTTGTGCTGAGATGCAGGCACGACCATAGATCATAGATCGGATCGAGGAGCTTCAGTCAGTTGATCCAGATTTTGAGAAGTTATGAGAGAGTGCCCAAAAGCAAGATGCATAGTTTCGCCAAGAGGAGGACAAAACCATCATGTTCGGAGACAGATGGTGGGTTCTAAACGCATTGCCGGAGGAGATGATGAGTGAAGCTCACAGGTCTAGATATTTCGTTCACCCTGGTTCCACCAAGATATTTAAAGATCTTCAGAGGACTTACTGGTGGAATGAGATGAAGCAGGACATCGCGAAGTTCGTATCCCGATGTCTCACTTGTCAGCAGGTGAAGATCGAGCACCAGAGACCTGGTGGACTTCTGCAACCACTTGAGATCTCAGAGTGGAAATGAGATGACATCTTGATGGATTTCATCGTAGAGTTGTCTAAGACACGACGACATCAAGATGCCATTTGGGTGATAGTGGATCGTTTAACGAAGAGTGCCCATTTTCTTTTAATCAGAATCAGTAAGAGTTTAAAGATCTTGGCCAATCTCTATGTGGATGAGATTGTTAGGCTTCACAGAGTGTCGTATTCAATAGTGTCAAATCGGAATTCGTGTTTCACATCTCAATTCTGGCACCAACTTTAAAAAGCTTTAGGTACTACATTGAAGTTTAGTACTGCGTTCCACCCACAGACGGATGGGCAGGTGAAGCGTATAATTCAAACACTCAAGGATATGTTAAGAGCATGTGCTTTGGATTGGGCAGATGATTGGGACAAGCATATAAAGCTTGCAGAGTTTTCATACAATAACAGTTTTCATGCGAGTATTGGCATGGCCTTGTATGAAGATTTGTACAGTCAACCATGTAGATCCCCTGTGTGCTGGGATGAGGTTGGAGTGAGAGCAGTGGAGTCTTCAAAGATCATCCAGCATTATGCGGACCAGGTGTGTTTAATCCGACAGAGGTTGATTGCAGTGCAGAGTAGGCAAAAGAGCTATGCCGATCAGCAGTGCAGAGAACTCAGTTTTGAGGTAGACGATCATGTGTTTGTTCAGATCTCGCCTATGAAGAGTGTCTTCAGGTTTGGGAAAAAGGGTATGCTGAGTCCTCGGTATATGGGGACCTTTAAGGTTCTTGGTTGAGTAGGGGAGACCGCATACTGAGTAGCACTCCCTCCTTAGTTTTTGCATATCCACGATATATTCCATGTCTCGATATTGAGAAAGTATGTACCTGACCCCTCAGATGTGATTCACTACAAGGTGATTGAGGTATAACCTGACTTGACTACAGAGGAAAGGCCAGTGGAGATTGTAGATCATCAAGAGAAGACAATGCGTAATAGGATGATTTCGTTCATGAAAGTGCATTGGCAACATCATGGGCTGGATGAGTTCACTTGAGAACCTGAGGTAGATATGCGTCAACACTACCCAAACTTATTTGGTACGTTCTAATTTTGAGGATGAAATTCTTTTAAGGGGGTAAGAATGTAATATCGCATATTTCGGTACTTAGTCATTTTATAATTTTGACAAAAATTTCGCTAAGTCTGGGAGAAAAATCATTTGAGGCTCGATTTTTAGACTAAAGTCTTTGAGTCTGGGCTTGGCCCAAGTCTCATCGACAAGGTCGAGGTGAGCAAAACAAAACATGAGAAAGAGTTTTAATTTTGATCTTTAAATTCAAGCAAAATTTGAGCGAAATTTGGGTTATTTTTGGGCAAAATTCAGAATTTGGTATTCATATAATATAGCGTTGGATGCATCTCAGAATTTTGAGCGCGATGATTTTTTACTTTTCTGAATTCGAGTCTCGGTTAGCCTAAAAATTGTGTTTTTTTGAAAATTGAGCAGTTTATCGAAATAAATCCGGAGTTGGATTGGATTGGAACCAAGACGTAAGATCCAAATTTTTATAGATTTGGGTTCTATTTAGGTCCTACTTAAATCTGGATTGGATCCAGGTCTTGATCCATTTTTGTTTTGGGTATGGGTTTGGTTCTGGATCCGGATTCAAATCCAAGCTCAACATTTTTCTAGCTTTAAATTCAGTATAAAGCCTTAATTTGAGTTTTATTATAGTCAAGAAGCCTTTGGGGTTAATTTAGTTATTTTTGGAAGTTTTTAGATAATTTTTATTAATTAATATTCAAAAATTAATTAATTAATTAAATAATACTAATTCTGAGTTTCTGTTTTTAGGCCAAGTAGGACTTCTTATAAGAGTCCTTACTCTTACTTATGAGTGGTTAAGAAAGAGTTTTAAAAGTTTTATAAAGTTAGAAAAACTACCAAATGTGGAAAAGTCAACATTTGGTAGAGTTTAAAAAAATTAGGAAACAAAAGAGAGGGAGTTCCACTTTTGGGGAACTCTTAGAGAGAGAGAGCTGGAGAAAAGGGAGGGGAGGGGGGTGTCACCCCCTCTCCCACCCATTACTTAAAAAAAGAGAGAGAGAGAGAGAAAGAGAAAGAGGGAAAAGAGGAGAGAGAGAGAGAGAAAGAGAGGAAGAAGAAGATGAAGAGGGTTCCTCTTATCCAACAACCCTTGTTCCACCATCATTCTTCTCTGTTTTTTGATATTTATCAAAGGTACGAGTCTCTTCTTTTGACTTATGTGAGAAATCAAATACCGTTTTGATTCTCATGCTTACCATGACCTAAATCCATGGTTAAGGAGTGAATCTATGTGTTCGCTCAAGTATACATGAATGAGGATCCATAGACCCTCTTTTATATGGGTATTTTCGGTCCCTTTCATATAAAAAATTTCTATGTATGGATTTTCTAAACAAAAACATAATTTTATTTCATGTTAAGTGAGCTTTTTAACACTTGTTTCATAGTGAATTTGATTCCTACGTGATTTCATATATGCATATGATATTAGATGCATGTCCAAGTGTTATGAATAGAAAAAATTTGTGTAAGCATGCATAATGTTGTTTTAAATCTGTAAACGCATGCATAAATGAATGTTGTCTATACTTATGAACATGTTTAGGGCAGCTCTACAAGGAAAGAAAAAAAAGACATATTTTTTTAATACAGTTTTGGGGTTACTGCTGGGCCAGCCGATCTGCAGTCGGCTGAGTCCCTGGAGCAGTCAACCCCAGCCGACTGGGTCGGCTGGGCTTAGTGGCTGACCCAACAGACTGGGTCACTGTTACGAAAAAAAATAAAAATATTTTTTCTTTTTGGTTGGTGGTTGTTCAGCCTGACAGCACACAAGCTCGGAATGGGGCCTGTGCATGGGTTGTCAGGCCCAGCCGACAGGGTCGGTTGGGCTAACTCGGCTAGCCCGACTGGTTAATGACCTGCCTGACCCAGTCCGGCCCTTGGGGCAGGATTGGGACAAGCCAGGTAGGGTGGGTCAGACCCGACCCAGCTAACCAGGGTCAGTTGGGCTTGCTGGTAACCCCAGGCGACTGGGTCGGCTGGGTGTGAACCCTGTAGAAAAAAGGAAACCCCAGCCAACTGACAGTTGTCTAGGTGCAGGCTAAATTATAGACCCAGCTGACTGTCAGTTGGCTTGGCATGGACCAAAATTCGATTATATATATATATATATATATATATATATATATATATATATATATATATATATATATATATGTGTGTGTGTGTGTGTGTGTGTGTGTGTGTTGCCCCTTGCAGATTTTGGACTTTTGCCATTATGAAGGTTTCAACTATGTGCATGCTAGAAAGAAATTTTCATATGCGTATGATTAACAAGTTTTGTGTGAGCAATATTCAAGGCAATGTTAACTACATGGATATTTTGTGAACGTGTACGAATATAAAATTTTAGATCGTGCTGCATGTATATAGTTGCACAAGTAGTCACACGTGTAAAGGGAGTCATGAATGAAAGCTTGCATGCGACATAATTATTTGAATTAAAACATGCATTCGCCATGAATAATTATAGCATGCAATTGACACGAATGTGTGAATCAGACGAAAGCATGCAAGGAATGAAAAGTTGTGAGTTCATGTACATGCATAACATTGTTTGAAGGACATCTTGAAAGGAGCATATATAAATGTGCATTGTGAAGCATTCAAAAGTAATGCATTGTGGTATGTTATTAATGGTTTTTGCATATGTTGCATCGATGATCTAAGTGAATCATCGCAGGATTGGAGAGCCTCGAGCATTGGTTGCTCATTCATTACTTATTTTTAAATGCATTACAAAAATTATATTTATTTTTATTTCATTGTGTTTTACACTGTTCTATGTGTTTCACAGGCGGGAGTCCCGTGATGGTTCTCGTAGGGGTTGATGTGAGCTTTTGCCCTTACTTTTGCATGTTGAATTGCAAAATTTAATAATTGCATTTAATAAAAAAACAATGAATAAGAACAGTGTAATATACGATCTGATATCTCCCATCGAAAGAATAAGCATCTTAGAGATTCAGTTTTGGGGGACCACGAGGATACAAATAGTTTGTGTGCTTATTTAGTACCCCTCAACCCGATATTAAGGTTCTTTCTCCTGACCATAGTTTTAAGAAGAGTCCGTCACTTTACTTGGGGGTGGTGTGTTCGACACAGTTGTTCTTTTGGTATTCCAAGAAAGTGACACTATTGGATGTGGAGGTTCTTAGTGTCTCAAAATTAGATATAGAGGTCTAATGTTGCGAAGGTGATTCGGTCGAGGACTAAATTTGGAACCCAGTAATAAAATTCAACTTGTGTGTTAAGTTACCCAGAGAACCCTACTTAACCTCGAGAAATTGTACCCGTTTGGTGTATCCATAGGCAACGATAATTAAAAAGAGGAACTTAAATTATATGCATTTAATAGGGACAAGTATATGAAAAGGAAAACTTTAATAAAAGATAATTAAGTGATCATGCATTGCACATAAATCATGAATAATTCTGCTATGCAATAGAACATGCATATTTTACCTGTTCCCTTAATTGTTACATGTTGGTTGATGCATGATGTTGAATTTCTAATGCATGTTACATGTCTTGCTTACTTAAATTGTGATCCCTGTTATTGATTAATGTTCTTTCATGCTTAATAAATGCTCTCTGCTGCATGAATGCTTAATTGAATTATGTGATTGTCATAATTGCATTTCTCTTAATTACTGCATGAAATCTTATCTGTATTCTTTATGCTCATTTATTTCATTAGATGAATTCGTATGCAGAATTCTTTAGATTTTTGACAGCCTCTATTTATGGTTTTTCACAGCTGCAGGAGACCAGTGAAGCGACTAGCTTCTGGGAGAGCTATGGGATTCACATTTTTGCTAGAAAGTTCACAGAGGGACATCGTGGCTCAGTCTTCTTTATTTTTTTCGTTTACATTTGATTCTCTATGCACTCTGAATTTCATTTATGCAGTTGTCTCGAGACTTATCCCTTTCTATTCAATAAAGGTTTGGTTTGGTATGGATGATAATTGTAAGTTCTATTATAGTTGGTTGTTTTATCCAATTGGGAGTGGAACTGTAAAGGCCTCGGGTTTCTGGGAAAATTTTTGCAATGGTTTAAAAAAAAAATCTGCATTTGCAAGTGGTACGAGTTGGGGTCGTTACAAAACCACTACCTTAGTTGGCTAACTTTACCTCCAAAGGAATGAAATGAACTAAAGTCTTGAACTTGAACCTTGGGTGTAGGAGTATCTATTAGCAACATCATGATAAAGGTTCTGGTTGTAATCTTTAGGAGTGACGCATTAATGGCCATGCGCCCGAATCCAGTTTCATGAGTGACTTCAGGAATAACTCAATTCCTTAAACTGCGGTCACGCAGTTATACCCACATATGTGAGCTTCTCCAAAAATGCATTGTTAACATCTTGCCTAGAAAGCTTTGAACCCATTCAGAGTTTTCACTCTTACTTTACTGGCAGCTACAACACCTTTCTAGAGTAATCAGGAGAAAAGATATAGATACATAGTATCACATTAATAAGGTGCTATCCAGTTCACTCTACAGCCTGTTATTACCTAATTGAACCTACTTTGTGGGATCTCCACTCAGATAGGTTGGGTTGCCACTGTAGATGAACTACTGATGGGTTTCAGTCTCATCCGCTCTCTGGATTTCAGGACTAATGTATTATCTAGTTCTTTCGTTAATGGATCAGCTGTGTTCTCTTTGGATCCCACATAGTTCACAACAACCACTAATGTGAACGAATGATGAAACACGAATGACACGTGCACCTTTCTAATAAGAGGTAAATAATTCTAAGTAAATGATTCACATTTATGGCCATAGTCAAAATATGAACAATACTTAGGATTTCTATCTTTTATGAAATAACACTTGATTATCATCATATTTTTCTGAAATATTTTTTTTTCTTCTTCCTTTATCAGAATTTAATAAGTGAATTAACTTAAAATATATTTGTGGCCATAGTCATAGATATATTAAAAGTTAATCTCATTTTAAATCCTATAAAAGCATAAAAATTTATTTTATTCTTTATTAGAATTTAAATATAGATTATATTATAATATGTTTGTGACCATAGTCATGAATGTATCATGATTTAATATTATTTCAATACTATTAAAGAATAAGATATGCTTTCAAACTCCAATCTTTAAATTCCTTCAAAGCATTCATCATTTAGGATAGAATTGCATTCTTTTTCAAATTATTTCAAATCATTTTTCAAATTCCAATTGATTTTTGAGATAAATTTTCAAATATAGTTATCATTTCCAAACCATTTTCAACTTTCATTTACCAATTCAAATTCATTTCTTATTCTCAGATTTCATCTTGTTTCAGATTCCAACTTTCAATTCTTATTTCTGAACTTCACATTTCTAAATTTCATTCTGGAATTCATTTCAAATTCAAGTGCTAAATTCAAAATTCTTTATTTCCTTTCGAAAATTATAAATTTTCGAATTCTCATTTTTCAAATTCAACTCTAAAGTTTACTTTAATTCTCAATTCAATTACGAAATCAAATATTTGAAATCTATCTCAAAAACCCATCTTAGAATTCAATTTCAAAAATCGATTTCCCATTCAATCTCAATCTCAAATCCTAAATTCATGGATTCTAAATTTTCATTTTTTATTCCAAAATTCTTATTTCAATTCCAAGTCTGAATTCAAATTCTATTTCCAAAGTTTATTTCTATGAATTTTCAACTTCTAATTTCATTCTTTGAATTGCAAATCCTATTTCAATTTCAGATTCTAAATTCAATTTCAATTTCCAAATTCATTTCCAAGTTCAAAATTCAATTTCAAAATCAATTCAATATTCCAATTTCAAAGTTCAGTTCAACTTTGAAATTCCATTCTGATTTCAAATTCTATTTCTAAATTCCAATTTCCAATTTCATTTCAAAGTTCAAATCTCAATTTCAGTATCAAATTCCAAATTCAATTCTTATTTTCAAGTTCCTTTTTCAAGATTTCACTTCAAGTTCCAAATTTCATCTTTTTCAAATCTTCCTTCTTCAATTCAAATTCTAATCTATTTCAATCTTTGATTATTTCAATCTCAGAATTTCAAATCTCAAATTCATTTCAAATTCCATGTTTAGATTCAAATTTCAGTTTTCCAAATCAAGTTTAACTTTTTAAACCATTTCTTCAAAAATGTTTTCAAACTTATTTCAAAATCACTTGGAAAAATCCCAAAATTTTTGAGGCATTTCTCAAAAGCATACATCTTTGCATTTTCGTAAGCACAATCATGATTCAATGTGCATTTTAGGATTTCAGAATAATCACTTAGACAAATTTGGGAAAGACAAAAGGCATTGATTCGATCCTTGGTTCAATTACCCCTGGTAAAGTCTTCAAGAACGGTTGAACCTCGTACCGACGAGAAAATCCCGTCTCTCCATTTTTTTCGCAAAATTTCAAAAATGAAGGCGAGTAAAATTTTAAATAACTTTTTCAAATAAAGGTCAAGTGAGACCTTGCAAAAGAGTTTCTTTTCTTTCTTTCTCTTCTCTCTTCTTTCTTTTTTTTTTTCTCCTTCAAAAAGGGAAAAGGGCGAGAAAGGAAAAAGAAGAGGAAAGAGAGAAAAAAAAAAAGAAATTTTTTTGCAACGATCACAGAAGTGGCAACCGTGATGGGACTCATCTTTGTCTGGTCGAATTTATGCCTTTTGCCATTTCTTAAAATTGTCTAAGTCATTATTTTACAAATGTCAGCTTCATTTCCATGCAAACATTAGGAGCCTAGACTCTGTCCATGCTGACATTATGCATATAGGATTTAAGTATGGTTTGGTAGGACCATATTGAGGAGATCTATTGATGCTCACTTAGACTTAGGTCTGAAATACAACTCTCCTCAATTTAGGGATTGAATGAAAACAATGTATGCAAGTGTATGCTTCTTTATAAATTTCAAAATTCTATCTCTTTAGAACTCTGCATTAGAGCCATTTGATTTCTTGCATGTTAAGCATATTTTCAAAAATATTCCCACCTATATTGTCTCGGTCTTCACGTTGCTAGGCTGTCTCACTGAACCCTAGTTTGGGAAAGAGCCTCACAACTGCGCTACTTATTTGGGTTAACACCCCCCTGCCACGTACTAAGGGACATAGTCTAAAGTATATCAGCAGGTGTTCAAGGATGTTAGGAAACCATTTTCCTTAGAACCGGAGAAATATTCTTATGCCACGTACTTTGAGCTTCGGCTTGAGTATATCGATGTATCTTGATCAGAATCAGATGATATAAAACCTAGAGTTAGGATTAAGGTCCTACAAGCCTTTTCAAATATTGTATTTAGAATCGGCTTCTAGGGAGTGTTGTTCTGTACATCATTGCTTATATAGATTTTCTTCTTTTGTGGATATTATCTTGTAAATCTTCATTTACTTCATCTTTTTCAAACCCTGGATATTTATTTCAAAATTTCTTCTATTTCTGAAAATCCAGGTTGTATATTTCTCTTTCTTTATTTCTTTATAATTTTCTTAAACCCTGGACATTCTTTTTAAGATTTCCTTGTATTTCTTAAAATCTAGGTACATATTTCTTTTCCTTTATTCTTTCAAAATAATTTTTAAACCCTAGACATTCTTTTTAAAATTTTCTTTGTATTTCTCTAAATCTAGGTATATATTTCTCCT
This sequence comes from Nuphar pumila, assembly GCF_984573655.1. Classification (NCBI taxonomy): domain Eukaryota; kingdom Viridiplantae; phylum Streptophyta; class Magnoliopsida; order Nymphaeales; family Nymphaeaceae; genus Nuphar; species Nuphar pumila. Next base: position 29,005,645 of record NC_143262.1, on the reverse strand, counting down.
TCCATATTTCTTCAGAATCCTTTTCTAAAACCCTAGATATTTGTTTTGAAGTCTTCTTCTATTTTCTCAATGTCCAGGCATACATTTTCTCTCTTTTTCTTATTTCTTCATAATTATTTTTCCCAAACCCTGGAAATCCTTTTAAAACTCTCCTTAGATTTTCAAAACTCTAGGTGTATTTTCTTTTCTTCTTTTGATTTCTTCAATTTCTCCGATCCTGCCTGCAATTTTTCAAATATTCGAATCTTGTCATCTATTTTCAAATTTCTCTTCTTCATATATGTCTTCCAAACTCTATTCAAAAATTTCCATCTTCTCATATAAAATCTCTTTCATCAAGAGATCCCTTTTTCAAATCCTTAGATATCTTCTTTATCTTCTCTCTTTCTCCCAAAAAATCTTCAGTCTAAACCATCCCTTTATTATGCAGAAAGCATTGACATTTCATCATGATTCAGACAAGGAAAGGAAAGGAGACCGTTCAACAGTACAGTGACAGCGAGGCAAAAACAATAGATTCCCCCAGATCATCCAGAAGGAAGGACCAAGAAGTGGAAGATGATGTTGATCCAGTCATATATAGTCAGTTTCAAAAGATGATGGCAAAGATGACATCTGAACAAGCTGGGGCAAATTCAAAGAAAGTATCTTCCAAAAACAAAATCAAGGGAAAGCCCGTCAGAGTCAACAAGAAGAAAGTTTAGCATGACAACGCTTCATAGCCAGCAGAAGAAGACTCAGAAGAAGATCAACCTGCATTTTTCCAAAACCCCTTGTATCAGCTCAAGAAAATCATTGAGGAGCACTAGTCAATGAGCAAAACTAAGTTTCAGATCCCAACAAAAGACCTGATCCAGCTACAATTGAAGGAGATGACTCGCATAGTCAAGGATCTACAGTCTCGGGACAAAGGCAAGAGAGTCTACACCCGCGAAGATTTCTATGACGGCCTAGATTGGGATGACAACTTGGAAGACCTTCCTCGCAAGTTCATCAAGTTTGATGGGATCGACAATCTCAAGGCTCATTTGGTCATGTTCTTCGTAGAATGCAACCAGTTTAAAAGGGATAACATAGCTTTATTCTTATGCTTTCCGCGTAGTCTAGAGGGAATAGCAGCGAAGTGGTATGCAAAGCATATCAATCCAATTGAGTTGCGAGACTTCGACAAAGTGGTCAACTTGTTCATCGAAAGGTTTCTTTTCAATGCTGAGGCTCTGCCCACCCTCAACCATCTTTTCAATCTAAGACAGAATGACAATGAAAAGGTTAGAGATTTTATTCATAGGTGGAGATCCACCTGCAACAAGATGAGAGATCTGATATCAGAGGGGCATGCATTGTCGATGATCCTGAACAACTTCTCCCAACCTATGAAGGGCCTAATCTCCACTTGCCCATTATAATCTTTTATCGAATTGATAGAACAAGCTGAATGACTCGAAATGGGGATAAAGAATGGAGTATATGAGAGCCTCACACTCTCAAAGAGCAACTCAGATACCAAAAAGAAGTCATACTTCACCTTTTCTATAAATACTACCGACAACAACAATGGCAAAAGCAAAAGCAAAAGGGGTGGCAGGAAAAACCACACCAACAGATCAGAGAGAGAAATCAATGCCAATGACAATCTTCCCTCAAACCTCCAACTAGAATTGAAACCACAAGGAAGACCAAAGCATGACGGTTGGGGAGACGACCGTGAATTTACTCTCTTAGAACAACCACTTGAGCAAGTTCTTGAATATATGATAACTGAGGGGATGGTTAAACTTCCGAAGATGACTGATCCTTCTGTGACCATGGGAAGGTTTAAAGATCAGTTCTGCAAATTCCATCGGACAATGGGTCATGACACCGAACACTGTTTTGTCTTCAAAAATATTGCCCAAGACTGCATTGATAAAAATCTTCTGGTAGAAGACGAGGAGGAAAATCAGCCGACTGTCCTGACCTAGCCTTTCCCGAACCATGCCAAAGTTTTTCTGCTTTCTTCTTTTATGTCAGTCATCTTGTTGGGGTAAGTCAGTCCCAGTCTTTTGCATCCTTTAGTCAAATGCCTGTAAATATTCAGCTCTCGTTATCAGCTTTACTCACAAATGAAATCATCAATTTTCTTTATATCTAGGTGTCACTTTCTTTATAATGTTATTCTCTGAACTCTCATGCAATATATCTTTTGTGATTTTCCTTGAAAATTTATTCTCGTTTCCCTTTCAGATATTCTTCCAAGAAGGCTCATTACTAATTCTGAATTACTTCTATATTCCTTCAAAGAGCCTTCTTCAATAACAATGATCTTGTATTATTCTTTCTTCCCCGCTATACTAGGGTATTTTTTTTTATTTTATAAAAATTCATTTTTTAGAGAACCTGTATGCAGGCAGGATCAAATAAAATCTCTTCATCATTCATATTTTCATTCCCCCTCAGGTTAAGGGATAAACCTTGATCATTTTCTATGATTTCCTCAAAATTCTCCAGCATTTATTCATCTCCCCGTTTAGGATAAGGGGATAATCCTGAAATAAGACCACATACAACTGACTATGATGGTCCATTTAAATCATAAATTAAGAATTTTTCATCAAGAATTTCCCTTCCAAATTCAAACCTCAGGTTGTCTCTCTTCAAATTGAGTTTCCCCTTCAGGTTAAGGGATAAACCTGAGCTTCCCATTCAGGATAAGGGATAATCCTGAGATCATTCATAGAAGTAACACAGTTCTCTATAATGGTTCAACCTCATGCTTAATGACAAATTTTTACAAACAGATCTCTGGGTTAACCAATCTTGTTAAACCTTTGGGTTACAACTTTATCAATGTCAATCATTTTCCCAACCTTCGGGTTACAATCTTATCAATGTCAATCATTTTTAAACCTTCATGTTACAATCTTACTAATGTCAGTCATTTTTCAGCCTTCGAGTTACAACTTTATCAATGTCAAACATTTTCAAATCGTCAAACTTAACTTTTCAATCAAATCTTGCTTTTGAGCTGGTCGAACAATCAAATCTTGCTTTCAAGTTGGTCGAACGATCAAATCCTGCTTTTGAGCTGGTCGAACAATCAAATCCTGCTTTCAAGCTGATCGAATGATCAAATCCTGCTTTCGAGCTGGTCGAACAACAAAATTTTGCTTTTGATCTGGTCGAACAATCAAAATCTTGCTTTTGAGCTGGTCAAACAATCAAATCCTGCTTTCGAGCTGGTCGAACAAACAAAATCCTGCTTTCAAGCTGGTCGGTGAATAAAATCCTACTTTCGAGCTGGTCGGTCAAACAAAATCCTGCTTTCGAGCTGGTCAAACAATCAAATCTTGCTTTCGAGCTGGTTGAACAATCAAAATCCTGCTTTCGAGCTGGTCGAATAATCAAATCCTGCTTTGAAGCTGGCCGAACAATCAAATCCTGCTTTCGAGCTGGTCGAACAATCAAATCCCGCTTTCTAGTTGGTCGAACAATCAAATACTGCTTTCGAGCTGGTCGAACAATGAAATCTCGCTTTCGAGCTGGTCGAACAATCAAATCCTGCTTTCGAGCTGGTCGAACAATCGAATCCTGCTTTTGAGCTGGTCGAACAAACAAACAAATCCTGCTTTCGAGCTGGTCGATCAAAACAAAATTCTGCTTTTGAGCTGGTCCATCCAAAAACAAATCTTGTTTTCGAGCTGGTCCATCAAAACAAAATCTTGCTTTTTAGCTGGTTAATTAAAACAAAATCCTGCTTTCGAGCTGGTCCATCCAAAATCAAATCATGCTTTCGAGATGGTCCAACAAAACAAAATCCAGTGTTTTCACTAGTCGAAAATTTTCAAAATCCAGTTTTACTAGTGGAGATTTCGAAAGTCAAAATTTTCAACCCAAGGTTCTCATCAAAATTGATATTGAGTGATTATTTCACAAACGATTCTCAGACATCTTGCCAATTAGCTAAAAACATTTGTTAATTTCAAAGTTTTACTGCACAAAAGAATCACCTCATATTATCTCTAGTATTCCTTCCAAAAGGGTGAGCTTTTTGCGAAAAAGAGCAAAATTCAAAAACTTTTTCCCTATTGATCAACCAAAATGTTGAAAGAAATATCCTTGGTATGATGAGTGAAGAAAATATTCAATGATGTTGAAAAGCCATAAGCGAATTGATATTGATCATAGCTATGGTGCATTTTAAAAGATGATTCTTTTGGCAAGAAAAGCAATAGAAATATTCTAAGCAATATAGAATCTACTTAAAGTTCCCAATAAAGCGAGTATAATTGATTATCTGCAAAAGAGATCTCTCAACTATCATCAAGTTGAAGACTGATATGCGAGTTAGACCCCCGGGCCAAAGAAGATTTGAAACATCTCCAAGTTGAAGGAGTTTGTGACGTGTCCTTCGAGGGAAAAGTTCAAATCATAGCCAAATTGAAGGTTGATGCGATGAACCTCCTGCCAATCCTTAAAAGATACTTGATTCATACTATCAAGAGATTTCAATCAAAAGAGACATCTTTATCAACTTCTGGGGACAAGGAAAACCCTGATCATCTCCAAGTTGAAGGAGTGTGTTAAGTGTTCTTTTAGGAAAAATCAAAACATCTCCAAGTTGAAGGTTAATATAATGAAATTCTCGCCAAACCCCAACAAAAGAATTCATTCTATGTCTCAAAAGGTAAAAAAAAGCATATCTCAGATATCAAAATTGCCAAGAATCATCTTTTTCGATGCAAAATTCTTTTATCAATATTTTTTCACTACTTGCTTTTATGAAACTGAGAGTATTCCTCTTCTTTTCATGTCAAGGAAATGGATAGCTTCCTTGAAGAAAATCAACAACGCTAAAATTTGAACTTGACTCTTGAATCCGAGGAGTTAACCTCATTTGGAAGGAATACTCTGGATAAAAGAGAGAATATCTTTTGCACACACGTGCGCATTTTCAAGCATTTGAATCAACTACAATCTTATCTTATTGGCAAAATTTTCTAGCTATTCAAAAATGAAATAAATACTCAAGGTCTATTTTAATGTAACCTAGCATGGTTTACAACAAGAGTTTCCTCATTCTGATGAGATATTTCTTTCAGTCCCATCATGGTTTTCCCCCCATCCTGGCAAGGAATCTATATTTTTCATATCCATTCAGGTAAGGATTGTACCTGAACCTCGTCTCACGAGATATTTCTAAAAAATGTCCCACCATGTTTTCCCTCATGCTGACAAGGAATTCATGTATTCCATCCCCCATTCAGGTAAGGGTTAAACCTGAAATTCATTTTGAAATATCTTCATCCCATTCAGGACAAGGGCTAAACCTGAGTCTTTCCAAAAGCTTATTTTTGTCTCAATCATGAGACTTTTTCAAAGTCTCCATTTCTCAACATTTCGGGATATTCATCCCAAAGTCCCATCACGATCTCCTCATTTCCTTTGTCCAAATTATTTCATTCTCGAGGATTTCATTTTTTTTTTAAAACCATTCAGGGTAAGGTGCTAAACCTGAGAATAATGTTTCGCAAAACAAATTCTTCCACACCCAGTTTAGATTTTTTGACTGGGGCATTTTAAAATTTGGTGTGTTTTTCTTTGCCACTAAGCTCAGCTCTCACCAGCTTAGCAGCAAAGAGGAGCATCTGTAAACACCCCAATTTTTTAGTTTTTATTTTAAAATTCCCCTTTTACCCCTGGCCCCCATCTTTTGAATAACTTCGGTCAACTTCTGATCAATTTCCATTCATTTCTTGTATTCACTGGTTTAAGATCCGAAATCCAAATCCAATTTTTATATTTGACCCCATCTCGGATCCAAATCGGATATCCAAATCCAATTTTGAGCCCGGATCTTTTATTTTTCAAAAATTCAAAAAAATCAATTCTCTGTATTTTCTCAGATATTTTATCTGGATCCAATCTCAATTCGAGATCCAAATTCAATATTCTCTCAAAATCCTGGATCTAGACCCATTTTTGAAACCCAAATTCTGAAATTTAACCTTGTGTTTTCATAAAATCTTCTTTTATAAAAACCTTAATTTTTTAAAACAAATATTTTACAAAAATACTCCAAAAACCTCATTTGGAACCCAGTTCCTAAAAATCCCTCATATTTCCCTCTTATTTTTAGAATCTATCTCAAAAATATAAAAAAGATTTCGAAAAATATAGCTTTTACACCATTTTAAAGAAAAACTTGTAAATGAGCCCTCTTTTCGAAATTTTTCAAAACTTGGAGGACCCAATTCAAAAAACCTCTAACGGCCTTCCATTATAAAACCAAGCCATGGGGTCCTCTTCTCGGATCGCCTCTTCACCTCACCATTGCTCTGAATCACCTTCTTCTTCCTCTCCCAGCTTCTCCCTTCCCCCTTTCCTCCTTCTTTGCTTCTTTCCCTTTCTTCCCTCTGGTTTGATCAGTTGAAGGAATTCTACCCAGCAGAAACACAAGGAAAGAAGCCTTCCCTCTCATTTCCTCAAACTCACGATAAGTACTCCCTCTTCTCTCTGTTGTTTCTGTTTTTCCTTGATTTTTCCTGTTCTTGCCCCATTAAAGCACTCATTGTGGTATTGATTTGCTTCTAGCAATATCAATCCACATACGTGAAATATCAAATGGAACGATCACGTTCCAACATTTTCCTTCTGTTTTTGCAATTTATTTTTTCTGTTTATACTATTTAGATTTGATACTCCTTTATATTTCATCTGGATCACGATCTGACCTTATGTTTTACTTCATCGTGCATTGCTTTCATTTCCCTTTTAGTATGTAGATTTTTCATTTCATGATCTTCAATTTGATGTTTACTTCTGTAGATCCTTTTTGATTTATTACTAATTCCATTACATCTTATCATAATCACATTATCTTTATCATTTTCTTTGTTCTTTTGCTGATTTTATTTGTTTTTCCTTTCATGCATCATGCACAACAAATGTTTATGCTTGGTTGTAGCATAAACACATGCCTTCATTTCTTGGATCTCGTTACAATGTATATATGCTCTTATTTTTTTTTTCTTTAGCACATACACATGCTTTTATCTTTTGGTATTTGATCAAATCGTAGATTTCAGTTAAAGATCATCATCACGATCTACACTTTCATCACACTCATGTATTCTAGCATTGCACATTCATTTCATTGTGCTTTGTCCTAATTGTCTATCATTGCATTAATTGTTTTTTACTTCAGTATCCATTTCCTGTATCGTCTTTGTCACATTTTAGATTTTCATTCGGCAATATAATCGCTCCCTATATCTCTGAATCAGCTCCTCCCTCATCTCCTCTTTATAATGGAGAGGTCGTGATTTCCATCTCTAGATTTTGTTCAAAAGGATGTCCCCAGATCGGCTCTTAGTACCTCCACTCACAAATGCTCTGTTCCCCTTTTAGGGAGGAATACTTTTTGTGTTGGTATAGGAAGTGGGTTTTGTGTGCCTAGTAGATTGAGAAGCCTTAATGCTGAGGACAATGGTTGGGGCACTCATCTTGGGTTGGGGACTCCCTCCTTGCTGTTTCAGAGATCAAGGAGCCATCAAGGCCTGTGCAAAGGCTGGAGCCAACGCATCTGGAAATATTCCTAGGAGCACTGAAGGTGGCTCACCAAGGGACTGTGCTGTGACAAATCAATTTGTTAACTCGAGTTATCCATCTGCTGAAGCTAATTTGTTAATTTACCTATGCATTTCAGATGATAATTAATGTTTGCTTACCAGCATTTGCATCAGATTAAACATCTACATGTTGGTCACTCCATTGTTTATCCATGTCTTTACTGTATTTTATGCATTTGCGTCCATCATATGTCGCATTCTATCTTAGTCGCATTCAGTTGGTCATTGCTTTATCATTATTCATCATGCTTAATTCACTCTCTACGTACAAACATTTTGTTTCTTCACCAACACACACTCTTTTAGTTTAAGCTTCTGATTACCATACTGTCTCTATGCCTCTGTCCTTTGCTGAGCATTGATATTTCAGTTAAGAAACGTTTCTCCATTATACCAATAATGCTTGGGTTTGTTTATAAAATTCTAGAACAACATATGTTGTTGATTTGGAACAAGAGGTATACTTAATTTACAGCGAAATTTCTTGATTCCACTGTAAAATCCTTTTTTCCTGTGTCTTGCTATGAATTGGATATGCCATAAAAAGTTGTGGCATTGTGGACATCACTTTTGGATTTATCAGGTAATTGAAGATGCTACGACTAGTAGTGAAAGTAGATTTGAACACCCAGCATTTGAATCACTCTGCTGCAAGCTCGAACTCACAGTGAAAAGATTATTCATTCTGATTGGTCTTGACAATATCTGCATTCAAATCACTATGAAATCCAACATTTTATTTGCATTCCCACATTCCTAATTCTGCATTTACTGTATTTATTCACCTGTAATTCTCTCATTGCATTGTGTGCCCTTGAATTATCATCTCCATCATTTGTGAATTACCATTCCCCTCACATCACTTCATCCCCTTGCATTCCCTGCATGTTCATCTACACTCACCTCTACACATTCACTGTCCAGCCACATCCCATAGCTCCTACTGCTTTAAGTTTCAAAGCAATGTTGGAGGTAGCCCCACCGAATATTTCCAGTTGGTATATTAGCAATGCATTTGCATTTGCCAATCATTGAATATTTCACCGTTTGTATATTAGCAATGCATTTGCATTTTCTAATCACTGGGCACTTCATGTTTTGCATGTTAATAATGCATTTGCACTATGGCACACACACCCTCTGCCACTACATTCACTGCTGCATGTCACCATGCGCAACCCTACAACTACACTCACTGCTATTTCAATATACATAGTCCCCTGTCCACCACTGCAATATATCTCATTGTACATCACTTCCGCAGTTTTGCTGTGGCATGTGTTCATTTGCAGCACTTTTAGCTGTACACACTTCTTGCATTTACCTACAGTGCCATGCTTCACTCACTGAATCACTTGCTGCCCATCACCTGTCAGCACCATCAGTACACCACCCACTGTCTTCTTCACAGAAAATTACTGCACCATCTCCACCATTAGCACTTATATTTCCATCATACCACTGCACCTCCTTCACAAGCACCTTAGGTGTTTTCCTCAGCATCTATAAAATCTATGTTGAAACAGTCATTAGTACATGTAGTTCCAAACATATGCATTCTAAAATATTAGCCTTGCACATGCATGTTTGTATGCATTTTTTTAATATATGCATTGCATTACATATGCATTCTAAAATATGCATCTTCTCTTTAGCATGAACACTTGTATATGCATCTCCTTCATTGGTACATGTATATACACTTGTATAGGTCTTTCTTTTATTGGCATATGCATGCATATGTATATACACATTTTCTTCATTAGCACTAGCACATATATTTGCATATATATATATATATATATATATATATACTTCATCATACTTAGCCATATGCATATGGGCTCATGACATGATATTTTCCATTACCGTTTGTATTTTTGCTTTTGTGCTAACTTGTTTTTGTAGGGACAACATGGAAAATGTTGATTTCCTTTCCTACATTAGGGATTTTACAATTTCAATTTAAGGGTGTAATAAATCAATATTAATGAGAATTTTTTCCTTTCAGCTTAGAATAGAATGTATGAGCATGTAGTTTTTATAATTGCTTGTGACATCTCATTTTTCCTTATTTTTAAGTCAAAAATTCATGAATGGTGAAACACGAATGACACGTGCACCTTTCTAATAAGAAGTAAATAATTCTAAGTAAATGATTCACATTTATGGCCATAGTCAAAATATGAACAATACTTAGGATTTCTATCTTTTATGAAATAACACTTGATTATCATCATATTTTTTTGAAATATTTTTTTTCTTCTTCCTTTATTAGAATTTAATAAGTGAATTAACTTAAAATATATTTGTGGCCATAGTCATAGATATATTAAAAGTTAATCTCATTTAAATCCTATAAAGGCACAATAATTTATTTTATTCTTTATTAGAATTTAAATATAGATTAGATTATAATATGTTTGTGACCATAGTCATGAATGTATTATGATTTAATTTTATTTCAATTCTGTTAAAGAATAAGATATGCTTTCAAACTCCAATTTTTAAATTTCTTTAAAGCATTCATCATTTAGGATAGAATTGCATTCTTTTTCAAATTATTTTAAATCATTTTTCAAATTCTAAGTAATTTTTGAGATAAATTTTCAAATATAGTTCTCATTTCCAAACCATTTTCGACTTTCATTTACCAATTCAAATTCATCTCTTATTCTCAGATTTCATCTTATTTCAAATTCCAACTTTCAATTCTTATTTCTGAACTTTACATTTCTAAATTTCATTTTGAAATTCATTTCAAATTCAAGTGCTAAATTCAAAATTCTTTATTTCCTTTCAAAAATTCCAAATTTTCAAATTCTCATTTTTCAAATTCAATTTTGAAGTTTACTTCAATTCTCAATTCAATTACAAAATCAAATATTTGAAATCTATCTCAAAAACCCAATCTTAGAATTCAATTTCAAAAATCGATTTCCCATTCAATCTCAAATCCTGAATTCCTGGATTCTAAATTCTCATTTTTTATTCCAAAATTCTTATTTCAATTCCAAGTCTGAATTCAAATTCTATTTCCAAAGTTTATTTCTCTAAAATTTCAACTTCTAATTTCATTCTTTGAATTGCAAATCCAATTTCAATTTTAGATTCCAAAATTCAATTTCAATTTCCAAATTCATTTCCAAGTTCAAAATTCAATTTCAAAATCAATTCAATATTCCAATTTCAAAGTTCAGTTCAACTTTGAAATTCCAATCTGATTTCAAATTCTTTTTCTAAATTCCAATTTCCAATTTCCAATTTCATTTCAAAGTTCAAATCTCAATTTCAGTATCAAATTCCAAATTCAACTCTTATTTTCAAGTTTCATTTTCAAGATTTCACTTCAAGTTCCAAATTTTATTTGTTTCAAATCTTCCTTCTTTAATTCAAATTCTAATCTATTTCAATCTTTGATTATTTCAACCTCAGAATTTAAAATCTCCTTTTTCAAATTCCAAGTTTAGATTCAAATTTTAGTTTTCTAAATCAAGTTCAACTTTTTGAACCATTTCTTTAAAGTTGTTTTCAAACTTATTTCAAAATCACTTACAAAAGTCCCAGAATTTCTGAAGCATTTCTTAAAAGAATACTTCTTTGCATTTTTGTAAGCACAAGCATGATTTAATATGCATTTTAGAATTTCAGAATAATTACTTAGACAAATTTAGGCAAGGCAAAAGGCATTGATTCGATCATTGGTTCAATTACCCCTGGTAAAGATACCAGGAACAGTTGAACTTCGTACCGACGAGCGAATCCTGTCTCTCTATTTTTTCTGCAAAATTTCAAAAACGGAGGTTAGTAAAATTTCAAATATCTTTTTCAAATAAAGGTCAAGTGAGACCTTACAAAAGAGTTTCTTTTCTTTCTTTCTTTATTTCTTTCTCTTCTCTCTTCTTTCTTTCTTTTTCCCCTTCAAAAGGGAAAAATGGTGAGAAAGGAAAAAGAAGAGGAAAGAGACAAAAAGAAAAAAGAAAAATTTTGCAACGATCACAAATGACAATAAAGCCAAATGATGAAATAACTTTATTAATTTTTTTCTGCCATTGTTTAGGGGCTTGTTTTAGTCCATATAATGACTTAATAAGTCTATAAACTTTATTTTCATTACTATGAGCTACAAAACTCTCAGGTTGATCCATATAGATCTCTTCTTCAAGAATACCATACAAAAAAGGCGGTCTTCACGTCCATTTGATGGACTGAGAGATCATAAATAGAAGCCAGTGCAATAAGCACCCTAATTGTGGTTATCCGTGTAACCGGAGAATAGGTGTCAAAATAATATATTCCTTTATTTTGTTTGAACACCTTGGCAACCAGTCTAGCCTTGTACTTATCAATGGATCCATTTGGTTTTAACTTCTTAAAGATCCATTTACACCCAATAGTAGAGCTACCACGAGGGAGGTCAACCAGTTCCCAAGTGCCATTAGAGACAATGGAGTCCATTTCACTCTTTATAGATTCTTTCCAACGCCTTGCCTCAGGTGAAGCCATTGCATCTCAGAAAGTGGGAGGATCATCCTCAATATAGTAAATAATATAATCACTTCCTAAATCCTTGGTAATCCATGGTCTCTTGCTCCTTCTTAGTTCAACCACTTCCTCGAACTCATTTAGTCCAGAGTGGAAACAAGATGACTCAACCCCCATATTTGTCAACCTTTCCACATATTCAGGAATGGAACGGGAAGTTGAAGGTACATCTAAAGAAGAAAGATTCTGAGGTACACCAACTTCTTCCTGTTGTGCTCTGGAACAAGTACCTTTACATGACACCCCCACACTTTGAGGTATTTTAAGCTAGATTTCCTATTTCTCCAGAGTTCAAATGGGCTATTATCCTTATGCTTCTGAGGAACTCTATTCAGAATATGGCAAGCCGTATTCAAAGCATCCCCCCATATATAGGTAGGTAATCCAGAACTCCCAAGTAGAGAATTTATCATGTCAGTTAGGGTTCTATTCTTTTTTTCTATAATACCATTAGATTAAGGAGAATATAGAGCGGTAACATCATGAACTATACCAACGAATTAGCAATATTCATCAAATTTATTAGACGTATATTCTCCTCCTCTATCAGACCTCAATCTTTTAAGTTATCTATTAGTTTGTGTTTTTACTTTATTCTTAAAAATAAGAAACTTATCAAAAGGTTCATCGTTTGATTTTAGCAGATACATATAACAGTATTTAGTGCCATCATCTATAAAAGTTATAAAATACTTTTTATGATTTCTAGTTAACACTCCATTAAACTCATAGATATCCATGTGCACTAAATCCAATATTTCAGAATTTCTAACAATCTTATGGAATGGTTTTCTATATTGTTTTGCTTTTACACAAATTTCACATTTTTTAGTTTTATCTATGAAATGTTCAGGAATCATCTTCAAGTTCATCATGCATTTTACAGAATTAAAATTCACATGACCCAATCTTTTATGCCACAAATCAGATGATTCTATATTGTAAGCAATATTATACAATGAATCAAAAGAAATATCATTCTCTAATTTATTACTGCAAACATGTTCAACACAAAGTTTAAATAAACCATCATCTAAATACCCCTAGCCAATAAATGTTTCAGAATGAAAAATAACAACTTTATTACATTTAAAGTTAAACTCATAACCCTCTCTACTAGACATGAACCACTTAAAATACTCCTTCTAACTACAGGCACATGGTGCACTTTGTGTAAAGATAGAACTCATCGTGAAGGAAACTTTAGGTCCATGCATCCAATCCCCAACACCTTTGCAGTCGTGGAGTTGCCCATAGTCACAGATCGGCCTTCAATAGCCTGGTAAGAGACAAAGACAGACTTATCAGCACAAACATGCACATTAGTCTCAGTGTCAAGCTACCACTCAGTTGGCTCATAAACAAGATAGATTTTAGGGTTAACCGAAACATACTTAGCGCTGATCCCAACATCCTCAGTCACCATGTTGACTTGAGGAGTACCATCTGCAGTCCCATGAGCTTTGGCCTTCTTGGAAAGACATTTCTTGGCCCAGTGTCCAACCTGTCCACAGTTCCAACAAGGTTTGTTCTTTGTCTTTTTCTGGATTTTAGTCTTGGGTTTGAGTTGGTTTTTCATTGCAGGTTTAGCTTTTGACACTTTCCTTTAAATGATCTGGTCATCATATTAACTTTAGGCTGTTCAGTTGGCATTACAACTTATTTCTGACTCCTATGCTCTTCCTCAATGGCTATGGCTACCACAAGATCATCCAGGGAAATCTTTCCTCTATAGTGCTTGAGAGACATACCAAAGTCTACCCAAGACTTAGAAAATTTTTCCACGATGGTCATGACTTAAAATTTCTCAGGAAGTTTCATATCCGCCTCAACCAAACTATGAAGTAATAGCAGAAACTCATGTGTCTGTTCAGTAATCGACTTGCCCTCAACCATCTGATACTTCAAAAACTTGACAACTGAGTACTTCTCAAGACCTTGGTCTTTAGTATTGTACTTTTTGTCAAGTTGATCCCATAGGGTTTTAGCTGTGGTAGAGGAGGAACTGTATACGTCGAACAAAGTATTGGCTAGAGCCAACAGAATGCAACCACGACATATACCATCCTTCTCTTTCCACTCTATAGCCGCAGTAACAGTGGCATGATCAAGATCAATATCAGAAACCTTAGGGCATTTGAACTCCAGAACAAAAATCAAGCTTATAGTCGTGAACCAGAATTTTTATACGTTGTTGCCAACGCTTGAAATTCTGACCAACAAACTTTTCAGGCATACCTGACATGTTTACTTTCGGTATAAAACTAGATAAAGTCGACATGTTTAGAATCTTCTCTAAGACTGTTGTATTCACATACAATATCATGATGCAAATCAGATTATAAATCAACATGATATACATGTTTAACCATAGTTTCAAACCCTAACAGGGTTCAATCATGTCAAGTTTCGTTTTATACCAAAATTCAGACATGGACAACAGATCAAACAATGAATAGAACAAAATAAGAACAATAATGACAACATGTTAATATTCTGTAATAGGTTAAGGCGTATAAAAATACTCCCCTTACAGAAGATTTGCCCTCACATACGGTGCCAAAAGGGTCCAATGTCCTTCCTCCAGGATACAATAGCCTTGGTGATCTGGATTGGTGCACTCCGATAGTAGATCACCCTTCAGAAATAACCTCTGGGAACAACTACTATAGAACTCTCCTTTCCAGAAAATGCCCCACCCGAAAAGCAAGAGAGAGCGGGAGAAAAAAAATAACTATAGGATAATTCTCCTGCTTGTAACCGTAACCCTCTAACCGCGTTTTATAATCCCTGAACGATTACTAAAAATGTGGAAGAGATCTGGTACCCGTTGTGAACAGATGTGACTCTGCTACATAAGAGATCCCTCTAACCATATTTTTCTTTTCCCTTTATTTAATTCAAATAAAAAAATTAATGCGGGACAAAAAAAACATTGGACATAGATTAATGGATATGGCCCTAAATGGCCAATTAACCAAACCTAAACCCAACCCAGCATGGCATGGCGGGCAGGCATGCACGCGTGTGTGGTTACCATTTCATCCCCTTGTTCTTGGTACAAGTGATTGAATCACCATGTAGGATATAAACCCCACCACCATTTTGTGATTCATCAATATGAAACTATTCCATGTCATCAAAGTCCAAACAAAGGCACTCCATAAGAGGAGTGGTCCCCAAACTGTTTTCTTCTTTGAATTATTATTCTCATCTCTTTTTACATCCAATATTCTCCCACAAATTCAAAGAATGAAAACAAGAGGAAATAAAGATGCAAGATGGAGTAATCAGAAGTAGGACATATCATGCTTTCAGTAATGGTACATTCGAGTTTGAACCATTACCTTAGTTGGCTAACTTTACCTCCACAGGAACGAAGTAAACTAAAGTCTTGAACTTGAACCTTTGGTGTAGGAGTATCCATTAGCAACATCATGATAAAGGTTCTAGTTGTAATCTTTAGGAGCGACGTGTTAATGGCCATGCACCCTAATCTTGTTTCATGAGTGGCTGCAGGAATAACCCAATTCCTTAAACTGTGGCCATACAGTCACACACATAGGTGGGCTTCTCTAGATATGCACTCCTAACATCACGCCTAGAAGACTTTGAAACCATTCAGAGTTTTCACTCTTCCTTTACTTGCAGCTACAACACCTTTTCAGAGTAATCAGGAGAAAAGACACAGATACATAGTATCACATTAAGAAGATGCTATCCAGTTCACCCTATAGCTTATTATTAGCTCATTGAACCTACTTTATGGGATCTCCACTCAGACAGGTTGGGTTGTCACTGTAGATGAACTACTGATGGGTTTCAGTCTCATCCACTCTCTGGATTTCAGGACTAATGTATTATCTAGTCCTTTCATTAATGGATTAGTTGTGTTCTCTTTGGATCTCACATAGTTCACAACAACCACTAATTGAGACACCAGTTCCCTTACAGATTTTATTTTGACTTGATGTGTCCTCTCTGTTTTTCATTATATTTTGTGCTTTTGATCTTTATAATTGTGGCCACATTGTCATAATGCACATATATCACATGAATTGGTTTGCTTATTAAAAGAAGTTCTTATAGAAGTCCCTTTAATCATTCAGCTTCCATTCCTGTGATATCTAAAGCGCAGAGCTCAGCCTCAAAAGTAGACCGTGACAAGCAGAAACTCATGTGCCTGTTCAGTAACCGACTTGCCCTCAACCATCTGATACTTTAGAAACTTGGCAACAGAGTACTTCTCAAGACCTTGGTCTTCAATATTGTACTTTTTGTCAAGTTGATCCCATAGGGATTTAGCAGTGGTAGAGGAAGAACTGTATAAGTTGAACAAAGTGTTGGCCAGAGCTAACAGAATGCAATCACGACATATATCATCCTTCTCTTTTCACTCTACAGCCGCAGTAACAGTGGCAGGATAAGGATCAATATCAGAAACCTTAGTGCATTCGAAGTCCAGAACAGAAATCAAGCCTATAGTCGTGAACCAGATTTTCATACTTTGTTGCCAATGCTTGAAATCTGACCAGCAAACTTTTCAGGCATACCAGGCATGTCTACTTTCGGTATAAAACTAGATGAAGTTGACAAGCTTAGAATCTTCTCTAAGACTATTGTATTCACATACAATATCATGATGCAAATCAGATTATAAATCAACATAATATGCATGTTTAATAATAGATTCAAACTGTAATAGGGTTCAATCATGTCAGGTTTCATTTTATACCAAAATTCAGACATTGACAACAGATCAAACAAATGCGTAGAACATAATAAAATCAACAATGACTACATGTTAATATTCTGTAATAGGCTAAGGCGTATAAAAGTAATCCCTTTACTGAAGATTTGCCTCCACATACTGTGCCATAAGGGTTCGACGTCCTTCCCCTAGGATACAATACCCTCGGTGATCCAGATCGGTGCACTCCGATGGTAGATCACCCTAAAAAAAAACCTCTGGGAAGAACTGCTGTAGAACTCTCCTTTCCAAAAAATGCCCCACCCGAAAAGCAAGAGGGAGCGGGAGAGAAAAAAAATAACTGTGGGATAATTCTCTTGCTCGTTAACGTAACCCTCTAACCACGTTTTATAATCTCTGAACGGTTACTAAAGACGTGAAAGAGATTTGTTACCCGTTACCAACAGATGTGACTCTGCAACATAAGAGATCCCTCTAACCACATTTTTCTTTTCCCTTTATTTAATCCAAATAAAACAATTAATACGGGACAAAAAAAACATTGGACTTAGATTAATGGATATGACCCTAAAGGGCCAATTACCCAAATCCGGCCCGACATGGCGCGGCGGGCGCACGCGCGTGTGTGGTTACCATTCCATCCCCTTGTTCTTAGAACAAGTGATTGAATCACCATGTAGGATATAGACCCCACCACCATTTTGTGATTCATCAATATGGGACTATTCCACATCATCAAAGTCCAAACAAAGGTACTCCATAAGAGTAGTGGTCCCCAAATTGAATTATTATTCTCATCTCTTCTTACATCCAACAATTGCATGGTCTACCTGATAGTATTTTGTGCTACAGATATGACCCAAAGGGGTTTGGCGTAGTGCGGGATGGGGCCTAGGTCGCTAGACGGGCGGTTTAGGTTCAAATCTCACTGGCGCCAATCCTTTGCGCAAGCTGGCTCCCTAGAGGTGAGGGGTCAGCCACAATTTTATGCCACTAAAGAAGCCACCGTAGGTTGGCAAGCTTAGTCCAGTGCAGCTAGGTCTCTTACTCGGGGGTGTTTTCTACGTCCTTATGAAAAACTATAAAAAGATGTGAAGACGATTTTACAGAAAACTTTGGAGACAACAACAAATACATTCTTTTAAATAAGTCATACATTGACCAGGTCGGGACACTTGAATATGGAATATGGATCCAAGAAACAAATACTAAGTCAGATCCTTCATGTTCCCAATATTTCTATGGTTGTTATAATGGCAAACAATTTCAGATAGTGTTGGAACTGGATCTTACATGGTTGTACTTGGATTGGTCTCTACCTCCATGTATTGTTGTTAATTTCTCTAGTCTGGCCTAGATTTTGGTCAGTTTTATTTTTGAAAACTAAGCAAATGAACAACAATGCATTTATGAGCTCAAAATGTGAAAAAGAGCTTATGTTTAGTTGTTTGATATCTTTGTATTCCTCAGTAGCTGGGCTCAGACACAAGTTGAAGTGCTTGATTCCCATGTTGAAAAGGATAACGAAAAAAGTCACTTCTATATCTAAGTTAATATCTGTGGCCTATTTTGTTAGAAAAAGTAGAGCCTAAGGGGTGTTTACACCTGGTGCCCTAAAGCCATCTGGCTCGAGAGCCACCGACCCAAAAGCCCACTACATAGACTTTATAGAGAGCCTAATAGATATTGATATTGCATATGACAGAGAAGCAGACTATACATAAACTATAAAAATTGAATGTCTAGTGACTTGAGCGATTATATCTGAGGGGTACTTTGTATCTGGTGCCCTAAGGTCGTCTGGCCTGCGGGTCACTGACCCAAAGCCCGTTACACGGGTCACAAAACTGAAAATTTGATATAGTACTCAACAAAAGAAAAAAAAAAAGTGTGAAAAAATTGAAAACCAAGAAAAGGAAAAAAAAAGAGCGTAAAAGAGAAAAGTTCACTAATTAGAAGCAATTATTAAAAAAACCTGTGCAGAAAACATATGAGTGCAGATTAGTAAATAATAACATGCACATATTTGAGTTTATGAGAAAAAAACATAAATGACTATGATATTTAGAAAAGTAAAAGAAAAACTTTTATCTTGTGGTGGCCTGTAAAAGACTAATCATGTTTTGATAATGTTTGTGAAAACAAACTCCTTAACTGCCTAATGATGATTGAAGTTTATTATTTAATGCATACATGATAGAGATGTTTGTAGGTAGCATCACTGCAAACCCGTACGAGACCTTACTCATAACCTGGAGTAACCCAGGGGTTGAAAGGGCTTGTTGCATACGCTAAATGCAACCGTGATTCCTACGAAAGTGAGTTAGGTTTTTATTTTAGTTTAGTATTTTTTGCTTTTTGCTTCAGTTTGCTCGAGGACTAGCAAACGATAAGCATGGGGGTATTTGATCATGTATACATTTTGCATTGTTATTCATCTTATTTCATGCATGATCCAATAAAAAATTGCCTTAAAAACCTATTTTTATTGTTAGTTTTGAGAAACCGCATTGAAATTGAATTTATCAAAAAATTACGTATTTCAAAGATTATCATGCATTTTTAGTTTTTTTATTAGTTTTAGATTTTATTAATTATATTTTAATCAGATTATGTTTGAATTAGCCAATATTAATTAGTTTAGGAAGTTGTGTTTTTTAGAAAAACACATTTTTCATAAGAGACCTTAATTTGGAATCTATTCAAAATCTTTGGACTCTTTTTGAAAAATCCGTTTTAACCTAATTAGAGCATTATAAATACATATTTTCCAGCAAGAGTAGACAATTTTTCCAGATTAGAGTTCATCCCCTGATGTCTTCTTTTAAATCGTTGTAATTTTGAAAAGATTTTTATATGAAAAACATGTGAAAACCAGACATCAAATAATAAAAACCGGTTCTCACTAGTGGATGAGACCGGGTCGAACTCAGGGAACGAGAATATTTCGTATTCAAGTACACAAATCTAAACTATTCTTTATTGCCGAATTATTGAAATGTAAAATGTTCAAGAAAGGTAAAAACAACTAACTATTACAACAAATGAATACCCTTCGCAGAGGGCGTAAAGTGCAATATGTACAAACCCAATCAAATTCCTAATTCTAAAAATAAAAAGTAAAAATCTTCTACTCTTTTTCTTCCCCGTGTCGCATAATCACTTCCGCTCCAATCCCTTGCAATCCTGCACAAGTCAAACGACACGAGCAGTACACGAGATAAAAGTAAAAATTGTACTAAACAAAGTATACTAAAAAATTCTGAAAGATATCATGAAAGGAAGCTAATGACAATTCAGACTATATTAAACTAATAACAACTAGCTAATTAATTCAAAGACTAAAAATAGTATAAAAAAAAACTACCTAACATCATATTTCTTTACTAAGTAAACTAATTACTGATTAGCTAAGTATTCTAACTACAAAGCAATTACCATTGCTAATTAATTCAAATCAACTAATTAAACCTAAATTCAAAACAACTAAGTAAATGTATTAACTAATAAGCTAGTAGCATATGTTCAAAAATCAGAAATCACTAGTTTGATCCAAAACAGACAGTTAACTAATGCCAAAGATCAATCAAACAACCTTCAGACATTAGGCACCAAAGATTAGGAAACAACTACATTTGCTGGAAAACACTTATTTCAAAACAATTCTTTGCCGTGAGAATAAGGGAAAAAACAAACAATTAGGAAAATTGTGTTTTAAAAACAAACTCTGAAAATTATTTTTTTTTTTTAAAAATACATTATCGTAGAAGGGAATTTTCAGGATTGAATCAAAATCCACAACCTCACACAGGTGATTTCGGTTCCCACCGTGGTTCAGGGAGCTGAGCCACCAGAATTTCCGGCGAATCTTCCTGTTTATGCTAAATTTCACGGATGTTCAACCATGATGATGCAGGATATATACTTTTACTTCAGATCACAACATCCGATCGATTTTTTTCTCTCACGGTAAATCAAATGAAATCTCAATATCCTCCACCGGAACTCTCAATATCTTCCACCGGAAATCTCAACAGCCGTGAAATGAATTTCACGGCAACTCAAATGAAAGTGCCTCTTTCATATTTTCACGATAAATGTGATGTGAATCCGGCTACATCAGAGGATTCCAACGATCAATCAAAGAACAAAGATATTATAATCGGCTGGGCTAACGCAGGGGATTCTGGCAGAGATTCAGCCGATTGCCTGGTAGATCTCTGTTGATCCCTGAAATTCTTTTGCATATATATCTTTTTTTTTTTCGTTTTTCAACTTTTCTCTTTTTATTTTGGTTTTAAAGTCATAGCAGCAACAAGAAAAAGATCTGAAGAAGATGAAGAAGAAGAAGAAGAAGAAGAAGAAGAAGAAGAAGAAGAAGAAGAAGTTCTGAAGAAGAAGAAGAAGAAGAAGAAGAAGAAGAAGAAGAAGTTTTGAAAAACTCACCGTGAACCTTAGAGGGGTTAGGAAAGAGTTGGCCTCCTCCTGTACACCATCTCCGGATTGAAGACACCTCCACCTGAAACGAGAGAGAGAAATAGGGAGAAGGAGAAGAAGAAGAGAAGAATGAGGTGGAGGGGAGGGGTTAGGAAAGAGGGAGAGGCGCACAGGGGAAGACACCCCCTTTCCGTTTTTTCTGGGTTTTAAAAACAAGCAAACCGGTTTTTGAACCGGTTTGCTGTTTGTTTTAACAAAATCCAAACCGGCTGGAACCGGTTTACTTATTATATTTTCAGTTTTCAGAAATGCAAACCGGTTCAAGCCGGTTTGTGTTAGTTTTTTTTTTCAGTTTTTTTTTCAATTTTCAAAAATTACAAACCATGTAATAGTTTGTTTTTATTATATTAATTTTTTTTTAAAGTAAAGAAAACCGTATAAATCGGTTTATTATGAAAATATTCAAAAGTTTAAAAAAAACAAAACTCTTTATTTATAAAGAAACTCAAAAACTAATCTAACTATATATATATATATATATTTCTTTTCTAAAAAAAACAAACACTTAAAATGAATATAAAACTATTTTTCTCCATTTTTTTATTTTTTTATTTTTATTTTTAATAAAAACTAAAACTAAACTACTATGACTTATAACAAAAACTAAAATAGGCATAAAAATGTAAAATAAAACTATTTTTCATGCATTTTCTATTTTTAAATCATTTTAGCACATTTACTCGAAAACTAACATAAAATTGGGTTTTTGAAACATTATTTTATAAAATCATGCATATTTAAATGTTAATTAACCCTGAATTATATGCATGATCAAATACCCCCATGCTTATGTTTTGCTTGTCCTCGAGCAAACTAGAAAAATGCAAGAAATCAAACTATCACCTAACTCACTTTCGTAGGAATCACGGTTGCATTTAGCTCATGCAACAAGCCCTTTCAACCCCTGGGTTACCCCAGTGGACGAGTAAGGTCTCGTGAGGGTTTGCAGTGATGCTACCCACAAACATCTCTGTCATGTATGCAAAATATTACACATCCTTATAAGCAGTAGGTAATTAAAGACTTTGTTTTCACAAATATTTCATGTTACAAAAAAAAATCAAACATAATTAGAGTCTTTTATATACCACCACAGAAAAGAATTTCTTTCACTTTTCTAAATATCACAATTATTTATGTTTTATTCTTAGAAAATCCAATAAAAACATATTATTATTTACTTATCCTCACTCATATGTTTTCTGCACAGGTTTTCTCAATCACACTTCTAAGCACTGAACTTTTCTCTCTTTTTCAGCTCTTTTCTCGATTTTTTCATTTTTTTCACGCTTTTTCTTTTTGCGCACTTATTCTTCTCTTATAGCTTGCGTGTGGTCTGCTTTTATGCCTTGTGCAATGTCAATATCTTCTATACTTTTGCAATACATACCAAAAGATATCAACTAAGACATAAAAGTGACTTCCTTCATTCACCTTTATAACATGAGAGTCAAACATTTCAACTTGTATCTGTTCTCAGTTACTTAGGATCACGAAGTTTTCCACTCTCCTTTTCGAAAATGGAATTAAAAGTTTCAACTTACATCTAAGTTCCATCTACTAAGGATTGTGGAATTATCCAAACAACCTAACGCATGCTATATTTTTTTTTCTTTTTGAGCTCATTTTTACACTTTTGTTCATTTGCTTAGTTTTTCAAAAATAGAACTGTGCATATTCATATTTATGATTCAAAATAAACTCTAACATGTATCTATCATCATTTCTTCGAAATCCGCATAAACCACCATAATTTTTAGATCTATGTCAGAAAAATTTTTCGTGGGGCTTAAAAATCCTCTAAAAACATCAGATTTGAAATAACATTCATATAAGTTCAAACTCTTTCTTTAAAAATCTACTTTTCATGAGAGATGTGTAAACATGTGCAAGAACGTAAACAGAAATATCAAGGTGTGAACTCTACACCCTCCCTCATGCTTGAATGACACTGTCCCAGTGGCACTCCCCCATGCTTATATGAAACTCCGTGAATGCACATGAGAGGAAATAAATGAGGGAAAAGAGTAGAATGACCTGACATGAATTAAAAATATACTTCCTATGAATGTAATGAATGCAATGTATACATGACAAAACATAAAACTCATGAATGAAACAAAAAGAACATGAAAAACTCATGAATAAAACGAAAAAGTAAAAACAAAATAAAATCTATAAATTCTAAGCAAATCTAATAATATACAAGATATGGGTTGCCTCCCATAAAGCGCTAAGTTTCACATCCCCAGCCAGACGGATCCCTGGAAAAACCTTCATCGTCCATGAGATCAATGGACATGAAGTCAGGCTCAACCGGGCTCTATGTAGAAAAGAATGCCATCTGTGACACTACGCACTGTGTTTCCATCCCTTCTACCTCCAAATGTAGTATCATGACTCTCTTGACATGAAGAATAGAGATTAGTCTCATCTGAGAGACTGGTCAGGAAATGAGAGTCTAGGACCGACCGAGCATCAATGAATGCTACTTCAGACAAGTGGTGAATATGATCTGGCTTGACTTGGTCAAGCACCTTCTGCATCTGTACCTCTTTCTTACTGAAAACATTCGGTGATCCTAAAGGTTGAGAAAATGGGGCTTTATGAAGATGTGATGATAATGCATGATGTGGGCCTAGCCCCTTCTGCTGAGATATAACGGAAATCGACTCGTCAGTAAAAATGATATGGGGCTCATGAGTCGATTCCCGAGTGGGGAGACATACCTTCCCGCTCTGAAGGGATGTAACAGATTCGACTTGCACAAGATATGAAGCAGTGGGTTGCAAGTCAAATGACATGGACTCCTCTCCCTTGGATGTGACAACAGACTGACTATGAAGGTTCCCCTGGCTTTGTCTACTCAATGTTTGAGCTAACAGTCCCATTTGAGTCTCTAGCTGGGCTATCGACTGCGTATGGGAGCAAAAAGTGGCCTTGATATCAGAAAAGGCCTCTAACATCTTCTCCTGAAATAATGAACTTGGAATAGGCTCCTGAAGAGAAGGTAGACTAGACTGGGGATGAACCTGTGGAAAAATGGGATGCGAGTAACCTTGTGAAGGGTTACTGGGTCTATACTGTGTCTGGGAGGGCTGATGGGATGGGGAAATGGAATAGTTTCGCCAACCTGGGTTATATGGTGGTGTAAATGAATCAGACATGGGTCTAGCGAAACCTTGGGCAGCATTCACCTGCTCCTGAACGAATTCAGGATATAATGGTGCTACCGGACATTCTGAAACACAATGTGCAGGGCTAGCACATAGCTCGCACACTCTTCCTATTGGACTTCTCAAAGAATTTGCTAGGAATTGATCTAACTTCCTAGTCAACCTTGTTATGCAAATCTAACTCAGACCCAACTTCGGAAATCCCTAGTTTCTTAGGACCACTAGACAAAGATGTAGTCCTATCGAGCCATGAAGATAAAGCACGATACATCTTGTTTTCACTCAAGGTCTCAAATAGAGACCACACCTCATCCTCACTCTTGAGCATAAAAGTGCCCCCACAAGACGAATCAACCATTTGACGGTGCTTTTCAGTAAGCCCGTCATAAAAATACTGCACCAACTGCCAACGAGGCACCTGGTGATGGGGGCACTTGCGGAAAAGATCTTTCAATCTCTCCCAAGACTCGTGAAATTCTTCTCCCTCAATCTGTGAGAAACTGATTATGGCTTTACGAAACTGCTTCGTCTTACCAATTGGAAAGTATTTTTTAAGGAACTCGCGCTGCATTCCTTCCCAAGTGGTAATTTGAACCGTATCGAGAGCCTTTAGCCAATGTTTAGCTTTATCTTTGAGAGAGAACGGAAACAACGTCAACCTCAATGCATCATCTCCAAAATTGTTGATCCGCACTGTCGAGCAGATCTCCAAAAAATCATCAATATGACTATATGGGTCTTCATTGCTAAGGCCATGAAAGGATGGTAGCATTTGAATAATATTGGCCTTTATTTCAAATTGATTGGCTCCTACATCAGGTCTCGTGATGCAGGAGGTGGGAGTGTATATGGTGGGCATGAAGTACTCCTTAAGGGTACGGAACAACGACCGATTTTCGGCCATGGTGATAGGATGAGGAGTTCTCCTAACAAGAAACTCGGGACTCAATTAGCTCGGGTCGAGTGATCGTTGCCTGTGCATACACCTTGAAGTAGACCGGTGTAACACCCGTCCTAATTTTGGGTTTTCTACCTAACTAACGCACTAAGCGGCCAAACCACGCAAACCACAAAGCGAGTAAACTAAAAACAACAAAAACCACACAATCACCACGCAAGTAAACATAACAGAGATGATGCAAAGAAATATAAAATCTGTGTACGGTACCAATCGAACACAATCACCTCTAAGGGGATCCTAATGGGTAGGCTGTGAAGAAAAGTAAGCTCGTCTCTATGATATGCACATACGTGGTTCTAAACCTAAATGCACACAAACACTAGTCAATAAAGTGAATACTAATATTACGCCGTTCCCCGGCAACGGCGCCAAAAATTTGATGTCTTCTTTTAAATCGTTGTAATTTTGAAAAGATTTTTATATGAAAAACATGTGAAAACCAGACATCAAATAATAAAAAACGGTTCTCACTAGTGGATGAGACCGGGTCGAACTCAGGGAATGGGAATATTTCGTATTCAAGTACACAAATCTAAACTATTCTTTATTGCCGAATTATTGAAATGTAAAATGTTCAAGAAAGGTAAAAACAACTAACTATTACAACAAACGAATACCCTTCGCAGAGGGCGTAAAGTGCAATATTTACAAACCCAATCAAATTCCTAATTCTAAAAATAAAAAGTAAAAATCTTCTACTCTTTTTCTTCCCCGTGTCGCATAATCACTTCCGCTCCAATCCCTTGCAATCCTGCACAAGTCAAACGACACGAGCAGTACACAAGATAAAAGTAAAAATTGTACTAAACAAAGTATACTAAAAAATTCTAAAAGATATCATGAAAGGAAGCTAATGACAATTCAGACTATATTAAACTAATAACAACTAGCTAATTAATTCTAAGACTAAAAATAGTATAAAAAAAAAATACCTAACATCATATTTCTTTACTAAGTAAACTAATTACTGATTAGCTAAGTATTCTAACTACAAAGCAATTACCATTGCTAATTAATTCAAATCAACTAATTAAACCTAAATTCAAAACAACTAAGTAAATGTATTAACTAATCAGCTAGTAGCATATGTTCAAAAATCAGAAATCACTAGTTTGATCAAAAACAGACAGTTAACTAATGCCAAAGATCAATCAAACAACCTTCAGACAATAGGCACCAAAGATTAGGAAACAACTACATTTGCTGGAAAACACTTATTTCAAAACAATTCTTTGCCGTGAGAATAAGGGAAAAAACAAACAATTAGGAAAATTGTGTTTTAAAAACAAACTCTGAAAATTATTATTTTTTTTTAAAAACACATTATCGTAGAAGGGAATTTTCAGGATTGAATCGAAATCCACAACCTCACACAGGTGATTTCGGTTCCCACCGTGGTTCAGGGAGCTGAGCCACGAGAATTTCCGGCGAATCTTCCTGTTTATGCTAAATTTCACGGATGTTCAACCATGATGAAGCAGGATATATACTTTTACTTCAGATCACAACATCCGATCGATTTTTTTTTCTCTCATGGTAAATCAAATGAAATCTCAATATCCTCTACCGGAACTCTCAATATCTTCCACCGGAAATCTCAACAGCCGTGAAATGAATTTCACGGCAACTCAAATGAAAGTGCCTCTTTCATATTTTCACGATAAATGTGATGTGAATCCGGCTACATCAGAGGATTCCAACGATCAATCAAAGAACAAAGATATTATAATCGGCTGGGCTAACGCAGGGGATTCCGGCAGAGATTCAGCCGATTGCCCGACAGATCTCTGTTGATCACTGAAATTCTTTTGCATATATATCTTTTTTTTTTCGTTTTTCAACTTTTCTCTTTTTATTTTGGTTTTAAAGTCATAGCAGCAACAAGAAAAAGATCTGAAGAAGATGAAGAAGAAGAAGAAGAAGAAGAAGTTCTGAAAAACTCACCGTGAACCTTAGAGGGGTTAGGAAAGAGTTGGCCCCCTCCTGTACACCATCTCCGAATTGCAGACACCTCCACCTGAAACGAGAGAGAGAAATAGGGAGAAGAAGAAGAAGAAGAGAAGAATGAGGTGGAGGGGAGGGGTTAGGAAAGAGGGAGAGGCGCACAGGGGAAGACACCCCCCTTTCCGTTTTTTCTGGGTTTTAAAAACAAGCAAACCGGTTTTGAACCGGTTTGCTGTTTGTTTTAACAAAATCCAAACCGGCTGGAACCGGTTTACTTATTATATTTTCAGTTTTCATAAATGCAAACCGGTTCAAGCCGGTTTGTGTTATTTTTTTTTTCAGTTTTTTTTTCAATTTTCAAAAATTACAAACCATGTAATGGTTTGTTTTTATTATATTATTTTTTTTCATTTTTAAAAGTAAAGAAAACCGTATAAATCGGTTTATTATGAAAATATTTAAAAGTTAAAAAAAAACAAAACTCTTTATTTATAAAGAAACTCAAAAACTAATCTAACTATATATATATATATATATTTTTCTTTTCTAAAAAAAAAACAAACACTTAAAATGAATATAAAACTATTTTTCTCCATTTTTTTTATTTTTTTATTTTTATTTTTAATAAAAACTAAAACTAAACTACTATGACTTATAACAAAAACTAAAATAGGCATAAAAATGTAAAATAAAACTATTTTTCATGCATTTTCTATTTTTAAATCATTTTAGCACATTTACTCGAAAACTAACATAAAATTGGGTTTTTGAAACATTATTTTATAAAATCATGCATATTTAAATGTTAATTAACCCTGAATTATATGCATGATCATCCCCCCTCCTTCTTGCCCCTCTCTTCTCTCTCTTCCTTGCTCTCTCTTGCTTTTTTGCCAATTTCTTTCTCTCCTTGTTCTCTCCTTCTTCTTCTTCTTTTCCTTTTTCTTCAAGCTTCAAACATTTTCATCATCAGCAACTTCTTCCTCTTCGTTGGGGCAACGTGGATGCAGCTGGATCAACCATCTTCTTCTCAATCCATCTATCGGAGGCAAACTGCATGGTGAACCTCTTCTCCCTCTTCTTTGTAGTATCCAGGATCATAGTCAGTAACAGTTGTTTATTTTGATTTGCATCTAGTTAGATTACAAAGTTTTCTTGTCTCAGCGTGTCATGTTTATTCAGTAGTTTGTGTTTTCTTATTCAATGACCTGCATTTTATTTTATATATATATATATATATATATCATTCAATCTATGTGTTTAGTTTGTTCAGTATCAACGTTTGTTTGTTTTAGCATGTTGATGTCTTTCATTTTATTATTTCTTAGTCGTTCTGCATTAGCATGTTAGCGTCTTTCATATTTTTAGTGTTTAGTCGTTCTTCCGATGTGTGTTAGAACTGAATTAGTTCCTATAATATTGACATAGTATGACATAGGTTGTTTATCATTTGATCAAGTATTTAGTTTACTATAGATTTTATATTTTATAATTCATGATTTTTGCCACTGAGTAGGTCATTCAATAAATTAACAGTGGGCTGAATAGAATTATTAATTATTTGCTACAGTTGTTGGTTGTCTTAAACGTTGAGTATTTCACACCTTGTGTATTTCAATAGTCATTTTCTTTTATTAATTGTATACAAGGTGTGGTGTTTCATCAGTTTTTTTTTATTATATGTTGTTCATGGGTTGCACGTTAACATCAAACATGCTGCTAGAGTGATTGACGTTAATGTGGCTAACATAGTTTCTTTGTTATGTTTTAGCTAGTGTGTTAGCTTTAAATAGCCGTAAGTCATTAGTTACTAATTATTTTAGTAATTTATTGCATTAGCCATGAGTTCTTTTGCATTAGTCATTGTTTAGGTAGTTCCAGCCTTAGCTTATTTTAATTATTTCAAGCAATTCATTAGATGCAAACTTTAGTTGGTTATTTCAAAGTTTGATTCATTAGTTGAGGTGATTGAAGTTGTTTTAATTAGTTAGGTTGTTTTGCTATTTTATCTTTTAGTGTTAGTTGTTACATGAGTTGATTCATAGGTAGTTCTTGTTTTAGTTTGTTTAATTCTTGTTTTTGCTGAAATTTTTTTAGTCATTAGTTAGTAAATTTTTGTTTAGATCTATTTGTACTGCTTCATTTTGTTTTCGTGTTTTGCAGGGAAGCATTAGAACGTTCTGTAGAGCCCTTTTCGTACCCTCAAAGTACCCTCTGAGGCCCCTTCAAGCCCTCAGAAGTGCCCTCAGAGGGACCACAAAGTAATATGCAAATAAGAAAAGCAAAAGAAGGGGGATACTAAAAACTCAAGCACTGAAGACTTTTTCCTTGATTCTTAGATTAAGTTTTCATTTTTTTTATTGTAATAAGGCCGTTAATTATTGTTTAAAGTTCTCCACAGAGGGCTGCACTATTTCCTTATTAACTCGATTAATTGAAGTTTTCTTTTTGGCAATAAAGCATAGTTTAGCTTGTGTGTTTGAATACAAGTATTTTTCGTTCCCTGAGTTTGACCCGGACTCCACCACTCGTGCGAGCCAGTTTTTATATTTTTGGTGTCTGGCTTTCACTTGATTTTGATTAAAAATATTGTTTTAAAAGGGGTTTTCTAAAACTTATACCAAATTTTTGGCACTGTTGCCGAGAAATGATCATATATATATGGTTAGGAGATAATTGGAGGAGAAGCTAAGAAGGAGATGACTGAATCGACCAAGAAAAGGAAGGAGGGGGAGAGAGATAGATGACTAAGAGATAATTGGAGTATGGTTAGGATTTGGGAAATCCTTAACAAGTTGTTAAAGCCAAATCTCTAGCCAATTGGTCTAGATCCAATATTCTTCGTGAGAACCCAATTGGTTACAAGCGTAAGATGAATATAAGTGAGAAGCATGGCCTATTTGAAGTCCTTAATGGTTCTAAAAGACCATGTTACCCCTCTAAAAACCCAATCCATTACATTCCCAAAATACCCTTGCCCAATTACATTCAAGTCCCTTACATCTCATCCCAATGCCCAACCTACCCATTGGACCCACTTATGCACTAACGAATCCCATATAGAGTCTCGACTCAGCTAGGTTGGTATCAACTCCCCCAATCTTAAGGCAAGTATAGAGGTGACATATGTATGTACCATGGTAATGAGTGAAATAGAGTGGATGGCTTTTTGGTCCTCCCATATCCCAAATTTAGAGTGTTTGTTGAGTTAATTGTAACCATGAAAAAGATTGGCCCTTTATAATTTAGAAACATGATTGGATTTTACACTGAGGAAAACAATTTTATAGTAGTTCAGTCAACATGACCTAAGTCTACTGTGGGGTCTCTCTCTTTTGGTCTTCACACCTTTGAGAGAGGGTCTCTCTTTTTGTTTATGATCCCAAGGAATACACATTTTGGGGGTCTCCGGCTGATTTGGGAGTGTCAGTTATAATCAAACTCCTTTTTGATACATGTTTTGTGTTTATAAGATTCCTTCTTTACTTCATTCTCTTTGATTATAAGGAATCCTTGTTTGAAACAACCACCCACATGAGAGAGCTGGTTGAGATTCTTGATTTCAATATTTGGATCCACATACATATTTGCTTCAACATGTGAATATGCTTGTAGGAGATCCAGTAAAAGACAACTTGGTTGTAGATCATGTATGAATTATAGATCTGGATCTTCTTTCACACGCACCCTTAAGCTAATCTCTCTAAGATTCAGCTTGTTTCTAAAATATTGGAATTTTGGACCAGGTAGGGCTTTGTAAGAATGTCTGCTAATTGATTCTTGGATGGGATGAACTGAACTTCAACTTCAACATGAGCCACCTTTTCTCTAACAAAGTGAAAATAGTTTTCTATATGTTTTGTTTTGGCATGAAACACAGGATTGACTCTTAAATATATAGCTCTCAAATTGTCACATCAAAAGTATTGGCACCTAAGGATACTTGGAACCCAAATCTTCTAAAAGTTGCTTATGCCACATTAATTCTGAAACTACTCATGCAATGTCCTTGTATTCTGCTTATGTACTTGACTGAGCAAATATGTAGTTCTTGAAAGATCTCTATGGCAGTAGATTGGGTTTCACATTCATGTGGTACCCACCAATCGACTTTTTATAATCTGAGCAGCTTTCCCAGTCAACATCAAAGAATCTAGCAAGCCTGAGATTATTGGACCGACTAGTGTGTAATCCATAATTGAGAGTTCTTTTGAGACATCACATGACTTGCTTGACATGGGTCCAATGGCCCTGTGTAGTCTCATGCATAAACTAACATGCCTTGTTTAAGTCAAAAGCTATGTCTAGGTGTAAAACTCGTGAATAAAAAATAATAATAAAATAAAATATTTTGGATCCATGTTGGATCCGATCAGATCCAACCCAGATCTGGGTCCACACAGTTGTGCCCCCCCCCCCTTTCTTTTTAACGCAACACCCGAACCCCCTTCATCTTCTCTCTCCTCCTCCTGACTTGTCGCCGAGCCATAAGGCGAGCTCATTGAGGCCAGGGTCGAGCTGTCGCCTGAGCCAAGCTCACACCCGACAGCCTCACCAGCCTATCTTTCGTCCTTGCCCCCTGCCGTCTCTCCCTGAGTCACCTTACTAAGCTAAGCTCGGTTTGAACCGAGCCGAACATGGTTCTCTCAGCTGGAGGACCGAGCTTAGGGTTTGGGTGCCAGACCTGGCTCTGCCTAGTAGTCGAGCCCTCTCCATAGCACCCGTCTAGTAGTCGGCCTATTAGTGCAAGGGATTGATACTTATGGGAATGGAAGCCTGATCACCCGTCTAGTCGCCAAGCCCCCCTCCACGGCACCAAACCCCTTGGGGCTGTTGGTGATGTAATTCGCCACAGTTGAAAACCGATGGCTGATAACATTTGTGTGATGCACTAATTGATAGTGGTGGACTAGAAATCTTTTGCCACTCATTTAATGAAAGTCAGGCACTCAATGATGAAATTTGTGTGCTTGCATTTGAGAAAGTAGTGTACATTGACTCGCTATATCGTTTTTTGTTCACACTTTAGAATAAACTTCATATTATCACTGCCTCTCCAAAAAAAAAAAATCTTGTCAGAATATCCTTCAAATTAGAAAGAAAAAGTTCACATCTGGAGTTAGGAAGAAAAAATTAAGGAAATTCTGCAGAAAACTGTGAAAAGGTAGACAATTTTATTCAACTCGCATAAACTCTCACTTTCCTTTTGTCCAAGTCCAAATAAATATATCAGTATGTTTTGAAAACCATGGGGCAATTGAATTACCATGTAGTGCATATCAGGCCCATCATCAACTACGATAAGAGCTCCTCCTCCAGATGCCTCAACAGAAACTATATCCACCTTGCCACCAACATGTGTACGTAACAACGCACCATCTATCAAATTGCTCAGTGCCTGTCTTAGAGCAGCTTCCTCGACTGCAGCTTCCAGTGGAACAGAGAATTGCTTTGACTTTAAGTGATCGCTGCTGCTTGTGAGCCAAAGGCTGTGCAGCCCCCCACTAACTTTGCCAATATATTAGACATATTGCATGGTCTACCTGAGAGTATTCTGTGCTACAGATATGCCCCAAAGGGGTTTGGCGTAGTGCGGGATGGGGCCTAGGCCGCTAGACGGGCGGTTTAGGTTCAAATCTCACTGGCGCCAATCCCCTGCGCAAGCTGGCTCTCTGGAGGTGAGGGGTAAGCCACGGTTTTATGCCGCTGGAGAAGCCACCGTAGGTTGGCAAGCTTAGTCCAGTGCGGCTAGGTCTCTTACTCCGGGGTGGTTTCTACGTCCTTATGAAAAACTATAAAAAGATATAAAGAAGATTTTACAGAAAACTTTTGAGACAGCAGCAAAATATATTTTTTTAAATAAGTTATACATCGACCGGGTCCGGATACTTGATTATGGAATATGGATCCAAGAAACAAATACTAAGTCAGATCCTTCTTGTTCCCAATATTTCTATGGCTGTTATATTGGCAAAGAATTTCAGATAGTGTTGCAACTGGATCTTACATGGTTGTACTTGGATTGGCCTCTGCCTCCATGTATTGCTGTTAATTTCTCAGGTCTGGCCTAGATTTGGGTCAGATCCATCCTATATTCCGTGATGTGTCAATAAGGCTATCGATGGTATGGAAAATCTGACCCAGTCTGATCTGAAACAAACTGACCCGGATCACAGTCAGTTTTGTAGTTGGAACCCTAGAAATAGTACCAAACCCACCACCTGTCCGCTTTGTTTTGTCCACAACGAGTTTGTAATTGGATCCCCAGACCTTGATCCAAGCAGATCCAAGTACAAAGAGCATGACCAAAGCTGCTAGCTTAGAAAAGAGCTTGTTGCGGTTCATTAAATAAACTTGCATTATTTCTTCTCAAAAAAATAAAACTTGCATTCAGCTTGATATACCAACACAAAGCCATAGTTTGAATGCAGATATGGGTAGACTTTCCTGACCCGGTTTGATTCCATCCAGTCTTACACTCAACTATATATGCAATCTAGCTTAAACAGTGTGGGTCACAGGTTTGGATCCAACTTGCTATCAGCCCCATGGTTGTTTGGGATACAAAACTTAGAAATGGAGACAATTATGAAAGGAAACAAGAAAGATTCATGACAAATTTGTCTTATCCAAGTCTGATCATCGACTTTCTCGATATTTATATTTCAAACAAATTTTTTTTTTTTTAAATTTTGTGATGGATATCCGTCGCTAATATTTGGTTTTGTGACGAAATATAATCCGTCGCTAAAGTAGCGACGGATATGTATCTGTCGCAAAACCAAATCCGTGCTTATTTAGCGACGGATTATGTTCGTCGCTAATCCATCATTAATTAGTGATGAATTAATGACAAATCAGTTCTGTCGCTAATTAGCGACTAAGAATATGCGACAAACGCTATCCATTGCGAATTCATCGCCAATCCGTCGCTAAACATCATCAGCGATGGATTTGCAACGGTCGCTAGTATGCATTTTTCTTGTAGTGGGTCACAGGTTACGGTCCAACTTGCTATCAGCCCCATGGTTGTTTGGGATACAAAACTTAGAAATGGAGACAATTATGAAAGGAAACAAGAAAGATTAGTTATGCAGGCGGTAGCCAAGAAAGACGTGCAAATCAACACTGAGATCAGGATGTATATAATCGTACGATCCTAAGTCCCCCTTACGAGACAAAGTATAATTCTTTAAAGTATGAAAGATATAGATTAGTGAAACTTCCAAGCAATTATTTGCTCCAAGCTAAATGCCAACTTGTATGCGTGGATCAGTTATGGTCATATCATATATATGACGTTATATTCCATCACCACCACACATCTCAAGCTTGATGCAGGTGTGCGCAGACCTCATTTTCTCACATATCACATGGCCCCCAAATGAGATGTTCGGTGGGGATTCAATATAACTGAAGATTGTTTATATGAAAGCTCGTAATCTATGAGACCCACCACTTCCAGAATCTTGCTTGGCTATATGATAAATGGCCGTGCAAGATACGGCAGTAAAAAAGGCTAGCATGATAACTATTACAGTGGGTAGACGTAGACGACCTTGGTTCAAACTTAGTCCAAGTCTCAGTCAATAAAGTAAAAAAAAAAACCAATGTATTCCACAAACCATCGGAAAATGATCATTTCAATAGATGTAGGGTTTTTAAGACACCAATCAGTTGGCAGAGCCCACTTTAGCTTGCTGTAGGCCCCATTGAATTCTGAAGTGTAATCGACGGTCTGGACCAGAGGGATGATTTGAGGGCTCGAGTGAGATCCCGATCTCTCTATAAAGAGGAGCTGTCAGGCTTCCTCACATGCACATTCTATCTGCATGCAACACATTAATCTCTTTAGTGCAATTATGGATGCCTCTCCCTTCGCTCATCTTGCTTCAATAGTTTCGATTATCTGGTGGCCAGAAGCATGGCTGGCCATTCTAAGTTTCATCTGCATTCTCAGCTACCGAAGACAAAGGCATGCACCACTCATAAGCTGGCCCATTGTGGGAATGCTTCCTAGTGTTCTCATGAACATCCATGGCTTTTACGATTGGATCACAGGTCGACTCGCCGTGGCTGGTGGGACGATTTGTTTCGAAGGCCCTGTATTCTATGGCATGAAAGTCGTAGCGACTTGCGACCCGAGAAACATAGAGTACGTCCTCAAGACCAAGTTCGAGAATTTCCCAAAAGGCGAAGATTTTCGCGAAATATTTCACGATCTGTTTGGCGACGGGCTCGCAAACTCGGATGGTGAATCGTGGAAGCTCCAAAGAAGAGTGGCTCACAGCCATATCCATTCTAAGGACTTCCGGCTGTTCTCTTCGAAGATCACACAAGACATAGTCAAGACCCAGCTTGTGCCGGTGCTCAAGCACTGGGCACGTCTTGGCTCGGTCTTGGACCTTCAAAACGTGTTCGTGAGGTTCACCTTTGACGCCACATGGACAGCAGTCTTCGGTGCAAGCCCCGAATGCCTGTGTCTCAACTTCCCCAGAGCCCCCTGCTCAGAGGCCATTGATGCCATCACGGAGGCAATCTTCTATAGGCACATAGTCCCTAACTTCGTGTGGCGACTTCTTCGCTACTTCAACCTTGGCAAAGAAAAGCAAGTCAATGATGCAAAGGCAGTGTTGAACGAGGCAGCGTCACAAAAAGTTGCCATGAAGAAGGTGGCTCCCACTAGCGATGATCTATTGTCCAAGTATGTTGGCATGTTTGATGATGACGCCTTTCTGAGGGACTCTACTATTAACTTTCTGCTGGCTGCTAGAGACACTTCGGCTGCTACACTGACATGGTTCATCTGGTTGGTTTCTAAGCATCCCCATGTGGAAGCCAAGATCTTGGAGGAGTTGACGGCAATCATTGAGAGAAAAGATACAGAGAGAACATCATCTCCACCACCAGCATTTAGCAGTGAGGATTTGCAGAAGATGGTCTACCTTCATGCATGCCTATGTGAAACACTAAGGCTTTACCCTTCTGTGCCTATCAACAACAGAAGTGTGCTGGCAGAAGATAAGCTGCCTGATGGCACTGCTTTGAAACCAGGAATGAAGGTTTTCTTCATTCCATACTCTGCAGGGAGGATGAAGTGGGCATGGGGAGAAGATTGCTTGGAATTCAAACCGGAGAGATGGATAGACGGCGAAGGAAAATTGAAGCATGAGGTCGATGGGTCGAGGTTTGCAGCCTTTAATGGAGGACCTAGAACCTGTGTGGGCAAAGATATGGCATTCGTTCAGATGAAGTATGCAGCGGCTGAAGTGCTTTTGAATTTCGAGGTTAAGGTCGTGGAAGGCCATCAGGTTTCTCCCAAGGCCTCAGTCATCATGTTCATGAAGAATGGATTGCCAGTTACACTGAAGGAAAGGCTTCCTTAGAAAACAACATGTATAAATAAATAAATAACCCGCCCCGCCGTGATCGAGTCCGCCTTATAATCGTCGCATTTATTTCACTTCCAGAGTTTACCACCTTGCTAGGGTGTGACCGCTGTAGTTTGTTCCAAGTTGGTTCCTTTTCATAGAAAATAAATAAATAAATCTCTCTCTCTATTTATATACCATACAGTGGTACACTCATGTTTACAGATCTAACCATAAAATGATAAATCTAGCATAGTTTATTTACTAAGATTTCATTTTTGAGATGGTGAAAATCAATGGCTCACAATTCATGAAAATAAGGGTTGTTTAAAAATTACATAAAACGTTGTATTTGAGCCAACTTTAATACATAAAAATAATAAATAAAATATGCTAAGCATATCAAATGGTTAGGTGTTTCTTTTAGAGTCTATATCTATGTAAATCAAGCATGTGATACCATAAGCAATGGTGGTACAATACCACCATAGAAGCGCTCTCTCTCTTGCAGGCAGAATTTTATAAATCAGAGAATAGATACATAGAGAATGACGAGGTGTCACTCACATGCACTTTACACAAACTGAAAATTTAAGCATAAAAGATTCATTGGATTGAGGTCATATGAAGTCGATCCTTCGCCGAAGCTTCCACAATGCCACATTAGCTATTACGTTGCTTGGGAGCTCGCTGCCCAGACGACGTCTAACATTGCACTGCTACGAGATTTCTTGCCAAGTGAGAAGCACAAAGCATCCCCAAGTGAACTCGATCTTAGCGCTTCTTGGCCGAATGAAGGTAGCCAAAAGAACCTCCCTAAGATAAAGCTTTTTTTCCCAAAAAACTACAAGACACAATTTGCTACACTTTTGAGCATGTTGACAATTCCAAAATAAGTAGTCTGCACTCCCTTCTTCTCTTTTACACATGATACATTGACTAAGGAGGCTGAACCCTTTTCTTTTCATACTTGGTCCATGAGCAATTTGTCATGAAGGAGTAACCAGCCCATAGTGATGCCTCTAATAGGAAAAGAATTATGCCATAAAGCTTCTACCGGAAGCCATTGTGCCATTGGATTGCCAAGAGAGCGATAGCAAGAAGAAGTGAAGAAAACACCATTAAGAGAATGTTTCCACAAACACAAATCAATGAAATAGTTGAGTTTAAGTGGAACCAACATATTCATAATACACAACCATTCCACAAAAACAAATGGTGATGGGTTTCTTCTAAGTTGAACTTCCCAACAACATAATTGGTCTTAATAAGAACATACCATCTTCTCCTTCCCTTTTGCAATCCAATATAAGTAAAAAGGTCCTTTAGGCACCCGTCCCCACACCATTCATCTTTCCAAAATCTAGTTTTGCACCCATTTTCAACCTCAACACCAAGGGATTCAAGAAGGGTTGGCAATAGCTTTACCCAACCCTTCCAAATCTCGAATTACCCCCATCCATTTTAATCCCCCATCCCATTCCCACGACCATCCCGTCAAACCATATTTGTGCTTGATAAGCAC
Organism: Nuphar pumila; assembly: GCF_984573655.1. Taxonomy (NCBI): domain Eukaryota; kingdom Viridiplantae; phylum Streptophyta; class Magnoliopsida; order Nymphaeales; family Nymphaeaceae; genus Nuphar; species Nuphar pumila. The sequence continues at coordinate 28,967,308 of NC_143262.1, read as the reverse complement.
CACCCATGTTTTATTCTCCTTAAGAAGTAACCATAACCATTTAAGCAAAAGAGACTTGTTCCATATGTCAACTTCTTTAATACCCAACCCACCTTCTTCCTTGGATCAAGAGATTAGTTCTCAAGTTGCCAAATGCATTTTTTCCTTTTGAGCTTTTCCCGACCAAAGAAAAATTTGAAGAGAACGATTGATCTTTCTTCTAGTCTTTTGAGGAATAGAAAAGAATTGAAGAAAGTACAATAAGAAAGATGAGAGAACATACTTTACAAGTGTTATCCTTCCCGCAAAAGATAAAATTAGTCCAGCCCAAGCACTAATTTTTGCCACAACCTTTTCTTATATCACCTTTCAATAGTTATCCCAAGCGACACCAAGATGTAGAGGAAGGCCAAGATACTTTATGAGGAGGTCACCAATTGGACATCCAAATAACGTGGAAACAAACTTATCCACTGGATCCGATGCCCCAAATGAAATGAAGAAAGTTTTGAACCCATTGATGGAGAGGCCCAACAACTAAAAAAATACTCTCAATAGGGTCCACAACCGAGCAATATTTTGTTGACAAGCATGAGCAAAGATTAAAATATTATGGAAAAAAGGATATGTGAAAATTTAGGGCAGCCCGGCTTGTCCACACTCATGAAAATATCACTTGAAGTAGCCGAGACAAGCATAGAAGATTTTACCTCCATAACATTCAAAAGAAGAAGGGGGGATAGGTGGTCGCCTTGACACAACCTCCTACTTAAGTTAAAGAACGCACCTTGCTTGCCATTATCACAAATTGTCATAGAGGATATATAGAGAATCTCTTCTCATCTCTTCTTACATCCAACATTCCTTCACAAATTCAAACAATGAAAACATGAGGTAACAAAGATGCAAGATGGAGTAATCAGAAGGAAGACATATCATGCTTTCAGTAATGGTACCTTCCGGTTTAAACCTGTAATATCACGTATTTTAATACTTAATCATTTTATAATTTTGACAAAAAATTGGCTGTCTGGGAGAAAAATTGTTTGAGGCTCGATTTTTATACTGAAGTCTTTGAGTTTGGGCTTGACCCAGGTCTCATCGACAAGGTCGAGGCGAGCCAAATGAAACATGAGAAAGAGTTTTAATTTTGACCTTTAAATTCAAGCAAAATTCGAGCGAAATTCAGGTTATTTTCAGACAAAATTCAAAATTTGGTATTTGTGTGATATATCGTTGGATGCGTCTCAGAATTCTAAGAACAATGATATTTTAATTTTTTGAATTTGAGTCTCGATTGGCCCGAAAATCATGTTTTTTTGAAAATTCAGTAGTTTATCGAAATGGATCCGAAGTTGGATCAGATTGGACCCAAGGCCTAGGATCCAATTTTTTTTGGATTTGGGTTCTATTTAGGTCCTACTTAAATCTGAATCGGATCCAGGTCTTGATCTATTTTTGTTTTGGGTATGGGTTTGGATCTGGATCTAAATCCAAGCCCAATGTTTATCCAACTTTAAATTCAGTATAAAGCCTTAATTTGAGTTTTATTATAGTTAAGAAGCCTTTAGGGTTAATTTGGTTATTTTTGGAAGTTTTTAGATAATTTTTATTAATTAATATTCAAAAATTAATTAATTAATATTAATTCTAAGTTTCTATTTTTGGGCTGAGTAGGAATTCTTAAAAGAGTCCTTACTCTTGCTTATGAGTGGTTAAGAAAGAGTTTTAAAAGTTTTATAAAGTTAGAAAACTACCAAATGTAGAAAAGTCAACATTTGGTAGAGTTTAAAAGAATTAGAAAACACAAGAGAGAGGGAGTTCCACTTTTTCTGAACTCTTAGAAGAGAACTGGAGAAATAGGGGGGGGGGGGGGAGGTGACCCCCTCTCCCACCCATTACTTAAAAAAAAAAAGAGAGAGAGAAAAAAAGAGAAAGAGAAAGAGAGAGAGAGAGAGAGAGAGGAGGAAGAGGAAGAGAAAGAGGGTTCCTCTTCTCCAACAACCCTTGTTCCTCCATCATTCTTCTCTATTTTTTGATATTTATCAAAGGTATAGGTCTCTTCTTTTGACTTAAGTGAAAAATTGAATACCGATTCGATTCTCATGCTTACCATGACCTAAATCCATGGTTAATGAGTGAATCTATGTGTTTACTCAAGTATACATGAATGAGGATCCATAGATCCTCTTTTATATAGGTATTTTCAGTCCTTTTCATATAAAAAAAAATTCTGTGTATGGGTTTTCTAAACAAAAACAAATTTTTATTTCATGTTAAGTGAGCTTTTTAACACTTGTTTTATAGTGAATTTGATTCCTACATGATTTCATATATGCATATGATATTAGATGCATGTCCAAGTGTTATGAATAGAAAAAAATTGTGTAAGCATGCATAATGTTATTTTAAATCTATAAATGCATGCATAAATGAATGTTGTCCATACTTATGAACATGTTTAGGGCAGCTCTACAGGGAAAGAAAAAAAAGACATATTTTTTTAATAATGTTTTGGGGTTACTGCTGGGGCCAGCCGAGCTGCAGTCGCTGGAGCAGTCAGCCCCAGCCGACTGGGTCGGTTGGGCTTAGTGGCTGACCCAGCCGACCGGGTCATGGTTACGAAAAAAAAAATTCTTTTTGGTTGGTGGTTGTTCAGCCTAACAACACACAGACCCAGACTAAGCCCTGTGCATGGGCTGTCAGGCCGAGCCGACAGGGTAGACTGGGCTGACTCGGCCAGCCCAGCTGGTTAACGACCTGCCTGACCTAGCCGGGCACTTGGGGCAGGACTGGAACAAGCCTAGTAGGGTGGGTCAGACCCAACCCAGCTGACCAGGGTCAGGTGGGCTTGCTGGTAAACCCAGCCGACTGGGTCGACTGGGTGTGAACCCTGTAGAAAAAAGGTAACCCTAGCCACCTGACAGTTGACTGGGTGCAGGCTAAATTATACACCCAGTTGACTGTCAGTCGTCTCGGCATGGACCAGAATTTGAGTATATATATATATATATATATATATATATATATATATATATATATATATATATATATATATATATATATATAGTGTGTGTGTGTGTGTGTGTGTGTGTTTGTGTTGCCCGTTGCAGATTCCAGAATATGCTAGAAAGAACTTTTTATATGCGTATGATTAACAAGTTTTGCGTGAGCAATGCTCAAGACAATGTTAATTACATGGGTATGTTGTGAACATGTACTAATCTGAAATTTTAGATCATGTTGCATGTATATAGTTGCACAAGTAGTCACACATGTAAAGAGAGTCATGAATGAAAGCTTACATGCGACATAATTATTTGAATTAAAACTTGCATTCGCCATGAATAATTGTAGTATACAATTGACACAAATGTTTGAATCAGACGAAAGCAAGCATGGAATGAAAAGTTGTGAGTTTATGTATAAGCATAACAATATTTGAAGCACATCTTGAAAGGAGCATATATAAATGTGCATTGTGAAGCAATCAAAAGTAATACATTGTGGTATGTTATTGATGGTTTTTGCATGTATTGCATCGATGATTCAAGTGAATCATCGCAGGCCTGGAGAGCCTCGAGCATTGGGTGCTCCTTCATTACTTACTTTTAAATGCATCACAAAAATCATATTTATTTTTATTTCATTGTGTTTTACACTGTTTTATGTGTTTCATGAGCGGGAGTCCCGTGATGGTTCTCGCAGAGGTAGATGCAAGCTTTTGCCCTTGCTTTTGCATGTTGAATTGCAAAACTTAATAATTGGCGTTTAATAAAAAGATAATGAATAAAAACAATGCAATATACGATCTGAGATCTCCCATTGAAAGAATGGGCATCTTAGAGATTCGGTTTTGGGGGACCACGAGGATACAAAAACTTTATGTGCTTATTTAGTACCCCTAAACCCGATATTGAGGTTCTTTCTTCTGGCCACAGTTTTAGGGAGAGTCTGCCACTTTACCTGAGGGTGGTGTGTTCGACACAACTGTTCTTTTGGTATTTCAAGAAAGTCACACTATTGGATGTGGAGGTCTTAATTGTCCTAACATTAGATGTGGAGGTCTAATGTTCTGAAGATGATTCAGTCGAGGGCTAAGTTTAGAACCCAATAATAAAATACAACTTGTGTACTAAGTTATCCTGAAAACCTTACTTAACCTCAGAAAATTGTACCCGTTTGGTGTATCCACGGGCAACGATAATTAAAAATGGAACTTAAATTGTATTCATTTAATAGGGACAAGCATATGGAAAGGAAACTTTAATGAAAGATAATAAAGTGATCATGTGTTACACATAAATCATGCATAATCCTTCTACGCATTAGAACATGCATATTTTACCTATTCCCTTAATTGTTACATGTTGGTTGATGCATGATGTTTAATTTCTAATGCATGTTACATGTCTTGCTTACTTAAATTGTGATCCTTATTATTGATTAATGTTCCTTCATGCTTAATAAATGTTTTTTGCTGCATGAATGCTTAATTGAATTATATGATTGTCATAATTGCATTTCTCTGAATTACTGCATAAAATATTATTTGTATTCTTTATGCTCATTTATTTCATTAGAGAGATTCCTATGCAGAATTCTTTGAATTTCTGACACCTTTTATTTGTGGTTTTTCGCAGTCGCAGGAGACAGGTGAAGCGACTAGCTTCTGAGAGAGCTACGGGTGTCGCGTTTTTTGCTAAACAGTTCACAGATGAACATTGTGGCTCTATCTTCTTCATTTTTTTTCTTTTACATTTGGTTCTCTACGCACTCTGAATTTCATTTATGCAGTTGTCTTGAGACTTATCCCTTATTATTCAATAAAGGTTTGGTTTGGTATGGATGATAATTGTACGCTCTTTTGTAGTTGGTTGTTTTATCCAATTAGGAGTGGAACTGTAAAGGCCCTGGGTTTCTGGGAAGATTTCTACAATGGTTTATAATTTTTTTTTTTTGCATTTTCAAAGAGTATGAGTTGGGGTCGTTACAGGTTTGGTATCAAAGCCACCATAAGATCTTATACTTTTATCATCCTTTAGCATTAAAATTTTTTATTTTGGTAAGTGAGCCCTATCTTGAAGTGTCAGCAAGTCATGCCTCATACTCAAGAGCAGTCTCCTTCCCTGGTAAGGCTATTTAATACTTTTAATTAAGCATTGAATCTCTTATGCTTATTTGTATGCATGAGTAATTCTCTTATAGTGTGCATTAAGAATTTTGATGTAATTCTATGAAATAATTTGTTCGAGATTAACCCCAAAGGGGTAGGATCGATAAAGGTCTATTTTTTGTGAAAAATATATGCATTATAGATGTCGTTTTCACGTATAGGTACTTTATCTTTCACTGGTGCTCCCGTGAGCTGGCAAGAGTAGAGAAATTTCATGATGAAAGCCATCAACACTCTAATTGAGACCATAATGACACAAACAACGTAGACAACATATACGGTGCAGGCAACATAGGACATGTAAGAAGCACAGGCCGCGCAAGCGGCACAGGCTGCCCAGGTAGCTGCGCGTGATCCTCCTATTGAGGTTGTTCTGAACGCAGGCGACATTTCCTACGAGAGGTTCTTGAAGTTAGACCCACCGACTTTTGCGAGGAAGGCTGACTCAGAGGCAGTAGAGAGCTGGGTCGAGGAGATGGAGCAGACATTCGACGCCCTACTATCCCCGAGGACAAGAAGACACCATTTGGGACATACCATCTGAAGGGCGATGTAAAGAAGTGGTGGAACACCTTACGAAAGGTGAAGTTCATCGACATGCACATGATTCCCTAGGTGGTGTTCATAGAGGAGTTTTTAGATGCATACTTTTCTTCTTACACCAAGGAGTAGATGCAGCAGAAGTTCCTCGACTTGACTCAGAAGACCATGAGTCTGGTGGACTAAACCACTAGATTCTGGAGCCTCAAAAGGTACTGCCCGAATCTCTTCAAGAATGAGAAGGTGAGGGCGATGAAGTATATATGCGGGTTGAAGGACAAACTGTAGACTCGTGTGCTGATGAGCCGACCTACTACCCTGACCGATGCGATAGAGTCTGCCACAGTCCTGACAGAGGACTGGGAGAGGTACAAGACCACATTTCAGAAGGGAGGTGGCAACGAAGGTGGTTCTTTGGGCGGGGCGAAGAAGAACCCACCTGCAGGCGCAAAGGTGTAAGGTGACAAGAAGCAACATACCCATAATGGGCGACAGTAGGGTGCATAGCAGGGTCAACCCCAGCAGTAGAGGCAACAGGAAAAGGCCCCACCAGTATGTCACAAGTGCGACAAGAGCCATCCACTGGGTTTTTGCCCGATGTTCAAGGGGGTTTGCTATCAATACCAGCAACCAGGGCGCATCACTCTATTATGTGTGAACAAGCCAGCAACTTAGGAGGGGAAAGGCTCCGCCAGTATGTCGCAAGTGCGGCGAGAGCCATCCATTGGGTTTTTGTCCAATGTTCAAGGGGGTTGCTATCAATGCCAGCAACCAGAGCACATCGCTCCATTTTATCCAAACAAGCCACCAGCTCAAGGTGGCAAGAAGCAGCGGACCCGTGATGGGCGCGTAGCAGAGTCGACTCCAGCAGCAGGGAAAGGCCTCCAGTATGTCATAAGTGCCACAAAAGCCATCCACTGGGTTTTTTTTCGATGTTTAAGGGGGTCTGCTATCAATGCCACCAACCAGGGCACATCGCTTCATTCTGTCTAAACAAGCTAGCAGCTCAGGGAGGACAGCAACAGTAGCAACCACTGCAACAATAACAACAAAGGCCTCAGTTGCAACAAGGTCAACGCAGGACCAATGGGCGAGCCTACATGACTACAACAACTACTCAGGGCGATCCGACTAACCTAATCGAAGGTATCTTCTTAGTCGTTGATCACTTTGCTTGCATGATGTTTGATTCAGGTGTGACCCATAGCTTTATTTCTGCTTTATTTGCGAAATTGCTCGAGTTAGTTCCTTCTAGCCATGAAGAAGCTCTTAATGTGATGTCACCGATGGGTGCATCTTCTTCCTACGGGAAGTATTTTCTGGCAGTTTGTATTGTCATTGAGGAGCATGAGTTGTCTGCTGACTTAGTCATACTAGATATGACATTCTACGATGTCATTCTGGGTATGGACTGGTTGTCCAGACATATTGCTACCCTCCGGTGTCAGGGCAAGAAAGTTATCTTGGAGCGTCCTGATTTGCCTGCGTTGTCTTTTCATTTGACCAGAATGACAAGCAAAGTGAAGATTGTTTCCGCATTGAAGATTTTCAAGTACCACAAGCAGAGTTGCATGGTGTTTTTAGCCAGTGTGTCTGCACAAGACAACTAGGCCACACCCTTGGAGCAGTTAAACGATGTTTGTGAGTTCTCAGATGTCTTTCTTGAGGATTTATTGGGTTTGACACCACATCAAGAGATTGAGTTCTCTGTCGAACTAGTGCCTGGTACGACACCAGTTTCTTGAGCTTTGTATCACATGGCATCTACTGAGCTCATGGAGCTGAAGAAGCAATTGCAAAAGCTTCTTGACAAAGGTTTTATCAGGCCGAGTGTATCCCCTTGGAGTTCACCAGTACTCTTTGTCAAGAGGAAGGATGGTTCAATGCAACTTTGTATCGACTACCGTATGCTAAACCAAGTGACGGTTAAGAACAAGTACTTATTGCTTAGGATCGATGATTTGTTCGATCAGTTGATGAAGGCAAAGGTGTTCCCAAAGATCGACCTTCGTTCTGTGTACCATTAGTTGAGAATCAAGATGGAGGATATTCCGAAGACAACATTCATGTCCAGATATGGGCATTATGAGTTTCTGGTGATGTCATTTGGACTCACCAATGCCCCTGCAATGTTTATGGACTTGATGAATCTGGTTTTCAGTTTATGGTTGGATTCGTTTGTCATCGTGTTCATCGATGATATTCTTATCTACTCGGAGAGTGTGGAAGAGCACCAAGAGCATCTACGGATCATATTATAAACACTAAGAGAACATCATCTCTATGCTAAGTTCTCAAAGTGCAAGTTTTGGATTGATAAGGTGATGTTTCTCGGTCATGTGATATCCGAGAGGGGCGTGGAGGTTGATCCAGCCAAGGTAGAGGTCGTTTTGTCATGTGTGCAGCCGAAGACGTTGACTGACATCAGGAGTTTCTTAGGATTGGTGGGCTACGACCATCGATTCATTCAAGACTTCTCATTTATAGCTGCCCTTATCACTCAATTGTTATAAAAATGAGTAAAGTTTGAGTGGTCACCTCAATGTGAGGACAGTTTTCAGAAGCTAAAGAAAAGGCTGACTATGACACCCGTTTTGACTTTGCCTTTTGGGATGGGTGGTTTTGTTGTATACAACGATGCTTCGGAGACCGGACTTGTAACGCCCCAAAATCGTGGACTTGAAACCTTTTATGAAAAAGGTTGAACGCTTTGAAATTGATTATTTATCAAAGTTCAAAACTGGAGTTCAGCGGAAAATCATATTTAAAATAGCAAGTCCCTAGACTTTGGGTGCATTACAAGACAAATGCAATCTTCCCCTTATAAACCGATTTGCAACTCTGGATTACTAAAACTGTATTACCAAAACGTGGTTCTTCTTTTTATTTCAATAAAATATATATTTGGTATCAGAGCAACAGGGAAAGCGGTAACCCTTAATCATCCGGCATCTACATCGCACTGTGAGTATTATTTTTCTTAAATTATTCTGCATTTATTTTAATTAAAGAATGTGTTTTTGCTTAGATGTCGTTTAATGAACTGATCAAATCTATAAATGCATTAACCGGAGCAGTTGAGGAACTCCAAGCGATAGTCCAGAACTTGGATCATAAGGTTGATAGGTTAGTTTGCACGAGCACCAATCTAGAGCGAGGTGTTAACTCTCATGTTTTGTCTAATCCAATGTGCCTTCGGAACCCCGATGATTGTAATTTTTGTGAAAAGGTGGGTCATTCTGCTGAAGAATGCCACTTTAATCAACGTCGCGACAAAAAGTCTGTCAAAGATAGTGCTGATAACAAGCATCAACCTGCTAAAAGACAGAAACAAGGTGGAGGAAATGAGCCTCAACGACCATTAAACACAAAATGTTTGAGATGCGATCATGTTCATCATGGACAGTCATGTCCCTGAGACTCTGGTGGTTGTTTTTATTGTGGCAAAATGGGCCACTTTATCCGTGATTGCCGCAAGAAGAAGGTCGATGACCTCCCGCGAGTGGGCGATACACCACAACCTCCTCAACAACAACAACAAGAATAACTCAAGTAGTAACCTATGTCTACTATCTTATGACAAAACACATAGAAAACATCGAATAAATACTTTGATAGTCTTAGTTTAAAACTTTTTGTGTGTTTTGTTACGCATTTTTGTTAAGTAAAAGCTTATCAATGAAATTACGTATGACTTTGGTGTCTCTGGGATCTTAATGATTATGATGCTCATGCAGGTGATGAATAGGTACAACAACAATGCGATGACACACGATGGAGGCTTGGGGACCCACACTTAGCTGCAGATCCTGCTCCTATTTGGTTTTGAGTTTTGAGGGGATGTTCTCCCTATTTTTGAAAGACTGACAGACCTGCAGTACTTTTCCTCAATTTGTAACTTTAAACTGATGGGTTGTATACCCCTTTAAACTTGAGATTTGTACCCTTCCTTAGTATGGTAGACATATATGCTTTACTTACCTGTGGTCCGCTCAGACTTGCGGCCTTGTTACCTAGCTACTCTTTTCCCTTGCTTTCCGCTGTTTATCGAAAAACCATTTCAAAAAAAAAAATTCTATAGAAATTCAAAGGTTTTTCCAAGGTCAGGGTTTGGGGCGCCACAGGACTGGGTTGTATCTTTATGCAGCATGAAAAGGTCATAGTGTATGCTTCTCGATAGTTGAAGGTGCATGAGAAGAATTATCCCACGCATGACTTAGAGTTGGCGACAGTGGTCTTCGCATTTAAGATTTGGCGCCACTACCTTTATGGAGAACAATTTGAGGTTATGTATGATCACAAGAGTCTCAAGTACATATTCATTCAGCGTGATTTAAATTTGAGGCGGTGTAGGTGGTTAGAGTTCCTGAAGGACTACGATTTCTTCATTGCTTACCATCCTGGTAAGGCAAATGTGGTGGCAGATGCACTTAGTAGAAATGTGTCAGTCACAACGGCTAGCATGATTGGACACAATTGGGATCTGGTTGAGTTCGTCAGATGACAACCTCTTGCCGATGACTTCGAACACATCCTTTGTGCTGGGATGCAGGCACGACCAGAGATCATAGATCGGATCGAGGAGCTTCAGTCAGTTGATCTAGATTTTGAGAAGTTATGCGAGAGTGCCCAAAAGCAAGATGCATAGTTTCGCCAAGAGGAGGACATAACCATCATGTTCAGAGACAGATGGTGGGTTCTGAAGGCATTGCCGGAGGAGATGATGAGTGAAGCTCATAGGTCTAGATATTTCATTCACCCTGGTTCCACCAAGATATTTAAAGATCTTCAGAAGACTTACTGGTGAAATGAGATGAAGCAGGACATCGCGAAGTTCGTATCTCGATGTCTCACCTGTCAGCAGGTGAAGATCGAGCACCAGAGACCTGGTGGATGTGAATTTGATTCCTACGTGATTTCATATATGCATATGATATTAGATGCACGTCCAAGTGTTATGAATAGAAAAAAATTGTGTAAGCATGCATAATGTTGTTTTAAATCTGTAAACGCATGCATAAATGAATGTTGTCTATACTTATGAACATGTTTAGGGCAGCTCTACAGGGAAAGAAAAAAAAGACATATTTTTTTAATACAGTTTTGGGGTTACTGCTGGGCCAACCGACCTGCAGTCGGCTGAGTCCCTGGAGCAGTCAGCCCCAGCTGACTGGATCGGTTGGGCTTAGTGGCTGACCCAGCGGACTGGGTCACGGTTACGAAAAAAAAATAAAAATAAAAATATTTTTTTTTTTGGTTGGAGGTTGTTCAGCCTGACAGCACACAAGCTCGGACTGGGGCCTGTGCATGGGTTGTCAGGCCCAGCCGACAGGGTTGGTTGGTCTAACTCGGCCAGCCCGACTGGTTAATGAACTGCCTGACCCAGTCCGACCCTTGAGGCAGGATTGGGACAAGCCAGGTGGGGTGGGTCAGACCTGACCCAGCTAACCAGGGTCAGCTGGGCTTGCTGGTAACCCCAACCGACTGGGTCGGCTGGGTGTGAACCCTGTAGAAAAAAGGAAACCCCAGTCAACTGACAGTTGGCTAGATGCAGGCTAAATTATAGACCCAGCCGACTGTCAGTCTGCTTGGCATTGACCAGAATTCGATTATATATATATATATGCATGTGTGTGTGTGTGTGTGTGTTGCCCTTTGCAGATTCCAGACTTTTGCCATTATGAAGGTTTCAACTATGTGCATGCTAGAAAGAAATTTTCATATGCGTATGATTAACAAGTTTTGTGTGAGCAATATTCAAGGCAATGTTAACTACATGGATATTTTGTGAACGTGTACGAATATAAAATTTTAGATCGTGTTGCATGTATATAGTTGCACAAGTAGTCACACGTGTAAAGGGAGTCATGAATGAAAGCTTGCATGCGACATAATTATTTGAATTAAAACACGCATTTGCCATGAATAATTATAGCATGCAATTGACACGAATGTGTGAATCAGACAAAAGCATGCAAGGAATGAAAAGTTGTGAGTTTATGTACATGCATAACATTGTTTGAAGGACATCTTGAAAGGGGCATATATAAATGTGCATTGTGAAGCATTCAAAAGTAATGCATTGTGGTATGTTATTAATGGTTTTTGCATATGTTGCATCGATGATCTAAGTGAATCATCGCAGGACTCGTGAGCCTCGAGCATTGGTTGCTCATTCATTACTTACTTTTAAATACATTACACAAATTATATTTATTTTTATTTCATTGTGTTTTACACTGTTCTATGTGTTTCACAGGCGGGAGTCCCGTGATGGTTCTCGCAGGGGTATATGTGAGCTTTTGCCCTTACTTTTGCATGTTGAATTGCAAAACTTAATAATTGGTATTTAATAAAAAAATAATGAATAAGAACAGTGTAATATACGATCTGATATCTCTCATCGAAAGAATAAGCATTTTAGAGATTCAGTTTTGGGGGACCACGAGGATACAAATAGTTTGTGAGCTTATTTAGTACCCATGAACCCAATATTAAGGTTCTTTCTCCTGACCACGATTTTAGGGAGAGTCTGCCACTTTACTTGGCGGTGGTGTGTTCGACACAACTGTTCTTTTGGTATTCCAAGAAAGTGACACTATTGGATGTGGAGGTTCTTAGTGTCCCAAAATTAGATATGGAGGTCTAATATTGTGAAGGTGATTCGGTCGAGGACTAAATTTGGAACCCAGTAATAAAATACAACTTGTGTGTTAAGTTACCTTGAGAACCCTACTTAACCTCGAGAAATTGTACCCGTTTGGTGTATCCATAGGCAACGATAATTAAAAAGAGGAACTTAAATTGTATGCATTTAATAGGGACAAGTATATGGAAAGGAAAACTTTAATAAAAGATAATTAAGTGATCATGCATTGCACATAAATCATGCATAATTCTGCTATGCATTAGAACATGCATATTTTATCTGTTCCCTTAATTGTTACATGTTGGTTGATGCATGATGTTGAATTTCTAATGCATGTTACATGACTTGCTTACTTAAATTGTGATCCCTGTTATTGATTAATGTTCTTTTATGCTAAATAAATGCTCCCTGCTGCATGAATGCTTAATTGAATTATGTGATTGTCATAATTGCATTTCTCTGAATTACTGCATGAAATCTTATCTATATTCTTTATGCTCATTTATTTCATTAGATGGATTCATATGCAGAATTCTTTAGATTTCTGACACCCTCTATTTATGGTTTTTCACAGCTGAAGGAGACCAGTGAAGCGATTAGCTTCTCGGAGAGCTATGAGATTTACATTTTTGCTAGAAAGTTCACAGAGGGACATCGTGGCTCAGTCTTCTTTATTTTTTTCATTTACATTTGATTCTCTATGCACTCTGAATTTCATTTATGCAGTTGTCTCGAGACTTATCCCTTACTATTCAATGAAGGTTTGGTTTGGTATGGATGATAATTGTAAGCTCTATTATAGTTGGTTGTTTTATCCAATTGGGAGTGGAATTGTAAAGGCTGCGGGTTTCTGGGAAAATTTTTGCAATGGTTTAAAAAAAAAAATTTGCATTTGCAAGTGGTACGAGTTGGGGTCGTTACAAAACCACTACCTTAGTTGGCTAACTTTACCTTCACAGGAATGAAATGAACTAAAGTCTTGAACTTGAACCTTGGGTGTAGGAGTATCTATTAGCAACATCATGATAAAGGTTCTGGTTGTAATCTTTAGGAGTGGCGCGTTAATAGCAATGCGCCCGAATCATGTTTCATGAGTGACTTCAGGAATAACTCAATTACTTAAACTGCGGTCACGCAGTTACACCCACATATGTGGGCTTCTCCAAAGATGCACTGCTAACATCTTGCCTAGAAGGCTTTGAACTCATTCAGAGTTTTCACTCTTACTTTATTGGCAGCTACAACACCTTTCCAGAGTAATCAGGAGAAAAGATACAGATACATAGTATCACATTAATAAGGTGCTATCCAGTTCACCCTACAGCCTGTTATTACCTAATTGAACCTACTTTATGGGATCTCCACTCAGATAGGTTGGGTTGTCACTGTAGATGAACTACTGATGGGTTTCAGTCTCATCCTCTCTCTGGATTTCATGACTAATGTATTATCTAGTCCTTTCGTTAATGGATCAGCTGTGTTCTCTTTGGATCCCACATAGTTCACAATAACCACTAATGTGAACGAATGATGAAACATGAATGACACGTGCACCTTTCTAATAAGAGGTAAACAATTCTAAGTAAATGATTCATATTTATGACCATAGTTAAAATGTGAACAATACTTAGGATTTCTATCTTTTATGGAATAACACTTGATTTTCATCATATTTTTCTGAAATATTTTTTCTTCTTCTTCCTTTATCAAAATTTAATATGTGAATTAACTTAAAATATATTTGTGGCCATAGTCATGGATATATTAAAAGTTAATCTCATTTTAAATCCTATAAAGGCACAATAATTTATTTTATTTTTTATTAGAATTTAAATATAGATTATAATATAATATGTTTGTGACCATAGTCATGAATGTATTATGATTTAATCTTATTTTAATACTATTAAAGAATAAGATATGCTTTCAAACTCCAATCTTTAAATTCCTTCAAAGCATTCATCATTTAGGATAGAATTGCATTCTTTTTCAAATTATTTCAAATCATTTTTCAAATTCCAAGTGATTTTTGAGATAATTTTTCAAATATAGTTATCATTTCCAAACCATTTTCAACTTTAATTTACCAATTCAAATACATCTCTTATTCTCGGATTTCATCTTGTTTCAGATTCCAACTTTCAATTCTTATTTCTGAACTTCACATTTCTAAATTTCATTCTGGAATTCATTTCAAATTCAAGTGCTAAATTCAAAATTCTTTATTTCCTTTTAAAAATTATAAATTTTTGAATTCTCATTTTTCAAATTCAACTCTGAAGTTTACTTCAATTCTCAATTCAATTACGAAATCAAATATTTGAAATCTATCTCAAAAACCCATCTTAGAATTCAATTTCAAAAATCGATTTCCCATTCAATCTCAATCTCAAATCCTAAATTCATGGATTCTAAATTTTCATTTTTTATTCCAAAATTCTTATTTCAATTCCAAGTCTGAATTCAAATTCTATTTCCAAAGTTTATTTCTATGAATTTTCAACTTCTAATTTCATTCTTTGAATTGCAAATCCTATTTCAATTTCAGATTCTAAATTCAATTTCAATTTCCAAATTCATTTCCAAGTTCAAAATTCAATTTCAAAATCAATTCAATATTCCAATTTCAAAGTTCAGTTCAACTTTGAAATTCCATTCTGATTTCAAATTCTATTTCTAAATTCCAATTTCAAATTTCATTTCAAAGTTCAAATCTCAATTTCAGTATCAAATTCCAAATTCAATTCTTATTTTCAAGTTCCATTTTCAAGATTTCACTTCAAGTTCCAAATTTCATCTTTTTCAAATCTTCCTTCTTCAATTCAAATTCTAATCTATTTCAATCTTTGATTATTTCAATCTCAGAATTTCAAATCTCAAATTCATTTCAAATTCCATGTTTAGATTCAAATTTCAGTTTTCCAAATCAAGTTTAACTTTTTAAACAATTTCTTCAAAAATGTTTTCAAACTTATTTCAAAATCACTTGGAAAAGTCCCAAAATTTCTGAGACATTTCTCAAAAGCATACATCTTTGCATTTTCGTAAGCACAATCATGATTCAATGTGCATTTTAGGATTTCAGAATAATCACTTAGACAAATTTGGGAAAGGCAAAAGGCATTGATTCGATCCTTGGTTCAATTACCCCTGGTAAAGTCTTCAAGAACGGTTGAACCTCGTACCGACGAGCAAATCCCGTCTCTCCATTTTTCCCGCAAAATTTCAAAAATGAAGGCGAGTAAAATTTTAAATAACTTTTTCAAATAAAGGTTAAGTGAGACCTTACAAAAGAGTTTCTTTTCTTTCTTTCTCTTCTCTCTTCTTTCTTTCTTTTTCTCCTTCAAAAAGGGAAAAGGGCGAGAAAGGAAAAAGAAGAGGAAAGAGAGAAAAAAGAAAAGGAACAATTTTGCAACAATCACAGAAGTGGCAACCGTGATGGGACTCATCTTTGTCTGGTCGAATTTATGCCTTTTGTTATTTCTTAAAATTGTCTAAGTCATTATTCTACAAATGTCAGCTTCATTTTCATGCAAACATTAGGAGCCTAAACTCTGTCCATGTTGACATTATGCATATAGGATTTAAGTATAGTTTGGTAGGACCATATTGAGGAGATCTATTGATGCTCACTTAGACTTAGGTCTGAAATACAACTCTCCTCAATTTAGGGATTGAATGAAAACAATGTATGCAAGTGTATGCTTCTTTATAAATTTCAAAATTCTATCTCTTTAGAACTCTGCATTAGAGCCATCTGATTTCTTGCATGTTAAGCATATTTTCAAAAATATTTCCACCTATATTGTCTCAGTCTTCACGTTGCTAGGCTGTCTCACTAAACCCTAGTTTGGGAAAGAGCCTCACAACTGCATCACTTATTTGGGTTAACACCCCCCTACCACGTACTAAAGGCCATAGTCTAAAGTATATCAAAAGGTGTTCAAGGATGTTGGGAGACCATTTTCCTTAGAACCGGAGAAATATTCTTATGCCACGTACTTTGAGCTTCGACTTGAGTATATCGGTGTATCTTGATCAAAATCAGATGATCTAAAACCTAGAGTTAGGATTAAGGTCCTACAAGCCTTTTCAAATATTGTATTTAGAGTTGGCTTCTAGGGAGTGTTGTTCTGTACATCATTGCTTGTATAGATTTTCTTCTTTTGTGATATTATCTTGTAAATCTTCATTTACTTCACCTTTTTCAAACCCTGAATATTTATTTCAAAATTTCTTCTATTTCTGAAAATCCAAGTTGTATATTTCTTTTTCTTTATTTCTTTATAATTTTCTTAAACCCTGGACATTCTTTTTAAGATTTCCTTGTATTTCTTAAAATCTAGGTACATATTTCTTTTCCTTTATTCTTTCAGAATAATTTTTAAACCCTAGACATTCTTTTTAAAATTTTCTTTGTATTTCTCCAAATCTAGGTATATATTTCTCCTTCCATATTTCTTCAGAATCCTTTTCTAAAACCCTAGATATTTGTTTTGAAGTCTTCTTCTATTTTCTCAATGACCAGGCATACATTTTCTCTCTTTTTCTTATTTCTTCATAATTATTTTTCCCAAATTCTGGAAATCCTTTTAAAACTCTCCTTAGATTTTCAAAACTCTAGGTGTATTTTCTTTTCTTCTTTTGATTTCTTCAATTTCTCCGATCCTGTCTGCAATTTTTAAAATATTCGAATCTTGTCATCTATTTTCAAATTTCTCTTCTTCATATATGTCTTCCAAACTCTATTAAAAAATTTCCATCTTCTCATATAAAATCTCTTTCATCAAGAGATCCCTTTTTCAAATCCTTAGATATCTCCTTTATCTTCTTTCTTTCTCCCAAAAAATCTTTAGTCTAAACCATCCCTTTATTTTGTAGAAAGCATTGGCATTTCATCATGATTCAGACAAGGAAAGGAAAGGAGACCATTCAGCAGTACAGTGACAACGAGGCAAAAGAAATAGATTCCCCCAGATCATCCAGGAGGCAGGACCAAGAAGTGGAAGATGATGTTGATCCAGTCATATATAGTCAGTTTCAAAAGATGATGGCAAAGATGACATCTGAACAGGCTGGGGCAAATTCAAAGAAAGTATCTTCCAAAAACAAAATCAGGGGAAAGCCCGTCAGAGTCAGCAAGAAGAAAGTTTAGCATGACAGCGCTTCAGAGTCAGCAGAAGAAGACTCAGAAGAAGATCAACCTGCATTTTTCCAAAACCCCTTGTATCAGCTCAAGAAAATCATTGAGGAGCACTAGTCAATGAGCAAAACTAAGTTTCAGATCCCAACAAAAGACCTGATCCAGCTACAATTGAAGGAGATGACTCGCATAGTCAAGGATCTACAGGCTTGGGACAAAGGCAAGAGAGTCTACACCCGCGAAGATTTCTATAACGGCCTAGATTGGGATGACAACTTGGAAGACCTTCCTCGCAAGTTCATCAAGTTTGATGGGATCGACAATCCCAAGGCTCATTTGGCCATGTTCTTCATAGAATGCAACCAGTTTAAAAGGGATAACATAGCTTTATTCTTATGCTTTCCGCGTAGTCTAGAGGGAATAGCAGCGAAGTGGTATGCAGAGCATATCAATCCAATTGAGTTGCGAGACTTCGACAAAGTGGTCAACTTGTTCATCGAAAGGTTTCTTTTCAATGCTGAGGCTCTGCCCACCCTCAACCATCTTTTCAATCTGAGCAGAATGACAATGAAAAGGTTAGAGATTTCATTCATAGGTGGAGATCCACCTGCAACAAGATGAGAGATCTGATATCAGAGGGGCATGCATTGTCGATGATCCTGAACAACTTCTCCCAACCTATGAAGGGCCTAATCTCCACTTGCCCATCATAATCCTTTATCGAATTGATAGAACAAGTTGAATGACTCGAAATGAGGATAAAGAATGGAGTATATGAGAGCCTCACGCTCTCAAAGAGCAACTCATATACCAAAAAGAAGTCATACTTCACCTTTTCTATAAATACCACCGGCAACAACAATGGCAAAAGCAAAAGGGGTGGCAAGAAAAACCACACCAGCAGATCAGGGAGAGAAATCAATGCCAATGACAATCTTTCCTCAAACCTCCAACTAGAATTGAAACCACAAGGAAGACCAAAGCATGACGGTTGGGGAGACGACCGTGAATTTACTCTCTTAGAACAGTTCTTGAATATATGATAACTGAGGGGATGGTTAAACTTCCGAAGATGACTGATCCTTCTGTAACCATGGGAAGCTTTAAAGATCAGTTTTGTAAATTCCATCGGACAATGGGTCATGACACCGAACACTATTTTGTCTTCAAAAATATTGCCCAAGACTGCATTGATAAGAATCTTCTGGTAGAAGACGAGGAGGAAAATCAGTCGGCTGTCCTGACCTAGCCTTTCCCGAACCATGCCAAAGTTTTTCTGCTTTCTTCTTTTATGTCAGTCATCTTGTTGGGGTAAGTCAGTCCCAGTCTTTTGCATCCTTTAGTCAAATGCCTGTAAATATTCAGCTCTCGTTATCAGCTTTACTCACAAATGAAATCATCAATTTTCTTTATATCTAGGTGTCACTTTCTTTATAATGTTATTCTCTGAACTCTCATGCAATATATCTTTTGTGATTTTCCTTGAAAATTTATTCTCGTTTCCCTTTCAGATATTCTTCGAAGAAGGCTCATTACTAATTCTGAATTACTTCTATATTCCTTCAAAGAGCCTTCTTCAATAACAATGATCTTGTATTATTCTTTCTTCCCCACTATACTAGGGTATTTTTTTTTATTTTATAAAAATTCATTTTTTAGAGAACCTGTATGCAGGCAGGATCAAATAAAATCTCTTCATCATTCATATTTTCATTCTCCCTCAGGTTAAGGGATAAACCTTGATCATTTTCTATGATTTCCTCAAAATTCTCCAGCATTTATTCATCTCCCCGTTTAGGATAAGGGGATAATCCTGAAATCAGACCATATACAACTGACTATGATGGTCCATTTAAATCATAAATTAAGAATTTTTCATCAAGAATTTCCCTTCCAAATTCAAACCTCAGGTTGTCTCTCTTCAAATTGAGTTTCCCCTTCAGGTTAAGGGATAAACCTGAGCTTCCCATTCAGGATAAGGGATAATCCTGAGATCATTCATAGAAGTAACGCAGTTCTCTATAATGGTTCAACCTCATGCTTAATGACAAATTTTTACAAACAGATCTCTGGGTTAACCAATCTTGTTAAACCTTTGGGTTACAACTTTATCAATGTCAATCGTTTTCCCAACCTTCGGGTTATAATCTTATCAATGTCAATCATTTTTAAACCTTCATGTTACAATCTTACTAATGTCAGTCATTTTTCAGCCTTCGAGTTACAACTTTATCAATGTCAAACATTTTCAAATTGTCAAACTTAACTTTTCAATCAAATCCTGCTTTCAAGCTGATCGAACAAACAAAATCCTGCTTTTGAGCTGGTCGAACAATCAAATCCTGCTTTCAAGTTGGTCGAACAATCAAATCCTGCTTTCGAGCGGGTCGAACAATCAAATTCTGCTTTTGAGCTGGTCGAATGATCAAATCCTGCTTTCGAGCTGGTCGAACAACAAAATTTTGCTTTTGATCTGGTCGAACAATCAAAATCTTGCTTTTGAGCTGGTCAAACAATCAAATCCTGCTTTCGAGCTGGTCGAACAAACAAAATTCTGCTTTCGAGCTGGTCGGTGAATAAAATCCAACTTTCGAGCTGGTCGGTCAAACAAAATTCTGCTTTCGAGCTAGTCAAACAATCAAATCCTGCTTTCGAGCTGGTTGAACAATCAAAATCCTGCTTTCGAGCTGGTTGAATAATCAAATCCTGCTTTCAAGCTGGCCGAACAATCAAATCCTGCTTTCGAGCTGGTCGAACAATCAAATCCCGCTTTCTAGTTGGTCGAACAATCAAATACTACTTTCGAGCTGGTCGAACAATGAAATATCGCTTTCGAGCTGGTCAAACAATCAAATCTTGCTTTCGAGCTGGTCGAACAATCGAATCCTGCTTTCGAGTTGGTCGAACAAACAAACAAATCCTGCTTTCGAGCTGGTCGATCAAAACAAAATTTTGCTTTTGAGCTGGTCCATCCAAAAACAAATCATGTTTTCGAGCTGGTCCATCAAAACAAAATCCTGCTTTTGAGCTGGTCAATCAAAACAAAATCTTGCTTTTGAGCTGGTCCATCCAAAATCAAATCATGCTTTCGAGCTGGTCCAACAAAACAAAATCCAGTGTTTTCACTGGTCGAAAAATTTTAAAATCCAGTTTTACTGGTGGAGATTTCGAAAGTCAAAATTTTTAACCCAAGGTCCTCATCAAAATTGATATTGAGTGATTATTTCACAAAGGATTCTCAGACATCTTGCCAATTAGCTAAAAACATTTGTTGATTTCAAAGTTTTACTGCACCAAAGAATCACCTCATATTATCTCTAGTATTCCTTCCAAAAGGGTGAAGCTTTTTGCGAAAAAGAGCAAAATTCAAAAACTTTTTCCCTGTTGATCAACCAAAATGTTGAAAGAAATATCCTTGGTATGATGAGTGAAGAAAATATTCAATGATGTTGAAAAGCCAGAAGCGAATTGATATTGATCATAGCTATGGTGCATTTTAAAAGATGATTCTTTTGGCAAGAAAAGCAATAGAAATATTCTAAGCAATATAGAATCTACTTAAAGTTCCCAATAAAGCGAGTATAATTGATTATCTGCAAAAGAGATCTCTCAACTATCGTCAAGTTGAAGACTGATATGCGAGTTAGACCCCCGGGCCAAAGAAGATTTGAAACATCTCCAAGTTGAAGGAGTTTGTGACGTGTCCTTCGAGGAAAAAGTTCAAATCATAGCCAAGTTGAAGGTTGATGCGATGAACCTCCCGTCAATCCTTAAAAGATACTTGATTCATACTATCAAGAGATTTCAATCAAAAGAGACATCTTTATCAACTTCTGGGGACAAGGAAAACCCTGATCATCTCCAAGTTGAAGGAGTGTGTGAAGTGTTCTTTTAGGGAAAATCAAAACATCTCCAAGTTGAAGGTTAATATAATGAAATTCTCGCCAAACCCCAACAAAAGAATTCATTCTATGTCTCAAAAGGTAAAAAAAAGCATATCTCAGATATCAAAATTGCCAAGAATCATCTTTTCTCATGCAAAATTCTTTTATCAATATTTTTTCACTACTTGAAAAAAATGGATAGCTTCCTTGAAGAAAATCAACAACGCTAAAATTTGAACTTGACTCTTGAATCCGAGGAGTTAACCTCATTTGGAAGGAATACTCTAGATAAAAGAGAGAATATCTTTTGCACACACGTGCACATTTTTAAGCATTTGAATCAACTACAATCTTATCTTATTGGCAAAATTTTCTAGCTATTCAAAAATGAAATAAATACTCAAGGTCTATTTTGATGTAACCTAGCATGGTTTACAACAAGAGTTTCCTCATTCTGATGAAATATTTCTTTCAGTCCCATCATGGTTTTTCCCCATCCTGGCGAGGACTCCATATTTTTCATATCCATTCAGGTAAGGATTGTACCTGAACCTCGTCTCACGAGATATTTCTAAAAAATGTCCCATCATGTTTTCCCTCATGCTGACAAGGAATTCATGTATTTCATCCCCCATTCAGGTAAGGGTTAAACCTGAAATTCATTTTGAAATATCTTCATCCCATCCAGGACAAGGGCTAAACCTGAGTCTTTCCAAAAGCTTATTTTTGTCTCAATCATGAGACTTTTTCAAAGTCTTCATTTCTCACCATTTTGGGATATTCATCCCAAAGTCCCATCACGATCTCCTCATTTCCTTTGTCCAAATTATTTCATTCTCGAGGATTTCATCTTTTTTTTTAAAAACCATTCAGGGTAAAGTGCTAAACCTGAGAATAATGTTTCGCAAAACAAATTCTTCCACACCCAATTTAGATTTCCTGACTGGGGCATTTTAAAATTTGGTGTGTTTTTCTTTGCCACTAAGCTCGGCTCTCACCGGCTTAGCAGCAAAGAGGAGCATCTGTAAACACCCCAATTTTTTCAAAAATTTTAAAAATTCTCCTTTTACCCCTGGCCCCCATCTTTTGAATAACTTTGATCAACTTCTAATCAATTTTCATTCATTTCTCGTATTCACTAGTTGAAGATCCGAAATCCAAATCCAATTTTTATATTTGACCCCATCTCGGATCCAAATCGGATATCTAAATCCAATTTTGAGCCCGGATCTTCTATTTTTCAAAAATTCAAAAAAAAAATCAATTCTCTGTATTTTCTCAGATATTTTATATGGATCCAATCTCAATATGAGATCCAAATTCAATATTCTCTCAAAATTCTGGATCTAGACCCATTTTTGAAACCTAATTTCTGAAATTTAGCCTTGTGTTTTCACAAAATCTTCTTTTATAAAAACCTTAATTTTTTAAAACAAATATTTTACAAAAATACTCCAAAAACCTCATTTGGAACCCAGTTCCTAAAAATCCCTCATATTTCTCTCTTATCTTTAGAATCTCTCTCAAAAATATAAAAAAATTTCAAAAAATATAGCTTTTACACCATTTTGAAGAAAAACTTGTAAATGAGCCCTCTTTTCAAAAAATTTCAAAACTTGGAGGACCCAATTCAAAAAACCTCTAACGGCCTTCCATTATAAAACCAAGCCACGGGGTCCTCTTCTCGGATCGCCTCTTCACCCCACCATTGCTCTGAATCACCTTCTTCTTCCTCTCCCAGCTTCTCCCTTCCCCCTTCTTTGCTTCTTTTCCTTTCTCTCATCTTCCCTCTGGTTTGATCGGTTGAAGGAATTCTACCCAGCAGAAACACAAGGAAAGAAGCCTTCCCTCTCATTTCCTCAAACTCACGATAAGTACTCCCTCTTCTCTCTGTTGTTTCTGTTTTTCCTTGATTTTTCCTGTTCTTTCCCCATTAAAGCACTCCTTGTGGTATTGATTTGCTTCTAGCAATATCAATCCACATACGTGAAATATCAAATGGAACGATCGTGTTCCAACATTTTCCTTCTGTTTTTGCAAATTTATTTTTTTTGTTTATACTATTTAGATTTGATACTCTTTTATATTTCATCTGGATCACGATCTGACCTTATGTTTTACTTCATCGTGCATTGCTTTCATTTCTCTTTTAGTATGTAGATTTTTCATTTCATGATCTTCAATTTGTTGTTTACTTGTGTAGATCCTTTTTTATTTATTACTAATTCCATTACATCTTATCATAATCACATTATCTTTGTCATTTTCTTTGTTTTTTTGCTGATTTTATTTGTTTTTCCTTTCATGCATCATGCACAACAGATGTTTATGCTTGGTTGTAGCATAAACACATGCCTTCATTTCTTGGATCTCGTTACAATGTATATATGCTTTTTTTTTTTCTTTAGCACATACACATGCTTTTATCTTTTGGTATTTGATCAAATCGTAGATTTCAGTTAAACATCATCATCACGATCTACACTTTCATCACACTCTTGTATTCTAGCATTGCACACTCATTTCATTGCGCTTTGTCCTAATTGTCTATCATTGCATTAATTGTTTTTTACTTCAGTATCCATTTGCTGTATCGCCTTTGTCACATTTTAGATTTACATTCGGCAGTATAATCTCTCCCTATATCTCTGAATCAGCTCCTCCCTCATCTTCTCTTTATAATGGAGAGGTTGTGATTTCCATCTCTAGATTTTGTTCAAAAGGATGTCCCCAGATCGACTCTTAGTACCTCCACTCACAAATGCTTTGTTCCCCTTTTAGGGAGGAATACTTTTTGTGTTGGTATAGGAAGTTGGTTTTGTGTGCCTAGTAGATTGAGAAGCCTTAATGCTGAGGACAATGGTTGGGGCACTCATCTTGGGTTGGGGACTCCCTCCTTGCTGTTTCAGAGATCAAGGAGCCATCAAGGCCTGTGCAAAGGCTGGAGCCAACGTTTCTGAAAATATTCCTAGGAGCACTAAAGGTGGCTCACAAAGGGACTGTGCTATGACAAATCAATTCGTTAACTCGAGTTATCCACCTGCTGAAGCTAATTTGTTAATTTACCTATGCATTTCAGATGATAATTAATGTTTGCTTACCAGCATTTGCATCAGATTAAACATCTGCATGTTGGTCACTCCATTGTTTATCCATGTCTTTACTGTATTTTATGCATTTGCGTCCATCATATGTCGCATTCTATCTTAGTCGCATTCAGTTGGTCATTGCTTTATCATTATTCATCATGCTTAATTCACTCTCTACGTACAAGCATTTTGTTTCTTCACCAACACACACTCTTTTAGTGTAAGCTTGTGATTACCATACTGTCTCTATGCCTCTGTCCTTTGCTGAGCATTGATATTTCAGTTAAGAAACGTTTCTCCATTATACCAATAATGCTTGGGTTTGTTTATAAAATTCTAGAACAGCATATGTTGTTGATTTGGAACAAGAGGTATACTTAATTTACAGTGAAATTTCTTGATTCCACTGTAAAATCCTTTTTTCCTGTGTCTTGCTATGAATTGGATATGACATAAAAAGTTGTGGCATCGTGGACATCACTTTTGGATTTATCAGGTAATTGAAGATGCTACTACCAGTAGTGAAAGTAGATTTGAACACCCAACATTTGAATCACTCTGCTGCAAGCTCGAACTCACAGTGAAAAGATTATTCATTCTGATTGGTCATGACAATAACTGCATTCAAATCACTGTGAATAACCAACATTTTATTTGCATTCCCACATTCTTAATTCTGCATTTACTGTATTTATTCACCTGTAATTCTCTCATTTCATTGTGTGCCCTTGAATTATCATCTCCATCATTTGTGAATTACCATTCCCCTCACATCACTTCATTAACTTGCATTCCCTGCATGTTCACCTCTACACATTCACTGTCCAGCCACATCCCATAGCTCCTACTGCTTTAAGTTTCAAAGCAATGCTGGAGGCAGCCCCACCGAATATTTCCAGTTGGTATATTAGCAATGCATTTGCATTTGCCAATCATTGAATATTTCACCGTTTGTATATTAGCAATGCATTTGCATTTGCTAATCACTGGGCACTTCATTTTTTGCATGTTAATAATGCATTTGCACTATGGCACGCACACCCTCTGCCACTACATTCACTGCTGCATGTCACCATGCACAACCCTGCAACTACACTCACTGCTATTTCAATATACATAGTCCTCTGTCCACCACTGCAATATATCTCATTGTACATCACTTTCGCAATTTTGCTATGGCATGTGTTCATTTGCAGCACTTTTAGCTGTACACACTTCTTGCATTTACCTACAGTGCCATGCTTCACTAACTGAATCACTTGCTGTCTATCACCTGTCAGCACCATCAGTACACCACCCACTGTCTTCTTCACAGAAAATTACTGCACCATCTCCACCATTAGCACTTATATTTCCATCATACCACCACACCTCCTTCACAAGCACCTTAGGTGTTTTCCTCAGCATCTATAAAATCTATGTTGAAACAGTCATTAGTACATGTAGTTCCAAACAATGCTGGATATCATAATCTGACATCCAATTAGATGTGATGTTTTGGGGAACTGGGATCAAGTTAAGAGATTCAAAATTTGGTAAGGTTAAATGAAAGACCCTGGTGGTAGCTTGGTTGAACGCGGTGGAGATATTCATACAGACACATATCATCCGGAATGTTCTCAACTTGGTATACCTAATCATGCTCTCCTTGCAGCAGTGATTCAAGGACAGAAACCTGCACCCCTACACAGAAGTTTAAGTCATAGGATGCAAAAGTCAGCACTCCACAACACTTCTGCACTTCTTCACCCTGCAACATGCATTCTTACAATCTCTCACCTGCACTGCACTTGCCCACAACAACACCTTAATCCTCTTTGCCTACATAATGCACCTGTACTCTCATATTGAATTTCACATTAATATTAGCCTTGCACATGCATGTTTATATGCATTTTTTGAATATATGCATTGCATTACATATGCATTCTAAAATATGCATCTTCTCTTTCGCATGAACACTTGTATATGCATCTCCTTCATTGGTACATGTATATACACTTGTATGGGTCTTTCTTTTATTGGCATATGCATGCATATGTATATACACATTTTCTTCATTAGCACTAGCACATATATTTGCAAATATATATATATATATATATATATATATATATATATATATATATATATATATATATATATATACACTTCATCATACTTAGCTATATGCATATGGGCTCATGACATGATATTTTTCATTACCTTTTGTATTTTTGCTTTTGTGCTAACTTGTTTTTGTATGGACAGCATGAAAAATGTTGATTTCCTTTCCTAGATTAGGGATTTTACAATTTCAATTTAAGGGTGTAATAAATCAATATTAATGAGAATTTCTTCCTTTCAGCTTAGAATAGAATGTATGAGCATATAGTTTTTATAATTGCTTGTGACATCTCATTTTACCTTATTTTTGTCAAAAAATCATGAATGGTGAAACACGAATGACACGTGCACCTTTCTAATAAGAGGTAAATAATTCTAAGTAAATGATTCACATTTATAGCCATAGTCAAAATATGAACAATAATTAGGATTTCTATCTTTTATGAAATAACACTTGATTATCATTATATTTTTCTGAAATATTTTTTTTCTTCTTCCTTTATCAGAATTTAATAAGTGAATTAACTTAAAATATATTTGTGGCCATAGTCATGGATATATTAAAAGTTAATCTCATTTTAAATCCTATAAAGGCACAATAATTTATTTTATTCTTTATTAGAATTTAAATATAGATTAGATTATAATATGTTTGTGACCATAGTCATGAATGTATTATGATTTAATTTTATTTCAATTCTATTAAAGAATAAGATATGCTTTCAAACTCCAATCTTTAAATTCCTTCAAAGCATGCATCATTTAGGATAGAATTGCATTCTTTTTCAAATTATTTCAAATCATTTTCCAAATTCTAAGTGATTTTTGAGATAAATTTTCAAATATAGTTCTCATTTTCAAACCATTTTCGACTTTCATTTAACAATTCAAATTCATCTCTTATTCTCAGATTTCATCTTATTTCAAATTTGAACTTTCAATTCTTATTTCTGAACTTCACATTTCTAAATTTCATTTTGAAATTCATTTCAAATTCAAGTGCTAAATTCAAAATTCTTTATTTCCTTTCAAAAATTCCAAATTTTAAAATTCTCATTTTTCAAATTCAATTTTGAAGTTTACTTCAATTCTCAATTTAATTACGAAATCAAATATTTGAAATCTATCTCAAAAACCCAATCTTAGAATTCAATTTTAAAAATCGATTTCCCATTCAATCTCAAATCTTGAATTCCTGGATTCTAAATTCTCATTTTTATTCCAAAATGCTTATTTCAATTCCAAGTCTGAATTCAAATTCTATTTCTGTAAAATTTCAACTTCTAATTTCATTCTTTGAATTGCAAATTCAATTTCAATTTCCAAGTTCAAAATTCAATTTCAAAATCAATTCAATATTCCAATTTCAAAGTTCAGTTCAACTTTGAAACTCCAATCTGATTTCAAATTCTATTTTTAAATTCCAATTTCCAATTTCATTTCAAAGTTCAAATCTCAATTTCAGTATCAAATTCCAAATTCAACTCTTATTTTCAAGTTTCATTTTCAAGATTTCACTTCAAGTTCCAAATTTTATTTGTTTCAAATCTTCCTTCTTCAATTCAAATTCTAATTTATTTCAATCTTTGATTATTTCAACCTCAGAATTTCAAATCTCCTTTTTCAAATCTCAAATTCATTTCAAATTCCAAGTTTAGATTCGAATTTCAGTTTTCTAAATCAAGTTTAACTTTTTGAACCATTTCTTTAAAGATGTTTTCAAACTTATTTCAAAATCACTTACAAAATTCTCAGAATTTCTGAGGCATTTCTTAAAAGAATACTTCTTTGCATATAGATCTTACAAAAGGTCAAGTGAGACCTTACAAAAGAGTTTCTTTTCTTTCTTTATTTCTTTCTTTCTCTTCTCTCTTCTTTCTTTCTTTTTCCCCTTCAAAAGGGGAAAATGGTGAGAAAGAAAAAAGAAGAGGAAAGAGACAAAAAGAAAAAGGAAAAATTTTGCAACGATCACAAATGACAATAAAGCCAAATGATGAAATAACTTTATCAAATTTTTTGTGCCATTGTTTAGGGGCTTGTTTTAGTCCATATAATGACTTAATAAGTCTATAAACTTTATTTTCATTACTATGAGCTATAAAACTCTCAGACTGATCCATATAGATCTCTTCTTCAAGAATACCATGCAAAAAGGCGGTCTTCACGTCCATTTGATAGATTGAGAGATCATAAATAGAAGCCAGTGCAATAAGCACCCTAATTGTGGTCATCCGTGTAACCGGAGATTAGGTGTCAAAATAATCTATTCCTTTATTTTGTTTGAACACCTTGGCAACCAGTCTAGCCTTGTACTTATCAATTGATCAATTTGGTTTTAACTTCTTAAAGATCCATTTACACCCAATAGTAGAGCTACCACGAGGGAGGTCAACCAGTTCCTAAGTGCCATTAGAGTCAATGGAGTCCATTTCACTCTTTATGGATTCTTTCCAACGCCTTGCCTCAGGTGAAGCCATTGCATCTCAGAAAGTGGGAGGATCATCCTCAATATGGTAAGTAATATAATCACTTCCTAAATCCTTGGTAATCCATGGTCTCTTGCTCCTTCTTATTTCAACCACTTCCTCGAACTCATTTAGTTCAGAGTGGAAACAAGATGGCTCAACCCCCATATTTGTCAACCTTTCCACATATTCAGGAATGGAACCAGAAGTTGAAGGTACATCTAAAGAAGAAAGATTCTAAGGTACACCAACTTCTTCCTGTTGTGCTCTGGGATAAGTACCTTTATATGACACCCCCACACTTTGAGGTATTTTAAGCTAGATTTCTTATTTCTCCAGAGTTCAAATGGGCTATTATCCTTATGCTTCTGAGGAACTCTATTCAGAATATGGCAAGCCGTATTCAAAGCATCCCCCCATATATAGGTAGGTAATCCAAAACTCCCAAGTAGAGCATTTATCATGTCAGTTAGGGTTCTATTCTTTTTTTCTATAATACCATTAGATTAAGAAGAATATAGAGCGGTAAGCTCATGAACTATACCAACGGATTTGCAATATTCATCAAATTTGTTAGACGTATATTCTCCTCCTTTATCAGACCTCAATCTTTTAAGTTATATATTAGTTTGTGTTTTTACTTCATTCTTAAAAATAAGAAACTTATCAAAAGGTTCATCTTTTGATTTTAGCAGATACATATAACAGTATTCAGTGTCATCATCTATAAAAGTTATAAAATACTTTTTATGATTTCTAGTTAACACTCCATTAAACTCATAGATATCTATGTGCACCAAATCCAATATTTCAAAATTTCTAACAATCGTATGGAATGGTTTCCTATATTGTTTTGTTTGCACACAAATTTCATATTTTTTAGTTTTATCTATGAAATGTTCAGGAATCATCTTCAAGTTCATCATGCATTTTACAGAATTAAAATTCACATGACCCAATCTTTTATGCCACAAATCAGATGATTTTATATTGTAAGCAATATTAGACAATGAATCAAAAGAAATATCATTCTCTAATTTATTACTGCAAACATGTTCAACACGAAGTTTAAATAAACAATCATCTAAATACCCCTAGCCAATAAATGTTCCAGAATGCAAAATAACAACTTTATTACATTTAAAGTTAAACTCATAACCCTCTCTACTAGACATGAACCACTTAAAATACTCCTTCTAACTACAGGCACATGATGCACTCTGTATAAAGATATAACTCATCCTGAAGGAAACTTTAGGTCCATGCATCCAATCCCCAACACCTTTGCAGTCGTGGAGTTGCCCATAGTCACGGATCGGCCTTCAATAGCCTGGAAAGAGACAAAGACAGACTTATCATCACAAACATGCACATTAGCCTCAGTGTCAACCAACCACTCAGTTGGATCATAAATAAGATAGATTTTAGGGTTAACCGAAACATACTTAGCGTTGATCCCAACGTCCTCAGTCACCATGTTGACTTGAGGAGTACCATCTGCAGTCCCATGAGCTTTGGCCTTCTTGGAAAGAAATTTCTTGGCCCAGTGTCCAACCTGTCCACAGTTCCAACAAGGTTTGTTTTTTGTCTTTTTCTGGATTTTAGTCTTGGGTTTGAATTGGTTTTTCATTGCAGGTTTAGCTTTTGGCACTTTCCTTTAAATGATCTGGTCATCATATCAGTTGGCATTACAACTTATTTCTGACTCCTATGCTCTTCCTCAATGGCTATGGCTACCACAAGATCATCTAGGGAAATCTTTCCTCTACAGTGCTTGAGAGACATACCAAAGTCTACCCAAGACCTAGAAAATTTTTCCACGATGGTCATGACTTGAAACTTCTCAGGAAGTTTCATATCTGCCTCAGCCAAACTATGAAGTAATAGCAGAAACTCATGTGCCTGTTCAGTAATCGACTTGCCCTCAACCATCTGATACTTCAAAAACTTGACAACTGAGTACTTTTCAAGACCTTGGTCTTCAGTATTGTACTTTTTGTCAAGTTGATCCCATAGGGTTTTAGCAGTGGTAGAGGAGAAACTGTATACATCGAACAAAGTATTGGCTAGAGCCAATAGAATGCAACCACGACATATACCATCCTTCTCTTTCCACTCTATAGCCGCAGTAACAGTGGCATGATCAATATCAATATCAGAAACCTTAGGGCATTTGAACTCCAGAATAGAAATCAAGCTTATAGTCGTGAACCAGATTTTCATACGTTGTTGCCAATGCTTGAAATTCTGACCGACAAACTTTTTAGGCATACCTGACATGTTTACTTTCAGTGTAAAACTAGATGAAGTCGACATGTTTAGAATCTTCTCTATGACTGTTGTATTCACATACAATATCATGATGCAAATCAGATTATAAATCAACATGATATACATGTTTAACAATAGTTTCAAACCGTAACAGGGTTCAATCATGTCAAGTTTCGTTTTATACCAAAATTCAGACATGGAAAACAGATCAAACAATAAATAAAACAGAATAAGAACAACAATGACAACATGTTAATATTCTGTAATAGGTTAAGGCATATAAAAATACTCCCCTTACAGAAGATTTGCCCCCACATACGGTGCCAAAAGGGTCCAACGTCCTTCCCCCAGGATACAATAGCCTTGGTGATCTGGATTGGTGCACTCCGATAGTAGATCACCCTTCAGAAATAACCTCTGGAAACAACTACTATGGAACTCTCCTTTCCAGAAAATGCCCCACCCGAAAAGCAAGAGAGAGCGGGAGAAAAAAAATAACTATAGGATAATTCTTCTGCTCGTAACCATAACCCTCTAACCACGTTTTATAATCCCTGAACGATTACTAAAAATGCGGAAGAGATCTGTTACCCGTTGTGAATAGATGTGACTCTGCTACATAACAGATCCCTCTAACCATATTTTTCTTTTCCTTTTATTTAATTCAAATAAAAAAATTAATGCGGGACAAAAAAACATTGGACATAGATTAATGGATATGGCCCAAAATGGCCAATTAACCAAACTTGAACCCAACCTAGCACGGCAAGACGGGCAGGCATGCACGCGTGTGTGGTTACCATTTCATCCCCTTGTTCTTGGTACAAGTGATTGAATCACGATGTAGGATATAAACCCCACCACCATTTTGTGATTCATCAATATAAAACTATTCCATGTCATCAAAGTCCAAACAAAGGCACTCCATAAGAGGAGTGGTCCCCAAATTGTTTTCTTCTTTGAATTATTATTCTCATCTCTTCTTACATCCAATATTCTCCCACAAATTCAAAGAATGAAAACAAGAGGAAATAAAGATGCAAGATGGAGTAATCAAAAGCAGGACATATCATGCTTTCAGTAATGGTATATTCCGGTTTGAACCATTACCTTAGTTGGCTAACTTTACCTCCACAGGAACGAAGTAAACTAAAGTCTTGAACTTGAACCTTTGGTGTAGGAGTATCCATTAGCAACATCATGATAAAGGTTCTGGTTGTAATCTTTAGAAGCGACGTGTTAATGGCCATGCACCCTAATCCGGTTTCATGAGTGACTTCAGGAATAACCTAATTCCTTAAACTGTGGCCATACAGTCACACACACATAGGTGGGCTTCTCTAGAGATGCACTCCTAACATCTCGCCTAGAAGACTTTGAAAACATTCAGAGTTTTCACTCTTCCTTTACTTGCAGCTACAACACCTTTTCAGAGTAATCAGGAGAAAAGACACAGATACATAGTATCACATTAAGAAGGTGCTATCCAGTTCACCCTATAGCTTATTATTAGCTCATTAAATCTACTTTATGGGATCTCCACTCAGACAGGTTGGGTTGTCACTGTAGATGAACTACTGATGGGTTTCAGTCTCATCCTCTCTCTGGATTTCAGGACTAATGTATTATCTAGTCCTTTCATTAATGGATTAGTTGTGTTCTCTTTGGATCTCACATAGTTCACAACAACCACTAATTGAGACACCAGTTCCCTTACAGATTTTATTTTGACTTGATGTGTCCTCTCTGTTTTTCATTATATTTTGTGCTTTTGATCTTTATAATTGTGGCCACATTGTCATAATGCACATATATCACATGAATTGGTTTGCTTATTAAAAGAAGTTCTTATAGAAGTCCCTTTAATCATTCAGCTTCCATTTCTGTGATATCTAAAGCACAGAGCTCAGCCTCAAAAGTAGACCATGACAAGCAGAAACTCATGTGCCTGTTCAGTAACCGACTTGCCCTCAACTATCTGATACTTTAGAAACTTGGCAACAAAGTACTTCTCAAGACCTTGGTCTTCAATATTGTACTTTTTGTCAAGTTGATCCCATAGGGATTTAGCAGTGGTAGAGGAGGAATTGTATAAGTTGAACAAAGTATTGGTCAGAGCTAACAGAATGCAATCACGACATATATCATCCTTCTATTTTCACTCTACAGCCGCAGTAACAGTGGCAGGATAAGGATCAATATCAGAAACCTTAGTGCATTCAAACTCCAGAACAGAAATCAAGCCTATAGTCGTGAAC
Organism: Nuphar pumila; assembly: GCF_984573655.1. Classification (NCBI taxonomy): domain Eukaryota; kingdom Viridiplantae; phylum Streptophyta; class Magnoliopsida; order Nymphaeales; family Nymphaeaceae; genus Nuphar; species Nuphar pumila. Next base: position 28,933,748 of record NC_143262.1, on the reverse strand, counting down.
CAGATTTTCATACTTTGTTGCCAATGCTTGAAATCTGACCGGCAAACTTTTCAAGCATACCAGGCATGTCTACTTTCGGTATAAAACTAGATGAAGTTGACAAGCTTAGAATCTTCTCTAAGACTATTGTATTCACATACAATATCATGATGCAAATCAGATTATAAATCAACATAATATGCATGTTTAATAATAGATTCAAACTGTAATAGGGTTCAATCATGTCAATTTTCATTTTATACCAAAATTCAGACGTTGACAACAGATCAAACAAATGCGTAGAACATAATAAGAACAACAATGACTACATGTTAATATTCTATAATAGGCTAAGGCGTATAAAAGTATTCCCTTTACTGAAGATTTGCCTCCACATACTGTGCCATAAGGGTCCGGCGTCCTTCCCCTAGGATACAATAGCCTTGGCGATCTAGATCGGTGCACTCCGATGGTAGATCACCCTCCAAAAACAACCTCTGGGAACAACTGTTGTAGAACTCTCCTTTCCAGAAAATGCCCCACCTGAAAAGCAAGAGGGAGCGGGAGAGAAAAAAAATAACTGTAGGATAATTCTCTTGCTCGTAACCGTAACCCTCTAACCACGTTTTATAATCTCTGAACGGTTACTAAAGACGTGAAAGAGATTTGTTACCCGTTACCAACAGATGTGACTCTGCAACATAAGAGATCCCTCTAACCACATTTTTCTTTTCCCTTTATTTAATCCAAATAAAACAATTAATACGGGACAAAAAAAACATTGGACTTAGATTAATGGATATGACCCTAAAGAGCCAATTACCCAAATCCAGTCCGACATGGCGCGGCGGGCGCACGCGCGTGTGTGGTTTACCATTCCATCCCCTTATTCTTAGAACAAGTGATTGAATCACCATGTAGGATATAAACCCCACCACCATTTTGTGATTCATCAATATGGGACTATTCCACATCATCAAAGTCCAAACAAAGGTACTCCATAAGAGTAGTGGTCCCCAAATTGAATTAATATTCTCATCTTTTCTTACATCCAACAATTGCATGGTCTACCTGATAGAATTCTGTGCTATAGATATGCCCCAAAGGGGTTTGGCGTAGTGCGGGATGGGGCCTAGGCCGCTAGACAAGCGGTTTAGGTTCAAATCTCACTGGCTCCAATCCCCTGTGCAAGCTCGCTCCCTAGAGGTGAGGGGTCAGCCACAATTTTATGCCACTAAAGAAGCCACCGTAGGTTGGCAAGCTTAGTCCAATGCAGCTAGGTCTCTTACTCGGGGGTGGTTTCTACGTCCTTATGAAAAACTATAAAAAGATGTGAAGACGATTTTACAGAAAACTTTGGAGACAGCAACAAATACATTCTTTAAAATAAGTCATACATTGACCAGGTCGGGACACTTGAATATGAAATATGGATCCAAGAAACAAATACTAAGTCAGATCCTTCATGTTCCCAATATTTCTATGGTTGTTATAATGGCAAACAATTTCAGATAGTGTTGGAACTGGATCTTACATGGTTGTACTTGGATTGGTCTCTGCCTCCATGTATTGTTGTTAATTTCTCTCGTCTGGCCTAGATTTTGGTCAGTTTTATTTTTGAAAACTAAGAAAATGAATAACAATGCATTTATGAGCTCAAAATGTGAAAAAAAGCTTATGTTTAGTTGTTTGATATCTTTGTATTCCTCAGTAGTTGGGCTCAGACACAAGTTGAAGTGTTTGATTCCCATGTTGAAAAGGATAACGAAAAAAGTCACTTCTATATCTAAGTTAATATATGTGGCCTATTTTGTTCGAAAAAGTAGAGCCTGAGAGGTGTTTACACCTGGTGCCCTAAAGCCATCTGGCTCGAGAGCCACCGACCCAAAAGCCCACTACATAGACTTTATAGAGAGCCTAATAGATATTGATATTGCACATGACAGAGCAGCAGACTATACATAAACTATAAAAATTGAATGTCTAGTGACTTGAGCGATTAAGTCTGAGGGGTACTTTGTATTTGGTGCCCTAAGGTCGTCTGGCCTGCGTGTCATTGACCCAAAGCCCGTTACACGGGTCACAAAACTGAAAATTTGATATAGTACTCAACAAAAGAAAAAATGAAAAAGTGTGAAAAAATTGAAAACCAAGAAAAGGAAAAAAAAAGAGCGTAAAAGAGAAAAGTTCACTACTTAGAAGCAATTATTAAAAAAATCTATACATAAAACATATGAGTGCAGATTAGTAAATAATAACATGCACATATTTGAGTTTCTGAGAAAAAAACATAAATGACTATGATATTTAGAAAAGTAAAAGAAAAACTTTTATCTTGTGGTGGCCTGTAAAAGACTAATCATGTTTTGATAATGTTTGTGAAATCAAACTCCTTAACTGCCTAATGATGATTGAAGTTTATTATTTAATGCATACATGATAGAGATTTTTGTAGGTAGCATCATTGCAAACCCTCACGAGACCTTACTCATCAACTGGAGTAACCCAGGGGTTGAAAGGGCTTGTTGCATACGCTAAATGCAACCGTGATTCCTACGAAAGTGAGTTAAGTTTTTATTTTAGTTTAGTATTTTTTGCTTTTTGCTTCAGTTTGCTCGAGGACTAGCAAACGATAAGCATGGGGGTATTTGACCATGTATACATTTTGCATTGTTATTCATCTTATTTCATGCATGATCCAATAAAAAATTGCTTTAAAAACCTATTTTTATTGTTAGTTTTGAGAAACCGCATTAAAATTGAATTTATCGAAAAATTACGTATTTCAAAGATTATCGTGCATTTTTAGTGTTTTTATTAGTTTTAGATTTTATTAATTATATTTTAATCAAGTTATGTTTGAATTAGCCAATATTAATTAGTTTAGGAAGTTGTGTTTTTTAGAAAAACACATTTTTCATAAGAGACCCTATTTTGGAATCTATTGAAAATCTTTGAACTCTTTTTGAAAAATCCGTTTTAACCTAATTAGAGCATTATAAATACATATTTTCCAGCAAGAGTAGACAGTTTTTCCAGATTAGAGTTCATCCCCCCTCCTTCTTGCCCCTCTCTTCTCTCTCTTCCTTGCTCTCTCTTGCTCTTTTGCCAATTTCTTTCTCTCCTTGTTCTCTGCTTCTTCTTCTTTCCCTTTTTCTTCAAGCTTCAAACCTTTTCATCATCGACAACTTCTTCCTCTTCGTTAAGGCAACGCGGATGCAGCTGGATCAACCATCTTTTTCTCAACCCATCTATCGGAGGCAAACTGCATGGTGAACCTCTTCTCCCTCTTCTTTGTAGTATCCAGGATCATACTCAGTAACAGTTTTTTATTTTGATTTGCATCTAGTTAGATTACAAAGTTTTCTTGTCTCAGCGTGTCATGTTTATTCAGTAGTTTGTGTTTTCTTATTCAATGACCTGCATTTGATTATATATATCATTCAATCTATGTGTTTAGTTTATTCAGTATCAACGTTTGTTTGTTTTAGCATGTTGATGTCTTTCATTTTATTATTTCTTAGTTGTTCTACATTAGCATGTTAGCATCTTTCATATTTTTAGTGTTTAGTCATTCTTCCGATGTGTGTTAGAACTGAATTAGTTCCTATAATATTGACATAGTATGACATAGGTTGTTTATCATTTGATCAAGTATTTAGTTTGCTATAGATTTTATATTTTATAATTCACGATTTTTGCCACTGAGTAGGTCATTCAATAAATTAACAGTGGGCTGAATAGAATTATTAATTATTTGCTACAGTAGTTGGTTGTCTTAAACGTTGAGTATTTCACACCTTGTGTATTTCAATAGTCATTTTCTTTTATTAATTGTATACAAGGTGTGGTGTTTCATCAGTTTTTTTTATTATATGTTGTTCACGGGTTGCACGTTAACATCAAACATGCTGCTAGAGTGATTGACGTTAATGTGGCTAACATAGTTTCTTTGTTATGTTTTAGCTAGTGTGTTAGCTTTAAATAGCCGTGAGTCATTAGTTACTAATTATTTTAGTAATTTATTGCATTAGCCATGAGTTCTTTAGCATTAGTAATTGTTTAGGTAGTTCCAGCCTTAGCTTATTTTAATTATTTCAAGCAATTCATTAGATGCAAACTTTAGTTGGTTATTTCAGAGTTTGATTTATTCGTTGAGGTGATTGAAGTTGTTTTAATTAGTTTGGTTGTTTTGCTATTTTATCTTTTAGTGTTAGTTGTTACATGAGTTGATTCATAGGTAGTTCTTGTTTTAGTTTGTTTAATTCTTGTTTTTGCTGAATTTTTTTTAGTCATTAGTTAGTAAATTTTTGTTTAGATTTATTTGTACTGCTTCATTTTGTTTTCGTGTTTTGCAGGGAAGTGTTAGAATGTTCTATAGAGCCCTTTTCGTACCCTCAAAGTACCCTCTGAGGCCCCTTCAAGCCCTTAGAAGTGCCCTTAGAGGGACCACAAAGTAATATGCAAATAAGAAAAGCAAAAGAAGGGGGCTACTAAAAACTCAAGCACTGAAGACTTTTTCCTTGATTCTTAGATTAAGTTTTCATTTTTTTTATTGTAATAAGGTCGTTAATTATTGTTTAAAGTTATCCACAGAGGGCTGCACTATTTCTTTATTAACTCGATTAATTGAAGTTTTCTTTTTGGCAATAAAGCATAGTTTAGCTTGTGTGTTTGAATACAAGTATTTTTCGTTCCCTGAGTTTGACCCGGACTCCACCACTCGTGCGAGCCAGTTTTTGTATTTTTGGTGTCTGGCTTTCACTTGATTTTGATAAAAAATATTGTTTTAAAAGAGGTTTTCTAAAACTTATACCAAATTTTTTGCACTGTTGTCGAGAAATGATATATGGTTGGGAGATAATTGGAGGAGAAGCTAAGAAAAAGATGGCTGAATCGACCAAGAAAAAGAAGGAGGGGGAGAGAGATAGATGACTAAGAGATAATTGGAGTATGGTTAGGATTTGGGAAATCCTTAACAAGTTGTTAAAGCCAAATCTCTAGCCAATTGGTCTAGATCCAATATTTTTCGTGAGAACCCAACTGGTTACAAGCGTAAGATGAGTATAAGTGAGAAGCATGGCCTATTTGAAGTCCTTAATGGTTCTAAAAGACCATGTTACCCCTCTAACAACCCAATCCATTATATTCCCAAAATACCCTTGCCCAATTACATTCAAGTCCCTTACATCTCATCCCAATGCCCAATATAACTGAAGATTCAGAATAAAGCAAGAGTGGAGGGTTTAATTTGTGAGGCATATACTATAAAAGAGATTTCAAATTTCTCATCTTTGTACTTTGAGCCTCATATTCCAACATGTTACACTTGCCCACGTCGTAATGATGATGGAGAATACGTTATTGTGTCTGACAAACTATCGATATTTAAACCACTTGAGAATTCCTTTGGCAGTTGCTGGTCAAGACTCTTGAAAGATCGAGAGCAAAATGCAACACAAGTCTAAGTCCTTTTTAGTGGCTCAGAGATCGACTCCTACATCGAGTAAGTATACATAATATGTTACACTAAGTTCTCTATGTATATGGTTCTGTAACATAATTATTTGTTAAGTGAAAATGATTTGATCTGGAGTTGCGAAGAGAACTTTCACATCTCACTAATTCAGAAGTACAAAAAGAACGTGAAAATAAGTTTGGGGCATGGTTGAAAGAGTTGATAAGTACAATGACATGCATTCTTTTCATGTAAACAACAATATGTTACTTAATTGGTCGTGTTTATCGTCATTGTTTATGATTGTAGGTCTGCCATGGTGATATTAATGACCAAGGAATATGTGATTTACAAAATGGTCCTACCAAAGTTGTGCAATATTACAACGGGTACATCATAAATGGTTATCGATTCTATATAAAAAACTATGGTGTAAACAAGTCAACGATGAATAGTGGTGTGTGTGTGTCAATGATAGCAGTTATGGTAAAAATGAATGTGACTACTACGGTGTTATAGAAGAAATAATGGAGTTGACTTACTTAGGCATAAATAACAGGGTAATTGTTATCATCGCAAAATTTTTAACTTTTGCAAGTCAAACTGACTTTTGAAAAAGTTTTTGAAAATAACTCGCTTCTGTTTTAAAATGCGGGATAATTCCGAAGAATGGGACTCGCCTGTCGATACGAGGTTCAACCATTCCTGGCGCCTTTACCAGGGGTAATTGAACCAAGGATCAATTGTATGCTTAACTTTGCTCAACTTGTCTAAATCATATTCTATTTCCTAAATGCACAAAGAATCAGGCATGTGCTATGAATTTCTGAAAATGCATATTTGAAAACATGATGTTTGCTTCAAAGATTGGAAAATATTTGGAAAATGAACTCTTTGAAAATCGTGAATCATGATTGAGATATTGTATTTGAGAAAGTGAAAATCGATTTCTGAAGAAATATAAGGATTTTGTGAAAATCCATTTTGAGAAATGTGAAATAGCTTTGGAAAACTTGATTTCTTTGAATTCAAACTTTGAAATTGAAAATATAACTTAGAAAAATTGAATTTGAAACTTGGGAAATACTTGAAATATCTTTGGCAAATCAATATTTTGAGAAAATCGATTTTTGAATAAGACTTAGGATTTTTTTTTGAGAAAATTGATTTTTTTGAATTGAAATTGGAATTTGTAAATGCATGAATTGAATGAATATGGATTTGAAAGACTTGATTTGGAGGAATTGAGAAAATCTTTTTGCATTTTTGAGAAATGCAGTGCATTTTGAAGTTAGCCTAATAGTGTAGGCTGAATGTGGCTAATATGAAGATTACAAATCTAGGTATCATTCGTATTCTGACTATGGCCATAAATACAAATTCCACCAAGTTTGTCAACTCCATAAGATCTAGTGCATGTGCCATTCGTGTAGACCATAGTGAATTTATGAACATATGCAAGAATGATACATTCATCAGACATTTAATATTTGCAGAATTAAACTATATGCAATGCAATCCTAGTCTAAGCTGAAATTTAAATTTTTATTTCAAATTTAATTTAATTTACATCACTATTGATATGAAAATACAGAAATTAAAGTCTTCAATGTACCTGCAAAACTAGAAAACTTGGTTAGTGAATATATGTTGGCTTTTCTAGATTTATCTAGCAATATCAGAAATTACTGGATTTTGTTAGATATAAGCCATTTTGCCATGATTCCCTTAAATTAAAATGATGAAATATGCAATAAAATTGAATAAATAAGAAATATAAGATATGAAATTTCGAAATTGAGGTTAAAATGACCAAAATACCCCTAATAACAAGACTATGACCTTGAAATTAGGGTTTTTAGAAAGATATTTGATAAAATGCATGTTTTGAAGTTCAAATAAAAATAAATCAAACTAAATATGATATGACATGCTTAAAAATGTGAAAACTAGGGTTAGGGATTTCAAAATTGAGGTCAAATGACCAAATTATCCCTAATAACAAGACTATGGCTTTGAAATCAGGGTTTTTCAGAAAATATTTTGGTAAAACTTAGGTTTTAGGCACTAAATGAAGTCAAATAAGCATCAAATTAAACCTAAATCATCCTAATATGATTATGAACATGATTAAACCCTAAAAATACATGCTTATGCACGAAAATCCAAGAATATCACAAAAGCTGTGATTTTGACAATATTTCAAGATTCTTCAGGTACCCTGTTTTGCAATTTGCTTAATTCAGCCATCAATCGGATTCCAAAATTCATCAAATTTGGTACCTGCACTTATTATAACCCTAATCTCGGATTGGAATTATACAAATAATTTTTTGGCATTAATTTAATCCGAAAATAACATTAAACCCTAAAGATATGCTATTTTTGACCTAGTTCACCAACCAGTCTCAGTTTAGGACCCGAACCAGGGGTCAGTTCTCCATTTAAATCTTTGATTTTGTACAGAGACCAAATAGACAAGAAAACAGAACTTTTCCTTTTTACAGATCTGAAAAAGCACTTAGGATCAGGGAGATCCCCTTCCGACAATCCGGTCTTGAATACATTGATTTTAGCTTTGGTCCTAACTGATACTTTCAATTGAAAATTCCGGGATAAATAACAGCACTCATTCAAAATATCTGAGATTTTAACAGTGAATAGTGATTAAAAAAATAACAGTACTCATTTTTTACAGATCATGAATAAGATCTGTATTTGAGGATTTATGAATAACACAAGTCTGATTAGGGTTTTGGTAAACCCTAACGAGTTTTAAATTGAAAATCAGATTCTCTGATAGAGGAAAAATACTAAACAGTGATCCAAAATTCCCAAAATTTCAAAGTAGATATATCTAATCAATGTGAATCCATGACACTTTACAGATCTAAAATCGAACATCGGATGAGAAAACCCACATCAGTGCAAGTTACCTTCTTGATTTTAACAACGATTTTAAAGTTTTAAAAGCCCGATCTGATGTCTGATTTTTCTGACAGAGTTCCCGAAGTCCAAAATCCCTGATTTTTTTACAGTAACTCATTTACACATACATGTATCCCATATAAAAAAATGAGAACTAAACAGCAAGTATTTCAATCCGAAATAACATTATCTTTACTGTTCTAAACCTAAAACACACAGAAATCTAAGAAACTTAAGAAACCATGTATTAACTAATGAAAATCAATAAAATAAACCATAAAACAGTAAATAGAAATTATTTCTATAGTGTAAAACATATAATAAGCATAAATAAACAACTAAATAAATAAAAATCAGGGAATCAATGGCTGGAATTTGATTTTACCTTTAAAGACATGGATTTAACCCATTAAAAGGGTAAATCACATGTTTTATTGGTTAATAATGAAAAGAACAATGCTAAAATCAATCTTAACGGATTAAAATCCCTGTAAAACACCAAAAACAGTGTTAGATCACCTTCTTGGACCGTTCTTGATGGTTCTTGAGGTTGAATCATGGATGAATCTTCATAAGGAGGGGCGTCCAAGGCTAAATCTAGTTTTTAATTCATGAAAAACATTAAATAAAACCAATAAATCAATAAAATTTCTTACCTTGGAGTTGCAGCAATGGAGGAAAGGCTGGAGAGGAGAGAGAATTTCCAAGATTTGCTCAAGAGGTGGCTGAAAAAATTGTCCCCCCTATAGCCCCTTTTTATAGAAAATTTTTAGGTTTAAAAAAAAATGAAAATTTTGGAAATTTTGGACTCTAAAGGGGGGGCGATTTTGGGGTGTAGTTACTATCCTACCCCTAGCCTAAATTATCCTAACTAATGCCTAATTAACCCCTAGACTATCCTAGAAATCCCCCAAATGTGATGCCACTTGGCATTTTCCACATTTGGGTTTTTAAAGTACTTTTAAAAACCTTTAAAATCACTAGTTTTAAAAACTAATTTTCAAATGAGTTTTCAAAATAGTTTTTGACTCTTCTAAACTTCTAAAACTAACCAAGACACTGACTAACCCTAGTCTAGCCCTGACTTACTCGAATATGGTGCCACCCCGAGTGGGCCCTACTTGAGTTTTTCAAAAAAAGATGATTTTAAAGCTTGAAATTGAAAGCATTTTCAAAAGATTTTTGAAAGAAAATTTGAAATTGAAAATTTTGAAATAGCATAGGGTTCTAACTGGGTCAGAACTTCTCTGGATATGGTGCCAACTGAGTGGGCTCACATCGAATTTTGAAAATTGTGGAATAAACACTGAAAATCACTTTAAAACTAGGTTAAAATCAATAACTGAAATTCAAGATTTTTGAAAATAGGGTCTCAAGCGAACTAGAACTCCGAGGTAGAGTCCTGAACTCTTAGGACTCTGAAATTTTGAAATTTAAAAAGCCAAATGAAAGTCTTTGAAAGCTTTCATCAAAAATTGGTAAAACAAGTTGGAAAATACAGTCAGGGTTAGACTCCTAACTCGACCGAACTCTAAAATAGAGTCCTGAACTAACTGGACTATGTAAAATGACCTAAATTTCAAAAACAAACGGAAAGGATTGAAAATGGAAGTAAAACAGACTCTAGAACAGACTCCTGACTGGACTAGGACTCTGGGACAGAGTCCTGATCAGACTAAAACTCTAGAATTTTGAGAAATTTGGATAAATAAAGGAATCCAGAAGTGACACCACCTAAATGGGTCTCATCTGAGAATTAGAATCAGTTGAGATTTGAATTTGAAGTGAATCCAGATTGTTTTCTGAGAAAACATTTCGAAATACAAGGTCCTAGGGTTTGAAAATGACATAATATTGAATAAAACCCAAGTTTTAAAATTGATTTTTTGAAAGAAGAGCTCTAAAACTCAAATCTGGATTGAATATTTTGAAAACAGGAGTGCTGGATCTCGAAAATGAGATGTAATGACATGCAATGCTATGCAATGCAATGAAATGATATGATGAATTCATGCAATGAGAAGCAATGACACATGAAATGTATGAATACTGAATGAGGAGGAAAATTTGGGGTGTTTACAGATGCCCCTCTTTGCTGCTAAGCCGGTTAGAGGCCGAGCTTAGTGGCAAAGAAAAACACACCAAATTCAGACTATAAAAATGCCCCAGTTAGATAAATTTGTCTGGGTATGAAAAAATTAGTTCAAATGATGGTGGTAGATATAGCATAAAGAATAAAGAAGAAGATTCACCTCATCGAAATGAGGTTCAGGCTTAGCCCTTAACCTGGATGAGACGACAAATGAGATACCTCATCAGAATGAGGCTCAGGTTTAACCCCTTGACCTGAAAGGGGACGATACCTCGTAGAAAAACGAGGCTCAGGCTTGACCCTTAACCTGAAAGGGGACGATACCTCATGGAAAAACGAGGCTCAGGCTTAACCCTTAACCTGAAAGGGGACGATATCTCGTGGAAAAATGAGGCTCAGGCTTGACCCTTAACCTGAAAGGGGATGATACCTCATGGAAAAATGAGGCTCAGACTTAACCCTTAACCTGAAAGGGGACGATACCTCGTGGAAAAACGAGGCTCAGGCTTAACCCTTAACCTGAAAGGGGACAATACATCGTGGAAAAACGAGGCTCAGGCTTAACCCTTAACCTGAAAGGGAACGATACCTCGTGGAAAAACGAGTCTCAGGCTTAACCCTTAACCTGAAAGGGGACGATACCTCGTGGAAAAACGAGGCTCAGGCTTAACCCTTAACCTGAAAGGGGATGATACCTCGTGGAAAAACGAGGCTCAGGCTTAACCCTTAACCTGGAAGGAGACGATACCTCATGGAAAAACGAGGCTCAGGCTTAACCCTTAACATGAAAGGGGACGATAAACGGAGTCCTTGAATAAAGAAACCATGATGAGACCTTCGAATTTTGCACAACAAATCTGAGAGGGGTTTGCAAAAGGAAGAAAGGGGGTTTCCCTAAAGCTTGAAAAGGGATTGATCTTGGGCGTCTCATTGCTGAGACTATATGGCTTTTAAGACAGATGACCTTTTGCAGAAAAATTCAGATTTAACCCTTACTCTGAATGGGGACTGTCTATGGTGGGACAGTGGGGAACACAGGGAAGTGTGCTAATCTGAGAGCCCAGGCGCTCAAATTAAAACAAGAAGGGAAGGATCTTGGATGACTCCCATCATCCGATCCTAAAAGGGATAACAACAATGCCTGGATACATCAAAATATACATCAAGCTCTCACTTCATGTCGGGATAACTTGAAAAGATTGCCAATAAGATAAAAATTGTGGTTAATTCAAGAATGATAAGCATATATATGAAAAATATTCTTTCTTGTCTACCTGAAGTATTACCTCCGACTGGGCTTAACTCCGTAGAATCAAGATTCGAATTCAAATATCATTGCCATTGACTTTCTCTCAAGGAAGCTATCAATTTCCTTGATATGGGCGGAAAAGAATATATTCTTGATATTGCGAGAGCTATTGGTGAAAGGATATTGATAAAAGAATTTCACAAAATTAAAGAAGATTCTTGATAGATTCGGCAGTCTGATATCCTGGGATTCTTTTCTCATGATGATCTTTCTGCACTCTCTTTTTGACAGAATTAGAGCTCTCTTGGATTTTTCGAGAATTACATTATCCTTCATTTTGGAGATGTCCTGACTTTTCTCTCTTTTTGGGAAGGGTATGTCATAAACTCCTTCATCTCAGAGATGTTCCGATCCTTCTTTTCTCTCAGGGATTATCTTGACGATTATTGGCTCATTGGTTGGGAATCTCTTGATGATAGCAGAAATTAAATATCTTTTAGGGTTTGTCGGTAGGTCCATCACACTCGCCTTCATATCGACGGTGATCTGGACTTTCCCTGGAAGGATCCGTCAGAAACTCCGTCATCTTGGAGATGATCCTAATCTTCTTTGGCCCCGGGGGTCGACTCACATAATTCGTCTTCATCTTGACGACAATTGAGAGATCCCTTTTGCAGATAGTTAATTGCAGCTTAGGTGATTGAGGAGATATGAAGGTTGAGTGGATTTTTCTGTATCACCCAGGATATTTCGACTGCTTATTTTCCAAGAATGATCTTTAAAAATATGCCATTGACTGCGATCAATATCAATCACTTCTGGCTTTGCAACAACATTGAATTTTCTTTGCTGACCATATCGCGGATTTATTATTTATCCTCTTGGTTGGCCAATGGAAAGATTTTGAACTTTGAATCCTTTTTCGCGAAAGCTTTGTCCTTTCGGAAGTAATACTGAAGGTATTTCGAGGTACAATTTTATGCAATAAAGATTTTGAGATCAACAACTATTTTTCATGACAAATTGGCAAAATATTCTTGGAATCCTTGGTGAAAGAAATCACTTGAGATCTAAATGACACATCCGTGGCTAGATTCTCTTTTTTTTTTCCCAAAGGAGAGACTCAGGCTTGACCCTTACCTGAACGGGTAATAAAAAGATACTCATCTTTTCCCTAAAGAGGAGGCGTTTGCAAAACGAACTTTCGAAGAGAAATTAAGCTTTCATCAAAACTCCCTATTTCTAGGCTTCTCTTATAGAAAGGGGGCCGCTAACAAAGATTGAAAGGATATCATAGAGGAGCGAGTCCATCACACTCTCCCTGGAAAAAGGGCCCTCGATGACGGGGGTGGCCTAACAAAAGACATTTAAGATTACAAGGAGGACGAGCTTCCGTCGAAACTCTCCCTAGAAAAAGGGTTCCTTGCGTGACAATAAAGATTATTTTGCAAACTGTTCGTGAAGCACGAGTCCCTTCAAACTCTCCCTAGAAAAAGGGGTTCAACGAACGAACAATAAAGACATGTGAAAAGAAATGAGCTCTCTCGAACTCTCCTTGGAAAAAGGGTCCCTCACAAGAGAAGTACTTGATTGATTTTGATAGATTTTGATAACTCAAAGAACTGCTTGATAACACGAATGACTAGAGGTCTGACAAAATCGGTAACCCGAATGTCAGATTAACAAAATGGAACGACCCAAGGGTCTGATACAGATTGTTTGGTTCGCAAGTTTGAAGATTAACATTGAGTCTGAACCCCAATATGAGATTTATGTTGCGACCAGTATGAAGACCGAATTTTAATAAAATACCAGTACGAGCACTGGATTTTAAAGGATTACCAATACGAGCACTGGATTTTGGAATTTTACCAGTACGAGCACCGGATTTTAAAAAGGTTACGAACACTAGGTTTTAAAAGGTTACCAGTACGAGCACTGGGTTTTAAAAGGTTACCAGTACGAGCACTGGGTTTTAAAAGGTTACCAGTACAAGCACTGGGTTTTAAAAGGTTACCAGTACGAGCGCTGGATTTTCAAAAAAAAATCACCAGTACGGGCACTGGTTTTTAAAAGACTACCAGTACGAGCACTGGATCTTGAAGGGTCATCAATTGACGATGACTTGGATGACTTGTCGGGGTCTAAGGATTTATCCCTTATCCTGAATGGGTGATAAGGCTTAATGTAAAATGGATGCAAATGAATGCAAATGTAAAGGATGCAACTGAGTGCACATGCGTGCAAAATGAGAGATTTATTAAATCCTGCCTGCACACAGGTTGTTTTGAATAAAAGGCAACTTTATAACAAGAATGCCCCAGTATATTCTGGGGAAGAAAGATATTTCGATAAAAGAATAATTGATCATTTATTGAAGGGAATTTTTGAAGAATACAAAAGATAGAATAGAGATTTTCTAGGTATAGAATTTCTTCAAATGTCGAGCATTAATGGGGTCGGATAGTTCTACCCCGTCTGCATTAATCAGACGATATGAATTACGGGGCAACGCTTCTTTCACCACGTAGGGACCTTCTCAGTTTGGTGACCATTTGCCACGTGGGCGATGCTTGAGATGAGCCATTGATCTAAGGACCAAGTCATTAACTTGGAATCTCCTTTCGATGACTGACTTGGCATATTGCCTTGCTATCCTCTGACGATAAGACTGAGCGTGCTCTGCTGCTTTGAGTCTTTTCTCATCGAATAAATCCAACTGTACCAATCTCTGTTGCTGATACTGATCGAGTGGTAGCTCTAAAAGAGATGCGAACTTAAGGGCGGGCTTCTGAACATGAAGAGGTAACACCACCTCAGTCCCATAAACAAGTTCTGAAGGAGTCGCATTGGTTGGGGTTCGAATGGTAGTTCGATATGCCCAAAGTGCATCATGGATTTTCTCATGCCAATCACGACCCGTCTCAACGGTTCTTTCCAAGATGCGAATCAAACTCTTGTTGGTTGCTTCTGCCTGGCCATTTCCTTGTGGATAATAAGGAGCTGAAAAATGATGATGAATTCTGAATTTTGAACAAAAGATCTTCATTCTCTCATTCTTGAAATGAGTACCATTATCTGACACGATGTCGTGCGGTATACCGAAACGACAAAGAATGTTCTAATGAATGAACAAGACTACATGTCGACCTTTCACTGTACGTAGAGTGACGGCTTCAACCCATTTGGTGAAATACTCTGTTGTGGCAAGGAAATATTTATGACCATTGGAAGCTGAAGGAGTGATGGTGTTATCGTCGCAAAATTTTTCCCGTCTTCCCTTCCTTGCGAAAGAGAGAGGGAAATGCTTTCGCGCTTCAAACTTGACCGGATTTTGGAAATTGTTTTGAAATACTCACCTCCATTTTAAAATTGCGCGAAAATCCATGGGATGGGGCTCGACCTGTCGGTACGAGGTTCGACCGTTCCTGCCGCCTTGAACAGGGGTAATCAAACCAAGGACCCAAAATTGTGCTTGACTTAGTTAAATCATCGAAATTATGTTCTATCCTAAATGCACTGAGAATTCGGGCATGTGCTATGAGATTTTGGGAAATGGAAGTAGGAAAAACATGATGTATGCTTGAAAAACATTTGGAGTTGAAAAACATTTCTCAGGAAAAAGTTGAAAGTCAATTTCTCAGGAAACTCATATGAAAGGGGTTTTGAAATCACGAGAAAGTTCATAAAGGTGTGGGAAAATCATGAATGGATGAAAATCCTGAGAAAATGGAAATGATTTTTGAGAAAAGGGTAAACATTTGAAGGAAAATACTTCTCAGGAAAACTCGGACTTTGAGAACTTTCTTAGGAAAATGATAGAAAATTTATAGGAAAAGTCATTAGAGAAGGAAAACTGAACTTGGCAAATTAAAATCCTGGGAATCTTACCCTTGAAATACTTGGAAATTGATTTTGATCTTTGAGGAAGATTGAAAACTTCTTTTGAAAATCTTGAGAAAATAACTTTTTCCATGGAAAAAATGTGGGAAAAACTTGACTTGGGAAAACCGACTTTGAAAATTTCTCAGAGTTTCTTGAGAAATCGATTTCTTGAGAATGAAGTTTTCTTGAGAAAATCATGAGAAAACCAATGATTTCATGATGCAAATGATATGAATGTATGAATGCACTTGGAAAAAGATGTCTGAAAATTTGTTGGAAAAATGTGTATTAAGTCAAAATAAATCCTTCACATATTCTGACTGTGGCCATGAATATGTTCAGAGTTTAATCGATTTAATGCACAATACTTTGAAAAGTTTGAAATATGATGTGCATTTTAAGATAGCCTAAGGGTGTAGGCTCAATGTGACTAGTAGAAAAATGATGGATCTGGGTCCCGTCCATATTCTGACTAGGGCCGTAAATATGGACTCCACCGAGTTCATCTACTCCCTAAGAGTTGGTGCATGTGCCATTCGTGTACATCCATAGTGCTTTTGAAATAAAATGCATGAATTACATAAACAGGATATTGCATAAATTCAAACTATATGATATGCATCCTAGTCTAAGCAGAAAATTAAATTTCTTATTCCAAAATTTACATTATTACATCACTAAATAAATGAAATAAATGGAAATTGCAGACTTCAGCTCCTTCTTTTGAATGTCTCTGCCAAACTTGGAATAAGGTTAGCTCAAATATGTGGGTTTTTCCAAGATTTTCCAATAATATTCTGAAATTATTGGACTTAATTGGATATAAACCCTATTCTCATACTTCCTTGATATTTGAAATGATGAAAATGCAATGAATTTAGTAGAAAATAGTTTAAAATTCGGAATTGGGGTCAAAATGACCAAAATACCCCTAATATTAAAGTTATACCTTTAAAATCAGGGTTTTTTTGAAGGAAATTTTGGTAAAAATTGAGGTTTTGAAATTCAAATTGAATCAAATGATGATGAAATGCATAATGAGATATGATGACATGCTGATAAACACATTAGGTCTGTAAAATCAGAATTTGATATTTTGCAATTTATCCAAAATAACGAATTTCGCTTGTTTTTCGCTTGAATCCAGGTCCCGCGGGGCCCTGTTTTGATATTATGGCTAAACCAAGCCTCAAATGAATTCCAAATTACACCAAATTCGGTATGAAGCATCTACATACTCTGATAAACAGCCTAGAATGCTAAATATTATGAAATAATATGATTTGAATACTAAAATTTAAAAAAAGTCCTAAAAAGGATGGATTTCGCCTATAGATCCGAACCAAATGCAATGCTTAATATAGTAATGCAAAATTTACACTATAAAAACTTCTGATATTTTATAGACTGCTACAGGACCCGAAATGGAACATTTTTGGTTTTTACAGCCTCGGGATTTGAGCCATGGTGAGCTCGGTAACAGGGATTTGGTTCTGATAGAGGTAAAATCAACCTAATCTAATATCAAATGCTAAAAAATTAAAAAACAACCATGGAAATTTCTGATATTTAACAGAGCTACTCACAACACCTACAGGGACAACTTTCATGTTTATGACTTTGGCATTTGATCAACAGAAACACAGATAAAAATATAACGTTTTATGCCTAAAATGACAGAACAGACAAATGTGACAAAACAGAGGACTGACAAGAAAAATCCGAAACAGATATTACAACTGTTCTAAAAATCACAGGCTTTCAGATGCAAACAGAGGACATCTCGGACATAACATTCACTTTTTACAGATTTGGATTTGGAGCAATACCCAAAGAGAACCCATAGCCTTAAGTCGATCCAAAGTCTCAGAGGCCCAAATCAGGCTCTGACACATGTCCCGAACTCTCAGATTTTTGTCAGACATTAAAAAACATCAGAAAAATCTGAGAAAATCATGTTAAAAACTAGACATCTTCCCGATCAGAACATATTTTGGATCGAAAATCGAATTTCCCATGCGGGAGATCTCGATTTTACAAGTCGGAAAAGATATTTTAAAACGCATCCCGGGTAATAAAACCCAACTCACCTTTTTGAACGTTTACCACAGTAAACGAATTCAAATCTCTCCAAATTTTTGGCATATTTTTAGGGACACCTAAGGGAGAATTTCATGATTTTTTTAGAATTTGTAATGAAAAATAAATGCATGAAATGACATGTGGACTGACTGACAAAAACAGAGAACTACTGAAATTGAGCAGAATTGAAATAAATGCCTAATTAAGCCTAATTAACCTATAAAACATGCTAAATTAATGAAATAAAATACAAATTAAATCTAGCTAAATGCATGAATGCTAAAAATCATCAAGAAAGCATAATTATGTATTTTTATATATGTCGTTTTATGAGAATAGCTCAATCCATCCCTCGGATGAGCTCTTTCTTCAAACGACACCTGAATCAAATCATGATATGAAATCAAGAGGAAAAGAGGTGCACCTTGCTTCGTTATGCAGCTTTAAAACTCTTGAAAGGGACTGCTACCAAGGGCTTCGTTCGTTCTTTGATCCGGGCTTCGGATGATTCACCAAGATCGACCCACGCTTGAATCGAATTGGCCACAGCACGAACAATGTAAGTACTTCACTGCACCTTCTCCACTGAGCCCAAGGGGGGCATGAATTCCAAGGTTCGAAATCGTTTTCTGAAGAAAATCTAGGTTGAATTTCAAAGTCCAAAAAGAAGCCCCCTAAGCTGGGCGTGGAGCCTTGTTTTTATAGAATTTTTCTGAAAAATTTGAATTTCAGACAGGCTCAATCTGAGCCCTCCATGTGGCGCCATCTCAGGGGGTGCTATTTTGATTTTTTTGAGAAAATAAAATGGGAAAATTTGTGGGTGAGACACCTCAGTAGGGGAATTTGGAATTTTTCAAAAAGTTTGCTTGATTTTCTCTGCAAGAGGTTCCCAAATGGCGCCACCTCAGAGGGTGCTACCTGGGGTTTGAAATTTAAATTTTGCCTTTTGTAGGGAGCCCTCAGGTGGCGCCACCTCATGGGGCTATTTTTATTAAAAATATAAAATAAATAAAAGAAATGAAGCCAAGTGGAGCTCTGGATTGGTGCCACCTCAAAAGGAGGTTTGAGGTGTAAAGCTGGAAACAGTAGGAGCATGCCATGTGGCGCCACCTCTGGAAGCTCTTGACACATGTCAGAAGGACAGGAGTGGAAGAAGCAGACTGTGCCACCTCAGAGGAATTCAAATTCTACTTTTCTGCATGGAAGGAGAGGCTGACATGTGGCGCCACCTCCAAGTTGCTCCACACTTCCATGTGGCAGAAGGCAGGAGCTGAAGAAGCAGAAGACGCCACCTCAGAGGGGAGCTATTCTTACTTTTTCTGATGTAGGGAGGACTGGCCATGTGGCACAACCTCAGGGTGGCTCCTACAATGCCATGTGGCAGGAGAGAGGAACAAGAAACATGTGGCGCCATCTTAGACCAGATGGAAAAAGTAGAGTTCAAGATTTGCGCCACCTCAGCCTGGGTTTGAATGTTTGAATTCTAGCTTTTTCTGAAGAGAGCAGAAAATGACATGTGTCATTTGCTTTTTCTAAGAAGAGCAAAGAATGACATGTGTCATTTGCTTTTTCTGAAAAGAGCAGAGGATGACATGTGTCATTTGCTTTCTCTAAGAAGTGCAGAGAATGACATGTGTCATTTGCTTTTTCTGAGAAGAGCAGAGAATGACGTGTCATTTGCTTTTTCTGAGAGAAGCAGGGAGTGACATGTGTCACTTGCTTTTTCTGAGAAGAGCAGAGAATGACATGTGTCACTTGCTTTTTCTGAGAAGAGCAGAGAATGACATGTGTCACTTGCTTTTCTGAGAAAAGTAGGGAGAGACATGTGTCAGTCTACTTTTCTAAAGGAGAGAGAGGTTGACACGTGTCCTCTGCAGAAGACACACTTCAAAAGGCGCCACCTCAGAGGAGACAAGCTTTACTTTTTTTAGACAGGACAACACATGACACTTGTGTTATCATCGCAAAATTTTTCCCCGTCTTCCCTTCCTTGCGGAAGAGAAAGAGGGAAACGCTTTCGCGATTCAAACTTGACCGGATTTTGGAAAATGTTTTGAAATACTCACCTCCGTTTTGAAAATTGCGGGAAAATCCATGGGATGGGGCCCGACCTGTCGGTACGAGGTTCGACCGTTCCTGCCGCCTTTAACAGGGGTAATCGAACCAAGGACCAAAACTATGCTTGACTTAGTTAAATCATTAAAATCATGTTCTATCCTAAATGCACAGAGAATTCAGGCATGTGCTATGAGAATTTTGGAAAATGTAAATTGGAAAATATGATGTATGCTTAGAAAATATTTGAAGTTGAAAAAAATATTTCTCAAGAAAAAGATGGAAATCATTTTTTTCTCATGAAACTCTGATGAA
Organism: Nuphar pumila; assembly: GCF_984573655.1. Classification (NCBI taxonomy): domain Eukaryota; kingdom Viridiplantae; phylum Streptophyta; class Magnoliopsida; order Nymphaeales; family Nymphaeaceae; genus Nuphar; species Nuphar pumila. The sequence goes on along the minus strand of NC_143262.1, from coordinate 28,913,705 downwards.
AAGATTTGAGATTTTGAGAAAGTTCATAAAGATGTGAGAAAATCATGAATAGTTGAAAGTCCTGGGAAAATAGAGGTGATTCTTTGAGAGAAGGGATACCTTTCTCAGGAAAATGGTGGGAAGTCAATTTCTCAAGAAACTCGGATGAAAAAGGGTTTTTGAAATCACGGGAGAGTTCATAAAGTTGTGGGAAAATCACAAATGGTTGAAAATCATGGGAAACTAGAAGTGATTCTTGAGAAAAGGGTGAACATTTTAAAAGGGAAACACTTTTGAGGAAAACTTGGACTTTGAGAATTTTCTTAGGAAAATGATAGAAATTCATTGAAAAACCCTTGTGGAAAAAGAAAATTGAAGCTTGGGAAATTGAAATCCTGAGAATCTTAGTCTTGGAATACTTGGAAATCGATTTTGACTTTGAAAAAGGTAAGAGACTTCTCTTGAAAATCTTGGGAAAATGACCTTTTCCCCTGGAAAACTGTGGAAAAACTTGACTTGAGAAAACCGATTTTGAAAATTCTCAGAGTTTCTTGAGAAATTGATTTCATTGAGAATGAAACTTTCTTAAGAAAATCGTGGGAAAACCAATGATTTCATGATGCGAATGACATGAGTAAATGAATGCACTTTGAAAAGATTTTCTGAGGAATTGGTTGGAAAAATGTGCATTAAGTCCAAATAAATCTTTCACATATCCTGACTGTGGCCAAGAATATGTTCAGAACTTAATTAATTTAATGCACAATGCTTTGAAAACATTGGAAATATGATGTGCATTTTCAAGATAGCCTAAGAGTATAGGCTCAATGTGACTAGTAGAAAGATGATGGATCTGGGTCTCTGGGTCTCGTCCATATTCCGATTAGGGCCGTAAATATGGATTCCACCGAGTCCATTAACTCCCTAAGAGTCGGTGCATGTGCCATTCGTGAACATCCATAGTGCTTTTGAAATAAAATGCATGAATCATAGAAGCAGGATATTGCATAAATTCAAGCTATATGATATGCATCCTAGTCTAAGCAGGAAATTAAATCTCTTATTCCAAAATTTACTTTATTACATCACTAAATAAATGAAATAAGAGAAATTTGCAGACTTCAGCTCCTTCTTTTGACTGTCCCTGCCAAGTTTGAAATAGGGTTAGCTCAAATATGTGGGTTTTTCCAAGATTTTCCAATAATATTCTGAAATTATTGGATTTAATTGGACATAAACCCTAATCTCATGCTTCCTTGATATTTGAAATGATGTAAATGCATAAAATTCAGTAGAAAATAGTTTGAAATTTGGAATTGGGGTCAAAATGACCAAAATACCCCTAATTATAAAGTTATACCTTTAAAATCAGGGTTTTTTGAAGGAAATTTTGATAAAATTGAGATTTTGAAATTCAAATTGACTCAAATGATGATGAAATGCATTATGACATGATGCTAAACACATTGGAACTATAAAATCAGAATTTGACATTTTGCAATTTATCCAAAATAACGAATTTCGCTTGTTTTTCACTTGGATCCGGGTCCTGCGGGACCCTGTTTTGGTATTATGGCTAATCTGAACCTCAAATGGATTCCAAATTGCACTAAATTCGATATGAAGCATCTACCCACTCTGATAAACAGCCTAGAATGCTAAAGATCACGAAATGATATGATTGAAATGCTAAAATTTAAAGAAAGTCCTAAAATGATGGATTTTGCCTATGGATCCGAACCAAATGCAATGCCTAATATGATAATGCAAGATTTACACCATGAAAACTTCTGATATTTTGCAGACTGTTAAAAGACCCGAAATGGAAGATTTTTGGTTTTTACAGCCTCGGGATTTGAGCCATGGTGAGTTCATAAACAGGGATTTAGTTCTGATAGAGGTAAAAGTCTCCCTAATCTGATGTAAAATGCTAAAAAAATATAAAACTGCCATGGAAATTTATGATATTAATCAGAGCTACTCATGACACCTACATGGACAACTTTCATGTTCATGACTGTGGTATTTGATCAACATAAACATGGATAAAAATATAACTTTGTGTTCCTAAATTGATAGAATAGACCAATGTGACCAAACAGAAGACTGACAAAAAAAATCCTAAGAAGGTATCAACACTGTTCTAAAAATCACAGGATTTCAGATGCACACAGAAGACACCTCGGACATAACTTTCACTTTTTACAGTTTTGGATTTGGAGCAACATACAAAGAGAACCCATCGACCTAAGTCGATCCAAAATCTCAAAGGCCCAAATCAGGATCTGACATGTGTCCCGAACTCTCAGATTTTTGTCAGACATAAATAAAAATCCTAAAAATCGGAGAAAACCAGGTTAAAAACTAGACATTCTCCCTCATTCAGAATATCTTTCGGATCGAATATAGGATCTCCCATGAGGGATATCTCGATTTTACAAGTCGGCAAATGATTTTCAAAACGCATCCCGGGTAACAAAACCCGACTTGACATTTTGAATGTTTACCACTGTTAATAAATTCAAATGCCTCCAAATTTTTGGCACAATTCTAGGGACACCTAAGGGCGCATTCCGTGATTTTTGTGGGATTTGTAATAAAAACTAAATGCATGAAATGACATGTGGACTGACTGACAAAAACAGAGAACTACTGAAGCTGAGCAGAATTGAAATAAATGCTAAATTAATCCTAATTAATTCATGAAACGTGCTAAATGAATGAAATAAAATGCAAATTAAATCTAGCTAAATGCATGAATGTTAAAAATAATCAAAGAAGCATAATTGAATATTTTTATGTATGTTGTTTTATGAGAATAGCTCAATCCATCTCTCGGATGAGCTCTTTCTTCAAACGACTCTCGAATCGAATTATGAAATTAAATCAAGAGAAAAAGAGGTGCACCTTGCTTCGTTACGCAGTGTAAGAGCTCTTGAAAGGGGTGGCTATCATGAGTTTTGTTCATCCTTCGCTCCAGGCTTCGGATGGTTCACCAAAATCGACCCACTATGCCTTCTTCACCGAGCCAAAGGGGGCGGGACTTCCAAAGTGCAAAAATCGGATTCTCAAGAAGGCTAGGTCGAATTTTCAAGTTCACAAGAGTTCTCAAAAAATGGTTTTCTCTCCAAAAAAAATCCTCCCTCTTGCTGGGCGTGGAGCCTTGTTTTTATAAACTTTCTGAAGAAAATTCGAATTTCAAACAGGCTCAATCTGAGCCCTCCATGTGGCGCCATCTCAGGGGTGCTATTTTGATTTTTGAGAAAATAAAAAATAAGATTTTTGTGAGTGAGACACCTCAGCAGGATTTGAAATTTTTTAAAATTTGGTTTGCTTGATTTTCTCTGCAGGAAGCTCCCAGATGGCGCCACCTCAGAGGGTGCTCTCTTGGAGTTTGAATTTCAAAATCACCTTTTGTAGGGAGTCCTCAGGTGGTGCCACCTCATGGTGGGCTGCTTTTACTAAAATAAAATAAAAATAAAAATGAAGCCAAGTGGGAGCTCTGGAATGGCGCCACCTCAAAAGGTGTTTGACACGTGTCAGAAGAACAGAGCAGTGGGCTCAGAAGGTGCCACCTCAAAGGAGTTTGAATTCTACTTTTTTCTGATGAAAGGAGATCTGGACATGTGGCAGTCCAGGATGGTTCCATACCTGACAAGTGTCAGCCTGCTGGAGGAGGTTCTTCAGATGGTGCCACCTCATGGGGGATTTGAATTTTAAATGGAGGTTGGCCCTGGAGGAATGGGGGGTGGACATGTGGCGCCACCTCAGGGTGGCTCCTACAATGCCATGTGGCAGGAGGGATAGGCAAGGGACATGTGGCGCCCTCATAGGCCATCTGGAAAAATCAGAGCTCAGGATTTGCGCCACCTAGGCCTTGTTTGAATTTTTGAATGGTTTGCTTTTTTTGAAGAAAGCTAGGAGTGACATGTGTCTCCTACTTTTCTGAGAAAAGTAGGGAGAAGACATGTGTCCTCTACTTTTTCTGAAGGAGGTAGAAGGAGACATGTGTCACCTGCTTTTTCTGAAAGAAGCAGAGAATGACACGTGGTAGAGGGAAGAGAAGGAGGGCCAAGCCATGTGGCGCCATCTCAGACAACATGGAAAAGGTGAAGTTCAGGATCTGCGCCACCTATGAGGAGATTTGAATATTTGAATTCTAGCTTTTCTGAAGAGAGCAGGAAATGACACGTGGCATCTACTTTTTCTGAGAAGAGCAGAGAATGACATGTGTCCTCTGCAGGAGACACACTCCAAGTGGCGCCACCTCAGAGGGGACAAGCCTACCTTTTCTGGAGGCAGCTAGGAGTGACACGTGTCTCCTACTTTTCTGAGAAAGGTAGGGAGAGACATGTGTCAGGCTACTTTTTCTGAAGGAGGGAGAGGTTGACACGTGCCCTCTGCAGGAGATACACTTTAAGTGGCGCCACCTCAGAGGAGACAAGCCTCCACTTTTTCTAGACAGGACAACTTATGACACTTGGCATCTCCTGGTGATCTTTGGAATGACACATGGCGCAGAATGGATAGGGTGGATACTGACACATGGCAGATAAATAGGATGACATGTGGTGGCTTCTTAAGGTAGCCCCACACTGACACTTGGCATGGAAATGGGAGGAGAGAGAAAAGACAAGTGGCACCATCCAGGGGACAAGGCTCCTATATTTTTGGGTTTTTCAAAATTCAAATTTTCAAAAGAAAAGCTTGTGTGACACCACCTCAATGTGGGTCCCACATTGCTTCTTTATTGAAATAAGGATAAAACAACAACTTCTTTTTGGAATTTTCATAAATTTGGACTAATTGGTAAAACAGAAATTTTGAAAAGAGTTGGCCCTTGTGGGGCGATTTTGTAAAAAGAAGATATTTGAAATTGTTGACAAAATGGCAAAATCTGAGTTGAACTTTATTGAAAATTATCCAGATTGTTTTCCTGAGGAAATATTTTGAAATTCAGAGCCCTGGGGGTAAAATGGGAAGAATTGATAATTTTGAAGACCCAGGGTTTTGAAATCAATTTTGAAAAGAGTTAAAATTCTAATCTGGATTGAAAATTTTGAAATCAAGAGTTCTGGATCTCGAAATGACATGCTGTGCAGTGCAGTGATATGAAATGCTCATGCAATGATATGCAATGTCATGTCTTATGCAATAGAATCTTTGAACCAAGACTTTGGAGATGTCTGTCTCCTGTCAGGAGTAAAATTTTGATCTGAGATAAAAACAGAGAAATTTTGAGAGTTGCAGATGAAATTTAGACTTTTGCAAGGTTCGGGCTCAGAAAATGACCATTTTGCCCTCCAGCGATTTCAGAGGCTGGATGATGATGTTTGGTGAAAATGTCAGGGAGGTGAGTGAAAATTTGGGGTGTTTACAGATGCCCCTCTTTGCTACTAAGTCGGCTCATGGCCGAGCTTAGTGGCAAAGAAAAACACACCAAATTTGGGCTATACATACAAAATGCCCCAGTTAGAAGGATCTGACTGGGTGTGAAGAAATTAGCCCGAGGAAGATGGTAGATATGAAATGGAGAATGAAGAGAAAAGATTTGCTCTATGAGGGCGAAGTTCAGGTTTATGCCCTTGACCTGGATGGGACAAAAATACCTCGCATGGAACGAAGCTCGGGTTTGAACCCTTGACCTGATTGGGGAATGAAATATCTCATTGAAATGAGATTCAGGTTTGTACCCTTAACCTGATCGGACGGAAAATGAAATACCTCTTTGGATGAGGCTCAGGTTTGTACCCTTATCCTGATCGGGCGGACAATGGAATACCTCTTTGATTGAGGCTCAGGTTTATACCCTTAACCTGATTGGGCGGAAAATGGAATGGAATCCTCGAATGAAGAGACCATGATGGAACCTTCGGATTTTGCACAGTAAATCCGACAGAGGTTTTGCAAAAGGAAGGAAAATGGGGTCCCTAAAGCTTGAAAAGGGATTGGTTTTGGGCGTCTCATTGCTGAGACTAAAATCAGCTTTTGAAATTGCCTTTTGCGAGAAAATGATTGGTGGTTCGACCTCGAACCGAAATGGGACTGTCTATGGTGGGACAGTGGGGACACAGGAAAGTGTGCAATCTGAGAGTTCATGCTCTCAAAGAAGGCAAGGAATCAAGTCCTTAGGAGGGATTTAAAATTGGTGTCAGGATGCATCGAAAACGGACATCAAGCTCTCACTTCACGTCAGGATAGCTAGAAAATATTGTCAAAATGTTGGAAATTTTGTTGTTGATTCAAAGTTTTTGAAAATGTTGCACATGGTTGCAAAGATGTTCTTTCTTTTCTACCCAAAGCATTACCTCCAAATAAGGTTCACTTCGTAGAATCGAGACTTGAAATCCAAATTGCTCGCAATTGACCATCTTCAAGGAAGCTATCAATTTCCTTGATATGAGCAGGAAAGAGAATTTGATATTATGAAAGTAATTAATGAAAGAGTATTGATAATAGAATTTCACAAAGTTAAAGAGGATTCTTGATAAACTTGGCAGTTTGATATCCTGGGAGCTTCTCTCCTGATAATCTTTCTGCACTCTTTTGGCTCTCTGGTGTTTTGCTACATTCTCCTTCATTTTGGAGATGTTCTGACTTTTTCTCTCTTTCTTTTTCTTTTTTTTCTCTCTTTCTCTCTTTTGGGAAGGGTACGTCACAAACTCCTTCAACTTGGAGATGTTTCGATCCTTCTTGGACGATGGGTTTGGAGATCTTTGGATGACAGCTGAAATTAAATATCTTTTAGGGATTGTCGAGAGGTTCATCGCATCTGCCTTCATCTCGACAGTACTTTGGACTTTCCCTGGAAGGATCCGTCACAAACTCCGTCATCTTGGAGATGTTTCGAATCTTCTTTGGCCCCGGGGGTCTACTCGCCTAATTCGCCTTCATCTTGACGACAGGTGAGAGATCCCTTTTGCGGATACTTAATTGCAGCTTAGGTGATTCTGAGGAGACAGGGCTTGGGTAAATGCTCTCTTTTCTAGCACTCAGGATATTTTCATTGCCTCGTCTTTGCAAGAATAGTCTTTAAAGATGTGCCATTGACTGTGATCAATATCAATCATTTATGGCTTTTTACTAACATTGAATCTTCTTTTCTGGCCATATCGAGGATTTATCCTTCATCCTTTTGGTTGGCCAATAGAAAGAATTTGAAGTTTGAATCCCTTTTCGCAAAAGCTTCGCTGTTTTGGAAGTAATGATGAAGGTAAACTGATTAGTGCAATAAAGATTTTGAAATCAACAAATAATTTGACAAATTTACAAAATTTTCTTGAAATCCTTAGTGAAAGTGAGTATTTGAAGTTCGGCTCAACACATCCGTGACGAAAATTCTCCTCTCTTTTTCCCCAAAAAGAGAGACTCAGGCTTAGCCCTTACCTGAATGGGAAATGGGAAATACTCCTCTCTTCCCTAAAGAGGAGGTGTTTGCAAAACGAACTTTCGAAGAGAAATTAAGCTTTCGTCAAAGCTCCCTAGTGTTAGGCTTCTCTTATGGAAAGGGGGCCGATAATAGTGAGGTCTGAAAATTTGGTCATGAAAGGAACGAGTCCATCATACTCTCCCTGCAAAGAGGGTCCTTCATGATGAAGATGGCCTAGTATGAAATTGGGGGGTCACAAGAAAAGTGAGTCTCCGTCGAGCCTCTCCCTTAAAAGGGTTCCTCGTGTGAAATTGGAAATTGTTTTGCAAACGGTTCACAAAGACGCGAGTCCCTTCAAACTCTCCCTGAAAAGGGGCTAAGTGAACAAATTGGATAGCATGCGAAAAGAACGAGCTCCCTCGAACTCTCCCTAAAAAGGGTCTTTCGCAAGAGAAAATGATTGAAATTGGATATTGAGATTGATTGACCCGAAGGTCGAAACTGGAAATTGGAAATTGGAAATTGGTTGTTGAAAATTGAATGACCCGAAGGTCGAAATTGGATGACCTGACGGTCGAAATTGAGAATTGATTGACCCGAAGGTCAAAAATTTGGAATTGGTTGACCGAAAGGTCAAAATTGTGTGACTCGAAGGTCGAAAATTTGGAATTGGTTGACCGAAATGTCGAAATTTTGGAAATTGGGCGACCCAAAGGTCAAAATTTGGAAATTGGTAATTGAAATTGAGAATTGGAAATTGGGTGACCCAGAGGTCGAAATTGGAGAATTGCCTGATTTGAAGATTTAAATTGGAATTTGGAGGTCAAAATGTCAAATTTGAGCAATTGACAGACTTTGATGATTGAAATGACTTGGATTAATCAAAGGAGAATGATGAGTTCGATTCAGAGCTCGAATAAAATTCAGAGATCACGAGTCGGAACCCGGATCAACAGAAGAAAATGAAGTGCTCGAGTCAAGGCTCGAGTAACTAAAGAGATCTCGAGTCGGAACCCGGATCAACAAAAGAAAAATAATAGCTCGCATCTGAGCTCGAATAAGATAATGAGATCACGAGTTGGAACTCGGATCAACAGAGAAAAATGAAGAGCTCGAATCTGAGCGCGAACGAGGTAATGAGATCACGAGTCGGAACCCGGATCAACAGAAGAAAATGAGAGGCTCGAATCAGAGCTCAATTAAGATAATGAGAACACGAGTCGGAACTCGGATCAACAAAAGAAAATGAAGAGCTCAAATCAGAGCTCAAATAAGATAATGAGATCACGGGTCGGAACTCGAATCAACAAAGAAAAATGAAGTGCTTGAATTAGAGCTTGGATAAGATAAAGAGATCTCGAGTCGGAACCCGGATCAACAGAGAAAAATGGAGAGCTCGAATGGATAAAGAGATCTCGAGTCGGAACCCGGATCAACAAATGAAAATAAAGAGCTCGAATCTGAGCTCGAATGATGTAATGAGATCACGAATCGGAACCCGGATCAACAAATGAAAATGAAGGGCTCGCATCTGAGCTAGAATGAATAAAGAGATCTCGAGTCGAAACTCGGATCAACAGAAGAAAATGAAGAGCTCGAGTCAGGGCTCGAGTAAGGTAATGAGATCACGAGTCGAAACCCGGATCAACAAAAGAAAATGATTTGAATAAAAAACCCGAGTCGGAACTCGGTTTTCTGAAAAATTGGGATTTTGAAAATGTGCCAGTTTGAGTACTGGATTTTGAAATAACACTAGTTCGAGCACTGGGTTTCGATTCAGTATTGGTGATTACCCTTCAATTTTGAATCATTTGGGGATTGTGATGGGACTGTTTGTTGAGATCCCAATACTGACCGGATTTTTGTTAATGCAGTTGAATGCAAATGAATGTGAATTGATTCATATGAGTGCACATGTGCGTGAAATGAGGAATTTGTTTATCCTGCCTGCATACGGAACAAAATTTTAAAAATGCCCCAGTGTAACTGGGAAAGAAAGTTGGATCATTATTTGAAGGAAACATGAAGGATTACAAGAGGAGAATAAATGTTTCAAGTATAAAACTTTTTCAAGTGTCGAGCATTAATAGGATCTGGCAATTCTACCCCATCTGCGTTGATGAGCCGATATGAGTTGCGGGGTAATGCTTCTTTGATGACATATGGACCTTCCCAATTTGGTGACCATTTACCGCCGGGACGATGCTTGAGATAAGCTGTGGATCGAAGTACTAAATCATTGACTTTGAATCTTCTTTCGATAACAGACTTCGCATACTGCCTGACTATTCTCTGGCGATAGGATTGAGCATGCTCTGCTGCTTTCAGCCTTCTCTCATCGAGCAAGTCTAGCTGTACTAGTCGTTGTTGCTGATATTGATCAAGAGGTAATTGCAGAAGCGATGCGAATTTCAAAGCGGGCTTCTGAACATGTAGCGGCAACACTACTTTTGTTCCATAGACCAGTTCTGATGGAGTAGCATTCGTTGGGGTGCGAATAGTGGTCCGGTAGGCCCATAGTGCATCGTGGATCTTCTCATGCCAGTCACGGCCTGTTTCCACAGTTCGCTCCAAGATACGAATTAAAATTTTGTTGGTGGCCTCTGCCTGACCATTCCCTTGGGGATAATATGGGGCAGAGAAATGATGATAAATCTTGAACTTTGAGCAGAATGTCTTCATTCTTTCATTCTTGAAATGACTGCCATTATTTGATACAATGTCATGCGGGACGCCGAAACGACAAAGGATGCTCTTGTGAATAAAAGAGACCACATGTCGGCCTTCAACTGTGCGAAGAGTGATAGCTTCTACCCACTTGGTGAAATATTCTGTTGCGGCAAGGAAGTATTTGTGGCCATTTGAAGCTGAAGGAGTGATGGGACCTACGACATTGAAGGCCCACATAGAGAACGGCCACGGAGAAACAACAGATTGCAAATAAGTTGTCGGAGCATGGATGGAAGGTGCGTGTATCTGGCATTGCACACACTTCTTCACATAATGATAACAGTCTTGTTGCATAGTTTTCCAATAATAACCTGCTCTGATGATCTGCTTGACAAGAGTTTGGTAGCCGACGTGGCCACCACAAATGCCTTCGTGTGCTTCCCGCACGACTTCTTTGGCTTCGTCTTCGTCTAAGCATCTGGAATATTCTGAACTGAATCCTCGACGATAGAGGACATTGGCTAGAATGAAATATCGAGTGGACATACGCTGGATTGCTCGCTGCTCTTTCTTTGAGAGTTTTGGAGGAAATTCGCTGGTTTCTATGAAAGTTTTGATGTTGTAATACCAAGGTTTCTTCCTTTGCTCAGCTTGGTGTATATGTTCTGTTGGAAGGAAAGCAGGTTGGTCAAGTCTGCCAATTTCAAAAGAGCGACAAGATTCTCCATTCTTGAATGCCATAATGGAGCCTAAACTGGCTAGGCTATCGGCCACTTGATTAAAATCTCTCTTGATGTGGAATAACTGAAATTCTTCAAATTTGCTGACAAGAGCTGAAACAATTTTCTGATAAGGGAATAACTTCTGATCTTTCACTTGCCATTCGGCTCGAACTTGATTGACGACGAGTAATGAGTCACCGTAAGCGTGCACTCTCTTGACATGAAAGTCTAGTAGAAATTTTAGACCTTGAATCAGGGCTTCATACTCAGCCATGTTGTGGGTACATTGAAAATCTAACTTGAGAGAAAATGGAATCATTTCTTTCTCTGGAGTGATTAATGAAATTCCACTAGAGGGGGGGTGAATAGTGAAATATGATAATGATCGATAAAATAAAATAATTAAGCAATAAGGCACAACACATAAAACACAGAATATATACTGGTTCGGTCAGTATCCAGACCTACATCCAGTCCCCAAGCAAACCACTTGAGCTTTCCACTATAACATCCGAGTCACCGGATAAATAGTACAACACCCTCTTCCCCAGAGGTCTTCTTCTCTCAACAGAGAAGGACAACACCCTCTTTCACAGAGGTCTTCTTCTCTCAACAGAGAAGGGCAACACCCTCTTTCACAGAGGTCTACTTCTTTCAACAGAGAAGGGCAACACCCTCTTTCACAGAGGTCTACTTCTTTCAACAAAGAAGGAATACAGTGAATAACAGAGTTACAATACTTCCTATAGAACCTTCAGAATGATATGAATGCACGAATGAAGGATTCTCAGAATGTTCTGTTTGTCACTCAGAGGATACTCTTTGTCAAAGAGTTGGACTTGATTTTTTCTCTTTTCTTTCTTTCCTTTTTTCTCTTTCTTTTTCAAGGCTCTCTTTTCAAATATCGAATAGAAATTTTTCTCGTTGTAAGCTCACACGTCTATTCCATTTCATGTTTGAATAGTTTATTTGAGTGTGTTTATATAGCTTTTAAAAAGTAGTCGTTATATTTTGGAATTGTAACTTTTTGAAATGTAAAATGTTATGTCATTTCAAAAAATATCTTTTAGATAAATTCGAGAATGCCTTTTTCCATAAAAGTAAAATAGAGGGTACACTAGTCGTTGTAATATTTTAGGTAATACATATTTTATGTAAAAAGTCTATTTCTTACAATAGTACATTAAACGTTGGGTTGTAGTTTTGTCTTTATTCTAATTAATGATTTGAGGTACATTAGTACTTCTTTGCTTTAAATGAGTGTAAGTACAATGAGTGCTTTGAGATATTTATTTGTACATAGTCATGTCAAGTGTTTTCTTTATGTTGTGTATTTCAAAGTCTCTAGAGAGAATGAGGACCAAAAGAAGGTCGACATTCTTTGAGAAGGATATTAACAAGGATTTGTTACAGGAGGCATTTAATGCTTTGTAAAGAGAATGATGACTTGAAGTAAGTCGACATTCTATGGTTATGAAAAAAGGTAACTAGAGTCCTTTCAAAAACATATTTTATTTGTTTTTCTTTTGTGTAGCCGATTTATGTTTTTGTCTTCTTCTTATATTAAAAATATTTCTTTAAAGAAGGAAACTAGAGTCTTTTCAAAAACATATTATATTTGTTTTCTCCATGTAGCCGATTTTATGTTTTTATCTTTTTCCTACATTCCTTTTTTCATGTTGTCTTGTATATAGTGTAAGGTACAATTATTACATGACAAAATATCTTTTTCATAAAAGGTTGTAAGAAGGTACAATTATTGGTTTTCAAAAAGGAGCTTTTTGAAACTATCGTATACTTTTATGATATAGTGTTTATGAATGAGTATGTAATATGCAATATGCAAGTTCCTGAAGGTTCTGTTACATATGACTCTAAAGAAGAAAAAAAGTCTTCATCTTGAGGTAGCCGATCTCTTCATTTGAACTTTAGGAATGCATGGCTCATCAAGCTTTTTCTTCAAGGAGTATGATTGCACCATAGTTGTACTTGAACAGGAAGTCTTCATCCTTATTGGGTGAGATATCCTTGCATCAAATACTCATTAGATTTATGGCAAAACATATTCAGTCATAATATAACATTATTTCAAGAGGACATATTATCATATCATATAAAATCAAATGAGACAGTGTATCATATTGTGTGACATCAAAACCGAGTTTCTCAACATTCTCCCCCTTTTTGAGGATGACAAAATATGCTCCCCCTGTCAAAAAGACATTATGCATAGAAATAATAATATGATAAAAAATTGAAATAATGTTTAAAGAGAATATTTCTCCAATAATGGAGACAGGTTTTCTCCCCCTTTGTCATGGAAAAAAAGGAAGGGATCAGAGTAAGAGAGTTATTACAGACCAAATATTACAGTCCAAAAGTAATTAAAAGTTATTACAGATCAAAAAAATGAGTTTATCTCGAAGGTGGAGGAGGTGAATGTGTTCGGTCGGCACGATTCCGCTTGCGAGTCTGCTGCAACAGGGCTTGATTACGAAGGATTCGATCCTAAGAGTGCTCGATATCCATCATAGCAGAAAAGTAATTGAAGGAGGATGTTGGATCTGCTTCATCAGAGCCGGGCATGTGCAGGGACCTTAGATTGAAGGTGGTTCCATCGAGGACTTGCGAGGGACAGAGGATGACTTCGTTGTGAAGTGGTACTTGGAAGTATTTGAGAATGGGAGTTATGAAACACCCAAAAAGAAGAGGCTCGAATTTCTGATAACGAATAAAAAGGTCAAAAAGAATGGATGACCAGTTTATCGGAAGAGAAGAAAAGATTGCGTAGATAAGAAGAGAGATTTTTCGAGGAACTAATCCCTGGCGGGGACGCTTGGGATAGATGTTGTGGAGAAGAATCTGGGCAAGTAGTTGAGCATGAGGTTGGAGATTCCTCATGTGCCATGGAAGTTGGTAGCAGTTGGTGCAGAGAAGTATTTTTCGAAGTACCGATCGTTCGATTGGTACTATGGTGTTAAGGTCGGTACCGGTGGAAGGTAGGTTTAGAATTCTACCTAGGTCGGAAGCATCGAAAATCATCAGCTTTCCTCGGACTTTGCTGGTGATTGTGGTTTATTCATGATCAGTAGAGAAGTTGGTATAAAACAGTCGAACTAATTCAGGATAATAGGCAGCTTGGGATGAAGATCCTATTAGAGGTTTGAGTTCAGGGAGATAGGTGTCTAAGTCAAAGAGCATGAAGTCGTCAAAGTTAACCAATTTACCTTCATGAATGGGGCAAGAGCATAGTAAGTTGTAAGTGTGAAACAAATCTGGATACCTTAGATCGGCTGCAGTAATCACATTGTTGGAGGAGGAAGAGGCCATTGCAAGAGTTTGTAAAAAAAAAGGAACTAAGGAGAGCGAGTTTGAAGTGGGTGACAGTGTGTAGGAGAATTGATAGATACGAGTGGAATTGGTATGGTATGAACCATTCCATTAAATAGAAGAATGAAAATAATTTTGATAGGTTTTGAATGACATTGGAAGTGAGTGATTTTTAGAATTTAGTCAAATAAGGAAATCCGTGAGTAGTAAGTTAAGAGGCTTGTGAATGACAAATCAAATCAAGATTGGAGGATAGTGTATTATATTTGAGAAGAAGTCAAGGAGGACATGGTTTTGAATTATTCTTTTATATAAGAAAGAATTATCATGTGAGAGTTTTATCGAATTGTGTGTTTGTGTCATGTATGGAGTGACTTGATGTGTGATAAAGCCAAAAGAGTGAATTTTTCTATGGTTTTTAAAGATTTTCGAGAGATGAGGTGAAATAATGGCCTAATAAAAACAAATATCTTTTTATAAGATGTTTTTACTTTATGGAGAGTATTCGTGAAGAATGTGTTTGGAATAAGACAAATAGAGATGTGTGAGTGACATAAGATGAAGTTTTTCTTGAGGAAGTTTTTAATGAGTCTTGATTGGAGAGAAAGATATACAATATGAAAAAGGTCATGATTGCTAAAGACGATAATTGATTGTACATAGGCTATGATATAGTAGATGATATAGTAAAAAATTTTACGTGAAATGTAGCAACAAAAGATCGATGGATAAATAATCAAATTTTGACCCAAGTTTTGGAGAAGTATATTGAAAGAACAAAGAAAGAGATATATCAATTGAATATGAGGAATATACTATTTTGTTGAAGATCGGCTAGCCTATCGTGAGAGAGAGGAGTGATGATGATGGAAAGAAGAAGATATTTTGATTAAACATAAAGTTATTTTGAGAGAGACAATGAGAAACTCGTGAAGAGAGAGAGAGAGAAAAAGTGAGAAATGATGGCCTACTAAAACAAGAAACAAGTGGGTGTTATTAAAATAGTGCATGGGTTGAAGTGTAGAAGATTGTTATTCGTATGAGGGGTTTTCACAAGAGGACAAAAGGTGATGAAAGGATGTTATGAGATGAGTGATATGAAAGAGTGTCATAATTACTTATATTTAAAGAAGGTAGTACTCATGGGTATGCGTGGAGGAGGATAGGACAAAGTGTGATTATTAATGTGTACTTGAAAGGTGACAAAATGAAAGACATAAAGAATGTGTTGTTATTCATAGAAGTTTTGGTTTGAGGAACAAGGTTTTTGAAGGGATTCGATTGAAGGAGTTCATAGTTTCTTTAGGAAAATAGTAAAGAAGTCAAAGTTATGAATGGAGATTCAAATCGTATGTGTGAGAGAGAGAAAAGTAACTAAAGTAACTATATAGTAAAGAGAAAGTCAAGTTATGAGAAACAATAATTATGAAAGTGATGTAAAAGATGATATGACAAGAGGTAGAATGTACTTTGACATGAAGTTTCAACTTTTAAGGCAATTTGTGGTATTCGAGTCCCTTAGAAATGATTCTTTTGTAAACCTAAAAAAATGTGAAAGGAAGACAATTATTAAATTTTTAAAGTTCTTTTATTATCCTTATTAAGATGAATTTAGTAAATATTATGAACTTGAGTGAACTTAATATTTTAGTTTTATATATCATTCAATTTACATATACCTAGCTCTCTTCTTATTCTTATAAAATCTTCATTTTTTAAAGGTTTAGTAAAGATGTCTGCTAGTTGTTTATCTGTGGGTATAAATTCTAGTTTAATTATATTATTTAAGACTTGTTCTCTTAGAAAGTGATGTCTAATTTGAATGTGTTTAGTTCGAGAATGTAAAACAGGATTTTTGGAAAGGTTTATAGCACTTGTGTTATCACATAAAATAGTTGTATTTTCGAATTTTAAACCAAAATCTTTCAAAGTTTGTTTCATCCAGATGACTTGTGTACAGGCTAGGCTAGCAGCAATGTATTCGGCTTCAGTAGTTGATAAGGATACACAGTTTTGTTTATTACTGAACCATGATACTAGAGAGTGCCCTAGCATATGACATGTTCCACTTGTGCTTTTTCTGTCAGATTTACTTCCAGTAAAGTCAGCATCACTGTATGAGATTAGATCAAATGTAGAGGATTTTGAATAGAATAATCCAAAATCAACTGTGTCTTTTAAATATCTCATTATTCTTTTTATAGCTTTAAGATGTGATTCTTTTGGATTTGACTGAAATCTAGCACACAAGCAAACACTGAACATAATATCTGGACGGCTAGCAGTTAAATAAAGAAGTGATCCTATCATACCTCGGTATACCTTTGTATCAACAGACTTACCATCTTCATCTTTGTCCAAAACAGTAGTAGTGCTCATAGGAGTAGATTTTGAAGCAGTTGAGTTCATGTTGAACCTCTTCAGAAGTTCACGAGCATACTTAGATTGATTGATGAAAACTCCATCCTTGGTTTGCTTGATATGCAGTCCAAGAAAGTAGGTGAGTTCTCCCATCATGCTCATTTCAAATTCTTTCTGCATGGACTTAGAAAAATCTTCACAAAGAGTGTTGTTAGAAGATCCAAAGATGATGTCATCGACATATATTTGAACAATTAGGGTATGATTATTCACTACTTTAACAAATAATGTAGAATTTGCTTTGCCAACAGAAAAAACAGTTTTTAATAAAAAATGTTTTAAGCCTATCATACCAAGCACGAGGTGCTTGTTTTAAACCATATAAAGCACGTTTGAGTTTAAAAACATGATCTGGGTATTGTTCATTTTCAAATCCTGGAGGTTGTTTTACATAAACTTCTTCATTTATAAAACCATTTAAGAAAGCACTTTTAACATCCATTTGATATAATTTGAAATCCATATAGCTTGCATATGCTAAGAGCATTCTAATAGATTCAAGTCTAGCAACAGGAGCAAATGTTTCATCAAAATCAATACCTTCCTTCTGGTTGTATCCTTGAGCTACTAGTCTGGCCTTGTTTCTTATAACATTACCTGCTTCGTCTAGCTTGTTTCTGAAGATCCATCTTGTCCCAATGATTGGATGATCCTTTGGTCTAGGTACAAGATCCCAAACATCATTTCTTTGGAATTGATTCAGTTCTTCAGTCATGGCTAGCATCCAGAACTCATCAATGAGGGCTTCATCAATCTTCTTTGGTTCAAGTTGAGAAATGAATGCCATGTTTGCAATCCGTTCTAGCTGAGCTCTAGTTTGAACCCCCTTTGTTAGTTCTCCCAAAATCTGCTTTTGAGGATGATCTTTGATATCGACAAAGGTTCTTTGATGATCATCTTCATTAGACTTAAATGTGTTATCTAAAAATAAATCTGTACTTTCAACATCATCATCATTAGTTTGTATATGAACAGATTGATCAATAGATTCACAAAAACTAACATGCATAGATTCTTCAATAGTATTATGACTCTTATTGAAAACTCTGTATGCTTTACTATGACTTGAATATCCTAAGAATATGCCTTCAACAGATTTAGCATCAAACTTATCCAGGCTATCTTTTGTGTTTAGGATAAAGCATTTACATCCAAAGACTTTGAAATAGTCTATTCTTGGAGTTCTGTCATAGAATAGTTCATAGGGAGTTTTGTTTAATAAGGGTCTAATGAGAACTTTATTTGTTATGTAGCATGCAGTATTAACAGCTTCTGCCCAAAAAGATTTTGCAAGATTATTGTGTTGGAGCATAGTCCTGGCAGATTCCTGAAGGGTTCTATTCTTTCTTTCTACTACACCATTTTGAGGTGCAGCTCTAGGAAAGGCAAAGTTATGAGAAATACCATGCAAGTTACAAAAATTTTCAAAAAGTTCATTTTCAAATTCTCCTCCATGATCACTACGAATTTTAACAATAGAACAAGATTTTTCGTTTTGTAATTTTTTACATAAGATTTCAAATTGACAAAACGTGTCACTTTTGTTTTTGATTTGAAAGATGATTTTGATAATTTTCCTAATTGACATGCATCACAAAAGTAATCCTTTTTTTAAAAGAAATTTTGGGTAACCCACGTACTAACTTATTTTTAGCTAATTTAGACATGTATTTAGAATTTACATGACCCATTCTTAAGTGCCATAAATGTTGAGAGTCATTATTAGCTATAAGACAATGTTCTGTGATGTTTTCTAGGTATAGTTCATATATATTATTCTTTCTTATACCTTTTAAGATGATGTTTTCATTGGTGTCTGCTATGAGGCATGCATCATGATTAAAGCTAACATTATAACCTGTGTCACACATTTGACTGATACTTAGTAGGTTATGTTTTAAGCCTTTAACAAGGAGAACGTCTTTGATAAGAGGTTTATCTATGTTACCAATATTTCCAATACCAATTATCAAACCTTTGTTGTTATCTCCAAAGGTGACGGTTCCTCCTTCTTTATGATGAAGAACAACAAAAAGGTCTGGATGTCCTGTCATGTGTTTTGAACATCCACTATCTAGTATCCATCTGTTCTTCTTCTTTGGAGCCTGCAAAACATTAAGTAAATCTCCTTTTTGGTACCCAATCGGGTCCTTTTTTGTTAGACTTTGGAACCCATATCCATTTGGATTTGGGTTTGTCTATATCTTTAGAGGAGTTAAAAAGATTATCATTATAATACTCCTTATTTGGTTCAGATGAACTTTTCACAAACGTGGTCTTTTGATTCATACAAGAAGGTTTTTTGAAATGAGAGTAGCCAATACCATTCTTGTAAAAAAAGACCTTCTGAGAGGATAAGAGTTTATCCAAGTTCTCTTTACCTTTAGTAAACTTGAAAACCGTTTTCATGAGGTTCTCAGTTTTACTTTTTAGCTCTGAAATTTCTACTTGCATATTTTTAGTTTTGGAGCTAGTAGAAGAAATTTCAGACATAAGCATAAGATTTTCCTTTTTCAACTCAGAATTTTCACTGCTGAGTTTTTCATTCTCTTGGGAAAGCTTTAAATTTTCAGATTTTAAATCTTTATTTTTGAAACTCAATTTTCTAGATTCTTCAAATAGTTCTTGAAAAGCATCTAGAAGTTCTTCAAAGAAAAAATCAGAGATTTCACTTACCGAACTTTCGTTTGCCATGAAGCACATATTTGCAGTTTCGGCTTTATCATCACTTGACTCTTCACTAGTGGATGGTTCTGAATCATCCCATTGAGCATGTAGAGCCTTTTTCTTGAAGAACCTCTTCTTTGGTTCCTCAGTCTTGGACTTTCTTTTGAGAAGGGGACAGTCACGTTTTAAGTGGCCTGGCTTATTACACTGAAAGCACATGGGATCTTCTTTAGGATCTTTTCTTTCCTTGTGCCTGTTTGGAAGCTGGTTCCTTCTCATGAAGCGCTAGAATTTTCTGGTAAGTAGCACAATTTCTGATTCTTTATCTGAGTCTTCATTCTCAGATAGGGCTGGGAAAGCTAGAGTTTTCTTTACTGGTTGCTCTTCTTCCCTTCTTTCTTTCATGTGGACTTCATAGGCCATAAGATTGCCTATTAAGTCGTCCAAAGTAAGCTTAGATAAATCTTGAGCTTCTTCAATAGCAGTAATCTTTTTCTCCCAATCAGTTGTGAGAGATCTCAAGATTTTCTTCACCTTTTCAGTCTGGGAATATGTTACACCCAGAGATTTCAGATCGTTGGTGAATCTGGTAAACATCTCTGTGATGGGTTCATCTTTGTTCATTTTGAACAACTCATATTTTCTAACAAGAGATAAAATTTTGGCTTCTTTCACTTTGTTGGTTCCTTCATGAATAACTTCCAAAGAATGCCAAATATCATATGCAGATTCACATATAGATATTCTATTGAATTTGTTTTGATCAATGGCACAATATAAGACATTCATAGCCTTTGCATTTAGGTTTGCCATTTTCTTTTCTTCATCAGACCATAAGCTATACTCTGCGGATGGAGATGTGTATGGATGTTGTAAACACCCCAAATTTTCACTCACCTCCCCAACATTTCCACCAAGCATCAACATCCAGCCTCTGAAATCGCTGGAGGGCAAAATGGTCATTTTCTGAGCTCGGACCTTGCAAAAGTCCAAATTTCATCTGAAACTCTCAAAATTTCTCTAATTTTAACTCAGATGTTCAAAAAATTTATTCCTAACAGGAGACAGACAGCTCCAAGTCTTGGTTCAAGATTGCATTTCATAAGACATGACATTGCATATCATTGCATGAGCATTTCAAATCACTGCACTGCACAGCATGTCATTTCGAGGTCCAGAACTATTGATTTCAAAATTTTCAATCCAGATTAGAATTTCAACTCTTTTCAAAATTGATTTCAAAACCCTGGGTCTTCAAAATTATCAATTCTTCCCATTTTACCCCCAGGACTCTGAATTTCAAAATATTTTCTCAGGAAAACGATCTGGATAGTTTTCAATATGGATTTCAGCCACTTCACCTCAGATTTTTCCCTTTTGACAATTTCAAAAATCTTCCTTTTACAAAATTGCCCTACAGGGGCCAACTCTTTCCAAAAATTCTTGTTTTACCAATTAGTCCAGATTTTATGAAAATTCCAAAAAGAAGTTGTTGTTTTATCCTTATTTCAGTAAAGAAGCAATGTGGGACCCACACTGAGGTGGTGTCACACAAGCTTTTCTTTTGAAAATTTGAATTTTAAAAAAACCCAAAAATATAGGAGCCTTGTCCCTTGGATTGGTGCCACTTGTCCTTTCTCTCTCCTCCCATTTCCATGCCAAGTGTCAGTGTGGGGCTACCTTAAGAAGCCGCCACATGTCATCCCATTTATCTGCCATGTGTCACCCTATCCATCCTGCGCCATGTGTCATTTCAAAGAACACCAGGAGATGCCAAGTGTCATAGGTTGTCCTGTCTAGAAAAGTGGAGCTTGTCTCCTCTGAGGTGGCGCCTCTTGAAGTGTGTCTCCTACAGGGGACACGTGTCAACCTCTTACTCCTTCTAGAAAAGTAGCCTGACACATGTCTCTCCCTACTTTTCTCAGAAAAGTAGGAGACACGTGTCACTCCTAGATTCCTCCAGAAAAAGTAAGCTTGTCTCCTCTGAGGTGGCGCCATTTGGAGTGTGTCTCCTGCAGAGGACACATGGCAATCTCTCAGTTTCTCAGAAAAAGTAGACGCCATGTGTCGTTTTCTGCTTTCTTCAGAAAAACTAGAATTCAAAAGTTCAAATCTCCTCATAGGTGGCGCAAATCCTGAACTTCTACCTTTTCCATGTTGTCTGAGATGGTGCCACATGGCTTGGCCCTCCTTCTCTCCCCTCTGCCACGTGTCATCTTCTGCTTCTTTCAGAAAAAGCAGGTGACACATGTCTCCTTCTCACTCCTTCAGAAAAAGTAGAGGACACATGTCTTCTCCCTACTTTTTTCAGAAAAGTAGGAGACACATGTCACTCCTGGCTTTCTTCAGAAAAAGCAAACCATTCAAAAATTCAAACAGAGCCTAGGTGGCGCAAATCCTGAGCTTTGATTTTTCCAGATGGCCTATGAGGGCGCCACATGTCCTTTCCCTCCTTTTCCTCCCTCTTGCCACATGGCATTGTGGGAGCCACCTTGAGGTGGCGCCACATGTCCATCCTCCATTCCTCCAGGGCCAACCTCCATTTGAAATTCGAATTCTCCTATGAGGTGGCGCCATCTGAAGAACCTCCTCCAGCAGGCTGACACTTGGAACCATCCTGGACTGCCACATGTCCAGATCTCCTTTCACCAAAAAAAAAGGCAAAATTCAAATTCCTCTGAGGTGGCGCCTTCTGAGCCCACTTCTCTGACCTTCTGACATGTGTCAAACACCTTTTGAGGTGACACCATTCCAGGACTCCACTTGGCTCCATTTTTTTTATTTTTATTTTTAATAAAGGTAGCCCACCATGAGGTGGCGCCACCTGAGGACTCCCTACAAAAGGTGATTTTGAAATTCAAACTCCAAGAGAGCACCCTCTGAGGTGGCGCCATCTGGGAGTTCCCTGCAGAGAGAATCAAGCAAGCTTTTGAAAAATTCCAAATTCCCCCTGCTGAGGTGTCTCACCCACAAAATTCCCATTTTTTTTTATTTTCTCAAAAAAATCAAAATAGCCCCATGAGGTAGCACCACTTGAGGGCTCCCTGCAAAAGCCAAATTCAAATTTCAAACCCCCAGATGGCACCCCCTGAGATGGCGCCACATGGAGGGCTCAGATTGAGCCTGTTTGAATTTCAAATTTCTTCAGAAAATTTATAAAAACAAGGCTCCACGCCCAGGGGGAGAAGGGCATCTTTGGAGACCATTTTGTGAACTTGAAAATCCGACCTAGCCTCTCTAAAATCTGATTCTGAACTTTGAAAATTGTGCCCTCTTTGGCTCATTGGAGAAGGTGGAATAAAGCTCGTGCAGTGGCCAATTCGATTCCAACAGAGGTCGATTTTGGTGAACCATCTGAAGACCGGAGCGAAGAACGAAGGAGGCTCATGATAGCCGCCCCTTTCAAGAGCTCCAACGCTGCGTAACGAAACAAGGTACACTTCTTTTCCCATTGATTTGATTCCATAATTCAAATCGGGAGTCGTTTGAAGAAAGAGCTCATCCGAGGGATGGATTGAGCTATTCTCATAAAACGACATATATAAAAATGTTTAATTATGCTTCCTTGATGATTTTTAACATGCATGTAGTTAGCTAGGTTTAATTTGCATTTTATTTCATTCATTTAGCATATTTCATGAATTAATTAGGATTAATTTAGCATTTATTTCAATTCTGCTTATTTTCAGTAGGTCTCTGTTTTTGTCAGTCAGTCCACACGTCATTTCATGCTATTATTTTTTATAAAAAATCCCAACAAAATCACGGAATGCGCCCTTAGGTGTCCCTATAATTTTGCCAAAAATTCGGAGGCATTTGAATTTGTTTACTGTGGTAAACATTCAAAATGGAAAGTCAGGTTTTGTTACCCGGGATGCGTTTCAAAAATTATTTGCCGACTTTTAAAATCGAGATATCCCTCATGGGAGATCCGATTTTTGATCCGAAAAATGTTATGAACTCGTGAGAATGTCTAGTTTTTAATATGATTTTTTCAGAGTTTTATTATGTTTTTTAATGTCTGACAAAAATCCTAGAGTTTGGGACACGTGTCAGAGCCTAATTTGGGCCTCTAAGATATTGGATCGAATTAGGGCTATAGTTTCTCTTTGTGTGTTGCTCCAAATCCAAAACTGTAAAAAGTGAAAGTTGTGTCCGAGATGTGCTCTGTTGGCATCCGAAAGCCCGTGTTTTTTAGAATAGTGTTGATACCTGCTTCGGATTTTTTTTGTCAGTCCCCTGTTTTGCTACATTTGTCTGCTCTGTTAGTTTAGGCAGGAATAGTTATATTGTTATCTGTGTCTCCGTTGATCAAATGCCGAAGTCGTAAACATGAACGTTGTTCATGTAGGTGTCGTGAGTCGCTCTGATTAATTTCATAAATTTTCATGGCTGTTTTATATTTTTTTGGTATTTTACATCAGATTAGGGTGATTTTTACCTCTGTCAGAACTAAATCCCTGTTGCCGAACTCACCATGGCTCAAATCCCGAGGCTGTAAAAACCAAAAATGTTCCATTTCTGGTCTTTTAGCAGTCTGAAAAATATCAGAAGTTTCCATGGTGTAAATCTTGCATTATCATATTAGGCATTGCATTTGGTTCGGATCCATAGGCAAAATCCACCATTTTAGGACTTTCTTTGAATTTTAGCATTTAAATCATATCATTTCATAATTTTTAGCATTCTAGGTTGTTTATCAGAGTAAGTAGATGCTTCATACCGAATTTGGTGCAATTTGGAATCCATTTGAGGTTCGGATTAGCCATAATACCAAAACAGGGTCCCGCAGGACCCGATCCAAGTGAAAAACAAGCGAAATTCATTATTTTGGATAAATTGCAAAATGCCAAATTCTGATTTTATAGTCCTAATGTGTTTAGCAGCATGTCATAATGTCTCATACTGCATTTCATCATCATTTGTTTCAATTTGAATTTCAAAATCTCAATTTTATCAAAATTTCCTTCAAAAACCCTGATTTTAAAGGTATAACTTTATAATTAGGGGTATTTTGGTCATTTTGACCACTATTTCGAATTTCAAACTATTTTCCACTGAATTTTCTGCATTTACATCATTTCAAATATCAAGGAAGCATGAGAATAGGGTTTATATCCAATTAAATCCAATAATTTCATAATATTATTGGAAAATCTTGGAAAAACCCACATATTTGAGCTAACCCAATTTCAAGTTTGGCAGGAACAATCAAAAGAAGGAGCTGAAGTCTGCAAATTTCTTTTATTTCCTTTATTTAAGTGATGTAATAATGTAAATTTTGGAATAAGAGAGTTAATTTCCTGCTTAGATTAGGATGCATATCATATAGTTTAAATTTATGCAATATCCTGATTATATGATTCATGCATTTTATTTCAAAAGCACTATGGATGTTCACGAATGGCACGTGCACCAACTCTTAGGGAGTTGATGGACTCGGTGGGATCCATATTTACGGCCCTAGTCGGAATATGGACGAGACCCAGATCCGTCATCTTTCTACTAGTCACATTGAGCCTACACTCTTAGGCTATCTTAAAATGCACATCATATTTCCAAAGTTTTCAAAATCATATGCATTGAATCAAATAAACTCTGAACATATTCATGGCCACAGTCAGAATATGTGAAGGCTTTATTTTGACTTAATGCACATTTTTCCAACAAATTTCTTAGAAAATCTTTTCAAAGTGCATTCATTCACTCATGTCGTTTGCATCATGAAATCATTGATTTTCTCAAGATTTTCTCATAAAAACTTCATTCTCAAGAAATCGATTTCTCAAGAAACTCTAAGGATTTTTCAAAATCGGTTTTCCAAAGACAGGTTTTTCCACAGTTTTCCCTGGAAAATGATATTTTCTTAAGAGATTCAAAAGAGTTTTCCAATCTTTCTCCAAGATTCAAAATCGATTTCCAAGTATTTCAAAAGGTAAAATTCCCAGGATTTCGATTCCCCAAGTTTTGAATTTCCTTCTCCAATGAGTTTTCCTATAAATCTTCCATCATTTTCCTAAGAAAACTCTCAAAGTCGAAGTTTTCCTAAGACGTGTTTCCCTTCTCAAATGTTCACACTTTTCCTAAGAATTACTTACATTTTCTCAGGACTTCCAATCATTCATGATTTTCCCTTTATAAACTTTCTCGAGATTTCAAGTCTTTTCATCAGAGTTTCCTGAGAAGTCAATTTCCACCTTTTTCCTGAGAAATGTTTTTCAACTCCAAAGTTTTCCCAAGCATACATCATGTTTTCAACTTACATCTTTCAAATCTCATAGCACATGCCTGAATTCTCTGTGCATTTAGGATAGAACATAACTTTGATGATTTAACTAAGTTAAGCATAGTTTTGGTCCTTGGTTCGATTACCCCTGTTAAAGGCGGCAGGAATGGTCGAACCTCGTACCGACAGGTCGAGCCCCATCCCATGGATTTTCCCGCAATTTTCAAAACGGAGGCGAGTATTTCAAAACAATTTCCAAAATCCGGTCAAGTTTGAAGCGCGAAAGCATTTCCTCTTTCTCTCTTCCGCAAGGAAGGGAAGACGAGGGAAAAATTTCGCGACGAGAACAGGTTTGGCGACCGTGATGGGACCTGTCCTTGTCTGACCTAAATTATGCTTGACTTAGTTTAATTATCAAAATTATGTTCACAAAATTGTCAGCTCTTTACTTTTGCTATCATGCGAACCTAGGAGCCTAGATTCTAACCTAGCTGACATTGATTGCATATGGCTTAGGCATGGTTTGGTAGGACCAGATTGAGGAGAAATTTTCATGCTCACATAGACTTAGGTCTAAACACAACCCTCCTTAATTTAGGATCTGAATGCAAACAATGTATGCTTCTTCAAAATTTTCAAAATCTATCTCTCTAGGATTTAGAGCCCTCTATTTCTTGCATGTGATCATTTTTTTCAAAACCTCAATTACCTATCATTACCCGGTCTTCACGTTGCTGGGCTCTCTTCCAGAACCATAGTTCGGGACAAAGCCTCACAACTGGGCCAACTATTTGGGTTAACACCCCCCTACCACGTACCGTGGGCCACAGTCCGAAGTATATCGGTATGCGCTTAAGGATGTTGGAAAACCTTACCTTAGAACCGGAGTTGAAATTCTATGCCACGTACCTCGGATTTCGATTCGGGTATATCGGTGTAATTTGGATTGGACAAAGATCATCTGAACCTAGAGTTAGGATTAAGGTCCTATAGCTGTTTTCAAATTGATGCATCTAGAGTCAGCCTTTTAGGGAGTGTTGAATGTGCATAAATGTTTGTGCAGGATGTGATTGTATGATTTTCTCAACTCTTTATGTTTCCCAATGTTTTTTAACTCATTAGGACTTTTTCCAAAATCCTTATTTTCCACAAGGTCTTTTCCTCAAACCCTGGATGATTTTTCCAAATATCCCATTTCTTCCAAAACTCCAGGCGATTTTACATTCTACCTTTCTACTGGATCTCGAATTTCTAGCTGCATTTTTTTATCCTGCCTGCAAAATTTTTCAAAATTTCTCACATTTTCCTAAGTCTCATTCCGAGTCTTTCTCTGTTTTCAGTTCGATGGCATCCAGTCAAGTCGATCCTATCTTTCCTGAAGGTCACATCTCCTTCGAGGTGCGACAAGGTCGTCCTGAACATCGACCCCTTAGCACCGGAACTTTCATTCCCCGGTGGTATTACTCCTGGCTAAAGAGCTTTTCCCGAATGTTCCCGGACCATTTGAGCGAGTGCGGATTAGAGCTGGCATCAGCAGTCGAAAAGCAGACCATCAACGGCAACCTGATCCATGCAATGGCGGAGCGATGGAATCCTCGGACGTGTACCTTCTGGTTCCCATGGGGAGAAATGACCGTCTTAATGGATGAATTTTCAGAAATCATGGGGTTACCAGAACCAGCCGGTCAACCAGGAGACCCATTAGAGCATCAATTCCTTATCAATGTCAAGGGTTTGGACCCCCGAGACTCCTTAGATCGTATGACAGGCCGTCGATCTTGGCCCCTAATCCAGTTAGAAGGAAATGAATATGTTGACCTACTTGAGTTGTACCGCCAGTACGGGACCTTCGTCGAAGTCAGCTCGCTATCAAGAACAGCCAAAGAAAGGGTTCAAAATGCGATGGTTCTATGCACTGTAGGATTATCCCTCTTCCCAGATGGACAAAACTACATGGACATCAGAATAATCCAACTTATGAGAAGATGGGGAAGTCGGCAAACCAATCGCCTCTCTATAACCATGGCAGCGCTCGCCTTCCTTTATCGAGGTCTGACTCGATTCTCACTTGGAGAGTCCATTTTAGTTGAAGGATGCATCTATGCACTTCAGTCCTGGTTTTTCCAGCATGTTCCAGCCCGAGCAAGCTCTTTCAGATACAATGGTCAAGAACTCCTTCCGGTGGCGCAGTACCGGTCTATGATCAACAACATTCAAAAGGATGACATTGTTTGGGACTATTTTGATCGGCAAATATCTCCTCCCCGATATACGTACGCTTATGGCAAACGGTTCAAGTTGTTAGGACCATTCTTCTGCACTTACTACCAACCAGAGAGATGTGTTCGACAGTTCTCCCAGAGGCAGCAGTACGTCGAAGCTCGCTTGTTATCAGGAGTTATGGCAGAGTTTGATCTCACTTCCGCACAATGGTCCGGGGCATATCATTCTGCCCGCTACAGCTGGGATTCCTTTGTCTCTCTTAAAATCTTTCCAGGTCCTAGAGTGTCTGCCGACTATCATGAATGGTGGCAAATTGTTTGTCCCCCACCTCTTTGTCAAGATCAATAAAGTCATGTTTTCTCATTTCTATAAAATTGTCTCTCTTTCCATTGTGGTTTGACGACCTCGCCTAGGTAACAAGGCATATTTTCGTTGTTTATTTCTTTTGCAGAAGGAATGACAACACAATTGTCGTGATTTCCACGACGACTCAGTCCCTAGTAATGGGACATCTTTTCCAAATTGTCTACCACATTTTCAGCAAATATTTCTTCCAAAAGCTAATTCCATCATAATCTAATCATGTCTTTGCCCTGCAGAGAGCATCCATACCATTTGATGGTTGAGACAAGATCAGGCAAAAGAACCCCGGCATCCCAGTACTCGTCAGCCTCGGAAGAAGAAATGGGTTCCCCTCGATCCGAGAAGAGTCAAGAGCAGCAGCAAGAAGATGACGGCATAGACCCTCAGATGTATGCCATGTTCAGAAAAATGATGAATGAGCAGCCTGGGACCAGCTCAGAAAGGAATCCATTCAGAGAAAAGTTCCATGGTCGTAGGAGTAAGAAGGCTCCCAAGAAGCAGATCCAGCCAGAAGAGATTTCAGTTGAATCACACTCAACTGAAAATACAGATGAAGAATATGAGGTGCCTCCGGCATTTCAGAAGCG
Source organism: Nuphar pumila (assembly GCF_984573655.1). Classification (NCBI taxonomy): domain Eukaryota; kingdom Viridiplantae; phylum Streptophyta; class Magnoliopsida; order Nymphaeales; family Nymphaeaceae; genus Nuphar; species Nuphar pumila. The sequence continues at coordinate 28,885,148 of NC_143262.1, read as the reverse complement.
TGGCCAAAGTAAAAGCCACAGATCAAAGAGCAGAGATAAAGAAGAACCTTTGCAAGCACAGTTTAAAGAAATGGCCCGAGTTGTCAAAGATCTGCAAGCCCGCGACAAGGGCAAGAAAGTCTTCACCAGTGAGGACTTTTATGACGGCTTAGAAGGGGATGATGATCTGGAGAATCTCCCCCGAAAATTCATCAAATTCGATGGTTCTGGCGACCCAAAAGCGCACCTCGCCACTTTCTTTGCTGAATGCTCTCGGTTTAAGAGGGATAACCGAGCATTGTTTCTATGCTTCCCCCGCAGCTTGGAAGGAGTTGCAGCTAAGTGGTATGCTGAGCATATCAACCCCATCGAGCTCAAGGAGTTCGACAAAGTTGTGAATCTCTTTATTGAACGCTTCTTATTCAACACAGAGGCGCTTCCTACATTGAGTCATCTCTGCAATTTAAGGCAGAATGAGAATGAAAAAGCACGGGACTTCATTCACAGATGGAGATCAGTCTGTAATAAGATGAGAGATCCTATCTCGGAAAGGCATGCATTGTCCTTAATCCTCAACAATTTCTCGCAGCCGTTAAGAGGATTAATCTCCACAGCGCCGTCCAGGACCTTCATTGAGCTGACTGAACGAGCCGAATGGCTCGAGCTGAGTGTGGAAAATGGAGTCTATGAAGGCTTCACCTTTTCCAAGAACAACTCCCATGGTGAGCAGAAGAAGAAAGCTCACTTCACTTATTCTGCCAGCAACAACAATAAAGGCCAAAATCGATATAAAGGGCAGAAGAAGGATTACTGCTATGGCTCAGGCGGTTCAAACAACAAGGATCAGAAAGCAAAGCCTGCTCCTCAGTACAGCAAGCCTCCTCAGCAGGATCAAGGGTCAAAACTGCGTGAGAAGACCAAACATGAAGGATGGAGCTACGACAGAAAATTTACTCCTCTTGACCAATCACTCGAAGATGTGCTCGAATACATGCTATCGAAAGAGATGGTCAAATTGCCCAGATTGGCCGATCCCCCTGTGCCCATGGGGAAATGGAAAGATCAGTTCTGCAAGTTCCACAGGACAGTGGGACACAACACCGAGAACTGCTTTGTTCTCAAAAACATCGTGCAAGATCTCATTGAAAAGAATCTATTGGTAGAAGGAGAAGAAGAAGAGAAAATGGACATTCTCAATCACCCCTTCCCTTCACACACCACAGCAGTAGTGTCTGCACAACCCTTTCTACCGCATGAACATATCAAGCCATGTTCTGCGCAAGATCTCCAAGTTCAGCATCAGGTGACGGTGCTACGACAAGCAGCTCCAGATTCTAAGAAGATGGACTTAATTTCAGCATTCGGTAAAATGAAAGTTGCGGAAGCACCTGTGAAGTCAGTTCCCAAGTCAAAAGGAACTCCTGACTTCTTCAAGCAAATCGTTAGACCAAGGTCAGAAAGGTCAAGTTAGAAGCCTCTGACTGCTCTATCCAATGTCTCCATCCTTGACTTGGCCAAGAATTCTAGCAAGCACCAGCAAGTACTGGATGATTTACTCAGGAAAATCAAAGTTAAGCCCAGTACCACTCCTGAAGACATGGCACAGATTGTAAACTCTGCCATGACCAATGCACCAATCACCTTCTCAGATGAGGACCTTCCAAAGCCTCATTCCTTTCATAATAATGCCTTGTACATTGTCGTTCGAGTCAGAGGAATGACGGTTCCCCATGTGTTGGTCGATGGAGGTAGTAGCCTCAACATATGTCCCGAAATGACCGCAAAGGCATTAGGGATCAAGGATGAAGAATATACTCCAGACCCTATCACTATCTATGGGTTTGACAATCATGGTCAAACGGCCAAGGGCAAGATATTCCTGGAGGTGTTCATCAACTATTCAGTGCATTCAATGCTTTTTCACGTAGTTAATGTACCACCAACCTACAACTTGCTGCTCGGAAGGACATGGATTCACAATGCTAATGCAGTGCCTTCCACCCTACATCAATGTGTGAAGTGGTCAAAAGGTGGAATGATTACCACAATACTGGGAGAAGACCCAGAAGAAAGGCTTCCGCAGCCCATGATTCCCCGGCCATCATTCAATGCAGATATTCCCAGCATCAGGGAAAGCGAAGAGATCAATCTCGGAGAGAATCGAGAAATACTTCAGGCACCATCAGAGCCATCTCTGCACATAGTAGCCACGACACGATGGAAAGGTCCTCAATTCTTCAAGGTTGGAGGTCGAATCGACTACAGCACCATTAAGGATCATCCCTTGTTTCCTCAATTCATGAAGTCAAGAAAGGGATTCGATTTACTTCTGAAGCATGGCTATCAACCCTTCAAGGGACTCGGCAAGAACGAAGATGGCCGCATCGAGCCAATGATCCAGAAACATCGTCCCCACAGAGCAGGACTAGGGTTCTCCGGAGGAAGCTCATCAAGGAAGACTGTTTTTGTCAAAGGAGCACAATGAAGACCATTTGTTATTTTCTTTCTATTCTTTTCCAAATAAATGCCTCATTTTACCAATGTCATTGATCAATTCAATCAATAAAATTCCAAGTTTCTTTGTCTATCCGGATGCCATGTACTCCCTTTCTGTCTGTCTCATCATTTTATAATTCAATGCCATTTTATGCATAGTTCTCTTCAAATGATTGCTTGTCTTACTATAGGCCGATTTGCCTGAACCAGATTTTTTTTCTCCAAAATTTCAGAATGACTTCTCGGACAATCAAGAAGCTCGTTCTCAATCCCAAGGCCCTTCAGAAGTCGACAGCAATTCACAAAATCAAAGCAAGCACCGGAAATGACAAGAGTGCAAAGCAGTCTGATGATTGTGCAGAATATGATCAGTCTCTTCAGGAATTACCGGAGTTCGCCGCAGTTCAGAAGCAGGACGAACCATCTCCTCTAGTACAAGATCCAACTGAAGGTGTCAATATCGGTTCAGAGGAAGATCCAAAAATTCTCCAGATCGGAACCAGTCTGAGTTCAGAAGAAAAGAAAAGGCTTACAGATTTTCTCAAGCGGCATGAAAAAGTGTTCGCATGGACGTATGAAGACATGCCGGGCTTAGACCCCAAATTAGTCGAACACCATCTTGTCTTAAAGCCGGATGCTAAGCCAGTCAAGCAGAAGCTGAGAAAAATGGATCCTAGAATAGAACAGCAAGTCAAGGAAGGACTTGAAGATCTGCTCAAAGTAGGATTTATTCGAGCTATTGACTACCCAGATTGGTTAGCCAATATCGTCGTTGTCCCAAAGAAAAGCGTCAAAGTAAGGATTTGCATGGACTTCAGAGACCTCAATAAGGCAACTCCGAAGGATGACTATCCGCTTCCAAGCATCGATCTTCTAGTCGATAGCACGACAGGACATGCCATGTTCTCTTTCATGGACGGATACTCCGGCTACAATCAGATTAAGCTGGCCGCCCGCGACCAATCAAAAACTTCCTTCACTATGCCTTGGGGCACTTTCTGCTATACAGTTATGCCTTTTGGGCTCAAGAATGCTGGAGCAACATATCAACGAGCAATGACCGTTATCTTTCACGATCAGATGCGCAAAATCATGGATGCGTATGTTGATGATATTCTCGTGAAATCTAAAGAAGAAGAAGATCACCTCGAAGCACTTGATCAAGTCTTTAAGAGACTCATTCTTGTGCTGGAAGACTTGTTACGTCGAAACCAGCAAACCTGCTCTGATACCAAATGAAATTCCACTAGAGGGGGGGTGAATAGTGAAATATGATAATGATCGATAAAATAAAATAATTAAGCAATAAGGCATAACACATAAAACACAGAATATATACTGGTTCGGTCAGTATCCAGACCTACATCCAGTCCCCAAGCAAACCACTTGAGCTTTCCACTATAACATCCGAGTCACCAGATAAATAGTACAACACCCTCTTCCCCAGAGGTCTTCTTCTCTCAACAGAGAAGGACAACACCCTCTTTCACAGAGGTCTTCTTCTCTCAACAGAGAAGGGCAACACCCTCTTTCACAGAGGTCTACTTCTTTCAACAGAGAAGGGCAACACCCTCTTTCACAGAGGTCTACTTCTTTCAACAAAGAAGGAATACAATGAATAACAGAGTTACAATACTTCCTATAGAACCTTCAGAATGATATGAATGCACGAATGAAGGATTCTCAGAATGTTCTGTTTGTCACTCAGAGGATACTCTTTGTCAAAGAGTTGGACTTGACTTTTTCTCTTTTCTTTCTTTCTTTTTTTCTCTTTCTTTTTCAAGGCTCTCTTTTCAAATATCGAATAGAAATTTTTCTCGTTGTAAGCTCACACGTCTATTCCATTCCATGCTTGAATAGTTTATTTGAGTGTGTTTATATAGCTTTTAAAAAGTAGTCGTTACATTTTGGAATTGTAACTTTTTGAAATGTGAAATGTTATGTCATTTCAAAAAATATCTTTTAGATAAATTCGAGAATGCCTTTTTCCATAAAAGTAAAATAGAGGGTACACTAGTCGTTGTAATAATTTAGGTAATACATATTTTATGTAAAAAGTCTATTTCTTACAATAGTACATTGAACGTTGGGTTGTAGTTTTGTCTTTATTCTAATTAATGATTTGAGGTACATTAGTACTTCTTTGCTTTAAATGAGTGTAAGTACAATGAGTGCTTTGAGATATTTATTTGTACATAGTCATGTCAAGTGTTTTCTTTATGTTGTGTATTTCAAAGTCTCTAAAGAGAATGAGGACCAAAAGAAGGTCGACATTCTTTGAGAAGGATATTAACAAGGATTTGTTACAGGAGGCATTTAATGCTTTGTAAAGAGAATGATGACTTCAAGTAAGTCGACATTCTATGGTTATGAAAAAAGGTAACTAGAGTCCTTTCAAAAACATATTTTATTTGTTTTTCTTTTGTGTAGCCGATTTATGTTTTTGTCTTCTTCTTATATTAAAAATATTTCTTTAAAGAAGGAAACTAGAGTCTTTTCAAAAACATATTATATTTGTTTTCTCCATGTAGCCGATTTTATGTTTTTATCTTTTTCCTACATTCCTTTTTTCATGTTGTCTTGTGTATAGTGTAAGGTACAATTATTATATGACAAAATATCTTTTTGATAAAAGGTTGTAAGAAGGTACAATTATTGGTTTTCAAAAAGGAGCTTTTTGAAACTATCGTATACTTTTATGATATAGTGTTTATGAATGAGTATGTAATATGCAATATGCAAGTTCCTGAAGGTTCTGTTACATATGACTCTAAAGAAGAAAAAAAGTCTTCATCTTGAGGTAGTCGATCTCTTTATTTGAACTTTAGGAATGCATGTCTCATCAAGCTTTTTCTTCAAGGAGTATGATTGCACCATAGTTGTACTTGAACAGGAAGTCTCTATCCTTATTGGGTGAGATATCCTTGCATCAAATACTCGTTAGATTTATGGCAAAACATATTCAGTCATAATATAACATTATTTCAAGAGGACATATTATCATATCATATAAAATCAAATGAGACAGTGTATCATATTGTGTGACATCAAAATTGAGTTTCTCAACACTTAATAGGATTCCGATGCCTATTCCGGCCATGTTCTTAGAACCATCGAAAAATAGATTCCAGACTGGAGATTGTTGGATATTGCAAATTTGCTCATCAGGGAAATCATCTTCGGCTTTCGCTTCTTCTGCCAGAGGAAAATCCGCCAATTGATCTGCGATTGCTTGGCCTTTGATTGATTGCTGCGAGACATATTCTAAGTCATACTGCATCAATAAGACTTGCCATTTGGCGACTCGTCCACTGAGAAAAGGTTGCTCCAAGATGTATTTGAGAGGATTGAGTTTAGACAAGATTTTGACTTCTGATGCTAGCAGGTAGTGTCTTAGCTTCTGACACATCCATACCAGAGCTAGGCAGGTCTTCTCTATATGAGAGTATTTCTTTTCATAATCTATGAAAGTCTTACTCACATAGTAAATAGCATGCTCTATTAAGCTGCCTTCTTTGTACTGCGCCAAGAATCCGCCGCATGCAACTTGATTGACTAAGATGTATAACAAAAGAGGTTTTCCCAATTCTGGCGGCTTCAAGATAGGAGGATTGAGAAGATACTTTTTGATCTGATCGAACGATAGCTGACACTCTGGTCCCCATTTGAACTTCACTCCTTTTCTGAGTAAGTGGTTGAAAGGTTCACATCTCATCGCCAAGTTGGAAATGAATCGCCGGATTGATTGCATGCGTCCCTGAAGGCTACGCAACTCTTTGAGATTTTTTTGGGGTGGCATATCAATAATAGCCTTTGCTTTGGCTGGGTCGACTTCAATTCCCTTTTTGCTAACCAGAAAACCCAGCAATTTGCCTGATTCGACTCCAAAGACACATTTTTGTGGGTTAAGCCTTAACTTATAAAGAATGAGTCGCTTAAAGACTTGATCAAGCGCTTCGAGGTGATCTTCTTCCTCTTTAGATTTCACGAGAATATCGTCAACATACGCATCCATGATTTTGCGCATTTGATCGTGAAAGATAACGGCCATTGCTCGTTGATACGTTGCTCCAGCATTCTTGAGCCCAAAAGGCATGACCGTATAGCAGAAAGTGCCCCAAGGCGTAGTGAAGGAAGTTTTTGATTGGTCGCGGGCGGCCAACTTAATCTGGTTGTAGCCGGAATATCCATCCATAAAGGAGAACATGGCATGTCCGGCCGTGCTGTCGACCAGAAGGTCGATGCTTGGAAGTGGATAGTCATCCTTTGGAGTCGCCTTATTGAGGTCTCTGAAGTCTATGCAGATCCTTACTTTGCCACTTTTCTTTGGGACAACAACGATATTGGCTAACCAATCCGGGTAGTCAATAGCTCGAATAAATCCCGCTTTGAGCAGATCTTCAAGTCCTTCCTTGACTTGCTCTTCTATTCTTGGATCCATTTTTCTTAGCTTCTGCTTAACTAGTTTAGCATTTGGCTTTAAGATGAGTCGGTGTTCGACCAACTTGGGGTCTAAGCCAGGCATGTCTTCATATGTTCATGCGAACACTTCTTCATGCCGCTTGAGAAAATCTGTAAGCCTTTTCTTTTCTTCCGGACTCAGACTGGTTCCGATCTGGAGAATTTTGGGATCTTCCTCTGAACCGATATTGACCTCTTCAGTCGGATCTTGTACTAGAGGAGATGGTTCGTCCTGCTTCTGAACAGCGACGAACTCCAGTAATTCCTGAAGAGACTGATCATATTATGCACAATCATCTGACTGCTTTACAATCTTATCATTTCTGGTGCTTGCTTTGATTCTGTGAATTGCTGCCAATTTCTGAAAAGCCTTGGGATTGAGAACGAGCTTCTTAATTGTCCGAGAAGTCATTCTGAAATTTTGGAGAAGAAATCTGGTTCAGATAAATCGGCCTATAGTAAGACAAGCAATCATTTGAAGAGAACCATGCATACAATCGAATTATAAAATGAAGAGATAGACAGGGAGGGAGTAGATGGCATCTGGATAGACAAAGAAACTTGGAATTTTATTGATTGAATTGATCAATGACATTGGTAAAATGAGACATTTATTTGGAAAAGAATAGAAAGACAATAACAAATGGTCTTCATTGTGCCCCTTTGACAAAAACAGTCTCCTTTGACGAGCTTCCGCCGACAAACCCTAGTCCTGCTTTGTGGGGACGATGTTTCTGGATCATTGGCTCGATGCGGCCATCCTCATTCTTGCTGAGTCCCTTGAAGGGTTGATAGCCATGCTTTAGGAGTAACTCAAATCCCTTTCTTGACTTCATGAATTATGGAAACAATGGGTGATCCTTAATGGTACTGTAGTTGATCCGGCCTCCAACCTTGAAAAATTGAGGACCTTTCCATCGGGCCATGGCTACAGTGTGCAGAGATGGCTCTGATGATGCCTGAAGTATTTCTCGATTTTCTCCGAGATTGATCTCTTCACTTTCCCTGATGCTGGGAATATCCGCATTGAATGATGGCCGAGGAATCATTGGCTGTGGGAGCCTTTCTTCTGGGTCTTCTCCCAGTATTGTGGTAATCATTCCGCCTTTTGACCACTTCACACATTGATGTAGGGTGGAAGGCACGACATTGGCATTATGAATCCATGTCCTTCCGAGCAGCAAGTTGTAGGTAGGTGGTACATTAACCACATGGAAAAGGACAGAGTGCACCGAATAGTTGATGAATACCTCCAGGAATATCTTGCCTTTTGCCGTTTGACCATGGTTGTCAAATTCATATATTGTGATGGGATCTGGGATGTATTCTTCATATTTGATCCCTAATGCTTTTGCGGTCATCTCGGGACATATATTGAGGCTGCTGCCTCCATCTACTAGCACGTGGGGTACTGTCATTCCTCTGACTCGAACGACAATGTACAGAGCATTATTGTGAAATGAATGAGGTTTTGGAAGGTCCTCATCTGAGAAGGTAATTGGTGCATTGGTCATGGCGGAGTTCACAATCTGTGCAATGTCTTCAGGAGTGGTACTGGGCTTAACCTTGATTTTCCTGAGTAAATCATCCAGTACTTGCTGATGCTTGCTAGAATTCTTGGCCAAGTCAAGGATGGAGACATTGGATAGAGCGGTCAGAGGCTTCTGACTTGACCTTTCTGGCCTTGGTCTAACGATTTGCTTGAAGAAGTCAGGAGTTCCTTTTGATTTGGGGACTGACTTCACAGGTGCTTCAAAAACTTTTATTTTGCCGAATGCTGAAATTAGGTCCATCTTTTTAGAAGCTGGAGCGGCCTGTCGTAGCACTAACACCTGATGCTGAACCTGGAGATCTTGTGCAGAACATGGCTTGATGTGCTCATGTGGTAAGAATGGCTGTGCAGACACTACAGTTGTGGTGTGTGGAGGAAATGGCTGATTGAGAATATCCATCTTTTCTTCTTCTTCTCCTTCCACTAAAAGATTTTTTTCAATGAGGTCTTGCACAATGTTTTTGAGAACAAAGCAGTTCTCGGTGTTGTGTCCCACTGTCCTGTGGAATTTGCAGAATTGATCTTTCTATTTTCCCATGGGCATAGGGGGATCGGCCAATCTGGGCAATTTGACCATTTCTTTCGATAGCATATACTCGAGCACATCCTCGAGTGATTGGTCAAGAGAAGTAAATTTTCTATCGTAACTCCATCCTTCATGTCTAGTCTTCTCACACAGTTTCGGCCCTTGATCCTGCTGAGGAGGCTTGCTGTACTAAGGAGCAGGCTTTGCTTTCTGATCCTTGTTGTTTGAACTGCCGGTGCCGTAGCAGTAATCTTTCTTCTGCCCTTTGTATCGATTTTGGCCTTTGTTGTTGTTGCTGGCAGAATAAGTGAAGTGAGCTTTCTTCTTCTGCTCACCTTGGGAGTTGATCTTGGAAAAGGTGAAGCCTTCATAGACTCCATTTTCCACACTCAGCTCGAGCCATTCGGCTCGTTCAGTCAGCTCAATGAAGGTCCTTGATGGCGCTGTGGAGATCAATCCTCTTAACGGCTGCGAAAAATTGTTGAGGATCAGGGACAATGCATGCCTTTCCGAGATAGGATCTCTCATCTTATTACAGGCTGATCTCCATCTGTGAATGAAGTCCCGTGCTTTTTCATTCTCGTTCTGCCTCAAATTGCAGAGATGACTTAATGTGGGAAGCACCTCTGTGTTGAACAAGAAGCGTTCAATGAATAGATTCACAACTTTGTCGAACTCTTTGAGCTCGATGGGGTTGATATGCTCAGCATACCACTTGGCTGCAACTCCTTCCAAGCTGCGGGGGAAGCATAGAAACAATGTTCGGTTATCCCTTTTGAACCTCAAGCATTCAGCAAAGAAAGTGGCCAGATGCGCTTTTGGATCGCCAGAACCATCAAACTTGATGAATTTACGAGGGAGATTCTCCAGATCATCATCCCCTTCTAAGCCGTCATAGAAGTCCTCACTGGTGAAGACTTTCTTGCCCTTGTCGCGGGCTTGGAGATCCTTGACAACTCGGGTCATTTCTTTAAACTGCGCTTGCAAAGGCTCTTCTTTATCTCGGCCCTTTGATTTGCGACTGTTACTTTGGCCACGTTTCTGAAATGCCGGAGGCACTTCATATTCTTCATCTGTATCTTCAATGGAGTCTGATTCATCTGAGATTTCCTCTGACTGGATCCGCTTCTTGGGAGCGTTCTTACTCCTGCGACCATGAAGCTTTTTTTTAAATGGATCCCTTTCTGAGCTGGTCCCGGGCTGTTCACTCATCATCTTATTCATCATTTTTCTGAACATGGCATACATTTGAGGGTCTATGCCGTCATCTTCTTGCTGCTGCTCTTGACTCTTCTCGGATCGAGGGGAACCCATCTCTTCTTCTGAGGTCGACGAGTACTGGGATGCTGTGGTTCTTTTGCCTGATCTTGTCTCAACCATCAAATGATATGGATGCTCTCTGCAGGGCAAAAACCTGATTAGATTATAAAGGAATTGGCTTTTAGAAGAAATATTTGCTGGAAACATGGCAGACAATTTGAAAAAAAGATATCCCATTACTAGGGACTGAGTCGTCGCGGGAATCACGACAATTGTGTTGTCATTTAAAAAAAGAGAAATAAACAACAAAAAATGCGCCTTGTTACCTAGGCGAGGTCGTCAGACCATCATAGAGAGAAAGAAAACTTTATTGAAATGAGAAAATTAAACTTTTATTGATCTTGACAAAGAGGTGGAGGACAAACAATTTGCCACCATTCACGATAATCAGCAGACACTCTAGGACCAGGAAAGATTTTAAGGGAGACAAAAGAATCCCAGCTGTAGCGGGTAGAATGATATGCCCCGGACCATTGTGCGGAAGTGAGATCAAACTCTGCCATAACTCCTGATAACAAGCGGGCTTCAACGTACTGCTGCCTTTGAGAGAACTGCCGAACACATCTCTCTGGTTGGTAATAAGTGCAGAAGAAAGGTCCCAGCAACTTGAATCGCTTGCCATAAGCGTACGTATATCTGAGAGGAGACAGCCGCCGATCAAAATAGTCCCAGACTACGTCATCCTCTTGAATGTTGTTGATCATAGACCGGTACTGCGCCACTGGAAGGAGTTCTTGACCATTGTATCTGAAAGAGCTTGCTCGGGCTGGAACGTGTTGGAAAAACCAGGACTGAAGTGCGTAGATGCAACCTTCAACTAAAATGGATTCTCCAAGTGAAAATCGAGTCAGACCACGATATAGGAAGGCGAGCGCTGCCATGGCTATGGAGAGGCGATTGGTTTGCCGACTTCCCCATCTTCTCATAAGTTGGATTATCCTGATGTCCATGTAGTTTTGTCCATCTGGGAAGAGGGATAATCCTACAGTGCATAGAACCATTGCATTCTGAATCCTTTCTTTGGCTGTTCTTGATAGCGAGCTGACTTCGACGAAGGTCCCGTACTGGCGGAACAACTCAAGTAGGTCAACATATTCATTTCCTTCCAACTGGATCAGGGGCCAGGATCGGCGGCCTGTCATACGAGCTAAGGAGTCTCGGGGGTCCAAACCCTTGACATTGATAAGGAATTGATGCTCTAATGGATCGCTTGGCTGACCGGCTGGTTCTGGCAACCCCATGATTTCTGAAAATTCATTCATTAAAACGGTCATCTCTCCCCATGGGAACCAGAAGGTGCACGTTCGAGGATTCCATCGTTCCGCCATTGCATGGATCAGGTTGCCATTGATGGTCTGCTTTCCAACTGTTGATGCCAGTTCTAATCCGCACTCGCTAAAATGGTCCGGGAACATTCGAGAAAAGCTCTTTAGCCAGGAATAGTACCACCGGGGAATGAAAGTTCTGGTGCTGAGGGCTCGATGTTCAGGACGACCTTGTCGCGCCTCATAGGAGATGTGACCTTCGGGAAAGATAGGATCGACTTGATTGGATGCCATCGAACTGAAAATAGAGAAAGACTCAGAATGAGACTTACGAAAATGTGGGAAATTTTTGAAAATTTTTGTAGGCAGGATAAAAAATACGGCTGGGAGTTTGAGATCCAGTGGAAAGGTAGAATGTAAAATTACCTGGAGTTTTGAAAGAAATGGGATATTTGAGAAAATCATCCAGGGTTTGAGAAAAATATCTTGTGCAAAATAAGGATATTTGAAAAATGCCTAATAAGTTGGAAAACAATGGGAAATATAAAGAATTGAGGAAATCACACATATAATCACATCCTGCACAAACATTTATGCACATTCAGCACTCCCTAAAAGGCTGACTCTAGATGCATCATTTGAAAATAGTTGTAGGACCTTAATCCTAACTCTAGGTTCACATCATCTTTGTCCAATCCAGTTATGCCGATATACTCGAACCGAAATCCGAGGTACGTGGTATAGAATTTCAACTCCGGTTCTAAGGTAAGGTTTTCCAACATCCTTGAGCGCCTACCGATATACTTCGGACTGTGGCCCGCAGTACTTGGTAGGGGGGTGTTAACCCAAATAATTGGCCCAGTTGTGAGGCTCTGTCCCGAACTAGGGTTCTGGAAGAGAGCCCAGCAACGTGAAGACCGGGTAATGATAGGTAAGGGAGTTTTGAAAAAAATGATCACATGTAAGAAATAGATGGCTCTAAGTCCTAGAGAGATAGACTTTTGAAAATCTTTGAAGAAGCATACATTGTTTGCATTTAGATCCTAAATTGAGGAGAGTTGTACTTAGACCTAAGTCTATGTGAGCATGAAAATTTCTCCTCAATATGGTCCTACCAAACCATGCCTAAGCTATATGCAATCAATGTCAGCTAGGTCAGAATCTAGGCTCCTAGGCTCACATGATATTGAAAGTAAAAGAGCTGACACTTTGTGAACATAATTTTGATAATTAAACTAAGTCAAGCATAATTTAGGTCAGACAAGGACAGGTCCCATCACGGTCGCCAAACCTGTTATCGTCGCAAAATTTTTCCCCGTCTTTCCTTCCTTGTGGAAGAGAAAGAGGGAAACGCTTTCGCGATTCAAACTTGACCGGATTTTGGAAAATGTTTTGAAATACTCGCCTCCGTTTTGAAAATTGCAGGAAAATCCATGGGATGGGGCCCGACCTGTCGGTACGAGGTTCGACCGTTCCTGCCGCCTTTAACAGGGGTAATCGAACCAATGACCAAAACTATGCTTGACTTAGTTAAATCATTAAAATCATGTTCTATCCTAAATGCACAGTGAATTCAGGCATGTGCTATGAGAATTTTGGAAAATGTAAATTGGAAAATATGATGTATGCTTAGAAAATATTTGAAGTTGAAAAAAATATTTCTCAGGAAAAAGATGGAAATCATTTTTTTCTCATGAAACTCTGATGAAAAGATTTGAGATTTTGAGAAAGTTCATAAAGATGTGAGAAAATCATGAATAGTTGAAAGTCCTGGGAAAATAGAGGTGATTCTTTGAGAGAAGGGATACCTTTCTCAGGAAAATGGTGGGAAGTCAATTTCTCAAGAAACTCGGATGAAAAGGGGTTTTTGAAATCACGGGAGAGTTCATAAAGTTGTGGGAAAATCACGAATGGTTGAAAATCATGGGAAACTAGAAGTGATTCTTGAGAAAAGGGTGAACATTTGAAAAGAGAAACACTTCTTAGGAAAACTTGGACTTTGAGAATTTTCTTAGGAAAATGATAGAAATTCATTGGAAAACCCTTGTGGAAAAGGAAAATTGAAGCTTGGGAAATTGAAATCCTGAGAATCTTAGTCTTGGAATACTTGGACATCGATTTTGACTTTGAAAAAGGTAAGAGACTTCTCTTGAAAATCTTGGGAAAATGACCTTTTCCCCTGAAAAACTGTGGAAAAACTTGACTTGAGAAAACCAATTTTGAAAATTCTCAGAGTTTCTTGAGAAATTGATTTCATTGAGAATGAAACTTTCTTAAGAAAATCGTGGGAAAACCAATGATTTCATGATGCGAATGACATGAGTAAATAAATGCACTTTGAAAAGATTTTCTGAGGAATTGGTTGGAAAAATGTGCATTAAGTCCAAACAAATCCTTCACATATCCTGACTGTGGCCATGAATATGTTCAGAACTTAATTGATTTAATGCACAATGCTTTGAAAACGTTGGAAATATGATGTGCATTTTCAAGATAGCCTAAGAGTATAGGCTCAATGTGACTAGTAGAAAGATGATGGATCTGGGTCTCATCCATATTCCGACTAGGGCCATAAATATGGATTCCACCGAGTCCATTAACTCCCTAAGAGTTGGTGCACGTGCCATTCGTGAACATCCATAGTGCTTTTGAAATAAAATGCATGAATCATAGAAGCAGGATATTGCATAAATTCAAACTATACGATATGCATCCTAGTCTAAGCAGGAAATTAAATCTCTTATTCCAAAATTTACTTTATTACATCACTAAATAAATGAAATAAGAGAAATTTGCAGACTTCAGCTCCTTCTTTTGACTGTCCCTGCCAAGCTTGAAATAGGGTTAGCTCAAATATGTGGGTTTTTCTAAGAGTTTCTAATAATATTCTGAAATTATTGGATTTAATTGGACATAAACCCTAATCTCATGCTTCCTTGATATTTGAAATGATGTAAATGCAGGAAATTCAGTAGAAAATAGTTTGAAATTCGGAATTGGGGTCAAAATAACCAAAATACCCCTAATTATAAAGTTATACCTTTAAAATCAGGGTTTTTTGAAGGAAATTTTGATAAAATTGAGATTTTGAAATTCAAATTGACTCAAATGATGATGAAATGCATTATGACATGCTGCTAAACACATTGGAACTATAAAATCAGAATTTGACATTTTGCAATTTATCCAAAATAATGAATTTCGCTTGTTTTTCACTTGGATCCGGGTCCTGCGGGACCCTGTTTTGGTATTATGGCTAATCCGAACCTCAAATGGATTCCAAATTGCACTAAATTCGATATGAAGCATCTACCTACTCTGATAAACATCCTAGAATGCTAAAGATCACGAAATGATATGATTGAAATGCTAAAATTTAAAGAAAGTCCTAAAATGATGGATTTTGCCTATGGATCCGAACCAAATGCAATGCCTAATATAATAATGCAAGATTTACACCATGAAAACTTCTGATATTTTGCATACTGTTAAATGACTCGAAATGGAACATTTTTTGTTTTTACAGCCTCGGGATTTGAGCCATGGTGAGTTCATAAACAGGGATTTAGTTCTGACAGAGGTAAAAGTCACCCTAATCTGATGTAAAATGCTAAAAAAAATAAAACAGCCATATAAATTTATGATATTAATCTGAGCTACTCATGACACCTACGTGGACAACTTTCATGTTCATGACTTTGGCATTTGATCTACAGAAACATGGATAAAAATATAACTTTGTGTTCCTAAATTGACAGAACAGACCAATGTGACCAAACAGGGGACTGACAAGAAAAATCAGAAGAAGGTATCAACACTGTTCTAAAACTCACAGGCTTTCAGATTCACATAGAGGACACCTTGTACATAACTTTCACTTTTTACAGTTTTGGATTTGGAGCAACACACAAAGATAACCCATCGACCTAAGTCGATCCAAAATCTCAAAGGCCCAAATCAGGCTCTGACACGTGTCCCGAACTCTCGGATTTTTGTCAGATATAAACAAAAAACTGCAAAATTTGAGAAAATCAGGTTAAAAACTAGACATTCTCTCGAGTTCATAACATCTTTCGGATTGAAAATCGAATCTTCCATGAGGGATATCTCGAT
Source organism: Nuphar pumila (assembly GCF_984573655.1). Taxonomy (NCBI): domain Eukaryota; kingdom Viridiplantae; phylum Streptophyta; class Magnoliopsida; order Nymphaeales; family Nymphaeaceae; genus Nuphar; species Nuphar pumila. The sequence goes on along the minus strand of NC_143262.1, from coordinate 28,869,436 downwards.
TTTACAAGTCGGCAAATGATTTTCAAAACGCATCCCGGGTAACAAAACCCGACTTTCCATTTTGAATGTTTACCGCTGTAAACAAATTCAACTGCCTCCGAATTTTTGGCACAATTCTAGGGACACCTAAGGGAGCATTCCGTGATTTTTTTGGGATTTGTAATAAAAAATAAATGCATAAAATGACATATGTACTGACTGACAAAAACAGAGAACTACTGAAACTGAGCAGAATTGAAATAAATGCTAAATTAATCCTAATTAATTCATGAAACGTGATAAATGAATGAAATAAAATGCAAATTAAATCTATCTAAATGCATGTATGTTAAAAAACATCAAAGAAGCATAATTGAATATTTTTATGTATGTCGTTTTATGAGAATAGCATATTCCATCTCTCGGATGAGCTCTTTCTTCAAACGACTCTCGAATCGAATTATGAAATTAAATCAAGAGGAAAAGAGGTGCACCTTGCTTCGTTACGCAGAGTAGGAGCTTTTGAAAGGGGTGGCTATCACGAGCTTTGTTCGTCCTTCGCTCCGAGCTTCGGATGGTTCACCAAAATCGACCCACTATGCCTTCTTCACCGAGCCAAAGGGGGCGGGACTTCCAAAGTGCAAAAATCGGATTCTCAAGAAGGCTAGGTCGAATTTTCAAGTTCACAAGAGTTCTCAAAAGATGGTCTCCTCTCCAAAAAAAATCCTCCCTCTTGCTGGGCGTGGAGCCTTGTTTTTATAAACTTTCTGAAGAAAATTCGAATTTCAAACAGGCTCAATCTGAGCCCTCCATGTGGCGCCATCTCAGGGGTGCTATTTTGATTTTTGAGAAAATAAAAAATAAGATTTTTGTGGGTGAGACACCTCAGCAGGATTTGAAATTTTTCAAAATTTGGTTTGCTTGATTTTCTCTGCAGGAAGCTCCTAGATGGCGCCACCTCAGAGGGTGCTCTCTTGGAGTTTGAATTTCAAAATCACCTTTTGTAGGGAGTCCTCAGGTGGCACCACCTCATGGTGGGCTGCTTTTACTAAAATAAAATAAAAATAAAAATGAAGCCAAGTGGGAGCTCTGGAATGGCGCCACCTCAAAAGGTGTTTGACACGTGTCAGAAGAACAGAGCAGTGGGCTCAGAAGGTGCCACCTCAGAGGAGTTTGAATTCTACTTTTTCTGATGAAAGGAGATCTGGACATGTGGCAGTCCAGGATGGTTCCATACCTGACAAGTGTCAGCCTGCTGGAGGAGGTTCTTCAGATGGCGCCACCTCATGGGGGATTTGAATTTTAAATGGAGGTTTGCCCTGGAGGAATGGGGGGTGGACATGTGGCGCCACCTCAGGGTGGCTCCTACAATGCCATGTGGCAGGAGGGATAGGCAAGGGACATGTGGCGCCCTCATAGGACATCTGAAAAAATCAGAGCTCAGGATTTGTGCCACCTAGGCCTTGTTTGAATTTTTGAATGGTTTGCTTTTTCTGAAGAAAGCTAGGAGTGACATGTGTCTCCTACTTTTCTAAGAAAAGTAGGGAGAAGACATGTGTCCTCTACTTTTTCTGAAGCAGGTAGAAGGAGACATGTGTCACCTGCTTTTTCTGAAAGAAGCAGAGAATGACACATGGCAAAGGGAAGAGAAGGAGGGCCAAGCCATGTTGCGCCATCTCAGACAACATGGAAAAGGTGAAGTTCAGGATCTGCGCCACCTATGAGGAGATTTGAATATTTGAATTCTAGCTTTTCTGAAGAGAGTAGGAAATGACACGTGGCATCTACTTTTTCTGAGAAGAGCAGAGAATGACATGTGTCCTCTGCAGGAGACACACTCCAAGTGGCGCCACCTCAGAGGGGACAAGCCTACCTTTTCTGGAGGCAACTAGGAGTGACACGTGTCTCCTACTTTTCTGAGAAAGGTAGGGAGAGACATGTGTCAGGCTACTTTTTCTGAAGGAGGGAGAGGTTGACACGTGTCCTCTGCAGGAGATACACTTTAAGTGGCGCCACCTCAGAGGAGACAAGCCTCCACTTTTTCTAGACAGGACAACTTATGACACTTGGCATCTCCTGGTGATCTTTGGAATGACACATGGCGCAGGATGGATAGGGTGGATACTGACACATGGCAGATAAATAGGATGACATGTGGTGGCTTCTTAAGGTAGCCCCACACTGACACTTGGCATGGAAATGGGAGGAGAGAGAAAAGACAAGTGGCACCAATCCAGGGGACAAGGCTCCTATATTTTTGGGTTTTTCAAAATTCAAATTTTCAAAAGAAAAGCTTGTGTGACACCACCTCAGTGTGGGTCCCACATTGCTTCTTTATTGAAATAAGGATAAAACAACAACTTCTTTTTGGAATTTTCATAAATTTGGACTAATTGGTAAAACAGAAATTTTGAAAAGAGTTGGCCCTTGTGGGGCGATTTTGTAAAAAGAAGATATTTGAAATTGTTGACAAAATGGCAAAATCTGAGTTGAACTTTATTGAAAATTATCCAGATTGTTTTTCTAAGGAAATATTTTGAAATTCAGAGCCCTGGGGGTAAAATGGGAAGAATTGATAATTTTGAAGACCCAGGGTTTTGAAATCAATTTTGAAAAGAGTTAAAATTCTAATCTGGATTGAAAATTTTGAAATCAAGAGTTCTGGATCTCGAAATGACATGCTGTGCAGTGCAGTGATATGAAATGCTCATGCAATGATATGCAATGTCATGTCTTATGCAATAGAATCTTTGAACCAAGACTTTGGAGATGTCTGTCTCCTGTCAGGAGTAAAATTTTGATCTGAGATAAAAATAGAGAAATTTTGAGAGTTGCAGATGAAATTTAGACTTTTGCAAGGTTCGGGCTCAGAAAATGACCATTTTGCCCTCCAGCGATTTCAGAGGCTGGATGATGATGTTTGGTGAAAATGTCGGGGAGGTGAGTGAAAATTTGGGGTGTTTACAACTTGGCCTCTCAGGGTGACCTTGGAATGACACATGGCGTAGGGTGGATACTGACACATGGCATGGAATGAGGAGGATGTCTAATGACATGTGGCGGCTTCTTAAGGTAGCCCCACACTGACACATGTCAAAGGATGGCAGAAGAGAGAAGGTGACATGTGGTGCCACCTCTAGGTGAACCCTATGCTAACACATGGCAGGTAAATAGGAGGAGAGAGAAAAGACAAGTGGCGCCAATCCAGGGGACAAGGCTCTTATATTTTTGGGTTTTTCAAAGTTCAGGTTTTTCAAAAGAAAAGCCTATGTGACACCACCTCAGTGTGGGTCCCACATTGCTTCTTTATTGAAATAAGGACAAGACAGTAAAACCTCTTTTTGGAATTTTCATAAAATCTAGACTAATTGGCAAAACAGAAATTTTGAAAAGATTTGGCCCATGTAGGGTGATTTTGTAAAAAGAAGATATTTGAAATTTGTTGACAAAAGAGCAAAATCTGAGATGAAATTTATTGAAAATTATCCAGATTGTTTTCCTGATAAAATATTTTGAAATTCAGAGTCCTCGGGGTAAAATGAGAAGAATTGATAATTTTGAAGACCCAGGGTTTTGAAATTGATTTTAAAAATAGTTGAAATTCTAATCTGGATCGAAAATTTTGAAATCAAGAGTTCTGGACCTCGAAATGACATGCTGTGCAGTGCAGTGATATGAGATGCTCATGCAATGATATGCAATGCCATGTCTTATGCAATATAATCTTGAACCAAGACTTGGGGATTCCTATCTTCTGTCAGGGATAAAATTTTGAACATCTGAGCTAAAAATAGAGAAATTTTGAGAGTTACAGATGAAATTTAGACTTTTGCAAGGTTCGGGTTCAGAAAATGACCATTTTGCCCTCCGGCAATTTCAGAGGCTGGATGCTGATGCTTGGTAGAAATGTTGGAGAGGTGAATGAAAATTTGGGGTGTTTATAGATGCCCCTCTTTGCTACTAAGCAGGCTTGTGGCCGAGCTTAGTGGCAAAGAAAAACACACCAAAGTTGGGCTATATATATAAAAAAATGGCCCAGTTAGAAGGATCTGGCTGGGTGTGAAGAAATTGGCCCGAGGAAGATGGTAGATATGAAGCGAAGAATGAAGAGGAAAGATTTGCTCTATGAGAGCGAAGTTCAGGTTTTATGCCCTTAACCTGAATGGGACAGAAATACCTCACTTGGAACGTAGCTCAAGTTTGACCCTTAACCTGATTGGGAAATGGAATATCTCATCGAAATGAGACTCAGGTTTATACCCTTAACCTGATCGGGCGGAAAATGGAATACCTCTTTAAGTGAGGCTCAGGTTTGTACCCTTATCCTGATCGGGCGGAAAATGCAATACTTCTTTGAATGAGGCTCAGGTTTATACCCTTATCCTGATCGGGTGAAAAATGGAATATTGGAAGGTGAATAAGACAACTTTTCTTGAAGATGAACGAGGCGATGAAAATGGAATTGTAAGAGGCAATTTTGGAAGATGATCAAAACGATCATTGTGAAATATGAATAAGGTAAGGAGTAAGACGACTCTTTCGACAATGCGAAAGATGGATATGGCAATCTTTTGATAAGGTAACTCTCTCGGCAACACAAAAGACAGAAAAGGCAAACTCTTTCAGAGAAGAGTAAGGCAACTCTTTTGACAACGCAAAAGATGAATAAGGCAATTTTTCCAATGAAGAATAAAGCAACTCTTTCGGCAATGCGAAAGACAGACAAGGCAAACTCTTTTAGAGAAGAGTAAGGCAACTCTTTTGACAAGAATAAGGTAACTCTTTCGGCAACGCGAAAGACAGACAAGGTGAACTCTTTCAATGAAGAGTAAGGCAACTCTTTTGACAACGCAAAAGATGACAAGGCAATCCAAAGGAATAAGGCGATTCTTTCGACAACGCGAAAGATGACAAAAGGCAATCCAAAGGAGCAAGGCAATTCTTTCGACAACGCAAAAGATGATGAAGGTAATCCAATGGAATAAGGCGATTCTTTCGACAATGCGAAAGATGACAAAAGGTAATCCAAAGGAATAAGGCGATTCTTTCGACAACGCGAAAGATGACGAAGGTAATCCAATGGAACGAGGCGATTCTTTCAACAATGCGAAAGATGACAAAAGGTAATCCAAAGGAACAAGGCGATTCTTTCGACAACGCGAAAGATGACAAGGCAATCCAAAGGAATAAGGCGATTCTTTCGACAACACGAAAGATGACAAAAGGTAATCCAAAGGAATAAGGCGATTCTTTCGACAACGCGAAAGATGACGAAGGTAATCCAATGGAACGAGGCGATTCTTTCAACAATGCGAAAGATGACAAAAGGTAATCCAAAGGAACAAGGCGATTCTTTCGACAACGCGAAAGATGACAAGGCAATCCAAAGGAATAAGGCGATTCTTTCGACAACACGAAAGATGATAAAGGCAACTTAAAGGAACAAGTCGATTCTTTCAACAACGCGAAAGATGATAAAGGGCAATCCAATCGGAGCAAGGCGATTCTTTCGACAACGTGAAAGATGACAAAAGGCAATCCAAAGGAGCAAGGCAATTCTTTCGACAACGTGAAAGATGACGAAGGTAATCCAATGGAATAAGGCGATTCTTTCGACAATGCGAAAGATGGCAAAAGGTAATCCAAAGGAACAAGGCGCTTCTTTCGACAATGCGAAAGATGACAAAGGTAATCCAAAGAAACAAGGCGATTCTTTTGACAATGCGAAAGATGACAAAAGGCAATCCAAAGGAGCAAGGCGATTCTTTCGACAATGCGAAAGATGACAAAAGGCAATCCAATCGGAGAGAAGGCTAATCTTTCAACAACGTGAAAGATGATAAAGGCTATCCTTTCGGAGATAAGGCTAATCTTTCAACAATGTGAAAGATGACAAAGGAAAATCTCTCGAAGGGGTCAAGATGCATCAATATGGACATCAAGCTCTCACTTAACGTCAGGATAGCTAGAAAATATTGTCAAAAATGTTGAAAATTTTGTTGATTCAAAATAATTGAAAATGATGCTCATTGTTGTGAAAATATTCCTTCTTTTCTACCTGAAGTATTACCTCCAAACAGGATTGACTTCATAGAATCAAGATTTTGAATCCAAATTGCTTGTGATTGACCTTCTTCAAAGAAGTTATCAATTTCCTTGATATGAGCAGGAAAGAGAATTTAGTATTGTGAAAGTGATTGATGAAAGGATATTGATAATAGAATTTCACAAGTTTAAAGGAGATTCTTGATAGATTTGGCAGTTTGATATCCTGGGAGCTTCTCTCATGATAATCTTTCTGCACTCTTTTGGCTCTCTTGGGTTTTTGCTACATTCTTCTTCATTTTGGAGGTGTCTCGGCTTTTCCTCTCTTTCTTTTTCCTCTTTTGCTCTCTTTTGAAAAGGGTACGTCACAAACTCCATCAACTTGGAGATGTTTCGATCCTTCTTTGCCTCAGGGGTCATGTTGATGATATTGGCTCATTGGCTTGGAGATCTTTGGGTAATAGCTGAAATTGAATATCTTTTAGGGATTGTCGGGAGGTTCATCGCATCTGCCTTCATCTCGACAGTGCTTTGGACTTTTTCTGGAAGGATCTGTCACAAACTCCGTCATCTTGGAGATGTTTCAAATCTTCTTTGGCCCCAGGGGTCTACTCGCTTAATTCTCCTTCATCTTGGCGACAAGTGAGAGATCCCTTTTGCGGATATTTAATTGCAGCTTAGGTGATTTTGAGGAGACAGAGCTTGGGTGAATTCTCTCTTTTCTCGCACTCAGGATATTTTTACTGCCTCATTTTCACAGAAATGGTCTTTAAAGATGTGCCATTGACTGCGATCAATATCAATCATCTATGACTTTGCAAAAACATTGAATCTTCTTTTCTGGCCATATCAAGGATTTATCCTTCATCCTTTTGGTTGGCCAATAGAAAGAATTTGGATTTTGAATCCTTCTTCACAAAATCTTTGCCTTTTTGGAGGTGATATTGAAGGTAAACTGAGGTAAAATTTTGTGTAATAAAATTCTGAAATCAACAGGTAATTGATTGACAAATTGACAAAGTGTTCTTTGAAATCCTTAGTAAAAGAGATCGCTTGACATCCGAGTTGACACATCCATGACGATGGTACTCAATTTCGAAGGTAAATCCAATACGAAGTTGGAATTTTGAATGTAAGTTCTGGCATAATGCTGAATTTTGAAGGTAAGCCTAACTCAAAAGCTGGTTTTGAAAGACCATCAGAATCAGAACTCAGGTTTTACAGGGAAAGCTGGAAGATTCGAGTCAAAACTCGAGCCTTCGAAGGAAAGCTAGGAAGTTTGGTTTCTAAGGAGATAAAGTTTGGGTCGAAACCCAAATCTTCAAAGGAGAAACTAGGCCAATTCAGATTTTTGAGTCGAAACTCAGATATTCAGAGGAAAGTTGGAAAGTTCGAGTCGGGGCTCGAATCTCAAAGGAAAACTGGGAAGTTCATATTTTGAAAGAAAGAAAACTTGAGTTAAAACTCAAATCTTTGAAGGAAAGCAGGAAAAGTTCGAGTCAGAGCTCGAGTCTCAAAATGTAACTGGAAAGTTCAGATTTTGAAGGAAAGAAAACTTGAGTTAAAACCCAAATCTTTGAAGGAAAGCAGGAAAGTTCGAGTCAGGGCTCGAATCTCAAAGAAAAACTGAGAAGTTCAGATTTTGAAGGAAAGAAAACTTGAGTTAAAACTCAAATCTTCGAAGGAAAGCAGGAAAGTTCGAGTCAGGGCTCGAATCTAAAAAGGAAACTGGAAAGTTCAGATTTTGAAGGAAAGAAAACTTGAGTTAAAACCCAAATCTTCGAAGGAAAGCAGGAAAGTTTGAGTCAGGGCTCGAATCTCAAAAGAAAACTGGAAAGTTTATATTTTGAAGGAAAGAACACTTGAGTTAAAACTCAAATCTTTAAAGGAAAGCTGAAAAGTTCGAGTCAGGGCTCGAATCTTAAAGGAAAATGAAAAGTTTATATTTTCAAGGAAAGAAAACTTGAGTTAAAACTCAAATCTTCGAAGAAAAGCTGGAAAGTTTGAGTCAGGGCTCGAATCTCAAAAGGAAACTGGAAAGTTTAGATTTTGAAGGAAAGAAAACTTGAGTTAAAACTCAAATTTTCGAAGGAAAGCAGGAAAGTTCGAGTCAGGGCTCGAATCTCAAAGAAAAATCTTTAATCAGATTTTTGAAAATCGATAGTGCGAGATCTGGGATTGAAAGTTTTGAGAATGGCCAGTTTGAGGACTGAATTATTTGACTTGAAATGAAAAGAGCATCATATTTAGATGTATGTGGTCTGATTTTCAGGATTAACCCCTTATCCTGAATGGGGATATGAATAGAAATTGGAAAATCATGGAAAATGATTCAGGTTTATCCCTTAACCTGAAGGGGAAGAAAATAGATGCAGAATTAATGCAAAATGAAATGCAAATGCACATGAAATGTAAATGAATGCAAAATTAATGCAAGTGGGTGCATATACATGCAAAATGAGAGATTGGTTTATCCTGCCTGCATACAGGATGTTTTGAGGTAAAGATAGATTTTTCAAAAAAAAAAAGCCCCAGTGTAACTAGGGAGGAAAATTTTGAATACAAAGAAGGATAATCGATGAATAAGGTGACAGGCTTCTTAATTGAGAGACGTCCTCAAGATCATTCCTCACAAGAGACATATTTGTGAAAAGGAAAGAGACGCAAATAAAATGGTGCCAAACTATTGGCAAATTTTATTGATGCTTAAAAATTGAGGAAAGGAAACAGAATTATATTATCCCTTTGAAATGATAAAAGCAAAATGAGAAGTGAGAAAGTGTTTGCACATGGGATCTTTAAAGTAAAAGGAAAGTGTTATTTTGCAAGTGAGAAATCATTTTGGGAAGAAAATCAACTGCAAGGTTGATTTTGAAGAATGATCAGCGTGAGAACTGATCTTTGAAAGGGGAATCAACACGAGGGTTGATTTTGAAGAGAGATCATCATGAGGGTTGATTTTGAAAATGAATTGGTTTAACAATAATTTTGGAAAAGAAAATCAACACAAGGGTTGATTTCAAAAGATAATGGTTCGAAACCAATTTAAGAAAAGAAGATCACCGCGATGGTTGAATTTTTGAAAAAGATTGAACCGAAATATTAAACTTTTGGGTGATCATAACGAAGATGTTTGTAAAAAATTTTCAAAATTTCACGATTTTTGAAAAACCCTCATAGGTAATTTCATTTCTCTCATGAATGTTGTTGGGATTTCCCCTCATCTTGAAAAGAATGGGCAAAGAAGATTCTTTAAAACGAAAACAGGTGCCCTAATGGTGCAAAAGAAAGAAGTATTGGATGAAGAAAATTGACATTTTATTGATAAGCAGAACTGATAACAAAAGATTGCACATTTATAAGCACTCGACCAAAAGGTTGCAAAACTGGGCGGACTTGCCCCTACGGGGTGACTAGCAAAATGAAAGGAAGAAAGCATGAAACTTTGGCATCATCAATTTTCTGAATGATCTGGGAAAGGCTTGGTCAAGATGGCCATCTCATCTTCTTCTTCATCTTCAGCAAGGAGGCTCTTGTCAATGCAATCCTGAACAATATTTTTGAAGACAAAACAATGATCGATGTCATGCCCCACTGCCCGATGGAACTTGGAAAACTGATTCTTGAACCTTCCCATGATGGTGGGAGGAGTTGTGGCCTTTGGGAGCTTCACTAATCCCTTAGTCAGCATGAATTCAAGGGCTTCTTCGAGTGTTTGTTTGAGAGGAGTGAACACACGATCATTACTCCAACCTTCACGCTTTATCTTTTCCTTTTGTGGAAAGTTGGGCTGAGATAACTTGCTATTTTGTCTTTCCTCTCGATCCGCATGGTTGCCCTTACTACTTTTGCTATCATTGCGGCTGATATTGGCGGAGGAGGTGAAATTTGCCTTTTTCTTTGGATCTAGATTGTTCTTGACGAGGGTGATACCATCGTAGACACCGTTCTCCAACCCCATCTTGAGCCACTCGGCTCGTTCAGTAAGCTCTATGAAAGACTTGGAAGGCGAGGTGGAGATAAGACTTCTTAAAGGTTGTGAGAAGTTGTTTAGGATCAACGATAAGGCATGCCTCTCTGATATAGGATCCCTCATTTTGTTGCAGGTCTCTCTCCATCTGCGAATGAAGTCCCTTGCCTTTTCATTTTCATTCTGCCTTAGATTGCAAAGATGACTCAATGTTGGGAGCGCTTCAGTATTGGACAGAAATCGCTCAATGAATAGGTTGACCACCTTATCGAATTCTCGCAGCTCGATTGGATTGATATGCTCAGAGTACCACTTGGCGGCAATGCCTTCTAGGATACGAGGAAAACAGAGAAATAGGGCCCTATTGTCTCTCTTGAATGTGGAGCATTCGGCGAAGAACATGGCGATGTGGGCTTTGGGATCACCAGAACCATCAAATTTGATGAACTTGCGAGGAAGGTTCTCTAGATCTTCATCCCCTTCGAGGCCATCATAGAAGTCCTTGCTAGTGAAGACTTTCTTGCCCTTGTCGCGGGCTTGCAGATCTTTTACCACTTTGGCCATTTCCCTGAACTGTGCTTGAAGCGGTTTTTCTATTGCTTGGCCATTTGGTTTGCGAGTTGCTCCATGAATGATCTCGTATTCTTCCTCGGTATCATCTGCTGATTCTTGTTCGTCCGAAGTATCTTGAACATGCTCCTTGATTGATTTATTGGCCACACGATCTCTAATTTTCCGACTGAATGGATTTTTGTCTGAGCTGGTGCCAGCCTGCTCACTCATCATCCTCTTCATCATTTTCTGAAACATCGCGTACATCTGAGGATCTATGCCATCGTCCTCTTGCTGTTGTTCTTGACTTCTGATGGGTCGCGGGGAGCCCATCTCTTCTTCTGAGGCTGAGGAGTACTGTGGTGATGCAGTTCCTCTTCCTGACCTTGTTCGAACCATCAAATGCTGTGGATGCTCTCTGCAGGATGAAGTCTTGATTAGACTCTAAAGGAACTTTGGATTGGGAAAAAAAATGATTATTGACGATATGGTAGACAATTGGAAGAATATCCCATTACTAGGGATGGAGTCGCCGCTTAAATCACGACAATTGTGTTGTCATTCTTTGTAAGAGAAATAACAACGAAAAATGTGCCTTGTTACCTAGGCGAGGTCGTCAACCACAAGGAAAAACACCATTTTGAAGGAAAGAGATATCTCTTGGAAAACAATCTGCAAACAGATTTAGAATAAGGAGAAGGCAAGTGGGTAAACAATTTCCACCGCCATAATCATGGTATGCACGAGGACAATAAGGTGAAGATTTTTTGCAAATAGACAAAAGGATTGAAAATCCAATGAGGGAAACATATGATTTTGGAAAATTGCAGGCAGGATAAAAATACAGCTGGAAATTCGAGATCCAGTAGAAAGGTAGAATGAAAAATCGCCTGGAGTTTTGAAAGAAATTGGATATTTGAGAAAATCATCCAGGGTTTGAGAAAAAGATCTCATGGAAAATAAGGATATCTTGAAAAAGGCCTAATAAGTTGGAAAACATTGAGAAATATAAAGAATTGAGGAAATAACACATACAATCACATCCTACACAAACATTTATGCACATTCAGCACTCCCTAAAAGGCTGACTCTAGATGCATCACTTTGAAAACAGTTGTAGGACCCTAACCCTAACTCTAGGTTCAGATCATCTTTGTCCAATCTTGTTATGCCGATATACCCGAATTGAAATCCGAGGTACGTGGCATATAATCTCAACTCTGGTTCTAAGGTAAGGTTTTCCAACATCCTTGAGCGCCTACCGATATACTTCGGACTGTGGCCCGCGGTACGTGGTAGGGGGGTGTTAACCCAAATAGTTGGCCCAGTTGTGAGGCTCTGTCCCAAACTAGGGTTCTGGAAGAGAGCCCAGCAACGTGAAGACTGGGTAATGATAGGTAATGGAGACTTTGAAAAATGATCACATGCAAGAAATAGAGGGCTTTAAGTCCTAGAGAGATAGATTTTGAAAATCTTTGAAGAAGCATACATTGTTTGCATTCATATCCTAAATTGAGGAGAGTTGTATTTAGACCTAAGTCTATGTGAGCATGAAAATTTCTCCTCAATCTGGTACTACCAAACCATGCCTAGTCTATATGCAGTTAATGTCAGTTAGGTCAAAATCTAGGCTCCTAGGTTTGCATGATATCAGAAGTAAAAAGCTGACATTTTGTGAACACAGTTTCGATAATTGAACTAAGTCAAGCACAATTTAGGTCAGACAAGGACAGGTCCCATCACGGTCGCCAAACCTGTTATCGTCGCGAAATTTTTCCCATCTTCCCTTCCTTGCGGAAGAGAGAGGGAAATGCTTTCGCGCTTCAAACTTGACCGGATTTTGGAAATTGTTTTGAAATACTCGCCTCCGTTTTAAAATTGCGGGAAAATCCATGGGATGGGGCTCGACCTGTCGGTACGAGGTTCGACCGTTCCTGCCGCCTTTAACAGGGGTAATCGAACCAAGGACCCAAAATTGTGCTTGAGTTAGTTAAATAATCGAAATTATGTTCTATCCTAAATGCACAGAGAATTCAGGCATGTGCTATGAGATTTTGGGAAATGGAAGTAGGAAAAACATGATGTATGCTTGAAAAACATTTGGAGTTGAAAAACATTTCTCAGAAAAAAGGTGAAAGTCAATTTCTCAGGAAACTCAGATGAAAGGGGTTTTGAAATCACAAGAAAGTTCATAAAGGTGTGGGAAAATCATGAATGGATGAAAATCTTGAGAAAATGGAAATGATTCTTGAGAAAAGGGTAAACATTTGAAGGAAAACACTTCTCAGGAAAACTCGGACTTTGAGAATTTTCTTAGGAAAATGATAGAAAATTTATAGGAAAAGTCATTGGAGAAGGAAAACTGAACTTGGCAAATTAAAATCCTGGGAATCTTACCCTTGAAATACTTGAAAATCGATTTTGATCTTTGAGGAAGATTGGAAACTTCTTTTAAAAATCTTGAGAAAATAACATTTTTCATGGAAAAAATGTGGGAAAAACTTGACTTGGGAAAACCGACTTTGAAAATTTCTCTGAGTTTCTTGAGAAATCGATTTTTTGAGAATGAAGTTTTCTTGAGAAAATCATGAGAAAACCAATGATTTCATGATGCAAATGATATGAATGTATGAATGCACTTGGAAAAAGATGTCTGAAAATTTGTTGGAAAAATGTGTATTAAGTCAAAATAGATCCTTCACATATTCTGACTGTGGCCATGAATATGTTCAGAGTTTAATCGATTTAATGCACAATACTTTGAAAAGTTTGAAATATGATGTACATTTTAAGATAGCCTAAGGGTGTAGGCTCAATGTGACTACTAGAAAAATGATGGATCTGGGTCTCGTCCATATTCCGACTAGGGCCGTAAATATGGACTCCACCGAGTTCATCAACTCCCTAAGAGTTGGTGCATGTTCCATTCATGTACATCCATAGTGCTTTTGAAATAAAATGCATGAATCACATAAACAGGATATTGCATAAATTCAAACTATATGATATGCATCCTAGTCTAAGCAGAAAATTAAATTTCTTATTCCAAAATTTACATTATTACATCACTAAATAAATGAAATAAATGGAAATTGCAGACTTCAGCTCCTTCTTTTGAATGTCTCTGCCAAACTTGGAATAAGGTTAGCTCAAATATGTGGGTTTTTCCAAGATTTTCCAATAATATTCTGAAATTATTGGACTTAATTGGATATAAACCCTATTCTCATACTTCCTTGATATTTGAAATGATGAAAATGCAATGAATTTAGTAGAAAATAGTTAATAATTCGGAATTGGGGTCAAAATGACCAAAATACCCCTAATATTAAAGTTATACCTTTAAAATCAGGGTTTTTTTGAAGGAAATTTTGGTAAAAATTGAGGTTTTGAAATTCAAATTGAATCAAATGATGATGAAATGCATAATGAGATATGATGACATGCTTATAAACACATTAGGACTGTAAAATCAGAATTTGATATTTTGCAATTTATCCAAAATAACGAATTTCACTTGTTTTTCTCTTGGATCCGGGTCCCGCGGGGCCCTGTTTTGATATTATGGCTAAACCAAGCCTCAAATGAATTCCAAATTACACCAAATTCGGTATGAAGCATATACATACTCTGATAAACAGCCTAAAATGCTAAAATTCACGAAATAATATGATTTGAATACTAAAATTTAAAGAAAGTCCTAAAAAGGATGGATTTCACCTATGGATCCGAACCAAATGCAATGCTTAATATAGTAATGCAAAATTTACACCATAAAAACTTATGATATCTTACAGACTGCTAAAGGACCCGAAATGGAACATTTTTGGTTTTTACAGTTTCGGGATTTGAGCCATGGTGAGCTCGGAAACAGGGATTTGGTTCTAATGGAGGTAAAATCAACTTAATCTAATATAAAATGCTAACAAATTTAAAAAAAACCATGGAAATTTATGATATTTAACAGAGCTACTCACGACACCTACAGGGACAACTTTGATGTTTATGACTTTGGCATTTGATCAACAAAAACACAGATAAAAATATAACATTTTATGCCTAAAATGACAGAATAGACAAATGTGACAAAATAGAGGACTGACAAGAAAAATCCGAAACAGATATTACAACTGTTCTAAAAATCACCGGCTTTCAGATGCAAATAGAGGACATCTCGGACATAACATTCACTTTTTACAGATTTGGATTTGAAGCAATACCCAAAGAGAACCCATAGCCTTAAGTCGATCCCAAGTCTCAGAGGCCCAAATCAGGCTCTGACACATGTCCTGAACTCTCGGATTTTTGTCAGACATTAAACAAAATTAGAACAATCGTAGAAAATCATATTAAAAACTAGACATTCTCTCGCGTTCAGAACATATTTTGTATTGAAAATCGAATCTCTCATGCGGGATAGCTCCATTTTACAAGTCGGAAAAGATATTTTAAAATGCATCCCGGGTAATAAAACCCGACTCACCTTTTTGAACGTTTACCACAATAAACGAATTCAAATCTCTCCGAACTTTTGGAACGTTTTTAGGGACTCCTAAGGGCGCATTTCATGATTTTTGTTGAATTTGTAATGAAAAATAAATGCATGAAATGACGTGTGCACTGACTGACAAAAACAGAGAACTACTGAAATTGAGCAGAATTGAAATAAATGCCTAATTAACCTATAAAACATGCTAAATTAATGAAATAAAATACAAATTAAATCTAGCTAAATGCATGAATGCTAAAAATTATCAAGGAAGCATAATTATGTATTTTTATATATGTCGTTTTATGAGAATAGCTCAATCCATCCCTCGGATGAGCTCTTTCTTCAAACGACACCTGAATCAAATCATGATATGAAATCAAGAGGAAAAGAGGTACACCTTGCTTCGTTACGCAGCTTTGAAACTCTTGAAAGGGACTGCTACCAAGGGCTTCGTTCTTTCTTTGATCCGGGCTTCGGATGATTCACCAAGATCGACCCACGCTTGAATCGAATTGGCCACAACACGAACAATGTAGGTACTTCACTGCACCTTCTCCATTGAGCCCAAGGGGGGCATGAATTCCAAGGTTCGAAATCGTGTTTTGAAGAAAATCTAGGTTGAATTTCAAAGTCCAAAAAGAAGCCCCCTAAGCTGGGCGTGGAGCCTTGTTTTTATAGATTTTTTCTGAAAATTTTGAATTTCAGACAGGCTCAATCTGAGCCCTCCATGTGACGCCATCTCAGAGGGTGCTATTTTGATGTTTTTTAGAAAATAAAATGGGAAAATTTGTGGGTGAGACACCTCAGCAGGGGAATTTGGAATTTTTTAAAAAGCTTGCTTGATTTTCTCTGCAGGAGGTTACCAAATGGCGCCACCTCAGAGGGTGCTACCTGGGGTTTGAAATTCAAATTTTGCCTTTTGTAGGGAGCCCTCAGGTGGCGCCACCTCATGGGGCTATTTTTATTAAAAATATAAAATAAATAAAAGAAATGAAGCCAAGTGGGGCTCTGGATTGGTGCCACCTCAAAAGGAGGTTTGAGGTGTAAAGCTGGAAACAGTAGGAGCATGCCATGTGGTGCCACCTCTGGAAGCTCTTGACACATGTCAGAAGGACAGGAGTGGAAGAAGCAGACTGGGCCACCTCAGAGGAATTCAAATTCTACTTTTCTGCAGGAAAAGAGAGGCTGACATATGGCGCCACCTCCAAGTTGCTCCACACTGCCATGTGGCAGAAGGCAGGAGTTGAAGAAGCAGAAGACGCCACCTCAGAGGGAAGCTATTCCTACTTTTTCTGATGCAGGGAGGACTGGCCATGTGGCACCACCTCAGGGTGGCTCCTACAATGCCATGTGGCAGGAGAGAGGAACAAGGAACATGTGGCGCCATCTTAGACCAGATGGAAAAAGTAGAGTTCAGGATTTGCGCCACCTCTGCCTGGGTTTGAATGTTTGAATTCTAGCTTTTTCTAAAGAGAGCAGAAAATGACATGTGTCATTTGCTTTTTCTAAGAAGAGCAGAGAATGACATGTGTCATTTGCTTTTTCTGAAAAGAGCAGAGGATGACATGTGTCATTTGCTTTCTCTAAGAAGAGTAGAGAATGACATGTGTCATTTGCTTTTTCTGAGAAGAGCAGAGAATGACGTGTCATTTGCTTTTTCTGAGAGAAGCAGGGAGTGACATGTGTCACTTGCTTTTTCTGAGAAGAGCAGAGGATGACATGTGTCACTTGCTTTTTCTGAGAAGAGCAGAGAATGACATGTGTCACTTGGTTTTCTGAGAAAAGTAGGAAGAGACATGTGTCAGTCTACTTTTCTAAAGGAGGGAGAGGTTGACACGTGTCCTCTATAGGAGACACACTTCAAAAGGCGCCACCTCAGAGGAGACAAGCTTTACTTTTTCTAGACAGGACAACACATGACACTTGGCCTCTCAGGGTGACCTTGGAATGACACATGGCGTAGGGTGGATACTGACACATGGCATGGAATGAGGATGATGTCTAATGACATGTGGCGGCTTCTTAAGGTAGCCCCACACTGACACATGTCAAAGGATGGCAGAAGAGAGAAGGTGACATGTGGCGCCACCTCTAGGTGAACCCTATGCTGACACATGGCAGGTAAATAGGAGGAGAGAGAAAAGACAAGTGGCGCCAATCCAGGGGACAAGGCTCCTATATTTTTGGGTTTTTCAAAGTTCAGGTTTTTCAAAAGAAAAGCCTATGTGACACCACCTCAGTGTGGGTCCCACATTGCTTTTTTATTGAAATAAGGACAAGACAGTAAAACCTCTTTTTGGAATTTTCATAAAATCTAGACTAATTGGCAAAACAAAAATTTTGAAAAGATTTGGCCCCTGTAGGGCAATTTTGTAAATAGAAGATATTTAAAATTTGTTGACAAAAGGGCAAAATCTGAGATGAAATTTATTGAAAATTATCCAGATTGTTTTCCTGATAAAATATTTTGAAATTCAGAGTCCTGGGGGTAAAATGAGAAGAATTGATAATTTTGAAGACCCAGGGTTTTGAAATTGATTTTAAAAATAGTTGAAATTCTAATCTGGATCAAAAATTTTGAAATCAAGAGTTCTGGACCTCGAAATGACATGTTGTGCACTGCAGTGATATGAGATGTTCATGCAATGATATGCAATGCCATGTCTTATGCAATATAATCTTGAACCAAGACTTGGGGATTCCTGTCTTCTGTCAGGGATAAAATTTTGAACATCTCAGTAAAAAATAGAGAAATTTTGAGAGTTGCAGATGAAATTTAGACTTTTGCAAGGTTCGGGTTCAGAAAATGACCATTTTGCCCTCCGGCAATTTTAGAGGCTGGACGCTGATGCTTGGTGAAAATGTTTGAGAGGTGAATGAAAATTTGGGGTGTTTACATATGGGTCCTACGACATCGAAGGCCCACATAAAAAATGGCCATGGAGACACGACTGATTGCAAGTACGTGGTTGGTGCATGAATGAAAGGTGCGTGCATCTGACACTGAACGCACTTCTTCACAAAACGATAGCAGTCTTGCTGCATGGTTCTCCAATAGTATCCTGCCCAAATGATTTGTTTAACAAGGGTTTGGTAGCCGACATGACCACCGCAAATACCTTCATGTGCTTCTCGCACGATTTCTTTGGCTTCTTCTTCGTCTAAGCACCTAGAATACTCAGAACTGAACCCACGACGATAAAGAACATTGACAAGGATAAAATAGCGGGCGGACATATGCTGAATTGCTTTTTGCTCCTTCTTTGAGAGCTCTGGTGGAAGCTCACCAGTTTCAATAAAGTTTTTAATATCTTGGTACCAAGGCTTCTTTTTCTGTTCCGCCTGGTTGACTTGCATTATCGGAACGAAGGCAGGTTGGTCAAGTTTACCGATTTCAAAAGAGCGACAGGATTCTCCATTTCTGAAAGACATAATGGAGCCCAAGCTGGCCAAACCATCAGCTATTTGATTAAACTCTCTTTTGATATGGAAAAGCTGAAATTCATTGAAATTGTTGATAAGGGCTAAAACGATCTTTTGGTAAGGGAGCAACTTCTGATCTTTTACCTGTCATTCAGCTTTGACTTGGCTGATGACGAGCAATGAATCGCCGAAACCGTGTACCCTCTTAACATTGAAGTCTTGCAAAATTCTCATACCTTGTATTAAAGCTTCATACTCAGCCATATTATGGGTACATTGAAAATCCAGTTTCAGAGAAAAGGGGATCATCTCTTTCTCTAGTGTGATCAGCAAGATTTCGATCCCTATGCCGGCCATGTTCTTGGATCCATCGAAAAATAGATTCCAAACTGGGGATTGTTGAACATTACAGATCCGTTCATCGGGAAAACTATCCTCGATTTTAACATCTTCTGCCAAAGGAAAATCTGCCAATTGGTCCGCAATTGCTTGACCTTTGATAGATTGCTGAGAAACATACCCCAGATCATACTGCATTAACAGGACTTGCAATTTAGCAATCCGTCCACTGAGAAATGGTTTCTCGAGAATATACTTGAGAGGATTAAGTTTTGAGAGAATCTTGACTTTTGATGCTAACAGGTAATGTCTCAACTTCTGACACATCCATACCAGTGCTAGGCATGTCTTCTCTATCTGAGAATATTTCTTCTCGTAATCAATGAAAGTCTTACTTACATAATAGATGGCATGTTCAATCAAACTGCCTTCCTCATATTGTGCCAAGAATCCGCCACAAGCGGATTGGTTAACTAAAACATATAGCAAAAGAGGCTTTCCCAATTCTGGTGGCTTCAGAATGGGTGGATTAAGAAGATATTTCTTGATACGTTCAAACGATTGCTGACACTCTGGTCCCCATTCAAATTTCACTCCTTTTCTGAGTAGGTGATTGAAAGGTTCACATCTCATAGCAAGGTTGGATATGAATCTCTGAATTGATTGCATACGTCCCTGAAGACTATGCAATTCCTTAAGAGTAGTTGGAGATGGCATGTCAATGATGGCCTTTGCTTTAGCGGGATCCATTTCTATCCCCTTTTTGCTGACCAAGAAGCCTAGCAATTTGCCCGATTCAACCCCGAAGACACATTTATGAGGATTGAGTCTTATTTTGTAAAGAATGAGTCGCTTGAAGACTTGACTTAAAGCATCAATATGATCTTCTTCTTCTTTGGATTTGACCAGGATGTCATCAACGTATGCATCCATAGTCTTGTGCATCTGATCATGGAAAATGGCAGCCATTGCACGCTGATAGGTTGCCCCAGCATTCTTGAGCCCAAACGGCATGACTGTATAACAGAAAGTGCCCCATGGCGTAGTGAAGGATGTTTTGGATTGGTCACGAGCGGCCAACTTGATCTGATTATATCCAGAGTATCCGTCCATGAAGGAGAACATGGCATGCCCAGCCATGCTATCAACTAGGAGATCAATATTTGGGAGTGGATAGTCATCCTTCGGAGTAGCTTTATTGAGATCGCGAAAGTCAATACAAATTCGTACTTTGCCATTTTTCTTGAAAACTGCAACGATATTCACCAATCAGTTCGGATAATCTATTGCTCGAATGAATCCTGCTTTAAGCAAGTCTTCAAGTCCTTCCTTGACCTGTTGCTCGATTCGAGGATCCATTTTTCTTAACTTCTGCTTAACAGGTTTCGCATCAGGCTTCAGAACGAGTCGATGTTCCACCAATTTAGGATCTAAACCTGGCATATCTTCATAAGTCCATGCGAATACTTCTTGGTACTGCTTGAGAAAGTCGATGAGCCTTTCCTTCTCATCTGTACTTAGGCTGGTGCCGATCTTGAGAATTTTCGGACTATCTTCTGAACCAATATTGATGTCCTCAGTCGGATCCTGGACTAGGGTCGATGGTTCATCTTGTTTCTGAATCGCTGCAAATTCTGGCAACTCTGGAAGCGACGAATCAAATTCTGCCATTTCTTCTGACTGCTTTGTGATCTTACTATCCTCTGCTCTTGCCCGGACCCGGTGTATCTTTGCCGGTTTCGATAGGATTGAAGGATTGATGACTAATCTTTTTATCGGTTGAGAAGACATTCTGAAATTTTGAAAAGGAATAGCTTTTAGAAAAAGTTCATTCACTATGACATAAATTGCATGAGAGTAAAAAAGATAAGAACATTGAATTTTGAAGACAAATTGCAGAGGAATAAGAGAAGGATGACATCCAGATAGACGAGAAAATTGATAACTTTATTGAAGACTTGTAATGAAATGAAAACATTTAAAATGAACTGAAATGGGACATTGTCCCTACAAACTGCAGAAATCAAATGAATGAAATAGAAAAGACATATGGTAGAAAATTTTTAATGGATCCCTTTAATGAAGACAGTATTTTTGTGAGATCTTTTGCCCATGAATCTCAATCCTGCCCTGCGCGGATGATGATCAGGGACCACTGGCTCTAGTCGGCCATCTTCGTTCTTGCCCAATTCTTTGAAAGGCTGATAACCATGCTTCAGTAACAGGTCGAACCCTTTCTTGGTTCTAACCAACTATGGGAAAAGAGGATGGTCCTTGAAAGTACTATAATCGAGACGACCTCCGATCTTAAAGAAATGCGGTCCTTGCCATTGGACCATCGCTAGGGGTGGCAATTTCTGACACGACCCGCCAACCCGCCTCTTAGGCGGGTTCGGGTTGGGCTTAAGCCAACCCGTTTAATAAACGGGTCGACCCGCGTAACCCGTTTAATAAACAGGTCGGGTTCGGGTTGGGGGTATGCCAACCCGCCAACCCTGCTGACCCGTTTAATAAACGGGTTAGGCGGGTGGGTCAACCCGCCAACCCGTCTGCCAACCCGACCCGCCAACCCGACCCGTCAACCCGACCCGCCAACCTGCCAACCCGATCCGTCAACCCGTCAACCCGACCCGCGAACCTGAAAACCCGTTTACCCGACCCAACCCATTTATTAAATGGGTTGGCGGGTCGTGTCGGGTTACCCGTTTATTAAATGGGTCGGGTTCGGGTTGAGGTATGCTGACACGCCAACCCGCCAACCCGACCCGATTGCCACCCCTAACCATTGCTGCTGTGTGGTTTGTCTCTGATGTTGCTTCTAACTTTAGCATTTCAAGGCTTTCACTAAGAACAACCTCTTCACTTTCCCTAATGCTGGGGATATCAGCAGTATAAGCTGGCCTAGGGATCATAGGCTGAGGTAGCCTCTCTTCAGGATCTTCCCCCAAAACAGTAGTTATCATGCCATTTTTAGACCATTTGATGCACTGATGCAGAGTGGATGGTACGGCGTTGGCATTATGAATCCATGTTCTTCCCAGTAAAAGATTATACGTTGGCGGCACGTTAACGACATGGAAAAGCACTGTATAAACAGAGTAGCTGATAAATATTTCCAAGAAGATCTTTCCCTTTGCTGTCTGTCCATGATTATCGAACCCATAAATGATAATCGGATCCGGTGTATACTCTTCTTCTTTTATACCCAGAGCCTTGGCAGTCATTTCAGGACAAATGTTGAGGCTACTGCCTCCATCTACAAGCACGTGGGGTATAGTCATTCCCCAGGTTCGCACTACAATGTACAGGGCATTGTTATGAAATGCGTGAGGTTTTGGCAGATCCTCATCTGAGAAGGTTATAGGAGCATTGGTCATGGTCTGATTAACGATCTGAGCCATGTCTTTAGGTGTGGTGTCTGGCTTGACCTTGATTTTTCGCAGTAAATCGTCCAGGACTTGCTGATGCTTAGGAGAGGCACGTGCCAATTCAAGGATAAGGATATTAGAGAGGGCAGTGATTGGTCTTTGCACTGTATCGACCTTTTCTTCTGATGTTCTCCCTTTTTCCGAAGTAGATTTGACAAAGCTCTTGGGTAACCACGACATTCTTTTGGCTACCTCTGGAGATACTCCAGCGGGCTCTCTCAAAACTTTCAGCTTACTGAATGCTGAAACGAGGTCCATCTTTTGAGAACTGGACTGGGCCTTATGCAAAACTAATATCTGATGTTGTACCTTGATATCGCTGCTAGGGCATGGCTGGATATGATCTTGTGGCTGAAAGGGATGATCAAATATCATTGTTGTTGAGTGCTGCAAGAAAGGCTGATTTAGAATTCTCATTTTCTCATCTTCAGCCCCTTCTACCAACAGATTTTTGTCAATATAATCTTTTATGATGTTTTTGAGAATGAAACAGTTCTCGGTATCATGTCCCACAGTTCGGTGGAACTTGCAGAATCTGTCCTTCATTTTTTCCATAACCACTGGCGGGTCAGCTACCCTTGGAAGCTTAATCATATCACTGTCGAGCATATATTCTAATACTGTTTCGAGGGACTAGTCTAGAGGAGTAAACTTGCGGTTATAACTCCATCCTTCCTGCTTCGGCTTTTCCTGTGGTCTTGATCTCTGTTCGAGGGTCAGCTGTGGCTACCTATCATATTGAATAATTGACTTGCCTTTCTGATCACTTTTGTTGGGATTTGACCCTCCTGAAGCATAACAGTGATTTTTCCCATTTCCTTTGTTCTGATTCTTGCTGTTACTGGCAGAGTAGGTAAAATGGGTTTTCTTCTTTGATTCTTGTTGATTGTTATTCTTTGTAAACATAAAACCTTCATAAGATTTGTTCTCCATACTCAACTCGATCCATTCGGCTCGTTCTGTCAGTTCTATGAAGCTCTTTGGTGGAGATATAGAAATCAGTCCCCTCAGAGGTTGCGAGAAGTTTCTTAGGATCAAAGATAGTGCGTGTCCTTCTGCTATTGGCTCACGCATCTTATTGCAAGCGGATCTCCATCTATGAATGAAATCTCTGGCCTTCTCATTTTCCTTCTGCCTCAGACTGCAGAGATGACTGAGAGTCTGGAGTGCTTCAGCATTGAATAGAAAGCGCTCAATAAATAAATTGATCACTTTGTCAAACTCTTTCAGTTCTATCGGATTAATGTGCTCTGAGTACCACTTTGTTGCGACACCTTCCAAACTGCGAGGAAAGTAGAGAAATAAGGCATGATTGTTCCTCTTGAACCTGGAACATTCTGCGAAGAATAGGGCAAGATGCGCTTTTGGATCACCTGAACCGTCAAACTTGATAAATTTCTTGGGGAGATTATCAAGATCATCATCCCCATCCAGTCCATCATAGAAGTCTTCACTTGTAAAGACTCTTTTGCCCTTGTCACGAGTTTGAAGATCCTTAACCATCTTCATCACATCTTTAAGTTGTGACTGCGTAGGGTCGTCAATAGACTGATTCTTGGATTTGTAGGCCGACCCCTGCCCCTGAGTCGACCTTTTGAATTCTTGCTTGTTTTCATACTCTTTGTCAGTATCATCTGCTGATTCTGACTCATCAGACATTTCCTCATGGCGATTCTGCTTTTTAATGATTTTCACATTCTTGGCTGTGTGATCCCTATCCTTCTGCTTGATCTGAGTCTGCTCAGCACTGGCCTCAGCTTGCTCTGCCAGCATCTTGGTCATCATTTTCTTGAACATAACATACATTTGAGGATCAATGTCATCCTCCACCTGTTGTCCTTGACTTTTAGCTGATCGGGTTGAATCCATTTCTTCTTCTGAAGCGATTGAGTACGCGATGCCTTCAACTGATGTGGTTTTCTTTCCGGACCTTGTATGAACTATTGAATGTCACGACAACTCTCTGGAGGTTGCTAACGCTCTCTGCAGGGCAAAATTGATGGTTAGGCTTTTGAAAGAAATTTGGTAGGAGGAAGATATATGTTGAGAATTTTGATAGACAATTGAAATAATATCCCATTACTAGGGATTGAGTCGTCGCTGAAGTTACGACAATTGCGTTGTCATTCCTTTGCAAAAATAAACAACTGAAAGATATGCCTTGTTACCTAAGCGAGGTCGTCAAACCAAGGTGAAATGAAGATTAAAGGAGTTTTATTGAAAATATGATTAATAATACACTTGACAAAGGGGAGGGGGAGAGACAATTTTCCACCACTCCTGATAATCAGAGGACACTCGAGGACCAGGAAAAATAGTAAGAGTGACAAAAGAATCTCAGCCATGTCTGGCAGAATGGTATGCTCCGGACCACTGATCTGATGTGAGATCAAACTCTAGCAAGACCCCTGTTAGTGGACGAATCTCTACACGCTTCTGTATCTGAGAGAACTGCCTGACACACCGCTCCAGATGGTAGTAGGCGCAAAAGAAGGGGCCAAGTAGCCTGAACCGCTTGCTATAAGCGTATGTGTATCTGGGTGGTGATTCCTGACGATCAAAGTAGTCCCATACGATTTCTTCCTCCTAAAGGTTATCGATCAAGAACCGGTAGAGCGCAACTGGCAGAAGCTTTTCACCATTATATCTGAATGAACTGGCTCGGGCTGGCACATGCCGGAGGAACCAGGATTGCAATGCATAAGTGCACCCTTCGACTAGAATAGATTCTCCGAGCGTGAAACAAGTCAACCCTCGGTATAGAAAAGTGAGTGCGGCCATGGCTATCGAGAGGCGGCTGGTCTGTCGACTTCCCCATCTCCTTAGAAGCTGAACTATTCTGATATCTATATAATTCTGTCCATCTGGAAAGAAAGCTAATCCCACCGTGCACAGAACCATCGCATGCTGAATTCTTTCTCGAGCTGTTCGAGATAAGGAACTGACTTCCATAAATGTTCCATACTGTCTGTAGATTTCGAGCAGGTCCACATATTCGTTTCCATCTTCTTCAATCAAAGACCAAGACTTACGTCCTGTCATGCGGGCTAAAGCATCTTTAGGGTTCAGTCCCTTGACATTGATTAAGAACTGTTTTTCCAACGGGTCTCCAGGCTGACCGGCTGGCTCGGGCAATCCCATGATTTCTGAAAATTCATCTATCAGTACTGTCATCTCGCCCCATGGGAACCAAAAAGTAGAAGTGCTCGGATTCCACCGCTCTGCTAGTGCATGGATCAAATTGCCGTTGATTGTCTGCTTTCCCACCGCAGATGTCAGTTCCAATCCACAATCGTCCAAATGGTCCGGAAACACACGAGAGAAGTTCTTGAGCCAAGAATAATACCACCGGGGAATGAAGGATCCGGTGTTGAGGACTCGATGTTCAGGAAGACTTTGTCGCACCTCGTAGGAGATGTGACCCTCAGGAAAGACTGAATCAAGCTGACTGGATGCCATCAGACTGGAAGACATGGAAAAACTTAGGATAAGACTTGGGAAAATACAAAAATTTTGAAAGAGAATTGCAGACAGGATAAAATGAAGCAGAAATTCGAGATCCATAAGAAAGTGAGGATAGAAAATCACCTGGAGTTTTGAAGGAAATTAAGAGAAATTTGGAAAATCGTCCAGGGTTTGATGAAATATGAAGAAATGCTTCATAAAATGAAGCACTTGAGAAATCATCCAAGATTTAAAACATGGACAGTATATGGAAATGGATTGGGGATTTCTGAAAAATCGTCCAGTATTTTAGAAAACTGGGAAAATATGGGAAATAAAAAGAAATGACTACAACACATTTAATCACATCCTGCACAAACAAGTATGCACATACAACATTCCCTAAAAGCTGACTCTAGATGCACAAATTTTGAAATAGCTGTAGGATCTTAATCCTAACTCTAAGGTTCAGATCAATTGTGTCTAATCATGCTATGCCAATATACTCAAGCCAAGGCTCGATGTACGTGGCATAAAATCAAATTTTCCGATTCTAGGTTCAAGTTTTCCAACATCCTTGAGCACCTGCCGATATACGTTGAACTATGGCCCTTGGTACGTGGCAGGGGGGTTTTCACCCAAATAAGTGGCCCAGTTGTGAGGCTTTGTCCCGAACTATGGTTCTGGAAGAGAGCCCAGCAATGTGAAGACCGGGACAATATAGGTAGGGTGGTTTTTGAAAATATGATCGCATGCAATCAAATCAGAAGGCTCTAAGTCATAAAGAGATAAAAAATTTGAAATATTTGAAGAAACAAACATTGTTTTCATACAATTCCTAGATTGAGGAGTGTTGTATTAGACCTAAGTCTATGTGAGCATGAATAATTCTCCTCAACATGGTCCTACCAAACCATACCTAGTCTACATACAGTCCATGTCAGTTGGGTTCAAGTCTAGGCTCCTAGGTTCACATGATATTATAAAGTAAAAGCTGACATTCCATGAAACACGATTTTGACAATTTGAACTAAGCAAAGCATTAGACTGATCAGGCGAAGACAGGTCACATCACGGTCGCCAAACCTGTTATCATCGCAAAATTTTTAACTTTTGCGAGTCAAACTGACCTTTGAAAAAGTTTTTGAAAATAACTCGCCTCCGTTTTAAAATGCGGGATAATTCCAAAGAATGGGACTCGCCTGTCGGTACGAGGTTCAACCGTTCCTGGCGCCTTTACCAGGGGTAATTGAACCAAGGATCAATTGTATGCTTAACTTTGCTCAACTTGTCTAAATCATATTCTATTTCCTAAATGCACAAAGAATCAGGCATGTGCTATGAATTTCTGAAAATGCATATTTGAAAACATGATGTTTGCTTCAAAGATTGGAAAATATTTGGAAAATGAACTCTTTGAAAATCGTGAATCATGATTGAGATACTCTATTTGAGAAAGTGAAAATCGATTTCTGAAGAAATATAAGGATTTTGTAAAAATCGATTTTGAGAAATGTGAAATAGCTTTGAAAAACTTGATTTCTTTGAATTCAAACTTTGAAATTAAAAATATAACTTAGAAAAATTGAATTTGGAACTTGGGAAATACTTGAAATATCATTGACAAATCAATATTTTGAGAAAATCGATTTTTGAATAAGACTTAGGAATTTTTTTTGAGAAAATTGATTTTTTTGAATTGAAATTGGAATTTGTAAATGCATGAATTGAATGAATATGGATTTGAAAGACTTGATTTGGAGGAATTGAGAAAATCTTTTTGCATTTTTGAGAAATGCAGTGCATTTTGAAGTTAGCCTAATAGTGTAGACTGAATGTGGCTAATATGAAGATTACAAATCTAGGTATCATTCGTATTCTGACTATGGCCATAAATACAAATTCCACCATGTTTGTCAACTCCATAAGAGCTAGTGCATGTGCCATTCGTGTAGACCATAGTGAATTTATGAACATATGCATGAATGATACATTCATCAGACATTTAATATTTGCAGAATTAAACTATATGCAATGCAATCCTAGTCTAAGCTGAAATTTAAATTCTTATTCCAAATTTAATTTAATTTATATCACTATTGAATTGAAAATACAGAAATTAAAGTCTTCAATGTACCTGCAAAACTAGAAAACTTGGTTAGTGAATATATGTTGGCTTTTCTAGATTTATCCAGCAATATCAGAAATTACTGGATTTTGCTAGATATAAGCCATTTTGCCATGATTCTCTTAAATTAAAATGATGAAATATGCAATAAAATTGAATAAATAAGAAATATAAGATATGAAATTTTGAAATTGAGGTCAAAATGACCAAAATACCCCTAATAACAAGACTATGACCTTGAAATTAGGGTTTTTAGAAAGATATTTGATAAAATGCAAGTTTTGAAGTTCAAATAAAAATAAATCAAACTAAATATGATATGACATGCTTAAAAATGTGAAAACTAGGGTTAGGGATTTCGAAATTGAGGTCAAATGACCAAATTATCTCTAATAATAAGACTATGGCTTTGAAATCAGGGTTTTTTAGAAAATATTTTGGTAAAACTTAGGTTTTAGGCACTAAATGAAGTCAAATAAGCATCAAATTAAACCTAAAGCATCCTAATATGATTATGAACATGATTAAACCCTAAAAATACATGCTTATGCACGAAAATCCAAGAATATCACAAAAACTGTGATTTTGACAATATTTCAGGATTCTTCAGGTACCCTGTTTTTCAATTTGCTTAATTCAGCCATCAATCGGATTCCAAAATTCATCAAATTTGGTACCTGCACTTATTATAACCCTAATCTCGGATTGGAATTATAAAAATAATTTTTTGGCATTAATTTAATCCGAAAATAACATTAAACCCTAAAGATATGCTATTTTTGACCTAGTTCACCAACCAGTCTCAGTTTAGGACCCGAACCAGGGGTCAGTCCTCCATTTAAATCTCTGATTTTGTACAGAGACCAAAAAGACAAGAAAACAGAACTTTTCCTTTTTACAGATCTGAAAAAGCACTTAGGATCAGGGAGATCCCCTTCCGACAATCCGGCCTTGAATACATTGATTTTAGATTTGGTCCTAACTGATACTTTCAATTGAAAAGTATGGGATAAATATCAGCACTCATTCAAAATATCTGAGATTTTAAAAGTGAACAGTGATTAAAAAAATAACAGTACTCACCTTTTACAGATCATGAATCGGATCTGTATTTTGGGATTTATGAATAACACAAGTCTGATTAGGGTTTTGGTAAACCCTAACGAGTTTTAAATTGAAAATCAGATTCTCTGACAGAGGAAAAATACTAAACAGTGGTCCAAAATTCCCAACATTTCACAGTAGATAGATCTAATCAATGTGAATCCATGGAACTTTACAGATCTAAAATCGGACATCGGATGAGAAAACCCACATCAGTGCAAGTTACCTTCTTGATTTTAACAACGATTTTAAAGTTTTAAAAACCCGATCTAGTATCTGATTTTTCTGACAGAGTTTCCAAAATCCAAAATCTCTGATTTTTTTAGAGTAACTTTTTTACACATACATGTATCGCATATAAAAAAATCAGAACTAAACAGCAAGTATTTCAATCCAAAATAACATTATCTTTACTGTTCTAAACCTAAAACACACAGAAATCTAAGAAACTTAAGAAACCATGCATTAACTAATGAAAATCAATAAAATAAACCATAAAACAGTAAATAGAAATTATTTCTATGGTGTAAAACGTATAATAAGCATAAATAAACAACTAAATAAATAAAAATCAGGGAATCAATGGCTGGAATTTGATTTTACCTTTAAAGACATGGATTTAACCCATTAAAAGGGTAAATCACATGTTTTATTGGTTAATAATGAAAAGAACAATGCTAAAATCAATCTTAATGGATTAAAATCCCTGTAAAACACCAAAAACAGTGTTAGATCACCTTCTTGGACCGTTCTTGATGGTTCTTGAGGTTGAATCATGGACGAATCTTCATAAGGAGGGGCGTCCAAGGCTAAATCTAGTTTTTAATTCATGAAAAGCATTAAATAAAACCAATAAATCAATAAAATTTCTTACCTTGGAGTTGCAGCAATTGAGGAAAGGCTGGAGAGGAGAGAGAAGCTCCAAGATTTGCTCAAGAGGTGGCTGGAAAAATCGTCCCCCCTATAGCCCCTTTTTATAGAAAAATTTTAGGTTTAAAAAAAAATGGAAATTTTGGACTCTAAAGGGGGGCGATTTTGGGGTGTAGTTACTATCCTACCCCTAGCCTAAATTATCCTAACTAATGCCTAATTAACCCCTAGACTATCCTAGAAATCCCCCAAAAGTGATGCCACTTGGCATTTTCCACATTTGGGTTTTTAATGTACTTTTAAAAACCTTTAAAATCACTATTTTTAAAAACTAATTTTCAAATGAGTTTTCAAAATAGTTTTTGACTCTTTTAAACTTCTAAAACTAACCAAGACACTGACTAACTCTAGTCTAGCCCTGACTTACTCGAATATGGCGCCACCCCGAGTGGGCCCTACTTGAGTTTTTCAAAAAAAGATGATTTTAAAGCTTGAAATTGAAAGCATTTTCAAAAGATTTTTGAAAGAAAATTTGAAATTGAAAATTTTGAAATAGCATAGGGTTCTAACTGGGTCAGAACTCCTATGGATATGGTGCCAACTGAGTGGGCCCACATCGAATTTTGAAAATTTTGGAATAAACACT
Organism: Nuphar pumila; assembly: GCF_984573655.1. Taxonomy (NCBI): domain Eukaryota; kingdom Viridiplantae; phylum Streptophyta; class Magnoliopsida; order Nymphaeales; family Nymphaeaceae; genus Nuphar; species Nuphar pumila. Next base: position 28,839,016 of record NC_143262.1, on the reverse strand, counting down.
GAAAATCACTTTAAAAATGGGTTAAAATCAATAACTGAAATTCAAGATTTTTGAAAATAGGGTCTCAAGCGAACTGGAACTCTGAGGTAGAGTCCTGAACTCTTAGGACTCTGAGATTTTGAAATTTAAAAAGCCAAATGAAATAGTCTTTGAAAGTTTTCATCAAAATTTGGTAAAACAAGTTGAAAAATACAGTCAGGGTTAGAATCCTAACTCAACCGAACTCTAAAATAGAGTACTGAACTAACTGGACTCTGTAAAATGACCTAAATTTTGAAAACAAACGGAAAGGATTGAAAATGGAAGTAAAACAGACTCTAGAACAGACTCCTGACTGGACTAAGACTCTGGGACAGAGTATTGATCAGACTAAAACTCTAGAATTTTGAGAAATTTGGATAAATAACGAAATCCAGAAGCGACACCACCTAAATGGGTCTCATCTGAGAATTGGAATCAGTTGAGATTTGAATTTGAAGTGAATCCAGATTGTTTTCTAGAAAACATTTCGAAATACAAGGTCCTGGGGTTGAAAAATGATAGAATATTGAATAAAACCCAGGTTTTAAAATTGATTTTTTAAAAGAAGAGCTCTAAAACTCAAATCTAGATTGAATATTTTGAAAACAGGAGTGCTGGATCTCGAAAATGAGATGTAATGACATGCAATGCTATGCAATGCAATGAAATGATATGCTGGATTCATGCAATGAGAAGCAATGACACATGAAATGGATGAATACTGAATGAGGAGGAAAATTTGGGGTGTTTACAGTAACTTTATTCAAGTGTCATTGGTTTGATCCCACAACAACAAGAGTCAACAATGCTTCAGGCATTGTGGAGGTGAATCATAAATCAAGGTTTGGAACATATGAACCATTCATATTAGCATTGCAAGCTCAACAAGTTTACTATACTTCATATCCGAATACAAGGAAGTCAGATAGAAATGAATGGTGGGCGGTTTGCAAGGTGAAGTCTAAACTATACCCCGAGTATGATCAGTTACAGGAAGACAATATTGTTGAAGAGGGTGATTACTATCAATCAGATGATATGTATGACTTCTCTTATAGTCACGATATCACACATTGTCTTCATGTCACATCTTTATTGTCCGATGGCACATGTATAAAAGAATGTGATCCAAATTATATACCAAGTAGATGAGCGTCTAATGAAGAAGAAGATGAAGATGAGGAGGAGGAAGAAGAAGAATATGAAAGTTAAACAAGTGATGAGGAAGTATATTCGAGCTAATAAAATACATCTTGTAATACATACCATATCACTTTCTCATATGCTCTTATTTTTGTAGTTCAGAGACCATGCTAGTCATGGTTGTAGTTAACGAGATATTGGAGTGTATTTATTGTAGGTACATGTTTGACATTGTTGTGATATGAATGATTTGAATGTATTGCCATGTTTGATGTGACTGTATCCATGCTTGCATGAAGTTATTTTTTATTTGATTATATATCCATGTTCATGGAATTGCATATCATGTTACATTTCATGCATACTTAGCATATACATGCACGGTTCATGCATAATTATAAAACTGATTCATGTAGGACCTTTAAATCTTTACATTTCATGCATATGTCATGTTCATACTAAGATCAAGAGTTATGTAACTGATCTAAATAACATTTTTATTTGTTAGAATATGGTTTGTGGAGGTCACAATGGTCGATGACCAAATAGAGGCCGTTGGACAACATTAGGTAGATGTCTTTGTGTTATATTTAAATATAGACATTCATTATGTTTTTGCTTATATGTTGATATAAAAATTGTTACTTGTTAATCGTCTTTATAGGATTCCAGCTCAGTGATTGCCTGTCTCAACCTTCATCTTCACGTAATGCTTTGATAGGTATATCATTTAAATATTTGTATACTTGATTAGTTTAAATGTGCATTGTGTGAATTTCTAACTCATTGTTCTGTAGATGATGTTTCGCCTGCACATTACCCACCTACACCAGCTACTCATACACATCACGAGACAATGCCGGATGCAGGGTCTTCTCAGTCTGACACACGATGACTCAATCAAATAGTGTATATCGATAGTCGATTGTAAATGTGTACTAATTCATGTACAACGCGAGATTCGATCTACAAGAAGTAATACAAGAAATTAGGAAGTCATTAGTTCAGCATCTTTCAGGACCGATCACTCAATGGAAAGAGTACTCAAAAGAGGTGTTGGACAGATTATGGTCTTTATTCATGGTATACAATCGTTTATCACAGCTAATATGTTTCATATTTAATTTTTTATTATAGTCATGTGTACTAACTTTCTGAAATTATTTATAGGCTTTGAATCGCTTCGCGACTGCGAAGGAAAAGCAGAACGCAAGGCTAGTATGACAGAAGGTGGTTGTCAATCGATTTGCCGACATACTCCACAATATGAAGACTGTAACAATAAAGGCAACTGGTGAGATAGATGATCCACTGCAGTGGAAGGGTCATGACCCTTCTACTATCAGGTCTGATTACTAGGATGCAATGTGCGACAAATGAGCGAGCTATGAATTTCAAAACCGCTCAGCAAAGGCTGCATAAAACCGAACGAAGATGCCCGATGTCCATCTACACACAGGTGAATCTAGGACTTTTGAGAGCCACCAAAAGAAAATGGTAACTCATCAATATATATATTGTCAAATTTATAAGTATTTTTGCATACTTATAAATTTCTATGGCTGTTATATTGGCAAAGAATTTCAGATAGTCTTGCAACTGGATCTTGCATGGTCGTACTTGGATTGGCCTCTGCCTCCATGTATTTCTGTTAATTTCTCAGGTCTGGCCTAGATTTGGGTCAGATCCATCCTATATTTCGTGATGTGTCAATAAGGCTATCGATGGTATGGAAAATCTGACCCAGTCTGATCTGAAACAAACTGACCCGGATCACAGTCAGTTTTGTAATTGAAACCCTAGAAATAGTACCAAACCCACGACCTGTTCGCTTTGTTTTGTCCACAACGAGTTTGTAATTGGATCTCCAAACCTTGATCCAAGTACAAAGAGCATGATCAAAGCTGCTAGCTTAGAAAAGCGCTTGTTGCGGTTCATTAAATAAACTTGCTTTATTTCTTCTCAAAAAAATAAACTTGCATTTAGCTTGATATACCAGCACAAAGCCATAGTTTGAATGTAGAGATGGGTAGACTTTCCTGACCCGGTTTGATTCCAGCCAGTCTTACACTCAACTATATATGCAATCTAGCTTAAACAGTATGGGTCACAGGTTTCGATCCAACTTGCTATCAGCCCCATGGTTGTTTGGGATACAAAACTTAGAAATGGAGACAATTATGAAAGGAAACAAGAAAGATTAGTTGTGCAGCCGATAGTCAAGAAAGACGTGCAAATCAACACTGAGATCAGGATGTATATAATCGTACGACCCTAAGTCCCCCTTATGAGAGAAAGTATAATTCTTTAAAGTATGAAAGATATAGACTAATGAAACTTCCAAGCAATTATTTGCTCCAAGCTAAATGCCAACTTGTATGCGTGGATCAGTTATGGTCATATCATATATGACGTTATATTCCATCACCACCACACATCTCAAGCTTGATGCAGGTGTGCGCAGCCCCCATTTTCTCACATATCACATGGCTCCCAAATGAGATGTTCGGTGGGGATTCAATATAACTGAAGATTGGTTATATGAAAGCTCATAATCTCTGAGACCCACCACTACCAGAATCTTGCTTGGCTATATGATAAATGGCCGTGCAAGATACGGTTGTAAAAAAGGCTAGCTAGATAACCTATTACAGTGGGTAGAAGTAGACGACCGTGCAAGTTACTAATTATTTTAGTAATTTATTGCATTAGCCATGAGTTCTTTAGCATTAGTAATTGTTTAGGTAGTTCCAGCCTTAGCTTATTTTAATTATTTCAAGCAATTCATTAGATGCAAACTTTAGTTGGTTATTTCAGAGTTTGATTTATTCGTTGAGGTGATTGAAGTTGTTTTAATTAGTTAGGTTGTTTTGCTATTTTATCTTTTAGTGTTAGTTGTTACATGAGTTGATTCATAGGTAGTTCTTGTTTTAGTTTGTTTAATTCTTGTTTTTGCTGAATTTTTTTTAGTCATTAGTTAGTAAATTTTTGTTTAGATCTATTTGTACTGCTTCATTTTGTTTTCGTGTTTTGCAGGGAAGTGTTAGAACGTTCTGTAGAGCCCTTTTCGTACCCTCAAAGTACCCTTTGAGGCCCCTTCAAGCCCTCAGAAGTGCCCTCAGAGGGACCACAAAGTAATATGCAAATAAGAAAAGCAAAAGAAGGGGGCTACTAAAAACTCAAGCACTGAAGACTTTTTCCTTGATTCTTAGATTAAGTTTTCATTTTTTTTATTGTAATAAGGCTGTTAATTATTGTTTAAAGTTATCCACAGAGGGCTGCACTATTTCTTTATTAACTCGATTAATTAAAGTTTTTTCTTTGGCAATAAAGCATAGTTTAGCTTGTGTGTTTGAATACAAGTATTTTCCGTTCCCTGAGTTTGACCCGGACTCCACCACTCGTGCGAGCCAGTTTTTATATTTTTGGTGTCTGGCTTTCACTTGATTTTGATTAAAAATATTGTTTTAAAAGGGGTTTTCTAAAACTTATACCAAATTTTTGGCACTGTTGCCGAGAAATGATCATATATATATGGTTAGGAGATAATTGGAGGAGAAGCTAAGAAGGAGATGGCTGAATCGACCAAGAAAAGGAAGGAGGGGGAGAGAGATAGATGACTAAGAGATAATTGGAGTATGGTTAGGATTTGGGAAATCCTTAACAAGTTGTTAAAGCCAAATCTCTAGCCAATTGGTCTAGATCCAATATTCTTCGTGAGAACCCAATTGGTTACAAGCGTAAGATGAATATAAGTGAGAAGCATGGCCTATTTGAAGTCCTTAATGGTTCTAAAAGACCATGTTACCCCTCTAACAACCCAATCCATTACATTCCCAAAATACCCTTGCCCAATTACATTCAAGTCCCTTACATCTCATCCCAATGCCCAACCTACCCATTGGACCCACTTATGCACTACCGAATCCCATATAGAGTCTCGACTCAGCTAGGTTGGTATCAACTCCCCCAATCTTAAGGCAAGTATAGAGGTGACATATGTATGTACCAAGGTAATGAGTGAAATAGAGTGGATGGCTTTTTGGTCCTCCCATATCCCAAATTTAGAGTGTTTGTTGAGTTAATTGTAACCATGAAAAAGATTGGCCCTTTATAATTTAGAAACATGATTGGATTTTACACTGAGGAAAACAATTTTATAGTAGTTCAGTCAACATGACCTAAGTCTACTGTGGGGTCTCTCTCTTTCTCTCTCTCTTTCTCTCTCTCTTTTGGTCTTCACACCTTTGAGAGAGGGTCTCTCTTTTTGTTTATGATCCCAAGGAATACACATTTTGGGGGTCTCCGACTGATTTGGGAGTGTCAGTTATAATCAAACTCCTTTTTGATACATGTTTTGTGTTTATAAGATTCCTTCTTTACTTCATTCTCTTTGATTATAAGGAATCCTTGTTTGAAACAACCACCCACATGAGAGAGCTGGTTGAGATTCTTGATTTCAATATTTGGATCCACATACATATTTGCTTCAACATGTGGATATGCTTGTAGGAGATCCAGTAAAAGACAACTTGGTTGTAGATCATGTATGAATTATAGATCTGGATCTTCTTTCACACACACCCTTAAGCTAATCTCTCTAAGATTCAGCTTGTTTCTAAAATATTGGAATTTTGGACCAGGTAGGGCTTTGTAAGAATGTCTGCTAATTGATTCTTGGATGGGATGAACTGAACTTCAACTTCAACATGAGCCACCTTTTCTCTAACAAAGTGAAAATAGTTTTCTATATGTTTTGTTTTGGCATGAAACACAGGATTGACTCTTAAATATATAGCTCTCAAATTGTCACATCAAAAGTATTGGCACCTAAGGATACTTGGAACCCAAATCTTCTAAAAGTTGCTTATGCTACATTAATTCTGAAACTACTCATGCAATGTCCTTGTATTCTGCTTATGTACTTGACTGAGCAAATATGTAGTTCTTGAAAGATCTCTATGGCAGTAGATTGGGTTTCACATTCATGTGGTACCCTCCAATCGACTTTTAATAATCTGAGCAGCTTTCCCAGTCAACATCAAAGAATCTAGCAAGCCTGAGATTATTGGACCGACTAGTGTGTAATCCATAATTGAGAGTTCTTTTGAGACATCACATGACTTGCTTGACATGGGTCCAATGGCCCTGTGTAGTCTCATGCATAAACTAACATGCCTTGTTTAAGTCAAAAGCTATGTCTAGGTGTAAAACTCGTGAATAAAAAATAATAATAAAATAAAATATTTTGGATCCATGTTGGATCCGATCAGATCCAACCCAGATCTGGGTCCACACAGTTGTGCCCCCCCCCCTTTCTTTTTAACGCAACACCCGGACCCCCTTCATCTTCTCTCTCCTCCTCCTGACTTGTCGCCGAGCCATAAGGCGAGCTCATTGAGGCCAGGGTCGAGCTGTCGCCTGAGCCAAGCTCACACCCGACAGCCTCACCAGCCTATCTTTCGTCCTTGCCCCCTGCCGTCTCTCCCTGAGTCACCTTACTAAGCTAAGCTCGGTTTGAACCGAGCCGAACATGGTTCTCTCAGCTGGAGGACCGAGCTTAGGGTTTGGGTGCCAGACCTGGCTCTGCCTAGTAGTCGAGCCCTCTCCATAGCACCCGTCTAGTAGTCGGCCTATTAGTGCAAGGGATTGATACTTATGGGAATGGAAGCCTGATCACCCGTCTAGTCGCCAAGCCCCCCTCCACGGCACCAAACCCCTTGGGGCTGTTGGTGATGTAATTCGCCACAGTTGAAAACCGATGGCTGATAACATTTGTGTGATGCACTAATTGATAGTGGTGGACTAGAAATCTTTTGCCACTCATTTAATGAAAGTCAGGCACTCAATGATGAAATTTGTGTGCTTGCATTTGAGAAAGTAGTGTACATTGACTCGCTATATCGTTTTTTGTTCACACTTTAGAATAAACTTCATATTATCACTGCCTCTCCAAAAAAAAAAAATCTTGTCAGAATATCCTTCAAATTAGAAAGAAAAAGTTCACATCTGGAGTTAGGAAGAAAAAATTAAGGAAATTCTGCAGAAAACTGTGAAAAGGTAGACAATTTTATTCAACTCGCATAAACTCTCACTTTCCTTTTGTCCAAGTCCAAATAAATATATCAGTATGTTTTGAAAACCATGGGGCAATTGAATTACCATGTAGTGCATATCAGGCCCATCATCAACTACGATAAGAGCTCCTCCTCCAGATGCCTCAACAGAAACTATATCCACCTTGCCACCAACATGTGTACGTAACAACGCACCATCTATCAAATTGCTCAGTGCCTGTCTTAGAGCAGCTTCCTCGACTGCAGCTTCCAGTGGAACAGAGAATTGCTTTGACTTTAAGTGATCGCTGCTGCTTGTGAGCCAAAGGCTGTGCAGCCCCCCACTAACTTTGCCAATATATTAGACATATTGCATGGTCTACCTGAGAGTATTCTGTGCTACAGATATGCCCCAAAGGGGTTTGGCGTAGTGCGGGATGGGGCCTAGGCCGCTAGACGGGCGGTTTAGGTTCAAATCTCACTGGCGCCAATCCCCTGCGCAAGCTGGCTCTCTGGAGGTGAGGGGTAAGCCACGGTTTTATGCCGCTGGAGAAGCCACCGTAGGTTGGCAAGCTTAGTCCAGTGCGGCTAGGTCTCTTACTCCGGGGTGGTTTCTACGTCCTTATGAAAAACTATAAAAAGATATAAAGAAGATTTTACAGAAAACTTTTGAGACAGCAGCAAAATATATTTTTTTAAATAAGTTATACATCGACCGGGTCCGGATACTTGATTATGGAATATGGATCCAAGAAACAAATACTAAGTCAGATCCTTCTTGTTCCCAATATTTCTATGGCTGTTATATTGGCAAAGAATTTCAGATAGTGTTGCAACTGGATCTTACATGGTTGTACTTGGATTGGCCTCTGCCTCCATGTATTGCTGTTAATTTCTCAGGTCTGGCCTAGATTTGGGTCAGATCCATCCTATATTCCGTGATGTGTCAATAAGGCTATCGATGGTATGGAAAATCTGACCCAGTCTGATCTGAAACAAACTGACCCGGATCACAGTCAGTTTTGTAGTTGGAACCCTAGAAATAGTACCAAACCCACCACCTGTCCGCTTTGTTTTGTCCACAACGAGTTTGTAATTGGATCCCCAGACCTTGATCCAAGCAGATCCAAGTACAAAGAGCATGACCAAAGCTGCTAGCTTAGAAAAGAGCTTGTTGCGGTTCATTAAATAAACTTGCATTATTTCTTCTCAAAAAAATAAAACTTGCATTCAGCTTGATATACCAACACAAAGCCATAGTTTGAATGCAGATATGGGTAGACTTTCCTGACCCGGTTTGATTCCATCCAGTCTTACACTCAACTATATATGCAATCTAGCTTAAACAGTGTGGGTCACAGGTTTGGATCCAACTTGCTATCAGCCCCATGGTTGTTTGGGATACAAAACTTAGAAATGGAGACAATTATGAAAGGAAACAAGAAAGATTCATGACAAATTTGTCTTATCCAAGTCTGATCATCGACTTTCTCGATATTTATATTTCAAACAAATTTTTTTTTTTTTAAATTTTGTGATGGATATCCGTCGCTAATATTTGGTTTTGTGACGAAATATAATCCGTCGCTAAAGTAGCGACGGATATGTATCTGTCGCAAAACCAAATCCGTGCTTATTTAGCGACGGATTATGTTCGTCGCTAATCCATCATTAATTAGTGATGAATTAATGACAAATCAGTTCTGTCGCTAATTAGCGACTAAGAATATGCGACAAACGCTATCCATTGCGAATTCATCGCCAATCCGTCGCTAAACATCATCAGCGATGGATTTGCAACGGTCGCTAGTATGCATTTTTCTTGTAGTGGGTCACAGGTTACGGTCCAACTTGCTATCAGCCCCATGGTTGTTTGGGATACAAAACTTAGAAATGGAGACAATTATGAAAGGAAACAAGAAAGATTAGTTATGCAGGCGGTAGCCAAGAAAGACGTGCAAATCAACACTGAGATCAGGATGTATATAATCGTACGATCCTAAGTCCCCCTTACGAGACAAAGTATAATTCTTTAAAGTATGAAAGATATAGATTAGTGAAACTTCCAAGCAATTATTTGCTCCAAGCTAAATGCCAACTTGTATGCGTGGATCAGTTATGGTCATATCATATATATGACGTTATATTCCATCACCACCACACATCTCAAGCTTGATGCAGGTGTGCGCAGACCTCATTTTCTCACATATCACATGGCCCCCAAATGAGATGTTCGGTGGGGATTCAATATAACTGAAGATTGTTTATATGAAAGCTCGTAATCTATGAGACCCACCACTTCCAGAATCTTGCTTGGCTATATGATAAATGGCCGTGCAAGATACGGCAGTAAAAAAGGCTAGCATGATAACTATTACAGTGGGTAGACGTAGACGACCTTGGTTCAAACTTAGTCCAAGTCTCAGTCAATAAAGTAAAAAAAAAAACCAATGTATTCCACAAACCATCGGAAAATGATCATTTCAATAGATGTAGGGTTTTTAAGACACCAATCAGTTGGCAGAGCCCACTTTAGCTTGCTGTAGGCCCCATTGAATTCTGAAGTGTAATCGACGGTCTGGACCAGAGGGATGATTTGAGGGCTCGAGTGAGATCCCGATCTCTCTATAAAGAGGAGCTGTCAGGCTTCCTCACATGCACATTCTATCTGCATGCAACACATTAATCTCTTTAGTGCAATTATGGATGCCTCTCCCTTCGCTCATCTTGCTTCAATAGTTTCGATTATCTGGTGGCCAGAAGCATGGCTGGCCATTCTAAGTTTCATCTGCATTCTCAGCTACCGAAGACAAAGGCATGCACCACTCATAAGCTGGCCCATTGTGGGAATGCTTCCTAGTGTTCTCATGAACATCCATGGCTTTTACGATTGGATCACAGGTCGACTCGCCGTGGCTGGTGGGACGATTTGTTTCGAAGGCCCTGTATTCTATGGCATGAAAGTCGTAGCGACTTGCGACCCGAGAAACATAGAGTACGTCCTCAAGACCAAGTTCGAGAATTTCCCAAAAGGCGAAGATTTTCGCGAAATATTTCACGATCTGTTTGGCGACGGGCTCGCAAACTCGGATGGTGAATCGTGGAAGCTCCAAAGAAGAGTGGCTCACAGCCATATCCATTCTAAGGACTTCCGGCTGTTCTCTTCGAAGATCACACAAGACATAGTCAAGACCCAGCTTGTGCCGGTGCTCAAGCACTGGGCACGTCTTGGCTCGGTCTTGGACCTTCAAAACGTGTTCGTGAGGTTCACCTTTGACGCCACATGGACAGCAGTCTTCGGTGCAAGCCCCGAATGCCTGTGTCTCAACTTCCCCAGAGCCCCCTGCTCAGAGGCCATTGATGCCATCACGGAGGCAATCTTCTATAGGCACATAGTCCCTAACTTCGTGTGGCGACTTCTTCGCTACTTCAACCTTGGCAAAGAAAAGCAAGTCAATGATGCAAAGGCAGTGTTGAACGAGGCAGCGTCACAAAAAGTTGCCATGAAGAAGGTGGCTCCCACTAGCGATGATCTATTGTCCAAGTATGTTGGCATGTTTGATGATGACGCCTTTCTGAGGGACTCTACTATTAACTTTCTGCTGGCTGCTAGAGACACTTCGGCTGCTACACTGACATGGTTCATCTGGTTGGTTTCTAAGCATCCCCATGTGGAAGCCAAGATCTTGGAGGAGTTGACGGCAATCATTGAGAGAAAAGATACAGAGAGAACATCATCTCCACCACCAGCATTTAGCAGTGAGGATTTGCAGAAGATGGTCTACCTTCATGCATGCCTATGTGAAACACTAAGGCTTTACCCTTCTGTGCCTATCAACAACAGAAGTGTGCTGGCAGAAGATAAGCTGCCTGATGGCACTGCTTTGAAACCAGGAATGAAGGTTTTCTTCATTCCATACTCTGCAGGGAGGATGAAGTGGGCATGGGGAGAAGATTGCTTGGAATTCAAACCGGAGAGATGGATAGACGGCGAAGGAAAATTGAAGCATGAGGTCGATGGGTCGAGGTTTGCAGCCTTTAATGGAGGACCTAGAACCTGTGTGGGCAAAGATATGGCATTCGTTCAGATGAAGTATGCAGCGGCTGAAGTGCTTTTGAATTTCGAGGTTAAGGTCGTGGAAGGCCATCAGGTTTCTCCCAAGGCCTCAGTCATCATGTTCATGAAGAATGGATTGCCAGTTACACTGAAGGAAAGGCTTCCTTAGAAAACAACATGTATAAATAAATAAATAACCCGCCCCGCCGTGATCGAGTCCGCCTTATAATCGTCGCATTTATTTCACTTCCAGAGTTTACCACCTTGCTAGGGTGTGACCGCTGTAGTTTGTTCCAAGTTGGTTCCTTTTCATAGAAAATAAATAAATAAATCTCTCTCTCTATTTATATACCATACAGTGGTACACTCATGTTTACAGATCTAACCATAAAATGATAAATCTAGCATAGTTTATTTACTAAGATTTCATTTTTGAGATGGTGAAAATCAATGGCTCACAATTCATGAAAATAAGGGTTGTTTAAAAATTATATAAAACGTTGTATTTGAGCCAACTTTAATACATAAAAATAATAAATAAAATATGCTAAGCATATCAAATGGTTAGGTGTTTCTTTTAGAGTCTATATCTATGTAAATCAAGCATGTGACACCATAAGCAATGGTGGTACAATACCACCATAGAAGCGCCCTCTCTCTCTTGCAGGAAAAATAATCAGAATTTTATAAATCAGAGAATTGATACATAGAGAATGACGAGGTGTCACTCACATGCACTTTACACAAACTGAAAATTTAAGCATAAAAGATTCATTGGATTGAGGTCATATGAAGCCGATCCTTCGCCGAAGCTTCCACAATGCCACATTAGCTATTACGTTGCTTGGGAGCTCGCTGCCCAGACGACGTCTAACATTGCACTGCTACGAGATTTCTTGGCAAGTGAGAAGCACAAAGCATCCCCAAGTGAACTCGATCTTAGCACTTCTTGGCCGAATGAAGGTAGCCAAAAGAACCTCCCTAAGATAAAGCTTCTTTTCCCAAAAAACTACAAGACAATTTGCTACACTTTTGAGCATATTGACAATTCCAAAATAAGTAGTCTGCACCCCCTTCTTCTCTTTTACACATGATACATTGACTAGGGAGGCTGAACCCTTTTCTTTTCATACTTGGTCCATGAGCAATTTGTCATGAAGAAGTAACCAGCCCATAGTGATGCCTCTAATAGGAAAAGAATTATGCCATAAAGCTTCTACCGGAAGCCATTGTGCCATTGGATTGCCAAGAGAGCGATAGCAAGAAGAAGTGAAGAAAACACCATTAAGAGAATGTTTCCACAAACACAAATCAATGGAATAGTTGAGTTTAAGTGGAACCAACATATTCATAACACACAACCATTCCACAAAAACAAATGGTGATGGGTTTCTTCTAAGTTGAACTTCCCAACCACACAATTGGTCTCAATAAGAACATACCATCTTCTCCTTCCCTTTTGCAATCCAATATAAGTAAAAAGGTCCTTTAGGCACCCGTCCCCACACCATTCATCTTTCCAAAACCTAGTTTTGCACCCATTTTCAACCTCAACACCAAGGGATTCAAGAAGGGTTGGCAATAGCTTTACCCAACCCTTCCAAATCTCGAATTCCCCCCATCCATTTTAATCCCCCATCCCATTCCCACGACCATCCCTTCAAACCATATTTGTGCTTGATAAGCACCACCCATGTTTTATTCTCCTTAAGAAGTAACCATAACCATTTAAGCAAAAGAGACTTGTTCCATCTGTCAACTTCTTTAATACCCAACCCACCTTCTTCTTTGGATCGAGAGATTAGTTCCCAAGTTGCCAAATGCATTTTTCCCTTTTGAGCTTTTCTAGACCAAAGAAAAATGTGAAGAGAACGATTGATCTTTCTTCTAGTCTTTTGAAGAATAGAAAAGAATTGAAGAAAGTACAATAAGAAAGATGAGAGAACATACTTTACAAGTGTTATCCTTCCCGCAAAAGATAAAATTAGTCCAGCCCAAGCACTAATTTTTTCCACAACCTTTTCTTATATCACCTTTCAATAGTTATCCCAAGCGACACCAAGATGTAGAGGAAGACCAAGATACTTTATGAGGAGGTCACCAATTGGACATCCAAATAACGTGGAAACAAACTTATCCACTGGATCCGATGCCCCAAATGAAATGAAGAAAGTTTTGAGCCCATTGATGGAGAGGCCCAACAACTAAAAAAATACTCTCAATAGGGTCCACAACCGAGCAATATTTTGTTGACAAGCATGAGCAAAGATTAAAATATTATGAAAAAAAGGATATGTGAAAATTTAGGGCAGCCTGGCTTGTCCACACTCATGAAAATATCACTTGAAGTAGCCGAGACAAGCATAGAAGATTTTACCTCTATAACATTCAAAAGAAGAAGGGGGGATAGGTGGTCACCTTGACACAACCTCCTACTTAAGTTAAAGAACGCACCTAGCTTGCCATTATCACAAATTGTCATAGAGGATATATAGAAAATCTCTTCTCATCTCTTCTTACATCCAACATTCCTTCACAAATTCAAACAATGAAAACATGAGGTAACAAAGATGCAAGATGGAGTAATCAGAAGGAAGACATATCATGCTTTCATTAATGGTACCTTTCGGTTTAAACCTGTAATATCGCGTATTTTAGTACTTAATCATTTTATAATTTTGACAAAAAATTGGCTGTCTGGGAGAAAAATTGTTTGAGGCTTGATTTTTATACTGAAGTCTTTGAGTTTGGGCTTGACCCACATCTCATCGACAAGGTCGAGGCGAGCCAAATGAAACATGAGAAAGAATTTTAATTTCGACCTTTAAATTCAAGCAAAATTCGAGCGAAATTTAGGTTATTTTCAGACAAAATTCAAAATTTGGTATTTGTGTGATATATCATTGGATGCGTCTCAGAATTCTAAGAACAATGATATTTTAATTTTCTGAATTCGAGTCCCGATTGGCCCGAAAATCATGTTTTTATGAAAATTTAGTAGTTTATCGAAATGGATCCGAAGTTGGATTAGATTGGATCCAAGGCCTAGGATCCAATTTTTTTTGGATTTGGGTTCTATTTAGGTCCTACTTAAATCTGAATCGGATCCAGGTCTTCATCTATTTTTGTTTTGGGTATGGGTTTGGATCTTGAATTTGGATCTGGATCTAAATCCAAGCCCAATGTTTATCCAACTTTAAATTTAGTATAAAGCCTTAATTTGAGTTTTATTATAGTTAAGAAGCCTTTAGGGTTAATTTGGTTATTTTTGGAAGTTTTTAGATAATTTTTATTAATTAATATTAAAAAATTAATTAATTAATTAATATTAATTCTAAGTTTCTATTTTTGGGCTGAGTAGGACTTCTTAAAAGAGTCCTTACTCTTGCTTATGAGTGGTTAAGAAAGAGTTTTAAAAGTTTTATAAAGTTAGAAAAACTACCAAATGTAGAAAAGTCAACATTTGGTAGAGTTTAAAAGAATTAGGAAACAAAAGAGAGAGGGAGTTCCACTTTTTCGGAACTCTTAGAGGAGAACTGGAGAAATAGGGGGGTGGGGAAGGTGACCCCCTCTCCCACCCATTACTTAAAAAAAAAAAGAGAGAGAAAAAAAAAGAGAAAGAGAAAGAGGGAAAAGAGAGAGGGAGAGAGAGAGAGAGAGAGAGAGAGAGAGGAGGAAGAGGAAGAGGGTTCCTCTTCTCCAACAGCCCTTGTTCCTCCATCATTCTTCTCTATTTTTTGATATTTATCAAAGGTATAGGTCTCTTCTTTTGACTTAAGTGAAAAATTGAATACTGATTCGATTCTCATGCTTACCATGACCTAAATCCATGGTTAATGAGTGAATCTATGTGTTTACTCAAGTATACATGAATGAGGATCCATAAGCAATGGTGGTACAATACCACCATAGAAGCGCCCTCTCTCTTGCCGGAAAAATAATCAGAATTTTATAAATCAGAGAATAGATACATAGAGAATGACGAGGTGTCACTCACATGCACTTTACACAAACTGAAAATTTAAGCATAAAAGATTCATTGGATTGAGGTCATATGAAGCCGATCCTTCGCCGAAGCTTCCACAATGCCACATTAGCTATTATGTTGCTTGGGAGCTCGCTGCCCAGACGACGTCTAACATTGCACTGCTACGAGATTTCTTGCCAAGTGAGAAGCACAAAGCATCCCCAAGTGAACTCGATCTTAGCGCTTCTTGGCCGAATGAAGGTAGCCAAAAGAACCTCCCTAAGATAAAGCTTCTTTTCCCAAAAAACTACAAGACAATTTGCTACACTTTTGAGCATGTTGACAATTCCAAAATAAGTAGTCTGCACTCCCTTCTTCTCTTTTATACATGATACATTGACTAAGGAGGCTGAACCCTTTTCTTTTCATACTTGGTCCATGAGCAATTTGTCATGAAGAAGTAACCAGCCCATAGTGATGCCTCTAATAGGAAAAGAATTATGCCATAAAGCTTCTACCGGAAGCCATTGTGCCATTGGATTGCCAAGAGAGCGATAGCAAGAAGAAGTGAAGAAAACACCATTAAGAGAATGTTTCCACAAACACAAATCAATGGAATAGTTGAGTTTAAGTGGAACCAACATATTCATAACACACAACCATTCCACAAAAACAAATGGTGATGGGTTTCTTCTAAGTTGAACTTCCCAACCACATAATTGGTCTCAATAAGAACATACCATCTTCTCCTTCCCTTTTGCAATCCAATATAAGTAAAAAGGTCCTTTAGGCACCCGTCCCCACACCATTCATCTTTCCAAAACCTAGTTTTGCACCCATTTTCAACCTCAACACCAAGGGATTCAAGAAGGGTTGGCAATAGCTTTACCCAACCCTTCCAAATCTTGAATTCCCCCCGTACATTTTAATCCCCCATCCCATTCCCACGGCCATCCCTTCAAACCATATTTGTGCTTGATAAGCACCACCCATGTTTTATTCTCCTTAAGAAGTAACCATAACCATTTAAGCAAAAGAGACTTGTTTCATCTATCAACTTCTTTAATACCCAACCCACCTTCTTCCTTGGATAGAGAGATTAGTTCCCAAGTTGCCAAATGCATTTTTCCCTTTTGAGCTTTTCCGGACCAAAGAAAAATTTGAAGAGAACGATTGATCCTTCTTCTAGTTTTTTGAGGAATAGAAAAGAATTGAAGAAAGTACAATAAGAAAGATGAGAGAACATACTTTACAAGTGTTATCCTTTCCGCAAAAGATAAAATTAGTCTAGCCCAAGCACTGATTTTTGCCACAACCTTTTCTTCTATCACCTTTCAATAGTTATCCCAGGAGACACCAAGATGTAGAGGAAGACCAAGATACTTTACGGGGAGGCCACCATATGAACATCCAAATAATATGAAAACAAACTTATCCACCGAATTCGATGTCCCAAATGAAATGAAGCAAGTTTTGAGCCCATTGATGGAGAGGCCCGACAACTCAAAAAATACTCTCAATAGGGTCCACAATTGAGCAATATTTTGTTGACAAGTATGGCCAAAGATTAAAATATCATGGCAAAAAGGATATGTGAAAATTTAGGGCAGCCCGGCATGTCCACACCCATGAAAATATCACTTGAAGTAGCCGAGACAAGCATAGAAGATAAAGCCTCCATAACATGCAAAAAAGGAAGGGGGAATAGGAGGTCGCCTTGACACATCCCCCTACTTAAGTTAAAGAACGCACCTTGCTTGCCATTATCACAAATTATCGTAGAGGATATATAGAGAAGCTCTTTGATCCAAGTGCACCATAAGCCATCAAAATTTATACGCTCCAAGCAAGCAAGAATAAAGTCCCACCGTACCGAATCAAATGCTCTGGAAAGGTCCAACTTAAGCAAAAAAGGTTTGGCATGTGAAAAATGGATAGAGTGAATGGCTTTGTTGTCAAGGATGAATCCTTCATGCAACCTTTTCCCAAAAATGAATGCATATTGATTTTGTGAATCAATTTTATATAAAACACCTTGAAGTCTAGAAGCCAATAGCTTGGAGATCATTTTATAAAGGACTCCACTAAGAGCGATTGGCCAAAAATTATCAAAAGAGTTCCTTGACCCGTCCTTGGGAATAAAAACCGTGAGGGATCTTCCAAAGGCCCTTGGGATGAATGCATTGGTATAAAATTCTTGAAAGTGATTGTATAAATCTTCCTTATAAACATCCCAAATGCTATGAAATGATTCAATTGGAAAATGATCCAGACCCGAAGCTTTCCCGTTAGGCATAGACCATACCACTTGCCTAATCTCATTTGATTGGAAAGGTCTCGTGATGATCATTTTTTGTAGGTCATCTATAGCTTGGCACTTCATTCTACTTATGCAAGGCATATCTCTATAAACACAATGATATATTTGAAAGGATATTTAACATATCACTATGAACTTACACATCATCATGCTTAATGAAGAAAATATGATTAATTTGATGCTTAGAAGCAAAAGCATGGAAGTACCTTGTGTTTATTAGGCAAGCTACTAACCGTCCACCTGATAAAGATAGTAACAAACCTAATAAAGATGGTAACAAACTTCATTTTGTAAATAAAATCACAAAATGTCAAGAATCTACAGATAATGTCAAGATAGAAATAGATCCACAAAATCAGGATCAAGATTTACTTCTATCATCTGCAACTCTACATAAATAGGCATGTAAGCCTAACCATGACAGTGAAGAAAAATAATTAACTTGGCTTGCACAGACCTGTGGATGTAGGTCCCTTTCATAGACCAAACCACATTAAGTTTTGTGCATGATCAAAGAGATAGAGGAGTGAATCTTGCATGTGTGTGCTCTGTTCATCTTTTTCATGGTATCATGAGTGAGGTAGATCGTATTGTCATTGAAGAGCCTTTGTTTCAAGTCACCATCTAGGAGCAGATCTATCGTGTGATTAAGTTGCATAAAGTTAATACCCGGTTCAAATCTATGTCTTTTGTTCTTTCTTCTACTCTAGTTCTAGAACTGCGTTGTTGCCATGGCAGACACTTCAAAGTCATCACCCAAGTCAGATGATCTCTTTTCTACTTCAGACTTTCATGCTCCTTCAAATCTGCAATATTTTCTTGCAATCAAACTTAGATTGAAAAACTATTTATTATGGGAGTCTCAATTCTTTCCTATACTATATTTGAATGATTTTATGGGTTTCATAAAAGGATAAAAACTTTGTCCTGTAAAATATATCAATGAGAATAATATCAATCCTAAGTTCTCAAATTGCACACGACAAGACCAACTACTTCTAAGTTGGATCCTGTCATCCTTGATAGAATCTGTCCACAACCAAGTTATTGGCTTAAAAACCTCTTGTGAGGTATGGAAGGCGTTGAAAGAGGCTTATGTGGCTCAATCTAGATAAAAAATCCTTCAATTAAAGACTCAACTCTAGGAACTAAAGAAAGGAGATAGGAGCATGGCAGATTTTTTTTAACATGCAAAACACATTTAACACCAACTATATGTGGCATTAAAACCCATATAAGAAGAAGACTTAGTTATGCATATTCTACGTGGGCTTTCAAATGAGTATCTTGCCTTTAGAACCTCCATAAGTACTCGTGTGGAACCCATGACATTAAATGAATTATACGGACTTCTGTTGGTCCAAGTGTCTCAGTTGGAACATACTTCAGGAAAAGGTAAAAAAAATCTTCTCTCCACTGCTAACATTGTTCAAAGTCAGCCCTATAAGAATGCATCTTATCAGAATTTCAACAAAGAAATAATTCCAATGGAGGATACAAAGGAAAAAATAAAAAAATTTATTGGAACAACAACAAGAACAAGTTCTTTCAAGGTAACAAAGTAGTCTGTCAAATATGCGATAAAACAGGCCATTCGGCCAAGCAGTGCAAACAGATTGCTCACCTACTTCAAGATCGAGAATCAGACCCTAAGGTTTTCTCTGTTGCTACAACAAGTTCAACCGAAGAGAATTGGTACCCGAACTCGGGTGCATCACATCATGTTACCAACAGCTTGAATAATCTTTCAATCCATACTCCATATCAAGGTAATGATGGGGTTCACATAGGTAATGGTTCTTATTTACCCCATTGCTCATATTGGTTCGTCTGTGTTGAAACATGACAATCATTGATTTTCTTTGAAGCAAATTTTACATGTTCCAAAAATGACAAAAAAATTGTTATCAGTTCAACGATTTGTTAAGGATAACAAAGTTAACTTTGAGTTCACGCCCTCTCATTGTTGTGTTAAGGATCCATTAACGAGGAAAGTGCCTCTTCAAGGATCGACTGAAGATAGGTTATACAAACTGCCTTGTTTACAGGTTTTTGAAGGAAAAAAAAAGTCAATATTGGAGAAAGACTTTCTATAGAGACCTGGCATCAATGGTTGGGACATCAAGCTCTTAAAGTAGTTCAAAATATTTTGTATAAGAATGAACTGCCATTCCTTGATGAAAACTTTTATGTTTGTGATGCTTGTCATAAAGGAAAAAATCATAAACTTCATTTTGGAAAGAGTCTGCATGACATTGATACTCCTCTTGAACAAATTTTTTCTGATGTGTGAGGGCCTGCCCCAGTCATGAACACAAATGGTTTTAAATATTATATGACATTTATTGATGCATATTCATGTTTCTCTTGGATTTATCTGCTTAAGAATAAGTCGGATGTATTGAATGTGTCCAAAAAATTTAAGTTGCATGTTGAAAATATTTTAAATACCAAGATTAAATATTTCCATAGTGATAGAGGGGGTGAATATCTTGACATGAAGATTTTTTTTGAATCTTGCAGAATTAGACATCGAATATCTTGCTCTCATACTCCATAGAAGAATGGAATAGCTGAGCGAAATCAACGGCATATAGTCGAGACAGGTTTAACAATGATGGCTCAGGCAGGTGTACCAAATAAACATTGGGCATATGCATTTCATGCTGCCACTTATTTGATCAACAAGTTACCCATTGGACCACTGGATGTTAAAAGTCTGTTTGAAATGTTATTTCAGCAAGTTTCTGATTATAATTTTCTATGTGTATATGGGTGCTTGTGTTATCCAAGTCTTCGAGCATACAAACCTCATAAACTTCCCCATAAATCCCAACGTTGCATTTTTTTGGGGTATGCCAATCAGAAAAAGGGTATTACTATCTTTCACTTGAGACAGGGAAGATCTTTATTTCAAGAGATGTTGTGTTTCATGAAAATGTGTTTCCCTTGCTTTAGAAAAACATAAGTCTGTCCTTTGAGAGTTCTTCTCTTGTCCCTATTGTTCCATTTTTTACCACACCATTTATTTTTGTTCCCCAATCCACCCTGTAATCTATTGCACTGACTTTACTGCCATTGCCTCTTGAGTATTCTTCTATACCTTCTACTCCAGACCCATTCACGAGATCATCTACATCCGTCAATAACTCTAGATTGGAAATAAATCTCATTGTAGATCTTAAAGATCCACCTTCGCCTTCACCCTCTCCACCTCCTCGAACTCACTCTATGGTCACCCGAACCCAAGACGACACCATTCGGCCCCATGTCTTCTATACCAAGTATCCCTTACCCATGGCCTTCTTAGCCTCTTGTCCAGATGACCTTGAACCCACGACCCTCAAGCACACTCTCCAAGATCTTCGCTGGTGCTCCGCTATACATGATGAACTTGCTGCCCTATCCCGCAACAACACATGGACTTTAGTTCCTTCAGTCCCCAACATGAACATTATTGGGAGCAAATGGATATACAAAGTCAAACAGTGGGTTGATGGATCTTTTGAATGCTATAAAGCTTTCCTTGTTACTAAAGGCTCCTCTCAACAGGAAGGAGTAGACTTCCTTGACACCTTTAGCCTTGTGTTAAACCCACCACGATCCACATTGTCCTCAGTAGTGTTGTGTCTTTTCACTTGCCAGATTGGCAACTTGATGTGAACAATGCCTTTTTTTACGGCCAGCTCACCGAGTCTGTTCATATAAGCCAACCTCCTGGGTTTACTGATCCTCACCAACCACATCATGTGTGTAAATTGTAGTGAGCATTATATGGCCTTAAACAGGCCCCACAACTATGGTAGTCCCATCTAAGCTCCTATCTACTTCATCTTGGATTTAAAGCATCGCACACAAATACATCATTATTTACTTTGGTCGCTACCTCACATGTGCTTTATGATTTGGTCTATGTCGATGATATTTTGATAACTTGCAATAGCCTACCTCGTCTCCAACAACTTATTCGGCACTTGGGTCAAGAGTTTTTCGTCAAAGATCTTCGAGATCTTCATTACTTCCTCAACATTAAAGATCAACATACTTTCACTAGATTATTTTTATCCCAGAGCAAATACAATGTTGATCTCCTTCTTCGCTGATCCATGTCTGCATGTAAGCCTATCTCTACTCCACTTAGCACCTCCACACAGTTACAAGATCTCAATGGTCAAAATATGGAAAATCCAACTATGTATAGAAGCATCATGGGAGTACTTCAGTATTTGACCTTGACACATCCTGATCTCTCGTTTGTTGTCAATCGAGTCTGTCAGTACATGCATCAATCCAAAGATAATCACTGGCATGCAGTTAAACGTATACTTTTGGTATGTCAAGGCTATTGTTACTCACGGGCTTCATTTCTCGCCCTCTCAAACTCTTGATCTCTTTACCTACTTTGATGTGGACTGGGCTGAGAACCTGGATGATTGAAAGTCTACTAGCGCCTATGTTGTGTTTCTTGGCAATAATCTGATATCTTGGAGTTCTCGCAAGCGTACCACCGTTGCTCGTTCTAGCACTGAAGTGGAGTATCAGGCTCTTGCTGAAGGTGCTATTGAAATTACATGGGTTAAATTTCTCTTGCAAGAACTTGGTCTTCACCTCCCTACTACCCATGTACTTTGGTGTGATAATCTGGGTTCTACGTACATGGCTGCCAATCCAGTGATGCATAAATGGTCAAAACATATAGAGATCAATGTCCACTACACTCTTATGATTAAGCATTTGCAAATGCTTCTCTTGATTGAGAAGCATATCATATTTCTCAACAAATGACAACTTCTTAAGAATGGTGTATGTAGTAACAAAACTTTCATACTCACTGGACAGACCTTTCAAGGTGTGTCAGACCAAAGCATTATCTTCTACAACTTTATCAACAATACTCAGAAAGTGATGCAAATCCAATTGAACCCGAATCTACATTGACAAAGATTGGTTCAGACCTTGAAGAATCCAAACTCACATTGGCATATACCGGAACAAGCCTTGAAGGACCCAGATCCATTGTGGCAATGGATAGAGTGGATCAAGAAGGACCCACCTCCGACTTGGAGGGATCCAAATCCAAAGAAAGCTTGGAGGGGACAACTGGCTAAGGGGGTTAAGAATTGGTGTCATTATTTTTTGGTGAAGTAAAATAGGTATTACCTAAGTATGGGAGGCCTTACCTATTTTTAGGAGAAGGCTTGGGAGGTGCTATATAGGTTTGACTAATTTTGGAGTATGGTCAAGTTTTCTTTCTCTACTTTTAGATTTTCTTTATCAAAAACTCGTAACTTGTGTAGAGGTGTTACTACCCCTCTACACTCTATATAAATTCCTTTGATTTATGCTTGGAGAAATGAAGAATTGAAATTAAACTTTTTCTCACTCACTCTCTCTAGTTTAGGCCCCCTCTAAGGTCTCTTCTCTCTCTATCTCTCTCTCCTTAGCCCCTATGAACTCTCTCACGTTGCATCCTCCCTACAACCTTGTTGCATCAAGTTTAGACCCTCCTAGGTCTGGCTCTTGGTACTTGGCCCAAGCCTAGTGGAAGGTGGACCAAGCTCGGTTATGGTCAAACCTTTGCTATACTATCCTGCATCCAAATGACGATCTGCTTCATAAGACCTCCCCAAGGACCACCCCCCTCCGTCTGAGTCTTAGTACGTCAGGCTATCCTTAGCCTTAGCCCAAACCCACATTTTAATCTCTTTGAATCAAACCAGTTTCAAAACCCAATATATTCTGCATGGTGTGAATTACAAAAATTAACCTAACTTCCCATAGTCAGATCTTCCTAACTTGACCTCATCTACGTCTCAAAAATTAACCCAAGGTGCTCCCACATGTCTCCAAGCTACCCTCTAAAAACAGTAGTGACATATTTATTTTCTACTAGAACTTGCCAAGCCCAAAACCTAGTCTAGTCTAGTCCTGTCACATAATCTGACCCCCCTATCCCTAGCCTATTTCTACCATGAATGAGTTTGACTATACAAATTTGACAGAGTCTTTCCCCATGTATCAAGAAGTTTCACCTAAAAAATCAATCATTTTTGTGTAGCCATTTAGGAGAAATTACCATTTTCCTAAAACCTATCACACCCAAACACAACCTGTTTTGAACCTGACCCTGTTTTTTACCAACCCAACCTAACCTAGACCTAGGTTCAAACTTAGATTCAATATGAGCCCACTAAGAACATAACAACTAGTATTAGAGCAAACCCTAGTCTGTTCCTATGCCTCCTAAGAAGGGTACCAAAAATCCACCGCAGATGAACCCCGAGTTCATCCAAAAGTTTATTGAAGACACACATGCAACTCTAATTGGTGTCAAATCGCATATGGTGGTTTTTGAAACCAGCCGCCAAACCATTACCATGCTGCTGCATCAACTACAAGCGAGCGTGCAAGGCCCTCAGTTCCAGTTTGCTGACGAAGGTGGCAGAGTGCACGAGGAAGACCACGATGGACGGGAGGAGAATGAAGTTCAAGTATCCATCCTTGGGCAACACCCGGGGGACCAACGAGATGGATTAAAGATGCACAATGGTTTTAGTGCTTCTCCTTCACGCCCAATCAAGATTTTGTTCCCTACTTTCTTAGAAAAAGAGTCTCATAAGTGGCTTTAAAAAGCCAAGAAATATTTTGTAATCCAATATGTATTAATGGAAAGTAGACTAGGATAAGAGGTAGCTCACTTCGAAGGTGAGGCTATTAGATGGTATAGTTGGCACAAACAACACTACGAGATCCCAACTTGGTACGAGTTTGAGCGAGAAGTCCTCAAACGGTTCATACCCTCTCCCTACGTAAACCACAACATAGAGATGAAAACCCTCAAGAAAAATGGGTTGGTCCAAGAATATCAAGCAGAATTCTAGGATCTTTGCATCATGTGTGGTGATTGGTCTGAATTTTCATTGATTAGAGCATTGATTGCAGGTCTCTGGGGATGACATTCGGGTCAAACTAATGACCCTAGATTCGCAAACCCTCAAAAAGTGCTTTGTCAAGGCACGTGTGATAGAAGAGCGGTTAAAAAAGTCGGCCTATGTCAAAAGGCCAAATAGACCCCAAAATGGGTATGGACACTCTAAACAGGTTAGAGATAATAGACCCAAATTCAAATTAGGTACTAATATCAAAACTAAGTTCATCTCCAAGGCCCAAATGATTGATCGTAGGAATAAGGGCCTTTATTATAATTGTGGCAAAAAGTGAGTCCTGTGGCACAAATGTAAGACCCTAAAAATATTCATGATCATGGAAGACAAGGAGAAAAGCGAACAATAGACGGGTGATTCGACGGATGAGACCGAGTAAGGTCATGACATTTCTTATCATTCCTTGGCTGGAGTCTCTGTTTTAAACTCTATGTGTGTTTGTGGTCATTGGCACATGGAGAGTTTTGAGGTGCTGATCGACACAGGATCAACCCATAACTTTATGCAAGAAGATCTTGTGCAAACCATGGGCTGCCCGACCAAAGACCAACCACGATTCGATGTGATGGTGAGAGATGAAAACTACCTCAAATTCTCATATACATTTCTGAAAGTTGAGTTGGATCTTCAAGAATCCAAGTTCATGGTGGACCTATATGTGCTACCAATAAAGGGTGCCGACATGGTCCTTAGCATGAGTTGGCTTAGGACCTTGGACAAGGTCTAATATAATTTTATCCAAATGAAAATGAGCTTCAAACTCGCCAGAGAAAGAGTTCATCTTAAGGGTCACACACCCAAGAGAGGTGTGGGAGAAGAATCGGAGGAAGCTCTCAAAGTTTATAAAGTTCTCTTTTGCATGCTTTAAGTGGATGAAATCGACGGAAGTATCCCCAATA
Source organism: Nuphar pumila (assembly GCF_984573655.1). Classification (NCBI taxonomy): domain Eukaryota; kingdom Viridiplantae; phylum Streptophyta; class Magnoliopsida; order Nymphaeales; family Nymphaeaceae; genus Nuphar; species Nuphar pumila. The sequence continues at coordinate 28,813,609 of NC_143262.1, read as the reverse complement.
ACCCCTCTCCTAAAGGAGAAGCAAGACTCAATGTTCTCTCGGTTGTGACTTGTAAAATGTAGGTAGAGGCATGTAAGGTGCAACGTGAGAACAAGCAAATTGAAAGGATAAAGAAGGCTCTCAAAGATGATCTAAGTAGCCGCTCACATCATCATCTTAAACGATACTTGGTCTTTTACAAGGAGCAATTGTTGCTCTCAAGTGATATGGATATCATCTCCAATCTCCTACACCACTACCACTCAACTCCAATGGGCAGTCATAAAGGGGTTTATAAATCCCAACAACGCATCAAGGGTGAGTTTTACTAACCTAAGACGATGGAGAAAGTGATAAAGTTCGTTCGAGAGTGCATTGTGGGCCAAGCCAATAATTATGAAGCAACCAAACTGACAGGATACTTGTAACCCTTGCCAATCCTCGATAGAGCATGGTTAGACATATCAATGGACTTCATAGAAGCTTTACACCCTTCGATCCAGAAGGAAGTCATCTACGTAGTCGTAGATAGACTAACCAAGTTTACCCATTTCATAGCCCTACCCCGAAAGTATTCTAGCCAGACCATAATCAAAACCTTCCACCAAAATATCGACAACCTCTATGTAATGCCAAAACCCATAGTGTGTGGCCGATACTCCCTTTTCACCAGTCACTTTTGAAAACAATACTTTAACCTTTTAGAAATCAAAATAAAGTTTAGCACAGCCTCTCACCTACAAACTGATGGTCAAACCAAAGTAGTAAATCGAAACATTAAAACCTACCTCCGATGCTTCACCCAAAAGAAACCCAAAACCTAGACTGACTACCTTCTCTGAGCAGAAGGATCCTATAACACCTCTTACCATTCCTCTATTAGGATGACCCCTTATGAAGCCTTATGTAGACAAACTCCACCCAAAACCATGACCTATGAAGAAAGGTCTTCCAAGTTCATCGAGGTTGATCAACAAGTAAGGCAAAGGGATATAGTCGTGCAGGAACTAAAGAAGAATTTGGCTAAGGCACAAAATTAGATGAAGCAAATTTATGACAAGCATAAAAAGGACAAGGAGTTCCAACCAAGAATTTGGGTATGACTCAAGAGAAGATCCAAGAGGTAAACTCAAATTGAGGAGAGAATCTATAAGCTTGCCCCATACTACCATAGGTCGTACCAAGTGGTAGAGCCTATTGAACCGACGACCTACAAACTCCCGCTACCTCCCACCACCCAGGTTCACCCCGTATTCTATGTGTCCAAGTTGAAGGCACATCATGGAGACCTCCCTGAAGAAAGCATACCCACATTAGAGGTCATTATCCCTAAGACACCAATACGGGTTTTCAAAACCCAAAAATTATAAACCAATGATCAGAAAGTTAAGAAGCACTTAATTGAATGGAGCAATAAAGGAAAACCGACTTGAGAGTTTGACTACACCCTCCGAAAATGATATTCAGGTTTCTTGCCTAGCAAACTAGGCAATGTCCAAGGGAGAGGGGAAGATAAAGAACCAATTGAACCCAAATCCACATTGGTAAAGATTGGTTCATACCCTGAAGAACCCGAGCCTGCATTGGCACAGACTGAAACAAACTCTAAAGAACCTGAATCCATTGTGGCAATGGATGGAGCAGATCAAGAAGGACCCAACCTTGACTTGGAGGGATCCAGATCCTAGAAAAGCTTGGAGGGGATAGCTGGCCCTAGTGGAGCCCATATAAAGGTCAACCTCTCCATGGGAGGTACCTAGATGGATGTGCGAGGGAGTAAAGGGAGATGAGAATTGCTGTCAAATAGGTTAGCTAAGTATAAGGAGGCCTTACCTATTCTTAGGAGAAGGCTTGGGAGGTGCTACCAAGGTTTGACTAATTTTGAAGTAAGGTCAAGTTTTCCTTCTCTACTTTTTGATCTTCTTTATGAAGAACTTATAACTTGTGTAGAGGTGTTACTGCCCCTCTACACTCTATATAAATTCCTTTGATTTGTGCTTGGAGAGAATAAAGAATTGGAATTGAACTTTGCCTCACACTCTCAAATTCATCTCTCTCCTCCTCTCTTTGGTTTATGCCCCCTTTAAGGTCTCTCTCTCTCTCTCTCTCTCTCTCTCTCTCTCTCTCTCTCTCTCTCTCTCTCTCTCTCTCTCTCTCTCCTTGGCCCCTAGGCCCTCTCTCATCCTCTTTACAACCTTGCTGCATCAAGTTTAGACCCTCCTTTGTCTGGCTTGTGGTACTTGTGTTGAGAAACTATGTTTTGATGACACATAATATGATATACTGTCATATATGCTTTAATATGATATGATAATATGCCTTCATGAATAATGTTATATTATGACTGGATATGATTTGTCATGTATTTAACGAGTATTTGATGCAAGGTTATTTCACCCAAAAAGGATGGAGACCGCCTGCTCAAGTACAATCTTTGGTGCAATCATACTCTTTGAAGAAAAAGCTTGATGGGCCATTCATTTTTAAAGATCATCCAAGGAGATCGGCTACTTCAAGATGAAGATTTTTTCTTCTTTAGAGTCATATGTAACAGAACCTTCAGAAGCATACATATTTCATATTACATGCTTTATCATACAAAGCCATTTAGTTTTTTTAAAAGATATGTTTCATAAAAGCATACGATATTTCAAAAAGCACCTCTTTGAAAACTAATCATTGTACTTTCTTACATACTTTTATGAAAAAGGTATTTTGACAAAATATAATAGCTCATGATTTCAAAAGCATTAATTGTACCTTCTAACCTGCATTTACGAATAAGACAACTTGAAAAGAAATAAAAACTAATGATTTCAAATATGAAAGAAAAAGACAAAATGAATTTAAGTCATAATACAAAATCGTCTTCCTTGAATTGACAATGTAAGAAAACTAATATTATTATATTGTGTTTGGAAAAGACTTTAGTTACTGTATACAACTCAAGAATGTCGACTTACTTAAAGTCATCATTCTTTCTGTAAACATTAAATACCACCTCAAAAGCATTTAAGAAATAACTATTTATTTAATCCCCACTCAAGAATGTCGACTTACTTAAAGTCATCATTCTTTCTGTAAACATTAAATAAAACCTCATAAAGCATTTTGAGAAATGACCATTTACAAATAAAATACTCAACAAAGCATTTATTGTACTTACATACATGTAAGTAAAGAAGTGACAATTTCTAATAAAAATACTAATATGCTACAAATCATTAAATTGAATAAAGACAAAACTGTATGATGATTTACAATCTAATGTTCAATGTACTACAAATCATTTATTATAAGAATAGACCATTTACAAAATATATCACACCTAAAATACTACAACGAATAGTGTACCCCAAATGCTACACTTATAGAAAGAAGACTTTTTTTTTTAAAAAGCAATATAGTACACAAAGGTGTTTTTGAAATGAATTGACATCTCACAAGGACAATCATTCTAAAAGGCAATGACTATTTTTCTAAGGCTATATATATACACTAACAAAATAATATTTCACTACAACAAAGCAATAGATTAGCGACGACCACCTTCCGTCGCTAATCCGTCGCTAATCCGTCGCTAACCATGTTAGCGACGGATTAGCGACAACGCGGCGACAGTATGCTTACGTCGCGAATATTTCGACGCTAACTGGCGACGGAATAATTCCGTCGCCAAGTCCGTCGCTAATTGCGACGGAATAACGAGCGCTATATTCCGTCGCCAATCCGTCGGTACTAAACGGCGACCACGGCGTGGCGACGGATTTAATTCCGTCGCTAGATTAATATGAATAGCGACGGAATCATCCGTCGCTAATCCGTCGCAAAAACGAAAAAAAATCAAAAAAAATTTATTTAAAAATTAATTACGGAGAACTGTACAATTTATATTTCCTGTACAATTTATATTTCCTGTAAATAAAAAATAAACCACACAAAAAAATTCATATAACAAGTATCTATAATAATTAATCGTTCCACCTTAAAACTAAGAAGTTTAATTATTTACAATTCAACAATTACAATTAGGAAAAATAAAAAAAATAGAACTTCTTCAACAAAGTCCTCTAATCATCGCCAAGATTTTGTGCGTCTTCTTGTTCATTGTCTTTATCTGTCCCTTCAGCTCCACTACCCTGATTATCGCTAGCAGCCTACACAAGAAAAGAACAGTCAGTATTGATAAACAAAATATAATGAAATAAATTACACACTATATGTGATTCTATCATGTGCTCATGTGTGATCTAAGGCAATAAAAAAACTCTATATGTGATTCTATCATGCTCATATGTGTGCTAAGGCAGTCAAAAAATTGAATATGTGATTATAGCATGTTCATATGTGTTCTAAGGCATCTAAAAAAACTCTATATGTGATTCTACCATGCTCAGATGTGCTTTAAGGCAGGCAAAAAACTATATATGTGATTCGATCATGCTCGTATGTGTGCTAAGGCAGTAAAAAAATTAAATATGTGAATATAGCATGCTCATATGTGCTCTAAGGCAGGCAAAGCCAAAAATTTTATATGTGATTCTATCATAAATGATATATAACATGTTCATATGTGTTCTAAGGCAGTTAAAAAACTCTATATGTTATTATAGCATGCTCATATGTGTGCTAAGGCAGTCAAAAAACAAAATATGTGATTATAATATGCTCATATGTGTTCTTAGATAGTCAAAAAACTGAATATGTGATTATAGCATGCTCATATGTGTTCTAATGCAATCAAAAAAACTTTATATGTGATTCTATCATGCTCATATGTGCTCTAAGACAGACAAAAAGTTAAATATATATATATGTGATTCTATCATGCTCATATGTGTGCTAAGGCAGTCAAAAAATTGAATATGTGATTATAGCATGTTCATATGTGTTCTAAGGCATATAAAAAAACTCTATATGTGATTCTACCATGCTCAGATGTGCTTTAAGGCAGGCAAAAAACTATATATGTGATTCGATCATGCTCGTATGTGTGCTAAGGCAGTAAAAAAATTGAATATGTGAATATAGCATGCTCATATGTGCTCTAAGGCAGGCAAAGCAACTTTATATGTGATTCTATCATGCTCATATGTGTGCTAAGGCAGTAAAAAAATTGAATATGTGATTATAGCATGTTCATATGTGTTCTAAGGCATCTAGAAAAACTCTATATGTGATTCTACCATGCTCAGATGTGCTTTAAGATAGTCAAAAAAACTATATATGTGATTATACCTGAGAGGGACCTGGAATCGAAGATCCCCTATCCTGAACAGCGGCCTTGATCTCATTTCGGAGAAAGGGGGCGACGGTGTATTGGAAGTAGTTATTCAGTGATTCATTAATGATCTCGCGTACATCATCACCGGAAAGAATAGTCGGCTGCTTGGAGCTTATGTCGGCGCAAGAAGTTGGTGAGCCGTAACTGGAAGAACCAATAACTGGTGAAGTGTTCATATTACTCCCAAACCCGAACACGCGACCTTTTTTGGGTTCACCTGCTGCAGTCACCCATGCTGTAGGATCAAATGATGGATGCTGAGTAGCGTCTTCACCATATCGCTCTACCATTTGTTGCTCATATGCCTCCTACAAAATAATGTTTAAAGTATTCATTAATAATTAATGATAACATTATGATGACTTGCATATATATTGCAATGATTATTAATAGAATTAATACATACCGTTGTCGTTCTCGCCTTCTCTGATACGAAGACTCCCGTGGTCTTCCGTTTATGTGTTTCTACAAACACATCCTTATATGGTACACTGCCTCCTTTTTCTGCTTCCTGCGAAGTTAAATGACAAAAGATTTAGTACACAAATTTGCAACTATACTTATAAAATTAATATTATATATTGATGAGTTACCATTTTCTTTAGGTGGCTCCCAAATGTCTTAGATCCACCTGTGTGTAGATGGGCTTCGGGCATCTTCGATCGATTTTGTGAAGCCTTCGCAGAGCGATTTTTAAATGCATCTCCCGCCCACATATCGCACATTTCATCCCAGTAATCTCTCCTGATAGTAATAGGACCATGGCCCTTCCACAATAATGGATCATCTACTACGCCAGATGCTTTTTTTGCTGCAGTCTTCATAGTGTGCAGCATGTCTGCAAATCGATTGGCAGCCACCTTCTGCCACACCTTCCTTGCATCATTTTCTTCCACCGTAGTTGCAAAGCGATTCGAAGCCTACAAATATTTTCAGAAAGTTAGTAGACATTGCTTAAATAAATTAAATATGAAACACATTAACTATGAGGAACAACTGTATACCATGAATGAGGACCACAATCTGTCTAATACCTCCTTTGGGTACTCTTTCCATTGAGCAACTGGTCCTGGTAGATGTTGAAGAAGTGAATTCCTAATCTCCCGTACTACTTCTTGTGGCTCAAACCTCGTGCTGCACATGAATTGTTACACAGTAAATATCAATATAAAATATTTAAAAGATATGCAATAATTGAAAACAAAATACTTACGGTCGATTATCGATATACACTATTCGAATGAGTCTTCTTGTGCCAGCCTGTGAAGACCCTGTTTCCTGTGTTGGCTGTTGACTTGTGCGATCAACTGGTGTAGGTGGGTCGTGTACAGGCGCAACATCATCTGTAAAAAAATACACACCAAGTTCTCAGAATGTGCATTTGAACTAATCAAGCATCTAATTAGTTATATGATATACCTATCACAGGAGCCCGTGAAGATGAAGGTTGAGCCTGGCTACTACTGGATGAGCGACCACTATAACCTCCACGAACCATATTCTAACAAATAACATATGTCATACAATACATTCAAATAATTCACATCAAGTATTACAATGCATTCAAGTCATTCACATCAAGCATTGCAATGCATTCAAATAATTCAAATCATTGACATCAAGTATTGCACTAATTCAAATCATTCGTTAATTGCATAAATTATAATACATTCAGATAATTGAAATCATTCACATCAAGTATTACAATGCATTCGAATCATTCGTATCAAGTATTACAATACATTGAAATAAAATTTTTAATCATTCACACCAAGTATTGCAATACATTGATACAATTACATCAAACATTGCAATACATCATAATCATTCATATCAAATAAATGGCAAACATGTACCTGCAGCAAACACACTTCAATATCTCACTAACTACTACCATGCTTAGCATGGACTCCGTACTCCAAAAATAAGAACACTTCCATATTTCTACATTAAAATCATGCTCAGCATGATCTCCGAACTCCAACAAAGCAGTCCTAGATATCAACAACTAAGTGAGTGTGTGAACAATAAAGTGCTGCATTCAATAAATTAAATAACATGTGATACGTTTGCATCACTTACTCACCACGGGTATTTACCCGATTTGCATTGTTTTTGTCATTTACTTACCACAGGTGGCCGAGCACGAGTTGGTTCCGTTGAAAAATCTGCACAAAAACAAAACAAATTAAGTAACAAACTAACTAATCATGAAACAAGATGAAACACTAACTAAAAAAATTAAAACAAATTAAAACAACTCTAACTAATTGAAAGAAGAGAAAAGAAAAATAGTATATATGTTAAGCCAAATCTAACTAGAAGATGCTAATTTAACAAACCAGCTATAACATGTTGAACCAGTCGACTAACATAAAGTCATAGACAATTTCTAATCTGAACTACTTAGCAAAGGAATAGTAAATCAATCAATTAGTTTACTAGAAAAGATGTGAACTCCGTTTAACCACCACTATCATAAAGAATTCAAATAGCCCTAATCTAACTAACTGATTGTGAGAACATTAAATACCAATCTATCTAAGAAAAATATAATTATAAAAGACTAATAGATTGAAATACTCTAACTAACCAGATTTCAAGAAAACAAATTAAAGTAAAACTAACTACCAGTAGACATTAACAAACTAACAAATTGAACAACATGGACAACTTGTATATATACATTACAAAAAAAAATTCAACTTAAAATCCATATGGACAACATATATTCAAACTACACTTAAAACCATATGGACATCTTATATACACATATTACAAAATTTTTTTCAAGCTAATCACATGGACAACATAGGGATCACATAATAACTTTTTTTTTTTTTAAAAAGAGATCACATGGGCAGCATAGGTATCCATAACAAAAATTCTTTTCAAAACAGATCACATAGGCAACGTAGGTATCTCATAACAAATTTTTTTTCTAAAAACAAACACATAGGCAACATAGTATTCCTACTAAAGATTTTTTTTTCAAACTGATTTACATAGGCAGCATATGCATTAAAAAACAAATTTTTTTGAAATCAATTCACATAGACAGCATAATATATCTCATAACAGATTGTTTTTTTCAAAAGCAATACACATCGGCAGCATGTTATTCCTACTACAGATTTTATTTTTCAAACGATTCATATAGGCAGCATAGGCATTCAAAAACAGAAATTTTTTTTTTGACAAGTCACTTAGGCAGCATAACGCAGGGGGTCGACCCCCCCTGCCGGAAAGCACGGCAGGGGGATAAACCCCCTGCCTTTCCGGCAGGGAAGGGGGTTAAACCCCCTGCCGGAAAGGCAGTTCCGGCATGGGGGGTTGACCCCCTGCCGTGCCTTTACAGCAGGGGGGTCGACCCCCCATGCGTTTCCGGCAGAGGGTCGACCCCCCATGCGTTTCCGGCAGGGGGTCGACCCCCCATGCCTTTCCGACAGGGGGTCGACCCCCCTTGCCGGAAACGCAGGGGGTCGACCCCCCCTGCCGGAAAGCACGGCAGGGGGTTAAACCCCCTCCGTTTCCGGCAGGGAAGGGGCGTACCCCCTGCGTTTAGAAGAAGAAGAAGAAGAAGAAGAAGATAAATATTACCTGCGCTTCGCCGGACGGTGGCGGGAGGTTGACGGGGAGCGGCAGCTGGCGAGCGCCGGCTGGCGAGCGGCGGTGGCCGGACGGTGGCGAGAGCCGACGGGCGGCGGGAGGGAGCAATACAGCGAAACAGGGAAAAGAGAAAGAGGGATGGGATTAGGGATTTACGCGACATTTAGCGACGGCTTAGCGACGAAAAAATTCCGTCGCTAAGCCGTCGCGAAACCCAAATACCAAAAAAGCGACGGAATATATTCTGTCGCTACGCCGTCGCTAATTAGCGACGGATTAGCGACGACAGAGTTCCCTCTCTAAATCCGTCGCTAAAATGGTGTTCTTGTAATCAAAAGTAGCGACAAAAACATGCAGTCGCTAAGTAGCGACAGATTAGCGATAAAAGTCGTTTCTTCGCTAATCCGTCGCAAATTAGCGACAGATTCTATCTCTAGCTAATCTATCGCTAAGTAGCGACGGGAAAAATCCGTCGCTAATTTTCGTCGCTAATTAACAATTTTCTTGTAGTGTTTCAAACAAGATAGATGAGCTTACAACGAGAAAAATTCATATTCGATATTTGAAAAAGAGAGCCTAGAAAAAGAAAGAGAAAACAAAGAGAAAAAATCAAGAATAGCTCTTTGACAAGGAGTATTATTTGAGTGAAAAGAACAGAACATTTTGAGAATCCTTCATTCGTGCATTCATATTACTCTGAAGGTTCTATAGGAAGTATTGTAACTTTCTGTTATTCACTGTATTCCTTTTCTGTTGAGAGAAGAAGACCTCTGTGAAAGAGGGTGTGTTCCTTCTCTGTTGAGAGAAGAAGACCTCTGTGAGAGAGGGTGTGTTCCTTCTCTGTTGAGAGAAGAAGACCTCTGAGGAAGAAGGTATTGTACTATTTATCTGGTAACTCGAATTTTATAGTGAAAGGCTCAAGTGTTTTGCTTGGGGACTGGATGTAGGTCAGTGACTTGACCGAACCAGTATAAATCTTGTGTTTTATGTGTTGTGCCTTATTGCCTATATCTTTTTTATTATCAATCTATTTTAAAATTCCACTATTCACCCCCCTCTAGTAGAATTTCAACTTGTCCCACGCCTAGTGGAAGGTGGACCCGAGCTTGGTTGTGGTTGAACCTCTGTTGCACCATCCTGCATACAAACAATGATCTGTTGCATCAGATTTGTAGCAGACCTCTTTAAGGACCGCTTTTGAGTCCTAGTAAGTCAGATCATCCTTAGCCTGAGCCCAAACCCATATTTGCAACTCATAGACTCAAATCAGTTCCAAAACCTAACATATTCTGGATGCCATGAACTGCAGAAATTGAACTAACTTCTTATGGTTAGATCTTCCTAACCTAACTCATCTACCTCTCAAAATTGAACCCTAGGTACTCACATGTATCTCCAAGCTACCCTCCTAAAATTAACCTCAAATCATACCCCAGTAGTGAGATATTAATTTTCTGTTGTAACCTGCCGGGCCCAAAACCCAATCCAGCCTAGTCCTATCACCTAATCTAACCCCCACCCCCCTGATCCTTAGCCTATTTCATCCAAACCTAAACGAGTTTGACTCTTTAATTTTTACAGAGTCACCCTCACATGCCTAGAAGTCCCACCTATAAAATCAACCACTTTTGTTCATCCATTTAGGAGAAATTATTTTTTTCCTAAGACCTATCAGACACAAAAAAAAACCGGTTTTGAACTTGACCCTATTTTTTACCTACCCAACCTAACCCATACCTAGGTTCAAACCTAGACTCACTATGGGCCCGCTAAAAACGTAGCAGAGTAAGTCAGCTAAAAATTTTACATGGTTCAAATAATCTACCATGCTTTTAACTTCTTTCTTGACATCTTGAAGGTTTTTCTTACGCTACAAGATTCTCAAACTGGATTGTGAGACATACAATTTTTCAAGAGATATCTAGGCATCATGTGCAGTAGGAGCATGTATCATTTTACTCAAAATCGATTCTATGATTGAGACATTTATCGAGATTAAGACAAGCTGGTCAGACATTTTCCATAGCATATGATCAGAATTAACACTAGTTTGATCTCATTCTTTATTATATTAAGTAGGAGTAGGATAAGACCTGTCAAAAAATTTCATCAAATCCTAACTAAACATGATAAATTTTATTTGCGAGCTCCATAACAAATAGTTAATCCTATCAAGCTTTATCGAGACTAAGCTCGAGCAAACATTCTAATGAATGAAATTTGACATGACAAGACCACTCACAAAAGCGACAAAACCAGTACCAACCACATCAACAACCAAAAGTATGAAGAAGACTCACAAACAAGATATAATGTAATTGATACCATGCCAAAAGTCACGATGATGATGGACGATTTACAATTACAAGAGAATCAAAACATTCACACAAGGACAAGGAAAAACTTGTGTTTTCACGTCGAGAATTTTTTGCAGATGAAGAGATGTCAAAGGGACTTATTACTTCCCAAACCAATCCTCCTACATCTATATATAAACGCTGGTTGATCAAGAAAACGCAAGAAAAGCACATGAAATTGTTGATTCATCGCCAGAGATGGCTTAGAACTAATAGTAATAGTTCATTATCTAATGGATCTTTCCATTCTAATACTCTATCCAAGAGTTATCAGTATTTATCAAATCTGTTTCTAGCTAATAACGGAACTCTATTGGATAAGAGATGGTTTTTCCTGGATGAAATAAAACATTTGATTCATACACCAGGTGAAATATTTTCCATTCCTTAGCTGTAAAGATATGTGGCCGTGAAAGAGGGATTAAGTGGTAGAAAACAGTTTTAATGTGGTTCAATTTTAGAACCTACATCCACGGTTTATATCTCTCTCTCTCTCTCTCAACAATCAACGAGAGAGTTTTTCACTGTATAATGATTTTGTACATCTCATTGAATTACAAATTTCAATAGAATTTTCCAACGGTTTTGACAAAATTCCTTCTTTGTTTTTAGCATCTTGATCCTTAATTAAAGGTTTGCTTTTCTGGATAGTATTAAAATTCTGGAAAGCTCTAGAATTCTAGAAACTATTGGAGCGATCTGCCCAACCAACGCCATCTTCATTTTCTCTAGAGTCCTCCAATGAGCTGGATGGATCTTCGGCTGAATCAGACACTTCACTGAACATGTCTGTTTCTGAAGCTTCACTTGATATCTTAATAAAAGAATGGACATGGAAAGCTAAATAAATGGTAAAAAAGGTGTCTGAGGGTAAATCAGTAAGCTTGACTGTGTGGGAAAGCCCATGTTGATAGATGGCTGAACCATGGTGTTTTCTTTTCTCTTCTAAAAAGCAAGTTGTCAACTTGCAGTATTTGAGCTCAAGGCTCCTTGGTTATGATAATGTGGACTAACTATCCAGATATGTCATTCAATCCAAGGATGTCAATGGGTCGGATCTAGTTCAGGCCTAGTGGGTTCGAACTAAGAAACAAGGTTTGATTGGGTCTACCACGAAGAAAATCATATGTGGATCCTATAGGGATTACACAAACCAGATCTGATTCATACCCTATAAAACTAAATTTTTTATCACTTTTGCATTGAAAGGTCACGGATCTTAATCAGAACTTGGGTTGCACCCAGGTTTGGTATTAAATTTTACAAACCATACCCTGCTCCAAATACTAATAAGACCCTTTGGGTTTGATCCAGATTCTAATCAGACCTTCTTCTTTGTCACCAAGCCCTGATCCTATATGGTTTGGTATGGGTTGGGTCCTGGCCAAACCTGATCCGTTGACATCCCTCGTTCAACTCCACAACAACCACAGGGATAGCAACTAATTATCCAGCTTATGTATGTATTCAACCTTAGGCTAATCATAAGCGATATGTAAAACACACCAATTTCTTAAAGAATGAATTATTGATTAAAAACGGTATGCATCCTTAAAGACAGAAGGAAAAGAGCTGCATAAAAAAGTAGTCGCAAAAAATCGATAAATAGAGTATACATGTTTAATTTGGTTTCCATTTTGTAAAATAAATAAATAAATAAATAAATATATATATATATATATATATATATATATATATATATATATATATATATATATATATATATATATATATATATATATATATATATATCCTTGAAAACAAGAGTATATAAGAAATGACATGCAAATTCACGACCCAACATGATTTGAAATAGAGATCCAATAAAATTGAATATTAGAGGTTTTTCTTTTTTCTTTTTTAAATGTAGGCTTCCATTTCTAAATGCTTCTTTTAAGAGAATGGGTTTCTTGCCTAAAGTCTAAGGCCTCATTTGGATAACAACTTGTAGACACCCAATTTTTCAATATGCCAAAGCTAACATTGTCGATAAGTTCTTCCTCAGGTTCTAAGGCTAAAAACCTAAAACCTAGTCATTTCCTATTCTAGTTTAAAAAACCGTCAAAAAGTTAGGTATTACCCTTAGAATTTAAAAAAATCTCACTAAAATATAAAAAACACCTAAAACAAAACAAAATCCCTAATTTTCAGGCTCTGCCGTCTGACAGAGCAAGAGTGTCATCCAGTAGGTTTGCCTGCCGTCAAGTGTGTCCCAAACCATGTTTGCCAATCAACATCATCCCTCTAGTAGGTTTGCCATCCAATGTCAGAATGACACAGTGTTTGTCGTCCAGTGTCAGGACAACATCGTGTTTGCTGTCCAATGTTGTGATGGCAAACCAGTCTTACCGTTCATTATTGGGATAACAAACTCTGTTTTCCGTCTGGTGTTATGACGACGTACCATTTTTTTGTCCAGTCTTGGGATGATTAACTATGAAAAAGTACCGCTAATGCCATTGTAACAACCATCGTACCTATACAAAGGTGTTTTTGGACCGAAGAGAAGCTTAAAAGAACTAAACAAACCTCAAACTTCAAGATAGGTGAATTTTCAAGATCTCTTTGATAGTTTTGTACTTTTAAGTTAGTTTTTGTACTTTTCAGTTATTATTTCTTGCATAGATACTCATGCACGTGTGATTTTAATTACATATCTCGTTCCACGAGGGATTGAAATCTTGGATCCAGACTATCTGTGCAATGAGCTTTGCACTTCGAAAATAAAAAAAACTTGCCACTGCTTTACCTTATCATGGAGGATGGTTGAGACTTGAAACATGCATCCCATATCTTTTAAATTGATTTAGAAAGGTTTTTGCGAAATTCAGGTGAGTCTGATTTCTTTTATCGCAATTTTTTTTGTTAACAGTTTTTGGCGATCACGGTGGGATGCCATATTTTTTTCAATTTTTCATAGTTAGAAGTGAATTGCCTAGAGATTTTAGGTCTTAATGAACCCAAAAACCTCCAAAATTCAGGTATTTTTGGTTTGGACGTCAAACCCCTTTTTGCCATCCGTCCATTGCCATTTTGCATTCTCTGTCGTTCGTAGGGTGCATTGTTTTGTAGCTTTGCCTTATGGCAAGGATTGTTGTCTACTAACTTTTCCATGTGCAGTCCCCAAATCCCCAAGGTTTGCAGTTTGTAAACCCCCAATTTGCAGGGTTTGTTGTTTGTAAACCCCATAGAGTTTATTTTCTACAAAACCCCTTTTTCTTTTCTTACAGACACTGCCATCGAAGGCTCTGCCATCCCAAGCACTGCCATCCCAGGGTCTGTCATACCAAGCTCTGCCATCCCAGGCCCTACCATCGCTGGCTTTGCTGTCTTGGGCACTACCATCCCGGGCTATGCCATCCCATGCTTAGTTGTCTGCTGCCTTCTATCATCAGCATTGTTTATAGACACTATAGTTTGAGGATACTCGACCTAGGCTTTGCCGTTCAAGGTCTGCCAAAAAACCCCAATTGTTTGAGACCTTGTTTGATTCATTGTGTGCTCATTAAATTTTTATCCCCTCTTCTTTTAGGATTAAGTCCCCTCTTTTATTTAGATTTTCAAAAAATCTCTTGTCCTATCATTTGGATCTTCGGATCTCTCACCACTACCTTTAAGTTGTCAGCTTGGGTATATCTATGGTGATATCTTGAAGAAAAATAATCCACACATCAATACTTTTAAGTTGTGAGTTTGTCTATATCAATGGTGGATCCAGGAGGGAACCCTAATCCATAGAATCTGAAGAGACCTCATAAATCAATTGACTAACTTTCAAGGAGAAATAGGGTACCCATTTGTTTTTTAAAATCTCACTTTTTTGGGCCTTTGTGTGAGCCATTGTTTAGGGGTATCATGAATACCCGATATAAAAAATCAAAATCCCAATCAATTTCTAAGGAGCAACCCCCAAAAAATCCCACCTATGGGATGCCAACTCATATGATGCAAACATCATCTTCGATGAGGATCCTTCTACCCCTGAGCTGCCGAAGGACGACTGAGGCCAACAATGGTTGTCCACCATCGACTGGCCATCGTCGTCGGCTGCTGAGGTCAGCCACCAGTGGTGGTTACCGATGATGAAAGACAGTGGGAGGGGGTATAACCCTCACCCTATTTTGTTTTTTAAGTTTCACAAGAGGGGGGGGGGGGGGGTATCAAGTTTCCACTATAGCACTGTAGCATTATAGTTACAGTGGAACCCGATCTGGGAGGGACTCCATCCAGAACCCAAAACCAATTAAAGTGGTTTTGGGTGGACCGAGTCTACTCCCGATCCAAAGGAACATGGTCTAGGATAGTTCAAGTCTTGGACCGGGTCTGAACCCAATCCGGTTGTATCCATTTCAAGATCAAGATCCATCTTGGGTTCTGACTAGGGATTCAGTTGGAACAGGTCTGGATCTGAACTAGGTCTAGATCATGGGATCTGATTCGAGATCCGATTGGACTGGGACTAGATCCAAACCAAGTCTAGATCTATGGGATCCAACCCAGGATCCATTTTGACCAGGTTTGGATCTGAAATCATGTCTGGATAGTGAGATTCCACCCATGTACAATTTTTGGGTCGGATGAGGTCCAAAACAATATCCATGCATTGTATGACCTCTTTAAGGAGCATAATCAGTTTTGTGTCCAATTTGGTGGATTTTGGGATCGATTTAGCACCTTTTTTGTCTGGTTCTGAAAAGCTTTTCACCGGTTTCTGCAAGTAGAGACTATGTTTTCTTGTATCTAAAAAAGAATAAGAGTTTTCACATTCATTTTTAGGGGTTTAGAAGCTTCTGTGCATGTTCCGACCGGTTCAACTATTCTAGGACCAGTTCAGGGTTATTCTTGACCGGTTTGAGGCCATTTTAGACTAGTTCGAGATATTTTATGGCTAGTTTCAACACTTGGATCTTGGGTATTACCTGTAACAACATACCTTTGTCATTTTTATCATGCTTTTATGTGTAATTTTATCATGGATGCATGAATTTTGTATGCATTTTATGTTGCTTCCATGATATTTAAGCATGAATTATAACTGAATTCAAGACATATGTGATGTGTTTCATCAAAATTTTATTTGTGCATATGAGATGTAGCATAAATTTGTGTTTTTTGATGTTATTATACATAGTTTGCCATGAATATGCATGCATTATCATGATTGCATGGACATGCTTTGCAACACAAATATATTTACAGTAAAAGATCTTGATTAACTGACTGATATAATCACCAAAGTGATCCAAGTTATGTTGATTGAGGGTTCTTTAGACAATGTTGATATTCAATATTATAGTTGTGTGTGACTTTATGAAACAATGATTTCGCCTAATGGGAAGTCATTGCGTTATGAATTCTCACAAGATGTAATGGTAAGTGTGTACACCTACTCATGAAGCATGTTAGTATCCAAAGGTATAGTGCTGAATTGCCTCTGGTTATGTACTTTACTAGTTTCATTAATTAAAGAATTAATTCTTAAAGAATTGAAGATGTGAAGCAACTTTGAGTATTATCATATCCACCAAAGTGGAACGATAGTGACCTTGTTATGCTTGTCT
Source organism: Nuphar pumila (assembly GCF_984573655.1). Taxonomy (NCBI): domain Eukaryota; kingdom Viridiplantae; phylum Streptophyta; class Magnoliopsida; order Nymphaeales; family Nymphaeaceae; genus Nuphar; species Nuphar pumila. The sequence goes on along the minus strand of NC_143262.1, from coordinate 28,796,819 downwards.
TAGAAAAAGTGAATAATAAAGAGTCTCAGTTTTACCTTTTCAACATGAGTCTCATATGAGCATTTATATGATCTTTTTTCTTTCGTTCATGCAATATTAGGTTCATTGATCATTGATGATTCTAGTAATATCCTCATCTTAAACATATTTAATTTTTTAGATTAAAAAAATAGTATTGTTCACTTTAGGATATATGGATCTAGATTTAGCGTTAAGAATTGATAAACTTGTCGCTCTTATAGAGCAAAGTACAACTAATCGAAGGTTACTTCTGAGAAGTGAGAGCACTTGAATAGACTTAGCATGTTGCTTTTACAATCTAGAGTGTTTAAGAATATTCGAGGCGTTATTCCTCCGTACAGGATTATAAAGAAATTTTTGAGAGCCATTGAAGCTCAATTCATCAATTCTAATAAGGCTAGGGCCAGTACTTTGATGTCGAAGCTAGTATCTATGAAATATTCTAGAGATAGTCATATTTGACAATATATTTTGGAAATAAAAAACATTTCATCTTAGTTGAATTGTATGAAGTTCATCATTTCAGAATCTTTCCTAATCCATTTGATTTTGACCTCACTGCTTATTGATTATGAGCCCTTCAAGATCTCTTACAACATAAATAATGAAGAGTGATCCTTCAATAACCTCTTGACCAAGTATGTTGAAAAGGAAGAAAGAATGAAGGGTGAGAAGGTGTAGAGTGCACATTTGACTTCTTATCGGGGAAAGTATAGGCTAGGGGCAAGGAAGAGTTCTTTCAAGATAAAAAATAAAAAGAAGGCCTCTGGGAAAACTTCAAACTGAGACAAATGCCAAATTTCAGACTGGTGGTTCTTCTACAGAGTGTTTCTTCTGTAAGAAGAAGGGACAAAAGAATGTGGTCTGCCTAAAGCATAAGAAATGACTTGAGAAGAAAGGTAACAAGTCATTCATTTTACATGAATGCAATTTATTTCATGTTCTATTGCATAGTTGGTGGATTAATGCTGGTGCCATGGTACACATTGCCAACTCTTTGCAGATATTTCTGAACAAAAAGAAACCAACAAACCATGAAAGAAGCATCTTTTCAAGAAACAAGATGTGTTCGCATGTCAAGAATATTGGGACCTGCAGAATTGTGTTAGAGTTTGGATTCATTTTGAATTTGCTTAATACATTTTATGTTTTATCCTATAGAGAGAACCTCATTTCTATTTCAAAACTTGATAAGTTTGGCTTTTTATTTAATTTTGAAAAACTTCAAGCTTATTATTATTAAAAAATTTATTTCTATTGGTTCTGTGTATATGTGGGATGATTTATATTGTTAGAAAACTAAACTCCAAATCCAAGAATCTCACTTCATTGAGAATACGATGATTGACAATAAATGTGGTTTAAAGGATGATCAATCATATTTGCTTTGGCATCGAAGGTTAAGACACATCTTGAAAGAGATAGTCTAAAGACTTGCAAGAGAAGGGATTCTTGGATGCCTTGACTTTATAGATTCAGAACCATGTGTTGACGACATAAGTACTAAACAGTTCAACACATATAATAAAGATGGCAAACACAACAATGAAAAATTAGAGATTGTGCAAATGGATGTTTGCAGGTTGTTTTCTCATGTTACAAGAGTGAAAAATATTTTGTTACCTTTATAGACAATTACTCACGGTATATGTATCTCTACTTATTATTTGAGAAATCTAAAGTCTTTTGAGTTTTTAAAGACTTCAAAAAAGAAGTAAAAAAACAGACTGATAAAGTTATAAAAGTGATTAAGTCTGATATAGGTGGCAAATAATATGGTCATTTCACTGAGATGAGACAAAATGAATGACCATTAGTGTAGTTTCTAAAGGATGAATGCATTGTGGCTCAATACACCATGTCTGCTAGTACCTACCAGAATGATGTAGCTGAAAAGAGAAACTGTATGCTATAGAAAATGGTTCAAGTGATGTTAAATCACTCAAACCTTTCCTTAATTTTGTGGGGTGAAGCACTTAGGACAACAATGTACATATTAAATAAGGTCCTTATAAAGGTTGTTCAAAAGACATCTTATGAGTTATGGACTGATAACAAACTTTTTTTGTCATATATGCACATATGAGGATATCCAACTGAAGTTAAATTGTATAACCCACATATAAAAGTTTTTTATCATAGGATAACTAGTGGATTTTTTATTTGTTATCGAGAAAGATCAAAGGCCTTTAAGTTTTATTGTCTATCTCATACACCACAAATAGTGAAAATAGATAAAGTAAGAATTCTTGAAAATATTTCTATTGGGATAGATGCATCTCAAAGTCCTGCATTTGAGGATTTGCAAGATTTAGTTTTCATACCTACAAAGAAAAAAGATTCAGTTTTCTTGATCATTATCTCTTTGAATAATGTTAGAAAAAATCAAGTCAATGAACCTCAATCTCAAGTAAAACAAGTTGTTGATGAGGATATACAACAATAACAAGATGCAAAGATTCAATTTGAACCACCTGTATGGAGGTCTACGAGAACCAAGAGATCTACTATACACCTTGATTATGTGGTGTATTTATAAGAGCTCAATGATTTCATAGATATTGATAATGATCCCTCAACTTTTGCAGAAACCATTGATAGTGATAAATCTTCATATTAGATCAATGTTATAAAAGAAGAGATTGACTCTATGACAAATAATTAAGTATGGGATTTAGTTACCTCGACCTGATGGAGTCAGACTTGTTGGTTATAAATAGGTCTTTAAGACCAAAACAAATTTAAAAGGGTGAGTTAAGAGGTACAATGCTAAGCTCATTACAAAGAGATTCACACAGATGAAGGATATTGATTATAATAAGACATTTTCTCTTGTCTCAATTAATGAATCATTGAGAATAATCACGACCCTCGTAGCTTATTTTGATTTAGAGCTACATCAAATGGATATAAAAATGACTTTTGTGAATGGGGATCTAGAAGAGAAGGTATATATGCAACAATCTCCTAGTTTCAATGTAGATGACTCAAATAATGCAGTTTGTAAATTGAAGAAATCAATTTATGGCCTTAAACAAGCCTCTCGCAAGTGATAAAAAAAGTTCAATTAGGTAATTTTGAACTTTGAATTCACTGAAAACATTGTTGATCAATGCATATGCCTTAAATCTAGTGGGAGTAAGTTCATAATTATGGTTTTATATGTCGATGACATTATTCTTGCAACTAATGATTTGAGTATGCTATATAAGACAAAAGATTTTATTTACTTTTATTTTGATACAAAGGACATGGGTGAAGCCACTTATGTCCTTGAAATTGAGATCCATCGTGATAGAATTAAGGGTATACTCAACTGCTCTAAAAAATCCTATATCCTTAAACACTACAAGAAAATCATGGATTAGCGACGGACTATATCCTTCGCTTATCCGTCGCTAAGGCGTCGCTAAACTTTTTAGCGACGGATTAGCGATGGATAGAGGCCATCGCAAATTTTTGCTCGCTAAATAGTGAAAAAACTTATCTGTCGTTAATTTCATCGCTAATTTGCGACAACTTAGCGACGGACATTATCCGTCGCTAATCTGTCGCTAAATTTAAAAAATAAAAAATAAAAAAAAAATGATCCCTGTCGAGCGGTATTCCGGCAGCAATAAGCCGGACTTATACCGCACCCCACAGGCATTGCACAGAACGATCGCTCTGCCTTGTCGCCGGACTTGTATCATCCTTTGTGAACTGGTGCTCTCCGGCGTTGTCGTCTTCTGTGAACCGGCGTCGCCGTCCTCTGTGAACTGTCCACCATGAACCGATGTTGTCCGGCGTCACCATCCTCCGTGAATCGGTGTCGTCATCCTCCGTGAACCGGCATCGCCGTCCTCCGTGAGCCGGCGTCGCCGTCCTCCGTGAATCGGCGTCGCCGTCCACCGTGAACCGATGCTCTCCGGCATCACCGTCCTCCGTGAACCGGCATCGTCATCCTCCGTGAACCGGTATCGCCGTCCATCGTGAACCGGCATCGTCGTCCTCCGTGAACCGGCATGCTCTCTGGCGTCGGCGTCCTCCGTGAACCGCATGTTCTCTGGCATCACCGTCCTCCAACGATCACTCTGCATCATCGCCGTCCACCACGAACTGACTTGCACAGCGATCACTCTGCATCATCAAAGTCAGTTTAAATCGAGCGTGATCGATTTAAATTTTGAACGGGGAGAGGGAAAATTTTGTGCTCGGTTTAAATCGAAAATTAGCGAGGGATTTAGCGACGGAATTTTTCCGTTGCTAATCCATCACTAATTAGCGACGGATTATCAACGGAAAAATTCCCTCGCTAAATCCCTCGCTAAAATGTTTTCTTGTATTAAGAATTAGAGACAAAAAATTGTTGTCATTAATCTGTCGCTAATTAGAGACGGATTAGCGATAAAGCAACTTTCATCGCTAATCCGTCGCTACTTAGCGACGGATTCATGAAGAAAGTTTTCTCTAGCTAATCTGTCGCAAATTTGCGACGGAAAAAATTCATCGCAAATTTCCGTCGCTAATTAACAGTTTTCTTGTAGTGAAAGTTCTTAAAAGATATGAGATAATGAATTGATCTGCACCCATAGTAAAAGGAGATAAATTGAGCCTAAAAGATTGTCCTCACGATGATAATGAAAAGGCTCAGATGGCAAGTGCCTCGTATGCTTCGACAGTTGAGAGTTTAAAATATGTGCAGTCCTTCATGCAACCAGACATCGCTTTTGCTGTTGGGATGCTTGGTAAATATCAATTTAATCTAGGCGTTGCACACTGAAATGCAAGGAACGAAGGACTATATGTTGACCTATAAAAAGGTTGAGCACCTAGAGGTGGTTGGATACTCTGATATCAACTTAGAAGGATGTCTCAACAATAAAAAGTCTATTACTGGATACGTCGTTCTATTGTCAAGTGGTGTCATCTCATAGAGAAGCGAAAAGTAATTTGCAACTATATCTCACACCATGGAGGCAAAATTTATTGCTCTATACGAGACTTCATCTCAGACCATATAGATAAGAAACTTCATTACGGGTCTTGGCATTATGAACTCTATTGAGAGGCCACCGAAGATCTTATACGATAAAAAAGTTATTGTGTTCTCGAATAACAACAAGAGCATAACCTCATGTCGACACATGGAGTTAAAATACTTTGTTGTTAAAGAAAGGACTGAGAATCATTTATTGTGTATTGATACAATCAGTACGAAGAAGATTATTGCATATCCTCTTACTAAAGGGCTAGCACTAGGATTATATTTCCAACATGTAATGGTGATGGTCTATTTGTTTTCTTATGATGTATGACAATGCATTATGGTGTTATGTGATCACATTTATGAATCAAAATTGATTCTCTATGGTTTTATGCATTATTGATTCTGTATAAAGTATCTCTTATTTGTTGATCATGCATATATTTCAAGGAGAATTAACATTAAAATATGCATGATTTTATGAAAAAAATGTTTTAAAAACCCAAGTTTATGTTAGTTTTCGTTAAATGAGCTAAAATGATTTCAAAACAGAAAATGTATGAAAAATAGCTTTATTTGTATATTTTAGTACATATTTTAATGTTTGATATTAACATAGTAGTTAGTTTTAGTTTTCAAAATAAAATAAAATAAAAAATAAAAAAATTAGAGAAAATAGTCTTATATTCATTTTAAGTATTTGTTTTTTTTAGAAAAGAAGAAAAAAAATTAGTTAGAATAGTTTTATTTTGAGTTTCTTTATAAATAAATAGTTTTTTTTTTTAACTTTTGAAAATTTTATAATAAACCGATTTATACGGTTTTTGACTTTTAAAAAATGAAAAAAAAATTCTGTAGCAAACCGGTTTAACCGGTTTGGTTTTTTTTAAAACCAAGAAAAATAAAGAAAACAAACCGGTGAACCGGTTTGGACTCTGTTAAAAACCCAAAAAATGAAAAGTTCAGGCGCCTCCCCCATTCACGGCTGAAGCCCTTCCTCTTTCCCCTCTTTCCCTCTCTTCCCTCTTTTCTCAACCTCCTCCACCATTGTCGGTGGTTCCTTACCTCATTCTTCAACTTCTCCCTCTTGCTCTGTTCAATCCAGCCGGCGGAGGTGGAAGCTCTTCATTCCGGCGACGGCGTGGTGGTGGAGGCCGCCAACCTCTCTCTGATTTCCTCCATTTCACGGTAAGTCTGATTCAGATCTTCTTCTTCTTCTTCTTCCAATTCCTCTTCTTCTTCTTCTTCTTCTTTTTCTGATCTTCTGCTTATTCTTCTTATTTCGATTCATCTTATTCTTCTGATCTTCTTTCTCATTCTTCTTCTTCTTCTTCTTCTTCTTCTTCTTATCTTCTTTTTCTTCTTCTTATTCCTAATTCAATCGTTGCTATTGTTTTTTTTTATGGTTATAAAAAAAATAAAAGAAAAATTGAAAAACGAAAAGAAAGAAAAAATCGATAGATGTTTCAGTTTTTGTTTTTTTTCATAGTCCGATCTTCTATTTTTTTTTTAACTTTTGAAAATTTTATAATAAACCGATTTATACGGTTTTTGACTTTTAAAAAATGAAAAAAAATGTAGCAAACCGGTTTAACCGGTTTGGTTTTCTTTAAAACCAAGAAAAATAAAGAAAACAAATCGGTGAACCGGTTTGGACTCTGTTAAAAACCCCAAAAAAACGAAAAGTTCAGGCACCTCCTCCATTCACGGCTGAAGCCCTTCCTCTTTCCCCTCTTTCCCTCTCTTCCCTCTTTTCTCAACCTCCTCCACCATCGCCGGTGGTTCCTTACCTCATTCTTCCCCTTCTCCCTCTTGCTCTGTTCAATCCAGCCGGCGGTGGTGGAAGCTCTTCATTCTGGCGACGGCGTGGTGGTGGAGGCCGCCAACCTCTCTCTGATTTCCTCCATTTCACGGTAAGTCTGATTCAGATCTTCTTCTTCTTCTTCTTCTTCTTCTTCTTCCAATTCCTCTTCTTCTTCTTCTTCTTCTTTTTCTGATCTTCTGCTTATTCTTCTTATTCCGATTCATCTTATTCTTCTGATCTTCTTTCTCATTCTTATTCTTCTTCTTCTTCTGATCTTCTTTTTCTTCTTCTTATTCCTAATTCAATCGTTGCTATTGTTTTTTTTCTGGTTATAAAAAAAATAAAGGAAAAACTTAAAAACGAAAAGAAAGAAAAAATCGATAGATGTTGTTTCAGTTTTTTTTTTTTTTCATCGTCTGATCTTCTATTTTGTAGTTTATTCTTTAGTTAGATTTCTTTTATTCATTCATAATTCTGTTCTTAATCTGTAATTCGTTTTTTTTTTTTTTTTGACATTTTGTTATTTTCCTGTTTGATTGTCTGATTTCTTAATTCTTTAGTTTTCTTTCATTCATAATTCTTTAGTTTTCTGTGTGTAATGTGTAATTCTGAATATTTTGATCTTTGATTTTCCTGTCAAGCATATACTTTCCTGTTTCCATTTCAGCATTTGTTCGATTTCCTGTTTTAATTCTTGTTTTTAATTTCCTGTTTTTCCTATTTTTCCTAATTTCCTGTTTTATGTATTGTAGTTTTTAATTTCCTGTTTGATTAATTCTGTAATTTCCTATTGCTTTTAATTTCTGAATTTCCTGCATTCTTCCTTTGTAATCTCCTGTTTGTTTTACTGTTTACATTAGGTGATTTTCTGTTTTTTTAGTTGTTTCCTTGTTTCTTTCTTCATTTCCAGCTTTGAATTTCTGGATTTTTTCATTTCAAGTCATTTCCAGTTTTTAATGCATTAAATTTCCTGCTTTTCAATTCAATTGTTCCCTGTTTTTACCTTTCATTTCCTGCTTTTTTTATTTTTACCCTTTATCTCCTGTTTTGCAAAGTTAACTCTTGTTTTGTCTTGTGTTTACATTCATTTACTGTTTTGCTTGTATTACATTCACTTTTTGTTTTATATTCATGTTTCTATATTTTTTTAATACATTGATTTCATGTCTTTTTCAATTCATTAATTTCATAATTTCCATCCTGTTTTACATATCATTTCCTTGTGTTTTCTGTAAATCCCTCATTTTCGTGGTGTTTCAATTTTTCAGTTTATGTGTTGTTAATTAGGTATTAGTTGTAATTGATTACTTAGTTATTTGTCAATAGATTGCTTTCATGTTTTAACATTGAATTAGCATAAACTGTGTTTAGTATAGTTTTTACTTTTCCCTCTTGTACTGCTCGTGTTCATCTGAATTGTGCAGGATAGCACAGGATTGGAGCGGAAGTGATTACACGACACACGAAGTGCAAGAATAGAAGATTTTTACTTTTCAGTTTAGAATTAAGAATTTAATTGGGTTTGTAAATATTGCACTTTACGCCCTCTGCGAAGGGTATTCATTTGTTGTAATAGTTAGTTGTTTTTACTTTTCTCGTACATTTTACATTTCAATAATTCGGCAATAAAGAATAGTTTAGAATTGTGTGTTTGAATACGAAATATTCCCGTTCCCTGAGTTCGACCCGGTCTCATCCACTAGTGAGAACCGGTTTTTATTATTTGATGTCTGGTTTTCACTTGTTTTACATATAAAAATCTTTTCAAAATTACAACGATTTAAAAGAAGACATCAAATTTTTGGCGTTGTTGCCGGGGACGGCGTAATATTAGTATTCACTTTATTGCCCAGTGTTTGTTTGCATTTAGGAGTAGAACCACGTATGTGCATATCTTAGAGACGAGCTTACTTTTCTACACAGCCCACCTATTAGGATCCCCTTAGAGGTGACTGTGTACGATTGGTACCGTACACATAGATTTCATATTTCTTTTGCATAATCTCTGTTATGTGTAACTGCGTGGTGTTTGTTTAGTTTTTGTTATTTTTAGTTTACTCGCTTTGTGGTTTGCGTGGTTTGGCCGCTTAGTGCGTTAGTTAGGTAGAAAACCTAAATTAGGACATGTGCTACACCAGTCTACTCCAGGGTGTACGCAATGGCTGACGATCATCAATTGATCCGTCCTTTGAGGGAGTACTTCATGCCAAATACGTATACTCCCGCCTTTTGCATCACAAGACCTGATGTAGGAGCGAGCCATTTTGAGATTAAGGCCAGTGTGATTCAAATGTTATCCTCGTTTTATGGCCTTAGCAATGAAGACCCATATCGTCATCTCGACAAATTCCTTAAGATTTGCTCGACTGTGCGAATCAATAATTTTGGAGACGACGCTATGAGGTTGACTTTGTTTCCGTTCTCTCTCAAAGATAAAGCCAAGCACTGGCTAAAATCTCTTGAGACGGTTCGTATTATTACTTGGGAAGGAATGCAGCGCGAATTTCTCAAAAAGTACTTCCCAATTGGTAAAACGAATCAGTTTCGTAAAGCTATAACCAGTTTTTATCAAATTGAGGGAGAACAGTTTCACGAGTCTTGGAAGAGATTGAAAGATCTTCTCCGCAAGTGTCCCCATCACCAGGTGCCTCGTTGGCAGTTGGTGTAGTATTTCTATGACGGGCTTACTAAGAAGCATCGTCAAATGGTTGATTCGTCTTGTGGGGGCACTTTTATGCTCAAGAGTGAGGACGAGGCATGGTCTTTATTTGAGACCTTGAGTGAAAACATGATGCATCATACCTTGTCTTCACGGCTCGATAGGACTACATCTCTGTCTAGTGGTCCTAGGAAAATAGGGATTTCTGAAGTAGGGTTCGAGTTAGAATTGCGTACCAAGGTTTACCAGTTGACTAGGAAGTTAGATCAATTCCTAGCCAATTCTTCGAGAAGTCCAGTAGAAAGAGTGTGTGAGCTATGTGCTAGCCCTGCACATTGTGTTTCAGATTGTCCGGCAGCGCCATTATATCTTGAATTCGTTCAGGAGCAGGTGAATGCTGCCCAAGGTTTCGCTAGACCCATGCATGATTCATTTACACCATCATATAACCCAGGTTGGCGAAACCAGTCCATTTCCCCATCCCATCAGCCCTCCCAGACACAATATAGACACAGTAACCCTTCACAAGGTTACTCACATCCCATTTTTCTACAGGTTCATCCCCAGTCTAGTCTACCTTCTCTTTAGGAGCCCATTCCAAGTTCATCATTCCAGGAGAAGATGTTAGAGGCCTTTTCTGATATCAAGGCCACTCTTTGCTCCCATACGCAGTCAATAGCCAAGCTAGAGACTCAAATGGGACAGTTAGCTCAGACATTGAGTAGACAAAGCAAGGGGAACCCATCTAGTAGGCTTGTTGTCTCAAAGGGAGAAGATTTCATGTCATTCGACTTGCAACCCACTACTTCACATCATGAACAAGTCAAATTTGTTACATTCATTCATAGCGGGAAGGCGTATCATTTTATTCAGGAATCAACTCATGAGCCCCATATCATTTCTACTGACGAGTCGATTTCCATTATACCTCAATAGAAGGGGTCAGGCACACAGCATGCATTATCATCACATATTCATAAAGCCCCATTCTCTCAGCCTTTAGGATCACCGATTGTTTTTAGTAAGCAAGAGGTGCAGATGCAGAAGGTGCTTGACCAAGTCAAGCCTGATCATATTCACCACTTGTCTGAAGTTGCATTCATTGATACTCAGTCGGTCCTAGACTCTCATTTCTTGACCAGTCTCTCAGATGAGACTAATCTTTGTTCTTCATGTCGAGAGAGATTTGATACTACAGTTAGAGGTAGACGGGATAGAAACACAGTGCGCAGTGTCATAGATGACACTCTTTTCTTCATAGAGCCTCATTGAGTGATACTTCATGTCAATTGATCTCATGGACGATGAAGGTTTTTCCAGGGATCCGTCTGGCTGGGGACGTGAAAATTAGCGCTTTATATATGGGAGGCAACCCATATTTTGTACAGTATTATATTCGTTTTTAGGATTTGTAGATTTTATTTGGTTTTATTGTTCATTTTTTATCTCTTTCTATGAGTTTTATGTTTTGTCATGTATACATTGCATTCATTACCTTCATAGAACGTGCATTTTTAATTCATGTCAGGTCATTCTACTCTTTTCCCTCATTTATTTCCTCTCATGTGCATTCACTTAGTTTCATATAAGCACGGGGGAGTGTCACTGGGACAGTGTCATTCAAGCATGGGGGAGGGTGTAGTTTGCACACCTGGATATTTTTGTTTACGTTCTTGCACATGTTTACACATTTCTCATGAAAAGTAGATTTTTAAAGAAAGAGTTTGAACTTATATGAATGTTATTTCAAATCTGATATTTTTAGAGGATTTTTAAGCCCCACGAAAATTTTTTCTGACATGGATCTAAAAATTATGGTTGTTTATGCGGATTTCGAAGAAATGATGATAGATACATGTTAGAATTTATTTTGAATCATAAATATGAATATGTACAGTTTTATTTTTTAAAAAGTAAGCAAATAAACAAAAGTGTAAAAAAAGAGCTCAAAAGAGAAAAAAAAGAGCATGTGTTAGGTTGTTTGGATAATTCCATAATCTTTAGTAGATGGAACTTTGATGTGAGTTGAAACTTTTAATTCCATTTTCGAAAAGGAGAGTGGAAAACTTCGTGATCCTAAGTAACTGAGAACAGATACAAGTTGAAATGTTTGACTCTCATGTTATAAAGGTGAATGAAGGAAGTCACTTTTATGTCTTAGTTGATATCTTTTGGTATGTATTGAAAAAGTATAGAAGGTATTGACATTGCACAAGGCATAAAAGCAAACCACACGCAAGCTATAAGAGAAGAATGAATACACAAAAAGAAAAAGCGTGAAAAAAATGAAAAAAATCGAGAAAAGAGCTGAAAAAGAAAGAAAAGTTCAGTGCTTAGAAGTGTGATTGAGAAAACCTGTGTAGAAAACATATGAGTGAGGATAAGTAAATAATAATATGTTTTTATTGGATTTTCTAAGAATAAAACATAAATAATTGTGATATTTAGAAAAGTGAAAGAAATTCTTTTTCTGTGGGGGTATATAAAAGAATCTAATTATGTTTTGATTTTGAAATAACAGGAAATATTTGTGAAAATAAAGTCTTTGATTACCTACTGATTGTGAGGATGTGTAATATTATGCATACATGACAGAGGTGTTTGTGGGTAGCATCACTGCAAACCCTCACGAGACCTTACTCGTCCACTGGGGTAACCTAGGGGTTGAAAGGGCTTGTTGCATGAGCTAAATGCAACCGTGATTCCTACGAAAGTGAGTTAGGTGATAGTTTTCATTTCATACATTTTTTTAGTTTGCTCGAGGACTAGCAAAACATAAGCATGGGGGTATTTGATCATGCATATATTTCAAGGAGAATTAACATTAAAATATGCATGATTTTATGAAAAAAATGTTTTAAAAACCCAAGTTTATGTTAGTTTTCGTTAAATGAGCTAAAATGATTTCAAAACAGAAAATGTATGAAAAATAGCTTTATTTGTAGATTTTAGTACATATTTTAATGTTTGATATTAACATAGTAGTTAGTTTTAGTTTTCAATATAAAAAAAAAATAAAAAAAAAAAAAGAAAGAAAATAGTCGTATATTCATTTTAAGTACTTGTTTTTTTTAGAAAAGAAGAAAAAAATTAGTTAGAATAGTTTTATTTTGAGTTTCTTTATAAATAAATAGTTTTTTTTTTTAACTTTTGAAAATTTTATAATAAACCGATTTATACGGTTTTTGACTTTTAAAAAATGAAAAAAAAAATCTGTAGCAAACCGGTTTAACCGGTTTGGTTTTTTTTAAAACCAAGAAAAATAAAGAAAACAAGCCGGTGAACCGGTTTGGACTCTGTTAAAAACCCAAAAAAATGAAAAGTTCAGGCGCCTCCCCCATTCACGGCTGAAGCCCTTCCTCTTTCCCCTCTTTCCCTCTCTTCCCTCTTTTCTCAACCTCCTCCACCATCGTCGGTGGTTCCTTACCTCATTCTTCCCCTTCTCCCTCTTGCTCTGTTCAATCCAGCCGGCGGTGGTGGAAGCTCTTCATTCCGGCGACGGCGTGGTGGTGGAGGCCGCCAACCTCTCTCCGATTTCCTCCATTTCATGGTAAGTCTGATTCAGATCTTCTTCTTCTTCTTCTTCTTTTTCTTCTTCTTTTTCTGATCTTCTGCTTCTTCTTTTTCTGATCTTCTGCTTATTCTTCTTATTCTGATTCATCTTATTCTTCTGATCTTCTTTCTCATTCTTCTTCTTCTTCTTCTTCTTCTTCTTCTGATCTTCTTTTTCTTCTTCTTATTCCTAATTCAATCGTTGCTATTGTTTTTTTTTTTTTTATAAAAAAAATAAAAGAAAAACTGAAAAACGAAAAGAAAGAAAAAATCGATAGATGTTGTTTCAGTTTTTGTTTTTTTTCATCGTTCGATCTTCTATTTTGTAGTTTATTCTTTAGTTAGATTTCTTTTATTCATTCATAATTTTGTTCTTAATCTGTAATTCGTTTTTTTTTTGTTTGACATTTTGTTATTTTCCTGTTTGATTGTCTGATTTCTTAATTCTTTAGTTTTCTTTCATTCATAATTCTTTAGTTTTCTGTGTGTAATTCTGAATATTTTGATCTTTGATTTTCCTGTCAAGCATATACTTTCCTGTTTCCATTTTAGCATTTGTTCGATTTCCTGTTTTAATTCTTGTTTTTAATTTCCTGTTTGTCTTATTTTTCCTAATTTCCTGTTTTACGTATTGTAGTTTTTAATTTCCTGTTTGATTAATTCTGTAATTTCCTGTTGCTTTTAATTTCTGAATTTCCTGCGTTCTTCCTTTGTAATCTCTTGTTTGTTTTACTGTTTACATTAGGTGATTTTTTGTTTTTTTAGTTGTTTCCTTGTTTCTTTCTTCATTTCCAGCTTTGAATTTCTGAATTTTTTCATTTCAAGTCATTTCCAGTTTTTAATGCATTAAATTTCCTGCTTTTCAATTCAATTGTTCCCTGTTTTTACCTTTCATTTCTTGTTTTTTTTATTTTTACCCTTTATCTCCTGTTTTGCAAAGTTAACTCTTGTTTTGTCTTGTGTTTACATTCATTTACTGTTTTGCTTGTATTACATTCACTTTTTGTTTCACATTCATGTTTCTATATTTTTTTAATACATTGATTTCATGTCTTTTTCAATTCATTAATTTCATAATTTCCATCGTGTTTTACATATAATTTCCTTGTGTTTTCTGTAAATCCCTCATTTCCGTGGTGTTTCAATTTTTCAGTTTATGTGTTGTTAATTAGGTATTAGTTGTAATTGATTACTTAGTTATTTGTCAATAGATTGCTTGCATGTTTTAACATTGAATTAGCATAAACTGTGTTTAGTATAGTTTTTACTTTTCCCTCTTGTACTGCTCGTGTTCATCTGAATTGTGCAGGATAGCACAGGATAGGAGCGGGAGTGATTACACGACACACGAAGTGCAAGAATAGAATATTTTTACTTTTCAGTTTAGAATTAGGAATTTAATTGGGTTTGTAAATATTGCACTTTACGCCCTCTACGAAGGGTATTCATTTGTTGTAATAGTTAGTTGTTTTTACTTTTCTCGTACATTTTACATTTCAATAATTTGGCAATAAAGAATAGTTTAGAATTGTGTGTTTGAATACGAAATATTCTCGTTCCCTGAGTTCGACCCGGTCTCATCCACTAGTGAGAACCGGTTTTTATTATTTGATGTCTGGTTTTCACATGTTTTACATATAAAAATCTTTTCAAAATTACAACGATTTAAAAGAAGACATCATTTGTAAAGAGAGAATAATAAAATAACAATATTAAAAGGACAAATAGAATGAATTAGAGACTAACTTGTTCATAAAAGTATTTCAGACATGCTAAACACTTAAAATGAATAATATTATAGTGCATGACAATATGACATCACATATAGAGATGTTCGCCACCATAACTCATATGATTCATTCTTATAAGACAGGATAACATGCGAACCCACTTGGAAATTGAATCAAGATAATGATAAAGAACCTCGCTTATGTGTTTTTTTGTGTTAATGGGTCAAGTGGGAGAATATTGGACTTTTGGATTAGGGTCCAACAGGATATGACCCGGTTTGACTGCTATGAGAATATGAATGGTTCACATTCAATATGCATAAATGTCATGCATGCCACTCATCTCCCACTATAAATTGGCGATCCATTGTAGCTTGATGAGAACTACCAAGGTGATCTTTCTCTTTATCGGCTCATCGAGGGCATCAATTAACTAAGGAGAATGCTGACTACCCACATCTATAGAAGTTTCGATCGGATCGTCCATGGTGGCTTTCGGTAAGTTGTGTTCTCCATTGATTTTTGCCAACACATACTCCTTTAAATCTTAGTGATGTGAGTTGTTTTGATCAAACCTAATCTCATAAATTGATTCAACATGGTTGACTTAATAAGAATAGTGATCATTTTTATAAAAAAAATATGATTTTTAAATTATAAAATATTGTTCTTTCTCAAGCATTAATTTTTGAATTGCCAAAAATTTAGATAAGTAGGATTTAGATTATTCAAATGGACGATATACATTACTTTTATAGAGCCGATGAAATCTCAAAGAGGGTACGAAGATAGTGATCGCAAACACAGAATAGGCTACCAACAGGGCTCCGCTTGTGTGGCAGGAGCAGTTAGTGCAAGTCACCTTGTGTTGGGATGTTGCAAGTTCGAATCCCTATGGTATAGTTGTATAACTGGTAGGGGTCTGTCTAACCCCAGTTTTCTCTATCGAAAAAAGCAGGATAGGCATGCATTCGGACATTGCCAACAGTAGGGCCCACACTGGGAATGATGAATAGCGCCATCCTTGTGGTATAGTTATATAACTGGAAGGGGTCTTGCTTCAAGACAGGTTGAACCACTTTCCAATTTTCTTTTCCCTCTCGATACATACTTGTCAATCACCTGTCAAGCAACCTGCATCATCACCTACCTTTCTTTGTTTTCTCGTTTCAATAACTTGATTGAATGCAAACTGGATATATGATAAACTCTCATCTCAAGTCTGTGTATGCTTGGAATTATAGCCCCAAAGAAGATGTACCGTTATCTTATTCACAACTTCAGTCTGCCCATCCATCCATCTGTTGTGTGTCTAAGGCAGTACTATGCTTAAACTTAGTGTCCATCGTCCCCATAGCAATCCCCAAAGGTTGCCTAGAAACTAGTTGTTTCTATCTGAAATAATATAATTAGGCAATAACTATTTTTTCCAAACATTCTGAAAAAACAACTTGGCTTGAAACTTTTCTTGCCTTCCCAATCCGGAGCCTCCCAATGCTGCATCGGTGGATAGTCTATATCCTATCCTTGGTCAACTCTTGATATTGCTTTTTCTTTTGAATGCCATCCAGAATGAGAATTCAGTTCTGTAGGAGGTGGTTGAAAAAGGAATTCTCCTAAGACATCATTCGAGTTAGCTTTAAAGTATGCATATGAGTTCGTGAGTAAACAATAAGGGAATGTCTTTCCATCTATCCTTAATTAAGACTAATCAGAGCAAGTGACTTGTCAGTGCAATTCCCTGTAGAGTAGGGATGGCAATGGAGCGGGGCGGGGGACAGGGTCTCCACCCTCGCCCCTTCTCAAGATTAGAACCTCCATTCCCGCACGGGGATGGATTTTAACCTCCACCCCCGCCTTCATCCCCGTTTCATGTCCTCCATCCCCGGTTCAAACAGGGATGAGGCGGGGCGGGGCCCCATTTCCCCGTAGTCTATTGCCATCCTTTAGAAGGACTCGGGATGGAGCGGGGTGGGGCTAGGCGGGGATCGTGGCGGGGATGGGGCGGAGAAAAGTGTAAGTCCATCCCCGCCTCCATCCCTGAACGGAGATGGATTTTAACCTTCATCCCTGCCTCCATCCCCGTTTCATACCCTTCATCCCCGATCCAAACGGGGCGAGGCGGGGCCCCACTTTCCCCCGGTCCACTGCCATCCCTACTGTAGAGTAGGTCCTTTCATTGTGATTGACAAAAGCAGGAACCCAATACCCCTATAATAATGGTAGAGTAAGGAGTGACCCCAAAGCGGAATGAACCGGCGGTGGTAGGTCGAAGCTTCAGTAGGTAGTCACTCCATAAATATTTGGTGTAAGAATTTCTTACTGATTAGTGCGATCAGTCAAATCTGTATAAGAATTGAGAATTCCTCTTCCAACTCATCTCGAAATGGGCATTATGGCAAAGAACTAGGATCAATGCACTTGCCTTTATTCAGTCAATAGGTGGGATCGGTCCTATTGTTCTTTCAGTCAAATCTAAGCTGGGGTGGAAGAACGGTTTTTTTACATCCAACAACGTATATTCTCTGAACCTCCGACTATGACTGACAACTTCACATCTGACCGGTGGATGCAGAATTACCAGTCTTTTTTATGGGGGCGAAGGCGTTAAGAGAAACAAGATCGTAGCTTATAAAGTATTTCTTACTATCTCCTTTATCTAAGTACGAGAAAGTTGAAGCTTATATGGAGTAGCCTAAGCTCTGAACCGGTTCAACACAGACAATGGTGCTATACATTTATGCCAAACAACTAGCCCTAGCACAGGGTCGACCGCCTGACAGTGCATGTGTCAGCATAGAGAGGGTGGTGTATGTTCCCCCCCCGATGATTCACTGAATCCCACGTCTGTGTTCGGGGCTTTGAATGAGCACCACGTATACAAGCACATGAGGCTCGTATTCCCGTGTATGTTGACATAACTTTGCATCGGACTCTGGTGTTGTTGCAAAGACTTAAGTACCCTTTCTTGCTATTCTTCTCATAAAGTGATGGTTTGAGAAAATGACAAAAATGCCCTTTATTCAAAAAAGAAAAAACAAACCGTTCAAAAAAAGGACAAACATGTCCTCCATCCAGAAAGTCGAGGATGATGTTGACTCTTCAAAGTCTTCTTCTTTCTCCTTTCAAAAAAAGGACAAACATGACCTCCATCCAAAAAGTCGAGGATGATGTTGACTCTTCAAAGTCTTCTTCTTCTTTCTCCGTAAAACACTGTAAAACCCTCTCTCTTTCTCTCTAGAGAAGAAATCAAGGGAGGCAAAGAGTTCTCCCTGGAGAAGGCCATGAACATCAACCCTCTCACTCTCTCTCCCTTCTCTTTCTACTTCTGTGCACATCCAACAGACGATCCTATATTGCTCCATAAAACACCGGCTGATCTGCACACTAACTGTAGCATCGTTCAACTTGAAGAGTTGTGGAGTCTGATTCAGAGTTTTTACCCTTACAGAAGGGGGGTCTGAGGGCTCCTCCCAGCGTGGGTAGCATCATTCAACTTGATTCGTTGTGGAGCCTGATTTAGAGTTTTTGCCCTTACAGGAGGGGGTCCGGGGGCTCCCCCCAGCGCGGATCCCGCTGCGCGGTCAGCGGGCGGGGGTCCAGGGGGGGGTGCCCCTGGCGGGGGGCAGCGCCCTCCGGACAAAATTTTTTTGGGGCCTTCCAACAACGATTTGTAGTGTTATCGGGCTTTCTTATAGCGATTTGTAGTATTTTTGGGTCTCCAACGAGCCCCACAACGATTTATAGTGTTATCGGGCTTTCTTATAGCGATTTGTAGTATTTTCGGGTCTCCAACGAGCCCCACAACGATTTATAGTGTTATCCGGCTTTTCAACAGCGATTTGTAGTGTCTTCCGCAAATCGCTATAGCGATTTATAGTGTTTTTGGATCTCACTATAGTGATTTGTAGTGTCTTCCGCAAATCGCTATAGCGATTTATAGTGTTTTTGAATCTCACTATAGCGATTTGTAGTATCTTCTGCAAATCGCTATAGCGATTTATAGTGTTTTTGGATCTCACTATAGCGATTTGTAGTGTCTTTCGCAAATCGCTATAGCGATTTATAGTGTTTTTGAATCTCACTATAGCGATTTGCAGTGTCTTACGCAAATCGCTATAGCGATTTATAGTGTTTTTGAATCTCACTATAGTGATTTGTAGTGTCTTCCGCAAATCGTTATAGCGATTTATAGTGTTATTCAGTAAGCAAATCGCTGTAAATCGCTACCCGAATTAGGACCAACTTGTCAGGGCCATATCTCCCTAACCAAAGGTCATATTCCAAATCCGTAAAAAGTGGTGTCTTCGTTATTGAGTCTAGTTTATTATTGTAAATTTTAAGTAATTTCTATTGTCATTTCATTCCTTATTTTAACTAAAAACCAGACCCTTATTATTTTGTGTTATTTGAGTTGCACAACACCATTCTCGCTTCACATCCACATCTTGATTCTGGCATGCTCTCTGTTAGATTTCCATTGATTTCTTCCAACCTTGCTTGGAACAAACATATGTCTTTCTCACCACGACACCCTGTGCATTTTTTGACCACGACATCCGGGACCCGTGCCGGGGGGAGCCCCCGGACCCCCTTCCTGTAAGGGCAAAAACTCTAAATCAGGCTCCACAACTAATCAAGTTGAACGATGCTACACACGCTGGGAGGAGCCCCCAAACCCTTCTCCTGTAAGGGCAAAAACTCTGAATCAGGCTCCATAACGAATCAAGTTGAACGATGCTATCCACGTTGGGAGGAGCCCCCAAACCCTCCTCCTATAAGGGAAAAAACTCTAAATCAAGCTCCATAACTCATCAAGTTGAATGATGCTACCCACACTGGGAGGAGCCCTCAGACCCCCCTTCTGTAAGGGTAAAAACTCTGAATCAGACTCCATAACTCTTTAAGTTGAATGATGCTACCCACGCTGGGAGGAGCCCTCAGACCCCCCTTTCTATAAGGGTAAAAACTCTAAATCAAACTCCACAACTCTTTAAGTTGAATGATGCTAACCACGCTGGGAGGAGCCCCCAGACCTCTCTTCTGTAAGGGTAAAAACTCTGAATCAGGATCCACAACTCATTTAGTTGAATGATGCTACCCACGCTAAGAGGAGCCCCCAAACCCTCCTCCTGTAAGGGTAAAAACTCTGAATCACGCTCCACAACAGTGAATGTGCAGGTCAATCGGTGCTTGATGGAGCAATGTAGGATCTTCTGTTGGATGTGCACAGAAGGAGAAATAGAAGGGAGAGAGAGAGTGAGAGGGTTGATGTTCATGGCCTCCTCCAGGGGAGATTTCTTTCTCGGATAATCCTACAGTGCAGAGACTGGGTCTTAAATAATCATCTTCGGGGCACTTAAGTCTTTACAACCACTCATTTTCAAGAATCATCATTTTTTTTGGCACCAATGGAGGAGAGGGTACTTAAGTTTTTGCAATCGCATCAAACTCCAACGCTAATTAATGCTGACAAACATGGGGATACGAGACGCACATGCTTACATACGTGGTGCTCTTTGGGACCCCCGAACATGAGATGTAGCTAACTGCCCTGTTCGGGGGGGGACATATAACCTGCTTCGGTCAGCGTAGGTCAACGCAAACAAATTGGAGAGAGAGAGAGAGCAGATGAGCTCAGAGGTTACGTCGATTGATGTATGATCGGATAATCAACGTGCAGGGTAAACATACCTCATTAACACATCTTGGAGGTCATGTGGTTGTGTGAAATAATAGACAAAAATCAAGGTCAAAATGATTCGAGTACGCGACTTCTCTCTCTCTCATCAACCAATAACCTATAAGATCATATTTCAGTAAGGGAGAGAAATAAATAGTTCATATACATTTATTGCTTAAGATGCAATGTACCAAGTTCTCATTATTCAAAGTTATCATTATTCAAATGCAAAATTTATTGTCATGATGCAATGTACCAAGTTATCATTATTCAAATGCACATTTATTCAAACACACAACACCCTGTAATTGAGTACTTCAGTTATTATTCCACACAACCACGTGACCTCCAAGATGTGGTGATGCCATTGACTACTGGACACAGCCAAGCACAAGACAGCATGTCATGTGATTGGCTATGGCACTTAACCGCCCCTTTGACCTAAATTCATTTTTTTTAGACAAAAGCAACATTTATTAATAAAATAAGTGGGAACAACAATTAGAGTAGGCTGGTAAAGCGTCAACCTTTACCCTTGTTGACATGTGCATGGGGGCGTGCTTGTAATTGTCCTTATTGCTGTTCTAAATTTGAGGAATGATAGGTGGCCTTGGCTCCATCCTAACGAGCAATCCAGTCTTCATGGCCATGAGTATGGTGGTCCTAGGAGAAACATGGTGGCCTTCAACAACCTCTACTTTGAAATTCAAGAGAATTTCAGCTGCAGCATATTTCATCTGCAAAAAGGCCATGTCTTGGCCAGCACATGTCCTTGGCCCTTCATTGAAAGCCAGAAACCTATATCCACCACTCTCATTTATTACCCTCCCTTGCTCATCTAACCATCTGTGTGGCCTAAATTCTCTGCAATCTTTTCCCCATACCCATTCCATCCTTGCTAAAGAGTATACAATGTAAAACACCTTCATCCCTGGCTTTAGCAAGGTTCCATCTGGTAAAGTGTCATCCTTGATGACACTCTTGTTGTTCACTGGAATGGGAGGGTAAAGTCTTAGAGTTTCACATAGACAAGCATGGAGGTAAACCATCTTGTGCAAATCCCCTACTTCAAATCCGGTTGGAGATGACCCCTCATTTTTCTTTTCACATAGGATCCGATTGAGTTCCTCCATAACCTTAGACTCCACATGTGGGTGTTGGGTGATGAGCCAGAAGAACCAGGACAAAGTGAGAGCTGAAGTGTCCCTTGCAGCCAATATGAAGTTGAGGATTGTGTCGCGAAGAAGCAACTCATTGTCATCAAATGTCCTCATACACCTGGACAGAATATCATGACCATGGCCCTTCATTTCCTTTTTCAAGGCAACCTGATGACATATGGAATTCATGACCAAGGCCTTAGCATCATCGACACTTTTCTCTGTGCCAAGCTTGAAGCTACGAAGAAAGCGCCACAAGAAACCAGGCATCATGTGCCTATAGAAGATTGCTTCCATGATTGTGTCAATTGCTTCGGAGAAGGGGATTCGAGGGAATTCGAGGGAAAGGCTGCCGGGGCTAGTCCCAAATGCCGACCCCCACGTGCTTTCGAATGCATACCTCATGAACACATCTTGGAGGTCTACTGCTGTGCCCAGCTGCATTGAGTGCTTGAGCATGGGGATGAGCTTAGTCTGTATCACATCCTTTGTGTTCTTGGATGAGAACTCTCGGAAATCCTTGTTGTGGAGATGAGTTATGGCAATTCTTCTCTGGGCCCTCCACGAGTCACCATCCGCATTGGCGATCCCATCAGCGAATAGATCATGAAACATATCATGATATTCATCACCTTTAGGGAAATTCTTGAAGTTGGTTTTGAGTATGTACTCTATGTTTTTGGGGTCGCATGTCGCCACAACCTCCAATCTTGAGAAAACCGGCCCTTTAAAGCATATCGTGCCGCCACTGCGATAAAGTTGGCTCGTAAGCCAATCGAAGATGCCATGCATGTTGAGGAGAATTGAAGGGAGCATCCCTACAATAGGCCAACTAACAATTGGCTCATACCTTTGTTTTCTATACAAGTTGATGCAAATCAGAACTGCCATGGCTACCCAAGCCTCTGGCCACCAGAAAACAGACACCATTCTTGAAGCCCATGACCCAAATAGCACCTCCATTTTTCTGCGTAGCTCAAAGAGCAGACCAAGGATGTGTTTCTGTGTTAGCAACTGGGCTTTCCTCACCCTGATATAGATATCCAAACGTTACTTTTTTTTTTTTGGCAAAGTCATCTTTAAAAATATAGGTTTGACTTTGTGAAATCCAGGACGCTAAGTCATCACCTAAAACAAGTCTTTAGATGACAACCAACCTGGTTCCAATGGGGTCAAGTTCGACAACTGAGGGTAATCCAACCTTTTGTTTATACTTCTCAAATTTCAGCCTAACCTTGCTCAGGAGTGGATTTAGTTGTGTCCATTTGAATGTGGGTTGGACATGGATCCAAATCATTATTGGCTCGATCCAGGAAGCAACAAGGGAGTCCAACTTGTTGGGAATACTATTGCCTGCCTTTGTGGAATAAGACTTCCATTTGAACTGTCAATTGTCAAGATATAAATAATGTTGTCACAAAGTTTGTTCTGTACTTTTACCCATGTTAGGTTGAGCCCTCTTCGTTGCAACATCTTTTAATTTATTAATGAGAATTTTCTTTTCTCTCTGTCTCAGATAAAAAAAAAAAAGAGACAGGATCAAGACAGGGGCACCGTTTATGGTATTACCGGCAGGTGCTCTTGGATGACGTTAATCTTAAGATGAATGGCATCCAAAACATCATGAGTTGTATGCTCATCTGTTGGATGGGCCCTACCACTTTTCCAAATGCCGCTCATGCTCCGGATGAACAACACTAGAAACCTGTTTGTGAGCCATCCGTAGACATTTAATGGGTGTCATTCATTTTCTAGATGAACGATATCCAAGGCGCCAACCTGCAGTACAATACGTTGGTTCAGAAAAATGTGTTCTGTTTAAAAACTGCCTGTCCAAGGGGTGCAGATACGGATTACCCAGTGTTCATGGATTTGAGAAATCCAGGTGATTGTTTGGGAGAAGTGGTAGAGATCAACTGAGGATTCACCACTTCCACTCTTGTGCTTGTTTGGAATACAGGTGTGACCATGAAAATGAAAAGGTTGCTGAGAAGGTCACTGGAACAGAACATTTGAAAGCAAACACCTCAGTTGGGTCCTAGCTGAAACGTGGAACTGGAGTCATCAAATACCACTCCAATTTCACTATTTCCTATAACTGCATCCATCTCAAACGGCTTTGGTGCCGGCTATTCTCCAGTTTCACTCTAGCTATCTCTGATGGGTAGTTTCCAAACATGGCCTTACTTTGGTCAATTGCTATAAGGTGGGATCTGTTGGTAATGATTCTGGACAATCCGGATGGCCACCATTGTTGGATATTCATAACTTTTAGGCTTTGATCGGTGACAACAATGTTTGGAGGCGTGCACCAAAGACACTTTCTTAAAAGTAATAGTTGCCTCACCAGGATTGAACCTGAGTACAGTAGGGTTGTACACAACTTCGCTTTTAAGATACAACAAAGCCCATACCTCTTTTTATACTAACCACCTCTGGCCTTTCAGTAGGGTTGTAACAATCATCTCTTTTGGTACCAATATTAATAATATCTTTTCTTTCTTTAACAACAAAGTACTTTAATTTTATATGCTTACATGACGTAGTATTTTTATTGTTATTCGAAAAGGACACCGCAACTTTATTATCACAGTAGACCTTCAGTGACTTCTCGATGAAATCAACCACCTTTAACCGTGATATGAAGTTCTTCAACTATTTGGCCTGCGAAGTAGTCTGGTACAATATCAGCGATAGATCCAGAGAATCACCGATTGTTCTTCAGCACTACACTCAGCAAGTGCAGAAGATTCGAGAGCGTTTGAAAGCAACAGAAGATAGATAGAAGAGCTACACCGATAAGAGACAACAAGATATATCATTCGAGGTTGGTAACATGGTCTTTGTGAGAGTCTCACCGACCAAGAGCGTGTTCCATTTCGGTAAGAAGAGAAAGTTGAGTCCCAGATACGTTGGATCGTTTGAGATTTTGGAAAGAGTTGGTGAAGTGGCATATCGGTTGAACTACCTCAACAGAGTGCCCATATTTACAATGTTTTTCATGTGTCGATGCTAAGGAAATACATTCTTGACCCATCACACATAATTCAGTATGAAGATGTGGAAGTTCAGGAAGTTTTGACGATGGCAGAGCGACCTATTAAGATCGTTGATCAATGAGATTAAGTTTTGCGTACGAAGACTATTATGTTAGTTAAAGTACACTGACAACACCATGACATCGAAGAATGCACATGGGAGCCAAAAGTGAGCATGAGAGAGAAATACCCTGATCTTTTTGTAGCCTAATGTTGGTGATTTTGTGAACAAAATCCTTTTAAGGAGGGAATGATGTAAGTACCATAATATTTTTGAGATAATATAATATATGATGTGTTGCAGTAGTATGGATTGCAATCCTTTACCTATGCATGAGTTTTCTCTCAACTATGGCTGCCCGCATAAGGTTTGACTCGATCTGTAGCATCCCCGGTTACCACACTCAATTTTGAATAATAGACGTTGGGTGCATGTCTCACAGAATGTGAGGTTCCTTCGCGTACCTGAAAGAGTAATAAGAAGAACATAAATACTAACCAATCACAGCTAACTTACTTTAGTAGTCCCTTTACTTGCTTACTTTGTTATCGTTCTCGTACTGCTTTGCTTGTTGCTACTTAGTTACTCGTCGTTCAGTGGTTGTTTAGTTCCTTGTTTTGTTACTACTGCCTATTGCACTTGTTACATTCTTGTACTTAGACTTGTAGCACGTGCACTTACCTGACACATGCACATATATATGATGCTTCACATGTTTCCATGCTATATGCTTTTCCCTTGAGAAATGAATATATGATGTTATTTTTCATCGTCTCGCAAGAGTACTGACCCCATTTTATGGGGATGCAGGTGAAGAGTAGGCACAACTGCGATGTGATTGCGCACAGTCTGAAGGCTTGGGGACCCACACTTAGCTGCAAATTTTGGCTCTTTTTTTGGTTTCGAGGTTTGAGAGGATTTTTTCCTCTTGTTTTGAGAGTCTGGAAGAATGGATGTATATTGTCTCATTTTATAAACTTGAAACACTTAAGTTTTGTACATTTTGGATCTTTCGATGTATATGTATCACTTGTTGTGGCCCGCTCAGACTTGCAACATTTTTACCTTTGTTTACCCCTTTCTTTTGTCTTTTCGCTGTTTGTCATAAAACCATCTTTCAAAAAAAAATTCCTCAAAAATCAAAAGATTTTTTCGAGGTCGAGGTTTGGGGCGCCACAATATACCTGAGTTAGACAGAAATCTACCAAGCATCCCTACCGTGAAAGAAATATCTGGACATGAACAAGTCTGTGCGTATTGAAAGCTGCCAACCACTGATGCATATAGATAAACATTCATCTGTGTTTTGTCAATATCTTTCTGTGGATAATCTTTTAGGCTCAGTTTATCACCTTTTGATATGAGTGATGCAGCAGGAGAACAATTCTCCATCCCATATTGCTTTAATATCTTATTAATGTAGGATCTTTGGGAGAGACCTATAAAACCCTTTGCTCTGTCTCGACGGATCTCTATGCCAAATACATAAGCAGCCTCACCTATATCTTTCATGTCAAAATGTGATGTAAGAAACAGTTTTGTCTCTATAAGTAACTTTATATCATTGGTTGCAAGTAATATATCATCTACATGCAACATCAATATAATGAACTTACTTCCACTTTCCTTAAGGTATATACATCGATCAATGATGTTTTTTGTAAACCCGAAAGTCACGATGTCATGGGAAAATTTAATATACCACTGTCGGGAGGCCTGTTTAAATCCATATATTGATTTGTTAAGCTTGCAAACCAAACAATCATCTTCAGAGAAACCAAGAGGTTGATCCATGTATACCTCTTCATTTATATCCTCGTTGATGAACATTGTTTTCACATCCATCTGATGTATCTCTAAGTTATAATGAGCTACGAGGGCTAGAATTATCCAAATTGACTCCTTAGTTGAGACAGGAGAGAATGTCTCATTATAGTCAATGACCTCAATCTGGGTGAATCTTTTAGTAACCAATCTTGCCTAATGTCTCTATATGTCACCTTTAGAGTCCCTTTTGGTCTTAAAGACCAATTTACACCTAATAGGTTTTACTCCTTTAAGTAACTCGACAAGATCTTACACTTGATTCTTAGCCATAGAGTCCAACTCTTCTTTCATGGCTTTTATCTAGTGCGAAGATTTTTTGCTTTCAATAGCTTCTATAAAAGTCAATAGGTCATCTTCTATATCTATGAAATCATTAGGTTCCTGAAGTTACACCACATAATCAAGATGTATGGCAGATTTTCTAACTCTTGTAGATCTCCAAACAGGTCGTTCTATAGGTTTGGATTGAACCTGTTTATCCTGTTTGTGCTCTTGATCTGCATTATCCACAATGAGTTCATTTTGGATTTGTGCATCGACAACCTGGTGATCAAACACATCGTTATTATGAATAACAATATGGTATCTCTCGGTGTTTTCCTCAACAGGTAGTGAGATTGGATCCTGTATTTCCTCAAAAGCAAGATTTACAAGTGCACTTAATTTGACTGAATCAACTTCAAGAAATTTTGCCTTATCTGTTTCAACAATCTGTGGTGAATAAGATGGGCAATAAAACTTGTATCCTTTTGATCTCTCTGGATAACCAATGAAATATCTACTAGTTGTTCTTTGATCAAAGGTTTTAATGTAAGAGTTATACAACTTAGCTTCTACAGGACATCCCCATATGTGCATATAAGACAGTGATGGTTTCCTACCTGCCCACAACTTGTAGGGAGTTTTAGGTACAGATTTCATAGAAACCTTATTCAAAATATGCACAACAGTCCTTAAGGCTTCACCCCACAACTTGATGGGAAGTGTTGAATAATTCAATATGGCCCTGACTATTTCTTTAAGCGTACGATTTTTTCTTTCAACTACACCATTTTGGTAGGCACTACCAGGCATGATATACTGAGGCACAATGCCTTCCTTTTTGAGAAATCGCGCCAATGGTCATTCTCTTTGCCTCATCTCAGTAAACCTACCATAATATTTGCCACCTCTATTAGACCTTACTATTTCAATAACTTTATAGATTTGTTTATCTACTTCTTTCTTAAAATTCTTAAATATTTAAAAAACATCAGATTTTTCATAAATCAAGTAGGGATACATATACCAAGAATAGTCATCAATAAAAAAGATAAAATATCTTTTGCCTGTGTAACAGGAGGTAAATGGTCTACATACATTCGTATGGACTATTTCTAATATCTCGCTACTGTGTTTGACACCCTCTTTTATATGTGTTTGCTCGCTCAGCCTTTATGCAATCAATACACGGGTCATTATCAGTAAAATCTAGGGATTTCAAGATCCCTTCATTTATGAGTCTCTTTATTCTCTTTTCAGAGATATGACCCAACCTTCGATGCCAAAACATGTAGGACATATCATTAATCATGCTACATTTATTCTTAACCAACGTGTATTCAGAAGTCAAAGACTCCTGAGTTTCGATCTTCACGTATAATTTGTACAAACCATCATAAACAAAAGCAAAACCAATTTCAATTAAATTTTTGTATATGAATAACTTGAAGTTTTTAAATTTAAAATAATATCCAAATTTATCCAACCTTGACATTGAAATTAAATTTCTACTATATGATGAAACATAAAAAATATCATGAAGATCCAAATCTACGCCTATATCTAAAGTGATCTTGTAGGTTCCAACACCCTTCACATGCAAACACATCTTGTTCCCTGAATAAATTCTCTTCTCAAGCATTATTGGTTCCCTTCTGTTCAGAAACGACTGCAAATAGTTGGCAATATGAACAGTAGCACCAGAATCAATCCACCAGCTATTTTCAGGAATATGTAATAAATTACATTCATGAGAAACCAATGATAAATTACCTTTCTTTTCTAACCATTTCTCGTACTTTATACAATCCACCTTCCTGTGTCCCTTCTTCTTGCAAAAGAAGCACTTTATGAGAGCAGAATCGAGTTGCTTGATCTGAGATGACTTTTCTCCTGCTGACTTCTTCCTAGCATTTTTCTTAAATTCATTTTTCTTTGGTCCTACCTTGGATCTATGAGAAGCCATATGCGCACTTTGCACCTTCTCTTCGTTCAATCTATCTTCTTCCTCAACACACTTGGACATAAGTTCATTGAACGTCCATTCATCATTATGTGTATTGTAAGAGATCTTAAAAGGACCATATTCCATAGGTAGGGATGCCAAAATTAAATACACTAGGAATGAGTCAGAAATGGTCAACTTCATGTCATTCAGCTGAGATGCTATGTTCCTCATTTCCAAAATATGTTGGCGAATATTACTCCCTCCAGAATACTTCATAGATATGAGTTTTGATATTAGGGTACTGGCACTGGCCTTATTCGAACTAACAAATTGTGCTTCAATGGCACTAAGGAATTCCCTCATTGTCCTGCATTGCGTGATAGCACTGCGAATATTCTTAGTCACCTTAGATTGCAAAAGCAATATGCTAAGTGAATTCGAGCACTCTCACTTCTCAAAAATACTTTTTTATTCAGCAGTGCTTTGATCTGTCAGGACAGTAGGCTCATCATTTCTTAAGGACAAATCCAAATTCATATACCCTAATGTGAAAAGATAGTTTATTTCCAATCACTAAAATTAGATTCATCAAGAAAATGGATAATATTCAAGCCATTTAAAATCACAGAACCAAAAACTACATGGCAAAAGACATGTATCAAAAGAAAGCATATACGAGACAAACCTGATGAAAAAAGCAATAAATAGAAGGCCCTTGATATGCTTATTTCCAGGTGAGTGTAGGGGTCATCAGAGTCCTACTATAGTAAGAGCTTCAACATGCATAATCACTACACCTACTGACCATAGCTGGTAAAACTAAAGCTTATGTGAAGACAAACCATTAACACATGACACTTTTGAGTATACATGTGTGATGCATCTTAACACACTTGCTTTATTTTACCCTACTTAAATTTTAAACATGAATAAACTCCCTTTGGGTCGCTTCACTATTTCATGAATTTAAGTACAACATTAATATTAGATAAAACTGTATGATA
Source organism: Nuphar pumila (assembly GCF_984573655.1). Taxonomy (NCBI): domain Eukaryota; kingdom Viridiplantae; phylum Streptophyta; class Magnoliopsida; order Nymphaeales; family Nymphaeaceae; genus Nuphar; species Nuphar pumila. Next base: position 28,767,165 of record NC_143262.1, on the reverse strand, counting down.
GAATAAAAATTGACAACATACATGTATCTTGTTACTTTGGTAATATGAATTCACTAAGTTATCTAACTATCATTGATTCCAATATTAATTATATATTATGCATGCGTAATAATAAATAAAATGCATAAAAAATAATAAAACCAAGCTCAAATGGGTAAAACTCGGGGTCCACAAGCAGGAACCAGTCTGAAAATACCCCGAACCGGTCTGAAACAGCCTCAAACTTGTCATCTAAGAGTCTGAACAGGTTTTGAACCTTATGAACCGGTGTCAAGCTTGAACAAAAGTTCATAAAACCCTATAACCATATGCCAAAACTCTTGTATCTTTATATATTTATGAAAATAGGGTCTTAGTTTCTTAGAACCGGTGAAAAACTGGAAGGAACTGGTCAAAAATGGCTCTGAACCGGTCCCAAAAAAGGGCAGTATCAGTTCCTGATCCGGTTCAGGCCAAATAGTATCTGGACCCTGCATGGATTCAATCCAGTTCAGGTAAGATCTAGGTCTGACCTGATACAAACTGGATCCGGGTTTGACCTGGTATAAACCGAATCTGGGTCTGACCCAGTATAAACCAGATTTGGGTTTGACTCGATACTAACTAGATCCGGTTCTGACCTGATATAAACTGGATTCGGTCTGACCCGAATCCATTCATAACCCGGGTTAAACTTGGTCTTTTCGGATCAGACCCAGACTCGAAACCATTATAGGTCCGAGTCTGATCTAAATGGTAACCGACAGACCCGATCCATCCAAAATGGGTTTGGATCGGCCCTGTCACCGGGTCGGTAAACCCGGTCCAACCCGGGTTACCCAGCAACACAAATAGCCCCGTTTAGTTTCTGAGAAACCTTAGAAACCGAACAACACGACTCATTCCCATCGGCAACCCACGTCACTTGCCGGCAGCCAGAGGTCACCGGCGACCTCTCGAAAAAGCTGTCGGCGATGGCGATTCACATCGTCTGGGAGGCTCACTGGGGACTGCAACTCCCACCCTGCTCGACGGTAGAGGGGAACTCAGAAAAGGGTTGGTTCGCCCTACGAATGCCGCATGTCACCGAACGTTCGACGACATAGGTGAAATGGTCGACAAAAAGCCACCTTCTTCTCGGCGGATAGGTAGCCGGAGCCTCAATAGCATAGGGAAGGAGAAAAGCAGAAAAGGGTTTTTCAAACCCTGGTTTCCATGTGTCGTCGGACTAATGTCGGCGATCCGACGAAACCCCCATCGACCTGACGATGATCCAATGACAGACCTTGGTGCCGGCAGAAGCCCCTGCAACCCGACGACCACAGGTAAAAACCCATGACTTATCCTTATGTGGTTTGTTTTTTGGATCTTAGAAAGCGTTGTTGGGAACATGTTGCCCCACGACGACTGTCGTCGACGATCGGCAACACCGGTAGCAGGTATGAGTTGGTTACCCCTTCCATCCCAGTGAAGGCCGTTTATGCGAGGGGGTACTCGGATTAGCAGAACGGGAGCATGAACAGGATGCTCCCAATGCACCCACACCCGCAGTCAACCTGTGACCTGCGTTGCCCCATGGCGACAATTGCAGAAAAAATGCCAACAGGCCCGCGCAGCGAAAGCGTGGTGAGCCCATAACCCAATGTTGGCGCTTGTACTAAAGAAGAGATGAAAAATACCTGAAGCGGCCATGTTCGTCAGATAATGACCGAAGAGTTAACCCGATCTATCGTCTCTAAGACGTTTGTCTCTTCAATCGATCGTAGCTTTTGATGAGCACATGCCCTCTAACAACGGTGCGCAGGATCCAAATCCCAGAGCAATCAACTGTGTTGATTGTATTGTGCACTATATTGGGGCAATACCCCTTTTATAGCATTAAATTTTATTAGGAAATAGTTAAGATAATTGTTTTCTTCAAATGGTAAGGTTTATCCGATAGGGGACACCTCTAAGAGAATCCTTATACGCGGATGACTCCAACATGGCACTGAGTAGGTTAACCTTTGTATCAGAGCTTTGCAGGAAAAGCAAAAAGCTAAGCAGAAGTGAAAAACACTAGCAAAAGAAAACTTGTATTTGTTTTTGTTGATGATGATATTGTGTTAGACAACTCAGGTTTTAGTTGTTACTGGAGTGCATGATTCCATAAAGGCTCATTAAGGGCATTAACATGAACCCATTATGAAAACTCGCACTTGTCATGATCCAAAAGGTTGCATGCATCATAACATCCCATCGCATGATCCACCCATCGGTAATGTCCCTTCATGGGCACCACGCATCACTAACTGTCCCAACGTGCTTGCATGTTGAAGCTATCAAAAAGATACGTGATAGAGTCCCAAAAAAGTGATGACTCCCAAAAGAAAGTCACAAAAGACTTTTAACTGCCTTTGTCAATCACCAAAAAAAAAAGTTTTAGAAAAAAAACCCTTTAGGCAAAGATTTTACTCATTAAGGGCATTAACATGGACCCATTATTGGGGGTAGTTTCAGATTCCAGAATTCCCACAATTACAAAAACACACAAGCATTTTTATATAGTTGACTGACTCATGGGCGCCAAACCACTTGACTGATTGGTGTCTTAAAAACCTTACATCTATTGAAATGATCATTTTTTCCAAAGGTTTGTGGAATACATGGGATTTTTTGCTTTATTGACTAAGTTTGAACCAAGGTCGTCTACGTCTACCCACTGTAATAGCTTATCTAGCTAGCCTTTTTTTACAGCCGTATCTTGCACGGCCATTTATCATATAGCCAAGCAAGATTCTGGAAGTGGTGGGTCTCGTAGATTATGATGAGCTTTCATATAACCAATCTTCAGTTATATTGAATCCCCACCGAACATCCATGTGATATGTGAGAAAATGGGGTCTGCGCATACCTGCATCAAGCTTGAGATGTGTGGTGGTGATGGAATATAACGTCATATTATATGATATGACCCACGCATACGAGTTGGCATTTAGCTTGGAGCAAATAATTGCTTGGAAGTTCGATAGTCCATATCTTTCATACTTTTAAAGAATTATACTTTCTCTCAGAAGGGGGAGTTAGGGTCGTACGATTATAGACATCCTGATCTCAGTGTTGATTTGCACGTCTTTCTTGACTACCGCCTGCATAACTCATCTTTCTTGTTTCCTTTCATAATTGTCTCCATTTTCTAAGTTTTGTATCCCAAACAACCATGGGGCTGATAGCAAGTTGGATCCAAACCTGTGACCCATACTGTTTAAGCCAGATTGCATTGTTGAGTGTAAGACTCGATGGAATCAAACCGGGTCAGGAAAGTCTACCCATGCTGCATTCAAAATATGGCTTTGTGCTGGTATATCAAGCTGAATGCAAGTTTATTTTTTTGAGAAGAAATAATGCAAGTTTATTTAATGAACCTCAACAAGCTCTTTTCTAAGCTAGGAGCTTTGGTCATGCACTTTGTACTTGGATATGCTTGGATCAAGGTTTGGGGGTCCAATTACAAACTCGTTGTGGACAAAACAAAGCGGACAGGTCGTGGGTTTGGTACTATTTTTAGGGTTCCAATTACAAAACCGAGTGTGATCCGGGTCTGTTTGTTTCATATCGGACTGGGTCAGATTTTCCATACCATCGATAGCCTTATTGACACATCACGGAATATAGGATGGATCTGACCCAAAATCTAGGCCAGACCAGAGAAATTAACAGCAATACATGGAGGCAGAGGCCAATCCAAGTACGACTAGGGGTGGCAATCGGGTCGGGTTGGCGGGTCAGCATACCTCAACCCGAACCCGACCCGTTTATTAAACGGGTCGGCTGTGGCAAACACGAACCCGACCCGTTTAATAAACGGGTAACCCGACACGACCCGCCAACCCATTTAATAAATGGGTTGGGTCGGGTAAACTGGTTTTCAGGTTGGCGGGTCGGGTTGGCGGGTTGACGGGTCGGGCAGGCGGGTCGGGTTGGCGGGTTGACCCACCCGCCTAACCCGTTTATTAAACGGGTCAGCCAGGTTGGCGGGTTGGCATACCCCAACCCGAACCCGACCTGTTTAATAAACGGGTTACGTGGGTCGACCCGTTTATTAAACGGGTTGGCTTAAGCCCAACCCGAACCCGCCTAAGAGGCCGGTTGGCGGGTCGTGTCAGAAATTGCCACCCCTAAGTACGACCATGTAAGATCCGATTCCAACACTAACTGAAATTCCGTAGCACCATTGGCTTGTGTTGAACCGGTCCCCAGCGCTCTATAAGTTTCAACCTCCTCTTACTTAGATAGAGGAGATAGTAAGAGATCTCGAGTGACAGCATCCAAAACCCTCATCACGAAATTACCTCCTCCGGGATGCCGGCTTCAGCCAAGATCCCAACCGAAGTTTATCGTTCAGAACAATCTCATATCTTCAAAAACCTCTAAACCTAAAACAATTTACAGAAACCAATAAACACAGGCTAGAATCTGTTCCCTCTTTACTGTTTCCGCCACAAGATTTTGATCCCAACCCTAATCTTCAAATACCACCATCCGCCTCTACAAAATCCCAATTCCCAGAAACCCTAGAGAACCCCTAAGTCAAAAACCGGCAGAAGGGGAAACCAGGAAACACAAAGACAGCGAGGGCTTCCCTGTCCCAGAGATCGGAGACGAGTCGCCGGAGCAGCGGTGGCGGGAACGGCCAAGTGGGGGAGGCAGTTAGTGAGGAAGTTCGATTAAAAACGCATCCCCAACAAGGGAAAACAGGAGATCAAGCGCACCAGAGTGGGGGAAACAGAATATATGGGAAAAAACGATGATGGTGATGGTGATTGATGAAGAACGGTGATTAGAGAGAAAGAGGGCTTATTCTCTGGTTCTTGTGATGCTTATGTGTTCCCTTATTTTCCTTCTTTATATTGCCCGCCGCTACAAAAGAGAGAGAGAGAGAGAGAGAGATTGTAGGCGGACAAGATCAGTAGTGAACAAAATTATGATTGTTGGGAGCAAATTGGAGGAGTCTCTGTATGTGTGTGACTGTGGATTTGTATTCCGTGTGAAAATAAGAGAGAGAGATCCAACAGAATATTGGAGAGAAACATAAGAGTAAGACAGCCACCATATCTAGATGGTGACCGTGCACAGTTCAGAGTACAAGTAGATCCAACCCTCAGTCTCTACTAAGTAATTTAAGAGCAAATACACAAGAGATAACCAGTTGGCGAAGCCTTCCAAAATGAAATTTGATGCCCATAAAAAAGATGTTTCTTTCCGTCCAGATCATCCACCATGTTGAAACCAACCATACCCACCACAATAATCTTTTTTTTTTTTTGTGTTGTAAAATCATGAGACCAAGCAAGAGGTCCCGAATAACGAAACTCAAGCGAGTTTGAACAAACGGTGCACCCCAAGTTTGAAAAAATAGGTCTAGAACGATTGGGCAAAACCAAAATAGGCGAGTCGTGTCCTCTACTGCCTTCTCGCAAAGAACACACATGCCGAGACATTAATCTGGGTTTGAACACGATCCAGAGCTACTAGCCACGCAAAAGCTTTTGCCCTTGGAGAGGGCCCCTTACCCCATATACAATCAGTGGGAAACCAGTTCATCCCAGATGACAATAAGGAATGGTAAACTTGCTTAATGGAGAACCTATCTCCGCTCGGCATGGCCCAGTGAAGCCACGAGTGGCCATAGTCTGGCCTAAGATCTCTGCCACTGAAGGAGCGAAGTGTCTTCCGCCACTCCAACCAGAGGGACGATGGACACACTAAACTGGGCGTCGAAAGAAGGGAGTCAGGTAGACTACCATATTTTGCCTAACAAACGTAGCCCAAGAAGATGGAGATGTGGAAGCGACCCAGGCCCACTTTAAGACTAAAACGATACTCTTCTTTCTTAGAGCCGGAATCTCCAAGCCGTCTCGTTGCCTCGGGAGAACGATCTGCTGCCAAGAAACAAGCGGGTACTTTTTGTGAGATGCATTCCCAGACCAAAGGAAGTGTGAAAGCAAACGATTAATCGTTCGTTCTACTGTCATCAGTATAATGGATATGCTCATACGAAAATCTAGTAATCAGGCCAAAATATGGTGAATTAGCGTCAATCGTCCCGCAAAAGATAAATATCGGGCCTTCCAAGACTGCAATCTCCCTTGCACCCACTCTATAGTAGACATCCAAGATAAAGTTTCTGATGACTGCAGTGAGTGCAACGATAGACCCAAGAAATTAACAGGAAGGTCGGATATCGGGCAGTTGAAGATCCTTGTAGCAGCCGATTGGAGAAGAGGGTCAACATTGAGTAAGACCAGAGCACACTTACTCTTGTTCAGGCAAAGTCCTGAAATTGCAGCGAATACTTTAATAATGAAGCACAACCTGAATATTTGATTAATATTCGCATAACCAAATATTATAGTATCATATGCATATTAAATTGTGTGACCAACAAAACCAGGAATGCCCAAGGAATCCAAGAAACATGTTTGTTCTGCCCTTTCATGAGAATAGGTAAACCCTCTGCCGCAATATTAAAAAGGATAGGGGCTAGGGGACAACCATGTCGCACACCTCTAGCCAACTTGAATTCTTCCCCTCTCAGTCCGTTGATGCAAACCGACGACACAGATTTCGTGACCAGCTCCTTAACCCATGCTATAAATTGGCTGCCAAACCCCATATTTGTTAGATATTCAAACAGAAAATCCCATGTCAGACTATCATAAGCCTTGTGAAAATCCAATTTTAACAAGAAGTACGGTGCTCCAGTCGACTGTAAAGAGTGAAGAACCTCAGTTGTACAAATAAAAGATCCTTGAACACTTCGACCTAGAATAAAAGCCCCCTGGTTCGGAGAGACAAGTTGATCAATGATAGCGTGCAACCGATTAGCCAACACCTTAGATATAATGCGATACAGAGCACCCATCACCGAAATCGGCCTGAAGTTGGATATGTCTGACACCCCTTGCTTCTTAGGAATCAAAGAGATGACTACCACATGGTATGGTTTAGGCAGCCTTGCATTACGATAGAATTCATCGAACAAGTAGAGCAGGTCAGCTTTAACAATTGACCAAAAAGCTTTGAAGAAGTCTACGTGGAAACCATCAAGGCCTGAGGCCTTCCATCCCGAGAGGCCGCTAATAGCATTCGAAATCTCAGCTTCGGTGAATCGAGCCTGCATAGAAACAAATTGGTTTGTCGCCAACTGCTTATAACACATATCATCGATGACCCCCCCAATGCCTACGTCGGTCGAATACAGCCTGGAGAAATAAGAAGTAATAGCTGACAGGCAATTTTGCTGACCAAAGTGGCATTCATCGATCTCGACAGAGCGGAACCAGTTCTTACTGTACTTATTTGATGCGTTCATATAAAAAAATCGTGTATTATCATCGTCATTAGCCAACCATGCAACTCTGGCCCTCAACTTTCATCTAAGCTCATCTCACGCTCTTCATTATGCAACGAGGGCAGAGAGGACGGCGATACGCTTCTGCAATTGAAGCACTTGACCCTCCAGCACACCAACAAGATCGACCTGACGTTGGGCCAGAGAGGAGAGCTCAGCTTCTCACTGGCCGATGAACCTAAACTTGTTCAGGTTATTAAAGCTGAGTCATTCCTTAATACATTGTCGAAGACGAAGAAGCTTTGCATGGATGTGGATGGCCGCCCAAGATTCTATAGCAGGTTGAGCCCACGATTGTCCAACCCGATGTTGAAAGTTTGGCACACGAAGCCACCACTCCTCAAAGAAGAACCTACGACATGCTTTAAAGCCTACTTCCCAAGAAACAGTCAGTTGCCATGATCGGACAGGGTCCGTGGCAGCAGGCATGCAGTGACATCCGGGAGTGCGTGAAATAGATCTGATGAGAGAAATACACGATCAAGTATCCGCAAGCAAGGGCGAGACCTCATATTTTACCACTAGAATTGCTCCCCGATATGAGGTACCGAGTAAAGCTGGTTCCGCCGAACAAACTCCTGAAACCCCCTAATGAAGGGGTTGAGAAGAACCGATAGACTAGAATCCTACATGGATAACAGGCAATTGAAATATCCTCCTAAACACTGAAGAGCTCTAAAAGTAACCAAAACTCGGTTCAAGTCAGCCCATAAAGTTGGTCACGAGGTCGACATGACAGGGCTATACACAAAGGTGAAGACGACATCTTGTAGCGACGACAGCAAGTTTGTAGAAAGAGAGATGAAATAATGACCAATATCCACTATCGTCACCTTAAGAGAAGCTTTCCAAAGAACCAGGATACCCCCAGCAAACCCAATGGCCGATTTAAAAGTATATGTCGCACCTCTCCATAAGTAAGACACCACTGATAATGAAATATCCTCCATTTTGGGTTCACAAATTGCAACAACGTCTAGACTTTCATATCTAATCCAATTAGTTAAAAACAAGCACTTGCGGGAGCAATTCATGCCCCTAATATTCCAAATACACATCTTCATGATAAATAATCAGGGAGAACCCTAGTACACCTTTGCCAGACTGAGCGTCGAACTGAGCTGGATCCATCTTCTTGAAGCCAGCTTGCAAACGAGCCAATAATTTAGCTCTACGAAGACTATTTGCGACCCTGGCCACCGATCATGCGCGAGGAACAATCTGTTGCTGGATCGAAGAAAGCTGTCGGGGTGAAATATACACTCCTAGTGCTCGCGCAGCCTCGACGAAGGACATACCCCATATGACGAACATGTTATCGACCCCCTGTGACCCACACCTCAAACCTAATGAATCTGGGCAAGGTTGTGGATGCGCGGGTTGCAAGCAAGAGACCTCTGAGCCCCCCTGAACATATGCTCCAATAACCTCCACGGGACATCCCCCGTCTTGATCGGGCAGGTAGTCCACCGAACAAAGAAATTGAGTTTGTTGCGGCATGCAAGGTGAAAATGAGACCATGCAGGTAAAACCAAAAATACATGTCGGGGCGGACCCCATGCACACCAGGACACCTTCGCACGGTAGGAATATCGTTAGGATATGAAGGGTAAAATAGATAGAACAAAAGATTCCACGATCATCAAAAAATGAACGAGCCCCGGATCCATCATGGGTGATAAATGCAACACACCTCCTGGAGGCAAGATCGTGCTGACAGCCCAATAGTCGAAGAGGCAAACCAGATGAACGTACGGGGGATGTACGTACAGAGCCCAAAGAATTCTCCATGCAAGTGGACCCACACTCCATCCCGAGAACAATCCTACTCATTAACTCGTTAGGACGAATGTGACAACTTGCCGACTGAGAAGGACACTTTCCGATGGCCGCTCCGGGATACGAGTGGTAGAACTTCGGTGAATGATCGGTCTCGCAGGATGAACAAACGGCATCAGATATCTTCAACAGTACCCAGAGTAATCCTATCTTTATCTCCAAAAATGGAGAGGTGCCCGCCTCCATGGTACACACCTGCGCCACATCACAAAAAGATACACCAGGTCGACAAGAAGCAGGTACCTGGTGCCTGTCTTGTGGTGAAGGTTTCGGCATACGAGACTCACTGAAGAGGCAAACAATACATTGAATTCTTGAACTATCCGAGCCACACCTGTGACAGAAAACTCTTGAATGAAAGTTACGATTGAAACAGACATTACACCACCAGTCCCTCGGCTTTGCCGAACCCACATTGGCCCATCGCCTAAGGTTACAGAAAGAAGGTTGCCACGTCGGCCTAACCAACTTCCACCCCTCCAATACATCCTTGTTAGAGCACGGCCGGAAAAAAAGAGCATTGAGCGACCCCCGAATCCCATTGTCTTCAAGAGCTCCCGTGCAAAGAGACTTGACAAACCACCAAACATCACCTAAATCAAGCGTTCATCGACGCAAGTCGCGGACTAGGAACCCAGATAAGGATGTGAAGAATCCCTAAGGCAACCTGAAAGGGACCCTAATCGAAGCCCCCCACTTCCGGAGCGACACCGCAAAGGCCCAAGCATTAATCCCATCTGCCAACTCCAGGAGAGCCTCTTTGTTGTGAGAAATCGAACGACTACAAGAGATACTCCAAAATCGATCGGACCCCCGTGGCTTGCCTCTCATCCTCAGTACAGAGAGAAGGAGAGAGAGAGAGAGACTTACCATCTCCTTCAATGAGGCCTTTGTGGGGAAGACGTGGAAGGTCAATCTGAAGGTGGGAGACGCGATATTGTTCTTCTCAGACTGGAACGGGGAGTTCACCAGGGCTGTTGGGGTTATCTTGGATCTCAACGACAAGCCGATGAGGTTGGGGGTGTGGTCTAGGCGGTACGCTCTCCGGCGAAAGACAGCGTGGTGAAGGTTGAGAGGTGCTCGATTTCAGAGGGGGCAATAGGTGTGTTTGTTGCAAGGGTTTTGTAGAGAGAGGGAGAGAAAGAGAGAGAGGGACCGGGAAGGGGCTTCGTTGGCTGAGCTCTGCCATGATGAGGAGAGGCTCGGGCAGGCTTTGCAGCGGTGAACAGAGAGGGGGAGGGGGAGGGGGGGGGGAGGGGGGAAGGGGAATGGGAATGAGAGAGAGAGAAATGACCGAATTTGTTGTATGAAAAACTGTTATCTTTTAACAGAATCCATTGCAAGTGGTCTCCAAGCTCTCAAAACTCAATGCAGAAAATCTGGCAAAGATGTTCACACACACACACACACACACACACACAGAGACCAGAAGGGGCTTAGGGGTGAGTGTTGCAGCTGGCTTGACCCTGATAAAATGAGGGTCAAGATCTGAGTTGATCACACGATCGTCAGTGGCTCAACCAGTGAACAGGGTTCCCTCCTCTACATATTCTTGTCTCATCGCAGAGAGAGGTTTCAGGGCTCGATGGTGGTTGTGTAAGGGAGGACGAGAAGATCTGACAAACGACGGCTCGGTGGAAGACTCATGGTAGTGAGAAGTTCGAGGGCTCAATGATGGCTAACGATGGACGCTGACGGTGGTGGTCGCAGATGGCTGACGCTAGGTGGTCGACGGTGGTGATGGGGGTTTGGGGTTTCGCTTCAGAGACCCACTCCTGTGGGGGTTATATTGTGTCTGTGGAAGGTATTGATTTTTTTTATTTTGAGGTTTTATTTCAGAGGTTGAACACGAAAAATTTAATCAACTACTGCCTCTTTCTCTCTCACTCTCTACTTTCTCTCTCTTAGGGTATGTTTGGAGCAGTAGTAAGTTTCAGATTCTTTTTGCATTTCCCTGATGTTGAAAGATGGAACCAGTCCTGTCAACAGTCAATCTGAGTCGAACCAAGTGCTTGAGTAACATATCATTTGACAACTTTGGCATGAACACAGAAATTGGTAGCGGAATCGAATTGAATCGGTCCCTTCTCCAGTCATAAAGGGCTGAGGCCAATTCAAAACCTCTATAAAATTGGTCTATAGGGGCCTAAATTAGGCTATATGTAAGTTTTATGGATGTTTGCTTCTTTTTCTTGAGTTGTTTTTAAAGGATCGATTCATTTCGATTTGATTTAGACTACTCATCATTATGTGTGTTGTAAGAGATCTTGAAGGGTTCATATTTAATAGGCAATAAGGTCGAAATCAAATGGACTAAGAAAGATTCTGAAATGGCAAACTTCATACCATTCAAATGAGATGAAATATTTTTCATTTCCAAAATGTGCTATCGAATGTGACTATCTCCAGAATATTTCATAGATACTAGCTTCGACATTGGGGTACTGACCGTAGCCATATTAGAATTGACGAATTGAGCCTCAATAACCTTCAAAAAAAAATTCACAGACTTGCAGTAAGGAATGATGCCTCGAATATTCTTAGTCACTCTAGATTGCAAAAGCAACATGCTAAGTCTATTCGAGCACTCCCACTTCTCAGAGGCAGTTTTTTGATCGATTGTACTTTGCTCTATACGAGCGACAGGTTCGTTAATTTTTAACGCTAAATCTAGGTCCATATACCATAAAGTAAACTAACACTATTTTTTTAATCCAAAAAATTAGATCCATTAAAGATGGAGATATTACTAAAATCATCAAGGATCAATGAACCTGATATTGCATAAATGAAAGAAAAAAGACCATATAAATGCTCATAGAAGACTCATGTTGAAAAAGTAAATTGGAGACCTTATACTATAAACTTTTTTTTTAGACAAGCACAATAAGGTCACTATCGTTCTACATTAGTGGAAATGATTATACTCAAAGCTGCTTCACCTCTTCAATTCTCAATAAATTGGTCTTTTAATTAATAAAACTAGTAAATCACGTAACCAGAGGCAATTCAGTACTATACCTTTAGGTATAAACAAGTTTCATGGGCTAGTGCACACACTTACCATTACATCATGTATGAATTTGGAACACAATGACCTTCCTATATGTAATGGTCTGAACGACTTCAAACTAAAAATACCATAAATCTTTTTTTTTATAAAGTTGAATCTATTCTCTTTTTTCCTTTCTTTCTAAAATTTAATAATGCAACAATCTCATCAATGGACTTGTTTCAACCGTACCAAGTACTAGATGACCCGCCTGAGTGCAAGCGCGAGCGTGTCTTAGCCTCATAGTACCAGATTCAGTACGAAATCATCCTTTAACAAATCTGATTGAACCATTTTATAAAAAAACTTATTAATATACCAAGTTTTTCATCATTGGCTTCGCCTTAATCGAATCAAGCTCTAGGGAGTCAGCCTGTGCATGCACTGATGTTTAGTAGATCCATAGATCAAGGTTCAAAGTTAAAGCATCCAACTGATAAAATCCATATGTTATTATTAGGTGAGTAAACACAACGAAAAATCTTGATTTTTGAAATCAAATTTATAAACTGGATTCATTATTAAATCTCCAGATACATTACATTAAGAGAACTGCTACAATCGCATATCCAATTAGACATTAACTATGCACAAAGTAATTGAGATTCAAAATTTACTAATAATCAAATGTCCAATTAAATAGTACATTAGCAATTTAGAAAGTATTAAAATTTAAATAAAATAAGAAGCCCTTGGGATCATCGAAAATATCAGTGTGCACAACCCCCTCCAGCTTCCTACACTCGCTCTGGCCATCACATGTCTCTTGAAAAACATTTTATTTTGAAAGAATGAGGCTTTCAAAAGTCTCAGTAAAACTCACACAGCTAATGCAATGTACAACACATAAAGGTTGCATGATATAATTATCTCAGAATTTGCATCAACTATCAACAAAGAAAGATATAAAATTTCTATAAGTTATTCATGAATTCAAAATTCATAAGCAAGTATGAAATAACAATCTTAAATATGCTAACATCAAACTCCAGATGAGAACAAGATATATATCAATGAGCATGAATTCACCAACTTTTATGAATAAGAATAATTTGAAGTAATATAAAGTAAAGTAAAGTATAATAAAGCAATGTGAGCAAGTAATTGTTGTTTCATCTTGATTTTTTGGTCTACCTGGGTATGACATAGACCAACCCGAAACAAGCTGACTAGCTCGGGTGTTTATTATGATGTGTATTTTATTATGCCCGAGTAGCCCCCTATGTCGTATGCCTCAAGGACGAAGCTGTTATCATCGCAAAAATTTTTCCCCTCCCTTGCGAGAGAGAAACGAATTCCGCGAGTCAAACTCGACCAAAGTTTTGAAAATTGTTTTGAAAATTTACTCGCCTCCGTTTTGAAAATTTTGCGGGAAAATTCCATGGAATGGGATCCGCCTGTCGGTACGAGGTTCAACCGTTCCTGACGCCTTTACCAGGGGTAATTGAACCAAGGACCAATTATGTGCTTTAACTTGACTCAAATATCTAAATTATGCTCTATTTTTCCTAGAATGCACAAAGAATCAGGCTTGTGCTATGAAATTTTTTAAAAAAATGCAAGTTTGAGAAACTATGATGTTTGCTTTGAAAAATTGAAATGCATTTGGAAAATGATTGGAAAAGTGCTTGAAATTGGAGTTTTTGGGAAAATCATTGAATTTCATTGGAAATCAGAAATTTGCATTGAAAAGTGATTTCTCAGGAAAACTTGAAAAACTGAGAAAATTGGTTTTGAGATTGGAAACTTGGAATTTCTTTTATGAGAAAATGGATTTGAGAATCTTGAGAAAATCTAAGAAATTTATTGGAAAATGACTTTTGAAATGGAAAATGAATTCTCAGGAAAACTGGAAAATATGAGAAAATCGATTTCTGAAAACTTGGGATTTTGAAATTTGAGAATTTGAAAACATAGGAAAATCTTGATTTGAACTTGGGAAATGCTTTGAAATGTCATTTGAAAACTTAGGATTTTGAGAAAATCAGATCCTGAGAAAGACTTGGAAATTCTTGAGAAAATTGAATTTTCTGAAATTGAAATTGGAAAATGAGTTTGAAAATAATGCAATTTGAATGATATGAATGAATGAATATGAATTTGAAAAGGGAATTTCATTGAGGAATTGGGAAATCCTTTTAAAACTTTGAAAAATGCAGTGCATTTTGAAGTTAGCCTAAGTGTGTAGGCTGAATGTGGCTAATACGAAGATCATAAATCTTGGTTTTCTTCGTATTCTGACTATGGCCATAAATACGAATCCCACCGAGTTTATAAACTCCATAAAAGCTTGTGCACGTGCCATTCGTGTAAACCATAGTGAATTTGAAACAAATATGCATGAATCATACATCACATATTAAAATTTGCATAAATTAAACTATATGCAATGCAACCCTATTCTAAGCAGAAATGTAACTCTTATTCCAAATTATTACATTTGATGTTACATTGAATTGAAATAAAATAAGAAAATAAAATCTTCTTCTTGAATATTCCTGCAAAACTAGAAAACAAGGTTAGCACAAAAATGTAGGTTTTTCTGAATTTATCCGAAAATATGGGAAATTATCGGATATTATTCAGATATAAACCCAAAATCATACCCTCTTTGATATAAACATGATGAATAATGAATAAATTTCGAAAATAAACTTGAAAATTCGAAATTGGGGTCAAAATGACCAAAATACCCCTGATGACCTTGAAATCAGGGTTTTCTGAAAGAATTTTTGTAAATTTTGGAAATTTGAAAATCAAATGAAATAAATCAAACATAATATGATGAAATATGATGATATGCATGAAATTTTGGGAGAATTAGAAATTGAAATTTCGAAATTTAGGTCAAAATGACCAAAATACCCCCAATAACAAGACTATGGCCTTGAAACCAGGGTTTTCTGAAATAATTTTTGCAAAATTGAAAAATATGAAATGCGAAGGAGATTAAAATTAACCCTAATATGATTCTACATGCTTATGTACATGATAAAAACCCTAAAATGGCGAAAATATCATAAAATATCGAATTTAACCTGATTTTCGCTTGATTTTCGCTTCTGAATTTAAAGATAAACTAACACATGGAGCAAATGAACTTGGAATTAAACCAAATTTGGCATGGACACCTAAAATAACCCTAAAAACAGAATGAAGCTCGAAAATCTAAATTTTTTTGTATTTTTAAATATGGAAATTCAAATAAAAACCATAAATTTCATGATTTTTGCTTAAAATATTGATTCTAAAGGGGATTTAGGATATCAAACTTCCATAAAAAATTCCCAAATTTTATGGGATGACAGATGACAGTAAGGCAAAGATTTTTTTATTTTACACTTTCTGGTTTTGACCTATGGTCGGAGCTGTACCACTCCGGCAAGTCGGATCGGAATCCGGCGACTCTAGTAAATGAAGGAAACAGACAGGTTTCGGTAGAAAATATGGTAAAAATGGCAGACAGATGGGAAAATGGCTGAAATTGTGGGAAAATGTCCCTGACAAATAGAGGAATATTTGATATTTTTACAGAATTGGGATTCGGGTTACGGTTTGGAAAAGGGCATGCTGTTATCAGAGACCTAAATCTCTGGAATTTCTGGACATTGGAATCTGTTAGACAGAAAGATAAAGTCCGGGAAAAATAATGAAACAGATCCAAAAATTCCCAAATTTTGGGAAATTGCAGAACATTATGTTAGGAAAAACTTTCATGTTGAAAGTTTTTGCAGACAGGCTATAGATTGAACAGACTCGATGTATTAGGGTATGTCTGTACCCTGACACAGGAAAATCAAAATTTTCCCAGGGGTCTGGGAAATCCGATTTTTGACAGAGGTCAAAACTTATTAGAAAAAGCTCAAAATTTCCAGATCATTAGTAGATTCAATCCTGAATCCACTGTGATTTTTGGAGGACGATTTGGATTTCCCATGAGGGTGGTGCCGGAGGTTCTTGTCTACTAAAGCGCAAACTGGAAATTTAAAAAGACAGAAAACCCGATATAGGGTTTGATTTGTTTAATAGGGATGTAAAGCTCAAATGGATTTCAATTTTTTGCAGGATATCACAGACAGATAATTGTAACTATCACAAAAATTTTAGGATTTTTGAACGAAAAGTTTTATATGAAATCATAGCTAAAGTGGATATCTAAAATAAAACATGATGAACTATCAATTAAATTGAGCTAAATAACAAGAAACGGAGAAATGAGACTAAATGCAATACATAAAACATAAAATTTATCTAAAACATGGAATGAAACATGAAAAATTCAAGGAGACACAAATCATATTTATTTTTATGGCTATGAGAAGGGAGGATCTGGTCCATTGATTGGACGGATCATTTTCCCTCAATAGCAACAACATGAAACAAGGAAATCAAATGAAAATAATAATAATAAAAAAAACAAAAACAAAATGAATATCTTACCTTGGGTTAGTTTGGATCAATTGAAGGAAGATGACACCAACTGAAAAGGGATGCTTCCTTGTATATGCTGGACCAGCTATTGGGCGTGAAGGTGGTTGAAGTTGGGTAGGGGTCCGGCTAGAGGAGCTCTTGGAAGAGGTGGCTGTTGCAAGATGAAGTTCGATGATGGCTGCTGTGGAGGTGGCTGGAACCAATTGCAGAGAAGGCTTCCAAAGTGCTGGGGGTGTTGAAGCTGTGGTGGAGATGTTGGAGCTGCTATGCTGCTGTGGAGGTGGTGAAGGTGGAGCAATGGAGGTTGATGTTGATAGCTCAAATCCGAAGGAGCTGCCAAGGAAGCACCGGCTGGGAAAGATGGGGGTGAAGGAGGAAGCTTGGTTGCTGTGGTGGCTGAAGCTAAGGTGCTGCTGGAGGTTGGAAGGCTGCTGTGGCTGTAGCAGCCAAGGAGAGAAGAAGATAGCTAAAGGGAGAGAGAGAGAGAGAGAGAGAGAGAGAGAGAGAGAGAGAGAGGGAGATGGGTTAGAAAGATGGGGGCAGCCGTATGGCTTTTTTCCTTCTTTTTTTTTTTTTGGTTTTCTTAACTTAGGGAAGATTATATCTTTCCCTAAGTTCTTAGCTTTAATTAGGGAAGGAAAGGAAAACAGCCTTTACGTGAATGGCTGGGCAAGAGGGAGGAAGGAAGGGAGAAAGGGAAGAAGGAAAGAAAGGGAAGAAAGAAGAAAAAGAAAAGGAAGAAAAAGAAAAAGAAAAGGAAAGAAAGAAAAGGAGGGAAAAAGGAAAAGGGAAAGAAAAACATGGGGAAAAAAATGGAAAGTGGGGCTGGAGGTTTGGGTGACCACCTTGTGGGTCCCACCTCCTCTCTAAAAAAAATAAAAATAAAAATCAATAAAAACAAAAATAAACAAATAAAAAGAAGCATCTTTTTTTTTTTAATAAAATAAAAATGCAAATGAATGGGCCATCTCAGAGCGGGTCCAAATTTCAATTTTGAAATTCATTTTGAAGATTAGAGGGGTAAAATAGTCTTTTTAGAAAAATTTTAGACGAAACGAGCTATTTTTGGCAGTTTTTGAAATGAGCTCGGATTTTGAAGTTCAATACCTCGTTGCGAAGAAAATTCAATGTAGAATTTGAAAATTTAATTTTGAAAGAAATCCAGATTGTTTTTCTTGAGAAAATATTTCCAAACGAAACGAGCTATTTTTGGCAGTTTTTGAAACGATCGCGAATTTTGAAGTTTAATAGCTCGTTGCGAAGCAAATTCAGTGTAGAACTTGAAAATTTGATTTTGAAAGAAATCCAGATTATTTTTCTTGAGAAAATATTTCCAAATTTAGACTCCCGGGGTGAAAATGTCAATTTTGGAAACCTGAGGTTTGAAATTGATTTCTGAAAACTTTTAAAACTCAATCTGGATTGAAATTTATAAAGCTGGAGTTCTGGACTTCGAAAATGAAATGAAATGTGATGAAATGTTATGAAATGCTGAGAAATGATATGAAATGATGAGAAATGACATGAAATGTTATGCGAAATGCTAACCTTGAATAAAGAATTTTGGATGTCACACCCCGATTGACACTTGTACCAGTTTAAAAAGCATTAAAATTGATAAAATTTGCAAAATAGCTCAAGAAATGGTTTTCGGGACTCTACTGGGTCAGAGTGACACTAAAAATTGGGGTTCGAGCTGGATTGAACTGAGATGAGCTAGATTGAGCTGGGTTTTAGAGTTTCAGAACTCAAATGAACTGACCAGGCACTGACTCAACTGACCTTTCCGACTGAATTTTCAAGAAAAGTTGCCATTTTTAGAGAAATGGTACGGAATGATCACTAGAGTGAAGTGAATTACGAACCTGAACTGGGTTTGAGCTAGAACAAAGGTCAGTAATACTGATATGAACTAAAATCAAAGCTTGAACACTAGCTCAATTGACTGAACTCAGCTCAATTTCAGCTGAAAGAGCTAAAATGGACTAAAATGGGCTCCTAGATACTTGGAAATGGTTTTGAACTGAAACTGGAGCACTTGAACTCCTGGTGAGCTCAAGTTAGACTCTGGGGAACATGACTGACTGGGAATGACTGACTCAAAGACAATTTGTTTGGATTTGAGTGAGAAATGAGCTCATTTCTGAAGAAATGATCCCATTTTGGCAGGAATGGTCAGAAATGAAAATGGCTTTCTCACTATGATTTCAAATGAGCTTGAAATGACTGATATTCTAAATGTTTTGAACTCACCAATGAGATTGGTTGACTCCGACTGACTGGGGTCTGGGATGACCTAGGGGTAAAATGGTAATTTTCCTAGTGAAAATGGGTAAAATGGTGATTTTCTGAAACTGACTCAGGGTTTGACTCCTACACTGACCTAACAAGGTTGGCACTGCATGAGGGGGGTTGTTTGAGAATGGATGTGGAAAATTTGGGGTGTTTACAGATGCCCCTCTTTGCTACTAAGCCGGCTTGAAGACGAGCTTAGTGGCAAAGAAAAACACACCAAATTTTGGCTATAAAAATGCCCCAGTTAGAAGGATCCGACTGGATATGAAGATATTAGCCCTGATGAAAATGGTAGATATGAAATGGAGAATAAAGAAAAAAAAAATTTACTTCAAAAGAAGTGAGATTCAGGTTTTGCCCTTAACCTGGATGGGACGGGCAATACCTCGTGTAGAAACGAAGCTCAGGTTTGACCCTTAACCTGACCGGGGAATGAAATACCTCATCAAAGGAGGCTCAGGTTTGTACCCTTATCCTGATTGGGAGGAAAATGGAATACCTCATCAAATGAGGCTCAGGTTTATACCCTTAACCTGATTGGGCAGAAAATGGAATACCTCATCAAATGAGGCTCAGGTTTATACCCTTAACCTGATTGGGCAGAAAATGGAATACCTCATCAAATGAGGCTCAGGTTTATACCCTTAACCTGATTGGGCAGAAAATGAAATACCTCATCAAAGGAGGCTCAGGTTTGTACCCTTAACCTGGTCGGGCAGAAAATGAAATACCTCATCAAAGGAGGCTCAGGTTTGTACCCTTAACCTGATCGGGCAGAAAATGAAATACCTCATCAAAGGAGGCTCAGGTTTGTACCCTTAACCTGATTGGGCAGAAAATGAAATACCTCATCAAAGGAGGCTCAGGTTTGTACCCTTAACCTGATCGGGCAGAAAATGAAATACCTCATCAAAGGAGGCTCAGGTTTATACCCTTAACCTGATTGGGCAGAAAATGGAATACCTCATCAAATGAGGCTCAGGTTTATACCCTTAACCTGATTGGGCAGAAAATGAAATACCTCATCAAAGGAGGCTAAGGTTTATACCCTTAACCTGATTGGGTAGAAAATGGACGGAATCCTCGAAAGAAAAGACCGTGATGGAACCTTCGGATTTCCGCACAATGAATCCGATAGGGGTTTTGCAAAAGGAAGGAAATTGGGGTCCCTAAAGTTTGAAAAGGGATTGATTTTGGGCGCCTCATTGCTGTGACTAATTAACTTTTGAAATTGCCTTTTGCTGGAATTGGTGGCTTAACCTCAAGCCGAAATTGGACTGTCTATGGTGGGACAGTGGGGACACAGGGAAGTGTGCGAATCTGAGAGCCCATGCGCTCAGATTATACCAACAGAAGGGAAGGAATCTTGAAAACTCCCATTATCAAGTCCTTAAAAGGGATAACAACTGATGTCGGGATGCGCCAAAGATGAACCTCAAGCTCTCGCTTCACGCCAGGATAGCTAGAAAATATTGTCAAAATGTTGAAAATTATTGTTGATTCGAAATAATTGAAAGTGATGCACATTGCTTTGAAAATATTCCCTCTTTTCTTCCTGAAGTATTATCTCCGATTGGGCTTAACTTCGTAAAATCAAGATTCGAATTCAAATTGCTTGCAATTGGCTTTCTTTCAAGGAGGCTATCAATTTCCCTGATATGAGCAGAAAAGAGAGTATTCTTGATATTGTGAAAGCAATTGGTGAAAGAATATTGATAATAGAATTTCACAAAATTTAAAGAGGATTCTTTGGCAAATTTGGCGGTCTGATATCCTGGGATTCTTTCCGCATGATTATCTTTCTGTCCACTTTTTTTCTTTTTTTGGCAGAATTGAAGCTCTCTTGGATTTTTTTTTTTTTTTTGGGATTTTATTACATCATCCTTCATTTTGGAGATGTCCTGACTTTTCTCTCTCTCTCTCTTTTTTTTTTTAGAAGGGTACGTCACAAACTCCTTCATCTCAGAGATGCTTCGATCCTTCTTTTCTCTCAGGGATTATATTGACGGTTATTGGCTCTTTGGTTGGAAATCTGTTGATGATAGCAGAAATTAAATATCTTTTAGGGTTTGTCGGGAGGCTCATCGCAGTCGCCTTCATCTTGACGGTGCTCTGAACTTTCCCTGGAAGGATCCGTCACAAACTCCGTCATCTTGGAGATGATTCAAATCTTCTTTGGCCCCGGGGGTCTACTCGCCTAATTCGCCTTCATCTTGACGACAGTTGAGAGATCCCTTTTGCAGATATTTAATTGCAGCTTTAGGTGATTGAGGAGATATAGGGATTGAATGGATTTTCCTGTATCACCCAGGATATTTCGACTGGTTTATTTTCCAAGAATGATCTTTAAAAATGTGCCATTGACTGCGATCAATACCGATCACTTATGGCTTTGCAACAATATTAAATTTCCTTTGCTGGCCATATCGGGGATTTATTCTTCATCCTTTTGGTTGGCCAATAGAAAGAATTTGAATTTTGAATCCTTCTTTGCGAAAGCTTTGTCCTTTCGAAAGTAATACTGAAGGTATTCTGAAGTAATGTTTTTGTACAATAAAAATTTTGAAATCAACAAATATTTAATGACAAATTGGCAAAATGTTCTTGAAATCCTTGGTGAGAGCGAGCATCTGAAGTACAACGCAACGCACCCATGACAAAAATTTTCTTCTTCTTTCCCCAAAGGAGAAGATTCAGAAATTGGAAATAGGAATTACTCCTCTCTTCCCTGAAGAGGAGGTGTTTGCAAAACGAACTTTCGAAGAGAAATTAAGCTTTCGTCAAAACTTCCTAACATTAGGCTTCTCTTATGGAAAGGGGGCCAGAATTGGTGAGGTTGGTAAATTGGTCATGAAGGAACGAGTTCATCACACTCTCCCTGAAAAGAGGGTCCTTCATGATGAAATGGCCTAGTACGAAATTATGGTCACAAGGAAAGCGAACTTCCGTCGAAGCTCTCCCTGAACTAAGGGTTCCTTGTATGAAATTGGAATTTTGTTTTGCAAACGGTTCACAAAGACACGAGTCCCTTCAAACTCTCCCTGAAAAGGGGCTAAGTGAACGAATTGGATAGCATGCGAAAAGAACGAGCTCCCTCGAACTCTCCCTATAAAAAGGGTCTCTTGCAAGAGAAATTTATTGGAATTGGTATTGGATGACCAAAAGGGTCAAATTTTGGAAATTGGAATTTTGAAATTTGATATTTGAAATTGAAAATTGGAAATTGGAAATTGGAAATTGGAAATTGGAAATTGGAAATTGGAAATTGGAAATTGGAAATTGGAAATTGGAAATTGGAAATTGGAAATTGAAAATTGGAAATTGGAAATTGGAAATTGGAAATTGGAAATTGGAAATTGATTGGCTAAAAAGGTCAAAATTGTGAATTGGTTTACTGAGAATGACATGGGTTCTATAGGGATTCCTCCTAAGAACGACATTGGTTCTATTGAGAACGGCATTGGTTTCGCAGGGGTTTGACCTGGGTTCAATAGGGATTCAGCCTAAGAACGACATTGGTTCAATTGAGAACGACATTGGTTCACTAGGAACGACATGGGTTCGATAGGGATTCAGCCTAAGAACGACATTGGTTCAATTGAGAACGACATTGGTTCACTAGGAACGACATGGGTTCGATAGGTATTCAGCCTACAAACAACATTGGTTCAATTGAGAACGACATTGGTTCACTAGGAACGACATGGGTTCGATAGGTATTCAGCCTACGAACGACATTGGTTCAATTAAGAACGACATTGGTTCACTAGGAACAACATGGGTTCGATAGGTATTCAGCCTACAAACAACATTGGTTCAATTGAGAACGACATTGGTTCACTAGGAACGACATGGGTTCGATAGGTATTCAGCCTACGAACGACATTGGTTCAATTAAGAACGACATTGGTTCACTAGGAACGACATGGGTTCGATAGGTATTCAGCCTACGAACGACATTGGTTCAATTAAGAACGACATTGGTTCACTAGGAACGACATGGGTTCGATAGGTATTCAGCCTACGAACGTCATTGGTTCAATTAAGAACGAGAACTATTATATAGACTTGGATTGCTTCTATGAACGGTTTCAGGATTATCCCCTTATCCTGAACGGGGATAGAAATTGGATGACTTGGCGGTCGAAATTGAGAATTTTGGTAATTTGAAAATTGGAAATTGGATGACCCGGAGGTCGAAATTAAAGAATTATGGAAAATGATTCAGGTTTATCCCTTAACCTGAAGGGGAAGTTCAGGTTTATCCCTTAACCTGAAAGGGAAATTCAGGTTTATCCCTTAACCTGAAGGGGAAGTGAATTTGATGCAAATGAATATAAATGGATGCAAATGAATGCATGTAAATGTAAATGAATGCAAATGTATGCAAAATGATGTAAATGAATGCACATGTATGCAAAATGAGAGATTTGTTTGATCCTGCCTGCATACAGAATGTTTTGAAGACAAATTTTCAAAATAATGCCTCAGTGTAACTGGGAAAGAAGGATTTGACCATTATTGAGGAAAATATATTGAGGAATTACAAAGGATGGAATAGAGGATTTAAGTATAGAAAATTTTCAAATGTTGAGCATTGATGGGGTCTGATAATTCCACACCATCGGCATTGATGAGCAGATATGAATTGTGAGGTAATGCTTCCTCGACAATATAGGGCCCTTCCCAATTCGATGACCATTTGCCACCCGGGCGGTGCTTGAGATAGGTCGTTGATCTGATCACTAGATCATTGACTCAGAATTTCCTTTGAATGACAAATTTTGCATATTGCCTGGCTATCCTCTGACGATATGATTGAGCATGCTCTACTGCTCTGAGTCTTCTTTCATTGAGCAAATCAAGTTGTACCAGTCGCTGCTGCTAATACTGATCAAGCGGTAACTCCAGCAGTGATGCGAAATTCAAGGTAGGTTTCTGAACATGTAGAGGCAGCACTACTTCAGTTCCGTAGACAAGTTCTGACGGAGTAGCATTAGTTGGAGTACAAATGGTGGTTCTGTATGCCCATAATGCATCATGGATCTTCTCATGCCAATTATGGCCTGTTTCCAAGGTTCGCTCCAAGATTCAAATTAGAATTTTATTGGCGGCCTCTGCCTGACCATTCCCTTGAGGATAATAGGGAGCGGAGAAATGATGCTGAATTCTGAACTTCGAGCCAAATGTTCTCATTCTTGAAATGACTGTTATTGTTTGACACAATATCGTGCGGTATGCCGAAACGACAAAGGATACTCTTGTGGATGAATGAGACTACGTGTCGACCTTCTACTGCACGCAAAGTGATAGCTTCGACCCATTTAGTGAAATATTCTGTTGCGGCAAGAAAATATTTGTAGTTGTTTAAAGCTGGAGTGATGGGGCCCACAACATCAAAGGTCCACATAGAAAATGGCCATGGAAAGATGACAAATTGCAAATATGTCGTTGGCGCATGAATAGAAGGTGCATGCATCTGACATTGAACGCACTTCTTCACAAAACGATAGCAATTTTGTTGCAGAGTTCTCCAGTAATATCCTGCTCGGATGATTTGCTTGATAAGAGTTTGGTAGCCGATGTGACTACTGCAAATGCCTCTGTATACCTCATGCGTGACTTCTTTGGCTTCATCTTCGTCTAGGCATTTGGAACATTCAGAACTGAATCCACGATGATAGAGGACATCGGCGAGAATAAAATATCGGGCAGACATGCACTGAATCGCTCGTTGCTCTTACCAGTGATACTCTGAGAGAAGGAGACATATGTCTTCTCCTTGATGGGAGCCTTTCTGAAACTGTCTTCAGCTTGCTCAGACATCATCCTAATCATCATTTTCTTGAACATCTGATATGTAGCAGGATCAATGTCATACCTATCATTCAGACTCTGTCTTCTGGCAGATCTTGGAGAATCCATTTCTTCTTGTCTGCTTCTAAAATCACTGATGCCCTGATACAGTGGTGTCTTCTTGCTTGATTTGATCTGAACCACTTGGGAATACTGATGCTCTCTACAGAATGGATGATTAAATTTTGATGATGAAGATTCAGGATAGAAATGAATATATAAAAAAAATATTTGATGAGAATTTGGTAGACAATTGGAAGAACATCCCATTACTAGGAATTGGGTCGCCGCTGGAGTCATGACAATTATGTTGTCATTCTTTGCAAGAAGAACGAACAACTGCAAATATGCCTTGTCACCTAGGCGAGGTCGTCAAACCATGATAGAATGAAAATTGAAGGATTTTTTTTTTTTTTGTTGAAGGAAAAATATGATTGCATCAATAGTGGACTTGGGAAAGAGGGGGCGGACAGACAATTTGCCACCACTCCTTATAACTGGCAGAGACACGAGGACCGAAAAAATTGGAAGAGTAACAAAAGAGTCCCAGCCATATCTGGCAGAATGGTATGCTCCGGACCACTATGCTGATGTAAGGTCGAACTCTGGCACGACTCCTGATAACAGCCGCATCTCTATGTGCTTCTGTCTCTGAGAAAATTGTCGAACACACCGCTCCGGATAGTAAGCACAGAAGAATGGACCAAGCAACTTGAATCTCTTGCCATATGCATAGGTGTATCTGGGAGGCGATAATTCTCGATCAAAATAGTCCCACACCACTTCTTCTTCTTGCAGATAATCAATCATGAATCGGTACCGCGCAATTGGAAGAAGTTCCTTGCCATTGTATCTGAACGAACTAGCTCTGGCCGGTAGATGCTGAAAGAACCAAGACTGAAGAGCATAAGTACATCCCTCGACTAAGATGGACTCTCCAAGTGTGAAGCGGGTCAGTCCTCTGTATAGAAAAGCAAGCGCGGCCATGGCTATCGAAAGACGGCTGGTCTGTCGACTTCCCCATCTCCTCATAAGTTGAACTATTCTGACATCCATATAGTTTTGTCCGTTTGGAAAGAAAGCAAGTCCCACAGTGCACAAAACCATCGCATGCTGAATTCTCTCTCGAGCTGTCCTGGACAACAAGCTGACTTCTGCGAATTCTCCATACTGTCGGTAGATCTCGATCAGACTCACGTATTCATTCCCATTTTCTTCAATCAGTGGCCAAGACTTGCGCCCTGTCATGCGAGCTACGGCATCTTTGGGGTCCAGACCCTTGACATTGATCAGAAACTGCTGCTCTAACGGATCTCCAGGCTGACCGGCTGGCTCAGGCAGTCCCATAATCTCTGAGAATTCATCCATCAGTATTGTCATCTCGCCCCACGGGAACCAGAACGTGCAAGTGCGCGGATTCCACCGCTCCGCCAGTGCATGAATCAGATTGCCGTTGACTGTCAACTTTCCCACTGCAGATGCCAATTCCAACCCACAATCGCTCAAGTGGTCCGGAAACATACGAGAGAAATTTTTGAACCAGACATAGTACCACCGGGGGAAGAAGGGTCCGGTGCTAAGAGATCGATGCTCAGGAAGACTTTGTCGCACCTCATAGGAGATGTGACCCTCAGGAAAGACAGAATCGAGCTGACTGGATGCCATTGGACTGAAAGACAAGAAGATTGGAATTAGACTTTGGAAAAATATAAGAAATTTAAAAATTGCAGGCAGGATAAAATGAAAGCTGGAAATTCGAAGTCCAGAGGAACGAAAGAATGGAAAATTTCCTGGAGTTTTGAAGGAAAAGGTGGATAATTTAGAAAAATCGTCCAGGGTTTTTGAGAAAAAGAAGATATTTCATAAAAGATGAAAAATGAGGTATTTTGGAAAATTGTTTGGTATTTTGGAAAACTTGGGAAAAATATGAGAAAATAAGGCGAAAATGAATATCATATATACAATTACAAACAATTATGCACATACAGCAATCCCTAGGAAGCCAACTCTAAATGCATTGATTTTGAAAGAGCTTTAGGACCCTAATCCTGACTCTAGGCTTAGATCAAATGTGTCCAATCATGCTATGCTGATATACTCGAGCCGAGGCTCGATGTACGTGGCATAAAACTCATCTCCGGGTCTAGGCTTGTGTTTTCCCAACATCCTTGAGCGCCTGCCGATATACGTTGGACTATGGCCCTTGGTATGTGGCAGGGGGGCGTTAGCCCAAATAAGTGGCCCAGTTGTGAGGCTCTGTCCCGAACTATGGTTCTGGAAGAGAGCCCAGCAACGTGAAGACCGGGTAGACATAGGTGGGGTGGTTTTTGAAATATGATCACATGCAGGCAAACAGAGGGCTCTAAGTCCTAAAGAGATAGAATTTTGAAAACTTTTGAAGAAGCAAACATTGTTTTCATACAAGTCCTAGATTGAGGAGTGTTGTATTTCAGACCTAAGTCTATGTGAGCATGCATAATTCTCCTCAATATGGTCCTACCAAACCATGCCTAGTCTACATGCAATCCATGTCAGCTGGGTTCAAGTCTAGGCTCCTAGGTTCACATGATATCAGAAATTAAAGCTGACATTTCATAGAACATAATTTTGACAATTGGGCTAAGTTAAAGCACATAATTGATCAGGCGAGGACAGGTCCCATCTCGGTCGCCAAACCTGTTATCATCGCAAAAATTTTTCCCCTCCCTTGCGAGAGAGAAACGAATTCCGCGAGTCAAACTCGACCAAAGTTTTGAAAATTGTTTTGAAAATTTACTCGCCTCCGTTTTGAAAATTTTGCGGGAAAATTCCATGGAATGGGATCCGCCTGTCGGTACGAGGTTCAACCGTTCCTGACGCCTTTACCAGGGGTAATTGAACCAAGGACCAATTATGTGCTTTAACTTGACTCAAATATCTAAATTATGCTCTATTTTTCCTAGAATGCACAAAGAATCAGGCTTGTGCTATGAAATTTTTTAAAAAAATGCAAGTTTGAGAAACTATGATGTTTGCTTTGAAAAATTGAAATGCATTTGGAAAATGATTGGAAAAGTGCTTGAAATTGGAGTTTTTGGGAAAATCATTGAATTTCATTGGAAATCAGAAATTTGCATTGAAAAGTGATTTCTCAGGAAAACTTGAAAAACTGAGAAAATTGGTTTTGAGATTGGAAACTTGGAATTTCTTTTATGAGAAAATGGATTTGAGAATCTTGAGAAAATCTAAGAAATTTATTGGAAAATGACTTTTGAAATGGAAAATGAATTCTCAGGAAAACTGGAAAATATGAGAAAATCGATTTCTGAAAACTTGGGATTTTGAAATTTGAGAATTTGAAAACATAGGAAAATCTTGATTTGAACTTGGGAAATGCTTTGAAATGTCATTTGAAAACTTAGGATTTTGAGAAAATCAGATCCTGAGAAAGACTTGGAAATTCTTGAGAAAATTGAATTTTCTGAAATTGAAATTGGAAAATGAGTTTGAAAATAATGCAATTTGAATGATATGAATGAATGAATATGAATTTGAAAAGGGAATTTCATTGAGGAATTGGGAAATCCTTTTAAAACTTTGAAAAATGCAGTGCATTTTGAAGTTAGCCTAAGTGTGTAGGCTGAATGTGGCTAATACGAAGATCATAAATCTTGGTTTTCTTCGTATTCTGACTATGGCCATAAATACGAATCCCACCGAGTTTATAAACTCCATAAAAGCTTGTGCACGTGCCATTCGTGTAAACCATAGTGAATTTGAAACAAATATGCATGAATCATACATCACATATTAAAATTTGCATAAATTAAACTATATGCAATGCAACCCTATTCTAAGCAGAAATGTAACTCTTATTCCAAATTATTACATTTGATGTTACATTGAATTGAAATAAAATAAGAAAATAAAATCTTCTTCTTGAATATTCCTGCAAAACTAGAAAACAAGGTTAGCACAAAAATGTAGGTTTTTCTGAATTTATCCGAAAATATGGGAAATTATCGGATATTATTCAGATATAAACCCAAAATCATACCCTCTTTGATATAAACATGATGAATAATGAATAAATTTCGAAAATAAACTTGAAAATTCGAAATTGGGGTCAAAATGACCAAAATACCCCTGATGACCTTGAAATCAGGGTTTTCTGAAAGAATTTTTGTAAATTTTGGAAATTTGAAAATCAAATGAAATAAATCAAACATAATATGATGAAATATGATGATATGCATGAAATTTTGGGAGAACTAGAAATTGAAATTTCGAAATTTAGGTCAAAATGACCAAAATACCCCCAATAACAAGACTATGGCCTTGAAACCAGGGTTTTCTGAAATAATTTTTGCAAAATTGAAAAATATGAAATGCGAAGGAGATTAAAATTAACCCTAATATGATTCTACATGCTTATGTACATGATAAAAACCCTAAAATGGCAAAAATATCATAAAATATCGAATTTAACCTGATTTTCGCTTGATTTTCGCTTCTGAATTTAAAGATAAACTAACACATGGAGCAAATGAACTTGGAATTAAACCAAATTTGGCATGGACACCTAAAATAACCCTAAAAACAGAATGAAGCTCGAAAATCTAATTTTTTTTGTATTTTTAAATATGGAAATTCAAATAAAAACCATAAATTTCATGATTTTTGCTTAAAATATTGATTCTAAAGGGGATTTAGGATATCAAACTTCCATAAAAATTTCCCAAATTTTATGGGATGACAGATGACAGTAAGGCAAAAATTTTTTTATTTTACACTTTCTGGTTTTGACCTATGGTCGGAGCTGTACCACTCCGGCAAGTCGGATCGGAATCCGGCGACTCTAGTAAATGAAGGAAACAGACAGGTTTCGGTAGAAAATGTGGTAAAAATGGCAGACAGATGGGAAAATGGCTGAAATTGTGGGAAAATGTCCCTGACAAATAGAGGAATATTTGATATTTTTACAGAATTGGGATTCGGGTTACGGTTTGGAAAAGGGCATGCTGTTATCAGAGACCTAAATCTCTGGAATTTCTGGACATTGGAATCTGTTAGACAGAAAGATAAAGTCCGGGAAAAATAATGAAACAGATCCAAAAATTCCCAAATTTTGGGAAATTGCAGAACATTATGTTAGGAAAAACTTTCATGTTGAAAGTTTTTGCAGACAGGCTATAGATTGAACAGACTCGATGTATTAGGGTATGTCTGTACCCTGACACAGGAAAATCAAAATTTTCCCAGGGGTCTGGGAAATCCGATTTTTGACAGAGGTCAAAACTTATTAGAAAAAGCTCAAAATTTCCAGATCATTAGTAGATTCAATCCTGAATCCACTGTGATTTTTGGAGGACGATTTGGATTTCCCATGAGGGTGGTGCCGGAGGTTCTTGTCTACTAAAGCGCAAACTGGAAATTTAAAAAGACAGAAAACCCGATATAGGGTTTGATTTGTTTAATAGGGATGTAAAGCTCAAATGGATTTCAATTTTTTGCAGGATATCACAGACAGATAATTGTAACTATCACAAAAATTTTAGGATTTTTGAACGAAAAGTTTTATATGAAATCATAGCTAAAGTGGATATCTAAAATAAAACATGATGAACTATCAAGTAAATTGAGCTAAATAACAAGAAACGGAGAAATGAGACTAAATGCAATACATAAAACATAAAATTTATCTAAAACATGGAATGAAACATGAAAAATTCAAGGAGACACAAATCATATTTATTTTTATGGCTATGAGAAGGGAGGATCTGGTCCATTGATTGGACGGATCATTTTCCCTCAATAGCAACAACATGAAACAAGGAAATCAAATGAAAATAATAATAATAAAAAAAACAAAAACAAAATGAATATCTTACCTTGGGTTAGTTTGGATCAATTGAAGGAAGATGACACCAACTGAAAAGGGATGCTTCCTTGTATATGCTGGACCAGCTATTGGGCGTGAAGGTGGTTGAAGTTGGGTAGGGGTCCGGCTAGAGGAGCTCTTGGAAGAGGTGGCTGTTGCAAGATGAAGTTCGATGATGGCTGCTGTGGAGGTGGCTGGAACCGATTGCAGAGAAGGCTTCCAAAGTGCTGGGGGTGTTGAAGCTGTGGTGGAGATGTTGGAGCTGCTATGCTGCTGTGGAGGTGGTGAAGGTGGAGCAATGGAGGTTGATGTTGATAGCTCAAATCCGAAGGAGCTGCCAAGGAAGCACCGGCTGGGAAAGATGGGGGTGAAGGAGGAAGCTTGGTTGCTGTGGTGGCTGAAGCTAAGGTGCTGCTGGAGGTTGGAAGGCTGCTGTGGCTGTAGCAGCCAAGGAGAGAAGAAGATAGCTAAAGGGAGAGAGAGAGAGAGAGAGAGAGGGAGATGGGTTAGAAAGATGGGGGCAGCCGTATGGCTTTTTTCCTTCTTTTTTTTTTTTGGTTTTCTTAACTTAGGGAAGATTATATCTTTCCCTAAGTTCTTAGCTTTAATTAGGGAAGGAAAGGAAAACAGCCTTTACGTGAATGGCTGGGCAAGAGGGAGGAAGGAAGGGAGAAAGGGAAGAAGGAAAGAAAGGGAAGAAAGAAGAAAAAGAAAAGGAAGAAAAAGAAAAAGAAAAGGAAAGAAAGAAAAGGAGGGAAAAAGGAAAAGGGAAAGAAAAACATGGGGAAAAAAAATGGAAAGTGGGGCTGGAGGTTTGGGTGACCACCTTGTGGGTCCCACCTCCTCTCTAAAAAAAATAAAAATAAAAATCAATAAAAACAAAAATAAACAAATAAAAAGAAGCATCTTTTTTTTTTTTTAATAAAATAAAAATGCAAATGAATGGGCCATCTCAGAGCGGGTCCAAATTTCAATTTTGAAATTCATTTTGAAGATTAGAGGGGTAAAATAGTCTTTTTAGAAAAATTTTAGACGAAACGAGCTATTTTTGGCAGTTTTTGAAATGAGCTCGGATTTTGAAGTTCAATACCTCGTTGCGAAGAAAATTCAATGTAGAATTTGAAAATTTAATTTTGAAAGAAATCCAGATTGTTTTTCTTGAGAAAATATTTCCAAACGAAACGAGCTATTTTTGGCAATTTTTGAAACGATCGCGAATTTTGAAGTTTAATAGCTCATTGCGAAGCAAATTCAGTGTAGAACTTGAAAATTTGATTTTGAAAGAAATCCAGATTATTTTTCTTGAGAAAATATTTCCAAATTTAGACTCCCGGGGTGAAAATGTCAATTTTGGAAACCTGAGGTTTGAAATTGATTTCTGAAATCTTTTAAAACTCAATCTGGATTGAAATTTATAAAGCTGGAGTTCTGGACTTCGAAAATGAAATGAAATGTGATGAAATGTTATGAAATGCTGAGAAATGATATGAAATGATGAGAAATGACATGAAATGTTATGCGAAATGCTAACCTTGAATAAAGAATTTTGGATGTCACACCCCGATTGACACTTGTACCAGTTTAAAAAGCATTAAAATTGATAAAATTTGCAAAATAGCTCAAGAAATGGTTTTCGGGACTCTACTGGGTCAGAGTGACACTAAAAATTGGGGTTCGAGCTGGATTGAACTGAGATGAGCTAGATTGAGCTGGGTTTTAGAGTTTCAGAACTCAAATGAACTGACCAGGCACTGACTCAACTGACCTTTCCGACTGAATTTTCAAGAAAAGTTGCCATTTTTAGAGAAATGGTACGGAATGATCACTAGAGTGAAGTGAATTACGAACCTGAACTGGGTTTGAGCTAGAACAAAGGTCAGTAATACTGATATGAACTAAAATCAAAGCTTGAACACTAGCTCAATTGACTGAACTCAGCTCAATTTCAGCTGAAAGAGCTAAAATGGACTAAAATGGGCTCCTAGATACTTGGAAATGGTTTTGAACTGAAACTGGAGCACTTGAACTCCTGGTGAGCTCAAGTTAGACTCTGGGGAACATGACTGACTGGGAATGACTGACTCAAAGACAATTTGTTTGGATTTGAGTGAGAAATGAGCTCATTTCTGAAGAAATGATCCCATTTTGGCAGGAATGGTCAGAAATGAAAATGGCTTTCTCACTATGATTTCAAATGAGCTTGAAATGACTGATATTCTAAATGTTTTGAACTCACCAATGAGATTGGTTGACTTCGACTGACTGGGGTCTGGGATGACCTAGGGGTAAAATGGTAATTTTCCTAGTGAAAATGGGTAAAATGGTGATTTTCTGAAACTGACTCAGGGTTTGACTCCTACACTGACCTAACAAGGTTGGCACTGCATGAGGGGGGTTGTTTGAGAATGGATGTGGAAAATTTGGGGTGTTTACAGAAGCCCAAAATCATGAGAGAAAATGGTTACTCTGAGAAAACTCTACTCGAAGGCATGACGCTTGAGCCACAACGATGATCATGATCACTCACATTTGCAAAAGTATCCGAGAACTGCCACTTAGGACAAATCAACAGTTCTGGTCCCCCTAATCTCCCTGGTTAGAGGACTTGGCGAGAAAATGCCTCTCGCGAGTCAAACCGAATGGTCTAGTAAATATCATACCTTCTACCCTCTATAAGGTAGATCGTTGCCAAGCAACCGATTAATCATATCTCGATGAAACAAGGCATAATCGAAAGGGCTATCATAGAGTATCTTTAAATTAGGCCATAGGTAACACATGTAACTACCATTTAGGTTGGTGCACTTTTCATCTCATTGTTTTTTCTTATGGAACCATTATTATCTTAATTTCATTAAGCACACAAAGTGCCCATCAAACCCTGTGGGATATCACACTTCCTGTATGTATTTACAAATACCGCATACCAAAATTACAACATGCATTCTCAAAAGTCTGAAATCATGTTAACATGCCATTTAGCAATCCACTCATGCAATGTCATATTATTTCCAATATTTTAGGATAAACATGCAATAATATCACATATACATCATTATGCATCCACATCTATGGCCAACATGAAACAACATTAACATGCCCACTATTCATTTTTCACATGTTTTGTAATTACAATCATGCTCATAATCGATTTATCATAAAATTTACATAATCAAATTGCTATAATTGAATAGGTCTACAAATCTCACTTGCAACATGTTAGAAACAATAAATCTTACTATAAAAACTATCACAAATATTTATCTTAGATCAAATATAATTCAAACACTGAATTTATAAAAAGTTTAAAGAAACATCAAAACATAATTGAAGTCACTAACTCGACCTTCCCGAAAAGAGCTCCCATAAACCCTTACCAATCAAATCGATATGACTATAATTAATATTTTGAACTTTCAGTCCTCAAATTGTATTAAACCTAATTAAAATATCTATGGTAGTATACACATTAAAAAAACTCATTACAACTGGTCCGTAAATAAAAACACATAAGTCTTTTTCCCCGATGCAAGCCCCCACAAGCCCGAACTGAAAAGATTTACATATTTTTAATTACGTTCAATTATAATAATGCTTAAACAAGATGAATGCACATTACTTAAACTCAGTTCATGCCATACAAACTACCAACAATTCATATCTCATTGGAATATGCCTTTTAAAATCGATCAGAATAATATATTTGCAAAACAATATGAAAGGAGTCATGTATTACACATACGATTCACATAAACATCTTAATCAGATATTCTCACATGGCTAGCTCATTAATCTTGATGCAATATGACATAAAATCACTAATGATATGCAATACATGTAAGAAATATATCAAAATCACAAGTTTCTAACACATTGTTAATTAAAAACAAGTATAAGTTGTTGAAATAAATTTGGATCTCTAATAACTCGACTTTATAAAATATGTCGAGAACAACAAAACACTGATAAAATCACAATATGTTTGTCGTGGTTACCTGTACCTATCAAGAATACAACCTAATAAATCGTTTACAAAACAGATAAATACACAAAAAAATTAAAAAATTTAACGAAACCCTGTTCGAAAAGAGTTTCAGTCCAGAATCTGTAATCTACAGAATTTTAATCAGATTAAGGTATTTCTAGAAAATTTTTTAGAATGTTTTTGACAAAACCCTTTTTACACAGTCTGATATTAGGTATTAAAATTTACTAAAAAAAATTATAAAATACTTGGAGTCATTTTTCATAGGTGTTTACAATGTTTATCAAAGATGGGTCAAAATCATCCTATAATCAGAGTCAGAAATTGGAGTTATGTTAAAACAGGCATATCTGCATGAATACAGATCCAAAACGAGTGAAACAAGATTCTAAATTCAAGATTAAGATGCGTAGATGATTATAATGATTTTATTTAGATTTTTTAGATAGGTATTCATAGAGTTATTGATTTTTTCTAAAACTATTTATGAGACATCACAACTTTAGGTTTCTCAGAAAATGATTTTGTAAAAACCCTTTTTAACATTATAAAACTTTAAGAATCTTATTATTTTCAGTTTGTTCTGATTTAGTATGGATTAATACATGAATAATACACAAAAAAAATCATATTATGATTGAATCTAGTACAAAATAACAATAAAGCCCTAATTTCACATGTTTCTCAAAAATTATTTTTAGGAAAAACTCATTGTTTGTGTTTTTCGATCCAAGAAACGTATTTTTCAACCATGAAAATGTAAAGAACAGATCAAGAACATGTTCAATGCTGCTGAAAATCAAAATAATCTAATCATGCATATTCTATGTGTGTAAGGAGCATCGGCTAGGTAAATCTTACCTGTCTACAATCAATTTTTATGGTTAAAGCGAAGAAATGGATGATCTAACTCTTATTTCACCACCACTAAACGACTAAGTGCAGGTCTAATGGCTGCACAAGGCTTCTCCACGGCTCCTATACATTTTAAAGGAGAGAGAAAACCCAAAAACAAAAGGAAAAAAGAAGAGAGAAAAAAAGAACTAACCTTATTAATCCTTCTCATGAGGACCTCTATTTATAGATAAGCTTAGACAAGAGTCTCATATCTAATATAAAAAGTTAATATTTATGAATTTATTTTATTAATAAAATAAAACAATAAATTATGAGACCTAATTCATTAAATTTTAAAGTTACTTAATCTATAAAATAAAAGTGGGGACTTTTTACCCTGGCTTTGGCCCTAGTGACATGGTAACTTTTCGAAAGGCCTACAGACCCAAAGACTCATCAGAATTGAATGTTTAAATAGTCATTTTGATAGCTCTCGAAATGTAGATCATCTTGGTGGTCATACATTTGATTATACACACATGGATTGACAATAAAATTTATTCAATGTCGAATTTTTTTTACTTATAATTAGGCATAAATTTTGATCAATGATAAAACGCTCAAATCAACACCAATTTAGTCATGTAGATAATCGATTTTGATGCCCTCAAAATGAGGAACATCAAGAATGAATTTGATTTAATAGGTTAGTCACTGATTAGCCTAAAATTTCTATTAAAACAATAATGATGTTGTTCAGAGCGTCCTATGCTATGGGTACAATCCAATGAGAATAAATCAAAATCCAAAATTCATAATCCACAAATATACAAATAATTTACTTTCTTATTTAGTTCACATATTTTAGCTTTTTTAATTATTCTGGAAATATTCTTCATGACTTAAGATGAAAATTCATAATTAATTGAAATAAAAAAAATTAAGAAAATCAAGAATTCATGATTATAGTTATGAATACGCCAATAATTCATCATTTATTCATTTTAATTATCTAGAAAAAATCTCAGGTTTTACACTTTAGGTGAAATCATTGTTTCATGAAGTCACACACAACCATAATACCGAATATCAACATGGTTCAAAGAACCCTCAATCAACACAACTCAAATCACTTTGGTGATTACATGAGTCAGTTAATCAAGATTATGGATAACACAAAGCAATATAAAATTCATGCAAAAGTCATGTATCCATGATAAAATTACAAATAAAAGTATGATGAATATGACAAAGACATGTTGTTACAGATAATACCCAAGATCCATGTATTAGAACCTGCCAAAAAATATCCTGAATCGATCTAAAACGGCTTTGAACCAGTCAAGAAAGACTCTGAACTGGTCCAAGAACTATTGAACCAATCTGAAACATGCACAAAAACTTATAAACCCCTAAAAATAAATGAGAAAACTCTTGTTCTTTCTCAGATATAAGAAAACATAGTCTTTACTTGAAGAAACCAGTGAAAAACCTTTTGAAACCAATCAGAAAAGGCTTTAAACCAATCCCAAAATTCACCAAATCGAACAGAGAACCGGTTCTTCTCCTTAAAGGGGTCATACAATACATGGATCCTATTCTGGACCTTATCCAACCCGAAAATTGTATATGGGTTGGATCTCACTATCGACCTGATTTCGAATCCAGACCTGGTCCAAAAGGATCCCGGGTGGGATCCTATAGATCCAAACCTGATTTAGATCCAGTTCCGGTCCAACCAGATCTTGAATCGGATCCCATGATCAAGACCCAATCTGGATCCAAAATCGTTCCAACCAGATCCCTAGTTCGAACTCGAGATGGATCCAGATGTTGGACTGGATACAACAGGATCGGGTTCAGACCCTGTCCAAGATTCAAACTATCTTGGACCGTGTCCCTCCGGATTGGGAGTAGACCCAATCCACCCAAAACCTTGTTAATTGGTTCTGGGTTCTGGATTGGGACCCTCCCAGATCGGGTTCCACTAAGTGCTACAGTGGAAACCCGATACCCCCCATCCCATGTGAAACTTATTATTATTTTTTTTAGGGTGAGGGTTGCACCCCCTTCCACTGTCTTCCACCATCGGTAGCCACCATCTACGACCGACCTCGGTTATCGACGGTGATGGCTGACCAACATCAGCCATCCGCCAGCAACTGCAGGGGCAAAAATAGTGAAAAAGGAAAAAAATAACAAGTTCCACCCTCTTCTTCACCATACAGTGGATGCCACTAGTGACCGACCTTAGGCATCGTCAGCGATGGCCAGCCATCAATGACCTGGGGCGTCTGTTAATGGCTGCAGTGGTGGAAAAATATGTTTGAATGGTGTTGGCCCCCTCCCACCTACAACCAACAACGAACGACCTCCACCGTTGACGACAAGCATAACCACTCTGCTAGCTATCACAGCCAGCAGACTGGTTGGCAGTGCCAACTATGGCTACGCACAACCACAACCAACTATCGACATTGGTCGGCCTTATGCGATCGATCGCCGCTCG
Source organism: Nuphar pumila (assembly GCF_984573655.1). Lineage (NCBI taxonomy): Eukaryota > Viridiplantae > Streptophyta > Magnoliopsida > Nymphaeales > Nymphaeaceae > Nuphar > Nuphar pumila. Next base: position 28,729,129 of record NC_143262.1, on the reverse strand, counting down.
GTGATGCCTAGCCTGGCATCATGGTGGCAGTAGCGAGCTCTATATGGTGGCGGGGGCTTCTTACTGGGGATTATAAAACTTGGGTTGTAACCGGGATCTGGCATCCCAACCCATCGGTAGAATATGCACCCATATAGAAGATATGTGAAGCTGATGCGTTGTGTCGGCCCATAACCCAATGTTGGCAAAAATCTATGGAGAACACAACTTGCCGGAAGTCGCCATGGACAAACCGATCAAAGCTTCGATAGATGTAGGTGGTCGGTATTTTTCTCAACCAATCGACGATCTCGATGAACTCAGGCCATGATGTCGAATGGTGAGTAGAACCCTTGAATCAAGAGATAGAGACATCACCTTGGTAGCTCTAATCAAGCTACCATGGATCTACAATTTATAGAGTGAGGTGAGTGAGGGTTACATGCAAGACATTCAAGTATATTGAATGTGAACCATTCACATTCTCATAACAAAGGGAGAGGTTGTAAACACCTTAAATTTTTCTCATCCAATCTCAGACATTCTCCTCTTGCATATGCCAACCCTGGTAGGTCAGTGTAGGAGTCCAACTCCAAGTTTGTCTCAGTTTAGGTGTCATTTTACCCACCTTTCACCAAGAAAATTACCATTTTACCCTTAGGTAATCCTAGATCCCTGTCAGTCAGAGTCAACCAAGCTCATTTTTAAAGCTCAGAACAGTTAGAATGTCAATCATCTCTAGCTCACCTGAGCTCACATTGAGCAGATCATGTTCATTTTTTATCATTTCTGCCAAAATGGGTTCATTTCCTTAGAAATGAGCTCATTTCTAACTCGAATCTCAGCCAATTGTCTCTAAGCCAGTCAATCCTATTCCTCTGAGTCTAACTTAAGCTCACCAGGAGTTCAAGTATTTCAGTTTCAGTTCAAAGCCATTTCCTATTGTCGAGAAGTTCATTTTAGCCCATTTCAACTCATTTTAGCTGAAATTGAGCTAAGTCCAGTCAATCGAGCTAGTGTTTGAGCTTCAATTTTAGTTCATCTCAGTATTACTGATCTTTGTTGTAGCTCAAACTCAGTTCTTGTTCATAACTCACTTCACTGCTATGATCATTTCTCATCATTTCTCTAAGAAATGATATCATTTCTCGATCATTTACTCTAGGAGTTTTGTTGAGCCAGTGTCTTGACAGTTCATTTGAGTTTTGAAACCCTAAAACCTAGTCCATTGCAGTTCAAACCATTTAAAACCCCAGTTTTCAGTATCATTCCTGCCCCTGTAGGGACAAAAACCATTTCTTGAGTCATTTTGTTCATTTCTATCAAGTTTATCACTTTTTCAACTTGAACAACTGTCAATCGGGGTCCAATACCTGAAATCCTTTTTCCAGATTTGCATTTTAGATGGCATTCCAAATCATTCCTCATTATTTCTTATCATTTTCCATTATTTTATTACATTCCATCTCATTTTCGAGATTCAGAACTCCAATTTTGAAATTTCCAATCCAGATTCGAATTTTAAAATCTTTATCAAAGTTCAATTTCAAACCCTGGGTTTTCAAAATTGACATTTTTACCCCCAGGACTCTAAAGTTTAAAATATTTTTCCGAGAAAATAGTTTGGATTCCTTACAAACTTGATTTTCAAAATTTTAAACTGGATCTGCTCTGCGAACGGGTATAGAATTTCAAACTTTGAGTTTTATTTCAAAATTGCCAAAATCTTTCATTTAATCAAAAAATCTTTCTTAGAAATCATTCTACCGCTTTGATTTTCAAAATGAATTTTGAAATCGTGTGTGGGACCATGCCAATGTGGCGCCATACTCCAAATTTTCAAAAAAAAACTTTTCTTTTAAAAAGAAATTCTTTTCTTTTAAAAAGAAATTCTTTTCTTTCCCTTTCTTATAACTTTTTTTATTTTTCATATTTTAGTTTATATCTAGCCTAGCTAGGACAAGTGGGGCCCATAAGGGGGTCGACCCCCTCTCTCTCTCCTTCCTTTCTTTTCTTCCCCCTCTTCTCTTTATTTCCTTTCTTCTTCTTTTCCCTCCCTTTTCCCTTTTCTCTTCTTTCCTTTCTTCTTTCCTTCTTCTTCTTTCTCTTCCTTCTTTTCTTTCCTTCTTTCTTTCTCTCCTTTCCTTCTCCCTTTCCCCCTTTCTCCTTGTCGCCACCCCTCTTCTTAAAAATCCCCTCTTCTTTCTAATTCCCCCAAGAACCCATGGTTGGAGCATTTTTCCTCTTTCCCTCCTCTCTTTGCTAACTCTCATCCTCTCTCTTTCATTTTTCCCTCTCACACCCTCTCAACTGCAGCAACCCCTATCACCTTCAACTTCCATCATCCCCAAGGTGGCTAGCTCCAACAACATCTCTAACCTCCTTACAGCCCTTCCTCCTTGCTCCAGCCATATCAAGGAAGGAGTTGGTGCAACCACAGCTACCTCCAGCATCACTTCCAATGAGCGCCATCCTCAGCCTTCTTCCTTCAGCCGGTCCAGCCTCCATTGCCGCCGCCCTAGCCTACTCTCTAGCAAGTTCAACCTCCACTTTAGCCGCAGCACCTCCTCCAAGCCTCTATCCAAGACCTCCAACCATAGCTACCTCTGACATCACTTCCAGCCAGCGCCATCCTTAGCCTTCTTCCTTCAGCCGGTTCAGCCTCCATTGCTGCCATCTCTAGTCTTCCATTGGTAGCTACCCCATTCACTGTAGCAGCCGACTCCTTCCCCAGCAACCTTCATTGAGGCTGCGTCCCTCTTTGTTGCAGCAAGATTCCAAGGTGAGACCCCTTTGGCTTATTAAAATTTCATTTTTTTTGTCATGATAAGGCTATCGAGTGAGATATTTCATCCGTTCGATGGATGAAGTCTCTCACATCAATAACTGACATAAACATAAAAATTGTGTCTCCCTGAGTTTTTCCTATTTTATTCCAAGTTTTAGGTAAATTTCATGTTTTAAGTGTTGCACTTATTCTCATTTCTTCATTTCCTGTCGCTTAGTTTAATTTATCATTGATAGTTATCATGTTTCAATTCTAGGCTTGAAGTCCAGTCATCATTTCATGTTTAATTTTTCATCAATAAATCTTGATTTTTTTATGATAGATGCACATGTTTATTCCTGACTTCCTGCAAAAAAACTGAATTGATTTGAGTTCTGCAACCCCATTTAAAAAATCAAATACCGAGCCAGCTTTTCAACCCTGTGAAAACACTAGATTCCCCAGAGATAGGATTGTTAATCTAAGATCTCCCTCATGAGAGATCTGATTCACAATCCACTAAAATATAGTGGATTCAAGGCAAGATCTAGTATTTTACTGGATTTTACTAGAATTTTATGCTATAGCTTGCTATCTTTCAAAATTCCGGTTTTATAGATCACTGTATCAAGCCTGTTACAGGTCTCCAGAGTCCTAGACTGACTTAAATCGATCGTGGCTCTCTGATCTGTAAGTCGGATGTTCTACTTGTCAAAAAAGGAAATAATTCTAATAATGTCCTTTGTCATTTTCCAGAATTTCAGGATTTTAGGATTCATATTTTTATTTTGTATAGATTTTTAAAGTAGATATGCCGATTTCCTATTATTACAATTTCATTAAATTTAGTGTCTATTAATTCAGTGTGTCCTCTGGAACCGTAGGTCTAATGACAAAACTATAAAAAGAGGATATGATACTCTGTTTGTCTGCAATTCCTCTCTAAATTTTTGTGAATTTTAGTCACCATTTAGTATTTTTTTCCATAATTTTAGACAAAAGCCTGTTGTTTCCCACTGGTTTTTGATTCGCCAGAATTCAATCAATATTGTCAGAGTTATAATTCTCTGACCGTAGGTCGAATCCTAAATCTGTAAAAGGCAAAAGTCATCAACCCAGTATCTACAATCACCCTGTAAAATTTGGTGAATTTCTATGGTAAGTTAGTACCTAAAATCAGGCTGCCATTAGGGTAGATACAGGTTTATAGACAAAAGCATGCATTTTTATGGTTTTTTTATTAATTTCTATATTGAAATAATACCAAAAAAACTGATTGTATTATTCTATTCCATTCTTAGGGTCAATATAGTTGTCCATGCCAAATTTGGTATAAATTTGAGTTTAATTGCCATGTGTGTTGGTCAAACTGTCAAAAGAAAAGTTTAATTCGCGCGAAATGCAAGCAGAATTCAATATTTTGGTGATATTTTTGCATCTTTTAGAGTTTTAGCATGCATATAATCATATCATATCATATCATTTTGTGTTTAATTTTATCTTCATTTGCATTCATTTGAATTTCAATACTCTCATTGTTACAAAAATTCTTTCTGAAAACCCTGATTTCAAGGCCATAGTCTTGTTATCAGGAATATTTTAGTCATATTCATCATAATTTTGAATTTTCAAACTTTTATTTTCGTATTTTCATGCATTAGTATCATTTATTTCTCATGTTTATATCAGGAAGGTATGAACTTGGTTTATATCCGGATAAAATCTGATAATTTCTTGATATTATCAGATAAATCCAGAAGAACCTACATATTTGTGCTAACTTATTTTCTAGTTTTGCAGGGATATTCAGAAGGAATATTTTATTTATTTTTTCTTTTATTTCATTGATGTAAAAGCAAATGTATTATTGGAATAAGAGTTTACATTTCTGCATAGAATAGAGTGCATTGTATATAGTTTACTTTCGTAAATTCATATTTCTGATGAATGACAATTCATGCATTTTTCAAATTCACTATAGTTGACACGAATGGCACATGCACAAGCTTTTAGGGAGTTGACAAACTCGATGGAATTCGTATTTATGGCTATAGTCAGAATACGAACGAGACCCAGATTTGTCATCTTCGTATAAGCCACATTCAGTCTACACTCTTAGGCTAACTTCAAAATCACTGTATTTCTCAAATAATTTTATCAAAATCCTCAGAAAATATTTTTTAAAGTTACATTCATTCATTCATATTAGTTTAATTTGTATCATAAAAGTATTTTATAGAATCATATATACTTTTATTGAGTTATTTCAATAAGAAATCAATTTTCTCAAAAAAAACATTCAAATTATTTCAGAAATCGATTTTCTCAAAGTTTTAACTGTCCTGAGAATCAATTTTCTATTCAAAAGGTAATCTTCAATGTGATTCATGATTTTCAATGAATTCCTTTTCTAAGTATTTCTCAAATATCAGAAGCAAACATCATCTTTTCAAATGTGCAATTTTCAACTTCATAGCACATGCCTGATTCTCTGTGCATTTAGGAAATAGAGCATAATTTAGATATTTGAGCCTAGCTAAGCATACATTGATCCTTGGTTCAATTACCCCTGATAAAGGTGCTAGGAACGGTTGAACCTCGTATCGACAAGCGAGTCTCATTCTACAGAATTTTTCCGCAAAATTTCAAAAACGGAGGTGAGTTATTTTCAAAAACCAATTTTTAAAACTTTGGTCGAGTTTAACTCACAAAATCATTTTCTCTCTCTAGTAGAGGGAGGGAAAAATTTTGCGATGATAACAGGTTTGGTGACCGTGATGAGACCTGTCTTTGTCTGATCAATCGTGTGCTTTAACTTAGCTCAATTATCAAAATTGTGTTCTACAAAATGTCAGCTTTTACTTTCTGATATCATGTGAACCTAGGAGCCTAGACTCGAACCCAGCTGACATGGATTGCATGTAGACTAGGTATAGTTTGGTAGGACCAATTGAGGAGGAATTATTCATGCTCACGTAGACTTAGGTCTCATACAATCCTCCTCAATCTAGGATTTGTGTGTAAAGATTGTTTGCTTCTTTAAAAATTTTCAAAAATCTCTCTCTTTAGGTCTTAGAGCCCTCTGTTTGCTTGCATGTGCTCATATTTCAAAAACCATCCCACCTATCTTTTACCTGGTCTTCATGTTGCTGGGCTTTCTTCTAGAACCATAGTTTGGGATAAAGCCTCACAATTGAACCACTTATTTGGGCTGACGCCCCCTGCCACGTACCAAGGGCCATAGTCCAAAGTATATCGGCAGACACTCAAGGATGTTGGGAAAACAAAAGCCTAGAACCGGAGATGAATTTTTATGCCACGTACTTCGGGTTTTGATTCAAGTATATCGGCATAGCATGATTGGACACAGATGATCTGAGCCTAGAGTCAGGATTAGGGTCCTACAGCTATTTCAAAATTGATGCATTTAGAGTCACCTTCTTAGAGAGTGTTGTATGTGCATTATTGTTTGTGCAAGATGCGATTGATTATCTTATATTCATTTTTCCTTTTATTTTCTCATATTTTTCATAATGTTTTCCAAATATACTGGATGATTTTTCAAAATACCTCATTTCCATCTTTTGTAAAATATTTCTTTTTTCTCAAAACCCTTGATGATTTTCCCAAATTATCTACTTTTTCTCAAAACTCTAGGTGATTTTCCATCCTTTCGTTTCTTTGGATCTCGAGTTTCCAATTTCATTTTATCCTGCCTGCAAATTTTCAAAAATTCATATATTCTTCCTAAGTCTCATTCCAAATTTTCCTTGTTTTCCAGTTTGATGGCATCCAGTCAGCTTGACTCAGTCTTTCCCGAGGGTCACATCTTTTACGAGGTGCGACAAAGTCTTCCTGAGCTTCGAACTCTCAGCACTAGATCCTTTATTCTCGGTGGTATTATTCCTAGCTCAAGATTTTTTCTCGTATGTGTCTGGACCAAATGAGCGATTGCGGATTAAAACTGGCATTAGCAGTGGGAAAGCAGACTATCAACGACAACTTGATCCATGCACTGGCAGAGCGGTGGAATCTGCACACTTGTTCTTTCTGGTTCTCGTGGGAGAGATGACCCTGTTGATGGATGAATTTTCAGAGATACATGGGATTACTTGAGCCAGTCAGTCAGCCTGAAGACCCATTGGAACAATAGTTCTTGATCAATGTCAAGGGTTTGGATCCTCGAGGCGCCTTAGCCCGCATGACAGAACGTAAATTTTGGCCACTGATCGAAGTAGATGGAAATGAATATGTGGATTTGCTTGAGATCTACCGACAGTGTGAGACATTCATAAAAGTCAACTCATTATCCCAAACAGCTCGAGAGAGAATTCAGCACACAATGGCCTTGTGTATTATGGGACTGGCCTTCTTTTCAGACGGACATAATTATGTGGATATCAGGATAGTTCAGCTTCTGCGAATGTGGAGAAGTCAACAGACCAGCTGCCTCTCGATAGCCATGGCCACCCTCGCTTTCTTGTACCGAGGGTTGACTCATTTCACACTTGAAGAATTAATATTAGTCAAAGGGTGCACCTATGCATTACAGTCCTGGTTCTTCCAACATGTGCCGATTAGAGCTAGCTCATTCAAGTAAAATAGCAAAGAACTTCTTCTAGTTGCATAATACTGATTCTTGATCGACAACCTCCAAGAAGAAGAAGTCGTATGGGACTACTTTGATCGTCAAATATCTCCTCTCAGATACACTTATGCATATGACAAGCAATTCAAGCTACTTAGCCCATTCTTCTGCATCTACTACCATCCAGAGCAATGCGTCAGACAATTTTCTCATAGACAAAAGCGCGTAGAAGATCGACTACTATCAGGAATCATGCTAGAGTTTGACCTTACATCAGTGCAGTGGTCCAGAGCATATCATTCTGCCAAATATGGATGGGATTCCTTTGTCAATCTTACTCTTTTTCCAGGTTCTAGAGTGTCTGCGGACTATCATGAGTGGTGGCAAATTTTCTGTCCACCCCCTCTTTGTCAAGTCTATTGTTAATCATATTTTTCTTCAATAAATTCCTTCAATTTTTATTCTAGCATGATTGACGACCTCACCTAGGTAACAAGGCATATCTCGGTTGTTTATTTCCTCTTATGCAATAACAACGCAATTGTCGCGATCCCAGCGATGATCCAATCTCTGGTAAAGAGATATCCTTTAAATTGTCAACTTTTAAACACCCCAAATTTTCCTTATCCATTTTCAGACACATCCCTCGTGTGAATGCCAACCCTGGCAGGTCAGTACAGGAGTCCAACCCTGAGTTTGTGTCAGAAAACTACCATTTTACCCACTTTCATTAGAAAAATTACCATTTTACCCATAGGTCATCCCAGACCCCAGTCAGTCAAAGTCAACCAAGCTCATTATCAAGCTCAGAATAGTTAGAATGTCAATCATTTCTAGCTCACCTGAACTCACAGTGAGCAGACCATTTTCATTTCTGACCATTCCTACAAAAATGGGATCATTTCTTCATAAATGAGCTGATTTCTCACTCAAATCCAAGCCAATTGTCTGTGAGTCAGTCATTCCCAGTCAATCATATTTCTCAGAGTCTAGCTTGAGCTTACCAGGAGTTCAAGTGCTCCAGTTTCAGTTCAAAACCACTATCACGTGTCTAGGAACCCGTTTTAGCCCATTTCAGCTCATTTAGCTGAAATTGAGTTGAGTCCAGTTAGTTGAGCTAGTTTCGAGCTTCAATTTTAGTTTATCTCAGTATTACTGACCTTTGTTCCAGCTCAAACCCAGCTTGTGTTCGTAATTCACTTTACTCAAGTGACCATTTCTCACCATTTCCCTAAAAATGGCAGCTTTTCTTGATAATTCAGTCGAGGAGTTCAGTTGAGTCAGTGTCTTGTCAGTCCACTTGAGTTCGGAAACCCTAAAACCCAGCTCAATCTAGTTCATTTCAATTTAATCCAGTTCAAACTCTAATTTTTAGTATCACTTTGGTCAGGTAGAGCCCGAAAACCATTTGTTAAACCATTTTGCCCAGTTTTATCAATTTTGTCACTTTCTGAACTAGTACAACTGTCAATCGGGGTCTAATGTCCAAAATTCTTCATTCAGGGTTAGCATTTTGCATGGCATTTCATATCATTTCTCAGCATTTTTCATCATTTCATAACATTTCATCAGATTTCATCACATTTCATTTCATTTTCGAGACCCAGAAGTTCAGTTTTATAAATTCCAATCCAGATTGAGCTTTTAAAGTTTACAAAAATCAATTTCAACCCCTAAGTTTCTAAAATTGACATTTTTACCCCTAGGATTCTAAATTTGGAAATATTTTCTTGAGAAAAACAATCTAGATTTCTTCCAAACTCAAATTTTCAAATTCTAAAATGGATTTGCTTCGCAATGGGGTATGAAACTTCAAATTTGGAGCTTGTTTCAAAAACTGCCAAAATAGCTCATTTTGTCTGAAAATCTTCTAAAAAGACCATTCTACCCCTATGATCTTCAAAATGCATTTCAAAATTAAAAAATGGGCCCACTCTGAGATGGCTTATCCATTTGCATTTCCTTTTAATAAAAAAATTTATTTTCTTTTATTAGGTTTTTCTTCATTTTCACTATTTTCTTTATTATTTTTATTTTTTATTTCATTTATATTTTTTTTAATGTGGGACCCACAAGGGGATCGACCCCCCTTCCTCCTTCTTCTTTCCTTTTCTTCTTCCCCTTTTCTTTCCTTCTTCTTTCTTCTCTTTCCTTTCTTCTTTTATTCTTCTTTCTTTTCTTATTTTTCTTCTTTCTTCCTTTTCTTTCTTTCCCTTCTCTCCTTCTCATTAACGTACAACCACCATCCTCTTTTCTTCTCCTCTTCCTCCTTTCTCTTCTCCTTCTTCTTTCCTTTTCTTTCTTCTTTCCTCCTTTCTTTATTTTCTTCTTCTTCCCTTTCTTTCCTTCTTCCCTTCCCTTCCTTCCTTTCCCTCCTTGGTCCAGCCCATTCACGGACATCTCTTTCCCCCCTTTTCATTAGGCCCTAAAATACCTAACTCCATCCTCAATTAAAGACCTAAGTTTTTAGGTTTTTACAAAAAAAGCAACATCTCACACCCAGCTCTCCTCTCCCTTAGCCTTCTCTTTCCCTCTAGCTCTCTCTTCCCTCCTCTCTCAACCTATCTACCTCTCTCTCACTTGAGGCCTAAGACAACCCCCCCTTCTTCACCTTGACAGCAACTGCAACCATCTATCGCAAGCCCTCATTAGACACCCAAAACTACAGCCACCTCTACCATCTTCATTGCTGCAACCATCAACTGCAGCAAGGCACCACCACTGAGGGGAGCCTTCTCCAGCTGGTGTCTACCTCCAGCCACCTCCAGCTTCACAGCACCTCCAGCAAGTTCCCCTCCATTGGCACCTCTTCTTTACTTTGGCAGCACGCTTCTTCACTTGTCGTAGCAAGGCCCTAAGGTAAGCGTTTGCTCCCTTGCTACTGCAATTTCCTTCATGATTCTAGCATGAATCCAGTTCAAAAACCGGATTCACCCAGTTACAAAGGTGATTTTATGAGATTATGGCATTGATTAAGGTTGTACCGAATAGAGGGATCCATCTGATTGATGGATCGGCTCCCTCTACCACCAATAGCCAACATCAAGTATGAATCATACCCCCTATTATTTCTTTTTTTATTTTCATTGTCATGTAGTTTTTATATTGCATTTAAAATAGTTTTTTATTTCATGAGCATTTAATATTGCTTTTATTGATGTTTAACTTAGGTTCATTTATGCATCGAGTCTAGTTATGATTTTATGTGAAATTTTCTGTTCAAAACTACTAAAAATATTATTATAGTCATAGTTATTTGAGTGTGTTTCCCTGCCAAAAACCTAGATTTGTTCGGGTTTCAGAACCCTCTCTAATAAACCGAATCCCAAAATGGGATTTTACCCTTCTAGAAATTTTCGGTTTTGTTTTAGCAGACAAGAACATCTGAGATCTCCCAAACGGACAATCCAAATCCTCCTTAAAAAAATATAGTGGATCCCTGTTAGAATCTATTATTTTTCTGTATTTTTCAGATTTTTCCAAGGAGATTTGGTTACTGTTAAAAATTAGATTTTCCAGATCCCTGTGAAAATCACAATTTCTGTTTGTCAGGGTCTAGACCGACTTTAATCCGCTGTGATGCTTCAATATGTAGGTTGGATGTCAAAACTTTCAACAAAAGAATTGTTCCTCATTATTCCCTCCATCATTCCCCAAAATTTGAGAATTTTAGGAGCATCTTAGGTATTTTTCCCAGAATTAAACTCCTTGTCTGCCAAATTCCAGTGTCTGAGAAATACAGAGATTTAGATCTTTGATAATCCTCTGCTCCTTTCCAAATCGTTTATCTATTACTATAATAGTAAAATAAGGATTTTTTTATCTGTTTGTCAGGGACATTCTTCCAAAATTCTAGTCATTTTCACCACTGTTTGCTATTTTTCTCATGATTTTTCTCGAAACCTATTAGTCTGCCCTAAGTCCTGAGTCGTCGGATTCTGATCCGACTTGCCGGAGCTATCAAGCTCTGACCATAGGTCAAAACCAAAATATTTAAAAGGCAAAAATTTTTGCCTAACTGTCCTCTTTCATCCCATAAAATTTGGGAGATTTCTATGGTAGTTTAGTACCCAAAATTCAGTTTAGACTTAGAATTTTAGGCAGAATTTTGATTTTTAGTTAATTTATATTAAAAAAATATCAAAAAAATATATTTTTGAGTTCCATTCTGTTCTAGGAGACAGTCTAGGTGTCCATGCCAAATTTGACTCAATTCCAAGTTCATTTACCTTGTCTATTAGTTTACTTTTAAATTCAGAGGCGAAAATCAAGTTAAATTCAGTAATTTTAATATTTTTTTCATTTTAGGGTTTTTATCATGTGAATAATCATATCATGTCATATTAGGGTTAAATTCAGTCTCATTTGCATTTCATATTTTAACTTTTACAAAATTTATTTCAGAAAACCCTAGTTTCAAGGCCATAGTCTTGTTATCAGGGGCATTTTGGTTATTTGACCTCAATTTCGAAATTCCAATCTTTAATTCTCTAAGTTTTCATGCATATCATCATATTTCATCATATTGTGTTTAATTTTATTTTATTTGATTTTTAAATTTCTAAATTTTACAAAAATTCTCTTAGAAAACCCTGATTTCAAGGTCATTAGGTGTATTTTGGTCTTTTTTACTCTAATTTCGAATTTCCAAGTTTATTTTTGAATTTTATTACTTATTTATTATGTTTATATCAGGGAGGTATGAATTGAGTTTATATTTGAATAATATTCGATAATTTCCAATATTTTCAGATAAATCCAATTAAACATACATTTCTGTGCTAACATTGTTTTCTAGTTTTGCAGGAATATTCAAGAAGAAGACTTTCATTTATTTTATTCAATTCAATGTAATATCAAAGTTGTAATATTTGGAATAAGATTTATATTTTCTGCTTAGAATAGGACTGCATTACATATAGTTTAATTTCTGCAAATTTCAATATCTGATGTATCATTTATGCACATTTTTCCAAATCCGCTATGGTTGACATGAATGACACATGCATAAGCTCTTAGGGAGTTGAAAACTTGGTGGAATTTGTATTTATGGCCATAGTCAGAATACTAAGGAAACCCAGATTTGTGATCTTTGTATTAGCCACATTCAGCCTACACTCTTAGGCTAACTTCAAAAATTCACCGCATTTCTCAAAAATACAAAAGGATTTTCTCAATTCCTTAAAGAATTCTCTTTTAAATCAATATTCATTCATTCAATTTGCATTATTTTCAAACTCATTTCCCAATTCCATTTCAGATAAATCGATTTTCTCAGAACTTTCTAAGTCTTTCTCAGGATTTGATTTTCTCATAACTCTGGGTTTTCAAATGGCATTTCAAAGTATTTCCCAAGTTCAAATCATGATTTCCCAAGATTTCGACATTCTCAATTTCACTTTCAAATCCCAAAATCAATTTTCCCAAAGTCCCTAAATTACTTATGAAAATGATTTTTCTTAGAATTCTCAAATCCATTTTAGACATCAATTTCCTCAGAAAAGCAATCCAAATCTCAAAATCGATTTTCTTAAAGTTCAAGTTTTCCTGAGAATCCATTTTTTATTCAAGATTCATTTTCCAATGTGATTCCTGATTTTCCATTGAAATTCATGATTTTTCAAGGAATTCCTTTTCCAAGCATTTTTTCAAACACATTTCAATTTTCAAAGTAGACATCATATTTTCTCAAACTTGCATCTTTTCAAAATTTCATAGCACATGTTTAATTCTCTGTGCATTCTAGGAAAATAGAGCATGATTTAGATATTTGAGTCAAGTTAAAGCACACAATTGATCCTTGGTTCGATTACCCCTGGTAAAGGTGTCAGGAATGGTCGAACCTCGTACCGACAGGCAGATCCCATTCCATAGAATTTTTTCACAAATTTTAAAAAACGGAGGCGAGTAATTTTCAAAACCAATTTTCAAAACTTTGACCGAGTTTGACTCGTAGAATCGTTTCTCTCTCTCGAGAGGAAGGGGAAAAAAATTTGCAATGATAACAGGTTTGGCGACCGAGATGGGACCTGTCTTTGTCCGATCAATCATGTGCTTGACTTAGTTCAATCATCAAAATCGTGTTCTATGGAATGTCAGCTTTTACTTTCTGATATCATGTGAACCTAGGAGCCTAGGCTTGAACCCAGCTGACATGGACTGCATGTAGACTAGGCATGGTTTGGTAGGACCATATTGAGGAGAATTATTCATGCTCACTTAGACTTAGGTCTGAAAATACAACACTCCTTAATCTAGGATTTGTATGAAAACAATGTTTGCTTCTTCAAAAAATTTAAAATCTCTATCTCTTTAGGTTTTAGAGCTCTCTGTTTGCTTGCATGTGCTCATGTTTTCAAAAACCACCCCACCTATGTCTACCCGGTCTTCACGTTGCTGGGCTCTCTTTCAGAACCATAGTTCGGGACAAAGCCTCACAACTGGGCTACTTATTTGGGCTAACGCCCCCCTACCACGTACCAAGGGCCATAGTCTAACGTATATCGATAGGCACTCAAGGGTGTTGGGAAAACACAAGCCTAGAACCGGAGATAAATTTTTATGCCACATACTTCGGGTTTCGACACAAATATATCGGCATAGCATGATTGAACATAGCTGATCTAAGCTTAGAGTCAGGATTAGGGTCCTACAACTCTTTCAAAATTGATGCATTTTAGACTCAACTTCTTAGGGAGTGCTGAATGTGCATAATTGTTTATGTAGGATATGATTAAATGCCTTCTTTTATTTCTCATTTCCCATTTATTTTCCTTTTACATCATTTTCCAAATTTCATCTATTTTTCTAACAGTTTTATCAAGGAACCGTGGACGATTTTCAAAAACCTCATATTTTTCCTCAAAAAGTCCAGGCGATTTTCCTTTTCCTACATTCCTTCTGGATCTCGAATTTCCAGCTTTATCCTGCCTGTAATTTTTTAAATGTTCAAATTTTGTCTTCCAAACTCTATCCAAAATTTCTCTCTGTTTTATCATCCTCAATATCTCCTTCATCATTTACCTTTCTCCCAAAAATCCTTCAATCTAAACCATCCTTTTGTCCTACGGAGAATTTTGGCATTGTGGAGTGATTCAGACCAGATCCGAGAAGAAAACAGCATTGCTTCAGCACCCTAGCAGTGTCAGCGAGCAAGAAATGGATTCGCCACGATTTGCTAGGAAACAAAATCAACAAGCCAATGATGATGTCGATCCTCAGATGTATGCCATGTTTCAAAAGATGATGAATAAGATGATGGCAGAGCAAGCGAGGGCTAGTTCTGGCAAGATTTCTACCAAGAAAAAGGCCAAGGGTCGAACACTTAAGAAGCAAGTAAAAATATTCAAGAAGCGTATTCAACAAGAGGATACATCTGATGAAGCAGAATCAGGAGGTGACACCGATGAAGATTGTGAGGCTCAGCAAGCTTATCAGAAGATGACTCAGGGGTAGGGGTCAGCCATTAAGTCCAAGGATCGATTTGTCAATGACCCTGATCAACCACAACTCAGAGACGTGGTCAAAATGGTTAAGGATCTGCAAGCCCCGCGATAAGGGCAAAAGGATTTTCACAAGCGAAGATTTCTATGATGGTTTAGACGGGGATGACAGCCTGAAGGATCTCTCCCATAAATTTGTCAAGTTTGATGGGACTGGCGATCCCAAGGCGCACCTGGCTATGTTCTTTGCGGAATGCAATCGATTCAAAGGACAATCGAGCTCTCTTCATTTGTTTCCCTCGCAGTCTAGAGGGAACGACTGCTAAATGATACTCAGAATACATCAATCCAATCGAGTTAAAAGAGTTCGACAAGGTGGTCAATCTGTTCATTGAACGATTCCTTTTCAACACCGCAGCGCTGCCAACGCTCAACCACGTCTACAATACAAAGCAAAGAGATAATGAGAAAGCTAGAAACTTCATCCGCAAATGGAGGGGCACTTGCCATAAAATGAGAAACCCCATCTCAGAGGAGCACGCACTCAAGATTATTCTGAACAATTTCTCACAGCCTTTGAGAGGTCTTATCTCCACCTTGCCTTCCAAATCTTTTATTGAGCTTACTGAACGGGCTGAGTGGATTGAGATGAGAATGGAGAATGGGGTCTATGATGGCATCACCCTCGTCAAGGATAATCAAGATTTAAAGAAGAAGGCAAATTTCACCTTCTCTGCCAATGTCGGCCACAGTGACTGCAAAAATAGCAAGAACAATCATACACGGCACAAAGAAAAGTCTTTAAAGCAGAATGAAAAATTGAGTCAACAGAAAAAAAGAAAAAGCGGGATGGTTGGGGTGACGATCGCCAATTTACTTCTCTTGAGCAGTCTCTCGATGAAATCTTTATGTTGACCAAAGAAATGGTAAAGCTCCCAAGAGCCATAGATCCTCCCATGATCATGGAAAGATTCATGGGCCAGTTCTGCAAATTCCATCGGGCAGTAGGACATGATACTGACCACTATTTTATCTTCAAAAACATCATTCAGGATTGCATTGATAAGAATCTCCTCATTGAAGATGAAACGAAAGACCAATCATCCTGACTGAGATTTTCCTCAAGAAGCTGACAACGCCAGCATTTTCTCCTTTCTCATATGGCTTTATCATTTTAAAGGGATGATGTAATCCCATCTATCTTTCCTTGATTTGTCATTTTTCCTTCAATATATCAATAAAATTATCAATTTTCTTCATAAGCTTGTTCTCCTTCTCTCCACCATGTCCTTCTGCGAGGAGTGATATTCTTCAGAGTCGCTCCTGAATCAATCAAAAGTCAATTACTTTGCTATCTTCAGAGAGCATTCTTTAAACATCAATTATCTTCCTTTTATTCAAAATCTTCTTTCCCCATTATACTGAGGCATTATTTTGAAAATTGTTTTCAAAACATTTTGTATGCAGGCAGAATCAAACAAATATCTCATTTTGCATGCATGTGCACCAATTTACATCATTTTGCATTCATTTGCATACATTTGTATTCATTTGCATTTGCATGCATTCATTCGCATTCATCTGCATCAATATGCATCAAATTCATTTCCCCTTCAGGTTAAGGGATAAACCTCAGATTGCCTATTCAGGATAAGGGATAAATCCTGAGGCTCCGACAGTTGTCCAAGTCATCGTGAGAGTGAAGACTGAGAATCTCCCATCAGAATCAATTGGTAATTTTTTAAAACCCAGTGTTTGTGCTGGTAATTTTTCCAAAACCCAGTGTTCGTGTTGGTAATTTTCCAAAACCCAATGTTCGTGCTGGTAATTTTCCAAAACCCAATGTTCGTGCTGGTAATTTTCCAAAACCCAATGTTCGTGCTGGTAATTTTTCAAAACCTAGTGTTCGTGCTGGTAATTTTTTAAAATCCAGTGTTCGTGCTGGTAATTTTCCAAAATCCAGTGTTCGTGCTGATAATTTTTCAAAATCCAGTGTTTGTGCTAGTAATCTTTCAAAAACCTAGTGTTTGTGCTAGTAATTTTTTAAAATCCAATGTTTGTGCTGGTAAATTTTTAAAATCCAGTGTTCGTATTGGTAAATTTTCAAAATCTAGTGTTTATGCTGGTAATTTTTTAAAACCCAGTGTTCGTACTGGTAATTTTTAAAATCCAGTGTTCATGCTGGTAATTTTTCAAAAACAGTGTTTGTACTGGTAATTTTCTAAAACCCAGTGTTTGTACTGGTAATTTTTCAAAACACAGTGCTTGTACTGGTTCATTTTCAAAATTCGATGTTCACATTGGTATACTTTAAAATTCAGTGTCCACATTGATCTAGTTTTCCTTCAGGATTCAAGTTCTGACTCGAATTTCCATTAGTTCTAATCGATCTAGTTTTCCTTCGGGATTTGAGTTCCGACTCGAATTTCCTTTCTTTCTAATTGATCTAATTTTCCTTCGGGATTCAAGTTCCGACTCAAATTTCCTTTCCTTCTAATTGATCTACTTTTCCTTCAGGATTCGAGTTCTGACTTGAATTTCTTTTCCTTCCAAATTGATCTAGTTTTCCTTCAGGATTTCGGTTCCGACTCGAATTTCTTTTCCTTCAAAATTGATCTACTTTTCCTTCAGAATTCGAGTTTCGACTCGAATTTCTTTTCCTTCCAAATTGATCTAGTTTTCATTTAGGATTCGATTTTTTACTCGAATTTCTTTTCCTTTCAAATTGATCTAGTTTTCCATCAGGATTCGAGTTCTGACTCGAATTTCTTTTCCTTCCAAATTGAGCTAGTTTTCCTTCAGGATTCAAGTTCTGACTCAAATTTTTTTTCCTTAAAACCAAATTGGTCTAGTTTTTCCTTTAGGGTTTAAGTTCCGACTCGAATTTCCTTTCCTTCTAAACTTTCCAGTTTTTCTTTTAGGATTCGGGTTCCGACTCGAATTTCCTTTCCTTTAAATTCGAATTGGATAAGTTTTTCCTTTAGGGTTCGAGTTCCGACTCAAATTTCTTTTTCTTCTGAATTTTCCAGTTTTTCCTTTAGGATTCGGGTTCCGACTCGAATTTTCTTTTCTTTAAATTCGAATTGGATACATTTTTCCTTTAAGGTTCGAGTTCCGACTCAAATTTTCTTTCCTTCTGAATTTTTCAGTTTTTCCTTTAGGATTCGAGTTCTGACTCGAATTTCCTTTCCTTCAAATCCGAATGGGTCTAGTTTTTCCTTCGAAGATTTGAGTTCCGACTCAATTTTTTTTTCCTTCAAAACCAAACTTTCTAGCTTTCCTTTGAAGACTCGGGTTCCGACTCAAATTTTCCAGTTTTCCTTACAGGATCTGAGTCTCGACTCGATCGTCCCTTCAAAACCAACCTCTGAGTTGGACTTACCTTCAAAATCTTTCATTGTGCTAGGACTTACCTTCAGAATTCCAATTTCGTATTGGATTTATCTTCAGAATTCAGGTTCGTGTTGGACTTTCATTCAGATCCCACTGATGTGTCAACTCGGTTATCAAGCAATTTCTTTCACCAAAGATTCCAAGAATATTTTGCCAATTTGTCGTGAAAAATAGTTGTTGATCTCAAAACCTTTATTGCACAAAGAATTACCTGAAAATTACCTTCAGTATTACTTCCAAAAGGACAAAGCTTTTACGAAAAAGGATTCAAAATTCAAAATCTTTCTATGGGCCAACCAAAAGGATGAAGAATAGATCCCCGATATGGCCAGCAAAGAAAATTCAATATTGTCACAAAGCCATAAGTGATTGATATTGATCGCAGTCAATGGCACATCTTTAAAGACCATTCTTGTAAAGACAAGGCAGTCAAAATATCCTGAGTGATAAAGAAAATCCACTCAATTTTCATATCTCCTCAATCATTTAAGCTGCAATTAAATATCTGCAAAAGGGATCTCTCAATTGTCGTTAAGTTGAAGATGAATTATGCGAGTTAGACCGCCAGGGCCAAAGAAGATTTGGATCATCTCCAAGATGAAGGAGTTTATGACAGATCTTTCCAGGGAAAGTTCAGATCACTGCCAAGTTGAAGGTGAATCTGATGGACCTCCTGACAAACCCTAAAAGATATTTAATTTCTGCTATCATCAAGAGATTTCCAACCAATGAGCCAATACCGGATAATCCTTGAGGCAAAGAAGGATCGAAACATCTCCAAGTTGAAGGAGTTTGTGACGTACCCTTCAAAAAAAAAAAGAGAAGAGAGAAAAAAGTCAGGACATCTCCCAAAATGAAGGATGATGTAATCCCCAAAAAACCCAAGAAAGCTCCAATTCTGTCACAAAAAAAAAAAGAGTGCAGAAAGGTCATTATGAGAAAAGAATCCCAGGATATCAAGTTGCCGAATCTGCCAAGAATCTTCTTTAAATTTTGTGAAATTCTTTTATCAATATCTTTTCACCAATCGCTTTCACAATATCAAGAATATCATCTTTTATGTTCATAACAAGGAAATTGATAGCTTCCTTGAAAGAAAGCCAATCACAAGCAATTTGAATTTGAATCTTGATTCTACAGAGTTAGCCCAATTGAAGGTAATACTTTGGGTAGAAAAGAGGAAATATTTTCGTACCGATATACATCATTTTGAGTATTTTGAATTAACAAACATTTTTTAACATTTTGGCAATATTTTTTTACTATCTTGACATGAAGTGAAAAGCTCGATGCCCATCTTGACACATTCTGGCATCATCTTCTGCCTCCTTGAGAGGATAGCCTTTGTCATATTTTACCTTGTTGAAAGATTAGCCTTCTCTCCGAAAGAATAGCCTTTGTCATCTTTCGTGTTGTTGAAAGATTAGCCTTCTCTCCGAAAGGATAGCTTTTGTCATCTTTCGCGTTGTTGAAAGATTAACCTTCTCTCTGAAAGGATAGCCTTTGTCATCTTTCACGTTGTTGAAAGATTAGCCTTCTCTCCAAAAGGATAGCCTTCGTCATCTTTCGCGTTGTTGAAAGATTAGCCTTCTCTCTGAAAGGATAGCCTTCATCATCTTTCACGTTGTTGAAAGATTAGCCTTCTCTCTGAAAGGATAGCTTTTGTCATCTTTCGTGTTATTGAAAGATTAGCCTTTGTCATCTTTCACGTTATTGAAAGATTAGCCTTCTCTCTGAAAGGATAGCCTTTATCGTCTTTCGCGTTATTGAAAGATTAACCTTCTCTTTGAAAGGATAGCCTTTGTCATCTTTCACGTTGTTGAAAGATTAACCTTCTCTCCGAAAGGATAGCCTTTGTCGTCATTCGCGTTGTAGAAAAATTAGCCTTCTCTCCGAAAGAATAGCCTTTGTCATTTTTCGCATTGACGAAAGAATTCATCTTTCGCGTTGTCGAAAGAATCACCCAGTTCCTTTGGATCGCCTTGTTCATCTTTTGCGTTGTCGAAAGAATTGCCTTGTTCCTTTGGATCGCCTTTGTCATCTTTCGCATTGTCGAAAGAATTCATCTTTCATGTTGACGAAAGAATCGCCCTGCTCCTTTGGATCACCTTGTTCATCTTTCGCATTGTCGAAAGAATCGCCTTGTTCCTTTGGATCGCCTTTGTCATCTTTCGCGTTGTCAAAAAAATTCATCTTTTGCGTTGACGAAAGAATCACCCTGCTCCTTTGGATCACCTTGTTCATCTTTCACATTGTTGAAAGAATCGCCTTGTTCCTTTGGATCGCCTTTGTCATCTTTCGCGTTGTCGAAAGAATTCATCTTTCGCGTTGATGAAAGAATCACCCTACTCCTTTGGATTGCTTTGTTCATCTTTCACGTTGTCAAAAGAATCATCTTATTTCTTTGGATCGCCTTTGTCATCTTTCATGTTGTCAAAAGAATTCATCTTTCGCGTTGTCGAAAGAATTCATCTTTTGCGTTGTCAAAAAAATTGCCTTGTTCCTTTGGATTGCCTTTGTCATCTTTCGCGTTGTCGAAAGAATTCATCTTTTGCGTTGTCGAAAGAATCACCTTGTTCCTTTGGATCGCCTTATTCATCTTTCGCATTGTCAAAAGAATCGCCCTTCTGCTTTGGATCATCTTTCGCATTGTCGAAAGAGTTGCCTTATTCTTCTTCAAAAAAGTTGTCTTATTCGCCATCCAACTTACCATTTTCTATCCTCCCTATCAGGTTAAGGGTTAAACCTGAGCCTCATTCTGATGAGGTATTTCATCTCTCGGTCAGGTTAAGGGTCAAACCTAAGCCTTATTTCTATATGAGGTATTTCTCGTCCCATCCAGGTTAAGGGAAAAACCTGAATCTCACTTCTTTGAAGTAAATCTTTCTTCTTCATTCTCTATTCCATATCTACCATTTTCATCAGGGCTAATTTCTTCATATCCAGTCAGATCCTTCTAACTGGGGTATTTTTATAGCTCAAATTTGGTGTGTTTTTCTTTGCCACTAAGCTCGACCCTAAACCGTCTTAGTAGCAAAGAGGGGCATCTGTAAACACCCCAAATTTTTCTTATTCATTTTCAGACACATCCCTTGTGTGAATGCCAACCCTGGTAGGTCAGTACAGGAGTTCAACCCTGAGTTTGTGTCAGAAAACTACCATTTTACCCACTTTCATTAGAAAAATTATCATTTTACCCATAGGTCATCCCAGACCCCAGTCAGTCGAAGTCAACCAAGCTCATTATCAAGCTCAAAATAGTTAGAATGTCAATCATTTCTAGCTCACCTGAACTCACAATGTGCAGACCATTTTCATTTCTGACCATTCCTACCAAAACAGGATCATTTCTTCAGAAATGAGCTGATTTCTCACTCAAATTTAAGCCAATTGTCTGCGAGTCAGTCATTCCCAGTCAATCATGTTCCCCAGAGTCTAGCTTGAGCTTACCAAGAGTTCAAGTGCTCCAGTTTCAGTTCAAAACCACTTCCAAGTGTCTAGGAACCCATTTTAGCCCATTTCAGCTCATTTAGCTGAAATTGAGCTGAGTGCAGTTAGTTGAGCTAGTGTTCGAGCTTCAATTTTAGTTCATTGAAGTATTACTGACCTTTGTTCCAGCTCGTGTTCGTAATTCACTTTACTCCAGTGACCATTTCTCGCTATTTCTCTAAAAATGACAGATTTACTTGATAATTCAGTCGAGGAGTTCAGTTGAGTTAGTGTCTTGTCAGTCCACTTGAGTTCAGAAACCCTAAAACCCAGCTCAATCCAGTTCATTTCAATTTAATCCAATTCAAACCCTAATTTTCAGTGTCACTATGGCCCAGTAGAGCCCGAAAACTATTTCTTTAACCATTTTTATCAATTTTGTCACTTTCTAAACTAGTATAACTGTCAATCGGGGTCTAATGTCCAAAATTCTTCATTCAGGGTTATCATTTTGCATGGCATTTCATATCATTTCTCATCATTTTCCATCATTTCATAACATTTCATTTCATTTTCGAGACCCAGAACTCCAGTTTTATAAATTCCAATCCAAATTGAGCTTTTAAAGTTTTTAAAAATCAATTTCAACCCCTGGGTTTCCAAAATTGACATTTTTACCCCTAGAATTCTAAATTTAGAAATATTTTCTCGAGAAAAACAATCTGGATTTCTTTGAAACTCAAATTTTCAAATTCTAAAATGGATTTGCTTCGCAACGGGGTATGAAACTTCAAATTCGGAGCTCATTTCAAAAACTACCAAAAATAGCTCATTTTGTCCAGAAATTTTCTAAAAAAGACCATTCTACCCCTATGATCTTCAAAATGCATTTCAAAATTGAAACATGGGCCCACTCTAAAATGGCTTATCCATTTGCATTTTCTTTTAATAAAAAAAATATATATTTTCTTTTATTAGGTTTTTCTTCAATTTTACTATTTTCTTTATTATTTTTATTTTTTATTTCATTTATATTTTTTTTAATGTGGGACCCACAAGGGGATCGACCCCCCTTCCTCCTCCTTCTTTCCTTTTCTTCTTCCCCTTTTCTTTCCTTCTTCTTTCTTCTCTTTCCTTTCTTCTTTCTTTTCTTCTTTTTCTTCTTTCTTCCTTTTCTTTCTTTCTTCTCTTTTTTTCTTCCTCCCTTTCTTTCCCTTCTCTCCTTCTCATTCACGTACAGCCACCTTCCTCTTTTATTCTCCTTTCTCTTCTCCTTCTTTCCTTTTCTTTCTTCTTTCCTCCTTTCTTTCCTTTCTTCTTCTTCCCTTTCTTTCCTTCCCTTCCCTTCCTTCCTTTCCCTCCTTGTTCCAGCCCATTCACGTACATCCTTTTCCCCCATTTTCATTAGCCCCTAAAATACCTAATTCCATCCTCAATTAAAGACCAAAGTTTTTAGGTTTAAAAAAAAAAACATCTCACACCCAACTCTCCTCTCCCTTAGCCTTTTCTTTCCCTCCAGCTCGCTCTTCCCTCCTCTCTCAGCCTATCTACCTCTCTCTCACTTGAGGCCTAAGACAACCTCCCCTTCTTTACCTTGACAACAACTGCAGCCATCTATCGCAAGCCCTCATTAGACGCCCAGCAACCACAACCACCTCTACTATCTTCATTGCTGAAACCATCAACTGCAACAAGGCGTCACCACCAAGGGGAGCCTCCTCCAGCCAATGTCTACTTCCAGCCAAGTCCAGCTTCACAGCACCTCCAACAAGTTCCTCTCTATTGGTGCCTCCTCTTTACTTTGGCAGCACGCCCCCATCTCCTTCACTTGACGCAACAAGGCCCTAAAGTAAGCCTTTGCCCCCTTGCTACTGCAATTTCCTCCGTGAATCTAGCATGAATCCGGTTCAAAAACCAGATTCACCCAGTTACAAAGGTGAATTTATGAGTCTATGAGGGCGTTTCAGAAATTAAAGGACAGAGCACAATCTTTCCACATAGACTGCCACACCCAACAACAACAGCAGCACACTCACAAGTTCCTCGCCAAGTCTACATCTTGTTGACTTTCAACATACTCCTGTATATCAATCACCTTCGTTAATCTCTTCACAGCGAACCAAATGATTTCCTCATCCCTGTGCAAGCAAATACCCATCTGAGTCTGAGTCAGTTGGGAAGGAAAGAGAAAAAATGATTGTGTTATATCATGAACATTATTGGGCAATAAAATTTTGTTTATTGATTCTTGCAGTGTTTAGAGGTGGTTGTTATCTGTGTAAATTATTTGTCCCTCTAAACAGGAGTGGTTGGTTATCCCTCCCCGTCATCCAAGGCTTGTTTAAGGACTGTGTAACAGGTCACAGGCAGCTCCATCAGAATTGGTGCTCTAGATCATACAAAATGGACGGTTGAAATGAATCCTAAAACCATATGGCATTGATTAAGGTTGTACCGAATAGAGGGATCCATCTGATTGATGGATCGACTCCCTCTACCACCAATAGCCAACATCAAGTATGAACTATACCCCCTGTCATTTCTTGTTTTATTTTCATTGTCATGTAGTTTTTATATTGCATTTAGAATAGTTTTTTATTTCATGGGCATTTAATATTGCTTTTATTGATGTTTAACTTAGGTTCATTTATGCATCGAGTCTAGTTATGATTTTATGTGAAATTTTTTGTTCAAAATCCTAAAAATATTATTATAGTCGTAGTTATTTGTCTGTGTTTCCCCGCCAAAAAACTAGATCCATTCGGGTTTTGGAACCTTCTCTAATAAACTGAATCCCAAACTAGGATTTTACCCTTCTGGAAATTCTTGGTTTTGTTTTAGCAGACAAGAACATCAGAGATCTCCCATGTGGACAATCCAAATCCTCCTAAAAAATATATAGTGGATCTCTGTTAGAATCTATTGTTTTCTAGTATTTTCCCAGATTTTTTTACGGAGATTTGTTACTGCTAAAAATCGTATTTTCCATATCCCTGTGAAAATCTCGATTTTTGCTTGTCAGGGTCTAGACCGACCCTAATCCGTTGTGATGCTTCAATTTGTAGGTTGTATGTCAAAACTTTCAGCATAAGAATTGTTCCTCATTATTCCCTCCATCATTCTCCAAAATTTGAGAATTTTAAGAGTAACTTATGTATTTTTCGTAGAATTAAACTCCCTGTCTGTCAAATTCTAGTGTCTGAGAATTACAGAGATTTAGATCTGTGATAATCCTCTGCTCCTTTCGAAACCGTTTATGTAATCCTACAACTATAAAAATAGAAATTTTCCTCTGTTTGTCAGGGACATTCTCCCAAAATTCCAATCACTTTCTCCACTGTTTGCTATTTTTTCCATGAATTTTCCCAAAACCTATCAATCAGACCTAAGTCCAAGAGTCGCCGGATTTCGATCCGACTTGTCAAAGCTGTCAAGCTCCGACCATAGGTCAAAACCAGAATTTTTAAAAGGAAAAAATCTTTTCCTAACTGTCCTCTATCATCTCATAAAATTTTGGAGATTTCTATGGTAGTTTAGTACCCAAAATTTAGTTTAGAGTTAGAATTTTAGGCAAAATCTTGATTTTTAGGATTTTTAGTTAATTTCCATTAAAAAAATCACAAAAATAGATTTTCAAGTTTCATTCTATTTTAGGAGATAGTCTAGGTATCCATGCCAAATTTGGATCAATTCCAAGTTCATTTACCTTGTGTTAGTTTACTTTTAAATTCAGAGGCGAAAATCAAGCGAGAATCAAGTTAAATTCAGTAATTTATGATATTTTGCTATTTTAAGGTTTTTATCATGTGAATAAGCATATCATGTCATATTAGGGTTCATTTTAGTCTCATTTGCATTTCATATTTCAACTTTTGCAAAATTTATTTAATAAAACCCTGGTTTTAAGGCCATAGTCTTGTTATCAGGGACATTTTGGTCATTTGACCTCAATTTCAAAATTACAATCTTTAATTCTCTAAGTTTTCATGCATAACATCATATTGCATCATATTGTTTTTATTTTTATTTCATTTGATTTTCAAATTTCTAAATTTTACAAAAATTCTCTTAGAAAACCCTGATTTCAAGGTCATTAGAGGTATTTTGGTCTTTTTTACTCTAATTTCGAATTTCCAAGTTTATTTTTGAATTTTATTACTTATTTCTTATGTTTATATCAGGGAGGTATGAATTGGGTTTATATTTGAATAATATCGATAATTTTCAATATTTTTGGATAAATCCAAATAAACTTACATTTCTATGCTAACATTATTTTCTAGTTTTGCAGGAATATTCAAGAAGAAGACTTTCATTTATTTTATTCAATTCAATGTAATAGCAAAGTTGTAATATTTGGAATAAGATTTACATTTTCTGCTTAGAATAGGACTGCATTACATATAGTTTAATTTCTGCAAATTTCAATATATGATATATCATTCATGCACATTTTTCCAAATCCACTATGGTTAAAACGAATGGCACATGCACAAACTCTTAGGGAGTTGACAAACTTGGTGGAATTCATATTTATGGCCATAGTCAGAATACGAAAGAAACACAGATTTGTGATCTTCGTATTAGCCACATTCAGTCTACACTCTTAGGCTAACTTCAAAAATGCACCGCATTTCTCAAAAATACAAAAGGATTTTCTCAATTCCTCAAAGAATTCTCTTTCAAATCCATATTCATTCATTCAATTTGCATCATTTTCAAACTCATTTCCCAATTCCATTTCAGAGAAATCGATTTTCTCAGAACTTTCTAAGTCTTTCTCAGGATTTGATTTTCTCAGAACTCTAAGTTTTCAAATGGCATTTCAAAGTATTTCTCAAGTTTAAATCATGATTTTCCAAGATTTCCACATTCTCAATTTCACTTTCAAATCCCAAAATCGATTTTCCCAAAGTCCATGAATTACTTATGAAATTGATTTTTCTCAGAATTCTCAAATCCATTTTAGACATCGATTTCCTCAAAAAAGCAATCCAAATCTCAAAATCGATTTTCTCAAAGTTCAAGTTTTCTTGAGAATCCATTTTTCCTTCAAGATTCATTTTTCAATACGATTCTTGATTTTTCAATGAAATTCATGATTTTTCAACGAATTCCTTTTCCAAACACATTTCACTTTTCAAAGGAGACATCATATTTCTCAAACTTGCATCTTTTCAAAATTCCATAGCACATGCTTGATTCTCTGTGCATTCTAGGAAAATAGAGCATGATTTAGAAATTTGAGTCAAGTTAAAGCATACAATTGATCCTTGGTTTGATTATCCCTGGTAAAGGCGCCAGGAACGGTCGAACCTCGTACCGACAGGCGGATCCCATTCCACAGAATTTTCTCACAAATTTTCAAAAACGGAGGTGAGTAATTTTCAAAACCAATTTTCAAAACTTTGGTCGAGTTTGACTTGCATAATCGTTTCTCTCTCTCGCAGAGGGAGGAAAAATTTTTTGCAATGATAACACAACCTAACTTCAAATCTTCATCCATTGTTTTCCTTCTATTCTCAAAGTCATTGCCTTCAAGAATTTTTTCATCACTATGATCATCCCTTTGTCCTACAGAGAGCTTCGGCATTGAGGAATGGTTTAGACCAGATTTGGGAAGAAAACAACGATGACTTAATCACTAGTAATGGGATATTCTTCCAATTGTCTACCAAATTTCCATCAAATATTTTTCTCTCGTTCAAAATTATCCTCAGAACCTAACCATCAGTTTTGCCCTGCAGAGAGCAATTGCAATCCTTCATGGTTCAGACAAGGTCCGACAAAAAGACCGTATCTATCCAGCATATGGATCACTCTTTCATGTCTGAGCAAGAAATATCATCTTCAAGATCTCCCAAGGGTCGGAGCCGACAGGACAATGATAATGTTGATCTCCAGATGCATGCTTTGTTTCAGAAAATGATGAAGAAAATGTTGACTGAGAAAACAGGGCTAGTTCAGGAAAAAACAAGAAAAAGGCTAAGGGCCGCACAGTGAAGAAGCAGGTGAAGATATCCAAAGGGCAGAATCACCATGAAGACACATCTGATGAAGCAGAATCAGTGGGTGATACCGATGAAGAATATGAGATTTAGCAAACACTTCGTAAGTCGACTCAGGGGCAAGGGTCTGCCATTAAGTCCAAGGATCAGTCTGTTAATGACCCTAACCAGCCACAACTCAGAGACATGGTCAAAATGGTCAAAGATCTGTAGGTCAGCGATAAAGGCAAGAGGGTCTTTATGAGTGAAGACTTTTATGATGGTTTAGAAAGGGATGACAATCTCGACAATCTCCCCAGGAAGTTTATCAAGTTTGATAGTTCTGGTGATCCTAAAGTGCATCTCGCCATGTTCTTTGCAGAATGTTCTAAATTCAAAAGGGACAATCGAGCTCTATTCCTTTGTTTCCCTCACGGTCTGGAAGGAACGACAACTAAATGGTATTAAGAGCATATCAATCCCATCGAGCTGCGAGAATTCAATAAGGTGGTCAACCTATTCATCGAACGATTCCTTTTCAATTCTGAAGCATTGCCAATGTTTAATCATCTCTATAATCCGAAGCAGAAAGAGAACAAAAAGGCTAGAGACTTCATTCACAGATGGAGATTCACTTGTAATCAAATGAGGGATCCGATATCATAAGGGCATGCATTGTCAGTGATCCTAAACAATTTCTCTCAACCTCTAAGGGGTATGATCTCTACCTCCCTGGCACAATCCTTTGTTGAATTAATAGAGCGAGCCGAATGGCTCGAGATGAGGATGAAAAATGGGGTCTATGAGGGCATTACCATCGAAAGAAGCAACCAAGATGCCAAGAAGAAGGCTCACTTCACTCTTTTTGACAACAATAACAAAGGTAATAAGAATAATCGCGATAACAATTCAGAGGAATTCAAAGGCCAAAAGGGAAAGCCTCTTCAATCTAGTCCCCAACACAAAGAAAAAGATCAGGAAAAACCAAAGCGTAAGGACTGGAGTACTGATTGTAAGTTCACCCCTCTGGACCAGACACTCGAGAGTGTTCTAGAGTATATGCTCGCAAGAGATATGATCTGTTTGCCTAAAGCTGCTGATCCCCCAGCAATTATTGGCAGATTCAAAGAACGATTCTGCAAATTTCATTGGGCAGTAGGGCATGACACAAGGAACTGTTTCATCCTTAAGAACATCGTTCAAGACTACATTGACAAAAAATTTCTTGTTGAAGATAAAGAAGACACCAGTCAGCCATCCTGATCGAGCTTCTCCAAGAAACTGACAATGCCAAGGTTATATCACTTCTTTTATTTTGCTTTTATTATTTTAAAGGGGCAATGTAGTCCCAGTTCTCTTACCAATTTGTTATTCCTCTTCTCCAATGCATCAATAAAATTATCTATTTTCCTCAAAACTTGACACCATATTCTTTATATATTATTGCACTTTCTCCTTCTTTACAACATGTCTTTTACGAAGAGTAACCTCCTTTAGAGTGCCTCCCGAATCAATCAAGAAGCTCATTTTCAGTCTTTCCCTTGTTACTTTCAGAGAGCGTTCTTCAAATATCAATTACTTATCCTTTCGTCCAACATCTTACTCCCTAGTTACACTGGGGCATTTCTTTTTTTTGAAAATTTGTTTCTACTTCAAAACGTCTTGTATGCAGGTAGGATCAAACAAAATCTTTCACCATTCATTTGCATTTATTTACATTCATTTGCATTTATTTACATTCATCTGCATTTATTTGCATCAATTTGCATTTGTATCGAACTTTTCCCCATTCAGGATAAGAGGATAATCCTGGATGGCGGATTCAGGATAAGAGGATAATCCTGGAAGCCTGCCACATACAATTAACTATGATGGTCTATTAAATTAAGAATCCTTCATAAAAAATCTTTATTGCAAGTTAAATAATCCAGTCCTCGAACTGGTCATTCTCAAAAATCTCGATCCTAGATCAAACCATCTTCTAAACCCACTCCTCGCACTGGTTATTTCTCAAAAATCCTAAATCAAGCCTAGCTCTTGAGGTAAGTCCTCTTTCTGATCTATTTTCTTCAAAATAGTTGTTCTTAATTGAACTGATATTGTTTCGAGTGAACCGATGTTGTTCTTAATTGAACTGATATTGTTCCCAGTGAACTGACAGTTGTTCTTAATTGAACTGATATTGTTCCCAGTGAACTGATAGTTGTTTTTAATTAAACTGATATTGTTCCCAGTGAACCGATGTTGTTCTTAATTGAACTGATATTGTTCCCGGCAAACCGATGTTGTTCTTAGTTGAACTAATATTGTTCCTATTGAACCAATGTTGTTCTTCAATGAACCGATGATGTTCTTAGCTGAACCAATGTTGCTCTAGTCGAATCAATGTTGTTCTAAGCAGACCTATGTTGTTCTCGAGCGAACCTATGCTGTTCTTAATTGAACCTATATCATTCTTAGTTAAACCAATGTTGTTTTTAGTGAACCTATGTTGTTCTTAATTGAACCAATGTTGTTCTTAGCTGAACCGATGTTGCCCCAATCGAATCAATGTTATTCCAAGCGGACTTATGTTGTTCTTAAACAAACCTATGATTGTTTTTAAGTGAACCTATGTTGTTCTTAAGTGAACCAATGATGTTCTTAGTTGAACCAATTCGAGATTTGACTCAAACTTTCTAGTTCTCCTTTGGGGATCCAAGTTCTGTCTCAGACTTTCTTTTCAAAACTCAACTTTCGAGTTGATCTTTTATCAAATACTGAGTCTTTTCAGGGCCCAATTTAGCCACGGATGTGTCAATTAGATCTCAAGCAATTTCTTTCACCAAGAATTTCAAGAACATTTTGTCAATTTACCGTCAAATACTTGTCGGTTTCAAAATCTTTATTGCATAAATCTTTACCTCAGATTACCTTCAACATTCATTTCAAAAGGGCAAAGCTTTTGCGAAGAGAGATTCAAAATTCAAAATCTTTCCCTTGGCCAACCAAAAGGATGAAGAATAAATCCTCAATATGGCCAACAAAGAAAATTCAATGTTATTGCAAAGTCATAAATGATTGATATTGATCACAGCTATGGCACATTTTTAAGGACCATTCTTGTGGTGATAAGGCAGTGGAAATATCCTGGGTGATAAAGAAAAATCCACTCAATTTCAATATTTCTTCAATAATTATCAAGCTTCCATTATATATCTGCAAAAGGGATCTATCAAATATCATCAAGTTGAAGACGGTGGACAAGTTCGACCCCCAGGGGCAAAGAAGACTCGAATCATCTCCAAGTTGAAGGAGCATGTGACGTGTCCTTCCAGGGAAAGTTCAAATCATCGTCAAGTTGAAGGTGGATGCGATGAACCTCCCACCAATCCCTAAAAGATATTTGATCAAGGCTATCATCAAAAAGAGATTTCAATTTAAAAGACTATTTTATCAATATAATTCTTGGGACCAAGAAAGGCTCAGATCATCTCCAAGTTGAAGGAGTATGTGACGTATCCTTCTAGGAAAGATCAAAGCATCTCCAAGTTAAAGGCGGATATGATGAAATTCTCGTAAAATCCTAATAGAGCTCCAATTTTGTCTCAAAAAGAGTGCAAAAAGATCATCATGGGAAAGTTCCAGAATATCAAACTGCCAAATCTGCCAAGAATCTTCTTTAATTTTGTGAAATTATTTATCAATATCCTTTCACCAATTGCTTTCATAATGTTAATCATTTCTTTCCTGTTCATATCAAGGAAATTGATAGCTTTCTTGAATGAAAGCTAAATCGCAAGCAATTTGAATTTGAATCTTGATTCTATGAAGTTAAGCCGAATTGGAGGTAATATTTTGGGTAGAAAAGAGGAAATATTTTTGCACCACTGTGCATCATTTTCAATTATTTTGGATCAACAACAAATTTTTAATATTTTGACAATATTTTCTAGATATCCTGGCGTGAAGTGAGAGCTTGAGGTTCATCTTTGATACATTCTAGCGTCATTGTCATCCCTTATTAGGACTTGATAATAGAAGTTTTTAAGATTCCTTTCCTTTTTTATATATATAATTTGAGCTCCTGGGTTCTCAGATTCATACACTTTATGTGTTCCCCACTGTCCTGCCATAGACAGTTCAATTCTGGTTTGAGGTCGAACCACCAATCATTTTCTCGCAAAAGGTCATCAATTTCAAAAGCTATTTAGTCTCAGCAATGAGGCACCCAAGATCAATCCCTTTTCCAAGCTTTAGGGACCCCCATTTTCATCTTTTTGCAAAATCCCTATCGGATTCATTATGCGAAATCTGAAGGTTCTATCATGGTTTCTTCTTTTGAGAATTCCATCATTTTCATTTTCTGATCAAGTTAAGGGTTAAACCTGAGCCTCATTCTGAGTTCATTTCCCAATCAGGTTAAGGGTTAAACCTGAGCCTCATTCTAATGAGGTATTTTATTTCCCTTTCAGAATAACGGCTAAGCCTGAACCATTCTTCGCAAAAGGCCATTTTTCAAAAGCTATTCAGTCTTAGTCATGGGATGTCCAAATCACTCCCTTTTCCAAAGCTTTTAGAGAAAACCATTTTCATCACCTTTTTTGCGGCCTCGTTTCTACACGAAGTATTTTTCGTCCCATCTAGGTTAAGGGCAAAACCTGAACTTCACTTCTATGAAGTAAATCTTTCTTCGTCATTCTCCATTTCATATCTATCATTCTCATCAGGGCTAATTTTCTCGTAACCAGTCAGATTCTTCTAACTAGAGCATTTTTTTTATATAGCCCAAATTTGGTGTGTTTTTTCTTGCCACTAAGCTCGGCCCTAAACCGGCTTAGTAGCAAAGATGGGCATCTGTAAACACCCCAAATTTTTCTCATCCATTCTCAGACATTCTCCTCTTGCAGATGCCAACCCTGGTAGGTCAGTATAGGAGTCCAACCCCAAGTTTGTCTTAGTTTAGGTGCCATTTTACCCCCTTTCACCAAAAAAATTATCATTTTACCCCTAAGTCATCTTAGATCTCTGTCAGTTAGAGTCAACAAGCTAATTCTTAAAGCTCAGAACAGTTAGAATGTCAATCATCTCTAGCTCACCTGAGCTCACATTGAGCAGATCATGTTCATTTCTGATCATTCCTGCCAAAATGGGTTTATTTCCTCAGAAATGAGCTCATTTCTAACTCGAATCCCAACCAATTGTCTCCAAGTCAGTCATTCCTAGTCAATCCTATTCCTTTGAGTCTAACTTGAGCTCACCAGGAGTTCAAGTGTTCCAATTTCAGTTCAAACCCATTTCCCATTGTCTAGGAGTTCATTTTAGCCCATTTCAGCTCATTTTAGCTGAAATTGAGCTAAATTCAGTCAGTTGAGCTAGTGTTTGAGCTTCAATTTTAGTTCATCTCAGTATTACTGATCTTTGTTCTAGCTCAAACCTAGTTCTTGTTTATAACTCACTTCACTCCATGTAAACACCCTAAATTTTTTTCTCATCTATTCTTAAACACACCCCTCGTGCAGTGCCAACCCTGGTAGGTCAGTCTAGGAGTCAAACCCCAAATTTGTGTCAGAAAATTACCATTCTACTCACTTTCATTAGAAAAATTACAATTTTACCCCTAGGTCATCCCAGACTCCAGTAAGTCGGACTCAACCAAGCTCATTGGTCAGTTCAAAACAGTTAGAATATCAGTCATTTCAAGCTCATATGAGCTCACAATGAACAGACCATTTCCATTTTTGACTATTCTTGCCAAAATGGGATCATTTCTCCATGAATGAACTCATTTCTCACTCAAATGCAAGCCAATTGTCTTCGAGTCAGTTATTCCCAATCAATCTTATTCCTCAGAGTCTAGCTTGAGCTCACCAGGAGTTCAAGTGCTCCAGTTTCAGTTCAAAACCATTTCCAAGTGTCCAGGAGCCCATTTTAGCCAGTTTCAGCTCTTTCAGCTGAAATTGAGCTGAATTTAGTCAGTTGAGCTAGTGTTCAAACTTTGATTTTAGTTCATATCAGTATTACTGATCTTTGTTCCAGCTCAAACCCAGCTCTGGTCTGCAATTCACTTTACTCCAATGATCATTTCTCACCATTTCTGTAAAAATGACAGTTTTTCTTGACAATTCAGTCTGGGAGTTCAGTCGAGTCAGTGTCTTGTAAGTCCATTCGAGTTCTGAAACTCTAAAACCCATCTCAATCCAGTTCATTTTAGTTCAAATCAGCTCAAACCCCAATTTTCAATGTCACTCTGGTCCGGTAGAGCCCGAAAACCATTTCTTGAACCATTTTGCAAATTTTATCAATTTTAATACTTTTTAAACTGGTATAAGTGTTAATCAAAGTCCAATATCCAAAATTATTCATTCAGAGTCTGCATTTTGCATAGCATTTCATACCATTTCTCATCATTTCATATCACTTCTCAGCATTTCATAACGTTTCATCGTATTTCATTTCATTTTCGAAGTCCAGAACTCCAGCCTTATAAATTCCAATCCAGATTGAGTTTTAAAAGTTTTCATAAATCAATTTCAAACCCTGGGTTTCCAAAATTGACATTTTTACCCCGAGGATTTTAAATTTAGAAATATTCTCTCGAGAAAAACAATCTGGATTTTTTTCAGACTCAAAATTTCAAATTCTAAATTGTATTTGCTTCGCAACGGGGTATAAAACTTCAAATTCTAAGCTCGTTTTAAAAACTACCAAAAATAGCTCATTTCGTTCGAAAATTTTCTAAAAAGACTATTCTACCCCTATGATCCTCAAAATGAATTTCAAATTTGGAAAGTGAGCCCACTCCGAGATGGCTCCTTCATTTACATCTACATTTTCATTTTAAAATAAAAAAAAAATTACATATCTCCCTCTTTTCTCTATTTTCTTTCATTTTATTTTATTTTAATTCCTATTTTTTATGAAAGGAGGTGGGACCCACCAAGGTGGTCGACCGAGACTCCAGCCCCCTCTCTCCTTCTTTTCTTTTCCTTCTTCCTTTCTTCCTTCTCTTTCTTTCTTTTCTTTCCTTTCCTCTTTCTTCTTCTTTCTTCTTTTCCTTCTTTTCTTCATCCTTTCTTTCTTTTTCTTTCTTTCTTCTTCTTCTTTCTTCCTTTTCTTTCCCTCTTTGTCATTCACGTATCACCCTTCTTCTTCCATTCTTTCTTCCTTCTCTTCTTCTTTCCTTTTCTTTCTTTCTTCTTTCTTTCCTTCTTTCCCTCCTCCCTTCTTATTCCTTTTCCTTCTTTCTAATTCCCCTAACAAGAAGCACCATACCGTGGATTCTCTCCACCTCTCATCTCCCATTAATCCTCTCTCATTAGAAACTTAGGGGCTTAATTATTTTTCCCTAAGTTATCAAACAAAAGAAAAAAAGAAGCCTAGACGGTGGATGCTCTCTCTCTCTCTCTCTCTCTCTCTCTCTCTCTCTCTCTCTCTCTCTCTCTCTCTCTCTCTCTCTCTCTCTCTTTGCTACACCCTCAAGTCCTCTCCTCAGCAACCATGGCTGTCATTGCTTGAGCTCCCCTACAGCCACCTCCACCATAGTGAGTTGAAGCACCCACTAGCAGCCATTCCACCACCTCCAGCTTCCCCTTGCATAGCGGCACCCTCAACTGGATCAGCAGCAGCCATCATCCACATCATGGTTCAGCCACCAGCTTCACAGCACCTCCAAGGCAGTCGCCCTTCCAGCAGCCTCCAACACGCCCGACAAGCCTGCAACACCAACATCAAGACCTTCTTCACATCATGGTCGTAACCCACCTTCCACCGATCCAAGGCAACGCCATTTTGCCTAACAAGTGCAGCTACCTCTTTGTGGATCCAAGGTAGGACCCTTAACCCTGCTAAACCCTTTGTTTTATCTCATAATATATATATATATATATATATATATATATATATATATATATAAATGAATAAAAAAAGAAAAATATACACCTTAGGTGTATAGGCAAAATAAGTGTTGAGATCCATTCATTCAATGGATCAGATCTCTCACTTTGAGAGCCACATCGAGAGAGAACCATGCCTCACAATTTATTTATTTATTTTTTTATATTTTTCCTGCATATTTAATGTTCTCAAATGCATCATAGTTAGATTTACAATTTTGTTTTGAGTTTATTTCGGGTATTTAGATTAGATTATTAAGCTCTTATTCATTATTTTATAAATTTGATTCGTGTATTCAATATAAGCGTTATTTCATGCCAGAATTTTCTTTAATAAATCTCAAAAAAATTAAGGCTAAAAGGATGCATGTATTCTAGATATTCTTCCAAAAACTCAGGTTAAATCAGGTTTTGGAACCTTATTAAAAAAACTGAATTCCAAATTGGGATTTCACCCTTCTGAAAATTTCAGGTTTGATTTTAGCAGACAAGAACATCCGAGATCTCCCAGATGGAAGATCCAAATCCTCCTCAAAAAAATACAGTGGGTCCCTGTTGGAATCTATTGTTTCTCAGTAATTTTTTAGATTTTTCCAACAAGGTTTAGTTTATGCTAAAAATCAAGTTTTCTTGAAACCTGTGAAAACCTTGATTTTTCCTTGTTAGGGTCTAGACCGACCCTAACCCACTGTGAGGCTTCAATCTGTAGGTTGAATATCAAAACTTCCAACAGAGAAGTTGTTCCTCACCATTTTCCAAAATTTGATAATTTTAGAAGCACCTAGGCATTTTTCCCGAAATTAACTTCTCTGCCTGTCAAATTCCAATGTCTGAGAATTACAGAAATCTAGATCTCTGATAATCCTCTGCTCTCTCCCAAACCATAATCCAAATCCTAAAACTGTAAAAAGAGGAAATCTTTTTCTGTTTGTCAAGGAAAATTTTCCAAAATTTCAGCCATTTTCCTCAATGTTTTTCATTTTTACCATAATTTTTTCTTAAACTTGTCAATCTTCCCTGAGTCCTAGAGTCGCCGGATTCCAATCCAACTTGTCGGAGCTGTCAAGCTCCAACCATATGTCAAAACCAGAATCTGTAAAAGGAAAAAATCTTTGCCTAACTGTCCTCTGTCACCCCATAAAATTTGGGAAATTTTTATGGTAGTTTAGTACCTGAAATTCAATTTAGAGCTAGCATTTTAGGCAAAATCTTGATTTTTAGGATTTCTAGTTAATTTTCTATATTAAAAAATATCAAAAAAATAAATTTTCGAGCTTCATTATATTTTTAGGGTTAGTCTAGGTGTCCATGCCAAATTTGGCTTAATTCCAAGATCATTTACTATGTATGTTAGTTTACTTTTAAATTCAGAAGCGAAAATCAGGCGAAAATCAAGTTAAACTCGATCTTTTGTGATATTTTTGCCATTTTAGGATTTTTATCATGTGAATAAGCATATAGAATCATATTAGGGTTAATTTCCATGTCATTTGCATTTCACATTTCCCATTTTTGCAAAATTTATTTCAGAAAACTATGGTTTTAAGGCCATAGTCTTGTTATTATGGTCATTTTGACCTCAGTTTCGAAATTCTAATATTTAATTTTCTAAGTTTTTATGAATATCATCATATTTCATCATCTTTTGTTTAATTCTATTTCATTTGATTTCCAAATTTCCAAATTTTATAAAAATTCTTTCAGAAAACCCTAATTTCAAGGTCATCAGGGGTATTTTGGTTATTTTTACCCTAATTTCAAATTTCTAAGTTTATTTTCGAATTTGATTACTTATTTCTCATGTTTATATCAAAGGGGGTATGAATTTGGGTTTATATCTGAATAATATTAGATAATTTCCAATATTTTCGAATAAATTCAGATAAACCTACATTTCTTTGCTAACATGTTTTCTAGTTTTGCAGGAACATTCAAGAAGAAGACTTTTATATTCTTTTATTTCAATTCAATGTAATATCAGATGTAATAATTTGTAATAAGAGTTACTTTTCAGCTTAGAATAGGATTGCATTGCATATAGTTTAATTTCTGCAATTTTCAATATCTGATGTATGATGCATATGCACATTTTCCAAAAATCACTATGGTTAGCACGTGCACAAGCTCTTAGGGAGTTTACAAACTTGGTGGAATTCGTATTTGTGGCCATAGTCAGAATACGAAGAAAACCCAGATTTGTGATCTTCGTATTAGCCACATTCAGCCTACACTCTTAGGCTAATTTAAAAAATGCACTGCATTTCTCCAAACTCAAAAGGATTTTCTCAATTTCTCAAAGAATTCTCTTTCAAATTCATATTCATCCATTCGATTTGCATTATTTTCAAACTCACTTCCTAATTCCATTTCAGAGAAATCGATTTCCCCAAAAATTTCTAAGTCTTTCTCAGGATTTGATTTTCTCATGACTCTGAATTTTCAAATGAGATTTCAAAGTATTTCCCAAGTTCAAATCATGATTTTTTAATGTTTCCACATTCTCAATTTCATTTTCAAATCGCAAAATAGATTTTTCCAAAGTTTCTTGAATTATTTCAGAAGTTTTTTTCTCAGAATTCTCAAATCCTATTCAGAAATCGATTTTCTTAGAAAAAGCTATTCCAATCTCAAAAAACGATTTTCTTAGATTTTTCATTTTCCTGAGAATCCATTTTCCATTTCAAAAGTTATTTTCCAATGAACTTCCTTATTTTCTCAAGATTCTCAAATCCATTTCCTCAAGAAAGTAGTCCAAATCTCAAAATCGATTTTCTCAAAGTTCAAATTTTCCTAAGAATCTATTTTTCATTCAAAAATTCATTTTCCAATACAATTCTTGATTTCCAATAAAATTCAATGATTTTCCTAGGAATTCCATTTTCAAGCATTTTTCCAATCATTTTCCAAGTACATTTCAATTTTCCAAGCAAACATCATCCTTTCAAAACTTGCATCTTTTCAAAATTCCATAGCGCATGCCTGATTCTCTATGCATTCTAGGAAAATAGAGCATAATTTAGATATTTGAACTTAGTCAAAGCACACAATTGATCTTTGGTTCGATTACCCCTGGTAAAGGCGCCAGGAACAGTCGAACCTCGTACCGATAGGCGGATCCTATTCCACAGAATTTTCCCACAAATTTTCAAAAATGGAGACAAGTAATTTTCAAAACCAATTTTCAAAACTTTGGTCGAGTTTGACTCGCAGAATCGTTTCTCTCTATCACAGAGGGAGGGGAATTTTTTTTACAATGATAACACTCTAGTGATCATTTCTCACCATCTCTAAGAAATGATATCATTTCTCGATCATTTAGTCTAGAAGTTTAGTTGAGCCAGTGTCTTGACAGTTCATTTGAGTTCTGAAACCCTAGAACCCAGTCCATTCCAGTTAAAACCCCAGTTTTTAGTGTCATTCCTGGCCCTGTAGGGACAAAAATCATTTCTTGAGTCATTTTGTTCATTTCTATCAAGTTTATCACTTTTTCAACTAGAACAACTGTCAATCGAGATCCAATACCTGAAATCTGTTTTCCAGGGTTTGCATTTCACATGGCATTACATATCATTTCTCAACATTTCTTATCATTTTTCATCATTTCATATCATTTCATTACATTCCATCTCATTTTCGAGATCCAGAACTCCAGTTTTGAAATTTTCAATCAAGATTTGAATTTTAAAATCTTTGTCAAAGTTTAATTTGAAACCCTGGGTTTTCAAAATTGAAAATTTTACTCTCAGGACTCTAAAGTTTGAAATATTTTCCAGAGAAAACAGTCTGGATTCCTTTCAAACTTGATTTTCAAATTTTTAAACTGGATTTGCTCTGCAAAGGGGTATAGAATTTCAAACTTTGAGTTTTATTTCAAAATTGCCAAAATCTTTCATTTAATCCAAAAAACTTTCTGAGAATCATTCTACCCCATTGGTTTTCAAAATGAATTTTGAAATCGTGTGTGGGACATGCCAATGTGACGCCATGCTCCAAATTTTCAAAAAAATTCTTTTCTTTTAAAAAGAAATTCTTTTCTTTCCATTTCTTATTCCTTTTTTTATTTTTTATTTTATATCTAGCCTAGCTAGGAGAAGTGGGGCCCACAAGGGGGTCGAGCCCCTCTCTCTCTCTCTCCTTCCTTTCCTTTCTTCCCCCTCTTCTCTTTCTTTCCTTTCTTCTTCTTTTCCCTCCCTTTTTCCTTTCATTTTCCCTTTTCTCTTCTTTCCTTTCTTCTTCCTCTCTTCTTTCCTTCTTCTTCTTTCCCTTCCTTCTTTCTTTCCCTCCTTTCCTTCTCCCTTGCCCCCTTTTTCCTTGTCGACACCCCCTCTTCTTAAAAATCCCCTCTTCTTTCTAATTCCCCCAAGAACCCATGGCAGGATCATTTTTCCTCTTTCCCTCCTCTCTTTGCTAACCCACATCCTCTCTCTTTCATTTTTCCCTCTCACACCCTCTCAAATGCAGCAACCCCTATCACCTTCAACTTCCATCATCCCCAAGGTGGCTCTAGCAGCATCTCCAACCTCCTTACAACCCTTCCTTCTTGCTCCAGCCAAATCAAGGTAGCAGCTAGTGCAACCACAGCTACCTCCAGCATCACTTCCAGCCAAAGCCATCCTCAGCCTTCTTCCTTCAGCCGGTCTAGCCTCCATTGCCGCCTCCCCAGCCTTCTCTCTAGCAAGTTCAACCTCCACTTCAGCCGCATCACCTCCTCCAAGCCTCTATCCAAGACCTCCAACCACAGCTACCTCCAGCATCACTTCTAGCCAGCGCCATCCTCAACCTTCTTCCTTCAGTCGGTCCAGCCTCCATTGCCGCCATCTCCAGTCTTCCATTGGTAGCTACCCCCTTCACTGTAGCGACTGACTCCTTCTCCAACAACCTTTATTGAGGTTGTGTCCTTCTTTGTTGGAGCGAGATCCCAAGGTGGACCCCTTTGGCTTATTAAAATTTCATTTTTTTTTGTCATGATAAGGCTATCGAGTGAGATATTTCATCTGCTCCATGGATGAAGTCTCTCACCTCAATAGCTGACATAAACACAAAAATCATATCTCCATGAGTTTTTCCTATTTTATCTCAGGTTTTAGGTAAATTTCATGTTTTAAGTGTTGCACTTAAGCTCATTTCTTCATTTCCTGTCGCTTAGTTTAATTTATCATTGATAGTTATCATGTTTCAGTTCTAGGCATGTAGTCCAGTCATCATTTCATGTTTAATTTCTCATCAATGAATCTTGATTTTTTTATGGTAGATGCACATGTTTATTCCTGACTTCCTACAAAAAAACCGAATTGATTTGAGTTCTTTAACCCCATTTAAAACAAAAAATACCGAGCCAGGTTTTCAATTTTTTAAAAACGCTGGATTCCTCAGAGACAGGATTGTTAATCTGAGATCTCCCTCATGGAAGATCTGATTCATAATATGCAAAATACAGTGGATTCGGGGAGAGATCTAGTATTTTACTGGATTTTACTAGAATTTTATGCTATAGGTTGCTATCTTTCAAAAATCTGGTTTTGTAAATCACTGTATCAATCCTGTTACAGGTCGCTAGAGTCCTAGACTGACTTAAATCGATCGTGGCTCTCAAATCTATAAGTCGGATGTTATGTTTGTCAAAAGAGGAATTGATCCTAATAATGTCCTCTGTCATTTTCCAGAATTTCAGGATTTTAGGATCCGTATTTTTATTTTATTTAGATTTTTAAAGTAGATCTTCCGATTTCCTGTTATTACAATTTCATTAGATTTAAGTGTCTGTTAATTTAGTGTGTCCTCTACAACCGTGGGTCCAATGACAAAACTGTAAAAGGAGGATATGATCCTCTGTTTGTCTGCAATTCCTCTTTAATTTTTGTGAATTTTAGTCACTATTTAGTATTTTTCCCATAATTTTAGACAAAAGTCTGTTGTTTCTCACTAGTTTTTGATTCGCCAGAATTCGATCAATATTGCCAGAGTTATAATTCTCCGGACGTAGGTCAAATCCTAAATCTGTAAAAAAAAAAAAATCATCATCTCAGTTCGTGTTGTCACTTTATAAAATTTGGTGAATTGCTATGATAAATTAGTACCCAAAATTAGGCTTTCATTAGGGTAGATACAGGTTTATAGACAAAATCATGCATTTTTAGGGTTTTTTTATTCATTTCTATATTGAAATAATACCAAAAAAATGATTTTATTATTCTATTCCATTCTTAGGGTCAATATAGTTGTCCATGCCAAATTTGGTATGAATTTGAGTTTAATTGCCATGTGTGTTGGTCAAACTGTCAAAAGAAAGGTTTAATTCACCCTAAATACAAGCGAAATTCAATATTTTGGTGATATTTTTGCATCTTTTAGAGTTTTAGCATGCATATAATCATATCATATCATCTTGTGTTTAATTTTATCTTTCTTTGCATTCATTTGAATTTCAAAACTTTCATTCTTACAAAAATTCTTTCTCAAAACCCTGATTTCAAGGCCATAGTCTTGTTATCAGGGGCATTTTGGTCATTTTTATCATAATTTTGAATTTTCAAACTGTAATTTTCGTATTTTCATTCATTAGCATCATTTATTTCTCATGTTTATATCAGGGAGGTATGAACTAGGTTTATATCTGGATAAAATCTGAAAATTTCTCGATATTATCGAATAAATCCAGAAGAACTTACATATTTGTGCTAACTCATTTTCTAGTTTTGTAGGGATATTCAGAAGAAAGATTTTATTTATTTTTTCTTTTATTTTATTGATGTAAAAGCAAATGTAATATTGGAATAAGAGTTTACATTTCTGCATAGAATAGGGTGCATTGCATATAGCTTGCTTTCGTAAATTCATATATCTGATGAATGACAATTTATACATTTTCCAAATTCACTATGGTTGATATGAATGGCACATGCACAAGCTTTTAGAGAGTTGACAAACTCGGTGAAATTCATATTTATGGTCATAGTCAGAATACGAATGAGACCAAGATTTGTCATCTTCGTATAAGTCACATTCAGCCTACACTCTTAAGCTAACTTCAAAATCACTGCATTTCTCAAATAATTTTATCAAAATCCTCAAAAAATATTTTTTGAAGTTACATTCATTCATTCACATTGGTTTAATCTGCATCATAAAAGTATTTCATAGAATCATATATACTTTCATTGAGTTATTTCAATAAGAAATTGATTTTCTCAAAAGGAGCATTCAAATTATTTCAGAAATCGATTTTCTCAAAGTTTCAACTGTCCTGAGAATCAATTTTCCATTCAAAAGGTAATATTCAATGTGATCCATGATTTTCAATAAATTCTTTTTCCAAGTATTTCTCAAATATCAGAAGCAAACATCATCTTTTCAAATGTGCATTTTTCAACTTCATAGCACATGCCTGATTCTCTGTGCATTTAGGAAATAGAGCATAATTTAGATATTTGAGCCTAGCGAAGTATACA
This sequence comes from Nuphar pumila, assembly GCF_984573655.1. NCBI lineage: Eukaryota > Viridiplantae > Streptophyta > Magnoliopsida > Nymphaeales > Nymphaeaceae > Nuphar > Nuphar pumila. The sequence continues at coordinate 28,686,222 of NC_143262.1, read as the reverse complement.
TTGATCCTTGGTTCAATTACCCCTGACAAAGGCGCCAGGAACGGTTGAACCTCGTACTAACAAGCGAGGCTCATTCTACAGAATTTTTCGGCAAAATTTCAAAAACGGAGGTGAGTTATTTTCAAAAACCAATTTTCAAAACTTTGGTCGAGTTTGACTCGCAGAATCGTTTTCTCTCTCTCGTAGAGGGAAGGAAAAATTTTGCGATGATAACAAAGGCAGAAGTGGAAAACACAAGCAAAAGAAAACTTGCTTTTCTTGTTGATCATGATATTGTGTTAGACAGTTAAGGTTTTTGGACTTTTATAGATCCAGAGTGCATGGTTTCATAAAGACTCATTAAGGGCATTAACATGAACCTATTATGGAAAGTTGGCTCGTAAGTCGGCCCTTTAAAGCATATCGTGCCACCATTATGATAAAGTTGGCTCATAAGCCAATCGAAGATGCCATACATGTTAAGGAGAATTGAAGGGAGCATCCCTACAATGGACCAACTAATAATTGGCTCATGCCTTTGTTTTCTATACAAGTTGATGCAAATTAGAACTGCCATGGCTACCCAAGTCTCTGGCCACCAGAAAACAGACACCATTCTTGAAGCCCATGACCCAAATAGCACCACCATTTTTCTGTGTTGCTCAAAGAGCAGACCAAGGATGTGTTTCTGTGTTAGCAACTGGGATTTACTCACCCTTATATAGATATCCAAGCACTACTTTTTTTTTTGACAAAGTCCTCTTTAAAAATATAGGTTTGACTTTGTCAAGTCCATGAAGTCATCACTTAAAACAATACCTTAGATGACAACCAACCTGTCTCCAATGGGGTCAAGTTCGACAACTGAGGGTAATCCAACCTGATATTCAACCTTTTGTTTATACTTCTCAAATTTCACCCTAACCTTGCTCAGGAGTGGATTTGGTTATGTCCATTTGAAGGTGGGTTAGACGTAGATCCAAATCATTATTGGCATGATCCAGAAAGCGACAAGCGAGTCCAACTTCATTAGGCATTTTCTTAAAAGCGATAGTTACCTCACCAGGATTGAACATGGGTACAGTAGGGTTGTACACAACTTCGCTTCTAAGATACAACCAAGCCCGAACCTTCTCGTGCTATACTAACTGCCCATTGTGGAAACTCGCACTCATCATGAGCCAAACGGTGGCATGCGCCATAACATTCCATCGTGTGATCCACGTATCACTAATGTCTCATCAAGGGTGTCATGCATCACTAACCATCCCAACGTGCTTATATGTTGAAGCTATCCAAAGGATATGTGACGCCTCGCAAAAAAGTCATAAAAGTCTTTTAACTGCCAATCACCAAAACGTTTTAGAAAAAAACTTTTAGGCAAAAATTTTATAACAAAAACTTACCGTACTATGTGACAAAAGTCATGTTTTTCCTAAAAATCCTATAATTTGCTAAAATCCTCCTTATGAACAAAGCCACAAATAGCCAAAATTTGTTAAGACCTTTTTACCCTTCGCATGTGTGAAAGTCACAATGTTTGCACAATATATCACTTCGCTTATCGGGTATAGCAAACTGCCACTTAAAAGGAGGTCTACTTGTCAGGTATTAACTCAGCCAACCAATTTGTCGGGTATAGCAAATTGCCACTTAAAAAATATATCAAAAAACCGTTCAGTTGTTGCTGCCATCGGGGAAACAGAGGGCTCAACTACTAGGTCGAGCCAGGTCTGGCCCCAAACTAGACAGGACCGAGCCTAGGCTCGGTCCTCCAGCTGAGAGAACCAGGTTGGTCTCGGTTCAAACCGAGCTTAGCTTAGTAAGGTGACTCAGGGAGAGTCGGCAGGGGGCAAGGACAAAAGATAGGTTGGTGAGGCTGTTGGGTGTGAGCTTGGCTCAGGCGATGACTCGACCCTGGCCTTAATGAGCTCGCCTTATAGATCGGCCATGAGGCTGGCGCTCGATCCTCAAGCTGGTTCAAGTGAGGACTCACCTTAGGTTGTGAGCCTGAGGCAAGAGAGGCCCAAGCGAAGCTTCACCTCTTGCCGTGAGATCGAGGCAAAGGAGGCTCAAGCGAAGCCTCACCTCTTGCCGTGAGATTGAAGCAAGGGAGGCTCAGGCGAGGACCTGTCCAACCTAGCTTGAGTAAGCATCTGGCTAGCCTGGCTCTGGCAAGGCTCAGACCAGCCTGGCTCAGGCGAGGCCTCTCCTGATGATCGAGAGAGAAATAGAGAGCACACCTGAGGGGTGGGGAGGCCTCTATGCGAGAGAAGGGGGCTCTGGCATGAACAGAGAGAGATGAGGAAGGAGTCGGGAGGTTGTACCGGTACCAGGAAGAAGAAGACGAGGAAGACAAGAGGGAGAAGAAGAACTCGGGGAGAGCAAGGAGGCGTCGGGTTGTGCCGATGTGAGGAGAGGCTATGACGAGCGAAAGAGGGAGACAGGAGGGTGCGTTGATGAGTCAAGATAGGGAGAGAGAAGACGAAGGGGGTTTCGGTATTGCGTTAAAAAGAAACCCTCCCCCCCCCCCCCCCCCCCCCCCCCCCCCCCCCAAATAGAATAAGGGGGCTGTGTTGACCCAGATCTGGGTTGGATCTGATCAGATCCAACATGGATCTAAAATATTTAATTTATTTTTTTATTTTTTTATTATTATTTTCTATTCACGAGTCTTACACCTAGACCTAGCTTTTAACTTAAACAAGGCCTATTAGTTTATGCATGAGAGTACACAGGACTATTGGACCCATGTCAAGCAAGTCATATGATATTTCAAAAGAACTCTCAATTATGGATTACACACTAGTCAGTCCAATAATCTCAGGCTTGCCAGATTCTTTGATGTTGACTAGGCAAGTTGCCTAGATTCTAAAAAGTCTATTGATGGGTACCTCATGTATCTGGGACCCATAGGGATCTTTCAAGAAACACATATTTGCTCAGTCAAGTACATAAGTAAAATACAAGGACATTGCAGGGGTAGTTTCAGAATTAATGTGGCTTAAGCAACTTTTAGAAGATTTGGGTTTCAAGTGTCCTCAGGTGCCAATACTTTTGGTGTGACAATCTGAGAGCTATATATTTAACAGTCAATCCTGTGTTTCATGCCAGAACAAAACATATAGAAATCGATTTTCACTTTGTTAGAGAAAAGATGGCTCATGGTGAAGTTGAAGTTCAGTTCATCCCATCCAAGAATCAATTAGTAGACATTCTTACAAAGCCTTACCTGATCCAAAATTTTAATATTTTAGAAACAAGCTGAATCTTAGAGAGATTAGCTTAAGGGTGCGTGTGAAAGAAGATCTAGATCTATAATTCATACATGATCTACAACCAAGTTGTCTTTTACTAGCAGGCAGATCCACATGTTGAAGCAAATATATACGTGGATCCAAATATTGAAATCAAGAATCTCAACCAGCTCTCTCATGTGGGTGGTTGTTTCAAACAAGGATTCCTTATAATCAAAGAGAATGAAGTAAAGAAGGAATCTTGTAAACACAAAACATGTATCAAAAAGGAGTTTGATTATAACTGACACTCCCAAATCCGGCGGAGACCCCCAAAATGTGTATTCCTTGTGATCATAAACAAAAAGGGAGAGACCCTCTCTCAAGGGTGTGAAGACCAAAAGAGAGAGATCCCATAGTGGACTTAGGTCATGTTGACTGAACTACTATAAAATCATTTTCCTCAGTGTGAAATCCCATCTTGTTTCTAAATTTTACAACAATCAATGATGATAAGGACCAATCTTTTTCATGGTTACAGTTAACTCAACAAACACTCCAAATTTGGGATATGGGAGGACCAAAAAACCATCCACTCTATTTCACTCATCACCTTGGTACAGACATATGTCACCTCTATACTTGCCTTAAGATTGGGGGAGTTGATACCTACCTAGTTGAGTCAAGACTCTATATGGGATCCGGTAGTGCACAAGTGGGTCCAATGGGTAGGTTGGGCATTGGGATGAGATGTAAGGGACTTAAATGTAATTGGGCAAGGCTATTTTATGAATGTAATGGGTTGGGTTGTTAGAGGGATAACATGGTCTTTTAGAACGATTAAGGACTACAAATAGGTCATGCTTGTCACTTATACTCATCTTATGCTTGTAACCAATTGAGTTCTCACGAAGAATATTGGATCTAGACCAATTGGCTAGAGATTTGGCTTTGACAACTTGTTAGGGATTTCTCAAATCCTAACCATACTCCAATTATCTCTTATCCATCTATCTCTCTCCCCCTCCTTCCTTTTTCTTGTTGATCCAGCCATCTCCTTCCAAGCTTCTCCTCCAATTATATATATATACAACAAAAACTACACCTTCATCCCAAAACAATTGGAGTCGGCGATATGAACCAAAAAAGAAAATCATTCTAGGTCTTCCACATGAATCCTTCTCCTCCAATCATTTTTATCCAATGGCATGTCCTCGGTGAGGTTCAAAGCATTCATATCCTTTCCTATCATCTCCATCCAAGTCTTCCTAGGCCTACCCCGGCCTCTTTTAACTAATATATTTTTTCATTTCTTCATCCTTCTAACTAGAGCATCATTAGGCCTTCGTCGAATATGTCCAAACCACAGTAAACGATTCTCTCTCATCTTATTTTCAATGGGTGCAATGCCTACCTTCTTACGTATATCCTTATTCTGAATCTTATCTTTTATTATATTTTTACACATCCATCTAAGCATACACATCTCAGCTACACTCATTTTTTAAATATGATGTCTCTTGGCAGCCCAACATTCCATACCGTATAGTAAAGCGGGCCTAATAGTCATCCTATAAAACTTTCCCTTCAACCGCAATGGCATTCTACGATCGCACAACACTCCAGTTGCACTTTTTCATTTCATACACCCAACCTTTATCCTATGATTTACATCTCCATCAATTTCTCTATACTTTTGAATGATAGATCCCAAATATTTGAAACAATCATCCACCGGTATTTCTTACTCACCAAGCTTCACTACACTCCCATCACTACTTCGTTGCTTACTAAACCGACATTCCATATATTCTGTTTTACTCTTACTCAACTTAAAACATCTTGCTTTCAATGTTTGTCTCCATAATTCTAACTTAGCATTTACCCCAGCTCTAGACTCATCAATCAAAACAATATCATCAGCAAATAACATACACCACGGCACATTTTTTTGAATTGATCGCGTAAGCTCATCCATCACTATAGCAAACAGGAAAGGGCTTAAAGCAGATCCTTGATGTAACCTAACTGTTATAGAAAAATTGGTTGTCACCCCTCATACAGATTTTTAATTATACTAATGTATTTGAGATAAATACATTTCTTCATCATTGTCCACCAGAGAACATCCCTAAGTACTCTATCATATGCCTTCTCCAAATCAATAAAAACCATATGCAAATCTTTGTTCATCTCTCTATATCTCTCAATAAGTTGTCTAAGAAGATGTATAGCTTCCATAATTGATCTTCCAGACATAAAACCAAATTGATTCTCTGAGACAACCTTTCTCAACCTAGACTCAATCACCCTTTCCCAAAGTTTTATATATATATACCATAATTTCAATGAATGTGATGGCCAGTGAGATGGTGATTGTGGCACTGTCAGCACCTAGCAGTGCAAATACAATGCCTCCCTCCCGCCCTCTTTCTCCTTCCCGTGCCTCTCAATGACGGGATCCTAGTGGCTGGCGGTGAGGTTTTCTGGTGTAGCATGGCTGCATGAGGCGTCGGCGATAAGTCTCATTTTCCTCTCTCTGTTATTACAACCATTGATTCGGTGAAGAACCACCATAAACAAAGCATTATCTCGTTCGTTAATACTAGATTGATGGGGGCTCAAAATGAGAGGGAGAGGGAGAGAGAGTAGGGGATTAGGGGTTTTCTCAATGGCGAGAAATCAGATCAAGCAAGGAAGATCCAGAAGACCAGTAGATAGATCATGGAGAAATCATGCCAGATCTAACCTGAGAGAGTTGTTCTTTAGGTTACACTACACTCAAGCCCTTGAAATCGATTCTTTGCATCTGCAAATATTACTAAGGAAGCTGAAAAATGGAGATGAACAAAGCAAAAGATGGTTAAATTCAGATAAATTTTTTATTTTGGCCAGAGATTTAAAACAGTGTATCGACCACTGCACACTGCTACCAAGAGAAGTTAATTGTTTTATCAAGAACATTCCTGCTGCGATTCTCGATGCCCATAGTGTCAGCTCTGTCATTCCCTTCTTCCTCAAAGAATCGCCTCACCTGCATTCACCTGGTTGACACATCTGGAACATCTCGTCGGTCTCTACTTTGAGCCAAAACATTCAGCATCTTGGCCATCTGAGCCGAGCACTTTAGGAATGGGGCTTTATGCATTTGGCAAATCAATAGCGGAGACTCGATAAAAATTCATTGGCATTGAATACAAAGTTCTTCCTAGACCTCTATGCCCTGTTCTTGGACTGGCTGCGTGCCAAATGTCTTCATTATGCCGACATTTGCTCATTCATTATAGGCCTTCCCCGTGAGGTTTTCGCAGCCAATGGAGTCGAAGCAGCCACCATTCTTCTCAATGGAAGCATCACATAACATCACTGGCTGGACAAGAGTCGAAGCAAAGAAGGATAAAGCTCTAAGAATCCTTCTGCAACGAGCTCATAATCCTTGTTGCTGGCCTGGTCAGTGGTGCTGTGGTTTTTGCACCACCATGAACTTCCGTAGGCACAAAATTTTTCTGGAAATATGCCCTTTCGCTTGAGCTAAATAATCTGAACCTGGTCTCACATGGTTTTCGTCGACCACCAAAGCCATTGTCTAGTGCAAAGAAGAGCAAATCTAATCTGGTTGGCACCGTCAGACGTGTAAGCAACCAGACAAGTATGCAAAAATTGGTTTCCTTCAATCCTATCTGCAAGGTTAAAGTGATTGAGGGCTCTACATCTGAGGCGTTCATGGTGGGCCAAATATGGATTTGGACTGACCCAACGGTTTCTGAACGTCAACATTGTACCCCTACTGCGGGTCACGCTAACCAAGTTAGGGTTTCCTCTTTCACTCAACGCTTCCCAACGACTGAGCATCCTCATGCTGGGAGCACTACTGTGATGACAGGTACCATTTTTGCAATCCCATCGCACATCATCGTACTCAGGAAGGTGTTAAGGATTGTTCAGCTCCATCTATGGGGACAACACAACCAAAACGCACTTGTGGTGGGTTGCTAAAATGACCCAGCATGATCTCAAGGCCGCAGGTCAGCATGGGAGGAAGTGCCAACCCAAAACAAGACCAAGGAATTTCAATTGTGGGTCGACCTCCCTGTTTATATGTCAGATCCACCACTAGCCGGGCCTTCTTGTGCTAAAGACGTCTCTTTTGATCACGTCGATTGGCATGCCCTCACTTGAATGCCTTGGGTGAGACTGTAGTGCATACCGGTGTTCATTTAAACGTAGAGGCTGATCAGGAAATTCCAAAGGATATCCAAAGCAAAGCATTTGAGCTTGCTGCTATGGGGTTTTGAATGTGATCCTGTATCTCGCTTGGGGGTTCCCAATTATGTCAAATTGAAACTTGTGATGTGGAATATAAGAGGGCTTGGGGGTTTGAGCAAGCAAGCCTTTATTGTCAATTGGCTTAAGCATGGGGGGTATGATACAGCTTGCTTTAATGAGACAAAACTTGAATATGTTAGTGATCATCTAGTTAGATCCATCTGGAAAGGGGCCAAATATGTTTTTTCACCTTATAACGGTAGATTAGGGTGACTTCTTATCATGTGGAAAGAACATATTTTGGTGGATAATGTACTTCAGGGAGACTTTTCTTTAAAACTTAGAATTTTCAAGGAATGGTGATCTTCAAATTTTTTGGCTCACCTTTGTTTATGGTCCCGTAACTAGCCCCTTAAAAAAGGTATTTTGGAAGGAAATAGAGAACTTAGTGGTTTAGTCATCACTCCCATGGATCATTGGTGGCGACTTTAATGTGACCCTTTTGAGTAGAGATTCTAATCGGATGCACCCATCATCTAGGTTCACGCAAAAGTTCAATGCGTTCATACTTGCCAATGATCTTCATGCCATCACTATGGGGGGGGAGGGGGCGCATTTACATGGTCCAACAAACAAAATCCTCCTATTATGAGGAAGCTTGATTGGTTCTTACTATATGAGAAATTCTTGAATAGTTGCCATGATGTTCACTCTTCTATTGGCATATTTACCATCTCTGATCATGCATCTATCTCCTTGAGTTGGAATAATGGGTGGACTACGCATAAAAGTCACTTTCTCTTTGAATTGTGGTGCCCTAGAGACCCAAAATTCATTGAAATAGTCTCCAATGGGTGGAAATCTATGCAACATGGGAATTGGGCAGCACAATGCATTCTTAATAAGGTGGATTTTGTAAGGCATTATCTCTTTAGTTTAGTAGAATGGAGAAGTAAAATTTCAAGAGCTACAAGCTTGGGAGAAGGACCTTGAAAGGATTGAAAAGGAAATGGCAAATAAGAGTGACGCAACAAACACTTCAATTCTAGCAAGCCAACATGAATCACTAACTTCAAAGGTGGAGAAACAGAGAATCCCACAAGCGATTAGACAAAGACAACATGCAAAAATCACTTGGCTTAAAGAGGGAGATCATAACACTGAAAAAGATGAGCAGATCACACACATGCAAGCTTCACTCCTCTCTTTCTCTGATCACACAAGAAATTTAATATGGTTCGGTCTATGAAAGAGACCTACATCCATTGGCCGGTGCAAGCTTGGTTAATTATTTTTCTTCGCTTTCGTTGTTAGGCTTACATGTTGATTTATGTAGAGTTGCAGATGATAGAAGGAAATCTTGATCTTGGTTTTGTGGATCTATTTCCATCTTGACATTATATGCAAATTCTTGACATTTTGCGGCTTTATTTACAAAATGAAGTTTGTTGCCATCTTTATCAGGTTTGCTACCATCTTTATCAGGTGGACGGTTAGTAGATTGCCTAATATCCCCTTGCAAGCTCAATGGGAAGGGAAGAACATTGAGCTAGATCCACAACCGATTAAATCGATCGGTGGTCAAAGCTTTGGTGAAAATGTCAGCCCATTGAATTTTAGTTGGAATATACCGAACCACCAACTGCTGTGAAGTGATCTTGTCCCGAACATTGGGAGTTTTTACGGATCATTGTGTAGGTTACATCATTGTGTAGGTTACACACTGCTCATTGGTGAACAATGCAATCCCCATGACAGTTCCTTCTTTTTGGTCTGTACTGCTTGTTGTGGATAGGAGTCAGTTTCTCTTGCCATTATTATCGGATCGGTTTTGATTTTATTTCCATATTGCATTTATCTTTAATAGCTATGTATATCTTTAACGGTGAGCCGTTATCCCTCTCATTTGGTGGTGTGTAAAGCTGTATTAATACCTTGTTTTACAGCATTGTAAAACCGTGAATGAAAGACAAGAAAAGAGAGTTGGTTCCTTCATCGTGGATGTAGGCTGGAATGCCGAACCACGTAAACTTCTTGTGCTTACTGTGTTCTTCTCTTTGATTTATCATTTTTGTAACATGGTATCAGAGCCAGGTTCGACTACACGCACGTAGTTCATGTTTCTCATTGCTGTTGATATCCAAGTCATGGAGGATGATCAAAGAAATCAAGACCAGGAAAGAGAAGATGCCAATGGCCAGAAGACTACTGCCCATGATCACAATAATAACGGGCTGAAGATTACTACTGTTCCGCTGAATGGAGCAAACTACCTCAGCTGGGCAAAAGCCGCTCGACTATTTCTGAGTGGTCGATCCAAGGTAGGATACATCAATGGTAAAATTGTTCAACCAGAAAAATCAGATCCTACATTCGAAAAATGGGAATCTGAAAATGATCTAGTTATGTCATGGCTCCGCATATTGCAAATAATTTTTTGTTTCAAGAAAGTGCCCAAGATGTGTGGGATTCATTGAAAGAGCTGTATGCCGAGCAAAATAATTTGGCAAGGGTCTATCAAATTCAAATAGACATAGCAAATCTCTCAAGAGGTGACAAGCCCATACATCTCTACCTTGGTCAACTTCAGAGCCTGTGGGACGAGCTTCTTCAATATCGTCCAGCCACCTCAGATCCAAATATCTACAAACAAAGAATTGAAGAGGACAAATATTCAAAGTCCTAGCTGGTCTAGGAAGCGACTATGAGGGTCTCCGAAGCCAAATCTTGATGACCACTCCTCTTCCTAACTTCAATAGTGTGTGTCAGGCCATTCAACGTGAAGACACCCGACGCAAAGTGATGAATACTCCAAAAGTTTTGGATGTTGGTACAAGAGAGGATGGCATGTTATGCTCAAAATCAGAATTACAGCAACATGACTCAATTGAGGAATCAGGGTGAAGGTAATAACTTTCAAAAATATAGAAGTAAACTAAAGTGCTAACACTGCAGAAAAATAGGACACACTCGTGAAAGGTGCTGGGAGTTGGTTGGAAGTCCATCAAAGGAGAAAATTTTCAGTAAGCCAAATGAAAAAAATTCTGCCAATTTTGTCACCAAAGAGGAATTGGAAAATCTTTTCCAGCAATTCACAAAGACAAATCTCGTCACTTCTCAACCCGGCAGCTCCTCTCAAGGTAATGTCTCTTTACTTGCTCAAAGAAAAAGTTCGGTTTGGGTAGTGGATTCGGGTGCTTCGGATCACATGACCTGGGATTCTACTATGATATGGGATCTTGACACTGCTAAGAAAAATCCGGTATTCACCGCCAATGGCTCCCCCATAGTCGTCGAAGGCACAGGAGCAAAAGTATTTTTTAATGACACTAAAAAATCTAGTGTCCTCTATGTTCCAAAAATTTCTGCTAACTTGATATCTATAAGCAAAATCACTAAGTCTCACAATTGCTTGGCAATTTTTTCGCCAAAGGATGTGATTTTTCAGGACTTAACAACGAGGAAGGAGATTGGTAGAGGACATGAGCAAAACGGACTATATGTAATGGACGCAAGCAGCTCAGCTTTTCTCTCTCATTCAAACGCCTCCGATTACTGGACCTGGCATTGTCGTCTTGGACACATTTCAGACAAAACTCTAAAAGCGTTGATTCCAAATGTTACTCCTGAAAACCACGCTTGTGATGCTTGTGAGTTTTCCAAATCCACTAGACTTCCGTTTCAGAAATCTGTTGAAAAAATCACTGAATTATTTGAAGAAGTTCATTCTGATGTTTGGGGCCCTGCTCCTGTAGAGTCTATCTTAGGACACAGTTATTATGTGTCCTTCATTGAAAATAAGACTCGGGTAATGTGGATTTATTTTCTCAAAAATAAACATGAAGTTCCCAAAATTTTTGAAGAATTTTATAATCTCATTCACACTCAGTATGGGGTCAAAATAAAGAAGCTAAGGTCTCACAATGGAGGAGAGTATGTTAATAGTGTTCTTCAAGATTTCATGACAAAAAAAGAAATGTGTCCCAAGCTTACTTGTGTAGGAACTCCACAGCAAAATGGAGTGGCTTAACGAAAAAATTGGCAACTTCTTAATATTGCTAGATCTCTCATGTTTAAAATGAATGTGCCTCAATGTTTTTGGGCTGATGCAATAGGGACAGCATGCTACATTGCAAACAGAATCCCAAGCAGTAGTATTGACTATCAAATTCCTCTTCATCAACTCTTAAATAGAGAAATCTCTATTCGGCACCTAAAGATTTTTGGATGCAGGTGCTATGTGCATATTCAAGCTCAATATAGAAATAAACTTGAAAAGCATGCCATGAAGTGCATTTTTCTTGGCTACTCCATCATAAAGAGAGGTTATAAACGTTATAACCCATGCTCAAAAAAATTTATATATCTAGAGACGTAAGATTTTTTGAGCATGAACCATTTTTTGAGGCTTCCATTCAGGGGGAGAAAATTACCGATACTCAAATCATTCCTAGTTTCCCTCTTCCTCTCATCAGTGCCTATGATAACACTGATAACAGGCATGATAAAGCTTCTCACCAAAATCCCTCAACTCATCCTTCTCAAGAATCTCAAACACCTATCGAGCCTGAACCAAGTAGTCACATTGATCAACCTGTTAGAAGATCCACACGCTCTGTCAGACCACCATCAAGACTCAATGATTTTTTCACCTATCTATCCACCAAAAATCCTCACTCCATTGAAAAATTTATTACCTTTGATCACCTATCAAAATCATACCAATCTTTTATCTTCAACACCTACCTTCATCAAGAACCAAAAACCTTTGAAGAAGCCAACAAAGATAAAAAATGGAGGGATGCCATGGCTGAAGAAATCTTAGATCTTGAAAAAAATAAAACTTGGGAAATGGTTCCTCTTCCTAAGGATAAAAGCGTAGTGGGATGTAAGTGGGTTTACAGGATAAAATTCAATAGTGATGGATCTATTGAACGATAGACTGGTGGCCAAGGGTTTTACTCAAACTGAGGGAATCGATTATAATGAAACCTTCACCCCTGTGGCAAAAATGAACTCTGTCAGAACTCTTATCTCTGTTGCTTCAAATAAAAGGTGGGAGTTGACTCAACTCGACGTCAAGAATGCCTTCCTAAATGGAAGCTTAAGTGAGGAAGTATATATGGAAAGTCCTGAAGGAATAGAAAATAAAAAAGGTTATGTTTGTAAGTTGAGAAAGGCTTTATATGGCCTTAAAAAATCTCGTCGCGCCTGGTTCTCTCGCCTAAGAGAAGCCCTTTTGAAGATTGGTTTCAAACAAAGCTCCGCGGATTACACCATGTTTGTTTTCAACTACAATTCAAAAACTGTCATTTTACTTGTGTATGTAGATGATATTATAATGACAGGTGAAGACACAAAATTTATAACTTATGTGAAAAATTATCTCAATGAACAATTTGAGATAAAAGATTTAGGCAAGTTAAGATATTTTTTGGGTATTGAAGCCGCTCACTCGAATAAAGGTATTTTCTTGTGTCAAAGAAAGTATGTGTTGGACCTTCTCAAAGAAATAGGGTGCTTGGGAGCAAAGGCAGTTGACACTCCTATGGAAGTGAACCTAAAGCTAAAAAAGGAGGATGGAGACATTATCAAAGACACTCAAAGATTTCAAAAGCTTGTGCGGAAACTTATTTATCTAACAGTTACGAGGCCAGACATCACCCATGTCGTTGTTGTTGTGAGCCAATTCATGCACGAGCCAAGAACTTCACACATGGATGTTGTTTACATAATTTTGAAATATCCTAAGGGAACGCCAGGAAAAGGGATCTTAATGAAAAGGGATCAATCTTTTGATGTTATTGGGTATGCCGATGCTGGAGACCCAAATGACAAACGCTCCACTTTTGGATATTGCACATTCGTGGCAGGCAATCTTGTTACCTGGAAAAGCAAAAAACAAACAGTTGTGGCCCGATCCAACGTTGAAGCAGAGTACAGAGCTATGGCTTCCTGCACATGTGAGCTTGTTTGGATGAAATCTTTATTGAAGGACATGAACATCAAAATTGAGGGACCAATGAAGCTTATGTGTGATAATATGGTTGCCATTCATATTGGAGCAAATCTTGTCTTTCATGAGAGAACCAAACACATTGAAATTGACTGTCATTTTGTCAGAGAAAACGTTCAAGATGGAACTATAATCACTCCTCACATCAACAGTAAAAATCAATTGGCAGACATATTCACGAAAGGACTTGGGAAGGAAAAACACAAGTATATTTCAGACAAGTTGGGGCAGATTGACATCTGCTCACCAACTTGAGGGGGAGATTGTTGTGGATAGGTGTCAGTTTCTCTTGCCATTATTATCGGATCGGTTTTGATTTTATTTTCATATTGCATTTATCTTTAATAGCTATGTATATTTTTAACGGTGAGCCGTTATCCCTCTCATTTGGTGGTGTGTAAAGCTGTATTAATACCTTGTTTTACAGCATTGTAAAACCGTGAATGAAAGACAAGAAAAGAGAGTTGGTTCCTTCATCGTGGATGTAGGCTGGAATGCCGAACCACGTAAACTTCTTGTGCTTACTGTGTTCTTCTCTTTGATTTATCATTTTGTAACACTGCTCCATTGGAAAGGCTTTCAGCTTTTCTGCTTTTTCTCTTTTTCAGTAAGAGCAAAGTCGTTTGTGAGAGAAGGTGAAAATTTATTCACATAAAGAAAGGGGTGATGAGAAGTCACCCTAAAGCAGCATCCAAATAAGCAAACAGAAGGCAAGTAGGGAGATAGCATGACAAACAAGAGCCAACTAAGAGGTTCCCTTTCTTGACGACCCTAACCAATGGAGGCCCAATCCCGGCCATGGCAAGGACGCGAAGGCACGAATGTCCGCCTGAGCCCGGAGGTGGATCACAAGTAGCGGCAAGTGCTTGCTATCAAACAGTTGGTAGTTACGTCACAGCTACAAGTACCACCAACTGGAAAATAACCAACGCCGCCAAATCATACCCCATTTTGCACTAGATCGCAGAGTCGGAGGGCCAAAAATCAGCCACCTGATGCCGTGATCTACTGGGATGAGGATGTGATGGTGGGAAAGTAACCATGAAGGAACGAATCAAGTGAGAAACTCTCCTTACGATCAGTAGTCCCAAGTAAGATAATCCGGAACTGAAGATAGCTGCCTAGTTTGAGCGACAGACTGGAGAAGTAACCAGTCCTGCGGCTCCGCTTCATTTAAATTCCTTTTAAAATGTACTAACCTACCCTGAAACTGGTTTTGTCTGTTTTTGCAGAGTCCTGTTTTGCCATCGAGTAAAGGTGAGGGAAGGTGGAAGCAAGATCAGATTGTCAGCACCAATGATCATTCCACAAACTGGTTTTGTCTCCTCTACCGAGTTTGACTTCGATTAAGGCCTTGAAGTCTTCAAGCACGCACGGCTAGCCAATCCCGCCAAATTGGGGAATCTGATTTCCATTTGTATGTGATGGACCAGTTTTTGGGCGACGGCCCAATTGCATATTTGTGTTTAAGCAGTGAAACCCATGGTTTTATCTTCTTCACAAAGGCCCCACCACCTTTTGGCCATTAGAGCCTTGTTGAGCATTTCGATGTCTTTGACCCCTAGACCACCATATAATCCATGGGTTGTGTGACCAAGTCCCACCTGACTCGGGAACAACCCTTGCCCAAAGGATTAACCATGTTCTGCTAAATTGTTCGAGGGATGTTCCAAAATTTAAGATGTCATCAGCCAAACTGTTGTACTACTGAGATGAGACCTGCTTGGTTCACTGCAAAGGTTGAACAAGATCCGCGAGAGAGGGCACCCTTGTCTAAGGCCCTGGGATAGACCGTACAGGGTAGCCCATTAACAGAAAATAGTAGCAGACGCAGTGGTCATGAGGTCGAAAATCCATGCTGACCATTTTGGCCCAAAGCCCATATGTTGGGTACACGTCGTCAAGTAGTCCAATTTGATGGGGTCAAAGTCCTTGGCAAGGTCTACTTTTAAGAGGAAGATCAGCTTCTTTGCACGCAGGGCTGAATGAATCACTTCATTCTTGAATCCTTCCGCCCTTGGTGAACGTGTATTGTGTGCGGGAGATAAGGCATAATCGGGCTAAAGACAATTTGCTAGTAGCGTTGATAATATTTTGCAAGGGCCCTCTAACAAGGATATAGGCCGAAATTGACTGATTTCTTCAGTATCTTTCACTTTTGGAATAAGTTGTTCCCTGTTGAGAACGCAGAGTTTTAGCAGTATAATAAATTTCATTGGCCAATTCATACAGATCTTGTTTGCAGTCTTCCCACATCCATCTGAAGTATACACTGAAACCGTTAAGAACCGGAGCAGTGCCCTTCGCCAAACTCCAAACAGTAGTTTAACCTCCTCAAGACTAAACGGTTCCTCCAGCTTTAAGGCGTGTTCAGTAGATAGGGATTTCAACAAGCATGGTAGGAGCCGGCTGGCTGGTGAAGCTGGCACACTAAGACGGCCTTGGAAAAATAGGAGGATATAGCCAGTCCGATCTCAACACCCTCCCTCCACCAGATGACCGTTGATTTTTTATAGTGCTAATTGTATTGATGCCTTTCCGAATGGAAGCCGATGTATGGAAAATTTTTGTGTTGAGATCCCCTGAACGTAGCCATTGAACCTGTGATCTCTGTTTCCACACAAGTTCTTCCCATGTCCTCCATTCATGGATGCAGAGCCGGACCTGTAAAGAGGCCCCTGGGCCCAAAAAAAATTTAAGGGCCCATTTTTAAGGCCCGAGCTCCCCCATTTGTTTAGAAAAGGTTTGGATAAAGGATCGGACCTGGATCCTTTACCAGACTCAGATCCGATTAAACATTAAAAACCCATGCGCCCCCTCGTCTTCTTCAATCTAGAACCCCTGCGCCCTCTCGTCATTCCATCTGGTCTGGTGGAGAGTATGATATAGTGGATTTTGGGCAACGCTACTCTACTCCTTGCTTTTAGTTTCAAAGTTTAGCATCTATGTGGTTTTCTCATTGGACTCTTCACAGGTCCGGCTCTGCAATTGTGGGTTATGCTGTCAAAAGAGATCAGTGGCCAGACTTTCTCTAGTTGGTCTTATAAGTTATAAGGTTAGTTCAGTTCATATCATCAATGTATCAGATTTTTTCTTTAATTAGTTTATTCAGACTTCCTTTTCTAGTCCATCTGCCTAGACGTTGATCATGCTAGACTTTATTGGCATTTTACATTGAAAGATTGAGATAGCGTCCTTGTTGAAGTTTTAGCGTGCAAGCTGAATTCCTGATATAGATTATATTTCTGAAGGTAACGGGCATTTGGGTGCACCCAATTATCATGATAAACGTTGTAAAACATTCATTACCAATTTATCACCATCAATTTGTGTGACTGCTACAACTACAGATGTAATTGTTAGAGGTGCTCTTTGATGATCATGCACATCATGGGGGAAAAGTTATATTTTATAACAACATTCAGATTGCCACAATTTTGTGAATATATAATTTTTGCATATGCATCTTTTTTGTCCAGTATTTCTAAATTTCAATTAGATATTTGAAAAAGATTACATTTTCTGGAGGATGTTTATGAAAGTTGGATTATTCTGTTACAACGACTAGATCCTTCAGTTCATGTTATTTGAAAATTTCCTTTTTTTATGTATAAATTTGTTTTTTTTGTTTATCATTGTGTAGAACTTTTCAATGTTTGCACATGTTGCATCCTCAGGAATGCTGAGGAAAAAGAAATGTGTCTGCAAAATGCAAGTCAGCCACATAAAGTCCTCTTTTATTGACCATATGATATTTATTTGGTTTTTAGTGAGCTTCATTTTCCTACACTTTCTGATGATTGTGTCATTTCTGTTTTATACTAGGAATAACAACGTGTTATAGATGTTTGGAATATTTTCTGCATTTAGTTTGATTGTGTCACGAAGTTTTTTTCTTTTTTTGCATTTGAATGCTTAGTTCTTAGTTAAATGGTTATTTGATAATGAACGGACCTGCTACTTTTTTTCCACATAGTGTTTCCTGCTTGGACGATTTTATGTACCTTTTACATACTTTCTTATGTTTCCAGGTCAAACATGTTCTTCTGCACCATTTCGTAAGTATTTAAAAGAATCTTTCTTGAAAATGCTTTGAAGGATCTTTATCAGCAGCTTGTACTTGTATTATTGCTACATATCTGTGAAATGCTTCAGCATCTTAATGGTAATGAAAATTTTCACTCGTTTATGATATGCAGTAAATGCCTCGGTTGTGTATATGTTCAGCGACAGTCAAAATCATCAGATTTTAAGGGTGTCTCAGGTACTTTAGTTAATTATAGCTATTTTTGTTAAATTCTGATTTCTAATTTATGATTTGTTAATTATAAGCAACTAATAATGCCTCCTAGGCATAAATCTAGTGCTCAAAAGAGAAAAGGAAGAGAAAGGAAAGCAATATTAATTCAAAGTCAAACCGGAGTTATCAACAAATATTTTAATAGAACTGTGGAACCAAATGAGGAAGCCCATGAAACCGTGGATCGGAATGAAAATGAGGAAGCTCATGAATTCATGGATCTGAATGAAAATGAGGAAATCTATGAAACTATGCATTTGAATGAAAATGAGGAAGTGAATAAAATTATGGACTTCAAATGAAAATGAGGAAGTGAATGATATCTTGTTTCAAGAAACTGAAGATGGAACTCGTACTGAAGAGATTAAAGAAACTTAAGATTCAACTACGAATTTAGAGGATTGTGCAAATTGGAATAACATCGATATAAAACTCCGAGATTTTTTTAGTAGAAATGGGTCCAAAGAGAGTGGATGACATCATGTTTCCTAAAGATAGAAACAATAGGCATTTTGATTCAGCACATTATACACATGTACTGACAAATGGGCAGACATCTGATAGAAGATGGCTAATATATTTTATCTCTTTAGATAAAATATTTTGCTTCTGCTGCAAGTTGTTCAAAACACCACAAATGATGAGCATAATGGGGCAATTGGGCAATCATGGATACAACGATTGGCATAATATGCATAAAAGTCTTAGAAATCATGAAGCTAGTAGAGATCATATGGAATGCATGTTTTCTTGAATTGATTTAGAAAAGAGACTCAAAACAAACCAAACAATTGATCAGAGCGTGCAAGTTCAAATCAATAAAGAGAGGCAGCATTATAGGCAAATTTTGACAAGAATAATCTCCATTGTGAAAAGACTTGTTTTATGGGGCCTGAGGCGGAGGGAAAAAATAGGCTCCCTATTAATAGTAGGAGTTCGGGGGCAGCGCCTTCGATTTTTTTTTAAAGAATCAAAACAACAATAAAATTTGCATTCACATTAAACAAATATAATATTCCAAATATTTATATTATATTGAATAAAAATGTATAAAATATTTATATAAACTACCTAAACAATACTCGTCTAGCTGTTTTAGATGCAAAAATATTTATCAAATCAGTATAATCAAGTTGTTCAACCATGTCAATCTATTCAATCTGTCCTGAGACATAGTTGATCTAAGATAATTCTTGATTAACTTCAATTTTGAGAAACTTCTTTCTGCTGATGCAATGATAACTGGTATTGTTAGCAAAATCTTATAAGCAATATAAGCATTTGGGAATAAACCATTCAGTTTCGCCAAATAACGTAGTACATCAATTGTCGTTCTTTCAGTGGTTAAATAACACCTCGGGGTCATCAACTCTATAGATAAATCATAACCATCAATATCTGAACGTCCATCATGACTTAAAAATTTCTCATGCTTCTCACAATACTTCTTTAAGCTATTTAAGGGATCGGCTTCAGTCTTCAACTTCTCTAAGTTTAACAAAAATCCAAAAGTCTCGTCATATTGTTTAAATTGTTCAAACCGGAGTTCAAGGGAAGATCGAGCTTGATCAATTATAAACAGAAAATATTCTACTCTAAAGGATTCTTCACTTGATAGTGTTACATCATCACTGCCACTTTCATCAAACTGTTTCTTTCTTCGGGTTATGCATTTTCTCAAAATTTAGGTTCAAACCCCATGTCACTTGCTAGTTTCTTAGCTTCATCCATGTCACTGAAAAATCCACATTCTCTATACTCATCAAAAAATACAATAAGTCCTTGTAAGAGGTTGATTGCAATGCCAATATCCATACTTTCAGACTAAAGAAACTTACTGACATTATTAATTGCATATAACAATTTGTACCAAATCACCATTCCAAGTAAGAACTCAAAATTCTCCAAATCAAAAATTGCTAAGGTCTCAGCCTCACTCTTTGTTTTGGAATCTTCACTTTTTTCAGCCAATTCAAGCAAAGCATCTCTTATTTGTGTAGTTTGATCTTTTATAGCTTTTACACTCTCAACATGACTTCCTACCGTGTTTGTGACAATGGCTTCAGAGTCAGACCGGGTATCATATCTTTAAAAAATTTCCATCTCTTTGGAGAAGAAGAAAACAATGTGTAGATGCGTTGCACTACTCCAAAAAATGATTTGGCTTTAGGACAACATTTCACCATATCCACAATCGTCAAATTAAGACTATGACAACCACATGGAGTGTAGAAAGCTCTAGGATTCATTTTAAGTATTCTTTTTTGACACCTTTGTGTCTTTCACTCATGTTAGTGCCCTTGTTATACCCTTGCCCTCTTATATCATTAATATCAAGCCCAAGTGTAGTTAGCACATTTTTCAATTCAGTTGACAATCCAAGTCTTGATGTATCATCTACCGTCAAATATTCAATCCAATATTCTTCTATTTTCAGTGTGTCTATTGAATCATCAGCACATCGTAGTACTAGAGACATTTGTTCTTCATGACTCGTGTTAGGAGTACAATCAAGAATTACTGAAAAATATTTTGCATGTTTAACTTTCGCAATGATTGCACTTCTCACTTCATTGGCTAATGTCAAAATTAACTCATTTTGAATTTTAGATCCAAGGTACGTATACTGAATTTCTCGTGCTTGAGCACGTCGAACGTGCTCCTCCATTACTGGATCAAATTCAACAACCATTTCTATCATTTGCAAAAATAGGCCATTGTTTTAACCATAGAGTTTCTCATTATCTCCTCGAAATGCTAAAGTGTTTTTGGCAAGTCTTTTCACAATGGAGATTATTCTTATCAAAACTTTCCTCCAATGCTGCCTCTCTTTGTTGATTTGAAGTTGCACACTCTGATCAATTGTTTGGTTTGTTTTGAGTCTCTTTTCTAAATCAATCCAAGAAAACATGCATTCTATATGATCTCTACTAGTTTCATGATTTTTAAGACTTTTATGCATATTATGTCAATCGTTGTATTCATGATTGCCCAATTGCCTCATTATGTTCATCATTTGTGTTGTTCTGAACAACTTGCAGCAGAAGCAAAATATTTTATCTAAAAAGATAAAATATATTAGCCATCTTCTATCAGAAGTCTGCCCATTTGTCAGTACACGTGTATAATGTGATGAATCAAAATGCCTATTGTTTCTATCTTTAGGAAACAAGATGTCATCCACTCTCTTTGGACCCATTTCTACTAAAAAACCTCAGAGTTTCATATCGATGTTATTCCAATTTGCACAACCCTCTAAATTCGTAGTTAAATCTTCAGTTTCTTTAATCTCTTCAGTTCAAGTTTCATCTTCAGTTTCTTGAGACAAGATATCATTCACTTCCTCATTTTCATTCAAGTCCATAATTTCATTCACTTTCTCATTTTCATTCAAATGCATAGTTTCATAGACTTCCTCATTTTCATTCAGATCCATGAATTCATGAGCTTCCTCATTTTCATTCAGATCCACGATTTCATCCTCATTTGATTCCACAGTTCTATTAAAATATTTGTTGATAGCTCCGGTTTGACTTTGAATTAATATTGCTTTCCTTTCTCTTCTTTTTCTCTTTTGAGCACTAGATTTATGCTTAGGAGGCATTATTTGTTGCTTATAATTAACAAATCACAAATCACAAATACCTATAATTAACAAATCACAAATTAGAAATCAGAATTTAACAAAAATAACTATAATTAACTAAAGTACCTGAGACACCCTTAAAATCTGATGATTTTGAATGTTGTTGAACATATACACAACCGAGGCATTCACTGCATATCATAAACAAGTGAAAATTTTCATTACCATTAAGATGTTGAAGCATTTCACATATATGTAGCAATGATACAAGTACAAGCTGCTGATAAAGATCCTTCAAAGCATTTTCAAGAAAGATTCTTTTACGAAATGGTGCAGAAGAACATGTTTGACCTGAAAACATAAGAAAGTATGTAAAAGGTACATAAAATCGTCCAAGCAGGAAACACTATGTGGGAAAAAAGTAGCAGGTTCGTTCATTATCAAATAACCATTTAACTAAGCATTAAGCATTCCAATGCAACAGAGACAAAAAAAGGAAAAAACTTTGTGACACAATCAAACTAAATACAGAAAATATCCCAGACATCTATAACACGTTGTTATCTCTAGTATAAAACAGAAAGGACACAATCATCAGGAAGTATAGGAAAATGAAGCTCACTAAAAACCAAATAAATATCAGATGGTCAATAAAAGAGGACTTTATGTGACTGACTTGCATTTTGCAGACACATTTCTTTTTCCTCAGCATTCTTGAGGATGCAACATGTGCAAACATTGAAAAGTTCTACACAATGATAAACAGAAAAAACAAATTTATACAAAAAAAAAGGAAATTTTCAAATAACATGAACTAAAGGATCTAGTCGTTGTAACAGAATAATCCAACTTTCATAGACATCCTCCAGAAAATGTAATCTTTTTCAAATATCTAATTGAAATTTAGAAATACTGGACAAAAAAGATGCATATGCAAAAATTATATATTCACAAAATTGTGGCACATCTGAATGTTGTTATAAAATATAACAACGTTTCCCCCATGATGTGCATGATCATCAAAGAGTACCCCTAACAGTTACATCAGTAGTTGTAACAATCACAAAAATTGATGGTGATAAATTGGTAATGAATGTTTTACAACGTTTATCATGATAATTGGGTGCACTCAAACGCCCGTTACGTTCAGAAATATAATTCATATCAGGAATTCAGCTTGCACACTAAAACTTCAACAAGGACGTTATCTCAATCTTTTAATGTAAAATGCCAATTAAGTCTAGTGTGATTAACAACGTCTAGGCAGATAGACTAGAAGAGGAAGTCTGAATAAACTAATTAAAGAAAAAGCAGATACAGTGATGATATGAACTAAACTAACCTTATAACTTATAAGACCAACTAAAGAAAGTTTGGCCACTGATCTCTTTTTGACAGCATAACCCGCAATTGCAGAGTCTGACCTGTAAAGAAGCCAATGAGAAAGCATATACATTTAGCAACCAGTTCAGAATAGGCACAAGGCAAACTACATAGATGCTAAACTTTGAAACTAAAAGCAAAGAGTAGAGTAGTGTTGCCCAAGATCCACTGTATCAGACTCTGCACCAGACCAGATGGAATGACGAGAGGGCGCAAGGGTTCTAGATTGAAGAAGACGAGGGGGCGCATGGATTTTTAATGTTTAATCAGATCCGAGTCGAGTAAAAGATCCGGGTCTGATCCTTTACCCGAACCTTTTCGAAACAAATGGAGAGTTTGGGCCTTAAAAATGGGCCCCTAAAATTTTTTTTAGCCCAAGGGCCCTGAGGCCCAAGCCTCATTGGCCTCTTTACAAGTCCGGCTCTGCTCTTTGCAAGTGCTCTGGCCTCCGATGCCCAGTCTCTCCTTCTCGACCCTAAAAGACGGCCTTTTCTTGATTTTCATCAATAGTGAAGAGAATTTTAAAGTCATCACCTGGCGCCTGGTGAGTGGCCGGGAAAACACTCGTGACTAACCAATAGAAGCATGGATCTCCAGTTCGCATGGAAGCCCCTCAAGTTTTTTCACTCTTGCCGAAGATTGAAATTGAGATAGAATCGAGCCGTAGACTCGCCCAAGAAGTGGCCTATGAAAACTCAGCCTGTTTCTGCGCTAGGTGCAGCTCCATCTCTCACTCATCTGACCGCCGTTGCACGTGCCCAATGAACCCCGAAAATCCAGTGGAACCAGAAAGCAATGGCTGGACCTTGGTAAAGGTCTCCCGCCACACTCGAAGTCATCCCTGACAACCTCCTCCTCCCTCACGCAACATTTCTGAAGCAGCAGCAAACAGAAGAGAGATAGCTCCCCTCATGGAGGTCCACAGTCGAGCACCCACCCGGACCAGACTTCCCCTGCTGCACACAGGTCGACCCAGGACCCCGCACCAGCTCCGCCATCCCTGTCAAATGGCCCATGTGGCCGTCGTAACTACCCCTCCCCACAGCCGCATCATGAGCTTTTCGGCCGCACTGCACAGACTATTTCCTCCATGGTCATCGCAGAAGGCCGAACGGTGATTCAAAACTCCCATGCAGGACGCAGTGAAGGGCACATCACCTTCCTGTAACACGTGCCAAACATGTTGAACATTCTGCCGATTATCCTCTTCCCTACCTGCAGAAGATGACACCTATACTCAACCCATAGAGACCTCCTTATCAGCTCCTTTCAGCCGCCTAGGTACACCCTTTTGTATTCCCACCTTTTCCCACTCTAATGCAACTACTAACGAGACCCATCTAGTTACAAAGAACTAGATGAACCTCCCGGCTTCCCACATAAAATTTCTATGAATCCCATCCTCTAACCTGATCCGATCCAAAACGGTGCATGCTGATCCAGAAAATCCACCAAGTCCCCTCGCAGGGGGTTCTTGGCAAAGAGGCTGTCTAAAGGGTGCTCCCCCTAGATGATCTCCCAGTAGATGGGTCAGCAATTCTCTGGGTCGACCCACATGAACCCTTAAAGTATGAATGGCAGAACGGTCGTATCTGAGCACCAGCAATAGTGAACACCCTGAAATAGTATTGAGCTGTCAGTCTGAAATGAAAGAAGACGTCCCTTTTTCTCCAGTCGCTCATGAAGATCATCTCATGGAATATTAGGGAAAACACAACCTTGAAACCTCCCGTGAGTTGAAACAACTTTTGTACAGTTTTGAGCACAAAAACCTAATCGTAATTCAAATTCTGTATCTAAATAATCGGCTCATCTTGCTAAAGGGGGGTCGCGCAAATCATGAAAAGATCATCCCCTTGACTGGATCCCCTGGAGGGATGATACTCATATAATGTAATCGCTTTTATCAATTAAAATCTGGTGGGGGTTGGCCTAAACCAGCTAGCCTTTCCAAAAACAAAACAGCTGGAGAAAAAAAGTGACGTGACTGGGAATAGTCTCAAAAGGTCCGTTAAAGAAAACCTGGCTGAAAGTAAGAAAGGCTCTTAGAAAAGACAAACCACAAATTTTATGTGTGACAGAGCCGTCTGGCCATTCCCATCACTACAATCATGCAATCATTTAGAGCCCAAGAGGTGATAAAAAGAACTTGTGGACAGGGAGTTATCCCCCTACCCCGAGGTTGCTTTAATGAACTTGTGGACAGGGAGTTATCGGCCTACCCCGAGTTCTGGGACTTGTGTGAGCATACCCTTCGGCAAGGCATATACCAGGAAGCACCCTGGGGTCTAAGGGGGGCGGGGCGGAGTTTATTCTGTCAGGACAGTGACCATCGGTTGGCAGAGCAGGTCTCTGATGGTGGTTTCTTTTATCAAGCAATCATTTTCCCTTTGGAGAAAGAAGGTACTCGAATAATTGGATTTTGTTTTCTTTTTTTAAGAAGAAAACTGCTACAGAAAATAAGAACATGGTGAAAACACATACTGGGAGGTGAGAAATCATCACATTATCACATGAGAAACAAGAGAAAAGAACCCGAAGTTCTAAACCCCAACTCACGCCATGTGTAGCAATCAAGCAAATTAATTAGAGTTGATGTTCAGCATGATGCCGCTTCAAACGCTCTTGTACCAGCTTGATACGAGGCAATGCAGTGTTTGTAGCAGAAGGTTTTTGTTCACAGATTCTTTCCTATCCTCACAAATAGAAGAATTAGCGGTTTTTTAATACAATAACTGGATTAATAAAAGAATAAACACAGTCCACACAATTGCAAGTGAGAGCACATCAGGTCAAGGGTACCCCTACTACCAGCTGTCTTTTGCATGCCATTCATCTATGCGATGAACCGTATTCAACTACTATTTGCAAAATGTAATTCCAAGCATGATTTCACAGTGGTCTGTATGTAAGGTGCCGTGAACTGGTGTAAGTTTTTCACAAGTTTTTCACTCACTAAAATGTGTTCACATTTAGTTTTACAAAATTCGGTCATGGCCTCAAAATACCATTTCTGGTATTATTAAGTTGCATGCTGTTTAGAAGATGTACCTTCCACCACCATTTACGCTCTGGTCATGCTTTTGCTTCCGGTTGCGCACTAACACGTTACAGTTTGCATCCTTCGCATTAGCTTTACATAGAATTGGTTATATCATATCCAGATGACCATCAACCAAACCAGTGACCCAGTGTTCCTGCTGCCAAACAGAAGAATAAGGTGTTAACAACCTGAACCAATAAGGTACCATATGGAAGATCCTTTAAGTCGTTTCACCCACCAGAAGTTGTGAGCAGAGACACTTGCACAGAAGGCCAGCTTTATTTAGCTTGCAACAAATGAACCATCCTCTTGAACTTCTTCATATGTGTTTGTCTGGTCATTGAATGCATACCTACAAAATCGAAAGGTACCCTCTCAACAGAACTGCCTTTCAACCACACTGCTTTTAGGGACAAAGAATATCTAGCACAGACATAAGAATAGAATTTGCAACTCAGGGACCTGACTTCTTATTATGAACCAGACACGAGTACTTGTCTCTGGCAAGTCATGTCAAACTTCAAAAGTCAACAAGGAATTGGATACCCCATTTGAATGCAACTAAAATAAAATGCTTCCTATGCATCAACAATCCATTTAACCATGGATAAGATGTAAGAATTTAAGGCACTAAATACAGGTGAATTGAGTCCATCTTAAAACATTTATACGTTTCCTCTGTGAGGAATGTGCCTCATAATTAGACGGGTCACCATTATGGTCAAACAAACATCCTAGATTAAGGGTCTGGACTGCCCCCTTTTTATCCATATCGAGAGAACTAAACAAATCAAAAAGCTTTGATATTAGCAGGTCATAAATATCATTATTTTCTTGAAATAGCATTTTGCAGAGATTTTTCAAAAAAACAAAGAGAATTCCGTAATATCACAATAAATTGAAACTTCCAAATTTTATATTATCATGATATTTTCTTGGAAAACTGTCACATGGGTGCGGGGGGCGGGGGTGCGGAATATATATATATATATATATATATATATATATATATATATATATATATATATATATATATATATATATATATATATATAGTCCAAAAGTTGGACATAAATGACCCTGGGTGTACCACACCGGGTGCTGCACCCGCATCACGTCCACATGGGTGTGGCACCCAGTTGGCCGAGTCCCTGTGACATAGTTGGAAAACCATAGTTCAAAATTTTTATATTTTTTAAGACTTGGTCTATTATTTATCTATTTTTAAAAAATACTCAAAAATTTACATAGAAAAACTACTTATTTTTAAATTTTATGAAGGATCATAAAAGAAATATTTGTGACAGTGGGTGTGTGGTTACTAGAGATGTAAACAGGTTGGATCTAAGCATTACCAAATCCGACTTAATTGGGTTCGGGCTAATCGGATTCAGATTCAGATTCAGATTTGGGTTTGGATTTGGATGGAAAAAAGATAAAACCAAACTCAGGATCTGGGTTTGGTATTCTTAAAACCCACTATTTACACTTAATCGGGTTGGGTTTCTAATCGGATTCGGGTTTTAGTTGGATTCCAGTTTGGTTTCAAATACAAAACTTAATACCAAACACATATCTGATTAATTAATCGGACCCAAATTTGGCAATCAAACCTGCCTAATGGACTCGGATTCGGGTCAGGTGCCGCATTGGCATCCCTATGGGCAACGGATGTCACCTAGTCTCTTCAAGTTCACGACAATGGCATACACAAAAATGATGGGCTCTGTATTTTACAAGAAAGATCAATCGATGAGTGGTAATAAAGCCAGTGAATTACAAGGGGCCTACATTAGTTCTGGCTGGACCATCACCTTATGTTGCTTATCACAGCAAGAACCTATATAACTGGAACACGGCACTTTGGGTGCCGTATGCATCGACATGGACACTGGTACCTGGACAAAATGCTGTGTCCTACATATTTTAGATATATATTATGTTTTCAGTATATATTTTTAATATATAATATATATTTTAAATATAAAACACGGCGAAGGCCTAATGATGCTCCAGTTAGAAGGATGGAGAAATGGGAAAATATATTAGTTAAAAGAGGTCGGGGTAGGCCTAGGAAGACATGGATGGAGGTGATAGGAAAGGATATGAATGCTTTGAACCTCACCGAGGACATGGCATTGGATAGAAATGATTGGAGGAGAAGGATTCATATGGAAGACCCAGAATGATTTTCTTTTTTGGTTCATATCGCCGACCCCAATTGGTTTGGGATGAAGGCGTAGTTGTTGTTGTATTATATTTTTAGTATATATTTTAGATATATAATATATATTTTTCAGTATGTAATTAGCCGTGTCCCTGTACCCACATTTTTTGGAATTGCCATGTCGTACCCGTACCCAAGTGACAGAGATAAGAACCTCAAGAAAGAAGACAGCATGATCTAACTCGGACTTTATAGAGAATAAGTTTGAGATGTATACCAACATCTCTTTAATATAGCAATACTAAAAATTCCGATTTCAACTATATCCAGTATCTATGAGTAAATAAACACTTGAAATGATTAAAAAAAACCACTAGAAGCCCACTTACCATTTTCCTGATGTTGCACTGCAATAAAGTCCAGATGAAGGGTCATAATAATAGCCCAAACTGGCACTGTAGTAGTACCTGCAGACACAAACCAGCTGATCATCTGGTCATGTTAAGATTTAAACTGCAGGCAGAATAACATGATAAAGCAAAGATACATCCAGTATCAAATTTATACTTGATCCTGAAAGGTCAATACAACAACAACAACAACGCCTTCATCCCAAACCATTGGGGTCGGCGATATGAACCAAAAAGAAAATCATTTTGGGTCCTCTACATGAATCCTTCTCCTCCAATCATTTATATCCAATGTCATGTCCTCGGTGAGGTTCAAAGCATTCATATTCTTTCTTATCATCCCCATCCAAGTCTTCTTAGGTCTACCCCGACCTCTTTTAGCTAATAGATTTTTTCATTTCTCCATCCTTCTAACCGGAGCATCATTAGGCCTTCGCCGAATATGCCCAAACCATCGTAAACGATTCTCACTCATCTTATTTTCAATGGATGCAACGCCTACCTTCTTACGTATTTCCTCGTTCTGAATCTTATCTTTTAGTGTATTTTCACACATCCATCGAAGCATACGCATCTCAGTTACACTCATTTTTTGCAAATGATGTCTCTTGGCAGCCCGACATTCCGTACCATATAGTAAAGCAGGTCTAATTGTCGTCCTATAAAACTTTCCCTTCAACCGCAATGGCATTCTACGATCGCACAACACTTCAGTTGCACTTTTCCATTTCATCCACCCAACCTTAATCCTATGATTTACAACACCATCAATTTCTCCATTCTTTTGAATAATAGATCCCAAATATTTGAAACAGTCATCCACCGCTATTTGTTGCTCACCAAGCTTCACTACACTCTCATCACTACTTTGTTGCTTACTAAACCAACATTCCATATATTTTGTCTTACTCTTACACAATGTAAAACCTCTTGCTTCCAAAGTCTGTCTCCATAATTATAACTTAGCATTAACCCCAGCTCTAGACTCATCAATCAAAACAATATCATCAACAAACAACATACACCACGGCACATTTTCTTGAATTGATCTCGTAAGTTCATCTATCACTATAGCAAAAAGGAAAGGGCTTAATGCAAATCCTTGATGTAACCCAACCGTTATAGGAAAATTGGTTGTCACCCCTCCACAAGTGCGGACATTGGTTACTGCTCCTTCATACATATCCTTAATTAGACTAATGTACTTGAGAGAAACACCTTTCTTCATCATTGTCCACCAGAGAACATCCCTAGGTACTCTATCGTATGCCTTCTCCAAATCAATAAAAACCATATGCAAATCTTTGTTCCCCTCTCTATATCTCTCAATAAGTTGTCTAAGAAGATGTATAGCTTTCATAGTTGATCTTCAAGGCATAAAACCAAATTGATTCTCCAATATCATGACCACCTTCCTCAACCTATACTCAATCACCATCTCCCAAAGTTTCATAGTATGACTCATGAGTTTTATACCACGATAGTTTGCGCAATTTTGTATATCACCATTATTCTTATAAAGAGGCACCAAAGTACTCTTCCTCCACTCATTAGGCATCTTATTTATCCGCCAAATCTTGTTAAAAAGATTTGTCAACCATACTAAACCTTTCTCCCCCAAGCATTTTCAAGCCTCGATAGGTATACCATCCGGGCCAACTGCTTTTCTGGATTGCATTTTCTTCAAAGCCTCTGCAATTTCTTTCTTTTAAATCTTGCGCATGAAGTCACAATTCATTTCATGTAAAGGAATGGAGAAGTCGCCAAGATCATAAGCATGCCTTCCATTAAACAGCTTATCAAAATAATCTTTCCATCTCTCCTTAATCTCCTCATCTTTAACTAAAACCCTTTGAATTTCATCTTTGATACATCTAACCATACCTAGATCTCTCGATTTCATATCTCTCATCTTTGCAAGCTTATAAATATCCTTTTCGCCCTCCTTGGTATCCAACTTGTCATAGACCTCCTTATATATCTTATCCCTCGCGTTTCGTACTACTTTTTTAGCTTCCTTCTTTGCTACCATATACTTCTCCAAATTCTCATTATCACGACTCTTACTATCATTACCTAGCAGTGCACCGCCTTTAGACTCACCCAAAACCTCCTTCGCCACCTTTCCCATGCAACCCGCTATCTTATACCACATTGATTTTGCATCCTCCTCGAAATACCAATTAGCTTCCTTAGCTACCTGTTCTACAAACATTTCCTGTTTAGCTCCTTTCAGTGCCCACCACTTAATTCTAGGATTTATCCTATGTCTATCCATTTTGTGGCATTTTCTAATTTTAAGATCTAAAATTAAGACTCTATGTTGTGTAGCTACACTTTCTCCCGGTATAACCTTACAATCGATGCAACAACCTCTATCTCTCTTTCTGAGTAGGAAAAAATCTATCTGACTCTTATTAACCCCACTTTTAAACGTTACTAGGTGAGACTCCCTCTTCCTAAACCACGTGTTGGCTAAGATCAAATCATAGGACAAACCAAAATCTAAAATCCTTTCTCCAATTTCGTTTTTTTTCTCCTGTACCATAACCTCCATGGATACTCTCAAAACCATCCCTACTAATGCCTAATGTCCATTAAGGTCTCCGCCGATGAAAATCCTTTCTCCATGAGATATCTCTTGTACTACTCCGTCTAAATCTTCCCAAAATTGATGCTTAATGGAATCGTCTAAACCGATTTGAAGTGCATAAATACTAATAAAATTAATAATATCCGTATCTACTACTAATCTAATAAGTATAATCCTATCCCCCTTCCTACAGACCTCAACTACATTATCTATAAACTCACGACTAATAACAATCTCAACTCTATTCCTATTCTTATGTATTCCTGTGTACCAAATCTTATATCCCCAAGGTTGTATCACTTTTGCTTTCTCACCTACCCATTTGGTCTCTTGTAAACATAAAATATCAATCTTTCTCCTACACATAACATCTACTAACTCTACCAACTTACTAGTTAAAGACCCTATGTTCCAAGTGGCTAACCTAATTGTATGGTCTTGAACTATCTTTTTTACCCTCACCCGTCCAACAAAGTGCGGGAACCCTTGCCTATTTGACCCCACCCACTGCCTCCGGTCCTATAGAGTACAGAGCGTCGCTTAGTAGGGAACGCCCCAACGAAATTCGCATATTGGTTAATATTCATAGGGTGTGACTAAGTTTTTACGTTGGCTGTCACATCCTGAAAGGTCAATGCTAGAATAAATTGAATACGGAGATTAAGAAAGTTACAAACCCATTAAGAAAGTTACAAACCCAAAGATCTCATGGCAGATGTCAACAAGAGAACAACAAAAATATAGATATGATCTATAAAAAAATAAAGAATTCAAAATTCATTCCTTTATCACATAAGGGTGTCACTACTTGGCAAGCAAATGTAAAAAAAAAAAACAAGAAAAAAAACTTAAAATGAAATATATATATATATATATATATATATATATATATATATATATATATTGCACTACATGATTTTTTTTTGTGAAAGGCAAGCTGGGGTTAGGCGAACCCCTACCAGAACAACAGCTGCCCCATGTGGCAGAGGGATTCGATCCTGGGCCTTCAGCTTGACACAGGATCCCGCTTACCACATGGAATACCACCTCGGTGGTACGCAGTACATGATTATTGATACATAAAAACCATATGCTTTTGAAGAATATGGCATACAAAAAGGAGAAAAACAAAACAACTAATAAAGAACCAATGTACAGTTAATACAGTTAAAATCAACTTATAAAATATGCACCATCACAACCAGAATTGGCGTGAGTTTCATGAGATATTCGTTGGAAAAGATATTATTCCATTATAACAGCTTCATTCAGGAAAATGCACAACAAAATATTAAAGAAAAAGTACAAAATAAAAAAGATTGGAATTGATCCTGTAAAATCTACAAATGTCAATACCATCATCATCAAAGTCTGGTCCTGGTTTTGAATGCATTATAAGACTCTGGCATTACACAAATAAACATTAAACAGTTTGTTTCCAATAATCTCCACACGTCAATGCCTAGAAAACCTCTAGCATTGCACAATAGCAGTTCCTGACGTTGACTTGAATATTCAGGAGTATGACCAACCACAGTATCCAAATTTTCTCCAAAAGTCCAAACTCTCAATTCGATCCTTCCAAATATCCACCTTAACAGCCACTCCTAATTTGCCTCTTTCTTAGTGAAAAATAACCCCAAGGGGTAACATAAGTCTTGCCAGAGGGTGACAAAAATGCCCCCTCCAACCAGAAAGCCCGACTATCAAAGAGTAGCTACTATTTTAAGAGTTGAAGAAGAACAAGAGTATGAAGCTCAAACATAAAAGAAAAAAGAGTGTTCCAACACCTAGGGGCTTTGATATCATGTAAGGAAATACAAGTGTCAAAAAACAGTATCACAAAGTGACTACAAGAATGCACAATCACAAACACAATGTCTCCAATCGACAAGATACAAAATGCCACAAAGAGCAAACTCCAAACACACACAATAGAGAAGAGAGAACTTGAAATAATAGTGAATCATTATTGAAATGCTTGAAAATCATTGAGAAGAATAGGAGAGAAGTCCCCTTTATATACACAACAAGAGGGGTCAAGGGGAGCTCCCAAAATAGTCGTTGGGAGCCCCCCAATGGTCACATTTGTGACGGTTAAGGAGAGTCCCAACAACTCTTAAGGGAATCTCCTTTGACCCCTTTAATAAACAAAAAGAAAAAAAGAAAACTAAAATTATAAAAAATACAAAAATGTCCCTAATGGACATGTCTATTTACAAAAAGATGAAATGACCAAATTGCCCCTAGTGGGCATTACAAAAGATATATATTAACAAACATGTCCTTGTTATATGCTTTTATTGAAAACCTCCATCTAGGCAATCTGCTTTTGGTTTTAGAAATTCTTCACATCACATCCACAAAAATCTTATAAGATAGGGCTCTCACCAATTCTGCCAGTCATCAACCATGGTTTTAAACCCTCCAATCATCATTTCTTCTAGGTGAAATATTCCATTGGACACTTACAATTACAACAATGATTGGTTCCAAATAATATACATTAGCAGGTGGGATTTTCATCATATTTATTTCTTTTTACCTTCATTTTAGATATCCTTACGCTATTGACTGAGAGGGATCTTGCTCAGCCCCAGCTTGCTTAGCAAGATTTAAGAGGAGAGTAGAACTCTAATTTTCATGCAAGAATAAAAATAAAAGTGTGCATGTGATTTTTTTTATTTATAACTTGAAAAAAACCGCACCCGAAACGAAGACCTGGTCGTGCTGGCTCAGTCTGCCATATCTAGGGTCATCATGTTGGCGGCGTAAAACTCCGAGCCTAGGACCCCTCCCCCGAGGGCCTATGCTGGGCATCGGCTTGGGCAGACTGGTGACACCCATGGGAATTGAACCATGAACACCCGTCTAGGGCGGGCATGTAATTTTAAGAATCAACATTGTGTCTTTTATATGTTTTTCAGGTTGGATTTAATTGTTCCTTTAAGACGTGTCGGTTCATTTTATTAATTTAAGTAATTTTTCAAGGGTTCGTCATTGCCATAGGGGCAAGTTTGAGAGGGAGGATGGAGCTGAGTTATTGAAAAGATACAAAATTTTCATTCATGTATGAGTTGCTCTCTCTCTCTCAAAGATCCATATGATTAAATACAAAGAAACAATGAAATGTATTTAAAATTATGCCAAAGAAATGTTTGTCAATTGACTATTTATTTACTACTTATGCGCTATGTTTTATTACAATATTTTCCTTCTACCTTTTAATGTTAAATCTTAGACCCTTTTGGTACATGCCAGTGTCACCAATATCACCGATATATTGAAAATATTGTGATAAATATCACTACAGAAAGGGAAGAAAGGAAGGAAAGGGAAAGAAGGAAAGGAAAAGAATAAAGGGAAGAAGGATATGTTTCTTTCATTTTTTATTTTCTGTATTTTTATTTATTTTTTAGAATTTTTATTTATTTTTTTATATATTGCCGAGATATTCCCGAGATTTATCAACTTTTGAAAATCGCTTAGAAAAATACCCTCGCCGAGAAATTACCTTTAACGATACATGTGACTATGGTACATGCAACCTATGTCACATGGATACGGATGCAGGAGCCGGTTACAATGTGGTTACAATGTGACTATTTATTTACTACTTATGTGCCATGTTTTATTACAATATTTTCCTTCTACCTTTTAATGTTAAATCTTAAACCCTTTTGGTACATGCCAGTGTCACCGATATATTGAAAATATTGCGATAAATATCACTACAGAAAGGGAAGGGAAGGAAGAAAGGAAGGAAAGAAGGAAAAGAAAAGAAGAAAGGGAAGAAAGGAAAGAAGTAACAGAAGAAAGGAAAGGAAGGAAGGAAGGAAAGAAGTTAAGGAAAATAAGAAAGGAAGGAAAGGAAAAGAATAAAGGGAAGAAGGATATGTTTCTTTCATTTTTTTATTTTCTGTATTTTTATTTATTTTTTAGAATTTTTATTTAATTTTTTATATATTGCCGAGATATTCCCGAGATTTATCAACTTTTGAAAATCGCTTTGAGAAATACCCTTGCCGAGAAATTACCCTTATCGATACATGTGACTATGGTAAATGCAACCTATGTCACATGGATACGGATGCAGGAGCCGGTTACAGTGTGGATATAGTTGGTACAATGCAATAATTTTAAAAAATTAGGACACCTAAATGTATGTGTAAAATAACAATTCTAAGTCACTATAATTTAGAAATAACAAAATGAAACTAAATTGAAATGTAGTGTAATTGATGAAAATTTTTAAAAGAAAAAGAGCTCATGTGAATATGAAATCATCAAAGCAATAGATAAAGTTAATGTTGGCTGTTCATGAAACAGGTTTGATTGTCCATGAAGCATCGTATCATATATGTAAAGTGTCTGAGTGTTGTGTCGTATCGACACGGGATACACATGCTAAGTGAAGTGTTTGTGTGCCCTAGCATGCAACAGATATGTTGTTACGATATCACAATTGTGGTTGTTTTTATTTGCTAATGTTGCATGTTTATTTACATCATTCCCTACATCTTTCAAGGTAATTTTTTGGCTAGGGTTTTTTGGAGATATTTTCAAAAAGTGATTTTCTCGGGAAAAAGATGAGTAGTAGGTTTCGCATTGTTTTTCTTACAAAAATATAAAGAAACCACTAGAAAATCTTTTAAGATATAAAAAAAGATACTTAAAGTATATAAAAAATAGGTTTTTGAATAACTCAGGAATATATAAGGAAAATCCCAAGAAAATATCTTGATATTTTTTATTCTGGCAATATTTTGAAAATAGCGGGAAAATCTCATGAAAATATCAGCTGACCTTGAAATAGTGATAATATCACGATATTTTCAAATATCTTTGACACTGATTTATATCTTGTTTATTCCATATTTAAGTTTATGTAATGTTGCTAGTGTGATTGATCAAATGTGTTGTATTTCAATTTTGTAGTCAACTTTTTAAATGTTGTATGATTGCTCAAATATGTTGTATATGTGATAATGTTGTATTTCTTTTACACTTATTACCTAGAAATGAGTCTAAAGATTTTAATGACACTATTTGTGATAATGTTTGTGATGACAATTCTCATCAAAATGATGATTTGCTTCATCAAAATGATGATTCTCTCAATGAATCCCAAATCCATGTGTATACTCGACGAGAGGGAAATGAACATCAAAATGCTTTCATCATATATTCACAAAACATTTCCTTAGAACACCAAGTTGAAGAATCCCTACCTAGGCGATCTTCTAGGAGTAGTAGACCTCCTCAAAATTTTGTATCATATGATTCCTTTTCCATATATTATAGAACTTGTCTACCGATGATTCATTCCTATCAAGAGCCTTCCAACTTTAAAGAAGCCAAGCAACATCCATGTGGGATTGATGCTATGAGACTTGAATTAGAAGCACTCAACAATGCTAACACTTAGACAATTGTAGGTCACCCCTTAAGAAAAAAGGCTATTGGATGTAGACGGGTTTATAAAGTCAAAACTAGAAGTGATTGGGTCATTAGAAAGATACATAGCTGGGTTAATTGTTAGAAGGTATGCACAAAAATATGCAATTGATTATGAGAATATGTGCTCTGGTTGCTAGGTCGACTAGTGTAAAAACCTTAATAGGTTTAGCATCTATTAAACAATGGCATATCTATCAATTAGACGTCAAAAATATTTTTTAAATGGAAACCTTTGTGAAGAAGTCTGTATGGATCCTCCGCCGAGTCTTGAGATTGAGAAAAGAAAAATTTTAAATTCAATAAAGCTTTTTATGGTCTTAAACAAGACCCAAAAGCTTGGTATGATCGCTTTAGTAAAGTTGTTCTTGATAATGGTTTTACTTCTTTTTATACTCATAAAAAGTGCTTTTTGTTAAGAATGCAGGTAATCACAACTATTTTATTGTTATATGTTACAATGAGAATGATAAAAAGGGCATTGAGTTTATTAAAAATATTCTTAAAAGCAATTTTGATATGTTTGACTTTGGATTTCTAAGGTATTTTTTTAAGGATTGAAGTTCTCCTCGAGGATATGTTCTATCTCAAATGAAGCTTGCATCAAATATTATTGTTAAGTCTAACTTAACTGACGAAAAGAAAGTAGAGACTCCAGAAGTAATCAACGCCAAGATGAGAGTCGACGGTAGAACTCTTTTAGAAGATCTCACTCCTTATCGTCAATTGATTGGATCACTAACATATTGATCAATTACCAGGTCAGATATTGCTCATGTCGTTCATAGTGCAAGTCAAATCCTAAATGCTCCTACTACTATTCATAAGGTTGTCGTCATGCACTTTATCAGATATTTTAAGGAATCCATAATTAAAGGATTATTCTTATCTTCTTCGTCGCCTAAATTAATTGATTATAGTGACTCTAATGGGCTGACCCCAATTGTTTTGGGATGAAGGCGT
This sequence comes from Nuphar pumila, assembly GCF_984573655.1. Classification (NCBI taxonomy): domain Eukaryota; kingdom Viridiplantae; phylum Streptophyta; class Magnoliopsida; order Nymphaeales; family Nymphaeaceae; genus Nuphar; species Nuphar pumila. The sequence continues at coordinate 28,648,823 of NC_143262.1, read as the reverse complement.
AGTTGTTGTTGTTGTTGTATAGTGACTCTAATGGGGGTGGTAACTCCAATGATCGTATTTCTACCACAGGTTATTGTGTTTTTCTTGGAGACGTAAGAAACAACAAAATGTGTTTTTATCTTCCACGAAAGCTGAATATAGGACGATGGCTATAACTACAACTGAACTTGTTTGGTTGAGAAGTCTGCGAGTCATTATCTCTATTCCTTCAGTGTTGCGACAATAAGAGTGTCATCTACGTTGCTAGCAATCACACCTTCATGAACGAATAAAGTACATCGAGATTGGCTGTCATTATGTTCGAGATGAATTTTTACGGGACACCATTCAACTACCATGTATCACTTCGAAGCATCAGATCCCAGATTTTTTTACCAAAGCCCTGCCATCACCTTGTTTCTACTTTCTCCTAAGCAAACTCTCGGTGATCTCACCGTCAGTTTGAGGGAGGGTGCTAATACATATATATATATATATATATATATATATATATATATATATATATATATATTGTAATTCCCACTATAGGCAATTTGGTCTTTTCATCTTTTTGTAAATAAACATGTTCATTAGGGACATTTTTGTATTTTTTATATTTTTTTTCTTTTTGTTTATTAAAAGTGTAAAAGGGGATTCTCTTAAGAGTCGTTGGGGAACTCCCAACGACTCTTTTTGGAGCTCCCCTTGGCCCCTCTTGTTGTGTATATAAAGGAGAGTTCTCCCCTATTTTTCTTAATGCTTTTTCAAACATTTCAATAATTGATTCATTGTTATTTCAAGTTCTCTCTTCTCTCTTGTGTGCTTGGTGTTTGCCCTTCGTGGCATTTTGTATCTTGTCCATTAGAGATATTGTGCTTATGTTATTATGCCTTCTTGTAGTCACTTTGTGACATTGTTTTTTGGCACTTGTATTTCCCTCACTTTTTCACATATGAGAGTGGTTTAATGCTACAACAATATGGAGAATGGCAAAAGCAGAGCAGTAATATACTTAAAAGTAAACCAAAGATATTGTCATATGGTCCATTTTAAAATACCAAGTTTATTTGCTAATATAGGCCTTTTCGGTGAAATAAATTGAGAGAACCAATATAGTCAGCAAAGAAAAAATTTTGACTTAAAAACAGATAAACAATTGCTTTTTGTGTGCATGTCTGGTCAATATATCACAAAAATTCATTGGATTCTTCAATACTAGTGCCCTCCAATCTAACTCAGTGGAGTCATCCCGGATTAAGCCCATGAATTTTCAAAATAAAAAGCCACTTCAATAACTGGAACCAAGGTGTGCAAGATGTGAGATAGTTACAGTAAAAAAAGGATGGATGGGTATCAAACTTCCCACTATGCAATCAAGAGGAGTTATCCAAATGAGTATAAGAACCAATTAGACAATCAGGAGAGCTCCAAAAGAGTAAAATAGCCAATTACTAAAAGTCCTGAAAATATTTTAAGTTATAAGAAACCACTGCATAGCTTTTCCCATCAGAATGTGACAAGCATTTCTCTTTAATCTATATGCTCCTGTATAATTAGCTTTTCTCATCAGCTAGTTTAGCATAAAAAACTATGGTACCTGGACACTCCATTTTGCCCTCCGTACTCATATCAACACGTGTGTCCCCTTGTCGACAAGCATCGACACCTGGACACACTATTTTACCTTCGTAAATACAAGTTTGTATTCAATTTATAATTTATAATTATATTTTCAGTATATAATATTTATTTTAGATATAGCATATATATTTAGATTCTATTCAGTTTATTTTGAATTTATTTTGTATTTATGTAATATTTAATAATATATATACAAATATATATAGTTGTGTCCCCGTACCCACATTTTTTAGAATTGTCTTGTCGGACCCTCTGTACCCGCACCCACACCCAGGTGACAGATCAAATACATTTCTAGAGGATTTCTTATATTGCATACCTGCTACGTGGCTATTCAACCCATCCATTTATCGAAGAAAATAATAATGCAAGTAGCAGATAAAACAAAAAACACGCACACAAGCACACATGATGCACGCACAAAGGCGTGTGTTGCATGCACAGTTTAATTACCAAAATAGATTGATAAATAAATGCTTACCCGGATGAATCATCAAATATATAATCTGTTTTCAAGTCTCTACCTGCAAGAACCATGCAAACAACAAAATCAAAGATAAGAAAACATCTACCATTCAACAGCTATGTTAAATTTAATTCCTTGTATACCTGGTTGGTAAAGAGAAATGTTGTCACTAGGATCAATGGTTTGGGATAGCATGGAATTTTCAGCTGATGATGGCAGTGTGGCAGAATCAGAGACCAAAACATTGCCACCATAAGTAGCATCAGATGTAGCAATGTCATCCTCCTCACCAAACATATCAAATGCGCTACCAGTAGTAGATGCATCATTGGCCAAGTTAGGAACTGAAATGGAGGCCAATCTAGGCCCTGCATCATTTGAAAATATGTCTTCTGCCACATCTGAATCTAGATGACTAGCTCCATCACTTTTAGATGTACCATCCCTTGCACAGGCCATGCGCTCGTATCCTTCTGAAGTGCATACAAACAAAACCTCTTCAGTCTCAGTGGTGTTTTGATGCATTACTCGGAACATTAATGAAACAGACAAGGATGACTTGTTCAAAGCTAGCTCAGAAAATGAACAAAATGGTCGGATGCTCGTTGACCACACACCTTATACAGATAAACAACATTGTGTGTAAAGAACCAAAGAGCCTTCGATCATCAGCAAAAGTCCACCAATAACTAAAGTGGACAAGCACAAAAGTGGTCACTATGGACACACTCACAAATCCCACAAAGGGGATACACAAAGAAGACTCAAATATTTAAAAAATAATGTTTTATTACTCACATGAAATATGCAAGAACCATTACAAGAATGGGAGTTTTCCCCTTTATATATACACTTAAGAAGACTCAAACAGAGTCGTTGGAACGGCTATATTTGTAGCCATTGGACTAGCCCCAACAGCTAGTCAAAACTAGTAAACATTAGGTGGACTAGTAAAAAAAAGAAAAATAAATAAATAAAAATATTTACAAGCCTATTTAAATTATATATATAATACATATATATATACACACGTATACATACAAGGGTATGTATACATATAGATACATACATATATATAGAATATATATACATTATATGTATATACAATTTAACACTCTCCCTCAAACTTACGGTAAAATAACCAAAAGTCTAACACCCTTGATTTTCAAGTCCTGTAATTTTGTGATTATTTTATAAATATAAGATTTTTTTCATGAGTTGAAAATTTATCTGTCCATCTTGGGTTTTGGGTCTTCATCCGGTCGAATTTGGGTTTGGATTGGACATGTTGCGAGTCGAGAGCATAGCTGTCATTTTTGGGTTGCCCATGGGCGTTTTGGGCAAGGGACGTGTGTGGGTATTGTGTGGTCTAATGGGAATGGCATGGTTGAGGTTTTGGGTTGAGCTATGGGTAATTTGGGTATGAAAAAGGTAGTTTGGGGATTTAATTGGGCTGCTAGTGTCCATTTGCATGGACATTTGACAAGGGTGAGGGCCAAGTGGCCCCCACCCCTCTCACTCTCCAAATGTGTCTACCCCCCCCCCCCCTCTTGTGATTTTCTTCTCCCTCCCTCTTGAATTTTTTTTAAGAGGTCAGCGGTACAGTCCCGAGGATCAGCGGTTTTATGGTGATCAAGAGTAATTTTTTCGGCGTCTTTCTCTTTGGGATTTTGCGTTTCCTGGTATGGTTCCTCCCTTCATGATTTGCATAGTTAGTAGACAGTATAAGCATGTTTTTATCTTCTGCTGTAATCTGATTAGTAGTGAACAGCATGTAGAAAATTTCTATTTTTGCCTTGGAAACCTATTTGAATTTTTGTGTAGCATGAATTGCATGGTTAGTAGACGGCATAAGCATGTTTTTATCTTCAGCTGTAATTTGATTAGTAGTGAACAGCATGTAGAAATTTCTATTTTTGCCTTGAAAATCTGTTTGAATTTCTGTGTAGCATGATTTGTTAGTAGACAGAAAAAGCACATTTTTATCGTCACTAGAAATTTGATTAGTACTGAACAGCATGTAGAAAAGTCTTATTTTTGCCTTGGAAACATGTTTGAACCTGTGTAGCATGATTTGTTAGTAGACAGCATGTTTTAATTTTTAGTTCTAAAAATCTGCTTTAGTTGCGATAACTTGAGCTTAAAGTTCTGTTTAGCAAAAATCGGTGTTTTTTAGTTTTGAAAAACCCGATTATAAAATGTTGTCTAATGCCTTGAGCAGCATATGAATTCTGTTTATGTTTTATTTAGCATGTTGTGTTAATTACATGTGCAGAAAATCCTGCAATTTACAATCTCTGTTTAGGAGTCTTAAGTATTGTTTTAAGCATTCTGTATTCCTAGCTGTTATACATGTGTTTTAGGTGTCTTAATATCATGTTTTTTCTTAATTATATCTGCAGGTATTTCCTGCTGCTATACATGTGTTTTGGGTGTCTTAATATCATGCTTTTTCGTAATCCTATGTGCAGAAATTTGCTGCACTCCATTTGGCTGTTTTGTGTGCCTATTAACATACTGTTTTAATTCCCTATGTGCAGAATTTCTCTGCAATTCATTTTGATGTTTTTTTATGTAAGAATGCTTTTATAGCCTTTAAGGTGCAGAATTTTTCTGCACTCATATGGCTGTGTTTTAAGAGATTTAAGCATGTTGTTATAGCCTTTAATGTGCATAATTTTTCTGCACTCATATGGATTTCTGTTTTTGAATGTTCATAAGTATGCTGTTTTAACCCCATGTGAGCAAAAATTTTGTGCAACTCCTTGTGCTGGTTTGAAGTGTATATTAAGCTTATTGTTCTAGTTTAGTTTTTGCAATTCAAGTGCTAATCTTTAAGCATCTACTAGCATGCTATTTTTAACCTGTATGTGCAGAATTTGCTGCACTTCATTGGCTGTTTTAGGGTGCCTATTCGCATGCCTGTTTTAAACTCTTATGTGCAGAGATTTTATGCCCTTCATTGGTTGTTTTTTGTGACATTTAAGCATGCTGTTTTTAAATATCTTGAGCAAAAATTTCTGCAAGTTAATGTTGTTTTTTCGTGCCTTGTAAGCATGATGTGTTAGTGTCCTTGTGCAGAAAATTTTGCAAGTAATTTGGCTGTTTTTAAGTGTCTTATAAGCATGTTAGTTTTAATCAAAGTGTTCTGAAAATCTCTGCAGTCATAATGTTATTCAAGTGTCTTATTAAGCATGATTGATTTTAGTTCCTTGTACAGAAAATTTCTGTACTCATAATTGGCTGTTTAAGTGCCTTACTAAGCATAACTGATGCAGCTACTGAAACGAATAAATAAATAAATAAATAATATATATATATATATATACAATGGATAACAGGCCAATTTTGGTGATGTGGTTCGGAATTTGCCTGTGATGAAAATTGAAATTTTGACTAGCATGTGAGTAGATTCAAGGAAATCCGTATGGCATTACACATGCTGTAAGGGTCTGAAAGACCAATTTTTTCTTGCGAGAAGACATGAGCTCACATAGTGTGAATGTGACTGGTTCAGGGATTTTGAGGGTGTTAACCCTACGTACGAATTGTGGCATGCATATGAATGGCATTAATTAGTTAATAACCAGTTACACTGCTTTTTGTCATGCTATGAAAGATGAGGTGACGTCGTTTGTCAAATGGGAACGACTTGCACCAACCCCGTGGGAAGTAGTTAGGTTTTGTTTATAGCAGAGATGAGCTTCGGGCAGTCTCATCATAGGGTCAATTGTAGGCCTGTCCCCTACCATGGGGCTTAGGGGGCATGGACTCGGATACTCGAGGTGGAGGTGGAGGTGGAGTTGCGATCATATGCCTTAGTAGTGCACTATGTGACCACAGAGAGAGGGATACCTTGACGAAGGATCCTGGACTCTTGTGCAAGTGTCTCGGTGTCCCTCATGGGTTAAAATGAACAATAAAATAGTTGAATGAACACCCCCTATGCAAGCCGAGGGCACCCAAGTTGCCAAGAAGTGGTGCCCTATGGCAGTAATCAGGATCAGAACTTAATGACATGTGTGAGCATGACACGTAATGCAAAAACCACTAAATGAAAAGATTAATTAAAATATTCATGCATTTAGACATTCATTGCATGAGTTATATAGGTTTAGTGCACCTAGGCACCTGAGGGTCGACTCAGTTGAGCTAGGATTGACTCCTTGATATTTATGCTAATGTGCTGAGTACACTGCCTATAGCTAAGGATTGACTCTTCCTGTTTTAAAACTTGGATAGTTGCCAAATGGGCTTTTTAATCGTATTTTGATATGTGACACTAGCTAAGTGATCGTATTGAGGGGTGGAACCATACTGAGACTCGTGCTGTCTCACTTCTTTATTTGAATCTTTTTTTTAATGTGTGCAGTGGTAAGCAGAAGGGTCGTGAAGGACACGAGAAGCTCGGAGACATCGAAGGATGCAAACCTAGGACTACTTTTGTGGGGAATCTTACATTTTTAGAACTATGACGTTTCATTTACGATTTTTGCCAAATCGAGCAAAAGTCTTGTTTCGTAGTCATTTTCTAGGACCAACGCTTTGGGAAAAGGTTTTCAAAGCAAAAAGACCTTTGTTGTGCCTTAAAAAATTTGAGAAAAAGTTTAGGCAGAGAAATTCGGGCGAGAATTATATTATATTATATTATAAATTTTTCAGGTGTGAAAGAAAGTTGGAGAAGAAGGAAATGAAATCTAAGAGCGGAGAGAGGTTTGGTGAAGAAGTCTGTTAATTGCTACTCTGATGTGACATAAGGCAAATCAATGAAGCCTTAAAGATATTCCTCTCGTACATAATGGCAATCCATCTCGATGTATTTGGTTTTCTTGTGAAATGTGTAGTTGTTGCCAATGTAGATAGCACTCTTATTGTCACAACACATCTTTGAAGTTCCTTGAATTTTGATTCTCATTTTAGTTAGCTATGTCACAGGGACTCTTTATAAGGGTCGTCGCACCCGCATCGACACGACGCAGGTGTGGGTGTGGCACCCAATGCAGCAATAATAAAAAAATTGTTGCACCAGGTGCAGTCAACTCTCACCCATGGTTATATTTTGGTCCTTTTTTTTGGAAAGGGGGGGGAGGGTTTGATGGGGGATTTAGGGCACAATCGCACCACCCACCCCTTGACCCCTCCTCCCCTCCCCAACTCCTCTTCCAGTAGTGACAACGACGGGGATTACAACGGGACACCTCCTCTTCCGACGACAGCGACGAAGCAAGGTATGTCTCTCTCTTTTTCTTATTTTTCTTTCTCCTCTCTTTCTTCTTCTTCCTTCTCCTTCTTCTTCTTTCTTCTCCTCCTCCTCCTCCCCCTCCCATCGTTGGAGCAAGGGATTATTGTTGGGATCACCTCCCCAATTTGGGGCAATATAAGCAAGTCTGATGCAGATGAAGGAGACATAAACATGTCTCTAAAAATAGAATTTTTAAGATATCTAATAATATGCAAAACAACCCCCAAATATATAGATGTGAGAGCATGCTAAAATTGACTGGTTGTGTGAAGGGCATGTGCTATGTCTGATCTAGTACTCTGACAAATAAGAGAGAGTTCAGATAAGTAGTCGATAAGGTGTTGGGTCGTTAAAAGACTCCCCATCATCAATTTTCATTTTGACATTTGTAATTTCGGGATTACCAATTCTCTTATCATCGGTAATTTCAAACCTAAGAATAATATCAAAAGCAAATTTAGACTGAGATAATAGATATCCTTTAGGGGAATATGCAACTTCTATTCATAGAAAGTACCTTAGAAAATCTAAATCAATCATTTTAAAATTAATTTTAAGAATTTTTTTAATATTTTCAACTCCCTATTTGTCTCCTCCAATGATAATCATGTTGTCAAGGTAGATGAGCAAAATGACTATACTTGCATCAATTCCTTAACAAATAGAGCAATGTCAATCAAACAAGATCTAAAACCAATATCAAGCATAACTCTCCTAAATCTATCATACCAAGTTTAAGGCGCTTGTATCAAAAAACCATACAATGCCTTTTGTAGGAAAAGAGTCTTCCCTTGATGAATGTTGATACTTGATGGTGCCTCCATATACACTTCTTCCATAAGATTTTCATTGAGAAAAATATTTTTAACATCGATTTGATATATGCACCAATTTTTAAGTGAACAATTGCAATAAGGGTTCTAACAGTGGTCATGCGAGCAACAAGAGCAAAAGTTTTTTTATAATCTATGCCATATTCTTGTGAATATCCTTTGGTAACTAGTCTAGCTTTATATTTCTCAAGGGTCCCATCACTCTTAGTTTTTATTTTGTAAACCCACCTACAACCTATGAGTTTATTTCCTTGTGGAAGGTTTTGAAGAGTCTAAGTTTGAGTCCTTTTTAATGCTTCTAATTCTACTTTCATGGCTTTAATACATTCAAAATTTTCTTTGGATTGAACATAAGATAAAGGTTCTCCATAAGAATGAATCAAGGTTATACATGCTTGGTATTTTGAAAAAAAGGAGTCATAGAATACAAATTTTGATAGAGGTTTTAATATTCTAGGTGATCTCATAGTTTGTCGTTCATCTTCACTTTCAAAGTTAGAAAATTTTTCAAATGCACGTGGAGGTTTTTGGTGCCTCGTCTAGAGTATTGCATACAAGTTTGATTATCATGGGATAGTTTTTCAAGAGTTGCTATATCTCTTGATTCATTAACATTCTCAAGATCATACTCACATTCACAATCATAATCTTGTTTTGAAACAGGATGAGGCAAAAAATAATATTCGGTTACTTTCTTAGATTGTTTCCTATCAAAGAAATTTTCCTTTTACAAAAAAATCACATTTCTTGAAATATATAATTTTTCATTTTTAGAATCATAGCACTTGTTAAGAATATTTTGTGTACATACAATCCAAAACTGACTAATTAATTAGGTTAGCCTCATATCTAATTCGAGCTACCGGACCTGGTTCCTTGAAAGACCAATGCTAGCCAAATCTAACTAATTAACCAGGTCAACTGCATATCCAATATGAGCTATTACACCTGATTCATTGAGACCAAGGCTTTTCAGATTTTCCTACTTGTAACCCAACCCAAGGCTGGATATAGATTGCCATACATATCACTCGTGTACATGCAACTAGCCATTTACCCTGATCCAAAAACGGGTCAACAATGATGGTTGAGAGACCTTAACATCTGCCAAACCATGTCTCTCCCCCACACGTGCCTTCTCTCTACCTCCCACACATACACACTCTCTCTCTCTTTACATAGTAACTGCAACTCCACAAGGTGGCGTGCAGGAGCAGGTAGATGACAACAGAGGCATCACACTGCCACCCATTCCCCCTTGGTATTATTGTAAATAGTTATTAGATATGGAATTATGGATCATAAATTTTTATCTGATCCAAACCTTAACATCTGCCAAACAAAGTCTCTCCCCCCACATGGGACCACTCTCCACCTCCCACACACCCTCTCTCTTACACATGTCAGTGCAATCAAAATAACTGCAACTCTAAAATGTGATACATGTGCAGGAGTCGATAGACATGGATACGGATCCTGCCAAACAAAGTCTCTCCCCCCACATGTGCCCACTCTCCACCTCCCACGCACCCCCTCTTCCACGTGTCCCTGCAATCAAAGTAACTGCAACTCTAAAACATGATACATGTGCAGGAATCGGTAGACATGGATACGGATCCTGAATTTTTATCTGATCCAAACCATATATATAGGAAAAGTGGTAGCTGCCTACCACTTTTCTGGCTTACTGGGAGCAAACAGGTGTTTTCGGGTTGTTTTTCACAAATCTGACATGGCAGATGTGTTCGGCATGGTCGATTTGCTAGGAATCAACACTTGGATTATGTTTTTACTGATGAAAAAACATTATTTTTAGGCCTTGAATATTCATGTAATTTTTTTACCGATGATTTTAAATCTTATAAAAAACTACCTGCATGTTGGATTCAAACAATTAAAGAGTTGTATCCTATAAAATCAAGCATGTAGAACCATAGTCACCTGTATCGTTTAAGGTAATTTCTTGGCAAGGGTATTGCTCGGAGAGATTTTCAAAAGTTGATAAATCTAGGGAATATCTCAGGAGTTTAAAAAATTGAAAAAAATATAAATAACAAAAAAGCTAAGAAAATAATAAGTTTTGCATTCAAAAATATACAGAAACATGTTTTAAAGGTTTTAAAATATAAAAGAAACAAAAACATAGGAAATGCAAACTTATAATAAAAAAATAGTTTTTCCCAAAAATATTGCAATATTAATACGATAATATCGCGATATTTTGTCTTTGGCGATATTTTGAAAATAAATCGGCTACCTTGAAATAGCCAATAATATCGTGATATTTTCAATATATCAGCAATATCGGTGACAGTATGTAGAACACATCTGTACGGTCAGATTTAAGGAAAACATGGAAAAGGTCCTTCAAAAGCCCAGTAGGCTGGCGGTAGGGTCAGGCTGGCTGGCTAATGGACCGGGCTGACCCAGTCAAAGCCCTGTCTGTCAATTGACGAGCCAGGCCAAAAGCCCGGTTCAAGCCCAGCCCAATGGAAACCCCCGACCCACGGTCCGCCCATCGGCTTAATTGGGTCAGGTCGGGCCGGGCCAAGCCATATATATATATACTTGTTTTTTATGGACAATCATAATATATATACATATATATGTAAACACACACACACAGACACACACACATATAGCCATACCCGTGTACCCATGCATTTAGTAATCCCCATGTCATACCCTCCTTCCCTGCACCTGCACTCGCACCCATAGATGTACCTATGTGGCATAGCCTTTAGCATATATATTCTCTTACTGATACTATGATACAGAGGTTATCTTCCTACAAACAGTAATGTAGAAGTCAGGATTGTTTAAATGCTGGTGGAAAACTATTCTGCAGCATGTCATAACTGTGATGTAATTAAATACCTCACGTTCTAGTCTCATACTACTATCTTTTTGGTATTTTGAAACATACTTGAAAGAAAATATGCTAAAAATACTGACCTGCCTCTCGAATAAAAGTTTCCTTCTCATCATGATAAACATCTGCAAAGAAAATGAATGCCAAAATTTAAGGGTATAATCAAGGGGGAAGCTATAAATTTATGTTACAAAAAAATCACACAAAGCATAAGTAATTACCAAGGCTGCCAGACCAGGAAGTGGAAGAGGAAGTGAGAAGCGATGCATTTTAAAATGTATAGGAAGCCGGATGCGAGGAATAAAAAAAGAAATATAAGAATTGAATGGGAATCAAAATGAAACACAAATAAAAACTAAAATAAAAGTGACTTGTTGAATTTCATGATTTTTTAGTGTAAGAATTAAATTTTTAACAAAATCTAAAAATGATGACTACCAATTTAGAGAAAGCACATGGAAGTGAGTGACAAGATTGAGAAAACACATAAAAAACATGAAAATTTGAGTAAGAGAACATATAAGAAGAATAGATGAAGCATGTGGAAAGCATAGGAGAAGTGTGGGGGAATCGAGGTTCTCATCAAGTTTCAAAAGCTAGGAGTATCGCGCTTTCGAAGCGAGTTTCAGGGAAGTGAGCTTCCCAACTATCTAAGAAGCTTCCAGTAACTCTGGTAATTAAAATACCAAGGCAATGATAGAAAGTTTGACTGCTATACAAGATCAAAAGTAGAGAGCTGAATATAAGTCACCCATGCTCACTTCAATAGAAAAGGGAACTATCATTCACATTCAACATCTAAAGGGTAGAGAAGACTGCCATTTTAAAGCGAAGATGGATCGTGAATAGTATGATTTATGCCTAGGACTGAAGTAGAAGTCAAAATACTCAACTGTATTCACCACTCTCCATCAGTTTCATGGAATCCTCAGTTAGCTGGTCAAACAAATTCTTTGTTTCTACTGACATTTTTCCTCGTTTGCTCTTATCACCTGAAGTTCCTTTAAACCTCCTTAAAGCTTGCAAAACCTGAAATTTACATATAATAGATAAATAAATAAATAAACAAATTACAACCTCAGTTACTCAAAATAAGCACACATAGGGCAATGTACTTCACAACAAACAGCTAGCTTAGTTGGAATATATCCAGTTAAAGAATACCCTATGAAATAAGAAAATGATATGAAAGATGATAGCCTCTATTTGGAAGATGCAGTGACAGCTACTGGAAGACGAATTGGCTCAGCTTCATTATGCTGATCTAAGTAACAGGGACTAGGCAAAGCAGGTGCCGCACCCGCGTTGGCGCAACGCGGGTGCGCGTGGGCGTGCAGGTGCGGCACCGGGTGCGTCAACACGACCCTAGGTGCGGTCAACGCACCCAAGGTCGTTTTCGTCCACATTTTGGACGTTTAAAAAAATGATGAAAAAGAGTGATTAGGGCAAAAAAAAATTTGCCCAAATCACTCCTCTCCTCTCCCGCGCAGCTCAGCTCGAGCCCTCTCCTCCCGACGCCACCTCCTAAGCTCCTCCTCTCCCTCATCGCAGGTACGTCCCTCTCGCTCTCTGCTTGTATCGGCATGGGAGGGGCCGAGCCCACCCCCCCCCCCACCCCCATGCGCCCTCTCTTTCTCTTGTTGGGTCGGCAGGGGAGGGGCCGAGCCCCCCCTGCACCCTCTCGCTCTAAAGGTGGTTCGGTAGGAGAGGGGTCGAGCGACCCCCAACTCCCTCTGATTTCGGCAAGGGAGGTGTCGAGCCCCCCCTGCTCCCTCTGATTTCGGCAGGGGAGGGGCCGAGCCCCCCCCCCCCTCCTCGCTCTCTTGTTGGGTCGGCAAGGAAGGGGTTTTCGGCAGGGGAGGGGATCGAGCCCCCGTCACTGCTCCCTGTTTTTGGCAGGGGAGGGGCAGATCCCCCCTCCTTGGTGATTTTATATCAAGATAATATCAGTCTGTATAATTGATTTAAAATTTTGAATATATTTTTTTGTATTTTCAGAATAAAGGGAAAGGACTTGCGTCATCTTCATCCCAACATGTGAGTTCTGTTGTTAGTTTTGCTAATAGTTGTAATGGGATTGATGATGTGGGGCCACTATGGGTACATATAGATAAACTTGCAAAAACTGGAAAAGAAGGTGATGGAAACAAGAGATTTCGATGCAAGCTCTGCGAAAGAGATTTTGTTGGGTCTTACATAAGAGTGAAGGCTCATTTGTTGAAGATACCAGGACATGGCATTTCAGCTTGCTGAAAAGTTGATGAGGCAATGCGAAGACAATACAAGAAAATACAAGAAGAATATGAGAAGAGAAAGGCAATGGCCGATTCTTATGCAGTTAATGTGTCATTTGCAAGCCACCAAGAAGATGCTAAAAAAAAAAGAAAAGTCAATGTAGGAGGTAGAGGAATGATACAAGCATCATTCAATACATATGGAAGAGAAGAATTGGATAGAAAAGTTGGTACAGAATGTTGGGCTGCCAAGAGACATCATATTCAAAAAATGAGTGTAGCTGAGATGCGTATGCTGAGATGGATGTGTGGAAATACAATAAAAGATAAGATTCAGAACGAGGAGATACGTAAGAAGGTAGGTGTTGCACCCATTGAAAATAAGATGAGAGAGAATCGTTTACGGTGGTTTGGACATATTCGGCGAAGGCCTAATGATGCACCAGTTAGAAGGATGGAGAAATGGGAAAATATATTAGTTAAAAGAGGTCGATGTAGGCCTAGGAAGACATGGATGGAGGTGATAGGAAAGATATGAATGCTTTGAACCTCACCGAGGACATGGCATTGGATAGAAATGATTGGAGGAGAAGGATTCATGTGGAAGACCCAGAATGATTTTCTTTTTTTGTTCATATCGCCGACCCCAATTGTTTTGGGATGAAGGCGTAGTTGTTGTTGTTGTTGTTGTCACTCCTATTTAATGCGGCTAGAAATCCTAATTGGAAGGATTTAGTAACATCCTTGGTAAATTGTAATTTGAGTGATTATGTGCCTCCAAGTTCAAAAAAAATATGAACCACACTTCTTGCAGAAGAGAGGGCAAATGTGGAGAGGCTGCTGGAGATTAAAAAATATTCATGGGAGCAAAATGAAGTTTCTATTGTGTCTGATGGATGGACAGATATTTAAAGGCGTCCATTAATCAATTTTATTGCTTGTTCACTTAGTGGCCCAATATTCTTGAAAGCAGTTGACACATCTGACAAATATAAAAATGCAGAGTATTTGAAGGGATTGTTTATAGAAGTGATAAAAGAAGTGGGTGATCAGAAAGTGGTACAAATCATTACAGACAACGCTCCAGTTTGTAAAAATGCAGCGTTGAGTTTGAAGAGTGAGTACCCTCATATTTTTTGGACTCCCTGTGTAGCACACAGCTTAAATCTAGCCCTAAAGAGCAGTTGCAACCCCAAAAAAGAAGAAAAATCACAAGCATATGCTTTATGTTAATGGATTGATGATTTAGAAAGAAATGCCAAAAGCATTAGAAATTTTGTTGTTAACCACCATTGTGCTAATGTTATATTTAATAGGCATTCTGACTTGAAATTGTTGAAGGTCGTTGAAACACGTTTTGCGCCCATCATTGTGATGGTGAAGAGGATTAAAAGAGTAAAGAATGTTTTAATTAACATGGTGACTAATGAAAATCGGGCATTCTATCATGTTGATGATGATATCAAGGCTCAAGAAATTAAAAAATTCATTCTTGATGATGAGTTTTGGGACAGAGTGGTATACTTCCTTCAATTTATGCAACCTATTTGGGAAATGTTAAGAGAAGTTGATAAGGATGAGTCCATGCTTCACAGAGTTTATGAAATGTGGGATAATATGATTGAAAAAATACAAGCTATAGTTTTCAAGCATGAAGAAAAAAATCCTGCATTGGATGATTCAGATTTTTTTAATCATATTCATTCAATTTTAGTCAAAAGATGGGATAAGAGCAACACTCATTTGCATTGTATGGCACATTCTCTTAATCCAAAATATTATGCAAATAAGTGGCGGGCAGGTGGTATTGGTCGTGTCCCTCCAAATGTAGACCTAGAGCTATCAAGACATAGAAATATGTGTATGACAAGACTTTTTCCAGAAGCATATCTTCTACATCAAGTCACACAAGAGTTTGAAAATTTTTCATCTTCGAGATTATAGGGACCAGCATTATTCGCGAGAGAAGAAGATAGTATAGATCCTATCACATGGTGATCAACATTTGGATCAGAAACACCTCTTCTCCAACGTCTTGCATTAAGATTGTTATCACAGTCTGCTAGTTCATCTTGTTGTGGAAGAAATTGGAGCACATATTCTCAAATCCACAACATGAAGAGAAACAAACTCACCAGCAAGCGTGCAGAGGATTTAGTATATGTTCATTCAAATCTTCGATTACTTTCTCAAACCAATGATGAATACAGGTACTAATTTGCTCTCTTAGTTATTTGATTATTTCTTAGTTTTTCATTTAAATATACTTGTATTATATTTAACATTTTCAAATTGGGTTTGTAACGCAGACAAGAAACATCCAAATTTTGGGATGTAAACCAGAAGAGTGTAACTTCGAGGGAGAGCATGATTTCAACATAACAAACATGGATTTAGCTGAGCCCAGTATTCCTTCTAATGGTGCATTTGATGATGAAGAAGAAAATTAACATCCATTACTTCATCAGGATATACTTTGATATGTAATTTAGTTCTTTTATGCTTTACTTATTTTATTGATATTTAGGTTGATTTATGTAATTACTTTACTTATTTGATTGATAATTTGATATTTAGGTTGATATAGTGCATGCATGATGAATGATATTATGTCAATGTTAATTGTTAAATGTTAAACTGTTAAAACTTCAAAATTATATATATATATATATATATTTTTTTTTTTTACATTTTTGCCCCTACCACACCCCCGCACCCGGGTTTTTTTGGAAGTGTCGCATCCCCGCACCCGCACCCATGTGACATAGATGTTGATGCATATTGTATTATATGCAGCAGGTGGTCCTCTTATCACACTTGAACCCTATGTTAATAGCGTAGAGCCATTGCTGCCTATGGGCGCTGTAGATCCAATCACCCATTTATTTTATCGCATCACTTGCATTGTCAGGTAAATTTATACATAATTTTTAGGTGAAATTTCCTAAGCTTCACTTTTTGACTTTATTTAACATTTATATGTAATTTTAGAAAACCTCAAAAATTAGTTGGTTTCTCAATCGTCGCCAACCAAGCAAACCTGCATCAATGAATTGCATCCGGAATGATTGCATGGAGTTTAACAACATGATACACTCCAAAATTTCCCAAGTAACCCCCAACTATGACACCATTCCATATTCCAAATTCAGCTTATCCTTAGTCTTCTAGTTGGCCATTAGTCAGCAGAAACTGCAGAAGAAACCCCGTAACCAGACCACCAGAGCCACCAAAAGAACACAAAAGTATGTGTGTGTGCACGCACGTACTTCAAGTCACAATTGCTTCCAAAGGCTACCAGTAACTGCTTGGTCAACATCAGGAGAAGCAAATGGACACAAATAACTTGCATCATCACTACTCACTAGCTATATTTCCAAATAGCATGCATGTACTTCAAAAGTCATCATACTAAAGATTCTTCCCATATCCATCACAACTAGCAATATTTCCAAATATTGGTCCACATTATCCATTTGGAAACTCCATCAATTTGTTCAAATTATGCTTCCATTAGTTTGCTTAGGTAAGAAGTCACTCATTCAATAGAAATTAATATAGAAACTTGTACACTCATACTATCGTGTGGTACGTATAAATAATGCATCCCATGTATGAGTGGGGCATGGTCCAAGAATTTTAGGGCAAAACAAAACCTATAATGTGAATCCTTGTTACCATTCTGACATCATCACTTTTAAGCAAGAAAATTAGAAATAAACTGAGGGGAGTGAAAAGCATTATAAAAATTAGAGAAGAGTGAAAAGAATACATAAAATAAACCACTGCAGTTTCATAAATAAAGGCAACATTATCTTCATAAATCTATGCAGAAAAGAAAGAGAATAAAAAAAGAGATGCTTGCAAGCATCCAGATGCCACCATAGATTCCCAAGTAAAAAAACAGGTTGAAGTATCTTTACCATCCAAATACTGCAACTAGTCAACCAAGATTTTCTATACCGAGAACTCATCACCCTCACAACCTATGTCACATGGGTGCGGGTGCGGGTGCGGGTGCGGGTGCGGGTGCGGGTGCGGGTGCGGGTGCGGGTGCGGGTGCGGGGATTCGGCACTTCCAAAAAACCCGGGTCCGGGGGGTGCGGCAGGGGCAAAATGTAAAAAAAAAAATTATATATATGTATATATATCATGTATAGTCTATATGTATGAATGTATGGTAGCTGTTAAGGTCCATGACATTTATGCCCAACTTACTTTTTACCATTTTTTTATCTTATATGGTTGTCCCCAAAGATGAAAGTGATGAGTTGTGGAGCCTGATTAATTGTTTTTGTCCTTGCAGGAAGGGGGGTCCGGGGGTTCCCCCCGGGCGGGGGTCAGGGGGGCCGCCCCTGGCGGGGGGTTATAGGGGGCAGCGCCCCCCCCAAAGAAATTTTTTTAAATTCCACAGGCCATTTCATAGGGCAAAAAAAAAAATTTTTTAAAATCCAAAAAAAATGGACAAAAATGACCCTGGGTGCCAACGCACCTAGGGTCGGGTTGACCGCAACCGGTGCGACACCCCCACCCGCACCCGCGTTGAGTCGCGTCGACGCGGGTGCGGCACCCTGCTAGCCGAATCCATGTGACATAGCTCACAACTTGCATCATTTCTTTGTCCAAGGCTATATCAAGTCTCCAATTGGGATATATGAAATCTAACACATGGTCAACACTAATAGGTCTATTAGCCAAGATTTTCTATATCGAGAACCAATCACCCTCATAACTTGCATAATTTCTTTGTCCCAGGCTACATTAAGTCTCCAAATAGGATATATGAAATCTACCGCAAGGACAACATGCATAGCTGTAATTATAATCCTAGGTTATGCATTTTCTGGTAGAACCTCACAAGCAGACATCAAATAGCTTAACCTCAAAGCATCCTTCACGGAAAAAATCTGCCACAAGTCGACATCCATAGCAGGAATAAGACAAGCTGATAATTTCACATCTTTCCTCTCTTTTCTGTTCTGCTCATAGGGGTCCAGACCCGTACTAAGGGGGACAGACTCACAGAGATCATCATAGCATCCAATGAGTCTTTCATCAAAAAACCAAGATTATGCTAACCTAGTATATAATCCACTCATTTAAGTAATATAGGTGCATACCAATGCAAAAGACAGCTGCATGTTTACTTTTTGAAAACTCTCTTACACAATTTGTTTCTTATTGTATTTAATAGAAAGACAAAGCAAGCATGGGAAATTGCAAGTTATCTAGGGTCCAACCAAATAAAATTTATCCCATTCTGCCCAAGTTGTCTGCAGCTTTCCAACAAGAAAACATTTTACAAACCATTCCGATTTCCCTATCTGCTAATGTCTCACATTCCAACTAAACAAACTCCCTCCACAACCACACCACCACCCCCTCCCCCTCCCCCTCCCCCTCCCCCTCCCCCTTCCCCTCCCCCGCCTAAAAAAGGACCCAAAGAGCAATCCTTCACCACAACTCTCTTTCAAGATAATCCTAGGCAAGGTAACATAGGCCCCATAAAACAGAAACAATATAAAGGTTTAACTCAATCAATCTGGTAAGCTAATTGGAGCAAAGAATCTTTGGGTGCATCCAGTGTTATTAAAAGCACGCCTCAAGGCGCAAAAAGCACACCTCGCCTCAAGGCTTTGTGCCTTGAGGCGCAGGCATAAGGCGCAAAAGCCCTTAGGCGCACGCCGCATACGCCTTGAGGCGTAGTCCTCAGGGCGAGGCGCGCCTCAAGGTGAAGCGTACACGCAAAGTTTGTTTTTTTTTTCTTCTGTGTAATTCTTTGTTAGGTATCCGCACACACCAAAATGTGTTTTCATTAGTCCAGTGACTCCAGTTGGTAGAAGCCTTAAGTACTTTATGTGAAGGGATGTGGTCCTTAGCGACTCAGATCCGCTGCATGGACCATTGTTGATGACAGCAACAAGCAACCTGCTTACTATTCAGAAAATGACAAGAATAAAAAAAGTTATCATGATCATCCCTTTGCAAGCAGTTCAATTGGGACTTGCAAATCTATCATCATCTAAACATATTAACTCCTGATCTACATCCTTAACAAGGCCTAAGAGAGAAAGAAACAGCCAAATCTGATACGATTTGAAAATGCACTAACAATATAAACAATAATACAAATAAAATAAAAATATTAAAATATTATTTACTTCTACTATACTGGATTTTTGCATGTACCCTCTTATTAATCTTGTCTAGGGGTGTCAACGGATCAGGTTTGGTTCGGACCCAGGATGAACCAGACTTGGACCAAATTTTCGGGTATGGCATCGGGTCCGGACAGGTCTAATCGGTCCACCATAAGAAAAACCATACCCAGACCCCATAAGAACTACATGAACCAAACCAGGTAAATGTTAGGAAAACCGCGAGCAAGAAACAACCGAGACCCCAGAGAGAAAAAATTGTTTTGGGGGGCGCTGCCCCCCAGAGAACACCCCCCCCCCCGCCGGGGGGAGCCCCCGGACCCCCCTTCCTGTAAGGGCAAAAACTCTGAATCAAGCTCCACAACTCATCCGTAAAACCATATTTTCTATCATTTTTACATTGAAAAATTATGGGCCTTAATTAGAACTCGGGTCGGGTCCGGGTATGGTATAAAATTTCACAAAAAAATTTGAGGCTTACGCCTCGCCTCAGATTTTGGTGGAGCGCCTCGCTACGCCTCAATGCTTTTCACAACACTGGGTGCATCACATGAAATGCTAATAAAAGATGGAGAAAATGTAAACTAAAAGGAGAAGGTATACTGTATAAGATAAATTCTGGAACAAGGAATAATGTTTATATGCATATTACAAAATTCTACACATAAATTTACCGTTTCCCCTGGCTGAAGCAAATCGGATATGCGCCTCTTAATCATTCCAATTTCTGCAGAAGTGAGATCATGGAAATCATTTGCCTTATTCTGAGATTCATTGAAGCTTTTATCTATAGGCCTCACACTGACACCAACACTATCCATCCACGCATCCTTGAGAAACACGATATTGTATTAAAACGGAGAGCAAACAACATTCTGCCTGCATAAGGTTTTAAAGTTACATACCTTGATTTCATTTTTATCATCACGGTATTCAACATAATTTCCATCAGAATCAAAATACCCTTCTTCTCTCTCTTTCTTTAGATTGAAAGGTTCAATGGGAATTCCCTCATCATCAAAGTTATCGTCATCCTGCACAGAGACAGCGGTCAGAAACATCAGTTTCTTTTTTTATAGGACAACTGAGTGCAGTTGTTGAAGAGTGAAAAGCCACTAAATGGAAAGCGTTGCCAAAACAGAAAAGTGAAACTCCATGCAGATTGAGAAAATGTTCACAAAAATATATCCATGTATAGTCTTTTCTTTTGTACTGGAGATTTTTGTCAAATATAGGTGGAATGAAAAGGTGGAGGAAGAATGAAACACCAATTGTACAAAAGTATACCAAAAATAAGCAATTAGATACCAATGGCCAAGCATTCAATGCATAGATACTGCAATTCGAATCCAAGAAATGACTCTAAACCCAAAAACTGACAAGTACAATAACATTTAGGCCCAACTATCCTTGTCCACACAAAGTTGACACTATGTTGGCGCAGTCAATGCATTGTCCATCATAATACCATTCGCGACAGCTATCATTTTGCTTCTCTAGCAACCCAAGTTAGCCGTCATAAGAACAAAAAAACAACTAAAAAAGACTAGAACATTCCAATGCATTACATATTAATCCTATAATAGGTTAGGACATGGAAACTCTCCAAATTCAGAATTGATAAAACGCAAATGGTCACGCATGTCCAACAGGAAGAAGAAGAAGAAGAATAAAGAAAGAAAGGAAGCAGAATGTTTCTAAGTCTAGAGTTTCTCTGAAGACCTCATAGTCCAGTTCCGCGGATGTAATGTCCCCCAAAGCCCCCTCGCTCTGACCACTAAAGCGCTCTGCATTCCGGCGAACAGCCCGCTCCTTCGCAGCGACTCGGGGGTCCGTCGATCTCACCGGACAGTCACCATCTCCGGCGTCATCTTCGAACGCGGGCTCCACCCCCTGCTTCGCCTTCTTCCCCTTCGGGAACTTCACCTCCCTCTGCCTGCGGATGGTTTCATCCACCGACGCCGAAAAGAAACAAGTCACCAGCCAACAATCAGAAAAAAACCCCAGAAATCACAGAGTGGAAGCCAAATCCAAGGAAGAAAAGAAGAGAACTCGAGGGCTAAGATGAGAACCCTAGAGAGGGGAGCTAGGATTAGGGTTTTACGAAGGACGAACCTGGGGCGCTTGTTGGGCTCGAGGTCTGAGATGAGGTCCTCCGCGAAGCGTCGCTTGAGGTTAGGGAGCGGTGAGGGCTCTCCTTCTTCAGCCATTTTAGAGAGAGAGAGAGAGAGAGAGTAAAGATTTTCAGATATTTATCGGACAAGGGTTGTCTGCGCTCAGTTTGTGGGACCCAGTTCAGTTGAGTTTGAGCCAGGCTCCAGCCTAGTCATCGTAGGTCTAGTCTGGGTTCGTGCTGTCCGTAGACAGAAGTGGCACCTGCCCTGCCACTTGGGTTATTCAAGCCAGGCCACAAAACCAAACTGACTTTGGAAGGAAGGAAAGTGGATCTGGAACTTTTCAGGAAAAAGGACCCGTATTTTGGAGGTAAATTTACACTCAATAAACATAATGTTAGACCTACCAGCAATCATATTGAACTGAGAATTTTTATCACATTATAATGGAAGTGATTAGGATCATCCATCGGTTCTTTTACACATTTTCACATGACATTTCATTTACTCCAAATTCACCTCTTCCTTTTCCACCTCCAAAATGAGAGCGACTGATTGAGTTAAATATTGGTGGATAGTGTGGATAGATCAATTTTTGATCCCTACATACATCATCAAGTTGTTTTGTAAGCAAAATAAGCAAAACTCAACACATTAGATCATGTATTTATGTAGCTAAATTTGTGAAAGTTATAATAGTTTTGTAGTTCTCTGTAACCTATGCTTGGTAGCAGGCAGGCATAGCACGTGCTTCACGAAGCTTATTAAGATGATACGATGAGTCATAATAGTGGCACTCTTCATAAAGTTCTAGTATTCTTGTCACTGTCTCCTTTTTGAAGCTCTTGCAAATGTTCTCGATTTTGAATAAGTTGTTTGGCTTTTCGGAACAATCGCATCCAGAGGTCTTTATCATTAAATTGTTGTTCTTAAAATAATCAAGAACATTTTCTCTATGAGACTCTAGTAGCATTTGGGAGTAGAGTTCTCAATAGATTGGGACATATCTGAATTCAATACTTCTGCACAAATGTTTGCAAAGAAGAATAAAAAATACATCTAATTGTTTACAATGCTTATACTTTTACACCCGCAACCTTTCAAGCCATAATGAACGACGTCTTCAAAACTATGATTCTGAAGCTTATGTTTGTTTTCTTTGATGACATATTGACGTGTAATCATTCTTGGAACGCATATTTGCAATGTGTACAAGTTATGTTGAGTATCTTATTTAAGTACCACTTGTGTGCCAAGATGTCCAAGTGCCTTTTTGAACAAGAGCAAGTGAGATACCTTGGCCATATTATTATCGACCAAAGAATTTGAGCCGATCTGGACAAAATTGATGTTATGAAAGTGTAGTGCACGCGACAAATCGTGATGATACTTAGAGGATTTTTGAGGTTGATCGGGTATTACTGGAGATTTGTAAGAGACTATGGTGCTATTTTTCAGCCTTTTACCTCCCTCTTAAAGAAGGATAGCTTTGTCTGGACCTACAAAGTCACTGATGCATTCGAGAGGCTGAAGGAAGCTATATATCAAGCTCTCGTTCTTGCTTTACCAGATTTGTTTAAGATATTCGTGGTGGAGACAGTTGCATGTGATAGTGGGGTTGGTGTTATCCTTTCTCAAGAAAGATATCCTATTGCATTCATGAGCAAGGCCTTGCCCAACTGGAGTCATAGCTTGTCTACCAGCAATAAGAAAATGCTAGCAATGGTTCTTACAGGAAATGCTAGCAATGGTTCTTGCGGTGGAGAAATGACGACCTACCTCCTTGGGCGTTAGTTCATCATGTAGATCAACCACCAAAGCCTCAAATATCTATTGAGCAGAGAATTTGCACAATTAGCCAGCAAAGATGGGTTGTGAAGCTCATGAAATATGACTTCGAGAACCAATAGAAGAAAGGCATGGAGAATAAAGCGGCTGATGTACTTTCTCAATGATTTGAAGATGTACTGATTTTGTACATATTTGCCATTATTTGAATGTAATGTATGGAGTAAGGCATGTAATGCCTAAAGGGGTTATAGTGGAATCCAAAAAGTAGTGTGTGAGTTAGGTAAGAACCTGAAAAGTCACCCTAACCACATAGTTAAAGGTAGGGTCATGTTCTATAGAGGACATATATACTTGTTGTCGGAGAGCGGTGTGATTCAAAATCTTTTGCATGAGGTGCATGACACCTTCACTGGTAGACATGTTCAAGACATACCAGAGGTTGAAAGCTCTCTTTTATTGGCTAAGCAAGAAGGGTTGTGTCTAAGAGTATGTGCACCAATGTATGGTATGTCAAGTCAACAAGTACAAGATGATGAAACCACTTGGGTTCCTATGACCTTTGTCGATCTTTGAGCGAGCATGGCAAAATATATCATGGACTTTGCGATGGGCAAAGTTGAATTATAGCAGCACCCATTACCCTTAAATGGATGGGCAAACCAAGATTACAAACAAGGCAGTAGAAACTTATCTCTATTGCTTCGGAGGATACTGCCCCAACAAGTGGCACTACTATTTTCCATGGGCAGAGTATGCCAACAATACAAGTCATCATTCTTTTATATAAATGACTTTGTTTGAGGCATTATACATGTTTCCTACTTCGTCAATGACTGCATATGAGCACCAGAGTGTTGCATTTTCTAAAGTAGACCATGAGTTGAATACGCGAGATGAGATTATCGCCACATTGAGGCAGAACATCATAAAGGTCCAACATCTCATAAAACAAATCTACGACAAAGGTTGATCTTATTGAACATTCAAGGTAGAAGATTGGGTGTGGCTGAAGCGGAGGCCTAGAGGTCAAAAAAATCTCTCGAACCAAGATTATCATAAACTCTTGTTGAAGTACTACAGACCATACTAGGTTGAAAAGCAGGTAGTGAAACTAGCCTACCATTTGATACTCCCCAAAGAGGTTAAAATCCATCTTATTTTTCTTATATCTCGCCTCAAACTATGCCTTGGTGAGCCACAACCATTGTGGATGTACCCATGATGAAGGTCATGTCCCTCAACCCGCTGTCATCTTAAAGACTAAGAGATTGTGAAAATATGATTAGATGATGCAGAAACATCTCGTCATGTGGTATCATAGTGGAAATGATTCTGCTACATGGGAATGAGAATTTGATATGAAAAAGCGGTTCTTAAATTTTGAACCTTTGGGGCAAGGTGTACCGGAGGCTAATAGAGTTGTTATAGTTCTAGATCTAGTAAAGTTGCCAGATCCATATGCCACCTCATCAGGTCAAGGGGGCTTCCCAAGTCAAAGTGGGGCCCAATGAGGTGACATGACTCATCTCTTAGAAGGAAAGCGAAAGGACACATGTCCATACCAAAATAAAGGAGAGCAACTCAGCAAGGCCCACAGGGATGTCATTTTGAAAATCCCCAAAGCTATAAATAAATACATAAAATTTCCCTTAAAATTATTGAATAATTGAATTGAAAATTGATTCCTAAATTTCTCTCCCTAGTCAACCATCTCTCTCCCCCCCTTCCCAAATGTCTAGGACATCCCTCACTCTTCTCTCCTCTCTTCTTTGTATCCCCTTGTTGATATACGTGAAGACCAGACCTCCCTAGGTTGGTCAGTCATCCTTCCCAAAGAGTCCAAGCTCTTCCTATTCTCGAACATGTGCAATCTTGCTTCCCTAACAATCCTGTCAAAATTTTTTGTTGTGATTGCATGCATGCACTGAAAATTGCATGGGACACCGTTCTGACCTACTACAGACTTGCAAGTACACCCTAGACCCTGACCCCAACCTTCGTCAAACCCCTTCCTACTTTCAAGGATCGAAAACTTGAAACTGCATTTTGCACCTCAGACATGTGACCCACAGACTCCACGACCTAGAAATCACAGGTTTGATCCTCTCGAGTATATTAGACTCCAATTACGGTACCTGTCTGTTGCAAGCTCGGATCTCCCAACCGGTCCCAATTCTGAGCCATCCACTTTAAAAAATTCAAAGGGTATAAAGGCTTAGTATCAGAGCAAACATAATCAAATGGAGAAGCATCAACCCTCCCATATTGATAAAAGCGGAGAAGTTTGTTGGCATGCCGAACAAGCTCGAGCGATTGTTAAGCAAATGCAAGCCAAACTTTTCAGCAAAGGCAAGAGAGTATTGAACAAGGCAACCAATTTGAGCGCATTTAAAGGGTTCTATCAGCCTTAGCTGATCACATGGAGGTCATCTCGCTCAACACACCATGACATGCAATCTACTGAAACTTCACTTTCGCCAATGGCCACATAGAGGTTGCACACGACTCGATTCTCGATAAGCTGCCATTCGAGCATGCACAAGGTATGGGCAAGAAGCCTCATTTTGAAATTCCTTTTTTTTTTTGATTAAAATGTGTGTGAGTGGGTGTTCAAACTCAAGCTCTTCTCCACCTATCATAACATGCTTCAAGAGACACAGGTTACTGAAGCGGTCACCCACCTAGAGGGTGGCACCCTTCGATGGTACAAGTGGTTTGACATCATATATAAAAAGCCTTCGTAGGCTGATTTTGTTGAGCATATCATAGAGAGATTCAATCTCGTGGTGTTGGTTAATCACCATATGATGCTTAAGAATCTTAACAAAAAAGGTAGCTTGGACGAGTACCAAGCAGAGTTCAAAAAACTGTGCACAATTTTTCCTATAGTCGACGAGGAGACCTTGCTCGAGTCATATATCGATGGGCTATGAGAGGACTTTCATATTAAAGTCTTTGCTACAGGCATGAGGTGTCTTGAGGATGCCTACAAGGTGGCCGAGCTTCATGATGAAAAGCAAAAGAGGCTTCAAGTGATGCGGAGGTTGAACCGACCTACCGATGCCAGTTGTCGATTCTCAAGTGACCAATCCAAGCCCAATTTGTCCAAGGAGGTGACATAAGCCCATAAGGTGGAGCCTATCTCGTGTGTACAATGTGAAGAGAAGATCAAGAACAATTTGTGTTTTAACTACAACAAGAAGTGGTTTAAGGGCCACACATGCAATTGCTACCATATCTTGTGTTAATCGATTAAACATATATTTTGTGTTAATTTGTTACAAGGTTTGTTTCTTATGTTAACATTCATAACTGAAGCCTTGCAAAATTTGTTTTCCTGCAATTTGTTTAACATTCAAGGCAGAATATGTTGAGACTAAATCTAAACCTAAAAGATTGATTAGTGAAAAATCTGGATGGATATTTTGTTTGGATTTTCCTCCTGTAGGTTTGTGCGTAACCAATTTGGGCGTGAATTAGTTTGTATCAAACTTATTTTTTTTTTGCCGAGGCAATTTCTTAACACCCTTGGATATGAGTTTTATGGATTAAATTATCATATATTTTTGTATCGTGAGCAGGGACGTCTTGGGGTTTTCAAGTTGCACCTAAACTGATTAGACGTTAATCTTGAATCTATTTCTCTTTGGACTGAATGAACGCCTGATTGTTATGAATTAAATTTTGTTCTATTTTGTATTTTGCTTGATAGTTAGACAGAGAATTATTTCACATTATTTTCATGTTGTGAACAGATAGCATGCACACAGTTTGCACGTTATTTTAGGGGTGCTCACCAATTGTTCGGTGAAACGGTCCAATGAGGCGAATGTGTCATTTGCAATCTAATTTGGATATGTTGTTCGAGTTCTTGCTTGTTGTTCACAAATACAATATTAGACTTTGGGTAAAACAATGATAAATATTTTAAATTTAAATTTTAGAAACTGTTACACCTTAGTTCATCATCCAAACACTTGACCGAACTTATGGGTTATTCTCTAGAAGTACTCTCATTATCGCTCATTCGCAAGTGTCTATGCGCTAGGTCATTGCTAGAGGGCATATCCTAGTGTCCCCGCCCAATTAGGCATTGTCATTTGGTGAATTGGCAAACGTTTTGTTACCCACAAAAATTGGTGGCTTGGCAAATGGGATATCCATAGATACAATATGGCTTTTCTTATTAAGTTGTGGTAGGCGTTATGCAAAGAAGAAGGCATGGTTTTCAAGTGTATCAAAGAGAAATATTGCTTACATGGGTGGCCATGGCAATGTGTTCAAGATACAAGGTAAAAAAAAAGCTTTGGTTTTTTAAGGAGCTTGACTCAGTTTTACCATTTTTTATGGAATGCATAAAGGTGAATTTGGGTGATATAGTGTAGCACCTCAAGATTTTAAACCTGAAAAACATGTGATTTTTTTCATCAGCAAAAACCTTTTTAACTTTGTTCTAAAACCCTAGGCGAGTTACATATCATACAATAATGATAAGATTGAATTTTGTAGAAGTTTAGATGAGATGCACAGAAACCTAGGTAGAGAGACAGAGAGAGAGAGAAATGGGTGCAAAATAAGAGAACTTGTTAAGTTTAATTAGGGCTAATCTCTATGTTAAATAGAGAGAGGCCAAAGAGAGAAATTACACATAAGTCCCTCATTAAACTAAATTATCAAATAACCTCTAGTCTAGGAAAACTTAAACTTAAAACCTCTTAATCTCAACACTCTCCCTCAAGCTGGAGCATAGATATCAATCATGCTCAGCTTGTCACAACATTTTGAGAAATTTGGTCTAGCAAGAGGCTTTGTAAACATATCTGCAATATGGTCCTCCGACTTTAGATATTTGGTAGTGATATGACCAGCTTGAACCATATCTCTTACATAGTCGCAATCAACCTCAATGTGCTTTGTTCTCTCATGAAAGACAGGATTGTTCACTATATATGTGGCAACCTTGTTATCACACATCATGGTCATAGGAGAGGAAACCTTCACCTAAAGATCATGTAGAATAGTACGAACCCACATTAATTCAGTAGCTGTTTGGGCCATAGCCCTATATTCTGATTCTGCACTCGATCTAGAAACCACATTTTGCTTCTTACTTCTCCATGAAATCAGGTTGTCTCCCAGAAATACATAAAATCCTGTGGTAGATTTTCTATCTACTACAGATCCTGCATAGTCAGCATCAGAATAGGCCACTAACTCCAGAGTTCCACCTCTCCTGAACAATAACCCTTTTCCAGGAGAAGATTTTAAATACCTGAGAATCATTATAGTTGTATTCCAGTGTACCTCAGTTGGTTTGTCCATAAACTGACTAACTTTGCTTACTGCTAAAGCAATATCTGGCCCGGTCACAGTTACATACAGTAGCTTTTCTACTAGTGAGCAATAGCTTTTGCTATCAACCAGTTTTGACCCTTCTTCAAACAACTAAACTTTATGGTCCATGGGAATATTTGCTCGTTTAGCTCCCAACATTCCTGTTTCCTTTAATAAGTCAAGAACATACTTCTGTTGAGACAAAACCATCCCTTCATGGCTCCTGGCAACTTCTATACCCAGAAAATATCTAAGTGAACCAAGGTCTTTTGTAACAAAGTGTTTTTGAAGATGAGCCTTTGTGGCTTTAATATCTTTCACATCGTCTCCTGTAAGAATGATGTCATCCACATATACCACCATAACAACTATGCCTGAGTTAGTTTTCTTGATAAATAGTGTATGATCTGCCGCTGACCTGTTGAAGCCAAAGCATGACATCACTTCAATCAGCTTTTGAAACCATGCACGCAAACTTTGTTTCAAGCCATAAATCACCTTTCTCAATCTACACACCTTCTGACACTCCCCCTTAACCTCGAATCCTGGAGGTTGTTGCATGTAAACTGTCTCAGATAGATCCCCATATAGAAATGCATTTTTCACATCTAATTGACATAAGCTCCAACCATGATGAACAACTATTGAGAGAACAAGACGAATGGTGCCCATCCGTGCAACAGGAGAAAAGGTTTCAAAGAAATCAATACCATATGTCTGAGTATATCTTTTTGCTACTAATCTGGCCTTGTACCTTTCAATAGAACCATCTGATTTGTACTTTATTGTATATACTCATTTGCATCCAACAATGTCAGCATCTACTGGGGAATCAACTAGATCCCATGTATGCTGAGACACTAAAGCATCCATTTCTTCTTGCATAGCCAGCTTCCAGCGGTTATCTAGTTCTACCTATTGATAGTTCAGAGGAATCATTTCAGCAGATAAGGCTGAAATAAAAGTTTTCATCTAATTTCCAATTCTGACATCGGAAACAAAATGAGATATGGGATATAAGGTACATTGTCGTGTCCCCTTGCGTAGAGCGATAGGCCTGTTATCAGCATCATGAAGATCACTATTGTCAGTAGTACTTACCTCAGGAGAAGAAGAGGATGGAGGCACTGGCGGAGGTGGAGCTCTACGCGCATATACCAATGGAGAATCATTAAATCGTGAAGAGGATGAAGTTTGGTTCGGTAATGAGGGCACAAATTCCAAAGGAAAAGGAGGTATAGGTAATGGAAAAGAGTCAGCTGGATCAACCTGCAGCGGAGAACCGATACTAGAGAAATATGGAGTGGATTCCAAGAAAGATACATCTGCACTGACATACTCTCAGCAAGAAATAAGATCATAACATCGATATCCCTTTTAATTTTTTGGATAACCTATAAATATGCATTTTGTAGCTTGAGCAGATAATTTATCACGGTCAGGGCCAAGTTTGTATACAAAACAAACACATCCAAATATTTTTGGTGAGAAAGAGAAGAGTGGGGCATTAGGTTTTAGGATATGTAATGGAATTTGATCACCCATAGAAGATGAAGGCATGCGGTTGATCAGATAACAAGCAGTGATAATCGTATCACCCCAATATAATGCATGAACATTGGATTGAATCATAATGGTCCGGGCAACATCAAGCAGGTGCCGATGTTTTCGCTCAGCCACCCCATTTTATTGAGATGAATAGGCACAGGAAGTTTGGGGTTGAATGCCATGATCTTGGTAAAATTGTAACAGAACTTTTGATTTAAACTCAAGAGCATTATCAGTGCGAACAATCTTGACAATAGATTCAAACTGAGTTTTTATTTCAAGAATTAAGGATTTGATAATACTTGGAACTTCAGATCGTTCTTTTATTAAAAACACCCATGACAACTTAGAGAAATCATCAACAATAACAAGATAATATCGACATTGAGTCCTAGTAGGAATCTTACTAGGACCCCATACATATGCATGAAGAAGTTCAAAAACTTTATGACTAGACTGACTCTGACTCAAAGGGAACGAACTTCGATGATGCTTGCCCAACTGATATGCTTCACATTGAAATGATGTAGTGGAAGGAATTTGAGGAAAGACAGAACGAAACTTTGACAATGAAGGATGACCAAGACGATGATGCCACTGAATAGGACTAGATGAGTGTTCCACTGCAGCATAAACATTACCCACTGGATGATGTAGGTAGTAGACTCCATTTTCTTCATAGCCTCCACCAATCTTCTTCTTCGTCAGCAAATCCTGAAAATGACAACCCATCGGATCAAATATTACTCTACAATTTTGTTCTTTTGTAAGGCAACTAACAGAGAGTAAACTTTGAGGAAAGTTGGGAGCATGAAGAACATTTTTCAACTGTAAGGAGGAGGATATAGAAATATTTCCCTGACCAACAACTGGTGAGGAACTCCCATCGGCTAATGAGACTCCTCGATGAACAGTAATATCCTTTAGATCTGAAAAAACAAGCGAATTTTCACACAAGTGTCTGGATGCACCAGAGTCAATAATCCACTTACTGTCATTCGGATGAAGATGATCCCCTGTTGAGTAGGCAACACCGGCTACCGGAGGGGTGAAACTCAAAGGGCGAAGAACTATCAGCTCATCATATTCAACTCGACTGAGAGTGATACTGTTACTTGCAGAGATATTATCATGTACATTTGTTGCCTCTAGTGTAGTAACATTTGCTTTAGGAGCATATGACTTTGATGAAGAAGAGGTTGGCCGACCATGCTTATCCCAGCAGTGATTTTCTAATTGTCGAGATTTTCCATAGAATGTACATTGAAGCTTTCCTTTGCCTCCCATACCTCGTCCACAACCTTGTCCTCTGATATTCTGAATATTTCCCCGCCCATAACCAGATGAGACAACTAGAGCAGATGACTGGGTCACAGGCTGAAATTGTGGAAGAGAGATCGCAAGTCTACTCAGACGATTGTATGCATCAGCAAGAGTAGGTACATCTGATCCAGTCAACATTTGGACTTTTGCAACAGAGAATTCTGAAGATAGACCTATAAGAAACCGAGCAACCATAGTATGTTCTTAATGATCCTTTTGCTTCGAACAACAAAGAGGTCTGTGAGCATTGAGTCTTTCAAACGCAGCTTTGACAAAGGCATAGTACTGAGCCAAGGTTTGATCTCCCTGCTATAAATTATATATCTCCTGTTCGACTTGCAGGATACGACTCACATTAGTCTCTTGTGAGTACGTATCTCGAAGATTGTCCCATATCTGTTTGGCTGTATTATAGTAAATTAAACCATCTGCAATATGGGGTTCAACGCTATTCATGATCCATGACATAACTATGTCATTATCTTCATCCCAAGTAACATATTTTCCCACTTTTTCATTGGGTTCGTCTTCCAACAAAATATGTTTTCTACGATGTCCAGATACCGACATCATAAAAGTTCTGGACCACCTGGCATAGTTAGTTTCATTCAACCTTACAGAAGAGCCGTACGAGAAGGGATTGGCAAAAGCCTTATACTCCCCAATATGTTCAATTTTGGAATCACATTTCGAAGTTTCAGCTATACTGAATATTTAATTCTATTTCAACTGAAAAAAAAACCCAGATTCACTCACTTGAATAACAAGTTTTATAATCACATGTCAGGCAAGTCCACGACTACACAGTTTGCCACACCAAAAATAAAATCTTGACAAGCTTCAAGCGACACAGAAAATAGCGTGTGTTACAATCACGCATCAGCCAATGCGACGACCAACAACTGTACTCAACACAAAATCCCACGACAGTAATATTTTTCAACACAGCAGGGAATCACGCCTGCTGCTTCCACTACAGAAACCCAACTGATACTAACATGCTTCTTTCACAGCACGCATATTAAAAAAATCATGACATAGCAGAGAAGCACAACTGTTGATATTCATATTCTGAAATCGAACAACCAAATAAGATCTGAGAAGAACTCGGCACCCAGATTCACGACCAACGATAATATGCAGACGCAGAAAAATAAAAATCATGACAGCTGCTGCTCCCAGACATATAAAGCACGACAGCAAAAAAGAATTTCATTTCTTCAGGGCACAATTAAAAACAGTCATATCTCGATCACAAACAACAACACAGGAAATGAGATTGTCGTTGCTCCCAAACACAAAATCAAGGCCGCTCTCCTAGACACAGGAATCACGACAAAAAAAGATTCCACATCTCAAGGGCTCAAGGGTTACGACTGCCAGACATGAAGACACACATCCACTGTGTCCCTTAGATCTGATGACAGATCTGGGTCATGACCTTAGTCAGACACCAGATCTGTTATCAGATCTTACGCAAAAAAAAAACTGCACACCTGGTTCCAACTTTTCTTTTCGTTGGTGTAGATCAATCACGATCGATCACGCTCCCGAGATCAATGGCTCTGCTACCATGTAGAAGTTTAGATGAGATGCACAAAAACCTAGGTAGAGAGAGAGATGGCTGCAAAATAAGAGAACTCGTTAAGTTTAATTAGGGTTAATCACTATGTTAAATAGAGAGAGGCCAAAGAGAGAAATTACACATAAGTCCCTCATTAAACTAAATTATCAAATAACCTCTAGTCTAGGAAAACTTAAACTTAAAACCTCTTAATCTCAACAAATTTTAATGCGGATAACATTTCTAAAATAATTTAGTTTTAGTAAACAAAGTATTTCTATTCTAGAATAATCTATAATATTTTACAAAACCAATAATAATATATATCCAAAATTTAGTTCTCAAAAAAGAAAAATGATTGGCTCTTGATGCCGCCACAACTTCTTGCAACCGCTCCATTAGACTACTCATTACCTGAAGTTTTGTAGGGGGTCAAATATCCACAAACCTCCATTAGGAATACAATCATAAAACATATATGCATAAAAATAGGCATACATGAAACAACATTCATTTCATACGTATATGATAAATAAACAATTATTAGTGCATAACTGGTTAACAAATAATTGTAATACAATAATTCAATATCATATGCAATAATTTTATTCATACATGATCATTCAATTTATACATGACTTACCAGTGCATGCAAAACATTCACCTTAGGCATGAGTAACTTATAATTTCTTTATTTATATTTTCCTTTCTTAGATGATGCATGGTATGCTTTACTATATGCACAATATACTTTTGTTTCTCTTTCATAATAATTTGTGGGTACACCACAGCAATATCCAGATTAGAGGCATTGTAACACCCCACAATTTTATCAAAAAATTTTAAGGATTTTTTTTTAAAATTTTGGCATTTTTTTGCAAGTACAATAGAATAATTGATTTGAACCCGATTCAAACTTTGAGTGAGTTACAATAAACCTAAACACACACAACTGTATTTAAAGAACTTAATTAAAGAGATTAATTCAAACCAATACTCAAATAAATTCAAAGTTTATAACTCTCAACAAAATCTAACTTAATATGAAAATATTCAAAATAAAGTTGAATCCCCTAGGAAAGAGAATGATGATGATCCATTTGATATCGACGAGTAACCCACCATTATGCTAGCTCATACATTATCTATAAAAATTTAAAGTATAAGGTATTAAACTACAACCCTCGTAGGATACATCAAATAACATAAACATTGATAGAATCTAAACACCAGAGATATACAGAGGTCTATGTTTAGATAAAAATTTAAATTGTGCAACATAATGTTACAAATTCATCACCAAGTCATGATTACAAGAAAACATTCAAAATGAGTATCTTACTATGAATTAGAAGTAAATAAATAATTTGTAATAAACCCTCTATTCATGTACATATTGAAGTAATACTAGTGAGTTTGTATTGTAGTGTTTTGTTTATCGTTCCTCGCCCTGAAGGGTACACACTCAGGGATTCTAATTTCAATTCAATCAAGTCAATGTGGTATCTGTTATGCCATGTGATTTATTACCCTCATTAATTAGAAGAACTTGCAAACTCCCCTCAGAGTTTTCCACTAGAGCGGTCCGTGATCAGGAGAACTCCTGGTCCATACAAAATCAATTTCTACTCTTTAGTTATTTGAGACATATCACCTAGGCCACACGGTAGTCTAGACCCCCTATGATCGATGATTGGAGACCAACGAAGATGTCTAGATCTCCAAAATAATAAATGGTCGACCAATCGAGTGTACCTCCACCCTCTCCAAGCTAGTCATACATTTGAATGGGTCACTAGGTGTTAATTCAACTTAGGCTTATAACTTAATTTTAAGTGCTCTTAGCACACAAGCTTCTTAACCCAAGCTCCACTCTAAGATGCCTTCATAACACAAGGTCGTTTATTAACCCACTCAAACAGCTCACAGTACATACCACATCTTTGGGTAACTTTGAGCTTGGCCTCTTTGAGGCATATGTGATTATGTGCATGTTGTACTATATATTTTTTTGCTTAGTGCCCAACAAGCATTTATGGGTTACATTGAACCCGAGCATACTCATGAGCCATGCACATGCCCCATACCACATATTTGATGCATAATGTTATAAAATCACAAATTAAGACAATAATGCATAACAATGCATTTCATTGTCAATTTTACCTCATTAGGCTGACTATTCATGCTACACTTTCCAAGTTATGCACATCACAATACATTATCATTAAGCATACACTAAGTTACATGCTCACATGCTCACAATCACATATTGATAACATACTTTATGTCATTCACTATCTTGTTTATAGATCATGATCATATATGCCTCCATCCTATCTTAATATCATGTTGAATGATACACAATGCACATTTTTGTGTAACATGTCACATGAATCTTTAGCAAACATGATTCAACATGATACACATTCATTTAATATGCATAAAACATTATAAAATAGGTCTTACCCATCACTGATCATGACTAGCAACATGGCAAAGTGATTAAGAATTACTACAAGCATTTAGAAAAATTTGGCTCCCTATTTAACTGATTTTGAAAAAATAACCAAATATCACAAAGAGCAGTTTTAACCCTCAAAATTTAACTGGAATTGCCCTAACATGTCAGGAACAACTCTCCAAAATCTCAACTCTAAATTAGTTTTCCATAAATTCATGGAAATTCTGCAATAGTCCCCTATCAAGAAAAATTATAAGACAAATTCTATAACTGCAAAAAAAAATTGTAACTTAGAGATTTTTCTGAGATGTACAGTGAACTCTTTTGACAAAATCCTTCTTGCAGAGTCTTCTTCTATGTATTGGCTTCAACTCAAAATTATTACAATTTAATTTGAGTTATTTTGAATAGGTTTCTAAATTTTTCAAAAATGATAGGTTAAAACAGTCTTGGAACTAGGATAGAAAAATTATGCTCTATTACAACAGACATTTCACCTTTATTATTAACTCAAACAGAACAAAATAACATTCCAAAATAAAGCCCTAAATGTGTAGAACATCCTACTATTTTTTTTATTTATTAGATTCATATTCTAAGATAAACAAATTTTATTGTAAAACTAGTCGGGTAAAAAATAGCAACAACATAACAGTGAATTGCAAAATTCATGATTCATCCAATAACTAAAATCAAGAAAGCTATAAATACATGATCAACATTAAATTCAAATGTTTAAACACATTCTTCGAGTTCTGGGTAAGCTAACTATGAAATCCATCATGATTCCTTCCCATTCTCACTATGGGATCTCAATTTACTGCAGTAACCTGCCAGGCTTCTGATGTTCTATCTTAATTTGTTGGCAAATTAAGCATCTCAAAACATAATCTGCCACGCCTTGCTTAATTTCGTTCCACCAGTAATTATAAAAATTCAAAGGAAAAAGCTAATAATGAAAAAAATAAGAAAATATAGGTAAAAATAAAAAAAATTCTCAAAATAATACCGCAACCACAAGTCCTTAAACATTTTAGTACTACTAGGGTGTATGGTAAACATGCTCATATGTGCTTTGCTGAGAAACTCTTTCTTAATTTGAGAGTTGTAGGTACCCATAATATCTGTCCATACTATATACTTACATCTTCTTGCAGGTCTAAAGTTGATTCATCCTCCTGATAGATAGCTAACATCTAAGAGAACATGGGGTCATCCGTCTGCTTTTCTATGATCTATTTAATGATCTCAGTCATCACTGCCATATTGGCTAATCTAATTTTACCATCTTTAAATCCAAAAGGTCTCCACTCGATGACATCTACTGTCAAACACCACAGACTAGCCAAAACTCATCTTGCCTTGCGGCTAAGAGCGTCCGCTAGAACGTTCACCTTCCCTGGGTAGTAGGCGATCATGAACTCATGATCCTTTATGAATTTGAATCATCTTCTATGTGTCATGTTCAACTCCTTCTATACAAACAAATACTTGAGATTCTTATGGTCTATATAAACCTCAAATTGCTCACCATACAGGTAATGCCTCTAAATCTTCAATGCATAGACCATTATGCAAATTCTAGGTCATGAGTAGGGTAGTTTCTCTCATGAACCTTTAACTGACGAGATGCATAGGCAATGACTTTCTCGTATTGCATCAAAACACACCCCAGACCAGTATATAAGGCATCCATATACACGACGAAGCCACCTTGCTCATACAGTAAGGTCAATACTGGAGCAATTATAAGCTTTTCTTTTAATGTCCGAAAGCTCTCCTCACACTTGGTATTGTTATCATTGCAAAATTTTACTTTTGCAAGTCAAACTGATATTTGAAAAAGTTTTGAAAATAACTCGCCTCCGTTTTGAAAAAAAATTGCGGGAAAGGGACTTGCCTGTCAGTACGAGGTTCAACCGTTCCTAGCACCATAACCAGGGTTAATCAAACCAAGGATCAATTTAGTGCTTTGTTTTACTCAACTGTCTAAATCGATGTTCTATTTCCTAAATGCACAAAGAATCAGGCATGTGCCATGACTTAGAAAAAATTTGACTGAAAACATGATGTACGCCTGGAATATTTTAAAAATACTTGGAGAAAAGATACTTTGAAAATCGTGAATTACATTGGGAGAATACTTTTAAAGAAAAGAAAAATCAATTTCTGAAGAAATCATGATGTTTTGAGAAAATCGACTTCTGAAGAAAATTCAGGTGACTTTAAGAAAATTGATTTTCTGAGTTTTGAACTCTAGAATTAATCAAAAGGATGGGCGTGTGGCCCTATAAAAACTATTCATGATGCAGTCTAAATATAGATGATGCATGAATGCAACTTGAAAAAATATTTTCTGAAGAGTTTGAGAAAAATCATTGATAAAAGGATTTTTATGCCTTATAGAATTTAGATGAAATAAATTTGCCACATATCCCTGACTATGGCAACGAACATGTATTGAATATAATTCATTCGATTCTAAAAGGGGAAAATACTTAGAAAACTTTTGAAAAAATGCAATAATTTTTTAAAATAGCCTAAGAGTGTAGGTCATTTGTGGCTTAAAAGATGATGATAAATCTGGATATTGTTCGTATTCTCACTATGACCACAAATACAAACTCAATCGAGTTTATTAACTTCTTAGAAATGAGTGTACATGCCATTTGTGTAGACCATTGTGAATTTGAATATGCATAAATCATCATCCATCACATATTAACATTATTGAAAAATAAACTATATGCAATGCAACCTTATTTTAAGTAGAAAAATAAATTCTTATTCCAGGGTTACAATTGAATTTACATCAATAATTGAATTAAAATAAAGAAATAAGAAATAAAATAAACTCTTGAGTTTTTCTGCAAAATTAGCAAACTCATTAGTGGACAAATGCTGACTTTTCGGGATTTATCCAACAATATCTGAAATTGAGGGATTCATCTAGATATAAGCATTTTTCCATGCTTCCTTGAAATAAATATAATAAAAGATGATGTAGAATTGAATAAATAATAAAAATAAGCAACTTTGAAATTTAGAATTTTGAGAAAAATAGCCAAAATACTCTTAAAAATTAACCTTTATTGCAAAACAGGGTTAAAAATAGGGTTTCTCAAAAAATATTTTTATAAAACGCTTAATCTGAGGATCAAACAAATTCAAAACAACGCAAAATCGGGTGGAGGGCACCCTAATATGATTATGAACATGATCAAACCTTAAAAATATAAAACTTTTCATGAAAAAATAGAAATACGATAAAAAAAAATCAAATTTTGCCTGTGTTTCAGTTGAATCAGAACTCCACGAGCATCTTGTTTTCATAAAATAACTAAATAATACATCAAATAAATTCTAAAATTCATAAATTTTGACATGAACACTTCTAATAACTCTAAAATTAAAATACAATAAAAAAATATGTTTTTGGTATTATTTAAATATGAAAATTCAATAAAGAAAGAAAATATATGATTTTGCCCGTGGGCACGGACCTGTCACAGTGTCATACCCAAATTGGGTATCAAACAGTAATGAAAAACTGTAACATTTCTCATGAAGAAACTAGATAGATGAACAAAAATAATCCTTTTTATAGATTAGAAAAAGCATCTACGGTTAGGGAGATACGATTTTGACAAGTACCTAATTCCAACTTATACATAATGATGTGAAACAGATAAATCCGGTTTCAGGTGCAGAGAAATATAAAAAATAGTTTTTAGAATTTATAAAATTTTACAAAGACATACTAGAGAGGTTGATGAAAACAACCCTTTTTACGGATCATAGATTAGATCTCCATTTAGAGAGAAATCACTCCAGCAAGTTGGCTTTTATTCTAAATAATGATTGATAGTTGCAAAAACACAAATCTGATTCTTAACTGAAATAAAATAGCAATCCATCATAGAAATTTGTAAAAATTTCATAGAATAAACTAGAGACTCATATGAAAAAACCCTTTTATGGATCATCGATCAGAGCTTAGACGAAGGAGATATCACTTTAGAAAGGTACTCTTGAATTTCTATAGTGTTTTCCCGACTTAGAAAACAGGTTCCAACTTTGATTTTTAAAAACAGGGTTATAGACTTCTAACAATCCCGTTTTTTTTATTGAAAACTGTAGACACATGCATGATTTTACCATAAAAAAATCAAATTTTATTGAAAAATATAAAATGGCAAATAAATACGTTAACAGACAACCAAAATCACAAATAACGAATCTAAAACCCTAGAATGAAATAACATGTATTATTTATACTAAAAATATAAAACATGTAAATCGTGAAATGAATCATGATTTGATGCTTGATCAATTAAAATAAACATGAATATGATGAAATAAACAAAAAAAATCAGGGAAGCAGGGCTAGAAATTTGATTTAGCCATTAAAAGAGGGATTTGACCTATCGAAAGGTCGAATCTTGGTCTTTTTCGGGCATTTAGCATAATAAA
This sequence comes from Nuphar pumila, assembly GCF_984573655.1. Classification (NCBI taxonomy): domain Eukaryota; kingdom Viridiplantae; phylum Streptophyta; class Magnoliopsida; order Nymphaeales; family Nymphaeaceae; genus Nuphar; species Nuphar pumila. The sequence goes on along the minus strand of NC_143262.1, from coordinate 28,608,787 downwards.
CATATTTTTAATGAATCTAACAGATCAAAAGCGTAAAAAGAATCATGGATTATCAGTGGATCATCATCTTGAATCGTGGAGCATGAGACTTGAACGAAAAAAAAATGAAAAGAGCTTATGCATAGGGGCGACAATGGCAAAAATCATAAACAAATTAGAACAAAATAGAAAAAAAGAAGAGAAGCTTACCTTGCTTGCACCAATGGAGGAAGAGGAGGGTTGAGAGAGAGGAGAGAGAAAGCCATTAATTTGAGAGAGAGAGAGAGGGAGAGGGAGAGGGAGAGGGAGAGAGCATGCATGGTCGACCCCCCTATGGCCTCTTTATATAGATTTTTTAGAACTCCTAATTGAAAATTGGATTTACTTAAAAGAGCTCAAAAAAAAATAAAACAAGGGGGGGGGGGTGCTTGGTTTGACTTTTCAACCTTCTTAATTAAACCCTAATTAAATCCTAATTCACTTAAAACAATCTCAAATGTGGCGCCACCCCCTGTGAGCCCACATTTGATTTTTAAAACCCTAATTACAAAATTTAAAAATAAAGTTTTAAAATGTCAAAATAAAGGTTAAATTTTTAAAATCAATTTTGGATTTTTCAAACTCCTAATCTAACTTGGACACTACTAAACCCTAAACTAACCTAAATATCCTCAAATGTGGCACCACCTACTATGGGTCCTATTTGGTTTTTCGGAAAACGATTTTAAAACCTAAAAACAAAGGGTTTAAAAATAAGGTTTTCAAAAGGGGTTTGAAAGAAAAGTTAAAAACCAAAGTTTTAAATCAACTAGAGTCCTAAATGAATTGAAAATCCCTCAAATGTAGAGCCACCCATGTGGGCCCCACATTCGGGTTTGAAAAGATTAAAAAAGGAATTTTAAAACAAGGTTAAAATCACCAGATAAAAATCAAAATTTTAAAAAGTCCTAAACTAACTAAAACTTCAGACTAGAGTCCTAAACCGACTGAAACTCTATGATAAAGTCCTAAATCTTTGAAATTTAGTTTTTTGAAAGACAAATGGAGAAGTTTTTGAAAGATTTTCTAAAAAATGAAGTCAGGGTTAGAGTCCTAAACCAACTGAAACTCTGTAACAGATTTCTGATTCAGCTAAAACTCTAAAATTTTGGTTTCTTTTGAAAGATTTTACAAGGTTTTCTCAAAAGTAGGTAAAATTAGAAGTAAAAGGTAGAATCCTAAACCGACTGAAACTCCAGGATAGAGTCCTAATATGACTAAAACTCTAAAAAAAGGCCAAATGAAAGAAATGGCAAAGGGTAAGGCCACATCTGGTTTAAAACCAATAAAATGAAAGTTTGAAATGGTTTAAAAGGTAAAACGACAGAGTCCTAATCTGACTAAAACTTTGAAATAACTAAAATTTAAGAAATGAAAGAAGTGATCCAGAAGCGATGCCACCTAGATGGGTCCCATCCGAGAATTGAGACGAGTTAAAAATTGAGTTTAAAACGAATCCAGATCGCTTTCTAAGAAAAATATTTTGAAATAAAAAAATATAAGATCCTGGGGTTTGACAAATGGCAAATATCGATCTAAAACCCAAGTTTTTGAAATTGTTTTTGAAAGAAAAGTCTTAAAATCGAGTCTGGATTTGATAATTTGAAAAAACCAGAGTACTAGATCCTGATAATGACATGCAATGACATGAAATGCAATGAAATGCCATGAAATGACATAAATGACAAGAAATCATATGAAATGATACAAAATGATTATAGAATGCAAACCCTGGATGAAGGATTTAATGTCCTGGACCTCTGGGAGAAACAAAGAATTGAACATTCCTGTTTGAGGATAAAAATTGATAATTGAATATCAGATCCAACACTAGATCCGATCCAAATATAAAATGGGTCTCGGATATAGCTAAAATTTTCAGGAAAAGAACTCATCTGAGCTCCGATTATTGGTTGTACCAGCCGGGGGAATGATAAAATGAAGTTTTGGGACAAGAATGATTTTGCCCCTGCAGAGCATGGGGTGACACTGGAGTCTGAGGTTTGAACTGGTCTCGACTGGTTTACATTGAATTCTAGGGTTTCTAAACTCAGAGAAACTAAGATAACACTGACTCAACCAAACTCCTGGACTGAATGATTGAGAAATGGTATAATTCTCAGAGAAATAGTGAGAAATGACCACTAAAATGAAGTGGGTGACAGTAATGTACTGAGTTTGAGTTGAAAAAAAGGTCAAAAATACCGAGGTAAACTAATTTCAGAGCTCAAACACTAGCTCAACTGACTGAACTTAGCTCAATTTTAGCTGAAATTAGCTAAAATGGGCTCCTGGACTGCGGGAAATAGATTTGAACTAAAACTGAGCCAATTGAACTCCTAGTGAACTCAAGTTAGACTCAAAGGAACATGATTAACTGAGATTGACGAACTCAGGAACAATTGGCTGAGATTCGAGCTAGAAATGAGCTCATTTTTTCATAAATAAATCAATTTTAGGCAAAATAGACATAATTGAACAGGATTCGCTCATCGTGAGCTCAAAAGAGCTAGAAATGACAGACATTCTAACTGTTCTGAACTCAAAGATGAGCTTGGTTGACTCTGACTGACTAAGATCTAAGGTTACCTAGGAGTAAAATGATAAATTTTCTGACAAAATGGGCGAAATGACACCTAAACTAGACTGGACCTTGGACTGGACTCCTAAGGGGACTGGCATCTGCTGAAAAGGGGTGCTTGAAGATGAGCGAAGAAAATTTGAGATGTTTACAGATGCCCTTTTTTGCTACTAAGCCGGTTAAAAGCTGCGCTTAGTGGCAAAAAAAAAAATACACCAAATTTTGGGCTATAAAAATGCCTCACTTAGAAAAATCTGACTGGGTATGAAAGAATTGGCTCTGGTCATAGTTGTATATATGGGATGGAGAATGGAGAAGAAGATTTATCTCATCAGAATGTGGCTCAGGCTTGACCCTTACCTGAATGGGGAAAAGATACCTCACGAAGTGAGGCTTAGGTGTAACCTTTAACCTAAATGGGCATGGACAAGATACCTCACGAAGTGAGGCTCAGGTGTAACCCCTATCCTGAATGGGCATGAATAAAATTTCTCACAAAGTGAGGCTCAAGTGTAACCCTTAACCTGAACAGGTATGGACATACCTCACGAAGTAAGGCTCAGGTGTAACCCCGAACCTGAATGAGCATGAATAAAATTACTCACGAAGTGAGGTTCAAGTGTAACCCTTAACCTAAACGGGTATGAATATACCTCATAAAGTGAGGCTCAAGTGTAACCCTTAACCTGAACGGGTATGGATATACCTCATGAAATGAGGCGCAGGTGTAACCCTTAACCTGAACGGACATGGATAAAATTCCTCACGAAGTGAGGCTCAGGTGTAACCCTTAACCTGAACGGGCATGGATAATATGAAATCCTCGAATGAAGAAACCATGATGGAACATTTAGATTTTGCACAATAAATCTGTAAGGGGTTTGCAAAAGGAAGAAAATGGGGTTCCCTAAAGCTTCGAAAAGGGATTGATCTTGGGCGTCTCATTACTGGGACTAAATAGCTTTTGAAATGACCTTTTGCTGAAAAATATAAATGTTGGCTCGACCTCAAACCGAAAACAAAATAATGAACTGTCTATGGCGGGACAATGGGGAACACAGGGAAGTGTGCGAATCCGAGAGCCGAGACGCTCAGATTAAAAAGAAGGGAAGGATCTTGAAAACTCCTGTTATCAAGTCCTAAAGAGGGATAACAACAATACCAGGATATGTCAAAATGGACATCGAGCTCTTCACTTCATGTCGAGATAGCTTGAAAATACTGCCAATATGAAAAAAAACTATAGTTGATTCAAGATAATTGAAATGTAAGCACATTTGTGTGAAAATATTCTCTCTTCTACCTAAAGTATTACCTCCAATTGAGCTAATTCCATAGAATCCAGAATCAAAGTCAAATTATAGTTGTTGAGTTTCTTTAAGGAAGCTATTCATTTCCTCGATATAAAAATAAAAGAATTTGCTCTCAGTATCATAAAAGCGGCTATTGAAAAGATATTGATAAAAGAATTTCACATAAATAAAGAAGATTTTTGGCAGTTTGATATCTGGGGTTTATCCATGATGATCTTTTTGCATTCTTTTGAGACATAGAGATTGAGCTTTTCTTGGGATTTGAAAAGAATTTTATCACATCAGCCTTCAACTTAGCTATGTTCTAATTTTTTCTGGAAGGACACATCATATACTCTTTCAACTTGGAGATGATCTGAGTCTTCTTTGGTCCCAAGAATTATTTTAATGACATTGTCTCTTGGGTTGAAAATATCTTGATGATCTTTTATACTCTTTTGAGACATAAAAAGTGAGCTCTCTTGAGATTTGACCAGAATTTCATCGCATCAGCCTTCAATTCAGTGATGTTCTAATTTTTCTTGAAAGGACACGTCACATGCTTCTTCAACTTGGAGTTGATCTGAGTCTTCTTTGGCCTTAAGGGTCTAACTCATCCATCAGTCTTCAACTTGACGATGATTGAGAGATCCCTTTTGCAAATAGTTGATTGTAGCTTGATTAATTGAAGAGATATTAAGGTTGAGTGAATTCTTTTTTGCTCAAGATATTTTCATTGCCTTATTACCTAAAGAATAGTCTTTAAAAATGTGTCATAGTTATGATCAATATCAATTCATTTATGGCTTTTCAACATCATTGGATTTTTCTTTCTAGTCATATCGAGATTTTTTCTTCATCCTTTTGGTTGACCACCAGAAAAGACTTGAATTTTCTTCTTTTTTCATAAGAGTTTTGTCCTTTTGGAGAGAATATTAAAGGTAATTCTTTGTTAAATAAAGTTTTGAGATCAACTACTTTCTATGACAAATTAGCAAAATATTTTTGAAATCCTTAGTGAAAGAAATCACTTGACATCCAATTGACACATCCATGACTAAATTCTTCTCTCCTTTCCCCAAAGGAAAGACTCAGGGTTGACCCTTACCTGAACCGATAATAAAAAAATATTCCTCTCTCCCCTGAAGATGATGTGTTTTGCAAAATGAACTTTCGAAGAGAAATTAAGTTTTCATCAAAACTCCCTAACTTTAGGATTCTCTTATAGAAATATGGTCGATTGGATAAGGTCGATGAATTGTCATAAAGGAGCAAGTCCATCATACTCTCCCCAAAAATAAGTCCTCAATGACGAGATGGCCTAACAAAAAATATTGGGGGGTCATAAGGAGAACGAGCTTCCGTCGAAGCTCTTCCTAGAAGAAGGGTTCCTTATGCGACAATAAAAAATTGTTTTGCAAACTGTTTACGAAGACACGAGTCCCTTCAAACTCTTCCTAAAAAGGGGTTCAACGAACGAAAAATGATTGCATGCGAAAGAAATGAGCTCCCTCAAACTCTCTCTAGAAAAAGGGTCCTTCGCAAGAAAAATGATTGATAATTAATATTGGGCCAATTGGCAAATGAGTTTGACCTGAATGTTGAATTTTGAATGACCATGATTGGCAAAAGCGACTCATGGGTCAGAAAATAATTGATTTTGATAAAATTGGTAACTTGATGGCTTGCTTGCTAAAATTGGTTGACCCGGAGGTCTACCTAACAAAATTGATTAACCTAGAGGTCTAATTGATAAACATGGGCGACCCGGAGGTCTACTTGACAAAATGATTGACCCAAAGGTCTGAAAATTGGCATTGAGTCTGAATCTTGATGCGAGACCAGTATGAGGTTTGAATGTGAAAGAGCAACCAGTACAAATACTGGATTTGGTAAAAGAACCAACGCAAAACTGAATTTGGTGAAAGGACCAACGCAAAGCTAGATTTTGTAAAAGGACCAACTCAGAAGTTGGATTTGGAAGGGCCAGTGCTAAACTGGATTTTGGAAGGACCAATTCATAAATTGGGTTTTGAAGGAAAGTTCGACTCGAAACTCGAATCTTCAAAAGAAAACTAGAACAATTCTTGGATTTGAAAGGAAGGAAATTCGAGTCAGAACTCAAATCGTTAAAAGAAACCAGAAAATTTGAGTCAAAATTCAAATCTTCGAAGAAAAATTTAACCAATTTAGAGTTTAAGGAAAAAAAATTTAAGTCAGAACTCGAATCTCAAAAAAAAATTAAACCAATTTGGATTTAAAGGAAAGAAAATTCAAGTCAGAACTTGAATCCTGAAGGAAAAACTAAACCAATTAGGATTTAAAGGAAAGAAAATTCGAGTCCAAACTCGAATCCCAAAGGAAAATAGACCAATGGAAGGAACAAAAATTCAAGTCAGAACTCGAATCTCAAAGGAAAAACTAAACCGAATTAGGAAGTTGGGTTTGAACGGAAACTCGAAACGGGGATCAAATCATTGAAAGAAAACTGAACCAACTCGGAAGTTGGATTTGAAAATTGACTTGAAAGCTCAATCAGTGCGAAAACTGAATTCTGCAATAGTTCGACCAGTGTAAACTGAATTTAGAGAGTTTGATCAGTAAGAACTAGATTTAGGGAGTTCGACCAGTAAAAACTGGATTTAGGAAGTTTGACCAGTGAAAACAAGATTTGGAAAGTTCGACAAGTGAAAATTGGATTTAGGAAGTTCGACGAGGGAAAATTGGATTTAGGAAGTTCGACCAGTGAAAAATGGATTTAGGAAGTTCGACCAGTGAAAACTGGATTTAGGAAGTTCGATCAGTGAAAAGTAGATTTAGGAAGTTCAACCAATGAAAACTGAATTTAGAAAGTTTGACCAGTGAAAACTAGATTTAAGAAGTTTGACCAGTGAAAACTAGATTTAGGAAGTTCGACCAGTGAAAACTGGACTTAGAAAGTTTGACCAGTGAAAACTGGATTTAGGAAGTTCGACCAGTAAGAACTGGATTTAGGAAGTTCGATGAGTGAAAACTAGATTTAGGTAGTTCGATCAGTAAAAACTGGATTTAGAGAATAGGTTTAACCTGAAGGTTGATTTTGGCATGACCGGCGAAAATGGTTTTGATAAAAGACTCGACCCGAAGGTCAAATTTGGAGAAGACTGGTATTTTGAAAGTGCCTGATGATTGTGATGGGAGATTTTCAATCTTCACCTTCACGATGACTTAGACAACTGTTGGGGTTTCTGGATTATCCCTTATCCTGAATGAATAATGAATTTATATAAAATGATGCAAATGAATGCAGACAAATGCAAATGCAAATAAATGATGAAAGATTTTGTTTGATCCTGCCCACATACAAGACATTTTAAAGTAAAAATAAATCTTCAAAAAAAAAAATGCTCCAGTATAACTAGGGGGTAAGACATTGAATTAAAAGATAAATAATTGATATTTGAAGAACGCTCTTTGAAGGTAACAAGGCGACATACTTCTTGGTTGATTTGGGAGGCACTCTGAAAGAGGTCACTCCTCGCAAAAAAAATATTTTGTAAAGAAAAAAAAGAAAGAAGATGGCGCCAAGCTATTTTGCAAAATGATATTTTGCAAAATGAGGGAGATTAATAATTTTATTAATGAAAAAAATGGGACCGTGTCATCCCTACAAAATGACAAAAACAAAATGAAAGAAGTGAGAGAGTATTGGCCCTATCGCTCTTAAGGTGCTGATGAGCTGGCTGCTTTGTCTTCTTATTTGCCTTTCGCGAGGAGATTTTTATCGATGTAATCTTAAATGATATTCTTGAGAATGAAGCAATGCTCAGTATCATGCCCCATTGCCCGATGAAACTTGTAGAATTGATCTTTAAACCTTCCCCTAATGACAGGAGGGTTATCGACCTTTGGGAGCTTAATCATCTTCTTGGCCAACATATACTCAAGGATTTCTTCACGCGGCGGATCTAGGGGAGTAAAGTCACGGTTAAAACTCCAGTTATCGTGCTTCGACTTTTCATGAGTTTTTGGTTTCTGATGAGAGCTTGGCTGGAGAGGCTCGTCATTCTGCTTGAAGATGTCGCTCCTTATGCTTTCCTTGTTGCTTCTAGCGGTATTCATGGTGATGGGTGTCTTTTTCTTAGTGTCTTGACAGCTCTTTGAGAGCGTGAGGCTCTCATATACATTATTCTCCATCCCCATTTTGAGTCATTCTGTTTGTTTTGTTAATTCAATGAAAGATCGCGATGGGGAGGTAGAAATGAGGCCCCTCAGAGGTTGAGAAAAATTATTCAGAATGGTTGATAATGCATGCTCCTTTGATATTCGACTCCTTATTTTGTTGCAAGTGGATCTCCACCTATAAATGAAGTCCCTGACCTTTTCGTCTTCCTTTTGCTTGAGATTGCAGAGATGACTAAGGGTTGGTAAGGCTTCAGTATTGAAAAGAAATCATTTGATGAACAAGTTAACCACCTTATCAAACTCTCACAGCTCGATTGGATTGATATGCTTGGAGTACCACTTAGCTGCGGTGCCTTCTAAGCTGCGTGGAAAACATCTGAATAAGGCACGATTGTTCCTCTTGAATTAATTATATTCTGCGAAGAACATGACCAGATGAGCCTTGGGATCGCCAGTCTCATCGAATTTGACAAATTTACGGGGGAGATCTTTCAGACTATCATCCCCTTCAAGGCCATCATAAAAGTCTTCACTTGTATAGACCTTCTTGCCCATGTTACGGGCCTGCAAATCTTTGACCATGCGGGTCATCTCTTTTAGCTGAAGCTAGATTAGATAATTGATTGCTAACTGTTGATCAGTCTGTTTGGTAAACTCAAGCGCCACCTCTTGCTCTTCATTCGAGGCTTCTTCCACAGAATCTGCCCCTTCAGACTCGCTATCCTGCTGAACCTTCTTTTGGGCAATTTTGATGTGTTTCCTGATGATTTTGCCCTTAGTTTTCTTTCTGGATGACACCTTTCCTGAGCTAGCCTCAACTTGCTCTAATTACATCTTGGCCATCATTTTCTGGAATAAGGTATACATGGCAGAATTGATGTCATCGCCACCTTGCTGACCCTGTCCTCTGGCCGAACTTGGGGAACCCATCCTTTCTTGCTCGCTGCTAATATCGCTGACGTGCTGATATGGTGCAGTCTTCTTATCTGATCTGGTCTAAACCATTCAATGATGCCGATGCTCTCTGTAGGACAAAGCAGATGATCAGAATGAGGAAAAATTCTTGAGGGTAACAATTTGAATGAAAAGGATAAGAGGAAAATCTGACGAGATCATGTTGACAATTTTGAAAGGATATCCCATTACCAGGGATTGGGTCATCGCTGGCATTGCGGCAATTGCGTTGTTACTCTGACGAAGAAAGTATGCAACTAAGGGAAGGTGGGCGAATAATTTCTCACTGAAATGATCAGAGAATTCACTGGAAAACATAAAAAAAATAAGATGAAGAGATTTGAAAATGGATAACATGATTGAAATTCAAGAAAAAAACACATGATTTTTCTTGAGAAAAATAGCAGGCAGGATCAAAATAGGGCTGGAAATTCAAGATCCAGAAGAAAGGAAGGATGGAAAATTGCCTGGAGTTTTTGAAGGAAAGTAGAGGTTTTGAAAAATCATCCAGGGTTTGAGAGTAATAAAAGGGAATGAAAATAAATGGAGAATTTGAAAATCATCCAAGATTTTTAGAAAATTATGGAAAAATATAAGAAAATAAAAGAAATATATTTAATCACATCCTGCACAACCAAATATACACATACAACAATCCCTAAAAAGCTGACTCTAAATGCACAAGTTTTGAAATAGTTGTAGGACCCTAACCCTAACTCTAAGGCTCAGATCATCTGTGTCCAATCATGCAATGCCGATATACTCTAGCTGAGGCTCGATGTACGTGACATAAAAATAATTTCTCTGGTTCTAGGTTTATGTTTTCTAGCATCCTTGAGCGTCTGCCGATATACTTTGGACTATGGCCCTCGATACGTGGCAGGGGGGATAAACCCAAATAGGTGGCCCAGTTGTGAGGCTTTGTCCCGAACTATGGTTCCCGAAAAAAGCCCAGCATCATGGTGGCCGAGTAAAAATAGGTGGTTTTTTTTTTAAATATGATATCATGAAAGAAAACAAAAGGCTCTAATGACCTAAAGAAGTAGAGTTTTGAAAAATTATGAGAAGCAAACATTGTTTTTAATGAGATCCTAGATTGAGGAAGATTGTATGAGACCTAAGTCTATGTGAGCATGAATAATGCCTCCTCAATCGGTCCTACCAAACCGTGCCTAAGTCTACATGCAATCCATGTCAGTTGGGTTTGAGTCTAGGCTCCTAGGTTCACATGAAATAGAGCTGACATTGTAGAACACGATTTTGATAAGTTGAATATAGCAAAGCACTAGATTGATCGAACGATGACAGGTCCCATCACGGTCGCCAAACTTGTTATCAATGCAAAATTTTACTTTTACAAGTCAAACTGACATTTAAAAAAGTTTTGAAAATAACCTGCCTCCATTTTGAAAAAAATTATGAGAAAGAGACTCGTCTGTCGATACGAGGTTCAACCATTCCTGGTGCCATAACCAGAGGTAATCGAACCAAGGATCAATCTAGTACTTTGCTTTACTCAACTGTCTAAATCAATGTTCTATTTCTTAAATGCACAAAGAATCAGGCATGTGCCATGACTTAGAAAATTTTTGACTGAAAACATGATGTATGTCTGAAATATTTTGAAAATACTTGGAGAAAGGATACTTTGAAAATCGTGAATCACATTGAGAAAATACTTTTAAAGAAAAGGAAAACCGATTTTTGAAGAAATCCTGATGTTTTGAGAAAATTGAATTTTGAAGAAAATCCATGTGACTTTATGAAAATCGATTTTCTGAGTTTTGAACTCTGGAATTAATCAAAAGGATGGGCGTATGGCCCTATGAACACTATTCATGATGTAGTCTAAACCTAGATGATGCATGAATGCAACTTGAAAAAATATTTTCTGAAGAGTTTGAGGAAAATCATTGATAAAAAGATTTTTGTGCCTTATAGAATTTAGATGAAATAAATTTGCCACATATCCTTGACTATGGCCACAAACATGTATTAAATATAATTTATTTGATTCTAAAAGAAAAAAATACTTAGAAAACTTTAAAAAAAATACAATAATTTCTGAAAATAGTCTAAGAGTGTAGGTCGTTTATGGCTTAAAAGAAGATGATAAATTTGGATATTGTTCGTATTCTGACTATGGCCACAAATACAAACTCAATCGAGTTTATTAATTTCTTAAAAGTGAGTGCACATGCCATTCGTGTAGACCATTGTGAGTTTGAATATGCATGAATCATCATCAATCACACATAGACATTATTAAAAAATAAACTATATGCAATGCAACCCTATTCTAAGCAGAAAAATAAATTCTTATTTCAGGGTTACAATTGAATTTACACTAATAATTGAATTGAAATAAAGAAATAGGAAATAAAATAACCTCTTGAGTTTTCCTACAAAATTAGTAAACTCATTAGTGGACAAATGTCGGCTTTTCGGGATTTATCCAATAATATCTGAAATTAAGAGATTTAACTGAATATAAGCCTTTTTCCATGCTCCCTTGAACTAAACATAATAAATGATGATGTAGAATTGAAAAAATAATAAAAATAAACAACTTTGAAATTCAGAATTTTGATAAAAATAGCCAAAATACCCTTAAAAATTGATCTTTATTGCAAAAGAGGGTTAAAAATAGGGTTTTTCAAAAAATATTTTTATAAAATGCTTAATCCGAGGATCAAACAAATTCAAAACAATGCAAAATGGGGTGGAGGGTACCCTAATATGATTATGAACATGATCAAACCCTAAAAATATAAAACTTTTTATGAAAAAATTGAAATATTATAAAAAAATCAAATTTTGCCCGTGTTTCAGTTGAATCAGGACTCCACAGGCATCTTGTTTTCATAAAATAGCTAAATAATACATCAAATGAATTCTAAAATTCGTAAAATTTGACATGGACACTTTTAATAACCGTAAAATTAAAATGCAATCAAAAAAATATATTTTTGGTATTATTTAAATATGAAAATTTAATAAAAAAAGAAAATATGCAATTTTGCCCATGGGCACGTACCTGTCACAATGTCAGACCCAAATTGGGTATCAAACACTAATGAAAAACTGTAACATTTCTTATGGAGAAACTAGATAGATGAACAAAAATAATCCTTTTTATAGATTGGAAAAAGCATCTACGGTTAGGGAGATACGATTCTGACAAGTACCTAATTCCAACTTATACATAATGATGTGAAACAGATAAATCCGGTTTCAGGTGCAGAGAAATATAAAAAATAGTTTTTAGAATTTATAAAATTTTATAAAGACATACTAGAAAGGTTGATGAAAACAACCCTTTTTACGGATCATAGATCAGATCTCCATTTAGAGAGAAATAACTCCAGCAAGTTGGCTTTTATTCTAAATAATGATTGACAGTTGCAGAAACACAAATCCGATTCTTAACTGAAATAAAATATCAATCCATCATAGAAATTTGTAAAAATTTCATAGAATAAACTAGAGACTCATACGAAAACAATCCTTTTTATGGATCATCAATCAGATCTTAGACGAAGGAGATATCACTTTAGAAAGGTACTCTTGAATTTCTATAGTGTTTTTCCGACTTAGAAAACAAGTTCCGACTTTGATTTTTAAAAATAGGGTTATAGACTTCTAACAATCCCGATTTTTTATTGAAAACCATAGACACATGCATGATTTTACCATAAAAAAATCAAATTTTATTGACAAATATAAAATGGCAAATAAATACGTTAACAAACAACCAAAATCACGAATAACGAATCTAAAACCCTAGAATGAAATAACATGTATTATTTATACTAAAAATATAAAACATGTAAATAGTGAAATGAATCATGATTTGATGCTTGATCAATTAAAATAAACATGAATATGATGAAATAAACAAAAAAAATCAGGGAAGCAGGGCTAGAAATTTGATTTAGCCATTAAAAGAGGGATTTGACCTATCGAAAGGTCGAATCTTGGTCTTTTTCGGGCATTTAGCATAATAAACACATTTCCAACGAATCTAATGGATCAAAAATGCAAAAAGAATCATGGGTTATCATTGGATCATCATCTAGAATCATGGAGCATGAGGCTTGAACAAAAAAAAATGAAATGGGAGTGGCAATGGCAAAAATCATAAAAAATTAGAACAAAATAGAAAAAAAGAAAAGAAGCTTACCTTGCTTGCACCAATGGAGGAAGAGGAGGGTTGAGAGAGAGGAGAGAGAAATCCATGAATTTGAAAGAGAGAGAGAGAGGATGAGAGCATACATGATGGACCCCCCTATGGCCTCTTTATATAGATTTTTTTAGAATTCCTAATTGAAAATTGGATTTACTTAAAAGAGTTCTAAAAAAATAAAACAAGGGGGGGGGGGTCGCTTGGTTTGACTTTTCAACCTTCTTAATTAAACCCTAATTGAACCTAATTGAATCCTAATTCTCTTAAAACAATCTCAAATGTGGTGCCACCCCCTGTGGGTCCACATTTGATTTTTAAAACCCTAATTACAAGATTTAAATATGAAGTTTTGAAATGTCAAAATAAAGGTTGAATTTTTAAAATCAATTTTGGCTTTTTCAAACTCCTAATCTAACTTGGACACTACTAAACCCTAAACTAACCTAAATATCCTCAAATGTGACACCACCTACTATGGGTCCCACTTGTTTTTTTGGAAAACGATTTTAAAACCTAAAAATAAAGGGTTTAAAAATAAGGTTTTCAAAAGGAGTTTGAAACAAAAGATAAAAACTAAAGTTGTAAATCAACTAGAGTCCTAAATGAATTAAAAATCCCTTAAATGTAGCGCCACCCATGTGAACCCCACATTCGGGTTTTGAAAAGATTACAATAAAGATTAAAAAAAGGTTTTTAAAACAAGGTTAAAATCACCAGATAAAAATCAAAAGTTTAAACAGAGTCCTAAACTAACTAAAACTCTAGACTAGAGTCCTAAACCGACTGAAACTCTGTGATAAAATCCTAAAAATTTGAAATTTGTTTTTTTGAAAGATAAATGAAGAAGTTTTTGAAAGATTTTCTCGAAAATGAAGTCAGGGTTAGAGTCTTAAACGAACTGAAACTTTGTAACAGAGTCCTGATTCTACTAAAACTCTAAAATTTTGGTTTCTTTTGAAAGATTTTACAAGGTTTTCTCGAAAACAAGTAAAAGATAAAGTCCTAAACCGACTGAAACTCCAGGATAGAGTCCTGATCCGACTAAAACTCTAAAAAAAAACCAAATGATAGAAATGAGCAAGGGGTAAGGCCACCTCTAGTTTAAAACCAATAAAATAAAAGTTTGAAAATGTTTTAAAGATAAAAAGACAGAGTCTTAATCTGACTAAAACTCTGAAATAACTAAAATTTGAGAAATGAAAGAAGTGATCCAGAAGCGATGCCACCTAGATGGGTCCCATCCAAGAATTGAGATCAGTTAAAAATTGAGTTTAAAACGAATCTAAATCGCTTTCTAAGAAAAATATTTTGAAATAAAGAAATATACGATCCTGGCGGTTGACAAATACAAATATCGATCTAAAACCTAGGTTTTTGAAATTAATTTTGAAAGAAAAGTCTTAAAATCGAGTCTGGATTTGATATTTTGAAAAAACCAGAGTACTGGATCCCGAGAATGACATGCAATGACATGAAATGCCATGGAATGACACAAAAATGGTAAGAAATGATATAAAATGATATAAAATAATATAAAATGTTCCAAAATATTACAAAATGCAAACCCTAGATGAGGGATTTGATGTCCTAGACCCCTAGGAGAAACAAAGAATTGAACATTCCTGTTCGAGGATGAAAATTGATAATTGAATATCAAATCCATCACTGGATCCGATCCAAATATGAAATGGATCTCGGATATATCTAGAAATTTCAGGAAAAGAACTGCTCTCAGCTCTGATTATTGGTTGTACCAGCTGGGGGAATGATAAAATGAAGTTCTGGACAAGAATGATTTGAGGAATGATTTTGCCCCTGTTGGGCATGGGGTGACACTGAAGTCTAAGGTTTGAACTAGTATCGATTGGTTTACACTGAATCCTAGGGTTTCTAAACTCATAGGAACTAAGATAACACTGACTCAATCAAACTCCTAGACTGAATGATCGAGAAATGATACAATTCTGAAAGAAATATTGAGAAATGACCACTGAAATGAAGTGGGTGACAGGAATGTACTGAGTTTGAGTTAAAACAAAGGTCAGAAATACGGAGGTGAACTAATTTCGAAGCTCAAACACTATCTCAACTGACTGGACTTAGCTCAATTTCAGCTGAAATGAGCTAAAATGGGCTCCTAGACTGCGAGAAATGGATTTGAACTGAAACCAAGTCAATTGAACTCCTAGTGAGCTCAAGTTAGACTCAGAGGAACATGATTAACTGGGATTGACGGACTTGGAAACAATTGGCTAGGATTCAAGCTAGAAATGAACTCATTTCTTGAGAAATGAACCAATTTTAGCCGAAATGGACATAAATGAACATGATTCGCTCATCATGAACTCAAGGGAGCTAAAAATGATGGGCATTCTAACTCTTCTGAACTCAAAAATGAGCTTGGTTGACTCTAACTGACTAAGATCTAAGGTTACTTAGGGGTAAAATGGTAAATTTTCTGACAAAATGGGTGAAATGACACCTAAACTAGACTGGACCTAGGGCTGGACTCCTAAGGGGACTGGCATCTACTGAAAAAGGGTGCTTGAAGATGAGTGAGGAAAATTTGGGGTATTTATAGGTATCCGATATGAACTTCACTCATTTACAAAGAAGCTTCATCATCGATAGAACGATCTATGAGAAATCTTGGATAAAGCATCTCTAATGCTCTGTCAATCTGAGAAAACTCCTAACGTCTCTAATATTTTTGGGTTGTTCCCCACTTTAGAACTCCATCCACCTATTAGAATACCCATAATTTACTCATTAGAATCCAAGAAATTTCAAGAATTCATCCTAAGATTCATAGAAAAATCACTCACCTTAGAAGGATCCACTGAAACTCCATCGTTAGAGATGACATGGCCCAAAAACATCACTTGATTAAGCCAAAACTTTCACTTAGAGAGCTTCATGTATAACTGATGTTCTCTAAGGATTCCCAAAATGATCCTCAAGTGATCTTTGTGCCCCTCCTCACTCTCTAAATAAATTAGGATATCATCGATAAAAACAATTATGAATATGTCCAAATACAGTATGAATATCCTATTTATGAGATCCATAAATATTGCCGGTGCATTTGTGAGTTCGAAAGGCATAACCACAAACTCGTAATGCTGGTATCAGGTCCTGAATGCCATCATAGGGATGTCCTCATCATTCTTTTTGACAAACAACACCAGTGCTCTCCATGGCGAAACACTTGGTCGAATGAAACCTTTGTCTATCAATTATTGCAACTGCTTCTTGAGCTCCTTGAACTTAGCTGGCGGAATCCTATATGGAGCTTTTGAGATTACAGTTGTTTCAAGCACAAATTCTATAACAATGTTCATTTTCCGCATATGGGGTAATCCAGGTAGCTCTTGGGAGAAAACATCTGCAAACTTCTTCACGACCTCCCGATCCTCTAATAAGGTCTGTTTGGGCTCGACCAAATAAACACTAGCCAAGAAAGCCTCACAACCACACCCAACTGGATGCTGAGCCTTTATTGATGAAAGCAACTTTGTCTTCTACATTGGTTTACCCACTTTATATTTGAAAATAGACTGATTTGGGCAAACAAAACATATTTGCCTCCCATGACACTCCATACAAGCGTAATGCTCGTGTAACCAATCCATCTCTAAAATCACATTATAACCCATCATATCTAGAATGATCAAGTTGGCAGAAAGTGTCTGCCCCACAATCAATACCTCTACTTTAGGCAAGTAACTATAAGCGATGGTCCTATTGCTCAAAGATGTAACTATCGCTAAAGTATAACCCAAAGTAACAAAAGGTGAATTTAACATAGTATAGGGGTTATTCCAAGATCTGAACCAAAGGTAGATTAGACTTTGAAACAACCAAAGATGGATTTGATTTTGGTTTTTAAAATTGATTTTAGTGAATCCATGTTACCATATTTGCTTTTTGAAAAATCGGTTTGACAATAACAAGTTTTGAAGCCTTAAAGCAAAAATGAGTTTTGAGGAGAATTAGGTTCTTTGATTATGTATTAGATTTCGATTATTTTTAGCATATCTTATGTATGAATATTAGATCAATATGATACAAGCATGAGATATAGGTTTTGAAATTTATTGGTGCTTAAATTTATGTTTACATCAAACCGAACTTCAGGACCAAGGTCTACACACGTAGGCTGAGGTCATTGAACGAGGCCATTGAGGTGGCCACTCTCTTAGACAATGATTGGTCAGAGGGACAAAAGTCTCAAGGAAAGTCGTATGGGCAATCCTCGGTTAGCCAAAAGAAGCGATTCATCGAGAAAAGTTTACACCATCCACCAAGAAAGGCAAGCAACAACATCAAAATCAGGGAGCATCGTGCCCCAAGTGTCATCATTTCCATTAGGAGAAACCATGTCCTCTTGACATGGGTGCATGCCTTCAGTGCAAACAGATTGGTCACTTCGCTAGGGAGTGCCCCCAGAAGAATCTCAATGGAGGGAATCATGCAACAGGAGGTCAACCTCAGCAACAACAGCCAGCAGCAGGGGCAGAAAAAGGTTACTAATCGTGTTTATGTCACCACAATAGCAGAGTTGGAGCATGATGCAGACGTCATTGAAGGTACCAGCCCTATCGCCCGCTATAGTGCTAGAGTATTGTTCGACATAGCAACAACACATTCTTTTGTTGCCACACTTTGATATCTTATTTAAGACATCGAGGAGAATGAGATTAAAGTCTATAAAAGCTATCACCATTGATGAAAACTTAACCACATGATAAGGGTCAAACCATGTCGAGTGGTTCAATGAGAAGAACAAATATATGAGTGATTGGATTGAGCATGTCAAGTGCTTGAAACCTATGTACAGAGGTTGAGTTTGAATTAAACTCTTAATAAAATTCATAGGCCTTATGGTTGGGGTGTTTCAAATAGGTTTACACCCTTGATGGACTTACCTATGTGAGTGTGAAGGTGGGGGCCACCTTCCATGGGATTGGGAATTTGTCTCTAGAGCACTGATGCAACTGGGATATAACACAAGAACTTTAATATGCAGCTTCTATATATTGATAGACACAACATGACCATCTGAATTGAAAGTGTGTGTTATGGTGTCTAGAAGGTCAATTAGAATTCTCAATTCAAAGCCAATGCTATTGAGATCCTAGACTAACTAAGACTAAGTGACATTAATGTGGGGTTCAAACCCAAAAGGTACCTTCACTTATGCACTGGATCTTCACGAACAACCTTTTGAGTCTTCTTCTATAGTTTTGATCCACGTGGGGGATTATTGGATTTTGGCTCAAAACTATTCTTAAGTTTTCATCTATCTTTCTTATTTTCCTAAGTTTGTGGGTATATGGTTTTCTACAAAAGTTTAGTCCACATGATGGATTTTGAGGAAACTCTTGTCCTTTTATAAAGGGGTAGGGCAAAGCCTTGGGACTTGCCAAAATATAAAACATGTATCACAGTTTCTTTTTATAGGGAGGTAACCCTTCGGAGACATGAGACAAGACATGCATCCCTCTCACTGCACTTCTCCTAATGATTCAGGAAACTCAAAAAATGGTGAGCAATTCACAAAAAAGGAAGAGAGGAAGGGAGACAATAGGATAGGGAATAAAATTATGAGAAAATTTGTGTGGAACCCAAGATATTCGCACAAATATCTAGTGAATGATTGACATATTCAAATAAAAGAAGGTTATACTAAAGAGATTCTAATCAAAATAAGACAATGATCCACATATAAAGGAAATTTGATGTCCATTGCGAATAGAAGGAGATTCATAAGTAATTTGTGTACCTAATGGCATTCACACTAGTAACTTGTGAAATACATAGAAGAAGCTTGCAAGTGGTTTTACATTATTTGATATTCATGTGAATCCTCAAACATTTGTAGAAAACCCCCTAAGAAATCACGAATCTTGTGAAATGTCTTACGAATATTGAGTAGAGAGGTTGGTGTTGTACCCTCAGAAATTTTTGTTTTGGAGATGGACACATCGACGTTGGAATCGAGAAATGGATCAATAAGAAGATGATGAGAAGGTGCTCTCATATCCAAACCTGGTAATTCAACAAGTTAGCAACATTACCACCATCTCATAGGAGTATAATTCAGTTTAAGAACTACATAAACAAATTACTTTACATACCTGCAGCAACACCAGCAAACTAGTCAAACATTTTTTGTCATTAGTCTTCAATTGCGAGAGGCTTGCATAGACATATGTAAGAGAAGATGCCCCCCAATCAAAGTCATTGATTGTGTCTTTAACCAAAAATCTAATATCTTGTCACTAGTGTCAATAAATAGACAAATTTTCCAGAAATAGAGTAGGAATGCCTTCAACTCCATATCATCATTTACTAGAACTTCAATTGTTGGTTTACTACATCCTTCTGCACCCTTTTTTAGATTTCTCTACATATCATATCAGACCCTCAACCGCGTCAGTTTCATCCTATGAGCCTCAAAAGCAATGTTGGTTGCTTTCAAAAGCAGTTCACAAATGCATCAAAAGTAATCAAACCTCGATGCATTGACCAACTTCCCATGACACTTTAATCATGTTATATGTGTGACATCCTCCAGACTCAGGGTGAGCTCAAATCCAGAAAATTAGGTGTAGGTGTCTAGATTCCAAATATGTGCAGTGGCATCTACAAGTGGATGGAAAATCTTTCATGGCCTAACACTTAAAAACTTTTTCAAGTGCATCTCATCTAATTGCTCTTTTGCCTCTTAGAAAGATTTTTGTACCACTTGTGGACTCGGGCCCAATAGAACCGATGTATCTATCCTTTTGATTTTTACAATGATCACAATAGTGAAAAATTAGTGAAAAATTAATCCACTCATAAACTATTGATAGAGCATACACAAAGTAAACAACGTACCTGTCCAAGAACACACTTCTTTGAACTAGAGGACATCTTGTCTATTCTTCTCCCCTTCGTTTCACTTATGTGCACTTTTGTTTCCTCATATCAATAAGAAGCACTAACCAATTCTTCTATTTTCTATTATTGAGGACGCACACCACCAACTTCTCCAAGAGCACCAAAAAATGTCTTCTTGAGGAGCACTAACCACTTCCCCAAGAACCCAAAAATGTGTTTGTAATTCTCAATCATTGTGAATGGTCACTCACGAAGAATGTTTAATATAAAAACAAGAAAAAAACAACAAAGTAATAACCTTGCTTCTGGATGCATTTGATGGAGCAATCAGAGTATTTGTCGAACTCTTCCCACCCATCATCCGAGCCGTTTCCTCGCAACTGATGTACCAACTATGGTTAGGTTAGGGTACCTTGGTCAAAGGGGAAATCATTGAAGCAACACGGGAAATGGTGATTCGCATTATATTAAAAAAACATTCATTTAGAAAAGATGTGAACGTATGTGCTTACTGGCCAAAAACTCACTGATGATATGCTGCCATAGTGATGTGTTGAAAGTGAGATGAATGTTGCGTGGATTATCATAATAGGGATTGGAGAAGAGCTAATCAGAATATAGTATAATCACTAGGAAATTTGGTCCAAATGTAGTTTAATCACCAAAAAATCAACATTTGTAATCAAACTAGGGATTGGGACCACAACCACACTACGCAACAAAACCCTTATAAGCATTCACAAATGTTCGAATGTGAAATGTCTTTCGAATAAGGGGTAGGGACGTTAGCAGAACAAGCTCGTAAGTTATTCTAAATTATGGGTGAGTCTTCTGACATTCGCAACAAAACCCTAAGAAATAGCGAATGTTCAAATGCTAAATTAATGTCTTACAAATAAGGAGTAGGGATGTTAGTTGAATGGGATTACAAGTTATTCTAAATTATGTGTGAATCTTCTAAAATTCACAACAAAACCTTAAGAAATCGTGAATATTTGAATGCAAAGTATCACTAAGAAGGGGTACATAGATTAGCGAAAGAGGCTCGCAAGTTGTTCAAAGTGAATGTCATGAGGTCCACTAAAAAAGCTTGCCAACCTTTGAGGGGAGTGTGCATGTAATTTTCTTTGACCTCTGGACATCCGCAAGTATACCTCGTAAAAATGTGAATCTGCTATGCATCTTTGACTCTATATGTGATTCATAACACATTGGCACAAATGTCACAGGTCCCTCTAAAACACCTATAAAGGGTAAAATGGTTTTAAAAAAGTCAAGAATCAACAGTTTTGAATAGGTAGAGAATTTTGGCAAATTAGTAGGTATTTGTGAGAATGAGCCAGTATTTTACTTTCTAATTTCAACTCAATTATAATTTTGACTTTGTTAGCTTGTAAAATCATTTGAAATATCACGGTATTATCTTGAAAAGGTGTATAGCAGACTAGAAAATCATGAAAAGTAAAAGACCAATTTATTTTTTATATCAGGAGTGAAATAATAACATTTCTACGAGAGCTTGTCATACCTGGCTAGGTGGGTCAGCTTAAGGCATTCAAGTTGAAGGATGTCATGAGTTTGATATACAGGGTAAGCATGCCTTGCCACAAGGTCAGAGCCACATGGAAAACTATCGATGGTCAATAGCAGAAGCACTAAAGGAGTTTTTCACTGTAAATTCTGAAATAGGGCCATGGTCCACATGACATCTCTCGACCTGTAACGGAATGCATGTCTGAACCATAGTTCCCAGGAAACAAAATGGATATGAGAAGCAGTTCATGAAGTGGAAGCGGTGAAGCAAGTATAGTATGAAGCAGAAAGTGGGTTACGGTTATGAAGCGAGTATGCAAATACATGAAAAAAACGAAAAGAAAACACAGAGAAAGGGACATCATGCACAGGCATAAGCTGATAAGAAATAACATAAGCACAAATATAAAACCAACACACAAGCTTGTTACGAAAAGCTTATAGTTTTTCTACTAAAAAAAAGTGATGGGGGAAAGAGTGAGAAGTGACAAGAAGTGAAAATGAAATGTTAAGGAAGTGAAAGAGAATCAATTTGAGAAACAAGGAGGAAGTGGACTTCATACTAAGGGGAATCGAGTTTCTCACATTTTGAAAGCAGGTTTCCCAAAGTTTCCCCTCCTTTTGAGGAAGTGAGAAGTTTCTTGCTTTCAAAGTGAGTTTCGGGAGACGAGATTCCCCATATAGCAAAAAGCTTTAGGTGATTGTTGTCTGAACCATAAAGGTAGTTTCTCCTTGTTATTAAAAAAACAAAAAAAAGGAGCTAATGACATTACTGTGGAGAGAAATATCCCCAGCTGCAAAGCTTCAAATACGCTTGGTAATCAGAGTCGGTTGGGTTAATGAGGTTAATAAACTATAATGTATCTTACTGTGGAAAACAATAATGTCCTTTGTAGAAAATAGTGACCTCCAAGGACAGTGTTGCGGCTGGAAATGAATAGTGTCCCGACTGCATGACTCTAGCAAGTCATATCTAAGGAATAAACATTCCAAAAAAAATAAAGATTCTCAAAAAAATAAAAAAAGTGAAAAAAATAGATCTTCTCTTGCGAGATATGTCATCATCCTCACTTGATAAATTTCTTATGGTAGCAATTCAAGTTCGAAAACCAATTGTATTTATCTTGTGCAAATTATCTAATAAAGTAGAAAACAATTGCAAGAGGCTACTCGAGATTCTCTGTCATCACTTCCCTTGCAAAGTATATTACTTTTATAAACTTGTGAAATTTATCCTACTGAGACACATTTTATAACCATTCTTTCTGGTTTAGTATTTTGTGTTGTCTTTTGCATTCAAATTCTGTGGTACAGACTCGTTCACAACAAAAAAAAATCCATATTTTATTACAAGAGCAAAAGAAGCAAATTTGTAAAAAAAAAAAAAAAAACAGAAGGCAGTAATCCAGTAAACAAGAAAAGTACTCTAGATTATCAACACGATTGAAATATTATTAAATTGAATAGTGATCATGTGTAACAAACTTTTAAGGCTATCTCTATCCTTGATATATCCCAATAACTCTTTCCAACCACAAAGTTGCGAATGTCTGCAAGTTTCCGGTCATCGGCCATGGGGAACCAAGTAATTAACAAGAGCCAAGGCATTACTAGTGATTTTACTAACATTGCAAACTTGGTTTTCAACGACGGCCTTGAGTACCAATCCGGGAACAGTGGATACGTTCTCAAAGCCATCGATACATGTCTCTTCATTCGTGAGTGCAGCGCTCATCCAAGTCAGAATGTTGCTGATGCGCCATCGGAAATTTCCAGCGTAGAGGTAGTGGACCTCATTCAGTGACTGGACCATCAGGCTGATAGCTTGTCCAAAAGTTTTGGTGCAATCATGGATCGCCATCTTTGCGAGAGAGTCGTTAACAGTGGAAGCACTTTTGGAGAGGTTGCGAACATAGCTGTAGGCTGTTTGAGCTTTAGAGAGGCTGACTGTGATGGCTACTTGGGCAAGCTGGGTATGACTCTGTTGGACTGAGCTAGCATAGGCTGAGAGTGAGCTGAAGCAGATAGCCGGATACAGGGTGGCGTTGCACGACTTACGGATGAATTCAGTAGCATTACTACCACCAATAGTTACTCCAGCAGCTGAGGCATGAAATAAAACCAGAGAAGAGACAGAGAATATGGTTGCCAAGATTAGTGCTGGGAAAGAATAAGGAGAGGGTAGCAGAGTCATGGGATATTGGTGGCACAAGTTTGCTTTTTCCTCTCTGTGGGGATAGGATGGTTGTTTGTTAATAGGGATATTAGGGGTTATTTGTAGGCTCTGGCCACACAATACAGAAACAAATATGCCCTCAGTTCCTTTAAAACTTGCATCCATGTCCATGTAAACATAATATAACCAGTCACGAGTGCACATGAATTATTCATTGGCACAACAGACAAGAAGGTTGGCTGATTAAACTAATTCAATTGAAAAACATGGATGTCTTTTTTTTTTCTTCCCCTAAGAAATGTATAAGCGTGAACAAAAAGTGCGATGAGTTTTCTCTCAAGGAGGGCCTGTGGAGCCCAGAGAAACGAAAATTTTAGTTCAATTTGTTAAGCCTTTCATGATTATGTGTCGAATCTATAGTGGGGCATATGGAGTCATAGCCAAGCCATCGTGAGTTTTAAACTTGTGGGTGTTGTACTGTTAATTAATGTATAAAGAAACATGCAAGCACAATAGAGTTCTTCGATGCTGTCATGTTCACTTGCCATTTTGTTAAATGCAAGTGGCAGGCTGGGCTCAGGTAGCTGGGTAATACCTATATATTGTAGAGAAATTAAGATAACAAAAAATATGCGGAAACAATATATGATCTAACAAAGGCACAATCAAATCACAACACAAGGGTTTACGTGGTTCGGTCAACACGACCTACATCGACGGGTCACAGAGAGAATAATCCACTATAATGAAAGTAGAGAGTACAATGTAGAGAGTACAACGTCCAATAGCTTGCCTAAAGCTAAAGATAATAACAACAAAGAAATCACAGGAAGAAATGAATACAAGATTACCTCTCGGGTGCACAACCCGAGTCAAAGCCCACACCACAACCAACACCTCTCTCTGAGGATCAATGCATGGTGACGAACCTTCTTCCTTCATTTTCTTCTTTCTACTCTCTCTCTTACTTATTCTCTCTCTGCACACTGCACACAACCACTCTACCCTTCTCCTTCCAGCACACAGCCTCTGCACCCCTATTTATAGATGACATAGAGTCTTCTAGATATGAACCTTCTAGAAGTGAGCCTTCTAGACTCATTCCAGAAACCGAAGAGGTTTTAACCCTTCAACTTCCTGCATTAATGGGAGTTAGGTGACTATTCCACTTTCCCACATCATTAATGAGGGGATAGGGCTGACCCTTCAACTTCTCCTGCATTAATGAGAAGTGGGTGGCTATTCCACTTCCCCACACCATTAATTAGGGATAGGGCTGGACCCAACAATCTCCCTCTCCAACTGAAGTTCATGCCGGCCAATTGTCGACATGTATTTTGTTTCTCCATCGATAAGGCATTTGTCAGCATATCTGCAACATTATCATTTGTGGAGATCTTTGCAAGATGAAGCAAATTTTTCTCAAACACATCTCGGATCCAATGGTACCTGATATCTATATGCTTTGACTTGAGTGAAAACTCAGATTCTTGGCGAGATGAATGACACTCTGACTGTCGCAGTACATCAAGTACTTGTCTTGCTCAAAATCCAACTCCATCAAGAATCTTTTCATCCACAACATCTCTTTGCAAGCTTCTGTAAGAGCAATGTACTCTGCCTCAGTAGTAGACAAAGCAATACACCTTTGCAATTTTGACTGCCATGACGCAGCTCCCCCTGCAAAAGTGAGTACAAAACCAGATGTGGACTTCCTTGTATCAATATCTCCAGCCATATCTGCATCTGTGTAACCTGTCAAGATAGGTGATCCACCACCAAAGCTTAAACAAACTTTGGAGCTCCCTTTAAGATATCTAAAGATCCACTTTACTGCTGCCCAATGCTCTTTTCTTGGATTTGCAAGAAATCTACTAGCAACACCTACTGCATATGTGATGTCTGGTCTCGTACATACCATCGCGTACATCAAGCTTCCGACTGCTGAAGCATAAGGAATTTTCTTCATTTTCTCCTTCTCCTCGTCACTTGATGGACTCTGCTCCGAGTTTAGCTTAAAGTGACCTTCAAAAGGAGAACCAACTGGCTTTGCATTGTTCATACTGAACCTGTCTAACACCTTTTCGATGTATTTCTCCTGTGATAACCATATCTTCTTGGTTTTTCTATCACGAGAGATCTGCATGCCCAATATTTCCTTTGCTGGCCTCATGTTCTTCATTGTAAAGGTCTTACTAAGTTTCTTCTTAAGCCTGTCAATTATAGACATATCTTTTCCAAGGATAAACATATCATCAACATATAACAAGAGAATAATAAAATTCTCACCGAACCATTTTATGTAGACACAATGATCTGCAACCGATCTATTGTATCCATTTTCAGCCATAAATGAATCAAATTTCTTGTACCACTGTCTTGGAGCTTTCTTTAGCCCATACAAGTTCTTTTTCAACCTGCATACAAGATTTTCTTTACCTTTGACTTTAAAGCCTTCTGGTTGCTCCATGTATATCTCCTCCTCTAAATCACCATGGAGAAAAGTAGTCTTCACATCTAGCTGCTCAATCTCCAAGTCCAGGCTAGCAGCAATACCTAGAGCAACACGAATAGAAGACATTTTAACAACAGGAGAGAAAATCTCTTCAAAGTCAATACCTTGCTTTTGACCAAAGCCTTTCACAACCAATCTAGCCTTGTACTTTGGTTGAGAACATTGTTCTTGAGTCTTCAACCTGAAAACCCACTTGTTCTTCAAGGCCTTTTCGCCTTCTGGTAGTTCCACCAAATCATAAGTGTGGTTCATCTGCAATGCATCCATCTTATCGTGCATAGCTATTAGCCATTGTTCTTTCTGCTCACACTCTTATGCTTCCTGGTAACTCTCTGGTTCACCTACATCAGTAAGCATCATATACTCATGTGGAGAATACCTTCTGGAAGGTTGTGACTCTCTGGAAGATCTTCTCAGTTGGGGTTTTGGAAGAGGTTGTTCTCTAACTTCTTCCTGCTCAACATGGCCTGCAGGTAAATCAACATCTGCCTCTACATCATCTTCCTGCACTGTTCTTCCTTCAACTTGTGCCACTGAAGGAGTAACTGGATCTAAGTGGATAGATCCACCTGCAAAAGTCTGAATTGACACCTCTTTCTTGATATCTTCAAGTGTCTGGTCTTCAAAGAATACCACGTCTTTGAATCTGAATACCTTCTGCTTCTCTGGATCCCATAGCCTGTAGCCGAATTTGGCATCACCATATCCCAGAAAAATGCATTGCCTTGTCTTATCATCAAGCTTGGACCTCTCCTCCTTGTGGATATGTGCAAATGCTCTGCATCCAAATACCCTCAGGTGCTTGTAAGACACATCCTTTCCTGACCATACCCTATCTGCAACATCATTTGCTAAGGCATGAGCAAGAGACAAGTTGATCACATCAACTGTTGTCCTTAAGGCCTCGCCCCAAAATTTCTTTGGCAGCTTGGACTGTGCAAGCATACACCTGATTCTTTCTGCAATTGTATGATTCATCCTTTCTGCAATTGCATTGTGTTGTGGGGTACCTGAAACTGTCAACTCATGGCGAATTCCATGAATTTTATAATATTCATGGAATGGACCTGTGTACTCACCACCATTATCTGACCTGATGCATTTCAGTTGTTTTCCTGTTTCTCTCTCAACCATAGCATGAAATTGCTTGAATACATCAAGAACCTGATCCTTGGTTTTCAGAGGGTATGCCCAAACCTTCCTGTAGAAGTCATCTATAAAAGTAACAAAATAAAGTGCACCACTGAAAGTTTTTACATCAGTAAAACCATTAACAGTTTTTGTTCTCAGAGGACCACAAACATCAGTATAAACTCACTCTAGAATGTGAGATTTTCTATGAAAAGCATTTCTAACAAAAGATACTCTATGTTGCTTACCAGCTAAGCAATGAACACACAGGTTTAGACATGTACCTTTTAACTCTGGGAGTTGCTCCCTCTTAGCAAGAATCTGCAAGCCCTTCTCACTCATGTGGCCTAATCGACTGTGCCACAAATCAATAGAAGTGTCCTCAATTGTATTCAATTGTCCCTTGCATACCTTGCCTTGCATCTTGTAAAGAGTACAACATCTCTTTCCTCTGGCCTGAACCAATGACCCGCTGCTGAGTTTCCATTGTCCTTGGCTAAAAACACTGCTTCTTCCCTCTTCATCAAGCTTTCTTACTGAAAGCAAATTCAACCTCAAGTCTGGAACATGTCTGACATCCTTGAGCACCAACATGTACCCAAGGCTGGTCTGGAGATGAATATCTCCAATACCTACAATTTCTGACGTTCCTGTGTTTCCCATTCGGACAACACAAAAATTACCGGTCCTGTATGTACTGAAATATTCTCTCCGTAGTGTGGCATGATAAGAGGCTTCTGTGTCTATGACCCAATCTGTATCCTGACATACACAGATACATGGATTATTAGTAGTAGACAAAATTACAAGCTCACCTTCAACTGTGGTTGTGATATCTTCTTTGGTTTCTGATGATTCTGCCTCTTTCCCTTTTTCTGATTTTTCTTTGGCTCTTTGCACTGATTCTGGAAGTGCCCTTTCTTTCCACAATTGTAGCAAGTGATGTCCTTCATTGACCTGGACTTGCTCTTATATCTGCGGTCATTTTTCCTGTCCTTTGACCGACCTCTGCCTTTGGATGAACTCACCATCAATCCTTCACCAGAATCCTCATTCGGTGATGGTCTTCTCCTAATTTCATTGGAAATGAGCGTACCTGTGACCTCTTCCATATCCAATGTTTCTTTTCCATAAATTATGGTTGTCACAAGATGCTCATAAGATGGTGATAATGAGGTTAGTAACAACAAAGCTTTATCCTTATCTTCAAGTTTAACATCCAGACTAAATAGACCAGCAATAATCTTATTAAACACACTAAGATGGTCAAGAATGGGAGTACCTTCCTTCATACGAAGACTATAAAGTTGTTTCTTGAGGTGTAACTTGTTGAACAAGTTTTTGATCATGTAGAGGCTCTCTAGCCGCAACTACAATCTCGCTGCTGTCCTCTCTTCCATCACGTTACACATGACTTCATCTGATAGACGCAACTCAATCACACCAGCAACCCTCAAGTCAAGATTATCCTATTCATCATCGGTCATGCTTTCTGGCTTATTCACCTTCCCGACAAGAGCCTTGTGCAACCCTTGCTGTGCAAGTAGAGCTTTCACCCTTCTTTGTCATAAGAAAAAGTTTCCTTTGCCATCAAACCTCTTCACCTCAAACTTAGAGCTAACTGACTTACAAGACATGATTTTTCACGAACCTGCTCTGATACAACTTGTAGAGAAATTAAGATAACAAAAAATATGCGGAAGCAATATATGATCTAACAAAGGCACAATCAAATCACAACACAAGGGTTTACGTGGTTCAGTCAACACGACCTACATCCACGAGGCACAGAGAGAATAATCCAATATAATGAAAGTAGAGAGTACAATGTAGAGAGTACAACGTCCAATAGCTTGCCTAAAGCTAAAGATAATAACAACAAAGAAATCACAGGAAGAAATGAATACAAGATTACCTCTCGGGTGCACAACCCGAGTCAAAGCCCACACCACAACCAACACCTCTCTCTGAGGATCAATGCGTGGTGACGAACCTTCTTCCTTCATTTTCTTCTTTCTACTCTCTCTCTCTTACTTATTCTCTCTCTGCACACTGCACACAACCAGTTTACCCTTCTCCTTCCAGCACACAGCCTCTGCACCCCTATTTATAGATGGCATAGAGTCTTCTAGATATGAACCTTCTAGAAGTGAGCCTTCTAGACTCATTCCAGAAACCGAAGGGGTTTTAACCCTTCAACTTCCTGCATTAATGGGAGTTAGGTGGCTATTCCACTTTCCCACATCATTAATGAGGGGATAGAGCTGACCCTTCAACTTCTCCTGCATTAATGATAAGTGGGTGGCTATTCCACTTCCCCACACCATTAATTAGGGATAGGGCTGAACCCAACATATATAAAACCTTCATTCGTCTGCCTTCCCTTTCTCACCTTGTCTTGAAGCCCCTTGTTACAACTGCTTCTTTGCCTCCTATAAAGCTGGTGCTTAAAAGTGCCAAGAAGCATCGTAGAACACGAGCGAAGGAAGTTGAGATGCTTAATGAGATTCCCATATGATTTGTTTTTCTCCTTTTATGTACTACACATGGAGATTGCCTGGATTGTTCAGGTTATGTATCAGAAACCACTCTTCTTAAGTCGTGATCTCTATTGTGTCATGCCTTTGCATGCTATTGAGGTGATTGGTCACCTCCTGTACTCACCAAGCTTCTTTTTATCTATTAAATTGTATTTTCTCTCTAAAAAAAAACCTTGCCAAATACTATGATGATAAAAGAACTGTAGAGAGAGAACTCTTTGGAGAACTGTGGGCGGCCTGGTGATTAGTCACCTCCTGGATTGTTTGGTGAACCTTGCCAAATGCCAAATGCTATCATGATGACAGGGCCTGGTGATGTTTTTGCAGCTCTTTTTGCTTCAAAGCGTGAGTTCAGTGTAGGTGGAGCTCATAGAATATGAGAAAAGCCAAGCTTCCAACTCCAAACTTAACGATGTTCATTTTTCCTATGGTTTTTAACAGACCAATTGTTTCATAAATAGTAAAGCTGGGGTTAGGCAGAACTGTGCGCGCGAGCATGTTTACTCGTGATGTTTGATTTGTGTGCGGGTGTGCATTTGTACATGACCCGTTTGTAAAAACCATAAAAATACAGAACGTTTGTAAGCTAGAGCTCGTATAAGCCCGAACCAGATGAGCTGTAACACTCTTGTGATTGATGAATGTTTGTAATGTCCCTAAACTTGTTACACTCTTGTGATGTTGATCTGATGCAAGGCCATTTTTTGTGAATTACTTTTATGACTAGGCGCTATCTGCTCACCCTATGGTCACCATGAAGTCACCCTCTACGTATATATGCTTTTGTTGGCTATATGCTGACTAGTGGCCCACATGAAACACAACAATACCTGCAACGGATTGTTGGATCCCACTGTGGTCCGGCTTAGCTTTTTGTGCCAGTTTAATCATGGAATCACTTCTAACAGTTGTATGATGAACCACAGAGAGATTGGTAGATACATAGAAGCATAAATTCCCGAGAGAAAATTTCTTGAACATCCGAAACCAAGAATCTGATTCTCAAATTGCAACCGCACATGTTTTCGGTTGAGTCGATTGTGTAACATTTGTCATATTGTGGCCACTCATTGCCAAACATGATGCCTAACCAGGCTTAAGCCCAGACCACCCAGTTAAAGGACTGGGCATAACCAAGCCCTGCCCCGTCAAGGGGTCTCCCGTCCAAAGAAACTGGGCTAAGCTGGCTTGTTGTCCCTACCAAAAATACAAGATAAGCCACCCTGTAATAGTGGATAAGGGTGTAACTGGTCCGGTTCAGTTTGGGTTATTAGATCCGATTCTGAATCAGGTCTAAAAGTAAGAACCAAACCAACCTAATCTAATGCGGGTTTGGGCTCGGGTATGACTAAAAACTGTGAACACATATGGGCTAACGGGTTTTGAAATTCTTTGAAAATGCTAAACTCTTATTGATTTTTTTTATTCTTTGAAAATGATAACTTTAACTCACCTCCACTTTGAAAGGTGATGGGATCCTATGCATATGAGTTGGGATCTTTCCTCCTCCACTGACCCGGGATAACTCCAACAAGACTTGGGCTTCAATTGGGTCTGGATCTTCTTTGCACGTTGTGTACCTCAAACTTTGAGTACCTGGGTGACACCCCGTTGTTCTCAAAAATGGAAAAACATAAGAGGGCAGCCAATTAGAGATCTAGGGTGAAAAATTTTCAAGCAAGAACCTAGAAGATCAAGATCTTAGAAGACATAAAAGCACTCAAGTAAGAATTTAAAAAATCTTTAAAATGGGATGTTTGGGAGCCTAAAGAGAAGCTTAAAGATTCCTAAAGTCTTAATAGATTTTGAAAATGGACAAAACATATTTGAAAGATCACTACTAGCCAAATAGAGAACTTGAAAAATCTCAAAAAGTTATAACCTAAAGAATGCCAAGTTTAAAACATAAGTCAATTTAAGAAAAGCATGAAATGAAGATTTTAACAAACAAGAAAAAGCCCAAAGATCCTAAGAAATTTAGGAAAATTATGAGGAAAATCTCAAAAGTTTCTAAAATGAGAATTTAAAGATCCTAAACAAGGTTTTAGAAAAATATGAGAGACCCTAGACCAGATTTTAGAAAAACATGGGAGATCTTAATGAGAAATTTAAGTAAATTTGAAGAAGAGAGAAAATCCAAGACTTTATAACTTAAGATTAAAGAAAAACTTAAAAGATGATAAAAGTTTTAGGAGATCAAGAACTTAGAAAATCTAGGGTAATCAAGAAAGAATGCACAAAATGGCATGAGAGTGGAAGAAAAATGGGAGAAGAGAGCTCACCTCAGACTTAGGTAGCCCTAGGTTGATGACGACAGCGAGCACAAATTAAACCATAGTCTCGAGTTCTTTTGATGCACCGGGATCTTGATCCAAACAAGAACAAAGTTTTTCTAGGATGTATAGGATTTTGGAAGGGTTTTGGAAATGTTTCCAGGTTGGAACCAGTGGACACACTCACAAGAGGAACACCCAAAGCTCATATCTGCCCTGGGATGGGGGAGTTTCAAGACCTATTTATAGGCCTTGGGACAACCCCCTCACCCTGCCTCCAAAGAAGGGTGCAATGTGCATTGCTGAAGGAGCATTGTCGTTGCTCTATCTGCGGCAATGTGCAGCGCTGCTGCAATGTTTGCCTGGATACTGCAGCACTCGTGCATGTCCTATGCACATTACCTATGTGCATTGGCCTATACATTTAGATGTCTCTCTTTGTTGTCGAGTGTGATTGATGACAAAGATACAGACACATCCTGGTAAAAAAGGAACTTAAAATTTTCTTTTGAATAGTCTTTTGAAATAGAAGTTTAATTTGGTGCAAACTTTGGGCCTAAGGCACCACCTAACTTCACATGAGGGTCTCCCTTTTATTACTCTTCAGTGCTCAATGCCAGGTTTTTAAGACGAAGCCTTGATGTTATGTTCCACACGAGGGTCTCCCTTGTGCTCTTTTTTTTTTTTTTTCTTGCAGACAAACTCTCATTAGTCTCAAGATGGAACAAATGTCTTTTGGCAAAAGTTTTTCCAGATCAAAAAATTTTGGAGAATCTGACGATAAGACTTGTCTAGAAATTTTTTTTTTTGAAATTGATTTTGTTTCTTTTGGATTTCCTTATCAAGTATGCAACATGTGAAGATGGCTTGCAGGAATATCCAAAAGTCCACAAATGAATTTCTTGAATTGGTTTAGTGCGCATAGCTATAAAATTAGTTCAAAATATGTGATTTGGAAAATGAAACAGCTAAATTAAATTTCTCAATGTTGAATTTGTGCATTTTTTTCATATCACAACTTGCACCAAAACCGAGCCAATTCTTGGCCGCTAATTTGAGTTCTGACCTTATAGCCATATGAAGTTTCAACTTACCTTTGAACTCACTCTTTACTCTTGGTCCAATTTCGCATGATGGTATTCATAAATACATGTTTATGAGGATGTATAGAACCATTATCATCTAGCTAGTGCATAATCGTTTTGCCAATTAACTATTTACAATTTATTGCATTCCCAATTGATAATTATTAGCCAAGCAATTGACTTGTCAAAGTTGATCGAATTTCTTTCCAATGTTCCTTTCAATAAAAATTTGAAAATGAAAAAAAAACAACAACTAAAACTCCTTCCTTTTCAAAAAATCTGCAAAAGACCACTGAGGTGGTATCCCATGTGGTAAGCGGGGTCCTGTGCCAAGCTGAAGGCCCAGGTTCGAATCCCTCTGACACATGGGGCTTAAGAGATAACTGGTAGGGGTCTGCCTAACCCCAGCTTGCCTTTCAAAAAAAATCTGCAAAAGAACACATCCTTTTGAGCGAAGAATTTAGAACACGAAAATTTATATGTAGACAGAATATTAAAAAAAAAAAAACTCAATTACGGATCCAATTGTATGGGATCTTGTATTGGGATTATAATGATACCTAAATCTGAATTTCATTGTTCTTATATCCTAACGTGTTTTCCATAGAAGAACTTCATATATATGCCTGTTTTTTTTACCACATTTTATAAAATTAAAAACGAATTAAACCATTTTATAAAATAAAAAATGGGCATTTATAATATGGAGATGTTGGCTCCTTATTTTCTAGGGATGGGTATGGCTTGAAAGAAACGTTCAGATTTTTAGAGGTTTGTAGACTCGCACTCCATTTTATCAAAAACCAGTCTGGAACTGAGCGTTGGAGTGATCCTCAAATGGCCTAAACATAAGTGTAAAATCTTTCTTTTCTTTACGCTGATGTTCCTTCCTCTGTGACTGGGTGATAATTCATCACCCATGTATTCCATCTGCTAATTCTTTCTATCTTAATAAAACTTCTTATCTTTATTCTCAAAAAAAGAAAAGAAAAGAATTAAACCCTTATGTATTGTTTGCCTATATTTTTGTGACTTATTTTTTTATGCTGTTTTTCAGCAAAACCTTTCAAATAACATATTTAATATTTAAAGATTTTTTTCCATAAAGTATTGCTATGGACTTAGTAAGATAAGTCCCTAGTAACTGACAGAGACAAGGAAAGCTGCTATTATAAATATTACAGTTATACAAAATCAGCTAGAGTTGCATCATTGGACTTATCTGAATGTGATTTGGTTTGAATAAGCATGCTCGTTTAACCCCTGGTGGCTTACACATTGACCCCATATTATGTTGTCCCATTCACTTTCAGACTATCTTAATAAGCTCGGGATGAGGCCTGACTATCATGCAATGGCGCTACAAGCCTAGTGTGCAAGGAAACATGCTAATCAGAGATACGGATAATAGTGGACCAGGGTGGGGGCAGGGGACAAGATCTCCACCCTCATCCAGTCTCAAAATCTTGCTCTCTATCCCTGCATCCATCCTCGCACAGGTTTTGATTTTAACCTTCATCCCCGGTCCAAACGGGGTGAGAGTTCGTTTTCCCTCGGTCCATTGCCATCCCTAAAGAAGGATTGGGGATGGGGAGGACTGGGGCAAGGCGGGGATGGGGTGGGGCAGGGGAAAGTGTAAATCCATCCCCGCCTCCATCCTCGTTTCATGTTCTCCATCCCCGATCCAAACGGCGGGATTGGGCCCCGTTTCCCCAAGTCCACTGTCATCCCTAATCAGAGATAGAGATAGGCTATACTTACATTTTAGTGTTTAATATTACCTCCAATTCTACAATCCGATTGATCTAACTTTATGACTATTCTAGATATTTATGAAAGATGACCCGTGGCTGTGGATACTTGTCTTGCTCAAGGCACGAGATAAGACCAGATGACATCTTCTATGCTCGTAAGATATGATATTCTTGTTGTTGCATACTGAAGTTGAGAACATTTAGGGCCTGTTTGAATCAGTGTACAAACGCCACCCAGGCACTTTGGGCAACGCTTGTTCAGGACTTGTGACTCACAGGCTCCAACGTTCCTGTTGAAAATAAACAAGCAGGACACTGTTTGTCCTTTCTGGAACACACCCTGCTTTGTGTATCGAACACGGGACAATGCCCAGGCAGGGACCGGTTGCTCCCCACCCGAGCGCATCCTGTGAGTCAAACACCCCCTTATGGTGCGTTTGACAGACACCATGGATGCAATTGTCCATTTCGTCCAGGACACAATTGACAAACCCTTCGAGGAGCAACAATTGCGTTCCACTAAAGTGAGATACAAGTTCAACTTGCATTCAACTTCTGCAGGGATGCCCATATTCATGCAGCACAAGGAGTCCATGTTAGGTAGATGCACTCCCACCTTTCAAATGCTACCTTATTATATGAAGTTTTTGTAGAGGCTGGCGCAGCAGAAGCACCTCCGGTAAAGACCAGCAAATCGGGGTTGTTGAGTTACAGTAGAGAGAAGAAAAGGGGAGAAGGATAAGTCAATACAGACTTTGAGGTTTGCTTCAAAGGCTTCTTTCGTTACAGAGTTTGTTTCTCTGTGTATATTTTTAGGGGACTGAGTCCCTTGTATTTATAGCCTTCGGTTTTTCTTTCTCGGCTCAAAAGTCAGTTGAGAGAATCACGGTGAGTCCGAGAATTTTGATAAAGCCAAAATATGAATTTTGACTAAAAAGCTTTTTGAAAACTGACTCTGCTTATCCATGAGCAAGCCTGCTCATGGATAAGCACAACATGGAACGCATGGCCACACACACCAACAGTTTTGATCATCTCTCTTTACTGAATTAGGATCAAGTGTAATCACATTGCATAAATGCATTGATAACCTGATCACCCTTAGTATGTTGTTGGACCAAACTCTGACATGCTATA
The DNA here is from genome assembly GCF_984573655.1 of Nuphar pumila. Lineage (NCBI taxonomy): Eukaryota > Viridiplantae > Streptophyta > Magnoliopsida > Nymphaeales > Nymphaeaceae > Nuphar > Nuphar pumila. The sequence continues at coordinate 28,572,560 of NC_143262.1, read as the reverse complement.
CAATAACAGATGGAGGGAGATCAGGTGCAGCGGCACATTGCATTTGTGAAATGCAATTGTTCTTCTAGCCTCCACTTTACTAGGGGTGCATTTGATTGCCTTATCCATAGGATATCATATTCGAGGATTGGGGAGCATGCATGAAAGATAGAGAGAGATTATCCAAGATTGGGATTTTGTGGAGGTCCATATGGAATGAGGGTTATTCACGCGGTCCAATAAAAGGAAATAAGTTTCCATCCTACGTAAGCTGGTCCATTTTCATGTTTCTTCAAATTTCATACATGCTTATCATGATAGAGCCATGGACGATATTAATTCATGGGAAAATTAAATTATCTTAGAAGAAGGCTGGCCCGATAGGAAGAGTACATTCAAATTCGAAAATTAGTGGCTCAGGCAAGAGGGGATGACCAAAACATTAAATGAATGGTGGATGGTTAACCAAGAGGCAGGATAGGTAGCACTTGAAACTTTCAGAAAACTGGATTTTACTCAAAGGTGTTTGATTCAAGTGGTCCAGAGAGCAAGGAAAAGTGAAATTCTGATCAAAGAGTGAGAAGAAGAATTGTACCTTGTACAGTAAGAATTGGCAAGTGTGGTAGGAGTGGACAAAAGTGACTCTCACCAAACAAGAAAATCTGTCTTGATAAATAATATTGCAGAATTGAGAATTAGAGAAGAACAAATGTGGAAGCCAAAAGCTAAAGTGCATTGGTTGAAACATGAAGAAATGACGGTGATGCCTAAAGTGGGGAAATACAGGTCACATATATGTTACCAAACACAAATGTACGCAAGTGACATACACGCCCTAAACAATGCATAAAACAAAGCATGAATGACGAACTTAAAAACTAATGAAACCCTAATGTGGAAGTGTTGCACGACCTGTCCTAAACAAATAAATTTCTAAATGAATTCAACATGTCCTAAACATTTATATTATAATGCATGCAACAATAAAATCAACGCAATGAATGAATATACGCTAACAATACCTAAACCAAAAACATGACACAACTAGGGCTCAATTTGAGAAACCAATTTGGGTACCTAAACATCCCAAAAATGAATATCAAATGCACGAATATGTATTTTTAAAATAATTCAACCATGCAGCGAAAAAATTAAGATTAACAGGCATGTGCAAAGTCCTTGAGGCATTTCACCAAACACTGGTGAGCGCCACCAAAACAGATTTTTAAGAAGGTTTTTTTTCTAATTGTTTCAACATGAAAATTTTATGAAATGTCATAAATAACCTTATCTAACACTACCTTCTAAATAAACAACAATTAGAATAACAAATTCATGCACACAAACATTCACAATCATAAAAAAATGCAATTTATAAGCATAAAACATAACACAAAACAATCCACAGTGTAACCTTGTCCTAAATGAAACCTTCCAAGGAGTCAGAGCACTCTTCATGCAGTAGCCAATCAAACCCAGAGCCCATCATCGACATGATTGCCAAAAGCGACTGGAGTCCAGTGTCAATGCTATCATCGTGGTAAAGCTTCCCTTCTCCGTAGGTGATACTATTTATCCAAAGGGGCCACAAAGAACAATCATGTGATTGAAGGGTGATTTCTCTTTGTTTCCCCAGTTTGTCTTTCGCCATTTTTTTTTTCTTCATCGCCTCACACCAGCAACATGGAATGTCGGACATGATTATCCAACGGATAAGCCCTTCTAACGTTGTGCTCCCCTCCCTGAAAGCCTCTCTCCAACTACCACATCTCTCTCTTTTGTTGCTGATTTCTGTAGGCAGCATTGTTGGCTGTGCCTGACAATTTCTGAATTTTTTGACGAGGAGAGCTCATGACCGTTGAGCACCACTGCGCACACCTGAACCTAGACTATGATACCACTATTGGTTGCGAAAATTGAGGTATACGCAATGAGGGAAGAGCTCTAGGTTGATGGAGGAGAAGGGAATTGGGGTTTATCTATTTTTTTCTGAGTAGCTACTTCTCAGTTCAAATCTCCTTAAATTCTCAAATATGTTGGGAATCTAATGAGTGTTGTGGGTCCACCACTATTTCAGTGACTCACATGTCAAGGGCCGACTATGTTAGTGGGTCATAGGATTTTTGACCCACTACTCTAGATCATTGGATTCTCTTATTTGATCCAATGACTAAGGATCAAATACATGAATTCATACTTTGGATCTAATACCTGAATCTAAAATATGTATCTAATATAAGTTTCATATGTGAGACTCTATGATCATACTAAATCTAATACCATGATCCATATGTTATTCAGATGAACATGATTATGGTGATCCTAACGGTAACGGGGTACCCTGACCTCAACACATCCTATGTCAAATGATGGGAAATAACAGGGAAAATCAGTCTTTTAAATATCAATTTTGAAAAGTATTGCATTTTTAAATTTTTGGGTATAAATGTAATTTTCATTTCATTAACTTTCTAAAAAAAAAACAGACCCAAGATGACGTCAAACGACCACGTCTCATGGTTTACTTCCTGGACAACATCTATGAGTCCATTGTTGCAAGAATACCCACACATTAAGTAGAAGCAGGATATGATCACGTTAAGCAAAAAAAAAGCTATAGGTTATATGTTCCCCCCGAAACACGCAGGTGCGTGTTCTCGGGTCTGAATGAGCGCCACATATGTAAGCACGTGGGGATCGTTTCCCTATGTATGTCTGCATCACTTAGCATCAAAGTCCAGTGCATTTGCAAAGACTTAAGTATCCTTTCCCGCCATTAGCGCCATGAAACAACGTTTCAAGTAATATACCAAAATGTCCTCGAGCCAGAAAATGGAGGATAACCTTTTGTTTTCACCCTAAGCAGTAAACACCTCTGCTTGAAGAGTCTCAACCTCAAAATATGTTGCCCTCTTCGTTCCAGATCACCCTTACACCTCCGAAAGAGCACCCTTTACCATCGTCTGCTGCCGCGGAAGCACCCTTTCCCGTCGTCTATTGCCGGGGTACCTTTTACTGTCGTATGCTGCCGGACCACCTTTTATCATCGTCTGTTTTTGGACCACCCTTTGTCGTGCAATTGAGAATCTATGAAATATTAAATCAACAAGAGTAGATTCAAAAATACACTCTGCAGCTGGTAGCTCCATGTTCTTCTACAGAAGTTCTGACAACTTTGTATCAGGGGTTAGATCCCACATATCTTTTGCAAGCAAACGAGCTCATTCCTAATGGTTGTACATACTCATCGAAGAGAAATAATTGAAGATCTTTACAAAGAATGGGTCGACCCTGCCAAAGGAAAGGTGGTTGGAAGCATGACAAAGCATGATAAGGTTGTTGGAAGCATGATAAGGTATCACTCGTGAGGAGTGTAATAAATTGGAGTTTATTAACTTAGTATACATACTTTGTAAACTTTGTTCAACATTCAATGCCATTCAGTTATTTGTAATGATCTTCGAGTTATTATTTATCATGTCAATAAAACTAACGATTTATAGTATTAGCATGTTTTGACGTGATTCATACGACAAATATCGTAATAATTGACACTAGCAAACACATAATATCTAGTTACAACGATTCATACTTCAAATAATGTGCAACGATTTTAATAGAAATCGCTACATGAGCAACGATTTGAACACACAAATCGATGTACATATCACATAATATAGTACAAATCGATACGACAATTCAACATAATCGCTTATTCATATTATAAATCGATACGATAAACGTAAGCATAATAGCTTACAAATCGATAGTAACAAACAAAACAATATCTCTCAAATCGATAGTATATTACTACAACCGTGATTTGCGTTATACTATTCCAATATTTTCTATACAAAAGCAAATCATTGTGGTCGACATAGACGCTATTGCATAAATCTCATAAATCGTCAATTGAAATACAGGTCTCACAAGGCATATCGATTTTTGATAATGAGTGGGATATGAAATGATGTTTCTTTTATAAATTAATGACACATATTTTGGTAACAAAGCCAAATCGACACGATTTATGATTTATAATTTATACATTTAATGCAACAACAATTTATACATTTAACGCAGTAGCGATTTATGATATATAAAGTTACCAAGATTTGTAAGTTTGCTAAATCGTACAACAAGGTTTACTGATGAAAGCCAAACGTTACAACGATATGTACTTATGAATGGTGCGATTTCTACATCAATTTGTAAGTTTGAAGCAACGATTTGTATGTTTAAAGTAGGAACGATTTATACGTTTGATGCAATAGCGATTTATACTAACCTTAAATGAGCAAAGATTTGAACATGCAAATGGCCACCTCATGTCGCTATAATTGTTATTCCTCATGCACAAGTTTCAATTACATACTACAAATATCTAACCCTAAACTTAAACCCTATACCCTATACCCTCACCATAGACCCTAAACCTAAACACTAAACCTAAACCCTAAACCCTAAACCCTAAACCCTAAACCCTAAACCCTAACCCTAACCTTAACCCTAAACCCTAAATATCTTACTAAACCCTAACGGCAAACACTAAACCCTTAATATATTACTAAACCCTAAGCCTTAAACCCTAAACCCTAAACACTAACCCTAAACCATAACTCCTAAACCTGAAACCCTGAACCTTAAACCATAAAACCTGAAACCCTAAACCCTAAACCCCAAACCCTAAACCCTAAACCCTAAACCCCAATTCCTACAACATAAACCCGAAACCCTAAACCCTGAACCCTAAACCCTGAATCCTAAACCTTAAACCCGAAACCTGAGATCCTAAACCCCAAACCCTAAACATCATGTCGATTTGTTCTTTAGTAAGTCTAAACATAGTGTTGATTTGTTTATTGTTTTTATTTTCTGCCTTTTATGAATCAGTATCAAGTAAATCGCTATACGACATATCGTTCACATAGAAAACGCTCGTAAAAGCAAATCGTGATAGGTATAAAGTTGTAAATCGATTTGTACTTTACTAAGTCTAAACATCGTGTCGATTTGTTACTATACCTTAACCTAAACCCTAAACCTGAATCCTAAACCTTGAACCCTAAACCTTTAATATCTTACTAAACCCTAACGCTAAACCCTAAACCCTTAACCTTAAACCCTAAAACCTAGACCATAACTCCAAATCCCAAAACCCTAAACCCTAAATCCTAAACCCTAAACCCTAACCCTAAACCCTAAACCCTAAACCCTTAATATCTTACTAAACCCTAACCCTAAACCCTAAACCCTAAACCCTTAATATCTTACTAAACCCTAACCCTAAACCCTTAATATCTTACTAAACCCTAACGCTAAACCCTAAACCCTAAACCCTTAATAAATTACTAACCCTTAACCTTAAACCCTAAACCCTAAAACCTAGACCATAACTTCGAACCCCTAAACCCTAAATCCTAAACCCTAAACATCGTGTCAATTTGTTCTTTAGTAAGTCTAAACATTGTGTCGATTTGTTTACAACTATTTTCTTTCTGCCTTTTATGAATCAGTCATTAGGTATATCGTGATACGTCATATCATTCATGTAGAAAATGCTTATAAAATCAAATCGCTATAGGATATCGTTCACATAGACAAAGCTCATAAACGCAAATCGCGATAGGATAAATCGTTTCCGATTTAGGTCCGTTGCTGTATAGATCTTTATAGAACAGTTCTTTTATAAAACAGTGATAATGATTTGCAATTTTAACTTAATGTTTGTTGCTGTATAGATCGTGATAGAACACTTCTTCTATATAACAGTGATAACGATTTGCAACTTTTTAATAGTTATCAAGTTGTAAATCGATTTATACTTTACTAGGTCTAAATGTCGTGTCGATTTGTTTTTTCTCCTCCGCCTTCTTCTTTTTCTTCTTCTTCTCCCTTGTATTTTTTTTTCTTCTTTGTTCTTCTATGTTTTTTCTACCTGTGCTTGATAGATGGGTTTTGATGCTGATAACATAGTTGTTTCACGCCGTGAGGAAAGATCTGTATAATCTTCGATGATGATTATTATTGTTATCTTCTGTGTAAACATTGATATATTCATGACACATACGACTATGACATATTTGTCGTGAAGTATATTGAAGCTTACGCAGAATATAACAATCATAATCATCTTCAATCATTGCCGCCATACCGGAGCAAGCACAAATATTCTGCATGATAAACAAGGGGTAATGTTGATGTTCATCTATTTGATCTATTCTTACTGCCGGACCCTCCATTGTTCGCAAACCATAATTCGTAGTTGAAAAAATATCTGCCTACCTTCGATATACTTCATGACAAATATGCACATAGAATCAGTTCCTTCTAGCGATAAGTGTCTGAGCTGAAGTTTGTGAAGCATATTCTCAAGAGTGCGCTCATTTCCTATTGCAAAGCGATTCTATGTGCCGATCGAATATCTCTCTCTCTAGAGCTCTTGCTAACTGGAATATGAACTCTGTGCCAGGAGTGATAACATTGGAGGATCTCTGAAAACAAAGAATATGCAACACTCTGAAAGCAAAGAATGTTCAACTAAGGATATTTGCATGAGAAGCAAAGAATGTGCAACACTCATATATTTTATAATGAATGTAGTTGTAATGTATCATTGAAGTTAACTCGATTTATAGTTTACTATGCCTAAACATCATGTCAATTTATTTATTGTATTTTCCTTTCCACCTTTTATGAATCAGTCATTGCATAAATTGTGGTAGGACATGTTGTTCATATATACAAAGCTCATAAAATTAATTCGCGAAAAGACAATCGGTATCAAGCAAATCGCTATATCAATTATCGTACAGTGATATTGATTTGCTACTAAGTCAGGATTTCTAGTTTACTAAGTATAAACATCGTATCAATTTGTTTATTGTTTTTCTTTTCCTTCTTTTATGAGTCAGTCAGTGTGTAAATCGCGGTTGGACATATCGTTCACATAGACATTGCTTGTAAAAGCAAATCGCGATTTGTTTTGTTTTCTTTCCGCCATTTATGAATTAGTCATTTTGTAAATCATGATGGAACATTTCATTCGCTTAGACAAAGCTCTTAAAGGCAAATCACGATAGTTTATAGTCTTTATACATAAAAATCATTTATACATTTAAAGCAACAATGATTTATATATTTAATGATTTATGATTTATACATTTAAAGCAGCAATAATTTATGATTTATATAATGCGGATTGAGAATGATAAAGAAAGGGATTTACAAATTGTGTCATATCTTACTAAACCCTAACACTAAGCCCTAAACCCTAAACCTAAATCCTAAACATTATACCTAAACCCTAAACCCTAAACGAGGTATAAATTTGAAGGCTAGATGAGACAACGATTTGTCTATGCAATTGTATCACGATTTGTACTCATGTAAATAGCGATTTCCATCCAGTTGTGGCAGACATAGACGTCATTGTGTAGGTCATGATATGACAATACATGGTATAACATCTTAAAAATCAATACTAGAAAATACCTAATATCTTACACATCGATATACATATCAAATAATATATTAATCATCGATATGACAATTCAGCATAATATTCTTAATATCGATTTAAGATATTGTTTTGATTCATAATATCAATTTATATCGTGATTCTGTATATTGATTTAAGATATTGTTTTGATTATTAATATCGATTTAAGATATTGTTTTGATTCTAAATATCGATGTTTAAGATATCAATACAAATTTTCAAATCGATTTAAGATATTGTTCTGAATCTTAATATCGATTTCTATGTTGATTTTTAATATGGATTTAAGATATTGTTTTATTCTTAATATTGATTTATAAACTATCAATAGTAATTTCCATATCGATTTGTATGATATTTGAATATCCGATTGCGTTATACTATGACAATATTTTTGCAACAAAGGCAGATCTTTGTGGCCAACAACGTCGTCATTATAAAATCTTTTATTATAAGACATGAATCGCCAAAAATATGAACTGAAAAAAATCTTTGGCGGGTCCCATAAGCATTAAACTCCTCGGCTATAAAAAAGAGTTCTTCGCAATATTTCCCCCTAAACGTTCCACAAAAATTCTAACGCTTTATCTTCTTTCGCCGGAGCACCCTTTGTCATCTCGGTAAGTTTTTGTGTTTGCAGGTTTTCAATGGCTTACATTCCTAAGAGAAGAAACGCTTAGTCGTCAGCGGGGGAAACTCTTGACATAATCATCCAAGAGTATGCTTTGTATGAGCAAGTAGAAACATACTATAGAATAATGAAGATTGCGAATGATAAAGAAATGGAGCAATTGCTGGTAAAGTATAGATCAGAGCCTAATCCGTCAGATATTAAAGATGATAATCCAACAATGAAAAAGAAGAAAAATGATGACAAAGACAAGCAAAATGAAAGGAATGAGAAGGATAATGAAAAAAGTAAAGAAAACCAAGGCAAAGGAAGGAGAAAGTGGAGGATAGGGGAAAGCAAAGAAATAATAAGGAGGTGGAAGAGAAGAGAAGACAAAAGGAGGAAGAGGAGGAGGAGAGGGGAAAGCAAAAGAAGAATAAGGAGAAGGCGAAGAAGCGAAGGCAAAAGGAGGAAGAGGAGGAGAGGGAAAAGCAAAAAAAGAATAAGGAAAAGGAGGAGAAGCGAAGGCAAAAGAAGGAGGAGGAGGAGGAGGAGGAGGAGAGGGAAAAGCAAAGGAAGAAGAAGGAGGACGAGGAAGAGAAGGAAAGACAAAGGAAGAAGCAGGAGGAGAAGGAGGAGATGGAAATGCAGCTGAAGAAGGAGGAGAAGGAAATGGAACTGATGAAGCAAGAATTTTTTGAAAAGCAAAAGAGGATAAGGCAAATGAAGGAGGCGGAGGAGTGAGAAAGGCAAAAAAAGAATACGGAGGAGAGGGAAAGGCAAAGGAAGAATAAAGAGGAGAGGGACTGACAATTGAAGAAGAAGGAGGAGGAAGAGAATGAAAGCCAAATGATGAAGATAAAAGAGGAAAAGCAACGAAAGAAGCATCAGGATGGGGAAGAGAAGGAAAGGCAAAAGAAGGAGAAGGCGGACGAGGAAGAGAAGGAAAGAGAAGGAGAACGAGAAAGAGAGGGAAAGGCAAATTAAGGAGAAGGAGGACGAGGAAGAAAAAGAAAGACAAAGGAAGGAGAAGGAGGATGAGGAAGAAAAAGAAAGACAAAGGAAGGAGAAGGAGGACAAGGAAAAGAAGGAAAGACAAAGGAAGGAGAAGGAGGATGAGGAAGAGAAGGAAAAAGCATACGATGGTCATGAAGGATGGAAGGAAGGAAGAAGTACAAAAGCAGAGGAAGGAAGGGGATGAAGAGGAGAAAAGTATAATCAAGGTATGTTAATCGCTACTATATGTCGCGGTGTACTATTGTAGGTATTATTATGTATAACGATTACTATACATATCGATTATTATGTATAGTGACTCTGTATAGCGATTATTATGTATAGCGATTACTCTGTATAACAATTACTACGATAGCGATTCATGTAATAGCGATTACTTTGTATAGTGATTACTGCGATAATGATTACTATGTATAGCGATTAACTATGACTTGATATTTTGTGTTATAGACAGGTCAGAAGAGAAGCAGAGCAGCAGGTGAAAAGCTGAGAGGGCAGTGTCAGTGGCCTGTAGTTCTGTCGTGGTTCAGAAAGCTGAGTGAATATCAGAATGACCGATTACAAAAGATGCACTTTGGCGGCCTTCTGGACCAACATTATTTTGAAAATTGTTGAAACACCATGACCCACTTGGTCAATAAGTGAAACCATAAGATGAACACATTCCAGTTTGGGGGTTTTGAGATGACCATGACCCTAGAAGATGTGACACGAATTACGAGTCTTAAGTGCCATAAAAGTGTTGTCCTAACACGAGATTCAAACTATAACCCATGGTACAATTGCATGGCCCTTCTAGGAATGTCGATGGAGGAATGACGTGAGTGTAATTCTAATGGAGGCAATTTCTCATCGATGAAAGTTCATTTTTTCTGTAATAAATGGGTAGGTCGGTCCACTGCATGTGCATCTGAAGCAGCTGACCAAGAGTTGTGCAACTTCCTTCTTTATTTTTTTGGACTTACTTTATTTTTCGATTGTTCTGGTTCGAGAATAAGTTACTTGTGGCTGCAGTTCCTGGAAGACTTAGATGAAGTCGACAACTGGGCATGAGGTGCTGCTATGCTCGCACACTTGTACAGTCAACTTTATCATGCGAGTAGGGGTACGAAAACCGTCGGGGGGTTTTGGCCATTTGTTCAGGTATTTGTTTATTACATATTTAGTGCTTTTGGACTAAGCTTATTGAAAGTTGTAGTCTTACTAATATATTATTTTTGTAGGCATGGATTTGGGAGCATGTTGTTGCCTTGCGTCCTCAATGTGGCCCTGCGGTTTGTGATTTTTCCATCATCGGCGAGTGGGCTTCAATAAATGTCAAGTGCAAAAATGCTCAATTCATTTTAGATGGGCTGCAATTAAATGAGGTAAATGGTTTAAAATCGTTGTAATGTTTAGTATTCTTAAGTAATCATCGCTTTATGATTTTGTCTTCCTTAGTACAAATCGTTATCTTCTTTACATCTAACTTTAATTAGCGTAAAACGTTGTAATGTTTAACATTCTTAAGTAATCATCGCATTCAGCATTTGATTTTCCTAAGTACAAATCGTTATTTCATTTGCATCTAACTTTCATTACTGTAAATCGTTGTAATGTTTAGCATTCTCAAGTAATCATCGCATTTGGCATTTCATTTTCCTTAGTATAAATTGTTATTGCATTTGCATCTAATTTTTATTACCGTAAATCATTGTAATATTTAACATTCTCAAGTAATCATTGCATTCAACATTTTGTTTTTCTTAGTACAAATCGTTATTGCATTTGTATTTAACTTTCATTACCATAAATTGTTGTAATGTTTAGCATTCTCAAGTAATCATCGCATTCAGCATTTCATTTTCTTTAGTACAAATTGTTATCGCATTTGCATCTAACTTTCATTGTCGTAAATCATTGTAATGTTTAGCATTCTCAAATAATCATCGCATTCAGCATTTCATTTTTCTTAGTACAAATTGTTATCGCATTTGCATCTAACTTTCATTATCGTAAATCGTTGTAATATTTAGCATTCGCAAGTAATCATCGCATTTGGCATTTCATTTTCTTTAGTACAAATCATTATCGTATTTGCATCCAACTTTCATTACAGTAAATCATTGTAATGTTTAGAATTCTTAACTAATAATCGCATTCAGCATTTTGTCTTCTTTTGTACAAATCGTTATTGCATTCAACATTTGGTATGAATAATTATGTCTATATCTAAACCACAATCTTGATTGTACAGGTTGTGTGGAGACCTTATGGGGATGAGAAGGACGAGGAGGATGATGTTGTTGTCGAGGCTGCGAGACTATCTGTATGCGATATTTGGCTCTTTAGCAAATGTGAAGCCGAGATGTAGCATGGTAGTCGAGTACTCCTACAAGCTGGCTTGGGACAATCGATACCAAAATTGCCTGTGGCATTGAAAATGAAGATGAATAGTGGTGGGGCCACAAACGTGAATTGGCACAAACATTTCAGGAAACAATTGGATAGCTGGAACAAAGGAGGTGTTCGTGTCATACCATATGATTATAAAGAACGACAATATGACCCCAACTATTTCAAATAATATTGCAACCCATGCATGAAAAGTGACAAATTAAGGAGAGCAACTTGAAAGTGAAGTCACTCTTGTCCGCAAGTGTGTCGTCCTCCAGCATAGACGTAACGTCCATCGTGTCCATTTGGTGGATACTATGATTCCATTTGTGGCAGTACACGATAAAGAGCAAACACAACTCCCAAAGGAAAAGGTATCGTCCGACCAAAGGTTAGCGATGCTGGAGAGTGAGAATAAGGAGTTACGAAAGGAAGTGCAGAATTTGAGTAAACAAATTGGGTCATTGGTTGAGATGATTACCAGTGGATTTTATAAGATCAAGGGAAGGAAGAGGCCATCGAATAAAGAGACTCCACCAAGTCCAAGAAAGAGACGAGTTCTATGTCCATCTGAGTCGTCAAGCGCAAGTGAATAAACATATGTGATTTGTGTATCCCGATAATTCTATGTTGTAATTCTGACATTCTTTGTTGTATTTATATAATTCTTTTCTTAATAAGTGTAACACAGAAGTGCCACAGAAAAATCAACAAGACTATATAAACTTAGGTTTGTAATTATATAACTCTTTCATTATTTGTACTTATGTATAGCGATTACTGGCTTAGAGTCTATTATGTATTGTGATTCTTGTGATAGCGATTACTCTTTATAACGCTTAATATGTATAGTGTTTAGGAAGTTACCACGATTTGTACTTACGTTTGCTAAATCGTATAGCGATTACTAGCTTAGGGTTTATTACTTTTAGTGTTTCTTGTGATAGCGATTACTTAATATGTCGATTACTAAGTATAGCGATTATGAAGATACCATTATTTATACTTACGTTTGCTAAATCGTATAGCGATTACTGGTTTATGGTTTATTATTTATAGTGTTTCCTGTGATAGCGATTACTTAGTTTAGCGATTAATAGATATAGTGATTATGCAGTTACCACGATTTATACTTACGTTTGCTAAAGCGTATAACGATTACTAGTTTTGAGTTTATTATGTATAGTGATTTCTTTAGTTGCAAGAAACGTCGCATAACATTAGTATAGAGTTTAAGATCTGACATGCTACTGATGTTATGCTATGTGTCATTCATTTACACGTACTAACATTGTGTCAATGATACTAGCAAATGAAACATCTTTTAATTAATGCGCAATATAATTTATTTATTTGTTAATATTCTTTTTGCATAATTTTTGAAAACTGACGGGATGTGAAACGACGTTAACAATAAATGAATGAATCGTCATGTTATCCAAGGCACACAAGACATTTCCTTTAATAGCATGGAACAAACGATGTTTCATTTAAAGAAGAAAATGAGCCTTTCCTATAACCTGCTTTGTGAGCAATGAACAGAAAAACCGACGTTTCCTCTAACCTCCTTCTAAGCGCAAGTTGTATAGATGTTGAAGAAGGACACTACGATTCAGTCGAACATCTGCAAAAAAGGGTACCTTCAATTTCTATAAATACATTAACCGACGTTTTGTCTTTTTTACGTCATTTACAATTCGTTTACTGAATATAATGCCACATTTATTTTACGGAATATTCAACTAATTTCAGTGCAGTATTTACAAAATAAGGTGCCAGAAAACTCAACAAAGTGCTCGAAGAGAGCATCGATTGGATGCGAGATGAATTTGCAGACAGACACACTATCAATAATTTTGTACATATGAAACCACTATCAGTTATACATTAACATATGCCATGGGTATGTATATTAACAAATCCACATTTGTTCTAAACAAACTATACACGATTTCGTCATGTATATTCAAAGAAAGAGAAGAACCATGTCAGTCTGCGTCATCACCCCTTATTTTATAGTATGTCGGTTATTTTATATATTTATTTTGTCATTTTATTTACTAATGTACTTTCGTGTTTTAAACTTACTATTATTACTATTCTGTTCAATAGAGTATTGTCCGCCGAATGCCATACGCGGTTAGATTTCTAGACGGAATACAATACTGGGGTGATGATGACCAAATGACAGACTTTTTTCAAGTGAAAAGGTTTGTGACCATATCGATTTGTAAGATGTTAAATTTATTTAAGATCTTGTTTTGATTCTTAATATCGATTTTTAAGTTATCAATAGAAATTTGCATATCAATTTAAGATATTGTTTTCATTCTTAATATCAATTTCTATGTTGATTATTCCTCATCAATTTTTAAGATATTGTTTAGATTATTAATATCGATTTAAGATATTGTTTTGATTCTTAATATTGATTTCTACGCTGATTCTAAATATCAATTTAAGATATTGTTCTCATTCTTAATATCGATTTCTATGCTGATTCTTAATATCAATTTAGGATATTGTTTTGATTCTCACTATCAATTTTTAAGATATCAATACAAATTTCTAAATCGATTTAAGATATTGCTCTGAATCTTAATATTGATTTCTATGCTGATTCTTAATATCGATTTAAGATATTGTTTTGATTCTTATTATTGATTTCTATGCTGATTCTTAATATCTGTTTTTAAGCTATCAATAAGAATTTTCATAGCGATTTAAGATGTTTTGATTCTATACTGATTTTTAATATCGATTTAAGATATTGGTTTGATTCTTAATATCGATTTATATGCTGATTCTTAACATTGTTTTTTATGGTATCAGTACGCATTTCCATATCCATTTTTTAAGATATTTTATAATCGATTTGCAGATATTGATTCCTACATTGTGGCAATCAGAAAAGCATTGGGTCTTATACGTGTTGGATGTACGAGAATACAAAATATGGCTATACAACTCCTTGGACTATGACATTGGTGTAGACCGTGACATTGTGCATTTGGTAAGTTTCTATCTTTAAGATTATTGTATCTTGTACTGTGGCCCAGAATTTACTTGCTTTTGCATAAACCACAGGTTGGATTTTTCAAAAACATGTTGGGTGTCAACATTGGCCCGTGGAGGCTTCACGTTGCAGAGGATGCTCCTTTACAAAATAATGGCGTCAATTGTGAAGTATATTGAAGCAATATACTATGAACGAGCACCAGAATTCACCACTGTATGTTGTTCACTTAAACATATTTTATTATCCTATATTATTGATGACTACATTTTTATATTGTTCTCATTTTCGATTTTTTTTTCAGGATAATATATCTGAATTTCGCAAAGAACTATGTGAATAATTGAAGAATTTTTTAGTTGAGGAAGATACAAAAACCCAGACTGCAGGTTTATCTAGAAAGCTATGAAGGACTCGAGGCCCCCAGGAGTAAGAGGAAGTCATTTTAAACGTCTACCTGTTCTCAAGGATAACGTGAAGAGGGTTACATTCTACTACTGAGAGAGAGAGAGAGATAACAATTTTTGGTTCAACTTTCCATTTCTAAAGTTTTGGTGTACAAACATTTGTAACAAATTTTATAAGACTGTATACAAAATTCACATTGATCTATAAACCAAAATTACAAATCTGGCAAACGTGTATTGAATACGCAAATTGCCACCTCAAGCACCCATCTCGCAACAATGTAAATTCCGCAACAATTTAAGATATTATCTCGATTTTTGTGAGATATTATTTTGTTAATATCGATTTGTAATATATTATGCTAAATTATCGTATATAGATTTGTAAGATATTATGTGTTTTCTAGTGTTGATTACTAAGATATTGTTTTGGTTGTTAATATCGATTTATAATATATTATATTAAATTATCATATATCGATTTGTAAGACATTATGCTGAAATATCGTATACCGATTTATAATTGATGTCTTCTTTTAAATCGTTGTAAATTTTGAAAAGATTTTTATATGAAAAATATGTGAAAACCATACATTAAATAATAAAAACCGGTTCTCACTAGTGGATGAGACCGGGTCGAACTCAGGGAACGGGAATATTTTGTATTCAAGCACACAATTCTAAACTAATCTTTATTGCTGAATTATGGAAATGTAAAATGTTCAGAAAAGTAAAAACAACTAGCTATTACAACAAATGAATACCCTTCGCAGAGGGCGTAAAGTGCAATATTTACAAACCCAATTAAATTCATAAATTCTAAAATAAGAGAAAAACATCTTCTATTCTTGCACTTCCCATGTTATGCAATCGCTTCAACTCCACTCCTTCGTTATCCTGCACAAATTCAATGAACACGAGCAGTACCAGAGTTCGAAATAGAAATCTATATTGAATTAGCTAATTCTTAAAAACACTAAAGGATATTAACAAAAGACTTCAATGACAATTAAAACTACATTAACTAACACAATTAACTAAATTTCAATTCACTAACACTCCACTTTATGAAACCTAATTATTTCAATTAACTAATAATGAAGACAATTAATCACTAATACTTCATTAACAAACTATGAACATACACTATTGAAAAACACAATATTAACAAACATTGAAAGCAGTAAAATCAAAAATTGTAAAATTCAAGAAATGACTAATGAAGGATAAAAAATTCAGGTATTTGAAAACAATAAGAAAAACATGTAAAACAAGCTAACAGAATGGCAAAGGAAAACTAATTTTGTAAAAAAATTTATTGAATGAGGCAAAACGAGAAGAATTTTTGATAAAAAAAAAGAAATTGGAAATTGTATAAGACCTAAGAATCCAATAGTGAATCAATCACTAAAATCTTGCTATCAAAACTTGATCCAGACTTTCTGAGATCAGTTTATCCATATTCATAGGAGAAGTCAGTATATAACAACCACGTAATCTGAAAACTCAATACATCGTAATCAATTAAGCTGAAAACTTAGGCATTTGAGTAAAATATTGATCACTGTTTATACAGGCCATGTTTCAGTAATCTTATTCCACTGTGAACCAGATCTTCACTGTAAAAAAATTTCGGTGAAGCAGAGTTAATTCCGATTCGTTATCCACCTCAACTCCAAATGAACATCTGTTTTTAGAATCACAAATCAACTGATCTAGATGATCCAAAACACATCAAATTTCAATTGATCCAGTTGAAAATCTGTATCCAAAGACAAGATTAGAATTTCATTCAATGATTTATCAAATATTTTGAAGAACTGTATTGGATTCAGGCGCCAGAAAAATTTTTTTTTTAATCAAACATAGGAAATATGGAATTCAAAATGTGAACTAAACGCTAAAAATTAATATTCATCTAACTAAAACATCAATTACAAAGTTAATCAGTAAACTAAAATATCAATCTCAGAATTAATCAGCAGAAAAAAATTTCAGAACAGCAGTAATTGATTTATATTTTTTTTGTTTTATTTCTATTTCTTTTTCTTTTCTTTTTCTTTCTTTTTTTTTATTTTCTTTAACAGAATTACAAACGGAATTCATCCACCGGAATTTCAGATAGTCACCGGAGTTCAAATACAGACCGGAATTCTTCACGATTCCGATCTGTTTTATTTTCTTTCTTTCTTTCTGTTTTTATTTTTATTTTTATTTTTGAAATTAAAAGTCAGCAGATTATCCTTCAGAAAGAATTAAAAACGAAGAAGAAGAAAACTAATTGGAAGAAGAAGAAGACGAAGAAGAATGACTTACCGGAAAAAGAAAAGGTGGCTTCCACTTCAGGCGCCGCAATCGACTGGAAATTTCCTTGCCACCGGATGATGATGATCGGCTGCTGTTGCTGTGTGAACAGAGGAAGGATTAGGGAAGAAGTGTGGCGGTCATCCACCTGTATGCCGTCGCCTGACTGAAGAGGTACCTCCACCGAATTGAGGAAGATGAGAAGGAGGAAGAAAGTGAAGAAAGGGAAAAAGGAGGAAAAAGAAGGAGAGAAGAGAAGTTGCAAAAAGAATCCGGCGGTTTGGAGAAGAGGGAAAGAAATGCCACAGAGGGGAAAAGGAGATTGGGTTTGGCGTACAGGGTGAAGACGCCCCCCATTTCGTTTTTTCTGGGTTTTAAAAACAAGCAAACCGGTTCAAAACCGGTTTGCTGTTTGTTTTAACGAAATCCAAACCGGATGGAACCGGTTTCCTTATTATAGTTTTAGTTTTCAGAAATGCAAACCGGTTCAAGCCGGTTTGTGATATTATTTTTTTCAGTTATTTTTCAATTTTCAAAAATTACAAACCATGTAATGGTTTGTTTTTATTAGTATTTTTTTTTATTTTTCATTTTCAAAAATCAAGAAAACCGTATAAATCAGTTTATTATGAAAATTTTCAAAAACAAAACTATTTATTTATAAAGAAACTTCAAAAAAACTAATCTAACTATATATTTTTTTCTTTTCTAAAAAAAAACAAACACTTAAAATGAATATAAAACTATTTTCTCTATTTTTTATTTTTATTTTTAATTGCAAACTAAAACTAAACTACTTATGAATATAACAAAAACTAAAAAATGTAAAAATAAAACTATTTTTCATGCATTTTCTATTTTTAAATCATTTTAGCACATTTACTCGAAAACTAACATAAAATTGGGTTTTTGAAACATTATTTCATAAAATCATGCATATTTAAATGTTAATAAACCCTGAATTATATGCATGATCAAATACCCCCATGCTTATGTTTTGCTAGTCCTCGAGCAAACTAGAAAAATGCAAGAAATCAAACTATCACCTAACTCACTTTCGTAGGAATCACGGTTGCATTTAGCTCATGCAACAAGCCCTTTCAACCCCTGGGTTACCCCAGTGGACGAGTAAGGTCTCGTGAGGGTTTGCAGTGATGCTACCCACAAACATCTCTGTCATGTATGCATAATATTACACATCCTCATAAGTAGTAGGTAATTAAAG
This sequence comes from Nuphar pumila, assembly GCF_984573655.1. NCBI lineage: Eukaryota > Viridiplantae > Streptophyta > Magnoliopsida > Nymphaeales > Nymphaeaceae > Nuphar > Nuphar pumila. The sequence goes on along the minus strand of NC_143262.1, from coordinate 28,554,125 downwards.
ACTTTGTTTTCACAAATATTTCCTATTATTTCAAAATCGAAATATAATTAGAGTCTTTTATGCACTACCACAGAAAAAGAATTTCTTTCACTTTTCTAAATATCACAATTATTTATGTTTTATTCTTAGAAAATCCAATAAAAATATATTATTATTTACTTATCCTCACTCATATGTTTTCTGCACAGGTTTTCTCAATCACACTTCTAAGCATTGAACTTTTCTTTCTTTTTAAGCTCTTTTCTCTCTCTCTTTTTTTTTTTCCTTTCACGCTTTTTCTTTTTGCGCACTTATTCTTCTCTTATAGCTTGCGTGTGGTCTGCTTTTATGCCTTGTGCAATGTCAATATCTTCTATACTTTTTCAATGCATACCAAAAGATATCAACTAAGACATAAAAGTGACTTCCTTCATTCACCTTTATAACATGAGAGTCAAATATTTCAACTTGTATCTGTTCTCAGTTACTTAGGATCACAAAGTTTTCCACTCTCCTTTTCGAAAATGGAATTAAAAGTTTTAACTTACATCTAAGTTCCATCTACTAAGGATTGTGAAATTATCCAAACAACCTAACACATGCTATATTTTTTTCTTTTGAGCTCATTTTTTACGCTTTTGTTCATTTGCTTAGTTTTTCAAAAATAAAACTGTGCATATTCATATTTATGATTCAAAATAAACTTTAACATGTATCTATCATCATTTCCTCGAAATCCGCATAAACAACCATAATTTTTAGATCTATGTCAGAAAAAAAATTTCGTGGGGCTTAAAAAATCCTCTAAAAACATCAGATTTGAAATAACATTCATATAAGTTTAAACTCTTTCTTTAAAAATCTACTTTTCATGAGAGATGTGTAAACATGTGCAAGAACGTAAACAGAAATATCAAGGTGTGCACTCTACACCCTCCCCCATGCTTGAATGACACTGTCCCAGTGGCACTCCCCCATGCTTGAATGAAACTAAGTGAATGCACATGAGAGAAATAAATGAGGGAAAAGAGTAGAATGACCTGACATGAATTAAAAAAATGCACGTTCTATGAATGTAATGAATGCAATGTATACATGACAAAACATGAAACTCATGAAAAAGATAGAAAACGAAAAATAAAACCAAATAAAATCTATAAATCCTAACAACAACTGTAAAACTGTACAGAATATGGGTTGCCTCCCATAAAGCGCTAAGTTTCACGTCCCCAGCCAGACGGATCCCTGGAAAAACCTTCATCGTCCATGAGATCAATGGACATGAAGTCAGACTCAACCGGGCTCTATGAAAAAAAGAGTGTCATATGTGACACTACGCACTGTGTTTCCATCCCTTCTACCTCCAAATGTAGGATCATAACTCTCTCGACGTGAAGAACAGAGATTAATCTCATCTGAGAGACTGGTCAAGAATCGAGAGTCTAGGACCGACCGAGTATCAATTAATGCAACTTCAGACAAGTGGTGAATATGATCAGGCTTGACTTGGTCAAGCACCTTCTGCATCTGTACCTCTTGCTTACTAAAAATTGGTGATCCTAAAGGCTGAGAAAATGGGGCTTTATATGATGAAAATGTATGCTGTGAGTAAGGCCTCTTCTGCTGAGGTATCATGGAGATCGACTCGTCAACAGAAATGATATGGGATTCATGAGTCGATTCCTGAGTGGAGTGACATGCCTTCCCATATTGAAGAGATGTAATAGATTTGACTTGCTCATGATGTGAATCAGTGGGTTGCAAGTCACATGACATTGAATCCTCTCCCTTTGAGACAACAGACTGACTATGAAGGTTCCCCTGACTTTGTCTACTCAATGTCTGAGCTAATTGTCCCATTTGAGTCTCTAGCTTGGCTATTGACTGCGTATGGGAGCTCAAAACTTGTAATATCCTATCTTGGAAGGATTGACTAAATGAAGGCTCATGAGGATGGGATTGAGTATAAGCATGTTGGGCTGGGGGATGAACCTGTGGAAAAATAGGATGTGAGTAACCTTGTGAAGGGTTACTGGGTCTAAATTGTGTCTGGGAGGGCTGATGGGATGGAAAAATAGATTGGTTTCGCCAAAATGAATCGGGCATGGGTTTAGCAAAACCTTGGGCAGCATTCACCTGCTCTTGAACGAATTCAGGATATAATGGTGCTACCGGACAATCTGAAACACAGTGTGCAGGGCTAGCACATAGCTCACACACTCTTTCTACTTGATTTCTCGAAGAATTGGCTAGGAATTGATCTAACTTCCTAGTCAATTGGTCAACCTTGGTACGCAATTCTAACTCAGACCCAACTTCGGAAATCCCAACTTTCCTAGGACCACTAGACAGAGATGTAGTCCTATCGAGCCGTGAAGACAAGGTATGATGCATCGTGTTTTCACTCAAGGTCTCGAATAGAGACCACGCCTCGTCCTCACTCTTGAGCATAAAAGTGCCCCCACAAGACGAATCAACCATTTGACGATGCTTTTCAGTAAGCCCATCATAAAAATACTGCACCAACTGCCAACGAGGCACCTGGTGATGGGGACACTTGCGGAGAAGATCTTTCAATCTCTCCCAAGACTCGTGAAATTGTTCTCCCTCAATTTGAGAAAAACTGGTTATAGCTTTACGAAACTGATTCGTTTTACCAATTGGGAAATATTTTTTTAAAAATTCTTTTTGCATTCCTTCCCAAGTAGTAATACGAACCGTCTCAAGAGATTTTAACCAGTGCTTGGCTTTATCTTTGAGAGAGAACGGAAACAAGGTTAACCGCATAGCATCTTCTCCAAAATTATTGATTCGCACAGTCGAGCAAATCTCAAGAAATTCGTCGAGATGACGATATGGGTCTTCATTGCTAAGGCCATAAAACGAAGGTGACATTTGAATCACACTGGCCTTAATCTCAAAATGGCTCGCTCCTACATCAGGTCTCGTGATGCAGGAGGTGGGAGTATACGTATTTGGCATGAAGTACTCCCTCAAAGGACGCATCAAATGATGATCGTCAGCCATTGCATACACCTTGGAGTAGACCGGTGTAGCACACGTCCTAACTTTGGGTTTTCTACCTAACTAACGCACTAAGCGGCCAAACCACGCAAACCACAAAGCGAGTAAACTAAAAACAACAAAAACTAAACAAGCACCACGCAGTTACACATAACAGAGATAATGCATGAAAAATATAAAATCTATGTGTACGGTACCAATCGTACACAGTCACCTCTAAGGGGATCCTAATAGGTGGGCTGTGCAGAAAAGTAAGCTCGTCTCTAAGATATGCACATACGTGGTTCTAAACCTAAATGTAACATAAACACTAGGCAATAAAGTGAATACTAATATTACGCCGTTCCCCGGCAACGGCGCCAAAAATTTGATGTCTTCTTTTAAATCGTTGTAAATTTTGAAAAGATTTTTATATGAAAAACATGTGAAAACCAGACATCAAATAATAAAAACCGGTTCTCACTAGTGGATGAGACCGGGTCGAACTCAGGGAACGGGAATATTTTGTATTCAAGCACACAATTCTAAACTAATCTTTATTGCTGAATTATGGAAATGTAAAATGTTCAGAAAAGTAAAAACAACTAGCTATTACAACAAATGAATACCCTTCGCAGAGGGCGTAAAGTGCAATATTTACAAACCCAATTAAATTCATAAATTCTAAAATAAGAGAAAAACATCTTCTATTCTTGCACTTCCCATGTTATGCAATCGCTTCAACTCCACTCCTTCGTTATCCTGCACAAATTCAATGAACACGAGCAGTACCAGAGTTCGAAATAGAAATCTATATTGAATTAGCTAATTCTTAAAAACACTAAAGGATATTAACAAAAGACTTCAATGACAATTAAAACTACATTAACTAACACAATTAACTAAATTTCAATTCACTAACACTCCACTTTATGAAACCTAATTATTTCAATTAACTAATAATGAAGACAATTAATCACTAATACTTCATTAACAAACTATGAACATACACTATTGAAAAACACAATATTAACAAACATTGAAAGCAGTAAAATCAAAAATTGTAAAATTCAAGAAATGACTAATGAAGGATAAAAAATTCAGGTATTTGAAAACAATAAGAAAAACATGTAAAACAAGCTAACAGAATGGCAAAGGAAAACTAATTTTGTAAAAAAATTTATTGAATGAGGCAAAACGAGAAGAATTTTTGATAAAAAAAAAGAAATTGGAAATTGTATAAGACCTAAGAATCCAATAGTGAATCAATCACTAAAATCTTGCTATCAAAACTTGATCCAGACTTTCTGAGATCAGTTTATCCATATTCACAGGAGAAGTCAGTATATAACAACCACGTAATCTGAAAACTCAATACATCGTAATCAATTAAGCTGAAAACTTAGGCATTTGAGTAAAATATTGATCACTGTTTATACAGGCCATGTTTCAGTAATCTTATTCCACTGTGAACCAGATCTTCACTGTAAAAAAATTTCGGTGAAGCAGAGTTAATTCTGATTCGTTATCCACCTCAACTCCAAATGAACATCTGTTTTTAGAATCACAAATCAACTGATCTAGATGATCCAAAACACATCAAATTTCAATTGATCCAGTTGAAAATCTGTATCCAAAGACAAGATTAGAATTTCATTCAATGATTTATCAAATATTTTGAAGAACTGTATTGGATTCAGGCGCCAGAAAATTTTTTTTTTTAATCAAACATAGGAAATATGGAATTCAAAATGTGAACTAAACGCTAAAAATTAATATTCATCTAACTAAAACATCAATTACAAAGTTAATCAGTAAACTAAAATATCAATCTCAGAATTAATCAGCAGAAAAAAATTTCAGAACAGCAGTAATCGATTTATATTTTTTCCGTTTTATTTCTATTTCTTTTTCTTTTCTTTTTCTTTCTTTTTTTTTATTTTCTTTAACAGAATTACAAACGGAATTCATCCACCGGAATTTCAGATAGTCACCGGAGTTCAAATACAGACCGGAATTCTTCACGATTCCGATCTGTTTTATTTTCTTTCTTTCTTTCTGTTTTTATTTTTATTTTTATTTTTGAAATTAAAAGTCAGCAGATTATCCTTCAGAAAGAATTAAAAACGAAGAAGAAGAAAACTAATTGGAAGAAGAAGAAGACGAAGAAGAATGACTTACCGGAAAAAGAAAAGGTGGCTTCCACTTCAGGCGCCGCAATCGACTGGAAATTTCCTTGCCACCGGATGATGATGATCGGCTGCTGCTGCTGTGTGAACAGAGGAAGGATTAGGGAAGAAGTGTGGCGGTCATCCACCTGTATGCCGTCGCCTGACTGAAGAGGTACCTCCACCGAATTGAGGAAGATGAGAAGGAGGAAGAAAGTGAAGAAAGGGAAAAAGGAGGAAAAAGAAGGAGAGAAGAGAAGGAGCAAAAGGAATCCGGCGGTTTGGAGAAGAGGGAAAGAAATGCCACAGAGGGGAAAAGGAGATTGGGTTTGGCGTACAGGGTGAAGACGCCCCCCATTTCGTTTTTTCTGGGTTTTAAAAACAAGCAAACCGGTTCAAAACCGGTTTGCTGTTTGTTTTAACGAAATCCAAACCGGATGGAACCGGTTTCCTTATTATAGTTTTAGTTTTCAGAAATGCAAACCGGTTCAAGCCGGTTTGTGATATTATTTTTTTTCAGTTATTTTTCAATTTTCAAAAATTACAAACCATGTAATGGTTTGTTTTTATTAGTATTTTTTTTTATTTTTCATTTTCAAAAATCAAGAAAACCGTATAAATCGGTTTATTATGAAAATTTTCAAAAACAAAACTATTTATTTATAAAGAAACTTTAAAAAAACTAATCTAACTATATATTTTTTTCTTTTCTAAAAAAAAACAAACACTTAAAATGAATATAAAACTATTTTCTCTATTTTTTTATTTTTATTTTTAATTGCAAACTAAAACTAAACTACTTATGAATATAACAAAAACTAAAAAATGTAAAAATAAAACTATTTTTCATGCATTTTCTATTTTTAAATCATTTTAGCACATTTACTCGAAAACTAAGATAAAATTGGGTTTTTGAAACATTATTTCATAAAATCATGCATATTTAAATGTTAATAAACCCTGAATTATATGCATGATCAAATACCCCCATGCTTATGTTTTGCTAGTCCTCGAGCAAACTAGAAAAATGCAAGAAATCAAACTATCACCTAACTCACTTTCGTAGGAATCACGGTTGCATTTAGCTCATGCAACAAGCCCTTTCAACCCCTGGGTTACCCCAGTGGACGAGTAAGGTCTCGTGAGGGTTTGCAGTGATGCTACCCACAAACATCTCTGTCATGTATGCATAATATTACACATCCTCATAAGTAGTAGGTAATTAAAGACTTTGTTTTCACAAATATTTCCTATTATTTCAAAATCGAAATATAATTAGAGTCTTTTATGCACTACCACAGAAAAAGAATTTCTTTCACTTTTCTAAATATCACAATTATTTATGTTTTATTCTTAGAAAATCCAATAAAAATATATTATTATTTACTTATCCTCACTCATATGTTTTCTGCACAGGTTTTCTCAATCACACTTCTAAGCATTGAACTTTTCTTTCTTTTTAAGCTCTTTTCTCTCTCTCTTTTTTTTTTTCCTTTCACGCTTTTTCTTTTTGCGCACTTATTCTTCTCTTATAGCTTGCGTGTGGTCTGCTTTTATGCCTTGTGCAATGTCAATATCTTCTATACTTTTTCAATGCATACCAAAAGATATCAACTAAGACATAAAAGTGACTTCCTTCATTCACCTTTATAACATGAGAGTCAAATATTTCAACTTGTATCTGTTCTCAGTTACTTAGGATCACAAAGTTTTCCACTCTCCTTTTCGAAAATGGAATTAAAAGTTTTAACTTACATCTAAGTTCCATCTACTAAGGATTGTGAAATTATCCAAACAACCTAACACATGCTATATTTTTTTCTTTTGAGCTCATTTTTTACGCTTTTGTTCATTTGCTTAGTTTTTCAAAAATAAAACTGTGCATATTCATATTTATGATTCAAAATAAACTTTAACATGTATCTATCATCATTTCCTCGAAATCCGCATAAACAACCATAATTTTTAGATCTATGTCAGAAAAAAAATTTCGTGGGGCTTAAAAAATCCTCTAAAAACATCAGATTTGAAATAACATTCATATAAGTTTAAACTCTTTCTTTAAAAATCTACTTTTCATGAGAGATGTGTAAACATGTGCAAGAACGTAAACAGAAATATCAAGGTGTGCACTCTACACCCTCCCCCATGCTTGAATGACACTGTCCCAGTGGCACTCCCCCATGCTTGAATGAAACTAAGTGAATGCACATGAGAGAAATAAATGAGGGAAAAGAGTAGAATGACCTGACATGAATTAAAAAAATGCACGTTCTATGAATGTAATGAATGCAATGTATACATGACAAAACATGAAACTCATGAAAAAGATAGAAAACGAAAAATAAAACCAAATAAAATCTATAAATCCTAACAACAACTGTAAAACTGTACAGAATATGGGTTGCCTCCCATAAAGCGCTAAGTTTCACGTCCCCAGCCAGACGGATCCATGTAATGGTTTGTTTTTATTAGTATTTTTTTTTATTTTTCATTTTCAAAAATCAAGAAAACCGTATAAATCGGTTTATTATGAAAATTTTCAAAAACAAAACTATTTATTTATAAAGAAACTTCAAAAAAACTAATCTAACTATATATTTTTTTCTTTTCTAAAAAAAAACAAACACTTAAAATGAATATAAAACTATTTTCTCTATTTTTTTATTTTTATTTTTAATTGCAAACTAAAACTAAACTACTTATGAATATAACAAAAACTAAAAAATGTAAAAATAAAACTATTTTTCATGCATTTTCTATTTTTAAATCATTTTAGCACATTTACTCGAAAACTAACATAAAATTGGGTTTTTGAAACATTATTTCATAAAATCATGCATATTTAAATGTTAATAAACCCTGAATTATATGCATGATCAATAATATATTATGCTGAATTATCGTATATCGATTTGTAAGATTATATGTGTTTTCTAGTGCTGATTTGTGAGATATGATGTTTTTGTTAACATCGATTTATGTATAGGTGTAGCACACAAATGCCACTAAATAAATCGTTGTAATGATAGGCGTTCAAAAATAAAAATCAAGCAAGCGTTTAGTGTTTTGTAGCATGAAAATGCCACTGATTTGCTTTTAAAGTTGTGTTCCTATCATGATTTATATAGTGATTGATAAAAGTCTAAAATGATTTGCATAAACATTGACCGTGCAATTTTACTGGGATTTATACTCATGCACAGTGCAATTTTTATTCAGATGTGGCCGACATAGATGTCATTATGTAAATCGTTATACCATTGTGATTTACACAATGACGTCTGTCTTGTAGACAATGAGTTTTGTCTAATTAAATGACACGTACCATCGCGATTTACACAATGACGTATAAAGGCTATGTGCTATCACGATTTGCTTTTACAAGCTATGTCTATGTCAACGATTTCTTAATCGCTTTTACGGGCTATGTCTATGTCAACGAAGGGAGAACATTACGAGCTGTGTTTCTATCACTGATTTGCTTTTACGATCTGTGTTCCTATCGTGATTTACATAATGATTGATAAAAGTCTAAAACGATTTGCACAAACATTGACCGTGCAATTTTACCGTGATTTGTACTCATGCACAGTGTAATTTTTATTCAGATGTAGCCAACATAGACATCATTGTGTAAATCGTTATACCATTGTGATTTACACAATGACGTTTGTCTTTTAGACAATGATCTTTGTCTAATTGAATGACAAGTACCATCACGATTTACACAATGACGCGTGAAGGCTACGTGCTATCACGATTTGCTTTTACGGGCTATGTCCATGTCAACGATATTTCCTAATCGCTTTTATGGGCTATGTCTATGTCAACGAAGGGCGAACATTACAAGCCTTTGTTCACCGCATACATCGCTAATCCCTTTTGTGATTTTCATTCACGTAGAGTGAGCATCACAACGATTTATGAACAATACACGTCTCTAATCGCTTATTAGATTTTCATTGATGAAGGGCATACATTACAAGCCTTTTTACACCGCATATATCGCTAATCCCTTTTGCGATTTGTAAGATATTATGTGTTTTCTAGTATCGATTTGTGAGATATGGTTTTATTTGTTAATACCGATTTGTAAGCTATTATGTTGAATTTTCGTATATCGATTTATAATATATTATGCTCAATTGTTATATATTGATGTGTAAGATATTATGTGTTTTCTAATATCGATTTTTATGATATTTGTAGTATGATTTCTATTATAGAATTACAACAAAGAATTATAACATTACAACACAAAATTATCTATTTACAACAAAGAATTATAAAATTAGAACAAAGAATTATCAATTTACAACAAAGAATTATAGAACTACAACAAAGAATTATAAAATGCTAAACATTATAACGATTTGTAAGATATGAAAGTTAAATGCTATAACTATTTTTAAGCTGAAGAATCCACACGCGATTTCTGTGTTAAGTTGCTCGCTTTTGAATTGAACAAAGCCTGTCATGAAACAGAACAATATCAAACACTACATTAAGTTCAACAAGAAATGCTAACATCTTCCCAAAATTGTTATATACCAAAAGACTTGTCATACTAATGCCATTGTTCCACTCAAACAGGTTGGGTGAATTGCAGGTTTCAACATTGTAGTGCACGTCTGTATGGTATTGCTGCATGTTGGAAATTACACATAATATTGATAGGTTACACATAATACAATTTACATGGAATGCAATATATTGTATTACATACTTGTTCATGCGAAGGGGTTGGTTATTTCTTAGACATTTTCTTGCCAACCAATTCCAGTGCACCCTTTGTCCTCTGATGACTGTGATCAGAGGCATGTTTCCTTTTGATACCCTTCGCTAGGTGAATATTTTCATCATAATCTATAACGTTTACTCCTGACTTGTCGAAGATGATGTTTATGCTTCAGTTCAACTTCTTACAAGGGTCAGAGGAAGCATGATTTTCACCTACGTTGTTCAATCCCATTTTCTTAGATTGGTCTTTACGAGCTGCAACAGACTCATAGTAAATTAACTGCACTTCTTCAAGTAATTTCCTTGACACGTTTCTCATACATGCATAGGCTTCTTCGCTTTTCGATGTCAAATCTGCAACATGCATAAGTGACCTACATAGTTGTTGATAACGGGAGGCTATCTGACACTTCTCATCAATACTAGATGGACTGACTTTATTTGTCTCTAACAATTCAATCTTTGCTTATCTCGTCCATCTTCGCATTATATATGACTCAGGTATTTATTGTATTTTCTCTTGATTAAGTGCCTTTAATGCATGATGACATAAAATACCTTTGAATTCAAATATTTTGCACGTACATTTAACTATTTTGTTGTCAATATTGTACGTAACATGTGCTTCTTACCTTTTTGGATATTCTTCGCCATCCCATACAACATGGTATTTGTACATATTCTCATATTGCATACGTCCTTCTATGTTGCAATTTAGGACCTATATAACCTCATTCTTAGTCCATTCAAATACAGTTAGTGTATACAGATCTGCAGGTCACGTCAATATTTTCATGCCCAAAGTTACAGGGCGGGTGTTGAAGTATTTCACATCTTGTTCAAGCTCATTCTGTCTAAGACCATCTACAAATAATTCATATTGTTCCATAAAACGAAACATTGTTAAACATGAATACAATATTTTTTTCAGTGTGGCATGCATAGATTCAACTCTTTGTGTGCTTATCATACCTGCACAAAAATATTGTCTTCCATATGCCAATGCCCACTTCTCTTTGTCTATATATAAATGTTGTAACCACACACAGTCTTCAGAGTCGTACATCTGAATCATTTGCTCTCAATCAGGCATAAAGGTGACCTCGTCTATGCTCTCAAGTACACACTGTCTAAACTTTTTATCAAATCCTATCTTTTGATTAAAAATGTGTCCTATGTTCTTTGCTGCATTTTAAAAAATATGCCACAAACATAGGCGATGATATGCATATGGCCATACATGAGACACTATAACTGCAATTGCATGATCACCATCTGTAAGTACAACTCTAGGGTGCTTCTCATTCATTGCCTGTGTAAATACTCTGAACAACCACTCAAAGGTTTCCTTGGTCTGGTCATACAAAAAAGTGCCGCCTAATATGCAACTCCGTGAGTGATGGTTCACTCCGACAAACTGCGCAAATGGCCACTATTTCGTATTAATCTTCATTGTCATATAAAAAATAATCACATCATTGAAGCATTCATAATCCACTCTTGACTTTGAATCTGCCCAAAATATATTCACAGCATACCCATCTTCATCTAGTTGCATTGCACTAAAGAAACTGGGGTCAATGTTTGATTTTTTTCTATAGGTAATCAACCAAAGAACATATTTTTCCATTCTTCATGTTTTCTGACCTCTTTCTACTTAAGTGGTTTCTTAGATCCATAGGTGTGAATGGTATATTCTTGCGACCACCATCTACGTGCGCGCAAAAATTGTATGTCTTCCTTGGTGCAATGTCGACGGTATCAGCTATTTCAGCAATTATAGCATGCACTTCAGTTACTTTACGATATGATCATTAATTAAAGTATGGACTACACATTTCTCATTCAGAAGTCTTCTTAACATCATTTTCGCTGAACAACCGCATCTTGAATCTGGCTTGCTCTTTGTTGGATTTCCACTTGACTTCTTCCAACCTTGCTTAGAATAAACATATGCCTTTCTCACCATGACACCATGTGCATTTTTTTTCAAGAATACCTTCTAACACTAAAGCCAAGTTTTAAGGCATAATCATTGTAAAATTTATATGCAACTTCCTCATTATTAAACTGCATTCCCTCTACAGGAACATAGTCAAGTGTACTATCTTGTAGACTTGAGGTGCCTGCACCTTTGTCAAGTGCACTGTCATGATAGTCTACCTCATTATCGACTTGCATTTCGTCTGCTGGAATATTCAAGTCAAGAATGAATCCAATGCCTTCACTCTTCTTATCATGTGCATCATTAGTGCACATATTCAATTCTTTAGGTGCATCGATAGTACGGATGTCCATTGCTCTGTGACTTCCCAATGATTGAGATACATCATCTTCACTGCAACTAGCTGATATGCTCAACACTGTCATATGCAAAATATCAATTTGCATTAGCCAGTGCATATGTTTACTACGATTTATTCAAGATGCATATAACAATGGCTACTAATTAGTTAAGCATAATAGCTTATAAATCAATATTAATAAACAACACCATATCTAACAAATTGATACTCAAAAACACATAATATCTTGCAAATCGATATACGACAATTCAACATAATATATTACAAATTGATAGTAACAAACAAAACAATATCTCACAAATCGACAGTAGAAAACACATAATATCTTATAAATCGATATACAGCAATTCAGCATAATATATTACAAATCGATATTAACAAACAAAATAATATCTCACAAATCGATAATAGAAAACACATAATATCTTATAAATTGGTATACAGCAATTCCGCATAAAATATTACAAATCGATATTAACAAACAAAACAATCAGTGTTGTGAGAGGCGTACGCCTCAGTACCTGAAGCGTACGCCTCAGAGGCGAGGCACATGCTCAAGGTACTGAGGCGTTGCTGTGATGTGCTTAAAGTAATTATAAAAAGTTTCTAACCCAAATCTGGGATTTCTGGGTTAGAAGCAGCCATGTTCACCATAATAATGATGAAATGTTTCACTAGTGCAAGGCATTGAGTGTGATGCCACAATATTTTTATGATATTTTAGATAATACCACGGATACTTGAGAGTCTCATGTTGTGAGAGGCGTACGCCTCAGAGGCGAGGCGCAGGCTCAACGCCTCGCTTCACCTCATCGCATTTAACAGCCTTGAAAACAATATCTCACAAATCGTCACTATAAAATACATAATAGCTTATAAATCGATATAAGGCAATTCAGCATAATATTACAAATCAATATCAACAAACAAAACAATATTTCACAAATCGACACTAGAAAACACATAATATCTTACAAATTGATATACGACAATTCATCATAATATATTACAAAAGAAACAATATCTCATAAATCGATATACATGTGACTACAACCGAAATTTGTGTTACATTGCATATACTGAGTGAATGGACGATACCGGATGGGGTAGAGGCCCTTGCTCACATATGTAACCAAGCATTCTTGCCAACAGGTTCCAGCATCTTACAAATATCTTCAAGTTTCCAACCGTTGAAACGATAAAATCTACCTGGAATAACAAAACAATGCCTTAATGACACTCACGATGACATACGTTCTTCAACAATAGTACGATGACATGGAAAGGTACTCACGACACTTTAATGGCACTTATTGGAATGTTTGTGCTTCATTGCTTTTTTCCATACTGCCTAACAAAAATGAAGAAGAAGAGAAGGCTGTAAAAAGAGATGGCCGACAAATCCCCCTTTGACGCCCACCAATGATCGAACCAATTGTTCGATTTATAGTTATCTTCATGAGGTAGGAACGAACTAGGAAAAGTTTTCTATCTAACACAAGGCAGGAACGAGAAAGCGGCCATGTGTTGTAGCACAAGCTAAAAACAAAGGCGGAATGTGCAAATCTATATACGGGGAGTGGGAGGACATTTTCGTCCAACGCGTATCTTTCTTACGGGAGGACATTTCCGTCAAAAGCATATCTACCTTTTTTATATGTTATTTTATTATAAAGTCAGCGTGGGTAACATTGGCATATGAATTATCGCGTGTCCCAAGATATTCCTTCGTACACACAGGAACACGCAAATTTGTGTTTTGGGGAGAGCACACAACACCCTCCCCCTTTTTTTAGGTAGTTGTGGGAGCATAAAAAACATGGAAGCGAGCCAACGATTCAGGTGAATCGGCCGGTATTGATACTCAAGTGAATTGTTCCCAATCAGCCAAAATATAATTAAAAAAAATATTACGTGTCAATGGGAACATAACATGTGTAAAAGCCACCAAAATAATATTAAAATAATGATTTTAAGCATTTTTTATATGTATTAAAAAATAGCCGATTCAGGGGTGAAGCTTATCTATTGGTATTGGCAGATACTGACAACATTGGTTAAGAAGACATATAAAATCAAGCAACAATGAACAGAAGACTTATAATATATAATAATACAAAAACATAGAGAGTGAGGGAGAAGCAAAGAAAAGCGATTAGGAAGCATGTTTCTCATTCATAGGAAGAAGCTTGTTGCACAATTTCTTGCCTAGGGATGCGCTTCCATGAGATCTATGGACCTCTTCATGGCCCACTCTTAAGTCACCAATCATTGCATGATCAAGCAAAGGAATAAAGCCACCTTATTTTCATGATCAAGCCAAGGAATTAAGAGTCAATTGTGATCATAATTCTACTTTGGCAGATCATTGAATGCAGGCTTGTCCATGGCTCAAGATTGACCCTACTTGACCTGGAACTGCACTGTTGGGATGTATGAACTAGAACAAGGCATCTAAAGAAAAAAAGAAAAAGAGCACAACCAATAAGACGTTTAGATCAGAACTGCACTAACTTTCACTTTTTTTTTCTATGAGATCCTGGACTGGACCTAGATCCAACCCCTAGCTAGTAGCTCCTCCTATTTAATTTGTCTGGTGGTCCAAATTATCCAGCCATTTGGAACCTAACCATGGCATGCTCCTTTTTGATAGACGTGATGGGATACTGATCAAGACGTGATGGGATACTGGTCCATATACAACTCAGAAAATTGAAGTAACCAGGATACTTCTGCCAAAATCCGATCCGTTTATGGGCCCCCAAAATGATTACAGGGTCAAAAATTGAAGTAGCCGGGCAGGGACCGGATACTGGTGCTGGACCTTTGTTCGCTGTTTTGATGGATGTTGTTGATTTTTAAGATGAACGACATCCAAGGCAGTGCTGCCTCTGACGTGATCCTCTCTCTATATAATAGAGGTGGTAACAGGTCTAGCACCACAGGATACACGATTGAACCACTAATTGCAGCCTAGAACCAACCAAACACCACAAATGGCCGCCATTCATCTCAAACTGAGTTAAATAAGTTCCCAAGAAAGCCCTAATTTGCATAGCAGCCTCAGCAGCAATAATAACAAATGCTAGTGTTGTTCTTATCACCATTCATCATAATCACGGTTGCTGTTTGTGCAAAAAAAATTTAAGTTGCTAGCAACGAAAAGAAAATGGAAAACAAGACTTTCCTTTTAGGTTTAAGCGAAACAGAAAACAAACACACACACACATACATACATACATATATATATATATATATATGAAAACCTGTAACTGGATGGGATAAGCATCGAACAAGACTGTAACTACACGCTGGTTTCATTCTTTTGAAACTTTATGAGAAATTCACTTCTGGTAATTGAAAAGCATTTTTCACCTTATATATATATATATATATATATATATATATAGAGAGAGAGAGATTGGTAGTTGCTCACATGTTAGGTGCGAAATGAACCGGATAAATGGGGTTTTCAGCCTTTTTCATTTTATTTTTAAATTCTAACTGTATAGATGTGATCTATGTACTTGATTTTATAGGGATCAGCTCTCGAAGCATTTGATTCCGACACATGGGTAGGTTTTTATAAGGTTAAAAAAAACAACAGTAAAAAATCTTTGTAAAATTTTGAGGCTCCAAATATTATTTTTTTTCATCAAAAACACATGATCCAGGTGTGGATTCCTCATAAATTGATCATGCCCGACACATTTATGAGGTCAGAACTGTAAAAAAAACACCGAAAAGGCAGAAAAAAATCATTTATCACATATCATTTTGCACCTAACGTGTGATCAGCTACCAATTTCTCTCTCTCTCTCTCTCTCTCTCTCTCTCTCTCTCTCTCTCTCTCTATATATATATATATATATATATATATATATATATATATATATATATATATAAAGTTTTCTAAAAAATAACTAATTAAAATTTTAACTAACACGTGTATCTCAACTTTTTATTTGAAAAAAAGAAAGATTTATTATACAAGGGAAACATGTTTCCCAAATACGAGAAACCAGTTTCCTATATAAAGTAGGTTTCCAATTATGAGACGTGAAACAAATTTCTCACTTGATGAAAATGGATTTTCCATGCATTATTTACAAGTTTTCTGCAAGTTTTAGAAACATTAATTAGGCTTTTGGTATTGAAAATGGTTTCCCAAAAAACAGGCTTCCTTTAAGTAGAGTTTCTAGTAAACCTGCTACCACTCTGTCTACTACTAATACAACTGGTGGATAAGAACATTTTGTCAGTGTATAGGAATCATTTTCACTGGTGAGCTGGCATCTCTTAATGCAGGTCCACTTGAGGCGCCAAAATGCACCGGATCAACTTGCTCCCTAGGGATGGCAATGGACTTCAACTTTAAAACAAAAGGTTGTTTTGGTTTTATTGTCACGAAGGGCCCAGCCAAAAATTTGAGTGTAAACTTCTTAAATTCCTTTTGAAATATTCTTTCAAGGTATACTAACATTAGCCCTTGGTTGGTGAACGAGCTAGAGATGATCTTGCAGTCAAGTCAAGGCTAATGTGCATATTCCACAACAATCTCTTTTGTATTTTGTTTATCTTTTCCAGCAAGGACCATCTCAGTTGCAATTATTGAACATTGAAGGAGATCAGATTTTTAATTTTCTGAGTAGTTGTCCATTTTCAGAGATTCGTGCTTAGTCTTCCATCTTTGTGTCTACTGTAACGTGTAAATCAATCAAAGCATGAAAGCTGCAATACAAACCAGCTAGGTCCCAATAAAGTTCGGTTGATTAGGCACAGGTAGGTTCCATGATAGAGGAGGTCACATCCAAACAACAGCGGTTCATTTTTTACTTGCTTAACATATGTTGTGAATCTCTTATAGAGCCAAACTTGCATTACTAGGTATATACCTGCGGATGTTGGGAGGCCTTCGAAAATTGTGTGCATCTCCCCTCAGAGGTTCACCAACTTCCCTACTGGTTATTCGCGGAAGCAGATCAGGTCATGCTGAACATGAGCGTTTTTGCTCATGCCGACATCGTGGCCGTCTGTTTGCATTTTGGATGAATGCACTTTTGAGCTTTTTAAAATGCAAATCGGATGGCCACGATGTCAGGATGAGATTATTCAAAATGACTATGCATATATTAGCAAGATACTAGTGTGAATATATGTCCTACGCTCAAGATGACTATGCGATTATATTCAAAATCTTGTCACGGTACCATGCCGAGTGCAAAGACAGGTCTCCAGTCCCGACTGATTGATCATTTGTCATCTACCTTTCTGACGATAAGGTCCTTGGCAAACTCAGTAGAACCTTCAACTATAGGAGACTAGTGAAGTTTGATCTGCATGAGAACCCAAGAATATGGGTTATCCATGCCTCATTTGAATACTTCCATAACATACAGAAAGTAATGGATGATGTATTCTTGGTCAGCAGAATCCACTTCTTGTTTTGGGACCAAATAAAAAAATTTGTTTCCTCTCTTTCTTGGCCTATGTGGATTTGCTTTGATTTTGTGACTAAATATTGAAAAGATGGCATCTTTAACCAACTTGGAGATGTCATTGATGGACAATTCCTCCTTCTCCATGGTTATTGTTTTGACAAGAAGATTTGTGCTAGGATATGTTTTGACCTTTAACCCCCCCTCTGTTTTTTCTCTTGTGAATTGCAAAAAGTATGAAACTTTGGCTAACAATTTCCTGTGGGCAGAATCATCAAACCCAGCAATTGTTTCAAGGAGGCACACCCGCAGAAAATAGCATCCTCTGCTCTTCGATCAAGATTCAGAAGCCAACAATCAACCTCTAGCCCCCTTCAATCGGGAGAAGGATATAAATGTGGAGAAGGATAAGAAGGGAGGTAGTCATATGGATATAGATGAACACTCTTCATTGCCTGATCCAGAGATGCTCACAACTCTCAGATCACTACTTTAGCAACTGCCAAATGTAGATGCAAGTCATTTGATGCAACTCTCAAGTCAGCCTTCTCTTGGTCCATCTCTTGTAATGTAACATGTTGATTTTAAATTTTATATGACATCACCATTTTCTATGGCAAATCAAAGTGTATAGTGTGCAAAACTAATTGGATCCAGTTTGGTTTCGATTCAAACCCAAACTCACTTCATCGTTGGTATCATATCTGTACTAAACTCAGTGTGACCAAAGTTTGGATCGGTTGTATCAGATCTAGGATCCAGTTAAATCTTTGCTTAAAAATCAAGAAGATCCACATCAGAATAGGATTAGATTTGGATCCAAAACCCCAAGATCCAGAAAGGGCTAAACCTCGACCAAAATGAGTGTGGGCTAGGTTTGGTAAGACTGGACTCGGCCCAGGATAAGCCTGTGTTAAGATCCATAAGTCTAGGGACGGTCAAAAAATAAAAAGACCGTTTTACCTTTGTTATGCACAATTAGTAGAACAGACATACCACTTCACCCCGACATTGAAATTGAGTTATTCATGGATCTTTAGATTTCTCTTGAGAAGGATCTATTCGTTAGAGATGGGATGACAAACTCTGGAAATAAGTTATCAGAGTTTGGCATAAAAGCTTAGGGTTATTTTTATAATTCTATATAAGACGAGACCCTAAAAGATATTTTGGTATTTTCTATCTATTTTAGATTAGAATTCGCTAGAAGACTAAGGTTTAGAATTTAAGCGTTCTAAGCAAGTGAACATTTACAAATTCCTTCTTAGTTAAAAAAAAATACTTGTTGATTAATTTAGGCATCTAGAAGTATGATTCCATGTATTATAAGTATGCTAGTGTTTCATTGTTTTGAGTAGAACAACTGAGTAGCATGCTTAAGAATCTATATTTTTTATGTTCAGTGTAATGCTTAAAGGTGTTGACACATATTACATATTCCTTGACTTATGACGTCATATACATTATGAATGTACCTTGTGTAGAGATAATCATGATATAGATGCTTGTAAAATGTTGCAAAAAGAGAATAATTGGCTTTGAGAGTAGAGTTTTAGAGTTTTTAGAATGTGATTTGTCCTGAGAATGTCATGCTTATGCCTTTGAAGGGACATTGTAAGTGTCATGACGTGATGAACTGACTCTGTGATAGGTTGTTATCCTTAGAAATATGACGTGTCTGTTATTACATGTTAAGTGTAGTTAGTGAACATACATTGGTTATTGTATAATGCACTAACGCCAAAAGATGAAAGCTAAGAAAATAATGCACATAGGACAACAATACAGAGTATGATAAGAAATTCTACTATGAGAGACATGGTCTAGGGCATTGTTTGATATATGTGTACCTCGCTCGTACCTCAGGATTTTCTCAAGAATTTTTAGGTAACCCTTAGTGTTTAAAAGCATTGCCCAATAGACACATAAATGATGTACCATGAACCACAAACCTTGAGAGCATGTATAGCTCCTCAGACACCTTGGGGCAGATATAGCTCCTGAACACATTGGGGGCAGGTATAACCTCTCGGGCTCTTCGGCTAACTATCGATGAGCATTTTGAGACTCGTTGCTTGCAACCGATGAGAAAAGCTGCAGTGATTGTGAGTCCATAGTCTGGGTCAGTTTGGACTATGTTGTTGTAAGTAGTGTATATGACTAGTCAACACCGTAGACACTAGAGTTGTCTACATGAGTTGCTACGCCCAATGAGGCTATTTCCAAAATAACTAATTAGAGTAGAATAGGAATGTCTACTTTGAGAATGAAGATAAAAAATCATTAAAAGAGCATAAAATTCATAAATAACATGTATGCTTAGTTAACAAAATAAACTAAGATTAGAAGTTTAGAGCTCACTACACTTATAACGGGCGTGTATTATTTGTAGATGTAAATTTGTTGAGTTATAGACTCACACCTACTTGGTTATAATTGTAAGTTCAGGGACGATTACTAATCGAAGCACTTGACTTTGGACTCGAACTTGGCTACTATCGAACATCGAAGTACTTAGAGTATCTTATTTCATCTCTGCATTCTTTTATTCGAAATATGTAATTTGAATACCTTTTATTGGGATGATCATCATTGTTATTGATGGATAAATCAAACTTGTTATAAAAAAAAATTTATAATGATTTTTGAGGTTGTTTTGGTCATTTTCCTCTGAGAACTAACGTATACGAACTTGGGCCCGAGAGGCCTCGGTTTGGATTGTTACACATCCCTTGCCACAAGGTCAGAGCCACATGAAAAACTATTGGCAGTCAATAGGAGGAATACTAAATGAGTTTTTCACTTAAATACTTAAACAGGGGCATGGTCAACATGGCAACTCTCTATCTGAAATGGGATGCATGTTTGAATCATAGTTACCATGAAATGAAATGGATACGAGAAGCGATGCATGAAGTGGAAGCGGTGAAGCCAGTGTTAAAAATTAGTATGAAGCATAAAGTGGGGTATGGTTATGAAGCGAGTATGCAAATACATGAAAAAAATGAAAAGAAAACACAAAGAAAGCGATATCAAGCGCAGGCAGAATCTTAAAAGAAATAACATAAACACAAATATAAATAAATATAAAACCAACACGTAAGCTTGTTATGAAAAAATCATATTTTTTTTACTATAAAAAATAAGAAGCAAGGGGAAAAAGAGTGAGAAGTGACAAGAAGTGAGAAGGAAACATTAAGGAAGTGAAAGGGGATCGATTTGAAAAACATGAAGTGGGCTTCCCACTAAGGAGAATCAAGTTCCCCATATTTTGAAAGCAGGTTTCCTTAAGCTTCCCCTCCTTTTGAGGAAGCAAGGAGTTTTTGGCTTTCTAAGTGAGTTACTGGAGAAACGAGCTTCCCCATATAGCAAAAACAAAAAGGAGCTAATGACATTACTGTGGAGAAAAATATCCCCAGGTCCAAACTTCAAATACGCTTGGTAATCAGAGTCGATTGGGTTACTGAAGTTAATAGACTATAATGTCTCCTACTGTGGAAAACAATAATGTCCTTTGTAGAAAACAGTGACCTCCTAGGCCAGTGTTGTGGCTGGAAATGAACAGGGCCCAGACTGCATACAAGAAATTGCATGACTCTAGATAGTCATATCTAAGGAATAAACATTGCAAAAAAATAAAGAATCTAAAAAAAATAAAAAATCCGAAAAAATAGATCTTGCGAGATATGTCATCATCCTCTATTGATAAATTTCTTATGATAGCAATTCAAGTTCAAAAACCAATTGTATTTATCTTCTGCAAATTATCTAAGAAAGTAGAAAACAGTTGCAAGAGGCTGCACGAGATTCTGTCATCACTTCCCTTGAAAAGTATATTCCTCTTATAAACTTGTGAAATTTATCCTAATGAGACACTATTTTATGAGCAGTCTTTCTGGTTTAGTAACTTGTGTTGTCTTCTGCATTCAAATTCTGTGGTACTTAAACTCGTGATTTCACAAAAAAAAAAAAAGAAACCATATTTTCGTACAAGGAAAAGCAAAAAAATTAAAAAAGAAAATAAAAACAGAAGGCAGTAATCTAGTAAACAAGAAAAGTACTCTAGATCATCAACACGATTGAAATATTATTAAATTGAATAGTGATCATGTGTAACAAACTTTTAAGAATATCTCTATCCTTGATATATCCCAATAACTCTTTCCAACCACAAAGTTGGGAATATCTGCAAGTTTCCGGTCATCGGCCATGGGGAACCAAGTAATTAACAAGAGCCAAGGCATTACTAGTGATTTTACTAACATTGCAAACTTGGTTTTCAACGACGGCCTTGAGTACCAATCCGGGAACAGTGGATACGTTCTCAAAGCCATTGATACATGTCTCTTCATTCGTGAGTGCCGCGCTCATCCAAGTCAGAATGTTGCTGATGCGCCATCGGAAATTTCCAGCGTAGAGATAGTGGACCTCATTCAGTGACTGGACCATCAGGCTGATAGCTTGTCCAAAAGTTTTGGTGCAATCATGGATCGCCATCTTTGCGCGAGAGTCGTTAACAGTGGAAGCACTTTTGGAGAGGTTGCGAACATAGCTGTAGGCTGTTTGAGCTTTAGAGAGGCTGACTGTGATGGCTACTTGGGCAAGCTTGGTATGACTCTGTTGGACTGAGCTAGCATAGCCTGAGAGTGAGCTGAAGCAGATAGCTGGATACAGGGTGGCGTTGCACGACTTACGGATGAATTCAGTAGCATTACTACCACCAATAGTTACTCCAGCAGCTGAGGCATGAAATAAAACCAGAGAAGAGACTGAGAATATGGTTGCCAAGATTAGTGCTGGGAAAGAATAAGGAGAGGGTAGCAGAGTCATGGGATATTGGTGGCACAAGTTTGCTTTTTCCTCTTTGTGGGGATAGGATGGTTGTTTGTTAATAGGGATATTGGGGGTTATTTGTAGGCTCTGGCCACACAATAGAGAAACAAATATGCCCTCAGTTTCTTTAAAACTTTCATCCATGTATGCACATGAATTATTCATTGTCACAACAGACAAGAAGGTTGGCCTCAATTGAAAAACATGGATGTCTTTTTTTTTTCTCCCACATAGAAATGTATGTGTGTGAACAAAAAGTGTGTTTTCTCTCAATGAGGGCCTGTGGAGCCCAGAGAAACGAGAATATTAGTTCAACTTGTTAAGCCTTTCATGATTATGTGTCGAATCTATAGTGGGGCATATGGACTCATAGCCGAGCCATTGTGAGTTTTAATCTTGTGGGTGTTGTACTGTTAATTAATCTATAAAAAAACATGCAAGCACAGTAGAATTCTTCGATGCTATCATGTTCACTTTCTATTTTGTTAAATGCAAGTGGCAGGCTGGGCTCAGGTAGCTAGGTAATACCTATATATAAAACCTTCATTCGTCTGCCTTCCCTTTCTCACCTTGTCTTGAAGCCCCTTGTTATATAACTGCTTCTTTGCCTCCTATAAAGCTGGTGCTTGAAAGTGCCACGAAGGAAGTTGATATGCTTAATGAGATTCCCATATGATTTGTTTTTCTCCGTTCATGTACTACACAGAGAGATTGCCTGGATTGTTCAGATTATGTATCAGAAACCACTTCCAAAGTTGTGGTCTCTATTGTGTCATGCCTTTTCATGCTATTGAGGTCATTGGTCACCTACTGTACTCACCAAGCTTCTTTTTATCTATTAAATTAAACTTTTTCTCTCAAAAAAAAAACCTTGCCAAATGATATAATGATGAAAGGACTGTAGAGAGAGTGAGAGAACTGTTTGGAGAACTTTCCACAAGACTTATTATGACTGGGCCTGGTGAGGTTTTTGCAGCTTCTTTTGCTTCAAAGCGTGAGTTCAGTGTAGGTGGAGCTCATAGAATATGAGAAAAGGCAAGCTTCCGACTCCAAACTTAACAATGTTGATTTTTCTATGGTTTTTAACAGACCAGTTGTTTCTTAAATAGTCAAGCTGGGGTTAGGCAGAACTATGTCGCCGATAAACTAGTTACTCTTGTGATTGATTTGATGCAAGGCCATTTTTGTGAATTACTTTTATGACTAGGCGCTATCTGCTCACCGTATGGTCATATGGACCATAAAAATACAATTAGTCCGAGTAAGCCATAGTCACCATGAAGACACCCTATACATGTATGCTTTTGTTGGCTATATGCTGACTAGTGCCCCACATGAATCACACTTGAATACCTGCAACGGGTTGTTGGATCCCACTGTGGTCCAGCTTAGCTTTTTGTGCCAGTTTAATCATGGAATCACTTCTAAGAGAACCACAGAGAGATTGGTAGATACATAGAAGCATAAATTCCCGAGAGAAAACTTTTTGAACATCCAAAACCAATAATCTGATTCTCAAATTGCATACGCACATATTTTTGTTTGAGTCGATTGTGCAGCATTTGTCATATTGTGGCCACTCAATGCCAAATTGAGCTGGGCTTCCTCACCATGAGAAATGAACATGGGAGGTTATGCGTGGTGAGAAGGATATATTGGAATATAGATATTCCTCCTATTGATCTCTTCCCACAAATTAGGGTGGACAACGAGCTAGGTGTGCTTGGGCTTGGTTTTTGGACTGTGGCACAGCATGGATTTTGGCGGGCTGGACACATGCTGAGTTGCAGGCTGACATGAGCCACCATGGCCGGGCCTGAGTATGTTTGTCATCGATTTTGGCAAGCCAAACACAGGCTGGCTGCAGGCGGACTTGGGTCAGCTAGGCCCAGCCCCAATATATATATATATATATATATATATATATATATATATATAGGAAACTGTGTAACTCGGATGCGATGGGCATTCGGCACGCCCAGCACATCCATGAGTTTTTTTGTGTGTTTTACCCTTTTAGTGGTTGTCCAGGACCGCCACTAAAGAGTCAGAAAGCACAAAAAAAAAGTGTGTCGTTGATCATCCGCACGCGTGCTTTCTTTCATCCGATTATCATCAGACACTTTATGTGTCTGATGATACATGATACACCCTACTATATATATATATATATATATATATATATATATATATATATATATATATATATATATATATATATATATATATAGGCCTAACAGGCAAGCCATGGGCCACGCCTTAGCCCAAGCTTGCCCACCGAGTTAAAGGACTGGGCATAACCAAGCCCTGCCTGTCCTGAGAGACAGGGCTAGGCTGGCTTGTTGTCCCTAACACAAATACAATATAAGCCACCCAGTAATATTGGTTAGGGGTGTAACTGGCCCAGTTCGGTTTGGGTTATTAGATGTGATTCCGAATCAAGTCTAAAAGTAAGAACGAAACCTGACCTAATCGAATGTGGGTATGGCTAAAAATCGTGAACACATATGGGTTAACGAATTCAAGTATGTATCGGGTTGGGTCTTTAATAGTTCGGGTCAGGTTCAGGCCTAGGTATGACTGAAAAAAGTAGATCCATATGAGTTAATAGGTTAGGGTATGATCAGTTTGGATTTTAATGGGGTTTCATCTCGGGTCTTGATATGATTGGCATTCTAGACCTAATTACCTGCCAATAAAAAAATGTGTGGGTGCCCGAGATGGTGGCAGAGGTGGAGATTCTCCGAAAGGAGAGGATCCCCGATTCACTTCTCTTTTATTGATTTTTGTTTTTGAAAGATTTTTTGAAAATGATGACTTTAACTCGCCTTCACTTTAAAAAGTGATGGAAGCTTGTGCGTACGAGTTGGGGCCATTCCTCCTCCACTAACGAGGGATAACTCCAAAAGGACTTGGGCTTCAATTGGGTCTGGATCTTCTTTGCCTATTGCGGGCCTCAAACTTTGAGCACGTGTGCCCCTGGTCAAAAATGAAAAAACATAAAAGAATGCAAGCAATTAGAGATCTAGGGTGACAAATATCAAGCAAGAACCTAGAAAATCAAGATCTTAGAAGACGTAAAAGCACTCAAGTAAGAATTTAAGAAATCTTTAAGATGAGGTGTTTGGGAGGCTAAATAGAAGCCTAAGGATTCCTAAGGACTTGATAGATTTTGAATATGGACAAAAACATATTTGAAAAAAATCTAAATATGGTGAGACAAACGGGAAACTTGGAAAATCTCAAAAAGTTAGAACCTAAAGAATGCTAAGTTTAAAGCATAGATCAACTTAGGAAAAGTATGAAATGAAGTTTTTAACAAACAATGGAAAATCCTAAAGAAAACCCCAAAGATCCTACGAGATTTAGGAAAATTATGAGAAAAATCTCAAAATTTCTAAATTGAGAATTCAAAGTTCCTAAACTAGGTTTTAGAAAAATATGAGGGATCCTAGACTAGGTTTTAGAAAAACATGGGAGATCTTAATGAGAAATTTAAGTAAATTTTAAGAAGAGAGAAAATTCAAGACTTTATAATTTAAGATTAAAGAAAATCTTAAAAGATGGCAAAAGTGTTAGGAGATCAAAAACTTACAAAGTATAGGGTAATCAAGGAAGAATGCACAAAATAGCATGAGTAGAAAAATGAGAGAAGAGAGCTCACTGCGGACTTAGGTAGCCCTAGGTTGATGATGACGGCGAGCACACGTTAAACCGGGGGAGTCTAGTTCTTTTGATGTAATGGGATCTTGAGCCAAACAAAAACAAAGTTTTTCTAGGTTTTGTAGGATTTTAAAGGGGTTTTGAAAATGTTTCCACGAAGGAAGAGTTGGGCACACACTCCCAAGAGGAACACCCACAGCTCATATCTGCCTTGAGATGGGGGATTTCAAGGCCTATTTATAGGCCCCTCCCCCTCTCCCAAGCCTCCAAGGAATGGTGCAATGCACATTGTTGCTGCAGTATTGTGGATACTGCAGTGGTAATGCGCATTGCTGCTGCTCTATCGACGGATAATGTGCAGCACTGCTACAATATCCGCCAAGATATTGCTGCACTCATGTGCATTGCCTATGTGTATTGTGCATGCACATTACCTATATGCATTGCCTATGTGCATCGGCCTATGCATTAGGTGTTGATAGGGTTTGACCAGTCCCTTGCTTGATTCAAGCAAAGTTTTCCGACCAATGTTCAACTTTGTCCAAGCTAGAGGTTCGGGTTTGGGTGCTCTTCTTAAGAAGATTGTTTTATGTGTTTAGGAAAATTTCAAAAATAATCTTTTAGTAAAAATTTGGGTGTCTACAGATGCCCCTCTTTATCGTCGAACATATGCGATTGATGTAAAAAGCAACTTATTTTTTTTTTTGAAAAGTCTTTTGAAATAAATGTTTAAGGCACCACTTAACTTCACATGAGGGTCTCCCTTACTCTCCAATGCTCATTGCCTGGTTTTCAAGATGAAGCCTTGGTGTTGTGGTCCACACTAGGGTCTCCCTTGTGCTCTTTTTTTGAGTGGGATGCCTTGCTGACAAACTCTCATCAGTCTCAAGGCAGAACAGATGCCTTTTGGCAAAAGTTGTTTCAGATAAAAAAAATTTAGAGAATCTGACGATAAAACTTGTCTTGAAAAAAAATTGAAATTGTTCGTGTTTCTTTTGATTTTTTTTTTTAATTTCTCTTTCTCCTTGAATCAATCTTTCCTTGGAGAAGTTATAAATCTATGGTTCTTGGGGAAGTTTTTGTTTTTATGCTCGCCAATGGGTAACTAGTTTTAACATCAACCCGGATGGGACGGAACCTAAGAAGGTAACCTACTTGGGTTTGGTATGTCAAGTTGTCCTAAATAGGTTTCAATTTGGGACAATCCAGTTCCTGCAAAGAAATACCCGCAAGACAAACAAATTAGTAACAAGTAATCATAGAAAGAAAAGAAATGATTGTTTTTTTGAAATTTTGATACGAAGAAGACTTAGAATTTTTTTTGATGATTCTCAGTGGTTTTTCTTTATATTCATGATTTGGAAACGTGAATAAGAGGATGAAGATATTTGGAAAATTTTTAGATTCTCTTGGAATGATAAAAACTTCCAATATTTGCGGTATTTTTGGAAAACTACGAGATTTTGTGAAAAACAATCTTGAAAAACTATGTAATTTTTGAAAATGTTTGATGAAACTTTTTTTAAAACCAATAGATAAAGGGATTTTGGAAAGAAAAGAGGCTTTAGTCAAATCTTTTAAAAAATGCAAGGCTTCTCTGAAAAGGCTGAAGTGATATGGAAGATTTGGGATTCCTTTTGAAAATTTTAAGGAGACAAACATTATTTTTGCATCTCTTTTTTGAGACTTTTTCTTGGCATGTACCTTTTGAGATCACTTGCTCTTGATTTTTCATTTCATGTGTGCCTCCTTGGGGAAAATTTGTTTTTTTTTGTTTTTTTGCAGAGGAAAACCTTTGAAAAAGAGTCAAAAAAACTTATTTTGGAAAAAACAAAGAAAGAAAATTGCACAAGCAAAAAGGAATTTTATTTTGAAAAAACTTGTGCTTTTCTTTGAAAACCTTTTTCATCCTTATAGGAAATAGTTAGTCTCATGCCCCTATTTTTATCATTCACTTCCTCTTGAAATTCGGTCTTGATCGGATGCCCCTAGCTTCAGCGGAAGAAGAATCAATGGTCAAGAAATTATTCAAAGTTCATGGCTGTAAAATTGTCTTCATTGAAAATTTTTGAAATTTCTTTTAAAAATTATGGGGTGTGTGCCAAAGTGTATCTCTCTTTCTCTTCAAGATGTTTTTACTATCTTTTCTCAAACTTTTTTTTCATAATCAATTAATTTTATCCTTCCATCTTTTCAGAAAATCAATTGGAATATGACATCCACTAAGCATCGTCAAATCCTTGTTTTCTTTCTACTTCTTGCTTCAAAATAATGGACCAATGTTGCCCCCAATCAAACTTTAGACACTTGGTGTCCGAGCTCAGATTCCAAGGGTGAGAAATTTTGTATGATAAGAGATAAAAATATTTTTTTCTTTATTCACTTAGGATCGAAAGACTTTATCCTCACTTTTGTCGTCACCTAAGTGCAAGAGTGATGTCGCTCACACAAGATTTTCTAATCCAACCCCTACCCTCATGGTGGCCTAACCAAGCTGAGACTTGGCTTTTTATGTCCAACCTAATGTAACACGTTTAGCTGCTATTTCTTTATTATCTTTATGTAATTCAAATACTAAAAAACTTATAGCATATGAGATTAGGCCATATGAGTGAGAGGGGGATCACTCTCTTAAGTAAGAAAGAGGTCACAGAGTACAAGGAAGTTGGAGTTATGTGAACATTGTGTTTTTAGGATGAAGAAGAGATTGAGCTTCAATATTGTAGATACTCTATATTATATTCATTCAAATCTTTGGAGACCATCATAGATTCCCTCAAAAAGGAGGTTAATGCTACTTGCTTACCCTTATTGATAATTACTCCAAAAAAAAATTGGGTCTATTTCTTAAAGCCTAAAAGTGAGATGTTCAAAACCTTCAAACAGTAGAAGACAATAATTGAAAAGAAAATTAGAAAGTATATCAAGAGACTTGGAATGGATAATTGTTTGGAATTTTGTAATGATGAATTCAATGAATTTTGTAAGAATGAAGGAATTCTAAATTATGAGGCATCATACAGTGATGAAAACACCACAATATAATGAGGTTGAAGAATGTATGAACACAACCATATTAGAGAGAGCTCGATGCATGTTGCTAATACAATATTAGGCAAAGTTTTTTGGGTAGAAGTTGTTAATATGACATGTCATTTGGTGAACCCATCTCCATCAACAGCTATCAATACAAAACATCAGAACAAGTATGGTCTGTAGCGCTAGTGATTATTTAAATTTAAGAATATTTGGTTGTCTTGCATATGCTCATGCAAATCAAGGTAAACTTAATCCTAGAGCTAAGAAATGCATCTTACTTAGATATCCATAAGATATAAAAGGCTATAGATTATGGTGTTCTGATTAGAAGTATCTACGATTATAATTAGTAGAGATATAATTTCTTATGAGACTTATATATTGCATCCAAAAGGAGAACTCCTTTCTCACTCTACTATAAAAAATGTACACTACATACAAAATTTAATATAAAAGGTGGAGTTGGAGATTGGTGATTGTGCACCTAAGCATGTGATGCATACACGATCTTGAATGGCCTTAGGATACTTCTAATTTAGGAGTTGGATTTATAAGAACTAGAAGGCATCTAGTAGATCCAATTCAGCATGTTACTTCTTCACCTAATCAATTGTCTTCAATCTAGTTGTCTAGTCATATTGAAGTACAAGAAACTCCTCAGCGGGAGGAGTTGGTGGAGTAATATACCATTGCTATAGAGAGATAAAGGAGAGATATTAAACCACTCCAAAAATATGGCTATGAAAATATAGTTGCCTATGTCTTTTCAATTGCATAAATAGTTGATATTAGTGAGCCATCATTATATGCGCAATCTATTTCTTCTTTAGATGTTGCTGAGTGGTTGGTTGCTATGCATAAAAAAATTGAATCTCTTCTTAAGAATGAAACTTGGGAGCTTGTGAAGCCTCTTAAGGCAAAGAAAATTGTTGATTGCAAGTGGGTCTTTAAGAAGAAAAGAATGTATCACAATTTTAGAAGATGCAAAATACAAGACACAATTAATTGCGGAGGGCTATAATCTAGCACAAGGAGTTGATGTTAATGATGTGTTATCTCCTATTATGAAATATAGCTCTATTAGTGTTTTACTTGTTTTAGTTGCTATATATGATTTGGAATTATAGCAACTTGATGTTAAAATAGCTTTCGTGCATAGTAACTTGGAAGAACAAGTTTATATGCATAGACCTAAAGGCTTTAAGATTGAAGGTAAAGAAGACCATATATGTTTCTTGAAGAAATATTTGTATGGCTTAAACAAGTTGCCCAAGCAGTGGTGTAAAAAGTTTACCTCTTTTATAGCAAGTTTGGTTATTATAAAATCAAGTATGATAGTTGTGTCTACTATTGAAAGCTTTAAGATGGTTTTTCATTTATTTACTTTTTTTATGTCGATGATATGTTTATTGCAGCAAAGGACATATCTAAAACCAAAAAGTTAAAGACACACATGAGCAATGAGTTTGAAATAAAAGATTTGAGACTAGCTAAAGAAATTCTTGGTATACAAATTAAGAGGGATCATAAAGCAAAAAAGTTATATTTGTCGCAAAAAGAAATATCTTAGCAATTTTTTGAAGTGTTTCAACATGAAAGATGCCAAGACTGTAAGTACTCTTTTTGCTTCTCAATTCAAACTTTCAATTGCTTTATCACGTCAGACAAATGAAGAGGTACAATATATGCTAAATGGGCCCTTTTATAGTGTAGTTAGTAGTATTATGTATGCTATGACTGTTAAGATTAAATGTATCCTTTTGTACATATATGTATATAGTATAGTATATACATATATATATATATATATTCACATGTATACATATATATATTTTTATATACATATAATATGTATATATTATATATATTTATTATAATATATACATATATATATTTATAATATATATATATACATATATACATATAGATATATACATATATAGGGGACTACGGCTAGAATTCTAGTCGTTGGAAGGCTTCTTCATTTTTGGCTATTGAGAGGACTTTCTCTCTTCCTCTCCTTTACTTCTTCCTCCATTTCTCTTCTATAAATAAAGGGTGTGTGTGTATATGTGTAAGGTTGAGAGAGTGATAGGTAATATTAGGGTTGTTTCTTATTATTCTTTGAAGTATTGCAGTGAGAGTGATAGGTAATTATTTATTTATATGTTGATGTGTATCTTTTAATTCTCAAGTTTGTTGTTCAAATGTATAATGTTTTGAGTCTTGGAGATTATCATGAAGTGCATTGAAAACTGCACTATTTTGTGACATGGTATCTTAGTGATGCAACTTTTTCAACAGAGCATTTTAAAAATATATTTGCAATAAAAATGTTTGTGCAAACCGTTCATCAAATAATAAAAACCGGCTCGCACGAGTGGTGGAGTTCGAGTCGAACTCAAGGAACGGAAAATACTTTGTATTCAAGCACACAATCTAAACTACGCTTTATTGCCATGAAAAATAAAAGATTAATTAACTAAATAAACAAAACAGTGTTGCCCTTGCAGATGGCTTAAACAAATGAATAAATAGTTTTATTACAGACCTAATTGAATGAATAAATGAAATTCTAATCTAAAAATAAGAGAAAAAACCTTCAGTGATTGAGTCTTCAGTTCCCTTTGTGTCCCCTTAATGGATCAGGTAATGCATGTTTTCTTTTGAGGGCTCCCTAAGGGGCACTTTTGAGGGCCT
The DNA here is from genome assembly GCF_984573655.1 of Nuphar pumila. Lineage (NCBI taxonomy): Eukaryota > Viridiplantae > Streptophyta > Magnoliopsida > Nymphaeales > Nymphaeaceae > Nuphar > Nuphar pumila. The sequence continues at coordinate 28,522,253 of NC_143262.1, read as the reverse complement.
GAAGGGTCTTTTGAGAGTACTTTTTAGGGACCTCGGAGGGCTCTTTGAGGCTACAAAAAGAGATTCACCGCACGTCCAAACGCTTCTCTGCAAGAACAAAAATTCAAAAGACGAAAATGAGAAACGAAACTACGAGAAAATCATAGATAAATATGAGGAAAAATCATAAAAACATGAATATGATTAACATGAACTAAACTAATCACATGAACTTACTATGAACTACTTGTAACGACCTAACACTAAAAGACAAAATAGTAAAACAACCTAACTAACTACAAATCAAGAAACTAATTACTAACCATTAATGATTAACAAATTTCAAGAAACTAACTAATGACAAATTAAACTAAATTAACATGAACTATATGTTGTACGACATTAAATTCTAAAGCTAACAAATACTTAAAACTAACTATGATGGCTAATTTAACTAATATATTCAATGAATTAAAACTAACTAGAATCGGCTATACTTATTTCTAAAGAAAATGATAATCTAATTCTAACTAATGAATAACCTAAAGCACATAATAAAAAAACTGGCATAAATCTAATTTTAAACTAAACTAACTAATACAATAAATTAAACTAAAAATATTATCTACAACAACACACAATCACACAAAGAAAATTTATTATCTAAAAAAAATGATAATTGATAGAAGAGGGAAATCAACAACTACTTTTATTCTAATTTATTTTAATTCAATTCAATTAAACTAATCTAATTAATCTTATTAAACTAACACTAATCTAATCTAATTGCAAAAAAAATTTATGGAACCTGACGTAAATTAAAACTGTAATTAAAATAACATTCAACTATCTAATCGGCTACCAAGTAGTAATTCAATAAAAATGATAATCAGTCAATTTAAATAACTACCTCAAATCTAGCTAATAAATATAAAATTTTTGGAATTAAAATCCTAACTACTTGACTGATAAAATAAAACAAACAAACTTTAATCTAAGCTATTCTAAAACAAAACGGTAATTGGATAAAGGAGGGTATATCGACTAATAAAATAAAAATTGTATTTAATGGATCTAAAAAGCACTGAATATAAGAAAAATGTGAAACAGGCTATTCTAAACTAGATCTGACCTAGAACTAATCAAGAATCAAGAAAAAATATGAAACCTTATGTTAGACCTATCGATATACCTAAATCAAGATTATTCAATGCCTAAATCAAGAAAACGGCTAACCTATATCAAAACAAAATTTATTTATTTATTTTTTCAGATGCAAGAAAGCTAAACTATCTAGATTAAATCATATGAATATGCAGATGATGCAATAATCAAATAAAACTACATGCAATGCTATGCTTTATGCTATGCTTTATGCTATGCAAAACCTAAAACTACATGAAACAGGAAAGATAGAAGCAAACCGGACAATCCGCTTTCGACAGATTGAATAAGAAAAGAAGATGGCTAATCTCTACTGAACGCATGCCTTCCCGACGAAAAGAAAAAGTTGTCGACAATGGATTAGATGAGAGAAGCAAGAAGAAAAATAAGAAGAAGAAGAGAGGGAAAAATCGACAAGGAGAGAGAACAAGGGAGAGAAGGAAGAGAGCGAGGGAGCAAAGAGGGTATTTTTTTCAGAATAGGGAAAAACATCCCCTCATGCTAAAAACATGCTATTTATAATGATATAATTAGGTTAAAACACTAATTTTTAAAAAAAGTCTGATAGATTTTCAATAATTTCTAAAAAGAGACTCTTATTAAAAACATATTTTTCTAAAAATCAAACTTTCTAAACTAATTAAAATTAGCTAATTATAACCTAATCTAGCTAAACTATAATTAAAAAATTTCTAAAACTTATAAAAACACTAAAAATGCAGGGCAAACTTTGAAATACATGATTTTATGATATTTTCAATTCTAATGTGGTTTCTCAAAACTAATGATAAAAATAGGTTTTTAAAGCAATTTTTCACTGGATCATGCATAAAATAAGGATGAATAATGTGTAAAATGTATACATGATCAAATTCTCCAATGCTTATCGTTTGCTAGTCCTCGAGCAAACTTAAGCAAAAAGCAAAAATACTAAACTAATTAAAACAAAATCCTAACTCACTTTTGTAGGAATCACGGTTGCATTTAGCATATGCAATAAGCCCATTAAGCTCCTGGGTTACCCCAGTGGACAAGGTCTCGTGAGGGTTTGCAGTAATGCTACCTACAAACATCTCTGTCATGTATGCATAAAAATTCTAAGACACAAAGCATTAGGCAGTTAAGGAGTTTGTTTTCACAAATATTTCATGTTATGACATTTTCAAAACATAATTAGAGTCTTTTACAGGCCACCATAGAATAAAATATTTTCTTTCACTTTTCTAAATATCATAATCATTTATGTTTTATTCTTAGAAAATCAAATACACACGTCATTGTTTACTTATTCTCACTCATATGTTTTCTGCACTGGTTTTCTCAATAATTATTCCTAAGAAGTGAACTTTTTTTTATGCCCTTTTCTTTTTTTTTTCTTTTTCTTTTTCTTGATTTTCAATTTATTCATATTTTTTCTTTATTTCTTCTTTTATTGAGCACTATATCAAATTTTTAATTTTCGTGACTCATGTAATGAGCTTTGGGTCAATGACTCTCAGGCCAGACGACCTTAGGGCACTAGATATAAAGTATCCCTTAAACTTAATTGTTCAGATCACTAGACCTTTAGTTTTCATAGTTTTACGTATAATATGTTTCTTATTATGTGCAATGTCAACATCTATTAGGTGCTCTATAAAGTCAATGTAACAGGCTTTCAGGCTGGTGGCTTTCGAGTCAGATGGCTTTAGGGCACCAGGTGTAAACACCCATCAGGCTCTACTTGCTTGAACAAAATAAGTCACAGATATTAACTTAGACAAAAAAGTTATTTTCTTTGTTATCCTTTTCGACATGGAACTCAAACACTTCAACTTGTGTCTAAGCTCAGCTATTGAAGAATACAAAGATATCAAACAACTAAACATATACACTTTTTTTACTTTTTGAGCTCTTACTTTTAATGTTGTTCATTTGCTTAGTTTTCAAAAATAAAACTGTACATATTCATACTTATAATTAAAAATAAACTCTAACATGCATCTATAATCATTTCTTTGAAATCCATATAAATAACAATGTTTTTCTAGATCAGTGTGAGAATTTTTTTTCGTGGGGCTTAAAAATCCTCTAAAAACATTAGATTTTGTAAATCATTCATATAAGGTTAAATTTATTTCTTAAAAGCCCAAATTTTATGAGTTTTTATCAAAAGTGCAAGTACAAAGACAAAAAAAGTTTTGGTGTGCAAACTACACCCTCCCCATGCTTAAATGACACGGTTCTTAGTGGCACTCCCTCATTCTTATATGAAACTGAGTGAATGCATATGAGAACAAAATAAATGAGAGAGAAGGGCTAGAAGTCACATAATCCACACTGTGAAACCTTACTTAATATAGCATATGGATGGCTCTGCATAGGTTCCACCTGTCTACTTGTTATGCAACTCATAAAAATATACAAAAATTATAATGCATATATGCTCTATCATTCATGCTCACAAAAGAAGAAAACTAACTAAAAATAGAAAACGACTAAGACTACTAATAGTACATCACAAATATGGGTTGCCTCCCATAAAGCGCTAGATTTTACGTCCTCAGCCAGACTGATCTCTGGTTTTCCTTTATCGTCTATGAGATCAATGGACGTGAAGTCATGCTCAATCAGGGTCTTTGAGAAAAAGAGTGCCATCTGTGATACTATGCACTATGTGTCCTCCAACTCTACCCCTAAGTATCCTACGATGACTCTGAAACTTCGGATGAAGGAGCTTAGTCTCCACGTGGAGACTAGTCTCAAATGATGGCGAGTTATAAACTGAACGACTAGGAAGATACGCGTCAACTGTGGATCGGATTGCTTTCATGTGGCGTTTGGCACGTGGAAGCATTCGTCATTTCCTTTCACTCTCGTGGCAACATCAAAGATATGTAATCGTACATGCTTGTTGTCGAAAGAAACCTTCATCTCTCCAGTATAACAATCGATACGAGCATGGGCAGTGGCCAAGAATGGTTTGCCCAGAATGATGGAGATTTGGCGAGCGATATTAGTGCCCTCCATGTCTAGAATAAGAAAATCGACAGGAAAGTAAAAGTCATCGACTAACACATCTTCCAAGATTCTTCGCAGACGCTTGATAGACCTGTCAGCCAACTACAAAAAAATTGTCGTGGGCTTCAAATCTCCAATCCCAAAAATGTCATATAGGGAACCCGACAAAATGTCCACGCTTGCCCCAAGATTGAGCAATGCACTTTCGATAGTCATGTTCCCTATAACACACGAGATAATCAGTGCCCCAGGATCTTTGAGCTTAGGTGGGGCTTGGTGCCAAAACACGAAGCTCACCTGCTCAGTCAAGAAGATCATCTTGGTCAATGACCTTGATTTTCTCTTCTGCGTGCAAAGTTCTTTGAGGAACTTTGCATAGGTAGGCATCTGTTGGATGACATCAAGTAGAGGAATGTTTATGTGAACTTGCTTAAACAAGTCAAGTATTTTGTGCATGTGTGCCCTCTGCTTGCCAAAATCATGCAGTTTGGTTAAGGCTTTAGGAAAAGGGGCTCTGGGAATATATGAAGAAGGAACAGGCCGTGGGCCCTGCCCATTCTCCTTGGGCCTTGTGGAGGAGATCGACTGGTCAGTATGTGTGGCAGTGGGCTCGTTGATTGACTCCTGAGTATGGTGGAATGCCTTCCCACTCTGAAGGGTTATAACAGAGTTGCCTTGCTCTTGGTGAGACTCTATGAGGTGCATGCCATGGTGAATGGGTTTCTTATCCTTCGGGTTGATGACAGACTGACTCGGGAGGCTTCTCTCGCTTCGACTGTTCAAAGCCTCAGCCAATTATTTCATTTGGGTCTCTAGCTTTGTTATCGACTGTGTGTGAAAACTGAGGTTGGCCTTAATGTTAGAAAAGGCTTCGAGTTGCTTCTTCTGAAAAGATGGGCTCGATATGGGATCCTAAGGAAAAGGCAAGTTAAGTTGGGGATGAGCCTGTAAAAATATGGGACATGAGTAACCTTGTGAGAGGCTACTATATTTGTGTTGTGTCTGAGAAGTCATGTGGGGTGACTCTTATAGATTTCTCCATGCAAAGTTGGGATGATTTCGTCATCTCGGGTTATAGGTAGGTGCATATGGGTCGTGCACCAGTCTAGCGAAACCTTGGGCAACATTCACTTGCTTCTAAACAAATTCAGGATAGAGTGATACTCAGAAACAAAGTATGCAGGGCTAGCACATAGCTCACAGACTTTTCCTACTTGATTTAGCGAAGCTGGGTTGGATAGTAATTGATCTACTTTCCTGGTCAACTGGTTCATTTTGATTTGCAAATCATGTCCAGACCCAACTTCGAAAATTCTTCCCTTCTTAAAACCACTAGGAACATGTGTGGTTCTATCAAGTTGCGAGGACAAGGCATGGTGCATGACATTTCCGTTCAGTGTATCAAATAATGTTCATGCCTCATCCTCGCTCTTGAGCATGAACATGCCCCCCCATGAAGAGTCGATAATTTATTTGTCCTTCTCGGTCGGGCCATCGTAAAAGTATTGTACCAATTGTTAATGAGACACCTGGTGGTGGGGGCACTTGCAGAGAAGATCTTTCATCATCTCCCATGTCTCATGGAACTGTTCTCCCTCAATCTGAGAGAAACTAGTAATGGCTTTACGAAACTGATTCGTCTTACCAATTGAGAAATACTTCTTGAGGAACTCATGTTGCATGTGTCTTCAAGTGGTAATCCGAACAGTATAGAGGGCCTTCAGCCAGTGCTTGACTTTGTTCTTGAGAGAGAACAAAAACAACGTCAACCTTAATGCGTCATCCCAAAAATTATTGATCCACACTGTAGAGCAGATCTTGAGGAACTCATCGAGATGACGATAGAGGTCTTCATTGTTCAGGCCGTAGAAAGATGGCAGCATCTGAATTATGTTGGCCTTAATCTTAAACTGAGGCGCTCCTACAACGGGTCTCGCTATGTAGGAGGTCAGAGTGTAAGCATTGGGAGTGAAGTACTCCCTTAGAGGATGGGTCAACTGTTGATCCTGAGCCATGGGGCCAGATCGATGGGCTCTCCTAATAAGAGACTCGGGGTCCTCGACTATCTCCGCAAGCTCGGGGTCAAGCGAGTGTCTCCCTTACATGCACCTCAAGGTAGACCTATGCAAAAACCGTTCTAAGACAAGGGTTTTCTAACTACCTAACGTTCAAAGCGGCTAAACCACAATAAACCACAAAGCATATGAAATAAAGATAAGTAGAAAGTAGTAAACACAACACCACACACTTGCACCCAACAGATATTTTGTGAAAAAGTAAGCTATGAGCACGGTACCAATCCTGTGCAGTCACCTATAAGGGTATCCTAATAGGTGGGTCATGCAAGAAAAGTAAGCTGGTATCTAGAGTGTACAAACACATGATTCTAAACCTAAGTACGAAAAAGAAACTAAGCAATCCTAAATAATAAGCAGAAAATTAAACTAACACCACAACAAATCACTCGATTAGCGATGACCACATTCCGTCGCTAACCGGCTTAGCGACGGATTAGCGACGACAGAAAGCTTGCATCGTGAATTTTTCGACGCTAACTGGCGACAGAATAAATTTGTCGCCAGTTCCGTCGCTAATTGCAATGGAATAACGAATGAAGTATTTCGTCGCCAATCCGCCGGTACTAAACGGCGACCTCTAATTGGCGACGGATTTACATCCGTCGCTAAGACGTCACTAGATTTATATGCATAGCGACGAAAAAATCCGTCGCTAATCCGTTGCAAAAAAGAAAAAAAATAAAAAAAATATTTGAAAATTAAATATCGAGAACGGTATAATTTATATTTCCTGTACAATTTATATTTCCTGTAAATAAAAAACAAAGTACACATAAAATTTCATATAAAAGGAATCTACAACAATTAATCGTTCCACCTTAAAATTAACAAGTTTAATTATTTACAATTCAACAATTACAATTTCGAAAAAAAAAAATAGAACTTCTTCAACACAGTTCTCTAATCATCGTCAAGATTTTGTGCGTCTTCTTGTTCATTGCCTTAATCTGTCCTTTCAGCTCCGCTACGCTGATTATCGCTAGCAGCCTACACAAGAAAAGAACAGTCAGTATTGACAAACAAAATATAATGAAATAAATTATACACTATATGTGATTTTATCATGTGCTCATATGTGTTCCAAGGCAGTAAAAAAAATTTATATTGATTCTATCATGCTCATATGTGCTCTAAGGCATGCAAAAAACTCTATATGTTATTCTATCATGAATGATATATGTTTTAAGGCAGTAAAAAAACTTTATATGAGATTATATCATGCTCATATGTGTTCTAAGGCAGCTAGAAAAACTATATATGTGATTCTACCATGCTCATATGTGCTCTAAGGCAGACAAAAAGCTATATATGTGATTCGATCGTGCTCATATGTGTGCTAAGGCAGTCAAAAAATTGAATATGTGATTATAGCATGCTCATATGTGTTCTAAGGCAGTCAGAAAAACTCTATGTGATTCTATCATGCTCATATGTGCTCTAAGGCAGGCAAAACAAAAAACTTTATATGTGATTCTATCATGAATGATATATGTTCTAAGGCAGTAAAAAAACTCTATATGTGATTTTGGCATGCTCATATATGTTTTAAGGTAGTCAAAAAACTGAATATGTGATTATAACATGCTCATATGTGTTCAAAGGCAGTCAAAAAATTGAATATGTGATTATAGCATGCTCATATGTGTTTTAAGGCAGTCAAAAAAACTTTATATGTGATTCTATCATGCTCATATGTGCTCTAAGGCAGGCAAAAAACTTTATATGTGATTATAGCATGCTCATCTATGCTCTAAGGCAGACAAAAAGCTCTATATGTGATTCTATCATACTCATATGTGCTCTAAGGCAGGCAAAAAGTTATATATGTGATTCGATTATGCTCATATGTGTTCTAAGGCAGTCAAAAAACTGAATATGTGATTATACCTGAGAGGGACCTGCAATCGAAGATCCCCTGTTCAACAAAAAACTGTTGAACTCATCTCGGAGAACGTCGGCGACGGTTTCATGGAAGTAGCCACGCAGTGTGTCCTTAACGATCTGGCGTACATCTTCACCGGAAAGAATAGCCCGCTGCTTGGAGCTTACGGTGGCGGAAGAAGTCAGTGAGCCGTAACTGGAAGAAGCAATAACAGGTGAAGTGTTCATATTACTCCCAAACCCGAACACGCGACCTTTTTTGGGTTCACCTGCTGCAGTCACCCATGCTGCAGGATCAAATGATGGATGTTGAGTAGCGTCATCGCCATATCGCTCTATCATCTGTTGCTCATATGCCTCCTACAAAATAATGTTTAAAGTATGCATTAATAATTAATGATAACATTATGATAACTTGCATATTGCATTGATTATTGGTAAAATAAATACATACCGTTGTCGTTCTCGCCTTCTCTGATACGAAGTCTTCCGTGGTCTTCCGTTTATGTGTTTCAACAAACACATCCTTATATGGTACAATGCCTCCTTTTCTGCTTCCTGCGAAGTGAAATGATAAAAGATTTAGTTAACAAGTTTGCAACAATACTTATAAAATTAATATTATATATTGATGAGTTACCATTTTCTTCTGGTGGCTCCCAAATGTCTTAGATTCACCTGTGTGTATATGGGCTTCGGGCATTTTTGCTCGATTTTGTGCAGCCTTCTCAGAGCGATTTCGAAATGCATCTTCCGTCCACTTATCGCACATTCCATCCCAATAATCTCTCCTGATAGTAATAAGGTCATGACCCTTCCACTATAGTAGATCATCTATTCCGCCAGATGCTTTTTTTGTTGCAGTCTTCATATTGTGCAACATGTTTGCAAATCGATTGACAACCACCTTCTGCCACACATTCCTTGCATCATTTTCTTCCACCGCAGTTGCGAAGCGATTTGAAGCCTACAAATATTTTCAGAAAGTTAGTAGACATGACTAAAAAAAAATAAATATGAAACACATTAACTATGAGAAACAACTGTATACCGTGAATGAGGACCATAATCTGTCTAACACCTCCTTTGGATACTCTTTCCATTGAGCAGTTATCAAGATTGAAACGCATATTTATAAAGGCACATTTCTTAGTGATATCAGGCTCAATATATATATATATATATATATATATATATATATATATATATATATATATCATGATCGTACGACAACAAATGTCCAAAGCTTTAAGCACGAATTTCCCAAATATACATATTTCTACCGCCCTACGTCGGCTCCAACGCTTAGCGAAGATATTTGCTTAGGGAAAATTCATAGTGTCAACACTTATGAGTGTCGAGAATGATTCTTAAAGTAACCCCATGTGTACGGGGATTACGTCAACACATCCATGATGTGTCATCGCACTAGCAGAACTCAAAGAGGCCAAAACGATGGTTTTCTGCTGAAAACGTCGAAAACCCCAATACATTCAAATAATTCAAATCATTCACATCAAGTATTGCAATACAACTCATTTATTCGCATCAGGTATTACAATACATTCAAATAATTCAAATCATTCACATCAAGTATTGCAATGCGATTAAATAGAGGTTTGTATTACAAGATTTTGCTCACTAGCTTGAGAATTCTTCCTCGTCACTTGTTTGAATTTTTTTTTTCTTCTTCTTCTTCTTCTTCTTCTTCTTCTTCTTCTTCTTCTTCTTCTTCTTCTTTGTTTACCCATCCACTTGGTATATCATTTGGATCACATTCTTCTATGAATGTTTCATCGGCCAATGGAGATATGACATGCATATCATGTGCAACATCGTGACCATAAGCGGAGTCATAGATATCATCTGATTGATAGTAATTGTTGTCTTCAGCTAACTTATTTTCCTGTAACTGATCATACTCAGGGTATAGTTTGGACTTCACCTTGCAAACTTCCCACCATTCATTTCTATTTGACTTTTTTATACTCAGATATGAAGTATAATAAACTTATTGAGCTTGCGAGACTAATATGAATGGTTCATATGTTCCAAACCTGAAAGATATCCAAAATCACTTGGGTTTTTGAAAAAAAGAATTTTGAAAATATGATGCAATTCTATCCTAAATGATGAATGAATTTAAATAATTTTGAAATTGGATTTGAAAATCATATTTCATTCTTTAAATGAATGTAAATAAGATTAATGATATAATACACTCCTAACTATGGTCATTGAATGTATTATATAATAATCACATTTAAATTCAGGTTTATGATTCACCTCTACAATGCATGAAGCTTTGTCGAGTCTTGTTGCAGTTGGATCAAACCAATAACACTTGAATAAAGTTACCCTATTATTTATGCCTAAGTAAGTCAACTCCATTATTTTCTCTATAACATCGTAGTAATCATGTTCATTTTCACCGTAGCCGCTACCCTTGACACACACGCCACTATTCATCATTGATTTGTTTATACCGTAATCTTTTATATAAAATCGATAGCCATTTACGATGTACCCGTTGTAGCATTGCACAACTTTGGTCGGACCATTTTCTAAATCATATATTCTTTGATCTTTAACATCACCATGGCGGACCTACGCACAGACATAAACAATGATTGTGATCACGACCAACCAAGTAACTTAGTGTTGTTTACAAGTACAAAATTTATGTTAGCTTCTTTACCAACTGTTTCAACCACTCCACAAACTTAGTTTCACATTCTTTTTGTACTTCTGCATCAGTGAGATGTGAAACTTCTCTTTGCAACTCCAGATTAAATCGACTGCAAACCAAAAATACTTATATTACCAAGCCATGTATCCACGTATAGAACATAAAATGATTTATAATTGTGTTGCGTCTACATATACTTCCTCGACGTATGGGTCGATCGCTGAGCAATTAAAAAGAATATAGATGTGTGTTGCGTCTTGCTCTCGATATGTCAAGAGCCTTGATCGGCAACTACCAAATGCATGCCCAAGTGGTTGAAACATCGACAGCTTGTCAGCTACAGTTACTTGTTCTACATCATCGTTACGAGGCGGGCATGTGTAACGTGTTGGAATATGAGGTTCGAAGTACATAGATGAGAAATTTGAAATCTCTTCTAAAGTGTACGCCTCACAAATAGAGCCTTCTACTCTTGCTTTATTATGAACTTTTTTTTGAGGTCGAACATGCATCTGGCAAAAATATACATTTCAAACTTTAAATATCTGTCATTAAAGAGACAAATATAAAAAAACATATACCTTTCAAATGGCTACATCCATCGATATTGCACAGGGCCACCAACCCTTAGTTCATACGGAAAATGTATGATCAAATGTTCCATAACATCGAAAAATGCTGGCGAAAATATCTTTTCTAGCAGACAAACAATGGTGATGACACAGTTCTCGAGATTCTTTACATCTGATACTACGACCTCCGATGCGCACAATGTTCTGAAAAATCCACTCAACTCAGACAATACCTCTCATATAGGTTTGTCTAACCTATCATGGAATGCTAGGGGTATCAATCGTTGCATAAAGATATGACAATCAAGGCTCTTCAACCCATATAATTGTTCATCGTCAATCTTCTCAGCCTGAGCAATGTTAGAGACATATCCATCTGGAAATCTCAATTGTCTTAACCATTGACATACATGTTTTATTTGATCAGGTCCAAGCACGTACTTTGCCTTTGGTTTCAGTACTTTGCCATTATACTCTTTGAGTTCCAATCCTGGTCTTTTACATATTACTTTTAAATCCATACAGGCCTTCGGATTATCCTTCATTTTCCCTTTAACATTCATTATTGTATTGAACACATTATCAAACACATTTTTCTCCACATGCATCACATCCAAATTATGTCGTATCAATAGGGTCGGCCAATACGGTAGTTCTCAAAAAATAGATTTCTTCGTCCAATTGTGATCCTTCCCAAATGCACAGAAGGGTGTAGGACTGCGGGCATCTGTTAATACATCTGGAAAGTATCACAATCTTCTTAGAATCTCTATGCCACACAATCTTGTGGATGGACCTTCCATTTCAGTTGTGTCTGCTTCAAACGCATTCTTTTGTCGTCAGAACGGATGGTCGCTGGGTAGAAATTGACGATGGCACTGAAACCAGCAAGGCTTCCTTTCATGCGTCAATCTAAAAGCTTTGGAATCCTCCATGCAGTACAGACATGTCAACCTCCCATGTGTGCTCCAACCAGATAGCATACCATATGCAGAGAAGTCACTGATTGTCCATAGAACAACGACCTTCATGTTGAAATTTTGTTTTTTGTGAGCATCATACGTGGTAACACCATCATCCCACAATACTTTTAGTTCATCAATCAATGGCCTTAAATATACATCAAGATTTTGGCCAGGTGAGGTCGAACCAGGGATCAACAGAGACAAGAAAAGATTTTGACACACAAACTTGGTGGAAGGTTGTATGGAGTTACAAATACTAGCCAGCATGAGTATAGAGTTGATCTACCCCCAAATGGATTAAATCTATCTGTACATAGACCGAGTCTAACATTTCGCACTTCCATTGCGAAGTTCTGATGAGTACAATCAAAGTGCTTCCAAGCTTCAGCGTCAACAAGATGTGTGATCTTGTTTTCATCGTGTCGAACTTTATTTGCAAGTCATCTCATGTGTTTAGCTATCCCTGAAGATATATACAATCGCTGCAATCTAGGAGTGATAGGAAAGTAGCGGAGCGACTTGTATGAAACTTCTTTTGATCTCGTGCTACCATTGCCTCTTGTCTTTGGCTTGAACCGAGGATGCCCACATGATGGGCAGGATATATTGTTTTCCTGCTCCTTGAAATACAACATGCAGTGATTTGGACAAGTATCAAACTTTTTATAACTCATACCTTGAGCGTTGACCATAACTTTCGCACGATAGAAATTTTGTGGCAATTTCTCATCTTTGGGCAACATACTCTTCACAATCATGCACAAACGGTCAAAACATGATTGACTCAAATTATACTCAGACTTCAAATTCATTAGTTGAAGAACTGCAGACAAGATAGTGTGACTCTCGCAACCGTTCCAAAGTGGCTCATCAGCATCTTTAAGTAAATCATAAAATTTACTAGCTGCATCGTTTGGTGATTCTTCATCTACGGTAGTTCTTACATCACTAGAACTTATAGCAAAACCCAGTTCTATTCCTGCGGCATCAAATATCAAATCCGTATATGAATTATCGTGCACCACATTCACCCGTGTATCAAAATCGTTTCTAAATTCTTCTCTATGAAACGTCCAGTTCTAATAATCACTCACAAAAACCTTCCTGTATAGGTGATGTCTAATGCCATAAGGTTCTATAAATTGATTATTCTTACAAATCTTGCAGGGACACCTAATCCGACCTGTGGGATTCACTGTACTGACACTTGCCGTTGCAAATTCAATAAAACTTTCAACACCATCCATATATTCATGTGATAACTCATTGTCCACTATCCTACGGTACATCCATTCACGGTTTGCAATCATTTTCTTATGATACTACGAATAATAACCTAACGAATTAAAATAGAACCATCAGAATGCTATGATGAAGAAAATATCAAATTTATCATGCAATATATGATGTCATACAATAACAAGAATTATGATGCATGCATTGATAACTTAATATTTTCATGTGCAAACTATTAATGACACAATACAATCATTTGAAGCATGCTTTTATTATACAATTTCACATGGAAAACACATTAAATTGAAAGTAACTGCATGCAAGCATGAATACAATTACATCAAACATTGCAATAAATCGTAATCATTCATATTAAACAAATGGCAAACATGTATCTGCAGCAAACACACTCCAATATTCCACTAACTACTAGCATGCCTAGCATGGACTTCGTACTCCAAAAATAAGAACGCTTTCATATTCATACATTAAAATCATGCTTAGCATGATCTCCGAACTCCAACAAAGCAACCCTAAACATCAACAACTAAGTGAATGTGTGAAAAATAAAGTGTTACATCTAATAAGTTAAATAACATGTGATACGCTTGCATCACTTACTCACCACGGGTATCTACCCGATTTGCATTGTTTTTTTCACCTACTTACCACGGGTGGCTGAGTACAAGCGGGTTCCGTTGAGAAATCTGCAAAAATAATGTTTTAAAATAAAGTCACCATAAAAAAAAATGAGGCAAAATAAAACATTTTGCATAGGCCTTGAGAAGCCCAGTACCCAATGACCTACCGAAACCGCAGGGAATTGACCCCTACAAGAACACAGGGGGCCGACCCCCTGACGAAAACCGCAGGGGGTTGACCCCTGCGTTTCGGCAGGGGAGTCGACCCCCCGTCAGAACAGCAAGAGGTCGACCCCCCTGCTGTTCCGGCAGGGGGTTGACCCCCTTCCGGAACATAAGGGGTTAACCCCTTGCCTTTCCGGCAGGGGGTTGGGGTCGATCCCTTGCCTGTTCCGGCAAGTGGTTAACACCCTGCCTTTCCAACCCCTTGCCAGAATGGGGGGCGACCCCATGAATGTTCTGACAGGGGGTTAATGCTCTGCCTTTCCGACAAGGGGTTAACCCCCTACCAGAACAGGCAGGGGGTTAACCCCCGTGCCGGAAAGGGATGGGGGTTAACCCCCTGTTGAAACAGGCAGGGGGTTAACCCACCCCGTGCCGGAAAGGCACGAGGGTTAACCCCCGTGCCGGAAAGGCACAGCGGTTAACCCCCTGCCTGTTCCGGTAGGGGTTAACCCTCGGCCGGAACCGTCAGGGGGTTAACCCCCTACCTTTCTCTGGGCGAATGTCGGGACGGGCGTACCTTTCTCCAGGCGAACTGCGGGAGCGGCGACAGCAGGCGAACGGGGAAAGTCGGAAGTGAGCGAACGGCGGGAGCGGGCGAACGGCGAGAGCAAGAGTAGGAAAAGAAGAAAAGGAAAAGATGTTTGGGAATAGGTTTATCGATAATTAGTGGCGGATTAGCGACGAAATTAATTCCGTCGCTAATCCGGCATACACGAAATTTACGAACATAGCGACGAAATATATTTCGTCTCCCATTCCGCCGCACCATAGCGACGAAAACTTGTCCATCGCAAATTCGTCGCTACTTAGTGACGGCTTCTACGAGAGGATACATTCCGTTGCTATTTTCGTAAATTTCATTAACTATAGTGACAGATATATGTCTCTCGTTAATCGGTCGCTAAGTAGCGACAAAATAATTCTGTTGCTAAAGTCTGTCGCTAATCACTTATTTTCTTGTGGTGTAAGCAATCCTAAGTAAAGAATAGAAAGGAAACTAGCAACCTAACAAGACGCGAACAAACAATGACAATAAAGTAAATACTTGTATTAATCACCATTCCCCGGCAACGGCGCCAAAAATTTGATGCAACTTTTTCAATAAAGCATTTTAAAAATATATTTTAATAAAAATGTTTGCGCAAACCGTGTATCAAATAATAAAAATTGGCTCTTACGAGTGGTGGAATCTGGGTCGAACTCAAGGAACGGAAAATACTTTGTATTCAAGCATACAATCTAAACTACGCTTTATTGCCATGAAAAATAAAAAGATTAATTAACTAAATAAACAAATAAGTAGTGCCTCTGCAGATGGATTAAATAAATAAATAAATAGTTTTATTATAGACCCAATTGAATGAAAAAATAAAATTCTAATCTAAACATAAGCGAAAAAGTCTTCACTGCTTTAATCGTCAGTTTCCTTTGTGTCTCCTTAATGGATCAGGTAATGCATGTTTTCTTTTGAGGGCTCCCCAAGGGCACTTCTGAGGGCCTGAAGGGCCTTTTGAGAGAACCTTTTAGGGACCTCAGAGGGCTCTTTGAGGGTACAAAAAGGGGTTCACCGCATGTCCAAACGCTTTCTTGCAAGAACAAAAACACAAAACATGAAAACGAGAAATGAAACTATGAGAAAATCACAGGTAAATATGAGAAAAATCATAAAAACATAAATATGATTAACATGAACTAAACTAATAATATGAACTAACTATGAACTACTTGTAACAACTTAACTAACTACAAATCAAGAAACTAATTATGAACAACTAATGATTAACTAATTTCAAGAAACTAACTAATGATAAATTAAACTAAATTAACATAAACTATATGTTTTACGACATTAAATTCTAAAGCTAACAAATACTTAAAACTAACTATGATGGCAAATTTAACTAATATATTCAATGAATTAAAACTAACTAGAATCAGCTCTACTTATTTCTAAAGAAAACGATAATCTAATTCTAACTAATGAATAACCTAAAGCACATAATAAAAAAATTGACATGAATCTAATTTTAAATTGAACTAACTAATACAATAAATTAAACTAAAAATATTATCTACAGCAACATGCAATCACACAAAGAAAATTTATTATCTAAAAAAACGATAATCGATAGAAGAGGGAAATCGACAACTACTTTTATTCTAATCTATTTTAATTAAATTCAATTGAATTAATCTAATTAATTTTATTAAACTAACACTAATCTAATCTAATTTCAAAAACTTTTTATGGAACTTGACGTGAATTAAAATTGCAATTAAAAATAACATTCAACTATCTAATCGGCTACCAAGTAGTGATTCAATAAAAACAATAATTGGTGAATTTAAATAACTACCTCTAATCTGGCTAATAAATATAATTTTTTTGGAATTAAATTCCTAACAACTTGACTGATAAAAGAAAACAAACAAACTTTAATCTAAGCTATTCTAAAATAAAACGGTAATTAGATAAATGAGGGTATATTGACTAATAAAATAAAAACTTTATTTAATGAATCTAAAAAGCACTGAATATAAGAAAAACCTTAAACAGGCTATTCTAAAATAGATTTGACCTAAAACTAATCAAGAAAAAATGTGAAACCCTATGCTAGACCTATCGATCTACCTAAATCAAGATTATTCAATGCTTAAATCAAGAAAACGACTAACCTATATAAAAACAAAATTTATATTTTTTTATTAATTTTTTCAGATGCAAAAAAGCTAAACTATCTAGATTAAATCATATGAATATGCAGATGATGGAATAATTAAATAAAACTACATGCAATGCTATGCTTTATGCTATACAAAACCTAAAACTACATGAAATAGGGGAAAAAGAAGCAAACTAGATGATCCGCTTCCGATGGATTGGATGAGAAGAGAAGATGGCTAATCCCAGCTGAACGCATGCCTCCCCGATGAAAAGAAAAGGTTGTCAACGACGGATTGGATGAGAGAAGCAAAAAGAAGAAGAAGAAGAAGAAGAAGAGAGAGGGAGAAATTGGCAAAGAGAGAGAATAAGAGAGAGATGGAAGAGAGGGAGGAAGCAAAGGGAGCATTTTTTTATAAGAGGGAAAAATGTCCCCTCATGCTGAAAACATGTTATTTATAATGATATAATTAGGTTAAACACTAATTTTCAAAAAGAGTTTGATAGATTTTCAATAATTTCCTAAAAAAGGCTCTTATTAAAAACGTGTTTCTCTAAAAATTAAAACTTCCTAAACTAATTAAAATTAGCTAATTACAACCTAATCTAGCTAAACTACAATTAAGAAAATTCTAAAACTAATAAAAATACTAAAAACGCAGGGCAAGCTTTGAAATACATGATTTTCTGATATTTTAAATTCCAATATGGTTTCTCAAAACTAATGATAAAATGGGTTTTTTAAGTAATTTTTCACTGGATCGTGCATAAAATAAGGATGAATAAAGTGTAAAATGTATGCATGATCGCTTAGCAAGGCGTCGGGATCTTGGAAAGGATTTCGCATTTTGGTATGTATCTTTGGCTTCTTGTGTTTTATATGTATGATAAGTTTTAAAAAGAGTTATGTTAAATATATATATATATATATATATATATATATATATTAAAGTATGTGAAATTTGTTATGTTTTGATATGTCTTAGATTTTGGATATGTATAGTGAAAATTTGTATTTTGCAAAGATATATATGCTTTTATACAACTCATTTCACTTGAATAAAAATATTTTTTTATATTGTGTCTTATTGTGTATCCCCTTTGTGGGATTTGTGATTATCTTCTTTTAGAACACCTCTTTTTTATTCTCTTTGTGGGTATTGTGAGTGTGTTCCTTAGAGAACACCATTGTAGTTATTCACTAAGTTGAATATGTGGCTTTTTAAAATATTATATATTTTTTCAAAATACTAAAATTCATATTTCTTAACATATGTATGTTCTACCTTTGGGATTTTTAATATATTATGATATGATCAAGAATGATCTTTTATCGTGGTCTATTTTTTAATATATTATTTCATAAATATTGAGTAATATTGCTCTATTAAGTAAAGATTTTTTTCAAATGACGTGTTGGATTAAGATTTTCTTTTTGGTATATGCGTAAAGAAGACTTTATTGAATGACATAAGCATTACTTGGTGTCGTATAAAAAAAATAAATTTATCTTTTTTTTTCTCTATTGCATATAGATATTTTACATCATGCTTATTGAAGAATGTTACATTATGAAAAAAATCTCTTGTTTATTGTGATCATATATGCATGGATATATGTGGATCTTTATGGCTCTTAGGGAGTATTTTATAAAAGAAGCATCTACATTGTTTTTATGTTTCTTGTTCAAACATCTACATTGTTTTTATATTTCTTGTTCTTCTTTGTGAGGATTGTATGTAGCCTTTAGATGGCTCTTTTTATGTCTCTTATTCTTCTTTGTGGGGATTGTATCTCGCCCACTAGTGTTTTTTTTTTGTGTGTGTGATTGTGCACTAGTGCACTTAAGTTTTTTTTATATAACTCTTGAGAATCTCCATTTGATTATTTTATAGTAGACTTATGATTTAGCTCTGACTTCTTGTCATATGTGTTATCTCTTTAATGAGATTTATTGATCTTTTGTATGTGATGTGCTTAGTGCACTTGTTTCTCATTATTGGATTTATGATCTTTTGAAGGATTCTCAAACTTCATAATTTCATCAATTCTATGAAGACTGCTTATATTAGGCATGACTCGGTATTTGCTTATTCAAGTTTATGAAAATTGTCATAAAACATCATGTATTGTATATAATTACATCCATTGACATATTGTTGTGCATATGATTGCACTAAGTTTTTTTTATGATAAGGTTTTTAGCCTAACTTATACTTAGTTTGATTTGAAATTTGTCTTTTTAAGTTAAATATTTAATATAGACTCACCTATTTGAAAATTAAATTATATCAATATGTATTGCTTTTTTTATGGCATTTTGATTTGTCCATCACAAAATTTTATATGATGCATCATCTCTCTTGGTCTTTTTATTGGGTCAGAGTTAGCAATTGAGGTGAGTTGTGTGTGTACCTCATGTCATCTTATCAATCTAGATTTTTAAAAGTTATGAGTGGCATGATGTCACTTGTCTTTGGTCTAATTGATGGTTGATCGGCCTCTAAACTCATTATTGTTGGTATTCCGAGTTAACCATTGAGGTGAGTTATGTATGTACCTCAAATCATCTTATCAATATACAATTATCAAACTTTATGTGAGTCATGTTGACACCAGTCTTGGATCTGATTGATAGTTGATTGGCCTCTAAATCCATATATGCTTTTGTTGACTCAGAGATGTTTGTTGGTATGAGTCGTGTGTACCTCATTTTATGTCAGTTTAGATTTTCAACTTATGGTTTGGCTCTAACTGAAAATTGTTTGATCTTTGAATCTGAGTGTAGTGTTTCACTCATTTATTGTATAGTCATTATTATTTTTTATGCTTATAACTCTGTTTGCCTATGATTCCTATTTATTTTTGAAACCATGGTGTTTCAAAAGATGGTTAAAATTGATATTCTTATTGATAATATTAGTATGTTTTCATTACAAGCTTTCTTACTTCGAGTGTCTTTTTCTTTTTATAAGTGACATTATATATAAACGATATATTTGTGTATTTATAGCTCTTTATTGGCATTGAGATTATACTCTTGATCTAATCGTTGATACATTTAATTTTTTAGTGTCATTATATATAGACAAGAGATATGTATTCATAGCTTCATGTGTGATTTTAGCTCATTGTTGGCATTATACTCTTTATCTAATCGTTGATACACTTGATTTTTTAGTATCATTATATGTATACAAGCGATATTTATTCACACATTCATGTGTGATTTTAGTGTTTCATTAGCATTATGCTCTTATTCTAGTCATTGATACACTTGTTTTTAAGTGTCATTATACCTAGACAAGATATGTTTATACATACTTTCGTGTGTGACTTTGGCCCTTTAGTAGCATGATGATTGTGCTCTTATTCTAGTCATTGATACACTTGATGTTTAAAGTTTAAAGGCTTATGAGGTGATTGCTTGTGGTGGTTAAACTATTGTTTTAATTTGCAAAATTTATTATGATGTATGAGATTTTTAAAATCTATTCATTAATTTTTCTAAACACATTTTCACTTTTATGAAAATTGGTTGTTAAAATATTTTCATGCATTTTGCATTGTATATGCTTTAGTTGCATGAGTTATCCCATGATTAATTGTCTTGCATAATTTGCATAAAGTTATGTTTTTTTAAGCATATATTTAATAAACAAATATATATTCCTTTTTATTTGTATTGCCCTTTGTTGGCTCTTTATATTGTCCCATTGTGAACTTGTGCTTATACACTTTTGTGCTTTTATTGAGCCTTCATATCTTTATGTTGTCCATACCTGGACTTGTATGTGCTTTTGCACTTTGCTTTTGTAATTCTGCATATTTCATTACATGTTTTTCTAAGCATTTCATTACATGTTTTTCTAAGCATTTCATTAGTGAAATCTCTTATGTGCATCCCATAGTGGCTATTGTGTATATTTGACACTTGGTATTATTGTTTGAAAAATTAATGTTTTTTTAACACTTTTGTCTTTTATGTCTTTCGCTGTGTAAAACAGTCTTGTGATTTTAACTCTTTTATGAGTTCTTTCTTTAATAATTCTATCTTTTTTGTGATAAATATATATGTATTCGCTTTAAATAATTCATGTTTTCATGTATGATTAAAATGATAAAATTTATCTTATTTGAAATTAATGTTTTGTTCTCTTTAAATGATGTTAAATTAAATAGTTTTTTTATTGTGTGCTTGGTCATCCTCTCTTCATAATATATAGCTAATATAATTATCCTTTGAAATCTTATTAAGATATATTTTTGTATAGTTAGGTGTTTTGTTAGCTCTATTTACAGGTTTTCAAGGAATGATGATAATTAAAGATCTCCTAAGTAATTGAGCATATGACAATGAATAAAAAAATTTGATGAAAACAAATGATATTTTTATGTAATGGGTTGCTTATTTCTATTTGCAAACTTTTGTATATTGTTATTTGTAATGAGTCACTATAAGTTTGAGGAGATGTGTTAAGATTAAATGTATTCTTTTGTATATATATATATATTGTTAATTGTACATATATACACTTATGTATATAGTATAGTATATACGTATATGTTTACATGTATATATATGTATATTTATATATATAATATATATATATATTATATATATTTATTATTATATATATTGGAGACTAAGTCAAACAAGTTGACATAGTCCCAACTAGCTCTCAACAACTAGAATTTTAGTCGTTGGGAGGTTTCTCCTTTTTTAGTTATTGAGAGGACTTCCTCTCTTCCTGTCCTTTACTTCTTCATTCCTTTCTCTTCTATAAATAAATGGTGTGTGAATACTTGTAAGGTTGAGAGAGTGATGGGTAGTATTAGAGTTGTTTATTATTATTCTTTAAAGTATTGTAGTGAAGTTTGAATGTAATTTTATTTTATATTTTTTTTATGTTCATTATGAATAAAATTATGTGCATCCTCTAATTTTCAAGTTTGTTATTCAAATGTACAATGTTTTTGAGTCTTAAAGATTATCATAAAGTGCATTGGAATCCGCACCATTTCTTGACAATGATCTACACATTTCCTGACATTTCACATTTAGCATATACATGTCATGTCCTGAAAAAGCTCATTGGCAAGAAATGAAATGGATTCTCAAGTACTTGAAGTGTACAATATGGTGGGATATGCTGACATAGATTATGCGGGTGATACCATATTCACTAGTTATGTGTTTTTTCTTAATGGTTGTGTTGTTAGTTAAAAAACCGCTTTACAGTCTACAGTTTCTCTATCTACTACAAAGGTTGAACACATGGAAATGATAGAAAAAGAGGCTATTTGGTGAGCTCAGTTTGAGTCAGGACATGATCTTTATCTATTGTGATAGCAAGAGTATCATTCACTTGACCAAGGACTAAATGTATCATAGGAGAACAAAGCATATTGATGTCAAGTATTATTTTATTAGAGATATTGCACAGGGTTACATTCTTGTGAAAAAGATTGTAATGCAGATAGTCTAACAAACATGTTTATGAAATCCCTTCCTATTGCCAAGTTCAAGCATTGCTTGGGCTTGATTGGTTTTTATTACACGGAGTTTAGTGCCTTAGAATGCTTGTGGAGAAGGTAAAGTAAGTTTGTTGATTGTGTGAGGATTTGATGGAATTCAAGCCAAGGTGGGGATATTTGTTATGGGTGTTGAATTTTAGACCCGCTCTAATCCATGACCCGATCCAAAAATATTTTTGTGACAACACAATGGAAATTTTCAATGAGGTTTGTGGTGGTTAGTCCCAAGATTGAAGCCCACCACCATGGGTGCAGGGATAGAGCCCCTGCAGTATGGACCTGTCCAAACCCAGACCACTTGCAGCCCAACTATTAGGCACTATGCTATCACTCTTTATGTTTTCATCCAGAAACTTAGCCGAGAGCCTTGCCATGGCTCTTTCATAAGAATTTCAAGCATCAAATGATTCTCCAGCCATGTTTCATCAACATATTCAAGGATCACAACAAACTCTGCAATTGGTTTCCCAGCATGCATCAGCATTGGGACCTTCTTGTGAACTGGGTTGTACTCGAGCAACATGGTGCTCTTGTTAAATGTATCTTATTCAACATACTGGTACTCCACTCCCTTCATTTTATGTCAGTTTAGATTATCAACTTATGGTTTGACTCTAACTGAAAATGGTTTGATCTTTGAATCTGAGTGTGGTGTTTCACTCATTTATTATATAGTCATTATTATTATGGATGCTTATAACTCTGTTTACCTTTGATTGCTATCTATTTTTTAAACCATGGTGTTTCAAAAGATGGTTAAAATTGATATTCTTATTGATAATATTAGTATGTTTTCATTACAAGCTTTCTTACTTTGAGTGTCTTCTTCTTTTTATATGTCTTATCTAAGTGTCATTATATATAGACAAGAGATATTTATTCATATATTCATGTGTATTTTTAGCCCTTTATTGGCAATGAGATTATACTCTTGATCTAATCGTTGATATATTTAATTTTTTAGTGTCATTATATATAGACAAGAGATATTTATTCATAGCTTCATGTGCAATTTTAGCTCATTGTTGGCATTATACTCTTGATCTAGTCGTTGATACACTTGATTTTTTTAGTATCATTATATGTATACAAGAGATATTTATTCACACCTTCATGTGTGATTTTAGCCCATTGTTGGCATTATGTTCTTATTCTAGTCATTGTTACACTTATTTTTAAGTGTCATTATACCTAGACAATAGATGTTTATACATACTTTCGTGTGTGACTTTGGATCTTTAGTAGCATGGTGATTGTGCTCTTATTCTAGTCATTGATATACTTGATGTTTGAAGTTTAAAGGCTTATGAGGTGATTGTTTGTGGTGGTTAAACTAGTGTTTTAATTTACAAAATCCATTATGATGTATGGGATTTTTAAAATCTATTCATTAATTTTTCTAAACTCATTTTCTCTTTTATGAAAATTGGTTGTTGAAATATTTTCATGCATTTTGCATTGTATATACTTTAGTTGCATGAGTTATCCCATGATTAATTGTCTTGCATAATTTGCATAAAATTATATTTTTTCAAGCATATATTCAATAAACAAATATATATTTCTTTTTACTTGTATTGTCCTTTGTTGGCTCTTTATATTGTCCCATTGTGGACTGGTGCTTATACACTTTTGTGTTTTTATTGAGCCTTCATATCTTTATGTTGTCCATACCTGGACTTGTATGTGCTTTTGCACTTTGCTTTTGTAATTCTGTATATTTCATTACATGTTTTTTTAAGCATTTCATTAGTGAAATCTCTTATGTGTATCCCATAGTAGCCATTGTGTATATTTGACACTTGGTATTATTTTTTGAAAAATTAATGTTTTTTTAACACTTTTGTCTTTTATGTCTTCCGCTGTATAAAACAGTTTTGTGATTTTAACTCTTTTATGAGTTCTTTCTTTAATAATTATATCTTTTTTATAATAAATATATATGTATTCCCTTTAAATAATGCATGTTTTCATGTATGATTAAAATGATAAAATTTATCTTATTTGAAATTAATGTTTTGTTCTCTTTAAATGATGTTAAATTAAATAGTTTTTATATTGTGTGCTTGGTCATCCTCTCTTCATAATATATAGCTAATATAATTATCCTTTGAAATCTTCTTAAGATATATTTTTGTATAGTTAGGTGTATTGTTAGCTCTATTTACAGGCTTTCAATTAATGATGATAATTAAAGATCTCCAAGTAATTGAGCATATGATAGAGCAGAAAGCAATGAATAAAAAAAATTGATGAAAACAAATGATAGTTTATGTAATGGGTTGCTTATTTGTATTTGCAAACTTTTGTATATTGTTATTTGTAATGAGTCACTATAAGTTTGAGGAGATGTGTTAAGATTAAATGTATATATATATATATATATATATATATATATATATATATATTTATTTATTTATTTATTTATTGGAGACAAGTCAAACAAGTTGACTTAGTCCCAACTAGCTCTCAACCACTAGAATTTTAGCCGTTGGGAGGTTTCTCCTTTTTTAGTTATTGAGAGGACTTCCTCTCCTTTACTTCTTCCTTCCTTTCTCTTCTATAAATAAAGGGTGTGTGAATACGTTGAGAGAGTGATGGGTAGCATTAGAGTTGTTTATTATTATTCTTTAAAGTATTGTAGTGAAGCTTGAATGTAATTTTATTTTGTATTTTTTTTATCTTCATTATGAATAAAATTATGTGTATCCTTTAATTTTCAAGTTTGTTATTCAAATGTTTAATGTTTTGAGTCTTGAAGATTATCATAAAGTGCATTGGAATTCACACCATTTTGTGACAATGATCTACTCATTTTCTGACATTTCACATTAAGCATATACATGTCATGTCCTGAAAAAGCTCATTGGCAGGAAATGAAATGGATTGACATAGATTATGCGGGTGATACCACATTCACGGTTGTGCTGTTAGTTAAAAAACCTCTTTACAGTCTAAAGTTGTTCTATCTACTACAAAGGTTGAACACCTGGCAATGACAGAAAAGGAGGCTATTTGGTGAGCTCATTGAGTCAGGACATGATCTTTATCTATTGTGATAGCAAGAGTATCATTCACTTGACCAAGGACTAAATGTATCATAGGAGAACAAAGCATATTGATGTTAAGTATTATTTTATTAGAGATATTGCACACGGTTACATTCTTGTGAAAAAGATTGTAATGCAGATAGTCCAACAGACATGTTGATGAAATCCCTTCCTATTGCCAAGTTCAAGCATTGCTTGGGCTTGATTGGTTTTTATTACACGGAGTTTAGTCCCTTATGCTTGTGGAGAAGATAAAGTAAGTTTGTTGATTGTGTGAGGATTTGATGGAATTCAAGCCAAGGTGGGGATTTGTTATGGGTGTTTAATTTTAGACCCGCTCTAATCCATGACCCGATCCAAAAATATTTTTGTGACAGCACAATGGAAATTTTCAATGAGGTTTGTGGTGGTTAGTCCCAAGATCGAAGCCCACCACAAAAAACCTCTCCATGAGTGCAGGGATAGAGTCCCTGCAGTATGGACCTGTCCAAACCCAGACCACTTGCAGCCCTACTATTAGGCACTATGCTATCTCTCTTTATGTTTTCATCCAGAAACTTAGCCCAGAGCCTTGCCATGGCTCTTTCATAAGAATTTTCAGGCATCAAATGATTCTCCGGCCATGTTTCATCGACATATTCAAGGATCACAGCAGACTCTGCAATTGGTTTCCCAGCATGCACCAGCACTGGGACCTTGTACTCCAGCAACATGGTGCTCTTGTTGAATGTATCTTATTCAACATACTGGTACTCCACTCCCTTCGTTTCGGGAGCCCATACTACTCTGAGTAAAAGGGCTAGTCCATGTACCATAGACAGTAACACCTTCTCTGAGCATTGCGCTTTCACAAAAGGAATTTCTCTTAGAACCGCAAACTGACCTTACGTTAAGAGGCTCTATATAGAATAATATCAAAAGACTTGTGCACCAAGATATTTAAAAAGCATACTTGATGTTGTACATCACGGTGCATCTCGTTCACCGCCTACATGGTCAAGATCATCGTGCATTATATCTTTTGTTACTCCCAAAAAAATGTTAAATTATTTTATAGAATTTGACCAATTAATAGACTTAGGTTAATGACATGATATTTGCACCATGTCTTCATCTTGCATCGAGGGGTGGGACTAGATTAATTAGAGGGCAAGTCTTCTGACCGTAAATTAAGACTTGTGCACCAAGCTTATTGACTGTGAAGGTGCGCCTACAATCTAGTTTGAATCTCACAATGCGAGTTGTTTCGACACAATCTAACCTTATAGATGTGTTCAGCGTGCCCAATATAGTAGGAATCAACTCTTGGATCATATTTTTTCTATGAAAAAACATGTTTTTATGAGTCAAAAAAATTTGATACCTTCATAACCGTTGATTTTTTTATCGCTGGAAAAAACCTATACACAGGTTTGATTCCGGCTATTCAAAGTTCAGTTCCCACTAAACAAAACCTGTAGATCATGTCTATGGTGTTAGATGTGAGAAAATAAAATAAACAAGGGGTACCACCCCCATTTGCTAGGTCATTTGCACATACAAACGACTGTAGCAAATTTTGACATTATATATATATATATATATATATATATTACTACAACAAATATGCCTTTTAAGAATGAATCTGTTCTTAAAAGTTAAAATTTATGTTCCGAAAAGTATTAGGAATGGTCAAGTTCGTGTTCCTACTAGGGCTGGTAAACGAGCCGAACAAGGCATGTTTAGACTCAGCTCATTTACCAGTGGATTAAGCACATGACTCGGCTCGTGTTCGTGCTTAGCCGAGCCGAACTTGAGCTCGACTTGTCCTTGAATGAGACGAGTTGAACACGAGCCGGCTCATGTAAAAACATTCCATGTTATTTATATATGGAATATATATATTACATATTACTTCATATTTTATGTATATATTTTTCATGCATCCTTCTCTTTCTATATATATTTTATATGTTTTTCTTTTTATACATTATGTTTAAAATATATATTATACATAAAATATATGTATTTTATCTATAGTGTCCAGTCTCAACTCATTTAAGCTAAACGATATGCTCATGGCTGGGCTTGCTAGATATACAAAGTTACCAACTGATCATGAACAAGTTCATGATGAGCCAAACCGAGTTGAGTCACAAGATATTTGGTTCGTTTACCAGCCCTAGTTTCTACTCACCAAAGCAAATGATCATACACATGGTATTCCTATAAGGTTAGGAACACTCACCAACTGCCTATGTAGTCAAAAGCCTCGAGTAGGCACAGACTAATCGGCCTAGTCAATCTAGGTTAAGTAAAATGCTTAGGCTTTGCAATTCCTAGGTGGGTACCTTAAAAGGTATCAATTTTGCCTACTAGGCACCGATTAAGGCACCCAGTTGGTGACTAAGCTTCTTTCACCTAAGCACGAGGGTAATTTAATTATTTATTATTCATATGTATGTATATTTTATTATTTTTTGTATATATATATAATTATATGTATGTGCCTGTGTTTGTGTGATTTGTTCTGTGAAATTATGAAAACATGCTTAGTTATTACATTATGTGTGTGTGTGCTACTTTGCTTTTGAGATTTTTCATGTGAAACATTGAAAGCATAAACAATTAATTTTAGTTAATTATGTTTTTTAATATATGTGTGTTACTTTGTTTTTGATAAATTTTTCTATAAAAGTCTGAAACTATGTTTAGCATTATGAATTATGTAATATGTTTTTTTATATATGTATGTGTTATTGCCCTTCTGTGAAAGGTTGAAAGTATATTTTGTTGATTATACTAAATATACATATAAATAATTGTACATACACGAAAATATATATATATATATATATATATATATTGTGTGTATATGTATAATTATTTATATGTATATTCTTGTCATATATATTAATATATTTTGAGAAAGCATGTGTAATTTTGTACTTGTGTAATGAAATTATCTTATTAGTAAAAGAATTAAACATATTTTTATATATTTTTTATATTTAATTAGGGTACTACCTAGTCTGACTAATCACGCCTAGTCCTCGACTAGTTGTTTTAGCACTAGATAGGGCTTTTGACTACATAGCCTACTGCTCCCAATTTCTTTTATCTTGAACGGTCATAATTGTTCCTAGCATTTCAAATGACTAATCCTATTAAATTATAGGGTTAGTCAGGTCTGGCCGTTCCTAATCTCCATAAGTGGATCTTTTTACATTACATTTGAATCAGGTTTTTCTGACAATTCCTAAAATGTCCCCTTTTACATATCGTTTAGGATCACTTCGATTGACTTATAATTGGCAGGTTGCCAGCTACAGCTGCAATGAATGTCAGTGAGTTGGATTTTTTTGACATTTGATCCAATTCAAATTCATCAGATATAGTAAATTAGTCACCATTTTATTGATCGAATTTGAATCTCACATATAATCAAACCCCATTACATATATATGTAATTAGCTAATGAGCACTTGATTCAATATCATATTTTTTTATTTTGACTCTCAATGCAAATCTAACTAGTCATGATCAGATCAAGTCGATTTAATAATGTATAGATCCAATTGAGACTGATCCATTTACATCCTTACTAACATACTTTAATCCTGAAGAGCGAATATTCTTACATCAAATCCGTGATAAGACCAAATAATAATGCAAAAAGAACGAGTGGAATCACTATAAATTGAGAGATTCAGAATTTTTTTTCCATATAAGAACGGGAAAACCACCCCAGAGGGGTGTACACCCGGGCGCACCCCTAGACCCCAGGGAGCCACCGGCCTCCCCTTATGCAAGGAGAATAACTCCCACGGGAATCGAACCCCGACTGCCCGTGGGAATTGAACCTCGATTCCGATGGGCATTATTCTCCTTGCGTAAGCCGAAGCCGGCCCATGGCTCCCTGGGGTCAAGGGGTGTGCCCGGGTTTACACCCCTGTGGGTTGGTTTCCCCTTTCCTATATGGAAAAAAAAAAAAGAGAATTCTCTTTCTTCGTATTCTTTTGGATTGAGAATTCATTTTTTCACGAGAATTCTTTTCTAATGTATCCAAACGCACCCCAAGTGTTTGAAAATTCTCACTTCCATCATCCCCTCTATTCTAACCACTTTTCCCTCTCAATTTTGAATAGTTTTCCCATCCTTCCTTCGTAGCCAACTGCACTTTCTCCCTCTCTAACTCATCTCTTCTGTAATTCTAGACCAAAGCCTCTCATCTTCCACTGCACAACCTAAATTCTGGTAGCAGGCTCATAACGTACCAAAATTTTATGATTCAAAAATTCATCCTTTAACATTAGAAAAAGATTATCCATAATGTGATCCCTGGTCACATTAAGTGGACACTAGTTGCACCTAAGGCTGGACAATGGGTGAGTCGGGTTGGGCCAGCCCGTTTAATGAACGGGCTTGACCAGGCTATTGACGGAGCCAGGCTTGGTCAAACATGCATGATTCATTGACGAATCAGCTCAGACCTAGGCGAACCCAGGTCTAATACAAAGCCCATGCCCCACATGTTAGGCCTATGGGCCTAATTTGGATCGGGTCAAATTGAGTTGCAAGTCATATATTTACGACATTTATCATTTGTTTCCTTGAATCCATAGGTTCTTTTAATGAAATTTTAAAAATTACAAAATAATAGATGAGATCAATGATGGATTCATTTTTTGAACCAGGTACTTGACCCGTGGCTAACCCATTACCCTGTGGACAGGCCCAACCAGACCCAAGATTTTGTCGGGTTGGGTTCAAACCCAGTTCGGATCGAGCCTTTCTTCCAAAAACTATAGCTCATGCCCGCCCCCCTTCGGGCCAGGCTATGCGCCGCCCAGCCCATTGTCCAGTCCTATGCACCTATGATTTTTCAAGTAAATTGTATATATAGTAAATATAGGAGCATATCTATATCCCTATATAAACAAATTACAGTGAATGCAACAACGAGTTCTTGTAGTGCTTGTGGGCATCACTTTGCTATAATGATACTTTCATATAGGGCTGGTAAATTAACTGAGCAGCTCGTGACTTGGCCCCGTTCGGCTCCTCACAAACTTGTTCTTGATCGGGTTGTATAGTTAGCTAACCTAGCCATGAGCAGCTCATTTAGCTTAAACAAGTGTGTTCAGTTAGGCTGAAGTCGAAAGATATATATATATAAAGAGAGAAGGATGCATAGAAAATATATACATAAAATATTAACTATGAATTGTATTATATATAAAATATATATTTTAAGTGTAATATAAAAAGAACATATGTTTCATGTATAAATTACAAAATGGTTTTACTCGAGCCAGCTCATGTCCAATTCATCTCATTCAGGGACAAGTCGAGCTTCAGCTGGGCTCGGCTAAACACAAATACAAGCCAAGTAATGAGCTCAATCCGCTGGTAAATGAGTCGAGACCGAACATGCCTGTTCGATTAATTTGACTTCTTTGCCAGCCTTACTTTTGTGCTCGCGCCGGTGATAAGTTCATGACACACACACACATTTGTTCATTTATTTGTTTGTTTATTTGGGGTAGTGTGCTTTGGATGTTAAGACAGTTCCTTGGATAACAATATACGAATTAAAGGTCCGGAACACGATGGCATAGCTACGTAAAAGACCAGAAACTTTTGCATCTGAACATCACAATTCTCAAGCATTTTTTGGTACTAAATAAATGCATGAGCACTTGTTGCAAAGTTAATTTAGTGTCTTTTCTTTTTGTGCTGGACAGTAACGGGCGATTTCTTTTAGGATTGCTATAAATACGCTTCTTGTACGTTGATTCCTGTGCTGTTAGCTTCATGATCCTTACGCAACTTTTTCTTTTTTTTTTTGATAAGGCAAGCTGGGGTTAGGCAGATCCCTACCAGTTATACAACTATACTATTGGGTTTTGAACCTGCAAGGTGATGTGCACTAGCTGCTCCTACCAGACAAGCGGAGGCCCCATTGGTCATCCTTATGCAACTGTCATATTCATTCTCACATCCCCCTGGTAGGAAAGGGGACTCTTACGTATTGGAAAAGAATGAGTCTCTCGGCTTGTTTGGTAGGAGCAGTTAGTGCACATCAACCTTGTGTTGGGATGTTGCAAGTTCAAATCCCAATGGTATGGTTGTATAACTGGTAAGAATCTGCCTAACCTCAGCTTGCTTTTCAAAAAAAAAAGATGAACCTCCACGTTGAATTTCTTCACACCTACGCCAAGATTAGCACATCACACTTGGGAACCGTGAGAAGTGAAATATACGGTGGGGTTTGGATATAACGGTTACCAATGAAATGGTGATATTCAATACCACTTGACTTTGTAGGGAGTTCTAGGGATGCAAACAGGTCGGATCCTGAATTGCTAAATTCGATGGGGAACATCTAAAAATTGCAAAACCTCCATCCTGGATCCAACCCATTTGCTTTGAGTGACTTGGTCCCTGCGCTTGATTGCCGTGTTTAAAAAAAAGGAAAAAAAAATATTTGAATTTGTAGGTTTAAAAAAAAACAGGTTAGCAGGTGTACATAAATGTATGTGAAGTTGTTTTTCTAGCTTATTGTTTAGGTCCAATATTTATGTTTAATTAGGGGTGGCAATTTCTGACACGACCCGCCAACCCGCCTCTTAGGCGGGTTCGGGTTGGGCTTAAGCCAACCCGTTTAATAAACGGGTCGACCCGTGTAACCCGTTTATTAAACAGGTCGGGTTCGGGTTGGGGGTATGCCAACCCGCCAACCTGCCAACCCGATCCGTCAACCCGACCTGCCAACCTGAAAACCCGTTTACCCGACCCAACCCATTTATTAAATGGGTTGGCGGGTCGTGTCGGGTTACCCGTTTATTAAACGGGTCGGGTTTGTGTTTGCCACAGCTGACCCGTTTAATAAACGGGTCGGGTTCGGGTTGAGGTATGCTGACACGCCAACCCGCCAACCCGACCCGATTGCCACCCCTATGTTTAATGATGACACATGTAGCAGTGAGGGGATTTTAGGAGTGCAAACGGGATCAAGCTCCTACCCCGTTTTGAACTGAATCTAACCCATAACATTGGATCCAGATAATACACATTTAAAATTTTAAATCCAGGTTGGATCCAGTCCAAACTGTGGCAGGTTTAGTCTGATCTGGGTCAGATCTAGGTTAGTGTAGGCCCGACCCAACTCATTTTATATATTCACCTTAGAGATCACTATATCTGATCCGTTTTCACCGGATCCAGTACCACAGTACGTATATTAAATCACATTCAGTTCTTGAACCCTGCGGCGCTTGGCTGCGTTCAAACCAGAAATTAAAGGGAAGGAAGAAAGAAGGGCGATGGAGGGCAGCGACGACAACCTTCACCCACTTTCCTCCCCAACCAACTCTTCCGTTTCCTCCTCAGACTTTGACACCCAGGTATGAATTGTCATTCATATGCATTTGTTTTCTCATGAGAAAACGAGATCAAAGACCTAATCGCGGTTGCTTTTCCCACTGTGTAAACCCCTGATGGACTGCTTACCCCCAAAAAAGTAGCACAAGAAAAATGGGCATAATACAATTCTTATATGCAAGAGGTAATTTATTTGATAATCGAACCTTGATCACCCATCTAGCAGTCAAGGTCCCCTTCCACTACGCCAAACCCTTGAGACTTTCATCCATTTTTCATCGCACCAATCTAATCTCTTTCTCTCTCTCTGTGACAGTCGACAGGATCCTTCTTCCACGAGAGGAGCACCACACTTGGGACACTGATGGGTCTACGCCCACGCTACCGCTTCTCCCCCAACGTCTTGGTTTCGAGGCCCCAACGGGACGTGAGCCCCCGAGTCCCCAACAACCCGACTCGGAAGAAGAACCGAACCCCGTGGTGGCGTCGCCTCTGCAGGGACGCCAATGACTATGAGCGCTACGGATCGACCGCTACGAATCGCTCCCTACGCCATTTCCTGCAGGTCGAGAGAAGATCCATCTTGGATGACTATCTTCGTGGTGGCCTGCTGTTCGTGGATGGCAGTATGCCGCCTCTTTCTCAGCCGTCCATCTCTGCCTCTTCTTCTTCACGTAGATTCTCAGTGTTTGGTATCCGTAAATGCAGGGCATAAGATGGTCAATCATATATATATATATATATATATATATATATATATATATAGAGAGAGAGAGAGAGAGAGAGAGAGGAAAAGAAAGTTTCCGTTCATCGTTTGTTTTGTTAAAATGTTGGCTTTGCTTTTCTTTTTGTGTTCACTCTTTCTCTTTAGATCCAGTTGATCGGTTCTGAAAATAATCAGACGTTGATTTTCCAAAGAAAAACACATATCTACATCCGTCCATGCATGTCGTTGAGGTTGAACAAGATAGCTTAACTATCTTAGCCAAAGATGCTTGGGCCAATTTGAGTCCTAACTCCTCACAGGTCTGTGAGTAGGGATGGCAGTGGAAGGGGGAACAGGCTCCCCCCGTCTCGTCCTGTTTGAATCCGGGATATAGAAAATAAAACGGGGATGGAGGTTAAAATCAAAACCCATGCGGGGATGGAGATAGAAATTGACTTACGTTTTTCCCTGTCTTGTCCCGTCTCTGATCCCCGCTAGTAAATTGCTAAGATACTTTTTAGGGATGACAGTGGACCAAGGAAAAACAGGTCCATGCCCCCCCCACCTCCTTCCAGTTTGAACCGGGGATAGAGGACATGAAACAGAGATGAAAGCGGGGATAAAGGCAGGGGTGAAGGGCAGAATTTTGAGATGGGTCCGGGGTGAAGACCTTGTCATCCGCCCCGGTCCACTACCATCCCTATCTGTGAGTGAAGTGGTACTGGTTATCTATTTGTATACCAACCATAACATGCTTCATATCTTTTGGCCTTGTAAAACACAGTTTTACAATATCCTTTCTCCATGAGTGGAACCAGCCTACATCAACACCCTTATTTTCTTCATATGTGATTATGTAAGGATAGAATGTAACTGTTGACTTGCAAAGTTTCTCCATTTTCCAAGCAAAGCCACGGGTTCAAGTCCAACGGTTGGCAGTCCCCCTTGCTTGACTGCTAAAAATAAAGAATAAAAAATTTTGAAAAAAATAAAAACACTTGTTTATTTATAAAGTTAATTTGGGCAAGAAGGGAAAGGTTGACAAAAACAATGTCCAGGTTCCATAGAAATGGATAATTTGGGCATTTCACCTCAAAAAAAAAAGAGGATCCAAGTTACCAGTTTAATTTGGGCATTGCTTTTGTCTTTCAGACCCAAACGTTACCAAATTGTCTGCCATTGTAAGTGCAGTGTGGATAATAAAAACCCAATTACAATAAAATTTCATTTAGAACAAGCTAAGCTGGGGTCAGTGTGACAAATATCGCCAGATTTACGAAAATCTCGCAATAATATCACGAGAAATTGCCTGAAAGTTTAAAATGGCAATTTCTTGCGAGATTTTCAAAATATCATGAGATTTATGAAAAAAACATAAATACGATTTAAACACAATAATTATGTTTTAAAGGGCTATTTATCACAAAAAAAATTCATGTATTTTTATTTTTAAATAATTTTTATTAATATTTTCTTCTAAAAAATAATTTTTAAAATTTTAAATTTATTTTTTTATTGCCGAGATTTTGCCAAAAAAATGTGAGATTTATGGAATTTTTTCAATTTCTTGCGAGTTTTTTTGAAAAATAAGAATTTGTAGATAAAAATGTTTGTCACTATGGCTGGGGCTAATACACGAGCCAAATGAACCATACTGACGGTATTCAAGATCAGCTTCTCAAAAAAAAAAAAAAAGGTATTCAAGCTCAGCCCGTTCATTTGGCAAACCAAGCTGAGCTCAAGCTCATGGTGAACCCAAGTTAACCATGCTGAGTTGAAGTGGTCTCATTCACTAAAAAAAATATGATCCAAGGCTCTTGTAGAACATATCTAGAGGACCAGATATAAAAAAAAATAAAAAGGAAAATTATAATTTTTTTTACTAGGGGTTCGAAAAAATGAGATTAGGTGACATTATCCTGTATATACATGGTTAATCTTTGCTACTGTTGCCGTGAGATACAAATACCTATTTTTTTTCCTTTGTTTCATTTATTTTGTTGTTTCCATGAAAAATATTGTTACTTTAATGCATTTTATGCTCGAGCTAAACTGTTGGATGTGTTAATCACTGTTTACTCAATGGATAACATGTATTTGATTAAACATATTTATACCTAGATGTGTATATTAATGAAGTAAAAAAAGCAATAATTGGTATTGTACTAAAATTTGATGATAAAATATTAACATTTTTACATCAAATCAATTTAAAATAATTTTATTTTAATAAATAAATAATAATAAATGCATCTAAGCATAAAACACCTAAAACTATATTTTTTGGAGACCTAACAAAAAAGGGGCAGGATGACTCTCTCTCTCTCTCTCTCTCTCTCTCTCTCTCTCTATATATATATATATATATATATATATATATATATATATATATATATATATATATTGCATGTGTTTTTTAGCTTTGCTTAAGCTGTAGATGTTATCTGCTTATTTACTAAATCATGCTTTGGATGAAATTAATTTGATAAGAAAATTGATTTCTATTTTACCAAGTTTAGGGGTAATATGAGACATTGATTTTTTCACTCTAAATAAACTTCTAAGCATGAAGAATGTCAATTCTCCTACATGTTTAGTACTAAGTAAGCTATATAAAAGTATATAAGTTTGGATTAAGCAAACACCCAATTGGGATGATATAGGCACGGTGTGTGTTAAAGTTTGGTAGCAAACTTTTTTTCTAATTTTGTTTTTTTTATCAAAATGGCTTCATAGAAGTAATCTAGGTAGTGTCAATTTTCTAGTAAATCAATCATGGTGAACACATTTGTAAGGTCAGAATTTCTAAAAAAAACATTGAAATTTCGATAAAATGTTTTTTAGTGGATAGGTTTGGTAGGTTTTTCATTTTCCTATATTTGATTTTCTTTAAATATAAATTAAATATTTTATTTTTAAGTTCTTTTTGCTAATTAATAGAGTTCACTTAATTTAAAGTAGGTAAGTAGTAGTGCCTTGGTTGTAGGCTTGCACATGTTAAAAAAAGTCCGGTATGGAGGAAGGCCATGTGATCTGTCAAATCAGTTTTAGAAAAGTGATTTGGCATCCTCACCATTCACAATGTACACAAAGACCAATGGACGGTGAAGATGTCCAATCACTTTCTTAAAGTGAGATGACGTCGACAGTAAATCTCTATTACAAATTGGTCTTCCACGCACTCATCTTATGGAAGAAATAGACGTAAAAGTAGCATTGAAGGTTGTACTTTCAAATTACTTTTTGCTCCTTGGAGTAAATCTTTTTTTACCCTTTAAGGTAGGTTTGTTTTCTTAACTTTCAAGTTTTTGTTTTAAACAACCGAAGACTCGGCTGAGTCTGAGTCGAGTCAGCTGAGTTTTTCACTGATTTGTTTGAGTTTGGCTCACATTCTGCCGAGTTTGAACCTAAAGGCAACTCGGACGAGTCACGAGATGACTCGATAGGAGATCAACAAAAATATCATGAGAATCGCCTTTCAAAAGTTCACAAGAAATTTGCAAAATTATGTAAATGTCATGTGAATTTTTTTCATTCACAAGAAATTTGAGAATTTGTAAGAACGTCAAGAGGTTTACACAAATATCATACATGTTTCTAGTAGGAATCTGCTCTAGAATTTGCCAGAATTTAAATAATGTATATAGGTTTTCTGGCAATGCAAAAATCAGTGGTTGTAAGTGCACAGATTATTCACACACACACACACACACTTCAGCCTTATGAACACTTGCCTACATGTGGTAACCAATGATCTAAGAGCCAATTCCTTTAATAAAAAATTGCAAATCACATCTAAAATGTTATTTATGAAAAACAACAAAAAATTAAAAAAAAAATAGGTGCATTCGTGCTTACAAACAATTGTAGCAAACATATCTTTATAAGACTTCAAAATCAATGGTCTAAAACTTTTGTAAATATTTGTTTTTATCAAGGCCAGATTTGTATAAAGCACCTTGAAAACGCACATTTGCTTGCCATAGGCATCTAACTTTTGTTAGCACCTACTCACGGTCCATGTATATATGTATATAAACAACAATTTCTCCATTTTTTCTTGATTATTTTGTGGATCAAGCCCTATGGGTATAATATGTTAGTTAAAAACTAGTAATGCATCATCTAATCACATCATATAAATAGATTTTTTATGGGCTTCATATTTCAATGGTTCACAATGTGTCAAAATTTCATGAAAATTATGTTAACTAGGGATAAGTATATTCAACATACATTATATATCATAAAGTGTAGATGATTGATATGTTTGGCTCATAAGAAATAAAGCTCAAACCCTATCCTTGTAGCTTTGAAATAATTTGGCATGTTAATGCAAGAATATATATGATCTTTTGATTCTTGAAAATTTGGAATATTGCAGACCGTTCATTTTTTAAACTCTAGAAAAATCAGATACATAATATAAAACCTACTTCTATTAAAAAAATTATGTAGGTCACATCTACAAGGTGATGCACATAAAAATTTGAAAAAATAGATGGTGTTTTCCACTAGATTGTTTGTAAAACAACTGTAGCATATACACTAGATTGGTGTTTACTCAATGGAAAGCATGTTTTTTAATAAGCATCAGAATGTTTTGTTGATCAAACCCTAAAGATGTGATCTACAAGCATTATTTAGTAGAAAACAAGTTTTGGATCATGTGATTATAGCATGAATGTAAGTTTTTTAAGACCTTTAAAAATCAACGGTTTACAATGAATCTAAATTTCATGCCTTTAAAAATCTTATTTTTATGACCAAAAAACATGATCCTAAGTATGATTCCTATCAAATAAACTATGTTCAATACATCTATAAGGTCTGATTGAGAAGATGCAACTTACAACTATGATTTATAGTATGTGAGAGCAAGTGCTTCAGGAAGATTACTATATATATTGCCTCCCTTTTTCATTATTTTTTATTGTTTTTCATTGAATTAACCTTACAGATGTGACTTTTTTAGTGAAAAAATATCTAAAGAGACTAGCTTGATTATCACGTTTCTTATTACTAAATATCTAAAGAGACTAGCTTAGTTGTCTTAAGTAGTGCTTTTACTTGTAATATTACTGCAACTCTTTGTATTTATATGATAAACAAGGCTGTATTTTTTTTCGCTAGGAATAATGCAACATTTTTATAAAACGAGCAAATGTTAACAAAAGCAAGCCGAGTCAGAGTTAACCATAGATGAAAAGTGATGTGATCTACTTTAAAAATCTACTGTGAACAAAAGTGGTTTTTGAACAATGAAACAAACTACTGTCCCACAATGCTCTATGTAAAGCACTTTATAGCAGCATGTCCAAAAAAACCAGCTGCAGCCTGCATTAACGGCATTCCATTGAAGATTTGAGCACTAAAATTAAACCACAAGTAGACACCATAATCACCCAACAGACTTTACATCACAGTCCTTGATAATCCACAAATGGCAAAACACCCTTGATATTTGGAATACAAACGGAGGTTACATGCTTAATCCAAGTGGATTTTCATCATCCAACAAAGGATTGCAGATGATACAAATGAAATCTCAAAGATTCATATGCACAATGTGTAAACATTACTTGTTACAAGATTGGATATAGAAGAGAGAAAGAGGGGAGGGAAAGGATGTAAACAAATTTCCTTCTTTATGGATTGAATTAAGTGAGAAGAGAGGGAAGAAACTCATCTTGGGCCGGACAACTCAACAGCATGAAGATTGTCAGTGGAATCTATGATCCATTCCGAATTACGGATTGGAAGCAAGTCCACCTCCTGGCTTCGGCCTACTTCCACCTTCTGCCATTCCTCCCATCTCTCAGCCAGTCCATCGCCTTCAAGCATCCTCACAACCTCTGACATCTTAGGTCTGTCCATTGGAGAACCTTGCGTGCAAAGCAGTGCCACCTGGATCAGCTGTTCCACCTCTGCCTCTATGTAATTGTTCTGAAGGTCTGGATCAACCAACATATCCAATCTCCTCTCCTTCAGAAGTCCTTTCACCTGCAAGGAAACAGCACCAATCAAAGGAAACAAAAGAACACAGAAAAGTCTCTGTCATGCTGTTCTGCCCTATGAGAATACAACCCTCAGCAATTTCTCCAGAGAATCCAAATTCAAACAATCTGACAACTTTCATAAAGAAAAGTTATTATTGATGCTTTTCCAGAATATAAAACAGAGTAAAAACCACTCAGAATTTATAAAACGTAAAGATTTTAGGAAGAAATTTTTATTTAGGGAAAATAAGTAAGAATATCGTGTTATAACAGAAAAACTGATCTACCGACTGTCATGATAAAACACCTTATTTTCTGCTATTAGAAGAAAAGGACTGAACCAAGGGTACAGAGATAAACGGAACCTAATGACCTCTTGTGTGAGGCACCACACATAAACTACAATTGCATGCAATAGTCTGAATTATGTTTAATAAAAAATGTGAAATATAGTTTACAATATCACAACTATGGCACTCTAAGATGCACCGATCACTAATACAAAATTACAAGTGTGCAACTCATAGGTCGTGCCACTGTCTAGGTTGATGTGACCAAATAAAATGATCGTTTGTACTAACACTATTTCTCCAGCATGCACCATTTAAGGAATCAGCTAGTGAGCCCCATGCAGCAGATGTATTTCATCAACCTTTGCATGAACGGTGTCAACATCACTAAACAAAAAAGCTCTAAAACTGAAGGAATTGCCTTAACCAAGAACACAAGTGTGAATCCTTGGCTGTAAAAGCTAGAGGGTGAAGGGATGTTGAAGCTTAGAACAATACAAGCAGCTGACAAGAAATAAAACTTCATTAACAGATGAATGTAGGAAAACATTGTTGTAATACTAACCCAGTCCAAGAGCATAACATCATCATCATTGGCAAGGCGAGCAAGATCAAAAGCTCTTTGCCCAGTAATGAGCTCTAGCAGCATAATACCATAGCCAAAGACATCAGTCTTTTCTGATGATTTTCCAGTGGAGAGATACTCGGGAGCGATATGTCCAATGGTGCCTCGGACAGCTGTTGTCACATGAGTGTCTTTATAATCCATAAGTTTTGCTAAACCAAAGTCACCAACAACAGCTTCAAACTCTTCATCCAATAAAACGTTCGCAGCTTTCACATCACGGTGAATGATCCTTGGGTCACAATGGTCATGCAAGTAAGAAAGGCCCCTAGAAGAACCCAGGGAAATTCTCTTTCGCACTGGCCAATCAAGTGGTGGCGTCGATGGTGGCCGCTCTACAATAAACAATAAGTATAATTTTTCGTTTTTACAGAGCACACATCAAAAGACAAAGATTTCTTTCCAGATTTTTAAAGCATCAACCTTTAGACAAAATAACTGTTCAATATTTTCCCTTTTTCCTTTGAGAAAGAGAGGAAAAACAGATCAAAAGAAAAGAAATATTGCCTATGAACCTTGTAGATGAGCTCAAGTATAAAAAGCTCACAAACTAGAAAAAAAATAAGTTAAAAAAAATCACACATATAAACATGCTTAAAATAATACCTCTCAAACATGACGCAACACTTCCATTTGCCATGTAAGGGTAAACAAGCAAGCGCTCGGTCGGGGTCATGCAAAAGCCTCTCAATCGCAGAAGGTTTCTGTGAACAGCCATGCTAATCATCTCTACCTCAGTCTGGAACTGAAGCTCTCCACCTGGAGTACGTTCTTCCTTTAGACGCTTCACAGCCACTAACGAGCCATCCGCAAGACGGCCCTTGTAGACCTTCCCGAATCCACCTCGTCCCAGAATGTTTTTATTGCTAAACCCATCAGTAGCAACTTGTAGCTCCCGCAATGAAAATCTCTTAAGCTGTCCCAAATGAACTTCAGGGTCCTCCTCAGCTGAAAGAAGATTAAAAGAACAGTTAAATTTGGATGACTCAATCGGTTCTAAGTAGTGCCCATCTTAGAAGGCCAGATGAATACAAACTTGTTTTTTATTTTTGGCCAATGTCAATACCTGGCACATCAAAGAAGAGCTCTTGGGGCTTCCGACGACGCCACCAGGCAAACCCAATTGCAGGCACAGCAAACAACAATGCAGCACCTGCAGCAACTCCTCCAGCAATTGGCCCAGTGCTAGGTGCACTACTACCTGTGTGAATCACATCCCATATGCACAAAGGTAAATAGTAAAGACTACCTTCAACTTAGTGATACATGATATCAAGAAAATATTAACTATGCACTTGTGAAATCATCACTCAGCCTGGAATTCACAACCATTATAAGCAGAAGCAGGCACTTCCCAACATAAATTTTATCCATAACTGGAGAACAATCTGAGATTTCAGAATCCAATTTACATTCTCAATTTCTCATGCTAATGAGAGAAATCTTGATAATAAGAGGAAACTGCATGAAGATATGACAAATAAAGTGTCATTGAATTATCAGTATGGACCAGACTGAGCATTACATTGGTCATGTAAATCAGCATTGACCACCAATTTCCCTCACTAAATAACCAATTGAAAACTGCTAGCAAATTGAACAAGGCAGGCAGTGCATTACAGCTTAAACACAAAGTCCAACAGGAAGTAGAGGAGCGTGTGTACGAATCTTGGCATGGAACGAAAATTACAATCCTTGGACTTTCCACAGTGTCTGAAACTGAAAGAAATATTCACCACCATACCCTCTTCCAAACAGAATCAGTCATGCTCCAGATTAGTATTATTACTGCTATTAATGCCAGTAGATCCCAAGCACATATAATGTTAGGCTTTCTAGTCAAAACAACACATGTAAGTCCTGCTGAGCTGCTTCCTCTGGGTCATCCGGCATCATAAAGCATAAAATAAAACTCTACCTTTTCCTGGGTTATGACCAGAAATTGCCTTACATTTCATTTTTTTCAACAAAGGAATGTAAAATAGTTTCAATACCACCCTGCTGGTTCAGCCTTCCTAAGGGCTATATGCGATGCTACAGCAAGTTCCTCAACGCCATGAAAAAGGGAAGATTGACCATGTCCACTTGAGCAAGGAAAACTTTTATTGTTTATAAAAAATAAAAGGGTGTTAGTGCCATCTGGTTTGATTAACAGCAGCTAATTCATGATGAACCATTGTCAATATAACAGAAATTAGGTCAAATTTTTGCTTGTCATAAACTTATAATAGAGAAGACCTAAAGCAGTTATGTCTAATATTTAAAAGGTTAGGCTGCTATACCTACATGGATCAAAGATTATGTGGTTCTGCAATTTATCCTACTTTATTTATGCAAAACACAAACATTACAACCAAGCCTTTTAACATTTAAAAGGCCAAATCAGCAAATAAGGGGAATTTCAGTAACCCAAGGAAAAGAATAGGAAAGAATACACCAATTTGAAGTACACACCAACATAAGCCAAATGGCAGAAATCATGCACAAAGATTCACAGTTGGATGATCTTCAGTAAATAAGAAAGTGGTATGATACATCTAAAACAATTATTTTGGTGACCTTCACAACAAGCATAAGAGTCTGAAAGACTTCTATGAATAAAAGAATATTCCACCAAACACAAAATAATGTAACACCAATTTGGGTTTGGAATGACAATTGTGAACATATTGAAAGTTGGCACCAAGAAACAAGGGGTATCAGCATGATGCAAGACAAAAAAAGGGATAGTACAGCAATGAGACATCTGATAACTTTGCAAGGTTAAGGCATCAAAGATCAAGGTTTTAAAACCCGTGACTCGGGACTCGACTCGTTCTTTATTGACTCGTGACTCGGCGGGTCAACTCGGTGACTCGGACCGGGTTTTGTTAACTTTTGATTTTAAAAGAAAATAATATATAATTTGTCTCAAACCATGTTTTTCAGTAAACAAGAGATGATAAACTCATATACAGGGGCTCATGTTAAGCAAAATATGTCTGTAGTTGAGACTTTTTAAAATGGTCCGTGCTTGGTCTGTACTGAAGTTGATGAGACCTGACCAACTCATAAATGTTGTAATGGCCAGTTCACCAGGTTCTACCTTTTGTAGGCCCAATCCACTTCAAAATCAGAGTTTGATCCTGGCTGAGAAAATATTGGACTTGTGCTTTATGAAACATGCCCACATATCAAAAGTAACAATGTACAATATAGAATTACACTTTTAAGCTGCACTAGGATGACTGCCAGAAAAAATTGGCCACAGTATCTGATTATGCAGAATAGACTCACGAGGAAATCATCTAATAAAAGACAATATTGAACAGCAGAATGAGGAGCCGAGGCTTATAGTTTTTTAGATGAAACTATGAAGGATATCCAATGTGCTTTGTAAGAGAAAATCAGCCATACTATAGGCTCAAGAATCACAGTCATAACAAGCACATGAAACTTGCTCATGTAGTGTACTGAAGTTGATGAGATCTGACCAACTCATAAATGTTGTAATGG
Source organism: Nuphar pumila (assembly GCF_984573655.1). Classification (NCBI taxonomy): domain Eukaryota; kingdom Viridiplantae; phylum Streptophyta; class Magnoliopsida; order Nymphaeales; family Nymphaeaceae; genus Nuphar; species Nuphar pumila. Next base: position 28,478,093 of record NC_143262.1, on the reverse strand, counting down.
CCAGTTCACCAGGTTCTACCTTTTGTAGGCCCAATCCACTTCAAAATCAGAGTTTGATCCTGGCTCAAAAAATATTGGACTTGTGCTTTATGAAACATGCCCACATATCAAAAGTAACCATGTACAATATAGAATTACTTTTAAGCTGCACTAGGATGACTGCCAGAAAAAATTGGCCACAGTATCTGATTATGCAGAATAGACTCACGAGGAAATCATCTAATAAAAGACAATATTGAACAGCAGAATGAGGGTCCGAGGCTTATAGTTTTTGAGATGAAACTATGAAGGATATCCAATGTGCTTTGTAAGAGAAAATCAGCCATACTATAGGCTCAAGAATCACAGTCATAACAAGCACATGAAACTTGCTCATGTAGTGTACACTTCCAACTACACATAGCTAAAGACAAGTTCTTTTCAAAGTCATGATCCTATTCAGTCATAAAAATTAAATTAACATTATAGCCATTTCAGTAATTTGAAAAATAGAAAGATATTTGAGAGAAAGTATGGGTTACATACTATGTGTGAGAAAATCCATAACAAAATCAAAGAAGAAATTCTAAAGACAACTGATCAAATTATACAAGCCAATTAATTATTCCCTATTGATGCAAGAAACAAATTTTTTTATTCTGAAATACCCAAAAAATCAAATTTCAAACATCCCAAAACTCGCCTGAGTCAGGCCGAGTCAAGGCCAAGTTTTGGCAAACCGAGTTTGCCTTGCCGAGTTGACTCGGCGAGTTTTAAAACACTGTCAAAGACAACTTCCTAAATTTGAGGATAGCATGCCAGCCATGATGGAATTGTACCCACATAGGATCCTTAACTAATTACAGGGCATCAGACGCATCACCCTTTTACCTAAGCAATTGCAAGTTTCTTTCCATGTGTTCTGTTCCACCAGTTATGATATGATAAATACTACAGACACTTAGGCAGCACAGGAAAAAGAATAATGACCTCACACAACACAAAATAATAACTAGAGCATCAAGGATAATGGATGGGACACTACCATAAAACACAAGTGAAAACATATTTCCCAGCAACCTGTAACGCTGTAAGTAGAACATTCTGAAGCGTACAGGGGGATGCCAGGTACTACAGTAGAAAGCACGTGGAAATATCATGCTTTTATCAACTCTAGCAGGAGAAAACCAGAGGCCACAAGAATACAACCTGGGCTGCTAGCAGCTGGTGGTGAAACAAAAGGAGGCGGCGGTGAAAATGGAGGAGCTCCTGGGCATGGCTTCTGTGTGACAGGTCCACAAAGGTTAACATTATGTGCAAAACTGCAAAATTTTAAAGCCTGTCAGAGAAGACAACAATTGAACTTATAAATATCACACTCTATTTAGAAGCACGCTCTATGATACCTGATAGGGGTGAACAGTGAGAAAGACCCATCTGACGGTACTTCACCAGATAGATCGTTGTTTGAAAGATCCCTGTGTATATAACACATGTAAGCTTTTTAACAAGAACATCTAATCAATGCAAGATTGACATTTTTGTTTTCTTGATCTTTTATCGTCAAGCTAAGATAGTCCCTGGTGGACTTTCCAGCCTGAGATCCATCACACAAGATACTGTGAATTTCAGCAATTCAGCAATCCAGCTATCATATTCAATCCCTTAACGTACTCCAGAAAAGAATATTGACATAATAACAAATGAAGTAGCTAATACCGAACAAACCCGTAAATACTTACAGAACTTGCAATGTGCTAACATTGGTCAAAGAATATGGAATGCTGCCTGAGAGACTGTTATTGTTAAGCCGGCTATCCTTCCACAAGTTTTGCAACATAAGAAACAGTAAACTATAAGTACAAAATGAAATACAAGCAACTAAAGTACTTTAATGAAATGTCAGATGCAGCATTAGTCAAAGCAGAAACAAAGACAAATCTAATTCAGCTTGAGTATGTGATCCTACACGGGGCATAATGACTTTACTGGACTGAAGAATTGACATAAGTTACTTCTCATATCCGGCCTCCATATCTTACTATATCTCTAGATTATCTAGGCATGTGAACATACTGGCAGTTGCCACACTCAGAAGAATGCACGGCAACTTGGGCCCTTCAAGGGGCCTGGTATTTGGAAAGTTCTAATGCCTGGCATATGTTTGCTCACAATTGCACTGCCATGAGAGAACCTTTTACTAAGGACAAAAATGTGAAAGTCACTTTCTTGACCATAACCAGGATTTTCTGGAATGAAAGTTTTTCCATAGTGTGCTGATCAAGTCAGCAACAGAGGTAATATCCCTGCAAGGGTAACACTTTCTCAATAAAAACATGTTACTGATTCATTAAGGAGAACAACAAATGCCCTTGTAATACCCAGTAATTTTCAGAGATTTTTGTTTGAATATTAATATCTAAGGTAATGAATATTTTTGGCAACCTATTTTTTTAATACATGGTTGGGACCACATCGAAATTCTGAAAAGAAAGGCATTAATGTATATTAATATATATAAACTATATATATATATATATAACTTAAGCCCTATGTCACAGGGATTCAGCCAACCAGGTGCTGCACCCGTGTCGACGCGACCAAGGTGAGTGTGCGGGTGCAGCACCCAGTGCGGTCAACCCAACCCTGGGTGCGGTCAACCCAACCCTGGGTGTGGTCAACGCACCCAAGGTCATATATGTCCAAATTTTGGACTTAAAAAAATAAAAGTGCCCAATGAAATGGGCTTTGGAGGATTAGGGCAAAACATTTTTGCCCTCTCTCATCTGTCTCCCTACCCCGATGCTACGAGCCTGAGTCTACGACACCCCGACGCCTACGAGTTGCCAAGAGTGCGACGTTTCCTCTCCATCTCCAAGGTACGCATTCTCTCCTTCAATCTCTCTCTTCACTCGTCTCTCAATCTCTCGGCTACCTCTCTCTATATATTGTTCCCCTTTTTCATATTGTGTGCCTCTCTCTCTCTCTCAACTCAATCTCTTTCCCCTCTTACTGTGTACCTCTCTCTCTCAATCTTGGATAAACACTGTTGTTGCCTACTTTTGAAAAATATATTTACCCATTTTAGGAAAAAATCAGTTTGGCTGACTCGTTTTCTTAAAAATCTACCATTTAAGAGTTTTTACATGTAAAAACTATGTAATATAAACATTATACATAGTATATATGTTGGGACGTTGCAAGTTCGAATCCTAATCATATGGGGGTCTGTCAAAAAATATTTTGCTGCCTTAAGCAGCCATTTTGCAAAACATGTTGGCTGTCTCAGCTCACCGATCCCAATTAATGAACCGAACTGAGTTTTCACAAGCCCAGCCAAGCTGAACTCAGTTTTCACAAGCTCAGCCAAGCCAAACTCAGTTTTCACAAGCCCAACCAAGCCGAACTGAGTTTTTCCGGTGACATATGGTTGCTTATAATGTGTATTATTTGTTGATGACTTGATGTTGGGTAATTTGATTATTATTACTGATTTTGTTACTTAAAATTTGGTTGAATGCTCATATTTTTATTACTAACTTATTAATAGTCTACTATGTTAAAGACTTAGATATTTTTAAAATTTGTTATTGTTACTAGTTAAAATTTTAGTAACATACTAGTCTACTGCATAAAATTTGTTAAAATTTTGTTGCTAGTTAAATACTTAGATAGATCAAGTTGCATTAATGCTATTGTTATATATTTTTCCCGTACCTTTTGGTATTCATTTATACGTACGGTACTACTACTAGTCTACTCTTGCACTCAAAATTTTCAATCTTGATTGTATGCATAATTGATTTTAATATAACATTTTTTTTGTTTTCAGGACAAAAATGACGATTAACTATGACCGTTGGGAGCAGTCCAATGACTAGTTGGATTGTCCCCCAAAAGTTTGACTTACATATAAAAAAACAGAAAAATAAAAATACACTACAATCCCTATTGGACTGTATTTTATTACATATCATGACATGACCAAAATATCCCTGATATATGTACATTGTACAAATACATGTATATCAGTTAGATACAAAATTATATACACTAGATTTTAATAATGGCTTCCTAACAAGGCAGTTTGGGAAGGAGGTTTTCCATTGAGGGGCTCATTAACAGGATGGGTTATCATGCAAGGGAAAATAAAAACTGATTGCAGGCTTAAGAGATCAGGATTCATCCTTTGCATTAGATGCTCCTTATGTCTCCATCACGAAGAATCAAGCCATCACTTGTTTTGGGAGTGTGAGTACGCCAGATATTTGCTGCTACAAGCTTGGGGTGACTTTGGATTCAAATGGGATAGCATTGCCTTCCCTAGACAGATCCTCATAGCTAGCCACCTCCATGCCAAAGGAACGAAATGGATTTTCTTATGGCGTGTATGGGTTTTGAACTTTTGACGGCATGGACATTGGTATGGCAGGAGCGCAACAATTGAATCTTACAGGATAAGTGCAGGGGACCGGATCATCTGCTTCATCTATTGCGTTGGGAGCTTATTTATAGAGCTCGCAGAAAATGGCCGGATTATTCTATTTCCTGGGTTGGCCACAATCAGATTTGTTATTAAGTTTTTGGTAATAGGTTAAATCTTGTATAATTCTGTTTTTTCGGTATTAACGTTTGTAATGATGGTGATACCATATCACACCTGCTGGTTACAACTCCATTGATTAAATATATATTTTCTTTCAAAAAAAATGATGTGATATTTTCAAAATATCGACAATATCTGTGACTATGATATATATATATATATATGGGTTTGGGTTTATATTTGATACTAATGAATGTATGGAACTATTGAGATAAAAATAATAAGTGCGAGTTATATTGAGTCATTGACTCAATATAATGGCATAGATATGTTCAACATGGTTTGTTTGCTAAATAGTCCTTGAAAAACATGCTTACATGCCACAATCACACGGATCAAAATCCATTTTTACTAAACAAACATTGTAGATCACATCCATAGGGTTTTACAAAAAACATTAAAAAATATGAAAAGGTGATTTCTACTCAATAGTTTCGTACCTTCATTAGTACAATATATATATATATATATATATATATATATATATATATATATATATATCATAGGTAAAACTGGAATATGTTTACCAACCAATTGGTTTGCTGGTATGAATCGAGACTTTCATAGGTTTTTTTGCAAATCTAACCCTGCAGATGCATTTGGCGTGGTTCATTTGCTAGCAAACAACTGTTGGATCATCGTTATCGGATCAAGAAATGCAATTTTTTATGCTTGAATACAACAACAACTACGCCTTCATCCCAAAACAATTGGGGTCGACAATATGAACCAAAAAAGAAAATCATTCTGGGTTTTCCACATGAATCATTTTCCTCAAATCATTTTTATCCAATGCCATGTCCACGGTGAGGTTCAAAGCATTCATATCCTTTCCTATCATCTCCATCCATGCCTTCCTAGGCCTATCCCGACCTCTTTTAACTAATATATTTTCCCATTTCTCCATCCTTCTGACTGGAGCATCATTAGGCCTTCGCTGAATATGTCCAAACCACCGTAAACGATTCTCTCTCATCTTATTTTCAATGGGTGCAACGCCTACCTTCTTACGTATCTCCTCGTTCCGAATCTTATCTTTTATTATATTTCCACACATCCATCTACGCATACGCATCTCAGCTACACTCATTTTTTGAATATTATGTCTCTTGGCAGCCCAATATTATTGGTTCATATTCATAGGGTATGACTAAGTTTTTATATTGGCTGTCACTGGCCTACTGCAACCCTCCTCCTTTATCCGGGCTTGGGACCGGCACTGTATGCTTGAATATTTATGAAAATTCTAAGTTATTGATTTAAAACCCGTAAAAGATCCTACTTATACATCGTAATTGGATGATCCAAGAGTGTGCTTCTATAAAACCAAGTGTCTAGATCACATAGGTGAATTTTTCAAAGAAAAGTAAAAAAAAACTATGAAAATCTTGGTTCATACCACTAAAATCATATTTGGTTGGTAAACATATTTCACTTACCCTATATCATAGTCACCTATATCATTCAAGGTAATTTCATGGCAAGGGTTTTTCTCGGAGATATTTTCAAAAAGTGAAAAATCTCAATTGAAAAAATATAAATAATAGTAAGAAATAATAGGTTTTCTATTATTTTTCTTACAAAAGTATTAAGAAACAAGTTTTAAAAGTTTTAAAAATACAAAAGAAAAAAAAAAGACTAATTGAACTTAAAATAATAGATTTAAAACATTAAAAAATAATGTGATAATATTGCAATATTTTCATTTTAGCGATATTTTCCAGATATTATCGGCTACATTAAAATATCAGAATTTCACATGATATTTCAAAATATCATCGAAATCAGTGACTATGATATATATAGGGGTTTGGATTAAATTAAATCCAAACCCATATCCTAAAAGAGGAAGGGACGGGGGGGGGGGGCCGCAGAAACCCTCTCTCTGAGGAAGAGCAAAAAGAAGACGAAGAAGAAAAAAGAAGAGGGAGCAGCAGGTAGGCAACCTCTCTCTCTCTCTTTTTCTTCTTCTTCCTCTTCCTCTTCTTCCTACTCTCCTTCTCCTCAACCTCCTTATTCAGCCACTGGCCGATTAAGGTTGAACATAAAAAATAAAAATAAAAACACAATTTGTTGTTTCAGAGTCGGGTCAGTCTTGGGTTCGACCAGACCCAGTTCACAGCATATACCCTGGTACATGAGCAGTACCGACACCCATACCATGCCGTGTCGACATGGGTAGTGGGAGCCCAGATGGCGTACCCATGTGACATAGCTTGTCCCTTTTAGTTGGATTTAGGGTTGGGGTGTTTTCACCCCATTCTCACAACCAAAAAAATGGGATTGCTCCTTATTCTTTTGAAGATTTTTTTTTTGAAGAAAAAATGGGATTGCACTCACTGTCTAAAGATTTCTAATATCCCCAATATATTTTTCCTTTGCAATTTTTCTCATAAATGGCATCAGGCCTTTGAGTGCCGTGAAGAAGCTTGACTCACAGTTGTGAAAACACTTTCTTTCCTCATTCCGGAATTCAGAAGGTAGATCGACAAGATCAGAGAGTTAAGAACAGAAAACTACTTATGGTGATCCATATGGCCATTATGAGAGATGGTAGATCAGCAAAACGTGTGTTTTCTGCCATAAGGCTTAAAAAGTAAAAAATCCTTTTTTAAGTTGGAATACACTAAAAATTATCTTTCAGATAAAAGTGAATTAATAAGTAAATGACTTTGCAATAAGAAGTGCACTCAAAAGCATGTCTACGCGAGCCTGCACCATACCTGATAAAGGCTACCAATTTGGGATTCACCTAGCATGCCTAGGTATTTCCATGTGTGTTTTATCCCCTTTCTAATTGAACTATGATCCCATAAAGTGCATGAGACTGACAGGAACCAAGATGACAATTTGAACTTTTCTACACCTTTTTTTTATTGTTTGGAATCTTGGGTTATGTTCATCATCACAAACAGTTATTGTAATTTGTAAAAAAATGTCATCATAGTTGTACGTTAAATAAATTTTGTTGGTCTTCCATGTCTACGTTTTTGCTGCATTGGGTACATTGTCAGCTTATGATTTCATAAAGTAAATTAGTGCATTCCACTAGTCTTAGCATAAGATGTTACAGACATTGCAAAAATCCCAAATGATATAACTTGTTTTCATCTAAGTCACAGGGACTCGGCAAAGCAGGTGCCGCACCCGCGTCGACACAACGCGGGTGTGCGTGCGGGTGCGACACCGTGTGTGGTCAACACGACCCTTGGTGCGGTCAACGCACCCAGGGTCATTTTCGCCCATGTTTCGGACTTTAAAAAAAAACGATTAAAAGGAGGATTAGGGCAAAAAAAAATTGCCCTAATCTCTCCCCTCCAGCGCAGCTCGAGCTCTCTCCTCCCGACGCCACCTCCTAGGCTCCTCCTCTCCCTCGCCGTAGGTACATACCCTTTGGCTCCCTCTCGCTCTCTTCTTGCGTTGGCAATGGAGGGGTCGAGCCCCCTGCTCCCTCTCGCTCTCTTGTTGGATCGGCAGGGGAGGGGCCGAGCCCCCCCCCCCCTTCTCCTTCTGATTTCGGCAGAGGAGCCCCCCCCACACACACACACACACCCTCTCGCTCTCTTGTTGGGTCGGCAGGGGAAGGGCTGAACCCCCCCCCCCCCCCGCTACCTCTATTTTCGGCAGGGGAGGGGTCGAGCCCCCCCTCTCGCTCTCTTGTTGGGTCGGTATGGGAGGGGCTGAGCCCCTCCTGCTCCCTCTGTTTTCGGCAGGGGAGGGGCCGAGCCCCCCATCCTGCTCCCTTTGATTTCAGGGGAGGTGTCGAGCCCCCCCTCTCGCTCTCTTGTTGGGCCGAGAGCCCCCCCCCCTCCCTGTTTTTCGCAGGGGAGGGGCAGATCCTCCCTCATTGCTCCTGATTTTATTATATATAAATATATATATATATATATTTATATCAAGATAATGTCTGTATAATTGATTTGAAATTTTGAATGTATTTTTTTGTCTTTTCAGGATAAAAATGACGGATAAAAAGAAAAGACTTGCGTCATCCTCATCCCAACATGTGAGTTTTGCTGCTAGTTTTGATGATAGTTGTAGTGGGAGTGATGATGTAGGGCCACTATGGGTACATGTAGATAAACTTGCCAAAACTGGAGAAGGAGGTAGTGGAAACAAGAGATTTCGATGCAAGTTCTGCGAAAGAGATTTTGTTGGGTCTTACACAAGAGTGAAGGCTCATTTGTTGAAGATATCAGGACATGGCATTTCAGGATGAAAAAAAGTTGATGAGGCAATGCGAAGACAATACAAGAAAATACAAGAAGAATATAAGAAGAAAAAGACAATGGCTGATTCTTGTGCAGATAGTGTGTCATTTGCAAGCCACCAAGAAAATGCTGGAAAAAAAAAGTTAATGTAGGAGGTAGAGGAACGATACAAGAAGCATTCAATACATATGGAAGAGAACAATTTGATAGAAAAGTTGAGAGGTATTTTTATTCTAGTTCACTCCCATTTAATGCGGCTAGAAATCCTTATTAAAGGGATTTAGTAACATCCTTGGCAAATTGTAATTTGAGTAGCTATATGCCTCCAAGTTTAGAAAAAATACAAACCACACTTCTTGCAGAAGAGAGGGCAAATGTGGAGAGGTTGCTGGAGATTAAAAAATATTCATGGGAGCAAATGGAGTTTCTATAGTGTCTGATGGATGAACAGATATTCAAAGGCATCCACTGATCAATTTCATTGCTTGTTCCCTTAATAGCCCAATATTCTTGAAAGAAGTTGATGCATCTGGGGAATATAAAAATGCAGAGTATTTAAACGGGTTGTTTATAGAAGTCATAAAAGAAGTGGGTGATCAGAAAGTGGTACAAATCATTACAGACAATGCTCCAGTTTATAAAAGCGCAGCGTTGAGTTTGAAGAGTGAGTACCCCCATATTTTTTAGACTCCCTACGTAGCACACAGCTTAAATCTGACCCTAAAGAGCATCTGCAACCCCAAAGAAGAAGAAAATTCACAAGCATATATTTTATGTTCATGGATCGAAGATTTAGAAAGAAATGTCAAAAGCATTAGGAATTTTGTTGTTAACCACCATCGTGCTAATGCTATATTTAATAGGCATTCTGACCTAAAATTGTTGAAGGTCGCTGAAACACGCTTTGCGTCCATCATTGTGATGGTGAAGAGGATTAAAAGAATGAAGAATGCTTTGATTAACATGATGATCGATGAAAATTGGACATTGATGTTGATATCAACGCTCAAGAAATTAAAAAATTCATTCTTGATGATGAGTTTTGGGACAAAGTGGTATATTTCCTTCAATTTACGCAACCTATTTGGGAAATGTTAAGAGAAGTTGATAAGGATGAGCTCATGCTTCACAGAGTTTATGAAATGTGGGATAATATGATTGAAAAAATACAAGTTATAGTTTTCAAGCATGAAGAAAAAAATCCTACATTGGATGATTCAGAATTTTTTAATCATATTCATTCAATTTTAGTCAGAAGATGGGATAAGAGCAACACTCCTTTGCATTGCATGGTACATTCTCTTAATCCAAAATATTATGCAAATAAGTGGCGGGTTGGTGGTATTGGTTGTGTCCCTCCAAATTTAGACCCAGAGCTATCAAGACATAGAAATATGTGTATGACGAGACTTTTTCCAGAAGCATATCTTCTACATCAAGTCATACAAGAGTTTGAAAAATTTTCATCTTCGAGATTATATGGACCAGCATTATTCGCGAGAGAAGAGGATAATATAGATCCTATCACATGGTGGTCAACATTTGGATCAGAAACACCTCTTCTCCAACGTCTTGCATTAAGATTGATATCGCAACTTGCTATTTCATCTTGTTGTGAAAGAAATTGGAGCACATATTCTCAAATCCCCAACAGAAAGAGAAACAAACTCACCAACAAGCATGCAGAGGATTTAGTATATGCTCATTCAAATCTTCGATTACTTTCGCGAACCAATAATGAATACAGATACTAATTTGCTCTCTTAGTTATTTGATTATTTCTTAGTTTTTCATTTAAATATACTTGTATTGTATTTAACATTTTCAAATTGGGTTTATAACGCAAACAATGAACATCCAAATTTTGGGATGTAAACCCAGAAGAGTGTGACTTTCAGAGAGAGCATAATTTCAACATAACAAACATTGATTTAGCTGAGCCCAGTATTCCTTCTAATGATGCATTTGATGATGAAGAAGAAATTTATTAAGATCCATTATTTCATCAGGATATACTTTGGTATGTAATTTAGTTCTTTTCTGCTTTACTAATTTGATTGATATTTAGGTTGATTTATGTAATTGCTTTACTTATTTGATTGATATTTAGGTTGATATATTGCATGCATGATGAATGATATTATGACAATGTTAATTGTTAAATGTTAAGTGTTAAAACTTCAAAATTATATACATATATATATATATATATATATTTTACATTTTTGCCCTGCCGCACCCCCACACCCAAGGTTTTTGAAAGTGCCGCACCCCGGCACCCGCACCCATGTGACATAGGTTTTCATATATAATCTTATAAAAATAGAAGTAGAATTTAGTGAATCTTTGACTTCTTTAGACTTACTATTCTATAACATATTTTATTGATTTTTTGGCATAGTAGAGCACCTTTAACCAGGGTTACGGGAAGCGCCTAGCTAAAACGGGAAGCGCGCTTCCCCGAAGCGCGCTTCGGAAGCGCGGAACGTCGCGCTTCCGAAGCGTGGGGGGAAGCGTCCCCCTTTTTTGGGAAGCGCGTCCCCCTTTAATGGGGGACGTGTTTCCCTTTAATGGGGGGCGCGTTTCCCTTTAATGGGAAGCGCGCTTCCCCCTCGCTTCCCCCACGCTTCCCCCTCGCTTCCCCCTGTTTTTTTCAATTTTTTGTATTTTTTGTTTTTATTTTTTATTTTTTTCGCTTCCCCCTCGCTTCCTAGGTCGCTTCCGAGACACTTCTCGAATCGCTCCTAAGTGGTCCCACGCTTCCCCGCTTCCTAAAATTTTGAAAGTGCCTCGCTTCCCGCTCCCGCTTCCCGTATCGCTTCCCGCTCCCGCTTCCTCAACTGGCAACCATGCCTTTAACTATGTACATTCAACTTGAGAAACTAGATAAACAAGAGTGAGGAGGCAGAAGAAATCATCAATATCCAACCCAAGTCCTCCCCAACTAATTTTTCATTAGCACAAAGAAAAAAAATGGCATATTGAATTTTTCTGTCATCAATCATCATAGGTCATTATCTTTATTACTATGTATATATCATAGAACAATTAATGCAATTTTATCCATGTAAATTATTTTGTTTATTATTATAGCTTTTTTCGGTTCCCTATGCTTATTCCAGACTTACCGGAAGATTCTTAGATAGGTGGGAAGCCCGCTTCCCAGAAACTCGCTTCCAAAACTTGATGGGAATCTCGATTCTCCCACATTTCTCTTATGATTTCCACAAGCTTCATTATATACTTCTTATATGTTTTCTCACTCTATTTTCATGTTTTTATGTATTTTCTCTCATGCTTCTTACTCACTTCTATGTGCTTTCCCTAAATTGGCAATCATCATTTTTTATTTTGTTAAAAAATTAACTCTTACACTAAAAAATCATGAAATTTAAGAATAGTCACTTTTATTATAGTTTTTATTTTTGTTCCATTTTGATTCCCATTCAATTCTTATATTGCTTTTTTTATTCCTCGTTTCCAGCTTCCTATACATTTTAAAAAGCATCACTTCTCACTTCCGCTTCCACTTCCTGTATCGTTTCCCGCTTCTGCTTCCTAGTCTGGCAACCTTAGCTTATTATTCTCTTCTGGGATAAAAGGTCGAAAGTATATACTTTCATCCTTTTATAATTTTCTCTATTTGCATTGTCTTTTCAATGTTTCTTAAATCTGGACTAAAAAAATTTATGGTATCTCACACAAAGATACAGTAGAACACCATAGATCCCTTCTCAGATCTGTATAGATATGCTATATACAACACTGATACAGTGATGGTTTTGTAGGCACAACCAATTTTAGCCCATAGGCTTTGTAAAATATATCTAGAAAAAAATTTATAGCAGAATCAGAAATTTATAGAAATTCCAAAAATCAAAAGATGTCACAAAGAAAAATTTTACTTACAGGAATCTTAGCTTTGTAAGCTTGCCCAGGGAGATAGGAATGGGTCCCATAAATTTGTTCAAGTAAAGATCCAAGCTGACCAGGCTTGAAAGATTCCCAAGGTCACTAGGTATCGGACCACTTAAATTGTTACTGTAGAGCTCTCTGTAACATAGATATTTCAAATGAATAGCTTGAACTGTAGAACTATTTGAGACACAGAAAATACACAGAAAAAAATTACATAGGACCCATTATAACATTATAGAACAAGGCCTATAATATTTACTTTTGTAAATGGGCATAACCATGCATAATGCAGGACACAACAGACAAAATAACAAGCACAAAACCACGAGAGGATTGCAGATATGATTTTTAACAATGTAAAACATGCAACGCCTAGAGGCATCAAACACTACCATAGACTCTAAAGAACATGAGATAAAGCATTCTCTGAATGATTTTAAAATGCACTAATAGCAGCTAAAAATTTCACTGGTGAAAGATGAAAACAGTTCCCACTCAACACTACTTACAAATATTGGAGATTGGTCAGCTGGCCAAGCTGAGGGACCAACTGACCGGATAATGCTGCATTTCCAAGATCACTGCAATAATCACAATAAGCAAGTTAATCTGGCTCTTCACTAGACGACCAAGGCAAGAAACTCAAAGTGATAAATGACTATATAACATTTTAAGTCAGAGACCTGTACAACTATTATGGTTAACACAGCTGTGTTCAAGGAAAAGTTGCAATCCAATGAATGAAGTATTGGTAAGTTTTTCCATAAGTTACTTACTGCCATAGGAATTGGAACCATTAAAATTTAACACTGAATTTCACCTCTAAGAGAGGCTATCACAAACCTAAGCCACCAAATGGCTATAATTGAAATCACTGAAGGGATAAACTATGTTATAAACTAAAAGAACAAATAGATCAAATGAAAAGTTCACTTACACTCTTATGACACTATTGTCATTGTTGCATGTAACATGAAACCATGTACATGGATTTACAAGTGTTGGATCCCAGCTCTGCAGCACATTGTTTGGGTCCTGTAGATTTGATCGCAGAGTATGTAAAGCATCACCTATTCATAACAGAGGCATATTGCAAAGTCAATCAGTTATTATAAAGATAACGTGGCAACCATAAGTGGGCCAGATGAAATTACCAAATACACAACAAAAAGGTAAGTATTTGTGATACAGGACTGCCCTGGGTATAGCCCTGTTTTATAGTGTCACAGAGAAAGAAACCTTCAAGAAAATTTAAATACATATAGACAGAGGGTAGAGTACTTTTGGAGGTTTTGGAGACATGCTTGTAAATTTGTTATTACTAACTACTTATTTCTTTCATCCCCTATGCACAACAACACTCTGCTCTACCTTCCAAGCCCATGCTAGGCATGAAATGAGATAACTAAGAGGGTACTGTCTCACAAGGTAGATTATTTAATGCATATAGACACTTGCACATTCATATAATGTTTATTTAGCATTAGAGAAAGAAGCACCTAATGTTGATCCAGTAGGCTTTACAAATCTGATAAGGGAATAATTTGATAAGCACCTAACATTTTATTAAATGTTTGTAAGGATGTGGGAACTCGTCTATAAGGAAATTCAAAATCCAAATTGGCCTGGTTTAAAAAACTCTCTTATACGCTTGGCCGTAGTGCAGAAGTGATACTCTAATGTTTCCCAGCACCATCTGTAATTGAATTAGATGAAAGAGTGGAAGCTATTAGAAGGGTGAGCACATGGTTGGCATTCTCGGGACTCGGTATTAGATAGGCCAAATGCAACTTGGTGACACGGGCAAGTCAGAGTTTTTATTTAATTTATTAAAAATAAATGAGGAATATATAATTTATAATACAAAACTTATATGTATTATTATTAAAATTAACATATAAGTGTGTTTTACTATATATAATAATAATACACAACTTTTAAATTTTATATAAGTGTTTTTGTGTGTATAACTTGGGGTTGCCAACAGGTTGGGTTTACCCGGACCCGACCTGTAGCAAACCCTATAGGGTTCGGATAAGGTGATAAATAAGAAGGCCTGATTAAGACCTGGGTCCAGACCTGAAGGTCCAATTAATAGATGGATACAGTATAGTTTGTGAAAATTTATACCAGACCCGGGCCTAACCCGAGTTTCGATTAAGACTCACAATTTTTCAATGTAAAAATGATTAAAATAGTATTTTACCAGGCATGGCCTGGGTCTGGTTCATGTAGTTCTTATAGGGTCTGGGTATGGTTTCTCTTATGATGGGTCCGATTAGACATGGCTCCGGACCAGAGTTACTGAAAGCGCCTATGCTTGAGGGGAAGTGTGCTTCCCCGATACGCGCTTCGGAAGCGCGAAACGCGACGCTTCCGAAACGCACGGGGAAGTGCACTTAAGTATCAGGAAGTGCATACCCCTTTAAAGGGGTACGTGTACCCCCTGTAATGGGGTCCGCATACCCCTTTAATGTGGTACGCGTACCCCTTTAAAGGGGTACGAGTGACCTTTATTACTATTTTGCCCTTTTTTTAAAAAAGAAAGAGTTTTTTTATTAAGGGCAAAATAGAAATTTTAAAAAACTCGTGAAAACAAAACTTAAAAGAAGCTTTGGGGGTTTTTCACGCCTCTTCCGAGTCTCTCTCTTCCTCCCTCTCTCTCTCAGGATTTTGGCCACCGACCCGCGACCTTCAGAACTTCCGACGTCCGACGACCTCCACCGACAGACGATGAGGATATTCAGGTACGCGTATCCATTTGCCTCCATCTCATCTCTTCTCTCCATCTCGCCCACGACTCTGATTTTTTCCCACTCCCCCCTGCAGCCCTGCTAGTGGAACTCGTCGTGAGCTCCTTCCTCTCTACCCCTCCCCCTGCAGCCCTGCTAGTAGAGCTCGTCGTGAGCTCCTTCCTCTCCACTCTTCCCCCCTGCAGCCCTGTTAGTGGAGCTCATCGTGAGCTCCTTCCTCTCCACCCCTCAGAGCCCTGATAGTGAAGCTCGTTCCCACCACGCTAATGGCCCTGCTGGCCTGCCAGCAGTAGTCGGTCAGGTAGGATTGAGCCCACCTGATCCAGATGAGTCAGGCAGGCACATTCTTGGTGAGGGAGTGTGAGGGAGGAGGCTCGTGTAGACCATGGAAAGCAATTTTGGTAAGTCGCCTCCTTTTTTTATTCATTTTTGTATTGTTTGAGAGAGAAACAATGAGACAGAGTGTTCTTGTATTTGTTTTTTAACCTAATATGCTCTTGGTTCACGGATATCATTGATCTATGGCTTTTTGGAATGATAACATATTCATGTAAATTATCCTTTTTCAGCATGTGTTCTCGTATACAATTTTTGAAAATTGAGAACATGATATTTTTTCTTTTCTTTGTTGACTAGCATATGCATCTTATGAATGTATAAACATGTTATTTCTTATTTATGGTCAAATGAGTTATGTCTATTGCTTTTATTCCTCTTTATTTGTCTTTTGTTTGTGTCTCGGGTTATGTAGATTGTACCACTTCATGAAGCAGTTTCAAAGCCTTAACAGGCCAATAGGCTACGAGCAAGCCGGTCACATAACCTCTTTATTGAAAAGAAGATTATGTTTTTTGTCTAATTGCATTATTTGTCTTTATTTATTATTTTGTTGAGAAATATATGTCTTGACTCTTGTCCTTAGAATGCAAAACATACTAATGCATGTTATATTTTCACGATCAATGTTGTGTCTATTAATATGTTTTTTGTTCAGGAATTAACGTGTGATTTTTGTAATCTATAATATCCTAATGGATATGTTTCTTGTTTGATAATTTAGCTTAGCTTCATAGATTTTACCTTTGACTAATAACATAGTTTCACCTCTTATCAGCCTTTTACATGTCCAATCCTCTCTCTCTTAGATAAAGAATTCATTTTTTATTCATTTTTTGTGAATTTGTGCACATATTTTCTGCTACTACATACTATATACTATATATTAATGTGCATACATTTGTGTATATAAGCAATGATTTGCGTTCTTCACTCTCCATCATTTGCTATTAATAATAGCTTTATTAAAGTGTTCTAAAATGATTCCCTATACTTTTATGATGCAAGTATATTTAACTGTTCTTTGCTTCATTAATGACCATCACAAGTTATGATCATGATAATTATGATGACGATGATGATTCCTTGGACAACTTGGAGCATGAAAATCGTCTACTGTTGTTCGGAATGACAATGCAAGAAAGGGCAAGAGGTCTTCTGATTGTCCATATCAGTTTGAGGATAGAAATGAAAATTGTTTTGATGAGGAAGATGAAGAAGAATATGACTTGGATGACTACTATTCTGAAGATGACCAAAATGATATACCACTAGCATGCATAAAACAACAGTGCTACGGTGTCATGTATTGAAACAAAAGAAGAGTGGACAAGGAAAGCAAGGTGGAACCCAGGTTTTTATGTGCAGGCACTGCAAAAATATTTATCATGAGTCATATACTCGAGTTTTTGCACATCTCATGGGATCTCCAAAGAGACAAAGTGTTGGGATTGTCTTTTGTCCTGTAATTGCAAAAAATGCAGAATTGGCAAGGAAAATTAAGAGGCAAGTTCGACGAGTGGAGGTTTCATCAAGTACATTTGAGTTGAGGAGATCAAGAATTGATAAACCAAAAGCACCTATTAGTAATGACTACATCGTTTAGTGGAAGACGAAAAACAGTTGATATTCGTGATACCTTTAAAAAGGTAGAAAGAGATGACGTAGATCACAAAATTATCAGATTTTTGTGTGCAAATGGCATACCTTTCAATGTGCTTCGATCACTATATTGGGAAGAGATGATATCTGCAGTTAGTAAAGTGCCCAGATATAAACCCCCATCATATGAAAAAGCGCGAACAACGTTGCTTGACAGTGAAAACGAGTGTGTTCCTAGAGAGTTAAATGAATTTCGAGAAAAGTTTAAGGAGTTTGGAGTTTCCATTGTCTCAAATGGTTGGACAAATATCAAGAACAAACACTTGATAAATATACTTGCATCAAACTATTTTGGCTCGATGTTCTTATATGCAAGCGATTTTTCTAATGTGCAACAGTCAGGTGCAAACATTGCCAAGTTTTTTAAGACGAGATTTAAACTTGTGGAGCCTTTTAATGTAGTGCAAGTGATTACAGATAAAGCAGCAAATTGCAAGTTAGCAGGTGAAGAATTAAAACAAACGTATAAGTATAGCAGGTGAAGAATTAAAACAAACGTATAAGTAATGGGAGAAACATATTTGCAAAGTAAAGAAATCGTGAAGTATATCACAAATCATTCAAAAACACTAGCAATCTTTAGAAGCAATGAAAAATTAGAGTTAATAAAGATTGCAAAAAAAAGGTTTGCTTCACATTATACTACTTAGAAACGCTTGCTTGATGTGAGAGAGAGCTTGAGACTCACAGAAATTTCAGATAGATGGAGCGATTTGAAGCAATCATGCACGGATGAAACTATGAAAAAAAGATTTGTTACAACAGAAACAACGGTTCTTGATGAAGAATATTGGGTGCTTGTACGTTTAGCATTATTGATTACAAAACTCATATATAAGATCATTAAATTTTGTGATCAAGAAGACCCTATAATTGGTAAAGTGTACGAAGGCACGGACAATATTTGGGAGAAATCAAAGACAATCTAAAAGGACAACCAGGTTTGTATGAAAATATTCATAAGATAGTCTCAAATAGATGGGATAGAATGAATGTGCATCTCCATAATCTAGCCCACATGCTTACTCCAAAATATTACGAGTCATAGTATCTCAAGATCTCAGCAGCAGGAGGGGACAAACGAGTTTCTCCTGGTAAAAATTTTATTTTATTTATTTAATAAAGTTTAAACTTTAATGATTTAATTATTTTATTATTTTATTATTTTATTTGCATTTTCTTGTTATAGTTATTAAACATTTTTTTTGCAGAAAAGGATAATGATATCTTAGACGGTGCAATGCTCTCGCTTAACGTTATATGTGCTGGAAATGAAGAGCTATCTACACTATATAGGTCACAACTTGTGGCTTTTGCATCAAGAAGTGAAAGATTTAGCCGAAATGCAGCAATAATAGATGCATTGAATCCTACAATGTCGGTGCTTAATTGGTGGCGTTTTTATTGTGATGATATACCTGAGTTGAGAGCATTAGCCATTAAGGTTTTATCTCAACCTATTAGCACATCTTCTGCAGAAAGAGTATGGAGCACCAAGAATTATATTCACAATGTTAAAAGAAATAGACTTAATGAAGATCGTGTTGATAACTTCGTGTATATTCATTCCCATCTTGGATTGATTGACAAGTATAATTAAATTGTGTTGTACTTTTGTTTTGGTATTTTTTTATCTTTTTCTATCATTGATTGTTTATTAGCATTCATATTTTATATTCTTGTTATAAAAATGTGCAATAATAGCTACAAAGAAGGACCTAGTCGAAAATGGGATATTAATCCAGAACTTTCTATTGTAGAAGAAAACACGTTGAGGTTAGAGGACATGCGTTGGAGAGATTTGGATGATAGTGCACAACAATCAAGCACTATTTCCAAATCCAAACCCAAAGATATACAACCAAGAGCTCCATTACCTCCAATAATCATACGTACAAATAAAGTTGAAGAGAATACAAATCAATCCAACAGCGCTAGTAGAATTGCAGATATACAAGAGCGACCATGAGTTCCTCAAGGCCGGATTGATCGTTTCTTTAGCAAGAGACCTAAGCAAGGTATGTTAATCACTTGATCTTTGTGTTTTTTTTTTACTTTTTCCTATACATGTAATTTTTATATTTTAAATTATGGTTTTTGATAAGCTATTTAATGGAAAGATTATTTTGATAAGCTATTTAATGGAAGTCATGCTCAGGATCTTGGAGACTTGTCCATTCATTTTCATGAGATGAATCGTGACTTCATACGCAAGATTCAAAAGAAAGAAATTGCAAAGGCTTTGAAGAAAATGAAATCAAGAAGGGCAGTTGGCCCAGATCGTATACCTATCGAGGCTTGAAAATGCTTGGGAGAGAAAGGTTTAGAATGGTTGACAAATCTTTTTAACAAGATTTGGCGGACAAATAAGATGCCTAATGAGTGGAGAAAAAGTACTTTGGTGCCTCTATATAAGAATAAGGGTGATATACAAGATTGCACAAACTATCGTGGTATAAAACTCATGAGGCATACTATGAAACTTTGAGAGAGGGTGATTGAGTCTAGGTTGAAGAAGGTTGTCATGATATCAGAGAATCAATTTGGTTTTATGCCTGGAAGATCAACTATGGAAGCTATACATCTTCTTAGACAACTTATTGAGAGAAATAGAGAGAGGAACAAAGATTTGCATATGGTTTTTATTGATTTGGAGAAGGCATACGATAGAGTACCTAGGGACGTTCTCTGGTGGACAATGATGAAGAAAGGTGTTTCTCTCAAGTACATTAGTATAATTAAGGATATGTATGAAGGAGTAGTAACCAATGTCCGCACTTGTGGAGGGGTGACAACCAATTTTCCTATAACGGTTGGGTTATATCAAGGATCTACTTTAAGCCCTTTCCTATTTGCTATAGTGATGGATGAGCTTACGAGATCAATTCAAGAAAATGTGTCGTGGTATAAAACTCATGAGTCATAATATGAAACTTTGAGAGAGGAACAAAAGGTTGTCATGATATCGGAGAATCAATTTGGTTTTATGCCTAGAAGAACAACTATGGAAGCTATACATCTTCTTAGACAACTTATTGAGAGAAATAGAGAGAGGAACAAAGATTTGCATATGGTTTTTATTGATTTGGAGAAGGCATACGATAGAGTACCTAGGGACGTTCTCTAGTGGACAATGATGAAGAAAGGTGTTTCTCTCAAGTACATTAGTATAATTAAGGATATGTATGAAGGAGTAGTAACCAATGTCCGCACTTGTAGAGGGGTAACAACCAATTTTCCTATAACGGTTGGGTTACATCAAGGATCTGCTTTAAGCCCTTTCCTATTTGTTATAGTGATGGATGAGCTTACGAGATCAATTCAAGAAAATGTGTTGATGATATTGTTTTGATTGATGAGTCTAGAGCGGGGGTTAATGCTAAGTTAGAATTATGGAGACAGACATTGGAAGCAAGAGGTTTTAAGTTGAGTAAGAGTAAGACAGAATATATGAAATGTTGGTTTAGTAAGCAACGAAGTAGTGATGAGAGTGTAGTGAAGCTTGGTGAGCAAGAAATACCGGTGGATGATTGTTTCAAATATTTGAGATCTATCATTCAAAAGTATGGAGAAATTAATGAAGATGTAAATCATAGGATAAAGGTTGGGTGGATGAAATGGAAAAGTGCAACTGGAGTGTTGTGCGATCGTAGAATGCCATTGTGGTTGTAGGGAAAGTTTTATAGGACGACTATTAGGCCCGCTTTACTATATGGTACGGAATGTTGGGCTGTCAAGAGACATCATATTCAAAAAATGAGTGTAGCTGAGATGTGTATGCTTAGATGGATGTGTGGAAATACAATAAAAGATAAGATTCAGAACGAGGAGATACGTAAAAAGGTAGGCGTAGCACCCATTGAAAATAAGATGAGAGAGAATCGTTTACGGTAGTTTGGACATATTCGGCGAAGGCCTAATGATGCTCCAGTTAGAAGGATGGATAAATGGGAAAATATATTAGTTAAAAGAGGTCGGAGTAGGCCTAGGAAGACTTGGATGGAGATGATAGGAAAGGATATGAATGCTTTGAACCTCACTAAGGACATGGCATTGGATAGAAATGATTGGAGGAGAAGGATTCATGTGCAAGACCCAAAATGATTTTCTTTATTGGTTCATCAGTACTTAATAGCTCAAAGATTCAATGAGATTGGTTGGTCGTGACCAATCAATCTTGCTCCAAGGAGATCAAATCAGATTCTCACTTTTCAGTTTGCTTGGTTGGTTGCTCCATGTTCTTTAGCCCATAAAGAAATTTCTCTTCGAAGCTGATTCAGTTTTGGCACAATCTTAAGAGTTGTCAGCCTCCCTTCTTGGGGTTGACACTACTGGCCATCTTTAAAACCTGGAATTCTAAGCGACCATAGCTTAATCCAGAAGGTTTTGCCAATGTGCAGCCACTAACTCCACAGAAACCTAATAAAGCCATAATTTTATATACTTTGGGGGTCCATCCACCTCATCAGGTCCTTGACTCCTTAACTCTTTGGATACCAGGAATTGGTCCATTTTACTTATGCAAGGAGGACTCTTGTTATTCAACCAAGAAAATCCTACCCAACACATCCACTAGTTCCCAGTTATCTTAGAAAGCACTGGATGTGTGCATTCTCGCACCTCTCATCACTAAGATAAAAATAAAAAATAAAGCAGATCTGATTTCTAACAGATAGAAAAATTCTCCTATATGTAAAGATTCTTAGTAGCAAAATTCTCTGATCTGTAAAGATTCTTATATAGTATTTGAAATACCAATCTTAGTTTTACAGCACATTTGGAATAACAACCTTGATTTTGAGATGCTAACAGCAATATGCCAACAAAAATACTATAAGACTGGGCTAAGAGCCACAGGCTTTTCACATTTCAAGGCGCTCTACATGAAATTCAGCATTTCTAAAGCATGAAAAGTTCCTCTAATGGTCAGTTCAAAATGGTTCAAGATGCATAGACTCAGGCACTTATCCCTCCTTGTATACTTAAAAGAAGCTTGACAGATGCAATAGGTGCACAAGAATTGGAAAATTGAGACTTTAAGACACTGTCCCAAGAATCATTGCACCTGCTTTCTAGGACCAACTGATAAACAATACCAATGTTTTCTTGGAAGGCAGTCAGCAGAAAGCTAAAGAAAACTGAATTAATATAGGTTACTGCAGTTTCACAAGCAGCACATTCACGCCACAAAATGTAAATTTTGTTTAACATCTGGGAAAATAAAAGGGTTCATGAAAAGACAATGAGCCCCTTTGAAGAGTGAGCCTGCTTATTTAAGGAGACACATCCATAAGAAAAATGCACCACTTAGTACGTTGGTCAGCATCGATCCACGGTTTTAAATGATGCTAGAAGCCAGAACAGAAGAATTTCACAACCTTATTTCTCTCTCCTTATATCTGAAAAGATAGAAGTACACTAGGTGAGTAAAACCATTTCTTCACCGGTTCATCTCTGGACATAATCTGCATATTATCAAGATAATAATGCTTTACATTCATGCTCCATTAGTTTTTTCTTTACATGACAGAAACCACCATTAGGGATGGCAGTGGACTGGGGGACAACGGGCCCCTGCCCCGTTTGGACTGGGGATGAAGGGCATGAAACGGGGATGGAAGCGGGGATGAAGGTTAAAATCTATCCCCATGCGGGGATGGCCTTACGCTTTCTCCCCACCCCGCCCTGTTCCCAATCCTTCAAGGGATGATTATAGAGCGAGGAGAAATGCTGCCCCCGTTTGGACCGGGGATGGAGGTTCGGATTTTGAGACAGGGGGACACCTTGTCCCCTGCCCCGGTCCACTGCCATCCCTAACCACCATCCACCATCACAGAATAAGAATTCATCCTATGTATTTCATACTTCGCAAGTTCATCGCCATCACTGCTAAAATCCCAATCAGGAGACTGCAAACCAATCTCCCAGGACGCAAAATAACCATCTTTTAACTCCTCAGTTATCTGTAGGGTTCATCCTTTGACACGCCAAACAACTCCCAATTTCCAATTTCAGAAAGCCCCACTTGGATAATCAATGGCCCCGATTACTGAATCCATGAGTAAGATCTAAAATAGCAAAGCCATAACTAGACAAAATCAGCTGTGACCAAGAACCCATGAGTAAGATCTTAAACCCAACAACCCACGAATGCAAAACAAATAAATAAAAGAAAAGAAAGTTACTAAATGTGACCAAGAATCAAATCCACCAAAGTGCCATTACCAAATGTGACCAAGAATCAAATCCACCAAAATGTCATTACCAAATGTGACCAAGAATGAAATCCACCAAAGACTCACTACCAAATGTGACCAAGAACGAAATCCAACAAATTCTTATTGCCAAAAGTGGCCAAGAATCAAATCCACCAAATTCTCGCCCCACTTTTCAACTAAGAACCTCAATAGGCCAACAAAGAAACAAGGGGAAAGTAACAGTACCAATATCAAAAGAAGAATGACAAAAGATAGAGAGCACCCAATAATCAAAATCCAAGAACGAAGCAAAACCAAATTACCGTAACCCAATGAAGAAGATCACATACCTTCTACGTTTGCGTAAACCCTCACGAATGGACCAGAAATCACAAGCAGAAACAGCAGAACCAGCTCCACGGGCGGCTTCCTCTCCATCACTCCCATACCTCCAAATATCCTCCAAACACCTAGAATCTAGCAAGATCCATGCAAACCGAACACAGCAAAATCCAAACCCTGGAAGCCCCTCAACTCCCCAGCTTCAAAACCAAACGGAAACCCCTTCCCTCCACCCTCCCTTCTCCCAAATCCCACCAAAATCCACAAAACAAACCAAACCAAACCCCACCAGAAAGAGAATGACCCTACTTCTCAAACCCTAACAACAACAAGACACCCTAAATCTCCCCAACCTTTCACCATCCATCCCCCTTTCCCCTCACAACCCTGAGGAAACCCTAACCCACAAACCAATACCAGCCCAAAAGATTTAAGAAATAAAAAAGAAAAAAAAATCACAATCGGCCCCTCCCCTCCTACCTTTCAACCCCCAGAAAAAAAAACGATAATAAAATACAACCCCAAAGAAATAAATTACCCCCAACCTCTCTCTCTCTCTCTCTAGAGAAGAGAAAGCTCAGAGGGACTATTGCCTCCCTTTAAGCCTTCCCCTTCTTTCTTCTTTCTTCTTCTTCTTCGGAAACACGTAAAAAACAAATTACGCTATTAAAATATTATTTTCTTTTTCTCCCCCACCCCTCTCTGTATTCGTCGTCTCCTCCACTGAAGCAACCAGAAGCGAAGGGAGGGACGGAGACGGTGCTTCGGTACAAGTGCTGCCGCTGCTACCCCATGCTCTGCTCTTACCATTGGCTCTCCCCCCTCTCCCTCGGTCAGCGCCCCCGTTCAGTCAAAAACCGTCCACTGGGTCCCACCTGTCCGCCCCATCTTGGTCAAAGCACGCATCCCCGGCCGTTGGATCTCGATCGGCAGATCGTAACCCCGCCCACCCACTTATTCCAAATCTATTCTTCCTCCACTTACGATATTATTATATTATTATTACTAATAACCACATCCCTTAAATATATATATATATATATATATACTGGAAGCTTCTTCAGAAAAAAACTGTGAGCTGGCTTCAAAAAGAAAAAGAAAAAAAAACTGGAGCTTTAAACCCTACATTTCTTTCGTGCTTATGAAGTTTTACGAAAAGCTCTTATTTTTACCAAATTATATAATTATAAACTTTCATTAATATTAAAATGTAAATTTACGACAGAAAATGTGGTTTTTAATTATTTTTATTATAACTTATTTTGATGGATATTTTCAAGCAAAGAGTTTGAAAATGCATTTAAATAAAAATTAATGGTTTCTTCACTTTTCTATGTTATTTATTATATGCTTCTATTATATCTTATTATTCACTTATTCTTAGATGCTAAATGTTTCATACATTAAAGCATAAAGCATTTTTTTAAACATCAGCTTTTTCACAAAAAAAACGCTCACTTATCGTTTCACGCATCACTTTTTTTTTTTTTAAGGCAAGCTGGTGTGAGGCGGACCCCTGCCCTGCTTAGGTGGGGTGTCAACTGGTCGGGTTTACTCGGACCTGACCCGAGCCAAACTCTATAGAGTCCGGGTATGGTGATAAATAATAAAACCTGATTATGACCCGGGTATAGTTTGTAAAATTTTATACCAGATGCGGACCCGACCCGAGTTTTGATTAAGACCCACAATTTTTCAATGTAAAAATGATAAAAAAAAAAAATTAGTTTTAGCGAGTATGATCCGAGTCCGGTTCATTCATGTAGTTCTTATTGGGTCTGGATATGACCCGATTGAACCTGATTCGGGTCCAAGTATGGTACCACATGGGTCCGAAGCAAACTCAACCTGTTGACATCCCTAGTGATGAATAAGAAGACCCAGGTCCGAACCCAAAGGTCCGATTAATACATGGACCTGGGTATAATTTGTCGAATTTTACACCAGACCTGACCTGAGTTCCGATTAAGACTCGCAATTTTCAATGTAAAAATGATAAAAATTATGGTTTTACTGGGTATGGTCTGGGTCTGGCTCATGCAGTTCTTATCGGGTTTGGGTATGATTTTAATTATAGTAAACCCAATTGTACCTGGGTCCAGACCCCATACCATACTAAAAAATTGGGTCCAAATCTGGTTCCACCTGAGCCCGAACCAAATCCTGGCCTGTTGATAACCCTACCGGTTATACAACCATATCATTGGGTTTTGAACCTGCAACGTCCCGGTGACGTGTTTTGAAACCCACTAGCTACTTTGCTCCAGCTTGCTTTCATTGTTGACAGTCCGAGCTAATTAAGCAGCCTTGTTGTTTTGTTAGTTTTTTTTTTTTTTTTTGATAATTTGAAGCTTTGAAACTTTGAAGCTTTGAAAATGATCAAATATACAAAGATTTTAGACTGTTATTTTCCAAAAGTAAAAAAGAAAAAAACGGCCCATGTCAGAGTTAATCAAGCACATAGATCGCATCTAATTCGAGCAAATAGCTAGTTGGACCCCATTTGGTACGTAAAAGATTGTTTTTATCCATATCCGAAACTCACTCTGGGTTCAATTGGGCTATATTTAAGGAGTCAGTTATGCCCGACCAACCAGTTTAAAACCTTTAGTTAAGATGGTTAGACCACATTGATGGACCCGATCCATTTTTGCATGCCAAATAGGCTGAAAATGTGGAGTTTAATCTGCTCACATTCGGGTTTAATTGGATCAGATGGGGGACCGTTTAGAGAGTTGGAAATGTTTTATATTTTTATATATTTAAAAGAGTGGGTCCCAATATATTTGGACCTGGAGCTGGTTTCAGAAAAAATGAGAAGACATATACAACATGTGAAAGAATATCTTGATTTATCTGTATTCATGAGTATAAATATATCCGGTTATGTGCCAGGGAAAGGGGTACTGTCCAAAGCTCTAAAATCTACAGCCAACGACAGACAATAGGGTGGCTAGATCTTCTTTTCCAATGCTTGAATATCTCATCGATCAGACCTTATATATTTATTTTTTATAATTCATTTAATAAAAAATATGCTTTGCACGAAAACTTTGTATAGGCATTTTTTTTTTCAAAATGTGAAAAATCAACTGCTCACAATGCATTTAAAACTTTCCAATACGCTGTTGATTTTTAGTGCTTTCAAAAACACGTCTAACTAAAAAAAAAAATCATAATCTAAAATTTGTCTCACTAAATCAATAATAAAAAATTTGATCATTAGAAAAGGAACGTTGTCGATCATCATCGACAACTAGTTGATTTTGAACTTTCCTTTGGATGGACGGTCCCCGTCTGCCAGTATTATAACACGTTTTTTTTCATATTACTATTACCATAAGCAGAATAATTGAATCAATAATATCCAGATCCAGATAAGTGGGTTATAATAATACATATATACTGGACATGGACATGGACATTGATACTTTCCTGTCATAGAGACACGTGATACTTTTTGCAATGTGTCTATCGACGTGACAGGACACGAAAACAAAACACCTGACACGCAGTTGCACCCACTGGTTGAGTTGTGCTTGACTACCATGGGCTAGGTAAGACCAAACTGACGAGCCGAGTCGATCACGTAATTTGGTCAAACGTACTTGGTTCAAGTTGCTCTCCATGGTGTCAACTCCATAAGTCCATATGGGGTAGCAACTGAACCTACATAGAGTTCAATTAGACTTCTTGACTGAACCTGAATGCCCACCTAGACCTAACCATCAACCAAACCCAGTTCAGGTTTAGCCCTCCCAAACTATACCACAGCAAAGTACAGCTGGCCCAATTGACTGGTGACCGGTTTTAGCCGGTGAGTGATGGGGGAATACCAAAGGGCTGAGCGGTCACTGCCCCTCTGGTACATTCCTTAGCCTGGGTCCCATCTGTAAAGGCCTCATCCTTTTCCGGCCCCGTCCTTGCTGTGCCAGAGCGTGTCAGCTGACACGTGGGGTCATGTACGGTGCAATGGTGGGCTCCATATCCCTTCTCCCTTTACTTCTGAACCAACGAAAAATGAAAATAAATAAATAAATAAAACATTTACCTTTTTTTCACCTTAAAAAGAATGATCCTGTTTTTCACCCTTTTGGTTTTTTACGTAAGTTGACAAATTACTTTTTTTTTTTCAAAATGGTAACAAAATTTACTAATTACCACCGAACAAATTTGCTAATTACTCATGAGTTACCACCATTGCTATCGTCTTTGAGAGAGGTGATTAGTTATCCCACCATCCTCTAATAAGGTTTAGACGTCTAACTGTAAGAGAGTGAAAGTTCCCGTTGCTGGTGGCTGCCAAAAGTTAAAAACGGCAAAATCTCAGGAGTCGAAAACTTGAGAGATTTTGAATTTTTTATAAATTTCACATTTTTTCAGCAAAATATTGGCAATAAAAAATAAATAAAACACATTTAAAAATAAAAGTCTTGTGATGAGTATCTGCTAAAACTGTAAATATCATGATATTTGTCATGGTTTGAAAATCTCACAAGAAATTGTAGTTTTAAACTTTCAGGCAATTTCTCACGATATTATCAAGAGATTTTTATAAATCTCGTGATATTTTGTTAGACTGTGGGGGCAAACCATCCTCATCCTCTCTCTCTCTCTCTCTCTCTCTCTCTCTCTCTCTCTTACGGGTGGTTTAAAAAACAAGGGGAAGGGGAGTTTGATCTTTTCCTTCTTTAAGTCAAGGTCAACTCACTCAATTTAAGATCAAGGGTATCTTTTAAATATAATTTAAAAACAAAAGTAGTTGAACGTAATATTTGAAATGTTAGGCGTCTGTTTATAAATAGCTGATTAGTTACATGGTTTTTTTGTAAATTGTTTTATTTTATTTATTTATTTATTTTAAATAAGAAAAGTTGGTGGGACTTAAGGACCCTCGATTGTGATAGTGTGTCCTAACTATTCATATAATCTCATTCCACCCCAAAGTTACTAATTGCTTGCTGTATATATATATACCGTGTGAAGGATCTAGTTAAAAGTGCAAGCTTTATACTCAATCTCACCTCATAAATGTGATCAACATGGTTTTATTTTGCAAAGGATCACACTTTTGTCATATTTTTTAAATGTAAAAATATTTACTTTTTACCACCGAGGTGGTATCCCATGTGGTAAGCGAGGTCCCGTGTCAAGTTGAAGGCCCAGGTTCGAATCCCTCTGCCACATGAGGTGGCTGTTGTTTTGGTAGAGGTCGCCTAACCCTAGCTTGCCTTACAAAATACACTTTTTGACTCTTAAACTTTTTGTATGGATATGATCTTTTTGTGCATTTGAAGCTCTTGGAAAACATGCATATTGAAAAAGCATGAACTAAAACAAGTTTTTTACTAGAAGCCAATGTTGTTAGTATCTAATTTGGACCTGTATCGTTTTTTCATAAAATGCTCTTATTGTATCCGAGCTGTATTGTTGGGTATCGGTCTATTTAAAAATGAATTATTTAATAGAAAAATCATAAAGTTGATCGAATATTAAAAAGTCAGACAAAAAATATGAAAAAAATTAAAAAGCAACAGGGATGATGTGTGGATTTAATAGTTGCTTCTCCAGCTACATTGTATCTGATTGTTATTAGCAAGGTCAGATTAAAATGATGATAGTCTAGCATAAACACATTAACAAAACTTAATCAACAAGGATGTTAACCGATCACGTTCAGGTTGGATACCCAACCAAATCTGAATGCCTAATCGAATTCAGACCCTGTTTGGATGACACCCGAAGCAGGTTTTGGGTGTTAAATCCAGTTTACAAGAGAAAACTCAGTTTGTACACCGTTTGGGTCAGAGAGAGAGAGAGAGTTTATAAAATCTGGTTTGTATTCCAAAACCAGGTTTTAGAAAAACACCTACCCACTCTTTTTTTTTACCAAATTATAATCTGGTTTTATCAGGCAAAAGGGTGGAGGGTTTTCCTTCCACCACCGCATCAAGACCCTTCCACATACAAAACAAACTTCTGGCCGGTGACTAGCTGGATTGGTATTGCGCCTATTGGCCAGCCGGCATAGTATCAGCCAAACCATTTTCTAGCTCACCAGCCAGGAAATGGCCGACTCTATTTTCTCTTTTTTTTTTGCTTGTTTTAGCATCATCAAAACATTTTTCGGCCAGAGAGAGAGAGAGAGAGAGAGAGAGAGAGTGAGAGAGAGGGGGGGGGGATTATAGAAGAACAATCGACGTTGCGGAGGAGGGGTAGCCAAAGCGGTTGGCCAAACTTGGGAGTGCTGGAGCGACGCTGCGGTGGAAGGGACGAAAGCCTCCAAGGGTTCCGTTCGTTTCAGGAGAAGAAAGAGAGAAATGAACATAGAAGTGAGAGAGAGTGAGAAACACGATTTGCAAGGGGCCGATTCAGGAGGACCGAATTCTCTGAATCGGTCTTGTGTTGGCGAATCCTATAAAACAAAATGCAGGAAGCGTACCTGAATTCGCCATGGACGTGTGTAAGGAATTCAGCGTTCTCCTCAACCGGTCGACGCCCACAATGAGCCCAGGCCTTAGGTCGACGGTGAGGAGGACCCTGTTCCACAATATCAGAATGTGGAATTCTTTTGGCAGAATAAATGCTACGAATAACTCATCATCTCTGTAGCCTCCTAACCCCTTTATATAATGGGAGATTAAGGCAGTTATGTGAATGTGGTCTTTCCACATTCACGTAACTCCCACTCATTAACCTCATTATTTGGCCACTAATGTGACCCACTAATGGCTCTCAAATCGGGTCACACTGTGGGTTGAACCATTAACCCATAATGTCCAACATCCTCCCACTTGACTCATTGACACCAAAAGTGTACTAAATCGAAGTGTATACCGTTATCTTCATTTAATTCTTTATGTGGGTTCACATGCCACCCTTTATCACAAGGATGAATCATATGAGTCATGGATATGAACACTCCTTTATGAAATGTCATATTCTCATGTACTACACTATAATTCACCTTCAGTGCTTAGGCATGTACAAAATTACCTTTATGAATAGGTTGGTCTCTCATATATTCTATTGGTCCTTTAATATTGTATTATGTTATTCTCTCTAACCCATATGAGAGATTCTTTATGCAAAATCAACAATAACACAAAACCTTAGAGAATTAAAAAATATAAACACAAATGTGATCACATAATATATTGTTATACATTAGAAGGAATAAAAAAGACTCATCCCCTTTACATGTTGGGAATACAATCCTGGTGCTAGCCCTTTAGTAAGGGGATCCGCAATCATTTCCTTTATCTCAATTGTATCAATACATACAAGATGATTCTCAGTCTTTTCTTTAACAACAAAATATTTTAACTTTATGTGTCGACACCATGTTGAGCTCTTGTTGTTATTTGAAAATGACACAACTACTTTATTATCACTAAAGATCTTTAGTGGTCTCTCAATAGAGTCCACTATACTAAGACCCATAATCAAGTTTCTTATCCAAATGGCCTGTGATGAAGTCTGGTATAGAGCAATAAATTCTGCCTCCATGGTATGAGCAGCAGTGGTAGACTACTTTTCACTTCTCCATGAGACAGCATCACCCGCTAGAAGGAAAATGTATCCAGTAGTGGATTTTCTACTGTCAATACACCCTCCTAAGTCTGCATCATACTATCCAACGATCTCTAGGTGGTCAGTTTTTCTGTAGGTCAACATATAGTCTTTCATTCCTTGTAAATAGCACATGATTTTCTTTGCTGTCTTTTAGTGCGCAATGTCTGGATTTGACTGGTATCTACCAAATATTTCCACAATAAATGCTATATCAGTTCGAGTGCAGGTCTGCGCATACTGTAAACTGCCAACTACCGAAGCATATGAGACAACATCCATCTGAGCCTTCACAATATCATCCTAGGGACAATCTTTTAAGCTCAATTTATCTCGTTTCACTATAGGTGCCGAACAAGGAAAACAATTCTCCATCCCATATCTTTTAAGAACCTTAAGGATATAGGATTTCTAAGAGAGGCCAAGGACACCCTTAGTTCTGTTACGACGAATCTCGCTTCCAAGGACATAAGTGGCCTCATCCATGTCTTTTATATCGAAACGAGAGGAAAGAAAATCTTTTGTTTCATATAATAGACTCAAATCATTAGTTGCAAGAAGAATATCGTTAACATATAAAACCAAAATTATGAACTTACTCTCACTAGTCTTAATGTAAATACTCTGATCAACAATGTTTTCAGTGAATCTAAAGTTCATTATTACCTGATTGAACTTCTTATACCACTGGCGGGAGGCCTGTTTAAGTTTATAAATTGACTTATTCAATTTGCAAACTAAATTATTCAAGTCATTTATACTGAAACCAGGAGGTTGTTACATGTATACCTCCTCATCCAAATCCCCATTCTGAAAGATAGTTTTCACATCCATCTGATGCAGCTCTAAATTAAAATGAGCTACAAGGGCCATTATTATTCTCAATGATTCCTTAGTTGAGACGGGAGAAAAAGTCTCATTATAATCAATGCCCTCTATCTGTGTGAAACTTTTTACAACAAGCCTAGCCTTATACCTCTTCACATGACCTTTAGAGTCTGTTTTGGTTTTATAAACCCATTTACAACCAACAAGTCTAACTCAATCAGGTTGAGGTACAAGACCCCACACTTGGTTCTTTGCCATAGAGTCAAGCTCTTCTTTCATGGCATTAATTCAATGTGTTGATCTTTCACTTTCAATGGATTCTGCAAATATGAAGAAATCTTCATCAATGTCTATGAAATCATTTGACTCTTATAAATACACCACATAGTCTGAATCGATAGTAGATTTCCTGATTCTGGTGGACTTCCATACAGGTGCTACAGGTAGTTCAAAATGAGCCTCTGTATCATGTTGTTGTTGTATATCCTCATCAACAACCGGATCTAGTTGGGATTGATATTCATTGCCTGAACTTTCTCTTACATTACTTGAAGGAACAATGATAGAGAAAATTGGGTCTTTATTCTTAGCAGGTGTGAAACCTGAATCCTGCATTTTCTCAAAATCAATATTTTGAGATGCATCTATCCCAACAGAACCATTTTTAAGAAATCTTGTTTTATCTGTTTCCATTATCTGTGGTGTATGAGATGGACAATAAAACCTAAAGCCTTTCGATTTTTTTGGATAATCAATGAGGAAACCACTAATTGTCATAGGATCAAAAGCTTTTATATGTGGGTTATACAATTTATCTTTTGTTGGACATCCTCATATGTGCATATATGACAAAGAAGGTTTTCTACCTGACCATAACTCTCATATGTGCATATATGACAAAGAAGGTTTTCTACTTGTCCATAACTCGTAAGAACTCTTTTGAACAACCTTCGTAGGAACCTTATTCAGAATATCCACTGTTGTCCTAAGAGCTTTACCCCACAAGGTCAAAGAAAGGTTTGAGTGATTCAACATCACTCGAACCATTTCTTTAAGCGTACGGTTTCTTATTTCAGCTACACCATTCTGGTAAGCACTAACAGGCATGGTATACTGAGGTACAATACATTTCTCTTTTAGAAATTGTGCTAATAGATCTTTCTTTTGTCTCATCTCAGTGAAACAACCATAATATTCGCCACCTCTATCAGACCTGACAACTTTAATAACTTCACCGGTTTGTTTCTCTACTTCTTTCTTGAAGTCCTTAAAAACCTGAAAGACCTCTGATTTTTCAGATAATAAGTAGAGATACATATACCATGAATAATCATCTATAAAGGTGACAAAATATTTTTCACCCGTATAATACAGTGAAAAATGGTCGCACACATCCGTATGCACTATTTCTAACTTTTCATTGTTGTGTTTGACATCTTTCTTATATGTGTTAGATTGCTTAGCCTTTATACAGTCAACGCATGGCTCTATATTTGTAAAATCAAGGGATCCGAAGATTCTCTCTTTCACGAGTCTTTGGACTCTCTCTTTCGAGATATGTCCTAACCTCTGATGCCAAAGCAAATAGGATTTATCATCCTTTAGGCTACATTTACTTGTCAATCATTGTGTTCTCAATAAAGTGAGATTCCCGAATTTAGAATTTGGTTCTTAATTGATACAAACCATCACACATATATGCAGAACCTATATTCATTAAATTTTTCATAATAATGAGTTCAGATTTTTCAAATTTAAAAGCAAAACCAAACTTGTCAAGTTTTGAAATTGAAATTAGGTTCCGACTATACAATGAAACATAAAATATATCGACAAATCCAATATAAATCTTGACTCCAACACAATTTTGCAGGTCCCAACGCTCTTGACATGCGAACACATCTTATTTCCTGAGAAGATGTTTTTTTCATGCTTCGTTGGTTCCCTTTTGTTCAAAAATACCTGCAAAAAGTTGGCAATGTGCATGATGGCACCAGAATCAATTCACCAACTATGTAATGGAACATGAATTAGATTGCACTCATGAGAAACAAATTACTTATTATCTTTATTTTCGAGTCACTTCTTGTAATTCAAACAGTCCACCTTCTTATGCCCCTTCTTTTTACAGAAGAAACATTTTATAGAAGGGCCTCTTAACTGGGATTTAGCTTTCGCCTAAGAGTTTGAACTCTTCTCAGTGACTCGCTTTTGATTCTTCCTTTTGAATGAACTTTTCTTTGGCCTCGACCTCTATTTATCCTTATGAGAGGCCATATGTAAACTTGGCACCCTCTCACCCTCCAGTCTCTCCTCTTCTTCAACACATTTGGCAGAGAGGTCATTAAAAGATCACTCATCATTATGTATGTTGTAGGAGATTTTAAAGGGTCCATACTTAGTAGGTAATGAGGTTAAGATCAGATGGACTAAGAAGGAGTCAGAAATGGCAAACTTCATGTCATTCAGTTGAGTCGCAATATTCCTTATTTCCAAAATGTGTTGTCGGATATGACTGACACCAACATATTTCATAGACACTAATTTGGACATGAGCATACTGGACATTGCCTTATTAGAAGTGATGAACTGAGCCTCAATGGCTCCTAAAAATTCCTTCACTGTCCCACAGTGAGGAATGGCACCTTGAATATTCTTAGCCACCCGAGATTGCAAAAGCAACAAGCTAAGTTTGTATGAGCGCTCTCACTTCTTAGAGGCAGCCTTCTGATCGACTATGCTCTACTCTATAAGAGCGGGTGGTTCGTCAATTCTAAGGACCAGATCTGAATCTATATAGCCCAAATTGAATAATACGATTTCTTTCCAATCAGAAAAATTCGATCCGTCTAAAATAGGGATATTACTAGAACCGTCGATAAGGAAGGAACCTGATAAAACAAGGAACAAAAACAGAAAGACAATACTATTAATGCTCAGACGAGACTGATGATGAAAAGGTAAAATTGAGACCCTTTATTTTCACCTTTTCTGAGACAAGCATAGTTGAGCCATTATCGTTCCACTTTGGTGAAAACGTCAATACTTATAGTTTCTCTGTCTCTTCAATTCTCAAAAAATTGACTTTAGTTAGTAAAACTAGTAGATCATGTAACCAGAGGCAATTCAGTATTGTACCTTTGGGTATGAACATGTTTCATGGGCTAGAATACACATCTACTATCACACCTTATGTAAATATGGAATGCAACGACCTACCTTTAGGTAGAATCGATGTTTCATAAATTCACACACAATCATAATAACGAATCTTAATACGGTCCAAAGAATCCTTAATTAACACAACTTAGATCATTTTGGTGATTACATAAATCAATCAATCAAGATCTTTTACCAAAAATTCTATTCGTATTATAGAGCACGCCCATGTACACATTTTAATGCATGTATATTCATGACATAATATAATTTCATGCTTCAACTAATATACATAAACTAATTGTCATGAATTTAGTTACAATTCATGCTCAAAACCATCATGCACAACTTAACCAACACAAAATACATGAATTAACATGCATAAGTCATGCATCATTTAAAATAAATACTTTATAAAGCATGAAAAATAATAAAAGCATGCTCATATAAGTAAAACCCAGGGTTCTCAAGTAGGAACCGATGTAAAAACACTCTGAACAGGTCTGAAACGACCCTGAATCGGTCATCTTGGGTTTGAACCGGTTCTAAACCTTATGAACAGATACTAAATATGAATAAAAGTTCATAAAACCCTATAAATGTATGTCAAAATCCTCAAATGTTCATAAATTCATGAGAACAAAGTCTTAGCATCTCAGAACCGGTGAAAATCTGGACGAAACTGGTCAAAAATGGCTCTGAACCAGTTTCGAAAAGGGCTGAATCAGATTCCTGATCCGGTTCAGTCCAAATAGTGTTTGGATCCTGCTTAACATGGATCTGACCCGGTTCAAATGGGATATGGGTCTGACCTGACCCTTACTTGATATGGGTCGGACCTGGTTGATTGCCGATATGATGCGTATTGGTGGATACACACTGATACTTATAATATTGCTAGAAACATATGTAAATCACATTCATAAGGTTACAACTACAAAAAAAAAGTGAAAAACCAATATTATCTACATTTTTAGAAAATATCCATAGATTTTTGAAAAACGGAAAATCAAGTGAAAAACCAATATTTTTTACATTTTTGGGTGAAAAGCATGCAAGTGCATAACATTCATAGATTTTTGTGCATAACATTCATAGATTTTTGTGCATAACGTTCATAGATTTTTGGAAAACGAAAAATCAAGTGAAAAGCAAGAGGTTGTGATCTAACCATTCGTCTATGGCGAATTATTGTGTAATAGCACACATCCTCGACTTAGAGTCTACCCTTCTACAAACGCATTCTAATCTTATAGTGGTATCAGAGCAAGACTGTTCCTCCTCGACGTAGGCATATTGCAGAGGATCAACAACCACCAAAACTGAAAAAAACATAAAGGAGGGATTTAGCTAATAAAGGTCAGTAAATTTACTATTTTTTTTAATAAACATTGAATAAATTGTTGTTTGTGTGAAAATTAGAAGGATTTTGGTATGGTACGTACCCGTTTTTTTGTGCCATGGAAAGTATCATCATTTTTTAAAATCTTCTCTGATGATTGAAGTCAGTGCATTCCCTAATATATATATATATATATATATATATATATATATATATATATATATATATATATATATATATATATATATATATATATATAAGGGTCACTGGAAGCCCGTTGGATACAATCAGTGTCTTTAAAAGCCTCTCAGATATAGTCAGGGTCGCCCGAAGCCCATTGAATACAGTTGGCATATAAGACCTCCAAAAAATAATATATAGCCAAAAAACCCATCGATTGATTCAGTGGTGCCCGATTGCTCGAAAAGGGGAACAAAACCCTAACATAAGGGAAATATGAGGAGATTAGAGAGACAGAGAGTAAGAGGGAAGCAATAGTTGGTGTTCGACGTGTTTGTGATAAACAAATAGTCGGTGAGTCAAGGGCGGCAAACTCTCTTGACAGAACCTCCAATGTTCCAGTGAGTCAACGAAAAGTCCCTCAAATATTTGATTTTCTTCTCTTCAAAAAAATAGTGGAGACGATGCAAAGGAGCACGAGTTGCAATGTGAGGCATTAATCTCCACTTTCCTGGTAACGAGCCACCGTCGAAGCCTCTTCACCGAAAAGGAGTTGTGGCACTCCCATTCTCCTTGTGAGCACAATTAAGGAAATCATCTTTAAATAAGTAAAAAACTGAAGAGAGGGTTCTTGACCATTTTTTCTCAAAAGAAATAAAAAGAAGAAGGCCAAGGATATGACCATAGCTGAGAATGAGATAAGGAGCCACCCACAACTCCTTTTATGTGAAGAAGATGGTTGAGGCAATTAAGGAAAACTACAATATGACTTCAAAAACTCATATCCAACTTCTCCTTGAGTAGTACAACTCATGCATGATGAAAAAGTCTACAATATAGTCGACTATGCTAGTTGCTTGTTGGCAATGGCCAAGGATATGACCACAACTAAAAATGAGATAAAAAAATACATATTTTTACTATCCTAAGTAGCATTCCTCCATCATAGAAAATGGTGTTAGTAGCTTTGATGCTAAATTAGAAAAGACTCAGCATAACTGAGCTCCCCTACAATTAACTCTTGAGCAAAGACATGAATAAAGATAAAAGGGGAGAAGTCATGAACACACAAGCCTCATTTTCAAAACCTTTACGTGGGTTCAACTCTAAGGGCCCATTTTTCAAGAAATTCAAGAAGAATTTCAACAAGTGTCATGTACAAAACAAGAATCTATGAGCTTTGATAAAGGGTTCATGCTTTTTTTTTTGTGAAAAACTTAGGCATTTCAAGGACTCTCCAAACAAATCAAAGAAAAAAATCCAAGAAAACATGTGCAGAAAAGCATGAAGTAACATGCACGGTGTCTAAGATATTGATCATAGATAGCCTCCTAGGATAGTGGATTGACTAAGGAATGGCGCGGCATATTTCAAAAACAAAAAAGGGATTTGTGAAATTGAAGGAGCTAAAGTCAGGTGACCACATGGTATATATAAAAAATAACACCTACAGTGATTTGGTCAGGATAGGGATCTATAAGCTTCAGTTAGATGATATCAATATATTATTAACAAATATACTTTATGTACTTTTCATGAAAAAATAATCTTTTATCTGTAGTAGACTTTGCTAAGAAGAACTTTGAAGTCTATTTTTGTGGCAATAAGGTCACATTTGGAAAACATAAAAAAGTGAAGTTGGATCACTATAATGTAGACCATAATATCTTTCGCTATAATGTAACTCCTTCAAAGATTAATGCAATAACTATTTCTGGTTATATTAATTGTGTAATGGTTGTAGATGCATACTTATGGCATTTAAGGTTAGGGCATATAAACATAAATAAAATAAAAAAATAGTTAGCATGGGGTTACTATCTTTACTCAAAAATGTAGATTTTGAAAAATGTGAACCATGAATATCTAAATAAATGACTAAGAAACTTTTTCTAATGGTAATGGGGTATTTAAATAGCTTGTTGTGGTACATACTGATATATATGGGCCCCTAACTGTAGAAACACATAAAAGAAAATCATACTTTATCGCATTCATATATGACTATTCTAGGTATGATTATATGTATCTAATTTCTAGAAAATCTGAAACTCTAAAAAGGTTTAAGACATATAAACATGAAATTAAAGGGTTATTAGGAAGAAATATTTAAGTTATTAGATCTGATAGAGGTGGTGAATACAACTATGGTGAGTTTAAGTCCTATTGCAAAGATAATAATATAACTCCTCGTATAATTATGCATTTTACACTATAATAAAATAGTGAAACAGAGAGAAAGAATAGAACTCTAATATATATGATAAGATCCATGTTGGTACATGCAAACCTTTCTGATTAAATTTTGGGTGAAGTCATAAGCATTGTCATGTATATTCTCAATAGTGTTTCTTCTAAGGCTATAAAACTTACACCTTATGAATCGTAGACTAATAAAAAATCAGACTTAAGTCATCCACAAAAATGAGAGTCACCTACACATTCCTAGTTAGATGAGAGAAAAATTGGATAATAAGACTATCATGTGCATCTTTATGGGGTGCCCAAAAAAATCAAAGAGTTATAGATTATACAATTCTGAAAAGAGCTTCATATATAGGAAACAAGATAATAGAATTCCTAAAAAGTAAATAAGGTGGCTTTGATCCTGAGGATGATGATGTCTCTTTTGATGTCATAAATGATTCAGGGGTACCTAATCAAAAATTTGAGCATATTAATCCAATTGTAAATGACCAACAATCTTCATAACCTAAAATTAGGCAGAAAAGATTAACATCTTATCTCTCTTATCTTAATAATTATTACCTTTTCTTGAGTAAAGAATTATATTATTTTATGGATTTTGATGAAACTCTTGATAATCTAAATTTTAATGATGCAATTGCCTCTAATTAATTTTAACATTGGATGAAGACAATGAAAGATAAGTTAGATTTCATAGAAATGAATGGAGTTTGAAAACTAACTACTTTGCTTGAAGCTTTCAAGGCAATTGGTAGTAAGTGGCTTCTCAAAAAGAAACTCAAGGCTAATGTAACTATTAATTAGTTCAAGGCGGAATTAATTGTGAAAGGCTATTTTCAACGTGAGGGTATAGATTATGAAAAAACCTATTTTTCTATAGCAAAATTGATCTTTATTCGCTTTATTTTGACACTAGTGGTTTATTTTAATATTGACATATATCAAATGGATGTGAAAATAACTTTTTTGAATTAGCAAACCATATTTATACAATAATTAAAGGTCGAGAGAATAAAGTATACAAGTTGAATAAATCCTTGCATGGGCTTCAGCAGTGATACTTGACATTTCATAAGGCCATAACTAAGTTGGGTTATAAGATAAGTAATTTAGACCACTACGTATATTTTAAGAAAAGTAAAAGTTTACTATTTTGTTTCTTTATGTTGATGATATATTAATTTCAGAAAAATAAAATAGATATAATAACTGAAACTAAGTCTTGGTTATGCTCTCAAATTAAAATAAATGATATGGGTGAAGCTTCATATATCCTTGAAATTAAAATACAAAGAGATAAAAATTTAAATTTGTTATTTCTAAGTCAAGAGAAATATATTGATCATAATTTAAAGAAATTTAAAATCAAAAGTAACAAGGCGAAGGGTACTCATGTGAATAAAGGCTTAAAACTAAAGCAAAAATGATTTTTCAAAGGATGGACAAAAAATGTTAAATATTTCTTATGCTCAGATAATTGAAAGTCTGATGTATGTTATGCTTTGCACTAGATGTGATATAAGTTTTACTGTGAGTTTAGTAAGTAGATATCAAAGCAATCTTGAGCTCTCTTATTGGGAAGCATTGAAAAGAATCTTTCGGTATCTAAAGAAAACTAAGAAACTCAATCTATGCTATCAAGCAGATAAGCTAAAGCTTATGAGTTATTTTGATGCAATTTTCGTTGGTGATAGAGATGAAACAAAATTTACCTCTGAGTATGTACTTATGTTAGAAGGTGGCACAATTACATGGTCATGCAATAACCAAGGGTATGTAACACAACATACCCAAGAAGCTGAATATAACATGATGACCACTTTGACGTTTGGATTAATCACTTCCCAAATGATTTGAAATTGAATATTTCAAGAGATCGAGTTCAAATTTATTGTGATAACAAAACTGCTATATATTTGATTCATCCAGGTGTAGGTAGTTCTAAGAGTAAGTATATATTTGATTCATCCAGGTGTAGGTAGTTCTAAGAGTAAGTATATTGAAGTCAAATATGTACATAATCTGGTTATGCAGAGTTATGTTCCTTCAAGTGGCATGGTAGCAAATCCATTGACCAAAGCAGTCACTAGAAAGTTTTTACTAAATATGTGAGTTAGATGAGACTCGAGTATGTCTAAGTGGTGAGTGTATAAGTTCATATAGATTTTGTAAATAAAATACTAATCAAAATTGTGTGACAATGCTAAGTCCTAATTGTGAACAAGCTTGGCAGCAGAGGATGTCACTTATGGCCAAGTAGGAGAGGTAAGGACGTGTGGCTATAAGACAACCATTGGGAGGGCTACCCCCATCGGTTGGACCCTCCCAACAGCTAGGCCATGTAGACACATGATAGTTAATCTATTAAACAGTTAAATGAAATATAAACACAAGATAATTAAAATACAATAACATATGATTACATAGTTTAATTCAGGGGTTATGAACCATGGGTGGAAGGGATACTTCTCAAGTAGACATGTCTCATTACAGCTCCCTTTCAAGATTATAAGAAGGACCCTAAGGGCTATAATTGAGAAGCATGAAAGTGCATACGTTAATAGATTTATAAAAAAAATAAGAAATCAATTGAAAGGCAAGAGGTTGTGATCTAACCATTCGCATTCCCATGACTCAGGGTCTGCCCTTCAGCAAATGCATTCCAATCTTATAATATCTTTACTTGGTTTTACACCAAGGAAAAACTACTTGACTGCTTTCAATAATGAACACTGGGACTAGAGGACTCCACGCGTGATTGTTAGATTCGGGAAATTCACAATAAACATCTATGTGATTTCTGCACTCCCTTGGCATTTAAATGACTCAGTTTTTCAATTATGAGGGATTAGATTTTGGATTGAATCACAAATCGGATAAAGATCCATGGGTCTATCCTCAATATCCAAAAAAAAAAAAAAAGATTCGACGTCTGAATTGTCATAGATCTACTTTGAACCACATAATAATCTAATCCTAATCCAAATGCCCCCCCCCAACTAAATTAATGTGACGAGCTATTTTGTGTTTGTCACCATCAAACTCTTGATTATACTCAGCTAATCCAGCAATAAATGTTTGAATTTGGGTGCATCAGTATTTATGTTGGAAACTGATGATTTCCTAAATAAAAAATAATTGATTTATGTGCAAGACCTTATGAAAAAAATCCTAGTCTCAAACTAAAAATATTTAAGGGTAAGCCCATGAGTTATAGGCTGTTGGTTTTTTCAGTGTAGATATATATATAAAAAAAAATAGATTGGTACTTTACCTTATTTTTAAATATCAAAAAAACAGATTGATACTTTACCTTATTTTTTTTCAATTATGTTTTTTGAATATTCAAGAGAAAACCCCATTACTCACTGAGTTTTTTGGTCATGAAATTTTAGGTCTGTGGGCCACACCTGAGAAATAGGTCAAGCTTTCACGTGGTAGCAAAGGACATGCAGCCGTGGGTTTCAAACTTATGACGTCCTGTCAACTTGGTGACATCGAGTGACCCCACTAGACTAGAGCCCTAATGGGCTAACTTTTTCAATTATGTTATTTACATTAGTGACTAGTGACCAACTTGGGAATCTGGTAATCAAACAGACAGGGGGAATACATGAATTGTTACAAAAAAGTAATTTTGCTGAATAAATGGTCACAATATTGCAGAAAAGTGGAAATAATGATTACACAACCATGCAATTAAAAACCAACTTTGTTATCTTGAAAGTAATATTAAAAATATATATATATTTTTCCATAAAAAAGGCAGAAAAAATTGAGAAAAGAAAGTGTCTTGTCTGCTAATGACATGGGGGAGGTATAATTGATGTGAAGCCTTCACGCCACAAAAAGTTCCTATAAAGTGCATAGGTTGGCCATGGACGGTATGAAGTGATGATGGCAGATCCAATTCTTTTTATCAATTATGGTAACTGAATTATTTCAGCTGTTTTGTTTGTCCCCGAAGCTGGAAGTACACGTTACAGAAGGGTTGAGGCTTTGCACTACGTGGATTTGTATTGACTGATCCAATTCATAAGTCAATAAAATCTCCCTCACATGCCAAGTCTTTTTTCTGTTATTAGAACAACCCAAAGTCCTACCTGAACCCTTTTACACAATGATACCCAAGAGACCCGCTTCAAAAAAAATGCCTTATTTTTACTCAGAACAATAAACAGTGCTGCCCACAAGGACTCCCTCATTTGGTAGGAGAGACTTGTGAATGTCACTAAGTTGACTACGTGTTTGATGTAGGATCGGAGCAGAAGACCTGTGTTCATAAAAGAACAGTTTGATTTTGTTTTGGATCTTTGTGCTTAGATATTGAATCAATATGTCTGATCCATATTGTTAGGATACACTTTATTTTTTTTGGGAAGTTATCTGAATATGTTAATTAATTTGATTTTAATTAAAAAACTCTCATCTATAAAAGGATGAAAGATCTAGAAGGTTATTCGGAGTGGAATGAGATAAATCAATTACCCATTTTCTTTATTCTCTTGTTTTTCTCTATTTCCTGTATTTTCCTTTAGTTTCTTGCTTTTCTCAATTTTTTTTTTACGAAGAAGTAGGGTAACATAGTTTTCTCATAAATAGAGCCCTCCTAATTTACATCAATTGGTATCAAAACAAAAGATGGTCGCATCGATTCTAATTGAGGGACGATCCTAGTAGAATTCAAGCATGCTAATTGAAAAACCTGAGGAGTGGCATACATGACTTACAACTCCTCAACAATCTATTCAGATCAACATCTTTACAACAACAATAGTTTAATACGTCACTTGCAGCCATCGACTATCATTGGGATTCAGCCTATTGCCTCAATGAGCAACCAAAACAGACCTTCTATGGAACACGCAGGAGCACCACCGGCATACAGTCCTTCGATCCTTATGGTGCTTACTTTCGTCAAGGAGCAAACATGGTGGATTTACTTCCAATATCAGCCAACTAGTGGCTTGTCCAGATCCATGGCACCTTCGATAGCAAATTGCCGATCTT
Source organism: Nuphar pumila (assembly GCF_984573655.1). Classification (NCBI taxonomy): domain Eukaryota; kingdom Viridiplantae; phylum Streptophyta; class Magnoliopsida; order Nymphaeales; family Nymphaeaceae; genus Nuphar; species Nuphar pumila. The sequence continues at coordinate 28,433,790 of NC_143262.1, read as the reverse complement.
TGCTTGGTTGGGTGTAACTTTGGCCACCATCATAGCCAACTACAGCATTCGATGGTGCGACAACCTACACCATCGACCCCTCTTCACAACCAGCGATTTTGGTCGACAAAGGGATTGTTGCCTCCTGGGCCCTGGAGACCTTCCGTCAGAGAGGTCACCACCACCCGATTGGGTCCTTCTTCCGTGCCCCTTCAACTCAGGCAGGCGAGCTCCAAACCCCACCACCATCTTCCTTTCCTCCACCAAAACCACCCGACCGATGACACTTCTGGGGTGTCGACTGGGAGGTGATGCGTCTGCACTTCATTCGGACCACCGCAAACTCCATCAGCCGTCACCACACCCTGCTTCGGATCAGAGCATCCCTTCCTTGTTGCGTCGGATTCGAATTCGCCACGTTGGGGTCACTGTCAACCATAGCGCGTGCCACTACTGCGGTACTTAACCGCGCTTGACAGCCGAAGCGCATCTTTCGGAGTACCCCCACACACATGGAGCAGCAGTGGAAGGCCAACTGGCCCTGCACCTTCAGCGCACTCCAAAGGCCCACAATCGTCGCCCATGTAGGCCGCGTCGCACCCCGCGTAAGTTGTGTACAGCGCAGTAGCAGTTACACTATCGCGCACGCACAACAAAAGTGCCACACGCGCTGGCCGCATGCGGCAACGGTTGTTGCACTGCATGCGCGAGCCTCGCACGACAACGGTTGTCGTGTTGCACGTGCGAGCCATGCACGACAATGGTTACGCCGCTGCATGCACGAGCCTCGCGCAACAACAATGCACGTTTGAAATTCAAATATGCCGCAGCGCGTGATGGTCGTTTGGAGTTGATTTGCACTTTCTATTTGTTGGCGTACAGATGCCCATCCGGTGCCAATGGTTTTGGTGGACTGCGGCATTGCCCAAGCAAACCTGCGCCCGTAGTACCTGCACCAGCAACACCTGCGCCCGCAGCACCAGTGCGCCCTATGCGTCACACGCACTGCTGCCCTACACTCGCACCCTCTGTGCTGTCTCCTGCACCGCTCGCCTACGCACTGCCGCACCGCTCCGGTGCACTGCACACGTCGAGTGTTCTACTGCCATCTCGGCTGCACCGCAACTGCAACCCGCACCCTTTGCAGTCGTTGCACCGCACCTGCATCATTGTGTTGCGCTCTGCACTCTGTGCATCGCAGTGACTGCTACCAACAGTACTCCCACAGTTGCAACCTCCCTTCACCCCATTGGCTCTAGGTAAACTCGTCCACATCCTTTGAGTGGCACTTGCGTGTGCAAGGGGTGGCTCTTGTGAGCTTGTAATCTGGGCCTACGCGCCTGCGTATCAAACTTGTACTCCTAGCTCCGGCTAGACGAAGCCAGTTGAACAAACCTTTTTCTCTTCTTGCGTGAGCTTTTTTTTATGTGTTGTGGTTTGGCCGTTGCACACACTCACGCTGGCACCGACTACTCGAGCCCAACATCACGAGTTGCGAGACTTGATCAACATTGAGCTTGAATATCATTTTGCTGCCCGACAAAATAAATTTTTCCCGAAACCCAGACATAGACCATCAGATCCTAGGAATAGCGCCACACCAGTTGGTATCAAAGCAATGGATGGTCTAGAGGTTCTCCATGAGAGTGAACGGGTCTCTGCGAACCTGTTTGGTGCTTCTCAAGTAGACGTAATGGGTCATTTGGTTCGTTCGAATAAAAAAGTGAATGACTTCATCGGTCGGCTTGAAGATTTAATTGACAACCTTTCCACGAGCTTAAATGGGCGACAAACTCGTGAGAGAGAGAGTCATCCCAACATCGACAAGTTCCTTATATGTGATCCCCTATGCATGAATATGATGATGAATCAGTGAGAAGTCAATCACCATGGGAACACACATGGAAAGATAGACAAGACACCTATAGGTGCAAGATTAAGGTAGATTTGCCTACCTTTGATGGACAGAATGGTAGAGATTGGCTCTACAAAGCCAATCATTATTTTTTATGCGCCAACACTCCATGGAATGCTCGTGTCGATGAGGCCATTTAGAAAATGGAAGGAAGTGCTCTACTTTGGTTCCATTGGGAGGAGCTTACGCATGGGCGTCCCACTTGAGATCAACTGCAAAATGCTATCATGGAGAGGTTTGGTCTGTCTTCTTTGGTTAATCATGATGCTTCTCTAAAGCAACTAAGAGAGAAGGGAACCTTAGAAGAATACCAAGCCGAATTCGAGGATGTTTGCTCCTTGGTGCCTCATGCGGATCCTCACACTTTGTTTGGATCTTATGTTGGGGGACTTAAGGACGAACTCTGTTTGGAGGTTTTGGCCTCAGGTGCTCGTTCCACAACCGAGGCATATCAGGTAGCCAAGGTGTACGAGGAAAGAAAAAAGTTGAAACTGTCAGCTCTAAGACCTAACAAAATGAAGGACGCTTCCAAAGGTCCTAAGAATGTCATGAAACCCGTAACCCACAAGCCCAAGATCGAACAAATCTCTCAAAAGGAGAGTGATGAGAGAAGGGAACGTTGAGAATGTTTTAAATGTGGAAAGCCATGGACTCAGGGACATAAATGTCAAAGCTTCCAGATTCTCCAAATCATTGACAATGAGGAGGAGGAACCATGTCCTCGGACTGGAGAATCACATAGTGACAACGAAGTGAGTAACCCGCTCAAGTATCATTCCTTGACAGGAGTTGCAGGACCCCAGTCTATGAGATTCAGAGCCCAACTTGAAGGTCAAGTAGTGGATGTGCTCGTTGACACAAGCGCAACACACAACTTCATCAAAGAAGAAGTCACCCATAGACTGGAAAATGAGGTCTCAGAACACACAAGCTTTGATGTGACCATGGGCAATGGTGTAAATTGTCATGCACTTTGGTAATACAAGACAGACACCTTTGCATACAAGGCAAAGAGTTTAGGGAACACTTGTTTTTACTCCCTATATTCGGGCCAGACATTGTCATGGAAATGAAATGGTTGAAGTCTCTAGGGACCATTACTCAATATTTCACCAAAATGGTTATGTTCTTCAGTGATGACCAAAGAAACTTTACTTCCAAGAGCGAGGGAACTTTGATAGATCCTGTGACAGGACCGATTAGGTCAAGAGTTCATACACTCACATCAGTTTCATGTGAGTGGGGGAAAGACGTGCTTGAAGCACAGGGAGATGATGAAGATACCCGAGAGTTGCTTGAAGAACTCCGCAAAGATCCAACATTCAAACCAAGGTATGAGTTAAAGGGAGATGTACTTTTCCATAAGGGTCGAGTAGTGATACCCCTTGGAAGTAATCTCATTCCAAGATTGCTCCACGAGTACCACGACTCTTTGGGAGCTGGACACATGGGGGTGTCCAAAACATACCAGAGGCTGAAGTGGTTGTTTTATTGGAAGGGACTAAAGAAGTCAGTCCAGGAATATATTCACAAATGTCAAGTGTGTCAGGAAAATAAATACGAGGCTATCAAAACATCCAGGCATTTAACACCTCTTCCAATACCCGAAGGTGTTTGGCAAGAAATAAGTATGGATTTTATTGAAGCCATGCCACCTTCCAACCATATGGCAGTCATCTATGTAGTAGTAGATCTACTCTCAAAGTATGCACACTTCATGTCACTTCCACAAAATTATATGATGACCCAAGTCATCCAGAGCTTCCAAGATCATGTAGGTAAATTGCATGGGTTGCCTAAATCCATAGTGTGCGATAGGGATTCCATATTCCTAAGTGCATTTTGGAAGGCTTACTTTGAGATGAGTGGAACAAAGATGAAGTATAGTTTTGCCTGCCATCCACAGACAGACGGCCAAACCAAAGTGGTGAATCACACAGTCAAAACATATCTGAGATATTTTGCGAGCTCTAAACCCAAAAGTTGGACCCTATACTTATTGTGGGCGGAGTATGCTTATAATATGAGTCATCACTCTGCCATTGAGATGACTCCTTTCGAGGCCCTACAAGGTTATTTCTCGCCTAAATTGATCACTTATGAACACGGGAGTAGTCCTATTTTTTAGATTGACCATGCCTTGAAATCACGTAATGAAATCCTATAAATCCTTAAGCGCAATATGACCTGTGTTCAAACAAGGATGAAGAATCAATTCAATAAGGGAAGAATGGACTAAGTTTTTCAGGTGAACGATTGGGTATGACTTAAGAAGACTTGGGCGCATAAACAACGTAGCATGCATTCACAAAAGCATTTCAAATTGGTGCCACGTTATTATGAGCCTTTTCAAATCAAAGCAAAAATCGGGAGAGCAGCCTATAGGTTAAGGTTGCCGAAAGGGTAAAAAATGCATCATGTATTCCATGTGTCGCAGCTAAAACCGCATGTTGAGGATCCACCCCAAGAAATTGTTTCACTAGAAGAAGGAGCACAACCAATCTGAATCATCAGTCGAATGGTGAGAAGGAAAGGTGGATGATTGGTCAATCGACTCAAAATTGAATAAGATATTGATGGAGAAACTTCCATTTCATGGATGGAAGAAGGAGAGTTTCAGAACAAACATCCAAAAATTTCCTTTGAGGACAAAGGATAGCGAAGGCATGGTGGATTGATGCATCTACACTTCATTTGGACCACTGCGGACTGCATTAGACGTCACCACACCCTCCTTCGGATCAAAGCAGCCCCTCCTTGTTGCATCGGATTCGAATTCGCCAGGCTGGGGTCATTGTCAACCCCAGCGCAGGACACTACCGCGGTCGTGCTTGACAGTCAGAGCACATCTTCTGAAGTATCCCACACACGTGCAGCGGCAGTGGAAGGCCAACTGGCCCTGCACCATCAACGCATGCCAAAGGCCCACAACTGTCGCCCACCTAGGCCATGTCGCGCCCCACGCCCACCTTCAGTTACACTATCGCGCATGCACACGCGGTGTGCAGCAAAAGTGCCATGCACGCTAGCCGCACGCGGCAGCGGTTACACCAATGTGCGTACTGGCCGTGTACGACAATGGTTGTCGTACTACATGCGCGAGCCTCATGCAACAATTGTTGCCATGTTGCACGTGTGAGCCACAAACGACAATGTTGTCCCGCATTGCGCATGCAAGCCACACACCACAACGGTTATGCTATTGTGCACGTGAGCCTCGCACAAAAATGATGCGTGTTTAAAATCAAAATGTGTCGTAACGCGTGATGGCTGCGTGCAACAACAGTTACACCACTGCACATGCAGGCCATGTGCGACCGAAGCAGGTTATATGTTCCCCCCCCCCCCTCGAACAGGGCAGTTAGCTACATCTCATGATTGGGGGTCCCAAAGAGCACCACGTATGTAAGCATGTGCGTCTCGTATCCCCATGTTTGTCAGCATTAATTAGCTTTGGAGTTTGATGCGATTGCAAAGACTTAAGTACCCTCTCCTCCATTGGTGCAAAAAAAAATGACGGTTCTTGAAAAGGAGTGGTTGTAAAGACTTAAGTGCCCCGAAGATGATTATTTAAGACCCAGTCTCTGCACTGGAGGATTATCCGAAAAAGAAATCTCCCCTGGAGGAGGCCATGAACATCAACCCTCTTACTCTCTCTCTCTCCCTTCTATTTCTGCTTCTGTGCACATCCATTAGAAGATCATACATTGCTCCATCAAGCACCGACTGACCTGCACATTGACTGTTGTGGAGTCTGATTCAAAGTTTTTACCCTTACAGAAGGAGGGTTTGGGGGCTCATCCCAGCGTGGGTAGCATCATTCAACTCTCACTCTCTCTCTCTCTCCCTTCTATTTTTGCTTTTGTGCACATCCATTAGAAGATCATACATTGCACCATCAAGCACCGACTGACCTGCACATTTACTGTTGTGGAGCCTGATTCAGAGTTTTTACCCTTACAGGAGGAGGGTCTGGGAGCTCCTCTCAGCGTGGGTAGCATCATTCAACTTGAAGAGTTGTGGAGTCTGATTTAGAGTTTTTACCCTTACAGAAAGGGGGGTCTGAGAGCTTCTCCCAGTGTGGGTAGCATCATTCAACTTGAAGAGTTATGGAGTCTGATTCAGAGCTTTTACCCTTACAGAAGGGGGGTCTGAGGGCTCCTACCAGTGTGTTCATGGCCTTTTGCCCTTACAAAAGGGGGGTCCGGGGGCTCATCAACCCTCTCTCGCTCTCTCTCCCTTCTATTTCTGCTTCTGTGCACATCCATCAGAGATCCTACATTACTCCATCAAGCACCGACTGGCCTGCACATTGACTGTTGTGGGTCCTTACTGATGAGATGCCTCTAAATTTATTCGACTCTGGGTCCTTACTGCACTTGAAGTTGAGTCGTTGTATTTTTTGTTATTCGGTGGGTGGTGAGGCCCTCCTCTACTCTCTCAAGACTCTTAGCTTGGGCAATCTTTCTTTTGATGATTGTGGTTGTAATGTATCGTTGAAGTTAAAATGGGGAATGAAATGACAATAGAAATCGCTGAAAATTTACAAAAATAAACTAGACTCAATAACAAAGACACCACTTTTTACGGATTTGGAATATGACCTCCGGTTAGGGAGATATGGCCCTGACAAGTTGGTCCTAATTCGGGTAGCGATTTACAGCGATTTGCTTACTGAATAACACTACAAATCGCTATAGCGATTTGCGGAAAACACTACAAATCGCTATAGCGATTTGCGGAAGAATTTACAGATCCGGTACCGAGATCTCATGTTCGGGGGTTCCAAACCGCGCCACGTATAAGATGCAGACCGGCATGTATCCCCATGTGGGTCGCCATCATATTGCATCGTAATTTGGTGCCGCAGCAAAGACTTAAGTAACCTTTACCGCCATTCGCTTCATCTTCCTCGGACGGACATAAATGCCCTCCTTCTAGAAAACTGAATCGTCGGTTTATGAAAATGACAAAACTGCCCTCCATCGATATCGCGGGAAAACGTTCCGCAGAGTTTGCGTATGTAGCAAGCGTTATGTTGTATGATACCAATAGTTCAAAAAATCCTTTCTCGCTCTAAGCACTCTACCAGAGATTCTTTGCTTTCATCTCGAGTTGCCGGAGCATCCTTTCCTTTTTACCAGAGCATATGTTTCCGTCTTACGCGCAGTCGCAGCATCGTTGCCACCTTCTGTTGCGTATTAGTTGTTACTGTTGCTTACTTTACAGTTGGAATATCCAAATTCTCATCGTTTCGGTGAGTTTCGTGTAAGTTTTCTTTCTTCAATCTGAAGATTGGTTCTTATACAAGGATTTGTATTATGAACCCAAATATTCCGACGATTTCTAATGATGATGATCGTGTATTGTGTTGTGCAGGTTAGCAATGTCTGCGCCTCATCAGATTAGAGATACCCCGTCGTTCTATGGGTTGTCTATTAGAGAAGTGATCCGCCAGTCCCATCTATCTAAAGTTTTTGAAAGATACCAAAATATACTTAAGTTTGAGAACGATGAAGACAGGGAAAAAGCCTTGGAAACGTATTATGCAGAGGATTATCCATCAGATATCGAGGCTGTGGACCAAAGGAAGAACTCTGAAGAACGAAAGATGCAGAACAAGGATGACGAAGAGAAGGCAAAGACCAGAAATATTGATGAGAATATAAATAAAGGCGGAGGATTAACGCACAACAGATGGAAAAGAGGAAGAAGAAGGCGGAGGAGTGGGAAAGGGATGTTAGCAATATGCTGGCGGAGGCTCATAGGAGAAACTTGGAGAGTAGAGCAATGCGACACAAGGCAAGGCTACTGAAGGAGGCGGAGGAGAGGCGAAGGCAAATGAATAAGGAGGAGGAAGAGAAGGAACAGAATATTCCTCAGTTTGAGGAAGAAAATGAAAGGCGAAGGAGGGAGTTGGAGTTCGAGGAAGCTAAGGAAATGCAAAGGCAGCAGAAGGAGAATGAGGAAAAGAAGGAAAGGCAACGGAAGGAGAAGGAGGAGGAGGTAGAGAAGGAAAGAGAAAGGAAGAAGCAGGAGGAAGAATTGCAGGAAAGAAGGAAACAACTGCAAGAGAAAGAAAGGCGACGAAAGGAGAAGGAAGAAGAAAAGGAAAGGGAAAGGAAGAAGCAGGTGGAAGAACTGTGGCAAAGAAGGAAACAAGAAATCGAAGAGAAAGAAAGGCGGCTGAAGGAGAAGGAGGAGGAAGAAAAGGAAAGGGAAAGGAAGAAGCAGGAGGAAGAGGCGAAAAGGGAGAGACAAAGGAAGCAGAAGGAGGAGGAGATAAAGGAGAGAGAAAGGAAGGAGAAGGAGGAGGATGCGAAAAAGGAGAGAGAAAGGATGCAGGAGGAGAAAAGGGAGAGAGAAAGGAAGGAGAAGGAGGAGGAGAAAAGGCAGAGAGAAAGGAAGCAGAAGGAGGAGGAAGAGAAAAGGGAGAGAGAAAGGAAGGAGAAGGAAGAGGAGGAGAAAAGGGAGAGAGAAAGGAAGGAGAAGGAGGAGGAGAAACGCGAGAGAGAAAGGAATCAGAAGGAGCAGGCGGAAAAGGAGAGAGAAAGGAAGCAGAAGGAGGAGGAGGAGAATAGGGACAAAGAAAGGAAGCAGAAGGAGGATGAGAAAAGGAAGGCGAGAGAAAGGCATGCGACGGTGGAGCCGGTAGAGATGGAGATTGAAAGGCAGTGGACCCACCAGAAAGTCCCAGGTTGGAGAGAGAATAGCAGAAAATAGCGACCAAGGTAAATATATTTGTCCTGTCTGCGAAGATTCAATAATATGTTTAGCGATTTTGGTATAGTGATTACTGTGTTAGGTATTGATATTTATAGCGATTACTGCGATAGTATGTCTACAACAGATATTATTTATAGCGGTTAGTAGAATAGTATTTATAAGTACAAATGGAAGTAATTTATAATTTGTAGGAATAATATGTTATTTTGTGTTACAGGGAGGTCACAGGAGAAGTAGAGCATCAGGTGAAAAGCTCGAAGGTCGCTGTCAATGGCCTGTAGTTCTGTCTTGGTATGGTCAACTGAGTGCATATCAGAAGAACCGACTACGAAATATGCACTTCGGTGGCCTTTTGGACCAACAATATTTTAAAACTTGCTGGAATACCATGACTCACCTGGTAAATAAGTGGAATGATAAGACTAACACATTCCAGTTTGATTCTTTTGAGATCACCATGACTCTAGAAGATGTGGCGAGAATCACTGGCCTTAAGTGCGATGGCAGTGCTGTCCTATTACGACATTCAAACTATAACGCAAGGGAAAACTGCACTGCCCTTCTAGGAATGTCGATGGACGAATGGAGTCAATGTATTTCTGGTGGAAGCAATTCCACATCAATGAAGGTCTCAATTTTTCGTAATAAATGGGAAGGTCACTCCGCTACTTGTGCATCTGAAACAGCTGACCAAGAGTTGCGCGACTTCCTTCTATATTTTTTTGCTCTTACATTATTTTCCGATTGTTCTGGTTTGAGAATAAGTTCCATGTAGCTGCAGTACCTGGCAGACTTAGACGAAGTCGACAACTATGCCTGGGGTGCCGCTATGCTCGCACACCTGTACAGTCAACTCCACCGTGCGAGTAATGGTACAAAAATAGTTGGCGGATTTTAGCCATTTGTTCAGGTATTTGTTGATTACATACTTAGTATTTGTAGACAAATCTCATTGCAGTCTGTGGCGTTGCTAATAATATTTTTTTTGTTAGGCCTGGGCGTTGGAACATATTATCCCATTGCGTCCACGGTGTGGCCCTCCGATTTGTGGTTTTCCAAAGATCGGTCGCTGGGCCAGAATAAACGTCGCAGTTTATAATGCTAAGTCCATTTTAGATGGGCTGCAATTAAACGAGGTAAACGTTCTAAAATTGTTTACAATCGCATCAGCATTTACCATTGAGTATTATAAATCGTTGTAATGTTCAGCATTCTTAAGTATACATCGCTGCAGGATTGTCTTCCGTAGTGCATATCGTTGTTGCCATATCATGCGTAAATAAATTTTAATATATTTGTCATTCGTTATAAAAAAGAATTACCAATGTACAGGTTTTGTGGAGACCTTATGGAGATGGGGGCGATGATGAAGACGTTGTTGCGGAGGCTGCCAGATTGTCTGACCGTGATTTGTGGCTATTCTGCAATTTTGAAGCCGAGTTGCAGCAAGGTAGTCGAGTTCTCCTACAATCTGGCTTGGGGCAGTCTATCCCAAATAAGCCTTTGGAGGTGAGAAGGAAGATGAATATTGGTGGGGGCAGGCACGTGAATTGGAGCGATCGCTACAAGGATGAATTATTAAATTGGAACTCAGGTGGTTTCCCTGCAGTATCGTATGATCATGAAAGACGACAATTTGATCCCTTATATTTCGAAAGCTATTGGGAACCAATGCGGCAAAATCGAAAGATTGAGAAAATTGTCAACCCATGCCTCCCAACTGTCCCTTCTCATGTTGTAGCCCAGCCTCTACAACCAAAACGTCGTCTCGCTCTGGTTAATACGACTAGTCCCTCAGTAACAAATCACGAGGAAGACCGAACACTTGCTCCAAAAGAGAAGACTGTCTCTGCCGCAAGGTTCGAACTTATTGAGAGGGAGAATAAGAAATTAAGGACAGAAGTAAGCACTATGGGCATTCAATTGAATGTAGTGGTGGACATGATGACCAGTCTTCTTAGGCAAGGTTTCGCAATGAAGAGGCCACCCAGGATAGACAGTCCACCAATAAAAAGTGAGAGACAAGTCTATGAAATTTCATCAGATTCGTCCAGTGACTCGGAATAAATCCTAGATTTTTATTTTTATCACGCTATATATTTGTTGTAATTGTATAATGAGTTGCGGTAACGTGAAATTCTTTTACTGTTTAATTCTTTATCATTACATCTTTCCGACTTTGGGTCTCGGTAATAAATAAACTTTAAACGAAAATAGATGTTTCTTCAGAAATCGTGGCATTGCCTAACCTCTTTGGCATCGCTAAGATATATCATTTCTGTTTAGCAATCGCTGTATTTGTCTTCGCCTCGAAAGAATATCGCACAAAGTATTGGCAATCTAAGCCATGAACAATAATTTAACGAGTTCTGACGGCACAAAGGTTTGTATCCATATACGATAATCGTGAAAAGGTATTTGTGTTAAATAATCAATAGATAAGGAAAGGATTTGTTGCCATCGCTGGATACTTCGTGCTTTGAGTCGGAGAGCATCGCTGCATAGTGATTTGTGGGTATTGTTTGAATGTCAAATCACACATGGAAAACGTATTTTTGAATATTTAAAACTTAATGAGCGGCATGGAAAGACGTATTTTTGAATACTTCGAATGCAAGCATTTAATTTGGCGGCGGTTATCAAAAAAAGGCGGCATGCGAAAAGCCGTATTTATATTTTTTTTAAACGCAATCAATTAATTAGCGGGCTGTTTTCAAAAAATGGCTGCACGTTAAAGGACTTTACCTTTGTAGGTGAGGACGGCGTTTCAGTGTCTGCGTTGCAAAGGTGCCATCGATATCTCCGTCCAGGCATGGCGCCGAAGAAGGGGACAATCGGAGCAGTACGACCAGCCATGGCGGCCAAGAAGAGGACGAGTGGAGCAATACGACCCGGCACGACGCCAAAGACGATGGGAGCACTACGACCGGGCACGGCGGCAACGGAGAGGACGATGGTAGCAAAACGACCAGGCACGACGCCAGAGGAGTGGACGAGGGGAGAAAAACGACCAGGCACGGAGCAAACGGATAGGAGGATGGGAGCTAAACGACCAGCCACAGCGCCAATGGAGTGGACGATGGGAGCAAAACGGCCACGCACGGCCCTGAACAAGAAGACAACCACATCCACAGTACCAGGACTAGCGCTTAAGAGGTATATTTTTTGAAACGCCTGAGCGGTTTAGTGAACATTTGCCTTTTCATGTTGTATTTGGACTAGTGTTGTTTACTGTAGACAATAATTTCAATGTCCAATCCTGAATACCACGCTCATGGTGCACTCAGTGCAACATCCACAGTCTCGGTTGGGCGGCAACGCCCTGACGAGTTCGTAGATGACATCGAGCAGATGCAAGATGAATTTGCAGATGGGAACACTATCAGTAATTTTGTAAGTATTTGTCCACTATCAATTTCTAGGTCATCGGTTTGCATGTTCTGAAGTTCGTAAATTTGTGCTACCAGACAATGTATGATTTTGTCAATTATATTCAGAGCAACCCAACGAGCAATACAGTACGCATCATCAGCCCGTATTTCATGGTATGTCTGGGCCGCTGTTGTTCTGTTTGCTTTCATGACATACTCACGTTTCTTGGTGGTTAAACCTTGCTATTTCGTGCAATAGATGTACGTCCGGCGAAAGCCATACGACATAGGATTCGCAGATGCACTACCTTGTTGGAACAACGATGATGAGTGCGTAGACATTTCAAAATTTGGAAAGGTAAGTGAACAAACCTCTTATCCAAGGTTTATTCGTAACATCCCCATCACGATAAGTCTCTGGAACGAAAAATGATTTTATCGATTCACAGATTTTACTTCCTACACTCTGGCAACATCCAGACCATTGGGTCCTATACGAGATGAATTTTCAGGTAAAACAACTATGGTGCTACAACTCATTGGACTGCCACAGTGGCGTAGAACGCGATGCTATGCATTTGGTAAGCTTGTGCCCAAAGGTGAAGTAGCTATTCGAGGTGGACCGGACTGTAATATATTATCCCTTTTTCACAGGCGGGATTCCTTAACGGGCAAATGGGTGTCGACATTGGTGAGTGGATGTTGCTCTGTGCTGACGATGCTCCGTTACAAAGTAATGGGGTCGATTGTGGCATATTCGTAATGAAGCATATTGAAGCAATATACAATGGAGAAGAACCTTGTTTCCACGCTGTATGAGATTCGTATCCGATGTTATTGGGTATTCCTGTTATATATTGGTTTCACATTACCTGTTTTGTTGCATGAACATATGCCGGTAATACGCGACGAAATATGCGGAAAATTGATTGAGTTTAAAACGAACGGCAGACAGAATAGTATAAAGTGAAACCTATCGATTGCTCTGTCTGTACAACCTAACGAGCCCCTCCATCACCGTTCTCGCCGTCCTCCTCGACAGTAACCCAGTCGGTGCAGTCACGCTGAGGGTGGCCAGCAGGAGCTCCGCCAAGTCCTCTTCCTCTCCCTAGCGAGGTCTAAGCGGATTTGTCGTTCCGGTGACGGGTGTTCATCTCGTTCCGGTGACGGGTGTTCTATGAAAAGTAAGTTGTATTCAGAAATAGTTTTGTGTTGTATACGCATAACCAATGTTGGTAAAATTGTTCTTAAGCAATGAAGAATACTGTACGGCGAAAGATATTTCTAAATATCGCATTACGTGAACTTATCAATAAGAAAGGTTTGTTCTTAGAAATCGCTGTATTGATGAACCGACGGTAATGTACACCTAAGGCGATTTCTTGAGACGTACTTGTGGATTTATTTGAGACCCAAAGATTTGGTCCAATCGCATTGACTACGATTCAGAATAGCCCTCTGGCATGACATTGTTTTCATTAATGCGGAGTGCTTTTTTATTTAAGATTTGCTTTTGGTTTAATGAAACTGACGTATATACTCGAAAACTGACGGAGGGTGATAGGACATTTCATTAATATTTGAATGACACAACACACAGTTCCACTTTGCTTCGCGAATAAGGAACCGACATAATCGACAATTCCTGCATAAACGACTTATTCTTGAATCGAGTGCATAGGCGGCTTCGACGCAGTTGTCGTATCCGTCTATACCTTTTTCATAGGTCTGTAAGATCATAATTGAAGAAACCGTTGTTTAAAATTCAAGCAATTTTCAAATGCTGGCACAGGTTTTCATGGTCGTAGCAGTGTAGTTTGACGTTAGACCACCAAGCATATCGCTTTGTACTATTCGTAAAATACGAACGCGACATTAAAGCGATGTTTAAGCATACAACATTTTATAGCGATGTTGAATATTATCATTTCGAACATTAGAAGTCTTTGTTCATTGCACACATCGCAGTCTCACCCTGCGACTGTCAATCACGCGGGTTGAGCGCACATCTTTTATCAATTACAAGCCTTTTAGATCCTCGCCTCTGTCAGTTTCTCCTCCGAAATTAGAAAGGACGTCAACTTTTTGCATAGTTCTTCGCGGAATCCGGGTATATCAACCTGCAAAAACAGATTGTAAACTAGAAGCAATAGACATGCCCTTAATTCCCAATAACAGAGGCCAAAGAATGGCATACAACGTCGAAACAGGGTTCTGCACCATTGTATATCACTTCAATGTACTTCATTACAAATACGCCGCAATCAACGCCATTATCTTGTAAAGGAGCATGGTATGCCGTGCGATAGATCCACTCGCTGACATCGACTCCCAAAATGGCTATGAGGAAACCGATCTGAGAATAATGCGACCAAAAGTAAATTCATGACCCCAGTACACTACACGATACTCATATAGATGAAATCTTACGAGATGGGAAATGTCTAGCCGTAAACCACTGTCAACTTCCAACGAATTGTAACACCATAGTTGTTTTTCGCGTAAATCCATCACGTATAAGACCCAATGCTTTTCAGACTGCCAGAGTGTAGGAATCAATATCTGCAAATAGATCGAAAAAATGTTGTTATCACTGTCACGCTGTAATATTGCACTATAGGTTTGTTTGCTTACCTTTTCACTTGTCATAAGGTCTCTGCAGTGATTATCGTTAACCCAATAAGGTTTGCCATCTTGAAATCCACTGGAGTATGGCAAACGGCGTAATATAGTCTGCAAACCGAAAGAAACATTGCTAACACCAATGTTAACATACGAATCAATTGGACTAAATCAATAATGAAAAGCAACATAAAATACAACCGATATACCATGAAATATGGGCTGACGACGCTCACAGTCTGGCTTGATGCGTTGCTTTTAATATAATTTACAAAATCGGATATAGTCTGTTTGCAGCAAATATGGTGTTGTATTGATCATACGTACACATGGCTTACGTTTATAGACAACTACTACTAGTTTCATACTAACAAAATTACTGATCATGTTGCATTGTGCGAATTCACTGCGCATTCGGTTGATGTCCTCCAGAAGTGATTGACTAAGTTTTCGCCCAACTTCGTCGGTGGATGTTCGACTGAAATGAATGCGGACATTGCAACGACCGATATTTAAATTACATTATATAGTACACAAAAACAAATCGCAAAAAACGCATGAAAGAGACGGATTTTGCTAAACATGTAGACTATGTGTAGACAATATACCCATGATTCATCATTGTTGGTCGTGTAGTTGTCTTCGTCTGCCTCACCGACTACAATTTTCTATGTTCGAGGGCGGATCTCCAGGTTTATGAAGGAACCGTCGGTTTGGTTGTTGTTGGTTCATGAAGTAGAAGACAAACACACCTTCCAGTGCTTGTGCGACTATTTATGACCTAAAAGATGTACTGCTCAACCAACATGATCAATGAATACTGTACGACAACTCAAACATTTATGGGTATCCGTTGGAAAATACACATTGAGTAGCCTTTTATTTATAATATATGGATACAACTTTTCACAAGATAACAATAATGATTTCAAAAGGCAAGTGGAGGTGTCGGGAATGCGAAAGATTTGCTAGAGAAGAAGTTGACTGGAGGTGTATGGCGATTTGTGGTTATCGTTGAATAGTGATCTGTGGCATCGCAGCACAGTGATTGACAGTCCTACGCTGCGATATCACACATCGCAGCACACTTGAACAATCCTTCGCATCACGCTAAGATTGACAGTCCAACAATAATCAACAACGTTCTACGCTGCGATGCCACATATCGCTATTCAATGATAACCATAAATCGCCATACAGTGATGTCATCATTCACCTTCTTGCAGAAGCAAAAACCCGCTATCTATCGATTTGAACAAATTCAACCACGAACCGCAAGTCGTCAATGAAAAACGACTATAAACTCTCAAAAAATCCGGCATTGTGGAGATCGGGTCATGCAAAGAGGCATGACAACTAAGTTAATAGCCCACACGAGATTCCTGTGTCCCAAACCTATCTGTCGACTGCATCATAGCCTGTCATGAAAGAGAAAATATTAGACACTGAATTAAGTTTCACAAGAAATGCATACCTCCTCGCAACATCGATTACATACCAAAAGCCTTGTAAAACTGTAGCGATCGTTGCCGGAAATCTGGTCGGGAGGAATGTAGGTTTGAACGTTTGCCGGTACTTCTGCAAGGTATTGCTGCATGATGGACATTACACGAGTTAGCTATTTGACAAGCTTCACGCAATGGGAAGCAATATAATGTTTTACATACCTGTTCATTCGAAGGGCTTTGTTGTTTTTTATTATAGGTTGGTTGTTTCTTAGTCCTTTTCTTGCCAACCAATTCTAGTGCACCCTTTGCCCTCCGACGACTGCGATCAGAGGCAGGTTTTCTTTTGATACCCTGCGCTTCATGAATATGTCCATCATAATCAACAACGTTCACTACTGACTTGTTGAAGATAATGTTTACGCTTCGGCGCAACTTCTCGGGAGTGTCAAGCGAGACATGATTTTGACCTACGTTGTTCGATCCCATTATCTTCGGCTGGTATTCATTCGCTGCAACAGACTTAATGTGAATTAACTCCACGTTTTCAAGTAACTTCGTTGCAACTTTTCTCACACATGCATAGCCTTCTTCGCTTCTCGATGCCAAATCAGCAACATGCATTAATGACCTACACAGTTGTTGGTAACGGGAGGCTATGTGGCACTTCTCGTCAACACCAGATTTACTCGCATTATCCATAACGAGCATTTCAATCTTCGCGCGTCTCGTCCATCTTCGCATTACGTAAGACTCAGGTATTTCTTGTATCTTCTCTTGATTGAGTGCCTTTAATGCATGACAGCATAGGATACCTTTGAATTCATACATTTTGCACGAACATTCTACCCTTCCGTTGTCGACATTGTACGTGACATGCGCTTCTTGCCTTTCCTGATGCTTTTCGCCCTGACAAAAAATATGGTATTTGTGCATATTCTCGGTTTGCACCAGTTCTTCTATTTTGCAATTCATGACATGCAACACCTCTTTCTTGATCCATTCAAATACAGTTAGTGTATACAGAGCTGCAGGTCGCATCAATATTTTCATGCCAAAAGTTAGAGGTCATGTATTGAAGCATTTCATGTCTTGTTCAAGCTCATTCTGTCTTAGACCGTCTACAAATAATTCATATTGTTCCATGAAACGAAACATTGTTAAACATGAATACAGGGTTTTCGTCAGCGTGGCATGCATAGATTCGGCTCTTTGTGTGCTTATCATACCTGCACAAAAGTATTGTCTTCCATATGTCAATGCCCACTTCTCTTTTTCTGCATATAAATTTTGTAACCACAGACAGTCAGCAAGGTCGTATGTCTTAATCATTTTGTCCCAATCTGACTTAAAGGTGACCTCGTCTACGCTATGAAGTACACACCTTATAAAATGTTTGTCAAACCCGGTATTCTGATTAAATATGTGTCCTATGTTCTTTGCTGCATTTTGAAAGATATGCCATAAACACAGGCGATGATGTGCATCTGGCCACACATGAAGCACTGCAGCCGCAATTGCGTGATCACCATCTGTAAGTACAGTTTCAGGATGCTTTCCGTTCATTGCCTGTGTAAATACTCTGAACAACCACTCAAAGGTTTCCTTGGTCTGGTCATGCACAAAAGCACCGCCTAATATACAACTCTGTGCGTGATGGTTCACTCCCACAAACTGCGCAAATGACCACTGTTCAGTGTTAATCTTTACTGTAGTATCAAACACAAACACATCATTGAAGCATTCATAATCTAATCTAGACCTTGAATCTGACCAAAACATATTCACAGCATATCCATCTGCGTCCACTTGCATTGCACTAAAGAAACCATGTTCATTGCTTGATTTATTCTGTAAGTAACGAACCAAACAACATATTTCTCTGTTCTTCATGTTATCTGTCCTCTTCCTGCTCAAGTGGTTTCTAAGATCCAAAGGTGTGAATGACACATTTTCGCGACCACCATCTATGCGGGTAAACAAATTGTATGTCTTCCTTGGTGCAATGCCGGCGCTATCGGCTATTTCAGCCATTGCAGCATGCGCTACAGTTACTTTACGATGTGACCTTAGCATAGGAGTCATAAATGATGCAGATAAATCATGATTATGATCACTGATTAAAGTACGCACGACAAATTTCCCATTCGGATGTCTTCTCAAAACCAATCTTGCCTGACATCCACATCTTGATTCTGGCGTGCTCCTAGTTGGATTTCCCATTGATTTCTTCCAACCTTGCTTGGAACAGACATATGTCTTTCTAACCAAGACACCTTGTGCATTTTTTGACCAAGAAAACCTTCTCACACTGAAGCCAACTTTTAAGGCATAATCATTGTAAAATTTATATGCATCTTCTTCGTTATTAAAATGCATTCCTTCTACAGGAACATAGTCAAGTGCAATTCCATGTACATTCCCAGTTCCTACGGTTTTATTAAGTGTACTGACATCAAAATCAAGATCATTATTGAATTGCATTTCTTCTCCTGGAACATTGAAGTCAGGTGTACTTCCGTGTACATTCCCGGTGCATACACTTTTATTATGTGCGCTGTCATGGTAGTCTACCTCATCATTGAATTGCATTTCTTCCACTGGAACATTCAAGTCAATAGTGGGTCTAATGTCTGCACCCTTCTTTTCATGTGCATCGTTAGTGCAGATGTTCAATTCTTTAGTTGGGTCATAAGTATAGATATTCAATTCTCCAGATCTTTCTATTGATTGAGCTACATCGTCTTTATTACAACACGATGATAAGCTCAATAATGTTTTAAGCAATATATCAATTTGTGTTTGCAGCAACATGGCAAACAAGTCGATATTATCTCACAAAAACGAGAGTCTGTTACTAATACAGCGGTTTGAGATACAATGCATATGATGAGTGAATGTAGGATACCTGATGGGGTAGAGGCCCTTCCTAGCATCTGCAAACAAGCATTCCTGTCAACAGGTCCCAGCGTCTTACAAATATCGATAAGTTTCCAACCTTCGTAAGAACAAGATCTACCTGCAATAACCAAACAAAGCCTTAATGACACACAAGACGACATGCCTTCTTCATCGATAGCATGATGCTAGGAAGCTACTCACGCCGCCTTGATGGAACTGGTTGGAATGTTTGTGCATCATTGCTTTCTTCCTTAATGCCTAACAACAACGACAAATAAAAGAAGACAGTGGAATGTTTTGTAAGCAATATATCAATTTCCGTTAGCAAGCGGCATAGGTTTACTATGATTTAATCAGGATGCATATAAGAACGGATACCACTAGGGTTACGCAAGTCAAAGCAACGATTTAATGAATGAAAGTATCAAAGCAAGTGCGGTTTGATGTTTGCTTATGCTGAGCATCGGCGTGTCGCTTACCATGCCAATAAAATAAACATGTCGTACATGTGTGTTGACGATAACGCTCTCATAATATCCACGAGGCTCTAAAGAGAGTTCAATAGAAGTCGCTGAGAGAGCAACGATATGCATGCAAAAATCGCCCCGCCATGCGTGTCAAGATGTGTTTCTACACCCAAACGTTTTCAAAGTCTGTGTACAAATATCTTACAAATACATATTACAAAACATATAATATCTTACAAAACGATATGTATAGCGATTTGTCAGATATTGAAAATCAATACGGCAGTTCAGTATTTATAACTTACAACTCGACGATACAAAAACATACTATCTAAAAGGTCGATAAATATATCGCACAATAAATTACAAATCGATAAGGAAGAACTTGAACATAATAGCAAATAAATCGATATTAACTAACAAAAATGTATCTCACAAAAATGAGAGTCTGTTACTAATACAGCGGTTTGAGATACAATGCATATGATGAGTGACTGTAGGATACCTGATGGGGTAGAGGCCCTTCCTAGCATCTGAAAACAAGCGTTCTTGTCAACAGGTCTCAGCGTCTTACAAATATCGATAAGTTTCCAACCTTCGTAATAACAAGATCTACCTGCAATAACCAAACAATGCCTTAATGGCACACAAGACGACATGCCTTCTTCATCGATAACATGATGAGATGAAAAGCTACTCACGGTGCCTTAATGGCACTGGTTGGAATGTTTGTGAATCATTGCTTTCTTCCATGATGCCTAACGACAGTAGAAATGAAGAGAAGACACTGGAATGTTTTGTAACACAAGGCAGGCACGAGAAGGCGACAGTGTGTTGTACAACAGGATAAAAAACAAGGCGAAAAGCTCGACTGGAGACGAAGGCAAAGTTTGTGTTGATAATGGGAGCAATTGTTACAGCAGATGGCGCAGGCGAACGTCTCCACTTTAAATGGTTAACATCAAACTTTCTGGATGAAGGACTTTTTTGTCCTTTTCCCCACCCGTCGTTTCACAACTTTTGAATGAAGGATATTTTTGTCATTTCCTCGAACCGTCATTTCAGGGCAAGAAAAGAAGTAAGGGTGATTAAGTCTTTGCAACAGCACCAGAGTCCGATGCAAAGTTATGTCAACATACACGGGAATACGAGCCCCATGTGCATGAATACGTGGCGCTCATTCGATCCCCCGAACACGGACATGGGATTCAGTGAATCATCGGGGGCGAACATACACAACCCTCTCATGTGCGACAGTTGTGGCATTTCAAATTTCAAACGTAGCACGCATTTTGTGCACTGCCTTGTGCCACACGCCCTGCATGGTGTGGCAACTACGCCGCACGATCGCATGCCCCTCTGCTGCTTGTAGCATGCACCTCTGCTGCTTGCAACATGCTCCCCTGCAACGTGCGACGACAGTTGCCACCCCAACTGGGCACCTCTTTTCTTGTTTTCTGCATTTTGAATTCCCTAAGGCTTATTTAAGCCATTACTGTTGCGTGTCATGTATCTTTTGGAAAATATATGAAATCAGCCTTTGGCTTTCATCATGCGAGACATTTCCTCTTTTCCCTCCGCTGAAGAGAGATTTTTCAACACAAGGCCGTGAGTTCCTTCTCACATGTGAAACACTTGGGTCTGCTTGGGCCATCGCCGGTGTGTGATCAACGACGTTGGTGGAGTAGGCGCACACTCGGTGAGCCAAGTGACTGATCGGCGGTCTAGGGGCATTCTTTCTCCCCCTTCACCAAAGGAGGTTTACAGCAACGTTGTTCGAACATCTGAAGCTCATCATTCAACCATTCTCGAGTGCTTTGCTCCGGTAAACACTTCTCTCTGTTGGGTTTGCACACCTTGTGCGATAAGGCTATCGTCTTCGCGAAGCCCTCGTCGTAAGTAACTCATCGTTTGGAGTTGATTTGCACTCTCTCTTCGTTAGCGTACAGACGCCCATCAGGTGCCTATGGTTTTGGTGGATTGTGGCGTTGCCCAAGCAAGTCTGCAGCCCGCAGCATGCCGCATGGCTGTGCCACATCTGTCACATGCACCTTGCCCCCTTGCATGTTAGCCGCGTGTTGCAGCTGCACTCTGCACTGCCGCGATGTGCCCTGCACAGCCCCTGTTCTTGTGCACCGCAACGCCTGTGCACCCTGCGCCCGCAGCACCTACACCCACATTGCCTGTGTGCCCTGCGTCCGCACCACCTGGGCCCACTGCACCTGCGCTTGTAGTACCTGCACCCTATGCATCGCACGCACTGCTGCCCTACGCTGCCTCCTGCACTGCTCGCCTACGCACTACCGCACCGCTCCGGTGCACTGCACGCGTCGAGTGTTCTGCTGCCACCTTGGCTGCACCGCAACTACAACCCGCACCCTTTGCAGTCGTTGCATCGCACCTGCAACACTGTGTTGTGCCCTACGCTTTGTGCATCGCAGTGACTGCTGCCAACAGCACTCCCACAGTTGCAACCTGCCTTCACCCTGTTGGCTCTAGGTAAACTCGTCCACATCATTTGAGTGGCACCTACGTGTGCAAGGAGTGTCTCTTGTGAGCTTGTAATCCGGGCATGCGCGCCTGCGTATCAAACTTGTACTCCTAGCTTCGGCTAGACGAAGCCCATTCAACAAGCCTTTTCTTCTTCTTGCATGAGTTTTTCTTTACGCACTGTGGTGTGGCCATTGTACACACTCACGCTGGCATCGACTACTCGAGCCCAACATCACGAGTTGCGAAACTTGATCGGCATTGAGCTTGAATATCATTTTGTTGCCTGACAAAACAAATTTTTTCCGAAACCCAACCATAGACCATCGGATCCTAGGAATAGGGCTACACTAGAGGCCACCCAGTTCCCCTTTTTTTGCCCAGACTCCTCCCTTTTCCACTACCCTTGTTGAGACCCACCTTACCTCTGTTGAACCCCCACCTTTTGCTCACCTAAATGTGGCAAGGAAGGGGCACTCTGCCAGTCGACATCTAGATGAACACCTATCGCCAGTCATGCCAGGCCGGCAGGACCCCAACCCACCAACTGAAACCCCTCCACCAACCCTTGCTATGGTGGTGACAATGGGTGGGCTAAAAAATCCAACTGTCTCAACCCTCCACCCCTCTCCCAAAAACCTACAGAGGGTGAGATACGAGAGTCTGGAATTAGTTCGGGTTTGAACTAGTTCCCCTCCTTTTCTCATTCTTTCCCTTGTATCATATCAGACTATGCCCAAGTGGATCGGTTTTTAGGTTCACAATGAACATCCTTTTGTTTTGGACTTGGATCTAGCCCAAACTAGTATCTTGTTTGACCCAAATCCAGCCCTGGCACATCCACACCAAACCCTATTACACTCAAATCCAACTCAGGCCCCTATGAAGCTAAACTTATTAGATGCATCCAAAGTTGAAGTTTTATGTAGAATTGAGGCATTTGCTACCAAATTGGGTCTTCTAGAGTTCTCGGGATATATATCATGATCCAATTGACATCATTAAATAGACCTCAGTGATATATGACTTGTTCGAGCGCTATCAGTTCCCAAATTTTGTGCAAAGTTATCATGACATCTATTCAACTCTGTTTGGTAGCCAAGATGTGATGACTTAAATTATAGAAGAATCGTGAGAGCAAATGAACGAATAAAGAACTTACATGGGTCGAGATGAAGCAATTGATGTGGGTCAGGTTCATAGATCAACTACCCCTCACTTTTTGCTCAAAAGATACCCAAACCCAGTTAAATAACACCTTGGTAGAACCTAACCCAAATAAGCCTCTATTTAAATCCATTCAAGACCTATCCAAAGCCTCAGATCCAATTAAAGATGATTTGAATCCAAAATCTTTTGATGGATCCAAACCTATTTTAGTGAATCCGCGTAAACCCACCTTAGGTCTCAAAGATCCAACCCTAGACCCATTTGACCCAATCCAAATTGACATTTCAGAAACCCTACCCGTACCCAAACATATACTGGATCCAAACCCTAACCATTAGATCCAAGACTGTCCTAAATCTATATTCTACAACTTAAACCCATTTAAGACCTTGGACTTGCTCAAATGTATAGGCTTCCCCAAGCAGCTATGAATAATGTTCCTTCAGAGTGGATCCAAATTTTATCTCAAGCATCTACTCCAGATCTGTTTCACCCATTTTACATTAGAAGTGTTTTGCATGCCTTTGGTTGGTTCGAGAAGAATGTTTCAAGTTTTCAGCTACATATTCAAGCAGACCCTACTCTACTGAGTATACTCACTTTGTGGTGAAGTATAAAGATCTAGTTT
Organism: Nuphar pumila; assembly: GCF_984573655.1. Lineage (NCBI taxonomy): Eukaryota > Viridiplantae > Streptophyta > Magnoliopsida > Nymphaeales > Nymphaeaceae > Nuphar > Nuphar pumila. Next base: position 28,410,076 of record NC_143262.1, on the reverse strand, counting down.
TGAATTGTGGGTTCATAACTCATAAGGTGGAATGAGATAAAAAAAAGCACAAGCGGGGTCTAGACTTGAGGTCAAGTCTTCAACCCCTAGAGAATGATGCAGGAGCAGAACATAAGACCTGGGTCCATAAAGGATTTGTTTGAATCTATTTTAGATTTTATTTTGAATCTTTATGCTTAGATATTGGATCAATATGTTTGATCCATATTGTTAGGATAAGTTTTATTTTTTTGAGAAGTTATTTAATTATGTTAATTAATTTGATTCTAATTAGGAAACTCCCATATATAAAAGTACAAGAGTCTAGGAGGTTATTCAAAGTGGAATAATCACTAACCTCTTAATCCTGTGTTTTTCTCTTTATTTCCTGCTGCTTTTTTTTTCTTCTACATTTAACGTAGTCTTCTCATAAATCAAGCCCTCTTGATTTACATCAATGCCACAAGTTCAAAACTCACAAGTGACGTCCCTCGAAGTTGGGTCTACTCCCCGATGAGCAGGGAGACTTTACCAATCGGAGGCCAACCAATGTGTGATTAGTGATGTGGAGTGGGGGGGTTGGTTCCCTTGGAGTATCCAGAAAAAAAAAAGTAGTGCTGTCTCCAGGCAGGATATGCAACCAGACCTGTACATTTTAAATAGCAGTTCATATATGTAGTTTTACTCAAAACACATAACATACTTGGATGTGGTTGCATATATGACAACAAAGAAACATAGATCAGACCCTAACCTTTATATTACTTGGTCCAGGTAATTCAATGCAAACTTAAACATCTTAGAGAGTGACGTGCACAACAACCTAGCTCTGTGAACCAATATAGACACCAACTTGGACCCAGTGTCATCTGGTCCCATTCTTTTCACCATCCGATCCAATAAGAATCAGCAATCCCCAAAGGGGCTACAACCCCGGTTCCAATACAACCATCGATTATCAATCGTAGCAGCATGGTACCAACATATATTGCAGCTATTTAATAAGAGTCTGCCTTCACTGCTAATGGCAGAGCTTTCCCCAACAAATCCATTTTGAGAAAAAAGATAAATTAAATTTATGAAATAAGGTCCTGTACAAATTCAACTTTCAGGGATTGATTGGTCTTTTCAAAATTTTGGGAAAAAAAGTGTACCAAACCTCAAAGTAGTCAAAGCCGGCCTTAGAGTCTAATCTCTTGGTCATAAAAATCAAGTGGGAGAGAGAGAAGATAAAACCCTGCACGACCACAATTATATGAGTGAGCAAAGGGCATTATCAACCCCACCTTTAAATTGGGGAGACACATTATAAGAACGGGGAACACTTTCAACTGTTCATACATTTATAAAAAAGGAAAGGTGGAACACTGGCCCCACCTACCCCTCTCTCACCATCCAATAAAGAAAGCGAGTACTAAAATAAAAAGACACAAAAATATATAGAAGTGGAAATTTCACAGCCACACGTGGGCACAAGGGCTCCAAAGTCGGCCAAATACGGTTGTCCTAACAAAGTTCCAACTAAGAAATTTCAAGCATGATCCCCAATTGGTATGTGAAATGTAATATTTAAAATATGAGAACAAGCAAGTCAACAAATCTCTCTCTCTCTCTCTCTCTCTCTCTCTATATATATATATATATATATATATATATATATATATATATATATATATATATATATATATATATATATAGTGACCTGTATCTTCAAACAACATAAAGTGTTTGAAGATGGGTTGGACGAACCGTGGCGCGTGCGATCAAACAATGATGGCGTTTTCTGTGCGATGACTGCTAAATGTCTGGGCAGAAAAAAATGACTTTTAGCTGCAGTACAAAACCGCTCATTTTTTTTGAAAAAAAGAATGTGTGGCGCAGGGCTGCACGTTCAAAGGAAAACCCCTCCGAATATATATATATATATATATATATATATATATATATATATATATATATATATATATATATATATATATATATATATATATATATATATATATATATATATATATAGGGGTGCTCTCATAGCACCTACTCCCACCTAACAGAAGCTTCAAATTTAGAATCCTATAAATATGATCTACAATCATTATTTAGTGAAAAACAAGTTTTGGATCATGTGACAATGGCATACATGTATGTTTTTTAAGATCTTCAAAAAATCAATAGCTCACAATTTACCAAAATTTTATGACTTAAGAAAACCTAATTTGATGTCAAAAAAACATGATTCTTATCAAATAAACTGTGTTAAGTACATCTATCAGGTCGAATTGAGAAGATGCAACCTATAATTATGATTTATAGCAAGCGGGAGTAGGTGCTCCTAGAGCACTCTGGCATTACTATATATATATATGAGAATGGAGATTATTCTGCCTTTTTTTTTACTTAAATCACTGTTATGACCCTCCACAAATTATAGTTATAAGTGCTTCATGCTACATCTAAACTGTTAGATGTGCTTTTCATTGTTTAATCAATATAAAATATATATTTGATTAAGCATCAATAAACTTAGATGTGTATTTTAAAGAGGTAAAAAATCAATATAGTTGATACAACAACAACTACGCCTTCATCCCAAAACAATTGGGGTCGGCGATATGAACCAACAAAGAAAATCATTCTGAGTCTTCCACATGAATCCTTCTCCTCCAATCATTTCTATCCAATGCCATGTCCTCGGTGAGGTTCAAAGCATTCATATCCTTTTCTATCATCTTCATCCAAGTCTTCCTAGGCCTACCCCGACCTCTTTTAACTAATATATTTTTCCATTTCTCCATCCTTCTAACTCGAGCATCATTAGACCTTTGTCGAATATGTTCAAACCACCGTAAACGATTCTCTCTCAGCTTAGTTTCAATGGGTGCAACGCTTACCTTCTTACGTATCTCCTCGTTCCGAATCTTATCTTTTATTGTATTTCCACACATCCATCTAAGCATACGCATCTCAGCTACACTCATTTTTTGAATATGATGTCTCTTGGCAGTTCAACATTCCGTACCATATAGTAAAGCGGGCCTAATAGTCGTCCTATAAAACTTTCCCTTCAACCGCAATGACATTCTATGATCGGACAACACTCCAGTTGCACTTTTTTATTTCATCCACCCAACCTTTATCCTATGATTTACATCTCCATCAATTTCTCCATACTTCTGAATGATAGATCCCAAATATTTAAAACAATCATCCACCGGTATTTCTTGCTCACCAAGCTTCACTACACTCCCATCACTATTTCGTTGCTTACTAAACCAACATTCCATATATTCTATCTTACTCTTACTCAACTTAAAACCTCTTGCTTCCAATGTCTGTCTCCATAATTCTAACTTAGCATTAACCCCAGCTCTAGAATCATCAATCAAAACAATATCATCAGCAAACAGCATACACCACGACACATTTTCTTGAATTGATCTCGTAAGCTCATTCATCACTATAGCAAATAGGAAAGGGCTTAAAGCAGATCCTTGATGTAACCCAACCGTTATAGGAAAATTGGTTGTCACCCCTCCACAAGTGCGGACATTGGTTACTGCTCCTTCATACATATCCTTAATTAGACTAATGTACTTGAGAGAAACACCTTTCTTCATCATTGTCCACCAGAGAACGTCCCTAGGTACTCTATTGTATGCCTTCTCCAAATCAATAAAAACCATATGCAAATCTTTGTTCCTCTCTCTATTTCTCTCAATAAGTTGTATAAAAAGATGTATAGGTTCCATAGTTGATCTTCCGAGCATAAAACCAAATTGATTCTCCGATATCATGATAACCTTCCTCAACCTAGACCCAATCACCCTCTCCCAAAGTTGATATTGTATTAAATTTTGATGATAAATTATTCACTATTTTACATCAAATCAATTCAAAACAAAACTTGTTTCATAACAAATAAGCAATAGTAAACACATTTATTGGTTTAGATGTAACATAAAATACCTAAAATTATGATTTTGGAGGATCATGACAGTCACCCAACCAAAAAACGAGCAGGATAATCATGTCCATCTCTCTCTCTCTCTCATATATATATATATATATATATATATATATATATATATATATATATATATATATATATATATTGTATGTCAAAAATTCCTACAATTCAAAATTTGTGTCCAAATTCATAATTTTTCAGCTTTAAAAAGACATTTTTACTTTTCGCATAAGCGAATTTGCTCTAGATATGAAAACTTCCTCCCAAATATGAGAATATGCAAAAAAAATTGCAAATATAATAATTTTCAATTAAATATGCAAATTTTCTCTCAAATATGTGAACTTTCTCTTAAATATATAAATTTCTCTCAAATAAGTGAATTTTCTCTCAAATATGCGATATTTGTCCTAAAAGCATAACAAAAAAAGACATAAACACGTACTTGTAAATATATTTTCGTTTGTGCCCTTATACAATTTTATTAAAAGAAGACTCACACATTTTGGAGGCATTCAGAGCCATGAGTTACGAAGGTCCCCAAAACGTGCACACCTTTTTAACTAAATACTTTCACGTATGTAAATGCCCACATTTACATGCAAATGTCTTCACATATTTGCGAAGGTCCACCTGCCTGTGCCCCTTATGCGATTTTAGTAAAAGGTGGTTCACACATTTTGGAGACATTTGCAACTCATGGTTGCAAATATCATAATGTATTTGCGAATGTAAGGACATGTCTGACAAAGGGTATCCTGTCGGGTATTTGCAAAAGTGACACTAAAGGCAAAAACACCTTTAGCGGTGCTTCAAAGACATTGCCAAAGCCTTTAGTGATGATGCCTTTTAAAGCGCGCTAGTCTATTGGTATATCGCCAGGTGAGTGGTAGGCAGCTACCATTCACTATATATATATATATATATATATATATATATATATATATATATATATATATATATACAAAAAAAATGATCGAACTTTCTGGTTGTGAATGTCTCCAAAATGTGCAAATCTCTTTTTGACTAATTTTTCCCACATTTGTGAATGTCTTCACATGTATAAACCTTAGTAAAAAAAATGACATTATCAAATTTAGAAAAAAATGTGCATATTTAAGAGAAAATTCATATATTCTCATATTTGGGAGGAAGTTCGCATAACCGAAGGAAATTCACTTGTGCACATCTTTAAGGTTGGTTTTATGAAAAATAACCAAAAATAAATAAATAAGAGGTTTCCTAGTTCATGGCAACATAACCAGGAGTGGCTATATATATACATACACATGTGTGTTAAATGGGTACGATGCTATTAGATTTTTAAGGGGTTTTTCAACGGAAAATGATTGTATTGTATGGGTAATTTGACACATTTTCTTAAAAACCTTATATATTTTTATATTGTCTGCATGTTCGAAAACACAAATATCTAGATTTAAAAATACCTTTTTACCCTTTCACACATACGAACTTTCTCCTATATATGTGAACTTTCTCCTACATATGTGGCTATTTTTTGCAGAATGATCTTTGTTCTTATATATGTATCTCACCAATAAGATTTTGAAAACTTGTGTTTTTACAATCATTGAAAAGTTGGGATACAAGCTTATAATTTTCATGTTTTGAGTCAGAACAGAAAATCCCTCTAAGGTTCTCGTTTCTAAGTTCCAAAATTAGAATAGAAACATGCGCTGCACCCTCAAAGGTTGCACATTTTATGTTTGTTCTATACTATTTTGGCCACCTAAACCAGAAATTCAGAAAACGAAAAAAATGAAAGAAGCAGTTCAGGACGTTAGTTTTTCACTGCTACCAAGATCACCTTGATTTGATGAGCGATTGAAAAGAAACATCATCTGGAAGATAGATTGTTTCTCCTAAACATACAAACAATGAACATAGGCGAGGATAAGGAAGTTCACATAAAATATAGGCAAACTTGAGGAAGTACGCATAAAATATGCGAACTTTCTCAAGTCCTTATTAAATATATACATACTTCATCAAGTCTGCATATAATATATGCAGACTTTCTCAAGTTCTCATATATTTTATGCAGACTTGAGAAAGATCGCATATATTTTATGTAGACTTGAGAAAGTCTGCATAAAATATATGCGAACTTGAGAAAGTCTGCATAAAATATGTGCAGACTTTCTAAAGTCCGCATAAAATATATACAGGCTTCCTCATTTTGTTCAAGTTTAACAAGAAGTTCACATATAATTTTATGTGAACTTTGTGAAGTCTGCAAAAAAAAATGTGTAAAACTCATTTTTAGTGGGCATATGCAACACCCGAAGAGCAAAGCAATATATTGCACAAACTTCATCAATTCCACGCATGTGAAAGGTAAACTGGATATTTCAATGCTGGCTATTTGTGATTTTGAACATGAGGAGAATATAAAAAATTGTAGGGTCTTTTAAGAAAACATGTTCAATTACTCATACAGTACCGTTATTTTTCATTTTTTCTAAATTATGGCCCTATGTATGTTTTTATAGGAATTAATTCTTGAATTATTTGATTCTGATGCGTGGATAGGGTTTTATAGATTTCAAAAATGAACGACTTACAATTTTCATAAACTTTTGAGGCTCTAAATACCATTTTTTCATCCAAATTACATGATCCAAGTATTGATTTATAGTAAATCAATCATGTTGAACACATTTATGGGGTTGGAATTGCAAAAAAAAATATCAAAAATCTAATAACATGTTTCATTTAGCATAGATTTAAGAGAGAGAGAGAGTAATGGGTACCGAATAAATGAAATATGCTAAATGAGTTTTTAAGGTTTTTACTTGATTTTATAGGGATCAACTCTTGAACTGTTTGATTCCACATGGGTGGGTTTTTATATCGTTCTAAAATTCATCAATCAAAAATCTTTGTAAATTTTTGAGGCTCCAAATATCATTTTTTAATCGAAAACACATGAACCAAGTGTGGATTCCTCATAAATCAACCATGCCCAACATATTTATGGAGTAGAAACTGCAAAAAAATACCAGAAGAGCAGAAAAATCCATTTAGTAAATACCCATCTCTCTCTCTCTCTCTCTCTCTCTCTCTCTCTCTCTCTCTCTCTATATATATATATATATATATATATATATATATATATATATGAGCCTAAGAAGTGCAGCTATTTTACTTCATGAATAGGTTGCAACCATGGCCCCAAGCTTCCCTTAGGCACCAACATCCTCACTATAGTGCAGCGCTTTATCCCGCAAGTTAGAGTAACAAGAACAGGCACTTGTTGCCCCAGAATCTCAGCAGTTGATCACTCCACCAGCATAAAGATCCATTTAGAATGAGAGAAAGGCAGATATCCAGCTTACCACGAAGTGGGAAGAGAAAGCTCCAAAAGAGTAAGCAGCTTATGACATGATAGGAATAATATCATTCTCTTGATCTACAATTCCTAAACCATGAGATCAAAGGGATCAAAAACAGCTAATCCTTATAGAGCCATACGGACAAAAAGCAAGCAATCTAAAGAAATATTGTTACTTGAAAGAGTTAGAAGCAAGATTGCAAATAGAGTAAGAAATATGGTGCTTATAACATGTGAACTGACTTGGTTACACACACACATATATATATATGATATGCACGGTGTTAATGAAACATGCTATTGAATTTCTGGTGTTTTTTCAAAATTTTGACCATCCATATGTGATTTATATGATTGTTTTTATAAGAATAAATTCTTGGAGCATTTGATTCAGATGCATGGATAGGTTTTTATAGGAAGCAGATCAGGTCATGCTGAAAATGAGCGTTTTTGCTCATGCGGGCATCTTGGCCGTCTGTTTGCATTTTGGATGAATGCCACGTGGTTTTGTTGACTTTTGAGCTTTTTAAAATGCAAATCGGATGGCCACGGTGTCAGCACGAGCAAAAACGCTCATTTTCAGCATGACCTGATCTGCTTCCATTTTTATAAGGTTTAAAAAATAAACTGACTACTACAATTTTCATAATTTTTTGAAGCTTCAAATACCATTTTTTCATCCAAAAAGCATGATACAAGTGACGATTTCTAATAGATCAATCATGTTGAACACATCTATGGACTCAGAATTTAAAAAAAAAAAAAAGGAAAACTCATTAGCATGTTCCATTTAGCACTGTACAGCACTGTGCCTAGTATGCTGACACACACACACACACATATATTATAGTTTTGCACAATGATACCATGTGATGGTCCACACTTGCACGGACCACTAAATATTAGATCTGATCTTTCATGTGTGTTTAACATGATTTATTTTTTATGTTAGTAAATTAGTATGTTCACTAGTACAGAGTGCCATAAGATTCAAATTTGACAAAAGGTGTCAGCTCACGATTCACTCACGAAGATAAATATAATTGAAAAACTGGCTTAAAGATCATCTCGGAACCAACTTTAACACACATGAAAATAATAAATAGAACAAGCCGAACATGATAAAAAGATAAAGACTCTACGTTTGGAGATCTGATCGATGTAAATTACCACCATAAGTTGTGGTTCAGTATCACAAAATAAGCACCAAGTATTTGTATCAGGATACAACACAATCAGACTTTATACAAGATTGAAAAAGGATATAGATCCTTAGGATTCAATCTAGTGCAATTTTGTACAGGAAAAAATTGGAAGGATTTGTAATCAGCCTTGTTCTTTGTAAGGGGTCCAGATCAGTTTGCTAACGTCCACCTCCAGACCTCCACGGCCTGCAGCCTTGAGATGGCGATCCAACACTTTGGGGTCAGCGCATATAACATGCTGGCCTTTCCGGTACTGGAGAAGATCCAAATTTTGGAGTGTAGACAATATGTCTTCGTTTTTTATTGCAGTCATATCACTGAGCTCCTGCTAACAAAGTTGGAAGAAACCAATGGGCCATGAGATCCACACATTATCATGTAAAGATAAATTGCTGTATATCAACAGTTGACTGAATCAAAATGATGATAAATTTCAAGCATAGAAGTTTGCCTGTGAAGCCACACATATCCGACATGGAAGGCCCACGCCCAAACACAAACTTTGGCATGATAGACCCATCATTTCAAGTGCACCACACAAGCAAACAGTATAGCTTTCAGAAAGAAAGCCACATCGTTCATTTCCCCAAGAAAATATGTAAATGTTAATCTACTACATCATACTCCCCAAATTTTGCGCAATATCCAGAAAGGAAAAGAAGGCATCGCTGATATGCAGAACAGTGAAGGCACTAAAATTACCCAAATAATATATAGAAGCAAAAGTGGTGGTAGTCATGACAAATTTTTTTCTTTTTAACTGTTCTGAGAATGGCATCATACTCCAAGAGTATCTATTTAAGCCTTGCATCAAAAGGTGCACAACCTACCAAAATGACACTCGAGCAACCCTTTCTTTAATCTCTTTTTCCTTGTTTAAGTCTCTCTCTTTTAAAAGAAAACCCAATCAACATGGAAGTCCAAAGTTCATGCTGTAACCTCCAAGTTTAACCCCACTAGTTGAAATGTCAGGTATAATGGAAACCAAGAACAAGATAGCAGGAAAAAGGCAGCAGGTTTGTTGATAGCAAAATTAGAGATACAAAGAATTTGGGCAGTTTGGTACAAAAATGAACTCCAGGGACATTCCCTTTGGGATTGTTTGGATGACAAGGAGGGCAAATCCTGGCTCAAAACTTGTTTGGATGACCAAAAAACCAAAATCAGGTTTTTGGCCATTAAACACTTGAAAGAAAAACAAAAAATAATGCCGGCCAGCCACTAGCTAGGAAATGAACGGGATGGTGCTGTCCTGTCCAGGTGACACCATCCCAGCTATTTTCTGTCTAGTGAGTGGCTGGAAAATGGCCAGAATGTAAAAGAAAATAAAAATCCGCCCATTTTCCCGCCACCCACCGGCTGGGAAATGGCCGGTGGAGCTAAAAATAGAAAAAAACAAAAATCACGACTGGCCGGGAAATGGTCATGATTACCATGGTTTAAAAGATAAAAATATGTTTCGGGCCAGGCACCGGTCAGAAAATTGCCAGACTGGTACTGCACCCGTCGGGCGGTGCCAGTCCGGCCATTTCCGGCTGGTTCCCAGCTGGAAATGGCTGACTGCACTCAGGTGGGAGAGAGGTGGGTGGGGCTGTTGAGGGTTGGGATAACCCCTCCCCTGATAAACAGGGTTTCCAACCCAGAGGGGAGGGTTTTTTTTCACTTAGCTGGGTTTTTGGAAAAACCCAGCTTTCAACTAAGTTTTGGTGTCAGCCAAACACATCAAAACCCAGTTTTAAACTGGGTTTTGGGTGTCACCCAATCGGTACCTTCGTTTACAGACATTGTTGACCTTGGTTGTGACTGGAGAATATTCAGTGAAAGATCAATAACACCGGTGAAAAATACTGAATATTTACAGGATTTGGTCTATGAACTCAAGAATGCTATCCATGTACGTCTAGCAAAATGAAAAAGAAGATCCAAGTATACAAGTAATTCTCATGAAAATATTCAAGAAATTTGAATGGCTCAGATATGCAGGCCTATGCCACCATGGGAGATGGTTGCTCCATACTCACCCCATCCTCAACAAGATCACCCCCCTAGCCCTTCAAACTATTAAACTATCACTGATAACACCATTTCCAATGAGATCGTCCACTTTGCTTACATGACTGCTCCACAAGTTCACTGCCCTTGCTTTTCCAAACAACTCACTTTGCTCCACCTTTACATGAAAAACTACGTATGAACTACATAAATTGCTCTCTCTCTCCCTTTTATTATCTTCCCTTTCTCCATGTTTTGTTTAATAAGATCAAAAGAACCAAAAAATAAGTGTGGTTAAAAGAAACGGGATAACCCATCTTCACACAACAGCAAGTTACGTTACATGGACACTACTACAGGCAGCCGGGTTATGTCAGACAATTGATGACACCAACACTTTTGGATACTCCAGTATTTAGTCCACTAGTGTCAAAATCTTCTCTCTAAATAATCTCGTACTAACCATATCTTTATGATTTTGTTTAAATCATCAAAGAAACTTTTTGGAATAAATAGTATTTTATTGACTTTTGGACTTATACATAGCATTACTAATTAGGCATCCTGTTTCTTTGTAGTTTGTTAAAAAATGTTGTCTCTTGTTGTAGTTGGAACCAAAATGTCTTACTCTTTTGCATATATTGAGTGCTTGAAAAGTATGCAAAAGTTGTACATTGCAGAACCTGTGAGCAACCATCCCCGAGCCATTCATCTTTTCAGACTGCATGAGATCATCATGGCCACCCAAAGTACTCATAAATGAGGAAGTTAAGAACAAGGCAATTAGGTGACTTTTGTCTTAAATCTAAGAAAAATGACAAAAAAAGAGAGAATCTCCACACTTTGCCTCTTATTGGTGTGAAAAGATTTTCTTCCCCATACTATTTTAAAGTTGTCAGTGTAAACTTTGGAGAGATGGGAGGTTGTTCAAATAAAAAAGACAAGCAATTTGTGGTAGATTGGCTTGGGTGTTAGAGCTTGCATTATTGATTTACGTCATTCATGTGGACACACACATGCAATACGTGTATGCACATTCACAGTTTGATTTTAAGCTTTTTTTTATAATACCCTATACCTAGGTACAAACCCACGCCCATATGTGTGTCCAAGAAACATAATTTGTGCAAGACCAATGTTGCAAAATGTGTAAATCATATCATAAGTAGGGATGCACATGAGCCGGGTTCGAGCTGAGCTTGGGCTGGCTAAGCTAGGCTCAAAAAGAAGATTAGGTTGTTCAAGCTCGGTTAGAGCTCGAGCCGAGCTTGAACAACTTATGCTCAGGATCGTCTCGAGTCGAGCTCGAGCTGAACACCTTTATAGAAATGTTTTCAACTTTTTTTGAAATCGGCTCGAGTGGAGCTCGAGTCGGGTCGAGCTGAACACCTTTATAAAAAGGTTTTCAAATTTTTTTGAAATGTGTGTCAAAAAGCCTCTCTGAAAATAAGGAAAGTGGTGGGATTTGAACCCAGAACACTTCTAAAGAAATTCAGCAACTTACCTATTAAGATAAGGCCTCTTTTTATGATCATGTAAAGAAAAAGAATATACATATACAAAATCTAATTTTTTTATATAACTGTGAGTCGAGCCTAATCAGGATTACCGAGCCTATTTGAGCTAGACAGCCTGTTCAAACTTGGCTCGTTTACATATACCGAGCTTGAAACCTTGTTCAAGCTCGTCTCATTTATTTTTTCGAACAAGTTTGAGCCGAGCTTAAACAGGTCGAGTCTGAGCTGAGCCCGAGCTAGCTCGGCTCGTTGTGCATCCCTAATCATAAGTGCCAGAAAATAGCATTGTATCATAAGTATTCCAACATATCATGAAGCCGTAAATTTGCATAACATAAACTCAAAATATTAAAAGGTACGAATGAAACTAAATAATGTAGAAAAATATACAACAAAGTAGAGTGAACAAATACTTAATACAAGTCTTAACATTCAAGCTAATCTGAAAGGTCATATAGTCCATGCTATGTCTCATAGATACGGGTGAAAGAGTAAAACTCAGTTTTGTAATTATTATATCGTATTGTACGATACGGTACAACACGTATTGTTACTATTTACTCTAACAATACAATACACACTCATATTGCAACACGAGTGTATATCGTATCCGTATCGGTACAATACACTTCAGACGCACTTTAAAAGGGCCGAAACTTTGTTTCTACTTTGGGTTTTAAAGACCTTTTTAGGGCCGATTTCTCCATTTGTGTAGAGGCCATTAGAGAGAAACCCATGCACCCGTAAGAGGCTTGGCAGCATTTTTGGGTCTGGTTTTTGCGCAAGGAGGCCTTAGTGGTTTTCTCGCGTAAGAATGCATTTTCACTCAAAGGAAGTGAGATAAGGTAAAAAATCTTCGTTCTTTGCTTCGTTTGTATATGATTGAAGTTGAAGGAGGGTAAGCTCCTTTTTTTATGTTTTTAAAAGATATTACTTTACTTTTAGTTTTTTAACCCTTAATCTCATTTTTTGTGCCCTTAGAACTAAAAATTTGTACCTAAGTGTGTTATTGAGCATTTTTTTATATCTTTGTAGTGATTAGATTTAGTAATCAGTGATCTAGGAGGTCGATGGAGGGTGAAGTTCTTGGAGGATGCCTCTCAAAGGATCTTACATTGAAATATTGTACACCAATTGACTTGGAGATGTATTTGAAAGGAATAGTAAAGTGTAACATTTGTGGTTTTGTAATGCAAGAAGGATTGTATAGATTTAAATGTCATATTGTATGGCATAACTCCACCATGAAATTATGTACGCATCTCATTCTTTCTGATATTTGTGTTGAGTTTCTTACTAGTCTTATAGAAGATGATAAAAGAAAGACACAAGTACGTGCAACATTTGTGAGAGAGAAATTGCCAGAGGCGGTCCTTGATTCAGAATATGAAGATGACCCATCATCATCTCAAGCCACTGAACGATGCAATAAACGAAGGAAATCATTGAGCTGAAGTTTGATATTGAAGATGACTTTTATATATAGACATGTTGCTGGACTCTATGTTCAGTTAAATGTATTGTTTTGTTAAATGTTAAATGTTTTGTGTTGTTAAATGTATTGTGCAATGCGTGTTGTTAAATTTTTAATGACATATCTATGTTTGGTTAATCTTATTATATAAATATATTATGTTTTTGTATTCTATGATTTTTTGTTTTGTTTTTTCAGTTTTTTTTAATTTTTAAATAATTTTTTAATGAAACTTACATTTTTTACAATATGTATCTTACTTTGGCCGGACCGAAACAGGTTATGATACGCAACTTACAACCTTGGTACAACTATATATATGGTCACTAGAATATGTTAACCGAAAATATGTGAATTGGCCATTTCCGACACTTTTTTTGCAAATCCAACCCTGCAGATGCATTCAACGTGGTCCATTTGCTAGGAATCGACTGTTCGATTACGTATTTTTAGATGCTTGATTATTTACAAAAATTTTGAGATGTTGATTCAAGACTTAAAAGATCCTTCTTATCGTAATTGAATGATCTAGGAGCTTGTTTCTATAAAGCCAAGCATCTAGATCACATATGTATGGCAAAATTTAAGAAAAAAAAACCCATGAAAATCTCAGATCATACTCCAATTCACATATAAATATATATAGATGGGTTTGGACTGAGTTACAATAGAAACCCACGTGTTTTTCATGAAATATGGGTTTGGATTGAGTTAAAATCCAAAACCATTAATGTAAGAAATGGGCTTGGATTGGGTTAAATTCCAAAACCAAAACCGTATTAATGTAAGAAATACAGGTTTGGATTGAGTTAAAATCCAAAATCATTAATACAAACCAACATGTGTTCATACTCCCTATTTCTTTAAACTTGCAATAATCTCAGCCTAAATATTGGTTGAAATATTAGGATAGCTATATCATGGTATAAAATCACCTTGGCCTACAACATGACATTTGAAACGGTGTAGCCCATCACAAATTACAAGTTATGTCGAGTAATTTCTATATCTTCCATCTCTTCCTCCCTCAATTGGCATACCAAACTTAAAAACTTGTACATTTAAGCAAAAGATTTTGCGACCTCAAAGCCTCAAAGAGTGGACGAAAATAATGTAAATTACCTTTCTTTGTCCATGGCCCAACTTCAAGGAATTGCTTAGTATAAGCCTCCAATCTTATGGAAAACATGCCTTTCCAATCATTTTTAATATTCTCCCACTTCCAGCCTTAATCTGAGTTGACCATAGATTTTTGAAACCCCCACCCTCTTGTGGGCCTCAATGATGGAAAATCTATCCCCAATTTGTGCCAAATCAAACTTATAAAGTAAAAATAGAAGAAAACCCCCAAAATCCAAACACTTAGAAACCCTAGAGATCTCACACCCAAGGAAATTTTAAAAAATGCAATACCACAACTCCTCAAAAATTAAGCAAAGAGCAACATTGATGCGATCAAGCACCTGATCTACAAGGAAAATTTTGACTTTGATTGTTCTCTTTTCTCTTATTGATCTACAATATATCACTTATTCCTGTTCACCAGCTGAATGGAATACCTGTGACTTATAATGATATCAAGTTTCCACCACGATATGTGACCAAACAATCTTCTCGCAAAACCTACAATGTCTCCAAGCATAGGAGACCCTACCTCAAAGCACAAGCTAAGGGTTTTAAATAATTCACAACAAAGCAAAAGATGAGACCAGTGTTGTGAAAAGTGTTGAGGCATAGTGAGGCGCTCCACCAAAAACTGAGGTGAGGCGTAAGCCTCAAAAAAAAATTTTGAAAACTTAAAAAAAAGTATAAAAATATATATAAAAATACAAATAAATAAAGAAATGCTTTATCGATGAAGTAACAAATAATAAGAAATAGAAAATCTCAAATCAGTACTAAAAATTATAAGATTAACATATAAAAGTAACTAAAAAACTGATTACATAACTGGAAACTAATTATATAATTGAAAAATATAATGTCCTATAAAGCAACAACCAATAAGCAATAGAAAATCTCAAATAAGTACTAAAAAATATGAGATTAACATATAAAAAGAAAATTAAACTAATTAAGAACTAATTACAAGCTTACTAATTAAAAATAAATGCTTTATTGATGAAGTAACAACTAATAAGGAATAAAAATTCTCAAATCAGTACTAAAAAATATAAGATTAACATATAAAAGTAACTAAAAAACTGATTCCATAACTGAAAAACTAATTATATAATTGAAAAATATAATGTCCTATAAAGCAACAACCAATAAGCAATAGAAAATCTCAAATAAGTACTAAAAAACTATGAGATTAACATTAAAAAAATAAACTAATTAAAAACTAATTACAAGCTTACTAATTAAAAATAAAAGACTTTTATTTTGCTCTTCACGCCTCAGGCTGGCGCCTTGAGGCGCAGAGGGCCTCGCCTCAAGGCGAGGCACGCCTTTTGTGCCTCAAGGCGCATGTTTGATAACACCGGATGAGACAAAACAAGCAGAGGTCAAAATCTGGACCAACTTATCCTCCAAACTACCTTGGACAATTCTGTTAACATGCAATGAATAACTATCCTCTCCCTTCTAAGCATCCGTACACCCTCAATTTCCTCTTTGTTGGTCCTGCCACCATCGAGCATGGTCAAGATAGCGTAACAATTCCTCATATAAATCCTCCCATTCACTCTTGTATAACATCAGACTAGGGCCTTGACCTTTCCAACCTCACCTTGAACGACATTGAAGAAACCTTAGATTTTTATCGAAGGCACACAACAAAGTTCCATACGACAAAAATGTTTGAGCATCCAAACAGCAAAAAAGACATGGATGCTTAGAATCTTCCTACAGCCTGATGTTCCAGGACTTCATGAGAACCATTACTGGGATATTCAAGGGCTTAATAGTCAGAGCACTATACTTGATGTTAACAAAATACTCTCGTTGATTGCCCACTGCTGCTTGCTTGAGATCAAAACAATTCAATAATAAATGGTCTATAATCAAACTTTGATCTATATTATCAGGCTAACGGCTTAGTTGTCAAAAAAGTGCTAGCAGGAGCCTAGGCAAAAGACCCCTAAAAGGACTAGTCTAAGGCCTAAGCAGGACAAAAAATATAAAACACGAGAAGCAAAATATTACAATAAATAGTTAAATTTAGTAACATATGATTGTAGCTATGAATGAAGTGTGTAGTTCAGTATAACATATGGCAATGAAGTGTGTAGTTCAATATAACATATGGCAAAATTCATAAAATTGCATAACATTGAACATAAAACATATTATATATATATATATATATGTGTGTGTGTGTGTGTGTGTGTGTGTGTGTGTGTGTGTGTGTGTGTGTGAAACACACACACACATATATAACTAAAAGCATATTATATATATGTGAAAAATAAATGAATACATGTAAAGAACAAAAATTAACAAAAACAGAAGGAAAATAAGAAAAGAAAGGGAAAAGAAAGAAAAAGAAGAGGAAGGAAAAAAGTAGAGTGGAGGGGCGAGAGGAGGAAGAAGAAGAAGAAAAAGGAAGAAAAATAAGAAAAAAGAAAAGAGAAAAAGGAAAAGGGAAAAAGGAAGAAAAAGAAGAAGAATAAGAGGAAGAGGAAGAGGAAGAGGAAGAAAAAGAGAAGGTGGATGGGTGAAAGGAGGAGGAAGAAAGGAGAAGGAAAAAAGAAAAAAAAAGACAAAAAAAGGAAGTGTTTGGGGCAGGAGGAAGAAGAAAAAGAAAAATAATGGAAGGAGACAAAAAAATTGGCAACCACGTCCCTACGGCCTGGGCGGGGACAGCCTAGGCACCACCTATGGAGGAAAACAAGGCCCTATCACCTAGACCCATAAGCCTAGGTGGTTGCCCTATGTGTAGCCAGCCTGGCAGCCTAGGGGGCGTCTAGGCACCGGTTTTGACAATTAAGGATAAAGGTGCATGGATGCATTCTGAAATGGGTACGGGCAGAATGATACGAACTTCTGAAAAGATACATCAAAAAAATTTATTGGACTGTTCATGACAGAGACACAAAAAAATGGATGAAAATGAACCATCACAAGAAGCATGTATATATGTATGCTATACATCAGGTTCTAGGCTAAACCCCAGCTTGATAAAAAAGAAACAGCAAAGTCAAGTCCACTTCAATTTCCTTTATATTTCCTTTTATCGAGAAATAGAAGAAGTCGTAGAGGAGTTTTCTCGGTCCTATTCCTATTCATACGGTACCTGATATGTGATATCCCTCGGAACAACGTTCGATCTGGTTCAACCCATGGTTGCCAGTTGAGGAAGCGGGAGCGGGAAGCGAGAGCGGAAAGCGAGGCACTTTCAAAATTTTAGGAAGCGGGGAAGCGTGGGACCACTTAGGAGCGATTCGGGAAGTGTCTCGGAAGCGACCTAGGAAGCGTCTCGGAAGCGACCTAGGAAGCATCTCGGAAGCAACATAGGAAGCGTCTCGGAAGCGAGGGGGAAGCGAAAAAAATAAAAATAAAAAATACAAAAAAAAATGAAAAAAACAGGGGAAGCGAGGGGGAAGTGCGCTTCCCATTAAAGGGAAGTGTGTCCCCCATTAAAGGGAAGCGCGCTTCCCAAAAAAAAGGGCGCGCTTCCCAAAAAAGGGGGACGCTTCCCCCCACGCTTCGGAAGCGCGACGTTCCGCGCTTCGGGGAAGCGCGCTTCCCCTTTTAGCTAGGCGCTTCCGGTAACCTTGGTTCAACCAGTATCAACATTCGTTAATATGTACTGAACTTTGATAGTAGATCAAAAGCAGTAACTATCTGTTATAATTTCATAGGTGACGATTAAAGGAATAACAATTTCTTGTTCTTTGAAACTGATGGAGGCAAATTTAATCATATCAACATCAAGACCCTTGTTAGGCAACTCATGATGATCCAACAAGTCAGGAATAGTGGTCCTCCTAAACCAAATCACAACTGAAAACTAGTGGCGGCCTTGTCACATCATTTTCCTATACGTGAGAAATAAGAAATCATCATGATATTCCACAACAAACTACAAATAAGATCAAACATAAACAAAGAACTGACTCAAAACTGAACCATTTTTGGCATGTTTTGTGCAATATAACATGATAGCAATCATCCATGCAAACATACAATCCGTAGTCTTCAAAGAACAGTATAATATACTTTACTGCTCCCACCAGAAAAATGAAGACGGACAAGCAACCACGGCTGAGATTCCATGAACATTTGAAAGATGCATCTTTTCTAATTTATGCATAACAGCCAGAAAGCAGAAGGTATTACTGCTTTTTAATACAATGGAGGCACCAGTTGATTTATTTATTCATGAACTAGGAAAGACAAAGAGCCAGCAGCTCTTAGATTTGATTGCTTGAAGAAGAACCATTTGGCTGGCTGCAATCAACGAAATATGAAATGACAAAAGGGTTGAAATTCAAGTGTCTTCCTTAGAAGAACAATAAAGAATGAACAAAGGAACAGTGTTCTGGACAGGAACAGACTATAATTGAACCCAAAATTTGTTGTTAAGTTGTCATGCATATCTTTCCAAATCCAAATCTGATTGAATTAATAAATAAAAACCCTTTTTTCTTGACAGGATGACTGGAGTTTAAAATATTTCTTGTTAAGGTGTCACAGCTCACATTTTCAACCATGAAAGTCTGTACCTAAGGACCTGTTACTAGTAAGAGTTGTGACTTCTTGAACCAACTATTAGTTCAATAGAATAAGTCACACAACTGGATACTGCCATATGCAATGTAATCAAAGTTTTTTTTTCTCTAAAATACAATCACCTTTTTTGGTTATTCAAAAAGTACCCTTGAATTTTGTACAACTGAGAGCACAAAATGGGGAGACAGTGCTCAAGCTTTATTCATGTCATCATCTCACTACCAATAATAATGAAGACCAAGAAAAGGTGCAATTAACGAAAAAAGAACAAAGCAAACCCCCTGCCAGTAACAACATGCACAAGATCTCCCCGCCTTCATAGCCCAGACAAAAAATAGATTTTACTTGTGCCTAGTGAACTAATACATAACATCCATGGATCATGCTCTAGAAGATATTGAATGGACTCAGTTCCTCATCCTCCAATTTTTTCTGAACTGGAGAATATTATTTAATAATTAGAAAAATGAATATGCAAATAAGTTGATCTGAAATGTTAAAAAAAATTAAGCCAAATCAAACAACCACTATAAATGATAAAATTAACCTATTGAAACCATTCAGGCAAGTCTATAATGGAAAAAGGATACGGAACTATGTCTTTGCTATTCAAGCATGCTTTATAATCACAGAAAAATGTGTCCACTATATGAGAAGATTTGACAGCACAAGCAAAACCACAGAGTGCAACACAAATTTAAAACATGAAGGTTCAGAAAGAAAGCAGAATTGACACTTAATACCTTGATGGAAATATTGCCCTTATGCTTCTTCAGAATGTCAAGCAAAACCCTAGTCCAGTAGCCACGATAACTTAGATTACCAAGATCGGAGAGTGGTCTCTCAGGTGTCCCAACCTTACCTTCTTTTTTTGATAGTTCATACGCTGACAAACAAACAATGCATCAGCCATGTCAAAAGTTGTTTTTAAGATCTCAGAAGACTTCTAAAAATATTAATTACACAATTCATTTGAACTTTCACCTATACATTTAGAAAAAAAGGATGATACAATTTGTTAGACGCACTAAAGAAAAATAGCCAACACATTCCAAGAGAAACAATGTATCTTGAAGGAGCAGATATAACTAGTTGTGCCCTTGAGTGCACATGCAAATGTTTCCATATCTAAGCACATGAATCCATGACAGTCAAGAAAGGCAAGAGATCTTCCAAAGTCAAAGGGAACCTTGATGCAAAACAAGGTAAACAAATCATCACATTTTCAATGAATAAAATAATTAATTAACCATTGTATTTGGAAGGGTAACTTCCCCCAAATAAATAGAGAGAATAATCCTCATTAAAGTGATACCCATCCAAGTCACTAATGTACATAAAGTGCACAGCCAACAAAAAAGATAAAAAAGGTATCCCAATGGGAAGAATAAAGAATATCCCAACGAGAAACAATGTCATAAATACTGCTATGAGAATTTAGTAGGCAAGTTGAATAATTTGTTTACCTTTAGAAAAATCTTGGAAAAATCTCAACATTAAGGAAAACAATGAAGACAAAATATAGCAAGAAATGGCCTTCCAAGTTTCCAGACATCACCAAAAAGATATGGGGATAGCACGGTAAAACCTATAAAAATTTGTAGAGATAACAAGGTGTGTATTGCTTCATATCAATCTGCCCAATACAATACAAACCCGTAAGGCACTGTGCCATAAGATATACCACATCCTAGAGAGCATGCCTTATCCTCAAACGAATCAAGAAGGAACAAAAAGACTATCTGCTCCTCAACCATCATGCACATCAAAGGATTTGTCTCCTGTCATGATTCAATATGAGCAGCTAGTGAAAGACTCCGGCTTGATCCCAATTCGTTTAATAAATGAGCCAAGTTCTTGTAGTAAGCTCATTAAGAGCTCAGCATGACTGTTTAGAGTTTAACTAAGAATCATAGAAACTCTAAAACTTAAAAAAAAAGTTTTTTATAACAAAAAGAGCCATCATAATAGTGACACCCCTAGACTCTTAAACATAGAGGCAACATGTTCAAATACCACCCTTCCCTATTATTTCAAGTAGAAAAAACATTTTCCATTGAAAATGGTGGCTTAAGCTTAATTAAGGAGCCCAACTCAAGTATGAACATCTATTTTCAAGATTTCAAAGCTCAAATAAAGTCCAAGCATGGTAAACATTGTATTTTTTTTAACTTGAAAAATATGGGCTTGAGTTTCATACAGCTCATGTGAAACCTCAATGATGCTTTATTTCCAAAGACATGGTTAGATTACAAATTTTTTAATTGCTCTATAATCCGGCAACTAAGTAGTTGTTATTGCAATGTTCTTATAAACATCTGAGAATAAAAAATATCATCATTTATGTGTTCTTCATTATCTATTATATATTTGTTATGTAGCTCCAATACTTCCATAATATGTTTTCTTTGAAATTGTGGCCAAGAAATTTTGTTTTTTTATTTTATCTTATTCCTCATCTATTATTTATAATTCAACAAACAAGATAATGATTAAGGCAACCCCTAGTCATCTTGAAACATCATAACTTTTCTCTACTTCAGATGAAATTGCAAGTACTCATTTAAAGTAAAGTCCAATCATGTATTCCAGAGAGAGGCATGGTAATGGCATGACGAATAACTCTCCTGAATTGTATACTTTTTTTTATTTTTCGTTTTAAATTATGATTCTTTGTGAACCTTTTAATAGGAACCTTTGATATAACTTAGGGCTATATAAATCATAACAATCCAACTTTTACAACAATGATCATGGTATAATCATGTTCTGTGATATTTAAAGCACACAAAAAAATAGAGAACATATAATAGAAACTTTTAAGGAAAAATGAATTTCAGATAACATCATGATATTTTGAAATTTTACCATGATTTGTCACACTAAATAAAACCAACTATATAAAATACATTTGTATGAAACATTACTTTCTCAAGAAACAAGATATGACTCTCTCTCTCTCTCTCTCTCTCTCTCTCTCTCTCTCTCTATATATATATATATATATATATATATAGTCACCAGAATATGAGAACTGAAAATGTGAACTAATGTGTGAACGGCAATTTTCATGGATTTTTTGTTCTTTTCTCTTGTATCCTATGTCACATGGGTGCGGGTGCGGGGATGCGGCACTTCCAAAAAACCCGGGTGCGGGGTGCGGCAGGGGCAAAATGTAAAAAAAAAATTATATATATATATGTATATATATATATATAATTTTGAAGTTTTAACAGTTTAACATTTAATAGTTAACATTGTCATAATATCATTCATCATGCATGCAGTATATCAACCTAAATATCAAATTATCAATCACATAAGTAAAGCAATTACATAAATCAACCTAAATATCAAAAGGAGCAGGGTGGGGGCCTCAGCCCCTTCCCTGCCGAAAATAGGGAGGGGCTCAGCCCCTCCCCTGCAGACCCAACAAGAGAGCGAGAGGGGGGGCTCGGCCCTCTCCTGCCGAAAACAGAGGGAGCAGGGGGGGCTTAGCCCCTCCCCTGCCAACCCAACAAGAGAGCGAGAGGGAGGGCTCGGCCCCTCCCCTGCCGAAAACAGAGGGAGCAAGGGGGGCTCAGCCCCTCCCCTGCCGACCCAACAAGAGAGCGAGAGGGAGGGCTCGGCCCCTCCCCTGCCGAAAACAGAGGGAGCAGGGGGGGCTCAGCCCCTCCCCTGCCGACCCAACAAGAGAGCGAGAGGGGGGGCTCGGCCCCTCCCCTGCCAAACCACCTTTAGAGCAAGAGGGCGCAGGGGGGGCTCGGCCACTCCCCTGCCGACCCAACAAGAGAAAAAGAGGGTGCAGGGGGGGCTCGGCCCCTCCCCTGCCGACACAAGCAGAGAGCGAGAGGGACGTACCTGCGACGAGGGAGAGGAGGAGCTTAGGAGGTGGCGTCGGGAGGAGAGGGCTCGAGCTGAGCTGCACGGGAGAGGAGAGGAGTGATTTGGGCAAAAAAAATTTTTGCCCTAATCACTCCTTTTCATCAGGTTTTTTTTTAACATCCGAAATGTGGACAGAAATAACCCTGGGTGCGTTGACCGCACCCAGGGTCGTGTTGACCGTACCCGGTGCTGCACGCGCACCCGCGTCGGCACCTGCTTTGCCGAGTCCCTGTTACTTAGCTTGTATCTAACCACACGGATGTGAACTACATGCTTGGTTTTATAAGAACCCTCTTTTGAATCATCCGATTTTGATGCATAAACGTGATTTTTTAAGGCTTTAAAACCAATGGCTCATGATCTTCATAAATATTCAAGCATTCAAAAATCACACTTTTCATCAAAAATACATGATCCAATGGTTGGTTCCTAGCAAACTCACCATGCCAAGCACATCCACATGGTTGGATTTGCAAAAAAAGTGTTGGAAATGCCCATATTTCTAGTTCTCATATTTCAGTTTTCATATTCTAGTGACTATATATATATATATATATATATATATATATATATATATATATATATATATATATATATATATATATATATATATATATATAAAGAACACAAGGGTAAAAACATATTACCTATACTGAGTTGAATAATGAGGAAAAACTCCTGAAAACCACAATGAACAAAAATTTCCTAAGGAGAACGAGACATATCATACATTATAAACCCAAAAAGAAAATCAAACCCATAATATAACTATGAATAAAATTAGTAACTAAACAACAATATTCTAATATATGACATAAGTCATAAATCATCATCATTCATTTTTACCTGAACAAGCAACAAGAAAATAAAGAGAGAAAATGACTGTCAACTTACAGAACGCAATAAGAAACTTTCCATATCCTTTTCTTTGGTAAGGAGGAAGAGTGAGTATACATGCTAAGTTATAAGATTCTTCTGAATGCTTTTCCTGTGTCATAAGAAAAATAGTCAGCCATGGAAACCAATAAACAACAGGAACAAGTGAAAAAATCAATTTGCAAAGTCATGGGAGTGGAAATTACAAAACTGCAAAAGCTAGCAACTTCAATTACAGCTAAAATTTCCAGTTATCAAGGTTTAAAAATGCTTAACAATGTCAATTAATAGAAAACATTTGGTGGCAACCTTACCTCAGTTTTATTTTCAATAACATACTGTGTTTTTTATGCATATTAAAGTGCAGTAAATAGCAATTAGTTCTTTATTGGATGAGCCAGTCATTTATTGATGTGTTTTCAAAGTTAAAAAAAAAAAAGGAAAAATGAAGCAAAAGAAAGCTTATCTTTTTGTGTATGAAAGAGCTATATGAAACCGCAATCATGGACAATTTTCTTGCTACATAGACATTTAAAAGCTCCTTAAAAACATTAAAAAATTAGACCATGAAATAGTTCCATGACTTTAAATTTGCAGTCAAAAAGCAAAATAGAAAGTGGCACATGCAGCCCGCCCAGAAAAATCATAATCATGTCGACTCAAATCAAGAAAGCCTGGGACCTGACAAAAATGTCATCTCAAATAAAGAAGGCCTGAGACATGCAAAAAACTATCATCCATGGGAAAGTAGCCAGTAACACAGTATATGTTCTTAGAGGTAAGGAGAGAGATGAAGAGAGGTCGAAAATGATGGTTAGGGAATTGGGAAGGATGAGATGGGTTGTTGGAAAGGGATTCTCTCGACCAAATTGGTTAGAAAGCCAATCTCTAGTAGTTTCCTAATTCCATTAAGGAGAGGTGAGAATGGCCATAATACCCCCAATAACAGCCCAGTAACTACCCTTATGTACATTGCCCAAATTGCTCTTAGGCTTACATGCAATTCCCCATGCAAGTCCCGTGCAAGTCATTCCCTTAAGGGCCCAACCTATGATCCAAGGATCTGGTCGAAAATTTCTATAATATTGCAACCATGTTGAATGGCTATAGATGATGCATGAGCTGAGATGCGAGCCAATATAGAAGAAATTAGGAATATGAATAATAGAAAAAGGGAACAACAAGCAATAACATAGTTCCGAGTAATAGAATACCTGCAGAAATCAAAGACGAGAGAGAGAGAGAGAGAGAGAGCTCTGATGTTGTTGAGAATCGGCAGCCACTTTCCTTCACGGGTCTGCGCTAATACATCATTAGTTTAATAGGGTTACAATAGTTCACACGTGGACAAAAATGCCCTTGTATAAGTAACTCATTATATTAAAATACAAAGCTTGGGAATGGATATGAATCCAATATTAAATGGATCCATATCCAACCCATATTCTAATACCCTCCCTCAAGTTGTGCATGGGAGTGAACCATGTGCAACTTGTTCTTCAGATACCAGAAACGTTGACTTGTAAGACCTTTGGTAAACATATCAGCAATTTGATCTTCTGAAGGCACATAAACTGGTTCAATCTCTTTGTCTGCTATCTTTTGTCTGATGAAATGTTGATCAATCTCAATATGCTTAGTTCAACTGTGATGAATGGGATTGAATGCAATTTGTATAGCACTTTTGTTATCACACATAAGTGTCGAATTTGAAATATCCTCCCCCATTTCTGTAAGTAGATGCCTAATCCAGGTCACTTCTGCAGTGGTGGCTGCCATAGATCTATACTCTGCCTCTGTGCTAGACCTTGCCACAGCTTTCTGTTTTCTGCTACTCCATGAGACAAGATTTCTTCCAATGAAAACACAGTATCCTGAAACAGACCTCCTCTCATCTGGATCCCCTGCCCAGTCTGCATCTGTATAGGACAGTATGTTATGTTTTGAGAACTTCCATGAAGATTGAATATACGTAAGTCCATCGCCTACTGTTCCTTTTAGATAGCGAAGGATGCGTTTGACAGCATCCATGTGACCAGTCTTTGGTTCATGCATGAACTGAGATACTTGATTAACAGAATATACAATGTCTGGTCTAGTAAAGGTAAGATATTGCAACATACCCACTAAACTGCGATACTTGACTGCATCAGGATATAACTCACCATCACAAATACTGAGCTTTTGGTTGACAACACTGGGTGTAGGTAGAGGTTTACAATCTGTCATTCTTGCTTTAGCCAGAAGATCAAGAGTGTATTTGTGTTGAGTTAATGACATTTTGTTATCTTGTCTGTCCACCTCTACACCAAGAAAATATCTCAGTTCCCCAAGGTCTTTCATTTTGAACTGCATACTCAATAAAACTTTAATTCGTTGAATGTGGTCTGGAGCATTACCAGTGATCACAATGTCATCAACATATATGAGTAAGAAAACCAGGGTGGTATCATTTCTGTATATGAACAGAGAATGATCTAGTTGGGAACGAAAGAAACCATGTTTCTGAATTTCTAAGGAGAAGCTTTCGAACCATGACCTGGAAGCTTGCTTCAAACCATACAAGGCTCTGGTTAACTTGCATACATACTCTTTTGGGTCTCCCTCTGTATAACCTTGAGGTTGCTCCATGTAGACCTCTTCCTTTAAATTTCCATGAAGAAATGCATTTTTAACATCAAGTTGACTAAGGGTCCAGCCATGTTCAATTGCCAAGCCAAGTATGATGCGAATAGTTCCCATTTTCACCACTGGGCTGAATTTCTTATCGTAATCCTGACCATATTCTTGAGTGAAACCCTTGGCTACGAGACGTGCCTTGTACCGTTCAATGCTACCATCCGGTTTATATTTAATTTTATATACCCATTTAGAACCAACAACATTCTTATCTGGAGGACGCCCAACTATCTCCCATGTTTGACACTCATGAAGTGCCTCGATCTCCTCATTCATCGCTTCAATCCATTTGTTGGATTGGACAGTTTGATGAAAACCAAGTGGTTCATCATGTTTCTCAATCTTGAATAGAAAAATTTGAAAGTCCATAGAAAAGTTGTCATAACTAACCCATTTTTCAATAGGATGTCTTATCCTACCTGATCTTCTTGGTGCTTCTTTGTTATCAGGCAATGCAACGTTTTCTTCAGCAGGTACATTTGTTTGCTCTTTGGGTCTCCTGGTATACACATTACCTTTGTATCTCAGACATGTTGTTTGTGATGCATTATCTGAAATTGTCTCACCATGTACGTCTTCAGGGATCAAAATAGTATCTTCGGCAATATGTGAAATAAGTTCAGCACTAAGCCATGGATCATACCAATTACCAGCTGCATCACCGTGTTCTTGATTGTGATTTGCTTTACTTTTCAGAAAACTATTTTCATCAAAAACAACATTTCTGGAAATCCTGACCTTCTTATTGGCAGGGTCATAACACCTGTAGCCCTTATGTTCATCTGCATAACCAACAAATTGACATATGGAGGCTTTGTCCTGAAATTTAGTTCTCATGGATTTATCAATGTGTACATAACATGTGCATCCAAAAACTCGTAACTCATCATAATCAGGATGTGCACCAAAGAGAACGTAATAGGGAGACTGATTTTCAAGGATAGACATAGGAAGACGATTTATCACATGAGTGGCAGTGTGAAAAGCTTCTGTCCAAAGACTAATGGGCAAGTTACAATCATGCATCATACTCATTGCACTTTCCACAATATGTCTATGTTTACGTTCAGCAATTCCATTTTATTGTGGAGTGTACGGGCAAGAAACTCTACGATGTATCCCATTATCTTGGAGAAAGTCTAAAAATTCTTTGGAGGAATACTCACCACCTCCATCACATTGGAGAATTTGAATGTTTTGGGAGAATTGAGTTTTAACATAAGCATGAAAATGACGAAAGATGGAAAAAACCTCTGATTTGTGTTTCATAAAGAATATCCAGGTAAAACGAGAGAAACTGTCAATAAAAGATACATAATATTTGCTTCCAGAAGAGGAAGGATTGGGGGCTGGGCCCCAAACATCAGAACATATTATTTCAAAGGGCATGGAGGCTCTTTTATTTATTTGATGGAAAGGAAGTACATGACTTTTGCAGACCTGACAACTGGGACACATTTTATCCTTCAATGAAGATGAAACATACTCTGAAAGAAAACCATTGGACACTAACTTTTCAATAAAGACTTGACTATAATGACCAAGACGAGAATGCCAGAGATCTGGCTTATTACATTTGGATATACTTAAGACGCTTTTGGAGGTATGATCAGACTTGGGCTTCAGGACACTGGAGGTTGAATCTTCATTGAAGACATACATGTTTCCACGTCGCTCTCCTTTAGCGAACATCTCCTTCGTTTGAAGATCCTTGACAAAGACAGAAGTAGGAGTAAATTCCACAGATGAATTGGTAGAGTCAACAAGCTTAGAAACAGAGATAATATTTTTCTTTATATTTGGCGCATGAACAACATCAGATAAAGAAATAGATGACTCAGACAAAGGAATGAGGACATTGCCAATGTTTGAAATAGGGTGGTGAGTCCCATCTCCAGTTACGATATTAGATTTACCAAGATAAGGAGTCAACGCAGAGAACTTACCTGCATTGCCAGTGACATGTGCTGCTGCCCCAGAGTCAACATACCATATTCCATCATCACTCTGTTTTAGATTCAGGTTGGCCATCGCAGATAAGAGAAGATCCTTGGCATCATCACTGACTCGAAATGTACCTGCAGTTCCTGATGTAGCAGCATTACTATTATTTTGTGTTCTATTCCGATTTTGTGGATTGAACCAGCAGTTGGCTTTGATGTGACCACGTTTGTTACACTGGTAGCATGTGGGAACATTCTTTGAAGTACTGACATTAGGATTTGGTGTAGGTAGTAACCCACGTCCACCCTGGATTGGAGTTCCCCTGCTTCTGCCACGTCCTCCTCGTGAACGATCAGCTATTATTCCTGTGGCAAGAACTTCATGCGTAGATGATTGTCCTGCTGAAGCATCAAACATGCTTTTCAGAGTCATCTCGTACTGAAAGAGTTTAGCACGTAATTCTTCAAAGCTGAGTAGCGTAGGTAGACACAATAAAGACGTTACAAGAACATGATATTCTGGTCCCAAAGCATTCAGTGTCTGCTGCACTTTTTCTTTATCTGACACTGGATATCCAACCATGGCTAACTGATCTGTGATGCTTTTGACTTGATTTAAGAATTCAATGATGCTCATTGCCCCCTTTTTTAGCATTTGAAATTCGCGTTTGAGAAACAACACTTTGGCCTCCGATATCTGAGAGTAGGTTTGAGCTAAAGCCTCCCACAAAACTTTGGATGTGCAATCATCAGGAATGGAAATCAGTACTTCTTGTGATAACGTGGAAGTGATGTATGCGACAAGTGCCTGATCGCGCTTCATCCAAGAAACAAAGGCAGGATTGCGAACAATATTCGGCAATCCTCCATCCTCTTTGGCTTCGGTTATGATGGATTCTGGGGGCATAGGAATAGAGCCATCCAAGTGACCTGAAAGGTCTTGACTTCGAATAAAAGGAGCAATTTGCCTTTTCCAAGTCAGATAGTTGTTTGTAGTTAGCTTTTCCGAAACTAGCTGCCCCAAGAAATTGGGAGAAAGACCCGAATTGGTTGAAGTATCCATTTGTAGGCTTGTTGACAACTTTTTTTTTTTTAAACTGAGTTGTTTTATTACAGTTGGCAGAAATCGGCACAATGTCACGACAAGGGAAATAAGAGCTCTAGGGTATGGAAAGTTTGACAGAAAAGGAATGAGGATATCAAAACAGATTCCTGGTTGGAAAACCAGGGAACTCGATTTTACTGAAATCAGAATATAAGATGTTAAATATGATGAATCAACAGGAAACTAAAGAATAAATTTTCACAACTAAAGAATAGAAAGAAGAAATATTAGAGGAAAACTGAAAAACAAACTTCGACCAATAGATATTCACAGCAGAAGCTAGAAAGATAGGTGATCTTTTTCTGTCAAACTAGAAACTAGAAAGATAAGACACGGCACAGGGAACTCGACCTGGAGAAGGTGATCTGCTGCAGTGGTGAAGGGGACTCGGCACAGGGGACTCGATCTGAAGAATCGTGCTTTTCACGTGATTTGCTGAAGTGGTGAAGGGGACTCGGCACAGGGGACTCGATCTGAAGAATCGTACTTTTCACGTTACGCTGGATTAGATGAATGTCAGGACTCGGCTGAAGGATCGTGCTTTGCACGTTACGCTGGATAAGATGAGGGTCAACTGTTGGATGTGGCTGAAGAAGATGAAGAAGACTCGGCTGAATGATTTCAGCCCCTGAATGAGAAGAAAACTCGGCTAACTGGAAGAAGAGATGGAGCCGATGCTGGATGGGAAAGACTCGGCTGACTAAAGAAGCTGAAGGATCGTGCTTTATGCCCAGACCTGCCACCGCGCTCTGATACCATAATAGAATACCTGCAGAAATCAAAGACGAGAGAGAGAGAGAGGGAGAGAGAGAGAGAGAGAGAGAGCTCTGATGTTGTTGAGAATCGGCAGCCACTTTCCTTCACGGGTCTGCGCTAATACATCATTAGTTTAATAGGGTTACAATAGTTCACACGTGGACAAAAATGCCCTTGTATAAGTAACTCATTATATTAAAATACAAAGCTTGGGAATGGATATGGATCCAATATTAAATGGATCCATATCCAACCCATATTCTAATACCGAGCACTGGCTGCACAACCAAATGACGACGATGCTGAGGAGCCACAAGACCCACAACAAGATATCTCTGACGTAGAACCGGGAATGTTTGATGATGAAGATGACTAATGAGCTTTTTTGTCTTGTCATAAAACTTTTATGTAATGAAATCTCGTGGCATCTATATTATGACTTTATATAGTAAACTTTACTGGATGTTAATGACATTGAAATGCTTAGTTGATCTTAATGCTTAAATTTATTTTTTCTTGTATTCTGTCTTTTTGGAATTTTTTATTTAAAATGAATTTTTTTTTACAATATGATATAGTACTTATCTTATTTTGAGCTTGACTAATAAGGATTACGAGACATTTTTTACAACTTTGCCTCATCTAAATAACAGCACTACAGATCTTTAACCATTTTCTTGTAAATAGTTAATTGGCTTGCAATCTCATGCACTTCAAAGATTTTAGAACCACTCCTTTTTCTTTTTTTGGAGTCAAGAAAACCTTTTTCGAAAGGTATTTCTTAAAGTAGTAAAATACCACAAAATGCTCGCATGAAGCGTAAGTGTTAGTGTTCATTATGCTTCACTTTGTTTTCCTATAAACAACAAATGGCCTTGTAAATTCATGCACTATTTTGTAAGCAATACACATAGTATAAAGTGTTTCATGCAACATGTAAGTAGAATATCTAAAAAGCATTCAAAACTACTGATGCTTGAATAATCTTAATTGAGTTCTTCAAATACCCAATAATTATCCATGTTTGCAAAACTCACTCTCTGCACACCAAATCAAAGGCACCCAAAAAAATTCATTACATCCTAAGTAATTAAAAGCGGTGACTAGGCGCCAAGTCACCCTAGACATAGGTCCAACGCCTAGTCTACAACATCTAGGCACTAGACCTGCTAGGGTACCATTTTTGCTGACTAGGCATCACCTAGGTCACCTAATCGGCCTCTCTCTCTCTCTTCCTCCTGTCCACTCTCCTCTTCTTTCGTCCCTTTTTCTTCTTCTTCTCCATCGCCTGCTTCTTTTATTTTCCCCTCTTCTTCTCACCCCTTCTTCTTCATCCTACTGTTTTTTTTTATATAATAAATTTTCATTGATTTGATTATTTACCTATATCATATTGTTACCTTTAATTCATATAGCCGAGTGGAGGAACGCTTATCGAGTTGGATGCAAGTAGTTGCAGAACTTTGCTATTCGAGTCCATGTCATTCTCCGTCTATTTTTGCCACTTTTCTTGTTGGAGTTGTAGTGAGTTAGAAGAACTTGAAAGAATGAGAAGATTGCAGCAATGCACAGAAGAATAACTGCTAGACATTGTTCTAAATTCTGAAGATGATGATGATGATACACCACATTGAACTCGATTGACTTCATATATAAAAAATAAATGCAAAAAATATAATGAAATGGTGACGCAACAGTTGGATGCAACAATGAGGACTTTTTGTCCTAATTTTTGGCCTATGTAGTTTCGTTCTAGGATCTTTATAGTTTATAGATGAAGATTAGGATATGAGATTTTAGTTAAATGTGATGTTTTTAGTTATCATGAGCTATTAATACTTCAGTTATGACATTTTAGTATGACTTGGATGTGAATTTGATATTATTAAGACTTTAATTTGTGTTTAAATTATTTAGCTTTTATTTATATCGACAGTTTGGTTTTTTTATTCAATTGTTCTTAAGCTTATTTAGTAAGACATGAAATATAGCGGTTTTACAATGTTTGACATGTTCTTTTTTGTCAACTATTTGTTCATTGATTTTATGTGCATACATGTTTGTTATTAATTTTAGCAATTTATTTGCACATTTTGTGTGTGTGTATATATATATATATATTAATCAGTGTATCAACAAGTCCGACTAGTCTTTTTAGGTGTCTACCAACTAGCGCTTTTGACTACATAGATCAAATCACAACCTAAATAAAACCGACAAGAGTTTCACTAATTATATGATAAAACATAATCAATGACGAAGGATGAAATGATTACCTTTGAAAAGTATCCCACCATATGGCATCCCCGATCATCACATTCACAAAGTATGTAGAAAAGGAACAAGTCAACATCGTAGTAAAGTGTTTTATGATCAAGAAACAATTTTGCCAGATAACACAGATTCTGTCCATAAACTTTGTTCTTCTTTCCATCAACCTGTTTCAATATCAGACAACAATTAGACAAAAACTGCTAGTGTAACATTAAAAGCTATAGCATTGATAAGCAATTAAATAAAGAAACTGAAGAATAATGATAGATTGATAGAAATAGAATGCACAAGATGAAGTTTGCATCACATCATGCTTCCAGTTATAAAAAGCAGGGAAATATTTGGATTTAAACAAAACGATCAAGGAGGTCTCCAAGAGAAAGCATGCATTACTTCACTTTTGTTTTTCACATCCAAAGCTGGGTCATGAAATCAGTCATTAAAGAAATAAATCAATGGTTCTTGTCTGATGAAACTAAAAAACAAATGAAGAAACAAGGTTCAATCAAACTGAGAGTCGAAAAGAAAAACCATGAACATTGCAATCTGTTGAAAACGAGAGAGAGAGAGAGCATTTACCTCAAACATTGACAATGTACCACTACGATATATCTCATCACCTGGGGGGTGCTTCAGGTCGCATTTCCTCTACATTTAAACCAAATAGAAGTCAGGGAGCCTCACTTCAAAGCTCAACCCATACAATTAGTTAAAATTTACTTGTTATAGCCAATAACAAAGGCAAGGGGCTATACATACACATCATGCAGTCAGGGCTTTGCTTTCTATATAATGTCTACCCTCATGGGTTCCAAACCCCTAGTCAAAACTCATAGGGAGAGGTTATTTTGACCAAATCTAACCCCATGGATGTGTTCAGCATCATCAAAATAGTAGAATTGACCCTTAGATATTTTTTGGACGTAAAAATACAAATTTTTGAGAGTTGAAGATTTGGTACATTGTAGGACGTTGATTTATCAAACTGCAGAAAATCTGGCATACACATCGGAAAATATGAAACAAAGACCGATTTTCTACTAAACCAAACATATAGATCACATCTGGAGGGTCAGATGTGAAAAAAAAATTAAGGTAAAAAAATCACTAGAGGATCTGGAAAACACGAGGAGCATAAACAAAAAACAAACAAAAAACAACAACTACGCCTTCATCCCAAAACAATTGGGGTCAGCGATATGAACCAAAAAAGAAATTCATTTTGGGTCTTCCACATGAATCCTTTTCCTCCAATCATTTCTATCCAATGTCATGTCCTCGGTGAGGTTCAAAGCATTCATATCCTTTCCTATCATCTCCATCCAAGTCTTCCTAGGCCTACCCCGACCTCTTTTAACTAATATATTTTCCCATTTCTCCAACCTTCTAACTGGAGCATCATTAGGCCTTCGCCGAATATGTCCAAACCACCGTAAACGATTCTTTCGCATCTTATTTTCAATGGGTGCAACACCTACCTTCTTACGTATCTCCTCGTTCCGAATCTTATCTTTTATTGTATTTCCACACATCCATCTAAGCATCCGCATCTCAGCTACACTCATTTTTTGAATATGATGTCTCTTGGCAGCCCAACATTCTGTACCATATAGTAAAGCGGGCCTAATAGTCGTCCTATAAAACTTTCCCTTCAACCGCAATGGCATTCTACGATCGCACAACACTCCAGTTGCACTTTTCCATTTCATTCACCCAACCTTTATCCTATGATTTACATCTCCATCAATTTATCCATACTTTTGAATGATGGATCCCAAATATTTGAAATAATCATTCACCGGTATTTCTTGCTCACCAAGCTTCACTACACTCCCATCACTACTTCGTTGCTTACTAAACCGACATTTCATATATTCAGTCTTACTCTTACTCAACTTAAAACCTCTAGCTTCCAATGTCTGTCTCCATAATTCTAACTTAGCATTAACCCCAGCTCTAGACTCATCAATCAAAACAATATCATCAGCAAACATACACCACGGTACATTTTCTTGAATTGATCTCGTAAGCTCATCCATCACTATCGCAAATAGAAAAGGGCTTAAAGCATATATATATATATATATATATATATATATATATATATATATATAGGTTTAATATTGGCTAATAATGAAGGTATGGAACTAATGAGCAGAAATCAATCTTTTCTTAAAAAATTTCCAAATTTGTAGATCAAATGTTATGGTTCGTTTAGTAGAAAAAAAAAATTAAATCATGTGATTATGATAAGTAATTAGGTTTCTAAACGGGTCCAAAAATCAATGGCCCACAATGTGCCAAAATTTCATAACTCAAAACATCACATTTTTACATCAGAAAAGTAGGATCCAACGCTTGATCATTAGCAAACAAACCATGCTGAAAACATCTATGTGGTTAGATTGAGTAGATACAACTTGCAACTATGATTTCTAGCTCATTAGTTCCATACCTTCATTAGTAGCCAATATTTACCCATATATATAGTGAGAGAGAGAAGGGGGTGGATGGTCCTACCCCTTTTTCGTTAGGTCCCATTAGGATCCACTAAAAACGTACTTTCAAGTATTTTTTGCTCGATTTGAACCGTTAGATGTGTTTATCATTGCTTATTTACTAAGAAACAAGCTTTCTTTCAAATTGATTTGATGTACAAATGTAAATATTTTTATCATCAAATTTTAGTATAATATCAACCATTGATTTTTTTTACCCGTTTAAAATACACATCTGAGCGTAAAAAATATTAATCAAATACATGTTCTCTATTGAGTAAACAATGATAAGCACATCCTTTGGAAAGGATTGAGCAAAAAATATTTGAAAGTACGATTTTTGGAAGGTCCTAAAGAGACCTAACGATAAAAAGAGGTAGGACCATCCCCCTTCTCATATATATTTGCTATTGTCTACAATACACAATCTAGTTGGGAAATCATAGATGCAAGCTGCATCCATTCAATCTGATCTCACATATGTGTTCAACATGTTTTATTTTCTAGGAAACACACCTTGGATTCATATTTTTTGATGTAAAAGTATGACCTTTTGATTCTTGATAATTTGGCACGTTCTGGGCCATTGATTTTTGAAGCACTTGGAAAGCCTGCTTACATGATGAAAGTACATGATCTAAAACCTAGTATGTATTAAACAAACTATAGATCACATCAGTAAGGTTAGATGACTTAGATCCACAAAAAAATTGCAAAAAAGTTGAAAAAATGGCATTTTCTATTAGATTGTAATTTGTATGTATAAATGACTACAGCAAAATATATATAGGGTTTATATTTGGCATAATCGATTGTACCTATAATCTAGTTTGAATCTCACGATGCAAGTTGTTTTGACACAACCTAGCCACATAGATGTGTTCAACATGCTTGATTTAGTCATAATCGACTCTTGGATCATGTTTTTTCGAAAAACATGTGTTTATGATTCAGGAAAAATCGATGCCTTAACAGCCGTAGATTTTTGGATCGTTGTATTGTTTTCGGGCCTAGACATAGCTAGCACGGAATCTTCATCTTTGAAGGAGGTAGGCTTCTTTATCCTATTTTCCTCCATAGTTAACTCTTCTAGAGTCTCAACAATAAAGGGAACACCACCTCTACGGAGGAGAGCGGACTTAGTTCCCTCAAATTCAGCCCTAAGGCCATTGACAAATTGGTAAAAAATGTTCTTCTTTAACTTGTTTTTCACGGAGCTCAATGTCCATAGGACAAGGCCACTTAGGCTCAAGGAGAGCTAACTCATCCCAAAGGAGAGAGAGAGCATTATAATATTCATGTATGTGCATGTCTTCTTGGGTCATAGTCCTCACTTTGTTTTGAAGGTTACATACATGAGCAATATCTTTTAAAGAGTACATATCTTAGAGATATTTTCATGCATCACTAGCATAGTCAAATTTTGCTAAGCTTGCACATTTCTTGATGTCCACACTATTGATAACCCTTGCCATGATCTAAGAATGACCCATCTTCCACTCTTTTCATCTCTTCTCATCATCAGCAACGGCTTTGGACATATCATTTCCTTGAAGCGCAACTTTTTTCATTGTCATTCATGGTGAGAACGAGTTTTGGCTCATTTTCGGTGCCATCCACCAATCCCTATAGCCCTTTGCTCCAAATATAATGTTTCATAATCGAAACCCACTTCACATAGTTGGTATTATTGAGTCTCACGAAAATAATGGTGATGGTCTTACGGTTCTCCTCCATGAAAGTGAGCAAGATCAAAGAGAGAGAGAGAGAGATGAACAATTAAGGCTCTTTTGAACACCACGACCCCATGATCCACGAGCTCACATCCACACAAACACTTTGTCCACAAGAGTCAAGAGCCCAAAGCTTTGATACCATGTAACAAAATGAGAGAGTCACACCTCACACAAGAGGCAAAAGCACAACCCACAATGGATGCAAACACAAGAGCCACTAAGGGCCAAAGAAAGATAGCACAACACACTTAAAATAAAATAATTTTATTAATCATAAAATGCACTAAAGGCATTAACATATAGGGGACACGAAATTCCCTATTTATACACAATACAAGATACAAAGGAGGTCACAAAGAGTTGTCGGGGAGCTCCTAACGGCTAGAAATCTAGCCGTTGGGGGGTCCCAACGACAATATTGGTCAAACAACCATAATACCTTTATGAAAAGTAAAAATTATATAAAACCTAAATACACTCTAAAATATAACAGAAATAAATAAATATATATTTATATATACAATATTTAAATATATGTATTCACATGCATATATATATATATATGTGTGTGTGTGTGTGTGTGTGTGAGAGAGAGAGAGAGACTATATATATCAACAACACATATCTTAACAATATTTCCAAAGAACAGAATGAATGTTTCTGACTTTTTACTGGATCGATATTCTGATTTCTGAAGCAGCATGCTTATAACAGTGGGTGTTGTAAACCAGACATGGTTGACTAGTGGCATTGCTCCAGTCCATTTTTTTAATCTAAGCTGTTCATGGAGGGAGAGAGTGTGAGTGTGTGGTGGTGATGAGACCCAGTCCCAACCCGGCATTGGCTGATTGGCTCTAGCCAACACATCAAGCATCACCCAGTTTGGTTAATTCCAAAAGGCAAGCACCTAAGAGATCATCCTCTTAATTAGAGGCACATCTCACCTGGATATGCAGCATCATTTGCCAGCTGCATGTGATTTTGCTAGCAAAAGGAGGCTAGAGCATATCGGCAAACACGAGAAGGGGAAGCAGCGAAGAGCAGCCTCCTCCCCTCTTTTCCTTTTTTGTTGTGCATTTACTTTTTTTGTAATAATGTCAGTATATTGGTCTCCATTGAACCAACATAACTGACGTGTGCACCTCATAGGCTGAGGCGCATGCCTCAGTGGGCATTACACTTCAGCCCTACACCTCAAAGCATGAGGCATATGCCTTGCCTTGAGGCATACACTTCATGCCCTCGAGGTGCAGGTACTTAACATGTCATCTCATATGACATATGTTAGACACAATGCACAAGCAAATACATATAAAACTAGATGCATCTTGCACTGAATTCCCAATACAAATGATAAATACAACTAAAATTCATAGAAAACATGAATAATATAAATATACTGACAGAAAAGGTTAGAACTAACTCAAAAAGCCAGAATACTCAAATTCGCTACTAGTTAAGAGCATAATATAAGGAATTTAAAATAATAAAAAAGAGGCCCAATAATCAAATGATGTGTAGCTCACCATATGCCTCTGTAGCTGCTCTTTGCGCTTCATGAAATTGAGGCAGAACTCACAAAAATACAGTTTCGATACGTCACTATATTCTGGAGGAAAAGGTGAAAAGTACCATGTTTCAATTTCATATCTCCCGAGTTCTATAGTTGCTATGTTTTTCACTTTGGTGAACTCCTCGTGCTCCCTTAGGCTAGCAGCATCCAGCTCCTCATGT
The DNA here is from genome assembly GCF_984573655.1 of Nuphar pumila. Taxonomy (NCBI): domain Eukaryota; kingdom Viridiplantae; phylum Streptophyta; class Magnoliopsida; order Nymphaeales; family Nymphaeaceae; genus Nuphar; species Nuphar pumila. The sequence goes on along the minus strand of NC_143262.1, from coordinate 28,371,428 downwards.
CCCTAGCTAAGTCATAATAAGCATCTCTTAGATTAACTGGCTGAGAGTTTAAATGGCACAACTGTTAATAGCACATATCAGCAAAAAGTCAACTAAAAAAGCTTCTTTTGCAAAAATAATATACATGAAATCATTAGCAAATCAAAGACTTATGGAGAAGACAGCATTGTAAGCATCTAAACATAAACATAAATATAACCAAATATAGATCTAAGATCACAAAACTATATCTAATTTTACATGAAATAGATACTGCACAGTAAAATCTATAATCAGTTTAGATATCAATGTTGTAGATAAACACAAAGAAAGAATCAAACAAAATCCAAACTTAAATGTCCCAGTAGTATGCCAGCTCAATCCCAAGAACAAGAGAGTAATTATCGATGAGCACTGAAAAATTAAACATATCAGTCAAATGATAATCCCAAAAATACTTGCATAACAAATTCCTATTTTTTACTAAAACAATTACCGCAAGAAATCATAAAATAAAACCAAAAACGAGCAACAAAGGAAAGGTTAGCAAAGGCGAGATAAAAATATTGTCTATTGTTGCTTTCTCACACCGCAAGGCATAAAACCTAATCAAAGGGATGCCAGTTTGCAAGAATATTGGTTTAACAAACTCAGGTAGGTAGAAACTGAAATATTTTATGACTGTTTTTTCATAAATGAAAGACATGTCCTTTGTTGTGTCACCTGGGTCATCCCACCGAAGTAACAGGTTCAAAGTAGGGTCATGCCAAGGCCCAATTCCTTGTACACCAATTAGGGTAATAACAAATAAACAATTGGTTTAACATATCAACAAAATCAACACAACCTTGATCAAAACTTTGTATAACATAAAAGGAAAGAAAAAGAAATTATACCTCAACATGGGTCTCATCAATTTTCCTTTTCTGATGACGTGTCATCTTCAAACCAGTTGCCTAAAAAATATAACAGTTATAAACTCATAAAGGAAACAGAAATCTTGCTTAAAATGAAACAATCTACAGGAAAAGCCAAATAGGTTCCCCAGCAAGAAAATTCCAGGAGAAATTGTGGTTTTGAATCTTGATGGGCTCTCGAAAACAAATATTAAAAAGGGAATCATTCTGATGACTGATAGTGAGAGGAAAATTTATAATGGAAATTCAGCAATTCTTGCTTCTACTGTAATGAAGTGTGTGGGAGCCTCCAATGAGAATGATTCAATCACGAACACCTGATCACCAAGAAAGAATATAATGCACAATGGCCCAACACAAGCACAAAAGTGCTAAATGGTCTCAAAAGAGACGGAACACACATACAAAAAAAACTGTTTATTGATGAATAGCTTTTAGAAAAGCTTGAGAATACAAAGGCCTTTGAGCCTTATTTATATACAAATGAGAGACCATGGGGCTCCCATTATAGACGTTGGGGAGCTCCCAACGGTCATATTAATGACCGTTGTGAGATGCGCAAGATGCCCCAACATCTATAATAGGTGCAATGACAGTAATACCCATGTATGAAATGACCAAAATGCCCCTGGTGGGCAGGCTAAATTACATCAAGATATCAAGAAATATAGTTATATATAACTATATTTCAACACTCTCTCAAACTTATGGTGACTCACCGTAAGTTTGCAATTACAAAAGAAAGATCCCACTACATAAAAAGTCTTCATTGACTCCATCAAGTTCTTCCATCCGTTGTTTTCTTAAAGGGTGCTCTTGATCTTCAATCATATGCTCTATTATACAAAGGGTCTTTAGGAACTTCAATATCATCGAACCTGTAAATAGAGCTAACAAAACATCCCAACTATATACAAGGATATATATCATAAAACATAAAAGAAGAATTCAAAATTAACTATATTAGTTATATATTATGGAGAGAAGATGTCCAAACACACCAAAACTACAATATATATAGAGAGAGAAAATATCTAAAAAGATGTGTTAAGACAAAATGTTTTTAATAATTTTAAGCACAGGAATTTAAACATAATAAAAAGGTTTAAAAACAATTTTGAAAAAATCAAAAACATATATAAGATGATCATACTTCAAAGGAATCTAATTTAGAAGAATGTAATCACAAAATCAACACATATTTCATAGATATTGATCAGATAATTTGAGCACAAAAGCACATGTTATTAAATAATCACGCATGCATAATATCCCAATACTTCAAAATGACAAAGTAAAGCATACTAAGCAAAGTCCGCAATCATGGATAAGATGTGAAAACTCAAAAACAGCCAACAACAAAGGAGAGTTAACTTCATGCATTTAAGATAATCAACACATATATATTTAACATGTCACATAAATATGAACCCTTAAATATTACAAACAAGATCAAAAGAGAACGATTAAACAACAAGACAACTCACCGAGTTAAATCCACACAAGGAGAAAATAAAATATTCATGAAAAGGGTTTTTTTAAAAAGTAGCCATTTTCATACAAATGCCTAGCCGGAAACAATGAGGAAATTCAGAATCCCACATACAACAAGGTTTAATATCACAGATAAACATAATTACAATGAGAAAATTCAAAATCCCAACAATAAAATATTCAAATACCATGTAATGAAACGGTGATATTCAAATATCACCACCAAATGGATACACAAGTGGACAATAAAAAAACTCACAATGGAGTCCATTCACAAAAGAAGAGTTAACTAAATCCATGCATACAACAATGTGTACAAGATAACTAATATGAGACACATACATATCCAACATGCAATTAAATCATATTTAAAGTACATAATGTATGAAAATTGTTTTCAAAGAATAACAATTTTTCATAACAAAAACACATGCAAGAAAATATTTCAATGAATAAACATTTTCTAAATAAATAGCCATCACAGATAAACATAATTATAAGCATCTATTATAATAATGGCCAAATATACAATGAGTGATACAACATCCTCACAGAACTAGAGATCAAACAACCGTCAATTAAAGCCAAACTATAAGCTGACAATCTAAACTAACGAAAACTGAAGCCCACAAACTCACCCCAACAAACATCTCTTGTTCAACAAAAGCAACATGGATTTAGAGGCCAATCAACTATCAATCAGACTCAAGACACGTGTCAACATGACACTCATAAACTTGATAATTCATATTGATAAAATGACTTGAGGTGCACACATAACTCACATCAATGGCTAACTCTGACCCAACAACAACAAGGGTAAAAAAGAAATGATGCATCATATAAAATTATGTGATGGACAAAACAAATGCTATAATAAGGCGATACAAGCACATGAAAACCAATTTCCAAATAAGAGAGTTCATACATAAGAATCGATTTGAAAAACAAAGTTCTCAATCAAACCCAATATAGATAGATAAATCATATGGAAAACAAGATATCAATTAATATCTTCTACAAGGAAAGGCAATTAAGATTATATCAATAACAATGGTGAATGATCATGACCAATATAAGTCTATATAAAAAGATAGCTCAATTTAGATCATAAGTCTAATATTGGACAACAAGGACATATAATGTTAAGGAAAAAACACATATAGAGATTCTCAAAGAACCATATATAAATCCAAAAACATACATAATTACCACCAATCATGAATACTTAAAGCAATAAGATAATCTAATAACTAATAGCCACATATTCTATATAAAAGATATGAAAATTAAAGTCAACCATTGAAGCCACATAATCATAAAAATATGGGACATGAGCATGTCAATATGAGAGCATACAAAATATCCATGGTATTACCAAAGAATTTAAAATCATGATGACTCAAGGTATACATCATACAAGAATCTAAAGTTCCTAAGGAACACATTTTTGACATGAAATTCACATAATATACCTAAAAATCATGCTTTGACACATGCTTAAAGTCACCAATGATCATTACGATAATACAATACAAAAAAATTAGTATTTTGCAAACAACATGAATAAGCACAGTATTTAAGATTTTTAAGAAACCACATACTCTTGCAAAATATAATTTCCATGATATTTTTCAAAAAAGTATACATATTTATAATCAAAACACATATTTCAAGTAAACAAGCTTACGCCAAAACATATATCAAAAGACAATAATTTTTATAAATTCTAATTTTAATTAATTTGAAAACATATTCACTTTTAACACATTTAATAAATAGCCACAATATTTTAAACATATTTTTAAATATATACCATAAATATTTAAAGTAGAGAATCCAAAGAAAATACATACCGGAATACAAGAGTCTCGAGTTCAAGCCGTACATCAATTCAAATCTTTCTTTCGAAGCACAAACACGAACAAGATACCAAGACCAAGATGCCTTGCTTTGACACCATGTAATGAAGTATGTGGGAGCCTCCAATGAGAATGATTCAATCACGAACACACGATCACAAAGAAAGAATATAATGCACAATAGCCCAACACAAGCACAAAAGTGCTAAATAGTCTCAAAAGAGACAAGAACACACATACAAAAAATTGTTTACTGATGAATAGCTTTTAGAAAAGCTTGAGAATACAAAGGCCTTTGAGCCTTATTTATATACAAATGAGAGACCATGGGGCTCCCATTATAGACGTTGGGGAGCTCCCAACGGTCATAAATATGACCGTTGGGAGATGCTCCAACGTCAATAATGGGTGCAATGACAGCCATACCAATGTATGAAATAACCAAAATGCCCCTGGTGGGCAGACTAAATTACCAAAATACCCCTGGTAGGCAGACTAAATTACATCAGGATATATCGAGAAATATAGTTATATATAACTATATATTTTAACATCTACATCATAAGATATCAAAATGATCAAAATTTTACAAGAGTAGTTCTCGTGGAATTTCAGCAATTATCATTAATATAACCAAATTGAAAGATGCATAAGAGAATCTGGTGCCTATCAATTTTCAATGATACTGGTGGATCTTCATGATGGAAGAAACAAACTGCATAGCAGATCAAGAACTTCAAATATGAATCACAAGACATACCTTCTCCTCTGTTTTCTCATCCACATCAGTCCACATTGAATCAAGATCAAGTTGTTCAAGCTTAGCCCACTCATCGAGTCTTCTGTTGACTGAAGCAAGGACCATGGAATAATAGTAAGTTAAAGGCACTTATTCTTTCTAGATAAACCTTACTGTAGAATTTAAAAGGAAAAAGGCTAGAGAGAGGAGGGGCAGTGTATTACTGAGTCCAATAACTAATCATAAAAAAAGAATGGCTGAAACAAGACTTTTAGAATAGGATTGGAAAAACCCAGCATTCATAGAATCACAGAATTCCCAAAAACCTACCATCTTTGAATACCATATCTCAAGATTTTCCAACAAAGGCCAAAATAGATTAGATATGGCCTAGATTATATCCAATATGCATCCAGATCTGGTTGTCAGTTAAAAACTTAAAAAAGATCAATGTTCACACCCAAAGTTGAACTAAACCTAAAAAGTTGAATAATAATAAACTTAATTCAATAACAAAACAAGTAAGATGCAAGAGGAACATAGGTGGGTTGCTGCTTTGTATATAAAGTTAAGTATGGGTAAGATCAAACATCAATTTCCCTTACATGCCAGCTGAAAATACAATAGGAGTCACTCCTAACCTCAATTGAACAATATGCGGAAATGCTCTATTTTGTGGTATATATCCTCTAGTATTGGTAGGAAAAGTGTTGTAAGTATCGTACTGTATTGTACCATACGTATTGTTACTTTGGGCCTAATCGATATGATACAAACCCATATCAAGATACAGGTGTGTATCATACCTGTATTGGGTGTATCATATGATACACCCCCTGTATAGTAAGATACAGGGTGTATCTTACAATACACAATTAGTGCATTTTCTGTTCAACTAGGTGCTGCACCCGCATCGCACCCGATGCGGTCAACCTGACCCTGGGTGCAGTCAACACACCCAGGGTCATTTATGTCCAACTTTTGGACTTTATATATATATAATTTTTTATATTTTTGCCACACCCAAGTTTTTTGAAAGTGCCGCACCCCCGCACCCATGTGACATAGGTTAAACTCAATTCATTTTTTATCTTTTTCTTTTATGAAATATATAAAAAAAACTCATTAAGGTGAGTTTGTGTTCACTCCTAAAGAACTTGAGAGTAATTTAGGGCTTGATTTCTTGCAAGAAGAAGTCTTCATTTTTGTAAAATTTTTAAGTATTGAGAAACACTTGGGAATTTTGTTTTTGGTTTATGTAAACATGCATTGTTATGGATCTTATGACTTGTTAGCTTAGTGTTGTTTATTATTTTACAATTTACATTTTTCTTATGAGATGCATGTCAACTCCGCCTGTGTATAACTCTTTAGTTATACACTGTCGGTCCCAAGCCCGGATAAAGGAGGAGGGTTGCGGTAGGCCAGTGACAGCCAGCATAAAAACTTAGTCATACCCTATGAATATGAACCAATATGAGAATTTCGTTGGGGTGTTCCCTACTGAGCGACGCGTACTCTATAGGCCCGGAGGCAGTGATAAATGGGCAAGGGTTGCTAGGTCGTCGCCCGGAAGCAACGCGTCACACCGGCGCCCGGGTGTGGTGTCAAATAGGCAAGGGTTCCCTCACTTTGTTGGACGGGTGGGGGTAAAGAAGTTAGTCCAAGACCATAAAATTAGGTTAGCCACTTGGAACATAGGATCTTTAACTAGTAAGTTGGTAGAGTTAGTAGATGTTATGTGTAGGAGAAAGATTGATATTTTATATCTACACGAGACCAAATGGGTAGGTGAGAAGGCAAAAGTGATAGAACCTCGGGGATATAAGATTTGGTATGCAGGAATAAATAGAAATAGGAATGGAGTAGGGATTGTTATGAGTCGTGAGTTTATAGATAATGTAGTTGAGGTCCGTAGGAAGGGTGATAGGATTTTACTTATTAAATTAGTATTAGGTACGGATATTATTAATATTATTAGTGTTTATGCACCTCAAGTAGGTTTAGATGATTCCATTAAGCATCAATTTTGGGAAGATTTAGATGGAGTAGCACAAGGGATATCTTATGGTGAAAAGCTTTTCATCGGCGGTGACCTTAATGGACATGTAGGCATTAGTAAGGATGGATTTGAGAGTATCCATGGAGGCTATGGTATAGGAGAAAGAAACGAAAGTGGAGAAAGGATTTTAGATTTTGGTTTGTCCTATGATATGATCTTAGCAAACACTTGGTTTAGGAAGAGGGAGTCTCACCTAGTAACATTTAAAAGTGGGGTTAATACGAGTCAGATAGATTTTTTCCTACTTAGAAAGAGAGATAGGGGTTGTTGCATCAATTATAAGGTTATACCGAGAGAAAGTGTAGCTACACAACATAGAGTCTTAATTTTAGATCTTAGAATTAGACAATGCCGCAAAATGGATAGACATAGGATAGATCCTAGAATTAAGTGGTGGGCACTGAAAGGAGCTAAACAAAGAATGTTTTTAGAGCAGGTAGTTAAGGAAGTTGATTGGTGTCTCGAGGAGGATTCAGACTCAATGTGGAATAAGATAGCGGGTGGCATGAGAAAGGTGGCTAAGGAGGTATTGGGTGAGTCTAAAGGCGGTGCACCGCTAGGTAAGGATACATCATGGTGGAACGAGGATGTCAAATTAGCTATTAAGGTTAAAAGAGAGTGTTATAGAAATCTAAGTATGAGTCATGATAATGAGAATTTTGAGAAGTATATGATAGCAAAAAAGGAAGCTAAAAAAGTAATTCGAAACACAAGGGATAAGGTATATAAGGAGGTTTATGACAAATTGGATACCAAAGAGGTCGAGAAGGATATTTATAGGCTTGCAAAGATGAGAGATAGGAAATCGAGGGATCTGGGTATGATTAGATGTATCAAAGATGAAACACAAAGGGTTTTAATCAAAGATGGGGAGATTAAGGAGAGATGGAAAGATTATTTTAATAAGCTATTTAATGGAAGTCATGTTCAGGATCTTGGAGACTTGTTCATTCATTTTCATGAGATGAATCGTGACTTCATGCGCAAGATTCAAAAGAAAGAAATTGCAGAGGCTTTGAAGAAAATGAAATCAAGAAGTGCAATTGGCCCAGATGGTATACCTATCGAGGCTTGGAAATGCTTGGGAGAGAAAGGTTTAGAATGGTTGACAAATCTTTTTAACAAGATTTGGCGGACAAATAAGATGCCTAATGAGTGGAGGAAGAGTACTTTGGTGCCTCTATATAAGAATAAGGGTGATATACAAGATTGCACAAACTATCGTGGTATAAAACTCATGAGTCATACTATGAAACTTTGGGAGAGGGTGATTGAGTCTAGGTTGAGGAAGGTTGTCATGATATCGGAGAATCAATTTGGTTTTATGCCTGGAAGATCAACTATGGAAGTTATACATCTTCTTAGACAACTTATTGAGAGAAATAGATAGAGGAACAAAGATTTGTATATGGTTTTTATTGATTTGGAGAAGGCATACGATAGAGTACCTAGGGACGTTCTCTGGTGGACAATGATGAAGAAAGGTGTTTCTCTCAAGTACATTAGTATAATTAAGGATATGTATGAAGGAGTAGTAACCAATGTCCGCACTTGTGGAGGGGTGACAACCAATTTTCCTATAACGGTTGGGTTACATCAAGGATCTGCTTTAAGCCCTTTCCTATTTGCTATAGTGATGGATGAGCTTACGGGATCAATTCAAGAAAATGTGTCGTGGTGTATGTTGTTTGGTGATGATATTGTTTTGATTGATGAGTCTAGAGCTGGGGTTAATGCTAAGTTAGAATTATGGAGACAGACATTGGAAGCAAGAGGTTTTAAGTTGAGTAAGAGTAAGACAGAATATATGGAACGTCGGTTTAGTAAGCAACGAAATAGTGATGGGAGTGTAGTGAAGCTTGGTGAGCAAGAAATACCGGTGGATGATTGTTTCAAATATTTGGGATCTATCAAAGTATGGAGAAATTGATGGAGATGTAAATCATAGGATAAAGGTTGGGTGGATGAAATGGAAATGTGCAACTGGAATGTTGTGCGATCGTAGAATGCCATTGCGGTTGAAGGGAAAGTTTTATAGGACGACTATTAGGCTCGCTTTACTATATGGTTCAGAATGTTGGGCTGTCAAGAGACATCATATTCAAAAAATGAGTGTAGCTGAGATGTGTATGCTTAGATGGATGCGTGGAAATACAATAAAAGATAAGATTCAGAATGAGGAGATACGTAAGAAGGTAGGCGTTGCACCCATTGAAAATAAGATGAGAGAGAATCATTTACGGTGGTTTGGACATATTCGGCGAAGGCCTAATGATGCTCCAGTTAGAAGGATGGAGAAATGGGAAAATATATTAGTTAAAAGAGGTCGGGGTAGGCCTAGGAAGACTTGGATGGAGATGATAGGAAAGGATATGAATGCTTTGAACCTCACCGAGGACATGGCATTGGATAGAAATGATTGGATGAGAAGGATTCATGTGGAAGACCCAGAATGATTTTCTTTGTTGGTTCATATCGCCGACCCCAATTGTTTTGGGATGAAGGCGTAGTTGTTGTTGTTGTGTTATGAGATGCATGTCATTCATAGCAGCTCATAGAGACATAAATGCTTTATATGTAATTTTATGGTTGTATTTTGTGCAATTCATCATTGTTTCATGTGACATGATTTTTTTAGAATTTTTGCTAATTTTTTCTGATTTTTTTATTTTTTTGGATTTTTAGAAATTTTTTATTAAAAAATTATGATATTTTATGAAACGATACGATACATTATTACTTTGGGCCTGACCAATACGGGTAATGATACGATACTTACAACCTTGGGTAGGGATACCCACTTCCACATGGCGCTCTAATAATTCCTAAGGTTCTATCACCCATGACAAGAGAAATAAAATGCAAACACTATGTTACTATCTGAATGGCAGATCTACCAGGACGACCTTGATAATTTTTTAAATCACTTGTTTATCAGAGAACAGGATTGTGATTAGCCTAAGGGCTTCTCTTAGTCCTACTTGTGGTGCATAGAATCCTAATTCCAAATGGGCCCCTGTGATCATTGCAAAATTTTTCCTCTTTGTTCTCTATTTTCCTTCTCTTTTTCTTTTTAGCCTCTATTTCGATTGGATCCAGATAAAACATCCGAGAAAATTCAAAGAATTGATTTTTTTATTTTTTGAACAATAAGAGATCCAGGATCAGAATTGGGTCCGGATATCCGATTTGGATTATAGATTGGGTCGGAAATAAAAATTGAATTTGGATTCCAGTGAATCCGAGAAATGAATGGTTTTTTTATCAGAGGTTGACCCGATTATTGAGGTCATGGGCAAAAAGGAAATTTTTGATTTTTTTAGAAAATTTGGGGTGTTCATGGCCCCAAGCCTTCATTCTTCCAAAAAAGAGAAAAGAAAAGGAGAATCATCACCAATAAACTTGCACAGATAAAATGAGGGAGGCACTATGAAAGTTGACAAACCAAGAACCCAACAAACACGCTTTACCACATACCACAATTAAACAACACAACATTTAACACCGTGACACTTCTTAAACAGTCAGACCTATATCGAATACAGTCAGAACCACATTCTAGCTTCATCTATCTACTTTTTATGATCTTGATCGTTCATTATGGATTTACTTGAATGACTGTTCTTTTAAAATTTATCATTCAATAACACTAGATGCCAAAATTTTCAACTAGGATTTACTATTAATGTTTATTATCAAGAACTGTTTGTTCAAAAATTTGCATTTAAGATGGTATTCATGTGTTATTGCTTTACAAACTTTGAATGTGCATTATATATATATATATCAAAATTAAAAAATTTGTGTCATATCCTTTTCAAAAATTTGACGAACTCGTTTCCCGGACTTGTGATGCGTGGGGTCTCTAAAAGCCACTATTAATGGCAGTTTTTATTGTCAGATGTTGTCCTTTAAAATGCTAACATCCCTCCAACAAGTTTTAACAGCAACCAGAAGAACATGTGTCTTCCCTCCATCTTCTCCTCTGGTGTGTGTGACTTGGCAGATTTCCATTTGTAATACAGAAAGTATCGTCAGATTTGGTCTTTTCTTCCTAGCAAATCCAAGTTTTTATCAATCCCATTTTCATTCCTAATGTGGTCAACAAGTCATTTTACTTCTTACCAACAAAACACTAATATAGCGTAGCATCATCCAAACCCCTTCATCCATTTAGATTCCAATCTTACCCCCATCAACTATTGTTAGGAACATTTTAGAGTCCTGGCCAACAGCCTAACCCTTTTGAACTGGCTAATCCAATGGACCACTTGCTTCAACCTTCTTATATACCCAGACTAAAATGGAGCTTCTACCAAAGGCAAGTGCCTCCACTACACTGTCATGTTCTCCTGAACTGTCTACAATCTAATATTAAGAGATAACGCCAGTAGGATCTGGATATTGGATCCAGATCCAACATATAGAGAGTCTGACATTACATGTAACCTTCCTATTTCTGCATGTCGCTTTTTATCAGTTTCCTTATTGTATATAGATTGTATGTCATGTTTTATAAATAGAAGATCCCATCACACGGTTCAGCAGCAACCCCTTGTCAGAGAACTAAACAAATCAAAAAGCTTTCTTTCTTTTTCTTTGATATTTTCTTTCTTTTCTGATTTGACGTCATACTGTTTATGATTTCTCTATTCTGTTTGAATCTTGCCCTGCCAGTTCAGTTTTACATATCTGAAAATCTGATTTTAGATTCAGATCTAATATTAATGTTTCTTGATTGACATCAATTTTGTTCTTTTTTTCTTTTGACGTCACACAGCTGGTACTTTCTTTATATGTTTAAATCTTTTTTCTGTTATAGATCTGAAATCTGATTTAAAATAAAAAAACGGAAAAAGGTTACAGATCCTAAATCTGATCAGATTTACAGCTCTAAATCAGATTACAGGAAATTTGTCTTAATTCTTTCTTCTTGACCATCACGTTATCTCTTGGCTTTGTATCAGAAACTGTGGGTTCCTGATCATATTGTAATTTCTTCTGTCTACTAGATTTACCGACAAAAAAAAGTCAGTCCAGCTTTGGTCTTATATTGACGTGATTGGTTAAATATTATTTTTATATCTTTATTATTCTCGTCTACTTTCCTATGGATTCAAATCCTCAACCATCCCTGTCCTCTACCTTCTTACCTTAATTGGTTTCTAAAAAATTGAACAATTCCAAATTTCTAACATGAAAGAGGCAAATAATTTTTTTTATTAGGAGTCAAGATCTCTCTGGACACCTTGATGGGTCCATCATCCCTCCACCAAAATATGTCATCAAGGAGGGTACGGATGAGAATGGGATTGTTATTTTCATATGTTAATGTCAGGAATCCAAAATTTATTTTATTGGTGAAAAGAGACTAGGCTTTAGTTGCATATATTATTTTTATTTTGTCACAAGAGGTCTTCATTGGAGTGCCAGATGATTGTAGGTTAGTCAAGACGTATTCCCAGATATCAGATTACATAGTTATGTTCTTGATGAAAGAATTTCAAAATTTGAAGGGGTTCATGTTCATTATGGAATATCTCAATAAGATGAAATCAACTTGCCATGGTTGTTTATGAAGTTTCAGACATCCAATGAATCTCAAGAAGTTCTTATTAGTAATGTGTCATGTGGTCGTGAAAGAGGATATTTTAAAGGAGGTCGGGGACGAGGACGTAGAGGTAATCAGGGAGGCCAAGGCATACTTCATACACTCAATATTCATCCTAGTATTTCTGCACAAGGACAACGTCCTATCCCTACTTATTTTCATATGCAAGAAATCGAGACATGATAAAGCAAATTGTTAGTTCAAAGATGATCCTAGTTACAGTCAAGGATCAACGCAGTATAAAAACCAAGACAAAAATCAATTTAGAGGTTAGATAAATGGTCAGATTAGTGGTGAAGGACAACTGCCTATAGATAAGCAGCTATTACTTGCTACCCTTGCAGGACTTAATCTAAAGCATAACGAGCAATGAGTGTGATATCTCGATTCTGGGGTTGTTAATCACATCACATGTGATGAGGGTAAGTTCTTAACTCTGATTCCTTACCATGGCAAAGATAGTATTGTTGATGGAGATGAGACTCGCCATCCTATCAAGCACACTAAAAATATGTTATGTCAATTCCCTTGTCCAAATCTAGTTCTTTGAATCTTTCTAATGTCTTTCTTATTCCTAACATCAAGAAAAATCTTATTTTTGTCACTAAGCGTATTGATAATACCAATTCATGTGTTGAATTTACTCCATCTTCTGCTTGTGTCAAGGATCTTCGCACGAAAAAGACATTCACTAAGGGCAAAATATTGATAAACATGTTCGTCTTCAAAGAGGATCATGCGTCCAAGTCAATCGGTTTTGTTTCAAAACCTAGTTTAGAGTCATTGAGTCCATCTATTTTGTTTAATACTTCTAGTTTAAATAAATTCAATCTTTGGCATGGTCATCTTGCCCATTATAGTTGAGGTTTTATTGAAAGATTGGTTTCTAGTAATCTCATTCCCGACTCTAGCTTAGATTGCGGGTATGCAAATGCCATATGTTTAAGTTGTCAAGTTTCAAAGAGTCATGTACTTCATTTTAATTCATTGAATGAAAGAGCTTTGAAACCTTTTAAAATTGTGTATTTTGATGTGAACCAACATTTAATGCTTCTTCTGGTAGTCATTATTATGTTTCTTTCATTGATAACTTCTCTCGTTAGACGTAGATATATTTTATGAAGCACAAGCGTGAAGTTTTTAATATATTCACGAAGTTCCATATATTGGTCAAAAATTTGTTTTCTAGGACCATTCTGAATTTTCAGTGTGATGGTGGAGGTGAGTACTCTTCAAAGGAGGTCATTACTTATCTTGAAAATAATGGAATCAAGAGAAGATTATTTTGCCCTTACACTCCTCAACAAAATGGACTTGCTGAGAGGAAACATTGTCATATTGTTGAAAGTGTCCCAACAATGTTACATGCCAGTAGAACTCCTTTATATCTTTGGACAGAGGCTTTTCACTCGGCCATTCACACTATAAAGATGTGGACAATGAAGATTTTGAATTACAAGTCTCCGTATTATGCTTTATTTAGAAAGCACACCGACTATGATTCTTTATAGGTCTATAGATGCATTTGTTATGTTCACATCAATAAGTTTCTAAAAAACAAGTTTGAACCTAGAGCTCATGTTTGTAAATTTTTTTTATCATGTTGACAATTATAAAGGTTTCAGGTGCTATGATATAAAAAATAAATGTCTTTGCATTTTCAGAAATGTGGTATTTGATGGCAGTTCTTTTGAGTATGATCTTCTTGTAAACAGGTTCAAAAAGAAAAGGAGAGCAATCAGGAATACTACCAGCAATGGTTAAGTGAGGAGATATTTTCAACACCAATTGATGTTATTCTACCACAAGAAAGTGCCTCAGACAGTCTTGGACAGCAAAGGGAAGCCTCTATTAATGTTGAAGACAATGCTACTACAAATGGGAGATATAAAGGTCATGTTGATACTCAAAGAGGGAAAGAGACAACTGATAATGATATGAGACGACAATCCCAAAACATGAATAATTATGAAAATGCAATCAGCCAATTTGATGAAATCGTGACACAATGAGAATTCAGAAGGTCAACTACGGTTAAACACCCTATTGACAAATGGGTGAGTTATGAAAATTTCAGCACAAACCATCAAGCTTTCCTCATACAGATAGAAAAGCAAGAGGAACCAATTTCTTATTTTCAAGCTATTAGAAATAAGAAATGGATTGAAGCCATAGATGAGGAAATAAAAGCATTGCATGAATGTCATACATGGGAAGTAGTTAAAAGGCCTCCAAATAAGAATCTGACTGGATCAAAATGGGTTTATAAGATTAAGTATAAACCAGATGGTAATATTAAAAGGTATAAAGTTCATCTAATTGCAAAAAGGTTTACTCAAGAGTATGGTATGGATTACAAGGAGACTTTTAGCCTTGTAATTAAAATGGGAACAATAAGGATCATTTTATCTCTAGCAATGAATCATGGTTGGATCCTGAACCAACTTGATGTCAAGAATGTATTCTTACACGGAAACTTGAAAAAAGAAGTTTACATGGAACAACCACAGGGATACAGTGAAAATGATCTAGTTGAATATGTGCCTAAACTTAAGAGGACAATATATGGGATACAGAAACATGGCTTCTATAGATCTTCTCTTGAACATTCGTTGTTTACTCACAAAGGTAAAGGATACATGAGTGTTCTGCTTATATATGTGGATGACATAATTAATTCAGGGAACTCAAATAAATATATTCAAGAAATAAAGGAAGTGTTGAGCAGATGTTTTAAGATGAAGGACCTTGATCAGTTGAAATATTTCTTTGGAGTTGAAGTTGATGAAAAGAAAGATAGGTTGAGCTTAACCCAATATAAATATATTGTAGACCTCTTGCGTAAGACAGGTATGTGTGATTGCAAACCTTTACTAACTCATGTTCTAATGCATCAACAGTTGAGTGTTAATGATGGGAAATTGTATAGTGATCCAACTCAATATAGAAGTATTGTGAGAATGTTATAATACCTTACCAACATTGCAAACTAAGTGTCTCAATTTAAGCATCAGCCAAGAACTACCCATATGGAAGCAGTGAAGCAGATTTTAAGGTATCTAAAGGGTATCCTGGGTGATAGGTTGTCTTATAAGAGAAGAAATAAAAGGAAAGATTTATAGCCTTTTCAGATGTTCATTGGATAGGCGATCCAAACAAAAGGTCAATTTTAGGTTATTGTTAGGGATGACAGTGGACCGGGGGGAAACAGGGCCCTGCCTCGCCCTGTTTGGACCGGGGATGGAGGTTAAAATCAAAACTCGTGCGGGGATGAACTTACTCTTGCCCTTGCCCTTGCCCTTGCCCTTGCCCTTGCCCTTTCCCTTTCCCTTGCCCTTGCCCTTGCCCTTGCCCCGCCTCGCCCCGCTCTGTCCCCGATCCCTGTTAAAGAAATTACTATTATACCCTTATACAAATTATAAAATCATATATATATATATATATATTCCTAACCTTAATGTAAAACTCTTTCTCGAATCTCTCCTCTCTCCTTCTTCTAACGAGTCACACGAGCTCCCATTTCTCTCCTCTCCTTCCTCTAACGGCGGAAGGCAACAACAGCGGAAGGATCGAGGAAAAGGGGCCCCGCCTCGTCCCGTTTGGATTGGGGATGGAGTACATGAAACGGAGAATGGACCGAGATGGAGGTTAAAATCAAAACTCGTGCGAGGATGAAGGGCAAAATTTTGAGACCGGGCAAGGGTGGAGATCTTGTCCCCAGCCCCGGCCTCGGTCCACTGTCATCCCTAGTTATTATGTATTTGTTGAAGGTAATTTAGTTTAATGGTCAAGCCGAAAACAGAGAGTTGTAGCTTGATCCACCATTAAAGTTGAATACCAAGTCATGGCAACGATTGCTTCAGATTTGACATGGATACAAAATTTGCTACATAAAGTGGATGAGACACTTCCTAGATCAGTTTTATTTTGGGGCAATCAAAGTGCCATAAGGATTTCATTGAACCCTGTGCATCATGGAAAAACCAAGCATATAGAGATTAATCAACACTTCATCAAAAGTAAAATTGAAGATATAAGATTGTAAGTACAAAAGATTGAGAAGTACAAAAACATGTAAGATTGTAAGTACACAATCAAATCATCAAGGCTAATCAACACCCACACTTGTAAGGAAAAACATAGAGCAACAAAAACATATACTCGACAATTTATGAAAGTTTATGTTTGATAGTTTTGTTTGTATCAAGAATCAGATCACAAATGTGAAAGGAATGTGCATTTTATATTTTATGGTTTTGATTGCATAATTCTTTAAATCTCTCTTTTTTCTTTATTTATTTATATATAGATAGATAGATAGATCCGTGTCCAAGTATCTAGTTTTTTTAGACCAGCCGTATCCGACACTTCTTCCTGTGTCCGACACCCGTGTTAGTGTCCAAGTAACATAGGTCATGACTCAATTGAGAGGAAGGCAAGGAAATCCTATAAACTTTTGAAACTATGGATGTCAGATTACAAGCAAGAGACATATTTGGTCTAATAACCAAGGTAGCCCACTTTCATATGATCTGCATACAGTTGTCGTCTACATTGAGTTCGTTCATATGCATCAAGATATTTTGTGGTCATATTCTCCCTAGAAGGGACAGTTATCCGAGCTATCACCCAATGGGGTCAACAATGCCAATCTCTTGAAGCAACATTTGATATGGCAGACTTTTCATGTAATCCATGAACTCGTGTCAATGGCAATTCATTGTCTTCAAACATTTTGTATACATTCACAAAAAGATATGATCAAATATGTGTTTCAATGATTCCACAATGTTGTTCAATCTTTTGTATCAGGAAAACTACAAAAACATTCTACTACAATCATGGGCTGCCAAAAGAAGTGGGGGCCAAAATGATCCATATATTTAGGTCAATCTCATTTCTTTCTAACATGCACAAGAATGTATTCCCAGTAATGGATGAAAGGCCCAAAAATGTGCCATCTAACACAATGTGTAATTCTTAAATAGGTGAAATATAAAACACTGTATGATGATTGCACACATGGTCATTCACTTGCCTAACTAAAGTAAGGCTACCTGACAACATAACGAATAAGGGCTTCTCACTGCTCTCCATGAAAAGGAAGTGTTTTCATATCAATGAAAAAAATACACCTGTGGATGTATCTTTTTCTTCTTGAGTTGCTCTTTACCCAGTCAGACAACAGGTAAAATTCATCAAACCAGAACAAAAACTACAGCTAGGAGTACAAGTATGGAGAGGGAGACAAATGATGGCGTCCTAGTTGCAGGCATAACAGCCTCACATGCTCGTACATGTGATGAAATAGTAAGTTCAACCCCGGTTTAGTGCTTACCACAAGGACTGTGCATTTGGTCCACATTCCAGTGTTTTGAAACATGTCCGCACTCACAACTTAAGTAAATAAATGCAGCCTCGCCGCTTCCAATGACAAGGATGAAAAATTCAATTGTTTCAAGAAGAAATCCCGTTATGAGAGTTGCTCGAACTCAGAGACTTAAAAAAAGTTTTAAAAAAATGAATATGCTAAAGAAAAAAAGGCATGGAAGAACTGGAGAAGAAACCTCCTACCGGTTAGTTAATTGAAATCCATGAACAAAATCAATGTCGACAGAAACCCTAGAGAAGCAAAGGATAAGATACAAGAACATGCTAACAATAACACACGTGTATAGAAAGACGAAATTCATTGTTGGTATCAAACAAAGTACTGGCAATTCAAAACCCACGGAACCGATTTTGTGTTTCTCCAATTTCCCAAACCGAAATAAACCCTAGAAGATGAGCACCATCTATGTAAACCCTATAAACAAAAGGGAACAAAATCCAAGCGGAGTGGGACGTAGAAACGACAGAGAAAAAGAATTCTCCAACAAAACCCGAGTAAGAATTACTGCCACAGAAACCCTAGAAACGGAAAAGAAGGAAGCGAGGGGAGTACCGACATTCGGTGTAGTGGACGTAGTATTCGTAGTCGTTGGGGCCGCCCCCCTGCAACTTCCGGCGCTCGATGACCTTGACGGGGTGGAACTTGTTGTCCCTCCACCGGCACATCACCCGAGTACCGACCTCAAGCGGCGCCGCACCAGCCTTCCGATGCTGCGCCCCGCCATTCTCCGCCTCCACCGCCCCTCCTCCGGCAGGGGCGGTGCCCGCCGCCTCCTCCCTCGCCGGCTTCCCGTTGCATGAGGCGCTGCCACCGCCTCTTTCCGAATTGGCGTCAATCGAACCCATGGTTATGCAATACGGAGGAACAGGGGAAGGAGAGTTCTCTTATTTATAGTTTCTCTAATGATTTTGTGATATTGTAACTCCTAAAGTATAAAGATCAAAACCAGGCAGTATATTTCAGCCATGTGTCCATTTTATATATATATATATGAGAACTAGAAATATGAACATTTCCAACACTTTTAAATGAGAAAATATGAACTTTGAATGCTTTAATATTTATGAAGATTATGAGCCAT
Source organism: Nuphar pumila (assembly GCF_984573655.1). NCBI lineage: Eukaryota > Viridiplantae > Streptophyta > Magnoliopsida > Nymphaeales > Nymphaeaceae > Nuphar > Nuphar pumila. The sequence continues at coordinate 28,352,291 of NC_143262.1, read as the reverse complement.
TGATTTTAAAGCCTTCAAAAATCTCATATATGCATCAAAACCGCAGAGCGGGTTCTTATAAAACTAAGCATGTAGATGACATTTGTGTGTTAGATTCAAGAGAAAATGAACAAAGAATATATGAAAATCACGTTCACACATTAGTTCTTATATTTTCAGGTCTCATATTATACTGACTCTATATGAATCACTAGAATATGAGAACTGAAAATATGGGCATTTCCAACACTTTTTATCCAAATCCAACCATGTAGATGTTCTTGGCATGATGAATTTACTAGGGATCAACCATTGTTTCGATAAAAAAATATGATTTTTGAATACTTGAATATTTATGAAGAATATGCACCATTGATTTTAAAGCTTTAAAAAAATCTCATTTATGCATCAAAATGGGATGATTAAGCGAGTGTTCTTATAAAACAAAGCATGCAAATCCCCACAGTTAGATTTAAGAGGAAAGAATATGATAACTGAAAATATGAGAACTAATGTATGAATCATATTTTTCATGAATTTTTTATTCTTTTCTCTTGAATCTAACCATGGAGATGTGCTCTACATGCTTGGTTTTATAAGAACATGCTCTTGAATAATCATATTTTGATGCATAAATGAGATTTTTTTAAGGCTTTAACATCAATGGCTCATATTCTTCATAAATATTCAAGCATTCAAAAATCATATTTTTCATTGAAAACACAAGATCCAATGGTTGATTCCTAGCAAATTAATCATGCCAAGCACATCCACATAATTGGATTTGCAAAAAAAGTGTTGGAAATGCCCATATTCCAGTTCTTATATTTCAATTATCATGTTCTAATATATATATATATATATATATATTAGCAAACTTATGAGAATCTTCGGTTCCTACAATATCTCCTTAAATCACTCCTTTCTTGTTAAACATGACAAAAAAGAAACAAAGAAAAAAACTCATGCATGGGGTTGGTCAGCCCCATGCATAAAGTTTTTAACAAAATGTGTTTGAAATGCATACATTTTCATATATGTATTTATTCATCTTATTTATCATAAAAAAATAACATAATCTAGGCTCGTCCATATTGATGAGAAATTATGCTTAAATTTAAATATATATCAAAGCATCTAAAAGGGTATTTGTTTCCTTTTGTTATTTAAAAGTATATTTTAAAAATAAGTTATAGTGTGTTTTAAACATATACATATTTGTATGTCTTCATTTATTTATTTGTCATAAAAAGATTAATATAAACATGATTTATCTAGGATTGACCATATGGATGGGTCCTTAAATATCTAGTTAAAAATAAAGACAAGTATCTACCTTATAAAATGTGTTTTAATTTATTTTTATAAACAATAAAAAAACATATCCAAACACGGCCTTTGTAAAACCCAAGGAAAAAAAAGCTTTTGGTTTGGACTCGGGTCATATTCGGACCCGACCCGAATTTGCACCAGGTTACCGCCCCGCCCCTCGTGCCTATTTAAGACACGAAGAGGGGTAGGGTTTCTCATTCGAGAAACCCTACCCCCCCCCCCCTCCCTATCCACCTAACCCCCTACCCTCCCGTCTGACCATTGTCGCCCCTGCTTTGTCGGTGCCTCCTCGACGAGCAACTGACTCCGTCTGGCCACCTCACCCCTCTCCCCTTCTCTCTTACCCTCGCTCCCCTTGCATACGCCGGCAGGCAGCCCCGGTTGGCGTTCGTCGCTCTCTCAGCTCGTTGGAGCTGTACATCGGTGACACCAAACCCCCCGACATCTCTCTCATCTTCCTCGAACTCGTCGGACACCCGACTATCCCCTTCGTCGGACCTTCTCACCGGAACACGACCCCGCCTGAGTCCTTTGTCATCGGCGTCCCTGGGTTCCCCCTCGTTAGTCACCTCTCAAGTAACCCCGCTCCTCGTTGTCTTCTTTTTCTTATGCCTCTTTGTTTCCTCTTATTGCAGAGGAGGGGTCAAGCCCTCCCTGTTCCCTCTTCTCTCAGTTGTCAGGGATGGGGCTACGCCCCTTCCTTGTTAACCACCAGGGTGCGGGAAGGGGCACAACCCCCTTCCCTTCCCTTCCCTTCTGTCTTTTCAGACCAGCCGACAGGGGCAATGCCCCTGCCATCGTCTTCTTTCCGGTTGGCAGGTAGAGTTGACGCCCTTGTCGCCCCCTCTCGCCCCTGCCTCTTTCTATTTTTGTTTCATATTGTCTCACTTGTGTACCAACCCGTTTTTTATGAAACGGGCCCATTTTATAGGTGCAGGTAATGAGTAGTCTTTTCAGACAGCCGATGGCAGGGTGCAAGATGGCCTGAGACTTCACTCCTCTTTTCGTTGTCTTGTCTTCGAGATACATGTTCGAATTTGAATTTGGTATAAAGGGAAACCCTAACTTTTGTACAATTGAGAGTTTTTAATGAATATTTAGCTCACTAATTGTCTTGCCAAAAATGTTTTGATAATAATGGTTTACGATGATGGATTTTTACGCTAGCATGCCCAAAGTTGTCAACTTGTTTGTCTTACTTTTCAAAATCGTTTCCGCTGATTCTTTAAAATAAAAACTCTAAAAAATGAAAGGTTTTTCTAAGTATTTACAAAGGTTTACAAGTTTGAAATTTTGGAGTGTTACAGCCCTAGCCTCTCCCATGTTTTAAAAGTTGTGATATCATAGTAGTAATGTTTATTTTAAAATGTCACTAGATATTTAATGGCCCATCCATATGGATGGGCTTGGATAAATCATTTTTATATTAATCTTTTTATAGAAAATAAATAAATAGACACACAAATATGAATATATTTAAATTACATCATAACTTATTTTCAAAATATATTGCAACTTACGGATCGTCGATCGAAACTCAGATGAGAGATATGATCAACATAAGTTGATCTCGATTCCACGTAGCATTTTCACGATTCAAGAATCATGGTTCAGTTTTTGATTTTTTTAGCAGAGCTACAAAATATCTCAAAATTTTTATGGAAGGACGCTGAAATATTCACGATTTAACCCTCAAAAAATATTTTTTTTTTGGAAAAACACACATAAAATAACGTTGTTCCTGCATGCCCGAGATCGAGAATCGCATATTATCGATAAAACATGAAAAACCTTAATCAAAACACGAAAAATAATAAGAAAAGCATGCAAATAATATCACAAATTTGGATTTGATGCTTGAATGAGTAAAATAACCATGAACATGATAAATAACTAAAAAAAATCAGAGAATACATTGTTAAAATTTGATTTAGCCTCTAAAAGAGGGATTCGACCATTGAATGGTCGAATCTCAATTTTTTTCGGGCCTTTAACATAATAAATGAAAAATAAATACTATGAATGGATAAAAAATGTATAAGAGACCATCAAACATCAGTTGATCATCATCTTGAGGCCCTCACATGATTTTTTTGAAATAAAAATAAGAGAAAAGTATTCTAAAAGAGGCAACAATAATGATTTTTAAAGAAAAATAATAAAAAAACAATAAAAGAAAAGAAGAACTTACCTTGGGCAGCAATAGAGGAAGGGCTAGAACTTGGAGAAGAGAGAGGACCATAAATTTTTGGAGAGAGAGAGGAGAGAAAAAGCATGGGTTGACCCCCCCCCCCTAGAGTCCCCTATTTATAGTTTTTCAAAACCTCCTTAATTAGGGTTAATTAAGGAGTTTTTATTTTTTAAAACTCTTTCTAATTAAATCAATTAAGGAGAACGACTTTTTTGAAGGATCCTAACCTAATCCGACTCTAACTAACCTATTTTAGTCCTAATTAAACCCTAAAACCAATCCAAATGTGTCGCAAACCTCTGTGGGCCCACACTCGGTTTTTAAAACTCTAATTTAAAACTTTAAAAACCAAGGTTAAAATGAAAAGTGAAAATGTGATTTTAAAATCAATTTTGACTCTTCTAACCAAGCTAGGATACTAAGCTAACCCTAACACTCTCAAATGTGGCACCACTCAGAGCGGGCCCCATTTGGTTTTCTAAAAAACTAATTTAAAAAGCCTGAAAATAAAAGGGGTTAAAAATGTTTTTTTTTAAACTTCAAAAAGCACCTAGATTTAACATTTTTTTGTATTTTTGGTATGTATAAAATATGAAATGAAAGAAATTTGAATGAAAATGGAGAATTTAAGGTTTGGACACTCCACGCATTGTGGGCCCCACTTGAAGAAAGCTGATAAAATTGGATTTTGAAAAGATTAAAACAAAGGTTAAGAAACATGGTTTTTAAAATAAATAATAATGAAAATAAAAGATTAAAATAAAAAAAAAATTAGAGTCTTAGTTTGACTAGGACTCTGAGACAGAGTCCTGATTCGAGCGAAACTCTGAAAATCTGGCATTTTTGAAAGATAAATAAAAGAATTTTAAAAGATTTTCTCAAAATTTGATAAAATAAGGTGAAAAACGAAGTTAGGGTCAGAGTCCTAGTTGACTAAAACTCTACAAAATTAGATTTTTTTTTGAAAAATAGGCGAAAAGGTTTTAAAAACAAGTAAAAATGGGAGTTAAAACAAAAATCAGAACAGAGTCCTGATCCGAACAGGACTCTGAGACAGAGTCCTAATTCGACTAAAAATCTAAAAGTTTTGATTTTTCTCAAAACAGACAAGTAGATTTTGAGAGGTTTTCGCAAAAACAGGTGAAAACTGAAATCAGAATTAGAGTCCTGATCTAACTGGGACTCTGGGACAGAGTCCTAATTCGACTAACACTCAAAATTTTGGACAAACAAGGAGGTTTTAGAAGCTTTTCCGCAAAAACAGATGAAAACTGAAATCAGAATTAGAGTCCTGATCCAACTAGGACTCTGGGACAGAGTCCTAATTCGACTAAAAATCTTAAAATTTAGGTTTTCTAGAAAACAAATGAGAGGGTTTTAGAAAACAGGTGAAAATAAGATCGAAATTAAAGTCAGGTTTAGAGTCCTGATCTAACTAGTACTCTGAGGAAGAGTCCTAATTCGACTAGAACTCTAAGAATTTTTGGTTTTCTGAGAAACAAATGACGAGATTTTAAAAAGGACTTTTGAAAACAAGTGAAAATGAAATAAAACAATGAAATCAAGATAGAGTCCTGATTCGATTAGGACTTTGAGGCAAGTCCTAATTCGACTAAAACTCTGGAAAAAAGTCCAAATAAGGGGAGTAAACAAGGTATGGACCCACTTCTAACCCAGAATCAATAAATAAAAGATTGAAAGGGCTTTAAAATGTAAAATGACAGAGTCCTAGTTCAACTAGAATTCTAAAATAATTAGAATTGTGCAAACCTTAAAGGAAATCATTGATTCAGAAGTGACACCACCTGGATGGATTTCATCTGAGAGCTGAGATTAGTTAAAAATTGATTTTAAAATGAATTCAGATTGTTTTTCTAAAAGAAAATGAGACTCTGGGGGTTAACAAATGGAAAATATCGATCTAAAACCCAGGTTTTTGAAATTGATTTTGAAAAGAGGGTTTTAAAACTCAAATCTGGATTTGAAGATTTTGGAAACTAGGATTGCTGGATCTCGAAATGACATGCAATACAATGAAATGCAATGAAATGACGTGAAATGATAAGAAATTGTATGAAATGAAAAACACTAAAATGAAGTTTAAACTAGTTTCGACTGGTTTAACTGAGTCCTATGATTTCTAAACTTAGGAAAACTAAGATGACACTAACTCGAATAGACTCCTAGGCTGAATGGTGGAGAAATGGTGCAATTCTCAGAGAAATGGTGAGAAATGCACACTGGAGTGAAATGAACCACAAAATATACTGGGTTTGAGCTGGAATGAAAGTCAGAAATACTTAGATAAACTAAATCTGAAACTCAAACACTAGCTCAACTGACTGATCTCAGCTCAATTTCAGCTAAAATGGGCTAAAATAGACTCTGACACCATGACAGATGGATTTGAACTGAGACTGGACCACTTGAACTCTCGGTGAGCTCAAGTTAAACTTAAAGGAATAGGATTGACTAGGAATAATTGACTTGGAGACAATTGGCTTGGATTCAAGCTAGAAATGAGCTCATTTCTGAGAAAATGAACCAATTTTAATCGAAATGGTTAGAAATGAATTGGATTTGCTCATCGTGAGCTCAGGTGAGCAAGAAATGGATGACATTCTAACTGTTTTGAGTTTTAAAATGAGCATGGTCGACTTTGACTGGTAGGGATCTAGGGTGGCCTAGGGGTAAAATGGTAATTTTCTTAATAAAAAGGGGTAAAATAACTCCTAAACTAGAATCGACCTAGGGCTAGACTTCTACACTAACCTACAGGGTTGGCATATTCAAGAGGTAGGGGCCTGAGAGTGGATGAGGAAACTTTAGGGTGTTTACAGATGTCACTCTTTGCTACTAAGCCGGTTGAAAGTCTAGCTTAGTGGCAAAGAAAAACACACCAAATTTGGACTATAAAAATTCCCCAATTAAAAGAATCTGACTGGGTATGAAAGAATTAACTTGGATGATAGTGGTAGATATGGGATGAAGAATGAAGAAGAAAATTCACCTCATTAGAATAAGGCTCAGGCTTAGCCCTTAACCTGGATGGGACGAAAGATACCTCACAGAGGAGGCTCAAGTATAACCCTTAACCTGAACGGGAAAAAATGTCTCATGGAAAACGAGGTTCAGGTTTGACCCTTAACTTGATGAGGGACGATACCTCATGGAGGAACGAGGTTCATGTTTGCCCCTTAACCTGAAACAGGATGACAAAATTCTCGAAAGGAGAAAGCATGATGGAACCTTCAGATTTTACACAATAAATACGATAGGGGTTTACAAAAGGAAGAAATGGGGTTCCCTAAAGCTTGAAAAGGGATTGATCTTAGATGTCTCATTGCTGAGACTGAATGGCTTTTAAAACATATGACATTTTGCAAAAATAATTCAGGTTTAACCCTTACTCTGAACGGGAAAAACAGAATCCTCGAAAGAAGAAACCATGATGAAACCTTCGAATTTTGCACAATAAATTCGAGAGGGGTTTGCAAGAGGAAGAAAATGGGGTTCCCTAAAGCTTGAAAAAGGATCGATCTTGGGCATCTCATTGCTGAGACCAAATGGCTCTTAAAACAAATGACCTTTTGCAGAAACAATTCTAGTTTAACCCTTACCCTAAACGGGAAAAAATGAAACGAAATCCTCGAAAGGAGAAACCATGATAGAACCTTCGGATTTTGCATAATAAATCCGAGAGGGGTTTACAAAAGGAAGAAAATGAGATTGCAGGAGGCAACTTGGTAGATGAATAAGGTAATTCTTTCGAAGAAATATAAGACAATTTTTTTTTGCAAGTGTAAAAGACGAATAAGGCAACACTCTCAAACAGGGCAAGGATGATTCTTTCGACAACACGAAAGACAAATGAGGTGATTCTTTTGAAGAGGAACAAGACAATTCTTTCGGTAACGTGAAAGATGAATAAGGCGATATGAGGCAATTCTTTAGACAACGCAAAAGACGAATAAGGCGATGTGAGGCAACATGAAAGACGAATAAGGCAATCTGGAGGAGTAGGGCAATTCTTTCGACAATGCGAAAGACGAATAAGGCGATATGAGGCAATTCTTTCGACAACACGAAAGACGAATAAGGCAAACCTTTCAGAAAAAAAGTGAGGTGAATCTTTCAACAATGCGAAAGACGACTAAGGCTATCCTTTTGGAGAAAAAGTGGGGTGAATCTTTCGACAACGCGAAAGATGACTAAGGCTATCATTTTGGAGAAAAGTTAGGTGAATCTATCAACAACGCAAAAGATGACAAAGGTTATCCTTTCGGAGAGAAGGTGAGGCAAATCTTTCAACAACGTGAAAGATGACAAAGGATATTCTTTTGGAGAAAAGGTGAAGCGAATCTTTCGACAATGAAAAAGATGAATAAGGCGATCTTTTCGAAGAGAAATAAGGCAAACCTTTCAACAACGTGAAAGACGACTAAGGTTATCCTTTCGGAGAGAAGTGAGGTGAATATTTCAGCAACGCAAAAGACGACTAAGGCTATCCTTTCAGAGAGGAGTGAGGCGAATCTTTTGACAACACGAAAGACAACTAAGGCTATCTTTTCATAGATGAGTGAGGCAAATATTTCGACTACGTGAAAGATGACTAAGGCTATCCTTTCGGAGCGGACTGAGGCGAAACTTTGACAACACGAAAGACGACTAAGGCTATTCTTTTAGAGAGGAGTGAGGTGAATCTTTCGACAACGCGAAAGATGACTAAGGCTATCCTTTCAGAGATGAGTGAGGTGAATCTTTTGACAATGCAAAAGATGACTAAGGCTATCTTTTCAAAGAGGAGTGAGGTGAATCTTTTGACAACACAAAAAATGACTAAGGCTATCCTTTCAAAGAAGAGTGAGGCGAATATTTCGACAACACGAAAGACAAATAGGAAAACTCTCTCAAGGAGGCATAAAGTGATGCTAGGATGTGTCAAAATAGACATCGAGCTCTTACTTCATATCAGAATAGCTAAGAAATATTGCCAAAATGATAAAATTTACAGTTGATTTAAAGTGATTAAAATGTGCACATCAGTGCAAAAAATATTTCCTCTTCTATCTAGAGTATTACCTCCAACTGGGCTAGCTCTGTAGAATCCAGAATCAAAATCAAATTTATTGCTGTTGAGTTTCTTCAAGGAAGCTATCCATTTCCTTGATATGAAAAGAAATGAATTTGTTCTCAGTATCATAAAAGCGATTAATGAAAATAATATTGATAAGAGAATTTCACATAAATAAAGAGGATTCTTGGCAATTTTGGCAGTTTGATATTTGTGGTTTACCAATGATGATCTTTTTGCACTCTTTTGAGACATAGAGAATGAGCTTTTCTTGGAGTTCGACGAGAATTTCATCACATCAACCTTCAACTCGGTAATATTTTGATTTTCTCTGGAAGGACACGTCACATGCTCCTTCAACTTGGAGATGATCTGAGTCTTCTTTGGTTCTAAAAATTGAATTAATGATGTTGTCTCTTTAATTGAAATCTCTTGATAATCTTCTGCGCTCTTTTGAGACATGAAAAGTGAACTCTCTTGGGATTTGGCGAGAATTTCATCGCATCAACCTTCAACTTGGTGATGTTATGATTTTCTCTGGAAGGACATGTCACAAACTTTTTCAACTTGGAGATGATATGAGTCTTCTTGGGTCCCAAGAATTATATTGATAAAATTGTCTCATTGGATTAAAAATCTTTTTATGATAACAGTGATCAAAATATCTTTTAGGGATTGGCGGGAGGTTCATCACATCAGCCTTCAACTTGACGATGATTTAAACTTTTCCTAGAAGAACATATCACATACTCCTTCAACTTGGAGATAATTCAAGTCTTTTTTGGTCTCGGGGGTCTAATTCATCAATCCGTCTTCATCTTGATGATGATTGAGAGATCCCTTTTGCAGATAATTGATTATTGCTTGATCGATTAGAGAGATATTAAAATTGAGTGGATTCTTTTTATCGCCCAAGATATTTTCACTGCCTTATTACCAGAAGAATAGTCTTTAAAAATGTGCCATAGCTATGATCAATATCAATTCACTTATGGCATTTCAACATCATTGGATTTTCTTTTACCGGTCATATCGAAGATTTTTCTTCATTTTTTTGGTTGACCAACGAAAACACTTGAATTTTCTTCTTTCTTCGCAAAAGCTTTGTCCTTTTAGAAATAATACTAAAGATAATTGAGGTAATTATTTATGCTATTGAAATCAATAACTACTTTTTATGACAAATTGGCAAAATATTCTTAAGATCCCTGGTGAAAGAAATCACTTGATATTCGATTGACATATCCATGTCTGGATAGTGAACCTTGAAAAAGACTTGGTATTAATAAAAGATCAACTCAAAAGTTGAATTTTGGAAAGATCAACACAAGACTGGATTTGGTGAGAGGACCAGCACAAAAACTGGATTTAGTAAAAGAGCCAACACGAGGTTGAATTTTGTAAAAGGACCAACACAAAGTTGGATTATGAAAAAGGACCAACTTAAAGCTGGATTTTGTAAAAGGACCAACGCAAAGCTAGATTTTGTAAAAGGACCAACATAAAGTTGGATTCTGTAAAAGGACCAACTTAAAGCTGGATTTTGTAAAAGGACTAGTGTAAAAGTTGGATTTGAAAAAACCAACTCGAAAATTAGTTTTTTATAGAAGGACCGATGTTGAACCAGATTTGGAAGGACCAGCGCTAAACTGGATTTGTAAGGACCAACTCAAAATTTAGATTTTATGGAAGGACCAGTGCTAAACTGGATTTGTAAGGACCAACTCAAAAATTGGATTTGGAAGGACAAGTGCTAAACTGGGTTTGTAAGGACCAGTGCTAAACTGGGTTTATCAGGAAGGTTCAAGTCGGAACTCGAATCTTCACAGGAAAACTAGATGAATTGGATTGGGTGTGAAAACATTGACCAGTAAAAACCGAATTTAGAGAGTTCGACCAGTAAGAGCCGAATTTAGAAAAAGGCTTAACCCGAAGGTTGATTTTGGCAAGACCAGTGAAAATGGTTTTGATAAAAGACTCGACCCGAAGGTCAAATTTGAAGAAGATTGGTGTTTTGAAAGCGCTTGATGATTGTGATGGGGGATTTCAATCTTCACCCTCACGATGACTTGGACAACTAGAGAGAGTCTCAGGATTATCCCTTATCCTGAATGGGTAATAAATTTGATGCAAATTAATGAGGATGGATGCAAAAGAATACAAATAGATGTAAATGAATGTAAATGAATGCATACAAATGCAAATAGATGGTGAAAAATTTTGTTTGATCCTGCCTGCATACAAGACATTAGGAAATAAAGACAAATTTTCAAAAAAATGCCCCAGTGTAACTAGGGAATAAAATATTGAACAAAAGGATAAATAATTGGTATTTGACGAATGCTCTCTGAGGGTAACAAGGTAACAAACTTCTTGATCGATTCAGGAGGCACTCTAAAAGAGGTTACTTCTCGCAAAAAGACATATTGCAAAAAGAGGAGAAAGAACGACAATATATAAAGAAGATGGTGCCAACTATGAGAAAAGTTGATAGTTTTATTGATGTATTGAAGGAATACTGACAAATCAAGGGAAAAAATAGGATTACATTATCCCTTCAAAATAACAAAAGTAAAATAAAAAATGGGAAAACATTAGCATTGTTAGTTTTTTGAATGATCGAGAAAAAACTCAGCCAGGATGGCCGACTGGTGTTTTCTTTATTTTCAACAAGAAGATTCTTGTCAATGCAGTCTTGAACAATGTTCTTGAAGACAAAGCAGTGATCGGTGTCGTGCCCTACTGTCCGCTGAAATTTGTAAAACTGATTCATGAATCTTCTCATGATCGTGGGAGGGTCTGTGGCTCTTGGGAGCTTTACTAATTCATTGGTCAACATATATTCAAGGACTTCATCGTGTGACTGCTCTAGAGGAGTGAACTTGCGATCGTTACCTCAACCGTCACGATTTATCTTTTCTTTCTGTTGAAAGTTGGACTGAACAGGTTTGTCATTCTGCTTGGAAGACTTCTTTTTCTGACCTATATGGTTGTCCTTGCTATCTTGGCTGTCACTGCTGCCAAAGGTGGCAGAGAGGGTGAAGTTTGCCTTCTTGATGAGGGTAATGCCTTCGTAGATTCTGTTCTCCATCCCCATCTCGAGCCACTTGGCTCATTCAGTAAGTTCAATGAAAGACTTGAAAGGCAATATGGAAATAAGGCTTCTTAGGGGCTGTGAGAAGTTGTTCAGGATAATTTGGAGCACATGCTTCTCTGAGATGGGGTTTTTTATTTTATTGCAGGTACTCCTTTATCTGCGGATGAAGTTTCAGGCTTTTTCATGGTCTCTTTACTTTATATTATAAAGATGATTGAGCGTTGAGCATTGATAGTGCTTCAGTGTTGAATAGGAATCGCTTGATGAAAAGATTGACCACCTTATCGAACTCCTGCAGCTCGATAGGATTGATGTGCTCGGAATACCACTTAGATGCGGTGCCTTCTAAGCTGCGTGGAAAACATCTAAACACGGTTTGATTGTCTCTCTTAAATCGGTTGCATTCTGCGAAGACCATGGCCAAGTGAGCCTTGGGGTTGCCAGTCCCATCAAATTTGACAAATTTACGGAAGAGATCTTCTAGATTGTCGTCCCCTTCAAGGTCATCATAGAAATCTTCACTAGTGTAGACCTTCTTGCTTTTATCGCGGGCCTGTAGGTCCTTAACCATCCTGGTCACTTCCTTCAGTTGAAGCTGAATAAGATCATTGACTGCTGACTATTGTTTGGTCTGTTTGGTAGACTCAAGCTCTGCCTCTTGCTCTTCATCTGAGGCTTCTTCTATAGAATCTGCCCCTTCAGACTTGTCGTCCTGTTGAATCTTCTTTTGGGCGATTTTGATGTGCTTCCTGATAATTTTATCCTTAGTTTTCTTCTTGGGTGGCACCTTTCTTGAGATAGCCTCAGCTTGCTCCAATTGCATCTTGGCCATCATCTTCTAGAATAAAATATACATGGCGGGATTGATGTCATCGCCACCTTGCTGACCCTGTCCTCTGATCGAGCTTGGGGAACTCATCCTTTCTTACTCGCTACTAATATTTTTGCCCCACTGATATGATGCAGTTTTCTTGCTTGATCTGGTCTGAACCATTTAACAATACAAATACTCTCGATAGGACAAAGGAGATGATCAGAATGAGGAAATTTTTTTAGGGCAATAATTTGAATAAAAAGGAGAAGAAGAAAATCTGATGAGATTAGGTTGACAATTTTGAAAGGATATCCCATTACCAGGGATTGGTTGTCGATAAGATTGCAACAATTATGTTGTTACTTCGATGAAGGAAGTACGCAACTAAGGTAAACCATAAGGGAAGGTGGATAGATAATTTCCCACTGCCATGATTATGAAATTTACTAGAAAATAAGGTGAAGAGATTTTGAAAATAGGATTGAAATCCATAAGAAAAACACATGATTTTTCTTGAGAAAAATAGCAGGGAGGATCAAAATAAAGCTAAAAATTTGAGATCCAGAGAAAAGGAAGGATGAAAATCGCCTAGAGTTTTGAAGAAAATAGAGGTTTTAGGAAAATCATTTAGGGTTTGAGAAAATATAAGGAAATGTATGAAAATAAATGAAAAATAGGGTATTTTGAAAATTATTCAGTATTTTTAGAAAAAATATGGAAAATATGAGACAATAAAGAGAATAAAAGGAAATAACCAAAGCACATTCAATCACATCCTGTACAAACAACTATGCACATACAACATTCTCTAAAGGCTGACTCTAGATGCACAAATTTTGAAACAACTGTAGGACCCTAATCCTAACTCTAAAGCTTAGATCATCTGTGTCCAATCATGCTATGCCGATATACTCAAGCCGAAGCCCGATATACGTGGCATAAAATTAATTTCTTTAGTTCTAGGCTCATGTTTTCTAACATCCTTGAGCGCCTGCCGATATACTTTGGACTATGGCTATCGGTACGTGGCAGAGGGGGATCAACCCAAATAGGTAGTCCAGTTGTTGTGAGGCTTTATCCTGAACTATGGTTCTAGAAGAAAGCCCAACAACGTGGTGGCTAGATAAAAGTATGTGAGTTATTTTTGAAATATGATCAACATGCAAGAAAAAAGAAGGCTCTAATGACCTAAAAAAGTAGAATTTTGAAAAATTATAAGAAGCAAACATTATTTTCAATCAATTCCTAGATTGAGGAGGATTGTATTTGACCAAAGTCTAAGTGAACATGAATAATGTCTCCTCAATCAATCCTACCAAACCATGCCTATGCCTACATGCAATCCATATCAGATGGGTTTGAGTCAAGTCTCCTAGGTTCACAAGATATAAAGCTGACATTGTAGGACACGATTTTGACAATTTGATTAGAGTAGAACATTAGATTGATCAGGCAAAGATAGGTCCCATCACGGTCGCCAAACCTGTTATTATTGCAAAATTTTACTTTTTCAAGTCAAACTGACCTTTGAAAAAGATTTTGAAAATAACTCACCTCTATTTTAAAATGCAGGATAATTCCGAAGAATGAGGCTTGTCTGTCGATACGAGGTTCAACCGTTCCTGACATCATAACCGGAGGTAATAGAACCAAGGATCAATCTAGTACTTTGCTTTACTCAACTTGTCTAAATCAATGTTTTATTTTTAAATGCACAAAGAATTAGGCATGTGCTATGACTTAGAATTTTTTTTATTGAAAACATGATGTTTGCTTTGAATATTGAAAAATACTTGGAGAAAAAGAGACCTTGAAAATCATGAATTGTATTTGGAAAGTATTTTTGAAGAAAAGGAGCGTTTTCTAAGAAAATCGATTTATGAGGAAATTCAAATGATTTTTGAGAAAATCAATTTTATGAGATGGAATTGGAAAATACATCAAAAGGATGGGCGTGTGACTCTGTAAAAACTTTTCATGATGTAAACTACCCTAGATGAATAAATGAATGTGATTTGAGAAAATGTTTTCTGAAGAATTTGAAGAAAAATCTTTGAGAAAAAGAATTTTTGTGCCTTATAGAACTTAGATGAAATAGATTCTTTACATATCCCTGACTATGACCACGAATATGTATTGAATATAGTTCATTTGATTCTAAAAAGAGAAAATATTTAAAAAACTTCGAAACATGTAATGGTTTTGAAGATAACCTAAGAGTGTAGGCTGATTATGGCTTAGAAAAAGATGATAAATCTGAGTTTCGTTCGTATTCTAACTATGACAACAAATACGAAGCCCACTGAGTTTATCAACTCTTTAGAAGCTAGTGCACGTACCATTCGTGTAAACCATTTTGAATTTATAATATGCATGAATCATCATTCATCACACATTAACATATTATTAAAAATAAACTATATGCAATGCAACCCTATTTTAAGCAAAAAAAAAATTAAATTTTTATTCTAAATTTAAAATTAATTTACATCACTAATTAAATTCAAATAAAATAAAATAAAAAGAAATATAGTCATGAATATCCCTGCAAAACTAGAAAACTTGTTAGTGAAAATATGTCGACTTTTCTGGATTTATCTAGCAATATCTAAAAATTACTAGATTTATCCAGATATAAGCCTTTTTCTATATTTCTTTGAGATAAATATAATAAAAAATGATATAAAATTGAATAAATGATAAAAATAAATAACTTTAAAATTTGAAAATTTGGGAGAAATGACCAAAATGCCTCTAAAAATAAGACTATGGCCTTGAAATTAGGGTTTTCAGAAAAGTTTTTGGTAAAACTTTAAATTTAGGGCTCAAATGGATTCAAATAATCACCAAATCGGGTGTGAAGCACCCTAGCATGATTATAAACATTCCTAAATCCAAAAAATATACAAAAATTTATAAAAAATTGAAATATCACAAAATAGTGATTTCGCCAGTGTTTTACTTAAACCGGGACTTCGCGACCACCCTGTTTTCATGATTTAATCAAATAATATATCAAATGAATTTAAAAATCTATAAAAATTGATATGGATAGTTATGATAACCCAAAATTAATTTTTAATTAAAAAATATATTTTTGACATTATTTTCATATAAAAATTAAATAAAACCCTAAAATACATGATTTTGCCCATGGGCATGAATCTGTCACAGTGTCAGATCCAAATCAGGTATCAAATCACCACAAAAATTTATAAAAATTTATAAAAAGATACTAGACAAAAAAAAATCATTTTTACAGATCGAAAAAATCTTCTCTGGTTAGAGAGATATCGCTCCGGCAATATACATTTGATTTCGGCGAATAAATAACGAGTTAAAATAAAAACATCCGGTTTTGGGTATAAAAAAATATATCAAACTGGGTTATAAATTTTTAGCAGATGACAGTAGATACATAGAGGAAAATTTTCCTTTTTACAGATTATCGATCGGATCTCCGGTTAGAGACATACAATCTGCACAAGTCGATCTAGGGTTTAGGCAATGCATTTCAGGCTCTGTAAAACCGATTCTACTTTCTATCATAGGAAAAATACAACTCCACAGTGAAAAAATTTGCAAATTTTATAAGAAATACTAGACATCAATATAAAGTTACTGTAACTTACGGATTATCGATCAGATATTAGATAAGAGAGATATGATCAACACAAGTTGATCTCGATTCCACGTAGCGTTTTCACGGTTCAAGAATCACAGTTCGGTTTTCAATTTTTTTAGCAAAGCTATAGAACTCAAAATATCCCAAATTTTTTATGAAAGGATGCTGACATATTCACAATTTAACCCTAAAAAAATCAGTTTTTTTTTTACAAAAAACACACACAAAATAATGTTGTTCCCGCATGCCCGAGATCGAGAATCACATATTATTGATAAAACATGAAAACCCCTAATCTAAACATGAAAAATAATAGGAAAAGCATGCAAATAATATCACGAATTTGGATTTGATGCTTGAATGAGTAAAAAAAACATGAACATGATAAATAACTAAAAAAAATCAGAGAATACATTGTTAGAATTTGATTTAGCCTCTAAAAGTGGGATTCGACCATCGAACGGTCGAATCTCGATCTTTTTCGAGCATTTAACATAATAAACAAAAAATAAATATTATTAATGGATCAAAAATGTATAAGGGACCATCAAATATCTATTGATCATCATCTTGAGACCCTCACATGATTTTTTTGAAATAAAAATAAGAAAAAAACATGCTAAAAGAGGCAACAATGGTGATTTTTAATGAAAAATAATAAAAAAACAATAAAATAAATGAAGAACTTACCTTGGGAAGCAATGGAGGAAGGGATGGAACTTGGAGGAGAGAGGGGACCACAAATTTTTAAAGAGAGAGAGGAGTGCAAAAGCATGGGTTGACCCCCCCTAGAGTCCCCTATTTATAGTTTTTCAAAACCTCCTTAATTAGGGTTAATTAAGGAGTTTTTATTTTTTAAAACTCTTTCTAATTAAATCAATTAAGGAGAACTAATTTTTTGAAGGATCCTAATCTAATCCAACTCTAAATAACCTATTAAAGTCCTAATTAAACCCTAAAACCAATCCAAATGTAGCGCCAACCCCTATGGGCCCACACTCGGTTTTTAAAACTTTAAAACCAAGGTTAAAATGAAATGTAAAATGAGATTTTAAAATCAATTTTGACTCTTCTATCCTAGCTAGGATACTAAGCTAACCCTAACACTCTCAAATGTGGCACCACTCAGAGTGGGCCCCATTTGGTTTTCCAGAAAACTATTTTAAAAAGCCAAAAAATAAAAGGGGTTAAAAATGTTTTTTTTCAAAAACTTCAAAACGCACCTAGATTTCTTAACATTTTTTTTGTATTTTTGGTATGGATAAAATATGAAATGAAAGAAATTTGTATGAAAATGGAGAAATTAGGGTTTGGACACTCCATGCATTATGGGCCCTGCCTAAAAAAAGTTGAAAATTTTGGATTTTGAAAAGATTAAAACAAAGCTTAAGAAACAAGGTTTTTAAAATGAATAACAATTAAAATAAAAGATTAAAATCACAAAAATTTAGATTCCTAATTTGACTAGGACTTTGGGACAGAGTCTTGATTTGAGCGAAACTCTGAAAAACTGGCATTTTCGAAAGATAAATAAAGGAATTTTAAAAGATTTTCTCAAAATTTGATAAAATGAGGTGAAAAACGAAGTTAGGTCCAGAGTCATAGTTCAACGGAAACTCTTGAAATATAGTCCAAAATTGACTAAAACTCTACAAAATTAGATTTTTTTTGAAAAACAAGCGAAAAGGTTTTAAAAACAAGTAAAAATGGGAGTTAAAACAAAAATCAGAATAGAGTCCCGATCCGTACAGGACTCTGAGACAGAGTCCTAATTCGACCAAAACTCTAAAAGTTTTGATTTCTCTGAAAACAGACAAGAAGATTTTGAGAAGTTTTCGCGAAAACAGGTGAAGACAAGATGAACACTGAAATCAGATTTGAAGTTTTGATCTAACTAGGACTCTGGGACAGAGTCCTAATTAGACTAACACTCTCAAAATTTTGGACAAACAAGAAGGTTTTAGAAGCTTTTCCGCAAAAACAGATGAAAACAAGGGGAAAACTGAAATCAGAACTAGAGTCTTTATCCAACTGAGACTCTGGGATAGAATCCTAATTCGACTAAAACTCTTAAAATTTAGGGTTTTTTAGAAAACAAATGATAGGATTTTAGAAAACAGGTAAAAATAAGATAGAAATTGAAGTCAAGTTCATGGTCGTGATCTGACTAAGACTCTGGAAAAGAGTCCTAATTCGACTAGAACTCTGAGACTTTGTCCCAGAGTACTAATCCAGTTTGGACTCCATTCTGATTTCTGTTTCTACTTCCATTTTCATTCTCTTCCCTTCTTTTTGAAAAATTAATCCATTTCGCAGAGTTTCAGTTGATGCAAGACTCTATTTCAGAGTTTTGGTTGAGTTAGGACTCTATGCCTGATTGCTTTTTCTGACTTATTTTCACTTATTTTTGAGAAAATCTTTTAAAACCCTAAATTTTAGAGTTTTAGTTGGTTTAGGACTCTAGTCTAGAGTTTCAGTTCACTTAGGACTCTATTTTTAAAACTTCTGGTTTTCATTCAGTGATTTTTACTCAGTTTTGAAAATATTTTCAGTCTTTATTTTAACTTTTTAAAAAACCATGATGTGGGGCTCACTCAATTGATGCCACATCTAGAAGAGTTATGATCCAGTCAGAACTCTATTTGGTTAAAAAAATTTCAATTTCAATTTCAAATTCTAAACCTCTTTTTGAAAACTTTCATTTTTAATTTTTAAAAATCACTTTTGAAAAATTAAGTGAGGCCCACTCTGGGTGGCGTAACATTTGAAAGAGTTAGGGTTAGTTTAGGGTTAGTCAGTGTTTTAATTAGGATAGGAGTTAGAAGAGTCAATATCGATTTTAAAAATCCATCTTTATTTTAGTGTTTCAACCTTGCTTTATTTAAAGCTTTAAAAACCAAATATGGGCCCATATTAGGTGACACCACATTTGATCCTTTTTTTAGGGTTTAATTAGGTCTTAGATAGATTAGTTAGAGTTACGGCTAGGTTAGGAGTTTTCAAAAAAAATGTCCCCCATATGACTTATCCAAACCCATTTAGGAAGTTTTTTTCTTTCTTTCTGAAAATGACATTTTAAAAATCTACAAAAGGGGACCCCAAAGCGGGTCGACCCCCATGCTCTTTCTCTCTCTCTCTTTCTTGCTGATTCTCTCTCCTCCAAACATCCTCCTCCTTTTCTAGCCAAAATTCTTCATTGGAGCAGCCCAAGGTGAGTTTTAATTCATTATTTCTAATAATTTTTTATGATTATTTCATGTATTTCATCATTATCGTCCCTTAAGTATTGGATTTAAGCATATTTTCCATTCAAGATCCACAAAATAAATTCAATAAAGTGAACTAATATTGTATGAAAGTGTTTTTCATGATTTCAAACCATTTAAATCATTTGAATCATTATTTTTTATGTTTACGCCAAAGAAAAGACGAGATTCGATCTTTTCACGGATCAAATCCCTCTTTTATCAGCTAAATCAATTTCTAACCATGTAATCTCTGATATTTTTATTTATTCATCATGACCATGTTTATTTTATATATTCAAGCATCAAATCATGATTTGTTACATTATTTACAAATTTTTTATGGTTTTGCATGTTTAAATTAGGTTTGTTCATGTGTTTTTTTAGATAATACATACTTTTGATTCTGGGTATGCGGAAACCATGGTATTTTACGTCCAATTTTCTGTCAAAAAAATACAATTTTTTTAGAGCTGGTCCATATGTTTGTCAGTGACCTCCTATAAAAAAATCGAATTATTTTGGGTTCTGTAACCCTGTCAAAAAATAGAAAACCGAACCTTGCTTTTTAAACCATAAAATTGCTATGTAGATTCAGGAATGACTTGCCGGGGTGGTATCTCCCTCATCAAAGATCCGATCGGCAATTTGTAAGTTGAAGTATCTTAGTTAATTTGTGTAGTATTTTCTGTAAAGTTTTTAGATTTTTATGCATCTGTTTGCTATTTTTCCTCTGACAGAAAGTAGAATCGGTTTTACAGAGCCATTATGCATTGTATAAACCCTAGATCGACTTATGTCAATCTTATCTCCCTCACCGGAGATCCCATCAATGATTCGTAAAAAGTAAAATCTTTCTCTGTGTGTCTACTTTCATCTGCTAAAATTTTATAATTTTTGAACATGATTTGCTATATTTCTTTGTATTTGAAACCAGATGTATTAATTTCAACTCGTTACATATAAGCCAAAATCAATCCTATATTGCCAGAGCGATATCTCCCTAACCGAAGATGATTTTTCTGATCTGTAAATTTTTTATGAATTTTCATAGTGATTGGTTACCTGATTAAGGTCTGACACTGTGACAGGTATGTGCCCAAGAGCAAAATCATGTATTTTTGGGTTTTATTCAATTTTTATATTAAAATAATGTCAAAAACATATTTTTTTATTACAGTTTAATTTTAGGGTTATTAAAACTATCCATGTTGATTTTTACAGATTTTTAAATTTATTTGATATATTATTTGATTAAATCATGAAAACAGGGTGCCCGTAGAGTCCCTATTCAAGTAAAACACTCGCGAAAATCACTATTTTTATGATATTTCAATTTTTTTATAAAACAATCTTATATTTTTAATGTTTGATCATGTTTATAATCATGCTAGGGAGCTTCTCACCCGATTTGGTGTTTATTTGAATCCATTTGAGGCCTAAATCCAAAGTTTTACCAAAATATTTTCTGAAAGCCTTGATGTCAAGGCCATAGTCTTGTTTTTCGGGGTATTTTTGTCATTTTTCTCTAAATTCTGAATTTCAAAGTTATTTATTTTTATTATTTCTTCAATTTTATATCATCTTTTATTATGTTTATCTCAAGAAAACATGGAAAAATGCTTATATCCGGATAAATCTAGTAATCTCCAAATGTTATTGGATAAATCTAGAAAATCCGACATATTTTCACTAACAAGTTTTCTAGTTTTGCAGAGATATTCAAAAGTGTATTTCCTTTTACTTTTTCCCTTTTTATGTAAATTGTAATTGTAAACATTGGTATAAGAATTTAATTTCCTGCTTAGAATAATATTGGATTGCATATAGTTTGTTTTTTTATATAAATGTTAATGTGTGATGGATGATGATTCATGCATATTCAAATTCACCATGGTCTACACAAATGGCACGTGCACTAGCTTCTAAGGACTTGATAAATTCGATGGGTTTCGTATTTATGGCCATAGTCAGAATACGAACAAAACTCAGCTTTATCATTTTTTTCTAAGCCACAAATGACCTACACTCTTAGGCATCTTCAGAAATCATTGCATATTTCAAAGTTTTTTTTTTCAAATATTTTCTTCTTTTAGAACCAAATGAGATATTATTCAATAGATATTCGTGGCCATACTCAGGGATATGTAGAGAATTTATTTCTTCAAAATTCTAAAAGGCACAAAATCCCGTTTTCAAATGATTTTCTCAAATTCTTCAGAAAATACTTTTACAAATTGCATTTATTCATCTAGGTTAGATTGCATCATAGAAGGACTTTAACAGGGCCACACGCCCATCCTTTTTGATATATTTTCCAATTCCATTTCAAAGAAATCAACTTTCTCAAAGTTATTTGAATTTCTTCAAAATCGATTTTCTCAAAACCTCAGAATTTCTTTAGAAATCGATTTCCCTTTTCTTCAAAAGTATTTCAAAGTGTCTTTTTCCAAGTATTTTTTAATTATTCCAAGCAAACATCATGTTTTCAATGTGCATCTTTTAAAGATTCACAACACATGCCTGATTTTTTGCGCATTTAAGAATAAAACATCGATTTAGACTAGTTGAGTAGAACAAAGCACATGATTGCTTTTTGGCTTGATTACGCCTTGTTATGGTGCGAAGAACGGTTGAACCTCGTACCGACAGGCGAGTCCCATTCTTCAGAATTATCCTGCATTTTAAAACGGAGGCAAGTTATTTTCAAAATCTTTTTTCAAAGGTCAGTTTGACTTGCAAAAGTAAAATTTTACAATGATAATAGGTTTGACGACCATGATGGGACCTGTCTTTGTCTGATCAATCTTATGCTTTTCTCTATTCAACTTGTCAAAATCATGTTGTACAATGTCAACTCTATTTTCATATGAACCTAGGAGCCTAGAATCAAACCCAACTGACATAGATTGCATGTAGACTTTGGCCTGGTTTGGTAGGACTGATTGAGGAGGCATTATTTATGCTCACTTAGATGTAGGTCAAATACAATCCTCCGTAATCTAGGATTTGATTGAAAACAATGTTTTCTTCTGAAATTTTTTTCAAAATCCACTTCTTTAGGTCATTAGAGCCTTCTGTTTTCTTGCATGTTGATCTATTTTAAAAACAACCCCACTTACTTTTACCTGGCCACCACGTTGCAGGGCTTTCTTCCAGAACCATAGTTTGGGATAAAGCCTAACAACTGGGCCACCTATTTGGGTTGATCCCCCCCTGCCACGTACCAAGAGCCATAGTCCAAAGTATATCGGCAGGAGCTCAAGGATGCTGTAATTCAATATAATTTGATATGATTCGATGTTTTTGAGTGTGGAATGCACTCATATTTATAGTTGAAAGATTTTATACGTTGAGGGTATGAAAGGGTGTCAAAACAGTTACTTTTGAATGGTCAAATCGTTTGAAAAATGAAAAGACACGTCTTTTAAAAGTTTTAGGAAAAACGGCAAAATTAGTCAGCTGGAATAGTAGTTAGTCGACTGAAATCAAATATTAGCAGACTGACAGTTATTGTCGGTCAACTAATGTGTTTAACAGAGCCGTTTGAAAATCTAAAATTTAAAACTTAGTCGACTAAAGAAAAAGTTAGTCGTTTGATAAAATCATCAGTAGACTAAAAAATCTTTCAGTTGACTGCTGCTAAATTTTCTGAAAACAAATATTCTGTCCAACCGACTGATAAAACCTTCAGTCGACTGTTGCTAAATTTTCTGAAAACAAATATTCAGTCCGGTTGACTTATAAAACCTTTAGTCAACTAATTTAGAAAATTGACATTTTTGCTTTAAAAATTTGACGCGAAAAAGTTGGTCGACTGGTGAGTCTGTTGGTCGACTAATATACATGAAAAATTAAGTAAAGAGTTTTCTAAAACGATTTTCATGAAAGGTTCTTTTAGAAAAGTTTTTTCTAAAGACTTTTTAGGTGAAATGCAATTGAAATATGCACTCTAAGTAAGGCTTTTACAAGAATCTACGACATTTAATGAAATTTATATTTGCACATTAGTCTTCAAAGATTCTTCATCAAATTCTTCAATTCTTGTCATCTTTCTTCATTGTCTTAGCTGAAATGCAGTTGATTCACTTGTTCATCATTAAAACCTTGTACTTGAAGTATCGTGTATGACATCATTGTCGTAACAAACTTTCCCTTTTTGATGATGACAAACTAGTCAAAGATGGAGCATTTAGATGCATAGATGGAGATTTTACTCCCCTTATCAATATGCTGCAAAACATAAGTTAGCATAATCAAAGCATATATATCACATATTGATTATTTTGCATTTCCATCATTACTTCATGCATTGCAAATTTGAATGCTTCAAGCATTACAATTTTCAATGCTTTCACATGCAATTTTCTTTTTCTCCCCCTTTGTCATAATCAAAAGGGGTAAGTGCAGTCATAGCATAAGCAAAATGCAAATTCAAGTCCAAAATATTACAACCCAGAAATTATCAAAGTTCATGAAAAGTAATGTTGTTTTATCAAAGCAATAACAATAAACAAAGTTCAAGAGAAATGTTAGCCTTAAAAATTTTCAAGTAAAACAAAATTTTCAAAAAAATTATAAGTCCAATAATGAGCAAATATGAAGTTCTAGAAAATTTCATTGTCTTTCATACCATGCTCTTGGTGCTTGTTTGAGTCCGTACAGAGCTCTTTTTAATTTGTAGACTTTTTCTGCGTGTTTCTCATTTTCAAAGCCTGGAGGTTGCTCAACATAAACTTCTTCATTGATGTATCCATTTAAGAATGCACTCTTAACATCAATTTGATATAACTTAAAATTCATGTAACTAGCAAAAGTAAGCATCATACGAATTGATTCTAATCGAGCCACTGATGCATAGGTTTCATCAAAATCTATGCCTTCTTCTTGATTATAGCCTTGTGCTACTAGCCTTGCTTTATTTCAAATGATTTCGCCATTTTCGTCCAGCTTATTTTAGAATATCCATCTTGTTCCAATTATCGGATGATCTTTTGGTCTATCAACTAGATCACATACATCATTCCTAGTGAATTGGTTAAGTTCTTCAGACATGGCTAAAAGCCAAAATTCATTATCACAAGCCTCATTGATATTCTTTGGTTCTATTTTAGATATGAAAGCAATATTTGCAATATATTGCAATTGCCTTCTAGTTTGAACACCACTCTTTATTTTTCCAATAATATGCTCATGTGAATGATTGAGAACTTTTTTCTAAACCGGTGAAAGAGGAATATTTTCTTGAGAAGTGTTTTCTATCAAAGGTTCAACTTGATGTATGACTTCTTCTCCTTCGCTTAGAGGTATAATCTGCTCACAATTCTCATCAAATGCAACATGTAAAGATTCTTCAATGTAAGATGTTCTTTAAGTAAAAACACGATAAGCTTTGCTTCTAAAAGAATATCCAAGAAATATTGCTTCGTCTGATTTTGAATCAAACTTATCAAGATTATCTTTGGTATTTAACAAGAAGCATTTACTACCAAAAATTTTAAAATATGAGATCGTTGGTATACGATCATAATACAATTCAAAACATGTTTTACGTAAAAATGGTCGAATGAGAACATGGTTTAGAACATAACATGTTGTATTTACTGTTTGAGCACAAAAGTATTTTGGTAAAATTTTATCTTAAAGCATGGTTCTAGCACATTCTTGCAAAGTTCTATTCTTTCTTTCAACAACTTTAATTTGTGGAGCCGCTCTAGGAAAATCAAAGTTGTGAGATATATCATGTAAATCACAAAACTTTAGAAAAGATTCATTTTCAAATTCACCACCATGATCACTACGAATTTTAATAATAGATGAAGATTTTTTATTTGTAATTCTTCTACAAAGTTTAGAAAATTCAGAAAAACATCATTTTTGCTTTTTAGAAAAATTACTCAAGTAAATTGAGAATAATAATCTACTATAACAAAATCATACTTGCTATCATTCAAACATTGAATTCTAGATGGTCCAAATAGATCTAAACGTAAAAGTTCAAGAGGACGCCTTGTTAAAATTATATCTTTTGCTTTGAAAGAACTCTTGATTTGTTTACCCATTTGGCAAACATCACATAAGTGGTCCTTCTTATATGGTATTCTAGGTAGGCCTCTAACAAGATCATTCTTGAATAACTTAAAAATTAATTTAAAGTTAACATGTCCAAGTCTCTTAAGCCATAACCATTGAATTTCATTTGAAGCAATACGACATTTTTCATTAAAAATGGGTAACTCATCTAGATAAAGTTCATATACATTATTCCTTCTTTTACCTTTAAAAATGATCTTTTTAGAATAAAAATCAGAAATTAAGCATAAATCATGTTCAAAAGAAACAAGAAAACCTTTATCACATAATTGACTAATGGATAATAAATTATGTATTAAACCATCTACTAAAATATTTAGCGTTTCTAGAGTAATCATGTCTAGGCTTATAAGCTTTATAAATACTATGATTAGATGCATTTCTATTATAACTAGAAAATTGACTTCTTTGAACAAATGATTGAGAATTTTGACTTTGATTCTTTACCACATAATTTGGTCTATTTTGAGTATCAAAGAAACTATATCCCATTCCAGTTTTATTAACAGAGCATCTTTGAAAACCACTAAGTCTTTCTAGATTTTCTTAGCCATTAGTGAACTTGGTCACTATAGAAAGAAGATCATTTGATTTTTCTTTCAGACTTGATATTTCTTCTTGTAAGATATTGGTTCTAATTCCAATTTCTTTTATCTCAGATGCTTGACAAGAGTTTTCCTTCTTGAGATGTTCTATCTCTTGAAGTAAAACTTTGTTTTGAGAGTCAAGAGTTGAATTTTTCAGTTTTTAACTCTTTGTTTTTAAAACTTTGACTCTTAAATTTAGCATATAAATCATTAAATGCTTCTAATAAATCATCATACTCAAATTGACTTACCGAGTCTTCTTGTGCTACAAAGCACATATTGGCGACTTCTTCATTAGATTCTTCGTCGGAGGAGAAATTACTATCATCTCAACTTGCTTGAAATGCCTTTTTCTTCTTGAATTGGTCCTTGGGATTGAATTTGAGAAGATAACAATATTTCTTGATGTGTTCTGCCTTTTTGCAGTTAAAGCACTTGACTTCATTAGGATTGGAAGAATTAGTTTTCTTTACCTTTCTTTGAAATCTTCCACTTTTGATGAATCTTTATAATTGCCTTGTGATGAGGGCAATATCTCCATCTTCTTCTGAATCTTCAGAGTCAGAAACGACCTTGAAAGCAACAAATTTCTTCTTGGGTTCTTCTTCTTGTCTATCATGAAGTTGGACTTTATATGCCGTTACGTTGCCAACCAAATCTTCAAGAGAAAGGGTGTTTAAATCATTTGCTTCCTCTATTGCTGTAGTTTTTTTTCCCATTCAGGAGTTAAACACCTTAGGATTTTTTTAACTAAATCCACTTGAAAATACTCTTTTCCAAGAGATTTTAGAGTGTTAGTAATATCTATCATTTTTGTTACCATATCCGATATAGACTCATTTTTCTTCATTTTAAACAATTCAAATTTATGAACTAAAGAAAAAATCTTAGATTCTTTTACCTTTGACGTACCTTCATGAGTAACTAGAAGAGTATGCCAAATTTCATTTGTTGTAGAACATTGAGAGATGCAATTCAACTCTACCTTGTCAACGGCACAATACAGATCATTCATAGCGTTGGCATTGAATGAAGCAGTTTTCTTTTCTTCATCTGTCCATAGGCTCAAATCAATTGATGGTGTTTGATACTTTTTGAAAACAACACTCTAAATTTTGAGATCTATGGATTGTAGGAATATTGTCATTCTTACTTTACAATATTCATAGTTTGTTCCGTCGAAGAGAGGAGGACGAACAACGGAGCATACTTCTTTGTGCTGAGATGATGTTGTTGCCATGCTTGATGATGGTAAGATCAAAATATAGTAAACCTTGCTCTGATACCAAATGAAAGTGTTGTAGGTTCAAGGCAACGAGCACTAGACGGGGGGGGGGGGGTGAATAGTGCTTTTAAATAACGTCTTTGGAATTTTGAGATTCGCAAAGCAATCACACAAAGAACACAAGAATTTATCCTGGTTCGGTCTTCTAGACCAACATCCAGTCCCCAAGCAAAACCCGCTTGAGTTTTTCACTATCAACCTTGTGTAACCACAAGAATATACAGACCAAATACGGTCCCACTTTCAGTAACAAACCTACTGAAAGCAAACAACTCCTTTAAACCAAGGAGTCCTTTCCTTTTACAGAAAAAGTGAAATAATCAACTTACAATCAACCTACGAGCCCTTCTTATAAATGAAAATAGAATTCAATCGGCTTCTAAGGTTGTTGAAATACTCAACTCATGAATTCACTAACTCTTAAAGGAATTTGAGTGAAAAATTAGAGTGAAAATATCAAGTGAGTGAGAAAACAAATACTTAAATGAATAGGAGTGAAAAACAAAGAATTCAATCTTTGTAATTCAATGTAATTCGATATGATTCGATGTTTTTGAGTGTGAAATGCGCTCATATTTATAGTTGAATGATTCTATACGTTGAGGGTATGAAAGGGTGTCAAAATAGTCACTTTTGAATGGTCAATTCGTTTAAAAAATGAAAAGATATGCCTTTTAAAAGTTTTAGGAAAAATGACAAAATTAGACAACTAGAATAATAGTTAGTCAACTGAAATCAAATATTAGCAGACTGACAGTTATCGTCAGTCGACTAATGTGTTTAACAAAGCCGTTTGAAAATCAGAAGTTTGAAACTTAGTCGACTAAAGAAAAAGTTAGTCGACTGATAAAATCATCAGTAGACTGAAAAACCTTTCAGTCGACTGCTGCTAAATTTTCTGAAAACAAACATTTTGTCCGGTCGACTGATAAAACCTTCAGTCGACTGCTGCTAAATTTTCTAAAAACAAACATTCTGTCTGGTCGACTGATAAAACCTTCAGTCGACTAATTCAGAAAATTGATGTTTTTGCTATAAAATTTTGACGCGAAAAAGTTGGTCTATTGATGAGTCTGTTGGTCGACTAATATACATGAAAAATTAAGTAAAGAGTTTTCTAAAATGATTTTCATGAAAGGTTCTTTTAGAAAAGTTTTTTTTAAAGACTTTTTAGGTGAAATGCAATTGAAATATGCACTCTAAGTAAGGCTCTTACAAGAATCTAAGACATTTAATGAAATTTACATTTGCACACTAGTCTTCAAAGATTCTTTATCAAATTCTTTAATTCTTGTCATCTTTCTTCATTGCCTTAGCTGAAATGCAGTTGATTCACTTGTTCATCATCAAAAACTTGTACTTGAAGTATCGTGTAAGACTTCATTGTCGTAACAACAAGGTCTTCCTGATCATCGAACTCTAAACACCAGATCTTTCATTTCTCGATGGTGCTATTCTTGGCTCAAGAACTTCTCTCGTATATTTTCGGACCATCTGAGTGATTACGGATTGGAACTGGCATTATCAGTGAAAGAACATATCATCAATGGCAGTTTGATTCAAGCATTAGCACAACGGTGGGATTCGCGTACTTATACATTTTGTTTCCCGTGGGGAGAGAAAACTCTACTACTAGACAAATTCTCAGACATCATGGGTCTACCTGAACCAGCTAATCAACCAGATGATCCCATGAAGCAGTAATTTTTATCAACGCCAAAAAACTCGACTCCCAAGATGCTTTATCACGGATGACTGGACGTAGATCCTGGCCACTGATAGAAGTCTATGAGACTCAATGTGTTGATTTGTTCGAGCTATACCAATAGTATAAAACTTTTGAAGAAGTCGACTCATCAGCGCAAGAAAGGATTCAACATGCAATGATCTTGTGCACCGTAGGGCTAGCCTTCTTCCATGATGAACAAAACTTAGTTGATACCAGAATAGTATAACTTTTGAGAAGATGGGGAAGTCGGCAGACCAACCGTCTCTCAATTTCCATGGCCGCACTTGCTTTCTTATATCGTGGATTGACTCGTTTCACGCTCAAAGATTCAATCTTAGTGGAAGGGTGCATCTACGCCTTGCAGTCTTGGTTATTTCAGCATGTGCAATCTCGAGCCAGCTCATTCAGATATAATAACAAGAAGCCATTACCCACTTCTCGATATAAATTCTTGATCGAGAACCTCCATGAAGAAGAAATCGTGTGGGACTACTTCGACCGTCAAGAGTCACCTCCTCGGTATACTTATGCATATGGCAAGCGATTCAAGTTACTCGGACCCCTCTTCTCCGTCTATTACCAACCAGAGCGATGTGTCAGGCAGTTCTCGCAGAGACAAAAGCACATTGAAGCTCGATTATTGTCAAGCATTACGCCAGAATTTGATTTGAAGTCTGCTCAGTGGTCCAGAACATACTATTCTGCCAAACATAGTTGGGATTCTTTTGTCACTTTTACTATTTTTCCTGGTCTTCGAGTGTCTTCTGATTACCATGAGTGGTAGCAAATTGTTTGTCTGCCCCCTCTCTGTTAAGTTTATTATTAATAAAATCATTCTTCTTCAACAATTAATCTTTTTATTCTGGTTTGATGACCTCGCCTAGATAACAAGGCATATTTTAGTTATTTATTTCCTTTACAAGAATAACAACTCAATTATTATGATTCCAGTGATGCCCCAATCCCTGGTAATGGGGATATCCTTCAAATTGTCGACCTAACTCTAATAAAATATTTTCCCCCTATTTATTTTATCCTAAAGTCATTCTTCAAATCTAATTGCCCATTTTATTCTGCAGACAAGGTCTGGCAAGAAGACCGCATCTATCCAGCATATCGATCACTCTTCCACATTTGAACAAAAAATGTCGTCTCTATGATCTCCTAGGGATAAGAGCCAGCAAGACAATGACGATGTGGATCCTCAGATGTATGTATTATTCTAAAAGATGATGAAAAAGATGTTGACTGAGCAAACATGGGCTAGTTCAGGCAAAGCCAAGAAAAAGGCTAAGGGCCAAACAATGAAAAAGCATATGAAAATCTCAAAAAAGCAGAGTCACCATGAAGACACTTCTGATGAAGCTGAATCAGTGGGCGATACCGATGAAGAATATGAGATTCAACAGGCACTTCAAAAGTCGACTCAGGGGCAAGGATCGGCATATAAATCCAAGGATCAGTCTGTTAATGACCCTGATCAGCCACAACTCAAAGACATAGTAAAAATGGTCAAGGACCTGCAGGCCCGTGACAAGGGCAAGAAGGTCTTCAGTAGTGAAGACTTTTATGATGGATTAGGTGGAGATGATAGTCTCAATAATCTCCCCAAAAAGTTCATCAAGTTTGATGGTTTTGGCGGACCTAAAGCATATCTTGCCATGTTTTTCATTGAATATGCTAAGTTCAAGACAACCAGGCTCTATTCCTTTGTTTTTCCTGCAATTTGGATTGAACATCAGCTAAGTGGTATTCAGAACATATTAATCCCATTGAGTTGAAGGAATTCCACAAGGTAGTCGATTTGTTTATTAAGCGGTTCCTAACTCAATAGAGAGGCACTTTGAATTTCAACTGTTGATTTTACTCGCTTTTCAAAGTCATTTTTAGTCTTTGTTTCAAGTTTTTCAAAACTTTGATGTGGGGCCCACTCAGTTGGCGCCATATCTGGAGGAGTTCTGACCCATTCAGAACTCTGTACCATTTCAAAACTTTCAATCTGAAAATCTACTTTTAAGTATCTTTTGAAAAACCTCTTATTTTCAAGCTTTAAAATCGTTTTTGAAAATTCAAGTGGGGCCCACTCGAGGTGGTGCCACATTTGATAAAGTCAGGGTTAGACTAGGGTTAGTTAGTGTCCTAGTTAGATTAGAGGTTTAGACGAGTCAAAGCCCATTTTAAAAATCTATTTTATTTAAGCCTTTAACCATTTGTTTTTAAAATTTTAAATTAAAAAGCTTTAAAAACCCAATATGGGCCTACACGTGGTGGTGCCACATTTGGGAGTCTTTTAGGCTAGTTAGGAGTTTAGGTTAGGTGTTAATTAAGTTAATTAGGTTAGGGGTAGTTAGGTAATCTTCCCTAAAAATCGCCCCCCCCTTTAGAGTCCAATTTTTTTTGAAAACTCTTTAACTAAAACCAAATTCTTTCCTATTTAAAGAGACCCATAGGGGGGTCGACCTCCTATGCTTCCCCTTTGATTTTCTTGGAGCTTCTCTCTCCTTTTTCTAGCACTTCATCTTCTCCATTGCAGCTGCAGCCCCCAAGGTGAGTTCCTTAATGTTTTTTCATAATTTTATTAGTTTTTTTTTGTTTTTTTAATGAGTTTCACCATTGCCACCCCTCTTTCATGGTGTTTAACCATGTATTTCAATCAGAAACACCATGATTAATCCAAGAAGATGATCCAACTTGGGTTTACTGTGTTTTCAAGGATTCTAATCCGTTAGAATCACTTAGAAACATGTTTCCTATAATTTTAACCAATGAAAACATGCGATTTACCTGTTAAATGGGTTAAATCTATGATTTCAAGAGTAAAATTAATTCCAGCCATGGATTCCTTGTTTTCTTTTTATTTTTTAACATATTAATGTTTATTGCATATGTTTCAATATTAAAATAGATTTCGTTTTGCATTTAGGTATTTTTTATTGTTTTTCATTGTTAAATCATGCTTTCTTTAGTGTTTTCTTAGATTTTCATATGTTTTAATTCTAGATCTGTAAAAAGCATGTTATTTCACATTTAAATCTTTGTTAGAAATTGCCTATTTTTTTATATGTGATCCACAAATATGTCAGTGAGTCTCTATAAAAAAATCAGAAGTTTTGGGATTCAGAAACTCTGTCAGAAAAATACAAAGTCGAATCAAAATTTTTGTTGATTAAAATCGTTGTTTAAATTCAAGTATAACTTGTAGATGTGATATTTATTTCATCCGATATTTGATTTGAGATCCGTAAATTGCACTGGCTTTGTGTTAATGTCGGTTATTTACTTTAAAATTTTCATAATTGTTTGTCACTGTTTGATATTTTTCCTCTGTCAGAAAGTCTGATCCATGTTTTGAAACTCGTTATGATTTACTAAAACCCTAATTCAACTTGTGTTGATCATAGATCCATAACCATAGATTCGATTCATGATCTGTAAAAAAAGAAGTTGATTTTTTATCTGTATATTATTCACTTTTGAAATCGCAAATTTTTTATGAGATCTGCTATTTTTCCTTGCATTTTCAGCCGGAAGTGTCTGTTTTGATCAATTTTATATTCGTTAAATTCAAGTACAGATTGTCGAAACAATATCTCCCCAACCAGCGATGATTTTGCCAATCTGTAAAAAAGAAATTCTTTATTTTTCTGTCTATTTTATCTCTGTAAAATTTTAAAAATTTCCATGGTGAATTGACCCCTGATTTGGGTCTGACACTAGAACTGGTACTTGCCCGCGACTAAAAATAGCATATTTTAGGGTTTTAATGCAATTCTCGAATTCGAATAAAAAAAAATATTTTTATGATTCCAATCTAATTTTAGGGTGATAATAAGTGAAGGTGCCATTTTATATGAAGTTTGAATCTCATTTGATGCTTAAATGGATCAAATTACAAAACAGGGTGCCTGCATGATCCCGAAACACCGCCAAAATCATCACTTTCATGATATTTTTTAATTTTCGTATATAAGTTCATGTTTTTAGTTTTTTTTTATGTTTAGAATCATGTTAGGACACTTCATGATCGATTTGGTTGTTATTTGATTTTATTTAAACCCTAAACCCAAAGTTTGTATCAAAATATCTTTCTGAAAACCCAGATTTCAATGCCATAGTCTTGCTATCGGGAGCATTTTGGTCATTTGACCTCGTTTTCAAAATTCCTAAATTTGATTTTCTTATTTTCAATCATATCACATCTCCTTATGTTTGATTTATTTTTATTTTAATTCCAAAACCTCATTTTTACAAAATATCTTTATGAAAAACCTTGGTTTCAAAACCATAGTCTTGCTATTAGGAGTATTTTGGACATTTTGACCTCAATTTTGATTTTTCAAATCTCATTTTCATATTTCTTCAATTTTATTTCCTATTTAATTATGTTTATCTCAGGGAATCTTAAAAAAAGGCTTATATTTAGCAAAATCCAGTAATTTTCAGATATTACTGGATAAATTTAGAAAAGCCAACATATTTTCACTAACAAGTTTTCTAGTTTTGCAGGGATATTGAAGACTTTAATTTCCTTTATTTAAATTCAATTAGTGATATAAATTAAATGTAAACTTTGGAATAAGAATTTCAATTTCTGCTTAGATTAGGATTTGCATTGCATATAGTTTGAACTTTGATATATAACTGTTATGCTTATCATTCATGCACATATTACAAATCCACTATGGTCTACACAAATGACACATGCAAAAACTTTTAGGAAGTTGACAAACTCGGTGGAATTCATATTTATGACCATAGTCAAAATACGAAAGAGACCCAGATTTGTGATCTTCGTATTAGCCACATTCAACCTACACTCTTAGGCTAACTTCAAAATGCATTGCATTTCTCAAAAATACAAATGGATTTTCTCAATTTCTTAGAAAATGTCTTTCAAATCCATATCCATTCTTTCAATTCGCATCATTTTTGTAATTCAAATTCCAATTCTAATTCAGATAAATCGATTTTCTGAAAATTTTCTAAGTCTTTCTCAGAAATTGATTTTCTCAAAACTCTAAGCTTTCAAGTGGTATTTCAAGTATTTCTCAACTTCAAATCACGGTTTTTCAAGTCATAATATCTTCAATTTCAAGATTTGAATTCAGAGAAATCAAGTTTTTCCAAAGTTATTTGAAATTCCTCAGAAATCAATTTTCACAAAGCACTTGCATTTCTTCCAAAACGTTTTCTCAACATGGCTCACGATTTTCAAAGTGTTATATTTTCCAAGAATTTTCCAAGTACTTCAAATATTCAAAGCAAACATCATGTTTTCAATCTGCATTTTCAGAAAATTCATAACACATGCCTGATTCTTTGTGCATTTAGGAAATAGAACATGATTTAGACAAGTTGAGCAAAGCTAAGCACACTTTTGATCCTTGGTTCAATTACCCCTGGTAAAGGTGCCAGGAACGGTTGAAACTCGTACCGACAAGCGAGTCCCTCCTCAGAATTATCCCGTATTTTAAAAACGGACCCTAGTTATTTTCAAAATCTTTTCCAAAGGTCAGTTTGACTTGCAAAAGTAAAATTTTGCGATGATAACAGGTTTTGTGATCGTGATGGGACCTGTCTTCACTTGGCTAATTGTGTGCTTGACTTAATTCAAATTGTCAAAATCGTGTTCCTTGGAATGTCAGCTTTTATTTTCTGTTATCATATGAACCTAGGAGCCTAGACTTGAACCCAGCTGACATGGATGCATGTAGACTAGGCATGGTTTGGTAGGACCAAATTGACGAGAAATTTTCATGCTCACTTAGACTTGGGTCTAATAAAACACTCCTCAATTTAGGATTTGTATGAAAATAATGTTTGCTTTTTCAAAAATTTCAAAATCTCTATCTCTTTAGGTTTAGAGCCTTCTGATTTGCTTGCATGTGCTCATGTTTTTAAAAACCACCCCACCTACTTTTACCCGGTCTTCACGTTGCTGGGCTTTCTTCCAGAACCATAGTTCGGGATGAAGCCTCACAAATGGGCCACCTGTTTGGGTTAAAATCCCCCATCTACGTACCAAGGGCCATAGTTCAAAGTATATTGACAGGCGCTCAAGGATGTTGGAAAACACAAACCTAGAACCGAAGAAATTGATTTTATGCCACGTACATCGAGCCTCGGCTCAAGTATATCGACATAGCATGATTGGACACAGTTGATCTGAGCCTAGAGTCAGGATTAGGGTCCTACAAGCTATTTCAAAACTGATGCATTTAGAGTCAGCCTCCTAGGGAGTGCTGTATGTGCATAATTGTTTGTGCATGATATGATGTATTTATTTTTCATCTTATTTTGTCATATTTTCCAATTTTCCTAAAATTTTAGACGATTTTCCAAAATACCTCATTTTCCAATTTGTGAAACCCTTCTTTTGAGTTTCTCAAAAGCCCTAGACGATTTTCCAAATTCTTCTCTATTTCCTTCAAAACTCCAGGTGATTTTTCATCCTCTCGTTCTTCTGGATCTCGAATTTTCAGTTTCATTTTTATCCTGCCTGCATCTTTTTCAAAATTCTTATATTTTTCCAAGTCTTATCCCAATTTTCCATGTTTTTCAGTCTGATGGCATTCAATCAACTTGATTCAGTTTTTCCTGAGGGTCACATCTCCTACGAGGTGCGATAAGGTATTCCTGAACATTGAACTCTCAGCACCAGATCCTTTATTCTCCGGTGGTATTATTCATGGCTCAAGAACTTTTATCGTATGTTTCCAGACCATTTGAGCGATTGTGGGTTAGAACTGGCATCCGCAGTGGGAAAGCAGACAGTCAACAATAATTTAATCCATGCACTCGCAGAGTGGTGGAATCCGCGCACTTATACTTTTTGGTTCCCATGGAGAGAAATGACTTTGTTGATGGATGAGTTTTTAGAAATTATGAGATTGCCCGAGCCAGCCGGTCATCCAGGAGATCCATTGGAGAAACAATTCTTAATCAATGTCAATGGTCTGGATCCCCGAGACGCTTTAGCCCGTATGACAAGACACAAGTCTTGGCCATTGATCAAGGAGAATGTAAATGAATATGTGAATCTGCTCAAAATCTACAGACAGTATGAGACATTTTTGGAAGTTAGTTTCTTATCTTGAATAACTCGAGAGAGAATCCAACATGCGATGGTTCTATACACTTGGGATTGACTCTCTTTCCAAACAGACAGAATTACATGGATATCAGAATAGTTCAGCTTATGCGAAGGTGGGGAAGTCGACAGACCAGCTGCCTCTCTATAGTCATGGCTGCACTTTCTTTTCTGTATTGAGGGTTGACCCATTTCGCACTCGAAGAATCGATTCTTGTCGAGGGGTGCACCTATGCCCTCCAGTCCTGGTTCCTCCGGCATGTGCCAACCAGAGCCAGTTCATTCAGATACAAGGGCGAGAAGCTTCTTCCAGTTGCACGATATTGGTTCTTGATCGACAATCTCCAAGAGGAAGAGGTCGTGTGGGACTATTTTGATCGTCAGGAATCACCTCCCAGATATACTTATGCATATGGCAAACAGTTCAGGCTACTTGGCCCATTCTTCTGCACATATAACCATCCAGAGCGCAGTGTCAAGCAGTTTTCTCAGAGGCAAAAATGTGTGGAAGCTCGCCTACTTTTAGGGATCATGCCAGAGTTCGATCTCGCATCAACGCAGTGGTCCGAAGCATACCATTCTGCTAGATATAGCTGAGATTTCTTTGTCAATCTTACTCTTTTCTCAGGTCCTCGAGTGTTTAATGAGTACCAGAAGTGGTGAAAAATTGTTTGTCCCCCTCCTCTCTATCAAGTTTATTATTAAATCATGTTTTCTTCAATAAAATTCTTTTCATTTTCATTCTATCATGGTTTGACGACCTCGCCTAGGTAACAAGGCACATTTTTAGTTGTTTATTTTACAAAGAATAACAACATAATTGTCGTGACTTCAGTGACGACTCAGTCCCTAGTAATGGGACATCTTTCAAATTGTCTACCAGATATCCAACAAATGATTCCTATTCAAAACTATTTTCAGCAGCTAAGCCTTGGTTTTGCCCTACAAAGAGTATTTGCACCCTTACATGGTTCAGACAAGGTCCGGCAAAAAAATTGCACTCGTCCAGCTTGTCAGTTACTCTCCAGTCTCAGAACAGGAAATGGCCTCTTCAAGATCTATCGAAAACAGAAGTCAGCGAGCCAATGATGATGTTGGTCCCCAAATGTATGTCATGTTTCAAAAAATGATAAGTAAAATGATGACAGAGCAAGCAGAGGCCAGTTTCGGCAAGATATCTAGCAAGAAGAAGACTAAGGGCCAAACACTGAAGAAGCAACTGATGATATCCAAGAAGCACATCCAACATAAGGATACATCTGATGAATCAGAATCGGTAGGTGACATTGATGAAGAGTATAAAGTCTAGCAAGCATTCCAAAGACCCCCTCATAGACAAGGGACAACCTATGTATTGAAAAATCAAGTAATGGATGATCCAGTCCAAATACAACTGAAGGAAATGGCCAAAATGATTAAAGATTTGCAAGCCCGCGATAAAGGCAAGAAGGCCTTCACGAACAAAAACTTCTATGATGGCATCACCCCCATCAAGAATAATCAAGATTAAAAAAGAAGACAAATTCTGCCTTCTTCGCCAATGCCAACCGCAGTGATTGCGAAGATAACAAGGGCAATCATACAAGTCAGAAAGAAAAGTCTTCGAAGCAGAGTGAAAAATTGACTCAACAGAAAGAGAAGATAAAACATGATGGTTGGGGGTTACGATCGTGAATTTACTCCTCTAGATCAGCCCCTCGAAAAGATTCTTGAATACATGTTGGTCAAGGAAATGGTTAAACTTCCAAAGATTGCTAATCCTCTTGTCACAAAAGGCAAATGGAAAGATCGATTTTGCAAATTCCACTGAACAACAGGGCACAATATTGAACACTGTTTCGTCTTTAAGAATATCGTCCAAGACTATATCGACAAGAATTTTTTCGTTGAGGATGAGAAAGAATGCCAGTCAACTATCTTGGCCAAGTCTCAGCAGAAATCAAACACTCGGCAAGAGGTACAACATGACAATCAGAACCAAGACCGCAAGATGACCCCATTAGATCAAATATTTGAGAGGTTTTTGGAATACATGCTCGCAAAAGATATGGCCAGACATTTGAAAGATCATTTAACTCTTTCTGCCAACAATAACAAGAGTAACAAGAAAAATCGCAATAACAATTCGGAGGGATCCAAGGGCCAAAAAGGAAAGTTCTCCAATAATGATAAATCTCTTCAATCTAATCCTCTGCATAAAGAGAAAGGTCAAGAAAAGTCAAAGCGCAAGGATTGGAGTACAGATCGAAAGTTCACCCCTTTGGACTAGACACTCGAGAGTGTTCGAGAATGCATGCTCGCAAGAGATATGATTCGTTTACCTAAAGCAACTGATCCCTCGGCAATTATAGATAGATTCAAAGAAAAGTTTTGCAAATTTCATCGGGTAGTAGGGCATGACACTGAGAATTGTTTCGTTCTAAAGAATATCATTCAAGATTGCATCGCCAAGAATATCCTCATTGAAGATGAGGAAATCACCAGTCGACCATCCTGAGCAAATTTTCTAAAAAATTAACAATGTCAAGACTATGTCACTTTCATCATATTGTCATTTTGAAGGGACAATGCAGTCCCAGTTCTTTTATCAATCTATTATTTCCTTCTTCAATGCCTTAATAAATTTGCCAATTTTCCTCATGTTCTGGCGCCATCTTTTATATTCCTCTTTTATAAAATATTTAATGTCTTCTTACAAGGGGAAACCTCTTTCAGAGTGCCTCCCGAATCAATCAAGAAGCTCATTGTTAGGTTTCACCTGTTACCTTCAGAAAACTTTCATCAAGTATCAATTACTTATTCCTTCATCCAATATCTTACTCCCCAGTCACACTGGGGCATTTTTCTTGAAAATTTGTTTCAAAATATCCTATATGCAGGCAGGATCACACAAAATCTTTTACCATCTATTTGCATTCATTCACATTCATTTGCATTTATTTGCATTCATCTACATCTTGCATTCATCTGCATTTTGCATTTATTTTTATCCATCTACATCAATTTGCATTTTTTTAATACCCATTCAGGATAAGGGATAATCCTCAGACCCTGATAAATCATTCTCGTTATAATTCACTGCTCGTATTGGTAATCCTTCAAAATCCGGTACTTGTACTGGTAGTCTTTTAAAATCCAGTGCTCGTACTGGTAGTCTTTTAAAATCCAGTGCTCGTACTGGTAATCCTTCAAAATCCGGTACTCGTACTGGTAGTGTTTTAAAATTTAGTGCTCGTACTGGTAGTCTTTTAAAATCCAGTGCTCGTACTGGTAATCTTTCGAAATCTAGTGCTCATGCTGGTTCATTTTCAAAATCCAGTGTTCGCACTAGTACGCTTAAAATTTCAATATCCATATGAATATAATTTTTCGTCAAGATTCGAGTTTCGACCCGAATTTCGTTTCCTTCTGAATTGGTCTAAAAAATAGAGTTCCGACTCGAATTTTCTTCTAAATCCAATTCAAATGTCTAGAATTGGTCTAGAAAACTAGAGTTTCGACTCGAATTTTCTTTCAAATCTAATTCAAATGTCTAGAATTGGTCTAGAAAACTAGAGTTCTGACTCAAATTTTCTTCTAAATCTAATTCAAATGTCTAGAATTGGTCTAAAAAACTAGAGTTTTGCCTCAAATTTTCTTCTAAATCCAATTCAAATGTCTAGAATTGGTCTAGAAAACTAGAGTTCCGACTCGAATTTTCTTCCAAATCCAATTCAAATGTCTAGAATTGGTTTAGAAAATTAGATTTCCGACTCGAATTTTCTTCCAAATTCAATTCAAATGTCTAAAATTGGTCTAGAAAATTAGAGTTTCGACTCGAATTTTCTTTCAAATCCAATTCAAATGTCTAGAATTGGTCTAGAAAATTAGAGTTCCGACTCGAATTTTCTTCCAAATCTAATTTAGAATTGGTCTAGAAAATTTGAGTTCTGACTCGAATTTTCTTCCAAATCCAATTCGCTTAGCTTTCCTTTAAAGGTTTGAACTTCTACTCAAACTTTCCTACAAATTTAGCAATTGGTCTAGAAGATCCGAGTTCTGACCCAAATTCTCTTTCAAAATTCAATTCATCTAGTCTTCCCTTGAAGATTTGAATTCTGATTCGAAGCTTCCGACCGAACCCAGTTTTACACCGGTCCAGTTAAATCCAATTTTCAAATTGGTCCTTTTACAAAATCCAACCTCGCCATGGTTGCTGTACCAAGTCTTGTATTTGTATTGGTAATCTTTAAAAAAAAAGTTTAGTGCTCGTACTGGTAGTCTTTTAAAATCCAGTGCTTGTACTGGTAAGCTTCTAAAAACCAGTGCTCGTACTGGTAGTGTTTTAAAATCCAGTGCTCGTACTGGGACTCTTTTGAAATCTAGTGCTTGTACTGATAACCTTTTAAAACCCAGTGCAATCCAAACACTAGACTCACATTGGGGTTCAGACTCAATGTTAATCTTCAGGTTTGCGAACCAAACAATCTTTGTCAGACCCTTGAGTCACTTTGTTCTGTTAATCTGACCTTCAGGTCTATCAATTTTTGTCAATCAGACCTTCGTGTCTATCAATTCTTGTTAGTCAGACCTTCGGGTCAATCAATTTTTGTCAAGTTGACCTTCGGGTCAATCAATTGTTGTCTAGTTGACCCTTGGGTCATCAATTTTTTGTTAACCGGACCTTCGGGTCACCCAAGCCTATCAATCTGACTTTCGGGTCACCAATTTTGTCAAACCACTGGTCATTGATTTTATGAAGCAAATCTTTGGGTTATCAAATTTTATCAAAGTCAATTATATTTGTTCGACCTTCGAGTCATATTCTGCAATCATAGTCTTTCAAGATTCGACCTTTGTGTTGAAGTCGTCCGCCAACTAGCTCAAAATCAATTATCAATCATTTCTCTTGATAGGGACCCTTTTTTCAGGGAGAGTTCGAGGGAGCTCATTCTTTTCACATGTTTTTGTTGTTCGTTGAACCCCTTTTTCTAAGGAGAGTTTGAAGGGACTCGTGCTTTATGAACATTTTGCAAAACAATCTTTATTGTCATACAAGAAACCCTTTTCCATGGAGAGTTTCGACAGAAGCTCGTTCTCCTTGTAACCCTAAATATCTTTTGTTAGGCCACCCCATCATCGAGGACCCATTTTTCAAGGAGAGTGTGATGGACTCGCTCCTCTATGATATCCTTCCAACCTTTGTTAGCGGCCCCCTTTCATAAGAGAAGTCTAGAAATAAGAAGTTTTGACGAAAACTTTATTTCTCTTCAAAAGTTCGTTTTGCAAACGCCTCCTCTTTAGGGAAGAGAGAAGTATCTTTTGATACCCGTTCAGGTAAAGGTCAAGCCTGAGTCTCTCCTTTGGGGAAAGAAGAGGAGAATCTAGTCACAGATATGTCATTTAGACCTCAAGCTATTTCTTTCACCAAGTATTCCAAGAATATTTTGCCAATTTGTCATAAAAAATAGTTGCTAATCTCAAAAATATTTTATTGCACAAAAGAATTACCTCAAGTTACCTTCAGTATTACTTCCAAAAGAGCGAAACTTTTGCGAAGAAGGATTCAAAATCTAAATTCTTTCTATTGACCAACCAATAGGATGAAGAGTAGATCCTCGATATGGCCAACAAAGAAAATTCATTATTGTTGCAAAG
This sequence comes from Nuphar pumila, assembly GCF_984573655.1. Lineage (NCBI taxonomy): Eukaryota > Viridiplantae > Streptophyta > Magnoliopsida > Nymphaeales > Nymphaeaceae > Nuphar > Nuphar pumila. Next base: position 28,310,513 of record NC_143262.1, on the reverse strand, counting down.
CCATAAGTGATAGATATTGATCGCAGTCAATGACACATTTTTACAGACCATTCTTGTAAAAATGGGGCAGTTGAAATATTCTGAGCGATAAAAAAAATCCACTCAATTTCCATATATCTTCGATCATTTGAATATCCGAAACTGCAATTAAATATCTGCAAAAGGGATCTCTCAATTGTTGTCAAGATGAAGACGAATATGCGAGTTAGACCCCCGGGGCCAAAGAAGATGTGGATCATCTCCAAGATGAAGAAGTTTGTGACGGATCCTTGATGGGAAAGTTCAGATCACCGCCAAGTTGAAGGCGAATGCGATGAACCTCTCGACAAACCCTAAAAGATATTTAATTTCAGCTACCATCAAGAGACCATCAACTAATGAGCCAATATCGTCAATATAATCCTTGAGGCAAAGAAGGATCAAAACATCTTCAAGATGAAGAAGTTTGTGACGTACCCTTCCAAAAAAAAAGAGAGAGAAAAGCCAGGACATCTCCAAAATGAAGGATGATGTAATAAATTCCCCAAAAACCCAAGAGAGCTCCAATTCTGTAAAAAAAAAAAGAATGCAGAAAAACCATTATAAGAAAAGAATCTCAGGATATCAAACTGCCAAATCTGCCAAGAATCTTCTTTAATTTTGTGAAATTCTTTTATCAATATCTTTTCACCAATTGCTTTCACAATGAGAATTCTTTCTTTTCCGTTCATATTAAGGAAATTTATGGCATCCTTAAAAGAAAGTCAATTGCAAGCAATTTGAATTCGAATCTTGATTCTACGGAGTTAAGCCCAATTGGAGGTAATACTTCATGTAGAAAAGAGGGAATATTTTTTATATATATGTGCTTATTTTCAATCATTCTTGAATCAATCACAAATTTTATCTTATTGGCAATCTTTTCAAATTATCCTAACATAAAGTGAGAGTTTGATGTCTGTTTTGATGTATTTAGAAGTTGTTGTTATCTCTTTTAGGATCGAATAATGGGAGTTGTCCAAGATCCTTCCCTTCTTGTTTTGATCTGAGTGCCTGGGCTCTTAGATTCACACTCTTCTCTATGCTCCCCACTGTCCTACCATAGACAGTCCCCGTTCAGGTTAAGGGTTAAACCTGAATTTTTTGCAAAAGGTCATCTATTTTAAAAGCCATTCAGTCTTAGTAATTAGACGTCTAAGATCAATCCCTTTTCGAGCTTTAGGGAACCCCCTTTCTTCCTTTTACAAACCCCTCTTGGATTTATTGTGCAAAATTAGAAGGTCCCATCATGGCTTTTTCATTTGAGGATTCCATTTATTGTCCCCTTTCAGGTTAAGGGTTAAGCCCGAACCTCATTTTTCCATGAGGTATCGTCACCTTTCAGGTTAAGGGTTAAGCCTGAGCCTCATTTTTCCATGAGGTATCGTCCCATTTTAGGTTAAGGGTTAAGCCTGAACCTCATTTTTCTACGAGGTATCGTCCCCTTTTAGGTTAAGGGTTAAGCCTGAGCCTCATTTTTCTACGAGATATCGTCCCCTTTTAGGTTAAGGGTTAAGCCTGAGCCTCATTTTTCCACAAGGTATCATCCCATCCATGTTAAGGGCCAAGCCTAAGCCTCATTTCGGTGAGGTGGATCTTCTTCTTTATTCTCTATTCCAAATCTACCATTTTCCATCATCTGAGCCTATTCCTTCATACCCGGTCAGATTCTCCTAACTGGGGGAATTTTTATAGTCCAAATTTGGTGTGTTTTTCTTTGCCACTAAGCTCGGCTTCCAATCGGCTTAGTAGCAAAGAGGGACATATGTAAACACCCCAAATTTTCACCCTCATCCAGTGTTTACATTTTATATGTCACTGCATATCATTGCATGCATTCGACATATCATTTCATTGCATTACATGTCATTACATTTTATTATCGAGATCTAGAACTCCTATTTTCAAAATATTAAATCCAGATTCAAGCTTTCAAAACTATTCTCTCAAAGTCAATTTCAAAACCTAGGTTTTGAATCGACATTCTACCATTTGTCAACCTCCAGGATCTTATATTTTGAAATGTTTTTCTCAGAAAACAATCTGGATTCATTTTAAACTCAATTTCAATTGATTTCAATTCTCAAATGAGACCCATTTAAGTGGTGTCACTTCTGGATTCCTTTATTTATCAAAAATCTTAAAAAATTTTAGAGTCGTAGTTGGATCAGGACTCTGTATTTTCATCTTTTTGAATCTTTTTAAAACTTCATTCTGATTTTAAACCAGTTGTGGCCATATCCTTGCTCATTCTCGTCATTTTTTGCCAAAATTTCAGAATCCCAGTCCAATCAGAACTCTATTTCAAGAATCCTAGTTGGACCAGGGCTCTTTTTCTAGAGTTCTAGTTGAATCAGAATTTTACCTTTTACTACCCTTTTTACCTGTTTTTGAGAAAGCTTATCAAAATTCTTTATTTTTGGCCAAAATTCTAGAGTCTCAATCGAATTAGGACTCTTTCTTAGAGTTCTAATTGAATCAGGACTCTATCTTTCATCGTTATTCTTACCTGTTTTTAATCAAATCTTTCAAAATCTTTCAAAGAGAAGTAAAAAACCCATAGTTTTAGTTGAACCAGGACTCTATTCAAAGAGTACTAGTTGGATCAGGACTCTGACCCTGATTTCAATTTTGAGAGAATCTTTCAGAAAAAAATCCTTCTATTTATCCCTTCAAAAATCAAAATTGTTATACCTTTATCGTGGAATTTCAAAATTCTGATGTTTTATGCCAGAGTCCTGATCGAATCAGGACTTTATCCAAAGTTTATTTTCTCACTTCATTTTCACTGGTTTTCAAAAGCTTTGTTTAAATCTCATTATTTGTTTCTGAGAAAACAAAAAATTTTCAGAGTTCTAGTCGAATTAGGACTCTTCTTTAGAGTCCTAGTCAGATTAGGACTCTGAACCGAACTTCAATTTTATCTTGTTTTCACTTGTTATTCAAAATCCTCTCATTTGTTTTATCAGAAAATCCAAAATTCTGAGAGTCCTAGTCCAATCAGGACTCTGTCCTCAGAGTCCCAGTTGAATTAGAACTCTGTTCTGATTTCAATACCTGTCATTATTTTCACTATTTTCACAAGTTCTTTCATCTGTTTTTCAAAAAATACCAAAAAAAATCTAGAGTTTTAGTCTGATTCGGACTCTGTCCCAGAGTCCTAATCCAGTTAGAGTCTGTTCTAAAGTTTGTTTTTACTTCTGTTTTTATTCCTTTTCAATTGTTTTTTAGAAGTTAGGTCATTTTGCAGAGTCTAGTTAATTCAGGACTCTATTTCGGAGTTTCAGTTGAGTTAAGACTCTAACCTTGATTGCATTTTTCAACTTGTTTTTACCAGTTCTGATCAAATCTTTCAAAAACTCCTTCATTTGGCTTTTAAAATCTAAAATCTCAGAGTCCTAATTGGTTTAGGACTCTGGTCTAGAATTTCAGTTCGTTTAGAACTCTATCTTCAAAACTTTGAATTTCAACTGTTGATTTTACCCCCTTTAAAAAGTCATTTTTAGTCTTTGTTTCAAGCTTTTTAAAACTTCAATGTGGGGCCCACTCAGTTGGCGTCATATTTGGAAGAGTTCTGACCCAGTCAGAACTCTGTACCATTTCAAAACTTTCAATCTGAAAATCTACTTTTATGTATCTTTTGAAAAACCTCTTATTTTCAAGCTTTAAAATCGTTTTTGAAAATTCAAGTGGGGCCCACTCGAGGTGGCGCCACATTTGATAAAGTCAGGGTTAGACTAGGGTTAGTTAGTGTCCTAGTTAGATTAAAAGTTTAGACGAGTCAAAACCCATTTTGAAAATCTAGTTTATTTAAGCCTTTAACCATTTGTTTTTAAAATTTTAAATTAAAAAGCTTTAAAAACCCAATGTGGGCCCACACATGGTGGCGCCACATTTGGGAGTCTTTTAGGATAGTTAGGAGTTTAGGTTAGGTGTTAATTAAGTTAATTAGGTTAGGGGTAGTTAGGTAATCTTCCCTAAAAATTGCCCCCCCCTTTAGAGTCCAATTTTTTTTAAAAACTCTTTAACTAAAACCCAATTCTTTCCTATTTAAAGAGACCCATAGGGGGGTCGACCTCCTATGCTTCCCCTTTGATTTTCTTGGAGCTTCTCTCTCCTTTTTCCAGCACTTCATCTTCTCCATTGCAGCTGCAGCCCCCAAGGTGAGTTCCTTAATGTTTTTTCATAATTTTATTAGTTTTTTTTGTTTTTTTAATGAGTTTCACCATTGCCACCCCTCTTTCATGGTGTTTAACCATGTATTTCAATCAGGAACACCATGATTAATCCAAGAAGATGATCCAACTTGGGTTTATTGTGTTTTCAAGGATTCTAATCCGTTAGAATCACTTAGAAACATGTTTCCTATATTTTTAACCAATGAAAACATGCGATTTACCTGTTAAATGGGTTAAATCTATGATTTCAAGAGTAAAATTAATTCCAGCCATGGATTCCTTGTTTTCTTTTTATTTTTTAACATATTAATGTTTATTGCATATGTTTCAATATTAAAATAGATTTCGTTTTGCATTTAGGTATTTTTTATTGTTTTTCATTGTTAAATCATGTTTTCTTTAGTGTTTTCTTAGATTTTCATATGTTTTAATTCTAGATCTGTAAAAAGCATGTTATTTCACATTTAAATCTTTGTTAGAAATTGTTTTTTTTTTTATATGTGATCCACAAATATGTCAGTGAGTCTCTATAAAAAAATCAGAAGTTTTGAGATTCAGAAACTCTGTCAGAAAAATACAAAGTCGAATCAAAATATTTGTTGATTAAAATCGTTGTTTAAATTCAAGTATAACTTGTAGATGTGATATTTATTTCATCCGATATTTGATTTGAGATCCGTAAATTGCACTGGCTTTGTGTTAATGTTGGTTATTTACTTTAAAATTTTCATAATTGTTTGTCACTGTTTGATATTTTTCCTCTGTCAGAAAGTCTGATCCATGTTTTGAAACTCGTTATGATTTACTAAAACCCTAATTCAACTTGTGTTGATCATAGATCCTTAGCCGTAGATCCGATTCATAATCTGTAAAAAAGGAAGTTGATTATTTATCTGTCTATTATTCATTTTTGAAATCTTAGAAATTTTTGACGAGATCTGCTATTTTTGCTTTTATTTGCAATCAGAAGTGTCTGTTTTGATCAATTTTATATTCATTAAATTCAAGTACAGATTATTGGAACAATATCTCCCCAACCGAAGATGATTTTTTAAATCTGTAAAATGGAGATTCTTTGTTTTTCTGTTTATTTTGTCTCTGTAAATTTTCAGTGATGCCCCTGATTCGAGTCTAACACTGAAGCTGGTATGTGCCCGTTGATAAAAATAGCATATTTTAGGGTTTTAATGCAATTCTCGAATTGGAATAATGGCAAAAATATATTTTTATGATCTCAATCTAATTTTAGGGTGATAATAAGTGCAACTGACGATTTTTATAAATTTTGGATCTCATTTGATTCTTGAATGGATCAAATTACAAAACAGGGTGCCCGCAGGATCCCGAAACACTGCCAAAATCATGACTTTCAATATATTTTTGAATTTTCATATATAAGTTCATGTTTTTAGGTTTTTTTCATGTTTAGAATCTTGTTAGTACACTTCATGGTCGATTTGGTTGTTATTTGATTTTATTTAAACCCTAAACCCAAAGTTTTTATCCAAATATCTTTCTAAAAACTGAGATTTCAAGGCCATAGTCTTGCTATCGGGGGCATTTTGGTCATTTGACCTCATTTTCGAAATTTCTAACTTTGATTTTCTTATTTTCAAGCATATCACATCACCGTATGTTTGATTTATTTTTATTTGAATTCCAAAACCTCTTTTTTACAAATTATCTTTCTGAAAAACCTTGGTTTCAAGGACATAGTCTTGCTATAAGGGGTATTTTGGTTATTTTGACCCCAATTTTAAATTTTCAAATCTCATTTTATTTTTTTTTAATTTTATTTCCTATTTCATTATGTTTATCTCAGGGAATCATGGAAAAATGCTTATATCTAGTAAAATCTAGTAATTTTTAGATATTACTGGATAAATCTAGAAAAACCAACATATTTTCACTGACAAGTTTTCTAGTTTTGCAAAGATATTGAAGACTTTAATTTCTTTGATTTAAATTCAATTAGTGATGTAAATTAAATATAAACTTTGGAATAAGAATTTCAATTTCTGCTTAGATTAGGATTTGCATTGCATATAGTTTGAACTTTGATATATAACTGTTATGCTTATCATTCATGCATATATTACAAATCCACCATAGTCTACACGAATGGCACATGCAAAAACTCTTAGGAAGTTGACAAACTCGGTGGAATTCATATTTATGACCATAGTCAGAATACGAAAGAAACCCAGATTTGTGATGTTCGTATTAGCCACATTCAACCTACACTCTTAGGCTAACTTCAAAATGCACTGCATTTCTCAAAAATATAAAAAGATTTTCTCAATTTTTTAGAAAATGTCTGTCAAATCCATATCCATTCTTTCAATTCGCATCATTTTCTTAATTCAAATTCCAATTTTAATTCAGAGAAATTGATTTTCTGAAAATTTTCTAAGTCTTTCTCAGAAATTGATTTTCTCAAAACTTTAAGCTTTCATGTGGTATTTCAAGTATTTCTCAACTTCAAATCACGATTTTTCAAGTCATAATATCTTCAATTTCAAGGTTTGAATTTAGAGAAATTAAGTTTTTCCAAAGTTATTTGAAATTCCTCAGAAATCGATTTTCACAAAGCACTTGCATTTCTTCCGAAACATTTTCTCAACAAGGCTCACGATTTTCAAAGTGTTATATTTTCCAAGAATTTTCCAAGTACTTCAAATATTTAAAGCAAACATCATGTTTTCAATTTGCATTTTCAGAAAGTTCATAACACATGCCTGATTCTTTGTGCATTTAGGAAATAGAACATGATTTAGACAAGTTCAGCAAAGCTAAGCACACTTTTGATCCTTGGTTCAATTACCCCTGGTAATGGAGACTGGAATAGTTGAACCTCGTACCGACAGGCGAGTCCCATTCCTCGGAATTATCTCGCATTTTAAAAATGGAGATGAGTTATTTTGAAAATCTTTTTCAAAGGTCAGTTTGACTTCTAAAAGTAAAATTTTGCGATGATAACACAAGTGAGCAAGACTTTCATCGACAATTTACTATGTGAGCAAGACTTTCATCGACTACAAGAAAAAGTATTCTCAGATAGAGAAGACATGCCTGACACTGGTCTGGATGTGTCAGAAATTGTGGCAGTACTTGTTAACATCAGAAGTCAAGATTCTATCAAAGCTTAATCCTCAAGTATATTCTTGAACAACCATTTCTCAGTGGGCGGATCGTCAAGTGGCAAGTTTTGTTGATGCAATATGACTTAGAGTATCTATCTCAGAAGTCAATCAAAGGCCAGACTGTCGCCGACCCGCTAGATGATTTTTTTTGTCAAAAGATGTGTAGGCCGAGGATGATTTCTTTGATGAGCGCATCCATAACATTCAACAGTCTTCAGTTTGGAGTTTATTCTTTGATGGTTTCAAGAATATGGCTGGTATAGAGACCGGGATCCTGTTAATAATGCCTGAGAAGGAGATGATCACATTCTCCCTCAAACTTTATTTTCAATGCACTCATAACATGGTCGAGTATGAAGCTTTAATACAAGGTCTAAGAATTTTGCAAGATTTTAATGTCAAGAAAGTACATGCCTTTGGCACCTTACTGTCGCCATCAGCCAGGTCAAAGCCGAATGGCAGGTGAAAGATCAGAAGCTACTTCCCTACCAGAAGATTGTTCTAGCTCTCATCGACAATTTCGATGAATTTTAGCCTTACCATATCAAAAGAGAATTTAAGCAAATAGCTGATGACTTTGCCAGCCTAGGCTCCATTATGTCTTTCAAAGACGGGGAATCCTGTAGCTCTTTTGAAATTGACAGACTCGATCAACCTGCCTTTATTCCAGTTATGCAAATCAACCAGGCAGAGCAAAAGAAGAAGCCTTGGTATCACAATATCAAAAATTTCATTAAAGCTGGTGAGCTTCCACCAAAATTGTCAAAGAGGGAGCAGAAAGTGATTCAACGTATGTCTGCTCAATATTTTATTCTTGCCGATGTGCTTTATCGCCATGGATCCAGTGTAAAGTATTTCAGATGCTTAGACGAAGAATATGCTGCGGAAGTCATACGAGAAGCGCACGAAGGCATTTATGGCAGCCATGTTGGTTATCAAACTCTTGTTAAGCAGGTCATTCGGGTAGGGTATTATTGGAAAACCATGCAATAAGACTGCTATCATTTCGTAAAGAAGTGTGTTCAATGTCAGATCCACGCACCTTCTATTCATGCGCCAGCCACATATTTACAATTAGTCGTATCTCCATGGCCATTCTCTATGTGGGCCTTGGATGTAGTAGGCCCAATTACTCATTCTGCTTCCAATGGTCACAAGTATTTTCTTGCTGCAACAGAGTACTTCACCAAGTGGGTTGAAGTTGTTACCTTACGTACAGTGGAAGGCCGACATGTGGTTTCGTTCATCTATAAGAATATTCTTTGCCATTTTAGTATACCACACGACATTATTTCAGACAATGGTACTCATTTCAAGAATGAGAGAATGAAGACCTTTTGTTCAAAATTTAAAATTCATCATCATTTCTCAACTCCCTACTATCCCCAAGAGAATGGTTAGGCAGGAGCAACCAATAAATTTCTGATTCGCATCTTGAAAAGAACCATTGAGACAGGTCTTGATTGGCATGAGAAAATCCACTATGCACTCTGGGCATATCAAACCACCATTCAGACTCTAACCAATGTGACTCCTTCAGATCTTGTTTATGGAACCGAGGTGGTACTGCCTCTTCATATTCAAAAGCCCGCTCTTAAATTCGCATCTTTACTAGAGTTACCACTCAATGAGTATCAGCAACAGAGGTTGGTACAACTTGATCTACTTGATGAGAGAAGACTCAAGGCGGCAGAGCACGCTCAATCTTATCGTCAGAGAATAGCTAGGCAATATGCTAAGTCAGTCATCGAAAGAAGATTTTGAGTTAACTATCTGGTCCTTAGATCTACAACTCATCTCAAGCATCGTCCATGTGGAAAATGGTCACCAAACTGGGAAGGTCTCTATGTGGTCAAAGAAGCATTACTACGTAATTCATATCGTCTGATTAATACAGACAGGGTAGAAGTACCCGATCCTATCAATGCCTGACATCTAAAGAAATTTTATACTTAGAACTTCTATTCTATCTTTTATATTCTTTAATGATTTTTCTTAAATAATGATCAATTATTCTTTCATCTGAACATCTTCCTCCTAGACTACACTAGGGCATCTTTCGTTATGAGAACTTGTCTTTTATTTGAAAAACCATGTATACAGGCAGGATCAAACAAAATCTTCTACCATTCACTTACATTTAGTTACATTCATTTGCATCTGTTTGCATTCATTTATACCCATTTGCATTTGCATCAAATTTATTACCCATGCAGGATAAGGGATAATCCTGAGACTCCCGGCAATTGTCCAAGTCATCGTGAGGCTGAAGACTGAAAATCTCCCATCACAATCAATGAGTACTTTTCAAAACCCAATGTTTGTGCTGGTATCTTTTTCAAAATCCAGTGTTCGTGTTGGTACTTTTCTAAAATTCAATGTTTGTGCTGGTATTCTTTAAAAAATCTAGCTTTGTGCCAGTACTTTTTCAAAATCATGTGTTCGTGCTGGTACTTCTTTAAAACCCAGTGTTCGTGCTGGTACTTTTTCAAAACCTAGTATTTGTGCTGGTGCCTCTTTCAAAATCCAGTGTTTATGCTGGTACTCTTTCAAAATCCAGTGTTCGTGCTGATACTCTTTCAAAATCCAGTGTTCGTGTTGGTACTCTTTCAAAACCCAGTGTTCGTGCTGGTGCTTTTTTAAAATCCGTTTTTTCATACTGGTCGCTCTTCTAAAATTTAATCCAAACACTAGTCTCGCATTAGGGTTCAGGCTCAATGCAAATTTTCAGATTTGCAGACCAAACAATCTTTATCAGACCTTTGGGTCATTCCAGTCTATTAGTCAGACCTCTGGTCACCAATTTGGTCAAAATCAATCATTTTCAGATCTTCAGGTCAATCAATTTTTATCAATCAATTTTTGTCAATCAGACCTTCGGGTCGCCCATTTCACCAATTTTATCAAATTAATCTTTCGGTCATCAATTTTTATCAAGCAAACCTTTCGGTTACCAATTTAATCAAAGTCAATCATTTTCCAACCTTCGGGTTGCATCTGCCAATCACAGTCTTCCAAGATTCGACCTTTGTGTCAAACTTGTCTGTCGATTGACTCAAAATCAATTATCAATCATTTCTCTTGCGAGGGTCCCTTTCTCGTAGGGAGAGTTCGAGGGAGCTCATTCTTTTTGCATGCAATTTTGTTGGTTCGTTGAACCTCTTTTTAGAGAGAGTTTGAAAGGACTCGAGTTTCACGAACAGTTTGCAAAGTAATTTTTTATTATCATAGAAGGAACCTTGTTTCTAGGGAGAGCTTCGATGAAAGCTCATTTTCCTTGTGACCCCCTAATATTTTTTGTTAGGCCATCCCATCTGAAATTCCACTAGAGGGGGGGGGGGTGAATAGTGAAATACGATGCAGATCGATAAAATAAAAAATAAGGCAATAAGGCACAACACAATAAACACAGGATATATACTGGTTCGACCGAGTTACTGACCTACATCCAGTCCCCAAGTAAAACACTTGAGCCTTCCACTATAACATCCGAGTTACCGGATAAATAGTACAACACCCTCTTCCTTAGAGGTCTACTTCTCTCAACAGAGAAGGGAAACACCCTCTTCCTCAGAGGTCTACTTCTCTCAACAGAGAAGGGAAACACCCTCTTTCCCAGAGGTCTACTTCTCTCAACAGAGAAGGAATACAACAGAAATCAGAAAGTTACAACACTTTCCTATAGAACCTTCAGAATGATATGCAGAGTATGAATGCACGTATGAAGATTCTCAGAATGATCTTTTTCTTTTCTTACACACTCTTGTATTTTTCTGAGAGCTTTTCTTGACTTTTTTTTTCTTTCTTTTTTTCTTTCTTTTTCTAAGCTCTTTTCTCAGAGTGTCGAGCAGGAATTTTTCTCGTTGAAAGCTTGCTTGTCTTTTCATACTATTGTGTTTGTATATATATAGTCTTTAGAAAACTAGTCGTTGTCTTTTTGAAATGATTGTCCTTTTGGGATATCAGAAGTCAGGTCATTTCAAAAACAACTTAGTGTGAAAAAGATAAGTGTACTATATTTCTTTTTCAAAAAGTCTTCTTTCCATACGAAGCATTTTTGGAGTACACTATTCGTTGGTGTATTTTAAATGAGTTATTCTTTGTATTAGGTCTTTTCTCATAATAGATGTTCTGTAGTATTTTTGAACATTGAAGTGTAGTTTATCATGTAGTTTTGTCTTTACTTAATTTAATGGTTTGTTGTACATTGAACGTTGAAATATATTCTATCATGTAATTTTGTCTTTACTCAATTTAATGAATATTAGTATATTAATATTTTTCTTACAAGTCGTCACTTATAATAAATGTATGTAAGTGTGATAAATGTTTGTTGAGTACTTTATTTATAAATGGTCATTTCTTAAAAGTTTTTTGGAATAGCATTTAATGTTTACAGAAAGAATGATGACTTTAAGTAAGTCGACATTCTTGAGTGTGGGTTTTATTTATAAATAAATAGTCATTTCTCAAATGCTTTTTGAGGTGGCATTTAATGCTTACAGAAAGAATGATGACTTTAAGTAAGTCGACATTCTTGAGTGTAGGTTTTATTTATAAATAAATAAAGTCTTTTTCAAACACAATTGTCTTGTATATAAAATAATATTTGTTTTCTCAAATTGTCAATTCAAGATGAATGGTTGTGAAGTACACTAAATGCTTGAGTAATACTTATATTACAAATAGTCATTTCTCAAATAAATGTTTGTGTATTATCTTTTCATAATTTATCTTTTCTTACATAAATGTTTATGTATTATGAACCAAAATTTCTTACGTAAATATTTGTGTATTATGAACTAATGCATTTTGTCTTTTCTTACATAAATGCTTATGTATTATGAACCAATACATCTTTTCATATTTTGTCTTTTCTTACATAAATGCTTATGTATTATGAACCAATACATCTTTTCACATTTTGTCTTTTCTTCATAAATGCTTATGTATTATGAACCAATACATCTTTTCACAATTTGTCTTTTCTTACATAAATGCTTATGTATTATGAACCAAAATTTCTTACATAAATGTTTGTGCATTATGAATTAATTCATTTTGTCTTTTTCTTTCATATTTGAAATCATTAGCTTTTATATCTTTTCAAGTTGTCTTTTTCATAAATGCATGTTAGAAGGTACAATTAATGCTTTTGAAATCATGAGCTATTATATCTTGTCAAAATGTCTTTTTCATAAATGCTTGTAAGAAAGTACAATTAATGCTTTTTAAATCATGAGCTATTATATCTTGTCAAAATGCCTTTTTCATAAATGCTTGTAGGAAGTACAATGATTTGTTTCAAAATGGTGTTTTTGAAATGCTACAATATACATAATGTATCCTTTTATGAAAGCTTAACTTTTTGTAAATAAATGACTTGTATGATTTCAAAGCATATAGTCTAATATGAAATATGCATGCTTCTGAAGGTTCTGTTACATATGACTCTAAAGAAGAAAAAAATCTTCATCTTGAGGTAGCCGATCTTCTTGGATAATCTTTATGAACGTATGGCCCATCAAGCTTTTTCTTCAAAGTAGTATGATTGCATCAAATAGTTGCACTTGATCAAGTTGTCTTCACTCTTCTTAAGTGAAATAACCTTGCATCAAATACTCGTTAAATACATAGCACATCATATCCAGTCATAATATAACATATTCAGTTTCACATATGAAAGCATATCATATTTATCATATCTCATGAAAGCATATCATGTATTTATCATGTATCATATATATGCATCATGAAAGCATATCATATTTATCATGTATCATCAAAACATAGTTTCTCAACACCATCATCGAGAACCCTTTTCCAGGGCGAGTGTGATGGACTCGCTCCTCTATGATATTTTTCTTGACCTTTGTTATCAACCACCTTTTCATAACAGAAGCCTAGAGATAGGGAGTTTTGACAAAAACTTTATTTCTCTTCGAAAGTTCATTTTGCAAACACCTCCTTTTCAGGGAAGTGATGAATATTTTTTTATTATTACCCATTCAGATAAGGATCAAGCCTGAGTCTGTCTTTTGAAAAAAAAGAGGAGAATTTAGCCAAGAATGTGTCAATTAGACCTCAAGCGATTTCTTTCATCAAAGACTCCAAGAATATTTTTCCAATTTGTCATAAAAAAAAACAGTCGTTGATCTCAAAATTTTATTGCACAAAGACTTTATCTCAGATTACCTTCAATATTCTTTTTAAAAGGATAAAGCTTTTGTGATGAAAGAATAAAATTCAAGTTTTCTGTTGGTCAACCAAAAGGATGAAGAAAAATCCCCGATATGACCGGTAAAGGAAAAATTCAATGATGTTAAAAAGTAATAAGTGAATTGATATTGATCGTAGCTATGACACATTTTTAAAGACCATTCTTCTGGTAATAAGGCTGTGAAAATATCCTGGGCGATATAAAAGAATTCACTCAATTTCAATATCTCTCTAATCATTCAAGCTGCAATCGACTATCTACAAAATGGATCTCTCAATCATCGTCAAGTTGAAGACTGGTGGATGAGTTAGACCCCTGGGGCCAAAGAAGACTCGAAAGGAGCATGTGATGTGTCCTTCCAGGTTAAGTTTAAATCATCGTCAAGTTGAAGGCTGATGCGATGGACCTCCCGCCAATCCCTAAAAGATATTTAATCATTGTTATTATCAAGAGACTTTCAATCCAATGAGACAATTTTATCAATATAATTCTTGGGACTAAAGAAGACTCAAAACATCTTCAAAGTTGAAGGAGTATGTGTCGTGCCCTTCCAGAAAAAATCAGAACATCGCCAAGTTGAAGGTTGATGCGATGAAATTATCGTCAAATCCCAAGAAAGCTCACTTTTCATGTCTCAAAAGAGCACAAAAGATCATCAAGAGATTTTAATCAAAGAGACAACGTCAATATAATTCCTGGGACCAAAAGAGACTCAGATCATCTCCAAGTTGAAGGAGTATGTGATGTATCCTTCTAGAGAAAATTAGAACATTATCAAGTTGATGTGATGAAATTCTCGCCAAATCCCAAGAAAGCTCATTTTCTACGTCTCAAAAGAGTGCAAAAAAATCATCATGGATAAACTTCAGATATCAAACTGCCAAGAATCATCTTTATTTATGTGAAATTATTTTATTAATATATTTTCATCAATTGCTTTTATGATACTGAGAACAAATTCCTTTCTTTTCATATCAAGGAAATGGATAGCTTCATTAAAGAAACTCAACAACAATAAATTTGATTTTGATTCTGGATTCTACGAAGTTAGCCCAGTTGAAGGTAATACTCTAGGTAGAAGAGGGAATATCTTTCAAACAAATGTGTTTACATTTCAATTATCTTGAATCAACTACAATTTCTATCTTATCGATAATATTTTAAGTTATCTCGACATGAAGTGAAAGCTTGATGTCGATTTTGATATATCCTAGCATTGTTTTATCCCTCTTTAGGACTTGATAACGGGAGTTTTCAAGATCTTTCCCTTCTTGTTTTAATCTGAGCGCCTGGGCTCTCAGATTTGCACACTTCTCTATGTACCCCATTGTCCCACCATAGACAGTTCCCATTCAGGATAAGGGTTAAATCTGAATTGTTTCCGCAAAAGATTATTTGTTTTAAAAGTCATTTAGACTCAACAATGAGACGCCCAAGATCAACCACTTTTCAAGCTTTAGGGAACCTCCATTTTCTTCCTTTTTCAAACCCCTCTCGAATTTATTGTGCAAAATCCTAAGGTTCCATCATGGTTTCTCCTTTTGAGAATTTTGTTTTTCCTGTTTAGGTTAAGGGTCAAGCTCGAACCTCATTTTTCCATGAGGTATTTTCTCATTCAGGTCAAGGGTCAAACCTGAAATTGAGTCGATTGTAGCCTGAACCTTCCTTTTGCAAACCCTTCTTGGATTTATTGTGCAAAATCTTTCATGAAGTATTTTCTCCCTTTTACGATAAGGGTTAAACCTGAACCATTTTTTCGCAAAAAGGCCATTTTTTAAAAGCTATTTAGTCTCAGCAATGAGATGCCCAAGATCACACCCATTTCAAAGCTTTTAGGGAACCATATTTTCACTGTCTTCTTTGCAACCCCTCATTTTGATGAGGTATCTTTCGTGTTTTCCTTAATCTTTTCTCTCAAGGATTTCACTCTAACCTCCCATTCAAGTAAGGGTCAAACCTGAGCATGGTCTTCTCAATCTTTTCTCCCGAGGACTCCATTCAAACCCCCCCATTCAGGTAAGGGTTAAGCCTGAGCCTCCTCCGTGAGGTATCTTTTTCCCATTCAGGTCAAGGGTTCAAGCCTGAGCCTCATTTCGATGAGGTGATTTTTTTTCTTTCATTCTCCATCTCATATCTACCATCATCACCAGTAATAATCCTCTCATACACAGTCACATTTTTCTAACTGGGGTTTTTTATAGTCCAAATTTGGTGTATTTTTCTTAGTCACTAAGCTCGGCTTTCAACTGGCTTAGTAGCAAAGAGGAGCATCTGTAAACACCCTAAATTTTCCTCGTTCACTTCCAAACACTCCTCTGCCATAGATGCCAAACCTGTTGGTCAGTGTAGGAGTCTAACCCTAGGTTTGTCCCCTTTTAGGTGTCATTTCACCCCCATTCTATCAGTAAGATTCCTATTTTACCCCTAAGTCACCTTAGATCCTTGTCAGTCAGAGTCGACCAAGCTTATTTTTAAGCTCAAAATAGTTAGAATGTCAGTCATTTCTAGATCACTTGAGCTCACGATGAGTAGATCATGTTCATTTCTGACCATTTTTGCCAAAATGGGTTTATTTCTTGAGAAATGAGCTTATTTCTAACCTGAATTCCAGTCAATTGTTCCTGGGTCAGTCAAATCTAGTCGACCCTATTCTCTTGAGTCTAACCTGCGCTCACCAGAAGTTCAAGTAGCGTGGTTCCAATTCAAATCCATTTCTTATAGTCTAGGAGTCAATTTTAGCCCATTTTAGCTCAAATTGAGCTAAGTCCAGTCAATTAAGCTAGTGTTTGAGCTTTAGTTTTAGTTCATCTCAGTATTACTGATCTTTGTTCTAGGTCAAACCTAGTTCTTGTTCATAACTCACTTCACTCCAATGATCATTTCTCACCATTTCTCTAAGAAAAGATATCATTTCTTGATCGTTTAGTCTAGGAGTTTAGTTGAGCCAGTGTCTTGTCAGTTTATTTGAGTTCTGAAACCCTAGAACTCAGTTTATTCCAGTTAAAACCCCAGATTTCAGTGTCACTCTTGGCCCTGCAGGGACAAAAACCATTTCTTGAATCATTTTGTTCATTTTTACCAATTTTATCACTTTTTAAACTGGTACAACTATCGATCGGGGTCCAATAACTGAAATCCTTTATCCAGAGTTTACATTTCACATGACATTCCATGTCATATCTTATCATTTCTTATCATTTCTCATCATTTCATATCATTTCATTGCATTTCATCTCACTTTTGAGATCCAACACTATGGTTTTTCTAAACATCTAATCTAGATTCATTTTTTAAAACCTTTCTTTCGAAAGAAATTTTAAAAACCTGGGTTTTTAAATTGACATTTGCCATTTGGCTAACCCCCAGAGCTTCATTTCAAAAGCATTTCTTCATAAAAACAATCTGGATTCATTCCAAGCCAATTTTCAATCTATTTTAAACCTCAGATGAGACCCATCCAAGTGGTGTCACTTCTGAATCAATAATTTCTTTCAAAATTTATACAATTCCAATTATTTTAGAATTCTTGTTGAACTAGGACTCTGTCATTTTACATTTTTAAGTCCTTTGAATCTTCTATTTATTGATTTTGAGTTAGAAGTGGGTCCATACCTTGTTTACTCCCCTTATTTGGTCTTTTCTCAGAGTTTCAGTTGAATTAGGACTCTGTCCCATAGTCCTAATCGAATCAGAACTCTATCCTGATTTTATTTTCTTAATTCATTTTTACTTATTTTCAAAAGTCCTTTTTAAAATCTTGTCAATTGCTTCTGAGAAAATAAAAAATTCTCAGAGTTCTAGTCGAATTAGGACTCTTTCCCAAAGTTCTAGTCGGATCAGGACTCTGAACCCAACTTCAATTTATATCTTATTTTCACCTGTTTTCTAAAACCCTCTCATTTATTTTCTAGAAAACCCTAAATTTTAAGAGTTTTAGTCGAATTAGGACTCTGTCCGATAGTCCCAGTTGGATCAGGACTCTAATTTTGATTTCAGTTTTCACCTTGTTTTCATCTATTTTTTAGAAAAAGCTTCTAAAACTTTTTTGTTTGTTCAAAATTTTGAGAGTTTTAGTCAAATTAGGACTCTGTCTCAGAGTCCTAGTTTGATCAGGACTCCGACCCTAACTTCGTTTTTCAGCTCATTTTATCAAATTTTGATAAAACCTTTTAGAACTTCTTTATTTACCTTTCAAAAATGCCAAAATTCTAGAGTTTTAGTCGAATTAGGACTCTCTCCCTAGAGTTTCAGTCGGGTCAGAACTCTATTCTGATTTCACTGCTTGTTGCTATTTTCACTTATTTTCGAAAATTCTTTCATCTGTTTTCCAAAAGAAGCAAAGTTTTAGAGTTTCAGTCGAATCAAGACTCTGTCCTAGAGCCCCAATCGGTTCAGAACTCTACCATAATTTCATCTGTTACCTTTATTTTACTTATTTTTTGAAAACAAACCCAAAATTTTAGAGTTTTAGTTGAACTAGGACTCTGTCTTAGAGTTTTAGTTGGATTATGACTCTAATTCTGATTTCAAATTTCATCCTATTTTCACCTATTTTCTAAAAACTCTCTCAATTATTGTCAGGAAAACCAAAAAATCTAGAGTTTTAGTCCGATCAGGACTCTATCCCAAGGTCCTAATCTCGTTAGCACTCCATTTTGATTTCTGTTTCTACTTCTATTTTTATTTTCTTCACTTGTTTTTCAAAAATTAGTCCATTTCACAGAGTTTCAGTTGATTCAGGACTCTATTTCAGAGTTTTGGTTGAGTTAGGACTCTAACCCTGACTGCTTTTTCTGACTTATTTTCACTTATTTTGAGAAAATCTTTTAAAAAACTCTTTATTTGGCTTTCAAAAACCTAAATTTTAGAGTTTTAGTTGGTTTAGGACTCTAGGCTAGAGTTTCACTTCTCTTAGGACTCTATTTTTAAAACTTTTGATTTTCATTCGGTGATTTTTACTCTGTTTTGAAACCATTTTTAGTCTTTATTTTAACTTTTTCAAAACCTTGATGTAGGGCCCACTCAGTTGACGCCACATCTGGAAGAGTTCTGATCCAGTCAGAATTCTATTTGGTTTAAAAACTTTCAATTTCAATTTCAATTCCAAATTTTAAACTTCTTTTTGAAAACTTTCATTTTCAAGTTTTAAAAATCGCTTTTGAAAAATCAAGTGGGGCCCACTATGGGTGGTGCCACATTTGAAAGAGTTAGGGTTAGTGAGTGTTTTAATTAGGATGGGAGTTAGAAGAGTCAAAATTGATTTTAAAAATTCATCTTTATTTTAGTGTTTTAGCCTTGCATTATTTAAAGCTTTAAAAACCAAATGTGGGCCCACATTAGGTGGTGCCACATTTGACCCTTTTTTTAGGGTTTAATTAGATCTTAGGTAGATTAGTTAGAGTTAGGGCTAGGTTAGGAGTTTTCAAAAAAATGGCCCCCCATATGGCTTATCCAAACTCATTTAGGAAGTTTTTTTTTCTTTCTAAAAATAGCATTTTAAAATTTATAAAAGGGGACCCCAAAGGGGGTCGACCCCCATGCTCTCTCTCTCTCCGTTTCTTGCTGCTTCTCTCTCCTCTAAGCATCCTCCTCCCAAAATCCTCCATTGGAGCAGCCCAAGGTGAATTTTAATTCATTATTTCTAATATTTTTTTTTATTATTTCATGTATTTCAACATTATCGTCCCTTATGTATTGGATTTAAGCATATTTTCCATTCAAGATCCATAAAATAAATTCAATAAAGTGAACTAATACTGTATGAATGTGTTTTTTATGATTACAAACCGTTTAAATCATTTGAATCATTATTTTTTATGTTTACGCCAAAGAAAATATGAGATTCGATCTTTTCACGGATCGAATCCCTCTTTTATCGGCTAAATCAATTTCTAACCATGTAATCCCTGATATTTTTTTATTTATTCATCATGACCATGTTTATTTTATATATTCAAGCATCAAATCATGCTTTATTACATTATTTGCATTTTTTTTATGGTTTTGCATGTTTAAATTAGGTTTGTTCACGTGTTTTTTTTAGCTAATACATGCTTTTGATTCTGGGTATGCGGGAACCATGGTATTTTACGTCCAATAATTTTCATCAAATTCTCTCCTTTGACCCCATTCAGGGTAAGGGACAATCCTGAAACATTATTTTCACCCATAATATTTTGTCGTCAGACAGGATTGAGAGGTTCTCTCACCATCAATTTTTTATCATATCTTGATCATTTTCTTTTCTTCCCATTCAGGATAAGGGATAAATTCTCAGACCATGAACAATACAACTTTATTCAAATCTATCTTAGATCAAGAAATTTTATAAATTTCTCATTTTAATCATCAATCTCCAAATCCAGTTTATAATCTTTTTTGATCTTTCTCAAATTCGATCTCAAATAGAGTCATTTTTCCAAAAATCAGTGCTCGTACTGGTTATCTTCAAAATTTTTTATCACAGATTAAACCATTTTCGAAACCCAGTCCTTAAAGTTGTTATTTTTAAGATTTTCGATCACAGATCGAACCATTTTCGAAACCCAGTCTTTGAATTGGTTATTTTTAAGATTTTCGATCACAGATCGAACCATTTTCGAAACCCAGACCTCGAACTGATCATTTTCAAAATTTTTGGTCATAGATCGAGCCATTTTCAAAACCAAGTCTTCGAATTGGTCATTTTCAATAATTTTGATCATGGATCGAATCATTTTCTAAACCCAACACTGGTCATTTTTAAGATTTTTGATCTTAGATCAAACCATCTTTTAAAATCAGTCCCAACATTGGGCATTTTTCAAAATTTTTGATCTTAGATTAAACCCCTTTCTCCAAAACTCAGTCCTCGCACTGGTGGTTTTCAAAGATTCAATCTTCAGAACCCAGCTTTCGAGTTGATTGAACTTACAAGTTCAACTTCATGTGGTCTGACCTTCAGGGCACCAATTCCAAAATGTTTTCCAAACCTTCGGGTTATAATTTCTCAATTTCGATCATTTTTCAACCTTCGGGTTAGAATTTCTCAATTTCAATCATTCTCCAACCTTCGGGTTACAATTTTATCAATTTTGATCATTTTCTGACCTTCGGGTTATAATTTCACCAATGACGGTCCTTCAACCTTCGAGTTGAACCCATTCTTCAAATTGGCCCAATATCTCAATCAATTATTTCGCTTGCGAATGACCCTTTCTTACAGAGAGAGTTCGAGGGAGCTCATTCTTCTTGCAAGCAACCCATTTTTTTATTTTTGTTCGCAAGGACCCTATTTCTAGGGAGAATTTGAAGGGACTCATTTCTTCGTAAACAGTTTGCAAAACAAAAATTCTTATTTTACACAAAGAAACCATTTCTTACAGTGGGAGCTTTGACGGAAGCCCATTTTCTTTTGTGCCCCCCCAAATTTTTATTTTGACCTCTCCGTCATAGAGGATCCTTTTTCACGAAGAGTGTGATGGACTCGCTCCTCTAGAATATATTTTTCGACCCATTTCTGGCCGCCTTTCCATAAGAGAAGCCTAAGATTAGAGAGTTTTGACGAAAGCTCAATTTCTCTTCGAAAGTTCTGGTTTGCAAACACCTCCTCTTTAGGGAAAAGAGGAGTATTTCTTACCGCCCCTTTTAAGCCAAGGGTAAAAACTTGAACTTCTCTCGGGGAAAAGAGAAGTAATTTTCAACCATGGATTTATTAATTTGACATTAGGTGATTCTTTTACTAAGCATTTCATGACATTTTGCCAATTCATTACTAAAATTATTTGCTAATTTCAAAATTTTATTGCACAAGAGAATCGCCTCAAATTACCTCTAGCATTTTATGACATTTTGTCCTATTGATCAACCGAAAGGATGAAGGAAAAATCCTTGATATGACCACAAAGGAACATTCAATGATTTTGAAAATCCAAAAATGAATAGATATTTGATCATAGCTATGGTGCATTTTTCAAAGATAATTTTTTGGCAATAAAGCAATGGAAATATCCTGAGCAATAAAGAATCCACTCAATTTTCTCAATAGTGAAAGCATAGTTAATTATCTGCAAAAGGGATCTCTCTACTATCGTCAAGTTGAAGATCGATAGGCGAGTTGGACCCCGAGGACAAAGAAGATTCGGATCATCTTCAAGTTGAAGGAGCATGTGATGTATCCTTCCAGAGAAGTTCAGATCATCGCCAAGTTGAAGGCTGATGCGATGAACCTCTCGACAAACCCTAAAAGATACTTGATTTATGTTATCATCAAAAGATTTCTAATCAAAAAGACAGTATCATCAATCTAATTTCCAGGGACAAAGAAGACTTGGATCATCTTTAAGTTAAAGGAGCATATGATGTACCCTTCCAGAGAAAATCAAAACATCTCTAAGATAAAGGATGATGTGATGAATTTCTCACCAAACCCTCGGAGAGCTGAATTTTTATGTCTCAAAAAGAGTACAAAAAGATCATCATGGGAAAACCCCAGATATCAAACTGCCGAGATTGCCAAAAATCATCATTACTTATGCAAAGTTCTTTCATTAATGTTTTCTCATCATTTGCTTTTATAAAGCGGAGAATAATTCCTCTCTTTTCATATCAAAGAAATAGATAGCCTCCTTGAAAAAGCCTAACAACGACAAAATTCAAATTTTGACTCTTAAATCAATGGAGTTGACCTCATTGGAGAAAATACTTTAGGCAAAAGAGGGAATATCTTTCGCACATACATGTATATTTTTCAACAATTGAATCAACTACAGTTTTATCTTATTGGCAATATTTTTTGGCTATCCTTACATAAAATAAGAACTTGATTTCTTTTTTATATATCCTGGCACCCCATTTCATCCCTCTTTAAGACTTGATAACAAGAGTTTTCAAGGTTCTTCCCTTCTGCTTAGTCTAAGCACCCGGGCTCTCAGATCTGCACATTTCCCTGCTTTTCCCACTATCCCACCATGGATAGTTATTTTTCAAGTTCGAGATCGAACCTCTTTTTGCAAAAGGTCATTTCAAAAGCTCATTTTAGTCTCAGTCATGAGACGCCCCATTCTGCATCTCTTTTTTCAAAGCTTTAGGGAGCCCCATTTTTCTTACCTTTTGCAACCCTTTCGGATTTTTTTGTGCGAAATCCGAAAGTCTCATCATCGTTTCTCAATTCTGACGAGGAATCTATATTTTTTCATTCCCATTCAGGTAAGGGTTAAACCTGAGCCGCATTCTGACAAGGTATATTTCTTTCATTCTCGTTCAGGTAAGGGTTAAACCTGAGCCTCATTCTGATGATGTATATTTCTTTCATTTCCATTCAGGTAAGGGTTAAACCTGAGCCTCATTTTGATGAGGCATATTCTCTCATTCCCGTTCAGGTAAGGGTTAAATTTGAGCCTCATTTGGACAAGGTATATTTTATCACTCCCATCGAGGTAAGGGTTAAACCTGAGACTCACCTCGTGAGGTATTTTTCATTCTCGTTCAGGTAAGGGTTAAACCTGAGCCTCATTTTGATGAGGTATACTTTATCACTCCCGTCCAGGTAAGGGTTAAACCTGAGCCTCACCTCGTGAGGTATTTTTCGTTCTCGTTCAGGTAAGGGTTAAACCTGAGCCTCATTCTGACGACGTATATCTTTCGTCTCATCCAGGTCAAAAGCTAAACCTGAATCTTTTCAAAAGCTTATTTTGTCTCAGCCATGAGACCTCTTTCTGATCAAAATCTCCTTTTCACAATTTTGGGATCTTCATCCAAAAGTCCCATCATAATTTTCTCATTTCCATTTATCCAATTACTTCATTCTCGAGGATTTTGTCCTTCTCAAAGTCGTTCAGGATAAGGTGCTAAACTTGATAATCATTTTCATAATCAGTTCTTCCATACTCAGTTCACATTTCCTGACTGGGGCATTTTTATCTTGAAATTTGGTGTGTTTTTCTTTGCTACTAAGCTCGACTTTCAACCGGCTTAGCAACAAAGAGGGGCATCTGTAAACACCCCAAAATTTTTAAAGTTTTAGAATTTTCCCCTTTTTTGCCCCTGAGACCCACCTTCTGAGTCATTCAGAAGGATATATGGATCAAATTTGATAATTTTTAAACTCGACCTCGGATCCATTTCATCATCTGATATCTAAGATACAATTCCATTCTTGTTTTTCAATTCAATTCCATTCTCTAAGCCTAATCCAAATCCAAATCCAAATTCCAATTTTTATCATGAATTTGGGTTTTTCATTTTGATTTTCAGAAATCCATATTCAGGGTTCGATTGCCATTTCAGATCAATTTTCCTCAATCGAGATCCAGATCTAATTTTTATTTAAAACCTCGAATCTAGATCCTTTTCAAAATTCAATTTTTATCCTAGTTTCAAAATCAATTCTTGAATTTTAAAATCAAATCCATCATTTTGTAAAAATCTTTTGAAAAATACTCTGGATCCAATTTATAATTCAATTTAGATTTTAAAATATTAAAATGGATCCAGATCCAAATTCAAAATCCAATTTTTATCCTAAATCAATTCTTGAATTTTAAATTCAAAATCTAATCTTTATTTCAAAAAAATCTTTGAATTTCAAAACCAAATTCAATGTTTTTGGCAAAATCTTTCAAAATTCAATCTGGATCCAGTTTCAATTCAATTTGAATTTTGAAAAAAATCAAAATGGATCTCATATCCAAATGAGATCCATTATTTTTAAATTCCTTTTTGCTTTCATCTTTTATTTTCAATATTATTTTCAAAACCTTTCACTTTAGTCTTTTAAAAAAAAGAAGAAGAAAAATATATGTTTTTAAGAGGGGTGCCACTCGGTATTTTTTAAATTTTAAATAAAAACCCCTTTTAAAATCCTCTTTTTAAACTAAAAAATCAATGATTTTAAAGCTTGTTTTTAAAACCCTTTTGCTTTTAAAACCTACATGGGCACCCACTGGCAAAGTGGTGCCACATGTCCAATTTTTCTTAAAATACCCATTTTAGCCAACACCCAATTTTGAAAATGACCCACATGGGGTTGCCCTCCTCCCTCCCCCCCCCCCCCCCGCCCCTTGTGTGCCACCTCAGCTCTGTTTTAACTAACTTTGAACTTTGGGGCATGCCCAAATTACCCCCAAGTTCAACTATAAATAGACCCCTTAGAGGGGTCTATTAGAAGACAACATGAAAGAAATTGAGATTACCCTTGAAAGTAGGAGTTCTCTTTCTTTCTCTCCACCCCTCTCTGTAACGCCCCAACTTTTTATAATGAAAATTTTGGAGTAAATTTTTTTTTTTTGAAATAGCGGAAGTGCGAAAAAACACAAGTCGGGTGCATTACAGGGTAAAAACAAAGAAGTACTAAAAGCATACCATTTATTAATTAAAGCATTAATGCCATTAATTAAATCCCATTACAAAAATGTAAATATACTAATCAGAGTTCAAACAGAAAACACTGAAAAACTGAGATCTCTTGACTACTTCCAAATGCGACGCCACGATGCTCCATTTATGCGTTGCCTGAAAAACATTTAAAGCAGAATGGTCAGACTCCCCTGTCTGCGTAAGAAGCAATGTATTTATATGTGGTGCTCAGTGTCCTGTGTACAAATATGTGCAACAACTGCAGATATAACTAGCATGGAAGTTTATATCATTCTAAGAAGATAATTATGATTTCTAATTCATGATACAGTGCAAAAGATGACTGAACTAAAGGTATATTTATCTATATTAGTACAAGCTGTAGGTTCCACAAATTTCACTAAAGCCAAATTAACAATATATAATTCTTCATAGATAAGTTTCCAGTCAACTTAAATTATCTAATGCTTAACCTACTCTTACCCTGTGGGTACGCACAAGCATAGACCTCGCAGCGGACCAAGACCATACGGTGAGACGCCTAGCTCTCACGAAAACACGAACGTCCACGAAGTTCGTACCACCTATCCTCTCCAAGGTAGACCATGGGTCCAGTAACATACACCATCTTTCAGGTGTACCCAGAGCCCGAAGAATCTGGTAACATATACCGTCTTTCAGGTATACCCAGAGTCTCGAAGGTTTTATATTTCATTTTATATTTTCTTTATAACCAAGTGCGAGTTATCGCACTATAAGGGGTCCGGTAACATACACCATCTTTCAGGTGAACCCAGAGCCCTGGGAAACCAGTAACATATACCGTTTTTAGGTATACCCAGTATCCCGGGAAACCAGTAACATATACCGTCTTTTAGGTATACCCAGAATCCCATAATTATTATATATGTGCATAATTTTCATTCTTGTTTTGTTTGGATCTAGTAACATACATCGTCTTTCAAATGTACCCAGAACCCTGGGAAACCAGTAACATACACCATCTTTCAGGTATACACATAATCCCATATTTAGGTTATGTAATGCATATTTTGTATT
Source organism: Nuphar pumila (assembly GCF_984573655.1). Taxonomy (NCBI): domain Eukaryota; kingdom Viridiplantae; phylum Streptophyta; class Magnoliopsida; order Nymphaeales; family Nymphaeaceae; genus Nuphar; species Nuphar pumila. The sequence continues at coordinate 28,284,561 of NC_143262.1, read as the reverse complement.
TTGTTAAATTCTTAGTGCGAGTCATTGTACCATAGGGGTTTTCCGAAATCCCAACCCACATTCGGGGTGATCTTAGTGTATGCTCATTACACACTAGAAGCCCAATAGGCGGCCACCAAACTTTCTCAAAATTCTGGTTCAACTTTGTGTCCAGTACTTATACAATCGGCATTTTAAGTTTTGTTTATGAGCTCGAGTGTATGTTTCGTACCCCCACTGGTTATGCCGCAACATGGCATTATCCAACTTTATCATTTCTTAAGTGCTTGTTTGGCACTCCCAACATTTAGCGAAACCACATGTTCATTTTTGAACTCTTATATTGTCCTGAACAAGAAATGATCTTCGTTGTGCAAGTATCTGTACCATGTGTGTTCCATGTATTGGACATAATCCTAAAGTCCATATGTGAATCACATATTTAGTTTACCATCAAAACTATTTCCTTCATAGATATTTCAATTGCATTTCACCTAAAAAGTCTTTAGGAGAACTTTTCTAAAAGAACCCTTCATGAAAATCATTTTAGAAAACTCTTTACTTAATTTTTCATGTTTATTAGTTGACCAATAGACTCACCGATCGACCAACCTTTTTGCTTCAAATCTTCTAAGCAAAAATGTTATTTTTTTATAAAATTAGTCGACCGAAAGTTTTATCAGTCGACCGGACATAATGTATATTTTCTGGAAAATTTAGCAGCAGTCGACCGAAAGTTTTATCAGTCGACCGGACAGAATGTCCATTTTCTGGAAAAATTTAGCAGCAGTCGACTGAAGGGTTTATCAGTCGACTGATCAGAATGTCTGTTTTCTGAAAATTTTAGCATCAGTCGACTGAAGGTTTTATCAGTCGACTGATGAGAATGTCTGTTTTCTGGAAAATTTTAGCATCAGTCGACTGAAGGTTTTATCAGTCGACTGATCAAAATATCTATTTTTTGGAAAAAATTTAGCATCAGTCGATTGAAGGTTTTATCAGTCGACTAAACAAAATGTCTCTTTTCTGGAAAATTTTAGCATTAGTCGACTGAAGGTTTTATCAGTCGACTGAACAGAATGTCTGTTTTCTGGAAAAAAATTAGCATCAGTCGAGTGAAGGTTTTATGAGTCGACTGAACAGAGTGTCTGTTTTCTGGAAATTTTAGCAGCAGTCGACTGAAGATTTTATCAGTCGACTAACTATTGTTCCAGTCGACTAATTTTGTCATTTTTCTGTAACTTTTAAAAGGGCGTGTCTTTTCATTTTTTTTTTGTTTTTTTTTTCTTTGTGAGCGTTCAATACAAGGCTAATACTACCGATTCCATTATATAGAGTGGATCGTTGCACAGACTGAGGCGTTTTCCGGCAACCCCTCATAGGTTCCATGCCATTCGCCTACCGAAGATTGTTTTGACCTTGGATCCGTTATGGCTAACGCCCACACCAAAATATATGTATTTTTCTACATATATTTGAACTATAGATTTTGATATGAGTACTACACATCACCAGGCATACACATAGGAACATAATGCCCTTACTAAGAACACCACAGTGCCCCAACGTTGGCCAAGGGTGAGAACCATTGGCTGAACCACTCCATATTGACCTATTGGTGAGTAGGTGTTTCAGCTCATGCCACCTCGGTCTCGAGGCTCTAAACGCACCCATATATAGGTGGTGTTTGTCGCGTAAACTCCATGATATTGCAATATAGATGTGCGACAAGGCATCAACCACTTACATACAAATAACAATGCTCCTTACCTCTTTGGAGTCTCACGACGACAAGGCTGCAACTTCGTACCTTCGTCGGAGCAGCACACACTTCGACAATGGAGTCCACACGTCCAACAAAGATGGTCCACACGACTAGCAATGGGGTCGATCCTCACGATGGGAGAGGAGGAAGAACGTGAAACGTTGAGAGAGAGAGAGAGAGATACGTCTCGTGTAACTGCTTACCAAAAATCTCTTATTTAACTCCTCTATGTAGGGGAAAGTTACTAAATTTTCAAAGCATTAAATCTTCACCCTAATCTCACATTTTTGGTGGGTGATGTCTATTTCCAACAATGCCCCCTCCTCTCTTTAGCATGATTTTCTCTAACTTCCCTCACTATTTGTTTTATGGGTACCCCTCTTCCATGTCCCATGAGATTCTCCTCAATCCTTGGTAGAGTGAGATGAAAAAGCTAAAAATTTAGGCTTAACTTAATCCCACGTTTTTACCCTTTTCACCAAGGTAGAAATCATCACTTTCTTGTGAAAAAAAAATAATTTTTGCACAAGGGGTTTGGAACCTGGGTCTTCAACCTAAGGGGTAACGAGCCCCACCAGTTGTGCTACATTGTTTTTTGTTGCAAAGTGTGTGGATTAAATTGTATTTAACCCTTTCAGTTTCGTTCCGGATTTCATGAAAAAGCAAGGTTTTTCACTTCTACGTGGGCACTTCGAGTTTTTGAGCTCGGGTTGTGAATCCACACGACCGTGCGTCCTACCACTACACCACACCATCACTTGGTGTTTACTTTTGCAGAAAATTCTCTTTATGTCACGATGGGACATTTTTTCTTGTTGATGAATTCTTCTGTTTTCACATTGATTTTTCACCCGTTGGTTTTAAACTTGCACTCACTTACTTTAAATGTGCTTCGGATCTCACGCTATCATCCCGAAACCATCGGGCTTCCTTACTTGGCCTCGTGAACCGGGTTGGATCATCGGATATCGTCAAAGTCCGGATCCAAGTACCCTTTCCAGTATTCGTTATTGGGTTCGCTCGACTGGCCCACAAGCCTCAAAATCACATTGAATATCTCATAAACCATATTATATCACATAAACACACATTTTTATTTCATTAAAAATTCCCTAAAATTCATGGGTATTACATCCTACCCTCCTTAAAAAGGATTTCGTCCGCGAAATCACAAACATCAATCGACAAAAAGGTTATGGTATTTCTTACTTATTGGCACGTCTTTTCTTTCAATGGAGTTGAATCAGTTTAAACTAAATTTTCAGTAGACTTCTTCAGACAAAACTTAGCAATATGTTCTGGTTGCTCACATTTGAAACACTTGACATTATAGAGAGGGCAAACTCTGAAGAGATGATCCTCGTCGCACCGTCGACAAATTTGTTGAACCTTTGGTTGTTGTGATTTCCTTTGCTGTTGGCGGTTCGGGTAGCCTTCCTACCGCATTCTCTTTTTTATAGGTGGTGTAAACTCCCTTTCACTAGGATTTTTTTCTCATTAGTACCTACACAAACCTTGATCTGTTGCTCGAGTTTATTCCATTGGTTCTTTTGCTCTTTGACCCAGTCTTCTTCCAATAGGGTCGCTACTTCGATGGCCTCATCAAGTGATTTTGGCCCTCGGGTGAACACCTTGGTTCTCAAAGCTGGCTTCAATCCATGAGCAAACTTCATTGCTCGATCCTCTTTCACGGTGTATACTTTTGGGCATTATCGTTCCAGACAACGAAACTTAGTGATATAATCCGTCAGTGTTGTTGCCCCTTGTTGTAGGTCTAAAAATTCTTGCATCTTCTTACTACGTTCATGCTTAGGGAAATATGCAGAGTTAAAAACCTCAATAAACTTGTCCCAAGTAACCTTTTCATTCTAGAACTTGACCGCATAGATTGTATCCCACCACTTCTCAGCGTGGTTCTTCAAACGATAAGTACTGAAGTTCACATTTTATTCCTCTGGAACATTCAAAACACGAAAAATACGTTCAATCTCACGTATCCACGTCTCAGCCGCTTCAGGATCCATTTTGCCCTTAAAAACAGGAGGATCCATTTCCATAAAGCGCTTGTAAGTGACTGCACCTATATTCTACCTATCTTGGGCCACCTGTTGAAGGTTTGCACCCACTTGTTGCATTGCAATCACCTGCTGTTGCACAACCTCGGCAAGGTTGTTCACAGTGTCCATGATGTCGTTGCACCTGGCCTCCCATGCCATCTATCAGGATAGAAGCATAATAATAGTTAATCGTTAGGTTACACAATTATGCTTGCTAAGTAATATCCTTAGCAATCTTTCATAGTTCTTAAATGTACGATACACAATTCAAATAGTGCCACAATAAAATTTATTGGTGCAATAACTCATTTTATACATATATTCTTCGAACGACCTCAAGCGACACCGCATAAGGCCGCTATCGTCAGAAAATCATCATTCTAGATGACCCACGTTAGAGAACTTCCGCTCTAACACACTATCCAGAGAATTACCACTCTAATATCATAAAGAAAGAGTCATCACTCGAATGACATCGTTAGAAGATCATCATTCTAACGGCATTGTTGAAGAATCACCACTTCATTAGAGAATCATCATTCTAATGACATTGTTAGAGAATCACCACTCTAACGATATTGTTGAAGAATCACCACTTCAACAACCTCATTAGGGAATCGCCACCCTAATGGCATCGTTAGAGAATCACTACCCTAACGGCATTGCTGAAGAATCACCACTCCAACAACCTTCATTAGAGAATCACCACTCTAATGGCATTGTTAGGGAATCACCACCCTAACGGCATCGTTAGAAAATCACCACTCTAACGGCATTGCCAGAGAATCACCACTCCAACAACCTTCATTAGAGAATCACCACTCTAATGGCATTGTTAGGGAATCACCACCCTAACGGCATCGTTAGAGAATCACCACTCCAACAACCTTCATTAGAGAATCACCACTCTAATGGCATCATTAGGGAATCACCACCCTAGCGGCATCATTAGAGAATCACCACTCTAACGGCATTGCTGGAGAATCACCACTCCAACAACCTTCATTAGAGAATCACCACTCTAATGGCATCGTTAGGGAATCACCACTCTAACGGCATTGCTGGAGAATCACCACTCCAACAACCTTCATTAGAAAATCACCACTCTATTGGCATCGTTAGGGAACCACCACTCTAGCGGCATCGTTAGAGAATCACCACTCTAACGACATTGCTGGAGAATCACCACTCCAACAACCTTCATTAGAGAATCACCACTCTAATGACATCGTTAGGGAATCACCACCCTAGCGGCATCGTTAGAGAATCACCACTCTAACGGCATCGCTGAAGAATCACCACTCCAGCAACCTTCATTAGAGAATCACCACTCTAATGACATCATTAGAGCATCACCACCCTAATGACAACGTTGGCATTACCTGGAATCACTACCTGAGCCAACTCAACTCACCACAATCCCTTTCAACTGTGGTTGGGAAACAAGAATTCCCACAACGCTCTTTCAAAAACCATAACACCCAGAAGTCTGGTGTTATGTAGTCCCCAACTATGACTCTCTCAGGAGTCGATTGCTATCATCGGCAACCCAGAAGCCATTTGCTAAGCATATAACATCATTTACGTTCTCATCACCAAGAACAACTGGGGATCTACAACATCCTCCAACGAGGAACTCAAAGGTTTAACGGGCACAGACAAGGCTTTCACCTTCTGTCCGAAAGATTATTCGGGAAGGTACCCCTCATCAATGATAGAGTCACTAACATCTCCAACGAAGTTGGAAAAAGGAAAAACATTAACTTAGAGCCTCATCCGATGACTCTTATCAACAAAATCATTGTTTCCAATGTGATTGGGATAATAATTATGATATTCGTTTCAATTCACCAAATCAGTTTCGAGAAGGAAGAATACGCGAGCAGTCCCTGGGTTTCGCTCCAGAACTTCAACTCTCGCAGGAGTTGACACGAGACTAACTTGGGAAGCTATGCCCTCAAGTGCATCCACGTTTCCCATCTAGAAAAATATATACCATACTTTAGGTGCCACTCATCTTCTATGTATCCTCTAATGGGTCATAAAATGTAAATTGTCACCCACCAGCTGCATTGCAGCAGCCTGTCGGCCTACCACTTCGGCCAGGTTATGTAGCATCTCCATAAATCATTGCAACGGTTTACCCAAGCCATTCGTTTGAGAAGTAAAAGGCCATTCTAACCTTAGTTATAACTCCATGAAAATATAATATGCAATTATATGTTTTTATCTCTACATTAAGAAAACCACATTTTTACATACTTACAGAGCCATCGCGGTCACTGGAAGAGCCAAGATCTCAGATTTTTCAGTCCTGCTCTGATACCAAAGTTGTAACGCCCCAACTTTTTATAATGAAAATTTTGGAGTAAAAATTTTTTTTTTTGAAATAGCGGAAGTGCGAAAAAACACAAGTCGGGTGCATTACAGGGTAAAAACAAAGAAGTACTAAAAGCATACCATTTATTAATTAAAGCATTAATGCCATTAATTAAATCCCATTACAAAAATGTAAATATACTAATCAGAGTTCAAACAGAAAATACTGAAAAACTGAGATCTCTTGACTACTTCCAAATGCGACGCCACGATGCTCCATTTATGCGTTGCCTGAAAAACATTTAAAGCAGAATGGTCAGACTCCCCTGTCTGCGTAAGAAGCAATGTATTTATATGTGGTGCTCAGTGTCCTGTGTACAAATATGTGCAACAACTGCAGATATAACTAGCATGGAAGTTTATATCATTCTAAGAAGATAATTATGATTTCTAATTCATGATACAGTGCAAAAGATGACTGGACTAAAGGTATATTTATCTATATTAGTACAAGCTGTAGGTTCCACAAATTTCACTAAAGCCAAATTAACAGTATATAATTCTTCAGAGATAAGTTTCCAGTCAACTTAAATTATCTAATGCTTAACCTACTCTTACCCTGTGGGTACGCACAAGCATAGACCTCGCAGCGGACCAAGACCATACGGTGAGACGCCTAGCTCTCACGAAAACACGAACGTCCACGAAGTTCGTACCACCTATCCTCTCCAAGGTAGACCATGGGTCCAGTAACATACACCATCTTTCAGGTGTACCCAGAGCCCGAAGAATCTGGTAACATATACCGTCTTTCAGGTATACCCAGAGTCTCGAAGGTTTTATATTTCATTTTATATTTTCTTTATAACCAAGTGCGAGTTATCGCACTATAAGGGGTCCGGTAACATACACCATCTTTCAGGTGAACCCAGAGCCCTGGGAAACCAGTAACATATACCGTTTTTAGGTATACCCAGTATCCCGGGAAACCAGTAACATATACCGTCTTTTAGGTATACCCAGAATCCCATAATTATTATATATGTGCATAATTTTCATTCTTGTTTTGTTTGGATCTAGTAACATACATCGTCTTTCAAATGTACCCAGAACCCTGGGAAACCAGTAACATACACCATCTTTCAGGTATACCCAGAATCCCATATTTAGGTTATGTAATGCATATTTTGTATTTTGTTAAATTCTTAGTGCGAGTCGTTGCACCATAGGGGTTTTCCGAAATCCCAACCCACATTCGGGGTGATCTTAGTGTATGCTCATTACCCACTAGAAGCCCAATAGGCGGCCACCAAAATTTCTCAAAATTCTGGTTCAACTTTGTGTCCAGTACTTATACAATCGACATTTTAAGTTTTGTTTATGAGCTCGAGTGTACGTTTCGTACCCCCACTGGTTATGCCGCAACATGGCATTATCCAACTTTATCATTTCTTAAGTGCTTGTATGGCACTTCCAACATTTAGCGAAACCACATGTTCATTTTTGAACTCTTATATTGTCCTGAACAAAAAATGATCTTCGTTGTGCAAGTATCTGTACCATGTGTGTTCCATGTATTGGACATAATCCTAAAGTCCATATGTGAATCACATATTTAGTTTACCATCAAAACTATTTCCTTCATAGATATTTCAATTGCATTTCACCTAAAAAGTCTTTAGGAGAACTTTTCTAAAAGAACCCTTCATGAAAATCATTTTAGAAAACTCTTTACTTAATTTTTCATGTTTATTAGTCGACCAATAGACTCACCGATTGACCAACCTTTTTGCTTCAAATCTTCTAAGCAAAAATGTTATTTTTTTATAAAATTAGTCGACCAAAAGTTTTATCAGTCGACCGGACAGAATGTCTGTTTTCTGGAAAATTTAGCAGCAGTCGACTGAAGGGTTTATGAGCCGACTGATCATAAAATTAGTCGACCGAAAGTTTTATCAGTCGACCGGACAGAATGTCCATTTTTTGGAAAAATTTAGCAGCAGTCGACTGAAGGGTTTATCAGTCGACTGATCAGAATGTCTTTTTTCTGGAAATTTTAGCATCAGTCGACTGAAGGTTTTATCAGTCGACTGATCAGAATGTCTGTTTTCTGGAAAATTTCAGCATCAGTCGACTGAAGGTTTTATCAGTCGACTGATCAAAATATCTATTTTTTGGAAAAAAATTTAGCATCAGTCGACTGAACAAAATGTCTCTTTTCTGAAAAATTTTAGCATCAGTCGACTGAAGGTTTTATCAGTCGACTGAACAGAATGTCTGTTTTCTGGAAAAAATTTAGCATCAGTCGACTGAAGGTTTTATGAGTCGACTGAACAGAGTGTCTGTTTTCTGGAAATTTTAGCAGCAGTCGACTGAAGGTTTTATCAGTCGACTAACTATTGTTCCAGTCGACTAATTTTGCCGTTTTTCTGTAACTTTTAAAAGGGCGTGTCTTTTCATTTTTTTTCATTTTTTTTTCTTTGTGAGCATTCAATACAAGGCTAATACTACCGATTCCATTATATAGAGTGGATCAATGCACAAACCAAGGCGTTTTCCGGCAACCCCTCATAGGTTCCATGCCATTCGCCTACCGAAGATTGTTTCGACCTTGGATCCGTTATGGCTAACGCCCGCACCAAAATATATGTATTTTCCTACATATATTTGAACTATAGATTTTGATATGAGTACTACACATCACCAGGCATACACATAGGAACATAATGCCCTTACTAAGAACACCACAGTGCCCCAACGTTGACCAAGGGTGAGAACCATTGGCTGAACCACTCAATATTGACCTATTGGCGAGTAGGTGTTTCAGCTCATGCCACCTCGGTCTCGAGGCTCTAAACGCACCCATATATAGGTGGTGTTTTTCGCGTAAACTCCATGATATTGCAATATAGATGTGCGACAAGGCATCAACCACTTACATACAACTAACAATGCTCCTTACCTCTTTGGAGTCTCACGACGACAAGGCTGCAACTTCATACCTTCGTCGGAGCAGCACACACTTCGACAATGGAGTCCACACGTCCAACAAGGATGGTCCACACGACTAGCAATGGGGTCAACCCTCACGATGGGAGAGGAGGAAGAACGTGAAACGTTGAGAGAGAGAGAGAGAGAGATACGTCTCGTGTAACTCCTTACCAAAAATCTCTCATTTAACTCCTCTATGTAGGGGAAGTTACTAAATTTTTAAAGCATTAAATCTTCACCCTAATCTCACGTTTTTGGTGGGTGATGTCTATTTCCAACAATGCCCCCTCCTCTCTTTAGCATGATTTTCTCTAACTTCCCTCACTATTTGTTTTATGGGTACCCCTCTTCCATGTCCCATGAGATTCTCCTCAATCCTTGGTAGAGTGAGATGAAAAAGCTAAAAATTTAGGCTTAACTTAATCCCACGTTTTTACCCTTTTCACCAAGGTAGAAATCATCACTTTCTTGTGAAAAAAAAAATAATTTTTGCACAAGGGGTTTGGAACCTGGGTCTTCAACCTAAGGGGTAACGAGCCCCACCAGTTGTGCTACATTGTTTTTTGTTGCAAAGTGTGTGGATTAAATTGTATTTAACCCTTTCAGTTTCGTTCCGGATTTCATGAAAAAACAAGGTTTTTCACTTCTACGTGGGCGCTCCAAGTTTTTGAGCTCGGGTTGTGAATCCACACGGCCGTGCGTCCTACCACTACACCACACCATCACTTGGTGTTTACGTTTGCAGAAAATTCTCTTTATGTCACGATGGGACGTTTTTCCTTGTTGATGGATTCTTCTGTTTTCAGATTGATTTTTCACCCGTTGGTTTTAAACTTGCACTCGCTTACTTTAAATGTGCTTCGGATCTCACGCTATCATCCCGAAACCATCGGGTTTCCTTACTTGGCCTCGTGAACCGGGTTGGATCATCGGATATCGTCAAAGTCCGGATCCAAGTACCCTTTCCAGTATTCGTTATTGGGTTCGCTCGACTGGCCCGCAAGCCTCAAAATCACATTGAATATCTCATAAACCATATTATCTCACGTAAACACACATTTTTATTTCATTAAAAATTCTCTAAAATTCATGGGTTTTACACTCTCTCTCTCTCCTCTCCGTCTCATCTTTACTGCAATTTCCTAGTGGTGGCTGAAGTGAGGAAGGAGGAAGCTCAGCCAAGGTGAGCTATCTTCTCTTCTTTCAATTAGTTTTTCCATTTTTTTAAAAATTTCTCTAAGTATCGCTCCCCACCTCTCTTCTTTTTCTTTCAATTTCTTTCTAATTTTATAAGTAGTAATGTAGATTTACTTTATTTATATATTATTTTTTTATTCTATGCTTTTTTATCCATTCAATTTGCTATTTGATTCATGCAATTTCATTTTAGCCATTAGAATTATGAGATTTGATCCTCTATAGATCAAATCTCATATTTGATCAGCCAAATGAATCTCAATTTATGCTCAAGTACTTTGATTATATTTATGAATGCATTTTATCTTAAATTTTCATCATACATGCATTCATTCATGATCTAAAACATTAGATCTCACGTTTGAGCATCCACGCATGTGTAATTTGCTTTTATCATGTTCAATTGCCTTTAGATTGTATTTTCAATTCTGATGCATTTTAGATCTATCATTAAACCTCTAATTAGAGCTCAGTTTTATCTAAATTTTTTACTGTAACTTTATGCATATATTTTTAAGATCTCCACCAAAAATCAGATCATTCTGAGTTGGTTTGATCCACCAAAAAAATTGGGATTCAGAACCTGTTATTCTGCACAGTCAGGGTTTTGGAAGAATCAGGGTCGACTTGCTAGAGTGATATCTCCCTAATCGAAGATGATCTCTCCGAGCAATAAAAAGTGGTGTCTCCAGAATTGAGTCTAGTTCATTTTTGCATTTTTTTAGCAATTTCTATGGTCAATTTTTATTTAATTTGTATTTAAAACCAAAACTATGGCTATCTGTAATCTGCGGCATTGCTCAGATTCAGGGTCAGATTGTTGCAGTCATATCTCTATGACGGGAGATCATTTTTTAGATCTGTAAGAAGGGTTCTCTTCATTTATATGTATAGTTCATCTCTACCAATTTTTAGCAATTTTTATGGTTACTTTTTATATTATTTTGATTAAATATTAGAGCCCTATATTTTGATTATGTATGAACAATTCTGTATGTATTTTGATTCTGCCCCCATATTATAATTGTTAGTCTCCTTCAGCAAATCGTCATTCAATTTGCAATATCCTTCAGCAAATCATTGTTCGATTTGTAGTATCCTTCAGCAAATTGTCATTCAATTTGCGACTTTGTTCAGCAAATCGCTATTTCGATTTGCGGTGTTCTACGGCAAATCACCATTGCGATTTGTAGTCTCCTTCAACAAATCATCATTCAATTTTTGGTGTCCTTTGGCAAATCACCGTTGCGATTTATAGTCTCCTTCAGCAAATTGCTATTATAATTTATAGTGTTTTTTAATAATTTTTTATGCAATTTATGGTGTTCTTCAGTAAATCGTTATTGCGATTTACAATGTCTTTGAGTAAATAATTATGCGATTTATAGTGTTCTTCAGTAAATCGCTATTGCGATTTACAGTCACTATGCGATTTACAGTTTTCTTCAGTAAATCGTTATTGCAATTTACAGTGTCTTATGTAAATCGCTGTTGCAATTTACAGTGCCTTCAGCAAATCGCTATTGCAGTTTATGGTGTTATTCAACAAATCGTTGTGCGATTTGCGTAAATCGCTACTCGAATCAAGACGAACTTGCGAGAGGCGTATCTCCCTGATTGGAGATCGTATTTTCGATCTGTAAAAAGACATAGCTTTTATGATTGAATCTAGTTTATTTCTGCCAATTTTCAAAAAATTTTATGGTTATTTCATATCTTATTTTGATCTAAAATCAGAACCCTATCATTCTGTATCATTTGAGTTACTCAAGTTTTAGCCTATTGTATCAGAGTCATATCTTCCTAACGGAAGAACATTTTCTAGATCTATAAAAAAGGTTTTCTTCCTTTATGTGTCTAGTTTATTCTTGTCAATTTTTATAAATTTTTATGCTCATTTGCTATTTTAATTATGTTAAAAACTAGAACTGGTTACAAAACTTCAGGTTCTGTAATAGGTTCATTTCCTGAAATAGAACAGTGACTTCCCGAAGTCACCATTTCTAAACCAAAACTGATTTTTCTGTTCTATAACTTGGAAAAGTTTTTTATTCATGTTAGAAAACTTCTATCACAAATTTGGTACAATTTAAATTCGTATGGTCTTTGAAACATCTAAATTACAGAAACCTGCTCACTTTTCTTAAATTCCTGTTTTCTAAAACTTAAGTCTCAATACCTGATTAATATCTAGAGATTCAAAGAGAATTTGCACAATCTGTAAAAAAGAGAAAGTTTCTCTGATGTGTCATGAATCCATGGGATTAATTTGAGCTCAATTTTAGCTCTTTTTTACTTGATTTCACCTAAAACATTTTGATTGGTTTTCTATAAAATTTTACTTCTGCAAAGTTCCTTTCTTTTTACTTAATAAAGGCTTCAATTTCGATTTTTCCATCCATGATTTCTCAAAAAATCTTCAATCTTAAATGTTTTTTTTTAGATAAGTTCAGAGTCTTTATAATAATTATGAGCATTTTAATACATCATTTATTTCATTTTGCTTAATTTTCTTCATTTTGGAGCTTGAAAGGCTTATTTTTGTTGATTTCCTTCAATTTTCCAATATTGAAGGAAAATCCGATTAAGCGTACATTTATTACTAATATGTTTGCTCAATTTTGCAGGTATTTTATTTTCTTTATTATTTTCTTTTCCAATTATTATGTTAATTCAAAGGTTGTAATAATTAGATTAATGATAATTTTTTATTTTTATGCTTAGTTTTGAATGAATGAGTATATAGATTAATTTTTATATTAATTTATTGCATTTTATTTTTCCATTCTTTCCAGTTCACTATGAAACGCATGAATGGTATGACCACTATTTAATAAAGGGTAAATAAAACTAAGTAAAGTTTGTATTTACGACCATAGTCAGAATATGAATAATACTTAGAATCATTATTATTTATTAAAATACAAAAATCAACTTACACTCTTAAGTCAATTTCAAAATCATCATATTTTCAAAAATATATTTTCTTCCTTTATTAGAATTTAAAATAAAGTTTAAATCAAAATATATTTATGGTCATAGTCATGAATACATGGAAATTTAATCTTGTTTAAATTCTATAAAGGCATAAAAATTTATTTTATTCTTTATTTGAATTTAAATAAAGATTAAATTAGAATATATTTGTGACCATAGTCACCAGTATATTAAAATTTAATCCTGTTTTTAATTCTATTAAAGAATGAAATTTGCTTTTAATTCTAATTTCAAATAAATTCTTTTAATGCATTCATCATTTAAGATAGAATTACATCATTATTTTACATTTTCTTTTAAATCATTCAAGTTATTTTCAAGTTTCCAAGTGATTTCAAAATAATTTTTAAAAACAATTTTCGTTAAAAATATTCAAAGTCATTTTCGATTTCCATTATCAAATTCAAAGTTAATTTTTAAATTTTATTTTCAATTTCGTTTAATTTTAAATCCTATTTCAAATATCTATTTTCAATTTCCAAATTTTTTATTTTATTTCTAAATATTAAATTCAATTCTTTATTTCTTTCAAAATTCGAAATTCCAAATTCTAATTTTATTTCAAATCCAATTTTAAAATTTCAAATTTAAATTCTGAATTTAATTCTAAAATTCAATTTTGAATTTCACTTTGAATTTCGAATTCTAAATTCAATATCATTTCTGAATCTCAATTTTGATTTTTGATTTCCAATTTAATTTTCAAAGTTCAATTCCATTTTCAATTCTAAATTTTCATTTCAAATTTCTAAATTAACTTCAAATTCTATTTGAAATTCAAGTTTCAATTTCAAAAGTCATTTCAATTTCCAATTTTCAGATTTCAATTCCAAATTCCATTTAATTCTTCATTTTAGATTTTAACTTCAATTTTCAGAACAATTTCAAAGTTTAAAATAAAAAAATTGAATTCAATTCAACATTAAATTCCAATTTCAATTCTAAATTTCAAATTCGATTTTCAAACTTCAATTCTGATTTCAATTCAACTTTAATTCTGATTTCAAGTTTCAAATTTATTTCTAATTCATGATTTCAATCCTAATTCAAAATTCAAACTTCGAATTCTAAGTTTGAAGTTCAAGTTCAATTTCATATTTCAAACCTAATTATGATTTTCAACCTCAATTTTAAATTCAAAATTCAATTTCTAAGTTTAATTCTCAATTCAAAATCAACTCGAATTCGATTTTCAATCAATTCAGATTTCAAAGTTCTTAAACTTTGAATTCAATTTCAAGATCTTCAATCTCAAACTTTCAATTCAAATTCATTTTAAGTTCCAACCTTTCAATTCAAAATCAATTTCTGAACTTCAAAGTTATTTCTTAAATGGATATTTTCAAGTCTATTTCAGAATCACTTGAAAAAATCCAATTTTTTGAAGTATTTCTAAAAGCATACATACTTTCAAGTTCAAAATCATAGCACAAGCCTTATTCAATGTGCATTTAGGACTTAGAATAATTACTTAGATAACTTTAGGCAAAGCAAAGGCATAAAATTGATTCTTGGTTTAATTACCCCTGGTGAAGGCACTAGGAATGGTTGAACCTCATACCAATAAGCGAGCCCCGTCTCTCCATTTTTCCGCAAATTTCAAAATGGAGGTGAGTAATTATTTTAAAATCTTTTTTCAAAAAGGTCAAGTGAGACCTTGCAAGAGTTTTTCTCTTTTTTCCCTTAAAAAAGAAACAAAAGGAAAAATTTTAGAATGATCACAGATTTCAACTCCTATGTGATGCCCCTTTTGTAGTGAGAGTTTCCAATAATCGAAGAGCGTACCGATATATCGTACAAACTTTAGGAAGTTCGCTCGTGTGAAGGGTAAAATGGTCTTAAACAAGTCAAACATTTGCAATTTTGGACATGGGGCGAATTCCAAAAACTATAAGGCATTTCAAAAAATATCTCATTTTGTCGTACAATACAATCATTTTCTGATTTGAATAAATGTTATAAAGTAAAATATTTTTGGCGTCCATTGCCCATGCTTCTCCTTTTATAATATTTAGGATTATATACACACACTACTTATAAAGGAGCAATGAGAGATACATTGGTGCACACGTATTCCTTGCTTTAGAAAATTTTAGAAAATGACATCAAAGTTATGCTAGATGTTTTAAAATTGTTTAGAGAGGGATTATCATATCCTTAAACTTAGGAGGGGATATAGTGATTGCCAACATCTTTGATTTTGTCCCATTCTCTATTTTAGATATTTACTAAAGGAAAAAATATAGTTGATTTGATAGGTAATTAAGATTGTATCCTTCCTCTCTATTTTAGATCATTACAAAATAGAAATAAACTTAGGTAAATAAAAATCATTTATCCCCTCCCCCTCCCCTTTTTTTTTCTACACATACTAAACCTCTCGTGAAAGAGAAGTAGATGATATGCTTATTTTAAGAGAAATAAACTAAGGTAACCTTGGAATCTACTTTCCCTTTTTTTACTATAAATAACTTTTGAAGTCATTCACTTTCCCCTTTTCTTTTTTACCTCACATATGTAGGAAATTGAGAGTTTTATCTGCTCTCCCTAATTTCACCACTTATAAAGACATTATGTATTTTCTTATCTATTTTTTTTATTTTTTATTAGAGATACTATACCTCATGTTTTTAGGTGATTAGAAAATTATTCCTTCTCTCTATTTTAACCTCTCCTAAAGATATTTTCCATTTCCTATTGGTGAGAAATAGGAGGGTCTACCTTCTTTCTTTCATTCGTGTAGGGGAGAGACTCCACTAGATAAATTTTCTAACTTTTTCTCTAGACTAGGTAGTTCTCGTAGCTAGTTTTCGTAGGTCTTAGGCTGCATTTTCGACTTGGTTGGCCACCAAGCTTGGGAAATAGGAGAATGTGCTTGGCACTCCTCCTACCTAAGAATCATTTGCTTTTGCTGCTTCCCACTTAGAATTTTCTCATGTCCTAATGTGAAAAAATTATAAATTTACTATATATTTAGAAATTATTTTCCTAGGCTAGTAGGGTGGTCTGTCCTATTGAGAATGCCCTTATTCCTACATAAGATATATGATTAGAGAGGCAAAGCTTTGTTGGATTTTTGGCTCACGGTCAAGTGGGGACACTTTGCTAGTGCAACCAGCAAAGGCTATAGCTTCTTGGAGCTCGAGTAAGTTTTTTTCTTCTCTTATTATTTTTTCAATGATTTCTTTTTTCACGCCCCTCACTAACAAATGCACTCTCTCTTGTTTGAGCATTGGGTAGGTCTACTACTCTAGGTTTAGAGTACCAGTTTCAAGAGGACTTTGGAAGCTCAACTTTCTAAGAATATTTCAGCCTTAGTTGGATTATCCCTTGCCACTTGGAGAGAAACTATCTGACCTCGTACTAGCGCATACCCCACATCGTTTTGAAAAGAATTCGGTTGTAAAGAAATATTTTTGTAAAATCTTTTCAAAATCAAAATTTTGTTTTCAAAGATAGGATTTCGGTCTTACAATCATCAACATCTTCATCTTCACATGCATTGGGCATCTCATTATGCAACACATCATCAAAATCTTGAGAGGATGAATCTCTTCTGCATGTAAATAAAAACTTAACATGCATAAAGAAGCTAAATGTAATGCATTCAATGTTCACGTCAATTATTGATAGCATACCTTATACTTGTTAGGACATCTACATGACTCGTTATTGGACACGTGTTTGATTTTTCACATTGTCCATGTGCATATCTGTTTAATCTGCCACATTATCCACGCTTACAGTTTCATCAAGTGCTACATTGAGAATATGTAAGTCATTATGCAACTACGGTGGACATATGGTATTATCCACAATTAAGCTGTCCACCTCATGCATCTCTTTATCGTCGTGTGCAGCAGCTATATGCAACTGCATACCCTCCACATGTTCACTATTTTCCTCATGTGCACCAGTTTCTCTCCATTCCTCATCATCAAAATTATCAATTACTTGACTCAAAGCTTATAAACTTTGTTGTGCTACTATGCACAACTTTTTCTTGCTTTGCACAAAGTCATAGGTGCTGCATCACGAGGATTTGTGCTTCTTCTCTATATCCATCCGTGCAACTGTTTCTATCAAGGATGGGTCTTCATAGGTAATGTCATCTCTTGATTCAAAGCTTATGTGCTTTGATGATGTCTTGTTATGCAGAAGTTTTCTTGAAATGTGAAAGCTCATTGGGTCTACATCTTTGTGATTCCTTAACCTATCATCTTCACCATGTAAAATCACAAGATAAACATCGATATCACTCACATGAAAGCTATGTTGTCATCATCTATAATGTGCGTCATCCGTATATTATCATCAAAATCCTTCATTCAAAAGCTAAAGTGAAACCTCATATCTTCCTCGACTAATCCAATTTTTTGTTTCATCACTTCAACAAAATTATTAAAGTTGTTGCTTCTTAGTAGTTGTAAAGTTCGTCAATCCTCATCATCAACACAATCAAAGTAAACTCTTACTTTTTGTGGATCTATGGTAACTCAACCTAATGACTTATAAGGTCCTCAAATCTACAATCTTAAGCAACAACTACACTTATAATACAAAACATTGTGATGCCATGCTAATTGCAATAACATGACAAAACAATCAATAGTTCACCATGAAGAAAAGGAAAATACACATAAATACAGATGGAGACATGACAATGTTTTGACATGAGCTTGCAGTTTACTCGGCTTGACTCATCCAACTCGTTCGGTTTAAACAAATAAATTAGTCAAAACTTTAGGTATGTTTAATTTCTTGGTGCATCATATCAAGTTGTTTAGTGTATATATAGAGTTTGTGAGTACAAGTTTGCAAATTGTATAGAAATGCCGTTCACCTTAATTGAGAATATCCAAAAAAATCAGTGTCTAGTGTAAATTACAAATTTTGATTCAGTTTTTTGTTTGTTTAAAGAGAAGTATTCAAGGTGACCATAGTTACCAGAGTAAGAAGTAGGCTCGATAAGAGAGAAAGAAGCAACAGGAGAAGCGAGTAGGAAGTGAATTGAAAAGCAAATAAATCCTATTTTTATATAAATGCATCTTTTAAGCTTGTTTACTAAAAATGTTTATATATGTGGTTTTTGTAATAAAAACAAATTCTCATGCATTTTCAACTTCAAAAACTTTGATCTTATGTTGGGAAAGCAAACAAAAAAAGGACTTTAATTCTTGAAAGCATGAAAGAAACGAGTGGTTTTATGCTTTCAAGTTAATGTTGGACATTATGGGTTACGGGTCCAACCCGCAGTCTGACCCGGTTTGACACCTTATTAGTGGGTCACGTAAGTGGCTGGTTAATGGAGATCGTGGGTGGGAGTTACGTGAATGTGGAGAGACCACATTCACGTAACTACCCAAATTCCTCCATTATATATGGGGTTAGGGGCTACGAAGTTGATGAGAGTTCATAGCCATATCCTGCCCAAATTCACTTCTGCATTCAAGCTTAAGCAGAACAGGGTCCTGCTCACCGTCGACATAAGGCTTGGGCTCATTGTGGGCGTCGACCGGCTGAGAACGCCGAATCACCTACACGATCAATGACGAATCCAGGTACGCTCCCTGTCCAATTGTTTTCACAGGGTATCGCCCAACATTGAGTTATGGGCCCACAGCCACGCATTTCCGCTGCGCGTGGCCGTGTAGGCTGTTTCAGCGGTTTTGACATCGGTGGAATCGCAGTAGGGCGACAACCACCGATTAAGCTGCAGACTGTCGCCGTGGGACGACAGTCTGTCTTCACCGGCAAATGTCACCGGAAAAGGGCGACATTACATTCCCGGTTTCAGGCAAAACTCTTAAAAAAAAAATTTGTGCGTTTTATACCTGTGGCCGTTGGGCTGCAGGGAGGTTTTGCTGTCGCCGGGATTATCGCCGGAGCCGTCGGGTTGGCCGACATCTGGACATTTTGCCGGAAAGCTGCAGGTGACATTGGCGATCTTGCCGGTGCCACGGATCACCCACCCCATCGCCGGAGGAACCTGCAAAACCGGCGATGAAAAAAAAAAATATAAAACCCTTACCTGTCGCCGGGAAGGGGGTGGGTTGTTGCCGTGGAGGGGCAGCCACTGGCCGGCGGCATCCTTGCTGATGTCGCCGGGGCTGCCGCCGGACTGGCAGGCACTGCCATGCCCTTCAGCCATCGGCTCCTCCTCCCTAGTCGTTGTGGGGCGACGTCGTCTGACGAGGAGGGGGGGCTGTCGCCGAACCGGCGTCACCGTGGGGTGACACAGGTCGCCGGCACCGATCGCCGTGACGGCGACGTGGGTCACCGAGGAACCGAAATAAGGGGAAAACCCCCCTTTCGGTTTTCCCTAAAACCAAAACAGAAACTATCGGGTTTCTGTTTTAGGTTTTAAAAATCGGACCGGATCGGGTCTGGCGAGCTGACCCGTGGACAGACCCGATCCAAACCCTTTTGGGTGGATCGGGTCTGCACTTTTACTTTTTGGATCTGACCCGGACCCATAAAGGTACCGGGTCTGGGTCTGATCCGGAAAGGATCGGGTCCGATCCGGACCCATGTTGGATCGGGTCCGATCCGGGACCATTAAGGATCGGGTCGGACCCGGATCCGGTTTAATCCGAGTCGTACCCGGTATCTGGTTTGGACCGGGTCATACCCGGATCCATGTAGGACCGGGTTGTACCCGGGTCTATGTTGAACCAAGTCGAACCCGGTATTCAGTTTGGACCGGGTCATACCTGGGTCCATTTTGGACCGGGTCGAACCCGGTATTCGTTTTGGACCGGGTCCGACCCAGGTCTGTTTTGGACCGGGGCCGACCCGGGCCTGTTTAAGACCGGGTCTAACCCGGGTTCTATTCGGGCCGAGTCTGATCCGTATTAAGTATGGGTCGGGTCAGACCCGGATCCCTTTTAAAACTGGGTTAGATCCATAAAAACAGGATCCAAACACTATTGAGACTGAATTGGATCAGGAACCTGATCCGACCCCTTCCGGAACCGGTTCGGAGCCGTTTTTGACCGGTTCTTTCTAGTTTTTCACCGGTTCCGGGATGCTGAGATTCTGTTTTCATAAATATAAAGAAATACAGGGATTTTGGCATACGGTTATAGGGTTTTATGAACTTTTGTTCATATTATGTATCGGTTTATAAGGTTCAAAACCGGTTCGGACCCTTTGATGACCGGTTCGGGGCGGTTTCAGACCGGTTCAGAGTGTTTTTAGGCCGGTTCCTACATGTGGACCCTGAGTTTTACCCATATGAGCATGCTTTTGTTATTTTTCATGCTTTATAAAGTATTTATTTTGAATAATGCATGACTTATGCATGTTAATTCATGTGTTTAGCGTTGGTTAAGTTATGCATGATGATTTTAAGTATGAATTATGACTAAATTTATGACAATTAGTTTATGCATTATGTCATGAATATACATGCATTAAAATGTGTGCATGGGTGTGCTCCATAATACAAATAGGTTTTTCGGTAAAAGATTTTGATTAACTGATTCATGTAATCACCAAAGTGATTTGAGTCGTGTTAATTAAAGATTCTTTGGACCGTATTAAGATTCGTAATTATGATTGTGTGTGAATTTATGAAACATCGATTCTACCCAAAGGTAGGTCGTTGTGTTCCAAATTTACACAGGGTGTGATAGTAGATATGCATTCCAGCCCATGAAGCATGTTCGTACCCAAAGGTACAGTGCTAAATTGCCTCTGGATTCATGATCTACTAGTTTCACCAACTGAAGTCAATTTCTTGAGAATTGAAGAGACAGAGCAATTATGAGTATTATCGTTTTCACCAAAGTGAAACGATAATGGATCAACTATGCTTGTCTCAGAAAAGGTGAAAATAAAGGGTCTCACTTTTACCTTTTCATCACGAGTCTCGTTTGAGCAATAATAGTAACATCTTTCTGTTTTTTGTTCCTTTGATTTATCAGATTCCTTCCATATCGACGGTTCTAGTAGTATCCCTATCTTAGACGGATCGAATTTTTCTGATTGGAAAGAAATTGTGTTATTCACTTTGGGCTATATGGATTTAGATCTGGCCCTTAGAATTGACGAACCTCCCACTCTTACAGAGCAGAGTACAGCTGATCAGAAGGCTGCCTCTGAGAAGTGGGAGCGCTCGAACAGACTTAGCCTGTTGCTTTTGCAATCTCGGGTGGCTAAGAACATTCGAGGCGCAATTCCTCACTGTAGGACTGTGAAGGAATTTCTGGGAGCCATTGAGGCTCAGTTTGTCACTTCTAATAAGGCAAGGGCCAGTACCCTCATGTCCAAATTAGTGTCTATGAAATATGCTGGTGACAGTCACATCCGACAACACATTTTGGAAATGAGGAATATTGCGACTCAACTGAATGACATGAAGTTCGCCATCTCTGACTCGTTTTTAGTCCATCTGATCTTAACCTCGTTACCTACTGAGTATGGACCCTTTAAAATCTCCTATAACACACATAACGATGAGTGGTCTTTTAATGACCTCTTGAGTAAGTGTGTCGAGGAAGAGGAGAGGTTGAAGGGTGAGAGGGTGCCAAGTGCACATATGGCCTCTCATAAGGATAAACAGAGGTCGAGGCCAAAGAAAAGCTCCTTCAAAAATAAGAATCAGAAGAGAGCCACTGAGGAGAGTTCAAACTCTCAGGCGAAAGCCAAATCCCAGTTTGGTGGCCCTTCTATAAAGTGTTTCTTCTGCAAAAAGAAAGGGCATAAGAAGGTGGACTGTTTGAAGTTCAAGAAATGGCTTGAAAATAAAAGTAATAAGTCATTCGTTTCTCATTAGTGCAATCTAATTCATGTTCCATTGCATAGTTAGTGGATTGATTCTGGTGTCACGGTGCACATTGCCAACTCTTTGCAGGCATTTCTGAACAAAAGGGAACCAACGGAGCATGAAAGAAGCATCTTCTCAGGAAATAAGATGTGTTCGCATGTCAAGAGCGTTGGGACCTGCATAATTGTGTTGGAGTCGGGATTCATGTTGGATTTGGTCAATACATTTTATGTTCCATCTTATAGTCGGAGCCTAATTTCAATTTCAAGACTTGATAAGTTTGATTTTGTGTTTAAATTTGAAAAATCTGAACTTATTATTATGAAAAATTCAATGAATATAGGTTCTGCATATATGTGTGATGGTTTGTATCGATTAAGAACCAAACTCCAAATTCAGGAATCTCACTCCATTGAGAACACAATGATTGGCAATAAACGTGGTCTAAAGGATGATCAATCCTATTTGCTTTGGCATCGGAGGTTAGGACATATCTCGAAAGAGAGAGTCCAAAGACTCATGAAAGAGGGAATCCTTGGATCCCTTGATTTTACGAATATAGAGCCATGTGTTGACTGCATAAAGGCTAAGCAGTCTAACACATATAAGAAAGATGCCAAACGCAGCAATGGAAAGTTAGAAATAGTGCATACGGATGTCTGCGGCCCTTTTTCACCGTGTTATACGGGTGAAAAGTATTTTGTCACCTTTATAGACGATTACTCACGGTATATGTATCTCTACTTATTATCTGAAAAATCAGAAGTCTTTCAGATTTTTAAGGACTTCAAGAAAGAAGTAGAGAAACAAACCGGTGAAGTTATTAAGGTTGTCAGGTCAGATAGAGGTGGCGAATATTATAGTCGTTTCACTGAGATGGGACAAAAGAAAGGTCCATTAGCGCGGTTTCTAAAAGAGGAAGGCATTGTACCTCAGTATACCATGCCTGGTAGTGCTTATCAGAATGGTGTAGCTGAGAGGAGAAACCGTACGCTTAAAGAAATGGTTCGAGCGATGTTGAATCACTCAAACCTTCCTTTAACCTTGTGGGGTGAAGCTCTTAGGACTGCAGTGCATATTTTGAATAAGGTTCCTACGAAGGCTGTTCAAAAGATTCCTTACGAGTTATGGACAGGTAGAAAACCTTCTTTGTCATATATGCACATATGGGGATGTCCAGCAGAAGCTAAATTGTATAACCCACATATAAAAGCTTTTGATCCTAGGACAACTAGTGGTTTCTTCATTGGTTATCCAGAGAGATCGAAAGGCTTTAGGTTTTATTGTCCATCTCATACACCACAGATAGTGGAAACAGATAAAGCAAGATTTCTTGAAAATGGTTCTGTTGGGATAGATGCATCTCAAAATATTAATTTTGAGGAAATGCAGGATTCAGGTTTCTCACCTGCTAAGGATAATGACCCGACTTTCTCTATCATTGTTCCTTCGAGTAATGTAAGAGAAAGTCCAGTCAATGAACATCAATCCCAACTAGATCCGGTTGTTGATGAGGATATACAACAACAACAGGATACAGAGGCTCATTTTGAACCACCTGTAGCACCTGTATGGAGGTCCACCAGAATTAGGAAATCTGCTATCCATCCGGACTATGTGGTATATTTACAAGAGACAAATGATTTCATAGACATTGATGAAGATCCCTTCACATTTGCAGAAGCCATTGAAAGTAAAAGATCAACATATTGGATCAATGCCATGAAAGAAGAGCTTGACTCTATGGCAAAGAACCAAGTGTGGGATCTTGTACCTCGACCTGATGGAGTTAGACCTGTTGGTTGTAAATGGGTTTACGAAACTAAAACAGACTCTAAAGGTCATGTGGAGAGATACAAGGCTAGGCTTGTTGCAAAAGGTTTCACACAGATAGAAGGCATTGATTATAATGAGACTTTTTCTCCTGTCTCAACTAAAGATTCATTAAGAATAATCATGGCCCTCGTAGCTCATTTTGATTTAGAGCTGCATCAGATGGATGTGAAAACCGCCTTCCTGAATGGGGATCTGGATGAGGAGGTATACATGCAACAACCTCCTGGTTTCAGTATAGATGACTCAAATGACTTAGTTTGCAAATTGAATAAGTCAATTTATGGACTTAAACAGGCCTCCCGCCAGTAGTATAAGAAGTTCAATCAGGTAATAATAAACTTTGGATTCACTGAAAACATTGTTGATCAGTGTATTTACATTAAGACTAGTGGGAGTAAGTTCATAATTTTGGTTTTATATGTTGACGATATTCTTCTTGCAACTGATGATTTGAGTCTTTTACTTGAAACAAAAGACTTTCTTTCCTCTCATTTCGATATGAAAGACATGGGTGAGGCCACTTATGTCCTTGGAATCAAGATCCGTCATAACAGAACTAAGGGTGTCCTTGGCCTATCTCAGAAATCCTATATCCTTAAGGTTCTTAAAAGATATGGGATGGAGAATTGTTCTCCTAGTTCGGCACCTATAGTGAAAGGGGATAAATTGAGTTTGAAGGACTGTCCTCAGGATGATATTGCGAAGGCTCAGATGGATGTTGTCCCATATGCTTCAGCAGTTGGGAGTTTACAGTACGCGCAGACCTGCACTCGACCTGATATAGCATTTGCTGTGGGAATGCTTGGTAGATATCAGTCAAATTCAGGCATTGCGCACTGGAAGGCAGCGAAGAAGGTCATGCGCTATTTACAAGGAACAAAAGATTATATGTTGACCTACAGGAAAGCCGACCATCTAAAGGTCGTTGGATTCTCTGATGCGGACTTAGGAGGATGTATTGACAGTAGAAAATCCACTACTGGATACATTTTCCTTCTAGCAGGTGGTGTTGTCTCATGGAGAAGCGAAAAGCAGTCTACCACTGCTGCTCATACCATGGAGGCGGAATTTATTGCTCTATACGAGACTTCGTCACAGGCCATTTGGATAAGGAACTTCATTATGGGTCTTGGTATAGTGGACTCTATTGAGAGACCACTAAAGATCTTTTGTGATAATGAAGCAGTCGTGTCCTTTTCAAATAACAACAAGAGCTCAACATCGTGTCGACACATGGAGTTAAAATATTTTGTTGTTAAAGAAAGGACTGAGAATCATCTAGTATGTATTGATACAATTGGGACGAAGGAAATGACTGCGGATCCCCTTACTAAAGGGCTAGCACCGGGATTGTATTCCCAACATGTAAAGGGGATGGGTCTTTTTTATTCCTTCTGATGTATGACAATACATTATGTAATCACATTTGTGTTTATGTTTTGATTCTCTAAGGTTTTGAGTTATTGTTGATTTTGCATAAATGATCTCTCATATGGGTTAGAGAGAATAGCAGAATAACAATATTAAAGGACCAATAGAATAGGTGAGAGACCAATCTATTCATGAAGGTAATTTCTTTACATGCCTAAGCACTGAAGGTGAATTGTAGTGTAGTACAAGGAAATATGACATTTCATAAAGGGGTGTTCATATCCTTGACTCATACGATTCATCCTTGTGATAAAGGGTGGCATGTGAACCCACATGAAGAATTAAATCGAGATAACGGTATACACCTCGATTTAGTACACTTTTGGTGTCAATGGGTCAAGTGGGAGAATGTTGGACATTATGGGTTACGGGTCCAACCCGCAGTCTGACCTGATTTGACACCCTATTAGTGGGTCACGTAAGTGGCTGGTTAATGGAGATAGTGGGTGGGAGTTACGTGAATGTGGAGAGACCACATTCACGTAACTACCCAAATTCCTCCATTATATATGGGGTTAGGGGCTACGAAGTTGATGAGAGTTCATAGCCATATCCTGCCCAAATTCACTTCTGCATTCAAGCTTAAGCAGAACAGGGTCCTGCTCACCGTCGACATAAGGCCTGAGCTCATTGTGGGCGTCGACCGGCTGAGGAGAACGCCGAATCACCTACACGATCAATGACGAATCCAGGTACGCTCCCTGTCCAATTGTTTTCACAGGGTATCGCCCAACAGTTAAGCCTTATTGGGAAGCAAGCTTTACAAGTTTTTAGAAGCTTCCATTAACTATCACCTAGGTGTTATAACAAAGTAAACAGAGTACCACTTAGTGCTAGTGCTGGTAAACGAGCTGAATAAGGAGCATGAGGCGTCAAGCTCAGTTTTTTTTATTGTGGCTGGTAGAAGCTAAAAAAGCTGAGTTCAAGTTGGCTCGTTCACAAAATGGATACATTAGTTCAAAGTTGAAAGCAATAGGATTTGAACTCCGGACCTATTGAGTCAACCTCAAGCTCGCGCTAGATTATAATTAAAAAAAGGCACGTTCTTTGAAAGCTGAAAACAATGAATTTGAAGGCTTAAATATATTGGTTGCAACTTGCAAACCAATTGGTTGTGACATAAAATTTATTTAGAATGCATTTTTTTCATAGGTAAGCTAGGGATAGGCAGAGCCCCACCAGTTACACATCATATCACTGGGATTTGAACTTACAACGTCCCAACACAAGGTGACCAGATCTTACAAAACAAAGTCTGGATCGGGTGCAATCACATGGCACAAAATTTGTATGTTAAGCACCTGATCGCCCTCCATTCTCCCCACAACTGACAGGCCTGTCTTCAAGATGGAGGGTGATCAGGTGCCTAATGCACAAATATTTGTGCAATCATATTGCACCTGATCTTTTCACTTCCAAACAAGTTGAGCTCCCGTTGGAGTAGAATGCAATTACTATTACTTATCAAGCTTTTACAAGCCGAGTCGAACCTATTTCATGAGTTTAAACGAGCTGTTTGCAAGTCGAGTTGAACCACGAGAAGCTCGTATCGCAGTCCAGCCCACCTTGGTACCCCTGCTATTCCAACCTAAGCGCTGCCATTATTTTAATTTTCACATTTGTTTTATGGAAAAGCAGGCGCATGGCAGCAAGATAAGCGCGCGCCATTGATCTAAATTCATCTTCCGAGTGAGGCAACGACTTTCCTTTTTCTATTATCATAATAACTCAAGTTGTTCCCTTGCGACTTACAGTGTACAGTTGCGCTTAGAGTCTGTTTTGCTTTTGTTGAGTCTGATGTAAGCTGCCCGGTTCAGGTGAATCAATACCCCGAAGGGGCAGCCCGTATACTTGAACTGTAATAGCCTGCGGGCAAAAGTGTGAATGAATTAAATGCGTTGAGCTTTCTTTTGTTCACCCTCGTTGTGATTGCTTCTTGTGATTGCAATTTCTCTTCCTCTATTCTCTCTTGCTCTCTTGCACTCTGATTACAAGCTTCCGCGACCGGCAAGTGAGCTGACGAGTAGGCTTGCGGCGGTAAGGAAGGACCGTCGCGCCGCGCTGGCCCATTGAAGGAAATAGGCCCATGACAAGTGGTACCAGAGACCGTTCTCGTGCTGGGGAAGGGACTCCGGAGTCGGTGTCGACAGACACGCCGACAGGCTGCGATTTGTGAGCAAGACATCGTGGCGCCTTATCAACACTTGCGCAACACCAAAGGCAAGGCAGTTGCCGGAGCTGAGGAGATGGGTTCACCTCGGGGCCAAGAAGAGTTGGCTGCAACTGTTAACAAGCTGGTGGAAGATGTGACTTCGCATGATGAAGCGATTTCACGCGCATGTGAATCATTCAATGGATTGAATGATGTGGTGGCGAGCCTGCAAGAGCAGGTGAACTTACTAATGGGGCAGGTCACTTCGTTGACGACTACAGTGACCGATCTTGAGTTGAGGAACCGTACGTTGCAGCGGACGGTGACCCTGAATGGCGGAAATGGTGAGAGACCATCAAGGATTGATGTACCTAGACCCCCAAAATTCAATGGTTCTCGCGACAGCAAGGCCATTGAGAACTTCTTGTTCCAAGTAGAAGACTACTTGGATATCCAGAATATGACCCTCGAAGATCTGAGGATCAAGGCTGCAACGGCCTTACTTGATGGTGATGCTATCGCTTGGTGGAGGCGGAAACGCAATGACATGGAGAGGGGTCAATGTGTGATAGACACCTTTGACGACTTCAAAGTAGAGTTGCACAACTACTTCATGCCAAGAAATGCGCAGAGACAGGCTTACCGGATGGTTCGTGAGCTCAAACATACTGGTTCGTTGCAAGACTATGTCAGAACGTTCCAGAAGCTTATGCTGGAGATACCTAACATGCCAGAAGACGACATGCTCAACTGGTTCATTGTGGGACTTCAACCATGGGCACAGTCTGAAGTGGAAAGGAGTAACCCCCGTATTTTGGAAGATGCATATGTGGCGGCTGAGCGCTTAGTTGACACTCAACGCAAGCCTTTCACCCCATCAACCAAAGTTGGGAAGAAGCCTGACCACAGAGGCAAGAAGGATGAGCAGCGCAACGATAAAGGTGAGGCGTCGACACGCCATCAATCCGAAAAGAAACAGAACTACACAAAGCATAACAACAGCAACAAGGGTGCGGTTGTGACATGTTGGTTCTGTGGTGATAGACATATCGCCCGACAATGCCCAAAGCGCCTTGTAAAGGACGACGGGCAAGCCAATGCTGCACAGGAAGAATGCAACGATACTGAATGCAGCGACACTGAGACCATGCAACCGAGGATGGGCACCATGCGATCGATTAATGCAGCGAGAAGTTGTGCAGCTAAAAACATGCAGGTCAGTAAGGAACTCATGTACGCTGAAGTTATTATGAATGGAAAGTCTACTTCAGCAATGATAGACTCCGGGGCCACACACAACTTTATCTCGCGGGAAGAGGCAAAGCGGTTGGGCTTGAAGCATGGGCCAAAGCAGAGGACCATTAAAACGGTAAACTCTGAGGCCAAGCCCATCCTTGGTGAAGCAAGGGATGTGGCTATTCAAGTGGGAAGTTGGGTCGGTAAAGCCAACTTCTCTGTGGTGCCCCTGGACGATTTCAAGATGATTTTGGGTATGGAGTTTCTGCGAAGCCAGAATGTTATGATGTTGCCAAAATTCAACACGCTGACGATCATGGAGTCAGACCTGTCCCACACAGTGCAGTGCCTTACGCAGAAAGGCAAGTCTTCAGTGTTGTCGGCAATGCAACTAAAGAAGGGTGTCAAGCATGGGGAGCAGACATTCTTAGTGGCAGTGCGCGCAGAGGAAGGGAAGGTGGAAGCAGCAGTGCCACCGACCCTAGCCCCACTGTTGGAGGAGTTTCGGGGGGTGATGCCCCCGGAATTGCCAAAGTGTCTTCCGCCAAGACGCGAGGTCGACCACAAGATTGAGTTGACCCCGGGAGCGAAGCCTCCTGCTATGGTTCCATACCGTATGGGGCCAGCTGAGCTGAAGGAACTGCGCAGGCAGTTAGATGAGATGTTGGACGCAGGCATTGTTCGTCCATCAAAAGCCCCATTTGGTGCCCCGGTCCTTTTTCAGATGAAACATGATGGCTCTAAACGGTTATGTGTGGATTACCTGGCCTTGAACAAGGTCACGGTGAAGAACAAGTACCCATTGCCATTGATAGCAGACTTGTTCGATCAGCTAGGCAGTGCCCGTATCTTTTCCAAGCTAGATCTGCAATCGGGTTACTAGCAGGTGAGGATTGCCGAAGGTGATGAGCCGAAAACAACTTGCGTCACTCGCTATGGTGCTTACGAATTTCTAGTAATGTCATTCGGGTTGACAAATGCTCCAGCCACTTTCACGACTTTAATGAACCAGATCTTCTACCCTTACTTAGACAAGTTTGTGGTAGTCTACCTGGATGATATCGTGATCTACAACAGCAACATGGAGGAACATGTCGGGCACTTGCTAACAGTGTTTCAGGTGCTGAAGGATAATGACCTTTATGTCAAACGAGAGAAGTGTCTCTTCGGGCAGGAGGAGATCAGCTTCATTGGCCACGTTGTGGGGCGTGGTGTGCTGCGTATGGATGGGCAGAAGATAAGGGCCATCCAGGAATGGGTTCCGCCAAGCAAAGTGCCAGAATTGCGGTCATTCCTTGGTTTGGCAAACTATTATCGGCGTTTCATCAAAGGTTATTCCCTCATTGCTGCGCCTCTCACGGATTTGTTAAAGAAGAATCGGGTATGGCTCTGGACAGGAGCGTGCCAAGATGCCTTTGATGGCTTGAAGAAAGCCTTAGTGAGGGAGCCAGTGCTGCGACTGCCTGATCATTCGAGACCCTTCGAAGTCCACACTGATGCCTCAGACTTTGCCATTGGCGGAGTTATTATGCAAGATGGTCATCCGATCGCATATGAGAGTCGCAAGCTGAAGGATGCAGAGAGGCGTTACACAGTGCACGAACGTGAGATGACCGCCATTGTGTATTGCCTCAGGACCTGGCGGCACTACCTTTTGGGTGCCGAGTTCGTCGTCAAGACGGACAATATGGCCACGAGCTATTTTCAGACACAAAAGAAGTTGACGCCTAAACAAGCTCGATGGCAGATGTTTTTGGTTGAGTTCGACTTTGCCTTGGAGTACAAGGTTGGAAAGACCAATGTTGTGGCGGATGCCCTGAGCCGTAGGGCTGAACTGGCAGCTGCGCGTGCGGAGTCTTCTGAAGTGCATTTGGAGGGTGCATTGCTGAGCCGCATCCGCGAGGGTATGCAACAGGATCCGACCGCACAACACCTTGTTTCTCTGGCGCAGGCAGGGAAGACTCGGCGATTTTGGCTACAAGATGGCCTCCTCGTAACAAAAGGGGGACGCATCTTTGTACCACGGTGGGGAAGCCTTCGCCGAGAGCTACTCAAGGAGTGCCATGATACACTATGGGCCGGCCATCCTGGTCAGGAGCGGACCTTAACACTCCTTGAGCGCGGCTACTATTGGCCACAGATGAGAGACGACGTTGAGGGGTATGTGCGGACATGCCTCATCTGCCAGCAGGATAAGGGGACAAACCATAAGGCTGTCGGTCTCCTTGAGCCTCTACCAATTCCAGAACGTCCTTGGGATAGCATCTCCATGGACTTTATTGTTAGTCTGCCAAAGGTAGAGGGCCTCAGTTCTAT
Organism: Nuphar pumila; assembly: GCF_984573655.1. Classification (NCBI taxonomy): domain Eukaryota; kingdom Viridiplantae; phylum Streptophyta; class Magnoliopsida; order Nymphaeales; family Nymphaeaceae; genus Nuphar; species Nuphar pumila. Next base: position 28,253,515 of record NC_143262.1, on the reverse strand, counting down.
TCTGGTTGTGGTGGATCGTTTCTCAAAGTATGTCACCTTCATCCCAGCTTCTAAGGAGTGCCCTGCAGAGAAGACTGCAGAGTTGTTCGTAAAGCATGTAGTGAAGCACTGGGGCATACCAAAGAGCATTGTGAGTGATCGTGATGCTCGCTTCACGGGCAAGTTCTGGCGTGAAGTATTTCGGCTACTTGGCTCTGAGTTGCTGTTTTCAACTAGCTTTCATCCGCAGACAGATGGGCAGACAGAGCGTATCAACGGGATCCTGGAGCAGTACCTTAGGCACTTTGTTAGTGCCAATCAGAAAAATTGGGTGAAGCTCCTTGATGTGGCACAATTTTGTTATAATCTGCAGAAGAGCGAGTCTTCAGGCCACAGTCCGTTCGAGATAGCCACAGGGCAGCAGCCACTGACCCCGCACACTCTTGCCACACAGGAAAAGGGAAGGCCATCATTCGCCTATCAATTTGTTCGCGACTGGCACGAGCAAAATGAGTTAGCGAAGGCATTCTTACACAAAGCGGCAAAGAGAATGAAGAAGTGGGCGGACAAACACCGTCGGCCCGCAGGGTTCCAAGTTGGGGACCAAGTGTTGGTAAAGTTATATCCTGGTCGCACATGCATCTTCCGCGGGCGGCACTGCGGACTACTCAGAAAGTATGAGGGACCCTTCACCATCACAAAGAAGGTGGGCAAGCTGGCATACAAGCTGGAGTTGCCTCCAGACTTCAAGGTGCACCCGGTGTTCCACGTGTGCAACCTCAAGCAGTTTCATGCAGATGATGGAGACCCGGAACGCAATGTGCCGCAACGCGCTCCCATCATGCAGAGGGCCCCGACAGCACAACGGGCCGAGAAGCACCTCAGTCAGATCCTTCGCCACAAGGTCAACTACTTGGGGCAAGCGAAGAAATACTTGGTGCAGTGGGAGGAAACAACGGAACCAACGTGGGAGCCTGCATTTCGAATGAACAGCCGCTACCCGGCTGAAGTCAGGGCTTACCACGAAACAGATGGCGCCGAGGACGACGCATGATTTGAAGGGGGGAGCATGTTCCCTTGCGACTTACAATGTATAGTTGCGCTTAGAGTCTGTTTTGCTTTTGTTGAGTCTGATGTAAGCTGCCCGGTTCAGGTGAATCAATACCCCGAAGGGGCAGCCCGTATACTTGAACTGTAATAGCCTGCGGGCAAAATTGTGAATGAATTAAATGCGTTGAGCTTTCTTTTGTTCACCCTCGTTGTGATTGCAATTTCTCTTCCTCTATTCTCTCTTGCTCTCTTGATTACAAGCTTTCGCGATCGACAAGCGAGCTGACGAGTAGGCTTGCGGCGGTAAGGAATGACCGTCGCGCCACGCTGGCCCATTAAAGGAAATAGGCCCGTGACAAAGCAGGCGCACATTCATATCAGTGAAGACTACGTGGACTCTTGACAAACCTGGCTGATTTGAAGAAGAAGAAGAAGAGCTCCGACATGTAACAGACGCAACAAGCAAATCTCCGGTTTCAAAAAAAGTAATGCAAAGCGTTGGTGAGCACCAAAGAAGCTCGTTCTTGTTTCTGATCAATAAATGCGCTTCTCTTTCGAGTCTCAAGTCTCTGCACGGCCGCTTGATCCGAGCGGGACTCGACCGAGACACCTTCCTGGCGAGCAAGCTCCTGCAGGCCACCGCAGTCTCGATCTCGGGCCATATGGGCTATGCCCATCTCATCTTCTCTCGGATCCCCAACCCCAACCTCTTCACCTACAACACCATGATACAGGGCTACTCGAGAAGCGATTCTGCAACGCAAGCCATCGCTTTGTATAAGAGAATGCATGGTTCTGGCATTCGAGCGAATTCGTTCACCGCCGCCTTCGCACTGAAGGCGTGCTGCCGATTGGTGAGGGTGGTGGAAGGGAAGGAGATTCATGGGCAGGTTTTGAAGATGGGTTTGGACTCGGATTTGGCCGTTGCCAATGGAATTCTTAAGTGGTCGACGGTTTGTGGCAGTTTGGACGATGGACGTAAACTGTTTGATGAAATGCCTGAGAGAGATAGTGCGTCTTGGAGCACGCTGGTTGCAGGCTATGCCCAAAATGGGATGCCGAAGGAGGCCTTGGCGCTCTTTAGAGAGATGCAGAGCAGCTCTGTGGAGGTTGATGGTTTCACACTGGCTAGCATTTTGGGTGCGTGTGCGCAGCTTGGCTCGTTGGAACTGGGTAGGTGGGTTCGTGCTTACATTGATAAGCATGATGTACATGTTGACGTTGTTCTCGGAACTGCGCTTGTGGACATGTACGCCAAGTGTGGGGGGTTGGATGAGGCGCTAACGGTCTTTCGTGGCATGCCTAAGAAGGATGTCTTGGCATGGTCTTCTATGATAGGTGGCCTAGCCATTCATGGGCTTGGCAAAAAGGCACTTGAAATCTTTGCCCAGATGAAAAGATCAAATGTTCGACCCAATTGCGTTACTTTCACCAGTGTACTGTTCGCTTGCAGTCATTCGGGAATGCTTGAGGAGGGTAAACTCCATTTTGATAGCATGTCAAGAGAGTATGGAATTTCTCCCCAGATTGAGCACTATGGGTGTATGGTGGATTTGCTTTGCCGGGCTGGGCGAACACGCCAAGCCTATGAATTTATCAAGAGCATGCCAATGGAACCTAACGAAGTTCTCTGCCGAACATTGCTTAATTCTTGCAGGATCCATGGTGATGTGGAGCTTAGCAATTACATATCGACGCACCTCCTCGAGGTGGATCCTCATGGTGGTGATAATTATGTGCTTGTTTCTAATGTTTATGCTTCTTCAGGTAGATGGTCTGATGTAACGAAAGTGAGAGGGCTGATGAAAAACAGGAAAGCTAGAAAAGAGCATGGCTATAGCCTAATAGAGCTTAATAACACTTTTCACGAATTTGTGATGGGAGATGAATCCCACCCCCTCACCAATGAGATCTATTTAATGCTTGATAGGATGAACGTGAAACTGAAGACCGAGGGCTATGTTGCTAGCACAGTGGATGTGTTGCATGATATTGATGAGGAAGAGAAAGAAAATGCACTCGGTCTCCATAGTGAAAGGCTAGCAATTGCCTTTGGTATCCTTCAGACACCTGATAACCAACCTCTTCGTATCATTAAAAATCTTCGTGTCTGTGGTGACTGCCACTCAGTTATTAAACTCTTATCTCTTGCTTACAACAGGGAAATCACTGTAAGAGATCGGGTTCGTTTTCATCATTTCAAACAAGGAAAATGTTCTTGCAATGATTATTGGTAAGATGATTAGGCTGCTATCGTATTCATGATCCTACACGTGTATTTGATCAGATTTAGTGATATTTCTGAAACTGAATCCAAGACAGTGACGTTCCTGCAAGAGCAAGATCACTGTTGCATTACTAGATCCAAATATGGTTCAATCAAATCCCATTCTATGCACATTGGTAGCGTTGGAATCCACTTAAAACATGTGCTGATGCAATATACCAGATCCACTACTGAGATGACGTGATTGAGTTCTGGCGGCATCACGCAGGCACCAACTCCTGCAATGCATTGCTCATTGGGCACTCAGTCTTATGAAATTAAGTGTTCAAATCCTTCTATTTTGTTACAAATCTTTTCTCTTTGAAGTATGCCTCGCTACAAAAGGAAGAGACACGAGTTAGGGCAGGCTGTAATGGCATTGCGTATCCTGAATTTGAGGTCATTAATCACTTGCTCTCTTCTTTATTTCTTATCATTTTTTCTCATTTGGTTTTTCTTTTCATGTTTATTCTTCATTCCGATTAGTGAGAATTTCATTCAGTAAAATATTCCAAAAGGTATCCCAAATGGAGTTCATTGCGAGCTCTTTCTGCAGTGAATTCTTCAGGTCAGTTGCTTTTCTTTTAGTTTCTCGTTATTTTGTTTCTTTTGGGTTGACTTCATGTTTGTCATTCTGTTACTAATGAATATTGTTCATTGGGAGAAGCTAGTTCATGGAGTGGTGGCATTTGCAAACATTGAAGTCTCGAGGCGACTCTCTTCATGGATCATGGTGGCATTTGCAAACATTGAAATCTCTCTCTCTCTCTCTGCCTTTTCTTGGCTTGTTTTTCCAAATATAGGAATCCATCGTTTTGCCAATTTAGAATACAGGTACCCTTGTCAACCACTATTAATGAAAACCCACCAGATCTCTGAAAGCCATCATCAGAAGTGGTTTGTTATATCATAAACACGTGGATTCTCGAGACAAACTACATATTACCTTTCATTGGTTTCCTCAGGAGCTATGTTACATGCAGATAAGATCATCTTATCTGTGAGTTCAAGAGATCAAGGTTGTATTTCTCATACAGAACCTGATAAGGAATGGGATCAGCATCTTGTTTTTATGGAGTTGCAGGGTTACCAATCAGCCTTTACTTTTCCTGCAAACCCTTGTGAGCTCAAGGAAATGATAGATGAGGCCCATGGACTGGAGATTAACATGGACGTATGGTACTTTTCCTGCAAACCCTTGCTCAAGCAGTCTTGGTAGTTTTCCTCTTGAGAAAGTCTACTTGAAAGCGGGATTTGAGATCTTAATGAGGTTTGAATGATCTGATGATCACATAATTCCACAATTCCAAAAAAAACCGTTCTTTCTGACATTGTCCAAATGAAATTTGCAAATGTGAAGGGAGTACAAGCCTTTGGAACTCTTTGACAATATTTGTACTAAATTTTAGCAGAAGTCATTCCTTTGCACACCGTTTTCAAGATGCTTTGATCAGAAGAGGCCTCAAGAGATGATGATGCTTTCACAGGAATTTTTAATATAAGAGATAAGATATTCTTTGACGAGTTTTTGCGGAAGCATGAAATGAACTTTCATCCCAACTTGTTTGAAGCTTCTGAGTAACTTGTTGATCGTTAACATAGTTAAACTAATCAGCTGTATCTTGATACATTGTTTCATTTGCTTCCAATATTTCTCCCATTTACATTGAAATAATTTTGTGGATTCAAATTTGAAAATCTGGTTATTTTGGATTCAACTTGTTGAACATGGATCGATTCTTTCGGATGTACTTGGCATAGTTTTTATACTATTTCAGTAGCTTTACACATGCTTGTCACTTTTGACCCAATGGTGATAATACCTGCACTTTGGGCTGTCAACGGCTTGGATTAGGGCCCGAATACCGGCCAACCTGGATCCATATTTTCGGGTTTGGCAAAAAAATGGTAAATCTGACAAAAAAACGTCAGGTTTTACGATTTTGGTTTGGAACCCGATCGAGTTTGGGTATAGGAAAGTTGAAAATACCCAACCCAGCGTAGAATTATTAAGAATTTTGATATTGTACATCGGTCGGGAGGAACGCCGGTATGGGGAAATATCAGGCATATCTGACCCGATTTTATTTATTGCATATAGGCTCCACTTGGTTGGTAGGAGCTGTCAGTGCACGTCTCCCTGTGGTGGGACGTTGCAGGTTCAAAACTCCAATGGTATGTTGAATAGTAAATAGTGGGGGTCTGCCTAACCCAAGCTTGCCTTTCAGAAAAAAAAAAGAACACCAATGGGCGTTTTCTGTACTCTTTGTAGAGAAAAAAAAAGCTGATATATATTGTGTCACGTCATGAACTGCTTAACGCCAACTCATTTATATGATTACTTAAAGAACAAGAAACTGATTTTCATAATTTTCTTAAACAAAGAAAGTCTTGCAAATTGTAAATATCATATCTACCAAAAAGATAAAAATAAAGATCTCTAAACATTATCTTCAAATATCACCACAAAATGTCAGTATCTTGAAAACAACAAATAAAAGTGATCATGCTAAATATCTTCCTTTTTTGTTAATATATATTTCACATTATTTTATATCAAAATAATTTAATTGTTTTGCTATTGGTACTATATACCTGAGATAATTTTATACCAAATTATTTTATTTCTTGTGTTATTTAAAATGTATATTCATATATTTCTTTTTAAATATTTTCTTTTATTATTGTTAGATATGAAATGATTTACTTTTTCATTCTATGCACAAAATATGTTTATATACTATATATGAAAAAATATGAAAAATGACCATACTGCCCTTGTAAAATGGCACATTCTTCAAAACGCTCGCAATTTGCCAAAAACCCCCCATATCCAAAATGTATGATTTCTAATATTTTTAGCCTGGCACAAGTGAACTTGTTGAGGTTCACATGATTTATGGCTACACTGTAGAAAACTTTCAACCTCTCAATATAACAAAAAATAACCGTATTGTTCTTATATAATAATGCATTTTCGAAAAAGCCTTACAATTTACCAAAAACCTCTCCATGTCCAAAATTTTTATTCCTAACTTTTTAGGATATTTTTGCTGTTTCGCAAATATAGTATAATGTTCGCAAATCATTGTTGCAAGTGTCTCCAAAATATGCAAACCTCCTTTTATTAAGAGCACTAGACCTTATTTGCTATTGCAACCTCTTTGTCGGAGCATGCAGTTCCTCCTCATGAATGATCTTTCACTTCCTTTTCTACCCTCTCCACCTAAGTCATCCTGAAGATCATTTACCTTGTCCACCTCAACCTCCTCCTTCTACTGAGGTTCATCTTCTACCCCTGACTGACCACACCTCCACTCTCCACCTCACCCTTCGACTCTAACATTTGTTGAGGTTCCTTCTTTATCATCTCATCACTATCAACATCAATCTTCTCTCTTGTTCACATTCTCCTCCACCTGAGTCTTGGCACCCTCCTCTTGCTGAGTTTCTCTTTCATCCTTTCCACCCTCAAGATATCCACAAACTCCCTCTTCATCTCACCATCGCTACTGCAAGGGACTACATCTACTACTTCCTTTAGTCGAGCTTGCAAGTTAGTAATTACTGAAGACTCTGATGTCAATCACTCCTTGCACTTCTTTACCATTGGCTGCTCAATGACAACCCTTTCCTTAGTTGCTTTCAAAATTGGAGACATAATTTTGGACACTACCTCATCAACCTTTCGTGCAACAAAAACTTATCTTGTTGCCACTGAGTATGTTTGCTGCTTATTTGAACGTAGATTTCTCAAACTTTGATTACTAATGCTGATTTTTTTATGGAATATATCAGACACCTATGCTCTTGGCCACGAAGTGAGGTCCCTTTCTATCCACGTGTCAAAACTCATCTGCAGGACAGATCAGTCAGTGGATAATCTATCTGTTGCTCAGTTCCACCAGTAGGTGTTGGTGTTGCTACCTTCATGATAGTCTCTTCAAGCATCATCTTTATAATAAATAAATGAATAATTTATTGAAAAAACAAATTAGAGAATATAGGTAAATGGGTGAGCAAAGGAGGAACAAAATAGGCTATTGAAATAATCTATTTCACGTGAAATCGAATTACAAAAGAAAAATAGAATAGGCTATTGAAAATACAAAAATAACTCAAAAATCATACTAAGTGTTCTCTAGTCATCTTTAAAATACAAGATAAATAACAGATAAACAATCAAATTTGAGGATAGAATAATACCAAATTATAAAAAATAAATTAAACAAAAAAATATAATAAGCTACTGAGCATGCAACAATAACTTTAGCACCATTCAATTGTTTCACAAAATAAATGATTCATGTCAATGTTTCAAAAAACAATAGATTCATGCCACTGTTTCAAAAAATAATTAATTAAACTGTTATAAAGAGTGAAACATGTGCTTATTGAAATATTTCATCATCAATAATGTGCCAAACACTCAAAAAGTCATCGATGAAGTGTTGTTGCATGACAAACATAAAGCAATAACACTGAGGATTCACTGTAAATAGTCACTGGAAAATATTGCCAAGAAAAATAGGTTAGGGACTACAAAAATCCTAATTTTATTCCAAAATAGCCCTTAAATGCAAACTAGAGCTTTTGAACAAATGAAGCATCACATTTAATGCTCGTACAAAGATTCACAAAAGGAGAAGGAGATTCACAGTGAAGTCATGACAATTTGATAATCTCATGTCGAATATACGAATGTTTGGAATGTTCGCAAATAAGGTCAGAAGTTTTGCATATATAAAAGATACTTGTGAATCATCCAACAAATGTCAGGAGAATGTTCGCAAATGTGTGAGGACATTGACTTCTAAATTATATTTGTTTTGCATTAATGGGAGTGTCACATATAACATATGCGAATGTAAGACTTTTACTAATGTCTAACTTTTGTTGATGCACATCCAGAACTTATGTGATTTTAATTAAAGGAGGTTCACAAGGTTTTTGCACGAAGGTCGTGAGGTCCACAAAGGTATGACATGAAGTGGCCGAGCTCGAATTAGAAAACATGCAAAGGTAAGGACATTCACAACACATATTTGTGAATGTTTAGACATATTTTCAGATGTACATGAGAAGTAATTTGTTAAAAGAGGTTTGTAGGGTATTTATGCAAAGGTAATGGGGTCCACAAATATGGGATATGAACCTACGAAACTCAAATAAAAAATATGCGAACATTGGGGACATTCACAAAGATTATTTGTGAATGTTGTACTATATTTGCTGATGTAAGTGATGAGTTGTCACTTAAAGAAGGTTTACATAATGTCTATGCGAATGTTAGGACATCCATAAATGTATGAGGTGAACCTGTGGAGCTAGAACTTTTCAATTAGAGAATTTTCATATAGGGGTTGCGAACCTGAGAAGATGCACATGTTTGATATGCAAATCTTCATTGTTGAAACAAAAGCTAGCCAAGTTTGCAAATTTATTAATGCAAATTTTTTCAGGTCCATGAAATGTTCACGTGATTCTCCTTTTTATTAATAAATAATGACCGTACTATCCTTATAAAATTATGCATTTTTGAAAAAGTCTCATAATTTGCTGAAATCCTCCCATGTCCAAAATTTCAACTCTCATCTCTTTTAAGACAATTTTAGCATTCTACAAATATAGTATGATGCTTGCAAATTGTTGTTGTGAATGTCCTCAAAATGTGTGAATTTTTTTACTTAAAAAAAATTGCATAAGGGGCACACATAGGAAGACGTTCACAAATGTGTGGGGACATTTGCAAATATTGGAGTATTTAGTAGGAGGTTCGCCAATTTTGAGAAGATTCACAAACATGATTTTTGAAGGTTGTACTATATTTGTGAACCTTCTTTAACTAAATACTTCAACATTTGCGAATATTTTGACCTTTGCATGCAAATGTCCTCAAACATTATGAATTTCCTCGTGGCTGTGCCCCTTATTTAATTTTAGTAAAAGAAGGTTAGCACATTTTAGGGACATTCATAAACATGATTTGTGAAGATTGTACTATATTTGTGAACCTTCGTTAACTAAAAACTCCCATATTTGTAAATGGTTTGACCTTCACTTGTGAATGTCCTTAGACATTTGTGAATGTTGTTTTGCCTTTCTTAATTTGTTAGTGTATGCAATCTGTTTGTAATATGTTTGTAACCAATTTTAATGATTAAATTACCATATATGTGTGTAAAGCATGTTTGTAACATAACTAGTTTGAATATTGTAATTCAATGATTATAAATGCAATATGCATATGTGTGAAGCATGCTTTAAAACAATCAATTTGAATATTGCAATTCAATGATTAAATTGTCATGTGTGTGTATGTGTGAAGCACGTTTGTAAGATAATTAGTTTGAATATTATAATTCAATGACTAAATTATGATATGTGTGTGTGAAGCATACTTGTAAGATAACCAATTTGAGTATTGTTATTCAATGATTAAATTATCATGTGTTTGTGAATCATGTTTGTAAGATAATTAATTTAAATATTATAATTTAATAATTAAATTATGAGATTTGTGTGTGTGAAGCATGCATATAAGATAACCAGTTTGAATATTGCAATTTAATGGTTAAATTATGATGTGTGTGAAGCAAGTGTGTAAAATATGACCCTTGACTCTTCCATCACTCCCGTCTTCTTATTCCTCTAAGTCTTTGTCTAAGTTTTCTCCCTTGCATGATCTACTTCACAAAGCAATACTTGAAAACCTAAGAGTTGGGTCAAGTCTGAGGGCCCTTTTAATGGACATGTGCTCCCATATCTAAACTTGCAATTATCAATACATAAATTAATATACAAATTAGTACATAAAAAAAACAAAATTATGTTTTTATATGAATCAAATCAAATCAAATAATCAATATTTACACCTCTAACAAAACTATCATGTCAGCAAAGTTTTTTCGTTCACGCTTGACTTGTCTCAAACTTGCATACATGAATGCAAATGAAGCTGCTCTCCATGCCTATTAATCGACATAATCTAAATCTTTCACTAGTTGCACATAAGATGCATGGATCAACTTCTCACTAGTGTCGATAAATATATAGGTGCCAAAGAAGTAGAGTAAGAATTCCCCTAACACTTTTTCTACCTTAGGACTGACCTTCCCTCTCACCCATGGTATCTTCTCTTCCAGTCTTCTCACCTTGCTGTTGTCATATATCGTATTTAACAATGATAACTTTAACCTTTCACCTTTAAATGCATCATTGATTGCTCACAATAAAACTTCGCATTGGTACTTGACATTTTTAAATTGGTATACATTCACTAGATCCCTGTGGTACTTTAATCCTATGATGCATACCACATCTTTCAAGGTGATGGTCATTTCAAAATTGAAATGTGTTTGTTATAAAAAACTGTACCATAGAATCTATGAGACTATGACCTATGTTTCATGATGTAACCTCTAAGAATCATTGAAAATACATTTGATTCAGTCAATCATTCACATTCCTTGATAGTGTTAAGAACCACTCATATGTTTAGAACTAATAAAACTAATGCATATAACTTTTTAGATCCTTCACATTTTGTGGATGCGGATCCTGCAATCACAATAAAATTTGCATGGAATCAATCATATATCACAAATTAATTACTGAATATAGCACTCAAATAATTGAAAATAGTAATAAGAATTTGAATGGAATCAACAACATATCACACATCAATAATTAAATAAAATATTTAAATTAAATTTCAATATAACCCTTTACAGTGCAAAGTTTTGTGGGTTGATTGAACCACGTATAAATATACATATAAAAAGTTATTATATTTTTATAAATAATATAATATAGGACACTGACCATGAATGAAACTTCATTATGTAGGTAATGTAGTGCCCCTATGGAAAAGATGTAGATAATGACGAGGATGTGGTTATCCATGACATGATGCTCACAAAGAATGACACTTAGTTACACAACATGAATGAAGTTGAACATCAAATGACTAGTCAAGTGGTTCAACAATTTAGATATGCTCAATCACAAGCCTGTCACCCTCACTATATTAGCAGAAGTGTCTCATATTGTTTGAAGGATCGATCAAACGATTACTTTCCTATTTTTCACCGAACTTGAAAATTGTTGTTGTGGCAATGATGACATTGTATACTCTTCCATGGTATGTATCTGCCAAGAAAACATAGATGCTCACAACCAATAGTTGTCAAGCAGTTACAACACCAAGAGAGGCAGTGAGATGGTAATGCACTTGTGCATATACACTTTGATTTTCTCATATACTTTGATATTCATAATTTGATTATACTTTGATTACAAAACAACTTTATTTACAAATTTACTTTCATATATTATAAATTCATTACTTCGTATATATATATATATATATATACTACAATTACAAATGCAAGGAGGGCCAAGAAATTAGGGCTAAGAGTTTAAAGCTTACAAGAACTTTAAGTGAAGTGAATGCAGTGGCTGAATTAGCTCTTGCAATGGCTAAAATCCGTAGGTTGTAAGATTTGCTTAAAGCAAAAGAGATCCTTCTAAAAGCTTAAGAAGAGCTTTTATAAACACAAACAGAGATGTTCTCTAACAAGGATAAAGAGCTTGAAAAGCTAAGAGCATAAGGACAGGGTATGCAACATCTACAAGAATCGCAAGCCCTAGATTTCTTGCAGTTATGATCAGATTCACAAACATTTATCTTTTGTATAGTGTTAGAAAAAATAAGTCTATTCTGGCACTAAAATAGTGCCAAAAAATGCATGTACTATTTTAGCACTAAAAAAAATGCCTTTTTAGCTCAAAAATAGCAAAAAAAATGTATTTTTGATGCTAATTTAGTGCTAGAAAAACTATCATTTCTGGCACTAAAATTGTGCTAGAAAAGTATTTGAATTTTTTATTGATAAAAAAGAATTTTTTATTAATTTTTAGCACCCAAAAACATTTTTTTGGTAATTTTTTAGCACCAGAAAAGGATTTTTTAATAAAATTTTTTATTAATTTATTTTTTTCTCATACCTTGCTCATACATATATTTAATAATAAACCAAATTAGACATTTATTCATTCTAAAATGAACCTGCTTATACACACATTCATTTAATAAATTATGAACCAATTTATATATTCATTCATTTTATTCATTTGAAATGAATATGTTCATTCATTCGAAACAAACATTTTCATTCATTTCATTCATTCTAAAATGAACATGCTCATACATTCGTTCATTCATTTACAAATGAACCAGTTCATATATTCATTTGTTTCATTTATTTGAAATGAACATGCTCATTCATTTGTAAATGAACCTACTCATATATACATTCATTTTTTGCATAATCAACTCTTACAATAATGCATTCAATCAAAATAAACTTGATCATTCATTTCTTTCATTTATTTAACTTTGTAGAGTTCATACATTCATTTTAAATCATATTTCTCATTCATTTTATTCATTCTAACCATACTTTTAATTCATTCAATAATGAACCTTCATAACTACAATATTTACATTTAAAAACCTACAAGAAACACAACATTTAAAGCATACATACATACACACAACTATATATATTTCTTCCTTCAACCCTTCATAATTCCAACCTCCAAAACTCTAACATTAACATTTGAAGCCCTATAAGAAATACAATATTCAAAGCATCAAAACACATACATCTATATATATTTCTTCCTTCAACCCTCCATGACTCCAGCCTTCATAACTCCAATATTCGCATTAGAAACCTTGCAAGAAACACAAAATTTAACATATTTATACAAACACAACTATATATATTTCTTCTTTTAACCCTACATAACTCTCACATTCACATTTTAAGCATAGCAAGAAACACAATATTTAAAGCATATATGTACACACAATTATCTATATTTCTTCCTTCATCCTTTCATAACTCTAACATTCACATTTGAACCTCTATAACTCTAAGATTCACATTTGAAATACTGCAAAAAATATAATATTGTTAGAAAAGTTTTAAAATATAAAATCTTGGTGATTTTATTTACTACCAAAAAGTGCTTTGAAAAAATTTAGTCCCATATCTAAATAAAAAAGTTTTTCAAGTGGTTTAAATAGAGAGTTTATTATCTATTCTTTACTTTGGTAAGCCTTGAGTCTTTAGACAGATTGCGGACGTTGTTGCGCATCATGCAGCAACGGACACACCGTTCACGCACACACACGCGCACGTATGTGCACAAGGACGCTTGAGGCACAATGTGGCATTTTGATGACACTTTGCACTTCACACGTTCACAGTGGTGCGAGGTGCAAATGTCCGTTTTGTCTTTTCGGTTTTGAGATATCTGGCCGTTTGAAAGGTTTTAATAGCATTTATATTGAGTTTATGGCGCTTTGTGGCTGTTGGACGGTTTTGAAGGCCTTTGATTGACAGTCAAAGGTGGGTGACCATTCAAGGACCTTTTTCATCCTATTTTCAAACCGTCAGGATTATGGCCATTAATCTCATTTATCTCAAAACGTTTTAGGCCTTTCTAACAAGTCTATAAATCTCTTCTTTTTCCGTCTTTTGGATCATTATAATTTCTGACTCTCCAGCTTTCTCCTTTCTTTCTTCCCGGTTTGGCTTGCAGAGTTCATGTGTGGGAGATGTCATCTGTTCTTGTGAAGCAGTGACTCTCTTGAGGTTCAAGCCTATTTGTATCGTGGAAACTCAATCGTAACAAAACCCTTTTCGTATCTTCGAAATTCTCGGAGTGAGGCGATTGAAGTTCTAAAGATAGCGATCTTAAGAACGTGCCTCTAGGCTTGAGATCTCTCTTCTTAAATCATTTTTATCACAAGGTTGGAATAACAATTTTAGAACTCCAGTATGGCCTCTGGTTCAACATCCAATTCCATCAATCTGCTTAGCCGTGACCTTGAAAAACTAGATTGATTTGATGGATCAAACTTCAAGCGGTGGCAATCAAAGGTCTCTTTCTTGTTGTCCGAGCTGCATATCGACTATGTCCTCAAAAAGGCCTGTCCCACTGTCGCTGCTGGAGAAGTTGAGATAGAAGAGCAGAAGAAAGAGTGAGAGAAGTGACATACTGACTACTACCGATGCAAAAGGCATATCCTGAACACTTTAGCCGATTCTCTCTTTGACTTATATTCTCCATTGGAGTTGACTAGAGAGTTGTGGAATACTCTCGAGATCAAGTACAATGCAGAAGATGCTGGTAACAAAAGGTATATCGTAGATCAATATGTTAATTTTTCTATTGTTGATGATAAGCCTATACTTACTCAAATTCATTAGATGCAAATTTTGGCCTATAAGATCAAAGGAGAAGGTATGTATCTTGATAATAACTTCTAAGTTGCTGTCATCATTGGGAAACTACCGGATTCCTGGAAAGAATATAGGAATCACCTAAAACATAAAAATGAGAAAATCACTTTAGATGATCTTCTTAAGGACATCTGAATTAAGGAGGAGACACGTCTTCGTGACAAAAAGAATTCGAGTCCTAAAGAGGGTTATCCTAAAGTGAATTTTGTTAGTAACAAGGGTGGCAAAATCATGAAAATCCCAAAAAATCAAAAAGAATTTTATGAAAGAGAAAAAACCAACTGATAAAAAGAAAATTAGTTGCTATGTTTGTGGCAAGTTTGGCCATTTTGCTAGAGAATGCAGAGAAAGGAAGAGGATTGATCCTAGGCCAAATGAGTCAGTGGAGAAGCTTGTTGCTGTAATCTCTGAAACCTTCATGGTGGCTGCAAATAAGGACTGGTACCTGGATACTGGAAGTACTGTTCATGTGGCTAACGACAGGAACTTGTTCAAGTCGTATGAAGTAGTGGGGGAGGGATGCAATCTCTTTATGGGAAACTCTTCCTCAACTAAAGTGCTGGGAAAAGAGAGTGTGGAAATTAAGTTCACCTCCGGGAAAGTCCTAACACTTGAGAATGTCCATTATGCTTTAGAAGTTCAGAAAAATTTAATCTCTGCAGATCTACTGTCACGAAATGGTTTTAATATTGTTATTGAGTCTGAGATTGTAACTGTGACCAAAGGAAAAATCTTTGTAGGAAAAAGGTTTGCCACTAATGGTCTGTTCAAGATGAGCATAAATGAAGCTACAACTTCTGTTTATATGGTTGACTCCTATTTTCTTTGGCATTCACGATTAGGACATATAAATTCTCGTTGCATTCATAATATGAATAACTTTGGTCTTCTTCCTTGTCATGTTAGAATAGAACATAATCATAAGTGTGAGACATGCATTCAAACAAAGCTAACTAGACTCCCGTTTCCCAGTGTAGAAAAGAATTATAAATTGCTTGAATTAGTGCATTCTGACGTGTGTACGATGGATAATGTTTTGAGTCATGGCGGCAATAGGTACTTTATTACTTTTATAGATGACTACTCGAAATTCTGTTATGTTTATTTGATGAAACATAAATCTGAAGCATTTTCTAAATTTCTTCTTTATCTAGCTGAAATACAAAATAGGTTTAAAACAAAGATTGTATATTTAAGAACAGATAGAGGAGGTGAATACTTAGGTGGAGAATTTGATATATTCTGTGGAGATAATGGTATTATCCATCAAACATTAGCGCCTAGAACTCCTGAACAGAATGGAGTAACAGAAAGGAAAAACAGAAAACTTGTAGAAATGATGAATGCTATGCTTCTTAATACAGGTTTGCATTCCAACTTATGGGGTGAGGCTATACTTTATGCTTGTTATATTCTTAACCGAGTTCCTTATTCCAAATCTGAAAAATCACCTTATGAATTGTGTTTTGGTAAGAAACCCAATCTTAGTTATTTTCATGTTTGGGGTTGTTTAGCATATGTTAAAATTCTAGAAAAAAAAAAGGTTGGACCTAAAGCATTCAAATGTGCATTTGTTGAACATAGTAAAGCATATAGATTTTTGGACATTGTTAATGATATTATTGTTGAATCCACAGATGCATCTTTCATAGAACACAAAAATGCATTTGATTCTCTTTTTAATGGCAGTTGTATTACAGTAGATGAACATCCTGTGAATGACATGATTGAATATTCTAATGACTGTGCTAATGAACCATAAACTGAAGTTAGACACAGTAAACACATTAGAAAACCAACTAATTTTGGTTTTGATTTTTATACATTTCTAATTGAAAATGATCCTGTGTCTTTTTAAGAGATGATGTCTTCTCAAGATGCTGCCTTTTAAAGAGAAGCTATTAATAATGAAATCGAATCAATTATGTCTAATAATGTTTGAAAATTAGTAGATTTACCTATTGGTTGCAAAACTATTGACTGCAAATGAATTTTTAAAAAGAAATTAAAAGCTGATGGTACAATTGATAAATTTAAAGCTCGTTTGGTTGCAAAAGGTTTTAAACAAAAAGAAGGTATTGATTATTTTGATACTTTTGCTCCTGTAACCAGAATATCTACTATTAGAATTCTGATTGCCATGGCTGCCATATATAAGCTTCAAATCCATCAAATTGACGTGAAAATGACCTTTTTGAATGAAGAACTAGATGAAGAGATATATATAGAGTAACTTGATGGTTTTGTAGTGCTAGGGCAAGAACAAAAAGTTTGCAAACTTGAGAAATCCTTATGTGGATTAAAGCAAGCCCCTAAGCAATGGCATGAAAAATTTGATAGTTCTCTGGTACATAATGGTTTTAAAATTCATGATGCTGACAAATGTGTCTACAGTAAAGTAGATTGTAACTCAATTGTCATTATTTGTTTATATGTTGATGATATGCTTATTTTGGGTTCCAATAGTGAATGCGTAAATCAAACAATTTTTTTTTTATCTTCAGTGTTTTGTATGAAAGATTTGGATGTGGCAGATGT
Source organism: Nuphar pumila (assembly GCF_984573655.1). Taxonomy (NCBI): domain Eukaryota; kingdom Viridiplantae; phylum Streptophyta; class Magnoliopsida; order Nymphaeales; family Nymphaeaceae; genus Nuphar; species Nuphar pumila. The sequence continues at coordinate 28,236,364 of NC_143262.1, read as the reverse complement.
TATTTTAGGAATCAAAATTATAAGAGATAATAATGGCATTGCATTATGTCAATCACATTATATTGAGAAAATTCTTACAAAGTATGGATATATTAATAGTTCATCAGCATGCACGCCATATAATCCAAATATGAAATTGACTCCTAATGTTGGTGCAAGTGTTCAACAATTAAAATATGTCAGTGTTGTAGGTAGTTTTATGTATGCAATGAATTGCGCAAGGTCTGATATTGCCTATGCAATGAGTAAAATGTGTAGATATACTAATAATCTTAGGCATCAACATTGGAATGCAGTGAACATGATTCTTAGATATCTTAAGCATACTGTAGACTACGAAATCCACTATACCGAGTTTCCTGCTATTATTGAAGGGTATAGTGATGCAAGTTGGAATACCGATTTTGAAGATTTCAAGTCTACGAGTGGTTGGGTTTTTACCCTTGGTGAAGGAGCAGTTGCATGAGGGTCTAAGAAATAGACCTGTATAACTCATTCTACAATGGAATCTGAGTTTATTGCTTTGGCATTTGCGTGTAGAGAAGCTGAATAGCTTAAGAATATGCTAGTGGATATTCCACTAGGTGAGAAACCTATACCTGCTATTTCAATGTTTTGTGATAGCCAATCAGCTATATGTAAAGCAGGTAATATGAAATACAATGGGAAGTCTAGACATATTAGTCTAAGACACAATTTTATAAGACAAATGATTGATGATAATATTATATCATTGAAATATGTGAAGTCATGTCAAAATTTGGCAGACCCATTTACGAAAGGCCTTTCGAGAGATGTCATCAGTAAAACATCGAGGAGAATGGGAATTAAGTCAATTAAGTCATCACCTAAGTATACCCAACCTAGAGCGCTGGAGATCCCACATGCCTAGGTTCAATGAGAAACGAATTGGTGAATGACAAATATTGAGCATATTTATGTAAGCCTATTACTGATGTGTGCTCATGAGCTGTAACTAATGTGAGGGTTGAGCTAATAGCTCTTAATGAGTTTGTAGGCCTTAAGGCTAGGGTGTGTGTTACAGTACACCTAGACAAACTCACCTATGTGAGTGTAGAAGTGTGAGCCATTTCTTATGAGAACTGACAATTCTCTAGAGCACTCATGAATCCAGAGAAGCACAAGACTCAAAATGTACCGACATGAAATCTACACAATTGAACTTTTTGGAAACCTATGTATGATTGAAAACTCGTTAACAATATAAGGAGCTAAGTTCAAGGTAAGTCCACTTAGCACCTTGGTTAATTTAGGTTTTCTTTTAATAAGTGGGGGTTCAAGTCTTGCAGACACTTTCACTTATGCATAAGTTTCTATGCAAGCCAAGTACATTTTAAAACTAGTGGGGGATTGTTAGAAAAGTTTTAAAATATAAAATCTTGGTAATTTTGTTTACTACCAAAAAGTGCTTTGAAAAAGTTTAGTCCCATATCTAAGAGAGAAAAGTTTTTCAAGTGGTTTAAATAGAGAGTTTGTTATCTATTCTTTACTTTGGTAAGCCTTTAGTCTTTAAGTGGATTGCGGACGTTGTTGCGCATCGTGCAACAACAAATGCACCGTTCACGTGCACACGCACACGCGTGTGTGCGCAAGGGCGCTTGAGGCGCAATGTGGCATTTTGATGGCGCACTTCGCACTTCGCACGCTCGCAGCGATGCGAAGTGCAATTGTCTGTTTTGTCTTTTCGGTTTTGAGATATCTAGTTGTTTGAAAGGTTTTAATAGCATTTATATTGAGTTTATGGCGCTTTGTGGCTGTTGTACAATTTTGAAGGCCTTTGATTGACAGTCAAAGGTGGGTGATCGTTCAAGGACCTTTTTTGTCCTATTTTCAAACCGTCAGGATTATGGCCATTAATCTCATTTATCTCAAAACGTTTTAGGCCTTTCTAACAAGTCTATAAATCTCTTCTTTTTCCGTCTTTTGGATCATCAGAATTTCTGACTCTCCAGTTTTCTCCTTTCTTTCTTCCCGGTTTGGCTTGCAGAGTTCATGTGTGGGAGAGGTCATCTGTTCTTGCGAAGCTGTGACTCTCTTGAGGTTCAAACCTAGTTGTATCCTAGAAACTTAGTCGTAACAAAACCCTTTTCGCATCTTCGAAATTCTCGGAGTGGGGCAATTGAAGTTCTAAAGATAGCGATCTTAAGAACGTGCCTCTAGGTTTGAGATCTCTCTTCTTAAATCCTTTTTATCACAAGGTTGGAATAACAAATATTTAATCATACATTCATACATATACACATAACTCCAACATTCATACGCATACATAACTCCAACCCTCCATAACTTCATCTTACACATATTCAACCCGCTATGAAAAAATTTATGCACAAAGAAGAAATACTATGAAAGTTCATGTATATATTCAAACCAACATAAAAAAATGCATACATATAAACAATTTCAGATAACAAAAAAAGCAAGTTCGTGAATTACATGGAGGGAAGACAATCTCATAACTAGTGGTGCATCACACTTGTATATGAGGCATGCAAATAAATATAGATGAAATAATTATATATACATACATACATACACACATATATATATATAACCAAATACAAATTCATGTATATGATTATAATCTTTAGTTATATCAACTTACCTAGAGAGCTTGTAAGAAATTTGATTGATTGTTACCCACCATTCTTAACAATAGCTCTTTCAACCCTATAACCTCATATTTCAAACCTGTGAGTCACACTTGCATTGCATCTATCTTGTCGTGATACAAAATATTTTGATGCAAGAGTTTTGCTCGACTTGGACCTGCACTGAATACATCGTTATTGGACACCCCATGCTAAACATCCGTAAATGTCCATATTTGTTTGGTCTCAAAACTTGAGAGGACATCCCCTCATAATAGGTTGTCTATAGATGCATCTGACATATAAGACAACTGAGTTATCTTGTCTGTGATCTCTGTCTGCAAGACAACATATTAATTCAATAAGAATTACATATTTTGTTTTCATATATAATTCTTCTATGAATAATAATGTACCCTAATAAAACAAATAAGTCTTACTATCGCTTGATTTGTTTTTGCAGTGATAACCCCATGTTTTTTGTTGGTACAAGTCATGCAAAATATCTATCCTTAAAAACGTTCTGCCCCATCATTACCAACCTACGAATAAATGAAATATGCTTAAAAAGTGTAAAGTTCTATACATGAATGACAACCATGCAAAATATGATACACATTCTCTTCTCGATATCATGCGAAACTCTTCATGCTCATAGTTTGCATAAATTTTTATTGAGAATGATTGGTTGTATTATTTGTACTTAGCATTTATGAAGACATAAGTGAGATATATATACTATTATAATTAGATATAATAAATGCATATAACATTAACATATAATTAGAAATATAATGTTAAAGAAATTTTATTATGAGCAAATTTATACTGAAGATGGTGATGTGATGGATCATGTTAAAGAAATTTGTGATCAGATTGATGAGTTTTATGTGAGATGCAATTCATTTTTTTGTTACATCTTCTTTCATTTGTGATATTGAAGTTGAAAATATTAATGTATGTGGACCTAGTGATGAGGCATTAGATAATTCATGTGATACCAATGAAATGAAAGCTTTTGGAGTTTCTAAATGATAGTTCACACATTCAATGCTCGAAAAATAGATTTGGATATATATAAGGAAGATGGTTTATTTCTGACATTATATAGCCTTGATATTTTGCATTGGTGGCAAAAAAAATCTCAAAAGTATCCAATTTTGTCTATTGTGGCTTGAGATGTTTTAGCAATTCTTGCTGCAGCATAGGAGACATTCCGCATAGGTGGTGTACTTGATAAGAAAATGAATTTCATTAGATCAGGAATTTGTGCAAGCTTTAATATGTGGACAAGATTGGCTAAAAGATAGTAAGACAATTTTTTTAAATTACTTGATTTGTTTAATATGCTATCTAATTTTTAAGTGTCATTTAATACATGTGAATCATTTTCAAAATAACATGGTTCAACTATACCAAGTTCTACCCATTGACAATGAGTAAATGTATCATGAGTTTTTATTTAATTTTAGGGTTTTTGGCAAAATGATTCATGCCTTTTCAGAGATTTGCAAAACAATATCTGCCTTATACGATTTTGCAAATCAGTTCCTACCTTTTTGTTTACAATTGTAAACTGGTGCTTCATGTTAAACATTTGTTATATTGCCTAACAGTAACCGTCAAGGATAGACACATTGATAGTTCTGCCCTTGGACCATTTTGCAAAAAAAAAAACAGTCAATACTCCAACATGGATTAACAGATTGAGTGGTGGTGGTTCTTTGGGTGGTTGAGTGGGAGCTTTCTACCATAGTATGAGTGGGTCCATGGCATATGATATGTTACACTAGAAACAAAGGGCTTTCTAACTCATGTTAAAGGAACAATAAAAACAAATGTTAGACACTGTAGGGGGGGGGGGCAATGAATTCCCACCCACAGAGGCTACTCCCTCTCTTTCGTGGGCTGATATGGTGGCCCATCGCTATGTACAAATGTATAAATCAAGAGTCGATGTAACAGAGGGGGGGGGGGAGTTGGCATTAGGAGAAGAAGGGTAAGACCATTTTGCAAAAAAAACTTAATTTTAATATGTTCATTTGTCATTTTCCTCATTGAGTGTTTTGATTTTTAACTTATTTCTACAGTTATAAAGACAATGTGCAGAATATTAACCAATATTATTGGAATTAATCTAATAAGGTATCCTTTTCTCAGATCTATATGTTTTTTGGTTGAATAGCTATGATTAATATTTATTTTTTATTTGTTTTTAAATATACAACAATATTTTTTACTGAAAAATCTTGAAGCATCTATTAAGGAGCACATTTGGACTTATAAACAGAGAATTCCATTTTCATCTTTTTTATTGTTGTTAATTACTTTGTTATGCTGATGCAAATCATTGAACAATTTGACTTTTTAGATTTTTTTATGTTTTGTCTGAGTAATTACAATGACAATTTCTTTAATTTTTTGACAATTACTTGTTTTCTATTATACCACTCTTAAAAATATATACTTGTTTCCTATAATGCTACTCTAAAAAAATACTTGTTTTTTATTTTGTGGGCACCTTATTGTTTGGCATTAATCAAATTGAACAATCATATTATGTATGTATTTTATGTGAAAAAAAACAATATTGATCCAAAATGAAAACCAATCTATTTGATTTACTAAATTTAAAACATGTTCTAAAGGGTCACACTATTTCATAAAGTTATTCATGGGTGAGGTAAGATCGGGTTATGTCAGGTGAAGTCAATCAAGTCAGGTCGGGTAAGATCAAGCTTGATTTTTTTTTTCACTCGAACCCTATCATATAGAATTTTTTTGTGGGTAACTGTTGCATCCTGAATTTTACGTATGCAATTTGGGATCCCAGGATCTATGGGTTATGTGTCACATGCACAAGCTAGCCGCAAGCTATAGGTGAGAATTGACAGTCTTGATCTTCATGATCCAAAATCCGAGAAGATTGGGTTTAAACAAGCTAACCCATAAAACCAAAACACTCTCTAGTTGTTACAATAAGAGTCCTACTTGACAACAAGAACTAAACTAGAATAAGAAGTTTAGAGTCCTATCATAAATGGACTCATCATATGCTTAATTTTCTAAAATAATAAAAAATAATTAAGCAAGCATAATTTGAACACTACACATTCTCTCATTTTTTAAATGATGGGGATGCTTTTAGAGAGGGGGAGCCCCCCTGTCTTGTTCTCCTTTGTTATTGTATTGACATGTGTCATGTGCTGTAGATGCCACCTCAATTCCAAAAATTTTATAGAAAGTTGACACTTGTCTTGAGTATGACTCAGTCTTGATCTGCCACTTAAGCTAACATATCAGCATGTGTAACTCCCATGATGACTGGGTTGTCCACACCAACGCTGAATTTGAGGCATCATCTAGATGTAGATTTAGATATTTTCTTGTGTCCAGAGCTCTAATTGGATTTTTGGTTAGGGATACTATTGGACCTTGATTTATCTAGTTTGGACTCACTTCTTTAAAATTAAATTAATCAAATACTAACATCCAAACCTAAAGACCCGCTATACCTACTCCATTGGAGCAAGAAATCGAAACATACAATCTCACTAAAATCGAAAGAACAAGAAAGTAAATTGGGGACAATTCTGGACCGTAATAGTGACATAAGTTAACCCCGGACCCATGGATTGAATAATGCAAATATGAGATTTATGAAAAAAATATGGTTGGGTTTGGGTTTTTATATGATTGACCCCACTATGACACAAACCCTAACCCCTCCCTGACCTGATCCGTTGACAGTCCTACCAGCATGGGAAGCGCAGAGAGGCTCTATCTACTTATGGACTTGTTCCGATACTTGATCCAAACCTGAACCTGTATTTCTTGGTATGGGCATAAAAAGAGTGTGGATCGGGTCAGTAGTGCCTCTGACAGCTGTCAGGGGTCCCTCGGATGACGTTTATCCATCGTCATGGACGGCATCAAACCAGCACGGTTTGTGCTTATGTTTCAACCATTCATTGGTGCCATGCCAAGTATGAGTGGCTCTGAAAATTTTTGTGGAGCCCATCTGAAACAATGCAATCCAGATGATGGAGGTAGAAAGCCATTCATCCATGAGATGAACCGCATCCAATCACCTCATACCATATTGTTTTGCTGTCAAAACCTTTCATTTTAGATGCTTTAAATGCCATTAATCTAGGGCGTGGACAGCTCTGAAAATTTTTGTAGGACCCATCTACAAAATAAGCAATCCAGGCATGCGGTTCATCTTTTGAATGAACGGCATCAGGATGACCTATTACAATACCATCAGGGTTACCCGGAGTCCCTGATCTGCTCTCAAATACAGATATATTTAATCGTTATTGTTAAGTTAAATACAGAGTAATGGGTCCTTGCTAAACCCATTTGGTGTTAAACCGTGTGCTAAATGGGTTTTTTATTTTAGTTTTAAATTCTGACCATACATGTGATCTATGTACTTGATTTTATAGAGATCAGCTCTTGATGCTTTTGATTCCAATACATGTGTGGGTTTTTATAAAAGTTAGAAAAACCAACAGTCCAAAATCTTTATAAATTTCTGATGCTTCAAACATCATTTTTTTTCATCTAAAACGCATGATCCAGGTGTGGATTCTTAGTAAATCAACCATGCCAACACATTTAAGGAGCCCGAACAGCATAAAAGCACCGGAGAAGCCCGAAAACCCATTTAGCACCAAATGGGTTTAGCACGGACCCATTTTCCACAAAATACATATTGTAAACATTCTTTAATTATATATGAGGGCGTCTCTTTTTAATCACTTGGTTTGAGCACAATTTTTCATAAAACATGGCTAGGATTGATCATGTTCTTAGCAGCAACCAACCAGTCTTCTCGAACTATTTTAACTGTCGTTCTCTGGCCTTTGACCACATGCCGAGTCTTGTCAAGTCCTCCCGAGTCTCCCGGTCAGTTGCACCAACCCGAGCCCATTAGACCTAGAGAAAACGAGTCCGAGACGATTCAAACTAAGTCATGCACACACTGGTGCTACACTGACTGGACCAAGTCCACAAATTGCATTTGGTGCATCAGTTCAAATCAAATAACCCCGGAATACAACTCGGTCAACCTTGAGTCGCCCTAGCAGCATCCAACTTTTCCAACATGACTCAATCGGACCTCACAAATGTGTTCAACATGGTCCAATTGTTATGAATCGCATCTCGAATAGTGTTTTTTTTTTTTACCAAAAGACAGCATTTTTTGAGTCATGAAGATCAAGTACATTGTATGCAATTGATTTTTTGAATTCCTTGAGAAGCCTGCTTACTCTTTTCAATTGACCGATCCAAAACTCAAATCCTACTAAACAAACCATGTACATGACATCTATAAAGTTTAAATCGACATTATAATTTATATATATAAGAGGAAAATCGGTTACTCCTAACATTACGTCATAAAGATGTTAGTCTAAAGCAGATTTGGTAAATCAAACCTCATAAACGTGTTTAGAATATTATGGCATATTAAGTTGATTAAATCTGCGTGACCAAGTAAATAAACTGCACTAAACATGTTTGTAGAGTAAAATATAACATTGGGCTAGCGTGAGTGTGTCATATGATCATATGGTATTATGGTTCAAAACCACAATGATTTGAGAGAGAGAGAGAGAGAGAGTCCGATTCCAAGTATTCATCATCCCGAGTCAGAGTCCAACTCTCATCCTGTTTTCTTAGAACGAAAGAAAATTAAAAAATACTAAGAATTTGTAGACATGCCATTGGGTGTTCGTGGACATGGAATCTGACATATGCGGATTATATTTTAATATTATTTTATTATTTTTTACATTTTTAAAGTTATATTTAAATAAAAATACATTTTTAACATTAGAATATAAAAATTAGTTTTTTTTATTAAAAAATAAAAAATTATGTGTTCTCGTGTCCTATTTTTCAAAAAACTGAACTTTCGAATCGAACCCGCGTCACGTGTCCTCGTGTCTACATGTCTTTGTGACATAGGTAAGAAATGAGAGAGAGAGAGAGAGACTTCAAGTGGAAGGAAACCTTTTCGTGCAGTGGTTGAAGAGGAAACAAGGTGGGCTTCTCAGAGTCTTCTGCTTCTATTTATATACCTTTCTGGACCCAATTAACGATTGATTCGGCGATTTCTGCTTGCGTATTTTCTGAGAAAAGAATTCTTTTTTTGTGATTCCGATCGATTTTGGTTCTTTAATCGCGTATTCTTTTCATTTGAAGGGGTTGGTTTTGAAGACCTCAAGGAAATAGGAAGAAGAAGAAGAATTGCAGGTCGCGATGTCGATGTTCGACCCCTTCAACAAGAGATTCGGGACCGCAAAATGGTAGTATTCCCTCCTTCCTTCCTTAATTTATCATCCTTTTTTGTTTTGTTTTTGTTAAACATATATGCTTCATTTATCACCACCGTAATCAGCATCACCGCCATCATTTTGTTTTGAAAGAGTAATCATCACCAGCCACCAATCACTGTGGTCCTCATATAACTATCAACATCTTAAGAGGATAACTGAATTGCCAACAAGGAAGAAAAGAGAATTGCATATTGGTGTCTCGGATGATTAGATGAATTGGTCCAGTTGTGATGCATACTCATTCAATTGCTGCAGAGCGTCGACCACCACCTTGAAATTCCAACTGAATGCATTTGTGGATGCAAGTTTTGTTGCATCTTGCTCGCGGTTTGGTCCACATGGAGCCGCGGATTCACCACCGTGTACTTCTGTGGTCGATTCGTGCATCCCTGGTGCAACAATTGAAGCTTGAGTGATGCAGAGATGGTGGTCTTTGGATATAGTGCCTGGGATATGATTTATACGATCTCTAGAGTTCTGTGTTGATACTTACAGTTGGTGGATGGATGCTCTTGTGCTCCATTTCAAGTCAGTAAATCAATCTTGTGGTAGAATAGGTTAGGCTGTTGAATTGCTTCTCTCTATCTTGGTCCTTTAGTTGTCATCTGGACAGTTCCATGAAGATCGATCTTTCTAATTTTTTTAGCTGGTTGATGGGATCAATCCTTTTAGATAAGAATTTCTTCACTTGGTTATACTGACTGATTAGCCATGCTTTTCTATGAGAAAATACTTTAATTACCATATAAGACATTTCTAGAATGCTTCTCTTTCCAATAAGTTAGTGTGCTAAGCTTCTCTCTTTCAGTAAAACACTCTTGAAGTTGACCATTCCCCGCATAAAGTTGCTGAGAAATAGAAAGGAAGTTCAGCTGAAGAAAATGCGGAAAGAAATTGCTAAGCTTCTCGAGACCGGGCAGGAGGCAACAGCACGCATACGGGTAAAAAAAATGCGCTCTTATTCTTTGTTGTGGCTGAGTCCAGCAGTTAGTTAGGTTCTCACCGTGGTTGTATTAGCACCTTTGCATTGTTCAGCATGTGATCATAATTTTATGGATCGTTCTTTCAGGTGGAGCATATAATTAGAGAGCAGAGGACTATGGATGCCAATGAAATTATTGAGCTATTTTCTGAGCTTATTGTTGTCCGCCTTCCAATTATTGAAGCTCAGAGGTAACTGTCTACTAACCCTTCCTGTCTGCAGTAATCTTCCTAGAGGGGGAAAAAGGGGGAAAAGGAAAAGAGTAGTCCCACGGATCTCAATAAACAGTTGTACTTTGTGGTGTATATTTTAACAGAGTTTCTTCATCCCATCACGTGCACAATGCAAATTGATCTTGTTATGATCTACTTGAACTTCGAATACATAACCAGAATTTGTGCTATAAGACTTTGAATATATGTCCACTTAACAATTTCTTGATGGTAGTTGCTGCATGCTGGAGACAAGTTCTCTTGCAAATGCATCCAAGTTTTTGAAGTCTCAACCCATCTTGGACTTTTATCTGGGGAGCAGCTGCTTTTGAGGCCATGTCGGCAATTTGACAAGGTGTTGAAAAACATCAATTGCATCAAATTCAATTCATCTCAATGTTGATCTGACTGTTTAAGCTAATTTATCCAAGGTTCCTCAGATGTATAGAGAAAGAAAGGGGCTTCTCTAGGCTTTATGCTGTAGCATTTCTTCAAAGCTTAATGAATGATGAACACAATCATCGCTTTTTGTGTTTGATGATCACCTATGCAACTACTTGATCATATTTTCTGAAAAGAACTTGGTTGATCCATGATTTCTTAGTCGTGAGGCAAAAATCTCCTGGAAGCTTAACTAATTTAGTCAAGTGTCAAGTTTTTCTTTTCCCTATAAGCCAAATTATGCAAATCACTGAGTTATCAAGTCATGGACATTTAAACATTGTGAGTTAGGCATTGATGTTGTTCAGAAGCTGCAACCAAACCCAATATTTGTGTCTCAAATGTGTAAATTATGTATTTTCTATTTATTCTTGATTATATTCTCTTGAAGGATCTGAAAATGAGGGCCACGTGCGTTGAAGGTTCGCAATGTGGAAAACTGTATGTCTTGGTGGAAAAGTCGAAGAAGCTTCAAGTCTTTGTTGCATTAGGAGTTGACGATGTTATTATTTGGCATCTTAGATTAGGTCAAGTAAGGAGTCTGTTTTATCTCTGTGTAATAAGGGATTAATCCCTAAGTTGCAGAATATGTTAAGTAATCTATGTCTCGGGTGTCAATTAGGTAAAATGTCAAGTTACTATTGTTTTTTTTTTCAGTAATAAAAGCGCTTCTTTTATGTTTGGATTTATTCATACAATGTATGGAGTTCTTCTCTTGTTCCTTTCTCATTGTAGTTTCTTCTTCTTTAGTAAAAAAGCTCAACAGACTGTTACTTTCCTCACATGTATTAGGAGCAGATGACATAGGTATAAGTAATAGGAAAGTGCAGGTGTGTATATATATCCTTCTATTAGCACAACCTTAGTTGCATAGAATCTCGTTGAATAGTTCAGACCAAGGTTGTAAGTATCATATCATTACCCGTATTGGTCGGGCCCAAAATAAGATGCGTATCGTAAAAAAATCATAAATTTTTAATAAAAAAAATCAAAATTTTTAAAAAAATCAGGAAAATTTAGCATTTTTTTTAAAGAAAATAACACTTAAAACAATGATGAATTGCATAAAATACAACCATCAAATCACATATGAAGCATTTATGTCTCCATGAGCTTCATAAGACATCATCAAACATCAACCATCTCACAAGAACAATGCAAAATATTAAATATCTTGCAATTACGAACATGCCACAATACTCATACTTTCATATTACATAAACAAAAACAAAATAACCAAGTTTATGAATACTTAACAATTAAATAATTAACAACCAAGTTTTTTAAAAATATACTTTCAATCATCATCATCATCGTCATTATATCCTTCTACGTTAATCCATTAAATGTCTTCTTCATTCAAAACGTCTACTTCTTCTTGAACTCATGCCTCCAATACATCAAAAATTTTCATACTAATGAAACCAAATTGCTCTTTGTGCCTCCTTGATGATAACTTTCTAGTTGCCTAAAAACTAAAAAGATGACATGAAAAAATTAAAATTAGTTGGGTTTTATATGATATAAAAAAAACTTTAAATAAACTTTATATATACCTTTGCCTCAACCGTAAGTTGTAGCGAACGTAGACGAGTTTATTAAGCCTTTTGTGCTCCAATCTATTTCTTCATTTTTTATGTATTTGCTCAAAGAAGCTCAAGTTTCTCTTGCATCCACTTGCACTGCACGTTTGGCTAGGAATGCAAATGACAAAAGCTCTTAAATTTAGAACATCACTTTCAAACCTGATCCACCACATGTCTAAAAAGAAAATGAAAAATCAATAAAACAATAACAATTACAATCATACAAAATATCATAACTAAATAACAATATGAAATTATAATTGAAATAAATAAAATAAATTACTTAGACGTATCGTGATACAGTTTTGCATTGTTGCAGGTCTCCCCATATCATACAATGTATTATCATAAATTTTCATTTGTTTATGATTTTGATCTTGATCATTATAATAAAGGTTCAACCTTTCGATGCAATCCAAAAGTCCCCTGTTGACTTCTCTGTCCATTTTAAACATAGGAGAGTATCTAAATGCATGATTTAAATAATATGTTGCATCATTAAGAGGTTGATGAAGTTGCATAGTCCACCTATGATCCATGATGTTCCATATAGGTGTGTATAATTTTTTCTTTTCATTCAAATTATCTCTAATGACCTATTTTGCCTTGTCCATGGCCTCATAGAGATAACCCATAGCTAGGTTGTTTTCACTATCAACCAATTGAAGTACTTTCACCAAAGGTATAGTTATTCTCTACAACTTCGCGCATGAATCTCAGAATTCACTTCTAAATACAATATCTACAATTTCTCTTGACTTTTCTTTTTGTGCATGGGGATATGCATTCCACTTATCTGATGAAAATATTTTTTTAATGCAGTTCTATTCTTTGATCTGTCAAAAAATTCGTAGCAAATCTAATAATTGCACTACCAATCAACTCAGCACCACTAGTGTACTTTCTCATTAGTCTCAAAATCCATGCATGATTGTAAATAGATTTAGTAGTTCCTTGGCAGCATTCAATTGTGTGCTTTATCTCATCCATGTTGCAGATGTCCTCAAGCATGAGGTATATGTAATGTGCAACACACGGGGTTCAAAAGAATGACCCATAATTTTCTGACAATTCTTTAGTTATTACCTTATAATTTGTTGCATTATAAGTAATGAATTAAACAATATTTTGAGGTTGCCTGATCAAATACCCTGAGCATTACATTTGTTGTCTTGGGCATATTAGACAAATCAATTACTTAAAAAAATAGTTCCTTTGGGGGCAATAAACATGAAAATTTATCAAGGTCTTTGACTTTTTGTTTGGCCACCCATCTGTCATGATGCTACACCCAGTTTCTCTACATGATTGCTTTATCTTATCACAATATACCTTAACTTCATTCACATTAGTATCTATTTTTTTTTTCTCAAAGCATGATATGAAGACATTTTATATTCATGTCTTATGTTGGTTATGGCATCTGCCATGACCTGAAAATTAAAAGAATTTGCCGCATTGAAAAGAATGAAGTCATTATAGAATCATCTTTTAACTGCGACATTCGCCTGCTCGACTAAATGTTGAGGAGTCATAGTAGTATAAATGTCGGGTTGCGCTCCAAGGACAGTCCTAAGAAGGAAAAACTTCTAATAGAGCCTCTAGCTCTATCTCTTATCGATGAACTCCCTTCTCCTCCTCTTTTTGTGCTTGCGGCACTACTACTACTAGCATCAACCACACATTTCTCTTTCGCTGCAGAACTTTCTACTTTTGATGCTATGCTAGGGATTGTAGGATAAAAAATAAGGAGCTCATATTTGTCTTTCTAGAGTTGCGCATACCTCATTTCTGCCTTACTCATCTCTTTTTCTTGTCTTTTTTTCTCTCAAACCAGTGAGTAATTGTTGGCATTGCTATTTTACAATATCTAGCAAATTCTTTGGCATGTAGGTTACAACATTAAGATGTGTCTCTGCTAAATGATGTTTTAACCTAGAGATACCACCCAAAAAAATAGCATGACATAATTGCACTCGATTTTAAATCGGTTTTCACTCATTATTTGAGTGCCTTATTTTCATGCTGAATCATTTGATTTCATCTTTCTCTAAAAAAACTTAATAAAAAGCAAAGAATATGAATTTTTTACCTTAATTTGGGCTATTTTTTTGAGTGAAAAAATGGTGAAAATGCACTCTTATTAGAGCAAATTGCAAAAGCTCTCTCCCTTGTGCATGGATCGACCCCCAAATCGCTCTCAAGACTTCTAGGGTGCATGGATAACCCTCTAATGGCCTCTACACAAATGAGAGAGTCGGCCCTCAAGAGATCTTTAAAACCCGAAAAAGAAAAAATTATGATTCGGTCTTTTTTAAAGTGCGTTGAACCTATATCGTACGATACACCATATATATCGTATGATGCAGTACAATACAAGGATGTATCATACGATACACAATTGTATCGTGATACAAGTGTGTGTCCTGTGTCGTATTGTTATTTTCTATAGTAATTATAACGTATTGTATTGTATCGTATGATATGATACGATACTTACAACATTGGTTCAGACGACAAGTTCTTTTCTTATTTGTTAGGGTTGGGTACTTGCTACTATATGCTATTCTTAGCCCTTAGCCAGTTATTGTTCTTTCTGGTGGTTCTATCAGTTGTTTTCTGCACATGATTTTGAGAGGTTATAGGACTGCTTGCATGAACTGATGTAAAGTTTAGCATAATTGGTTGGCGGATATATAGACTTGCACCTAAAATTTGGCTGTTAATTGTTACCATATACCCGTAGTTTAGGATGTAATACATGCTTGTGGAATTGGTTTGATTCATGTTTCATTCTATTTACTTATTTTAATGCACCATTGACCTCAGGTGCTGACATAGGAGAATGTGGATAGGATTCAAACTTGGTTAAGGGTTGATGGGGTTAATCCACATATATCTAGGATGATGTGAACATAGAAAATGATTATTGGTTGTGTGGACCTTCAACCCAATTTCAGTTCCTTGCCTGTGTAAATTCATCCACAACCTACCTAATTGTTTTTTAGAGGAAAACGCTGGGGGGATCCCCGGATTCTATTAATATGAGATAAAAATTACAACTGATCACCCAACGAGGGTAGCCAATCCAGTGGCTTGTTTTCCAATACAAACAATCACACTTGTGCAACATTAAGAGAATATAGCCCATGGCAAAAAATGGACTCTTACAAGAAACAATCAATCTGAAAATTAAGAGACAGGAACTTGGCTGACGACGAGTTTCCATGACCTTCTAGAGCGGCTGAAACTAGCTTGCACCATCTTTTGTTGTTGGAGACAACATGCACACGTGTTCCCACCAGAACCTCACTGAAAAATGTCAGCAGTCATCCTCTGTCATGAATTCGTTTTATACAACAATGAATAATAGCCTATCAAAGTTGTATGCTGCATAAGATACATAATCATACGCTCTCATCAAGAAGGATGCAAATGGGAACACAATCTGTTGCTGATCACTCATACATAAAGGCTCCACTACCAGACCACCAAGAGCAAATAATTTCACAGCTGGAAACATATCCGTAGGCCACACAAGAGAAAAGAAATATTCTGAACAAGAGGCCCAAACACTCTTAACAATCTTGTCGGTCCTAAGATGCTCACCTTCATGATAACATAAATTCCTAGTATGTCATACGTTCCAAAGAACCACATGAAAACAATGTCCCAATACCTCTTTAGCCATGACTGAGAAAACTGAATGGAGACCCAACAAGCTAGCTCTGAAATAATGTTGGTATAGGGGACTCTTTTCCTACCAAACTTGCCACAAATATACTTCCATACACTTTGGGAAACTCGACCAGCAATAAATAAACGAGTATGGCTTTCCTCTTCCTTGCAACACAACGGGCATCTATTAGGGAAAGCAATTCCAAAAGATTGAAGTCTATCCTCAGTCAATGATTTTTTATAACAAGCTAAATAAACCCCCCAGGACGCTCTTGGGGTGACCCCTTTCGCCCAAACATACTTATGCCAATATTGTGGGACCGCCTCTTTTCTCAAGGAATTACATATGTCCCTTCAGTAATGAATCAATGGTGCACGAATACAATGCCAACAAAGGACTACACAAGTGCACAACAAAACCATGGTCTCTAATGGACTAAATACAATCTCATAAAAGAGATAAGGAATATGAACTTTCACAATAACACAAAGGCGCAAAAGCCTATATAAAAAAGGATTTTTATAAACCTCACACAATATGCTTCTAAGAGCATACTTTACAAGAATACAGTGAGGCCTCATAACAGTCACATTTTGCATTAATTACAAAAAACAAAAAATAAGAAAACAAAATTACATGTCAGTCCCTAATGGACTGTACTAAATACAGATACTTAAAAAGAACAAAATACCCTTGACTGATATATATATATATATATAGTATTTTAACACTCCCCCTCAAACTGATGGTGAAATCACCGAAAGTTTGCTAAGAAGATACAAGAAGCTGGGTAAAGGAAGATCTTTGGCGAAGAAGTCCGCAATTTGAAACTCGGACTAAACATATGGAAAAGTAATCGTTCCCTTTAAATATTCTTCGTGAACATAGTGGCAATTCATCTCAATATGTTTCGTTCGCTCATGAAACGTGTGATTGTTGGCTAATAGCTATATATATGACGCTTTTGTTATCGCAACATAGTTTTGAAGGTTCTAACACATCAACACTCATATATGGAAGTAGTGCTCTCATCCACACGACCTTGGTGGTTGTTGTAGCCATCGCCCTATACTCAGCTTCCGTGGAAGATAAAGACACTTTCTGTTGCTTTTTGCATCACCAAGAGATGAGGGAATCACCTACAAACACAAAAAAACGTGTAGTTGAGGGACGATTATTGGGATCACCTCCCCATTCAGAATCAATATAAGCAATAAGATTTAAAGACGATGAAGATGATACGAATTACCATTTAAATATAGTTTTTTTGATGTATCGAACTATTCTTAATACTGCACTCATGTGAACTGATGTGGGCTCATGTTGAAATTGACTTGCAGTGTGTACAACATGCGCAATGTCTGGCCTGGTAATGGATAGATACATTAATGATCTAATAAGTTGTCTATAAGGAGTTGAATTATCTAATAACACCCCGTCTTCAGCTCTCATTTTTGCATTTATCACTTCAGGAGTATCGACATATTTTGTATTAGTGATTCCCGAGCACGCAACAATATCAGCTGCAAACTTGATTTAAGACAAAACGTATCCTCTTGGCGAGTAGGCTACTTCAATTCCTAAAAAATATCTCAAAAAACCAAGGTCAGTCATATTAAAAGATTTTTTAAGCATAATTTTAATTTCTTCAATTTTCTTCTGATCATTCCCAGTGATGATCATATCATCAACATATAAAAGGAGAATGATAAGTGAGGTACCTGTAGATCTTACAAAAAGGGCAATGTCAGTATAACAAGATCTAAATCCAAGATTCAACACAGTACCACTAAATCGATCATACCATGCTTTAGGGGCTTGTTTAAGTTCATATAAAGTTTTTTGAAGACCAAGAACCATGCCATTTTCAATAGTCAAACCAGGGGGAGGATCCATGTACATTTCCTCATTTAAATTTTTATTTAAGAATGCATTCTTAACATCTAACTGATATATAGGCTATTTTCTAATGGATGTTACTGCAACTAGAGCCCTAACTGTGGTCATACGAGCTACTGAGGCAAATGTTTTTTCATAATCTATTCCAAATTCCTGAGAGTATCCTTTTGCAACTAACCTTGCTTTATATCTTTCTAGGGACCCGTTACTTTTTGTTTTGATTTAAAAAACCCATCTACACCCTATTGTTTTCTTTCCTTTGGAGAGATGTTGAATTGCCAAAGTATGAGCCTTATATAAGGTATCTAATTCTATTTTCATGGCTTCAACCCATTCTTTTATGTTTTTAGCTTTGTTGTAGTTAGAGGGTTCATGATATGAATGAATGGCTAGAAGACAAGTCTTATAGTTAGGAGAAAAGGATTCATAAGAAACAAATCTATTCGGAGGCCTATGTATTTGTTCAGATCTTCTAACACTAGTTTCAACATTTGTTGATTGATTATATCTTTCACACGCACATGGATGCTCCCCATTATCTCGTTTAGAGTATTGTAGGAGACTACGAGATGGTTTTCTTTCTTC
Organism: Nuphar pumila; assembly: GCF_984573655.1. Taxonomy (NCBI): domain Eukaryota; kingdom Viridiplantae; phylum Streptophyta; class Magnoliopsida; order Nymphaeales; family Nymphaeaceae; genus Nuphar; species Nuphar pumila. Next base: position 28,218,018 of record NC_143262.1, on the reverse strand, counting down.
ACTTGAGTCATTAATAGAGTCAAAATTACCAATGTCATTATCAATAATTTCATTATTTGATTTAGGTAACTAATCAAATAAGAAAGCATACTCGGATTCTTCCTTAGGTTTGTCAAAAGCAAATCCATTTTCATTTTCAAGAAAAGTAACATTTCTAGAACCATAAAGCTTATCATTTGTTTGATCATAATATCGATAGCCTTTTTTATTTTTGGCATATTCAAGAAAGACACATTTTATAGCTTTAGGAGCGAGTTTGTTATATTTTTCAAAAAACACAAAACATTTACATCCAAACACCCTTAACCTTTTCAAGTCAGGAGGAATTTTAAAAAGTTTTTCAATAAGAGATTTGTTTTCCAATATTTGAGAATGCATTCTATTTATTAGATATACTGCGGTTAGAGCGGCTTCGACCTTATTTTTTTTGGAATTTCTTTTGAAATAAGTAAGGTCCTAGTAGTTTCAATAATGTGACGATGCTTTCTTTCAGAAATGCCATTTTGTTGAGAGGTCCTAGGACAAGATTTTTTGTATACAATTTTATGTGTTTTTAGATACAATTGAAATTCATTTGAAAGAAACTCTCCCCCCCTAAGTCGGAGCAGAATGCTTTAATATTTGTTTTAAATTGATTTTTAACAAGATTATGAAAGTTTTTGTTGCAGCGTGATGAATAGAGGAAGAGAGAGAGAGAAAGGAACGATAGAAAGGAGAAAAGAAAGTGCATTACATTAGGTCTAATCCTTCATTTAAATAAGGATTAGCCAAAATATCAAATGGGGTCCACATACTAAAGAGAAAATATAAAAGACATGAATCTAAAATAGAAAATTACATATAACCACCCAACGATAATAAATAATTCTCTTAACACTCCCCCTCAAGTTGGAGCATAGATATCAATCATGCTCGGCTTGGTGCAACACTTGTTGAATCCAAAGATTGCAAGAGACTTGGTGAAAACATCAGCAACCTGATTTGCAGATAACACATGATATGTAGAAATATACCCATTTTGTACCATGTCACGTATGTAGTGATAATCCACTTTAATGTGTTTTGTCCTCTCATGAAAAACATGATTATTAGCTATATAGGTAGCAGTTTTATTGTCACACACCATCGACATAGGAGATGGAACCTTCACTTGTAGGTCATGCAGTACAGATCGAACCCACATCATCTCGGTTGCGGTCTGAGCCATAGCTCGATATTCAGATTCAACACTTGATCTGGCTACCACTGTCTGCTTCTTACTCCTCCAAGAAATCAAGTTGCCTCCTACAAAAACACAAAACCCAGTAGTAGACTTTCTATCATCAATTGATCCTGCATAGTCAGCGTCTGAATAGGCAACATCAAGTGTAGAGCTCATGAAGAGAAGGCCTTTACCAGGTGATAACTTTAAATATCTGAGAATCATCATTGTTGCCTGCCAGTGCACTTTAGTAGGCTTGTCCATAAATTGACTTACTTTGTTCACTGCCAAGGAAATATCTGGTCTCGTAACTGTGACATATAATAATTTTCCCACTAGAGACCGAAAGCTCTTACTATCCACTAAGTCTGATTTCTCATCATGCAAGTGAACTTTAGCGTCCATAGGAATATGTGCTGGTTTGACTCCTAACATTCCTGTTTCTTTTAGTAAATCGAGCACATACTTTCACTGTGACAGAACTAACCCTTCTTTACTTCTTGCTGATTCTATACCCAAGAAGTATCTGAGAGGACCAAGATCTTTTGTAACAAAATGCTTTTGCAGGTGTGCCTTAGTATCAGAAATATCTTTCATACTACTCCCAGTGAGTATGATATCATCTACATACACCACCATAACTACAATGCCAGAACTAGCCGTTTTGATGAAAAGAGAATGATCTGAGGCTGACCTTTTGAAGCCAAATGCAGACATAACACCGTACAACTTTTGAAACCATGCACGTGGACTCTGCTTCAGGCCATATATGGCAACAGTCTCAGACAAATCCCCATATAAGGAGGCATTCTTTACATCAAGTTGAGATAGAGTCCACTCAAAATGCACTGCAATAGATTTAACAAGCCGTATAGTCCCAAGGCGTGCAACCGGAGAAAACGTCTCAAAGAAATTAACACCATATGTCTGTGTGTAGCCTTTTGCCACCAACCTGGCTTTGAACCTTTCAACGGAGCTATCAGACTTGTATTTAATAGTGTACACCCACTTACAACCAATGATATCTGCATCTGTAGAAGGATCAACCAAATCCCACGTGTGCTTGGAGAGTAATGCATTCATTTCCTCCTGCATGGCTTGCTTCCACTTGGTATCTAACAGGGCCTGTTGATGAGTTAGAGGAACATGTGTAGCTGATAATGCAGAAATAAATTGTCTCATATGATTACCTAGTCTCGCTTCTGTAACAAACTGAGAAATAGGATGCATGGTGCACTGCCTTCTTCCCTTTCGAAGGGCAATTGGTCTGTCATCATCAATACCAAGAAGCTCAAGAGTATCAGAATGACTTACCTCTGGAGAAGATGAAGGAGAAGGCTCTGAATCAGGAGTTAGTCTACGAGTATATACCAGAGGAGGATCATGGAATCGAGAAATTGGATCACCTTGATCAGAAGATGGCAGAGGAATAAACTCCTAAGGAAAAGGAAGAATAGGAAGAGGAAAGGTGACACCTTGGTCAACTTGTAATCTGGGAATAGTACTTGAAAAATAAGGAACAGACTCAAAGAATGATACATCCGCACTGATATACTTTCTACGGGATAGAGGATCATAGCACCGGTACCCCTTTTGATTTCTAGGATATCCAATGAACATACATTTTGTGGCTTGGACACCAAGTTTGTCACGGTCAGGACCAAGTTTTTGGACAAAGCACACACACCCAAAGACTTTGGAGGAGATGGAGAACAAAGGGGTATTAGGATATAAGATTTGTAATGGTATTTGTTCTCCCAACAAGGAAGTAGGCATACAATTGATTAAATAACAAGCAGTTAGAATTGCATCCCCCCAATATAAAGCAGGTGCATTGGATTGTATCATGATGGTATGAGCTACATTAAGGAGTTGCCTATGCTTTCGCTTAGCCACCTCATTTTGTTGGGAAGTATGGGCACAAGTAGTTTGAGATTTAATATCTCGATCACGATAAAATTGTAATAATCCCTTGGTTTTGAATTTGAGAGCATTATCAGTACGGACTATCTTGACATGAGAATCAAAGTGTGTTTATTTCAATTATCAATGACATAAGAATATTTGGAACTTCAGACCTCTCTTTTATTAAGAATACCCATGACAGTCTTGAGAAGTCATCGACTACGACAAGATAATATCGACACGTTAGCCTACTTATAATCCTACTAGGACCCCATACATCAGCATGAAGAAGCTCAAACAGACTCGAACTAGATGGACTTTGACTAGACGAAAAAGAGCTCCTGTGATGTTTGCCCAACTGACATGCTTCACACTGGATGAAAACAGACTGAGGAATTTGAGGAATGACTCGACGAAGCTTTGGCAAAGGAAGATGTTCAAGAAGAAGATGTCATTGTAGAGGACTGGAAGAAGAATCGACCACAGAGTAAACTGATCCCAATGGCTGGTGTAGGTAGTAGACGCCACCTTCCTCATAGCCTCCACCAATCCTCTTCCCCGTCAGCAAGTCCTAAAAAGAGCAACAAACTGGATCAAATATCACCCTACAATTCAGCATCTTAGCAAGATGACTCACAGATAATAAATTTTGAGGAAAAAAGGGAGCATGAAGCACATTAGCCAGATGTAGGGTAGGAGATAAAACATCTCCCTGACCTACTACAGGTGAGGGACTCCCATCGGCAATCTTGACATTACGATGTTTAGAAATAGAATACAACTTAGAAAAATTGTTGGATTGCCCACATAAGTGTCTAGAGGCTCATGAATCAATAATTCATCTACTACCTGGAGAAGATAAGCTACCACCTGCAGAACATGCAACATCTGCAACAGGAGAGGGGGTACTCGAGCTTGAGGGACAATGCGCCAGTAATTCATCATACTCTGGTGGAACCAGGTGTCGTCTCTGTTTCTGATTTTGCAACCCGAGCTTTAGGAACATTCGGCTTTGGAAAAGAACTAGGGGGGCGACCATTCTTGTCCCAACATCTGTCCTCTAAATGCTCTGGTTTTCAACAATAAGTGCATTAAAACTTTCCTCTGCCTCCTACCCCTCGTCCATGACCTCTTCCTCTTGTGTTTACAGGGATGCTACGACTGCGACCTGCAGTAACTGCGAGGGCAGAAGATTGTGATTCGGGTTGTGACTGAGGAAGAGCGATGGCCAATCTACTCAAACGATTATAAGCTTCAGCCAAAGTAGGAACATCTGAACCAGTTAGCATTTGAACCTTGACAACAGAATATTCAGAAGCCAGACCTGTAAGAAACCTCGCTACCATAGTCTGCTCTTGATGACTTCTCTGCTTGGTACAACACAACAGTTTGGGAGCATTAAGCCTCTCAAAAGCTGACTTTACTGATGCATAGTATTGTGCTAAAGTATGATCTCCTTGCTGTAATTGATAGATTTCTTGTTCAACTTGAAGAATTCGACTTACATTTGTTTTATGAGAATACGTGTCTCGAAGATTGTCCCACGTTTGCTTGGTTGTCGTATATCTGCAATATGAGGCTGCACACTATTTATAATCCAAGACATAACAATGTCATTATCCTCCTCCCATGTAGCATATTTTCTTGTTTTTTCTAATGGCTCGGATTCCAGCAAAACATGTTTTTTCCGATGTCCTGAAACTGACATCATAAAAGTGTGAGACCATCGTGCATAATTAGTGTCATCTAATTTGATTGATGACCCATATGAGAAGGGGTTTGCAAACGCTTTATATTCTCCAAGGCCTTCAAGTTTGAGTTCGTTATTCTGACTTTGTGAATCAACCATTATTTTAAATCTTTTGACAGATTTCAGGCCAGCAAACAACGCCACCTAACACCAGCTTAGCATCCTGACAGCAAAATATGTGTAACTTTCTCGTCGGATCTGAACCAATACTTGCTGGTTTATAGACAATTTTCAGCAGTGAACAAAATAGACATAAATAAACCAGTAATCAGATCAGACACTTCCACATAATTATCAATCTGCCAAAATAGAGAATCACGACGTGAAATAGCCCCCTCAAATCTCAACCATAGCCATCAAGACTGATTTTGTGACTGAATCGCTACCATCAGACCATTCTCCTCCACACATTATTTAAAAAAAAAAAATTATACTACCCTGCTGACCATATTTTTACACAGATCTGTGTGGATCTGATGCCCACAACTGCTTCACAGATCAATCAGACCCACGCCTCATTCAGATCAGCAATAAATTGAATCATGTCACCATAAAATCAGATCTGCGTCCAGATCTGATTCTGTTCTATACTTTTCAGATTTGCGTCAGGTTTCCCCCTTTTTTTTTCACGACAACACTCACAGCTATTGCACTCAGATCTGCAACTAGATCTGATCCACAACTTCAACCTAGATAACTTTCAGATCTGCGATGAACCAGATCTGATCCAGATTCACGGCAATGCAATATTCAGATCAGTTGTTAGATCTGAATCACGACCACAGCCTCAACAACTCTTAGATCTATGACAAGCCTGAATTGAATCAGGTCCACAGCGACAGGTCTCTTACCTTCCTTTTTTTTTCAAGAATAACATCTAAGGTTGGCGGCAGATTTGATGATCTCTAGACGCCACCCTTGATAATCTTCAGTTGCTCAGCAATGAACCGGCCTTGATACCATGTTGCAGCATGATGAATAGAGGAAAAGAGAGAGAGAGAGAAAGGAACGATAAAAAGGAGAAAAGAAAGTGCATTACATTAGGTCTAATCCTTCCTTTAAATAAGGATTAGCCAAAATATCAAATGGGGTCCACATACTAAAGAGAAAATATAAAAGACATGCATCTAAAATAGAAAATTACAGATAACCACCCAACGATAATAAATAATTCTCTTAACAGTTTTTAAAACACGAAAAAACTTCGGATTTGAGTTTGAGGAAGTATATCCAAGTATGTCTACTAAAATCATATATGAATGTAACATAATATGAATAACCACCTTTTGAGATAACGGGAGCGGGACCCCATACATCTGAATGCACTAATTCAAAATTTTCATTGGACACGGAAGTTCTAGATCCAAAAGGTGTCATTTGCATTTTTCCAAGTATACAATCTTCACATGCAAAATCTTATCTTTTAAAAAAAAAAATTAAATGGAAAATGAGATAATTTGGATATACTTGGATCCTAATCTTTTATGCCAAAGATCTAAATTAATGTCTTTAACATGATTACAAAAGGAGTTTTTAGGTAAACACAAGGAATCCACATAGTAAAGATCTCCTCGCCCAATCAGCTTCCCTGACTGAAGATCCTACACCCAACAAGTCTTAGATGAGAAGAATACTTTACATCCATAATAAAAAATTTGAGATACTGAAAAAGGATTTAAATCCAATTTTAGAATAACCCTCACTTTTGGGATAAAGAAATTTTTTGAGATATTGTTGAGGTTTCTTATACTTTTAACTTTTAAAGAAGTACCATCGGCGGTTGATACACATGAAAAATATGATTTAGTGCAATCGGATAATAGAGACTCATTATGAGTCATGTGAAAGAGGCACCCAAATCCAAAATCCAAGAAGACTTACCTGGAGGAGAAGAGGAGAAAATGGCGGTGCCGGATGTAGAAGGAGTGGCCTTAAGAATTTGTGAGATTGCCTCTGCTATTTGGGCAATGGTCAAATCATTGAAGTTGCTTCCTTTCTTTGATTCTTGAGGTTCTTCACTTAAGGCGGTCACTTTATTAAATTTAGGACAATCTGGTCTTATATGCCCCGATTCCTTACAGTGATGGCAAATGATTTTGCCTTTGTATCCTACTCCATTATGTCCTTCTCCATTGAATTTCCTCTTAAAGTGAGGTGGTTTATAAGTTTTTACAAAATTTCTGAGTCTTGCCATAGCAAGGACCTCATAATTAGAGTTGTGCATTCTAAGTCTTGTTTCCTCTTGGCAAATTTGAGCAAGAGCCTCACTTATAAAAGGAGTCGAGGTCCTATGAAGCACCGAAGACCTAACTTGCTCAAATTCAGGTCGGAGGCCATAAAGATAGAAAAAATGATTTTCTCTTTCTATTTGAGATCTTTTCGTTTCAATAGTCGAACCTTCCTATTTTGGTTCTAACATGGCTAGTTCATCCCAAATAGGAGATAAAATACCCTAAAAATCTCTTACGCTTTTATCCCCTTGTTTTGCATTACGTACCTTATCTTGAAGATAATATAGCCTAGCCATGTCTTTTTTGGATGAAGGTATTTTTTAGAAAAGTCCATGCATCACATTTTTTTTAAACTTGATAACGTTGGTGGTGATTTTGAACTCCATGATTTTCATAAACCATGAGAAAATTTGAACATTGCTCACTTCTCAATCCTCCAACTTGTTTTGATATTTTTGCAAAGCTTTCTCCTTTTCTTCTTCAGACAAAGCTTTGACTTGATCTCCTTCTCTCCTTGTCAATTTTAGTTGTGGTTCATTAGTGGTACCACTAATAAAACCCCATAGCTTCTTACCTTTGATGTGATTCTCCATTGCCGTCACTCACTAGTCACATCAAGTAGTTGTTTTCATTGAGCTCAGGAGATGACGGAGGCGGAGTCTCTTTCTCCCATAATGTATTTCAAGAATTTTGAGTAGAGGAGTTGGAAGAGCACCAAGAGTTGAAGAGCACCACCACAAGTAGAATAATCCCGAAATAACTTTTCACTTTTTCAAGAGCCAAGCTCATGAATACAATGCCAACAAAGGACTACACAAGTGCACAACAAAACCGTGGTCTCTAATGGACCAAACACCATCTCATAAAAGAGATAAGGAATATGAACTTTCACAATAACACAAAGGCACAAAAGCCTATATAAAAAAGGTTTTTTATGAACTTCACACAATATGCTTCTAAGATCATACTTTACAAGAGTGTAGTGAGGCTCTATTTATAGAGCCTCAATTGAAGTGAGGGAGCAAGAGTCACATTTGCATTAATTACAAAAAACAAAAAATAAAAAGACAAAATTACATGTCAGTCCCTAATGGACTGTACTAAATATAGATACTTAAAAAGACCAAAATACCCTTGACTGATATATGTATATCATTCAGGTATATACAGTATTTTAATACCTTCTAGATATTATCTCTACAGTGCAAATACCTTTCCACCATAACTGGTCTCTCCCTTGAGATGCAGAAAAAGAGTAAAACCGATGTCATATATCATCCAAGGATGGAAAATGAGCATAAAAACACAAACCAAAAACAGCAAGCTCATCCCTAACCGAACTACTCTTAAGATTTGACAAGCACAACTTATCTCTTCCAGAAATGAGAGAAACAAGTGAAGGTCCTTTCCAAGTATCAGTCCAAAAACATTTTAAATGTGTCTTTCTTCTTTCTTTTACATTTTTTACATATTTCTTTTATTATTTATGTATTTTTGTCTGAACATGATATTTTCTTACTTATTTTTGTTTTTTTTAAGCCCCGAGATTTATCACCAAACCTATAATATCGCGAGAAATAGCCTCGCTGAGATATAGCCAATACTGATATTTGTGACTATGATATATATATGTATGTATGTATGTATGTATCTGTGTGTGTGAAGAAGTAACTGGTCTGAGATGTTATTTTGATCTGTTTCTATATAAGTGAGTTGTTAGTGTGTCATATTTATATCAACAGACTAATAATCCAAGACTTAAAATTTGCAAAGAAATTGATTTTACTATTTGAAGTCAAGTTACTGTTATGCATACGTGGAGTTGGAAAAGAATCCCACTGTGTGAACCTAAACTCTGTTCTACATTGCAAATATCAATGCAGTGAGACATAATACTAGGATGTTGCTTAATAAATTCACAGAATTGCTGGTTGCCTTCACTGCTATTTGCTGTGCACTTGGTTTCAAAACTTAGGGCCTCTTTGACATTTCTTTGGTCAAGAACCATGATGTCTTCCACATTTAATTATGGAAACAGCTAATTTGGTTTAAAATACTTGTCATATTCTAAATGATTGATTTCGTTCCACATATCATAAACATGATTTCCAACTGCCATTGTGGAAAGTTCAAGAATATAAACCATCTCTGAGTCCCTTTCCCTTTCACTAGAAGAAGTTGGTTAAGCTGAAACTGCAAAGGCCTAATCCACAACTTCAACTAGATCATATGATATTTTATTAAAATTTTCCTATAGGATACCAAAACAAAAGAAGTCTGCAAGCATTGAAGCTTGTCCTACTTGAAAATCTCAACTTTGTTGCTTCTGACTTGGATTGTTTTTCACCCTCTCTGGACTGTTTGAATTTTTAAAACTATTTATGGTTATTGAGATTTTTGCTAGAGTCAGGATACTTTTCTCCCTTATAAGTCGTGTTCTACTGTAATGTGATGCTATTGTGTCTATGATTCTATGTTATAGTTCATTGATTTTTGCTGATTGGTGAATCTTCGTTGATCAGGTGCAAATAGAATTTCTTAAATTTGCAGGGATATCATAGAATAATCTTTCTTAAACATGCTTTTGTTCAAGCTTAGTTGATGAGGACTTGTGGCCTAGTACTCTAATTATTGAACATGAGCAGTCTTTAAGTTTCTTATAGTATGTCGCCAGTAATCTAGATGTATTAACTGTCAACTTTCTAGTGGTTTGGTATTTGTATCATCTATGGTTTGTGGCTATAGTTACTCATACCAATCAATTGTAAATTTATAATTTACAAAGATTTCAGCTTTTTATCCACAAATTAATGACTAGTTAGTTATGCCAGATAAATGGTCAATTTCATCCATAGCTTTGAAATATTCAATAGAATATATTCATTGTTTCCAATTTCTCTTTACTCCAAGTTGCTGCATTGGCATGATGAGAATGTAAATGAAGGTAATAATTTTTCAGGGAATGCCCTCTAGACTTAAAGGAGGCAATTTCTAGTCTCTGTTTTGCTGCCCCAAGATGCTCTGACTTACCAGAACTGCCGCAAGTTCAGATGCTATTTGCTGCAAAATATGGCAAGGAATTTGTCACTGCTGCAACGGAGCTCATGCCAGACTGTGGTGTCAACCGCCAGGTTATATTGCACAAAAATGTCTCTGTGGCACGTGAACAATTTTTCTTTGTCATTGCCTTATGTTCTTTAGCTGTATGTGTAATCTCCTTCAGATAATTGAATTGCTATCAGTCCGTGCACCTCCTGTCGAGGAAAAGTTAAAGCTGCTGAAGGAGATAGCAGAAGAGCATGAATTAGATTGGGACCCAACTGGTTCAGAAACTGAATTTTTAAAGCTTCATGAAGACTTGCTTGTAAGACTAGTCTACTTTAATTATGAGTTGCTACATCTGGATTTGCTTGCCTCTTTACCTCGTAACCTCGGTTTTCTTTGTTTTTCAGAATGGCCCAAGCCAGTTCACTGACGGGTCAAAATTGCCACTCCCGAAAGAGAAACATGATGAGTCCTTTTATTCTGGCTCCCTAGGGGATTCACATGAAAAGTTAGATTCAGAAACAGGCTTTGAGGTGTTAGATCTTCCAGAAGTCCCTCAAGGTTCACTTCATCCAAATTATGAGACTGGATCATCTCCAAAAGTACTTCCACCGTCTGCCCCCTCTCAAGATTCAGTCATCGATTCAGCTGTAGATGGTGTGGTTATCTCTAGCAAAATATCCCACCTTCATGGCAAAGACGTTTCAGGTGCACCTGCTTATGAGACTCCTCAGAGCTCAGTTAGTAGGAGAGGTGAGATGCCTCCGCCCACTAAATCTGATGACACTATCTCGTGCCCACCTTCTTATGCAGCAGGCAACAGCTCAGTCGATAGGATTAATATGATGCCCTTGAATCTTGATGATGCAAGTTTTGGCACACATTCTCATACAGCTCTTGACAGCAAGGTTGGCAGCAAAGAGGAGGTGCCTTCTCATTCTACTGAAGTGAAGATGGACTCACCCCCTTGTGTGGCATCTCACAGTTCATTGGATACAAGGGAGGAGACATCCCTGCATCCTGATGAAAAGGATTCAGTTCCAGCATCATATGCGGCAATAAACACTTCAAATACTAAGGAGGAAAAACAGTTCTTCCCTTTTGATCCACCACTGACTTCTTCTGGGTTGTCTCCAACTCAGCACACCTCTTCAATTTCGATATCCAAAACAGACTTTGCTGTTGATCTTCAGGATGTCTTGGCAGCTGCCCAGCAGGCTGCTGAAAGTGCTGAGCGTGCCGCTGCTGCTGCCCGTTCAGCTGCAACTCTAGCACAAATCAGAATCTCCGAGCTTTACATCAAAAGGGACAATGATCTCTCTGATAACGGGAGTAATTGTATTTCAAAGGAGAAAGAATTGCATTATACTCTGTCAGATGAATCCGAGAAACATGTTGACAGCAGAAATGAGCCTTCGAACTCTTCAGACCCTCGAACTGAGATGCAACCTCCGCTATCAAAACCATGGATGTATCCTTCTTATGACACTCCTACAATCGAGAGGGAATCATCTAGCCTTGATGTTCAAGATGTTGGATATCTGTCGTCTCATCAGCCTCTGCGATCAACCTCAATGGAAGATGATCCTTTCTCTTACCCAAATTTGTTTAGCTCTCGGGATTCATACAGCGGTCACGGTGGTTAATCAACAATGCATAAATACACATGATCCATGATTAATAGGTATTGCATGGTGGGTAACACAAATGTGATCAGTGATTAATAGGGATTTTGTGGCCTGTGGCATGTTCATTTATCTTGTTTGTTATTGAAAGTTATGTAACTTGTGTAGCATACATTGTTTGAATGAGGCACATAATTAGAGCATGTACGGAACGGATAAAGTTATGTTGGTTTATGTGTGAAGACTGCAATTAATATTCAATGATTGTTGTGTAATAAGAATGTCCTTCCATAAGATTATCCAGTTTGTTTGGTATGTCATTTTGGTGGCCTGATGGCAGTAAGCACTTTTGGTGTTCTATGGGGGTTCACATGCACTTTGCTTTGAGGCAATTCTGTTATTGTGTTGCAGCAATCTGATCTCCAACAGTCCATTTTGTAAATGGATGATGATGAGCTGTGCATCTAAATGACCAATGGACGTAATTTTTCACCTACAAACTCTTGATCAGGTAATTGTATTTAAACCAGTTTATTTGTTATATTCAATGACTCGATCGCAGCTGCAGATCTCACTTGATGGAGATGTGTATGAGATGTGCTTCTATTCAAGCGTGGAATGCAACATACTGGTAGGGGTGTAAATGGTTTGGATTCGGGTTGGATGTGGCCAACAACTAATCGGATGTTAGCTAAGTGGCTTTGAATTCAGATTCGGATTTGGATGGTGAAAAGCTCACACCATATCCAATTTTTTACATGCAATTGGATTCGGATATCCATCAAATCTGGATACTTGATGGATTCGGTAGCAAAAAATTAAAACCATATCCACATCTGAATATAATCAGATATCGATTTCACTTAAATGAATCCTATTTAATGGAGTCAAATTTGGTCGGATATCGGGTAAAATCTACGTACTGACATCTGCTTGATGAAAGTAGCAGTCTCTCGAGAACAAGTGTTGAAATCCGAAGCAGGTTATATGCCCCCCCCCCGAACACGCAGGTGCGTCTTTGGGGGTTCGAATGAGCGCCATGTATATAAGCACGTGGGGCTCTTATCCCCGTGTGTCGGCATCACTTAGCCTCGGAGTCTAGTGCGGTTGCAAAGACTTAAAGTACCCTTTCCTGCCATTCTCGCCATGAAACGATGGTTAAAAAAAAGGATAAAAATGTCCTCCATCCAGAAAAGGGAGGATGCCATGAAATGACTGTTCGAAAAAAGGACAAAAATGTCCTTCATCCAGAAAAGGGAGGATGATCTTAACTCTTCAAAGTCCAAGCGTTCCGTTTTCACCCTAAGCAGTAAATGATGCACCATCTACTGTAACAAGAGCTCTCTTTGACGATGCACCATTTGTCGTCGTCTGCTACTGTCGAAGCATCCTTTGCCATCGTCTGCGTAGTGGGAGCATCGTTGTCACCATTGGCTGCATCTACCTTCTGGGTGTTTCTCTTCCACTATCAGATTACCAAAACTCCTGTCATTTCGGTGAGTTTCGTGTAAGGTTTCGTTATATAAACAAATTGATTTATAAATCTGAATGTTAAATCTTACAACTGGTTGTACTATTCATGCTAAATAACACCTATTTTTATACTAAAACAAATAGATTTATACCTATCCACCTTCTGAGTGTCGAAAAACAGTTAGCACAATTTGTTCTTATGAAGGCCAAACATTATAACGATATGTACTTATAAAGGCTAAATTTCTACAATGATTTGTACGTTGGAATGCAACAATGATTTATACATTTAATGCAGTAGCGATTTGTACATTTGATGCAACAATGAATTATACGTTTGAAGCAGTAGCGATGTGTATTTATGATTTATGAAGTTACCACGATTTGTACTTAAGTTTGCTAAATCGTACAACAATGTTTACTTATTAAGCTCAAACGTTAAAACAAATGTATTTATGAAGGGTGTGATTTCTACAACGATTTGTAAGTTTGAAGCATGAACGATTTATACATTTAAATCAGTAGCGATTTGTACATTTGAAGCAACAACGATTTATACGTTTGATGCAGTAGCAATGTGTATTTATGAAGTTACCTCAATTTGTACTAAGTTTGCTAAATCTTACAACGATATTTACTTATGAAGCTAAATATTGCGACGATTTGTAATATTGGTGATTGTGTAACGAATGTGATAATTTATAATAATATATACTTGGGAAGGCGGTTGTAACATAGAATGATGCAGTTAAATTTATGTGTCTTGCATGTTAGCAATGACTAAAATTCGTAAGACAAAAAAAACTCCGTCGTTCGATGGGATGACTATTGAAAAAATTATTCGTCAGTCTGATATATATGAGCGTTATGAAACGTACCAAAATATATTGAAGATTGAGAATGATAAAGACAGGGACAAAGCGTTGGAATTGTATAATGCAGAGCCTGATCCATCAGATATTGAAGATGAAGAGCAAAGGAAGAAGGATGAGGAAGAACTAAAGATGATGAAGAAGAAGGATGACAAAGAGAAGGAAAAGCAAAGAAAGGAGGAGGAGAATGAAAAGCAAAGGAAGAAAAGGCAAATAAAGAAGGAGAAGGGGGAGAGGGAAAGACAAAGGAATAAGGAAGAGGAGAATGAAAAGAAAAGAAAGAAAAGGCAAATGAAAAAAAAGGAAGAGGAGGAGAGGGAAAGACAAAAGAAGAACAAGGAGGAGGAAGAAAAGGAAAGACAATTTAAGAAGAAGAAAGAGAATGAGGAGGAGGAGAAGAAAAGGCAAAGGAAGAATAAGGAGGAGGAAGAGAAGGAAAGGCAATTGAAGAAGAAGAAAAAGAAGAAGGAAAGGCAAATGATGAAGATAGAAGAAGAAAGGCAAAGGAAGAAACATCAGGATGAGGAGGAAGGAGAAGGAGGATGAGAAAGATAAGGAAAGGAAAATGAAGAAGCATGAGGAAGAGAAGGAAAGGAAAAGGAAAAAGCAGGAGAAGAGAATGAAAGGAAAAGGAAGGGAGAAGTAGAAAAGCAGAGGAGGGAGGCGGTGGAGCGAAGGAGCAACAAGAAAGGCAGAGGAGGAGAGAATGAATGTGGAACAAGAAAGGCAGAGGAGGGAAGAAAAGGAGCGAATGATGGATCAACAAGAAAGGCAAAGGATGGAGGGAGGAGATTAAGAGGAGAAAAGTGTGACCAAGGTACGTAAATCGCTTATATCTGTCACAATTTACTGTGATAGGTATTATTATGTATAGTGATTACTATGTATAACGATTAATGTGATAGCGATTACTATGTATAGTGATTACTGTGATAGCGATTACTATGTATAACAATTATTGTGACCTATGTATAGCGATTACCGTAATAACGATTAGTACGCATAGTGATTACGTAACAATTTACTGTGATAGGTATTATTATGTATAGTGATTACTGTGATAGTGATTACTATGTATAGCAATTACTGTGATAGCAATTACTATGTATAGCGATTATTGTGACCTATGTATAGCGATTACCGTAATAGCGATTAGTACGTATAGCGATTACTTTGATATCGATTATTGTGTATACGATTACAGTGATAGCGAATATACAATGATTATTATATATAGCGATTACTATGTACAACGATGTATAGAAGTACAAATAAGACTAATTGTGATTTGATACGAATAATATGCTATTTTGTGTTACAGGGAGGTCAGAAGAGAAGTATAACACTAGGTGAAAAACTCAGAGGGCGGTGTCAGTGGTTTGTAGTTCTGTCGTGGTATGGATAACTGAGTGAATATCAGAAGGATCGTTTATGAAATATACACTTCAGCAGCCTTCTGGACTAACATTATTTTGAAACGTGCTGAAACACCATGACCCACCTGGTCAATAAGTGGAATCATAAGACGAACACATTTCAGTTTGATGGTTTTGAGATCACCATGACCCTAGAAGATATGACACAAATTACGAGTCTTAAGTGCCATGAAAGTATTGTCCTAGCACGGGATTCAAACTATAACGCAAGGGACAAGTGCACGACCCTTCTAGGAATATTGATGGAGGACTAGGGTGAATGTATTTTTGGTGGAAGCAATTCCACATTGATGAAAGTTTCTTCTTTCCGTAATAAATGGGAAGGTCGGACTGCTACATGTGCATCTGAAAGAGCTGACCAAGTGTTGCGTGACTTTCTTCTTTATTTTTTTGGACTTACTTTATTTTCGGATTTGTCTTGTTTGAGGTTAAGTTACCTGTGGCTGCAGTTCTTGGAAGACTTAGATGAAGTCGACAACGATGCATGTGGTGCTGCTATGCTCGCACACTTATACAATCAACTTTACCGTGCAAGTAAGGGTACAAAAACCATCAGAGGGTTTTGGCCATTTGTCCAGGTATTTGTTTATTATATATTTGGTAGTTGTAGACTAAGATCGTTGAAGGTTATAGTCTTATTAATATATTGCTTTTGTAGACCTAAGCGTGGGAGCATATTGTTACCTTGCATCCTCAGTGTGGCCTTGCGATTTATGGTTTTCCTAAGATCGACCGATGGGCTATAATAAATGTCAAGGAGGATAATGCTAAGTTCATTTTAGATGGTCTGCAATTAAATGAGGTAAATGGTTTAAAATCGTTTACAATCACTTTAGAATTTATCATTCATTAGTATAAATCGTTGAAATGTTTAACATTCTTAAGTAATCATCGCTGCAGGATTTTGTCTTCATTAGTACAAATCGTTATTGCATTAGCATTTAACATTCATTAGTATAAATCATTCTAATGTTTAACATTCTTCAGTAATGATCGTTGCAGGATTTTGTATTCTTTAATACAAATCATTATCGTTTTAGCATTTAACTTTCATTAGTGTAAATCGTTGAAATGTTTAGCATTCTTAAGTAATCATCGTTGCAGGATTTTATCTTCGTTAGTACAAATCATAATCGCATTAGCATTTAGCATTCATTAGTATAAATCATTCTAATGTTTAACATTCTTAAGTAATGATCGTTGCAGGATTGTGTATTCTTTAGTACAAATCGTTATCACTTTAGCATTTAACTTTCATTAGTGTAAATCGTTGAAATGTTTAGCATTCTTAAGTAATCATCGGTGCAGGATTTTGTCTTTGTTAGTACAAATCATTATCGCATTAACATTTAGCATTCATTAGTATAAATCGTTTTAATGTTTAACATTCTTAAGTAATGATCGTTGCAGGATTTTGTATTCCTTAGTACAAATCGTTATCACTTTAGCATTTAACTTTCATTAGTGTAAATCATTGAAATGTTTAGCATTCTTAAGTAATCATTGCTGCATGATTTTGTCTTTGTTAATACAAATTGTTATCGCATTAGCATTTAGCATTCATTAGTATAAATCATTCTAATGGTTAACATTCTGAAGTAATGATCATTGCAAATTTTTGTATTCCTTAGTACAAATTAGTATCACTTTAGCATTTAACTTTCATTAGTGTGAATCGTTGTAATTTTTAGCATTCTTAAGTAATGATCGTTGCAACATTTTATTTTCGTTAGTATAAAGCGTCATCACTTTAACATTTAACATTCATTATTGTAAATCGTTGTAATATGTAGCATTAATTAGTGTAAATCATTTTAATACAAAGCACTCATTAGTAACAATCGTTGTAATATATTTAACACTCATTATTATAAATTATTTTAATATTTAGCATTCATTAGCATGAATAATTATGTTTATACCTAAACCACAATCTCCAATGTACAGAGTGTATGGAGATTGTATGGAGATAAGGAGGACGATGACCAAGAGGTTGTTGTTGAGGCTGCGAGACTATCTGGCTGCAATATTTGGTTGTTTAGCAAATCTGAAGTCGATTTGCAGCATGGTAGTCGAATTCTCCTACAAGCTGGCTTGGGACAGTCTACCCCAAAACAGCCAGTGGAAGTGAAAAGGAAGATGAATAGTGATGGGGACAGGAACGTGAATTGACACGAACGCTTCAGGAAACAATTGGATAGCTGGAACAAAGAAGGTGTTCGTGTCATAGCATATGATTATAAAGAACGAAAATATGACCCCAACTATTTCAAAAAATATTGGGAACCCATACTCATATTGGTTCATATTCATAGGGTATGACAAAGTTTTTATGCTGGCTGTCACAGGCCTACCGCAACCCTCCTCCTTTATCCGGGCTTGGGACCGGCAGTGTATAACTAAACAGTTATACACAGGCGGAGTGTAGTGAGCAACGAAATAGAGATGGGAGTGTAGTGAAGCTTGGTGAGCAAGAAATACCGGTGGATGATTCTTTCAAATATTTGGGATCTATCATTCAAAAGTATGGAGAAATTGATGGAGATGTAAATCATAGGATAAAGGTTGGGTGGATGAAATGGAAGAGTGCAACTGGAGTGTTGTGCGATCGTAGAATGCCATTGCGGTTGAAGGGAAAGTTTTATAGGATGACTATTAGGCCCGCTTTACTATATGGTACAGAATGTTGGGCTGCCAAGAGACATCATATTCAAAAAATGAGTGTAGCTGAGATGCGTATGCTGAGATGGATGTGTGGAAATACAATAAAAGATAAGATTCAGAACGAGGAGATACGTAAGAAGGTAGGCGTTGCACCCATTGAAAATAAGATGAGAGAGAATCGTTTACGGTGGTTTGGACATATTCGACGAAGGCCTAATGATGCTCCAGTTAGAAGGATGGAGAAATGGGAAAATATATTAGTTAAAAGAGGTCGGGGTAGGCCTAGGAAGACATGGATGGAGGTGATAGAAAAGGATATGAATGCTTTGAACCTCACCGAGGACATGGCATTGGATAGAAATGAATGGAGGAGAAGGATTCATGTGGAAGACCCATAATGATTTTCTTTGTTGGTTCATATCGCCGACCCCAATTGTTTTGGGATGAAGGCGTAGTTGTTGTTGTTGTTGTATTGGGAACCCATACGTCGAAATCTGGAAATTGAGAAGAAGCAACGTGGAAGTAAGGTCCCTCCTATCCCCCAACATGTCATCTTCCAGTATAGAAAAAATGTCCATTGTGTCCCTCCGGCTACAACTACGATTCTTTCAGTTGCAGTACACGATGATGAGCCAATATAGCTCACAAAAAAGAAGATAGTCTCCGCCACAAAGTTGGAGATGTTGAAGAGGGTGAATAAGGAGTTACGGAAGCAGGTGCAGAATTTAAGAAAATAAATGTGGTCACAATATGGTATACTAGTAGAGATGATTACCAGTGGTTTTAATAAGATCGAGGAAATGAAGAGGCCACTGAGGAAAGATAGTCCACCAAGGAAAAGAAAGAGACGATTTGTACGTCATAGTCCATCTGAGTCGTCAAGTGCCACTAAATAAACATTATATACTTTTTATATACCGATAATTATTTATTGTAATTCTATAATTCTTTGTTGTAATGTGACATTCTATAAATGTATAATTCTTTTTTTAATAAGCATAACACACAAGTGCCACTGAACAAATCGTTGTAATGTTCGGCCTTCATAAATAA
The DNA here is from genome assembly GCF_984573655.1 of Nuphar pumila. NCBI lineage: Eukaryota > Viridiplantae > Streptophyta > Magnoliopsida > Nymphaeales > Nymphaeaceae > Nuphar > Nuphar pumila. The sequence goes on along the minus strand of NC_143262.1, from coordinate 28,198,763 downwards.
AAATCAAAAAAGCGTTTAGCGTTGTGTACTGTTGAAATTATGATTTGCTTTTACGAGTTATCTTTCTATTGCGATTTACACAATGATTGATAAAAGGCTGAAACGATTTGTACGTATGAAGGCTACGTGCTATCACGATTTGCTTGATACTGATTGGCTTGCAATCAATTATAATTCTTTATTGTAAGCTAACATTCTTTAATTATATAATTCTTTTTATAACAGATTTTGATTTATTTTTTATAGAGGAAGTGTCCTATCACGATTTGTACAGCCAAGGACATAAAGCAGAAAAGATTTATCCTATCACGTTTTGCTTTTACAAACTTCATCTATGTGAACGATATGTCTTATCATGATTTACACAATGATTGATTCATAAAAGGCGGAAAGGAAAAATAATAAATAAATCAACACGATGTTTAGACTTAGTAAAGTACAAATCGAGGTAACTTCAATGATACAAATCGAGGTAACTTCATAAATACAAATCGATTTCATTCATAAAGACAAACAAAGACATATCGTTGTTGTGGTAACTTCATAACTACAAATCGACGTGATTTACAACCATATTTATTTACAAAAAATATGAGTATTTAGTTACAATACATCATGACCAATGGTTTGGCTTAAATACAATACATGGCCATTATCATTAAAGAAAACAGACATCGTCATCAACATCATCCCCACGTCCAAATAATTATGTGCTTCGAATGCAATCCAGGTGCGCATGAAATCCAGCTTGCTAGTGCAGAAAGCTTCGAGGCAGACCTGACGAAGCTGCAGAATGTATGGGATCCCAACACACAGAGAAGATGAAGGTTGCATGACTGTAGCATATTTTTCATGAAGTATATCGAAGATTAGACAGATATTTTTTCGACTGTGAAGTATGGTTTGCGAACGATGGAGGGTCCAGCAATAGAAATAGATCAAATAGATGGTCATCAGCATCACCCTCTGTCTATCATGCAGAATATTTATGCTTGCTCCGATATGGCGGCAACGATTGAGGATGATTATGGTTGTTATATTCTGCGTAAACTTCGATATACTTTATGACAAATACGCCATAGTCATATGTGTCATGAATATATCAATATATACACGGAAGATAACCACCATAATCATCATTGAAGATTATCCAGATCTCTCCTCATGACGTGGAACAACTAGGTTATCAGCCTCAAACCCCATCTATCAAGCACAGGTAGAAGGAACATAGAAGAACTAAGAAGAAAGAAAAATACAAGGAAGAAGAAGAAGGAGAAGAAGAAGATGAAGGCAGAGGAGAAAAAAGAAAAAGAAGAAGTTGCGCTGTCGTAGAAAAGAGGAAGAGAGGTTAAATAGATTAGGGTTTTAGACCTGGATAACGGGTCATGTCGGGTGGGATAAGGTTTTACATAGAATAGGGTTTTACACAGATCTATATTAAGGTTTTACATATACTAGGGTTTTATGCACGTGTACACAAATTGACACTAAGTTTAGACTTAGTAAAGTACAAATCGAGGTAACTTCATAAATACAAATCAATTTACAACTTGATACCAATTTGAGTAACAGTTGAAAATCGATATCACTGTTTTGTTTACAATATTTTAGTGACAGTTGAAAATCGATATGAGTAAAATGCAATATTACATATCGATATCATTCAAAAAGATAAACAAAGACATATTGTTGTCACAGTAACTTCATAAATACAAATTGATGTCCCGATAATTATTTGTTGTAATTCTATAATTCTTTTTTGTAACTTGACATTCTATAAATGTATAAATCCTTTTTTAATAAGTGTAACTAACAATTGCCACTGAACAAATCGTTGTAATGTTCGACCTTCATTTATAAAAATCAAAAAAATGTTTAGCATTGTGTACTCTAAAAATTATGATTTGCTTTTATGAGTTGTCTTCCTATCACGATTTACACAATGATTGATAAAAGGCTGAAACGATTTGTACGTATGAAGGTTATGTGGTATCGCGATTTGCTTGATAGTGATTGGCTTGCAACCAGTTATAATTCATTAGAGGCTTTTTTTTGAAAACTTATTGGTTGACTAATTAGCAAATTCATTATCGTAACATTTCAACATTTGTTCAAGTTATTTAATTTTTAATTAAAAAAATTATGAGATCTTTGCAGAGTATTTGGGTCGACCCAAATGGATATGGAAAGAGTTTTAACTCAAATAAGGGTTTGGACCATACCTATAAGGGATTTGGATCATTTTAAGACCCAAATAGATCTCCTCTAACGTAAAAAAGCATTTTAGATCCATTTAGAGAACAAATTGGATCCTAATAAGAAAATAAGATATCGAATCTACTTGAAGACTCAATAAGATCCCATTATGTAAATTAACATTTGGACCCATTTGGAGTTCCAACAGGATTCCAATAAGTAAATAAGGCTTTTGGATCTACTTGAGACCTAAATGGATCTCATGAAGGTAAAATGAAATTGTTTGGATCTAAATTCAATTCAAGACCCAAATAGATCCTACTTAAGAAAACATGATTTGGATTCACTTATGATCTAAATGAATCTTTTTAGTGTACTATGAATTTCACTAGAATATAATAAGTTTTGGATCTATCTAAATTCTAAATGGATCCTACTTAAATAAATAGAATTTAGGTTCATTTGAGACCCAAATAAATTTAATTAATATATATATATATATATATATATATATATATATATATGTGTGTGTGTGTGTGTGTGTGTGTAAATGTGTATCTCTCTATATATATAATAGTTTAGATTGGGTTTGGATTTGATGATAGCTAAATGGGCCTCACAACCAACCCAATCCAATCTCTCTGGATTGAAATACAAATTATGTTACCCTGATTTTACTAAACACGTCAATAAGTTAGACAATTATTTGTAGCAAAGGCAAATCATTGTCTCTGACATATACGTCATTATGTAAATCACTATAAGACACTATATGGTATAACGATTCAAATACAATATATGTACAACGATTTGTCCTATTGTGATTTACGCAATGACTGATAAAAGTGAAAAAAGAGAAAGAAAAACAAATCAACACGATATTTATTGGTAAAGTACAAATCGAGGTAACTTGATAAATACAAATTGACTTACAACCACATCGATTTAAATTTCATAATATAACAATATTTGTCCTATTGTGATTTGCTTTTACGAGCTTTGTCTATGTGAACAATATGTTCTATCGTGATTTACACAATGACTGATTCATAAAAGGCAAAAAAGAAAACAATAAACAAATCGACACGATGTTTAGTCTTAGTAAAGTGCCTAAACAATATTTTAGTAACAGTTGCAAATCGATATGAGTAAATCGTGATATTACATATCGATATCGTTCACAAAGACAAACAAAGACATATCGTTGACGCGGTAAATTCATAAATACAAATCAACGTGATTTACAACCACATTCATTTACAAACAATATGAGTATTTAGTTATAATACATCATGACCAATAGTTTGGCCATGAAATGATTTATAACAAAGGCAAATCATTGTCTTCGACATAGATGTCATTGTATAAATCGCTATAGGACACTATGTGGTATAATGATTCAAATACAATATATGTACAATGATTTATATATGTGAAGGCTAGATGAGACAATGATTTTTACTTTTAATACAGTTTATTCACAGAACAACTTTTTGCGCAATGATTCATCTACAGTATATGTACAACGATTTGTATATGTGAATGCTAGATAAGACAACAATTTTTACTTTTAATACAATTTATTTACAGAACAACTTTTTTCGCAACGATTCAACTACAATATATGTATAACAATTTGTATATGTGAAGTCTAGATGAAACAACGATTTTTACTTTTAATTTAAATGTTAAAGCAATAACGATTTGTACTAAGGAATACAAAATCCTGCAACGATCATTACTTAAGAATGTTAAACATTAGAATGATTTATACTAATGAATGCTAAAAATTTGTGGTTGATTTACTACTAAATCTCGTCGATGGGGTACATGATAAAAGCTCTATAATAGTCTAAAAATTTATGGTTGTCCTATATCAATTTACATGTTGTCCTATATAAAATATGTAGAACGAGTTAGTAAAGTATCTAAAAAAAACAATATTTAACTATAATAATTCACACAAAAAAATTCATTCATTTCGAAATTCTAAAAAAATTGTGGACTTTATACAAATTTTCTCTCTTATGCAAACTTTCATTTTAAATATCTAAATATACGAATTTGTATTATTTAGATACTTTACTAAGTCTAAACATCATGTCAATTTGTTTATTATTTTTCTTATTCACCTTTTATAAATCAGTTATTGTGTAAATCACGATAGGAGATATCATTCACATAGACAAAGCTTGTAAAAGCAAATCGTGATAGGATAAATCATTTCTGCTTTATATATGTGGCTATACAAAAATCGCGATAGAACACTTCCTCTATAAAACAGAAATCATGATCTATTATACAAAGAATTATATAATTATAGAATGTCCTATCGCGATTTACAACCACAAATGTTTCATAGATACATCGTGACCAATGGATTGACTTAGATACAATACATGACCATCATCATCACCGACCCAACCCGTTGTCTAAGTCTAAAACCCTAATCTATTTAACCTCTCTTCCTCTTTTCTGTGGCAACACAACTTCTTCTTTTTCTTCTTCTTCCTTGTATTTTTCTTTCTACTTTGTTCTTCTATGTTCCTTCTACCTGTGCTTCATACATGGGGTTTGATGCTGATAACCTAGTTGTTTCACACCGTGAGAAAATATCTGGATAATCTTCGATGATGATTATGGTGGTTATCTTCTGTGTATACATAGATATATTTATGACACATACGATTGTGGCATATTTGTTGTGAAGTATATCGAAGTTTACACAGAATATAACGACCATAATTATCCTCATTGTTGCTACCATACTAGAGCAAGAACATATATTCTACATGATAGACAAGGGGTGATGTTAATGACCATCTATTTGATCTGTTCTTACTGTCGAACCCTCCATCATTCGCAGACCATACTTTGCAGTTGGAAAAATATCTGCCTAATCTTTGATATACTTCATGACAAATATGCTACAATCGTGCAAGCTCCATCTTCTCTAACTGTTGGGATCCCATACATTCTGCAGCTTCGTCAACTTTGCCTTGAATCTTTCTACACTAGCAAGCTGGATTTCATCTATATATTGATATGTTTATGACACATACGCCATAGTCATCGTCCCTAAATTGATGCTCGCAGGCATGAACGAAGGGCTTGGTTGCCTGTTGGTCATGTGAAGCCTTATATGTGCTCGATCTACAACAAACGAGGAGACCACGACTGTGGTGTATTTGTCATGAAGTATATCAAAGTTTATGCAGAATATAATAATGACAAATATGCTACAGTCGTGCGGTTCCATCTTCTCTGCCTGTAGAAACATATCGATGATGATGGGATCTCATACCGTTAGAGAAGATAGAGCTCTGCCTCAAAGCTTTCTGCACTAGCAAGCTGGATTTCATGTGAACCTGGATTGCATTTGAATCACATCATTATTTGGACATGAGGGTGATGCTAATGATGATGTATGTTTTCTTTGATGATGATGGTCATGTATTATATCTAAGCCAAACCATTGGTCATGATGTATTGTAACTAAATACTCATATTTTTTGTAAATGAATGTGGTTATAAATCACATCAATTTGTAGTTTTAAAGTTACTGCAACAATGATATGTCTTTATTAGTCTTTGTGAATGAAATCGATTTGTATTTATGAAGTTACCTCAATTTGTACTTTGCTAAGTCTAAACATTGTGTCGATTTGTTTATTATTTTTCTTTTCCACCTTTTATGAATCAGTCATTGTGTAAATCGTTTCATGGACAAACCATTGGCCATGATGTATTGTAACTAAATACTCATATTTTTGGTAAATGAATGTGGTTGTAAATCACGTCAATTTGTATTTAAGAAGTTACTGCGACAATGATATATCTTTGTTTATCTTTGTGAACGATATCGATATGTAATATCGTGATTTACTCATATCGATTTGCAACTGTTACTAAAATATTATTTTTGTATAAAACGTAAATCGATATCATGTTATAAATTGATTTGTATCGTTGAAGTTACCATCAATTTGTATTTATGGGTTTAGGTGGGGGAGTGATTAGATTGGGTTGGTTGTGAGACCCATTTAGCTCTCATCAAATCCAAACCCAGTATACACTATTATATATATATATATAGAGAGAGAGAGAGAGGGATACATATTTACATATATATTTTAATTAAATTTATTTGGTACTTTTAATACAGTTTATTTACCGAACAACTTTTTGCGCAATAATTCAAATACAGTATATATACAACGATGTGTATATATGAAGGCTAGATGAGACAATAATTTGTACTTAAACTTTTACCGCAATTTGTACTCATGTATAGTGTGATTTTCATCCAGTTGTAGCCGACATAGACATCATTGTATAAATTGCGATTGGACACTATATGGTATAACAATTTATATACCAAATAAATCGCCATAAAGACGATTTACTAATGGTATAAAAATTAAGCTATAACTATTTAACAACGATCATGCATAGGTAGTAAATGTAACAACTTTTTACTCTTAATACAGTTTATTTACAGAATAACTTTTTTTGTAATGATTCAACTATAGTATATGTATAACGATTTGTATTTGTGAAGGCTAGATGAGAAAATGATTTTTACTTTTACTACATTTTATTCACAGAACAACTTTTTGCATGTGAAGGTTACATGAGACAATGATTTTTACAAATGGTATAAGCACTGAACAACGGTGATTTACCTATGGTATTTACCAATGGTATCAAAACTATAGCTCTATAGGTTAGATGAGACAACGATTTATACATGTGAAGCATATATATTACAACGATCGATCATGTTAATACAATCAAATACAATTATGTAGCTAAATAATTCACACGTGATTCATGTATTCCATTGCTCACTTTTGAATTGAACTGAACCTGTCATGAAACAGAACAATATAAGACACTACATTAAGTTTAACAAGAAATGCAAACATTCTTCAAACATTGATTACATACCAAAAGACTTGTAAAACTAATGTCATCATTCCACTCAAACTTGTCGGGAGGATTAAAGATTCCAACATTGTAGTGCACGTCTATAGGGTATTGTTGCATATTGGAAATTCTACAAGTTGGATATTAATAAGTTGCACGTAATGCAATTTACATAAGAAGCAATATAATGTATTACATACCTCTTCATGCAAAGGGTTGTGTTGCTTTTGCTTAGGGGTTGGTTATTTCTTAGACCTTTTCTTGCCAACCAATTCTAGTGCACCATTTATCCTCCGACGATTGCGATCAGAGGCAGGTTTCCTTTTGATACCCTTCGCTAGGTGAATTTGTCCATCATAATCTACAATGCTAGTACAGATGCTCACTTCTCCATAACTTTCTAATGATTGAGATACCTCATTTTCACTGCAACCAGATGATAAGCTCACCACTGTCATAAGCAAGAAATCAATTTGCGTTAGGCAATGCATATGTTTACTACGATTTATTCAAGATGTATATAACAATGGATATTGATTAGTTAAGCAACTCAAAGAAACAATTGAATGAATCACAGTATAAAAGCAACAACGATTTGTTATTTGCTTATACTATGCATGAGTTATTATTTACCATGCCAATAAAAGAAACAATTTATCATATATGTGTGTTGATGATAGCGATTCACGCAATAGAGATTTAATTATATCTACGATGCTATGAAGAGATTTCAATAGAAATCGCTAAATGAGCAGTGATTTGAATACGCAAATCACCACCGCAAGCGCGCAATAATATAAATTCTGCACGCACATGTTTTAAAATCATACTACAAATATCTTATAAATCAACACTTAAAAACACAAAATATCTTACAAATCAATATACATATCGCATAATATATTATAAATTGATACAACAATTCAGCATAATAGCTTACAAATCGATATTATCAAACAAAACAATATCTCATAAATCGGTAGTATGTTACTACAACAGCGATTTGTGATACATTTCATATACTGAGTGAATGGACGATACCAGATAAAGTAGAAGCCCTTCATCGCATCTGTAACCAAGCATTCTTATCAATAGGTCCCAGCGTCCTACAAATATCTTTAATTTTTCAACCGTTGAAAAGCCAACATCTACCTGCAATAACAAAACAACGCCTTAATTGCACTCACGATGATATACATTCTTGAACAATAGCATGATGACATGGAAAGGTACTCACGATGCCTTAATGGCACTTGTTGAAATGTTTGTGCATCATTGCTTTTTTCTATACTACCTAACCAAAATGAAGAAGAAGAGAAGACTATAAAAAGAGATGGTCGACAAATCCCCCTATGACACCCACCAATGATCGAACTTGTCGATCGATTTATAGTTATCTCCACGAGGTAGTAATGAACCCGAGAATGTTTTGTAACACAAGGCAGGAACGAGAAGGCGACAATGTGTTGTAACACAAGCTAAAAACCAAGGCGGGAACCTAGACTCGCGGGAATGTGCAAAGCTATTTACGGGAGAACATTTTTGTCAAACACATATCTATCTTACGGGAGGACATTTTTGTCAAATGCATATCTATCTTTTTTATATGTGATTTATCTTTTTTATATGTTATTTTATTATAAAATCATCATGGGTAACATTAGCATATGAATTGTCGCGAGTCCCAAGATATTCCTCCGTACACACTGAAACACACGAATTTGTCTTCGGGAGAGAACACACAACACCCTCTCGTTGAAATCTGATAAATAGTGTAGTTTCTTATGAAGCTGTTCTATTGACATGGATACGTATAGGGACACTGACAAGATATGGATTCGAGACATGAATATCTATGATTTTTATGAAAAGTAGGTTATGATGACATGTTTTTTAAAATATTTTAAGTGTAAAATATTATTTTTAATAAGTTTGATAATGTAAAATTGTATTTATTGGTAATAAGATATATAAAAACCAATTAAAATCATACAAATCATCTCAAGCTTCTCATTAGGTGTCGCACAATGTGTTTACGTATCATGTTGTGTCGTCTCCCTCACATAGAGGATGTTAGATAACTTGCAACATAGGTGTTGTACAATAGTTCAATATTTTCTATTCGAGGTCATTCAATTTTGGACCCAGGTGGAACCAAACTTGGACCAGATTTTTGGGTATGGTATCGGGTCCAGATCGAGGTCTAATTGGATCTACCATAAGAGAAACCATACCCAGACCCGGACCATACCTGGTAAAATAATATTTTTTTAACATTTTTACATTAAAAATTTGCATATCTCAATCGAAACTCGAGTCAAGCTCGGGTCTGGCATAAAATTCCACAAACTAAACTCAGATCCTATATTAATCGGACCTTTGGGTCTGAACCCGTGTCTTAATTGGGTTTTCTTATTTGTCACCATACCCGGACCCTATAGAGTTTGGTCCAAGTCGGGTCTGGATAAACCCAACCCATTGATACCCCTAATCCAATTGCATAAAGCCAGTTGTTAAAAATGGAAAATTTGAGAGAAAAAAAGTGGGGCTCACTCCTAGTAGACTCAACGAGCATAAGATAATTTGCCTTTGACAACTCTTTTTGGATGAGAGGATATAGCTTTCTCTAGATATCCCTTCGGGCATATTTGTTGGGCCTTGTGATTCTTCAATTTTATTGGCTTCCTGTGATTGTCAATCACAACCACAGTACTTTATCAAGTTGAGTGAAACATGAGAAAGTGAAGTGATTGTAATTCTCGCTTGAGAATGCTTTTTCATAAATCCTTTTTAAGTTGGCCAACAATCACAACTTTAGGATTCTTAGTTGTGATTGCCAGTCCCACTCCATGCAAACGCGCCCGAATTCTTTTATGTATTTTTTCCAGTGACAACTCAAACAAACTTCAAAATTCCCCCAAGAATTTGATGAAATTGGTCTCGTGAACAAATTTCTCAAAACATTAAAATGTTTAGGCAGTCAAATGGCCTTTTAGATAAAAACCGCATATATAAAATGGCAAGCACTTTGCTCAAGCCTATCTATCTAAAAACAAATTTATGAGAACCAAGTTGAGAGTGGACACTGACTAAATCGGGCTACTAGCTAGTCCTAAACATTATCACAAATGTCGGTCTTGGAAATTTCTTGAGTGATTTTGAAAATCTTTGTTTTTTAGGAAAATATCATATTTTTAAAAAGCATTATGCAAAAATATATAATAAAAATAGTGAAACTTATTAAAAATATATATTTTTAAGTGTAGTTTATACTTGTAAGATATTATAACAATACAAACACCAATATATATATATATATAATGATTGTATTGTCCTTAAACAATGATACATTTTTTAAAATGCCTGCTAATTTACTAAAATCCTCTCCATATCAAAAAATGACAATTCTTGACTTTTTAAAGATATTTTTATTCTTGTGAACCTACTAATGTTTGCATGATAGATATGTACATCGTTTGAAGGTCTCAACATTTCAATAACAAAGAGATTCACATGTAAATTGTGTTGATCTGATAAAATTTGCATAAAAAATTATGAACATGGCTAGCTTCAATCCCAACACAAGAGATTTGCATCTTAAATGTATGAATCTTCTAATATTCACAACTCTGATGCAAACTTTTAGAATTTAAAAGTTGGAGCTTGGCAAGTTTGCGTCATATATTTGCGAACATTCAAATCTTCAAGCAGATACCATGTGAACCTCCTTTAACTAAAAACTCACATAAAGTCAGGATGTTCGTAAATGTATGTCATGATTTTCACAAATGTATGTTGTGAATGTCCTAACCTTCACATGTTTTCTGATTCAAGTTTGGCAGGTAAACATCATATATTTGCAAATGTCCAGACCTTCGTGTAGATACCATGCAAACCTCCTTTAACTAAAAATCACACAAAGTCAGGTTGTTCCCAAATGTATGGCATGACTTTTACAAATATTGTATGTGAACCTTCTAAATTTTAAAAGTTCAAGCTCGACAGATTCATGTCATACATTTGCAAACGTCTTGACCTTCTCATAGATGACATGCAAACCTCCTTTGACTAAAAATTTGGATAAAGTCATGATGTTTGCAAATATATGTCATGGCTTTCATAAAAGTCTGATATTTGCAAATATTATATATGAATCTCTTGTTAATGCAACGTGAATCTATTTAACATATGAATGTCTTAAGCTTATTTTGCAAATGTCCTCAGCTTCACTTTCTAGTTTGAGTTCGACACGTTTGTGTCATACATTTGTGGGCGTCCACTTGAAGTTTGTGCATACGACTTTCAAACCACATTCATATATGCAGACCTTTTGATTTCAATTATGGACCTACTGAACATTCGCATATTCAACCTGAGAACTTGTCAACTTTGCAATTATTCTAAACACCTTTGTGTGAATCTCCTGAGCCTCACGCATAATATTTGTAAAGCTCCATATGTGCATTAAATGTGACTCGATGTAAGCATAAAAGTTGTGTTTCATATTTTGTGACCATTTTTGCATAACACTAGGGTTTCTTTGTGAGAGTTTTGTGGTGTCCATCTTGTTTTTGGTGAGTTTTTCTGGCAAAAAAGGATTATTGTCTGAGCTACATCACATGTCATTGGCGACACATCATCGGCAAGATTTTTAGCATACAACACATCATCCATGATGAGATTTTCTGGTAAGCACAAGTTTCACTCACTCTAATGGTTGAATTAGTTATTTTTTAAAACAATGACATGATTCTCAAGTTATTTTTGCATATTCAATAGCTTATTTTATTTTTTTAATTCAATTTTTATGTGAGTCTCCTTTGCCCACCTGTTTTCCTTAATATGGTAAGTCTCTATCATTGAATTTGGTTGTGTAAGAAATTATTTATCCTTGTATTATAAAGATAACGAGGGAAGAAAGTTGCATGTAAGCACCAACACCTACCTAGTGATCAGAAAAACAAGTGTGATATGTATATGCTATAAAAAGGCCGATAAAATTGCACTTTCTACCATAAACCTTTTTGTAGTATACTAAAGTTGCTCTCTCTTGAATATTGATCTTTTCAGAAAAAATATATAATGGTTGATGGTTTATATACTGTTGTATGACAGAAGGTTGGTCATTGGATCAATAGACTACCTAGTTCATGGCCAAAAGCATGGGTTTTTTATGTAATTCACAAAAAACACAACATTAGTAGGAGTCGAGATTGTTATGATCAAATAAGCATCATAATAAAGCATTGGCAGTTGAGCCATCTGTAAGAAATTAGTTATAGAAAAAAGATTATTAGGTTTGTGTTTAGTATTATGTCTCACATCCAGGAAGCATATTAAGAGGGGACTGTTAGTGAGCAGTCAATGGGTAGGAAGTTTAAGTCAATGGGTAAGAAGTTTAAGGAGCTCATGACTTTTGATTCATTGATCTTTGTTAACTAGCAGGTTCAACTAGAGGAAGCAAGAGACATAGCCACTTACTGTGATAATGATGAGATGGAGAGGCAGAGAGTGGACACTACGAGGGTGGAGAGGGCGGAGGAGGAACCTCAACATAAATATCATAGCCAAAATGCTTTGTAAAATAATACCTGAAAGTCAACATTAATCCTACTTAATATAAACGTACATTGAGCAAACTAAAGACATTATTGAATAAGTTCATCATTCGTACTAGATCTGTGAGGTCCTTATCTCCATTCGTTGTAGTTTCAATGAAATTGTACAACCTAAACTCTTTTGCATGCATGTTCATCTCCCAAAGAACCTAGTGTTCATTGCCCTATTAAAAAGAAATTAAGATATGCAAAATAAATTGGGTTGAAGACGTAAACACGCATCGTAAGTAGTGTAAATGTAAATGTAAGTATGCATTGTGACAAAGACTTGATTCACTATGACCAATATCTTATCACTTTTCATAAAAGGATATGGCGACTACAGCTCTTCAAGAAAGCATGAGCCCCAAATCGTCCATTGGGTTTGCTAATCATTTGTTGTAAATAATAACATTAAGCAGATGGTTTCTGTGATATGGAAGAAAAATAGAGTTATTGTTTTCAGGACTCACCAAGAACCATGAGTTAAGGTAAATGGTTTTCAGTACCTCCTTTCCTACTAACCACCCTCGCTTGCGGATGACTTTAATTTTGGTTATGAACTTTTTTGCATGCTATATAAACAACATTTATAATACACTCATGTTAGATTTAAATTAATGTATACGGACAAACAAATATGCAAACCTAACACTTATATCACTAGTCAACATTTTCTCTATGCTAAGTGCACACTTATGCTCTGATTGTTCGGGTTGCTACGCTGGTTGGTTCTCATCCACCTATTTTCATGGCAAATTATAATTGAATATAAACACATTACATGTACTACGAATAAATGTATAAACATATAACTTATTTTCTTACACATCTTAAAATTGGTTATATGCCTACAAGTTGTTGTTTGTCTACAACCTTTTGGATGCCACTTTTTCTTCTATGTGCTTTATACATTACTTCTTCACTCAACATCCCCCTATCGTGAAAGACTTAAGATATACATTTGTGAATGTTCTAACATATATTTGTGCTCATCCTGACTTTATGTGAGTTTCTAGTTAAAAGAGGTTCATATGGTATTTGTACGAAGGTCTGGACATCTGCAAATGTATGGCGTGAACATGACAAACTCGAACTTTTAAATTCTAGAAGGTTCACATTAGGGTTGCGAATATCAAAAGATCCATGTATTTTAGATGTGAATATCATGTGTTGGAATTTAAGTTAGCCATGTTTGCAAATTTTTTACGCAAATTTTATTAAGTCCACAAAATTTTCATGTGAATTTCTTTGTTATTGAGATGCTGTGACCTTCAGATGACATACATATCTATCATGCAAACATCAATAGGTTCCCTTGTGCGAAAGGGTAAAATGTTCTAAAAAAGTCGAGAATCGATAATCGATAATTTTAGGCATGACAAGAATTTTGACAAATTAGTACGCATTTCAGAAAATACATCATTTTTGAAGGACAATACAATTATTTTCTAAAAAAATAATGTTAAAGTGGAAGGCAAGAGAGTAATATCGTGCATATTTATAAGGCATGCTATATAAAGGGACAAAAGATAGTCTCTTAAGAGGAGGGAGGAACATTGGTTCCTCAAGAACCTCTATTCAAGAGAGTTGTCTCCTCTCTCATTAAAACGTATACATTCAAGTTGATGTTCACGTGAACCATCCATGTTATCGGTACTTTTCTCTTTTAACAAGGCAAGTTTACATAAATGATCATATTTTAAATTATTATTCTTGGAGGCTTTTCAGCTGCCTTAAAATTATGATATTGTTGCTTTAATATCACACAATATAAAATTAAGAAAGATTAAAAACAAATTGTGATATTCTCAAGTTTAACATGTTTTGTGATAATATCAAGTGTTTTTAAAAAACTTGATGATATTTGTGATTATCGTCCTAAATCCTAAGTCCTAATTCTAAATATCATAAAAGCAAAATTAAGGTAATTGGAATTAAAAATTATGGAAAATGACCGTACTGTATGGATAATTTGACATATTTCCTGAGATGTCCTATAATTTTTTATACTATTGTCATGTCCAAAATCACAAATATTTATATTTAAAAAGACCTTTTTACCCTTTACACATGCAAACTTTCTATATATGTGAACTTTCTCCCAAATATGTGACTTTTTTGGAGAATAGTCATTTTTTTCAGATTTGTATCTCTTTGATCTGATGCAAAAAGTTCTGTTTTTACAGTCGTTGGAAAACTATGACACAATACTATAACTTTCATGTTTTGAGTCAGAACTGAAAACTTTTCTAGGGTTCCTGTTTCTGAGTTCCAAAACCAGAGTAAAAACATACTTTACAGATTGGAACAACCGAATAATATATCTTTAGAGGATATTTTGACCCATAAAATGAACTATTCTGAAAAATGCAAAAGAAAATAAAAACTAGACTGAAATACCTTTCCAACGACACTTGATTTGTTGAAAAATGATGAACGGGTGCTGAGATACAACCTCGATAATGTTCCTAAAATAAGAGATAAACAGGTGTGGCTGCACCTTTTCTGTCTATTCTATGATATTTTTTAGCCACCTATGCTAGAAATTTGAAAAAATATCTAAAAGAAAAAGATAGATTGGGATGTTAGCTTTCCAACACCACTAAGATCATATTGATCTAATAAGCGGTTGGGGAGAAACTTCTTAAAGATAGACTGTTGAATATAGGCAAGGATGATGGTGTCTGCATAAAATGAAGAAGTCTGCATAAAATATATGTGATGATAAGGAAGTTCGCATAAAATATATGCGAGGAAGAGGAAGTTTACATAAAATGAGAAAGTTTGCATAAACTATGTGCATAAAATGAAGAAGTCTACATAAAAATTAGCGTGAACATCCTGTTAAACTCAAACCTCAAAACTTCACAAATATCTGACTAAGTTTGTATATACCTCAGAAGTTTGCATAAAAATAGGTGTGAACATCCTGTTAATCTTAGAAAATTGTATGTATTAAGAGAAAATTACATGTTTAGAAGGAAAATCACATATATAGGAGGAACTCTACATATATTTAGGAGAAAATCACATGTATAGGAGGAACTCTTTATATATTGAGAAAATCACATGTTTAGGAAAAAATCACATATTTAGGAAGAACTCCACATATATAGGAAGAAAATCACATATATAAGAGAAAAAACAAATATATAGGAGGGAATTTGCATATATAAGAGAAAAAACGCATATATATTTTTTGCAAAAGAGTCTATGTTCTAAGATTTGTACCTCTCTTATCCGACACAAGAAACATGTGATTTTATAGTCTTTGAAAAGTTGTGACATGGGCTTATAATTTTTTTTTTGAGTTAGAGTCGAAAAATTTTCTAGGGTTCCAATTTTTTTTGTTTAAAAACTGAAATAAAAGCATGCTCTGCATACTGAAACAACTGAACAGTTTATCTTCCAGAAAATGTTTCTCTCCAACTACTAAGCAAATCAAGGTGATCTTGGTGGCATTGAAAAGCTAACATCTCAATGTATCTCTTTTTTTCTCCAAATTTTCTTGATTTTTAGTGCAGGTGGCCAAAAAAATTCATAGAATAGTGTTATCATTGCAAAATTTTACTTTTGCAAGTCAAACTGACCTTTTGAAAAACTTTTGAAAATAACTCGCCTTCATTTTAAAATACGGGAAAATTTCGAGGAACAAGACTCGCATGTCGGTACGAGGTTCAACTGTTCCAGGCGCCATAACCAGAGGTAATCAAACCAAAGATCAATCATGTGTGTTGCTTTACTCAACTGTCTAAATCGATGTTCTATTTCCTAAATGCACAAAGAATCAACCATGTGATATGACTTAGAAAAATTTTGACTAAAAACCTGATGTATGCTTCAAATATTGGAAAATACTTGGAGAAAGGATACTTTGGAAATCGTGAATCACATTGGGAAAGTATTTTGAAGAGAAGGGAAATTGATTTCTGAAGAAATTTTGATGTTTTGAGAAAATCAAATTTTCTAAGTTTTGAACTCTTGAATTGATCAAAAGGATGGGCGTGTAACCCTGTAAAAAACTATTCATGATGCAATCTAACCTAGATGATGCTTGAATACAATTTAAGAAAATATTTTCTAAGGAATTTTGAGGAAAATCATTGATAAAAAAGATTTTTTGTGTGCCTTATAGAATTTAGATGAAATAAATTCGCCACACATCCCTGACTATGGCCACGAATATGTATTGAATATAGTTCATTTGATTCTAAAAGGGAAATATACTTAAAAAACTTTTGAGAATATGTAATGATTTTTTAAAATAGCCTAAGAGTGTAGGTCCTTTGTGACTTAAAAGAAGATGATAAATCTATATAATGTTCATATTCTGACTATGGCCATAAATACGAACTCAATCGAGTTTATTAACTCCTTAGAAGTGAGTGCACGTGCCATTCATGTAGACTATTGTGAATTTGAATATGCATGAATCATCATCCATCACACGAATCATATTATTAAAAATAAACTATATGTAATGCCGCCCTATTCTAAGCAGGAAAAAGTAAATTCTTATTCCAAATTACAATTCGTATCAATAATAAATTAAAAAAGAGAAAAGGTAAATAAAGAAAAATCTAATCTTGAACCTCTATGCAAAATTAGCAAACTTGTTAGTGAAAATATGTCAGCTTCTCGGGATTTATCCAACAATATCTGAAATTGAGGAATTTATCTAAATATAAGTTGTTTCCATGCTTTCCTAAAATAAATATAATAAAGGTTGATGCAGAATTGAATAAATAATAGAAATAAACAACTTTGAAATTCAGAATTTTGAGAAAAATGGCCAAAATACCCTTGAAAATTGATCTTTAATGCAAAACAGGGTTTCTGAGAAAATATTTTTGTAAAATGCTTAATCTGGGACCAAACGAATTCAAAGCAACACCAAATCGGGTGGAGAGAACCCTATCATGATTATGAACATGATCAAACCCTAAAAATATGATTTTTTTCATGAAAATTTCAAAATATTAGAAAAATATCAAATTTTGCTCGTGTTTCAGTTGAATCAAGATTTCGTGGGCATCCTATTTTTATGAAATAACTAAATAATGCATCAAATGAATTCCAAAATTTAAAAAAATTTATATGGACACTTTTAAGAACACTAAAATTAAAATGCAATCAAAAAATATACTTTTTGAAATATTTTGATATAAAAATTAAATTAAAAAAATATGCGATTTTGCCCATAGGCATGTATTTGTCATAGTGTCAGACCTGAATCAGGTATCAAACAGTAATAAAAAAATGTAAATTTTCACATAGAGAAACTAGACAGATAAACAAAAATATCTCTTTTTACATATCAGAAAAAAAGTTATGGTTAGGGAGATACGATTCTGGCAATTTGTACCTAATTTTGGCTTATACACAATGATGTGAAACCGACAGATCCGGTTTTGGGTGCAGGCAAATATTTCAAACAGTCTTCAAAAATTATAAAATTTTACAGAGATAAACTAGTGATTCTGACAGAAACAACCATTTTTACATCTCATCGATTGAATCTCCAGTTAGGGAGAAATCATTCTGGCAAGTTGGCTTTGATTCTAAATAATGATTGACAGTAGCAGAAATACAGATCTGATTCTTAACTGAAAAAAATAGTAACCCACAATAGAAATTTGTAAAAATTTTACATAACAAATTAGAGATTTATACGGAAACAACCCTTTTTATGGATCATCGATCGGATCTCGAACGAGGAAGATATCACCTCAAAAAGGTACTCTTGAATTTCTATAGTGTTTTCTTGACTCAGAAAACAGGTCCCGACTTTGATTTTTGAAAATAGGGTTACAGACCTATAAAAATCCCAAATTTTTTATTTAAAACCGTAAAGACATGCATGATTTCACCATAAAAAATTTATATTTTATTGACAAACATAAATTTATGAAATAAATACATTAACAGATGACCGGAATGGCAAATAACGAATCTAAAACCCTAGAATAAAATAACATGGATTATTTATGCTAAAAATAAAAAAAAATATAAAAATAATGCAAGAAATCATGATTTGATGCTTGAACAATTAAAATAAACATAAATATGGTGAAATAAACAAAAAAAATCAAGAAAGCACAGTTAGAAATTTGATTTAGCCATTAAAAGAGGGATTCGACCTATAGAAAGGTCGAATCTCAATTTTTTTCGGGCATTTAGCATAATAATCGATTTTCCAATAATTTTAATGGATCAAAAACATGAAAATAATCATGGATAATCAGTGGATCATCATCTTGAATCGTGGAGCATGGGGCTTGAACAAAAAAAATGAAGAGAACCCATGCATAGGGGGGAGGCAATGGTGAAAATAATAAAAAAAAATTAGAGTAAAATAAAAGAAGAAGAAAGCTTACCTTGCTTGCACCAACGGATGAGCGTTGAGAGAGAGAGAGAGGAGAGAGAGCCACGAATTTGAGAGAGGGAGAGGATGAGAGACCATGCTTGATCGACCCCCTATAGCCCTTATTTATAGGTTTTTCGAACTCTTAATTAAAGAGTTTGATTTTTTTGAAACACTCCTTAATTAATTAAGTTAGACCAAATGGGGGCGATTTTTGGTGGAGTTCTAAGCCTAATGGACTCTACCTAATTAAGAATCCTAGTTAGCCTAAAATAATCCCAAATGTGGCACCACCTACTATGGGCCCACATTTGATTTTTAAAGCCCTAATTTCAAGATTTAAAAATGAAATTTTAAAGTGTCAAAATAAAGGTTGAGTTTCAAAAACAATTTTGATCTGTTCAAACTTCTAATTCAATTAGGACACTAACTAAACTTGAACTAACCTAAATATCCTCAAATGTGGTGCCACCTAATGTGGGTCCCATTTGGTTTTTCAGAAAATGATTTTAAAACTTGAAAATAAAGGGCTTAAAAACAAGGTTTTCAAAAAAAGTTTTGAACAAAAGATAAAAATCAAAGTTCTGAATCAACTAGAGTCCTATATGAATTGAAAATCTCTCAAATGTGGCGCGAGATGTGTGGGCCCCACATTTGGGTTTTGAAAAGGTTTAAAATGATGATTAAAAAGGGTTTTTAAAACAAGGTTAGAAATCAGCAGATGAAAATCGAAGGTTTAAACAGAGTCCTAAACTCCTGACTAGAGTCCTAAACTAACTGAAACTCTCAGATAAAGTCCTAAAACTTTGAAATTTGTTTTTTTGAAAGATAAATAAAGAGGTTTTTGAAAGATTTTCTAAAAAATGGAGTCAGGGTTAGAGTCCTAATTCAACAGAAACTTTGGAACAGAGTCCTAATCTGACTAAAACTCTAAAATTTTGATTTCTTTTGAAAGATTTTAAAAGATTTTCTTGAAAACAAGTAAATGTAGAAGTAAAAGATAGAGTCCTAAATCGACTGAAACTCCGGAATAGAGTCCTAGTCTGACTGAAACTCTAAAATTTTGGTTTCTTTTGAAAGATTTTCTTGAAAATAGGTAAAAATAGAAATGAAAGATAGAGTCCTAATCCGACTGAAACTCCATAATAGTCCTTGTCTGACTGAAACTCTAAAATTTTGGCCAAAATGAAAGAAATGGGCAAGGGGTAAGGCTACTGCTCATTTAAAACCAAAATAAAATTTTGAAAAATGTTTAAAAAGTAAAAAGACAAAGTCCTAAATCAACTAAAACTCTGAAATAACTAAAATTTGAGAAATGAAGTGATCCAGAAGCGACACCACCTAGATGGGTCCCATCCAAGAATTGAGATTAGTTAAAAATTGAGTTTAAAATGAATCGAGATTGTTTTGTAAGGAAAATATTTAGAAATAAAGGAATGTAAGATCCCGGGGGTTGACAAAAGGTGAATATCGATTTAAAACCCAGGGTTTTAAAATTGATTTCGAAATAAGGTTTTAAAACTCGAATCTGGATTTGATATTTTAAAAAACCAGAGTGCTAGATCTCGAAAATGCTATGCAATGCAATAAAATGACATGAAATGATATGAAATAGCATGAAATGATATGAAATGATGCAAAATGACATGAAATGATTTTAAAATGCAAACTCTGAATGAGGGATTTGATGTCCCGGACCCTTGGGAGAAACAAAGAATTGAACATTCCTGCTCGAGGGTGAAAATTGATAATTGAATATCAGATCTGACACTGGATTTGATCCAAATATGAAATGGGTCTCGGATATATCCAAAAATTTTGGACGAAATGATCTGAGGAATGATTTTGCTCCTACAGGGCAAGGAGTGACACAAAAAGACTGGGTTTGAACTGGTTTGAACTGGTTTAAACAGAATCCTAAGTTTTCTGAACTGAGGTAAACTAAAATGACATTGAGTTGAACAAACTCTTAGACTAAATGGTCAAGAAATGGTATAATTCTCAGAGAAATGGTGAGAAATGCACACTGGAGTGAAATGGGTAATGAGACTGTACTGCGTTTGAGCTGGAATAAAGATCACTAATACTGAGACAAACTAATTCTAAAGCTCAAACACTATCTCAACTGATTGGACTCAACTCAATTTTAGCTGAAATGAGCTGAAATGGGCTAAAATGAACTCCTATACTATGGGAAATGAAATTGAAATGAATCTGGGCCACTTGAACTCTTAGTGAGCTCAAGTTAGACTCAGGGGAATAGGGTCGATTGGGATTAACTGACTCTGGAACAATTGACTACAATTCGAGCTAGAATTAAGCACATTTCTCAGGAAATGAACTAATTTTAGTTGAAATGGTCAGAAATGAATAGGGTTCACTCATTGTGAGCTAGAAATGACATACATTCTAACTGTTCTAAACTTAAAAATGAGTTTGGTCGACTCTAACTGACAAGAATATAAGGTGACCTAAGGGTAAAATCATAATTTTCCTAATAAAAAGGGGGTGAAATTACACCTAAACTGGAATCAACCTAGGGGTTAGACTCCTAATGGGATTGACATCTACTGAAAGAGGTGTATGAGGATGAATGAGGTAAATTTGGGGTGTTTACAGATGCCCTTCTTTGCTACAAAGCTGGTTGAAAGTCGAGCTTAGTGGCAAAGAAAAATACACCAAATTTGGGCTATAAAAATATCGTAATTAGAAAGATCTTACTAGTTATGAAAGAATTAATCCTGAAAAATGTGGTAGATATGGAATAAAGAATGAAGAAGAAGATTCACCTCATCGGAATGAGGCTCAGGCTTGACCCTTACCTGAATGGGAAGAAGATACCTCGCGAAGGAGGCTCAGATTTAATCATTACCTGAACGGGGGGCTTTAATGGAGTCCTCGAGAGAAAAGATTGAGGAAACCATGCTCAAGTTTGACCCTTACTTGAATGGGAGGCTAGAGTGGAGTCCCCAAGAGAAAAGATTGAGGATACCATGAAAAATACCTTATAGAAAATTGAGGGGCTGCAAAGAAGGCAATGAAGATGGGGTCCCCTAAAAGCTTTGAAAAAGAAAGTTGATCTTGGGCACCCCATGACTGAGAATAAATAGCTTTTGGTAGATGGCCTTTTGCAAAAATGATTCAGGTTTAACCCTTATCCTGAAAGAGGAAAAATACCTCATAGAAGAACGAGGTTCAGGCTTGACCCTTAACCTGAACAGAAAAAATACCGCATGAAAGAACATCGTTCGGGCTTGACCCTTAACCTAAACGGGAGAACAAAATCCTTGAAAGAAGAAACCATGATGGAACATTCAAATTTTGCACAATAAATCTAAGAGGAGTTTACAAAAGGAAGAAAATGAGGTTCCCTAAAGCTTTGAAAAGGGATTGATCTTGGGCGTCTCATTGTTGGGACTAAATAGCTTTTAAAATGACATTTTGCTGAAAAACTATAAATGGTGGCTCGACCTCGAACCGAAAACAAAAAAATAAATTGTCTATGGTGGGACAGTGAGGAACACACAGAAGTGTGTGAATCTGAGAGCCCGGGCGCTCAGATTAAAAACAGAAGGAAAGGATCTTGAAAACTCTTGTCATCAAGTTCTAAAGAGGGATAACAACAACACCAGGATATGTCAAAAATGGACATCAAGCTCTCACTTCATGTCAGGATAGCTAGAAAATGTTGCTAACATGATAAAAATTGCGGTTGATTAAAAAAATGATTGAAAATAAGCACATCTGTGCAAAAATATATTCTCTCTTTCTACCTAGAGTATTACCTCCAATCGGGCTAACTCTGTAGAATCCATAATCAAAATCAAATTATTGTTGTTGGGTTTCTTCAAAGAAGCTATCCATTTCCTTGATATGAAAAGAAAGAAAGATATTCTTAGTTTCATAAAAGCATTTTACGAAAAGATATTGATAAAAAAATTTCACATAAATAAAGAAGATTCTTGGCAGATCTAGCAGTTTGATATCTGGGGTTTACCCTGATAATCTTTTTGCACTCTTTTGAGACATAGAGATTGAGTTTTCTTGGATTTTGGCGAGAATTTCATCACATTATCCTTCAATTCGGCTATGTTCTGATTTTTCCTAGAAGGGCACGTCACATACTCCTTCAACTTGGAGATGATCTGAGTCTTTTTTGGTCCCAAGAATTTGATAATATTGTCTCTTGACTTGAAATCTCTTGATGATCTTTTGCATTCTTTTGAGAAACAAAAATCAAGCTCTCTTGAGATTTGGCGAAAATTTCATCACATCAACCTTCAACTCGGTGATATTTTGATTGTCTCTGGAAGGACACGTCGCATACTCCTTCAACTTAGAGATGATTCAAGTCTTCTTTAGTCCCAAGAATTATATTGATAAAATTGTCTCATTGGATTGAAAATCTCTTTATGATAGCAGTGATCAAATATTTTTTAGGGATTGGGGGGAGGTTCATTGCATCAGCCTTCAACTTGGCGATAATTTAAACTTTCCCTGGAAGGACACGTCACATGCTTTTTCAAATTGGAGATGATCTGAGTCTTCTTTGACCCCGGAGGTCTAACTCATCCATCAGTCTTCAACTTGACAGTAGTTAAGAGATCTTATTTGCAGATAATTAATGGCAGCTTGAACGATTGGAGAGATATTGAAATTGAGTGAATTCTTTTTATTACCCAGGATATGTCCACTACCTTATTATCAGAAGAATGGTCTTTAAAAATGTGTGATAGATATGATTAATATCAATTCACTTATGGCTTTTTAACATCGTTGAATTTTTCCATTACTGGTCATATTAAGGATTTTTCTTCATCCTTTTGGTTGACCAACATAAAAGCTTTGAATTTTATTCTTTCTTCACAGAAGATTTATCCTTTTGGAAAGAATACTGATGGTAATTTGACGTAAAATTTTGTGCAATTAAAGTTTGAGATCAACAAGTATTTTTTATGACAAATTGGCAAAATATTCTTGAAATCCTTAGTGAAAGGAAGTGCTTGATATCCGATTGACATATCCATGACTAGATTATCCTCTCCTTTCCCCAAAAGAGAGACCCAGACTTGACCCTTATCTGAACGGGTAATAAAAAAAATACTTCTTTTTTTTCTGAAGAGGAGGTGTTTGCAAAACAAACTTTCGAAGAGAAACTAAGTTTTCGTCAAAACTCCCTAGCTTTAGGCTTCTCCTATGGAAAGGTGGCCGATTGGATAAGGTTGATGAATTGTCATAAAGGAGCAAGTCCATCATACTCTCCCTGGAAAAAGGGTCCTTGATGGCAGGATGACCTAACAAAAAATATTAGGGGGTCACAAGGAGAACGAGCTTCCGTCGAAGCTCTCCCTGGAAATAGGGTTCCTTGTATGATAATAAATTTTTTTTTTGCAAATTGTTCGCAAAGACACGAGTCCCTTCAAACTCTCCTTAAAAAGGAGTTCAACGAACAAAAAATAATTACATGCGAAAGGAGTGAGTTCCCTCGAACTCTTCCTGAAAAAAGGGTCCCTCGCAAGAAAATGATTGATAATTGATATTGAGCCAATTGGCAGACGAGTTTGACACGAAGTTCGAATCTTGAAAGACCATAATTTGCAAAAGCGACCCATAGGTCAGAAAATGATTAATTTTGATAAAATGAGTAACTCGAAGATTTGCGTGATAAAATTGGTTGACCCGGAAGCCGACTGATAAAATGGGCGACTCGGATGTCAGCCTGACAAAATGATTGACCCAAAGGTCTGATAAATAAATTTGATGACCCGAAGGCCGATTTGATAGACTTGAGTGACATGAAGATCTGATAAATAAAGATTGATTGGCTTGCAGGTCTGAAGATTGGCATTGAGCCTAAATCCTTATGCGAGACTAGTGTTTGGATTGAATTTTGAAAGGGAGACTCGTACAAATACCAGATTTTGATGAAGCACCAGCATGAACACTGGCTTTTAAAAAAGTCAACGCTTTAAAGATATTTGAAGATTGTGATGGGAATTTCCAACTTCACCTTCACGATTGATTGTCATAAATGACTGTCGGGGTCTCTGGATTTATCCATTATCCTGAATGGGGAATGAATCGATGCAAAATGATGCAAATCGATACAAATAGACGTCGATCAATGCGAATGAATGCAGATCAAGCAAATTGATGTCGATCGATGCAAATGAGTGTGGATCAGGCAAATAAAAGGACAATGCTTGATAATGTTTGATAATAATGCTAGATGAAAGAATTTGTTTGATGATGAAAAGATTTATTTGATCCTGTCGGCATACATGACATTTGAAATAAAAGACAAATTTTCATAACAAAAAATGCCTCAGTGTAATCTGGGAGGAGAATATTGGATGAAAGAATAATTGATCATTGAAGGAAATTCTTTAAAGAATGCAAAAGATAGAACAAGCGTTCTAAGCATAGAATTTCTTCAGATGTCAGGCATTGATAGGATCGGGTAATTCTACTCTGTCTGCATTAATCAAACGATATGAATTGTGTGGTAATGTTTTCTTAACCACATAGGGACCTTCCCAATTCAGTGACCATTTGTCATGTGAGCGGTGCTTGAGATGAGCCGTTGATCTGACGACCAGATCATTAACCCGAAATCTTCTTTCGATAACTAACTTGACATATTGCTTGGCTATCCTCTGACGATAAGACTGAGCATGCTCTGCCGCCTTGAGTCTTCTCTCATCGAGTAGATCGAGTTGTACCAATCTTTGTTGCTGATATTGATCAAGTGGTAGCTCTAGAAGCGATGCAAACTTAAGAGCAGCCTTCTAAACATGAAGAGGTAGTATCACCTCAGTTCCATAAACGATCTCTAAAAGAGTGGCATTGGTTGGGATTTGAATGTTGGTTCGATACGCCCAGAGTGTATCGTAGATTTTTTCGTGCCAATCATGACCTGTCTCAGCGGTCCTTTCCAAGATGCGAATCAGGATTTTATTGGTGGCTTCTGCCTGACCGTTCCCTTGAGGATAATAGAGAGAAAAAAATGATAATGAATCCTGAAACTTGAACAAAAGATCTTCATTCTCTCATTCTTGAAATGAGTGTCATTATCTGAAATGATATCATGTGGTATGCCAAAATGACAAAGAATATTCTTGTGGGTGAATGAGACCACATGTCGGCCTTCCGCTATATGCAAGGTAACAACTTTAACCCATTTGGTAAAATATTATGTTGCGATAAGAAAATACTTGTGGCCATTAGAGGCAGTGTGAACACCCCAAATTTTTCAAAATCTTTTAAATATCCCCTTTTTGCCTTTGATATCATTTTCTGAGCAATTGAGTTACTTTTAAATCTAAATTCCAGTATATTTCTCAAGTTTTACTGAAACTAAATTCATTTTATATGTTTAAATTGATTTCGGATCCGGATCCATTGACCAGATCCAAATATGAGTCTCATTGTCCAACTTTTAAATTAAAATTACAGAAAATACCAAAAAATAGTTTTTAAATAGCTCGGATAGTCCATCCTTCATCCATTTTGGCTCATCGTGTTGTATTTCTCAATACGAGTTTTAAAACTCGAACATTTTCTCAAAACCTGGATCCAAACCCATCCTTCTGAAGAAATTTTCACAAAATAACCTTGATTTTTCAGAAAAAACCCTTTCTTCTGTAAATATTTTGAAATTTTGTAAAATTAGTTTTGTTTTCAAAAATATCAAAAAAAATATATATATAAAGTGAAGAAAAGAACAAAAAATAAAAAATACAGAAAAGAAAAAAAATTCGGATTTTTGAAAAACTCTTTTTTTTAAAACAATCTTTTAAATTAAAAACAGTTTTTGCAAAAGCTTTTGAAAAAGAGCCGGCATTTTGAAAATCTTTAAAAACGAAAGGGTTTTTACGAAAAAAAAGAAAAAATCGTGTTTTCTTTAGGGTTACGAAGACTCTCTCATGCCTTCTCCACCGCCCCCCCTCTTTCGCTTTCTCTCCATCTCGGGTCCTCTCTCTCACCAAAACCCTCAGTCGCGGGATGCTTCCACCGAACCCTCCAGAACCTCCCCCCCCCCCCCCCCCCCCCATGTACGATCTTCCTCCCTGAACCATCCATCACCAACAACTCCTCCATCTCCCATTTATCCCCCAACTGAATCCTCCTCCTCTCCCTTTAAGAGAAGCACGCATGGGCCTCTTCAATCCATCCGTTATCACCCCAGCACCCCTCTTTTCATGCATTGATTCATCCCTCCTTCTGACCCCTGCAAAGGAATCAAAGCCCCTCCTCTGCAATTGTTCGAAGGAGATTCGGTCCCCTACAGTAATCGGGTAAGCCATCCATACCCTTTCCTTTCTGCAGTTTTCCTGAGTTTTCTGTTTAGTTTCTAATTCGTTTTCCCCCATTTAACGCACCATCGAGCTGTGGACGGGGTTGCATATAGAATCCTCAATCCCTTCTCTCGTGCAAAACCAAAAAGGGAACTATCCCGCTCCTACATATTTTTTTTATTATCATTTTAATCTCCCTTTCACGTTGGATTTTCTGTTTCGTGGTGATTATTAACTCATGTCTTCCTTTCCTTGGTTTGATTTCGATGTCCTGCTCCCACCTCTGGTTTTAATTATCTCTTGATGATTTTTTTTTTATCTGCATACAATAATCATATCGTGACCATTGTTTTCAGTGTTGTTCCTCTTTGTATGATAGTAACATCATTTCTGTTATTTTTTTAGTTAGGTTGTTACGATGATGTATTGATTTCAGATGCACGACAACCCGAATCATCTGAGTCTTAGAGTTTAGAGTACCTCTTCCCTCATAGATTTCTTGTTCCTAAGGCACTACAATCCCTTTGCCGCAAAGTGCTCTCATTAGATCCCCAAAACCATCATGAATATTGTAGAATTTTCACAGTGTAATCCATGTACGTCTGAGCCTCGTACCCCTCTCCTCATGCTCGCCCCTTTGGACCCTCATCCCAGCCCTGTCAATACCAGTTGAAAGTTCATCGTGGCTTTCTTCCTAGAAGTCATTCCGGCTGAGCTTTCAGCCTACACCAATGAGAAGGGAGTAGTATATGGGTATTATACATGTTAATTCCTTTTATGCGCAACTCTTGAAGCAAACAAACAGGACTCTCAGGTTTCCCACAATCAGACCAAAGATGCTGTAACAGAACCTCCACCAGAGATCGTCATTTGGGAGTCCTTGGTAAGAGCCAAAGGCTGAAGAATGGGTGTTGCTTTCGTCGGAAGGGTGACGGGCAAAGATATGATTCACTGACATTAAGTTACAGTTGGCTAATATGGGGATTATTTTACAACAAGTTGGAGTTAATTGATGGGGTCATGGCACCATTTGGCTGAAGTCAGGACCAAATATTTTACACTCAAGTCTGTAATGTCTGTTTATTTATTCATCTTTTATTATTGCTTTAAATTATTTGGAAAACACGGCTTTATCTAGGAAAATAGATTTAACTGATGATCTTGGCTCCTCCATATGGCATCTAAATTACAGCCTTGAGTGGCTTGGGTGCACGTTTCCTATAGGAGTCTGTGTTGTTACTTCCTGTCATTGGTTTTTAAGTTAACCATAATTTTGTTGGAAGAAGAGGGTGCACGTGATATTTAATCCAAAAGAAGTCAAATGGTGGGGAATTGGATCCTTGGAGGGATTTTCAGTTGCTCCGATAAGGCGTGCCTGTGCAAAAGTCCCTGCCTTCTATTGCTCATTAAGGAAACTGCGGGATTTTGATAGTTGATGTTGCAGCTGCTTCAAGTATTCTCTGAGCCATTCTTTCTTTTATTTTACTTATTTATTTATTTTTATTATTGTTTATTTTGTTTATTTTGTCAATCATGCTGATGTGTTAAATATTTTGTTTTGGATCGTGTTAACCGCTTATAGAACTTGAATTGTATGTATCTGAGGATATGTTCTTTGAGATTCTTTGTTTTAGTTGTGCTTAGAAATATGATTTTCTTTTTATTTCAAATAATGTTTTGTTATGTGGTGATTTGTGGTTCTGGTAGCATATCAATAGAACCAGGTGGAAATCAACACACTAATGCATCCACAGTATTGCCATCACATTTCTCTAGCATGGTTATTACCTGTTATTTTGGCATAAATTTTATAAAGCTCAGTGGTCCCCAGCTCTAAAACTACATTCAAACTACATCACCTTCATTGTTGTTTAAGCGGTAGAAGCACCATTCTTGTATGTGTTTGCATCTATGTTTTATCCCTTTTGTTCATTGTTCAATCCCACAGTATATCTTGTTCTTACTATTTATTGGGTTTCTGCTACAAAGAGGAGGTGGACCTTGTAAGAAACTGCAGAGGCGTCCTAAAATCAATATTACCTGAACATACCTTGGCGGATTTGGAAAGCAGGGTTGAATCTTTGCAAGAGGGTTGGAGCTATCCGTAACATGGTAAAGCTAATGTCAAAATTCTGGACTCCACGCAAGGTAAGGTCATGGTCATACCTGCCCCTGCCCATCCATTTGACAAGATTGCAGTTGTTCAAGATACATGGCTTCGAGTCCAAAGACCAGATCGTCCCATCACAACTGCTATTTTGTTTAAGAGAGAGTCATATAGGTGGGTGAATTCATGTGATAGTTATAAAAGTGAAATACACGGTAGGGGCATGAATAAACCTTTTATTTATGAGATTCAGACTCTCATATCAAACCACATAAGCAATTTAAAGTCTCAGGTGCTATCCATTTTATCATCCAAACTATGCTAATTTCCCTACTTATACTTTCTCTGGAATTATAGTCTTTAAAGTTATTGTATTTAGTGTTTCATGTGAGCAACCGTAGCCACTTCACCACCAGCATATATCATCGTCGTAATTTACACCTAATTCAACACTATTTCACTTCACATACCTGCTAACTGTACTATTCACCTGCTATCATCATGGCATTGCAATACACAAGCACATTTAGTTGGTGTACAACTTACCATCATCCCATCAGCATATGTATCTTGTTGTAGCTTTTGTACATTTCCATCAACACATCCCAGCCATACAATCATTTCTACCACCCCTTCACGGTTACATTTGTTCACCCACTTGCACTTCACTTCACGGCTGCTATGTATTATATACTTCCAGTATCAATAACCACAGTGTACTCATTACAGGTTGCCTAACCTGTAACTTATATGCCCTTCAGTTTCAAAATTAATTTTGTTGACTTATCCTGCATCTATCTATAATCAGCTACCAACCTTCCACTGCCAATGGAAACATTGCATTCTCAATCATGGAGTTATTATATTGTTGTATGCATCTTTTTAATTTTCTTTTAAATCACTGAAAAGATTTTCATCTTGTTCTCTGTGTGTTGAGTAGCTTACTTTACTGTATATGTCATATTGTTCTCACTAAAAGATAATATATTTTCTTCATTGATCTAGGGAGGGACTTGTCTTGGCACTTTAAGTAGATATCAGCTTGATTGATTTATGTATGTTAACTGCAAGTCTGCAATTGTTGCAGCCAGCAACATTACTGGTGATTACTGGAGCTGGCGTATTGGTTCATTATAATGATGAACGAAGAGCAATTATGAAAGATTCAACTGTATCAATATTTGTTCTTTTGCTCCCGTTTTGCCATTTTCTTTCTGTAAAATTTTATTGATATCAATTTGGTGCTCAACAATTGATTTAGCTAACCACCTCTCTCTTTCTCTCTACACACACCTCCACATGAACATTGGGTCCTGATTTCCATGTGTATTTAAGTAAATATACTATCATATACATCTAGATAAAGGTATCTTCTTTTCCATTTAAATAAGATACATTTCCTTATAAGTAAATGCATTCTTCCATATATATATTTAGATACATACATTCGTTTATAGATTATCCACCTAACTTAAGCATGGTATTTGGATTTTACTTGATATTTTCCATCATCTTCATAGTTTTCCATTTTGCTCTGTATCAACTCTGTTTTACAGGAAATATATGAAAGATATCATCATTGGGGGTTGTAAATTCAATATCATGTATTGTAATAGTTAGATCTTAATGAGAATTTACATTTCCTGTTTTAGGTAGAATGAATGAGCATCGTAAATATTATAAATTACTTGCTTTCATGCTTTTTACCTTTATTTCTCGAATTCTCACAATGGTGAAACACGAATGACACGTGCACCATTTCATAAGAGGTAATTAATCCTAAGTTGATGATTTACATCAATGGCCATAGACAGGATGTAAACAAAACTTAGGATTTTTATCGTTTATAAAATAACATTGGATCTACACTGGATCCTCTTCAAAAATCATCATATTTTCAAATATTTCCTTCTTTTATTATAATTTAACTTAAAATTGGCTCAAAATATATACCAATGGCCATAGTCAGGGTATATTGAGAGTTAATTTCATTTTAAACTCTATAAAAGCACAAAAATATGTTTTATTCTTCACCTGAATTTAAATATAGATCATTATATAATACATTCAATGACCATAGTCAGGAGTGTATTATATCATTAATCTTATTTACATTCATTTCAAAAATGAAATATGGTTTTCAAATTCAATTTCAAAAATTATTTAAATTCATTCATCACTTAGGATAGAATTGCATCATATTTTTAAAATTCTTTTTCATAAATCCAAGTGATTTCCTTCAGATATCTTCTTCACTTCTTCAAAATTCAAATATCATTTTCAGATTCAAACTTTAAATTCAAAAGTCCAATTTGATTTTAAAATTCATTTGAATACTCAAAATTCAATTTTCAAATCAAATTCCAAACTCATTGTCAAGTTCAAATTCAAAGTTCAATTTAACTTTGAGATCTCGGATTCATCATCTTGATTCCAAAATTCAAACCTCAAATTCAAAGTCCAAATTAACTTTGAAATTCATTTGTATATTCAAGATTCAAAATTTTAAACTAAATTTCAAAGTTCAATTCAACTTTGGAATTCTTGATTCATCTTTAGGATTCAAATTCGAATTCAAATCAATATCTCAAAATCAAAGTTTTGAGATTGATTCTGAATCTCAAAATTCAAGTCTTTTCTAAAGTTCTAAATTCAATCTGGGTTTTCAAAACCCAGATCCATCTTCAAAAGTCCCATTTGGACCTTCAAAATCCAAAATCCAAAGTTAGAATTCAATCTAAATTCCATTTTTAGGATCCAGAATCTAATTCTAATTTGGATCTCAGACTTCAAGATCAAAATCCATTTTAGGATCCATAACCCAATTCCACTTTTGGATCTCAGACTTCAGATCCAAATTCCATCTTAGGGTCCAGAGTCCAACTCTATCTTGGATCTCAGATTTCAGGACCTAAATCTATTTTAAGATCCAAAATCCATTTTAGGATTTAGGATCCAATTCCATCTTGGATTCCAGATCTGGGATCCAATTCTACTTAGGATCTAAAACCCAATTCCATTCCCAAGTTTGGATTTCAAATCCAATTCCATTTTCAGATCTCATCTGAACTTTCTATTTTTAAATACCATTTGGATTTCTCAAAATCCATCCTGAACTCCAACTTTTAAATCAATCTCATCTCTCAATTCTATGTTTCCCAAAACTCTTTCAGATTTCAAACTTCAAAGCCAGAGTTCAACTCTATTTCAGATATTCATTTCCTTTCCTAAATCCAAGTTTAAAATTCAAAATTCAAAGTCCCTTTTTTTACTTTGAAATTTTATCTCAGCTTTAAATCATTCTCTTTCCAAAATCAAGATTTATTCTTCCAACTCTAAATTACTTCAAAGACTTAGAACTTCTCTGATCTATCTCAAGTTCTAAATTAGATTCAATCATTCAGAATTCATTTCTTCTTTCTATTATCAAGTCTATCTCAGAAAAACTTGGAGATTTTCAAAATATTTTCCCAAAAGAGCATACATCCTTGCATTGCACAAGCATGATTCTTTGTGCATTTAGACTTAGGATAAATTTTTAGATGATATTTAAGCAAAGCAAAAGGCATAAATTCGATCCTTGGTTCGATTACCCCTGGTAAAGGCGCCAGGAACAGTCAAACCTCGTACCGACAAGCGAATCCCGTCTCTCCATTTTCCCGCAATATATTTCAAAACGGAGGCGAGTAATTTTCTAAATATTTTTCAAATCAAGGTCAAGTGAGACCCCACAAAAGAATTCCTCTTCTCTCTTCTTTTCTTTTCTCTTCTCTCTTCTTTTCTGTCTTTTCATTTCTTCCCTTAAAAGGAGAAGGAAGAGAGAGAAACCACAAGAGAGGAAAAATTTTGCGATGATCACATGCAGACAGAGTAATCAGGCCTACAACATTGAAAGCCCATATGGAGAAATGCCATGGAGATATAACCGATTGCAAATATGTGGCTGGTGCATGAATGAAAGGTGCACGCATCTAACATTGGACACACTTCTTCACAAAAAAATGGCAGTCTTGTTGCATGGTCTTTCAATAGTACCCTACTCGAATGATATGCTTAACAAGGGTCTGATAACTGACATGGCCACCATAAATGCCTTTATGTGCTTCTCGAACGACTTTCTTGGCTTCATCTTCGTCCAATCATTTGAAATACTTGGCACTGAATCCACGTTGATTAAGGACATCAACAAGAATAAAATATAGAGCAGGCATGCGCTGAATTGCTTGTTGCTCCCTCTTTGACAATTCTGGTGGAAGCTCACCAGTTTCGATGAAATTCTTGATATATTGGTACCAAGGCTTCTTCTTTTGCTCTGCCTGGTTGATTTGCATAACTGGAATGAAGGCAGGTTAATCGAGTTTACCGATTTCAAAAGAGCGACAGGATTCTGTAAACACCCTAAATTTTTTAAAAGATTGTAAATATCCCCTTTTTGCCCTTTATCTTCATTTTCTGGGTAATTGAGTCACTTTTAAATCTAAATTCTATTTCATTTCTCAAGTTTTACTGAAATTAAATTCATGTTATATATCTGACTCAATTTCAGATCCGGATCCAGATAAAAGATCTAAATCTGAGCTTCATTTTCCAATTTTTGAATCAAATTCTCAAAATTACCAAAATAACTTTGTGAAAAGCTCAGACAATTCGTCCGGTATCTGTTTGGATCCATCACATTGTATTTCTCAATTCAAGTTTCAAAACTTGAACACTTTCTCAAAAATTTGGGTCCAAACCCATTTTTTTTGAAGAAATTTCCTCAAAATAGCCCTGAAAACCTTCTTTTGTAAATATTTCTCAAAAACAAAAAAAAAATTAGTTTAAATCCTTGTTTTTCCGTAAATTTTAGGATTTTATTCCAAAATATCAAAAAAATGTAGAAAATAAAGAAAAGAACAAAAAAATAAAATATATATATATATATAAAAGAAAAATAATAATAATAATAATAAGTTGTTGAAAACTTTCTCTTTGAAAACATCTTCTAAAAAACCTTTTTTTGAAAAGAACTTTTAAAAAGGAGGGGGAAGTTCATCTTTTCATAAAAGCTTTTAACGAAAACCTGAGGGTTTCGAGAACCCTCTCGAACTCTCTCTCTCTGTCACCACCCTCTTTTTCTCTGTCTCGTCTCGGTCTCTCTCCACTTTCACCTTGCTAACTCCATCCCGGGTCACACCCTTGCACTCCATCGCCCCCCTCTTCTTCACGAAGCTTCCTCAAGAACCCTCATCGCACGCTCTATAGCGATGGCTCCAGAACCGTCGATAGCCAACGACTTCACAGGCCTTCTTCCCCTCTCTCTAAACCCTCCATCTCTAACGGAAGCCCTTCTGGAGCTTTCTCCTTCGTCTTTCAAAAAAGGAGGCCATTCCACGCATTGTACATTGCCTACTCTCATCATCCATCATCACAATACCCTTGTATCCCTGCAATCCAACTCTCGCCATACCTCTATCGTTGATTATTCACCGCTCCTCCTTGAGAGCTCTGCAAAACCGAGGAAAACCCAAAACTCCATTACGGTTTTCCCTTTTGATCATCAAAGGAGCTCCCAGTCCCAGCAATAATAGCAAGCCGAGGAGTAATCCCTTCTGATCGATTGGAAAAGATCAATCCAGCCCTAAGACTCAGAGAAGGCAGCATCATCCGATCGATCCAATCGAACCAAAGACTCCATTACGGTGAGTTGCCCCATCCCCGATCATTTTTTTTAAGAGCAGCCTTTCCCCCTTGATCTGGTTCCTCTTTAATGCATTATCGAGGGCATTGATTTACTCTTAGTAACCTCAATCCCTCCTCTGTGCGACAATAAAAATGGAATCCCCCAATTCCTTTCACATTTCCTTTTCTTCATTCCGATATTTATCTTCTTTTCCAAGCATCCGTGATGATATTGGTTTACATATGGTGAATCAAAACTATCCTTGATGCAACAGTAAATGGAACTCTTGATTCCAACAGATTACCCCCCTTTTTTCTATTTATTTATTTATTTTTCTTTTTATTCTCAATTCGCGATCGGTTTCGATCCTCATTGATTTTCATATACACTTATAGTTCGACCCTTTTTTTTTCCTTTTCACTCTTATTTCCATATGCTGATTATTCATGAACATCTTGGTTCCAAGAATGCCATTGAACCTTCGGTTTTTACTTTGTATATTTTCCAGCATAACAGGAAGTGATGGTGCTTCACAAATCGCATTATCGATCCCCCCCCCATTTTTTATTTTACATTGTTTTAATCTATGTTTAAATTTGGCTCACTTTTTTTTTCCAGGTTGCGATTTCCTCTTTAGATTTCTGTTCACGTATATGCAATAGTGGCCATAAGTTCATGCTTTTTTTTTTCTCTTCTTCCTTCTTCCCTTTTACTCCTTTTGCTTCATCGATGTCAGTTTAGACTCTCATCCCTATTTTCTTCCCGTATGACGAGGCATTCAAAGATATGTTTAAGGCCCATGCGTCAACATGGCACCCTTAAAGGAGGTCGAAATACGATTCAGAAACTTTGGTGTATCTGTTGATTCAGCTCTCGTTTGATGTCTAACCGATGGAATTTTTTTTTTTACCATCTGAATTTTGTTTTCCTATAATTATTATCTCTTATTTCTCATTTGGACAGCATTAAATCACTAATTTTAGCCATTACAACTCACCATGTTTTGGTCCTCTTTGCATTCATATTTTGATCGTTCATTTCATTTTACAGTTTCATTTGATGGGTCATTTCTTTATCTCAATAGGACCATTCAGGTTCATTCATGATCTCTCTTTTGGGACTCAATAGGTCCCTTTTAACTTTAGTATTCTCTGTACCATAAATCTGTGGCATTATCATTTTTTCTTTTTTTGTTGTTGTTGCCTCGTCATCTGACGTTTACTGCAAGAATTTGTGAGCAAGGCTCATGTTCACGATGAACATTGTGGTCCTCCGTTGCTGACAAGGATATTTTGAATATCTTCTGTTGAAATCAGCTAGATGGCTGAATGATCCTGATGGGGCTTTTACCTTTGAAGGTCACTTATCACTAACCCCTGGTTCACATCTTATCTAACTGAAATGTAGTGAAGAAAGGTTCATTAAGTTCAGGGAATCCCAAGGATACCCCGAGGATACTAATAAGGTAAGTTTCCATATTGGATTCCGTTCTTCAATGGATCATCAGGGGATCATCGGGGATCTTCTGCGTTGTACGTGTTTCACTTGGTACTCATCCACTTGCTGCTGCAAAGTCACTGGAGTAGTTGCTGCTGGCTGACACCTCTGTACAAACTCCAGCACCCTTATCTTTTCCTGCAATATCCATTGTAGTATTGTTATATAACACCTCACTGATCAGCGCCACTCCAGTCAGTTAAAAAAAATGACTTCCTTAAGGTCATCAAGAGCATGTCAAAGTTCATAGACAGCCTGGAAATTGGTGGATCTAAGTTTCCATCCTTTGGGTTATCAGGAATGGGTCCACACTATTTGTATTTTTTTTTTGGGTAACCCCGTCTAGTTTGTTAACATTGGACTAGTTCATGTTAAGGATTGCTATGCTGGCCATATATCCTGTCATCCAGCAACAACCAATCTGTAAATTTGATATTTATTACTTTTCCTAGCTATCTTGCTGCTATGGAGGCGACAGGGTTTCGTTGATTCTTCATGATTATGGGTTCCTTCAAGCCCATGAAGGAAATTATGTACTATTCAGAACTAATTTACTGTGCCATCAATCTAACTATTTTTTTTTTCACAGGGATAGAGTTGCCAGTCAAGTGGTGGTGATTAGGTGTGTACCCCTATCCTGTTATTTGAACTTGCCATAGGTGCCATAAACTGTTTTCACTAATTTATGCATATCAATTGAGCCTTAATATGCATGACCACTGCACTCACATATTAATTGATTTTTCATCATCATCCTCTTTTGGCAAGGTCAAATTCTGAGTCAAGTTTTTTTTTATATACTTCAGCAACGCTTTTCTTTTGATGACTCAGATGTTTTTTTTTTATGGGCATTGTTAGTTGTTAACTGATTGTTTCAGCCCCAATGGACAACAACAACAACAACAACTACGCCTTCATCCCAAAACAATTGGGGTCAGCGATATGAACCAAAAAAGAAATTCATTTTGGGTCTTCCACATGAATCCTTTTCCTCCAATCATTTCTATCCAACGCCATGTCCTCGGTGAGGTTCAAAGCATTCATATCCTTTCCTATCATCTCCATCCAAGTCTTCCTAGGCCTACCCCGACCTCTTTTAACTAATATATTTTCCCATTTCTCCAACCTTCTAACTGGAGCATCATTAGGCCTTCGCCGAATATGTCCAAACCACCGTAAACGATTCTCTCGCATCTTATTTTCAATGGGTGCAACACCTACCTTCTTACGTATCTCTTCGTTCTGAATCTTATCTTTTATTGTATTTCCACACATCCATCTAAGCATCCGCATCTCAGCTACACTCATTTTTTGAATATGATGTCTCTTGGCAGCCCAACATTCCGTACCATATAGTAAAGCGGGTCTAATAGTCATCCTATAAAACTTTCCCTTCAACCGCAATGGCATTCTACGATCGCACAACACTCCAGTAGCACTTTTTCATTTCATCCACCCAACCTTTATCCTATGATTTACATCTCCATCAATTTCTCCATACTTTTGAATGATGGATCCCAAATATTTGAAATAATCATTCACCGGTATATCTTGCTCACCAAGCTTCACTACACTCCCATCACTACTTCGTTGCTTACTAAACCGACATTCCATATATTCAGTCTTACTCTTACTCAACTTAAAACCTCTAGTTTCCAATGTCTGTCTCCATAATTCTAACTTAGCATTAACCCCAGCTCTAGACTCATCAATCAAAACAATATCATCAGCAAACAACATACACCACGGTACATTTTCTTGAATTGATCTCGTAAGCTCATCCATCACTATTGCAAATAGGAAAGGGCTTAAAGCAGATCCTTGATGTAACCCAACCGTTATCGGGAAATTGGTTGTCACCCCTCCACAAGTGCGGACATTGGTTACTACTCCTTCATACATATCTTTAATTATACTAATGTACTTGAGAGAAACACCTTTCTTCATCATTGTCCACCAGAGAACGTCCCTAGGTACTCTATCGTATGCCTTCTCTAAATCAATAAAAACCATATGCAAATCTTTGTTCCTCTCTCTATATCTTTCAATAAGTTGTCTAAGAAGATGTATAGCTTCCATAGTTGATCTTCCAGGCATAAAACCAAATTGATTCTCCGATATCATGACAACCTTCCTCAACCTAGACTCAATCACCCTCTCCCAAAGTTTCATAGTATGACTCATGAGTTTTATACCACGATAGTTTGTGCAATCTTGTATATCACCCTTATTCTTATATAAAGGCACCAAAGTACTCTTCCTCCACTCATTAGGCATCTTATTTGTTTGCCAAATCAAGTTAAAAAGATTTGTCAACCATTCTAAACCTTTCTCTCTCAAGCATTTCCAAGCCTCGATAGGTATACCATCTGGGCCAACTGCCCTTCTTGATTTCATTTTCTTCAAAGCCTCTGCAATTTCTTTCTTTTGAATCTTGCGCATGAAGTCACGATTTATCTCATGAAAAGGAATGGAGAAGTCTCCAAGATCTTGAGCATGACTATCATTAAATAGCTTATCAAAATAATTTTTTCATCTCTCCTTAATCTCCTCATCTTTGACTAAAACCCTTTGCGTTTCATCTTTGATACATCTAACCATACCCAAATCCTTCGATTTCCTATCTCTCATCTTTGCAAGCCTATAAATATCCTTCTCGCCTTCTTTGGTATCCAACTTGTCATAAACCTCCTTATATACCTTAGCCCTCGCGTTTCGAACAACTTTTTTAGCTTCCTTCTTTGCTATCATATACTTCTCCAAATTCTCATTATCACGACTCTTACTTAGATTTCTATAACACTCTCTTTTAACCTTAATAGCTAATTTGACATCCTCGTTCCACCATGATGTATCCTTACCTAGTGGTGCACCGCCTTTAGACTCACCCAATACCTCCTTAGCTACTTTTCTCATACCACCCGCTATCTTATTCCACATTGATTCTGAATCCTCCTCGAGACACCAATCAACTTCCTTAACTACCTGCTCTACAAACATTCCTTGTTTAGCTCCTTTCAGTGCCCACCACTTAATTCTAGGATCTATCCTATGTCTATCCCTTTTGCGGCATTGTCTAATTCTAAGATCTAAAATTAAGACTCTATGTTGTGTAGCTACACTTTCTCCTGGTATAACCTTACAATCGATGCAACAACCCCTATCTCTCTTTCTAAGTAGGAAAAAATCTATCTGACTCGTATTAACCCCACTTTTAAATGTTACTAGGTGAGACTCCCTCTTCCTAAACCAAGTGTTTGCTAAGATCATATCATAGGACAAACAAAAATCTAAAATCCTTTCTCCACTTTCATTTCTTTCTCCTATACCATAGCCTCCATGGATATTCTCAAATCCATCCCTACTAATGCCTACATGTCCATTAAGGTCACCACCGATGAAAAGCTTTTCTCCATAAGATGTCTCTTGTACTACTCCATCTAAATCTTCCCAAAATTGATGCTTAATGAAATCATCTAAACCTACTTGAGGTGCATAAACACTAATAATATTAATAATATCCGTACCTAATACTAATTTAATAAGTAAAATTCTATCACCCTTCCTACGGACCTCAACTACATTATCTATAAACTGACGACTCATAACAATCCCTACTCCATTCCTATTCCTATTTATTCCTGTATACCAAATCTTATATCCCCAAGGTTCTATCACTCAGCCCCAAGTCACGATTTACAGATATTCAGCCCCTGTATGATTGGTTCTTATATTCATCCCACATATGGGCAATTTCAGATCTTCAATAAAGATTTTAGGCTTAGGCTGGAATTTCATGTTTTCATGGAAATTTTCACTGTAGGGGGGACCATATTTTGATGGAGTCTTACCATGAAATCCTTGTGTATAACTCTTGTTTATATCCATAAAAATCTTTCTAGGGCTTGGCTCTGCTGTCTCCAGCTTCACAATTTTTTTTTGTTTTTTTTTTTCTTTGTATCTTTCTCATTATACACCCATAATGCTCTCTCCTGTGCACATTCATTGGTTTAACATCTGCATTTTCTACACAGACATGCCCCGTGAGCCCATTCCCTAAACTCATTTCCTTACTACAGAGACTCCCACAACCGCGAATGACCTCCCATTCCCCACTTTATGTTATGTTTGGTTCATAGAAACCCACTGTTGTTGTAAGTCACTACATGTCTTTTAAAGCTTGATTTCATCTCTCATCCATTCGTAGGTTTTAAAAAATTAGCATCATACCTACATAATGCATTTGTGTCACAGTATAGGTTCACCATGATCAGACCCTGTATCTCCATCCTATCACTAGCCCTCGCTGTTGTACTGTTGCAACAGCACCCATCGTTGTGCTAATATTCTGCTATTGACATAGCCTTGCTCAAAATGTGTGTGTATATATATATATATATATATATATATATATATATATATATATATATATATATATAACTAGCTATTTTGGATGTTTAGTATGCATTGTCTTATTCATACTAGGTTCCTCATAGGCATCTGTCTTAATACTATGCTCTCTGCGCAGAGGGTATGCTTTTCTGCAAAACCCATGGTTATAATTCAAATCAGATTCCTGTCACCAGTATTTGTCTATCCATGACATGGTTTTATATTGACATTAGTGCATCATCCAATATATGCCTACTGCACTGCAGTTCATCAGTGATCATTATTCATTACATTTGCCTACAGTATCCTGCCAGGATATATCCTTCTGTCCATAGTATCACCTATATATTCATCATGCATTTGCCGACGCCACTGTCCTGGCATCTATATATATTCTGCACTGGTAGCAGCACATAGGCATGTGGCATACCTTAGATTCCAGTAAGCATTCGCAGGAGCTGATCCATGATTGTAAAAGGTCAGTCCCCAACTTGGTATACTATGATTAATTTGTAGGTTCATCATGGCCAAAATAAACCCATTAATGTTGTCTTTTACAAACCACTACGTGAATGCCATTTGCTAGGTTTGGTAGTAAGTCCATTGTGCTATATATATGTTTACAATAGGATCAGCCTGTTACTTTGTATTTGTCTTCAGTATCATCATCTCATTACTATGGCCCCATAGGTACTTACTATCCACTGCATTTCCACTATGTATCTCCCACAGGCACCACTTTGCTTATAACACCATCACTCTCATCCATCTATGTTATATACATGCTACATATATATATGTATATATGTGTAAATATATATATATATGCACACACACGTATATATATATATATATACATTGGTATGCATGTATATATATATGTAAGCATATACATATATATCATCTCTCATCTTCTCATCAATATATTGGCATATGAGCATTTTAACATTAACATTCATATGATATATGCAAATTTCCTCCATTTTCATACTAATTAAGTGTTTTGCAGGGGAATATGTGGAAAAGGTCCTTATTTGGGGTTGTATATCCAAATTCATGTATTGTAATAGCTAGATCTGAATGAGAATTTATATTTCCTGGCTTAGATAGAATGAATGAGCATTGTAA
This sequence comes from Nuphar pumila, assembly GCF_984573655.1. Taxonomy (NCBI): domain Eukaryota; kingdom Viridiplantae; phylum Streptophyta; class Magnoliopsida; order Nymphaeales; family Nymphaeaceae; genus Nuphar; species Nuphar pumila. Next base: position 28,156,591 of record NC_143262.1, on the reverse strand, counting down.
ATATCATAAATTATCTATTTTCATGCTTTGTCTTTATTTCTCAAATTCTCACAATGGCGAAACACGAATGACACGTGCACCATTTCGTAAGAGGTAATTAATCCTAAGTTGATGATCTACATCAATGGCCATAGTCAGGACGTAGACAAAACTTAGGATTCTTATCTTTTATAAAATAACACTGGATTCACACTGGATCCTTTTCAAAATTCATCATATTTTCCTTCAAATATTTTCTTCTTTTATCAAATTTTTTTTGAAATTAATTCAATATATATACCAATGGCCATAGTCAGGGTATATTGAGAGTTAATTTCATTTTAAGCTCTATAAAAGCACAAAAAAATATATTTTATTCTTCACTTGAATTTAAATATGATTATTATATAATACATTCAATGACTATAGTCAGGGATGTATTATATCTTCAATCTCATTTTAATTCATTTAAAGAATGGAATAGCTTTTCAAAGTCCAAATTCAAAATTATTAAAATTCATTCATCATTTAGGATAGAATTGCATCATACTTTCCAAAATCCAAAGTGATCTCAAATACCTTTTCTTCAATCTCTATTTCAATTCATTCTTCTATCTTATTTCAAAGATTTAAATCTCGATTTTAAAGTCCAAATTGACTTTGAAATTTCAAAATTCAATGTTATTTTCAAAATTCCATTTCCAAATTCAAGTCCAATTTCAATGTTTAATTTACTTTGAAATATCAGATTCATCTTCTGATTCCAAATTCAAACTTCTAACTTCAAAATTCAAAGTCCAATTTGACTTTGAAATTCATTTTGTATATTCAAGATTCAATTTTTTTAAAACAAATTTTCAAAATTCAGACCAAAACTTTGGAATTCTTAATGCATTTTCAGAATTCAAATTCGAATTCAAATCAACATCCAAGTTTTGAGATTGATTCTGAATCTCAAAAATTCAAGTCTTAAATTCAATCTGGGTTTTCAAAACCCAGATTCATCTTTAAAGTCCCATTTGGACTTTCAATATCCAAAATCCAAAGTTAGAACTCAATCTCATTATAGGTCTCAGATCCAAATCCATTTTTAGGATCCAATTTCCTAAATACAAATCCACTTTGGATCTCAAACTTCATATCCAAATCCATTTTAGGATCCAGAACCCAATTTCACTTTGGATCTCAGACTTCGGGTCCAAAATCCATTCTAGGATCCAGAGTCAAATTCTATCTTGGATCTCAGACTTTATATCCAAATCCATTTTAGGATCCAGAACCCAGTTCCACTTTGGATCTCAGACTCCAGATCCAAAATTCATCTTAGGGTCCAGAGTCCAATTCTATTTTGGATCTCAGGCATTTTTAGATCAAGAACCCATTTTAGGATCCAGGATCCAATTCCATCTTGGATCCCAGATTTCAAACTCAATTCCCATTTTTGGATTCTAAATCCAAAATTCAATTTTGATCTCAATCCAGACTCTAGATTCAAATTCTACCTTGAATTCCAACTTTTAAATCAATCCCATTTTCTCAATTCTATTTTGATTTCCCAAATCTCCTTCAGATTTCAAACTTCAAAGCCAGAGTTCAACCCCATTTCAGGCATTCATCCAAGTATAAAATTCAAATTTAAAGTCCATTTCTGACTTTGAAATTTCCTATTCTTTTCCTGTTATCTCAGCTTCAAAACATTCTCTCTCAGAATCAAGATTTATTCTTCCAACTCTGATTACTTCAAAGACTCAGAAACTTCTCTGATCTATTTCAAGTTCTAAGTTAGATTTCATCATTCAGAAACCATTTCTTCACTCCATTATCAAGTTCATCTCAAAACACTTGGAGATTTTCAAAACCATTTTTTTGAAAAGAGCATACATCCTTGCATTGCACAAGCATGATTCTTTGTGCATTTAGACTTAGGATAAATTCTTAGATAATATTTAGGCAAAGCAAAAGGCATAAATTCGATCCTTGGTTCGATTACCCCTGGTAAAGGCGCTATGAACGATCGAACCTCGTACCGACGAGCAAATTTTGTCTCTCCATTTTCCCGCAATATATTTCAAAATGGAGGCGAGTAATTTTCTAAATATTTTTAAATCAAGGTCAAGTGAGACCCTGTGAAAGAATTCCTCTCTCTCTCTTCTTTTCTTTCTTTTTTTTTCTCTCTTCTTTTTCTGTCTTTTATTTTTTTCTCCCTTCAAAAAGGAGAAAAATAGAGGTTAGAAAAGGAAAAGAGAAAGAAGAGAGAAAAAGATACAAGAGGAAAATTTTTGCGATGATCACAGATTCTTCGTCTTTAAAGGACATAAAGGAGCCTAGGCTAGCCAAGCCATCAGCTATTTGATTGAATTCTCTCTTAATATGATAAAGTTGAAATTTCTTGAAACTATTGATGAGAGCTAAAATAATTTTCTGATAAGGAAGCAACTTCTGGAGTTTCACCTGCCATTCGACTTTCACCTGGCTGATGACAAGCAGTGAGTCGCCAAAGATGTGCACTCACTTGACGGTTAAATCTTGCAGAATTCTCATACCTTGTATTAAAGCTTCATACTCGGCCATGTTATGATTGCATTGAAAATCAAGTTTAAAGGAAAAAATGAATCATCTTTTTCTCGGGTGTGATCAATAAATCTCAATCGCTATGACAACCATATTCTTGGAGCCATCAAAAAATAAACTCCAAACTGGAGACTGTTGGACATTGTGGATGTGCTCATCAGAGAAATCATCATCGACTTTTACATCTTCTACGAAAGAAAAAATGGTTAGCTGGCCGACGATGGTCTGGCCTTTGATTGACTTCTAAGAGACATACTCTAAGTCATACTGCATTAAAAGAACTTGACACTTGGCAATCCGTCTACTAAGAAATGGTTGCTCGAGAATATACTTAAGAGGATTAAGCTTGGATAGAATCTTGACTTCTAACGCTAACAAATAATGTCTCAATTTCTAACACATCCAGACTAGAGCTAGGCATGTCTTCTCTATTTGAGAATATTTCTTTTCATAATCGACGAAGGTCTTGCTCACGTAGTAGATGGCATGCTCTATCCAACTGCCTTCATATTATGCCAAGAATCCGCCACAAGCGGTTTGATTAACTAAGACATCTAACAAGAGAGGCTTTTTCAATTCTGGCGGCTTGAGAACAGGTGGATTGAGAAGATATTTCTTGATACGCTCGAACAACTGCTGACACTCTGGTACCCATTCGAACTTCACTCTTTTCTGAGTAGATAATTTAAAAGGTTCACACCTCATGGCCAAATTGAATATGAATCATTGAATTGACTGCATGCATCCCTGAAGACTACACAACTCTTTGAGATTGGTCAGGGTGGCATATCGATGATGGCTTTTGCTTTAGCGGGATCTACTTATATCTCTTTTTTGCTGACCATAAAGCCAAACAGCTTGCCAGACTCTACTCCGAAAACACATTTTTGAGGATTGAGTCTCAACTTGAATAAAATGAGTCGTTTGAAGACTTGACCAAGAACTTTAATATGGTCTTCTTCCTCATTGAATTTGACCAGGATATTATCGACATATGCATCCATGATTTTATGCACCTGGTCATGGAAAATGATAGCCATTGCATGCTGATAGGTTGTCTCAGCGTTCTTAAGCCCAAATGGCATAACTGTGTAACAAAAGGTGCCCCATGGCATGGTGAAGGAAGTTTTGGATTGGTCATGTTATATCCAAAATATCCATCCATAAAAGAGAATGTGGCATCACCTGTCGTGTTGTCCATCAAGAGATCAATATTGAGAAGAGGATAATCATCCTTTGGAGTGACTTTATTGAGATCTCAAAAGTCCATATAAATTCAAACTTTTCCATTCTTTTTGGAAACTGCTACGATGTTAGCTAGCCAATCTGGATAATCTATAGTGCAAATGAATCCAGCTTTGAGCAAATTCTCAAGTCCTTCCTTGACTTGTTGCTCAATTCGAGGATCCATTTTTCTCAACTTCTGCTTGACCAGCTTAACATTTGGCTTCAGAATAATGCGATGCTCAACCAATTTGGGACCCAAACCTACCATATCCTCATAAGACCATGCAAACACTTCTTGGTGTTGCTTGAGAAAATCGATGAGCCTTTCCTTCTCATATGCGCTCAGATTCGTGTCAATCTTGAAAATCTTTGAACTATCTTCTGAACCAATATTGATATCTTCGATCGGATCTTGAACTAGGGATGATGGCTCATATTGCTTCTGAATCGATGCAAACTCTGGCAATTCTTGGAGAGACGAGTCAAACTCTGCAGATTCCTTTGACTGTTTTGTTGCCTTACTGTCCTCTGCTCTTGTTTTAACTTGATGGATCTTTGTGGGCTTCAGAACAATTGAAGGAATATTTGGATTGATGACGAGCTTCTTTATTGATTTGGAAGACATTCTGAAATTCTAAGGAAAGAATGGTATTCAGGGAATCGACCATCATAAAATAGATTGCAAAAAATAATGGTAAATTATAAAGACAAATTGCAAGAAGGGAAAAGAAGGATGACATCCAGACGAATAAGAAGAATTGCTAACTTTATTAAAAACTTGAAAATGATGACAATAACAAAAAGGAAGTGAAAATGAGACATCATCCCTACAAAATGAAGAAAGCAAAGGAAGAAAATAAAAGAAGATGGTGGCAGATGCCCTTAGTGTACCCCCTTGACAAAGATGGTGTTCTTATGAGATTTTCTGCCTGTGAATCCCAATCCCGCTCGGCGTGGATGACGAACAAGAATTATTGGCTCTAGCCCTGTCTTCATCCTTGCCCAAGCCTTTTAAAGGCTGATAGCCATGCTTCAGCAAAAGATCAAATCCTCTTTTAGCTTTTACAAACTGTGGGAACAAGGGATGATCTCTAAAAGTGCTATAATCAAGACGACCTCCGATTTTAAAGAAATGTGGTCCTTGCCATCAGAGCATGACTGTGGTATGCTCAGTAGATTGTGCTTCCTCTAGCTTCAACATTTTGAGGCTTTCGTTGAGGATAACTTCATCACTTTCCTTGATGCTAGGGAAGTCAGTTGTGAAGGTCAGTCGAGGAATCATTGGCTACAGTTGGCTGCAGCAGCCTCTCTTCTGGATCTCCCCCCAAGATCGTAGTGATCATGTCACCCTTGGACCACTTAATGCACTGATGAAATGTCAATGAAACGGTATTTGCATTGTGAATCCATGTTCGTCCTAATAAAAGATTATATGTCGGTGGCACATTTACGATGTGAAAGAGGATCATATGGACAAAATAGTTGATAAAAATCTTCAGGAAGATCTTTCCTTTTGCAGTCTGTTCGTGGTTGTTGAAACCATAGATAGTGATGGGATTAGAGAGGTATTCTTCTTCCTTCAATCCCAGAGCCTTAGCAGTCATTTTTGAACAAATATTGAGGCTACTGCCTCCATCAACGAGCATGTGGGGTACAGTCATTCCCCTAGTCTGCACTATAATGTATGACGTATTATTGTGAAATGCATGAGGCTTTGGTAAATCCTTATCTAAAAAGGTAATGGGGGCATTGGTCATGGCCTGGTTGACGATCTAGGCCATGTCTTCGGGAGTCATGCCTGGTTTTACATTAATTTTCTGCAATAGACCATCCAGAACTTGTTGATGCTTGGAAGAGGCATGTGCCCACTCGAGAATCGAAACATTTGAGAGGGTTGTGATCGGCCTCTGGTTTAGATTGGTGTTTTTATCAGGCGCCTTGCTCTCTTCTTGAGCAGTCTTGATAAACTGCTTAGGAAATCCCAGAATTTTTCTGGCAACTTCAGCAGATGCCTTGGCAAGCTTAGTTGATACACTAAGTTTGTTGAAAGCTGAAATGAGGTCCATCTTTTGGGCACTAGACTGTGCCTAATGCAACACCAAGACCTGATGCTGGACATGAATATCTTCACTGGAACATGGTTGAATGTGATCCTGTGGCTAGAATGACTGATCAGAGATCATCGCTGTTGAATGTTGAAGGAATGACTGATTCAATATAGTCATTTTCTCTTTATCGGCACCCTCTAACAAAAGGTTCTTGTCAATATAATCTTGAATGGTATTTTTTCGAACAAAGCAGTTCTCAGTATCATGTCCCACTGCCCGGTGGAACTTCTAAAATCTATCCTTCATCTTTCCCATGACGATGGGTGGATCAACTACCTTTGGGAGTTTGATTATCTCACTGGTGAGCATATATTCGAGCACAATTTCGAGTGATTGATCCAAGGGGGTGAACTTGCGGTTATAGCTCCACACTTCATGTTTCACCTTTTGTTGTGGTTTCGGCTCTTGTTGGACCAAAAATAGGAATCTCCAAGTCTTGGTTCAAGATTATATTGCATAAGACATGGCATTGCATATCATTGCATGAGCATCCCATATCACTGCACTGCACAGCATGTCATTTCGAGATCCAAAACTCTTGATTTCAAAATTTTCAATCCATATTAGAATTTCAACTATTTTTAAAATCGATTTCAAAACCCTGGGTCTTCAAAATTATCAATTCTTCCCATTTTACCCCCAAGACTCTGAATTTCAAAATATTTTCTCAGGAAAACGATCTGGATAGTTTTCAATATGGATTTCAGCCACTTCACCTCAGATTTTGCCCTTTTGACAATTTCAAATATCTTCCTTTTACAAAATTGCCCTACAGGGGCCAACTCTTTTCAAAATTTCTGTTTTGCCAATTAGTTCAGGTGTTATGAAAATTCCAAAAAGAGGTTTTGTTGTCTTATCTTTATAAAGAAGCAATGTGGGACCCACATTAAGGTGGTGTCACATAGGCTTTTCTTTTGAAAAACCTGAATTTTAAAAAAAAACCCAAAAATATAGGAGCCTTGTCCCCTGGATTGGTGCCACTTGTCTTTTTCTCTCTCCTCCCATTTACCTGCCAAGGGTCAGCGTGGGGTTCACTTAGAGGTGGCACCACATGTCATTTTCTCTCTTCTGCCATCCTTTGAAACGTGTCAGTGTGGGGTCACCTTAAGATGCCGCCACATGTCATTAGACATCCTCTTCATTCCATGCCACGTGTCAGTGTCCACCATCTTCACCCTGTGCCATGTGTCATTCCAAGGTCACCATGAGATGCCACGTGTCATGTGTTGTCTTGTTCACAAAAAGTAGAGCTTGTCTCCCCTAAGGTGGCACCATTTGAATTATGTCTCCTGCAAGTGACACATGTCACTCTCTCCTTTCCTCAGGAAAAGTAGATGACACATGTCACCCTCTGCTCTTCTCAGAAAAGAAAGTGACACGTGTCATTCTCTGCTCTTCTTAGAAAAAGCAAATGACACATGTCATTCTCTGCTCTTCTCAGAAAAAGCAAATGACACATGTCATTCTCTGCTCTTCTCAGAAAAAGCAAATGACACATGTCATTCTCTGCTCTTCTTAGAAAAAGCAAATGACACATGTCATTTTCTGCCTCCTTCAGAAAAAGCAACAATTCAAATATTCAAACTCTAGGCTGAGGTGGCGCAAATCCTGAAGTCTCCTCCCTAAATTCATTTTTTGAGATGGTGCCATGTGTCCCTTTCCCTCCTTTTCCTCCCTCTTGCCACATGTCATTGTAGGAGTCACCCTGAGATGGCGCCACATGTCAGTTTCTCCTTTCCTCTAGAAAAAGCAGAAATTTAAATTTCAAACTCTCTATGAGGTGGCACCATCTGAATCCTCTGCCTTTCCTTCTGACACATGTCAATGAAGATGCTCTGAGATGGCGCCATATGTCAGTCTCTCTTTTCATCAGAAAAAGTAGAATTCAAACCCCTCTGAGGTAGCATTTTATGCTTCCTCTGCTCCTACCTTCTGACACATGGCAGTGTGGAGCCACCCTGAGATGGCGCCACATGGAAATCTCTCCTTCCAGGAAAACCAAGCTTTGAATTTCAAACTCCAAGAGGAAATCCTCTGAGGTGGCGCCATTTGGGAGACTCCTGCAGAGAAAATCAAGCAAGCTTTTTGAAAAATTCCAAATTCCCCTGCTGAGGTGTCTCACGCACAAAATTCTTATTTTTATTTTCTCAAAAAATCAAAATGGCATGCCCTGAGATGGCGCCACATGGAAGGTCCAGATTCACTGTGTTTGAATTTTGAAAATCTCCAAAATTTCTACAAATACCTTAGCCCATGCCCAACTCAGGGGGAGCCCTGTTTGAGAATTGAACTTCAGAATTTCATTTTTTTTCTTTCTTGGTTTCCTCTGGATTCACGCCCCTCTGGAGCCCATTATCAAGGTAGCCACTCATTTTGGGAGTTCCAAAACCGCTGGAGAACACAAGGTAAGCCTCCATTCCTATTGATTTCACCATGATAATTCCTTTGATTTGATTCGTGTTGTCGTTTGAAGAAAGAGCTCATCTGAGGGATGGATTGAGCTATTCTCATAAAATGACATATATCAAAAAAATATAATTATGCTTCCTTGATGATTTCTAGCATTCATGCATTTAGATAAATTTAATTTGTACTTTATTTCTTTAATTTAACATGTTTTATAGGTTAATTAGGTTTAATTAAGCATTTATTTCAATTCTGCTCAATTTCAGTAACTCTTTGTTTTTGTCAGTCAATCCACACGTCATTTCATGCATTTATTTTTCATTAAAAATTCTAAAAATATCATGGAATGCGCCCTTAGGTGTCCCTAGAAATGTGCCAAACATTTGGAGAGATTTGAATTCGTTTACTGTGGTAAAAGTTCAAAACGGTGGGTCGGGTTTTATTACCCGGGATGCATTTTAAAATGTCTTTGCCGACTTGTAAAATTGAGATTTCCCTTATGGGAGATCCGATTTTCGATCCGAAAGATGTTATGAACTCGGGAAAATGTCTAGTTTTTAACATGATTTTCTCAGATTTTTATGAGTTTTTTTATTGTCTTACAAAAATCCGAGAATTCGGGACACGTGTCAGAGCCTGATTTGGGCCTCTGAGACTTTGGATCGACTTAAGGCTATGGGTTCTCTTTGGGTATTGCTCCAAATTCGAATCTGTAAAAAATGAATGTTATGTCCGAGATGTCCTCTATTTGCATCTGAAAGTTTGTGATTTTTAGAACAGCCGTAATATCTGTTTTGGATTTTTCTTGTCAGTCCTCTGTTTTGTCACATTTGTCTGTTCTGTTATTTTAGGCATGAAAAGTTATATTTTTATCTGTGTTTCTGTTGATCAAATGCCAAAGTCATGAACATGAAAGTTGTCTCTGTAAGTGTCGCGAGTATTTATGTTAAATATCAGAAATTTCCATGGTTGTTTTCTAATGTTTTAGCATTTTATATTAGATTAGGTTGATTTTTACCTCCGTCAGAACCAAATCCCTGTTACCAAAATCACCATGGCCTAAATCCTGAGGCTGTAAAAACAAAAAATGTTCCATTTCGGGTCCTTTAGGAGTCTGCAAAATATCAGAATTTTTTATGGTGTAAATTTTGCATTATCATATTAAGCATTGCATTTGGTTCGGGTCTGTGGGCGAAATCCACCATTTTTAAGACTTTCTTTAAATTTTAGTATTCAAATCATATCATTTCGTGATTTTTAGCATTCTAGGCTGTTTATCAGAGTAGGTAGATGCTTCATACCGAATTTGGTGCAATTTGAAATTCATTTGAGGCTTGATTTAGCCACATCATCGAAACAGGGCCCCGCGGGACCCGAATCCAAGCAAAAAACAAGCGAAATTCATGATTTTGGATAAATTGTAAAATATCAAATTCTGATTTTACAGTCCTAATGTGTTTAGCAGCATGTCATAATGCCTCATACTTCATTTCATCATCATTTGATTCAATTTGAATTTCAAAATCTCAATATTTTACCAAGTTTTCCTTCAAAAAACCCTCATTTTAAAGGTATAACTTTAATATTAGGGGTATTTTGGTCATTTTGACCTCAATTCCGAATTTCAAACTAGTTTCTACTGAATTTCTTGCATTTTTATCATTTCAAATATCAATGAAGCATGAGAATAGGGTTTATATCCATTTAAATCCAATAATTTCATAATATTATTGGAAAATCTTGGAAAAACTCACATATTTGAGCTAACCTTATTTCAAGTTTGGCAGGGACATTCAAAAGGAGTTGAAGTCTGAAAATTTCATTTTATTTCATTTATTTAGTGATGTAATAATGTAAATCTTGGAATAAGATTTCAATTTCCTGCTTAGACTAGGATGCATATCATATAGTTTGAATTTATGCAATATCCTGTCTATATGATTCATGCATTTTATTTCAAAAACACTATGGATGTTCACGAATGGCACATGCACCAACTCTTAGGGAGTTGATGAACTCGATGGAATCCATATTTACGGCCCTAGTCGGAATATGGACGAGACCCAGATCCATCATCTTTCTACCAGTCACATTGAGCCTACACTCTTAGGCTTTCTTAAAATGCACATCATATTTCTAATATTTTCAAAGTATTGTGCATTAAATCAATTAAACTCTGAACATATTCATGGCCACAGTCAGGATATGTGAAGGATTTATTTTGACTTAATGCACATTTTCCAACAAACTTCTTAGAAAATCTTTCAAAGTGCATTCATTCACTCATATCATTTGCATCATGAAATCATTGGTTTTCTCATGATTTTCTTAAGAAAACTTCCTTCTCAAAGAAATCGATTTCTCAAGAAACTCTGAAGATTTTCCAAAATCGGTTTTCTCAACCTTTCTCGAGAATCAAAAATCAATTTTCAAAGGGGTTTAAGGCTAAGATTCCCAGGACTTCAATTTCCCAAGTTCAGTTTTTTTCTCCAATGAGTTTTCCTATAATTTTCCACCATTTTCCTAAGAAAATTCTCAAAGTCCGAGTTTTCCTGAGAAGTGTTTCCCTTTTCAAATGTTCACCTTTTCTCAAGAATCACTTCTATTTTCTCAGGATTTTCAAAATATTCATGATTTTCCCACAACTTTATGAACTTTCTCGTGATTTCAAAAACCCTTTTCATCTGAGTTTCCTGAGAAATTGACTTTCATCTTTTTCCTGAGAAATTCTTTTCAACTCCAAATATTTTCCAAGCATACATCATGTTTTCCCAAGCTGCATTTTCCAAAATCTCATAGCACATGTCTGAATTCTATGTGCATTTAGAATAGAACACGATTTTGATGATTTAACTAAGTCAAACACAATTTTGGTCCTTGGTTCGATTACCCCTATTAAAGGCGGCAGGAATGGTCGAACCTCGTACCGACAGGTCGAGCCCCATCCCATGGATTTTCCCGCAATTTTTAAAAACGGAGGCGAGTATTTCAAAACTATTTCCAAAACCCGGTCAAGTTTGAAGCGCGAAAGCGTTTCCCTCTCTCTTCCGCAAGGAAGGGAAGACGGGAAAAATTTTGTGATGATAATAGGTTTGGCGACCGTGATAGGACCTGTCCTCGTCTGATCAAAGTTGTGCTTCACTTAGTTCAATTATCAAAACTGTGTTCTAAAAATGTCAGCTCTTTACTTTTGCTATCATGCGAACCTAGGAGCCTAGATTCTGACCTAGCTGACATTAACTGCATATAGCCTAGGCATGGTTTAGTAGGACCAGATTGAGGAGATATTTTCATGCTCACATAGACTTACGTCTAAATACAACTCTCTTCAATTTAGGATCTGAATGCAAACAATGTATGCTTCTTCAAAGATTTTCAAAATCTCTCTAGGACTTAGAGCCCTCTATTTCTTGCATGTGATCATTTTTCAAAATCTCCATTACCTATCATTACCCGGTCTTCACGTTGCTAGGCTCTCTTCCAGAACCCTAGTTCGGGACAGAGCCTCACAACTGGGCCAACTATTTGGGTTAACACCCCCCTACCACGTACCGCGGGCCACAGTCCGAAGTTTATCGGTAGGCGCTAAAGGATGTTGGAAAACCTTACCTTAGAACCGGAGTTGAAATTCTATGTCACGTACCTCAAATTTCGATTCGGGTATATCGGCATAACTGGATTGGACAAAGATGATCTGAACTTAGAGTTAGGATTAAGGTCCTACAGCTGTTTTTCAAAATGATGCATCTAGAGTAGGGAGTGCTGAATGTGCATAAATGTTTGTGCAGGGTGTGATTGCTTGTATGCTACCTTTATTTCCTTTGTATTTTCCCAAAATATTTTCAAATATCCATATTTTTTTACCTTTTCCCTTTATTTTCTCAAACCCTGGATGATTTTCTCAAATATCCAATTTCTTTCAAAACTCCACGTGATTTTCCACTCTTCCGTTCTACTGGATCTCGAATTTCCAACTGCATTTTTATCCTGCCTGCAATTTTCCAAAATCATATATTTTCTCTCATTACATTTTCAATCCTTTTGTCTATTTGCAAAATTCTTCACCTTATTTCCCTCTTGCATACCTTGACTATTGGGGTGAAAATTGTTTACTCACTTGCCTTCTCCTTATTCTAAATTCGTTTGTGGATTGTTTTTCCAAAAGATATCTCTTTCCTTCAAAAATGGTGTTTTCCTCGTGGTTGATGTCCTCGCCTAAGTAACAAGGCACATTTTCCGTTGTTATTTCTCTTACAAAGAATGACAACACAATTGTCGTGACTCCAGCGGCGACTTCATTCCTAGTAATGGGATATTCTTCCAATTGTCCACCATATAATTTTCTTTCCAATCCAAAAATTTCCTCAGAGTCTAATCAAGACTTTATCCTGCAGAGAGCCTTCGCAACATTTGATGGTTCAAACAAGGTCAGGGAAGAAGACCGCACCAATTCAGCGTATCAGTTATTCATCAACATCAGAAGGAGAGATGAATTCGCCAAGGTCAGACAAAGACCAAGAGCAGCCAGGAGATGACGGTATCGACCCTCAGATGTACGCGATGTTTCAGAAAATGATGAAGAGGATGATGAGTGAGCAGGCTGGCACCAGCTCAGACAAAAATCCATTCAGTCAGAGAATTAGAGATCGTGTGGCCAAGAGGTCAACCAAGTCCTCTGAGGAGAATGTTCAAGATACTTCAGACGAAGATGATACTGATGAAGAATATGAGGTGCCTCCGGCATTTCAGAAACGTGGCCAAAGTAGGAGTCACAAATCAAAAAGCCAGGTCGCAGAAGAGCCCCTGCAGACACAATTCAGGGAAATGGCCAGAGTGGTAAAAGATCTGCAAGCCCGCGATAAGGGCAAGAAAGTCTTCACCAGCGAGGACTTCTATGATGACCTCGAAGGGGATGATGATCTTGAAAACCTGCCTCGTAAATTCATCAAGTTCGATGGTTCTGGCGACCCGAAAGCACATCTCGCCATGTTCTTCGCTGAATGCTCTAGGTTTAAGAGAGACAATAGAGCATTGTTCTTATGCTTTCCCCGCAGCCTGGAAGGAGTCGCGGCCAAATGGTACGCGGAACATATCAATCCTATAGAACTGAAAGAGTTTGACAAAGTTGTGAATTTGTTCGTTGAACGATTCTTGTTCAATACTGAAGCGCTCCCGACATTGAGCCATCTCTGCAATCTAAGGCAGAATGAAAATGAAAAGGCAAGGGACTTCATTCGCAGATGGAGAGAGACCTGCAACAAAATGAGGGATCCTATATCAGAAAGGCATGCTTTATCGCTGATCCTCAATAATTTTTCGCAACCTCTGAGAAGATTAATTTCTACCTCACCATCCAAATCTTTCGTTGAACTCATTGAGCGAGCAGAATGGCTCGAGCTGAGTGTGGAGAATGGAGTCTATGAAGGCTTCACATTTTCCAAGAATAATTCTCAAGGTGAACAAAAGAAGAAGGCTCACTTCACTTTTGCGGCCAAATCTTTCAATAATAGCAAAGGCAACAAGAATGATCATAGTTTGGAGAGAATCAAAAAGCAAAAAGGAAAGGACATCAACAGTGATAAACCTCTCCAATCCAGCCCTCAACATCAAAAGAAAGATCAAGAAAAATCAAAGCGCAAGGACTGGAGAACTGATCGAGAATTCACCCCTCTGGATCAGACACTCGAGAGTATCCTCGAGTATATGCTTGAGAAAGACCTTGTTCGGTTGCCTAAAGTCGCTGATCCTCCAGCAATTATGGGCAGATTCAAAGAACAGTTTTGCAAGTTTCATCGAGCAATAGGGCACGATACAGAAAACTGCTTCGTCCTTAAAAACATTGTTCAAGACTGCATTGACAAGAAGATCCTCGTTGAAGATGAAAAGGAGGACTAGTCATTCTGACAAAGATTTTCTCTCACAATCATTCAAGAAGATGACAATGCCAACAATTTCCCATTTCCCATCTTGCTTTTTCAAAAGAATAATGTAATCTCATTCTCTTTCCTTGATTTTAAAGCATCAATAAAGTCATCAAATTTTTTTCAATAGCTTGGCGCCATCTTATTTACTTCCTCTTCCTTTTCATAATGTCTCTCTTGTGAGGAATGATCTTGAGGACATCTATGAGTCAAGAAGCTTGTCGCCTTATTCATCAATTATCCTTCTTTTATTCAAAATTTTCTCCATAGTTACACTGGGGCATTTTTTTAAAATTTTATCTTTACCTCAAAACATCTTGTATGCAGGCAGGATAAACCATTCTCTCATATTGCATATATATGCACTCATTTGCATTAATTTTGCATTCATTTGCATCAATTTGCATTCAATCATATTCATTTGCACTTCATTTGCATTTCATGTGCATGTGCATTTCATTTGCACTAATTATGCACCCAATTTCATTTCCCCTTCAGGTTAAGGGATAAACCTGAGATTTTCCCTTCAGGTTAAGGGATAAACCTGAATCATTTTTCCATAATTCTTCAATTTTGACACTCGGGTCATTCAATTCATCAATTTCGACCTCCGGGTCACCCAATTTCCAATTTCCAATTTTCAAATTACAAAAATTTCGACCGCCAGGTCATCCAATTTTCATTCCCCTTCAGGTTAAGGGATAAACCTGAATCATTTTCCATGATTTCCCCAAAATTCTTCAATTTCTATTCATATTCCTTTTCGGGTTAAGGGATAAACCTGAATCATTTTCCATAATTCTTCGATTCCGACCTTTGGGTCATCCAATTTCTAATTTTTAAATTACCAAAATTCTCAATTTCGACCGCCAGGTCATCCAATTTCCATTCCCCGTTCAGGATAAGGGGATAATCCTGAAACCATTCATAGAAGCGATCCAACTCTCTATAATGGTCCTCGTTCTTCATTGAACTGATATTGTTCCCAGCGAACTGATAGTCGTTCTTCATTGAACTGATAGTGTTCCAAGCGAACTGATAGTCGTTCTTCATTGAACTGATAGTGTTCCAAGTGAACTGATAGTCGTTCTTCATTGAACTAATAGTGTTCCAAGTGAACTGATAGTGTTCCAAGTGAACTGATAGTCGTTCTTAATTAAACTGATAGTGTTCCAAGCGAACTGATAGTCGTTCTTCATTGAACTGATAGTGTTCTAAGTGAACTGATAGTCGTTCTTCATTGAACTGATAGTGTTCCAAGCGAACTGATAGTCGTTCTTCATTGAACTGATAGTCGTTCTTCATTGAACTGATAGTCGTTCTTCATTGAACTGATAGTCGTTCTTCATTGAACTGATAGTGTTTCCAAGTGAACTGATAGTCGTTCTTCATTGAACTGATAGTGTTCCAAGTGAACTGATAGTCGTTCTTCATTGAACTGATAGTGTTCCAAGTGAACTGATAGTCGTTCTTCATTGAACTGATAGTGTTCCAAGCGAACTGATAGTCGTTCTTCATTGAACTGATAGTGTTCTAACTGAACTGATAGTTGTTCTTCATTGAACTGATAGTGTTCCAAGCGAACTGATAGTTGTTCTTCATTGAACTGATAGCGTTCTCAAGTGAACTGATAGTCGTTCTTCATCGAACTGATAGTGTTCCAAAGAACTGATAGTCGTTCTTAATTGAACTGATATTATTCCCACCGATGGTCGTTCTTAACTGAACTGATATTGTTCCCAGAGAACTGATAGTCGCCTCCTTTGGGGAAAAGAGAGGAGAATTTTCGTCACGGATGTATTGAGCCGGATTTCAAATACTCACTTTCACCAAGGATTTCAAGAAAATTTTGTCAATTTGTCAAATCAATTATTTGTTGATTTCAGAATCTTTACGGCACAAATCTTTATTTCAGTTTGCCTTTAGCATTACTTCCAAAAGAGCGAAGCTTTTGCGAAAAAAAGATTCAAAATTCAAATTCTTTCTATTGGCCAACCAAAAGGATGAAGGATAAATCCTCGATATGGCCAGAAAAGAAGATTCAATGTTAGTGAAAAGCCATGGATGATTGATATTGATCGCAGTCAATGGCACATTTTTAAAGACTATTCTTGAGAAAATGAGGCAGTGGAAATATCCTGAGTGCTAGAAAAGAGAGCATTTACCCAAGCCCCGTCTCCTCAAAATCACCTAAGCTGCAATTAAATATCCGCAAAAGGGATCTCTCACCTGTCGTCAAGATGAAGGCAAATCAGGCGAGTAGACCCCCGGGGCCAAAGAAGATTCGAAACATCTCCAAGATGACGAAGTTTGTGACGGATCCTTCAAGGGAAAGTCCAAAGCACTGTTGAGATGAAGGCAGATGCAATGAACCTCCTGACAATCTCTAAAAGATATTTAATTTCAGTTATCATCCAAAAAACTCTAAACCCATGAGCCAACATTATCCAAGAAGGATCGAAACATCTCCAAGATGAAGGAGTTTGTGGCGTACCCTTCCCAAAAGAGAGCAAGAGAGGAAAAAGAAAGAGAGAAAAAGTCAGAACATCTCCAAAATGAAGAAGAATGTAGCCAAAACACCAGAGAGCCAAAAGAGTGCAAAACGATTATCATGAGAGAAGCTCTCAGGATATCAAACTGCCAGATCTATCAAGAATTCTCTTTAAATTTGTGAAATTCTATTATCAATACTCTTTCATCAATTGCTTTCATAATATCAAATTCTCTTTCCTGCTCATATCAAGGAAATTGATAGCTTCCTTGAAGAAGGTCAATTGCAAGTAATTTGGGTTTCCAATCTCGATTCTACGAAGTGAACCTTGTTTAAAGGTAATGCTTTGGGTAGAAAAAAAAAAGAATATCTTTGCAACCATGTGCAACATTTTAAAAAATTTTGAATCAACAACAAAATTTTCAAAATTTCCAACATTTTGACAATATTTTCTAGCTATCCTGACGTAAAGTGAGAGCTTGATGTTCGTTTTCACTGCATCCAGACACCAATTTTAAATCCCTCTTAAGGACTTGATTCCTTCCCATCTTTGAGAGCATGAACTCTCAGATTGCACACTTCCCTGTGTCCCCACTGTCCCACCATAGACAGTCCCATTTTGGTTCGAGGTCGAACCACAAATCATTTCCCGCAAAAGGCAATTTCAAAAGCTATTTAGTCTCAGCAATGAGGCTCCCAAAATCAATCCCTTTTCAAGCTTTAGGGACCCCATTTTCCTTCATTTTGCAAAAACCCCTGTTAGATTTATTGTGCAAAATCCGAAGGTTCCATCATGGTCTCTTCTTTGAGGATTCCATCCATTTTCCGCCCGATCAGGATAAGGGTACAAACCTGAGCCTCAATCAAAGAGGTATTTCATTTTCCGCCCGATCAGGATAAGGGTACAAACCTGAGCCTCCATCGAAGAGGTATTTCATTTTCCGCCCGATTAGGATAAGGGTACAAACCTAAGCCTCAATCAAAGAGGTATTTCATTTTCCGCCCGATCAGAATAAGGGTACAAACCTGAGCCTCCGTCAAAGAGGTATTTCATTTTCCGCCCGATCAGGATAAGGGTACAAACCTGAGCCTCAATCAAAGAGGTATTTCATTTTTCGCCCGATCAGGATAAGGGTACAAACCTGAGCCTCAATCAAAGAGGTATTTCATTTTCCGCCCGATCAGGATAAGGGTACAAACCTGAGCCTCAATCAAAGAGGTATTTCATCTTCCGCTCGATCAGGTTAAGGGTACAAACCTGAGTCTCATTTCGATGAGATATTCCATTCCCCAATCAGGTTAAGGGTTAAAACCTGAGCTTCGCTCCATGCGAGGTATTTCTGTCCCATCCAGGATAAGGGCAAAAACCTTAATTTCACTCTCACAGAGTGAATCTTTCCTCTTCATTTTCCATTTCATATCTACCATCTTCCCCGGGCTAATTTCTTCACACCCAGTCAGATCCTTCTAACTGGGGCATTTTTTTATGTATAGCCCAAATTTGGTGTGTTTTTCTTTGCCACTAAGCTCGGCCATGAGTCGGCTTAGTAGCAAAGAGGGGCATCTGTAAACACCCTAAATTTTCACTCACCTCCACGACATTTTCACCAAACATCATCATCCATCCTTTTGAAATCACCGGAGGGCAAAATGGTCATTTTATGAGCCCGGACCTTGCAAAAGTCTAAATTTCATCTGCAACTCCCAAAATTTCTCTATTTTTAGCTCAGATGTTCAAAATTTTATTCCTAACAGAAAACAGGAATCTCCAAGTCTTGGTTCAAGATTATATTGCATAAGACATGGCATTGCATATCATTGCATGAGCATCCCATATCACTGCACTGCACAGCATGTCATTTCGAGATCCAGAATTCTTGATTTCAAAATTTTCAATCCAGATTAGAATTTCAACTATTTTTAAAATCGATTTCAAAACCCTGGGTCTTCAAAATTATCAATTCTTCCCATTTTACCCCCAAGACTCTGAATTTCAAAATATTTTCTCAGGAAAACGATCTGGATAGTTTTCAATATGGATTTCAGCCACTTCACCTCAGATTTTGCCCTTTTGACAATTTCAAATATCTTCCTTTTACAAAATTGCCCTACAGGGGCCAACTCTTTTCAAAATTTCTGTTTTGCCAATTAGTTCAGGAGTTATGAAAATTCCAAAAAGAGGTTTTGTTGTCTTGTCTTTATAAAGAAGCAATGTGGGACCCACATTAAGGTGGTGTCACATAGGCTTTTCTTTTGAAAAAACTGAATTTTAAAAAAAACCCAAAAATATAGGAGCCTTGTCCCCTGGATTGGTGCCACTTGTCTTTTTCTCTCTCCTCTCATTTACCTGCCAAGGGTCAGCGTGGGGTTCACCTAGAGGTGGCACCACATGTCATTTTCTCTCTTCTGCCATCCTTTGACACGTGTCAGTGTGGGGCCACCTTAAGATGCCGCCACATGTCATTAGACATCCTCTTCATTCCATGCCACGTGTCAGAGTCCACCATCTTCACCCTGTGCCATGTGTTATTCCAAGGTCACCATGAGATGCCACGTGTCATGTGTTGTCCTATTCATAAAAAGTAGAGCTTGTTTCCCCTAAGGTGACACCATTTGAATTATGTCTCCTGCAAGTGACACATGTCACTCTCTCCTTTCCTCAGGAAAAGTAGATGACACATGTCACCCTCTGCTCTTCTCAGAAAAGAAAGTGACACGTGTCATTCTCTGCCCTTCTTAGAAAAAGCAAATGACACATGTCATTCTCTGCTCTTCTCAGAAAAAGCAAATGACACATGTCATTCTCTGCTCTTCTCAAAAAAAGCAAATGACACATGTCATTCTCTGCTCTTCTTAGAAAAAGCAAATGACACATGTCATTTTTTGCCTCCTTCAGAAAAAGCAACAATTCAAATATTCAAACTCCAGGCTGAGGTGGCGCAAATCCTGAAGTCTCCTCCCTAAATTCATTTTTTAAAATGGTGCCATGTGTCCCTTTCCCTCCTTTTCCTCCCTCTTGCCACATGTCATTGTAGGAGCCACCCTGAGATGGCGCCATATGTCACTCTCTCCTTTCCTCTAGAAAAAGCAGAAATTTAAATTTCAAACTCTCTATGAGGTGGCACCATCTGAATCCTCTGCCTTTCCTTCTGACACATGTCAATGAAGATGCTCTGAGATGGCGCCACATGTCAGTCTCTCCTTTCATCAGAAAAAGTAGAATTCAAACCCCTCTGAGGTAGCATTTTATGCTTTCTCTGCTCCTACCTTCTGACACATGGCAGTGTGGAGCCACCCTGAGATGGCGCCACATGGCAATCTCTCCTTCTTCCAGGAAAACCAAGCTTTGAATTTCAAACTCCAAGAGGACATCCTCTGAGGTGGCGCCATTTGGGAGACTCCTGCATAGAAAATCAAGCAAGCTTTTTGAAAAATTCCAAATTCCCCTGCTGAGGTGTCTCACGCACAAAATTCTTATTTTTATTTTCTCAAAAAATCAAAATGGCATGCCCTGAGATGGCGCCACATGGAAGGTCCAGATTCACTGTGTTTGAATTTTGAAAATCTCCAAAATTTCTACAAATACCTTAGCCCATGCCCAGCTCAGGGGGAGCCCTGTTTGAGAATTGAACTTCAGAATTTCATTTTTTTCTTTCTTGGATTCCTCTGGATTCACGCCCCTCTGGAGCCCATTATCAAGGTAGCCACTCATTTTGGGAGTTCCAAAATCGCTGGAGAACACAAGGTAAGCCTCCATTCCTATTGATTTCACCATGATAAATCCTTTGGTTTGATTCGTGTTGTCGTTTGAAGAAAGAGCTCATCCGAGGGATGGATTGAGCTATTCTCATAAAATGACATATATCAAAAAAATATAATTATGCTTTCTTGATGATTTCTAGCATTCATGCATTTAGATAAATTTAATTTGTACTTTATTTCTTTAATTTAGCATGTTTTATAGGTTAATTAGGTTTAATTAAGCATTTATTTCAATTCTGCTCAATTTCAGTAGCTCTTTGTTTTTGTCAGTCAATCCACACGTCATTTCATGCATTTATTTTTCATTAAAAATTCTAAAAATATCATGGAATGCGCCCTTAGGTGTCCCTAGAAATGCGCCAAAAATTCGGAGAGATTTGAATTCGTTTACTGTGGTAAAAGTTCAAAACGGTGGGTCGGGTTTTATTACCCGGGATGCATTTTAAAATGTCTTTGCCGACTTGTAAAATTGAGATTTCCCTTATGGGCGATCCGATTTTCGATCCGAAAGATGTTATGAACTCGGGAAAATGTCTAGTTTTTAACATGATTTTCTCAGATTTTTATGAGTTTTTTATTGTCTTACAAAAATCCGAGAATTCGGGACACGTGTCAGAGCCTGATTTGGGCCTCTGAGACTTTGGATCGACTTAAGGCTATGGGTTCTCTTTGGGTATTGCTCCAAATTCGAATCTGTAAAAAATGAATGTTATGTCCGAGATGTCCTCTATTTGCATCTGAAAGTTTGTGATCTTTAGAACAGTCGTAATATCTGTTTCCGATTTTTCTTGTCAGTCCTCTGTTTTGTCACATTTCTCTGTTCTGTTATTTTAGGCATGAAAAGTTATATTTTTATCTGTGTTTCTGTTGATCAAATGCCAAAGTCATGAACATGAAAGTTGTCCCTGTAAGTGTCGTGAGTATTTATGTTAAATATCAGAAATTTCCATGGTTGTTTTCTAATGTTTTAGCATTTTATATTATATTAGGTTGATTTTTACCTCCGTCAGAACCAAATCCCTGTTACCAAAATCACCATGGCCCAAATCCTGAGGCTGTAAAAACCAAAAATGTTCCATTTCGGGTCCTTTAGGAGTCTGCAAAATATCAGAATTTTTTATGGTGTAAATTTTGCATTATCATATTAAGCATTGCATTTGGTTCGGGTCTGTGGGCGAAATCCACCATTTTTAAGACTTTCTTTAAATTTTAGTATTCAAATCATATCATTTCGTGATTTTTAGCATTCTAGGCTGTTTATCAGAGTAGGTAGATGCTTCATACCGAATTTGGTGCAATTTGAAATTCATTTGAGGCTTGATTTAGCCACATCATCGAAACAGGGCCCCGCGGGACCTGAATCCAAGCAAAAAACAAGCGAAATTCATGATTTTGGATAAATTGCAAAATATCAAATTCTGATTTTACAGTCCTAATGTGTTTAGCAGCATGTCATAATGCCTCATACTGCATTTCATCATCATTTGATTCAATTTGAATTTCAAAATCTCAATATTTTACCAAGTTTTCCTTCAAAAAACCCTCATTTTAAAGGTATAACTTTAATATTAGGGGTATTTTGGTCATTTTGACCCCAATTCCGAATTTCAAACTAGTTTCTACTGAATTTCTTGCATTTTCATCATTTCAAATATCAAGGAAGCATGAGAATAGGGTTTATATCCATTTAAATCCAATAATTTCATAATATTATTGGAAAATCTTGGAAAAACTCACATATTTGAGCTAACCTTATTTCAAGTTTGGCAGGGACATTCAAAAGAAGGAGCTGAAGTCTGAAAATTTCATTTTATTTCATTTATTTAGTGATGTAATAATGTAAATCTTGGAATAAGATTTTAATTTTCTGCTTGCACTAGGATGCATATCATATAGTGTGAATTTATGCAATATCTTGTCTATATGATTCATGCATTTTATTTCAAAAGCACTATGGATGTTCACGAATGGCACATGCACCAACTCTTAGGGAGTTGATGAACTCGGTGGAATCCATATTTACGACCCTAGTCGGAATATGGACGAGACCCAGATCCATCATCTTTCTACCAGTCACATTGAGCCTACACTCTTAGGCTATCTTAAAATGCACATCATATTTCTAATATTTTCAAAGTATTGCGCATCAAATCAATTAAACTCTGAACATATTCATGGCCACAGTCAGGATATGTGAAGGATTTATTTTGACTTAATGCACATTTTCCAACAAACTTCTTAGAAAATCTTTCAAAGTGCATTCATTCACTCATATCATTTGCATCATGAAATCATTGGTTTTCTCATGATTTTCTTAAGAAAACTTCCTTCTCAAAGAAATCGATTTCTCAAGAAACTCCGAGGATTTGCCAAAATCGGTTTTCCCAAGTTAAGTTTTCATAGTTTTTCATGGAAACCAGTCTCTCAAGAAACTTCTAAGTTGGATTTCCAAAATCAAAGTTTTCTCTCGATTTTCCCTGGAAAATGTTGTTTTCTTAAGATTTTCAAAAAGAGTTTTCCAATCTTTCTCAAGAATAAAAAAAAAACAAATTTTCGAGGGTTTTAAGGCTAAGATTCCAAGGATTTCGATTTCCCAAGTTCAGTTTTCTTCTCCAATGAGTTTTCCTATAAATTTTCCATCATTTTCCTAAGAAAATCCTCAAAGTTAGAGTTTTCCCGAGAAGTGTTTCCCTTTTTTCAAATGTTCACCTTTTTCTCAAGAATCACTTCTATTTTCTCAGGATTTTCAACTATTCATGATTTTCCCAAATCTTCATAAATTTTCTCGTGATTTCAAAATCTCTTTCACATGAGTTTCCTTAGAAATTGACTTTCACCTTTTTCCTGAGAAATGTTTTTCAACTCCAAAGTTTTCTGAGCATACATCATGTTTTCCAACTTACATTTTCGAAATCTCATAGCACATGCCTGAATTCTTTGTGCATTTAGGATAGAACACAATTTTGATGATTTAACCAAGTCAAGCACAATTTTGGTCCTTGGTTCGATTACCCCTGTTAAAGGCGGCAGGAACGGTCGAACCTCGTACCGACAGGTCGAGCCCCATCTCATAGATTTTCCCGCAATTTTCAAAACAGATGTGAGTATTTCAAAATAATTTCCAAAATCCGGTCAAGTTTGAAGCGCGAAAGTATTCCCCCTCTCTCTTCCGCAAGGAAGGGGAAGGCGGGAAAAATTTCGCGACGATAACACCCATTGACTCTGCTTCATCAGAGGTGTCATCGTACTGAACCCGCTTCCTTGAGATCTTCAGATGCTTTCTCATTATACGACCCTTGACCTTATTCTTAATGGGGGTTTTACCAGAACTGGCCTCAGACTGCTCAATCATCATCTTATTCATCATCCTCTGAAACAACGAGTACATATAAGGATCAATGTCATCATTGGCCTGCTGACTGTGGTTCCTGGCAGATCGCGTAGAGGCCATTTATTGTTCAGATGCGGATGAGTAGCTGATCTGTTGGATGGGTGCGGCTTTTTTGTCGGACATTGTCTGAACCATGTAGAATCATGAGTGCTCTCTGAAGAACAAGATGGATGATTAGACTTGAAGAACAATTTGGGATAAAAATGAATAGAGGAAAAATATTTGGTGAGGATTAGGTCGACAATTTGAAGAATATCTCTTTACCAAGGATCGGGTTGTCACTGGAATTGTGACAATTGTGTTACCATTCTTAATGAATAAGTGAGCATCTAAGATGTGCCTTGTTACCTAGGCGAGGTCGTCAAACCATGATAAGATGAGAGATTATTGAAAGGAAAAGATTTTATTGATAATAGACTTGACAAAGAGGGGGTGGACAAAAAATTTTCCACCACTCATGATAATCAGAGGACACTCGAGGACTAGGGAAAACAGTGAGGGTGATAAAAGAATCCTAACTATACTTGACAGAATAGTATGTTCCAGACCAATAAGCCAACTTTAGATCAAACTCTGGCACAATGCTTGACAATAATCGAGCGTCAATGCGCTTTTGCCTCTTTGAGAACTGCCTAACACACCACTCTGGCTGGTAATAGACGAAGAAGAATGGTTCGAGTAACTTGAATCGCTTGCCATATGCATAAGTATATCGAGGAGGTGACTGCTGACAGTCGAAGTAGTCCTACATGATTTCTTCTTCATGAAGGTTCTCGATCAAGAATCTATACCGAGAAGTAGGTAGTGGCTTTTTGCTATTATATATATATATATATGAATGAGCTGGCTTGAGTTGGCACATGTCGAAAGAACCAAGACTATAACGTGTAGACGTACCCTTCTACTAAAATTGAATCTCTAAGGGTAAAGCAAGTCAATCCACGGTACAAGAAAGCAAGTGCGGCTATGGCGATCGAGAGATGGTTGGTCTGCCGACTTTCCCATCTTTGCAACAGTTGTATGATTCTGCTATCAACGTAGTTCTGTTTATCCTGGAAGAAGGCTAGTCCTACTATGCACAAGACCATTGCATGTTGAATCCTTTTTTGTGCTACTCAGGATAAGAAGTCGACTTCTTCAAAAGTTCCATACTATCGGTATAGCTCAAACAAGTCGGTACACTGAGTCTCACATACTGCTATCAGTGGTTAGGATCTTCATCTAGTCATATGGGCTAAAGCATCTCAGGGGTCGAGTCCCTTGACATTGATAAAAAAATGATGCTCTAATGGATCTTTGGGTTGACCAGCTGGCTCAGGTAGACCCATAATCTCTGAAAATTTGTTCAGTAGTAGAGTCACCTCTCCCCACGGGAACCAGAAGGTACAGGTGTGCAGGTTCCATCGCTCCGCCAGTGCTTGAATCAAATTGTCGTTAATAATTTATTGGCCCACCAATGAAGCCACTTCTAATCCGCAGTCATTCAGATGGTCCGAGAACATACGAGAGAAGTTCTTGAGCCAGGAATTGTACCACTAGGGAATGAAAGGTCCGGTGTTTAGAGTTTGATGTTCAGGGAGACCTTGCCGCACCTCATAAGAGATATGGCCCTCAGGAAAGACCGAATCAAGTTGACTGGACGCCATCAGGATAGACTGGAAAATAAAGAGAAGATTAGGACAAGACTTGGCATATCCATAATTTTTTGAGAAATTGCAGACAGGATCAAAACAAGGCTGGAATTCGAGATTTAGATGAACGGAAGGATGGAAAATCGCCAGGAGTTTTGAGGAAAAATAAAGGATTTACAAAATTCATCCAGGGTTTTATGAAATCATTGTAAAAAGAGAATGTAGGAAAATACATGGAAAATAAAGGGTTTTGTAAATCATCCAGTATTTTTAGAAAATTTATGAAAAATAAAAGGAATAAAGAAAAATAACTAAAAATGCATTCAATCACATCCTGCACAATCAAGTATGCACATACAACATTTCCTAAGAAGCTAACTCTAAATACACAAATTTTGAAATAGTTGTAGGACCCTAACCCTAACTCTAAGGTTCAGATCATCTGTGTTCAATCATGTTGTGCCGATATACTCGAGCCGAGGCCCGACGTACGTGGCATAAAAATATTCTCTCTAGTTCTAGGCTCATATTTTCCAACATCCTTGAGCGTCTGTCGATATACTATGGACTATGGCCCTCGGTACGTGGCAGGGGAGATCAACCCAAATAGGTGGCCTAGTTGTGAGGCTTTGTCCCGAACTATGGTTCTGGAAGAAAGCCCAGCAATGTGGTGGTCAGGTAAAAGTAGGTGGGGTTGTTTTTGAAATATGATCAATATGTAAGAAAACAAAAGGCTCTAATGAATTAAAGAAGTAGAATTTTGAAAATTTTAAGAGAGGCAGACAATGTTTTCAAACTGATCTTAGATTGAGGAGGATTGTATGAAACCTAAGTCTATGTGAGCATGAATAATGTCTCCTCAATTGGTCCTACCAAACTATGCCTAAGTTTATATACCATCCATGTCAATTGGGTTTGAGTCTAGGCTCCTAGGTTTACATGAAATAGAGCTGACATTGTAGAACACGATTTTGACATGTTGAATGGACCAAAGCACTAGATTGATGTATTAAAATGCTCATAATTATTATAAAGACTCTGGACTTATCTAAAAAAACCATTTGAGATTGAAGATTTTTGAGAAATCATGGAAGGAAAAATCAAAATTGAAGCATTTATTAAGTAAAAAGAAAGGAACTTTGTAGAAGTAAAATTCTGCAAAAAATCAGTCAGAATGTTTTGGCTAAAATGAAGTCAAAAAAAGCTCAAAGTGATCCCATAAATTCATGACACATCAGAGAAACTTTCTCTTTTTTACAGATTGTGCAAATTTTCTTCGAATCTCTAGATATTAATCAAGCATTGAGACTTAAGTTTTAGAAAATAGGAATTTGAGAAAAGTGAGCAGGTTTCTATAATTTAGATGTTTCAGAGGCCATACAAATTCAAATTATATCAAATTTGTGCGAGAAGTTTTCTAACATGATTAGAAAAGTTTTCTAAGTTACAGAATGAGAAAATCAGTTTTGGTTTAGAAATGGTGACTTCGGAAAGTCATTGTTCTATTTCAGGAAATGAACCTGTTACAGAACCTGAAGTTCTGTAACCAGTTCTGGTTTTTAACAGAATTGAAATACAAATGAGTATAGAAATTTATAAAAATTGACAGAGATGAACTAGATACATAAAGAAAGAAAACCCTTTTTACAGATTTGGAAAATGTTCTTCCATTAGGAAGATATAACTCTGACAAAATGAGCTAAAAACCTGAGTAACTCAAATGATATAGAATGATAGGGTTATGGTTTTTATTAAAATCAAACATGAAATGACCATAGAAATTTTTTAAAATTGGCAAAAATAAACTAGATTCAATCACAAAAACACCACTTTTTACAAATTGAAGATCTTCGGTTAGGGAGATACGTTTCTGGCAAGTTGGTCCGGATTCAAGTAGCGATTTACGCAAATCGCACAACGATTTACGCAAATCGCACAGCGATTTGCTGAATCACACCATAAATCACAATAACGTTTTGCTGAAGTCACTGTAAATCACAATAGCGATTTACTAAAGAAAACAATAAATCGCAAAGCAATTTACTAAAAGATATTATAAATTACAATAATGATTTACTGAAGAACACCGTAAATTACACAGCAATTTATTGATACTATAAATTGCAATAGCAATTTGCTGAAGGAGACTACAAATCACAATGGTGATTTATCGAAGGATACCGCAAATCGAATGACAATTTGTTGAAGGAGACTATAAATCGCAATGGTGATTTGCCGAAGGACACTGCAAATCAGAATAGTATTTTGCTGAAGAAAGTAACAAATTGAATGACAATTTGCTGAAGGACACTACAAATAGAACTATGATTTGCTCAAGGATGTTGCAAATCAAATGATGATTTGCTGAAGAAGACTAACAATTATAATATAGGGCCAGAATCAAAATACATACAGAATTAGAATTAAAATATAATGTTCTGGTATTTAATCAAAATAAAATAAAAATTGACCATAGAAATTGCTAAAAGTTGGTAGAGATGAACTAGACATATAAATAAAGAGAACTTTTCTTACAGATCTAGAAAAACATCTTCCATCAGAGAGATATGACTGCAACAATCTCACCCTAAATCTGAGCAACGCCTGGGATTGCAGACAGACATAGTTTCAATTTTAAATGCAAATTAAATATAAATCGGCCATAGAAATTACTAAAAATTGGCAGGAATAAACTATCCTCATTCTTCGAGACACCGTTTTTTACGGCTTAGAGAGATCATTTTCGGTTAGGGAGATATCACTCTGGCAAGTCGACCCTGATTCTGCCAAAACACAGACGATGCAGAATAATAGGTTCTGAATTCTGATTTTTTTTGGTGGACAAACCAACTCAGAATAATCTAATTTTTTGTGAAGATTGCAAAAACATATGCATGAAGCTGCAGTAAAAGATTCAGATCAAAATGATCTCTAATTATAGGTTAAATGACAGATCTAAAATGCACCAGAATTAAAAATGTAATCTAAAGGCAATTGAACATGATAAAAGCAAATTACACATGCATGGATGTTCAAACGTGAGATCTAATATTTTAGATCATGAATGAATGCATGTATGATGAAAATTTAAGGTAAAATGCATTCATAAACATAATCAAAGTACTGGAGCATAAACTGAGATTTATTTCGCTGATGAAATATGAGATTTGATCTATAGAAGATCAAATCTCATAATTCTAATGGCTAAAATGAAATTTCATGAATCAAATAGCAAATTGAATGGATAAAAAAATATAGAATAAAAAATTAATGCAGAAATAAAGTAAATCTACATTACTACTTGTGAAATTAGAAAGAAATCGAAAGAAGAAGAAGAGAGGAGGGGAGCAATACTTATAGAAATTTTTAAAAAAATGGAAAAACTAATTGAAAGAAGGGAAGAGAGCTCACCTTGGCTGAGCTTCCTCCTTACACATTTCAGCCACCACCAGGAAATTGCAGTAAAGATGAGAAGGAAAGGAGAGAGAGAGGGGTGGATAGAAAGAAAGAGAATTACTTTCAAGAGTGTTCTCAATTTCTTTTTTGTTGTCTTCTAATAGACCCCCCTAAGGAGAATATTTATAGTTGAACTTAGGGGTAATTTGGGTATGCCCCAAAGTTCAAAGTTAGTTAAAATGGGGCTGAGGTGGCACAAAAGGGGGAGGGGGGGGGACCCCATGTGGGTTATTTTCAAAATTGGGTATTGGCTAAAATGGGTATTTTAAGAAAAATTGGACATGTGGCACCACTTTGCAAGTGGGTGCCCATGTAGGTTTTTAAAAGCAAAGGGGTTTAAAAAACAAGCTTTAAAATCATTGATTTTTTAGTTTAAAAAGAGGATTTTAAAAGGGGTTTTATTTAAATTTTGAAAAATACCGAGTGGTGCCCCCCTTAAAAACATATCTTTTCTTCTTCTTCTTCTTCTTCTTCTTCTTCTTTTTAAAGACTGAAGTGAAAAGTTTTGAAAATAAAAGATAAAAGCAAAGGGGAATTTAAAAATAATGGATCTCATTTGGATATGAGATCCATTTTTATTTTTTCCGAAATTCAAATTGAATTGAAACTGGATCCAGATTGAATTTTGAAAGATTTTGCCAAAAACATTGAATTTGGTTTAGAAATTCAAAGATTTTTTTGAAATAAAGATTGGATTTTGAATTTAAAATTTAAGAATTAATTTAGGATAAAATTTGAATTTTGAATTTGAATCTGGATCCATTTTGATATTTCAAAATCTAAATTAAATTATAAATTGAATCCAGGGTATTTTTCAAAAGATTTTTTTTATAAAATGATGGATTTGATTTTGAAATTCAAGATTTGATTTTGAAACTAGGATAAAAAATGAATTTTGAAAAAGATTTGGATCTCAATTGAGGAAAATTGGTCTAAAATGGCAATCGAACCCTGTATATGAATTTCTGAAAATCAAAATGAAAAACCCAAATTCATGATGAAAATTGGGATCTGGATTTGGTTAGGCTGAGTATGGAATTGAATTGAAAAACAAGAATGAAATTGGATCTCAGATATCATATGATGAAATGGATTCAAGGTCGAATTCAAAAATTATCAAAATTGATCCAATTGTTTTTCTGAATGACTGAGAAGGTGGGTCCTAGGGGCAAAAAAGGGGAAAATTTTAAAGCTTTGAAATTTTGGGGGTGTTTACATAATGTAAGTAGGAAACCCAACCTTCTCTATTTAAAAGAGGGTTGAGTCTTCTTCTTTTTTCTATACACCAGGTTGATGCTGATGAAAGACCTCAAGAAATGATGGTAGACCATCAGAGAGGTACGATTCATGGTTGTGCCAATCATACATTGGAAAGATTTTCAAAGAGTATTCTACGAGGCATATTTTTTCATGTATGCCTGCAAGAAGAAGATGCACAAGTTTCTGGATTTAAAGCAGGTTAGCAGAACAATGGTGGATTACACCACCCAATTTAGAAATTTGAAGTGTTATTTACCGAATACCTATCCTATGGAGCATGCTCAAGCCATGAAGTACACTCATAGGTTGAAGGATAGACTCAGAGGTCGAGTGCTTACCAAGGGTCCTCAAACCCTTATTGAGGTCATCGAGGTCACCACCACTCTCGAGGATGACTAGGAACTAACCAGGAGAGCCTAAAATCGTTCTGAGAAGTCAAGACTAAGGAAGGACGACAAAGGATCCTCCTTCTAGGGTAAGAGAAAGGCACTTCATCATAAGAGGCACCATACACAGTTCGAGGGGTACTGACAGAGTGAACTCGCTGCTAAGATGTACCCGAACTATAGAGGAAGTCACCTTATGCGTTCTTTCCCTTGTCACACTTGGGGATGTCTCCACTGTGGGGAGATGGGGCATTACATCAGGGATTGCCTGAAGATGAGGGCACAACCCCAACAATGACCCTAGTAGTCATACCAGTAGTGACCCCAACAACAATACCTATTGCAACCTCAACAATAGTATATGTTTCCGCCTCAACAACAACTGCCCAGCAAAACCAACATCAGAGGCAAAATGTCGATGAGTTTATGTGGGCACTGGAGTGGAAGTGTGCTCAATCAATAGAGTCATCGAAGTTATAATTTTTATTGTCGAGCACTTTCCATGTGTGTTGTTTGATTCAGGTGCTTTCCAATCCTTTATGTTGACAAGTTTTGTGAAACTCCTCAATATGCCGACAAGAAAGTTAGATATGAGTCTTGAGGTGGTCAGTCTTTTAAGAGTGGGCACGAATTGTGTGGAATGCATTCACAGTACATATGTGTCTATTGAAGGACAAAATTTACCAGTTGATCTCATCCTACTGGAGATGAGGTGTTATGATGTTATACTAAGGATGGATTGGTTGCACAGACACTTTGCTAGTTTGAAGTGCCTTGGAAGAAGGGTTATGTTAGAGTGACCCAACCACCCAGTGATAGAGTTCAGTGCAGTGAATCATTCCAACTGTGAAAAGATGATACATTCAGTAGGGATGCTAGGTTTTCCTTGCAAGTATAGTAGCCTTAAAAGGTGTGATACCCACGATAGAAGGTTTGGAAGTAGTTCAGGAGTTCGAATATGTATTCTTCGAAGACTTATTAGGTCCACCACTTATGCGAGAAATTGAGTTCTCCATCGTCTTGGTGCTCAAGACAACTCCAGTCTCAAAACTGCCTTATCACGTGCCTCCAACAGAATTGGTTGAGCTAAAGAAGCAATTGAAGGAGTTGATGGATAAAGGTTTCATTAGACTCAGTATGTCACCATCGGGTGCACCGGTCCTGTTCATGAAGAAGCTGGATGATTTGATGTGGTTGTGTGTGATTACCGCATGTTGAACCAAGTTACGATAAAGAACAAGTATTAGTTGCCCAAGATTGAGGACTTGTTTGATTACCTAAGGTCAGCCAATGTGTTCTCAAATATTGATTTGAGATCAGGATATCATCAGTTGTGAATCAAGACTGGTGATGTTCAGAAGATAACCTTCAGGACCAGATATGGCCATTACGGGTTATTGGTGATGTCATTGAGACTCACGAATGCGCCAGCAACTTTCATGGATCTAATGAACTATATTTTTTGAAGTTTTTTTCACCAGTTTGTCACAGTATTTATCGATGACACATTGGTATATTCAGAAAGTGAACAATACAGGATTCATCTCTGAATCATGCTTGAGACACTGAGACAAACCTGATTGAATGTCAAGTTCTCCAAGTGAGAGTTTTGGATGAATTGTGTCATGTTTTGGGTACACATCATTTTTGGTAATGGCATGGAAGTGGATCTGACTAAGCTAGAGGCGGTGTTATCATGGGAACAACCAAAGACTGCTCCAGAGATTCATAGTTTTTTAGGATTAGTCAAGTATTATCATCGGTTTATCCAAGATTTTACAAGGATTGTGACTCTAATTACTAAACTGTTGAAAGAGGGGAACAAGTTTATGTGACATCTGGTGTGTTTTTGCTTTGAAATATATTTTTGAAATAAAAATTTCAATAAAATACAAGTGTAAAACTTAAACCAAATTTCAATAACTGGTTCACACAAAAAGTAGTGAAGTCTGGGTCGAATCCATAGGGAACGAGCTAAGACCATGTGTTCCAAACAATTCGCTCTTCTTTATTGTTGTAAAATAAAAAAAAATATGAAAACAATCGAGCACCAAGCCTATTACAATTGTTCAAGCAAAAATAAAAATTATTACAACCCGGATTATAGTTGGCCTAAAGCCCTATTTAACTAAATAAAATAAATAAAAAGGAAAGCAAGGAAAATCAACAACTTGATGGTGACTTTGGCACAGTGATGTGCATGAGATGGCTGCCTTCACCTGCAAAACATAGAAAACACACAAAGAAACTTGCTTGTGCAAAAGTTAGAATAGACTTAACCTAACCTAGATCATAAACCGTGAATGCAGCAAGATGCCATAAATGCATACTTAAACACCCCTAAAAACAAACCTAGATGTAGTCTAAGATTGTCAGGTACGGCTATGCATACAGTCTAGTCCAACATGATGACTAAACCACACCACCAGCTCGGCTCCGGCCTAGCCGGCTGCACTAAGTTTGTAACTAGACTAAATCTGTTTTTTTGACAAAAAAACAAAATATAATCTGATGTAGTAGACTTGCTCAGGCCTCAAATATGCAGTTGGGCCCACTTTGAAGCTGCACACAAGTGAAACGATAGATACGTCCTTCACTAGATTCCTGCTCTAGCTGAGTGGGTTGGTGGACTCCACCGGCTAAGTGGATGCAAAAACTAAACCTAACCTAGTTAGAAGCTTGGTCAAAGTGAACCAAGGTTAGGGCAAACTCTAAACAACCTAAAAATAACTTAAAACAAAAAAAAATTAAAATAAAATAACAAAAATGGCCCTTGTTCTGCTGACACCCTAGACCACACACCGAACCAAGTTGGGCCTATTCTGTCCTGCGACAGAACCAGAAAAATTGGCCTGTTCAAAATTCTACCACCACCTACTTCGAGCAACAGCGGTTGTAAAATTTAATCTGGAGGTTCCTGAGTTTGTTAATGATCCACAACCCCAAATTTGGCTCAAAATGACCAAAAATTGAACATAAAATTATGTTAACGATGTCGGTCAGTTAGATTCTTGTCAGAATTCGAGTGATGTATTTGTGATGTTTAAAACTTTGTGTTTTGATATCGGAAAAATTCTCGAAAAATCAGGACACAAAGTAGACACACAGAGCTTCAATATAAAAAAAATGGGCTGCACAAGATAGGTTCTGACAAATCCTGCCCGCACCAATTGCTAAGGATGCTCCTCAACTTCTGATTTTTTAGAAAATCACCCCGTCGGTAAAATCATGCCAAATTTTAACCCGAGCTTACTGGACGTGTGCTCTACAACATACCCAAAATTCAGGTCAATCTGAGATCATAAATTGCCTAAATTTGGCCGTTTTCGACCGGATATGCTTATTGCAGGTCCAAAAACCCAGTTTGGGTGTTTGGGTGATTCCGATCTAATCCAAAATGATTTCCTTCAAAAAAAAACTGCAGAATGTTGAGGACGGTCTCATCAGATGAAAAATAATTTTTAGATCAATAGAAGGTTGTCAAATCTTTGCCAAAAGAGAGAAAGGGATACAAGGTGTCAATTCTACCTCAGTGGTGGATTCCCTGTTGCAATATTGGAGGATGTATGTTGGCCAACACCTTTGTCTTCACCTCGGATACAAAAGAAGGTTGAAGAAGAGGGCAGAAAGAGGTAAAAAATACAAGGATCTTCGAATGGTGTTGGAACTCAACTTGGAGGAGAGGAGGTGGGAGCGGGGGGGGCTAGAACTTGAAAAATCATGAAGGCTAGAGGAAGAATGAGGACTTCCTTCTTGTCTTAGAGTCTTTATCCAGGAGGGGCGACATTTGTGGATCTGGTCCATCAGTTGCCTCTTGTGTACTCAAATGTGAAATAAGTGAAAGAAAAAAAAACTGCAAGTTTGAATTCTTGCCCTCTTTCCTTTTTTTTAAGCATTTAAATGAGAGGGGCAGTTTTGAAATTATCACCCTCCTCCGTTCCTTCTTTGAGCATCAGATGAATAGAGATTCATAGTTTTTTAGGATTAGTCAAGTATTATCGTCGGTTTATCGAGGATTTTACAAGGAATGTGACTCTAATTACTAAACTGTTGAAAGAGGGGAACAAGTTTATGTGAAATCTGGTGTGTTTTTGCTTTGAAATATATTTTTGAAAAAAAAAAATCAATAAAATACAAGTGTAAAACTTAAACCAAATTTCAATAACTGGTTCACACAAAAAGTGGTGAAGTCTGGGTCGAATCCACAGGGAACGAGCTAAGACCATGTGTTCCAAACAATTTGCTTTCCTTTATTGTTGTAAAATAAAAAAAAATATGAAAACAATCGAGAACCAAGCCTATTACAATTGTTCAAGCAAAAATAAAAATTATTACAACCCGGATTATAGTTGGCCTAAAGCCCTATTTAACCTAATAAAATAAATAAAAAGGAAAGCAAGGAAAATCAACAACTTGATGGTGTCTTTGGCACAGTGATGTGCATGAGATGGCTGCCTTCACCTGCAAAACATAGAAAACACACAAAGAAACTTGCTTGCGCAAAAGTTAGAATAGACTTAACCTAACCTAGATCTTAAATAGTGAATGCAGCAAGACGCTATAAACGCAGACTTAAACACCCCTAAAAACAAATGTAGATGTAGTCTAAGATTGTCAGGTACGGCTATGCATACAGTCTAGTCCAACATGATGACTAAACCACTCCAGCAGCTCGGCTCCGGCCTAGCCGGCTGCACTAAGTTTGTAACTAGACTAAATTTGGTTTTTTGACAAAAAACAAAATATAATCTGATGTAGTAGATGTGCTTAGGCCTCAAATATGCAGTTGGGCCCACTGTGAAGTTGCACACAAGTGAAACGATAGATACGCCCTTCACTAGATTCCTGCTCTAGTTGAGTCGGTTGGTGGACTCCACCGGCTAAGTGAATGCAAAAACTAAACCTAACCTAGTTAGAAGTTTGATCAAAGTGAACCAAGGTTAGGGCAAACTCTAAACAACCTAAAAATAACTTAAAACAAAAAAAAATAACAAAAATGGCCCTGGGTCTGACGACACCTGAGACCACACACCGAACCTAGTTGGTTCTATTCTGTCCTGCGACAGAACTAGAAAAATTGGCCTGTTCAAAATTCTGCCACCACCTACTTTGAACAGTGGTGGTCATAAAATTTAATCTGGAGGTTCCTGAGTTTGTCAATGATCCACAACCCCAAATTTGGCTCAAAATGACCAAAAATTGAACATAAAATTATGTCGGTCAGTTAGATTCCTGTCAGAATTCGAGTGATATATTTGTGATGTTTAAAACTTTGTGTTTTGATATCGGAAAAAATCTTGAAAATTCAAGACACAAAGTAGACACACAGAGCTTCAATATAAAAAAAATGGGCTGCACAAGATCGGTTCTGACAAATCTTGCTTGTGCCAGTTGTTAAGGATGCCCCTCAACTTTCAATTTTTTTAGAAAATCACCTCATGGGTAAAATCATGCCAAATTTTAACTCGGGCTTACTGGACGTGTGCTCTACAACATATCCAAAATTCTGGTCAATCTGAGATCAGGGATTGCCTAAACTTGGTCATTTCCGGCCGGATATGCTTGTTGCAGGTCCAAAAATCCAGTTTGGGTGTTTGAGTGATTCCGACCTAATCCAGAATGATTTCCTTCAAAAAAAAGCTGCAGAATGTTGAGGACAGTCTCATCAAATGAAAAATCATTTTTAGATCTACAGAAGGTTGTCAAATCTTTGCCAAAAGAGATACAAGGTGTCAATTCTACGTCTGTGGTGGATTCCGTGCTGCAATATTGGAGGGTGTATGTCGGCCAACCCTTCGTCTTCACCTCGGATACTGGAGAAGTTTGAAGAAGAGGGCAGAACGAAGTAAAAAATACAAGGATCTTCGAATGGTGTTGGAACTCAACTTGGAGGAGAGGAGGCTACAACTTGAAAAATCATGAAGGCTAGAGGAAGAACGAGGGCTTCCTTCTTGTCTTAGAGTCTTTATCCAGGAGGGGCGACATTGGTGGATCTGGTCCATCAGTTGCCTCTTGTGTACTCAAATGTGAAATAAGTGATAGGGAAAAAAAAAAGAGGCAAGTTTGAATTCTTGCTCTCTTTCCTTTTTTTAAGCATTTAAATGAGAGGGGCAATTTTGAAATTATCACCCTCCTCCTTTCCTTCTTTGAGCATGAGATGAACAGAGATTCGTAGTTTTTTAGGATTAGTCAAGTATTATCGTCGGTTTATCTAGGATTTTGCAAGAATTGTGACTCTAATTACTAAACTCTTGAAAGAGGGGGCCAAGTTTATGTGAAATCTGGTGTGTTTTTGCTTTGAAATATATTTTTGAAATAAAAATTTAAATAAAACACAAGTGTAAAACGTAAACCAAATTTCAATAACCTGTTCACACAAAAAAGTGGTGAAGTTTAGGTTGAATCCATAAGGAACGAGCTAAGATCACGTGTTCCAAACAATTCACTCTTCTTTATTGTTGTAAAATAAAAAAAAATATGAAAACAATCAAGCACCAAGCCTATTACAATTGTTCAAGCAAAAATAAAAATTATTACAACCCGGATTATAGTTGGCCTAAAGCTTTATTTAACTAAATAAAATAAATAAAAAGGAAAGCAAGGAAAATCAACAACTTGATGGTGTCTTTGGCACAGTGATGTGCATGAGATGGCTGCCTTCACCTGCAAAACATAGAAAACACACAAAGAAACTTGCTTGCACAAAAGTTAAAATAGACTTAACCTAACCTAGATCTTAAACAATGAATGCAGCAAGATGCTATAAATGCATACTTAAACACCCCTAAAAACAAACCTAGATGTAGTCTAAGATTGTCAGGTACGGCTATGCATACAGTCTAGTCCAACATGATGACTAAACCACACCACTAGCTGGGCTCCGGCCTAGCCGGCTGCACTAAGTTTGTAACTAGACTAAATCTGGTTTTTTGACAAAAAACAAAATATAATCTGATGTAGTAGACGTGCTCAGGCCTCAAATATGCAGTTGGGCCCACTTTGAAGCTGCACACAAGTGAAACGATAGATACGCCCTTCACTAAATTCCTGCTCTAGCTGAGTGGGTTGGTGGACTCTATCGGCTAAGTGGATGCAAAAACTAAACCTAACCTAGTTAGAAGCTTGGTCAAAGTGAACCAAGATTAGGGCAAACTCTAAACAACCTAAAAATAACTTAAAACAAAAAAAAATTAAAATAAAATAACAAAAATGGCCCTTGGTCTGCTGACACCCGAGACCACACACCGAACCTAGTTGGGCCTATTCTGTCCTGCGACAAAACCAGAAAAACTGGCTTGTTCAAAATTCTACCACCACCTACTTCGAGCTACAGCGGTCATAAAATTTAATCTGGAGGTTCCTGAGTTTGTTAATGATCCACAACCCCAAATTTGGCTCAAAATGACAAAAAATTGAACATAAAATTATGTTAACGATGTCGGTCAGTTAGATTCCTGTCAGAATTTGAGTGATGTATTTGTGATGTTTAAAACTTTGTGTTTTGATATCGGAAAAAATCTCGAAAAATCAGGACACAAAGTAGACACACAGAGCTTCAATATAAAAAAAATGGGCTGCACAAGATAGTTTCTGACAAATCTTGCCCGTGCCAGTTGCAAAGGATGCTCCTCAACTTCTGATTTTTTAGAAAATCACCCCATGGGTAAAATCATGCCAAATTTTAACCCGGGCTTACTGAACGTGTGCTCTACAACATATCCAAAATTCAGGTCAATCTGAGATCAGGAATTGCCTAAACTTGGCCGTTTTCGATCGGATATGCTTATTGCAGGTTCAAAAACCCAGTTTGGGTGTTTGGGTGATTCTGATCTAATCCAGAATGATTTCCTTCAAAAAAAAGCTGCAGGATGTTGAGGACAGTCTCATCAGATGAAAAATAATTTTTAATTCTGCAAAAGGTTGTCAAATTTTTGGCAAAAGAGAGAAAGGGATACAAGGTGTCAATTCTACCTCAATGGTGGATTCCTTGCTGCAATATTGGAGTGTGTATGCCGGCCACCACCTTCGTCTTCACCTCGAATACATGAGAAGGTTCAAGAAAAGGGCAGAAAGTGGTAAAAAATGCAAGGATCTTCGAATGGTGTTGGAACTCAACTTGGGGGGGGGGGGGGGGGGGGGGGGGGGGGGCTACAACTTGAAAAATCATGAAGGCTAGAGGAAGAATGAGGGCTTCCTTCTTGTCTTAGAGTCTTTATCCAGGAGGGGCGACATTGGTGGATCTGGTCCATCAGTTGCCTCTTGTGTACTCAAATGTGAAATAAGTGAGGAAAAAATAAAGAGGCAAGTTTGAATTCTTGCTCACTTTCCTCTTTTTTTTAAGCATTTAAATGAGAGGGGAAATTTTGAAATTATCACCCTCTTCCTTTCCGTCTTTGAGCATGAGATGAACAGGGAAAGGGTAGCCTTGCAAATTTCTGCCCCCCCCGTCCTCATTTCCTTTTTATATGATATTTCATAAATGGCAAGTGGTGCTTGCCTCCAAGCCATATGCAAAGAGGTAAATTCAAAAATTTGCATTTATTGGGTAGGTGCTAGATATGAATTCCATATTTAGTTCAAAATGTTTTTTGGATCCGATCCATAATGATATGGATCTTGGGTTGTGGGTTGGATCAATTGGATCCCTTGATGGGATCCAAATCCAAAAATATGCTCCAAACCCGAAATTACCTTACTGATCTCAATTCTCTGTTATGCAAATTCTAGTATTAAGCATGGGCAATTATGTCAGAAAATTATAAAAAATACATGTATTTAAATGTTAATATGTAGCCCTTATCGTGCTCCATCAAAATCCACAGTGCGAGAAGGGCTTTTAGAAATTGAAGAATAAGTTGACCACAATGCCAGTATTGGCATTGTCGTGTGGATCCAAAGGCTTCATCATTTACAGTGATGCCTCAGTTATTGGGTTAGGTTGTGTGATGATGTAGCATGAAAAAGTGATCGCTTATGCCTACATACTGTTGAGAATCCATAAATGAAACTATCTCACCCACAACCTCGAGTTAGTGGTTGTAGTGTTCATTCTAAAGATCTAGAACTATTACCTCTATGGTGAGAAGTTTGAGGTCTTCTCTGATCATAAGAGCCTCAAGTATGTATTTTTTCCAAAGAAGTTGAATCTAAGACAAAGAAGGTGGTGGGAGTTTCTAAAGGATTATGATTTCTCCTTTATGTACTACCCAGAAAAGGTGAATGTAATCGGAGATGCCTTGAGCAAAAATGTTATGGCAACCTGTTTGATCATCTAGAGTTGGAAACTAGCGGAGGAACTCATAGCCTGACAACCATTTGTGGAAGAGTCAAGATTAATCCAATATTCAATCTTAGGTGCACGACCAGAGTTGTTTGATAGAATTGCCCAGTTGCAAAAGTCAAACCTGGAGTTTGAGAAGTTTAGGGTGGCCCCACAAAAATTTGAGTCTCAATACGTCTGTGATGAGGAATAAACCATTAAGTTTATGAGAAGGTTGTGGATCTCAAATAATCAGGTCATGCGAGAGGAGCTACTTGGAGAGGCACATAGATCTAAGTACTATGTTCTTCAAGTATAAAGATATTCAAGGATTGTGATCATCGCAAAAATTTTCCTCTCTTGTGGTTTCTCTCTCTTCCTTCTCTTTTCCTTTTTTTGACCTCTATTTTCCTCCTTTTTGAAGGGAGAAAAGTAAAAGAAAGAATAGAGAAAAAGAAAGAAAGAAAGAGAGAAGAGGAACTCTTTTGCGATGTTTCACTTGACCTTAATTTGAAAATATTTAGAAATTTAACTCACCTCCGTTTTAAAAATTTGCGGGAAAAATGGAGAGACGGGATTCGCTCGTCGGTACGATGTTCGACCATTCCTGGCGCATTTACCAGGGGTAATCAAACCAAGGATCGAATTTATGCCTTTTGCTTTGCCTAAATATCATCTAAGAATTTATTCTAAAGATCTAAATTCACAAAGAATCATGCTTGTGCAATGCAAGGATGTATGCTCTTTTGAAAGGTGTTTTGAAAAATCCCCAAATGCTTGATAATGGAGTGAAGAAATGGTTTTGAATGGTAGAATCTAACTTAGAACTTTGAGATAGATCAGAGAAGTTCTAAGTCTTTGAAGTGATCAGAGTTGGAAGAATAAATCTTGATTTTGGGAAAGAGAATGATTTGCAGATGATAACAAGAGGAAATGAGGCTTCAAAGTCAGAAATGGACTTTTGAAGTTGAACTTGGATTTTGAAATGAATACTTGAAATGGAATTGAACTTAAAGTTTGAACTTGGAATGGATCTGAGAAATCCAAATGGTATAGAAATGAATTTAAGAAATTCAGATATGATCTATAAGTGGATTTAGATTTGAAATCTGGAAATGAAATGGAATTGGTTTTGAAAGTTGGAATTGAAAATAGAACTTGATTTGAAATCTGGATTTTAAGATGGAATTCGAATCCAAAGTCTATATCTTTGAATCTGAAATCTGAATTGGATCCGAAATTTGAAATGGATTTTGGATCTGAGATCCAAGATGGAATTGAATTCTGGATCCTAAAATGGGTTTGGATCTGAAGTCTGAGATCCAAAGGTGGAACTGGGTTTTGGATCCTAACATGGATTTGGACCTGAAGTCTGAGATCTAATAGTAGAATGGGTTCTGGATCCTAAATGGATTTTGGATTTGGAGTCTGAGATCCAAGATGAAATCGGATTCTGGATCCCTAGATGGATTTGGATCTGAAGTTTGAGATCCAAGATAGAGTTGAATTCTGGATCCTAAAATGGAGTGGATCTGAAGTCTGAGATCCAAAGTGGAAATTAGATTCTGGATCCTAAGATGGACTTGGATCTGAAGTCTGAGATCCAAAAGTGGAATTTGATTATGAACTTGGAGCTTGAATTTGGAATTTAGAAAATGAATCAAGAATTTCAAAGTTAAATTGAACTTTGAATTTTGATTTTCGAATATAAAACAAATTTGGAATTTCAAAGTCAAATTTGAACTTTGAAATCTGATTTTGAATATAAAAATGAATTTGGAATTTCAAAGTCAAATTGAACTTTGAAATTTGATTTGAATTGAAGTTTTTGAACATAAAATGAATTTTAAATCTCAAAGTTAAATTGAACTTTGAGATTGGAAATGAAATTAAATTGAAAATGAAAAGATGAATTGGATTTACAAGAATTGGAGATTGATTGAAGAAGATATTTACATCACTTTTGAAAGAGGAATTTTGAAAACATGATGTAATTCTATCCTAAATGATAAATGAATTTAAAGAATTTAAAATTGGATTTTGAAAAGCATATCTCATTCTTTAAATGAATTAAAATAAGATTGAAAATATAATACATCCTTGACTATGGTCATTGAATGTATTATATAATAATCTATATTTAGATTCAAGAGAAATATAAAATACATTTGGTGCTTTTATAGAATTTAAAATGAAATTAACTCTCAATATACCCTGACTATGGCCATTGGTATATATTTTGAGTTAATTTTAAGTCCAATTCTGATAAAAGAAGAAAATATTTAAGGAAATATGATGAATTTTGAAAACGGATCTAGTGTGGATCCAGTGTTACTTCATAAAAGATAAAAATCCTAAGTTTTGTTCACATCTTGACTATAGCCATTGATGTAAATCATCAACTTAGGGTTAATTACCTCTTATGAAGTGGTGCACGTGCCATTCGTGTTTCATCATTGTGAGAATTTGAGAAATAAAGGCAAAATGCATGAAAACAAGCAATTCATGATATTTACAATGCTCATTCATTCTATCTAGAGAAGGAAATGTAAATTCTCATTAAAGCCTAACTTATTACATTGTATAAAATTGAAAATGCGGGTCCCCAATAAATGATATTTTCACATATTTCCTGCAAAACACCTCATTAGTATGAAAATGGAGAAAAAATTGCACACGTCACATGAATATCAATGGTAAAGATCCTCACATACCAAGGTTTTTAATATCCAAAGTGTGGAAAAGATGAAAATGATATATATCTATGTACATATATACATGCATACATATATATATATATATATATATGAACATATATATATATATGAACATATATATACGTACATATATATGTGTATATATATATATATGTGTGTGTGTGAAGGGACCGTGTAGATGGCTGAGATTAATGGCATATGTGAATGGAGGTGGATACAGCCAATGAAAGTATCATGTGATGCAGGGTGTGATGGGTAACAATAAAGACTCAGTCGACTAGATAAATTCTCATAGTGGACCTAAGTAACTGTTTTGGTTGTGTCACATCAATACGACCAATACAGAAAATTGCAGGAAGATACAAACCAGAGACAAGCATACACTTCACAGAATTTCCAAACCTTAGGTTTTTCCCCAGGGCTACATCGCACAGATTCTCCATGTTATCTCTCATTTCATATCCCTTTATACATTAGTCATGTTAGAAACTTGATAAAGATAGTTGCGTCTCTATATCTATATAACCTCAGAAAACATCCACATTACTTTGAGGTAAGAGAGGTTTTCCCTTTCCCAGTTAAGAGATAAAAAAAAACAAATCCCATGTTTTCATGGATGTCAAAAGCAAAAGAACATAGCCAAAATTCCAAGTCAAACTTGTGATAGCCATCTGTTAGCATACATTCAGAATTGACCTACAACTGTTTTATTTTCCAGAACCAGGACCAAGATAGTCAATTAATCAATGCCACGTAGATATATAGACATGATATAAATATTCTTATGAACCATCCTATAGGAGCAATGTAACAAAATTTATAAAGATCATTTTTCCTTCAACACAATATGCCAGCAGATGTCTAGCTTAGCCATGAGTATCTATTGTGTAAAGAAGATCCATGTTCCCAGCATATCCGTGTATAGCTATATATCTAAATCCCAAATGGATATCTACAATTACATGTGTGCCAGCAGTGTTTCAAACTGTCTCAACAATAAGTTCTACACTTCCTATTGCTGGAATTGAAAGTGGTAAAATTTTCTAATAGCTGTAGTACCACTCAAGTAAAAGTAAATAGATCCCTTTTTGTCAATTTTCAGAAAAAAATGAAACTAATAGAACAGTACAGATTTAATAAAACAAAAACACATTTTGTGAAAGGAAGAGGATGTCAAAAAGGGGTTCTTTTACCTGC
Source organism: Nuphar pumila (assembly GCF_984573655.1). Lineage (NCBI taxonomy): Eukaryota > Viridiplantae > Streptophyta > Magnoliopsida > Nymphaeales > Nymphaeaceae > Nuphar > Nuphar pumila. The sequence continues at coordinate 28,112,829 of NC_143262.1, read as the reverse complement.
AGTCCTGGCTGGATAGACATCTGATCGTCGAGCATGTCCCCCTCTATCCTTGGGGTTCGGTAGCACTATTGATGCACAGTGAGAGTCTGGTGAAGACCTTCACTATCAGTCACGAACTCTTCAGATTCGGTTCTTCTCAGAGAGAAAAAAAAAGAGAGAGACCTGTCATAAAACAGATGAATCAAATATTTTAGGCAAATCTTCAAAACATAATGATCTCAAATCTCCTAAATGAGTCGCCTAAATAAAACTCTTAGACTTCACCATCGGCAGGCTGAAATGTGGCATCTTCTTTAACCTTGTGTCGCAAGGAATGGAATTAAAACTGTTTAGAAGGCTCTTTTTTCAAAGATATGCATAAGAAGGCTAAACAGGTCAGAATTCTGATTGAGGACTCTTGCTTTATATACCTGGACCCATAACACTGATTATCCGAAAAGTCAAAACCCTAAATTTCAGAGGATGCAGTCCTCATATTTCATAGGAATCAAATGAATGAAATCTTAAAAGTGTACCTTTAACCACCATAGGATAAGGCAATGACTAAGCTAATCAAGTCCTTCATACATATATAGAATGTTGTAAGTAACAGAGACATTACTGTTTTTGAGAAATATTAACTGGAACAGTTGTAACACCTTCGGACTAAAAGATTATGTGAAATATAGGATAAAAAAAAAGATCATGTTAAAAGATATGAACAGGAGGCAAATTATGCTATGGATCTTCACATATTTGATCTGGTCAAGATGGCATCGATTACAGTTATGCTATTTGGGGGATATACACGTCTGTTTGTTACAGACAACAAAGCCAATTCCAATAAGCTGGTTCTGACCATGGTTTTTCTTGATAAATCCACCCTGGATCTATCAGTTTATTGGCAACATCTGACTGAGCCTTTATCTCGAGACATGTCTTTACAGTTCTATCAGACCCTTTGTTATATCTGATAGACCCAGCAATCCAAAACAAGTTGGGATGGCTGGGAGGCTATGTAAAATTGATACTGAAATATGAATGCATCGGGGAAACAAAAACCTGGCTAATTATAGAAATAAATCCAAATGCAAAGAGATACAAATGAAAAGGGCATGTAACATGATATCACAGGACCATATGAATGACAAAGCACCAGCAGAACGCAGGGATTGGCCTACATGAAATGAGATATTTCGTTCTTCTACTGCTATTTTAGTTGATTCAGGAATTCTAACCCAAACAGCCTGGGTTGTTACACTTTGACCATTCATTCCAATGCGAAAGCAAAAAAAATGGACACTCCAATAGGCTAGTATTATGCTAACATTTAAAACCAGAACATACCTTAGTACTTGCACCACGGCTTCTTACAGGAAAATATATTATGCTAAAGAATGACTGCCACTTTCGCTGTCTAGTTGGTGAGAATCCAACTGTTGATGAGGGCCTTGAGAAGCTAGCCACTGGAAAACAGCTACTGGGGTTTGGTCTCTGTAACTGAAATAATCCAAAAGGTTATTTTTGGTAACAATGAGATATGCATGTAACTCCTGTAATTGCGAGACCATTCTTGTCGAAGATGATGCTATCAAGAACAAGCAACTAATGAAGGATGTGAATCAGCCTCTTTTGACAATTCAGTATATGAACCACTAATAATGTATTCTTATCACAAAAAAGGAAATGCGTAAGCAGTGAAACTATGATACTAAACTCAAATGATATCGCCGAATCAAATCAGCGTGGCTGGACTTTTAGACTATTGTCACGTTCAGACCAAAAGGAGATTCGATGGCCGAGGTTCAAGTGCTTATCATTCTGGCATTTTGCAGGGGATCTGATACCAATTAGATAGGGGCCTTCTTTTCCGTCACTAATCAGGAACCCAAGGTTATAGGCACGAGCATTGGCAAGTCAAACAGGATCTATGTGCAACAGTTGACAAAAATCTTATATTTTGCTCAAATTATTAGAAAAGCACGTTGAGGCCAAGTCTTCTGATAGCTATTGAAGCATTCAGGAAGATCTTCCTAGATACTCTCCACACAATCATGATGTGTTTTAAGATGTACGACCCCCTTACACTCGGGTTGTTAGAAGTATGGTTAGATGACGAGTGTATCTTTATCTTGATCATGCGACATGCAGAACATCAAATAAAACGAAATAAAAACTTGCAATATACAGGAAGATAATGGATTACAACTTGATTGCAGGAAAGATGAACGAATATGACGAAGTTAGAACAAATAACAAAGTTGTGCAGATGCAATAAAGAACGATAAATAATATCAAAGCAAGTATTCTCGGTATATGGGATAGAACGAAATTCTAAAATCCAAAAAAAAAAATCAACAGAAGGCCGAAACTGAAATAGAATATGGTAAAAAAAAAACAACATCAGAAAATGAAATCAAACGTAGATTAGAGGGTAATATAAACAGCAAAACGAACACAAAGAAAGAAAAAAGCAAAACAATAAATAAATAAATAAAAAAGAAAATGTATCGGAATGAGATCATTCCTTTAATGTGGCAACGAACAGATCGATATTGTCACACACAGATCGACTCTACCCTTATGCTCAAAGAAGAATAAAACGACAAAAATTTGTGAAAGAAAACCGATGGAAAGAAAGGGGGTAATGAGAGAAAACTCTTACCGTAATTCTTTTGTTGGAATCATCGACTTTAATTGTTGAGGTGAGCTTTTGTAGCCTGGATTTTGTACTGCAATCGGAGCGGTCGATCTTTCTCTTCGTGAAAGAGGGGTGCGGTGGTGAAGCGCGGTTCAAGGTTGCAGAGATGTTTCTCCCGTGTATTGCTGCCGGGATTTTGAGATGGAGACGGCGCTCAGCTGTAGGGCTTCCTGTAGCTCTGCTGCCGGGATGATCAGCCAAAGTGGGGAAAAACCAAAAACCAAAAAAAAAGAAGAAGAAGAGGAGAAGGGGAAGAAAGAAGCAGAGGAAGAAGGAAAGGTCGGGTGGAGGGGTGAAGCGCGCTCCCTTTAGGGTTCCCTCGAGTGCCCTTTTAACAAGGAGGAAGAAGGTTCCCGAATGGAGGTCGAGCGGTTAGGGATCGAAGGCTGGGATGGCAGAGCCATTGATCGAAGGGCTATGGAGAGGAGCTCGTGCATGGGGGGTGGAAGCTTCGTGAAGGAGGAACGCACTTGGGGGCGTGCGATGTTGTTGGTAGCCATGGAAGCTTCCGAAGGGCGGAGGTTTAGCGATGGATGGCTCAGGTGAAACCTCTGGAGGATGGTCTGCGGCTGATGGAGAGGGTTTCGGTGAAAAGAGAAGGTTTTCGTAACCCTAAAAACCGATTTTCATTAAGAAGGTCTTTTATAAAAATTTCCAAAAAGCCGGTCCCTTTTTAAAGATTTTTGCAAAAACTGTTTTTGGTTAAAAGAATTTTTTTTCAAGAAGAGTTTTTTCAAAAGCCCGAATTTTGTTTCTTTTCTATATATATATATATATATATATATATATATATATTTGTTGTTTTCTTCACTTTATATATATATATATATATAAATTTTTTATTTTTTTATTTTTGATATTTTTGAAAACAAAACTCTAAAACTAAGAAATTTAAACTAATTTTACAAAATTTCAAATTATTTATAGAAGAAATGGTTTTTTCTGAAAAATCAATGTTATTTTGAGAAAATTCCTTTAGAAAATGGGTTTGGACTCAAGTTTTGAGAAAATGTTCGAGTTTTGAAACTCGAATCAAGAAATACAATTTGATGGATCCAAACGGATACCAAACGAACTGTCTGAGCTTTTCAAAAAGTTATTTTGGAAATTTCGAGAATTTGATTTTAAATATTGGACAACGAAGCTCAGATTTGGATCTTTTATCTGGATCTGAATCCGGATCCGAAATTGAGTCAAATCTATAAAATGAATTTAATTTCAATAAATCTCGAGAAATAAAATGAAATTTAGATTTTAAAACTGACTCAATTACCCAGAAAATGAAAATAAAGGGCAAAAGGAAAATATTTACAAACTTTTGAAAAATTTAGGGTGTTTACAGATGCCCCTTTTTGCTACTAAGCCGGTAAGAAGCCGGGCTTAGTGGCAAAGATAACACTCCAAATTTTGAAAATGCCCCAGACAGCAGATCTGAACTAGGTGTGGAAGAATTATGGCTTTTCAGGTTTAAAGCCTTGTCCTAAATGGCTCTGCGGAAGACAAAATCCTCGGCAATGATATGACCAAATAATAGAAATGAGGAAATCGTGATGGGACTTTAGGCGAAGATCCCGAAGTAGTGAAGGATTTTGATCAAGTCTCATGAGCGAGGCGAGATCAATCTTTATGGAATGAGTCAGGCTTAGCCCTTAACATGGATGGGACGAATATGTATCAAGATAATTTGGATGGGGAAAGGAATATAAACAGACCTCGATGGGACATTCTTGAGAGAAATGCCTCGTGAGATGAAATTCAAGCACGATCCTTTCCTGGATGGATGTATAGAGAGTATGGATTCCCTTGTGGGGAAAACCATGATGGGACGGGAGGATTACCTCGTCGAAACGAGGTTCAGGTTTCACCCAAACCTGAATGAAAGGTACCTCGTGGAACGAGGTTCAGACTTAACCCTTATTCTGAAAGGGACGCCCATACAGAATCCTCGGATGAAGAAACCATAATGGGACCTTCAGAATTTGGATGAACAAATCCAGAAGGGGTTTGCGAGAAGAGAAAAACAAGGGATTCCCTAAAGCTTGAAAAGAGGATGATCTGAGGCGTCTCATTGCTGAGACTAAATCAGCTTTCTAAAACAGACGACCTCTCGCAGAAGGTTTTTGGGTTATACCTCGAGGAGTGAGGTAACAGGTTTAATCCTTAGCCTGAATGGATATAGAATCCTCGAAGAGCGGGGAAACTGCGATGGGACCTCTAGACTTTGCACAACAAGTCCGAGAGGGTTTTGCAAAAGGATGAAAAAAATGGGGGTCCCTAAAGCTTGAAAAGGGGTTGTTCTTGGGCGCCTCATTGCTGAGACAGAAAATAGCTTTTGACAATAACAGACCTTTTGCAAAAAGTTCCGGTTTTACCCTTATTCTGAGCGGGAACTGTCTATGGTGGGACAGTGGGGAACACAGAGAAGTGTGTGAATCTGAGAGCGCTCAGATCAGACGGAAGGAAAGGACTTCTCAGTCCTAAGGAGGGACGACGTCAGGATACGTCAAAACGAATATCAAGTTCTTGCTTCATGTTGGGATAATGAGAAAATATTGCCAATAAGATACCAAAAATTGTAGTTGATTCAAAATGATTGAATTTGTGCATATGTGTGAGAATGTCACCTCTTTCTACCTAGAGTATTAACTCCAATTGGGCTAACTTTGCAGAATCAAGAATCAAATTCAAATTTGTTGCTGTTGAGTTTCTTCAAGGAAGATATCAATTTCTTTGATATGAAAAGAAAGGAAACATTCTTAGCTTCATAAAAGCAAATTGAGTGAAAAGATATTGATAAAGAATTTCACATAGATAAAGATGATTCCTGGCAACTTCAGGCAGTTTGATATCCTGGGCATTTCCCATGATGATCTTTTTGCACTCTTTTGAGTCATGGAGATTTCTTGGGCTTTTACATCATCCTTCACTTTGGAGATGTTCTGACTTTTTCTCTCTTTTTCACGGAAGGGTACGTCACAAACTTCTTCATCTTGGAGATGTTCTGATACTTCTTTTATCTCAGGGATTTAGGCTTGATGACATCGGTTCCAAAAGGTCTTTTAGATGATAGCAGAAATCAAATATCTTTTAGGGTTTGTCGGTAGGTTCATCGCATCCGCCTTCATTTCGATGGTGGTCTGAACTTTCCCTGGATGGATCTGTCACAAACTCCGTCATCTTGGAGATGTTCCAAATCTTCTTTGGCCCTGGAGATCTAGCTCGCATAATTCGCCTTCATCTTGACGACAATTGAGAGATCCCTTTTGCAGATATTTGATTGCAGCTTTAAAGGACTGGGGACATATGGATTGGGTAGGTTCTTTTTACTGCCCAGGATATTTCCACTGTCTTACTGCCAAAAGAATGATCTTTAAGAATGCGCCATAGCTATGATCAATATCGATTCACTTATGGGTTTTCAACATCATTGAATTTTTCCTTTGCTGGTCATATCACAGATTTTTTTTCATCCTCTTGGTTGACCAACAGAAAAAGCCTGAATTCAATTCTTATTTCCCAAAAGTCTTGCTCTTTTGGAAATAATACTAGAGGTAGTTTGAGATAATTCTTTTGTCCGATAAAAGCTTTGAGATCAACAATGACTTTTGATAGCAAATTAGCAAAATATTCTATAAATTCTTGATGAAATAATTTGCTTGATATCGAATTGATGCGTCCATGACAAAATTCTCGTCTCTTTTTCCCAAAAAAGAGAGACTCAGGCTTAAGCCCTTACCTGAATGGGAAGTTGGAAATACTCATCTCTTCCCTAAAAGAGGAGGTGTTTGCAAAACGGAACTTTCGAAGAGAAATTAAGTTTTCGTTAAAACTCCCTATCTCTAGGCTTCTCTTATGGAAAGGCGGCCGAAAAACAAAGTTGAGAAAGTATCACAGAGGAAACGAGTCCATCACACTCTCCCTAGAAGAGGGTCCTCCGTGAAGGGGTTCGCCTAAGATGAGAAAAATGGGGGCTACAAAAAGAAACGACCTTCTGTCGAAACTCTTCCTAGAAAAAGGGTTCTTTTGTGTAAAGTTGGTTGTTGTTTTGCAAACTGTTTGCGAAGAAAATGAGTCCCTTCAAACTCTCCCTGGAAAAGAGTTTTTGCGAACGAAAGATGGTTGCATGCGAAAGGAACGAGCTCCCTCGAACTCTCCCTGAAGAGGGTCCTTCGCAAGAGAAAAATGACTGATTTTTTTTATAAAATGATGACCCGAAGGTCGAAATTGAGAATTTAGAACTTGAGTAATGATGATTGGTTAGTGCAAAGACTGAACCTGGAAAGCCAACTGATCAGTCAGCCAGACACTAGCACGAGTGCTAGATGTACCAGCACGAGCACTGGACTTCAAAAAAAAATGCCCCAGTACGAGTGCTGGGTTTCGAAAATGCATAACAGTGCAAGCACTGTGTTTTCGAAAGTGCACACCAGTACGAGTGCTGGTTTTCAAAAAATGCACACCAGTACGAACACTGGGTTATCAAAAAATGCACACTAGCACGAGCGTTGGGTTTTCGAAATGCACACCAGCACGAACACTGGGTTTTCGAAGGTGCATACTAGTACGAGCACCCGTTTTTCGAAGGTGCATACCAGTACGAGCACCGGGTTTTTAAAAAATGCATACCAGTACGAGCACTGGTTTTCGAATGGAGAGTTAAAAACGAGACCGACATTCGAAGATACTTGAGAATTTGAACGAGAATGATTGTCGGTGTTTCAGGATTATCCCTTATCCTGAAGGGGAAGTTCAGGTTTGTCCCTTAACCTGAAAGGGAAATGTAAGAAAGACTTTGGTCAAATATTGGATCAAAAGAGAAATTTGAGTCGGAACTCGAGAAAATAAGAATGTACAAAAAAAGAGGAAATCCGAGTCGGAACCCGGTTTTTCAAAATGAGAGAACGAATGAGAATCGAGTTTTTGAGAACTCGAATTCTCGACGTAACAGTTGGTCCAATGCGAACATTGGAACAAAAGTAAGTTCGAATCGGAACTCGTGACTCCGGAAATATGAATATATATAAAAGGTGAAAACACGAGTCGGAACTCGATTTTTCAAAATAAAAGAACGAATGAGAATTGAGTTTTTGAAAACTCGAATTCTCGACGTAACAATTGATCCAATGCAAACATCGGGACCAAAAGGAAGTCCGAATCGGAACTCGTTACTCCAGAAATATGAATATACATATGAAAGGAGAAAACGCGAGTCGGAACCTGGTTTTTTAAAATAAAAGAACGAATGAGAATCGAGTTTTTTAGAACTCGAATTCTCGACGTAACAATTGGTCCAATGCGAACACCGGGACCAAAAGGAAGTCTGAATCGGAACTCGTGACTCCGGAAATATGAATATATATATGAAAGGAGAAAACGCGAGTCGGAACCCAGTTTTTCAAAATAAAAGAATGAATGAGAATCGAGTTTTTGAGAACTCGAATTTTCGACGTAACAATTGGTCCAATGCGAACATCGGGACCAAAAGAAAGTCTGAATCGGAACTCGTGACTCCGGAAATATGAATATATATATATGAAAGGAGAAAATGCGAGTCGGAACCCGGTTTTTCAAAATAAAAGAATGAATGAGAATCGAGTTTTTGAGAACTCGAATTCTCGACGTAACAATTGGTCCAATGCGAACATCGGGACCAAAAGGAAGTCCGAATCGGAACTCGTGACTCTAGAAATATGAATATATATATATATATATAAAGAGAGAACGCGAGTCGGAACCCGATTTTTCAAAATAAAGGTATGAATGAGAATCGAGTTTTTTAGAACTCGAATTCTCGACGTAACAATTGGTCCAATGCGAACATCGGGACCAAAAGGAAGTCCGAATCGGAACTCGTGACTCCAAAAATATGAACATATATAAGACCCGAGTCGGAACCTGGATCTTTTAAAAGAAAAAAAAATAATAAAAAAGAAAGCAAAAAGCCTGAGTCGCAACTCAGATGGGAAGGAAATAACTCTTATCCAAAGGTCGGCTTTTTAGAAGGATTGACAAAATGCATGAATAGATGCCGATGATGAAGAAGATGGGAGATTCATTCGAGATCCTTGACCCAAGGTGGCCTAAGATTTGAATCTATTTATGACAGCTTTAGGATTTTCCCTTATCCTGAAGGAGTATAGAATAAAATTTGATGTGAATTGAGGAATTTATGAAAAATAATTCAGTTTTATCCCTTAACCTGAGAGGGAAAAGAATAAAATTTATAAACATGGGGAAGAATTTAAAGAAATTTATTGAAAATTTACTTTGAAAAGAATTCTCATGGGTAGCATCGGTGCTCCTATGAGGGGTATCAGGATTATCCCTTGTCCTGAACGGGAAAAAGAATAGAATTTAAGAAAAATTAATGAAGAGAAATTGATATAAATCTAGAAAATCAATAAAGATTGATAAAACTTGTATTTACAAAAGAATCCTCATAGGTAGCATTATTGCTCCTACGAGGGGTTTCAGGATTATCCCTTATCCTGAATGGCAGCACCTCGGACAACGAGGGTCAGGTTTATCTCTTAACTTGAGAGGGTACAAAAAGAAATTTAGAAATACCTCACGGGAAAGAGGCATTAGGTTTATCCCTTAACCTGAAAGGGTTTTATGAAAGAATAGAATTTTGGGGGAAAATAAAGAGAAACTGATAGATATTTATAAAATCGAGAAAAATTGAAAAAATGTCTTTACAAAAGAATCCTCATAGGTAGCATTATTGCTCCTACGAGGGGTTTCAGGATTATCCCTTATCCTGAAGGGGAACACCTCAGACAACGAGGGTCAGGTTTATCCCTTAACCTGAGCGGGGACAAAAAGAAATTTAGAAATACCTCACGGGAAAGAGGCCTCAGGTTTATCCCTTAACCTGAAAGGGTTTTATGAAAGAATAGAATTTAATAAAATAAAATTGATGAAAAACTGATAAAACTTGACAAAAATTGATGAAAATAATAAATTGATGAATCTTTGATTTAATTGGAAAATGAAATGAATGCAACTATTAAGGATAACAAGATTAACTGAAAAATTGAGAAGATTTTTTGAAAAAGAGTTTGTCTGATCCTGCCTGCACATGGGATCTTTAAAGCAAAATGTTTATTTAAGTGAAAAAAATCATTTTTGGGAAGAAAATCCACCGCAAGAAGATCAGTGCGAGGACTAATCCTTCAAACCAAACATGAGAGATCATCATGAGGGTCGATTTTTTGAAGACAATATTTTGAAAACCTATTTTTGAAGAAGAAGATCAACAATAGATCTGATTTCTGAAAAAATGACAGTTTAAAACTGATAATAAGATTAACACAAGGGTTAATTTTTGAATATAATGTTTAAAAACCAATCTTGGAAGATAAGACCAACACAAGGTTTGGCCTTTGAATATAATGATTTTGAAGACAATTTATTGGAAGATAAGACCAACACAAGGGTTGATCTTTGAATATAATGTTAAAAAAAAAACAATCTTGGAAGATAAGACCAACACAAGGTTTGACCTTTGAATATAATGATTTTAAAGACTAATTTTTGGAAGATAAGACCAACACAAGGGTTGATCTTTGAATATAATGTTTTGAAATCAATTTTTAGAAAATAGGACCAACACAAGGTTTGATCTTTGAATATAATGTTTAAAAACCAATCTTTGGAAAACAAGACCAACACGAGGGTTGATAATGGTTTAAAACCTATTTTTTCGAAAACACAAGGGTTGATTTTGGTTTAAAACCTATTTTTTGGAAAATTTAATCAACACAAGGGTTGTTTTTTGAAGAAGGTTGGACCAAAGAATATCTGAACTCTTTGGTTATGAAGACTTTCAAAATTTTATTTTTTTCGAAAAACCCTCATAGGTAATATCATTTCTCTCATGAATGATATCAGGATTGTCCCGTATTTTGAAAAAAACAGGAATTTAAATGCCCCAGTATAGCAAAAGAAGGAAGTATTCGAATATCAAAGATATAAAGAAAACTTGACATTTCATTGATAAGCAAAGGTTTGATGACAAAAACTGAATATTTACAAGAACTTTAAAAGGAAAAAGATCCATAGAAGGCTGAGTTGACTTGCCCCTACAAGATGACTAACAAAAGGAAAATGTCGGTGCTGAAAAACTTGGGCATCCTCAATTCTTCGAGTGATCCGGGAGAGTTTTGGTCAGAGCCGCAGGTTGCTCCTCTCCTTCTTCTGGTACCAAAATTTTTTTGTCGATGTAATCCTGTATTATGTTTTTGAGGATGAAGCAGCGCTCTGTCTCATGTCCTCTTGCTCGATGGAATTTGCAAAAACACTCTGTCCATTTACCCATGGTGACAGAAGAGTCGACGATTCTTGGTAGTTCGATCATATTTTTCTCAAGCAGATATTCGAGAACTTCCTCGATTGGCTGACCTAGAGGGGTGAACTTGCGGTCATAACCCCAACCATCATGCTTTATTTTCTTTGGCTTGCTTGGCTTCTGTTGGGTGTTGACCCCTTTCTCGGAGCCGAACTGACCCTGCTCAGCTGAGACCGCCGGATGCTCTTCTTTTTCATTTTTGGCCAAGAGATTTTTGTCAACGCAATGTTGAACAATATTTTTGAGGACGAAACAATGATCAGTGTCATGCCCCACCGCCCGATGGAACTTGCAGACCTGGTCCTTGAACCTTCCTATGATATGAGGGAGGGCTTATGACTTTTGGGAGCCTGATTAATCTCTTGGTTAGCATATATTCAAGAACTTTGTCGAGCGGCTCATCTAAAGGAGTGAAGTCTCGATCTCTGCTCCAATCTTTACGCTTTGGCTTTTCCTTGCCCTTGTGCTGAGTGGATGGAAGTGGTTTGTCCTGGGTCATGCCGAACTTTCCCTTCTGATCTCTAGATTCCTCCGAATTGCTGCTTTGATTGCCCTGAGTGCCTTTGTTGTTGCCCCTGATGGCCTTAGCGCTTCTTGCACTGCTATCACTTTGTTTGCTCATTGGGGAAGTGATAGGTGCTTTTTCAGCGGTGGGAGCTTTTTCGAAACTGGCTTCCGCTTGTTTAGACAATATCTAAACCATCATCTTTTTTAACAATCGATATATGGTGGGATTGATCTCATTCTTGTTGTCTTGACCTCCTTCTCTAGCAAACCTCTGAGAGTCCATTTCTCAATTTCTGCTTCTAACTTGGTGCTAGAGTGATGCGGTCTTTGATCTCTGTCAGAACCACCCGATAATACTGAATGCTCTCTGTATGGACAGAATAGGGCCCTTTTAGAAAGATTTCGGAGGAAACTTTGATAAAGGAAGGAATCAAATTGACAAAGAGATATCCCACTACTAGGGATTGAGTCTGCACGAGAGACATGACAATCGTATCATCTTCTCGTGAGAAAAAATAAACAATTTAGAATATGATTAAAAGGACATCTCTTGGTGAAAGAGATTTTTGTTAAAAAGGTGAGAAATATATTTGGAAGATCTGTAGAGGAAAATTTTTGGAATAATAGATGGTAAATTTTGGAAAATTTGCAAGCAGGATCAGAAAAGATTTAAAGAAATCAGAAAAAAGAGAGGAAAATACACCTGGGTTTTTGAAAATAGAGGGAAACTTTGAATAGTACACCCAGGGTTTTGAAGAAGGTTTGATATATACAGGAGAATACAAGGAAATATTACACAATCATAGCTACTCAAACAAGGATGCACACACAGCACTCCCTAAAGGCTGACTCTAAATGCAATATTTGAGATAACTTGTAGGACCTTAATCCTAACTCTATGGTTCAGATCATCTGATTCCAATCAAGGTATGCCGATATACTCAAGCCGAAGCTCGAAGTACGTGGCATAGAAGTAATTCTCCGGTTCTAGGGTAAGGGCTTCCCAACATTCTTGAGCACCTACCGATATACCTCAGACTATGGCCCTTAGGTACGTGGTAGGGGGCGCGAACCCAAATAAGTGGTCCAGTTGTGAGGCTCTCTCCCGAACTATGGTTCAGTGAGACAGCCCAGCAACGTGAAGACCGGGACAATATTAGGTAGGGAGGTTTTTCAAAATATGCTCAACATGCAAGAAATCAGAAGGCTCTAATGCAAGTCCTAAAGAGATAGATTTAAAATGAAAAGAAGCATACACTTGCATACATTGTTTTACATTCAATCCCTAGAATTGAGGAGAGTTGTATTTTAGACCTAAGTCTAATGTGAGCATGGAATAATCTCCTCAGTAGTATCCTACCAAACCATACTTAAATCCTATATGCAATGATGTCAGCTTAGGATAGAGTCTTAGGCTCCTAAGGCTTGCATGGAAATGAAGCTGACATTTGAAGAATAAAGACTTAGATAATATCAAAGCAAAATGAAAAGGCATTAAAATTCGACCGGACGAAGACGAGTCTCATCTCGGTCGCCAAAACTATGATCATCGCAAAAAATTTCCTCTCTTGTGGTTTCTCTCTCTTCCTTCTCTTTTCCTTTTTTTGACCTCTATTTTCCTCCTTTTTGAAGGGAGAAAAGTAAAAGTAAGAAAAGAGAAACAAAAAAAAAGAAAGAGAGAAGAGGAACTCTTTTACGGGGTTTCACTTGACCTTAATTTGAAAATATTTACAAATTTAACTTGCCTCCGTTTTGAAAATTTGCAGGAAAAATGGAGAGATGGGATTCGCTCGTCGGTACGAGGTTCGACCGTTCCTGGCGCCTTTAACAGAGGTAATCTGTAAACACCCCAAATTTTCACTCAACTCCCCGACATCTTCACCAAACATCATCATTCAACCTTTGAAATCGTCGGAGGGCAAAATGGTCATTTTCTGAGCCCGAACTTTGCAAAAGTCTAAATTTCATCTGCAACTCTCAAAATTTCTTTATTTTTATCTCAGATGTTCAAAATTTTACTCCTGACAGGAGACCGGAATCTCCAATTCTTGGTTCAAGATTCTATTGCATAAGACATGACATTGCATGAGCATTTCATATCACTGCACTGCACAGCATGTCATTTCGAGGTCCAAAACTCTTGATTTCAAAATTTTCAATCCAGATACGAGTTTCAACTCTTTTCAAAATTGTTTTCAAAACCCTGGGTCTTCAAAATTATCAATTCTTCCCATTTTACCCCCAGGACTCTGAATTTCAAAATATTTCCTTAGGAAAACAATCTGGCTAATTTTCAATAAAGTTCAACTCAGATTTTGCCTTTTGTCAGCTATTTCAACTATCATTCTTTTACAAAATCGCCCTACAGGGGCCAACTCTTTCCAAAAATTCCTGTTTTACCAATTAGTCCAAATTTTATGAAAATTCCAAAAAGAAGTTGTTTTATCCTTATTTCAATAAAAAGGCAATGTAGGACCCACACTGAGGTGGTGTCACACAGGCTTTTCTTTTGAAAAAATTTGAATTTTGAAAAACCCAAAAATATAGGAGCCTTGTCCCCTGGATTGGCGCCACTTGTCTTTTCTCTCTCCTCCCATTTCCATGCCAAGTGTCAGTGTGGGGCTACCTTAAGAAGCCGCCACATGTCATCCCATTTATCTGACATGTGTCAATATCCACCATACCTATCATGCGCCATGTGTCATTCCAAAGATCACCAGAAGATGCCAAGTGTCATAGGTTGTCCTGTCTAGAAAAAATGGAGGCTTGTCTCCTCTGAGGTGGCGCCACTTGAAGTGTGTCTCCTGCAGAGGACACGTGTCAACCTCTCCCTCCTTCAGAAAAAGTAGCCTGACACATGTCTCTCCCTACTTTTCTCAGAAAAGTAGGAGACACGTGTCACTCCTAGCTTCCTCCAGAAAAGGTAGACTTGTCTCCTCTAAGGTGGCGCCATTTGGAGTGTGTCTCCTACAGAGGACACATGTCATTCTCTGCTCTTCTCAGAAAAAGTAAATGCCACGTGTCACTTCCTACTTTCTTCAGAGAAAACTGGAATTCAAATATTCAAACCTCTCCAGAAGTGGCGCAAATCCTTCTCTCCCCTCTGCCACGTGTCATTCTCTGCTTCTTTCAGAAAAAGCAGGTGACACATGTCTCCTTCTTCCTCCTTCAGAAAAAGTAGAGGACACATGTCACTCTTGGCTTCCATCAGAAAAGCAACCATTCAAAAATTTTAGGACAAGAGCTAGGTGGCGAAAATCCTGGAGTTCTACCTTTTTCTACTTGGCCAAGATGGCGCCACATGTTTCTTGCCTTTCCTAACTGCCACATGGCATCGTAGGAGCCATTCTGAGGAAATGCCACATGTTAGCCTCTTCTTTCCTGCAGAAAAGTAGAATTTGAATTCCTCTGAGGTGGCACAGCCTGCTTCCTCCACTCCTGTCCTTCTGACACATGTCAAGAGCCTCCAGAGATGGCGTCACATGTTATGCTCCTACTGTTTCCAGCTTTACACCTCAATTCACCTTTTGAGGTGGCGCCAATCCAGAGTCCCACTTGGCTTCAAATTTTATTTTTATTTTATTTTTAATAAAAGTAGCACACCATGAGGTGGCGCCACCTGTGGGCTCCCTGCAAAAGCCAAATTCGAATTTCAAACCCCCAGATCGCACCCCCTGAGATGGCGTCACATGGAGGGCTCTGATTGAGCCTGTTTGAAATTCAAATTTTTCAGAAAATCTATAAAAACAAGGCTCCACGCCCAGCATGAGGAGACCATCTTTGAGAACTTTTTTTTGGACTTGGAAATTCGACCTAGCCTTCTTGAGAATCCGATTTTTGCACTTTGGAATTCACGCCCCCTTTGGGTCAGTGAAGAAGGCACAGTGGGTCGATTTTGGTGAATCATCCGAAGCTCGAATCGAAGGACGAACGAAGCCCATGATAGCCGCCCCTTTCAAGAGCTTCAACGCTGCCTAACGAAGCAAGGTGCACCTCTTTTCCTCTTGATTTGATTTCATAATTCGATTCGAGAGTCGTTTGAAGAAAGAGCTCATCCGAGAGATGGATCGAGCTATTCTCATAAAACGACACATATAAAAATACATGATTATGATTCCTTGATGGTTTTTAGCATTCATGCATTTAGCTAGATTTAATTTGCATTTTATTTCGTTAATTTAGCATGTTTCATGAATTAATTAGGATTAATTTAGCATTTATTTCAATTCTGCTCATTTTCAGTAGTTCTCTGTTTTTGTCTGTCAGTCCACACGTCATTTCATGCATTTATTTTTTATTAAAAATCCCAAAAAAATCATGGAATGCGCCCTTAGGTGTCCCTAGAATTGTGCCAAAAATTCAGAAGCATTTGAATTTGTTTACTGCAGTAAACATTCAAAATGACAAGTCGGGTGTTGTTACCTGGGATGCGTTTTAAAAAGTATTTTCGGACTTATAAAATAGAGATCTCCATCATGGGAGATTCAATTTTCAATCCGAAAGATGTTATGAACTCGGGAGAATGTCTAGTTTTTAACCTAATTTTCTCAGATTTTTCTGATTTTTTTTTATGTCTTACAAAAATCCGAGAGTTCGGGACACGTGTTAGAGCCTGATTTGGGCCTCTGAGACTTTGGATCGACTTAGGTTGATGGGTTCTATTTGTGTGTTGCTCCAAATCCAAAACTGTAAAAAGTGAAAGTTATGTCTGAGGTGTCCTATGTTTGCATCTAAAAGCCTGTGATTTTTAGAACAGTGTTGATACCTGCTTCGGATTTTTCTTGTCAGTCCTCTGTTTTGTCACATTTGTTTATTCTGTCAATTTAGGATTAAAATTTTATATTTTTATCCATGTTTATGTTGATCAAATGCCAAAGTCATGAACATAAAAGTTGTCCATGTAGGTGTCGTGAGTAGCTCTGATTAATATCATAAATTTCCATGGATGTTTTCTATTTTTTTAGCATTTTACATCAGATTAGGGTGATTTTTACCCTTGTCAGAACTAAATCCCTGTTACTGAACTCACCATGGCTCACATCCCGAAGCTATAAAAACCAAAAATGTTAATTTTGGGTCCTTTAACAGTCTGCAAAAATATCAGAAGTTTTCATGGTGTAAATCTTGCATTATCATGTTAAGCATTGCATTTGGTTTGGATCCATAGGCAAAGTCCACCATTTTTAGGACTTTCTTTAAATTTTAGCATTTAAATCATATCATTTCGTGAATTTTAGCATTCTAGGTTGTTTATCAGAGTAGGAAGATGCTTCATACCGAATTTGGTGTAATTTGGAATCCATTTGAGGTTCGGTTTAGCCATATCATCAAAACAGGGCACCGCGGAACCCGGATCCAAGAAAAAAAAACAAGGGAAATTCGTTATCTTGGATAAATTGCAAAATGTCAAATTCTGATTTTACAGTCCTAATGTGTTTAGAAGCATGTCATTATGCCTCATACTGCATTTCATCATCATTTGATTCAATTTGAATTTCAAAAACTCAATTTTACAAAAATTTACTTCAAAAACCCTGATTTTAAAGGTATAACTTTAATTTTAGGGGTATTTTGGTCATTTTAACTCCAATTCTGAATTTCAAACTATTTTCTACTAAGTTTCTTGCATTTACATCATTTCAAATATCAAGTAAGCATGAGATTAGGGTTTATATCCAATTAAATCCAATAATTTCATAATATTATTGGAAAATCTTGGAAAAACCCACATATTTGAGCTAACCTTATTTCAAGTTTGGCAGGGACATTCAAAAGAAGGGGCTGAAGTCTGCAATTTCCATTTATTTCATTTATTTATTGATGTAATAATGTAAATTTTAAAATAAGAGATTTAATTTTCTGCTTAGACTAGGATGCATATCATATAGTTTGAATTCATGCAATATCCTGCTTATAGGATTCATGCATTTTTATTTCAAAAGCACTATGGATGTACACAAATGGCACGTGCACCAACTCTTAGGGAGTTGATGAACTCGGTGGAATCCATATTTACGGCCCTAGTCGGAATATGGACGAGACCCAGATCCATCATCTTTCTACCAGTCACATTGAGCCTACACTCTTAGGCTATCTTAAAATGCACATCATATTTCTAATATTTTCAAAGTATTGTGCATTAAATCAATTAAACTCTGAACATATTCATGGCCACAGTCAGAATATGTGAAGGATTTATTTTGACTTAATGCACATTTTCCAACAAATTTCTCAGAAAATCTTTTCAAAGTGCATTCATTCACTCATATCATTTGCATCATGAAATCATTGGTTTTCCCATGATTTTCTTAAGAAAACTTCATTCTCAAGAAACCGATTTCTCAAGAAACTCTTAGGAATTTCCAAAATCGGTTTTTCCAAGTCAAGTTTTTCCACAGTTTTCCCAGGAAAAAGTTATTTTCTTAAGACTTTCAAAAAGAGTTTTCCAATCTTTCTCCAAGATCAAAATCAATTTCCAAGGATTCCAAGGGTAAAATTCCCAGGATTTCAATTTCCCAAGTTTTGAATTTCCTTCTCCAATGAGTTTTCCTATAAATTTTCCATCATTTTCCTAAGAAAACTCTCAAAGTCAAAGTTTTCCTGAGAAATGTTTCCCCTTTTCAAATGTTCACCTTTTCTCAAGAATCACTTCTATTTCTCCAGGATTTTCAATCATTCATGATTTTCACAAGTCTTTATGAACTTTCTCATGATTTCAAAAACCCTTTTTCATCTGAGTTTCCTGAGAAATTGACCTTTTTTTTCTGAGAAATGTTTCTCAACTCCAAATGTTTTCCAAGCATACATCATGTTTTTCCTACTCCCATTTTCCAAAATCTCATAGCACATGCCTGAATTCTCTTTGCATTTAAGATAGAACATAATTTCGATGATTTAACTAAGTCAAGCACAATTTTGGTCCTTAGTTCGATTACCCCTGTTAAAGGCGGCATGAACGGTCGAACCTCGTACCGACAGGTCGAGCCCCATCCCATGGATTTTCCCGCAATTTTCAAAACGGAGGTGAGTATTTCAAAACAATTTCCAAAATCCGGTCAAGTTTGGATCGCGAAAGCGTTTCTCTCTTTCTCTTCCGCAAGGAAGGGAAGACGGGGAAAAATTTCGCGACGACAACAGTAATAGAACCAAGGATCGAATTTATGCCTTTTGCTTTGCCTAAATATCATCTAAGAATTTATCCTAAAGATCTAAATGCACAAAGAATCATGCTTGTGCAATGCAAGGATGTATGCTCTTTTGAAAGGTGTTTTGAAAAATCCCCAAATGCTTGATAATGGAGTGAAGAAATGGTTTTGAATGGTAGAATCTAACTTAGAACTTTGAGATAGATCAGAGAAGTTCTAAGTCTTTGAAGTGATCAGAGTTGGAAGAATAAATCTTGATTTTGGGAAAGAGAATGATTTGCAGATGATAACAAGAGGAAATGAGGCTTCAAAGTCAGAAATGGACTTTTGAAGTTGAACTTGGATTTTGAAATGAATACTTGAAATGGAATTGAACTTGAAGTTTGAACTTGGAATGGATCTGAGAAATCCAAATGGTATAGAAATGAATTTAAGAAATTCAGATATGATCTATAAGTGGATTTAGATTTGAAATCTGGAAATGAAATGGAATTGGTTTTGAAAGTTGGAGTTGAAAATAGAACTTGATTTGAAATCTGGATTTTAAGATGGAATTCGAATCCAAAGTTTGTATCTTTGAATCTAAAATCTGAATTGGATCTGAAATTTGAAATGGATTTTGGATCTGAGATCCAAGATGGAATTGAATTCTGGATCCTAAAATGGGTTTGGATCTGAAGTCTGAGATCCAAAGGTGGAACTGGGTTCTGGATCCTAACACGGATTTGGACCTGAAGTCTGAGATCCAATAGTAGAATGGGTTCTGGATCCTAAATAGATTTTGGATCTGGAGTCTGAGATCCAAGATGAAATCGGATTCTGGATCCCTAAATGGATTTGGATCTGAAGTTTGAGATCCAAGATAGAGTTGAATTCTGCATCCTAAAATGGAGTGGATCTGAAGTCTGAGATCCAAAGTGGAAATTAGATTCTGGATCCTAAGATGGACTTGGATCTGAAGTCTGAGATCCAAAAGTGGAATTTGATTCTGAACTTGGAGCTTGAATTTGGAATTTAGAAAATGAATCAAGAATTTCAAAGTTAAATTGAACTTTGAATTTTGATTTTCGAATATAAAACAAATTTGGAATTTCAAAGTCAAATTTGAACTTTGAAATCTGATTTTGAATATAAAAATGAATTTGGAATTTCAAAGTCAAATTGAACTTTGAAATTTGATTTGAATTGAAGTTTTTGAACATAAAATGAATTTGAAATCTCAAAGTTAAATTGAACTTTGAGATTGGAAATGAAATTAAATTGAAAATGAAAAGATGAATTGGATTTACAAGAATTGGAGATTGATCGAAGAAGATATTTACATCACTTGGAGTTTTGAAAGAGGAATTTTGAAAACATGATGTAATTCTATCCTAAATGATAAATGAATTTAAAGAATTTAAAATTGGATTTTGAAAAGCACATCTCATTCTTTAAATGAATTAAAATAAGATTGAAAATATAATACATCCTTGACTATGGTCATTGAATGTATTATATAATAATCTATATTTAGATTCAAGAGAAAAATAAAATACATTTGTTGCTTTTATAGAATTTAAAATGAAATTAACTCTCAATATACCCTGACTATGGCCATTGGTATATATTTTGAGTTAATTTTAAGTCCAATTCTGATAAAAGAAGAAAATATTTAAGGAAATATGATGAATTTTGAAAACGGATCTAGTGTGGATCCAGTGTTACTTCATAAAAGATAAAAATCCTAAGTTTTGTTCACATCCTGACTATGGCCATTGATGTAAATCATCAACTTAGGGTTAATTACCTCTTATGAAGTGGTGCACGTGCCATTCGTGTTTCATCATTGTGAAAAATTGAGAAATAAAGGCAAAATGCTTGAAAACACGCAATTCATGATATTTACAATGCTCATTCATTCTATCTAGAAAAGGAAATGTAAATTCTCATTAAAGCCTAACTTATTACAATGTATAAAATTGAAAATGCGGGTCCCCAATAAATGATATTTTCACATATTTCCTGCAAAACACCTGATTAGTATGAAAATGGAGAAAAAATTGCACACGTCACATGAATATCAATGGTAAAGATCCTCACATACCAAGGTTTTTAAGATCCAAAGTGTGGAAAAGATGAAAATGATATATATCTACGTACATATATACATGTGTGTATATATATATATATATATATATATATATATATATATATATATATATATATATATATATGTATATATATATATATATGTATATATATATATACATACAGGTATATATATATATATGAACATATATATACGTACATATATATGTATATATATATATATATATGTGTGTGTGTGTGAAGGGACCGTGTAGATGGCTGAGATTAATGGCATATGTGAATGGAGGTGGATACAGCCAATGAAAGTATCATGTGATGCAGGGTGTGATGGGTAACAATAAAGACTCAGTCGACTAGATGAATTCTCATAGTGGACCTAAGTAACTGTTTTGGTTGTGTCACATCAATACGACCAATACAGAAAATTGTAGGAAGATACAAACCAGAGACAAGCATACACTTCACAAAATTTCCAAAGCTTAGGTTTTTCCCCAGGGCTACATCGCACAGATTCTCCATGTTATCTCTCATTTCATATCCCTTTATACATTAGTCATGTTAGAAACTTGATAAAGATAGTTGCGTCTCTGTATCTATATAACCTCAGAAAACATCCACATTACTTTGAGGTAAGAGAGGTTTTCCCTTTCCCAGTTAAGAGATAAAAAAAAAATCCCATGTTTTCATGGATGTCAAAAGCAAAAGAACATAGCCAAAATTCCAAGTCAAACTTGTGATAGTCATCTATTAGCATACATTCAGAATTGACCTACAACTGTTTTATTTTCCAGAACCAGGACCAAGATAGTCATCTAATCAATGCCACATAGATATATAGACATGATATAAATATTCTTATGAACCATCCTATAGGAGCAATGTAACAAAATTTATAAAGATCATTTTTCCTTCAACACAATATGCCAGCAGATGTCTAGCTTAGCCATGAGTATCTATTGTGTAAAGAAGATCCATGTTCCCAGCATATCCGTGTATAGCTATATATCTGAATCCCAAATGGATATCTACAATTACATGTGTGCCAGCAGTGTTTCAAACTGTCTCAACAATAAGTTCTACACTTCCTATTGCTGGAATTGAAAGTGGTAAAATTTTCTAATAGTTGTAGTACCACTCAAGTAAAAGTAAATAGATCCCTTTTTGTCAATTTTCAGAAAAAAAATTGAAACTAATAGAACAGTACAGATTTAATAAAACAAAAACACATTTTGTGAAAGGAAGAGGTTATCAAAAAGGGGTTCTTCTACCTGCAGTCCTGGCTGGATAGACATCTGATCGTCGAGCATGTCCCCCTCTATCCTTGGGGTTCGGTAGCACTATTGACGCACAGTGAGTCTGGTGAAGACTATCAGTCACGAACTCTTCAGATTCGGTTCTTCTCAGAGAAAAAAAAAAGAGAGAGACCTGTCATAAAACAGATGAATCAAATATTTTAGGCAAATCTTCAAAACATAATGATCTCAAATCTCCTAAATGAGCCACCTAAATAAAACTCTTAGACTTCACCATCGGCAGGCTGAAATGTGGCATCTTCTTTAACCTTGTGTCGCAAGGAATGGAATTAAAACTGTTTAGAAGGCTCTTTTTTCAAAGATATGCATAAGAAGGCTAAACAGGTCAGAATTCTGATTGAGGACTCTTGCTTTATATACCAGGACCCATAACACTGATTATCCGAAAAGTCAAAACCCTAAATTTCAGAGGATGCAGTCCTCATATTTCATAGGAATCAAATGAATGAAATCTTAAAAGTGTACCTTTAACCACCATAGGATAAGGCAATGACTAAGCTAATCAAGTCCTTCAAACATATATAGAATGTTGTAAGTAACAGAGACATTACTGATTTTGAGAAATATTAACTGGAACAGTTGTAACACCTTCGGACTAAAAGATTATGTGAAATATAGGATAAAAAAAAGATCATGTTAAAAGATATGAACAGGAGGCAAATTATGCTATGGATCTTCACATATTTGATCTGGTCAAGATGGCAATGATTACAGTTATGCTATTTGGGGGATATACACGTCTGTTTGTTACAGACAACAAAGCCAATTCCAATAAGCTTGTTCTGACCATGGTTTTTCTTGATAAATCCACCCTGGATCTATCAGTTTATTGGCAACATCTGACTGAGCCTTTATCTCGAGACATGTCTTTACAGTTCTATCAGACCCTTTGTTATATCTGATAGACCCAGCAATCCAAAACAAGTTGGGTTGGCTGGGAGGCTATGTAAAATTGATATTGAAATATGAATGCATCGGGGGAACAAAAACCTGGCTAATTATAGAAATAAATCCAAATGCAAAGAGATACAAATGAAAAGGGCATGTAACATGATATCACAGGACCATATGAATGACAAAGCACCAGCAGAACGCAGGGATTGGCCTACATGAAATGAGATATTTCGTGCTTCTACTGCTATTTTAGTTGATTCAGGAATTCTAACCCAAACAGCCTGGGTTGTTACACTCCGACCGTTCATTCCAATGCGAAAGCAAAAAAAATGGACACTCCAATAGGCTAGTATTATGCTAACATTTAAAACCAGAACATACCTCAGTACTTGCACCAAGGCTTCTTACAGGAAAATATATTATGCTAAGGAATGACTGCCACTTTCGTTGTCTAGTTGGTGAGAATCCAACTGTTGATGAGGGCCTTGAGAAGCTAGCCACTGGAAAACAGCTACTGGGGTTTGGTCTCTGTAACTGAAATAATCCAACAGGTTATTTTTGGTAACAATGAGATATGCATGTAACTCCTGTAATTGCGAGACCATTCTTGTCAAAGACGATGCTATCAAGAACAAGCAACTAATGAAGGATCTGAATCAGCCTCTTTTGACAATTCAGTATATGAACCACTAATAATATATTCTTATCACAAAAAGGAAATGCGTAAGCAGTGAAACTATGATACTAAACTCAAATGATATCGCCGAATCAAATCAGCGTGGCTGGACTTTTAGACTATTGTCACGTTCAAACCAAAAGGAGATTTGATGGCCGAGGTTCAAGTGCTTATCATTCTGGCATTTTGCAGGGGATCTGATGCCAATTAGATAGGGGCCTTCTTTCCCGTCACTAATCAGGAACCCAAGGTTATAGGCATGAGCATTGGCAAGTCAAACAGGATCTCTGTGCAACAGTTGACAGAAATCTTATATTTTGCTCAAATTATTAGAAAAGCACGTTGAGGCCAAGTCTTCTGATAGCTATTGAAGCATTCAGGAAGATCTTCCTAGATACTCTCCACACAATCACAATGTGTTTTAAGATGTACGACTCCCTTACACTCGGGTTGTTAGAAGTATGGTTAGATGACGAGTGTATCTTTATCTTGATCATGCGACATGCAGAACATAAAATAAAACGAAATAAAAACTTGCAATATACACGAAGATGATGGATTACAACTTGATTGCAAGAAAGATGAACGAATATGACGAAGTTAAAACAAAGAACAAAGATGTGCAGATGCAATAAAGAATGATAAATAATATCAAAGCAAGTATTCTCGGTATATGGGATAGAACGAAATTCTAAAATCCAAAAAAAAAAAATCAACAGAAGGCCGAAAGTGAAATAGAATATGGTAAAAAAAAAAAAAACATCAGAAAATGAAATCAAACGTAGATTAGAGGGTAATATAAACAACAAAACGAACACAAGGAAAGAAAAAAGGAAAACAATAACTAAAATAAAAAAAAAAAGAAAATGTATCATAATGAGATCATTCCTTTAATGTGGCAACGAACAGATCGATACTGTCACACATAGATCGACTCTACCCTTATGCTCAAAGAAGAATAAAACGACAAAAAATTGTGAAAGAAAACCGATGGAAAGAAAGGGGGTAATGAGAGAAAACTCTTACCGTAATTCCTTTGTTGGAATCATCGACTTTAATTGATGAGGTGAGCTTTTGTAGCCGGGATTTTGTACTGCAATCGGAGCGGTCGATCTTTCTCTTCGTGAAAGAGGGGTGCGGTGGTGAAGCGCGGTTCAAGGTTGCAGAGATGTTTCTCCCGTGTATTGCTGCAGGGATTTTGAGATGGAGACGGCGCTCGGTTGTAGGGCTTCCTGTAGCTCTGCTGCCGGGATGATCAGCCAAAGTGGGGAAAAACCAAAAAACAAAAAAGAAGAAGAAGAAGAGGAGAAGGGGAGGAAAGAAGCAGAGGAAGAAGGAAAGGTCGGGTGGAGGGGTGAAGCGCGCTCCCTTTAGGGTTCCCTCAAGTGCCCTTTTAAGAAGGAGGAAGAAGGTTCCCGAATGGAGGCCGAGCGGTTAGGGATCGAAGGCTGGGATGGCAGAGCCATTGATCAAAGGGCTATGGAGAGGAGCTCGCGCATGGGGGGGTGGAAGCTTCGTGAAGGAGGAACGCACATGGAGGCGTGCGATGCTGTTGGTAGCCATGGAAGATTTCGGAGGGCGGAGGTTTAGCAATGGATGGCTCAGGTGAAACCTCTGGAGGGTGGTCTGTGGCCGATGGAGAGGGTTTCGGTGAAAAGAGAAGGTTTTCGTAACCCTAAAAACCAATTTTTGTTAACAAGGTCTTTTATAAAAATTTCCAAAAAGTCGATCCCTTTTTAAAGATTTTTGCAAAAACTGTTTTTGGTTAAAAGAATTTTTTTTCAAGACGAGTTTTTTCAAAAGCCCGAATTTTGTTTCTTTTCTATATATATATATATATATATATATATATATATATATATATATATATATATATATATATATATATATATATATATTATTTTTTTGTTCTTTTCTTCACTTTATATATATATATATATATATATATATATATTTTGATATTTTTGTAAACAAACTCTAAAACTAAGAAATTTAAACTAATTTTACAAAATTTCAAAATATTTATAGAAGAAAGGGTTTTTTCTGAAAAATCAATGTTATTTTGGAAAAATTTCTTCAGAAAATGGGTTTGGACCCAAGTTTTGAGAAAATGTTCGAGTTTTGAAACTCGAATCAAGAAATACAATTTAATGGATCCAAACAGATACCGAACGAACTGTCTGAGCTTTTCAAAAAGTTATTTTAGAAATTTCGAGAATTTGATTTTAAATATTGGACAACGAAGCTCAGATTTGGATCTTTTATCTGGATCCGGATCCAAAATTGAGTTAAATCTGTAAAATGAATTTAATTTCAATAAATCTTGAGAAATAAAATGAAATTTAGATTTTAAAACTGACTCAATTACCCAGAAAATGAAAATAAAGGGCAAAAGGGAAATATTTACAAACTTTTGAAAAAATTGGGGTGTTTACAAGGATCTACAATATACTTTTTGATAGAATGAAATATAGTGTGATGTCGCTAAATTCTTGTCCATAGGTGTCACCTATTAGAAGGTGACGATAGAACACCAGAACCCTAGTGGTTTGTTACGGACTCTAGAGATTCTAGTGTAGAAGTGAGACGACATCACCATGGACTTTAATATCAGGTTGCCTCAAAACCACAAACAACATGATTCTATATGGGTTGTTGTAGACCATCTTAGTAAGTATGCAGACTTCTTGCCTATCATATTTAATCAAACTCTGAAAAGCATAACAGATTTGTACGCCAAAGAGATAGTTCAACTTCATGGAGTGCCACTGTAATAACCACAAATTTTATGCAGCATAAAGAAATTATATATATATATATATATATATATATATATATATATATATATATATATATATATTTATTTATTTATTTAACGTGAATTGGGCCTGGGATTCGTTACCGGATCCAAAAGAAAAATATGTGCATACTAGAGTATTTTAGTAATACTATATAAATAAATAACTAATAATCAATTTTTTAAAATCCACTGTTGGACCCAAGTGGATCCAACCCCTGGATCCACTGCTATTCACGCGACCCGGATCCAAACCGCGATCGGATCCAGCATCGCGGGTCGAACCCGGACACCACCCACTCCCTGTAAAATTTTAATACAGTGAGGGATAAAAAGGGGGGGGGCAACCCGATAGGGGTTTCTCGATAAACATAACAAGGGGAAAAACCCCTCCCCCGATATATCGAGAGTTAGGGTTCGGTGGAACCCTAACGCGTCAAGAGATGGGGAGGTGGGGGAGCACACCGCAGTCGCCAGGACGATAGGATTTCCTCCCTTTTTGGGAGGCCACCCTCCTACAAAGGGGGACCCCCGAACCCCTCTTTCTCCCTCTCTCACTATCCCATTTTCTCTCTATATATATCTCTCTAACCCTCGGATCACCCTCCGAGCTTTGGCCTGCTGTTCGCAGCCTTGTCAGGAGACGCCAACCGACCTCCTCTCGTGGCTGCCGCAACACCTTCACTGGAAAATGGTAGGAGTTCAGTACTTTTATTGTTCGGTATTGAGTGCATCCGGGTATGTGGGTCGGTCAAGAAAGAAACCTTCTTATAGCATAGATTGGGGGGGTTACAATAGATACTACCATGATTAGGGATTTTCGTGTTTTACCCTATTCGAGGAGAGGATGGGGATTTATGACCACGGGGAGACCCTTTTAACCGATTGGGTGTTTGCTTGAAGATTCATTCTTCATTCTCGGATTAGTTATTTTGTCTAAAATTTAGATGGGAAATCTATGTCCCTTCCAATCGAAAACCCTAGTTTGAATTGGGTTTTTCTTGACCTTGGTATTGAAAGCCCTAACTAAGAGTCTGTGTTTCTCTTTCAATCTTTTCAAGTCTGATATTGTTTGAATCATCACTATAATTGGTTGGATACTTAAATGATGAATATCGTATGCCTTCAATTAATCGTCTCTTTATGTTTATCATTCCTGTCTTATTACCGTGTGTACCTGATATGTTTATGAGTTGTTGACCTTATGAATTGAACCTGTGGGAGAACTTAACAGGTAGTTGCTTTTGTTTTTTAGTCCAGTCGAGTTATCTTGATCACACCATCGGTTCTGAAGGAATGTCTAGTTGTTGTTTTTTTGGTTCTGCATAACACCACATGTTGTTTGATACTTAATAATCCTGTAAAATGCAGTAGAATGGCTGAAACCATTGTTTGATGTATAGGTTGTATGATGGCTGAACTGAAAAATAGGGGTGTTTAGTTCATGCGGTTGAATGAATTTTGGTTCTTTCTTTTATTTTCTATGTAACACACCGTATTGTACATCACTTAGTTAATCTGTGGGATATAGTAGAATGGTTGAGTGATTCATGTTGAATTTTTAGAATTTTAGTATGCTAGCTGAATAATACCTAGTTGTCACTTCTCTGGTACATTGAATTTCTTGTGTTGTATAACTGAAATAGGTAGAATAGGTTACAGTCTCTATTATTTTCGGCATGTATTGTGATACACATCAAAAGGTTATGTTTTTGGTATATTGGCTACAGACACTGCATATGTTAGTTTCGACAATTGTAAATATTTCAAGATCTTTAGCAGATGCCTACTTCCCCTTTAACATTTTGTAAACAGTATGCATAAAAATTTTAAGTTCCTATTAATGAACTATCAATAGTGGGTTTGTGAATGTGCCAATTATCATTTTAGTAAATTTTATCACCATTGATCCTTATAAAGGGCCGAGCTAAGTTAATGATGATTCAAGTCAAAGAAAGTTGTAACCACTCTTTTAGTTTAAGAAAAACCATGGTAGTGATAGATGAATAAGAGTAATTTTCCCTTATGTGTAATTGTCATGGTTTAAGGCTGGCATGTGAATCACCAAGCCTGGTACTTAAAGGTTTCACCTTGGCACTCAAGTTAAAAAGGTTAATACCCACATAAATTTTAACATTCGTGCTTGACTGTTTTAAAGGCACTTGAGCACTTCGGGTGGGTTATGCAATCAATATGACAAAGGATTGGGACGGTTTTATACCCTGGGTAAATTGATTAAGGTTGGGAATTCTACTGTTGTGGTAGTAGAAGGAAGTTGGGGAAATGCTTTGTACTTCGGGAAATAAATTAAATGAAAAGACCAACCCACTCAGATTCGGGCTTACCTTGGAGAGGGTAGGTGGTACAAAGCTCTGGGGGACGTGTTTATTTGTTCGAGCTAAAATGACTCATTGGTCCCCAGTCCTCGGAGTTGGGGGACCCGGACTACCAATATGTCCTAGGTGGTAGCTTTTTGTTCTTCTGCAAAAGTTAGGGATGCATCTTGTTTTGGTTTTGGCCTTTGGGAGTTTCTCTTGGTCACTGGCCGCTCCCTTGGGATTTCAGTCACAGTTAGAATGTTCGGGTTAATGAAACAACTTTGAATAATATACCCCCGAACGTTCTCTTATGTGATAGTTGCCTCGGTCCGTGTGTACCCGCGGGATAAGAAAAGATAAACATCAATTAGAACATTTTAGGTATCACAGTGAGTGGTGTTCTGGGGAGACGTGTTTATATTTTTTTTTTCAGCATGTTCTGGGTTTGTGTCATAAAATATGTAGATATCAGATAATCAAATTCATATTGTGATTGCTACATGAATGCTATGCACGATTGTTATTATCGTTGCAGAATATGCTCTAATTGCTTAATGCCTTACTTGCTTAATTGTTGTCTTTGCATAAAATGCTTTAATTGCTTAATCATAATTGCTGCATAATTTGTTTGTCTGCCTAGTCATGTGTCTATATGTCTGTTACTGCTGCTACATAATCTTAATTGTACGATTCTTAATAGGTTGAAAATTCACACACGACAACCACGTCACGTACTAGATTCATGATATACCTGCATTAAGAGTACAATTTTTTCTACTTAGACGTGGTAGTCTAATTCCTATAATTTTTACCATTTTCAAGCACATAGTAGTTCTATGAGCGACGCGGGATGAGGCATTGACCAAGACTTGATCTACTTGTTCTCTGGCGGTCCTACTTTCTTTCAGATTGAAATTTTTGTCTTGAGACGCATAATGTGATAAACTCTGATGTTGGATTCTATTATTATTGAAATAAAAATAAATGGTGTGGTTTGCTTTTACCTTCCTGTATCGTTCTGAAATGCTTAACTCTGGAATTATTAGTTGTTTCCGCTTTATAAAAAAAAATCCTCAAAAATCTGGGTTAAAATTTCGGGGCGTTACAGCCACTGTCCATCATATTTGATCATGATCTGCAGTTTACGTTGTTGTTTTTGCAATAATTGCAGAAAAATTTAAAAACAAAACTACATATTAGCATTGTATTCTACCCACAGACTGATGGACAATCAGAAATGACCATCTAAACATTGGAAGATATGTTAAATGTGTGTGCTTTAGATTGGTCAGGTGTATCGGATCTGATGAGATTTTGAAAACAACATTTTTTTTAACCAAGAATTGCGCAACAAATGATAATTTTAAAATCAGTTCTTGCACTTGTTGCAGAGTAGCAAGTCGGATTTCTCCTCAGGGAACAGAACCTAGGCAACACAATTCACAAAAGAACTTACTTTATAAATAACTAGAAAAGAAAAGAATAATTACACTATTCTTTAATTACAATGTTAACTAAAACAAAACGGACAAAAATAATAAAAATTCTAAACTAAGTTGGGGCCCTCTAACAAAATCCAGAGAGATTTATGATCATATTCTTTTGCATCCACCTCAGCCCACCCTCCTCCTTATTTGTGGCTCAATTAGGGACATGTAAAATAAAAATAAACAAAAACTACCACCCTATTCTAAACAATAAGCATGAAATATCAAATAAAGAATTAATCTAACTAATTGAAAGAACTAAGTTAAAAGATCAGTCAAGAAAATTTGCTTAACTAAACAATCAAGAAAACTAATTAACTGAAAATCAAGAATCAAGAATTAAACTAACAAGAACCTAACTAAAAAACAAGCCTAACTAATTAAAAAGTACTAACTTGTACAGATTCAAATGTAACTAATAACAGGTCTGAAACAATAACTAATCTAAATAACAATCTGAAAATAAAGAACTATACTAAATTATCTAATCTAAATAATTATCAATAAAAATTGAATGAAACAAGAATCAACTATTATCATTTAATAAACTAATTTAATTCTAACTGCAAGCTTGAAATCAAGAACTAACTAAGATTAACGTAAATCAATTAGACTAAACTAACTAATAAAATAAACTAAACTAATCGGTAGCTAATCATGATTGACAAAAAATATTAACTATTCTATTTAAACAAAAAGGATAATCACATAAAGGAATAATTCGGCTAAATTTAAACTAATCTATCAAAATCTGAATTAAACAATTAAATCTAAATCTAAATTAACATGAATTAACTAACTTTAAAACTAACTAATTAATTAGAAACAGAAAATAACTATAGAAAATATGATTAATCGAAAAATCAATGTTAACTATTCTAAAAACCGATAATTGCAATGAAAAGACAAACTCAGCTAATTTATTCTAAATGTACTAATTTATCTAATTTACTTTCTAATCACATTCGATACAATTAGTGTTAATCTAACTACTGTAGAAACAAGAATTGATGTGAATGAAAACTAACTAAGCACAAATCACAACTATCTAATTCGACTGAAATTAAATCTCTACATTAAACTAGATAATTAACAAATAAATGATTAAACATCTGACTAATTGCTAAAATTAAATTATGGAATTAACAATAACAGCTAGCTAACTAATAAAAACAAAAATCTAATCTATTCTAATCCACTGAATAATAAAACAACTAATTGACTATTTAATCTATCGATTTATCTAACTATTAACATAATGACTATTTAACGATAATGAAAATAAAACAAACTAATTTAATATGCTAGAAATAACAAGAAACCTGAATTAACAATGATTAATTAATCCACTGAACCAAAAAACATAAATAAAGATGAGATCTGTACTACGATATAAGAAAAAGAATTGAAAAGAAAATAAAAACCCTAATTGGCTAAGTATTAAAACTATTTAATTAATTTAATCTAAATAAAAATACCTAAAACATATCAAACTAATCTAAATCTATGCCTAAACTAAATGGAAAATCATGTAAATAATAAAAAGAACTAATCTATATTCAATGATTATGATAAAAACAGAACAAGATGCCTCAAAATCATGCAAAATGATAAAATCTAATTTAAACTATTTTAATTTTATAAAAGACATAAATCTGAAATAAAAGAAAATCAGATCTAATCTAAAACTAACCTAAAGCTAATCTAATCAATGTAAATATAAAAAAAACTAATTTACGGATCAGTACAGACAGTTTTTACAATTCCAAACTTACTCGACGAGCCTTTTAGGTTAAGTTTTTCGACTCGAATGACTCAAGACTCGATCGAAACTCCGACAAGAAAATAATCATACCTTTAAAACAGACTCTAGATGACAAATAACACATAATATAAAAAACCCAAAACTAAACTCAAAAGAAAAATGGCCAAGAATCGATTTTTTATTTCTTTTTCTAAAAAAAAGTAAAAATAAAAACTGAAAAGTAGAAAGGATGAGAAAGGCGCACCTCAAGGGCTACCCGATGAGTTTGGGGGTAGAAAAGAGCAGACTTTTTCCTCAGATCTCATGCCATGAACATCTTTAGGTTGCTAGAATTGTGTTTTTGGCTAGAGCACGCCCAAAACTTAAGTTAACGAAAGAGGAAGATCGGTGGAGGAAGAAAAAAGATCGGTCAGTTGCAGAGGAGCTTTTCCGGTCGCCGATCGTGAAGGTAGATGCATGGTGGTTCGCATCAAATTCGAAGTTGAGGGTTTAAACCGTGGGTATCTTGTGATCATCGCAAAATTTTTCCTCTCATATATTCTCTCTCTTCCTTCTCTTTTCCTTTCCAGCCTCTATTTCCTCCTTTTTGAATGGAGAAAATAAAAGACAGAAAAGTAGAGAGAATGAGAAAGAGAGAGGAACTCTTTTGCGAAGGTCTCACTTGACCTTAATTTGAAAATATTTAGAAAAATTACTCGCCTCCGTTTTGAAAATATTTGTGAGAAAATTGGGAGACGGGATTCGCTCATCGATACGAGGTTCAACCGTTCCTGGCGCCTTTACCAGGGGTAATTGAACCAAGCATCAAATTTATGCCTTTTTGTTTTGCCTAAATATTATATAAGAATTTATTCTAAGTCTAAATACACAAAGAGTCATGATTGTGCAATGCAAGGATGTATGCTTTTTTGAAAAGAATGATTTTGGAAATATGAGATTCTCCAAGTAAAAAAAAAATGAGATGATGAAATAAAGAAATAACTTCTGAATAGTTGGATCTAACTTAGAACTTGAGATAGATCAGGAAAAGATATTTTGAAGTTCTAAGCTTTTGAAATAATAAGAGTTATGAGAATGATTTTGAAGATGAGAGAAAAGAAATGAAGTTTCAAAGTCAAAAATGGACTTCGAATTTGAATTTTGAACCTGGATTTAGGAGAGGAGATGAAATTTGGAGTGGAATTGAATTCTAGATTTAAAGTTTGAAATCAGGATGGAATTTTGATTTGAGAAATCCAAATGGAATTTAAAAATAGAAATGGATTTAGATGGGATCTGAAAAATAAAATTGGATTTGAAATCTGGAAATCAAGATAGATTTGGATTTGAAATCTAGAATTGGGAATGGAATTGGATTTGAAATCTGAGATCCAGGATGGAATTTGAATCCAAAGTCTGAAAATGGAATTGGATCTGAAGTCTGGGATTCAAAATGGAATTTGAATCTCAAATCTAAGATCCAAGATGAATTTGGATCCGAAATTTGAAATGGAATTTGGATCTGAAGTCTGAGATCCAAGATGGAATTGAATTCTCGATCCTAAATGGAATTTGAATTTGAAGTCTGAGATCCAAAATGAAGTTGGATTCGAAATCTGGAATCCTTAAAGGGAGTTGGATCTGAAGTCTGAGATCCAAAGTGGAGGTTGCATTTTGGAAATCTGGATCTAAGTTGGGATTGGATCCTAATTTTGAATTTGGATTTTGAAAGTCCAAAATGGGACTTCTGAAGATGGGTTTGGGTTTTTGAAGACCCAGATTGAATTTAAAACTTTAGAAAATAATCGAATTTTGAGATTCAGAATCAATCTCAGAACTTTGATTTTGAGTTTGAGAATCAAGACTTAATGATGAAGCTTGAGTTTTGAAATCAGAAGATGAATCAAAAATTTCAAAGTTAAATTGAACTTTGAAATTGGACTTTGAGATGTTGATCTCAATTTTGAAATTGGTTTTGAATTTGGAAATTGAATTTTGAATATAGAAATAAATTTGAGATTCCAAAGTCAAATTGGACTTTGGATTTAAATTTAGAATCTGAAGATGGTATTTAAATTTATAGGAGTTGAAAGTTGATTTGAGAAGTGAAGAAGATTTTGAAGGAAATCACTTGGGTTTTGAAAAAGAATTTTTGAAAACATGATGTAGTTCTATCCTAAATGATGAATGAAGTTAAAGAATTTTAAAATTGGGTTTGAAAAGCATATTTCATTCTTTAAGTGAATTAAAATAAGATTGAAGATATAATACATCCCTGACTATGGTCATTGAATGTATTATATAATAATTATATTTAAATTCAGGTGAAGAATAAAATATATTTTGGTGTTTTTATAGAGTTTAAAACGAAACTAACTCTCAATATATCCTAACTATGGCCATTGATATATATTTTGAGTTAATCTTAATTTAAACCCTGATAAAAGAAGAAAATATTTTAAGAATATGATGATTTTTGAAGAGGGACCCAGTGTGGATCCAGTGTTATTCCATAAAAGATGAAAATCATAAGTCTTGTTCACACCCTGACTATGGCCATTGATGCAAATCATCAACTTAGGATTTAATCACCTCCCATTAGAATGGTGCACGTGCCATTCGTGTGCCCATTTGTGATTTCTTGAGAAATAAAAGAAAATAATGAAACAGAGGGTACACTACAAGAAAATTGTTAATTAGCGACGGAAATTAGCGACGGATTTTTCCCGTCGCTACTTAGCGACAGATTAGTTAGAGATAGAATCTGTCGCTAATTTGCGACAGATTAGCGAGGAAACGACTTTTATCGCTAATCTGTCGCTACTTAGCGACGGATTAGCGACTGCATGTTTTTGTCGCTACTTTTGATTACAAGAACACCATTTTAGCGACGGATTTAGAGAGGGAACTCTGTCGTCGCTACTCCGTCGCTAATTAGCGATGGAGTAGCGACAGAATATATTCTGTCGCTTTTTTGGTATTTGGGTTTCGCGACGGCTTCGCGACGGAATTTTTCCGTCGCTAAATGTCGCGTAAATCCCTAATCCCATCCCTCTTTCTCTTTTCCCTGTTTCGCTGTACTGCACCCTCCCGCCGCCCGTCGGCCCTCGCCACCGTCCGGCCACCGCCGCTCGCCAGCCGCCGCTCCCCGTCCACCGCTCGCCAGCCGGCGCTCGCCAGCTGCCGCTCCCCGTCAACCTCCCGCCACCGTCCGGCGAAGCGCAGGTTCTTCTTCTTCTTCTTCTTCTTCTTCTTCTAAACGCAGGGGGTACGCCCCTTCCCTGCCGGAAACGGAGGGGGTTTAACCCCCTGTCGTGCTTTCCGGCAGGGGGGGTCGACCCCCTGCGTTTCCGGCAAGGGGGGTCGACCCCCTGTCGGAAACGCATGGGGGGTCGACCCCCCTGCCGTAAAGGCACGGCAGGGGGTCAACCCCCCATGCCGGAACTGCCTTTCCGGCAGGGGGTTTAACCCCCTTCCCTGTTTTGAAAAGAATTTTTGTCGGCTGGGCCGGCTATGGCCCTGTCATAGGCTCGCCTAGCACCCAGCCGACTGGGTGCTGGGCCTGGCGCACCTGCCAGCATGCTGGCAGTCAGCCGAGTGCTACTCGGCTGGCTGCCAGCCAGCCAACAGCCACCAACGTGAATAAAAAGATTTTTTTTTTTGAAATAAAGGGATCATACCCAGCCGATCACTCGGCTGGGCCAACAACGAGGGTTCACGGCTTGACTTCGGCTGGTCTGTCAGCCGACACCCATACCACATCGATCGTGCCATGGATTTCTTTTTGAAAAAAAAAATGAAAAACAAGGAAAAATATCAATATAACATAGTGGATTCGTAGATCCACTGATTCGCCATGGATTTCCATCAAAACATGCATGGAAATCCTACCTCTACCCGATTTCTCAAACGTTTCACATAAGAAAATGCCCGTACCTTGAGAGAAATACCCGATTTTTTTAGTTAGTGTTTCATCTTGTTTCATGATTAGTTAGTTTGTTACTTAATTTGTTTTGTTTTTGTGCAGATTTTTCAACGGAACCAACTCGTGCTCGGCCACCTGTGGTAAGTAAATGACAAAAACAATGCAAATCGGGTAAATACCCGTGGTGAGTAAGTGATGCAAACGTATCACATGTTATTTAATTTATTGAATGCAGCACTTTATTGTTCACACACTCACTTAGTTGTTGATATCTAGGACTGCTTTGTTGGAGTTCGGAGATCATGCTAAGCATGATTTTAATGTAGAAATATGGAAGTGTTCTTATTTTTTGAGTACGGAGTCCATGCTAAGCATGGTAGTAGTTAGTGAGATATTGAAGTGTGTTTGCTGCAGGTACATGTTTGCCATTTATTTGATATGAATGATTATGATGTATTGCAATGTTTGATGTAATTGTATCCATGCTTGCATGTAGTTACTTTCAATTTGATTTTGACTTCCATGTGAAATTTTATAATAAAAGCATGCTTCAAATGATTGTATCATGTCATTAATAGTTTGCACATGAAAATATTAAGTTATCAATGCATGCATCAAAATTCTTGTTATTGTTTGACATAGTATATTGCATGATAAATTTGATATTTTCTTCATCGTCGCATTCTGATTGTTTTTTTCTTAATTCGTTAGGATACTATTCGTAACATCATACGACAGAATGACTGCAAACCGTGAATGGATGTACCGTAGGATAGTGGACAATGAGTTATCGCATGAATATATGGATGGTGTCGATAGTTTTATTGAATTTGCAACGGCGAGTGTCAGTACGGTAGATCCCACAGGTCGGATTAGGTGTCCCTGCAAGATTTGTAAGAATAATCGATTTGTAGAACCTCATGGCGTTAGACATCACCTATACAGGAAGGGTTTTGTGAGTGATTATCAGAACTGGGCGTTTCATGGAGAAGAATTTAGAAAGGATTTTGATGCACGGGTGAATGTGGTGCACGATAATCCATATACGAATTTGATATTTGATGCTGCAGGAACAGAACTGGGTTCTGCTATGAGTTCTAGTGATGTAAGAACTGTCGTAGATGAAGAATCACCAAACGATGCAGCTAGTAGATTTTATGATTTACTTAAAGATGCTGATGAGCCACTTTGGAACGGTTGTGAGAGTCACACTATCTTGTCTGCAGTTCTTCAACTAATGAATTTGAAGTCCGAGTATAATTTGAGTCAATCATGTTTTGACCGTTTGTGCATGATTGTGAAGAGTATGTTGCCTAAAGATGAGAAATTGCCACAAAATTTCTATCGTGCGAAAGTTATGGTCAACGCTCTAGGTATGGGTTACAAAAAGATTGATGCTTGTCCAAATCACTGCATGTTGTATTTCAAGGAGCAGGAAAACGACATATCATGCCCGTCATGTGGGCATCCTCGGTTCAAGCCAAAGACAAGAGGCAATGGTAGCACGAGATCAAAGGAAGTTTCATACAAGTCGCTCCGCTACTTTCCTATCACTCCTAGATTGCAGCGATTGTATATGTCTTCAAAGACAGCTAAACACATGAGATGGCATGCAAATAAAGTTCGACACGATGAAAACAAGATCACGCATCCTGTTGACGCTGAAGCTTGGAAGCACTTTGATCGTACTCATCAGAACTTCGCAATGGAAGTGCGAAATGTTAGACTCGGTCTATGTACAGATGGATTTAATCCATTTGGGGGTAGATCAACTCCATACTCATGCTGGCCAGTATTTGTAACTCCATACAACCTTCCACCAAGCTTGTGTATGAAACGTCCAAATCTTTTCTTGTCTCTGTTGATCCCTGGTCCGACCTCACCTGGCCAAAATCTTGATGTATATCTAAGGCCATTGATTGATGAATTAAAAGTACTGTGGGATGACGGTGTTACCACGTATGATGCCCACAAAAAACAAAATTTCAACATGAAGGCCGCTGTTCTATGGACAATCAGTGACTTCCCTGCATATGGTATGTTATCTGGTTGGAGCACACATGGGAGGTTGGCTTGTCCGTACTGCATGGAGGATTCAAAAGCTTTTAGATTGAGGCATGGAAGGAAGCCTTGCTGGTTTGATTGCCATCGTCGATTTCTACCCAGCGATCATCTGTTCCGACGTCAAAAGAATGCATTTACAGCAGGCACAACTGAAATGGAAGGTCCATCCTCAAGATTGTCTGGCATAGAGATTTTAAGAAGATTGCGATACTTTCCAAATGTATTAACAGATGCCCGCAGTCCTACACCCTTCTGTGGATTTGGGAAGGAACACAATTGGACGAAAAAATCTATTTTTTGGGAACTACCGTATTAGCCGACCCTATTGATACGACATAATTTGGATGTGATGCATGTAGAGAAAAATGTGTTTGATAATGTGTTCAATACAGTAATGAATATTAAAGGAAAAACGAAGGATAATCCGAAGGCCCGTATGGATTTAAAATTAATATGTAAAAGACCAGAATTGGAACTCAAAGAGTATAATGGCAAAGTACTGAAACCAAAGGCGAAGTACGTGCTCGGACCTGATCAAATAAAACATGTATGTCAATGGTTGAGACAACTGAGATTTCCAGATGGATATGTCTCTAACATTGCTCGGGCTGTGAAGATTGACGATGGACAGTTATATGGGTTGAAGAGCCATGATTGTCATATCTTTACGCAACGATTGATACCCCTAGCATTCCATGATATGTTAGACAAACCTATATGGGGGGTATTGTCTGAGTTGAGCGGATTTTTCAGAACATTGTGCGCATCGGAGGTCATTGTATCAGATGTAAAGAATCTCGAGGACTCTGTCATCACCACTGTTTGTCTGTTAGAAAAGATATTTACGCCAGCATTTTTCGATGTTATGGAACATTTGATCATACATCTGCCATATGAACTAAGGGTTGGTGGCCCTGTGCAATATCGATGGATGTACCCATTTGAAAGGTATATGTTTTTTTATATTTGTCTCTTTAATGACAGATATTTAAAATTTGAAATGTATATTCTTGTCAGATGCATGTTCGACCTAAAAAAAAAGGTTCGTAATAAAGCAAGAGTAGAAGGCTCTATTTGTGAGGCGTACACTTTAGAAGAGATTTCAAATTTCTCATCTATGTACTTCGAACCTCATATTTCAACACGTTACACATGCCCGCCCCGTAACGATGATGGAGAACAAGTAACTGTAGCTGACAAGCTGTCGATATTTCAACGACTTGGGCATGCATTTGGTAGTTGCCGATCAAGGCTATTGACAGATCGAGAGCAAGATGCAGCACACATCTATATTCTTTTTAATTGTTCAGCGATCGACCCATACATCGAGTAAGTATATGTATATGCAACTCAATTATAAATCCTTTTATGTTCTATATGTGGATACATGGCTCGGTAATATAAGTATTTGTGGTTTGCAGACGATTTGATCTGGAGTTGCAAAGCAAAGTTTCACATCTCACTAATGCAGAAGTACAAAAAGAACGTGAAACTAAGTTTGTGGAGTGGTTGAAACAGTTGGTAAAGAAGCTAACATAAATTTTGTACTTATAAACAACACTAAGTTACTTAATTGATCGTGATCACAATAATTGTTTATGTCTGTGCGTAGTTTCGCCATGGTGATGTTAAAGATCAAGGAATATGTGATTTAGAAAATGGTCCGACCAAAGTTGTGCAATGCTACAACGGGTATATCGTAAATGGTTATCGATTCCATACAAAAGACTACGGTATAAACAAATCAACGATAAATAGTGGCGTGTGTGTCAAGGGTAGCAGCTACGGTGAAAATGAACATGATTACTACGGTGTTATAGAGGAAATAATGGAGTTGACTTACTTAGGCATGAATAACAGGGTTACGGTATTCAAGTGTCATTGGTTTGATCCAACTGCAACAAGACTCGACAAAGCTTCAGGCATTGTGGAGGTGAATCATAAATCCAGGTTTGGAACATATGAACCATTCATATTAGCCTCGCAAGCTCAACAAGTTTATTATACTTCATATCCGAGTATAAAAAAGTCAGATAGAAATGAATGGTGGGCAGTTTGCAAGGTGAAATCCAAACTATACCCCGAGTATGATCAGTTACAAGAAGATGAGTTAGCTGAAGACAGTGATTACTATCAATCAGATGATGTCTGTGACTTCGCTTATGGTCACGATGTTGCGCATGATATGCATGTCATATCTCCATTGGCTGATGAAACATTCATAGAGGAATGTGATCCAAATGATGTACCAAGTGGATGGGCAAACAATGAAGAAGAAGAAGAAGAAGAAGAAGAAGAAGAAGAAAGTCAAACTAGTGACGAGGAAGAATTCTCAAGCTAGTGAAAAAAATCTTATAATACAAACCTCTTTTTAAATGCATTGTAATACTTGATGTGAGTTGTATTGCAATACTTGGTGTGAATGATTAAAAATTTTATTTCAATGTATTGTAATACTTGATACGAATGATTCGAATGCATTGTAATTTATCTGAATATATTATAATTTATGCAATTAACGAATGATTTGAATTAGTGCAATACTTGATGTCAATGATTTGAATTATTTGAATGCATTGCAATGCTTGATGTGAATGACTTGAATGCATTGTAATACTTGATGTGAATTATTTGAATGTATTGTATGACATATGTTATTTGTTAGAATATGGTTCGTGGAGGTTATAGTGGTCGCTCATCCAGTAGTAGCCAGGCTCAACCTTCATCTTCACGGGCTCCTGTGATAGGTATATCATATAACTAATTAGATGCTTGATTAGTTCAAATGCACATTCTGAGAACTTGGTGTGTATTTTTTTACAGATGATGTTGCGCCTGTATACGACCCACCTACACCAGTTGATCGCACAAGTCAACAGCCAACACAGGAAACAGGGTCTTCACAGGCTGGCACAAGAAGACTCATTCGAATAGTGTATATCGATAATCGACCGTAAGTATTTTGTTTTCAATTATTGCATATCTTTTAAATATTTTATATTGATATTTACTGTGTAACAATTCATGTGCAGCACGAGGTTTGAGCCACAAGAAGTAATACGGGAGATTAGGAATTCACTTCTTCAACATCTACCAGGACCAGTTGCTCAATAGAAAGAGTACCCAAAGGAGGTATTAGACAGATTGTGGTCCTCATTCATGGTATACAGTTGTTCCTCATAGTTAATGTGTTTCATATTTAATTTATTTAAGCAATGTCTACTAACTTTCTGAAAATATTTGTAGGCTTCGAATCGCTTTGCAACTACGGTGGAAGAAAATGATGCAAGGAAGGTGTGGCAGAAGGTGGCTGCCAATCGATTTGCAGACATGCTGCACACTATGAAGACTGCAGCAAAAAAAGCATCTGGCGTAGTAGATGATCCATTACTGTGGAAGGGCCATGGTCCTATTACTATCAGGAGAGATTACTGGGATGAAATGTGCGATATGTGGGCGGGAGATGCATTTAAAAATCGCTCTGCGAAGGCTTCACAAAATCGATCGAAGATGCCCGAAGCCCATCTACACACAGGTGGATCTAAGACATTTGGGAGCCACCTAAAGAAAATGGTAACTCATCAATATATAATATTAATTTTATAAGTATAGTTGCAAATTTGTGTACTAAATCTTTTGTCATTTAACTTCGCAGGAAGCAGAAAAAGGAGGCAGTGTACCATATAAGGATGTGTTTGTAGAAACACATAAACGGAAGACCACGGGAGTCTTCGTATCAGAGAAGGCGAGAACGACAACGGTATGTATTAATTCTATTAATAATCATTGCAATATATATGCAAGTCATCATAATGTTATCATTAATTATTAATGAATACTTTAAACATTATTTTGTAGGAGGCATATGAGCAACAAATGGTAGAGCGATATGGTGAAGACGCTACTCAGCATCCATCATTTGATCCTACAGCATGGGTGACTGCAGCAGGTGAACCCAAAAAAGGTCGCGTGTTCGGGTTTGGGAGTAATATGAACACTTCACCAGTTATTGGTTCTTCCAGTTACGGCTCACCAACTTCTTGCGCCGACATAAGCTCCAAGCAGCCGACTATTCTTTCCGGTGATGATGTACGCGAGATCATTAATGAATCACTGAATAACTACTTCCAATACACTGTCGCCCCCTTTCTCCGAAATGAGATCAAGGCCGCTGTTCAGGATAGGGGATCTTCGATTCCAGGTCCCTCTCAGGTATAATCACATATATAGTTTTTTTGACTATCTTAAAGCACATCTGAGCATGGTAGAATCACATATAGAGTTTTTCTAGATGCCTTAGAACACATATGAACATGCTATAATCACATATTCAATTTTTTTACTGCCTTAGCACACATATGAGCATGATAGAATCACATATATATATATTTAACTTTTTGTCTGTCTTAGAGCACATATGAGCATGATAGAATCACATATAAAGTTTTTTTGATTGCATTAGAACACATAAGCATGCTATAATCACATATTCAGTTTTTTTACTGCCTAAGAACACATATGAGCATATTATAATCACATATTCTGTTTTTTGACTGCCTTAGCACACATATGAACATGCTATAATAACATATAGAGTTTTTTAACTGCCTTAGAACACATATGAACATGTTATATATCATTTATGATAGAATCACATATAAAATTTTTGGCTTTGCCTGCCTTAGAGCACATATGAGCATGCTATATTCACATATTCAATTTTTTTACTGCCTTAGCACACATACGAGCATGATCGAATCACATATATAGTTTTTTGCTTGCCTTAAAGCACATCTGAGCATGGTAGAATCACATATAGAGTTTTTTTATATGCCTTAGAACACATATGAACATGCTATAATCACATATTCAATTTTTTGACTGCCTTAGCACACATATGAGCATGATAGAATCACATATAGAGTTTTTTTATTGCCTTAGATCACACATGAGCACATGATAGAATCACATATAGTGTGTAATTTATTTCATTATATTTTGTTTATCAATACTGACTGTTCTTTTCTTGTGTAGGCTGCTAGCGATAATCAGGGTAGTGGAGCTGAAGGGACAGATAAAGACAATGAACAAGAAGACGCACAAAATCTTGGCGATGATTAGAGGACTGTGTTGAAGAAGTTCTATTTTTTTTATTTTTCCTAATTGTAATTGTTGAATTGTAAATAATTAAACTTCTTAGTTTTAAGGTGGAACGATTAATTATTATAGATACTTGTTATATGAATTTTTTTGTGTGGTTTGTTTTTTATTTACAGGAAATATAAATTGTACAGGAAATATAAATTGTACAGTTCTCCGTAATTAATTTTTAAATAAATTTTTTTTGATTTTTTTTCGTTTTTGCGACGGATTAGCGACGGATGATTCCGTCGCTATTCATATTAATCTAGCGACGGCTTAGCGACGGAATTAAATCCGTCGCCACGCCGTGGTCGCCGTTTAGTACCGGCGGATTGGCGACGGAATATAGCGCTCGTTATTCCGTCGCAATTAGCGACGGACTTGGCGACGGAATAATTCCGTCGCCAGTTAGCGTCGAAATATTCGCGACGTAAGCATACTGTCGCCGCGTTGTCGCTAATCCGTCGCTAACATGGTTAGCGACGGATTAGCGACGAAAGGTGGTCGTCGCTAATCTACTGCTCTGTTGTAGTGGTATTTACATGCTCATTCATTCTATCTAAGACTGTAAATGTAGAGTTTCTCATTTATAATCTAGCTATTATACTGTTTAATGGAACTGGAATTACACTAATCTCAAAAGAAAGATAATACTCTTTATACATTT
This sequence comes from Nuphar pumila, assembly GCF_984573655.1. Classification (NCBI taxonomy): domain Eukaryota; kingdom Viridiplantae; phylum Streptophyta; class Magnoliopsida; order Nymphaeales; family Nymphaeaceae; genus Nuphar; species Nuphar pumila. The sequence continues at coordinate 28,069,029 of NC_143262.1, read as the reverse complement.
TCCGCAAAAATCGAATTTTAACACCAGTAGAATACGCATATGGAAAAGAAATTCACATTGTATACAAAATGATGGAATATCAACATGCTTATCTAATGCTAGAATGAAATTTTTAGTATACTAAAGATGCATATATGTATACATACATATATATATATATATATATATATATATATATATATATATATATATATATATATATATATATATATATATATATATTTACTTGTTTATATGCATATACATGTGGATTAAATGCTCAAGAATCAACAAGGAAGTGAGTGGTAAAATGAAGACATTGCTAAAAAGGGCCTAATGCTATATAGACATTTGAAAATAAGCAATCATTTACTGAGGTGCCACCTAATCAAATAAATACTCATGGAAAATGAGATATAACCCAATAGTAAAGCACAAGTATTGAGAAACAGTGAATTTGTACAATAAAGATATATGCATGCTATACAGAAAGTGTTCTGATATATAAACAAAGAAAATAGACACCCTGCTGAAAACGTGCATTATAACATACCAAAGCAAAATGAGACTTGAAGCCATGATGATGCTGGGAGACACCAAAGAAAATATGGGAAATGACATAGCTAAGTTTAGAGATGTATCTTGACGATACAGAAAATCATAACAGCCCATAGGGCTATTGTGTTGTAAGTGTATAGTGATGGAACAGTTGGTAGTGAGGATGATACAGCATGGTGGATACAATAATACATAAGTATAAGATACGAAATGAAAGTGCGAAGTGAAGATGTAAGAAAAAATGGCAGGGTTGTGCGTCTGCAAAAGTTCCAAAAACTGAACAGAATATATGTATAAAGGGATTCCTTGAGCTAGCATGTATGCAGGACATACTGAGACATAAAATCTGAAACAATCATTGAGCTGGGATGTCTCCCATTCAAAATGTTAGCATTATTAAGACTCACCTGATGCGTTGAACCTCAATTGGTGCTCCTTGGAGAAACCCGATACACACAGCAGAGGATTTGACCTCCCTGATCTTCTCTTTCCGCTGTCAAAAGGCTTGAATAAACTGTTATGGAGTTGTTGAATCCATCTAGCTTATAATCAGCAGAGGTGGAGACGATGCTGGGATGTGATGGCTGGAGCTATATTGTGGTGGTATGGCAAGGGGTGGATGTTATACAATAGCTGGTAGATATGACCGTGAGAAAATGGAAAGTAGCTGTTAATCCTGCCCTTTTAGGATCAAAGAACGCAGTTGTATCATCTGGTCTGAGGTACCATCTCTTCATTTTCCCATTTTTGATATCCTGACTGGTCCATATGCCAAAAAAAAGACAGATCAAATAGCAGAGATCACAACTAACATGGAAAAACAGAAAATAAATAATTTTATCCATTTTCCTTTCAATTTTACTCCTCTTGGAAGGTGGATCAATAAAGTTCTGAATAACCTTGGTGTCATGTCTAGTGAAGATAACAACACCATAGATGTAGTCAGTGTTACGGAGCTTTGAATCCCTAAGAAGAATTGCTGGGGTGAAAGAGGGTTCTGCTCATCCCCATAATGCATGCTCCCCACAAAAGAGTAGAGGTGTGCATTTGGGTCTTCACACTTGATCACTGCCCTAAACTACTGGAAGCTAGATTCACTATGCAATTTAGAAGTTACTTCTAGTGCCTGATTCAACTTCAAATTTGTCTTGCCATCAAGATTCATCGTCTCTATATTGCATCATCATAACTGGATGAAAGCAACAGGAGATCAGCTGGAAAGAAATTGTCCTTCTCCACCTTCACAACATCTCCAACCTTCGATTATTTTTTTTATCCAGCATACTCAAAACTTCCATTTCCTTGGTGCACTTTTACCTTCCGATTGTTGAATTCAACATCCAGTTTGAATCTCCTCCGATCTTCCACAGCTTCCTTAAGCATGGTGACCCCAATAACAAAAAAACAACAAAAAAAAACAGAGGCAACAGAGCATTGACAGCACTATAAGGTGCCAATGGAGTGATCGCCAAGCAGCCAGCGTTATTTACAAAGTCTGCAAACTTCTGAATATGTGATTTTAACATTTTGAGCACTTTTTTTAAAATGAATGGACAGGCCAGCAGATATCGGCTTCTCATCTATATTTCTACAGATTTCAAATGTTTTTACTTTTTAATCAAAACCACTGACTGTTGAAACATAAGCACAACATGGCACTTTATTCAATATTCAACACTCACAGACCTGATAAATTCTAAAAGGCAGAGATTAAGCAAAAGCTCAAATAAAAGGTGATGGAACTAACAACAAAAAAAAAATGGACTTACATAGATAAATCCCCACATATCTCTTATAAATTGGGTGAGTCTTATGCAAACCTAAATAGTAAAACTTTTGATGAGAAGGTGGATAACCACACGATGGTATTTACACCTCTATTCCCAAATCTAAAACTACTTCTTTGAATGATATCTGAATCATTCTTATAGGTTTATTTTCCATCTACGTTTTACCTGGGCTGAACATCTTGAGACCCACTAGAACCAAAAAAATGAAATCCCCAAACTGATCCCCAGTATTAGCCAGGGTATTGCTTATATTTTTGTTTTTGGGGATGATATCCATACTATTATGCCCTATCTGAAGCCAAACACAGGGAGTGAAGTGCATTAGCAGACGTAATGAATCAATAAGCTGAAGAAAATACAACATAAAGGAACACGCAGGAAACGTATGATGGATATTTAATGAATGGAATAAAAATTAAACAAGGATAGATAACGCGGCATATTATAACTAAGAGGTCATCAAAACAAGACACCAGGTGAATAATTAGAGTAAAAACAAGGAGAATACATCTTCAAATTACAGAATGGTAGAAATGCAGTATTAGGTAATGTCAATTGCTAAAACGAGCCAGCAGTTTCAATTTACCCCTCTCAAAAGGATAAAGAATATAACAGAGGATTAAGACACGAACAAATAAAGTAAAAAAAAAAAAGTGAAAATAAGGAATCAAACCTTACGAGAGAAAGATTCAAAATACAAACAGAAGATCAATACTAAGAAAAGAAATCAAGCTACAAACAGAGGAAGAGAAAGAAAAACAAAAAGGAAGTCAAAACTAATAACGACGATAATAAAAAGAATTCATAGAGGAACCACAAAAGGAGGAGAAAAGAAAAGAAAAAAAAAAAGGAAGAAGAAGAAATAAAGAAAAATGTAGGAATATATTTATCCTGTTGATGTCGCAATATACAGGTCGATCTTGCTATATGCAGATCGACCCTGTAAATCATGCATCTAATGAGTAAAAAAAAATGGAAATGAAAGGAATATAACAAATTGAAAAGAAAGCTTGGAATGGCGATTTTTTTTTAGAGAATCTGATGAGAAATGGTGGAATTCTTACCTTGAATTAATGGAGAAGAAGGACCCAGGGAATGAATCTTCTATATGTGTTGCTGGAGGATGATTCTGTGGTCTGGTTGTAGTTGATCATTCCGCAGGAGGAAGGTGGGGAGGTGAAAAGCGGTGGATTGCTGTGGGGTTTTCTAGAAGTGGGATAATGGTGGGGTGAAGACGGTTGAGGAGGAAGAGATCCATGTGTGCTCCTTTAAAGAGGGAGAAGGAAAGATCTGGAATGGGGGTCGTTGGAGATGAGCAGAGGAAGAAGGAAATAGGCGATGTTGTTGGCGATGGAGGGCGATGGAGAGAGTTCTCCCAGAGGGAGAGAGAGAGCTAGAAGAAAAGGGGAGATGGGTTTTGGGAAAGTTCGAGAAGGAGGGGAAGAAAACTATTCGCAGGATTTTCTTTTTTTTGAAATTCCAAAACCAGGCTCTTTCTTTTAACGTTTTTCTAAAAAGGGGGTTTAAGCTAATCCATAAATTTTTTTTTATTAAAACTTATTTAAGTTTGAGAGAATTTCCAAAGATATGAGAAAATACGAAAAAAAAACTGAGGATTTTCAAAGGATGGAATCCAGACGGGGTTTTAAAGTATTTTTACAAAATATTTTGTTTTGAAATTATAAGGTTTTTCTGAAATGAGGTTTCTGGGAAATATCGGGTTATTTTTGAAAATTTAGGATTCCAGAGTGGTTCTGGACCCGTTTTGGATCAGAAATTTGGATCAGGAACAAAAATTGAGTTTGGCTTCCAGCGTATTTGAGAAATGAATGGAATTTTGGTTAAAATTGACCCAATTACTCAGAAGACGGAGGTCAGGGGCAAAGAAGGAATGTTTGATTTTTTTTGGAAAATTTGGGGTGTTCACATATCTACAATAAATACACAAAACAAACAACGAAAAGAAGAAAAGAAACGATGGAAAACAGTGTGGTACAGGTAGAACTCGCAGGAAGGAAGAAGAGAGGAACTCAGCCAAGAGGCGAAGAATAAGAAGAACAAGGGGAAAGAGGGATGGAGGCTGGCATGAAACCCTAGGTAAAGACAATTTCCTCTATGATGGACGTCCCTTATTTATAAAAATATTATTATACAAATTCCAAAAATAAGCCTATTTAAAAATATTTATAAAATAGTACCTAAAACATTCTAAATTTCCTAAAAACAACCTGCGCCAATTCTGGGAGGTCTTTTTGAATATTTTCCACGTTGGATCTATGGAGCTAGATTTAATTGGAATATGGATCAGCTCTGAAGGTCCATTTGTATAATTTTGGATTGGATTTGGATCCAATTCGCATCGGTACGAATCTGATTTCTTAGAAAATGCTCTAATTTTCTCGTTTTAAAACAGATTCTGATGAACTTCAAATCAAAGCTACTTTGCACCTAAAACAATATAAACACGGGTGTTTAAGGTATAAAAGTTTATATAATTGAATGATTTTATGATAATATGATATGCATGTCATGCATTACCAGGATCAACACGTGACATTGACAAAATTCGCCTACAACTACAACTACCTTGCCAATATTAGGATAACACCTTTTAAGGCATTTTATGGTAGGTCTTGTCGATCACCGACTTATTGGAATGACATTGGGGATAGATCATTGGAATCATCGATCATTGTCCAATATTATTAAGATCAAGCACATAATAGAAAGAAGAGCTACACAAACTGAAGACACAAAGAGCTTGAATTTGAGGTAAGAGACCATGTGTTTGTGAAGGTATCGTCGACCCAAAGTATTTTCAGGTTTAGCAAAAAGAGAAAGCTTAGCTCTAGATATATTGCTATCTTTAAAGTTCTTGAGTGGGTAGGAGCAACAATGTATCTAGTAGCTCTATCATTGAATATGCACGGTTTTACAATGTATTTCGCATATTGATGCTCATAAAGTATATAAGAGATTCCTCTCATGTTATTCAACATGAGGATGTGGAGGTGTACGAGGACTTGACCATGGAGGAGGGACTATTGGAAATAGTGGATCGTAACCAGAAGGTATTGAGAAATAAAGCAGTCTTGCTAGTCAACGTTCAAAGGTAGCACTACGGCATCGAGGAGTATACCTGAGAACCATGAGTCGAGATGCAAAAATGATATTCTTAGCTTTTCGATATATTTTATAGTTAAATTTTGAGGATATTTTTTTAAGGGGGTAGAGATATAATAATTATAAATTTTTAATGTGAATAATCGAGAATATTTACGTAAATTTGGATCTGGGGATGACCCATACTTGAGAAATCTGGTCTAAATTAGAGGAGCAGTACTTACTCCAGAAAATAGATCTCAACAGGACTCAGATCGACCCAAACCCTAAAAACCTTATTTACCGATAAGCAGGTCAGATATGTAAGTGAGTTTGGATCTAAATCCAAAAGACTCAATCTCAAAATGGTATTTAGAAATAAAGACAAGAAGAAATGTGTATATTGGAAAGTGAAAAAAAAAGAAAAAAAAAAGAAAAAGATAAAGGGCAAATTGGGGTTTTCTCATGGAGGAGACCCCTCAACCCCTTGAGATCTTCCATGTGGCAGCCCTCCCCTTTTTTTCTTCTCTCTATCTTCTCTTTAAGTCAGCACCCCCTTGAGTTTCTTATTAGAAATGAACCCTCTCTCCCTTCTCTCTTTATACTCTCACTCTCATCTCTTCCACTCTCTCTCACCTCTCTCATTTTCCCTCTTTCACGAGACCCCCTTTCTCTCTCTCTCTCTCTCTTTCATTTTTCATACTCAGGTAACCCTCTTTCTGTCTCATTTTCCGCTCTTATGGTAATTCTTTCATATCTCCCAACACTATTGCCACCCTCTCCTCCTCTTGCTATTTTTTACGGCTGAGCAACCATTGCATGCTGCCATCATACCCGATTGCAACTGCCTCACCCCAACCCTCGTTGCAGCACCGCTGTCATGCACCACTACCCTTGTTGTCGCATCTCACTTATTGCAGCCCCCTTCCGCTGTCGAACCTCCTATGTTGTGTGCATACTGAGGATAGTGGAAGCTATATATACAGCAAGAAGTTCAAAATTTTTTTGCAGGACATGACTATAGTGGTACAATTCTCCATACCCATGTCAAGGTTCCAATTATATAAGGTTACGTAGACGAAAATAGGGCAAGCCCTGCCCTAATTTCAACAAGAATTTAGAACCCAATAAGGAGTTTTTTGTGTACGTAAGTGGCGTTATAAAGTCAACTTGAGCATGCTAGGTGTTTAATTAGGTTCATTGAATTTTAAGCATGATTTGTGATGTGTTTGTGTATTCTTTAAATTTTTTATAATTTTAACAAAACTGGTTTATTTGTTGTTTTTAATCTTTCAAAATCATAAAATGTTTTTTTTTACAAAAACCAAGTTCCAAAGGGACAAAGTCTGTTTCGTTGGAATCCGACTTGTCAAGAACGATTTACAAATGAGTCTTTGGCGAAAGTAGTGTTCTTGGGACACGAACAAGTCAAGACTCCTTAAACAAACCTGTTATGAATTTTAAAAGCATGCTTAGGCAATAAATTTGTGAAAAGCATGATCGAATGGTGTATTTTTACGGTTATGGGATGTGCATGAATGTTTATGATTATGATGTATGTCCACATGTGTGAATGAATGTTTTGTTATGCATGAATGTGATATGGCTTATGCCATAATATGTATGTATGCAATTGTGAAATATAAATTTCTAGTGGATGGTTATATTCATGATATATGCATGCAATTATGACATATAGATGAATGAGTGAATGTCGACATTCACAATATGCATGTGCAATGGTGGTGCACAAATGAATGGATGAATGGCGATAATTATATTGTGTGTATGCAATTGTGGCATATGAATGAATGAATGTGGATATGTGATGCATGTTTGCAGTTGGTGGAAGACATAAATGAATGAAAACCATTTAATGCAAATGCATTAATGATGAATGAAGATTGTTTGATCTATGTATGCAAGTCTGACATATACCTAAACGGTCATGATTATGCTATTGAGCAAACCTATAGTCCTGAAAATGTCGAGGGGCTTATATGAAAATGAACATAATGAATAGATGCGTGCATTAATCTTTAATTGCATAGGGCAAGTTACATGCATTACAAGGTAACTGTTTAGGACATGTCGTTCAGAGATGTGAGTGAATGTTGCCCATGTGAATGCATGTTTGAATGCGTTGATACTTTCCATATGAATACCTATTATGATGCATGGATACAACCCATATGACATTGAATTTCAAATGCATTCATTAGAATTTAACTGCTTAAGGCAGGTTGCATGCATTGGAAGGTACATGTTAGGACATTTCATGCAGATATGTGTGATGGATACTTTCGATGTGAATTTGATGGGTATTGACCCAAATGGTTGCTTCATATTTGAGATTCTGCTTTTTATGTTTTATCTTGCAAGTGTGACAAGTGTGCTTGATGCATGAGATGTATGAATGAATATCATGATATTTATGGGTATTGACCCAAGTGCAACTTATGATGATATGATGCCTACATGTGCATTTACTTTGTGAAATGACATGCATTGAGAAAAAATTCTTGAAAGCTAAGAAAAGTTGTACTAAATTATTATACTATAGAAAATGGGGTAATATTGACTTGTCTATTGAGGTCGAGCAAGTGGGTCAAATGTGAACATGTGATGCACCAACCTTGTGAGAATTAACGAACTGTAAAACCCATAATTTTTAAGGATTATTAATAAATAAAGATCTCATTTTTTATCTCTAAATTAGAAATGTGTTTCGAGCGTTTGAATTTTATTTATTGATATATTACATGTTCATTTGTTTACTCAATCCAATCAGGGCATAATTTGCATTTATAGAACTATTTTGGATTATAAATTGTTACGACAATGAAGCCGTACATGATATTTCAAGTACAAGGTTTTGATGATGAGCAAGTGAAATCAACTGCATTTCAGCTAAGGCAATGAAGACATTGAAGAATTCAATGAAGAATCTTTGAAGACTAGTGTGCAAATGTTAAATTTATTAAAAGTATTAGATTCTTGTAAGAGCCTTACTTAGAGTGCATATTTAGGTTGCATTTTACCTAAAAAGTCTTTAGAAAAACTTTTCTAAAAGAACCCCTCATGAAAATCTTTTTATAAAACTCTTTTCTTAAATTTTCATGTTTATTAGTCGACTAATCCTTTCGCGCAATATTTTTTAAAAAGTCATTTTTGTCAAATTAGTCGACCAAAAGTTTTATCAGTCGACTGGACAGAATGTCTGTTTTCTGGAAAATTAGCAGCAGTCGACTAATGCTTTTATCAGTCGACTGGACAGAACATGTGTTTTCTGAAAATTTAGCAGCAGTCGACTAATGCTTTTATCAGTCAACCGGATAGAATGTATGCTTTTCAGAAGATTTTAGCAGCAGTCGACTAAAAGGTTTTTCAGTCTACTGATGATATTATCAGTCGACTAATTTTATCACTAGTCGACTAAGTTTCAAAAGTTCAGAATTTCAAACAGCTCGATTAACAGATCAGTCGACCAACGATAACTGTCAGTCTACTAATAACTAACTATTAGTCGACTAACTACTATTCCAGTCGACTAATTTTATCGTTTTTCCTGAAACTTCAAAAAAGGCGTGTCTTTTCATTTTTCAAACATTTTGATCGTTTAAAATTGACTGTTTTGACACCCTTTTATACCCTCAACGTATGGAAACTTTCAATTATAAATATGAGTGCATTCTACACTCAAAAATATCAAATTCAATTAAATTACTTATTGCTTTTCACTCCTATTCGTTCAAGAATTTATTTTCTCACTCACTTGACATTTTCACTTCAGTTTTTCACTCAAATTCTTTTGAGAAATAGTGAATTCGTGAGTAGAGTATTTCAACAACCTCAAAAGCTAATTGCATCTCATTTGCATTCAAAAGAAAGGCTCATAGGTTGTATTGTAAGTTGTTACTTGTTTCAATTTTCTGTAAAAGGAAGGACTCCTTGGCTTAAAGGAGTTGTTTGCTTTCAGTAGGTGTGTTACTGAAAGTGGGACCGGATTTGGTCTGTATGATCTTGTAGTTACACAAGGTAGATAATGGAAATCTCAAGCGGGTTTTGCTTGGGGATTTGATGTAGGTCGGGAAAGACCGAACCAGGATAAATTTTGTGCTCTTTGTGTGTTTGCTTTTCAAATTGCAAAATCTTTAATATTCTGCAGACAATTTTTAAAAGCATTATTCACCCCCCCTCTAGTGCTCGTTGCCTCGATCCTACTGCACTTTCATTTGGTATCAGAGCAGGTTTGCTATTATTTTGATTTGATCATCATCTAGCATGACAACTACAATATCTCAGCACAAAGAAGAAAGCTCCTTTGTTCGTCCTCCTCTCTTCGACAAAACAAACTATGGATACTGGAAAGTGAGAATGACAATATTCTTGCAATCCATGGATCTCGATATTTGGAGAGTTGTTTCAGAAAAATACCAAACTCCATCAACTGATTTCAGCCAATGGACCGATGAAGAAAAGAAAACTGCTTCACTTAATGCCAAGGCAATGAATGCATTATATTGTGTCGTTGACAAGGTAGAGTTCAATCGCATCTCTCAATGCTCTACAACAAATGAAATCTGGCATACTCTTCTCGTGACTCATAAAGGTACGTCAAAGGTAAACAAATTCAAATTTGCTTCTTTGGTTCATAAATTTGAATTGTTTAAAATGAAGCAAAATGAATCTATATCGGACATGGTAACAAGAATGACTGATATAACTAACACTCTGAAATCCCTTGAAAAAGAATATTCACAAGTGAATTTAGTCAGAAAGATCTTAAGGTGTTTAACTCCTGAATGGGAGAGAAAAATCACTGTTATTGAAGACACAATTGATTTAAACACTCTCACTCTTGAAGATTTGGTTGGTAACCTAATGGCATATGAAGTCCAACTTCAAGACAGACAAGAAGAAGAATCCAAGAAGAAATCTCTTGCTTTTAAGGCTACTTTTGACTCAAAAAATTTAGAAGAAAATGAAGATGAAGATATTGCCCTCATTACAAGGCAATTCAGAAGATTCATCAAAAAGGGAAGATTTCAAAGAAAGGTAAAGAAAGCAGATTCTTTCAATCTCATTGAAGTCAAGTGTTTTAATTGCAAAAATGCTGGACATATCAAGAAAGATTGTCCTCTTCTCAAAATCAAGCCCAAGGACCAGTTCAAAAAGAAAAAGGCATTTCAAGCATGTTGGGATGATAGTGACTCTTCTTTCGATGAATAATCAAATGAAGAAGTTGCCAACATGTGTTTTGTAGCACAAGAAGATTCGGTAAGTCAATTTGACTATGATGAGTTATTAAAAGCATTTAATGATTTATATGCTAAATTTAAAAGTCTAAGTTCTAAAAACAAAGAGTTAAAAACTGGAAATTTAACTCTTGATTCTCAAAACAAAGTGTTACTTCAAGAGATAGAAGATCTCAAGAAGGAAAACTCTTGTCAAGCTTTTGAGATAAAGGAAATTGGAATTAGAACCAATCTCTTACAAAAAGAAATATCTAGTCTAAAAGAAAAATCAAATGATCTTCTTTCTATAGTGACCAAATTCACAAGTGGTCAAGAGAATCTAGAAAGACTTCTTGGTTCTCAAAGATGCTTGGTAAATAAAACCGAATTGGGATATAGCTTCTTTGATACTCAAAATAGACCAAACTATGTGGTGAAGAATCAAATACATTATTCTCAACCATTTGTTCATAGAACTAAACTTTCTAGTTCTAATAGAAATGCATATAATCATAAAACTTATAATGCTTATAAGCCTAGACATGATTATTCTAGAAATGTTAAATCTTTTTATAGAAAGAATATTTATTATCAAAGGAAACCAAAATCCAAATGGATTCCTAAGACTAACTCTCATGGACCCGAAAATAGAAAGGGGTCAAATGCTTTGTCTTCTAATTTTGATGTAGGTACACAAAATAAGGATCAAATGGATATTGGACAACGGTTGTTCCAAACATATGACTGGAAGGCCGGAGTCATTTTCCACCCTCTAAAATAAGGATGGAGGAACCGTCACCTTTGGTGACAATAACAAGGGAAAAGTAATAGGTATTGGTAATATTGGTAATCCAAAATTTTCCTTGATAGAAAATGTTCTTTTAGTAGATGGTTTAATGCATAATTTATTATCTATTAGTCAATTATGTGATAAAGGTTTTCAAGTTACTTTTGAAAATGATTTATGCTTAATTTTTTATTTCCAATCTAAAAAGATCAATTGTAAAGGTAAAAGAAGGAACAATGTGTATGAACTATATCTAGATGAGTTACCCACTTTTAATGAATAATGTCTTATTGTTTCAAATGAAATTCAATGGTTATGGCACAAGAGACTTGGACATGTTAACTTTAAAATTATTTCCAAGTTATCCAAGAATGATCTTGTAAGAGGCCTACCTAGAATACCATATAAGAAAGATCACTTATGTGATGCTTGCCAAAGGGGTAAACAAATCAAGAGTTCTTTTAAAGCAAAAGATATAGTTTCAACAAAATATCCTCTTAAACTTTTACATTTAGATCTATTTGGACCATCTAGAATTCAAAGTTTGAATGGTAGCAAGTATGCTTTTGTTATAGTAGATGATTATTCTCGGTTTACATGGGTGATTTTTCTAAAAAGCAAAAATGATGCTTTTTCTGAATTTTCCAAACTTTGTAGAAGAATTATAAATGAAAAATCTACATCTATAATTAAAATTCGTAGTGATCATGGTGGTGAATTTGAAAATAAATCTTTTCTAAAGTATTGTGATTTACATGGTATATCTCACAACTTTGTTTTTTTTAGAGCGGCTCCACAAAATGGAGTTGTTGAAAGAAAGAATAGAACTTTGCAAGAATGTGCTAGAACCATGCTTCAAGATAAAAATTTACCAAATTACTTTTGGGCTGAAGCAATAAATACAACATGTTATGTCTTAAACCGTGTTCTTATTCGACCAATCTTACATAAAACATGTTTTGAATTGTATTATGATCGTATACCAAAGATCTCATATTTCAAAATTTTTTGTAGTAAATGTTTCTTGTTAAATACCAAAGATAATCTTGATAAATTTGATTCAAAATCAGATGAATCAATATTTCTTGGATATTCTTCTAGAAGTAAAGCTTATCGTATTTTCAATAAAAGAACATCTTGCATTGAAAAATCTTTACATGTTGCATTTGATGAGAATTATGAGCAGGTTATACCTCTAAGCGAAGGAGAAGAAGTAATACTTCAAGAAGAACCCTTGATAGAGAATACTTCTCAAGAAAATGTTCCTCTTCAACCTATTTGGAAAGAAGTTCATAATCATCCACATGAACAAGTTATTGGAGAAATAAAAAGTGGTGTTCAAACTAGAAGGCTATTAGAAAAATATATTGCAAATGTTGCTTTCATATCTAAAATAGAACCAAAGAATATCAATGAGGCTTGTGATGATGAATTTTGACTTTTGACCATGTCTGAAAAACTTAACCAATTTACTAGGAATGATGTTTGAGATCTAGTTGATAGACCAAAGGATCATCCTGTAATTGGAACAAGATGGGTCTTCCGAAATAAGCTGGACGAAAATGGCGAAGTCATTCGAAAAAAATCAAGGCTAGTAGCACAAGACTATAATCAAGAAGAAGGCATAGATTTTGATGAAACCTATGCACCAGTGGCTCGATTGGAGTCAATTCGAATGATGCTTGCTTTTGCTAGTTACATGAACTTCAAGTTATATCAAATTAATGTTAAGAGTGCATTCTTAAATGGACACATCAATGAAGAAGTTTATGTAGAGCAACCTTCAGGCTTTGAAAATGAGAAATATCCAGAAAAAGTCTACAAATTAAAAAAAGCTTTGTATGGACTTAAACAAGCACCAAGAGCGTGGTATGAAAGACTACGAAATTTTCTAGAACAATCTGGTTTTTCCATTGATTGGGTAGACTCAACTTTATTTATTAAAAATCTTAATTTAGATATTCTTATTGTGCAAATTTATGTTGATGACATAATATTTGGTTCTACTAATGATTCTCTTTGTAAAGAATATGCTAAAACTATGCAGGAAGAGTTTGAAATGAGCTTGATGGGCGAATTAAACTACTTCCTTGGACTTCAAATAAAGCAAACTGAAGAAAGAATCTTCATCAATCAGGCTAAGTATACAAAAGAACTTCTCAAGAGATTTGGGATGGACTCATCGAAATCAAGAAGGAATCCTATGAGTACAACTACTTCTCTTGATAAAGATGAAAATGGTAAAAGTGTAGATACTAAGCTCTACAGAGGTATGATCGGATCTCTATTATACTTAACTGCTAGTCGACCTGATATTATGTTAAGTGTTTGTATGTGTGCAAGATTTCAAGCTAATCCAAAAGAATCTCATTTAACTGCAGTAAAACAAATTCTTTGTTATTTGAAAGATACTTCAGATTTCAGTTTGTTTTACCATAAATCATCTTCCTTTGATTTAGTTTCATAAAGTGATGCAGATTTTGCAGAAAGTAAATTTGATCGCAAGAGTACTAGTGGAACTTGTCATTTCTTAGGAAATTCCTTAGTCTCTTGGTTTAGTAAAAAGCAAAATTCAGTGTCACTCTCAACAACTAAAGCAGAATATATATCAGCTAGTTTAGCGTGTTCACAAGTACTATGGATGAAACAAACCTTAAAAGATTTTTGTTTGAATTACTCCACAACAACTATTTATTGTGATAACACTAGTGCTATAAATCTTTCTAAAAATCCTATTCAGCACTCAAGAACTAAGCATATTGAAGTTAGACATCATTTCTTAAGAGATCATGTATTAAAAGGAGATATTTCGTTAAATTTTATTTCCACTAAAGAACAACATGCCGATATCTTCACTAAACCTCTTAAAAATGAAGATTTTATAAGAATTAGGAGAGAACTAGGTATTTGCTCATTTTTTGATTTATAAAAATGCTGATTTTTTAACAAAATCTCAAAATCGCACTATATTAGTCGACGAATAAAATTTTAGTCAACTGATGCCTTAAAAAATTAGAATGAATCGCACTATATTAGTCGACCGATATATTTCTAGTCGACTGATGTTTTAAAATTTTTAGAATGAGTCGCATATTCTTAGTCGACCGATCAAGTTTTAGTCGACTATTTTATTTATTTTTTTTAACTGAAGGGACCCGATACCCCTTGGATTTTTTAACACCTATTTTTTTAAGGGTATCATTTCATTTTATTTTCACACCTTTTCGTTTTTCTTAAAAAACAAAACCCTTTGAAAAAACGAAACCCTCTCTCTCTCTCTCTTTCCTCTCTCTCTTCCGAAAAAACCCTCGGAGTGTTGTTCAATCCTATCCTTGTCGGGATTTTCTTGTCGTGACCGGGAAACGCCAGAATCCTCTTGCAGTAACTGGCGCATCTTCAAAACACGCCGGAACCCTCTTGCTGTGACGATGTATCTTCAGCCATTGACGAAATCCCCTTGTGGCCGCCTTCTCACCCGCCGTCAGCCATCGTATCCTCCTTTATTTATGTTTCACAACGCCGGACAACATCTTCCTTCTGCCGGACGTCGTTTGGAAGCCGACATTCTTTTTGGTAAATCTGTTTTTTAACCATGCCTCGTTTGAAGTCTCCATTTGCAAAAGGTTTAGGTTCTCCTCCTCCTGCACCTTCTTCGAGACATGGATTTTCTCTCATATTACTCCGAAATCCTCTTTTATATGATACTTTTGGATCGATTTCTGCACTACCTATTCTACCAAACCGAAATGTACTATTTCAATTGTTTTCTTGTTACAAAATAAGAGAATTATTTCTAGGAATTTCACATCTTTTTGATGCCTGTGCAGATACCCTTCATTATCCTTTTCTGATTCACTTGTTTTATATGAATTTACATTTTGATCATAAAACTGGAGTTCTGTCCTTTCTTATTCGTGATGTTGAAATCGAGTTTGATTCTAAACTACTTGGATAAATCCTAGAAATTCCATCTTCATACACTCTTTTCAATACTGTTGAACTGAATGATGAGAGAATTTTTGAACAAATTCTTCTTTCAGGTGCACCTCACTGCCCTCATTTCAAAAATACTAATCTTCAAACTCGTGCACGCATTGCTGGACGAATCCTTACCCACAATGTTCCACCTAAAATTGTTTCTTTTGATTACTATTCCACAGATCTATCTATTACTCTTTATGTTTTATTTGGAAATATTTCTGTAAATTGGGACAATGTGTATTTTACAAATTTGTGAAAACAAAAACCATTTATTCCTTATGGATGTCTTCTAACTCGTATTTTTAGACATTTCAAAGTTCCTTTAACAAATAAAAATATATTGAGCAAAAAGAGTTCTTTGATCAAACAATTTTTAAAAGAATGAAAATTAAATATCTGCCTCCTTTAAATGTTGATCAAACTGAACCATCTGATCCTACTGAACCATCAATTTCTGAACCTTCACTATCTTCTGCAACACCTTCATCTCATGTAAAAAGAAAGAAATTTTCTACAAGTCAAGACAATGATGAAGTTTTGCAGCAACTGGAAGCCTTGGAGCTGCATCAACGTACTTTTCGTGAAGATGTGACTCAATAACTTTCTTCGATTCAGAAAAATGTGACTGCAATTAAGGATTTGCTCAACCAACTTTTTTGATCTTTATGTTTTGTCTTTACTAAACTTTGATACTTTATGGGTTATAATATTTTAAACTTGTATCTCCATTTTGCTTATGCTATTTCTGCCCTTATTCTTTTTTATTATGACAAATGGGAAGAAAAAGTTAAAAGATAGCATTATATTGAAATTACATTGAAATTGCAGAAGATCTTGCATGAGAAATGTGAAATTAAGAGAAAAGAAAGCATGAAAATGCAAACCAATCAATATGTGATATATGTGCTTTAAATGTGCTAATGGAAATGCAAACCAATTAATATGTGATATATGTGCTTTAAATGTGCTAATGGAAATGCAAACCAATTAATATGTGATATATGTGCTTTAAATGTGCTAACTTTTAATGTTTTGCAGCATATTGATAGGGAGAGTAAAATCTCCATCTATGCATCTAAATGCTTCATCTTTGATTAAGTTTGTCATTATAAAAAATGGGGAGATTGTTACGACAATGAAGCCGTACATGATACTTCAAGTACATGGTTTTGATGATGAGCAAGTGAAATCAACTGCATTTCAGCTAAGGCAATGAAGACATTGAAGAATTCGATGAAGAATCTTTGAAGACTAGTGTGCAAATGTTAAATTTATTAAAAGTCTTAGATTCTTGTAAGAGCCTTACTTAGAGTGCATATTTAGGTTGCATTTTACCTAAAAAGTCTTTAGAAAAACTTTTCTAAAAGAACCCCTCATGAAAATCTTTTTATAAAACTCTTTTCTTAAATTTTCATGTTTATTAGTCGACTAATAGACTTACCAGTCGACTAATCCTTTCGCGCAATATTTTTTAAAAAGTCATTTTTGTCAAATTAGTCGACCGAAGGTTTTATCAGTCGACTGGACAAAATGTCTATTTTTAGGAAAATTAGCAGCAGTCGACTAATGGTTTTATTAGTCGATTGGACAGAACATGTGTTTTCTAAAAATTTAGCTGCAGTCGACTAATGCTTTTATCAGTCGACCGGACAGAATGTATGTTTTTAGAAGATTTTAGCAGCAGTCGACTAAAAGATTTTTCAGTCTACTGATGATATTATCAGTCGACTCATTTTATCTCTAGTCGACTAAGTTTCAAAAGTTCAGATTTTCAAACAGCTCGATTAACAGATCAGTCGACCAACGATAACTGTCAGTCTACTAATAACTAACTATTAGTCGACTAACTATTGTTCCAGTCGACTAATTTTGTCATTTTTCCTAAAACTTCAAAAAAGGCATGTCTTTTCATTTTTCAAACGTTTTGATTGTTCAAAATGGATTGTTTTGACACCCTTTCATACCCTCATCGTATGAAAACTTTCAATTATAAATATGAGTGCATTCTACACTCAAAAATATCAAATCCAATTGAATTACTTTTTGCTTTTCACTCATATTCATTCAAGAATTTATTTTCTCACTCACTTGATATTTTCACTTCAGTTTTTCACTTAAATTCTTTTGAGAGATAGTGAATTCGTGAGTAGAGTATTTCAACAACCTCAAAAGCCAATTACATCTCATTTGCATTCAAAAGAAAGGCTCATAGGTTGTATTGTAAGTTGTTACTTGTTTCAATTTTCTGTAAAAGGAAGGACTCCTTGGTTTAAAGGAGTTGCTTGTTTTAGTAGGTGTGTTACTGAAAGTGGGACCAGATTTGGTCTGTATGATCTTGTAGTTACACAAGGTTGATAGTGGAAATCTCAAGCGGGTTTTGCTTGGGGACTGGATGTAGGTCGGGAAAGACCGAACCAGGATAAATTTTGTGTTCTTTGTGTGTTTGTTTTTCAATTTGCAAAATTCGTTAATATTCCGCAGACAATTTTTAAAAGCACTATTCACCCCCCCTCTAGTGCTCATTGCCTCGATCCTACTGCACTTTCATAAATCACTATTTATATATATATATATATATATATATTTAAATATATTTTTGATGGAGTTTATAAATTATTGGAGTGTATTTGTGTGTTATGTAGTTCTTGGTAATGTAGGTAAAGTATAATGAGTAGCTGGAGCAAATTGCCGATCGAGTTGCATCCTCGAGGGTCCACTCTTACCTTGCGATCTTGGTATTCATGATATTTTCATTTTAAGTATTTGATAATGTAGAGACTGAACTGATGTTTTTATACTCTGATTTTAAATGAAATAAAATAAAACTCTTCATATTTCAGTATTATATTGTACGTGGTTTGAAATATGTATATCCTATATATTTTGATTTAATTGTTATCTTTAGTGTAACTTTTCTTAAAGTCTTAACCATTTTTTAAAATCGTTTCCGCATTATAAGATCTGATTTACTTATACTTATCCAAAAAAAAAACTGGCCTCAAAATTATAAAACTTGAACAATAATTAAGGCTAAAATTTTGAGAGCATTACACTAACATAGACGAAATACAACCTCGTTAAGGTCAAACGTGAACCCTTTCCCTACCATGGTGGTTTAAGGAGACTTTGTACTCCGATACACGTGGTGAAGGTAGAGTTACATTTGTAAGGCGTTAGTAGTGCACTACAATCATCCAATTTGAGGGACAAAGTGATGACATATCCAAGAATCAGGTATTTGTCACTTGTTCTTCGGAAGTTAAAATACGAAAAACACAACTTGTGTGAATAAACACCTCTTAAAATATCCGAGAACCCATAGTGTGCAGAGAGTGGTGCCCTCGACAAACATGATGAACTAAATGTGTGATGTTTGCATGTATTTTCGTAATACAAAATAAATTTATTGGAAAGAATGAAAAAATATTAATGCATAAGGTAAGTCATGAAATATGCATAATGGTATGCTTTGAACTACATGTATGCATAATTGTATGCTCAAGTTACATATATGCATAATTGTATGCTTAAGTTACATGTATGCATAATTGTATGTGATATCTATATCTATCTATCTATCTCTCTCTCTCTCTCTATACATATATATATATATATATATATATATATATATATATATATATATATATATATATATATATATAAGTGTATGTATAAATTACATATGAGCAAAATTGTAGGTTTGAATGACATTATGTATAACTGTATGCTTGAACTAACTGATAGCATGATTGTATGTTTGAAAGATATATGTGCATAATGATATGCTTAAGTTACATGTGTGTATAATTGTATATGTAGATTACATGTATGCATAGTTGTATGTTTACATTAAATGTGCACATAAATGTATGCATGATTTATTTGTAAGATATATGTATGATTGTATGCAAATTATAAAATGCATATTTGTATGCTTAGATCATCATAAGATAATGTAAGGTTATCCAAGATAAATCATAACCTATCGTTCTGTTTTACTTACATGGGTTACATATTATGCATTTTAGAGGCATATTAAGCATCCACGAAATTGTGCTTAGACATGATGTGACTTATGCTCCATATTTTATGTTTTTCAGATCTACGTGCATAGGTGGGCGGATGTCGCAACATACGAAGACTTTAGGGTTTTGGAACAGACTGGACTGGTTATGTTATTATCATTTTGATTGTAAACTCTAAAATTTTAATTATGAATCTATTTTGATATGTTGAATTATAAATGGTTTGAATGGTTTGATTCTAAATTTGTCACATGCCCAAATTTTGGAGTAATTTCAAAAATATTTGATAAGGCTTTCATTGTGTTTTAAAGGGCAAAAAAAATCTTCCTAGTTTTTTTGATTTGAAGTTTGGAGCGTGATAGAAACCTACTTCTATTGCTTTGTTAGTGAAAAACTTAAGTTCTAGACCGACTAGTTACCTTGGACAGAATCGTCCTATAATACATCCTTCCATTCCTCTAACCAAATGACCCTCGATAGCATGAACCATAACCAACTTGTTCTTGCTAAGACCTGAATATTTCAGTCACTTTAAAAATCTGTAACTCCTGATTCCCCCAGGTCCTTTGAACCTGAAAATTGGAAAGCGCCTACCTTAAGGTGTCACAAACCAACTGACAAATGTTCAATTTTTTTTTGCTGCACCATTAGGGATAACCAAAATTTCCCCCAAACCCTCTTTGAACCCAATTATCCTGTCTACTTCAGCTAACTAACTTTAGTCTTAACCCTTCTCTCATGTCTAAACTCTCGACCCACACTCACATCGCAAGCTTGAGGCGTGTAACAATTTTACAGTGCCTCATCCTACTCGCATACGAAATTCCTGCTATGAGATGTGAGTTAGACGTTAATTAGGAATTAGACCCACTCTTCAAAAAATTGGATCCAGTGTTTAGGTCAAGCTGGACCCGACCCATGCATGCTCTCAGCGTTTGTAGGGAATCAGCAATCCTTATCGACCAATCTTGGATCAAATTTGCTTCTTGAGTACTGAAGACCAATTCAGTGAGGACTAGATCCACAAGTAATTATAATTTTTCGGCTAGAGATGAGTCGTACATGTGGCCAAATTTTTCGGATCCAAGTCCATTAGTTATCCGTCGGATCCGTCACTAGGACCTTCATGTACACCCATTGATCGCTAGATGGGCGGTCAGTAGTTCACTACCACGCTGCTGTATACAAGAGCAACAACGCTGACCACCACGTTCGAGAGAGGAGAGAGACGGAGACTTACTTTGTTAAGGGCACATCTCCTCCCCTCCACAACCTTGAGAAGGCAGAGCGGACGGCTTGAGCAGAGGGCTGCAAGCAAACGGTTGAGGAGGCTACCGGTGCACAAGCTTCCATCTTAGCTTCAATACCCCAAATAGGTCGCCCTTCTAAATCCTAACAACCATCTTCTTTTCCTTCTTCCTCCTTCCCTTTTTATGCTCGTTGTTTCACTCCTCTTGCTTTTTGTTGTTTTACTTACTATTTTTATTTTCAGACGTAAGCTTCTTTCAATCTCTCAGTCTCATCGTTTATAAGATTTTGTGTTCTTAGTTTTTGTTTTTCTTCTAACAAATCTATGGAGGTTGCGTTTCTCCCCGAATTTCGTCTTTTTTTTCATTGTTTAAATACCGAGATTTATTGATTGTTTTCTTGAATATCAGGTTTTTTCGGATTTTATGGTACGATGAATTGATGGGTATTGGATCAGTTATGCATTATGAGTCCCTGTTAGGAGTTTGAAGGCAAAACCGTCGACAATGTACGCTAGGAGATTGAAGTGCCAATGTGGGGCTGGCAATTCGTTTCTTCGTCGCATCGATGATTCTTTTAGGTTTCATGAATGTGGGTTTAGAAAGTTGGGTCGATCCCAAAATCGCGACTTTTCTCATTCTCGATCTATTTCCGGTTTTGGGGACTTGAGGGATTTGGTTAGGCTTCGTGGTTACGAGTTTGGAAAATTCTATCAACGAAAATACCGTGAAATTTTGCGGTTCGGACTCCGTGGAACTGTTTGTTTGAGAGATTTTGATGGCGGGTTTTCTCGGACACGGTCGTTGCAATCAGTTAACGGTAGTAGGTGTGTCGGGGTTAGGCCGTACAGCTCGGAAGGTGATGGAAGGAACGCCAGTGAAGGCAAGCAGGTTCCTGTGAAGAAGGTGGACGACCAGGTGGATGAGAGTAGCTCGGTAGGGAAATCGTGTGCCGAGAAGAATAAGGCGGGTGCGATCCATTGGGATGAGCACGCCCGCCTGTCTGAGCAGGATCAGCAGGAGTGGCTTAAGAATGAGAGGCTGTCATTCGAGAGCAAGAAGAGAGAGTCGCTGTTTCTGTCAAGGCGTGAGAGGTTTAAGAACGAATTCTTGCGGAGATTGACCCCTTGGGAGAAGATCTCAGTTTCATGGGATAACTTCCCGTATTATATTCAGTACGAATTGGTTCCTCTGTACCCTTCCTCTTCTTTTTTTTTTCCCTTCTTATTGAAACATAAATAGAATCTCATCTATGGTGGTCTAATCACTAATGGTTTTTTTATGTTTGTTCACACAGCGAACCTACAAAAAACATTTTGATTGAATGCGCTTCAACTCATTTGAAACATCAGAAATTTGCTGCCCATTATGGATCTCGGTTGAGCTCCTCAAGTGGTAGAATATTGCTTGAAAGTGCACCAGGTATATGAAACTGTTGATCTTCATCTCTCCCCCTTTTTTTGTGTAGTTGGTCACATTTGCTGACTGCAAGCAACTATATAATTATTCTTTGCAGGAACTGAGCTCTACCGTGAGCGCATAGTGCGGGCACTTGCTCACGGTTTACAGGTCCCATTGCTAGTTCTGGATAGCAGCCTCCTTTCTCCCAAAGTAAGTCAGATAGCAGCCTTTTGGTTCTCTGAAAATATATGTTGATGTTTTCATCTAATATATATGCTTTCTACTTGCTTTCCTCTCAGTTGCCTAATTGTTTGTGATGAAGATTCTCATGCCACCAAGTTTACATTCCTCGGTTTATCAGTGAAAACTGTATTTTTCTTCTTTCAATTTCTGGCTTCAGTCTGGTTGATGTGGTTGAATTTTAGAGGTGGTATCTTGGATCTTTGAGTATAAAGTCTACCATGAATAATGAGTGGCCCCCTTTCCTTATTGTTCAGGATATTGGCAGAGAATGTGCCTCAGATGTTGATACAGATGATGAAAATGAAGAAACAGGAGAGGAAACTTCAGAATCTGAGGTTGATGATGAGAATGATGTCACTAACGAAGATGAGTGGGCCAGCAGCAGCGAAGTGAAATCAGAGGGCAGTGATGAAGATGAGATTTCCATTCAGGCATCTGCAGAAGTCCTCAAGAAGCTTGTGCCATACGGTATTGAAGAGTTTGAGAAGGTAACTTCCTTGTGTTGTGAATTTTTTCTAAACAGGAATTCTCTGATTTATTTAATAACTGAAGTGTAACCTTCTCCATTAACGTTACTTTCAGAAGAAAGGAACTGCTGATCTGATCAACTTTTTATATGCCATCTGACTTCTTAGATAATTGTTTGATGATTTTGTTGGACTTTTGGAATAACGTCAACAAGGTTGATTCTTATGAAGTTTTTTTTTTGTCTTTTAATTAACTAGCAGCAAACTCAATACAAACATTAGATAGAATATGCAGATAGGTACATCATTGTATAAATGAGTTGTTGGCTTACAAGGTGACATCTAAATTTATACAAGCGACCATGAGCTATGCATTCACAAAAACAACATTTTAATAATTCTTTAAAACCCTTTTCCAATTCAACTGGTTTGTGGTAATGTCAGGTTGGGTCTCTTCCTCTCTTCATTAATAAGTTTAACCCAAAAGCCCCAAAAAAGGATTGATAGAAGAAGAAAAAGAGTACGAAAAGGAAGTGAAAAACTTTTGAAATAGTGTAGTATAGGCTTCTTGCCTCAAGGTTTTGAGGTTTAGGGCCCTCCAACTTTAAAAACAAAGATCCTTACGACGAAACACTTTGTAGGAGAGGATGACTGTAATTTTTTCACAAAATCCATGTAAAGGATTCCGTTTTTAGGTATACTTGCATGAAAAAGGGAGCCTAAAGACAAATGAGGGTAGATTTGTCAAAAAACATCTATGGCTTGGTTGTGGGCAAATCCCCAATTTTCTAAAGTAATTTGATCTAAAACATAGAGGAAATGTGTTTTTTCTTGTTTGTATGTAATAATGGAGTCAAAATAACTCTTTTAAGACAACCTCCCCCCATCCAAAAAAAAAAACAAAGAAAAAGAAAAGCAGTGGCAAGACAAACCACTTCTCCCACAGCCTATAACTTAAATTCCCTTTGTTAGTTGACTCATACGATATGGCATATTCAGTACAGTCTGATAGCTTTAAATTCCTTGCAAGAGTAGATTTGTATAATGCAACATGTATCCTACAATATATAGTTTAATATAGGCCTGTATCATACGATACTATACGATACAAGTATTTAATCTTAATCTGCCAGTCCGCTGATACAAAATAGCATATAGTGTCCTTCCATGGACTGACATACCTTATTGTATGATATGATATGATACAAATTTTGCAACATTGATTGTCACAGGCATAGATGATATTATGAAAGAGTCATAATGTTTTTTATATTTCATTTCAATAATGATTTCTCAAAGGAAAAATGTTGTGATATGACCAGAATGTTGTAAACTTTGGAACATTAAAATGTATCTTGATATTCATGAAACTTTTTATTTGTATTGTGTTATACAATTTAAACCAATGTTCTAAGACCCAGTTACTCGAGATTTGACTCGACAAGCATGTTTTGTGACTCAGTCGGGTCTTGGTGACCTGGAGCGAATTCAAAAAAATTGCCTTAGTTCGGATTGTTCTTTGCAACTTGGGAACATGAAGTTGGAATCACTAGTGATTGCAGATCAACATGCCGGAGAAGCAGGAGGCATGAGCAACAAGCAAATGGAGATTATGATCCAATTTCAGAAGAGCACTAAGTTGCATGCAGATCTTCCCTTGTTCAGGCCCTGCCTTTGCATGACTAGGCTGGGTGGTCGAGGCTGGGGATTTCTTTTGGCTCTTGGAGTCAAGTTTGAAAGTTTCCACTTGATTGGCCTAATCCTAGGATGACGATTAGGCTCAATACTGTGCACCATTATATGAGTGTCCATACATATGTATTATGTAAATGTAACATTGTACATAAATATGCATATATATAAAATGATTTGACTAAATCATAGTGTGTGCATGTGTGTGTATAAACTTTATAATATATGTGTACATAATTTTTTTTATGTAAATGTTTTATTATATCACTTTTCAACAAGCACTCTATATAACACACATACATCGATACATGACCTTGGCTGAGTCTAAGTTGACTCAGTTGAGTCATGGCCTAGTCATATGAAAACTTGGCAAACTTGGAAGAGTCCACTTATGACTTGGCCAAGTCTCGTGCAAATACGGGTCATTCACATGGTTTACATAGTGAATGGTCAAGTTGATTGAGTCACATAGCCAACTCGACGATTTTTCCTACTATGATTTAAAGTTTAAACCATAGTCACAGATATAAGCAATATTTTGAAAATATAGTGATAATATCAATGTAAATTCATAAAATGATATAAAAGGCAACATATCATGATATTTTGAAAATATTAAAAATTTATATATATCACGATAATCTTTGTTGCGTTTTATGTTTTTTTGCTTCTTTTCTATATCTTAACTACATTTTTCTTCTTTCTTTTATATTTTTGGGAAATTTTCAAAACACGCTTAATGTTTTGGCAATGATGAAAAACACACCTATGCTTTGAATATTGTTAAACATGCTCCTAACAATTTTTATGGTTAATTTAAAAGTTTCATGGTTTCTTGCCATCAAGATTGCCGTTAAATGGTACATGTTAATTACCATTTTACCCTTAAACAACAAATCTCTCCCATGCATGTGGTTTCATTTATCGGAGCAACATAACAATGGCATTAGTGGTGGCAATCCAACTAGCATCTTCACACTTTCAATTTTTTTTTGAAGGGATCTTCACCCTTTGCCTTGGGAGCTAGTGGAACAATGTAGCTTGCTTGATTCAAATATCATATTTTCATCTATTTCTGCGCTATGGTAAACAATTCAACCATCATTATCACCATCACCCCTTGATATTCAAGCAAGCTTGGGCTCTTGAAGAAGGGAGGTCAAGAATTTCTATCTTTAGGGAGAATCCTATTCGTAAAAGACGTTTGAAGATGCATAATGGTAGGTCTCTAAGTGAAGATGATTTTGACTTCTACCGCATTGAGAGAGAGAGAGAGGTTGGTTAGGCGGGAAAGAATGAGTGGTGAGCAAAAGAGAATGGGTAGTGGAGGAAAGAAAGTGTCTTGAGGGTAATTCAGTAAATTAAACCCATTTACTCGACTTGGTTTTTATCATAACACAAGTTAAATTGATAGAAATTTGTGTTTAATTAACTGATCCTAACTTTAGGTGCATTTTTGGCAATATCTAAAACTTAGGCGTGTTTTTGATTTTTGCCAAAACTTTTGGTTTGTTTTTAAAAAAATTCCTTTATTTTTTACTTGTACCTTTTGTTTTATGTGTATTTTATTATTTAAACATGTCATTTTTTTACTTATGATATTTCTATATTTTAAAAAATTTTTAAGCTCTGAGTTTTTCCCAAAATTTATCAACTAAACCTATATTATCGTGAGAAATTGCCTTGCTGAGATTTAGCAGAGACCGATATTTGTGACTATGATTTAAACATGATCTTTTGCCAATTCGATTTTTTTCTACATCAATAACTTTTCACCGTTTTTGTAGATGCAGAAAAACCTTAAGAAACTCCACTTTTAAAATAAAATTTAGTTTTATTTATTTTTAAACCATGAGATAAGATTTGCTTGAATGGTGAGAGATATTGTTGAGACTGATATTCGAAGCACAGTGGGACATACAAGTTCAACTGCCTATTTGCAACATAAAAAAACAATCTGTCCAGTCAGTGGTGTGATGTTTCTGTAAATTTGTCTATGAAGAGACAATACGCATATAAGCATAAATACTTTATAAAAGAAGTGTACGAAAACACTCTCACAACACTTGAACAAAATACGCAAAAAGCGTAAAAGTAGCAAACATGCAATAATGCATGTATTTGATAAAAAGAACAAATGCTTGAGACTCTCAAGCTTGAGGATTACAAAGGGGGAACACCCCTATTTATACAAGTGCCAAAAGGTGCAAAGGGGGGGCTCCCAAAGGAGTCGTTGGGGAGCCCCCAACGGTCACAGACCGTTGGGGCCCCCCAACGACTCTATTGGGGGACCCCCAATGCACTTTAAATAAAATAAAAAAATAAAAGTTAAAAAAAAATTACAAAAAAACAAATAAGAAAATTACAACATATTCCAAATGGAATATGCGCAAGATAGGGAATTACAAGAATACCCTTTTCGGGTAAGAAAAAAATAAAAAAGGTATATAAATATATATATTTATATATATAGAGATATATGTACATATAATATATTATATGTATATGTATCTCTATGTATATAAATCTATATATTTATATTTACAATAATGATTTTAGGAGATACATTTTAACAGTTTCTTAGTCATCCTTATCAGGATTCTGCATTTTTTTTTTTTTTACCATTTTATGTAATAAGTTTGAAAAACAATGGAATCCTTCTATACTAATTATAGTCACCTATATCGTTTAAGGTAATTTTTCGGTGGAGGTTTTTCTTGGCGAGATTTTCAAAAGTTGCTAAATCTCAGGAGTTTAAAAAATTGAAAAAATATAAATAATAACAAAAAAGATAAGAGAATAATAATTTTTGCATTAATTTTCTTCCAAAAATATAAAGAAACAAGTTTTAAAAGGTTTAAAATATAAAACAAAAAAAAAATCTAAACTTTAACATATAAAAAGACAAAATTTTCCCAAAATTACTGTGATATTATCATGATATTATTGCGATAATATCACGATATTTTGACTTATGGTGATACTGTGAAAATATCGCGATATATTGCCGATAATAACAGCTGACATTAAATCGCTGATATTATCACGATATTTTCAAAATATCGGTGATATAGGTGACACTGATACTAATAGTAGTATTTCATCTTCCACCTTGTTACCACACCAAAAGAAGTTAGTCATATTTTCACTAATTCTTGGAACTCTTTATTAATTCCACTGCATGTTATGCTTTTAATATAGCTATGGAGTTTTACATTATCCAAGAAATAGTTTGAAATTTAATGAGCTTTTGTGATAATATCATTGCTGAATATCCTTTTTTTTTGCTATTTCTGGTAAAGCATCACTAGGGATGTAAAAGGGTTGGAATCGGTTTGGACCTAGGCATTACTGAATCAAACTTAATTGGACCTTGCCTAATCTGATTCAGAACCAAATGATAAAAGGTAATACCAATCCAGATACTGTTAAGTAATCAGATGTGTTTTATATGTACTCAGGTGGGTTTATCCATTGGATTCGGTCCAGATTCGGATGCACAGCTACAAACCCAATCCAAATCTTATTATTGATTTGATGTTACCTGCTTTACCAAATCAGACTAATCGTCTCTGGGTTTGGTCAAATGTTCAACCCAAAGCCGACCCTTTGACATCCCTAAGCACCATAGTATAGTTTGTTGGCCTCCTAAATGTCAGTTTCTGAAAATATATTTGGTGGTTCAATTTTCATTACTTATTACGCAGTTGGTGTTATTGCTCATCATAAAAAATTGTTGCTATTTGAAGAAAGTTATAATGTGGGCTTTAGTTGCTCCCAGTTTGTTCTATTGACTATTGACATTTGTTCTGCTATTCAGTTAACTGGAATGACTGCTGTTTTTTGAATGTTACAGAGGGTTTCAGGAGTTGAAGCTGCAAGCACATCCAATTCAGAAAAATCAGATGTTGAATCAACACAACAATCAAAGAGACCTTTTAAAAAGGGTGCAATTCTTTTGCCTTGAATTTTTGGTTCTTAAAATTTAAAACAGTGAACTGTTTTATGAAGTTTCAGTTATAGACCTTGTTGCAGATGATATAAATAGATTAATTGTTACCTGAATTCCTTGGGAGATGGAATTGTGACTGAAACATCACTGACATAATCATCTTCTCATTGAAAGATCTTGGAAATGCATGATTGTGCCGACTGTTTTTTTTTTTGAGTAAAAGATTGTGCTGACTGTTATGCTCATTTATTTTGTGTGAAATGTTGAAGGATCATGGAAGCAAGATATGCTTTATGTGTGGCTCAAGCATAGGGATGGCAGTAGACCGGGGCGGAGGACAAGGTCTCCACCCCCTCCCTGCACGGGTTTTGATTTTACCCTTCATCCCTGCCTCCATCCTCATTTCATGTCCTCCATCCCTGGTCCAAACAGGGCGAGGCGGGGCGGGTCCCCATTTCTCCCCGGTCCATTGCCATCCCTAAAGCTATGTCACATGGGTGCGGGTGCGGCACTTTCAAAAACCTTGGGTGCGGGGGTGCGGCAAAAAATAAATAACTAAATAAATATATATATATATATAAATATATATATATAAATATATATATATATATATATATATATATATATATATATATATATATATAGAAGGGGGGTCCGGGGGTTCCCCCCGGCGCGGGTTGCTGGTCTAGGGGGGCCGCTCCTGGCGGGGGGTTATAGGGGGGCAGCGCACCCCCCCCCCCCCCCCCCCCCCCAATATTTTTTTTTTAAATTCCGCAGCCCATTTCATAGGGCAAAATTTTAAAAAAAGTCCAAAAATGGACCAAAATGACCCTGGGTGCATTGACCACAGCCAGGGTCGGGTTGACCGCACTGGGTGCCGCACCCACGTCGCGTCGACGCAGGTGCGGCACCTGTCTGGCCGAATCCCTGTGACATAGCCCTAAAGCTATTTTAGTTATTTTACTAACGGGGATCGGGGGCGGGGCAGGTCCGGGGAAAGCGTAAGTCCATCCCCTCCTCCATCTTCGTATGGGTTTTGATTTTAACCTTCATCCCCATTTCATATCCTCCATCCCCGGTCCAAACCGGGCGAGGCAGGGCCCCGTATTCCCCTGGTCCACTGCCATCCCTATTCAAGCAGCGTGACAACTGCTTTTGGGTTTTGCAAATATATTATTTTCATATTATGACAATAAGTAAAAATATTAAATTGTTAAAAACAAAGGCAATCACAATAATATTGTAATGATTTGCAATATATCATTATATACCTGACTATATGTGTGTTTTTGAAAATCTCGTGATATTATCAGGATTTGCATGGCTTCTTAAAGTTCCTTGAACTTGATTGAAGTATGATAGTTACAAGATTTTTTTTTCTTTCATTTCATTTCCTTTTTCTTGAATCTTTTACATCCTTTCCAGTTAATGACTGTTAAAGGCTTTTTAGGCTCAGGAGCTTTTGTCAAATGGTTCCTCTTCTTCCTTTCTAATATACACCCTTTTGCCATTTTCTTTTCAGGAGACCGTGTTAAGTATGTCGGGGCATCCGTGCACGTTGATGTTGACAACAGGTACTTTTTTATTCTAAAATAGTTATATGGGTTCTATGTTGGCCATATCTATGCATGAAAAACTCGGTCATTACCTTTTTGCTGTATTCCTCCTTTCAATATGCAAACTGCAAAATCATGATGCTAGGTTGAATCAATCAAGGCCACCTAAACATTAACTGCTCCACTAAGGTGACATAACGTTTTAGTCTCAAACATCACTACTTATGGTTGAAATTTACTGAAAAGAATGAATCTTTGCTGTCCTTGCAACGGTATACCTATCAGATAAATAACTTGTTTTCCTGCACGGAATCGAGACAAAACAAACAAATGAGTACATATACTCTGCATTTAGACATCTAATACACAATCAAAGATTATTGGTCTTCTTGGTTTGACAAACCTTAGTAATATTGATATTGTAATGCTGTTGACAGGCTTATATGGGTTGACTCTGTTTTTTTCTTCTTCCAGGTCCTTATATTCTTGTTAGAATATGTGCTAAGCTAGTGATATATTTGGATGAATTGCTGCCCTCAATTTCTTCTCATTAGAGTAGATCCAGGCATGATTCCCATCTTTCATGCCAACGTCAATTTGTTTCACCCCTTGAACTGCATGCGACTAATGTTCTATTCTTCATTTTAAAGAAGGAAAGAATCATGATAATTGTGATTTTGAAAATCTGGTTTTCATAGAGAGATGCCTATGATTCTTAATGGAGTAGTTTCTTTCTCAGAAATATGAGTCAGTAGATGAACCATTATGGAAAAAATGAATGATGTGAACTGGTGTTGTTGTAAAATGTTCACAAACATAATTTGTAGAACAATAGAGCCAGGCTCAACTAAAAGTGTGAATGCTACTGTTGCATGAAATTACACTTGATCTGTGGCATTGCTAATTGATCCCCAAAATGTCAATACTTCATGTTCTTGAACTATTGGGAACCAAACAACTTGAGCAGCGTATGAGATGGGGCTCAAATTTGTGGGTAACAAATCATAGCTTATCTAATCTCTGTCAGGTTGGATGCAGCCTGAATTCTAAGCGTTGTCCTTACTGTTGTGGTGATATATACATCATATCTAGCCTATATTTGCTGTGTTTCTTGTCTTTGTGTAACTTTTTGAATTGTAGTGGGCGTTAGTGTGATATGGAGAAGAAAGAAACCATCCCAATTGATTTCGGTGAAGTTGGATGGAATTAATTATTTCTATTAAGCTGAGTTGTGGGGACAGTAATCAAGGGGTTTGGATGTGAAGGATTTCTAGATGGTACCAAAAGAAGCTAAAGAAGGGTGATGCAAACTATGATATGAATCTTGAAGAATGTGAGAGAGATAATGCAAAGGTTAAATCATGGCTCTTGTGTTTATGGAACAAAGCATAATTGGTTGCATACTGAAGTTTGAAGAAGCTAAGGATGTTTGAGGCTATTTGAAGCAAGTCTTTGAACAACTAAATTGGGGCTAATGACCTCATCTTAGTGAGCATTTCAGGGCCTTGACACAAACAGTTGGATGAACTGATGCACTCAGGGGGGTGATTCTGAAGGATTCTATAATAATATGAGCCTCATTCCTTCTATTTAAAAAGGTTTGGTCACATGAAGAAGTCATGCCTTGTGTTTGAGAAACAAAAGTACGGGGCTTTCATAGATTCTTTTGTTGAAGAGATTCGAAAGCCTAAGGATATTTTGTCACTTGTGATCAATGTGCATTGTATTCCTTATGTAGGAAGCTCTTTAGACCCTATGCCAACTGCTGAGTCTAATACTTTTGAGCAGATTCAACACCTTCTTGCTCAAATTGATGTTTCAGCTTCTTCCTCTCCTTCATCTATCTCTTTTGATACAACTTTTATTGTACTTCAAATATTTTCTTAGGATGGTTAATAAACTCAGTTGCATCATGTCATATGATTGCACCAGAGTCTATTCTAACTAGGGCTGGTAAATGAGCCGGACGAACCGAATAGGGCATGTTCGGGCTCGACTTGTTTACCAGTGGATTGAGCTCGTGGCTCGGCTCGTGTTTGTGTTTATCCGAGCCCGAGCTCGGGTCATCCCTGAATGAGATGAGCCAAACACGAGCTGGCTCGTGTAAAAATATTCTGTGTTATTTATACGTGGAATATATATAGATATATTTACTTATATTTATGTATCACACTTCAAATATATAATTTTTTTTATATATTATACTTTCATATATATATATTTCATCCATTCAACTCTTTTTATACATATTTTATGCATTCTTCTTTTTACATATTATATTTTAAATAAAATATATATGATTTATCTGTACGAGCTCTCCCAAGCTGGCTCACCAACTACACAAACTGATCAGGAACGAGTTCGTGACGAGCCAAACCAACCTGCTTGGTTTGTTTACCAGCCCTAATTCTAACCAACTGTCATCCTTGTAGTGACTTTTTCCACTGTAGATGGGTTCTTCCTGCAAGTTTCAAAGGTTGGATCTGTCACTCCCACATATTTTCTTGGGAACAACTTGAATATCTCTCCAGTTGTTCATGTCCCTTCTTTAGCTATGAACCATATTCTGTTGGCTAAATTACTATACATAATTGTAATTGAATCTTTTCTCCTGTGGATTGTGTTGTATAGGATCATCTTTTAGGAAGGAGGATAGGTTTGGTCATGAAGAGGAGACTTGTATTACTTGGACTCATTAGATCTGAGTACTTTAGAAGAAGTTTGTAGGTGGTTTAAGAGCAACTGTTTTGGATGAGTCTATGTTATGGAATCAACGACTTGATCGTATTTCTACTTTCAGACCATAGTAGCTTGTGTCTTTTGATAGTTTAGGGGAGTTTAAAGTTTCTGTATTACACCATGTGAAAGAGTGTAAGAGTTGCAGACTAGCAGAGAGTCATGCCTTACCTCTTGGAGAGGGATAGAGTCTGATAGATCATAGATCCTTTGATCTTGCTCGCTAGTTTTGTCTAAAGGGGGTTAACTTTTATTGATGATTATACAAGATTCACTTACAACTACTTTATGAAGGACAAAAGTGAGCTGTTTGAGATTGTTAAGGAGTTTTGTACTATGATTGAGACTTAATTTTTTGCGAAGGTGAGAACTCTTCACTTAGATTCAGGGGGAGAATATATTACTTGTATTTTACAGTTTCTTGCAAGAAAAAAAATTGTTCATAAAAAATTATGTCCACATTCACCTGAGTAGATTGAAGATGTAGAGAGGAAGAATAGACATATTTTGAAAACTGCCAAAACTCTCTTATTTTCTAGTGGTGTTTCTGAGATCTTCTAGGTTGATGTGTGTATGGAATTTATCAAATTAATCTTATGCCATCTATAGTTCTTAAAGGTATCTCTCGCTATCAAAAGTTGTATGGTGTCCTGCCCTATTATACAACAACAACAACTACGCCTTCATCCCAAAACAATTGGGGTCGGCGAGATGAACCAAAAAAGAAAATCATTCTGGGTCCTCCACATGAATCCTTCTCCTCCAATCATTTCTATCCAATGCCATGTCCTCGGTGAGGTTCAAAGCATTCATATCCTTTCCTATCATCTCCATCCAAGTCTTCTTAGGCCTACCCCGACCTCTTTTAACTAATATATTTTGCCATTTCTCCATCCTTCTAACTGGAGCATCATTAGGCCTTCGCCGAATATGCCCAAACCACCGTAAACGATCTTCTTTCATCTTATTTTCAATGGATGCAACGCCTACCTTCTTACGTATCTCCTCGTTTCGAATCTTATCTTTTATTGTATTTCCACACATCCATCAAAAGTTGTATGGTGTCCTGCCCTATTATAAATTGTTGAAAATATTTTGTTGCACTTGTTTTGTTATGTGAGCGCTCTAGAGATAAACTTTAACCTCGGTCTGTGAATTGTTGTTTGTTGGGTTTTCTTGATGGGCAGAAGGGTTGTAAATGTTATGATCCGGTTGGAAAAAAGATTTGGATCTCTAGACATGTAGTCTTTTATGAGCATATACCATAAACAAATTTTAAAAGGTTGGTTTTTCATTTTTGGTTCCATATCCAATAGAGGAAAGTGTTGATAGGAAAATTAATATTCAGCTTGTTTCGAACCCTTGTTAATAGGTTTGGCCAAACCTATGATAGGAGACAGGAGGGTTCTTTAGCATACCATTCATAGATCAGATTGAGTAGGAAGAGGTAAAAACTCAAGAGGCCAATTCTGATTCCCTTCCAGTTGATTTTGGGCATGTAGTTCAAGATCCTAAACCTTCGTCTGCTCCTCAGGTACGTCATAGTTCTCGAATTTCAGTTCCTCCTATTTGTTTTGTTTTTTATGATTTTTTTTTCTCCCAAGCGTCATGCATTTTTGACTTTAATTCATTCCTATGGTGAGGACAGTTCTTATGTAGGAAAAGCTTCTAAAGACGACTGACAACAAGCAATAGCTAAAGAGTTAAATGCACTGTAGAGAATGCATGCGTGTTGTGAATCTTTCACCTAAAACAAATGTAGTTGAGTGTCAATGGGTCTGCAAGATAAATACTAAGGCAGATGGGTTGATTGAAAGATACAAGGCAAAACTGGTAGCAAATGGCTATGGTTAGCAGTTTGAGATTGGCTTTGCTGAGACATTTACTCCTATTGCGCATATAGGGATATAACCGGGTCGGATTCTGGTTGGGTTTTATCAGGTTACAACTGAGGTTATTTAGATAAGGTGGCTATTAGGGGAGCTAAGAGTGCTTATGTGTGGAAGAACCTTGTATTTTGACAGCATGAGTGCTATCCATATTGCAAAGAATCTAAAATTTCATAAAAGGACAAAACATATTAAGATAGATTGTCGCATTACTAGGAGAGCATATGAAGATGAGATCATTTATCTGGAGCACATAAGCTCTAAAGATCAAATTGCAAATGTGTTCACTAAGAGTCTTGCTCTTTTGGAGTTATTTCTTTTCAAACTTGGGATGATTCTTCTTGTATCATCACAAGTTTGAGGGGAAGTGTTGAGGAATGTAATGTACTGTATTATATCTGTGTGTTCTACCTGTCTATGTATATTTTATTATTTACAGGGGTATTCTTGTACTTTTTAGCTTTTTGCTGTAAAGTCAAAGTTAGGTGTCTATTTTAGTCCTTTTTCAGATTGTTTGTTGGTACGGAGGGTCATCCACTTATATTGTTGTAACCTCTTCTTTTCATCTTCTTCTTTGCGCCCTCTCTTGTTCTTGCTTTGATATGAACCTCCACTAATACTGTTAGTACACATCCAGTATAGATTCAGGCCTGATGTTGAGCTGGATTCATGAGTCCTACCTTGGGTTATGATATTAATTGTTTTGGATATTTAGCTGGAGTCCCATTTGAATTTGGATTTTGGTTTTGGGTTCAATGTTGGGGATTTGGTATAGATAAAAATCCATTATGTTAATTAGGATTAAATAGTTTCATAATGGGTTTAGGTTTGGATGAGTCATGGCCATTATGGAGACAAGGGTTCAGAGTTTTTAATTTGGGTTTAGGTCTATAATTACTTCGTAATGATGTATTAGATCCATGCATGAGATTTCTATTGTGATTGGGAATTTCTAGAGTTTAGGAGTCCTTCTCCTTGAAGCAAAGGTGGGTGCATGTGACATATGGGGGTGCATATTCCCTTCTCTTCTCTCTGTCTCTCTCCTTCCACCATCTTCCTCTTCCCCCCTCTTTCACATCTTCTCCCCTCTACTTTAGCAACTCATACACACACTCTTCTTCCCAAATTATCTCTCTTTTTCTTTCTCTCTCTCTCCAGCTTGCTAGCCACCAAGATGCCCTTAGCTTACGTAGCACCTAGCTAGTTGGCTAGAGTCGTAGGCATGCTATGGCACCTAAGGCTTGGCAAAACCGACTTTTGAGGTGTTGTAGTCTTGTAGACGACTTTAAAGCTGGTCGGATATATTTAGTATGTAAACCACTCTCGGTTGGGTTTGGCATGAACAATTAAAATTGACTAAAAACACCCGATGCAGCTTGTGATCAGTTGGTTCCCCTTGTGGTATGATGATCTCAATATTGGTTAGATTGTAACAAATACCAAGCCAAGAAAGTCTGACCAAAGCCAGTTTATATTGGCCCAAATGAAAAACCTCACACTGTAGGACAAGATGAATCAAGATAACCAACGTAGATTTGTCCTTAAAATTCACCTGTCATATTGAAGCCAGATCTCCATAAAGTTTGGAGCAGCTACCATCTCCAAGCTGCATACCATTTCTTTCTTTTTCTTTAATGCCGTCATCTAGGATCAACAATCTCAAATCAGCTCATAACTTATATTCTGCTAAAACAAAACTAAAAGTTGCTGAAACAAGACATAACCACTGAAGCTGTCACACGGACTCTTCTAACAGGGTACCTCACCCGTGTCGCACCCGCACCCAGGCGGGTGCGACGCTTGGACACAGCTTCCTTTGTGTTAGGTGAAGTCAACCACACTGAAGTCCATTTCTATCTAAAAGTAGATACAGTTAACCCTAATCAAGTCCATTTTTATCTATATTATATATATAAATACATACACAAATACACAGTATTAACTTAAAACTGTTAATATATATATATATATATATATATATATATATATATATCCTCCCCACACCCAAGTTTTTTTAAAGTGCCGCATCGCCGTATCCGCACCCGCACCCGCACCCACACCCACACCCACACCTATGTGACATAGCACTGAAGAGATGCTGCATAGCCTCCTCATCCTTGTAACTAAAGGCACCATCGATTTGCAAGGTGGAACACCACCCGCTTCATGTTGTCTAACGTAAAGGCTCCATCCATTTAAACTTGCCACCAAAAAGCTGTGGCACTTGGAGATGGACCTGGTCTCCAAATCATGTTAGACAAAAAGCAAACCATCCCACAAGGCAAAGGAGAAAGATAACATGATTTTTATGGTGAAGAATTCATAAACAGTCAATGACTTTTTTCAAACATCCTCACCGGCCAAGGGCTTGATTACAGTTCCCCCATGTAATCACTATATAAGTTCCAACAGAAGGAACTTGTCGGCAACTCCTTTACGAGGGCAGACCATTTTCTCCTCTCTTACTTCATGCATGTCTTTTGCATATCACCTCTCATCCTCTCGAATCAAACTAGTTTTCAACCATTGAAGCTTTTTGAAATCTTGCCAATTTGAAGATGGCAAGGTAAGAATCTTTGAGGAATTGACTCTCAGCCAAGGAACATGTTAGAAAGAGATTGTGCCTGACCTGGGTTGCACCTTAGATTTGTCAATAAATGATTCAACATTTCTTGACCTCTTGGGCTGTTTAATTCTCCTTTTTTTATTTAACAAGTTACAAAAGTACTTCTAGGGTTAGTGTCATCACAAAATGCAATTTATCCTTATACCAATGACTGACCTTGTGTAGAAACCCCAATTTTTACTATAGGAGCCTTGGAAGTAGGATTTCTGGATCACTCTCCTTAAGCATGGTGTTCCAAGTCCTGAGTA
The DNA here is from genome assembly GCF_984573655.1 of Nuphar pumila. NCBI lineage: Eukaryota > Viridiplantae > Streptophyta > Magnoliopsida > Nymphaeales > Nymphaeaceae > Nuphar > Nuphar pumila. Next base: position 28,031,513 of record NC_143262.1, on the reverse strand, counting down.
GGACATTTTTAATCTAGGTGTGACTTTGACCACCAAACCAATGCTTTCAAGGTTTTCACCAAAAGGGAGAATTAAACTACAAGATGTTAGCTTTCCAATGCAACAAAGATCACTTGAACCAAACATGGAGATAAAACGACAAAACAGATTGTTGTCAAGAAACCAACTTTTCAATAAAAGTCCTGTTTTGTCGTTAATGTTTCTCATTTGTCGTTAATGGTTCTTGATTTGTCATGAAAGATTTTCGCTTTGTCATTAACAATTTATTGCCTTTTTGACTCATAACCGCACATGGGAAGCTGATTTGCACAAACAACGTTTCAAAACCTGTAGGGGATAAATTGTAACAACTTAGCATCCCTTTACCCCAGAATTAGTCAATCACATGCCTCTATTACATCAATATGGCCAAATTGTTTAAAAAAAAAATTCTAACCTCAATTATTTTTGAGTGAAACGGTGAAAAGATTTCATACAAATAGTTTTTGGCAATCATGGCAGGCCTTGAGATAAATTGAGGCTTCCATATTCTTAAAGCTTTGCGTTTACTCGTAAGCTTAAATATATGTTCTGATCAAGGTTGCCAAACTAGGAAGTGAATGAAAACTAAAATAAAAATGATTATTCTTAATTTCATGCTTTTTTAATGTAAGAATTAGATGTTTGCTATGTCCCACAGACTCTCCTAGGGGGTCGACGCACCCGCGTCGACACGCCCCGACACGGGTGCGGCTTCGGACATGGGGCGGACACGGTCAACGAAGAGTTGGACTCGGACAACACACCGGAGCTGAGTCCGTCCACGTTTTGGACTCGGTCAACATTGACCGAGTCAATATTTGTCCATTTTCAGGGTGAAAAACTAAAAAAAGCGATTATATATATATATATATAAAGAGACAATGCTGTGTGCACAGTCACACACTGTGCACTTTAAATATATATATATATATATATATATATATATATATATATATATATATATATATATATATACACTATGTCACATGGGTGTGGGTGCGACGCGATTTTAAAAATTTTGGACACGGGAACTCAGCTATATATATATATATTTAAAAAAAGTGCACAGTCTGTGACAATGCACAACACAGTCTCTTTATATATATATATTTAAAAAAATATAAAAAATCATTTTTTTAGTTTTTTCACCCTAAAAATGGATGAATATAGACTCGGTCAATGTTGACCGAGTCCAAAACGAGGACGGACTCTGGCCTCGATTCGTTGACCGAGTCCAGACCGTGTCCTAAGCCGCACCCGTGTCTGCACCTGTGTCAGGGCGTGTCGACTCGGGTACGGTGCCTCCCTAGCCGAGTCCGTGTGACTTAGTATATATATATATATATATATATATATATATATATATATATATATATATATATATATATATATATATATATATATATATATATATATATATATAGCCGAGTCCCCGTGTCCAAAATTTTTGAAATTGCGCCGCACCCGCACCCATGTGACATAGGATGTTTGTCAAAATATAAAAATGATAATTACCAATTTAGAGAAAGCACATGAGAAGTGAGTGTGAAACGTGAGAGGAAGCACATAAAAACATAAAGAAGCACAAGAGTACATATAAGAAGCATGAAAGAATATATGAGAACCATAGGAGTAGCGTGAGAGATTAAAGATTTCCATCAAGTTTCAGAAGCAGGGAATTTCACATTTCCGAAGCAAGTTTCCAGGAAGCATGCTTCCCATAAGATCTTGTTATGTTAGTTTATTAAAAACTAGATTAACAATAATTTGGATCTGTAGTATTTGCGTTGTGGTTAATTTGCAATTTTGCACCTGGTTGTCTTTGGGAGGCCATATCTTGACTTTCCTACATCTTTTTTTTTGTGTGATTTTTGTTTTGCTCAAAGCTCACACATTAAACCTCATCCTTTGTTTTAAGTGCAAGATCTGAAAGCACCTTATAGACCTCTGAGGTGAAATGGAAGAGACAAGTTCTTTTTTCTTTTCTCAGAAAGGTTCAAGGTAGTCTGGATTTCAAGGGCCATAACTCATCATCCCAACATCAGATTTCTGTGAAATGTTGCTTTTAGAAAGTTGGGGTCCTTTGCTTCATTCAGTTGATTTGACCTAGAACCCACAATATTATCTAGATATAAAGTTATGGATTGTCAACAAACTAAGTCTAAAGCATAACTGCAAATTCACTAATATATAGTCAATAGTAGGCGCTTTTGATGTCGAGTGCGTGCTACACCTTGGTTGGTCGAGTTAAGTTTGAAACATAGATGAACCACACCTTAGAGTATCCAATACTAGTACGGGTACGACACTGTTTAGGGGCTTGATATTAGTATCCCTGTTGCATAGCATGCATATGCGTGTTTATCATGAATTATTTCTGTAACCATAAACGCGGTTTGACCCTTGCATGCATCTCATAAATAACATTCTCTACAAAATTATGGAAAATTTTGAGTTTGCTTATATTTTGAACAGATTGGCTGTGAAGTTATTATACATGGCATCTAAAAGCTCTTACACTCATTTACACTGTGTGTGTGTGTCTGTGTGAATTGTGGCCTGTTAATTTTTTACTACCTTAAAAATGAGTTTAGTGAGGTAGTAGGGATGATTAATCCTATTAATATGGTAAACAATTGTGCTGAACACATCTATATGGTTAGGTCTGACATTTTGTGGCAAGATTGATACAAACAAGAGTGTGTACCGGTGGTATGATATCATGGTTGAGAACCACGATAAGGTTCCTCTCATATATATATATATATATGTGTGTGTGTGTGTGTGTGTGTGTGTGTGTGTGTATTTACATCTTTCCTAGTCCTCTGCATTGGGTTCATCTATCCAAGCATTGTTTCACCTTTGTTGGCGTATCTAGAACTAATCTTGAGTGGCTTCAGTCCACTCATCTTGAGCATTCTCACCAATAATGACCCAGCCATCGGCCTATGCATTATGAGGATGCCATTATTATTCAACTTACTTTCTGTCCAGCCATTGTGGCCATTGTCATTGGGCTCCAGCCAATCATCAGTCCATCTGTTCTGCGTACGTTAGGCATTCACCCGACCATCAGTCTAATTGTTTTGGCCATCTTGGCGATTTGTCAGTCCAACATTTTTAACATCTGGGGTATCCTATGCCTTACGGGTTTTATCATCATTACCCAAATTTCTTTGACATTTGCCTTTTGGTTTTCTGGCCTCGACAGATTTTTACCCTGTGGAGCGCGAAGATGAGGGTGAACACCCCATGCTGTTTGAGTCCTAATCTGTTTCCTCTACTCAGTGCTGCTCCATTATGGAGCCCTCAATTGTTTCCAGGTCTTATCTTCATTTTCATGATGTACCACCATGAAACAAGCATTCTCACATATTCCCTTCTTCTTTTTTCACTGGATTCCTTTCCTTCATACTGGATATTAATTTTCCCTTTAAGATCCAATGTATTAAATACTTTTTCCTCCTTGCTCTCCATGGGAGAGATGCTCCCCAGGTTCTTAGATCTAAATCTCACTAGTTTCCCAGGTTCTTAGATCTAAATCTCACTAGTTTTTTTGGATCCATTAGGCACCCCAGATTAGGATTGGTTGGTGGACTCTTCAGCATTCCTTGGATCTGGTTAAAAAGTTTGAGCCTAGTTTCTTATGAGTGGGGTTTTCCAGCTCATCGACTTGAAAGCTCTTCTTGCATGCCACAAATACACACAAAATTTCACCTTGGAGACGATCCAGATTTCTAAAAAAACAAGGTTTTCCTAGATCAATTCAAGTAGCTCCATACTCCTTGTGAGGTTTCTTCCATGTTCTATTGTGCTAAGGTTCCCTTCCAAGTCAACTACCCATATATCCAAGATAATACTCCTGGTACTTATGAGTGGATCCAGCGCCACAATAGCATTGTCAGTACACCCACGGTAATGCATCTGAATATCAAAAAGTTGGAAATGGAATTGGTTTTTGAAAATTCTCACAAGAAAAAAGTAGGCTTCGAACACAATCCTAAAGAATAAGAGATTTAAAACAAAGGGGAACACTCACTATGCAATCAAGGTTTTCACACGAAATGAGGCCTATGCTTATTGAGGTTAATATTTTTTCTAAGCTCTTGTTCACTTGCAATTCTCAAACATGTGTTCCCAAGCTCCAAAAATGCCCTAAACTAAAATCTTAAGCTGCGCAAGAAAACAATGCAAAATATAATATAATGTGCATTTTTGAATGAGCACTCATGCGTGTGCATGTGTGTATGCGTATATACCTACATGCCTATCTTTTTAAATTTTTTTGTCATACCCTTTATACTTGTGTAGTACCCCATGCCCACACCCTTACCTGTGCGACATAAGATGCAGGACATGCATGTCAAGGTTGTTGCCTGTACATGGACAAGGAACAAACATATGGAGTTAGGATGTGGAAGTCTATGAATGTTCAAGAAGATCCTTAGGAGTGGTCCATATAGATGCTAAGAGGGATTCTAGTTATGTTATTCTATGTAGGCCTTTGGCATCACATGGAATAGCTCTTAAATGCTTATCCTTGACTTTTGATGAGATAATCTACATTTGTGTTATGCATTTTCTAGTGGCATAATAGGATCAATATGTTGCTAACTGAAGGCTGGTATATGAAAAGATATCTAAGCTTCAGTTTCTTCCTTGTGCGAACTCTGCCATGCTGTCCAGCCATGTTCTCATCTGCTACTGATGTGCCTCTCAACTGCATGGTGCCTGTGTCTGTTTCTTCTACTGAGACCTGGTTTCACAGTCTTACTGATAAGATTTGATTTGGTTCAGTAACAGATGGATCACTGGGGAATGGAATAGTCCCTTGATCTTCTTTCGATTTATTCTGGTGAAAATCTAATCATTTCGGAGATGAAATATACTTTTCGCCTTCTTGAAACTTGCAAAATAATCTTTTTGAGAGGCATATGTAGGCTTCATAATTTTTTAGCATTGTTTCATTGTTAGTAGCATGCTATTCTCTGTTGAAAATCTTGCAAAAAGATTCAGGAGGGGAAGAATGCAATTTTTTTCACCAACATATATGTCAACATAGACTGTGATCAAGTTCTGAAAATTTTCCAATATATCTATTCAAATTTCAAACCTCCTATCTCAACCGGCATTCTGAGCTACTTGTTTATCAATACCTAATGGTTGGTACATATATTGCGTCACAGGATTATTCTGGGGAAAATACCAACATGTCATGGCCCAACTAATGCTTTTACGTTTATCAGTGGAAGGTGGGTTGGTAAGTCTGCCTTAAGTTTTGATACATCTGGATCTCGTTCAAACGAGACTCTTGAGGGTATGCTGTTTGAACGTAATTGAGTTGTATTTTCTTCTAATGTACCCATTTTCTTATATATGCTTTCTTGATAAGTATCAATCCTTGGGTTGTATATTTGTAAGCACGTCAATATATAACAGTCCTAATGTGCATATCCTTGAGATGAATTCCTTCAAACCTGAATGTGGGATAGTATCTAGTTAACATTATTGCAAAGCAGCTGACTTCTTGTTGTATTATATGTGGGAAAAGTTGGCGTACTTGTTTTATTTCATGCATAAAATTTTCGAAATTGAATTAGGCTCTCCATCCACTCAGTATAAAATTAAGCTTCATGAGAAGTATTGATCTGGACATATGGGCGACATTTTTTGAGGAGTTGAAATACATTATTTTTATGTGCTTTCTGTTTTAGGTCTTAGCTTACTTTTGCTGGGATATCTACATCGACTAGAAGCTCTCAGATAAATGTGCATGCACTGGAGATGTATTTCGACTGGGCCTTGTTATTTGTGTCTCTGTTTCCAAATTCATTGTCCTAGAAAGATTGTACATGGTTTACTAAGATTGTGGTGTATGAATGGTGATTTGTTGACTTGTGTCTTCGGTGACTATCCTACACAACCTTTTTATCCAGTAACCAGTACTAGAAGCTTCTGTTTGGCAAGCCAGCATGGATTTGCTCCAGGTCCCCAAGTGTTCGTCAAAGCTACAAAATCTACTTGCCAAGTTGAGCCAATTCAGTGTGTAGGGCTGTCAAACTTGTCAGGTCTTACCTGACTTGCCCCAATCTTATCTTGATTTTAATCAGACATAGACCCACACAAGTAGATCTGGTAGGTTTCTTATCAGATTTATCCTCAAGTGTCTGTGTGTCAGTTGGAGCTGGACCTGCTTTATGTGTTTCTGAACCAGACTTAAATCTGACTTGAAAGTATTCATGGTCTGCTCACATCTAAATTTTTTGAAACGAGAGGCTTCTGGCCCACAGTTTGTCCAATGCTGAGCTGTTCCCACTTAGGCAAGCTTGGGACCTGAACCTGGTAAGATGCCTTTAAGCTAGATCTTTGTCCAGACACAACTAGGTGCTAAGTTCCACTTCCACTCTGTCTCAAGAGTTGGTCAGGTTACTGTCACTAGCAATCTACTTGTTGAAGTTTGTGAAAGTCCACTCGATTCTGAGCCCCTCCTTAAACTTCATCCTTCTTCTTGTAACTCATCCCTCTTAGGAAGATTTATTTTTCCCATGTTAAAGTTTTCAACTGTGTACTGCTTAGGCATTCCAAGGCAGCAAACTTGGCATATGGTTTGTCATACCTTTGTATCTTTATCTTGTACTCGTACATTTATCTAAGAGTGTGCACATTCACACATGCATATAGATTTATTTATCTGCATTCTTAAGTTTATTAATTTTGCCTTTCTCTATGATTTTCATGCTGATACTTTCTGTTTTGCTAGTTAGAAAGATGCTTAGGCTTGATATATGGGGGTGACTGTTTCTTTGTGGTGCCATTTGATATGGACTGTCTACAAACAAGTGTGCGTTGTGTAGAATTTTTTTGAGAACAGTGCATGGTACTGAAATTGATCTAAAAATCATCTGCTCATCAGTTTATGTTGTTACAAATTCGGAGGTTGTTATGTGGGGACTCTTTAATAGCTGTTTTACTTGTCTCCTTATTGACAGTTTCTATTCAACAGCCACGTGAAATAATCATATTATTTCAATTGAATTCTAGTTCTTTCAATGTTTTGCATTTCCTTCTATCAAAAAAACATTTTGCATTTCCGTGGGATACAACATTTTTGTTCTTGTATGCTTAAATTTCCGCATCCTAGTCCATTTTCTGTGCTTGTATGCACCTTTTTAGATATAAAAGAATTGGTGGTGTCGCAGGCCATTATCCAGTGGTCAGCGTGGTGAAGTTTATGAGGTAAATGGAGATCAAGTTGCTGTTATCTTGGACGATAGCAGCAAGAAAACCAAGGAAGAACAAGATGCTGAGAAAGGCAATGTGAAAGCTGCAAAACCATCTGTCTATTGGATTGACAGTATGTTATAACTGTTTCTTCCTCTGTTAATCTAGTTTGTTTTGTTTATTCCTTTGTATCTTTTTTTTCTTCTTTCTTTCAGTCTCATGTTCTCTAGAAAGCTGTTTGTGCACAGAAACAAAGAGGTTGCTCCTGTCTTATCCCAATTGCAGAAGCAGTTGGCAACTTTGAATTTCATTGTATTGTGCCAACACTGTAGTCGTAGCACAAAGAAAGAAAGAAAACTTTCATTTGTTTTCTGGTATAATTGGTTGATATGTAAAGAAACAAATACATGCAACATGGGCAACAGTGAAAATTTTATGGAGTCATTTGTAGATTTTAAAATTTGGTGCATGGTGTTTGTCCATTCCAAATATGCCTGCTATGTTGAACTTGCCTAGGTTACAAACAACCTTTAGTTTCCTACATATACATACATACAAGTTTATTTGCAGTTTGCATGTGGATCCGTACAATGTTGGTACGCCATCCTTGTTCTCTTTCCTGAAAATCAAATTATGTTATTATTACATTGAAAACAGGAATATCAAATTGAAGAGCACAAAAAAGGAAAATAACAAAAATGGGAAACGAAAGTCTGCTTGTTTAGGTTGATAAAATTGTTTAATGAAAGAACACATCAGTTGTAATGATATCACATGTTAATTTTGAAATAATAGAGTTAATTGTGTCATCTGCTAGCAATTGACTTCTATACAGTCTTTTCTCATTGAAAAATTACTGGATATCTATGTCACAGGGATTCGGCTAGCAGGGTGCCGTACCCGCGTCGACGCGACGCGACGCTGGTGCCGCACCGGGTGCGGTCAACGCACCCAGGGTCATTTTCGTCCAATTTTTCGGACTTAAATTTTTTTTTGCCAAGATTTTTTTTTAATATATGTCACAGGGATTCTCCAACTAGGTGCCGCACCCGCACCCGATGCGGTCAACCTGATCCTGGGTGCAGTCAACGCACCCGGGTTTTTTGGAAGTGCCGCATCCCTGCACCCGCACCCACACGCATGTGACATAGCTGGATATGTGTCTTGACCAGTTGAATGAAATTACTGGATATGTGTTGACTGGTTGAATTATATGAATAATTTGTTAGACATGCCACTTTAGCAGGTTACCGTTGACACCATACCAGGGGATGAACCAAGGTTGCTGGACGAGAAAGCAGAAGCGGGAAACGATACACGAAGCGAAAGCGAGCAGCGATGCATTTTAAAATGTATAGGAAGTGGGAAACAAGGAATAAAAAAAAAGCAATATATGAATTGAATGAGAATTGAAATGGAACACAAATAAAAACTAAAATAAAATTGACTATTCTTAAATTTCATGATTTTTTAGTGTAAGAATTAAATTTTTAACAAAATCTATTAATGATGACTGCCAATTTAGAGAAAGCACATGGAAGTGAGTGAGAAGCGTGGGAGGAAACACATAAAAACATGAAAAGTAGATTGAAAGAACATATAAGAACAAATGAAGTGTGTGGAAAGCATAGGAGAAGTGTGGGGGATTCAAGATTCACATAAAGTTTCAGAAGCGACGAGTATTGCGCTTCCGAAGCGAGTATCCGGGAAGCGGGCTTCCTACCTATCTAAGAAGCTTCCGGTAACTCTGGGCTGAACTATAACTACTCTAGTTTAATGGAATATCCAATGCAAAATGTTCAATGGGCAAGGAAAAATGTAATGCTCTAGGGATTGCAACATATAGCTAATTTCATAATTTGAATACCAAGTCTCAAGGTTTTTCTGTGGTCTGTCATTACTAAGAATGTACTGTAAGAGATAAGAAAAGATTCTGTAGAAGTGAATGTGCATGAGATGGAAGAGAACATAGCAAACTTATGGGACGACGGTGGCTCCATCAAGGTACTTCTTGCATAGTGACAGTGAAGCATAATATGCTTTCTGTAAAGCTGTCCACATGCTTCTCATTGTTAGTGCAACTGCACAAAATGGGATTGTAGACATTAGAGAATGACATCTGCATCAGCAGCAGTCAAGGCCATGGTACCATGTTCTGCTTTAGTGATGGAAAGATAAATATATTCTTGTTTCTCTTATGCCATCAACATAAGAGGAATCCTGGACATGTGATGAACCCCTGATTTGGACTACTATTAGTAATCAGCTAAAAAAGATATTATAGAGGAGAACTCATGTATGTTCCGGATGTATGATTGCCAAGGGGATAACACTAACTGAGAGATTTAATGAGAATGTAACTGGAGTATTGTGACACAGGAACAACCATATCTTACAATTCGAAGAACTAGGGCATAACTATTGGAGCATGATTAAATTGGATCAGCTGTCATGCAGTGTCAGATTGAGCTATGCTGATGTTTCTAGGTGCATTAGTGAGCTATTTATCTGTTGTCAGTTCACCTAGAATGGAGTTATACTTTACATTAAGCTGCTGGATACTGTTAATGTCTATTGTTAAGATGTAAGATTGCAAAATAAAATTGGATGTTGCCTATGAAAAGTTTCAGATTTCCCAGATGGTGAATCTCAAACATCGGATGAAGCTACTTTGTAGTCATAGAAATAGCAAAGATATCATCAATTTTGTTGAGCATTTCATCGATAAAACTATATTTTCAATACCATCAGAGGAAGAACAAAATATGATTGATTCATTGCAGTTGGTATACATAACTGTAAAGCGTTGTTAAGCTAAATCTATAAAAAAGGCCTAACTACTATAGTTGAGATCAGAAAGAGACTTTGAGAGGATGAATTTGAAGACGAAAGTGTGATCATGGAAACAGGACTTCATCGTGACTCCACTAGCATAGAAGCAAAGGAAGCAGCTTAGGCCATTGTCGAAGGAGGGAAGATTTTTATGCCATTGTCATATAAGCTGGACAGAAACTTGATGTAGACATGTTCAATGTACATTTGTAGACCACATGAACTTCTTGTTTACATAAAGATTTGTCATTCACTTGCATATTTACTTTGCAATGTTTTTTTCTTTTTCTCTTGTTTCAAATTGATGAATGCTTATTTTGAGATAGGTGAGAGAGCATTTGACTGTATGTGTGGCTTATCAATGTCATCCCACATTACAGCCTTTTGTGTTATCATATAGGTTGTATTTAAAACAGTTTTATGTTGATCTATCTTGCTTGTTTTGACTATGTGGTAAACCTTGGATGCCGGTTAGTATTCTACAGAATATTGATAGCAGTAATTATGCTGCAACTGTCATTCACCTCATTGTTCTTATTTCCTGTTGATCTTCACTAAGTTTATTCTTTACTTTTGATTTTAAATGTTTACATAATTTAAATGTAACAGTTACATGTTACTGTTCTTGATACCTAAAGACTTATTCATTGTTGATTAGTTCCTTTTTGTTGCTTTCAATAAACATGATTTTAATTAACATCTTTTTCGTTATGTCAACACATTATTGCAAGGATCACTGTGTAATGTGGACAGAATGCCATTCAATGATTTTTTTAGCCTCATTCACTTCTTACATTATTTTGCATTTTTACAAATTTTCTATGTTTTCCCTGTTTTATGGTACTTATTTTTGTTTTGAAAGGAAGGATAAAGTGATGTGCAGTCAAAGAACACAAAAGACAAAAAGCAATAAAAAAGAGAATATATCATTTACGCTCCCATTAGAGATCCTAAGTGAGGGGAGCCTGTTGAACCAGATGTCCAAATCAACCATTTCTCCCCAACAAACAGCAAGAGTGATTGTTGGATTATGAGATGAATGAGGATTGTACCCCATTTCTTATCTTGAAGAAGTCCTTTTCATTTCTTCTATTTAGAATGCAATAATAAAGGGAGAACACCGCTTCCAAAGCAGCTTCCATTTTCCCCCTCTTTCAAATCCTTGGTGTAAGTGCTGTCTTGATATGTGCCTTTCTTCTAATAACCAATCTGGCAGCTGAGAGCAGCTTTTTGAAGGAGCAAGACCGACATGAGTGCCAGGAGTGCTCTTTGTGGAGCTGATGTAAAGGCCACTTGCTCTGAGGAAAACCCTCTCTCTTTCAAGTTAACTTGAATAGGGACTTGATCCATAGAAGTCAACCACATAAAGAGAAACGGTTTATTAATAGGACCTGGGCTCCATATCGGCTTCTTAGGGAAAAGAAGTTCAGGGGTCTGAACCAAGAGAAATTGGAGGATCTGAATAGGAAGTTTCCAGAGATTTTGGCACCTGCAAATCAGTTTGTCTGCCTCCCCAGAAGTTGTCTTCCTTTCAAAGTCAGATTTCTTCTCAGAATAATGTGCCAAACACCAGCTCTTATTCAGCTATCTGCAGCAGAAGTATTTTTTTAACTGCCAGGCTAAAAATACAGGGAGATCTCAAGTCAAGAGAATTTTGACCTGCCCATATTTCTTTCCAGAACTGAATCTGCCTACGATAGCCAGCTTGATCTCTGTCCTTTCTTTGATATCATCAAAGGCAGCGTTCCAGCATTTCCATATGCCTGAAGTGGATGTCTATCTCTGACATCCCTGTTTTTAGGAAGGCCTGCTAAACTGTATTTACCTCATAATTATGAATATTTTAAGTTATCTCTTTGTTTTTTAGTGGTTGAAAGCCATTTGTTGGACATGTCCTCTGCTGGTAGTTTTCCGTGTGCAGGAAGACATCCTTTTTTTTTATTGTAGGATTGCCCATCACCTATGTCACAGGGACTCTTCAACTAGGTGCCGCACCCGCGTCGCACCCGCACCCGCACCCACACCCGATGCTGTCAACCTGACCCTGGGTGCAGTTAACACACCCAGGGTCATTTATGTCCAACTTTGGGATCTATCTATCTATCTATCTCTCTCTCTCTCTCTATATATATATATATATATAATTTTTTATATTTTTGCCGCACCCCCGCACCCGCACCTGCACCCATGTGACACAGCCCATCACCTATTCCTTGGTTCATACCATTGATGCTTACTTTTGCAGGCCTTTTATATTTTTTTGAACATAAATGCAATATTCTGCAAATCTTATGTGATATTGTGCTGTACCTTAGTTGATCGAGGTACAAGGTCATTCATGTGTGCATTTATTTTTCCAGTTCAATACATTGAGCATGATCTTGATACTCAGGCAGAAGATTGGTACATTGCCATTGAAGCACTTTGTGAGGTATTCTCCCACTTAATTTAAAATGCAGTATTCTAATAATTTCTTGTACATTAATACAAAATTAAGGATACTCCACTAGTAGAGTTCTAGATCTTTGCTTGCATGTACTGTTTGTTATTGATGATTTTCATTTCTGTTACATGAATGTTGGGTACTTCTTTTTCACTTTTTTTTTCTCATTTGAAGTGACTTTGGATCATGGTGAGTTCACTTCTTTTTTTGGCAGCTGTTGCCATCATTGCAGCCAGTTATTGTGTACTTTCCAGACTCTCACCAGTGGTTGTCAAGGTCAGTACCCAAGTCAAATCGGAAAGATTTTCTACAAAAGGTAGAGGAAACGTTTGATAGCCTTTCAGGATCCATTATTTTGATATGTGGCCAGAATAAAGTGGAGAATGGTCCAAAGGGGAAAGGAAAACTGGTGAGTTTGTTACTTTCCAGTTTGTGTAGATGAGAACAAATTCAGTTGAAATTTAATGCAAAAGTTTAATTGTAAAAATTCATTGTTAAATAGATGCACACTATTCTTTTTTTCCCTGAATTAACCATATTTTTCTCATATCAAACAGACAATGGTATTGCCTCATTTCGGTCGCATTGGAAGGCTGGTAAGCATCTAAGCTTCCTATATATAGAACATTAAGGATGAAATTATGCCAACTCATACATGTGGTGGGCATGATGTCAAATGGAGAAATTTTAGACAGTTCAGACTCTCTGCTGCTTAATTTCTATGACCTTGGGAGTCTGAAGCAGTTCTATTTTCCTTTACGAAAAATCTTTCACATGATATAAATGACATGTCTTCAACATTGTTATTTACGTGACAAATGATGATCATTTATTGTTGTCATTTAACATCAAAATGTGGTACAGAGCATTTGTATTTGTCTATGGGTCTTAGAATACTAACAAATAGTTATAGGTACAACAAATTTTCTGTCGGTGTTAAAGTTGGAATAGTGACAAATCATTGCAGGTTTGCACAACCAATTGTAATTGATACATCAGTGGGCAATATTAGTTTCCTATATTGTTAGGGGTCATTTGTTTCACACCCACTTTCATGTGAAAGTTCCCTTTCACATGAAAGTAGCACTCTTTCCCGCCAGGGTTGAAACAAACACCAGGTGGGAAAGAGTGATTTGGGCCCACCTGTTTTCTCCCGCAACATCGGGTTTCAACTGAAACATGCATTGCACCTCCCCCAATCGGGAACCATTTTCCACACAAGAGGGAGCTTTTGGGCGATTTTGGTTTCTGATGATTGCCGATCCCTTACTATTCTACTTTCAAGCAAGGAAGTCCTTTCATCTTTGCAAAGTCAGCTTCATGTGTTCATTTTCATGCTAAGCTCAAGTATCCACAAAATGTTGATACAAATACACTGGATCGATTCTCAATTTGGCTTTGGCACATAAAGGATGCATCATGCATCAAATCTTCAATACTGCTGCATCTTGTTCACACTCAAGTAAAAATCTACTTTTAACATCAAGATGAAGGCTAAATATGAATTTCTTGGGCATGTTACTTATTACTTTATCATGGTTATAGCTCTTAGGAATTGCCTTGTAGTGATGTTATGTCTATGGGACATTTGTCATGTCCATTTTGATCATGTACATTTATGTAATCTTGTCATGTGCTATGTGTAATGCACACAGGCATATTCATGTTACTCCCTTAATTTCCTTTTGTTAGATAATAGCTTGAAGCCATGTTGGGCTTTCAAGGCCAATGTGGTGAGCTGATTTCTCTGTTGCATTCTCTTGCCAACTTGCGGTAATGGTGTAATTTTCTATTATAATAATAAAGCAAGCCACTCCAATTAAAGTCTTTCCTTTTGATAAGATAGAACAGAATCAACCAAAATGCAGAATATGAGTAGTACTATTGTTCGTCTTTAGTGTACAGTCGGTAATGCCATGGAAACTCCTTACCTCTGTCAGCTACTTGGGGGTTGGCCATTCCCGGCAGACTTTGTCTTCTCAGGATCTATCTTGACTCCTCCCTAGACAATGATGTGACCCCAGGCTACAAGCTCCCTCATCCCAAATAGGCTCTTCTTCGTATCGATGCTGGTGCTCGCACAGAGCAGAAGCTAAACGATAAAGTGGTTTCCTATCCTAAAGTTCTATAGAAAAGAAAAGGATCCAATGAGTTTATAACATGAAGCAAGTCAACTTGACCTTGCAGAACTAGCTTAATTAACTTGGTTTGCTGCCCAAACATTGTGGCCCAACTTGAGCGTGAATCAGATATCGACCAGAACTTGCCCTGGGAAACAGCCTCCGAACTGGTAAGTTTGTCACTACCAAGCTGAAGGAGATGGCAAGTTGGTGAATGATAAAAGAACCAAAAGATCTATGAGAATTGGGAGATTGGGCTTCTATGGTAGTAATAGCCAAATGACTCATTTGTTTTTATTGGATATTGCATAGCCAAATAAAACCATGCATAGGGAAGTTAACGAAATTGCTCCCTTCACCATTTAGTCTATAGAAGGAAAGCACATGATCGTGTGTAAATATAAAAGGATAAAAATCTGTATATCTTACTGTATTCTTGGTTACTCATTCTTGAATCTCTCTCCCATAGGGAAGTCAATATACTGTCCCCTTCTTTTCTAATTTAAAGTTTGATAGAAGGAAAGGGCATGGTATATCATTGGTTTTATTCTCAAGTCTCCCTTTTCCTTTTCCTTTTTTCCCGATGGTTTCATTCTTGAGTCTCTCTCTCTTGTTTTGTCTGATTTTGATCTTAGTATTCTTTTCCTTCTTCAGGACCTAAACTTCACTCTTGAATGTCTATGTTATCGGGACACAACAAAACAGGCCACATACCCGTGTTGACAAGACCCGACATGTGTACGGGTACCAGGTGCGGCACGGGTACATGGGCCTGTAGGTTGGGTCGGGTCCAACTAAGTCCCAAGACTCCCAACCCAAAACCCACACTTTCACTTTATATTTTGTTTCTTCCCCGTCAAACCTCCCCCTTCCCACCCTCGGCAGCAGGGGAGAGAGAGAGAGAGAGAGAGAGAGAGAGAGAGAGAGAGAGAGAGAGAGAGGTTACGAGATACCCCTTTCCCTTTATATAAAATTTCTCTATTCCCCCTCATTCTTTTCGAAAATTAAACAGACCTTTTTTTAAAATTTTCATTCCCCCTACCTTTTTTTTCGAAAATTACACATACAGACCTTTTTAAATTTTTTTTTAATATGGACCTTGTGATCATCGCAAAATTTTTCCTCTCTCCTTTGGTTTCTCTCTCTTCCTTCTCTTTTCCTTTTCTAACCTCTTATTTTCCTCCTTTTTGAAGGGAGAAGAATAAAAGAAAGAAAAGAAAGAGAGAAGAGAAAAGAAGGAAAGAAAGAGAGAAGAGGAACACTTTTGCGTGGTCTCACTTGACTTTGATTTGAAAATATTTAGAAATCTAACTCGCCTCCGTTTTGAAAATATTGCGGGAAAAATGGAGAGACGGGATTCGCTCGTCTGTACGAGGTTCGACCGTTCCTGGCGCCTTTACCAGGGGTAATCGAACCAAGGATCGAATCTATGCCTTTTGCTTTGCCTAAATGTAATCTAAGAATTTATCCTAAAAGATCTAAATGCACAAAGAATCATGCTTGTGCAATGCAATAATGTATGCTCTTTTTGAAAGATATTTTGAAAATCTCCAAGTTATTTTGAGATGAACTTGATAAGGGACTGAAGAAAATGTTTTGAAATCTGAATTAGAACTTGAGATAGATCAGAGAAGTTCTAAGTCTTTGAAGTAAATCAGAGTTTAGAAGAATAAATCTTGATTTTGAGAAGAGAATGATTTGAAGCTTTGAAATAAAAGGAAATGAAGTTTCAAAGTCAGAAATGGACTTTGAATTTAATCATGGAGTTATGAAAAGAAGGTGAAAATTTGAAGTGATATTTAATTCGAATCTTAGAATGGATTTGAGAAAATCAAGTGGTATTTAAGGATGAAAATGGATTTAAGAGATTCAGATTAGATCCAAAAATGGAATTGAAATCTGGAATTGGAATTGGAATCGGATTCCGGATCCTAAACAGAATGGGATCCGAGATTTTAGAATCCAAGATGGACTTGGGTTCTGGATCCTAAAATGGAGTGGATCTGAAGTCTGAGATCCAAATGTAGAGTTGGACTTTGAATCCTAAGATGGATTTGGATTTGAAGTCTGAG
Organism: Nuphar pumila; assembly: GCF_984573655.1. NCBI lineage: Eukaryota > Viridiplantae > Streptophyta > Magnoliopsida > Nymphaeales > Nymphaeaceae > Nuphar > Nuphar pumila. Next base: position 28,014,804 of record NC_143262.1, on the reverse strand, counting down.
ATCCAAGGTGAAATTGGTTCTGGATCCTATAAGAAAATTGGATCTGAAGTCTGAGATCCAAACAATGGAATTGGGTCCTGGATCCTAGAATGGAATTTGGATCTGAAGTCTAAGATCCAAAGTGAAATTGGAGTTTGGATCCGAAAGAGGAATTGGATCTGAAGTTTGAGATCCAATATGAGATTGGTTCTGGATCCTATAAGAAAATTGGATCTGAAGTCTGAGATCCAAAAGTGGAATTGGGTCCTGGATCCTAAAATGGATTTGGAGTTTAAATTCAGAAGATGAATCAAGAATTTCCAAGTGTTAAATTGAACTTGAAAAATGATTTTTAGAATTTGAATATACAAACGAATTTCAAAGTCAAATTAGACCTTGAATTTTTGAAGTTTGAGTTTGGAATTTAGAAGATGAATCAAGAGTCTCAAAGTTAAAATTGAACTTTGAGTTAGAGTTTTGAATATAAGATAAATTTGGAATTTTAAAGTTAAATTGAACTTTGAAATCTGATTTGAATTTGAATGTAAAAATGACTTCGAAATCTCAAAGTTAAATTGAACTTTGGGATTGAAAATGAAAGTGAATTTGAAAATGAAAGGATGAATCAGATTTTATAAGAATTAATGTAGATTGAGGAAGATATTCACATCACTTGGAGTTTTGAAAAAGGATTTTTTTTAAAAACATGATGCAGTTCTATCCTAAATGATGAATGAATTTAAAGAATTTGAAATTGGATTTTGAAAAGCTATTTCATTCTTTGGATGAATTAAAATAAGATTGAAGATATAATACATCCTTGACTATGGTCATTGAATGTAATATATAATAATCTATATTTAAATTCAGGTGAAGAATGAAACACATTTGGTGCTTTTATAGAATTTAAAATGAAATGAACTCTCAATATACCCTGACTATGGCCATTAGTATATATTTTGAGTTAATTTTAAGTTAAATTCTGATAAAAGAAAATTATTTAAAAATATGATGGATTTTGAAAAACTGATCCAGTGTGGATCCAGTGTTATTTCGTAAAAGATAAAAATACTAAGTTTTGTCCACACCCTGACTATGGCCATTGATATGGATCATCAACTTAGGATTTATTTACCTCTTACGAAATGGTGCACGTGCCATTCGTGTTTCACCAATGTGAGATTTTTGAAAAATAAAGGAGGAAAGCATGAAAACAAACAATTTATGGCATTTACAATGCTCATCCATTCTATCTAAGACAGGAAATGTAAATTTTCATTAAGCTCTAACTATTACAACACACCAAAATTGAATTTATAACTCCTAATGATGATATGTTCCACATATTTCCTGCAAAAAGGGCAGAGTTAGCCAAATACAACAAACAACTATAAAAAGATATTACAAACACCAAATGATAAAATATTCATGCATATGCCTTATGTTAAAGAAATATAATATATCATGCTGATGAGAGATCATATATCTGAGTACCTAAGGGATACTTTAAACTAAGAAGGAAAATGGATGCTAAAATGCATGCCTAATATCCTAATTTAATGAGAAAATAGATATGAGAAGATCTATACATGAACGTATATACACGCTAAAACTAAAGAAACCTAATTTGAGAAGGCATAGACAATGATATCATGTGAAATATTGGACCAAGATTACACCTTTTGCAGCAAATCAAATACTGATTTTGAATTAGCATACCAACTGCTTCCTGTTTTATCCAGAAACTAACATACAAACCGATGAATCCCAGTTTTATAGCAAAACTCCACTAACCTCATAGCTAGATGTGGATGAAGTGGTAATTCAGGTAAAAATGTAGAGGTGAACTGAGAGGCTATGCAGTTTGATATAGGAAGTCATAGCAGAAGTCGGGCTCTGTTACCACAGCAATGCTTATCACCGTTATAAGCACTATGAAGATGCAGTGCACTGTAAGGTGTTTAGGTGATGAAGTGAGGGGTGCAATATGCAGAGAAGCGACCAAGGTAAATGCATGGATGTAAGGTGATAAAAAATGAAGCACAATGTATAGTGTCATGGTGACTGGTGTTGGTGATGTACTGTGAAAGATGAAGGTGCTGGAATGGTATGTATCTTATTGCTGTGCAGCATGACAGTAATATAAAGAAAGAGAGAATCGTATGAGCATCAGATGATAGTAGGAAATGTCATAGATGACAGCAGGGGTACTACGGTGAGTCCACAAAAATAACTAATGGAAGACATATCGATTGTTTGGGCACATTTACTAGATGACTGATGTTAAGGTTATGATGAACCATGGTGAGTATCTGGCAGTATGCAACCAGAAAGGGTATGAATAATAACTAAAAGTGTAAGGTTTTAAACTGTAAGAAGAAAAGGACACATGCAGAGCACACATGAATCTTACTGCTGGGACTTAAGGGAGCAAATGTACAGGTGGTAAAAAAAATGGTATATATAGTTCTAACAAGTAACTATGTCAATGTTGGATGGATAAGGTGGAAGTGTAGCTGGGATCATCATGGAGATGGCTGTAGTGTAATGAAGGATGGGGTTATAACAGCAACAAGTGAAGATAGGGTTTTAGCATGAACTGCACATCAGTAAGGAAGGTTTATGAAAGATAAGAAGGTTGTGGCAACAGGTAAGTAGGGACGTTGATGAAAAGGATACATGGAGTGATGATGTCAATCGTGTATCCAAGGAATAAACATAAAGATTTAAATGGTATTGAGTCAACCTATGTCACAGGGATTCGGCTAGGAGGGTGCCGCACCCGCGTCGACGCGACTCGACGCGGGTGCGGGTGCGGGTGCCGCACCGGGTGCGGTCAACTCGATCCTGGGTGCGTTGACCGCACCCAGGATCATTAATGTCCATTTTTAAAAAAAAAAAAATTGCCCAAATGGGCTTCGAATTTTTTTTTAAAAAACTTTATGCTAGTCTGTCAGCTGCCTAGCATAAAGTAAGTTTTTCAGTTTTCACGCACAGCTGCTGACAGCAGCTGTCAGCACAGCTGCTGACAGCAGCTGTCAGCTGTGCTGTCAGCTGTGCTGTCAGCACAGCTGCAGCAGCTGTCTGTCAGCACAGCTGCAGCAGCTGTCTGTCAGCTGCTGTCAGCAGCTGCCTGTCAGCTGCTGACAGCAGCTGCCTGACAGCAGCTGCCTGACAGCTGCAAAGTTTAAAAAAAAACCCCGCCTATTCCCCAACCCCCTTTTTAAAAAAAAACCCCGCCTATTCCCCAACCCCCTTTATATATATATATATATATATATATATATATATATATATATATATATATATTACTTATTACATTTTTGCCCCTGCCGCACCCCCGCACCCGGGTTTTTTGGAAGTGCCGAATCCCCGCACCCGCACCCGCACCCGCACCCGCGCCCGCACCCGCACCCATGTGACATAGGAGTCAACAGATGACACTATCTAAATAATTTAACAATATGATGAACCCAAAAAATGAGATGGAAGATTGAGACAGAAAATGAACCGATTCCTGTCATGACCATGATGTAGACATTTACAAGGTGGCTGAAAACAGTGGATTTTAGGGGAATGGCTGGGACTGATGTTATGAAGTGGATTGAAGGGGAAGCTAGCCGCGAAGGGTGACCATAGTGGGCAGCACTTGGGTGGTTGAAAAGGTAAATTACAGCAGCTGTAAGCTTACTGTAAAACTCATAATTGAGAGAGGGCTGAAGTGGTGGTGTTGTAGTGCAGTGATAAGACGTGAGTGTGCAATGAAGGAGAATACATGCAATGGGAGGATATATGGAAGAGGTTGTAATAATATGTAATGTAAGGATGGAGCATAAGGTGTTGTGCTATTAAGGGCTGGGAGATGATTGGTCACAAAGTGGTCTTAATATGCTGATAGTGATGACAAGCAGTGAGGAGTGGGAATAAGACACAGTGGGCTGCCAACTGTGGTCTGCTTGAGGATTCATGAGATCAAGTGCCTCACCCTGTTTTGTCACTCACAGGCTGGAAATATCAAAGCTTACCATGATTGCTTCAATTAGTTGCAGTTTGACATAGCCTGTCCAGTTTTATTTTATTTTATTTTTATCAAACTTAACTCCATGTCTCGTGAGGTGGCCCAGCCAAATCCATATACTTACAAAAATCCGACCTTTGCCTTGTTGGGGAGGTCATGAGGATAGATAGACGGAGCACCTTGTGGTCAGCCAAGCTCAGCACATATGTTCATGCAAGGGTTGTCAGGAGCATTTACGCATCTCTTAAGGCTGCAGAACTGTAATTTGATGCCCTTCTCATCTGCAATGTCTTAAACACGTTCTTTGAAAACTCTCTGAGCTTCGAGTTGAAACCTCTTAGATGGGAGACAGTGGTTTGCTCATTACAGAGCTTTTCCTCTTCTTCAATGTAGCCTTTAATGATCCAGCACCACCAGATTGTAAGACTTCAATTGAAGAGGGGAAAAAGCAAAGCTTCCTGTGTATAATGGATATACTGGAGAGTGGTTGTGCCATGGTGGAAGCTTAGTGTAGGTTGTGGTGGGTAAATGATATAGGCATCATGGTTGTGAGTAAATGAAAGTGCAGAACATGGATGAAGTGAATGCGATGGAGTTTGAGCTAGGGATGAAGACAATAAACTGGGTATATACCGGGGATAAATGCCATGACAAGTCCTAATAGCAAGTTTTTACATAAATATGAAAACGAAATACACAGTTTAGACTGGAAAGAGAAAAGAAAAAAAAAAACGTACCTGTAGATGGAGGTGTAGAAACCAAATGTCCTAAGGTGTCATGTGTGACACTATGAGGGACGGATTCCTGTGAATTAGAGTTTACTAGCAGACAGTTTCTTTCCAGGAATTGACAATACCTCTGCAGAACATAAGTATTGGAATGTCACTCCTGCACCAATATCTTCCAAGACTCCCTCATAGATCATCACCAAGGTAAACCCTGCACTGAACTTAGTTCACCAGAACCACTATTCGGAAATGGATTCACTAAATGTTATTTTCAGGCAAGAGGTTTTGGAAGATATTGTATACCCAAATTGGATGCTAAGATGTCTTTTATACAAACTTGATGGCCTTGGATCCATTGGGACGCCCAATTACACTTGGGTGTGAGGTATGAACAGAGAGGAATGTAGCCCAATATGAAGGACAAAGGGTTGATGTCGTGAATCAAACTGTGGTACCGATGTGCAATACAAAGAAGGAGAAAAGGAAAGAAAAAATGCATACAGAGGATCGAAATGAGAACTGATGGTATTGTAGTTGCAGGATAAACAACGATCTAACAAACTGAAATAGAAACTTGAAATGCTATGAATTGAAAAAATTAGGAAATCAACGAGAGATTACCAGTAGGAATCAAGACTAATAGGAACAAAAATCAGAAGGCAAACAAAAGTCAAAACAGAAGTAAGAAAAATAACTAAGAAGCAAAATATGATTTGAAACAGAAAGCAAAAGCATAGATCAAAATAAGAATGGAACAAAAGCCTAAATGAATTTAAAATAGAGCATCAAGCAGAGATTGAAAATAAACTACAACAGGAAAGAAACAACTCAAAGAAAAGAAAATGAATGTAAATAGGAAATTAAGACGTGAATTAAAATCAGAATGGGCAGAAAATTGGAAAGTAAAATTGGCTACAGACTAAATCGTAAATGAAACAAAAAATGTAAAAGAAAGATATCGAAAAATATGTTGGAATCGAATGATTCCATCGATGTTGCATGGAGGTGGGTGGATATTGCAGGAGCAATTCAACACCACCACTAATGCGTGAAGGAGACTGAAAACAGATAAAAAGTAAAAAAAAATAAAATAAATAATAAAAAAAAAACAGAAGAAAGAAAGAGAAATTACAGAAGGAAGAAATAGCACTTGTAGTTTGCAGGGGTTCTAGGGAAGAAGCGCTGTGAGGGAGGAGTTGAAGGCAACTACCGAGGAATAAGTAGAAATTTGATGGTGTTGTAGAAGACGGACTGATGTTGGCTGAGCCAGGAGGGATGAAGACGGATGACAATGGCAGGAGACGAGTCCGTGAAGGAAAAGAAGGTGGAGGGATAGAAGACCACCCTTTTCTTCCCTTGCGTGAACTCCTCTTAAAGATGAAGAAGAGCCTTCGAGAGGGGATTTGTTGGAGATGGAGGGAGGAAAATCCAGGAGATGGTTGGAGATCGATGGTGGAAAATAGAGGGAGGAGTGCGCGGGAGATGATCCGTTGTGGATTTTCCCTTTTTCCAAAAAGAGGTTTCCTTTTTAGGAAATTTTTAAAAAAATGGTTAAGAAATGAGGTTTTTGGCAAAAAGGTTTCAAAAAAGCTTAAAATCCTTCATTTTTCTTTGTAGTCTTTCCGAATTTTTTGGTTTTTTTTGTGTTTTATTTTTAATTTTTTTGTATTTTTGGAGTAGAAATCTAAGATTTTACGAGAAAACTAAGACTAAACATTAATTTTTTTGTATTTTTGTGAGAAATATTTACAAAAGTATTTTTCTGAGAATTTCCGACCATTTCGGGGAAATTTCTTCAGAAGAGTGGGTTTGGACCCAGGTTTTGAGAAAATGTTCGAGTTTTGACACTCGAATCGAGGAATACAATGCAACGGATCAAAACAGATGTCGGAGGAACTGTCCAAGCTTATTTAAAAACTATTTTTGGTATTTTCTGTAATTTTAATTTAAAATTTGGACAACGAGGCTCAGATTTGGATGTGGACAATGGATCCAGATCCAAAATCAATTTAAACATATGAAATGAATTTAATTTCAATAAAACTAGAGAAATGGACTGGAATTTAGATTTGAAATGACCCATTTGCTCAGAAAATGATATTAGGGGCAAAAAGGGAATATTTAAAAGATTTTGAAAAATTTGGGGTGTTCACAGACCTTAATATGGATCCACATATGATCCAAACCCAAACTCTTTTTTTTCTCTCTCTCTCTCTCTCTATATATATATATATATATATATATATATAACTGTGTCCCCGTGCCCTCATTTTTTTAAATTGCCATGTTGTACCCTCCGTACCTGCACCCGTACCCGTACCCAGGTGACATAGCTCTTGATCTTTTATCCTTTCTTTCTTCTAGAACTGTGGATTTGTTTTCGTGAATTTATATTTTTCTATAGTTTTTTTCCATAATATTCTTCTTTGTATGTCCATGTTTGTTAACTATCTAATTACTTGTTTCGGAAAAGAAGTTACACTAATCTTTTGTCCCCAGACCCCCTTTGACAAAGAAAACAAAGAAACCTTTTTCTTTCATTTTAAATCCATTAATTCATCTGGATTATATCCTCCATTCTCATTTCTACTTCATAGCTAATCCATTAACCTCATCATAAACCATGTTTTGTCATGGCCGTTGTAAACATTCTCCATGTTTTAACCTTGAAATATCAAGCGGTTACTTTTATACATTTGCTAATGATATGAACCTAGATGGGGTGGGTATAGTTTTGGTGGAATCCTTATTAGATGAAGATGAAATCACGGGCAGTTGATTTAGAAGTGCTGAATGTATGATGTCACTAGGACATCTAGGATCAGATTTTAATTTCATATCACATCTGTGCTTCCTTATGGTATTCGAGTATTCCAGATAACTGACAGCCCTAAAATATTGATTTTGCTTCATACATGATAAATTAAGCTTCAGCAGCCTGCTGTTGCAATAAATCCAGAATCTCAACATAAAATAGTAAGCACAGAGCTCCTGCAGATAAATAGGCCATTTTTGAGTGTCTCTACAGCGACCTAGAGAATGAGATGTTTTGGGAATTAATAATTTTCATGAGGCTATCTTTATATTTGAATCCACATGTTTAGGTTGCAGTTCAACATGCATTCTTCTCAGTATCCAAAAGTTTTTTTTTTTAATATTATTAGCATGTATCACTGAGTTCATTCGGATGCTCTTCATTCCATTGAGGGTTATCCTATAAAGGGCCTAGTGCCTTTGTAGGGGAGAACAGATGGAGGCATAATGGAGATCGGATGTTGGAACATTAGCAAGTTTTACAGAAAGGAATGCCAGCATTGCTTAGCAGCTAGATGAAAGAACAAAGCTTCAATATAGCTGGAACATTTGAATTTAAACTAGATTCCATGACTGCAGCGACAATTATTAAAGACAGATATGCTTCAGTCCTCAGTAAATATGGGACCTTGGTAAATACAATGATCCGCAAGGAAAAAGAAAATGGACATCTAAATGGGGCTGCGGTCAGATGAGCGAAGGCTTTGAAGACAACAAGCAGATTCAAGTTTTCATGGCAGGAGGCAACCAAGAGTTACTTGAATCTTATCTGGCATTGAAGCAAATTTACTTTCAGGCAGGCTCTGTAAACTGCAAGCAGTATTCTGGTTTTGTGGAACCATAAATGGGAAAGAAGATATCTCTTTGCAGGAGATTCCTCTTCTGACCATAAATGGAAAGGAAGATGCCACTTTGTAATAGATCCTCTATATCTATCACCTTTTGTAAAAGCCTCCTAGATAACACTTTTGTACTTACTACCATATATGGTCCCATAACTAGTTCATGCAAAATATCATTCTGAGCAGAGTGGGTTTATGTTAGACGGCTATAGAAGCATCCTTAGTGTATTGCTAAAGGTTTCAACTTAACCCTCTTTTTGGAAGAAAAACAAAAGCTTTTGTCTTTTACCAGGAGTATGCGACTGTTGCAAGAGTTCCTTGATGGGTGGAGCCTCATAGGTATTCAGATTTGAGTTAACAACAATAACGGCATACATTGCCTAAAGTAGTCAATTAATTGTATCCCACTCCCAGGAGATTGTGGAGTGATGTTATGACTTGGCTGGTAGGATATGCGAGCTTTAGGATCTTTCCTGACCGCAGGGAACCATTTCGGATTAGGGTAATGGCTGGAAGATGCCCATAAAATTTAAATTTAAAATATGGTAGGCAAAGGCTTTAGAAATTTGGAGCTTAGTCTCTAAAGTGGAATTCCCAGGTGGAAGGCAAAGGGGTGGCATTCTGAATCTTTAGAAAAGTTGCAACATGGAGGAGTGTCATATTGAAATTATGAGGTAGAGGCAGGAGTCAATGTAGAGGGGTTGAATCTTGGGGAAAGGAGCTCTTGGATTGACAAAAGTCTTAGAATTAGGGTGTGGAGCTGTAGTATGAAGGCAACCTGCTAAGGATCAAAGAACAGATTGAGTTTATTTGTGAATGGAAGAACTCAAATAGAAGTAGAAGTCCTGTGTCTTTTGGTCAAGAAAGTGGAGACTAGAACATTAATTTTTTTTTGACTCAACGTCTAATGGAAGGATGAATAAAGTAGCTGTGTGAGAATTGGAGACAGTTTGGTAGATGAGAGTGATATGTTAAGGGAGATAATACAGTTTTTCAAAGCTAAGTTCACCACAAACTATAATATGACTAGGAGGCAGATTGTGTCTCAAAGATTAGGAGGCAGATTGACTGACCACTTACTAAAATCAACTATGAGATGGCACATAACTGGAACTAGACTTTGTGAGGAAGAAAAATAGGCAACATTGTGGTTGTTGGCCAAGGGAAAAACCTAAATTTGGATGGATTTTCACCTTTTTTCTTTTAAATGGCTTTGGAATGATTACCAAAAGGATATCCTAGCTTTCGTGAAAGAATGTCATGAAGAGGGGAACCTGCTCAAGATTCTCAATAAAACATCCGTAATCTTTAAGAACAATGACTTGGACGCAGAGGACATTTACCGTTTCCCCTCCATCTCGTTATTGTGCACTTTATACAAGCTGATGGTCAAGAGTTTGCCTGTAATGCTCAAGACAGTTATGGAGAAAGTTTATCTTGCTGATTAAATGTTCTTTTGTTGCAAGGAGAATCATGGAATTCAGATTGCTATTAACGAGGATATTCATGCTGTTAGAAACTTCCATAAGTTGGCTTTCCTCTTAAAGGTGGATTTGGCTAAGGCTTTTGATCTTGTTAAGTGGGATCATCTCTATACAAACTCATAACATTAGGGCAAGCACCATGAGAGAGAGGAGAAAATGAGGAAAGAACACAATAAGCTTCATTAAAAGAAGAATAGAGGCTACAACACTTCAGGGAGTTGACCTCCCTAGCCCACACTGTAAGACCAAAAGCTTTGAATTTCCACCTATGGCTATTTTACAAAAATACAACAAAACTCCACCAAAAACCCACACTGATATGATCCGAATCTCAAAAATACTCAAAACAAGGCACTATTTAACGCTATACAAAAAAATCAAAGAAAATTCACATTAAATCCAAATTGTATCTTATCAACGTGATTCTTGATTCATACAACTCCTAAAATCACCCTCTAGCAGTCTCTTACATCATCTAAATATATCCTCTTCAGCTGTGCTGACATCAGCAAGAAGGCATACAAACTGATACATAGCAGCATTGAATGAAGCAACTCCCCTTCTCTGAACTACTCATCTATGCCCTAATTTTGGTTTGAATATGACACCACATCTCAACTTGTGCACTAGAAAGGATGCATGCTAAAAATCAAAGTGCCCTCCATATAGCTAAAAATCCTGAGTTTCATGAAAGAACCAATCATATCGAGATAGACTGCCATTTAGTACTCTACGAGTATCTTGAGGGCATCATTTCAATGCCTTATATTCATTCTGTTAATCAGATTACCAATGTGTTTACCAAGACAACCTACAGTTCAATTTTGCAGTTGCATCTCCAAACTCATGATGATTCCAATTGCTTCATCATGAGTTTTGGGGGAGTGATATTATAGATTGGTTGTGTCTAGGAATACATTTGGTATTTTATTATTTGCTTTGTATCATAATGTAAATATGTAGTATGTTTTCAACATTCTTTTTGTTTAGTTAAGGGTATTTCAGTTTTTTTTTGTTTTGTCTCCCTAATGAAGAGGGTAGACTTGTTGTATTCATATGCTACTCAATAAGAAGTCATGAGTTTTGGCCCTCCACTCTGTTGTGCCCTATGTGTATGCTTCTCACATCGATCATCTGAAGAGCAAGAAGTTCAACATGAATACTATATGGAACACGATGGATACATAATCATACAGTGGAATTGCTAAGCCACGCAATGTGACATTTAAATCTATACAATTCATCGTTTATAAATAAAACCACAAAAGTCTTACATCATTATTCCTCTCAAACCCATTCCCAAGTTGATCGGTTTGTAGTATTTCTACAATGGATCACTTGGATGACATTCTTTACCCTCCATCGCCTTCTTAGGACACAATTTTGAGGTTCAAGAGCACAAATATAGGTGATTTAGGGTGGAAATGGATAAAAATAGGCTCAATAACACACATAGGGCTCGATTTTGAGTTATATAGGCATACAAAGGGACAAAAATGAAGAGATATCTGACAAAAACATCCGAAGGAGCTTGCCCTCAACTTTGTACTTTTAAAGTCCTCCAACTTCAATCTCACAAAACTCAAACTCCTAAGGCTCGATTTTGAGGTTTAAAGGCAAAAAATGGTGGTTTAGAATGCAAACAGGTAGATTTGGGCTCAAGAGCACCCATGGGGCTTGGATATGACAAAAATCCCAATTTTTGGTCTTGATTTGATCTCAAAAGGCAATGAGTTTAATTGGAAACAAGATTTAGACTTAGAGAGGAAAAAGGCCAAAAAATGGGGTCAAAATGACCCTTGGGGCCTTAAAGAGGGCTCTCATAAGTGGTTGATCGCCACTTTTCCGGCCTTGAAAAGTAAAAAAAAGGCATGGACTTGTACATTACGGGGTGTATCATATGATATAGTATGATGCACATCCTGTATCGTATGATCTGATCTGATACAGGTTGATAATCTTTTATCTACTGATACAGAAGATGTATTATATCGATTCATGCCCGATATGTGATACAACTTATCATAACATACAATATGACATGATACTGGCAATATTGCAAGAGAGTAGAGCTGAATTATCATTCCTGATGCTTTAGCAAGTCATTATCTCTCTTCTCTCTTGTATTTGGTTTTGCTTTTGTTCTAAGGTCCTGTTGAGTGGACATAACCTTATGATCTGCTGCATCTGCCCATGAAGATTTGTGTTGGCTCTGTTTTCCATGACTTCGTGGTATGAGTATTATAAGCAATTTGTCTACAAGTTTTAACTTGTTTCCGTTTAGTTGAATTTTTTCTTGTTGATATTATATTTCCTTTTATCGGATTTTCGACTGGTTTTCCTTCTTAGGGGGTGTTTGCTGGATCCTTAAAATGCATTTTGGATAGAACAGTTGTAGAACGTTCCATGTTTTACAAGTTAGTTTTTGCCACATCACGTGTGAGTTGATGAGCTTGGTGGTAAAGTGTGGGTGGGCAGGAAATTACAAGTTATCTATTTTCTATCCAAGATTCATTCATGTTCTATCCAAATGGTGTAACTAAATAGCCTCTAGTTTCACATGGTTGTGTCAAAATGTATAGTGTTTTTCCTATCATCTTAATTTGATCATTTGTGTCTAATCCATTTATTTGTTTTCGCTACTCTTTTCTTCCCCTCTTGTTCTCTGGTGACATAATTATCCTATAGTTCTGTCATGCAAAATAACCCTTCTTCTAGCTCCACACTCATGCTGCCTATTTAGACACCATTTTTCATTTGGGAAGAAAACTTTTCTCTTCAATTTGTGTGGTGCTTAAAGCAACTAGAGTGCCACTAATTTTACCTGATCTACAGACATATTAGCCTTTTGCTGTTACTTAAGCTGATTGTATCTAATTCACATTGACAGCCTGTGCCATTGAAGCGTCTTACAGAGGGACTAAGAGAAACAAAGGCAGCAAAAGATGGAGATGTGAACAGAATTTTTACAAATATTTTGACAATTCTTCCTCCAAAGGTATGGTTTAAATTTGCTGAAATTTTGTTCTGAGTGGAGCTATTTTTTAGTTTCGTTATTGGTAGACTTCCCTCCTCCAAAGGTATGGTTTAAGTTGGTGATATTTTGTTCTCAATGGAGCTAATTTTTAGTTTCCTTGTTTGTAGAATTGTCCATGTTAAATATGACCATTTTTTTGTGTGCATATTTTGTTCTCACTAGGTTGGGGTACCTTTTCATTTGTAGTTAAAGTTTTCATCTTTCAACCCCTTGGTTAAGCATTCCAAACAGTTTTTCTGCCTAGTCATTGTGTTTTTTGCCTTCTAGTAGCCCATGTTGCTTTGGCAAAAAAATTCTTTCCAAGTTATTGCTTGAACTTGATTCAATATAAATTAGTGTAATTGAAAGTGGGAGTAACTCCCTCATTAGCCTACATGGTTGTACTTGTTTAATGTTGCAAAAATTAACATTATACTATTCATATCATTATAAATGTAGATGTCATAACAATACTAGCATCATTATTAGTGTCTCCCAATAACACATCATTCTATTCATATTACTTTATTATTAGTAGAGCATATCATGCTATTGTATTGTCTTTTAAGGTTTCTTACTCAATTTGTGATATGAGACTCACATACTCCTATATCTTGGTTGTTTGATCTTGATGGGCTTAAATACTATTACTTGATTTGCCATGAACCATGATTTCATAATCTAATCCTTTGTTTGTTGTAGCAATTACTACTTAATGTTTGTAATCCTTTCTCAGTAAATGTATGTGAGAACCATGATTTCATAATCTAATCCTTTGTTTGTTGTAGCAATTACTACTTAATGTTTGCAATCCTTTCTCAGTAAATATATGTGATAGTAGTGTTTGTGTTGAAAAATAGATTCTTTAATGAGAAAGAGAGATGTTAATGATGAAGGCAGCTTGGGATTGATTTCGGATTGGATTCACTTACCAAGTTTGACTGGCTCCGTCATCGCTGATTGTTTTTTATACTTTGTAGGAGGAGGAGCTGCACAGAATATTTAACAAACAAGTTGAAGTAGACAGAAAAAATTCTATATCAAGGAGCAACTTTCGTGAACTACATAAAGTAAGAGACCGATGGCAAATGTTTTTATCATATTTCATACAAAACATTTCAAATCATTCATTATTTTATTCTTTTATTGTTCTAAGTTTTAAGTGAATCATTCTTCTTTAAATGCCTTTCTTGATCTCATGGGTAGTTTTCTCATGGTTTTGATATTTCAGGTGCTAGAGGAGCATGACCTATCTTGCCCGGAACTTTTGCATGTGAAAACTGATGGTGTGACACTTACAAAGCAAAGTAAGGGACAACAATGCCTTTAAATATTCCTTAAATTTTCTTCAAGCATCGGTCTTCATTACGTAAGAAGGTAGGTGTTGCACCCATTGAAAATAAGGTGCGAGAGAATCGTTTACGGTGGTTTGGACATATTCGGCGAAGGCCTAATGATGCTCCAGTTAGAAGGTTGGAGAAATGGGAAAATATATTAGTTAAAAGAGGTCGGGGTAGGCCTAGGAAGACTTGGATGGAGATGATAGGAAAGGATATGAATGCTTTGAACCTCACCGAGGACATGGCGTTGGATAGAAATGATTGGAGGAAAAGGATTCATGTGGAAGACCCAAAATGAATTTCTTTTTTGGTTCATATCGCTGACCCCAATTGTTTTGGGATGAAGGCGTAGTTGTTGTTGTTGTTTTGTTTTATCGGTCTTCATTATGTAAAGGATTTGAGTTGAATCTTGTACTGCTTGATGATTGACATGGTTTAATATTGAAATTTCTGTTTGTTTAAGTGATTGCACATTGTCTTGAATGGTATGCTAAGTATACTTCCATATAAGGCTTCCCTGATGGTCTCTAACTGTACATTTGAAAGGACACTTGCTATGACTTTTATGTGGTCTTGTAAATATGTGCTATTTGTGAGAGATAATCATATTTTCATTATGTAGTTTTTCCATAGATCTGTACATTTTTGTATTATTGTGATTGGATGTAATTTACCATTTGTTTCAAGGATACTATTGTGAAATACCCTACAAGCAGCTATGAGAAGGTATTATAATGAAGTTAGACATCCCAAAAAAATTCAGTTTTTTGGGATTTTCCTCATCTCTCTCTCTCTCTCCCACCTTCTCCTCTTCTCATCTCCTCTTATTTACTTCGATATTCTTGTGATTTCGCTGCATCTACAACATCAACAACTAAAACAGATTGAACATGTTCTCGTGTGGTATGAGAACCGAATGTTCTTTAGGACCAGATGCCATCAAACCCTTTTCTCTTTTGTCTCAAATCCTATCTATTCTCTCATCTCCTTCCTTTCTTGTTTTCTCTCCTTTCTTCTTTTCTTTACCTTCCTGCATCTCTCTCTCTCTCTCTTCAAATTACACTCTTATTTTCCCAAAACTTTCCAAGATTTTCTTCTTTCTACTTAATTTTTCATTTGTTACTTCTCCTCTACAATTTTTTTCTGTTCTCTCTTTCTAAACTTGTTTCCTTTTTTTTCTTATCCTATTGGTCAGATCTGATTATTCTTGCAAAGAAAATCATTATTTTGCTGGTGTTGATAGGTGTTGTCATCTGTACAATCTGTTAACATCAACATTGTTGTTTGACCTGATGTCTCAGAAATCTCTAGTTCTAAAACCTTTCAGATTATTCCTTTTAAAAAAAAGACAAAAATTTGTTTTAGAAAAAAAATGAAGAGGGTTGCAGCCGACTCTTTTAATTTCTGTTCATTATTGAAATCTCTACTTTTCTTAATAATCCCTGCTTCTCATGGCATTCATCATTCCATCCTTCTTATCTCACCTTGTTATCAAACGATAAATTCCACTAATTTCATCACTTGGAATGATTGACTCTCTCCTTTCATTCATAGCTTGGTTTTGATGGACCACTTAAAGGGTTCTATCCTAACTTCACCTATGATGTGAAGCGGATGAGAAGGGTACAAAGGTGCAGTCTTACGCCCCAATTCAACGATTTTTGATTTGGTCAAGGATGACCAAACATTGGTAGTCTCGATCCTTTCTTCCAAAGTACTTGTTCAAGTTCCTGATGGTTGGTGCTTATAAATTGTGAAGTCTTTTCCACAAGTGTCTCACACAAGTAAGGACTCCTAGAATACTCTGGAAGGATGAGTTTAGGAGCTTTTCACATCGGAGCATGTCTAAAGGCAAAACCCAATTGATTTCGTTCAAAAACTAAATCAAATGCTGATTGTTTGAAAAACTATCTTGGGGATTCTTTGATATTGGAAGTATTTAGAGATTAGGGTCTTAAATTTCAATAAAACACAGTATATTTAAATAATTGACAGACTCTAGATTTGTGGATGGTTTTAGAAAAACAAAAGAATGGGCTCTGTCATGCACCTAGAGTTCACGAGTTTATTTCTAGGGTGTCATAAGGAAGTGCTTGCTCTTATTTTTTTACCCCTTTAAGCTCTATCAAACTAGTGTTTGGTTCAATAAGAACCAGAAATGATTCTACCTTTGATGTATGTGCAATTCAATATGGATTGCTATATCCCACAGGTATTTGCCTATGCTCCTTCATAATATTTAAAAAGTATAAGAAAGAAAGTCTTTTGAAACTATTTAAGGCAGCAATTAGGTAAGTGAGGAAGAAAAAGTCTTTCAGAGGTCTATTATGGTTGTGCTCTGGTCATTTTTGAGCTTCTTTCCTTGACTTCTATTGTTCTTTATTTAAAAGTTTTCAAATTTTCTTCTCGTTTTTCCCAAAACCCAATTATATCTCAACGAGCAACAAGCATGACTCCACGAGTGAAGAAGTCATGAGGGAATGAGGTCATAGGATCTAATATTCCAAGACTCAATTACTTGGAAAAAACCTAAAATGATCATGCTCTCTCGCTCTTTTTTTTCCCTGATCATAGCGTAAGTTTTGCAAAATCATAATTTGCAAAGGAGTCATGGAAGCAAAAATTGTTTTGAAAAACAAAGGTCGGTCACATTTTGATTGCAACATGGAGCTGGTGTTGTTGAATTGGAAAGATGAGGAATTTGTCCTCAATGCAAAAAGCAACAGAATGATTTGAGTTTTCTTACAAACTAGTGCACCATAGGGGGGAAATGTAGGTGTTCATTCCTTCTCAATAATACACAAAATAGTGGTTGTGTAGGACATAAGAATTTGAAGTAGAAAATATTCCTGTCCTTGAAGTAAAGAAGAAAAGGCATCTGACCTAATAATTGGGAACACAAAAAGAGGTCAGTAATTAAAATAGACTTTTATGAGAATACAGGACTATAGCCATTTTTATACTTCCCCCTCAACTCGAGTTTTAGTGAAGACATTGACTATCTGTAAAATAGAAAACAAGTCAACTAAATTATAGAAAGATCTAATGTGTAGTGTAGACTCTTGTTGAACATGGTGACAATAATTTTGATGTGCTCAGTTCTCACTAAATTGCAAAATTTTAACCATGTGAATAGCACTGTTATTGTAATAGTATAATGAAATAGTCCTTTAGATGGTAAATCCCAAATGCTTTGATAGTCTACAAAGACAAACAACTTTGTAAATCCCGGATGCTTTGATAGGCAACAAACTGCTGTCCTTTGCGTCTGCTGTCGATTGGACTAATCTTTTTTATTTCTTTCTTCATCATGAAGTTGAGTCATCAGTGAACCTTTAAAGTGTGGATCATTTTATGCTCTGGCGTAAATGTGGTTTTGAAAAAAATGGTGGTCCGTGGTATCGTGGCATAATGAATAATCCTCAAGGCAGTGGTAAGATGTATTGATCTAGGTTTATTCATGAACTAACTAACTAAATGAATTGCAAATGATGTTTGGCCTAGAAACTGTAGAGTAGATCAAACTCCTCATTAGCTGCCTAGAGATCAAAGGCTCTTTAAGGAGCTGATGGTTGAAGGGTCTAAGTTTAACCATCAGCAAGTCTAGCTTGACAGAAAAGAATAACATTGTACTTGCTATTTAGATCTATGGTAACCACAAGGGGCATCAGCTATTTCGAGCCCAAAACTTTTGACTAATAACAAGATTTTTCACTTTTAAAAATCTAATCCAGCCAGCTTTTTGTACCTTTTAGTTTGAACGTCATTCACCTATAATAATCACAACATAGATTAACCTTGAATTTCCAATTATAGTCAAATTGAAATGGCTTTCTTGGAAACCAAGTGATGAAAAATTTGAGCTAAAATTATCTAGCCATGCTTGAATGGCTTGCTCAAGACCAAATAGAGTTTGCTGAAGTCTATACACCATGAAGATATATACTAGCAGAAGTTGCAGCTAC
Source organism: Nuphar pumila (assembly GCF_984573655.1). NCBI lineage: Eukaryota > Viridiplantae > Streptophyta > Magnoliopsida > Nymphaeales > Nymphaeaceae > Nuphar > Nuphar pumila. The sequence continues at coordinate 27,996,618 of NC_143262.1, read as the reverse complement.
ACTTCCTCCAAATACCCATTCAAGAAAGCATTTTTAACATCTAGTTCATATAGTTTTCAACCTTTAATGTCAGCCATGATAATCAAAGATCTGATGCTTATCAATTGTACCACAGATACACAAGTTTCAACAAAGTTAATGTCAAATTGTTGAATGTCCCCTTGGCACCCAATATAGCTTTTTATCTCTTAAGAGTGTCATCAAGCTTGGTTTTGATTTTATGTGTATGCATTTTACACCCTACACGTGTTTCCAAAAGGTGGCACCCATCCTAGGCATGCATTTTTTTTCAAAGTTGCAAGCTCCTCTACCATAACTTTCTACTAAAACTTTCTTGCATCCTTAGAATTAATTTGAGGTTCAACATGTGGATGCTCAAGTGCAAGACAAGCTTTATTTTGTGGAGAAAATAATTCTTAGAAACAGAATGACTGGGTGGAACAAAAAGACAAGAAAAATGACCTACCTAAGATATATAAGAGCATTAGCTTGGGAGGAATTGGGATTTGGTGAAGTTGCATCTTGCACTTCTTGAGTTATCCATCATATAATGGAACAACTTCCACATTGGAATGTCGATGAGGGTAGACTTGGAGGTTGTCATTAAAATCACTAGGAAGGGGTACTATGGAGGAGATTGACATATACTTCTCTTTAGATGAAGATATATGATATAATGGTAGATGCTTAAAAAAATTCAACATGTTGTTATGTTATAGCACCTGTAACTGTTTTGATCTTCAAGGGGTCTTGAATAAACATTTGAATATTTCTGCCAAAAGCACCTCTTTTCATTCTTAAGCTACATGGCAAAGCTAGTACATCAAAAAACACAAAGCACAAAGCAAAAAAATGATTAGGGTAACTACCAAGCATTTTTGGACATGGGAAAATTCTACTAAAAGAATAGAGGGCATCAAGCTTATCAAATAAATAGAAGTTCTAACTGCTTCAGCAATAGGAGCATAGTTATACTAGTGTAGATCTCCAGCAGTTTGAGCTTTGAAGTATATGCCTGTTCTTACAATTAGAACCACCATTTCATTCAAGGGTGTAAGAACACGATGTCTTGTGATGGACACTGTTCCCCATCAAATAGTCTTGAAATTGATGGCTAATACATACTTCCTTAGAGTCTGAATAATTTAAGTTGAGTCTCAATTAGAACTTGAAAGCGACAAAAAAATATGAAACATTTTAGTTCTATTATGTGTAAAGTATGTGGTCATCGACAAAAATGACAAAATAACTACACTGTCCTTTAAAGAATAGGAGTTGGTCTCTGAATATCTAAATATACAAGGTTCAACATCCTATATGACGAAGATATGCTTTGATTAAATGGTAATGTCTGACTTCTTGCAAGTTCACAATTTTTGATCTTTGATACTAGGGTCATATCTATGAGCGGACATATCAAGGATGTTGAAGCCATAGTCACCTAATTGTTCAAGGTAATTTCTCAGCAAGAGTTTTTCTCTGAGAGATTTTCAAACGCCGATAAATCTTGAGAAAATCCCAGGAAAATCTTGGGAGTTTAAAAAATTTAAAAATATAAATAATAACAAAACATATAAGAAAATAATAAGTTTTGAGTTATTTTTCTTCCAAAAATATAAAGGAAGAGGTTTTAATTGGTTTTAAAATATAAAAGAAATAAAAAATAGAAAATGTAAACTTAAAATATAAAAAAATAAAATTTTCTAAAAAATCTCGTGATATTATCATGATAATATCGTGATATTTTGACTTCTAGCGATATTGTGAAAATATCGCTATATATTGTCGATAATATCAGCTGACATTAAATCACTGATAGTATCAACCATATTTCCAAAATATCGGCGATATTGGTGACACTGGTTGAAGCCAACACATTTGCAAATCAGAACTTGATGAGTAACCCAGGTCTCTTTGATGTCATAACATTGATGAACAAGATTGCATCATTGCACAAGGATGACTACAACTATGTCACATGGGTGGGGGTGCGGGTGCGACACAGGTGCGGCGCAATTTCAAAAAATTTGGACACGGGGACTCGGCTATATATATATTAAAAAAAAATATATTTTAAATATATATAATTATATATATATATATATAACAATAAATTAACACATAAAGATTGTACATTTTAAAGCAAAAATAAAAAAACAATTCTTAACAACACAAACTTACCAAAATATAACACATAAAGAAGCTTGTGAGTGTGATAAACAACAAAACTTATCATAAATCTGCCTCACCGTCTCAATTAGAGGGAAGAACATGATCGAGGTAGTCCATGTTGAGAGTATGCAAATTATGTTCTCCCTCCAAGTCAAAATCTTCTGGATTTACATCCTAATTCTTGGATGGTCCACAACTGCATCAAAAAATGACTATATTAGTATCTAACTTAAAACTTTGAATACAAATATTTAAATACAAACTTTGAATACAAAGAAAAAAAAGTACCTATACTCTTCTTTGGTGCGGCGAGAAATTAATCGTAGATTAGAGTGAACATAAACCAAATCCTCTGCTCTTTTACTAGTGAGTTTGTTTCTTTTAATGTTGTGAATTTGAGCATATATACTTCAATTTCTTTCACAACAAGATGATGTAGCAGGTTGGGACAACAACTTCATTGCAAGACGTTGCAGATTTGGTGTCTCTGATCCATATGTTGCCCACCAATTAAGGGGATCTTCATCGTCCCTTGCCACGAGTGCTGCTAAAGAATCAAATCTCCCCGTAGAAAACTTGCCAAAGTCACTATTTACAACCTTAAACATGTGAGGATCATTAAAAAGTCTTCCCAAACATATCATTCTTTTTCTTGATATCTCAGGATCTTCATTTGGAGACACACAACCAACACCTGCTGTCAAACATTTTTTTGCATAGTATTTTAGATTGAGAGAGTGTGCCATGAAATGCAAAGGTGTATTGCTTTTATCCCATCTTCTCAATAAAACTGAATGTACATGATTGTAAAATTCTGAATCATCAAGTGCAATATCTTTCTTCTCATGTTTAAAAATGATACTGTGAAAATTTTCAATCATATTGTCCCACATTTCATAAATTCTATGAAGCATGTGTACATCTCTATCAACTTCTCTCAACATTTCCCAAATAGGCTCTGTAAATTCAACAAAATATATAATTTTATCCCACCAAAAATCATCAAGATGCATTTTTTGATAGCTTGAGCCTTGACATCATCTTCAGTACGATAAAAATCCCAATCTTGACCAACCACCATCATCATCAATGTATTCTTGAGTTGCTTAATTCTTTTCGTCATAACAATGAGAGAAGCAAAACGAGTTTCAACAACTTTCAGTAACTTGAGATCAGAATGCCTATTAAATATAGAAATGGCATGATGATGGTTTACAACAAAATTTCTAATATTTCGAACATCATGCTTTATTTTCTCAATCCATAAACACATTTCACGTGCATGTGCATCATCTTTTGATGAATTGCATATACTCTTAAGTGCCAAATTTAAACTGTGTGCTGCACAAGGAGTCCAAAAAATATGTGAATATGTATCTTCACTTGCCAAATTCATTCCTGCACGACTGCAAACTGGAGCATTGTCAGTAATGATTTTCACCACACTTTCTTCACCCACTTCTTTTATCACTTCGACAAATAATCTCTTTAAATATTCAACATCTTTATACACTCCAGATGCATCAACAGTCTTCAAAAAGATTGCCCATTAAGTGAGTAAGCAATGGAGTTTATCAGTAGTCGCCTTTGTATATCAGTCCACCCATCAGAAACAATCGACACTCCATGTCGTTTCCATGCAAATTTTTGGGTCTCTAACAAGTCTTCAATTTTATTTTTTTCCTATGCAAGAATGACTGTTCTTAGTTTTTCTGAACTAGGAGGCACATAACCACTCAAATTATAATTAGCCAAAGATGTAATCATATCTTTTCAGTATGGATTTCTAGCTACATTAAAAGGAATTGAGCTTGAGTAAAAGAATCGACCAATCTTTTTATCAATTTCTGCTCTTGCCATGTTTTTGAATGACACTTGTATTGTTTTATTGCTTTCCATCTTTCTTTTCTTTAAAAGCTCTTCTTGTACATCACTAGCAATAGGAAAAGACAGATTAATCGAATCGCTTCTCATCTCTGCAATTTTCTTCTTTTCAGCTTCCTCTTGTTCTTTCTTTAATTGCTTTAACAAGTCTTTATCAACCTCAGAACATGCCCTAATTCCTTGACCACGAATATGCAAAAGATGTGCTTTCACACGCGTATAAGAACCCGTGAAAACAGTCTTACATAGATCACAATGAAATTGCACATTCCCACCACCACCACCACCACTAGCTTTTATCCCTTTTGTCACAAGCTTCCAAAGTGGTTGAGAATCTTCTAATTTAGGGTTAGAACTTGAACCAAATGTATTGACACTACTGCTAGAACTCGCCATTATATCTGAAAAGTGAAAAACTGAAAAGAAAATAAGTAAATAAAATAAAGTTAATAAACACTTCAAAATAATAGTAATAGGAGTTCCAGGTTCGTTCCCTCTGGGCAAATCAGGTTCAAACCAGGCCTTCCTCTACGAGGGGATGATGCAGAGAGGGGGTTCGTTCCCTCTCTGCAAACCAGGTTCGAGACAAGGGGTCTACCCCTGTTTGACGCAAAAAGGAGTGGCAGGGCAAGCCCCTGCTGAACCTTATCAGTGGCAGGGGCTTCGCTCTTGCCAAAAAGCCAAAGGCAGCAGGGGAGGGGCAGAACCCCTCTTCTGCGAGCAGAGGGTGCAGGGAGAGGGGGGGGGGGAGGGCTGCCAGAAAATGAGAATGAGGCAGGGGCCCTGCCTCGTTCTTTTTTTCCGGCAGGGGTGCCAAGCAGGGGTAAGAAGGAGGAGTGGGGGAAGGAGGGGGCTCGGTTGACAGGCCTAGCCTAGCCTTGCCCCACTCCTCCTTCTTATCCCTGCCGGACAAAAGGGAAATGAGGAGGGGCTGAGCCCCTCTTCTACGAGCAGAGGGTGCAGGGAGGGGGGGCTACCGGAAAATAAGAACGAGGCAGGGGTGGAGCACCCTACCTCGTTCTTTTTTTCCGGCAGGGGGCGGAGGCAAGGGGCTTAGCCACCTGCCGGAAAATAAGGAGGAAGGGGGAGCCCCCTGCCGGACGAAGAGGAGAGAGTGGGAATGGGGGGCATACCTGTTGACAGAGGAAAGGGGGAGACAGTGGCTGGCGTCGCCTGCGGCTACCGTCGTCGGAGGCTGGATCGCCGACGTGAGTGTAGGAGGAAGCTGCAGGGGATGAGGGGAGGCAAAATCGACAGGGTAAGCCCCTCCCCCTATCGTAAACCCCTTTTAGGTTCGGGATGAAGTTTGGATCTGGGTTGGGTTCGGATCCAGATCCAAAACATATTTCGAAATAGACATTTTTGAACTCGGTCAACGTTGACCGAGTCCAAAACGAGGACGGACTTGGCCTCGATTCGTTGACCGAGTTTGACTTGTCGTTGACCGAGTCCGGCCCGTGTCCGAAGCCGCACCCGTGTCGGGGCATGTCGATGCGGGTGCGTCGCCTCCCTAGCAGAGTCCGTGTGACTTAGGACTACAACCAATCCCAATCTTCTCATCAATTATTGATCCCACCAAGTAACTCAGGAGAAAATATATCGTGATCATGATTGGTCAACTTTCCAACATACAACGGTTCATAGATAGGGGTGAATGCCAGACTGCAATCACACTACCTTTAGTGAAACAAGGATTTAGAAGCCTTATCTTGGTCTCCTTTAAGGTCTTAGCTGATGTAGGTAGAGAAGTCATATGGCTGGATTTTTTTATTCTATCAAACTTTTCTTGATCGATCACCCTTCCTCCCTTGCATTATGTGCCTTAAAAGACTTACAAGTTACAAGTGGACAAGGGTTCCATAAGGTCTATATAGATGAGTCCATAATATGCATTGTCAAAGAATAGAAATCTTGGATTTGCTTATATTCGTCTTGAGGCTCTGATGTCTTATATCATTACAATATGTTACAATCGATTTTTATCAATTTTAAACTGATGCAATACGGTACAACCTTTAAACTCGTTTAAGGGATGTATTGGTCATGTACTGTACATATCTATGTAGTCAAAAGCCCCAACTAGGCACCGACTAGTCCGCCTAGTTGGTCAGACGTAAGTAAAAAGCCTAGGCTTTGCAATTCCTAGGTGGGTACCTTAAAATGTAACCATTAAGGCATTTAGTCGGCAACTATGCTGCCTCTGCCTAGGCATAAGGGCAGTTTAGCCATTTATTATTCTTATATATATTGTTATTTTTTGTATATATAATTATATATACGTGTGTGTTTGTGTGATTTGTTCTGTGAAATCATGAAAACATGCATAGTTATTATGTGTGTGTGTGTGTGCGCGCGCTATGCTTTTGGGATTTTTTTTTGTGAAACATTGAAAGCATGCACATTTAATTTTAATTGATTATGTTTTTTATGTGTATAATTGTTTAGTTATACAGTGCCGGTCCCAAGCCTGGATAAAGGAGGAGGGTTGCGGCAGGCCAGTGACAACCAACATAAAAACTTAGTTATACCTTATGAATATGAACCAATATGAGAATTTCGTTGGGGCGTTCCCTACTGAGCGATGCGCTGTACTCTATAGGCCTGGAGGCAGTGATAAATGGGCAAGGGTTGCTAGGTCGTCGCCCGGAAGCGACGCGTCACACCGACGCCCGGGTGTGGTGTCAAATAGGCAAGGGTTCCCTCATTTTGTTGGACGGGTGTGGTAGCATACTCTCATAGAGGGTATTTCTTAGCTCAAACTAAGCTTGCAGATCATTGACATGTCAGGTATTACAGATGAAAAGGTTTGCGAAACTCTTGCTATTGTCAAAACTAAAATGAAGATTGATGATGGTGTTCCTCTTTCCGATCCTACTCCCTATATACAGCCTGTAGGATCATTGATGTATCTGAGTATTACCAGATCAGATATCTCTTATGCAGTTTATACTGCAAGCCAGTTTCAGCATGCACCAACATCAGTACACATGAGTGCCATCTTGCGAGTCGTAAGATACATAAAGGGTACTCTAAATAAGGGAGTTTTTTGTCCTCTTCACCCGATTTAAAATTAATTGCTTATACTGACTCTGATTATGAGAATTTCGTTGGGGCGTTCCCTACTGAGCGACACACTGTACTCTATAGGCCCGGAGGCAGTGATAAATGGGCAAGGGTTGCTAGGTCGTCGTCCGGAAGCGACGCATCACACCGGCGCCCGGGTGTGGTGTCAAATAGGCAAGGGTTCCCTCACTTTGTTGGACGGGTGGGGGTAAAGAAGTTAGTCCAAGACCATAAAATTAGGTTAGCCACTTGGAACATAGGATCTTTAACTGGTAAGTTGGTAGAGTTAGTAGATGTTATGTGTAGGAGAAATATTGATATTTTATGTCTACAAGAGACCAAATGGGTAGGTGAGAAAGCAAAAGTGATAGAACCTTGGGGATATAAGATCTGGTATACAGGAATAAATAGGAATAAGAATGGAGTAGGGATTGTTATGAGTCGTGAGTTAATAGATAATGTAGTTGAGGTCCGTAGGAAGGGTGATATGATTTTACTTATTAAATTAGTATTAGGTTCGAATATTATTAATATTATTAGTGTTTATGCACCTCAAGTAGGTTTAGATGATTCCATTAAGCGTCAATTTTGGGAAGATTTAGATGGAGTAGTACAAGGGATATCTTATGGAGAAAGACTTTTCATCGACGGTGACCTTAATGGGCATGGGATGGATTTGAGAGTGTCCATGGAGGCTATGGTATAGGAGAAAGAAACGAAAGTGGAGAAAGGATTTTAGATTTTGGTTTGTCCTATGATATGATCTTAGCAAACACTTGGTTTAGGAAGAAGGAGTCTCACCTAGTAACATTTAAAAGTGGGGTTGAGAGATAGGGGTTGTTGCATCGATTGTAAGGTTATACCGGGAGAAAGTGTAGCTACACAACATAGAGTTTTAATTTTAGATCTTAGAATTAGACAATGCCGCTAAATGGATAGACATAGGATAGATCCTAGAATTAAGTGGTGGGCACTGCAAGGAGTTAAACAAAGAATGTTTGTAGAGCAGGTAGTTAAGGAAGCTGATTGGTATCTCGAGGAGGATTCAGACTCAATGTGCAATAAGATAGCGGGTGGCATGAGAAAGGTGGCTAAGGAGGTATTGGGTGAGTCTAAAGGCGGTGCACCGCTAGGTAAGGATACATCATGGTGGAACGAGGATGTCAAATTAGCTATTAAGGTTAAAAGAGAGTGTTATAAAAATCTAAGTAAGAGTCGTGATAATGAGAATTTGAAGAAGTATATGATAGCAAAGAAGGAGGCTGAAAAAGTAGTTCGAAACGCGAGGGATAAGGTATATAAGGAGGTTTATGACAAGTTGGATACCAAAGAGGTCGAGAAGGATATTTATAGGCTTGCAAAGATGAGAGACAGGAAATCGAGGGATCTGGGTATGATTAGATGTATCAAAGATAAAACACAAAGGGTTTTAGTCAAAGATGAGGAGATTAAGGAGAGATGGAAAGATTATTTTGATAAGCTATTTAATGGAAGTCATGCTCAGGATCTTGGAGACTTGTCCATTCCTTTTCATGAGATGAATCGTGACTTCATGCGCAAGATTCAAAAAAAAAGAAATTGCAGAGGCTTTGAAGAAAATGAAATCAAGAAGGGCAGTTGGCCCAGATGGTATACCTATCGAGGCTTGGAAATGTTTGGGAGAGAAAGGTTTAGAATGGTTGACAAATATTTTTAACAAGATTTGGCGGACAAATAAGATGCCTAATGAGTGGAGGAAGAGTACTTTGGTGCCTCTATATAAGAATAAGGGTGATATACAAGTTTGCACAAACTATCGTGGTATAAAACTCATGAGTCATACTATGAAACTTTGGAAGAGGGTGATTGAGTCTAGGTTGATGAAGATTGTCATGATATCGGCAAGGTTTTAAAACCCGTGACTCGGAACTCGACTCGTTCTTTATTGACTCGTGACTCGGCGGGTCAACTCGGTGACTCGGACCGGGTTTTGTTAACTTTTGATTTTAAAAGAAAAACAATATATAATTTGTCTGAAACCATGTTTTTGAGTAAACATAGTCTCCAAATGTCTGTAAGAATATAAAAACAACTGCAAAGAGCTATAGAGGTTTGCTTGAATAATTGAATTTGATATCTATACAAGCACTTTGACTAATTCATGACTTGAATTAGAGGATTTGGTCACCATGAGTTCAGTCTGCTACTACCTAAGGTTCCTAAAATGGCCAATCATATATGCTAGCTTGTTTTAAAAGTTTTAATTCCCTTTCTAACAAATCCATAAATGTAAAATAGGGATATACGTGCATATTGAAAGTTTACAGAATGCCCAATATCAACATAAATCAACAATTTTCTCATGTATAAAACTATGCAGGAAATATATTAATGGCACAACTATAAAAAGACTACTAATATTTGAATATGTACAATGCTTGTTCACATAACAAATGGATGATGAAACCTAAATGTGACTTCCCATAGGCACAGTTGACCCTCCATATATAGTGAGAATCATTTCTTTAAAATATTTTGCTAAAATAAGTTGATAACACAGGGTGAACAGTAGTTCGAACAACATGACAATTTTATTCTATGGATTTAAATGCTTTTTTATCTTTAAATGATTTTTATTTTCTTTTTTATACAAAATCTGGGGGTAACCCTTTTTAAAATATATGTACTTATATATTTCGAAATTGTAATTTGAAACTCAAAAAACAAATTTCAAACATCCCAAAACTCGCCCGAGTCAGGCCGAGTCAAGCCCGAGTTTTGGCAAACCGAGTTTGCCTTGCTGGGTTGACTCGCTGGAGGGCTGAGCCGAGCCGTGTCAGCCGAGTCAACGAGTTGACTCGGCGAGTTTTAAAACACTGGATATCAGAGAATCAATTTGGTTTTATGCCTGGAAGATCAACTATGGAAGCTATACATCTTCTTAGACAACTTATTGAGAGAAATAGAGAGAGGAACAAAGATTTGCATATGGTTTTTATTGATTTGGAGAAGGCATACGATAGAGTACCTAGGGACGTTCTCTGGTGGACAATGATGAAAAAAGGTGTTTCTCTCAAGTACATTAGTATAATTAAGGATATGTATGAAGGAGTAGTAACCAATGTCCACACTTGTGGAGGGGTGACAACCAATTTTCCTATAACGGTTGGGTTATATCAAGGATCTGCTTTAAGCCCTTTCCTATAGTGATGGATGAGCTTACGAGATCAATTCAAGAAAATGTGATGTGGTGTATGTTATTTGCTGATGATATTGTTTTGATTGATGAGTCTAGGGCTGGGGTTAATGCTAAGTTAGAATTATGGAGACAGACATTGGAAGCAAGAGGTTTTAAGTTGAGTAAGAGTATGACAAAATATATGGAATGTCAGTTTAGTAAGCAACGAAGTAGTGATGGGAGTGTAGTGAAGCTTGGAGAGCAAGAAATACCGGTGAATGATTGTTTCAAATATTTGGGATCTATCATTCAAAAGTATGGAGAAATTGATGGAGATGTAAATCATAGGATAAAGGTTGGGTGGATGAAATGAAAAAGTGCAACTGGAGTGTTGTGCGATCGTAGAATGCCATTGCAGTTGAAGGAAAATTTTTATAGGACGACTATTAGGCCCGCTTTATTATATGGTACGGAATGTTGGGCTGCCAAGAGATATCATATTCAAAAAATTAGTGTAGCTGAGATGCATATGCTTAGATGGATGTGTGGAAATACGATAAAAGATAAGATTCAGAACGAGGAGATACGTAAGAAGGTAGGCGTTGCACCCATTGAAAATAAGATGAGAGAGAATCGTTTACGGTGGTTTGGACATATTCGACGAAGGCCTAATGATGCTCCAGTTAGAAGGATGGAGAAATGGGAAAATATATTAGTTAAAAGAGGCTGAGGTAGGCCTAGGAAGACTTGGATGGAGATGATAGGAAAGGATATGAATGCTTTGAACCTCACCGAGGACATGGCATTGGATAGAAATGATTGGAGGAGAAGGATTCATGTGGAAGACCCAAAATCATTTTCTTTGTTGGTTCATATCCCCGACCCCAATTGTTTTGGGATGAAGGCGTAGTTGTTGTTGTTGTTTGTTGTTGTATGTTTTGTATGTATGTGTGTTTGTTTCTGATGAATTTTTCTATAAAATCCTGAAAGCATGTTTAATATTATGAATTATGTAATATGTTATTTATATATGTATGTGTTATTGTGTTTCTGTGGAAGATTGAAAGCATATTTTGTTGATTATACAGAATATGTTATGAATAATTAAAATATATATATTTGTGTGTGTACAATTATGTATATGTACATTAATATATTTTGTGAAAACATGTATAATTTTGCACGTGTAATGAAAACATCTTATTCATAAAAGAATTAAACATATTTTTATGTATATTTTGTGTATTTTTTTATATTTTAATTGTGGTACTGACTAGTCCGACTCGTCCCGCCTAGTCCTCGACTATGTCACATGGGTGCGGGTGTGCAGCACTTTCAAAAAACTTTGGTGCGGGGGTGTGGCAAAAATATAAAAAATTATATATATATATATATATATATATATATATATATATATATATATATATATATATATAAAGTCCAAAAGTTGAACATAAATGACCCTGGGTGCGTTGACTACACCCAGGGTCAGGTTGATCGCATCGGGTGTGGGTGCGACACCGGTGCGGCACCTAGTTGAAGAGTCCCTGTGACATAGGTCCTCGACTAGTCTTTTTAGCGGTCTGCCAACTAGGCACCACTTAGCGCTTTGACTACATAGGTACATATCGTATGACATGGGATTGTATCGTATGATACACCTCGATACAAGGTGTATTGAATGATACCAATACTATCGGAAATGCATTTTCTAATTTGACTTTGTTTTAAAATTTTTATAAGAGGTCCAACCACTTACCTTTATAGACATAAAGGGGTTATTTTTTACCACTAAAGGCAAACTAGTGCATTTGGGAGAGTTTGGATTTGGGATTTGAGGGTTTCAAGAGTAGAAGATTTGGGATGTTTTTGTGTTCTACATTTTGGAGGGCAATTTTATGCAAGAAGGGACTTCATTTCCAACCATTGAAGTGAGGTAAGATGACTTCAACAACTTTTGCCTTTTTTTAAGCATTTAAGGTAAAAAATCCCCCATCTTTCCTTATTTTTTAAGTTACAGGAAATGACTCAAATAATTTGACATGATGATGATGTTTGTTCTTTTTTTTTTTCTCTTTTTTGATCTAGATTTATCAATAGAGGAAAGACTTTGTGTTAAAACATTGTGAAGTTGTTGATTATGGAAGGTTTTTAAAGTGTTGGTTTTGTTTGCACAAGATTCCACTGGACTTGGTGGTGTCAATTATTTTAAATACCATATTACAAAACACAAGTTGTTCCTATGAATCTATGACCATGTCTATCTCCTTATCTTTTAGGCAGTGTTCATGCTGAAATAATTGCTTGTTTCAGAATAAATGAAAAAAGGGGTTGAGGCTACACCACCTTCGCTAGAGGTGCAGCCTGCACTATCTTTCCTTCTTAGGTATTATAAGCCTACAATCGTGCTAGTCCCAGTTTCAGGCACAAAAAGAAACAACTGTCCAACAACTACATTAGTGATAAAATATACAAATATAAATAAATAAATAATTAAATATATGTAATGTATGTGTATAATTAGCCAAACACCCTTTTTTCATGCTCGGCTCGTTATGCCAATATGGCACCCCGAGCCGAGTTTGCAAGCCTGAACAGTTCATGCAAGCTGAACCGACTCAAGGCACAATCAGCTAGATTCATTTGGCAGCCCTAGGAGTAGGATATCAACTGAGCTAGGCATAACTTATTTTTCTGTATACATCTCCCAAAGAGGTATGATATAGTATATGTTAAGTTTAATTCTTCCCTTTCTAGGTTTTGGTTCAGGAATGGACTGGAATCTGTTTTAACTCATGATTCTGTTAGGTCCCAGGTTATAGATAGTTATTGATCAATGAGATAAACCAATGAAATAAAGGTTGCTGTGTTGCATGTCATTAGGAGAATATTTCTATTCTCCATATTGCCTTTGAAATTCTTGGTTTAGTCTTCTCATGTGCGGGTACTCTGTGTGTGGCTTTACATGTTCAACAGTGTCAAATCATTACTCCTTTTTGTTTTGTTATCTGCAGTAGAACATTTCTAATAATAAAACCATAACTTTTTAATCATTATTGTTTTTCTTTGGGATCACATATCCAAAAAAACATCTTTTTTTCATCCCGGGAGAAACTTTGATATGTTTTCTTATGAATTTGCAACTGTGGGATGAGTGATGCATGTACGCATGATTGCATACCATTTTTAACAAGATATGCGTGTGTGTATGCTATGTAGTAAAAAACGCTAGTTGGTGTCTAGGCTGCACGTCTAAAAAGCCTAGTCGTGGCCTAGGGGGTACTAGTGGGCTTAGTCCGAATCCCCCAAAAAAGGTTAATATACATCTAAAAATAAAGTTTGTATATAAATAAATATATTTATATATAGAAACACACACACACACAAACACATATATAGAGGGATTGGTAGCTGCGAAATCCATAGGTACTAAATTCGTGGTCAAATGCACTGACTGTCCATCGTGCGCGTTGATGGACGACCAATGCAAAACAAAAAAAAACAGTGTTTTTGCCAAGTTATTCCACCAAAGAGGTAGTAGCGGTGACCTATGTCACATGGATGCGGGTGCGGGGGTGCGACACTTTCAAAGACCTTGTGTGCGGGGGTGCGACAGGGCAAAAATGTAAAATATGTATATATATATATATAATTTTGAAGTTTTAACAGTTAACATTGTCATAATTTAACAATTAACATTGTCATAATATCATTCATCATGCATGCAATATATCAACCTAAATATCAATCAAATAAGTAAAGCAATTACATAAATCAACCTAAATATCAATCAAATAAGTAAAGCAAAAAAGAACTAAATTACATACCAAAAGTATATCCTACAATGTATATGACGATGACGTAATGGATCTCAATAATTTTCTTCTTCATCATGAAATGCATCATTAGAAGGAATACTGGGCTCAACTAAATCCATGTTTGTCATGTTGAAATCATGCTCTCCCTCGAAGTCACAGTCTTCTGGGTTTATATCCCAAAATTTGGATGTTCCTTGTTTGCGCTACAAATCCAATTTGAAAATGTTAAATACAATATAAGTATATTTAAATAAAAAACTAAGAAATAATCAAATAACTAAGAGAGCAAATTAATACCTGTATTCATCATTGGTTCGCGAAAGTAATCGAATATTTGAATGAACATATACTAAATCCTCTGCACGCTGGCTGGTGAGTTTGTTTCTCTTCATGTTGTGGATTTGAGAATATGTGCTCTAATTTCTTTCACAACAAGATGAACTAGCAAACTGCGATAGCAATCTTAATGCAAGACGTTAGAGAAGAGGTGTTTATGATCCAAATGTTGACCACCATGTAATAAGATCTATATTATCCTCCTCTCTCGCGAATAATGCCGGTCCATATAATATCGAAGATGGAAATTTTTCAAACTCTTGTGTGACTTGATGTAGAAGATATGCTTTTGGAAAAAGTCTTGTCATACACATATTTCTATGTTTTAATAGCTCTGGGTCTAAATTTGGAGGGACACGACCAATACCACCCGCTCGCCACTTATTTGCATAATATTTTGGATTAAGAGAATGTGCCATGCAATGCAAAGGAGTGTTGCTCTTATCCCATCTTCTGAATAAAATTAAATGAATATGGTTAAAAAATTCTGAATCATCCAATGCAGGATTTTTTTCTTCATGCTTGAAAACTATAACTTGTATTTTTTCAATCATATTATCCCACATTTCATAAACTCTGTGAAGCATGGGCTCATCCTTATCAATTTCTCTTAACATTTCCCAAATAGGTTGCGTAAATTGAAGGAAGTATACCACTCTGTCCTAAAACTCATCATCAAGAATGAATTTCTTAATTTCTTGAGCCTTGATATCATCAACATGATAGAATGTCTAATTTTCATCAGTCACCATGTTAACCAAAGCATTCTTCACTTTTTTAATCCTCTTCACCATCACAATGATGGATGCAAAATGTGTTTCAGCAACCTTCAACAATTTCAGGTCAGAATGCCTATTAAATATAACATTAGCACGATAGTGGTTAACAACAAAATTCTTAATGATTTTGACATTTCTTTCTAAATCTTCAATCCATAAACATAAAACATATGCTTGCGAATTTTCTTCTTCTTTGGGGTTACAGATGCTCTTTAGGGTCAGATTTAAGTTGTGTGCTACACAGGGAGTCCAAAAAATATGAGGGTACTCACCCTCCAAACTCAACGCTGCACTTTTACAAACTGTAGCATTGTCTGTAATGATTTGTACCACTTTCTGATCACCCACTTCTTTTATGACTTCTATAAACAACCCCTTCAAATACTCTGCATTTTTATATTCCCCAGATGCATCAACTGCTTTCAAGAATATTGGGCCACTAAGCGAACAAGCAATGAAATTGATTAGTGGACGCCTTTGAATATCTGTCCATCCATCAGAAACAATAGAAACTCTATTTTGCTCTCATGAATATTTTTTAATCTCCAGCAACCTCTCCACATTTGCCCTCTCTTCTATAAGAAGTGTGGTTCGTATTTTTTCTGAGCTAGGAGGCACATAACCACTCAAATTACAATTTGCCAAAGATGTTACTAAATCCTTCCAATAAGGATTTCTAGCCGCATTAAATGAGAGTGAACTAGAATAAAAATACCTCCCTACTTTTCTATCCATATCCTTTCTTCCATATGTAGTGAATGATGCTTGTATCGTTCCTCTACCTCCTACATTAACTTTTCTTTTCTTTTTTTTCAGCATCTTCTTGGTGGCTTCAAAATGACACACCAATTGCACAAGAATCACTCATTGTCTTTCTCTTCTCATATTCTTCTTGTATTGTCTTCGCATTGCCTCATCAACTTTTCTGCATCCTGAAATGCCATGTACTGATATCCTCAACAAATGAGCCTTCACTCTTGTGTAAGACCCAACAAAATATCTTTCACAGAGCTTGCATCGAAATCTCTTGTTTCCACCACCTCTTTCTCCAGTTTTTGCAAGCTTATCTACATGTACCCATAGTGGCCCTACATCATCACTCCCACTACAACTATCAACAAAACTAGCAGCAGAACTCACATATGGGGATGAAGATGACACAAATCCTTTTCCTTTATCCGTCATTTTTGTCCTGAAAACACAAAAAAATTATATTAAAATCAATTATGCTGATAATCAAGATTTATAATATCGAGTCCAATGATGAGTTGTGGAGCCTGATTCAGAGTTTTTGCCCTTACTAGGGGGTTCGAAGGCCACCCCTACGCGACGCAGGTCCCGCTGCGCGTTCAGCGGGCGGGGGTTCAGGGGGAGCCGCTCCTGGCGGGAGGGTCGTAGGGGGGCAACGCTCCCTGGAAGAAAATTTTTCTTGGAAGGGGCTCGGCCCCTCCACTGCCGAAAACAGGGAGGGGCTCGGCCCCTCCCCTGAAGTCAGAGGGAGCAGGGAGGGGGGCTCGACCCCTCCCCTGCCGAAAATAGAGAGAGGCTCGGCCCCTCCCCTGTCGAAAATAGGTTGGGCCTCGACCCCTCCCTTGAAATCAGAGGGAGCAGGGAGGGGGCTCGCCCCTCCCCTGCCGACCCAACAAGAGAGTGAGAGGGAGCAGGGGGGCTCGACCCCTCCCCTGCCGACCCAACAAGAGAGTGAGGGGGAGCAGGGAGGGGGGCTCGACCCCTCCCTTGCCGACCCAACAAGAGAGTGAGGGGGAGCAGGGAGGGGGGCTCGACCCCTCCCTTGCCGACCCAACAAGAGAGCGAGAGGGAGCAAGGGGGGCTCGACCCCTTCCCTGCCGACCCAACAAGAGAGCGAGGGGGAGCAGGGAGGGGGGCTCGGCCCCTCCCCTGCCGACCCAACAAGAGAGCGAGAGGGAGTAGGGGGGTATTGACCCCTCCCCTGCCGACCCAACAAGAGAGCGAGAGGGAACAGGGGGGCTCGGCCCCTCCCCTGCCGACCCAACAAGAGAGCTAGAGAGAGCGAGAGGGTACCTGCGACAAGGGAGAGGAGGAGGTGGCGTCAGGCTCCCGTGCGAGACATCGGGAGGAGAGGAGGCGAGCGAGAGAGCGGAGCTGCGCGGGAGAGGAGAGGAGAGGAGAGGAGATGATTAGGGCAAATTTTTTTTGCCCTAATCCTCTTTCGCAGCCCCTTTTGATAGGGCATAAGAAATTTTGTTTAACGTTAAAAAATTGGACTAAAACGACCCTGGGTGTGTTGACCGCACCCAGGGTCGTGTTGACCGCACCGTGTGCCACACCCGCATGCGCACCCGCGTCGCGTCGCATCGCGTCGACGCGGGTGCAACACCTTCTTTGTCGAGTCCCTATGACTTAGGCAGTGACAAAATTGTCGCCGCTAATGCTCTGGGTGAAAAAATAAGCATTAGCAGGGTAAAAAATCACCGATAATGACCTTTTGCGGCGATTTTTGTTGCCGTTAATGCTTGTTTGAACATTAGCGGCGACAATTTTATCACTGCTAATTCCCCTTTGACGGAAAAACTCATCATTTTGACGCTATTTTTTTTGTGCTTGACTGTCCATCAACGCGCGCAATGGACGACCATCGCGATTGACCACCGATTTAGTACCTAAGCATTTTGCAGTTACCAATATATATATATATATATATATATAATGTGTGTGTGTGTGTGGTGGTTTTGTACCATGATACCATACGGTGGTAATCCCTCTTGTTTGAAACGATCTAGCCACCAAATGGTAAATTTAACCATACAGATGTATTTTACATGATTTATTTAGTATGACAGAAGGTTTTATGTTTAATATACCATAAGATTCCATTTTTGAGACGGTGAAAATCAATGGCTCACAATTCATGAAAATAAGGGTGGTTTGAAAATTGTATAAAACATCATATTTGAATTAACTTTAACACAAAAACAATAAATACGATATGCTAAACATGATCCTACAGTTAGATTTTGCTTTTGGAGCTTAGATCTATGTAAATCAAGTGCATACAGACATAAGCTATGGTGGTACAGTACCACCATAGAAGCACCCTATATATGTATAGATGGTAAAATAAGGAAGACAAGTTTGGGCCTAGGCGTGGACTAGTCGGCTTCTAGGCGGGGACTTATTGGAACAATCAGGACCTTTTAAGTCCAGGGCACCTAAGTGCCTTGGACTAGGTGGTGACCCGATGCCTAGGGTGACTAGGCAACTAATTGGCGCCCAGTTGCGATTTTGACTACATAGTGTGTGTGCTGTTAGAATATTAGAAAGATGTTGGGTTAATCAAATCTTTTTGTCCTTTTGTATTTATGTCTTTTGTTTTTTGTATGACTTTTTCTTTATAGGTTTTCTTCTTTTGTATATAGGTTTTATTTTTATTATTTTTTTCTTTTGTTGTTTTTCTGCCTACTAGAGGCACTTTTATTAGAGCTACCTAACGGCTAGTTATACTAGCTGTTAGAAAGATCTAATGGCTAGTTTTCTCCATTCTTTTGTATTTATATGGGACTTAGTCCCTCTTGTACATTATGCATATTTTTGTGCATTTTATGATTAATAAAAAAATTAATTATTTTAATTGTGAGCACGTAGTGGCTTTGTGAGTGCCCTTAGTGGCTTGTGGTATTGCTCTTAGTGGCCTTTGTATGTTTGCCGTTAGTGGCATTGTGATATTGCTCTCTTGAAGATTATTCCTTCATTGCATGATAGTTATTGTTTTAAGATGTAATGCTATTTCATTCTTCCTGCAGAAGCAGAAAAGGTTGTTGGCTGGGCTAGAAATCATTACTTGTCAGGCTGCTTGCTGCCTTCTATAAAGGGCGAAAGGCTGTCAATACCTTTTATAAGGTAGCAAACTACGTATTATGCTGTATCTTTTGCCTCTGTTCCAGTGACTAGAAATAATCACCTATTAATTTTTCTTGTAGCCTGGATATAGCAGTATCAAGACTCAGAGAGCAAGAGTCAGCATCTAGGAAGCCATCACAAAGTTTAAAGGTAAACTGGATGCTAATTTGTCAGTTGCTGTTGTAGTTTAGCAGAACTAATGTTAGAATGTGTGCATCAATGACAGAGCCTTGCCAAGGATGAGTATGAGAGCAATTTCATTTCCGCAGTGGTCCCTGCAGATGAGATTGGAGTGAAGTTTGATGATATTGGTGCACTTGAAGATGTAAAGAAGACATTAAATGAGCTTGTTATCCTTCCAATGCGTCGGCCTGAGCTATTTTCACATGGAAACCTCTTGCGAGTAATTTTTGTTGCTACTTTCTGGTGTTTTTCTGCTTTTGGTTTGTTGGCTAATGCCGTAGCACTACAAAGATTTCAAAGTTTCTTTCCATCATTTTATTAGGTTGTTGGTAGTCACTGTTGCACTATCTCACTGCTGCTCTTATTGTAATGACTTAATTGGTTTCAAATTGTTTGGAATGGTTGGCAGCCATGCAAAGGAATATTGCTTTTTGGTCCTCCTGGTACGGGGAAAACTCTTCTTGCAAAGGCACTTGCCACTGAAGCAGGAGCAAATTTCATCAGCATAACTGGTTCCACCCTTACATCAAAGGTTGGCCAACTTTAACTGGTTCTTCTTTGATAAATCAAGTTGATCTGGGTGTAACAGATCTCCTCACAGATCAAAAATGGTCAGCGTTTCTAGATTCCCTTATTTGAAGTATGCTCCTACTAACTAATATTGGTTGCGAGAGTGTTCCTGAAATGCGACATTATCTGGATAAGTTCGGTTTTCTCTTTTAAAGGAGCTCTTGTTTGCATGGTTTAAAATGCTCCATTTTGCTTAGGGAAAAGTTATTGCAAGTGTTGTGGGTTCTGACTATTGATTTTTCTTGTCTAGTTTCAAATTTGCTGCTATTCCGACAGTTGTCTTGATGCATCTCAGTTTCTTTTCTGAACTTTATTTGTTGTATTAGGACAAAAATATTCATAGATAGGAACAAAAAATCAATCTGATGTGACAAAAACATGGGGAAGGGGATTCTAGCTAGTTATGCTAGAAAATTGCTCCAGAGGAAAAGGTTACATAAAATGATGAGCTACCAACTATGCCACAGGGATTCAGCTAGCAGGGTGCCGCACCCGCGTCAACGCGACTCGACGCGGGTGCGGGTGCTGCACCGGGTGCGGTCAACCCGACCCTGGGTGCACGGTCAACGCACCCAGGGTCATTTTGGTCCAATTCTCGGACTTAAAAAAAAATTGCCAAGAAGTTTTTTTTGCCCTATATGTCACAGGGATTCTCCAACTAGGTGCCGCACCCGCACCCGCACCCGCACCCGATGCGGTCAACCTGACCCTGGGTGCAGTCAACGCACCCAGGGTCATTTATATATATATATATATATATATATATATATATATATATATATATATATATATATATATATATATAATTTTTTATATTTTTGCCGCACCCCCGCACCCAGGTTTTTGAAAGTGCTGCACCCGCACCCGCACCCATGTGACATAGGTTACCAACCTCTCTTGCTAAAACTTTATTTCTTATATATTTTGATTTTCTTCATGTTTCCTGTTGATTGCATTAATGTCTTCATGGTCATGCTATATTAAGTGAGCTTCTAGAAGTAAGGTTTGTGGTATTTATGTATCAATTGGATGACATGGTTGTGCAGTGAAAATAATTTTCATGATAGGTGTATTTCAGATAGCATTTTTACTGAGAAAAAGCATTTGCATTGCTGCTGTGTCTCAGAAGTTGTTTTGTAGATTCTTGAAATCCTTTCTATCTTCAAAGGAAAAGCATGATCTCTCTCTCTTTGTGTGTGTGTGTGTGTGATTGATTGATTGATTGATGTAGCCTTGACTATTACCTACCCGGATCACTTTATAAAGTGCTCCTTCTATTCATACTTATTTTCAATAGCAAGTTTTGGTGTTTGAATCTTTTGCTTTTACTTTTTTTAATGACTTTTTATGAATTTCACCCCTTTTTCCAAAAAATAAGGGGTATTTTCTTTAATTCTTCCCCATCACCATCATCACCATCATTACCACCACTTTTCCACCATTACCACCACCACCATCACCATTACCATCATCACTCTTACAACCTATTGGTTCTCTCATGTCACCATTCTGGTCCCCTTTGAGCTTATTTGAGGTGCTGATGTTGTAAAATATAGAGAAGGGTAGAGATGAAGAGGTGGAAATAAGAAGAGTCTATGAAGGAAGAGAGAGAACACTAGGGTGCAACGTAAAATCTCCTTTTCATTCCTTTAATTTTGCAACTTATACACATCATTTACAAAGTATAAAGTGTGACCAAAATTCCCTTATAAACAAAAGTAAAGACCACATTACACAAATTTAGAAAAAAGACAACTATGCCCTTTACCAAAAATATAACTCCTTAAACACTCCCCCTCAAGTTGGGGAAAATATATCAAGCATCCCCAACTCGTTGCTAATATTTTGAAATCTTGATTTGTTTACACCCTTGGTTAAAATGTCTTATAATTGAAATTGAGTGCGAATGTGGCAAGGGGAGAACAACTTTGCTTCAACTTTCTCTCTTATAAAATGACAATCCATCTCAATATGTTTAGTTTTTTCATGATAAACCAGATTAGATGCTATTTGGATGGCCGCTTTATTGTCACAAAATAAAGAGATAGGTGAATTAAGCTCAATCTTCAACTCTAAAAATAGTATCTTAAGTTCTTAACCACAAACTTTCACATATACCTTGTGCAATAACCTTATATTCAGCTTCTACACTTGACCTGACTACAACAAATTGCTTCTTACTTTTCCATGAAATTAGATTTCCTCTTACCACAGCACAATAGCCTGAAGTAGATCTTCTATGTTCAACAACTCCTACCCAGTCAACATCTACATAACTTGAATATCAAAGTGACCATGACTAGCATACAAAATTCCTTAGAAGTCAACCCATTAGTGGCTGACCATGACTAGCATACAAAAATGAGTGTAGCTGAGATGCGTATGCTGAGATGGATGTGTGGAAATACAATAAAAGATAAGATTCAGAACGAGGAGATACATAAGAAGGTAGGCATTGCACCCATTGAAAATAAGATGAGAGAGAATCGTTTACGGTGGTTTGGACATATTCGGCGAAGGCCTAATGATGCTCAAATTAGAAGGATGGAGAAATGGGAAAATATATTAGTTAAAAGAGGTCGGGGTAGGCCTAGGAAGACATGGATGGAGATGATAGGAAAGGATATGAATGTTTTGAACCTCACCGAGGACATGACATTGGATAGAAATGATTGGAGGAGAAGGATTCATGTGGAAGACCCAGAATGATTTTCTTTTTTGGTTCATATCGCCGACCCCAATTGTTTTGGGATGAAGGCGTAGTTGTTGTTGTTGTTTGTATCTTTTTCTTTTGGTGTCATCGATTAGGACAACTCGAACTAGCTGTTGGAGCTGCTCCCTATCTCATTCTGTTGTTATAAATAGGGTTCTCCTCTTGTATCTTTTTCATGCTTTATCAAGCATTGTGGAATACAAAAGCTTTATTTTTATTCTCTTGGCCCTTGTGTGGGTGGTGTAGATTGATCTATAAGTGGTTCTTTTGTGGATCAATTGTGTTCTTGTGAGCTCATAAGAGGCTCTTGTTTTTATTTCATTACATGGTATCAGAGCCTTGGTGCTCTTGGGCTGTGATTCATTTGGAAAGGCCAGGAAGAGGATCGTGAGATTGGGGGAGCATCGATTTGTGGGATCGTTGCATTGGAAAGTGCACCATCAAAGTTTTCTTCAAAATTCTTTCTCTCTTATTATTATAAAAATAAATGATGAAAGAGAAGTGGTCATCTCCATTTCTGTAAGACTTAATGATACTAACTATGTCACATGGATGCGAGTGCGGGTGCGGGGGTGCCACACTTTAAAAAAACCTGGGTGTGGTGGTGCGACAAAAATATAAAAAATTATATATATATATATAAAGTCCAAAAGTTGGACATAAATGATCCTGGGTGCGTTGACTGCACCCAAGGTCAGGTTGACTGCATCGGGTGCGGGTGTGACACGAGTGCGGCACCTAGTTGGAGAATCCCTGTGACATATAGGGCAAAAAAAATTTTCTTGGCATTTTTTTTAAGTTCGAGAATTGGCCCAAAATGATCCTGAGTGCGTTGACCACACCCAAGGTCGGGTTGACCGCATCCGGTGCCGCACCCTGCTAGCTTAATCCCTGTGACATAGGACACTAACTATGCGATGTGGGCATCTATAGTAAAACATAATATGGAAAAAAGGGTTTATAGGGTCTGGTTGATGGCACTGAAAGAGAGCCTAAATTTATACTTACCAAGATGGAAAATAGAAAGGAAGTGACTTTTCAAGGAGAAGAGATGTCTAAGGCCATCACTGAATATGAGAAAAAATGGAAAGAATGGAGGATGTGTCATTTCAAGATAATAGGATGGCTCATCAATAGTGTTGATATAAAAAATGCTTTATCTTAGCAAAATTTAATTTTGCCAGTGATGCATAGAAGTATCTTAAAGATATGTATAGCCTCAAGGATGCAGTTCACATATGCAATGTGCAAAATAAAGTAAGAACTATGACCCAAGGAGAGATGGACATTAAGGAATATTACAATGCTCTCTCATTTCTTTGGGATGATTCGACTCTTCTAGAGCTAAAGTGACATTGCCCACAAGATGTAGAACTCCGTGAAAAACAAATTAGAATAGAGCACTTCTACCAATTTGTTAATGGGCTTAAACCCGAATTTGAAGGAATCAAATCGGCCTTTCTTCATAGAGGTGTACCTATCATAGTAAAGACTTTTGAAGAATTAACTATGGAGGAAAATAGGTTAAGAAAATCATCATCTTCAAAAGAAGAAGAATTTGTGCTTGTTATGTCAAGGCCCAGAAATCACGCAAGGGCTTATAACCCCCCTCACTTTGAAAAATGTAATGAGAATGAAAGAAATTCCAATGATTATGTAAGGAGCCAAAACAACAAAGAGGCGATTATGAATACAAGAAGAGTGACAAATTAATATGCTATCATTGCTTGAGAATATCCCTTGGCAAATAATTTGGCTTTAATCTTTCAAGAGTTTCATCTCTCTTTGTTTTAATTTTGTATACCCACCTACAACTTATAGGTTTCTTTACTTTTGGAACATCTGGAATGGTCTAAGTATTAGCCTTTTCTAAAGCTTCTAAATCTATTCTCGTTGCTTCTACCCATTCAGAATGTTCTTTAGCTTGAGTATAGGTTGAAGGTTCTACATAATGGATTAATGCACTAAATGCCTTGTATTTTGGAGAAAAAGAATCATAAGATATAAACTTTCCACGTGGTTTGAAAATCCTAGATGACCTTCTAGTATGAACTTCAGATTATTCAACATATTTCTCCAGTGCACATGGTTGGTTAAGGTCCCTACGCCTAGAATATTGTAAATAGTTTCTGTTTCTATGAGGTTGCTCTTCAATAATTATATCATCATGACCATTATCAAGATCATATTCATCTATTATATCAAGACCACTATCTAGATCACATTCATAATCACATTTTTCATGACTTGAACTTAAATCAAATAAAAAGGAATACTCATTTACCTCATTTGCCTTTTCAAAGTAAATAAACCTTTCTTTTTCTAAGAAGGTCACATCACATGAGACATAATTTTTTACTTTTAGGATCAAAGCACATGTAGCTTAAAAGTAAAGGCAACATTCTTCTTTATAAAATGTGCTTAAATTTATAGATGTAAACAATCAATAAAAATAAATCCAAACATGGCCCTAGTTTTCTAAGTCTTAATGCACTCAACATTCTTTACTTGTTTCCGATGCTGACATTTGTGTCCACATCAAGGTAACCTAAGATGTTTGTGTATTTTAAACTTGGCAGTGTGCACTAAGAATGTGGGTAAGAAAAATATCAAGTGTTTGGAATAAAAAAGGAAGATATCTTAGTTATGCATTAGGTTCTCAACCAATGCACTACTTTATAATAATTAATATGTTGATGTTATTGCGTAACTTAGAAAGTCATGGAGATGACGTTACTAATGTGGAATGGATCTGAAGAAATATTATTTGAATATGATGACTAGGTCATTTTTGGGATCATACTCTATGTAAGTATCTATGAATGTGAATAAGGGGAGTGAGATGAGTTATTATGGCTTGAACATGGGAAGGCTTCATTTAGATGGAAATGGAGCTAAGAAGATATGATTTATATGTGATGACTAGGTCATTTGGGAATCAAAAGCAAGAATCAATATAAGAATTATAATTGGTTATTGATTATTGGGAGATTTGTGGGAAGTGACATGTTGCCATCATTTGCAAAGCATATAAGATTTCTGTAAATTGATGGAGGTAAGAACAGAAGTTATAAAAAATGGAGTTCACAATTAATAACTATGTTAGCCTATAAGAAGATCTCTAGATGACTTAATTTAGAAGAATAACATGTAATTATGCATTTGTCATAACATTTCAGACAACAATTTTATATGAATTACTTCAAGTAACAGTGACATTTAGGAATAGTGTGCTTTTAGACACTGGAAATTTAAATGATAAGTAAAGTTTGTGCAACAATTAATACATACAGTCAATTAGTACATACATTATACAATATTTCTAGTAACACAAGTTATCTACTATATGACACTTTTGAACAATCAAAAAAAGATCTTGAAAGCTGGACAGAGTTCTGTAGTTCCACACTTGCACCTAAAAGGCAAGTTTATGAAGCAGTATTCGAATAGATTCATATTATGATGGTATATGTATATATATGTATATAGGGAAGGAGGAATACACAACCAGCTCTACATGCAACATCTTTCACATCAGCTTAGACCATTGGATCAGATTCAATGCGATGGTGTAGTCTTGATTTGGAACGTCAAATTCACATAAATGATGCCTCATAAATGATTGTTATAAATGAGTTGTCATGCATGGGGTTGTATCCAATGATATTTGATAAGTAGATGATCATTTACAGAGCTTTCAATTTTTATACTTAAAAATTATTCAATTGAACCTAATCAAACTGTTCAGACAATGTTACAGATGCTTCAATGTTTTATGTAGTTGATTGCATCTTCTCTATCATTTTACAAAGTACAAACTATACCATAATCTCATTTAAGTATTGTTATTGGAAAAATATGAACTTATACATTCCCCCGAACATGATATCAGGGTATTAGGATTCTTGTGCCTCGAGATTTAACATTCATGTACATAGCAATCAAGATCCTTGTGTCCTAGTAATTGCATTTCCTATGTAGGAATCAGGATTCCTGTGTTTACTTTGTTATGCATGTCCGTCAGGAATGATAAATGTTTCAAAATGGTGATCTATTTTTCTCCTATTATTATATGAACTAAAATGAGAACTCCTAAAAATAAAATCGCTGTGTTGTTGCATATTTGGAGGCATGAAAATTAGCACAATTTTCTGTTGAAGAACCACGTTCAGTGCCTATCCCTAACTAAATTTCCTTTTGTATACATAAAGTTTTCTTCAAACCATGATATCTACGCCATTGTGTCAATCATATGTTGTTCTTGTTGATTGTTTTGCAAGATCTGTTTTCATGAAATAATTTACGCTTTGACAATTTTGAGATGTTTTCTCAAAATTTCCATTCTTTTAGTGTAATTTGGTCACGTCTGTATCTCTGGAACTTCCCTATATTTCTAAACAGATTTTATCCCATGGATTCTCTGTTCGGCGATTGAGTGTGTGCAGTGCATGCAAACTCTTGTATCTGCCTGTTAGTTTGTGGGTATGAATGCATGCATGATAATTAATCCTTTCTACAGTGGTTTGGAGATGCTGAAAAGCTCACAAAGGCTCTTTTC
This sequence comes from Nuphar pumila, assembly GCF_984573655.1. Lineage (NCBI taxonomy): Eukaryota > Viridiplantae > Streptophyta > Magnoliopsida > Nymphaeales > Nymphaeaceae > Nuphar > Nuphar pumila. The sequence continues at coordinate 27,969,506 of NC_143262.1, read as the reverse complement.
TCATTTGCAAGTAGGCTTGCACCAGTCATCATTTTTGTGGATGAGGTAAAATGAGTCACAATTTTTTTGGTAAACTTGATGGTTTATTTGCTAATTTTTCTGTATCTAGCATGTTTTCCATCATCGGTGCAGAGATTTACATGGTTCTTTGTTATTGTAGTCTTTATTAGTTCCTTTGACATTTGTCTTCTTTGTTTTTGTAGGTTGATAGTCTGCTTGGAGCCCGTGGTGGTGCTTTTGAGCATGAAGCAACAAGAAGAATGCGTAATGAGTTTATGGCTGCTTGGGATGGGCTAAGATCCAAAGATACCCAGAGAATCCTAATTCTAGGTGCTACAAATCGGCCATTTGACCTTGATGATGCAGTAATACGCCGCTTGCCAAGAAGGTAAAGTTCGAGTCAAAGATTCTTTCCTTGATTGTTTACTTTGTTTTTAGGTATTTTTCTCATCGAAGGCATGTGCTTATTTCTACATGTAGGATATATGTGGATCTACCAGATGCTGAAAACCGGATGAAAATTCTAAGAATATTTCTTTCTCAAGAAAATTTAGACAGCAACTTCAAATTTGATGAACTTGCCAATGCCACTGAAGGTTATTCTGGAAGTGATTTGAAGGTAAGGAGCAATGGTTTAAGGTATTTGATGTGTTGGCGCGGGGGCGTAACATTATCCCTATCATTTTTTTGGCAGAACCTTTGCATTGCTGCAGCATATAGGCCTGTTCAAGAACTTTTAGAAGAAGAAAAGAAGGTAAGGCACCAATTACATTTTTGAGGAATTGCTTCTGAAGCCAATAAAGTTTTAGTGTCTATTGAAACCTGGTGGCATGGAAAAGAATGTTGTGATTGAGCAGCTTGACATGGTCCTGGTTGATGTCCAGGTCTGAAATTTACATCAAACTGATCATTTGGTTCACTAAAACCAAGTATCCATGTACTCCCCGAAGGATGTCGACTCCCAATTTTACCCTGTTTATGGTGGTTCAATTTAATTCTGTTCATATCAAAGTAGATAATTCTTAGATTTTAGTATTAACCAATGTATTCCCAAAGCTCAGCCACACAAGATAGAGAACGATGAAAGAGAGTTGGTGCAGAAAAAGGACAATTTCCCAATGTGGGACGCCCCTTAGATTTCCTCTATTTATATTATGATTATATGAGAAATTACAACATTACCCCCAATAACCATAAGGGGTTGAAACCAGTCACAAATATCGGTATCGGCTATATCTCGCGATATTATAGTTTTGGTGATAAATCTCGTGGCTTAAACAATAAAAAAATAACAAAAATAAGTAAGAAAATATCATGTTTAGACAAAAAATACATAAATAATAAAATAAATAAGTAAAAAATGTAAAAGAAAGAAGAAAAACATATTTAAAATACAAAAATTAAATAAAAACAGTGAAACTAATTGATAATATCACGATATTATCAAATTGGTGATATTATCAAAATATTATGGTATTTTACCTATATTATCGTTTGCTGATTTTAAAGTTCGTGACTATGGTTGAAACAATATAAAGAATTACAAGGAAGCACTTATGTTACACTGCTCACTATGAAATAAAAATAACACACACATGCAACAACATTTATCAACAATATACATCCAATCTAACAGCCTCCCTCGATGGTTTATAACCATGGACAACTTGGATTTCAATAACTAGAATCTTTGCTTGGTCAGCTCTTTTGTAAAGATGTCTGCAATTTGATCTTCCATCCCAATAAATATCATCTCCAATTCAAGATCGTCTATCTTTTGTCTGATGAAGTGTTGGTCTATTTCAATGTGTTTCGTCCTTCCATGCTGAACTAGATTCAATGAAATTTTGATTACAGTTTGATTATCACAATATGGTATAGATCTTGATATTCTTTCTCCAATCTCACTCAACAAATGAATGATTCATGCCACTTCTGATGTGGCTCAGCTATAGATCTATATTCAACCTCTTTGCTAGATCTAGCTATAACCTTTTACTTTTTATTGCACTAGGTAGGGATGCACACGAGCCGAGTTCGAGCCGAACCTGGGCTGTTCGAACTCGGCTCAGTTCAAAATCACCTTGTCCAAGCTCGGCTCGATTTCGAGCTCGAGCTTAAACAAGCTTTATTAATTTTTTTTTTGCGGAGGAGGGATTTGATCCCTCGACCTGCTTAACATTAACCAAGGGACCTACCAGTGTTGTGAAAAGCGTTGAGGCGTAGCGAGGTGCTCCACCAAAATCTGAGGCGAGGCGTAAGCCTCAAATTTTTTTTTTTAAAACTTAAAAAAACTATAAAAATTATCTAAAATTATAAATAAATAAGAAATGCTTTATTGATGAAGCACCAACCAACACGAAATAAAAAATCTCAAATAAATACGGGAAAAATATGAGATAATTAGTATAAAGAAAAATAATGTCTATATTTTTTTTATACAAAGAAAAATTTAGACAAAACCTTAGCGTATATTAGTATCTTTTCTGGGGTACATTAATTCACGGGAAACAGAACCCTTATGGTAGTCTTTTCATGATGCACGTCAACAAGAATGCTAATTTTTTCATGATCTTGTAAACTAGGAATGAAGTTTTTTTTCAAGAAGAAAAGAAAAAGAAAAAACGAATATAGAGATCAGGATCACAAACTGACCTGAAGGTAGACTTGGTATATGAGATCATCGTAGCTCCCAACCATCCTTTCTTCAACATTCTCAAAGGGGAAGAAGTCGTAGGGAAGTGAGTAATTCAGGAACTTCAATACTGCCTTGAACACATCTATGGAGTATCCTTCTACCTTGATCTCATTAGTTACTTTATCCCTTATTACTCCCACAAACTGTCTGTTACCATCTTTGACTGGAACTCCAATTCTCAACCTCTTCCCCTTTGTTGGAATCATCCAACCTCTTGGAACATCAGTGGTGCCGCCGGGCCAGACGACGGATTTAATAACACTGGCTGGACATGAATAGTTTGTGGTCGTATTCATGTTCTTCCTGTTCAAACTTTGCGAGAGTCCGAGATCCAGACTCCAAAATCCAATCTCTCTTGCTCCCTTCTCCATGACATTGATAATTTGGAAAATTCTAGTCTGTAGCTGACCATCTACAAGCCGGAATTCACCACTCAATCCTCTGAATCTAGTCCCCAGCACTGCTTCCAGCAGTTTCGGACCCGAAGGGGAGATCCCCAACATCGAAAGGTCGGTCGAATCCCCAGTCATGTTTGGATTGATGAACTTGGAATTGCCAGCACCATTGGCTTTCTCTACTGCAAAAGCCAGTGCATATGCTGTATCATAGGCCCATACCCCGAACACGTTGAGTTCTAGTGGAGCTTCTATTGCAGGATTGTTCGGTCGGAATCTACGCCTCCATCTCTCTGTGAAATCTCTCAAGGCTTTTGATGGGGGCACATATGTTTTCACTCCAATGACACCTCTCATGGATGCTATCACCGAAGCATTCATGGAGCCCAACAGATTCCCTAGTGAGTTTGTGATGATCCAGACGTAGTCTTCACTCATCATGCCATTGTTATTAACTAAAGTGAAGAACTTGGCACCAAGAGACGAAGGCAAGTGCACAACAAAGACCCGGGTCTGCATTGAAGCAAGCTGGTTGAGTTCCTCCTTGATGAAGTCATTGGTGGCTGAAGGTGGAAGAAGAGACCTGTAAGGAACTGCAACACCAATCTGCTCAAGCGCATAGGTTAAGAACGGGATCATCCCCATCCCGAAATTCGAGTCTTCGTAGACGGGTACCACTTGTCGCCATCCATACGCTTTAATCGTTGCGACGATTGCATCTACTTGGGACGAATCGATCTCCACAGTCCCTACGAAGTAAGGAGTCTTAGTTGTTGACAACGAAGGGCTTGTAGCAGAGAAAGAAATGATGGGAACTTGAGTGCTATCTCCCAATCGAGCGACGAACTCTGCATCTCCCGATCTCTGTGGTCCTATGATGGCTTCCACCTCCACATTCTTCAATAGATCGATAGCTAACATAGAGTAAAAAAAGAGGATTAAAGAGGGAGAGGGGTTGCGAGAGAGAGGGAGAGAGAGAGACTGTGAGAAATGGGAAATGGGCTGCGAGAGAGGGAGAGAGGCTGTGGGAGAGAGGGAGAGATTGTGAGAGACGAGAGAGAGAGAGGGGCTGCGAGAGACTATTTAGGGCCCCCGACCCTCGTTAGGGTCGGGGGCAAGATTTTAATTATGGTCAAATGAGGGCTTTGACCCTCATTTGACCATAATCATAAGGCGTGCACGCCTCACCCTGAGGCGCGTCTCGCCTCGAGGCGCGTCTCGCCTCGAGGCGTACGCCTCAAGGCCTCTGAGGCGTACACCTCTGTGCATTTGCGCCTCAAGCCTGCGCCTCAAGGCACAAAGGCCCTCGCCTTGAGGCGAGGCGCGCTTTTTGCGCCTTGAGGCGCATTTTTAATAACACTAGGACCTACCATTAAGCCAAAACATGTTTTTTGATTATTATTATTGAAAAAATTCTATACATACTAAATATTCTCAGCAAAAAAAGGTGCAAAAGGTGGGATTCGAACCCAACACGTTCTTAATAAAGACTAACGCCCTACCCATTATAGTAACAATGCAATTCTAATTTTTTTTTGCAAAGGTATTAAATATATGGGGTTTGCAATGAACTGAGACTTGTTGAGCCTTAACGAACTCGACAGGTAGTTCAAGCTCGGCTCGATAGCTCATCCGAGCTTCATACAACGATTCAAGCTTGGCTCATTTATGAAGCGAACGAGACTGAGCCTTGCTTTAACCGAGTCGAGCTCAAGCCAGCTCGGTTCGGTGTGCATCCCTAGCTCCAGGATACAATATTTCTACCAACATACACACAATAACCTAAAACTGATTTTCTTTCATCTGGATCTCCTGCCCAATTTGCATAAGAGAATGCCATAGCAGAAAGCATATCTCCGTTTTGAGATCTTATGTAAACCAACTCATCTCTTAATGTCCCTTTCAAATACTTAAATATCCTCTTAACCATGTCTATGTGTTTCGTCTAAGGTTGTAAGTAGCGTATCATAACCCGTATCGGTCAGGCCTAAAGTAAGATACATATCATATCGTAAAAAATCATAAATTTCACTAAACAAAATATAAAAAAAATAAAAAACTCATAGAATACAAGAACAAATATATTTATGTAATAAGATTAACTAAACATAGATATGTTATTAAACATTTAACAACCACACATTTGGTTGTGTAGCCACACATTTAATCATCACAAATACAATCAGTTAAGACAAAATAATAATACATTTAAAAGCCAAAAAGTTTTCATAACTCATTTTAAAAGTTAAAGTTACATGTTTTAGTAACAGAATGCTACACTAAAGGGAAAGGCATACAAGGGAGTGTTCAGAAACATGTCTATATATAAAAGCGCAATGATTTCTTTCGTTTATTGCATCATTCAGTGGCTTGAGATGATGATGAGTCATCTTCATCTTCTGAATCAGGGACTACCTCTGGTAATTTTCCTCCCACAAATGCTGCACTTTCTCGTACCTTTCTTTTATCTTCTATAAGACTAGTAAGAAGTTCAACATGAATATTAGTAGGAATATGATGTATACATAATTTCACAGTGGAGTTTCTATGCCCCCACAACATGACATTTAAATTAATACAATCCTCCATGCATTACAAAACCACAAAAGTTACATTTCACTATTTCTTTCAAGCACATCTTCAAGTCAACTGGTGTACAATATTTCAATGCAGGATCCTTTGAGAGGCATCCTTCAAGACCTCCACCCTCCATCAACCTCCTAGAGCACGAATTACTAAATCTAATCACTAAAAAAATGTAAAACAATTCTCAATAACACACTTAGGGATGAATTTTGAGTTATTAGGGTACAAAAAATGAGATCAAGAGTAAAAAAATTAAAAGTAAAGTAATATCTTCTAAAAGCATAAAAAAAGAAAGGAGCTTACCTTCCTTCAACTTCAATCATACACAAATAAAGCAAAGAACAATGATTTTTTACCTTATCTCACTTTCTTGAGTGAAAATTGGGTGAAAATGCACTCTTATGCGAGAAAACCATAAATGCCTATTCCTTGCTCAAGAATCGAACCTCAAAATGCTCTCAAGTGTCCTATGAGTGCGTAGGTTTTCTTCTAATGGTCTCTACATAAATGGAGAAATCGACCTTAGGAAGGCCTTTAAAACCTAAAAAAAAAGTTTCGGCCCATTTAAAGTATGCTTTAAGTGTATCGTATGATACACACGATACAGATACAATACACACTCTTATCGCGATACGTGTGTATCGTATTGTTAGAATACATAGTAACGATACATATCGTACAATATTGTATGATACTTACAACATTGGTTTCGTCTACGATTCATGCATAAATTGGGAGACTTGATTTAAGGCATAAACTATATTAGGACCGATAAAAGTAAGGGATTGAAGCATTCCTACTACCTGAACCTGGTGGGATCCTCATAAATTTCTCCATCATATGTGGTTAGTTTATAATACTTGTATTTCTCACAAGAACAATGCAAAATATGAAATATCATGCAATTAAGAACGTCACAAGACTCGACTTCATAATACATAAAAAAAATAAAATAACCAAGTTTGTGAATACTTAAGATTTACATAACCAAGTTTTTCCGAAATATAAACAAAAGCAAATGTATATGATTTCAATCATCATCTTCTTCTTCTTCTTCTTCTCCTCCTCCTCCTCCTCCTCCTCTTCCTTGTTCATCATCCACATTCACATCCTTTCAAATATATGTAGGCTTTTCATCCTCTACCTCTTGTGATCCTTTCATGTTGATCCAGTGAATGCCCTCTTCATTTAAAAAACTTGGTCCTTATCTTTCTGTCAATTCACCTATCTGTCATGTTGCTACACCTAGTTTCCTTCCATGACTACTCTGTTAATATATATATATATATATATATATAAATATAAATATAAATTCTGTATTGTTTGATAGGGGCATTTTAGTCCTTTTACTTTTCTTAAAGTTGTTTTTTAGAAACAACTTTTTTCCTCTTTCTTTTTTTCTTTTTCTTCTTTTTTATTTTCTTTTCTTTATTAGACTTGGGGCCCCACTCTTACCGTCGTTGGGGCCCCAACGATCATATTTATGACCATTGGGAACTCCCCAACGACTCCTAAGGGTGGAACTCCCAAGGCTCTCCCTATCTCATTTGTTATGTGTAAAATTATAAATAGGGGTGTTCCCCCTCCATATTGTAATACTCTTTCTCACTTATTCTCAATAATATTCATCTTTTATTTGCCTTTTTGGCATTATTTCTTTGTGGATTTGTGTATGCACTTAAAGTGCTTGTTTGTTCTCTTTATTTTTGTCCATTATTGGACTTGTACGTGTTCTACACTTTGTTATTAGTGATTTCGCTTATTTCATTACATGGTATTAGAGCCATTTTGGTTCTCTTGATCTTGGAAGCATTTGTGGTGATGCTTATAGTTCGTGACAAAGGTGCTATCTTCCTTTTACTATCATGGAACACGAATCAAGAGTGAAGCTCTCCCTCAAACTCAATGGATCACACTACTTAATGTGGTCATCCTCTATGGAAAATCATCTTAGAGAAAAGAAACTTTGGGGTTTTGTGATGGAGACCTCTCTTGAACCATCACTAAAGCTCACCAAAGTTGAAAGAGGTGTCAAAAAATCTCTTATTGGGATGATCGTATTAAAGCCATCAATGATTGTCAAATAAAGGTAGAAGATTGGGAAAGTAACCATGCCAAAATTTTGGCATGGTTTATGAACAAGATTACCATAAAGATTTGTGCCAACATTGCTAAATTTAGAAGTGCCAATGAAACTTGGTTCTTTCTTAAGGGTATGTATACCCAAAAAGATCTTGCTAGGCAATATTTTTGTCAAGATAAGATTAGATCCACCAAGCAAGATGATATGTGTTCGTGATTATTTTAGTATTTTGTCCCCTCTTTGGGATGAATTAGCTCTTCTTGAGCCTAAATTGTCTCTCGAAGATATCAAATTGAGACGTGAGCAAATTGAGAGAGAACACTTTTTTCAATTCCTTCATGGTCTAAGACCGGAATTTGAACAAGAGCTTCTCTTTTTCATAGGACCAAAGCTATGCCTATTGAAGATGTTCTTGCCGAGGTATGTCACGAAGAAATCCGTCTTGGCATGACTCTTAAAAATGATGATGTTTTAGCCGTTTCTAAGCCAGGTTCTAACGTTAAAACTTATAAGCTACCCCAATTTCAAAAACCGAATAGCTATGGTAGTGGGCCCAACTATAATAGTGGTTATAGGAAGGGTGTCACTTGCCATCACTGTAATGAACCGGGTCACATTAGACCGGTATGTTCCAAAGCTTAAAGGTAAAGTTGCGTCCGTTGGAGAAATTACTCTTATGAAAGAAGAAGCAAGCAAAAATGGAGGTGATATTAAAGATACCCTAAGTCAAATGTCAGAGTCACTTCAACTTCTTCTTAAATCATCCTCCACTATGGGTGCCGCCCAAGGTTGCCAAACTAGGAAGCAGAAGCATGAAACGATACGAGAAGCGGAAGCGAGAAGCGATGCATTTTAAAATTTATAGGAAGCGGGAAGCGAAGTATCAATTTAAAAACGAAATATAAAAAAATGAAGCAATATGGTAATTGAATAGGAATCAAACAAGAAACAAATCAAAACTAAAATAAAATTGATCATTCTTATATTTTGTGATTTTTTCAATAAAAGAGTTAAATTTTTGTTAAAATCTAACAATGGTGGTTACTAATTTAAAGAAAGTACATGGAAAGTGAGTGAAAGCATGATAGAAAATACATGAAAAACATGAAAAGAAACATGAGAAATGTATATAGGAAACATAGACCATGTGTGTGGGAAGCATAGAAGAAGCGTGGGGGAATCGAGATTCCCATGAAGTTTCCGAAGTGAGGAGTATCGCGCTTCTGAAGCGAGTTTCTGGGAAGTGAGCTTCCCACCAACCTAAGAAGCTTCCGGTAACTCTGGTGTCGCCACTGCATTGTCCTCATCACCTCTAGGTATGCAAATTCTTGATTCAGGTACTTCCTTTCATATTACACCGCATAAAAATATTCTTTCCAAAATTTGTTCTAATCATTCTTCATCTTAGGTTTCAACAGCCGTTGGGATTTCTTTAAAAATAGAAAGTATTGGAACTTTTGATTCAAAACATTCTAAAAATTTTTTGGTTAAAAAAATAAGGGTCGTTCCAAAATTAAGTTTAAACCTTTTTTCGGTTTCTCAAATTTTCGATCATGGTTGCAAATTTTTTTTTCACCTAAAGATTGGATCGTGCATGATCTCCTGTCAAAGAATGTAACGCTCCAAAATCTTGGACTTGAAACCTTTTATGAAAAAGGTTGAAAGCTTTAAAATCGATTATTTATCAGAGTTTCAAACAGGAGTTCAACGAAAAATCATGTTTGAAATAGCAAATCCTTAGACCTTGGGCGCATTACAGCGCAAACTTTCCTTTACAAACCGATTTGCAACTCAAATATATTTATTAAAATAAACGGAGTTTTAGTAACGCAGTTTTGATAATTCAGAGTTTAATTTAAAAGAAAGGCTTTCAAAGAAGCTTTATACCATATTTACCAAAATATCCTCAGGAGCGTAACGTCAGGGAAAGGGTCTCGTCTTGAATTCATCATGTCATCGTGCCATCACAAGCTGTCTCAACCTGTCCACCACCTGCTCATGAAATATGTCAGTTTTGCGAAAAACCAGTAGGGGTGCAAAAGACAAGGAGGAACAAAGACTGCAATAAGCAAGATAATTGTTCAACTAAACAAGAGAAACAAAATAGAGCTAACCATATATGCTATCGAGTATGGCAAGCAAAACTCCAATAAAACAGATAGTTACATACGAGAACAGTAAGGAGTAAAGTGGTTGAACAAACAAAATAAGCATCTATAGCAATCCAACTGATTTTATAGACAGAGAGTAACTAACTCCACCAAGCAGTTCAAGCACAGTAAGTCGAGTAACAGAATAAGCATTGGTAATCATAATCAAGCTTACCGTGCATGCAATAACCATTGAATTCTTTAGTCTACTGATAAGTAACTACATAAATCATGAAGTGCAAGATATTGCACAAGAAACATGTTATAAGCTACATGTGATAAGCAATCACACAACAACAATTATATATATAACCACAAGGTGTAGGCAACTTGTAAGACAAACAACTACATTAGTTCTAGTTGTAGACAGTTCGTAGATTACGAGCCGTGGGTAGTTACATTCGTCATAAGAGACGCAAGCCAATAAATGCTATATTTCAAGAAGCACGAATAGTTTCACCAAGTAGTAAAGCAAGTCACATGCTAATATACTGCAGCTAGCGTAATGCTATTATCATAAGCATTGAACTAGTACAAGCAGCTAGTTATTACTAGCAAGGAACTGCGTAAGTAATTCAACCAACAAGAGCAGTGCCACAACAAGCGTGCATAGATTAACGAGTAGTACACTGAACTGCAGGACAATCAAGCAAGTCATGTTACAACACACACATCTCTACAATGTGAATAATTTACATTTTATTCTGATTATTAACTCGCCGTTGTGGGTACGCACAAGGCACTAAACGTAGAAACAGTCGAGATTGATTCGGGGGTCTATTATGCCATGTATTTTATGATACCCCGAATGACTGACTGAGTCCGCTCCTAAAGGGACGACCAGTGACCAAGAGAGTAAATCCCCAAAGGCATACATGGCCCGTGGATGCATCCAAACTTTTGCAGAAGTGGCCTGAAGGCTATCTTAGTAGCATTTTCCCTAACTCTGATGACTGGAGAAGCTGAGTCATTTGCCCGAATTAGCCATTAATGGCTTGTATATCAGAGTTTTGTACCATCCATCATCTCTCTTGATGAACTATTTCGAATGAGCATGACAGAGGTTTCTTAACTATCGCCTCATTCTACATGCTCGGGACCATTATGCCCGCTCGAGCATCTTGCCTGTGAAGGCGCATAGTCACCATTATATAATTTACACGCGCCATTGTGCATTCGAGGCAACCACACACCTTTCATCCTACTCACCGAAGTACGTAACATACCTGTTCAAAAGTACAACCGTGATGAGAGGGGTCAACTCATAGTGAGGGTGAAGACGTCATCATTTTGATGATCTCAAAACACGTGCCATTGACGTTCGATGTAAACACAGACCTCTCATCCTACTCATCATAATACATAATGTACCTGTTTAAAAGTACAACTACGATGAGAGGGGCGTGGATTTCTCAAAAGGAAATCCCCACAACAATGCTTTACCGATAAGATATGGTGTAACCAGTCCAGTTGAAACTTGTCATGCTCAGGTGCTTTTAGACCGTCACAAGCCTCTTGCCTGTTAGGAGAACATCGATATTACATGATTAACAAAAAGTGTCAAAACACGCTTCGAGGTTACTATAGACCTCTCATCCTACTCCTCATAGTCCAAAAATATCGTACATGACTAAGAGTACTACTACGAGGAGAGGGGCATGGATTTCTCAAGAGAAATCCATCAACAATAATCTCGTGAAGGTAAAGCGCCAACTATTTTAGTTTGGCCAGAAAACCCAATAACTAGGTCTCGCATCAACGGTGATGCAACACTGGTCTAGCGATGGTGCAGGTTCCTTAGTAGAACCTTTGCCCATCTCATGCTCATGCTCTTTAACAGGGTTATTCGAGTTATATCGGATACGCGAACTAAAGTTGTAAACACTTCTCTCAAATGCATTGATTTGGGAGATCGAGCCACTATCTCGCAAAAGGCTTTCGAAATTTGCTTTACAAAACTATACGTTTTGAAAATAGGTTGGTGTTTAAAAGTTATCCTTTGGAGAACCAAAGTGCATAAGTGTGCATCGTGTCTTTTAAGACAAATGAACCAGTTGAAATACGCTTGAAGCTGCACTCAGTGAGTGCAATCCAACAAAGAACAAGCCCATGCATGTTACAGTGCAGTGATAAAGTACGATCGATCTGTAAAGTGCGAAACTGCATGTCGAGCGCAAACCTCGTAAGTAGTGCACAAAGTGCAAAACCGTACCTCAGCTAATCAATCAAGTAGATACTTGATACTCAAAGGAATGCACGAGATACTCAAATCAAACATGCAAGCAGATGAGTACACAAGACAATGCATGAAGTACGAAACCGTACCTCGGCTAAACAGACATGCAAGCAAGCAATATGTAAGGTAGAAGAGCATACTGAAAGGAAAGCCTTGACACATAAAGTGCATGGCAACAAAAAGGAAAGTGTAGACATTAAAAGAGACAAAATGTAAAGGCCATGGCACATAAAGCGCGGGTCAACAAAAAAAGAAAGTACAGAAAGTAAATGCACAACAAAAGGCCGGGCATATAAAGCGCGACGACAAAGTAAAGACAAGTAAAAGCCATGGTGCATAAAGCGCGGGGCAGCAGGAAAGTAAAGTGCAGAAAAATAGAGAGGACAAGGATTGCGAAGCCGCGTCCTTGAATTAAAATACATGAAATGTAAAGACATGAATTAAAAGCCTAGGCACATATAGCGCATCGGCAACATAAAAGGAAAATGCAAGGAAAGTAAAGAGAACAAGGATCACGAAACTGCATCCTTGAGTTAAAAAACATACATATATATTTTATATGTATACATATATCATCGTCCTCTTTCATTTTTATTATCTTTTCTTATTTTAGCATTTATCCATTCATTTTCCTTTTACGCAAGAATCCCCTACCTTGAGGGGTTGCGGTGCAGCATATGCTTGCGAGCGTAGGTAAGTACGGGCTCGAGCCACGATAAGGGCGAACTGGATCTATCGTTCAACCTGCGAGCGTAAAAGCGTTAGCATGCCAAAATTCAATAATAAGCGGGTTTGGTAAGACCTGCAGCAGTATCGGACCCCGATCAGAGAGCTCAGCTCCCTGCAGAAGGACAACAAAGGCAACAAGACAGGGTGTCCTGGGTTCCCTGCTTGCTCGAACAGCAAAAGCCCCTTGACACGACCTTGCTGACCGCCAACTTGATTAATAGAACTCCTTCGTTCTCATTAAATAATGTTACTCCATTTGAAAGGCTTTTTAAAATGACTCGATTTTAAAAGACTAAGAATCTTTGGTTGTAAGTGTTATGTTCTTACTCACAAAAATGATAAATTATCTCTAAAATCTATTGAGTGTGTTTTCTTAGGCTATGGAGAAAATAAAAAAGGATACTGATGTTTTGATTCAATAAATAACAAGCTTTATATTTCAAAATATATTACTTTTCTTGAAAATAAAAAATGGGTTTGTTACTAAAAAACCTAGAGAAAACATCGATTATTCTTTTATGTTTGATTTATTACCACGAAATGATGAGTCTAGCTCTAAAGAGGCATTTGACTCTCTTGATAATGGCTCCAATAGTGAGCATTCTCTCAATGATAAGGATGTTGCTCAACATGAAACTTTGAATGAACATATACCAACTAGTACACGTGTACAGTAGATGAAGTGAGGGTCATCATCCATGTGCTTTTCACAAATTCTCTCAGAATATACCTTTAGAAGAATCCCAACATAGAAAATCCAATTGTATTTCAAATGCACCAAGCAGATTTGTCTTATGACTCATTCTCTCTAAACTTTAAAACAAGTTTAATTGCTCTTCACTCTTATTATGAACCATCCCATTATAATGACGCCAAACAATATCCTCATTGGAATGAAGCTATGGAACTTGAAGTTAATGCTCTTAGGAAAGCCAACGCATGAGAAATAGTTGATCCTTCTCTAGGCAAGAAACCTATTGGTTGATGATGGGTGTTTAAAGTAAAAACCAAAAGTGATGGATCATTAGAGAGATATAAAGCTAGGTTAGTTGCCAAAGGGTATGCTCAATAATATAGAATAGATTATGAGGAAACCTTTGCCCTTTAGCACGGATGACAAGTATTCGTGCTCTCATTGCCATTGTGTCTATTAAAAAATGGCCTATTTTCTAATTAGATGTCAAAAATGCCTTTTTGAATGAAAAACTTTGTGAGGGAGTTTACATGGAACCTCTTTCAGGAGTAAATTTAAATGAAAAAGTTTTAAAACTGAAAAAGGCCTTGTGATTTTTCTTCTATATGTTGATGATATGATCATCACAGGAAATGATAAAAAAGGAATTATTGAAATTAAATCAATCTTAAAGAAATTTTTGATATGTTTGACTTGGGTTTCTTGAGATATTTTTTAGGCATTGAAGTAACCTACTCCCTTAGAGGATATCTTCTCTCCCAAATAAAATTAGCTGCTGACATATGTGCTAAGTCGGGAGTTTCAGATGAAAAGAAGGTGGAGACCTCAGAAGTCATAAATGTCAAATTAAGATTCGAAGATGGTGCTCTGCTTGATGATCCTACTCCATATCGTCAATTAATTGGATCTCTCACTTGTTTGTCCATAACTCGACCTGATATTGCTCATGCTGTTCATATGGCTGTGAAAGAAACAACAAAAAATATCACTATCCTTGAATGAAGCTGAATATCGAACAATAGCTACCACAACAGTGAATATTGTGTGACTTAAGTCTTCTCAATGATATGGGTATTATCATCACAACACCATCATAAATGTGCTGCAACAACAAAAGTGCTATTTATATTACAAGCAATCATACATTCTATGAGGGCACCAAGCATATTGAGATAGATGGACTGCCATTATGTTCGTGATGAATATTTAAGAGGAACTATTACCTTGCCTTATGTCACCTCAGAGTATCAGTTGGTTGACTTCTTCACCAAAGCTCTTCCTACTCTTCGTTTTCTCTTCCTACTTAGCAAACTTTCAGTTTTTTTCCCGTAAAGTTTGAAGGAGAGTATTAAATATATATATATATATATATATGTATATATGTATGTATGTATATAAATTTTGTATTGCTCGATAGGGGCATTTTAGTCTATTTACTTTTCTTAAAGTTGTTTTTTAGAAACAACTTTTTCCATTTTCTTTTTCTTTTTTCTTTTCTTTTCTTTGTTGGACTTGGGGCCCCACTCTTAGAGTCATTGGGGCCCCAACAATCATATTTATGACCATTGGGAGCTCCCCAACGACTCCTAAAGGTGGATCTCCCAAGGCTCTCCCTCTCTCATTTGTTATGTATAAATAGGGGTGTTCCCCCTCCATATTGTAATACTCTTTCTCACTTATTGTCAATAATATTAATCTTTTATTTGCCTTTTTGGTATTGTTCCTTTGTGGATTTGTGTATGCACTTAAAGTGCTTGTTTATTCTCTTTGTTTTTGTCCATTATTGGACTTGTAAGTGTTCTATACTTTGTTATTAGTGATTCAGCTTATTTCATTACATGCTCATCTCATCACAATATGCTTTTACTTCATTCACATTAACATCTAGATTTTTTTTCTCTCAAATCATAATATGAAGGCATTTTATATTCAAGCCTGATATTGGTTATGGCATCTGTTATAACCTGAAAATGAAATGAATTTGCTGCATTGAAAAGAATATAAACATCCTAAAACCATCTCCCAACCGCGACATTCTTTTGTTCGACTAAATGTTTTGGGGTCATAGTAGTGCGAATATCGGGCTGCGACCCAAGGGAAATCTTAAGAAGGAAAAAACTCTTAATATTTCTACCTCTAGAGGAACTCCCTCATTTTTTCTTTCTACTCGCACCATTGCGGCTAACATTAGCCAAACCTTTCCCCATTACTGCAGAGCTTTCTATTTCTGATGCTGTGGTAGGAGCTGTAGGATCATAAGTAGGAAGCTCATCATCTACATTATAAACATCATCCCATGGTTGCACATACCTATTTACGCTTCTTTCTCTTGCTTTTTTTCTCTTAAAGTGGTAAGCAATTGGTGGCATTGCCATTTCACGGCCTCCGGCAAAATTCTTAACGTGCATGGGGCAACATTGTGATGTGTCCTGGCCAAATAATGCTTCAATCAGGACATCCCACCAGAGAAAGTATTATGGAAAAACTTACACTCGATTTTCAATCGGTTCTCACTCGTTACTTGAGTGTCCCATTGCCATACAAGATCATTTGATGCCTTCTTCCTCTAAACAAACTCAATAAGAAGCAAAAAAATATGGATTTTTTATTTTAATCCACTTCCTCAGTTCCTTGAGTGGAAAAGGGTGGAAATGCACTCTTACTTGAGCAAGCCGTAAAGGCTCTCTCCCTTGCGCACATATCGACTCTCAAATCGCTCTCACGACTTCTAGGGTGTGTGGGTTCTCCTCCAATAACTTCTACACAAATGAGAAAGTTGACTAAAAAATACGTTTCGGCCTTTTTTAAGTGCACCAAAGGTGTATTGAACGATACAGGGCCTATTGTACAATACATTCAATACGAATACGATACACTCATTTTGCGATACGAGTATGTATCGTATCGAAAAACATAATAGTAACAATACGTATTGTATCATATCGTATGATATAATATGATACTTACGACATTGACTAAGAGTTACTCAGAGTCGGTGAAGGCTTAAAATCCATCGTTCCTGTCTTCTTTATTTCCTGAATATGGGCTTCACAACTCTCCATGACAATCATGCCATCCACATAGATAAGTAGCAAATTTTTTTTATCCATGTCCCTGAATGTAAATCATGAGTAATTTGACACTAACCTTTTGAAGCCATGCCTTTGAATTTCATAAGAGAAACTTTTAAACCATGATCTTGAGGCTTGTTTCAACCTATATATGGATCTTTTCAATATGAAAACATGTGACATGGGATCATTTTTACTAAAACCCGGCGGTTGCTCCATGTATACTTCTTCTTTAGGGCTCCCTTGAAGAAAGACATTCACGTCAAGTTGATTCAAAGCCCAGCCATAGTCTAAAACAAGAGACAATATAATTCTTATGGTTCACATCTTTATTACGGGACTAAAGGTTTCTTCGAAATCCAATCCATACTCTTGAGCAAAACCTTTTGCCATGAGAGATGTTTTGTATCTCTCAATGCTTCCATCTGGTTTGTATTTTATTTTGAATACCATTTTGAACCAACAACATTTCGTCCTTTGGCCTTTCTCACATTTTCCCATTTACTCTTACATGCTTCCACAAAAGACCTTTGGTTCTTGATGTTTTTTAAATTCTGCAATAAACACTTGATTATCAAGTCTGAAACTTTCATAACAAACCCATATGTCAATTTGATGACGAAATCTTGAAGACCTTCTCAAACTTGGTTCCTCATTAACAGCACTTGATTGATGATTTAAATGTCCATCTTGTTGCTGTCCATCACGAACATTACTGCCACACCTTACATAAACTTGACTATACCTGGAGCCTCCCTGCAGTGGTACATCTCTGTGGTCGATAGCCAAGGTTGTAACTTCATCTTCACCTTGTTGTCCCTCTGAGGAGCCATGCTGATTGTCGGTGACATCTTGATCATCAAGAGATGAAGGAATGTTAGAAAACAATTCTGCACTCGGTCATGGTTGGTAAACTTCAACCCTGCTATTGGCTTTCTCTTGCATTACATCTAAGGAAACATCCTAAAAAGAATTCTTGTCAAACACCACATTACTAGAAATACAAATGCATTTCTTTAAAGGATCATAATTGTTAAATTATACATCAAATCTTGTAATCTTATGTATATTATATATATATATATATATATATATATATATATATATATAAAAGGTGATACATATACATATACTATATATATGTATATGTATCTACCTAATTATATATATAAAACATATATTTCTTTATTATTAGCCATAGGGGTAGTTTAGTCATTTCACTGTTTTTGCGCATATTCATTTTACGAATATGCTTGTAATTTTTTTTCTTTTTTTTCTTTTTTTTTTATTTGACTAAGTCAAACTACCTTGGGGGGCCCACTCTTATAGACGTTGGGCCCCTCCAACGGTCACAATTGTGACCGTTGGAGGGGCTCCAACGTCTATAAGTTGGACCCCTCCAAGGTCCTCCTTAAATGTGTATAAATAGGGGCTTTTCCCCTTGTAAATGCTAGGGCTTTGAGTCAAAGCCCAAGTGTTCTTCAATAAAGTTTTTTATTCTTTTATGCCTTTGTGCATTTGTGAGATTTAGTGAGTTGTGCTTTTGTGCGCAAGTGTTCTAAGAGTGCTTATTGTGCATGTGTGCACATGTTTATCATCAAGAATATTAAGGTCTTGATCATAGTATCTTGTTAAAGATAATTTTACATGGTATCAAAGCAAGGTTTGAAGAAGGAAGATCGTGCGTTTCTCCACATTCTTGGGTGTCTCGAAAAACATGCCTTCAAGCTATTGGAGATTGGAGTGGATCATTTCTTTCGGCCAATATTTTAGATGTCTTCTTTGTCAAGAAAGACTTAAAAATCTATTGAGGTGCGTGTTCTTTTATTACTTCTCCCTCGGGTTTAAACTATCATGTTTGGGCCGGCAATATGGAAGCCCATACTAAAGGAAAGGTGTTTTGGGGGTATGTTCAAGGTTCGATACCCGAACTTGAACCCGAACCCGAACAAAAAGTTACCATTATAAAAAAAGGAGATATAAAGATTCTTGAAGGAGAGGGAAGGCAAAGTTCTTTTGAAAATTATTCAAAGAAACATGACGAATGAAAAATGAAAAACTTCAAGATCTTATCTTGGTTTTTTTCATTCGTTGAAACCATGATCAATGCCAACATCATCAAATTCAAAAAAGCTTTTGAAGCTTGCTATATCTTGAAAAAATGTATTGTTCAAGAGATTTGTCACACAAATACTACCTTCAAAAGATGACTTTGACCTTACAACAAAATGAGATGACTATTCGGGAATACTTTGCCGAATTGTCTTCCATTTGGGACAAGCTTGCTATGCTTGAACCCAAATGGAGTGGTGAAGCTATCGAGCTTAGTCACAAACAACTAGAGGAAGATCGCTTTTTTAACTTCTTAAATGGTCTTAGACCCGAATTTGTTCAAATTCGGTCTTCTCTTCTTTCTTCTTTCACATCTCCCGCCATTGAAGATGTTATTACTAAATTGAGTGGGGAAGAAACCCGTATGGGCATTAGTAAAAGTAATCTAGCATCCTTGCAACCTCCTTTATTCAAGAAGAAAGTGAAGGAGTGAATGCCTTTTCAAGATCGGGTAACAATATGAGGACTTACAAACCTCCTCATTTTAAGACTCAAAATCAAGGAGGAAATTGGCAAAATGGAAAAAGAGACTATAGCAAATTAAATTGTTATTTTTGTAAAGAACCGGGGCATATCAAACCAATTTGCCCAAAATGGAAGAAATTGCTTGCAATGGCCACCACCACTCAACCAGAAGAACGACCATCCTCTTCCAATGGGTCTCTCTCTACAACAAATTATGAAAGCTCTTCAAGCTCTTCTTAAGGGGGGAATTTTCGGAGCCGCCATGTCAACCTCTTCCCCTCTCGGTAAGACATCTTGGCTCTTAGATTCCGGTGCATCATTTCATGACCCCAAGTGCTTGTTCTCTTTCTGAATACTCTGAAAATTCTTTTTCATCTTTTGTCTCAACGACAAATGGAACATCCCTTGAAATTAAAGGAATAGGCAATTTCGAAAAACAAGATTTTTTTATTCCAAAAGTCAGATTCATACCAAGACTAAATTTGAATTTGCTTTTGGTTTCTCAACTCTCGGACCATGGTTGCGATATAAAATTCTTTTCTAATAAATGTTGGATACATGATCGCCGGTCAAGGAGGTTGATTTGGGAAGGCTATAGGAAATTAGATTTCTACCGACTTTCTCCAAGTTTCCAAGAATCAATTTTGTAATGTTGTCCAAAATAAAGATATTCATGTATGGCATAAGAGACTTGGTGATTCTGAGCATCCAGAGATTCAGAATTCAGAAGCAGAGTTGGATCCCAATCCAACTCTCCATACCCGATCCGGGCATCGCTACCCAAGGCGATCCACACGCTTGCAGGACATTCCTTATCCTAGTGGATCTACCATTTAACTAATGCTCGTCGTGCCCCTTCTTTTATTGTTTCGATTCCATTGTGGAATCATATTTCAGACTTTGTTTCAGCAATAGTTATATCATGTGATCTTTTTTTTTTGTTTTTTTTTTTTAAATTTTTTAGGAGCCGGATTCTACGGATCCGGATAGTTCTGGTACCCTGTAGGATCTTTTTGTGGTACTAGAGGATGTATGGGGTACATGGGTAGATTTTTATTTTTTTGCAATATTGCTTCATTAATGTATTTTGGTGCAGGATCCATTTCACTGCACGATCCGGATCTGGATCGAGATCCATTTTCAAGGAGGGGTCCTAGTTGGCGCCATATTGGTGTGGTTCATCTTGGACCTCATTTAAATCAATTTGACCAACCCAAAGTCAAAAATTGGGCTGTTGGAGATTTATTATCTCTTGGCAAAAACGAGGCCCATGCACACTCGTTTTTGGCGCAAGGCTTGCGAAGGCCCATGGCCTCTTTAATGTGGCCCTTCCCAAGCAAACAATGCCTTTAATTGGGGAGGTCGACCAAGGGGAGGGGGGTCTTTCTTCTCTTTTGAAAAAAAAAAATTCTTGAGTTTTCGGTGGTGGCTGGCTGGTGCTTGAGAGAGGCTTTTAAGTGTGGTGCCTTGGTGAGAAAGGTAGAAACGTGTGTTACCTTGCGAGTATAAAAGTTGAACTTGTGAGAGGTTCCATTTGTTGCTGCTGTGCCGATCTTGTTCGTGGTGGCTGTTAGTCCATCCCTATTGTTCGTGTTTCACTTGTGGTGTCGGTTGCTTCCCAACGACGACCATTATCAACTCCAATCCAGATATTACCATTGGTTTTTCGTTCTTGTTCTTGCTATTGTATTTCGCATGTGTTTTGGCAATTTTCTTTGTTTGTCGTTGTTAAGCTGTATTGAATCATTAGAGAGTTACGAATACATGCTTAGAAGTGTTTTATGTTATAATTTGTCTCATTTGGTCTTAAGTTCTTTCAGATTATTGTTGTGTGAATGAACTCGGACCCTGTCAAAAAGACCAAAACTCTATTACGAGATAACAGAGGCATTCCTGATAAAACATCTGTGTCAGACTCAATACTGAACGAATTTTCGCGTTCTTTAGCTTCCAGAAAAGCTAAAACGATTTCCTATAACTTTGTAGTTGAAAGTTTTTCGTGA
Organism: Nuphar pumila; assembly: GCF_984573655.1. Taxonomy (NCBI): domain Eukaryota; kingdom Viridiplantae; phylum Streptophyta; class Magnoliopsida; order Nymphaeales; family Nymphaeaceae; genus Nuphar; species Nuphar pumila. The sequence continues at coordinate 27,948,284 of NC_143262.1, read as the reverse complement.
TTTGTTCATTTGAACCTCTGAAAGTGACTGTCAAGACGTCAGACTGACAGAAGTCCACTGTCTCTGTTCTGTTCCAGAACCTTCGTAGTTGAGTTCGGTATTTTTTAGATATTTGGAGATTCCCTGCATGAAATTGCAGTTTTTTTTATTCTGTGAAAAGATAAGATCTAGACCTACAACTTTCATGTTTTGAGTTTTCAATGAATCATTATCTTTATTCATCGAAAATATCAATTTTTGCTGCTGACGATTATTTGAAGTTTTAATTCCTTTGACAATATTTTATATCATTCTGAAAATTCAAAAATTCATAGAGAATTATAGAAAACTCAAAAAATTCCGATTCTTAGTGTTTTGGAAAGTTTTGGACCTGACCTTCGTCTTGTTAGTTGTGAGTTTTCGCAAACTCTATCGTTTGAGGGGTCGAAAATCCCTTCGAACAGTCTCTTCAGAAAAAGCGACAGTCTGTTTTGGACTTGTTTAGCAATCCAGGTTTCGAGTCCGTGGAACGGACATTCCTGCTCCAAATCTGGTGTTTTCGGATTCGTAGGAAAGTTGTGAGAGTCGCGCACAACTTTCATGTGGACCGCTTCTGTCGAAGTACAGTGATCGGGTCTCGAAAACCCACTTCTCAGAGTTCTGTTTAGACTCTCTATCGTTTAAGCTTCCGCGTGCGTTTGGATCCGTTTGGATCCCGGATCGTGGCTCGGTGTGTACCGAGTCCACACCGTACCATTGCATCACTTGGACATCCTAATATTGTTAAAATTTCATATTTACCTTTTGTTAAACATCTTTGTAAAAGAGATTTTACATGTAATGAATGTATTCTTGGGAAAATGAAAAGGTTACCCTTTTATCAAAGATCCATGTTTATAACAAAACCTTTTGAAATTGTTCATTCCGATGTATGGGGACCTACTCCTGTGATATCTAAAGGAGGATTCTCACATTATGTGATTTTTGTTGATGATTACAGTAGGTATTGTTGGATATACTTTCTCAAACATAAGCATGAAGTTTTTTCGAATTTCAAAGCTTTTCATATGATTATCTTAAATCAATTCAATGGGAACTTAAAGATCCTTAGATCCGACTCTGGAGGAGAATACCTATGAAATGAATTCAGGAGTTATTTTGAAAGTTATGGTATTCTCCATAAAAAATCTTGTCCCAAAACCCCTCAACAAAATGGGTTAGCGGAACGAAAGCATATGCATATTATTGAAACAACTCGAACTTTGCTTATTTTACAAAACATTTCAAAAAAACTTTGGGTTGAGGCAACCCTTACGTCGGTCTATCTCACAAACAGACTTTCATCAAAAAATTTAAACAAAATTTCGCCTTTTGAAAAATTATACGAGAAGGAACCTGACTACAACATGTTAAGGGTGTTTGAATGTAAATGTTTTGTCCTTACAGATAAAAATGATAAGCTTTCCCCAAAGGCCATTCCTTGCGCCTTTCTTGGTTATTCGGAAACCCAAAAGGTTTTCGGTGTTATGATGTTAAAAATGACAAATTGTATGCCTTCAAAAATGTGAGATTTTTAGAAAATCTTAGTGGTTTCGAAAGGCTTGTATCTCGTGATGAGAATGTGGATTATTCCTTTCTATTTGAAATGTTAGCTAAAGATGATGATACAAGTGATGATGAGTCAACTCAGAATAACTCAAGCGATAATGAAACCGAGGAAACTATCACCTCTGCCCTCTCCTCCTCATCAACATATCGATGAGGAATCATCTAAAGATCCCATCACCTATGTCCATAGAGATAAAAACACCTTCAGAAGTGCTCTTGAAAGATATGATGACACCAGTAGGACTGTATCTTCAAGAGAAGAGAACCTACAAAAGACATAGGAAAGCTCCCTCTAGGTTTATTTCATATGATTCTTTTTCACCTAAATATAGGGTCTCTCTTAGTGCCTTTCATTCTTACACAGAACCTAGAAAAGCACGAAAATGTTCTGAACGAGTAGAAGCTATAGAGAATGAACTCGGTGCTCTGAGAAGAGCCAAGACTTGGGAATTTCAAGATCTTCCTAAGGGTAAGAAAACAATAAGATGTAGATGGGTATTTAAAGTAAAAACTAAAAGCGATGGATCTCTTGAGAGATATAAGGCGAGACTAGTTGCAAAGGGATATAGTCAAGAATATGGATTCACTATAAAGAAACTTTTGCCCCTGTGGCTCGAATGGTCACTGTCCAGTGTCTCATCACCGTTGCCTCAATCAACAAATGGAACATCTATCAAATGGATGTTAAAAACGCCTTCCTAAATGGTGATTTGAATGAAGAGGTATATGTGGATGCTCCACCAGGAATGAAGACTCTCAACGGGAAAGTGCTTCGCCTTCGCAAAACACTTTGTAGTTTAAAACAATCCCTCAAGGCTTGGTATGATAGGTTTAACTCCGTAATGTTAGAAAATAGTTTTTCCTCCTATTTCACTGACATTGCCTTGTTTGTAAGAAAAACTAATGCAAAGATTGTCATTTTACTTTTATACGTGGATGATATGCTTATAACCGAAAGTGATTCTAAAGAGGTTAAAAGTATAAAATCAATGTTGAAAGATAGATTTGAAATGTCTGATTTACGTTTTCTAACCTATTTTTTGGGTATTGAAGTAGCATACTCTCATAGAGTTTATTTTTTATCTCAAACTAAACTTGCCTATGAGATTATTGACAGGTCAGGTATTACGGATGATAAGGTTTGTGAAACTCCTGCTATAGCGGGAGCCAAAATGAAGATGATGATGGTATTCCTCTCTTTGATCTTACCCCCTACAGACAGCTTGTGTGATCATTGATGTATCTGAGTATTACTAGACTAGATATTTCTCATGCAGTTCATACTGCAAGTCAGTTTCAACATGCACAAACATCGGTTCATATGCATGCAATCCTGCGGGTCGTAAGATACATAAAGGGTACACTAAATAAGGGAGTATTCTTATCCTCTTCTTCTGAATTAAAATTAATTGCTTATACTGACTCTGACCGGGGAGGTGACCCAAATAACTGTCACTCCACCACCGGTTTTTGTGTATTTTTAGGAGATTCACTGATCTCGTGGAGATGTAAAAAGCAACAAAAAGTGTCTTTATCCTCAACTGAAGTTGAATATCGTGCCATGACAACTACTACCATGAAAATCGTATGGATTCATCAACTGCTAGAAGACATGGGGATCATATTAGAAGGACTCACCAAGCTATGTTGTGATAACAAGAGTGCAATTTATATTGTTAAAAATCACACTTTCCACGAGCGGACTAAGCACATTGAAATAAAATGTTACTATGTTCGTGAAACCTATCTGAAAGGAGTCATCGATCTTCCATATGTTACTTCAGAATATCAGTTGACAGACTTTTTCACCAAAGCTTTGTTTGCTCTGTGATTCAACTTTCTCCTTGGCAAACTTTCGGTCATCTTACCCTAAGTTTGAGGGGGGGTTTAAATTATACGTCAAATATTGTAATCTTATGTATATTATATATATATATATATAAAAGTGATACATATACATATACTATATATATATATACCTAATTATATATATAAAATATATATTTCTTTATTATTAGTTGTAGGGGTAGTTTAGTCATTTCACTGTTCTTGTGCATATTCATTTTATGAATATGCTTGTAATTTTATTTTTTATTTTTTATTTTTTATTTTCTTTCTTTCTTTTCTTTCTTTTTTATTTGACTAAGTCAAACTACCTTGGGGGGCCACTCTTATAGACATTGGGCCCCTCCAACGTCTATAAGTTGGACCCCTCCGAGGTCCTCCTTAAGTGTGTGTAAATAAGGGCTTTTCCCCTTGTAAATGCAAGGGCTTTGAGTCAAAGCCCAAGTGCTCTTCAATAAAGTTTTTTATTCTTTTATGCCTTTGTGCATTTGTCAGATTTAGTGAGTTGTGCTTTTGTGCATAAGTATTCTAAGAGTGCTTATTGTGCATGTGTGCACGTGTTTATCATCAAGAATATTAAGGTCTTGATCATAGTATCTTGTTAAAGGATACTTTTACAATAATATCTATAACCATCATAAACATTGGCAGAGCTAATAAATCTGCATAATATGGCCTTATCATCAAACTTATAAGACTTTTATGATTTTATCTACATGGACATAATATGTGCAGCCATATGCCTTTAAAAAATCATAATCAGGATGTTTTCGAAATAACACAATAGGGAAACTTATTCTTAAGAATATGTATGGGAAGCCTATTGATCACGCATACAACATTATGAAAAGTCTCCGTCCATAAGAAAATAATGAATCCACTATATTGATCATGGACAATGCCGTCTCAACATGTTGATGTTTTCTTTCAGCCATACCATTTTGTGTTGAGGTGTTTGTGAGCAAGATATTCAGTGATTAATCCCATTTTCTTGTAGGAATTTAGTGAAGACCACCACCATCAGTTTCAAAATAAACAATAGACATGGAGAATTGAACTTTAATGGAGGCACAACATTTACGAAAGATATTAAACACATCAGATTTATTTTTCATGAAATAAATTCAGGAGTAACGAGCATGACTTACAAATATGACAACTAGGACATAAAGACTGTTTATTACATAAACTGAATTTGGGAATTAGCCCATTAGACACATCTCTCAACAAAACCACAATTATAATGGGCAAGATAATAATGCCATATTGTAGCTTTATTGGACTCTACAACATCGGAAACAAAAACATCAAGGCAAACTAGCTTTGAAGCTAAAACATAAACGGATGACTCTGAAGGATGAATATCTTCCTTGATGACGTACATATTCCTACACCGTTCTCCTTCAGCGAATGCCTTCTTCGTAAGAAGATCCTTCACATACACAAAAGATGGAGTAAATACAACGTAGGAATTTGTATCATCAACAAGTTTAGAAACAAAAATTAAAATTTTCGTAATATTAGAGACACAAAACATTGGACAATGATAATGATCTAGAATTTAACAAAGGAATTTGGACACTATCAACATGAGGAATTGGTTGGTGAGCCCCATCTCCAATGAAAACAATATTCCAACCAAAATATGGAATTAATTTCAAACACCTACCTACGGCACTTGTAGTATGAGTGGCTGCTCTAGAATCGATGTGCCAATAACCTTCACTCTTTTTGAAATTATGACTAACAAGTGCAGCAATAGGAGAATCCTTCTCGCTTCTCAATTGATTGTTACTATGCTGCCCTTGATTGAAAATTTGACCTTGAGCCACTGCCTGGTTTTTGTTTTGAACAATATTTACTTCAAGGTTGTAATTTGGATAATCTTTAAACCATTGTAATTTGGATAATCTTTAAACCAACAGTTAGCCTTCACATGAACCTTTTACTTGCAGATATAGCATGTCAGTACACCTCCAGCCCGATTATGATTGGTTCCTCCAAAAGGCTGCATAGTGGGCAATGTCAAAATGCCTTTCTTTGATTGTTTCCACAACAATGACCACGAGGCCCTCCTCGAAAACCTTCCCTACCTCGGCCTCTTCCAACACCAGTATAAGAACATTATTAGAAGTCCTAGTATCTTTATTTTTCTCCTTTAGACTGTTCAACGATTGCTCATAATCCAACAATTTTGATCTTAATTCATTAAAAATAGGTAGGGCAGGGAGAAGAGACAACATAGTATATAAGACATGGAACATCAGTCCAAGTCCACTTAAGGCCTGCCTAACTTTCTCTTTGTCTTGTATCTCACATCCTACCATGCCAAGTTGATCCATGGGCCCTTTGTTCAGATAGTCAAACATTCATGGGCCCTTTGTTCAAATCTTGAAATTCCCTTACTAAATACATAATTTTAGCTTCAGAAATCTGAGAGTAGGTCTGAACCAATCTTCCCCAAAGCTGCATGGCATTACAGTCATCTGGTATGCCTAAAAGAACCTCCTGTGAGAGAGTGGAGATAAGATAATATATGCGTCCAGAGCTGGATCTCGCTTCATCCAACTAATGTACTCTAGATTTTAGATAATAGAAGACAATAGGACTTCCCTTTATCATCTTTTTCTTCTTGTAGGATGAACTCTGGTAAGATCTTGGCTGATCCATCCAGGTGCCTTGCAAGATCCCGACTTCTAATAAAACGTGAAATCTGTCTCTTCTAAGTCAGGAAATTGGAATGTTTTAACTTTTCAGACACCGAGGCAGAAAGGTGGAGGACAAGCCTATATGAGGGTTCGGATCCATTGATATTGTGGTTCTTGTGTAATAGAAAAAGTAAATTACACAAGAAGGGATGAGAAGTGCCCAACAACGAAAGTCATGGGTACTTTCGGATTCCACGTGCATGAACGGATTCCACGGGCACAATAAAGAAGGTAGAATTTCAATATTTTCACGTTACAACTATAATAGAAATAAGTTAACCCAAAAAACTTCCAAAGAGCAATAAATGAGATCTGCGTTTTTTTTTTCCACAGATCTGATCAATAGACAACAACCTCAACCTCAATGTAACATGAAGACCTCAATATGAGGTGAAACTCGAGCTTTTAAAACCGTGGAAAGAAATAAAATATTTTCAAAACTATGAAACGGGAGAACCAAAGAACTCGTCAGTGAGAAGAAAACCTATAGATCGATCTATATGTTATGATTAATAGAAGAAAAGATTGTTTTGGGCAAGGGAATAAGAAGTTTGATTGGGAAATATAAGATCAAGAAATATATCAAGGAAACAAAGAAGAATAGGTAGATGATGGATGACTTGGAAGAGAAGAAAACTTAGATAACAGGATCTTTCACGTACTTGAAGGAGTCAGTCTTCAATCCTTTGCTCTGATACCATCATAAAATTTGATACCAACCGATGTATTCCCAAAGCTTTGCCACACAAGATATGTAAAAACCTAAAAAAAAGTGTCTTGGATTCGGGTCAGATCCGGACCCAACCCAGACCCAACCCGAGGCCACCGCCTCTCTTTCTGCGTTTTAAAGATAGCGAGGCAAAGGGGGGAGGTTTCTCGAAACCTCCTTCACCTCTGCTCTTCCGTTCTCGCTTTCTCGTCTCTCTCTCTCTCTCTCTACCCGACCCCCCCTCTCCTCGCGTCTGCCGAGTAGCGGCCACCTGCGACCCCCCTTCCTCCGGCAAGCTCCTTTCCGGTGAGCTTCTTCTGGCAACCCCCATGTACGTTCCCCTCGTTCCCCTCGTTCTTCTTCTCTTTTTTCTTCCGTCTCTCTCTCCCTCACTTCTCCGTTCGCGCAGGGAGGGACTGAGCTACCTCCTTGCCTCCCTCAATCACAAGGGAGGGGCAAAGCCCCCTCCTTGCTGCCTTAAATCGCAGGGGAGGGGCAGAGCCCCCTCCCTGCGATGTGTTTTGCGAGGGAGGGGCCCAACCCCCTCCCGATGCATCTGTTTTACAGGGGAGGGGTCGAGCCCCTCTCTGCGTGTCGTATTTGGTGGGGGAGGGATCAAGCCCCCTCCCTGCATCTCCTTTCGGCAGGGGAGGGGCTGAGCCCCTCCCTGCTCCTTTTTTTCGACAGGGGAGTGGTCGAGCCCCCTCCCTGCACCCTCGTTGTTCAGGGGAGGGGCTGCGACCCTCCCTGCACCTTCCAGCGACAGGAGCCCCCTCCCTATACCCCCTGTATGCAAGGGAGGGGCTGAGCCCCTTCCCTGCGTACCCTTTGGAAGGGATGGGGCCAAGCCCCTCCCTGTGCACTCGTTTTGCAGTGGAGGGGCCGAGCCCCTCCCTGCACCCTCAGTTTGGCAGGAGAGGGGCCGAGCCCCCTCCGTGCGCCTTCTCCTTCTAGTAGGCAGGGGCGTTGCCCCTGCCTTTGCTAATTTTGGCAGGCAGGGGTGAAGCCCCCTACCTCCCCTTTTTTTGATTGACAGGTAGGGGCCTCGCCCCTGCCTCCTTGCTCCTTCGGCAGGCAGGGGTGAAGCCCCCTGCCTACTCTCATTTTCAGAAGGCAGGGGCGCAACTCCTGCCTCTGTCCGATTTTTCGGAAGGCAAGGGCGCAACCCCTGCCTCTGCTTGAACCGTCGACAGGCAGGGGTGCAACCCCGTGCCTCCCAGTTGTTTGCTGACAGCAGATCAGCAGGGGCTCGCTGCCCTTGCTTCTTTCGCGTTCAGCAGGTTCGCAGGGGCACAATGCCCCTGCCTTTGCTTCTTTCACGTCAGGACAGCGGCAAAGCCCATGTCGTCTCTACTTTTCTGATTGAGATAGCATCTTGACGTCTTGCTTTTGCAGCTCGTACAACGGATCCCGCTCGCGCCCCGCGACCTGAACCGTCAATTGGTTACACCCGCAGACGCCAACAAGCTCGCAACTCCTCAAGGTAGGAAAAGATTGCACAAAGGACTTGGACAATTGAATTGAGTTCAATTAAGTAAAAAGGACAATTATATATATATATATATATATATATATATATATATATATACGAGTACGCATTTAACTCAAGGACAAGGTTTCACGATCCTTGTCCTTTACTTTCTGTCATGTATTTTCTTTGCCGTCGCGCTTTGCGCCCAGGCTTTGCGTTTGCATTTCTGCTTACCGTCTTTCCTTTGCTGTCGCGCTTTGCGCCCAGGCTCTTGCTTTTGCAAATGTTTCGTTACTGTTTTGCCATTGCAGATGACACTCAGGTTTTCACTCATTGCATGTTCTATAAAAAGCATCCTCGTGGAGGATGCGAGAGGCATTTACCACTCTCCCTCTTGCGACAAGAGTTGAGTCGGGAGCTTAACGATACATCCTCGTCTAAGGAGAGGGATCCCTAGCAGGGATCCTAGCTTTTCGAGTGAGTAGTCCTGCAAAGCAGACTTGAGAATTTAGGGAGCTGCGCAAAAGCATCAAGACTGCCCAAATCGAAGTATTTGAAAGGATGTGATTGGCTGGTTCTGTTCGTTTATTCGACATATCTCGGGTAACTCTGAATTGAGGCTTAAGCGAACTTCTTAGCGGGGGTTCTGTTAAGAAACCCGTATCCCGTCTATCGAGGCTGATATCGAGTCATGCAAGACATGTAGATACCACGATAGCAGATGTGATTATTGAAAATCGCATGCCAAATGTTGGTACAAGCTGTTGGCTGTTTCAAAAGATAAAGAATGTCAAAAGTAAAGTTTGAAAAACATTACATCTTTGTGAAACACTTTTGTTGGGGCTCCTATTGAAGAACTATACCCCTTTCATTCTAGAGTACTTGTAGTCATGCACTACACGCTAGTACTGCGATGATCGGATGAGACGGTCGTGCGACCTCGAACAATGCTAAATGAATAATGTTGTAAACTTATAAAAATGGGACCGCCTTCACAGGTAAGATGCTCATTTGGTCAAAAGACCAGAGCATATAGAATGAGTCGTTAGTTAATTTACCCTTGACGCACTCATTCACTTCTTGTAGTCTGTCAAGTGAGAGGATGAATCAGTATAAACTCCAATGGACAGGTTGTTAACAGCCACCTTATGAGCAAAGATCCGGCCTCCCCAGTCATTGGAGTTAGGGGAAGGGACTACCAGACATTATTCTAGGTGGTAGATCCCATGGACTTTTGCAGAAGTTAAATGCATCTGTTGCCAAGTACCTGCCTTTGGGGAATCCTCTGTCGGCTAAAGCCGTCCCCTTAGGAGCGGACTCAACTAGCTATTCGGGTTATTGAAAATACATAGAATAACAGACGCCAAACTAGTCTTAGTTGTTTCTACAATTTGTCTGCGCGTTCCCGCATGCCAGTAATATCGAAACATAAAGTCTGTTCATACTGGCTGATAGGTCATGAGACTTGCTTATTGCGTGGTAGTTCACAGTTTACGATCAAATGAATCATCATGCTACATTTTGACTGTTGCACTACTTACCTACTTTGAACTGCTTACTTGTTTTGAACTGCATATCTGAATTAAATGTACTTAATTTAGTTTCCTTTAGTCTCTCTTGTGCACCTACTAGTTTTTCGCGAAATTAACCCATTCTATGGGTACATGTGATGATTAGGTACACCACGAGCGATGTCGTGATTGCAAGATGACTTCAAGACTTCATTTTCTTGCTCTTAGCTCGCGTCCTGGATGTTTTTGGGTTTTGTAATGGATTTTCCTTGGGATATCCGAATTTTGTACTATTTGGGAGCTTCTTTTAATGAAAGTGGCTTTTCTAAGTGTTTTGCAAGTAACATGGATTGTGAGTTTTGGTTCTTTTAGCTAATGGGCCCAAGGTTGTCAGCTTGCCTTTCTGAATTTAACAAAAGAATAGTCTTCCGCTGATTTTATAAACAAACTATGAAAGAAAAGAGATTTTTTCTACTCTCTTGCCTATTTTCTAAAAGGTTCGCAAGTTTGAAATTTTGGGGCGTTACAGATTGGTATCAAAGCTAAGAGAAGAAAGGATTCTTGGCCATTGAGCATCCGCATCGCGCTGTGAGTATACAAATTTTTCTTGCTTTGTAGCTGTATTTTGCATTGTTAAGCAAAGTGGCCTGACATGTTCTGCTTATGTACCAACATTGTTGGGTTTTTGTAAACTATTCATGTTACGCATGAATAATACAGATTTTTTTGGCTTCTATCTATAGCTTCCTGAAATTTCTGATATTTGGTATCCCTTGTTTACTTCAAGGATGATAAGGAACTCGAACGAAGATTCTGCTGACGAATTGTTAGAACAACGGGATTTCGTGATGGATTCCCTAAGTACTCTGGCAGAGGCTATGCGAAACCAGATTCGTTCCTAAAGGGATCAAGCGCTCTTTCCTGAACCGAGCCAGCATACCGCAGTGACGTATGAGAAATTTTTGAAGCTTGACCCCCCGACCTTCGCCGGTAGGCTCGACCCAGATATGGTGAAGCAGGTGGAACGAGTGTTTGAGGTCTTGTTAGTCCCCGACGACAAGAAGACATTATATGAGATCTTCAGGTTGAAGGACAATGCCCGCAATTGGTGGGACATAGCCCGTGGTGTGCAGTTTTCGAGAATTTCACCAATTCCTTGGAAAGCTTTCAGATAGGCTTTCTTAGAGAACTACTTCCCACCTCATGCGAGGAAGAAGAAGAAGGTGGAGTTTTTGGAGCTCAGCAAGGCAATTCAAGATTGACGGATTACATCGCAAAATTCCAGAGTTTAGAACCCTACTACCCCAACTTGTTCGCTGATGATCACGAGCGGGCAGAAAAGTTTATTCGGGGGGTTGAAGGAGGAGCTCATGTATCGGGTCCTAACTAGTATGCCCTCGACCTTCTCTACGGCAGTTGCTGCCGCCACCCTCCTGAGTGAAGTCTGGGAGCACTCTAAGAGTGCACAGAGCAGGAAGCCACCCGCTGCGGGTGGTGAGCCGAAGACACCATCCGGCAGCCCAGGCAAACAGTCGTTCTTTCCCATAAAGATCGAAGGAGGAAAGAAACAGTTTCCTCCTTCGAAGCGTTAGCGGCCTTAGGGCAACCCCCCAGCCAGGCAGCAGGTTGGCAATGTATGCCCCAGATGCCGACGATCTCACATTGGGCAGGCATGCCCGCTCGAGACAGGAGGATGCCTGCATTGTGGCAAGATGGGCCACTACATCCGCGAATGTCGCAAAAAGGCAGTTGATGACCTCAGGCAGAACAACGGAGCACCTCTGCTCTCTCGGCCACCGCAGCAGCAGTTGTCGCAACCGCAATCGAGCGGTCATAAGGCATCGGGACGCGTCTACACCACCACGGTCGAGCAGTTGACCAAGGGCGACCTAGTGCAAGGTACCCTTTTTGTCGCTAACCAAGCGGCCTTTGTGTTTTTTGATTACGGTGCCACACACTCTTTTATTTCGGTAAATTTTGTCGAGTTTTTGCACATACCTGTAAAACCCTTGCATAATACCCTTGAGGTGTATAATTCAATTGGGAAAAACACAATTTGTGCGGCCTACGTACCAGAGTTGGACGTAGTCTTGGCAGATCGACATTTACTGGCTTGTGCTATCCTGCTAGATATGACAGAATTTGATGTCATCCTCGGCATGGATTGGCTGCATAAGTATCTTGCCAAGATCTTCTGCCAAGATAGTAGGATTGTCTTATCTCTACTAGGAATGCCCAAGGTGAAATTCAAGATTGTGAAAGCTGTTCGGGCGAGCAAGTTGATTTCGTTGCTAAAGGCGCAAAACTACCTGAGGAAGGGATGCACTGCTTTCTTGGTCAGTGTCATCCAGTTCGAACCGATGCGAGTCCCGATCGGGGACTTGGAGGTGGTTCGGGATTTTTTAAACGTCTTCCCAGAGGAGCTACCAGGACTTCCTCTGCTTCGTGAGGTGCATTTTAGCATCAAGTTGCTGTCGGGTAATGCCCCAATTTTAAAGGCTCCATATCGGATGGCGCCAACAGAGCTCGAAGAGCTCAAGAAGCAGTTGCAGGAGTTGATGGTTCAGGGATTCATTTGTCCCAGCGTCTCGCCCTGGGGAGCTCCTTTCTTGTTCGTGAAAAAAGGACGGATCATTGCGGTTGTGCATCGACTATCAGATGCTCAACCAGGCAACAATAAAGAATAAGTACCCGTTGCCACACATCGAGGATCTGCTCGACCAGTTACAGAGGACCAAGATCTTTTTAAAGATCGACCTTAGATCTGGGTACCATCAACTCAGAATTAAGGGAGATAATATCTCCAAGACGGCCTTTCCGACCAGATACATGCATTACGAATTCACGGTCATGCCTTTCGGACTTACTAACGCTCCTGCAGCCTTCATGGACCTCATGAATAGGGTGTTCAAACTCTTCTTGGACACCTTCGTGATTGTGTTCATCGACGACATCCTGGTGTATTCAGACAACTGGGAGCAACATCGTGAGTACTTGAGAGTTATTCTCGAAACCTTGCGAAATGAGCGTCTGTTCGCTAAGTACTCCAAGTGCGAGTTTTGGCTCGAGGAGATCATGTCTTTAGGGCATGTCATCTCCAAGGAAGGTGTGTCCGTGGATCTAGCGAAGGTGGAGGCTATACTCAGTTGGCAGCAACCGAAGAATGTTCGTGACATCAGGAGTTTTCTTGGATTAGCTGGGTATTACCGAAGATTTATCCGGGACTTTTCTAAGATCTCTCTACCCATGACGAAGCTCCTAAAGAAAGAAGCTAAGTTTGTGTGGGACGACAAGTGCGAAAGCAGTTTTCAGATGTTGAAGGAATGTCTTACGACTGCTTCTATGTTGGCCTTACCTTCGGGTTAAGGTGGCTTCATGATCTACACTGACGCTTCCGGGACAAACTTGGGTTGTGTCCTAATACAGAATAATAGAGTGATCGCCTATGCATCGCGCCAACTTAAAATTCATGAGAAGAATTTTCTGACTCATGATTTGGTGTTAGCAGCGGTGGTCTTCGCATTGAAGATATGGCACTACTATTTGTACGGGGAGCGGTTTGAGGCTTTTACCGATCACAAAAGCCTAAAATATTTGTTCTTACAGAAGGAGCTAAATATGGGGCAGCGACGTTGACTGGAATTCTTCAAGGATTACGACTTCACCCTGTCCTACCACACTGGAAAGGCGAACGTCGTGGCCGATGCTCTGAGCCGCAAGTCTCCCAACGTTTCTATTAGCATGCTATTCATTGGGTAGAAGCTGATCGACGATTTGGTATCGTAGAAACCGTTTGCGGTCACTCAAAATTCGATCAGTCTATCCAGCATGGTAGCTCAACCTAAGCTATTGGCCAAGATCTTTGTCAAACAGAAGATCGATGCGCAGTACGAAAAGCTGAAGACTTTAGCGCAGCGGGCCGATACCCCCTTCTGTCTGAGTGAGGAAGGAAGTGTATGGCATAAGGATCGTCTTTGGGTGCCAGAAGATCCTATTTTAAGAGATGAGATTCTCACAGAAGCCCACAAGTCTAAGTACACGATTCACCTTAGCGGCACGAAGATGTTCAAAGATTTGCAGCGCAGATATTGGTGGAGCGGAATGAAGCGTGACGTAGCCGAGTACGTCTTAAAGTGCTTGACTTGCCAACAGATTAAGATCGAGCACCAACGACCAGGTAGAGTGATGCAACAGATGGAGATTCCACAATGGAAGTGGGGGGGCATCACAATATACTTCATCGTCGATTTGCCGAGGACGTGGAGGAAACATGATGCGATTTGGGTGATCATGGATCGACTCACTAAATCAGTGCATTTCCTCCCTATTCGCCTCGGTCAGTCTCTGGACAGCTTGGCAGACCTCTATGTCTGGGAGATTGTAAGATTGCACGGTGTTCCTGTGTCAATCATCTCCGATCGTGACCCGAGGTTCACTTCAAGGTTTTGGGGACAGTTGCAGTTGGCCTTAGGCACGAAACTGAATTTCAACACTGCCTTCCACCCTCAGACTGACGAACAATCTGAACGCACGATTCAGACTTTGGAGGATATGTTGCGAGCTTGCATGATGGACTGGAAGAGAGAATGAGACTCTCATACCGGATTGGCAGAATTCACGTACAATAACAGTTATCATGCGAGCATCGGAATGGCCCCGTACGAGAAACCTTGCAGATCACCTGTTTGTTTACTGGGACAAGGTTGGTGAACAGACGCAAGATTCACCAATAGTGCTACAACACTATACTCAGCAAGTGCATATGATCAGGGAACGTCTGTGTTCTGCGCAAAGTCGGCAGAAGTGTTACGCCGATCGTCGGCGTCGAGAGCTCGTTTTCTCAATGGGAGATATGGTTTTTGTTAAAGTATCTCCTACAAAGAGCGTTTTCCGGTTCGGGAAGAAAGAAAAACTGAGTCTCCGATTTGTCGGACCATTTGAGATCTTGGATCGGATCAGTGAGGCGGCTTACCGTATTGCGCTGCCTCCTCAGTATGCTCTGATCCACAACATCTTCCACGTATCTATGTTGAGCAGATACGTTCACGACCCATCACACATTATTCATTACGATGATGTGGACATCCAAAAAGACATGACGTTCAAGAAAAAACTGTTAAAATATATTCTTTAACCAGTGTAATCATATATTATATTATATATATATATATATATATATAAAGGTTGATACATATACATATATGGTATATATGTATATGTATCTACCCAATTATATATATATATATATATATATATATATATATATATATATATATATATATATATATATATATATATATATATATAATATTTCTCTATTATTAGCCGTAGGGGTAGTTTAGTCATTTCATGTATTTTACGCATATTCCATTTGGAATATGATTGTAATTTCTTTTTATTTTTTATTTTTCTTTTCTTATTCTTTTTTGTGGTTTGCGCCACCTAGGGAGGCTCCCCAAAAGAGTCGTTGGGGGCTCCCAACGACTCCTTTGGGAGCCCCCTATGTGGCTCCTCAAAGGCTTATAAATAGGGGCTTTTCCCCCTTGTATTTTTTACTTCTTGGAGGAGCTTTTGCTCCATTGTAATGGGTGTTACACCCTTCTTCTCTTCAATAATATTAACTTATGCCTTATAGGCATTTTTGCCCCTTTTGTGGGTTTATGTGTTAGCACATTATGTGCTTGTGTTTTCCCCTTTAGTGGGTATATCCGCACTTCATGTGCATGTGTATTGGTTTATTTTTTTTATATTCAAAGCCGTTTCTTATCATGGTATCAGAGCAAGGTTGGGATCGAGTTGCTCTTTGTTGCATTGAGAAACGTGCTATTCAAGAAAGTTTAAAGAAAAATGGTGAAGTCCTCATTTCGCTCTTTTGTTTCTTAAAATTATTCGGTATGCATTATATTTCTTTAAATATTGTGCATTATGTTTTTTGGGTTCTTAACATTTCATTGAACTTTCTTAAAGATATGTTTTGCATGTGTTCTCTTTGTCATTATGATTTTGGGTTCTTAACATTTCATTGAACCTTTTTTCGTAAATTATTCTTTTTCGTATGTCTTTTCTTGAAAGTCTTTTATTGATAAATTCTAAAACCGGTGAACTTGTTTTTCGAATAATTAAATGTGTGATTGCTCAAAACATGATCTAATGGGTCGATAATCTTTTGAATTTTTGACCATTGGATATGACCATTGGATTTTTTGAATTTATACCTAATTTTGGTTGTAAGAATACTGTTTATATGAAAAATAAGTCTTTTAAAAGAAAAATGTTTTTGAGATATGTAACATTGTTCACATACTCTCATCATAATTGTTGGTTCATATTAAAAGTATGTGTTTATCTTCTAAAAATGTTCTATATGAGGCTTTTCATAATATCGTGTGATTGACATATATTAACTATGAAAAATTCCTTATTAATGTTTTATTTGCTTACCTAATGAGTTTTTTTCATATAAGCAATATTTGATTAAGAAGGCATTTTATAATACCGGTTGAATTAAGTTTTAAAATGATCTCATGAAATATGGTTATTTTCTTTACATTCTTCAATTCAATTTCAAAAATGTGTTTTATTGTAAAATTTATGGTCTTCATCAATGTTTGTTGCATACTTATTACATTAGAAGCTGATTATAATCTATTAAGTCATATGTTTTTAATAATATTATGAATTTTTGCCATAACGCAATCCTATTATTCCTTTTTTTATTTGAAATTTTCTCCACTTTAATGAAATTTTCCCTCTTCCTTTTATATGTACCCTCTTTTGGGGATTTGTTTTTGTTGGATCTCTCTTTGAGAGACCTTTTTATCCTTGTGAATCTTCTTATGGGTATATGCTCTTTGAGAAGATTTCATGATTCTTATAAGCTTCTTTTTAAAATAACAATATTGGTTTTTATGAGACTTTTTAAATATCATCATCTTTATGAATGCTTGAGAGCTTTCTTTCTCTCTTTTCAATAAGAGTTGTTTATATTGCCTTCTTTAGGGCTTGTGTTTGTCCCTTAGTGGACTTGTAAGATTGTTTCTTTTATCATTGTAAGTGCTTCCGCAATATCTTGTTACATGTCGTCCTAAATTTGCTCATTTAAGATTATTGCCATTTTACATCTTGGTATGCATATAATTGCAAATTATAAAGGCTTGATTTGATCCTTGGATTATTCCAAATCCATTCTCACACATGACATTGCTTAAATATTTCATGTTGTGTTTATTAAGTCTTTTGATAATGACTTCCTTTTAAGAAATTAATCATGATTGAACATAATTTCGTGTTTATGCAAAGTTATTGTTATAAGGCATATTGTTGTGATTAATTATGTTGGACCTTTGAATCGGCCCTCTTTGTAAAATCACATATTTGGAAAATGATTTCCCTAAGTGTTCATTGCCTTTTTATGACATTTATTTTTATCCATCACAAGTTATATGATGCATCAATCCTTTTTTGTTTGGCCTTATTGTTATATTAGAGATGGTTGTTGAGGTAAGTTATGGGCACCTTGTGTTATGTCATTTTAGATTGTTCACTTACCATATTAAAGATGGTTGTTGAGGTGAGTTATGGGCACCTTGGGACTCTAAAATGATTTGTTATATGATCTCTAATTATGAGTGTGTCACTCGTTTCCTCCTTTTTTGGCCATTGATCTTATGGATGCTCTTATTTATATATAAATGTGATGGATATATGGTGTTTGAAACCTTAAATGTTTTAAGGTATATTAAAATCAAGGTTTTTGGGATTATTGCCCAACCTTTTATTGTTTATGAATCTTATGAGTGCATTTGCACATTTGTGATTTCATGTTTTGTGCTTTCTGTGCATAAGTGTTCCAAGTGTTCTTGGTGTGCGTATGTTCACACATTTATTCTCATGAATATTGCTCTATTAGTTCTATTCAAGGTTTTATTTATATGTTTATCATTACAAGTTTTATTGCCTCAAAAGTCTTCTCCTTTTATAAACTCTTATTTAAGTGTCATCATATGTAGACAAAAATTTTATTACACCTTTGTGTGTTGGTAGCCCTTTGTTGGCTTTGTTCTCTTGGTCTAGTAGCTGAACACACTTGTCTTGAGTGTTATTATATGTAGACAAGGCACGTTGATTCACACCATGGTGTGCGATCTTTAGTCCATGTTGGCATTTGTGTCCTTGTTCTAGTCGCTGAGATGTATGCCCGTGGTTGACTTCTTTCACTCATTTCAAGTGCCATTTTATATATACAAGAGATGTATTGTTTTTTAGCCCATGGTTGACTTGATACTCTTGTTCTAGTAGCTGAACATACTTGATATTGAGTGTATTTTTATGTAGACAAGAGATGCTTTTGGTCCATGTTGGCGTGTATTCTTTTGTTCTTGTCGTTGATGCATTCATTTCAAGTATTATTACAGGTAGACAAGAGGTTTCTTTGCACACCTTTGTGCGTGTCTTTGGCCTTTAATGACATTATATTTATGATTCTTGATCTAGTAGCTTATACACTTGATTTATGGGCTTTGGAGGACTAATGAGGTAGTTGCTTGTGGTGGATGAATTATTGTTGAAATTTGTGAAATTTCATTCATATTTTGTTTTTTAAAGATACAAGTGAATCATATCATTAATACGCATATTTTAAAATCAATTTGATTTTTTGGTCACTTTTTATATTTGATATGCAAAATGCGTTTTTGTAATTGCAATCATTTGAGTGAGATGTTCCTAAATGTGTAAGGTTCTCTACTCAAATAACACTCATTATTTTGCCTCTTAAGTAGACTTAAAACCTTTTGAACTCTTGTGTTTTATACACTCCTTTTATGCTCTTGAGCATTTCCTTCTTGAAATCGCTTTCAAAAGAATTGATAAAATCAATAACACTTGCCTTTCTATCTTGTAAGCTCAAGTAATATTACTTGACTAAAGTATGATTGGAGCATGTTCATTAATGACTCTTTTAAGTGTTGATTCATTTCATGATATTATATATGCTCATTATGGCCTTTAGACCCTCATTCAAATAAATTATGTGCAACTTATGCCTCTTCATAGGCTTTTTGTGGTGTCCCTTAGTGGACCTTTTTGTTATTCCTCATTATGAGGTTAGGTTTGTCCAATGTTGGACCTCGTGAATGCATTATGCACTCTTTAACATGGTATATGATTATGAAAATTGGTTTTCTAAAATCGTTTTGCATACATAAGTAATTATCTTGTTCTATCAAAATCCTGTATGCATAGAATATCTTTTGATGAATCATATGATATGATTTTTTGATTGATTCATCTTGTGTGAAATATTCCACTTGATTAAAGTGCAAAGATATCTTTTACTTGAACCTTTTCTTGGTTTGTTCCACATGATCTTGAAGATGAGATAGAAAGGAGTACCTTGGATTGATCATGGAAGGTGCTCACCAAAAAAGACTTTTGGAGGAAGACATTTGCTATTTCCATGGCATTCTTACTGAAGACTCTTGAAGCCTTGAAATTCTTCCTCTTGTATTTTTCAATCTTTTCGTTCCCCACGCAAAGTTTGAGGGGGGGTGTTAAAATATATTCCTTAACCAGTGTAATCATATATATTATATATATATAAAGGTTGATACATATACATATATGGTATATATGTATATGTATCTACCCAATTATATATATATATATATATATATATATATATATATATATATATATATATAATATTTCTCTATTATTAGCCGTAGGGGTAGTTTAGTCATTTCATGTATTTTACGCATATTCCATTTGGAATATGATTGTAATTTCTTTTTATTTTTCTTTTCTTATTCTTTTTTGTGGTTTGCGCCACCTAGGGAGGCTCCCCAAAAGAGTCGTTGGGGAGCCCCCAACGGTCACAAATGTGACCGTTGGGGGCTCCCAACGACTCCTTTGGGAGCCCCCTATGTGGCTCCTCAAAGGCTTATAAATAGGGGCTTTTCCCCCTTGTATTTTTTACTTCTTGGAGGAGCTTTTGCTCCATTGTAATGGGTGTTACACCCTTCTTCTCTTCAATAATATTAACTTATGCCTTATAGGCATTTTTGCCCCTTTTGTGGGTTTATGTGTTAGCACATTATGTGCTTGTGTTTTCCCCTTTAGTGGGTATATCCGCACTTCATGTGCATGTATATTGGTTCATTATTGAACCTAATGTATTCAAAGCCGTTTCTTAACAAAAACTTGTGGCAATCGTTGATTGTCGAGACCAAGTGCTCAGATAAAAAACAATTTCTATTGTAAAAGTACGTTGACAACACCATGGAATAAATGAATGTACATGAGAGCCTTAGTCAGATATCAGGAAAAAATACCCTGACTTAATTTTGACCAATGAATGCAATAGAAATTTCGTGGACGAAATTATTTTAAGGAGGGTAGGATATAAAAACCTAAAAAAAAAGAGGCTTCGATTCGGGTCGGATTTAGACCCGATCCCGACCCAGACCCAACCTGAGGCCACCGCCTCTCTTTTTGCCTTTTAAAGACATCAAGGCAAAGGGGGGAGGTTCTTCGAAACCTCCTTCACCTCTGCTCTTCCGTTCTCGCTCTCTCGTTTCTCTCTCTACCCGAACCCCCCTCTCCTCGCGTCTGCAGAGTAGCAGCCACCGGCGACCCCCCTTCCTTCGGCAGGCTCCTTTCTGGCGAGCTTCTCCCGGCAACCCCCAGGTACGCTCCCCTTGTTCTTCTTCTCCTTTTTCTTTCGTCTCTCTCTCTCTCTCCCTCACTTCTCTGTTTGCGTAGGGAGGGGTTGAGCCACCTCCCTCAATCGCAAGGGTGGGGCAAAGCCTCCTCCTTGCTGCCTTAAATCGCAGGGGAGGGGCAGAGCCCCCTCCCTGCGATGTGTTTTGCGAGGGAGGGGCCCAACCCCCTCTCGATGCCTCTGCTTTGCAGGGGAGGGGTCGAGCCCCTCCCTCGTGCCGTATTTGGCAGGGGAGGGGTCGATCCCCCTCCTTGCGTCTCCTTTTGGCAAGGGAGGGGCCGAGCCCCTCCCTGCTCTCTTTTTCCGGCACGGGAGGGGTCAAGCCTCCTCCCTGCACCCTCGTTGTTCAGGGGAGGGGCTGCGACCCTCCCTGCACCTTCCAGCGACAGGAACCCCCTCCCTGTGCCACCTGTATGCAAGGGAGGGGTTGAGCCCCTTCCTTGCGTACCCTTTGGTAGGGATGGGGCCAAGACCCTCCCTGTGCACTCGTTTTGCAGGGGAGGGGCTTAGCCCCTCCCTGCACCCTCAGTTTGGCGGGGGAGGGGCCGAGCCCCCTCCCTGCGCCTTCTCCTTCTAGTAGGCAGGGGCGTCGCCCCTGCCTATGCTAATTTTGGCAGTCAGGGGTGAAGCCCTCTACCTCCCCCTTTTTTTATCGATGGGCAGGGGCCTCGCCCCTGCCTCTTTGCTCCTCCGGCAGGCAGGGGTGAAGCCCCTTGCCTCCCTTGTTTTTGTTAGGCAGGAGATTTACCCCTGCCTCTCTTCCACCTTGTCAAACAGGGGCACAACCCCTGCCTACTCTCATTTTCGGAAGGTAGGGGCGTAGCTCCTTCCTCTATCCGATTTTTCGGAAGGCAGGGGCGCAATCTCTGCCTCTGCCTGAACCGTCGACAGGCAGGGGTGCAACCCCCTGCCTCCCCGTTGTTTGTTGATAGCAGGTCAGCAGGGGCTCGATGCCCCTGCCCCTGCCCCTATTCTTTCGCGTTCAACAGGTTTGCAGGGGCACAATGCCTCTGCCTCTGCTTCTTTCACGTCAGGACAACGACAAAGCCCCTGTCGTCTCTACCTTTCTGATTGAGATAGCATGTTGACATCTTGCTTTTGCAACTCGTACGACGGATCTCGCTCGTGCCCTGCGACCCGAGCTATCAATCGCTTACACCCGCAGACGCCAACAAGCTCGTAACTCCCCAAGGTAGGAAAATATTGCACGAAGGACTTGGACAATTGAATTGAGTTTAATTAATTAAAAATGATAATTAAATAAATATATATGCATATATATATTTATACGAGTACGCATTTAACTCAAGGATGCAGTTTCACGATCCTTGTTCTTTACTTTCTGTTGTGTCTTTCCTTTGCCGTCGCGCTTTGCGCCCATGCTTTGCGTTTGCACTCCTGCTTACGGTCTTTCCTTTGCCGTCGCGCTTTGCGCCCAGGCTCTTGCTTTTGCAAATGTTTCGTTAATGCCTTGCCATTGCAGATGACGCTCAGGTTTTCACTCATTGCATGTTCTATAAAAAGCATCCTCGTGGAGGATGCGAGAGGCATTTACCACTCTCTCTCTTGCGACAAGAGTTGAGTCAGGGGCTTAACGATACATCCTCGTCTAAGGAGAGAGATCCCTAGCAAGGATCCTAGCTTTTCGAGTGAGTAGTCCTGCAAAGTAGACTTGAGATTTTTGGGAGCTGCGCAAAAGCATCAAAACTGCCCAAATTGAAGTATTTGGAAGGATGTGATTGGCTGGTTTTGTTTGTTTATTCAACATATCTCGGGTAACTCCGAAGCGGGGCTTGAGCGAACTTCTTAGGGGGGGGGGGGTTCTGTTAAGAAACCCATATCCCGTCTATCGAGGTTGATATCGAGTCATGCGAGGCATGTAGATACCACGATAGCGGATGAGATTCTTGAAAATCGCATGCCAAATGTTGGTACAAGCTGTTGGCTGTTTCAAAAGATAAAGAATGTCAAAAGTAAAGTTTGAGAAACATTACATCTTTGTGAAACACTTTTGTTGGGGCTTCTATTGAGGAACTATACCCCTTTCATTTTAGAGTACTTGTAGTCATGCACTACACGCTAGTACTGCGATGATCGGATGAGACAGTCGTGCGACCTCAAACAATGCTAAATGAATAATGCTGTAAACTTATAAAAATGGGATCGCCTTCACAGGTAAGATGCTTATTTGGTCGAAAGACCAGAGCATATAGAATGAGTCGTCAGTTAATTTACCCTTGACGCACTCATTCGCTTCTTGTAGTCTGTCAAGTGAGAGGATGGATCGGTGCAAAACTCCAATGGACAGGTTGTTAACAGCCACCCCACGAGCAAAGATCCAACCTCTCAAGTCATTGGAGTTAGGGGAAGGGATTACCAGACATTAACTGGTAAATTCGTTTCCAATTTGTCTCTTAGGATTAATAAGATTGTTTGTTTCCACTGGTTTTCCCTATCATGCACAGTGTGTATCTTCATTTGGTGTACCTTACCTAGAACTTTGTCATTCAGGATGCAAATTTCAGCAAATTTATACTATGGCTTTTGATATTGTCAAAATGTTTCTCACCAAGTATGGGCTTCCACAGTTGTGCATAGATGTACATGTCAACTCGGGTATTTTTATTCATCTATAACTTTGTATCACAATTGGTGTAAGTTATCTGAAGAGAAGTAGTATTTAGAGCTTTTATCTAGTACGAGCTATTAATGTGGAGTGTTGCATGAAGTCTTAATCAATATTATCTTATGGAATCCTGAAATTTCTTTTTTCTATCCATCTAATGTTTTTCTAGTTTTTGTAACTCAGTGCAAATCTTTTAGGTAAGTCAGATTTTGTGATAAACATATTATACTTTGTGCTTTGTAGTGACTATAATACGGAGCTCTAGAAGGGACTGCATGTAAAATGCACCCTGTGGATGTATCTGAAATTCATCATGGTTTGATACTTATGTTCATTAGATATACCAATTAGCTATTCTGATATAGTAATGTGCTTTTGTTAACATTTCTCTAGAATGATACATTTGAATGGTTCATTTGCAGTGCGGTAAAAACAGCATACCACAAGTTTTAAGGCCACTCAACTTGGATGACTTCATTCAAGCAAAATCAAAGGTAACAAATCAAATCAAACCTCTCTCTCTCTCTCTTGTGCATTTATGTGTGCATGTGTGAAAGAGCATGCTTGTGCTCTGCAATAATTGGCTACTATATGGCAAAATAAATTCCATCAGCAAGAAAACATGTGGTTTGCAACTGATACAGTTTGGCAGGACTCTGAACACGACCCGTTTTACCCAGTATGACCTAATTCTGGCTGAATGTCAATCAGTTTTAGATTTATCCAAGAAAATTTGATATACTTGCATGGTCAAACATGCCAGGTAAGGCTGCTCATTGGACCTGGGCCTTGTTTTGGGTGTTTCTAGATAAGATCCAAATATAGAAATTTATATACATTTGTAAAGAAACAAAAGTAGTTACCTAATTTAACTGCGCATGGTTTTATCTGTGTCACATAGGTAGGGTGTAGGGGGGTACAACATGGCTGCGAAAGGTATGACACAAAAATTTCTAAAACAATGGTACAAGGGAACACACACACACACACATATATATATATATATATATATATATATATATATATATATATATATATAGAGAGAGAGAGAGAGAGAGAGAGAGAGAGAGAGAGAGAGAGAGAGAGAGAGAGAGAGAGAGAGAGAGAGATGCACAACCCTTAGGTGTGCAGCTACCGATGGAATGCCTGTGGCCGTCCATTACAGGGTGTGATGGACAGCCACAAAAAAAGCATGAAAAGGGGCAAAAATGCTCTATTTGCACGTTTTGGCACACACACACACACACATACACACACACATATATATATATATATATATATATATATATATATATATATATATATATATATATATATATATATATATATATATATAAAGTGGTAGCTGCCTTCTACTTTTCTGGCGTATCACCAGCCTACTGTGAGAAAACGGGTGTTTTCGGATTGTTTTTTGCAAATCTGACCCTGCAGATGTATTTGGCATGGTCGATTTGCTAGGAGATGACACTTGGATCATGTTTTTTGTATAAAAAACATGATCTTTTAAACTTTGAATATTTATGAATATTTTAGTCTTTCGATTTAAAAATCTTATAAAAACCTACCTGCATGTCGGAATCAGACGATCCAAGAGTCGGTTTCTTTAAATTAAGCATGTAGAACACATTTGTATCATTAGATTTAAGAAAAACATGAAAAAACCCTTCAAATGCCCAGTAGGATGGCGGTAGGCTAGAAAAGTGGTAGGCAGCTACCACCTACTCTCTCTATGTATAGGGTTTATATTTTGTACTAGTGAAGGTATGGAACTGCACATCCATACAGTATCAGTGAGTTGAAACTCAGATGCAACTTGTTTCGAATCAATCTAACACCGTAGACGTGATTTACATGTTTTATTTAGTGAGTATTGGCCCATAGATCACTAGATTCTGATGTATGAAGAGGTTTTTCCATCAAATCAAATATTCAAAGGCTGTAATTTTTTCGGCTGTATATATATATATATACATAGTTTTTTGTCGAATAAACATGATCCAAGGGCCAATCCTTAATATGTAAAACATGTAGATCATATCTATGGTGACCGATGATCTGATGACTGTATATGATCTACATGTTTTACTTATTAAGGGTGTGTGTAAGGTGTCAATGAGTTGAATTGATCTATATCTTATTGCTCATGTTTTGTTAAGTGAATTTAATTTTATAGATATGATATATATGGTCTAATTGAACCTCATAGATGAATTTAGCATTTCCAAAATAGCTTTTGAATCATACCTTTTTTGACAGAAAAGCATAATATTATGATCCTGGAAAGTATCACACATTGTGGGCCATTGGTTTTTGGAGCCTTATAAAAACCTGCCTGCTTGTCGTAATTGGACAATTTAAGAGCTGATTATCTCTAAGAAAAACATGTAAATCAAATATGTAAGGTTAGTTTCATGAAAACAACCAAAAGAATGAAAAGAAGAGGCATTTGTCTCTCTCTCTCTCTCTCTCTCTATATATATATATATATATATATATATATATATAGAGAGAGAGAGAGAGAGAGAGAGAGAGAGAGAGAGAGAGAGAGAGAGAGCTGCTAACCACTTTTCTATATATATATATATATATATATATTGAGAACTACTGTGTGAACCGCGATTTTCATGGATTTTTTATTCTTTTCTCTTGAATCCAACTTGTACGGATGTGATATACATGCTTGGTTTTATAACGACCAACTCTTGAATCACCCGATTATGATGCATAAACAAGATTTTTTAAGGCTTTAATATCAAAGGCACATAATCTTCATAAATATTCAAGCATCCAAAAATAATATTTTTTGATAAAAAATACACCATCCAACAGCTAATTCCTAGCAAATTCACCATGCCAAACACATCTATGTGGGTGGATTTGCAAAAAAGCATTGAAAATGCTTGGAAATGTCTGGTTCACCAGATAGTTCTCATATTCTAGTGACTCTCTAACAATTGAGTTTTTCATCTATCACACTTTATGTATTGGAGTTTTATCATTCATTTAGTGAGCAACATGTTTTGGATTATGACTTTTTGATGTTTAGATGCGTTTTTGAAGGCGCTAAAAATCAATGGCCCATAATACTTTGTATTGTAAGGTTTTAAATGCAATGTGAGCAGTCTATTTTTCACGTTTCGAAAAACATGCCTATATGTTGTAAAGTCTTTGTGTAAAGCATATTTCTTACTAAATAAATTATAAAAAAACAAATTTATGAGGTAGGATCGATGAGATGCTCAAGCAATGGAGTAGGGGGGCGCCCGATTGTCGTTGGTTGTAGATTTTGGACCTTCCTTTGGTTGGGGGCGCCCCTTATATATATAGTCGTTTATACATACAAATGCCTCTTCGATGTTTAGATGCGTTTTTGAAGGCACTTAACTGGTATCAGAACATAGCAAACTAGTACCATAGCCTACCATACTGGTATAAGAGTGCATCAAATTGGTCTTAGAGTTGCCCCAAGCTGTTATCGGTATTTGTTTGTCAGTTTTGATTGTCGTCAGATTCACTTATACTTCTATCAGAATAGAAACTGCCTTGTTTCGCATCTTATCTGTTGGCTATTTGGCTTCTGCTGGTATCATTTGTGCGGATTCTTCAAGTTCTCTGCATCGTCTCTTACTAGTCAGTTTGTGACAGACTGATTGAGACACAACACACCGAAAGTGTGAGTTGTGGTGATGTTTATATACTCGAATATCTATCATCTTCGTCGAGGGTACTTGTAACATTGTTGGAGGCAGATCGTTGTATGATCGAGTTTTCAAATACATAAGTGACTCCAACACTTTCTGCATTCCCTACTACCTGGAGTCGCATGGGAGTGACCCTTGTTTGATACTTTTCCCCTTCTTCTACCGACGGATGTTGCTACCTAGTGTAGCGAGGCGGTTATGAGATGCTTCGTAAGACTTTGTGGTGATGTTCGTCTCTATAGTTGCTCACTTTTGCATGGGATATTGCTCATCGGTTGGGTACTTTGTTGTGGTGACCCTTCATTTTTCAAGCGCATTAAGGGGATGCGTTCTACTTCAGTCCAATCTCTAAGGAGTAAGTCTCGCAGGTGGAGCTTGCTTGCTTTCAGTGCTCACACGACAATGCGGTCAAGGAGCCGCGTAGCGCAATCGACTGATTCTATACACCTCAGTGGGGGAGACTCGTCAGAATGCCTCTCTTCTCTTCATGCACTTGGTCCATTCACTTGGCACCTTGCCTTAGTGCCGCTTGTGCTCGTTGACAGTTGGGTTTTGCAGGCTTCTCATCATCAACACCACCTGCTTGGTTTGTCTTCACTCGGCCAATCGCTTCATCTACCTTGTGCCTGATCACAAATGACATTGTTAGGATTGCTAGCTCTTGGCGCTTCATCCTTGCAGCGGGACTTGGTGACACACTTCAACGGCTGTCTCAGGGATGTTCACCTTTACTAGGATGATGCAGGGACCTTCACACTCCATCACTTTTTTCGTGTTCATGAAGTAAACACTTCAGACACTCCGTGCTACACCCTTCGGAGGCCAAACCTCTACTTTTTGGCGCATGAGAGCAAACTGTGAAGACACTCCATGCCCCACTTGTTAGTTGTGCTTTACTGAGAGAAGTTGACGCTCTGCAGCCCCTCCTCGAAGGACCATCAGCTGCCGAAGGACCAACTCATCTCTATTAAAAATTGTATTGCTTCTTTAGCTCACGTTGCTACGATCTTTGGTCGATGAGTTTCTCGTGGTCATGTTGCTCTACCCAACAGTCCACTTGCGGGTGCCAAACACTCGCCCTGTTAGGAGGATCAGACTACCTCCAACTTTAGAACTTCATGGCGCTTGTCCACGCCGCATATCTGAAAAATGTGTATAGGCATTGGATTTGACCCGATCCATGTACCCGATATGTAACATGTAACTATTTTTACATTTATCGGGTCTGGATACACCAGACCCAGACCCATACTGTAATGTATCTTAAATACACAAGTTAGGTCATGATTTCTTTTTACAGAAATCATCACAGCCGTAATTGTTTTCTCTCTCCCTCTCTCTCTCTCTCTTCTCTTTCTCAACGCAGGTGCAGAGGAAAATTTTCATGGTATCAGAGCGAAGATCCATCTAGGGGTTGCGGAGGATTCCAAAGGTGCGACGGATCAAAGGTTTGAGGTTTCTTTCTTCTCCCATCTTTTCTTCAGTTTTCTTCTCTCTACCTCCATTCCCAATCTCCATCTCTCGTTTTTCCCCTCTTCAGTCTTTTCTTTTCCTTTAGTGGATTCACGCCTCACGTGAATTCCTAATCTGTTCACGAAGAGCTCACGTGAACCCTGGTTCACGGTGATCCTGTACATCAAGAAAGGGAAAAGCCTGTTTCGCGTGAATTCCTTTTCTGCGTATCCCTTCAATTTTTTTTTCTTCTCTTTTCTGCGTATCCCTTCTTATACTGGGCTGGATATCGGGCAGGTCTGCGACATCAAATTTCTTGGAATACAGCCTGCGTATCCCTCTTCTTATATTGGGCTTGGATATCGGGCAGAGCTGGATATCGACTCTCAGAACCCCTTTCTCGTATCATATTTCTTCTGACTGTTACGAGTGGGATCCACATTGAAAATACAATTTTTTTCTTCCTTTCCTCATTGCTTTCACATTGAAAATACAATTTGATTTTCTTTCCATTGCTTAAATATCCGACCTTTCAAAAGTAGAAAAGAAAACTCAGTCTTGGAATACAGCCTGAATTTCTTCTGACAGCCTCTGGTCGCAGATTTTTGAATTTCTCAGCCGTAAAAAAAAAAGGGACGATCAGCAAACATCTCTGGCTGCAGACTGAGCACTCTGTGGATACTCTGGTAACACAAAAAGGGTTCCTTTTTCTTGTTAAAACTCTTCCTCATGGATATTCATTCATCTTCATCCAATCTTTCTTCAAGTTTTCTCACTCAACTCGTTTATGAAAAGTTAACTACCTCAAACTTCTTGATCTGGAAGAGACAAATCATTCCTTTTATAAGGAGTCAAGGTCTCTTGGGTCACCTTGATGGAACCACTCCCGCTCCACTCGAATTTGTTACGAGAGAGGAAAAAGATGACAAAGGAGTAAGTTCAATTGTGTATGTCAAGAACGTAAAGTACCTCAACTGGGAAAGGAAAGATCAGTCGGTGGTTGCATATATCACTTCCACCCTGTCCCAAGAGGTCCTTGTTGTAATTCCTGACAATTGTACTGCTCTCTAACTTTGGGAAAAATTGGTTCAAACATATTCACAAGTTTCGCAGGCACGAATGGTTTTTCTCAAGAGGGAATTTCAAATGCTGAGAAAAGATTCCATGACCATCATGGAATATCTGAACAAGATGAAGACTATCACAGAAGTTATAGGGTGCGCGGTGAGTGACAGTGATATGGTACAATAGACTCTGAGTGGATTGGGATCCGACTACAATATGATCGTCACTTCACTATTGTGTCTCCCTGCTCTTCCTACCTTTGATGAGTTGCGAACAAAATTGATTCAGTATGAGATGACTCTGAAAGGGTTCTCTGAGGAATCTCACATTCACACAAATTCTCAGGAAGTTTTTGCCACAGGAGTAACTTATGGTAGAGGACGAGGACGAGGAGGACAAGAGCGAAGTGGACACGGAGGGCATGGTCTGCTTCCCACTCCAAATACGTTCGCTCATGCGCAGGGATGAAGATCCATTCCTACTTGCTTCCTTTGTAACAAAAAGGGGCATATCAAAGCGAATTGTTGGCATAATCCAGAGAATAAAGGAAAGGGTCCACAGACAGAAAACAAAAGGAAGTTCTCAAATAATGGAGAGATTAAAGATATGCTCATATCTGCGTTGTCAGAGTTGAAATTGAAGCAGAGTGATGAAGGCACTTGGTTTGTCGACTCAGGGGCAGCCACTCATGTGACAGGTGATGCAGGTAAGATTTCTAATCCCATTTCTTATTTTGGAAAAAGTAAGATTGTCACTGGAGATGGATCCCACCATCCTGTTTCTTATGTTGGAAAAACTGTCATTCCCATGTCATATTCCACTCTTACTCTTTCATACGTTCTTCATGCCCCTGACATTAAGAAAAATATTGTCTCTGTTTCCAAACTTATTGATGATAATAATGCTTCAGTTGAATTCACTCCCTTCTCTGTGCAGGTCAAGGACCTACGCACGAGGGAAACATTCGCTGAAGGAAAGAGACAAGGCAATATGTATGTCTTTGAAGAAGCTCCTTGTCATGCTGTTCGCTCTGTTCACTTGAATTCAAAGCCCTCATTAGAGTCGTGTTCATCCTCTTCTGCTAATGTTTTTAGTATTTCTGAATGTAATAAGCCATTCTTATGGCATAGTCGGTTAGCCCATTGTGGGAGTCATTTTATTGAGAAACTTGTATCTAATAATCTCATTCCAAAAGAAAATCTCAATAGGGATGAGAACAGTCACAAATGTTCCCGTTGTCTTTCCTGCAAGAGTCATGTATTGCCTTTTCATTCCATTAATAAGAGAGCTTCAAAACCTTTTGAGATAATCTGTTCTGATGTATGGGGACCCGCCCCAATTGCTTATAGATCTGGAAGTAAATACTATCTAATATTTGTTGATAACTATTCTCGATACACTTGGATATATTTCATAAAAAATAAGTCGGAAGTCTTCTCTTTGTTTCAAAATTTTCTTTCCCTTGTCAAAAATCAATTTTCTGAGTCCATTCAATTTTTCCAATGTGATGGAGGTGGGGAATTCTCATCCCGTGATTTTATTTCTTTTCTTCAAAATAACGGAATAGGAAGAAGGGTGTCATGTCCTCACACCCCTCAACAAAATGGAATTGCTGAGCGAAAACACATGCATATCGTTGAAAGTGCCATGAGTATGCTCCATGACAGCAATCTTCCCATCAACCTATGGACATAAGCTTTCCATTCAGCCGTGCATGTGATAAATAGATTGCCTATGGTTGTTCTGGAAAATAAGTCTCCTTATCACTGTCTTTTTGGAACTCATCCTAGTTATTATGATCTGCGTGTTTTTGGATGTGTCTGCTATGTGCATATCGATCAGTCTCTGAGAAACAAGTTTCAAGACAAGGCTCAAAAGTGCAGTTTTGTGGGATATGCAGATGATTACAAAGGATATAGGTGTTATGATCCCACCAACAAACGCATCAGAACCTCAAGAAATGTTGTCTTTGATGAACAAAATTTTGATCACGGAAATGACACAACGAATATGCCAACTGAAATTTACTATCCTTGGCTGAGCTCAGAACTTTTTGCTGGCTCCAATGAAGCATGTTCCTCAGATTGTGTGCAACAAGAAGGAGAGGTGTTTGAGAACACTGGGACGTCGGGGTCACAGAATGCAGAGGAAGTGCCTGGCAGATACGAAGGCATTGTCTATTCTAGACAGAGACCGACAACATCAAGTCATCCAGATCATGTCTCAGTCGCCAATCCTGCGTCTTCTCATACTCTTGCAGCCAGAAAATCAAACCGCATACGACATCCTATTGATAGATGGGTTAGTTATAACAGCTTCTCCTTGGATCTTCAACTATTTTTAACTGCCATCAATAAGGACGAGAAGAGCCCATCATGTATTATCAGGCAGCCGCTTCTATGAAATGGGTAGAAGCCATGAATGATGAAATGCAAGCCTTGCATGAATGTGGAACATGGAAAGTTGTTCCCAGACCACCTGATAAAAATGTTGTCGGATGCAAATGGGTCTACAAATTCAAGTACAAACCAGATGGAACAATTGAACGATATAAGGCCAGGCTTGTAGCAAAAGGATTCACCCAAGAAGCAGGGCAAGACTATGATGAGACTTTTAGTCTGGTTGTAAGAATGGGAACGATTCAAATCATCATCTCCCTGGCTGTTGAACATGGATGGAAGTTGAGTCAGCTTGATGTAAAAAATGCATTTTTACATGGAAATTTGAAGGAGGAAGTATACATGGAACAATCCCCTGGATATCAAGAACAAAATTGTAAAACCCATGTATGCAAGCTAAAAAGAGCCATCTACGGCCTGAAGCAAGCATCTCGCTCTTGGTTTGATAGCTTCTCGCTAGAGATTCAGAAGCATGGATTTTCACGTTCCATGCTGGACCACTCATTATTTATTTTTAAAAGCCCGTCTGTGACCACTCTACTATTAATTTATGTCGATGATATCATCATCACATGAAACTCTGCGGACCATATCCAAGAAATAAAAGACTTATTAGGTCAAAGGTTCAAAATGAAAGATCTTGGAGTTCTACGCTATTTCCTTGGTGTAGAAGTTGATAACCAGGCTCATGGCTTGACATTCACTCAACACAAGTACACCGTAGACGTTCTCAGCAAGGCAGGCATGAAAGACTGCAAACCGCTGGGAACACCGAGTGTACTTCATCAAAAACTTAGCGCTCATGATGGAGATCTGTGTGATGACCCCACCAGGTATCGTAGCATAATAGGAATGTTACAATACCTCACATTTACTAGACCTGATATTGTTTATTCAGTCAATCAAGTGTCTCAATTTATGCATGCGCCACGTACTGGACATATGGAAGCAGTCAAGAGGATCCTTCGATATCTGAAAGGGACTATTGGAGATGGATTGCTATATTTACCACAATCATATGGCCAAGACGAGCACGAAATTACTGTATATTGTGATACAAACTGGGCAGGAGATCCTGACGAACAAAGATCTACATCAGGATATTGTGCCTTCATTGGAAGAAATTTAGTCTCTTGGAGCAGTAGAAAACAAAAAGCTATCGCTAGATCAAGCACTGAGGCTGAATATAGATCCATGGCTGCTGCCACTGCCGAAGTCACATGGATCAAGCATCTTCTAATTGAAGTAGGAGAAAAGATCTCCCACACTACCTTGCTCTGTGACAATCAAAGTGCCATCAACATGTCTTTCAATCCGGTACATCACAGTCGTGCCAAGCACATTGAGATCGACCAACACTTTGTGAGACAGAAGGTTGAAGAAAAAGAGATTGAGCCTGAGTTTGTCAGCACTGAAAGACAGGTTGCAGACATATTTACCAAAGGGTTAACCAAGGACCGCTTTTGGATGCTTAAAAGCAAGTTGTTCATGGTTCAAAACCATAATCAACTTGAGGGGGGGTGAAAAAGGTGTATAGGCATTGGATCTGACCCGATCCATGTACCCGATATGTAACATGTAACTATTTTTACATTTATCGGGTCTGGATACACCAGACCCGGACCCATACTGTAATGTATCTTAAATACACAAGTTAGGTCACGATTTCTTTTTACAGAAATCGTGACAGCCGTAATTGTTTTCTCTCTCCCTCTCCCTCTCCCTCTCTCTCTCTCTCTCTTCTCTTTCTCAACGCAGGTGTAGAGGAAAACTTTCAATATCTTCGTGGGTGATGATTCCCACACTACAGAGTGACCTTGTCTTATCTGAAACTTCATGGCAGCTTCAGTCTCCTCTCAATTCGGGAAGTATCGACAATGACGTCGATTTGTTCTAGTGGGGGAGAATATGCCATACTGTTGCATTGCTGGGTCACGTCTGCTCGTGATCACATTGTTATGCTCAATGGATCACCTCGGGTGCCAAACACCCGTTCTGCTAGGAGGACTGAACCAGAGTTACCAGTCGAGGAAGCGGGAGCGAGAAGCGATACGGGAAGCGGGAGCGGGAAGCGAGGCACTTTAAAAAATTTAGGAAGCGGGGAAGCGTGGGACCACTTAGAAGAAAATTCCGAACCGTCTCGGAAACGACCTAGGAAGCGAACCGGAAGCGACCTAGGAAGCGAACCAGAAGCGAGGGGAAGCGAAAAAAATGAAAAAATGGGGAAGCGAGGGGGAAGCGTGGGGGAAGCGTGGGGGAAACGTGGGGGAAGCGTGGGGGAAGCGCGCTTCCCATTTATGGGAAGCGCGTTTCCCATAAAAGGGGGACGCGCTTCCCATAAAAGGGAAGCGCGCTTCCCAAAAAAGGGGGACGCTTCCCCTCACGCTTCGGAAGCGCGACGTTTCGCGCTTCCCCTTTTGCCTAGGCGCTTCCGGTAACTCTGGACTGAACCACCTTCAACTCAAGAGTTTCATGGCGGCTTCTCCATGCCTTGTATATTCGTGGATGGCGATTCTCACACTCTACAGAATGACCTATCTTGATTATTATCAGAAACTCCATGGCATCTTCAGAATATGCTATGTCGCTCCACTGTTGGGTCACGTTTGCTCGTGGTCACGTTGCGCTGCTGAACGAACCACCTTGGGTGCCAAACACCCGCTCAGCTCAGGAAGATTGGACAACCTCCAACTTTGGAACTCTCTAGGCTGCTTCTCTACGCCGCATATCTTAGCCGGTGATGATTCCCATATTGCGCATCATTGGTGGCTTCCAGACGCTACATTCAAAGGGACTAACACTGAGCTCCATCTCAAAACTTGACTCTGCTCTACAGCCTTACACATGGACTCCTGAAGGATGCTTGCACTACACCATCTCCTGCGGTTCGGATTTAGTCACCTCCCAATTGAAGAAGTATCGACGAGGACGTCGATTTGTTCTAGTGGAGGAGAATGTGCCGAACTTTATTCATCACCAGCCAAAAGTGGCACACATGCGTGTGCGGTGCGGTGGGGCTTATGGTGACGTGCGCGTTGCTAAGTGGAAAGCCCATGCCTTGGCTATGTCATGCAGCGATGTCACGAGACAATGCTATACTGCTCGTAAGCAGCTCAGCAAGAAAGTTTAAAGTATACTTGCTACTTTTCAAGTGCATCTGATTGGCTCTATGCTCTATGCTCCATGCCACAGGGGTCTCTCCGGCCATGTACCATGCTTCGTGGGTGCTACGCCACCCGCAGCCCGTCTCAACTTCAAGCCTGCAAACGGAACACTTCCATGCAAAATTCATATGCCACAATCGAGTATTCATCCGGAATGCCACACCAGTGCCCACGCGGTCCCGCAAGAATGTCGGGGCCACGCATCTCCTTGCACGTTGAGAATTATCGAGCTAAGATTGAAATCTTGCTGACACATTCATATGTGACGAAGACCCCTGTGCGGTCGTTTCGGCGAAATACGAAGTTTATATTCGGGAATTCCATTGGGAACAAAAGCGGTGCATTTTCAAGGGATATTAGGGTTCCTCTTATTGGCGAGTGGTCAGCTTCCATAATGCCTATATAGGGAACCTTCCTCTTGACTTGCATCGGTGCACCACCGTGCAGTACAGAGTGGGCAACTGCTATATCTCGTGAGTAGCACATCAGAGTGCACGGGGGTGCTTACAAGCATACAAATTTTTCATGGGCATCAACAGGCATGCACGGGGCCCACTCTAGCTGCCCGCCTTGCCGCCCAACCTCGCACCCTTACGAGGGGCTCGATGAGTGCATGTCGAGTGACGATAATTCCTCTTGTCTAGGGAGCTTCACTACGTCAAACTAGTAACTGACTTAGGCTGGAGGCCGAAGTGTCTTCTCCATCGTAGCAGGGGGTTTCTCGTAGGGCGCACGTTGGCTCCACGGGGCCTGCAGGTGCCGAAATGCAATATACTCCTCGCTCGGTGTGTCTTTGGAACTCAATGTTTACTCTAAGGTCCGTGATGCTTATTCAGACGCGTAGCTGGCTATATCGACCCTCTACTGCTTGTGCGCTCGTCACAGGAAGGCGACGCACCCGTCCCTTGTAGGCTTGAAGGCTCTTCGCACTGACAATTGACATTGTCCCTCTCTATTGACCCGTTCGACTTTGTCGCTTCCGATATTTCATTGTGCTAAGCATGCATGGGATATGCACGACTCTAATCTCGCTTCCGCTAGGCTTATGTAGCTTCTCGCTTAAGGCAAGCTGTGTGCCACACGACCTAGACAATCCATTAATCTCCCTCTTCACGTGAGTCAGGAAGATGCGGACAAAAAAGTCCGTGACAATAGATTATGAATTTTTGATGTTTAGATGCATTTTTGAAGGCGCTAAAAATCAATGTCCCACAATACTTTGTATTGTAAAGTTTTAAATGCATTGTGAGCCATTGATTTTTCGTGTTTCGAAAAACATGCCTATATGTTGTAAAGTCTTTGTGTAAATCATATTTCTTACTAAATAAATAAAAAAAAAACAAATTTATGTGGTACGATCGATGAGATGCTCAAACAATGGAGCAGAGGGGCGGGGGGTGTCCGATCGTCGTTGGTTGTAGATTTTGGACCTTCCTTTGGTGGGGGGTCCCCCTTATATATATAGTTGCTTATAGCTACAAATGCCTCTTATTTTCATTCTTTTGTTTGTTTTCATGAAAACTAATCTTACATATGTGATTTACATGTTTTTCTTAGAGATAATCTGCTTTTAAATTTTCCAATTACGTCAACATGCAGGTTTTTATAAGGCTTCAAAAACCAATGGGCCACGTGTGATACTTTCCCGGATCATAATATTATGCTTTTCTGTCGAAAAGCACGATTCAATAGCCTATATATACACATTGAAATGACATGATCCAAGCATCGATTTCTACTGACCCAAACGTGTAGGTCATATATAGAAGATTAGATATGCAAAAAACATTCAAAAATTTAAAATATTACATTTTTTCCACTAAGGGTTCCTTACCCAATACATATATATATATATATATATATATATATATATATATATATATATATATATATATATATATATATATATATTGGGAAGGGGGGACCGTCCAACCAAAGGAAGGTCCAAAATTACAATCAACGATGATCTAATGACTTCCCTTTTCAAATGCTTGAGCATCTCATTGATCGGACCTTATATATATGTTCTTTATAATTTATTTAGTAAGAAATATGCTTTACATGAAGATTTTACGACATATAGGCATGCTTTTCAAAACGTGAAAAATCGATGGCTCACAATGCACATTTAAAACGTTACAATACAAAGTATTGTGAGCTGTTAACATCTAAAATTCATACTCCAAAACATGTCGCTCACAAATGAATGCTAAAAATCCAATATGTAAAGCCGGATCGATGAAAAACCTGATTGTTAGAGAAGGAATGCCGTCAATTATCATCGATTGTAGATTTTGGACCTTCCTTTAGTTGGACGGCCCCCTTTCATATATATATATATATATATATATATATATATATATATATATATATATATATATATATATATATATATAGAGAGAGAGAGAGAGAGAGAGAGAGAGAGAGAGAGAGAGAGAGTAAATCACTACTGGAATTGGGGTTTTGGGCATAAAGATTCCACTGGCTTGTCAAAAGTGGCTTCAGTCCTTGGGGATATGGTAATATGTCTAAAAGATTCTTCCATCTGACTCACGCCTTGATCCGGGATAGCGACATGAACGACATGTCTTGCCAAGGAGCTTACTCTGAAGAGCCTTGACAAATGATGATTGAGACGAGATTTAGCATTT
This sequence comes from Nuphar pumila, assembly GCF_984573655.1. Classification (NCBI taxonomy): domain Eukaryota; kingdom Viridiplantae; phylum Streptophyta; class Magnoliopsida; order Nymphaeales; family Nymphaeaceae; genus Nuphar; species Nuphar pumila. The sequence continues at coordinate 27,910,675 of NC_143262.1, read as the reverse complement.
TTGAACCATGAATCGCTTGGCTTCCATTTGGGTTGTAGATGTAACCAACCCGCTACGACAGATATGGCAGAAAGAAATAATAGAAAAAGAGCTCCAGTAGATATATCTTCATTATATATGTCACAGACATGTCAGAATATCTAGTTTTTCAAAGTTCAGTGTCTGACACTTTGTACCTGTTTCTGCCTCCGACACTCATACTCAGTATCCAGGTTTCATAGATTCGACCCAATTTGTCGGAGGATGCAAATGGTTTTCAGTTGCAGAGTGATGCTAGGTTTTTTGAGAAGAAACCCTTGAAATTTACTGGTACAATCTGTTGGTTTTGTAGGTTGGTGCTTCAGTGGCATATGATGCTACGAGCATGAATGAATTGCGCAAGTGGAATGAGCAATATGGAGAAGGTGGCAGCAGGAGAAGATCACCATTTGGCTTTGGTGACAGCAACTAACCTGGAGAGTTAAATGCCCATTCCTGCCTGGGTCGCCTGAGTTGCAGCTGGCCTGAGGAGAAAGGTGCTGACCACTTTGTCCCAGGTTCGACTCCCACCAGGTGTGGGGTTTCCTTTAGCTGGTGGGCTCCATAAGAGATTGGGTGTCACTGATCCCACCCGGGGTTTACCTCACAGGGAGGTGGGTCCATTCACCCAGTTCTCGGCAAGGGTTCCTCATCATCATAAAAAAAAGACTTTTTAAGGTCTTTATAACTGATAGTTCAGATGGTGGCCTGTAATCTAATTTATAGAAAGTAAGGCCAACTTTTTGTGATATTTTTTGGTCTGATGTAGCATGTGTATATTTTGTTAATGGTCGTTCCCAAGAGGAAAAATTTGTATAATGATTTCATTATTTTTTCTGAAGTTATCAATGCGATCTCTGTCTCTCACGTTTGATATTACTATGCCTTTTGTTTGTTTCTATTATCCTTTGTTTGCAAAGCTACGATAGTTCCTGAAAATTTGGGCATTTTAGAATATTGATATAAATTGTATGATAATTGTTTGAATAACTACAGTTGCTATAATCACTACACAAATGAAACCTCGTTTTCTGCAGGACCAATATATTTCCCTAGGGGACAGGTAAGTACTATCAGGAATGGTTGTGGCAAAGAACGGTTAATTTTCTTCTGCTCTTATGGTTAAACGCTCTCTCTCTCTCTCTGTCAAAAAAAAAACTTTCTTTGGATAACTTTTCCAATACAGTGGTTCAACTGTCTTTGGATAATACGTCCAGCCCAAGGATGGGATAGTTCTTTTCAACGTTGCAAGTTTGCTTAGCTCTAAAGTTCATAGTTCATTTTCTATTGATATTTTTATTACTTTTGAATCATGTTCATTTGGGTTAACTAAGGATGAATTAATACGTAGAAATCCTGTAGTATTGGGAAAAATTGAGTCAAGCTTGGTTGTTGACTTTTTGGGTGTCTGACTCAAGATCACTCGGCTGAGTCACGGTTGACCCACTGAGTTTGCCAACTGTCCATTTTTATTTTGCCTTGATCACCATTCTCTAGATACCTCATCTTTCCTTCTTGCAATGTGAACTCCCTGGTGGTCTCTAATTGAAATCCCAACTTAGACTTCAAAAATATTTAATTTTTTCTTGATTTCAAATATAGCTGTTGGGAACCTCTAAAGCCTATTGGGTCCTCAACTAGCTGTTAGAACTGGAGTCTCTCCCTATTTGAACCCCCAACACTCAAAGAACTGCATTTTTTTTTGAAGAAGAATCCCTCCGTGAGGAGCGAGTTCTCTCTCCCACCTAGTGTTTTATAGTGGCCGTCCTGGGTGTGTGCTACTAAGAAGCTGTTCAGCCGCATCGACCTTCTTTAGGTCTGTCCGAGTTCTGAGAAACCAGGAAGCGATCAAACCCTGTGTTGGCCGGACCTTTCTCACTTTTGCTTTCTTAAGTGTTATTTGGTAGTTCTTGGACTAGCTGTGATTCAAAAGGCTTGTACCGTGAATCTGTTCAATGTGATTGCTGGGAATGGTTTGAGAGAGTTTTATTTATTTATTTATTTTTAATTGAATATCTGTGTCAAAAATTGGGTTCGAACAGGTTCTCATTCGCTCATGCTGAAATTGACATCAAACTGTCCATACGTGGAACCAGTTTTGACATCCATGTCTGTTCGTTTTGAGGCTGATTGTGTTTTAATCTCCATTATTGCTGAATCTAATTTTCTTGCATTTTTGTTCTCTCTCTCTCTCTCTCTCTCTCTCTATATATATATATATATATATATATATATATATATATATATATATATATATATATATATATATATATATATATATATATATATATATATATATATATATATATATATAGAGAGAGAGAGAGAGAGAGAGAGAGAGAGAGAGAGAGAACTAATGTGCCAACCACAATTTTCATGTTTTTTTTGTTCTTTTCTTTTGAATCTAACCATACGGATCTGATCTATATGCTTGGTTTTATAGGAGCTCTCTCTTGAATTATCCGATTTTGATGAATAAACGAGATTTTTTAAGGCTTTAAAATCACACTACAAGGATTAGGATCAATAGCGGTGACTTTCCTAGCGAGACAAAATCTCGCCGCTATTGATAACATAACGAGATTTTTATCCTTGCTTATTGATAGGTAATAGTAGAGGCATAAATATCTCACCATTATTATTCTAGTACGGTCATGAATCTTGCCGCTATTAGCTTATCAATAACGACGAGCTGAATATCCTTTGGAATGCCTTGCCCTTACACACATCTCGCCGTTAAAGATATCTATAACAACGAGATTATCAAGCTGTTAGATGTTGCCATTAAAACACTTTACAGTTATATTTAACGGTCAGGAGATCTCGCTATTATAAATTAATAATGGCGGGATATGAATCTTACCTTTTATGGTTTTACTCTATTACAACGACAATTATATCGCCGTTATAGAGTGATGTTTATAAAAAAGGTTTGATGAGCCCTTTTTATATTTCTCTCATACTCTCTCTCTCCCTCTGTGATATCTCTCTCTCTGATCCCTCCACATGCTGGACCACTGTTGGACCGTCGACTACCTATTGGCCTCCTCCACCATTGATGTCGGCTCTGCTCGTGATCCCACAAGCTCTCTCTCTCTGTTTCCTGTGTGACCTATCCATGACTCGGCACCACCACCACCGTCGGGCTGGGTTGACCTTCGACAACCTCTTCTTCCTTTTTTAAATAGATCTGCATGCTAGGTCTTCTTCTTTATTTATTTTCATTTTTTTTCAAATCATAAATGGGTGCTTATTTTGATTTTAGGGGTTATATATTTTTTTTCAATTGGCATAGTGCATAGTATTTTTTTAGGATTGAGGTTCTTGATTTAGTTTATTTTTTAAATAGCATGAATGTTTAATTAGGTTTTCATAGTTTATCATGCTTTTTTTTATTATCATTAGGCATATAATGAATGTTTGATTTTTACTAAAATATTATTAATTTTTAATTAGCATAAATTTTTTTATGATTTAGGGTATTGATTTAAATTCTTGCAAATAACATAAGTATTTAATTAGTGTTTTAAGATTTTTAATTTTTCAAATCACATTGTCATGCCTATCCATCTACACCAAGGACATGTGATGCCCAAAGCAAATGGGAAATCATTGCCCATCTCTTTTAAATGATAGGCACTTAGGTACTTGATTTTATAGGTGGGCTTTAATGTATATTCATGCTAGACTTGACCAACTCATACAATGCTTATATGGAGGTCTAAGAGAGTAATTGGATAAGCATAAATGGACATCCATTATTTGGTATGGCAAGCCTTTGAATGGCATAAGCATAACATGTATTACAAACAAGCACATGCTTATATAGAAACATGTCTGCTAGCACGATCTACATGTTGCTCTCATTCACTCTCTTACAATGCAACTTATGTTCTACATAATGTTAGTGGGTATTAAGATTTGAATCATAATCATCTTCATTTATCATTTCTTTTTCATCATTAGAGTTATGGCTCTTCCATTGCCGCAATTGGTTATTGCTAGAAAGGCTCTTCAATATGCACTTGGCATTAATAAATCAACTTTAGTGATTGATATACTTAAGGGTCACTTTGTAGTCTATGTTGGAGAAGATAAGAAGCTGTTTATGATTCCAACATCCTATTTGAAGAGTTCTATGTTTCAAGAACTCCTCAAGAAGGCTGAAGACGTGTATGGTTTTCACACATGAGACACAATTCCGTGTAATGAGGATGTTTCCAGAGCTCTTACATTGCAATCAGCATAATGAGCCACCAAGTCCACTTTGAATAAAAAAGAGTCCATACACATGCACACTTGTAAAAAGCCCGGATTTAAATCTCTTAGTACATACAAAATCATAAAATGCTTGTTTATATTAATACTTTTTCAAATTTTTGATTAAATTTCCTCTCTCTCTCTCTCTCTCTCTCTTTACTAATGACAAGCAAGTTGAAAAAGCATGTATTGGTTGTTTAGCGAAACACCTTTCAATAAAATTGAAGGATGTCATATTCTATAAGATGAACATTTAATTTATTGGTTATTTGATGTTTGTAAATTGAGTTTAGAAGTCAATCATTAAACATTTGATTTAATATTTTATTTTGATTAGAATATTAATGTTTTTTTTGTTTAATTAGCTAGCATAAATGATCTTGCTATTTGTTCTGCCTCAACTCGCTTGATCAGGCGGACGATGGATCCTTTAGAGTGTATCTATGGCCACCTTAATATATATATATATATATATCTTACTGATCAAAGATTCTCTTATTGAATATAGTTGAGTTATCGTCTATAAATATGGATCAATTATAGATATACATTTATGATATAAGTTCTAAATCTTATATATATATAATTGATTGATTCCTTAAAGTGTCACGTGCTCTTGTTGATTTTGCTGGTAGGATGCTATACTCGTGTCCGGACTGTAATAATAAAAAATTTAAAGTTTTATGACTGATCAAACTACACTTGATTGTACGTGGTTTCAGTCTGAAATATATTCAGTCCAATATGAGTGTGACCTAAACCCATATAAATGGAGTACATGCACATCATGATGAGAGCGAGGATACGATAGAGGTTTATGATTGGGTCGAAGAAATGTTGAATGACGTTATTATGTGGATAACATTGGTTCCAACTCTAGATGATGGTGGCAAATACAAGCTCCTTTAAGACTTAACGAGTGTTCCCGGAAGCGATCTATATCCAAAATGTACAAAGTAAACAAACTAGCTTTCGTTCTCAAGTTGTTACATATTAAAATAATGAATAATATCATGCTGCATTCTCAAGTTGTTAATAGAATTAAGTGTCGCATGTCTGCATTTGTATCTTAAACAAATGTTTTCAAATTTCCTAAATAATTTAATTTTTAGTTATTTCAAGATATGTCAACTTTGTAGTTTGGTTTTAGTATTGAATCTGTGTTTTAGGAATTATATTTTTGCAGCCCTGCATCACCATGCTTCTATCATTTTAGAATAATAATTAGTAATTTTGAGATGCAGGGCTGGAATATTTGCATTCAAGTTGCAAGAATCATCCATAGAGGTGTCAAGACATCATTCCAACATCATTTTAAGCAAAAATATGGAAGTAAAACTCTCCGACTTTGGGTTGTCCAAGACTGGTCAAGTAGATGACACAACATGTATCTCAACTAAACTTGTAGGCACACCAGGGTATATAGATCCAGAGTATGTCAAATTTCTAAATACTTTGTCTTGCATGAATGTTAAGCCACAGTGTAAATTTCCTTTGTTGCTCTCTTCTTTGCAGGCATTTCAATACAAATAAGTTGACCAAGAAGAGTGATGTTTACAACTTTGGTGTATTTCTTTTGGAGCTCATTTCAGGGAGGCCGACTATTTTAAATACAGATGAACGAATTCTGAGTGTGGTCGATCCAAGATTTCAATGAGTAACAGAGTTATAAATAAATTTCCTCACTGGTAATCCGTTTGTGTTGATTAGTTACATATGCATGCAAAAGGCATTTTGGTTGATATATTCAAATATTGCTGATGTGCATGCTTTCTTTGATTAATTTGTTAATTGGTGCTTCTTGTGATGTGCCGATAGATGAACAAATGGGTAGATTATTGTCCCTTAGTGTGCGGGTCTTGCTGCTTTGCATGAGTGTCCATTCTAGTAAAATTTGATTTTACTTTTGGTTGAATCACAAAAAAGATGAGTCATTGTATTTGTGATGACTAATATTTTTGTTATTATATACACAGTTTTCTTTGTGCTTTTGCTTTTTATAGGTATGGGATCTCTCTTTATTGAGTATGATATTTCTGTTATTGCACATGATCCAATGTGTAACAGAGTTAATAAACAAATTTTCTCACAGTTAGTCCATGTGGGAGGTTGACCAACATGGAAGCATTGACCAGCATGGGAGAGCTAGACAACTCAGGGTAGATTTGACGATGAAAATTTTACCCTCGACACCTGCCACAGGAGCTTTAGAGTCAGCCAATGTGAAATTGAAGGACACACAATTAGGTTAGTGCACAAATTCTCCTGTTCTGCATTCGTCTGAACCCACGAACTTCTGCTTCAAGGCAGGAGATTTGTTAGACAAGAATAATGTTCCTGAGAACCAGTCAAACAAGAGTGACCAGCCGTTGATAGCACGTCCTCGCCGGTGATACAAGACAAGATGGGTGCTTTCAAGCCCTCTAAGGCGCCTCTTCAGGAGCAGGGGACCTCTGGCCAACTGTGACGGTCTGGATGCCTCCAACAACGTTGATCGGCGGGTGCAGTAACACCGTGAAGATCACACAAAGGGATACAAGGCAATCTTGACCAAAATACAGTTTCTCAAAGGCAGCGTCGTAGGTCTGTTAGAATCGCCAATGGGCAGACGTGAGTCAAGATTGTACTCCCCCTTTATAAATTTTATGTTTTCCCTTGTGTTTTGTTTCCCTCTGAATTTTCATAGATAAACACCTAAGCCCAACTTTCTATGTGAAAAAGTCACTAATTGCAACATGCATCTTGACCAACGATTCCCAAAAAAGTTTTATAAATAATGCTGAAAATCGAATTAGGCCAGGGGCACCATCATTTTTTATTTAAAAAACTGCACGTTTAATCTCTACATGGGAAACTTGGCCAATGAGAATCATATTTTTACCATAAAAAAATCAAGGCTCTATTACACCTTCAAAGTCATCTCTTTCAATCTAAGTTTTGGTAAAAGTCTTAAAAAGAAAGATCTAGCTTCTTGCACCATGTCTCTCTAGGAGTCTACCCTATCACCATTGCTCTTCTTAATATATCTTATTCGGCTCTTCTAAAGATTCTGCTTCGCCTTAGCAAGAAAAAAAAGATGAATTTAGGTCACCCTTCAAAAGTCATTGAATTTTAGACTTTTGTCTCCAAAAGAATTCCTCAATCTGAGGACACTGTTGCATCCTCTCTAAGGTACTGAGCATGATTAATAGCACCTATCTTGTCTACCTCATTTTTCATTTTAGATATATCCACAAGACTATGAGGGTTTCAATTATTAAGCCATTTTTGTTTTATTTTGTTTTACTTTATCAAGTTTTTTCACTGCTTTGAATATCACACCTTTGATATGAAACTTTGAATCTCTCAACTCACACATTTATACAACCAGAGACTTTTTTTTATCTATAACCAATATGAAAAATAATTAAGATGGGACAAGGACAGGCATTTTCACCTTCTATGGTAAGTGATAATCTTGGGGATTACAACTGTCCTCCAAGATGAGCAATTATCTTGAAAACTTATATCAATAATAGGTGATGTCCTTTCGTATCGTTATAAATTCCAACACTACTTCATTAGGAGTGCCATAATATTGTGTCAATTGAATGAATTAAAAAGGTAAAAAGAGAAAGAGAGAGGATGTGAGTTTTTTCTCGTGGATGTAGGCTTTTGGCCGAACCACGCATATCTATGTTATTTTTATACTTTTCTCACTAATTGCTTATTTAATTTTTATTCAATCAATTATTTATTTTTTAACATGGTATCAGAGTGAGACTAGATCCGTTTTCACCAACTTGAAGTTTGCAATCTTATTTTCATTCACAAGTTCGTACTACAATCTTCACATTGTGCATCTTTCATCGATCTTAGTTTAAATTGTAGCTTGTCTGATACTAAATTGTAGCTTTAAACATGATACTTTTTTTACTACCGGCTTATGTACATTTTACTAGCTCTACTTGTATTCATACGTGATTAATTCTACTTGTATTCATAAGCACAAAACCGGACATGTGTGATAACGTGCAAAATTACCATCATATTTGAAATAAGAGAAGTCAACCATTATTTTTTTTATAGGCAAGCTGGTGTTGGGCAGTCCAGTCCCCCAATAGTTATACAACGTACCCAATTTCTTTTGGTCACGTACTTTTGGTTTTCAAAAGTGAAACAACATCCACATTAAACTTATGAATCTGATGCACAATTTCTTTCTTAACCTACAACCTTCCTAGACCATTAATATTTCACGTTATAATTTTCATTTCAATAAGACTTTAGGAAAGACACCATCTAGTTTTCAGAACTCTCCAAAATCCCATATGTAGCAATAGCATGATGATTAACTTCATTAGGATCCCCTTGAATAATATCAATCAATTTTCTATCCTTCATAATAAGATGACGTTGAGCACAATCAGCCTATTGACCAGTCAAAGGATCTATATACCTTCCCCCAAATAAATCATGTTTCCCCTAAGCCTTCCCTTCAATTGCATGACCAGATGATTGACTTTGATTTGGGAGAAACCTCCATGTTCTGGTGGTTAGAAGTATGCTCAGATTCAATGTTTATCATATTCTCTTCTTATTGTGACCAACATCACTTGAAGACAAGTTATCGTTCTTCCTCCAGACATTTTTCTCTTTGTCCTCCTGCCAATCACTTGAATCACATGGTTTAACGTGGTGGTAACACTCCAAAAATTTAGAGTTTTAAAATTTTTACTTCAATTTTTTTTAAACACAACGAAAGTTATTTTTAAAATAAAAATCTGCTATGATTTTATGGACCATCACAGGTTAAAAAGTAACAAAGAATCATACAACAATTATTTCAAAAATATTTTATTTCATTGAATGAATATCAAAGTTTATACAAGCCCTAAAAAAAAGACTCAGTGAGGGTTCAAATCATATCATTTATACAAAAAATTCAGTTAAGTTCTTGTGTTCTGTAGCATTTGAACGCTTATTTTTATGAACCTACATTTTTTTAAATAAAACAAATGAGACAACTTAATGTCAAAATATGTACTAGTAAACCTCTGTAGGGTCTCTAGTATGTACAAAATCACGTACACAAAAATATGTCAGATCTCCCATATGTGATATTACCCGATATTTATAGCTAAAACACATTTTTTTATGTGTTTTTTTGTAATCAATAAATATTCTTATTTCATTTTACATGACAATCTCTTTAACTGAACTAAATCTAATTACTTGCAATTAATTGAATGATCATAAGCAATTGCTTGCATCTCACAATCCCTTACGATTTATATATATAACCAAAATAATTTAATCTAAATAATCATAAAGAATTGTTTACAATTATAATAATCAATTTAAATAATTAATTAAACAGATAATTATGTATCTACATGCTTATCCAATATGCATGAACCATATTACTCTTTTAAATTAAATTATTTTTGCATTAAATGTCATGCTAACAAACATTTCACATAATTAAGTGGCAATCCCGATTCAATAACCCGAGGCACTACTAACTCGATCAAAACTGCAAGCATTCAAACTTTCAAGGAATGTTTATTCAAATGTTTCATTTTTCATATTTTACCTTTGTGCCTGCACTAAGTGTTCGCGATTTCTTTATTAAAGAATCACTCCACTAGTAAATCATAGTGTCACTGTTAACTAGCATGTACATAGTTAGATTGTCCAGCCCTATCTGCCGAGTCTGTCCTTCTAATCAGCCGTGATGGTACGCTAATAAACATCTCACAATTGATGCACTTTCTAGAGGGCTGAACCACTCAAGATGGTACGCTTTGAATAGTGGGATTCTTTTTGCTTATGGAAGTAAAGTTTATTTCTTTAATTGGCTCATCTTAGGATTATGTTGCACTGAATAGGAATTTACTGAAGAATCTCTCTTATTATAAGTTTAATAAGGAACAGGTTCAAATAGTATTATGTCATATGTGAAAGGGCTTTTTTCGCAAAATGTGCAATGTCATTCCTTGTAGAATGTTCAATTAATTGGAAGAAAAGGAGATTTTAATCAATTTATCCATTTTCCCCTTGTGATGAAAAGATTGAAGTTCATCACTGCTTTTCTGTTGATTATTCTTTATTTTAAATACAGCTAAATCAAATAGGAAATCTTGTACTTATCTTTAGAGAGTTTGGAAAAAGGAAGAAGAATTGAAAGTGAAGAACCTGTTTTTAGGCCTTTTAGCCTTTATAGGACGTTGGAGTTTAACATGATTTCAAGGGAATTAAGAAAGAATTTCCCTTTTATTTGATAGATAAAATGAGGGAGCTAGTAATCGAGCAAAACTAGAGACTAGTTTACATGGTTGCCCAGTTTTGACTCGAATACGAATGTGAAACTAAACTGGCTCACTGTGAGTTTATAAATAACGAGAATAATGAATCCTGCCATTTATGTACAGTCTGCATAGAAACTTACGATGCCATTTTTCTACAGAGAATAGTGAATGGCTTGCTCATGAATGCTGCATGCTTATCTCTCATGAGATTCAGAATCTAATGGCAATGGGATAATGAATCTCATTTGCACAACTAGCCAAACATCAAGAAATGAAAATGAGAAACTGAATGTGGATGGAGTGAATCTCATGTGAGTCTGTATCACAAGGTAGAATATATGATTTGGAATCACATACCTCCAAATCACACGAGAGGCAACAAAAAAAATGATACTAACAGAAGGAAATGATTTCTTAGGAAGTTTTTACTTAAAAGGCTAAGCAAGGAGGTTAAAATCACGGTGGTGCCATTCATAGGGACATTGATTTTTTAGAAAATGATTGTTCTGTACAACTAATTTGATGCGGTTCCTTAAAAATCCTACAATTTTTTACATTTTCTCCATGTCCAAAATAGCAAATATCTAGATTTAAAAAGATTTTTTTACTCTTCACACATGCCAACATCCTCCTACATATGCAAACTTTCACCCAAATATGTCATTGTTTTTTTGCATAATAGTCTCTGTTGTCATATCTATATCTATTCGATTTGACGTCAAAAACTTTTGTTTTTACCGTCGTTGGAAAGCTAAGACACAACCCTATAACTTTCGTACCCTTCTAAGGTTTTCATTTCTGAGTTTCAAAATAGGAATAAAAATATACTCTGCAAACTGAAACAACTGAATAATGAGTAATTTCAGAAGACGTTTAGACCCAAAAAATGAAGGACTCTAGAAAACACAAAAAAAAAATACTAGACAAAAATACATTTTCAACGATACCTGATTGACTGAAAAACAACAAAGAAACACTAAGATACAGCCTCAACAACGTTCTTAAAACTTAAGAAAGTCCATATAAAATATATGAGAGTTTCCTCAAGTATTTAAACTTGAAGTTCACATAAAATATGTGCAAACTTCCTCAAGTTTGCATAAAATATATGCCGACTTGAGGAAATCTGCATATACTTTATGCAAACTTGAGAAAGTTAAAATATATGCAAACTTAAGTCTGCATAAAGATACTTCCTCAAGTCCATATATATTTTCATGCGGACTTTCGCAAGTTTGCATATATTTTAAGCGGACTTGAGGAAGTCCGCATAAAATATGTGTGAAGTTCCTCAAGTTTTAGGAACGTTGTAAGGGTTGTATCTCAACGCTCCTTCATCATTTTTTAGTAAATCAGGTGTCATCAAAAATGTATTTTTGTCTAGTTTTTTTTTTAATGTTTTTCTAAAATCCTTCATTTTTTGAGTCAAAATGACCTCTAAAACTACCCATTATTTTTTTGTTCGAGTTTGCAGAGCATATTTCTATTTCGGTTTTGGAACTCAGAAATGAGAACCCTAAAAGGGTTTTCAGTTCTGACTCAAAACACGAAAGTTATAGGATTGTGTCTTAATTTTATAACAACTGTAAAAACACAAGTTTTCGACATTGGATCGAAAACATACATATATGAGAACAAAAACTATTTTGCAAAAAATAATCACATTTGAGAAAAAGTTTCATATATAAGAGGATGTCCTCATGTGTGAAGGGTAAAAAGGTTTTTTTAAATTCAGATATTTATAATTTTAGACATGGAGAAAATATCTAGTATTATAGGGCTTTTAAAGAAACATGTCAAATTAACCGTATAGTAGTCATTTTTTGTTTTTTTGAGGTTACAAGAGAAAGAAAACGAGGCACCTAAAATTATTATAAGCCAGTTCTTCAAGCCAACTTGAAGGGTTTTCAGTTCCGACTCAAAACACGAAAGTTATAAGGTTGTGTATTAGATTTTCAATGAATGTAAAAACACGTTTTTGATGCCGAATAAAAAAGATACAGATACGAGAATAGAAACTGTTATGCAAAAAACAATCATATATTTAAGAAAAAGTTCGCATATATAAAAGATGTTTGCATGTGCAAAAGGTAAAAAAGTCTTTTTAAATTTAGATATTTGCAATTTTGAACATGAGGAGAATATAAAAAATTATATGATTTTTGTAGAAACCCGTCAAATTAACCATTCAGTATAGCCATTTTTCATTTTTTTTTAAGTTACAGGGGAAAGAAAACAATGAGGCACTTAAAACCATTATATAAGGCTGACTCATACTCTTCAAGTCAACTAGATTCAGTTTTGAATTGAACCATAAAAATGAGCCTTTTTCTTCATTTTAAAACTGAATTAACGTCAGACCTATAGTTTAGTTCTGACCCTTAAATGATTATATGTTTTTCTCCAACAACTGGTCCCCAACTAAAGTATGATACGCCACTGGCGTGCATCATCAAGTAAAACAACTAAGGTATCAGGTGATGGTATGCTTCTTTGAAATATTGCACAGAGGAACCAACCCTTAGGCCAAAGAGATCTAATTGGTCCAGATTCAGTTCATACCATATCCAGCAAATCAGAGTCAAGAATCAGATTTGAATTGAGATGGAAAATGGTTCACACCATATCCACATTTTTACACTTAATCAGAGATGGATATGTCAAATCCAGATATCTGTTAGATTCAGTAGCAAAATTCAAAACGATATCCGAATCCAACTAAACAGAGTTGGATTCAGTCGGATATCTGATAAAATCCGATGTGGACAAAGGTGACCATTTTAAAACTAAACACTTGTAGGAACAACTCCCCCAACACAACCCTCCCCAACTCTGCTCCCACATGAAACCAGGTTTCTTTGCCTTCTAATTTTTATATTCATGCAACTTTACAACATGTACATACAGGGACACACAATTGTAAATGGTAAATAATTACATTGACAATTGAATATTGGAGACATCATATTATATGTTAGTTCCACCGTTTTGCATTCTTAAGTCCTTTAGATTTGGCTTTTGCCTGCTGGAATGCCATCATTCTTTGTTTCTTCCTTGCTTCTTTTTCAGCCTGCATATATTTCATATTTCATCAAATTGCATATTTTTTACTTATCAGAGAGTATCCGAGAGCAAATGTACCTTGGACATCTTAGATTTTGCCTTCACTTTAGGAGCCTTCTCCTCAAGCTCGGCTTCCCGCTCAAGTTCCTTTTGTTGAGCCTCGAGGTTTTTCTCAAGGTAATACTGTAACAACAAAAGTAGGTACTAGATCACCTTAGCAAACACATTAAATTAGGTGCAAATATGTATTATGTTGCATGTCGCAGCAATCATATATATATATATATATATATTGAACCAGGCAACTACAGTATTTCCAATTTCCATATCCAGATCTATGCTACAACCCTCGTGCACTTCTGTTCAGAAAACCAAGGCATGAAGAAGGTTGTGCAAAAGAACATCCTAATTCAAATCTGATTGACAATTCCAAGAGTTTCCTCCACCACTGCCAGGATAAAGTGATTTATTATCAACATTTTAGTTGCAAAAACCTGTGTGCAACTGATGATTCAGATTCTTCCAGCATAACAGTTTGTGTAGGGAAGTCAAACTCATATGTATTCATTTGAGGGGAAGGGTTTTCTCATGCATGAAATATAGCACGTGTTAGCTTCAGTTTGTCTAGAAGCCAATGCATGTTAGTACCAGTTTGTCATGTAAACTAATAGCAAGAAAGGAATTAACAATGATCACATCTATAGTCCGATTGTGGTGTTATTATTGCTAAATAAAAATACATAAATCACCAAATGTGAGTACATTGAATATTCCATGCAATGACATCAAATTAACAGACACAATCTTGGATGATAAGTTGGAATTATGAAAAGCTGAAAATGGTCAAGGTGCACTTACATTATAATCCCCTGCATAGTCTTCAAGTTTTTCATCCTTGACCTCTATTACTCTATTAACTATCTGCTTTATAAAATACCGATCATGGGAAACTGTAATCACAGTGCCCTTGTACTCCGTTATTGCCTCCTATAGAAACCATGGAAACATTACAAATATATTCAAAGTGGAGCTGATTTATGCCCAAAACTCAAACGAGCAAGGAAAACAAAATGATGTAAAAAGTGTGATAAGTCTACCTCAAGCATCTCCTTTGATGGTATGTCAAGATGGTTGGTTGGTTCATCCAAAACAAGCAAAGTTGATGGCTTTACCATAAACTTACAAAAAGCAAGTCGTGCCTAAAAAAAGGGCAAGATTCAGATGAAGTAGAATATACAAAACAGAGGAAAAAATCTAAAATACACAACCAAAAGGTAAACCACAGATAAGCCGTCATTTGAACAGATAGATAATGATACAATGATTGGATATTTCTGGATACAGACCTAAAAGTAAGTGGCTCCCTTTTTGTATTTGAACTCAGGTTTTCCTACAACCCAGTTTGACTATTAAAAACTGCTGATACCTTCAAGTCCTTGCCCATACCAGACAGTAAACATTTCCATGTTATGGTAACAATCCCAGAAAGTAAACAGAAAATATAGTAAAAGTTCTTCCAAAAGAATTAATATTTCCTTCCTAATTTTTCTTATAAGCAATCCTTTCACTACACATAAAGGTGACGAAAAAGCTCTGTGCAACTCAGTATAAAAGCTATTTAATCTGCAGCAGAAACAATGATTGCTAACTGTAATGCACCCAACTATAGAATTTGTGTTTTTTCACTCAACAAAGGAAAAAGAAATAGCAAACAAAGAGTAGAAGAAAAATAGAGACAGAAGTAGTTATGACTTCCTGACAGTATTCTCATTTCAGGAAGAAGTAGAGAAGCAAGAGGATTCCAGCAGCTGAGCTGCCATATTTGTAACCTAGCAGTAAAACAAACAGGCTTCCACTTCTGCCCTGCCTATGCCTAGAAGCACCTGTGATTCACATTTTTTAAAAATCAGGCAGTCCATAAACGATATAAACATGGCCTCCTAGATGCTTTCTTTTTACTTTTTATTTTTCTGGACAAAATTTTCAGCATATTCCATCTCAAATAAGTAGGAAATGACTAGTCCTGGTATCAACTATATGCACATGCTTGAGATACCCTACAATGCACAAGTTAAATAAGAATATGTGGTCATACAATGCCAACATTGTAGACCCAAGAACATGCAGTACCTGATCCAACCTTAAGGATCCCTAACCAGGCCTTTGTTGGAACATATTTTAGGTAATGGTCAGTAGCGATCATTTATGAAGCAAATTCAATCTCATTGTGCCATCCCTTCTTTTCCCTTTTGTTTTCCAATCTCACATTTACATATCATACATGCTAGTCAAATCTCACGTCCAGAAATTGCATAACCAGGTTCAACTCTGGTGCCCTTGACTGTACCAAGCTGACCAGATAGAGTTAGGTGGCACATCTGAATTGATCCAACCCTGGTTAACACCAAGTAAGAATAAACCCAGATGTCTTGAAATGTGCTGCTCTAGTGATAATCTGATAGTCCTCAATGCTGTTTTCACTTTTCACTTGACCTATGTCACATAAATGCAGGTGTGGGTGTGGGTGCAAAGGGTGCCACACAGCAATTTCAAAAAACTAGGTTGCAGGGTTGTGGATCTGCATATATACATTTATTTATATATTTCATAAAATGCATATACAATTATACAATTATTATTTTTTTCAGTTTTAAGTTTTTTAACTTGGGCGATCTAGGAATTTGTCAGAGTTGACCAAATCCGAAACTGAATCAAAATGGTTGGTCGACCGCAGAACATTTGTTGACTTGCACTCAGCTGTATCAGGTGCCATGCCCACACCCTGGTTGCATCATGTAGACATGGGTGTTTTGGGGGTACAGAAGCACCCATGTCACATAGAAGTTAACAAATTTCACATCATACAAATGTAGAATTTGAGTGTGAAAGAAAATGAGAACCTCCAACAATGTTCTCCAATTCACCAAAGTTGATACACAAAAGAGACACAATAAGATCCACCGAAAACACCACAAAGAACCACAAAATAGGCTTACACACAAAACCCACTCAATGGGCACATAAGGAATACACACAAATATAAAAATATTATTTTATTCAAGGGGTTTCCCCCATGGTTTTAAAACCCGGTGACTCATCACTCGGCTCGTCCTTGAGTGACTCGTGACTTGGCCGAGTCAACTCAATGACTCAGCCAGGTCATGTTAACTTTATATTTTATATAAAATATATAAATATATGTATATATTATCTATACTTTATAGTATTTTACCAATATATTATATATAATATACATTATATGATATTTTTATAATATATTATATATGTATATATATGCATGACTCACCCATGACTTGGCCTAGTTTTGTAAAAGCCGAGTTACACCTGTTTTTCACCCGATGAGTGGGCGATCTAGGCCGAGTCAACCCGACGAGTTTTTAAACTATGGTTTCACCCCTTATATATACACAAGAGTAGGATGCACCAAATAATTGTTGGGGAGGTCCAACGGATTTAAATAGAGCCGTTGGACCTCTCCCAACGACTCTTTGGGCTGACTAGTCAACAAATGTTGACTAGTTCAAACCATGGTTGCCAATTGAGGAAGTGAGACACTTTCAAAATTTTAGGAAGCGGGAAGCATGGGATGACTTAGGAACAAATCAGGAATAATCTCGGAAGCGAACCGGAAGCGACCTAGGAAGCGAGGGGAAAGCGAAAAAAGAGAAAAAAATTTAAAAAAATACAAAAAAAAAATTGAAAAAATGGAGGAAGTGAGGAAGAAGCACGGGGGAAGCGAGGGAAAAGCATGCTTCCCAAAAAAATGGCCCTTCCCCGCGTGTTTCGAAAGCGCGACGTTTCGTGCATCTGAAGCGCACTTCGGGGAAGCATACTTCCCCACTTACCTAGGCGTTTCCGGTAACTGTGGTTCAAACTCAAACAAAAGTTAGAAATAAACTAACTAACCTAGTCCTAGTTACACACACACACACACACACACACACACACACACACACACACACACACACACATATATATATATATATATATATATATATATATATTTACACTATGTATATTTACATTTTTAATAGAGTGCTCCATGCATTTAATTTCATCTTTCATTTTTAATAGTGTTTTTTTTATGACGAGGAACCCTCATCGAGAACCAGGTTACCTAAAGGGCCCACCCTGCTGCGAGGTAAACCCCAGGTGGGGCCCATGACCACCATGCCTTATGTGGCCAACTTTCAAAAGCTACAGACACACCCATACACCAGTGGGATTTGATCCAGTGCCTTCATCTCAACGCCTTCACAACCACCCTGTTGGCCATGCAGGCAACCCTTGTGGTGGTGTTATGTTGCATATTTTCAGCTACCCATTTTTGTGAGGACTGCTGCTTTAATCAGCTTCTTTATTTATGTCTTCCAGTCTCAATGCAACTGAAATGGAAGTCTCATTGTTTTCACAAATAGTTCTCATAGACATGAGGACTGTATTGGTGATACCAGGAATTTAGCAACTTAGACTCAATGTACATCCTAAAATTAGACAACTTAACAACTTAGCTTCACGTATAGCCCAAAACTAGATATAGCAAAAGACCACCATCCTCAATCAAGTGATATATTTTGCTAAAAGAATATGCAAATCACATTCAAAGACATGAAATCTCATGCTGAAACTATGTTTACCTTCTCACCGCCACTCAAAAATGAGACTTTTCTATCAAGCATATCTGATTTGAAATTGCAACGACCAAGGAGCCCCTTTATGTCATCAATTCTCCAGTCCTCAGCAACTTCTTCTACAGTCTCAAGCACTGTCTTTTCCAAGTCTAGAGCTTCTGCCTGATGAAAATGTGTAAAAAGATTCAGGATTTAGATGTTCTATACATAATATACATAAACCAAAATACGAGTTTGCCAAAAACTACTAAGAAGGTTTCTATGCTTCATTTATGATGACAGTGACATTTTAATCTCCATATAGTAAACTACGTACCTAACCAGTTTAAAAGTGTGAATATAATCATCATGTTCAAGTAAATTAATGATGACATGAAAATTAAATTTCAACTGGTATGTAACCTAAGATCAGACAATGCATGCGATTAGATGCATCATAGGAAGAACCAATTATGAATCAGTGTTGTTAAAAACTCGCTTTGAAGTGCAAAAAGCATGCCTTGAAGCAAGGCGTAGGAAATTTTGCCTTGGGGCGGACCTAAAAAGCGCAATGAGGCATGAAGCATTAACCTCATGTGCTTCGAGGCATGCCTCAAACATGAGGCGCATGCCTCACATCCATGTGGTCAAAGTCCCCATTTGACTATTTTTTAAGTCATGAAAAGAAAAGAAAAAGTAAAAAGGGGGGGTCCCGATCATTTAGGGATCCACCCCTTTTTCCCTTAGTCATCATCCACCTTCTTTCCACTGGTGGTGATATTTCCGGCAATTGGCGACAAAAGCTCCAGCACCTTCAGAAATGGTACACATTCACTCTCTCACCTTCTTTTCTTTTCGTTCCTTCTTCTTCTTCTTTTTCCTTTTCCAGTTTCTCTTCTTCTTCTTCTTTTCTTTATTTCTTTTTCTTTTTTCATCTTTTCCTTCTTTATTTGTTTCTTTCTTCTTTCTCTTTTCTTTTCTTCCTTTCTTTCCTTCTTCTTCTCTGATCTTTTTCTTTGTCTCTGTTCTTCATCTTTTTTCTTTTCTGCCGCTGTGTGTGTGATGAATCATATGCTTGTGTGTGCATATGATGCGTGTGTAGGTGAGCATGTGGTGTGTATGTGTGCTCTGTCTGTGCATTGCGTATGCTTGTATGTGGATTGTGTGACTGTGTGCATTACTGTAGTGAATAGTGACTGTATGTGTATTACTATGGTGTATATGAAAATGTAGCTATGGTATGTGTGTGTATGTGGTCACATATATATGTGTGTAGGTGAACATACAATGTTTATGCCTTTGAATGGTGTGCTGTTTGTATTGTGTAAATTTCTTTTTGTGTTTTTTATATGTAAATATGTGTGGTGTGTAGTGTCTACATGTGTTTGTGTGTGTGTGATTTCTGTCTCTATTTTCATACCATGTCGTCCTTTACTGAAATATGTAATTCTATTTTTTATATCTATGATATATATAGCACTATATTGTCCTTAATGTCCAATTATCCATTTAGTACATAAATGATGCATCCTTATTTTTATTTGATCAATTTTTTTAATATTTTCTGTGTGCCCCACTTCATGAGCAGGCCTTACACCTCACCACACCTCAATGCTATTCACAACATTGACATGAAACAAATACAAACATCAAAGTACTGGAAGATAATATCTTGGAATGCTGATAAGAAATGTATAGGAGTTCCCATTAGATGTTATTTCTCCCTTCCTGCTCTATTACAGTCCTCATGCATCTATATACATTCTGAAACATTTATGATTATGAAAGAAAGATGCTTTTTTAAATTAGAATATTTTTTTAATTAGAATAATCAAGATATGATATTTCTTATGTAAGCTAAACTATGACATGTAAATAAATCCAAAATTGTGAAAGCAGTCATGAACTGAACAAACAGCTTTTAGGTAAAGTAATAAATTAGAATTTAAAACTTGAATAAATGCTAAATCCCCACAAATGGAAAACATTTGACCTATACGCACATATTTCATATCATCATTTGTATTATAGCTTGAATTTTGCTGGGAGACAATCCGAGTAGCTATAAGTTTATTGCAATAATACAAGTCAGGAATAATTTTGATTCATCCAACATAGGCCAGATGCACATGAACTGAAGATGTATAATTGTTGTAGGTACATAAGGCTCATTGAAATATTGCTGATTGTAGTCCTATGGAGAATGTAATTCCATCAAATATTAGATAACATCAACTTGGTAGACAGTAATAAGTCCATTCACAATATGAACAGCAATAGAAATCTTAGCCCAGAGAGAAGCTGACAACTTCAGGAATGTCAAAACACATGGTACAATCAAAGTTTTGAACAGTTTAAAATGCTATATACCTGGTTCTGCTCAAAATAATTTGGTAGAACATTATGCTCCCCATTCAAAATTTCACCACCATTTGTCTTCTCATAACCCATAATAAGTTTGAGTAGTGTACTCTTCCCACATCCATTTGGACCAATTATGGCAATTTTCTCGCCCCTCTCAATAGAAAGACTTGCTTTATTAAAAAGCAGCTAAACAATGAGAAGACCGTTGATCAGCAGCAATAAGATAAATGAAGTTTAGACACTATTTCAAGATGCACATTTGCATTGCAATATAGACCTTATCACCATAGCCAAATTCCAGGCCTTTTATTGTTATGACAGATCTCCCACTTCTCCCGCGTTCAGGAAACCTGATCCTCATTTGCTTGTGCTGGAATGGCTTCTCAATCTGTTCTTCTTCTTGTAACTTCTCCAGTTTCTGTCACAAAAAAAATATATAGGAAAAACAACAGCAATGAGGCTTACAGTAGCAGCAGTTAACAGTTTAGTACTAAAAGTGTGCTCCACAGAGATTAGCAGTAAAAAATATGCAAGCAGGAAATGACACAGCAAATCACCGTTATCAGAAAATTCCATGGAAGCATATGAGAAGAGAATAAGAAACTCAGAATAAGTTTATAGCTTTGAAGTCGGATTTCTAACAGCTTTGAGGTTATATTCCTCTTCACTTCGGGTAGTGATTATATCTTACACAATTATGGAAACGGTTATTTCATCAGATCCAAACTTACATTGGACAGCTTATGTAAATGCTCGGGCTTGTATTATAGTTTTTTTTTTTCTTCTTTTTGCTTTTCCTTTTTCCCAAAGGAGATTTTACATATCATGGACATGCAGAAAGCAGGTAATTCCAGTCAACTTATCAAGTCCTAAAGATGACACATACTATCCTTCATTTCTCTAAAAAAAAAACACATACTATCCTTCATGCTGCAACCAAGATTACTTAACAGTGGAGATATTTAATATAGCCTCTGATTTCTTTGTCAATTTCTACTAACTTTAGAATGCCTAAAGTGCCACTTAGATTGCTGAAAAGAGAAACAAGGACTAATGAATGGCATGTTTCTCATTACCACCATCAAACTGGAGCCACAACCTTTTATATTTTGAAATAGGCAGCACAAATTTCTTCAGCCAGTCAGAAAGGCCTCCTGGATCAATTATTCCTCCCCAAACCATCTATTGTTCGCTCATTTCTGGCCTGAGTTTGAGAACACATTACTTTTATGCATCAGATTGTATTTTAGACCTGTTTTATGGAGGTTCTTTTCTCTGTAATTACTTATGATCGATAGAGCATTTGATTGTATAATACACATGTGCATAAGCTTTACCTTTTTCCTTTTTTGGGTTCATCCCTTTGTTTTCACCTGTGCTTGAACATATTAAAGCTTCTTTTGCATCTGATTTCTTGTTAAGGAACTGATTCTAAACTGAAGCTATAGGTATCTATAGGTATAGGTTTGGTTTATAGAATTAGAATCAATCATCCAATATCAATAACACACGAATAGACCAGAAATAAATATCTTATGGGATCACTTATGATCATATGATTTAAACTAAAAGATTCCACTATTGGGCTATGCTCCACTGTGTAGGGATGCTTCAAAACAAACCCCCTTTTTTATTGTCCTGAAATCTAACATCTTGGTCTCACTAGGGATTATTCCATTAACAAAACAAGGATTTTGAATCAATCCAAATCACCTAGCACTAGGATTCTAACTTTAACTAAATAACTCGATCAGGTCAGAATTGTTAGATATTATTCTCTGTTTTCTGATTTTTGTGAGATCCATTTATTCTGAACCTATATTTCTCAAATATATTTTGTATTTACCTTTTTAATTGTCTAATTTTTTTTTCACAACAGTTCTTGCAGTTGAAAGATATCCAAGTTTTTTGGTGGTTCTCAACAAACTTGTTGGAAATTATGCTTCCTGAATCTTCTTAATGTGAAGTGTGATAACTGTTTCTGGAGTTTATCCATCAACATATTTCAAAGCTCTTAACTGGTTTCGAGATTCCTTAACTATTGGTGAATCTACTTTGACCTAAGTTCAGATTAGCAGCTACATTTTTGCTGAATACCGCTTTACCATCAAGTCCTATTACCACTATGCAGCAGAGATACTAGATATGATGCCTAAAGCACCTACTTATGCATGCCAGTTCAGGTTAATCCAGCTTCCACTGTTCTCCATGCTTCCAAGACTAATGACCATGCTGGCATGGTCAAATAGTAGCCTTCTGCTGCCTCTACACACCCCCACCCCAAAAAGACAAGAAGTTAGGTGTAACCAACCTTCCTTTCAAGCTGGTGTATCTCTTTTAGTCTCAAGTGTTTTTAAGCCTCAGAATTGCAAGCAAGCTGGGTGTACACCAGAGTGTGAAGGAGACATGCTTGATAAACCATGTACTTTAAAGAGCACGTGGCTGGGATGTAGTCCCTCTTCCTGCAGTGCAAAGGTCACTTGGGAGCAGATAGGCCTACAAAAACTTGTCTTGATGGAACTTTATAGGAGAAGTGCAATGTTTACATGCATAAGTATTGAACTGATCTAATGAGACATTTTCCCTAAACTCCCATTTCTGTCACAGTTAAGATGTTCATTGCTGCAGGAGCTATTTAGGATTTGCCTTATTTGGATATAAGGAACCCACCAAGAGCGATCTTCATGACAACTTTAAATAGATCCACCCTCCAGAACGGTTCCTCCCCTTGCCCACGTTCTTAATGAAGAAAGGATTTTTCATATCCATAAACAGGGTCATTGAGTATTGTTTGAGGTAAATAGCATTGCACTTGGTTAAGTTGGATACTTCTATATGTAGGTCATGTTACCATTACAAGAAAGTATAGCAGCATTTGCAAGACCCAAGAATAACTGCAAGGAGAATCTTATATGAATTCTATGTCATACGGACACTTCAGTTAGCATGCATATCTTGTGTTGACATGACATGACACTTGGACACTTATGGACACAGTCAATCCAGTACTGTACAGTCAACTTGATTATTTATTTTGCATTCACTTGAATTCTTTTGCCTTAAAATTTGACATCAATAAAATAACATTTCAATCACATCATAGTTTTATTATTTAAAATTTTAAATTATAGAGACTTGGATTGCTATTCAAGAGTTTAAACTGGAAATGATATTCATATTTTATTGCTTTAGGTTAAGAAATAAATGCACACACATACATTTACGCGTGTGTATGACTATATCACTGTGTCCTAAATTTTCAAAACTGTCATATTGTGACAAGCATTTTCGTGCTGTGTCCCATTCCTGCACCTGCATCCATGTGACATACGATATTATTGACCTGGAATTCCTGAAGTACCCTGGGATAAAGGCTCTTTGATGGTGATTATTTGCCATGACAGCATTAGGTTGTTTAATCTCATATTTTCAATGATTTTATTGTTGATATACTAGTCCACATCAAATTTGTAGGCACAGCAAATGGAAGATTATCCATTTCTAATATTCTATTATATTCTTGGCATATTGGATCTAGACTTTTCTCACTAAAAAACCTCTCAGCATATCACATGCTGTTTATGCTATTGACAAGTTATGACATGCACTGATTATGTTTCATATGCCTACTTATTGCATGACATGAAACATTTTCAGTGAGCTATGGCTTAGGCCCTACATATGTCTAGCATCTTATTATAGCTCACCACCTATTTTGACGTCAGCCAGGGAGGTGACACTTCAGACATTTGAACTTAACATGTTTTGTGCATATTATTTGGTATACCCTTCTCATTGAGGGTTTTGAGGAACAAACCATATTCTCTCTTTTCAACTAAGATCTGAGTGTCACCACCACTACAGCCCTTATTGCTAGTGAAAGTTACATGCATGTATCATATAATGAGAATAATGCATCATTCATACATATCTTGAAAGCTTTAGTCATCAAACTTCTTAATTTCAAGCTTGTTGCTTCACCTTGCCACTGTGTTGTCCTTAATAAACTCCAATTGATCTCATCATGAATTCAATAAGTGTGTGGTACAAATGCAGGCATTATGTGGACTATATATAGGCACGGTTTGTACTATATGTACATTATTTATTTCTTTTTATTTATTGTCCCAACCAATGGCAAGTTTTTCTACTACCCACATAAACCTTTAAAATATAAACAGAACTTTAAGATGTCAAACAAATGGAAGTACCTTCTCTGCAGTTGATGCACGACCAGAATTAGCTCCAGCACTCAATCGATTAATAATATCTTTTGTGTGTTCAATTTGCTTCTGCTGCTTCTCCCATGCTGTGTATTGAGCCTCTATCCATGTATTTTTTGCTACAATATACTGAGAATAATTGCCTTCGTATGTCTTAGAAACACCCATATCTGTCTCCACAATTTTTGTGCATAGCTGATCAAGAAAAGCTCTATCATGTGATATGATAACCATTGGTACATCTTGCTTATTAAGGTAACCTTCCAGCCATTCAATTGTGTCAAGATCAAGGTGATTTGTGGGCTCATCCAGAAGAAGCAAATCTGGTTCCTGAAATGTAAAAAGGTTAAACCATGATGTCATTTCAAAGTAAGATAAACTGTATACAAGAACTAACGTGTCGTAAGTGCCTCCTGTTTATTTCTAACAGTCCTCGTTGGACAAATGCAGTTCAACACTTTTCATTTATGACTCGATGCATGAAAAAAGGAAAAATCGTAATAAAAACTAATGTCCAAATTAGAATCAATTATTAACAAATTTCAATATGGAACTATTCAACTATACATTTTTGCAAAAACAGTCCAAAACAACACAGAAATTTAGCAGCTGATAACAATAAAAAGGAGGCAGCACAAAATCAAACTACATGTAAAACTTAAAATACACAGTCCAAGTGTAATAAATCAACTTTTCTTAATAACAATAAGCTTATCTTTTGTATTTTCTTCTATATAGAATGGTATAAGTAGATGCAAGCAAATTATACAAGCAAAAATGAAAATTCACAGCCAAGGGTTGATTCATATGGTAAAACCCTCCGCACCACTGAATGCTGCTAGGGATCAATTACCTACCCTTGAATACTTTCTGCAGCATATGAATAAAGCGAAACTACAGAAGTGCTCTGGTAATCAAAGGTTCTAGTCCTTTTGCACCAGCTAACCTATGATGACATTGCAATTTCCACTTGACAAATTAAAACCATGCCTTAGGATTGGCTATCAACTAAGAATCTTAGCTTCAGGTCAAGCTTCCTACGGTTCATGCTCATTTCAATGGGAAACATAAAAACCTGGGTCAAATAACATCCTTCAATAGGAGCTACTTAACTTGAACCTATCCCCCTGACAGCCAATCTAGATCAATTTAAAGAAAGCACTGCAACTCTCAACTAATGCAGGCAACTTCGAGTATTCTATATTATTCCCCAGTACCACATCTAAAGCTTGCAGGCGGCAAGTTCCAAAATCCAGGTATATCAAACAGATGCAGAAAGATGGATTGCAAAGAATCAACGTTGAACAAAAGATCCTGTATAGAACTCCTCAAAGCTACATACCCCCCCAAGTTCACTGCCATTAGTAGTGCTAACAAAACATCTTAAATGTCACAACACTGAGCAGAATACATCGCCATCAATCCTTTTCCCAAGTACACAGTTACGAAAAAGCTATCACACAACCAGAACACAATTTCAGCTAATCACGTGCATTCATTGATTGCTTTAAAGATAAAAGTAACATGAAATTTTACATGAACATTGTAGCAATCTTAAAAAATAGGAAACTTTGTTTTCAAGAGCGGTAACATCACAAAATTAAACTTAGACAATAAAAAACAAACAGAAGCAAAGTACCTGGAGAAGAATTTTCCCAAGAGACATCCTCATCTGCCAACCACTACTAAATGATGCAACTAATCGATCAGCATCTTCGGACGAGAACCCGAGCTCCGGCATGATCTTATTAATCTTCACTTCGACCAAATCGAGATCAACGGCCTGTGCCCGTCTCTGAAGCAAGTCCAATTCATCCAAAAGCCTACCCATCAACACTAAATCATCCACCGCCTTCTCCAACGCACTCTGCACCTTCTCAATCCTCGCAGCAATCTCCATTTCTTCCTTGAACGCACTCATAAACTCCTCCTTCACCGTCCTGCCGGGTGAGACATCGAATTCCTGAGTTAAAAACGCAATCTTCATATTAGGCTTCGCCTTGATTAGATTCCCCGAATCAGGTTCCTCTTCTCCGGCGATAATCTTCAGTTGGGTCGTCTTCCCAGCACCATTAACACCCACCAACCCGACTTTCTCGCCCTTCTTCACCTCCCAACTCACATCTTTCAACACTGTAACACCCTTAAAACTCTTGCTGATATTCTCTAACCTAACCCCAGAAGAAACACTAGACGCCCCACTACCCACCTGCTTATCTCTCTTCTTTCCTGGTGTGTCGCTCTTCGAATTCTCTGAAAACAACGATTCAATATCGGCAACCTCTTCGGCCTCGGCGATTGTTGCAGTCTCCACCGCAACAGCCGAAAATCTAGGGCTTATCGATCTAACGGCGAACTTGGAGATCCTAAAAGCACCACCATCGTGGAAGTTTAACCTAGTTTGAGCTAAAACAAGCCGACGATTGTTAGCAAAGCTACGATTAAGAACTGTTTTGCGGCATTCTAGCAACTTGGGGTTAGGACAAAACGTCGACTTGAGATCAACGCATGCTATTTTGGAGGAAGAGACGATGTCCATCTTCGTCTTCCCTCCGATTTCGACGGGAGTTAACGATGAAAAAACGCTTCAGGGAAAGGTAGAAACGTGGATTACTGATGAAAATGGGGAAAACCAATTGAGAATTAGGATTTTTGGGAAGAAATATAGGGTTTTGGAGGGGAGTTAGAGCAGGAGACAACGTTTAACCGGGAGACATGAGTTGCAGAGAAACTCGGCCACCCGCTCTTTCACCCTCTGCTATATATGCAACTTATCGAGGTTCCAAAAGAGAAGGCGTTGGTGTTTGCAACTAAATACCCCCTCATCTAATGAAAGTTACAAAGGTACCACATTTGTGGCATGGTGTCACTTTTTTTGCTTGCATCCACAGTAATGAAATTGCCAAAAATTAATGAAATCATTAGTGAAAAAAGGTTTCGCATTAAAAAAAAATGGACGATAAAAAATGACAAATTGAGTTGCAAGAAAATAGTATATATATTTCATTTTTAATAATTTCATAAGGGAAGCAAAGGAAAGCACATGCATACGAGTTTTTTTTTTTTTTTAAATCATGTTCGAGTATAGGAATTGGAGGATTCAAATTCTAGGACAACAACCCTAAGTATGTAAGGCAAAGCCAGTGCAGCTAGGTCTGTTATCCTGAGGCTGGTTTCTCCGTGTAAATACAAAGTAATTCAAACTCAAGGTCTTTTTTTTTTAATTTTCTATATAAATATAACTTTGTGTTCTAAACTCTTTGCTCTAAGGGCTGAGGTTTTTGCTGAAATTTTGAAAAAGATATTTTGTTTTTCAAGGACGAAATTTTTGTGTTCTAAACATCTAAGAGTGTTAATCTCCTTGATCAAAACTTTGATCAGGTACAAATTGCATCCAATTTTAGCCAATTTCTTGGGCTGCATACTGCTGCTTTTAAAACTGCATGTTTGTCAATTATGCTAAGTCGAGCTGATTTTTTCGAGGACTAAAATGTTGTGTGATCTAAACATTTAATATAGCCTACGATCTCTTTGATCGGGTACAAATTCCATCAAATTTTAGAGGTTTCTTGATGTTCATATTGTTGTTTAAAGCTGCCTGATTGTCAGTCATACTAAATCAAGGTGTTCAGTGAATGCCCATAATCTACTTAGTGAGATATTTGACAGAAAACATAAGTACATGGAATAATATGACTAATGGTTCACCGAACTTTTCTTCATGGTGGATTAAGAGAACTTCATTTACATGCAAAGATAATGGATTATTAGACCATAGTCACGTTAAGCAAACAAATAGAGGTGAGACAGAAGAAAAAAATTGGGTCTAAAAAGTGAAACTGAGATGAGCTTGGTCAAGAGAACAGATCAACAAAGGAAAGTGAAAGAAGATTGAAACGAATTTCTCATTGTTATTCTCTTTACAAGAGGTTAAAATGCATAACATCAAATGTCGACTAATCTTGTTCATTCTTTTTCTTTAAGATGTGGGTAACTAACTAGAGGATAGTTGATCATCAAATGTGATCTATCTTGGTCGATCTTTATCTTAAAGTGTAGGTAACTAATCAGTAGATAATGATAAGGATAAGCACACAATATTTTTACAGTATTACAGCAGCTATTATCGTTTCAAAACATAGTCATGGCAAACGAGCTGAACAGGGGCTGTTCGGGCTGGGCTCATTTACAGTGATATAGTGTTTGGACTCAGCTCTTATGGCTCGTGCGAGCTCAGTTCAGCTCGTATAGGCCTGAGCGAAACGAGCCAAGCCCGAGTTGCCTCGCCTAAATAAAAATAATAATTTTCTTGAAAAGGTTAATAGTAGGAATGAAAGCCATGACCTGCCATAAAAACGTATGCCTCAATCCTAAATGGCATGTTTCTGTGATGGTGAAAGAAAGGATGATTAAGTTGATCAGGCTCAACTGTTACGCTACAAGGACATGGAGGTCATACTGGAAAACTCTGTAAGGACTCGTAATCTGTCAAGCAGCAATCAAAACCAAGGAGATACTAAAATCTACTTCACAAGATGGCATTCCTGTAGTTTCACTTAGAAGGGCATCCCTACAACTACAACCATGCATATTTCGTCTCAGCCTTTGGGAAAATATTGGAGATAAATAAATTGTGGTGTTGAAATAGGAAGAGAGATTGTGTCGAACACTTGGAGCCCAGTGTGTGGTCCCAAAAATATGAGGCTATAAGCAATTTACCACGTTGCTATTTCTCCACCAATCTCAGAGAGTTGTTAGATTGGCAATGCCCAGATGAACTCGTTTGACGTTTCAGCAAGAGAATATATCATTGGTCCACATTAAACTTCTTAAGATAATAGACCTAAATTTTTTGCAGTAATGTTTTTGCTATATATGTGGTCACTGCTTGTCCAAGTATGTTCCTTTGGGGGCCTTCTTACTTATGTAGGCGCCCCTAGGAAGTGGGGAACATGGATTCAAGGCAATCCACTGGACCTGGACATGGATATGGAGAGACATTCTTTCTCTGATCCGTATCAAATTACACCCCAACACTTAACTGATCTGAAAATTTATAGCATAAGTTTTGTCTTTTTGAATTCAGGCCTCTGTTCAAGTTAAATCTACTTTGATTTTTCGTGAGCAGATGCAGACCTGGGATAAATAAGTTCCCAAGTTGGATTTTGGACCACACTTGTATCCCTACTAACATGAGGTCAAAAAACAAGTAAAGTTCTATGTGGTTAAAAATCAACATAATTTGCCACCACATTTAGTTTAATGGTAGAAGTTGGTATTTTAGGCCCTGCTTGGGAGCTCTGAATTAGAGGTGTGTTGCAGTTCCCACAAAAACATCTTCTACTGCCTAGGAGCACTTGTGGTTTTGCCAACACTTTCTATTGTTTGGGAGTTTTGGTGTTACCAAAACTGCATTGAGGATGAAGTTGGCAACCCCAACTATAGTTACCAAGAAACCAAATGGATATGCGAAAGCAAATAAAAAAATAATGTGAACAAAAATACAAAACAATTGAAAACCAACATGCAAGTTTGTTATAAAAAAAATTATAATTTTCTAATATGAAAAACATAGGAAGTGAATGGAAAGTAACAAGAAGTGAGAGGGATGCTTTAAGAGAGTGAAAGAGAAACGATTTGAAAAACAAAGAGGAAGCGAGCTTCCCATTAAAGGGAATCAAGTTTCTCATATTTTGGAAGCAGGTTTTCCAAAGCTTTTCTTCCTTTTGGAGAAGCTAGAAGTTTTCTGCTTCCGAAGCGAGCTTCTAGAAAAACGAATTTCTTCATGTAGTAACAAGCTTTAACATTACATTTCAACCCCATCGAGAATAAGATGTTTTGGCAACTCCATCCACACCACAACATTTTGGCAATACGTGGAAACAGTGCTTAATTTCATCTCAATGGAAGGCCCCCAAACAAAACCTTAAAAGCAGTGCCTAACATGTAGAACAATGCACTCACTGTGATTTGCTTTAATTAAATTGAGGTGATACTCAAACTCAAGACCCATTGGCAAAGATAGTCCACCTTATGAGTGCAAATAACTTGGTTTTATCTCTGATCTGAGTCAGACATTTCATTTCTAGATAAGGATCCTTGGAATAAGATCCGAATTTGGTTTCATGTTGGATTCAAATTAATCAGATTATTTTGGAATCTTGGTTTTGACTCTGATCAAGTTTTTATGTTAACAATTTTGAACAAGAAAGTTAGAACGAGTACCCAAAACTGCCACTCCAATATATTTTCATTTTATTCTTTAAAAGAGAGGAGGAATGACAAGACTTCAAGGCTACGCTGAACATTGGATATTAGACATGCAACTTCAATTGACAATTTTAAAAGTTTGATTGTTCTGGATTTTCATCCTAGCTTGGGAAACAACTCAGATTGTTGTATAATCTAAGTAGGTATGGATCTGTGGATTAGCGATGACCTGAATCTGTCGCTAATTCATCACCAATTCGTTGCTAAACTGTTTAAACGGATTAGCGCCGGCTTAGCGACGGATAGCTTTCATCACAAAAATATACTCACTAATTAGCGACGAAAACTATTTGTCGCACATTTCGTCGCTAATTTACGATGAATTAATGAATGTCATGATTCATCGCAAGGCCATCGTTAATATACAAAGATTTTGGTTTTGCGACAGATTAAAATCCATCGCTATTGTAGCGACGAACTTAGTGATGAATTAAAATCTGTCGGAAAAACATTGGCTGGTTCACATTTGCGACGAATTAATATTTGTCCCTAATCCGTCGCTAAATTGGACGCCGATAGTAAATAGTGACGGAAAATATTCGTCGCTAATCCGTCACAAACAAGAAAAAAAATTAAAAAATTATTTAAAACATAAATATCGAGAAAAAATTCTCGTGATACAATTTATATTTCCTGTACAATTTATATTTCCTGTATATAAAAAATAAAGTACACATAAAAAATACATATAAAAAGCAACTAAAATAATTTATCGATCCACTATAATTTTCGCCAAGTTCTAATTATTTACAAGTGAACATTTATATTTTTGAAACAACAAGAAGGTACAATAAATTCAACACATGAATCTAATTATCGCCAAGATTATGTGCATCATTTTCTTCATTGTCTCGATCTGCCCCTTCAGCTCCTCTACGCTGATTATCTCCAGCAACCTACAAGAGAAAAAAAAAGGTTAGTATTGATAAACAAAATATAATGAAATAAATTATA
The DNA here is from genome assembly GCF_984573655.1 of Nuphar pumila. NCBI lineage: Eukaryota > Viridiplantae > Streptophyta > Magnoliopsida > Nymphaeales > Nymphaeaceae > Nuphar > Nuphar pumila. The sequence continues at coordinate 27,878,602 of NC_143262.1, read as the reverse complement.
TGCAATGCACCTAAGTTAAGGCAATTAAAGTAACATGAAATCTAACGACATGCAATACATCACATGAAACTTTCATACCTGAGAGACACCTGCAGACGAAGTTCCCCTGTCCCAAAAAAAATTGCATAACTCATTACGGACAACGTCGAAAATTGCTTCATGTAAATAGTCACGCATTGTGTCCTTAACGAGCTGGCGTACACCATCCCAAGAATTAGGCGGGTCAGTCGGATACTTGGAGTTGATGCTGATGGGAGAACTCTGTGAGCCGTGACTAGAGGAAGCAACGACTGGTAAGGTGTTCATATTACTCTCAAACCCGACACACGACCCTTTTTGGGTTCACCAGTTGCAGTCACCCATGCTGCAGGATCAAAATGTGGATGCTGAGTGGAGTCATCACCACATCGCTCTACCATCTGTTGCTCATATGACTCCTACAAAGTAATGATTACAGTATGAATTAATAATTAAGAATTACAATGTTTATGATAACTTGTATATTATAATATTTATTAATACAATAAATATATACCATTGTTGTTCTCGCCTTCTATGATACAAACTCTCCCGTGGTCTTATGTTTATGTGTTTCAACAAACACATCCTTGTATGGCACAATGCATCTTTTTTCTGCTTCCTGCAAAGTTAAATGATAAAAGAATTATTTAACAGGTTTGCAACAATACTTATAAAATTAACAAGATATAGATTGATGAGTTACCATTTTCTTCAGATGGCTCCCAAAAGTCCTAGATCCACCTGTGAGTAGATGGGCATCGGGCATTTTCTCTCGATTTTGTGTAACCTTCGCTGAGCGGTTTTAAAATTCATGCTCCGCCCACTTGTCGCACATTGCATCCCAAACATCTGACCTGACAGTAGGAGGTTCATGGCCTTTCCACTACAGTAGATCATCTATCCCGTCAGATGCTTTTCTTGCTGCAGTCTTTATATTGTGCAGCATGTCTACAAATCGATTGACAGTCACCTTCTGCCACACCTTTCTCGCATCCTGCTCCTTCATCGTAGTCGCGAAGCGATTCGAAGCCTACAAATATTTTCAGAAAGTTAGTAGACATGACTATAGCAAAAAATTAAATATGAAACACATTAACTATGAGAAACGATTATATACCATGAATGATGACCACAATCTGTCCAACACCTCATTCGAGTACTCTTTCCATTGAGTGACCGGTCCTGGTAGATGTTGAACTAGTGAATTTCTAATCTCTCGTATTACTTCTTGTGGCTTGAACCTCGCATTGCATATGAATTGGTACACATTAACTATCAATATATAATATTTATAAGATAAGTATAGGATAAGTGAAAATGAAATTCTTACAGTCAATTATCGATATACACTATTTGAATGAGTCTTCTTGTGTCAAACTGAGAAGACCCTGCATCTAGTGTTGTCTCGTGACTTATATGAACAGCTGGTGTAGGTGGGTCATGTGTAGGTGAAACATCATCTGTAGAAAAATGAGTTAAAAATTCACACAATGCGCATTTAAACTAATCAAGTATACAATTAGTTAAATGATATACCTATTGAAGCAGCCCGTGAAGATGAAGGTTGAGACTGGTTATCACTGGGTGATCAACCACTATAACCTCCACAAACCATATTTTAACAAATAAAAAATGTCATGCAATACATTCAAACATTGTAATACCTTCAAATCATTCAAGTCATTGCAATACATTTCAATACATTCAAATAATTCAAATCATTCACATCAAATATTGCAATACATTCAAACACGTTATAATACATTCAAATCATAACTCTATACATATCAAAGATACATTCTAACAAATAAAAAATGTCATGCAATACATTCAAACATTAGAATACCTTCAAAGCATTCAAATCATTGCAATACATTTCAATGCATTTAAATAATTCACATCAAATATTGCAATACATTCAAAACATTTAAACATGTTACAATACATTCAAATCATACCTCTATACGTATCAAAGATACATAATCAAAGAATAAAAAATGTCATGCAATACATTCAAACATTGCAATACCTTCAAATCATTGCAATACATTTCAATACATTCAAATCATTCACATCAAATAGAGGTTTGCATTACAAGATTTATTTCACTAGCTCAGAAATTCTTCCTTATCACTTATTTGACTTTAATATTCTTCTTCTTCCTCCTCCTCTTCTTCATCTTCTTCTTTATTTGCCCATCTACTTGGTATATCATTTGGATCACATTCTTTCATGAATGTTCCATCGACTAATGGAGATATGACATGCATACCATGCGCGACATCGTGATCATAAGAAAAGTCATACATATCATCTGATTGATAGTAATTACTATCTTCAGTTAACTTGTCTTCCTGTAACTGATCATACTAGGGTATAGTTTGGACTTCACCTTGCAAATTGTCCACCATTCATTTCTATCTGACTTCTTTGTACTCGGATATGAAGTATAATAAATTTGTTGAGCTTGCGAGACTAATATGAATGGTTCATATGTTTCAAACATTGATTTATGATTCACCTCCACAATGCTTGAGGCTTTGTCGATTCTTGTTGCAATGGGATCAAACCAATGACACTTGAATAAAGTTACCCTATTATTTATGCCTAAGTAAGTCAACTTCATTATTTCTTCTATAACACCGGAGTAATCATGTTCATTTTTACCGTAGCTGCTACCCTTGACACACATGTCACTATTCATCATTGATTTGTTTACATTGTAGTCTTTTGTATGTAATCGATAACCATTTACGATGTACCCATTATAACATTGCACAACTTAGGTCGGACTATTTTGTAAATCACATATTCTTTGATCTTTAACATCACCATGGCGGACCTACAAACATAAACAATGATTGTGATCATGACCAATTAAGTAAGTTATTGTTGTTTCACAGAGACAATTTATGTCATCGTCCTTACCAACTCTTTCAACCATGCCACAAACTTAGTTTTACGTTCTTTTTGTACTTTTGCATCAGTGAGACGTAAAAGTTCTCTTCGCAACTCTAGATCAAATCGTCTGCACTTATCAAATACTTATATTACTGAACCATGTATGCACGTATAGAATATAAAAGGATATAGATTTGTGTTGCATCTACATATACTTACTCGATGTATGGGTCAATCACTGAGCAATTAAAAATGATATAGTTTTTTGTTGCGTCTTGTGCTCGATCTTCCAAGAGTCTTGACCGGCAACTACCAAAGGCATGCCCAAGTGGTTGAAATGTCGACAGTTTGTCAGCTACAGTAAATTGTTCTCTATCATCGTTATGAGGTGGTGTGATCATCGCAAAATTTTTCCTCTCGTAATGTTGTCTCTCTTCCTTCTCTTTTTCTTTCCAACCTCTATTTCCTCCTTTTTGAAGGGAGAAAATAAAAGACGAAAAGAAGGAGAGAAGAGAAAAGAAAAGAAAAAGAAGAGAAGAGGAACTCTTTTTGCAGGGTCTCACTTGACCTTAATTTTGAAAATATTTGAGAAAATGACTCGCCTCTGTTTTTGAAATATTTGCGGGAAAACTGGGAGACGAGATTCGCTCGTCGGTACGAGGTTCGACTGTTCTTGACGCCTTTACCAGGGGTAATCGAACCAAGGGTCGAATTTATGTCTTTTGCTTTGCTAAGAAATTATCTAAGAATTTATCCTAAAGATCTAAATGCACAAAAAATCATGCTTGTGCAAATGCAAAGATGTATGCTCTTTTTGAAAAATTTTGAAATTTTCCCAAGTGTCTCTGAAATGAATCTGATAATGGAGCGAAGAAATGATTTCTAACTTAGAAATTTAAGATTTAAAATTCTAAGTTTTTGGAAATAGTCAGAGTTTGGGAAGAATGAATCTGGATATTGAAAAAGAGATGATTTTTGAATTTTGAGATAAAAGGAGAAGCAAGGAAATTTCAAAGTCATAAATGGACTTTGAATTAGAATAGAAATGAAATGGAATTGAATTCTAACTTTGAAGTTTGAAATCAGAATGAAATGTGGGAAATCTAAAGGGAATTGAGAAATAGAATTGATTTGAAAGTTGGAATTCAAGATGGAATCTGAATCCAAAGTCTGGATTCTAAATAGAGTTGAAATTCAGAAGGAGAATGAATTCTGGATTTAGAATCCTAAATGGGAATTGGATTTGAATTTTGGGATGAAATGGAATTGGTTTTAAGAATTGAAATTGAGAATAGAAGTTGATTTGAAATCTAGAATTCAAGATGGAATCTGAATCCAAAGTTTGGATTCTAAAAAGAGTTGAGATTTAAAATCGAATTATGGATTTAGAATCCGAAGTGGGAATTGGATCTGAACTCTGGGATCCAAGATGAAATTGGATTTTGATTTTTAAATGGAATTGGATCTAAGATCTGAGATCCGAAGGAGAATTAGGTTCTTGATCCTAGAATGGAATTGGATCTGAAGTCTGAGATCCAAAGTAGAATTAGGTTCTGGATCCTAGAATGGATTTGGATCTGAAGTCTGAGATCCAAGACGAGATTGGATTCTGGATCCTAAAATAGAATTGGATCTGAAGTCTGAGATCCACAGTGAAATTGGATTCTAGATCCTAAAAATAGAATTGGATCTGAAGTCTGAGATCCATAGTGAAGTTGGATTCTGGATCCTAAAAATAGAATTGGATCTGAAGTCTGAGATCCAAAAGTAGAGATTACACTTGGAAATCTGGATCCAAGTTGGGATTAGGTTTTAACTTTGGATTCAGATTCTGAAAAGTCCAAATAGGACCTTTAAAGATGGATCTGGGTTTTGAAAACCCAGATTGAATTTTAAAACTTTAGGAAGATTTAGATTTTGAGATTCATAATCAATCTCAAACTGTGATTGAAGATAAGAAGATAAACTTGATTTTGATTTTGAGAATGAATCAGAAACTTCAAAGTTAAATTTGAACTTTGAAATTTTGAATTTTGAATTGAATTGGAATTTTGAACATAAAATGATTTTGAAATTCCAAAGTCAAATTGGACTTTGAAATTGAGATAGAATTGGAATTTGAAATAAAAGTTTGAAGAAAGATGTTCAAAATCACTTGGGTTTTTTAAAGGAAATTTTGAAAATATGATGCAATTCTATCCTAAATGATGAATGAATTTAAAGAATTTAAAATTGGATTTTGAAAAAGCTATTTCATTCTTTACATGAATTGAAATAAGATGGAAAATATAATACATCCTTGACTATGGTCATTGAATGTATTATATAATAATCTATATTTAAATTCAGGTGAAGAATAAAACATATTTTTGTGCTTTTATAGAGTTTAAAATGAAATTAACTCTCAATATACCCTGACTATGGCCATTGGTATATGTTTTGAGCCAATTTTAAGTTAAACTCTAATAAAAGAAATAAATATTTGAAAATATGATGATTTTTGAAAAGGATCCAGTGTGGATCCAGTGTCATTTTATAAAAGATAAAAATACTAAGTTTTGTTTACATCCCGACTATGGCTGTTGATGTAAATCATCAACTTAGGATTAATTACCTCTTACAAAATGGTGCACGTGCCATTCGTGTTGCCATTTGTGAGAATTTGAGAAATAAAGGCAAAAATGCATGAAAACAAGCAATTCATGATATTTATAATGCTCATTCATTCTAGTCTATGCTTTGAGAAGATAAAATCTTAATATCTAACTATTACAACTCTGAGATTGAAATTGAAAATATCAAACGCCTCTAATCTAAGAAAGAGATTTGATATTTTTACATATTTCCTGCAAAACAGGGTCAGCACCAAGCAAAAAAGCAAAATATAGAAGAATTGAAAACGTTGTATTAAAACAAAAGACATACCTGAAAGTGTTTATTCTAATGAAGAAATGAATATGCCAAACGTAATGCTTAAAAAAAATGCATATGGCATGCCCTATTGTTATCGTCGCGAAATTTTTCCCGTCTTTCCTTCCTTGCGGAAGAGAGAGGGAAAACGCTTTCGCGCTTCAAACTTGACCGGATTTTGAAAATGGTTTTGAAATACTCGCCTCCGTTTTGAAAATTGCGGGAAAATCCATGGGATGGGGCTCGACCTGTCGGTACGAGGTTCGACCGTTCCTGCCGCCTTTAACGGGGGTAATCAAACCAAGGACCAAAATTGTGCTTGACTTAGTTAAATCATCAAAATCGTGTTCTACCCTATATGCACAAAGAATTCAGGCATGTGCTATGAGATTTTGGAAAATGCACCTTGAGAAAACATGATGTATGCTTGGAAAATATTTGGAGTTGAAAAGAATTTCTCAGGAAAAAGATGAAAGTCAATTTCTTAGGAAAACTCATGTGAAAGAGGTTTTGAAATCACGAGAAAGTTCATAAAGATGTGGGAAAATCACGAATGGTTGAAAATCCTGGGAAAATGGAAGTGATTCTTGAGAAAAAGGTGAACATTTGAAAAGGGAAACACCTCTTAGGAAAACTTGAACTTTGAGAATTTTCTTAAGAAAATGATGGAAAGTTTATAGTAAAACTCTTTGGAGAAGGAAATTCAAAACTTGGGAAATCGAAATCCTGGGAATTTTACCTTTGAAATACTTGGAAATCGATTTTTGATCTTGGAGAAAGATTAGAAAACTCTTTTGAAGCTCTTAAGAGAATAACATTTTCCAAGGAAAACTGTAAAAAAACTTGACTTGGGAAAACCGATTTTGAAAGATCCTCAGAGTTTTCTTGAGAAATCGATTTCTTGAGAATGAAGTATTCTTAAGAAAATCACGGGAAAATCAATGATTTCATGATGCAAATGATATGAGTGAATGAATGCACTTTGAAAGATTTTCTAAGAAATTTGTTGGAAAATGTGTATTAAATCAAAATAAATCCTTCACATATCCTGACTGTGGCCATGAATATGTTCAGAATTTAATTGATTTAATGCACAATGCTTTGAAAATATTAGAAATATGATGTGCATTTTAAGATAGCCTAAGAGTGTAGGCTCAATGTGACTAGTAGAAAGATGATGGATCTGGGTCTCGTTCATATTCCGATTAGGGCCGTAAATATGAATTACACCGAGTTCATCAACTCCCTAAGAGTTGGTGCACGTGTCATTCGTGAACATTCATAGTGCTTTTGAAATAAAATGCATGAATCATATAAGCAGGATATTGCATAAATTCAAACTATATGATATGCATCCTAGTCTAAGCAGAAAATTAAAATCTTATTCCAAAATTTACATTATTACATCACTAAATAAATGAAATAAATAGAAATTGCAGACTTCGGCTCCTTCTTTTGAATGTCCCTGCCAAACTTGAAATGGGGTTACCTCAAATATGTGGGTTTTTCCAAGATTTTCCAATAATATTATGAAATTATTGGATTTAATTGGATATAAACCCTATTCTCATGCTTCCTTGATATTTGAAATGATGAAAATGCAAGAAATTCAGTAGAAAATAGTTTGAAATTCGGAATTGGGGTCAAAATAACCAAAATACCCCTAATATTAAAGTTATACCTTTAAAATCAGGGTTTTTGAAGGAAAACTTGGTAAAATTGAGATATTGAAATTCAAATTGAATCAAATGATGATGAAATGCATAATGAGAAATGATGACATGCTGCTAAACACATTAGGACTGTAAAATCAGAATTTGACATTTTGCAATTTATCCAAAATAACGAATTTCGCTTGTTTTTCGCTTAAAACCGGGTCCCGCGGGGCTTTTTTTGAGGATATGGCTAAAACAAACCTCAAATGAATTCCAAATTACACCAAATTCGGTATGAAGCATCTACCTACTCTGATAAACAGCCTAGAATGCTAAAAATCACGAAATGATATGATTTAAATGCTAAAATTTAAAGAAAACCCTAAAAATGGTGGATTTTTCCTATGGATCCGAACCAAATGCAATGTTTAATATGATAATGAAAGATTTACAATATAAAAACTTCTGATATTTTGCAGACTGCTAAAGAACCCGAAATGGAACATTTTTGATTTTTACAGCTTCGGGATTTGAGCCATGGTGAGTTCGGTAACATGGCTTTGGTTCTGACAGAGGTAAAAATCAACTTGATCTAACATGAAATGCTAAATAAATAGAAAACAGCCATGGAAATTTTTAATATTTAACAGAGATGCTCACGACACTTATATGGACAACTTTCATGTTCATGACTTCGTCATTTGATCAACAGAAACACAGATAAAAATATAACTTTTGCTGCCTAAATCAACAGCACAGACAAATGTGACAAAACAGAAGACTGACAAAAAAAATCCGAAACAGGTATTACAGCTGTTCTAAAAATCACAAGCTTCCAGACGAAAACAGAAGACACCTCAGACATAACTTTCACTTTTTACAGTTTTGAATTTGAAGCAACACACAAAGAGAACCCGTAGCCCTAAGTCGATCCAACATCTCAGAGGCCCAAATCAGGTTCTGACACGTGTCCCGAGCTCTCGGATTTTTGTCAGGTATAAAAAACAATCAGAAACATCTGAGAAAATCATGTTAAAAACTAGACATTCTCTCGAGTTCAGAACATCTTTCGGATTGAAAATCGGATCTTCCATGAGGGAGATCTCTATTTTACAAGTCGGAAAAAAGTTTTTAAAATGCATCCTGGGTAACAAAACCCGACTTTCTATTTTGAATGTTTACCACAGTAAACAAATTTAAATGCTTCCAAATTTTTGGCACATTTCTAGGGACACCTACGGGCGCATTTCGTGATTTTTTTGGATTTGTTAACAAAAATTACATGCATGAAATGACGTGTGGACTGACTGACAAAAACAGAGAACTACTGAAACTGAGCAGAATTGAAATAAATGCTAAATTAATCCTAATTAATTCATGAAATGTGCTAAATTAACGAAATAAAATGCAAATTAAATCTAGCTAAATGCATGAATGTTAAAAATCATCAGGGAAGCATAATTGAATATTTTTATATATGTCGTTTTATGAGAATAGCTCAATCCATCTCTCAGATGAGCTCTTTCTTCAAACGACTCCCGAATCGAATTATGAAATCAAATCAAGAGGAAAAGAGGTGCACCTTGCTTCGTTAGGCAGCGTTGAAGCTCTTGAAAGGGACGGCTATCACTGGCTTCGTTTGTCCTTCGCTTCGGGCTTCGGATGGTTCACCAAAATCGACCCACTGCACCTTCTTCACTGAGCAAAAGGGGGGGGGCATGAATTCCAAAGTGCAAAATCGGATTCTCAAGAAGGCTAGGTCGAATTTCCAAGTTCACAAGAGCTAAAAAAAATGGTCTCCTTTAGGCTGGGCGTGGAGCCTTGTTTTTATAGATTTTCTGAAAAAAAATTGAATTTCAAACAGGCTCAATCTGAGCCCTCCATGTGGCACCATCTCAGGGGGTGCTATTTTGATTTTTTTTTAGAAAATAAAATAGGAAATTTGTGGGTGAGACACCTCAGCAGAGGAATTTGGAATTTTTCAAAAAGCTTGCTTGATTTTCTCTGCAGGAAGCTCCCAGATGGCGCCACCTCAGAGGGTGCTCTCTTGGAGTTTGAAATTCAAAATCGCCTTTTGTAAGGAGTCCTCAGGTGGCGCCACCTCATGGTGGGCTACTTTTATTAAAAATAAATAAAAAATAAAATTTGAAGCCAAGTGGGACTCTGGATTGGCACCACCTCAAAAGGTGATTTGAGGTGTAAAGCTGAAAACAATAGGAGCATGCCATGTGGTGCCATCTCTGGAGGTGTTTGACATGTGTCAGAAGGACAGGAGTGGAGGAAGCTGACTGTGCCACCTCAGAGGATTTCAAATTCTACTTTTCTGCAGAAAAGGAGAGGCTGCCATGTGGCGCCACCTCAGAAGGAGATTTGAATTTCAAATGGAGGTTGGCCCTGGAGGAATGGAGGGTGGACATGTGGAGCCACCTCAGAATGGCTCCTACAATGCCATGTGGCAGTTGGGAAAGGCAAGGAACATGTGGCGCCATCTTAGGCCAAGTAGAAAAAGGTAGAACTCCAGGATTTTCGCCACCTAGCTCTTGTCTGAAAATTTTTGAATGGTTGCTTTTTCTGAAGAAAGCCAAGAGTGACACATGTCCTCTACTTTTTCTGAAGGAAGCTAGACATGACATGTGTCATCTACTTTTCTGAGAAATGGTAGGGGGAAGACATGTGTCATCCTGTTTTTCTAAAAGAAGCAGAGAATGACACGTGGCAGAGGGAAGAGAAGGAGGTCCAAGCCATGTGGCGCCATCTTAGACAAAATGAAAAAGGTAGAAGTTCAGGATTTTTGCCACCTCTGGAGAGATTTGAATATTTGAATTCTAGCTTTTTCTGAAGAGAGCAGGAAATGACACATGGCATCTACTTTTTCTGAGGAGATGAGAGATTGACATGTGTCCTCTGCAGGAGACACTCTTCAAATGGCGCCACCTCAGAGGAGACAAGCCTACTTTTCTGGAGGAAGCTAGGAGTGACATGTGTCTCCTACTTTTCTGAGAAAAGTTGGAAGAGACATGTGTCAGACTACTTTTTCTGAAGGAGGGAGAGGTTGACACGTGTCCTCTGCAGGAGACACTCTTCAAATGGCGCCACCTCAGAGGAGACAAGCCTACTTTTCTGGAGGAAGCTAGGAGTGACATGTGTCTCCTACTTTTCTGAGAAAAGTTGGAAGAGACATGTGTCAGTCTACTTTTTCTGAAGGAGGGAGAGGTTGACATGTGTCCTCTGCAGGAGACAAGTTTTGCTTTTTCTGGACAAGACAACACATGACACTTGGCATCCCCTGGTGATCTGTGGAATGACATATGGCACAGGGTAAAGACGGTGGACACTGAAATGTGGCGGCTTCTCAAGTTAGCCCCACACTGACACTTGGCAAATAAATGGGAGGAGAGAGAAAAGACAAGTGGCACCAATCCAAGGGACAAGGCTCCTATATTTTTGGGTTTTTTTCAAAATTCAAAATTTTCAAAAGAAAGCTTATGTGACACCACCTCAGTGTGGGTCCCACATTACTTCTTTATTGAAATAAGGACAAGACAACAACCTCTTTTTGGAATTTTCATAAAATCTGGACTAATTGGTAAAATATAAATTTTTGAAAAGAGTTGGCCCCTGTAGGGCGATTTTGTAAAAGACTGATAGTTGAAATAGCTGACAAAAGGCAAAATCTGAGTTGAAATTTATTGAAAATTATCCAGATTGTTTTCCTGAGGAAATATTTTGAAATTCAGAGCCCTAGGGGTAAAATGGGAAGAATTGATAACTTTGAAGACCCAGGGTTTTGAAATCAATTTTGAAAAGAGTTAAAATTCTAATCTGGATTGAAAATTTTGAAATCAAGAGTTTTGGACCTCGAAATGACATGCTGTGCAGTACAGTGATATGAGATGCTCATGCCTTATGAAATGCAATCATGAACCAAGACTTGGAGCTGTCTGTCTCCTGTCAGGAATAAATTTTTGAACATCTAAATTAAAAATAGAGAAATTTTGAGAGTTCCAGATGAAATTTGGACTTTTGCAAGGTCTGGGCTCAGAAAATAACCATTTTGCCCTCCAGCAATTTCAGAGGCTGGATGATGATGTTTGGTGAAAATGTCGGGGAGGTGAGTGAAAACTTGGGGTGTTTACACCTATGCTTAATGAGGAAATTCATATGAAGTGATAAAATGGAAATAGGAAATGTATATGGGATGCTGGACTGGAAATATCTGCATGTATACAATATAGGAAGATGAGGGTGTGGTGCATTATGAGAGGTGAATGTAATATATGGCAGCACAAGTGAAGATATTGTGGAAATAGCAAAAGGCAATTGTGAGGGTGAGTGATGTGCATAGTGGTGAGAGGGCTACGATTAGCAGGTTGCAGGGTGCTAATGTCTAGTATGATGAAGGATGTTGTATACAAGGCATGTTCAAGTGTATAGGTGCAACCAAATGTGGAAGTGTTGTGGTGCAGCAAAACACATGAATTTGTTGGATATGCTGTAAAGGGGTTGTGTACAGGAGGAGTGCAGGAGGTGAATGTCAACAGGGTGTTGAGTGAAGGGATGAAGTGGCTGTGTGGGAGGTATGTTGTTGCAACATAAAGGTAGCAAAGGGGACTGATAAGCATAATAGTGGGTATTGGATGATGGGCTGCTTCAGCAGAAGATAATCTCCTGCAAGATGGTGACAATGGCTAATAATGGTGGTGAAGATAGTGGAATGGGTGGTTGTAAAAGATATGAAGGCAATAGGATGGTGGAGTGTAGTCAACAGATGATGAGTGTAAAAGCGTGTTTGTAGGGAGTGTATGCACATGATACTGGGATATGAATAATGGGGGTGCAATAATACTAAAAGAAATTGTGTACTGTATACAGGTGGTATACAATGGAGATTGAAGAAGTGAATAGTGCAATTATCATGTGGTATACACTGTGAGGAAGTGTTATGAAACCGATATGACTGATGTAACTGATGCAGCGGCTGGAGACGCAAACATGGGTAGTTGCGTGTGGAGTCTGGCAGCAGGTGGAAAGTAGGGCTGGAAGTAACAGGAAAGTGGAAATGCCAAGTGTGGCTGGAAGGGGTGATAACGTATCTAGGTGGACAATGTTGTGTTGCTGTGAAATGAAGGTTGTTGTTGATGAACAGTATAAATTGCAGGAAGCACAGGTATATACAGGGAAAAAGGAAAAAAAAAAGTGTTGAAGGTGAAATAGTAAAGGAATGAAATACTGTGAAACTTAAGTGAAGTGAAATGATAAAATAAAGTATCAAGAAGATGAAATAGTGAGAAAGAAATGAAATGAAATGTTGCGAGGATGCAGAGGAATAGACTAGAACATACTGTACAAGAACAACTAAACGTGATATGTTATAAAAGAAAAGTCACAAGGCTAGATATAATAAAAGAGGAAGTAAATGATCTATCGTGCAAGCATCAAATGATGTCATATGTTTACTTAAGTCCATAGACATGCTCCTTATCTCAGGTGGCAATGACTCTGAAACATTGTTTGAAAGAAGATCAAATACCCCTGAATTTGAAGAGGTAATGCCATCAACATAACCCTGAAAGTGATCTCAGAGATGGTCAATCCCTCATGTTCTTTCGGTCCTCAATGGTGGCCTTTCAATTTACGGTCAGCATAGGACCTCCACCCAGTGGAGCTTTATGTGAAATTCTTTGTCTGTTTCTCCCAGAAACTTTTAACAGGGGCCCTTGACAGTACATCAATGAAAATTAACAGGTTGTCTTGGGTTGGGGAAAGATAACACGCCCCTAGCAATCCAGTCATCAACAATAATTTCATGGTGATGTGACACAAAAAGGAAAGAAGCCCCATGGATCCGGATTTGCTAAAATACTTTCTGCTCTTTTTTTTAACACATTTATCAACATAAATTGTATTGTTCTACACAAATGACGTTGAGACTAAACAGGTAGATGATAAAGCAACCCAGAAATTAGTGCTGAAGAGATAAAAAAAATGAGGAAACCTCAAAGAGAACATCTAGTGAACCATGACAGAGTAACCACTTTAGTCCAAGGAGTGTTCACGACAGTCCAAATGACCATTATAAATGTCTGGAACGAGTTCTCGGTTGTGCATTTCCACTTTAAAGAATCTGAATCTCCATACCCAAATACACCAGTCAGACAATCAGGCGATCATTTAACTTAGTGGGAAACAAGTTCAATCGATCTTCAGTTTATGGTGAACATTTTCCTCAGCTTCATTACATATTGATGCATGCAAACGAGTTTCAATGTATGATTCTTCAAACCAGATTGATAAGAAGACTTATTCAAATCGGTGGTAATCATGGACAGTTGATCTCTTTCACAGTATCACCCAAACTATTTCATAATCAATTCAAAACGAGTATAAATCAAAACTAACCCTAACTGCTATATACTAAAACTGGAAGGGATACAACATAGATGGATATACCCATTTTCATGATTTTCTCACTTCTTTGATGTATCAACGAGAACAGAGTACAAATGTTAATCGGGGAAATAGGTCCCAGCCCTATTGGATGCAGATAACCGAGACAGGACTTTAATTGGTGTAGATGCCTACGGCGGTAATGGTGAAATGACAATCAAAATGCAGAATAGATTGTATTGAGAAAGTTTGAAAACATGAAAAGTTAGCAGGCGATTGACAATGAAGTTGAATGAAAAATTGGAATTAGATCGTGCATAAACAGCAATAGATTAGGCTAAAGTCATGCCAGAAACCGAAACGAATCCTGAAATAAATTATGAAAAGGGGAGAAACAAATGTTGGAATAAGCATATTTCGTTGATATTGCACATGGATAGATCGATGTTGCTATAAGCAAATCGATGCTACCGAGAGTGCTTCAGTGGGGCATCAAACGGGAAAAATCAAAGAAAAACAGAAATCACAGAGAGAAGAGAGAGTACTCACCGTGAGTTTTGATGATATGAGAGAGAAAGAAGTGGTGACTACTGTATGTCGCTGCAAGGTGAGATTGGCTCCTGCGATTTTGCTGAAGTTTTTTTTTTGGGGGGGATGAGAATGGATTCTTCACAAGCCCAGTCAACTATCGGTGATGGGAAATTGGATGGGGATCATGAGCAAAAAATGGATGCTTCGCAAAAGAAGTCCTGCCTCATCCTAGATGGAGGCCTTCCCTTTAAAGAAACCGTGGAGGTTTCGAGAATGGGAGGGCAGTTGAAGATGGGAGGTGGAGAAGAGAAGGGGTGGTTTTAAAATCAACGATGGAGGGAGGCCTTCCTGTGATGGAGGTTTCCAGAAGATAATACGCGGGAGGATTCCGTTGTAAAGTTTTCTTCTTTTCAAGAAGGAGGTCCTCTTTTTAAGAATTTTTTGTAAAAATGTTTTAAAAATGAGGCTTTCAGGAAAATTAACTTCAAAAGGCTCAAAACCATTTGTTTTTCTCGTAGTTTTCCAATTTTTTTTTGTTTTTGTGTTAATTTTTTCTTTTTTTTTTGCATTTTAGACTGAAATCCTAACATTTTACGAGAAAACAAAGATTAATAACCATTTTTTTTGTATTTTTGCAAGATATTTACAAAAGAGAGTTTTTCTGAGAATTCGAGGCTATTTTGGGAAAATTTCTTCAGAAAATGAGTTTACATCTGGATTTTTAGAAAATATTCAAGGTTTTAAAACCTCGAATTGAGAAATACAAGGCTGCGGATCCAACAGGATATCAGATGGACAGTCTGAGCTTTTCAAAATTTATTTTTGATATTTTAAAATTTTAATTTGAAACTTTGGACAACGAGACTCAGATTTAGGTTTAAAACACTGGGTTCGGATTCGGAATTGAATTTTGAGTAAATCAATATGGAATTTATTCCGAAAATCTGAAGAATGGCTGAAATTTAGCTTTAAAATCGCTTTGATTTTCTCAGAAGATAGAGTCAGGGGCAAAAGGGTCATTTTGCAAATCTTTGAAAAATTTGGGGTGTTCACAGGTGGGCATGCGTAACGTATTGGAATGTGAGGTTCAAAGTACATAGATAAGAAATTTGAAATCTCTTCTAAAGTGTACGCCTCACAAATAGAGCCCTCTACTCTTGCTTTATTTTGAACCTTTTTTTTGAGGTCAAACATGCATCTGTCAAAAATATACATCTCAAATTACAATAAATTTCTCAATAACATTGAAGAGAAAACTATAAGAAAACATATACCTTTCAAATTGGTACATCCACTGATATTGCACAGGACCACCAACCCTTAGTTTATATTGCAAATGTATGATCAAATACTTCATAACATCAAAAAATGTTGGCAAAAATATCTTTTCTAGCTGACAAATAGTAGTGACGATAGAATCCTTGAGATTCTTTACCTCAGACACTATGAATTTCGATGTGCACAATGTTCTAAAAAAACTACTGAACTCAGATAATACCCCCCATATAGGTTTGTTTAACATATCATGGAATCCTAGGGGTATCAATCATTGCATAAAGACATGACAATCATGGCTCTTCAACTCATATAATTTTTCATCGTCTATCTTCACAGCCCGAGCAATGTTAGAGATGTATCCATCTGAAAATCTCAATTGTCTCAACCATTGACATATCTGCTTTATTTGATCTGGTCCAAGCATGTACCTTGCATTTGGTTTCAATACTTTGCCATTGTACTCTTTGAGTTCCAATTCTAATATTTTACATATTACTTTTAAATCCATACGGGCATTCGGATTATCCTTCATTTTTCCTTTCACATTTATTATTGTATTAAACACATTGTCAAACACATTTTTCTTCACATGCATCACATCCAAATTATGTCATATCAATAATGTCGGCCAATATGGTAGTTCCCAAAATATAGATTTCTTTATCCAATTGTGATCCTTCCCAAATCCAAGGAAGGGCGTCGGGCTACGGGCATCTGTCAGTCCATATGGAAAGTATTACAATCTTCTTAAAATCTTTATGTCAGACAATCTCGTGGGTGAACCTTCCATTTCAGTTGTGCCTGCTTGAAACACATTTCTTTATCGTTAGAACGGATGGTCGTTGGGTAGAAATCGACGATGACACTCAAACCAACATAATTTTTTTTCATGCATCAATCTAAATGATTTTGTATCCTCCATGCAGTACAGACATGCCAACCTCCCATGTGTGCTCTAACCAGATAACATACCATATGCAGGGAAGTCACTGATTATCCATAGAACAACAACCTTCATATTAAAATTTTGTTTTTTGTGGGAATCGTATGTGAGAACACTGTCATCCCACAGTACTTTCAGTTCATCAATCAATGGACTGAAATATGCATCAAGATTTTGGCCCAGAGAGGTCAGACCATAGATCAATAGAGATAAAAAAAGATTTTGACGCTTCATACACAAGCTTGAAGGAAGGTTGTATGGAATTACAAATATTGGCCAACACGAGTATGGAGTTGATCTACCCCAAATGGATTAAATCCATATGTACATAGACCGAGCCTAGTATTTCTCACTTCCATTGCAAAGTTCTGATGAGTATGATCAAAGTGCTTCTAAGCTTCCGCGTCAACCGGATGCATGATCTTGTCTTCATCATGTTGAACTTTATTTGTATGTCATCTCATGTGTTCAGTTGTCCTCGAAGACATATACAATCGTTGCAATCTAGGGGTGAGAGGGAAGTAGCAAAGCAACTTGTATGACACTTCTTTTGACCTTGTGCTACCATTGTCTCTTGTCTTTGACTTGAATCGAGGATGCCCACATGACGGGCATGATCTGCTATTTTTCTGATCTTTCAAATACAACATGTAGTGATTTGGATAAGCACCTATCTTTTGATACCTCATACCTAAAACGTTGACCATAACTTTCGCACGATAGAAATTTTATAACAATTTCTTATCTTTGGGCAACATACTCTTCACAATAGAGCACAAATGATCAAAACATGATTGACTCAAATTAAACTCAGACTTCAAATTCAGTAGTTGAAGAACTGCAGACAAGATAGTGTGACTCTCGCAACCATTCCAAAGTGGTTTATCAGCATCTCTAAGTAAATTATAAAATCTGCTAGTTGCACGTTTGGTGCTTCTTCCTCTACCCCAGTTGTTACATCACTAGGACCCATAGCAGAACCCAATTCTGGTCCTACGACATCAAATATCAAATCCATATAAGGATTATCGTGCACCACATCCACTCGTGCGTCAAAGTTGTTCCTAAATTCTTCACCATGAAACGTCCAATTCTGATAATCACTCATAAAACCCTTCCTATATAGGTGATGTCTAATGCTAGGAGGTTCTACAAATCGATTCTTCTTACAAATCTTGCAGAGACACCTAATCTGACCTGTGGGATCCACTGTACTGACACTTGTCGTTGCAAATTTAATAAAACTTTTAACACCATCCATATATTCAAGTGATACCTTATTGTCAACTATCCTACAGTACATTCATTCACTGTTTACAGTCATTTTGTCGTATGATGTTACCAATAGTATCCTAACCAGTTAAAAGAGAATCATCAAAATGCTATGATGAAGAAAATATCAAATTTATCATGCATTCGTGATAGATATAATGATTTGATATGTATCACACACACACACATATATATATATATATATACATATATAATGTCATACAATCACAAGAACTATGATGCATGCATTGATAACTTAATATTTTCATGTGCAAACTATTCATATCATGATACATTCATTTGAAACATGTTTTCATGATACAATTTTACATGGAAGTCATAATCAAAATGAAAGTAACTTCATGCAAGCATGAATTCAATCAAGTCAAATATTGCAATACATTCATATCAAAATAATGTCAAACATGTACTTGCAGCAAACACACTTCAATATCCCGCTAACTACTACCATGACTAGCATGGAATCCAAACTCCAAAAATAAGAACACTTCTATTCTCATACATTAAAATCATGCTCTACATGATCTCCGAACTCTATCAAAGCAGTCTTAGATATCCACAACTAGGTGAGTGTGTGAACAAAAAAATGTTGCATCCAAGAAATTAAATAACCTATGATGCACATGCATCACTTACTCACCACGGGTATTTACTCGATTTACATTGCTTTTGTCACTTACTTATCACGGGTGGCAAGGCACAAGCGAGATCCATTAAGAAATTTGAAAGAGACACTATGTTAAAATAAAGTTTATTACCTGATAACAAGGAGGGTGACGCTCCTTGTCGGAAACGAGCCCGGATAGGGAGACAACCCTCTGGTGAAAGCAAGACAGACAGGGGCGTTGCCCCTACCAGCAGTAAGGTCAAGGCAGAGAGGTCTCGCCTCCTCCCATATCAATCATGAGGCAGAGGGATCTCGCTCCCTGCAGAGGCTAAATTTCCCAACAGGGGGATCCGCCCCCTACTGGGCAAAATGGCAGGAGGATTTTCCCCCTGCTAGGCAAAACAGACAAGGGGTAGGGGGGCTCCCCTCTCCCCCCCCCCCCCCCCCACTGAAATTATCAAGGAGAGGGAGGCGAACCACCCCCTGCGAGGGAAAACAAAAGGGAAGAGGGTTTCTCCCCCTGCCAATCATTCTCTGACAGCGGACAAAGGGGGGGAAGGGGGGGGGGGGGGTTGGCAAAGTCAAGAGGACAGGGAGCTCCCTGTCAGCAAAGTCAAGACAACAGAGGGGCCCTTGTCGGCATTCAAAAAGACAAGGGCGAAGCCCCTTGTCATGCTGGAGAAAAAGAGGCGATCGAGGCCTCTGCCAGCCCCCTACCGACTACACAGGGGTGGGGAGGGGCCGACAGAGGCTGTCAGGCCTCTGCTGACCCTCCGACAACCATAGGAGGAAGGGGGCGGCTACACCATACGGGAAAGGAGAATGTTTACCTACGTTCAGGTCTTACTGGAAAATCCAGAGGGGGAGCAACGAGAGAGAGAGAATGGGAAGGGGCAAGAGAGGTCGACGGGTGTCGGGCGGGCAAACAAAGGTCGACAGCACCGGTCAGGTGGGCGATGGGAGGTCAGCGGTCGGGCGGGCGACGACAGGACGACGGGCAGGTGACGGGAAGCAGATGGGCGGGCAGGCCAACGGAAGTCACCAGACACCGGTCGAGCAGGTGATGGGAGGTTGTCGGGCGGGCGATGGGAGGTCATCTGGCGGCGCGCGGGCGAAGGGAGGCAGATAAGCAGAGGTCGGGCGATTAACAAAATAAAAAGGGAAAAGGGGCTCACATTAGGGATTTATGGGAAATTTAGCGACGGATTAGCAACAACAAAATTTCATTGCAAATGTCATCGCAAATGTGCGACGGAGTAGCGATAGAAAATTTTTTATGTTGAGCCATCGCGAAGTTGCGATAAAATTTGAGATGAAATTTTGTTGTCGCTAATTCACGACGAATTCTCAATAGAATTTTTTTCAATCTCTAAGACCACAAATAAATCGAATGTTAGCGACAGATAGTTTTCTCTAGCTAATCTGTCATAAATTGGCGACGAAAAAAATCTGTCACCAATTTTTGTCGCTAATTACATTTTTTCTTGTAGTGAGATATTGGGACGACAATCTGGTTGTTTGGGTGACAACTAGGCTTGGATCTAATTTAGATCCAAACAACAAGGATGGTGACTTGGGTTGGACTAGATTTGGATCCAATTAGTAAGGGAGTCTAGTAAGTTTGGGTGGCAACCTGGCTTGGATTTGATCCAGATCAAACTATCAAAGATGGCAACTGAACTAGATCTTATTCAAATCTATTCAATTCTGGTAGCAACCTGGATCCATATCCAAATTTAAGATGACAACTAGGGTCCAGATCCATATACTTGAGATAGAAAGTAGGCCTGGGCAACAATTCAAGGGCAGAAATTGACTTTAAATGAGTGGATATGGATTCAAAATTGGATCCAAATATGCTAGAAATCTTGTTTTGGCCATAACTTTTGATCATGATGTTCATTTGAGGTAAATTTTTTTAGTTAGAAAGATTATGATGTCCTCTTTAATTCTTTGATGAAAGCTTGAAAACATCATTTTCTAGGCAAAAAATGCATTTAAAGTTGATTTAATGGTTTTAGAAAAGCAACAATGATGTTTTGAGAAAATTGGCATTTGGATAAAATCCATAAGAATGATTAGTCAAAATTGGGGTGTCTACAGTTCTCAATGAAATTCTTAGTGGGTGAAGCACACACACACAAATGAGAGCAACAAACAATTGGTGCACTGAGGTAACCGTGCAACAACAACAGTTGTGCCAAGTACACACGAGTGTGATGTGGTGTGTATGCAACAACAACAATGGTGAAGGGTCGTGTAAATGTGTGTGCATTGTTGAGTGCATGCATGTAGTGTGTGCGTGGCATGTGTGGGGGTGTCGTGATGAGTGCACACAAGCACATGCAACACAGGATAGCAAGCAAATAGGCATGCAAAAGTGCACAAGTGGGCATAATGCACATGGCATTGTCCATTTGGACACAAGCGTCATTGAGCTGGTATTCACTCCGGAGAGTACGTCAGTGTAGCCCACAACAAGCAACACAAGGTAGGGTGTGAGCAGCGCAACACAGGCATGCAAACAAAATAGAGCAGGAACAACAAGGGCTCTAGCACATGGCAAGATGCCAACATTCTACTAGCCAAACTACAAATAAACCTTCACGCATAAGGGGGGTTCAGATTGATGAGTCTGCAATGAGTGAGATCGATAGAAAATGACGACTAAGATGGCTTGAAACATAGAACTGGGAGTCACCAACAAAAAGTTAATGCGAGTGCTAAGATGCTCAACTTGAAAATCCTCTCTGCACAAGGCCTTGGGATGATTCTAAAGGATGTCAAAGACTCGCTGAAGTTGATAACATTAGTCAGATCACTGATGATCAACTGTAATTGGTATAGAGATGCAATCTATATTCAAATCGACCTAAATGACCAAGAATGAATAGAGAATGCATAAAAGGCACTTGATTTCATATTCTCATGGGTGAATTATGTTGTTTTGTGGCTTGAGGTCCACACAGGACACACATGCCACATCATGTGAAGAGTCCTCATAGGACTATTTTATTTTTTTGTTGATTTTCCTTGTACATTAAGGACAATACATGAGAGAGAGGGAGCCCCTCACGTTTTATATGATGGCGGTCTTGTGAGGGTTGTTTTTGGGTGAGAAAAAAAATAAGAGACAAGAGAGAAAAAAACCATTGGGTGCAAAGGTTGTTCCTCCATTAAAGACCAACATAGAGGTGCTTCCTTGGATGCACATATTGGTGATTGAAAGAGAGATTTTTGGCTGCACACATTGTTCTTTTTGATAGATCAGACGATAAGTGTTATTGTTTCTCTTTTATAGTTTTGCATATTTATCTTTTATAGTGATTGTTTTTTCATTAGAAAGATCACCTCAAACTCTCCCTGTGGATGTAGGTACATCGCTGAACTACATAAATATTTTTGTCTTGTGGTTGATTGTTTCTTTGGTTATCTTTAGGTAATTTGTTTTCCCTCTTTGAGGCCTTATCGAATCTGAACCCCTTTTTGATTTTGTGTTTAGGCCTTAAAACTACAACAAATTGGTATCAGAGCCGTGGTTTTTTTTAGAAGGATTCGATATGGCCCTAAAAATATCGAGTGTGTAGTTTGAGGTAGACAAATTTGATGGCAAATGTGACTTTGGCCTATGACAAAGAAGGGTGAATGATATTTTGATTCAATAGGGATTATACAAAGTCCTATCAGATAAATTGATGAAACCAGTGGTGGCAACTGATGGGCAACAAACCACCACTTTAACACTCACAATAAGTGATAAAGATTGGGAGGAGTTTAATTTTAGTGTTGCAAGCACAATCAGACTATGTCTTAACAATGATATCGGTTAAGGAGTTATGAGAAAAATTAAAGAGTTTGCATATGAACAAGTCTTTACCTAATAAGTTGTATTGGAAACAACAACTTTATTAGTTTCAGATAAAGGAAGGCACTAGTGCTCTGGATCACTTGAATGCCTTTAATAAGATTTTAAGTAATCTTATGAGTATGAATGTAAGGTTTGATGAAGATGACAAGTCCCTAATTCTTTTGAAGTCTTTATCTCCTAAATCTGTGAGCTTGAAAACCATACTTTTGTATGAAAAACAAAGTATCAATTTTGATGATGTTACTGTTGCATTGCTTTTAATCAAGATGCTTGATAAGGATTTTTTGAATGATCGAAAAAGTGAAGGCTTGATTGCAAAGACAATGAATAAAAGTAGGAATCGACTTAAGAAGCGTGCATAGTCACCATATCATAGTAGGTCCAAATCGAGGGAAAAATCTAAATTGAGATGCCATTATTGCAAAAAGTTGAGACACTTTATGAAAGAGTATCACAAGCTCCGAGAGAAGTCCAAGAAAGTAAAGGCAAAAGATTATGATAAAGCAAGAGTTGCGTCAGATGATGAAGATTTGGAAAATAGTCTCTATATTTCTTTAGGTATAAATTATTTTCTTGATTCATAGATTTTAGACTCTGAATTTTCTTTTCATATGTGCCCCAATAAATGTGTATTTGATTCATACACTCCATATAATTGTGGTACCATTCTCATAGGCAACGATGTTGTATGTAGGACTGTAAAAAATGGTAGTGTAAAGATAAAGATATTTGATGGAGCTATTCATATTCTTTTTTTATATGAGGCATCTGCCAGAGTTAGGAAAGAATCTCATATATTTGGGTGCATTAGATTCCAAAGGTTGCATATTTAATGCAACCAATGGGTTTTGAAAGTTACAAGAGGTGCTCTTGTATTGATAAAGGGAAAAAAGTCAGGTAATCTATACCAACTTCTTGTCAAAACCATAGTTGGGGATGTTGCTATGTCATCTTCCATAAAAAAAAGACAACATTAATCTTTGACATATGAGACTCGATCACATGATTGATAAAGGCATGCTTGAATTGCATAAAAAGAATTTGTTGCATAATATAAAATCATGTAAGTTAGATTTTTTCAAATATTATGTTATTGGCAAGCAATGCAGGGTCAAGTTTCAGACATGTGTGTATAAGAGCATGTATCATCTTAAGTACATACATTCAGATGTATGGAGACCAACCCTAGTAAAGTCCAAATATGGTGCAGAGTACTTTGTGTTATTCATAGATGACTACTCTTATAAGGTCTGGGTGTACTTCTTAAAGCATAAATCAAAGGTATTTTTGAAGTTTAAAAAATGTAAGGCTAAGGTAGAAAAGCATATTAGAAAATACACAAGTACCTGAGGATAGATAATGAGGGTGAGTTTACTTCTGGTGTGTTCAAGAGATTCTCTAGGAAAAAAGGGAACACACATCACTTTACTACACCTAGGACTCCTTAACAGAATGGAGTGGTAGAAAGGATGAACATGACACTGCTAGAGAGGTAATAGATTGTGTGCAAATCTTGGCAAAAAGCTTTGAGCTGATGTACTTAATACAATAACATACTTTATTAATAGATCACCTACTACACTACATGAAAAATTGAAAACTCCATAAGAGGTATAGAGAGGCAAGCCTGCAAATTACGTGAATTTGAAGATTTTTTTGATGTCCTACATATGTTCATATGCAGAATGGACAACAAACCAAGTTAGATCCTAAGTTTCATCAGTGTACTTTTATGAATATGAGAAAGGTGTTTAGGGCTACAAACTTTAGGATCCTATTGCCAAAAGGATCATTCTTAATCATGATGCGGTCTTCAATGAAAACTCCATGTTGATGTCAAATAGAAATGAAGTAAAAAATAAGAAAAAATGTGATAAAGCTTCGGTGTAGGTGGAGCCAAAGGGACAAAACAAAGAGAATAAAGATATATCTAGAGCAGAGCCTTTCCAAGCATATTCACAGAATGATGTTTCACATCAAGAGCTGCCTCCATATTCGATTGCAAAGGATAGGCCGAGAAAAAAAAATTTATTCACCTATTCGCTATAAAGAAGATGATGTAGTTGCTTATGCACTTTCAGTTGGATCTGAGGATCTATACACTTATCAAGAGACCAATGAAACTGAAGACATTGTAAAGCAGTTGGATGCTACGAAGAATGAGATGCATTCTTTACATAAGAATCATACATGGGACCTGATAAAACTTCTATAGAATAAATGAGTCATTGGGTTCAAATGAGTATTCTAAAATAAAGAAGCACCTTATAAAAGAGAACATCCTAAATATAAATCCAGGTTGGTTGCAAAAGAATTTTTCTAGAATGAATGTATTGATTATAATAAGGTATTCTTTTTAGTTGTAAAACATATCTCTATTCATTTATTGTTAGCTTTGGTGGTTATATTTGATTTAAAATTATAACAAATAGATGTCAAAACTACTTTTCTCCATGGTAATTTAAAAGATGACATTTACATGAACCAACCAGAAGGATTTGAGAAGGACCATGAGAACCATGCTTGCAAGTTAAAGAAGTCACTTTATGGGCTTAAGCAGTCTCCTAGACAATGATATAAAAGGTTTAATACTTGCATAAATAAACATTGTTATGTTCGTAATAAGTATAATTCTTGTATTTATTATCATAAGTTAGTTGATGATTCTTTTATAGTGTTGGCTTTATATATTGATGATATATTGATTGCAACAAAGAATATTTTTGATATTGATGCTTTAAAGAATATGTTAAGTTTTGAATTTGAAATGAATGATCTAGGTGTTGCAAAAAGGATCCTTAGTATGGAGATCATAAGAGATAGAAGGTAGTTATGGCTTCTGCAAGGTAGATATGTTGAAAAGGTATTAGAGATGTTTAATATGAATGATGCCAAACCTCATAGCACACTTCTTGGGCAGCAGTTGAAGTTAAGTAAGGACCAATGTCCTATGGATGATGAAAAAAGAGAATACATGAAGAAGATTCTCTATGCTAGTGGAGTTGGGTGCTTGATGTATGTTATTGTATACACCCGTCTAGATATTGCACATGTGATAAGTGTTGTTGGTAGGTATATGGTTTATCCAGGTAAGGCCTATTGACATACAATTAAATAGATTATGTATTCTTTGAAAGGTACTACAAACATTGAGTTACTGTTTTAGAATAATAAAGGTGGAGGTGCATTTGTTAGATATATGAACCCTGACTATGCATGTGACCTTGATAGAAGACGTTCATTGGCAGGCTATCTGTTCACATTCAGTGGTTGACCTATTAATTGGAGATGCATTCTGCAAGACACCGTTGCTTTATCTATAACTGAAGCAAAGTATATAACAACAATTGAGGCAACAAAATAAGCTATTTGGTTGAAGAGTTTGGTTAGTGAACTTGGCATCTCATAATAGAAGGTATCTGTGCATTGTGATAACAAGAGTGCGATCGACTTAGCTCATAATCTAGTGTATCATCTAAGGTCGAAGCTTATTAAGATCAGGTACTATAAAATTTGTGGGTTCATTGAAGATGAGAATATTTAGTTAGAGAAGATTCCTACCAAAGAGAACCCTATATATATATGTTGACGAAGCAAGTTATTGTTGAAAAGTTTAGGCATTGTTTGAACTTGATAAACGTCTTGGGTTAGACATTGTTGGCCCTAGGAAGAGGGAGCAGAGTTATGAAAGAGATGATCGATGAGTGTGGACATTCAAGCAAAGGTGGAGATTGTCGTTTTATGACTTGAAGTCCACATGAGACCCACATGCCACATTATGTGAAGAGTCCTCAAAGGACTCTATTTTGTTTTATTTTTGTTGACTTTCTTTGTATATTAAGGACAATATATAAGAGAGAGGGAGCTCCTCACATTTTATGTGATGGTGGTCTTGTGAGGGTTGTTTTTGGGTGAGAAAAAAAAAACAAGAGACAAGAGAGGGGGAAACCATTAGGTGCAAAGGTTGTTCCTCTATTGAAGACCAACATAGAGGTGCTTCCTTGATTGCACATATTGGTGATTGAAAGAGGGAGTTTCAGTTGCACAAATCATTATTTTTTTGCGGATCGAACGATAAGTGTTATTGTTTCTCTTTTATGGTTTTGCATATTTCTCTTGTACGTTGATTGTTTTCTCATTATTAAGATCATCTTAAACTCTCTTCATGGACTTAGGCACATTATCAAACCACGTAAATCTTTTTGTTTGTTGTTTATCTTTGGGTAATTTGTGTTCCCTCTTTGAGGCTCTATCGAATCTGAACCTCTTTTCAATTTTGTGTTTGGGCTGTAAAACCATAACAAATTATCAAGAATGAAACTCAAATAAAAGAGATCAGAGATAGATCTGATCGTGAACTCATGGACCTAACTCAGGAGACCAGCGAAATGGTCACAAATGGATTAGAGAGGATGATCAAGTAGTAGATCGCCTAATCATCAAGTAGAGTAGTTCAATCAACTGACTGATGGTGATGATGGAGTGACCTAATTGTGTGTTGAGAGATCTACAATGAATTCTTGATCTAACATGGCTGCTTGGATGCGCGAGGCTTCGATGAAACTCGAGAAGTGCAATCTTCACTAGAATTATAGAGAATTGTCATAATTTTATAGGAACAGTATCAAAGAGCTATGCCAACACCTTGGATGCTCCCATTGACTAGCCAGTAGCTTGAGTGTGCTCTAGGATGATTAATCGACCTAGTGAATTGCAAAGTAACCACGTCTACAAGTCCTCAAATTTCATGATTGAAATTTGTTTACATTAGAAGTCAATGAAAAAGTCCAGTCCAAAGTCATCACCACTCCCCATGTAAGAAGTAGTAACCAACTGAAAGATGTGTTCACCAAGGCCCTAAGTAAGGAAAGGTTTCGGGATATCATCACCAAGTTGGAGCTGATAGACTTTTAGTACACAAACTTGATGGGGTGTGATGGATTTCCCATTGAGGTGAGATCTCCCCGTTGGCATCCTTATCAACTTCGTCACCCGAACACCATTCATAGGACACCTTGCCCATTTGGACGTTCTGTTTTTTATTTGTTTTTTTTTTACCTTGTATGTAAAAATATCTATATAAAATGACCATATTGTACGACAAATATGACATATTTCTCGAAATGCCCTATAATTTTTGTTATTCTCTTCATATCTAAAATCACAAACATCTAGTTTAAAAAAAAAACTTTTACTCTTCACACACGCGATTGCTTAAATATATGCAAATTTTCTCTAAAATATGTGACATTTTTTTTGTAGAAGAGTCCTTGTTCTCATATTTGTATCTCTTTGATCCGACATCAAAAACTTGCATTTTGAAATATGAGACATAGGCTTGTAACTTTCCTGTTTTGAGTCAAAACCAAAACCTCTCTAAGGTTCTCATTTCTATATTTCAGAACGAGAGTAGAAGCATGTTTCACAGACTAGAACAAGTGCGGTTATACTTTTTCTGTCTATTCTATACTATTTTCAATCATATATGCTAAAAATCAAGAAAAATAGAAAAAATAAACTAATAGATAAGGAACATTAGCTTTCCAATGCCACCAAGATCACCTTGATATGATGAATGTTTGAGGAGAAACATCCTTTGAAAGATAGACTGTTCGGTTGTTCTAGTCTATAGAGTATGATTCTATTTTGATTTTGGAGCTAAAAACAGGATTCCTAGAGGGATTCTAATCTCTTACTCAAAACAAAAAAGTTATAGGCCTATCTTTCAACTTTTCAATGGCTATAAAAATGCAGGTTTTTGACTTTGGAGCAGACCTAAGAATAGAGATTGTTCTGCAAAAAATATATATAAGATTTTTGCATATATTTTATGCAATTTTCTATTAAATATATGCAGAGTTCCTCCTGTATATGCAATTTTCTCCTAAATATATATGAATTTTCTCTTAAACATGTGATTTTCTCCTAAATTTATGTGATTTTATCTTATATATGCAATTTTTCTCTTAAATATATGTGATTTTTCTCTTTTATATGCGATTTTATTCTAAATATGTAATTTTTGCATATATTTTTTGTGATTTTCTCTTAAATATATGCAGATTTTCTCCTATATATGCACTTTTTTTCTAAAACATGCGATTTTCACATATATTCTATGTAATTTTCTCTTAAATATATGCAAAGTTCTTCTTATATATGTGATTTTTTTCTTAAATATATGTGAAGTTTCTCTTGTATATGCAGTTTTTCGTTGATGAAAATCATATATATTTAGAAAAAAAGTTACATATTTGAAAGAAAATCACATATAAAGGACAAAAATCACATATATTGAAGAGAAATCACATATATTTTGGAGAATATCACATGTTTAGGAGAAAAATAACATATATAGGAGGAACTCCACATACATTTAAGAGAAAATCACATAAAATATATGTGAAAATTATACATATATTTTCTGTAGAATAATGTATGTTCTCAGGTCTGTATCTCTCCGCTTCGACATTGAAAACCTGCGTTTTTATAGTCGTTGGAAAGCTAAAATATAGGCTTATAACTTTTTTATTTTGAGTCAGAGTAGAAAACCACTTTGGGGTTTCCATTTTTTGGCCTCAAAACTAAAATAGAAGCATACTTTATATACTGGAATAATCGAACAATCTATCTTTCAGAGAAGTTTCTTCCTAACTGCTAATTAGATGAAGGTGATCTTGGTGGTGTTGGAAAGCTAATGCCTTAATCTATCTCTGTTTTTTTTATTTTTCTCAATTTTTAGTGTATATGACTGAAAATTGTATAGAACAGCCATGCCTATTTCAGTATGCAGAGCATGCTTATACTTCAGTTTTGGAATGCAGAAACAAGAACCCTAAACGTATTTTTGGTTCTGATTCAAAATAGAAAAGTTATAAGCCTATGTCTCAGCTTTTCAACGACTGTAAAAATGCATATTTTTTACGTCAGATTGTAGAAATACATATATGATAATAGAAACGGTTCTGTAGTCACATGGTTGAGAAAAAAATCACATATATTTAAGAAATGACGTGTGAAGGGTAAAAGTTTTTTTCAAAATCTCATATTTGCGATTTTGGACATGAGGAGAATAGCAGAAATTATGAAGCATTTCAGAAAATGTGTCACATTTACCATACTGTACGGTCATTTTCTAAAATATCTATCCCCCCTGTGTTGCTCTATGCATCATCTGAGAATAAAGATCAGTGTCTTCTCCCTTTGTCGTGCATATAATCCAAGGCCGAATCACTCGTTTCCCCTATTTTTTTTCATTCTATCCTGCACTCATACCAGTTAGCAGGCTTCAACCGGTCTGCCTTACGCCTGGTCTCAGGCACTCTACGTGCACTCACTATGTTAAACTATTCGCGCTTTTAATCTCAGTAACAAACCATTCGATTAAGTAATGCTAGTACACTTCAGCTACAAGACTGACACTTGGGGTGCATTGAGAGCCTCAGGATTCGAGATCCGTGGATCTCTAATTCAAAGTTTTCTGGTCTGATCTCATCGTGCATTTGGGACCTGTTTGCACAGATGTGGTAGGGGCCTCACAACCCCTTTGCATGAAGGCCGGATCTTGAAGCGAATCTGTGGATCTTTGGGGGCATTCACACACCCTTCTATACATGGTCTTAAAAAAAGATGAACGCCTGGCCAAGTGACAGACTTTTTTTCTTTAATAAAGACGTTTGGGGGTTGCTCCAAATTGCTACTACATATGATAAATCCAATTACAAACGATCTCCCATCGATGGAAGCCAATCTGGTGGTTTGTCTTTCCATGATAGATTATTACTTGGACACAGTATTAGCAGAACATAACACATGGGCAGCAGTTAGCTGAAGTTTTGGATCAAACTAGATATACCCGAGATCCAACATGATAGATTTTCAATAGACTCGATGGTGAACCCAACCATATCCATTTTAGATCCGAATTACAGATGTACACTTAATGCTTGGAATTGCTGTAATCAGGACCATGCTTAATTCAACTACCCTGATCCAAATGCATCAATAGGCATGTTAAACATTGGCTTGAGATATACAACCATCATTGAAACATGTAATGGAATAGCTGTAGCCTGATCCTCTCCTTTAAAGAAGGAAGACCCACATATGCAAAAGTTTACAATTCAAGCAAATTATGCAATTTCCATAATGTCCAAGTCATGCTGAGTGGGTTATTGGAAAAAAGGGCATTTTGCCTGAGACACTTATTTACTGATAGCAACATAAAGGTGATACTTGTGACCCAGAAAAGAATTGCATCTCCAATTGTCATTGTCAGGCCATATCTAGTAGGCCAGATTAATTAGCAAGAGTCAAATACAGAGATGTGCCGGATCCAGAAAGTCCCTCCTGCATCCAATTTGAAAAAAAATGGGTCTAGTATAATCCAGTTCAGATAAAATCCAGATAATATCGAAATCAGATAAAGATACAAATAAGGCTTGGTAATTTTACATGTATATTTTGATCCAGCAGCTAATCGGATTTGGATCTAGTAAAGAAATCTCCCACTAGACTCTCAGTCTCATATAGCTATGGTGTTTTATCCGGTTAATTATACACTAAACATGAACCATTCATAATCTCAATTTACCTGTCAAGGATTATTAGGTTCCTTTGTGTGTTATGGAAGAGAGCTCTCAGCGGCACAAGTGTGCCGCGGAACACGAGTTGAAAACAAGGGTGGTGAAAACAGGCTCCTCTTTCGGCAAAAATGCATGGGTTTGCATGCATTTCCGCGGTAACCCAAAACTTTTCCATGACACACAAACTGGCCCTTAGTGTTGCTGCCCTCATAGGTCTTTCTCTTCAGTGAAAGATGGTCTTCAAGTTTAGATTCCCATCACCAAATTTAAGCCTAACTTAAATGCCTTTGGATTTACTCCAACAAGGGCTGTCACTTATGTTGAATATTGGAAAAAAGTGAAGTACAATGTGTGCCGCATGGACACCAGGACATGGCATCCTTGTACAAGTACTCATTTAAAACAGTATTCAAGGCTACGCAACAGAGGGGTAAGTTGGAGTGTCTCTGTAACGTATAATGTAATAATGCATACCAAAGTTTTACATGCAAGTTATATGAGAACTTAGAGCTCGTACCAAAATAAGATCATCCAAATATATTTGCTCCTAGGCCTAGGGTGAGATTTTCAGGAATGTTCTTTGATGGCAAAAGTGTATATATATAGGGTAATAATCCATGCTAAATGGGGCACGGTGCTAAGTGAAATATGCTATTAGATTTTTCTGTTTTTTTTTTTTTGTAATTTCTTCTCTATAGATGTCCTCAGCATGATTGATTTACTAAAAATTGATACTTGGATCATGCATTTTGGATGAAAAATGGTATTTAGAGTCTCAAAAAATTTATGAAAATTATCAGTTGTTGATTTTTGAAACCTTATAAAAACCTATGTATGCATCAAATCAAATGCTCCAAGAACTGATTCTTATAAAAATAAGTATATAGATCACATTGTACTGTCAGAATATAGAAAAAACCCGAAAAATCTAATAGCATGTTCATTTAGCAATGTATTACTTGATATCCATAAGGGAACGTGAACTCAAAAGAAGGTGCAACATCTATAACCAACGGTGATGGAACGGCTCGCCTCTGTTATTTGAGCATTTCTTCTTTATAATATAATTAATAAGAAATATGCTTTACATGAAGATTTTACAACAACTGGGCATGTTTTTAGAAACATGAAAATGGACTGCTCACAATTTTACCATACAAAGTATTGTCAACCATTGATTTTTTACACTTTAAAAACTACATTTAAATATAAAAAATTCATAATCTAAAATATGTTGAATGATAAAAATGCAATATTTTGAGTTTGATCAATAAAAACTCAATTCTTAGAGGAAAAAACACCGGCCGATTATCCTCAGTTATAAATGTTGTACCTTCCTTTGGTTACACTATATATATATATATATGTGTGTGTGTGTGTGTGTGTGTGGCAATATTACCTACCCTCGTAGCTAAAGAACTCGCTATAGCCAGTGTAAAATTCTATTATTTTTAATTTTTTGAGTTTGTTTTGCACATTTGACCCTTCAAATGCCATTTATATATTAAGTTCAATATAAATTACTTTTGAATCATGTTTTTTTAATGTATATGTTAGATTCTATGGAGTGCGGATCCTGTAAAACGCTGGGTGGGTTTTGTGGTTGTAAAACGCTGGGTGAGATGATCAACTCTCGATTCTACGATGGTCTAAAATGTACTAATTTTATAACCTCAAAAAACATATTTTTACAACAAAAAAATTATGATCCAAAGGTTCATAGAACATGTCTATGAGTTCAGATTTGCTCAGAACAGCTTCTAAAAACAGCCTCCCCTATGAGTTCCAATTAGGGGTTTTTTACCAACCAAGGTAGCAAATGCTCTCTCTCTCTCTCTCTCTCTCTCTATATATATATATATATATATATATATATATATATATATATATATATATATATATATATATATATATACACGATGGTCTAAAATGTACTAATTTTATAACCTCAAAAAACATATTTTTACAACAAAAAAATTATGATCCAAATGTCGATAGAACATGTCTATGAGGTCAGATTTGCTCAGAACAGCTTCTAAAAACAGCCTCCCCTATGAGTTCCAATTAGGGGTTTTTTTACCAACCAAGGTAGCAAATGCTCTCTCTCTCTCTCTCTCTCTCTCTCTCTCTCTATATATATATATATATATATATATATATATATATATGTGTGTGTGTGTGTGTGTGTGTGTGTGTGTGTTTTTGCTGATTTGAACCGATCAGACAGCTCCTGTGTTGGCCCTTCTTTCACCTTTACCCTCACCACCTCCACCACTTGCCGTCCCTTCCCTGTCTCCCCTCCTTCCTCTCCCTCTGCCCCAACCTTCCCCTCCCCGCCACCAGCATCAGTGGCATCCTTTCCCGTGCCCTCCCAATATGTTGTAGGTGGGTGTGGAGGAGGCGGGCCGTGGACGATAATGGCCGGTGTGGGTGTTTGATGGTTGCTCACCAGAAAAAGGAACATGTGGGTGGCGATGATGGCTAATGTCAGCCCAGCAGCAGAGCACACACACAGATGGTGACCATCAAGCAGGTCGTGGGTGGTGTAGGTGGGCCATGGGTGATGATGGTTGTGGGTGGTTGATCGCCGGAAAAAGGAACATGGGGTGGCGTGGAGGAGGGTGGGGCAGCATCCGGGTCAAGGTGGTGGTGGGTGTTGAGCCAGAGAGAAAAGAGAGAATAAAAAGAAAACATGAGTTGTATCAAACGACTCTTATTGGTTCAAATCAAGGTTATATATATATATATATATATATATATATATATATATATATATATATATATATATATATATATATATATATAGAGAGAGAGAGAGAGAGAGATATATGCGTTGGTGTTGCCAAAATAGCACGTTTTTGATATTTTTTCTCACATCTAACACCATACATGTGACCTATAGGTTTTGTTTAGTGAGAATAAACTTTTGGATCACCCAAATCTGACCTTTATAAAAGTTTTTTTGATGACCTAAAATCTATGGCTAAAGGTATTAGTTTTTTTGGCTCATAAAAATAGGTTTTTTCATAAAAAAAAAAAGCATGATCTAAGAGTCGACTCCTACTAAATCGAACATGCTAAACACATCTAACAGTTGAAATCTATAGTAAAACACTTCAACACTATGAAGCAGAATTGGGAAGAACAAAAAATGGGGCCTAATATATTGGATTCTCATATATATATATATATATATATATATATATATATATATATATATATATATATATATATATATAGTAATGGGCCAATGCTAAAATCAGAGCTAAAGTGTGTTGACCGTCCATTGCACGGTAATGGACGGTCAGTGCGTAACAAATGTGATCTTCATACTAAAAAGATTTTTAATAACGCACTAAAAACGTCAGGTTTGTGACCTTTAATGGTGCTTTTAGTGTGCCATTAAAAGCAAAGCACATTTTTTGAAAAAGGTCTTTATTAGCACACTAAAAGCATCAGGGTCTCAGACCTTTAGGGGGACCTTTGCTGGCGCTTTAGTGCACCAATAAAAGGTTTTCAACATGATTTTTTTTTTGGGTGCTGACCGTCTTGATAAACATTTAGTGCATTGTAGCTTCCCTTTTTAGCACCAAATGAGTTTAGCACGGACCCATTTCACTATGTATATATAACCTATGCAACATTCACATGTTTACCTCTCGAACAACTGTAACAAACATACTTCAAAACAAAGCTGCCAAAACTCCATATAGAAAGCTTTCCAATCATATGCATATGCAGATATCATTACTAAACCATTTGGTTATTAGAAAGACCAGAAATGAGTCCAAAGACTCCAATGGTCTATTCATATTCCTTTTTTTTATATATAAAATTAGTTGTCCAACACATTCCAACTTTATTTATTCCTCAGAGCAAAAAAGGCAGCTAAAGCTAGCTGTCCAAGGGGAAACCCAAGCATGTTTCTTTTCAAGTGGGTCCAAACTCTGCTTGTGGTTTTGTGGCAGTGGACCAGGGCCGTGTGGGTCCCTTGCTGCTTTGTTCGGACTTTAAGGATTTGTCAAAATCTAATTAAATTGTATACTGTCCTGCTATCATTCGCCTGTTTTACATTTTCACTCATGGCTTTGTAAATAACAACAAAATATTACATTTTTTGTGAAATCTTTTTTGCAAGAAGTTGTCTTATATGGGTTTATCTTACCTAGGGATGGCAGTGAAACGGGGGAAAGCGGAGCCCCTCCTCACCTCACCCCGTTTGGACCGGGAATGGAGGGCATGAAACGGGGATGGAGGTGGGGATGAAGGTTAAAATTCATCCCCGTGCGGGGATGGACCGATAGTTTCCCCCGCCCGCCCCATCCCTGCCCCCGCCCCGCCCCATATTACTAAAAGACCTTGAATTAAAAAAAAACCTAACCCTATGTTTTATCCATCCGAGCCATCGCATCTTTCCCTTCCCCATTTGCATTCTCGTCGCAGCCTCTTTCCCTGAATTTCTCGCCGGACCCATAAAGGGGTCATCAATGGGCACTTCCCCGTCAGCCCACAAACTTCCGACCACCAACGGTGAAGAGGACCGGCAGAACCACCAGATACTGCTACCGGCTGATGCCACCACCTACTCCCGCAAGAAGCTCACCCTCATCCCCCTCGTCTTCCTCATCTACTTCGAGGTCATCAACGACCCCTTCGCCGAGGAGTTCGCCATCCAGGCCGCAGGTCCTCTGTTCGCCATCGTGGGCTTCTTCGTGTTTCCCTTGATATGGAGCATCCCGGAGGCACTCATCACGTTGAAGCTCTCCATAGCCTACCCGGACAACGATGACTAGGTGATTTGAGCCACCTAGGCCTTCGACCCCTTCTGGGGCTTCATGATGGGCTGGTGTAAGTGGATGAGCGGCGCCATCAACAACGCTGCCTACCCACCCTCTGCAACGACTACCTCAAGCTCGTCTTCTCCGGCTTTCCCTACCGCTACCTCGCCATCTCCCTCTTCAACCTCTCCCTTGCCTTCCTCAACTACACCGGCCTCACCATCGTCGGCTGGATGGCCGTCGCCCTCGCCGCCATCTCCCTTGCCCCCTTCATCTCTATCCCCAAGATGAGGTCCTCCCGTCTTCCTCATCTACTTCGAGGTCTCCGGGGGGATGGGGATGGGGACAGGGACGGGGATGGGGGCGGGGCGGGGATGGGGGTGGGGACGGGGATTAGTATTTTGAGACAGGGCGGGGGTGGAGGTCCAAAGTCCCCCCCCCCCCCCGCCACGGGAATGGATGTTAAATTTTTGAGACGGGGCGGGGGTGGAGACCCTGTCCCCCGCCCCTGCCCCGATCCACTGCCATCCCTATTCTTACCCAGGTCGGGGGGCTTAAATTAATTATAACCAAGTAGACCCATCTGGATCTGCTTCTGGATCTAAAAAATGGTTTCTGTTGGTATCCATCATATAACAATATTAAAAAATAAATCTTTCCCTTTTTACATATGTCAATGGGTCAGACCTTCACCAAAATTAGGTGAGCCCAAATCTGGTTCCAACTTTGAGGTGCTAGATACCAGGTCCAGATCAAGGTCTGATTGGATGCCATAATCCAGATCCGATTCATACATGATAAAATAATGATTTTTTTTATATCTTTTTATATTAAGAAATTGCAAATCTTAATCAAAACTTGAGTGGGATTTGTGTTTTGTATGATATTTCATAATCCATACTCAGCTCCATATACTAATGTGACATTATCTTACCTACCCGAATTCTAAATTGGACTACTTTATTATGGAACTTGGATTCCACAGGATTGAATATAGGTGGGGATTGGGTCATACCTGACCAATTGACACTGGTTCAAACTTGATCCAAATCCAAATGAACAGTATGACTTATCAAGAATGAATAAGATACAAATACATATTAGGATCTTATCGTCTCGATCCCAACCTACAAAAAATATAGCTAATTATATAACGAACACATATGGACCATTTGTCCATTACCCATAGAGATGGCAGTGGACTGCCACGGAGGCGGTGAACAAGGTCTCCAGCCCTGCCCCGTCTCAAAATTGTACCCTCCATCCCCCGCTTCCATTCTTGCACAGGTTTTGATTTTAACCTCTATCCCCGTTTCATGTCCTCTATCCTTGGTTCAAATCCGGCGAGGCGGGGCAAGGCTTCGTTTCCCCTCGGTCTACCGTCAGGGCAAGGTGGAGATCGAGGACAGGGATAGGGGTAAAACGTAAGTTCATCCCCGCTTCCATTCTCACACGGGTTTTGATTTTAACCTCCATCCCAGAGCGAGGCGGGGAGGAGAATCGTTTTTCCCCGATCCATTGCCATCCCTAATTACACATGCCCAAGGCTGAGCACTCTTCACTAGTTTCAGCCTGCCCAATCCACAAGAGCCCACGTAACGAAGTCACAATAAAAAACTAATTATTGAAGAAAAGCATCTCCATAAATGCTCCTCAGGTGAATGGCTGCCTTAACAGGAACCATGATAAATCAAGTTATGAGATAAAGGTTGAAATATATATATATATATATATATATAAAGCTAAGTGAACTTAAGGTAGGTAAGTTAAGTAAAGTTGAATTTTGTTTGGTTTCCACCAAACCTAAAAAAAAAAAAAATGGTTCTCTCAAACAGTTTTTTTTTTTAAATATAAACTTTTAAAGAAAGGTTCTAGAAGGGTAGAACTCAACCCTAACCAAAATTCAGGTCTAAACTCCAAAGAGTTTGAGAGATACAAGCTTTGGAAGTGATGTCAGGTTTTTATAGATTTCTAATTCTGGTTTGTGTTTTAGCTCAGACAGGGTTTAATAAAAAATTAATTTATCTTTACTAGGTTATCATGAAATTATAAAATTTTAGAGGCAAAGCAAAAGACACGTGAAAGAGTTTAGAGTTTAAATTTCAGCCTAGATTCCAGAGACTGTTTGGGAAGTATGCTTAGGGATGGATCTTTAGACTGCTTGGGTTCAGTTGGTGAAGCCGGGCATTGTTGGAGGTGCACGGACGATATGGTAGAATGCAGATAACTTGTTGGAAGACCGATTGCAATAGCTTGCAAAGTATGTGAAAGTGCTGTATGACTATAAAGATTGGAGTGAGAGAACATACAAGGAGGAAGAGAGAGAAACTTGATTCTATTTACCAACGTACCCCAAAAAAAAAAAATGAAGATTGCACTACTTTTGAAAATTTTAACATGACTCTTAATGACTCCTCATGTTTCCAATACCTTGAATAGTTCACCAAAAAAGTAAACTCTGCTTATTTTTAGCATTTTTTACTTTTAATCCTTCAGCTCATTTTCTACTTTTAAGTTTTCTAGAATCCTTCAACTCTTTCACGTTGGACAAAAAAAAAAGAAGAAAGAGAATAGGTTGAGAATGATGTCAGCACGGTGTCCTATTTAATTGAAAGGTGCATACTCGGTCCGTATCAGTTTCTTTCTTAATCACGTGGAGTGTTATGAGATTTTACTTGAAAATGAAATTGTTGAGGAATTGTGATGTACCTAAAGAGAGATTTGGGAATGCCTTTCTTCTTGGATGTAGTAGGCCTGAATATTAACATTTTGTTGTAGAGCTCACGTACAGCATGTGTGATTATTTAATCTCTTGTTGTAAAATAAGATGTGTTTTTTTTTTAATGTAAAACAAACGTTGTTTTTGTTTCATCTAAACAAGTAGATGGACTCAATCGAGTCACTCGGTCTCAAACTAGACAAGCCAAACTGGAGCTCGGCTCATTATGCTCTAAACAGCCAAGTCGGGCCAAGCTCAATACCCGACATGAGTCGGGTTTGAGAAGGGTTGGCTCTGGCTCTGGTCAAGCTCGAGCCAAGTCTGAGCACTGCATTTTTTCGATGAGCCAAACTGGTAGATAGCAAGCTCGGCTTGTGAGCATTACCTTACCTTCTTCGTATATATAGCGTCCAACCAAGAAGGGTTCAAAACCTACAAGGCTACAACGGTTTAAGACAGAGAACCGCACACACACCATGGGACACTGTCGGAAAAGGAGAGCAGATCCAGTGATTTGCCAAATCACTTTTAGAAAAGTGATTTGGCATCCTCACCGTCCACAATGTACATAAGCACTTCGTCCTTGTGAGATGAAGCAATGGACGGTGAAGATGTCAACAGATCACCTCATCTGCTCTACAGGAAAAGGTTTAATTTGGGGAGTTTCACTAAATGAAATAATATTTTGAAATCCGTTAAGGTCAGCGCCACATCGCAATGACGTAAGGTGGGGATGCATTTGTATTTTAGCCTACGTAATAAGGGGTAATTTAGGAAATTAGGCTGCATAGGAAAAGAGAAATTACTTGACGGACCATGAACAAAAAGCAGGACTGCCTCTCTCTCTCTCTCTGCCTTGCTTTCTTTTGTGCAGAGGAGTCCGTGTGAGAGAGAGGC
The DNA here is from genome assembly GCF_984573655.1 of Nuphar pumila. Classification (NCBI taxonomy): domain Eukaryota; kingdom Viridiplantae; phylum Streptophyta; class Magnoliopsida; order Nymphaeales; family Nymphaeaceae; genus Nuphar; species Nuphar pumila. Next base: position 27,839,229 of record NC_143262.1, on the reverse strand, counting down.
TTCTGTTTTTCCAGGAACTCAAAAGTACAGATTTAAGCTCACCATGGATGATCACAAGGAGGTAAAATTCTTGTTGCCTTATCTTTTTCTCTTATTCATGTCTAGAATGACTTAAGACGGTAAGCTTTTTGGTGGGTAAACCGTTTGACTCACTTGTGTCTGCTCTCTCTCCTGTGTCCAGAGTTCACTGAGCTGCATGTTCTTTACTAGTGTATCAGTTGTATAATTTTCTTATAGCAGTTTGTTAGCCTGTAAACTGGTTTGTACAAGATGCGTGGTACAAAAACTCAATAAATCTTTTGAATCTCTAGCTATGGTTTCAAAAAATGACGACAATAGCAAGCTGTAGCAGTCATTTATTGAGAATTTATGGAGACAGAGAGATAATTGTCCTTAAGAACCCAGCCTGTGGATCCAGTAAGTACGGCCTTGAGTCAGATAGGCATGCATTGGGTCAGTGGACCGGGGCGGAGGCAGGGGACAAGGTCTTCACCACCGTCTTGTCTTAAAATTCTGCCCTCCATACTTGCACGGGTTTTGATTTTAACCTCCAGCCCTGCCTCCATTCTAGTTTCGTGTCCTCCATCCTCGGTCCAAATAGAGCGCGGGGCAGGACATGCCCTATTTCTCCCCGGTCCATTATCATTCTTAAAGGCATTTTAATTATTTTACTAAAAGGACGGGATGGAACGGGACAGGGCGGTGAAGGAGACGGGGCTAGGAAAAACTTTAGACCATCCCCACCTCCATCCTTGCACGGGTTTTAATTTTAACCTTCATCCCATATTCATGTCCTCAATCCCCGGTCCAAACAGGGCGAAGTGTTGGAGCGTTTCCCTCTGTCCACTGCCATCTCATTATCGCCCTTCGTTGCTACAGCTTCTAGTCTTTGCTGATTGTTCAAAGCATGACGTTAATCATAATCCGTGCTTTAGACTATTCATTTGATGTGCACCAAATTATTTGGTTTATTTTTCTTTCATTGATCAAGAAACTCGTAGTGACAACTATTGTGTTTTTTTTTTTTTCTACAAGGAAAAAACGCGAGAAATTCCCAAGCCCACAAAAACGTAAATATGACAAGAAATTAAATTTTTTAAAGTTTATTTGTAAAAATTATTATTTTAAATAAGTAGCACGCAGTTATGCTTCTGCCATTCACAACTCAATAGGGGTGACAAGATGTCACCACTGTCATCTGTAAAAATGTATAATTCCATAACACTTGGGCACGTTTTGGAACCGGTGAAAACTAACGAAGTTCATGAGCTTTAACCTTTTTCACTCGCATGAGTACCCAGATCATCCTAATTTTATCCCGAAGCTAGAGCACCACAGTTTTTTTTTTTTTTTTCAGTTTGTTCTGTCTAAGAATTGGATAATTTACACGATACTGTTGATCTTATTGTTAATGAGCTCATCACTTATCAAAATCAGGAGAACTGTATTAAAAATTATCATGCTTTCTAACTTTTGATTTGCAAGTCGGTTATAGCAATGTTATTCCAGTGTATGTTAGCACTGTTGTTCCCAGAGCAGAACTCCATATATATGTTATCATAGTCTTCATTTTCTCTTTGCACAATGTCTTCCAGAAAACGGCTTGGATGTCAGTTCCACAATTCGGTGCTTGGGATCAAAAGTGTCATGTCGACTACTCCATGGATTTCTCAAAGATAAGAGAGTCTAGAAAGCAGAGCAGAAAAGACTTTCAAGGACCAAGTGTCGGCGGCAACGAAGAAGAACTGATTATTCCCCATGATCATGATCACCCTGATGATCAACAGCAGCAACAGCAGGAGCAAGTTCCAACTAACTCACCAAACGTAAGACAAAGATTTTAATAGTATGCTCCATCAATGGTTCCTGCTCCATTTTTTCGATTATATTGCTCACAGATTTTATTGGCTATGCAGAGGATGAGGAAGATGTTGAGATTTTTCATATGTTGCGCTAAGGCATGACTCCCATTGTAGTTGAGATAAAGTTGTATAAATATATATTGGTAACATTTACATCATATATCCTTGTCTCAAAAACATTGATAGAAAAACATTGCTGCTTTCTTTTGGTTGCATAACTGTCATTGCTTGAAAGAAAGGGTGCACTATTTAAATCATTTGTCTAGTGCAAGATTGCTAAGCCATGAGATTCCTTTTCTCCCTCTTTACATGACAATATAGGCATATATGCATGAGGGAAGACAGAGTTCATTCTTGGTCAGTATCAGGCACCAATAAATGGTGAAACAACTGCTTTTCTTGTCTGGTGATATGGCTTGATTCAACCAAAAACTGTGTTTGTCATTGTGCATATCCGTTTATGTAGCGTTGGCGATGAGGAATGCAAACATTGGCAGGTAGACAAGTTCGGCTAGGGCTGTCAATGGATCCGGTTTGTACTGGATACCCGACCTGATCCAAACCTCAATTCCCTGGTACGGGCATGAAAAGTGGGAATAATATTCGGGTTGACCTGAACCCTACCCGAGCAATATGCAGGCCAGGTTTTTCTTTCTGCATAATTTTGGATTAAGGCTTACATATCTGCTGCCTCTTGACATCCTGTCCAAGCCAGCACTGGTTCGTACTTGTCAAGTTTCTTTATTTGGAATATAACCAATGATCTCAATATCTGAACTCTGTGATGGGTATGTTTGGTAGGAGAAACTGATGCAGGATGCCTTTTGAAATCACATGAAACATGATCAAGTTCATGAAACTCCTCCACAAAATGGCATAGATGTTAGTTTTATGTTCATTAGCATGCCCAGATGTGCCGGTAGTCACAAGATTTTTCAATGTCATACATGTGAATAGTCGATATATTGATTTCTCAGTTTACAAGCATGATATAAGAATATTGGTGAACCATTCTTGTCCAAAAGATACATCTGTGCACATTATGCCCTTATGAAGACGAGGCAAATGCAGACAAGGTATGCCTGGTGGCTCGCTTGGCTTGTGTCTAAAATGGAGAAATTGCCTTTTGGTGCAGTTATTCCATTGAACCTAGGAGGCTTTTAGTTTGATATCACATGAACTGTTGCTAAGACATGAACTTTTAACATTACGTGAAAAGTTGGAGTTCATGAACTTGGTTGCATTCACCAGACTGAACTTTTTTCATTTTCTTTATTTACTTTCTTAATAGTTTTTCATTGTCAAACTGGGCACTGCATGACCTCTGCCCACAAGGGCTCCCCAGCTGGTCAGGTGGGTTGGCTTAAGATGTTCAAGTTGAACGATGTCACGAGTTCGATATCGGAATGCACAAGTTTGAAACCAACGGGAAACTGTGGACAAGGGGGCGAATAATCGTGGAGTTTACACCATGGACACTGAAACAAGGCCATGGTTAATGTAGTACCTCTCAGCTAGGGGTGGCAATCGTGTCGGGTTGGCAGGTTGGCGGGTCGACCCGACGGGTTGGCGGGTCAGCATACCTCAACCCGAACCCGACCCATTTATTAAAAGGGTGGGCTGTGGCAAACACGAACCCGGCCCTTTTAATAAACGGGTAACCCGACACGACCCGCCAACCCATTTAATAAATGGGTTGGGTCGGGTAAACGGGTTCTCAGGTTGGCGGGTCGACGGGTTGGCAGGTCGGGTTGGCGGGTTGACCCGCCCGCCTAACCCGTTTATTAAACGGGTCAGCCGGGTTGGCATACCTCCAACCCGAACCCGACCCGTTTAATAAACGGGTTAGGCGGGTCGACCCGTTTATTAAACGGGTTGGCTTAAGCCCAACCCGAACCCGGCTAAGAGGCGGGTTGGCGGGTCGTGTCAGGTTTTGCCACCCCTACTCTCAGCCCGTACTGGGAAATCTGAACCGTCATGGTAGTTTCTTGTTATAAGAAAAAAGGTAGACCTGAGGGGTTAGCGTAGTTGGAACGAGCCTCGGCTGTCATACGGGCAGTTGGGGTTCAATTACCACGGGTGTTATCACTCTTGCATAAGCCAAAGCCGGTGGCTTCCTGGGGTTGAGGGGCGCGCCCGGGTTTACGCCCCCTCTGTGATGGTTTTCCCATCCTTCATGAAAAATAAATAAATAAATAAAGGTGCTGCATGAGCTAAGACCACCCCCCAACATGGCATGATAATGTTACTGTCAAACAACCAGTCACTCCTCATCTTTTGATGATTTATCTAAGAGTAGTTCCAATAGAATTTTCCCATGAAATAAATATTTTTTCTTTAAAATAGTTCCTTTTTAGGATAATCAGGGAAACCCACCTTTTTGGTCATCGAGTTTGTTGGTGCATAACCTAGGTCCCCTCACCATGGAGTACACCCAGCTTAGGCATTGCAGTAAGGGATGTGCACCTGTGGGGGCATATCCCTTAATCAAGAAGGTAAGTTTGGTGAGATGGAGGGGCACATTTATGAATTGAATATTACTTTCAGGGCGTTGTGTTCCTTGCAATCAAGTTATGAGAGCCCTCCACGATCAGCTTTAACAAGCAGACCTCATCAAAGGCTGGGGTTTGAATGGCTTCCCTTGCCAACATTTTTTTAATATATATAGTTTCAAAGTTCATGAGACTTCTTATGATCAGGGCTCTACTTTTTTAAAGAAAATTTATTACAATATCAACGGTAAAAGACAATGTGGTCACGTTTCAACTATTCATATGCGATAAGAACGGGCGGCACCCAGATAGGATATGGCTGGATGTCCGATCCCAATAGGACATGTTAAGTTTGAATCTGAAAAGTAAAATCCCAACGTGCATTTTTCAGACATGTTCAATCAGATTATTTTTGGATTTGGGTTAGATTCAGATCAGCATATTAAGTCGAATGTGAAATTGATCCCAATCAAAATTGAACCTGATCATACTTTTTGATTTCGTTCTACTATTCCCTAATTCATATTACTACATGTATTTTGGATTCACATTCAACTTTACCTCATTGGATCTATATATGGCTAGGAGAGGAGGGGTTAAAGTTGGAGGGCAGTCATTGGGTCAGAAAAGACCATGTCAGGTCTAAAAAAGTCTAAAAATAAAGGCACTAGTCAAAGTCAAAGGGGATCAAATGGTCAAGGATTAAAAGGAGTGGTTGGAAGAATGTTTGACCATAAATTTTTGCATGCAGGGACATTGGACCAGGTGAAGGGTGGCTTCAATGGCTGGGTTGACTAGGTGAAGGTCAAAATCCGTCGGTCGAAACCCATCAAGTGGATGATCGATTATTTTGGCGATAAAACCATCTGGTGTTATCACTCTAAATGTTTTGTATTTGCATGGATCTTGCTTAACTAGCAATCACATGTTTATAATTCATTGAGGTCTCTTTGCTCGAGCAATCTATACATATAAATGCACCGTAGACTTTACAAGTTTAGGTTCACTCTAAATGTTTTGTATTTGCATGGAGCTTGCTTAACTGGCAATCACATGTTTATAACTCATAGATGTATCTTTCAAGATATTTATAGTCATTTGATTTTCATACTAGCTAAAACTTGTGTTATCAACTCTACTTCTATTGTTTAATGGATTATCACTATCTGCTTTCAAGCAATTGCTTTTAATCCAAGATAACCATACATCCTTTCATGTTACTATGTCTATCATGCACAATGGATTTTTCTCATATTTTTTAGTTCCTTTGATGCACTTCAAGACTTTATACGTAACATCTTCATGGCTTTGTCTTAGGTTCCCAATATATTGGTTTAACTTATGCAAAAAGTTATTTTTTGCACATAAGTGTGTATGGATTTAACCCTCACAACCTGTATCATTCATAGCATACATAGGCAATCAATAATAATCATATGAGATATGCTTCTTCCAATGTTAATAGTTAGTTTAATACTAGGGTCAAGTAGAGTTACAAGAGCCTTACGGTCACAATGATTTTATTTTCTTATTGTAGTGGGATTATGTAAATGCATGACCAATACTCACATTTAAACAATTTAATACTAGTTATAATATCAACTAACACATATCTTTCATGAAAGAAAATATTTGGCAATATCCATGCATTTTACATTATTGTTCTTGATTAATATGTGATCTCTATATAAGCAAATGATTATGACATTATTAAGCACTACTTGAAATATATTTCTTTGATGAAATTGTGCCATAATTTTACTAACCAGTAACAAGTTTATAGTTGATTCAAACATTTTCTTAAAAATTTCTCAAAGTCTTGAGACTTTCACAAAATATATCATTTCCCAATAATTTAATAGGAATCTTAAGTCAACCCCTTCCTTAGTTTTTCATAAAACTTTGAGAAAAGCTATGCCAGAGTCGTCAAAATTTCATCAACTCAATTATTCCTTCAAAATGGGATAAAAAGGAATCCAACTAAGATTTTAATCACTATATAAGAATAGTGGATCTAAAAAAGAAAAAGTATTATTATTAATATTATTTTATATTAAAATTTATTACCTTAAAATTTTCATAACTTGTCAACTCATAACAATTATCATAGGATTCACCTTTTAGTAAAATAAAATTTAAACATGAAAATTTTAAAATGCATTGTTACCCCCCACAAGTTTTAGCAATTTCAAAATATTATCATATTATAAACGATTATTTTGAACAAATTTATATCACCCACAATGATAAACAAAATTTAACTTTAATAAATCATTTTAACAATGTTTTATTTCAACATATTTTCAAGTTTAATTTTTCTCTTATGATTAGAAATGATAAAGTCATTATTTGGTTTAAAATAGAATTTGACCAAATAGCTAAACTCATCACAAATATCTATCCATTATCTTAGTATAAGGTATCAACTTATGCATTTTATGAATGAAGTTTTAACTTTGATCAAATCTCAAAAACTTTTAGTTTTAATTTGTTCTATAATCAGAATATAATGCCAAGAAGTTATATATACTATTAAAAAAAATATACAAACGCTCTTATCTTGAACTTAGCATATTATATTAGCAATGTCATGACACTACAACAAAGCAACAGATTAACGACGACCACATTCCGTCGCTAATCCATCGCTACGCCAGTTAGCGACGGATTAGCGACAACGAGGCGACAGTATGCTTACGTCGCGAATATTTCGACACTAACTGGCGACAGATTTATTCTGTCGCCAGGTCCATCGCTAATTGCGATGGACTAACGAGCGCTGTATTCCGTCGCCAATCCGCCGGTACTAAACGGCGACCACGGCTTGGCGACGGATTTACTTCCGTCGCTATGTCGTCGCTAGATTTATATGAATAGTGACGGATGGTTCCGTCGCAAACACGAAAAAAAATTAAAAAAAAATTATTTGAAAATTAAATACTGGGAACAATACAATTTATATTTCATGTACAATTTATATTTCCTGTAAATAAAAAACAAACCACACAAAAAATTCCATATAACAAGAATCTACAACAATTAATCGTTCCACCTTAAAATTAACAAGTTTAATTATTTACAATTCAACAATTACAATTAGGAAACATAAAAAAATAGAACTTCTTCAACACAGTTCTCTAATCATCGCAAAGATTTTGTGCGTCTTCTTGTTCATTGTCTTTATCTGTCCCTTCAGCTCCACTACGCTGATTATCGCTAGCAGCCTACACAAGAAAAGAACAGTCAGTATTGATAAACAAAATATAATAAAATAAATTACACACTATATGTGATTTTATCATGTGCTCATGTGTGATCTAAGGTAATAAAAAAACTCTATATGTGATTCTATCATGCTCATATGTGCTATAAGGCAGGCAAAAAGTTATATATGTGATTCTATCATGCTCACATGTGTGCTAAGGCAGTCAAAAAATTGAATATGTGATTATAGCATGTTCATATGTGTTCTAAGGTAGCTAGAAAAACTCTATATGTGATTCTACCATGCTCAGATGTGCTTTAAGGCAGGCAAAAAACTATATATGTGATTCGATCATGCTCGTATATGTGCTAAGGCAGTCAAAATATTGAATATGTGATTATAGCATGCCCATATGTGCTCTAAGGCAGGCAAAGCAAAAAAATTTATGTGATTCTATCATAAATGATATATGTTCTAAGGCAGTAAAAAAACTTTATATGTGATTTGTGCATGCTCATATGTGTTTTAAGGCAGTCAAAAAACTGAATATGTGATTATAACATGCTCATATGTGTTCTTAGGCAGTCAAAAAACTGAATATGTGATTATAACATGCTCATATGTGCTCTAAGGCAGGCAAAAAAACTTTATATGTGATTATAGCATGCTCATATGTGCTCTAAGGCAATAAAAAAACTCTATATGTGATTCTATCATGCTCATGTGTGTGCTAAGGCAGTCAAAAAAATGAATATGTGATTATAACATGCTCATATGTGTTCTTAGGCAGTCAAAAAACTGAATATGTGATTATAGCATGCTCATATGTGTTCTAAGACAGTCAAAAAAACTTTATATGTGATTCTATCATGCTCATATGTGTTCTAAGGCAGTCAAAAAAACTTTATATGTGATTCTATCATGCTCATATGTGTTCTTAGGCAGTCAAAAAACTGAATATGTGATTATAGCATGCTCATATGTGCTCTAAGGCAGGCAAAAAATTTTATATGTGATTATAGCATGCTCATATGTGCTCTAAGGCAATGAAAAAACTCTATATGTTATTATAGCATGCTCATATGTGCTCTAAGGCAGGCAAAAAACTCTATATCTGATTCTATCATGCTCATATGTGCTCTAAGGCAGGCAAAAAGTTATATATGTGATTTGATTATGCTCATATATGTTCTAAGGCAAACAAAAAACTGAATATGTGATTATACCTGAGAGGGACCTAGAATCGAAGATCCCATGTTCAGAACAAGATTGTTGATCTCATTTCGGAGAAAGGGGGCGACAGTGTCATGGAAGTAGTTATTCAGTGATTCTGTAACGATCTGGCATACATCATCACCGGAAAGAATAGTCTGCTGCTTGGAGCTTATGTCGACGCAAGAAGTCGGTGAGCCGTAACTGGAAGAAGCAATAACTGGTGAAGTGTTCATATTACTCCCAAACCCGAACACGCGACCTTTTTTGGGTTCACCTGCTGCAGTCACCCATGCTGTAGGATCAAATGATGGATGCTGAGTAGCGTCATCGCCATATCGCTCTACCATCTGTTGCTCATATGCCTCCTACAAAATAATGTTTAAAGTATTCATTAATAATTAATGATAACATTATGATAACTTGCATATATATTGCAATGATTATTAATAGAATTAATACATATCGTTGTCGTTCTCGCCTTCTCTGATACGAAGACTCCCGTGGTCTTCCGTTTATGTGTTTCAACAAACACATCCTTATATGGTACACTACCTCCTTTTTCTGTTTCCTGTGAAGTTAAATGACAAAAGATTTAGTACACAAGTTTGCAACAATACTTATAAAATTAATATTATATATTAATGAGTTACCATTTTCTTCAGGTGGCTCCCAAATGTCTTAGATCCACCTGTGTGTAGATGGACTTCAGGCATCTTCGATCAATTTTGTGCAGCCTTCGCAGAGCGATTTCTAAATGCATCTTCCGCCCACTTATCGCACATTTCATCCCAATAATCTCTCCTGATAGTAATAGGACCATGGCCCTTCCACAATAATGGATCATCTACTACGCCAGATGCTTTTTTTGCTGCAGTCTTCATAGTGTGCAGCATGTCTGCAAATCGATTGACAGCCACCTTCTGCCACACCTTCCTTGCATCATTTTCTTCCACCGTAGTTGCGAAGCGATTCGAAGCCTATAAATATTTTCAAAAAGCTAGTTACATTACTTAAATAAATTAAATATGAAACACATTAACTATGAGGAACAACTGTATACCATGAATGAGGACCATAATCTGTCTAACACCTCCTTTGGGTACTATTTTCATCGAGCAACCGGTCCTGGTAGATGTTGAAGAAGTGAATTCCTAATCTCCCGTACTACTTCTTGTAGCTCAAACCTCGTGCTGCACATGAATTGTTACACAGTAAATATCAATATAAAATATTTATAAGATATGCAATAATTGAAAACAAAATACTTACGGTCGATTATCGATATACACTATTCGAATGAGTCTTCTTGTGCCAGCCTGAGAAGACCCTGTTTTCTGTGTTGGCTCTTGACTTGTGTGATCAACTAGTGTAGGTAGGTCATGTACAGGCGCAACATCTGTAAAAAAATATGTTAGAAATTCTCAGAATGCGCATTTAAACTAATCAAGCATCCAATTAGTTATATGATATACCTATCACAGGAGCCCGTGAAGATGAAGGCTGAGCCTGGCTACTACTGAATGAGCGACCACTATAACCTCCACAAACCATATTCTAACAAATAACATATATCATACAATACATTCAAATAATTCACATCAAGTATTACAATGCATTCAAGTCATTCACATCAAGCATTGCAATGCATTCAAATCATTCACATCAAGTATTACAATGCATTCAAATAATTCAAATCATTCACATCAAGTATTGCAATAATTTAAATCATTTGTTGCATAAATTATAATATATTCAAATAATTAAAATCATTCACATCAAGTATTGTAATAATTCAAATCATTCGTATCAAGTATTACAATACATTCAAATAATTCAGATCATTTACATCAAGTATTACAATGCATTCAAATCATTCGTATCAAGTATCACAGTACATTCAAATAAAATTTTTAATCATTCACATCAAGTGTTGCAATACAACTCATGCATTTGCATCAAGTATTACAATACATTCAAATCAAGTATTGCAATGCATTTGAATCATTCATATCAAGTATTACAATACATTCAAATAAATTTTTTAATCATTCACACCAAGTATTGCAATGCATTCGAATCATTCGTATCAAGTATTACAATACATTCAAATAAATTTTTTAATCATTCACACCAAGTATTGCAATACAACTCACATCAAGAATTGCAATGCATTTAAATAGAGGTTTGTAGTATAAGATTTTGCTCACTAGCTTGAGAATTCTTCCTCGTCACTAGTTTGACTTTCTTCTTCTTCTTCTTCTTCTTCTTCTTCTTCATTGTTTGCCCATCTACTTGGTACATCATTTGGATCACATTCCTCTATGAATGTTTCATCGGCCAATGGAGATATGACATGCATATCATGTGCAACATCGTGACCATAAGCGAAGTCATAGACATCATCTGATTGATAGTAATCGTTGTCTTCAGCTAACTCATCTTCCTGTAACTGATCATACTCGGGGTATAGTTTGGACTTCACCTTGCAAACTGCCCACCATTCATACTCGGATATAAAGTGTAATAAACTTGTTGAGCTTGCGAGGCTAATATGAATGGTTCATATGTTCCAAACCTGGATTTATGATTCACCTCCACAATGCCTGAAGCTTTGTCGAGTCTTGTTGCAGTTGGATCAAACCAATGACACTTGAATATCGTAACCCTATTATTAATGCCTAAGTAAGTCAACTCCATTATTTCCTCTATAACACCATAGTAATCATGTTCATTTTCACCATAGCTTCTACCCTTGACACACACGCCACTATTTATCGTTGATTTATTTATACCGTAGTCTTTTGTATGGAATCGATAACCATTTACGATATACCCGTTGTAGCATTGCACAACTTTGGTCGAACCATTTTCTAAATCACATATTCCTTGATCTTTAACATCACCATGGGGAACCTACGCACAGACATAAACAATGATTGTGATCACGATCAATTAAGTAACTTAGTGTTGTTTATAAGTATAAAATTTACGTTAGCTTCTTTACCAACTGTTTCAACCACTCCACAAAATTAGTTTCACGTTCTTTTTGTACTTCTGCATCAGTGAGATGTGAAACTTCGCTTTGCAACTCCAGATCAAATCGTCTGCAAACCACAAATACTTATATTACCGAGCCATGTATCCACATATAGAACATAAAAGGATTTATAATTGAGTTGCATATACATATACTTACTCGATGTATGGGTCGATCGCTGAGCAATTAAAAAAAATATAGATGTGTGATGCATCTTGCTCTCGATCTGTCAATAGCCTTGATCCACAACTACTAAATGCATGCCCAAGTGATTGAAATATCGACAGCTTGTCAGCTACAGTTACTTGTTCTCCATCATCGTTACGGGGCAGGCATGTGTAACGTGTTGGAATATGAAGTTCGAAGTACATAGATGAGAAATTTGAAATCTCTTCTAATATGTATGCCTCATAAATAGAGCCTTCTACTCTTGCTTTATTACGAACCTTTTTTTTAGGTCGAACATGCATCTGATAAGAATATACATTTCAAATTTTAAATATCTGTCATTAAAGAGACAAATATAAAAAAACATATACCTTTCAAATGGGTACATCCATCGATATTGCACAGGGTCACCAACCCTTAGTTCATATGGCAGATGTATGATCAAATGTTCCATAACATCAAAAAATGCTGGCAGAAATATCTTTTCTAGTAGACAAACAGTGGTGATGACAAAGTCCTCGAGATTCTTTACATCTGATACAACGACCTCCGATGCGCACAATGTTCTGAAAAATCCGCTCAACTCAGACAATACCCCCCATATAGGTTTTTCTAACATATCATGGAATGCTAGGGGTATCAATCCTTGCATAAAGATATGACAATCATGGCTCTTCAACCCATATAACTGTTCATCGTCAATCTTCACAGCCCGAGCAATGTTAGAGACATATCCATCTGGAAATCTCAGTTGTCTCAACCATTGACATACATGTTTTATTTGATCAGGTCCGAGCACGTACTTTGCCTTTGGTTTCAGTACTTTGCCATTATACTCTTTGAGTTCCAATTCTGGTCTTTTACATATTAATTTTAAATCCATACGTGCCTTCGGATTATCCTTCATTTTTCCTTTAATATTCATTACTGTATTGAACACATTATTAAACACATTTTTCTCTATATGCATCACATTCAAATTATGTCGTATCAATAGGGTCGACCAATACGGTAGTTCCCAAAAAATAGATTTCTTCGTCCAATTGTGATCATTCTCAAATCCACGAAAGGGTGTAGGACTGCCGGCATCTGTTAATACATCTAGAAAGTATCGCAATCTTCTTAGAATCTCTATGCCGGACAATCTTGAGGATGAACCTTACGTTTTAGTTGTACCTGCTTTAAACACATTCTTTTGTCGTCGGAACGGATGATCGCTGGGTAGAAATCGACGATGACACTCAAACCAGCAAGGCTTCCTTCCATACCTCAATCTAAAAGCTTTGGAATCCTCCATGCAGTACGGACAAGCCAACCTCCCATGTGTGCTCCAACCAGATAACATACCATATGCAGGGAAGTCACTGATTGTCCATAGAACAACGACCTTCATGTTGAAATTTTGTTTTTTGTGGGCATCATACGTGGTAACACCGTCATCCCACAGTACTTTTAGTTCATCAATCAATGGCCTTAGATATACATCAAGATTTTGGCCAGATGAGGTCGGACCAGGGATCAACAAAGACAAGAAAAGATTTGGACGTTTCATACACAAACTTGGTGGAAGGTTGTATGGAGTTACAAATACTGGCCAGCATGAGTATGGAGTTGATCTACCCCCAAATGGATTAAATCCATCTGTACATAGACCGAGTCTAACATTTCGCACTTCCATTGCGAAGTTCTGATGAGTACGATCAAAGTGCTTCCAAGCTTCAACGTCAACAGGATGCGTGATCTTGTTTTCATCGTGTCGAACTTTATTTGCATGCCATCTCATGTGTTTAGCTGTCCTTGAAGACATATACAATCGCTGCAATCTTGAAGTGATAGGAAAGTAGCAGAGCGACTTGTATGAAACTTCCTTTGATCTCATGCTACCATTGCCTCTTGTCTTTGGCTTGAACCGAGGATGCCCACATGACAGGCATGATATGTTGTTTTTCTGCTCCTTGAAATACAACATGCAGTGATTTGGACAAGCATCAATCTTTTTGTAACCCATACCTAAAGCGTTGACCATAACTTTCGCACGATAGAAATTTTGTGGCAATTTCTCATCTTTGGGCAACATACTCTTCACAATCATGCACAAACAGTCAAAACATGGTTGACTCAAATTATACTCGGACTTCAAATTCATTAGTTGAAGAACTGCAGACAAGATAGTGTGACTCTCACAACCGTTCCAAAGTGGCTCATCAACATCTCTAAGTAAATCATAAAATCTACTAGCTGCATCATTTGGTGATTCTTCATCTACGACAGTTCTTACATCACTAGAACTCATAGCAGAACCCAGTTCTGTTCCTGCGGCATCAAATATCAAATTCGTATATGGATTATCGTGCACCACATTCACCCGTACATCAAAATCGTTTCTAAAATCTTCACCATGAAACGTCCAGTTCTGATAATCACTCACAAAACCCTTCCTGTATAGGTGATGTCTAACGCCATGGGGTTCTACAAATCGATTATTCTTACAAATCTTGCAGGGACACCTAATCCGACCTGTGGGATCTACTGTACTGACACTTGCCGTTGCAAATTCAATAAAACTGTCAACACCATCCATATATTCATGCGATAGCTCATTGTCCACTATCCTACGGTACATCCATTCACGGTTTGCAGTCATTTTGTCGTATGATGTTACGAATAGTATCCTAACCAGTTAAAAGAGAACCATCAGAATGCTATGATGAAGAAAATATCAAATTTATCATGCAATATATGATGTCATACAATCACAAGAATTATGATGCATGCATTGATAACTTAATATTTTCATGTGCAAACTATTCATGACACGATACATTCATTTGAAGCATGCTTTCAGCATGGAAGACATAATCAAATTGAAAGTAACTACATGCAAGTGTGGATACAATCACATCAAACATTGCAATACATCGAAATAATTCATATCAAACAAATGTCAAACATGTACCTGCAGCAAACACACTTCAATATCCCACTAACTACTACCATGCCTAGCATGGACTCCGTACTCCAAAAATAAGAACACTTTCATTTTAATACATTAAAATCATGCTCAGCATGATCTCCGAACTCCAACAAAGCAGTCCTAGATATTAACAACTAAGTGAGTGTGTGAACAATAAAGTGTTACATTCAATAAATTAAATAACATGTGATGCACTTGCATCACTTACTCACCACGGGTATTTACCCGATTTGCATTGTTTTTGTCACTTACTTACCATGGGTGACGGGGCACAAGCGAGTTCCGTTGAGAAATCTGCAAAAAACACTATGTTAAAATGAAGTCACCACCTGCCGAAAAAAAAACAAGAGGCAGATGCAGTTTCACAGAACGCAGGGGGCGACCCCTTTGCCGAAAACGCAGGGGGGTGACCCCCTACCGGAAATGCAGGGGGGGCAACCCCCTACCTGCCAGAAATGCAGGGGGGCGACCCTCTGCGACGTGCTGCCAGAAACGCAGGGGGGCGATGCGACCCCCTGTTGCCGAAAATACAGGGGGTCGACCCCCTACCGGAAACGCAGGGGGAGCGACCCCCTACGCTCTGCTGCCGGAAACGCAAGGGGTCGACCCCCTATCGAAAATGCAGGGGGGGTGACCCCCTGCTGCCGGAAACACAGGGGGGTCGACCCCTCTGTTGCCGGAAATACAGGGGGTCGACCCCCTGCCGAAAATGCATGGGGTCGACCCCCTATCGAAAACAGAGGGGGGGCGACCCCCTGCTGCCGGAAACGCAGGGTGTCGACCCCCTTGCATTTCCGGCAGCAGGGGGTCGACCCCCCTGCGTTTCCGACAGCAGGGGGTCGCCCCCCTGTGTTTTCGGGAGGGGGTCGACCCCTTGCTGCCGGAAATGCAAGGGGTTGACCCCCAGCCGAAAACACAGGGGGGGGGGGGGACCCCTTGCTGCCGAAAATGCAGGGGGTCGACCCCCTGTCGAAAACACAGGGGGGGCGACCCCCTGCTGCCGGAAACGCAGGGGGGTCGACCCCCTGCTGCTGGAAACGCAGGGGGGTCGACCCCCTGCCGGAAATGCAGGGGGTCGACCCCAGCCGAAAACATAGGGGGCGCGACCCCCTGCTGTCGGAAATGCAGGGGGTCGACCCCCTGCCGAAAACACAGGGGGGGTGACCCCCTGCTGCCGGAAATGCAGGGGGGTCGACCCCCTGCCTTTCCGGCAGGGGGTCGACCCCCAGCTGGAAACACAGGGGGGGCAACCCCCTGCTGCCGAAAACGCAGCTGGGTCGACCCCCTTCTGCCGGAAATGCAGGGGGGTCGACCCCCTGCCGAAAATGCAGGGGGTCGACCCCCTGCCGAAAATGCAGGGGGGTCGACCCCCTGCTGTCAGAAATGCAGGGGGGTCGTCCCCCTGCTGCTGGAAATGATTACATGCGCGTCGTTGGGCGGTGGCGGGAGGCTGACGGGGAGCGGCGGCTGGCGAGCAGTGGACGGTGGCGGCCGGATAGAGGCCGACGGGCGGCGGGAGGGAGAGGGCGGTGGGCGGGAGCAAGACAGCGTAACAGGAAAAAGAGAAAGAGGGATGGGATTAGAGATTTACGCGACATTTAGCGACGAAATTATTCCGTCGCTAAGCCGTCGTAAATCAAAATACCAAACTAGCAACAAAATATATTCTGTCGCTAATCCATCGCTAATTAGCGATGACACAATTCCCTCTCTAAATCCTTCGCTAAAATGGTTTTCTTGTATTAAGAATTAGCGACAAAAAATTGATGTCACTAATCCGTCGCTAATTAGCGATAAAAGTTGTTTCCTCGCTAATCCGTCGCGAATTAGCGACAGATTCATGAAGAAAGGTTTCTCTAGCTAATCTGACGCTCATTAGCGACGGAAAAAATCCGTCGCAAATTTCCGTCGCTAATTAGCAATTTTCTTGTAGTGTGAGACAAAAAAATCAAATATAATAATAACTAACATTAACTTTATTAGCTAGATTCAAATTGATTAACTATTAGCAAGTAAATGTTTGTCTTCAAACACATAATTCTTTCATAATATGAAACTGTTAGATTAAACAAAAATCAAAATTAATTGACAGATTGATAGATTTATCTCGATGGGAACATGATGCACATCTTAAAAGGTAAGACATAACTTGAAAGAAACTAAGTTCAAAACCTTCATTTACCATATAAATTGGCTTCACCACTGAGGTGGTATCTCATGTGGTAAGCGGGGTCCTGTGTCAAGCCGAAGGCCCAGAACTAAATCCCTCTGCCACATGGGGCAATTGTTATTCTGGTAGGGGGTCAGCCTAACCACAACTTTCCTTTATATATATATATTGGCTTTAAGATGATCTTTTATATTGACTACTTGGCTACCCCTGTGATTTTGTATATGTGAATTATACATAACTTTATCTTAGACTTAGAATATATGTATCACCCTTTATCTGAATCACTAATGTCATCAGGTATGTGTGCTTTGATACTACTTAATTATAATGAGTAATAAGGTGACCTGGCTTTCCATACTAGTAAATTTTTATTTTCTTTTGATGAACCTTTGCTTATAATTGATCTTAAGATTGTGTTTGAATCTTGGGTTGAGCTTGATCAAATTTATTTATTTAAAATCATTTTACAAACTTGAATTATTTGCAAGATGCAAAGAAAGACTTATAGAAGAAAGCAAATCGATGTCAACCTCAATTATTTAGTAAATTAATCAATATTCATGCACTCATGGAATATATAATATCATTAAGTAAAAAACCATCAGGACTTAGATCTATAACTTAGGATTTCATGCCAATATTATATGTTCATTTAGGAATTTATCCTAAGGTTTCATGAGTCCATATATTCTCACTCAAGAGGCCTTTCTAGATGTAATATTTCTAACATGAAACATTTATCAATGACCATCATTAAAGCATGATTTTGGTTATTTGCATTCAAATATACCAAGTGAAAAGTTTCTTGAATTTGAATATAGATCTTGAAGAATATTACATTATTGTGTAATCTAAACATAAATTTTTTATTCATCACATGCACTACAAGAAAAACGTGAATTAGCAACGGAAATTTGTGAGAGAATTTTTTCATCGCAAATTTACGACGGATTAGCTAGAGAAAACCAGCCATTGCTAAAAATTGAAATTAAAGGCAGGATTAATGACGAAAAAAGTTGTGTCACAAAATCTGTCGTTAATTAGCGACGAAAAAATTCTGTCACAAACTAAGTTGCAACGTAGCGACGTAATGTTTTCGTCGCAAACACTACAAGAAAAACATTAATTAGCAACAAAAATCCACAATGAATTAACGATAACAAAAATCCACAATGAATTAACGATAAAATTTGTCCTTCACTGCTTCGACGAATTTTGAGAGAATGTTTTAGTCTCTAAGCCGTCGCTGCTTTTGGATTTAAACAGATATTTTTTTTTTCACCGCATCGCACTTTTCACCCTTTGACTGTACGCAGCCGCCCGCCCCCCCCCCCAGCCTTCTCTTCTTCTCCTTTCTCTTCCTAGTCGCCAACCCCCCTCCGGCCGACTCTTGTCTTCCCCTCCTTTCCCTTTCCCCTCTCCTTTGCATTTTCCTTCGGTTTCTCTCCACCCAAGAAAACCCAAGTTCCTGAATCATGCCTCTTTCCTTCTATTTGCCACCACCATCAGATTTGAGGCAGCAGACTCGTCATCCCAGAAGATTTCTGGTTCATCGTTGCCACCACCATCGTCGGCAAATCCCCCCAAGCTCTTCGAATCGGCCGCTGTTCCGGCGAGCCGGTCTTACCCTGGAGGGGCCTGGGACGCTACATGGGGCAATAAATTGGGTTTTGGTACGAAACAAAACCCTAAAAATTTCCCCTATTTTGGTACGAAAGCTGCATAAATCCAATAATTTTAGGTTTATCGTCTTCGTTTCTTCTAAAAATTCGAGTTTTGGGCGTTCTAGATCGTATTGCGGTTGTTTTCAGATGATTATTTCTCCAATTTGGCCTAGAGATCGTCCAAATAGGAAAAAATAGTGTTTTTGGATTGAGAAAAGCTTGATCTGATGTGATCTTTTCTTTGGAAGATGGTTAAATGCGGTGCAGGGCTTGTGTGTCAATAATTTGATGCATTTTGGTTCTTGCATTGCACATCGTTGTTTGATTTCCATTCTGTATGTTTTTTTTTGTTTCTTTTACTTTCTTGTTTTCCTTACAAAGCTATTATTGTTATTCTTGTACAGATGAACTGAACCGAGGATAAGAAACATAGGGTGGTGTTATTGGTGACAACATTTTTTTATGCAGACTCTGTGGAGTGGCTCACCCTTTTGTATTGACACATTCATTCACTCATGCCTCTAGCCCAGATGAAAGAAAACACAAAGTATCATGTAGTAATAAAGAACCATGTCCAAAGCCCATCAGAAACCCTCCAAGCCAAAAAGGGTCCTCCCCATGAGCCCCTTCAAAATGGCAGAGGCAAAAGAAGGTCCAGAGCCAAAGGAAAGCCAATGCAAGGTGACATTTTTCCATGCCCTGAGGCCGGAATTTGCAGCATTAGGCACCGGTTTCCGTTAAAGGTGCCAGAGTCCCGACACCTGAAGTTCACAGCAGCAATGGAGATGAAGTGGTGAGCATGGAAGTGGGGCCTCCTGCTTCTAGCAAAGCTCTCAGGTTCCCTGCTAGGCCTGGTTATGGACAAGCTGGGGTGAAGTGCTTGGTGAAAGCCAACCATTTCTTTGCTGAGCTTCCTCAGAAAGACTTAAACCAGTATGATGTAAGCTTGAAAATATTTCATGTGTCCACTACATTTTTAGTAAGAGGGTATTAAATGGAACATGTTTCCTCATTTACGCTTTATCCTTCTTCACTGTAGCATATCACTGTGTTGGTGAATTTACTTGTCAACAAAGGGTATTTCTTGTGGGGGTGGTAGTTTCTTATTTCTTTTTACTTGTCCGGAGAGGCATTTCTTGGGGGGTGGTAGTTTCTTATTTCTTTTTACTTGTCCAAAGAGGCATTTCTTGTGGGATGGTAGTTTCTTGTTTCTTTTTACTTGACTCTTTTTGTTTATTACTTGTAGGTTACTATAACTCCTGAGGTGGCCTCAAGAAGTGTGAACAGGGCTATCATGGCTGAGCTAGTGAAGCTGTACAGAGAATCAGGTTTGGGGATGAGGTTGCCTGCCTATGATGGAAGAAAGAGTCTGTACACTGCTGGAGTACTTCCTTTCACTTCAAAGGAATTCGGTGTTAAGCTTGTGGAAGAGGAGGATGGAGTCCATGGTCCTAAGTAAGGCTTTTTGTCTTGTTATACTGTAATGTCCACATTTTAATTTTTTCAACTACTACTCATAAGCATACAACTTCTTTAAGCTACCATGAGCGTATTGATTGGAGTTCTCTCAGAGAGAGAGAGAGAGAGAGAGAGAGAGAGAGAGAGAGAGAGATGATCTTTTTGGCTGCTAAATTTTCATTCTGCAGTCTTTCTGGTGAAAACCAACTTTGAGCTACTTGTACTTCACAAAAGTAGCAAAAAGCAGAATTGCAGGATGATAAAAGGTTATTTCATAGATGAATTACCCATAAGGCACTTAATTAAAAAATGGACTAGTGGTGGAGCTGAATTTATCTGAGCTTATGCATATTGGGTGCTTTGAACTAGAACTAGATTTGGCTGACTCCAATTATTCTTCAGAAGAGAGAGGGAATTCAAGGTTGCAATCAAGTTCGTTGCTAGAGCTGATTTGCACCATTTGGGTGAATTTCTGGCTGGTAGAACAGTAGAGGCTCCACAAGAAGCTCTTCAAGTCCTGGACATTGTCCTTGGAGAACTATCAACCCAAAGGTGCAAATTTTTAAAAGTGAGTTTCTATTTTTGAAAATTTGCATCTAATGAAGATTTTTTAAAAAAAAAATTTAAGTTCTCCAGTTTTTCACTCTTTGGTTGCATTTCTTCAGGTATTGTCCTGTGGGTAGATCATTTTATTCACCTGATATCCAAAGACCACAGTGGCTTGGTGAAGGTTTGGAGTCATGGTGTGGCTTTTATCAAAGTATAAGGCCTACTCAAATGGGTCTCTCTCTGAATATTGGTAGGACGAATTGGGCAGAGAGTTGTGTTGTAAATTGACATTAACCTTGGAAATGCTTTTCTTTCCTATTTCTGAGCTTCTTTTCTGTATGGTTAAAATTTTTTGCAGACATGTCCTCGATGGCATTTATAGAACCACTTCCAATCATTGAATTTGTAGCTCAAATTTTGAACAAGGATGTGTTGGCAAGACCTTTGTCTGATTCAGACCGCGTGAAAGTAATAATCTGTTCTTCCCCGTGGCTTTGTTTTTCTATTTGATCGATTGATGAATATGAACATCTTTTATGTGAAAACATTATCAGATCAAAAAGGCATTAAGAGGTGTAAAAGTCGAAGTCACACATAGAGGAAACGTGAGAAGGAAGTACCGAGTCTCAGGGTTGACATCACAACCTACAAGGGAACTTGTGTAAGTTACACTATATTTGTGCCTTGTTTCCTTAGATGAGTTGATCTGTATGTTCTAAAGAATTCAACTGGCTGAATGTTGCATGCTTTTATCATGTCCAACAGGTTTCCAGTTGATCAATCAACCATAAAATCTGTATTTGAATACTTTCAAGAGATGTCCAACACACTCAGCTTCCTTGCCTTCAAGTTGGAATTCAAAAGAAGGCTAACTATTTGCCAATGGAGGTGTACACATTCATTCCCCACCCACCAAATGGTTGAATGAGAAGCAAATTACTGCGCTTCTCAAAGTTACATGCCAGAGACCAAAAGATCGGGAAATGGATATTTAACAGGTAGGTATTTTTTAAGAGATCTTTTTAGTACTGCTTACCAGTTACCACTTAATAAGTCTGCTATTAACCAATTAAATTGATGTTTTTCTAGCCATTAGAAAAAATTCATTACTTTTTTGGTTTAACATGTTTTTCTGATTTTACTGGTAGTACTGATTTTGTTGCAGGTGATCTCAAACGGATATGCGAAACTGATCTAGGCTTAATATCTCAGTGCTGTCTCACGAAGCATGTATTCAAAATTAGCAAACAGTATCTGGCCAATGTCTCACTGAAAATTAACGTCAAAGTAAGAGATTGGTGTCATGGGTTTATCAGTTGCTACTGGTGCATACTTGTATACTTCCATTTTTGTAAGTGAAAGCTGCTATTTTTTTGTCATCTACCATTTCATGGAGTTTTTTCGTTGCATTGATTCTTGTAAACAGGAATACTGCCATTAGCCGTTTCACGTAGTGAATGATTGTTAAGCATGAGTCTGCTCATTCTCTTGTCAAAGAACAAAGGAATCACTATAAATGTTATGTGGGAATCATCGTCTCCGTTTAATTTCCTATTCAAACGGTATGAACTTGAATGAATTGCAGGCAATCTGGCATGGCCTAATACTACTTTGTTCTATCTTTAATCATGTTTTCTTTGTCCACTTTCAACTGTGTTAACTTTATTTTCATTTAAATATACTTCAGGCATTCTTATTGTCTTTTTTTTTTTCATTTTGGGTAAGAATGGCATTTTTTTCCAAGTGTTAACTGTATTATACTATTTAGCAGTATCATATATTTTCCTTACTAGAGGGGGGTCCGGGGGTTCCCCTGGTGCGGGTCCTTATGGATCATACCCGGTTTCTTTACTATTTAGCAGTATCATAAGCTCAAATTTTTTCTTGGGCTTATGTTTGAGACCCGGTTTCTTATGGATCATACCCGACCAAGTGTTTTTTTTTTGTTTTTTTTTTTTAAAGTTTTGCGACGGATTAGCGATAGATAATATTCGTCGCTAATATTTAGTTTTGCGACTGAATGTAATCCGTCGCTAATCCGACTCAACTTAGCGACGAATTGGCGACGAATAAAATTTCATCGCAAAACCAAAGCAGTCCTTATTTAAGGATGAACTTGATCCATCACTAATTAGTGAGAGATAAATTCTATCATATTTTAGCGACTAGGATTTTGCAACGGATGCTATCCATCGCTAATCCATCACTAATTCGTCGCTAAGAATTTGGCGATAGATAGTGTCCGTCACTAATCCTCATTTTTCTTGTAGTGATAAGATTAGAAATTAATACATTATACCATGTTAAATAGCATACAATCATCAAAATATGCATATCTGACCCAAAACACAAATTAAACTTGATAACGTACTTGATATTCAAATCGCAAAATTATGGATCTAAATTGGATCCAAAGATGACAATAATGGGTCATGATAAAAATGGGTTGCAATAAGGTCCAATTCTACAAAGTATAATAGAAAACATGTTCATGGCGCTATAAAGTTCTCAACACAACAAATTCAACATAGGTGAGTTTGGATCCAACAACATAAGAAGTAGCTTAATTACAAAATGGAACAAATGCAAGATCCAGTGAATGCCATAGAGTAATACAATGCATCTTTTTATATGCCTAACTACAAAATGAGGTGAGATGAATTACAATCTCAAATGGACCAGAAAACCAATTTGAAAATGAATCCAAGTCTAAGCTAAGATTTAAACAACAAAAATTTGAATCCATAAAGGGTCCAAATAAACCACTATGCATCTAGTCATTTTATAACTATTAACCATGAAAAACACTTATATTTTTCATATATATAATAGTAGTTTCAAAATATGAAAATACATTAACATATTTTCAATGATTCTAATAGGTAGACTAAGTATATAACCACATAAAACACTAGGCATATGTTTAAGCACCTAATAGATATGCCAAACCAAATATAAAATTAAAAGTGTACCTTACACCATTTGTTTCAACCTTCGATGTAGTCATTACGTTGCAAACTATCATTTTAAATTTGTTGAAAAATAGAGTAGATATGACAATTGAGCCTGAATTAGGTAGGTTTGGAGACACATGTTAGATGTGCTATCTTTAAAATGATAGTTGTTGTCCTTGATGCAATGGATATTAGTGCAACCTCACTCCTAGGATACACCAAGCTTTCACCTACTTGTGAAGGTCAGCCCTACTGAGTGAGACCGAGCAACTCAATATGAACAACTTTGAATAGCCTTTTGACTCGACTAAGATTGGGCACGCCCTAGGCTCTACTCGACAATCTTTTGACGGAGTGAAAGACTAGAGAAAGAGATCATGGACTCAAAGGAGCAAAAGTGAACTCATGGAAGAGATAAGAGCGATTGGGAGAGCCATGTAGAGATGGGAAAGGGCTGAGGCATATATAGCTCCAAGCCTAACAACTACTCATAAAGGACCCGATGACCAGAAATAAATGGCCTTTAAGAGGGTCCAATGACTAGGAGAGGAGGGTTAAAATTGGAAGCAGATCAGGTCATGCTGAAAATGAGCGCTTTTGCTCATGCGGACATCGTGCCCCTCTGTTTGCATTTTGGATGAATGCCACGTGGTTTTGTTGACTTTTGAGCTTTTTAAAATGCAAATCGGATGGCCACGATGTCAGCATGAGCAAAAACACTCATTTTCAGCATGACCTGATCTGCTTCCGTTAAAACTGGGCACAATCAACAAACAAAAAGGGCAGAAAATAGTCCTTAAATGGACTTGATAGGTACAAAAAAAGTCCAAGAATAAAGGTGCTGATCAAAGTGAAAGGGGATCAAATGGTCATGAATTAAAAGAGGCGGTTGGAGGGCCATTTGACCATAAATGGTTGCATACATGGATGTTAGACTAGGTCAAGGGTGGTTCCAATAGTTGGGTTTACTAAGTCAAGGTCAAAACCGATCGTTTCGTTCAAAACCCATAAGGTGGACAGTCAAAAGTTTTAGGGATAACATCATTCCAAGATCAAAAAATGATGGTCAAAGATCAGTTAAGACTAAGCCAAACCAAATAGGGCTAAACTGAAACCCAAATCCCAAGTGCAAAATTAAATTGACATGCTCCTAATAGGCCTTACTCATAAAAGCAACTCTACTATGTATAAACTTAAGGAAAGTACTCACACTCTTGACTAAACAAAAATGAAAGTGCAAAACTTCCAAAAGCTTAGGAAAGGCAAGGAAGTAGGTGGCCAAACTTATGTGCAAACCCACATAATTTTGAGACAAAACCCCAACAAAGGCTTATGCATTGCGTCAAACACTTCCAACACCTTGCTTATACCTTTTTGTCTTTCTAAAATCGTGTTATGTGTCTCAAATTCTTTGCCCATTTCATTTTATGATTTTCTTGAGAGCTTCCATAATTGCATTCCTCTGTTTTGATAATAGATTTCTTGCTCCTTTCTTGTAGATGTAGACGAAGGGCTGTGTTCCCTTGTCTCAATCTTTCTTGTGATATCTCTGTGTTTCACTTCATTTGTTTGCTTTTCGAAAGACACGTAACATGCACGTGCGCACACACATACAGAAGCAGACTCAAAGAGAGCACTTCTCAATTTAGAAAAATGACATGTTCGTAACATAGATTAGAAAATAGTCACATTTGCCTCTAACAATTTCTAAGCTCAACTTCCCTTTTACTTTGGAAGCTGTACTTATTTGCCATGGTCACTGGCCTCAAACCTAGCCCAGCAAACTTTGATTTAAGCTCAGTTCCATGGTAAGCCAATTCATATTCTCACACTCAAAGAATGACTTAAGCTACCTATCTGAAAAACATGTGAACCCAGCAGCAACTTTCGCTCACCAAGTTCATTGACGGTGCTCAAATCCTTGCAGACATCTACTCGAAACTGAACCAGCTCTTCACCTTTCGACGTCAAGTAAACCTTCTCGAATCCAAGAAGCTGTTTCTTGGGTGATCTGCCTGTGTGTGAAGGCGGGGTAAAGAAAAGAAAAACTGTATGGCTGCCATGCATGTCTCCAACATTCTGTACTTTGAGATGAATATCAAAGGCCAATTCTTGGCAAGTGCTCTCAGCCATGTCTACAGCTTTGCATTTTTGCGAGAAACAGGGATGCGTGCTTTCAAGTGCCAGAGAAATGCGGTTGGGTGAACGAACAAGGACGTGATTAAAATGAGTATAGCTCAATCCATCACCAAACAAATAAATTGTATCACCTGTGTAAAACCTGTAAGTCCGGCCAGGATAACCTGTAGAAGGATCAGGTCTCATATTCATGTTAGTCATGGGGACATTGTTGGCGAATGACTGTGGGTACCATGTCATTGGTAGCCTTCCACCTGCATCATGTCATCATCATCATCACCATGGTCATTATTATCATAATCATATTGCGTAGCTAAATGTAAAAAGATAACTATTCAAATTCAAATATCAGTTCAAATTCAAATCAACCTACAAATCAGGAGGAGACGCACAATCAGTATTCAAATTCAAATATCAGTTCAAATTCAAATCAGCCTACAAATCAAGAGGAGACACAATCAGATATAAAAATATTCTAATTTTATTTTGTGCATTATCTCTTGTATAGTTATTGTTCATTATCGTGTAAAAAGGCTTCTGTATATAACCAGCCTATTCATAAGGTCAAAGCATATAACATTACACTGCAAGCTAAGCAGCACTTTATAAGCCATTATCTTCTCTTCCCTTACAATAACCATTCAGTATGTCACCCATTCTACCCAATCACGCTTAACTCTTCAGTCATAGCAATGTTCTGTATAAAAAAAAATGAAGTGAATACTTACTTGGATTGAAGTTTCCGAAAATGATATCAGCAATAGCTGTTCCTCCCTTTTCACCAGGGTATCCCACCCAAAGTATGCTACTGATCTTGTTGGATGCTTTAGCGAAAGAAACATCGAAGGGCCCTCCAGACATTATGATGAGAATTACAGGACCTTTTGATGCATTAGCAACTTGTACAACAAGCTGTTGTTGCTGGCCGGGAAGCGTTAGATCAACCCTGTCACGGCCCTCAGCCTCAACCGATTGATCTGCACCAACTATCAAGACTGTGGCATCGGCAGCTGATGCTGCCTTCACTGCAGCATCCGGTTGGAAGTTGTTGGGTGAACACCATACATTTAGACAACCAGCTTGATAGAGGGTTGAAGTGTAAGCAGATAGGCCTTGAAGGGGAGTAATGTACTTGCAAGGGGTGCCTGCAGTTTCAATAGACAAAATTTCTATGAAACGCCAACTACAATACAAATTCACATAATAAATAACACGCTCTATGTCATACAGATACTCTATTTTGACTCCCCTTTTATATTAATCACATTAGAAACTTCATGAAAACGGCCGTATCCCTATATCTGCAGCCTTATCCATGTGCCATAAGGTATACTAAACGAACAGGGAATACCTGTTCACAGAGGATTCAAACATCCATAAAGCAAATGGTTCGTGTATGTGATCCAAATCCTATATAGTCTTACATCAAATTTGATATGCTTATAAGAATTTCAAAAATAAAATGAAATCCTCTTATATTATGGAGCCATTTACTTTATTTCCTTGAATTAGGGTGTTTACATGAGAGAGATACAGAGATCAACTAACTCTTGTTATTTCAACTTTAGGTAAGAAATTTTGACTCTCTATCAACCATTTAGAAATCTAAAAGAAAAAAACTTGGTAGATCAAATTTGACCTGACCCAAAGTTTTAAATTCACCATTAAACAAAATAGTGTCTTTTACTGCATCTATTTCTTGGGGCCCAATGTTAGGAGGGACACATTATGTTATGAACGGATACTATTATATTCAAGAGAATTAAGATTGAAGATAAGGTCGAAAAAGAATGTGAGATAGAGAGAGAGAAACAAAGGAGAAATTAATAATATTCACTATTCAAGAGGACTTGAAAGGAATAGTTTGCAAATCAAAAGAGGTCTTGGTCAAATGAATGAAATGGATCTTGGAGTTGCCCACACTGTTATGGGTCAAAAGAGATCTTGGTTAATTTTCCAACATTTTCACCAAAGCAGGTAAGTTACATCCACCTAGGGGTGTTCACGGATCGGATGTTATCTGACGTCTAATTCAGATTTGGTTTGAGATTTTATTACTGAATCCAACAGATTACAATTATAAAATCATTCTCGGTGCTGCCCTCGTCCATCTGAATCCGAATCAAGCTCCAAATCCAAATAGCCAATATCTAATTAGATCAGATTCAGTAAAGGACTCATCAGACCCAAATCTGACCTGACTATATCCCTACATCCATCAGCCTATGATCCACATGCACTATTGCCCACGCTATTATAGGACCACCTCTGGACCTCTTTCTACTGTATGGACTTCAAGGGAACCTTACCGGATAGGATAGGATCTAGCACAGATGATTCTGAACATGGATCCATTTGGACATAAGATAGGTCTTGTATCAATTTTGTATGGCCCGACCTGAATAATATTTGGCCAAGAACTGGTAGGCGAATATTTACTTTCATGCTCGTATCCAACTATTCAGACTCGGATCAGGTGAGTACCCTACACAGGTTCGACCCATTGACAACCTAGTCCAACCCAGTTAGAGCCCAATAAGGAAAATGGATAACCATAGCGACAAAAGTTAAAAATGGCAAAATCTCTGCAGGCAAAAAACTTGGGAGATTTTGAAAATTTTCATAAATCTCGCATTTTTTTTAGGAAAAATCTCAAGAATAAAAAATATAAAAAATATTATTATAAGAAAATATAAATAAAACACATTTAAAAATAAAAATCTCAGGGGTTTTCATGATAAATATCTTTTAAAAATATAAATATCACGATATTTGTCACAGTTTGAAAATCTTGCAACTTGCACGAAATTGCCGTTTAAAACTTTCAGGCAATTTCTCGCGATACATCGACGATATGCTTATAAATATCGCAATATTTGTCATGGAGTGGATAACAGGTCTCTTTTATTTTCCCATCTTTTAGCGGTGTGTGCAAACATTCTTTCCTTGAGGGGAGGACTGGGGACTAAGGCTCAATATTTGACAGCAATTTGGTTAAAAAGTGAGCACCTATAGGGTCTAGTGGTGATAAGGTGAAGCACCGATGTGCCGAAGCATCAAGCCATGTAGATTTGATGCTACCAATTGTACAAAAGCAGTGGCACTTTTGACATAAAAAAACATGAATGTGCTTTTCTTGAAGAAAAACTCCAAAATATACACGTGTCAGAAGTCAGCTTACAAGGCTTATTTTTCTCAAATCTAGGGCTCGACATTGTTTTTTTTTAACCTTTAAAATTAAACCAAACTTAGGTTAACTAACCTAATCAGTTTACTACTTCCAAAAAGCACCAAGTCAGAAATAATACAGGTTCTTGACAAGCTCAGAATATCAAGATATTGTGAGACGTTAGGTGGACTATCCAAGTACACGGATATCGGCCGAACACATCGTACAGACCAGTCAACCTAAGCTGAGCAACAATGCTAAACACTGCATTGGGAGCAATATTGTTAGTATCGGTTTTAATCAAAACTGTTTTTCGAAAAGAAAACCCAAATCGGTCTGAATCAGTTTATTAAAATGACAATTTTCTTAAATTCAAAAGAACATAAAAATATAAAAGATTTACATATATCGGATGACTTGGATCTGGTTCAAGCCGAATCGAGTCGCGGATGAATCGTACCTGAATCGGCCGGTTTTTATGGGGTCTGAATCTGGCTTTGCATTGAATGAAAAGGGGCCGATCCTATTCGATTTTGATACATTGTTGGGGGGCTAAACGTGAGCTCAGCCTAATGGAGAATCATTTTAGAAGCAACAGGACCCAAGCATGAATTATCCCGTCCCTAAAAACTTTTATCTATTGAAAAAGGACAGACAATGTCCCTTCTCCCACTGCTTTGGACAAAGTTTGAACCAATGCCACAAATATCGGTATCCACAATTTCTTGACAAGGGAAATATGACCATAAATAATTTTTTTTGGAAAATTATCAGTATATGAAAATGTAGTAATATATAAGAGTATGAAAAGAGAAAAACTCATAAAAAAATAAATACTCTTAATATCATGAAGACCTTGAGATATTTTAGAAATAGGTGGTATTTGAAAATATCATGAACTTTTTTATTGTATTGGTTATAGAAAATATCGCAATACAATCATCATGTTTTCAAAGTATTGCTAATATAAGGAGACCATAGTTCGAAGCCAAAACCATTCTTCTTTTTTTTCTTCAATGCGTTGAAAAGTTCCAAATCCCTCATCAAAATTAATAAAAACATTCTTGCAGTTAAAAGAACGCTAAGCCCGAGGACACCAGATTGATTTTTTTAAGGTCTCCTTAGTAGAACAGTGATGACAGTTTAGTAATGTACTGTTTACTGCTTTTGTTATGATGATGGATCCAGCACAACGCTATAGATGCTAACAACATCCGGCCAGTGGCGTAGCTAGGATTCATGTGGGGGGGGGGGGGTGGCGGCAAACAGTGGTGTAGCAAAAAATTTTTTTTTTGTGTGATAGTCGGGGGGTAGCGCCCCCGGAATTTTTTTTTTGAGATAAAATAAAAAATGGCTACAATTATTAATAAAAATCTATTTCATATGGACGAATCAAACTATTTGCTGCAGTCAGGGCTGGGCTGGGCTGGACTACAAAAATGGATAAAAATCTATTTCATATGGAATCAGGGCTGGGCTAGGACTGGGCTTTTAAAAAAAATTGTTTTTTTTTTAACTGTTTCGGCTACGCCTTTGCATCCGGCACAGATATTGGGGATGCCAGCGTCCGCAACAATGAATTTGAATCTAGGACAAGATTACAACCTCTTGATATAAACTATAACATAGCAGATGATTTAAGTGAGTGAAATGCCCCGTAGGACTAATACATTACTAAACTTGAAAATATCATGCTTAGACTGCAACATAGATGACATTAGCAGTCATTGGTGCTCAAAACAGCAGTTATAACTCGAGAAAAACATCTTTGTCCTCTATGACATCACAAACATATCTAACTAACAAACTTGTTTTTCATCACCAAGCACTAACTTTTGAATTATCAAAGAAAGAAAAAGAGCAAGTTTTGAAGTCTTCCATCAATTTTTATCAATCTTTAACCATGGTGAAAAAGAAACCCACATGGTCATTTGAAATATCACCTGGGATGACATCAGGTTAAGAACTCCCAGCATTTCCACTACTACTAGGATAAGTAATGGTAGAGTTAATATGTTTGATCATGTTTCCTGTGATGGCCGAACATACTCTAGCAAGCTTGATTGGAAGATAACGAGTAATCTTGCTCAACCACATTACATACTGAATGCCATTTAGCCCAGTGAACTAGCAGGAAAATCCTGAATACATCATCCATGAAGCCCTATGTTAACAACACTACAGATGAGGCCATGGATCAGATCTACTTGTTAGGGATTTGGCATTAGTAGTAGAGCTTGGGACCAAATGTGAGGGTCCCACCTAGCCGGCTAGGCTATTTAGGTTGGATCCAATATACTTGGGTTGAGAATTAGAATTGTAATGAAGGGCATTATTTTTTTTGTTGTAGCCATGAATCCTATAAATAGGGCCCATGCACTCATTTGTAACAATTGAAGATCATTAATCAAATAGTTAATTCTTGAGTTGGCTTGTCTAGAGTTTTAGAGTGAATTTAGCTCTAGTTACAGATTTTCCTAATTAGAGATTGGCTCATGTACTTAGATCTCTTCTAAAAATATGAGAATTGCCCGTTATTTCCGTCATTTCTCACTTACACACTAGCCCATCCCCTTATCTCATTCTCTTTAACTATCAACTCTCAAATCTCTCTCATTCTCCTCCATTAGTACTTCCTAAAAGGTGGAGCTGGTATTATCCTGAGGTTCATAAGTCTCCTAGACCCTTTGTATTATCCATTCTGACGAAAGCAGATCAGGTCATATTGTACATAGCTGATTCCTCAGCTATATTTAATCCCCACCGTGCATCTCACTTGATGGAGGTCTCTGGGAACCATTCTCATGCTCACCAAGTGAGATGCACAGTTCCCAAACGATTGGATATATAGAATATGATCTGATCTAATCTGGTCATGGTTCTGACAGTTTAATCACCTGTGATGTGGTATAGAGTTTCTTACTACAATAATTTCTCGATTTTTTAGTGAAAAAATGAGCTATCTTAAAGCAAACCAGAGGAAATAACATGGCCAATAAGAATACTGCATAAATTTGCATACCTTCATAGTTCCCTATCATGGTTTTGGTAACATTGGCATTTGGTCCAATCACTGCCAAGGATTTGATTGTTGATGGTGATAATGGTAATGCTCCATTGCTATTTTTTAGTAAAACTATGCCTTGCCTTGCAGCTTCTGCTGCTAATTCTTGGTTTTGGGGAGTGCAGACATCCTTGGGACCAAGTTTACCATATGGCTGATTTCTTGGGTCCCCATCAAAAAATCCAAGTCGCATCAGAACTCTGAAGTTGTTAGAAATTGCTCCGTCAACAGCTGATTCATTTAAAATTCCGGACTTCACAGCAGACACAGTATGTTGGCCAAGGAATGACCCACAATTGAGATCCAGTCCTGAGGGACATGCAAACACAATATTATCAAGCAAGAAATTTCTTAATTCAGAGGAAATTTCTCCCAGGTGTAAAATCCAAAACCAGAGTTTCACACAAAAACAAGCACATATTTATGGCAGAAGACTATGCAAGCTGAGAGTGTACTGTATACCGTGCACACACTGAAAGCTCCACAATAACAGTGGTGTCCAATATCATATTGCTGAACCAATTTGACATGTGTAGGAGATGAATTAAACACAGCAATGTAATAAGCACTTCTTTCTGGTAGGATCCATTTCTCAAAATTGAAAATCTTGACATTTGACATTGAATGTGCTACATATTCATTTTGAAAAGGATAAGCAATTAAAAAGAACCCAATAGGAAAAATTTATGTCAAGTTTTGAAATTGATAGTGCGCATGTTGCAATCACATTTCATAAAATATCCATGCTTAGTATGAGATACCATTAAAAACCAGAAAAATTGTGTTGTTAGGAATTCTTTCTTCAACAGAGCTAACCTGCCATTATGGCTTTTGCTGCGGCTTCTTCTGGAGTTTTGGTGTAGTGCTGAGAATTATATAACACATCAACTGAATCACAATCAGAAACAATGTATCTACAAGAAGCACCAAAAGAGTTTGAATCAGTTGTATGAAAAGAGTTGGTGACATAGTCTACCAACAAGATGCACGTGTTTTTTGTGTTGAAGTAAGATACCCGTTAAGTTTCCAGTCTCCTCTCACTGTTCCTGCTAGAAGGTTTGGATCAGCACAGGTTGGAATCCCATTGACTTGATTGTAAGAACACATGACACTAGCAACCTGCCCGTCAATCACACAACTTTTGAATGGGGGCTGATATGTATCATCCATGTCCTGTTTAGTAACCTGAGCATAACATAAACCAAAATTAAAACAACTAGCAATTACAGTAGGAATGACACATAATTGCTATTATGTAAGATTTCTTTGTGCATTATCTGAAGCTGGAACCTGTTCTGAAGATCCAATAGCTATGCATAACAGAGTCTCCAAGTTTGTATGAGATTGATGAGGTTGCATGGCAGTGTACCAACTCCGCATCAACATTTGCCCAAACTATTGGATCTTCTATCATAAAATGATTGGCTTAGATGCCCATATCAATAATCCAATTTATCATGTTATCTTGCATCTACCTCTCTATCCACTCTTTTCTTTTCCTTTTTTCTTTTTTAGCTCCAATACGAAATAATAAACTCCAAATTTTCACAATCAACATTCCTTGTTTCTTTTCCTTATTTGTAGGATACAAGAGAGATGGATTCAAATTTCAAAGCACAAATGAGAAGAATAATAAATGGGCTGCATGGTTTAATAAAACCAAGTATAATTACCTAACTGCTGAATCATACTTGCTAAAGCAAGAAAAAGAAGTAATTTAGTAACTGCTTGATTTATAACAATTGCTTCAACCATCACAGGCACATCGTCAAAAAAGTGCACAAAAGAAATGCAACAAGCATTTTTAGGTAGAGAAAAATGTGTGGAAGGACCATGCTATTATTTCTTTTCCGATCCTTTCTGTCACAAACAGATTAAGAGATAACAGTTTGATATACCTGAGCATTGAAAGTGTAACGCTGAATTCCTTTCCAATTGTCTACATCATATGCAGTATAATGTTTACAGCAAGCAGCGACTTTGAGCTGATTTGGGTCTCCGCTGTCTGTCTGCTGCAGACCTTTGACGTAGCAGGTGGCATATTTGCTAGTAAGTAAAGGGTCTTCACCTGGAGTCTCTTGTCCCCTTCCCCATCTTGGATCTCTAAATATGTTAATGTTTGGACTCCAGTACGTTAGTCCTGCTAAACCCACATTGTACATAGCCCGAGCTTCAGTTGAAACCGCCTGTAAGCAAATTTCTTGAAATTTAGTGCCATTTCACTCCATGGTATAGTATTCTCTGAACAAACCTCTATAAACTGCAGATCACAAATTCTACTCCCATGGGTTAGCGAGATTCCTTTTTTCTTTTTGTTGGTGAGTTACTACTCTAACAGTCATAGTCATACTACAAGACATACTATTATGCAGTAGACCAAGTTTTTATGATTTAAGAATCACATAATTCATGAAAAATAGGAAAAAAATAAGACAATGCATATAATGTCGCAACCTACATATAAACTCTACTAATGAACTGAAACTGAAAGCCTACAAAATTCAGGAACCTGAATTGATTACAGTCCTTTCTCATTCTTTTGAGATATGAAATTTACCTGCGTACCAAAAACAGAGGCAAACAAAATGACTATTATTCCCTTGAGCAATCATAACATAATATAGCATTATATCAATTAGACCAAACCAAAAACATATCTGTCTTGTCTATACCAAGGTTGCCAGACTAGGAAGCTGAAGCGGAAAACGATATGGGAAGCGAGAAGCAATGCATTTTAAAATGTATAGGAAGCGGAAAGCGACGAATAAAAAAAGAAATATAAGAATTAAATGAGAATCAAATTGGAATCTAAATAAAAACTAAAATAAAAGTGAAAAAAAATAAATTTTTAAAAAAATCTAAAAATGATGACTGCCAATTTAGAGAAAGCACATGGAAGTGAGTGAGAAGTGTGACAGGAAACACATAAAAAACATGGAAAGTAGAGTGAGAGAACATATAAGAAGTATAGATGAAGCATGCGGAAAGCATAGGAGAAGCATTGGAAAATCGAGATTCTTGTCAAATTTAGGAAGCGAAGAGTATCACGCTTCTGAAGCGAGTTTCTGCACCACTTATCTAAGAACCTTCCGGTAACTCTGGTCTATACCCAGAAAGTAACAATCTGTAACAGAGAATCCATACATTTCAAGAGCTCCAGTTTTACTTTGTCCTCTTTTTCTTTCACTTCTCCTATGGAAAGTTCAAACTTTTAATAACATTATGAAAAATATAATCTGTGGTGTTGCTGATATATTCGTCAACTATATAAAAACTAACACACGGCCTACACTTATCATACAAATATTCCCGATGAACATTGAATGAGACTAAATAAGCAATCAAAAAGAAGAAAATTATGATATAAAAACAAGCAGCTACTCCTACAGTAGAGAAAACAACAATGATACAGATTTTAGATTGTTAGAAGGTAAAGTTGTTATAATGTTCTGTCATCCATTTTTTTCACCTCACCTGCTTCTATTTTATCATTTCTAACGACCACAAAAATGAAGATGGCAAGTATAACGCTGTTATAACCATTGGATTTTCCATCTGTAATATTTAATAATATTAAGTGCAGAAACCCAAAAGAGAAAGAAATGATCACAATATGAAGTTGGCCTGTCTAAAATGATCAAGGTAAGAGAGCTGCACATTTTACGACTTTAAATTGTTGAGGTGCTGCTCCATTCCTTCACCATATACAAAATCTACTACTAAAGCAGAATAGGAGGCAATGTGATGCCCACTAAAGAAACAGACCCAAAATTACAGAATCTAAATTAAACAAATTCATAAGAAAGTGAGCGAGGCAAAGCTGTGGAAATCATGACCCAGACTACACATCAGCTAGAAAATTTCACAGAATATCTCACCTTTCCCATTGCTTCCCACAGAGAAGTGTTGAAAGTAGCTGCAGAGAGGATAACCATAGGGAAACTGGTAGCCCCAGGAACAAGGCTAGAGAAATGTGTGCCAGGACCAACATAGGAAACACCATGTAAGGCCTCAGACCACCACTCGTAACTAGGAATCCCAAGCCTAGCAACAGCTCCTGCCTTGTTCACCAAGAACGCAACTTTCTCCTCCAGTGTCAATCTTCCCACCAAATCCTTGACCCTCCCATCTATACCCAATGAAACATCACAAAACCCAAGAGAACTCACGTTAGGATTCTTCACTGCATCACAAGCAAACACTGGGTTCTGTCCCAAAACACAAGAGACTCCACCCAATCCCAGAAAAACCACCACCACCATCAAAACCACACCACTGAAGCAAGAACCCATCTCTTCTTTTATCCAGTTTCACAACAATGGTTCTGCTCCAATGACCACCATTCCACTTGTGGGAGGTAAGCTCTGCCTTTTATAATGGAACTTAGCGGCACTAGACGAGGAAAAAT
Source organism: Nuphar pumila (assembly GCF_984573655.1). Taxonomy (NCBI): domain Eukaryota; kingdom Viridiplantae; phylum Streptophyta; class Magnoliopsida; order Nymphaeales; family Nymphaeaceae; genus Nuphar; species Nuphar pumila. The sequence continues at coordinate 27,802,698 of NC_143262.1, read as the reverse complement.
TCATGCCATCCCCACTTTTTCTCTTGGGCTACCCGTGATAGGCCAGCGTGGAAAATTGAATTTCATAATAAATATTTTGTTGGTATAACTCCAAACTCTTCAATTCATGATAACGAATGAAAACTGCAGGATAGAGAGAGAAGGTTTAAAGAGTGGGACTGAGAGAGGGAGCTGTATCTGTCAGAAGCATGAACCAAAAATGAGGCTTATATCAATATGAAAAGGAGGAAAAAGCTAAACAAAATCTGCATTAAAAATTCACGTGGGGTCTTTTAGTGCTGGTTGGATCAGCACTCAAATTTTTGGAAGGACAAAGAATGGAGGAGAGAGCACTGGGAGCTTATAGAGGTATTTGGCTCCACGTCTTCACTGCACTATTCGTTCACGTGAATTCTTTGTTTTGGCGTTCATTGGTTCAGCTTGACTTCGTCAGCTGTGCCGCGGAAGCAGCATGGAGAATAGGTTGGTAGACTAACTGAGTTCTGTGAGGTTTGTTTCTTGTTATCATACGATATTTTCAGATGTCAATAAATTCATGAAAAAGAAAACTGGACATTGTCAAAACATCACCAATTTCTACAAATTTCTGTTTTTTATTCTGAATTTAAGAAGATCAAAATGTTTTTCCTAATACATTTAAGATTTTTTTAAAGTTAATATACTTCCAACCGTTTAACTCATCCTTGGTCTTACCTTCAACAAAAACAACAAAGCCCTGCGACAGATTAAGTACTTGGCTAGATATGATAAATCTTGACTTTGACTGGGTGGTCGTGTCCTCAACCTGGAGTTTTACCTGGCAGGGAGGCAGGCTAATTAAGTGACCCTGTTCTCGGTGAAGGTTTCTTTATCACATATATATATATATATATATATATATATATATATATATATATATATATATATATATATATATATATATATATATATATATATATATATATATATTGCGATATTAACTAGATAAAAATAGTAGTCATGCTTGTTTAAGCGAAGCAGTTGTTTAAGTGTCAATTTAAAGAATGTGAAAACTATGGGTGATATATCCTTTTTGATAAAAAGTAAAAATTGCCCTAATATTATGGTTAGATTTTATTGCCTCAAAAAATTAAGCTTAGATTTCACAGAATGGACAGCCAAAATCAAGGCCTTTGCGTATTTGAAGCAATCATAGTACCCTTTATGCTTGGAACCTTTTTGCAACGGCCATGTGCATGCATGAAATGTGGTCCTCCTAGCAACTAGACTCGTGCCAAGAAATACACAGCAGATCAGGTGCAATCAGGTTGCACAGTTTCAGTGTGCCCCATCCATCTGCTGTTGGGGCCCACAGCTGACTAGGGATGGCAGTGGATCAGGGCGGGGGCGGGGGCGGGGGCGGGGGCGGCGGCAGGGGACAAGGTCTCTACTCCTGACCCATCTCGAAATCCTGCCCTTCATCCTGCATGGGTCTTGATTTTAACCTTCATCTCCGCTTCTATCCTCGTTTCATGTCCTCCATCCCCGGTCTAAACAGGGCGAAGTGGGGCCCTGTTTTTCCTTAGTCCACTGCCATCCCTAAAGAAGGATTGAGTACGAAGCGGGGCAAGGCGGGGATTGGAGACGGGAACAGAAATCCATTCCCACCTCCATCCCCACATGGGTTTTGATATTAACCTCCATCACCGGTCCAAACGGGGCGAGGTGGAGCGGGGCACGGGCCCCATTTTCCCTCTATTAGCAACACACTAAAAGTGTGAAATGTAATTGCACATGATCCGCCCTCTAAAAAGTAAAGGAACTCAGATCAGGAAATATGTCGTCAATCATCCTTCATTGTAATGGTTCATCCTGGTCAACAGTGGGGCCCACTCTAACTACAATCCATAATGTTGCCTCCACGACCTGCTGCTTGCATTGATTGATGTGATCAATGGTGATGCTGCTAAAGGCGTGTTTTTAGCTCATATTTGAAGCTCTACTCTGGTTTGGGGTGGGGGTTCATGCTAGACCAGAGGGTTATCACTTCGAATATGAGATCTGAAGCAATCAAATGCATCATAAGTGACTGCCTATTGCCTAACCCAAGATCATGCAGCTGGCGCAATGCAAATCGGTCCAAGCACATCTCATAACAAGATGTGATGCTCCACCTAATGCTTTGATCGAGTCCTCATAGATTAGACCACGAACCAGTTAAAACATGGTGTTGCTCAGTCAGGTAGAGCATCACACTTTTTTGTGAAATGTGACTTCACCTGATCCCATACCCAATTTGGGTGATCATGCATAGTTCTTGCTAATGATCTAGTTGGGATGATTAATAATGACTACTTAAAGAGATCCTACAGGCTCACAATATTGGCTGCTTTTCTGTGACATAAGACCACAATTTCTAGGCATGGACCATGGGCCAGCCCAGTTTAGCCCAGGCTGTTTTCGAATGGGTTGGGTCTAAGCTAGGTCTGTAGCCCATCAATGGGCCAGTCATAAGCTAGGTCTGGACTAAGCTGGGTTTCAACAAACCATCCCACAGTTAACCCAAATGGGCTGGGCCATAGCATGGGCCGGGGTGATGCCCACCCTATTGTTTTATTATGGAAAAAGAGTGGATGGAGATCATTAAAAGCATATTCATAAAGGTTACAATTATGAAAAAGGAAAGGAGCCAGGTGGTTTTGTTCGGGTGTTTTAGAGATGATTAAAATCCATACTCCATCAATAATCTTTCATAAAAATGTGTCTGTTCGCATACAGTAAGTAGTTTTAGATGTAAATGTTTTTTGACTTGTTCCAATAGTAGCACTTTACTTGTGCCCCAACATGGTCAAGTTACTTGAGCAAGTTATCATGGGTGTACTAATAGATAGTCTCAAGTAAACCGCCGTTTGCCATCTAAGAGATAATCACAGTGGTCTCCACCTCACAGTAAAAAAGATGCGTCTAACTGTCTCATATCTTAGATAGGGATGGCAGTAGATTGGGGCGGTGTGGGGGACAAGGTCTCCACCCCGCCCTGTCTCGAATTTATTGTTCTCTTCGCCATCCCCGCCCCCATTATCATTTTCGCATCTCAACAAATTTATCATCTATGTCTCTTATCACTGCGTTCGTTAGAAGGAAGAGAAAGAGAGGTCGAGTCACCAAGAGGATCAAGTTGTTACGCAAAGCGAAACAATGAGCCTTGAGAGGAGGACGATGTGACGACCGAAAGAAAGAGGTGAAGATGAATAGAAGAAGTTGAAAGGGTCATTTTAGGCTTTGTGATTAGAAATTTAGTATTAGGAATATATATATGAGTTATAAGTAATTTTATTAACAACTAAGGGTATTTTAGTTATTTTACTAATAAAGATTAAGGACAGGGCAAGGCGGGAGAAAAAGTAAGTCTATCTTAGCTTTCATCCCTGCTCAAGGTTTTTATTTTCTCCTCCATCCCTGGTCCATTCTTTGTTTCATGTTCTCCATCCCTGCCCCCAAACGGGGCGGATTTAGATGGATCCTCGCTTGCCCCCGGTCTACTAATATCCCTAATGTTAGACCCAAAGGGGATTACAAATCCTATGATGTGTACTGTTAAGGTTTTTTTTAAAACTATTTAGTTTTTCATACCCTTCATTTTACATTTACCTAAGTTAGTGGGTATTCATTTATTCCTACTAGTTTAGTTTCACATTGAAGAGTGTCAAAACTTCACTAGGCTTTATTTAGAGCGGTATTGCCTTTATGGGAAAGGTCCATTGAGTGCATATCAACTCAGACCTTGAACTTCGGATCATAGATCTTGGATTTAGATTTTACTCTGGTTTGGTCTTTGACCATTCTTTTTAGAACTTGGGATGATTTTGATCCCCATATCTAAAACCGACCATTGATTGACCTATTTATGAACTTTGACCCAGACTTATTACTCGTTGAAACAATTCTTTACCTTGACCAAAACCTTTCCAATGCCTTTTGCATGGGGCATTTATGTTTAAACAGTCCATTAGCCACCCAAGCCCTTTGACTGTTGACCATGTTGCAGATTCTGAATAATTTTGACCTCAGTAAGGCCCTATTGACCAAGACCTTTTACCCTTGATTTTTTCTAGCCATTTGGCCAGCCTTGACCATTCATTGTTGGTGGTTTAGATCCACTAAATACACTTTATGGACTTTTATTGCTAGTTGTTGGGTTGAGGGCTATATATACCTCAACCCTCTCTCATTCTCTTCATTACTCACAACTCTCTCTCTCACGAGCTTACTATCTCTTCCTCTCCCTGCTCTCTTGAGTTTCTTAACTTACTCGATCTCTCTTTAGTATGTTTGCTCAACTTATAAAAATTTGATGAAGTGATCATTTTATACGAGTTTAACATTCATGACTTTGATAAATGCATATATAATAAAGTAAGACATAGTCACATTATAATTATTGTTCTTTATGTGAATGATACGTTAATCATGAGCAATAGTGTTAAATGCATAAATAATATCAAACACTTTCTTTTATTTAAATTTGACATGAAAGATATGAGCTTAGCTGATGTTATACCTGGTATTAAGTTGGTTAGACATTGGGATGAATATGAATTAACTCAATCTCACTACAATAAATTTTTTTTAACAAAATATAATCATTATGATTGTAAATATGTTGCTACTTTTTTTGATCGTAGTGTTAAACTATCGATTAACACTAGAAGGAGTATATTTAGTTAGAATATGCGAGTATTATTGGTAGTTTCATGTATGATATGAATGAAACTAGACCGAACATAGCCCTTTGCAAGAGCAAGTTAAATCAATATACTAGTAATCAAGGACAAGAGCATTGAGATACTATCTTTCAAGTCTTAAAGTACTTAAAAGAAACTTTAAATTATGAGATATTCTATGATAATGAACCTCTTATACTTGAAGGGTATAATAATACAAATTTAAAATTTGATACCAATGAATCATTATTCATAAGTGGTTGAATATTTACCCTTAGATCTAGAACAGTTATTTGGAGAGGTAAGAAATAAACTATGACAACTCTTTTTATAATAAAAATAGAGTTGATTGCACTAACTTCAGTTATTATAGAAGTCAAATGACTAAAGAATCTTTTAGTGAATGTATCATTAAGAGATAAGTGATACCCCAATAGTTATGCATTGTGATAGTTAAGCCAATATATAAAAAGTGAAAAGCAATATTTATGGTGAAAAATATAGACATATTAGTATAAAACATAATTATGTAAATAATTTACTCAAGCAAAGAGTAATTTCTATTAAATATGTGAAATCTTATTAAAATTTAGTTGATTTATTGACAAAGAGACTTTCTAAAAAACTTATCTTTAAAACATGGAGATGAATGATGCTAAAGACTCTAAAAAAAGTCATCATCAATGAAAACTGAAGTCTAGTGGTTTAATGAGAAAAACAAGTTGAACACTTAATATTTTCTCATTCCTAATGTCAAGTGCTTGAAACCTATGTACAAAGGTTGAGTTCAAACTGAAATCTTAATAAGATCCATAGGCTTCTTGGATAAGGTGTTTTAAATAAGTTTACATCCTTGATGGTCTTACATATGTGAGCATGAAGGTGTGGTCATTTTCTATGAGACTTGAACTTTATCTTTAGAGCACTCATGAAACTGTGCTATAACAGAAAACCCTTAATATGTGGCTTTTATATATTAGTAGACATACTATGACCATATGAAGTGAAAGTGTGTGTTATGGTGTCTGAAAAGTCAATTAAGATTCTCAGTTCAAAACAAACGTTATTAGGGTCACAAACTAACTAAGACTACACAATACAAATTTGGAGGTTCAAATCTAAAGGTACCTTTGTTTATGCATTAGATCTTCACTAATAACCTCTTGAGTCATTTTCATAGTTTGATTCACATGGAGATTGTTGGGTTTTTTGGCTTAAAACTATCTAGGTTTTCCTACCCTTCATCCTTTATTTACCTAAACCTAAGTTAGTAGGTGTTCATTTATTCCTATTAGTTTAGTCCCACATCGAAGAGTGTGTGAACTTCACTTGGCTTTATTTAGTGGGTTGTTGCCTTTATGGGCAAGGCTCATGGGGGCTTAGCAACTTTTGCCACCCAAGCCTTGTACTGTTGACCACACTACATATTCTGGACAATTTTGATCTCAATTAGGCCTTGTTTATCTTGTTGACCAAGACTTTACCCTTAGTTTTTTTAGCTCTTTAGCTAGCCCTAGCCATTCATTGCTAGCTGTTTAGACCCACTAAATATACTTACCTGTTTTTTATTGTTAATTGTGGGGCTGAAGCTTATATATATATATATATATATATATATATATATATATAGCCCTCTCTGATTCTCTTCATCACTCACAACTCTCTCTCTCTCTCTCTCTCTCTGGGAGGAGAGCGCGAGATGAGCTCAGATGGAAATTGAGAGCCAAAGTTGCATGGTTGGCAAATGGCGATGATAATACACGATTTTTTCAAATGAATGCATCAAATAAGTATAGAAAGAACCGGTTCCTCTCGATCGAGATCGATGGATGCCAGTTTGATAAGCATAATTGCCTGCCAGCTATTACTTCTTATTTCTTCAGGCTGTATTCGACTGACGTAGGCGTTGGGGGGGTCATCGGCGATATGGGTTATAAGCGGTTGGCGGCAAACCAATATGTTCCTCTGCAGGCTAGATTCACCGAAGCTGAGATTTCAGATGCTATTAGCAACCTCTCAGGATGAAAGGCCCCAGGCCTTGATGGTTTTCATGTAGACTTCTTCAAAGCTTTTTGGCCAATTGTTAAAGCTCACCTGGTCCAGTTGTTCGATGAATTTTATCGTAATGCCAGGCTGCCTAAACCATACCATGTGGCAGTTATTTCTTTGATTCCTAAAAGGCAAGGGATGTCAGACATATCCAACTTCAGGTCGATTTCGGTGATGGGCGCTCTGTATCGCATTATATCTAAGGTGTTGGCTAACCAGTTGCGCGCTGTCATTGATCAACTTGTCTCTCCGAATCAGGGGGCTTTTATTCCAGGTCGAAGTGTGCAAGGGTCTTTTATTGGTGCAACTGAGCTTCTTCACTCTTTACAGTCGACTGGAGCATCGTACTTCTTGTTAAAATTGGATTTTCACAAGGCTTATGATAGTCTAGCATGGGATTTTTTGTTTGAATCTCTAACAAATATGGGGTTCGGCAACCAGTTTATTGCATGGGTTAAGGAGCTGGTCACGAAATCAGTGTCGTCGGTGTGCATCAAAAGAATGAGAGGGAAAAAAATCAAGTTGGCTAGAGGCGTGCGACAGGATTGTCCCCTAGCCCCCATCCTCTTTAATATCGCGGTAGAGGGTTTACCTATTCTCATGAAAAGGGCAGAACAAACAGGCTTCTTGAATCCGTTGGGCATTCCTAGTTTTGTTGGTCACACAATTCAATATGCAGATGATACTTTAATATTTGGTCATGCGAATGTTAAACAAATGTCTAGGTTGTGCTTCATTATTAAAATATTCGCTGCAATTTCTGGCCTTCGCCTGAACGAGAGTAAGTACGCTCTGGTCCTACTCAATACTGACCTTCTCCTCCAATCGCCTGCTGCAACGATCTTCAACTGCCCGATATCCGACCTTCCTGTTAATTTGTTGGGTCTATCATTGCACTCACTGCAGCCGTCGAGAACTTCGTCTTGGACGTCTACTATAGAGCGGGTGCAAGGGAGATTGCAGTCTTGGAAGGCCCAATATTTATCTTTTGCGGGACGATTGATGCTCATTTTCCATGTTTTGGCCAGATTACCAGATTTTCGTATGAGCATGTCTATTATACCGACGACAGTAGAACGAACGATTAACCGTTTGCTTTCGCACTTTCTTTGGTCTGGGAATGCGTCTCAAAAAAAGTACTCGCTTGTTTCTTGGCAGCAGATCGTTCTCCCGAAGCAGCGAGGCGGCTTGGAGATTCCGGCTCTGAGAAAGAGGAGCATCGTTTTAGTCTTGAAGTGGGCTTGGGTCGCTTTCACATCTCCATCTTCTTGGGCTACGTTTGTTAGGGAAAAATATGGTAGTTTACCTGACTCCCTTCTTTCGACGCCCAGTTCAGTGTGCCATTCGTCCCTCTGGTTGGAGTGGCGGAAAACACTTCGCTCCTTCAGTGACAGGGATCTTAGGCCTGGCCATGGCCGCCCGTGGCTTCATTGGGCCATGGCGAGCGGAGATAGGTTCTCCATTAAGCAAATTTACTATTCCTTGTTGCCATCCAGAATGGATTGGTTTTCCATTGATTGTATATGGGGTAAGGGGCCCGCTCCAAGGGCAAAGGCATTGGCGTGGTTAGTGGATCTGGATCGTGTTCAAACCCAGATTAATGTCAGGAAACAGGGGCTTCAGTTTCCAAGCATGTGTGTTCTTTGCGAGAAGGCGGTAGAGGACACGATTCACCTATTTTGGTTTTGCCCGGTAGTTTTAGACCTATTCTTTCAAACTTGGGGTGCACCGCCGGTTCAAACGCGTTCGAGTTCTGTTATTCGGGACCTCTTGTTTGGTCCCATAAGTTTACGAAACAAAAAAAAGGGAGATTATTGTGGCGGGTATGGTTGTTTTCAGCATGGTGAGTGATATGGACCGAAAGAAATGATATCTTTTTCAGAGACATCAAATTCAATTTTAGAAGGCTACGTCAGCGGGTTATGTTTGATGTGTATCTGACTCTTAAATTACATAGTAGAGACGGGGGTTTGGATCTACTTGTACTCTGAACTGTGCACAGTCACCATCTAGATGGGGGCTGTCTTACTCTTATGTTCCTCTCTCATCCAATATTCGGTTGGATGTATTTTGGTAATGTTGAATGATAAATGTTCTCTCTCTCCCTTGAGTTTCCTAGCTCACTCGAGCTCTCTCTAGTAGGTTCATATCCATGTATTTTTCTTGTTCTCTACTCTTGTAGGTTCAGGGGCTTAAGTCGAGCCCAAGATCTAACTCAAGTTGAGACTAGGGTCTAACCTACTCAAAAGAGTACTATTCAAGGTGGTTTGTGTTGAGTTACTTGGTCGCACTTAGTGTAGTGCATGGTCTAATATTTGCGAAAAGAAGCGTGCTTGCACGAATACCCATTGCACCAAGGACTTTATCTTAAGTGGGACAACTATCGATTAAAAGACAATGCATGTAATGTGTGCCTCCGAGTGCACTTAGTTCAAGCTCGGTTGCCTTATCCACTTAGTGAAATATTTTTTAACATGTACTACCTTTAAAATCCAGTATTTAATAAGGTTTTGTCAGAGAGAGAGAGAGATTCATCAGCCAAAGCCTTATCGGGTTAAGAGATTCATAAATCTGAAACTACTTTTAAATCTCAAATTAATGATCTAAGATTTCACATTAAATTTACCAAAAAATATGAATCTCTTTTGGGCCCCATGCTAATTCAATATGCATATTACTGATCACTGTGGATTTCAAACGCACCTAAGCATGTAAGTGTGGTGCATCTTTCATGGGATGCGCCACAGAAAGATGTGGTTTGGTTCCTCATGGTCCGGTTCATGCTCAACTCGTAAAGATCTCATTCAAACTCGTAGAAAAGGCTTGGCAACTTGAATATGAATAATAGGTACTCGGTTTGGCTAGACTCGGTTAAGCTCGTTAGGTAGTAAGATACATTCTAGATATATTTTACATGTACTTTTTTGTAATCATATTTCTTTCAGCTCTAAAATAATCTATTTTGTCTATAAACAAGCCATCTTGAACTCTGCTTGGCTCGCCACAAGAATGAGACAAGCTTGAACACTTCAAGATTATCTCATTCAGCTCATTTACGAGCTCTATCTGTATAGAAAGGGTTAAATGCAATTTCACTCTGCAACGCTTCAACAGGAAGTAGACATAGCTTTCTCCAAATACAACCCAATTAGTCCGACAACAAATGGATTTAAATGCATAGAATTTGCATAGTTCAAACAAAAAATCGAACTTCTTGTAATTGAAATTTGTCTTAAATAAATTGTTTCTAGAGTGGGATTGTATTAATTAATACTGACAAGAACATAATCGTGCTTTTGAATTGTAACAAAACTTCTTGCTTAGATACAATTTGTTATTTTGTCAAAAAAAGATTGATTAGTTACACATCAGCATCACCTACAAGTAGGGGTGTCAACGGGTCGGGTTTGGTTCGGACCCAGGTGGAATTAGACTTGGACCAGATTTTCAGGTATGGTATCGGGTCGGGACCCAAGTCTAATTTGGTTTACTATAAGAGAAACCATACCCGCACCCGATAAGAACTACACAAACCATATCCGGACCATACCTGGTAAAATAATATTTTTGTATCATGTTTACATTGAAAAATTGCGGATCTTAATCAGAACATGGGTCAGGTATAAAATTTCACAAACTATACCCAGGTCCATGTATTAATCAGACCTATGAGTCCGGACCCAAGTCTTAATCCGGACTTCTCATTTGTCATCGTACTCGGACCATATATAGGGTTTGGTTTGGGTCAGGTCCAAGTAAACCCGACGGTTGACACCTCTACCCACAAGGGCTCCTTTCATCTGATAGGGGCAACTTGTGAACATCACTAAGTTGATGAAACATCATAATTTTGAAATCCATGGGGAATCCATTGCTGCATCGAAGCTGGGTGTAGCCCCTGTGTGCAAAGGGACCTCAAAGGTTTTGTTAACAGGAGGTCTGTCAATGTGAGTCAGTGATGGGGCTTTTCTTCCTTGACCTAACCAAAATAAAAAAAAGAAATTACAAATCTGCATCAAAGTGCCCTCCCTTCCCTTTATGGCCCAACACATTGAAAAAACCAAAACAGCCACATCAATTTGCCTGCCCTCTATGATGCATAAATTACATGTGATGTTCAACTGCCTGTTATGTCAAATACATTTAGGTTATGTTTGGGAGCATTGAATTGGAGGTTGTGCTGTGGTTTTCCCCATGCTCTCATACTCTCTTACTGTTTGGGGGCAGTGGTGAGTGCTGAAACAATGCATTGAGAATGGTGTTGGTAGCCTCAACACCACATTTCAGCACCATTCACTAGATGATGTTTTTGAGGACTCCATCTCTCAACATCACACATTGCCAAAACAATATTTTGGCAACACTGAAACCATGTTTTCATCCCAATGCAAGGTCCCCAAACATAGCCTTATTGAATCAAGCTGCGATCCATGGTAAAGCAAACACTGAATTTCAAGTCTACGCCAATATAAAGGATCTTAGATTTTTTTTTCTTTTGAGGTGGGGTGGTTGAGCTCTGTTGAGGGTTTCAAGACAGAGATACATGTATCTCAAATACTTGATAAAAATTTGGCATAAATTAGAGTCTTTAGATGAGAGAATGGCTTTCTCAAGACACCAGGAAGGCACATTTTCTAACATACACCATGCACTTGGAAATCAATACCATGTGAATGATTGGCAGTAGGCTGTACCTAGAACACAGTGAATCTGTATTAGAAACATGCATATACTAGAGGCCTAAATGAATGGACACTCTTCATTTGTATTATAAGCAAAGCGAGACTGTACTTTGAGTAGGGCTGAGAAATGAGACGAGCCGCCCATGGTTCAACTCGTGCTTAACTCGTAAAGTGCTTGTTTAAATTTGTAAAATAGGCTCAGCAAAGCAGAACATGAATACCAGGTGTTCAGATCAGCTGGTACAAGCTCATCAAATAATAATAAATATATTTTAGATATATTTTGTATCATCTAATATAGTTTAAAATAAATAAAGTATTTGGCTTGTGAGCAATAGGTTTTGAGCTCAATTCCTATTGCTTCTAACCTTGAAACAATGCATTTTTTAGTCAAACGAGGCCAACTTAAGCTTCGCTCGAAACAAAAATCCTCGAGAAAGGGCCAACCAAGGACAAGGGTTCTTTATCGTGAAAATACAAAAGACAACAAAAATATTTATTTTAGTTTGAGTTAAAATTTTGGGTGGGTTACATATATTCAAACACATCATCAATATTTCATAAATCAATTTAAATTATTCATCAAATAAATAATTTAGTCATAAAACTAGTCTTAAGAATAATAAACAATTATTCAAAGCAAAGTCCCCAGGATTCAAATTAATGATTGGTTCTTGGCACCACCCGCAGCATCCCGCAACCACTCCAACTCATTCAATCGTTATCTGTATGTTTATAAAATAAGGTGTCAGACTCATCAAATCTCAGTAGAAAAAATTCATCACTATGTAGATCATATCCGTATGATTAAGTTCACAAAAATAGTGAAAAAACATGGTATTTTCTGCTTTATTATTATAGCAAATATTTACCATAATATCACCATTTCCTTGCCTTCATTCTTGCCATGACTATATATTTCCAAACAATCGTACATAATAGCTACAAGTGATCTCTTTGGAGCATCCACAGACCTTACTTGATATACTACAATAATATTCAAATAAGAACAAAAAAAGAAAGCAAAGAAAAAACAACGCTGATTTCCTTATTATTCCACAATGAGGCTAATATATATAGAGAGAGGGGCTAGCCAATTTGCCAGTTAAGAGAGGGATGACTAGCTAGGGTTAAGGCTGGTAATTAAGATGGACTGCTCATATCTTATCTCACACGGGCTCATTCAAACTTATAAAATAAGTTTGATAAGCTGAACATGAACAATACACGTTTTGTTAAAAAATACAATACAGATTGAATACAAATAAAATCAAAATATATGAAGGAAAAAAGGATAAACACATCAAATATATGTAGTTTGGCCAAAGACTTACATTCACTAAAAAAGCTCTCACACCTTTCTTTCTCATTTATTCAATTCCTCAAGTTACATATTTATACAAGTTCAAGATCCAAACAAAAAACATTATCTACGACTCCTATGATAATTAATTAATAGATTAAAGCTCATATAATCCATCAAATCAAGAAAAAGTTGTAATTGCAAATCTTTTCCAAAATTAGTTAAAACCTTCCATATTGTTACAGATTTCAACATACACTCTCAAGTTGGAGGATGAACAAAGAGAACTTTCAACTTAAAACTTGAAAACAAACACTAGAATTGATACAGATTGAAGGCATCAATGTTTCAATGCTGATAAGACAATGACAAAGCATCAGGCTACAATCTGAACCAAAGTCTTTGGAAAATACACGTGTTGATTGTAGTATAAACTTGCCAATGAAAAGAAAAATGTTGCCTTCAAGTTGATGAAGATGGATCAAGTCCCGCTTTGACATTATGTTGAAAAATAAAATAAAGATCAAATATAAATAAAATCAAAATATAGAAAAAAGATAAATACCAAATATACGTGGTTCGGCCAAGGCCTACATCTATGAAAAAAAGCTTTCACATCCTATTTTTTTTCATTTATTCGATCTTTAAAGTTAAATATTTATACAGGTTTAAGATCCAAACAAAAAACTTTATCTATACCTCATATGGTTACTAATTAAGATAAGATAATGATAGATTAAAGCTCATGTAATCCATCAAATATTGAGAAAGTTGTAATTGCAAATCCTTTTTAGATTTAGATAAATCTTTTCATATCATTATAGATTCCAACACGTTTAACTCAATCAAACTCGTATAAGTTCATGAAGTGATAATAAATATATATTCTAGATATATTTTGTATCAAACAGTGTAGTATGAAATAAATGATGTTTCATCAGATCAAATCTTATTGCTTTCGGCTTTGAAACTATGGATTTTTTTTTTAAAGAGCCAGCTCAAGCTGGGCTCAATATAGTTCTTGCAACTTTGAAACTATGTAATTTTTAAAGTAATCAAGACAGCTTGAGTTGAGACTTTAGCTCGCGCGGCTTATCCTGAGCTCAACATTTACTCTGCTTACTAGAAGAACGAGAAAGCTTGAACACCTCAAGTTAATTCGACTCATTTACCAGCCCTAGTTACGTGGCACACCAGCTGATTGGGGCCTAGCAAGACAAAAATGGGGAGAGAGAGAGAGAGAGAGAGAGACCCGTGAGGAGAAGCTAGCAGGCAACAGGGTACAGGCTAAGGGCCACTCACATGTGACCCATATAGTCCTCTCTCCCCCCAACCCCATTCGTCAGTGCAATGACTCCAAACCGTCCTGCACTCTTTTGATGCTATCTTTTGAGATTGGTCCCCTCCAAACCCCAACGCCACTAGAGTCTCAAATCATGACAAGCTCAACTTAATCAGTCACCCAACATCCACCCCATGATTCAATACTTTAATGCATTTTTTCTTCACGATTGAAGATATAATTAGGTATTGACAGGAGACCCCAAGTTTGATCGTGTTGCAAAGGTTGGTATCCTCTAATGGTAGTTGACGTCGTCCCTTTTTTCTTCAATAATATTCAAGGGCATTCTTATAATAGTAGCGTGGCTACAATCCAAATTTAACAATCAATCAAAAAATTTTGCTCTCTTGTGTATAACATAAAAAAGTGTGATTTAAAAGTTCAATGGAAATGATTTTCTTGCAATAAGCAACATTTTAGGTTGTGTTTGGATGCACCAAGTTATCAAGATAAATGGGATAAGTTGGGCCATTGGTACAATTTCTCAGCTTATCCCATTTATCCTGATAAGTTAGAGTCTCCAACCTGCCATTGCTTCAGTAGTGGCAGAAGATGGAGAAATGAACTGCCCTCATTTTAGTTTTGAAGAGATGGTGATGAACATGATGACGGTATAGGTTGGGTCCAAGTTGAGTGCTAGTCACCCAACTCATAGGAATAGGACACGTATAAAGGTACAATTTAATAAGTCAATACAATGACAACATTGCTTATAATGGGCTCAATCTAAAGTGAAGTGTATTTTTTTCTTTTACTTCGTGTCGAAGTGAGTAATCAAGCTTTTATAGAGCCCACCACTGAAAGGCATTCATACATTACATTGGAGTCCAACCTGGGTGGAAGGGGTCAGAACCTTCTCCCCAGGCCGGCTACCACTCAGGCGAATTGGACCAGTGTATATTGAGATTCTAATCTTGCAACAAACACATGGCTTACATTTTTTAGCTAATTGTTAGCAGCCAACATGCTTACATGTTCTTTGTAAAATCTTTCACTGTTATTTGATTGACAACTTAGAAAACTTAAATTGATTGGGACCCTATGTAGCTTAAGTGCCCAAAATGGCCTTGTGGACACCTTATCCAAATTAAGCTTATATATAGTAGGTATCTTTTGTGATCAATATTCTTTCATTCTCTTGTGCATTTTTCTTATTTGAAGCTACTCAAAGGTGATCGTATCCTGGTACCATAATGCAAGATGGATGGGGGTAGTATTTAACGTGATAAGGCATGACTTGGTTGTAAAAAGAAAAGTTTTAGTCAACTCTATTTCATTAAGGAATCTATCTATCTCACAGGGGCAACTATTGCTTTAAAGATAGCGCTTACACGTGTGCCTCCAATCAAATTTTTATTTAATTGAGTATATGTTTCAGCTATTTTTTCAATAATTTTAAAGCGACAGTTTTATCCTATGGCAATGCGCATGTACTCGATCTATTTTGGAGGTCATCGCATAGTAATAATGAAATACGAATTGGCCCTGCATACCTCGTTGCAGGCCTACCAGTACTGTTTCAAAAATTAAAGCTGAAATGCCAGGTAGTTTGTTTCTAAAAATACAAAAAACTGGTCCCTATGAATATAATCAGTCGCATGTACCAATGAAACTAGTACCAAAACCTGGTTTCATTTGTCTTTGTGGCAATCACTGTAATTACTACATAATTTTGCACTTTTCTAATAAAGTAAATTTCATAATATGAGATGAAAAAGGGAATAAGTAACCAACTAAAGTTGTAAATGTAAACTACTATTTTACTCTCTACGTTTCCTCCACTTCTAACACCACCTTCAACTGCATGGCTAACAGTAACCTTCAAATGCATATATGTTCTGCATTTTTTTTGTTTGGTTATTATCTTAAAACCTTTTGCATTAGCATATAGCTATGTTGGTCCATTGCTATAGCTATATATGGTGAAACAATATGATATTTTAATTTTTAATCTTAGTTTCTTTGTTTGTGTTCTTAACACTCCTTTTATTTCAATATATTCTTATAAGCTAAATGATGCGATTTAATTTTTAAAAACTCATACCATTGTCACAAAAACCACATACCAGAATCTTGTATCAATTTCCATTGAAATTAAAACGTACTAAAAACTTTTGAGGGATTTGCGTAAAGAGAAACACATGAGAGATAAAGTCCACGATATTAACGTAGTTTGGTGAACAATCACCTACGTCCAAGATACTCCACTCAACACATTACGTGTAGAGTTTTTTAGTATTAAAATAGTTACCAAAATGGGTACATGGTCTATCAACTTTTCTTAGTCGATTTCGATTATCATTATCTTCAGTAACTTGACTCTCTTGAACTCTATCTCCAATAACATTGGCCTCTTGAGCAGAAACGATATCCCCAATCACGTTGGCCTCTTGAGCTGGAATGATAAACTCGAGCTTATCGAGTTTATCATTTGGAGCAGAATTATCGTGACTTGTTATTAAGGTGATAAACTTAGGTTTATCAAGTTTCCCATTTGGAGTAGGATTATCGTGACCTGCTGTTAAGGTGATAAACTCGAGTTTATCATTTGGAGCATGATTATCTTCTTTATCATTTGGAGCATGCTTATCTTCAAGTTTATCATTTGGAGCAGTATTATCTTCTTTACTAACAATCGCCCTTAAACTGGTCATAGGCTGAGCAGAAAGACCTAGTTTGACTCATAGATCAAGGAAGTTAGTGTGCGAAAGATGCCAGTCATCTGTTTTGAGGAGGTCACAGAACGAGTGATTAGAGTGCCCAACACAACTTTTTCACAGACAATGTGGCACCTCAAACCCCGACCTTGAAAAAAAAAATCCTTTGATTTGATTTTTTTTGAGAAAACTTTTTTTTGAAATGGTTTTACGATAAACATCGAAAATCAAGAAAAAATGGGTAAACCATAGTAACAAAGCTGCAAGTCTGAGCGGGCCACAGGTAAGTGATACATATCCAACAAGTCCAAAATATACAACCCAAAGTATTAAATACAAAATGAGACAAGGGTACATCAAATCTAACAGTCTCTCCAAAATAAGAGGGACATCCCCTCAAAACCCCTCAAACCAACAAGGAGCCAGGACCTGCAGCTAAGTATCAGTCCCCAAGACTCCACCATGTGTCGTTGCATCGCCGTTGTACCTATTCATCACCTGCATCCCCATAAAACGAGGTCAATACTCTTGCGAGGTGGTGAAGAATTAACAATAACATATGTCTATTTCTCAAAGGTAAAACATGTTTATAGCATGGAACATGTGACAACATATACATGTATGCAAGTGTCAGGTAAGTGTATGTGCTACGAACCTACATAACAACAGAAGTATATGTACAACAGACGATAACGATAAAATAAGGAAAGCAGCTAAGAACAATAAGTAGAACAAAACAAGAGCAGTAAAACGAAGTAGCAAGTAAGGAACTACTAAGGTACGTTAACTGTAATTGGTTAGTATTTAAGTTCTTCTGATTACGCCTTCGGGTACGGGAAGGAACCTTGCATTCTGTGAGCCATGCACCCGACGTTTGTTATTCAAATTCAAATATGATAACCGAGGATGCTACAGACCGAGTAAACCTCATGCGAGCAACGCGTAACTGAGAGAATCCCTCATATAGGTAAGGATTGTAATTCATACTACTGCAGTAGTGAGGTACCTTAAAAGGTCACCTCGACCTCCCTAACTCTGAGTGACTGGAGGTCAAAGGATGCTACAACTCTTGTTAAAACATGTGTCATAGTAACAACTAGTCACTCAGGGTTGTACCATCCACCCTCTCTAAGGTGAACCATTTTGTGAATGGGGCATGGTGGTTTATCTTTCTTAGTCTCATTTATCAAGTCATCCCTCATTTTAAGGTATTTATGCCTCGTAATTCCCACGGGGTATGCAAACAAGGACTTAGCCTGTCCATTCACATGCTCAACCTCACACGGCTAGCAAGAGCACATCGCTTGTGAAAGCAATCATAACACCATTTTATTATTTTCATTTCTAGGGTATAGACATACGTGAGCTCACTCATGAACAAGGGACTATCACCCAAAGATTCTAACTGAGTCTAAAAAAAAATACAACAGTGTATTACTCATACCCTATGGTGTTCAAGTTTTTGTGTCATTCTGTACCTCTCATGTATAATGTGCACTTTGTGCATACATCAATGTCTCAAGTACGAAACCAAAGTGTACCCTATCGTGGTACGTACTAAGTAGTATAAGTGTCAAGGTGTGCTAAGTGCAGGTGCAAAACTAAATATCACTTTTTTCTCAAATTGATCGCACAATTATGAAATAGAGGCAAAGATACATATGGATAACTAGAAAAACACATTTCAATTACATGAGAATGTGCAAGTGAGTGTACAATTCTACAATTTCAAGAGATATACAATTCAAAGTGCATAACACAATTATAATTGCATGTACATTAAGCTGAAACAAGTATTGCAAGCTTATAATTACAAATTTCAAGCAGTTAGAACTCCAAATGTCATAAATTGGCAATTCTCGCATAGCGAGACCACTTTCATAGGAAAGATTCATGATTTCGATACACTCACGTGTTGAGATTCAAACTAAGATATTCCCATACATATGGAAATTACATTCGCATCACCACGGTTGGTCACCACACTTGCAGAAAAAATGATGCAAATACGATACGAAGGATATATATATATATATATATATATATATATATATATATATATATATATATATATATATATATATATATGGGTTATATAATGTTCACCAAATATCTTGCCCTGGTGATGACAAGGCAGAACAAATTCCATAAGAGGATTTGTGAATTCGGCATACTTACGTGTCGAGAACGAAGTCTAGAATATTTCCAACTTATGAGAATTACATTAGCATTACCACGGTCGGTTACCGCACTTGTGGAACCCAAAGATGCTGATATGATATTTTTAAGCGTAACTGTCGGGAGATTAAGACGGAGAAAATCTTTATGTACTTGTGGGCAGCGTAAAGCTAACCCGATAACCCATACTTATGCTGCCAAGACGGGACCGCAGAGAAACATGGGGTTTACTCCGAACCAAAATGTCAATTTGCTACCCGAATGACAAACACAAAGTATGAAGTACCGACGCGTTCAAAACAATAAATGAGGCCCGTATGGTCACCAATCATATCCTTGAACAAGGCACAGAATGTGTCAAAAGTCCAACTGGGTTTGCTGGACAACGGACCCACACATTCCAACTTCCATATGTTCGCGGTTTAACTCACATTCTTTCTTTTACCATCATATATATATATATATTCATAATATATATATATTTTATTTTTTTCCAATGGGTAGCTCTGCGAGTTTGCGACAACGAGGAAATAGTTGCGCTCATAAAGCAAGCAGCAAGGGTCCAACCCAGTCTGGTCCAGATGGGACTAGACACTGCTAGCTCACTCTTGCTTAGATCCCACCAAGGGGGTGGTGCTGCAAGAGTGGGAAGATTGGAACTCCTCGGACGAGTGCAGTCAAGGTGTTCCAACCAAAGCAAGACCCGTCCCAAGGGGTCACAAGTGGCACTGGATTGAACCTAAGGGTTCAGTCCAGGCACTACACTCGATGTGCAATACAGACTAGGGCTCATCAAGCCCGGTTAGCTCACCCGGGTGCATTAGCACTCGACACCAAAGCCCACACCCGTACAAGGGCAAAAGGGGAAAACCGTGGGGAAAAGAGGGTCGAGTCTGGTCCTCTGAACCAGTTCATAGTCCAAGACCACCCCTGGTCTGAACCCAGGGGGTTCAGGCTGGGGCTGCCATGCAACAACAGGCCCGAAGCAAAGAGCCCAGGCCCGCAGGCTACCCGAGTGCAACTAGCTCCCGGTGGCAAAAAGGGCTCCAAGGCAAAAACACAGGAAAAGGGACTCACTAGTCTGGTCCTTTGGGTTTGACCTTTAGATTTGATAAAGTTCTGGTCTGAACCCACGGTTCAGACCAGACACGCAGGTCAGAATTCAGTAGCTCAGAGTTGGCGCTACCTGGGTGCAACTAGAACCCAGCAACCACTATGGCACCAAGGCCAAAATGAGGAATGTTGGGTCTACAGTCTGGTCCTCTAGAATAGACCACTCGGTTTGACAGATTTAGTGATCTGAACCTATGAGTTTAGACCAGACTCTTCCATAGGGCAGAGGTCTAGAGCAGGCTCCCAAGCCGACTAGACCACCTGAGTGCCTTCGGTACCCAGTGATGTGTTGCGCGCACCAAGAGAGAAGCAAGGGCTAAGCTAAAGAGCTTGGGTGCACCTGTCCGAGCCCTGCTTGAACCAGGGTGCACCTAGCTAGGTCTGTCCCTACAGGGGACAAACCAACCGAACCTTGCAACCACACAAAAAGAAATAAAAAGAAGGTAAACAAAAAAAAAAAGTTTGGGTGATCCCAAGCAAGCACAAGGCGCGAAAATAAAACATGGAAGCATTGGTAAAATTGGAAGTTTCTCAAAAGAATGCAAGTGTATAGACTGAATGGAAAGAAGAAGAGAAAAGAAAATTTTAGAACAACATGCAAAACGAGAGGGAATACGCAAAAATGACCATCCATTCGTTTTGGAGCATCCTCTTTCTTTTCATGGATTGAAAATAGAGGTAATGCTCAAACACAACAATAAAAAAAGTAAACTACTAAATCCACAAAGAAACCATGCATGCACGGATGCAAAAAGGGCTTCACGGTTTCATGATTCAAGCTATGTGTCCTTTTTTATTCAGAGAAAAAAAAACGAGAAATAGGGGTGTTGAAACTTCACCTTGATTCGATTGAAGGTGAGGCTCTGTTGCAAGGGCTCCATGCAAGTGGTGGCTAATTCACACCACACGGCTAGAGAGGGAATAAGAGAGAGAAAGAGAATGGGAATGAGAGAGAGAGAGATGCTCCAAACTCGCCAACTCCAAAAGTGCTCTCTCTCTCCTTTCATTAAAATTTTTTATACTCTATTGCTTAATAAACCAAGGACTGGGATTAATCTGCAGGAGATGAATGACTGGGGTCAAACACCCCCCCCCGCATAGCTACCCAACATCCCCCACTTGCCCCTTAGAAATTGAAAAGGCTAATAAAATTTACAAGGGTGCCATGGGGCTGTCGCACCCAATGAGAGTTTCCCTACTCATCAATGCTCCCTCTTGGAAAGAGCCAAGATGGGATTTCAAAAATCTCATGGGGCACAACCCCATGCTAATGCTTGAAGGGACGCCCCACCCTCATGATGATGCCCCATGCATCATCATGAGGTTGTTCTTATGGGTAGGGCCAATCATGGCCCTCACTTTAAATCATACCCCATTTCTTACAAGATTGCCATAGTCCCAGCTGGTCAACTTGACCAGCTGGTCTTCATGGCTAGGGACATCTAATATTGCCAAGAGTGGTCGACTAAAGGCTTTGTCAACCATCCCCAAGTCAAACCTAGCTCAAAACGAATACCATTACACATATATATAATTCCTTATTATTTCTTTAAATAAAATAAAATAAAATAAAATAAAATAAAATAAAATATCACCACATATTTTTATTCTTAAATTCTCAATTATCATTAGATTTTTTGAAGCATATCTCAAGAAAATTTGATCTCTCATGAAATTTGCTCTAGTTATGACCCCCATCTTATCGATATATGCTTCTCAGTAATTCACATGAAATAACAAGTTTTTTTTCTCGTTTGAGCCTTAAATTCGAAGATAAACTATATATATATATATATATATATATATATATATATATATTATGAATTTACCTTCAAATTTTTAGAAGTTAATTTGTCATGAATCACCTTCGATCGTTGTGTTCATCTCACTTACGCGATTTAAGGCCTCATATATCACATATATATAATTATGATAAATTCGCGTAATCATACTAGGAATTTCATTAACTGAAACACATTATATAATATTATCTCAAAAATATTGTGGGCTTTACATCCTTCCCTCCTTAAAAAGGATTTCGTCTGCAAAATCACTAACATTAGATTACAAAAAGATTAGGATATTTCTCTCTCATGCTCGCTTCTGGCTCCCATGTACATTCTTTGATTCCATGATGTTGTCAGTGCACTTTAACTAACTGTACAATCTTTATACGCAATATTTGATCTCGTCGATCAACAATCTCAATCGATGGTTCTACCATCGTCAGATCTTCCTAAACTTCCACGTCTTCATAACGAATGATATGTGATGGGCCATAAATGTATTTCCTTAGCATCAACACATGAAAAATATTGTGAATATGGGCATACTGCTGAGGTAGCTCAACCCGATATGCCACTTTACCAACTCTTCCCAAAATCTCAAACGAACTGACGTATCTAAGACTCAACTTTCCCTTCTTACCGAAACGAAACACGCTCTTGGTTAGTGAAACTCTCACAAAGTCCATGTCACCAACCTCAAATGATAGCTCTCATCGTCTCTTATCGGCATAGCTCTTTTGCTTATCTTGCACTGCTTTCAAACGCTCTCAGATCTTTTGCACTTACTGAGTGTAGTGCTGAAGAACAATCAGTGATTCTCTAGATCTATCGCTAATATCGTCCCAATACGATGGTGATCGACAAGGTCTCCCGTACAATGCTTCGTACGAAGCCATCTCGATACTAGCGTGATAATTGTTATTATACACAAATTCAACCAAACATAAATGTGAATCTCATCGCCCTTCTAATCGAGTATACAAGCCCGCAACATGTCTTCCAATGTCTGGATAGTCCTCTCTGATTGACCATCAGTTTGAGGGTGAAAAGCTGTACTGAACTTCAATCTCATACCCAAAGCAGACTGCAATCGACCCCATAGTCGCGATGTGAACCTGGGATCACGATCATCCAAAATAATCAACATAGGTACGCCATGCAATCGTATAATCTCTATAATATACAAGTCAGCTAAGCTTTCAAGGGACTAACTGATCCTGATAGGTAAGAAATGGACAGACTTGGTGAGTCTGTCCACAACTATCCAAATAACATTGTGCTTTCATCTGGTTTGCAATAAACCTACCGCGAAATCCATAGTAACATCTTCCCATTTCCACTGAGGAATCTCAATCCTCTACATGAAAGCACCAGGATGGTGATACTCAATCTTGATCTGCTGACAAGTCAAGCACTTCGATACGCACACTGCTATCTCACGCTTCATACCGTTCCACCAATATTTTTTTTGTAAATCTTTAAACATCTTCATCCCACCAGGATGAACTGTGTACCTTGACATGTGAGTTTCATCGAAAATCTCCTTTTTCAACTCAGAGTTGTTTGGAACCCAAAGCCGTTCTCTCATACGAATACCACCATCATCTGACACACTAAAGAACATACCTTCCTATTCTGCTAAGGCTAGAAACTTAACATATTGGGCATCAAGATTCTGAGTCTCCATAATTCTAGGCAAAAAATCAGATCGAATGGTCAGACCAGACAATCTGATTGATCCGCTTCCAATCGAAAAAGGCTTCCAAGCCACAAAATCTTCAATCAATTTCTGGTTCCACATGAGACTAGCGAGAACACTGCTCAACTTGCAACTAAGCGCATATGCCACTACGTTCACCTTACCAGGGTGGTAAGACAACATAAAGTCATAATCCTTGATAAACTTGAGTCATCGACGCTGTCTCATGTTCAACTCCTTCTGAGAGAACAAATACTTGAGACTCTTGTGGTTTGAAAAGACCTCAAATGATTCTCCATACAAATAGTGTCACCAAGATTTCAAGGCAAACACCACTGCTGCTAATTCCAAGTTGTGTGTCAGGTAATTTCTCTCATGAATCTTCAACTGCCTTGAAGCATAAGCAATCAGCCTGCCGTGCTGCATTAGCACTTAACCCAAACCTGTTCTAGAGGCGTCTGTGTACACCACAAAACCACCTCTACCTGAAGGTAAAGCTAACATCGGTGAGGTAGTCAGCTTAGACTTCAAGATCTGAAAACTTTCTTC
Source organism: Nuphar pumila (assembly GCF_984573655.1). Taxonomy (NCBI): domain Eukaryota; kingdom Viridiplantae; phylum Streptophyta; class Magnoliopsida; order Nymphaeales; family Nymphaeaceae; genus Nuphar; species Nuphar pumila. The sequence goes on along the minus strand of NC_143262.1, from coordinate 27,778,657 downwards.
ACAAGCATCATTCCATTCAAACTTGATGTCTTTACGCAAAAGCTTTGTTAACGGTACCACAATTATCGAAAAGTCCTGGATAAATCGCTGGTAGTATCCTGTCAATCTGAGGAAACTATAAATCTTTGAGACATTCTAAGGCTTCTTTCAGCCTAACATCGCTTCAACCTTCGCTGGATCGACTAACACTCCATCTTTGGATATCACGTGACCTAGAAACATAACTTGCTTAAGCCAAAACTCGCACCTGGAGAACTTGGAAAACAATCGGTGCTCACAAAGTATTCTTAGAATGATACACAAATGTTCTCGAAGCTGCTTAGGGATCTCTGAGTAGATCAAGATGTCATCAATAAACACGATCACAAAAGTGTCCGCGAATGGACAAAAAATCTGGTTCATTAAATTCATGAATGCAGCTGGTGCATTCGTGAGGCCAAAAGGCATCACCATGAACTCGTACAAACCATATCTCGTTCAGAAAGCTGTCTTCGCAATATCTTCCTCTCTAATACGAAGCTGATGATAACCTGAACTGAGGTCTATCTTCAAGAAAATCCTCGCTCTTTGCAGCTGATCGAAAAGGTCCTTGATCCTTAGTAACATGTATTTATTCTTAATCGTCGCTTGGTTGAGCATTCTATAGTCAATGCACAACCTCAAAGATCTATCTTTCTTCTTCACGAACAACACTGGTGCACCCTAGAGAGATGCACTAGGTCAGATAAAACCTTGTTCCAAAAGTTCTTCTAACTGCCATTTTAACTCTTCGAGCTCTGCCGAAGCCATATGATACAATGCCTTGAAAATAGGAGTAGTTTCAGGCAACAACTCGATGCAAAACTCGATCTTGCGCTTCAAAGGTAATCCAGACAATTCCTCTAGAAACACATGGGGAAACTCTAAAACTATATCCAAGTCCTCGATTGGGACTAACTCAAGCTCAACTCGGGTGATACTGACCATAAACACAATACCCCCATTCTGTAAATACTTCTAGGCTTTGAAAGAAGAAATCAAATGGCTATCTCACAATGGTCGAGAAAGCTTGATTTCCAAAATAGTATGATTAGGCGGAAATAGGACTACCTTGCCTTTTCTACAGAGAACCTGAGCATGATACTCAAACAACCAATCCATGCCTAGAATGACGTTGAACTCAGTCATATCTAGCAGGATTATGTCAGCTGGCAAGTTTTGCTCTGCCACTGACACCTCGATGCTCGATATATAAGAATTATAAAATGACTGATCACCTGTCAGAGTACGAATCTCCAACGGGTAATTCAAAGATTCTACGGTCAAAGGCAAAGTCCTAGCAAATCTGACAGATATAAAAGAATGGGAAGCGCCACAATCAAATAACATAAAAGCTGCATGACCAACAACTAGAATAGTACCTTGAACCAATTCTCCTTTGGTCACTTGTTCTACCATTGCTGCATAGGCACGTCCTGCAATAGCTTTCTGGTTGCCTTGCCTCTGCTGCTGCGGCTGATGTTGCTGAGGTTGTCTCTGTTGTACTGGCTGTGATGTTCCTGGTGTATTTCTCTTCTGATCATCCGACTGCTTCTTCTGGAAGTCCTTTATGTAGTGACCCATCTTGCCAAAATAGAGTCATCCCCCGATATCAAGAGGGCAAGGTCGACCCGGATGGTCGACAAGACATTTTGGACATCCCGCTGTTGCTGCAATCTGGCTCTGAGGCTACTGATACTGGCATTGTTGTTGCTGGTGCTGGGGTCGTCGATACTGATGGTGCTGTTGTTGTATCTGTTCTTTTTCATCAATGGATTGAATTTCTTTCCACCTTGGTGCTTCTGGAACTGTCGCTTTTTAGGCTAACTCTTTTGGCTTTGTTGATGCTGTTGCTGACCTCTGTAAGATTGCGTCCTTTGGGACTCAGACCAATCTTGTTCTAACAATGTTGTCTCCAATGCCTCGTCGATTGTCGTTAGAGCACGAGTATACACCTTCGTGCATAGAACGGGTTTCAATCCTCGAGCAAACTTCAACGCTCGATCCTTCTCCGTGGCATATAGGTTAGGACAATATCGCTCGAGACTACAAAAATGCGTAACATACTCCGCCAAGGTAGAGTTTCCTTGCTGTAGATCAAGGAACTCTTGCATTTTCTTGCTCTTTTCGTGTGTTGAGAAATATGTCACGTAAAAAGTCTCTACAAACTACTCCCAAGTGACAGACTGGTTCTCGAACTTGATCTCCCAAGTGGTACCCCACCACCTCTCTGCATCTTTTCGGAGACGGTATGTCTTAAATTCAACTTTTTGATCATCGTTTACATGTAAGACATGAAAGATTTGCACAATCTCTCGTATCCAGTCCTCTGTTGCTTTTGGTGTCGATCTCCCGTCAAAAGAAGGAGGGTTCATACCCATGAACTCTTTGTAGAGAACTGCAGTAACAAGAACTAGAGCTGGTGTCTCTTGACCTTGAGCAGCCTACTGAATATGGTCAACCATCTTCTGCATGGTCTCTGCCTGACGGCCAACCACCTCTGTGAGGTTGTTGAGCGATGCCATCAGATCATTACAACGAGCACACCACACCATCTTAAATAAGCAAACATCATATAAACAATGAAACAATTTCTTAAAATCAAGATTTCATTTCATTAATAAAGAAGTTCATGCATTTCATGCCAAAAATACCCTTTGTCAAAGACAGGGTTACAAATCACATACAAACACATAAGCGAACCCAAAAATGGAACACTGACTCAGTGTTTCCAACAAAACATCGGAACATCATGATGGCTTGCTGGTGTAAAAGTCTCGGTAATCCTTCCGACTTCCACATCGTCATGGCCTGACACAAGGAGGAGAAACATGAGTTGTAAAGGGTGTATCTGATATCTCTTGAACTTGCATCAGTACTGGAGGAACAAGAGGATCTAGCATAAATTTCAAGGAAACCGCGTACGGGTAGGATTTCAATGAGTACTGAGGAGAGTTTGGCGAACCATGCCTATCTTCTTCCTAGCTGTCGACTTCAACCACTTTTGGTCCAGTCACCGATGATACTTCATCAATATCGTTTGCATTACTCTTTCAGAGTTCATCGCGAAGCTTTGTCTGGCATTTCACTTCTATATGCCCCCTAAGTCAACAATAGGGGCAATCACACAACTCACGGGGACAAATCTGTCCTGCGTGATCTACAAGACACCTGGCACACGGAGGTGTCTATTATGCCATCATGTGAACACCTCGAGCAAGGTGTTCAACAACTCGGCCCAAGGATTCTTCGCCTCGAACCAAGTGTTGGAGAGCTTCCAGAATCTTCTCATAACTTGGATTTGTAGATATCTAAACCATGCACATTCAATTAAGCATACGATTTTAACTAAGAAGTAAAGAATATTTAAATGACATAAATTCAAAATTAAACATACTTACAGTGAGATGGATGATGCACGCTGAAGTCTTAGACCACACTTAAAGCTGCTCTGATACCAATCTTTATGGCACTCCAAACCCCGACCTTGGAAAAAAAATCCTTTGATTTATTTTTTTTTAGGAAACTTTTTTTTGAAATGGTTTTACGATAAACAATGGAAATCAAGGGAAAATGGGTAAACCATAGTAATAAAGCCGCAAGTCTGAGCGGGTCACAGGTAAGTGATACATATCCAAAAAGTCATAAATATACAACCCTAAGTATTAAATACAAAATGAGACAAGGGCACATCAAATCTAACAGTCTCTCCAAAATAAGAGGGACATCCCCTCAAAACCCCCAAAACCAACAAGGAGCCAGGATCTGTATCTAAGTGTGGGTCCCCAAGCCTCCACCGTGTGCCGTCACATCGCCGTTGTACCTATTCATCACCTGCATCCCCATAAAACAGAGTCAGCACTCTTGCGAGGTGGTGAAGAATCAACAACATCATATATCTATTTCTCAAAGGGAAAGTATGTTTATAGCATGGAACATGTGACAACATATACATGTGTGCAAGTGTCAGGTAAGTGTACGCGCTATGAATCTATGTAACAACAGAAGTATATGTACAACAAACAATAACAGTAAAATAGGGAACTAGCAATTGTAAGCAGCTAAGAACAGTAAGTAGAATAGAACAAGAGCAGTAAAACGAAATAGCAAGTAAGGAACTACTAAGGTACGTTAGCTGTGATTGATTAGTATTTAAGTTCTTCTGATTACTCCTTCGGGTATGCGAAGGAACCTCGCATTCTATGAGCCATACACCCGGCGTTTGTTATTCAAATTCAAATGTGGTAACCGAGGATGCTACAGACCGAGTAAACCATATGTGAGTGTAAACACCCCAAAATTCACCCATATCCCCAACACTTCCACCAATCATTGCAACATGTCTTCCAAGATCTTCAGAGGGAAATATGGTCATTTCTGAGCTCGGACCCCACAAGAGTCCAGATTTTATCCCCAATTCTAAAAATTTTTCTATTGTTTTGTTTAGAATCATCTCCAGTAACAAAATCTTAAAGTCCTATTCACATCAAGAGATGAAAATCTTCAGTTCTTCATGCAGTATGAAATCCTCCGAGACATGTCATTGCATATCATTGCATGAGCATTTCATATCACTGCATGACACAACATGTCATTTTGAGGTCCAGAACTCTCAATTTCAAAACTCTCAATCCAGATTCGAGTTTTAACCTTTAAAAAATTGATTTCAAACTTTCTGGGTCTTCAAAATTGCTACTTCTTCCCATTTTACCCCCAGAACTCTGAATCTCAAAAGATTTTCTCAGAAAAATGATCTGGATAGTTTTCAATATGGATTTTCAAAATTTTATCAACTAGATCAGCTCTGCCTGAAGAAGGGGATAGAACTTTGAATTTAGTAATTTTATCTCAGATTTTACCCTTTTATCAGCAATTTCAAAAATCATTCTTTTACAAAATCGCCCCATAGGGGCCACCTCTTTTCAAAATTTCTACAATTAGGCCAAGTATTTCTTATTTGCCAGTCAGTCTAGTTTTTTATGAAAATTTCAAAAAGAGGTTTTACTTTCTTGCTTTTATTTCAATAAAGAAGCAATGTGGGGTCCACCCTGAGGTGGCGCCATATAGTCATTCCTTTTGTAAAACTTAAATTTTGAAAAACCCAAAAATATAAGAGCCTTGTCTCTGAATTGGTGCCACTGGGCCCTTTCTCTCTCCTTCCATTTCTCTACCATGTGTCAGTGTGGAGTTCAGCCAGAGGTGGCACCACATGTCGTTTTCTCTCACCTTCCATTTCATGACACTTGTCAGTGTGGGGCCTCTTTGAGGTGGCGCCACATGTCTTCAATCTCCTTCTTTATTTCATGCCATGTGTCAGTGTGGGGTCACCCTCAGGTGACACTATATGTCATTCTCTTTCTCTCTCATTCACTTGCCACATGGCAATGTGGGGCCACCCTGAGGTGGCACCACATGGACATCCCTCCTTCCTCCAGAACCAACCAAGTTTGAATTTCAAATAAGCCTGAGGTGGTACCATCTGAGAGGCCTCCTCCTGCAAGCTGACACTTGTCAGGTGTAGAACCACCCTGAAATGCCACATGTTCATCTCTGCTTCCTCTAGAAAAAGCAAAATACCACATGTCCATCTTTGCTTTCTCCAGAAAAAGCAAAATGCCACATGTTCATCTCTGCTTCCTCCAGAAAAAAAAGCAAAATGCCACATGTCCACCTCTGCTTCCTTCTGCAACTGACACATGTCAAGCTCTGCTCTCTTCAGAAAAAGCAAATGACACATGTCAAGCTCTGCTCTCTTTAGAAAAAGCAAATGACACATGTCAAGCTCTGCTCTCTTCATAAAAAGCAAATGCCACATGTCTCTCTCTGCTTCTTTCAGAAAAAGCAAGAATTCAAATATTCAAACTCCAGACTCAAGTGGCGGAAATCCAGAATTTTCCTCCTTAATTTTATTTTTTATTTGATATATAAAATAACAACCTTTGAGGTGGCGCCACATGAGAGATTCCTGTAGAGAAAATCAAGCCAACTCGCCTTCAAACTTTTTTGAATTCTACTGAGGTGTCATATTTACAAAATTGGTATTTTTATTCCAAAAATCCAAAATAGCATCCTCTGAGATGACGCCACATGGAGGGTTCAAATTCATTCTATTTGAATTTCAAAATTCTTCAGAAAATCTATAAATACCCTAGCCCACACCCAGTCAAAGGGGAGCTCTCTTCCTGGATCTGGATTTCAACTCCATTTTTGACCCTCCCTTCTCTGAATTCACGCCCCCTTTGGTTCCATTAAATTTTTTTTTGCATATGAAGCTCCAGAATACTAGAAGAACACAAGGTGAGTTCCAATCAAATTGATTTTATTGCAATCATGCTTTTGTTTTAATTCGCATGTCGAATCATATGGATTTTCGTTTTAAAGAAAGGGTTCATCCGAATGATGGATTGAACTATTCTCATAAAATAACATATATTAAAAATAATTATGCTTCCTTGATGATTTTCTAGCATTCATGCATTAGTTAGGTTTAGTTCATATTTTATTTCGTTAATTTAGCATATTGCATGAGTTAATTAAACTTTTTTTAGTATTTATGTCAAGCATGCTCAAAATTCGTATGTCTCTATTTTTGTCAGTTAGTCCACTCATTATTTTATGTTTTTATTTTTCTCTAAAAATGCCAAAAAATCATATTACGTGCCCACAGCTGTGCTTGATAATCTGCAAAAAAATCAGAATCATTTGAGTTCATTTCCTTTGTTCAAAATTCAAAATGCCAAGTCAGGTTTTATGACCCGGGAAACGTTTAGAACATTGGGTCTCAATATGTAAAATCAAGATCTTCCTCATGGAAGATCTGATTCCTGATCCAAAAAATGCCATGAACTCAGGATTGAGTCTAATATTTAATCGATTTTATCAGATTTTTATGTTTTTTTTTGCTGTCTGACAAAAATCTGAGAGTTTGACACACGTGCCAGAGCCTAATTTGAGTCTAAAATTGCAGATTCAAACTATTTATTACCTAATTTTCATGCATTTACATCATTCAAATATCAAAGAAGTATGAAAATCGGGTTTATATCCAACTCAATCCAATAATTTTCAGATATTATTGGAAAATCTTGGAAAAACCCACATATTTGAGCCAACCCCATTTCAAGTTTGGCAGGGACATTTAAAGGAAGGAGCCAGAATCTGCAATTTTCTTTCTTTTATTTTATTTAGTGATGTAATAATGTAACTTTGGAATAAGAGATTTATTTTCTGCTTAGATTAGGATGCATATCATATAGTTTGAATTTATGCAATATCCTGATTATATGATTCATGCATTGTATTTAGAAAATCACTGTGGATGAACACGAATGGCACGTGCACCAACTCTTAGGGAGTTGATGAACTCGGTGGAGTCCATATTTACGGCCCTAGTCAGAATATGGACGAGACTCAGATTCATCATCTTTCTACTAGTCACACCGAGCCTACACTCTTAGGCTATCTTCCAAAATTCACTGCATATCTTCAATTTTTATAAAGTATTTTAGAATTAACTAAGTAAATTACAAGCGTATTTACGACCATAGTCGGAATATGCGCTAATTCTACCTTAGTTTAATTTTAAAATTGCATATTTTCTTGAAAAGATGTTTTCATAAAAAGACATTCATTCATTCAGGATAGTTTGCATCATGAAATTACATGCATTTCTTATACTTTTTCTCAAGAAAATTTCATTCTAAGGAAATCGATTCCTCAAGAGACGCTGAAAATTTTCAAAGTTGGATTTTCTCAAGTTAAGTTTCCTATGATTTTCCTGGAAAACACTCCTTTCTTAGAATTCATTTTCAATTCTTCAAAGAAAATTTTCTAGCATCTTTAAAAACTCAAAAATCGATTTTCAAATATTTCAAGGCTAAGATTCTCAAAATTTCAATTTCTTGAGTTTTTATTTACCTTCTCAAAAGAGTTCTCTTATGAATTTTCAATCATTTTCCAACTTCAAAGCATTTTTCAAGCATGCATCATGTTTTCCAACTTGCATTTTACAAAATTTCATAGCACATGCCTGAAATCTCTATACATTTAGGATAGAACACGATTTTGATAGTTTAACTAAGTCAAGCACACATTTGGTTCTTGGTTCGATTACCCCTGGTAAAGGCGCCAAGAACGGTCGAACCTCGTACCGACAGGTCGAGTCCCATTCCATGAAATATTTCCCGCTATTTTCAAAATGGAGGCGAGTATTTTAAAACAATTTTCAAACTCTGGTCAAGTTTGACTCGTAGGATCGTTTCCCATCTCTCTCGTAGAGAAGGGAAAAATTTTGTGATGATAACAGGTTTGGCGACCGAGATAGGACTTGTCCTTGTCTGATCAAAAGTGTACTTAACTTTGTTCAATTATTGAAACTGTGTTATCAAAATGTCAGCTCTTTTGCTTTCTGATATCATGCGAACCTAGGAGCCTAGATTCTGACCTAGCTGACATTGACTGCATATAGACTAGGCATGGTTTGGTAGGACCAGATTGAGGAGATATTTTTATGCTCACCTAGACTTAGGTCTAAACACAACTCTCCTCAATTTAGGATCTGAATGTAAACAATGTATGCTTCTTCAAAAGTTTTCAAAAATGTATCTCTCTAGAACATAGAGCCCTCTATTTCTTGTATGTGATCAGTTTTTTCAAACTACCCTACCTATCTTTACCCGGTCTTCACATTGTTGGGCTCTCTTTCAGAACCCTAGTTCGAGACAAAGTCTCACAACTGGGCCACTTATTTGGGTTGACACCCCCCTACCACGTACTAAGGGCCACAGTCCGAAGTATATCAGTAGGCGCTCAAGGATGTTGGAAAACCTTACCTTAGAACCAGAGTTGAAATTCTATGTCACGTACTTTGGGTCTCAACTCGAGTATATCAACATAACTGGATTGAATAAAGATGATCTGAACCTAGAGTTAGGATTAGGGTTCTACAGCTGCTTTTCAAAATGATGCATCTAGAGTCAACCTTTTAGGGAGTGTTGTATGCATATAAATGTATGTGCATGATGTGATTTTATGCAACTTATTTTCTCATTTTCTCATATTTTCCAATTTTTCCCCAAAATATTAGATCATTTTCCAAATATCTCTATTTTCATCTTTCATAAAATATCTCTCTTATTTTCTCTAAACCCTGGACAATTTTCTAAATTATCGCATTTTCTTAAAACTCCAGGTGATTTTCTATTCTTCTGTTCTACTGGATCTCGAATTTCCAGCTGCATTTTTATCCTGCCTGCAATTTTCTAAAATCATATGATTTTTTCTTGAATTCTCAATCCTTTTGTCTATTTGATGCTTCACCTTATTTTTCTCGCACATACCTTGATTATGGCAATGGAAATTGTTTATCCACCTTCCCTTTCATCGTCTCCTTATTCTAAATTCGTTTGCAGATTATTTTTCTAAGAGATATCTCTTTCCTTCAAAAAATGGTATTTTCCTCATGGTTGACGACCTCGCCTAGGTAACAGGGCACATTTTTTGTTGTTTATTTTTCTTGCAAAGAATGACAACACAATTGTTGTGATTTCAGTGGCGACTCCATCCCTAGTAATCGGATATTCTTCCAAGTGTATATACCATATCGTCAATAATCATTTTTCTCCCAATCCAAAAATTTCCTCAGAGTCTAATCAAGACTTTATCCTATAGAGAGCCTTCGCAACATTTGATGGTTCATACAAGGTCAGGGAAGAAGACCACACCAATTCAACGTATTATCTACTCCTTAGCTTCAGAAGAAGAAATGGACTCTCCAAGATCAGTCAGGAGTCAGGGTCAACAAGAAGATGACGACATAGATCCCCAGATGTATGCTATGTTCCAGAAAATGATGAAGAAGATGATGAGTGAGCAGGCTGGCACCAACTCAGACAAAAATCCATTCAGCCAGAGAATCAGAGATCGTGTGGCCAAGAAAGCAACCAAGTCTTCTGAGAAGCGTGTTCAAGATACTTCAGACGAAGGAGAATCCACCGATGATGCCGAGGAAGAATGCGAGTTCATTCAGGAAGCAACTCACAAACAAAAGGTCCAAGCAATAGAAGACCCACTGCAAGCTCAATTGAAGGAAATGGTCAGGGTAGTCAAGGATTTGCAAGACCACGACAAGGGTAAAAAAGTCTTCACAAGTGAAGATTTCTACGATGGCTCAGAAGGAGACAATAATCTAGAGAACCTCTCCAAAAAGTTTATCAAGTTCGACGGTTTTGGTGATACCAAAGCCCACCTCGCCAAGTTCTTCGTCGAGTGCTCCAAATTCAAGAAAGACAATAGGGCCATATTTCTCTGTTTTCCTCGCAGCTTGGAAGACACCGCCGCCAAGTGGTACTCCAAGCATATCAATCCAATCGAACTACGTGAGTTCGATAAGGTGGTCAACCTATTCATTGAGCGATTTCTGTTCAACACGGAGGCACTCCCAACATTGAGCCATCTCTACAATCTAAAGCAAAATGAAAATAAAAAAACAAGGGACTTCATTCGCAGATGGAGAGAAACCTGCAATAAAATAAGGAGCCCAATTTCAGAGGAGCATGCACTCCAAATTATCCTGAACAACTTTTCACAGCTTTTGAGGAGTCTCATCTCTATCTCACCCTCCAAGTCTTTCATCGAACTCATTGAACGAGCCGAATGACTCGAGATGAGAATAGAGAATGGGGTCTATGAAGGCATTACCATTGCAAGAAGCAGTCAAGATGCCAAGAAGAAGGCTCACTCTACTTTTTTGGTCAATAATGGCAAAGGCAACAAAAATAATCATGGTAGCAGTTTAGAGAGATTCAAAAAGCAAAAAAGGGAAGGACATCAACAATGATAAACCTCTCAAATCCAACCCTCAGCATAAGGAGAAAGATCAGAAAAAACCAAAGTGCAAGGACTGGAGCACTGATCGAGAATTCACTCCTCTAGATCAGTCACTCGAGAGTATCCTAGAATATATGCTTGCGAAAGACATTGTCCGTTTGCCTAAAGTCGCTGATCCCTCAGCAATTATGGGAAGATTCAAAGAACAATTTTGCAAATTTCATCGAGCAGTAAGGCACGATACAAAAAAATGCTTTGTCCTTAAGAACATCGTTCAAGACTGCATTGACAAGAAGCTCATTGTTGAAGATGAAAAGGAGGACCAACCATCTTGACTAAGATTTTTCCATAATCATTCCAGAAGCTGACAATGCCGACACTTTTCAATTTTTCATCTTGCTTTTATTATTTCGAAAGAATAATGTAATCCCATTTTCTTTCCTTGATTTTAAAGCATCAATAAAATCATCAAATTTCCCAATAGCTTGGTGCCATCTTATTTGCTTCTTCTTCCTTTTCGTTATGTGTCTCTTGTGAGAAATGATCTTGAAGTCGTCTCTCAGTCAAGAAACATGTCGCCTTATTCATCAATTATCCTTTCTTTATTCAAAATTTTCCTCCCTAGTTATATTGGGGCATTTTTTTTTGAAAATTTATTTTTACCTCAAAACATCCTATATGCAGGCAGGATAAATCAATCTCTCATTTTGCATGTATATGCACCCACTTGCTTTAATTTTGCATTCATTTTCATCAATTTGCACTCATTCTTATTCATTTGCATTAAATTTACATCAAAATTCCCCTTCAGGTTAAGGGATAAACCTAAATCATTCTCCATGATTTCCCCAAAATTCTTCAATTTCTATTCACCTCCCCGTTCAGGATAAGGGGTTAATCCTGAAAATCAGACCACATATATGGTCCATTCAACCAACAAGTTGAACCCATTTTCTTTCCGGATAATCGTTCTTAATTGAACTGATATTGTTCCCAGCGAACCGATGATCATTCTTAATTGAACTGATATTGTTCCCAGTGAACCGATGATCGTTCTTAATTGAACTGATATTGTTCTCAGTGAACCAATGATCGTTCTTAATTGAACTGATATTGTTCCCATTGAACCGATGATCGTTCTTAATTGAACTGATATTGTTCCCAGTGAACCGATGGTCGTTCTTAATTGAACTGATATTGTTTCCAGTGAACCGATGATCATTCTTAATTGAACTGATATTGTTCTCAGTGAACCGATGATCGTTCTTAATCGAACTTATATTGTTCCTAGTGAACCGATGATCATTCTTAATTTAATTGATATTGTTCTCAGTGAACCAATGATCATTCTTAATTGAACTGATATTGTTCCCAATGAACCGATGGTCGTTTTTAATTGAACTAATATTATTCACAGCTAATTGATGGTCGTTCTTAATTGAACTGATATTGTTCTCAGTGAACCAATGATCGTTCTTAATCGAACTGATATTGTTCCTAGTGAACCAATGGTTATTCTTAATTTAACTGATATTGTTCCCAGCGAACCGATGATCATTCTTAATTGAACTGATATTGTTTCCAGCGAACTGATGATCATTCTTAATTAAACTGATATTGTTCTCAGCGAACCAATGATCGTTCTCAATTAAACTGATACTGTTCCCAACGAACCGATGGTCATTCTTAATTAAACTGATATTGTTCTGAGGCTGAATCCTTATTGAATGTTTGAGTTGATCTTGTATCAAATACTAAATCCTTTGTTAGTCTAGCATAAATCTCCTCCTTTGGGGAAAGGAGAGGATAACTTTCGTCACGGATGCGTTAAGCAAGATTTCAAATGCTCACTTTCACTAAGGATTTCAAGAACATCTTGCCAATTTGTCAATCAATTACTTGTTGATTTTAAAATCTTTGTTATGCAAATCTTTCAGAATACCTTCAGTATTACTTCAAAAAAGGCAAAGCTTTTGCAAAAAAAGATCCAAAATTCAAATTCTTTCTATTGGCCAACCAAAAGGATAAAGGATAAATCCTTGATATGACCCAACAAAGAAGATTCAATATTGTTGCAAGGCCATGAGTGATTGATATTGATCGCAGTTATGACACATCCTTAAAGACCATTCTTGCAAAAATGAGGCAGTGAAAATATCCTGAGCGCCAAAAAAAGAGAGAATTCACCCAAGCCATGTCTCCTCAAATCATCTAAGCTGGAATTAAATATCCACAAAAGGGATCTCTCAATTGTCGTCAAGATGAAGACGAATTATGCGAGTTAGACACCCAGGGCGAAAGAAGATTTGAATCATCTACAAGATGACAGAGTTTGTGACGGATCTTTCCAAGGAAAGTCCAAGGCACCGTCCAGTTGAAGGCGGATGCGATGAACCTCTCGACAATCCCTAAAAGATATTTAATTTCCGCTATCATCCAGAGATTTTCAACCAATGAGCCAATATCGTTTATATAATCTTTGAGGCAGAGAAGGATCAGAACATTTCCAAGTTGAAGGAGTTTGTGACGTACCCTTTCAGAAAAAAAAAGAAAGAAAGAAAGAAAGAAAGAAAGAGAAAAGTCAGAAACATCTCCAAAATGAAGGATGATGTAATAAACTCCCCCGAAGCCCAAGAGAGCCCAAAAGAGTGCAGAAAGATTATTATGAGAGAAATATCCCAGGATATCAAACTGCCAAATCTATCAAGAATCTTCTTTAAACTTGTGAAATTCTATTATCAATATTCTTTCATCAATTGCTTTCATAATATTAAATTCTCTCTTTCCTGTTCATATCAAGAAAATTGATAGCTTTCTTGAAGAAGGTCAATCACAAGCAATTTGGATTCCAAATCTTGATTCTATGAAGTCAATCTTGTTTGAAGGTAATACTTCAGGTAAAAAAGAAGGAATAATTTTGCAACAATGTATATCATTTTCAAATACTTTGAATCAACAACAAAATTCTCAATATTTTGGCAGTATTTTCTAGCTATCTTGACATGAAGTGAGAGCTTGATGTCCATTTTTGACACATTTTGACATCAATTTTCATCCTTCTTTAGGACTTGATTACGGGAGTTTTCAAGATTTCTTCCCTTCTTGTATAATCTGAGCGCCTGGGCTCTCAGATTCGCACACTTCCTTGTGTCCCCACTGTCCCACCATAGACAATTCAATTTCGGTTCGAGGTCGAACCCCCAATCATTTTATCACAAAAGGCAATTTCAAAAGCTGATTTAGTCTCAGAAATGAGGCGCCCAAGATCAATCCCTTTTCAAGCTTTAGGGACCCCATTTTCCTTCCTTTTACAAAAACCCCTGTCGGATTCATTGTGCAAAATCCGAAGGTTCCATCATGGTCTCTTCCTTCAAGGATTTCATTTCATTTTTCGCCCAATCAGGTTAAGGGTACAAACCTGAGCTTCATTTGATGATGTATTTCATTTTCCGCCCAATCAGGTTAAGGGTATAAACCTCAGCCTCATTTGATGAGGTATTTCATTTTCTGCCCAATCAGGTTAAGAGTACAAACCTGAACCTCATTTGATGATGTATTTCATTTTCCACCTAATCAGGTTAAGGGTACAAATCTGAGCCTCATTTGATGAGGTATTTCATTTTCCGCCCAATCAGGATAAGGGTATAAACCTGAGCCTCATTTGATGAGGTATTTCATCTTCCGCCTGACCAGGTTAAGGATATAAACATGAGCCTCATCTAATGAGGTATTTCATTTTCTGCCCGATCAGGTTAAGGGTACAAACCTGAGCCTCATTTGATGATGTATTTCATTTTCCACCCAATCAGGTTAAGGGTATAAACCTGAGCATCATTTTGATAAGGTATTTCATTCCCCAATCAGATTAAGGGTTAAAACCTGAGCTTCGTTCCATACGAGGTATTTCCGTCTCATCCAGGATAAGGGCAAAACCTGCACTTCACTCTCGCAGAATGAATCTTTCTTCTTCACTCTCCATTTCATAACTACCATCTTCATTAGGGCTAATTTCCTTATACCCAGTCAGATCCTTCTAACTGAGGCATTTTATATAGCCCAAATTTGGTGTATTTTTCTTTGCCACTAAGCTCGGCTACAAGCCGACTTAGTAGAAAAGAGGGGCATCTGTAAACACTCAAAATTTTCACCCATATCCCCAACACTTCCACCAATCACAACAACATGTCTTCCAAGATCTTCAGAGGGCAATATGGTCATTTCTGAGCTCGAACCTCACAGGAGTCTAGATTTCATCCCCAATTCTAAAAAATTTTCTATTGTTTTGCTTAGAATCATCTCCAGTCACAAAATCTCAAAGTCCTATTCACATCAAGAGATGAAAATCTTCAGTTCTTCATGCAATATGAAATCCCCTGAGACATGTCATTGCATGAGCATTTCATATCACTGCAAGACACAACATGTCATTTTGAGGTCCAGAACTCTCAATTTCAAAACTCTCAATCCATATTTGAGTTTTAACTTTTTCAAAATTGATTTCAAACCTCCTAGGTCTTCAAAATTGCTACTTCTTCCCATTTTACCCCCAGGACTTTGAATCTCAAAAGATTTTCTCAGGAAAATGATCCGAATAGTTTTCAATATGGATTTTCAATATTTTATCAACTGGATCAACTCTGCCTGAAGAAGGGGATAGAGCTTTGAATTTAGCATTTTTATCTTAGATTTTACCCTTTTATCAGCAATTTCAAAAATCATTCTTTTACAAAATCGTCCCATAGGGGCCACCTCTTTTCAAAATTTACGTAATTAGGCCAAGTATTTCTTATTTGCCAGTTAGTCTAGGTTTTTATGAAAATTCCAAAAAAAGGTTTTACTTTCTTGCTTTTATTTCAATAAAGAAGTGATGTGGGGTCCACCCTGAGGTGGTGCCACATAGGCCTTCCTTTTGTAAAACTTGAATTTCGAAAAACCCAAAAATATAGGAGCCTTGTCTCTGAATTGGAGCCACTGGGCCCTTTCTCTCTCCTTCCATTTCTCTGCCATGTGTCAGTGTGGACTTCACCCAGAGGTGGCGCCACATGTCATTTTCTCTCACCTTCCATTTCATGACATGTGTCAGTGTGGGGCCTCTTTGAGGTGGCACCACATGTCTTCAATCTCCTACTTTATTTCATGCCACGTGTCAGTGTGGGGTCACCCTGAGGTGACACTACATGTCATTCTCTTTCTCTCTTATTCACTTTCTACATGGCAATGTGGGGCCACCCTGAGGTGGCGCCACATGGCCATCCCTCCTTCCTCCAGAACCAACCAAGTTTGAATTTCAAACCAGCCTGAGGTGGCGCCATCTGAGAGGCCTCCTCCTGCAAGCTGACACTTGTCAGGTGTGGAACCACCCTTAAATGCCACATGTTCATCTCTGCTTCTTCCAGAAAAAGCAAAATGCCACATGTTCATCTCTGCTTCCTCCAGAAAAAGCAAAATGCCACATGTCCATCTCTGCTTCCTCCAGAAAAAGAAAAATGCCACATGCCATGTGTCAGTGTGGGGTCACCCTGAGGTGACACTATATGTCATTCTCTTTCTCTCTCATTCACTTGCCACATGGCAATGTGGGGCCACCCTGAGGTGGCACCACATGGACATCCCTCCTTCCTCCAGAACCAACCAAGTTTGAATTTCAAATAAGCCTGAGGTGGTGCCATCTGAGAGACCTCCTCCTGCAAGCTGACACTTGTCAGGTGTAGAACCACCCTGAAATGCCACATGTTCATCTTTGCTTCCTCTAGAAAAAGCAAAATACCACATGTCCATCTTTGCTTTCTCCAGAAAAAGCAAAATGCCACATGTCCATCTCTGCTTCCTCCAGAAAAAAAGCAAAATGCCACATGTCCACCTCTGCTTCCTTCTGCAACTGACACATGTCAAGCTCTACTCTCTTCAGAAAAAGCAAAATACCACATGTCCATCTTTGCTTCCTCTAAAAAAAGCAAAATGCCACATGTCCATCTCTGCTTCCTCCAGAAAAAAAGCAAAATGCCACATGTCCACCTCTGTTTCCTCCTGCAGCTGACACATGTCAAGCTCTGCTCTCTTCAGAAAAAGCAAATGACACATGTCAAGCTCTGCTCTCTTTAGAAAAAGCAAATGCCACATGTCTCTCTCTGCTTCCTTCAGAAAAAGCAAGAATTCAAATATTCAAACTCCTGACTGAGGTGGCGCAAATTCAGAATTTTCCTCCTTAATTTTATTTTTTATTTGATTTATAAAATAACAACTTTTGAGGTGGAGCCACATGGAAGATTCCTGTAGAGAAAATCAAGCCAACTCTCCTTCAAAATTCTTTGAATTCTGCTAAGGTGTCATATTTACAAAATTGGTATTTTTATTCCAAAAATCTAAAATAGCATATGGTGCCACATGGAGGGTTCAGATTCATTCTGTTTGAATTTCAAAATTGTTCAGAAAATCTATAAATACCCTAGCCCACGCCGAGTCAAAGGGGAGCTCTCTTCCTGGATCTGGATTTCAACTCCATTTTTTATCCTTCCTCCTCTGAATTCACGCCCCTCTTTGGTTCCATTAATTATTTTTTTTTTGCATCTGAAGCTCCAGAATACCAGAAGAACACAAGGTCAGTTCCAATCGAATTGATTTTATTGCAATCATGCTTTTGTTTCAATTCGCATGTCGAATCACATGGATTTTTGTTTTAAAGAAAGGGTTCATCCGAATGATGGATTGAACCATTCTCATAAAATGACATATATTAAAAATAATTATGCTTTCTAGATGATTTTCTAGAATTCATGCATTAGTTAGGTTTAGTTCATATTTTATTTCGTTAATTTAGCATATTGCAAGAGTTAATTAAACTTTTTTTAGTATTTATGTCAAGCATGCTCAAAATTCGTATGTTTCTGTTTTTGTCAGTTAGTCCACTCGTTATTTTATGTTTTTATTTTTCTCTAAAAATGCCAAAAAATCATATTACGTGCCCATAGCTGTCCCTGATAATCTTCAAAAAAATCGGAATCATTTGAGTTCATTTCCTTTGTTCAAAATTCAAAATGCCAAGTCGATTTTTATGACATAGGAAACAATGAGAACATTGGGTCTCAATATGTAAAATCGAGATCTCTCTCATGGAAGATTCAATTCCTAATTCAAAAAATGCCATGAACTCGGAAATGAGTCTAGTATTTAATCTGATTTTATCATATTTTAATGTTTTCTTTGCTGTCTGACAAAAATTTAAGAGTTCGGCACACATGTTAGAGACTAATGTGAGTCTTTGAGACTTTGGATCGACTTAAGTCGATTGTTTCTCTATGAATATAGCTCAAAATCCAGATCTGTAAAAGTGAACTTTATGTTCTAGATATGCCCTATTTGATTATGAAATTTTGCAATTTTTAGGATAGTCTTTATGCCAGTTTTGTATTTTTTATTTCTGTCTTCTGTTTTAGTATTTACATCTGCTCTTCTCGTTTATGCGTGTAATGTTGTATTTTTATTTCTCATCCAATTGGTCAAATTATGAATCCATACAAATGAAAGTTGTTCATATTCATGTCATTAGTTCCCCATTTAATTTTCGTAAATTTGGGTGGTCAATTATAATTTTTTATCCATTTTCACATCAAATCATACTGATTTTAGTCTCGTTAGAACTAAATCTTTGCTACCGAACTTACCGTAGGTCAAATCCCAAAACTATAAAATCCAAATATGTTCATTTTCATGTTGTTTAGCAGCTTGAAAAATATCAGACATTTCTATGGTGGATTTATGCATTATTGTGTTAAATGCTATGTTTGGTTCGTACCCGTAGGCGAAACTTGCTTATTTTAGGGTTTTCTTTGAGATTTTGCATTTAGGACATGTCATTTCATACATTTTATTATTCTATGTTGTTCCTAAGTGTAGAGAGATGCTCTCTACCGAATTTGTCATGATTTAAGAACTATTTGATGGTCAGTTTAATCATATCATCAAATCAGGGTTCCTGCGGGACCCTGATCCAGGCGAAAAACAAGCGAAATTCATTATTTTGGCCAAATTTCAAATGTCAATTCTGATTTTTACAGTCCCATCATATTTAGTATCATGTCATCATGCATTTCATCATCATTTGATTCCATTTGCATTTTAAAATCCCCAAATTTTGTCAAAACTCCTTTAAAAACCCTGATTTTAAAGGTATAACCTCAATATTAGGGGTATTTTTGTCATTTTGACCATAATTCCGAATTTGAAACTATTTATTACCTAATTTTCATGCATTTACATCATTCAAATATCAAGGAAGTATGAAAATCGGGTTTATATCCAACTCAATCCAATAATTTCAGGATATTATTGGAAAATCTTAGAAAAACTCACATATTTGAGCTAACCCCATTTCAAGTTTGGCAGGGACATTCAAAGGATGGAGCCAGAATCTGAAATTTTCTTTCTTTCATTTTATTTAGTGATGTAATAATGTAACTTTGGAATAAAAGATTTATCTTTCTGCTTAGATTAGGATGCATATCATATAGTTTGAATTTATGCAATATCCTGATTATATAATTCATGCATTGTATTTAGAAAATCACTGTGGATGAACACGAATGGCACGTGCACCAATTCTTAGGGAGTTGATGAACTTGGTGGAGTCCATATTTACAGCCCTAGTCGGAATATGGACGAAACCCAAATTCAGCATCTTTCTACTAGTCACACCGAGCCTACACTCTTTGGCTATCTTCCAAAATTCACTGCATATCTTCAATTTTTATGAAGTATTTTAGAATTAACTAAGTAAATTACAAGCGCATTTACGGCCATAGTCGGAATATGTGGTAATTCTACCTTAGTTTAATTTTAAAATTGCATATTTTACTGAAAAGATGTTTTCATAAAAAGACATTCATTCATTCAGGATAGTTTGCATCATGAAATTACATGCATTTCTTATACTTTTTCTCAAGAAAATTTTATTCTAAGGAAATTGATTCCTCAAGAGACTCTGAAAATTTTCAAAGTTGGATTTTCTGAAGTTAAATTTCCTATGATTTTCCTGGAAAACACTCCTTTCTTAGAATTCATTTTCAATTCTTCAAAGAAAATTTTCTAGCATTTTTAAAAACTCAAAAATCGATTTTCAAATATTTTAAGGCTAAGATTTTCAGAATTTCAATTTTTTGAGTTTTGATTTTCCTTCTCCAAAGAGTTTTCCTATGAATTTTCAATTATTTTCCAACTTCAAAGCATTTTCCAAGCATGCATCATGTTTTTCAACTTGCATTTTATAAAATTTCATAGCACATGCCTGAAATCTCTATGCATTTAGGATAGAACACGATTTTGATAATTTAACTAAGTCAAGCACACATTTGGTCCTTGGTTCAATTACCCCTAGTAAAGGCGCCAGGAACGGTCGAACCTCGTACCGACAGGTTGAGTCCCATTCCACGGAATATTTCCCGCTATTTTCAAAACGGAGGTGAGTATTTCAAAACAATTTTCAAACTCTGGTCAAGTTTGACTCGCAGGATCGTTTTTCATCTCTCCCGCAGTGAAGGGAAAAATTTTGCGATGATAACAGTGAGCAACTGAGAGAAACCCTCACATAGGTTAGGATTGTAATCTATACTATTGCAGTAGTGAGGTACCTTAAAAGGTCACCTCGACCTCCCTAACTCTGAGTGACTGGAGGTCCAAAGACGCTACAACTCTTGTCAAAATATGTATCGTAGTAACGACTAGTCAGTCAGGGTTGTACCATCCACCCTCTCTAAGGTGAACCGTTTTGTGAATGGGGTGCAGCGGTTTATCTTTCTTGGGCTCATTTATCAAGTCACCCCTTCTTTCAAAGTATTTATGCCTCGTGACCCCTGCAGAGTATGCAAACGAGAACTTAGTCTGCCCATTCACGTGCACAGCCTCACACGATTAACAAGAGCACATCGCCTGTGAAAGCGATCATAACACCATTTTATTATTTTCATTTCTAGGGTATAGACATACATGAGTTCACTCACGAACAAGGGGCCATCACCCAAAGATTCTAACCGAGTCTAAAAAAACACAACAGTGTATTACTCATACCCTACAGTGTTCAAGTTTTTGTGTCATTCTGCACCTCCCATGTATAATGTGCATTTTGTGCACACATCAATGCCTCAAGCACAAGACCAAAGTGTACCCTGTGGTGGTACGTACTAAGTAGTACAAGTGTCAAGATATGCTACATGCAGGTGTGAAACTAAATATCACTTTTTTCTCAAATTGATCGCACAATTATGAAACAAAGGCAAAGATACATATGCATAACTAGAAAAACACATTTTAATTACATGAGAATGTGCAAGTGAGTGTACAATTCCACAATTTTAAGAGATATGCAATTCAAAGAGCATAACGTAATCATAATTGCATGTACATTAAGCTGAAACAAGTATTGCAAGCTTATAATAAATTTCAAGCACTTAGAACTTCAAATGTCATAAATTGGCAATTCTCGCATAGCGAGACCACTTTCATAATAAAGATTCATGATTTCGACATGCTCATGTGTTGAGATTGAAACTAAGATATTCCCATACGTATGAGAATTACATTCGCATCACCACGGTTGGTCACCACACTTGCAAGAAAAATGATGCAAATCTGATACGAAGGACAATTATATATATATATATATATATATATAATGTTACCAAATATCTTGCCCTAGTGCTGACAAGGCGAAACCAATTCCATAAGAGGATTTGTGAATTCGACATACTTACGTGTCGAGAACGAAGTCTAGAATATTCCCAACTTATGGGAATTACATTAGCATTACCACGGTCGGTTACCGCAGTTGCGAAACCCAAATATGCTGATACGATATTTTTAAGTGTAACTGTCGGGAGCTTAAGATGGAAAAAATCTTTTTGTACTTGTGGGCAGCGAAAGCTCACCCGATAACCCATACTTATGCTGCCAAGACGGGACCGCAGAGAAACACGAGGTTTACTCCAAACCCAAACGCCAATTCGACTACCCGAATGACAAACACAAAGTACGAAGTACTGACACATCCAAAATAATAAATGGGGCCCGTATGGTCACCAATTATATCCTTGAACAAGGCACACAATGTGCCAAAAGTCCAACTGGGTCTGCTGGACAGCGGACCCACACATTCCAACTTCCATATGTTCGCGGGTTAACTCACATTCTTTATTTTACCATCATATATATATTCACAATATATATATTTTATTTATTTCCAATGGGTCGCTCTGCGAGTTTGCGGCAATGAGGGAATAGTTGTGCTCATAAAGCGAGCAGCAAGGGTCCAACCCAGTCTGGTCCAGATGGGACCAGACTCCGCTAGCTCACTCTTGCTTAGATCCCACCAAGGGGGTGGTGCTGCAAGAGTGGGCGGATTGGAACTCCCCGGACTGGTGCAGTCCGGGTGTTCCAACAAAAGCAAGACCCATCCCAAGGGGTCACAAGTGGCACTGGACTGAACCTTAGGGTTCAGTCCAGGCACTGACTCGATGTGCAGTCCAGACTAGGGCCCATCAGGCTTGGTTAGCTCACCCGGATGCATTAGCACCCGACACCCAAGCCCACACCTGTACAAGGGCAAAAGGGGCAAACCGTGGGGAAAAGAGGGTCGGGTCTGGTCCTCTGAACCAGTCCATAGTCCAAGACCACCCCTGGTCTGAACCCAGGGGGTTCAAGCTGGGCTGCCATGCAACAGCAAGCCTGGAGCAAAGAGCCCAAGCCTGCAGGCTACCCGAGTGCAACTAGCTTCCGGCGGGAAAAAGGGCGCCAAAGCAAAAATGCAGAAAAAGGGAGCCACTGGTCTGGTCCTCTGGGTCAAACCTTTAGATCTGATAAAGTTCTGGTCTGAATCCATGATTCAGATCATACACGTAGGTCAGAATTCAATAGCCCAGATTTGGGACTACCCAGGTGCAACTAGCACCCGACGGCCACTATGGCGCCAAGGCCAAAATGAGGAATGTTGGATCTACGATCTGGTCCTCTAGAATAGACCACTCGATCCGATAGACTCACTGGTCTAAACCTATGAGTTCAGACCAGACTCTTCCATAGGGCAGAGGTCTAGACTAGGCTCCCAAGCCGACTAGACCACCCGAGTGCCTTCAGTACCCAGTGACGTGTCGTGCACACCAAAAGAGAAGCAGAGGCTAAGGTAAAGAGCTTGGACGCACCTGGCCGAGCCTTGTTCAGACCAGGATGAACCTAGCTAGGTCTGTCCCTATAGGGGACATACCAACCGAACCTTGCAACCACACGAAAAGAGAAAAAAGAAGGTAAACAAAAAAAAAAGTTTGGGCGATCCCAAGCAAGCACAAGGCGCAAAAATAAAACATGGAAGCATTGGTAAAACTGGAAGTTTCTCAAAAGAATGCAAGTGTATAGACTGAATAGAAAGAAGAAGAGAAAAGAAAATTTTAGAACAACATGCAAAACGAGAGGGAATGCGCAAAAATGACCATTCATTCGTTTTGGAGCATCCTCTTTCTTTTCATGGATTGAGAATAGAGGTAATGCTCAAACACAACAATAAAAGAAGTAAACTACTAAATCCACTAAGAAACCATGCATGCACGGATTCAAAAAGGGCTTCACGGTTTCATGATTCAAGCTATGTGTCCTTTTTTTTTCAGAGAAAAAAAAAACGAGAAATAGGGGTGTTGGAACTTCACCTTGATTCGGTTGAAGGTGAGGCTCTGTTGCAAGGGCTCCACGCAAGTGGTGGCTAATCCACACCACACAACTAGAAAGGGAATGAAAATGAGAATGAGATAGGGAAAGAGAATGGGAATGAGAGAGTCAAAGAGAGAGAGAGAGAGAGATGCTCCAAACTCGCCAACTCCAAAAGTACTCTCTCTCTCCTTTCATTAAAAAATGTTATACTCTATTGCTTAATGAACTAAGGGCTAGGATTAATCTACAGGAGATGAATGGTTGGGGTAAAACACGCCCCCCATAGCCACCCAACATCCCCCACTCGCCCCTTAGGATTTGAAAAGGCTAATAAAATTTACAAGGGTGCCATGGGGCTGCCGCCCCATGCATCCAATGAGACTTTCCCTACTCATCAATGCTCCCTCTTGGAAAGAGCCAAGATGAGATTTCAAAAATCTCATGGGGCGTAGCCCCATGCTAATGCTTGGAGGGGCGTCCCACCCTCATAATGATGCCCCATGCATCATCATGAGGTCGTTCTTATGGGTAGGGCCAATCATGACCCTCACTTTAAATCATACCCCATTTCTTACAAGATTGCCATAGTCCTAGCTGGTCAACTTGACCAGCTGGTCTTCATGGCTAGGGACATCCAATATTGCCAAGAGTGGTCGGCCAAAGGCTTGGTCAACCCTCCCCAAGTCAAACCTAGCTCAAAACGAATACCATTACATATATATATATAATTCCTTATTATTTCTTTAAATGAAATAAAATAAAATAAAATATCACCATATATTTTCATTCTTAAATTCTCAATTATCATTAGATTTTTCGAAGCATATATCAATAAAATTTTATCTCTCATGAAATTTGCTCTCGTTACGACCCCCATCTTATCAATATACTCTTCTCAATAATTCACATAAAATAACAAGGTTTTTTCCTTGTTTGGGCATCAAATTCAGGGATAAACTAAATATATACATTATGAATTTACCTTAAAAGTTTTAAAAGTTAATTCATCACGGATCACCTTCGATCATTGTGTTTATCTCACTTACGCGATTTAAGGCCTCGTATATCATATATATGTAATTATGATAAATTCTCATAATCATACTAGGAATTTCATTAACTGAAACACATCATATAATATTATCTCAGAAATATCATGGGCTTTATAGACAGTGATAATCAATTTTAACATACTTCATGCGAGCATGAACCACAAGTTTAATTGTAGTCTGAAGAGCCAAAATATTGTCACAAAAAGAACAAGTAGTTGATGAAGAAATACCGTAAATCACACAAAAGAAATGTGATACACCTAAGTTTTGCAGTGGTTGATGCTATGGATCTATATTCCGCTTCAGAGCTAGACCTAGTAATAGTAGGTTGCTTTTTGGTATTCTAGGAAATGCAATTGTTACCAAGAAACATGCAAAAAATAGAGGTAGAGCATCAGGTAATAGGGCAATATGCCCAATCAACATAAGAGAATGCATATAACGATAAGGAGGTGTGTGAGAGTAGTCAGATGTCGTGGTCAATAGTGCCATGAACATAATGAAGAATTTGTTTGACCATCTGAAAATGAGCATTGGTCGAATTCTGCATGAATTGACTGACAAAATAAACACTTAATGATAAATTTGGGTGAATCATTGTGAGATACTGATGGCCTCTAATAAGGCTCCGATAAAAGGTAGAGTCCTGGAATGGAAGATCATCATCTTTGGTGCTTGTGGCATGAGTCACCATGGGCATAGATACAGACTTGACACCAACCATCTCAGCTTTATCAAGGAGCACGTAGTCCTATCATTTTTTATTCAAGAATAGACCCCTTAAGAACCATTGGACTTCAATTCCCAGAAAATAGTGCAAGAACTCCAAATCTTTCATTGCAAATTATTGACTTACAATTTTGATAACATGACTGAGAAATTGAGTATCATTGCCAGTAAGAATAATATCATCAACATATAGTAAGACAATGACTATCATGGATCCACTTTTGCAGATAAACAATGAGGGATCAACAATGCTTGAGAAAAAATTAAGAGACTTGAAGAAAAGTGCCAAACCAACCATACCAAGCTCGAAGAGCCTGCTTTAGCCCATAAGGCTTTCTTCAACTTACAAACAAAATCTGGACGTTGAGGATCTTAAAATCCTAGAGGTTGTTTAAGAAACACTATTTCATTCAGATGACCATGCAAAAATGCATTTTTAACATCCAACTATTGAACATCCCAATTATAGGCCAAAGCAATAGTGAGGACAATACGTATAGTAGCGGGCTTTATAACTGGAGAAAAAGTTTTCATGAAGTCAACACTCAGAATTTGATCAAATCCTTTAGCAACAAGATGAACTCTTAACCGTTCTATTGAGCCATCACTTTTTAATTTGGTTTTATAGACCCATTTACTTCGGATTATATGCATTACATGCTCTTTAAGCACAAGATCCCATGTATCGTTGACACCAAGGGCATGCATCTCCTCATGCATTGCATCACACCACCCTATATGAGCAAGAGCAACTTTGAGACTCTTAGGTTCTAGAGAAACAGATAAAGCAACAAAATACTTGAGATTGGGCTTTAATATCCAATCCCTCATATGAGTGACCATATGATGAACTTGAGAATTATGAGTATCTGAGGAGATGGTACACTAGCTGGGTCATTTTGGACAATTGTGCTTTGTATTACCAGCTCACCATGTTGCTGCTCACACATCAGGTTCCTTGGATTTTGTTGGTTATTAAATTCAACCCAAATGTGATGATGATATGAGTTTGTCTCATTTGACCATTCTTCCAAACTTATTAACTCAATCACTTGTTGCTTTTCTGAAAATAGTAACCCTAGTTTTTGGTAAAGAAAAACATCTTCATTCAATACGACATGTATTGATGTATAAACTTGGCCAGTACGGGGAAATAGGCAACAATAGCCGTTGTGGTGATCACTATAACCCAGGAATACACATGGTTACATTTTCGGGTCAAATTTGTTCGTGGCATAGTCTTGAAGGTAAGGAAAACATCGACAACAAAAAACTCTCAAACTTGTATAATCCAGTTTCTTCTTAAACACCTTCTCATATGGAGTTTTTATAGACAAATTTGGTGTTGGCAAGCAATTGATTATCTAAACTATACTTAAGAAAGCTTCAACTCAGAACCAAACTAGAATTTGAGCATGAAAAATCATAGTCAACCCTAGTTCGGTGATAGACCTATGCTTTCATTCAGCCATTCAATTATGTTATGGGGTTTTGGGCAACTTTTATAGTGAACAATCTCATGTATCTTTAAGTGTATCCCAAGTTTAATACTTCCAAACTCACCCCCTTCATCTGTTTGAAATATCTTTATTTGTTTTACAAACTGAGTTTGGACATATTTATGAAATTCAATAAATTTTGTACATAATTCAGATTTATGTCTCAAAGGGAATATCCATGAAAAAAGAAAATATTTATCAATAAAAACTGCATAAAATATGAATTTTTGATAGGAGGTCCCCATAAGTCACAGTGAACTTTTCCAAATAACTCCGTGCAATGATCATCAATAGAGAGAAAAGGAAGCAGACTTATTTTACCCATTTAGCTGCTTGCACATATTGCACTTTTAATAGACTTTGACTTTATTGAAATAAACTTATTTTATTTAAGAAAGTCAACAACTTGCGCATGCACATGCCCAAGTCGTTGATGGCAAACTTCTCAACTAGAGTTTTTAAACCTTGAAGAAAAGAAAACTTGCTGCTCATGACCAATCTTGTTCCTTGAGTTGTCGAATCCATATAGATTTCCTACTCTACTCCTTGTTGTCACTTGCCTGCCCGTTCTCTTGTCCTTCATCATAAAGCCATCAAATGAAAACTCAAATAAACAAGGCATATAAGAGGTTAATTGACTTGGGAACACTAAGTTCTTTTTAATTTCGAGAACAACCAAAACATTATTTAGATGAAGAGAGTGGTCACCATTTTCAATCTTAGTAGACCTTGCATGGGTAATATTTAATATAGTACCATTTACAACCATAATTTTTTCTAAACCACAATACTTGGAGCAATTTTTGAGATTACTTGGGTTTATCGTAATATGAGAGGTAGCTCCCGTGTCAAGGAAGAAATTTTAATCTTGGCTATCTGCTAGTTTTATGGCAGCAAGAGTCTATGGAACATCTTCAGCTTGATAGACATGATTAAAATGATGCTAACAATTAATGACAATGTGAATTATTTTGCCACATATTTGACACAAGACTCCCTTTTCCTTTTCTTGGTTGGTTTTGGCATTCGGCTGATTTAAACCAAATTTGCCTTTGTTTTGATTGAATCAACTACAACCTTGGTCGACTTGCATGAAACCACGACTCTTCGAGCTGAATTGTTGCTTTGGATTGTATCGATTTTTTTTATTGTTAATTTTTTACCTAAGAAAGACAGAGTTCTCATTCACACCTTCTTCATGCATGGTGCACATGGTTTTACACCCTTAAGCAAGCTGACCACGTCGTCATATGACAGAATGATCAACTTTAGCATTGTTGTTATAAAGGTATCATGCTCATGGCCAAGCACATTAAAGAGCCATAACACCATGGTTTCAATCTTTCACGAGATTTCCAATAGCCGTAAGTTTATCACAATTTTTTTTGAATCCATTGACATGTTCATTTACTGAAAGATTTCTTTTTTGATAGGATTGTAACTTTTGTGTTAATAAAAATTCATGTTCCTTGAAAACGTGAGCAAAGATCTTAATGAGAGTATTTTCATACCTCACTGGATGTTTGACAGCCAACGACGAGACCTAGCACTTCTTTTGATAGAGTGCTCATGATCCATCATCGCAACAACTGATCAGATTTCTTCCAAGCAATAAACTTTAGATTTGAGACACTATCGATGGTTTGAAGTGGAACTGGAGTTTTGCAGTCTACAAAGCTAATCATGTCTTGGTTCTCGATGAGGCCAAACAACTATGTTTTCTACAACAGAAAATTTGAGTGGTTGAGCATGATTGTGATGAAATTCACCACATTCAGGTTGAAGGGGTACAAGAACTTGATAGAGTTGTCGATAGATGCTGAGTCCATTAAAGATGATAATCACAATCACCCAGGATACTAGCGCTCTGATACCATGAAGAGAAACACATGATAGACAAAGTCCATGATATTAACATGGTTCAGTGAACAATCACCTACGTCTATGATACTCCACTCAACAAGCTACATGTGGAGTTTTTCATTATTAAAATAGTTACCAAAATGGTTACATGGTCTATCGACTTTTCTTAGTCGATTTCGATTATCATTATCCATTCGGTTACATACGATAAGAGTATCAACAAATTCTTTAGCTGCCCTATTGTTATTATCTTTAGTAACTTGACCCTCTTGAAATCTATCTTCAATAACGTTGGCCTCTTGAGCTAGAACAATATCCCCAATCATATTGGCCTCTCGAGTTGGAATGATAAACTCGAGCTTATCGAGTTTATCATTTGGAGCAAGATTATCGTGACCTGTTGTTAAGGTGATAAACTCATGTTTATTGAGTTTTCCATTTGGAGCAAGATTATCGTGTCTTGCTGTTAAGGTGATAAACTCGAGTTTTATTATTTCGAGCAAGATTATCTTTTTTATCATTTGGAGTAGGATTATCTTCTTAGATAAGTCGAGTTTATCATTTGGAGCAGGATTATCTTCTTTACTAACATTGTGTACCTGTACCCGTCCCCGTATCTGGTAACTATGGATCATCGTCCATTCAATCAATCTATGATGGGTTTTACCATATCAATCAATCATTCGCCATCAAACCTACTCAAACAAATAGAAATTGGGTGCATGATAGGAGGGCATGGTGATCCTTTCAAGTGAAGAGGAGCA
The DNA here is from genome assembly GCF_984573655.1 of Nuphar pumila. Taxonomy (NCBI): domain Eukaryota; kingdom Viridiplantae; phylum Streptophyta; class Magnoliopsida; order Nymphaeales; family Nymphaeaceae; genus Nuphar; species Nuphar pumila. The sequence goes on along the minus strand of NC_143262.1, from coordinate 27,749,221 downwards.
ACTAGATCACAAAATTTGATGAATGTCTTTGGATAATCCCAACATGAAAGGTACACTTGTATTTATAATCTCTAGCTTTTGCAATTAGTTAGCTAAAATATGACTAGACTCTTAAATCTATCACATGCTTGTCACATTCTATACACTGTTGGATGTTCAAACTTTCTCATGTTCTTTCATATCCCTAATCAGAAATATGAGATTGATGCATAGATATCTTCATCTTTATATAAACAAAGATTCAATTTTTAAATGTATGTATAAAAACAATTAATATGGTTTGTGCCACATGGACCCCACATTAGATCCAAACTCTAATGAGGACCCATTTTGGACCCAAAGGGATACTAAAAACTATTACATGACATTTTTTAAGAGGATAAGTTCATGTAAATATGAAATGATGCATGTCCCACTCTTTTGCTTTGGTTACATTTTGTTTTGGTGTGGGATCTATCCAGATCCGATTCTTGCACTATGGATATATATTCTTGATCCATTCATAGCATGTTACATATTTTACTTGGTTCCTTACTTTTCTTATCCTATTTGTCTTGTTACTCATGATAACTTGATAATGATTAATACTTTTAAGTTTGGTCGTAGAATCAGATTTGCGACAAAATTCATAGCAATTTTCTAGATCAAGATGTGATCAAAATTGAAACTCCATCATGGAATAATATATACATTATTGAGATATCTTATCTCAAGCAATAGATAGATGTTTATGATGAGTTTAGCTATTTGACCATATTATGTCATGAATTTGATCGAACAAATAATGATTTTATAGTTCTTATCATATTTAATCATAAGAGCCTAATTAAAAGAATTATAGAGAATAAATTCAAAGTTGTTTATCATTATGTTATTTTATGAAAGATTGACTCCATGTTAATGATTGAAATAACATGCTGCTATTAGATTATATCTTGTAAATTTCTTTTAAATTAATGAATTTAGAAATAAAAAATAAATTTGAAAAAAATAAATCTGAATAGTATGACAGTTGAAAATTTTTTGAAGTGTTGATTATAATTGTCAAACTTTCATATAAGTGTTTATTATTCAATTCTCTTGTGTTGAATTTTAAAAGGTACCTATTAAAATTTCCAGGCATGACTGTTTGATGAATAAAGGCATCGTGTCTTTCTACATGTCTAGATATCACTCATGTTTTATATAGAAAATCTATTTCCAAAAGCTCATTTGATCATGGATGCCCATTTAAGTGAGTAAATCTTCATATTTGAATGATCATAACTCTCAATCATATCTTCTACTAGAATAATTTAAAATTGTTTTTGAAAACTCATGATATGTAGTTTTTGAAAAATATACCATGATCTTTCAAGGATAAAGAAGTAAATTTAGAATTTACTCTATAATAAAAAATTTACATGTTTTGAAATACAAAAACCTACCATTATTTAATGGTTGTTATGTCCTCAAAGTCAAGGACGTAGTAAGGGAATGTATTTAGTGTTTTCATGATTATAAAATAATGGGGGTAATGTACAGAGAACATATTTGTGAATATTTGGATATATTTGATTTTTCTTGTGAGGGTTGTACAAATATTTAAATTATTGGTAAATTTTTTCTCACGGTTTATGTAATAAAATTAATAAAATTGTGAATGACCATATACATTTGTCCCATCTTGGTTATCAAATTCATTTTGAGTATCCATTTATTGGGCACTAACATTTGAGTGAAAGTTTGATACATATTCACAGGTTTGCATTTGTGACATATAGTAAGGTGTGTGATATCATGTGTAACTCATACTTCCTTATTTTTCTTTTCTTTTTTTAATTATACATGTTTATAATCTAGTGGATCCACTTAGATCATAGTTGGGGTGTAAATTTCTTGTGTGTATGGATCTAACTCAAATTGACTCTTTCATATATTTATGTTTTTTTTTAAAGTTACACTTGACATGTGCTTTCAATGGATATATTTGCTTAAGGTTGTGGTTCAGTGGGTTTGACATGATATTGAGATATTAGAGTTGGATTCAAATTCAAATATATATGAAACTTGATCTAATTTTGATTATTTCTTTAGAACTCATAATGATGCTTTTGTGTTTCATGTGAATGAGTTGAGCATGACATATTTAGAGATAGTACTTCATGCACTTGTGAATTTTTTTTATGAAACAAGTGAATCAAATTGAAAACTTGCAAGCAGGTAGGTATGCCAAATTACATGATGAGTGTGAATACCCAATGCTAGAAACTATCTACATCCTTGATGAAAATGTTTACAAAAGAATGACTTATATAAATATCCAAGACAAAAAATTATTTCAAGTCTTGATGAAAAATAACATTGAGAAAAACCACTATATTCAATAATGATGCAAATTGATATACTATCCTACCAGGCAAGTATAATTATTGATAGATGTTTGAAAAATAATTAACCAAATATATCAAATTTTTGAGATAATGATATTAATATGGTTAATAGTTTTTGTACCCCTCATGAATGTATATTGAAACATCACAAGGAGAAGTATCTAGACAAATGATTGTCTAATGATGAAAATACTCAGAATGAGTACATTTTTTGAAAAAAATTTGAGTAATTAAATTTTTTGCTTGTTAATGGCACTCTTATTAAAGGGCCATTGAAAGATGACAAATGTACATCGAAGAGAATAGGGCTAAAGCCTAATAAAAATAATTACCTTTGATGAAAACCCAATCACGTGATATGGACGAACAAAGTCTAGTGCTTTAATGGAAAAAAACAAGTTATTAGAGTAATTGGATGATCACTTGTATAAATATAAAGATAAAGAGTATATTTATCTCATTCTTGATATCAAGTGCTCAATACATATGATTTTTAGAATGGGATTATATCAAACTCTTAATGAGATTTGTATGCTTATGACTATGGTGTTTCAAATAGGTTTATCACCTTCGATGTGATTTAGGTTTGTACGCAGGATACTCATGAACCCATGATATTATGTTAGAGCCTTAATGTGCTTTATATATGGTTGATACATATTATCATCTAAAGTGAATGTGTGTGTTACGATGCCGAAAAAGTTCATTAGGATCTTTAGTTCAAAGCTACGCTACCAAAGTTATGGACTTATTATGACAAAGTAACACTAATTGAAGGTTTAAACCCAAAAAATACTTTTATTTATGCACAAGAGCTTCATGAGTAATTTTATTCTTTTCATAATGTTGATCCAAGTGAGGATTGTTGGAATTATATTTCAAAATTATGCTTTTATCGAGTTTAAACTTTAATTTGATTATATTTGACTTAGCTTTGACCAAGCACTTAGCTAAGCTAAGCTCATGGTCGCTGTTTTGACTTTGACTTTCTAAATTAGTTGGTAGAGAAATTGATTGTTGACCATTAGGCACTTAAATAAGTTAGCCATTATCTGGCCGCTGGCACTTAAGTAAGTTGATTGTTATCTGACATATAGCTACTAGCCATTGGAATATATATGACGGTTATACATTTATTTGTAACCATTAGACATTTATTTGTGACCGTTAAGACATTTATTCACGTAAGCTTATATATAACCTTTGTGATTTGTATCATTTCATTCTCTTGTATTTCTCCCCTCATTTTTTCTATCCAAAGATACTCAAAGGTGATCGTGTTATGGTAGGCAGCCTCCATAATACAAAATGGAGTTTGTTTAATGAAAGAATGCATGACTTGATTGTATCATGAAAGCAAAGTTGCATGCATGTCTCCAAGCAAATTTCTATTTAATTGATAGTATGATTCAGCTAATTTTTCAACTAATGGTAGCTAAGAAGAGAGTGGGGATGGGCATTTTTCAACTATATCCTCACAATAATGTAATTGCTAACTGCATTATGATCACCCATTTTCTTCCCAACTCCCATCACCCTTCTCATCTCTTCTCCAATACCAGCTTCCAAACAAAGTCTAACCTGAGATTGATTATACAAGGTAATGATTTTTTTTTGTATAACTGGCAAGAAAAATAAATGCCAATTTTCTAGTCATCAGCAGGCACTATCATTTGGTGAGTGTTCTTTTCTAATGACCTCGATGTAAAACCCCCAAAATACACCCTACATATCAAGTGGAGCCGTAGTTTCAACCTTGTATTAAGGAATACGTCCTTCAGGTGTCAAACTGATTATCTCTCTTCAACTTGAGTTGTACGAGTCCACCCCCTAGCCAAGAGTACGAAGCCCTTGTGAGCAAGGCAAGAAAGGTTTAGAGCATTTTTCAGCATCAAAATTAGCATTAATCAAGCTATTTATGAGAGAACACATTAATTTAATTCACATGTCTACCTACAATGAAATTGTGACACGGCACGTGACATGATAAGGTATAACACGTGACAGACACCATGACTGGATGTTCAGTCCTTGTTTTTTCATTTTATTATAAATAAAAAAGTTATATAAAAGATTAAATAATATATTTATAAATCCAATATTAAAACTTCAGTTTTTGTATTTTAATTTTCATAAGAATCATATACCCATGTCTCATGTTCCTATTTTTGTGTGTGTCGACGACCAGGTGATATCAAAAAATAAAGAAAAGTTTTCAAAATGGCACCTTATTGATTGGCATAATTCAAAATTTCACTTATTTGAAAATTTTCAAAAAAGTGCGAAACTTTCTTTGCATAGATCAAAAGCAAACGTTTTTTAAATTAACTGCATTTGCTACCAACTTTTCACAAGTTAGTGCTATGATACTAGTGTTTTACCCTACAACAGTTATATTGTAGTTCCAACTTACAGAAAGGGAAGTTTTAAACTTGAGAGAGAAATTAAACATTAATTCTAAAGGTCATATTTGAGATTTTGCTATAAATTTAGTACCCAATAGTCCAAAACTGTTTTTAGATTTTGTATTAACCATAACAAAGTTAGTTATGTTTTTAGATGTTTTTTTAAACACAGGTGCAATTTTGAATTGTGCTGCCAACTTGTAATAAATCCAAATATAAAATCATGTCACAAGATGCTCTAACTTCTACAGTCATCACCCATGAGAGTTTGCTCATCTGGTAGGGGTAACTCGAAAACATCACCAAAGTTGATAGGGTGTCACAAGTTCAAAACTACCAGGTGCACGTCCTTTGCCATAAGGTTGAAGTTGGGTAAGAGAGACCTGAGATTCTGTGCCATTGAACTCGGTGAGCGACACAGTTTTTTCTTGGTCATTAAAAAAAAAAAAGAACTCCTGTTTACAGTTATCTTACAGTAAAAAACTGGTTAAGTTGGCAACATTTAGGCGAGATAATGGAAATACTCATGATTTAAAACCTTTGTTCTAAGATGCACTTTTTAAAAAGCTGCTTGTATGCAATGATTCCAAAGAAAAGAAAGAAAGAAATGAATGAATGACAACTTGCATGGACCAACCAAATGATAGCTTGCCATGTCATATTGCTGAAAGGCTGAATAAAGGTGTCGGTGGAAGGAAAGCTAAGTGGCTTGACCTTATTGATAGTCCCTCCCTCTAAAAGAGACACAGTACCAACCGCTCTTTTTTAATAAATTAATTATGATTCCTTCTTGTTTCTACTACCAAAATCAAATGTATGTGCCTTTTTAGAAGCCTATGTGACATGTATAATTGGTAGTTGGGAATTGGGATAAGTTATTTTTTATTGTTCTTGTGTCAATATACGGAACCTTTGATTGACACAATGTATTCTTTTATGTTTGGATTTGATCCAGTAAAAGATGAATGAAAGAAGGTACCTAAGGCTTCTAACAAGTTGCACCTTATTATATTAACGTAGTGTTGTGATGGTTGAGAGAAAAAGAAAGAAAGCATGCAAGCATTAACACAGTCATTTACGTGGTTTGGCAACGACGGCCTACGTCCACGAGACAAGCTAGAAGAAGGTTTCTACTATGAGTCATAAGAACGAATACAGCAGAGCACCACCTGCGCAAGCTAAAGCTTAGCGACTCCCCGGGGTCGAGGGGTAAGCCCTCGGAGTTTTACGCCAACATGAACAGACACCGTAGTACGGCAGGCTGAACCAGCGTGGCTAGGTGTCTGCGCCTGAGGCGGATTCTTGGAGTAAAACTCAAAAAAAAAAAAAAAAGATTACAAGATGATTCTTCCCTTGAATTAAGGGATGACAGCCAAGAGAGAGAATCCTCAACTAGGAAGGGCAACATGTGAGCAATCTGTGAGATGGGAACGACCCAAATGGCAACCGTTCTGAACAGATGAGGATAACGCTGGAGCTGATCTTATTATCTTCAACACGTAGGAGCAAAGAGAAATGGGGGTAAGGCATCTCAAGAAGAGTTGATTCGAATGTATATATGGGGGAAAATAAATAAAATAAAACCATTTGCCCATAATCTATGTGGGAGAAGGCTCATAGGCGTAAGGCTCCATTTTCTTGCATTTCTCTTTCTTTTTTTTATGATACCATTTTCTTGGATTTGAATATTGGCATTATATATGTTGCTACTTCAAATGGCAAGCTCATCGAGTGGGCAACCAGTTTATTGTCATTAGGGGTGTCAACGGGTCGAGTTTGGTTCGGACCCAGGTGGAATCAGATTTGGACTCGATTTTCAGGTATGGTATATCCACTATAAGAAAAACCATACCCGAAACCAATAAGAACTAAATGAACTATACCCGGTAAAACCATATATTTGTATCATTTTTACATTGAAATTTTCTGGGTCTTAATCGAAACTCGGGTTGGGTCCGGGTCTGATATAAAATTTTACAAACTATACCCGGGTCTATGTATTAATCGAGCCTTCGGGTCTGGACTTGGGTCTTATTATTTATCATCATACCTGGACCTATAGGGTTTGGTTCAGGGTTGGGTCCGGGCCGGTAAACCCGACCCGTTGACACCCCTAATTGTCATTGCTCATGAAACTGTTTCAAGTGAAAAAAAAATACTCATAAAAATAGTATCAATGTTGGTGCCAACCAGCCCTCATGACCAAAACTTATTTGGTAGGAAAGAGCAATGTCTGGCCTTTAAAATCCCAGTAATTTCAATGAATTTTTATGAGTTGACACATGCCAATTTCCAAAGATTAAATTCATGGCACGGTGCTTTGTCAACTGCTAGTGTTTAAGGAGATCTTATTTCTATAAGCTAATGTGCAGAACAACAGTAAAACATTGTCAAGGCAACTAGCAACCATCCATCTCCCAGACGAATTCATCCAACATAGAGATGCGAGCTTATTGTGAGGATAATGTTTGCTACCCCTGTAGGTTCCAAACCCTATTGAAAACTCTAATTTTTTTTTGTGTGTATATTTGACCCTCTAGAGTAGGGATGGCAGTGGACTGGCGCAGGGGCGTGGTGGGGGACAAGGTCTCCACCCCGTCCCGTCTCAAAATCCTGTCCTCCATCCTTGCACGAGTCTTGATTTTAACCTCCATACCTGTTTCATGTCTTCCATCCCTCGTCCAAATGGGGCAAAGCGGCAAAGGGGCTCGTTTCCCCTTGGTCCACTGTCATCCCTAAAGAAGGATCGAGGACGGGGCGGGGTGAGGCAAGGTAGGGATTGGAGACAAAGACGGGGCACGGCGGGGAAAATCGTAAGTCCATCCCCACCTCTATCCCTTCACGGGTTTTGATTTTAACCTCCATCCCCGTTTCATGTCCTCCATCCCCGGTCCAAACGGGGGGAGGCGGGAAAGGGCCCCGTTTCCTCTCGGTCCACTACCATCCCTAAAGAAGGATTGAGGACAGGACGGGGTGAGGCAAGGTAGGTAATGGAGACGGGGATGGGGCACGGCGGGGAAAAGCATAAGTCTATCCCTACCTTCATCCCTTCACGGCTTTTGATTTTAACCTCCATCCCTGTTTCATGTCCTCCATCCCCGGTCCAAACGGGGTGAGGTGGTAAAGGGCCCCACTTTCTCTCGGTCCACTGCCATCCCTAAAGAAGGATCGAGGACGAGGTGGGGTGAGGCAAGGTAGGGATTGGAGATGGGGACGGGGCACGGCGGGGAAAAGCGTAAGTCCATCCCTTCACGGGTTTTGATTTTAACCTCCATCCCTAGTCCAAACAGAGAAGGGCCTCATTTTTTCTCGATAGGTCCGCTGTCATCCCTACTCCAAAAGTGATTTACATGTTTGATTTAGTAGAAACTGGCTGTTAGATCATTTTTTTCTTTTTTGAAAGGCAAGCTGGGTTTAGGCAGACCCCTACCAGATATCTCTTAAGCCCCATAAGTCCGAGGGATTCAAACCTGAGCCTTCAGCTTGGCACAGGACCCCGCTTACCACCTGGGTGGTTGGCCATTAGATCAGTGTTTTCCTGAAGTGTGTCGAATATTTTAAAGTGACAAATCAACGATTTGCAACATGCTGACTTTTCAATCCTCAAAAAATTATACTTTTTTTTTTTACAGAGAAGCTGGGGTTAGGCAGACCCATACCATTGGGATTCAAACTTGCAAAGTCCCAACACAAGTGCTCCCGACAGACAAGCCCAGCCCTCAGTTGGTCCTCAGAAAATTATGCTTTGACAGAATATGATTCCAAGGGTCGATTACTATTATTTTGTTCATGTTGAACACATCCCTGTGGTCAGATTTGTTCATCATAACCTTCCCTTATGAATTTTAAGGGACTTGAAAAACCTAGAGGACAGCCAATATTTTTTCCAGCACCCTTAGCATTCAATGAGAAACAGTTTCTTTAACTTTTCAAGGGCTTTAAAGATCCATGAGATCCATTAGGTGGTGCCTTTTATAGAATCTGACACTAGTCAAACGAGTTCTATAAGACCTTCTCTTATAAAGAATTGATGCCCCCAAGGCACCTAAAGTTTTACTCTTTATTGGTCCATATGGTTAAGGCTTGCCATAATAAATGAGTGCAGGTAAGGTCCCTGTAGCAAAATCTCAAATATGACCATAATAAATGAGTGCAGGTAAGGTCCCTGTAGCCCTAGCTACCCTGTCAAAGTGGAACTATATATCACAACCTTAACCATACTAGGGAAATAATGCACCAACACAGTAGGGCCTACGCGCATGCTGCAGACTTTTTCACAAACGAGAGACCACTCAATGAGCTCAATGATAGCCCTTTCGCTTGAAGCAATCCTTTCATTAGGATTATTGACCTTTGATTTGTTAGCAAATACAGGAAAGATAAACTTAATTACTCTTGTTTGTCTTTTTTTAATTTTTTTTATGACGGCTTTAACTAGGTAACTTAATGGGTCTGCCTTCCTACGAGGTAAATTTCAGGTGGGGTCACCTACACCCAAGCTCTTACTGAGCTCACCAGTTAAAGGCACCCACACACCCAGTGGGAGTCGAGCTTAGGACGAATGGGTCAGCAGGTTTTACCCAGATCCGCTGCCACTGGGGCAGCCAGGGCTGGTGTCAATTACCTTCGTTTGTCAGGTTTCAAATATACCTTAAATATTAATTAGGAAGGTGCATTATGGTTATGTCCAATAAAAGCACATTGTCATACCTTTATAAATAGTGAAAGAACAAGTTGGCAAGCAGGCCATGTCTTTGGGGAGATGTTTGATGTGGGTTGGCCCATGGGTGTTTGCGTCCTTGTTTAGTGGCCTCTGTTGCACTGTTTATTTGGGTCAGCATTTTTATGCTCAGGTTTGAGTCCGGTGGGGTACCCGAGACAAACCCGACCCATTGGCAGCCCTAAATGCAATCCACCAACCTAATGAGGACCATCACTTGCTATACTTGTAAGGCAGTTCGTGGGCTGAGGTCATCCACTTAGGAATGATCCCAGTATGTCCCTTCCTAGTGCCCTAAGTACTAGACCGCGTGCACTGGGTATGGCCCTTTTCCTTTCTCTTTCAGTTTGTCCTGCACTTTTTTTTTTCAAAAGCAGGTTCATCCTGTACTTGTCATGGCAGAAAGGTGACACGAAATTGCTTTCCTTGAACACCAATTTTAGTTATCTCTAGTAAACCATTAATTTTTAGTGAAGATTTAGCCATAACTTTCTCTATACCTGATATACAAGATTCAACTTTTGCATAAGTGCCCCAACCTTTCGCTTTGTCTTTCAGCAATTTTTACCTTGTGTGGAACCAATGGGGCTATGCGTGGTTGGTAGGAGCTGTCAGTGCACGTCTCCTTGTGGTGAGACATTGCAAGTTCAAAACCCAGTGCTACATTGAATAATAACTCGTGGGGGCTGCCTATTAAAGTAGTGGGTTCTGACCTGCGTCCAGCTGATCCAGGTCTACCACCAACTCGTCCAGATCCAATAACTACTCCTGAGTCTCATATAAATAATCTCAATGAGACAAGGACTTCAAGTGAACCAAGGACTCTCATGGAGACTCCCGATAAGAAGATGCCTCTTCCAGATGAGACACCAAGCACGACTCATCTCCACTAGTTATAGTCCTTCAGGTTTCTATAAACAAAGAGCACCTCCTCTCTCTCTCTGTCTCAAGTAGAGAGAAAGTGAGGGAGTATTTAGAGTATTTCTCGTGTATGTAGGTCATAATATAGACCGGACCACCTAAAAACATGTTTTCCTATATACGTGTGTTTTCTCAAAAATTATGTGTTTCTTTACATGGTATCAGAGCCATGCCTAAGCCCTTGTTAATTTGTGATCATGGTGTGCTCTGCCAATGGTTGTTTGACATGACGTTAAGTTTAGCAAACTCATCTTCTCTAAGTCTCAACCCTGCAATTCAACAGAATGTATTCTCCTCCTTGGTATCCATTAAGCTGGCCATGGACAATTATCTATTGTGGCATTTTTAAATTGAGTTTGTGATATATGATCAGGACCTTATCAACTATGTGAATGGCTTCTTTCCTCTACCAATTTCGTATATTAGAGAAAGTGAGTTGTTAAAACCCAATTCAGAATTTATTTCATGGAAATAGGTTGACCAACTTGCATTAAGTTAGATTAAGGCCACAATTACAAAAGTTGTATTGGCCCAGATTATTTGTCTCATCTGCCAAGGAAGCATGGATTGCATTAGAATAATATATGCCTTACACTTGAGTATTTGTATCCTTGAGTTGAAGCGTGACTTCTAGAATGTGAAAAAAATGAGGAAAAGTCTATGTTGGAATATTTGAATCATGTCAAGTTTCTTACAATTTTTTTGTGCACACTTAATGAAGCTATCTATGATGGAGACTTAGTTCAATATACTTTGAATGGTCTCTCCCAAGAATATGAGAGTTTTATAATCACGGTTAGCTCTCAATAAGTTGCCTAAGTTTTTTAAAATGTTTGATTTGCTTCTAATGCAAGAAATGAAACTTTAAATGTTCGATCTAAAGTCTTTCCAACCAGTTGAATCTACCACAACCGTTTTCTCTAAAAAAGGATGTAGCAGAGGTCATGGTGGCTATTATGGTAGAGGAAGAGGAGAATGTTTCAATCCCCTCATTTAGAATTTCCAAAATCTTCAAGGATAGCCCAGGATGTCCCAACATGATGAGAGGGATAGTCAAATCACTTGATAGTTCCATGGCCATAAAAATCATAGAGTGTACACATGCTATGACATACCAAAAGCTTTTGCTATCATGACACTCAATGATATGCAAGGCTCTATGTGGTACCCTAACAATGGGGCCACACACTATGTTACTTTAGAATATCAATCTATGATAAGCAAGTGGGACAGATGTTATAGTAGGAAGTGGTTCGCAGTTATCTATCACCAATTCAAGTAATATATGGTGTAGGAGAATTTGTTAGTGAAAGCTTCACACGATTTTTAAATGAGTGTGGTATTAATCGTTGGTTGTCTTGTCCTCACACTCCCAAGCAAAATAGTATAGTAGAGAAAAAGCACATACATATTGTTGAAACTAGGCTGACTTTGTTGTATCATGCCTCCCTTGACCACGAAATTTGGGTGGATGCCTTTAGAACAGTCGTGTATCTTATTAATCGGCTTTCTACACCAAATCTTGACAAAAAATCTCCATATAAAGTTCTCTTAAAATGTGTGTATGTGTATGACCATCTATATTTTTTTGAATGTGCTTGTTACCCATATTTGGTTCCTTATACCAAGTCCAAACTAGATCCAAAGTCCAAACCTTGTGTTTTCTTGGGATGTGGTGCTAGTTACAAAGGATATATTTGTTAAGATGTTTATCTCAAGACATGTTGCCTTTGATGAAAGAAAATTTCTTTATGCTGGAAAGAAAGAGCATGTTACCATGCAAGAAGTGTCCAATTGGGTACAAAGTCAGAGATCTAGTCCTATTAAGAATCCCACTTCCAGTGAAACTGCTCAAGAGAGTCCATCTATGAATCCAATATTGTTACCTAGCCATATTGAAAGTGTGTTTCCAGTTAAACCATCTCATCTATCCAATGCAAAAATGTGTTGCCTCTTGAACTAATTGTCCAACCTAGTCCTACAAGTGAGTCTGGTTACAATGTCTCAGGGATGGTACATTGAAATCTAGATTATTTTTTTAATTCCAAATTTCCCATTGCTCTCTTAAATGATTTGAGTCAAGATGATCAAGAATCGTCCTCTTTTAGTCAAGTTGTTTCTAAACCTAAGTGGTGTCATGCAATGAAAGAAGAAATTAAAGCTCTACACTAAAACAAAATATGGACCCTTGTCCCTTCTGATCAAGTCACAAATCTTGTTGGCTGTAAGTAGATCCACAAGGTTAAGAGACACTCAGATAGAACCATAGCTCGGTATAAAACACACCTAGTAGCCAAGGGATACAGTCAACAAGAGGGGGTCGACTACTTTGAAAGTTTCAGTCCTATTATTAAACTCATATCCGTTTGGATGATTTTATCCATTGTTGTTAGCTTGGGATAGCTCATTCATCAATTAGATGTTAATAATGCTTTCTGCATGGTATTTTAAAAGGAGAGGTTTATATAAGTCAACTTGTAACACACCAGATTTCCAAAACAAAGCTAAGTTGAAAATTTCATGAATTTCTTTTTTTTTTCTTTACAGCAAAACTTAGAAAAGGTTTTAGCAGTGAAAATGAACAATAATGAGTTGTCAGTTTTAGAAAACTCTAGGCAAGTCACAGGTACGTGGAAAAACACTCATTGACTACCAAGGTGTTTGTTTTATCAAAATCACTTATTTATTACAAACATCACTGCTTGAAAAAGCAATATTTAGTTTTATAAAAGAAGCAGTACAACATTGTCTAGAGAAATCTTGGAACTCAATGCCGCCTTGCTCCGCATAACGCATCGTAGGTTCAACATCTAAAATCTCTACTAAACGGGATCAAAACTACTGTTGGTCTGGTAAGCAAACATATATTTAATCAACTCAAGGAAATGTACAGACCACTCAGGGTCACAATTCACAACAACGACACTCAAGTCTCCACGACTTAGCGTATATCGCGAGAGCCTTCTCAGAGCTACGAGTTGAACATTTCGCTCAAGTTTTCATGACTTGGCTTGAGCCTCTTCAGGGCCTTAATTGGCATGTCAAACTTAAGTCTCCAAGACTTGACACATCCATATCTCACGAATCCAAGCATGAGCTCCTCGAGCTTAGCTTAGTCGTGCAGATACAACATGGGTCTTTGCCCTATCGGTCTAGTAGTATACCGATCATGACACATTTTTCAAGGTTATACAAGACTTGACAAAACAACGTCCATTCATTTATACATTCATACATCGCTGGACCTAGAACTAATGCATTGTTTTGATATTAACCCATTTACCCTCTGGTACATGGGAGAAGCTAGAACTCAAGAATCAAAGCGACGTTTTGGGGATTGATTATTCTATGTATTTTAGATACCCCAGAGGCCTATTGATCCTATCCATGATAGGGTGACAAAACTCATACCGAGATAACCCTAATAGGTCGGTTTGGATGCATCATTTACTGCAGTAGTTGGGTTCAATCCTTAGATATTTAAGGATAACCACAACCTCCATACCATCTGAGTGACGGGAGGCCCCTTGAACTCTTTTTTGTTCATAATTAAATACATGTCACTCGCGACTATACCATCACCATCTTTCACGATGAGCAATAGTCCTGAAGGAGTCTGCTGTTTGACGCACCATGGTGCTGTTTGACGCACCATGGTGTTGTTTGACGCACCACCTAAGACACTAAGGTTGAAATGCATCAAAATTGCAGCAAACAACAGAAAACAAACACAAGCAAACAAGGTTTTACGCTAAAAAAGAAGAGGAGGAGAAGACAAACCTCTTGAGGCTGTCCGATGAGGGGTGAGGTAGACGGTGAGTGGACTTAGCCCAAGAAACGTGCACGACTACCTTCAGTGATGCTGGAGGCATGTTTCTTTTGCTGCACCATGCCGGAGGACCTGGAATATGCAACAAACACTCACAAGTCGTGAGAAGAAGGGAAAGATATGCTGCTGAGAAGTAGTGGAAGGGGAAGAATGGCAGTTTTCTGGTGTTTACAAGCAAATCCTAGCAAAAAATGATGATGGATTGAAGGTGGAAGGCATGGTGGTTGAAGGAGGAAGAAGGAGGATCGAGAATAAGGGAGAAGGGCATGTTTTCCAAGGCATAGACAAAGGTATTAGAGCATCTCTTTGTTTTTATAGCAAAACTCTCATATGTTGGTATTTCCAAAAGAGAGATTAAAAAAATATAATTGCTAGGCGCCTTGTTTTGAGGGTTTTTTTAGCAAAAAATGGGTTTGGGTCTAATGTGGGTTGGATCCTACAATTTTTGCAGTGATCCAAAACCCAGAATGGCCATTTGGATCCATTTTTGATCTGGTTCACCCTGAGGTCCGAACCAATACACTTAAAATGCGAAATCTCTCTCATTTTGACTCTGATTTGAACAAAATTCGAACTGTAGCTCAATCATACCTAAATACATCTAAGTGTGAGTTCTAAACCTATAAACGATGCTTTTATGCATGAATAATGTGTTATCTTTATGAGTAATTCATGCATCATCAAATACCCTCATGCTAGAATGATTGCTAGTCCCTAGTAATATACACTACCCTTGCAATGAAGATATGGACTACCCAAATAAAATGCAAGTTTTCATTAAACTAATTCACTTTCGTAGAAATCACGGTTGCATTTAGCTTATGCAACAAGCCCTTTTTGAACACCTAGGTTACCCCAGTGGACGAGCAAGGTCTCGTGAGGGTTTGCAGAGATGCTACCCACAAACATCAGAAATCATGCAGAAATTCATTTTTTTTTTCTAAAATGTTAGGCAATTCCATAGATCAATTTTAACAGATATTTCATGTGATTTTCATTCTCAAAACATAATTAGATATTCTTTGCCTCCACGTTAAAAATTTTCCTTTCACTCTTCTAAAAATCACCTTTATCTATGATTGTTTCTCAGAAAATTGTGTACTGTCATGCTATTATTCATTTTTTATCACTTGTATCTTTTTTTGCACAGTCTTTCATTATATTTCTAAGCAATGAATTTTTCTTTTCATTAAGCTCTCATTTTCATTGGATTTTTAATTTTTTTCCAATTTTTCCATTCTTTCCTTTTCTTTTCTTTTGTGTTTTGTGTGTGGTATGCTTTTGTGCCCTGTGCAATGTCATTGTATTTTTTATATCACTATTTGTATGCTAAAGGCATAAACTAGGCACACAAGTGACTTCCTTCATTTACCGCTTCGACATGAGGTTCAGACACTTCAACTTGTGTCTGATCTCAGCTTCTAAGGCTCACGAAGTTTTCACTTTCCTTTTTGAATGAAATTCAAATGCTTCAACTTGCGTTTGAACTCATCTTACTAGAGATTGTGAAATTATCCAAACAACCTTACGCAAGCTTTTTCACTTTTGAGCTTGAGTTTTTTCTTTATATTTTTTATTTACTTAGTAGTTTATTCTAAACTGTGTGTACATATACTTGGTGATTCAAAATTATCTTTTCACATTCAAATACAGTCTTTTCTTTGAGCTTCACATAAATACTCACTCTTTTTGGCTTTGTTTAGAAAAAAATTTCCTCATGGGGCTTTAAAAACTTTCTAACATGTTAGATTATGTCAAATACATTCATATATGCTAAAAAAAAATTTGAAACACCTAATTTATGAGTTTTAGTTACTGAAACATAATAAACAAGACAAAATAGTGTGTATATGCTGAACCACCCTCCCATGCTTGAATGACACTGTCTCTAGTGGCATGCAAAGATGTAAAAATGCAATAAAATACACAATAAAGAACTTGAAATCAAGACAGGAGAAACGATAGATACAACCTTATATGCGAGGCCTCTTGAGTTGATTTTTGATTTGATCATGCTCCACCACTAAGCATATGCAGATGCTTAGTTTTCAGCTGACCTTGCCGATTATCTGTTCTAAAGGCCATGTCTTGAATTCAGTAACCTGTACTCATACACTGAATGATCAATTAAGCCAGCATAATTTAAAACAAATATAAGCTCCTACAGAATCAAACAATTAACAATGCTAAACTGAAAATCCTACTTCTACTTTATACATATGATACACCTTTCTGCTCAGATCCTAATAGTTTACGAGATCCCAGACCTCAAACTCACTGGCCAGTAAGACATCTGAAATGTAGGGCTTCAATATTTGCCCATTCATCTTGAATGTTCCTTGGGTACGTGGGTCAAATAAAGACACTGCCCCATGCGGAAACACTTCCTTCACTATGTAAGGTTCATCCCATCGTGATCTTAACTTACCTGGGAATAGATGCAAGCGAGAATTGGACAACCACACTCTCTACTCTAGCTCAAACACTTTTTTGATAATGTGTTTATCATGAAAGGCCTTAGTGCAATCTTTATACAACTTGGCGTTCTCGTATGCATCATTTCTGAGCTCTTCTAGCTCAATGAGCTATAATGATCGCTCTTTGCCAGCCTGAGTGATATCGAAGTTAAACTTTTTGATTGCCCAATAAGCCCTATGTTCCAATTCGACAGGGAGGTGACACACTTTCTCAGAAACAAGACAGTATGGGGACATGCCAATAGGGGTTTTGAACGCAATCATGTATGCCTAGAGAACATTGTCTAAGCATTAGGACCAATCCTTGAGGTCCAAGTGGACTGTCTTTGGTGTGAGTTTTATAAAAACCCTTTTTTAAACAATAAATTTTTAATGAAAATCCAGTGAAAGCCAGACAACAAAAATATAAAAACCGGCTCGCACAAGTGGTGGAGTCCGGGTCGATCTCAGGGAACAGAAAATATTTCGTATTCAATCACACAAATCTAAACTATTCTTTATTGCCAAAATGTAAAATATAAAATGTGCTAGAAACCAAGCAACTAACTATTACAATAAATGAATACCCTTCACAGAGGGCATAAAAAGCAATATTTACAAACCCAAATGAATTGAATTCAATGAAATAAAAGCCTAATCTAAAAAGAAAAGCAAGTCTTCATTGCTTCAAGTCTTCTTGTCCCTTCTTGAGGTAATGTATGTTTTCTTGAACTTTTGCTTTTCTGAGGGCTCCCTGAGGGTCTAAGGGCCCCTTTTAAGGCGCGCAAAGGGCTCAATCGCACGTTCCAATGCTCCCCTGCAAAACACAAAAACACAAAAACAAAGCAGTATGACAAAAACTAACACAAATTTACTAACTATGATAACAGAAATCAGCAAAACAAGATTTGAATTAAGTAACTAAACTAAACATGAACAACTAATCTATCCTAACACTAAAAGAAAAAATAGTAAAACAACCCAATTAACAAATCAATGGTTAACTAATTCAAGAAATCAAGAAACTAAGACATGGCTATGCAATTAAATAAAGCTTTAAATGACTAAAAACGTGAGATAAAACACGACAATATGATAGATCAATTAATTACAACAAACTGAATTAAATGGCTAAATTACCTAGCTAACAACTAAGCAACACATGAATTGACATAACTAAGATATATGCAATTAAGCTATTCAAAGCAAACAACTAAACTAAAATGTTAAACAATATAAATAATAACCTTAATGACCTATTAAACCAAGTAATAAACTACCCTGTCCTATTGACATTAATTAATTTATTTAACCTACTGAAATAAACTAACGTCACACACAAAGACAAATTCCAGACTGACCTATTCACTAACAATTAAACTATTCTACCTATGTAAACAAAGCAACATAAACAGCTAATGAATAAAGAATATATGCAATGAACTACTTAATAAACAACTAATAGACTTATCTAACGTAGGTAATAACAAACGCTGAATAAAAAAAACTATGACAGAATCATGACTGAATAAAACAAACTAACACAAACGTTGAACCTAACTATTACACAACGCTAAAACTAATTAACACAAAACGACTAATCCTAACCACATAAAAAAAAACAATTGCTGACTGAGGAACTGACTGATCTTATTTCTGTAATCTATTCACGCACACAACTGCAATATAAAACCTTCAAAGTGAACGGATGCAACTGGAGTATGCCCAACAATGTTCCTCTTTTTTTTTTCTTCACAGCGTGAAACGCTGTGTAATTTTTTTCTTTTTAATATCAAGAGCAACTCAAGACTGTGTACACTAAGCTACCGAACATGCATACTACTTACTCAATAAGATTAACTACCTAACACCACACAACGAAAACGGCAACACACGCAGATTATTGGATGACCACTATTTGCTGGACATGACTATGACGAAAATGTGGATACGCCAGCATACACGACAGACCTATCTATCACACACACGTTAACTCTAAAGAACACAAGGCCAGAATACGATCTAACACAGAATTCAGGAGACGTTTTTTCCTTTTTTTTTATTCTTTTCAGCAACAAAATAAGAAACTAATCTAAAACACGTAGAAAGAAAAGAGGAGAAGAAGGATAAAACATTACCGAATATTCGACTGGACTGGTTGCGAAAAGAGTGGTTGATCCCAGGCTGCAACTGCACTTCTCCGATGAAGACGAAGATGAAGATATAACCGGCGATGAAGTGGTTAACAGTAGGAAGAAGAAGAAGCATAGAAAGGAAAGGAGAGGAAGAGAGGAGAGAAGAAACCAGTTTTTTTGAGAGAGGAAAAGAAAGAGAGAAAGGGGGAGGCGTGAGCTGCTGGGGAAAAAAAACGTGTTCTCCTCTTCTCACCTCCTCTTTATAATATTATTATTAGGTTAAACCAATTTTTCAAAACCCGTCCAAGAATTTTCAATAATTTTCAATAATTTTAAACAAAGGCCTACTTTTAGAAAACAGGTTTGTCAAAATTCAATCTTCCTCAACTAATTACATTAGCCAATTAAAACCTAATATGCTTAAAATATAACTAAGAAAACTCTTAAACTAATAAAAACACTAAATCAAATGCAGGGAAAGCTTCGAAATACACAATTTTTCAATAAATTCAATTTCGATGCGGTTTTTCTAACTAACGATAAAAATGAGTTTTTAAAGCAATTTTAACATGGATCATGCATAAAATAAAATGAATAAAAGTGCAAAATGTATGCATGATCAAATACCCCCATGCTTATCATTTGCTAGTCCTCGAGCAAACTAAAGCAAAACAAAAATAATAATTAATCAAAACAAAAACCTAACTCACTTTCGTAGGAATCACGGTTGCATTGACCGTATGCAACAAGCCCTTTAAACCCTTGGGTTGCCCCAGTGGACGAGTAACGTCTCGTGAGGGTTTGCAGTGATGTTACCCACAAACATTTGTGTCAAGTATGCCTAAAAATTTTAAAACACAAAGCATTAGGTAGTTAAGGAGTTTGTTTTCACAAATATGCCATTGCATCATCAAAACATGATTAGAGTCTTCTACTTGCCACCATAGAATAAAATATTTTCTTTCACTTTTCTAAATAGCGTAATCATTTATGTTTCATCCTCAGAAATTCAAATACATACATATTATTATTTACTTATCCTCACTCATATGTGTTCTGCACATGTTTTATCAATATTTGCTTCTAAGCAATGAACTTTTCTCTTTTACGCTCTTTTCTTTTTCTTGATTTTCAATTTTCTATATTTTTCAATTTTTTTTCTGAGCACTATACCCAATTTCCAATTTTTGTGACCCGTGTAACGAGCTTTGGGTCAGTGACTCCCAGGCCAGACGACCTTAGGGCACCAGATACAAAGTATCCCTCAGACTTAATTGCTCGAGTCACTAGACCTTCAATTTTCTATAGTTTACGTATAGTCTACTTCTTTGTCATGTGCAATGTCAATATCTATTAGGCTCTCTATAAAGTCCATGTAACGACCTTTTGGGCCGATGACTCCCAAACGAGATGGCTTTAGGGCACCAGGTGTAAACACCCCTCAGGCTCTACTTGCTCGAACAAAATAGGCCACAAATATCAACGTAGACAAAGAATTGACTTGCTTCGTTATCCTTTTTAACATGGACTCAAACACTTCAACTTGTGTCTAAGCCCAGCTACTAGGGAGTACGAAGATATCAAACAACTAAACGTATGCTTGTTTTCACTTTTTAAGCTCTTTTGCAATGTTGTTCATTTGCTTAGTTTTCAAAAATAAAATTGTGCATATTCATACTTGTGATTCAAAATAGACTCTAACATGCATTTATAATCATTTTTTTGAAATCCACATAAACAACCACGGTTTTCTAGATTCGTGTTAGAAAAAGTTTTTCGTGGGGCTTAAAAATTCTCTAAAAGCGTTAGATGTTGCAAAGCAGTCATATAAGTTCAAACTCATTCCTTAAAAGCCTAATTTTTATGAGTTGACATAAAACTGCAAGTACAAAGACATGAAAAAATTGGGTGTGCAAACTATACCCCCCCCCCATGCTTGAATGACATTGTCCTCAGTGGCACTCCCCCATGCTTATATGAAACTAAGAGACTGCATATGAAAACAAGATAATCGGGAGAAAAGAGTAGAAGTCACCTGACATATGAATGCATGTCCTATGAATGCACAAGAATGGATACCTGATCTAACAATATACTCATGAGATACAAGAAAGCAAAGCAAAATAACAAAAAACCATCTATGATATTTACTAGATCCTACTAAAAATACAACATACAAACCGGTGCTCCCCCTCATGCATCCACGAGGTTAATAGCCTCAATGTCTTGCTGCACCACCATATCAGAAATGTAGGGCTTGAGTCGCTGCCCATTAACTTTGAAAATGCTACCCGTTCGAGGGTCCAAAAGATCTATCGCTCCATGTGGAAAAACTCTATGGACTATGAATGGTCCATCCCATCTGGACTTCAGCTTCCTTGGAAAAAGATGGAGACATGAATGATAAAGCCACACCTTTTGACTAGGCTCGAACTGCTTCCTCACAATATGTTGATCATGGAAATGCTTGGTTCGAGCCTTGTATATTTTGGCACTCTCGTAGGCTTCATTGCGCAACTCCTCAAGCTCACTCAACTGCAACTTCCTCTCAGCGCCAACTTGGGCCATATCAAAATTGAACTTCTTGATAGCCCAATATGCCCTATGCTCCAATTCAACAGGAAGGTGGCATGGTTTCCCAAAAACCAATCGGTATGGGGACATGCCAATCAGAGTCTTGAAAGCAGTCCTATAGGCCCAAAGGGCATCATCAAGGCGCTGAGACCAGTCCTTGCGGTCTGGTCGGACTGTCTTTTCAAGAATCCGCTTGATCTCTCTGTTAGAGACCTCAACTTGGCCACTGGTCTGCGGGTGGTAAGGTGTAGCAATCCGATGACGCACAGAATATTTCCTAAGGAAGCTACTTGCACATTACGAAAGTGCGTACCACCATCACTAATGATCGCTCTAGGGACTTCGAACCGGCTAAAAATGTTATGCTTGATAAATCGAAGCACCTCCTTATGATCATTGGTTCGGGTGGCCACGGTCTCGACCCATTTTGAAACATAATCATCTGCCACTAAATGTATACAAATTCAAACGATGGCAAAAAAGGACCCATAAAATCAATGCCCCACACATCAAAAATCTCAACAATCAAAATAGGAAGAAGGGGCATCATGTCACGCTTGGCAATGTGTCCTGTCTGCTAACAGTGCAAGCACCTCCTACAAAAATCATGGGCTCTATGCAGTGTCGGCCACCAAAATCCTGACTGGAGGACCTTCGCGGCAGTCTTTCGACTAGAAAAATGGCCTCCACAAGCCAAGGAATGACAAAATGATAGAATGGAGTCATACTCCTCCTCAGGAACACACCTCCAAATCATCTGATCTAGGAATAATCGAAACAACTCTAGTTCCTCCCAAAAATAGTGCTTTACCTGCGAGAAAATCGATCTCTCTCATTGCGGTTCCAGTGTGCAGGGTACTCTCCAGCCACCAAAAAGTTGATGATATGCGCGAACCAAGGCAGATGCTTGACATGAAAGAGCTGTTCATCCGGAAATGAATCATCAATCTACCCCTGATCAGTGGATGTCTCCACTGTCATTCTGGATAAATGATCTGCTACAAGATTCTCACATCCACTCTTATCTCGAATCTCGAGATCAAATTCTTGTAACAGAAGGATCCATCGAATGAGACGCGGTTTGGCATCCTTTTTACTCATCAAATATCGCAATGCTGCATGATCCAAGTAAATGATGACCTTGGAGCCTAACAAATATGAGCGAAACTTCTCAAGAGCAAAAACTATGGCTAGTAATTCCTTCTCTTTGGTGGTATAATGCATTTGCGCATCAGAGAGTGTCCTACTAGCATAATAAATCACATGAGATCATCGCTCAATCTTCTGACCGAGAATCGCTCCAACCGCGTAATCTGACGCGTCACACATAATCTCAAATGGCACTGACCACTCAGGAGATCGAAGAATAGGAGCAGTAGTCAGAGCCTCCTTTAGGGCCAAGAATGCCTTCAAACATGCATCATCAAACAAAAACGACTGATCTTTCGTTAGCAGGTTGCACAACGATCGAGAAATCTGGCTAAAGTCCTTAATGAACCTTCTATAAAAACCTGCGTGCCCTAGAAATGATTGCACCTGCCGCACATAGGTCGGTGGAGCTAATCTAGCAATGGTCTCCACTTTGGCCTTATCAACCTCGATTCCTTTCTCAGACACAATATGTCCAAGAACAATCCTCTGTCTCACCATGAAATGACTCTTTTCCCAACTAAGAACCAGATTTGTCTCCCTATAACGCTGAAGCACACGATATAACTTTTGGAGACAATCGTCAAATGAAGAGCCATAGACCAAAAAATCGTCCATGAAAATCTCAAGGACATCATCCATCATATGTGAGAAGATCGCCATCATGCACCGCTGAAATGTTGCTGGGGCATTGCAGAGCCCAAACAGCATTCTCCTATAAGAAAAAGTGCCATATGGACAGGTGAATGTCGTTTTCTCCTGGTCCTCAGGATGAACGGCCACCTGGTTGTATCCTGAATAACCATCCAGGAAACAAAAATATTGCTGGCTCGCGAGTTTTTCCAAGATCTGGTCGATGAACGACAGGGGAAAGTGATTCTTCCTAGTTGCACTGTTCAACTTTCTATAATCTATGCATACTCGTCATCCCGTGGTAGTCCTCATGGGGACAATTTCTCCTTTGTCATTCATCTCTACAGTGAGCCCAGACTTCTTGGGGACAACATGGGTAGGGCTCACCCACTGACTGTCGTAGATGGGATAAATTATCCCAGCATCCAACCATTTGACTACCTCCTTCTTTACCACCTCCTTCATATGGGGATTTAGTCTCCTTTGCACCTCTCTTGAGGGTTTAGCCCCCTCATCCATGATAATCTGATGCATGCAAAAAGAGGGGTCTATCCCCTTCAGATCTGCCACCGACCATCCAATCGCCTCTTTATGCTTGTGCAAGACCTGTAACAGCTGACACTCTTGTGTGTCAGTCAGGTCTGCGGAAATAATGACGGGGAGAGTCTGATCCTTGCCTAGGAAGGCATACTTGAGTGAGGCCGATAAGGGATTCAACTCAAGCTCAGGCGGACTCTCTATGAATGGTCGAGCCTGCTTTTCTGCCAATTCAGGAAGTGGCTCGAAGTGCCAGGTCCAACTCAGATCACCTGTCTGACTCTCTATCGACCCATGGCAATCTTCTTCGAGTGATTCATCAACCTCCTCTTGAGGCGAATCACTCAATAACCATGTATGCTCTGCTTCTACCAGGTCTTGAATGAAGTCGACCTCGAAAGAAGCCTCATCGCCGGCAGGTCTTATCGCCGCATGAAAAATGTTCAACCTCATCTTCCTGTTGCCAAATGAGACATCCATCGCGCCTGTGCGACAATTAATGCACGCATTGGCAGTGGCCAAAAAGGGGCATCCAAGAATGATGGGGGTCTGTCGCATATCATTAACTCCCTCCATATCTAAAATGATGAAGTCGACAAGGAAGTAGAAGTCCTCTACCTTGACTAGAACATCTTCCAGAATCCCTCGCGGGACCTTGATTGATCTATCTGCAAGCTGCAGGGTCATAGGTGTTGGCTTCATCTCCTTTAATCCAAATTTGTCATAAAAGAAACCCGGCAAGATATTGACACTTGCCCCAAGGTCGAGCAATGCACGCTCGACAGTGATGTCTCCTATGACACGAAATAATTGGAGTTCTTGGGTCCTTAAGCTTTGGTGGGGTTTGGTGCTGCAACATCGCACTCACATGCTCAGTCAAGTATATCTTCTTCGGCACTTGTGACTTCAACTTTCTTTTCTGCGTACAAAACTCCTTTAGAAACTTTGCGTATGCAGGGACTTGCTGAATGGAATCAAGCAAGGGGAGGTTTATCTGGACGTGCTTGAATATCTCAAGCATCTCCTGCATGTTCACTCCATGCTTGCCTAATGACTTCGGTCTCTCTAGCGCCTCAGGAAAGGGGGCTTTGGGAGTATAGGACTTTAAAGGCTCAGTTGGTAGAGCCCTCTCGCTTTCCTGAGGTGGGACGGTAGGGACAGGCTGCTTCTCACTCGTTCTCTCTCTTTCTTCTGCAACCTCCCTTGCCTGGTATTGCTTCCCATTCCTAAGGGTGATTACCGCTTGAGCCTGCTCTTGATGGGCATTTGTCATGTGCAGGCCATGCATCGGCTCCTTACCCCTAGGGTTCACCACCGGTTGGCTAGGTAAAGCCCCCTCACTCCGCCTGCTAAGCGCCTCGGCGAGTAGTCCCATTTGTGTCTCAAGATTCGCAATAGAATGTGTATGGGAGCTCAGATTTGCCTTGATATTCGAGAAGGCTTGCAGCATCTTGTCCTCAAAGGACTGGCTAGACGAAGGCTCCTGAGACTGGGGTTGATTATAAGTAGGCTGACCTGAAGGATAGCTAGTTCTCTGAAATCCAGGCGCATAACCGCCTTGCCTGGGTTGGCTTTGGGAAGGGTTGGGAGGTTGGGCTTATGGATTTTCCATGAAAAATTGGGATGGTTCCGCCAGCCCGGGTTATATGTACTGGAATATGGATTGGGTGCGGGCCTAGCGAAACTCTGCGCCATCTGAGCTTGCTTCTGGACAAACTCAGGGTATTCTGGCGCAACGGGGCAATCAACAACATGGTGTGCAGGGCTAGCACACAACGCACACACCTGTAGGGCTGAAGAGGGACCCGACAACAACTGATCCAATTTCTGGGACAGTTGGTCGACCTTGTTTTGCAACTCAAGGTGCATCCCTATCTCGAATATACCAGCCTTCTTCTCGCCATCTTGCACAGGTGTGGCCCTCTCAGATCGTGAAGCAGAGGCATGGAGTTCTTGCTCAAGGTCTCAAAAAGGGCCCATGCTTCATCTTCACTTTTGAGCATAAAAGTGCCCCCACAGGCAGCGTCAACCATTTGACGGTTCTTCTCAGTGAGACCATCATAAAATATTGCACCAGTTGCCAGCGAGGCACCTGGTGGTGGGGACACTTGCGGAGAAGATATTTCATCCTCTCCCACGTTTCATGAAACATTTCTCCCTCGATCTGTGAAAAGATGGTGATGGCTTTTCGATATTGGTTCGTCTTACCAATTGGGAAGTATTTCTTTAAAAACGCCCTTTGCATATGTTCCCAAGTGGTAATTTGAACTGTATCGAGGTCCTTCAGTCAATGCTTGGCTTTATCCTTAAGGGAGAAGGGAAATAATGTCAACCTTAACGCGTCATCTCCAAAATTATTGATCCGCACCATAGAGCAGATCTCGAGAAATTCGTCGAGATGACGGTATGGGTCTTCGTTGCTAAGGCCATAAAAGGAGGGTAACATCTGGATGACACTGGCCTTGATTTCAAAATGGTTCGCTCCCACATCAGGTCTTGTGATGCAGGAGGCAGGAGTGTATGTGTTGAGCATGAAGTACTCCCTAAGAGGATGGATCAACTGCTGATCTTCAGCCATGGGGCTGGATTGATGGGCTCTCCTAAAGAAAGATTCGGGATCCTCAACAAATTTGGCAAGCTCATGTTCAAGCGAACGTCGCCCGTGCATGCACCAAAGGGTAGACCGGTGCAGCAACCGTCCTAATTTAGGTTTTTCTACCTAACTAACGCGCTAGCGTCCAAACCACACAAACCACAAGGCGAGTAACAAAAACAATTACTGAAAACAAGAAATAAACAAGCCCACTTAGTTGCACTCAGTAGACAATTTACGAAAATGAAATCTATGTGCACGGTACCAATCGTACATAGTCACTTCTAAGGGGATCCTAATGGGTGAGTTGTGCAGAAAAGTAAGCTTGTCTCTACGGTATGCACACACGTGGTTCTAAGCCTAAATGCGAAAAGCAAACTAAACAATCCTAATTAAAGAACTGAATTAAACTAACAACCTATAAATACGAGAACAAACACAAGGCAATAAAGTGAATACTAGTATTTCGCCGTTCCCCGGCAACGGCGCCAAAATTTTGGTGTGAGTTTTATGAAAACCCTTTTTTAAACAATAAAATTTTAATGAAAATCCAGTGAAAGCCAGACATCAAAAATATAAAAACCGGCTCGCACAAGTGGTGGAGTCCGGGTCGATCTCAGGGAACAGAAAATATTTCGTATTCAATCACACAAATCTAAACTATTCTTTATTGCCAAAATGTAAAATATAAAATGTGCTAGAAACAAAGCAACTAACTATTACGATAAATGAATACCCTTCACAGAGGGAGTAAAAAGCAATATTTACAAACCCAAATGAATTGAATTCTATGAAATAAAAGCCTAATCTAAAAAGAAAAGCAAGTCTTCATTGCTTCGAGTCTTCTTGTCCCTTCTTGAGGTAATGTATGTTTTCTTAAACTTTTGCTTTTCTGAGGGCTCCCTGAGGGTCTAAGGGCCCCTTTTAAGGCGCGCAAAGGGCTCGACCGCACGTTCCAATGCTCCCCTGCAAAACACAAAAACAAAGCAGTACGACAAAAACTAACACAAATTTACAAACTATGATAACAGAAATCAGCAAAACAAGATTTGAATTAAGTAACTAAACTAAACATGAACAACTAATCTATCCTAACACTAAAAGACAAAATAGTAAAACAACCCAATTAACAAATCAATGGTTAACTAATTCAAGAAATCAAGAAACTAAGACATGGCTATGCAATTAAATAAAGCTTTAAATGACTAAAAACGTGAGACAAAACACGACAATATGATAGATCAATTAATTACAGCAAACTGAATTAAATGGCTAAATTACCTAGCTAACAACTAAGCAACACATGAATTGACATAACTAAGATATATGTAATTAAGCTATTCAAAGCAAACAACTAAACTAAAATGTTAAACAATATAAATAATAACCTTAATGACCTATTAAACCAAGTAATCAACTACCCTATCCTATTGACATTAATTAATTTATTTAACCTACTGAAATAAACTAACGTCACACACAAAGACAAATTCCAGATTGACCTATTCACTAACAATTAAACTATTCTACCTATGTAAACAAAGCAACATAAACAGCTAATGAATAAAGAACATATGCAATGAACTACTTAATAAACAACTAATGGACTTATCTAACATAGGTAATAACAAATGCTGAATAAAAAAAACTATGACAGAATCATGACTGAATAAAACAAACTAACACAAACGTTGAACCTAACTATTACACAACGCTAAAACTAATTAACACAAAATGACTAATCCTAACCACATAAAAAAAAAATTTTGCTGACTGAGGAACCGACTGATCTTATTTCTATAAGCTATTCAAGCACACAACTGCAATATAAAACCTTCAAAGTGAACGGCTGCAACTGGAGTATGCCCAACAACGTTCCTCTTTTTTTTCTTCACAGCGTGAAATACTGTGTAATTTTTTTCTTTTTAATATTAAGAGCAACTCAAGACTGTGTACACTAAGCTACCGAACATGCATACTACTTACTCAATAAGATTAACTACCTAACACCACACAACGAAAACGGCAACACACGCAGATTATTGGATGACCACTATTTGCTGGACATGACTATGACGAAAACGTGGATACGCCAGCATACACGACAGACCTATCTATCACACACACGTTAACTCTAAAGAACACAAGGCCAGAATACGATCTATCACAGAATTCAGGAGACGTTTTTTCCTTTTTTTATTCTTTTCAGCAACAAAATAAGAAACTAATCTAAAACACGTAGAAAGAAAAGGGGAGAAGAAGGATAAAACATTACTGAATATTCGGCTGGACTGGTTGCGAAAAGAGTGGTTGATCCCGGGCTGCAACTGCACTTCTCTGATGAAGATGAAGATGAAGATATAACCGGAGATGAAGTGGTTAACAGTAGGAAGAAGAAGAAGCATAGGAAGGAAAGGAGAGGAAGAGAGGAGAGAAGAAACCAATTTTTTTGAGAGAGGAAAAGAAAGAGAGAAAGGGGGAGGCGTGAGCTGCTGGGGAAAAAAAACGTGTTCTCCTCTTCTCACCTCCTCTTTATAATATTATTATTAGGTTAAACCAATTTTTCAAAACCCGTCCAAGAATTTTCAATAATTTTCAACAAAGGCCTACTTTTAGAAAACAGGTTTGTCAAAGTTCAATCTTCCTCAACTAATTACATTAGCCAATTAAAACCTAATATGCTTAAAATATAACTAAGAAAACTCTTAAACTAATAAAAAACTAAAGCAAATACAGGGAAAGCTTCGAAATACACGATTTTTCAATAAATTCAATTTCGATGCAGTTTTTCTAACTAACGATAAAAATGAGTTTTAAAGCGATTTTAACATGGATCATGCATAAAATAAAATGAATAAAAGTGCAAAATGTATGCATGATCAGTTTTCTCTAAGATCCGTTTGATTTTCCTACTAGAAACCTTGACCTATCCACTGGTATGTAGATGATAACGAGTGGTGAAATGATGATTGATAGAGTATTTTCTCAAAAGAGAAGCAACTTGTACGTTCCTAAAATGTTTGCCACCATCACTTATCATCGAGCGTGGCACACCAAATCGACTGAAAATATTATGCTTAATGAACTTAAGCACAACTCTGTGATCATTGGTTTTGGTTGCCATAGCCTCGACCCATTTGGACACGTAATCGATCACCACAAAGATATATAAATTGCCGAACGATGGCGAGAATGGGCCCATAAAATCTATTCCCCAAACATCAAAAATCTCAATAATTGAGATTGGGAACAAGAGCATCATGTACTTCTTGGACATGTTCATTGTCTGCTGACAACAGAGATATTTCCTACAAAATTCATGAGCATCTCTATGGAGTGTGGGCCAAAAAAATCCAGACTGCAAGACCTTTGCAACTGACTTCCTACTACTAAAGTGTCCTCCACAGGCTAGCGAAGGACAACTCAGGATGGACTCGTACTCTTCCTCTGCGACATACCTCTAGATGATCTTGTTCGCGCAATATCTGAACAACTATGGTTCGTCCCAATAATACTGCCTGACTTGTGTTAAGAATTGCTCTCGCTCATTCTTAGTCCAATGTGCAAGTATCTGCCTCGAAATCAGGTAGTTCACAATATCTGCGAACCAGGCCAAATGTGATGTTCCGTCGACCATAATCTGCTCATCGGGAAAGGAATCATTGATTGGCCTTTGATCCTGAGTGAAATCCACGATCAATCTCGAGAGATGGTCTGCTACTACATT
Organism: Nuphar pumila; assembly: GCF_984573655.1. NCBI lineage: Eukaryota > Viridiplantae > Streptophyta > Magnoliopsida > Nymphaeales > Nymphaeaceae > Nuphar > Nuphar pumila. The sequence goes on along the minus strand of NC_143262.1, from coordinate 27,719,170 downwards.
CTTGCTTCCCTTCTTATCTCGAATCTCGAGATCAAACTCCTATAGTAGCAGGACCCATCGGATGAGCCTCAGTTTGGTGTCTTTCTTGCTGAGAAAGTACTTTAATGCAACATGATCAAAATAGACAACCACCTTCGAACCAAGAAGATATGACCTAAACTTGTCCAAAGCGAACACCACTGCGAGCAGTTCTTTCTCTGTCGTAGTGTAGTTCATATGAGCACCGGCCAGAGTTCTGCTCGCATAGTAGATCACATAGGGCTTTTTATCAATCCTCTGCCCTAAAATGGCCCCCATCTCATAATCAGAAGCATCACACATGATCTCAAAAGGAAACGTCCAATCTGGAGATCTCAGGATGGGTGCAGTGGTTAAGGCCTCTTTGAGTGTCTCAAAGGCCTTCATGCAATCATCATCAAATTCAAAGGGTTGATCCTTTACCAATAAAGAGCAGAGCAGTTGAGAGATTTTGGTAAAATCTTTGATGAACCTCCTATAAAATCCGACATGCCCTAAGAATGAATGCACCTGCCTAACAGTGATAGGCAGAGTCAATCGAGAAATCGACTCCACCTTTGCTCGATCGACTTCTATTCCTCTTTTGGACACAATGTGTCCGAGCACTATCCCCTCTTGGACCATGAAGTGACTCTTTTTCCAACTCAAAACCAGGTTTGTCTCCATACTCAGTACTCAAGTAAGTTTCTGGAGGCAATCCTCAAAGGAAGAGCTATAAACAGAGAAATAATCCATGAAAACTTTCATGACATGGTCCACCATGTCAGAGAAGATAGCAATCATACACCCCTGAAAAGTTGTTGGGGGCATTGCAGAGCCCAAACGGCATACGCCTAAATACAAAGGTGCCATACGAATAAGTAAATGCAGTCTTCTTCTGGTCATCAGAGTAGACAACTACTTGATTATATCCAGAATAACCATCCAAAAAGTAGTAGTAGCTCTGTCCAGCAAGTCTCTTCAAGATCTGATCAATGAATGGCAACGAGAAGTGATCCTTCTGGGTTGCAACATTCAACTTTCTGTAATCAATACAGACTCGCCACCCCATGGTGGTCCTCATCGAGATATTCTCCCCTTTCTCATTCTCCACAACAGTGAGTCCTGATTTCTTAGGTACCACCTGAATCAGACTGACCAACTGGCTATCAGAAATGGGGTAAATAATTCTCGCATCCAACCACTTGACCACTTTGTTCTTCACCACTTCTCTCATGTTAGGATTTAGCCTTCTCTGCATATCTCGCACCGGTTTGGATTCTTCATCACAATGAATCTGATGCATGCAGAATGAAGGATCTATCCTCTTTAAATCCGCTACACCCCAGTCGATCGCTACCTTGTGCTCTCTTAAGATGTCGATCAATCTACGCTCATGTTCCTCAGTGAGCTGCGAAGAGATGATCACAGGCAGGGTCTCTCCATCTCCCAGATGCGCATACTTGAGTGAATCCGATAGGGGTTTCAGCTCAAGTTGCAGGGGAGACTCTATCTATGACCTAGTTGGGGTCTCCGCAAGTGGTGGAAGAGGCTCGACACTCCTTCTCTAATGATGGGGTTCTAATGACACAGATGAAACATCTATGCTATCCTCTACACTATAATACAAATCAACGGACTCTTCTGCCATGTATAACTCTGGTTGTGCTTCCACTAACTCCTGGGCAATATCTACATAGAAGCACTCCATGTCTCCCACTCGACCCATCGCGACATTAAAAATGTTCAACCTAACCTTTCGATTGTCGAACGATAGATTCATGACTCTGGTTCTGCAATTAATGCATGCATTGGTGTGATCATCACAAAATTTTTCCTTTCTTGGTTTCTCTCTCTTCCTTCTTTTTTTCCTTTATGACCTCTATTTCTCCTTTTTGAGGGGAGAAATGAAAGGACAGAAAAGAAGAGAGAAGAGAAACTCTTTTTGCGGGGTCTCACTTGACCTTGATTTGAAAATATTTAGAAAATTACTCGCCTCCGTTTTGAAAATATTTGCGAGAAAATTGGGAGACGGGATTCGCTCATCGGTACGAGGTTCGACCGTTCCTGACGCCTTTACCAGGGGTAATCGAACCAAGGGTCGAATTTATGCCTTTTTGCTGTGATAAAGTATTATCTAAGAATTTATTCTAAGTCCAAATGCACAAAGAATCATGCTTGTGCAATGCAAGGATGTATGCTCTTTTGAGAAAATGTTTTGAAAATTTCCAAGTTTTCTGAGATGAACTTGATAATGGAGTGAAGAAATGATTTCTGAATCATTGAATCAAACTTAGAACTTGAGATAGATTTAGGAATGATATTTTGAAGTTCTAAGTCTTTGAAATGATCAAAGTTGGGAAAATAAATCTTTGAATTTGAGAAGAATGATTTGAAGATTTAGAGAAAAAGGAATGAAGTTTCAAGGTCAGGAATGGACTTTGAATTTGAATTGTGAATTCAAAGGAGAGATGAAATCTGAGATGGAATTGAATTTTAGATTTTAAAATTTGAAATCAGGATAAAATTCAAATCTAAAATTGAGAATGGAATTGGATTTGAAATCTGGGATCTAAGATGGAATTTGAATTCTGGATCCTAAATGAGATTGGATTTGAAGTCTAAGATTCAAGATAGAATTGGATTCTGGAGTCTTAAATGGAATTAGATCTGAAGCCTGAGATCCAAAAAATGAAGTTGAATTCTAAGATCCTAAATAGAATTAGATCTGAAGTCTAAGATCCAAGATGAAGTTGAACTCTGGATCTAGAATCTGAGATCCAGGATGAAGTTGAATTATGGATCCTAAATAGAATTGGATCCAGGATCTGTAATCCAAGATGAAATTCGAATTTTGGATCCTAAAAATGGGATTTGGATCTAAAGTCTGAGATCCAAGGTGGAATTGGATTCTGGATCCTAAATGGAATTAGATTCAAACTTTTGATTTGGATTCTGAAAGTCCAAATGGGACTTTTGAAAATGGATCTGGGTTTTGAGAACCCAGATTGAATTTAAAATTTAAGAAGTCAAATTCTGAGATTCAGATATTGATTTGACTTTGAAAAAGAATTTGGAATCTCAAAGTTGATTTGAAGTTTGAAGTTTGATTTATATTGGAAGTTTTGAAGTTTTGAAATGAATTTAAAATTTCAAAATCAAATTGAACTTTGAAATCAAATTTTGAATCTTGAAAATGAGATAGAATTGAATTTGAATCTATAGAATAGAATTGATTTGAGAAATAAAGAAAGATACTCAAAATCACTTGGAGTTTCATAAAAAGAAATTTTGAAAATATGATGCAATTCTATCCTAAATGACGAATGAGATTAAAAGAATTTGAAATTGGAAAAAAAGCATATTTCATTCCTTAAATGAATTGAAATAAGATTGAAGATATAATACATCCCTGACTATGGTCATTGAATGTATTATATAATAATCATATTTGAATTCAGATAAAGAATAAAACATATTTTTGTGCTTTTATAGAATTTAAAATAAAATCAACTCTCAATATATCTTGACTATTGTCTTTGATATATATTTTGAGTTAATCTTAAGTTAAACTCTGATAAAAGAAGAAAATATTTAAAAATATGATGATTTTTAGAAAGAGATTCAGTGTGGACCCAATGTCATTCCATAAAAGATGAAAATCCTAAGTTTTGTTCACATCCTGACTATGGCCATTGATGTGAATCATCAACTTAGGAATTAATCACCTTTTATTAGAATGGTGCACGTGCCATTCGTGTTCCTATTCGTGAATTTTTTAGTATAAAGAGAAAAATGATATGAAAACAAACAATTCTAGAGAAATGTATATGCTCATACATTCTAATATAGTACAAAAGATATAGATTTCTCATTAGAATCCATCACATTATGACCTCGAAATTTGAAAATGTCAACAATCTCTAATCTTAGAAAAGAAGTCTGAACCTTCTGTGATTCTTGCAAAAGCAGAGTTAGCATAAAGATGCATCTTGCCAAAGATATCATATTGTATGAAGAGACACATATAATTGAATAGAAAATATTTACACCACCTCTAAATGCCACACATAGGTTGTTGAGAGTAATATATATATATATATATATATATATATATATATATATATATATATATATATATATAGGTATGTACATATATGTATACATACCTATATATATATATATGCATATATATATATATAGCCAAAGATATCATATTGTATGAAGAGACACATATAATTGATTAGAAAATATTTACACCACCTCTAAATGCCACACGTAGGTTGTTGAGAGTATATATATATATATATATATATATATATATATATATATATATATATATATGTATATATGTATATATATATAGGTATGTATATATATGTATACAATATATATACATACCTATATATATATATATATAAGGATGGCCAGATTATGCATGAAATGACATGTTTATACTATTAAAAACTACTTATGACAATGCTTTTAAGATGAAGAGCAAGAATCTACAATGTACGAATGGGACAAATGTGTATACCAATGAGAGGGCTAAGTACATATGCACCAAAAACTATGAAAAGCATTGTAGGATGTACAAGGGTATGAGTGACAATGGTGCAGCAGTGAATGTGGATGTTGCAGGAAACCTAGAGGTGTTGGTGAGGTAAGTGTTGGTGTGCAGGGGTTTTTATTGCTACGAGGCACAACAATGGCATAAAGAGTGGAGTTTGTATGCAGAGCATGTAGTGAAGGCAGTTGTTGGAGTGCTGTGAGCGATGATGGGGCTGGGATATGAAGGTCCAGCAGAGTGTAAGGCTACTGTGTAATAGATGAAAAGAGATGTTATGACTATATATACAACTATAGATGCAAGCATAGAGTAGATATGTGCTGTATTGAATTGGGTAACAAGGTGCAAAGAATTGCAGCAAGAACTAATGGGGAAGTGGTGGACTGATAGGTACAACGGATAGCGTGAGGCATGGATAGCATGCTGATGGTGACTGGAAGCGGGAAGCTGGAAGTTGTAAATGGCAGTGGATAAGAGGTGTTGCTATAAGCAATGTGTGACAGCAGTGGTGACTGGGATGTGATACAGAGGATGGTTGGAATGGCTGCTGTTGTAGGTGGAGAGTGATGGTGAAGTAAAGAAGGTGATGGAATGAGATAGGAACAGGTACTATATGAAAACGTAATGAAGGTGAGATGTTAACTGCAGTGACAACAATGAGTGAAACTTTTCAGTGGTAAACTGATAAGATGAAAATATGCAGATGATATGGTATAGACGAGTGATATGGCAGGATTGTGGAGTAGGAGTTAAGTGTGGGAGAGATGGAGCATCAGCATAGGCATTGTGATAATGTAGGAGAATGTAGGTGGCGACAGGGGAATAGAAACATGTATATGCTGAAGAGGGCATATGGCAGTAAAGAGAGTTACAGATAGGTAACAGGATGATTCTGCAGAAGTGTGATTATGAGGGAGTGAATGGAGGTGCCACAGTATGAAGGCAGTGGGTGGGTGCTAAACGCTGTATACAGGACAATGTTGCTATAGATGCTGGAAATGTGCATAATGCTGAATAATAGTTGAGGTATGAGACTAAAATACAGTGAAGTTGTGCAGGAGGCTGTAAACACCCCGACATTTCCACCTCCCATCATCATCCAACCTCTGAAATCGCTGGAGGGCAAAATGGTCATTTTCTGAGCCCAGACCTTGCAAAAGTCCAAATTTCATCTTAAACTTTCTCTATTTTTATCTCAGATGTTCAAGATTTTACTCCTGACAGGAGACAGACATCTCCAGAGCCTTGGTTCAAGATTGCATTTCATAAGACATGACATTGCATATCATTGCATGAGCATTTCAAATCACTGCACTGCACAGCATGTCATTTCGAGGTCCAGAACTCTTGATTTCAAAATCTTCAATCCAGATTAGAATTTTAATTCTTTTCAAAATTGATTTCAAAACCCTGGGTCTTCAAAATTATCAATTCTTCCCATTTTACCCCCAGGACTCTGAATTTCAAAATATTTTCTCAGGAAAACGATCTGGATGGTTTTCAATATGGATTTCAGCCACTTCACCTCAGATTTTGCCCTTTTTGACAATTTCAAATATCTTTCTTTTACAAAATCGCCCTACAAGGGCCAACTCTTTCCAAAATTCCTGTTTTGCCCATTAGTCCAGATTTTATGAAAATTCCAAAAAGAAGTTGTTGTTTTATCCTTATTTCAATAAAGAAGCAATGTGGGACCCACACTGAGGTGGTGTCACACAAGCTTTTCTTTTGAAAATTTGAATTTTGAAAAACCCAAAAAATATAGGAGCCTTGTCCCCTGGATTGGTGCCACTTGTCCTTTCTCTCTCCTCCCATTTACATGCCATGTGTCAGCATAGGGTTCACCTAGAGTTGGTGCCACATGTCACCTTCCCTCTTCTGCCACGTGTCAGTGTGGGGCTACCTTCAGAAGCCGCCACATGTCATCCCAATTATCTGTCATATGTCACCCTATCCATCCTGCGCCATGTGTCATTTCAAAGACTACCAGGAGATGCCAAGTGTCATAGGTTGTCCTGTCTAGAAAAAGTGGAGTTTGTCTCCTCTGAGGTGGCGCCACTTGAAGTGTGTCTCCTGCAGGGGACACGTGTCAACCCCTCCTTCCTTCTAGAAAAGTAGCCTGACACATGTCCTCTCCCTATTTTTTTCAAAAAAGTAGGAGACATGTGTCACTCCTAAATTCCTACAAAAAAGGTAGGCTTGTCTCCTCTGAGGTGGCGCCATCTGGAGTGTCTCCTGCAGAGGACACATGGCAAGCTCTCATTTCCTCAGAAAAAAGCAAGTGCCATGTGTCGTTTTCTGTTTTCTTCAGAAAAACTAGAATTCAAAAGTTCAAAACTCCTCATAGGTGGCGCAAATCCTGAACTCCTACCTTTTTCATCCTGTCTGAGATGGCGCCACATGGCCTGGCCCACCTTCTCTCCCCTCTGCCACGTGTCATCTTCTGCTTCTTTCAGAAAAGAAGGTGACACATGTCTCCTTCTCACTCCTTCAGAAAAAGTAGAGGACACATGTCCTCTCCCTACTTTTTCAGAAAAGTAGAAGACACATGTCACTGCCCTCTTTTTCCTCCCTCTTGCCACATGGCATTGTAGGAGCCACCCTGAGGTGGCGCCACATGTCCATCCTCCATTCCTCCAAGGCCAACCTCCATTTGAAATTCGAATTCTCCTCTGAGGTGGCGTCATCTGAAGAACCACACCAGCAGACTGACACTTGGAACCATCCTGGACTGCCACATGTCCAGATCACCTTTCACCAGAAAAAGCAAAATTCAAATTCCTCTGAGGTGGCGCCTTCTGAGCCCACTGCTCTGTCCTTCTGACATGTGTCAAACACCTTTTGAGGTGGCACCATTCCAGGACTCCACTTGGCTCCATTTTTTTTATTTTTTATTTTAATTTTAATAAAGGTAGCCCACCATGAGGTGGCGCCACCTGAGGACTCCCTACAAAAAGTGAATTTGAAATTCAAACTCCAAGAGAGCACCCTCTGAGGTGGCACCTTCTGGGAGTTCCCTGCAGAGAGAATCAAGCAAACTTTTAAAAAATTCCAAATCCCCCTGCTGAGGTGTCTCACCCACAAAATTTCCATTTTCTTTTATTTTTCTCAAAATCAAAACACCTTTTAAGGTGGCGCCACCTGAGGGTTCCCTGCAAAAGACAAATTCGAATTTCAAACCCCTCAGATGACACCCCCTGAGATGGCGCCACATGGAGGGCTCAGATCCAGCCTGTTTGAATTTCAAAATTTTTCAGAAAAGTTATAAAAACAAGGGTTCACGCCCAGCCTAAAGAGATTTTTTTTTAGCTCTTGTGAACTTGGAAAATCCGACCTAGCCTTCCTAACATCTGATTTTGAAGCTTGGAAATCGTGCCCCCTTTGGCGCATTGAAGAAGGTGGAGTAAAGTTCGTGTCGTGGCCAATCCGATTCCAACAGAGCTCGATTTTGGTGGACCATCCGAAGCTCGGAGCGAAGGACGAAGGAAGCTCGTGATAGCTGCCCCTTTCAAGAGCTCCTACGCTGCGTAACGAAGCAAGGTGCACTTCTTTTCCCCTTGATGTGATTCTATAATCCGAATCGGGAGTCGTTTGAAGAAAGAGCTCATCCGAGAGATGGATTGAGTTATTCTCATAAAACGACATATATAAAACGTTTAATTATGCTTCCTTGATGATTTTTAACATTCATGCATTTAGCTAGATTTAATTTACATTTTATTTCATTCATTTAGCACATTTCATGAATTAATTAGGATTAATTTAGCATCCATTTCAATTCTGCTTATTTTCAGTAGGTCTCTGTTTTTGTCAGTCAGTCCACACGTCATTTCATGCATTTATTTTTATTTAAAAATGTCAAAAAAATCACGGAATGCGTCCTTAGGTGTACCTAAAATTTTGCCAAAAATTCGGAGCCATCTGAATTTGTTTACTGCGGTAAACATTCAAAATGGCAAGTCGGGTTTTGTTACCCGGGATACGTTTTGAAAATCATTTACCGACTTGTAAAATCGAGATATCCCTTATGGGAGATCCGATTTTCGATACGAAAGATGTTCTGAACTCGGGAGAATGTCTAGTTTTTAATATGAGTTTTTCAGATTTTTCTGATTTTTTTATGTCTGACAAAAATCCGAGAGTTCGGGACACGTGTCAGAGCCTAATTTGGGCCTCTGAGATCTTGGATCGACTTAGGGCTATGGTTTCTCTTTGTGTGTTGCTTCAAATCCAAAACTGTAAAAAGTGAAAGCGGTGTCCGAGATGTCCTCTGTTTGAATCTGAAAGACTGTAATTTTTAGAACAGTGTTGACCCCTGCTTCGGATTTTTCTTGTCAACCCCCTGTTTTGCTACATTTGTCTGTTCTGTTAGTTTAGGCAGAAATAGTTATATTTTTATCTGTGTTTCCGTTGATCAAATGCCGAAGTCATAAACATGAAAGTTGTTCATGTAGGTGTCGTGCATAACTCTGATTAATTTCATAAATTTCCATGGCCGTTTTGTATTTCTTTAGCATTTTTCATCAGATTAGTGTAATTTTTACCTCTGTCAGAACTAAATCTCTGTTATTGAACACACCATGGCTCAAATCCCGAGGCTATAAAAATAAAAAATGTTCCATTTCGGGTCTTTTAGCAGTCTGCAAAATATCAGAAGTTTCCATGGTGTAAATCTTGCATTATCATATTAGGCATTGCATTTGGTTCGGATCCATAGGCAAAATCCATCATTTTTAGGACTTTCCTTGAATTTTAGCATTTAAATCATATCATTTCGTGATTTTTAGCATTCTAGGTTGTTTATCAGAGTGTTTATATGCTTCATACCGAATTTGGTGCAATTTGGAATCCATTTGAGGTTCGGATCATCCATAATACCAAAACAGGGTCCCGCAGGACCCGGATCCAAGCGAAAAACAAGCGAAAATCGTTATTTTTGATAAATTGCAAAATACCAAATTCTGATTTTACAGTCTTAATGTGTCTAGCAGCATGTCATCATATCTCTTACTGCATTTCATCATCATTTGATTCAATTTGAACTTCAAAATCTCAATTTTACCAAGTTTTCCTTCAAAAAACCCTGATTTTAAAGGTATAACTTTATAATTAGGGGTATTTTGGTCATTTTGACCACCAATTCCGAATTTCAAACTGTTTTCCACTGAATTCCCTGCATTTACATCATTTCAAAACATCAAGGAAGCATGAGAATAGGGTTTATATCCAATTAAATCCAATAATTTCATAATATTATTGGAAAATCTTGGAAAAACCCACATATTTGAGCTAACTTTATTTCAAGCTTGGCAGGGACATTCCAAAGAAGGAGCTGAAGTCTGCAAATTTCTTTTATTTCCTTTATTTAGTGATGTAATAATGTAAATTCTGGAATAAGAGATTTAATTTCCTGCTTAGACTAGGATGCATATCATATAGTTTGAATTTATGCAATATCCTGCTTATATGATTCATGCATTTTATTTCAAAAGCACTATAGATGTTCACGAATGGCACGTGCACCAACTCTTAGGGAGTTGATGGACTCGGTGGGATCCATATTTACGGCCCTAGTCGGAATATGGACGAGACCCAGATCCATCATCTTTCTACTAGTCACATTGAGCCTACACTCTTAGGCTATCTTAAAATGCACATCATATTTCTAAAGTTTTCAAAATCATGTGCATCAAATCAACTAAATTCTGAACATATTCATGGCCACAGTCAAGATATGTGAAGGATTTATCTTGACTTAATGCATATTTTTCCAACAAATCTCTTAGAAAATCTTTTCAAAGTGCATTCATTCACTTATGTTATTTGCATCATAAAATCATTGATTTTCTCAAGATTTTCTCAAGAAAACTTCATTCTCAAGAAATCGATTTCTCAAGAAATTCTAAGGATTTTTCAAAATCGGTTTTCCAAAGACAAGTTTCTCCACAGTTTTCCCAGGAAAATGATATTTTCTTAAGATATTCAAAAGAGTTTTTCAATCTTTCTTCAGGATCCAAAATTGATTTCCAAGTATTTCAAAAGGTAAAATTCCCAGGATTTTGATTTCCCAAGTTTTGAATTTCCTTCTCCAATGAGTTTTCCTATAAATTTTCCATCATTTTCCTAAGAAAACTCTCAAAGTCCAAGTTTTCTTAAGAAGTGTTTCCCTTTTCAAAAGGTTCATCTTTTCTCAAGAATCACTTCCATTTTCCCAAGATTTTCAACTATTTCTGATTTTTCCACATCTTTATAAGCTTTCTCATGTTTTCAAAAACCCCTGTTTTATCTGAGTTTCCTGAGAAATTGACCTTTTTCCTGAGAGATTCTTTCCAACTCCAAATGTTTTTCTAAGCATACATCATGTTTTCCAACTGGCATTTTTCAAAATCTCATAGCACATGCCTGAATTCTCTGTGCATTTAGGATAGAACATAACTTTGATAATTTCGCTAAGTCAAGCATAGTTTTGGTCCTTGGTTCGATTACCTTTGTTAAAGGCGGCAGGAACGGTCGAACCTCGTACCGACAGGTCGAGCCCCATCCCATGGATTTTCCCGCAATTTTCAAAAACGGAGGCGAGTATTTCAAAACAATTTCCAAAATCCGGTCAAAGTTTGAAGTGCGAAAGCGTTTCCCCTCTCTCTCTTCCGCAAGGAAGGGAAGACGGGGGAAAAATTTCGCGACGATAACAGGTTTGGCGACCGTGATGGGACCTGTCCTTGTCTGACCTAAATTATGCTTGACTTAGTTCAATTATCAAAATTATGTTCATAAAATGTCAGTTCTTTTACTTTCAATATCATGTGAGCCTAGGTGACCCAGTTGACATTGAATGCATATAGCTTAGGCATGGTTTGGTAGGACCATATTGAGGAGATATTTTCATGCTCACATAGACTTAGGTCTAAATACAATCCTCCTCAATTTAGGATCTGAATGCAAACAATGTATGCTTCTTCAAAATTTTCAAAATCTATCTCTCTAGGACTTAGAGCCCCCTATTTCTTGCATGTGATCATTTTTTTCAAATCTCCATTACCTATCATTACCTGGTCTTCACGTTGTTGGGCTCTCTTCCAGAACCATAGTTCGGGACAGAGCCTCACAACTGGGCCAACTATTTGGGTTAACACCCCCCTACCACGTACCGCGGGCCACAGTCCGAAGTATATCGGTAGGCGCTCAAGGATGTTGGAAAACCTTACCTTAGAACCGGAGTTGAAATTCTATGCCACGTACCTCGGATTTCGATTCGGGTATATCGGCATAACTGGATTGGACAAAGATGATCTGAACTTAGAGTTAGGATTAAGGTCCTACAGCTGTTTTCAAATTGATGCATCTAGAGTCAGCCTTTTAGGGAGTGCTGAATATGCATAAATGTTTGTGCAGGATGTGATTGTATGTATGATTTTCTCAATTCTTTATGTTTCCCAATGTTTTTCAACTCATTAGGTCTTTTTCCAAATATCCTTATTTTCCACAAGGTCTTTTTCTCAAACCCTGGATAATTTTCTCAAATATCCAATTTCTTCCAAAACTCCAGGCGATTTTACATTCTATCTTTCTACTGGATCTCGAATTTCTAGCTGCATTTTTATCCTGCCTGCAAATTTTTTCAAAATTTCTCACATTTTCCTAAGTCTCATTCTGAGTCTTTCTCTGTTTTCAGTTCGATGGCATCCAGTCAAGTCGATCCTATCCTTCCTGAAGGTCACATCTCCTTCGAGGTGCGACAAGGTCGTCCTGAACATCAAGCCCTTAGCACCGGAACTTTCATTCCCCGGTGGTATTATTCCTGACTAAAAAGCTTTTCCCGAATGTTCCCGGACCATTTGAGCGAGTGCGGATTAGAACTGGCGTCGGCAGTCGGAAAGCAGACCATCAATGGCAACCTGATCCATGCAATGGCGGAGCGATGGAATCCTCGGACGTGTACCTTCTGGTTCCCGTAGGGAGAGATGACCGTTTTAATGGATGAATTTTCAGAAATCATGGGGTTGCCAGAACCAGTCGGTCAACCAGGAGACCCCTTAGAGCATCAATTCCTTATCAATGTCAAGGGTTTGGACCCCCGAGACTCCTTAGCTCGTATGACAGGCCGCCGATCTTGGCCCCTGATCCAGTTAGAAGGAGATGAATATGTTGACCTACTTGAGTTGTACCGCCAGTACGGGACCTTCGTCGAAGTCAGCTCGCTTTCAAGAACAGCCAAAGAAAAGATTCAGAATGCAATGGTTCTATGCACTGTAGGACTGTCCCTTTTCCCAGATGGACAGAACTACATGGACATCAGGATAATCCAACTTATGAGAAGATGGGGAAGTCGGCAAACCAATCGCCTCTCCATAGCCATGGCAGCGCTCGCCTTTCTATATCGAGGTCTGACTCGATTCTCACTTGGAGAGTCCATTTTAGTTAAAGGATACATCTACGCACTTCAGTCCTGGTTTTTCCAACACGTTCCAGCCCGAGCAAGCTCTTTCAGATACAATGGTCAAGAACTCCTTTCAGTGGCGCAGTACCGGTCTATGATCAACAACATTCAAGAGGATGACGTTGTTTGGGACTATTTTGATCGGCAAATATCTCCTCCCAGATGTACGTACGCTTATGGCAAGCAGTTCAAGTTGCTGGGACCATTTTTCTGCACTTACTACCAACCAGAGAGATGTGTTCGGCAGTTCTCCCAGAGGCAGCAGTATGTCGAAGCCCGACTGTTATCAGGAGTTATGGCAGAGTTTGATCTCACTTCCGCACAATGGTCCGGGGCATATCATTCTGCCCGCTACGGCTGGGATTCCTTTGTCTCTCTCAAAATCTTTCCAGGTCCTAGAGTGTCTGCCGACTATCGTGAATGGTGGCAAATTGTTTGTCCCCCACCTCTTTGTCAAGATCAATAAAGTCATGTTTTCCCCATTTCAATAAAATTTTCTTTCTCTTTCCATTGTGGTTTGACGACCTCGCCTAGGTAACAAGGCATATTTTCGTTGTTTATTTCTTTTGCAGAAGAAATGACAACACAATTGTCGTGATTCCCACGATGACTCAGTCCCTAGTAATGGGACATCTTTTCCAAATTGTCTACCATATTTTCAGCAAATATTTCTTCCAAAAGCTAATTCCTTCATAATCTAATCAGGTCTTTGCCCTGCAGAAAGCATCTATACCATTTGATGGTCGAGACAAGGTCAGGCAAAAGAACCACGGCATCCCAGTACTCGTCAGCCTCGGAAGAAGAGATGGGTTCCCCTCGATCTGAGAAGAGTCGAGAGCAGCAGCAAGAAGACGATGGCATAGACCCTCAAATGTATGCCATGTTCAGAAAAATGATGAACAAAATGATGAATGAGCAGCCCGGGACCAGCTCAGAAAGAAATCCATTCAGAGAAAGGTTCCATGGTCGCAGGGGTAAGAAGGCTCCCAAGAAACAGATCCAACCAGAAGAGATTTCAGATGAATCAGATTCCACTGAAAACACAGATAAAGAATATGAGTTGCCTCCGGCATTTCAGAAGCGTGGCCAAAGTAAAAGCCGCAGATCAAAAAGCAGAGATAAAGAAGAGCCTTTGCAAGCGCAGTTTAAAGAAATGGCCCGAGTTGTCAAGGATCTCCAAGCCCGCGACAAGGGCAAGAAAGTCTTCACCAGTGAGGACTTCTATGACGGCTTAGAAGGGGATGACGATCTGGAGAATCTCCCTCGTAAATTCATCAAGTTCGATGGTTCTGGCGACCCAAAAGCTCATCTCGCCACATTCTTCGCAGAATGCTCGAGGTTCAGAAGGGATAACCGAGCATTGTTTCTATGTTTCCCCCGCAGCTTGGAAGGAGTTGCAGCCAAGTGGTATGCTGAGCATATCAACCCCATCGAGCTCAAGGAGTTCGACAAAGTTGTGAATCTCTTTATTGAACGCTTCTTGTTCAACACGGAGGCGCTGCCTACACTAAGTCATCTCTGCAATTTAAGGCAGAATGAGAATGAAAAAGCACGGGACTTCATTCACAAATGGAGATCAGCTTGTAATAAGATAAGAGATCCTATCTCGAAAAGGCATGCATTGTCCTTAATCCTCAACAATTTCTCGCAGCCGTTAAGAGGATTAATCTCCACAGTGCCGTCCAGGACCTTCATTGAGCTGACTGAACGAGCTGAATAGCTCGAGCTAAGTGTGGAAAATGGAGTCTATGAAGGCTTCACCTTTTCCAAGAACAACTCCCATGGTGAGCAGAAGAAGAAAGCTCACTTCACTTATTCTGCCAACAACAACAGCAAAGGCCGAAATCAGCACAAAGGGCAGAAGAAAGATTACTGCTACGGCACCGGCAATCCGAACAACAAGGACCAGAAAGCAAAGCCTGCTCCTCAGTACAGCAAGCCTCCTCAGCAGGATTAAGGGCCGAAACAGCGTGAGAAGACTAGACATGAAGGATGGAGTTACGACAGAAAGTTTACTCCCCTTGACCAATCACTCGAAGATGTGCTCGAGTACATGCTATCGAAAGAGATGGTCAAATTGCCCAGATTGGCCGATCCCCCTGTGCCCATGGGGAAATGGAAAGATCAGTTCTGCAAGTTCCACAGGACAGTGGGGCACAACACCGAGAACTGCTTTGTTCTCAAAAATATCGTACAAGATCTCATTAAAAAGAATCTATTGGTAGAAGGAGAAGAAGAACAGAAAATGGAAATTCTCAATCACCCCTTCCCTTCGCACACCACAGCAGTAGTGTCTGCATAACCCTTTCTACCGCATGAACATATCAAGCCATGTTCTGCGCAAGATCTTCAAGTTCAGCATCAGGTAACGGTGCTACGACAAGCAGCTCCAGATTCTAAGAAGATAGACTTAATTTCAGCATTCGGTAAAATGAAAGTTGCGGAAGCACCTGTGAAGTCAGTTCCCAAATCAAAAGGAACTCCTGACTTCTTCAAGCAAATCGTTAGACCCAGGCCAGAGAATTCAAGTCAAAAACCCCTGACCGCTTTATCCAATGTCTCCATCCTTGACTTGGCCAAGAATTCTAGCAAGCACCGACAAGTACTGGATGATTTACTCAGGAAAATCAAAGTTAAGCCCAGTACCAGTCCTGAAGACATGGCACAGATTATGAACTCCGCCATGACCAATGCACCAATCACTTTTTTGGATGAGCACCTTCCAAAGCCTCATTCCTTTCATAATAATGCCTTGTACATTGTCGTTCGAGTCAGAGGAATGACGGTTCCCCATGTGCTGGTCGATGGAGGCAGTAGCCTCAACATATGTCCCGAAATGACCGCAAAGGCATTAGTGATCAAGGACGAGGAATACATTCCAGATCCCATCACTATCTATGGGTTTGACAATCATGGTCAAACGGCCAAGGGCAAGATATTTCTGGAGGTGTTCATCAACTATTCAGTGCATTCAGTGCTTTTCCACGTGGTTAATGTACCACCAACCTACAACTTGCTGCTCGGAAGGACATGGATTCACAATGCTAATGCAGTGCCTTCTACCCTCCATCAATGTGTAAAGTGGTCAAAAGGTGGAATGATTACCACAATACTGGGAGAAGACCCAGAAGAAAGGCTCCCGCAGCCCATGATTCCCTGGCCATCATTCAATGCAGATATTCCCAGCATCAGGGAAAGCGAAGAGATCAATCTCGGAGAAAATCGAGAAATACTTCAGGCATCCTCAGAGCCATCTCCGCACACAGTAGCCACGACACGATGGAAAGGTCCTCAATTCTTCAAGGTTGGAGGTCGAATCGACTACAGCACCATTAAGGATCATCCCTTGTTTCCTCAATTCATGAAGTCAAAAAAGGGATTCGATTTACTTCTGAAGCATGGCTATCAACCCTTCAAGGGACTCGGCAAGAACGAAGATGGCCGCATCGAGCCAATGATCCAGAAACATCGTCCCCACAGAGCAGGATTGGGGTTCTCCGGAGGAAGCTCATCAAGGAAGACTGTTTTTGTCAAAGGGGCACAATGAAGACCATTTGTTATTTTCTTTCTATTCTTTTCCAAATAAATGTCTCATTTTACCAATGTCATTGATCAATTCAATCAATAAAATTCCAAGTTTCTTTGTCTATCCAGATGCCATCTACTCCCTTTTTGTCTGTCTCATCATTTTATAATTCAATGCCATTTTATGTATGGTTCTCTTCAAATGATTGCTTGTCTTACTATAGGCCAATTTGTCTGAACCAAATTTCTTCTCCAAAATTTCAGAATGACTTCTCGGACAATCAAGAAGCTCGTTCTCAATCCCAAGGCCTTTCAGAAGTCGACAGCAATTCACAGAATCAAAGCAAGCACCGGAAATGACAAGAGTGCAAAGCAGTCTGATGATTGTGCAGAATATGATCAGTCTCTTCAAGAATTACCGGAGTTCACCGCAGTTCAGAAGCAGGACGAACCATCTCCTCTAGTACAAGATCCAACTGAAGGTGTCAATATCGGTTCAGAGGAAGATCCAAAAATTCTCCAGATCGGAACCAGTCTGAATCCGAAAGAAAAGAAAAGGCTTACAGATTTTCTCAAGCGACATGAAGAAGTGTTCGCATGGACGTATGAAGACATGCCGGGCTTAAACCCCAAATTAGTCGAACACCGTCTTGTCTTAAAGCCGGATGCTAAGCCAGTCAGGCAGAAGCTGAGAAAAATGGATCCCAGAATAGAACAGCAGGTCAAGGAAGGACTCGAAGATTTGCTCAAAGCAGGATTTATTCAAGCTATTGACTACCCAGATTGGTTAGCCAATATCGTCGTTGTCCCAAAGAAAAGCGACAAAGTAAGGATTTGCATAGACTTCAGAGACCTCAATAAGGCAACTCCGAAGGATGACTATCCACTTCCAAGCATCGATCTTCTAGTCGATAGCACGACAGGACATGCCATGTTCTCTTTCATGGACGGATACTCCGGCTACAATTAGATTAAGTTGGTCGCCCGCGACCAATCAAAAACTTCTTTTACTACGCCTTGGGGCACTTTCTGCTATACAGTTATGCCTTTTGGGCTCAAGAATGCCGGAGCAACGTATCAACGGCCAATGGCTGTCATCTTTCACGATCAGATGCGCAAAATCATGGATATGTATGTTGATGATATCCTCGTGAAATCTAAGGAGGGAGAAGATCACCTCGAAGCCCTTGACCAAGTCTTTAAAAGACTTATTCTTTACAAGTTAAGGCTTAACCCGCAAAAATGTGTCTTTGGAGTCGAATCAGGCAAACTGTTGGGTTTTCTGGTCAGCAAAAAAGGAATTGAAGTTGACCCGGCCAAAGCCAAGGCTATCATTGATATGCCACCCCCGAAGAATCTCAAAGAGCTACGTAGCCTTCAAGGACGTATGCAGTCAATCCGGCGATTCATTTCCAATTTGGCGATGAGATGTGAGCCCTTCAACCACTTACTCAGAAAAGAAGTGAAATTCGAATGGGGGCCAGAATGTCAGCAATCGTTCGATCAAATCAAGAAGTATCTTCTTAATCCTCCCATCCTGAAGCCACCAGAATTGGGAAAACCTCTTTTGCTATACATCTCAGTCAATCAAGTCGCATGCGGCGGATTCTTGGCACAATATAAAGAAGGCAGCCTTATAGAACACATCATTTATTACGTGAGTAAGACTTTCATAGATTATGAAAAGAGATACTCTCAAATAGAGAAAACCTGCCTAGCTCTGGTATGGATGTGTCAGAAGCTAAGACACTACCTGCTAGCATCTGAAGTCAAAATTTTGTCCAAACTCAATCCCCTCAAGTATATTTTAGAGCAGCCTTTCCTCAGCGGACGAGTCGCAAAATGGCAAGTCTTACTGATGCAGTATGACTTAGAATATGTCTCACAGCAATCAATCAAAGGCCAAGCAATTGCAGATCAATTGGCGGATTTTCCCCTGGCCGAAGAAGTGAAAGCCGAAGATGACTTCCCTGATGAGCAAATTTGCAATATCCAGTAATTTCCAGTCTGGAATTTATTTTTCGATGGTTCTAAGAACATGGCCGGAATAGGCATTGGAATCTTATTAATCACTCCTGAGAAGGAGATGATTCCATTTTCTCTCAAGCTAGACTTTCAATGCACTCACAATATGGCTGAATACGAAGCCCTAATTCAAGGTCTAAAGATTCTACTAGACTTCAATGTTAAGAGAGTGCATGCCTATGGCGACTCATTACTCATTGTTAATCAAGTTCGAGCCGAATGGCAGGTCAAAGATCAGAAGCTATTTTCCTATCAGAAAATTGTTTCAGCTCTTATCAGCAAGTTTGAAGAATTCCAGCTCTTTCATATCAAGAGAGATTTCAATCAAGTGGCTGATAGCCTAGCCAGTTTAGGCTCCATTATGACATTCAAGAATGGAGAATCTTGTCGCTCTTTTGAAATTGGCAGACTTGACCAACCTGCTTTCCTTCCATCGGAGCAGGTAAACCAGGCTGAGCAAAAGAAGAAGCCTTGGTATTACAACATCAAAACTTTCATAGAAACTGGCGAGTTTCCTCCAAAACTCTCAAAGAAAGAGCAACGAGCAATCCAGCGTATGTCTACTCGATACTTCATTTTGGCCAATGTCCTCTATCGTCGCGGATTCAGTTCAGAGTATTCCAGATGTTTAGATGAAGACGAAGCCAAAGTTGTGCGAGAAGCACACGAAGGCATTTGTGGTGGCCACGTCGGTTACCAAACCCTTGTCAAGCAAATCATCAGAGCAGGGTACTACTGGAAGACTATGCAACAAGACTGTTATCATTATGTGAAGAAGTGTGTGCAATGCCAGATACACGCACCTTCTATTCATGCTCCGGCAACTTATTTACAGTCTGTTGTCTCTCCATGGCCATTTTCTATGTGGGCCTTCGATGTCGTAGGTCCCATCACTCCTTCAGCTTCAAATGGCCACAAATACTTCCTTGCCGCAATAGAATATTTCACCAAGTGGGTAGAAGCCATCACTCTTCGCACAGTAGAAGGCCGACACGTGGTCTCTTTTATTCACAAGAACATCCTTTGCCGTTTCGGCATCCCACATGACATTGTGTCAGACAACGACAGTCATTTCAAGAATGAAAAGATGAAAACATTCTGCTCAAAATTCAAGATCTATCACCATTTTTCCGCTCCATATTATCCTCAAGGGAATGGTCAGGCAGAGGCCACCAACAAGATTTTAATTCGTATTTTGAAGCGAACTGTGGAAACAGGTCGTGACTGGCATGAGAAAATCCACGACGCACTATGGGCCTATCGGACCACCATTCGTACACCAACGAATGTTACCCCATCAGAACTGGTCTATGGAACAGAAGTAGTATTACCGCTACATGTTCAGAAGCCCGCTTTGAAATTTGCTTCACTTCTGCAATTACCTCTTGATCAATACCAGCAACAGCGACTAGTGCAGCTAGACTTACTCAACGAGAGAAGGCTAAAAGCAGCAGAGCATGCTCAATCCTATCGCCAGAGAGTAGCCAGGCAATATGCAAAATCTATCATCGAAAGAAGATTCAAAGTCAATGATTTAGTACTTCGATCCACAGCTTATCTCAAGCATCGTCCCGGCGGCAAATGGTCGCCAAATTGGGAAGGTCCCTATGTTGTCAAAGAAGCATTACCCCGCAACTCATATCGACTCATCAATAGCGATGAGGTAGAATTGCCAGATCCTATCAATGCTCGACACTTGAAAAAGTTTTATACGTGAAACATTTATCCTTCTCTTGTAATCCTTCCTGTTCTTTCAAATAATGATCCAACTTTCTTTCCCAGTTACACTGGGCATTTTAAAATTTTGTTCTATATGCAGGCAGGATAAACAAATTCTTCATTTCATGCACATGTGCATTCATATGCATCAATTCATATTCATTTGCATTCAATTGCATTAACAACAATCTGGTCAGTATTGGGATTTCAACAAACAGTCCCATCACGATTCCTAATGATTCAAAATCAAAAGGTCATCACCAATACTGAACCAAAACCCAGCGCTCGAACTGGTATTATTTCAAAATCCAGTACTCAAACTGGCACATTTTCAAAATCCCAATTTTTCAAAAAACCGAGTTCCGACTCGGGTTTTTTATTCAAATCATGTTCTTTTGTTGATCCGGGTTCCGACTCGTGATCTCATTACCTCGTTCAAGCTCAGATTCGAGCTCTTCATTTTTCTCTGTTGATCTGAGTTCTGACTCGTGATCTCATTATCTTATTTGAGCTCAGATGCGAGCTCTTCATTTTCTTCTGTTGATCCGGGTTCCGACTCGTGATCTCATTACCTCATTCGAGCTCTTCATTTTTTTTCTCTGTTGATCCGAGTTCTGACTCGTGATCTCTCTACATCATTCGAGCTCAAATGCGAGCTCTTCATTTTCTTTTGCTGATCCGGGTCCCGACTCGTGATCTCTATTTTATTCGAGCTCTGACTCGAACTCATCATTCTCCTTTGATTAATCCAAGTCATTTCAATTATCAAAGTCTGTCAATTGCTCAAGTTTGACATTTTGCCCTCCAAATTTCAATTTAAATCCTCAAATCAGGCAATTCTCCAATTTCGACCTCTGGGTCACCCGATTTCCAATTCTCAATTTCAATTACCAATTTCCAATTCTCGACCTGCGGGTCAACCAATTTCCAATTTTCGACCTTCGGGTCAATCAATTTCCAAATTTCGACCTATGGTCAAATTAATTTTCAATTTCGACCTTCGGGTCACACAATTTCGACCTTTCGGTCAACCAATTCTCAATTTCGACCTTTTTGGTCAAATCAATTCTCAATTTCGACCGTCAGGTCATCCAATTTCGACCTTTGGGTCATTCAATTCTCAACAACCAATTTTCCAATTTCCAATTTCGACCTTTGAGTCAATCAAATCTCAATATCCAATTTTAAATCATTTTCTCTTGCGAGAGACCCTTTTTAGGGAGAGTTCGAGGGAGCTCGTTCTTTTCGCATGCTATCCAATTCATTCACTTAGCCCCTTTTTAGGGAGAGTTTGAAGGGACTCGCGTCTTTGTGAACCGTTTGCAAAACAATTTCCAATTTCACACAAGAAACCCTTTCAAAGGGAGAGGCTCGACGGAGACTCGCTTTTCTTGTGACCCCCCAATTTCATACTAGGCCATTTTCGTCATGAAAGACCCTCTTTGCAGGGAGAGTGTGATGAACTTGTTCCTTTCATGACCCAATTTTCAGACCTCACTATTATCGGCCCCCTTTCCATAAGAGAAGCCTAATATTAGGGAGCTTTGACGAAAGCTCAATTTCTCTTCGAAAGTTCGTTTTGCAAACACCTCCTCTTTAGGGAAGAGAGGAGTATTTCCCATTTCCCATTCAGGTAAGGGCTAAGCCTGGGTCTCTCTTTTTGGGGAAAAAGAGAGGTGAATTTTCGTCACGGATGCGTTGAGCCGGATTTCAAATACTCACTTTCACTAAGGATTTCAAGAAAATTTTGTCAATTTGTCAAATTATTTGCTGATTTCAGAATCTTTATTACACTAGTCAGTTTACCCTCAGCATTACTTCCAAAAGAGCGAAGCTTTTGCGAAAAGGGATTCAAACTTCAAATTCTTTCTATTGGCCAACCAAAAGGATGAAGGATAAATCCTCGATATGGCCAGAAAAGAAGATTCAATGATAGTAAAAAGCCATAAATGATTGATATTGATCACAGTCAATGGCACATCTTTAAAGACTATTCTTGCAAAGACGCGGCAATGAAATTATCCTGAGCGCTAGAAAAGAGAGCATTTACCCAAGCCCCGTTTCCTCAAAATCACCTAAGCTGCAATTAAGTATCCGCAAAAGGGATCTCTCACCTGTCGTCAAGATGAAGGCGAATTAGGCGAGTAGACCCCCGGGGCCAAAGAAGATTCGAAACATCTCCAAGATGACGGAGTTTGTGACGAATCCTTCCAGGGAAAGTCCAACGCACTGTCGAGATGAAGGCAGATGCGATGAACCTCTCGACAATCCCTAAAAGATATTTAATTTCAGCTATCGCCCAAAGATTTCCAAACCCATCATCCAAGAAGGATCGAAACATCTCCAAGTTGAAGGAGTTTGTGACGTACCCTTCCCAAAAGAGAGAAAGAGAGGAAAAAGAAAGAGAAAAAGAGTCAGAACATCTCCAAAATAAAGGAGAATGTAGCAAAAACCCAGAGAACCAAAAGAGTGCAGAAAGATTATCATGAGAGAAGCCCTCAGGATATCAAACTGCCAAATTTATCAAGAATCCTCTTTAAATTTGTGAAATTCTATTATCAATACTCTTTCATCAATTGCTTTCATAACATCAAATTTTCTTTCCTACTCATATCAAGGAAATTGATAACTTCCTTGAAGAAGGTCAATTGTAAACAATTTGGGTTTTCAAGTCTCGATTCTACAAAGTGAACCTTGTGTGGAGGTAATGCTTTGGGTAGAAAAGAAAGAATATCTTTGCAACAATGTGCAACATTTTCAAAAACTTTGAATCAACAACAAAATTCCCAACATGTTGACAATATTTTCTAGCTATCTTGACGTGAAGTGAGAGCTTGATGTCCCTTTTTGATACATCCTGACACCAATTTTAAATCCCTCTTAAGGACTTGATTCCTTCCCTTCTTTGAGAGCATGAACTCTCAGAATTGCACACTTCCCTGTGTCCCCACTGTCCCACCATAGACAGTCCCATTTCGGTTCGAGGTCGAACCACCAATCATTTCCTCGCGAAAGGCAATTTCAAAAGCTATTTAGTCTCAGCAATGAGACGCCCAAAACCAATCCCTTTTCAAGCTTTAGGGACCCCATTTTCCTTCCTTTTGCAAAACCCTTGTCCGATTTACTGTGCAAAATCTGAAGGTTCCATCATGGTCTCTTCCTTCGAGGATTCCATTAATTTTCCGCCCGATCAGGATAAGGGTATAAACCTGAGCCTCATCCAAAGAGGTATTTCATTTTCCACCCGATCAGGATAAGGGTACAAACCTGAGCCTCAATCAAAGAGGTATTTCATTTTCCACCCGATCAGGATAAGGGTACAAACCTGAGCCTCAATCAAAGAGGTATTTCATTTTCCGCCCAATCAGGTTAAGGGTACAAACCTGAGCCTCAATCAAAGAAGTATTTCATTTTCCACCCGATCAGGATAAGGGTACAAACCTGAGCCTCAATCAAAGAGGTATTCCATTTTCCGCCCGATCAGGATAAGGGTACAAACCTGAGCCTCATTCAAAGAGGTATTCCATTTTCCGCCCGATCAAGATAAGGGTACAAACCTGAGCCTCAATCAAAGAGGTATTCCATTGTCCGCCCGATCAGGATAAGGGTATAAACCTGAGCCTCATTCAAAGAGGTATTCCATTGTCCACCCGATCAGGATAAGGGTATAAACCTGAGTCTCATTCAAAGAGGTGTTCCATTTTCCGCCCGATCAGGATAAGGGTACAAACCTGAGCCTTAATCAAAAAGGTATTTCATCTTCTGCCCGATCAGGATAAGGGTACAAACCTGAGCCTCGATCAAAGAGGTATTTCATTTTCCGCCCGATCAGGATAAGGGTACAAACCTGAGCCTCAATCAAAGCGGTATTTCATTTTCCGCCCGATCAGGTTAAGGGTACAAACCTGAGTCTCATGTTATGAGATATTTCATCCCCAATCAGGTTAAGGGTCAAACCTGAGCTTCGTTCCATACGAGGTATTTCTGTCCCATCCAGGTTAAGGGCATAAAAACCTGAATTTCACTCTCACAGAATGAGTATTTCCTCTTCATTCTCCGCTTCATATCTACCATCTTCCTCAGGCTAATTTCTTCATACTCAGTCAGATCCTTCTAACTGGGGCATTTTTTTATATATAGCCCAAATTTGGTGTGTTTTTCTTTGCCACTAAGCTCGGCCATGAGCTGGCTTAGTAGCAAAGAGGGGCATCTGTAAACACCCCAAATTTTCACTCACCTCCTCGACATTTCCACCTTCCATCATCATCCAGCGTCTGAAATCGCTGGAGGGCAAAATGGTCATTTTCTGAGCCCGGACCTTGCAAAAGTCCAAATTTCATCTGAAACTTTCTCTATTTTTATCTCAGATGTTCAAGATTTTACTCCTGACAGGAGACAGACATCTCCAGAGTCTTGGTTCAAGATTGAATTTCATAAGACATGACATTGCATATCATTGCATGAGCATTTCAAATCACTGCACTGCACAGCATGTCATTTCGAGGTCCAGAACTCTCGATTTCAAAATCTTCAATCCAGATTAGAATTTTAACTCTTTTCAAAATTGATTTCAAAACCCTGGGTCTTCAAAATTATCAATTCTTCCCATTTTACCCCCAGGACTCTGAATTTCAAAATATTTTCTCAGGAAAACGATCTGGATGGTTTTCAATATGGATTTCAGCCACTTCACCTCATATTTTGCCCTTTTTGACAATTTCAAATCTCTTTCTTTTACAAAATCGCCCTACAAGGGCCAACTCTTTCCAAAATTCCTGTTTTGCCCATTAGTCCAGATTTTATGAAAATTCCAAAAAGAAGTTGTTGTTTTATCCTTATTTCAATAAAGAAGCAATGTGGGACCCACACTGAGGTGGTGTCACACAAGCTTTTTTTTTGAAAATTTGAATTTTGAAAAACCCAAAAAATATAGGAGCCTTGTCCCCTGGATTGGTGCCACTTGTCCTTTCTCTCTCCTCCCATTTACATGCCATGTGTCAGCATAGGGTTCACCTAGAGTTGGTGCCACATGTCACCTTCCCTCTTCTGCCACGTGTTAGTGTGGGGCTACCTTCAGAAGCCGCCACATGTCATCCCAATTATCTGTCATATGTCACCCTATCCATCCTGCGCCATGTGTCATTTCAAAGACTACCAGGAGATGCCAAGTGTCATAGGTTGTCCTGTCTAGAAAAAGTGGAGTTTGTCTCCTCTGAGGTGGCGCCACTTGAAGTGTGTCTCCTGCAGGGGACACGTGTCAACCCCTCCTTCCTTCTAGAAAAGTAGCCTGACACATGTCCTCTTCCTATTTTTTTCAGAAAAGTAGGAGACATGTGTCACTCCTAAATTCCTACAAAAAAGGTAGGCTTGTCTCCTCTGAGGTGGCGCCATCTGGAGTGTCTCCTGCAGAAGACACATGGCAAGCTCTCATTTCCTCAGAAAAAAGCAAGTGCCATGTGTCGTTTTCTGTTTTCTTCAGAAAAACTAGAATTCAAAAGTTCAAAACTCCTCATAGGTGGCGCAAATCCTGAACTCCTACCTTTTTCATCCTGTCTGAGATGGCGCCACATGGCCTGGCCCACCTTCTCTCCCCTCTGCCACGTGTCATCTTCTGCTTCTTTCAGAAAAGAAGGTGACACATGTCTCCTTCTCACTCCTTCAGAAAAAGTAGAGGACACATGTCCTCTCCCTACTTTTTCAGAAAAGTAGGAGACACATGTCACTGCCCTCTTTTTCCTCCCTCTTGCCACATGGCATTGTAGGAGCCACCCTGAGGTGGCGCCACATGTCCATCCTTCATTCCTCCAAGGCCAACCTCCATTTGAAATTCGAATTCTCCTCTGAGGTGGCGCCATCTGAAGAACCACACCAGCAGACTGACACTTGGAACCAACCTGGACTGCCACATGTCCAGATCTCCTTTCACCAGAAAAAGCAAAATTCAAATTCCTCTGAGGTGGCGCCTTCTGAGCCCACTGCTCTGTCCTTCTGACATGTGTCAAACACCTTTTGAGGTGGCACCATTCCAGGACTCCACTTGGCTCCATTTTTTTTATTTTTTATTTTAATTTTAATAAAGGTAGCCCACCATGAGGTGGCGCCACCTGAGGACTCCCTACAAAAAGTGAATTTGAAATTCAAACTCCAAGAGAGCACCCTCTGAGGTGGCGCCTTCTGGGAGTTCCCTGCAGAGAGAATCAAGCAAACTTTTAAAAAATTCCAAATCCCCCTGCTGAGGTGTCTCACCCACAAAATTTCCATTTTCTTTTATTTTTCTCAAAATCAAAACACCTTTTAAGGTGGCGCCACTTGAGGGTTCCCTGCAAAAGACAAATTCGAATTTCAAACCCCTCAGATGACACCCCCTGAGATGGCGCCACATGGAGGGCTCAGATCCAGCCTGTTTGAATTTCAAAATTTTTCAGAAAAGTTATAAAAACAAGGGTTCACGCCCAGCCTAAAGAGATTTTTTTTTAGCTCTTGTGAACTTGGAAAATCCGACCTAGCCTTCCTAACATCTGATTTTGAAGCTTGGAAATCGTGCCCCCTTTGGCGCATTGAAGAAGGTGGAGTAAAGTTCGTGCCGTGGCCAATCCGATTCCAACAGAGCTCGATTTTGGTGGACCATCCGAAGCTCGGAGCGAAGGACGAAGGAAGCTCGTGATAGCTGCCCCTTTCAAGAGCTCCTACGCTGCGTAACGAAGCAAGGTGCACTTCTTTTCCCCTTGATGTGATTCTATAATCCGAATCGGGAGTCGTTTGAAGAAAGAGCTCATCCGAGAGATGGATTGAGTTATTCTCATAAAACGACATATATAAAACGTTTAATTATGCTTCCTTGATGATTTTTAACATTCATGCATTTAGCTAGATTTAATTTACATTTTATTTCATTCATTTAGCACATTTCATGAATTAATTAGGATTAATTTAGCATCCATTTCAATTCTGCTTATTTTCAGTAGGTCTCTGTTTTTGTCAGTCAGTCCACACGTCATTTCATGCATTTATTTTTATTTAAAAATGTCAAAAAAATCACGGAATGCGTCCTTAGGTGTACCTAAAATTTTGCCAAAAATTCGGAGCCATCTGAATTTGTTTACTGCGGTAAACATTCAAAATGGCAAGTCGGGTTTTGTTACCCGGGATACGTTTTGAAAATCATTTACCGACTTGTAAAATCGAGATATCCCTTATGGGAGATCCGATTTTCGATACGAAAGATGTTCTGAACTCGGGAGAATGTCTAGTTTTTAATACGAGTTTTTCAGATTTTTCTGATTTTTTTATGTCTGACAAAAATCCGAGAGTTCGGGACACGTGTCAGAGCCTAATTTGGGCCTCTGAGATCTTGGATCGACTTAGGGCTATGGTTTCTCTTTGTGTGTTGCTTCAAATCCAAAACTGTAAAAAGTGAAAGTGGTGTCCGAGATGTCCTCTGTTTGAATCTGAAAGACTGTAATTTTTAGAACAGTGTTGACCCCTGCTTCGGATTTTTCTTGTCAACCCCCTGTTTTGCTACATTTGTCTGTTCTGTTAGTTTAGGCAGAAATAGTTATATTTTTATCTGTGTTTCCGTTGATCAAATGCCGAAGTCATAAACATGAAAGTTGTTCATGTAGGTGTCGTGCATAACTCTGATTAATTTCATAAATTTCCATTGCCGTTTTGTATTTCTTTAGCATTTTTCATCAGATTAGTGTAATTTTTACCTCTGTCAGAACTAAATCTCTGTTATTGAACACACCATGGCTCAAATCCCGAGGCTATAAAAATAAAAAATGCTCCATTTCGGGTCTTTTAGCAGTCTGCAAAATATCAGAAGTTTCCATGGTGTAAATCTTGCATTATCATATTAGGCATTGCATTTGGTTCGGATCCATAGGCAAAATCCATCATTTTTAGGACTTTCCTTGAATTTTAGCATTTAAATCATATCATTTCGTGATTTTTAGCATTCTAGGTTGTTTATCAGAGTGTTTATATGCTTCATACCGAATTTGGTGCAATTTGGAATCCATTTGAGGTTCGGATCATCCATAATACCAAAACAGGGTCCCGCAGGACCCGGATCCAAGCGAAAAACAAGCGAAAATCGTTATTTTTGATAAATTGCAAAATACCAAATTCTGATTTTACAGTCTTAATGTGTCTAGCAGCATGTCATCATATCTCTTACTGCATTTCATCATCATTTGATTCAATTTGAACTTCAAAATCTCAATTTTACCAAGTTTTCCTTCAAAAAACCCTGATTTTAAAGGTATAACTTTATAATTAGGGGTATTTTGGTCATTTTGACCACCAATTCCGAATTTCAAACTGTTTTCCACTGAATTCCCTGCATTTACATCATTTCAAAACATCAAGGAAGCATGAGAATAGGGTTTATATCCAATTAAATCCAATAATTTCATAATATTATTGGAAAATCTTGGAAAAACCCACATATTTGAGCTAACTTTATTTCAAGCTTGGCAGGGACATTCCAAAGAAGGAGCTGAAGTCTGCAAATTTCTTTTATTTCCTTTATTTAGTGATGTAATAATGTAAATTCTGGAATAAGAGATTTAATTTCCTGCTTAGACTAGGATGCATATCATATAGTTTGAATTTATGCAATATCCTGCTTATATGATTCATGCATTTTATTTCAAAAGCACTATGGATGTTCACGAATGGCACGTGCACCAACTCTTAGGGAGTTGATGGACTCGGTGGGATCCATATTTACGGCCCTAGTCGGAATATGGACGAGACCCAGATCCATCATCTTTCTACTAGTCACATTGAGCCTACACTCTTAGGCTATCTTAAAATGCACATCATATTTCCAAAGTTTTCAAAATCATGTGCATCAAATCAACTAAATTCTGAACATATTCATGGCCACAGTCAGGATATGTGAAGGATTTATCTTGACTTAATGCATATTTTTCCAACAAATCTCTTAGAAAATCTTTTCAAAGTGCATTCATTCACTTATGTCATTTGCATCATAAAATCATTGATTTTCTCAAGATTTTCTCAAGAAAACTTCATTCTCAAGAAATCGATTTCTCAAGAAATTCTAAGGATTTTTCAAAATCGGTTTTCCAAAGACAAGTTTCTCCACAGTTTTCCCAGGAAAATGATATTTTCTTAAGATATTCAAAAGAGTTTTCCAATCTTTCTTCAAGATCCAAAATCGATTTCCAAGTATTTCAAAAGGTAAAATTCCCAGGATTTCGATTCCCCAAGTTTTGAATTTCCTTCTCCAATGAGTTTTCCTATAAATTTTCCATCATTTTCCTAAGAAAACTCTCAAAGTCCAAGTTTTCTTAAGAAGTGTTTCCCTTTTCAAAAGGTTCATCTTTTCTCAAGAATCACTTCCATTTTCCCAAGATTTTCAACTATTTCTGATTTTTCCACATCTTTATAAACTTTCTCATGTTTTCAAAAAACCCTGTTTTATCTGAGTTTCCTGAGAAATTGACCTTTTTCCTGAGAGATTCTTTCCAACTCCAAATGTTTTTCTAAGCATACATCATGTTTTCCAACAGGCATTTTCCAAAATCTCATAGCACATGCCTGAATTCTCTGTGCATTTAGGATAGAACATAACTTTGATAATTTCGCTAAGTCAAGCATAGTTTTGGTCCTTGGTTCGATTACCTCTATTAAAGGCGGCAGGAACGGTCGAACCTCGTACCGACAGGTCGAGCCCCATCCCATAGATTTTCTTGCAATTTTCAAAAACGGAGGCGAGTATTTCAAAACAATTTCCAAAATCCGGTCAAAGTTTGAAGCGCGAAAGCGTTTCCCCTCTCTCTCTTCCGCAAGGAAGGGAAGACGGGGGGAAAATTTTGCGACGATAACAGAGGCTTACTATAGAGGCAAGATGAAGGCGATAAGCTGGGCAAATTAGAGGGGATAGAGATGGAATGGTTAGGGAAGCAGCTACGCAGCTAATATCTGTTGCACTGGATACAAGATGTGGCAACAGGACCAAGGCAATTGGTAAAGGTGTGTGCTGGGCCATTGAAATGATGGCAATGTGGGAAGGTGCAAACTGCACTGTAAGCAGAAGCACAGGGAAAGCATAAATGGAGGTTTGTGTTGTGAAAGGTATGGACGTGAGGTGAAGGGTTGGTTGTGCTTACAATAGGTGCTATGTGCCTGTATTACAGATGGGGCAATGATATTTCAGATGGGCTTCAACAGTGGATGGTGCGTGAAGATGTGGAGGTGGCTGCTAATGATAAAAAGTACTGAAAGAGGCAACAGAGAGTGATTGTTGGTATGTACAGGGGAGTGCTGAACATAGAGGGGAATATATGTGAACATATATTGAGTGTGTGTGTAAGGTGTTTGGAAGATGAGTGAAGACAAATTAGCATAGTTTGCTAATGGGTGAAAGTGATAAGGGGGGGGGGGGGGGGGGATAACAGATGCAAAACCATTTGGGTTATGCTGTTATAAATGAATGGACAATGCTTCCAATGATCAATGCTATTAACATGATGCAAATGAATGAACCATGTTTCTGCATTATCAAAGACCTAAAGTTGATCACTCCACGCTTGTCCGATGTTTTATTCACTCTCGCAATCAGCTTGTTTGCTTTATTGCCCTCAGCATCTTCAAAATTTTCCAATGTAACCATGTTTCTGTATTCTCAAGAGAATTTTTTTTTTTAGTAAATTTTGATCAAGAACTGTCTCTTTCCTCTCCTTTCAGCATTGTACAGGCTCTTTAGCTCATCAAAACACTGAGTCTCGTTATTATTATTTTTTCTTTTTTACAAACCTGTATGAAGAAACTTTCCAGATGGGAGGGGTCTGAGTGGATCTTACTATGAATGTCAGCAAACCCAACACTTTCTCAACAATCTCTTGATTGATTTCATAATAAACAGAGCATTGTGCTAAAAACTGAGCATCAAATGTGTATTGGGATTTAAAATATAAATTGAATATGTAAAAAGAAATTTTCAAAAGAGCTAACGAGATACAGGATGGTAATCGAAAGCATAAAAGAAAGAGTCTAAACATCAAATCGAAACTTAAAGTTTAAGACAGAAAATCGAAGCTTCTTTGATCATCCAGATCAACTTTTTATGCAGATACAAATGGAAATTCTATAATCGCAGGGAACAAAAAGGAATTGAGAACGCAAAAAAAAAAAAGAAAATAATAATAAAAGGAAATAACAGAAAATGTTGGAGTTCTATGACTCCGTTGATATTGCATAGGAGTAGATCGACATTGCCATAGGCAATTCGACGCTACCAAACATGCTTTAAGAGGAGATGAAGATAAAAATAAAAATAAAAATAAAAATTAGGAAGATCGGTATGAAAGGGAGAAGAGTATTCACTTACGGTTGCAGATGAATTTCAGGAAGAGGGAGGTCGATCAACTTCCTGTAACTTCACAGGGGGGGGAGTCGATCCTCCTTGCTAATTGGGGAAGAACAGTAGAAGAGGGGAAGAAGGGGAGTCAGAGGTGGTGAGGTGAAATGTGCTCCCTGAAGCCTTCCCCATGGTCTCTCTTTATAGGGAGAGACCGTTTGAAAAGTATTAGATCGGGTCCATGATGCTTTCAAATTTTTTTGAAAGAAAGGCTTCTTTTAAAATTTTTTCTAAAAAGTGGTTTTAAAGTGATTTTCAAAAGAGTTTTTTTTTTAAAAAAAGGGTATTTTTCAGAAAAAGGTTTTCAAAAAAAACCGAATTTTGTTAGATATATATATATATATATTTCTTTTCTTTGCATTTTCCATTTTGGTATTTTTGAAATGAAACTAAGAAAAACAAGGGATTTAAAAACCAATTTATAAATTTTTGAGAAATATTTATAAAAGAGTGTTTTTCTGAGAATTCAAGGCTATTTTGTGAAAATTTCTTCAGAAGAATGAGTTTGGATCTAGGTTTTGAGAAAATGTTCGAGTTTTAAAACTCGAATCGAGAAATACAATGTGATGGACCCAAACGGATGCCTGATGGACTGTTCGAGCTATTTAAAAACTATTTTTGTTATTTTTTAGAATTTTAATTTAAAAGTTGGACAACGCGGCTCAGATTTGGATCTTGACAATGGATCTGGATCCGAAATCGAGTCAGATATATAAAATGAATTTAATTTCAGTAAATCTTGAGAAATGAACTGGAATTTAGATTTAAAAGTGACTCAATTGCTCAAAAAACTGAAATCAGGGGCAAAAAGAGAATATTTAAAAGATTTTTGAAAATTTGGGGGTGTTCACAGATGCTCCTCTTTGCTACTAAGCCGGTTAAAAGCCGAGCTTAGTGGCAAAGAAAACACTCCAAATTTTGAAAAATGCCCCAATTTAGCAAACCTGAACTAGGTGTGGAAGAATTATTTTGAAAAGACATGATTTTTAAGCTTAAAACCTTATCCTGAATGGCCTTGGGGAGACGAAGTCCTCGAAAATGATATGATTGAGTAAAAAATGAGAAAATCGTGATGGGACTTTGGGCGAAGATCTCCAAATGATGAAAGATAAGAATTTTGATCAAGTCTCATGGGTAAGACAAGATCAACCTTTTGGAATGATTCAGGTTTAGCCTTTAACCTGGATGGGACGAAGATATCTCAAGATAACTTGAATGAGGAAAGGAATGTAAGCGGACCTTTATGGGACATTTTTGGAAAAATGCCTCATGAGATGAAGCTCAAGCAGAATCCTATCCTGGATGGATATACAAAGCATGGATTCCTCGATGGGAAGAACCATGATGGGACTAGAAGAAAATACATCGTCAAAATGAGGAACCTCGTTGGAACGAGACTCAGGTTTAACCCAAACCTGAAAAAGGAAGATACCTCGAGGGGCGAGGTTCAGGCTTAACGCTTAACCTGAAGGGGATGATCAAAATGGAATCCTCAAATGGAGAAACCATGATGGGACCTTCGACGTTTGGATGAACAAATCCGAAAGGGGTTTTGCGAAATGAGCAAAATGGGGTTCCCTAAAGCTTGAAAAAGGGACATTCTTGGGGCGCCTCATTGCTGAGACTAAATCAGCTTTTGAAATTGATGACCTCTCGCAAAAAGTACAGGTTTGACCCTTAACCTGAGTGGGAACGACCATACGGAATCCTCAGATGAAGAAACCGTGATGAGACAGGAAGAGATACTTCAACTGGATGAGGCAACTCTTCTAGAAGATATAAACAACTCTAGGTTGCATCAAAATGAATATTGAATATTTATTTCACCCTTGGAATAGCTAGAAAATTTTGCCAATAAGATAAAATTATAGTTGACTCAAACGTTTAAAAAATGTGCACGTATGTGCAAAAAGACATTCCCTCTTTTACCTAGAGTATTTCCTCCAACGAGGTTAACTCCTTGGTCTTGAGAGTTAAATTCAGAAATTTTAGCGCTGATGACTTTCTTCAAGGAAGCTATCCATTTCTTTGATATGAGAAGAGAAGAAATATTCTTAATTTCATAAAAGCAAGTAGTGAAGATATATTGATAAAAGAATTTTGCATAAGAAAAGATGACTTCTGGCAATTTTGGCAGTTTGATATCTGGGTTTTTTCCCATGATGATTTTTTTTTTGCACTCTTTTGAGTCATTGGGCTTTCTCGGGCTTTTAACATCATCCTTCATTTTGGAGATGTCCTGACTTTTCTCTCTTTTTCGGGGAAGGGTACGTCACAAACTCCTTTATCTTTGAGATGTTTCGATCCTTCTTTTGTCTCAGAGATTAAATTGATGATATTGGCTCACAAGGTCTTTAGATGATAGCAAAAATCAAATATCTTTTAGGGTTTGCCGGTAGGTTCATCACACTCGCCTTTATCTTAACGGTGATCTGAACTTTCCCTGGAAGGATCCTTTACAAACTCCTTCATCTCAGAGATGAACCAAATCTTCTTTGGCTCTGGGGGTCTAGCTCGCATATTCGTCTTCATTCTCACGACAGTTGAGAGATCCCTTTTTCAGATATTTGATTGCAACTTTAAATAAAATGAGGAGACATGGATTGAGTGGATTCTTTTTATAGCTCAAGATATTTCCACTGACTGATTGCCAGATAGTCATCTTTAAACATGTGTCATAGTCATTATCAATATCGATTCGCTTCTGGCTTTTCAATATCATTGAATATTTTCTTTCGCTAATCATACCGAGGATATTTCTTTCATCCTTTTGGTTGATCAACAAGGAAAAGTTCTGAATTTTATCTCTTTCTTGCAAAAAAGTTTCACCTTTTTGGAAAGAATACTAGAAGTAATTTGAGGTGATTCTTTTGTGCAGTAAGAATATTAAAGTCAACAAATATTTCTAGCAAATTGGCAAAGTTTTTGAGAATTCTTTGTGAAATAATCACTCAATATAGATTTTGATGAGACCTTGAGTTGAATCTTTGATTTTGGAAAGTCCGACCAGTAAAACTGAGACCTTTTATTTAACGGCCAGCAAAAGAGCTGGGACTTTTGATTTAATGACTGGTGACAAACTGAGACCTTTTATTTAACGACCAGTGAAGGAGCCAGAACCTTTCATTTAATGACTAGTGAAGGAGCTGGAACCTTTCATTTAACGACCAGTGAAAACTGAGACCTTTCATTTAACGACCAGCGAAGGAACTGGAACCTTTCATTTAACGACCAGTGAAAACTGGGACCTTTCATTTAATGACCAGCGAAGGAGCTGGAACTTTTCATTTAATGATCAGTGAAAACTAGGACCTTTCATTTAACGACCAGCGAAGGAGCTGGAACTTTTCATTTAATGACCAGTGAAAACTGGGACCTTTCATTTAACGACCAACGAAGGAACTGGAACCTTTCATTTAACGACCAGTGAAAACTGGGACCTTTCATTTAACGACCAGCGAAGGAGGTGAAACTTTTTATTTAACGACCAGTGAAAACTGGGATCTTTCATTTAACGACCAGCGAAGGAACTGGAACCTTTCATTTAATGACCAGCGAAGGAGATGAAACCTTTCATTTAACGACCAACAAAAATTGAGACCTTTCATTTAACGACCAGCAAAAACTCAGACCTTTCATTTAACGACCAGCGAAGGAGCTGAAACCTTTCATTTAACGACTAGTGAAAACTGGGATCTTTCATTTAACAACCAGTGAAAACTGAGACCTTTCATTTAACGACTAGCGAAGGAGCTGGGACCTTTCATTTAACGACCAGTGAAAACTGGGACCTTTCATTTAACGACCAGTGAAAACTGGAACCTTTCATTTAATGATCAGTGAAAACTGGGACCTTTCATTTAACGACAAGCGAAGGAGCTGGAACCTTTCATTTAATGACCAGTGACAACTGGGACCTTTCATTTAACGACCAGCGAAGGAGCTGTAACCTTTCATTTAATGACCAGTGGAAACTGGGACATTTCATTTAACAACCAGCGAAGTAGCTGGGACTTTTCATTTAATGACCAGTGGAAACTGGGACATTTCATTTACCAACCAGCGAAGTAGCTGAGACATTTCATTTAACGACCAGTGAAAACTGGGACATTTCATTTAACGACCAGCGAAGTAGCTGGGACTTTTCATTTAATGACCAGTGGAAACTAGGACATTTCATTTAACGACCAGCGAAGGAGCTGGAACCTTTCATTTAATGACCAGTGGAAACTGAGACATTTCATTTAACGACCAGCGAAGGAGCTGGAACCGTTCATTTAATGACGAGTGGAAACTGGGACATTTCATTTAACGACAAGCGAAGTAGTTGGGACATTTCATTTAATGACCTGTGAAGACTGGGACATTTTATTTAACGACCAGCGAATTAGCTGAGACATTTCATTTAACGACCAGTGAAAACTGGGACATTTCATTTAACGACCAGCGAAGTAGCTGGGACATTTCATTTAATGACCTAATCTAAGATTGAGACTTTCTGAGGGACAAAAATCACGAGGACTGATTTTTCTGAATGAACTTGATCTTTAGATTTGAAGATTTTGAGAAGTAATCCGTGTGAGGACTGGGTTTTTCAAAGGATTCAACTAGCAAATCAAATTTGGAATAATGAAGATTCTTGACAAAGATTTAGAATTTAATAGACCAACCTAACTAATTGTATGTGGTCTGCTTTCAGGATTATCCCCTTATCCTGAATGGGCAATAAAATAGACTTTTAATGAGAATTTAGGGAAAAAAATGATTCAAGTTTATCCCTTAACCTGAAAGGGAAAAGAATATTTTTGTGAAGAGATGACCTGAGACTTGAACTTAGAAGGGATATGACAAGATTTATGATTCATGATTTATGATTTAGATGGACCGGCAGATTTAGTTGTATGTGGTCCAATTTTCAGGATTAACCCCTTATCCTGAACGGGGAAAAGAAAGAATAAAATTTGAGAAGACAGAAGGAGATAGAACTTGGTGAACGATTGACAAAAATGGAGAAAATTGGAGGAAATTGATTTATTTTGTAAAAGAAAATTCACAAGTAGCATTGTTGCTCCTATGAGTGATCTCAGGATCATCCTTTATCCTGAGTGAAAAAAAGAATACCTCGAATGTCGAGATTCGGGTTTCATCCCTTAACCTGAAAGGGGGAAAAAGAATAAAATTTATAAAAGTGGAGAGAAATTGAATAAATTTATGAAAATTTTGTTTTTGAAAAGAATTCTCACAGGTAGCCTTCTGGCTCCTATGAGAGGTTTCAGGATTATCCCTTATCCTGAATGGGAACACCTCGGACAACGAGGGTCAGATTTTATCCCTTAACCTGAGGGGAAAATACCTCGGACAACGAGGGTCAGGTTTATCCCTTAACCTGAAAGGGTAACACCTCGAACAACGAGGGTCAGGTTTATCCCTTAACCTGAAAGGGTAAAGATTTGATAAAATTTAATAAAATTGAGGAAAATTTGATAAAACTTGATAAAATTGATGTAAACTTGATAGAAATGAATTAAACTGATAAAGATAACAAAATTAACTAAAAATTTATAAGATTTGAAAAAAATGATTTTTTCTGATCGTGCCTGCATATGGGATCTTGAAAGGAAAAATGTTTATTTTAAAAGATAAGTGAGAAATCATTTTTGGGAAGAAAATCCACTGCAAGAAGAATGATCTGTGTGAGGGCTGATCCTTTAAATCAAACATGAGAGATCATCATGAGGGTCAATTTTTGAAGGCAATGGTTTAAAAAACCTGCTTTTTGAAAAATTATATCAACAACAGATCTGATTTCTGAAAATAACAGTTTGAAACTGATAATAAGATCAACACAAGGGTTGATTTTTTTTAATATAAAAACCAATCTTGGAAGATAAGATCAACACGAGGGTTGACCTTTGAATATAATGATTTGAAACCCATTTTGGAGAATATGGTCAACACGAGGGTTGATCCTTTAATGCAATGGTTCAAAAACCTATCTTTGAAAACATGATCAACACAAGGGTTGATTTTTCAATGCAATGGTTCGGAAACCTATTTTTGAAAATATGATCAACACGAGGGTTGATCTTTTAATGCAATGGTTCGAAACCTAATATGATCAACACGAGGGTTGATTTTTCAATGTAATGATTTGAAACCTAATATGATCAACACGAGGGTTGATTTTTCAATGCAATGGTTCGAAAACCTATTTTTGAAAATATGATCAACACGAGGGTTGATCTTTCAATGCAATGGTTCGAAACCTAATATGATCAACACGAGGGTTGATTTTTCAATGCAATGGTTCAAAATCTAATATGATCAACACGAGGGTTGATTTTTCAATGCAATGGTTCGAAATCTAATATGATCAACACAAGGGTTGATTTTTCAATGCAATGGTTTGAAACCTAATTTTTTTGAAAATATGATCAACATGAGGGTTGATTTTTGACAAAGGTTGGTTTAAAAATATTTGAACTTTTTGGTTATCTTAACGAAGACTTTCAAAATTTCATGATTTTTGGAAAAACCCTTATAGGTAATATCATTTCTCTCATGAATGATGTCAGGATTTGTCCTGCATTCTGAAAAAGAATAGGAATTTAATGCCCCAGTATGGAAAAGGAAAAAGAAGTATTGGATATAAAGAAAATTGACATTTCATTTGATAAGCAAATGTCCGATAACAAAACTAAATATTTACAAGAACTTCGAAAGGAAAGGATTCAAAGAGACTGAGCTGACTTTCCCTTACAAGATGACTAACAAAAAGAAAATGACAGTGCAGAAAAACTTGGGCATCCTCAATTCTTTGAGTGATCCGGAAATGGCTCTGTCAGGACTGTTGGACGCTCTTCGTCCTCCTCCTCCACTAACTCACTTCTGTCGATGCAGTCTTGTATCATATGCTTGAGGATGAAGCAGTGCTTTGTGTCGTGTCCTGTTGCCCTATGGTACTTGCAGAATTGGTCTTTAAATTTTCCCAAGATTATGGGAGGATCCACTATTTTAGGGAGTTTGATTATCCCATGCTTTAACAGGTATTCCAGAACTGCTTCCAAAGTTTGATCTAATGGAGTGAAGACTCGATCTTTCTCCCACTTGATGTACTTGGGTTTCTCTTGAAGATCACCCTTTTGTTGGAGGCCAATTGGAAATGATTTGTCATTGTTCTTATAGGATCTCTCCTTTTGCCTCTTGTTCTGATCTATTCTCGAGTCACTGCCACTGTTATTTTTGTTTCCTTTGCTGCTACTGCCAAAACTATTGCTGGAGGCATCAACTGAATGAGCGAATTGCGCCTTCTTCTTCTGATCTTGGATATTCTTGACCAGAAGCGTGCCCTCGTAAAGCCCGCTTTCTATTCCTACTTCAAGCCATTCGGCTCGCTCAATCAACTTGATAAAAGATTTCGCCGGGGAAGTGGCTATAAGGCTCCTTATGGGCTGAGAGAAATTGTTGAGGATTATTTGCAATGCGTGCTCCTCTGGAATGGGTACCTTCATCTTATTACAAGTGCTTCTCCACCTATGAATGAAATCTCCTGCTCTTTCAGTCTTACCTTGCTTCAGGTTGTAAAGATGATTTAATGTAGGTGAAGCTTCAGTGTTGAATAGGAAGCGCTTGATGAACAAATTTACTACTTTATCGAACTCTTGTAGTTCGATAGGATTGATGTGGTCTTACCTTGCTTCAGGTTGTAAAGATGATTTAATGTAGGTGAAGCTTCAGTGTTGAATAGGAAGCGCTTGATGAACAAATTTACTACTTTATCGAACTCTTGTAGTTCGATAGGATTGATGTGGTCGACATACCACCTGGCCGCTACACCCTCTAGACTGCGGGGAAAGCAAATGAACAAAGCCCTGTTGTCCTTTCTGAAATGGCAAAATTCTGCATAAAAGGTGGCTAAGTGAGCTTTAGGATTGCCAGTCCTGTCAAACTTGAGAAACTTGCGAGGAAGATTCTCCAGGTTATCATCCCCATCTAGGCCATCATAAAAATCCTCGCCGGTGTAGGTCTGCTTGCCCTTACTCTTGGCTTGAATGTCCTTGATTGCTCGATTCATCTCCTTCATTTGCTTGCTCATCGGGTCCTCTACTGGAATCCCAGACTTGGGCTTGTTGACGGATTTGGGTTCTTTTGCAGCTATCTTTACGGACTGCCTCGGAGGATCCTGGTTAAACACATATTGTTCCTCTTCTTTTGATTCTTCTTCCTCTGATTTTGTCCCCTCAGAAGTACTGTCTGGCTGCCTCTTCTTTTTGATGATTCTGACGTGCTTTTTCATAACTTTCTTCTTTAGTTTGTTCTTAGGAACTGCTTCTTTCAGATTGGCCTCGGCTTGCTCCGACATCATCATCGCCATCATCTTTTGGAACAACCCATACATAGCGGGGTCAATGTCATCTCCTTTGTTCTGACCCTGTCTCCTGACCGACTTAGGAGAGTTCATCCCTTCCGCCTCACTGTCGCTGTGTTGAGAAACAATTTCTTTTCCAGCTCTTGTATGAACCATTTTTTAATATCAGCGCTCTCTGTAGAAGAAAGTGGAGGTTTTTAGACTGAAGAAACTTTTGGAGAAGTTCTCACAGGAGGAAGGATTAGGTTAAATATGTTTAAAAAAATTTGTATCACATTACTAGGGATTGAGTCGCCACAAAAATTGCATTGTTTACTCTACGAGGGAGAGTAACCAACTAAAACACGAAAAAAATGCTATTTTAAAAAGGATATCTCTTGACGGAAAGAGATTTTATGAAAATATAAACAAGAATATGAAATCAGAAGAAAAATAGGAGGAAAAAATGAAATTTGAGAATAAATGGTAAAGATTTGAAATTTGAAGAACTTGCAGGCACGATCAGAAGAATTTGGAGAAAATTTAGAAGAAGAAGAGATAGGAAAATACACCTGAGTTTTAAAAACAAAGAGAAAATTTTGAAATATATACACCAGGGTTTTAGAAAATATAAGTAAGATATAAAATATCATACAATTACAGATATACAAGCAAGGATGCACAAACAACACTCCCTAAAGCTGACTCTAAATGTAATATTTGAAATGGTTGATAGGACCTTAATCCTAACTCTAAGATTTAGATCATTTGATTCCAATCAAGGTATGCCGATATACCCAAGCCGAAGCTCGAAGTACGTGGCATAAAAAATATTTCTTCGGTTCTAAGGTAATGACTTCCCAACATCCTTGAGCACCTACAGATATACCTCAGACTATGGCCCTTAGGTACGTAGTAGGAGGGCGCGAACCCAAATAAGTAGTCCAGTTGTGAGGCTCTCTCCCGAACTATGGTTCAGTGAGACAACCCAGCAACGTGAATACCGGAACAATATAGGTAGGGATGTTTTCAAAAACATGTTCAACATGCAGATAAAACCAGAAAGCTCTAATGAAAGTCCTAAAAGAGATAGGTTTAAATGAAAAGAAGCATACACTTGCATATATTGTTTACATTCAATCCCTAAAATTAAGGAGAGTTGTATTTCAGACCTAGATCTAATGTGAACATGGAATAATCTCCTCAATATGGTCCTACCAACCATGCTTAAATCCTATATGCATTATGTCAGCTTAGGACAAAGTCTAGCCTCCTAAGGTTTGCATGGAAATGAAGCTGACATTTATAGAATAAAGACTTATATAATATCAAAGCAAAGCAAAGGCATAGATTCAACTGGACGAAGACGAGTCCCATCACGGTTGCCAAACCTGTGATCATCGCAAAAAATTTTCTCTCTTGGTTTCTCTCTCTTCCTTCTCTTTTTCCTTTCTGACCTTTATTTCTCCTTTTTGAGGAGAGAAATGAAAGGACAGAAAAGAAGAGAGAAGAAGAGAGAAGAAGAGAGAAGAGGAACTCTTTTTGCGGGGTCTCACTAGACCTTGATTTGAAAATATTTTGAAAATTGCTCGCCTCCGTTTTGAAAATATTTGCGAGAAAATTAGGAGACGGGATTCGCTCATCGGTACGAGGTTCGACCGTTCCTGGCGCCTTTACTAGGGGTAATCGAACCAAGGGTCGAATTTATGCCTTTTTGCTGTGATAAAGTATTATCTAAGAATTTATTCTAAGTCTAAATGCATAAAGAATCATGCTTGTGCAATGCAAGGATGTATGCTCTTTTGAGAAAATGTTTTGAAAATTTCCAAGTTTTCTGAGATGAACTTGATAATGGAGTGAAGAAATGATTTCTGAATGATTGAATCAAACTTAGAACTTGAGATAGATTTAGGAAGGATATTTTGAAGTTCTAAGTCTTTGAAATGATCAAAGTTGGGAAAATAAATCTTTGAATTTAAGAAGAATGATTTGAAGATTTAGAGAAAAAGGAATGAAGTTTCAAGGTCAGGAATGAACTTTGAATTTGAATTGTGAATTCAAAGGAGAGATGAAATCTGAGATGGAATTGAATTTCAGATTTT
Source organism: Nuphar pumila (assembly GCF_984573655.1). Taxonomy (NCBI): domain Eukaryota; kingdom Viridiplantae; phylum Streptophyta; class Magnoliopsida; order Nymphaeales; family Nymphaeaceae; genus Nuphar; species Nuphar pumila. The sequence goes on along the minus strand of NC_143262.1, from coordinate 27,677,056 downwards.
AAAATTTGAAATCAGGATAGAATTCGAATCTAAAATTGAGAATGGAATTGGATTGGATTTGAAATCTGGAATCTAAGATAGAATTTGAATTCTGGATCCTAAATGGGATTGGATCTGAAGTCTAAGATTAAAGAGAGAATTGGATTCTGGAGTCTTAAATGGAATTAGATCCGAAGCCTGAGATCCAAAAAATGAAGTTGAATTCTAAGATCCTAAATAGAATTGGATCTGAAGTCTAAGATCCAAGATGAAGTTGAACTCTGGATCTAGAATCTGAGATCCAGGATGAAGTTGAAATCTGGATCCTAAATAGAATTGGATCCAAGATCTGTAATCCAAGATGAAATTCGAATTTTGGATCCTAAAAATGGGTTTTGGATCTAATGTCTGAGATCCAAGGTGGAATTGGATTCAAACTTTGGATTTGGATTCTAAAAGTCCAAATGGGACTTTTGAAGATGGATCTGGGTTTTGAGAACCCAGATTGAATTTAAAATTTAAGAAGAGTCAAATTCTGAGATTCAGAATCAATCTCAAATTTTGATTTTGATTTTGATTTTGAAAATAAGAAAATAAACTTGATTTTGAATCAGAAGATGAATCAGAAACTTTTAAATTAAACTTTGAGATGTGATTTGAATTAGAATTTGAATTTTGGATATACAAATGAATTTCAAAGTCAAATTGGATTTTGAATTTAAAGTTTGAATTCGGAATCAGAAGATGAATTAGAGATTTTAAAGTTAAATTGTACTTTGAAATTGGATTTGAGATATTGATTTGACTTTGAAAATGAATTTGGAATCTCAAAGTTGATTTGAACTTTGAAGTTTGATTTATATTGGAATTTTTGAAGTTTTGAAATGAATTTGAAATTTCAAAGTCAAATTGAACTTTGAAATCGAATTTTGAATCTTGAAAATGAGATAGAATTGAATTTGAATCTCTAGAATAGAATTGATTTGAGAAATAAAAAAAGATACTCAAAATCACTTGGAGTTTCTGAAAAAAAAAATTTGAAAATATAATGCAATTCTATCCTAAATGATGAATGAGATTAAAAGAATTTGAAATTGGAAAAAAAGCATATTTCATTCCTTAAATGAATTGAAATAAGATTGAAGATATAATACATCCCTGACTATGGTCATTGAATGTATTATATAATAATCATATTTGAATTCAGATAAAGAATAGAACATATTTTTGTGCTTTTATAGGGTTTAAAATGAAATCAACTCTCAATATATCCTGACTATGGTCTTTGATATATATTTTGAGTTAATCTTAAGTTAAACTCTGATAAAAGAAAAAAATATTTAAAAATATGATGATTTTTAGAAAGAGATCCAGTGTGGACCTAATGTCATTCCATAAAAGATGAAAATCCTAAGTTTTCACATCCTTACTATGGCCATTGATGTGAATCATCAACTTAGGAATTAATCACCTTTTATTAGAATGGTGCACGTGCCATTCGTGTTCTCATTCATGAAATTTTTTGAATAAAGAGAAAAATGATATGAAAACAAGCAATTCTAGAGAAATGTATATGCTCATACATTCTAATATAGTACAAGAGATATAGATTTCTCATTAGAATCCATCACATTATGACCTCAAAATTTGAAAATGTCAACAATCTCTAATCTTAGAAAAGAAGTTTGAACCTTCTGTGATTCCTGCAAAAGCAAAGTTAGTACAAAGATGCATCTAGCCAAAGATATCATATTGTATGAAGAGACACATATAATTGATTAGAAAATATTTACACCACCTCTAAATGCCACACTTAGGTTGTTGAGAGTATATATATATATATATATATATATATATATATATATGAGGATGCCTAGATTATGCATGAAATGACATGTTTATACTATTAAAAACTACTTATGACAATGCTTTTAAGATGAAGAGCAAGAATCTACAATGTACGAATGGGACTAATGTGTATAACAATGAGAGGGCTAAGTACATATGCATCAAAAACTATGAAAAGCATCGTAGGATGTACAAGGGTATGAGTGACAATGGTGCAGCAGTGAATGTGGATGTTGCAGGAAACCTAGAGGTGTTGGTGAGGTAAGTGCTGGTGTGCAGGGTTTTTTACTGCTATGTGGCACAGCAGTGGCATAAAGAGTGGAGTTTGTATGGCAGAACATGTAGTGAAGGCAGCTGTTGGAGTGCTGTGAGCGATGATGGAGCTGGGATATGAAGGTTCAGCAGAGTGTAACGCTACTGTGCAATAGATGAAAGGAGATGTTATGACTATATATACAGCTATAGATGCAAGCATAGAGTAGATATGTGTTGTATTGAATTGGGTAACAAGGTGCGAAGAATGGCAGCAAGAACTAATGGGGATGTGGTGGACTTATAGGTACAACGGATAGGGTGAGGCATGGATAACATGTTGATGGTGACTGGAAGCGGGAAGCTGGAAGATGCAAATGGCAGTGGATAAGAGGTGTTGCTATAAGCAATGTGTGACAACAGTGGTGACTGGGATGTGATACAGAAGATGGTTGGAGAAGATGGTTGGAATGGCTGTTGTAGGTGGAGAGTGATGGTGAAGTAAAGGTGATGGAATGAGATAAAAACAGGTACTATATGAAAACGTAATGAAGGTGAGATGTTAACGGTAGTGACAACAATGAGTGAAATTTTTCAGTGGTAAACTGATAAGATGAAAATATGCAAATGATATGGTATATACGAGTGATATGGCAGAATTGTGGAGTAGGAGTTAAGTGTGGGAGAGATGGAGCCTCAGCATAGGCATTGTGATAATGTAGGAGAATGTAGGTGGCAACAGGGGAATAGAAACATGTATATGCTGAATAGGGCATATGGCAGTAAAGAGTTTTACAGATAGGTAGCAGGATGGTTCTGCAGAAGTGTGATTATGAGGGAGTGAATGGAGGTGCCATAGTATGAAGGCAGTGGGTGGGTGCTAAACGCTGTATACATTACAATGTTGTTATAGATGCTGGAAATGTGCATAATGCTGAATAATAGCTGAGGTATGAGACTAAAATACAGTGAAGTTGTGCAGAAGGCTTACTATAGAGGCATGATGAAGGCGATAAGCTTGGCAAATCAGAGGGGATGGGGATGGAATGATTAGGGAAGCAGCTACACATCTAATATCTGCTGTACTGGATACAAGATGTGGCACCATGACCAAGGCAATTGGTAAAGGTGTGTGCTGGGCCATTGAAATGATGGCAATGTGGGAAGTTGCAAACTGCACTGTAAGCTGAAGCACAGGGAAAGCATAAATGGAGGTTTGTGCAGTGAAAGGTATGGACGTGAGGTGAAGGGATGGTTGTGCTTACAGTAGGTGTTATGTGCCTGTAGTACAGATGGGGCAATGATATTACAGATGGGCTTCAACAGTGGATGGTGCGTGAAGATGTGGAGGTGGCTACTAATGATAAAAAGTACTGAAAGAGGCAACAGAGGGTGATTGTTGGTACATACAGGGGAGTGCTGAACATAGAGAGGAATATATGTGAACATATATTAAGTGTGTGTGTAAGGTGTTTGGAAGATGAGTGAAGACAAATTAGCATAGTTTGCTACTGAGTGAAAGTGATAAGGGGGGGGAGGGGGGGGGATAACAAATGCAAAACCATTTGGGTTATGCTGTTATAAATGAATGGACAATGCTTCCAATGATCAATGCTATTAACGTGATGCAAATGAATGAACCATGTTTCTGCATTATCAAAGACCTAAAGTTGATCACTCCACGCTTGTCTGATGTTTTGTTCACTCCCGCAATCAGCTTGTTTGCTTTATTGTCCTCAGCACCTTCATATTTTTCCAATGTAACCATGTTTCTGTATTCTCCAGAGAATTTTTTTTTTTAGTAAATTTTGATCAAGACCTGTCTCTTTCCTCTCCTTTCAGAATTGTACATGCTCTTTAGAGCATCAAAACACTGAGTCTCGTTATTATTTTTTTCCCTTTTTTACAAACCTGTATGAAGAAACTTTCCAGATGGGAGGGGTCTAAGTGGATCTTACTACAAACGTCAGCAAACCCAACACTTTCTCAACAATCTCTTGATTGATTTCATAATAAACAGAGCATTATGCTAAAAACTGAGCATCAAATGTGTATTGGGATTTAAAATATAAATTGAATATGTAAAACAGAAAGATCAAAAGAACTTACCATATATAGGGGAATGGTAGGCTATATCAGATGAAGTTATAGGTGAAGAAAAAAAATGAACTATGGCAGAAAAGAAAATGATTCACGTTCCAGCAATACTGCACAGACATAGATTTAACATCACAATGAGCAACTCAAAGTTACGAGGAGGCCTTTGATAGTCGATAAGCAGAGAAATCAAAGCTAAAACGGAAATGACAAGAAAAAAAAATACTTACAGTAGCCGGTGTTTTATGATGGGAGCCTCTTTGATGGGAACAAACAACAGAGCAGAAAAATGTAATAAAGCAAAAAAGGAAGAAAAAAAAATTAAAAATTATGGAAACCTAAGGAGGATTTAATGAAATCGACTCATTGAGCTTTTGCTCTCTTGCTCGAGAGCACCCGTGAGTTTCCACAAGTCCAGTTGAGAACTTGGGATTGACATCCATATCTAAAGTCATTCGGGCCTCTTGCTCCTGACTGAAGTTGAGAGCGTCCGATGGAAGTTATCCATACCTTTAAGATATATCGGGGATAGATGCAGAGGTGAGCTAACATGAAAGACTGCACAGTGAGACACTATTTCATCCTGAGATCAAGTTTAAGACTGGTTTATGGTGAATCTGGCCTTCAACATGTCCTAACAGAAGCGGCTGGCTCCATAAATACTAAAATCGAGAACAATTGGGTGGATGAAGCACAGAAAATGTAACACAGGGCTCTGGCATTTATGATTAGTATACAGAATCATCATCAGAATCGGAAATGCAGGGATAGGATATAACTATAGAATGCTATCAAAATCGAGCATCAAGCATGAATTGGGGCCTGAAATGTAAATTGAATATGCTAAACAAATAACAAAAAAAAAAATTCAAAAGAGCTAACGAGATACAGGATGGTAATTGAAAGCATAAAAGAAAGAGTCTAAACATCAAATAAAAACTTAAAGTTTAAGACAGAAAATTGAAGCTTCTTTGATCATCCCGATCAACTGTTTATGCAGATACAAATGGAAATTCAATAATCACAGGGAACAAAAAGGAATTGAGAACGCAAAAAATAATAATAATAATAATAAAAGGAAATAACAGAAAATGTTGGAGTTCTATGACTCCGTTGATATTGCATAGGAGTAGATCGACATTGCCATAGGCAATCCGACGCTACCGAACATGCTTTAAGAGGAGATGAAGATAAAAATAAAAATAAAATTAGGAAGATCGATATGAAAGGGAGAAGAGTATTCACTTACGGTTGCAGATGAATTTCAGGAAGAGGGAGGTCAATCAACTTCCTGTAACTTCACAGGGGGGGGGGGGGGAAGTCGATCCTCTTTGCTAATTGGGGAAGAACAGTAGAAGAGGGGAAGAAGGGGAGTCGGAGGTGGTGAGGTGAAATGTGCTCCCTGAAGCCTTCCCCATGGTCTCTCTTTATAGGGAGAGACCGTTAGAAAAGTATCAGATCGGGTCCATGATGCTTTCAAATTTTTTTGAAAGAAAGGCTTCTTTTAAAAGTTTTTCTAAAAAGTGGTTTTAAAGTGATTTTCAAAAGAGGTTTTTTTTAAAAAAAAGGGTATTTTTCAGAAAGAGGTTTTAAAAAAAAACCGAATTTTGTTAGATATATATATATAGATATATATTTTCTTTCCTTTGCATTTTCAATTTTGGTATTTTTGAAATGAAACTAAGAAAAACAAGAGATTTAAAAACCAATTTATAAATTTTTGAGAAATATTTATAAAAGAGTGTTTTTCTGAGAATTCAAGGCTATTTTGGGGAAATTTCTTCAGAAGAATGGGTTTGGATCCAGGTTTTGAGAAAATGTTCAAGTTTTGAAACTCGAATCAAGAAATACAACACGATGGACCCAAACGGATGCCGGATGGACTGTCCGAGCTATTTAAAAACTATTTTTGGTATTTTCTGTAATTTTAATTTAAAAGTTGGACAACGAGGCTCAAATTCGGATCTTGACAATGAATCCGGATACGAAATCGAGTCAGATATATAAAATGAATTTAATTTCAGTAAATCTTGAGAAATGAACTGGAATTTAGATTTAAAAGTGACTCAATTGCTCAAAAAAATGAAATCAGGGGCAAAAAGGGAATATTTAAAAGATTTTTGAAAAAATTGGGGTGTTCACAATTGACAGTCGCTAAAAAGGGTCTGACAAGAATAATCAGAGTTTGGTGCTGGCTGTCAATTTCCTCCATGTTGAGAATAAAGAAGTCGATTGGAAAGTAGAAATCATCCACTTTTACTAGCACGTCTTCCAAGATGCATCTCGACACCTTGACTGACCGATCTGCTAGCTGAAGCGTAATAGGAGTCAGTTTCATTTCTCCTAGCCCAAATGAATCATAGAAGTATTCAGGCAAGATGTTCACGCTTGCTCCAAGATCGAGCAGAGCGCGTTTTATCTGAATGTTTCCTATAATGCATGAAATGATTGAGGCTCCAGGGTCCTTGAGCTTTGGCAGGGTCTGGTGTTGCAGCACCGAACTCATATGCTCAGTGAGATGGACCTTGGTAGAAACTTTTCATCTAGATTTCCTCTTCTGGGTATAAAGTTCCTTGAAGAATTTGGCATATGCTGGCACCTGTTGAATGACATCAAGCAACGACAGGTTGATCTATACATGTTTGAAGATCTCAAGCATGTCCTGGACCTTTGTGCCTTGCTTTCCTCTGCCAAGGAGAGATTCTAACACTTTGGAATAAGGTGGCTTGGAAATATACATTGGGGGTTCCTCCTCTTTGTGAGAAGGCTCACCTCTATCCTGACTCTGAACTAGGGATGAGGACTGAACTGCAGGAGATGGTCTAATCGATTCTGGCTCATCTGTCGTCGATCTGCTCTTGACTTGATACTCGCGTCCATTCCTAAGGGCCAACACAACTTTGGCCGGTTGCTATGAATCTGTCATATACAGGTCACTAGAACTCAGCTCTTTGCCCTTAGGGTTCACAACAACCTGACTCGGCAAGCTACCCTCAGGCCTCCTACTTAGTGCTTTCGCTCATTGTCCCATCTGTGACTCTAATTTCACTATGAATTGAGTATGGGAACTCAAGATATGACTGCACTTCTCGAAAGCATTCTAATTAGAGGTTTTCACCTCCTGGAATGTTTGGAGAAGTCTCTCCTCGAACGAAGTCTGTGAGGCAGACTCTTGTGAAGGTTGGGGAGGATAATGAGAGACTTGAAGAAAGCTCGGCCTCTGAAAAGTCTGAGTGAATGGAGGCGGTCGAATGGGTTGTGAGGAAAGAATCTGGGTGGAAGTTTGGGGACTTTTCCATGAAAAGTTATGGTGATTATGCCACCTCGGGTTATATGTGGATAAAAATGGGTTGTTTGGGAACCTGGCGTAACCTTGAGCAGCCTAAACTTGCTCTTGCACAAATTCAGGGTACTAAGCTGCCAAAGGGCACTCAGTAACAATGTATGCCAGACTGGCACACAATGCGCACATCGGATAAGATTGGGGTTGAGGTGGTCCTGAGAGGAGTTGGTCTAACTTCCGAGAGAGCATGTCTACCTTGCTTTGCAACTCAGTAGTGGACCCAACTTCAAGAACACCAGCTCGCTTTGATCCGCTGGGTGTGACTTTCTCAATGCGCGAGGTGGAGGCATGGTGTAATAAATTTTTGACAAGAGTATCAAACAAATGCCAAGTCTCATCCTCGTTTTTTAACATGAATGTCCCCCTGCAAGAAGCATCGATCATCTGACGATTTCTGTCAGACAATCCATCGTAAAAGCATTGCACCAGCTGCCATCTGGGCACCTTTTGGTGAGGACATTTCCTGAGGAGATCCTTCCTCCTCTCCCATGTCTCATGAAATTGCTCGCCATCCATTTTTGAGAAACTGGTGATGGCTCGCCTGAATTGGTTTGTCCGACCTATGGGAAAGTATTTCTTTAGAAACTCTTGTTGCAACTGATCCCATGACCCTATGACGATGGTATCTAAGGATTTAAGCCACTACTTGGCTTTATCTTTCAACGAGAAAGAAAAGAGGGTCAACTTTAGTGTGTCATCCTCAAAATTTTGAATTCTAACTATTGAACATATTTCGAGAAACTCGTCTAAATGCCAATAGGGTTCTTCATGACTAAGGCCGTAGAAAAAGGGTAACATTTGTATGACGCTGACCTTAATCTCGTAATGAGGCACTTCAGTAGCTGGTCTTCGAATGCATGATGCCTGGGTGTACTCCGTGGGTAGGAAGTACTCCCTTAATAGGCACATAAGAGCTTCGGGTTCTAGGTCTCCCATTTCGGGTCAGTTCCTAGAAGAACATATAATTCTCTCTGGATCCTCAACGAAAGGTTGAAGTGGGACACCCAAATTCTTGTGCCCTTGCATACACTGGCACTAAGTTCAGATGTGTGCAACCTAACCTAAACTATCTAGTGCTCTAACTATGTAAATGAAAAGAAAAACAGTAAACAATAAACAACGAACAAAAATAAGAATTATGACTAAATACACTTAAACTATGCTAATCATGCTTAAAAAAAAATCAAATACAAAATTAAATCTACTTTAAGTATGCTTAAGTACTGAGGTAAGAATTCAAGCTATGTTATCTAGAACTCGCCTGTTTAAGCGCTCCAGAATCATGAAAAATTATGAATCCTAAAGAAACAAAACGGTAATCCTATATGTACTTACTACGTTAATCATATATTGACTTTATTAATCCTACTAACTAAAACACAATTAACTAACTAAGCACATATCAACAAATTGCAAAGTTGGAATTAAAAGAGTATATACGTCGTTCCCCAGCAACGGCGTCAAAAACTTGGTCAAACTTTTGCAATGGTATTTTTAAAACATTATTTTATCGTTGAAATTGTTTAAAAAATCGCCAACCAAGTAATAATACCGATTTTTCATAGAAGTGGTGAGTCAGATTGATCCACAGAGAACATGATATACTCAATTAAAATTAAAATTTGCACTTTATTTGTAACGCCCCAAAATTTCGAACCTTATAAATTCCTTGAAAAAGTTGGAAAATTCCTTTTCTTTACAGAGTTTATTTCTAAAATCAGCGGAAACGATTTCTTTTAAAAGAAAAGGGACAGGTTTGACAACCTTGGGCACGTTAGCGAGAAAACGAAGATTTACCATGGACGATCTGCAATAATACTTAGGAAACCATTTATTTTATTTAAAGAGAGTATCAAGTTTGTACAAAATTTGGGTTTGTCCTCAAGGGAAAACCGTATCAAAAACCAAAATGTCCAAGAGAAGAACTATGAGCAGAAATAGTGGATCCTTAAATCATCTCGCAGTCGCGCCATCGCCTGATGCACCTAATCGTCACCTGTACCCATGAAATGGGTTAGTTTTGCGAAAAACTAGCAGGAGAGTACAAAGACAGAAAGAACTAAATTAGGCATAGATAATTTATGTAGCAGGTAGTAACGAGCAAACTAAGCAGATAGACTGGAGGAATAAGCTAAGTACAACAAATTGAAAAAGGTGTGCATGCTCAATTTAGTTATTACTTGATAACCGTCCATGCGGGTACATACATGGCACGCGAGTCGAAACAGTCGAGTCCAAGCCGAGTGTTCATTATGTTAAGTATTTTAGCATACCTCGGTTGTCTGACTGAATCTTATTCCTATGGAGACGACCGATGGTCGAGAGAGTAAGTCCCCAAGGCCTGATAGGGATGCATCCAACTTCTGCAGAAGTGTTAGTCTAACTTATGTAGCCCCTATCCCTCCCCCTAACCTCCGATGACTGGGGAAAAACGGGTCTTTTGCCCTTTTTTAAAAAGCCATAAATGGTCTGTCCATCGGAGTTGGTATCCTTCGTCCTCTCTCTTGACGAAGACAGGATGAATTGAGCGCGACGGGGTTTCTTAGCCGTTGCCTCATTCTTCATGATCTGGTCCATTAGACCGAAACGAGCATCTTGCCTATGAAGGCGATCCCATTTTTATGTGTTTTCAACAACGCGCACAAAGCACTAATCGAGGTCATAAGATCCTCTCATCCAATCGTCGTAGTACTAACATGCCTCGCATGTTCAAGAGTACACTTACGAGGAAAGGGATATAGGTCCTTAATAGGAGCCTCGGAAGTGTGTTTCGCAGAGATATAATGTTTTTAAAAGCTATTTTAACATTTCAAATCTTTCGAAACGACACATAACTTGCCAACATATGGCATGTGATTTTCTCGAATCTGACAACTGATGACGCAGTGTCTAGGTGCTATGCAAGTCACGACACTGGTTTTGGTAAATGGGCTTCACGAATGAACCCATCACCCAACAACTTGATCTTGCCCCAGATCAAGGGTTTTCCCGAAACATATCGGGTAAAAAGTGGGATAGGTATTCCTCCCGAATACGATGAGTCTATGGCAAGGCAAAAACGAGAGACAATAATGCGGGAAGCAAGAGCCTGGGCGCAAAGCGCGACAGCAAACGGAAACAGGAAATGCAAAAGCAAAGGACAAGGATCGCGAACCCGCGTCCTTGAATTAAAAGACAGTAAGCAGTAAATACGAAAGTAAAAGCCTGGGCGCAAAGCGCGACGGCAAACTGAAACAGGAAATGCGAAAGCAAAGGACAAGGATCGCGAAACCGCGTCCTTGAATTAAAAGACAGTAAGTAGTAATTGCTAAAACAAAAGCCTGGGCGCAAAGCGCGACGGCAACAGAAATAGGAAATGCGAAAGCAAAGGACAAGGATCGTGAAACCGCGTCCTTGATTTAAAAGTGTACTTATATACGTATATGTATATAAATATATCATTAAGTCCTTTCGATCTTTAATTATTTAAGCTTGATTTAATTATTTAAGTCCTTGTGCAACTTCTCCTACCTTGGAGTATTGCGAGAATGAAGCCGTCTACGAACGTAAGTGATCGTCGGTTTAGTTCGCGGGGCGCGAACGGGCTCCGTTGCATAACACTGCAAAAGTACATAGTTTAGCATGCATAAAATAAATATAGATAGGGAGAAAGCTCAGTTTCTCCGCAATCCAATGCAGGGGTCATCGGCCCCTACCGTTGCGAAAGAGAACGGGTTAGGGTCCAATGACCCATGCCGTTAAAGGAGATGGGTGCAGGGGCCATCGGCCCCTGCCGGATCTCTAAAGGAGGGCAAGGGCCTTCGAGGCGCTTGCTGGGTGTTAAAAGATGGTGGGGCAGGAGCCTTCGGCTCCTGCCAGCTTTTCTTTAAAAGAAAGGGGCTGATGGCCCCTACCAATGAAATGAATAGGGTGGGGGAGAGTGCAGGGGCCAAAGGCCCCTGCCGAGCCTTTGCTCGACAGAAAAAGAGACAGGGGCCTCCGGCCCCTGTTGGTTAAAAGAGGGGCAGGGGCCATTGGCCCCTGCTGGGTTTTTCTAAAAGAAGGGAGGCAGGAGCCAAAGTGGCTCCTGCTTCTCTTTTAAGGAGAAAAGTAGGGGCCATCGGCCCCTACCAAAAGAGAAGGGCAGGGGCTTATCGGCCCCTGCCAGAAGAGAAAGGAGAGAGTGCAGGGGCCAAAGGCCCCCTGCGGCTAACTTGTTTTTTTTTATTTTATTTTTTTTAAACGGGTTTTTACATTATTGATATTGAACTTGTTCAATTACACAAAATAATACAATGAAACTCGAATTGAACAAGTTAAAACAGAAAATTACACAATGACTTAAGCCCGTGAATGAAGGGCATTTTCGTTATTTCACTACTGAAGTACAATCCTGCTTGGATGAATTGCTCTTAATCCACAACTTAAAATCACCTACACAACACTAAAACAAGGTTAGTAAAACTATGTAAACAATTCAAACAACTATGTTTACGTTAATTTCTAAAATTAACTATTAAACTAATTTATACATAAAACGAGAACTAACTAGAGCTAATTCGCTAAACTAATTATCCTAACACTATGATTAACTCTGGACTAATATTAGAAATCTAATAAAACACTGAAAATCAAAATTAGATAAACTACATAAACTGAAAAATGACCACTTTGCCCCCACACTACGTGAAACCCTAATTTCTGATAGGCGGTCATAAAATGAAGCGTAGATGACCTAAATGGAGTTCGATTGGAGTGATTTCTATTGCGTTGAATTTCTGACAAAATCAAGAATTTAGCAAAGCTTTTGGATCCCAAATATCACTCCTAGAGCTCCGAATATAGGTGTCACAAAATCAGATAGCAATACGAAATGAGCCTATCTAGAAAATCAAATGATGCGAAGGGCAAACTATGAGAAAATAAACCCTAAAATGCTAATTATTGAACTAAAATATATACATACTAATTACTAACCTACTTCTACCATAAATCTACAGAAAATACTAATTTTAATAACGAATCCTATGCTCACAAATCGATAAACCCGACTATAAACGTGGTTCTAGCTGGTTTTGACGTAGGAGTCAAGAAACGTTGCGACGAAAGGCTAAAATGCAAACAAAAGCGTATTTAAACTAACTATCACCTACATTAAGCTAATTACTACCTAATTGAAAATAGAAACACGCTAAAAATAAGAATTTAACCACTATACTATAATTTAGAAAATACTCTTAATCGACTAGAATGATTCTAGTTGATTTGTGTGATTTAAAACAAACAAATGCTAAAAAATAGTAATATTCACTAACCTAAGATATCTAAAGTAATTAACCTAATGTATACTAACTGAATAAAAACCTAAACACATGCTAGAAATATGAAACTTAATCAAAACATTAATAAAACTAACTACACACACAGCTAAATCTACTATTGTAGAAGTAATTCTAATTAACGCTAACATATGAACTAGATTAATTTGCAAACCGTAATGTAGCAATTAAACCTAATCTAATGCTGAATCAATTGTTAGTAAATAAAATAGCAACATCTAATGCTAACTATAGACATACATCGAATACCTTTACTTAATTACAATGCCTAGCTCGGCTAACATGAAACTACAACTAACTAGTTCTAACATGCCATTAAATTAATCACACATCTAAAAAAAACAGAGAATAGCCCTAATGTAATTCCAATCACCTTACTAACAGCAAGGAAATGAGACATCAGATCACTGCTAAAACATAGTACAACAACAGGATGTTATTACGAGGAGCACCTAATACCAATGAGAAGAATCCCAATCGGTTTCAGACTTTCATATCAATCAAATCCAAAAAAAAAATGAAAACAATGATAGTAGCCAGCTAAAATTGATTGTCCAATGCTGTATGGGAATAGAATACTAGTTGATTAATAGTAAGGTCATGCTGAAACATGAAAATAACGGCAAACATGCAATCCTAATCTAATACATACTGTGAAAAGTGAATAGAACATGAAGGCAATTGAATAGCACTCACGTAGGAACAAATTACCTTATATGAACCATTCAACAACCATTTAATCTCCTGCTAAAACACCTAGATCAACAACTTTCTACAGCTACACCCCTGCTCGTATGCAAAATGCACAGATCAGGTGGGAACACTCTACCTGATCTTGCTCATTTGGGCGATGAGACGTCTAGCATGAAAAATAGGAAAATCAATTGAATGCACAGTAGCTATAGACATTTAAATTATGTAAAAATAAAACTAATATGCATTCGATATTAAGAACCCTACCTATCAAAGCATTAACAACAACCGATTAAAGAGCTTCACCATTCAAAAACATCAAAAAAAAAAAGAAATACGATTAAATGAAATGCATTAGACTCTACCTATGGTGTTGTTTGACACACCAGCTAACACACTAAGGTTGAAATGCATCAAAATTGCAGCAAACAACAGAAAACAAACACAATCAAATAGGGTTTTATGGTAAAAGAGAAGAGGAGGAGAAGACAAACCTCTTGAGGTCGTCCGACGAGGGGTGAGGTAGACAGTGAGTGGACTTAGCCCAAGAAACGTGCACAACTACCTTCAATGATGCTGGAGGCGTGTTTCCTTTGCTGCACCATGCTGGAGGACCTGCAACATGCAACAAACACTTCAGCTCCGACAAGTCGTGAGAAGAAGGGGAAGATGCCGAGAAGTAGTGGAAGGGGAAGAATGGTGATTTTTCAGTGTTTGCAAGCAAATCTTAGCAAAAAACAGAGATGGATTGAAGGTGGAAGGTGCGGTGGCTGAGGGAGGAAGAAGGCGGATCGAGAATCAGAGAGAAGGGCACGTTTCCCAAGGCAAAGACAGAGGTATTAGGGTGTCTCTTTGTTTTTATAGCAAAACTCTCATATTTTGGTATTTCTAAAAGAGAGATTAAAAAAATGTAATTGCTAGGTGCCTTGTTTTGAGGTGTTTTTTAGCAAAAAAAGTTTAAAAAAATGGGTTTGGGTCTGATGTGGGTTGGATCCTATGATTTTTGCAGTGATCCAAGGCCCAAAATGGCCATTTGGATCCATTTTTTACCTGGTTCGCCCCGAGGTCTGAACCAATACACTTAAAATGCGAAATCTCTCTCGTTTTGACTCCGATTCGAACAAAATTTGAATCGTAGCTCAATCATACCTAAATGCATCTAGGTGTAGATTCTAAACCTATAAACGATGCTTTTATGCATGAATAATGTGTTATCTTTATGAGTAATTCATGCATCATCATTGGTCTAACCATTACTTGTCGGATATTCGCATGTCATTCGGGCAAGCCAGTGCATCCCGCACTAAAGAAATATGTACCTGACCCCATTTAGTATTCCTCAGTGCGGTCAAAACCATGGGGTCTGCGACCTTAAGTTTTATTCATATACATGTTTGACTCTACTCTTTGCATCTACGACCATCACGAGCACCTCACCTCTTTCAGGTGGACATAGAACTCTGACTCTCTGGCCCTTACGAATCTAGTTTGTGCACCAATATTTTTCATTAGCATGCATATGACACGATCTCAACGGATCGACTGCTCGACGTATATCACCGCCATGAGCACTTGGCCTAGTCAAGGCGCAACAACTACTCTGGCTCTTTGGCCCTTACGAGTAAAGTGCTCTTACATGCAAACATGGGAATGAGTCATTCTAGCAGCGTATCGACAACAGGGCATCCTCATACCATTCAATCGGTTCAGGCAATTCTTTTGCCAACTATTTTGACAGCACTTCTCCCGCTTTGACGATAGAAGTGTGACAACCCTTTCTACATTATAGAAAATGCTTGACAGAATTTGGACAACACCTCCTCTGTATGACGGAGTAACATGCTATGCTCTTTCTGAGCTGGTTGAGCTCTTTAGAAATTTCAGCAGCACTTTCTCTCTTTGACGGCGAAAGCGTGCATTTTTTTTAAGCTCGGTGAGCATCTTTTCAAAAAATTTAGCAGTATTTTTCCTCTTTGATAGAGAAATCATTATGCTTAACTCGGGGATGGATGCTCACCACTGTACGTACTTTGCATCTGTCGAGGTTCGTTAGAACCTTGGGCCATAACCAGGCCATGAGCAAGTAACTTAGTTTTTTTATAAAAAAACAGTTTTGCGCAAAAGCAAAGCCTTTCTAATAGGGGCTTCATTCGTCAAGTAAAATCTTGATCGAAGGGTGTCAATGGAATCATATTGGCGATTTGAAGTTAATCTCTATTTGAATGCTCATTTATGCACACTATATGTAATATAAGCAGGAGCTTGTGTTTTATAATGCGGCAACGTAAATGATTGCATATTTAATATTCGGTGGGGGAAACCGAACTAAATAACTTGCAGAAAGCAAATACATATATACTTGCAGAAAATAGGAGCCTTGGCATCGTTTAACATGACGACAATCTTAAAAGCATAATTTAAATTTTAGAAAGTAGGAGTCTTGGCATCGTTCGACGTGACGACAATCTTAAATGTATAATTTAAATTGAAGAAAGCAAAAGCCTTGGCATCGTTCAATGCGACAACAATCTTAAAAGCATAAGCAAATACATATATATGTAATATACAGAAAGCAGGAGCCTTGACATCATTCGATGTGATGAAATCTCAAATATATATATTGCCTTAAGCAAGAGCTTTTATCATAAAATGTCCAACGATAGTCGCAAAGAGACACACGTGAATACCAAAGTGTCCCAGAGGGCATAAACTAAAGACTTGGGTTAGATATTACTTCATAACGTATACGATATATATCACAACATAAATCATTAAATATTTGAGAGAGAGTGATTGGCGAATCAAACTTACCCTCTGATTGATGAAGAATGGCTCAAGAACGCTCTGTCTGCTTTGAATTGGGTTTAAACCTCCTTTCGAAAGGCTAAACTAGGTCAGATGAGTTCGACCTAGTTGAGAAAGAGGAAAAGCGGGTCAAGCTGCTAAACCCAAGTGGTTTGAACCAAACTGGGTTTGGTCTAAGTCAACTTGGTTAGGTGGGTTCATACTTAGCCCAAGTAGGCTAGGTATAGGTCAAGTGAATCAAACATACGTTTAGGACCAAAATGGATGTTGACTTTGACTAGACCCAACTGGGTTTAAGCCAAGTCAAGTAGGTTTTGACCAGGTGAGGTAGGTTCAAACCAAGTCAGGGAGGTTCAGACCAAGTCAGGCAGGCTCAGAAGGGCTAAGCTAGGTAGGGGAGGTTTTAGAGAGAGAGAGAAGAGGAGAGAGAGGGGCGACGATTTTATGAGAAAAGAGAGAGGGGAGGGCTATTTATAGCCAAGAAAACTTGTTTTCTAAGTTTCCTTTTTTCCATTCTGCCCCTGATTTTCTATATCCTAAGTATAACTGGTTAGTTGAATTCGATTTGATTCACATTTCAAGGTCATATGCTATTTTTACATGAAAATGCCTCGTGAATTTATTCAGAACTTTTGCTGAAAAAATTGCAGGTCTTAAATAACCACCTGGTTCTGAAGACAAGAGGCATCATAATTTTTATGCAAGTTGAATTGTGTCATGTATGAATTAAAATAGGCTAGTCAAACTTGGTTTGAGAAACTTTGTGTGTACTTAGAGAAGATAAGGTTCATTGAGTCCAAAACTGATGCATCTTTGTTTATCTGCCATAAGAATGATATTCAAATGTTTATATGTTGATGATATTATTACAAAGGGTTAATCAAATGACCCCAATTTAATTATTTTTGTTATAATTTTTTTTAAATAACCATGCTACCCATATGTCTTGCCACATGAGAAAGCCTAGTTTTTTGGAAGCTTTTTTTTATTATTAAACTTCTTTTTTCTCACTTATCACAAGTCGTGAGGGTCTCTCTCTCTCTCACCTACAAAAAATTGACTATCTCTCTCTCACCTACAGAAAATTGACTATCTCTCTCTCACCTACAGAAAATTGACTCTCTCTCTCTCTCTCTCTCTCTCTCTCTCTCTCTCTCTCTCTCTCTCTCTCTCTCTCTTGAGGAACCAAACAAACCCAGTTGCGCTTAGAGTTCACATAGTCACTATCATAGCAATAGCTAATTGATCTTAATTCTTAAAATAGTAGAATTTTTGTCATCTATAACTAGATTGGGTCAAATGAAAATGCCTTTAGTTTTGGTTTGGATTTTTATAGATTCTGCTATTGAAGATCCAAATGGACCTAGTTGCACTTAGAGCTCGCATAGTCACCATCATGACAATAACTAATTGATTTTGATTCTTGAAATAGTAAAACTTTTGTCAACTATAACCCGATTGACTTTTGGGTTAAATGAAAATGCATTTAGTTTCGGTTTGGATATTTATCAAGTGAGCTATTGAGGAACCAAATAGACCCAATTATGCTATTGGTGGGTCAAGTGATTGTTGGGTTGATTAGCTTATTGTAATTTAAGCTTTATATACTTTTTTAAAAATAATCAACAATGAGTTTGATAGTGTAGTGGTTAGTGTCTTGTTTCTTATTAGGGAGGTCAAGGTTTCAAGAGCCATTGTAGTCAATAAACTTTTTACTTAAGACATTTGGTTGATAGCTCTTTAAACAGTCAAACTTTGTTCAAGCTTCTAAAATAGAAGTCAAACTAGTAATTTTTATTTCACCAGTTATAAAAATTTTGGTGGGCATTTGCAAACTCTGAAAAGTTTGATGTGTGCATGAATTAGGCCAAAACGTTTGAGGGTATTTGAACATTACCCTTGTTTTTATTTGTATTTTGGTTAATGGCCAAGCATGGTGCTGTCCACTTTACTGATATCATCCGAACCTTCAAGGTTCTAATTTAAATGAAACAAGAGACATTGAGTTGCTAGCCCTATAAGCAGTCAAACTTATTCTGTTCATGCTTCTAGAATAAGGGAAAACAAGTAATTTTATTTTACCAGTTAAGGAGTAAAACGGTAACTTCAAAACATGAGTTAGGTTAACCTAAGATTAATCCTAATCCTACATTAGTTTATGATTGGAGTCATTTGATTAACCCAAATAAAAACTTTGGTGGGCATTTTGCAAACTCTGAAAAGTTTGGTGTGGGCATAAATTAGGCTAAAACTTTTGGGGGGTATTTGAAAATTTTCCAAAAAAAAATTTACCTTGTGTGGAGCGGCTGGAGCCCCTATTACCCTCCTATTAAGTGCATGATGAGAGGGATTCAGAGGGGCATGCTAGATAGCCCTCTCTCTTTACTATTAATTTTTTTCCAATTAAAAGTAGTTGAGAAAATCCCTTGAAAGTACAACAAACTTATATTACAATTACAACCCACGGCTAGGTATCTGATCCTGGAATGGTTTCTTCGAGTAAAACAAAAACAAAAAATTGCATCAGATGCATCTAGATTTGGACACCCAAAATTGGGTTCGTCAGGACTTGTCATCAGAAAAAAAAAAAAGTAGCATCAGCATTGACGCACTCACTAAATTGGTGATGAACTCCAATGCGTCAAAAACAAGAAACCGCCTAGTATGACATAACAAACCACCAACATATTCAATCTATGCTCCAACCCTTGTACAGCAAGCGAACACCATATGACTCATTCCCTTCTGATTCCAGCAGCTAAACTGCAACATCACAGATCCACAATGGAACCATCCTGCAGCCACAACTGCATGGCTTCTAGTTCAACAGAATTTAGAGACTCTGCACAGAAGGTCTCGCAACAACAAAACAATGTTGAGGATGCTAGCACACACACCGTGGGCCCAAAGCCAAGTCCGGATTCAACTCAAGTTTCCTAATGTGACATAATCTCTAGAAGAAGCCAAGAATTTTAGTAAGAGCTCATGGTTTCCAATAACAGAAGACTTGAATATCAAATTGGAAAGTTGGAAGATGCATCTTGGAGAAGTTAATACACTATTGGAAACTTGTTCTAATTGGTTTGTTTTTGTATTTGCCAACTTAATGAAGATCTCTCTCACAATAGTAATGAGAGAGAGAAATTAGTCTTATCGTGAACGTAGGCTAGAGTGTAGTCGAACTACGTAAATCGTGTGATTGCCTCCGTGTACGTGTGATCTCTCTGTGTGTGTGATCTATTTGAATACTTCACATGGTATCAGTCATCACCAAAATCGTGTTTATTGATCTTTGATTGAGAGTTTGAGTTATGGCTTTATCAAGTTCTTGGTCTCTGTCTCCTGTTCTTGACATCCAATGAAACACTTTCTCGAGTCTTGTCTCAATTAAGTTGGATCTAACCTACTACCTCTTGTGAAAATCACAGATGGAGTTTGTGATGATCAACTAGGATCTCATCAAATTTGTTAATGGAACACCCTTTTTTTCAAGTGCAACAATTGTTCAAGGAGATAAAACTTTGTATCCAAATTTCTTTGTCTGGAAACGTGTCATTCAATTGGCACTCAGTTGGATCAAGGCCATGATGATCGAATCTGTCCTGGGGCAGATTGTTTGTCACACTCCAGCTCATGAGGCATGGTTAGTGCTGGACAAGGCCTATGGTGCAGCCTCAAATTTGTGTATTCTCCAGTTGAAAAAGTTCTCATGTAAATCAGGAAAGAATAAGTTAATGATTGAATATCTGAACTAGGTAATGTTTACAGTTGATTTCTTGTGTGTTGTCAATGAAACGATGTCTGGTGATGATTTTGTTTTACACACTTTAAATGGTTTGTCTTCTGAGTGTGAGTTTTATTATTGTCGTGACCATTACTACCAAGAAGTTGCCTACTTTTGCTGAACTTTTTGATATGTTGTTGAACCAAGAAAAGAGAATTGACATGTTGCATCCTAAGTCATCCCAACAACTTGAGTCAAGTGCTACTGTTTTCTTTTCTAAAAGAGGCCCATTAAGAGGTCGAGAAAGAGGTAAGAATACAGGATGTGGTTTCCAAAATAATTTCTCTTATCAGAAATATAATTTCAATTAGTCATCTAACGGTAGGTCTCAAGACAATCCTATCATGTGTTAGTTTTATGGCAAAAAATCACATTGCTCGTCAGTGTTATGACATACCTAAAGCTTTTGTTGCTGCCATGTCTTTGAACTCACACTACAAGAATATGGGTCAATAGCGGTGACTCATTACTGGCAACACAAAACGTCACCGCTATTTATGGAGTTGAACAGCCGCAATAAAGGTGAATTATATATCGCCGTTATAGATATATCTATAACGATGACTTTATATATCGTCATTAAAGATATGTCTCTAACGACGATTAATAAATGTCGTCATTGTAGATTGTCATTAACAGCAGACATGTGGCCATTAAAATACTTTTGATAGTAATATTTAATGGCCATTAAATGGCAATGTTATTGATCAATAATGGTGATATTAGGACATCATTGTTATCGATGTGATTAATGATGACATGTGCGACTGTTAAATATATATACAAGGATTAGGGTCAATAACGGCGACATAGATTACTCTATAATGATAGCATAAATGTCACTATTATTGAGCCTATTATTAGAGCATGATGGGCCCGTGTAATTTCTTTTTTTTTCTCCCTGCTTGGGTGATGCCACCAGACTTTTCCTCCCTACTCGAGTGACACTGCCAGACCCAGCCTCCCTCCTCCCTGTTCGGTTGATGCCCCCGGACCCCAGCATCCCTCCTCTTGCTTGAATGACGCTGTCGGACTGGTCCCCTCTCGAAGGTCTCTTTATCTCTCTTCTTTCCCCTCCTTTTCTTCTTCTTCTTCTTCTTCTTCTTGATCGATCATACTTGGCTTTGAAAGAATATCACCAGCCTACCTGGCTTTGAAAGGATTTTTCTATTTTTTCTAAAATTTGATCATACAGATATGATCTATATGCTTGATTTTATAGGAATCGACTTTTGGATCATTCGATTCTAACACATAGATAGGTTCTTATAAGATTTAAAAATTGATGGCCTACAATTTTAAAAATTATTCAATGCTTAAAAAGTCATGTTTTTTATCAAAAAAATATGATCCGAGTATCATTTTCTAGCAAATCAACTATTCTAAACACATCTACAAGGTCAAATTTGAAAACAACAACCTGAAAACACTTATTTACTGGTGGTAGGCAGCTGCCACTTTTCCTGTATATATTGACTACTAATGAAGGTATGAAACTAAGAAGTAGAATTCACTTTTAAAAAAAAATCAAATTTTTATAGATCAAATGTTACAGATGTGATTTACATGGTTTGTTTAGCAATTATTGAATTTATATCATAAATGCCATGATATTAGGTTATGGAAACCCTACTTGACATCTGGTGATAAATGGAAATATTTGATAGTTTTAGTTTGTTATAGTTAAATTTGATTGAGTCAAACACGTAGTTACATGTATTAGTGGTTGTCATGAAAAATATTTTAGTAATTTTATGAAAATGTTTAAGCATATGTGTTAGTTATTTGATCGTAATGTCCTACTAATAAATGAAGTGTACTTTGCCATAAAACTACTAAAATTCCTTTGCCTATTAGGATTTGAACTTTAAGGAAAAAAGATTTGAACTTGTTAATCACCAAACTTTATTCCCCTAAACAAATGTCACACTGCCATGTTGCTGCGGTTATTAGTTTCATTTTGCAAACAATAGTAAATTTTTACAAGGTGACTTTTATGAATCTAACTTTTGAAAATACCTTCAGTAGCATTATCCCATGGAAAAAATTATCATGGAATTTTGAAATTTATGAGTTAGATTTAAAGTTGGTGAGCTTTGTGACACTGACGCACAGATGCAAGCACAGATGCACATGCTTCAATCAAGTACTAGTGGCTGGTTCAAGTTATTATGTCTTAGGATATGTTTGGAAAATAAAAAATCATGTTTTTTTTTAATTTAAAAATAAGTTATAATTGAACATAAGTAAAAAGTTTTTTTAATAGAAATATGTGTATAAAACAAGAACATAAAACTTTCAAGCAAGAGTTTACTCTCACACTCTCTCTCTTTTGATTTCAAGCAAGAGTTTACTCTTACTCTCTCTTTTGATTTTTTAATAAAAATATGTGTATAAAACAGGAACATAAAACATACCATGATCTTTTGTCTTTTGATTTCTACCTTTATTGATTGAATTGAAAAATATGCACACACCACTTAGTTGTGGATATCTAGGGTTGTGTTCTTGCCTATGAGTTTAGCTGTGTTTTGCTATGCAGGTTAAACAAATGCAATACTTAGCGCTAAGTATACAAATAATGAGGCAAAAAGCCTAAGCGCATTACAAAAATGCAATGCTAATGAAAAGGGGTACGAAGCTCTGGGTAAGTATAAAATTTTGAAATGAGTAAGGAGATCCTGCGAGTGCAGGATAGATTGTTTGGGAATATAAAGTTTGTGTGTGTGTGTGTGTATATATATATATATATAAACTGTGTAGCCAGGCTAAGCTTGGGGGAGGTAGGAGTGGAGATAAGAAGTGTTTGTACTGCACGTACCCTTAGGCACAGACCATTGAGTCCCATGCTCTATTGTGTGAACATCATAATGTGAATGTTGTGTTGCATTTTTATCATATTGTGTGTTATGATTAGCATATGAGGAATGCATGAGTTTGTTTATACTATTGTGTTGCATTTTTATCATATGAATATCAAATGTTGTGTTTTTACTTTTAAATTTTAAATTATCGAGTAAACCTTATACTTTTCTAAAAGGTTCACATATGTTATATTTTTTATCATCCTTTAGTTAGCTTCTCCTTTGAAACCATGTACACAACAACTTTAAAATTTTGTGTTTAGATGTTAGAGCAAAATTATCTTGCTTTTCTTTTTGTCCCCTTTTTGAGTTAAATGTTCAACTATGGCTTTCCCTTTGAAACCATGTACACAACAACTTTGAAATTTTTATTTTCTCTCTCTCTCTCTCTCTCTCTCTCTCTCTCTCTCTCTCTCTCTCTCTCTCTCTCTCTATATATATATATATATATATATATATATTTGTAAGTAAATACAAATTAGCAACTACATATTCTTTTCAGCGCAAACATGGGAAGAACAAATGTGTAGCCCACCTGAAGCAACTCAAGTAAGAAAAAACTTCAATAACTGTCAAGCCTCATAGTTCTCTAGGAGGCTTACATGCATCATCAAGGAGAAGGTTTGACTCACTCACCAGTCATGGATAAAGGTCCCAGATGTTGAGAAGACATTGTTGTATGAGATAATTTTTGTAAGTATATTGTCTAACTATATTGTGATGAACAAACTAATTCATAAAGTGTTACTAACTATTTTTTGATAATTTAGTGCATGCAAAGTTTACTTTAGATGAGAATATAGTTGATCATCGTGCTGTCGTGGATAAGCAGCTTCAACTATCATACAAAAGGGTGTGAGAAACATGATACATGCATTGCAAGACATTTCAAAACCGCACCAAAGCAGAAGGACATCTTCCAAAGGGAATCAACTATAAAGCATGAAAAGATCTTTGCAACTTTTTCACTAGAAGCTATTGGACGGTAAATATTCAATATATATTTCTAATTAAATAAATGTTGAAATTTTTAGATTTTTGTCTACTAATTAACCTTTGTTTAGTTAACAGGAGACATCCAAGAAAAATTTGGTGAATAGAGCCTAACAGACGGTCCAACATACCATTGGATCATCCTCGTACATGTAGAAGTTTCATACGAGGATAGGTTTCTTATTCTTTAAGTTTATTTTTCTCATATAGTAGTATAATGTTAAATATGGTTAATGTTATAACACCTTAGATTTTCAAAACAAACCTTTGCTCAAATTTTATGATTTTTTTTCTTTGTAGCAGAATTTAGAAAAGGTTTTAGCAACGAAAATATATGATATTTAGTCATCAGCTTTAGGAGGTCTCGGGCAAGTCTCAGGTATGTGATCAATCACCCTTTAAAAGAATTTCATCCTCAAAATTTTGTTGCGAGTACTACGTGAATAACTCAGGATATTTCTTTCGTATATTGGATTCAGGTTCTTAGGTGCAATTGTCTATCCCATGGTATTGCCATCTCACTTTAATAAGTGGGATGACCTTCAATCTAAGCACTTGTTCCTGATGGTCCATGATCTTTACCGATCTTTCTTCCACAGTCATGTCCTCCATGATGTCAATGTCCTCGTATTGAATGATGCGAGAAAGTATATTTTTTAAGCATTGATATGTGTAATACATTATGTATTTGAGCATATTGGGGTGACAATGCTATCATTTGCAACAAGACTAAGTAGGTGTGATGTTTTTTTCACTAATGTGTCCACGTATTTATCCCAGTCAGATATCCATGGTATGAATTAGACACAATTATGCAATCATTTGCAAGGTGTCTAAGTAGGTGTGGTGTGTCATTCACCTAGTTTGTTATCACTTTTATTCTAATCATAATCTCATATCATAATCTATAATCGATGAGGGTATGCTTCATATATTCGAGTTCAGTATCAAATCATGCTACAACAGTGACAGCAAAGCCAAAACCATAGTTTTTCAACTGGCTATCAATCATAATCATTCCATGTAAATGTTTCATATAACTTGATCATTCTCACAAAGATTTACCATATTGGAACAAGTCCCTTATCAGATTACCTAGTCTTGAAAACGTACATCCTCACAGGTTCATCCTCGTCAAACTTACCTAATATTGTAATAGTACACCCTCACAAAATTGTCCTAGCCAAGCTATAAGTATTGCACATGTACACTCGTACAGGGTCTCTCAAGACTGCTTAGTCATAGAGTTGTACATCCTCATAGGCTCGTCTTAACGAGACTATCTGATCTTTGATATGTAAAACCTCAAAGGATCCTCCTCTTGAGAATAGTTTCTTAATGGCTTATATATTTTATCAAGTGACTTTTAGTGTCGTAAATGCACAAACATAGTTACCCACTCATAGGGTCAATGGCCACCAATTTGGGCACATGCACATATAAATTCAATTTGACAAGTCACAAGATTATCGGCCATTATTTTGGGAAACAAATACATATCAATTCAGATGACAATACACAAGATCATGAGACACCTGTCTCGGCTCAAGCATTCAATTGACCTTATGTTATTTGTTGATTGCTTTCTACCCAACACAGCTTCTACCTATCAAGGGTACTCAAGTTTCTCAATAATGTCACTATTTATGATTTGTTTGGTTGATACAACATAGACATGACCCATCACGGGTTTCTTTTCTGTCTTTGGTGGTGGCGGTTAGTGGAACGAGGGATGTTGTTGTGATTATTGGGAGGGTCCTGCAGAACCCGTATTTCTTTGTTGATTGTTTAAGGCATTCTTGCGACATTCTCTTATACGATGGCCCTGCTTGCCGCAATATAGGCAACCACCTATATCGTGGGGGCAGACCTAACTAGGGTGATTTGTTCTACACCTTGAGCAACTAAAATTGAATTGTTGGTAGGGCTGAATGGCTCCATCCATCTGAGGTGACCCCTCGATCGGTGGAGCAAAGTTCTTTCATCGAAACTCCATCTTATGAAATGGTGGTTGTAACTCCTGCCCACCAGGGAACATCATCTTGTTGTTTTCGTCACTTGTTGTTGGTATCTTTATTGTGATCCCCTTGGATCACTCCCAGACCATATTTATCCTTGAAGTTGTTGCTATGACAGCTTGGAACGTCTGGGGCATGATTGTTATCACGTGAGACCGCAACCCTTCCTGCAACCCATGATTATATTTGTCGGCCCTCTCCTGGTTAGTCTCAAACAACCTCGAGCAGTACCACTCAAGGTTTTGGAGTTTGGTAGTATAGTTGATAAGACTCATACTACCTTGTTCCAATTCTAAAATCTTCATCTTTTTTTGGTTCCTAGAGTGTATAGGAAAGTAGTTATTCAGGAAGGCCCTTCAAAAATCACCCCAAGGGATGACCTTGTATTCTGAAAAATGGATAATCTTGGTGGTGTCTGACCACTTTCGTGTGTTGTCCCTCAATCACTATATGCCAAAATTTGTTTTTTGTTCCTCTAACACTCTCAGTACTTAAAATGCATGCTCAGTTTTCTCGATCCAACTTTCTACGAGTTTTGGGTCAACTTTACCGGCGAAGACCGATGGGTCAAGCTTGAGAAATTTCTCATAGGTGATCCCTCTAACATTCTCGTTACGAGGCGGGACCGGTTTCTGCCTTGTCTCACAGAGACGGTAACTAGATTATTGAGAGTTTCCAAATGAAACCCTTGAGTATGAAACTCCTCAGTTAGCACAGTTGTCATTGTAGGAGCCATCCGTGTATTCACATAAAATTAAAGTAATTTTGTTCTTTAGATTCTATATAAGAATAAAAAAACAATTTATTTGTATATACATTACCAAGCAAATAAATATATATCACCATAATTACAAGTGTCACGCCTCACTAGCAGACATAGGTGGCAAAAACCTCACACTTGAGTCTACTAACTCAAAATATGACTAATTTCTAAGAACTGAGTTTCTTTTTTGACATAAACTGCCTCAAATAGGCCTATTTATTCTCACATCACCTTGGCTTGGTCACAATTAGAGTGTGATCACGCAATATTTCTGCAAGCTCGGGTGAATCCGGGTTGTAGATCGATGATGTCTATCCATTATGAGGCATGGCAGAATGATAACTCAGAAAATCTGAGATATCAATTGGCGAGTAAAAGGAGTTGTATGCCTTTTATGGGTTGTATAGGCCAGAAGGAAGTATTTTTTGGTGGTAAATGGGCATCTGATAAGCTGCAATAGGAAAAACCCATTCATTTTCTCTTAGGCTCGGTGATTCTATCGAGGTTGATGGTGTAACGCCCCAAAAATCCAGGACTTGTAACTTTTAGAATAGTTTAGGAAGTTTTGAAATCATACAATTATCAGAGTCTAAATAGTACTTCAGCGGAAAATGATATTTTTAAAACAACAAGTCGATGGACCTTGAGCGCATTACAGCGTAAACTTTCCTTTACCGAATTCCGCACAACTATTGAAATCAAAGGGTTTTAAAATGCAATTTCAATGATTTAGAATTTGTTTGTTGAAACCAAGAAGAAGTTTACTAAAGCAGTTTTAGTAACTCAAGGTTTTGTAAAAAGAGAAATTTGAAATACACTTTATACCAAATTTACCAACATGTCCTCAGGAGCGAAAGAAATGTCAGGGAAAGAGCTCTATCTTGACGTCATCACGCCATCGTGCCATCGTAGACTGTATTACTATCCATTACCTGCCCATAAAATGGGTCAGTTTCGCTAAAAACTGGTAGGTGCACAGACATGACAATATTGAACATAATTAAGTAGAATAATTTAATATGTCAAGTAGACAGGCAATTAAATAGCAATTTGCTTTCAGCAGAGTCATAGAGCAAACTATTATGAGCACAATGCTAAAATTATTACAAGCATTTTACTGGCACAAGTAGGCTAACTACTACAAGCAAAGAAACTGCATAAGAAATTTAACTAGCAAAATACAATATTTCATCAACCACACACACAATTCCATAAGTATTGAACTGGTGGTACACCATAACTTTCATACGCGTATAACTCAATAAATTGTGTAATCGGATTTAAATTATGTTTCGATATTAACTGGCCAAGCGGGTACGCACAAGGCACGACTCTAGAAACAGCCTAGACTGATACGGGGGTTTATTATGCTATATATTTTATGATAACCCGGATAGCTGACTGAGTCCGCACCTAAGGGGACGGTCGGTGACCAAGAGAGAAATCCCCAAAGCAGCATAAACAATGGATGCATCTCAAACATGGAGAGCTACCACCTAGGATAATTATGGTAGTCTCATTCCCCTAACTCCGATGACTAGGGAAGCCGAGTCTTTTGCTCGTAACTGCCATTAATGGCATGTCCATCGAAGTTTTGTACCTTCCTGTCCTCTCTCCTGACAGGAGTCAGCGGTTCGAATGAGTACATCAGGGGTAGTTAACTGAAGACCCATTCTACATACTCTGGTCTTTCGACCAACTCGAGTATCTTGCCGGTGAAGGCGAAAACATCACTTATTTAGGTGATCACAACATTTTGTTATTTGCACTCATCGAGGTTGCCACAACCTACTTATCCAATCATCGCAACGTAAGAAGATGTACTTGTCAAAAAGTACGGTCATACTTGTCAAAAGTACAACTACGATGAAAGGGAAATGGTTCCACAAAAGAAACCCCAACAGATCTTATATGCAAAAGAATTAATACAACACATCCTGGCAAGATAAGTCTTGAATTCACTTCAACAACATTTTTCATATTTCATGAAGCAAGGTCATTTCGGATCTCTCGTCCGATCAACAAAGTACTTAACATGTAATACCCGTGAATTTTATCCGATAAATAAACTTGAAATTTACGTCCTTAAGTTGGTACAAAGATATTTTATTGTTTTAATTGTTTATTCGTAATTGGATATCGGATATTTTGATTGGATCTTCAATATCGGATTCATAATGTCATGTTTGGATTTTCGTTATTCCATTTGGATCTTCAATATTGGATCCCAAATATCCTGTTTAGAACTTCGATATTCCATTCGGATTTTAGATATCGGACCACGAACCTTAAAATGAATATTTAATAATGGATTTCGGCCAAATGGATTGGATTTTTGGTAATGGATCCTCATTATCGGGATCAAATTTGATATTGGATCCAGGATGAATGAAGCGGATCAACGAAGTTAAATTCGGATTTTTAATAAGAAAATTTTATATCAGATCTATAACATTTTAGAGGGGTCTGTAATAGCATATGTGAGGGGTGGATCCACATTATAACATTTGGATCCTGGACCTCGGAGATTCTAATGTTGTATGGATCTAATTAAAATTTTAATCTATAATAGATTGTTGGAACCCACGATTTGGATCCGGGACCCATATCAATTCGGGTTCATATATATAATATCATATACATATATTAGAAATAAATAGATAAATAATATATATAAATAATTTTAATAAAATTACGGTTGGATCCATATGGATCCAACTTACGGATCCACATCGCAAGAGGGACGCGGATCCAACACTCGGTTGGATCCCGGGTCTTGGATCCAGACCCGAGTCGCGCCCCGCGTACGCAAGGTAAGTGTTTAAAAATGTTTTTTTTATTTTACCCGATATTGGGCTTCCTTGGATATGTTGCGTAGGGTTCTGAGTGAACCCTAACGCAGGGCGATGGCGTGAAAGGGGAAGGGGTGTGCGCAGCCGCCGGGGAGGAGGAGGTAATTACCACCTTCCGTTTCGGGGCCACCTGCCCTATTTACTCCCCTCCCACACCTCTCTTTCTCTCATGCCTTCCTCTTCCTCCCATCTCCCTCTCGTTTTTGCACGCGCCAGCAGGGGCAGCCGACAACCTCTGCATCTTCCCCTGCGCTCTTCCCCTCCCATTTCCTTTCCAGCAGCCAGTAGTGCCGCTGTCGGCGACGACAATCCCCATCAGTGAACCCCAACAACGTCAACCTCCTACTCTCGCCACCCTCTTTGCTTCACACCCACCGTCTCTCTCTTCTCCCCGTTCCTCTTGACAGTGCTCGATAGTGGAGCAGTGAACACCGACGACATCCCAACCGAGGCAGCCTCCTCCCTCTCGCCAGAACAGGTAGGATGCTGTGATTTCTTTACGTGGGCTATGGAATGTGATTGGGTGTGTGAGTGGGAAACAAAAAGAAAAAAAAAGGAATTCCCAAATCGGAGTTTTTTCTGTCAACCCTAAACTGGAAACCCCAAATCTATGATTTGGGGGTTTCAGATGGTATTAGGAAGGGAGTTATGGATTTTGGATTTCCGAGAATAGGGATTTGTAAATCTTCCGTGTACTGTGTTCAAGAATGCAAGGGAACCTCACCTCATGATTTGAATTATTCTTTTCGATATAAATTTTGGTAAATTTGGTGATCACTTAAGAGTTCCTTTGTGGAGCTTGTAGCAGTACATTCCATAAGAGGATCAAGCATGCCTTTCTTACTGATCTTCAGCTGATGTGCTTCTTTTCATGATTGTGTACATTCAATAGAGAAGCTTCTTTGTCCACAACGAAGCTTAGTAATGTGTTATTTTAACAACATAACTTGTAAGAACTTTCCATGCGTGTTCAATTCATTGACATTGTTTGTTGGTTTTTCACTGTCTTGTGCCCCTTTCTTTGGTGAGGTTATTTCCCTGCCTTATGTATCCTTAAATTTAGTTCAGCTAGCTACTCCATATTGTCTCCTGCATCTATTGGTCTGTATTTTGGATTGTACTTATTGCCTCTTTAGCCCTTTTTATTGATCTTGGTGCTGAGCAATGCCATTGTTGCTGTAATCTGGAATGGTTGTAATGCATATTTACAATGTAAAAGAAATTACAGAGAAATGTTAATATTCCTGATCTAGGTTTCTGTGTTTAGGTAACTGTCTCCTTGAAGGAGATTGACATGTTATTTTTTTTGATGCCAGACTTCACTGAGTCACTCCATCGAACATCTTGGATACTAGCTTCGCTGATTTATTTCTTTAAACTCCTTTTTCTTCAGTTTCTATTTGTCTCTAATATGATTGAGTGTGTACACGACATCAGATTGGTCCTCTATCTATTGCCAATCTATACTAGAATAAATAAGACTTATTGTTCATCATGTTCTCATAAGGATCAAGTATGATAGCTGGATTAGTATGGACATGCTATCTTGACCCAAGGGGCCTCAGGTTCAGATCCCACTAAGTCTCTTCCCCTACCTTGCCGAACTCGCATCAAAAGAAAAAGTTTTCATGGACTTGTTTCACATCTGTTTGTGCATTTAATAGTTAGATGTTATCTCTCTCTCTCTCTCTCTCTCTCTCTCTCTCTCTCTCTATATATATATATATATATATATATATATATATATATATATATATAGCGGGCCACTTGTGAATGTCACTAAGTATGATCAGGACTTGTGCATATTTTTTTTAGTTTCATATGAGTAATCAATGGCAATTTAGTTGCCTATTATAATGATCTTCGATTTCACACGAAGCTGTCTGTGTTCCATATTTTCAAATATCAAGTTAGCTACATGATATTATGATATTCTGTTTCATCTGAAATTGCACATTAATCTCTGCCTATTATGATGATAGAGGAAGCTGTATATTAATTTGATGCCTGTATAACTATACATTAAGCGCGTGGTTTGTGTGTCCTGATTTTTCTCAGGCACAGATAACTGTATATTCTAAGATCTTTATGCCCAGACTATTGCGTGGTGTAGAATAAAAGCATGTATATACTGATTGATTGATAGATTATTTTTTTTAGCTTTGGTAGAACAATAACCTGTATACACCTGTCAACCTGTTAGGCTATACAAGTATATGCCTATCCATATGCAGAACAATATCTACATGTATATTTGGGTAGTTATAATAGAGTTTTCCCTATGTATTTCCTTGCTAATGGTTGTATAACCTGAACGATATATGTGTTATAAATTGTGAGTAAATTGAGCCTTGGCTATAACCTTATGTACACAAACAAATGGACATGCATTTTGTGTTTAAATTTTATGTAGAACAAAGTGTGTTTTAATCTTTATTGCCATTATGAACATGTATATGATATCCTGATTGTAGTGGGAAATATGTGATGCTACATATTTGTGAAACATTATGTTTTATGCTTTAGTGATAGAAGGAATTGTAACTAGATATAAAAATGGGCGTATGTGCAATTGGTTTATATATGAAATTATGGCCTGTAAGCTACTGACATTCAAATCTGGAAATGTCTGAGTTTGATTGTTTTATGTAGGAGAGTTGTGAGACATATTAAAGAAATGTCATTTATTGAAAATGTTTGTTGCATGCAGTCAAGTTATGTGAATTGTTATTCCTTATCCACTGTGAAGTCAAAATGAATGATAGGGAGTTTGGGAATCTTGCCTAATTGGGCAATATGAATTGGGTACCTGATGCAGGTATTTTTGTTAATGAGCTTACACTCAATGTTAATAACATTAGTGAGAAAATTCAATTTTTATTTCTGTGAGCCTGACTGGTTTAAAGATACCAGGGCATTTGTGTCCGATTGGTTTAAAGGTACCGAAGCACTTTGGGTAATAACCATAACATTGATGAGAAACTTAAATTTAATTTCTATGGCCTGACTGGTTTAAAGGTACCGAGGCTTGTGTGCTTGACTGGTTTAAAGGCACCGGAGCATTCTGAGTGGGTTTAAACAATCAATATGGAGAAAAGATTTGGATGATTCATACACCTTTGTAAAATGACTAAGGTTGGGATTCTACTGCTATGATAGTAGAAGGAAGTTGGAGAAATACCCCATACTTCGGGAAAATAATTAAATGAAAAGATGAACTCACTCAGATTCGGGCTTACCTTGGAGAGGGTAGGTGGTACAAAACTCCAGGGACATGTTTCTTTGTTTCGAGCTAAAGTGACTCGTTGGTCCCCAGTCCTCGGAGTTGGGGGACCCGGACTACCAATATGTCCTAGGTGGTAGCTCTTTTTTCTTCTGCAGAAGTTAGGGATGCATCCTGTTTTAATTTTGGCCTTTGGGAGTTTCTCTCGGTCACTGGCCGCTCCCTTGGGATTTCAGTCACAGTTAGAATGTTCGGGTTAATGAAACAACTTGAAATAATATACCCCCGAACGTTCTCTTCTGTGATGGTTGCCTCGGCCCGTGTGTACCCGCGGGATAAGAAAAAGATAAACATCAATTAGAACATGTTAGGTATCACAGTAGAGGAGTTATTAGGGGGGGACATGTTTATATTCTCCCAGCATGTTCTGAGCTTGTGATAACATGACATCCTGCAATTTGTAGATATGAGGTAATCAAATGCATATTGCGATTACCACATGTATGTTATGCATGACTGTTATTGTTGTTGCAGAATATGTTTTAATTACTTAATGCCTTCTTTGCTTAATTGTTGTCTTTGCGTTAAATGCTTTAATTGTTGCCGCATAATCTGCTTACTTGCTTAGATTTATGTCTGCTACTGCTGTTACATAGCCTTTTTTGTGTGAGTCTTAATAGGCTAAAAATTTACACACGACAACCACATCACATACCTGACGCATGATATACCTGCAAGAAAATTTACAGTTTTCCTACTTAGACGTGGTAGTCTAATTCCAATCAATTTACTATTTTTCAGGTAAAGACTAGGGTTTATGAGCGGCTGCTGGATGAGGCATCGGATCGAGA
Organism: Nuphar pumila; assembly: GCF_984573655.1. Classification (NCBI taxonomy): domain Eukaryota; kingdom Viridiplantae; phylum Streptophyta; class Magnoliopsida; order Nymphaeales; family Nymphaeaceae; genus Nuphar; species Nuphar pumila. The sequence goes on along the minus strand of NC_143262.1, from coordinate 27,643,373 downwards.
TTTTTGGATTTATTGTTCCTGGGATAGTTGAGTTCCTTTTATGTTTTTCAAACTCTGATGTCATTATTCCTTGATAAATGGAAGGAAATAAATGTGTTGGGTTTTCTCTCCACCGTAATGTCTCGAAATGCTTAATCCTATATTATTTCTATTTTACGCTGTAAAAAAAAAAACTTCAAATTTTGGGTTAAAATTTTGGGGCGTTACATAACATGTTGTGCATGTCTAAAAGTACGATATACTGAACCAGGGAGGTGTGAGGGCTTCTCAAAATGACTACCCAACACACAACTTCATAACAATCCAAAGAATATAGGAGTGCTCATTTGGCACGATTCATCCTTAAAAGCCATAATGCCACATTAAGTCATTTACACAAGGCACATCACTATCAATCTTGCATCCAAAATTCATCTTAGTATCAACATGTAACACTAGATTGATAAATAAAGAATGGGTCCTTCAACAGAACCTCACTCATTCATATGCTCATGCCCCTGATCGGGGTTATTCGAATTGGGTCGCAACTCGAATCGGGGTTATAAAATATTTCTCCCAAGTGTGTGGACCTGGGAGGGCCTATATGTGACTTCAAAATCCGACAAGACTTAAAACTTAACTTTACAAAAGCTGTGTATTTTAAAGAACCCTGGGTTTGCAGAAGGAAATCCTCTTTAAAAGAACTATAGCACACAAGTGCAACTTCTAGTGTTTTGAAAACAAGTGATAACAGGATAGGCATAAGACTATATTTATGTAAGTACATAATTACCATGAGTGTGAGCATATGCAGATTATACCATGTCAACAAACAACTCTCGACTTGCGATGCCGCACATCGAGGGAAAAATGCATAAGTAACACACGAGGTGCCAAACCATACTTTGACCACTTAGATAGGCAGACACATAAGGTCATAAGTAATACATGAGACACGAAGTCGTACCTCACTCAAAGGAAATATGCAGGCAGAAATGTATACATGCAAACAAGGGCATATGTATTTCAAAAAGTATGAAACCACCTTCAACACGTAAGCAAATACGCAATTTAATACTCAAAGAGTAAAATCATACCCTATGTCACATGGGTGCGGGTGCGGGTGCGGGTGCGGGTGCGGGTGCGACACGGGTGCGGCGCAATTTCAAAAATTTTGGACACGGGGACTCGGCTATATATATATATTAATATTAATATATATATATATATATATATATATATATATATATATAAGACTGGGTCAAAGTTGTGCCCATTAGGGGACAGGTGATGAGTTGTGAAGGCATTTTGTACACTTTCTTCATACAAGAATAATTCACTTTTGGGCCCTTTCTTCGTACACTGTAATAATTCACTTTCTTCGTACAGGAAAAAACCACAAAAACTTGAGTTGTGCCCATTCTGTACTTAAAACTTGAAAGTGTACAGGTTTTTTAGTTGTGATGGGTTTTTTTTTCCTTATAGCTGTAGCCCAGAAAATTTAAAAAAAAAAATTCAAAAAAAAAAAATTTCCAAAAAATGGACCAAAATGACCCTGGGTGCGTTGACCACAACCAGGGTCGGGTTGACCGAGTCCGAGCCGCACCCGTGTCGGTGCGTGTCGACGCGGGTGCGGCGACCTTGGAGCCGAGTCCGTGTGACATAGATCATACCTCGACTCATAAACATGCAGACAAGAATAATACGCTGTAAACACCCCAAATTTTCACTCACTTCCCCTACATTTCCACCAAGCATCAACGTCCAGCCTCTGAAATCGCTGGAGGGCAAAATGGTCATTTTCTGAGCCCGGACCTTGCAAAAGTCCAAATTTCATCTGGAACTCTCAAAGTCTCCCTATTTTAGCTCAGATGTTCAAAATTTTATTCCTGAGAGGAGACAGGCATCTCCAAGTCTTGGTTCAAGATTATATTGCATAAGACATGTCATCACTGCACTGCACAACATGTCATTTCGAGGTCCAGAACTCTTGATTTCAAAAAATTTCAATCCAGATTAGAATTTCAATTCTTTTCAAAATTGATTTCAAAACCCTGGGTATTCAAAATTATCAATTCTTCCCATTTTACCCCCAGGACTCTGAATGTCAAAATATTTTCTCAGGAAAACGATCTGGATAGTTTTTAATATGGATTTCAGTCACTTCACCTCAGATTTTGCCCTTTTTGACAATTTCAAATATCTTTCTTTTACAAAATCGCCCTACAAGGGCCAGCTCTTTCCAAAAATTCCTGTTTTACCCATTAGTCCAGATTTTATGAAAATTCCAAAAAGAAGTTGTTGTTTTATCCTTATTTCAATAAAGAAGCAATGTGGGACCCACACTAAGGTGGTGTCACACAGGCTTTTCTTTTAAAAAATTGAATTTTGAAAAACCCAAAAATATAGGAGCCTTGTCCCCTGGATTGGTGCCACTTGTCATTTCTCTCTCCTCTCATCCACATGCCAAGTGTCAGTGTGGGGCTACCTTCAGAAGACGCCACATGTCATCCCATTTATCTACCACGTGTCACCCTATCTATCCTGCGCCATGTGTCAATCCAAGATTACCAGGAGATGCCAAGTGTCATAGGTTGTCCTGTCTAGAAAAAGTGGAGCTTGTCTCCTCTGAGGTGGCGCCACTTGAAGTGTGTCTCCTGCAGGGGACACGTGTCAACCTCTCCCTCCTTCTAGAAAAGTAGCCTGACACATGTCTCTTCCTACTTTTCTCAGAAAAGTAGGAGACATGTGTCACTCCTAAATTCCTACAGAAAAGGTAGGCTTGTCTCCTCTGAGGTGGCGCCATCTGGATTGTGTCTCCTGCAGAGGACACGTGGCAAGCTCTCATTTCCTCAGAAAAAGTAGACGCCATGTGTCGTTTCGTGCTTTCTTCAGAAAAACTAGAATTCAAAAGTTCAAAACTCCTCATAGGTGGCGCAAATCCTGAACTTCTACCTTTTCCAGGTTGTCTGAGATGGCACCACATGGCCAGGCCCACCTTCTCTCCCCTCTGTCATGTGTCATTCTCTGCTTCTTTCAGAAAAAGTAGATGACACATGTCTTCTCCCTACTTCTTTCAGAAAAGTAGGAGACACATGTCACTCCTGGCCTTCTTCAGAAAAAGCAAACCATTCAAAATTCAAACAAGGCACTAGGTGGCGAAAATCCTGAGCTCTGATTTCCCAGATGGCCTATGAGAGCGCCACATGTCCTTTCCCTCATTTTCTTCCCTCTTGCCACATGGCATTGTAGGAGCCACCCTGAGGTGGCGCCACATGTCCACCCTCCATTCCTCCAGGGCCAACCTCCATTCGAATTTCAAACTTCCCCCTGAGGTGGCGCCATTTGAGAAAGCCTCTCCAGACAGCTGACACTTGTCCGCCACATGTCCAGACCTCCTTTCACCAGAAAAAGCAAAACTCAAATTCCTCTGAGGTGGCGCCTTCTGAGCCCACTGCTCTGACCTGCTGACATGTGTCAAACACCTTTTGAGGTGGCACCATTCCAGGACTCCACTTGGCTCCATTTTTATTTTTTATTTTATTTTTAATAAAGGTAGCCCACCATGAGGTGGCGCCACCTGAGGACTCCCTACAAAAGGTGAGTTTGAATTTCAAATTCCAAGAGAGCACCCTCTGAGGTGGCGCCATCTGGGAGTTCCCTGCAGAGAGAATCAAGCAAACTTTTGAAAAATTCCAAATTCCCCCTGCTGAGGTGTCTCACCCACAAAATTTCTATTTTTTTTATTTTTCTCAAAAATCAAAATAGCCTCATGAGGTGGCGCCACCTGAGGGCTCCCTGCAAAAGACAAATTCGAATTTCAAACCCCTCAAATGGCACCCCCTGAGATGGTGCCACATGGAGGGCTCAGATTGAACCTGTTCGAATTTCAAAATTTTTCAGAAAATTTATAAAAACAAGGGTTCACGCCCAGCCTGGGGAGATCATTTTTTTAGCTCTTGTGAACTTGGAAAATCCAACCTAGCCTTCCTAAAATCGGATTTTGAACTGTGGAAATCGTGCCCCCTTTGGCGCATTGAAGAAGGTGGAGTAAAGTTCGTGCAGTGGCCGATTCGATTCAAGCATAGGTCGATTTTGGTGAACCATCCGAAGCCCGGAGCAAAGGACGAAGGAAGCTCGTGATAGCCGCCCCTTTCAAGAGCTCCTACGTTGCGTAACGAAACAAGGTGCACTTCTTTTCCCATTGATTTGATTCTATAATTCGAATCGGGAGTCGTTTGAAGAAAGAGCTCATCCGAGGGATGGATTGAGCTATTCTCATAAAACGACATATATCAAATGTTTCATTATGCTTCCTTGATGATTTTTAACATTCATGTAGTTAGCTAGGTTTAATTTGCATTTTATTTCATTAATTTAGCACATTTCATGAATTAATTAGAATTAATTTAGCATTTATTTCAATTCTGCTTATTTTCAGTAGGTCTCTGTTTTTGTCAGTCAGTCCATACGTCAGTTTATGCATTTTTTTTTATTAAAAATCCCCAAAAAATCACGGAATGCACCTTTAGGTGTCCCTGAAAGTTTGCCAAAAATTCGGAGGCATTTGAATTTGTTTACTGCGGTAAACATTCAAAATGGCAAGTCGGGTTTTTTTACCCGGGATGCGTTTTGAAAATCATTTGCCGACTTGTAAAATCGAGATATCCCTCATGGGAGATCCGATTTTCGATCCGAAAAATGTTATGAACTCGAAAGAATGTCTAGTTTTTAATATGATTTTTTCAGATTTTTCTGATTTTTTTTAATGTCTAACAAAAATCCGAGAGTTCGGGACACGTGTCAGAGCCTAATTTGGGCCTCTGAGATCTTGGATCGACTTAGGGCTATGGTTTATCTTTGTGTGTTGATCCAAATCCAAAACTATAAAAAGTGAAAATTGTGTCCGAGATGTCCTCTGTTTGCATCTAAAAGACTGTGATTTTTAGAACAGTGTTGATACCTGCTTCGGATTTTTTTTGTCAGTCCCCTGTTTTGCTACATTTGTCTGTTCTGTTAGTTTAGGCAGGAATAGTTATATTTTTCTATGTGTTTATGTTGATTAAATGTCGAAGTCATAAACATGAAAGTTGTTCATGTAGGTGTCGTGCATAGCTCTGATTAATTTCATAAATTTCCATGGCTGTTTTATATTTTTCTGGCATTTTACATCAGATTAAGGTGATTTTTACCTCTGTCAGAACTAAACCCCTGTTATTGAACTCACCATGGCTCAAATCCCGAGGCTGTAAAAACCAAAAATGTTCTATTTCGGGTCTTTTAGCAGTCTGCAAAATATCAGAAGTTTCCATGGTGTAAATCTTGCATTATCATATTAGGCATTGCATTTGGTTCGGATCCATAGGCAAAATCCACCATTTTAGGACTTTCTTTGAATTTTAGCATTTAAATTATATCATTTCGTGATTTTTAGCATTCTAAGTTGTTTATCAGAGTAAGTAGATGCTTCATACCGAATTTGGTGCAATTTGGAATCCATTTGAGGTTCGGATTAGTCATAATACCAAAACAGGGTCCCGTAGGACCCGGATCCAAGTGAAAAACAAGCGAAATTCGTTATTTTGAGTAAATTGCAAAATGCCAAATTCTGATTTTACAGTTCTAATGTGTTTAGCAGCATGTCATACTGCATTTCATCATCATTGAATTCAATTTGAATTTCGAAATCCCAATTTTACTAAGTTTTCCTTCAAAAAACCCTGATTTTAAAGGTGTAACTTTAATTTTAGGGGTATTTTGGTCATTTTGACCCCAATTCCGAATTTCAAACTGTTTTCCACTGAATTCCCTGCATTTATATCATTTCAAATATCAAAGAAGCATGATCATAGGGTTTATATCCAATTAAATTCAATAATTTCATAATATTATTGGAAAATTTTGGAAAAACCCACATATTTGAGCTAACCTTATTTCAAGTTTGGCAGGGACATTCAAAAGGAGCTGAAGTCTGCAAATTTCTTTTATTTCCTTTATTTAGTGATGTAATAATGTAAATTTTGGAATAAGAGAGTTAATTTCCTGCTTAGACTAGGATGCATATCATATAGTTTGAATTTATGCAATATCCTGCTTATATGATTCATGCATTTTATGGATGTTCACGAATGGCACGTGCACCAACTCTTAGGGAGTTGATGAACTCGGTGGAATCCATATTTACGGCCCTAGTCGGAATATGGACGAGACCCAGATCCATCATCTTTCTACTAGTCACATTGAGCCTACACTCTTAGGCTATCTTAAAATGCACATCATATTTCCAAAGTTTTCAAAATCATGTGCATTAAATCAATTAAACTCGGAACATATTCATGGCCACAGTCAGCATATGTGAAGGATTTACTTTGACTTAATACACATTTTTCCAACAAATTTCCCTAGAAAACCTTTCAAAGTGCATTCTTTCATTCATATCATTTGCATCATGAAATCATTGATTTTCTCAAGATTTTCTCAAGAAACTCTAAGGATTTTTCAAAATCGGTTTTCCAAAGACAAGTTTTTCCACAGTTTTCCCTGGAAAATGATATTTTCTTAAGAGATTCAAAAGAGTTTTCCAATCTTTCTCCAAGATCAAAATCGATTTCCAAGTATTTCAAGGGTAAAAATTCCTAGGATTTCAATTTCCCAGGTTTTGAATTTCCTTCCCCAATGAGTTTTCCTATAAATTTTCCATTATTTTCCTAAGAAAACTCTCAAAGTCCAAGTTTTCCTAAGAAGTATTTCCCTTTTCAAAGGTTCACCTTTTTTTTCAAGAATCACTTCCATTTTCCCAAGATTTTCAACTATTCCTAATTTTCTCACATCTTTATAAGCTTTCTCATGTTTTCAAAAACCCTTTCACATGAGTTTTCCTGAGAAATTGACTTTCATGCTTTTTCCTGAGAAATTCTTTTCAACTCCAAATATTTTCCAAGCATACATCATGTTTTCCCAAGCTGCATCTTCCAAAATCTCATAGCACATGCCTGAATTCTCTGTGCATTTAGGATAGAACATAACTTTGATGATTTAACTAAGTCAAGCACAATTTTGGTCCTTGGTTCGATTACCCCTGTTAAAGGCGGCAGGAACGGTCGAACCTCGTACCGACAGGTCGAGCCCCATCCCATGGATTTTCCCGCAATTTTTAAAACGGAGGCGAGTATTTCAAAACAATTTCCAAAATCCGGTCAAGTTTGAAGCGCGAAAGCGTTTCTCCCTTTCTCTCTTCCACAAGGAAGGGAAGACGGGAAAAAAATTTCGCGACGATAACATACGCCACGCAAAAGCAATATAAATCTAAGTACAACTAGCATGGACATCTTAATTATTTCAACTTAATTAGGTCTATTGCCCCTTGTACGACTTTACCCTACCTCAGGATGTTGTGCAGCTGCGTACGTCTACGGGTGTGTATGATACGAAGGTCGGGCCACAGAGCACGAACGGAGCCTGTTGCGTAAGCTGCAAAGGTACGTTATTAGTATGCATTTAAATGAATAGGGAAAACGGCAATAAAGGACTGGGGTTTCGGCTTCTCTACAAAACAAGGCAAGGATCAACGGTTCCTGCCGACTCGAAACAGAGCGGGGTAGGGTCTAATGACCCCTGCCGGCAAAGGAAAGAGGTGCAGGGGCCATCGACCCCTGCCAGACGACTAAGAGAGGGGCAAGGGCCATCGGCCCCTGCTGGGTTTTTGAAAAGGGAGGCAAGAGCCAAAGGCTCTTGCTGGCTTGAAAGGAAGGGCAGGGGCCATAGGCCCCTACCAAAAAAGAGGAATGGCAAGGGCCGATGGCCCCTGCCAAAAAAAATGAACAGAGAGAGGGGAGTGCAGGGGCGAAGGCCCCCTGCGGCTTTCAAAGAGGAGGTAGGGGCCAATGGCCCCTGTCGTTCATGAAGAAAAAGGGCAAGGGCCATTGGCCCCTGCTGGTCTTTAAAAGAGGAGGAGGGCAGGGGCCAAAGGCCCCTGTCAGTCTTAAGAAAAGAAAATGGCAGGGGCCATCGACCCCTGCCGGGTTTTAAAAGAAGAGGGACAGGGGCCGATGGCCCCTGCCGAAAGGTAAGAGAGAGAGAGACCCCCTACGCAGGTCAAGGAAGAGGGGAGGGTGACAAGGGGACAACCGACCTCCTGTCGGTCGCCCGATCTCTCACGGGGAAGAGAAGGGGGTCCGCAGGGGCCATTGGCCCCTGCCGGCACTCCGGCGCACCCCAAGAGAGAGACGGGGACGACAGAGGCCCTGTCGGGTCTCCAAAGGGCAAGGAGGAAGGTGGGAGGGTGCGGCAGGGGCCGTGTGCCATCTGCCGGCGTCCTGGCGAGGTGACAGAGAGGGAGATGGGAGGGGGAGGAGGAGAAGGTGGAGTGGCGTACCTAGGAGGCGGTGGCCGGCGTCGGCACGGGGCGCAGCAATGGCAGCGGTGGAAAGCGCAGAGGAGGCGGGGTCGTCGCGAGGGGATCGAGGGCGGTGCTGGTGGCGTGCGCAGGGAAGGAGGAGGCGGCACAGGGGGGTAAAAAGTGTTGTATGCCTTCCCCCGTCCCCCTGCAGTGCTTTTAAAAGCCTCAGGGGGCGACGAATGGGGAAACCCCGATGGGTTTCCCTAAGTTTTCCGAAAACGAAGGTGGAAGGGGGCGGCGCTCGGGAAGAGGATTTGAAATCCTCTTCCTAAGTCGGGTTATTAAAACCCTAATGAAGAGGGGCCCGGGTCAGGTCCGGACCCAATCGGGCCCGAGTCCAATTTTTTTTTTTTTTTAAGCAGGTTTTACAGATGGGGTACTACTCCCTATACTGAAGTTATGGGGTCTGCTGATGCACGAGGAGGTCTTGTCCTTAAGACCACGTGCTGCCCATCAACCCATGTCGATGGTATGCTTTCTCTAGCATTCATTGGCAAAATGCCCCTCTTTTCCGCAGAACTATCAGTCATCAACTTTGAATGGATACATACATTTTGGGTGCATGATGTGGCACTGATAACAATAACCCCTTCGGTTGTTAGTTGCCATCTATATTTGACAAAAATATTTTTCTGAGGTTAGAATCTTAAAAGTAATATTTATAGTGCGATATCGTGAGTATGACGGATCTCGAACAGGTTTTCCAGACTTAGACTTTAATACAAATTTTGTAACACCCTAGATTTTTCAAAACAAAACTTTGTTCAAATTTCAAAGATTTTTTTTTCTTTGCAGCAAAATTTATAAAAGGTTTTAGCAGCAAAAATAGATAATAGTTACTTGTTAGTTTTAGAAGATATCGAGCAAGTTACAAGTATGTAGCCAATCACTCATTGCCCACCAAAATATTTCATTTAAGCAAACCAAAAGGAGTTATTTATTACAAACAATACTGCTTGGTAAAGTAGTACTAGATAAAACTGGGTTTGTAAATAAAATATCCAACACGGTCTGGAGAAACCCTAGATCTTGATGCTGGCTTCCTCCACATATCAGTCCATAGGTTCAGTACCTGTATCTTCCATAAAACAGGGTCAGAACCATTCCCGGTCTAGTAGAAAAGCATTCAATTCTAACAAGTATAATACCTTGAAGACATGAAAAGTTACTTCATGGCTGCAATTGAATTCATCATAGCTCAAGTCTCCATGACTTAACATATTGGTATCCCATGAATCAAAGCATGAGCTCCTCGAGCTTAGCTTAGCCATACAGATACAATTTAGGTCCCTTGCCTGATCGGTCCAACAGTGTAACGAGATCAATACCTTACACAAGGTGATGCATGAGTAGCACTAATGCACATTCATTTATTCATTCATCGTTGTACCTATAGCTAATGTATTATTTTGATAATTATGAGTTTATCCCAGGTACACGAGAGAACTTAACTTTGGTATCAAATGAAACCATCAAGCAGTTTATTATGTTATGTATTTTTGTATACCCTAGAGGCCTGAGTGACCGTGTCCATAGTAGGGCAACAATTTTTATGTCAGTATAAACCCCACTAAGCCGGTTTGGATGCATCCTTCTACTGCATTAGTGGGGTTCAATCCCTAAATTTTAAGGATAACCTGACCTCCTAACCTCTGAGTGATAGAAAATTGCCCGAACTCTTTGGTTCATAATATCATGTATGTCACTCAAGGAGGTACCATCATTGTCTGCCTCGATGAGCATAAAGTCTTGAAAGGATTTGACAACAAAATCTTTCTTATTAGGACATCGAGTGCCACATAGGTAATCCAGTGCATTCTATACGATAGGCAATCCAGTGCATTCTGTACAAAGGAAATATGAACCAAACTCAATCAATTTTTCAAAGTGCAGGTTGGTTCCTGTGTGATCAAGGACTACCATTATGTTTTGTTTATATGCATGCAAACATCGCTCTTGGCATCTATGGCCTTCATGAGCGCTTCACCCTTTGCGGGTGGACAACCAAGTTCGGAATAATGGCATTTAAGTGTGTTATTATTGCACACAATGTTGTGAAAAGCGTTGAGGCATGGCGAGGCACTCCACCAAAAACTGAGGCGAGGCATAAGCCTCGAGGCGTAAAGTGTAAGCCTCAATTTTTTTTAAAACTTAAAAAAACTATAAAAATATCTAATATTACAAATAAATAAAAAAATACTTTATTGATGAAGCAATAACCAACAAGAAATAAAAAATCTTAAATAAATACCAAAAAATATGAGATTAACATATAAAAGTAACAGTAATGCAACAACTTGATCTAGGTAAGTATCTAAGAAATAAAATATGAGAATTCATTCAAGAAAAAATTAGCATTAACAACATCATGTCATCATTAGAAAATGCATATATTGGCATTAACAACTAAATGTTAATATATTTGTCCAAAACTCTTCAAAATGAGAGTGATAACAATCACAAGTGAAAATGAAAGACCCAAAAAATATATATAAATCTCCATAGCCCTATGATATGAATTTGGGCTTAGGCGCTTATTGTGTCTCGTCATCATCAATATCTAAGTCTTCAATGTCAACATCTGAGGAATCCATATAAATAGGTTCTCCTTTATCCTCATTCATTGACTCTTCATCATTTGCACTTTCATCCTCCATATCCTCGGTCACTTCTTTTGTTTTTCTTTTCTCTTCAATAAAAAATCATGTATTAAATACTTATTTTATCTAATTAAAAAAATATATTATATTCATAGCAAGGTAAAAAAAATATAGTTTTAACTAGATCTCTTGAAGACTTGTCTTGCCTAGAACTATTTTATAAATCATGAGGTGAAGTGGCGTTTTCAATAGGCACATGCTCAATGGCATTTATGTCAAAGTTTAGGTCTAACCATGAATCCTCCAACCAATTAGGATCGCTAGGCAACATTGAATCTTCTTTCTTCATAATTCACTCATCGTCTAAGTCTATATGATCTAGACATATAAGGTCTTTGGTAGCCCTCCTCATATTTCTCTCTCTTAATTTCATATTATACATGACAAAAATCAATGCATTCATCTTCTCTTGTTCAAGTCTATTCATATGTTTTATGTGCACCTATAATTTCAAATCTTTGATAATCAATTATAAAATAATTAAACTTATACAAATGTATTTCAAAAATAAAATACAAAGTCACAAACCAATGAAAAAGTATTCTAATTTCTCTCACAGCCCAATGCACTATACGTTAAACTTAGAATTCGAATTGTAAAATTCACCAATTTAAGATTTTCGTGCCCAAATGAACTCCACCAACCAGTTGCATTCAAATAAAACAATAAAAATGATAAAAATATTAAGAATGTCATAATTAATAAAAAATAATAAAACATAAACAAAATATTAATAAATAACAACATAATTGCAAACTTACTAGGATTTTTTAATTTTCTTGTTGTAATGATTGTCGCTCTACTAAACAACCCCTTTGCTTTTTTAAATGCATATATTTGTGTTGTAATTTTCAACCGAACATTTGCATCAGAAACCAATTTTTTAACACAATCATAAAAGTCACTCATAACTTCTCCATTCGAGTTTAAGTTAGCAGCATAATGAAAATGTGGATTTAAATAATAGGCAGTTGCATGCAAAGGCTTATAAAATTTCAAGTCCCATCGTCTATCAACGATGTCCCAAATAAGTTTATATTTTCTTTTAACTTTGTCAAGGTTTGAAGCAAATTTCTCATTTTCTCTATCCATTGCCTCGTACAAAAATTCCATGGCAGGCTCATCTGTATCCACTAATTACAATACTTTCACGAGAGACAATGTAGCTTTAATTTCATATGATATGGTAGCCAAAAACCTATGATCATTAAGAACAATATAAGAAATGTTCTTTGCATCAGATTTTTTATAGTAATTAGATTATCTAAAATTTGAAGACAAGAATATCGACTTCAACTTTTTCTTGTAACATCCAATACTATGAAGCGTGAAATATGTTGTGTCAAAATGATTGACAACTGGACGTAGAAGTTCTTTATTCTTTGTGAACTTTCTCATCAAATTTAATATCCATGCATGACTATAGATATATCTTGTATTGTTTTTTGCCTTTTTCACTGTATCTTTAAAAATTGATATCTTTCTAATTGCTTCTAATATCAAATCTAAGTAATGTGCCACACATGGTGTCCAAAAATATGTTTTTTTCTATTATTAATATATTCTCAGATGCCACATAATTTGGTGCATTATCTATAATGAATTGCACTACATTCTCTTTACCAACTTCTTTAATAACTTCTTCAAACATCTTGCACAAATTTGCAATACTTTTTTCTATTTTGTTGATGTCAACTTTAAAAATATTGTTTCAGATAAGCTGTTCACAAGAAAATTAATTAAGTTTCTTCCTTTTTTATCTATCCAACCATCTACCATAATGCTGCAACCAACTTTTGGCTATTCTTTTTTTAACTCTTTTAAAATTTCATGAGTACAATGTGAACACTCGAAATTTTTCAGAATTTTGTAAAAAACCCCTTTTTATCCATGGCCCCCATTTTTCTGAACGATTAAGTCAGTTTCAATCTAAATTCCAGTTATTTCTCGAATTTTACTAGAATCAAATCCATTTTTATATCTGACTCAATTTCGGATCCGGATCTAGTATCAAAATCCAAATCTAAGCCTCATTATATAATTTCCAAATTTAAATTATGAAAATACCAAAAATATTTTCTGAATGGCTCAGATAGTCCATCCGATATCCATTTGGATCCACTGCTTTGTATTTCTCGATTCGAGGTCCAAAACTCAAATATTTCCTCAAAACACGAATCCAAACCCATTTTCTGAAGAAATTTCCAAAGATTAACCCTGAATTCTCAGAAAAACCCCTCTTTTGTAAAAATTTTCAAATTTTACAAAAATTGTTTTATTTTCCCATAATTTTAGAGTTTTATTTCAAAAACACAAAAAAATGTAGAAAATATAAAGAAAAGATAAAAAAAAATTAAAATAGAAAAAGAAAAATACAAAAAAAATGGTTTCAAAACCCCTTTTTGAAAATTGTTTTTTAAAGACCCCCCCCCCCCATTTTTGAGAAAAACTTTTAGAAAGGACCACCTCTTTGAAAATTTTCAAAAATTGGAAGGACCCAATTTGGAAAAAATGTAATGGTCTTCACCTATATAAACAGGCCTCCAGGGAATGACATTCCCATCCATCTTCTGCCTCTCCATCCGATCACGCTTCTCTCCTTTTCCCTCTGATTTCTTCCCCTTTGAGCTGCTGAAGAGAGCTCTCCTCCTTCCTTCAGAATTTCTGCAAAACTAAGGTAAGAAACCCCTCCCCCTTTTATCTTTTATCCACGGATTTCTTTGAATTTTAACGCATATTTAGAGTTTGATTTTCCTCTATTTTCTCCTTCATCATCTGTTGACATATGATTCTTCACTTGCATTTTGATTTCTAGTGTTTATTTCTATGGATTTTCGATTTTCGATGAATATATTTCCTTACGTATTGATGATAGACGATGCCTCGCAATGGCATCACCGTCTCATCTAGATTTTTTTATTTTATCTTTGCATTCATTTTACTCTTTCCCCTTTATTTTCTCTGCTTTACTGTTTATTTTATGGTTTTTGTCCCATTAACGCACCATCGAATGTGTTGGGTTGCTTATAGCAATATCAACCTCTCTCCCGTGCAATAGCAAAGGAACGATCTCGTTCCAACAAATTTTTTTCTCTGGTTTTCCTTTACATTTTGCTGTTTCATTTTACATTCCAATCTATATCCTGTTAGATTTCGATTCCATTCCTTTTGTTCTGATCTCCTTGGTGATCGTCTATTTCCCCGCTTTCTTTTATGATTTGCTTATGTGCTCTATTTCATATCAATGATCTGATAATATTTTGATCTTCTTTTATTCTACGGATTCCTGTTTTATTTTGATCGTCTGTTGATTTTTAGATTTCTGTTTTCACTTTGATGGCCTGTTGATTTTGATCATCATAGTGTGTTTACTTTCCTGATTCACATCGGATCCCTTTTTTTTATATAATTGGTGGTGTCGTGTGAGTGCGTCTTGGGATTCATTCACAGAACTCCCCTTTATTTCCTGTTTTTTATTATATTTTAATCATTTTGCTGATAGCGTTTTATGATGTTTCAATCATTTTTACAGCATTTAGTTTCATTGAATATTCATGGCACCTAATATCCTATCTGTTTTGCTGATTATCGTTCTGATCTGAATTCTCTGTTGTTTCATTGGTTTTTTTTCTATATTGTCATGTTTTTCGATCTTTCAACATCCATTCATAGCATCCAGCTCTTTCTATTGTAAATCCACATCTCATTTTTTTTTTGTTTATTTTCTTTAGTCTTCATGTTTAATTTATATTTGAAGCCCCAATTTACATTTGGTTCTCGGTTTTGATTACATTCTCATTCATTTCAACCTCTGTGTTCATTCTTTTAGTTATATCCTGTCCCTGCATCCTCGTGTTTTCTATAATTGAATTCATCTCTTTTGTCTTTGTCAAGTATTTGTACCTGATTTGTTATGAGATACTGGCCCGATTCCATATGAACTCTTGTTTTGCTATACTTTGTTTATTATAAAACCGATCAAGAGTTGTGGAAATGTCGGGTTCACTGACACTCGTAACAAGATCCACCATGCTTTTTGTCGTTCAGATGCTTACTTACAATTCTTTTGCACTGCTAAAACCTGGGAAATCAGGAATCTGTGGCAGCATAGGTGGATGTTTTGCCGGTTCCACAAGCATAACATTTCACTGCCTCATTTTCTCACTTATCACACACATACTATGCCACTTCCTAGGTACATACTAGTACCTAGCACCTATTTACCAAGTTATAACTGATACATGGTCTCGCGCATGAAAAAGGGTGACCATGTTCATTTTTTTTCTTAATAATTTTCATTGTTAAGAAGACAAGATCAGTTGGTGTAAGATTCTGTGATGGACCAGACTCCCTTGGATTTCATAATGCGATTGTGAGTTTAGAGCGGGTTGAAGTTTTACCTAGAATTTTGCAGTCCTTGTTATATTTCATGCTTCCAGGTGTTAAACCAGATCTAGAAGAGATGGATTTTATAATATGAGGAAATGGCTTGACCAAACAACCTCCATGTGATCATTGCAAATTTTTTCCTCTTGGTTTCCTCTTTTCCTTCTCTTTTCCTTTTCTAGCCTCTATTTTATTTTTGAAGGGGAATAAAAAGATAGAAAAGAAAAGAGAAAAGAAAAGAAAGAAGAGAGAGGAACTCTTTTGCAAAAGTTCTCACATGACCTTAATTTTGAAAATGTTTTGAAATGACTCGCCTCTATTTTTTAAAATTTACGGAAAAATGGAGAGACAGGATTTGCTCGTCTGTACGAGGTTCGACCGTTCCTAGCACCTTTACTAGGGGTAATCGAACCATGGATCAAACTTATGCCTTTTTGCTTTTCCTAAATATTATCTAAGAATTTATTCTAAGTCTAGAATGCACTATGAATCATGCTTGTGCAATGCAAATGCAAAAATATATGTTTTTGAGAAAAATAACTTTTAGAACTTTTGCGATTATCCAAGTGATTTTGAAATAAATTTTGAGAATATAATGAAGAGATGGTTTTTGAAGAGTTTGAATCTAACTTAGAACTTGAAAATAGGTCTGAAAGAGACTTGAAGTTCTAAGTGTTGGAATAATCAGAGTTTGGAAAATAAATCTTGGATGAAGCGAAAAGGAGAATTGGAACTTAAATTTAGAATTTTAAAGTAAGAATGAAGTTTCAAAGTCAAGATGAACTTTGAATTTGGATCGATTTTCAAGAATTGATTTTGAAAAAAGGGTATTTGGTCTTGAGTTTTGAATTCAGAATCTGAAATAGAAATTTTTTATTTGAAAATTGAATTTAGACTTGGAGAAATAGATTAAAGTGGTTTTCAAAAACAGAAATTGAAATTGGAATCTTGAAATCCAGATGAGATTTAAAAATGGAATTGAGTTTTGGAATTGGATTTGAAATCTGGAATCCTAGATAGAATCGATTTTGAAATCTGAAGTCCAAGATGGAATTGGGTTTGAAATCTAGAATTCTAGATGGAATTGGATTTGAAATCTGGAATCCAATATGGAATTAGAAGGTGGATCTAGATTTCGGAAATCCAGATGAGATTTGAAAATGGATCTGAACCATGAAAATCCAGATGGGATTTGGAGATAGATATGGATTTTGCAAATCCAGATGAAACTTGAAGATGGATTTGGATTTAAGAAATCAAGATGAATTTAGAAATGGAATTGGATTTTGAGAAATCCAGATGAATTTAGAAATGGATTTGGATTCTGAGAAATCCAGATGAATTTAGAAATGGAACTGGATTCTGAGAAATCCAGATGAATTTAGAAATGGAATTGAATTCTGAGAAATCCAGATGAATTTAGAAATGGAATTGGATTTTGAGAAATCCAGATGAACTTAGAATTAAAATTGATTTGAATTTTAAGATTAGAAATGAATTTTGAAAATAAAGATGGAAATAAGAATTTGAATGGAAAATGAGAATTTAAGATGAATCTGAATTGAGAAATAGAGATTGAAAAAGATATTTTGAAAATTTATCTCAAAATCACTTGGATTTTTAAAATAATTTAAAAATATGATGTAATTCTATCCTAAATGAATTGAAAGAATTTGAAATTGGGTTTTGAAAAGCATATTTCATTCTTTAAGTGAATTGAAATAAGATTAAAAATATAACACATTCATGACTATGGTCACAAACGTATTATAAGATGATCTATATTTAAATTCAGATGAAGAATAAAACACATTTTGGTGCCTTTATAGAGATTAAAATAAAATTAACTCTCAATATATCCTGACTATGGTCATTGATATATATTTTAAGTTAATTTCAAGTTAAACTCTGATAAAGGAAGAAAAATTCAAAAAATATGATGATTTTTTAAAGAGATCCAGTGTGGATCCAATGTTATTCCATAAAAGATAAAAATCCTAAGTATTGTTCACATTTTAACTATGTCCATAAATATAAATCGTTTACTTAGTATTAATTACCTCTTATTAGAATGGTGCACGTGCCATTCGTGTTCCCATTCATGAATTTTTGAGAAAATAAAAGAAAAATAATATGAAACAAGTAATATTCACATGCTCATATATTTTATTCTAAGACCGAAAGGTAAAGAATTCTCATTACATCTAGCTATTACATCATTCAATGAAATTTGAAAAAAATCTCTAATTTAAGAAAGAAAATATAAATTCTTCATATATTCCTGTAAAACAGAGTTTGTATGAGACAAATATGGAAAAATGTAATATCAAAAAGGCCTATGTATATCTATATGAGCAGGATATATATATGAAATGTATATATATGTGAATGTATATGGAATCATCTAAATTGCTCATGGAAGTCTATATCCTAATAAAGATGCATAAGAAGTAAAAAGATAAGATGCAAGAAAGGTTTGGCAAAAGGGGAGCTTGTTATATGAAATCCTATGATATGCAAGGTAATGACTAGATGTAATCTTTAATATCGAAAAATTGATTAAACTACAGGGTATTGTATGAAGGAATGATGGGAAAGGGGTGAATATGGCTAAGTGATGAAGGTGGTTGGAGATGTGCATAGTGCCTACAACAGGTGAGTGTATGCCATGTGTATGTGGACAGCATATGGGTTGGGTGTGGCAGCTAAAGTGTTGATATCATCGGACATTGAAGTGATATGACATGCTGCAATGTGGTGATAGCAAGTAATGGTATTAGGGTGTAGCAATGTGCTGTAAGGGACAACAGTGGAATGAGTACAGGAAATGCGAGTAATGAGGTAGATGAAGGAGATAAAGAAATAACAAGTATAAAGATGAGGATACAGTAGATTGTCACAGTAGGGAAGATGTAGTGGTATGCATCGTGGTGGAGGCAGTAGATGACTGATGTAGGAGTGGGCATAGGGTGCAGGGGAAGGTAATGGAGAAGGTGTACTATGCGAAGGAAAGTGCTGAAGGTGCTGAAAGTGCAGAAACAGGATTCTTTATCTGTTTTCTCATATGGGGTTCAGGGGATACATTTATTGGTGTACGAATTAACCTCAGAGGACTAGCTAATCTTCTAAATATGGGACTTGACTGAAGACTTGTATTTGGAGGCGATGAATAGTCTGTCACCATTCTCGGAGATGTTGGAGCTGGTTCACTGTATTGCTTCCAGTGGATTGCAGGAGAGATCTGTGGTGGAAGATATAAAGGCATGGACACTGTTGGGGTTGTAGCAGATGAGATGCAAGTGATGGAAATGTAGGTGAAGCACAAGTCTGTGCTTGTACTAGTGACTAAGGTTGGGTTTGGGGCTGATCCTGCGGTTGAGATGAAGGGTGCTGGCAGGTGTTTGTGACAAGTGAGTGTGGGAAATGAAGGATGAATAGTGGAGTTAGAAGTATTAGTAGATAAGGGTGATTAGTATATAAATAGGAAAATCAATAGGGTGGATGTGCAATAAGATACTGCTATGATGTACGACAGTCAAGTGCAGGGGGATATGACTGGATGCTAACATCAAAAGCTGGAGGAGAGGATGGCGGCTAATGTACATATTATAATGGATATAAGGGGCTGGTATATAGGCGATAGAGGGAATTACAGTGGTAGTGGTAGTGGGTCGGGCTATTGTGAAGGGTTGTACATAGTAGTGAAGATGGAAACAACAGAATATGAAGAGAATGTAGCTGATAAAGCTACAGCCATGGATGCACGATAGTGTGTGGGTGAATAGCAGGTTGTAGCTATGAAAGAGAAAATTACAGGAAGTGCAGATGATAGTGGCATACTGTAGCAGGGGAGTGTTGTGGTAGCGTGGATATGGAGGCTACAATGGAGGTTTAGGTGGGACTGTAGCATTTGCAGATGAGGGTTGCGGTAATGCTACAGTGGCGATTGCAGGGGAATGAGTGGATGATGTTGTAGAGTGACATAGTGGGAGATAGTAGTTGTTGTGCACCTAAGTGTGGGACAGTGAGTAGTGAAGTGGAAATTGGTGATATAGGTGCTGTGAATATTGCTAGTGAGATGGTGGAGGTTGGAAATGGCAGAATGTGTTGATATTTTGCAGGAAATAAATGGAGTAGGGGTACAAAGGTGCAATAATATTGGTGGTAGGTGATAAGGTGTGTTGAAGGTGGATTAAGGACAAAAAGAGATTGCATGACACTGAGACATCCAGGAAAGAGTGCCAATTAGTACATGACCAGTAAACTCCATCCAAAATAGCAACTATGCACATCAAGACAAACTCACCACAGAACTCCAGAGAAACTCTCCATAGTCACGAGATGGTGAGGATAAACAATATACGAAAAACACCAGTCAACAGAAAACAATGAACAGAAATATTTAGAAAAAAGATTCAAAAACCAAAAGTAGGAACAAAACACCCAAACAGCAGACATTAGACTTGCTCCAAGCTCACCCGTGACCAAAAAAAAAATCTTCCTTCTGCCAAGAAAAGTCTAAAACCCCAAAACTCATGGAAATACTTAGCAATGCTGCTCTGTTCAACAGAAATTTTACTATACACATCACCTCTTCAGGAGCACCAATCACAAGCATTGTGGAACATCTTTAACCATGGACTGTGTTTTCTTTTTTTATCAACTTCCTATTCTCTAGGGAAACACGAGAATTACCACATCAGAACACAACATTCTGGATGGGGCATCATGGCGAGGTGTCTTCCATCTTCAGAGCAAAATGCAGCAACACCCAATGGAGGACCATTGAGATTGAAAAAGGTAAGTTTCAGTCACATTACCATCATCATCACAGTACCTGATTGGGGTCAAAGTAGACTGAAGTGCTTGATTTGAGGGCAGCATTGCCAGGAGACTTAGCCCGCCCTTCACCATGGACAGAGTATAGATGTCTAAATCCAACAGGACTTTAGTTACCCCTTTTGATCTACTGAGAATCTTGTCATATTTCCACAATCACAGTGTATTCAAGAAATTAAATAAAATGGTGACAGTTAGATCAGACAGGAAAGTCCAATATAGATACGATCTTTCTAAAAGACCTTCTCCAATGACCTCACGAGAGTGGTTCTCACTCAGATTTTAAGGATGGGGTAATGACGAGAGAGCATCCGAAGACACCCACCTTGCTTATGAGTTTTATTGAAACTAGCAGGTTGGACTTTATCAGAACGGCGTACAACAATTCTTAAGGAGACTCCCTCCCGTGCTGCAGCGGGGATGCCAATCCCCAATCCCCTAACATGAACTTTGTTTTGATATGCAGATTGACAAGGGGGATGGCACAAATAGGTGTTTCGGATCCCAGAGATGAACCAACAGGTAATTAAATACAGAGGCATGGATGTGAATCCTGATGATAATGAAAATGTAATGCAAGAGACCGATGTCTAAAGCAGAAGATATAATGAAAATGATTCAACGGAAATTGAAATGATGCTTTAAATTGGAACACAACAAGAAATGAAAACAATGATAATTAAAGTGAGAAATCAAATATGAACCGATAATCACTACTAAAAGAATCTACTAAAAGAAAAAGAAAGGGAAATTGTGTAGATGCAGGCCAACATGCAGAAATCAACACACAAAATGCTTAATATCACGATAAAGTGCAGAGGATCAAAACATTCGATAAATCAGAGAGCATTAAAATCAAATATAATGCAACAATAGAATCACATCGATGGAGACAGATCTTGACGAACTGATGTTACATGAATTTCACTGCAACCACATTCTAAGGGTAATGACGATGGCAGAAGACGAAAACAAGAAAGAAAACAGAGATTAGATAGAAAATCACGATCAACAGAAAATGAGACAGGGAACTAAAAAAAAAAAGAATATCAATCGATTACTGAGAACGAAATCAAAAGTTTGATGCGAACAGGGATTTAAAACAAAAGAAAAATAGGAGATGGAATCAGCTATACATTAAAGAAGTAAAATATGAAAGAAGAGAAATATGTTGGAATGATGCCATTCCCATTGATGTTGCACAGGGATGGGTTGAGATTGCACAAGCAACTCAACACCACCAATGGTGCGTAAATGGGGCCAAAACAGGAGAAACTAAAAGAAAATTAAAGGAAAACGCAGAAGAGGAATGCTTACCGGATTGTTGATCGAAACAGGAGAGGTCTTTGGCTACTATGATGGAAGCTTCCTCAATCGACCAAAAAAAGGGGAGAAGGGAGAAGGCAAATAGGAAGGAGAAGGGATTAGAGATGGAGAAACGTCGAGGAGAGCATATGGAGGGGTGAAACGCGATGGGGGAAAGAGGCGATCGGCCTCTGTTTTATAACAGAAGGCCATTAGGCCTTTTTCAAGATCGACCCTTGTAATTTCTTTAAAATTTCAAATTAGGGGCTCATTTACAAGATTTTTTTTGAAAAGGGTAAAAGGGCTATTTTCTTTTGGAATTTTTATGTTTTTGATGAAAAATCTAAGATACGAGAAATTTAAGAGGGATTTTGAGGGAAACAGGATCCGAACGAGGCTTTTTGAAGTATTTTTGTAATTTTTGTTTTGAAACTTTTAAGATTTTTCTAAAAAATGAGGTTTTTGAGAAAACACCTGATTTATCTCAGAAAATGAATTCCAAAATGGATCTGGATCCAAGATTTTTTAGAAAATATTGGACTTGGATCTCAAATTGAGATTGGATCCAGATAAAGCATCTGAGAAAATACCACAAATTATTTTTTTTGATTTTTTGAAGAATAGAAAATTTGAGATCAAAATTGGATCCGAATTTCCGATCTGGATTCGACATTGGGTTAGATATGAAAATTGGATGTGGATTCTAGTGAATCCGAGAAATAAATGAAATTTTGGTTAAAAATTGACCCGATTTATTTAGAAGATGGGGCCAGGGGTAAAAATGGAATTTTTGAATCTTTTAGAAAATTTAGGGTGTTTACACTCCACTACCAAGGTATTCATATTTCCAAACAGTCAAGATCGGGTATGTGGCACTCTAATGCATTCCTAGGGGATACAATTTTCCAAAGAAGTCTAATGCTAATTTCTTCACATATGGGTTTTCGGTGCCATCACTAGCTCTTTTGTTTTGGATTGTTAATTTTACAAATCCATATGCCTGTATATCCCCTGCGTTCTCCTTTCTGTAGTTTGAGTCTTACAGTTTGTTCTAAATGATTGCTCGCATTCTTCTTGATTAGTCACTACAATATACCAGTTTTTTATTTATTATGGCATTTACATTGGTTACTTCGTAAGCCTAATAGTTAATTTGATTTTCATTAAATAGTTGTTTGCATTCATATAGTTAGCCTCCTTCATATATTCCATCAATTGACGTTAACTCCTTCATATAGGTTAGATTGTATGTTGCATCAAATTTGCTTTTGTATTTACACTAGTTGTTCATATTAGATGTTGAGTATATTTAGTCAGATTATACTAGTATGCCTATTACATCACCTTAATTTCCCTGCAGAGCATCATTTGATGTAACATCTACATCTACACCCACCTGCAAATGGCACTATTCACCCCCACTGAACCCCATTTATAGCAACACTCTGTTGTGCTTCATCTCCACTTACAGCAGCAGCCATCTCCACAACATTTGTTACACTGCTATGCCACCACCTCAATCATCTCATCACTGTCATTTTACACCACCTTTGCACCTATATCACATATTTTCACTAAGTGATCACTGCAACATACCTTTGTATACCTTTCAGCCATGTACCCACAACCACTTGCACAGTACCTCATGTGTTCCCTTCATACCCACCTGCCCAATGCCTACCACCTGTCAATATCTTCATCTGCAAATGCTGATATTGCTGGTGTTACAGGAACTGACAATGAGGTGTCCAGTCTAGTAATTGGAACTCAATTAACATCCTGCATTCTACACTTTGGTTACTTTGCATAGTGCTTGCCATCACCTATAATTCCACTGTATTTCCACCATGCTTACCCACAGCACCATACCTATTTCCATTCTTCACCGCACCTCGTCTTCACTTAGCACACCACATTGCTACTTCACCTACTTACACTACCTCACACTGTGCACAGTTGTTGCAAACACCAGCACCTTCACTGTGCATATCTCCCACTTACTGCCATCTATCCATGCTGATACACTCTTATATCACCCACTTACCTGCCACAGCATATGCATCATATGCATTCACGGCTGGTATATTAGCAGCCCATATTCCCTGCTACATCCACCTTGCACTGAACATGTTTTCTGCAAAAACCTTCACCATCTCCACTGCCACACTCCCATTTGTAGCATATGACCACCATCCTGCATTCACTGTTGCAGCATCCAGCTGCAACCTGTGTGCTTCCTGCTGCACATACCAACAACACTTCATGTTCACTTCTTCACATTCACTCCATTCATCCCCTTTGCATAGTGGCCACCAACATACACCACTCATTAGGCATAAACTCCTCCATTAGCTCATGTACATCATTTAAGCATTACACTTCCACTTATATGGTATATATGTATTCTAACTAACTTAGGATATCATTCATGTATTTCAATATCAATTTTCCACCGTCATTTTAAGATATTACATGTACATTCTGTTAATCATTCAATACATTATCTCAAAGTATACTTTTTCATTTGCATTACATCTCCGTTGGCATAATGTATATGCGTGAATATTTCATTAGTTGCATTTTAGTTTCAATACAATATTTTGTAAAGTGCTTTTTGTGTACATCTTTCATCTTGAGCTAACTTGGATTTTGCAGGAATTAGGTAGAAAAGGCAATTTTTTGTTCTTAGTCTAGGAAATTGAATTTCAATTCAATCAATATTGTAATAGCTAGATTATAATGAGAATTTTACATTTTAAGTCTTAGATTAGAATGTATGAGCATGTAAATATCATATGTTTCATTATTTTTCTTTTATTTTTGAAAATCCACAGTGGTGAAACATGAATGACACGTGCACTATTCTAATAAAAGGTAATTAATTCTAAGCAAATGATTCACATTGATGGCCATAGTCAAAATGTGAACATTGCTTAGGATTTTTATCTTTTATGGAATAACATTGGATCCACACTTGGGTCTCTTTAAAAAATCATCATATTTTCTAAATTTTTCTTTCTTTATCAGAGTTTGACTTGTAAATTAACTTAAAACATATATTCATGGCCACAGTCAGGATATATTGAAAGTTAAGTTCATTTCAAATTTTATTAAGGCACAAAAATATATTTTATTCTTTATATGAATTTAAATACAAATTATTTTATAATAAATTTGTGACTATAGTCATGAATGTATTATATCTTGAATCTTATTTCAATTCTTCTAAAGAATGAAATATGTTTTTCAAATTCAATTTTCAAATTCTTTCAAACCATTCATCATTTAAGATAGAATTGCATTCATTTTTTAAGTTATTTCAAATTATCTTCAAAAAATCCAAGTGATTTTGAGATAAACCTTCAAATATTTTTCTCATTTCTCAAATCAATCTTCAATTCTTCTATAAATTCAAATTCATCTTTCTATTTCCAATTTTATCTTATTTTCAAAGTTCAGACTTCAATATCCTAATTCCAAAGTTCATATCAACTTTGAAATTTTAAATTCATTTCTAGATTCAAAATTCAATTTCCAACTCAAATCAAATTTCAAAGTTCAATTTAACTTTGACATTCCAAATTCATTCTTGTGATCATTGCAAAAACTTTCCTCTTGTTTTCCTCTTTTCCTTATCTTTTCTTTTCTAACCTTTATTCCCTTTTTGAAGGATAATAAAAAGATAGAAAAGAAGAGAGAGGAATTCTTTTGCAAAGGTCTCACTTGACCTAAATTTTGCAAATATTTTGAAATTACTTGCCTCCATTTTTTTAAAAAATTTGCGAGAAAAATGGAGAGAAGGGATTTTGCTCATCGGTACGAGGTTCGACCGTTTCTGGCGCCTTTACCAGAGGTAATCGAACCAAGGATCGAACTTATGCCTTTTGTTTTACCTAAATATTGTCTAAGAATTTATTATAAGTCTAAAATGCATAAAGAATCATGCTTGTGCAATGCAAATGCAGAAATGTATGCTTTTGAGAAGAATAATTTAGAAATTTTGGGATTTTCCAAGTGATTTTGAAATAAATTTGAGAATATGGTGAAGAAATGATTTTTGAAAGTTGAAGATTGACTTGGAAAAGTTAAATTTTGAATCTAACTTAAGACTTGAAATAGACCCAAAAGATTTGAAATTCTAAGTCTTAGAATAGTCAAAGATTTGAAAATAGCTCTTGGATTTGAAGAAATGAAGAGAAAAAGAGGAACTTGGAACTTGAGATAAAATTTTTGAAGAAAATAAAGTCTCAAAGTCAAAATAGACTTTGAATTTGAATGGATCAATTCTGAAAAAGGAATTCTTAATTTCAGAACCTGAAACAAGAATTGAATTGATTTTAGACTCAAAAAATAAATTTAGAAAATGGTTTTGGAAATAGGAATTGAGATTAGAATCTTGAGATCATCATGAATGATGAAAAATGGAATTGAGTTTGGAATTGGAAATCAAATTGGAAAATGAGATTGGATTTGAAAATCTGAATCCAAGATGGAATTTGATTTGAATTATGGAATCCTAGATGGAATTGGATTTGAAATCTGGAATCCTAGATGAAATTGGATCCAAAATCTGGAATCCAAGATGGAATTAGATTTTAAATCTGGAATCCAATATGGAATTGGATTTGAAGTCTGGAGTCCTAGATGGAATGGGATTTGAAATCTGGAATCTAATATGGAATTGGATTTAAAGTCTGGAGTCCTAGATGGAATGTGATTTGAAATTTGGGATCCAAGGTGGAATTGAAATTTTGAAATCCGGAATTCAAGATGGAATTGGATCTGAAATCCAGAATTCAAGATGAAACTTTGAAAATTGGAATTGGATTCAAGAAATCCAGAAAGATCTTGAAGATGGATTTGGATTTGGGAATCCAGATTGAATTTGATTTTGGAAGTGGATTTGAGAAATCCAAGTGGAATTCAAAAATGTGGAGTTAGATTTGAGAAATCCTGATTGAATTTAAAAATGGACTTGAATTTAGCACTAATCTTAATTTCAAAGTGATTTGAAGATTAAAAAAAAACTCAGAAGATTTCAAAAAGAACTTGGGGATTTGAGAACTTTAAGTGAAGAATAGAAAATAAACTTGGTTTAAAACTTGAATTTTTGAAATCAGGTGATGAACTTCAAAGTTGAATTTGAACTTTGAAATTCGATTTGAATTTATTTTTAAATTGGACTTTGAATCTTGGAAATGAATCTGAAAATTCCAAAGTTTAAATTGAATTTTGAAATTGGGATATTGAACTTTGAATTTTTGAAAATAAGATGAAATATAAAGATGAATTGGGATTTATAGATAGGAATTGAAGATTGATTTTAAAAATGAAGATGATATTTAAAGAATTATCTCAAAATCACTTAGATTTTTGAAGAAAACTTGAAATACTTTTGACAAAATGATGTAGTTTTATCCTAAATCATAAATGAATTAAAGAATTTTGAAAATTGGATATTGAAAAGCATATTTTATTCTTTAAATGAATTGAAATAAGATTGAAGATATAATACATTCCTGACTATGATCATAAAATGTATTATAAGATAATCTATATTTAAATTCAGATGAAGAATAAAACATATTTTGGTGCCTTTATAGAGTTTGAGATGAAATCAATTCTCAATATATCCTAACTATGACCATTGATATATATTTTAAGTTAATTTCAAGTTAAACTCTGATAAAGAAAGAAAAATTAGAAAATATGATGATTTTTTAAAAGAGATCTAGTGTGGATCCAATGTTATTCCATAAAAGATAAAAATCCTAAGCATTGTCCACATTTTGACTATGGCCATCAATGTGAATCATTTGCTTAAGATTTATTACCTCTTGTTATAATGGTGCACGTGCCATTCGTGTTCCCATTCATGAATTTTTGAAATAAAAAGAAAATGATATGAAACGGATAATTCATGATATTTACATGCTCATACATTCTAATCTAAAACTGGAAATGTAAAGTTTCTCATTGATATCTAACTATTACATCATTGAATGAAAAAATCTCTGAAATAAGAAAGAAAAACAATATTTTCCATGTATTCCTGCAAAACAGAGTTAGTATAGAGCAAGATGGCAAAATATAGAGGGTTAAGCAAAATCTAAGTGCTATGTTTATATCAAATGGGAAATACATATAGAAATGCACTCATTCAAATGGAAATATGATGCTTGCCTTGACTGATGAAATGCATATGTGACATGCTATGGGAGTTGCAAATGTAATGTGTGATACGCAGGATGATGCTGTGAAAAGGATATATATAGTATGCTAAGCAAATGAGAAAGTGGGTATAAAATGTATATATGATATCCTAAACTAAATGAATCGAACATGTATATGTGTCTAAGTATGACATTTATACTAAATGAGGCAATGTACATGTATTTAAATGAGATGCTTATGAAAGGGTGCTCATATGCCAGATGGAAAGAAAATATATATGAGCCTAATGCATATATGTTCAAGAGGGGCCCACTATCATGCGAATGCAAGGAATGAATGGATGAATGAAAATATATAGTGTTTAGTATTGTTTTGACTGAATGCAAATACAGTAGTAGAATAAAGAGGAGGAAGCCACAGTCATTGGTGCTTCTGCGGATATCCAAAGTGGAGCTATAGGAGTGCCTAAGCATTGTTGTAGCCACCAGAAAGGCTACAACCACAAACAATAGTGTTGGAAGTGAGATCTCAGCACAGTGAGGTGTGTGGAAATGCAAGGGGTGGAATGGTTGGTAGTGACGTGGAGTCAATAGGTGGAGTATTGTGCCTATTGGTGTAAGGGGAGTGAAGATGGGTTGAAGAGCATTGCTGCCATGGGGTAGCATCAATGTATATACAGCAGGGTGCATGTGAAATGCAAGAGGGTGTGATAGGTGGCTGCTATGCAAAGGGAGATGGAGCTTAGCTGGGAAAGCATGCAGGTAGTGATGCTAGTACAAGAGGGTGTGATAGGTGGCTGCTATGCAAAACTTTTAATGTTTTGCAGCATATTGATAGAGGGAGTAAAATCTCCATCTATGCATCTAAATGCTTCATCTTTGATTAAGTTTGTCATCATAAAAAAGGGGGAGATTGTTACGATAATGAAGCCATACATGATACTTCAAGTACAAGGTTTTGATGATGAGCAAGTAGAATCAACTGCATTTCAGCTAAGGCTATGAAGAAATTGAAGAATTCGGTGAAGAATCCTTGAAGACTAGTGTGCAAATGTTTAATTCATTAAAAGTCTTAGATTCTTGTAAGAGCCTTACTTAGAGTGCATATTTAGATTGCATTTCACCTTAAAAGTCTTTAGAAAAACTTTTCTAAAGAAAACTCTTTTGAAAATCTTTTTAGAAAACTCTTTTCTTAAATTTTCATGTTTATTAGTCGACCAATAGACTTATCAGTCGACTAATCCTTTCGCGCCATATTTTCTAAATAGTCATTCGTGTCAAATTAGTCGACCGAAGGTTTTATCAGTCGACTGGACAGAATGTCTGTTTTCTGGAAAATTAGCAGCAGTCGACTAATGGTTTTTCAGTCGACTGAACAGAACATGTGTTTTCTGTAAAAATTAGCAGTAGTCAACTAATGGTTTTTCAGTCGACTGAACAAAACATGTGTTTTCTGTAAAAATTAGCAGCAGTCGACTAATGCTTTTTATCAGTCGACCGAACAGAATGTAGGTTTTTCAGAAGTTTTTAGCAGCAGTCGACTAAAAGGTTTTTCAGTCTACTGATGATATTATCAGTCGACTAACTTTTCTCAAGTTGACTAAGTTTCAAAAGTTCAGATTTTCAAACGGCTCGATTAACAGATCAGTCGACCGACGATAACTGTCAGTCTACTAATAACTAACTATTAGTCGACTAACTGATGTTTCAGTCGACTAATTTTGCCGTTTTCCTGAAACTTCAAAAAGGCGTGTCTTTTCATTTTTCAAACGTTTTGATCGTTCAAAATGGACAATTTTGACACCCTTTCATACTCTCAACGTATGAAATCTTTTAATTATAAATATGAGTGCATTCTACACTCAAAAACATGAAATTCAATAGAATTATATTGAATTACTTCTTGCTTTTCACTCCTATCCATTCAAGTATTTGTTTTCTCACTCACGTGATATTTTCACTTCAGTTTTTCACTCAAATCACTTTGAGAGATAGTGAATTCGTGAGTAGAGTGTTTCAACAACCTCAAAAGCCAATTGCATTTCATTTGCATTCAAAAGGAAGGCTCATAGGTTGTATTGTAAGTTGTTATTTCTTTTGTGTAAAAAGAAGGACTCCTTGGTGTAAAGGAGTAGTTTGCTTTCAGTGGGATTGTTACTGAAAGTGGGACCGGTTATGGTCTGTGTGATCTTGTAGTTTACAAGGTTGATAGTGGAAAATCTCAAGCGGGTTTTGCTTGAGGACTGGATGTAGGTCGGGTTTGACCAAACCAGGATAAAATCTTGTGTTCTTTGTGTGTTTGCTTTGAGATTTGCAAAATCATTCAATATTTCGCAGAAATTTTTAAAAAGCACTATTCACCCCCCCTCTAGTGCTCGTTGCCTCGATCCTAGTGCACTTTCAGCTGCAAGTGGTAGAAATGGTAGGTGGCAATACAGTGAAAGGGTGAGGTGAAGTGATAGAGTCTTATTTAGCAAGTATCAGATGTTACGACAATGAATCCATACATGATACTTCAAGTACAAGGTTTTGATGATGAGCAAGTGAAATCAACTGCATTTCAGCTAAGGCAATGAAGACATTGAAGAATTCGATGAAGAATCTTTGAAGACTAGTGTGCAAATGTTAAATTCATTAAAAGTCTTAGATTCTTGTAAGAGCCTTACTTAGAGTGCATATTTAGATTGCATTTCACCTAAAAAGTCTTTAGAAAAACTTTTCTAAAAGAACCCCTCATGAAAATCTTTTTAGAAAACTCTTTTCTTAAATTTTCGTGTTTATTAGTCGACCAATAGACTCACCAGTCGACTAATCTTTTTGCGCCATATTTTCTAAAAAGTCATTTTTGTCAAATTAGTCGACCAGAGGTTTTATCAGTCGACTGGACAGAATGTTTGTTTTCTGGAAAATTAACAGCAGTCGACTAATGGTTTTATCAGTGTACTGGACAGAATATGTGTTTTCTGAAAATTTAGCAACAGTCGACTAATGCTTTTATCAGTCGACCGGACAGAATGTATGTTTTTCAGAAGATTTTAGCAGCAGTTGACTGAAAGGTTTTTCAGTCTACTGATGATATTATCAGTCGACTAATTTTATCTCTAGTCGACTAAGTTTCAAAAGTTCAGATTTTCAAACGGCTCGATTAACATATCAGTCGACTGACGATAACTGTCAGTCTACTAATAACTAACTATTAGTCGACTAACTATTGTTCCAGTCGACTAATTTTGCCATTTTTCCTGAAACTTCAAAAAGGTGTGTCTTTTCATTTTTCAAACGTTTTGATCGTTCAAAATGGACTGTTTTGACACCCTTTCATACACTCAACGTATGGAAACTTTCAACTATAAATATGAGTGATTTCTACACTCAAAAAATCAAATCCAATTGAATTACTTATTGCTTTTCACTCCTATTCATTCAAGTATTTGTTTTCTCACTCACTTGATATTTTCACTTCAGTTTTTCACTCAAATCACTTTGAGAGATAGTGAATTCGTGAGTAGAGTGTTTCAACAACCTCAAAAGCCAATTGCATTTCATTTGCATTCAAAAGGAAGGCTCATAGGTTGTATTGTAAGTTGTTATTTCTTTTGTGTAAAAAGAAGGACTCCTTGGTGTAAAGGAGTAGTTTGCTTTCAGTGGGATTGTTACTGGAAGTGGGACCAAATTTGGTCTGTATGATCTTGTAGTTACACAAGGTTGATAGTGGAAATCTCAAGCAGGTTTTGCTTGGGGACTGGATGTAGGTCGGGAAAGACCGAACAAGGATAAATTTTGTGTTCCTTTGTGTGATTGCTTTTCAAATTGCAAAATCTGTTAATATTCCGCAGATGATTTTTAAAAGCACTATTCACTCCCCCTCTAGTACTCGTTGCCTCGATCCTATTGCACTTTCAGCAGATTGTGACATATGTGGTGAAAGTAAATGGAGGTGCATAACATTCAAATATCGACATATATTAGCCAAAACACAACAATTTTGACATACCTATGACGAGTGCATCTCAAGCAATCAAATGACAAAAGGTTATAATACAAGGATCCTGTACACCCACCACAGATGCCTTTATAAAAAGATTGTGCTTCCCTTTTTCAGCTCCCCAATCTGATGGAATCTATTTCTTTGATAAGGCAATTCATATTGAGTTTTACACCATCAGAGTCCCCACAAATTCTACCAAATGGATTCAATATGCTTGTATTGCCGGCAGAACTCTGTACTCCTGGTACTTTAGCCGGCATCATCATCAAAACTTATAAATGTGATTTTCTGAAATCACAGAACTCAAAGGCCCTTGAGTTGCACAGGAGAAAGGTCTATCAGATAAAACTAGCAAACCTTTTGCAGCAAATTCCATTACAGCGAACGAGCTTCAGCTAATTGAATTCAGCAACTTATGTTTCCATGGCATGAACAAACATGATTTGGTAATGTCAATAGTGCCAACTAGTTTCATTTCATTCAGTAACTACGAATGCTCTGCTCTTGTTCAATAGAGCATCTAATAACTGTTCTTCAGCCTCTTTCAACACTAATTTTATGCATCTAAGTTTTAACATCTTTCTCAGGTGTCAGAAAAAGGATGAATAGTATCATTACTTTCAAAAATTCTGGAAGGACTTGGATTTAAAGGGATGAATAAAAACCTTTGAACTTCTAGGCAACATCAAAATCTACTGTGAAAAGTGAAGGATATATTGCTATGGGCATTCGGTTGGGTTGTGAGAGATGCACATCTGATGGAATTGGTATAGAGCCAGGATCAAATGCTGGAAACGGGGAGTCAGAAGGGAATGATGGGCTTAATAGATGTGCCTATTGTATGTATGCATGCTAGGAAAGTGCAATATGCATAAATGCATATGAAAAAATTTAATAAGCTACTGTAAAGGAGAATGCTGATGATGTAGGGTCCATCTGAATCGTGTAAGTAAACCACGATGGATCCCACCATGAATTACATTTGATTCATGGTGGGATCTGAGCGAATTGAGCTTATGCTTTCGCAAGGAATGCTATTTCCAAACTAGATACCAAGACTTATGCTAACACGACTAACGTGATGCAGAATGAACACAGTAAAAGCTGGCGACGATGCTATATACAAGATGTGATGGGGAATCAAATGTAAATCGAAAAACAGAGTGAAATTGGGAAATCGAAAAAAAATGCAGACATACAATGGATAATTGAAAGGAAAACAAAAGATCAGACATAAGCAAATATTCACAAC
The DNA here is from genome assembly GCF_984573655.1 of Nuphar pumila. Taxonomy (NCBI): domain Eukaryota; kingdom Viridiplantae; phylum Streptophyta; class Magnoliopsida; order Nymphaeales; family Nymphaeaceae; genus Nuphar; species Nuphar pumila. The sequence goes on along the minus strand of NC_143262.1, from coordinate 27,610,393 downwards.
AAGCGAAAATGAGAGAAAAATTCAGAAATAAATCATAGAAGAGGGAAAAAATGTGTTGGAATTGATACATTTCGTCGATCTTGCCAAATGTAGGTCGATATTGCTATATGCAGATCGGCCCTACATATATGGCTTGTAGTTTAAACAACAAAGGGTATCTCGTATCAAAGCTAGAAAACAAATGCATAAAATGAATATTAGGATGGATAAGATATTACGAACAGAAGAAAATAGTGTACAATCGAACATATTAAAACAAGAATACAAATGCAAAACATATAATCAGAAAAATGGTGAAAAAAAAACATAAAGATCTAAGATGATGTTGAAATATGAAATCACGTTGATGTTACTCTATGTGAGTCGATGCTGCTATATGCAGATCGACACCACATGTGAGGCTTTGTATCAAATCAAAAGAAAAACAAACCAAAAGCTAATGGGAATAACAGAAAGGGGAAAAGGAGTAAAAAAAAGAAAAAAGAGAAACAGAGAAAGGATTTTTTTTACAGGAAATCGAAAGAGGAAAAAGGTGGTTACTTACCTGTAGCTACCAGAGGAGGAAGGAATTCAAAAGGGGATGAGAAGAAATGTGATGATGGGGTGAAGACGGATCGAGAGCGCAATGGGGAGGTGAGAAATGGATGAAGCGTGAAATGATGAGGTGAAAGATGGATCGAGAGTGCAATGGGGAGGTGAGGACAGGTGTCTTGGTCTCGACCCCTATGGCTTCTTTTATAACGAGAAACTGTTAGAGGTCTTACCAAGTGGGTCCAAATATTTTTGAGAGTTTTTCAAAATCATGGCTCCTTTGTAAAATTTTTCTAAAAGGGGGTTCTAATTTATGAAAAATTGTTTAAAAGAGGGTCCTAAGTTGTACCTTTCTGAATTTTCTTTTCTTTTTCTATTTTTTGTTCTTTTTCTTTGTATTTTCTATATTTTTGTGTTTTTGAAATAAAAACTCTTAAAACTATGGGAAAATAAAAGGTTTTAAACTATTTTTGTAAAATTCTAAAAATATTTACAAAAGGAGTTTTCTGAGAATTCGGGGCTGTTCTTTGGAAATTTCTTCAGAAAATGAGTTTAGATCCAGAGTTTTGAAGAAATATTTGAGTTTTGAACCTCAAATCGAGAAATACAAAACGGTGGATCCAAATGGATACCGGGTGAACTGTCTGAACCATTCAGAAAATATTTTTGAATTTTTATAAATTCGATTTAAAAATTAGATAACGAGGCTCAGAATTTAATTTTAATACTAAATCAAGATCCAAAATTGAGTTAGATATAGAGAATGGATTTGGATTCTAGTGAATTCGAGAAATAACTGGAATTTAGATCGAAACTGACTCAATTTATTCAGAAAATGGAGGCCAGAGGTAAAAAAAATTATGATTTTTGAAAAAATTGGGGTGTTCACAGATGCCCCTCTTTGTTGCTAAGCTAGTTGAAAGCCGAGCTTAGTAGCAAAGAAAACACTCCAAATTTTGAAAAATGCCCTAGTCAGAAAACCTGAACTAGGTGTATTAGAATTTTATTTTGAAAACATTATTATTAGGTTTAGCACCTTATCCTGAATGGCTTTGGGGAGACAAAATCCTCGAAAATGATATAACTGGATAACAAAAAATGAGGAAATCGTGATGGAACTTCAGATGAAGATTCTGAAATGGTGAAAATGGGAATTTCATCAGGCCTCATGACTGAGACAAGATGAGATTTTTGGATTGATTCAGGTTTAGCCCTTAACCTAGATGGGACGAAGATATATCAAGATGAATTTTCAAGTTCTACCCTTACCTAAATGGGAAAGGAATACATGAGGACCTGATGGGACATTTTTTGAGAAAAATGCCTCGTGAGATGAAGCTCAAGTATAATTCTTTCTGAATGGATATGAAGGGCATGGATTCTATGATGGGGAAAAACATGATGGGACTGGGAGAACTACCTCATCGAAACAAGATTCAGGTTTAACCCTAACCTGAACGAACGATACCTCGTGACAAAACGTGATTCAGGCTTAACCCTTAACCTGAAAGGGACGATACCTCGAGGAGCGAGGTTCAAGCTTAACCCTTAACCTGAAAGGGACGACCATACGAAATCCTCGAATGAAGAAACCATGATGGGACCTTTGGAGTTTGGACGAACAAATCCGAGAGGGGTTTTTGCAAAAGGAAGAAAGGGGGTTTCCTAAAGCTAGGAAAAGGGATGATCTTGGGCGTCTCATTGCTGAGACTAAATCAGCTTTTAAAACAAATGACCTTTTACAGAAAAATTCAGGTTTAACCCTTATCCTGAGCGGGGACTATCTATGACAGGACAGTGGGGAACGTAGGGAGGCAATTTTTTCGATAATATGATAGATAAATGAGGTAACATGAGTCAAATCTTTCGACAGTGTGAAAGATAAATAAGGCGATCCTTTCAACAAGAGCAAGGCAATTCTTTCGACAAGGCGAAAGACGTGTAAAGTGATCCTTTTGACAGGAGCAAGGTAATTCTTTCGACCAAGCGAAAGATGAGTAAGGCGATCATTTTGACATGAGCAAGGCAATTCTTTCGACAATGCGAAAGATGAGTAAGGCGATCCTTTTTACAAGAGCACGACAATTCTTTCGACAAGGTGAAAGATGAGTAAGGCGATCCTTTTGATAAGAGCAAGGCAATTCTTTCAACAACGCGAAAGTTGAGTAAGGCGATCTTTTTGACAGGAGCAAGGCAATTCTTTCGACAATGTGAAAGATGAGTAAGGTGATCCTTTCGACAGGAGCAAGGCGATTCTTTGGACAACGCAAAAGATTAGTAAGGCGATCCTTTTGACAGGAGCAAGGCAATTCTTTCGACAACGCGAAAGATGAGTAAGGCAATTCTTTCGACAAGAGAAAGGAAAATCTTTCGACAATGCGAAAGATGAGTAAGGCAATCCTTTTGACAGGAGAAAGGCACTCCTTTCGTCAATGCGAAAGATGAGTAAGGCAATCCTTTCGACAGGAGCAAGGCAATTCTTTCGACAACGCGAAAGATGAGTAATGCAATTCTTTTTTAAAGGAGAAGGGCAAATCTTTCTATCAAGGCGAAAGATGAATAAGGCAATCCTTTTTTAAAGAAGAAGGACAAATCTTTCGATGAAGCGAAAGATGAGTAAGGCGATTCTTTCAACAGAAGCAAGGCAATTCTTTCGACAAAGTAAAAGATAAATAAGGTGATCCTTTCAATAAGAGCAAGGCAACTCTTTCGACAACACGAAAGATGAGTAAGGCGATCCTTTCGACAGGAGCAAGGCAAATCTTTCAACAATGCGAAAGATGAATAAGACAATCATTTTTGAAAGGAGAAGGGCAAATCTTTCAATCAAAGTGAAAGATGAATAAGGCAATCCTTTTTTAAAGGAGAAGGGCAAATCTTTTGGCGATGCAAAATATGAATAAGGCAATCTTTTTTACAGGAGAAGGGCAAATCTTTCGACAATGTGAAAGATAAATAAGGCAATCCTTTTGATAGGAGAAGGGCAAATCTTTCGACAATGAAAAAGATGAATAAGGCAATCCTTTTTTCAGAACAAAGGCAAATCTTTCGACAACGCGAAAGATGAATAAGGCAATCATTTTGTCAGGAGAAAGGCAAATCTTTCGACAATGCGAAAGATGAATAAGGCAATTCTTTTTTTATAAAAGGAGCAGGGCAATTCTTTCGACAATGCGAAAGACGGATAAGGCAACTCTATGAAAGAAAGAAAGGCAACTCTTTCGACCATGCAAAAGAAGGAGAAGGCAACACTAGGATATATCAAAATGGACATTAAGTTCTCATGTCATATCAAGAAAGCTAAAAAATAGTGCCAAAATGATAAAGATTCCAGTTGATTCAAGGTAATTGAAAGCAATCACATTTATTTGAAAGATATTTCCTCTTCTACCTATAGTAGTACCTCCAACTGGGCTAACTCCGTAGAATCTAGAATTAAGGTCAAATTATTGTTGTTGGTTTTCTTCAAGGAAGTTATCTATTTCCTTGATATGGAAAGAAATGAAAGCTACTCTCAGTATCGTAAAAGCAATTTTATGAAAAGATATTGATAAAAGAATTTCACATAGATAAAGAAGATTTTTGGCAGTTTGATATCTAAGTTTTGCCCACGATGATCTTTTTGGCACTCTTTTTGAGATATTGAGTTTTCTCGGGTTTTGGGGGAGAAGTTCTTTACATCATCCTTCATTTTGAAGATGCCCTGACTTTTCTTTTTTTCTTTGGGAAGGGTATGTCACAAACTCTTTCAACTTGAAGATGTTATGATCCTTCTTTGTCTCAGGAATTATACTGATGATATTGTTTCTTGGGTTGAGAATCTCTTGATGATAGCAGAAATCAAATATCTTTTAGGGTTTGTCGGGAGGTTCGTCGCATCCGCCTTCAACTTTTCGGTGATCTGAACTTTTCCTGGAAGGATCCATCACAAACTCCTTCATCTCGAAGATGATCCAAATTTTTTTTGGCCCCGAGGGTCAAACTCAACCACCCGTCTTCAACTTGACGACGATCGAGATATCCCTTTTGCAGATATTTGATTGCAGTTTAAATGACTGAGGAGATATGGATTAAGTGAATTCTTTTTATCGCTTAGGATATTTTCACTGCCTTACTGCCAGAGGAATGGTCTTTAAGAATGTGCCATAGCTATGATCAATATTGGTTCACTTATGGCTTTTCAACATCATTGAATTTTTTCTTCGCAAGTCATATTAAAGATTTTCTTCACCCTTTTGGTTGACCAACAGAAAATCTGAATTTTGAGTCTTTCCTCACAAAAGCTTCACCCTTTTAGAAGAATACTAAAGGAAATTTGAGGTAATTCTTTATGCAATAAAAGCTTGAGATCAACAACTATTTTTTATGGCAATTTGGCAAAATATTCTTGAAATCCTTAATGACGAAAATTGCTTAATATTGAGTTTGACACATCAATGGAATTCTGGAGGAAAGTCTAACATGGAGCTGAACTCCGAAGGTAAATTTAAACAAAATTAGAATTCTGAGGGTAAGTTTTGGCACAATACTGAATTTTGAAGGTAAGCCCAACTCAGAAGTTGGTTTTGAAAGAACATCTGAATCAGAACTCGGATTCTGCAAGAAAAGCTGGAAAATTCGAGTCGAAACTCATGCCTTCAAAGGAAAACTAGGAAGTTTGGTTTTTAAGGAGAGAAAATTCGGGTCAAAACCCAAATCTTCAAAGGAAAGCTAGGCTAACTCTGATTTTGAAGGAAAAAAAATTCAAGTCGAAACTCAAATTTTCAAAGGAAAGCTGGAAGGTTCGAGTCGGGGTTCGAATCTCAAAGGGAAACTGGAAAGTTTAGATTTTGAAGGAAAAAAAACTTGGGTTAAAACTCAAATCTTCAAAGAAAAGTTGGAAAGTTCGAGTCAGGGCTCTAATCTCAAAGGGAAACTGAAAAGTTTAGATTTTGACAGAAAGAAAACTCGAGTCGAAACTCAAATCTTCAAAGGAAAGCTGAAAAATTTGAGTCAATGCTTGAATCTCAAAGGGAAATTGGAAACTTTGAGTCAAAACTCCAATCTCAAAGAAAAATTGGAAGTTCGAGTCGAAACTCGAATCTCGAAGAAAGATTAGAAGTTCGAGTCAAGCTCAAATCTAAAAGGAGAATTGGAAGGTTTAGTTTTTAAAGGAAAGAAAACTCGAGTAAAAACTCAAATCTTCAACAGAAAGCTTGGTAAGTTCGAGTCAGGACTCGAATCTCAAAGAAAAGTTGGAAGTTTGAGTCGACACTCGAATCTTAAAGGAAAATTGGAAGTTCGAGTTAGCACTCGAATCTTAAAGGAAAATTGGAAGTTTGAGTCGAGCTTGAATCTCAGAGGGGAGTTGGAAGTTCGAGTCGAAACTCGAATCTTAAAGCAGAATTGGAAGTTCGAGTCAGAACTCGAATCTCAAAGGAAAATTAGAAGTTTGAGTCAAGCTCGAATCTCAAAGGAGAGTTGGAAGTTCAAGTCGAAACCTGAATCTCAAAGGAAAATCTTTAATCAGAAGATTGGATTTTAAAAATTGCTAGTGCGAGGACTGGGTTCAGAAGATGGTTTGATCTAAGATCGAAAGTTTTGAAAATTGACCAGTTTGAGTACTGGGTCTCGAAAATGGTTCGATCTAGGATCAAATTTTTTTAAAATGACTAGCTCGAGGACTAGTTTTTGAAAATGGTTCGATCTAATATCATTTTTTTTTAAAATGACCAGTTTGAGCACTGGGTTTTGAAAAGGATTCAACTTGTGAATTGAATTTCAAGAGATCAAGAATTCTTAATTTAATAGACTGTCATAGTTAATTGCATGTGGTCAACTTTCAGAATTATCCCCTTATCCTGAATGGGAAAGGAAGAAATACCTCGTTAGTAGGAGGTTCAGGTTTATCCCTTAACATGAAAGGGAATGAATAAAGATTGGGGAGAATTTTGAGAAAATCATGGAAAACGATTCAGGTTTATCCCTTAACTTGAGCGGGAAGAAGGAAATACCTCGTTAGAAGGAGGTATCAGGTTTATCCCTTAACCTAAAAGGGAATGAATAAAAAATGACAAAATCGATAAAAATTTAAAGAATCAATAAAAATTGATAAAGAGTCAATAAAAATTGATGAAGAGTAACAATTGATAAAAATTGATAAAGATTGACAAAAGTCTTGTGAAAATTGGTAAAAATTGGTGAAAAATTGATGATGCTTGGAAGATGATGAAAGTTTTCAGGATTATCCCTCATCCTGAATGAGAATACCTCAAAGAATGAGGTTTAGGTTTATCTCTTAACCTGAAGGGGAAGTTTAGGTTTATCCCTTAATCTGAGCGAGAAAAAGAATACCTCGAAGGACAAGATTCAAGTTTATCCCTTAACCTGAAAGGAAAAAAGTCAAATTTAAAGAATTGATGAAAAATCGATAAAAGTTGATAAAAAATAATAAAGAAGGATAAAAATTGATAAAATTGACAAAAGATTAAATAAAAATTGAGAAAAAAAAGAGTTTATTTGATCCTGCTTGCTAACAGGTTTTCAAAAAAATTGAATTTTCATAAAAAAAATGGCCCAGTATAACTGAGAAGAAAGAACAATATTTGAAGAATGCCTTTTGAGAAAAATAGGAGAACTTTAAAATGGGATATTTAGAAAAAGGAAGATTTTTGGAAGAAATTTTGACAAAAGAAGGAATCAGGTTGATATTTTGAAAATGATATCCTATTACCAGGAATTGGGTCCTCACAAAATTTGCGACAATTGCGTTGTTATTCTGTGAGAGGGAATAAACAATTAGAATATGAACAAATGCTATTTGAAAAAGGACATATTTTGTCAAAAAGAGATTTTATTGTAGGAAGGCAAAAGAATTTTTTGAATAGAATCAGAAGTTTCATTGAAAGATATAAAGAAAAAAGAGTTTGAAAAATAGATGGCAAAGATTTAAAATTTGAAGAATTGCAGGCAGGATCAAAAGAATTGAAGAAATCACAATAAGAAAAGAAAAATACACTTGGGTTTTGAAAACAAAGAGGAAATTTTGAATAATATACCCAGGGTCTTTGGAAAATATAAGGAAATATAATAAATAAATATCACAAAATCACAGTTGTACAAACAAGTATGCACAAACAACACTCCCTAAAGCTGACTCTAAATGCAATATTTGAAATGGACGGTAGGACCTTAATCCTAACTCTAAGATTTAGATCATCTGATTCCAATCAAGGTACGCCAATATACTCAAGCTGAGGCTCGAAGTACGTGGCATAGAAATTTCTCTGGTTCTAAGGTAATGGCTTTCCAACATCCTTGAGCACCTACCAATATACTTTGGACTATGGCCCTTAAGTACGTGGTAGGTGGGTGTTAACCCAAATAAGTGGTCCAGTTGTGAGGCTCTCTCCCGAACTATGGTTCAGTGAGACAACCCAGCAACGTGAAGACTGTGACAATATAGGTAGGGATGTTTTTGAAAACATGTTCAACATTCAGAAAATCAGATGACTCTAATGCAAATCCTAAAGAGATAGAGTTTTGAAAATCATAAGAAGCATACACTTGCATACATTGTTTGAATTCAATCCCTACAATTGAGGAGGGTTGTATTTCAGACCTAAGTCTAAGTGAGCATGAATAGTCACCTCAATATGGTCTTACCAAACTATACTTAAATCCTATATACATTATGTCAGATAGGACAGAGTCTAGGCTCCTAAGGTTTGCATGGAAATGAAGCTGACATTTGAAAAATAAAAACTTAGACAATATCAAAGCAAAGCAAAAGACATAAATTCGACCAGACGAAGACAAGTCCCATCACAATCGTCAAATCTGTGATCATTGCAAAAAAAATTCTCTTGTTTCCCTCTTTTCCTTCTCTTTGCCTTTCTAACCTCTATTCTCTTTTTGAAGGGGAATAAAAAGATAGAAAAGAAGAGAAAAGAGAAAAGAAATAAGAGAGAGGAATTCTTTTGCAAAAGACTCACTTAACCTAAATTTTAAAAATATTTTGAAATTACACGCCTCCATTTTTTTGAAAAATTTAAGGGAAAAATGGGGAGACGAGATTCGCTCGTCGATACAAGGGTCAACCGTTCCTGGCACCTTTACGAGGGGTAATCGAACCAAGGATCGAACTTATGCCTTTTGCTTTACCTAAATATTATCTAAGAATTTATTGTAAGTCTAAAATAAACACAGAATCATGCTTGTGCAATGCAAATGCAAAAATATATGCTTTTGAGAAGAATAATTTAAAATTTTTAGGATTTTCCAAGTGATTTTGAAATAAATTTGAGAATATGGTGAAGAAATGATTTTTAAAAGTTGAAGATTGACTTGGAAAAGTTAGATTTTGAATCTAACTTAAGATTTAAAATAGACTCGAAAGATTTAAAATTTTAAGTCTTGGAATAGTCAAAGATTTGAAAATAGCTCTTGGATTTGAAGAAATGAAGAGAAAAAGAGGATTTTGGAACTTGAGATCGAATTTTTGAAGAAAATGAAGTATGAAAGTCAAAACAAACTTTGAATTTGAATGGATCGATTCTGAAAAAGGAATTCTTAATTTCAGAACCTGAAACATGAATTGAATTGATTTCAGACTCAGAAAATAGGTTTGGAAAATGGTTTTGGAAATAGGAATTGAGATTTGAATCTTTAGATCTAGATGAATTATGAAAAATGGAATTGAGTTTAGAATTGAAAATCAAATTGGAAAATGGGATTGGATTTGGAAATCTGAATCCAAGAAGGATTTGGATTTGAAATCTGGAATCCTAGATGGAATTGGATTTAAAAATTGAAATCCTAGATTGAATTGGATCTGAAATCTGGAATCCAAGATGAAATTAGATTTTAAATCTGGAATTTAATATGGAATTGGATTTGAAGTCTGGAGTCCTAGATAGAATGGGATTTGAAATCTGGAATCCAATATGGAATTGGATTTGAAGTCTGGAGTCCTAGATGGAATGGGATTTGAAATTTGGGATCCAAGGTGGAATTGAATTTTTGAAATTCGAAATTCAAGATGGAATTGGATCTGAAATTCAGAATTCAAGATGAAACTTTGAAAATTGGATTTGGATTCAAGAAATTCAGATAGATCTTGAAGATGGATTTGGATTTGGGAATCCAGATTGAATTTGATTTTGGAAGTGGATTTGAGAAATCCAAGTGGAATTTGAAAATGTGGAGTTGGATTTGAGAAATCCTAATTGAATTTTAAATGGACTTGAATTTAGCACTAATCTTAATTTCAAAGTGAATTGAAGATTAAAAAAAACTCAGAAGATTTCAAAAAGAACTTGGAGATTTGAGAACTTGAAGTGAAGAATAGAAAATAAACTTGGTTTAAAATTTGAATTTTTGAAATCAGGTGATGAACTTCAAAGTTGAATTTGAACTTTGAAATTCAATTTGAATTGATTTTGAAATTTGACTTTGAATCTTGGAAATGAATCTGAAAATTTCAAAGTTTAAATTGAACTTTGAAATTGGGATATTAAAGTTTGAATTTTCAAAAATAAGATAAAATAGAAAGATGAATTGGGATTTACAGACAAGAATTGAAGATTAATTTGAGAAATGAAGAAGATATTTAAAGAATTATCTCAAAATCACTTGAATTTTTGAAGAAAACTTCAAATACTTTTGAAAAAATGATGTAGTTTTATCCTAAATAATGAATGAATTAAAGAATTTTGAAAATTGGATATTGAAAAGCATATTTCATTCTTTAAATGAATTGAAATAAGATTGAAGATATAATGCATTCCTGACTATGGTCATAAAATGTATTATAAGATAATCTATATTTAAATTCAGATGAAGAATAAAACATATTTTGGTGCCTTTATAGAGTTTGAGATGAAATTAACTCTCAATATATCCTGACTATGGCCATTGATATATATTTTAAGTTAATTTCAAATTAAACTCTGATAAAGGAAGAAAATTTAAAAAATATGATGATTTTTTAAAAGAGATCCAGTATAGATCCAATGTTATTCCATAAAAGATAAAAATCCTAAGCATTGTGAATCATTTGTTTAAGATTTATTACCTCTTTTTAGAATGGTGCACGTGCCATTCGTGTTCCCATTCGTGAATTTTTGAAATAAAAAGAAAATGATATGAAACAGATAATTCATGATATTTACATGCTCATACATTCTAATCTAAGACTGGAAATTCAAAGTTTTTCATTGATATCTAACTATTACATCATTGAATGGAAAAATCCCTGAAATATAAAGGAAAACAATATTTTCCATGTATTTCTGCAAAACAGAGTTAGTATAGAGCAAGATGGCAAAATATAGAGGGTTAAGCAAAATCTAAGTGCTATGTTCATATCAAATGGGAAATACATATGGAAATGCACTCATTCAAATGGAAATATGATGCTTGCCTTGACTGATGAAATGCATATGTGACATGCTATGGGAGTTGCAAATGTAATGTGTGATATGCAGGATGATACTGTGAAAAGGATATATATAGTATGCTAAGCAAATGAGAAAGTGGGTATAAAATGTATATATGATATCCTAAACTAAATGAATCGAACATGTATATGTGTCTAAGTATGACATTTATACTAAATGAGGCAATGTACATGTATTTAAATGAGATGCTTATGAAAGGGCGCTCATATGCCAGATGGAAAGAAAATATATATGAGCCTAATGCATATAAGTTCAAGAGGGCCCCACTATCATGCGAATGCAAGGAATGAATGGATGAATGAAAATATACAGTGTTTAGTATTATTTTGAGTGAATGCAAATACAGTAGTAGAATGAAGAGGAGGAAGCCACAGTCATTGGTGCTTCTGCGGATATCCAAAGTGGAGCTATAGCAGTGCCTAAGCATTGTTGTAGCCACCAGAAAGGCTACAACCACGAACAATGGTGTTGGAAGTGAGATCCCAACACAGTGAGGTGTGTGGAAATGCAAGGGGTGGAATGGTTGGTAGTGACGTGGAGTCAATAGGTAGAGTATTGTGCCTATTGGTGTAAGGGGCATGAAGATGGGTTGAAGAGCATTGCTGCCATGGGGTAGCATCAATGTATATACAGCAGGATGCATGTGAAATGCAAGAGGGTGTGATAGGTGGCTGCTATGCAAAGGGAGAGGGAGCTCAGGTAGTGATGCTAGTACAAGGCATGGGTGTGGTTGGGGCTGGATATAAGGGTTTGCTGTAAAGGAAAAGGTTATGCTCAGGCTGCTGCAAACGGCACTGTAGCAGCAAGATGGTAAGTGACAGGGGAAGGAGCAAATGGTGGTTGTGTTGTTTATCAGGCAAGGTGCTACTGTGGGGGCGTGGGGGAGGTGAGTTTGACAGAAGCTATGTGATAGGTAGGTGTGGTAGATGATATGCAAAGGGAGTAAGATGCAGTGATGTGAGGTGGATAATGTGCAGCAGGAGTAAATAGTGGAGATGTGGCTAGAAAAACAGCAAATATTTGAGAAAATGAAGAAGGTGTTTAGTTGGTGGGGAGCATATGCTCAGATATATGGAATGAGTGTTGTAGACACTAAAGGGATGCATGGTGCTGGGTACAGGGTTGTAAAAGATGGGTGCAAATGCGTGAAGCTACTATTGCAAATGCTGGAAGTGGTGAGGGAGGGACTGTGTACAGAGGAGTGTGATGAAGTGGAAAGTGTGTACATATAGGTGTTGGGATGTTGCAAGTGGTAGAAATGGTAGGTGGCAATGCAGTGAAAGGGTGAGGTGAAGTGATGGAGTGTTATTTAGAAGGTAGCAGATGGTGACATATATGGTGAAAGTAAATTGAGGTGCATAGCACTCAAATATCGACATATATTAGCCAAAACACAACAATTTTGACATACCTGTGACGAGTGCATCGCAAGCGATCAAATGACAAAAGGTTATAATGCAAGGATCCAGTACACCCGCCACAGATGCCTTCATAAAAAGATTATGCTTCCTTTTTTCAGCTCCGCAGTCTGATGGAATCTATTTCTTTGATAAGGCAATTCATATTGAGTTTTACACCATCAGAGTCCCCACAAATTCTACCAAATGGATTCAATCTGATTGTATTGCCGGCAGAACTCTGTACTCCTGGTACTTTAGCCGGCGTCATCATCAAAACTTATAAATGTGATTTTCTGAAATCACAGAACTCAAAGGCCCTTGAGTTGCATAGGAGAAAGGTCTATCAGATAAAACTAGCAACCCTTTTGCAGCAAATTCCATTGCAGCGAACGAGCTTCAGCTAATTGAATTCAGCAACTTATGTTTCCATAGCATGAACAAACATGATTTGGTAATGTCAATAGTGCCAACCAGTTTCATTTCATTCAGTAACTACAAATGCTCTGCTCTTGTTCAATAGAGCATCTGATAACTGTTCTTCAGCCTCTTTCAACACTAATTTTATGTATCTAAGTTTTAACATCTTTCTCAGGTGTCAGAAAAAGGATGAATAGTATCATTACTTTCAAAAATTCTGGAAGGACTTGGGTTTAAAGGGATGAATAAAAACCTTTGAACTTCTGGGCAACATCAAAATCTACTGTGAAAAGTGAAGGATATATTGCTATGGGCATTCGGTTGGGTTGTGAGAGATGCACATCTGATGGAATTGGTATAGAGCCAGGATCAAATGCTGGAAACGGGGAGTCAGAAGGGAATGATGGGCTTAATAGATGTGCCTATTGTATGTATGCATGCTAGGAAAGTGCAATATGCATAAATGCATATGAAAAAATTTAATAAGCTACTGTAAAGGAGAATGCTGATGATGTAGGGTCCATCTGAATCGTGTAAGTAAACCACGATGGATCCCACCATGAATTACATTTGATTCATGGTGGGATCTGAGCGAATTGAGCTTATGCTTTCGCAAGGAATGCTATTTCCAAACTAGATACCAAGACTTATGCTAACACGACTAACGTGATGCAAAATGAACACAGTAAAAGCTGGCGACGATGCTATATACAAGATGTGATGGGGAATCAAATGTAAATCGAAAAACAGAGTGAAATTGGGAAATCGAAAAAAAATGCAGACATACAATGGATAATTGAAAGGAAAACAAAAGATCAGACATAAGCAAATATTCACAACAAGCGAAAATGAGAGAAAAATTCAGAAATAAATCATAGAAGAGGGAAAAAATGTGTTGGAATTGATACATTTCGTCGATCTTGCCAAATGTAGGTCGATATTGCTATATGCAGATCGGCCCTACATATATGGCTTGTAGTTTAAACAACAAAGGGTATCTCGTATCAAAGCTAGAAAACAAATGCATAAAATGAATATTAGGATGGATAAGATATTACGAACAGAAGAAAATAGTGTACAATCGAACATATTAAAACAAGAATACAAATGCAAAACATATAATCAGAAAAATGGTGAAAAAAAAACATAAAGATCTAAGATGATGTTGAAATATGAAATCACGTTGATGTTACTCTATGTGAGTCGATGCTGCTATATGCAGATCGACACCACATGTGAGGCTTTGTATCAAATCAAAAGAAAAACAAACCAAAAGCTAATGGGAATAACAGAAAGGGGAAAAGGAGTAAAAAAAAGAAAAAAGAGAAACAGAGAAAGGATTTTTTTTACAGGAAATCGAAAGAGGAAAAAGGTGGTTACTTACCTGTAGCTACCAGAGGAGGAAGGAATTCAAAAGGGGATGAGAAGAAATGTGATGATGGGGTGAAGACGGATCGAGAGCGCAATGGGGAGGTGAGAAATGGATGAAGCGTGAAATGATGAGGTGAAAGATGGATCGAGAGTGCAATGGGGAGGTGAGGACAGGTGTCTTGGTCTCGACCCCTATGGCTTCTTTTATAACGAGAAACTGTTAGAGGTCTTACCAAGTGGGTCCAAATATTTTTGAGAGTTTTTCAAAATCATGGCTCCTTTGTAAAATTTTTCTAAAAGGGGGTTCTAATTTATGAAAAATTGTTTAAAAGAGGGTCCTAAGTTGTACCTTTCTGAATTTTCTTTTCTTTTTCTATTTTTTGTTCTTTTTCTTTGTATTTTCTATATTTTTGTGTTTTTGAAATAAAAACTCTTAAAACTATGGGAAAATAAAAGGTTTTAAACTATTTTTGTAAAATTCTAAAAATATTTACAAAAGGAGTTTTCTGAGAATTCGGGGCTGTTCTTTGGAAATTTCTTCAGAAAATGAGTTTAGATCCAGAGTTTTGAAGAAATATTTGAGTTTTGAACCTCAAATCGAGAAATACAAAACGGTGGATCCAAATGGATACCGGGTGAACTGTCTGAACCATTCAGAAAATATTTTTGAATTTTTATAAATTCGATTTAAAAATTAGATAACGAGGCTCAGAATTTAATTTTAATACTAAATCAAGATCCAAAATTGAGTTAGATATAGAGAATGGATTTGGATTCTAGTGAATTCGAGAAATAACTGGAATTTAGATCGAAACTGACTCAATTTATTCAGAAAATGGAGGCCAGAGGTAAAAAAAATTATGATTTTTGAAAAAATTGGGGTGTTCACAGATGCCCCTCTTTGTTGCTAAGCTAGTTGAAAGCCGAGCTTAGTAGCAAAGAAAACACTCCAAATTTTGAAAAATGCCCTAGTCAGAAAACCTGAACTAGGTGTATTAGAATTTTATTTTGAAAACATTATTATTAGGTTTAGCACCTTATCCTGAATGGCTTTGGGGAGACAAAATCCTCGAAAATGATATAACTGGATAACAAAAAATGAGGAAATCGTGATGGAACTTCAGATGAAGATTCTGAAATGGTGAAAATGGGAATTTCATCAGGCCTCATGACTGAGACAAGATGAGATTTTTGGATTGATTCAGGTTTAGCCCTTAACCTAGATGGGACGAAGATATATCAAGATGAATTTTCAAGTTCTACCCTTACCTAAATGGGAAAGGAATACATGAGGACCTGATGGGACATTTTTTGAGAAAAATGCCTCGTGAGATGAAGCTCAAGTATAATTCTTTCTGAATGGATATGAAGGGCATGGATTCTATGATGGGGAAAAACATGATGGGACTGGGAGAACTACCTCATCGAAACAAGATTCAGGTTTAACCCTAACCTGAACGAACGATACCTCGTGACAAAACGCGATTCAGGCTTAACCCTTAACCTGAAAGGGACGGTACCTCGAGGAGCGAGGTTCAAGCTTAACCCTTAACCTGAAAGGGACGACCATACGAAATCCTCGAATGAAGAAACCATGATGGGACCTTTGGAGTTTGGACGAACAAATCCGAGAGGGGTTTTTGCAAAAGGAAGAAAGGGGGTTTCCTAAAGCTAGGAAAAGGGATGATCTTGGGCGTCTCATTGCTGAGACTAAATCAGCTTTTAAAACAAATGACCTTTTACAGAAAAATTCAGGTTTAACCCTTATCCTGAGCGGGGACTATCTATGACAGGACAGTGGGGAACGTAGGGAGGCAATTTTTTCGATAATATGATAGATAAATGAGGTAACATGAGTCAAATCTTTCGACAGTGTGAAAGATAAATAAGGCGATCCTTTCAACAAGAGCAAGGCAATTCTTTCGACAAGGCGAAAGACGTGTAAAGTGATCCTTTTGACAGGAGCAAGGCAATTCTTTCGACCAAGCGAAAGATGAGTAAGGCGATCATTTTGACATGAGCAAGGCAATTCTTTCGACAATGCGAAAGATGAGTAAGGCGATCCTTTTTACAAGAGCACGGCAATTCTTTCGACAAGGTGAAAGATGAGTAAGGCGATCCTTTTGATAAGAGCAAGGCAATTCTTTCAACAACGCGAAAGATGAGTAAGGCGATCTTTTTGACAGAAGCAAGACAATTCTTTCGACAATGTGAAAGATGAGTAAGGTGATCCTTTCGACAGGAGCAAGGCGATTCTTTGGACAACTCGAAAGATTAGTAAGGCGATCCTTTTGACAGGAGCAAGGCAATTCTTTCGACAACGCGAAAGATGAGTAAGGCAATTCTTTCGACAAGAGAAAGGAAAATCTTTCGACAATGCGAAAGATGAGTAAGGCAATCCTTTTGACAGGAGAAAGGCACTCCTTTCGTCAATGCGAAAGATGAGTAAGGCAATCCTTTCGACAGGAGCAAGGCAATTCTTTCGACAACGCGAAAGATGAGTAATGCAATTCTTTTTTAAAGGAGAAGGGCAAATCTTTCTATCAAGGCGAAAGATGAATAAGGCAATCCTTTTTTAAAGAAGAAGGACAAATCTTTCGATGAAGCGAAAGATGAGTAAGGCGATTCTTTCAACAGAAGCAAGGCAATTCTTTCGACAAAGTAAAAGATAAATAAGGTGATCCTTTCAATAATAGCAAGGCAACTCTTTCGACAACACGAAAGATGAGTAAGGCGATCCTTTCGACAGGAGCAAGGCAAATCTTTCAACAATGCGAAAGATGAATAAGACAATCATTTTTGAAAGGAGAAGGGCAAATCTTTCAGCAAGGAATCTCACTTAACTGCAGTAAAACAAATTCTTCGTTATTTGAAAAATACTTCAGATTTCGGTTTGTTTTACCCAAAATCATCTTCCTTTGATTTAGTTTCATATAGTGATGCAGATTTTGCAGGAAGTAAATCTGATCGCAAGAGTACTAGTGGAACTTGTCATTTCTTGGGAAATTCCTTAGTCTCTTGGTTTAGTAAAAAGCAAAATTCAATATCACTCTCAACAACTGAAGCTGAATATATAGCGGCTAGTTTAGCATGTTCACAAGTACTTTGGATGAAACAAACCTTAAAAGATTTTGGTTTGAACTACTCCACAACAACTATTTGTTGTGATAACACTAGCGCTATAAATCTTTCGAAAAATCCTATTCAGCACTCAAGAACTAAGCATATTGAAGTTAGACATCATTTTTTAAGAGATCATGTGTTAAAAGGAGATATTTCGTTAAATTTTATTTCCACTAAAGAACAACATGCTGATATCTTCACTAAACCTCTTAAAAATGAAGATTTTATGAGAATTAGGAGAGAGCTAGGTATTTGCTCATTTTTGGTTTTATAAAAATGCTGATTTTTGAACAAAATCTCAAAATCGCACTATATTAGTCGACCGATAAAATTCTAGTCGACTGATGTTTTATATTTTGGAATGTATCGCACCATATTAGTCGACCGATATATTTTCAGTCGACTGATGATATTTTTAGAAAAAGTCACACTTTTTAGTCGACCGATAAAGTTTTAGTCGATTAAATTTTTTTAAATATTTTAAATGAAGAGACCCGACACCCCTTGGATGTGTTTAAAACCCATTTTTTTAAAAAAGAGGTATCGTTTCATTTCATACCTTTTCGTTTTTCTTAAAAACGAAACCCTTAAACCCCTCTTTCTCTCTTGCCTCTCTCTCTTCCAAAAAACCCTCGGAGTGCCGTTCGACTCCATCATCGCCGAGATTTTCTTACCGTAACAGGGAGACGCCGGAATCTTCTGGCCGTGATCTTGAAACGCCGGAATCCTCTTGCAGTGACTGGCGCATCTTCAAAACACGCCGGAACTCTCTTGCCGTGTTTTAAAATAGAGATACGAGTTAAAAGTCTATTTTGCTTATGCTATTTTTGCCCTTACTCTTTTTTATTCTGACAAAGGGGGAGAAAAAGATAAAGATAGCATTACATTGAAATTGCAGGAGATCTTGAGAAAAAGATGATAGCAATTACATTACAGGAGATCTTGCATGAGAAATGCAAAATTAAGAGAAAAAGAAAGCTTTGAATGAATGTATTTCTAAATACATGAAGAAATGATGAATGGAAATGCAAACCAATCAATATGTGATATATGTGCTTTAAATGTGCTAACTTTTAATGTTTTGCAGCATATTGATAGGGGGAGTAAAATCTCCATCTATGCATCTAAATGCTTCATCTTTGATTAAGTTTGTCATCATAAAAAAGGGGGAGATTGTTACGACAATGAAGCCATACATGATACTTCAAGTAAAAGGTTTTGATGATGAGCAAGTAGAATCAACTGCATTTCAGCTAAGGCTATGAAGAAATTGAAGAATTCGGTGAAGAATCCTTGAAGACTAGTGTGCAAATGTTTAATTCATTAAAAGTCTTAGATTCTTGTAAGAGCCTTACTTAGAGTGCATATTTAGGTTGCATTTCACCTTAAAAGTCTTTAGAAAAACTTTTCTAAAAGAAACTCTTTTGAAAATCTTTTTAGAAAACTCTTTTCTTAAATTTTCATATTTATTAGTCGACCAATAGACTTATCAGTCGACTAATCCTTTCGCGCCATATTTTCTAAAAGGTCATTTTTGTCAAATTAGTCGACCGAAGGTTTTATCAGTCGACTGGACAGAATGTCTGTTTTCTGGAAAATTAGCAGCAGTCGACTAATGGTTTTATCAGTCGACTGAACAGAACATGTGTTTTCTGAAAATTTAGCAGCAGTCGACTAATGCTTTTTATCAGTCGACCGAACAGAATATTTGTTTTTCAGAAGATTTTAGCAGCAGTCGACTAAAAGGTTTTTCAGTCTACTGATGATATTATCAGTCGACTAACTTTTCTTAAGTCGACTAAGTTTCAAAAGTTCAGATTTTCAAACGGCTCGATTAACAGATCAGTCGACCGACGATAAATGTCAGTCTACTAATAACTAACTATTAGTCGACTAACTGATGTTTCAGTCGACTAGTTTTGCCGTTTTCCTGAAACTTCAAAAAGGCGTGTCTTTTCATTTTTCAAACGTTTTGATCGTTCAAAATGGACCGTTTTGACACCCTTTCATACTCTCAACGTATGGAATCTTTTAACTATAAATATGAGTGCATTTTACACTAAAAAACAATCAATTCAATTGATTTGAATCTTGCTTTTCACTCCTATTCATTCAAGTATTTGTTTTCTCACTCACGTGATATTTTCACTTCAGTTTTTCACTCAAATCACTTTGAGAGATAGTGAATTCGTGAGTAGAGTGTTTCAACAACCTCAAAAGTCAATTGCATCTCATTTGCATTCAAAAGGAAGGCTCATAGGTTGTATTGTAAGTTCTTATTTCTTTTCTGTAAAAAGAAGGACTCCTTGGTGTAAAGGAGTTGTTTGCTTTCAGTTGGGTTGTTACTGAAAGTGGGACCGGTTATGGTCTGTGTGATCTTGTAGTTTACAAGGTTGATAGTGGAAAATCTCAAGCGGGTTTTGCTTGGGGACTGGATGTAGGTCGGGTTTGACCGAACCAGGATAAAATCTTGTGTTCTTTGTGTGTTTGCTTTGAGATTTGCAAAATCATTCAATATTCCGCAGAAAAGTTTTAAAAGCACTATTCACCCCCCTCTAATGCTCGTTGCCTCGATCCTAGTGCACTTTCAGATGAAGCGTGAAATGGTGAGGTGAAAGACGGATTGAGAGCACATTGGGGATGTGAGGACGAGTGTCTTGATATCGACCCCTGCGGCTTCTTTTATAACGAGAATCCGTTAGGGATCTTACCAAGTGGGTCCAAATATTTTTGAGAGTTTTTCAAAATGGTGGCTCCTTTGTGAATTTTTTCTAAAAGGGGGTTCTAATTTAAGAAAAAATTGTTTAAAAGAGGGTCCTAAGTTGTATCTTTCTAATTTTTTTTTTCTTTTTCTATTTTTTTGTTCTTTTTCTTTGTATTTTCTATATTTTTTTGTGTTTTTGAAATAAAAACTCTTAAAACTATGGGAAAATAAAGGGTTTTAAACTATTTTTGTAAAATTCTAAAAATATTTACAAAAGGAGTTTTCTGAGAATTTGGGGCTATTCTTTGGAAATTTCTTCAGAAATTGAGTCGGCTGATGTCTCTTTTTGTGAAATTGATTTTTGAAAAGATATTTTTATATGAAAAAAATGTGAAAACCAGTCACCAAATATAAAAAACGATTCTCACAAGTGGTAGAGACCGGGTCGAACTCAGGGAACGGGGAATACTTTGTATTCAAACACGCAACTAAACTACGCTTTATTGCTCAAAATGGAAAAGTAAGAGAAAAAAAACTACTAAACTATTACATCAAATGATTACCCTATGCAGAGGGTTTAAAATGGTTTTATTACAAACCCAAAAATTGAATTAAATTCCTAAATTCTAAAAGAAAAACAAAATGTGTCTTCTACGCTCGTGTCGCGTGTCAGACGTGGGCCATCATGTATCTCACTCGCTTGCCTTCGCTCTGCGCTTTCCTGCGAAACATGAACACACATAGCACAAAGATGAAACAAATAGTGCTATACTAAAAAATATATAAAATCCTGCAAAATATGTGAAATAAAAGAATGCGATATGTAAAAACTAAAATGACTAAAATACCTAAAATGTATAAAATACTATGCTTAAAACCAAAGGCAATACGTAAAAATCAAAACTAAAATGTGATGACTAAAATAAAACTAAAATGCAACACTTGCAATACAAGATGAACATCACCTGTAAAAATGAGTTTTAAAAACACACTTAGTCTATGAAAATGAGTTTTAAAAATCACACAAGGCATGAATTTTGAATGTTTTTATAACATACAACCATGAAAATCTTTTTAAAAACAATCTAACCGTGAAAAAAACTTTTCACAGCAGAGCAAAGGAAGCCTGACCTCACGGCAAGTGAGGTCAGCTTTCACGATGGCTAAAATGAATGACTGTCGTAGAGCAGCCAATGACCTGTCGGAGAAGTGAACCACAGGCGCCGGTGAACTGGGGATAGCTAATCTGGCAGAGACATGCGAGTAAATCCGGCCAGATCTACAACAGAATTTTGGCGGAATAGGGGATTCCGACAGATGGCTCTGCCATTAAACTTTTTACTTTCACGGTGAAGAACAGAGGTTCACCGTGAACCTGATTTCGGTAGCGATCGTGAGGAACAGAAATTCGACAGAATGAGAACAAATCCAACAATGAACTTTCACGAGAGACCTTGAGGAGTTCCAGCAGATCTTCAACCAACTCTGGTAGATCTGATCTGTCCTTGAGTAGCTTTCACGGTGAATCAGATTTTCACCGTGAAATACAGAACTATTTTTTTTCTTCAGATCAACTCCATCTACTTTGATTATCACGACAGCAGTTTCACCATGAAATCAAGGGATTTCACGGTGATGCTGCGGTTAATGAATATTAAATACAACGTGTGATGCACAGATGTTGTGGATGCACTAAAATTACAGCATGATGTAGTGGATGCACAGATGCATTGGATTAAATAAGTTGTGTATGCACAAATTCATTGGATTAAATCAGATGCCATGTATGCACAGATGCAGTGATGATTCGATGATGCTAATGCTAATGCTTGGATTACAGCACGATCAAAAGTAACAAATTACAGAAAAAATCTTAAAATGAGATGGGAAAAGACGATAAAAGAAGAAGAGAAGAAAGGAGAAGAAGAAAAAGGAAGGGGAAGATCTTACCAGTTTGGGTTGAGAAGAGAGTTGGAATCCACCATTTGCATCGCCATCGGTGTGCAATTCTCCACCAGAGAAAAGAGAAAAGAGAAGTAAGGAGAAGAAGAAGAGAGAAGGAGGGAAGAGGAAGAATAGATAGGAAATTGGTGGAGAGAAAGGAGAAGAGAAGAGGGCTACGTAGCATGGGTGGAGGTGGAGAGAAAGGAGAAGAGAGGAGGGCTACGTAGCATGGGTGGAGACAACCCTCTCAAACCCATATGTGGGGTTTATAGAGGGGATTTTCAAAAACATCACTTATTTTCTAAAATTCTTAAAAAAACTTAAAACAAAAATGTTTTCTAAAAACTCTAAAAACCTACGCTAACTACTAAAACTTCCTAAAAACTCTAACGCTGATTATTTTTTTCTAATCTAACTACTTAAAATCTAAATCCTAAAGAGAATATCTCTAACTGGTTCCTAAATTACTTAAATTGCCAAATTAACTCACAATTTATGCTTTTTCTGATTTTTACCTTTTTCACATATTTTCTCGAAACTAACGATAATAATGAAAATTTAATGCAATTATTCATCGGATCATGTATGAATTAATATGATAAAATGCTAAAATAAATGCATGATCAAATACCCCCATGCTTATCATTTGCTAGTCCTCGAGCAAACTGAAGCAAAACTGCAAGAATCAACAACTAACTCACTTTTGTAGGAATCACGGTTTCATTTAGTACATGCAACAAGCCCTTTCAACCCTTGGGTTACCCCAGTGGACGAGTGAGGTCTCGTGAGGGTTTGCAGTGATGCTACCCACAAACATCTCTGTCATGTATGCATAATATTACACATCCTCACAAGTACTAGGTAATTAAAGACTTTGTTTTTATAACTATTTCCTGTTATTGTAAAATCAAAACATAATTAGAGTATTTTATATACCACCACAGAAAAAGAATTTCTTTCAGTTTTTTAAATATCACAATTATTTATGTTTTATTATTGGAAAGTCCAATAAAAACAAGTTATTATTTACTTATCCTCACTCATATGTTTTCTGCACAGGTTTTCTCAATCACACTTCTAAGCACTGAACTTTTTCTTTTTAAGTTCTTTTTTTTTCTTGATTTTTAAACTTTCACGTTTTTTCTTTTTGTGCACTTATTTTTATTTTATGGCTTGCATATGGTTTGCTTTTATTCCCTGTGCAATGCCAATATCTTTTATACTTTTTAATGTATACCAAAAGATATTGACTAAGACACAAAAGTGACTTCCTTCATTTACCTTTTCGACATGAGACTCAAACACTTTGACTTGTGTTTGTTCTCAGCTACTAAAGATTACAAAGCTTTTCACTCTCTTTTTCAGAATGAAACTCAAATGCTTCAACTTGCGTCTAAACCCCATCTACTAGGGATTGTGAAATTATCCAAACAACCTAACACATGCTCTTTTTACATTTGAGCTCATTTTTGCTTTTTGTTCATTTGCTTAGTTTTTCGAAAATACAATTATGCATATTCATATTTGTGAATCAAAATAAACTCTAACATGTATCTATCATTATTTCATCGAAATCCTCATAAACAACCATAATTTTTAGATCCATGTCAGAAAAAAAAATCATGGGGCTTAAAAATCCTCTAAAAATATTAGATTTTGAATAACATACATATAAGTTCAAACTTTCTTTAAAAACCTACTTTTTGTATATAAATGTGTAAACATGTGTAAGAATGTAGACAAAAAATATCAAGGTGAGCAAACTACACCCTCCCCCATGCTTGAATGACACTGTCACAGTGACACTACCCCATGCTTATATGAAACTCAGAGAATGCATATGAGGCACAATAAATGAGGGAAAAGAGTACAAACACCTGACATGAAATATAAATGCACGTTCTATGACTGTAATGAATGCAATGAATACATGACATAACATGAAAACTCATGAATGAAACAAAAATGGAAAATAAAGCTTAATAAAATCTATAAATCCTAAAGGCAAATCTAATAATATACAAGATATGGGTTGCCTCCCATAAAGCCCTAAGTTTGACGTCCTCAGCCAAACGGATCCCTGAAAAAACCTTCATCGTCCATGAGATCAATGGACATGAAGTCACACTCAATCGGGCTCTCTAAGAAAAAGAGTGTCATAACCAGAGATGACACTGCGCACTGTGTTTCTGCCAACTCTACCCTTATAGGTGATACCATGACTCCTGACACTAGATGGCAGGAGGTTAGTGTAACGCCCCGGATTTCCAAAACAAAGCTAAGTTAAAATTTTCATGAATTTCTTTTTTTTTTCTTTGCAGCAGAACTTAGAAAAGCTTTTAGCAGCGGAATAAGACGATAATGAGTCATCGGTTTTAGAAAACTCCGAGCACATTGCAGGTATGTGGCCAAGCAACTCATTGACCACCAAAGTGTTCCATTTTATCGAAAACACATGTTTATTACAACACTACTCCTTAGAAAAGCAGTGAAGGTTCAATAAAAATGAAGCAGTACAACTCTGTCTAGAGAAACCCTGGAACTCGATGCCGCCTTGCTCCGCATATCGCCACGCAGGTACAACACCTGAAATCCCCATTAAACGGGGTCAGAACCACTGATGGTCTGGTAAGCATGCAATCATGTAACCATTCAACTCAAGCAATGCGCTTGACCACTTAGGGTCGCAGTTCGTAATAGCGACGCTCAAGTCTCCAAGACTTAGCGTATATCGCAAGAGCCTCCTCAGGGCTATGAGTTGAACATCCACGCAAGTCTTCATGACTTTGCATAAGCCTCTTCAAGGCTGTGAGTTAGAATAACTGTTTAAGTCTCTACGACTTAGCCTTGACTTCTTCAGAGTCACGAATGGATGTCTAGCTCAAGCCTTTATGCTTGGCTCATCCGTATCCTACGAATCTAAGGGCAGCTCTCCGAGCTTCGCTTAGTCGTACATATATCAATGAGATTCTTTCCCAATCGATCCAGTAGTATACCGATCATGACACCTTCACAAAGGTTATGCAGGACTGACTCAACAACGTCCATACACGCATATATTCAAAGTATCGCTGTACCTAAGCTAATGCTTTGTTTCGATAGTTTCACCTCCCCCTGGGCTTAGGGGGCTCATATCTGGGCGACAACGCGACGATCTGGGGGTTGATTATTCTATGTATTTTAGATACCCCAGAGGCTTGTTGACCCCATCCCCCTAGTAGGACGGTACAACATACCAGAAGAGATCCTTACTAGGTATTCGAATGCATTCTGCTACTGCAGTAGTTGGGTTCAATTCTTAGATATTTAAGGATAACCACGACCTCCATACCTCTGAGTGACGAAGGCCATCAATGAACTCTATCAGGTTCGGGTGAAATATATGTCACTCAAGGCTGCACCATCACCGTCTTCTTCGGTGAGAAATTCTGAAAGGGGCCTGCCGGTCTTACAATTACTTGACGAACATTGCATGCCTATAGAGCAGCCTTTGAGAAGTATGTACCCGTCCCCAATCAACCACACGGTTTTCACCGTGGAACAAAGGTTTTATTCATATGCATGCTTAACTCTGCTCTCGACACTTCGGCCTTGGCGAGCACTTCACCTCTTTCGGTGGAAACAACACACTCCGGCTCAACGGCCCTTACGAGTCTGGTTGTCTGATAATTCTCAATGAGCATGCACATGACTCAATCTCTACGGATCGGCTACTCGGCGTATTTTTACGCAACGAGCTGAGGACCTCGTCAAGGTGCTACCACTACTTTGGCACAGCGGCTCTTACAAGTATGGTGCCCTTGCAGGTGCCAGGGAGACGAGTCATTCTGACATCGTTCCAACAAAGGACATCATTGTGCCACTTAACTGGTTCTGGCAGCTCTTCTGCCAACCATTCTGTCAACACCTTCTCTGCTCTACCGGCAGTGGTGCGACGAACCTTTCTACATCGTAGAAGGCGTTCCATAAACTGGGTAGCACTTCTGCTACGTTCTTTCTGAGCCATTCTTAGCTCCTTCAGAAATTTCAGCAACACTTCCTCTCTTTAACGATGAAAGCGTGTGTTTTCTTTTATCCATTTCAGCGGCATCTCCCCTCTTTGGTGGGAAATCGCTACGCTTAACTCGGGAAATGGATGCGCACCATTGTGCGTACTTTGCATCCATCAAAGTTGCAGAAACCATGGGCCATAGCCAGGCGATACGTAATTGATTTAGCCTTTACGTAAAGAGCATTTTGCCAAAAGGCGAAGCCTTTCCAATAGGGGCTTCATTCGTCAAGCAGAATCTTGCACGAGGAGCGGTAAGGGAATCACATTGGCGATTTAGAGTTTGATCTCCATTTGAACGCTCACTTACGCGCCATATATGTAATATAAGCAGAAGCCTGTGCTTTATACAGCGACAGCGTAAAGGAAATGCATATACTATTGTTCAGTGTGTGTAACTGAACGAAATATTCTACATATATAACAAAACAGGAGCCTTGGCATCGTTCGACGCGACAGCGTAAGTAAATACATTGCAGAAAGCAGGAGCCTTGGCATCGTTCGACGCGACGGCGTAAGTAAATGCATAATCGGAAGTGCTTTAATCGGAAGTACAGAAAGCAGGGAGCCTTGGCATCATACGACGCGACGACAAAGGTAAATTACATAGCCTGTGCGATATAAGACGCGTCGGCATAATCAACAGATATACACCTAGATTTGTATCCAACGATAGTTACGAGGCGAGCGAGTGAACACCGAAGTGTCCTAGAGGGCTCAACCAAGAACTAGGGCGAGATACTATTTTGAAGAACGCATATACTGCGCATTCGAACATATATATTTGACGATAGTTACGAGGCGAGCGCGTGAACACCGAAGTGTCCTAGAGGGCTCAACCAAGAACTAAAGCAAGATACTACTTCAGAAAGTATATGCTATATACAAACAATCAAATACTTGAGAGAGATGGGTTAATGAAGCGAACTTACTTTAAATTGCGGAAGAAACGGCTCCGGTAGCTTCAAACGCTTCGAATGAGGCTCGACTTCGAAAAAGGATCAACTTCGAACTTCGGACGAAAAAGGACTTGGACTTTGACTTTGACTTTGAACCAAACCAGGTTCAAGTCAAGTCAACTTGGTTCAGACTTAGGTCAGGTAGGTTCAAACCTAGGTCAGGTGGGTTAGGACCAGGTCAGGTGGGTTAGGACCAGGTCAAGCAGGCTCAGGCTAAGTCAGGCAGGCTCAGGTGGGCTAGGCTAGGTAGGGGAGGTTTGGAAAAGGAGGAGAGAGAGAGGGGTTGGCGATTTTTAAAGAGAGGGGGGGTCCTCTATTTATAGGGGAGGTTGCTTAGGGGCTAAGCAACCTCATTTATCCTTTTGCCCTTGGGCTTTCTGAGAATCCCTTCCATGGAAGGTGCTGGAAGAAGCTTGAAGGCTCTGGAAGGTGCTGGAACATTCTAGAATATTCTAGAATGTTTTTCTGAGAAATATTTCTGTGGGTCCCACCCATATTTTCGTGGGTCTCGCAAAAATTGAGTTTTCGGCATTTTTTTCCAAAAAAATTTGAGTACGCCATTATCTTCGTATTGATGCCACTAAGAAAGTTGGCTCGCAGGAATCCTTCATTTTTGTTCAAATAGGAAGTTATGGCTTCCAGAGTGTTTGAGCATATATTCACGATTCGACGAATATCCTAAGTATAACTGGCTCGCAGGAATTGATTCGTTTCACATTCTGAGAAAAAATGCTATTTTTACCTGTAAATGCCTCATGAATTTATTCAGATATTTTCTGAAAAATTGCGGGTCTTACATCATTACCCCCTTAAAGGAATTTCATCCGCGAAATTCAGTTAAGAGTACAAAGTGAAGAGTTCAGGATATTTATCCCGCATATCCGATTCAGGCTCCCAAGTGCAATCATCGATTCCATGATGCTGCCACCTCACTTTAACAAGTGGAATGACCTTCGTCCTTAGCACTTGCTCCCGACGGTCCATGATCTCCACTGGCCTTTCTTCCACCGTCATATCCTCCTGGAAGTCAATATCTTCTTGTTGGATGACGTGGGAAGGGTCGTGAACGTATTTTCTAAGCATTGACACGTGAAATACGTTGTGTATCTGTGTATACTGCGGTGGCAATGCTACTCTGTAGGCGGTCTCTCCTATCCGACTCAAAACCTCGAAGGGATCAACGAATCTGGGGCTGAGTTTCCCCTTCTTTCCGAAACGAAACACACTCTTGGTTGGGGAGACCTTGATAAAAACCTTATCTTCAACCGCAAAAGTGAGTTCCCTACGCCGCTGATCGGCGTAGCTCTTCTGTCGACTCTGAGCGGTCAGTAGCTTCTTTCTGATCATGTGGACCTGCTCAGTATAATGCTGCACACTATGGGCGAGTCCAAGGTTCGCTCACCCACTTCACCTCAATGGATTGGTGATCGACAGGGTCGCCCGTACAAGGCTTCATACGGTGCCATCCCAATGCTAGCGTGGTGGCTATTATTATAAGCAAATTCAGCCAACGCTAGGTGGGAATCCCAATCACTTTTTCATTCCAACATACAGGCTCTTAGCATATCTTCAAGAGTCTGTATGGTTCGTTCTGATTGCCCATCTGTTTGGGGATGGAATGTTGTACTAAACTTGAGTTTTGTCCCCAGGGCTCTCTGAAGCTGCTCCCAAAAGTGAGAGGTGAACTTCGGGTCACGATCGGATATGATCGAAATCGACACTCCATGGAGTCTAACGATTTCCCGAATGTAGATCTCTGCCAATCGTTCAGTTGAGTATCGAGTGTCGATTGGCAGGAAGTGAGCAGACTTGGTGAGTCTGTCCACGATCACCCATATTGAGTCATGTTGTCTCTTGGACCGAGGCAATCCAACGATGAAATCCATCGTAATGCCCTCCCATTTCCATTCTGGAATCTCAATCCGTTGCATTTTTCCACCAGGTCGTTGATGCTCGATTTTTACTTGTTGGCAGATCAAACACTTTGAGACAAATGTAGCCACATCACGTTTCATACCCCTCCACCAGTACTTTCTCTATAAGTCCCGAAACATTTTTGTACCTCCAGGGTGAATGGTGTACTTGCTATTTTGAGCCTTCTGGAGTACTTCCTGTCTTAACTCAGGGTTATTTGGAACCCAAATTCTTTCTTCCATCCATATTCCTCCATCCACTTTTAAATGGAAGAAAGTGTCATCTTTTACAGCACGAGCTTTTAATTCTAAGTACTGGGGGTCCTTGAACTGTTCAGCTACGATGCGATCGAAGATCTCGATATGGATTGTCAGGCATGACAATCGAATCTTTCCTGGGTCAGCCAAGAATGGCTTCCAACTGACGAAATCCTCCATCAGCTTCCATTGTCCGGTGAGGCTGGTCAGAGTGCCAACAGTCTTGCGACTAAGGGCATCTGCTACAACATTCGCCTTTCCAGGGTGATAGGAAAGCGTGAATTCATAGTCTTTGAGGAATTCCAGCCATCGCCGTTGCCGCATATTGAGTTATTTTTGAGAAAAGAGGTATTTTAGGCTTTTATGGTTCGACATGACCTCAAATTTCTCTCCATAAAGGTAGTGTCGCCAAATTTTAAGTGCGAACACTACCGCGGCAAGCTCAAGATCGTGGGTTGGATAGTTCTTCTCATGAATTCTTAACTGACGGGATGCATAGGCGATTACTTTGTCATGCTGCATCAACACGCAACCCAAACCTGTTTCCGAGGCATCGGTATAAGCCACGAAGCCTCCCTGACCAGCAGGTAAGGTAAGGATAGGGGCAGTGGTAAGCCTCTGTTTGAGAACCTCAAAGCACTCCTTACACTGATCAGTCCATTCGAACTTGACTCCCTTTTTCAACAATTTTGTCATCGGTACGGTGATTCGGGAGAAGTCTTGTATGAACTTCCGATAATATCCGGCAAGTCCAAGGAAGCTGCGGACCTCAGTGATATTTTCTAGCTGCTTCCAGTCTATCACAACTTCGACCTTCGCAGGATCTACTGCGATTCCATCTTTTGAGATCACATGGCCAAGGAACATTACTTTGTCTAGCCAGAATTCACATTTTGAAAACTTGGCATATAACTGATTATCTTGAAGGGTTTTCAAGACGATTCTCAAGTGCTCCTTGTGTTGCTCCTCATTCTCTGAATACACGAGAATGTTATCAATGAAGACGATGACAAAAGTATCTAAGTATGGCTTGAACACTCGGTTCATCAGGTCTATAAAGACAGCAGGCGCATTAGTAAGTCCAAAGGGCATTACTACGAACTCATAATGGCCATATCTCGTTCTGAAGGCAGTTTTAGGTATATCCTCTTCTTTAACTTTGAGCTGATGTTATCCAGACCTGAGGTCGATCTTGGAGAACACCTTCGTTGTTCTGAGCTGATCGAACAAGTCCTCAATTCGAGGCAACGAGTACTTATTTTTAACAGTTGTCTGGTTAAGCATCTGATAATCGATGCATAACCGAAGGGATCCATCCTTCTTCTTTACAAACAGCACCGGGGCTCCCCACGGTGATACACTTGGTCGGATGAACCCTTGTTCCATCAGTTCTTCTAACTGACACTTCAACTCGCTGAGTTCAGCAGGCGCCATTCGATACGGGGCTTTGGATATCGGCATTGTTCCAGGTAAGGATTGAATTCCAAATTCAACCTCATGAAGTGGCGAAAGTCCTGACAATTCCTCAGGAAACAGATCGGGAAACTCCCGCACCACTTCCAAACTCTCAAGGGGTTTGTCGTTGGATTTTTCCACCGAGAGACTCAACAGGAAGGCCACGCAACCCTTCCTAAGGTATTTTTGTACCTTAAGTGCTGATATGAGCCTTTTCTGTGGAACTGGTTTGGATAACCGGTATTCCATCTTAGGCAATCCGGGTCGAGATAGAATCACTCTGCCCTCGCGGCACAGAATCTTGGCATTATTCTGAGCCAACCAATTCATTCCCAGAATGACATCGTACTGTATCATATCGATTAGGATGGCGTCAGTAGGCAAGTGTTGCCCTGCTATCTCAATATCCAAGTTTTTCACACACCGGATACATTTGGTGCGTGAACCCAATGGGTTATATACTTCGATCATTTTATCAATCGGTTGCACCGAGGCGTGGAGTTGTTCGGTGAAATTGTCGGAGATAAACGTATGAGTAGCACCACAATCAAACAAGACGTAAGCTGCATGTCCATTAACAGGAATGGTGCCTTCAATGAGGTCACCGGTTTCGACTTGTTCAGTCGTTATAGCGTATACACGACCTGCAGCAGGCCTTTGTTCTACTCTAGGTGGGGGTCGTTAGACTGGTGTTCGCTGTGGTATTTGTTGAGAGGGTCCGGCAGATCCGGCATTCCTCCTCTGCTCATCAACAAGCTTCTTCCTGCATTGTCTTGCAATGTGGCCCATTTTGCCACAGTAGAAGCATCCACCTGTGTCACGTGAACATAGTCCTCTTGCGTGATTTACATGGCATTTTGGGCAGTTTGGGTTGGACTGCAGATTGTTTGGAGCCATGTTCTGCCTTGGCCTCACAACTTGTTGAGTGTTATTCCCACCTTGGAACCTTTTCTTTTGAAAGGGTTGTCGTGAACCCTGGCCACTTGGAAACGTTCTTTTCTTGTTCCCACCATCAACTACGGGCCTTTTTGCTATGATCACTTTTGATCGCTCCCAATCCACTTGTATTTTCGAAGCTGCTGCCACAACAGTTTGAAAAGTTTGGGGCATGCTGGTGATAACCCGTGACCTTAGCCCTTCTCGCAGTCCGTTGATGTACTTGTCGGCCCTTTCTTGGTCGGTCTCAAATAACCGGGAGCAGTACCGTTCAAGATTTTGAAATTTGGTGGTATAGTCAATCAAACTCATACCACCCTGCTCCAATTCCAAAAACTCCATCTTCTTCTTGTTTCTGGAGTGTAATGGAAAATAATTGTCCATGAAAGCTCTTCGGAAGTCAGTCCAAGGAATGACTTCATCTTCCGAGAACTGGATAATCTTAGTGGTATCCCACCACTTCCGTGCGTTGTCTTTCAGCCTGTACGTGCCAAAGTTGGTCTTCTTTTCTTCTGGTACTCCCAGTACCAGAAAAGCACGTTCGGTCTCTTCGACCCAACTCTCTGCCAGTTCAGGATCGGCTCTACCGGCGAAGACTGGTGGATCGAGCTTGAGGAATTTTTCATAGGTTATTCCCCTTGTTGAGTGTTTCCAGCATGAATCCTTGAGTATGGGACTCCTCGCTCGGCATGGTTCTCCTCGTCGTAGGAGCCATTTATCTACCACATACAAGCAACGTGTTTTAGTTTCACAATGTATATATCGAAGCAAAGTTTTATTTACTTAATATACATCACATTTACACAAGCATCGCCTTAAACAAAACGTCATGCCGCACTGGCAGACTTTTAGGCGTTGAGAAAATATGTACATGAGTCTATTGACTCCAAAACACTACCAGTCTCTTCTAGGAATTGGATTTCTTTCTCGACCCAAAAAACTCGAAGTATCGTTTACTTCCACATTGCCTTGGTGCAGGCACCACTAGCTTTGGCTTGGGCGGCACTTCCGCACTCTCAAGCGACTCTTGTGGATAGATCAGTGATGTCGGTCCACTTGCCCATTCAGTGGCATCATGGCTCGGGGAATCCGAGACCATAACGGGATGATATAGGTTGTATCCCTCTCCTTGGCCATTCAGGCTCGGCATTGGTGAAGCCGCTCTGTTCCCCCATATAATAGTACTATGATTCGAGGAATCTGAAATCATAATGGGATTATAGAAGGAGTTGTTGCATCCCTCCTCCTGACTGTGCAAGCTAGGCGTACATGATGCCTGTTGATATCCTTGTGATTGACCAAATCCCTCAAGGAAGTTCCAGTCAAATTCTACCAGAGACGGTAGTTCATCAGAAGTCGTTGGGGTACAGCTACTCCCTCTACTGGAGTAATGTGGCCCACTAACACGCGAGGTCTCATCCCTAAGACCAAGCGATCCCCGTCGACCCATATCGGCGGTATGTTTCATTTGGCATTCATTGGCGGAATGCCCTTCTTCACCACAATACTGGCAGTCTTGGACTTCATATGTGCATACCCACTCATCGTGCATGATCCCGCAACGATAGCAGTATCCTCGGGAGTCGTGAGTTGCCATCTATATAAAGATGCACCCATATCAGAACAAGAAGTATAAAATATACTTACAGTGCGATATGGTGGACAAGACGGATCTCGAACCAGGTTTCTCGGACATAGGCTCTGATACCAATTTTGTAATGCCCCGGATTTCCAAAACAAAGCTAAGTTAAAATTTTCATGAATTTCTTTTTTTTTCTTTGCAGCGGAACTTAGAAAAGCTTTTAGCAGCGGAATAAGACGATAATGAGTCGTCAGTTTTAGAAAACTCCGAGCACGTTGCAGGTATGTGGCCAAGCAACTCATTGACCACCAAAGTGTTCCATTTTATCGAAAACACATGTTTATTACAACACTACTGCTTAGAAAAGCACTGAAGGTTCAATAAAAAGGAAGCAGTACAACTCTGTCTAGAGAAACCCTAGAACTCGATGCCGCCTTGCTCCGCATATCGCCACGCAGGTACAACACCTGAAATCCCCATTAAACGGGGTCAGAACCACTGATGGTCTGGTAAGCATGCAATCATGTAACCATTCAACTCAAGCAATGCGTTTGACCACTTAGGGTCGCAGTTCGTAATAGCGACGCTCAAGCCTCCAAGACTTAGCGTATATCGCAAGAGCCTCCTCAGGGCTATGAGTTGAACATCTACGCAAGTCTTCATGACTTTGCATAAGCCTCTTCAGAGTTGTGAGTTAGAATAACTGTTTAAGTCTCTACGACTTAGCCTTGACTTCTTCAGAGTCACGAATGGATGTCTAGCTCAAGCCTTTATGCTTGACTCATCCGTATCCTAAGAATCTAAGGACAGTTCTCCGAGCTTCGCTTAGTCGTACGGATATCAATGGGGTTCTTTCCCAATCACTCCAGTAGTATACCGATCATGACACCTTCACAAAGGTTATGCAGGACTGACTCAACAACGTCCATACACGCATACATTCAAAGTATCGTTGTACATAAGCTAATGCTTTGTTTCGATAGTTGCACCTCCCCCTGGGCTTAGGGGACTCATATCTGGGCGACAACGCGACGATCTGGGGGTTGATTATTCTATATATTTTAAATACCCCAGAGGCCTGTTGACCCCATCCCCCTAGTAGAACGGTACAACATACCAGAAGAGATCCTTACTAGGTATCCGAATGCATTCTGCTACTGCAGTAGTTGGGTTCAATCCTTAGATATTTAAGGATAACCACGACCTCCATACCTCTGAGTGACGAAGGCCATCAATGAACTCTATCAGGTTCGGGTGAAATATATGTCACTCAAGGCTGCACCATCACCGTCTTCCTCGGTGAGAAATTCTGAAAGGGGCCTGCCGGTCTTACAATTACTTGACGAACATTGCATGCCTATAGAGCAGCCTTTGAGAAGTATGTACCCGTCCCCAATCAACCACACGGTTTTCACCGTGGAACAAAGGTTTTATTCATATGCATGCTTAACTCTGCTCTCGACACTTCGGCCTTGACGAGCACTTCACCTCTTTCGGTGGAAACAACACACTCCGGCTCAACGGCCCTTACGAGTCTGGTTGTCTGATAATTCTCAATGAGCATGCACATGACTCGATCTCTACGGATCAGCTACTCGGCGTATTTTTACGCAACGAGCTGAGGACCTCGTCAAGGTGCTACCACTACTTTGGCGCAGCGGCTCTTACAAGTATGGTGCCCTTGCAGGTGCCAGGGAGACGAGTCATTCTGACATCGTTCCAACAAAGGACATCATTGTGCCACTTAACTGGTTCTGGTAGCTCTTCTGCCAACCATTCTGTCAACACCTTCTCTGCTCTACCGGCAGTGGTGCGACGAACCTTTCTACATCGTAGAAGGCGTTCCATAAACTGGGTAGCACTTCTGCTACGTTCTTTCTGAGCCATTCTTAGCTCCTTCAGAAATTTCAGCAACACTTCCTCTCTTTAACGATGAAAGCGTGTGTTTTCTTTTATCCATTTCAGCGGCATCTCCCCTCTTTGGTGGGAAATCGCTACGCTTAACTCGGGAAATGAATGCGCACCATTGTGCGTACTTTGCATCCATCAAAGTTGCAGAAACCATGGGCCATAGACAGGCGATACGTAATTGATTTAGCCTTTACGTAAAGAGCATTTTGCCAAAAGGCGAAGCCTTTCCAATAGGGGCTTCATTCGTCAAGCAGAATCTTGCACGAGGAGCGGTAAGGGAATCACATTGGCGATTTAGAGTTTGATCTCCATTTGAACGCTCACTTACGCGCCATATATGTAATATAAGCAGAAGCCTGTGCTTTATACAGCGACAGCGTAAAGGAAATGCATATACTATTGTTCAGTGTGTGTAACTGAACGAAATATTCTACATATATAACAAAACAGGAGCCTTGGCATCGTTCGACGCGACAGCGTAAGTAAATACATTGCAGAAAGCAGGAGCCTTGGCATCGTTCGACGCGACGGCGTAAGTAAATGCATAATCGGAAGTGCTTTAATCGGAAGTACAGAAAGCAGGGAGCCTTGGCATCATACGACGCGACGACAAAGGTAAATTACATAGCCTGTGCGATATAAGACGCGTCGGCATAATCATCAGATATACACCTAGATCTGTATCCAACGATAGTTACGAGGCGAGCGAGTGAACACCGAAGTGTCCTAGAGGGCTCAACCAAGAACTAGTGCGAGATACTATTTTGAAGAACACATATACTGCGCATTCAAACATATATATCCGACGATAGTTATGAGGCGAGCGCGTGAACACCGAAGTGTCCTAGAGGGCTCAA
This sequence comes from Nuphar pumila, assembly GCF_984573655.1. Taxonomy (NCBI): domain Eukaryota; kingdom Viridiplantae; phylum Streptophyta; class Magnoliopsida; order Nymphaeales; family Nymphaeaceae; genus Nuphar; species Nuphar pumila. The sequence continues at coordinate 27,574,545 of NC_143262.1, read as the reverse complement.
CCAAGAACTAAAGCAAGATACTACTTCAGAAAGTATATGCTATATACAAACAATCAAATACTTGAGAGAGATGGTTTAATGAAGCAAACTTACTTCAAATTGCGGAAGAAACAGCTCCGGTTGCTTCAAACGCTTCGAACGAGGCTCGACTTCAAAAAAGGATCAACTTCGAACTTCGGATGAAAAAGGACTTGGACTTTGACTTTGAACCAAACCAAGTTCAAGTCAAGTCAACTGGGTTTAGACTTAGGTCAGGTAGGTTCAGACCTAGGTCAGGTGGGTTAGGACCAGGTCAGGTAGGCTCAGACCAGGTCAAGCAGGCTCAGGCTAAGTCAGGCAGGCTCAGGTGGGCTAGGCTAGGTAGGGGAGGTTTGGAAAAGGAGGAGAGAGAGAGGGATTGGTGATTTTTAAAGAGAGGGGGCGGGGTCCTCTATTTATAGGGGAGGTTGCTTAGGGGCTAAGCAACCTCATTTACCCTTTTGCCCTTGGGCTTTCTGAGAATCCCTTTCATGGAAGGTGCTGGAAGGAGCTGGAAGGCTCTGAAAGGTGCTGGAACATTCTAGAATATTCTAGAATATTCTAGAATGTTTTTCTGAGAAATATTTCTGTGGGTCCCACCCATATTTCCGTGGGTCCCGCAAAAATTGAGTTTTCAGCATTTTTTTTCAAAAAAATCCGAGTACGCCATTATCTTCGTATTGATGCCACTAAGAAAGTTGGCTCTCAGGAATCCTTCATTTTTGTTCAAATAGGAAGTTATGGCTTCCAGAGTGTTTGAGCATATATTCACGATTCGACGAATATCCTAAGTATAACTGACTCGCAGGAATTGATTGGTTTCGCATTTTGAGAAAAAATGATATTTTTACCGGTAAATGCCTCATGAATTTATTCAGATATTTTCTGAAAAATTACGGGTCTTACAGTTAGTCTCCTTGTGGAGACTATGCTCAAAAGGAGAGTCATAACCCGAATGACTAGCAGGACATACATCTAACTGCGGATCAGACTGCTTCCCTATAACATCTGCCACCTGAAAGCAATCGTCATGTCCTGTCACTCTATTGGCAACATCAAAGATATGCAACTGCACACGCTTGTTGCCAAACAAAATCTCCATCTCCCCAGCAAAACAATCTATACAAGCTTGGGAAGTGGCCAAGAATGGTCTGCTGTGATCATCGCAAAATTTTTCCTCTCTTATATTCCTTCTCTTCCTTCTTTGTCCCTTTCTAACCTCTATTTTCCTTTTTGAAGGGGAAAATAAAAGATAGAAAAAGAAGAGAGAAGAGAAAAGAAAAGAAGAGAGAGAGAGAAACTCCTTTGCGAAGGTCTCACTTGACCTTAATTTTGAAAATTTACTTGCCTGCATTTTGAAATATTTGCGGAAAAAAGGGAGAGACGGGATTCACTCGTCGGTACGAGGTTCGACCGTTCCTGGCGCCTTTACCAGGGGTAATCGAACCAAGGATCGACTTTATGCCTTTTTGCTTTGCTAGAATATCATCTAAAATTTTATTCTAAGTCTAAGAATGCTCAAAGAATCATACTTGTGAAAATATGAATGCAGAAATATATGCTTTTGGAGAAAATAGTTTAAGAATTTTGAGATTTTCCAAGTGATTTTGAAAATGAATTTGAGAATATTTGTAAAGAAATGGTTTTTTGAAAGTTGAAGATGGACTTCGAGAAGTTAGATTTTTTTTTTTTTAACTTTAAGATTTAGAATAGATCTTGAGTTTTGAAATAATCAAAGATTGAGATGAACCTGAATTTGAAGAAGGGAGATTTAGAAAATAAGAATTGAAAAATGAATATAGATTTCAAAAATGGATTGAAAGTCAAGATGGATTTTGAGAAATGGAGTAGAATTCTAGATTTAAAACTTGAAATCAGAATGGATTTTGGATCTAGGTGGAATTTGAAAACAGAATTGGATTTTTAGATCTGGATTTTAGGATGGATTCGAATCCGAAGTCTGGAATCCTAAATGGCATTGGATCCGAAGTCTAGAATCTAATATGGGATTGGATTTGAAATTTGGAATCCTAAATGGAATTGGATCCGAAGTCTGGAATCCAAGATGGAGTTGAATCCGGAATCTAGAATCCTAAATGGAGTTGGATTCGAAGTTTGGATTTTGAATATGTATTTGGATTTCAAGACCTAAATTGAATTTAGATTTGGATTTTAAAATATCCAAGTTGAATCTAAAAGTGGAAAATCGGATTTTGAGAAATCCGAAATTGAATTTGAGAATCCATATTGAATCTGAATTGGATTTGAGAAATCCCCATGGAATTTGAAGATAGGATCGGATTTTTGGAAATCCAGATGGGACTTGGAATTGGAGTTGAGAAATCCAAATGACATTTGAAGATAGAATTGGATTTTGAAGATCCTAAATCGACTTTTGAAATTGAAAGGAAGGATAGAGAATGAAATTTGATTTTCAAACTTGAATTTTGAATTTAGGAGATGAATATGGAAATTTCAAAGTTGAATTGAACATTGAAATTTGATTTTGAATATTAAATCAATAAATCAAATTTGAAATTGAATCTTGATCTTGGAAACGAATTTGAAATTTCAAAGTTGAATTGAACTCTGAAATTTTATTTGAGTTGGAAATTGAATTTTTGAATTTGAAATTTCAAAGTTAAATTGAACTTTGAAATTGGGATATTAAATTTTGAATTTTGAAATAAAATAGAATTGAGAATAAAGATTGATTTGAGAAATGAAGAAGATATTTGAAGAGTTATCTCAAAATCACTTGGATTTTTGGAAGAAAGTTTGAAAATATGATATAATTCTATCCTAAACGATGAATGAATTAAAAGAATTTTTGAATATTTGAAAAGCATATTTCATTCTTTAAATGAATTGAAATAAGATTGAAGATATAATATATCTCTGACTATGGTCATAAGATGTATTATATAATAATCGTATTTAAATTCAAATAAAGAATAAAACACATTTTTGGTGCCTTTATAGAGTTTAAAATAAAATTAACTCTCAATATATCTTGACTATGGCCATGAATATATATTTTGAATAAATTTTAAGTTAAACTCTGATAAAGGAAGGAAATATTTAAAAATATGATGATTTCTGAAAAGAGCCCCAGTGTGGATCCAATGTCATTCCATAAAATATGAAAATCCTAAGTTTTGTTCACACCTTGACTATGGCCGTTGATGTAAATCATCAACTTAAGATTTAGTCACCTTTTATTAGAATGGTGCACGTGCCACTCGTGTTTTCATTCGTGAAATTTTGAAATAAAAGAAAAAAATGATATGAGAACAAATGATTCTAGAAGATATGCATGTTCATATATTCTAATCTAATGCTTGAAATGTAAATTTTCTCATTGACCATCTAGCTGTTACAATTCTGAGATTGAAATGGAAATTATAACTCTAAGTCAGGGAATATGATATATTTCATTCATTGTCCTGCAAGAACAGAGTTAGCACAAAATAGCAAAGTACAAAATATAAAGAAGAATTGAAGGCATTGTATTTAATACTAAAGACTTACTTGAAAAATGCCTATTCTAATGAAGAGAATGTGCCAAATGCAATGCCTAAGCTAAGTGGAAAAATACATATGCTTTATGCATATGAGGATATATATGTCAAGGGCTCATTTTGGATGAGAAAATATACATGAGATGTGTATATACCAGTTGGTGAAATGTTCATGCTGATGCCTAACTGAACTGGAGGTTCATGTGAGATGGATGATGCAGTGAGGTAGGCTAAGTGAAGGAAGGCATGGTAAGAGGCTGCATGAAATGGTCTTGTTGTTATGTGATGCAGCAGGTGATAAATGGGTGTTGGTAGTGACTTTTTGGGGTGAAGACTGAATGTGAGAGATGATGGTAGACTGGGAAATGATTTTGAACCTTCAAGAATTTTGGGTCTTTCAGCTAAGTATGCTAGGACAGAGGTTGTCAAGGGAGATTCACCTAAAGGGGCTAAAGAGTTGTTGTATAACACATGAAGGTGGGAATGGATTGTTTATGGGCTGGAGTGTTGGAAGTGCAAGTGTTGTGCACAAGGGTTTTAAATAATGAATCTAGCAATCCATATATTGATTCAACTAGAGAGTTCACGAACAAAGTTTCAGCACAACCTAACCAAGGGGTCATGAAGGTATCTTGATGCTGAGTCAAAAGGTAAACAGACCACTGAAGCTAGCTGACAATTTTATAATTTGTGAAGCATCATTGGTTGGGGGAAAATATTGAGCCCTGCTTCTGATGGACTGGAAGAACACAAGCTCAGGTCATCTGTTTAAGACAATTAGTGAAGCGACATCACCACATATCTAAGAAGAGCATGAATCATACATTCATCATATTCCTTTTGCTGTGACATAAGAAGATATAGTGAATACCACATAATACAGAAATTGGTAGATGTTTGGGCATATTTTTTGTTGTAACAAAGCATCATGTCAGTAATTCAAGAGATATAAGAAGATAAGGTATGTTGTTATCTGATCTTTCGTCTAATAAGTGTTTGCAGCCACTATGCATTATTTTTGCTGCTTTTTCTCTCAATTATGGACTGCCAACAATTGCACCACTTGCCCCCACAATAAAAGTAGGGCTCAGATCTTGGTTGAAGCATCCACTACAGCGGGAGCAGGTAAGTGGAACGATGAAATTCTTTTCAACAGCAGGTTCCTTGGTTTCAAGCACCTTACTATAGATTAGGGGAGCTAGTGAAGGAGCAGAGGGTGGCTCAGAAAGAGAGTTTGATGGTGTAACAGAAAAAGTAAAATTAGAGACATTCTGCATACCAATTCTGATAGTCAGTGAGGAACTTGTAGCAGGCTTCCTTTTGGGAGGATGAATCAAAGGCTTCTGGATAGAAAGTTCAGCAAAAAAAAGGCTTCTTTTTTTTTTTACCAGAGATATAGCAGAGGTCTCATCAAGGTTGTAGCCATCCTCATCCATCTCAGGTGCAGCCATTTGGAAGGGCCGCCTACTTTGAGGATGTATGATAGAACTGGAGTCTACACGCTTCAACCCAGATAGAGAATCAGCAACAGGAGGACTCTCATTTGTTAAACTACCACCTTTAGAATATGTTTTAATGGATTTGACAATTTGGGCATCCAATGACAGATCAAATGCAGTCCGGGAACATACTGGAATGAAAACAATCAATGCTAATCTATTGTTGCTCTGCTCTTTATTGGAGTTTCTAACATTAAAAAGCTTGTCAATAATGAAAACATGACTAAAAGCTTAGCTTTCCTATGTCCTGGGGATAATGAACCTACAAGCACAAGATGCTAAGTGTGCGTTGATAGCATTATCTTCTGGAAGTATTTCAGGGAAAGCATTGTAACAGGCCATGGTGGCCTCTCCGTTATTATACATGAAATGACAAAAACAAAAAAAAAAGGGAAAAGAAGTAATAAACAAGAGAAAAAACTAAGTTTCATCAAACCTGGAAGTTAGAACGTAGCAATCACCTAAAATACTTAAATTTGAAACCTGTCAAAACTTATAATGCAGATCCTTACCTTATCGGATGGGCATGTATGATCCTGCATTCTTCCTTTCAACATATGTTCAATGGCTTTGATGATTTGGGCATCAACAACAATTTGAACAAGAGCAGGTGCTATTTGAGATACAGTCGATGGCAAAAAAAAATGTCCCAATCGTTGCTATTTCCAAAATGAGTTGTAGATAAGTCCCTGGATATTTCAAAATAGGGTATAGACCTCAGGTAGACACTGATTGAGGCCGATACTGTGATGCCCAATTATTTGATATAGACTATGATACTTCAACTATAAAAATCACCATGAAAACTCAGTACAAAAATGAAAGAGACGAATTCTAAAAAATAAAATGCATAATTAAGAGAACCTGAAATGAGAAAAAAAAGGGAAGAGAAGAAGGAATTATCCATGGTAAAACCTTCAAAACCAAAAGGGATCAACTCAGAGGGGAAAATAGCAGTTCATACCATAGTAGAGTTGTGAAGGAAAGGAGTTTTTCCTCTAAGCCTTGGGTGGATTCAATTCTGTAAACACCCCAAATTTTCACTCACCTCCCCAGCATTTCCACCAAACACCATCATCCAGCCTTTGAAATCGTCGGAGGACAAAATGGTCATTTTTTGAGCTCGAACCTTGCAAAAGTCCAAATTTCATCTGCAACTCTCAAAATTTCTCTATGTTTAACTCAGATGTTCAAAAATTTATTCCTGACAGGAGACAGACAGCTCCAAGTCTGGGTTCAAGATTGCATTTCATAAGACATGGCATTGCATATCATTGCATGAACATTCCATATCACTGCACTGCACAACATGTCATTTCGAGGTCCAGAACTCTCGATTTCAAAATTTTCAATCCAGATTCGAGTTTCAACTCTTTTCAAAATTGATTTCCAAACCCTGGGTCTTTAAAATTATCAATTCTTTCCATTTTACCCCCAGGGCTCTGAATTTCAAAATATTTCCTCAGGAAAACAATCTGGATAATTTTCAATAAAGTTCAACTCAGATTTTTTCATTTTGTCAACAATTTCAAATATCTTCTTTTTATAAAATCGCCCCACAAGGGCCAACTCTTTTCAAAATTTCTGTTTTACCAATTAGTCCAAATTTATGAAAATTCCAAAAAGAAGTTGTTGTTTTATCCTTATTTCAATAAAGAAGCAATGTGAGACCCACACTGAGGTGGTGTCACACAAGCTTTTCTTTTGAAAATTTGAATTTTGAAAAACCCAAAAATATAGGAGCCTTGTCCCTTGGATTGGTGCCACTTGTCTTTTCTCTCTCCTCCCATTTCCATGCCAAGTGTCAGTGTGGGGCTACCTTAAGAAGCCACCACATGTCATCCTATTTATCTGCCATGTGTCAGTATCCACCATACCTATCATGCGCCATGTGTCATTCCAAAGATCACCAAGAGATGCCAAGTGTCATAAGTTGTCCTGTCTAGAAAAAGTGGAGGCTTGTCTCCTCTGAGGTGGCGCCACTTAAAGTGTATCTCCTGCAGAGGACACGTGTCAACCTCTCCCTCCTTCAGAAAAAGTAGCCTGACATATGTCTCTCCCTACCTTTCTCAGAAAAGTAGGAGACACGTGTCACTCCTAGCTTCCTCCAGAAAAGGTAGGCTTGTCCCCTCTGAGGTGGCGCCACTTGGAGTGTGTCTCCTGCAGAGGACACATGTCATTCTCTGCTCTTCTCAGAAAAAGTAGATGCCACGTGTCATTTCCTGCTCTCTTCAGAAAAGCTAGAATTCAAATATTCAAATCTCCTCATAGGTGGCGTAGATCCTGAACTTCACCTTTTCCATGTTGTCTGAGATGGCGCCACATGGCTTGGCCCTCCTTCTCTTCCCTCTGCCACGTGTCATTCTCTGCTTCTTTCAGAAAAAGCAGGTGACACATGTCTCCTTCTACCTCCTTCAGAAAAAGTAGAGGACACATGTCTTCTCCCTACTTTTCTCATAAAAGTAGGAGACACATGTCACCCCTAGCTTTCTTCAGAAAAAGCAAACCATTCAAAAATTCAAACAAGGCCTAGGTGGCGCAAATCCTGAGCTCTGATTTTTCCAGATGGCCTATGAGGGCGCCACATGTCTCTTGCCTATCCCTCCTACCACATGGCATTGTAGGAGCCACCCTGAGGTGGCGCCACATGTCCACCCCCCATTCCTCCAGGGCCAAACTCCATTTAAAATTCAAATCCCCCATGAGGTGGCGCCATCTGAAGAACCTCCTCCAGCAGGCTGACACTTGTCAGGTATGGAACCATCCTGGACTGCCACATGTCCAGATCTCCTTTTATTAGAAAAAGTAGAATTCAAACTCCTCTGAGGTGGCACCTTCTGAGCCCACTGCTCTGTTCTTCTGACATGTGTCAAACACCTTCTGAGGTGGCGCCATTCCAGAGCTCCCACTTGGCTTCATTTTTATTTTTATTTTATTTTAGTAAAAGCAGCCCACCATGAGGTGGCGCCACCTGAGGACTCTCTACAAAAGGTGATTTTGAAATTCAATCTCCAAGCTAGCACCCTCTGAGGTGGCGCCATCTAGGAGCTTCCTGTAGAGAAAATCAAGCAAACCAAATTTTGAAAAATTTCAAATCCTGCTGAGGTGTCTCACCCACAAAAATCTTATTTTTTATTTTCTCAAAAATCAAAATAGCACCCCTGAGATGGCGCCACATGGAGGGCTCAGATTGAGCCTGTTTGAAATTCGAATTTTCTTCAGAAAGTTTATAAAAACAAGGCTCCACGCCCAACAAGGAGGAAGGATTTTTTTGGAGAGGAGACCATCTTTTGAGAACTCTTGTGAACTTGAAAATTCGACCTAGCCTTCTTGAGAATCCGATTTTTTGCACTTTGGAAGTCACGCCCCCTTTGGCTCGGTGAAGAAGGCATAGTGGGTCGATTTTGGTGAACCATCCGAAGCCCGGAGCGAAGGACGAACAAAGCTCGTGATAGCCGCGCCGCCCCTTTTAAGAGCTCCTACGCTGCGTAACAAAGCAAGGTGCACCTCTTTTCTTCTTGATTTAATTTCATAATTCGATTCGGGAGACGTTTGAAGAAAGAGCTCATCCGAGAGATGGATTGAGCTATTCTCATAAAACGACATACATAAAAATATTCAATTATGCTTCTTTGATGATTTTTAACATTCATGCATTTAGCTAGATTTAATTTGCATTTTATTTCATTCATTTAGCATGTTTCATGAATTAATTAGGATTAATTTAGCATTTATTTCAATTATGCTCAGTTTCAGTAGTTCTCTGTTTTTGTCAGTCCGTCCACACATCATTTCATGCATTTATTTTTTATTAAAAATCCCAAAAACATCACGGAATGCGCCCTTAGGTGTTCCTAGAATTGTGCCAAAAATTCGGAGGCATTTGAATTTGTTTACTGCGGTAAACATTCAAAATGTCAAGTCGGGTTTTGTTACCCGGGATGCGTTTTGAAAATCATTTGCCGACTTGTAAAATCGAGATATCCCTCATGGGAGATCCAATTTTCGATCCGAAAGATGTTCTGAACTCGGGAGAATGTCTAGTTTTTAACCTGATTTTCTCAGTTTTTCTGATTTTCTTTTATGTCTGACAAAAATCCGAGAGTTCGGGACACGTGTCAGAGCCTGATTTGGGGCTATGAGATTTTGGATCGACTTAGGTCGATGGGTTCTCTTTGTGTGTTGCTCCAAATCCAAAACTGTAAAAAGTGAAAGTTATGTCCGGAGTGTCCTCTGTTTGCATCTGAAAGCCTGTGATTTTTAGAACAGTGTTGATACCTTCTTCGGATTTTTCTTGTCAGTCCCCTGTTTGGTCATATTGGTCTGTTTTGTCAATTTAGGAACACAAAGTTATATTTTTATCCATGTTTTTGTTGATCAAATGCCAAAGTCATGAAAATGAAAGTTGTCCATGTAGGTGTCATGAGTAGCTCTGATTAATATCATAAATTTACATGGCTGTTCTATATTTTTTTAGCATTTTACATCTGATTAGGGTGACTTTTACCACTGTCAAAACTAAATCCCTGTTTCTGAACTCACCATGGCTCAAATCCCAAGGCTGTAAAAACCAAAAATGTTCCATTTAGGGTCCTTTAACAGTCTACAAAATATCAGAAGTTTTCATGTTGTAAATCTTGCATTATCATATTAGGCATTGCATTTGGTTCGGATCCATAGGCAAAATCCATCATTTTAGGACTTTCTTTAAATTTTAGCATTTCAATCATATCATTTCGTAATCTTTAGCATTATAGGATGTTTATCAGAGTAGGTAGATGCTTCATATCGAATTTGGTGCAATTTGGAATCCATTTGAGGTTCGGATTAGCCATAATACCAAAACAGGGTCCTGCAGGACCCGGATCCAAGTGAAAACCAAGCGAAATTCGTTATTTTGTATAAATTGCAAAATGTCAAATTCTGATTTTATAGTTCCAATGTGTTTAGCAGCATGTCATAATGCATTTTATCATCATTTGAGTCAATTTGAATTTCAAAATCTCAATTTTATCAAAATTTCCTTCAAAAAACCCTGATTTTAAAGGTATAACTTTATATTTAGGGGTATTTTGGTCATTTTGACCCCAATTCCGAATTTCAAACTATTTTCTACTGAATTTCCTGCATTTACATCATTTCAAATATCAAGGAAGCATGAGATTAGGGTTTATGTCCAATTAAATCCAATAATTTCAAAATATTATTGGAAAATCTTGGAAAAACCCACATATTTGAGCTAACCCTATTTCAAGCTTGGCAGAGACAGTCAAAAGAAGGAGCTGAAGTCTGCAAATTTCTCTTATTTCATTTATTTAGTGATGTAATAAAGTAAATTTTGGAATAAGAGATTTAATTTCCTGCTTAGACTAGGATGCATATCATATAGTTAAATTTATGCAATATCCTGCTTATATAATTCATGCATTTTTATTTCAAAAGCACTATGGATGTTCACGAATGGCACGTGCACCAACTCTTAGGGAGTTAATGGACTCGGTGGAATCCATATTTACGGCCCTAGTCGGAATATGGACGAGACCCAGATCCATCATCTTTCTACTAGTCACATTGAGCCTACACTCTTAGGCTATCTTGAAAATGCACATCATATTTTCAATGTTTTCAAAGCATTGTCCATTAAATCAATTAAGTTCTGAACATATTCATGGCCACAGTCAGGATATGTGAAGGATTTATTTGGACTTAATGCACATTTTTCCAACCAATTCCTTAGAAAATCTTTTCAAAGTGCATTCATTTACTCATGTCATCCGCATCATGAAATCATTGGTTTTCCCACGATTTTCTTAAGAAAGTTTCATTCTCAATGAAATCAATTTCTCAAGAAACTCTGAGAATTTTCAAAATCGGTTTTCTCAAGTCAAGTTTTTTCACAGTTTTCCAGGGGAAAAGGTCATTTTCCCAAGATTTTCAAGAGAAGTCTCTTACCTTTTTCAAAGTCAAAATCAATTTCCAAGTATTCCAAGATTAAGATTCTCAGGATTTCAATTTCCCAAGCTTCAATTTTCCTTTTCCACAAGGGTTTTTCAATGAATTTCTATCATTTTCCTAAGAAAATTCTCAAAGTCCAAGTTTTCCTAAGAAATGTTTCCCTTTTCAAATGTTCACCATTTTCTCAAGAATCACTTCTAGTTTCCCATGATTTTCAACCATTCGTGATTTTCCCACAACTTTATGAACTCTCACGTGATTTCAAAAACCCATTTTCATCCGAGTTTCTTGAGAAATTGACTTTCCACCATTTTCCTGAGAAAGGTATCCCTTCTCTCAAAGAATCACCTCTATTTTCCCAGGACTTTCAACTATTCATGATTTTCTCACATCTTTATGAACTTTCTCAAAATCTCAAATCTTTTCATCAGAGTTTCATGAGAAAAAAATGATTTCCATCTTTTTCCTGAAAAATATTTTTTTCAACTTCAAATATTTTCTAAGCATACATCATATTTTCGAATTTACATTTTCCAAAATTCTTATAGCACATGCCTGAATTCTCTGTGCATTTAGGATAAAACATGATTTTAATGATTTAACCAAGTCAAGCATAGTTTTGGTCCTTGGTTCGATTACCCCTGTTAAAGGCGGCAGGAACGGTCGAACCTCGTACCGACAGGTCGGGCCCCATCCCATGGATTTTCCCGCAATTTTCAAAATGGAGGCGAGTATTTCAAAACATTTTCCAAAATCCGGTCAAGTTTGAATCGCGAAAGCATTTCCCTTTTTCTCTCCGCAAGGAAGGGAAGACGGGGAAAAATTTTGCGACAATAACAGGTTTGGCGACCGAGATGGGACCTGTCCTCGTCTGATCAAAGTAATGCTTGACTTAGTTCAATTATCGAAATTATGTTCACAAAATGTCAGCTCTTTTACTTTTGATATCATGCGAACCTAGGAGCCTAGATTCTGACCTAGCTGACATTGACTGCATATAGCTTAGGCATGGTTTGGTAGGACTATATTGAGGAGATATTTTCATGCTCACATAGACTTAGGTCTAAATATAACTCTCCTTAATTTAAGATCTGAATGCAAACAATGTATGCTTCTTCAAAGTTTTCAAAAGTCTATCTCTCTAGGACTTAGAGCCATCTATTTCTTGCATGTGATCATTTTTTCAAAACCTCAATTACCTATTATTACCCGGTCTTCACGTTGCTGGGCTCTCTTCCAGAACCCTAGTTCGGGACAGAGCCTCACAACTGGACCAACTATTTGGGTTAACATCCCCTACCACGTACCGCGGGCCACAGTCCGAAGTATATCGGTAGGCACTCAAGGATATTGAAAAACCTTACCTTAGAACCGGAGTTGAAATTCTATGCCACGTACCTCGGATTTCGGTTCGAGTATATCGGCATAACTGGATTGGACAAAGATGATCTGAACTTAGAGTTAGGGTTAGGGTCCTACAGCTGTTTTCAAATTGATGCATCTATAGTCAGCCTTTTAGGGAATGATGAATGTGCATAAATGTTTGTGCAGGATGTGATTGTATGTATGATTTTCTCCATTCTTTATTTCCCAATGTTTTTTTTAACTCATTAGGTCTTTTTCAAAATATCCTTATTTTCCACAAGATCTTTTTTCAAACCCTAGATGATTTTTCCAAATATCCCATTTCTTCCAAAACTCCAGGCGATTTTACATTCTACCTTTCTACTGGATCTCGAATTTCTAGCTGCATTTTTATCCTGCCTGCAAAATTTTTCAAAATTTCTCACATTTTCCTAAGTCTCATTCTGAGTCTTTCTCTGTTTTCAGTTCGATGGCATCCAGTCAAGTCGATCCTATCTTTCCTGAAGGTCACATCTTCTACGAGGTGCGACAAGGTTGTCCTGAACATCGAGCCCTTAGCACCAGAACTTTCATTCCCCGATGGTACTATTCCTGGCTAAAAAGCTTTTCCCGAATGTTCCCGGACCATTTGAGCGAGTGCGGATTAGAACTGACATCAGCAGTCGGAAAGCAGACCATCAATGGCAACCTGATCCATGCAATGGCGGAGCGATGGAATCCTCAAATGTGCACCTTCTGGTTTCCATGGGGAGAAATTACCGTCTTAATGGATGAATTTTCAGAAATCATGGGGTTACAAGAACCAACCGGTCAACCAGGAGACCCATTAGAGCATCAATTCCTTATCAATGTCAAGGGTTTGGACCCCCGAGACTCCTTAGCTCGTATGACAGGCCGCCGATCCTGGCCCCTGATCCAGTTGGAAGGAAATGAATATGTTGACCTACTTGAGTTGTACCGCCAGTACGGGACCTTCGTCGAAGTCAGCTCGCTATCAAGAACAGCCAAAGAAAGGATTCAGAATGCAATGGTTTGTGCACCATAGGATTATCCCTCTTCCCAGATGGACAAAACTACATGGACATCAGAATAATCCAACTTATGAGAAGATGGGGAAGTCGGCAAACCAATCGCCTCTCCATAGCCATGGCAGTGCTCGCCTTCCTATATCGTGGTCTGACTCAATTCTCACTTGGAGAATCCATCTTAGTTGAAGGTTGCATCTACGCACTTCAATCCTGGTTCTTCCGGCATGTTCCAGCCCGAGCAAACTCTTTCAGATACAATGGTCAAGAACTCCTTCCAGTGGCACAGTACCGAACCATGATCAACAACATTCAAGAAGATGACGTTGTTTGGGACTATTTTGATCGGCAAATATCTCCTCCTAGATATACCTACGCTTATGGCAAGCAGTTCAAGTTGCTGGGACCATTCTTCTGCACTTACTACCAACCGGAGCGATGTGTTCGGCAATTCTCCCAGAGGCAGCAGTACGTCGAAGCTCGACTGTTATCAGGAGTTATGGCAGAGTTTGATCTCACCTCTGCACAATGGTCCGGGGCATATCATTCTGCCCGCTACAGCTGGGATTCCTTTGTCTCTCTTAAAATCTTTCCAGGTCCTAGAGTGTCTGCCGACTATCATGAATGGTGGCAAATTGTTTGTCATCCACCTCTTTGTCAAGATCAATAAAAGTTTAATTTTATCATTTCAATAAAGTTTTCTTTCTCTCTATGATGGTTTGACGACCTCGCCTAGGTAACAAGGCGCATTTTTCGTTGTTTATTTCTCTTTTTAAATGACAACACAATTGTCGTGATTCTTGCGACGACTCAGTCCCTAGTAATGGGATATCTTTTCTTTCAAATTGTCTGCCATGTTTCCAGCAAATATTTCTTCCAAAAGCCAATTCCTTCATAATCTAATCAGGTCTTTGCCCTGCAGAGAGCATCCATATCATTTGATGGTTGAGACAAGATCAGGCAAAAGAACCACGACATCCCAGTACTCGTCGGCCTCAGAAGAAGAGATGGGTTCCCCTTGATCCGAGAAGAGTCAAGAGCAGCAACAAGAAGATGACGGCATAGACCCTCAAATGTATGCCATGTTCAGAAAAATGATGAATAAGATGATGAGTGAACAACCCGGGACCAGCTCAGAAAGGGATCCATTTAGAGAAAAGCTCCATGGTTGCAGGAGTAAGAAGGCTCCCAAGAAGCGGATCCAGCCAGAGGAAATCTCAGATGAATCAGACTCCATTGAAGATACAGATGAAGAATATGAAGTGCCTCCGGCATTTCAGAAACGTGGCCAAAGTAACAGTCGCAAATCAAAGAGCCGAGATAAAGAAGAGCCTTTGCAAGCGCAGTTTAAAGAAATGGCCTGAGTTGTCAAGGATCTCCAATCCCGCGACAAGGGCAAGAAAGTCTTCACCAGTGAGGACTTCTATGACGGCTTAGAAGGGGATGATGATCTGGAGAATCTCCCCCGTAAATTCATCAAGTTCGATGGTTTTGGCGATCCAAAAGCGCATCTCGCCACTTTCTTTGCTGAATGCTCGAGGTTCAAAAGGGATAACCGAGCATTGTTTCTATGCTTCCCCCACAGCTTGGAAGGAGTTGCAGCCAAGCGGTATGCTGAGCATATCAACCCCATCGAGCTCAAAGAGTTCGACAAAGTTGTGAATCTATTCATTGAACGCTTCTTGTTCAACACAGAGGCGCTTCCCACATTAAGTCATATCTGCAATTTGAGGCAGAACGAGAATGAAAAAGCACGGGACTTCATTCACAGATGGAGATCAGCCTGTAATAAGATGAGAGATCCCATCTCGGAAAGGCATGCATTGTCCCTGATCCTCAACAATTTTTCGCAGCCGTTAAGAGGATTGATCTCCACAGCGCCATCCAGGACCTTCATTGAGCTGACTGAACGAGCCGAATGACTCGAGCTGAGTGTGGAAAATGGAGTCTATGAAGGCTTCACCTTTTCCAAGATCAACTCCCAAGGTGAGCAGAAGAAGAAAGCTCACTTCACTTATTCTGCCAGCAACAACAACAAAGGCCAAAATCGATACAAAGGGCAGAAGAAAGATTACTGCTACGGCACCGGCAGTTCAAACAACAAGGATCAGAAAGCAAATCCTGCTCCTCAGTACAGCAAGCCTCCTCAGCAGGATCAAAGGCCGAAACTGCGTGAGAAGACTAGACATGAAGGATGGAGTTACGATAGAAAATTTACTCCTCTTGACCAATCACTCGAGGATGTGCTCGAGTATATGCTATCGAAAGAAATGGTCAAATTGCCCAGATTGGCCGATCCCCCAGTGCCCATGGGAAAATGAAAAGATCAGTTCTGCAAATTCCACAGGACAGTGGGACACAACACCGAGAACTGCTTTGTTCTCAAAAACATTATGCAAGACCTCATTGAAAAAAATCTTTTAGTGGAAGGAGAAGAAGAAGAAGAAAAGATGGATATTCTCAATCAGCCATTTCCTCCACACACCACAGCTGTAGTGTCTGCACAACCATTCTTACCACATGAGCACATCAAGCCATGTTCTGCACAAGATCTCCAGGTTCAGCATCAGGTGTCAGTGCTACGACAGGCCGCTCCAGCTTCTAAAAAGATGGACCTAATTTCAGCATTTGGCAAAATGAAAGTTTCTGAAGCACCTGTGAAGTCAGTTCTCAAATCAAAAGGAACTCCTCACTTCTTCAAGCAAATCGTTAGACCAAGGCCAGAAAGGTCAAGTCAGAAGCCTCTGACCGCTCTATCCAATGTCTCCATCCTTGACTTGGCCAAGAATTCTAGCAAGCATCAGCAAGTACTGGATGATTTACTCAGGAAAATCAAGGTTAAGCCCAGTACCACTCCTGAAGACATGGCACAGATTGTGAACTCTGCCATGACCAATGCGCCAATCACCTTCTCAGATGAGGACCTTCCAAAGCCTCATTCCTTTCATAATAATGCCTTGTATATTGTCATTCGAGTCAGAGGAATGACAGTACCCCGCGTGCTAGTAGATGGAGGCAGTAGCCTCAATATATGTCCCGAAATGACCGCAAAGGCATTAGGGATCAAGGATGAAGAATATATTCCGAATCCCATCACTATCTATGGGTTTGACAACCATGGTCAAACGGCAAGAGGGAAGATATTTCTGGAGATATTCATCAACTATTCAGTGCATTCAGTGCTTTTCCATGTGGTTAACGTACCACCCACCTACATCTTGCTGCTCGGAAGGACGTGGATTCACAATGCAAATGCAGTGCCTTCCACCCTACATCAATGCGTGAAATGGTCAAAAGGTGGAATGATTACCACGATACTGGGAAAAGACCCAGAAGAAAGGCTTCCGCAGCCCATGATTCCCCGGCCATCCTTCAATGCAGATATTCCCAGCATTAGGAAGCTCGTTCTCAATCCCAAGGCTTTTCAGAAATCGGTAGCAATTCACAGAATCAAAGCAAGCACCGGAAATGATAAGATTGTAAAGCAGTCAGATGATTGTGCAGAATATGATCAGTCTCTTCAGGAATTACCGGAGTTCGCCGCTGTTCAGAAGCAAGATGAACCATCTCCTCTAGTACAAGATCCAACCGAAGATGTTAATATCGGTTCAGAGGAAGATCCCAAAATTCTCCAGATCGGAACCAGTTTGAGTTCAGAAGAAAAGGAAAGACTTACTAACTTTCTCAAGCGGCATGAAGAAGTGTTCGCATGGACATATGAAGATATGCCGGGCTTAGACCCCAAATTGGTCGAGCACCGACTCGTCTTGAAACCGGATGCTAAACCAGTTAAGCAGAAGCTGAGAAAAATGGATCCCAGAATAGAACAACAGGTCAAGGAAGGACTCGAAGATTTGCTCAAAGCAGGATTTATCCGAGCTATTGACTACCCGGATTGGTTAGCCAATATTGTCGTTGTCCCAAAAAAAAGTGGCAAAGTAAGGATCTGCATAGACTTCAGAGACCTCAATAAGGCGACTCCAAAGGATGACTATCTACTTCCAAGCATCGACCTTCTGGTCGACAGCACGGCCGGACATGCCATGTTCTCCTTTATGGATGGATATTCCGGCTATAATCAGATTAAGTTGGCCGCCCGCGATCAATCTAAAACTTCCTTTACTACGCCTTGGGGCACTTTCTGCTATACGGTCATGCCTTTTGGGCTCAAGAATGCTGGAGCAACGTATCAACGGGCAATGGCCGTTATCTTTCACGATCAGATGCGCAAAATCATGGATGCATATGTTGATGATATCCTCATGAAATCTAAGGAGGGAGAAGATCACCTCGAAGCGCTTGATCAAGTCTTTAAGAGACTCATTCTTTACAAGTTAAGGCTTAACCCGCAAAAATGTGTCTTTGGAGTCGAATCAGGCAAACTGTTGGGTTTTCTGGTCAGTAAAAAGGGAATTGAAATTGACCCAGCCAAAGCAAAGGCTATTATTGATATGCCACCCCCAAAGAATCTCAAAGAACTGCGTAGCCTTCAGGGACGCATGCAATCAATCCAGCGATTTATTTCCAACTTGGCGATGAGATGTGAACCTTTCAACCACTTGCTCAGAAAAGGAGTGAAGTTTGAATGGGGACCAGAGTGTCAGCTATCGTTCGATAGAATCAAGAAGTATCTTGTCAATCCTCCAATCCTGAAGCCGCCAAAATTGGGAAAACCTCTTCTGTTATACATCTCAGTCAATCAAGTCGCATGTGGCGGATTCTTGGCACAATAT
Source organism: Nuphar pumila (assembly GCF_984573655.1). NCBI lineage: Eukaryota > Viridiplantae > Streptophyta > Magnoliopsida > Nymphaeales > Nymphaeaceae > Nuphar > Nuphar pumila. The sequence continues at coordinate 27,556,429 of NC_143262.1, read as the reverse complement.
AAAGAAGGCAGCCTGATAGAGCACGCCATTTATTACGTGAGTAAGACTTTCATAGATTATGAAAAGAGATACTCTCAAATAGAGAAGACCTGCCTAGCTCTGGTATGGATGTGTCAGAAGCTAAGACACTACCTGCTAGCATCTGAAGTCAAAATCTTGTCTAAACTCAATCCTCTCAAGTACATCTTGGAGCAACCTTTCCTAAGCGGACGAGTCGCAAAATGGCAAGTCTTACTGATGCAGTATGACTTAGAATATGTCTCGCAGCAATCAATCAAAGGTCAGGCAATTGCAGATCAATTGGCGGATTTTCCTCTGGCCGAAGAAGTGAAAGTCGAAGATGACTTCCCTGATGAGCAAATTTGCAATATACAGCAATCTCCAGTTTGGAATTTATTTTTCGATGGTTCTAAGAACATGGCCGGAATAGGCATCGAAATCCTATTAATCACTCCTGAGAAAGCGATGATTCCCTTCTCTCTTAAGCTCGATTTTCAATGCACTCACAATATGGCTGAGTATGAAGCTCTGATTCAAGGTCTAAAGATTCTATTAGACTTCAATGTCAAGAGAGTACATGCCTACGGTGACTCATTACTTGTTGTCAATCAAGTTCGAGCCGAATGGCAAGTCAAAGATCAGAAGCTATTTCCCTATCAGAAAATTATTTCAGCTCTTGTCAGCAAGTTTGAAGAATTCCAGTTATTCCATATCAAGAGAGATTTTAATCAAGTGGCTGATAGCCTAGCCAGTTTAGGCTCCATTATGGCATTCAGAAATGGAGAATCTTGTCGCTCTTTTGAAATTGGCAGACTTGACCAACCTGCTTTCCTTCCAGCAGAACAAGTAAACCAGGCTGAGCAAAGGAAGAAACCTTGGTATTACAACATCAAAACTTTCATAGAAACCGACGAATTTCCTCCAGAACTCTCAGAGAAAGAGCAACGAGCAATCCAGCGTATGTTCACTCGATATTTCATTTTGGCCAATGTCCTCTATCGTCGAGGATTCAGTTCAGAGTATTCCAGATGTTTAGACGAAGACGAAGCCAAAGAAGTTGTGCGAGAAGCACACGAAGGCATCTGTGGTGGCCACGTTGGCTACCAAACCCTTGTCAAGCAAATCATCAGAGCAGGTTACTACTGAAAGACTATGCAACAAGACTGTTATCATTATGTGAAGAAGTGTGTGCAATGTCAGATACACGCACCTTCCATCCATGCTCCGGCAACATATTTACAATCTGTTGTTTCTCCGTGGCCGTTCTCCATGTGGGCCTTCGATGTCGTAGGTCCCATCACTCCTTCAGCTTCAAATGGCCACAAATACTTCCTTGCCGCAGCAGACTATTTCACCAAATGGGTAGAAGCTATCACTCTTCGCACAGTTGAAGGCCGACACGTGGTCTCGTTTATTCACAAGAGCATCCTTTGACGTTTCGGCATCCCGCATGACATTGTATCAGATAATGGCAGTCATTTCAAGAATGAAAAGATGAAGACATTCTGCTCAAAATTCAAGATCTATCATCATTTTTCTGCCCCATATTATCCTCAAGGGAATGGTCAGGCAGAGGCCACCAACAAGATCTTAATTCGCATCTTGGAACGAACTGTACAAACAGGCCGTGACTGGCATGAGAAGATCCACGATGCACTATGGGCCTACCGGACCACTATTCGCACTCCAACGAATGCTACTCTATCAGAACTGGTCTATGGAACAGAAGTAGTATTGCCGCTACATGTTCAGAAGCCCGCTTTGAAATTTGCTTCACTTCTGCAATTACCTCTTGATCAATACCAGCAGCAGCGACTAGTGCAGCTAGACTTACTCGACGAGAGAAGGCTAAAAGCAGCAGAGCATGCTCAATCCTATCGCCAGAGAGTAGCCAGGCAATATGCGAAGTCTATCATCGAAAGAAGATTCAAAGTCGATGATTTAGTACTTCGATCCACAGCTTATCTCAAGCATCGTCCCGGCGGCAAATGGTCGCCAAATTGGGAAGGCCCCTATGTCGTCAAAGAAGCATTACCCTGCAACTCATATCGGCTCATCAATGTCGATGGGGTAGAATTGCTAGATCCTATTAATGCTCGACACTTGAAAAAGTTTTATACTTGAAACATTTATTCTTCTCTTGTAATCCTTCCTGTTTCCTTCAAATAATGATCCAACTTTCTTTCCCATTTTTTTGTTCCGTATGCAGGCAAGATAAACAAATTCCTCATTTCACGCACATGTGCACTCATATGCATCAATTCACATTCATTTGCATTCAACTGCATTGACAAAAATCTGGTCAGTATTGGGATCTCAACAAACAGTCCCATCACAATCCCCAAATGATTCAAAATTGAAGGGTAATCACCAATACTGAATCAAAACCCAATGCTCGAACTAGTGTTATTTCAAAATCCAGTACTCAAACTGGCACATTTTCAAAATCCCAATTTTTCAGAAAACCGAGTTCCGACTCGGGTTTTTTATTCAAATCATTTTCTTTTGTTGATCCGGGTTCCGACTCGTGATCTCATTACCTTACTCGAGCCCTGACTCGAGCTCTTTATTTTCATTTGTTGATCCGGGTTCCGACTCGAGATCTCTTTATCCTTTCGAGCTCAGATTCGAGCTCTCCATTTTTCTCTGTTGATCCGGGTTCCGACTCAAGATCTCTTTATCTTATCCAAGCTCTAATTCAAGCACTTCATTTTCTTTGTTGATCCGAGTTCCGACTCGTGATCTCATTATCTTATTTGAGCTCTGATTTGAGCTCTTCATTTTCTTTTGTTGATCCGAGTTCCGACTCGTGTTCTCATTATCTTAATTGAGCTCTGATTCGAGCCTCTCATTTTCTTCTGTTGATCCGGGTTTCGACTCGTGATCTCATTACCTCGTTAGAGCTCAGATTCGAGCTCTTCATTTTTTCTCTGTTGATCCGAGTTTCGACTCGTGATCTCATTATCTTATTCGAGCTCAGATGCGAGCTCTTCATTTTCTTTTGTTGATCCGGGTTCCGACTCGAGATCTCTTTAGTTATTTGAGCCTTGACTCGAGCGCTTCATTTTCTTCTGTTGATCCGGGTTCCGACTCGTGATCTCTGAATTTTATTCGAGCTTTGACTCGAACTCATCATTCTCCTTTGATTAATCCAAGTCATTTCAATCATCAAAGTCTGTCAATTGCTCGAATTTGACATTTTGACCTCCAAATTCCAATTTAAATCTTCAAATCAGGCAATTCTCCAATTTCGACCTCTAGGTCACCCAATTTCCAATTCTCAATTTCAATTACCAATTTCCAAATTTTGACCTTTGGGTCGCCCAATTTCCAAAATTTCGACCTTTCGGTCAACCAATTCCAAATTTTCGACCTTCGGGTCAATCAATTCTCAATTTCGACCTTCGGGTCACACAATTTCGACCTTTCGGTCAACCAATTCCAAATTTTCGACCTTCGGGTCAATCAATTCTCAATTTCGACCGTCAGGTCATCCAATTTCGACCTTCGGGTCATTCAATTTTCAACAACCAATTTCCAATTTCTCGTTTCGACCTTCGGGTCAATCAATCTCAATATCCAATTTCAATCATTTTCTCTTATGAAAGACCCTTTTTAGGGAGAGTTCGAGGGAGCTCGTTCTTTTCGCATGCTATCCAATTTGTTCACTTAGCCCCTTTTCAGGGAGAGTTTGAAGGGACTCGCGTCTTTGTGAACCGTTTGCAAAACAATTTCCAATTTCACACGAGGAACCCTTTTAAGGGAGAGGCTCGACGGAGACTCGCTTTTCTTGTGACCCCCCAATTTCATACTAGGCCATCTTCATCATGAAGGACCCTCTTTGCAGGGAGAGTATGATGGACTCGTTCCTTTCATGACCCAATTTTCAGACCTCACTATTATTGGCCCCCTTTCCATAAGAGAAGCCTAACACTAGGGAGCTTTGACGAAAGCTTAATTTCTCTTCGAAAGTTCGTTTTGCAAACACCTCCTCTTTAGGGAAGAGAGGAGTATTTTCCATTTCCCATTCAGGTAAGGGCTAAGCCTGAGTCTATCTTTTTGGGGAAAAAGAGAGGAGAATTTTCGTCACGGATGTGTTGAGCCGAACTTCAAATACTCACTTTCACTAAGGATTTCAAGAAAATTTTGTCAATTTGTCAAATTATTTGTTGATTTCAGAATCTTTATTGCACTAATCAGTTTACCTTCAGCATTACTTCCAAAAGAGCGAAGCTTTTGCGAAAAGGGATTCAAACTTCAAATTCTTTCTATTGGCCAACCAAAAGGATGAAGGATAAATCCTCGATATGGCCAGAAAAGAAGATTCAATGTTAGTAAAAAGCCATAAATGATTGATATTGATCACAGTCAATGGCACATCTTTAAAGACTATTCTTGCAAAGACGAGGCAATGAAAATATCCTGAGTGCTAGAAAAGAGAGCATTTACCCAAGCCCTGTCTCCTCAGAATCACCTAAGCTGCAATTAAGTATCCGCAAAAGGGATCTCTCACCTGTCGTCAAGATGAAGGCGAATTAGGCGAGTAGACCCCCGGGGCCAAAGAAGATTCGAAACATCTCCAAGATGACGGAGTTTGTGACGGATCCTTCCAGGGAAAGTCCAAAGCACTGTCGAGATGAAGGCAGATGCGATGAACCTCTCGACAATCCCTAAAAGATATTTAATTTCAGCTGTCATCCAAAGATCTCCAAACCCAAAAAAAAAAGAAAGAGAGAAAAAGTCAGAACATCTCCAAAATGAAGGAGAATGTAGCAAAACACCAGAGAGCCAAAAGAGTGCAGAAAGATTATCAGGAGAGAAGCTCCCAGGATATCAAACTGCCAAGTTTATCAAAAATCCTCTTTAACTTTGTGAAATTCTATTATCCATACTCTTTCATCAATTACTTTCATAATATCAAATTCTCTTTCCTGCTCATATCAAGGAAATTGATAGCTTCCTTGAAGAAGGTCAATTGTGAGCAATTTGGATTTCAAGTCTCGATTCTACGAAGTGAACCTTATTTGGAGGTAATGCTTTGGGTAGAAAAGAAAGAATATCTTTGCAACCATGTGCAACATTTTCAAAAACTTTGAATCAACAACAAAATTTTCAACATTTTGACAATATTTTCTAGCTATCTTGACGTGAAGTGAGAGCTTGATGTCCATTTTCGATGCATCCTGACACCAATTTTAAATCCCTCCTAAGGACTTGATTCCTTCCCTTCTTTGAGAGCATGAACTCTCAGATTGCACACTTCCTTGTGTCCCCACTGTCCCACCATAGACAGTCCCATTTCGGTTCGAGGTCGAACCACCAATCATTTTCTCGCAAAAGGCAATTTCAAAAGCTGATTTTAGTCTCAGCAATGAGACGCCCAAAACCAATCCCTTTTCAAGCTTTAGGGACCCCATTTTCCTTCCTTTTGCAAAACCCCTGTCGGATTTACTGTGCAAAATCTGAAGGTTCCATCATGGTCTCTTCCTTCGAGGATTCCATTCCATTTTCCGCCCAATCAGGTTAAGGGTACAAACCTGAGCCTCACTCAAAGAGGTATTTCATTGTCCGCCCGATCAGGATAAGGGTACAAACCTGAGCCTCATCCAAAGCGGTATTTCATTTTCCACCCGATCAGGTTAAGGGTACAAACCTGAATCTCATTTCAATGAGATATTTTATTCCCCAATCAGGTCAAGGGTTCAAACCTGAGCTTCGTTCCATGCGAGGTATTTTTGTCCCATCCAGGTCAAGGGCATAAACCTGAACTTCGCTCTCATAGAGCAAATCTTTCCTCTTCATTCTCCATTTCATATCTACCATCTTCCTTGGGCTAATTTCTTCACACCCAGTCAGATCCTTCTAACTGGGGCATTTTTTATGTATAGCCCAAATTTGGTGTGTTTTTCTTTGCCACTAAGCTCAGCAATGAGCCGGCTTAGTAGCAAAGAGGGGCATCTGTAAACACCCCAAATTTTCACTCACCTCCCCAACATTTCCACCAAACACCATCATCCAGCCTTTGAAATCGTCGGAGGGCAAAATGGTCATTTTCTGAGCTCGAACCTTGCAAAAGTCCAAATTTCATCTGCAACTCTCAAAATGTCTCTATGTTTAACTCAGATGTTCAAAAATTTATTCCTGACAGGAGACAGACAGCTCCAAGTCTGGGTTCAAGATTGCATTTCATAAGACATGGCATTGCATATCATTGCATGAACATTCCATATCACTGCACTGCACAGCATGTCATTTCGAGGTCCAGAACTCTCGATTTCAAAATTTTCAATCCAGATTCGAGTTCCAACTCTTTTCAAAATTGATTTCCAAACCCTGGGTCTTTAAAATTATCAATTCTTCCCATTTTACCCCCAGGGCTCTGAATTTCAAAATATTTCCTCAGGAAAACAATCTGGATAATTTTTAATAAAGTTCAACTCAGATTTTGCCATTTTGTCAACAATTTCAAATATCTTCTTTTTACAAAATCGCCCCACAAGGGCCAACTCTTTTCAAAATTTCTGTTTTACCAATTAGTCCAAATTTATGAAAATTCCAAAAAGAAGTTGTTTTATCCTTATTTCAATAAAGAAGCAATGTGGGACCCACACTGAGGTGGTGTCACACAAGCCTTTCTTTTGAAAATTTGAATTTTGAAAAACCCAAAAATATAGGAGCCTTGTCCCCTGGATTGGTGCCACTTGTCTTTTCTCTCTCCTCCCATTTCCATGCCAAGTGTCAGTGTGGGGCTACCTTAAGAAGCCACCACATGCCATCCTATTTATCTGCCATGTGTCAGTATCCACCATACCCATCATGCGCCATGTGTCATTCCAAAGATCACCAGGAGATGCCAAGTGTCATAAGTTGTCCTGTCTAGAAAAAGTGGAGGCTTGTCTCCTCTGAGGTGGCGCCACTTAAAGTGTATCTCCTGCAGAGGACACGTGTCAACCTCTCCCTCCTTCAGAAAAAGTAGCCTGACACATGTCTCTCCCTACCTTTCTCAGAAAAGTAGGAGACACGTGTCACTCCTAGCTTCCTCCAGAAAAGGTAGGCTTGTCCCCTCTGAGGTGGCGCCACTTGGAGTGTGTCTCCTGCAGAGGACACATGTCATTCTCTGCTCTTCTCAGAAAAAGTAGATGCCACGTGTCATTTCCTGCTCTCTTCAGAAAAGCTAGAATTCAAATATTCAAATCTTCTCATAGGTGGCGCAGATCCTGAACTTCACCTTTTCCATGTTGTCTGAGATGGCGCCACATGGCTTGGCCCTCCTTCTCTTCCCTCTGCCATGTGTCATTCTCTGCTTCTTTCAGAAAAAGCAGGTGACACATGTCTCCTTCTACCTCCTTCAGAAAAAGTAGAGGACACATGTCTTCTCCCTACTTTTCTCATAAAAGTAGGAGACACATGTCACCCCTAGCTTTCTTCAGAAAAAGCAAACCATTCAAAAATTCAAACAAGGCCTAGGTGGCACAAATCCTGAGCTCTGATTTTTCTAGATGGCCTATGAGGGCGCCACATGTCCCTTGCCTATCCCTCCTGCCACATGGCATTGTAGGAGCCACCCTGAGGTGGCACCACATGTCCACCCCCCATTCTTCCAGGGCCAACCTCCATTTAAAATTCAAATCCCCCATGAGGTGGCGCCATCTGAAGAACCTCCTCCAGCAGGCTGACACTTGTCAGGTATGGAACCATCCTGGACTGCCACATGTCCAGATCTCCTTTCATCAGAAAAAGTAGAATTCAAACTCCTCTGAGGTGGCACCTTCTGAGCCCACTGCTCTGTTCTTCTGACATGTGTCAAACACCTTCTGAGGTGGCGCCTGTGAACACCCCAAATTTTTCAAAATCTTTTAAATATTCCCTTTTTGCCCCTAAATTCATTTTTTGAGCAAATGAGTCATTTTAAATCTAAATTCCAGCTCTTTTCTCAAGCTTTACTGAAATTAAATTCAATTTAAATTGATTTTGGATCCGGATCCATTGTCCAGATCCAAAATTGAGTTTTATTGTCCAATTTTTTAGAAAATACCAAAAATAGTTTTTTTAAATAGCTTGGATAATCCATCCGACATCCATTTGGATCCATCACATTCTATTTCTCGATTCGAGTGTCAAAAATCAAACATTTTCTCAATACTTAGGTCCAAACCCATTCTTCTGAAGAAACTTTCCCCAAAATAACCCTAATCTTTCAGAAAAACATTTCTCTTATGAATATTCTGAAATTTTGTAAAATTAGTATTAATTTTCTTAGTTTTAGAGTTTTGTTTTTACAAATATATGTCTAAAAAGAAAAGAACAAAAAAAAATAATAAATTCAAAAATCCAAAAATTTCAGAAACTATGCAATTTACCTTTCTTTTTAAACCTTTTTGAAACCTCTTTTTGAAAACAAAAACCATTTTTTTTAGGAAATTTATGAAAAAGAGACTCCTCTGTGGAATTTAAAAGAAATCACAACGGCCATCGCCTTCATCGCCCTCTCCTCTCGTCCATCTTCAAACAACCTCTTCTCCCTCAACCTCTCATCTTCAACAGCCCCTCTCTCTCGAATGCTCCTCTCCTTCTTTAAAAAGAGAGCACGCAGAAGAGAGAAGGGATCCGTCTCCTACCTCTCCACGGCATGCCTTCAGATCCCTCTTCCTTCACCGCAGTAACATCCATCATCCTCCATTTCATCCGTTTCCACCCAGTTTTAAAGCTTCCCCTGGTAGAAGAAAAGCCCCCTTTTCCACTTGATAGCATAAGGTAATCCGGTAATTCATTTTCCATCTCTCTTCTGATTTCCTCTTTTCGATTTCATTACAGCATTTTCGATGGTGTTGAGTTGCTTGTGCAACATCAACCTGTCTCCATGCTATAGCAAAAAGGAATGATGCATTCCAATACCTTCTTTCTCATCTACTTACAATTTTTTTTTCTTTTTTTTATCCCACGCATTATATTGTGGATGATGTATTAATATTGATATTTTTTTTTTGCATGTATTGAAAATATTTCGATATTTCCTCTGATATATATCATCGTCCATTTGGATTCCAGCATTTTTTTTTGTTGTTTTGTCTATAGTTTTCCCTGGTTATGCTTTGTCAATCTGATTTTATACATCCAATGGTAAAAGGTTACGGGTCGTCCGTTGCCTCTGCTTAGATTTCTGTGTTGGCGTCATCCCTTCCATTTGACTTCATTTCCTGTTACATTCTTACTTTCTTTTTCTGTATATCCCTTTCATTGTTAGCTTTTTAATTTTTTTTTTTTATGTTCGTACCTGATTTTACATTTTTTTTTATTCTCTCCGGTTTCTTTCTTGTTAGTCACATCTGTATGCATATATCTTGTATGTTTTCCATTGAATCCCCTCCCCTTAGTCTTCATGTTTCCGCATTGGCAAAGGAACTCAAATGATTCCCATTTAGTCTATTATTAACCCTCTTTACGTTGCATACAAGGCATTAATCCATCAATTTTTTTTTTTAAGAATGGCTCAACTGGGGAGGGTGACACGGTCAGTAATCTGGAATAAAATGTGATAACCGTTGGCTTATAGTTAACATTCTGGCTTGTCTGGGAAGTAAACTCAGGAACATGCAGGAATCACTCCACCTTTGTTTCTATAGCAGCTTGTAAAACAGGAGGATGATGCATCACCTTCATCAGCAACCAAGGCAAATCTGGATTGAAATCTCAGATACGTTTTCTTCAAAGAGAAAGGGGAAAATATGATATGATGCCTGTCAAAGAATCTGCCATTCCAACAATTATGGTAGCTGATCGTTCAAAAATACCATAAGAGACCCATTCAAGATGAAGTGAAGAATTCTTTTTTTTTTCTCATACCATTGAATCATATTCAGTGTTTATTTAATGTGGAATTCTGTGTTTACATTGATATTCCTAAAACAAAAAAAGGGAAAAGAAGTATATGTTTATATACATTTAATGGATTATCTAGTAGTTTACATAGGCATCTATAGTGAACTTCATTATGCTTTATGAGGTAATAACATCGAGTGGTTATTTACAGAATTTTACGTTTGGAGCAACCAACCAACTGTGCAAAATAGACAGATATTCTTTTTGCAGAAAACAAGCTGAAAGCTGTTCACTTGCAAAACTATGAAGAAAGACATCTAGACATGAGGCTGATAAAAAAAAAAGAAAGAAGAAGTGTTTCAAATATTCCTGAGTTGTGACAAACCATGCTGCAATGTCAAAATATCCTCTGATGTGCATCCTCTGAAGAAAATCATCCAGATTATATGTTGAAGTTAATCTCTGCACTGCCTATGCCCTCACAGCTGACAAATTTATTCAGCTGGGTACGTTGCCAAATTCACGTATATTAGAGAATCATTTGTGAACGGTTGAAAGGCTCGAACCAAGTTCAAGGTACCAAAGGCTTGCTTCTACAAAATTTCTCTTTAGTAAATAAATTGGTTGTATCTTCTTATTTTGGCGTATACATCTACCCAGGCATATCATAGAGGTATACACATTTTTTTTTAGTTGTGTTATAACTGGGGTATATGCGTGGTACTTACAGGTATGTTTGTTCTTCTTTCTCAGTAGCTCAAGCAAATTTCCCACTCTAGCCTTCAACCCAACTGTGATCCACTGCCTGTGGTTTGTGGGGATGGTTACCTCATCACTGAAATTAATTGGCATTTTGCTGTAATGTTAACAGAGTTTGTTGAAAAACTCTAATCCATCGGTTCATAAGTTGGTTTATAGATATAGCATAAAACAGTTGACATGCTAAATCCAACAATTAGTATTTGATTTGCTGAAAATATATGTACCTTGACTTAACATTTGATGTATACCACTATATGCCCTTCTTCATATAGGATTTCTATTGGTTTAAACATGCATTTGCCTACTCCAACCAAAGTCTTGCTGCACTAAAGCAGTCACTGTTTGCTCTGACTGTTAGTGCTTGCCAATTTCTTCATAATTTTCATAGTAGATGGTCCACAGTGCGTGTGTTTTCCCTGTTGCCCAGCACCTTCAGTTCGCCTTCTGCATCATTCACTCCACCTTCTCCAAGCATGTCGCGACCCTCATATCATCTATGCATCAGCACTTTCCTGTACTTACGATCACATCTATAGCTACTTTACACCTGCTAGCTATCCTTTTCATACCATCTATGTTGCACTCCAACCGCTGCCTTCATTACATATTCTGTCATATGGCAGTAAAAACTCCTGCATCTTTCATCACATTGCTGCCACTGCCATAATCCCCTGCTGTCACTTATTATAACACCATCTTCACATTCACACTTCCCACTTACCTGTCATACACCTATCAGTATGCCATATCCCATCTGTAAATCACAACCCTCCACCTTGATAGCATGTCCAACTCTTACCCACCTGGTTGCTAAATGTTACAACCCGATATGTCCACACATTGACTCTACTGGCCACAACATTTGTCTAGTACAGCCCCAGATTTTCTTCATCCCACTTCACCTAGTTGCTGCAAACGCAGCAGCTTCCACCTCATGGCACCATGCTACCTCTTTACACTACATCGTTCCCTTAAAGCCACTTGTTGTAGGTGTCTCAACAGTACCCTGTCACAAGTGTTGAATCCCCCAGCACACATCCTCACGTAGCACCCACTCACCATATGTTACCTTCAGCATATATTTCCAGGTTTTCATGTCCAGCATAATGGCTGATGTACTGTATTGAGGTGAGACTTCATTATCACTATAGTCGCAGCAACACCCCCCTACCCTCATTTTACCACACTGCTATGCCCCCACTCTTGTCATATGTCCCACATCAATGTAGTATTCCAGTTGTCTACAATCACAACTAATCATTCTTTATACTGCCACCACATCTCTTTATCATTATCATCATTCCCAGCTCTATCATCCACCACCTCCAGCCAATTCTCATAGTTTCCTGCTACTTCAGCATATGTTGTAAATCGCACTTCACTGAACTCCCTCCATAGCAGTATCCTGTTGTACTCCATCTCCAACTATAGCAGCATCCATCTTCACGGTACCCGCTGTGTCATCATCATTCATAAGATACCATATATATCATATATGCATATGTAGGCACACACACACACACACACACACACACACACACACATATATATATATATATATATATATATATATATATATATATATATATATATATATATATATATGTACATATATGTATATGTACCCATATATATAAGTAGGTACACAAGTATATACATCGCTTCCCATCTTTCTATCATGTTGTTTTAAAAGCTTCCACTATGATATTTCTTATAAGGTATTTTGTCTCTTGCTTAGGCTAACTCTTGTTTTGCAGGATTTCTGTTTTAGGAGCCTTAACACTTTAAATTCAATTCAAATAATGAAATAGACAGAGTATAAATGAGAATTTACATTTGTTGTCTTAGATAGAATGAATGAGCATTGTAAATATCATGAATGGCTTGTTTTCATGCATCTTTATATTTATTTCTCAAATTCTCACAAATGGTGAAACATGAATGGCACATACACCATTTTGTAAGAGGTAATTAGTCCTAAGTCGATGATCCACATCAATGGCCATAGTCAGGGTGTGGACAAAACTTAGGATTTTTATCTTTTACGAAATAACACCGGATCCACACTGGATCCATTTTCAAAAACTCATCATATTTTCCTTAAAAATCTTCTCCTTTTATTAGAATTTAACTTAAAATTGACCCAAAATATATATCAATGGCCATAGTCATGGTATATTGAGAGTTAATTTCATTTTAAATTCTATAAAAGCACCAAATGTGTTTCATTCTTCACCTGAGTTTAAATATAGATTATTATATAATACATTCAATGACCATAGTCAAGGATGTATTATGTCTTCAATCTTATTTTAAATTCATTTAAAGAATGAAATAGCTTTTCAAAATCCAATTTCAAAAAGTTAAATTCATTCATCATTTAGATAGAATTGCATCATATTTTTAAATTCCTTTTCATAAATCCAAGTAATTCTTTCATTTATTTCTCAGATCAAACCCCATTCATAAATTCAAATTCAACTCTATTTTTCAAAAGAATTCAAGAATTCAATTTCAAAGTCCCATTTGACTTTGAAACTTCAGAATCATCTTGTATTTCAAATTCCAAATTCTATCTTAAATTTGAAACCCAATTTAACTTTGAAATTCATTTGTATATCCAAGATTCAATTCATTTTCCAAGTTCAAATTAAACTTGGAAATTCTTGATTCATCTTTTTTTGAATTTAACTCCAAATCCATTTTAGGATCCAGGATTCAACACTCATATTGGATCTCAGACTTCAGATCCAATCCCTCTTTAGGATCCAGGATTCAACTCTCATATTGGATCTCGGACTTCAGATCCAATTCCTCTTTAGGATCCAGAGTCCAATTCCACTTTTGGATCTCAGACTTTGGATCCAATTCTCCTTTAAGACCCAGACTCCAATTTCACTTTGGATCTCAGACTTCAGATCCAAAGTCCATGTTAGGATCCAAAATCCAACTCTACATTGGATCTCAGACTTCAGATCCAATTCCATCTTAGGATCCAGAGACCAACACTACATTGGATCTCAGACTTCAGATCCAATTCCATCTTAGGATCCAGAACTCAAAATCTACTTTGGATCTTAGACTTCAGATCAAATTTCACTTTAGGATCTAGAATCCAATTCTACTTTGGATCTTAGACTTAGGATCCAATTCCATCTTAGGGTCCAGAGTCCAATTCTACATTGGATCTCAGACTTCAGATCCAAATCTATCTTAGGATCCAGAACCCAATTTTACATCGGATCTTAGATTTCAGATCTTAAATCCATTTTAAGATCCAATTCCATTCCCAATTCTAGATTTCAAATCCAATCTCATTTGAATTCCCTAAATCCATTTCTATTTTTAGATACCATTTGATTATCTCAGATCCATTCCAAACTTGAAAATCCGAATTCAATTCCATCTCAAGTATTCATTTCCTTTCCTAAAATTCAATTTCAAGTTCAAAATCCATTTCTGACTTTTAAATTTCATTTCCTTTCGTTCTTTCTCATTTATCCTTTCAATCTTGATTTACTTTAAAAACTTAGAACTCCTCTGATCTATCTCAAGTTCTAAGTTAAAATCAAACATTTCTTCATTCCCTTACCAAGTTCATCTCAGAATACTTGGAAATTTCCAAAACATTCTTTTCAAAAGAGCATACATTCTTGCATTGCACAAGCATGATTCTTCGTGCATTTAGAGTTAGATTAAATCCTTAGATTATATTTAGGCAAAGCAAAAGGCATAGATTCGATCCTTGGTTCGATTACCCCTGGTAAAGGCGCCAGGAACGATCGAACCTCGTACCGACAAGCGAATCCCGTCTCCCCATTTTTCCCGCAATATTTTCAAAAAACGGAGGCGAGTTAAATTTCTAAATATTTTCAAATTAAGGTCAAGTGAGACCGCGCAAAAGCAATCCTCTTCTCTTTTTCTTTCTTCTTCTTTTCTCTTCTCTTTCTTTTCTTTCTTTTATTTTTCTCCCTTCAAAAAGGAGGAAAATAGAGGTTAGAAAAGGAAAAGAGAAGGAAGAGAGAAAAACCACAAGAGAGGAAAAATTTTGCGATGATCACAGTTTTGGCGACCGTGATGGGACCTCGTCTTCGTCCGGTTGAATCTATGCCTTTGCTTTGCTTTAATATTTTCCAAGTCTTTATTCTAACATATGTCAGCTTCATTTCCATGCAAACCTTAGGAGCCTAGACTCTGTCCTAAAGCTGACATCATTGCATATAGGATCTAAGTATGGTTTGGTAGGACCATATTGAGGAGATTACATCCATGTTCACATTAGACTTAGGTCTTAAATACAACTCTCCTCAATTTTAGGGATTGAATGTAAACAATGTATGCAAGTGTATGCTTCTTTTCATTTAAAATCTATCTCTTTAGGACTTGCATTAGAGCCTTCTGATTTTATTTGCATGTTGATCATATTTTGAAAACGACCTTACCTATATTGTCCCGGTCTTCACGTTGCTGGGCTGTCTCACTGAACCATAGTTCGGGAGAGAGCCTCACAACTGGACCACTTATTTGGGTTCGCGCCCCCCCTACCACGTACCTAAGGGCCATAGTCCGAGGTATATCGGTAGGTGCTCAAGGATGTTGGGAAGCCTCTTACCTTAGAACCGAAGAGATATCTTATATGCCACGTACTTCGAGCT
This sequence comes from Nuphar pumila, assembly GCF_984573655.1. Lineage (NCBI taxonomy): Eukaryota > Viridiplantae > Streptophyta > Magnoliopsida > Nymphaeales > Nymphaeaceae > Nuphar > Nuphar pumila. The sequence continues at coordinate 27,541,193 of NC_143262.1, read as the reverse complement.
TCGGCTTGAGTATATCGGCGTACCTTGATTGGAATCAGATGATATAAATCTTAGAGTTAGGATTAAGGTCCTATCAGCCATTTCAAATATTGCATATAGAGTCGGCTTTAGGGAGTGTTGTTTGTATATCCTTGCTTGTATATCTGTGATTGTGTGATATTTTATATCTTCCTTATATTTTCCAAAACCCTGGGTATATGTTTCAAAATGTCCTTTTTATTTTTAAAACCCAGGTGTATTTTTCTTTATCCTTTTCTTCTTCTTCTTCTAAAAATTCTTCCAAATTCTTCTGATCCTGCCTGCAAGTTCTTCAAAAGTTTAAATCCTTACCATTTATTCTCAAAATTCCATTTTTCCTTTTATTTTTCTTCTGTTTTTATATTCTTGTTTATACTTTCATAAAAATCTCTTTCCATCAAGAGATATCCTTTTCAAAAAATAATATTTTCTTTTCATATTTTCAGTTGGTTACTCTCCCTCGTAGAGTAAACAACGCAATTGTCACAAATTTGGTGGCGACTCAATCCCTAGTAATGGGATACAATTAAATTTTTAACCTAAATCCTTCCTCTTTGTCAAAACATCTCCAAAAAGTTTCTTTGGTCTAAAAATCTCCATTTTTCCTCCACAGAGAGATCACTGATATCCGAAAATGGTTACGACAAGAGCGGGAAAAGAAACAGATCCTCAACTCAGCGACAGTGAGGCGGAAGAGATGAGCTCTCCTAAATCAGTCAGAGGACAGGGTCAGAACAAGAAAGATGACATCGACCCCGCTATGTATGACATGTTCCAAAAGATGATGGCAAGGATGATGTCAGAGCAAGCCGAGTCCAAGCTGAAAGAGGCAGTTCCTAAAAGCAAGCTGAAGAAGAAGCCTGTGAAAAAGCAAGTCAGAATCATCAGGAAGAAGGTACAGCCGGACACTACTTCGGAAGAATCGAAGTCAGTCGAGGAAGAGTCAGAAGAGGAAGAGCAGATTGTCTACAAACGGAATCCTCCGAGACAGACTATAAAGATAGCTGCAGAAGAGCCTGAATCCGTCAACAAGCCCAAGTCTGGGGCTCCAGCAGAGGACCTGATGAGCAAGCAGATGAAGGAGATGAATCGAGCTATTAAGGATATTCAAGCCAAGGGTAAGGGCAAGCAGACCTATACTGGCGAAGATTTTTACGATGGTCTAGATGGGGATGATAACCTGGAGAATCTTCCCCGCAAGTTTCTCAAATTTGACGAGACTGGCAACCCTAAAGCCCACTTGGCCACATTTTATGCAGAGTGCAGCCGTTTCAGGAAAGATAACAGGGCTTTGTTCATCTGTTTTCCCCGTAGTCTGGAGGGTGTAGCATCGAGATGGTATGCTGATCATGTGAATCCTATCGAACTACGAGAGTTCGATAAGGTAGTAAATCTGTTCATCGAGCGCTTCTTATTCAACACTGAAGCCTCACCTACATTAAATCATCTTTACAACCTGAAGCAATGAGAGAATGAAAGAGCAGGTGATTTCATTCACAGGTGGAGAAGCACCTGTAATAAGATGAAGGTACCCATTCCTGAGGAACATGCACTGCAGGTGATCCTCAACAATTTCTCTCAGCCCATAAGAAGCCTCATCGCCACTTCCCCAGCGAAATCCTTTATCAAGTTGATTGAGCGAGCCGAATGGCTCGAAGCAGGAATAGAAAGCGGACTTTACGAGGGCACGCCTCTAGTCAAGAATATCCAAGACCAGAAAAAGAAGGCACAATTCGCTCATTCAGTTGATGCCTCCTGCAATAATCTTGGCAGTAGCAACAAAGGAAATAAGAACAACAGTAGCAGTGGTCCGAGAGCAGATCAGAACAAGGGGCAGAAGGAGGGATCCTTTAAAAACAATAATAAACCGCTTCCAATCGGCCTTCAGCAAAAGGGTGATCTTCAAGAGAAACCCAAGTACATCAAGTGGGAAAAAGATCGAGTCTTCACTCCGTTGTCTGAGAGTTTAGAAGTGATTATGAATTACCTTTTGAAGCACGGGATGATCAAGCTCCCTAAAATAGCAGATCCTCCCGTAATCTTGGGAAAATTCAAAGATCAATTCTGCAAGTTCCGTAGAGCAACAGGGCATGACACAGAGCATTGTTTCATCCTCAAGCACATGATACAAGACTGCATTGACAGAAGTGAGCTGATAGAGGACGAGGAAGAAAAGTAGCCAGCAGTCCTGACAGAACCATTCCCGGACCACTCAAAGAATTGATAAAGCCAAAGTTTTTGTTTGCTTTCGTCTCTTTTTGTCAGTTGTCTTGTAGGGGCTAGTCAGCCCAGTCTTCTATAAGTCCTTTCCTTTTTCAAGTTTTTGTAAATATTCAGTTGTTATCAAGCCTTTGCTTATCAAATGAAATGTCGATTTCCTTTATATCTTTTATATCCAATGCTTCTGTTCCCTTTGCCATACTGGGGCATTTAAATTCCTGTTCTTTTCAGAATGCGAGACAATCCTGACATCATTCATGAGAGAAATGATATTACCTATGAGGGCTTTTTCAAAAATCATGAAATTTTTAAAAAAATCTTCGTTATGACCAAGGAGTTCAAATATTCCTTGGTCTAACCTTTGACAAAAACTCAACCCTCGTGTTGATCATATCTTCAAAAATAAGTTTTTCAAATCATTATATTGAAAGATCAACCCTTATGTTGGTCTTATCTTCCAAAATGAATTTTTATATTCAAAGATCAATCCTTGTGTTGATCTTATCTTTCAAAATGGATTTTAAATCTTTATATTCAAAGATCAACCTTTGTGTTGGTCTTATCTTTCAAAATGGATTTCAACTCTTTATAGATCAACCCTTATCTTTCAAAGTGGATTTCAAAGCCTTTATATTCAAAGATCAATCCTTGTATTGATCTTATCTTCCAAAATGGATTTCAAATCTTTTTATTCAAAAGATCAACCCTTGCGTTGGTCTTATCCTCCAAAATTGATCTCAAAACTTTTCAAAGATCAACCCTAGCGTTGTTCCTATCTTTTAAAATGAGTTATAAATCATCATATTCAAAGATCAATCATTGCATTGGTCTTATCTTCCAAAAATGGGTTTTAGATCGACCCTGTGTTGGTCTTATCTTCCAAGATTGGTTTTTAAGCATTACCCTCAACGATCAACCCTTGTGTTGATCTTATTATCAATTTCGAGCTGTTATTTTTAGAAATCAGATCTATTGTTGATCTTCTTCTTCAAAATTAGGTATTCAAAACCATTTGCCGTCGAAAATTAACCCTCATGATGATCTCTCATGTTTGGTTTAAAGGATCAGATCTCGCGCTGATCATTCTTCTTGTGGTGGATTCTCTTCCCCCAAAATGATTCCTCATTTATCTTTTAAATAAACATTTTTTTTTTCAAGATCCCATATACAGGCAGGATCAGAAAAACTCCTTTTTCTCAAATCTTATAAATTTTTAGTTAATTTTTGGTATTTTTTATCTGTTTCATTCATTTTATTCATATTTTATCAAGTTTACATCAATTTCATCAAGTTTTATCAAGTTTATCAAATATTTTCTCAAATTCCATTAAATTTTATCAATTCTTATACCCTTTCAGGTTAAGGGATAAACCTGACCCTCGTTGTCCGAGGTGCTCCCATTCAGGATAAGGGATAATCCTGAGACCCCTTGTAGGAGCAATAACGCTACCTATGAGGATTCTTTTGTAAATACAAGTTTTGCAAATCTTTATTGATCTTCTAGATTTATATCAACCTCCCTTTATTAAATCTCTTTAAATTCTATTCTTTCTCCCATTCAGGATAAGGGAAAATCCTGAAATCCCTCGTAGGAGCAATAACGCTACCTATGAGGATTCTTTTGTAAATACAAGTTTTCGTCAAACCTTCATTGATTTTCTAAATTTCTATCCATTTCCTTTTTCCTTAAATTCTTTGTCCCATTCAGGATAAGGGATAATCCTGAAACCCCTTGTAGGAGTAATAACGCTACCTATGAGGATTCCTTTGTAAATACAAGTTTTGTTAATCTTTATTGATTTTCTAGATTTTAATCAATTTGCCTTCGCTAAGTTTTCTTAAATTCTATTTTCCCATTCAGGATAAGGGAAAATCCTGAAACCCCTCGTAGGAGCAATAACGCTACTTACGAGAATTCTTTTATAAATACAAGTTCTGTCAACCTTTATTGATTTTCTAAATTTATATCAATTTCTCTTCACCTTCTTAAATTCTATTCTTTTGCCCATTCAGGATAAGGGATAATCCTGAGATCCCTCGTAGGAGCAATAACGCTACCTATGAGGATTCTTTTGTAAATACAAGTTTTTCCAATCTTTATTGATTTTCTAGATTTATATTAATTTGCCTTAAATTCTATTCCTTTTTCCCATTCAGGATAAGGGATAATCCTAAAACCCCTCGTAGGAGCAATAACGCTACCTATGAGGATTCTTTTGTAAAATACAAGTTTTGTTAATCTTTGTTGATTTTCTAGATTTATATCAATTTCCCTTCATTAAACCTCTTTAAATTCTATTCTTTTTTTCCATTCAGGATAAGGGATAATCCTGAAGATCACTCATAGAGGCAATCATGCTATCTGTGAGAATTCTTTTCACAAAATAAATCAATTCCCTCAAATGTTCTACATTTTTTTCAAAGATCTATATCCTTTTGTCTTCTCAAAGTTTATTTCTTTTTATATTCCTCGTCACATACCTGGTCCATCTAAATCATAGATCATAAATTCTAAATCTTGTCATACCCCTTCTAAATTCAAGTCTCAGGTTATCTCTTCATAAAATCTTCTATTTCCCCTCCAGGTTAAGGGATAAACCTGAATCATTCTTTTCCTAAATTCTCATCAAAATGTCTATTCTATTTTCCCCTTCAGGTTAAGGGATAAACCTGAATCATTCTTTTTCTAAATTCTCTTCAAAATGTCTATTCTATTTTCAGGATAAGGGATAATCATGAAATCCCGACCATTCTCCTTGCTTCAATCTCTAAATATCTTAAAATAGGCCGTTCTCCTTCCCGACTCTCAGTTGGAAAACCTAGTGTTAGCATTGGGTATTTTGCTAAGTTTCCAAATCTAAAAATCAAGTTCATCAGTCCTCGTGTTGTTTGTCTCTCAGAAAGTCTCAATCTTAAATCAAGCCATTAAATAAAATGTTCCAGCTACTTCGCTGGTCGTTAAATGATTAAATGAAATGTCCCAGCTACTTCGCTGGTCGTTAAATGATTAAATGAAATGTCCCAGCTACTTCGTTGGTCGTTAAATGATTAAATGAAATGTCCCAGCTACTTCGCTGGTCGTTAAATGATTAAATGAAATGTCCCAGCTACTTCGCTGGTCGTTAAATGATTAAATGAAATGTCCCAGCTACTTCGCTGGTCGTTAAATGATTAAATGAAATGTCCCATCTACTTCGCTGGTCGTTAAAAGATTAAATGAAATGTCCCAGCTACTTCGTTGGTCGTTAAATGATTAAATGAAATGTCCCAGCTACTTCGCTGGTCGTTAAATGATTAAATGAAATGTCCCAGCTACTTCGCTGGTCGTTAAATGATTAAATGAAATGTCCCAGCTACTTCGCTGGTCGCTAAATGAAATGTCCCAGCTACTTCGCTGGTCACTAAATGAAATGTCCCAGCTACTTCGTTGGTCGCTAAATGAAATGTCTCAGCTACTTCGCTGGTCGCTAAATGAAATGTTCCAGCTACTTCGCTGGTCGCTAAATGAAATGTTCCAACTCCTTCGTTGGTCGTTAAATGAAAGGTCCCAGATTTTTCTGGTCATTAAATGAAATGTCCTAGCTACTTCGCTGGTCGCTAAATGAAATGTCCCAGCTACTTCGCTGGTCATTAAATGAAAGGTTCCAGCTACTTCGCTGGTCGTTAAATGAAAGGTCTCAGTTCACCAGTTAGAATATCCAAAATCATAAATTACAACTAAAGGTCGCATCAAAATCTATATTGAGTAAATATTTCACATAGAAGTCATGAAAACTTTGCCAATTTGCTAAAAATATTTGTTGATTCCAAATAAATCTTACTGCACAAAAGAATTACCTCAGATTACCTCTAGTATTTTCTTCATAAAAGGTGAAACTCTTTGTGAAAGAGAGGTAAAATTCAAATCTTTTTCCTGTTGATCAACCAAAAGGATGAAAGAAATATCCTCGGTATGATTAATGAAATAAATATTCGATGACATTGAAAAGCCGGAAGCGAATTGATATTGATCATAGCTATGACGCATGTTTAAAGATGATTTCCTGGCAATTAGACAGTGGAAATATCCTGAGCCATAAAAGAATCCACTTAATCCATGTCTCCTTATCCAGTTTAAAGCTGCAATCAAATATCTGCAAAAGGGATCTCTCAATTGTCGTCAAGATGAAGGCGAATTAAGCGAGTAGACCCCCGGGGCCAAAGAAGATTTGGATCATCTACCGAGATGAAGGAGTTTGTGAAGGATCCTTCCAGGGAAAGTTCAGATCACCGTTGAGATGAAGGTGGATGTGATGAACCTACCGACAAACCCTAAATGACATTTGATTTCAGCTATCATCTAAAGACCTTTTGAGCCAATATCATATATAATCCCTGAGAAAAAGAAGGATTGGAGCATCTCTGAGATGAAGGAGTTTGTGACGTACCCTTCCCTGAAAAAGAGAGAAAAGTCAGGACACATCCAAATGAAGGATGATGTAAAAAGCCCAAAAAAGTTCAATGACTCAAAAAGAGTGCAAAAAGATCATCATGAGAAAACACTCAGATATCAAACTGCCTAAATTGCCAGAAGTCATCCTTTCTTATGCAAAATATTTGTTATCAATATCTTTTCTTTACTTGCTTTTATGAAATTGAGAATATTTCTTCTCTTATCAAGGAAATGGATAGCTTCCTTAAAGAAAATCATCAGCGCTAAAATTTTGAATTTGACTCTTAAAACCGAGGAGTTAACCTCGTTGGAGGAAATCCTCTAGGTAAAAGAGGGAATATCTTTGCACACATGTACACATTTTCAAGCGTTGAAGTCAACTATAAATTTATCTTATTGGCAAAATTTTCTAGATATTGTAAGAATGAAATAAATATTCAATATCCATTTTGGTGCAACCTAACATTGTTTTCCAGAAGAGTTACCCCATTCAGTTGAAGTATATCTCCTGTCTCATCACGATTTCAAGAAATCCGTATGGTTGTTCCCACTCAGGTTAAGGGTCAAAACCTGTACTCCCTGCGAGAGGTCATTAAATTCAAAAGTTGATTTAGTCTCAGCAATGAGACGCCCAAGTTCATCCCTTTTTTTCAAAGCTTTAGGGAACCCCATTTCTGTCCTCCTTTCGCAAACCACTTTCGGATTTGTTCATCCAAACTCCGAAGGTCCCATTCTGGTCTCTTCACTCGAGGATTCCGTATGGTCGTCCCCTTCAGGTTAAGGGTTAAACCTGAACCTCGCCCCTTGAGGTATCTTCCTTTTCAGGTTTTGGTTAAACCTGAGTCTCATTCCAATGAGTTTCCCTCGTTTCGACGAGGTGTCTTCCTCCAGTCCCATCATGGTTCTTCCCATCGAGGAATTCATGCTTTGTATATCCATCCGGAATAAAATCCTACTTGAGCTTCATCTCACAAGGCCTTCTCTCATAAATGTCCCATCAAAGTCCTCATATATCCTTTTTCCCATTCACGTTGTTTTGATATATCTTCGTCCCATCCAGGTTAAGGGCTAAGCCTGAGTCATCCCAAAAAGCTGATCTCGCCTCATTCATGAGACTTGATCGAGACCCTTTCATCATTTCGGAATCTTCACCTAAAGTCCCATCACGATTTCCTCATTTCTATCTACTCAGTCATATCATTCTCGAGGATTTCATCTTCCCAAAGCCATTCAAGGATAAAGTTTTAAACAGGAAAAACCATCTTTTAAAAATAATTCTTCCACACCCAGTTCAGATATGCTGACTGGGGCATTTTTCAAAATTTGAAGTGTTTTCTTTGCAACTAAACTCGGCTTTCAACCGGCTTAGTAGCAAAGAGGGGCATCTGTGAACACCCCAAATTTTTCAAAATCTTTTAAATATTCCCTTTTTGCCCCTAAATTCATTTTTTGAGCAAATGAGTCATTTTAAATCTAAATTCCAGTTCTTTTCTCAAGCTTTACTGAAATTAAATTCAATTTAAATTGATTTTGGATCCGGATCCATTGTCCAGATCCAAAATTGAGTCTCATTGTCCAATTTTTTAGAAAATACCAAAAATAGTTTTTTTAAATAGCTCGGATAATCCATCCGACATCCATTTGGATCCATCACATTGTATTTCTCGATTCGAGTGTCAAAAATCAAACATTTTCTCAATACTTAGGTCCAAACCCATTCTTCTGAAGAAACTTTCCCCAAAATAACCCTGATCTTTCAGAAAAACCTTTCTCTTATGAATATTATGAAATTTTGTAAAATTAGTATTAATTTTCTTAGTTTTAGAGTTTTGTTTTTACAAATATATGTCTAAAAAGAAAAGAACAAAAAAAAAATAATAAATTCAAAAATCCAAAAATTTCAGAAACTATGCAATTTACCTTTCTTTTTAAACCTTTTTGAAACCTCTTTTTGAAAATAAAAACCAATTTTTTTAGGAAATTTATGAAAAAGAGACTCCTCTGTGGAATTTAAAAGAAATCACAACGGCCATCGCCTTCATCGCCCTCTCCTCCCGTCCATCTTCAAACAACCTCTTCTCCCTCAACCTCTCATCTTCAACAGCCCCTCTCTCTCGAATGCTCCTCTCCTTCTTTAAAAGGAGAGCACGCAGGAGAGAGAAGGGATCCGTCTCCTACCTCTCCACAGCATGCCTTCAGATCCCTCTTCCTTCACCGCAGTAACATCCATCATCCTCCATTTCATCCGTTTCCACCCAGTTTTAAAGCTTCCCCTGGTAGAAGAAAAGCCCCCTTTTCCACTTGATAGCATAAGGTAATCCGGTAATTCATTTTCCATCTCTCTTCTGATTTCCCCTTTTCGATTTCATTACAGCATTTTCGATGGTGTTGAGTTGCTTGTGCAACATCAACCCGTCTCCATGCTATAGCAAAAAGGAATGATGCATTCCAATACCTTCTTTCTCATCTACTTACAATTTTTTTTTTCTTTTTTTTATCCCACGCATTATATTGTGGATGATGTATTAATATTGATATTTTTTTTTTTGCATGTATTGAAAATATTTCAATATTTCCTCTGATATATATCATCGTCCATTTGGATTCCAGCATTTTTTTTTTGTTGTTTTGTCTATAGTTTTCCCTGGTTATGCTTTGTCAATCTGATTTTATACATCCAATGGTAAAAGGTTACGGATCGTCTGTTGCCTCTGCTTAGATTTCTGTGTTGGCGTCATCCCTTCCATTTGACTTCATTTCTTGTTACATTCTTACTTTCTTTTTTTGTATATCCCTTTCATTGTTAGCTTTTTAAATTTTTTTTTTATGTTCGTACCTGATTTTACATTTTTTGTTATTCTCTCCGGTTTCTTTCTTGTTAGTCACATCTGTATGCATATATCTTGTATGTTTTCCATTGAATCCCCTCCCCTTAGTCTTCATGTTTCCGCATTGGCAAAGGAACTCAAATGATTCCCATTTAGTCTATTATTAACCCTCTTTACGTTGCATACAAGGCATTAATCCATCAATTTTTTTTTTTTAAGAATGGCTCAACTGGGGAGGGTGACACGGTCAGTAATCTGGAATAAAATGTGATAACCGTTGGCTTATAGTTAACATTCTGGCTTGTCTGGGAAGTAAACTCAGGAACATGCAGGAATCACTCCACCTTTGTTTCTATAGCAGCTTGTAAAACAGGAGGATGATGCATCACCTTCATCAGCAACCAAGGCAAATCTGGATTGAAATCTCAGATACGTTTTCTTCAAAGAGAAAGGGGAAAATATGATATGATTCCTGTCAAAGAATCTGCCATTCCAACAATTATGGTAGCTGATCGTTCAAAAATACCATAAGAGACCCATTCAAGATGAAGTGAAGAATTCTTTTTTTTTTCTCATACCATTGAATCATATTCAGTGTTTATTTAATGTGGAAATCTGTGTTTACATTGATATTCCTAAAACAAAAAAAGGGAAAAGAAGTATATGTTTATATACATTTAATGGATTATCTAGTAGTTTACATAGGCATCTATAGTGAACTTCATTATGCTTTATGAGGTAATAACATCGAGTGGTTATTTACAGAATTTTACGTTTGGAGCAACCAACCAACTGTGCAAAATAGACAGATATTCTTTTTGCAGAAAACAAGCTGAAAGCTGTTCACTTGCAAAACTATGAAGAAAGACATCTAGACATGAGGCTGATAAAAAAAAAGAAAGAAGAAGTGTTTCAAATATTCCTGAGTTGTGACAAACCATGCTGCAGTGTCAAAATATCCTCTGATGTGCATCCTTTGAAGAAAATCATCCAGATTATATGTTGAAGTTAATCTCTGCACTGCCTATGCCCTCACAGCTGACAAATTTATTCAGCTGGGTACGTTGCCAAATTCACGTATATTAGAGAATCATTTGTGAACGGTTGAAAGGCTCGAACCAAGTTCAAGGTACCAAAGGCTTGCTTCTACAAAATTTCTCTTTAGTAAATAAATTGGCTATATCTTCTTATTTTGGCGTATACATCTACCCAGGCATATCATAGAGGTATACACATTTTTTTTTAGTTGTGTTATAACTGGGGTATATGCGTGGTACTTACAGGTATGTTTGTTCTTCTTTCTTAGTAGCTCAAGCAAATTTCCCACTCTAGCCTTCAACCCAACTCTGATCCACTGCCTGTGGTTTGTGGGGATGGTTACCTCATCACTGAAATTAATTGGCATTTTGCTGTAATGTTAACAGAGTTTGTTGAAAAACTCTAATCCATCGGTTCATAAGTTGGTTTATAGATATAGCATAAAACAGTTGACATGCTAAATCCAACAATTAGTATTTGATTTGCTGAAAATATATGTACCTTGACTTAACATTTGATGTATACCACTATATGCCCTTCTTCATATAGGATTTCTATTGGTTTAAACATGCATTTGCCTACTCCAACCAAAGTCTTGCTGCACTAAAGCAGTCACTGTTTGCTCTGACTGTTAGTGCTTGCCAATTTCTTCATAATTTTCATAGTAGATGGTCCACAGTGCGTGTGTTTTCCCTGTTGCCCAGCACCTTCAGTTCGCCTTCTGCATCATTCACTCCACCTTCTCCAAGCATGTCGCGACCCTCATATCATCTGTGCATCAGCACTTTCCTGTACTTACGATCACATCTATAGCTACTTTACACCTGCTAGCTATCCTTTTCATACCATCTATGTTGCACTCCAACCGCTGCCTTCATTACATATTCTGTCATATGGCAGTAAAAACTCATGCATCTTTCATCACATTGCTGCCACTGCCATAATCCCCTGTTGTCACTTATTATAACACCATCTTCACATTCACACTTCCCACTTACCTGTCATACACCTATCAGTATGCCATATCCCATCTGTAAATCACAACCCTCCACCTTGATAGCATGTCCAACTCTTACCCACCTGGTTGCTAAATGTTACAGCCCGATATGTCCACACATTGACTCTGCTGGCCACAGCATTTGTCTAGTACAGCCCCAGTTTTTCTTCATCCCACTTCACCTAGTTGCTGCAAACGCAGCAGCTTCCACCTCATGGCACCATGCTACCTCTTTACACTACATCGTTCCCTTAAAGCCACTTGTTGTAGGTGTCTCAACAGTACCCTGTCACAAGTGTTGAATCCCCCAGCACACATCCTCACGTAGCACCCACTCACCATCTGTTACCTTCAGCATATATTTCCAGGTTTTCATGTCCAGCATAATGGCTGATGTACTGTATTGAGGTGAGACTTCATTATCACTATAGTCGCAGCAACACCCCCTACCCTCATTTTACCACACTGCTATGCCCCCACTCTTGTCATATGTCCCACATCAATGTAGTATTCCAGTTGTCTACAATCACAACCAATCATTCTTTATACTGCCACCACATCTCTTTATCATTATCATCATTCCCAGCTCTATCATCCACCACCTCCAGCCAATTCTCATAGTTTCCTGCTACTTCAGCATATGTTGTAAATCGCACTTCACTGAACTCCCTCCATAGCAACATCCTGTTGTACTCCATCTCCAACTATAGCAGCATCCATCTTCACGGTACCCGCTGTGTCATCATCATTCATAAGATACCATATATATCATATATGCATATGTAGGCACATACATACATACACACACACACACACACACACACACATATATATATATATATATATATATATATATATATATATATATATATATGTACATATATGTATATGTACCCATATATATAAGTAGGTACACAAGTATATACATCGCTTCCCATCTTTCTATCATGTTGTTTTAAAAGCTTCCACTATGATATTTCTTATAAGGTATTTTGTCTCTTGCTTAGGCTAACTCTTGTTTTGCAGGATTTCTGTTTTAGGAGCCTTAACACTTTAAATTCAATTCAAATAATGAAATAGATAGAGTATAAATGAGAATTTACATTTGTTGTCTTAGATAGAATGAATGAGCATTGTAAATATCATGAATGGCTTGTTTTCATGCATCTTTATATTTATTTCTCAAATTCTCACAAATGGTGAAACATGAATGGCACGTACACCATTTTGTAAGAGGTAATTAGTCCTAAGTCGATGATCCACATCAATGGCCATAGTCAGGGTGTGGACAAAACTTAGGATTTTTATCTTTTACGAAATAACACCGGATCCATTTTCAAAAACTCATCATATTTTCCTTAAAAATCTTCTCCTTTTATTAGAATTTAACTTAAAATTGACCCAAAATATATACCAATGGCCATAGTTAGGGTATATTGAGAGTTAATTTCATTTTAAATTCTATAAAAGCACCAAATGTGTTTCATTCTTCACCTGAGTTTAAATATAGATTATTATATAATACATTCAATGACCATAGTCAAGGATGTATTATGTCTTCAATCTTATTTTAAATTCATTTAAAGAATGAAATAGCTTTTCAAAATCCAATTTCAAAAAGTTAAATTCATTCATCATTTAGATAGAATTGCATCATATTTTTAAATTCCTTTTCATAAATCCAAGTAATTCTTTCATTTATTTCTCAGATCAAACCCCATTCATAAATTCAAATTCAACTCTATTTTTCAAAAGAATTCAAGAATTCAATTTCAAAGTGCCATTTGACTTTGAAACTTCAGAATCATCTTGTATTTCAAATTCCAAATTCTATCTTAAATTTGAAACCCAATTTAACTTTGAAATTCATTTGTATATCCAAGATTCAATTCATTTTCCAAGTTCAAATTAAACTTGGAAATTCTTGATTCATCTTTTTTTGAATTTAACTCCAAATCCATTTTAGGATCCAGGATTCAACACTCATATTGGATCTCAGACTTCAGATCCAATCCCTCTTTAGGATCCAGGATTCAACTCTCATATTGGATCTCGGACTTCAGATCCAATTCCTCTTTAGGATCCAGAGTCCAATTCCACTTTTGGATCTCAGACTTCGGATCCAATTCTCCTTTCGGACCCAGACTCCAATTTCACTTTGGATCTCAGACTTCAGATCCAAAGTCCATGTTAGGATCCAAAATCCAACTCTACATTGGATCTTAGACTTCAGATCCAATTCCATCTTAGGATCCAGAGACCAACACTACATTGGATCTCAGACTTCAGATCCAATTCCATCTTAGGATCCAGAACTCAAAATCTACTTTGCATCTTAGACTTCAGATCAAATTTCACTTTAGTATCTAGAATCCAATTCTACTTTGGATCTTAGACTTCGGATCCAATTCCATCTTAGGGTCCAGAGTCCAATTCTACATTGGATCTCAGACTTCAGATCCAAATCTATCTTAGGATCCAGAACCCAATTTTACATCGGATCTCAGATTTCAGATCTTAAATCCATTTTAAGATCCAATTCCATTCCCAATTCTAGATTTCAAATCCAATCTCATTTGAATTCCCTAAATCCATTTCTATTTTTAAATACCATTTGATTATCTCAGATCCATTCCAAACTTGAAAATCCGAATTCAATTCCATCTCAAGTATTCATTTCCTTTCCTAAAATTCAATTTCAAGTTCAAAATCCATTTCTGACTTTTAAATTTCATTTCCTTTCGTTCTTTCTCATTTATCCTTTCAATCTTGATTTACTTTAAAAACTTAGAACTCCTCTGATCTATCTCAAGTTCTAAGTTAAAATCAAACATTTCTTCATTCCCTTACCAAGTTCATCTCAGAATACTTAGAAATTTCCAAAACATTCTTTTCAAAAGAGCATACATTCTTGCATTGCACAAGCATGATTCTTCGTGCATTTAGAGTTAGATTAAATCCTTAGATTATATTTAGGCAAAGCAAAAGGCATAGATTCGATCCTTGGTTCGATTACCCCTGGTAAAGGCGTTAGGAACGGTCGAACCTCGTACCGACGAGCGAATCCCGTCTCCCCATTTTTCTCGCAATATTTTCAAAAAACGGAGGCGAGTTAAATTTCTAAATATTTTCAAATTAAGGTCAAGTGAGACCGCGCAAAAGAAATCCTCTTCTCTTTTTCTTTCTTCTTCTTTTCTCTTCTCTTTCTTTTCTTTCTTTTATTTTTCTTCCTTCAAAAAGGAGGAAAATAGAGGTTAGAAAAGGAAAAGAGAAGGAAGAGAGAAAAACCACAAGAGAGGAAAAATTTTGCGATGATCACAGCGCCATTCCAGAGCTCCCACTTGGCTTCATTTTTATTTTTATTTTATTTTTGTAAAAGCAGCCCACTATGAGGTGGCGCCACCTGAGGACTCCCTACAAAAGGTGATTTTGAAATTCAAACTCCAAGCTAGCACCCTCTGAGGTGGCGCCATCTAGGAGCTTCCTGCAGAGAAAATCAAGCAAACCAAATTTTGAAAAATTTCAAATCCTGTTGAGGTGTCTCACCCACAAAAATCTTATTTTTTATTTTCTCAAAAATCAAAATAGCACCCCTGAGATGGCGCCACATGGAGGGCTCAGATTGAGCCTATTTGAAATTCGAATTTTCTTCAGAAAGTTTATAAAAACAAGACTCCACGCCCAGCAAGGAGGAAGGATTTTTTTGGAGAGGAGACCATCTTTTGAGAACTCTTGTGAACTTGAAAATTCGACCTAGCCTTCTTGAGAATCCGATTTTTTGCACTTTGGAAGTCACGCCCCCTTTGGCTCGGTGAAGAAGGCATAGTGGGTCGATTTTGGTGAACCATCCGAAGCCCGGAGCGAAGGACGAACAAAGCTCGTGATAGCCGCCCCTTTCAAGAGCTCCTACGCTGCGTAATGAAGCAAGGTGCACCTCTTTTCTTCTTGATTTAATTTCATAATTCGATTCGGGAGTCGTTTGAAGAAAGAGCTCATCCGAGAGATGGATTGAGCTATTCTCATAAAACGACATACATAAAAATATTCAATTATGCTTCTTTGATGATTTTTAACATTCATGCATTTAGCTAGATTTATTTTGCATTTTATTTCATTCATTTAGCACGTTTCATGAATTTATTAGGATTAATTTAGCATTTATTTCAATTCTGCTCAGTTTTAGTAGTTCTTTGTTTTTGTCAGTCAGTCCACACGTCATTTCATGCATTTATTTTTTATTAAAAATCCCAACAACATCAAGGAATGTGCCCTTAGGTGTCCCTAGAATTGTGCCAAAAATTCGGAGGCATTTAAATTTGTTTACTGCGGTAAACATTCAAAATGGCAAGTCGGGTTTTGTTACCCGGGATGCGTTTTGAAAATCATTTGCCGACTTGTAAAATCGAGATATCCCTCATGGGAGATCCGATTTTCAATCCGAAAAATGTTCTGAACTTGAGAGAATGTCTAGTTTGTAACCTGATTTTCTCAGATTTGTCTGATTTTTTTTATGTCTGACAAATATCCAAGAGTTCGGGACACGTGTCAGAGCCTGATTTAGGGCTCTGAGATTTTGGATCAACTTAGGTCGATGGGTTCTCTTTGTGTGTTGCTCCAAATGCAAAACTGTAAAAAGTGAAAGTTATGTCCGAGGTTGCCTCTATTTGCATCTGAAAGCCTGTGATTTTTAGAACAGTGTTGATACCTTTTTCGGATTTTTCTTGTCAGTCCCCTGTTTGGTCATATTGGTCTGTTCTGTCAATTTAGGAACACAAAGTTATATTTTTATCCATATTTCTGTTGATCAAATGCCGAAGTCATGAACATGAAAGTTATCCATGTAGGTGTCATGAGAAGCTCTGATTAATATCATAAATTTCCATGGTTGTTTTATATTTTTTTAGCATTTTACATCAGATTAGGGTGACTTTTACCTCTATCAGAACTAAATCCCTGTTTCTGAACTCACCATGGCTCAAATCCTGAGGCTGTAAAAACCAAAAATGTTCCATTTCAGGTCCTTTAACAGTATGAAAAATATAAGAAGTTTTCATGGTGTAAATCTTGCATTATCATATTAGGCATTGCATTTGGTTCAGATCCATAGGCAAAATCCATCATTTTAGGACTTTCTTTAAATTTTAGCATTTCAATCATATCATTTCATGATCTTTAGCATTCTAGGATGTTTATCAGAGTAGTTTGATGCTTCATATCGAATTTGGTGCAATTTGGAATCCATTTGAGGTTCGGATTAGCCATAATACCAAAATAGGGTCCCGCAGGACCCGGATCCAAGTGAAAACCAAGCGAAATTCGTTATTTTGGATAAATTGCAAAATGTCAAATTTTGATTTTATAGTTCCAATGTGTTTAGCAGCATGTCATAATGCATTTCATCATCATTTGAGTCAATTTGAATTTCAAAATCTCAATTTTATCAAAATTTCCTTCAAAAAACCCTGATTTTAAAGGTATAACTTTATAATTAGGGGTATTTTGGTTATTTTGACCCCAATTCCGAATTTCAAACTATTTTCTACTGAATTTCCTGCATTTACATCATTTCAAATATCAAGGAAGCATGAGATTAGGGTTTATGTCCAATTAAATCCAATAATTTCAGAATATTATTGGAAAATCTTGGAAAAACCCACATATTTGAGCTAACCCTATTTCAAGCTTGGCAGAGACAGTCAAAAGAAGGAGCTGGAGTCTGCAAATTTCTCTTATTTCATTTATTTAGTAATGTAATAAAGTAAATTTTGGAATAAGAGATTTAATTTCCTGCTTAGACTAGGATGCATATCATATAGTTAAATTTATGCAATATCCTGCTTATATAATTCATGCATTTTTATTTCAAAAGCACTATGGATGTTCACGAATGGTACGTGCACCAACTCTTAGGGAGTTAATGGACTCTGTGGAATCCATATTTACGGCCCTAGTCGGAATATGGACGAGACCCAGATCCATCATCTTTCTACTGGTCACATTGAGCCTACACTCTTAGGCTATCTTGAAAATGCACATCATATTTCCAATGGTTTCAAAGCATTGTGCATTAAATCAATTAAGTTCTGAACATATTCATGGCCACAGACAAGATATGTGAAGGATTTATTTGGACTTAATGCACATTTTTCCAACCAATTCCTCAGAAAATCTTTTCAAAGTGCATTCATTTACTCATGTCATCCGCATCATGAAATCATTGGTTTTCCCACGATTTTCTTAAGAAAGTTTCATTCTCAATGAAATCAATTTCTCAAGAAACTCTGAGAATTTTCAAAATCGGTTTTCTCAAGTCAAGTTTTTCCACAGTTTTCCAGGGGAAAAGGTCATTTTCCCAAGATTTTCAAGAGAAGTCTCTTAGCTTTTTCAAAGTCAAAATCGATTTCCAAGTATTCCAAGATTAAGATTCTCAGGATTTCAATTTCTCAAGCTTCAATTTTCCTTTTCCACAAGGGTTTTCCAATGAATTTCTATCATTTTCCTAAGAAAATTCTCAAAGTCCAAGTTTTCCTAAGAAATGTTTCCCTTTTCAAATGTTCACCATTTTCTCAAGAATCACTTCTAGTTTCCCATGATTTTCAACCATTCGTGATTTTCCCACAACTTTATGAACTCTCCCGTGATTTCAAAAACCCCTTTTCATCCGAGTTTCTTGAGAAATTGACTTTCCACCATTTTCCTGAGAAAGGTATCCCTTCTCTCAAAGAATCACCTCTATTTTCCCAGGACTTTCAACTATTCATGATTTTCTCACATCTTTATGAACTTTCTCAAAATCTCAAATCTTTTCATCAGAGTTTCATGAGAAAAAAATGATTTCCATCTTTTTCCTGAGAAATATTTTTTTCAACTTCAAATATTTTCTAAGCATACATCATATTTTCCAATTTACATTTTCCAAAATTCTCATAGCACATGCCTGAATTCTCTGTGCATTTAGGATAGAACATGATTTTAATGATTTAACCAAGTCAAGCATAGTTTTGGTCCTTGGTTCGATTACCCCTGTTAAAGGCGGCAGGAACGGTCGAACCTCGTACCGACAGGTCGGGCCCCATCCCATGGATTTTCCCGCAATTTTCAAAACGGAGGCGAGTATTTCAACACATTTTCCAAAATCCGGTCAAGTTTGAATCGCGAAAGCGTTTCCCTCTTTCTCTTCCGCAAGGAAAGGAAGACGGGGAAAAATTTCGCAACAATAACAAATTCCATCAAACAAGAAACACAGAGAAAGGGAAAGGGGAGAAATGAAAGATCTAATAAAATACGAACCCAAATGCAAAAAACAGAACGAAAATACAGATCAGAACTGCCATATGTAGATCGATGATGGCGCAAATTAATGTAGCAGAAATAAAATCGAAGATAAGGATTCAAATGTATACAGCTGATTACGACTAACAGAAGAAGAAAAAGAAAAGAAAAGAAAGGAAAAAGGGAAAAAAAAAAGAAAAGAAAAGCAGAACACAGAATTGGAAATAAAAAACCCAAGCTGATTCATCGCAATAGGATCAAAATTTCAGTGTAAATAAGGAAGAACAAATGAAAATCAGAAATAAATTGACCATAAATCGATATAAAACAGCAAAAATAATAAAAAATATGAAAAATATGTTGGAACATAGAATTCTGTTTGTTGTAGCACAGGGATGTATTGGGATTGTTATAGACAACCCAACATTCATCCAGGATGCATTAAGGGGGATCAGAAATAGAAAATTTCAGAAAAAAAGGAAGAAGGATACTCACTGTAGCCTTGTTGGAGTTCTGAAGGAGGAGGAGAGCCTTCTTTGGTAGCTCGGGAGAGAGCAGAAAGAAAAGGGAGAAGAGTCAAGAAGAGGGAGAAGAGAAGGCTGGGTGGAGGGTTGAAGCTCGATTGTGAAGTAGCAGAGACATGCGGGGGTGAAAAGCGGTGATTTTAGAAGCCCCTCCCTACGGTTTGTTAAATAGGGGATGGAGGAAGGATCGAGAAGGTGGGTGGTGGTTGAAGATCAGCAGTGGAGATGAATGGGGCGGAAGAAGAGAGCGAGAGAGAGAGAGAGCTCTTGCGGCTAACAGAAAGTCGTTTGGGATTTTACACTGGAGGTCCTAAAAATCCAAAAAAATTTAAAAAAGAAGGTTTTCAGAAAAAGATTTTTTTCAAAAAGGGGTTTTTTATAAAGTAGATGAACTACTTTTTTCTAAATTTTGGAAGGAAAATCTAAGAATATGAGAAAAAAAATATGAGTACTTTTGGCAAGTGGGACCCAAATGAGGTTTTTGTGAAAAGTAGCGTTAATTTTAGAAATCGATTTTCAGAAATGGATTTGGTCCAGAAATTTTGATAAACATTAGAATTCAGATCTCAAATTGAGATTGAACCTTGAAAAACCTTTGAGAAAATATAAAGAATTTAAATTTTTTATTTTTTTGGAACAATAAGAGATCTAGGATTAGAGTTGGATCCAAATATCTGATTTGGATTAGAAATTGGGTCAAAATGAAAATTGAGTCTGGATTCCAGTGAATCCGAGAAATAAATGGAAATTTGATTAAAAATTGACTCGATTTATTCAAAGAAAGGGACCCAAAGGCAAAATGGGGATTTTTGGAAAAATTTGGGGTGTTCACGTCTGCCCAAAATAATGGAGATTTGGTGAGTGACATTTATGCCCTCCATGTTCAGAATAAGAAAATCAACAAGAAAGTAGAAGTCTTCGACCTTGACTAACACATCTTCTAAGATTCCTCGTGAACGCTTGGTCGATCTATCAGCCAACTGCAACACAATGGTCGTGGGCTTTAAATCCCTGATCCCAAAAGTGTCATAATGAGAACCCGGCAAAATATTCACACTTGCCCCAAGATCGAGCAGTGCATACTCGATAGTCATGTTCCCGATAACACAAGAGATAATTGGTGCCCCAGGGTCCTTGAACTTAGGTGGCGCTTGGTGCCGAAACATGGAGCTCACCTGTGCAGTCAAGAGGATCGTCTTGGGCAATGACCTCGCTTTTCTCTTCTGCATACAAAGTTCTTTGAGGAACTTTGCATAGGCAGGCACTTGCTGGATGGCCCCAAGCAGGGGGTATTTATATGAACTTGCTTGAACAGGTTAAGCATCTCATGCATACATGTTTCCGGCTTGCTAAGATCATGGGGGTTGGTGAGGGTCTGAGGAAAAGGGACTCTAGGGATTTACGATGGAGTGGTCACGGGCCGTGGACCCTGCCTAATTTCCTTGGGACTGGTGGAAGGGGTCGACTGGTCAATAGGTATGGAAGTGGGCTCAGAAGTCGACTCTTGTGTGGACTATGCCTTCCCACTCCGAAGGGATATAAAAGAGTTGGCCTGCTCTTGGTGGGAATCTGTGAGCTACGGGCCAAAAGACATGGGTTCCTTATCCTTCGGGTTGACTATAGACTGACTAGGGAGGCTCCTCTCGCTGCGCCTGCTCAAGGTATCCGCCAATTGTCCCATTTGAGTCTCTAGCTTCGCTATTGACTGCGTGTGGGAACAAAAAGTGACCTTAATGTCAGAAAAGACCTCTAACATCTTCTCCTGAAATGATGTACTCGAAGTGGGCTCCTAAGGAGAAGGAAAGCTAAAGTGGGGGTGGACCTGTGGAAATGTATGGCGTGAGTAACCTTGTGGAAAGTTACTCTGTCTATGCTGTGCGTGAGAGGGCTGATGAGGTGGATCTTGTAGATTTCTCCATGCAAAGTTGGAGTGATTTCGTCAGCCTGGGTTATATGTGTTGGCATATGGATTGGGTGCGGGCCTAGTAAAATTTTGTGTCATCTAAGCTTGCTCTTAGACAAACTCAGGATACTGCGGCTCGACTGGGCATTCGACCACATGGTGTGCAGAGCTAGCACACAACGCACACACCTGCATGGCATGAGAGAGACTCAACAAAAATTGATCCAATTTCTGGGACAACCGATCAACCTTGTTACTCAACTCAAAGTGCAACCCTATCTCAAAAATACCTGCCTTCTTTGCGCCATCCTGCATAGGTGTGGCCCTATCAAATCGTGAAGCATGGTGCATAGAATTTTTGCTCAAGGTCTCAAAGAGAGTCCATGCTTCGTCTTCACTTTTTAACATAAAAGTGCCCCCACATGCAACATCAACCATTTGACGGTTATTCTCAGTAAGATCGTCATAAAAATATTGCACCAGTTGCCAGTGAGGCACCTGGTAATGGGGACACTTACAGGGAAGATCTTTCATCTTCTTCCAAGTCTCGTAGAATTGTTCTCCCTCAATCTACAAAAAACTGGTTATGGCTTTAAAAAACTGATTTGTCTTACCAATTGAGAAGTACTTTTTAAGGAACTCGCGCTGCATTCCTTCCCAAGTGGTAATCTGAACCGTATCGAGTCTTTAGCCAGTGCTTGGCTTTATCTTTGAGAGACAACGGAAACAACGTCAACCTCTCATCTCCAAAGTTGTTGATATGCACTATCAAGCAGATCTTCAGAAAATCATCAAGATGACTATATAGGTCTTCATTGCTAAGGTCATGAAAGGATGGTAGCATTTGAATGACATTGGCCTTTATTTCAAATTGATTTGCTCCTACATCAGGTCCCGTGATGCAGAAGGCAAGAGTGTATATGTTGGGCATGAAGTACTTCCTAAGGGTACGGAACAACGACTGATTTTCAGCCATGGTGATGGGAGGAGAGGCTCTCCTAATGAGAGACTCGGGATCCTCAATAAACTCAACTAGCTTGGGGTCAAGTAATCGGCGCTCGTGCATACACCTCAAAGTAGACCGATGTAGCGCAGGTCCTAACTTTTGGGTTTTTCTACCTAACTAATGCGCTAGCGGCCAAACCATAAGCGAGTAAACAAAAACAAATACTAAAAATGAAAAATAAACAAGCACCACACAGTTGCACTCAACAAGAAATTTGCGAAAATGAAATCTATGTGCACAATACCAATTGTACACAGTCACTTCTAAGGGAATCCTAATGGGTGGCTGTGCAGGAAAAGTAAATTGTTCTCTATGTTGTGCAAACACGTGGTTCTAATCTTAAGTACGAAAAGCAAACTAAACAATCCTAATTAACCCACTAAACAATCCTAATTAAAGACCAAATTAAACTAACAACCTAAAATACGAGAACAAACACAAGGCAATAAAGTGAATACTCGTATTTTTCCGTTCCTCAGCAACGACGCCAAAAATTTGATATCTTTTTTTGTGAAATTGATTTTTGCAAAGATATTTTTATATGAAAAACAATGTGAAAACCAGACACCAAATATAAAAACCGGTTCTCAATAGTGGTACAGACCGGGTCAAACTCAGAGAACGAAGAATACTTTGTATTCAAACACGCAACTAAACTATGCTTTATTGCCCAAAATGGAAAAGTGTGAGAAATGAAACTACTTAACTATTACATCAAATGATTTTATTACAAACTCAAAAATTAAATTAAATTCCTAAATTCTAAAAGAAAAGCAAAATGTGTCTTCTGTGCCCGTGTCATGTGTTAGACACGCGCCACCACGTATCTCACTCGCTTGCCTTCGCTCTGCGCTTTCCTGCAAAATACGAACACACATAGCAGAAAGATGAAACAAATAGTGCTATACTAAAAAATATGTAAAATACTTTAAAATATGCGAAATAAAAGAATGCAATACTTAAAACCTAAAATGTATAAAATGCTATGCTTAAAACCAAAGACAATACATAAAAATCAAAACTAAAATGCCTAAAATTTATAAAATGCGATGACTAAAATAAAACTAAAATGCAACACTTACCATACTAGATAAACATCACCTGTAAAATGAGTTTTAAAAACACACATAGTCTGTGAAAATGAGCTTTAAAAATCACACAGGCCGTGAATTTCAAATGTTTTTATAACATACAACTATGAAAATCTTTTTTAAAAAATCTAACCGTGAAAAAAACTTTTCACATCAGAGCAAAGGAAGCCCGACCTCACGGTAAGTAAGGTCAGCTTTCACGATGGCTGAAATGAATGACTGCCAGAGAGCAGCCAATGACCTGCCGAAGAAGTGAACCACAGGTGCTGGTGAACTGAGGATAGCTAATCTGGCAGAGACATGCGAGTAAATCCGGCCAGATCTACAACAGAATTCCAACAGAACAGAGGATTCCAACAGATGGCTCTGTCGTTGAACTTTTTACTTTCACGGTGAAACAGAGGTTCACCGTGAACCTGATTTCGACAGCGATCGTGAGGAACAGAAATCCGGCAGAATGAGAACAAATCCGGCAATGAACTTTCATGGCAGACCTTGAGGAGTTCCAGTAGATCTTCAACCAACTCTGGTAGATCTAATATGTCCTTGAGTAGCTTTCACGGTGAATCAGATTTTCATCGTGAAAAGCAGAACTGGTTTTTTTTTAGATCAACTCCAGCTACTTTGATTATCACGACAGTAGTTTCACTGTGAAATCAAGGGATTTCACGGTGATGTTGCGGCTAATGAATATTGAATACAACGTGTGATGCACAGGTGCAGTGGATGCACTAAAATTACAGCATGATGCAGTGGATATGCATTGGATTAAATCAGATGTCATGTATGCACAGATGCAGTGATGATTCGATGATGCTAATGCTTGGATTACAACACGATCAAAAGAAACAAATTACAAAAAAATTCTTAAAATGAGAAGGGAAAAAAAGATAAAAGAAGAAGAGAAGAAAGTTGAAGAAGAAAAAGGAAGGGGAAGATCTTACCAGTTTGGGTTGAGAAGAGAGTTGGAATCCACCATTTGCGCCGCCGCCGGTGTGCAATTCTCCACCAGAGAAAAGAGAAAAGAGAATTGAGGAGAAGAAGAAGAGAGGAAGGAAGAGGAAGAAGAGATAGGAAATTGGTGGAGAGGAAGGGGAAGAGAAGAGGGCTACGTAGCATGGGTGGAGACAACCCTCTCAAACCCATATGTGGGGTTTATAAAGAGAGGAATTTTAAAAAACACTCCACTTAGTTTTTAAAATTCCTCAAAAAAACTTAAAACGAAAGTATTTTCTAAAAACTCTAAAAACCTACGCTAACTATTAAAACTTCCTAAAAACTCTAACGCCGATTATTTTTTTTTTAATCTAACTACTTAAAATCTAAATCCTAAAGAGAATATCTCTAACTGATTCCTAAACGACTTAAATTGCCAAATTAACTCACAATTTATGCTTTTTATGATTTTTACCTTCTTTGCACATTTTCTCAAAACTAACAATAATTATGGGAATTTAATGCAATTATTCATCGGATCATGCATGAATTAATATGATAAAATGCTAAAATAAATGCATGATCATTGATACATGTTGGAAGAACCAAGACTGCAATGCGTAGATACACCCTTTTACTAAGATCGAATCTTTGAGCGTGAAATGAGTCAATCCACGATATAGGAAGGCAAGTGCGGCGATGGCGATTGAGAGGGTGTTGGTCTGCCGACTTCCTATAAACACCCTAAATTTTTTAAAATTTCAAAAATTCTCTTTTTGCCCCTGACCCCCAACTTCTGAGCAATTGGGTCGATTTCTAGTCAATTCTCGGATTCAGTTCCTGGTTGAAGATCCGAAATCTAACTTTATTTTCCATATTTGGTCCAATCTCAGATCCAGATCTAATATCCAAATCCAATTCTGAGCCCAGATCTTCTATTTTTCAAAAAAATCAATTCTCTGTATTGGCTCGGGTATTTTATTCAGATCCAATCTCGTCATGTTTCTTCAATCTGAGATCCAAACTCGATATTTTCTCAAAACCTCCGATCCGGATCCATTTTGAAACCCAATTTTAAAATTAAACTCTTTTATTTCAAAAACACTCTTTTATAAAATCCTTAAATTTTAAAAAAGCAAATATTTTATAAAATCTTTCAAAAAAAAACTCATTTGGATTCCATTTCCTAAATCCCTTGTATTTCTATCATATTTTAGGGTTTTCTTTCAAAAACATAAAAGAAATTTTTTTAGAAAAGTAGCTTTTACCGCCCTTTTTTGAAAAACATTGTAAAGGAGCCCTCTTTTTGAAAAACCTTGTAAGGGAGCCTCTTTCCTCCAAAGCTCCACCACAGTAAGCACTTCCCTCTTCTTCTTCTTTTCCTTCTTCTCTCATTCCCCTTTTCTGCACTTCTCATAGTGTTTCAGCACCATGATTCATTCACGGATTGGTGGCGGATGATGCATTTTGATTTCATTTCCATCTATGTGGCATCCGACCATTCGTGATTCAATTAAAACTGCATATCATGATTCATTCGAATTGAACAACATATTTGGACTTCATTTCCATCTGTGCAATATCCAATTGAATCACACATTTTTTTTATTATTAATTCTCATTTTTTTTCTTTCTTCTCATCCCTCATTTTGCATCATAGTCGATTCCTGTATCTCTATCGTATTTCATTTTCCCTTATAGGTGTATCTGATCTGAAGGCATATTTTATATTTTATGTTTTACGTTTTATACCTTATCTGTGTTATTAGTTTGATCGTTCCCTTTTAATCCATATATATTTTGTTTACATTGAATGCTATGATTGTTAAATGCTCTCATTCAATAAACTTCTGATTTGTATTTTACTATATCATTTCTGTTCATCTGATTCATTTGAATCTCTATGATCCAGTGTCAACACCTGTGCATCTGTATTCACTTTTGCATTGCGTAGATAGGTTTACATCCTGATGTTGTAATTCAACACTTACCAACATTTGCATTTCCCTGTTGTACTTCCCCTTTTATCAGCATCACATAAGCATTCTACATCATTCACAGTTTTCTTTATTTTATCAGTGGCATGTACTGACCATCTGGTCATTCTCCTTTCAATAAACTGCATTATTTGAACCGAGTATATCTCATTTTATATTCATGTTTTATCACCCTCTCTTGTGCATTCTAGTTTGCAGATCCCATATGGAGATGTGTTCATTTGCATCTATGGCGTCATCCAATCAACTTCATCTTGCATTCATCCTCTATGCATTCGTTGCATATGCATCATCGGGTTTTTTTTTGTTTCCTGCATCCTTTGCACATCACTAGACTGTCTTTCAACTCTGCTAATCAGCTTTGCAAACAATGCCATACCTCCTTTAAGCAACACGCCAAGAATAGGATCTGTGAGTGATACTTCTAACGCTCCTAGACTTACTGCTCTTAATAAAAACCCATTCAGTAGTTTGATCTATGCCAATAAACGTGTCAGGAAATCAGAAAGCATTTTATCAAAACCAGAATTCAGGGATTTATTCACAATTTGTTTTGGGAACAACAGTGATTGAGATATTTTCCCTGCTAGTGATTGTGTCTCAAGTAGTATCTGCTCTTGTTTAGATTGTCGTTCATCATCAACCTATTTTGACTCAGTCTAGTTTGGAAGTTCAAATAATGCCTAATGTTGTTGGGAAATGTATAGATCTACCCACATCCCCTTCAAGTGGAAATACAGACTTCATCCTTTGCAGAGCTTGCAAGGGCATGCTTTCTGGAAAGGATTGATCTATCTGCGCATGGTTTTTACATTACCCCGAATATTGGATTTGATTGGAAAATTGGTAAAGGGAAGTCATTCAATTACCATACCTATGGTGCTGCATTTTATGAGGTTGAAGTGGATACTCTAACAGGGGATTTCCACACAAGAGCAGCACATATTGTCATGGATCTGGGATATTCACTCAATCTTGCCATTGATGTTGGACAGGATCAGCTAAGCAACATCACCATTCTTTGATGTGTTCAGGAATTGTGCTTATTATTGGATTTTGGCAGTCATATAGCTCATTTAGTAAATCATCTCCTTGTTATCATCGCAAAAAAAATTCCTCCCTCTGCGAGAGAGAGAAATGATTCTGCGAGTCAAACTCGACCAAAGTTTTGAAAATTGGTTTTTGAAAATTACTCGCCTCCACTTTTTAAATTTGCAGGAAAATTTCGTAGAATGGGACTCGCCTGTCGGTAGGAGGTTCAACCATTCCTGGCGCCTTTACTAGGGGTAATTGAACCAAGGATCAAAAGTGTGTTCAACTAAGCTCAAATATTTAAATCATGCTCTATTTCTTAAGTGCACAGAGAATCAGGCATGTGCTATGAAGTTTTTGAAAAATGCACATTTTGAAAAGATGATGTTTGCTTCTCATATTTGGAAAATACTGGGAAAAGGATATCCTTTGAAAATCATGGATCACTTTGAAGATTACCTTTTGAATGGAAAAATTGATTCTCAGGACAGTTGAAACTTTGAGAAAATTGATTTCTGAAATAATTTGATCATTTGTTTTGAGAAAATTGATTTCTTAGTGAAATAACTCAATAAAAGAGGATTTGGCCTTTTGAAATGTTTTCATGATGAAAATTTGCTAATATGAATAAATGAATGTAATTTCAAGGAATATTTTCTAAATAATTTGAGAAAATCATTTGAGAAATGCAGTGATTTTGAAGTTAGCCTAAGAGTGTAGGTTGAATGTGGCTAATACGAAGATGACAAATCTGGGTCTCATTCGTATTGTGACTATGGCCATAAATACGAACTCCACCGAGTTTGTCAACTCCCTAACAGCTCATGCATGTGTCATTCGTGTCAACCATAGTGGATTTGGAAAATTTGTAATGAATTGCCATACATCAGATATCAGAATTTACGAAAGCAAACTATATGCAATGCACCCTATTCTATGCAGAAATGTAACTCTTATTCCAATATTATATTTGATATTATATCAATAAAATAAAATAAAAATAAATAAAATCTTTCTTCTGAATATCCCTACAAAACTAGAAAATGAGTTAGCACAAATATGTAGATTTTTCTAGATTTATCTAAAAATATCAAGAAATTATCAAATTTAATCCAGATATAAACCATGATTCATACCTCCCTGATATAAACATAAGAAATAAATGATGTAAATGCATAAAAATTCGAAAATAAAAGTTTAAAATTCTAAATTGAGGTGAAAATGACCAAAATGCCCCTGATAACAAGACTATGGCCTTGAAATCAGGGTTTTCAGAAATAATTTTTGTAAAAATAAAAATTTTGAAATTCAAATAGATGCAAATGAAGATAAAATCAAACATAAGATGATATGATATGATTATATGCATGCTAAAACTTTAAAATTGCATAGGCATCTCCAAAATATCGAATTTCGCCTAAATTTCACACAAATTTCACCCTTCTTCTCACAGTTTGACTAACACACATGGCAATTGAACTCAGAATCAAACCAAATTTGGCATGGACACCTATGTTAATCTTAGGAATGGAATGGAATACGAAAATTAAAATTTTTTGGCATTCTTTGATATGAAATTTAATAAAAAATCCTAAAATCCATGATTTTTGCCTTTTAGCCCACACCTATCCTAATGACAACCTAATTTGGGGTATTGACTTACCATATAAATTCATCAAATTTTACAAGGTGACAGTAGATAGTTAGGTGATGAATTTTTCCTTTTACAGATTTAGAATTTGACCTACGGTCGGAGAATTACAACTTTGGCAATCTAGGTCAGAATCTGGCAACCTTGAAATCCCAAGCAAACTGACAGGCTTTCACAAACATTAGAGGAAAAATAGTAAATTGTAACCAAAATCTTTGCAATTTTAGGAGGATGTTGAAGACAAATAGAGGATCATATCCCTTTTTTACAGATTTGGCATTGGATCTACGGTTAAAAAGAACACATTGGATTAACAAACCCCTAAATCTGACAAAATTGTAATAACAGGGAATCGACAGGTAAACTTTTAAAATCTATGAAAAATAGAAAGCTAAATGCTAAAATCCTAATATTCTGAGAAATGACATAAAACATCATGAGGAACAATTCCTCTTTTGACAGTCAGGACATCTGACTTATAGATCGGAAAGTCACGATCGATTTAAGTCAATCTAGACCCTGATAAACCTGTAACAGGTGTTACAGAATGGTCCATGAAAACTGATTTTTGAAAGCAAGCAATTTTATCAGAAAAATTTAGTAAAATCTAGTAAAATGCCAAATCTTTCTATGAATCTACTGTATTTTACAGATTGTGAATCGAATCTCCTATAAGGGAAATCTCGGATTAACAAGTCTGCTATAGGGGGATCCAACGTTTTCATAGGGTTGAAAACTTGGTCCGGTTTTTTGTTTTTAAAATGGAGTTGCAGAACTTAAATCATTATGGGTTTTTTGCAGGAATCAAAAACAACTAAATGCATACACAACAAAAATTCCAATATTTATTGCTAAAAATTTCCACATGCAATAACGACTAGACTTCACCCATAACATCAAAACCTATAAACTATCTAGGCAATCATTAATGAAATTGAATAAACTACCTATAAAACAGTAAAGCTAGTTAAATAAAATGCTTAGAACATGTGATTTACATAAAAGTCATGCTAAAAGAAGAAAAAAAGGGAGATATAGAGTTTTGTTTGATGTTAGCCATTAGAAGGAAGGATCTGAAACACTTATCGGATGGATCCTTTCACCTCTACAGCGTTAACCACAGGAAACCAACATTATAAAATCATGAAACAGACCTTTTAGCCATACGAATTCGATTTTGAACCAGATTTAGGCTAACCTCATAAAAGAAATTCGTAAAAAAGGGGTTTTACCTTGGAAATCACTTGTAATGGCTGACGGTGGGCTGCACCGATTGAAGGAGGGCTACTAGGCACTGTCTGGAGGAGGTTGTTACCTTGAGGTGACTGGAGCCATGGGCTGAAAGGTTTGGAAGCAATGGTGATGATGTTATGGTTTTGCTGTGGAGAGGGTTGTCACCAAGGAAGATAGTTGTTGTCGTTGATGTGGCTAGAGCAAGGAGGACGGTTGCACCTTTAGTTGCAATGGCTGGAGTGGCTGGTAGCAAGAAGAGGATGAAGCTGCTGCAAAGGGGGGAGAGAGGAAAAGATAGAGGAGAAGAGGAGTTAGGGTTGAGAGGAGATAAATGAGTTAGGCGTGAATGGGAGAGAGAGCCAAGTGCTCCAGCCGTGTGATGCTTGGGGGTTTTAGAAAGAAGAGAAGACTTTAAGGGGAAAGGAAGAAAGGAGTGAAAGAAAGAAGGAAAGAAAGGGAGGAAGGGAAAGAAGAAGAAGGAAAGAAGAGGAGGAAAAGGAAGAGGAAGGGAAGAAAAGAAGGAGAAGGGGCTGACGACATGGAGGAGAGAGGAAAGGGAGAAGGAAGAAAAGAAAGAAAAAGGGAAAGAAAGGGAAGGAAGAAGAAAAAGAAAGAAAATAAGAGAAGAAGGAAAGGAAAAAAGGAGGGAAAAGAAGAAGAAAGGAAAGAAAAAGGAGAGAAGAAAGGGAAGAGGGGAAGAAAGGAAAAAGGAAAGGAGAGAAGAGGAGAGGGGGTCGACCACCTTGGTGGGACCCACTTGCCTTCTCTTAAATAAAGTAATAAAATAATAAAAAAGAAAGAAATAGAAAAAGAAGGAAAAGGGAACATTATTTTTTTTGTTTTTGGAAGATTTTAAGTGTGGTGCCATCTAGGAAGTGGGCCCACACATAATTTCAAATTTTATTTTGAAAACCAAAGGGGTAGAATGATTTCTCAGAAAAAAAATTGGATTAAATGAAATATTTTTGGCAAGTTTGAAATAAAACTCAAAATTTAAAATTCTATACCCCTTTGCAGAGCAGATCCAGTTTGAATTTTGAAAAATCAAGTTTGAAAGGAATCCAGATTGTTTTCTCAGAAAAATATTTCTAAATTTAGAGTCTTGGGGGTAAAAATGTCAATTTGAAAACCCAGAGGTTTGAAATTGATTTTGAAAAGCTTTAAAATTTGAATCTGGATTGGAATTTTCAAAATTGGAGTTCTTGATCTCGAAAATGAAATAAAATGAAATGATATGAAATGATAAAAAATGATAAGAAATGATGAGAAATAATATAGAATGTCATGTGAAATACAAACCCTAGATGAAGAAATCTGGATATTGGACCCCAATTGACAGTTGTACCAGTTTAAAAAGTGATAATTTTGACAAAAATGGGCAAAATGGTTCAAGAAATGGTTTCTGGTCTCTACCGAGCCAAGAGTGACACTGAAAACTGAGGTTTTAGCTGGTCTGAACTGAGTTCTAGGGTTTTAGAACTCAAATGAACTGACAAAACACTGGCTCAACTAAAATCCTAAACTGAATGGTCGAGAAACGATGCTATTTTCAGAGAAATTGTGAGAAATGATCACTGAAGTGAAGTGAGTAACAAACAAGAACTTGGTTTGAGCTGGAATAAAGATTAATAATACTAAGATGAACTAAGGCTGAAGCTCAAACACTAGCTCAACTGACTGGACTTAGCTCGATTTCAGCTGAAATGGGCTAAA
Source organism: Nuphar pumila (assembly GCF_984573655.1). NCBI lineage: Eukaryota > Viridiplantae > Streptophyta > Magnoliopsida > Nymphaeales > Nymphaeaceae > Nuphar > Nuphar pumila. The sequence goes on along the minus strand of NC_143262.1, from coordinate 27,509,302 downwards.
ATAGACTCCTACACTACTGTGGGAAATGGATTTGAACTGAAACTGGAGCACTTAAACTCCTGGTGAACTCAAGTTAGACTCAGATAAATAGGATTGACTAGGAATGACTGACTCAGAGACAATTGGCTTGGATTCGAGTGAGAAATGAGCTCATTTCTGAGGAAATGAACCCATTTTGGTAGGAATGATCAGAAATGAACATGACCTGTTTATAGTGAGCTAGAATTGACTGACATTCTAACTGTTTTGAGCTTGAGAATGAGCTTGGTTGACTCTAACTGACAAGGATCTAGGATAACATAGGGGTAAAATGGTAATTTTCTTGGTAAAAGGGGGGGTAAAATGGTAATTTTCTAAGACAGACTTGGGGTTGGACTCCTACACTGATCTACCAGGGTTGGCATCTGCATTTGGGGTGTGTCTGAGAATGGATGAGGAAAATTTGGGGTGTTTATACCCCTCAAGTGACTTTTAAGGTTATCAATCCACCAGTAGAAATTGTTTTCTAATTAACCCATGTTGCTGATTGGAATTCGCTGCATAATTGGACTCCTCATTTGTTTATACGTTGCATTTTGTCCCACACTTCATCACAGTATATCATTTGATATGCTCACAACATATCATTTGAGATGCTCACACCATATCATCTAATATACCCACAACACCACTTGCATTCTTCACCACAGCATCACTTGTTGTGCTCACTGTAGCATCACTTGTTGTCTTCACCACAACACCATTTGTTGTCTTCGACACATCACTTACCACCTTCACAGCACCTCACCTACACTTCATGTTGGTTAGCTCACATCATATTATTATCATTGGCTAAATATAGCATATCATGGCATAATACTAGCATCACATTCCCAGCATTAATTAATTTACTTTAGTTAGTTAGCTTATCTTGCATAGCACAGTAGATTAATTAATATTTGCCCATTAGTTAAATACCTATGTTTAGTTAAATACCTATGTTCAGTTAAATCATTTGCATGTTAGCTTAGTCATTCACATTGCATCATGATTCCTACTGCGAACCGTTCATCCCGTAGTATCTCTGGCCCACTTTGCATAGTCACATGTATCCAGCCCAACAAGGATCATTGCATCATCACTTAACCTTCTGCTAGCTGCATCCATTTCCACTTGTGTTGTGTTGGAAGCACACTGATCAGCTGCAAAACCATTGTTGTTGCCGGATGAAATCATTTTTATATGATGTGTGGAGTTATCTATGGGATCACTTGTAAAAGTATCTCAATATGTTGTATATGTACTGACTGGCACCATTATGGCATGCTGCTTGAAAAACACCTGAATGTGTTGATCGAGAGCATTCTGATATGCAATTTGAAACATCATGATCCCTACACATCAGATTTTGATGCTGCCAAAACCACTTAGTGTCCAGATATTAATACCATATATGCCACTGAATCTGTTTTAAATCCACAACAGAACCTTTTTTGCATTTGTCCAGCCTAAAAGCCCTTACATTCACAGCATACCACTCAGTCGCACTACCATGTGTTGTAGGCCATTCAATTTATACCTATATGCCCAAATCTTTGTATTCCAGATATATCTTATTGCCCAAATACCTCACTAAAGTCTGTCAGATTATCACTACTAGTAGACTTTGAACCTACACCTGCCCCTAGTCGCCTGCATCCGCACTCTTTATCTGCAAATACCTATGTATATGCATTAAAATTTGGTCATATGTCTTGTAGTTGCAGGAATATAGGCATTTTAGCAACCTATACACCTTCCATCTCAATAGTATACGCATCTACTTAGGTAAATACACATGCATCCTCTTGTGCATTTTCTCATTTGCATAAGCATTCCTCTTAGGCAAATTCATATGCAATTCCCCATTTAGCATAAACATCGCCCCTAGCTAGATGCATATGCATTTCTCATGTATATTTTCTCATTAGCATAAGTCATTGACATATGCATTCTCATATACATCCTCTTAGGCATTTCTTCATAAACATATGCATTGTACTTAGGCATTGCATATGCATTTTTCCATTAGCATGTGTATTGCACTTAAGCAATGCATATACATTTCTTCATTAGCATATGCATTGCACTTAGGCATTACATATGCATTTCTTCATAATGCATTGTACTTGGGCATTGCATATGCATTTCTTCATTAGCATATGCATTGTCTTTAGGCATTGCATATGCATTTTTCATTTAGCATAAGCATTGCACTTAGGCCAATGCATATGCATTTCATTCATGCATTAGGCATTATATCTTCATTAATATGTACATTTCCATTATAGCTTAGGCATAACCATATACATATTAGTTTTGACATGATATTTTCAATTTCTTTCTATGTTTTGCATTTTTGCCTTGTGCTAACTCATATTTGCAGGGAAAGCTTGAGAGATTCTGATTTCCTTTCCTTAGATTAGGGATTTTAATATTTCAATTTCAATTTAAAGATTGTAATAATCCTAGATTAATGAGAAATTCTACTTTACTATTTAGAACAGAATGTATGAGCATATAGTTGTATTTCAAATTCTCATAATTGCTTTAAGCATTTCATTTTATTTTATTTTTTCAAAAAGCACTGTGGGATAACACGAATGGCACATACACCATTCTAATAAGAGGTAGATAACCCTAAGTAAATGATTCACATTTATGGCCATAGTCAAAATGCGAACAATACAGAATTTTTATCTTTTATAGAATAAAATTTGACCTACACTTTAGGTTCTTTCTGAAAATCATCATATTTTTTAAAAATATATTTTCTTCTTTTATCAGAATTTAAAGTAAAGATTAAATCAAGATATATTTATGGCCATAGTTATGGATATATTGAAATTTAATCTTGCCTTAAGTTCTATAAAAGCACAAAAATTAATTTTATTCTTTCTTGAAATTTAAATAAAGATTAAGTTAGAATATATTTGTGACCATAGTCATGAATATATTAAAATTAAATCTCATTTTAATTCTATTAAAGAATGAAATTTGCTTTTAAATTCTAATTTTAAACAAATTCTTTCAAAGCATTCATCATTTTGCATCATTATTTGCCATCTTTTCAAATTATTTTAAGTCATTTTCAAAATTCCAAGTGATTTTGAAATAAATTTTTAAAAAACACAGTTTTATTTCCAAAATTCAAAACCATTTTTCAAATTCAAGATATTTGATCACTGTTATCATCAAGAGATTTTCATCCAAAGAAACAATATTATCAATTTAATTGCTAGAACCAAAGAAGACTCAAATTATCTCCCAGTTGAAGGAGTATGTGATGTGTCCTTTCAGGAAAAATCAAAACATCACCAAGTTGAAGGCTGATGTGATGAACTCGCCAAACCCCAAGAAAGCTCAATTTCCTATGTCTCAAAAGAGTGCAAAAATATCATCATGGGTAAACCTCAGATATCAAACTGCCAAGAATTATCTTTATTCATGTGAAATTCTTTTATCAATATCCTTTCATAAATCCCTTTTATGATACTAAGAATATCCTTCATCTCTTTTCATATTAAGGAAATGGATAGCTTTCTTGAAGAAGCCCAACAACAATAATTTGATTTTGATACTAGATTCTACAGAGTTAGCCCAGTTGGAGGTAATACTCTAAGTAGAAGAAGAAATATATTTTTGCATAAACGTGTACATTTCAATCATTTTTAATCAACTATAATCATTTTTGCAACATTTCTCACCTATCCTGACATGAAACGAGAACTTGATGTCTATTTTGATACATGCTGGCGTCACCTTATATCTCTTTTACAAGAGGAATGTCTTATTCATCTTTTGTATAGTCGAAAGAGTCACCTTATACCTCTTCTAGAGAATCGCCATATCCCTCTTTAGGACTTGATAACACGAGTTTTCAAGGTCCTGCCCTTCTTTTTAATCTGAGCGCCCAGGCTCTCAGATTTTTACACTTTCCTGTGTTCCCCACTGTCCCACCAAAGATAGTTAATTTTTGGTTCAAGGTCAAGCCAACATTTATATTTCCAGCAAAAGGTCACCATAAAAGCTATATCAGACTCAGCAATGAGACACCCAAGATCAATCTCATTTCAAAGCTTTAGGAAATTTCTTTTTCATCCTTTTGCAAACCCCTTTTGGGTTTATTAAGCGAAATTTGAAGGTTCCATTATGGTTTCTTCATTCGAGGATTTCGTTTGCCTTCCCATTCAGGTAAGGGTTAAATTTGAGCCTTCTTCATGAGGTATTTTCCTTCCCATTTAGGTTAAGGGCCAAGCCTGAACCTCGTTCTTCCACGAGATATTTTCCTTCTCGTTCAGGTCAAGCCTCAATCTTGTTCTTTCATAAGGTATTTTCCTTCTCGTTCAAGTCAAGCTTGAACCTTGTTCTTCCATGACGTATTTTCCTTTTAATTCAGGTAAGGGTCAAACCTGAGCCTCACCTCGTGAGGTATTTGCCTTCCCGTTCAGGTAAGGATTAAACCTGAGCCTCACCTCGTGAGGGATTTGTCTTTCTGTTCAAGTAAGGGTTAAACCTGAGCCTTCTTCGTGAAGTATTTGCCTTCCCATTCAGATCAAAGGTCAAGCTTGAACCTCATTCCCATGAGGTGAATCTTCTTCTCCATTCTATATCTACCATTATCACCAGGGCTAATCCTTTCACACCTAGTTAGATTTTCCTAACTTGGGCATTTTATAGCCCAAATTTGGTGTATTTTTCTTTGTCACTAAGCTCGACTTTTAACTGGCTTAGTAGTAAAGAGGGACACCCTAAATTTTCCCTGTTCATTCTCGGACACCCCATTTCAATAGATGCCAATCCCCTTGGGAGTCTAACCTAGGCTCATTTCAGTTTAGGCATCATTTCATCCCCCCCCCCTTTTGTCAGTAAAATTATCATTTTATCCTTAAGTCACCTTAGATCCTCGTCAGTTAGAGTCAATCAAGCTCATTTTAAAGTTTAGAAGAGTAGATTATTAGTCATTTCTAGCTCTCTTGAGCTCACGATGAGCAAACACTGTTCATTTCAGCTGAATTTGATTCATTTCTCATGAAATGAGCTCATTTCTAGCTCGAAATCTACTTAATTGTTCTCGAGTCAGTCAATTCCAATCAATCCAGTTTTCTTGTATTTAACTTGAGCTCATGAGGAGTTCAAATGGTCTAGTTTCAATTGAAATTCATTTCTCACAAACTTAGAGTCCATTTTAGCTCATTTTAGCTAAAATTGAGCTAATCCCAATCAGTCTAGCTAGTGTTTGAGCTCCAGATTTAGTTCATCTCAGTATAACTGACATTCATTTCAGCTCAACCCCAGTATATTTTCATAATTCACTTCACTCCAGTGTGCATTTCTCACCATCTCATTGAGAATGATGTCATTTCTCGATCATTCAGTCTAGGAGTTTAGTTGAGTGAGTGTCTTTTTAGTTCATTTGAGTTTAGAAACCCTAGAACCCGGTTCAATTCAGTTTAAACCAGTTCAAATCTCATTTTCCAGTGTCACTCTCTGCCCTACAGGGGCAAAATCATTTCTCGGTCATTTTATCCAAAACTTCAATTCTATCATTTTCCAAGCTGGTATAATTGTCAATCTGGGCTCAGACCAATTTCTTTTCTGAAATTTCATCTATATCTGAGATCTAATTAACATTTGGATTGGATCTGATATCCAATACCCAATTTCTATCCTCAGATAGGAATTTTCAATTCCTTGTCTCTGCCAGGGGTTCGGGACTTCAAATCCCTCATCCAGGGTTTGTATTTCACATGTCATTTCATTGCATTTCATATCATTGCATGTCATTTTTGAGATCCAGCACTCTTGTTTTCAAAATATCAAATCCAGACTCGATTTTAAAACCTTTCTTTTAAAATCAATTTCAAAAACCTGGGTTTTAAATCTATATTTTCCATTTGGCCAACCCTCAGAGCTTTATATTCCTTTATTTCAAAGCATTTTCCTTAGAAAAATGATCTGGATTCATTGTGAATTTGATTCCTAAATTGATTTTCAAGTTTTTCAAGTTTTTCAATTTTCTTCAAGTGGGGCCCACCCTGCAGGGGGCGCCAAACCCTAATTTCTTCATCTTTATTCAATTTTATTTTATTTCCATGTTTTGTATATTTCAAAAACATAAAATTTTAGTGAATATAGGTGTCTTTTAAAGCTTCTTGAAATACTTGTTTTTAACCCCTTTATTTTCACCCTTTTAAGATCATTTTTTAAAACCCAAGTGGGGCTCACATTGGTGGTGCCACATTTGAGAAGTCTTTTAAATCACCTAAGTCTCCAATTAATTTAGGACTTTAATTTTATTTTTAATTTTATTTTTAATTTTATCTTTTGTTTTAAACCACTTTTAAAAACCTTTATTTTAACCCCTTTAAAAACCAAATGTGGGGCCCACATTGGGTGACGCCACATTTGGAAGTTCCCAAACTTCCTTAGGACTTCATTAGGATTTTAATTAATTAAAAGTCGAAACTATTTTTTAAATTAGAACTCTATAGGGGGGTCAACCTCCCTAGAGTTTATCTTTTTCTAATTAAGAGAGTTATGACCAAAATGGAACTCTCTAAACCTAAGCCTAAAAAAACTATAAATAGAGCCCACCTCTCGAGGTCGACCCATCTTGCTCTTTCTCTCTCCCTAGCCACCCTTCCTCTTCCTCAAGCTCTTCCTCCAGCAGCCTCCATTAATCCCAAGGTGAGCTCCTTCTTCCTCTTGTTTTTTTTAATTTGTTTTCTTTGATTTTTTATTAAATCCACCATTGTCGCCCCCCTATGCATGCCTTTTTTCTTTCTTTTTCCATTCAAGAAACTGTGTGAGAGCTTCAAAAAGATTATCAGTTGAGTGTTTAATGCCCTTTACACGTTTTTGATCCATTAGAAATGCTTAGATTCAATTTATTTCGTTAATGCCTAAAAAAAGAACAAGATTTGACCCCTCTATGGATCAAAACCCTCTTTTAATGGCTAAATCAAGTTCTTGACCATGCTTCCCTATGTTTTTATTTTTATTTCATCATTCTCATGCATATTTTCATTATTTTTATGTGTTTAATCATGATTCATAGCCTTAGTTACATGTTTTATTGTTTTTAGCATACTTAATTAGATTTCTTTTTGTTCTAGGGTTTTAGATTTTACAGTCTTGATTTATGGCCGCCTATTTATGCTATTATTTTACCAGTTTAGATTTATTGTTTAAATCTAAATTTTTTATGGTAGAATCATGCATCTGTCTATGGTTTCCAATAAAAAAATCAAAATTTTATAAGTTTTGTAACCCTGTTTATAAATTCAAGAACCGAAACCTGATTCTTGCATCATTAAAATGTTGTGCAGAATCAAAAGCATCTTTCTAAGGTCATATCTCCTTCACCGGGGATCATATTTCAAATCCGTAAAAATAAACGTGCTCATATATGTGTCTTGTTTATTGTGTATAATTTTTAAAAATTTTATGGTAATTTTTTATTTTTCTTTCATCCTAAATCAAAACCTATTTCTCTGTAACCGTTAGGCATTGTTTAACCCTGGGTCATCTTGTTAGAGTGATTTCTCCCTAACCAAAGATGATCTCTCTAATCTGTAAAAAGTATCACGTTCATTTATATATATAGTTTTTCCAGTGTAATTTTGGTGATTTTTCACCATCGTTTGCTATTTTTATTTAACCCAAAATCAAAACTTACTTTTCTTGAACCATTATACATTGGCCAGAATCGAGCGAAACTTGCCGGAGTGATTTCTCCCTAACCAGAAATTGTACTTTTTATTTATAAAAAAGGTTATTTTTATTGATTTGTCTAGTTTATTCTTGTAAATTTTCATAAATTGTCATTGTCATTTTATATTCTATTCTGGTCTAACACTGTAATAGGTATGGAATAGTAGATAAAATAGCATATTTTCCCTTTTTTTATTTAATATTTATATCCAAAATAATCACAAAAAATTATGTTTTGATTGCATATTATTTTTAGGATTATTATCAATGCCCATGCCGATTTTTATGATTTTTAGAAGTCATTTGATATGTTATTTAGTTATTTCATAAAAATAAGATGCCCACAGAGTCCTGATTCAACTGAAATACGGGCAAAAAACAATATTTTTCTATTATTTCATCTTTTTCATGAAAAGTTTTATATTTTTAGGATTTGATCATGTTTATAATCATATCAGGGTGCTCTACTCGATTTGTTGTCGTTTTGAATTCGTTTGGTCTCCAGATTGAGCTTATTACAAAGATCTTTTCTAAAAAACCCTAATTTTTAACCTTATTTTGTAATTAACTCTAATCTTCAAGGGTATTTTGGTTATTTTTTCCTCAATTATGAATTTTCAATTTGTTTACCTTTATTATTTATTTAGTTATGCATCATCTATTATGTTATTTAGTTGGTTTTATTTCAGGAAAGCATGGAAAAAAGCTTATATCTAGATAAATTCATCAATTTCCAAATATTGTTGGATAAATCCAGAAAAGCTAACATTTTTCTACTAACTTGTTTGCTAATTTTGCAGGAAAGCTCAAGATTAGATTTTCTTTTATTTTTCCTTTTTCTCTCTAATTATTGATGTAAATTGTAATTGTAATTGTAATATTGGAATAAGAACAATTTACTTTCCTGTTTAGATTAGGGTTGCAGTTGCATATAGTTTAATTTTAATATTAATCATGATGATTGATTATTCATGCATATTTCAAATTCACAATGGTCAACACAAATGACACGTGAACCTGCTTCTAAGGAGTTAATAAACTCTGTGGAATTCGTATTTGTGGCCAATGTCAAAATACGAGCAAAACTCATATTTATCATCTTCTTTTAAGTTACAAACGGTACACCCTTAGGCTATCTTCAAAAATCATTGCATATTTTTAAAAGATTTTCCAAGTATTTTTTCTTTTAGAATCAAATGAGATATATTCAATACATATTTGTGGCCATAGTCAGGGATATGTGGCGAATTTATTTTATTCAAATTCTATAAGGAACATAAAATCCCTTCATACAAAATTGATTTCTGAAAAAAAGGGGATTTCTCAAAGATGTTTCGAACTTCTTTTTTCCAAATATGATTTTATAAAACCACATTTCATTCACCATATAAGTTAGTCAACATCATTTTCTGAGTCATTTTCCTCAAAATCGATTTTCTCAAAGTCTTCAACTTTTTAAGAAATTTTTCAATGTTCTAAGTCCAATTCATGATTTTTCAAGTTTTCTTTTCTTCAAAAGTATTTTCTAAGCCTGGCTCACGATTTTCAAAGCATCCCTCTTCCAAGTATTTCCATCAAATTTTAACAAGCATACATCATGTTTTCAATCTGCATTTTTTTTAAAGTTTATAGAACATGCCTGCTTCTTTGTGCATTTAGGAAATAGAATAATGATTTAGACAGTTGAGCAAAGCAAAACACACGATTGATCATTGGTTCGATTACCCCTGGTTATGGCATCAGGAACGGTTGAACTTTGTACTGACAGGGGAGTCCCATCCTCTCAATTTTTCCCATATTTTTCAAAACGGAGGCAAGTTATTTTCAAAACTTTTTTAAAGGTCAATTTGACTTGCAAAAGTAAAATTTTGCGATGATAACAATTTGTCATTCTATCTAAAGGCAAAACATGTGTTTTAGAGCTATCTTCTCAGCTAGAGACAACACAGTTGGAGCTCCAACAATTAAGAGAACAACTGGAGTGAGAGAAAGAAGACCGGGAGTGAGACAGAGAAGAAAAAAGTTTGGAGAGTAGTTGCATACTTTCATGGATTCTATTAGACAAAACCCCCCATCCTAGATCTCTCTTATTTTCTTATAGATAAGACTACCATTTGCATTGTTATTGCTTGAATTTTGTTGAATATAATGTTTGAATTGTTATTGTTTGAGTTATTTCATTTGCATTGTTATTGCTTGAATTTTGTTGAAAGTAATGTTTGAATTGTTATTGTTAGTGATTCTATTTGCATTCTTATTGTTGAATTTTTTAGCATTGTTATTGTTGAATTCTATTTGCAATATAAAAATTTATTTTTGCAGGTTTAAGGCCTATAATGATGACATGCCTGTGTCACCGTTATAGGTCTTAAACTTGTCATATCCTATAGTGTATAATAGCGATTTAGTTCTCATTGTTATCACTTTTAACGGTGACTATGAAGTCATCATTATAGGCTCATCATTGTTATAGGCTAAGTCACCGCTATTGAGATGTATCCTTTAACGATGGCCTATAATTGTCACCTTTATTAATTAATAGAGGCCAAAACTAGACGGCCATTTTTTTGTCGTCGTTATAGATCTATAATGGTGACAAAGAGAGCAACAATGGCAACTTTCATTGTTGCTATTGACCCTCATTCTTGTAGTGTCATTCCAAGAGAATGAGTGATACCCTGACACAGGAGTCACACATCATGTGATTGCTAGTGATGAAAGTATGATAAGAAAGGAGTATTATGGAGTGGACTTTATCATTGTTGGAAATGGTGTTAGCATCTCGACAATCAGTATGGGTAACATATCTCTTTACTCTAACAATAATAAATTTGTTTTGAATAATACTCTTCATGTGCCAATTATTAAGAAGAATTTGATTTCAGTTGCCAAGTTTTCCCAAGATAATTGATGCATGTTTGAGTTCTATTCTTATGGTTTTGTGGTTAAGGATTTGCAGAATGAAAAGGTGCTAATGAGAGAGCCGAATAGAGGTGGTCTTTATCAATTGACAAAACATCAAGGGGATTCAATTGGTGGCACAACAACCAATTTTGTCAAAAAGAATAAGGTAGAGACAAGTGTTTGTCATCATTGTCTCGGTCATCCCAGACACAAAGTTATTGAGTTATTTAGGAAAAACAATTTTCTAAGAAAATAATAGTTGATATTTATGTTCAAGTTGCTTTATTGAAAAAAATATACAGATTGTCTTTTGAAATTTTAGAATATGTTGCTTCTAAGCATCTTGAGCTTATACATGTTGATTTATGGGGACTGACCTCAAGACCTTCAAGAGAAGGATACAAGTACTATTTATTGATTGTGGATGATTTTTCTCGATTCTCATGGATATTTCCTTTGTTTAAGAAATTTGATGCTCAAAAGTGTTTTGAAACTTTCAAGAATATTGTGAAAAAATAACTTGAGCATGAGATCAAAATATTTCATAGCGACAAAGGGGGCGAGTTCATTAATGTTAGTTTTTTTTACTATTTGGATAAACATGGCATAAAATGATGGGTTTCTTGTCCACATACTCCTCAATACAATGGGATAATGGAGATAAAACATCATTATGTGGCTGAAACTGGTCTAAGCATGTTTATATTTGCCTCTATGAAGTTAAATTTTTGGTTTGATGCTTTCTGGACAACATTTTATTTTATTAATCGGTTGCCAACTCCAATATTGCAAAATAAATCTCCTTATGAGTTGTTTATTAAGAGAATCCCTAGTTATGATTATTTGAGAACTTTTGGTTGTGTTTGTTACCCATCTTGGTGCCATATGATTCCTTTAAACTAGATCCCAAATCAAGACCATGTGTGTTTATTGGGTACGGATCATGTCATAAAGGATATATTTATCATGAACCTGCTTTAAAGAAAGTTTTTTTCTCATGGAAAGTCACATTTGTTGAAGGTTGATTTCTTTTTGCTGGTACTAGAGATCCAATAACGTTTCAGAAGGTTTCTTCATGGATCAAGTCATAAAAACCAAATACCGTATTTGCCCCTCATATTGAGTCTATGCCAAACATTTTTACAAAGTTTGTCCATGCACCTGCCATTTTCACCAAACCTGTCCATTCACCTGTTTAGCTAGGTCATGCTTAACCCTTAGTGTGTGCTGAACATGAGCCTTATCATGCATACGAACTAGCACAATATTTGGCACACAATGAGAATCCAAGTGATACCAACCCGACTGTTAGTGAAACTGAGTAAAGCACCAATGATGGCCAAACTGAATTGTCCCAAAACTCAACTATTTTCAAGCCTTCACCTAATCTTGTTGTTGATCTGTCATCACAATACCTTCTTAGAACACATCCAATGATCACCCGATCATAGAATGACACTTGGAAACCTAAAGTATATGTTGTCATTAGATACCCTATTTCCTAGTGTCTCATAAGTATCCTATCTCAAGAGGAAATTGAACCTCATACTTTAGAACAAGCTCAAACCGACTCAAGGTGGATTAGAGCCATGGAAGAAGAGAATGAATTCTCTCCATAAAAATCAAACATAAAATCTTGTTCCTTCAAATGGATCTCAAAAGTAGATATATCGCATTGAACATGTTGATGGTTCCGTTGCTTGTTATAAGGCAAGGCTTGTAGCTAAAGGATACAATCAAGTTGAGAGGATATATTATTTTGAAACTTATAGTCTTGTAGTGAAACCTACCACCATAAGAGTCTTTATTGCTATTTTCATAAGCAGTAAGTGGGTTATTTATCAACTTGATGTAAATAATATCTTTATACATAGTTTTCTAAAGAGGAGATCTATATGGTTCAACCTCTTGGCTTTGAAGACAAAAAGTTTCCCAAGTCCTTTATGGCTTGAAACAAGCTTCTAGAACTTGGTTTGAGAGGCTTACTTCCTATTTGATTGAACATGGTTTCATTGAATCAAGAGCTTTATTTGTGAAGCATGATAAGACCATCATTGTTTATGTTTTTATTTATGTTGATGATATCATCATCACCTGCAGTTCACAAATAATTCTTGATTTTGAAAAAATATTTTTTTATCAAATATTTGAGACAGTTGCATTTCTTCTTAGATATTGAAGTGATACAAGAACCTGATTGTCTTATTTTATCTCAAAGGAAGTATATATATATGACTTATTAGGAAAGACACAAATACTTGAGTGCAAACTTATGGTGACTCTGGCTGCCACCAATGTATCTTTGTCCACATTCAATGGTGATGATTTTGAAAATGACACTATATTATAGCATAGTAGGTGTCACGAGAGACCCCTTTGACTCACCCCGGTACTCCCCAACACCGAAGGCTGGCCTCTCGAGTGTGTTGTGAATGCACATAAGCAATCACTCAATGAACGCACGTGCAATAACACAATCACACACACATACAATCATATAAAAAGAGAGAGGAGGCATAGAGCAAGGGAGAGCAAGAAGGCAAAAAAGCATAAACTTCTTATAGTAAAAGTAAGCATGTATAAATGGTTTTGTATCACTTAGTAAACGGGGATCTTAGGGCAAAACTCATTACAACACTTAGAAAGGGTGAAGAGGTATAACATAAGGTAAAATAAAGTAAAAAACTTGACAATTTGAAACCCGCTCTCACACCTAAGGTGGCACGATCCTCGGTGTTAATCGTGCATGGTACACCTCTATGAGCTGGTGATGCTTTCTCATGCTAGATGATTTCTTTCATGTTGTTTCACTCTCTGAAAGTCCTATCCACCGCACAAAATACTTCTTCACTTCACTAATGTAGTTATTGGAGTGGTTCATGATCACTTATGGTTCTCTGCTCATTGTGTTGGTTGTTGAAAGTCTGCATTGTGAGATGGGAGCACGTTGATGTATTGTTCAAGAACCGATTTTGAAGGTTTGGAACTTGGGACGAAAGGGAGCTTTAGGTTGACAATAAATAGGTACTCTAGTTGGAGTATGACGGAAGAGAGAAGATTGTGTATGTAGTTTCAAGCACTTTGGGCTTGCGGTTGACATATCTAGGGGGCTATATCCTAGTTGACATAGTGTGGTAAGGGTGTAAGGCCTCTAATGGTGATGATTTAGGAGGTACAAGATACTAGAGGGTGAGAACAACAAATCAAGTAGGTCAAAATTAGGTCTAGTAGGCGGTTTGAGAAAGGAGTGTTGATGGTGCCACAACCCAACTAGAGTTGGCCTCGCGAATATGGGTACACGCCATGTGTACTTTGCGGAAGCGACACGATCTAAACTAGACCTAATCTATGAACATTAAAATTTTTTGTTCTTTTTCAAAAATAAAATAAATAACTATACGAAACCAACTATGGAATAGATATATATGTATATGTATATGCTTTGATACCAAAATGATGTAGATCTAGCAAGCGGCTGATCCACGATTCAAGATCCAAATGGATCTTGATGCACAGAAGCTAAACCATGATGGTTTAAATCTGAAATTTTTTAGTTCAGGATTGTTTTGATCTAGTTGCGCTCCAAACTGATGGATAGCACCAAAGCAGACTTTGTAGGTGGCAAATTTGCCTTGCCAACGATCCTAAAATCATGAATTTCTGACCATTGATGGTTGAGATACGGAAGTGACACCAGGTCTAAGGACTAGTGTTTACAAGCGGGGTTGCTGGAACTGTCGAGTAGGGACAGGCCAAAATGAGGCAGTTTTGTGAAGATTTAGCCAAATACCCAAACACAAAAATTGTAGAGATTTTAGTTTTGAATTTAGGAAAACTAAAATCACTTGAATTAGAGGTTGTATGACTTTGTTACAGTCCTAAGCAGTCACATATGAGACTATTTTGTCTATTTCAAGACACTTTTAACCATACATATGATCGATTTAGCAAGTTTGTCAAACATGAAAGTTGTAGAAACTTTAATTATGATTCAGAAAAGTAAAAATCATTTGAATCGGAGATCGTATGACTCCAATATTATCCAAACAAGGGTTCAGACTGATATAGTCATGAACAGCCACCCAAATGACTATTTTTTCTATTCTAGACCACTCTTGACAATCACAATGAATGAATCAACAAAGATGCAAAACATGGAAGGTGTAGACACGAGTGTTAGCTTTCCAGCAAGCTATCATAAATAAATTTTTATGGTCTAAAATGAGAGATATGCCATGAATGGTGTGATTGTGACTGACACATAGATAGTTACAGAACTGAGTTAGTGTATACACGGTTTTAACAGTCTTTTTAGATTAATCAGATTTTAATTTTGGGGTTTACTATTCAACCAGTACACACAAGCACTTCTAACATGTTTTCTCCAATGTCAAAATCCCTTCCTCCTTATCCTCAACTCTAGTTAGTTTAGCATAGATTAAAAAAACAAAGCTCAAGCATAAAACTAGCTATCATGCACTTTTTTCTCAGGATCAAACTCAAAGAGATGCAATTTTTTTAACAGTCACTAGGCTAGATTTACTGTAGACTGAGATAATGTATTTCAAACCAGATTAGTAGATAGATTGACACAATCCTTAATCAAGCCACGGTTTACAGCAGTAGTCACACACAAGGTTCAGAGTGACACACTGAGTGGAAGAGAGAGCAAGTGAATAGCAACTTCGGCAAGGGTTCACGTAGGTCTTGGATAGATTGTGGTGCAGCACAACAACACAATGGTGAGGCCTCTAATCGGTCCTTCAATAGCACAAGGATGGTTCTTCAGTAGTAAAGCAATGTTTTCAGCAAGACTGAGAAAAAACCACGAGGTTAGCCATTGCCTCTTTTGAGCAACACAATGAGCATGATTTTTGCAGCACCCTTTTTTTAGCATCCAAGAGGTTCACATGGCTAAGAGGTATCTTCATTGCAGCTGGACCTTCATAGAGGGAACAGCAATAGTCTTCATGCAGGGAAAAAGCTCAAACCTTCTCCAGCAAAAACGTCAATGGTGGAAGTCCTCCATTTCCAGTTTTTCTTTTTTTTTTTCTTGAGAATTTTTTTTGTCAAAGATAAAATTGCTTGCACAAATTTTTTGGAACTATATGAACTCAACCCAGTTGAGTTAAGGGTGAGAGGTAGTTTTCAAGGCCACCTCTCATGTGGCTAATGCATGTCCTTCATTTGAAAAGTAGCTTAGAAAGCTTCCAAGGCCACCTCTTGTATGACCAATGGAAGAACACCTTTTGAATCACTTTTATCTTCTTCTCAACAATCAAAAGAAAGCTATTCACGTTTTTTACAAAGCCTAAATGCATTCACATGACCACCTTTCACGTGACCAATAGGAATGCTCCATTTGAATGGCTTTCAAAAAAAATCCTCACATGTTTCAAAATTTTCATAAGACATCTTCAAGGCAATTCACGATTTTTTGAAGCCCATCATGCTTTACCTCTTTTTGACTTGGTCAACCAACACCACATGAGATCCATATTGGTTCAACCATAGGGGGCCAATATGGACCCATATCTGAAGTATTGGATCCTGGGTAAGATCCAATGCTTCAAATGGATCTCAAAAAATTATCTAAATTTCTTTAGATAAAAATTAAAATTAAAAAAAATAAAAATCTACCAATAACCCTATACACCTTTTAGTACCCTAAAATAATCTTACCAAACAGCAAAACTATCTGAATCTGTAAGATCTGACACCTAGAAAAAAATAAAAAAATAAAAAGAAAGAAAAAAATACATGAATTATTCCAACATACACAAAAATAGAATCACAAAAATAAAATAAAATTTCTAAAATAATTGAAGCAAAATTCTCAAAAAATTAAATGGAAAATAACCAAAATACCCCTCGACCCCAAATGTGCTCGAAATGGTTTTTTTTTACATGGGGTCGTGGGTTGTGCAATGCAGATTGGGTATTTGCTCCTCATGACTATATGGATGCTTTGCATCAAGTGTGGTCCAGATCTATAAGGAACTGAACACAAGGGTCCTAGAGTCACCTAGGGATGTGGAATAGGGTCTGGTATAACTTGTTTCAACCATAACTTATTGTTTTGATGTCACTTTGAGGTGATTTTTTTTTGTTTAAAAGATAATATACTAAACTTTAATTCATCTTTTGAGTAAAAATTGAAATTACGTTGTTTGCAAGGTCAAAAATGCACTTAATGTAAGACCTACCTAAAAAATAGGTTTTTTATTAAACAAGTCACCTTGTTTTGGTCATAACATTTGACTTCAATGTCTTATTGACCTGATTTTTAGCTTGTTGAAAATCTAAAATCTTTTAGTTTAATTGTTATTTTAGATAAAAACCTTAAAGATGTATTTTAAAAGTCAAAAATTATATTAAAGTCTGCAAAACCTTGAAATGAGCCAAAAACACTGGATTTTGGTATGAAAGATATCTTGGTCGAAAATTGGGTGTCTACAAGTGGTGGAAGGCGGTCAGACTCGCTAAATACAGAGAGATAGAGAGAGAAAGAGAGGTGTTGACAACGGTGGTGGCTAGTGGTCGGATGAGGCACAAAGAGAGACCGCGAAAGAGAAAAAAATGGGCAGATATTTTTTTGAAATGCAGGACTTTTTACTGGCGCACTTTTTATGTGTTAGAAAATAAATTTACTGGCACAACTGTGCAGTGCATTAGAAAAATTAATTACTCAGGAAAATGTTACTGAAAAGAAATATGCTCCAAGGTGTGATTTTTACACAACAAACCATGCTAATTGCACCCAATGAGGTGAGATTGAGCGGATACAACTTGCAGCTATGATTTTCGACTAGATTGCATGTGTGTATATATATATATATATATATATATATATATATATATATATATATATATATATATATATATATATATATATATATATATATATATATATATATATATATATATATATATATGGGGTTATAGTTTGCTATATGTGCAAACGATTTAGGAAACTTTTTTTTGTTCAAATGACCCTATAGATATGATCTGCATGCAGTTTTTAGTGGAAACAGTCTTTTAATCTCTTGAATCCTATCTGTGTACGGGTTTTCTGGCGATATATAAAACGAATGGTTGTAAATGCACCTAATTTTTTTTACTCAAAAGAACATATTCAGTCGTTGAAAAAACATGATCTAAGGATCATTTCGTACTAAATCGTGCATGCTGAGCACATCTACAAGGTTAAATTGACTTAAAACAACTCGCAACTTGAGATTCCAACTAGATTATACATAAAATCGACTATATTAAATACAAACCCATATATATATATATATATCGAGAGAGAGAGAGAGAAAGAGTATAAAAAAAAAATTAACTTGTTATTCTGATCATGACTAAAAATTCCTGCCACTTATTAAGATGCTGCGGGGGAGAAGGGGATGCCCCTCACTTCGGTGACGTTGGGAGCCATACATGGTGTTTTTATTGGCGCAAAACTGGGTTTGGGCTCAGTTTCCAACTCGAGCTCAGTTTTTTCATGTCAAATAAAAAAAAAACGAACGTACCCCCTAATTTTCTATAATTGCTATCGTAACATGATGGAAACGTGGTTTTGGGGATGTATTTTAGATGAACCAAGTGGTCTCTTGCTTTCTACTTGGGAAAAAAATTCAAAAGAAAAGGGTGTGAAGTTGAGAAATTTAATTTACCTGTACTTCTCACAATTTAAGAGAGAGAGGTGTGAGCATGTGAAATGAATGCCATGTAAATAAAGCACTACTGTATGGCATATGAAGAGCGTGTCAACGTCTTCAACCAAACCTCCCTTAAGGGTGTGCGTGGTAGGTGGTGCAATGACATCCCTCGTTTTCACCCAACAACCCCAACCTCCTCAACAACAAACCAAGTGGTCTGTTGTGCCATTGTAGTTCACTGATAATTACCCACTTGCCCGAATATAATACTAACTAATCGAGCGGTCAATTAATCTCTGTAATTTGTTTTTCATATAGAAGTTGGGGATAATCCCCATGGGATTCGAACCTGAGACTAGGGCTGTTAAATGAACCAAATAGCCGTTGTCCAAGCTCATCCCTTTCTTGTGGGAAGCCAAACTGAGCCCTATATATATATATATATATATATATATATATATATAGAGAGAGAGAGAGAGAGAGAGAGAGAGAGAGAGAGAGAGAGAGAGAGAGAGAGAGAGTAATGGGTCCGTGCTAAACTGCGTACTAAATGGGTTTTTCGAGTTTTTTCATTTTATTTTTAAATTCTGACAGTACAGATGTGATCTCTGTACTTGATTTTAGAGGGATCTGCTCTTGAAGGGTTTGATTCCAACACATTGGTGGGTTTTTATAAAGTTCAAAAAATTAACTATCCAAAATCTTTGTAAATTTTTTAGGCTCCAAACATCATTTTTTCATCTAAAACACATGATCCAGGTGTGGATTCTTAGTAAATTGACCATGCCCAACACATTTATGGGCCGGAGCCGCATCAAAAGCACTGAAGAATCCCAAAAAACCCATTTAGCACGCGGTTTAGCACCAAATTGGTTTAGCATGGACCCATTTTCATATATATATATATATATATATATGAAATTGAAAATAATAGAATTTAAACTCTAAATTTATTGAGCCAAGCTTAAACTGACTTATTTATACTCATTTTATAATAAATATATTATTCAAATCTAAGCAATAGGTTTTGATCTTTAAGCTCATTGCTTGCAAGCCAAACACTTCAACTCTATGTGCTTTATGATATAAAATATATTCATTTCTGCTTAATGATCCTGTATGAGCCAACCTGAGCTGAGTCGAACACCCCGACTTGCTTTTCAGCTCTACTTGATACAGGTCAGTCATAATAGTGCGACCTGACCATCCAACTATCTCATTCAACTTGACCCATATTAACCTCCCTAACTTGGATCACAAAATAAGAATAAACACAACAACAACAATTTGTCACAATGATAAGCAAGTATTTTGCCTTAATTGTTATGAAAATGATATTTAATTAATGATGCCACTTCATAATCACCACTGACACCATCAACAACAATAACAATATTAAAAATAGTTAATTAAAACAAAATGGCCAGTAGTATTGGCTCATAAGTTATTTTCCATTGTATATTTCATGTCTCAGGCATTGGACAAGTCATTGGAGTCCATGTCAACATGATTTACTGCCTAAAACACATAACCGATCGGGATGGCAGTGGACCAAAGCGGGGGACAAGGTCTCCACTTCCACCCTATCTCAAAATCCTGCCCTCCATCCCCACACGGCTCTTAATTTTAACCTCCATCCATGTCTCATGCCCTCCATCTCCGATCCAAATTGAGCGAGGCGTGGTGGGGCCCTGTTTCCCCTCGGTCCATTTTACCTTGATCTACTGCCATTCCTAAAAAAGGATCGAGGATGGAGCGAGGTAGGGCAAGGCGGGGATTGGAGATGGGAACGGGGCGGGGCGGGGAAAAGCATAAGTCCATCCCTGCCTCCATCCTCGCACGGGTTTTGATTTTAACCTCCATCCCCATAGAAAGGCAAGGCAGGGCTCCATTTTCCCCTAGTCCAGTGCCATCCCTAATAACTGAATCATCCCAATTAGTTGATGGGTTTCTTGAACTTATCATACATCCCTCTGAGTCCATGTTTTTCTTTAAGCGAATTCATAATATTCTAATATAGCGAAATGTTAAGGACTTGGGTGAAAGAATTATATAACCCTCAGTGAGAATTGCTGCCTAAACTCATGATTATAGTTTTGGGACAGAACCCTAATTATAAGAAACCAAGACGTATGGTCAATGAAGTGAGACATGAATTTTGCTTATATAGGTCAAACAATCTTCAAATTTATGCATATAGAATTGCTTGGAGCACGGATAGAACTGAAAGTGCCTCTTGTTTCAAAGAGAGGAGGATGGGTTATTCACATTTCATTTGATGGTTAGAGGCGAATTGAAAGCTAAGTTGTGGTAATTCTAAAGATCTCCTAGGGAAAAAATAGAAATGTCTCCTACGCTACTCGTAATATATGGAATGAAAGTATCAATGTAATTTCATAGAGTCATTTGGTCTGAGTGCTACATGAAGAACATAAGCCAAATGACGGAATGGGGAGACCTAGGATGTAAAAGATCATAACATGAGTGATTCGGCAGATTTGGATTCTTATATATCCACTCACGTGGTACTTCATCATACGATTCATATAAGATCCATCTGTCTAGATATCATCATCTACATCCAGAAAGCCGTATGCTTTATAACAAGAAGATTGTACAGTTTGGGAAGAGGTAGGATATACATTTGCTATAGCCATTTGTACATGCAATGTAGTAGAAAACACTATTTTTTCGAATTCTTTTTACTTTTTTGTATATCTAACCTTGATGTGATCTACATAGTTTTTTTAATAGAAAATAGATTTTAGATCAAACTTTTGAAACATGTAAGTTTTTGTTTTTTAAGTATCAGAATTTAATGATTCCAAAAATCATATTTTTGCAACAAAAAAATATGATTCAGAGTGTGATTCCTAGCAAATAAACCATGCTAAACACATCTATAATTTCAAAATGAGTGGATACAACTTACATATATGATTTTTCAACTAGATTGTACATAGAATTCTTATTAAATTGATTCAATCCAAATGGATGGTTTTAGTGAATAAATAATGATAAACACATCTACAGATTCAGATTAAACATTAAATACATGCAAGTGCATTTTTTAAAGAGGTCTAGGACAGTCAAAGAGATAAATGATCTAAAACATACACATTACTTGTGTATATAGTGTGTGTGCGTGCGAGCTCAAAAGTTGATCTAACTTTAAACCTTTTATATTAATATGTTAGGAGTATTTTGACTGAAACAAACAACCAAAATACCGTCAAAAGTAGTAGCCTTTTTCAAAATATGCAATTGTCTCCCTAGGGGCAAGGGTAAGCCTATGGAGTTTTAGGCTGGCAGGAAAACAACCCTAAGTATGGCAGGTAAAACCGACATGGCTAGGTCTCTGATCTTGAGGGTGGTTTCTCCTTGTAAATATCAAAATGAAAAAATGCAATTGAGGGCATTAGGTCTTTTGTTTTGCAAGAAAAAAAAAGAACATAATTTTCCAAATATAATAGAAAGAAGTTTGTGCATTTTATTTGAAAAATGAAAGTAAATTTTCCCAAAAACTACATGTATTTTAAAAGTACCTATGCTTTTTATGGTGTTAATAATTTCAAAGATGCCATCTGTCATGAGCCTACTTCTTCAATAGGCCAGTGCAGCACGACAATCCTTCCTTATCGTTGCAACCCTTTCAGTCGCTCGCTTGCAGCAATGAAAACTTTGATAACTGAAAGTGCAAGAAAGCAAGAGAATAGAAAGGGAGAGAAATCACAATCACTCAGATGCAATCACAATGAGGGTGAACAAAAGAAAGCTCTTCGCATTTGCATTCATTCACATTTTTGCCTGAAGGCTCGTTACAGGTCAGGTCTACGGGTTGACCCTTCAGGGTATTTTTTAACCTAAACCAAAGTACATTGGTGGCCTAGAGAAAGTTTCAAGTGACTTGACACTTTACATCAAGACTCAACCAAAGTAAAACAGACTCTAGACACAATTGTACAAAGTAGGTCATATGGGAACAAGCTCCTCCCTTCAAGTCATGCACCACCCTCGGCACCATCTGCTTCGTGGTAGACCCTGACTTCGACTGGATAGCGGCTCTTCATCCGAAATGTTGGTTCCCATGTCGGCTTCGTTGTCTCCTCTCACTGCACCAGATACTTCTTTGTTTCGCCCAAGTAATTAACCTTGTGACAAAATGATCTTGCTGAGATGTTTCTCGACCCGTTGTATTGCCAGGGCCCTCTGCAGGATAGGAGCGCATTGTGGCACGCTACGTTCTAGATCTTCCTCGTCTGCATGGAACGGTTTTAGGTTGCACAAGTAGAACATTGGGTGCACCTTGAAGTTTGGAGGCAGGTTCAGCTTATACGTAGGTTGCCTACTTTCTTGGTGATGGTGAATGGTCCTTCGTCATTCCTTATCAGTCCGCGATGCCATCCACATGAGATGTTTGTACGATTCGGGTAGAGTTTCACCACCCAACAAGATAACGGTGCTTGTCTGCCCACTTCTTCATCCTCTTGACCGCTTTATGCAGAAATACCTTCGCTAGCTCGATCTGCTTGTGCCAATCTCGAACAAACTGATAGGCAAATGATGACCTTTCCTTTTCCTGTGTGACTAGAGTGTGTGGGGTCAACAACTGTTGTCTCGTAGTTATCTCGAATGGTCTATAGCCCAAAGACTCGCTCTTCTAAAGATTATAGCAAAATTGGGTCACATCTAGGATCTTTACCTAGTCCTTCTGATTGGCGCTAACAAAGTGCCTGAGGTATTGCTCCAATAGTTTGTTGATAAGCTCTGTCTACTCATAGATCTGTGGGTGAAAACTTGTTGAAAATAGCAGATCAGAGCTGAGTAACTGAAACACTCTGCGCCAGAATTTGTCATTGAAAGGAGCATCGTGATTGCTCGCAATACTTCTTGATACACCCCAGTGCTTCACCACATGCTTGACGAACAACTCTGTTATCTTTTCTACGAGGACTCTTTGGACGCTGGGATGAAGGTAACATATTTAGATAAACGATTCACCACCACTAGGATGGATTTGAAGTCATCTACCTTCGGCAAGCTAACAATGAAGTCCATGAAAATGCTTTACCAAGGATGTTTTGGGATAGGTAGAGGCTCAAAGAAGCCGACAGTTTTCTGGTTGTTCCCCTTGTTTTGCTAGCAGATGAGGCACATTTGCACATACCCATCCACATCATCTCTCATTTGTGGCTAATAGTAATCACGCTCAAAGAGTGCTAAGGTTCGCTACTGACCTAGATAACCTGCCCATAAAGTATCATGGCACTCTTTAAGCAATTCACGGTAAAGGCTTCCTCATCGTGGCACGAAGATGTGTCCCCCTTTAGAAATAAGGAGGTCGCCTTGTAGCCAGAATCGCTGAGTCTTTCTCGCCTGCACTAGAGAGACAAGGTGTTACACTATTGTGTCCTACTGCATTCCTTCGTGGATGCGTTCCGGCAAAGTGCCCTACAAGTTAACTTCAGAAGGCTTTGCCCGCATAGTCGCTAGTTCTGCCTTGCAACTCAGGGCATCAACAACAATGTTGGTCTTCCCCACCTTATACTCTAAAGCAAAGTCAAACTCAACTAGAAATATTTTCTATCGTGCTTGCTTGGGTGTCAGCTTTTTTTGCGTCTGAAAATAGCTTGTGGCGACGTTGTCCGTCTTGATGATGAATTGGGCACCCAGAAGATAGCATTGCCAGTAGGGGTGGCAATCGGGTCGGGTTGGCGGGTTGGCATGTCAGCATACCTCAACCCGAACCCGACCCGTTTATTAAACGGGTCGGCTGTGGCAAACACGAACCTGACCCGTTTAATAAACGGGTAACCCGATACGACCCGCCAACCCATTTAATAAATGGGTTGGGTCGGGTAAACGGGTTTTCAGGTTGGCGGGTCGGGTTGGCGGGTTGACGGATCGGGTTGGCAGGTAGTCAGGTTGGCGGGTCGGGTTGACAGGTTGACGGGTCGGGTTGGCGGGTTGGCAGACGGGTTGGCGGGTTGACCCACCCGCCTAACCCATTTATTAAATGGGTCAGCCGGGTTGGCGGGTTGGCATACCCCCAACCCGAACCCGACCTATTTAATAAACGGGTTACGCGGGTCGACCCGTTTATTAAACGGGTTGGCTTAAGCCCAACCCGAACCCGAACCCGCCTAAGAGGCGGGTTGGCGGGTCGGGTTGGCGGGTTGTGTCAGAATATGCCACCCCTAATTGCCAGGTTCTGAGGTAGTGCATGATGGTTGTCATTTCACGCTCGTGCACTGTGTAGCGTCTCTCCACATCCTTTAGCTTTTGGCTCTCATAGACAATTGGATGGCCCTCTTGGAAGAGTACTAGGGCGCCAAAGGGCGCTTTAGAATGATGAATAATGCCTGCCTCTAGCATTTTGTTCAGCTGCCTATGCAACTCCTTTAATTCAGTCGGTCCCATGCGATAAGGGACCATAGTAGGGGGCTTTGCTCTAGGGGTTAACTCTAACTTATTGTCGACCTCGCATATCGGTGACAAACGCTTTGATAGTTTCGAGAGCATCACTCCCTGAAACTCAACGAATAGTGGGGCAAAGGTCGGCGACACTGCTGCTTTCACCTTCCCTTTTTCGGTGCGTACGACAACTAGGAATGTCTCATCTCCACGCTTGACACCCTTCTTCAATTGCATAGCATATAACATTGAAGACTTACCTCCAAGAGTAAGACACTGCACCGTGTGTGAAAATTTTGGCCCCATGATTGTCAACAAGTTGAACTGCGATAGCAACATCACATTCTGGTTGTGAAGAAACTCTATGCCGAAAATCATTCTAAAGTCATCCAGAAACACCACTGAGAAGTTGACTTTGCTGGCCCAACTCCCAATTTGGATAGCCACATACCTTGTTTCACCAAGGATTGGCTTGGCCTCAGAGTTCACCATTTTGATGGTCCTTTGCTTTGGTTCAGGCTTCAAGCCCAACCGCTCTGCCTCTTCCTACGAGATGAAGTTATGTGTAGCCCTAGAGTCTACCATTGTCGTAGTAGACTTTTCATTCACAATGACTTCCAAATACATGATCTCTTTACTAACTGGCATGCTCTCGATTGTGCAACTTTTAACTGCGTTGATCATCTGCATGGCTTACATCCTTAGTTGCACGACCTCAGCATCACTACTATCTGCCTACACTGCATTGACCTACCCATCATCCTTCATGAGGCACTTTGGACATTGCCTGGCAATATGCCTCTCGCCACGGAACCAATAAGTCACAATCGACCCTTTGTTGTCGTTATTGTTATGCTTTCTATAATTTTGCTTCTTGTCAAAATGGTTTTGGGTCGAAGACTTACCTTTATTATCACGTTAATCCTCCTTCTTACTTCCGTGGTCCGGCTTCCTCCTAGCCTTAGTCGACAGAGTGAAGGACTTGCATTATGTATCCACTAGTTGCTCGACTATCACATACACATCTTTCAAAATCTGGGGATTGCTCCCTTCCACTTCGGATTGTTCCCAAGGTTGTAGTCCCATAATAAACCAATTGAGTTTGTCTTCATATGTCATATTAGGTATGTCTAGTATGAGCTTCTAAAACATCCTGATATAGTCTTGCAAGGCTCCAGTGTGCTTGAGTTCTGCCATTATCTGATAAGCTTGGCGTTGTGTATTCCTTGGCATAAAGTTGTTTCGTATCTCACTTTTGAAGGCTTCAAAGGTATGAATCATGCAGTGACCCCTTTCCATATGGCTACACTTTCGTCTCCACCAAGCTATAACATCTCCATCGAGTAGAGTTGTTGCCTCCTTCACCTTGAGGTCTTTGGCCAATACATTCTGAATGTCCAAGTAGTCTTCCACCTGGAACAGAAAGTTTTCTATGACCTTGCTATCTCTAGAACCATTGAATTTAATTGGCCTCAGCACATCTATCTTTGATGGTCTATCACCATTTTCGCCATTGAGAGTAACTATCCGCTGCAAAGTACCGTTCTTCAACTGAAGCTCCTCAATTTCAGTCTACAGGGTGGTCACTATCGTAGTCAGTAAAGTAACCTGTCCCATCAACATGTTTACTTGATCTCGCAGGCTCATCACCTCATCGTCTAATCCTCTGAATGACTCAACTGCGCGTGAAATTGCTTCTTCGTGCGAAGTCACATCAGTCACCAATCTGTTGGTGGTGGCGACCTTCTACTCAAGGTTTCGAGGTGAACTCATCTCCTCGACCTTGACAACTGCCTTTCCTTTGATGCTCCACAAGTTGTAATGGTGTGACACGATGTCTTGCTCACAAATCGCAGCTTGTCAGCATGTTTCTCAACGCCGACTCCTGAGTTCCTTCCTCAGGTTGAGAATGGGCTCTGATACCACTTGTCATGGGCCTACTTCTTCAATAGGTCAGTGCAGCATGACGGTCCTTCCTTATCATCGTAAGCCTTCCGGTCGCTTGCTTCCAGTAGCAAAAACTTTGATAACTGAAAGTGCAAGAAAGAGAGAGAATAGAGAGGGAGAGAAATTGCAATCACTTGAAAGCAATCTTAATGAGGGTGAACAAAAGAAAACTCTTCGCATTTGCATTCATTCACATTTTTGCCCAAAGGCTCGTTACAGTTTAGATTTACGAGTTGGCCCTTTAGGGTATTTTTTAACCTGAACCAAAGCACATGAGTGGCTCGGAGAAAGTTACAAGTGACTCGACACTTTACATTAAGACTCAACCAAAGTAAAACATACTCTAGACACAACAATACAAAACATGTCACGGGTAAACATACTCTACACCATCAATGTTTTTCTTAAATCTTAACACTTGAAGTACCATGCTTAACCTACCTTGTGTCAAGAGGTTGGACCTTCAATGGGCCAGCTACTTCTCAACTCTAATCCAATTATGAGGTGTTGGTACAGGTCCAAGGTTCAACTGAACCTACGACAAGAAAACCATTTATAAGGATAACATAAAACAAACAAAATAATATTTTTTATGGTTTTAAATTAAGAAAATAATGATGTTAATTGGAACACGGTCTGACCCAGTCTGATAGAAATTTCATAACGCATACCATGTTTGATATGCGAATCGGACCCTATGATTCTGAGCAAGAGGTTAGTAGAACATATTTTTTTGTTACCAAACCCTGATCTTACCGGTTGTTCCACTCATCTTGGATGGGATGGAAGAAAGGCTCGAATAAATAAAGATGATAGAAAAAGTTATTCAATTGGCAAAATATTTCATACCATATTATAGGATGGGATGGAAGAAAGACTCGAATAAATAAAGAAAAAGTAGATTTCGTTGGGCATGTTTGGAAGTGAGAAAATGATAGAAAAAATGCAAGAAAGAAAAAATAACAATTTTTTCAACCATTCCAAACGAGAAATTTTTTTGAAAAGTTTTTCTAAAAAGTATGATTTTTTATATGAAAAATTCCTCCACCTCTACTCTTATTAAATCTTATGGTGCAAGTAGTTCTGATCAAATCTGACCCTATAAATGGATTCAGCATGATCGATTTGGATTGTATTTTTCAAACAAAAAAAATATGATTTTTTAAGTCACAAAATTTTGTGTTTTGTCAACCGTCAATTTTTTAATCATCAAAAATTCCTGCACATGTCAGATTTTGGCAATTTACATGTTGATTTTCACATTTGTCGAGTCCAATTTGATCAAAACAACTTCCATCAATGAAATCCCAAGAAGGGTTACGAAGATAGGGATGGCATAGCTGATGAGTAAAACCAAATTTTTATCTTACTGGAAACAATACTATTTCAGATTCGTTCACATTGAGATGAGGCACAGTTAACTCTTTTCTAGCTATTATTGTTTTTTTTTTATATAGGCAAGCTGGTGTTAGGCATACCCTTACAGTTGTACAACCATACCATTGGGATTTGAACTTGCAATGGTCCCGACACAGGGTGAGGTGCACTAACTGCTCCTACCAGACAAGCACCCCAATTGGTTCTAACTAGATTTGTTGTGGCTAGAGAGGCTGAAGTCTCCCAAGGGAACGGCAGTATGCCTAGATGGTTAAGAGATTCAGGATGGCCTATGAGTATTGGTAAGCATCACCTGCTTTGATCGGCGCCTGCTTTGATCGGCTTTGCTTTGCTCTTTTTTTGTGGGAAGAGTGTTCCCAAAGGTGCCCAAGAATTTTCATCTTCAGCCATCCCATTATATGGAGGCAATTTCCTACTTCTGTCTACTACAAGTAACAACAAATGTTTTTTATTTTCTTCAGACTTTTATAACCACCAACTTTGAATTCCACAACCACCTTCAAATAAAGAACAATGTTGGTAGCCGGACCCTTGGTCAAAAGACTCAAAACTTTAGTTACTTGTACCTCTCTCTCTCTCTCTCTCTCTCTCTCTCTCACTCATGTTCCTGCATTGAATCAGTGTTTCTTGTCGACGCTTATTTTCCCTGTTATTCCAGTTGTTTGAAGGAGCATGGATATTTCTTCTACTTCCAAGCCTTGTCGTAAAGGCTAATGCATCATCCCATGTGCTCCAACAGATTGGAAAACTACAGAGAAAAATCATAGAAACAACTCATTGTGCGTATGTACTTTTGAAGCTTACTTATATATCTCCTTCCTTTTCTTTTTTTCTCCCTAACAAGTGGGACGCCTTTAAAATTATTGCACAGCTATCAAATATAATTACGATTATTGAGACATTAGCATTGATACAATAAAATAATGAGCAAGTATTAATAATGTGCATTCCAATTTTGTTTAAAATAAAGAAGAAAAAAGCTGAGGCCTATCCATTGGACTTGAACGACAAATAAGTTGGTAATTGATAATGTATATCATAAAAAGAAAACAGACTTTAGAATGATGCCATCTGGTTTCTCAAATGAGGTTCAGAGAAAAGGTCAGGATAATGACACCTTTTGCTTAAATTCCGATCCAGCTGATAATTCACACGCACATCATTAAGTAAAATTGCAGTATGTGTGCTCGCGTGCAGGTGATTGGTGTTTTGTGTAGAAATCATGCAAACCCACACAAACATAGACAGATTTTTTTAGGACACTTTGTGCTTAAATTCCGATCCAGTTGTTTGAAGGAGCTGTCGCCTGTGGTGGAAAGTTTGCAGGTCCCAGTGATACAATAATAAGTGGTGGTTGTCTGCCTAACCCCAGCTTACCTTTCAAAAAAATAAGATACCCAACAAACACATGGATATTCATCAAATTCAGATATTTTTCGGATTCAGTAGCAAAAAATCAAAACCACATCCTCATCCTATTGGTTGTCACTTATCAGATGCAACTAAACGGAATTGAATTTGGTTGAATTTCCCCTGACTCATGATTGATCCAAGCTAGCCCAAGGTTCTTGGGAGCAGTAAACTAAGATTGGATTTGGTCCTAACCTTCAACTTTTTAGTTAAGATATGACCATCCTAAGGATTCAAACCTGCATGTTGTTGCTGACCGCTCACTTACGCACCTAGCAGGAACCTTCACCAATGGAAAACTGCAGGTTGTTTGTCAATTTTACTGTAATGTCAAGTCAAATTAAGCGTCTACAAGACAAGGGCTTACAAGTAATTCTTGAAAAAACATAAGGGAAAAAAATTGAGTATCTACGTGGAAACAGGGGAGTTTGTGGATAAGTCCTGCAACCGGTCCAGCGTGCCAACTACAAAAACCCTAGCCTACTTCTTCTACCAACGTACCTACCCACTCGTATCCATCTTCTGTCATGCTTCTTTCAGAAAAACTCAATTCTTTCATTTGCTATTTATGACTCCGGAGGCCAAACCTGTCATAACAGCTCATCTTTATATCTCAGGAAAGCAGCATTGCTGCACCACACAATAGTCTATTCTCCCGTTTCTTGGGCTTTAAATTCAGCCCCTTTTATCACCAAGGATTCATTTTTATTTCGTTGGTTCGTTGGTTCGTTTCTTCTCGTTGGTATTGAAGTTTCATCTTCTTGGGTGCTCTGTTTTTGTTTCCATTTTATTTTTTGGTCCGAGTTGGGTGGTCAGATTTTTTATGAAATCTGGAACAATTTTCGAGTTGGTGTCTTCGAAATTTTGGGTGTGAGAGTTGGGTGGTCGTATTTTAGAGGAATTGTGGAGAAATCCTCAAGTGGTATCGTCGAATTTTAGGTTTCTGAGTTGGGTTTGAGTTTGAGGGAGGGGTTTTCGAGTTTTTGGGTTGTTACTCATTGATCTTCTGATCAAGAGAGGTCGGTTCGATGGAGAATTGTGGTGCATTGAGCCTGCAGGCTCGCTGGTGGCTCGGTTTGGAGAAGGGGAGTACCAAGGCCCCTGACCCGCTCTTCTTCTCAGAGAGTTGGCCGGAAAGGAAGAGCGTCCGGACCTCCAAATCGCAGGATCTGCGGTTGAAAATGGCGCCGTGCAAATCGAGGGCTGCCACACCCATCATCAAGTATTCTTGTTCCTCTAAAGATTCGGCAGGTATCCAACTCTTTCCTGAGGTACATACCGCTTTTTGTTATATTGATAATTTGATCTCATTATAGAGAAAGTGGGATTTTCTTTATGTTAGTTGGCCGTTGTTTTGAATATTTGAGAACTTCGATAACTGATCGCTTTTTGGCGAAAAGAGTTCATGGTGTGTTTATTTTTTTTCTTACTTTTAGTTTTGGTGGTTGGTACATAATGTTTATGTGCTCATTTGTCATGTTTATTTGAATTTCTGTGCTGTTTTATTATTATTCTTATTATCACTATAACTATAAATTACAAGATGATCCTTTCAAAAAATAAATTATAATGATGATGATGATGATGATGATGGTAGCTATTTTTATAATTATAACAAAAACAAGAACAACAAACAACAACGACAATATATGTGAGAAAGAACAAGATGCATTTTATTGTATTCCATGGATCTAGTAGTTTCAGAAACGTGCATCTGGTGGTACTCATTTTTTACGTCGAATGGTACTGATTCACATCTCCACTTTTTCTTCAAATGGATTGTTATCTGAGTTATTAGACCTGCTATAGGAAGAGTAGAAATTCTACTCTAAATCATTTTCTTGTAACTCACTATGGAAAGAGTAGGAACCTTATCCTAATTACAGCCTGCCTCACTTTTCAATTTGCTTCTGTTGTGGTTTTCTCGGTTATTGACGTTCTTGTTTTACTTCATGGCAGTGCCTTATGAACTGAAAGCAAAAAAGTTGCGATCATCTGATGAGGAGGCCTTGATTTTGAGGGTAAATAATATGTAGTCCTTGGCACCATTCCCTGGGCATTTTAGAAATTTTATTTGTTGCTGACGATTAAATATTTTTCTTTTACTCTATGCATAACATGATCACACGTTTTTCCAGCTTGACCAAATCATGAACTTTTCCATTACAAATACTTTTGCAGGAGAAGGCTCGAGAGATTACCCCGTACCTGAATGGGGCCTGCATATTTCTAGTAGGTAAATGTTCTTCTCTGCATCTACCTAATGGTTTGTATATGTATGAGGGTGTTGAGATCTAGTGAACATGGTAACGGATGGTGGGTCTATGTCATTCACATAATATTTCCAATACTGAAAAATGTTTTTAATGTTTTATGCAGGAATGATGGGATCTGGTAAAACTACTGTAGGGAAAATTTTGTCTGAAGCACTAGGTTATTACTTTTTTGACAGGTATTACTGGAATGCCCATGGGAATAACTCTAGCAACTTTATCTTTGTTACATCTTAATATAAGCTTCTGTTCTTCATGTATTATCTATTAAATAGGTGGATTGTTCTTTGATCTGTCTGCAGTGACAAATTGGTGGAGCAGGCTGTTGGTTGCACTTCTGTGGCTCAGATATTTAAAGAGTATAGTGAAGATTTTTTCAGAGAGAATGAGGTTCTTTGACCCCACATTATTTTTCTTTGTTTTCTGTTGACTTATAGTCTTACTTTTTATGATCTTCCAAATTTAGGGCTCTATCTTGAAGGTTGAAACTTTATTTTCCCATTATGTTGATCCTGCTGACTTGTCTCCTCCAAGTTTTGTTAGGATTCTTATAAGCGTGTACTATTATTACATTCTTGGATTTGCGTTCCTTTTTTTTTCTCTTTAAAGTTCTCCAAGAGTGGTAGGAAATCACTTGATTTGTGAATCGTCTCTCCAACGTAAGGAGCGTGATGCCGCTCAGTGAGAGAATTTTTGGGAGGACCGGTCTTTCATGTTACATTTTCTGACCACTTTTGCTTTACCTTTCTGATTATAGAAGTTCTAAAATTATATGTGTAGAGATTTGACAATTGTGTAATTAGTGAGGACATAAAATGATAAGATTATCAGATGCCTGTGGGAAGCATGGTTGAATAAATACTAGAATGCATGAAAGAAGTAACTATGTTTTATCAGTTCAACCTACTGCAATAAGACATGCATGGTGGACTAATTTCTTTTTAATAGTTTTTCTACAATAACAATAATCATGATATGTGGGGATGCAGTCTTAATTCCAAGAATCTTTCATCCCATATAGTTGAATTTGTCTGTGCTTTATCTGCAGATTGATGGCCTTTGAACATCTATATAATAGCTGTGCTAACTCTGATAAATTGAAACATATCTCTGGGTCATAATACCTTGGATCCAAATTTTATTCCATGCTCTAGAAACCTGTTTTGTGTTGAAACATGACAATGGTTGGATCTGGATCGTGATGTGCAGTTATTTGTTATTCTTTTATTAGTTGTTTTTGTTCCTATTATGCCCTTAATATTTAGTTTGTTGTATTTTACTCATGAGAGCAGATTTGTAAATCATCATATAATATGTTATAAAGGCTATAGAGGAACACACAATTTCCATCTTTGGGACGTGTGAAGTTGCAGCCCTAATTCTCTCTTGTCGTCCTCCTTCATTGCATGAGTTCTCTGATTGAAATCATATTGGTACCAAAAATTAACATGATATTAGAGTGGATTGATTGAAGATTGCCTCATTCTGGTAAGCTCAAAGATCTTGATTCATCCCTTTTTGTCTTCTTTGTTCCTTCTTGATCTCTTTCTTCAGATATCCTTCTTCTCATATGTCATAAGTTTTCATCTTCTTCTTTCTTGTCTTGTTGGGTTATTTTAAAGAAGACTTTCTTCTCTTTGTCTTCTTTCTTGGGCTGCAAGTTATTTATCAAGCTTTCTCTAGGCTATATTTCTTCTCTATTTCTTTCATTTGCTTTATTCTCCTTTTATTCAATCTGATCTTCTTCTTGGGTGACATATTTTCCAAACTACCTTTCTTGTTTTTCATTTCTTGGCGCGATACACATAGAGAAGAGATAAAAGGTGATTAAAAGGCATATTTTTCATAAGGGTCATTCCCTAGGCTTTGTCTGCTTATGTTGTTGTTGTATCTGATCTTTGAAAAAAAAATGCAGATTCAGGTTATTTTTTAGTTTGACAGTTACTTTTGATTTTTTCTGTGTGTTATCGTGCCATGTAGCTTATTTCATTGATTATCAGTTTCTTCCCGTGAATTTGTTTCTTATCGTGATTCACATATTCTTTACTTTTCGTTTCTCGAATGGACCCAAACAATTATGCTTTTGTCTTTCGCTTTCCCCCCTCAACTGATTTCTGAAAATTTGAATCAATCTGTTTTTCTCACTTGGAAAAGGAAAATCACACCCTTTATCAAGAGTCAGGATCTTATTGGACACTTGGACGAGTCAATCCAGATCTTGGTAGAGTATTTTGTGCATGAAAATAAAGATGATAAAGAGGTTGATACTTCTATCACACATACCAGGAATCCAAAATATATATCCTGGATGAAAAATGATTAAGCCTTGGTAGCCTACATTACTTCCACTCTCTCCCAGGAAGTGCTTGTAGGTATTCCAGATGACTGCACAACTTTAGATCTGTGGAACAAACTGGTTCAAACTTACCCGCAGATTTCATAAACCAAAATCATGTATCTGAAGAAAGAGTTTCAGAATATGAAAAAAGGTTCGATGAGCATTTTAGATTATCTAAATATGATGAAGTCCATTACAGATCAGTTAGCAATGGTGGGATGTGCAATTGATGATAGAGAGAAGGTTCAGCAAGTGCTCAGTGGCGTTGGTTCTGAATATCATGTCATATCTACAACCTTAGAATATCTTCCCAAGCTGCCTACCTTTGATGAGTTGAGAGCCAAGTTACTACATTATGAGATGTCTATAGGTGGAAATAGAGAGTCATCTCATGACACTCAAGAGGTGCTAGTCACTAATACATACCATGGAAGAGAAGGAGGGTTGTTTCGAGATGGTAGAGGACATGGCAGAATGAACGGCCAGGGAGGTAGATGTATTTTACCTACTCCAAATATCCCTCTGAATACTCAAGGTCAGAGGCGTATTCCCACTTGATTCATTTGTAAGAAGCCTAGCCACATTAAGGCTAATTGTTGGTACAAAGATGAGCCCAATTTCAATATGGAAGCTGCACATAATAAGAATCAGACTTAGAAGAAAATTCAATATGTTGGATCTAGCTCTGAGGGTTCAGATGACAAAGAGGCTCTTGTTGCTGCTTTGGCTGGCTTGAACTTTAAGAGGAATGAAAAAGGTGTCTGGTATATTGACTATGGGGCATCTAGCCATACTACAAATGGCGTTGGTAAGTTATCTAAATTGGTTCCTTATCTTGATAGAAATAAAGTTATTACTGGAGATGGTACCCACCACAATATATCTCATATTGGAAACACTCATATTTCCTTGTCTAATTCTAATTCATTTTCTATGTCTAGCATGCTGTGTGTTCCCAATATCAAAAAAGAATTTGATTTCTGTATCTAAACTTGTTGATGATACAAATTCCTTTGTTGTTTTCACTCCCTCTTTAGTGTATATGAAGAATCTTCTCACGAAGAAGACGTAGATTGAAGGGGAGAGAAGAGGAAACATGTACGTCATTAAGGAGGAACCTTTGTCATGTTGCTGGTCGTGATACTACTTTGAAGTCGATTCTTGATGTCTCCATTTCTAATGAGTCTGAGTCCTATAAATTTGATGTTTGACATTATTGTCTTACTCATTATAGCAAAGGATTTATTAATAGACTTATGTTTGATGGTCTTATTCATAAAATTGGTCGTGTTTGGTCTGATGGTAGTGGTGGTCTATTTCCTAGTTGTTGTGTTTGTAAGAGTCATGTGCTACCTTTTGTTTCTTGGAATAATAGAGCTTCGAAGCCTTTTAAACTTGTTCTTAAAGATGTTTAGGAGCTAACTCTGGTGATTCTGTCTGGTAGCAAGTATTATGTCATATTTATAGATTACTTCACTTGCTATGCTTTGATCTATTTCATGAAAAACAAATTTAAGGTGTTTTCTTTGTCTTGTAGATTTCATACACATGTCAAAGTCCAAAATCCAGTTCTCTATTCAACTCCTTAACTTCTAATGTGATGGTGGCAGTGAATACATGCCAAAAGAATTTACTGAATTTCTTCAAGAAAATGGGATCAATATTAGAAATTCTTGCCCACGGACACCTCAACAAAATGGTCTAGCTGAAAGGAAGCATAGACACATTGTTGAGAGTGATTTGTCGATAATGCATGCTAAGGATGTTTCTTTGAGTTTATGGATGGAAGCTTTCCATACAACTGTTCTTATCATAAAATAGCTGCCCATGAGGATTCTTAATTATAAATCACCATATTTTATTTTGTATGGGAAACAACCAGATTATGATATGTTGAAAGCTTATGGGTACTCTTGTTATGTTCATGTCAATAAAGACCTCAAAAGTAAGTTTGGCGATAAAGCTATTGTTTGCAAGTTTGTTGGGTATGTTGATGACTATGCAGATTATAGATGTTATGACTCATCAAAACGATGCATTCGTACTTCAAGGAACATTGTTTTTTATAGAGTCCTTTCATAATGTGCCTATGAAGTCGATACAAAAGGAGAGAAAAAAATCCTAAAATTTATGAACCATGGTTAAATGCTTGTCTAATTTCAGGAATCCAACAACATCAGGATCATAATACTGTAGATGATCAACAAAATGACAGCAATGGTGTGGCCCTTCCAAAGTTCAGTCTCAGGGAGGCTCTAGATTTATAGGCAAGTATATGTTAGACGCAACAAAGAAGCTATGCAAGGACAAGGAAATGCAGAGCAACAAGAAATTGAAAGCGAACCTGTAGATGAACGAGTTGTGAGACGATCCACACGAGTTCATCACCCTATTGATTGATGGGTGAGTTATGAAAATTTTAGTTTGGAACATCAAATATTTATGGTAGAGATAGAGAAGCATGAAGAATCAAGAAGTTTTATGGAAGCCCATAAGAATATGAGATGGATAGAAGCCATAAATGAAGAACTGAGAGCTTTGAATGAGTATCAAATGTGGGAAATAGTTAAAGGACCAAGAGACAAAAATATTGTTGTGTCGAAGTGGGGGTACAAAATTAAATATAAACCAGATGGGAGTATAGAAGGGTACAAAATGAGGCTGGTGACAAAAGGATTCGCTCAAGAATATAGTCTGGATTATGAAGAAACTTTTAGTCTTATTGTTGAAATGGGAGCTATTAGAATTATTATGTCCTTGGCATTGGATCGTGGTTGGTGGTTGAAGCAACTCGACGTAAAGAATGCATTCCTTCACGTGGGTCTCAAAGAAGAAGTGTATATGGAGCAGTCTGAAGGTTTTAGTAAAAGGATCTTGGAAAATATGTTTGTAAGTTGAAGCGGGCTATATACGAGCTGAAGCGAAAGCTTCTCTGATGAAATCACGAGGCTTGACTTTGAGAGCTCAGCATTGGATCAATCATTGTTCACATATAAACGTAAGGATCAGATTACTCTATTACTCATATATGTGGACCATATCATTATTACCGACAATTGTGAGTCTTATATTAAAGAAATCAAAGCTCTCTTGAACAAAAGATTTCAAACGAAGGATCTCGGAAGGCTCATATTTCGTAGGAGTAGAGGTTGATAGAAGGGCAGATAAGTTAGTTTTGACTCGACATAAATACACCTTGGACTTGTTGAACAAAACCAGGGTGAAAGAGTGCAAGCCGGCAGCTACTCTAAGTCCAATTCATAAGAGATTGAGTGTAAATGATGGAGACCTATATGATGATCCAACTAGATACAGAAGTATAGTGGTCATAAGGCATGACATTAATTATGTCATGAATCAAGTTTCGCAATATATGCATTAGCCTAAAATAGGTCACATGGAGGTTACAATAATCTTGCGGTATCTAAAAGAACCGTTGGAGATGGATTAGTGTACAAGAAAAGAGCGCAAAATGAGGATATGTTGATGGTTATGGCCTTATCTAATGTTGACTGGGTAGGAGACTCGGACGAAATAAGATCAACATCTGGATATTGTATGTTTGTAGGGAGAAATTTAGTATCATGGAATAGTAGAAAACAAAAGACAATAGCACAATCTAGCACAAAGGTTGAGTATCAATCTATGGCTTCTGCTAGATCAGAAGTGACATGGATTAGACATTTTTTGGCTGAGTTGGGTAAAAGAATTTCAACATCGGGCAAAAATTGAGGATCATGAAATAGAAGCAAGATATGTTGGGACAAAAAATCAAATTGTTAATCTTTTCACAAAGGAGCTCACCAAACAAAGATTATTGTTTTTAAAGGGCAAGTTGTCCATGGTGGTGACCATGTGCAACTTGAGGGAGGTTGTTGAGACGTGACAATAGTTGGATCTAGATCCAAATCCATATCTGTGATATGTGCAGTTATTTGTTATTCTTTTATTATTTGTTTTTGTCTTAGTGTCAAAGGCGGCGCCTAGGCGATTTAGGCTCAGCCCCACTGCCTGGGCGACCAGGTCTGGGTGGTGGGGCCCTATATTTCTGCCTAGGTCACCTAGGCGCCGCCTAAGCTAGCCTAGGCTTTTTTTTAAGACACATCATTTGTTTTCTTCTTCGAGGTGGAGAAGAAGAAAAAGAAAAAGGAAAAAGAGAAGGACAATATACATGTTTCTTATTATGTTTTTTATGTTTTTTTTTGTTTTTATATTTTGGGTACCGCCTGGACCTTTTTAGGGGCTCACCGCCTAGCGCCTATGACAACTAAGGTTCTTGTTCCTATTATGCCCTTAATATTTCTTTTGTTGTATTTTACTCATGAGGGCAGATTTGTAAATCATGTAATATGTTATAAAGGCTATAGAGGAACACACAATTCCCAGCTTTGGGACGGGTGAAGTTGCAGCCCTAATTCTCTCTTGTTCTCCTTCATTGCACGAGTTTTCTGATTGAAATCATATTGGTACCAAAAGTTAACATTTTGATCATGTTTTTCTGTTTCTAATAACAAGCCATTTTCTAATACTCCATCTGAATTTTCATTATGAAACATATTCTGATGCTCAACTCATGATGATGAGCATCTAATAAAGTAACTAAACTGAGAGCATATCACCAGAATATCTTCTCACAGCATTTTCCACACTTCTAAAAGAGTCTCTTCACTATAGGCATGGTAGACAATAGATGACAAAAAGAAGCCATTGATACACAAGCTATGTCACATGGGTGCATTCTACAATAGAGGTGTAAAGGGGATGATGCAGAAATTTCTAAAATTATGTGTATGGGGTAAACTGTCAGTCATGAAATAAAAGTTGATTACATGTCAAAGATAAATATTTTAAGGACTAGTAATCAACAATCACATAACACTAGATAATTTGGATCCTACATGTCGATCACAAGTTGTCTGGACCATAAAATGGATAAAATTGACAGTTTTTGTTTAAAATTCATTTGGCCTCATGGCCTGTAATCAACTACCAGTAGCAGTGTCATAGCATCGACGTGGGTATGGAAGCCTAGTAGAAGTCCACATGTTATATAGTACACAAATCATTTGTCTGATGTCACAAGATCCTATTAAAGACTTTAAGTGGACAATGTTCAAGGCCTCTATGCAAACAATTCCTAGTGATGGATAACACTAGATGAGGAGGCCCAGTTGGAGGGAGATAATACATATTTGGTTCTAGAAACAAAAAGTATAGTTAAGGAGAAGAAACTAATTAGTGAAACTAACCAATTTGGTAGACCTAAAGATTTGCATGTAAAATTGTTCAAGAAAAATCCAGGAGGTATATAAAGTTATAAACTAACTGGTACATATTATAAAAAATTGATAAACTGAACCAATCCTGGGTACCTGTAAGAGTGGGATGAAGTAGCTAAGCCTTTTTGGGGAGTATATTAACCTCATGAGAGCTGCAATCCACTCCAACAATCTTATGAGCGTACTCTATGATAGGGGAACACCATCACAGCATCACCTAGGCTGGGTTCATTATTAAAAGGACAAAGGAAAAGAAAAATACTGAGTCCTGACACTAAGAAGATCATTAGCTGGTCAGTGAAACTAAAAGTAAATAATAGAAACCTGTGTTATTGTTCTTTTGTTGATGAAGTCTAATTCATATGGATTTAGCAATGTCTTAATATAGGTTTTCTGTTGTAAATTGTGAATATAGCAGGGGATCCCCTAGGCTAGTTATCCGTTATGGAAGGACAAACAAGGAAAAAACTACTGCAAACTAAACCGGTATAAGGTAATTTCTAAAGGTTAAATGAGTAAAACCATAGAAACTACTCAATATTTTGAGGACAAAATGCAAGTCCATATTACTTAAGCAAGGCTGTAGGAAAGCTTTCTGAAGACTTCAACTGCTCTTAAATGACCTCTTGACCATTGGCTGCCTTATTAAAGCCTTGTCTTCTCGTATTGGGCTCATTGCTAGAATAGAGACAACTGGGTGAGTGGTTTTCATGATAGAAAACCAAATAAACTGGGTCAGTGACTTCGATGCAAAAGCATGGTGGGGGTAGGGTACTGGAGGCAAGGTGACGAGATGAATCCATTTGTGGAATGAGCACGAGTAAAACGATCATTTCAACAAAGTTGTCATGGTGTTCTACGAGCAAGCAGCTAGAAAAGATGCCCTTATGTTTATCAATTATATTTTGTGTTGTTCTTTTTTTGGCGTACAATCAGCTGAATTTACTGGTGATTTAGCCTCACCAAGGAGTTGATAGGCATCTCCTTTCACTTTGAATTTGACGCTCTCAAAGAAGTTTGATATTGTGGTGATCACATTTGATGTGGCAATGATGGCCTTTTTCCCCAGAAATACTCTACGACTATGGGATCTTAAATTTTGATTGTGCTAATTGGATGTTTTGCTTAAACTATCCTATTTGCAGAAAATTTGTTATTTATTGATGTTGGTACATGAATTTATAGTTCACTTTTATCAACTTTTATACTCCAGAGTAAGGTGTTAAAGGACTTGTCTATGATGCGGCGACTAGTGGTTGCAACTGGAGGTGGTGCTGTCATACGGCCAATAAATTGGTAACAATTCTAACACCCTCCATTTTCTGTGAGTTGTTTGATTGGATTTTCAAGGATAACACATTTTCTTGCATTGAATTGCCAGGAAATATATGAAACACGGTATCACTGTCTGGTTAGATGTGCCTTTGGAAGCTCTAGCCAAGCGAATTGCAGCAGTTGGGACGAATTCACGTCCTCTCCTGCATCATGAGTCCGGAGATG
The DNA here is from genome assembly GCF_984573655.1 of Nuphar pumila. Lineage (NCBI taxonomy): Eukaryota > Viridiplantae > Streptophyta > Magnoliopsida > Nymphaeales > Nymphaeaceae > Nuphar > Nuphar pumila. The sequence goes on along the minus strand of NC_143262.1, from coordinate 27,468,444 downwards.
CATATACAAAGGTTGTCTTGCATTCTTTCTTATTTTCAACATGATTGTTTATGCGAGTTCATACTCGCTTGCAGAACCTTTTTAAACTGTTAACAATGTCAGCTTATAATGTTTGCTCTTTATGACCGTCATTTGCACTATCTTGGCAGGCTTTTCTACGGCTCTCAGCACTTTCTGAGGAGCGATCTGAAGCTTATGCAAATTCTGATGCAACTGTTTCTCTTCAGAGTATGTCCTTCCGAATCATTTGCACTTTATGTTTGGTTGCATTCAAATGTGATTTGGAATCTCATGCAATTGAGGGAATGAATCTCATTTGCACAGCTAAGCAAACATGTGTTTTGGAATCTCATGCAAATGAGAAATTGAATGTAATTTGAAATCACATTTGAAGTGACTCTCATGTGGTACAAAAGATTTTCTTTTACTTTGATATACTGAGAATAGTGCCATTTTCTGTTTGCAGGTATTGCTTGCAAGCAAGGTCATGGAGATGTATCATCTCTCACGCCGACAACTATTGCCATTGAGGTTATAGTGCTATTCACATCATTGATTTATTCCTCTACCTTGTTTCACATTTTCAGCTACATGAAACAATCTCATATTTATCTGCCCTTACTCTTTTAGAAGTGTTCTTAGATGATATTTCTTTTGCCAGGCACTAATAAAAATTGGTGACTTCATTTGTTGGAAGGAAGGCAATGAGCAAATTTTCTGAGTCCTTGAAGGCGCTAGAAAACCATTGTTTCTTATGAGGCTTCTTCCCCCTATTTGTTCATTCTTATTAGATATCATAAATTGATCACAGAAAGCCAGCTGTATCCAGCTTGTGTTCTGCCGCATGAGTTATACAGGGGTTTGAAAACTTATGAGATAATTCACCAATGGTCGAGCATGGTTCTTGGTTGTTTATTATGACGGCTTCTCATCAATGGGGTACTTGTGAACTCATAATCCTCTGTTAATGTCATGTAGCCTCTGTTTGTAACAACTTGAGATCGACCAAGCGGGTAGGGATAACTGAATTCTTGGATTCAATTGGGTGCTAGTAATTCAAGGGGATTCCCCTGGTTAATTTTCATTCATAAAAAAACTTGTTAATTACAACACAATGTGTCTAAGCCTTCAAAATTGACACATCCTTCTTGGTGTCCTGCAATCTGTCTACATTTGAAAAGTCCAAAACTGGACTAATTTAATAAGCTTCAGACCTGGAAGCAAAGGATCTTGATTCACAACTATTGCTGCAGCTGCTATAATGTTTCGGTTCCAGTCTCGTACTCCTACAACTTTAACCCTTTCCAAACAATGGCACTTCACAGCTTGAGTTTGAAGGCACTCGATTGAAGGCTGAATCCAGGATGCCGCAATAGGAAAACCCTCTTGTCAAGAAAACACTTTCTTTCTCCTCAACTTTCCAATCAAGACAAAAATTTCCTTACAAACACTCCATATTTCTTTTTTTCACTCCAGCAAGACTTGAAACTAAATCTTTATGAAACCTCTTGTTTCTGAAATACCAGATTTTCCAACTAAATAAGTAAAACACAATTCTCCAGTATCTCAGGAGCCAGCTTAGTAAAATTTCTGGCTAGCCATTTTTTTAACTCCCATATAAAGAAGAACAAGGCAATCGTCTAACCTGAAAATTTTCTCTAAGAAATTGTGAAACATTGGCTGCAAAGATACCTTGGATGGCCCACAAGGGCCCTGCTCATCTTGCTTGTCTTAAGGGTGGTCCCCTGTAGTGCCTTTAACTGGTGGGCTTCATAAGGGCTTGGGTATCGATGACCCCACCCGGGGTCTACTTCGCAGGGGATGGGCCCATTAAGTGACCCAGTTCTTGGTGAGGGTTCCTTGTAATAAAAAAATAACAGAAAGTGATTGTATTGTCCTTGTAAGATAGTGCGATTTCAAAAATGCCTCAATTTGCTGAAATCCTTCTCATTTTCAAAATATTTGATTCTCATTTTTTTAAGACTTTTACCCTTATTGAACCATATGATGATCACATGATAAGTACGCCATTCAAAGGTTGCAAGATCTCAATAAAATAGAGATTCATATGAATATTTCGCGGACCTGATGAAATTTGTATAAAGTATTTGCGAATATGCTTAACTTGAATCTCAACATAGGAGATTAACATTTGAAAAGAGTGGATCTTTTGAGATTCGCAAGCTCGATAAATACTTTTTAGAATTTAAAAGTCCGAGCTTGATAGGTTTGCTACATACATTTGCGACGGTCCCGACATTCATGCAGACGTCATGTGAATCTTTTTTAACAAAAAAATCGCTTAAAGTCAGGACGCACATCTACAAATGTATGTCAGACTTATGAACATGTGTTGTGAATGTCCCTAACTTCATATGTTTCCTAATTCGAGTTTTGCAGGTTTACGTCACACATTTGTGCACATCATGACTTTCACGGAGATATCATGTAAACCTTCTTTAACTAAAAACTCACATAATGTCAGGATGTATGTTCATAAATGTATGGAGTGAATATTTTATTAATATTATATACAAAAGTTGGATATTCGCAAAAGTCTCACATTTTCAAGCATGACATGTGACTCTTGTTAATGCAAAACAAATCTATTTAACATGTGAATGTCTTAAGGTTATTTTGTGAATGTCCTTACTTTCAAAGTTTATAGAAATATCAGGACATTCACACAATAACTTAACCTCTCAATTTGATGGTATTCGCATATTAAAGTGTGAGAACATCAAGACATCCGTATAGATAACCTTCAAATTCAATGTTATTCGTACATCAGAGTATGTACACATTAGAATATTCATACAATTATTTAACCTCTCAAATGATAATGTTCACACATCAGGATGTGCAGACATGCAAGCATCAGGACATCCACATAGTTAACTTCTTAAATTATGATGTTTGCATATCATAGTGTATGGACATCAGAACATTCACGAACATAAACATTTGGAAGGTTAAGTAATTGTGTGAATGTCCTGATGTTCATACACTCTGATATGCAAACATCATCAAATTGAGAGGTTAAGTAACTGTATGAATGTCTTGATATTCACAAGTAACTGCGTAAATGTCCTGATATTCACACTCTCATATGCGAACACCATTGAATTAAGAGGTTAAGTAACTGCGTGAATGTCTTGATGTCTGTACACTTTGGTATGTGAACATCATTTAATTGAGAGGTTAAATTACCGCATGAATGTTCTGATGTTCGCATATTTTGGTATGCAAATATCATTAAATTAAGAGATTAAGTTACTGTGCAAATATCCTTATGTTTTTGTAAACTCTAATATGTGAATATCATCAAATTGAGAGGTTAATTTACTGCGTAAATGTCTTGATATTTTTGTAAATATGCATTCAAATTCTGTCAATACATTCATATATTCAAACCTTGTCAATACATTCATTCATTCAAAACTCTGTCAATACATTCATTCATTCAAACTCCTCCAATATATTCATATATTCAAAGATTGTTAATACATTCATACATTCAAACCTTGCCAATACATTCATTCATTCAAAACTCTATCAATACATTCATTCATTCAAACACCGCCAATATATTCACATATTCAAACATTATTAATACATTCATACATTCAAATCTTGCCAATACATTTATTTATTCAAAATCATGCTAATACATTTATTCATTCAAACTCTGCCAATACATTCATGCACTAAAACCCCGTTAATACATTCATTCTTTCAAATTATGTCTATGCATTCATTTATTCAAATCTTGTCAATGCATTCATTCATTTAAATTATACCAATACATACGTGCATTCAAACCCTACCAATATATTCATAAAAATCTTATTATTTATATAACAACTCATGTTTTTATAAAAAAATATAAAGAATTACAACATTGTAAAAGGTATGTTATAAGTAACTGCTAATACATTCATACATATAGAAGATATATGAGTAATAAATTCAATTCTTAATAAAAATATTAAAATAGTTCATTAAAAAATTCTTGATAAATGCATAAAGCAGTTCATTCAATGGTAAGAACAAATACATACACACACAAACACACAGACATATACATATTTCACAATAAGAAGTATTCAAACATATTGTTATGCATTCTTTCATCTGTTGTGACCAATCTCACCACATATACTACACTTGTATGCCACAACATCCTTTGGTATTATTTTTTATCTCTTTACTTTAGGTAGCCTCGATTTACGTGTCACCTTTGGTGGATATAGTAAAACAAGAGTCAATGGAAGGTTGTGTGAGACATTACATGCCATTAAAAAAATATGAATATATGACATGCAACTATATATGAATCAATATTGAAGTATTTGTTGTAGTAATTTTCTGATTGCTTTCCTTCACACAGAATGCATGCAATTGCATATTTATATATAATCTTACTCACATGTCACTCATTACAATAATATTTCTCATTTTCAAGATCAACACTGCAATCATGGCATCGATCGTTAGCCTCGTATTAACATCAGTTAAAAAGTATGACAACCACACATAATTGTTGTGCCTTTTTTATAATACTTCGTCTTTTCTTTCACCTCATGCACAACAAAACTTGACATTTTCTACTTGATATTTTTTTTCTCAAATAGTGTCAATCAACATGATATGAAGCCTCTAAAAAAGAAGCACTAGAGGTCATGCCTATGATTTCTTGAACTCTTTATCTACAACTGAAAATATTTTACTAGAAGGATCAATATTATACACCAACCATAATATATTCATGTATTTTTCTTTTAAGAATGTACCATATACCATAAGAATTGGAGGACACTTTTTTAAAAAGCCATTGATTAGACGGAAAGATAAGAAAAATACTTAAACCGATCTTCCTTATTAGTCTCAATGACCCTTAGAATTCCTAGGTTTGTCTTCATCAAATGATCCAAATAGGCAAAAAGCATTGTGGATGACTCTTCATATGTACCACATGGCACTTTCTTCATGTGTTTTCGTCCATGCCATGTTTGTTTGTAACTGATATCCATACTTTCCTCACGAATGGTGTTATTGATAATTTCTCTTAGAGTGATCTTTGGGTTATCATGCCGATGTTTGAGAATAACACTTACAATCCATACAAAAGATACTTTTTTTACTAGAAGGTTGCTCAATGAACCACCATATATATATGTTTTTTTTATATATTTTCTTTCTTTCTGCATACCTTTGTACAATGGATCTTTCATGAGCAATCAACCATAGTTTGTAAATTCTTTCTCTTGCATACAACAACTCGAGTACATAATCAGGTTGGTTCGGTTCAGTTTTAAAATATGAAGAACCATTTGAGTCCATGTACATAATCAGGTCAGATCCATTCGGGTTTGAGTCTTCATTTATAATATCTAAGGCTCGATCCAATTTTACTACATGTTTATATTTTGGACTCGACCCAAACCCACACAGGTCCACCAATATTGGTTTGGGTCGGGTATAGTTGGTTTGGGACATCCAACCCAGTTACAACCCTAGTCATTATGTCTTTGTTGTTACGAGCATAAAGAGTGAGGCCCCAACATATCGTATTTGATTGAGGTGCAATGGGGATTGAATATAAGCAACGATCAGCTATATACTACATGACAATGACAATGTGTGAGAGAGATACTACATGCCAATGTCTGATCTTAGCACCCTGCTTATATTCAATCTCCATTGAATTCCAGTTGCAGGAATTGTGTAGTCTCTGCTTTTGTTATTATGGGCCCCTGCATGGAGAAATACAAATTGATCTTTAATTTTAGACTCCAATTAGTTAATCATATGAATGAACGAGTATGTGGTTTCTTGCTTCTAGGGATTTGTTCTTAATCACGTTGCTATAGTTTGTTTTTTCTTGGTTACATCATACACGACATTCATGCCTTTACCTCACGATCCGTACGATGAAGCTTGCCTTCATAAATGTGCTATCCCAATAAAGCCTCTTGGGCAACAACTGCAATTGCTGTGTGTAGAAGAAGAAAGATGCAAAAACTTTGGAAAAGGTGTGATGGGTTTTGAAGGTTGACAAGGATGAATGATTAAATGAAAGAATTGAGTAGGGGGTTTATATAGCAATTAGCTCATATTTCAAAACAAATTACTACATCTCAGCTTAGTTCAACCAAGTCTCCAAACACAGCATGGTTGAACTTGCATTTGTGAAGAAGGGGAGATTGGACGAGTGGACTGGAGGCAAGTGACACTAGTTTTACAAAAGGGAATGGACTTTCTTACAGATGAAAATTTCTCTGCCTCTTGAGTTGGAGAAACTTCTTATATAATTTTTTTTTGGCTTGTAGGTAGGGGTGTCAACAGGTCGGGTTTGGTTGGGATCCAATTAGAATAAAACTTGGATCAGATTTTTGGGTATGGTATCGGGTTTGAAGCCAGGTCTAATCGGGTTCACTATAAGAAAAATCATATCAGGGCCCTATAAGAACTACATGAACCAAATCCGGGTCATATCCGGTAAAACCATATTCTTTTATCATATTTATATTAAAACATTGTGGGTCTTAATCAAAACTCGGGTCAGGTCTGGGTCTGGTATAAAATTTCACAAACTATACTCGGGTCCATGAATTATTTGGACCTTCGAAAATTTTTTGTCCTTATCGAGCCACTCCGAGGTCGGCTTGAGAGAGAGAGAGAGAGAGAGAGAGAGAGATGGGCAGCAGTAGCTTCCCGAGTCTCATCCCGGGGCTACCAGACGACGTGGGGATACAGTGCTTGGCGAGGGTTCCCCGCATCTTCCACCCCTCCCTCTCCCGCGTCTGCCGCTCATGGCGCTCCCTCCTCCGCTCCCCTCTCTTCTTCGCCACCCGCTCCTCGCTCAACCTCTCCCAGCCCTTCCTCTACCTCCTCGTCCGCACCCAGGACTCCTTCACCTGGTTCACCCTCCACGTGCACCTCCACCTCAAGCGCACTTTCCCCCTCCCTCTCATGCCTGCCAACCCCATGGGTTCCGCCTGCGCCACCCTCGGCACCAAGCTCTTTGTCCTCGGCGGCTCCGTCAACGAGATCCCCACCCACAACGTCTGGATCTACGATGCCATCCTCAACAGGTGGGACGCCGGCCCCAGAATGCGGGTTTGCCGCGAATTCGCCGCCGCCGGAGAGATCGACGGCAAGATCTACGTCATGGGCGGCTGCCAGACCGATTCCTGGGCCCGATCGAATTCTTGGGCGGAGGTTTTCGATCCCCAAATCGGAAATTGGGCGCCCGTCCCCAGCCCGATTGAGATTAGAGATAAGTGGATGCATGGCAATGCGGTTCTTGACGGGAAGATTCTGGCTATGGCGGACAGAGGGGGCGTCGCTTACTACCCGAAGAGATCGTCTTGGTCTTACGTCTCCAGCGAGCTGGACTGGGGGTGGAGGGGGAGGGCTGCGGTGGTGGGTGGAATTCTCTACTGCTACGACTATTTGGGAAAGATTAGGGGGTTCGATCCTGAGGAGAACAGGTGGAAGAAGCTGAAGGGGGTGAAGAAGAGATTGCCCAAGTTCTTGTGCGGCGCCACCATGGCGAACGTCGGGGGCAAGCTTTTAGTGGTGTGGGAAGGCAATGGCAGTTGTAGCAGGTACAAAGGAACGGAACTCCTGGGTGCAGAAATTGAGGTTTGTAAAGAACCAAGTGGGAAATTGCGGGGTTCGATCGTCTGGTCTCAAGTCATTTTGTCGCTTCCGAGGGGAGCTTCGACCGTTCAATGCTTGGCGATTGGGCTCTGACCCTTACAGGGGAGAAGGTATGGCAAAAGGTTTGTGCTCTATGGCGTGTAATTTTTTTTAGTTCTGTTCCAAGTTTTTCAGGTGAATTGATCTAGTTGATGTACATAGTATGATGCTGTAAAACCGGTGTCACTTCCATTTCATAAATGTTATGTTTTCAGATGTATATAAAATGCTAAATGGTGATAATTCGGGTTTCCCATTCACATGATGAATAGCAAGAGGGCTGCTGTTTGATTAAGATTTTTGGTGTTAATTCTTGCAATGACGTTTCTGTAGTTTCACTTGTGGATGTTTCTTCAAAATGCATGTTTCTGAATGAGTGGGTCAGATGGATGGGATGTAGAAAAGCTTCGATGATGCCATCTCTTTGTCTATCAGAGAAGTTGGGGAGTATGGTGATTTCTTTTTGGCAGTAGTTTTCCTTGTTTATGATGACTTTTCCTCCTCTATGTGGAAGATATTGTGTCTATCACTATACCTCTTGCTGAAACCATTGTTTAAATCCAGTCAGTCAGCCTAGTGACTCACTCAAGCTGGCCTGAATTGGGGACTTGACCAAGCTTTTGCTGAGACTTGCTTGATTCGGTTGACACAGGTTTATATGTCACATGGTGCCCGAGCCAAGACATGGCTTGAGTCTTTCATCTCCGGCTTAAAAAACAGCCCCCACAAAGAATACACTGATAATGAGGTTAACAAAACACCTAAATATTATGTCTATAGCGTGTAGTTCCATGAACACTTGAACGGGTAAAGATGAGTGGTCTTGGTCACGTAGGCCGCTCATGTACCATGGCTCATGTGTGAACTAACACTTCCCACTTAGCCATGAAGGCAGAATGTATGTACCATGATTTACATGTCTTCCATTATCCAAATTAAAACAAAAAATTGTCATAATGATTTTCATATTTGTAGGCTTTGAAAACTTTATCATTTATGACTACATTTTGTTTCATTGCCATGATCTTGCGAGGCTATTCACGCAATGCAAAATTTTCCAATAATGATATATTATCAACTCTCTTGATTTGCGTTAGTCCAGGAAGTCTCTTAGTTTCCTTAACATGTCACAATATTTTTTCTTTCAATGTTTGGCTTTGAGTCCATCTAGGGTGAGTTATGAAATCTTCTAAAAGGACACAATAATATGAATACTAGGTCTTTGTAGTTATGATGAAAGATACCATGTTCTTGACACCAACATTGCCAGCTTGATCATGTGACATGTTGAGTCTTTTTTTGTCCTACTATAAACAAATATTTTGACTCAATTTAGTACCCAAAATAATGGGGCTTGAAGTTTTCATTAGTATCCTTCAAGGATCAAGCAAGGTTTAAAAAAAAGATTAAACATAGCACCTTATCCACTCTGCATCTGGTTTTATTTTCCCAAAACATATGATGAGTCTCTCATATTCTTTCATTTCAAAATATATGCAACAAGGTTGGCAATCTTGGGTTGGCAAGCTTGAGTCATGACTTAGGTGGGGTAACTTGATGACTTATGAGAGTTATAATTATTTTTTTTTGATATTACAGAGTTTTTTTATTTAATTTACCAAGAAGAAACAACTTTTCTCTAAATGATAGTAAACTATTAGGAAAATATATAAATTCAACCAACTTTATATCAAAATTGGACAAATTTTATTAAATATTATGTGTACAAGAACAACCCTAAGTTTGAAATGCTAACACCTAATCCATCATTAAAAAATAATCATCAAATTATAATCGATAATGAGTGAGATGTAAATATAAAATATATAAAATAGGAAAACTAGAAAATAGGAACAAAGAGACATGATGAAAGAGGGACTATGGTAATCACCATCAGCCCTATTATATTAAAAACAAATAATAAAACAATTAAAAGAAGAGAGGCATCTGGATATATGCAAAAAAAGAGATGAAGTGAGATAAAGGTGGGAGAAACCTTGGTTGATGGTTAGCTATAAATCCCTTTTTCATATGAAAAACAAAAAGAGAAAAGGAGGAAAAAATTGGAGCAATAAAGCGGGAGGGAAGTGAAAATCCATGAATTTGTGCTTGCAACCAACAACTGTAAAGAGAGAGGGACTGTAATACTCTTGTGAATAACTAGTAGAGACAAGATCAGCTTTTGGAACGACTCAGGTTTGGCCCTTAACCTGGATGGGATGAAGATATATCAAGGTAATTTGGATAGGGAAAGGAATATAAGCGGACCTCGATGGGACATTTTTGAGGGAAATGCCTCATGAGATGAAACTCAAATATGATCCTTTCCTGGATGGATATATATAGTGCATGGATTCCTTTGTGGGGGAAAACCATGATGGGACTGGGAGGATTACCTCGTCGAAACGAGGCTCAGGTTTAACCCAAACCTGAACGGAAGGTACCTCGTGGAGCGAGGTTCAGGCTTAACCCTACGGAATCCTCGAACAAAGAAACCATGATGGGACAGAAAGATATACATCGCCAAAACGAGATTCAGGTTTTAACCTTAACTTGAGTGGGAAACCGCACGGAATCCTCGAATGAAGAAACCGTGATGGGACTAGAAAGGATATCTAGTCGAAACGGGATTCAGGTTTAACCCTAACATGAATGGAAAAATACCTCATGGGGCGAGGTTCAGGCTTAACCCTTATCCTGAAAGGGACGACCCTACAAAATCCTCGGATGAAGAAACCATGATGGGACCTTCGGAGTTTTGGACGAACAAATCCGAAAGGGGTTTGCGAGAAGAGAAAAACAAGGGATTCCCTAAAGCTTGGAAAATGGATGATCTTGGGCGTCTCATTGCTGAGACTAAATCAGCTTTCTAAAAACAGAGGTCCTCTCGCAGGAGGTTTGGGTGATACTTCGAGGAGCGAGGTAACAAGTTTAATCCTTAGCCTGAATGGATACAGAATCCTCGAAGAGCGGGGAAATTGTGATGAGACCTCTAGACTTCGCACAACAAGTCCAAGAGGGATTTGCAAAAGGATGAAAAATGGGGGTCCCTAAAGCTTGACAAGGGATTGTTCTTGGGCGCCTCATTGCTGAGACTGAAAATAACTTTTGACAATAACAGACCTTTTGCAGAAAGTTCAGGTTTATCCCTTATCTGAACAGGAACTGTCTAAGACGAGACAGTGGGGAACACAGGGAAGTGTGCAGATCCGAGAGACTCAGATCAAACAGAACGGAAGGACTTTTTAGTCCTAACGAGAGATGACATCAGGATACTTCAAAACGAACATCAAGTTCTTACTTCATGTTGGGATAATGAGAAAATATTGCCAATAAGATGTCAAAAATTGTAGTTGATTTAGAATGATTGAATTGTGCTTATGTGTGAAAATATCACCTCTTTCTACCCAGAGTATTAACTCCAATTGGGCTAACTCTGTAGAATTAAGAATCAAATTCAAATTTGTTGCCGTTGAGTTTCTTTAAGGAAGACATCAATTTTTTTGATATGAAAAGAGAGAAAATATTCTTAGCTTCATAAAAGCAATTGAGTGAAAAGATATTGATGAAAGAATTTCACATAGATAAAGATGATTCCTGACAGTTTCAGGCAGTTTGATATCCTGGGGCTTTTCCCATGATGACCCTTTTGCACTCTTTTGAATCATGGAGCTTTCGTGGGCTTTTACATCATCCTTCATTTTGAAGATGTTCTGACTTTTCTCTCTTTTTCGGGGAAGGGTACGTCACAAACTCCTTCATCTTGGAGATGCTTCGATCCTTCTTTTTCTTTCTCAGGAATTAGGCTTGATGATATTGGCTCATTGGTCAAAATCTCTGGATGATAACAGAAATCAAATATCTTTTAGAGTTTGTCGGTAGGTTCATCACACTCGCCTTCATCTCGACGGTGATATGAACGTTCCCTGGAAGGATTCGTCACAAACTCCTTCATCTCGGAGATGATCCAAATCTTCTTTGGCCCCGGAGATCTAGCTCGCATATTCGTCTTCATCTTGACGACAATCGAGAGATCCCTTTTGCGAATATTTGATTGCAGCTCAAATGACTGAAGAGATATGGATTAGGTAGGTTCCTTTTACTGCCCAGGATATTTCCACTGTCTTACTGCCAAAAGAATGATCTTTAAAAATGTGTCATAGCTATGGTCAATATCAATTCGCTTATGGCTTTTCAACATCATCGAAAGTGTTTATGCCCTTATGGTAGTGATAATGCATGCCTTCTTTTTTTACTTCTCATAAAATCATCGTATATGGGACATGGTGCATTTATATGTTTGATTTTGTTTATACATTGTATACTTGGGACCCACTAGAACATCCCAATCCAGTCACTTGAAAACAAGTTGTATGAAGTCTGCATAATATAATGAATTTCTTTGTCCAAATTTGTCAGTTACCAGCATAGCTTCACTAATCGTAGTGATATTTTTAGATGCAAAATTAGGTGAAGTTCTTTACATTCTTTCTTTCAGACTTTATTCCTTCAAATCAATCTAATCACAAATAATGGTAGCACTGGATGGTGTAGTATTGAGGCAGCGGACTTTGATGGTTGTAAAAATTTGTTTTTATTGGCTAGAGACAGGATCAAGAGATTGTGAATATATTTTGATATTGAGAACATTAGTTTAGTCTTGGTTACTTTAATATAGCATGGAAAGACCAAATGTGATTATGTTGATCTGCACTTTGTTGATGCGTTCTTGGGCTCAGGTTAGGAATTTTTGGGCAGGGGGGGTAGGCTGGGTTAGGTCAGGGTCTAGGTTAATGGTCAAACTTGAGTAGATAGGGTTCGGTAGAAAATTTAGATCTCCTAAATGACACCACAGAAAAATCTCATATTTTAAGGTATGTTTCTGGACACCTTGGATTAGGTACGGTTCAATTTTCAGGGGCAAGTGATACGGGGACAGAGAGATATAACTTGGACAAGTGACGGGATAGACATAACAGAGGCAAACTGGTTTTGAGGACAAACATACCAACTTGTAAAATCAAATTCTCTTTGTAGAGAGCTCAATAAATCCCGGGATTTGGAGGGTAGACACTAGACACCCTAAAGTGTACCGGGTCCAAATTTGAGACTCAAACACCTTACGGTTTGGGTTGGGCAATTTTATGAAGTCTGACAACTTTTCAGGATTCGTTAGAAATCAAGTTTAGGATGAAGTGGCTTCGAGGGCTACTAAGCTAGATTTGAGATTAAGGGATGGGCTTGCACAACTTACTTGACTTAGGCTGACTTCGTTAGGGTCTGCTATAAGGGTTGGTTCAGCTGGGTATGGGATCAGCTTAGGACAGGGTGAGACCTCCGGGGACTCTGGTTCAAACCGCCTGATTGAGGTGGGCATTGGTTGCAGCCTTGGTCCACTGAAGTGAGTTAGACCACAAGGGACCAACACACCTAAACGTGAGACGGACTAACTCGAGAGAGAGAGAGAGAGAGAGAGAGAGAGAGAGAGAGAGAGAGAGAGAGAGAGAGAGAGAGAGAGAGAGAGAGAGAGAGAGAGAGATTCAAGTTTGATTTCTTAATTGATAATCAAAGGGGAACACGACCTCTATACGTAGGCCAATGAGTGCTTGTAAAGCCTTACACCATTTACAAAACAATTACTTAATAAAAACCTAAAACTAGTTAAGTCTAAAAATGAGCTAGGGCTAAATCCAGTTAATCATATTCTGACTAGCCTATTTATGAACTAGTCTTTGGTCTTCCACTCCATTCTTAGATCCTTCATAAAATTCAGCTGGCACACCTCCTTAGAGAGCTCCAAAAATAGGGGAGGACGCCCCCTAGGGTGGGTCCCAGTTGTCTCATCTCTAATTCTAGCTCTCTTATTTTTAGAGACTCCTGAAATAGTCTTCATGTTCAGAAATAGGGTGTTAATTTTTAGGTTCACCCAAATTAGACCTAGTCCATATTTATGATCTCTACTTTTAGCCAGATCCAGAAATAGAGGTGGACTTCCCCCATGGTGGGCCCTAGGCATGGGTCCCACAAGGCCTCCAAGTTTAGAAATAGGAGGGGGGTGATCCACAGGTGGGCCCCACTCGGTTGGGGTGGTGCCCCCAAGTCTTCAACTCCATTTTAGGAGGGACGTCCCATGAGTGGGCTCTGCTAGTTCTAGCACTTGTGTAATTGGATTTGGATATGAGTCTTCAAAATTTGGATCCACATCATTTGTATACGACGAATGAAAAGAAAAAAATGTAAAATTCTATTTAGAAGCCAACCTTTTGCCCCCAACACTTGTTTATGAATTTCCTGACATAGGCCTCTATTTTCGTAGAAACTGTCAAACAAAGGCCTACCTTTATTATTACCAATTAACTAACGTTAAGTCCTGACTCAAATTACAATAATAACCATCATAATCAAATGTTCAAAATATGTAAACCTTTTGTTTTTGTTAGTTGTTAGTTTGTTATGATATCATTTCACATGTTATACTAGTACATGTGTATGCTTAATTGTTCATAATGTTTTTTTTTTATATTTACATGGAAAAAACCACCCCTAGGATTTGAAACCTAGCCTTGCTGGCTCTGCCTGCCGTACTTATGGTTGTTGTCTTGGCAGTGTAAAACTCCGTAGGCTTACCCCTTTTCCCTAGGGAGTCACCACACTTCGGCTTGATAATTGTTCATAATGCTTAAATTTGTTTTTTTTTCTATTTTATTCTATAATTTTTTTGGATTTATTTTTGTTTTTTTGTGTTTTTTATTTTTTGTGATTTTTAAAATAGGTTTTTTTTGTATCTTATGATACGATTGAAAAGAAGTCGTTATTGGGTCTTGGACCCAACTCGTGCATGTGCAGGACCCAACCCGACCCATGTACTGGATCGGGTCAAGATCCGATTGCTGTGTAATGTATTTTAAGTCTGTTGTTAGAGGGTATTTTCGTACCCTAAAAAAATTATGTACTCAATATATATTTAATACAATGAAAGACGCAGGTGAATGGTCTGACGTCTTTTCTCCCTGCAACCTCTTCTCTCAATACCTCGTTCTCTCTTTTCCTGCACAGGTGAACATGAAGCCCCTTTTCTAAGATGGTATCAGAGTGGTGTTGAAGCCTGGCCTGAGATAGCCTTCACCCTTGCATGTGTCTCCTTCCTCCTCGTTTCCTTCTTTCCTCCGTGTTCTTCAGTTCCGGTAAGATCGACAACATCTCCTCTTTAAGATCCCCTCCGTCAACGTCTCCTCTTACCTTGCTCTTTAAGATTTGATTCTCTCTGGAATCAAAGTAGTCTTTCAGTTGGATCTGCCGATGTGAAGAGACGCAAACAAGTTCTCCTCTCTCAATCAGAATATTTCATTTGTTGAAGTTAATACTTGTGTTATTTCTGTGTGCATAAACTCTTGTTTTGAAATATTCATAGGTCTGTTTCCCTTTTGCTTAATCTTGAATTATCTCTCCATTATTGGGTTGCTTCAGTTTGAATATTGCTTCAGTTTGAATACTCTACTTTTTGAAATTAGTATTATGCTGTTTAAGTTTGTAATACACTTATTCTGAAACATTTACAATTTTGTTACACACTTTCATTGAGTATATCACTGATTCAATTACTGATATTCAGTTTTGATCAGTTACCTCTTTTCTCTTTGATCATACCCGAATATACATTATATCTGTCACTGCAAAAAAAAGAAAAAGAAAAAGGACAAAATATTCGGGTGACTGATTTCTTTGTCTAGTCCAGACGTTTCTCCTTTTCTTTTCTTTTCTCAATATTTCAAATGGATTCACCTCATCCGCAGTTAGGCCTTTCCTCTAACTTTCTCGGCCAATTTGTCTCTGAAAAACTGAATAATTCCAACTTCTTGACCTGGAAAGGGCAGATTGTTCCTTTTATAAGGAGCCATGATCTCTCTGGTCATCTGGATGGATCGCTCTCACTCCCTCCAGAGTTCACTTCGCAAGAAAAGACAGACGATAAAGGGGTGCAATCTATTGTTCTTCTCAAAAATCTAGAATATGTTGCTTGGATGAAAATGGATCAATCGTTAATGGCATACATCACTTCAACACTCTCACAAGAGGTCCTTGTAGCCATTCCTGATGATTGTTCAGCCAAAGAGCTGTGGGACAAGCTAGTTCAGACATATTCGCAGATCTCTGAGGCGAGAATCATGTTTCTCAAGCGAGAATTTCAAATGTTGAAGAAAGATTCAATGTTTATTATGGAATACTTGAACAAAATGAAAGGCATCACAGATCAGCTGGCTATTGTGGGATGTCTCGCCAGTGATAAAGATAAGGTGCAACAAACCTTGAGTGGGTTGAGGCCAGACTACCATGTTCAGACAACGTCTTTATTGTGTCTCCCAGAGCTTCCAAAGTTTGAAGACCTTCGTGCAAAGCTATTGTAGTATGAAATGACCCTGAAAGGGTCTTCTGAGGACATTCATGGGTTTTTAGGAACCAAGATGTGCTGGCCACGGGGATGACTTATGGTAGAGGTAAAGGAAATTTCTTTCGAGGAAAGGGAGGACAAGGGAGAAATACCTTTGGGGGTCGTGGTATACTTCTAACGCCAATATACAAGGACAAAGGCCCATTCTCACTTGTTTTTTATGTATTAGGAAGGGGCATATTAAAGCAAATTGTTGGTTCAACCCTCAAAATAAGGGAAAAACTCCACAAGCAGAGGCTAGGAGGGATGGAGAAGTAAAAGAGTTGCTATTGGCAGCCTTGGCAGACTTGAATATGAAACAAAATGATAAAGGCACTTGGTACGTCGACTCCGGAGCAATGACCCATGTCTCAGGTGATGCGGGTAAACTCTTGAATCTTACTTCTTATGTTGGTAAAAATAGCATAGTCACGGAGATGGTTCTCATCACTCCATCTCACATATTGGAAATGCCATTATACCCATGTCCAAGTCCTCTCTTAATCTTTCAAATGTTATTCATGCTCCTAATATTCAGAAGAACATTGTTTCTATCTCAAAACTTGTTGATGATGTTAATGCCTCAGTTGAATTTACTCTCTCTTCTGTTTATGTCAAGGATCTTCGCACGAGGAAGACATTCGCTGAGGGAAAAAGATGGGGCAACATGCACATCTTTCAAGAAGATCATTTCTCTGTTCATTCTGCCTATTCATCCTTGAAGCCTCATCAACACCAATCTCTCCCTCCTTCTGAGTTTGTGTTTGCCATTTCTGAATGTAATAAGCCAAGAGTTTGGCATAGTCGTCTGGGTCATTGTGGTCGTCATTTTATTGAAAAACTTGTCTCGAATAATCTCATTCCTAAGTCCAGTCTGAGTTCAGAATTCATTGATATAAAGTGTTCTAGTTGTCATTTATGTAAGAGTCGTGTTTTGCCATTCAATTCCATTAATAAGAGAGCTTCAAAGCGCTTTGAGGTCATATGTTCTGATGTCTGGGGTCCTGCCCCAATTGCTTCTCTTTTTGGCAATAAATATTACCTTATTTTCATTGATAGTTACTCACACAATACTTGAATATTTTTCATGAAGCACAAATCAGAAGTTTTTTGGATTGTTTCAGAAATTTCATTCCTTTGTTCAAAACCATTTCTCTACCAACATTCCTAATTTCCAATGTGATGGAGGAGGTGAATTCTCCTCTAGTGACTTTGTTGACTTTCTTCAACATAATGGGATAAAGAGAAGAGTGTCCTGCCCACATACACCTCAACAAAATGAGATTGCTGAGAGGAAGCATCAACATATTGTTGAGAGTGCAATAAGCATGATGCACGGGAGCAATCTCCCTGTTGCACTATGGACTGAAGCTTTCTACTCCACGGTCCATGTGGTAAATCGATTGCGCATGACCATTTTAGAAAATAGGTCACCATATTTTTCTCTATTTGGCATACAACCCGATTATCATGAATTACATGTGTTTGAGTCTGTTTGCTATGTTCACATTAACAGCTCGTTGAGACATAAGTTTCAAGACAAAGCCTTAAAGTGCAGGTTTGTGGGATATGCTAAAGACTACAAAGGGTATAGGTGCTATGATCCATTGAGCAAACGCGTCAAAATATCGAGAAATGTAGTTTTTGACGAAATGAATTTTGACGATCAGCCGGCTAATTCAAGTCTTCATGTTGTTAACTCAAGTCCCAGTGTCGAGGTGTACTATCCACGGTTAAATTCAGAACTCTTCTCCAATGCCAAGGAAGATTGTTGTGCAGACTGCAGTCAGAAGGAGATATACGAAGAATCAACAAATGCATCTCAAAAGAAGAGGTTGTCACACAAAACTTGGAGCCAATAAGGTATAAGGGTGTTATATACACCCGGCGAGAGAAAGAGCCCTCATCCATTCCTTGTATAGATACGGGTCTTTCTGACTCCCCTCCACAGATGCTGGACATAAGAAGATCCTCCCGGACTCGACATCCGTTGACAGGTGGGTAAGCTATAAAAATTTTTCATTGGATTTTCAACTGTTCTTAACGTCCATAAATAAAGAGGATGAGTCTCTCATGTTCTATCAAGCTACAAGTTCTAGAAGATGGGTCGAAGCAATGAATGGAGAAATGACAACCTTGCATGAACGTGGGACATGGGAGATTGTGCCTAGACCACTAAATAGAAATGTCGTTGGGTCAAAGTGGGTGCACAAGATAAAGTACAAACCAGATGGGAGCATTGAAAGGTATAAAGCTAGACTTGTAGTTAAATGATTCACACAAGAACAAGGACATGACTTCAATGAAACTTTCAGTCCTGTCGTTAAGATGGGAACCATTCGTATTGTGTTGAGTCTAGCCATTGAACATGGATGGACATTGAGCCAGTTAGATGTAAAAAATGCATTTTTACATGGGGATTTAAAAGAGGAAGTCTACATGGAACACTCCACTGGGTATGCAGAACGAGACGCCAATTAGCATGTATGCAAGCTGAAAAGAGCACTCTATGGATTGAAACAAGCTTCTTGGTCCTGGTTCGAGAGTTTTTCGCTAAAAATACAAAGGCACGACTTTTCTCGGTCTCTTCTAGATCACTCGTTATTCATTCACAGTGAACGAGATGTCACTACTCTTCTATTGATATATGTAGATGATATCATTATCACAGGGAACTGCAAAAATCACATTGAGGAGGTAAAGAAGTTATTAAATCAAAGATTCAAGATGAAAGATCTGGGGGAGCTGCGGTATTTCCTTGGGATGGAAGTTGATAAAAGATGTGATACACTCACACTTACTCAACACAAGTACATGTTGAACATTCTCAGTAGGGCAAACATGAAAGATTGTAAGCCACTAGCAACTCCAAGTGTCATTCATCAGAAATTGAGTTCTAAGGAAGGAGATATATATGGAGATCCCACTAAGTATCGTAGCATAGTTGACATGCTGCAATACCTGACCTTTACTAGATTACTAGACCTGATATAGTGTATTCGGTTAATCAGGTCTCAGTTTATGCACGAACCTCATACACCGCATATGAAGGCAGTTAAACAAATAGTTCGTTATCTGAAGGGTACAGATGGTGATGAGTTGGTGTACATGAAAAGTGAATTAGATCCAAGAGGCGGTCATGAGATCATTATTTATGTTGATGTTGATTGGGCGGGTGATTTAGATGAACGACGGTCAGTATCTGGTTATTGCAACTTCATTGGATCAAACATGGTATCTTGGAGTAGTAGAAAACAAAAGGCGGTTACTAGGTCAAGTACTGAGGCTGAATACAGATCGATGGCTGCTGCCACTGCTGAGGCTACATGGATAGGGCACCTCCTAACAAAAATGGGAGAACCGATTGCTCGGTCACTGCTACTGTGTGACAATCAAAGTGTCATTAATGTCTTTCAATCTCATTCATCATAGTCGAGCAAAGCATATTGAGATAGATCAACATTTTGTTAGGAAAAAGGTTAAAGAAAAAGAGATTGAGCCTATGTTTGTGTAGGGGTGGCAAAACCTGACACGACCCGCCAACCCGTCTCTTAGGCGGGTTCGGGTTGGGCTTAAGCCAACCCGTTTAATAAACGAGTCGACCCGCCTAACCCGTTTATTAAACGGGCCGGGTTCGGGTTGGGGGTATGCCAACCCGACTAACCCGTTTAATAAACGGGTTAGGCGGGCGGGTCAACCCGCCAACCCGCTAACCCGACCCGCCAACCCAACCCGCCAACCCGTCCGCCAATCCGACCCACCAACCCGCCCACCAACCCGCCCGCTACCCGCCAACCCGTTTTCCTGACCCAACCCATTTATTAAACGGGTTGGCGGGTCATGTCGGGTTACCCATTTATTAAATGGGTCGGGTTAGTGTTTGCCACAACCGACCCGTTTAATAAACGGGTCGGGTTCGGGTTGAGGTATGCTGACACGCCAACCTGACCCGATTGCCACCCTTATGTTTGTGCGAACTGAAAGGCAAGTTGCTGATATTTTCACCAAAGGGCTGACAAATGACAGATTTTGGTTTCTGAAAGGCAAATTGTTCATGGTCCAAGACCATGCACAACTTGAGGGAGGCTGAAAAGAAGTCGTTATTGGGTCTTGGACCCAACTCGTGTATGTGCAGGACCCAACCCGACCCATGTACTGGATCGGGTCAAGATCCGATTGCTGTGTAATGTATTTTAAGTCTGTTGTTAGAGGGTATTTTCGTACCCTAAAAAAATTATGTACTCAATATATATTTAATACAATGAAAGACGCAGGTGAATGGTCTGACATCTTTTCTCCCTGCAGCCTCTTCTCTCAATACCTCGTTCTCTCTTTTCCTGCACAGGTGAACGTGAAGCCCCTTTTCTAAGAACGATAAGATATGGTATGATACACCTGTATCACCAACCCTTTCGACATGGGTTCCGATACGATAATTACACCATTGAAGGTGTGGTCTGCATTTTTTTAATTATACAGTGGTTATAATTGTACTACACATGAATAGATTATATTAGTATCATACAAATATCAACACTATTGTTTTCTATCATTTAGTGCAGTTTTGGAAAGATAATGCCTAATGCATTCAGCTAAGCTGATGATCCACTTGTGACTTCCAATGTTGTCTTTTTAGTTTGGCGTCTCCATATGAATCTTCTTTGGATCTTCTAATGCTGATGGAAAATTATGAATTGGAATGCAGTGATGTGGAATCCAGTTAATTTAGATTCTTAATAACTGGTTCAGTTATATATATTTCTTTTTCTTGAATAGGCCCTTTATATTTGAAGAAGAATCAGCTATGCTGGACTGCAAATTTATCTGAGATAAAATCAAGCTTCACAAGAGATTAAAAAATATGAATTAAGAACTTACAATTGGTAGAATCCAGGATGACAATGTCTACTTAAGATTGGCAGAAACCGAAGATGACAATGTCATAAAAAATGTAAACCAACAAGTGCATGCAATCTAAAACTACATTAAACAAACTTGTATCAGATCACAGGTTTTTAACAATTCTACTATTCCTCTCCAAGCAAGTGTGGCACAAAACTTCTTACCTCTAGTCTTCATACAATGAACCATCAAAATCTGCCTAATCGAGTTGATGGCCCTAACTGCATCTGGAGATTTGCCAGGCCTGGACACAATCTTTTTGAAGAAGGCACAAGAGCAGAACAGATGCATACACGATTCCTCTGCTGCAAGGAATAGCTGGCAGGAACTAGCCAACAGAAAATCTTTTTGTTTCAAGTACTGTTGGGACAAAACCATTTGTATTGATACCAAGCACATAAACATCCTAGCCCTTGGATATGGTTCAGGTCCCCATATGGTTCGATATGGTGCTAGCTGTGGTCTCGCCAATGATCTGTAATAAGACTTGACTGAAAAGGTCTATGAGGAGGCGCATACTATAGCACATAGACACTTCACTTAGCATGTGTCGTGTTGTGTGTCAACACGACGTGACACAAACACACTAGGACACTATGGTCACAGTCAAACTAGTGTTGAAGACAGTCAACATTGTGTTATTAACTTTCTCAATTTCCTCTCATAATCTTGAATACTTATTTTATATTCACTTGCATTTTATCCTCTTAAAATTTGCCATCAATTGCAGTGCATTCAATTTTAAGTTAGTTTTATTATTTGATGCTTTTAACTGTATTGATTTAGAATTGCTGTTCAACAGCTTGCACTTTAGATGATATTCATCTTTTATCGCGTGTACAGTCATGTCCATGTGTCCTAAATTTTTCAGAACTGCTGTCATACCAAGCGCATCCTTATCCTGTCTCGTTTCTATATCCGTATCCATGTCACATAGGGTACATATCCAAAGTCTTATCCTTTTCATATGAAGAGCTGTACACTGTCAGAAATTGTACCAACCCTACTCCACGGATGGTTAAGTCTTTGATTATGCAGAAGTCTCAGACACCAGTGCCTGACCAGCTGATGGTAATGTAAGATGGAAGTATTGAATGACATAAAATGAAAACCTCATTCTTGGTCACCATCTCGTGTTGTAGGTTCTGCGTTCCAATCCCAGTCACTTCCTTTCCTCTATATAGTGAATCTTTGTTAGGTATCCTGTTCTTTTTGTTTGGATCGATCAAATCCATTTCTTTTCGTTTGGACCCATATGTATTTGGGTTGAGTATTTGGTTGAGATTTGGACTTGTTTTGGTTTGGTTTGTTTGAGATCAAATCTATCTTGGACCGATCCGTATTTGCTTTTGCTTTGGTTTGAATCTATTTGGATCAGATCCACACTAGACCCAATCCATCCCTGGACTATATATTGAGGACTTAGTCCAAAATGAATCATCTTGAATGTTTTTGGAAAATTTTATTCCTTTATCACTCTTTTCTTTTTCTGCAACTATTTTGTTTCTTTGAGAGTACAATCGTTAGGATTGAGGATCTATTTGGTTGAACCCACCGCCTTCTATCGTCGAGAGAACATGTTTCTCCCCTTCAATCGTGGCATCCATGATTTCTCAGTTTCCATGAATGCATCAACGAGAGCCCAAGGTCTTCACGATTTTCGAGAAATCCTATAGGGTATCTATCCCAAGATTGATGCCCTTCCCCTAATCTGAGGATTGTATGTAATACAAAGTTCTTTAATGGATGATTTTAGAAATGATTTTTTGATATGCTTGTGGAGCAAATCGTTTGAGCGAGGCAATGGTGCAAGATGTCTGAAATGCTGTGGATATGAACCTCTTACATACATCCTTGCTTCTCTACACTGTCCTAGTCTACATGTTCTCTACACTGTCAATGGTCTGAACACTTGCTCTAGCCTGAAAATGGTTTTATTTGCAATGAGTCATGCATGTTGTGTTTCTCTGAGAGTTGAAATAGTTTGTCTGAAAACTGAAAAGATTGTGGTGTTTGTACCTCTTGTAGAGTGTCTTCGTAAGGTCACAAGGCAGTTGTATTAGTGGCGTTAAATTGCATCATTTCTAGTTATTCAGCCGTAGTTTGCAACTTTCTTTTTCTCAGCTTTTTGTGTAGCTGACGAACAAATGTTGTTGATTACAATTCTAAGTGTTAATGATAATTCATCATTTTGGATACTTTTGATGACATATCAAAAAAATTGACGACAACACATTGATTGTCGCCAACATTTTTAAACAGCAGCTAATGACAAATTGATTGTTAGCAAAAATGAATAAGACAGGTTTGACAAGTTAACTTGTTTTGACCATAACTTTCTATCTGAATTTTAGTTTATAGTGATTTTTGATGCGTTAATAATCTAACGTTCGAAGCGCAAAACCAAATTTGATTGTTTTTATGGTAAAAAATGAGCTCAAAATGCGTCCTACTTGAAATTTAGAATTTTTACTGAAAAAGTTACATTGTTTTGGTCATAAACGTTTTACTTCGATATTGTATTGACCTTATTTTGGCTCGTTGAAAAGCTAAGATCCTTTAATATAATTTTTATTTTGAACAAAATCTTTTGTAAAAAATACAGTTCAATCTAGCAGAACTTTAGAATGAGCTGAAAACACTAGATTTTGGTATGCATGGAACATGAAATACCTTTGTCAAAATTTGAGTGTCTACATGTGGCTGCATCACTTGTGATAATAAATTCTTCACTTTTGCAACGGAATGATGTTTCCATTTGGTCCCGTTCTATCACAACAGAGCTGAGCTAACAAGGCATTCATGCACATCTCTGTCTCTGTCATTAGCGTTCCTTTCCTTCCGTGTCGTAGTACATCTTCAATTCCTCTACAACATTGTGTTGTTTCCCCATACTGCTCACAACAGCTTGATGCTCGTTTTTTTTTTAGAGAGTAGTATTTCATCGATTTCATTGACATATAGTTAAAGAGAAAACAAAATGAAAGAGTTCGATGAGGAGGTATCACACCCAGCACATCGAGTAACAAAACCTAAAACCACTACAGAATTTAATAGAAACAGAAACAGGGGAGCAATGCAGGTAGCATTAGTAGATGATTCTGCAAACTCCGATCCATTCAACTTAGTGGCTTAGCCATTTGCGACGAGCTCGCTCAGTGACTTCCCACCTGAGCTCAATACGTATACCATCGAGGCCACCCTGCAAACCCCTGATATGGTTGCGTTCCATCCAGATCAGTTTCCATGCCGTGAGGATCCATACACAGCAAACAAAATTCCACAATTTCTTGATGACTCCAGATGTCTCGCAATTAGTGATTCCCTAGGGAATTCAATGCTATCCCATCCCAGTTGTAGATCACCCCAGGCCTGATTTAGCATAGCACATATGAACCCACAGTCTCAGAATAGGTGGTGCAATGACTCCTCTTTGCTCAGACATAAGATGCATCGGCTCACATGGTGGATGCCCCTGCGATTCAATCTCATCTCCGTGTTCACCCCTTCCCTGCATAATAAGCCACCCCATGAGGGAGCTCTGAAGTGGAATCCCTCCCCCCTACGATGACTTTTTGAGCAACCATGGTGCTGACAGATTGGCCAATGCGTGATATAGAGATGATGCCTTAAATTGGCCGTTTGCCATTAGTGACCAGTGGATCGAATCCTCCCGATCCTTCAATGACAAACATGATAACCCACGAGAGTCGTCCATTGCTTGAAAGTTGAGTGAGAAGGGTTCCTTCTCAATACAATATCCCAAGATCCTCCTTGAGGTGACTTGGTTATACTTTGAATGCGTGACAGCATAAGTCGGGAAAGGCCTCCTTGAGAGGCTTCCCCCACCCGCGATCCTGCCGAAAGAGAGTTGAAGTGTCATTCCCAACATCTACATGAAAGAATTGACAAAAATCTTGGAGCGCCACAACCCACCCCTTCCAAATGCCCGTTTCCCTTTGCCATTAGTAATTTTCTGAACAATTCCCATAAGAGCCAACTAAATCATATTTTTCTGAAAAAATAAGTGGTAACCTCTCCTCTTCTACTTATCAACCATAGCCCTTTGGCCTAGAATGCCAAATTAACTCTTCAGAGGTTGTGCACCCCCAGCCCACCAAAGTTTAATGGTTTGGAAATTTCTGTCAAACTCATCAATGGTTTCACGTTACATTCAAGTTTTCTATTCCAAATGAACCTTTGCAAAATTGCAATCAAGCTCTGTGACTTTTTTCGGTGTTTAAAAATTTGTAGAAAGTGAAGTACCATACATGAAATGTTGAATCACACCAAATTGATCCTACCTGCCCTTGATAAAAGACACATATTTGGGTCTTTTCACGGATATGGTAATGGTCCTCTACCCTACTCCAATGCATTTCTCTCGAAAATCCTAAATGTAATGGCAAGCCTAGGTAATTTATAGGAAGGGAGCCTACTTCACAGTTAAAAATTCCGGATGTCCGCCTTTACAGAGCTTCAAAATGTTTAACATAATAGTAGCTAACACTGATATGTTGCACTAGAGTATCAGCAAGAAAATTAGACCAGGGATTCAGCCGCCACAACTTCAAAACAGTGGTGCGACTAGCCAGGGCAGTTGCGAATGCCAGTTTCGCCGGTGTCCACCATGGCTCTCGTCTGCCCACAAATAGTCCCATCTTCATCCTTACATATATGCTTACATCTGATGTACACGAATAGGTAATCTCAAGCTCCTCCCCAAGTCTAGGAAACTTGTTCACTGCTACAATGAAAATTCTCAGTTGTAGAAGTGCATCCACATCAGTCACATTTAGCTGAATAGTTGATAGCAATGGGGCAGGCACAGTTTGTGCATGCTGCTGCTGAGGACAACAACCATTTAATTTGTGCTTCTACAAGGAATTCACAGCAATCATGTGAACAATGTCCGACTGTTCCAACAACTTCGCAGCAGCTCCAATTTGTTTTCTATAGTGCTTCAGTGAATGAACAGGCAATGTGTGTCTGAGCTTCTACTGCATGACCTCCAATTGAAGCACCACAACAGCTCTGCGGGGGCGTGCGTGACTGAATTATCTGCTGTAACAACATACTCGCTATTACTTCACATTTGCAGAACTCATCAGTTATACTCTGTGTTAACTATCTTGCTGCCTTAGCTCCTTTGCACCACTTCCCTGACGCGTCTCCATTAGAACCTCAATCCGTGAAACAAATGTCCATCACCCAGTCAGTCTCATATTCGGGCTTCTTATATTTCCAATAATGAAATAGCTTCTAAACGGTTTGAGATCATACGATCTGATGTATGGAGACCGGCTCCAACTATTTCTTGTCTCGAGAGCTGATATTATGTCACCTTCATTGATAACTATTCTTGTATACATGGATATTCTTCATGAAATATAAGCATGAAGTTTTTACAATTTTTAAGAACTTTCATACTATGGTTCAAAATCAGTTTTCTTTACTTATTCTTAATCTTCAATGTGATGGTGAGGTGTGAGTACAAGAATGAAGTTAATATAAGGGTATCCTGTCTCGAGACATCTCAAGAAAATGAATTTGCTGAAAAAAAACACAAACACATTGTTGAAAGTGCACTAGTCCCGATGAATGCATGATCCGTTTCTTTGTTTCTTTGAACAAAGGCATTCCATACAATATATGATAAATATGTTGCCTATGAATAGGCACATTATGAATTGTTTGGCTAGCATCCTGATTATAATTATCTAAAGGCATACGGTTGCACGTGTACGTACACATTGATACCTCGCGAAACAAGTTTGACAAAAGAGCCCATGTTTGTAAATTTATTGGGTATGCTTATGACTATAAGGGTTACAAATGCTATGAGGTTGAAAATAAATGCATTAGTATTTCCAAAAATATTATTTTTGATGAATCTATTTTTTTTTAAAAGGTAGCAATGTATTCAATTGCAATCAAAATAGCTATATCAACCTTAGTTTGATGATGGTACGTTCTTTGTTGAGGCAGCAACAACAAATGATACAAAACATTGACAGCCAATTTAATTTGTGTGCATTGCACCCATTCGAGTCCTGTAGTACGAGGCTCTGCTTTCCACCAAACCTTCCATTGGCCGCATTACAACAGAGGCATTCTGGACACCAATCTTCCGCATTTTTGCTGTAATGAGTTGATGCCCTGTTTCGTGGGAACTTCCAGGGAGCTTGACAATATTCAACTGCACTTGGTAGTCCTTCGCAACAGAAAATTCTTCCATTTTATCTTGAATTTTCTGCAATTCCGTAGACATATCTACAGCCAGACTAGTGGTAGCTGAGCGTGCTATAGGTTCAGCTTCTAGCACCTGTTCCAACTGTGCTTGCTTATTGTCCTCTTTAACAGAGAATTCATTATTCGTGTCACGGTGGTTCTCCAATTCAACAGATTTTCCCACAGCCTCATTCAATTCTTCGGTATTTGAGGTAAGATCAATTTCATCAATCTGCTGATTCCCTACTGATATTATCTGTCCCACATTGTGTTCTTTACTCTTTTCTTGATGGTTCCCCATGATGCTCCTGGTTTGCCGAATTAGGGATATGATGTCGTCATGGTTCACAAAAGCGGTTGACCCAAAACGTCACAAGAGTGCAATCACAAATAATTCCCAAATTGGAATACCCAATTGAGACTCGTACCATCTATTATCTTCTTCCAAGTGGTTAGTGGCCACGGGTACCTTCATAATTTTGAAATATTGTTATACCTTGAATATCCAGCTTGTAGGGTCCTTTCCACTTAACTTTGGAAAGTCCAATTTGGATTGTCTAGTGGTAATCACACTGTTGGGGAGGGGGTTCTATGGGCTGAAGTACTGCCTTCATTGTTCATTTTGCACATTATGGCCTTCTGGTGAAGGACCTTTATTTCCTTGAGACACTTGGCCTTGTGAACCTTCCACATCATTTCAGCAAACCCCTCTTCAAACTTCCCTCCAAGCTCCAAGAGTCTTCAAACCTTGCACACCTTATCTCAGCTCACTCCTTCAGTCAATTCTTGTGCTGTTAGGTTGTGTTTAGGATAGGGTACCTAATTTCAATGGTATTTGAATGGGATTTTTTATGACTTGATATGTTTCTGTAGGAAAATGGTTAGGCTTTGGGATTGTACTTACTTTTAATAAGGTATGTTGTGGGTATACAGTCAAAATTTGGGGTTAATTTGATAGGTCTAAGCTAGGTTTTGATGGTTTACAAGTGAAAAATGGGTAAGGTTCAGTTGGTCACAGATTGAAAAAAAAAACAAGGTTTACCACAGAATTTCTATATTTGAGCACAGATGTCAATTGTTTTTTGAAAATTGGAGGGTAGGTAACTCACAGGCAGGAAACTACAGTAAAATTTTGGGGGTTCAAATTCCAAGGGATTAGAAAGATGAAATTTTGAATTGGACTAATTTTCTAGGTTGCACAGGTTCATAGTAATACAAAGATGGTAAAATAGGTTTCACCATGAATTTTTTATCTGAGAGAACAGATATCTAAAAATTCTGAAATGGACAATAAATAATTAACACGTCGATGATGCTACAGAAAATGGCTGAGGCCCAAATTCCAAGTAGTTCGGGAAATATGATTTTTTGAAGACCAAATTTCTGGGTCTGTTTGGGTTGGCCTGAACAGAATTGCACCCCTCACAAGATCAAGAACTCGATCACTCTACCTCCAAATGGGATCCGAACACCAAAATTCATCCTCCAACACTTCGCCTTACTCCAATATACACCCAACAATATAAAGAAACAATAACAGTAGAAATTTCAAGTAAACTTCAGATCTCAAGTGATCAAGATCAAGATCTTGAGAACTCTGACAAGGCTCTGATATGGATCACCCAAGACTACAATTAGATCATCATGCAGCTCTTTAACTATTGCTCTTTCATATATATCTGACCCAAAAGAGAATTCAAACCAGAACTAAAGCAATTCTCCAAAAATCTGTAGCTAGTTGGGAGCTCCAACGCGGTGCTATTGCTTACACACGTGAGTTCGACCCAAATGACATCCAATTCTTCAGGAAATCTCAAATTCCAATATTCTTACCATCAAACCACTTCTAATCTATAGTATTACAACATATCTCAGACTCAAAACATTAATTCTTTTAACAACTTCATAAGTCACCAATTAAGAAAATCACACATTACCTCTACTACGCCATGGTGGCCATGCAACATATAGGAGAATCGAGATTCAACCCAAGAGCGTGTGTTGGATCTAATTCTTACTTTCACAAACTCACAATCCACTATTCTTGAACATATATATGACCCAAAACAAAGTGAATACCAGATATTATATAATTTTCATAAAAATGGTCACATGGTCCTCTTCTTGGAACTCAATAGTGGAGTGTAAACTCTCACTAGAGCTCAATAAGGAATTGTTGTCTTCTTCAAAAACATCACTCAAGACGAGTCAGGTCTGTAACTCACCTATTTTCAGGCCTTAACAGGATGATCCACACATGAATTATGGTGCAACACCTCCTTCACACGTTATTGGAGTTGGAATGGTGATTTCTTCATTCTTGAATCGGTGGAGCTCTTCTAGCCGAGTAGAACTCCTCAAGCCTTCTTGATGGTGATTGGGAATGAGCCACAATCATTTGGAGATTTGTGTCTCTGATACAAATTTGTTATAAACCTCAAGAGAGTTGCAACAATGGTGGAAGCACAAGGGAGATGGAGGAGAGGCAAGAGTGAAGGGGTTAGCTAGTGTAGGGAAGATGATAGGGGCACAAAGAATGGTGGGGGGCAATTTTGAGGAGGAGAGAGGAATAAGGGAGAGGAAGGTTGGAGTTGGTTGGGATATTGAGGGAGAGTTAGGGAAGGGGGAATCTTTAACTAAAGATGTTAGAGCCAATTCTCTAGCCAATGAGGCTTAGAGATCAAATTCTCTTTAAGAGACCAAGAAAGAATACATCCAAAAATCTTGTGTACAAATGAGAGGGCTTGGGCATTTATAGAACCATATCAACCCTGTAATTACTGGTTTGACTTTTGGAATGCATATTTTTAAACAATATTTTTCAATGAAAACAAGGGAAAATCGTCAACCAAAGATATAAAAACCGACTTTCCACAGAGTGGCGAGTACGGGTCGAATCCACAGGGAACGGGATACATTCTGAAATAACTCTAAAATAACACTTTATTAATATAACAAAGTTTACAATTATGTTAATATTACAAATTAAACTAAATAACAAGCTAAACTATGAAAATAAACTAAGCAGGAAGCTAAGTCTTCTGCAGATCTCTAGGGGCAAACTTGTCTTTTCACCACATGTGCAGTTGCACTTCATCTTTGAATTACACCTCTAAACCTGTTCTAACTTATCAACCTACACCAATGAAAATACAAAGTCAGTAAAAAAATTAATAATTAACTCTAAATTACATTTACAATTAGTTCTAAACTAATTTTACAATTAAACTATAATTAAATAAACATGGAAAACTAAAATTACACTGTCTAACTAATCTAACTAAGAAAATCAATCATAATTAATCTAAATACTGTTAATTCACTAACTAAAATACTAGAAAATACAAAAACTACACTAAATCAAACAATTCACTAAATGACTGTTTTGTCCCTAAAGAATGCAAAAGTGGACTCTGACAGCTTTTCGCAAATCACAGATTTGAGGGATCAAACGAATTTCAATTTTTCTAAAATTACTTCTATACTGTAACTGACAGATCCAAAAATCTGACACATTTTACAGATTTGAAAAATACATTATGGATCTCCAGATATAAGCGTTTCAAAATCAGGATAATCTTGGAAATCGTAGGACCCAAAATTTAAAATCCCGAAAAACTGTTTTCACAAAACACTTAAAACCCAGACCAAATCAACTCAGAACGAGCTGAAATTTGGTCTGCAGACAGTAAACACGCAGATGTGGAGAATAAAAAAATAATTTTCAGAAAACTCGATAAAAATCCACATGAAATGATGAGTGAACGACAGGGTAAAAATCAGGGTTTATATCCAGTGCACTATTCATTTATTTAAATCCACTAATGACATTAAAACAATAAACCTTGGACAAACACAGTCCTACACTAATTTAAACTACTGGTTAATACATAAAAGGGCAACAATTAAGCTAATTATCTAAAATCTAAGAAATAAACTAAACCACTAAGATTAATTCTAATCTAAATCACTTGTTAACTCTAATCTAACCTAAACTCACTAACTAACTACCTCTAATGCTAAAGTATCTAACTGCATCACAAATCTAACTAAGTCTAATATGCTCTAGCTAATATAATTAAATAATGAACTAAATAATCTAGTGTTAATTCTAACCTAATAAAACAACTACTAACCTACGGTTAAGCTAGCTAGGTTAACTATGGCTAATCACTAACTACCTAAAGTTAGTCGAATATGGTTAGACACTAAATAGGGTTAGGTATTAACTAAAGTTAGCTATCCAACTAGGGTTCTAGGGTACGGTTAGGATTAGTTAACTATCTAGGTTAGTTACTAGCTAGGGTTGATATCTTAACTAAAATAACTAGGGTTTAATTACCTACTAGGGTTTATAATTAACTAAGGTTAGATAGGGACAGTTAAGATTAACTTACTAGAACTAATAACTAACTATGGTTAGTCAACTAACTAATGTTAACTAAGGCTAGGGTCAATTACTTAGGTTAAACTAGGGTTAGGGGTACTAACTAAGGTCGACTAGGGTCCACTAGAGTTAGACAAGGGTTAAGTTTACTAATTAGGTTAGTTACTAAATACGGTTAGCCTAGGGTTAAACACTAAATAAGGTGAGTTAGGGTGGCAGTTTAGGATAAAGCATTGAATTACATGCCACCCTATGGTTAACTAGCTAAGCTAACAAGTAATTCCTAAATTAAATATCAACTAAAGTTATCACCTACCTAATTAAACCTACACAACTTCTACAAAATAAAGCTAATCCTAATTCAAAATTTATTTACTTAATTAATACTAAATCAATCCTAATTCCTAACTAAGATTAAAAACTAACTAAATTAAACACCTAACAATTAAGACTCTAAACTAAAATCAGTAATTGACTAATTAAACCTAATACCTAATCTACTTAATTTTAACACTAATTAGAATATAACCTAATATTAATACCTACCTAAATGAAAATTAATTAACACTAATGAACACTACCTAAATGGAATACACGATTTCTAACAACTAAGACTATTAAAAAAAAAACTTACTAAGTTAATTCACATTAATTCTATACTAAGTCAAACTAAGGAAGGATGACTAGGGCTATAATTGCCAAATCACAAAAATGGTAATGGACTTCCTCTCCCATTCTTGCTTTAATAATACATTAGGAAAGTTTTCAATATCCAAAAACCGTCCAGCCCATTGGCTCATGCGTTTTTTATTTCTCATTAAAAGCAAGAGAGCCAATTTAAAAACCTTTCTAAAAACATCACACACGTTTTTGCCAAAAGATTTAAAATTCGTAATTCCTTCCAAACGTGTAAAGGTAAGCCTTCATTAGATTTTGGCTGGATTGAAACTTCATTAAAACTTTCCCAAATTGATATCCACGAATTTGGAGAGGCTAAGATCTTTACCAAAAACGTATTTCAAATCCAATGACCACCATGCCCTTTATCTACAAACTACATTAATTAACTACCTATGCTAAACTAAAATTAATCTAACTATATTAATGTATATACATATCAATCAAAGGGCATAAAGGGAAGGATAAGTAAAATAAAAAATGAGAAGTTATCTAATTGAGACATTAACAATTTAATTCTAAAATACTTAAAACTAATACAATGAACCTGGACATTTTAATTCTAATTCCCTAAAACTTAATAACTTACCAAATGAATTCTACAACCTTGGCGGACCTCTAATGGCCGTCCTACCTTTGGAGAAGATGACTACACTCACATGAAAAACGAAATATAGAATTTAAACTAATGACACAATGACAATTACAAATCTAAATTAGATTAAGTTAACACACGATTATTACTAACTAATTAAACTAAAAACACATAGACTAAACTCACTAATCATGCTGGGAATTAAACTAAAACAGAAAACATGCTCTAGCAACTTATAATACATTCGACTAAGATAAAAAACGCAAAACAGAAATTCTAACACTTATCTAAATTGATTATCATGCTAAAACAACCTAACTATATACAGTAACTTGACTCCACATATAATCTATCAAATGAATCCTATACAGAAAACACACTATAGCTGATTAACATTAACTAACACTTTTAAACTACATACTCACTATTCACAAAAACCAATCAAATGACCAAAAAAATAAAAAATGACGTAACTATGAATAGATCTATAAAGTCTACTGCTAATAAAACACACTCAGACCTAACTATGGATGAAGCATTAATGAAACCAACATGCAACACACAAACGAAAAGCGAATCACATGCACATGCATAAAAGAAGCCAACGTTGGGTTGAAAATAACAATTAATTAACATAAACACCTAAACAGTCTACGTGCTGGTTTATGCACGAAGTTTTTGTTCTAAAGCTGACGAAAAAAACAGAAAATCACAGTCACATGACTCACGCACATGATAGGTTCTAACTAGAAGCAGTGGGTGGAAAGATCTAACCTCCAGGGCGATTCGATGACTGAGGGGAAAGGCAGAGCGGACTTTGCAATGATTTTGCACCATGAAGGACCTCGTTGATGCTGGAAATATACCATGAAACAGTATTGTACAGTTGCAACACGTTGGAAATCCACCGAAGATGGGAAATGATCCGATTCGCGATCGGAGGGCTTAGAAAACCGGATGGAGGTAGAGCCGGTTCTTCTTGTTGGAGTGTCTCGCACTTCCACGCAAGAAAAGTGCTTTCCACCTCTGCTGCACCTGCAAAACACAGCAAACATGAGATTAGCCAACATGGATGTAAAAGAAATGAAGAGATTTTGGAAGAGAAACAAGAGAGAAAGCTTGGATCTCAAGCTTTTCTTCATGCTCTAATGGAGATGGCATGAGGTGAGGGTTGAGAAGGGGGCTGGACCAAGATTCGTGCCCCTAGGGCACAAAAACCAAAGCAAAGACAAGAGCTCCATGGGCGTCACCTCTCTTTTACACGATTTGGCCTATTTTGGCAATTTTTTAGAAACAGGCTTAAAAAGAAAATATTTACTGGGCGCCTCATGTAGGAGGGGTTTTTAAGAAAATATTTTATGATAAAATGTGAATGGGTATGCTGGAGTGAATCATGCTTGATTTTGGTCCAGATCCGAGGCCTAGATAGGCGGTTTGGATCCTGAATACCTGATTCAACTCCGAGGTTTGACCCGCAACACTAAAAATGCCATAATTCCTTCATTTTAAGTCCGATTTCGATGAAATTCGAACCAAAGCTCTATAACATCATTATGCACCTAAGTGTGGCCTTTAAACTTATAGATGATGCATTTATGTAGTGAAAAATTGTTAAGAAAATGTGATATTTATGCATCATCAAATACCCCCATGCTAGAATAATTTCTAGTCCCTAGCAATATACTCTACCCTCGCAATGAAGATATGACTACCCAATAACATGAAAGCTCTTATTAAAAAAATAGAATAAAAAAACTAACTCACTTTCGTAGGAATCACGATTGCATTTAGCACATGCAACAAGCCCTTTAAACCCCTGGGTTACCCCAGTGGACGAGTAAGGTCTTGTGAGGGTTTGCAGAGAAGCTACCCACAAACATCAATATCATGCACGATTTTTTTTTCAGAAATACTAGGCAATTAAGAACTCATTGTAAACAAATATTTCATGTAGTCTACATTCTCAAAACAAATTCAGAAATTTCATGCCACCACAATAAAAATCTTTTTCTTTCACTTCTCTAAACTTGTAATTATCTATGAATTTTCTCAGAAAGTCAAGTATTATCATGTTTTACTCATTTATCCTCACCTGTATATTTTTGCACAGCAATTCACAATTATTTCCTAAGCAATGAAATATTCTCATTCAGCTCATTCTTTTTCTTTTGATATTCAATTTTGCACTCTTTTTCATTCTTCTAACTTGAGCACTATTTCGAATATCCAGTCTTGTGACCTGTGTAGCGAGCTTTGGGTCAGTGACTCCCAGGTCAGACAACCTTAGGGCACCAGATACAAAGTATCCCTCAGACTTAATTGCTCGAGTCACTAAACCTTCTATTCTAATAGTTTACGTATAGTCTTCCTCTCATCATGTGCAATGTCTCTATCTCTTAGGCTTTCTATGCAGTCCATGTAACAAGTTTTCGAATCGGTGGCTCCCAAACCAGATGGCTTTAGGGCACCAGGTGTAAAACACCCTTCAGACTCTACTTACTCGAACTATAAAGGCCACAGATATCGACTAGACAAGAAGATGATCTCCTTCGTTATCCTTTTCGTCAAGAGACTCAAACATTTCAACTCGTGTCTGAGTTCCACTACTAGGACTCACGAAGACATTAACAACTAAACGTAGCTCTATTCTATTATGCTCATTTTTCAAAACATTTATCAATTGCTTACTTTTTCCACAAAGCATACTGTGCATACTTATACTAAAGTGATTCAAAACTTTCTAACAATCAAATACTATATTTTCTTTAAACTATTTCATACACAACTACTCTATTTAAATCAGATCAGAAAAAAAATTTCACATGGGGCTTACACATTTCTAAATTGTCAGATCATGCAGAAAAACACTCATATATGCTACAATTTATTCTTAAAGACCTACTTTATGAGTTTTAAGCTATCAGACATAAAAATTTTTTTAAAAATTTTGTGCATCTAAACCATCCCCCCATGCTTGAATGACACTGTCCCTAGTGGCATACATCATAATGCAAACATGCAATGCAGATGCACACTACAGAACAATAAAATGAATTAGGGAGAAAGGATTGATACAACCTGCCATGCTTGAGTCTCTGAAGCTGTCGATTGAATGGACTTTGCACCACCACTATGCATGTACAAATACATAGTTTTCTGCTAATCAGGTCAATGTTCTACTTTTGAAGGCTTCTTCATGTCTTGTAACTTGAACTCATACATTGATGGATCGGATGTTCATACATGTCAACAATGAAATCCAAAATGAAATCAAAACAAAATTTAGAACAAAATATGAAAACAACTAACTACTTTATTCTAATATACATATGATACATCCTAATTTATAATTAATAAAATAAAAACTCTAATACATAAAACAACTAATATGTTAGAATTATTCTATAAAAACAAATCTACATCTAAATCAGCAACTAACCTATGTTAGAATTAAACTATGAAAATCAATATAATCTAAATCAGCAAGTTAGCAATTACTCTATGTTAGACTATGTTAAAATAATCTAATTACTCTATGAAATAAAAACAATTCTAATCTAAATCAGTAAATACAGGAAATCACTACTATGTTATCTAAGACTCACCTGTCTAATAGATCATTGAAGCATGGAATTCAGTGAATTCTAGGAAAACAACAAATGAACCCTATATTTTCTAACTAAGTTAAAACCTACAAACTAAAACAAATAACTAAACTAAACTAAACACATATTAATAAACTGATATCTCAGAAATAATCAGAATATAATCGTCGTTCCCTGGCAATGACGCCAAAATTTGGTTTGACTTTTGGAATGCATATTTTTAAACAATATTTTTCAATGAAAACAAGGGAAAATCGTCAACCAAAGATATAAAAACCGACTTTCCACAGAGTGGCGAGTACGAGTCGAATCCACAGGGAACAGGATACATTCTGAAATAACACTAAAATAACACTTTATTAATATAACAAAGTTTACAATTATGTTAATATTACAAATTAAACTAAATAACAAGCTAAACTATGAAAATAAACTAAGCAGGAAGCTAAGTCTTCTGCAGATCTCTAGGGGCAAACTTGTCTTTTCACCACATGTGCAGTTGCACTTCATCTTTGAATTACACCTATAAACCTGTTCTAACTTATCAACCTACACCAATGAAAACACAAAGTCAGTAAACAAATTAATAATTAACTCTAAATTACATTTACAATTAGTTCTAAACTAATTTTACAATTAAACTATAATTAAATAAACATGGAAAACTAAAATTACACTGTCTAACTAATCTAACTAAGAAAATCAATCATAATTAATCTAAATACTGTTAATTCACTAACTAAAATACTAGAAAATACAAAAACTACACTAAATCAAACAATTCATTAAGTGACTGTTTTGTCCCTAAAGAATGCAAAAGTGCACTCTAACAGCTTTTCGCAAATCACAGATTTGAGGGATCAAACGAATTTCAATTTTTCTAAAATTACTTTTATACTGTAACTGACAGATAAAAAAATCTGACACATTTTACAGATTTGAAAAATACGTTCTGGATCTCCAGATATAAGCGTTTCAAAATCAGGATAATCTTGGAAATCGTAGGACCCA
This sequence comes from Nuphar pumila, assembly GCF_984573655.1. Taxonomy (NCBI): domain Eukaryota; kingdom Viridiplantae; phylum Streptophyta; class Magnoliopsida; order Nymphaeales; family Nymphaeaceae; genus Nuphar; species Nuphar pumila. The sequence goes on along the minus strand of NC_143262.1, from coordinate 27,430,900 downwards.
AAATTTAAAATCCCGAAAAACTGTTTTCACAAAACACTTAAAACCCAGACCAAATCAACTCAAAACGAGCTGAAATTTGGTCTGCACACAGTAAACACGCAGATGTGGAGAATAGAAAAATAATTTTCAGAAAACTCGATAAAAATCCACATGAAATGATGAGTGCACGACAGGGTAAAAATCAGGGTTTATATTCAGTGCACTATTCATTTATTTAAATCCACTAATGACATTAAAACAATAAACCTTGGACAAACACAGTCCTACACTAATTTAAACTACTGGTTAATACATAAAAGGGCAACAATTAAGCTAATTATCTAAAATCTAAGAAATAAACTAAACCACTAAGATTAATTCTAATCTAAATCACTCATTAACTCTAATCTAACCTAAACTCACTAACTAACTACCTCTAATGCTAAAGTATCTAACTGCATCACAAATCTAACTAAGTCTAATATGCTCTAGCTAATATAATTAAATAATGAACTAATTAATCTAGTGTTAATTCTAACCTAATAAAACAACTACTAACCTACGGTTAAGCTAACTAGGTTAACTATGGCTAATCACTAACTACCTAAAGTTAGTCAAATATGGTTAGACACTAAATAGGGTTAGGTATTAACTAAAGTTAGCTATCCAACTAGGGTTCTACGGTACGGTTAGGATTAGTTAACTATCTAGGTTAGTTACTAGCTAGGGTTGATATCTTAACTAAAATAACTAGGGTTTAATTACCTACTAGGGTTTATAATTAACTAAGGTTAGATAGGGACAGTTAAGATTAACTTACTAGAACTAATAACTAACTATGGTTAGTCAACTAACTAATGTTAACTAAGGCTAGGGTCAATTACTTACTTAGGTTAAACTAGGGTTAGGGGTACTAACTAAGGTCGACTAGGGTCCACTAGAGTTAGACAAGGGTTAAGTTTACTAATTAGGTTAGTTACTAAATACGGTTAGCCTAGGGTTAAACACTAAATAAGGTGAGTTAGGGTGGCGGTTTAGGATAAAGCATTGAATTACATGCCACCCTATGGTTAACTAGCTAAGCTAACAAGTAATTCCTAAATTAAATATCAACTAAAGTTATCACCTACCTAATTAAACCTACACAACTTCTACAAAATAAAGCTAATCCTAATTCAAAATTTATTTACTTAATTAATACTAAATCAATCCTAATTCCTAACTAAGATTAAAAACTAACTAAATTAAACACCCAACAATTAAGACTCTAAACTAAAATCAGTAATTGACTAATTAAACCTAATACCTAATCTACTTAATTTTAACACTAATTAGATTATAACCTAATATTAATACCTACCTAAATGAAAATTAATTAACACTAATGAACACTACCTAAATGGAATACACGATTTCTAACAACTAAGACTATTAAAAAAAAACTTACTAAGTTAATTCACATTAATTCTATACTAAGTCAAACTAAGGAAGGATGACTAGGGCTATAATTGCCAAATCACAAAATGGTAATGGACTTCCTCTCCCATTCTTGCTTTAATAATACATTAGGAAAGTTTTCAATATCCAAAAACCGTCCAGCCCATTGGCTCATGCGTTTTTTATTTCTCATTAAAAGCAAGAGAGCCAATTTAAAAACCTTTCTAAAAACATCACACACGTTTTTGCCAAAAGATTTAAAATTCGTAATTCCTTCCAAACGTGTAAAGGTAAGCCTTCATTAGATTTTGGCTGGATTGAAACTTCATTAAAACTTTCCCAAATTGATATCCACGAATTTGGAGAGGCTAAGATCTTTACCAAAAACATATTTCAAATCCAATGACCACCATGCCCTTTATCTACAAACTACATTAATTAACTACCTATGCTAAACTAAAATTAATCTAACTATATTAATGTATATACATATCAATCAAAGGGCATAAAGGGAAGGATAAGTAAAATAAAAAATGAGAAGTTAACTAATTGAGACATTAACAATTTAATTCTAAAATACTTAAAACTAATACAATGAACCTGGACATTTTAATTCTAATTTCCTAAAACTTAATAACTTACCAAATGAATTCTACAACCTTGGCGGACCTCTAATGGCTGTCCTACCTTTGGAGAAGATGACTACACTCACATGAAAAACGAAATATAGAATTTAAACTAATGACACAATGACAATTACAAATCTAAATTAGATTAAGTTAACACACGATTATTACTAACTAATTAAACTAAAAACACATAGACTAAACTCACTAATCATGCTGGGAATTAAACTAAAACAGAAAACATGCTCTAGCTACTTATAATACATTCGACTAAGATCAAAAACGCAAAACAGAAATTCTAACACTTATCTAAATTGATTATCATGCTAAAACAACCTAACTATATATAGTAACTTGACTCCACATATAATCTATCAAATGAATCCTATACAGAAAACACACTACAGCTGATTAACATTAACTAACACTTTTAAACTACATACTCACTATTCACAAAAACCAATCAAATGACCAAAAAAATAAAAAATGACGTAACTATGAATAGATCTATAAAGTCTACTGCTAATAAAACACACTCAGACCTAACTATGGCTGAAGCATTAATGAAACCAATATGCAGCACAAAAACAAAAAGCAAATCTCACGCACATGCATAAAAGAAGCCAAGGTTGGGTTGAAAATAACAATTAATTAACATAAACACCTAAACACTCTACGTGCTGGTTTATGCACGAAGTTTCTGTTCTAAAGCTGACGAAAAAAACTGAAAATCACAGTCACATGACTCACGCACATGATAGGTTCTAACTAGAAGCAGTGGGTGGAAAGATCTAACCTCCAGGGCGATTTGACGACTGAGGGGAAAGGCAGAGCGGACTTTGCAATGATTTTGCACCATGAAGGACCTCGTTGATGCTGGAAATATACCATGAAACAGTATTGTACAGTTGCAACACGTTGGAAATCCACCGAAGATGGGAAATGATCCGATTCGCGATCGGAAGGCTTAGAAAACCGGATGGAGGTAGAGCCGGTTCTTCTTGTTGGAGTGTCTCGCACTTCCACGCAAGAAAAGTGCTTTCCACCTCTGCTGCACCTGCAAAACACAGCAAACATGAGATTAGCTAACATGGATGTAAAAGAAATGAAGAGATTTTGGAAGAGGGACAAGGGAGAAAGCTTGGATCTCAAGCTTTTCTTTATGCTCTAATGAAGATGGCGTGAGGTGAGGGGTGAGAAGGAAGATGGACCAAGATTCGTGCCCCTAGGGCACGAAAACCAAAGCAAAGACAAGAGCTCCATGGGTGTCACCTCTCTTTTACACGATTTGGCCTATTTTGGCAATTTTCCAAAAACAGGTTTAAAAAGAAAATATTTACTGGGCGTCTCATGTAGGAAGGATTTTTAAGAAAATATTTTATGATAAAACATGAATGGGTATGCTGGAGTGGATCATGCTTGATTTTGGTCCAGATCCGAGGCCCAAATAGGCGGTTTGGATCCTGAATACCCGATTCAGCTCCGAGGTTTGACCCGCAACACTAAAAATGCCATAATTCCTTCATTTTAAGTCCAATTTTGATGAAATTTGAACCAAATCTCTATAACATCATTATGCATCTAAGTGTGGCCTTTCAACCTATAGATGATGCATTTATGTAGTGAAAATTTGTTAAGAAAACTTGATATTTATGCATCATCAATCACCCTTCCCACATCAACCCATTACAATTCTCCAAAATGCCCTTATTATTATAATTAAGCCCCATTAAACTATCTTCAATAGTCAACCCATGCATTGGGCACACCAAAGCTCTACCCAATCTCATTCCAAGGCTCATCTTGGCTACGTTTGTATCAGTCTATGCCTTCCAGTGATCAAACTTCATAATTATAGAATCCTACTGCACTATACGCAGTCAGGCTACAAGAAAGACTAGAAGCCTACAATAGGATAAGCACTGAAAGCATGGAGGATATAGTTTTTAGATTGCACTCAAGGTGTAGCCTAAAAATTAGATTGGAAATAGAATGGTAGGACTCCACCTATAGTGTGTAGTCCAAAACATGGTATAGTCCAAAATTCACACTGCACCTTTTGTAGTCTTCCTACTTTGCAAACCTCTAAAATTTGAATTTGAAGAGGTTCCCAAACCATGACAAGAAATTTGTTACGGACCACCCCTATTCTGCCTAGGAGGACCTGCCCATGACCCGTGACTTGGATCCATATTTGATCCGCCCAAAAAAGCTACCCCAGAGTCATAAGCCACCCTAGAGTCCCAGCTTGACCAGGACTGAAGGACACTCCTCCTTGTGGGATTCCTACTCCACTTGGGATTCCCTCTCTTTTGAACTCATCATCTCCGTGGTCTCTTAATTATTTGGTCTCTTATTGCTTTTAGAACTCTTTGATATACTTTATAAATAAGTGTTATTATTCTGATTAATAACCAATAGAATTTATTAAGTGAATCTATATTCTTCGTTTTTGTTTATGATTTTCAATACTCGAGAGATCAATATTCTCCCTCCACATGCCCCTACCTTCATCCTTGCACAGGACGTCGTCTAGGAGGGATCAATATTCTCTCTCCTCCTTGTCATCGCCCTCTACTAGGACTCACGTCCAACCCTTTTCCATGCATAGTCCTGCCAGAACCGCCCCTCCCTGAGGCCGGGTTCTGACATTTGGTATCAGAGTCATGCCTTTTGCGAGACCAAGTTCGGTCAGATCAGGCTCTACGATGTGTCAACAATGGCTCATGCCCTTCATGATTTTGACTAGGTACGATCTAACCCTTTTCTTATGATTCTTGCTGGGTTTAGACTATAGGCACCACTTGAGATCCCCTTTGAGTATCAGTCAATCCTTTTCTAGCAATATGCTAGGTGAAGGCTGATATTTTTCTCAGCCTGCACCAAGATCTGATTCTTGGATCGCTAGTGGTTTAGTCAGTGCTTTTGAGAGGGTCAGACCAACCTAAGTGTGTGGCTGTGTGCACAAGCTATGTGCCTAGTAGGTTGCACACGTGAGCAAGCTCTTCACAAAGATGCAAGCTCATAACAATCACTTTGAAAAAATGCTCACCATGATAAACAAATATATAAATGCATTGAACAATAAGTTGGATAAGGGTTTCCAGCAAGTACTTACCATTATGGACTCCATGCAAAACTGTGGAGGCCAGAGTAGCACCTCAGGGCATCTCGAAGGGTTCGACACAAGCGGTTCAGAGACATGATCCACACAGGGACTCTACCCCATTCGCCAACCCCAACTGGACTTCCCAAAGTTTGTTGATGAGGACGCCACCAACTGGGTATTCCACGCAGAGCAATACTTCAAGATTGTCAAAATGCCAGAGGAAGATCAGGTTGTCTTTTCCTTATTCCACCTGGAGGATGAGGCCATTCGTTGGTACCATTAACTCGAGATGTAGACAAATATGCTTTCATGGAAGGCCTTCTCCTAAGCATTGGTGATACAGTCTGACTCCTTTACCTGTACCAACCATCACATTATGTTATCCAAGATCTACCAACAAGGTAGTGTCATGGAGTACTAGGTAGAGTTTGATCAATTAAGCAACCTAGTGACCGACTCATCCCCAAAATCCTTAATTAGAACTGTTACGGTCCTCGATCTAGAGAACTCACCAAGATTTGTGCTCCAAGATCCATACGCCACCTCAACAGTGAAAGAAGACTTTTCAAATCAAGGTGGGCCCCAAGAAAATGATGTGACAACTGATGTGTCACTGGACACATGACATTTGAAGAAGAAAGAGAAGCTTGACATGTGTCTCAGCCAAAGCTAGGACGAGTCAGCAAGTGAGGCAAATAAGGGGACAACAAATCAGAAGAAGAGGGTGGGACGTCCCCACCTCTCTGGAGCCTTCTCCCTCCTTCTAGGAAGGAGAGGCTGAATAGAGTCCACATATATTTGCTTATTTAATTTTTAGGACTTAGGGCATGAAGAGTCCAATTCAGGATGAGACTCTAGTCTTCTATTCTAGTTTAGTTTTTGTTGCCTAGTATGATATCTTTTTTGGCGACTAGAGGGTGTTTTGGGTTCATGAAATACTTTTAATTTATTTAAATAATTATAGAGTCTATCTCAAACTCTATTATTCATTAAAAAATATTGAAGTTTCTCAAGCTCACTCTCTAATCGTCCCCTCTCTCTTACACTTCTCTCTCTTCTCTCTCTCCTTTGAGTATCTCAGAGGCTTACATGCGGATCAGACCCCCAAGGGTTGGTTGATCCATTCTTTGGAAGTGCTCAAACTCGTTCGGTGATCTGGACTGTGCGTTTTGGCTTTCCTGGAAAGCTAATCATTGTCGCTACATTGTAGATCGTGTTTGAATTCCATAACATGGGGAACTCCTTTCCAGCTTGCTACAAACCTATAAGGTACATCTGTAACGCCTCCATAGCGTTAGCTCAACCTTTGCTAATTTTCTAGAACCTGAAATCCAAAATTTTCTCCTGATAAACCATAACCGTCATCACCCTACCCTCTGTTTAGTACCTATACCAGACCCTTACACGCGTTCTTAGGTCACCCTATAGCCCTCAGACTAGGTTCTTTCAGTTCTGAACTGAAACCCTTACTTGAAACACTTATCAACCACAAACCACACCTACCCAATTAGCTATTTAACCCTGTTTCTCTCTAGCCGCAATCATGAAAAACCTCATACCTCTTCTCCACCATGTCCAGTAGGGTTCAACACCCTTAATATGTATACCATAGGTCCCATGATAAAAAAATTGTAGGTTCAATCCTCTTGAGTTTGTTGGGCTCAAATTGCAATATTCGTCTGTTATAAATCTGAACCTACCTTCCTGTCCCTCTTTTGAGCCTTCTATTTTAGAGTTTTTGAAGGGTTTAATAGGTTGATATCAGAGCGAACTTGTTTAGATGGAGAAACCACCATCCTCTAACATTGATAAGATGAAAGAGATTCGCAAGCATGTCGAATAGGCTCAGGCTATTGCCGAATAGATGCAAGTCGAGCTTTTTCAGCAACATCATGTGAACATGGAGAAATGCAACCGATTGAAGCATATTAATAGATCAATTACAAAACTCGTGGATCACATTGAGACCCTCTTGCTCAATACACCAAGGCAGCCAAACAACTGGGGTTTCATTTTTGCCGGTGGACACATGGAGGAACTGAACAACTCGATTCTTAGGGAGCCACCATATGACTTCATGTAGGGCATGAGTAAGAAACCTTGATTTAAAGTCTTTTATTTTTTAGTGAGAATATGTGCGAGTGGATTTTTAAACTCAAGCACTTTTTTACATGTCACAATGTATTGCCTGAGGCACGTGTTGTCAAAGCGGTCGCCCGCCTTGAGGGTGATGCCCTTCGATGGTATAAATGGTTAGACATCGTTTATGGGAAGCCTTCTTGGAATGATTTTATTGAACTTATAATAGAGAAATTTGGGTCCATGGTTCTTGTCAATCACCATGTGTAGCTTAAAAATTTGAAACAACAGGGCAGCTTAGATGACTACTAAGCAAGATTTGAGAATCTGTGAACGCTTTTGCCTCAAGTTGACAAAGTGACCTTGCTTGGGTGATACATTGGTGGGCTCTGTGAGGGCCTTCGTATTGAGGTCGTAGTTGCAGTCGTGAAGAGTCTGGAGGAGGCCTATAGGGTGGCCAAGTTTCATGATGAGAAGCAAAATAGACTCTAAGCCATGCCAAGGATGAATCAGCCTACCGATGCTCATGATCATTCTTCAGGTGTCCAAACCAAGCTTGGTTCGTCCAAGGGGGTGACATCAACTCTTAAGGTAGAGCCCATATCATGTGCACAACATAAGGAAAGCATCAATAAGGGCTTGTTCTTCAACTGCAACAAGAAGTCGGTTAACGGCCACATGTGTAAGCACTACCATATCTCCATATCTTTCAAGTGGTAAAATTAGATTATGAAGAAGATGAGTCACTGGATGACCAACCGTCGGACGAGTAAAATAGCGAGGAGGAGCATTGTCATGTCATCTCCTACCACGCATTCTCAGACATTTCTATACCCAACTCTATGAGGATCTACCCTCCTAAGCACTCGGGAGGTAAATGTTCTTACTGACACTATTAGCCCTCACAACTTTATTCATGAGAGCATAGTTCAGGAAATCGGGTGCAAATTGAAGAAGCACCCTTCCTTTGATGTTATGGTTGGCAATGAGACTAACCTCAAGTGTTTAGAGGTCTGTCCTTATATGTGTTTGAAGCTTCAAAAAGCTAAATTCATTATGGACTTATACGTCCTACCTATCCATGGTGTAGATGTAGTCCTTGACATGCATTGACTATGAACTTTGAGGAAAGTAGACTGAAACTTCTCCAATATGGAGATGTCTTTCTGGAAAGACAGATGAGAGGTTAAGTTTGCTTCTATCAGACCTCCTACAACAGAAGGAGTTTAACATAATGGGGCATTGAAGTTGTTGCAAGGCACCCAACGTGGCTACTTGCTCATCGCCTAAGCGGTGGCGTCAAAAAATGCCTCAATCCCCTTGGACATTTTTTTCGATATGACAGTTTTGTTGATTGAATTTTCTAACGTGTTTGCTGAGCCACATGGGATGCCTCCTAGATGGTCTCAAGACTGTCGTATACCCTTGAAGGTGGGTACATAACCTGTGAACGTGCAGTTATGTCGGTACACCCACTACCAAAAAGATGATATTGAAAAATTCGTTGGAAAGATATTGAGACAAGGATAACTATGTGGTTGGGGTGACTATCTAGGTTTGTACCCAACTCACACACAATCTTATTAATTTCACTATGACTCATTTGGGCATTACATTCCTTACTCCACACATCACATTCGATAGTAGTATGTATGCGCAAAAGCGGTGTATCCTCAAATCATCGAAAAAGTATATCGATCACTTTGTTCTCCACACCCTTATTGTATTGGACCTCGAAGTCATATCCCATGAGTTTTGTGACGTATTTTTGTTGGCTGATAGTGGTGATACGCTGCCCCAACAAGTACTTGAGTATTTGATGATCGGTCTGCATGATGAACTTGCGCCCAATGAACAAGCATCTCCTTATCATAGGTAGACAAGGCACAACTCTGATTGAACAAGACCTTGCTCTTGAATGCAATGGGGTGTTCCTCTTGTGTGAAGACAACATCTACCCCACTGTCATGTATATCATCCATCTCTACCATGAAGTCCTTGAAAAAATATGGCAAGGCAAGAACGAGAGCTTGGCACATGGCTTCCTTCAACTTCTCGAAAGCATTGGTGGCTTTGTCAGACTCTGTGAAGTTATCCTTCTTCAAGAGGGAGGTAAGGGGCTTGGGTCATGAGACCATAGTCCCTAACAAATCTTTAATAGTACCCAATCAGTCCAAGGAAACCCCAAAGTCCCCTTACGGTTTGTGGCTTGGGTTTCGCCTTGGCCGAAGATAATATGGCGAAGATAGCTCACTTGTTCTTGTCTAAAAAAGAGCTTGTACATTTTAACATACAAGTGGTGCTCCCATAAAGTGTTCAAAACTACACATACTATACACCAATATATCATCAAATAAAACAAGCACAAACTTTCACAACATAGATTTGAAGACATCATTCATGATAGCTTGGAAGGTTGCAGGTGCATTGGTCAACCCAAAGAGCACGACCAAGAACTCATAGAGACCTTCATGAGTCTTAAAAGTCATCTTATGAATGTCATCATGGTCCATACACACTTAGTGATACTCCGAACAAAGATCTAGAAAAACCTAAAATAGGTGGTACCATGCAATTCGTCAAGTAGTTCATTAATTACTTGAATAAAAAACTTGTCCATCATGGTGATATTGTTTAAGACCCTGTAGTTGACACAAAACTTTCATGTCCCATCATTCTTCATCACCAAGAGCAGCGTTGAGGAGAAATGACTCATACTAGGGTGATGAGATCTTGTTCTATAAAGGACATATCTACCTACTGTCAGAGAATGACTTGATCCAGGCTCTATTGCACAAGGTGTATGACACTCCTAGTAGCAGATTTGGGGGTATGTCCAAAATGTATCAGAGGATGAAAGCCCTCTTTTATTGGCCAAGCATGAAGGCTTGTGATTATGAATATGTGCACTAATACATAATTTGCCAAGCCAATAAGTATGAGGGGATAAAACCGTCCATGTTGCTACGACATTTGTTGATCTTTGAGCTAGCGTGACAAGATATTTTTATAGATTTTATGGAAGCCTTTCTCTCATGTGAGCAAAAAGAGGTCATCATGACCGTGGTGGACAAGTTTTTCAAGTACACTCACTTTATCTGACTGCCACAGAAGTATTCTGCCGAGTTGGTGGCAAAGCAACTTGTGAGCCACATGGTGAAGCTCCACGGGATGCCAAGAAGTATTGTGAGCAATGAAAACTTGATCTTATTGAGTTAATTTTAGACCACATACTTCAAGCTTAGTGAGACAAAATTAAACTATAGTACCTCTCACCACCCTCAAAATGATGGGCAAACAGAGATTGTGAACAAAGCGATAGAGACCTACCTCTATTGCTTCGTAGGAGACCACCCAAACAAGTTGCACCACTTTTTGTCATTGACAAAGTACTCCTACAACATAAGCCATCACTTCTCCATAGAGATGACTCCGCTCAAGGCATTATACGGGTTTCTTCCCCCATCAGTGGATGCATACGAGCATGAAAGTGATGCATTTCTCAAGGTAGATCATGCTATAAAAGGGCAAGATGATATTCTCGCTACATTGATGCAAAACATCATGAAGGCCCAACAATGAATGAAACAGATCTATGACAAGGGTCGATCCGACCGAGCATTCAAGGTAGAAGACTGAGTGTGGTTGAAACGCATTCCTAGAGGACATAAGACTCTCTTGGGCGAAGACTACCACAAGCTTCCAAGTACTACAAACTGTACCAAATTGAGCAACAGATTGGGAAATTGGCCTACCTTTGGCACTCCCTGAAGAGGTGAAGATCCATCCCATTTTCCACATATCTTGCCTCAAACAGTTCCATAGTGTAAACACCCCAAATTTTCACTCACCTCCCTGACACTTCCACTAGTCATCTTGATCTATCCTCTGAAATCATCAGGAGGGCAAAATGGTCATTTTTTGAGATGAGACCTTGCAGGAATTCATTTTCTATTCTCAAAATTTCTCTACTTGGGCTCAGAAACATCTTCAAATTGCAAATTTTTAAAATCTTATTCTTAACAAGAAGCTAGAATTTCCAATTCCTGAGTCAGAGTGACATTTCATGAGACATGTCTTTGCATATCATCGCATGAAGCATCTCATATCACTTCACTGCACAACATGTCATTTCGAGATCCAGAATTCTCGATTTTCAAAATTATCAATCCAGATTCGAATTTTAACTCTTTCGAAATCGATTTCAAATCCCTGGGTTTTTCAAAATAGTCAGTTTCCCTTGTCTTAACCCCCAGGACTCCGAATTACAAAAGTTTTCTCAAGAAAATGATCTGGATAATTTTGATATTGATTTTCAAATTTCGTCAGTTGGGAAAGAAGGGGACACACTTTTAAATTTAGAAGAGTTTATTTCAAACTTTTGCAAAAAGACTCTGAGCTTCTTTATAAAATCTTCGCATTTTCTTTATATATGTTTTGCCCTGAAGGACCATTTTCCTTCCAAATGCTTGAAATCAGACCAAATTTTATTTCGTATTATAAAAATCCCGAAAAGAAGTTATTTTGTTGCTTTTTATTTTCAAATAAATGGTGTGGGACCTACCTTGAACTGGCATCACACTCGAGGTCTCAGGTATTTCTCTCATTTTTCAAGCAGAGCCCACCCCGGGGTGGCACAAATTTACAAATCCTGTTTCCTTATTTTACAAAATAAGAAAGTGGGCCCATGCATAGGTGGCACCACACTAGAATTTCCTATAAAGAAAAAAAAATTATGTTCATTTCAAAAAGTTTTCTTAATTCGGCTGAGGTGGCACCACCTTAAAAAAAAAGGAATCCGTTTACCCATTTTTTTTTTTACTTTTTATCCCCAAATGGAGCCATGGTGAAGCCACAAAAGGGGTTCACTTTACCTAAGCTGGAGGTAAATGAACCGAGATTTCAGAATAAGCCAGCCGTCCCCCCTTTTTCAAAGATTGACAAGTTTCAAAAATTTTCAAAAATTTGTTTGAAAAATTTCAAATGCTTTCAGAATATTAGATTGAAAAGCTTCAAAATTGTCGATCTTTCAGAGCGAAGCCTCCCAAATCTTCAAAGGGGATCCCGATTGGAACATCCAGGGGAGCCGATCTCTTGAACCCCCCCTGTTTCCTCCGGCTGTGTTGGAGACTTTCTTTGCAAAAAACCCAATCGGACGCTCGTTCCCTCTCAATCTCTCTTCCCCCTTTACTTTCCCTCTTTCCCCTTTCTATAGCACGATTCCTTTTTTTTTTTCTCACAGTGGGCTTCCTCTTTCGCTGCTCGCCTCCTCTAGGTCATTTTCTTCCTTGACCAATTGAAGACAACTGCTACAATAACAATAACCAGAAGGCGACCATCTTCCTCCAGAGCTCCAGTCACGATCGAGTGAACCTGAAAGGTATACAAAAGAAATACCGCCTCCTTCCAATCGATCTTGGATATTGTTTACTATTCAACCTGTACACACAAGCACTTCTAACATGTTTTCTCCAATGTCAAAATCCCTTCCTCCTTATCCTCAACTCTAGTTAGTTTAGCATAGATTAAAAAAACAAAGCTCAAGCATAAAACTAGCTATCATGCACTTTTTTCTCAGGATCAAACTCAAAGAGATGCAATTTTTTTAACAGTCACTAGGCTAGATTTACTGTAGACTGAGATAATATATTTCAAACCAGATTAGTAGATAGTTTGACACAATCCTTAATCAAGCCACAGTTTACAGCAGTAGTCACACGCAAGGTTCAGGGTGACACACTGAGTGGAAGAGAGAGAAAGTGAATAGCAACTTCGGCTAATCAAATGACTCCAATCATAAACTAATGTAGGATTAGGATTAATCTTAGGTTAACCTAACTCATGTTTTGAAGTTACCGTTTTACTCCTTAACTGGTAAAATAAAATTACTTGTTTTCCCTTATTCTAGAAGCATGAATAGAATAAGTTTGACTGTTTATAGGGCTAGCAACTCAATGTCTCTTGTTTCATTTAAATTAGAACCTTGAAGGTTCGGATGATATCAGTAAAGTGGACAGCACCATGCTTGGCCATTAACCAAAATACAAATAAAAACAAGGGTAATGTTCAAATACCCTCAAACGTTTTGGCCTAATTCATGCACACATCAAACTTTTCAGAGTTTGCAAATGCCCACCAAAATTTTTATTACTGGTGAAATAAAAATTACTAGTTTGACTTTTATTTTAGAAGCTTGAACAAAGTTTGACTGTTTAAAGAGCTATCAACCAAATGTCTTAAGTAAAAAGTTTATTGACTACAATGGCTCTTGAAACCTTGACCTCCCTAATAAGAAACAAGACACTAACCACTACACCATCAAACTCATTGTTGATTATTTTTTAAAAAGTATATAAAGCTTAAATTACAATAAGCTAATCAACCCAACAATCACTTGACCCACCAATAGCATAACTGGGTCCGTTTGGTTCCTCAATAGCTCACTTGATAAATATCCAAACCGAAACTAAATGCATTTTCATTTAACCCAAAAGTCAATCGGGTTATAGTTGACAAAAGTTTTACTATTTCAAGAATCAAAATCATATAGTTATTGTCATGATGGTGACTATGCGAGCTCTAAGTGCAACTAGGTTCATTTGGATCTTCAATAGCAGAATCTATAAAAATCCAAACCAAAACTAAAGGCATTTTCATTTGACCCAATCTAGTTATAGATTACAAAAGTTCTACTATTTTAAGAATTAAGATCAATTAGCTATTGCTATGATAGTGACTATGTGAACTCTAAGCGCAACTGGGTTTGTTTGGTTCCTCAAGAGAGAGAGAGAGAGAGAGAGAGAGAGAGAGAGAGAGAGAGAGAGTCAATTTTTTGTAGGTGAGAGAGATAGTCAATTTTTTGTAGGTGAGAGAGAGAGAGACACTCACGACTTGTGATAAGTGAGAAAAAAGAAGTTTAATAATAAAAAAAGCTTCCAAAAAACTAGGCTTTCTCATGTGGCAAGACATATGGGTAGCATGGTTATTTAAAAAAAATTATAACAAAAATAATTAAATTGGGGTCATTTGATTAACCCTTTGTAATAATATCATCAACATATAAACATATGAAAATCATTCTTATGGCAGATAAACAAAGATGCATCAGTTTTGGACTCAATGAACCTTATCTTCTCTAAGTACACACAAAGTTTCTCAAACCAAGTTCGACTAGCCTATTTTAATTCATACATGACACAATTCAACTTGCATAAAAATTATGATGCCTCTTGTCTTCAGAACCAGGTGGTTATTTAAGACCTGCAATTTTTTCAGCAAAAGTTCTGAATAAATTCACGAGGCATTTTCATGTAAAAATAGCATATGACCTCGAAATGTGAATCAAATCGAATTCAACGAACCAGTTATACTTAGAATATAGAAAATCAGGGGCAGAATGGAAAAAAGGAAACTTAGAAGACAAGTTTTCTTGGCTATAAATATCCTTCCCCTCTCTCTTTTCTCATAAAATGGTCGCCCCTCTCTCTCCTCTTCTCTCTCTCTCTAAAACCTCCCCTACCTAACTTAGCCCTTCTGAGCCTGCCTGACCTAGTTTGAACCTACCTCACCTGGTCCAAACCTACTTGACTTGGCTTAAACCCAGTTGGGTCTAGTCAAAGTCAACATCCATTTTGGTCCTAAACCCATGTTTGATTCACTTGACCTATACCTAGCCTACTTGGGCTAAGTATGAACCCACCTAACCAAGTTGACTTGGACCGAACCCAGTTTGATTCAAACCACTTGGGTTTAGCAGCTTGACTCGCTCTTCCTCTTTCTCAACTAGGTCGAACTCATTTGACCTAGTTTAGCCTTTCGAAAGGAGGTTTAAACCCAATTCAAAGCAGACATAGCATTCTTGAGCCATTCTTCATCGATCGGAGGGTAAGTTTGATTCGCCAATCACTCTCTCTCAAATATTTAATGATTTATGTTGAGATATATATCGTATACATTATGAAGTAATATCTAACCCTAGTCTTTAGTTTATGCCCTCTGGGACACTTTGGTATTCACATGCGTCTCTTTGCGACTATCATTGGACATTTTACGATAAAAGCTCTTGCTTAAGGCAGTATATATATTTGAGATTGTCATCACATCAAATGATGTCAAGGCTCCTGCTTTCTGTATATTACATATATATGTATTTGCTTATACTTTTAAGATTGTTGTCGCATTGAACGATGCCAAGACTTTTGCTTTCTGCAATTTAAATTATACATTTAAGATTATCGTCACGTTGAACGATGCCAAGGCTCCTACTTTCTATAATTTAAATTATGCTTTTAAGATTGTCGTCATGTTAAACGATGCCAAGGCTCCTATTTTCTGCAAGTATATATGTATTTGCTTTCTGCAAGTTATTTAGTTCGGTTTCCCCCACCGAATATTAAATATGCACTCATTTCTTCTCGCTTTCAAGAAACAAGTTTCTAAGAATCATCTTTGAGAAGGTGCCCATTTCAAAGCATTAGGTGAGGAGCTGCCTTCCTTCTTTACTTTTATCTTCTGAGAAGTCGTATTCCATTGAATTCTTTAGAGTTGACATATGCCTAATTTGGTTTATTATGCATTTGTCTAATCTAAAGCTTTTATTGCATCATCGGATTAGCTCATTACCCCTGTCTGCAACTTAGGTGATTATGCAACATATTCATATTATGTGTATGGCAAATCCGTTGCACCTTGTTGATGTGGTTTTCAACATTGGTTGTCTTCTATATTGGTGATCGATGATGCCTCGCAATGGCATCATCGGTTCCCCTGAATATCATATTTTAACAAAAAAATAACAAATTTGATTTTCTGCAACAAATTTTTTTATCATAAAGCCTTTCTTTGATTTTGGCGACTTCCCATATCTTTCCTGTTTTCTGATATGTCTTCATGTTTTACAATGACGTTGCCTAACTTTCCTACATCTTACAGTTTCTTGCATATCTACATGATTTTTTTTATACCTGCATATCATTGCATTGAGCAATATCCATAAGGATCTATCGTACAGAGAATGGTGCCATTAATTTAGGCACAACATCCGCATTAGTTCAATCCTCATTGCACATTTGCAGCATCCACCTTTTGAGTGTCATAGGGTTTGTTCGTAACAATAATATAACACAGGGGAAATACAATGCCAGTGTTCTGCTCCATATGGTTTATTATAAAATCCGAATCCGGATTTTGTTGTGTTTCCCAGGAATCTCTGCTGCAACACTGGTGAAATACAATATCATCACCATGAAGTTTTATTTCGTGGCAACTTGCTATGGATTTTTTTTTTGAATATATGCTAAAATTGATGCAACTTTTTCACCTTTACATCAATTGGAATTTAGGTTCATCACTTTGTTTCAGTAGGCACAATACCCACTTGTTTATAAGTTCTGTGGACAAAGGACTTTTCAGGATATATTATATTTCATTTTATCACACAACATATGTCCTGCGTCCCCATCTGGATGATTTAGTTTAGTTCAGCCTTCTTATTTTACACATATATTTTTTTTGGCATTCTCTAGTTGTAGCTAAATTACGTTCATGCATATATTTATCTTCATCATTTGCAATCTTTTTTTTTTTTGATCTCATACCACCACCTGTACATTCCATAGTAATCAGCACCTTTACCTATTCATTTCATTGCATACCTACCTGAATACTTCCTGCGACCCATCAGCCACCCGTGTCTTCCATAGTAAACAATAGCCACATTACTGCATGACTTCTTTCATTCCCTATGCTTACTGTAATTTCAGTATTTGTATGTCACAGTATACACACTTTACTGTTATACCTCCCATATCACACATGCACATTGTCGTTTTATCTTTGTACCATCAGTAGCGTTTACATATACATCACCTATTTGTTACCAAATTTCTAAAAACAAAAGGATGTGCTTTTGTTGACACTGTGACCCTCAAGTTGCTGAAAGCCAACTCATGACTGCAAGGTTAAAATTCAGTTAGATTCCACAAGGCTTCTACATTACCAGTATGTGTATGTCACAAGAGATAGAATGTAATTAGTTGGCAGGTTAACCGGTGGCTCGCATTTCATTTGAAGTCATTTGCACATCCTACAATTGTCAGTAGTCATATCACTGTATGCCCTCAACATGTTGTCACACTTGTTTTGTTTCAACTCATTGTTATTCATGTCCATTTGCATCTAATACTTCTCCCTGCATGCCTTCCCATCATCTGTATTCCTATGTGTCTTTGTATATTGCATTTGCACATGATATGTGCAAATTTGACCTTTTATAGATTTTCGATTACAGGAATATATATGTATATATATACCTCTTCATATACCTTCTTTCTTTTCATATATATCATATGTACCTTCTTACTAACATAAGCCTTACACTTAGGTATATTGTATATGCATTTTCCTCATTCAGTTTAAGCATGGTATCTAGGCATTTTCATAAGCACCCCCTCCATATCTTAGACACTGCATTTTCATTCATGTATGGATTTTCATTATAATTCAGGTATAATTACTTGTGCATTGTCATTAATACGAGATCTTCAGTCTCCCCTTTGCATGTTGTATTTCTTGTGTTAACCGACACTTGCAGGAAAAGTTTGGAAGAGGCCCATTCTTTTGATTTCTTTTTAGTTTGCTTTATGTCAGCTATGTAACAAGCAAATGTAAATTTGGAATAATATTTACTTTTCTGCTTAGATTAGGACGCATATCATATAGTTTGAATTCCTGCAATATCTTGATTATGTGATTCATGCATTTTATTTTGAAAATCACTGTGGATGAACACGAATGGCACGTGCACCAACTCTTAGGGAGTTGATGAACTCTGCGGAGTCCATATTCACGACCCTAGTCGGAATATGGACGAGACCCAGATTCAGCATCTTTCTACTAGCCACACCGAGCCTACACTCTTAGGCTATCTTCCAAAATTCACTACACATCTTCAATTTTATAAAATATTTTAGAATTAACTAAGTAAATTACAAGCATATTCACGGCCATAGTCGGAATATGTGGTAATTCTACCTTAGTTTAATTCTAAAATTGCATATTTTCCTAAAAAGAGATTTTCATAAAAGGACATTCATTCACTCAGGATAGTTTGCATCATGAAATCACCTGCATTTCTCAAACTTTTATCAAGAAAAACCTCATTCCATGGAAATCAATTCCTCAAGAAACTCTAAAAATTTTCAAAGTTGAATTTCCCAAGTCAAGTTTTCCACGATTTTCCCTAGAAAATGTTCTTTTCTTAAGATTTATTTTCAAAAGAAGTTTCTCATCATTCTCAAGAATCAAAATCGATTTTCAAATACTTCAAGGCTAAGATTCTTAGGATTTCAATTTCCTGAGCTGTGATTTTCCTTCTCCAAAGAGTTTTCCAATAAAATTTCAATCATTTTCCAAAGAAAATTTTCAAAATTGGGGTTTTCCTGACAAATACTTTCCCTTTCAAATGTTTTATCTTTTCTCACGAATTCTCTCCATTTTCCCAGGATCTTCTCACATCCTCAAAAACTTTCTTATGGTTTTCAAATCCTTCTATCAGGGATTCTTTGAGAAATCGATTTCCATCATCTGCCTTAGAAACATTTTCCAACTTCAAAATACTTTCCAAGCATACATCATGTTTTCCCACTTGCATTTTGCAAAATTTCATAGCACATGCCTGAATTCTCTGTGCATCTAGGATAGAACATGATTTTGATAATTTAGCTAAGTCAAGCGCACATTTGGTCCTTGGTTCAATTACCTCTGTTAAAGGCGGCAAGAACGGTCGAACCTCGTACCGACAGGTCGAGTCCCATCCTATGGATTTTCCCGCTATTTTTAAAACGGAGGCGAGTATTTTAAAACAATTTTCAAAACTCTGGTCAAGTTTGACTCGCAGGATCGTTTCTCCTCTCTCCCGCAGGGAAGGGGAAAATTTTGCGATGATAACAGGTTTGGCGACCGTGATGGGATCTGTCCTTGTCTGATCAAAAGTGTGATTGACTTAGTTCAATTATCAAAACTGTGTTCTCAAAATGTCAGCTCTTTACTTTCTGATATCATGCGAACCTAGGAGCCTAGATTCTGACCTAGCTGACATTGCTTGCATATAGCTTAGGCATGGTTTGGTAGGACTATATTGAGGAAATATTTTCATGCTCACATAGACTTAGATCTAAACACAACTCTCCTTAATTTAGGATCTGAATGCAAACAATGTATGCTTCTTCAAAAGTTTTCAAAAATCTATCTCTCTAGGACTTAGAGCCCTCTATTTCTTGCATGTGATCATTTTTTTAAACCTCCCTTACCTATCTTTACCCAGTCTTTACGTTGTTAGGCTCTCTTCTAGAACCCTAGTTCAGGACAGAGCCTCACAACTGGGCCACTTATTTGGGTTAATGCCCCCTACCACGTACTAAGGGCCACAGTCTGAAGTATATCGGTAGGCGCTCAAGGATGTTGGAAAACTTTACCTTAGAACCAGAGTTGAAATTCTATGCCACATACTTCGGGTCTCAACTCGAGTATATCGGCATAACTGGATTGGACAAAGATGATCTGAGCCTAGAGTTAGGATTAGGGTCCTACAACTGCTTTTCAAAATGATGCATCTGGAGTCATCCTTTTAGGGAGTGTTGTATGTGCATAAATGTTTGTACAGGATGTGACTGTTTGTATTTTATCTCCATTCCTCTCATATTTTTCCCAAAAATATTAAACATTTTCCAAATATCCATATTCTCATCTTTTTCTCTTATTTTGTCAAACCCTGGATGATTTTCCCAAACATCTAATTTCTTTCAAAACTCCAGGTGTTTTTCCATTCTCCCGTTCTACTGGATCTCGAATCTCCAGCTGCATTTTATATCCTGCCTGCAATTTTTCAAAATTTCCATACTTTTTCTAAGTCTAATTCTGAGTCTCTCTCTGTTTTCAGTTGGATGGCATCCAGTCAAATCGATCATATTTTTCCTAAAGGTCACATCTCCTACGAGGTGCGACAAGGTCGTCCTGAACATCGAGCCCTTAGCATCAGAACTTTCATTCTCCGGTGGTATTATTCATGGCTCAAAAGCTTTTCTCGCATGTTCCCGGACCATTTGAGCGAGTGCGGATTAGAATTGGCGTCAGCAGTCAGAAAGCAGACCATCAATGGCAACTTGATCCACGTAATGGCAGAGCGATGAAATCCACAAACGTGTACCTTCTAGTTCCCGTGGAGAGAGATGACCATTTTAATGGATGAATTTTCAGAGATTATGGAATTACCAGAACCAGTCGGTCAGTCAGGAGATCCGTTAGAGCATCAGTTCCTGATCAATGTCAAGGGTCTGGACCCTCGAGATTCCTTAGCTCGCATGACAGGCCGCCGATCTTGGCCCCTAATCCAGATGGATGGAAATGAATATGTCAATCTACTTGAGTTATACCATAAATATGGGACCTTCGTTGAAGTCAGCTCGTTATCAAGGATAGCTAGAGAAAAAATTCAAAATGCAATGGTTTTATGCACTGTAGGATTAGCCCTCTTCCCAGACGGACAAAACTACATGGATATCAGAATAATCTAGCTCATGAGAAGATGGGGAAGTCGACAGACCAACCGTCTCTCCATAACTATGGCAATACTTGTTTTTCTGTATCGGGGTTTGACTCGTTTTTCACTTGAAGACTCCATTCTCGTCGAAAGATGCATCTACGCGCTTCAATCCTGGTTCTTCCGACATATTCTAGCCTGAGCTAACTCTTTCAGATACAATGGCCAAGAACTCCTCCCAGTGGCGCAATACCGATCCATGATCGACAACATTCAAGAAGATGACATCGTGTGGGATAACTTTGATCGACAACTATCTCCTCCCAGATATACATATGCTTATGGCAAGCGGTTCAAATTGTTGGGACCATTCTTCTGTACTTACTACCAACCGGAGCGATGTGTTCGGCAGTTTTCCCAGAGGCAGCAGTACGTCGAAGCTCGACTGCTATCAAGGGCTATGGCAGAATTCGATCTCACTTCTGCACAATGGTCCAGGGCATATCACTTTGCCCGCTACAACTGGGACTCCTTTGTTACTCTTAAATTCTTTTCCGGTCCTAAAGTGTCTGTCGACTATCATGAATGGTGGCAAATTGTTTGTCCTCCACCTCTTTGTCAAGATCAATAAAATCATATTTTTCTCATTTCAATAAAATTTTCTCTCTATCTATTATGGTTTGACGACTTCGCCTAGGTAACAAGGCACATTTTTCATTGTTCGTTTCTCTTGCAAAAGGATGACAACACAATTGTCGTGATTCCTGCGACGACTCAATCCCTAATAATGGGATACTTTTTCAAATTGTCTACCATATTTCCAACAAATATTTCTTCCAAAAAATCAATTCCTTCAGAATCTAATCAGGTCTTTGCTCTGCAGAGAGCATCCACAACATTTGATGGTTGAGACAAGATCAGGCAGAAAAACATCGTCATCTCAATACTCATCAGCTTCAGAAGAAGAGATGGACTCCCCGCGGTCAGTCAGGAGCCAGGGCCAACAAGAGGACGATGGCATAGATCCACAAATGTATGCTATGTTCCAAAAGATGATAAACAAAATGATGAGCGAACATGCCGAGACCAGTTCAAAAAAGAATCCATTTAGGTAGAAGTTCCACGGTCACAAGGTTAATAAATCAATAAAGAATTCCAAGAAGCAGGTTCAGCCAGAGGAAATTTCAGATAAAACAGAATCAATGGAAGACACCGATGAAGAATATGAGATGCCTCTAACGTTTCAGAAATATGGCCGGGAGCAAAGGGGAAGCCGCAAACTGAAAAGTCAGGTCGCAAAAGATCCCCTGCAAGCACAGTTCAGGGAAATGGCTAGAGTTGTTAAAGATCTGCAAGCCCGCGACAAGGGCAAGAAAGTCTTCACTAGCGAAGACTTCTATGATGGCCTAGAAGGGAATGATGATCTCGAAAACCTTCCCCGAACATTCATCAAATTTGACGGTTCTGGCGACCCAAAAGCACATCTTGCCATGTTCTTTGCAGAGTGCTCGAGATTCAAGAGAGACAACAGAGTACTATTTCTATGTTTCCCCCGCAGCTTGGAAGGAGTTGCAGCTAAATGGTATGCTGAGCATATCAATCCCATCGAGCTCAAGGAGTTCGATAAAGTTGTAAATTTGTTTATCGAACGCTTTCTGTTCAACACAGAGGCGCTCCCGACATTAAGCCATCTCTGCAATCTAAGGCAGAATGAAAACGAAAAAGCACGGGATTTCATTCATAGATGGAGATCAGCCTGCAACAAAATGAGGGATCCTATATCAGAAAGGCATGCTTTATCGTTGATCCTTAATAATTTTTTGCAACCTCTGAGAGGATTAATCTCCACCGCACCATCCAGGACTTTCATTGAGCTGATTAAACAAGCCGAATGACTCGAGCTAAGCATGAAGAATGGAGTCTACGAAGGCTTCACATTTCCCAAAAATAACCCCAAGGTGAACAAAAAAAGAGAACTCACTTCACCTACTCTGCCAACAACAACAGCAACAACAATCGTTATAAAGGGTAGAAGAAAGATTACTGCTATGGCACATGCAATACAAACAACAAAAGTGATCAGAAAGGGAAACCTGCTCCTCAATACAACAAGTCTCCTCAGCAAGATCAAGGGCCAAAACTACGTGAAAAGACCAAACATGAAGGATGGAGCTACGACAGGAAATTCACTCCTCTCGACCAATCACTCGAAGATGTGCTCGAGTACATGCTGTCGAAGGAAATGATCAAGTTGCCAAGACTGGTCGATCCCCCTGTGCCTATGGGGAAGTGGAAAGACCAATTTTGCAAGTTCCACATGACAGTGGGACACAACACTGAGAACTGCTTCATTCTCAAGAATATCGTGCAGGATTACATTGACAAGAATCTTTTGGTGGAAGGTGACGAAGAAGAAAAAATGAACATTCTCAATCAGCCAATTCCTCTGCACACCGCATCAATGATATCTGAACAACCATTCCTACCTCAAGAATACATCAAGCCGTGTTCCTTTCAAGATCTCCAAGTTCAGCATCAGGTGTTAGTGTTGCAACAAGCATCACCAACCACTAAGAAGATGAACATAATTTCAGCACTTGGCAAGCTGAAAGTATCTGAAGAACCCATAAAGTCACATCCTAAGAAATTAAAAGGAATTCCTGAATTCGTTAATCAGTTCATCAAGTTCATGCCGAAAAAGGAAACTCAAAAGCCACTGACTGCTTTGTCCAATGTTTCAATTTTGGACTTAGCCAAGAGTTCCTGCAAGCACCAGCAAGTACTGGACGATTTGCTTAGAAAAATTAAAGTCAAACCCAGTACCACGCCTGAGGACATGGCTCAGATCGTGAATTCAACCATGACAAATGCACCAATCACCTTCTCGGATGAGGACCTTCCAAAGCCTCACTCATTTCATAATAATGCCTTGTACATCGTTGTTCGAGTAAGAGGGATGATAGTACCCCATGTGCTGGTTGATGGAGGCAGCAACCTCAATATATGTCCCGAAATGACCGCGAAGGCACTAGGCATCAAGGAGGAAGAATACATTCCAGATCCTATCACTATATATGGATTTGATAACCATGGTCAAACGGCTAAAGGCAAGATATTCCTGGAAATGGTCATCAATTACTCAGTACATTCCGTCCTTTTTCATGTGGTCAATATGACATCCACCTATAATCTGCTGCTCGGAAGGATGTGGATTCATAATGCAAATGCAGTACCTTCCACCCTTCACCAATGTGTAAAATGGTCCAAAGCTGAAATGATTACAATAATACTGGGAGAAGACCTAGAAGAAAGGCTCCCGCAACCCATGATCCATCGACCGACATTCACAATAGACATCCCTAGCATCAGGGAAAGTGAAGAACTCAGTCTCGGAGAAAGTCTAGAAATACTCCAGGCAACAGAGCCATCTCTGCACACTGTAGCCATGACTCGATGGAAAGGTCCTAAATTCTTTAAGATTGGAGGTCAGATCAACTACAACACTCTCAAAGATCATCCGTTGTTTCCGCAGTTCATGAAAACAAGAAAGGGATTTGATTTACTTCTGAAGCATGGTTATCAACCCTTCAAAGGACTGGGTAAAAATGAAGACGGTCGCATCGAGCCAATGATTCAAAAGCATCGTCCCCACGGAGCAGGACTAGGGTTCTCCGACAAAGGCTCACAAAAGAAGACTATTTTTGTTAAGGGGGCACATTGAGAACCACTCATTATTTCCTTTCTATTCTTTTCAAAATAAATGTCTCATTCTATCAATGTCTGTGATCAATTCAAAATTAATAAAATTTCAAGTTTCTTTGTCTGTCTGGATGCCATCTATTTCCCTTCTCTATCTCCTCATTTTATAGTTCCAATGTCATTTTATGCATAATTCTTTTCAAATGCTATTTGTATTATGATGGGCGATTTTTCCTGAATCAAATTTCTTACCCAAAATTTCAGAATGTCTCCTCGAGCAATCAAGAAACTCGTTCTCAATCCAAAGGCTTTTCAGAAATCGACAGCAATTCAACGAGTCAAAGCGATCACAGAAGATGGCAAGGTTGCAAAGCAGTTAGATGATTATGCAGAATTTGATCAATCTCTTCAAGAATTGTCAGAATTTTCCTCAGTTCAGAAGCAAGACGAACCATCTGCTCTAGTACAGGATCCAACTGAAGATGTCAATATAGGTTCAGAAGACAATCCCAAAATTCTCAAGATCGGAACCAGTCTGAGCCCGGAAGAGAAGGAAAATCTCACTAATTTTCTCAAGCAACATAAAGAAGTGTTCGCATGGACATATGAAGATATGCCAGGTTTAGACCCAAAATTAGTCGAACACCGTCTCGTTTTCAAGCCAGATGCTAAGCCAGTTAAGCAGAAACTGAGAAAAATGGATCTCAAAATAGAACAACAAGTCAAAGAAGGACTCGAAGATTTGCTCAAAGCAGGGTTCATTCGAGCTATTGACTACCCGGATTGGTTAGTCAATATTGTCGTTGTTCCAAAGAAAAGTGGCAAAGTGAGGATTTGCATAGACTTCAGGGACCTCAATAAAGCGACTCCGAAGGATGACTATCCACTTCCAACTATTGATCTTCTAATCGACAACACGACAGGACATGCTATGTTCTCTTTTATGGATGGATATTCCGACTATAATCAGATTAAGTTTGCCGCCCGCGACCAATCAAAAACTTCCTTTACTACGCCTTGGGGCACTTTTTGTTATACAGTCATGCCATTTGGGCTCAAGAATGATGGAGCAACATATCAACGTGCAATGGCCGTCATCTTTCACGATCAGATGCGCAAAATCATGGATACATATGTTGATGATATCCTCGTGAAATCCAAAGAGGAATAAGATCACATCAAAGCTCTTGATCAAGTGTTTAAACGACTCATTCTTTATAAGTTAAGTCTTAACCCCCAAAAGTGTATTTTTGGAGTTGAATCAGGCAAACTGTTGGGTTTTCTGGTCAGCAAAAAGGGAATTGAAGTTGACCCAACTAAAGCAAAGGCTATTATTGATATGCCACCCCCAACTAACCTTAAAGAATTACGTAGCCTTCAAGGATGCATGCAATTAATCCGGCGATTTATTTTCAACTTAGCAATGAGATGCGAACCTTTAAATCACTTACTCAGAAAAGGAGTGAGGTTTGAATGGGGACCAGAATGTCAGCAATCATTAGATCGTATCAAGAAGTATCTTCTCAATCCTCCTATCTTAAAGCCGCCAGAATTAGGGAAACCTCTTCTGCTATATATCTCAGTCAATCAAGTCGCATGCGGCGGATTCTCGGCGCAGTATAAAGAAGACAACTTGATAGAGCACACCATTTATTATGTTAGTAAGACTTTCATAGACTATGAAAAGAAACACTCTCAAATAGAGAAGACCTGCTTAGCCCTGGTATGGATGTGTCAGAAGCTAAGACACTACCTGCTGGCATCTGAAGTCAAAATCTTGTCTAAACTCAATCCTCTCAAGTACATCCTAGAGCAACCTTTCCTCAGTGGATGGGTCGCCAAATGACAAGTCTTACTAATGCAATATGAATTAGAATATGTCTTCCAGCAATCAATCAAAGGTCAAGCAATTGCAGATCAATTGACAGATTTTCCTTTGGCAGAAGAAGTGAAAGCCAAAGATGACTTTCCTGATGAGCAAATATGCAATATTCAACAATCTCCAATCTGGAATTTATTTTTCGACGGTTCTAAGAATATGACTAGAATAGGCATCGAGATCTTATTAATCACTCCTGAGAAAGAGATGATTCTGTTTTCTCTCAAGTTAGATTTTCAATGTACCCACAATATGGCTGAGTATGAAGCCCTAATTCAAGGTCTAAAGATTCTACTAGACTTCAATGTCAAGAGAGTGCATGCTTACGGTGACTCATTACTTGTTGTCAATCAAGTCCGAGCTGAATGGCAAGTGAAAGATCAAAAGCTATTTCCTTATCAAAAAATCGTTTCAGCTCTTGTCAGCAAGATTGAAGAATTTCAGCTCTTCCATATCAAAAGAGATTTTAATCAAGTGACTGATAGCCTAGCCAGCCTAGGCTCCATTATGGCATTCAAGAACGGAGAATCTTGTTGCTCTTTTGAAATTGGCAGACTTGACCAACCTGCCTTCCTTCCAACAGAACAAATAAACCAAACTGAACAAAAGAAGAAGTCTTGGTATTATAATATCAAAATCTTCATAGAAACTGGTGAATTTTCTCCAGAACTCTCAAAGAAAGAGCAGCGAGCAATCCAGCGTATGTCTACCCGATATTTCATTCTGGCCAATGTCCTCTATCGTCGTGGATTCAGTTCAGAGTATTCCAAATGCTTAGACGAAGACGAAGCCAAAGAAGTTGTGCGAGAAGCACACAAAGGCATTTGTGGTGGCCACGTCGGCTACCAAACCCTTGTCAAACAAATCATACGAGCCAGTTACTATTGAAAAACTATGCAACAAGATTGCTATCATTTTGTGAAGAAGTGTGTTCAATGCCAGATACATGCACCCTTTATTCATGCTCCAACAACATATCTGCAATATGTCGTCTCTCCATGGTTGTTCTCTATGTGGGCCTTTGACGTCGTAGGTCCCATCACTCCCTCTGCTTCAAATGGCCACAAATATTTCCTTGCCGCAATAAAATATTTCACCAAATGGGTAGAAGCTATCACGCTACGCACAGTAGAAGTTCGACACGTGGTCTCTTTTATTCACAAGAACATCCTTTGCCGTTTCGGCATCCCACACGACATCGTGTCAGATAATGGCAGTCATTTCAAGAATGAAAGAATGAAGATCTTCTGCTCAAAGTTCAAAATCTGTCATCATTTTTCCGCTCCCTATTATCCTCAAGGGAATGGTCAGGCAGAAGCTACCAACAAGATCTTAATCCGTATCTTGAAGCGAACTGTAGAAATAGGCCGTGACTGGCATGAGAAGATCCACGATGCACTATAGGCCTACCAGACCACCATTCACACTCCAACAAATGCTACTCCATCAGAACTGGTCTACGAAACAAAAGTAGTATTGCCTCTGCATGTTCAGAAACCCGCTTTGAAATTTGCATCACTTCTAGAACTGCCTCTTGATCAATACCAGCAGCAGTGACTGATACAACTAGACTTGCTCGACGAGAGAAGACTTAAAGCAGCAGAGTATGCGCAATCCTATCGCCAGAGAGTAGCCAGAGAGTACGCAAAGTCTATCATCAAAAGGAGATTCAAAGTCAATGATTTAGTACTTCGATCCACAACCTATCTCAAGCATCATCCTGGTGGCAAATGGTCGCCAAATTGGGAAGGTCTCTATGTCGTCAAAGAAGCATTACCCCACAACTCATATCGACTCATCAATGCCGATGGGGTAGAATTACCAGATCCCATTAATGCTCGACACTTGAAAAAATTCTATACTTGAAGCATCTATTCTTCCTTTGTAATCTTCCTATTCTCTTTAATAAGGATAAAACTTTCTTTTCCCAGTTACACTGGGGCATTTTAAAAATTTTGTTCTGTATGCAGGCAGGATAAGCAAATCTTCCATTTTACACACTTGTGCATCCATGTGCATCAATTTGCATTCATTTGCATTCAACTGCATTAATATCAATTTGGTCAGTATTGGGATTTCAACAAGCAGTTCCATCACAATTCCTATTTAAAATTGAAAAACAATCATTAGTACTAAACCAAAATCCAGTGCTCGAACTAGTATTATTTTAAAATCCAGTGCTCAAACTGGTACATTTCAAAATCCAGTGCTCAGACTGGTATATTTTCCAAAAAATCCAGGATTCAAACTAGTACATTTCAAAATCCAGTGCTCGAACTAGTATATTTTCCAAAAAAATCTAGTGCTCGAACTGGTACATTTTCAAAATCCAGTACTCGGACGGGTACATTTTCAAAATCCAAGGTTTGAACTGGTACTATTTCAGAATCCAATGTCTGTACTGGCATATTTTCCAAAAATCCAGTGCTTGTACTGCCACATTTCCAAAATCCAGTGCTCGTACTGGTACACTTTGTAAAACCTAGTGCTTATACTGGTATTCTTCCAAAATCTAACCCCGTGTTAGTATCTCATCAATCATATCGGTTGATCTTCTAGGTTCAGTCATCGTACGGACCTCTCATCAAAATCCAATTTCCAATCTTGACCTCCGAGTCATTTAATTCTCAATTTCGACCGTCAGGTCATCCAATTCTCAATTTTGACCTCTGGGTCACTCAATTTCCAATTCTCAATTCCAATTACCAAATTCTCAATTTTGACCGTCAGGTCATCCAAATTCCAATTTTGACCTCCAGGTCATTCAATTTCCAATTTCGACCTTCAGGTCACTCAATTCTCAATTTTGACCTCTGGGTCACACAACTTCGACCTTTAGGTCAATCAATTCTCAATTTCGACAGTTAGGTCATCCAATTTCAAACCTTCGGGTCACTCAATTCTCAATTTGGACCTCCGGATCACACAACTTCGGCCGTTAGGTCATCCAATTTCAAACCTTCGGGTTACCAAGTCCATTTCAATCATTTTCGACCTATGGGTCACATCTGCCAATCTAGGTCGTATTCATTCTGCCTATTGGCCCAATATCCAAATTTCAATCATTTTCTCTTGCGAGAGACCCTTTTAGGGAGAGTTCGAGGGAGCTCGTTATTTTCACATGCTATCCAATTCGTTCACTTAGCCCCTTTTCAGGGAGAGTTTGAAGGGACTCGCGTCTTCGTGAACCATTTGCAAAACAATTTCCAATTTCACACAATAGGAAGAGGCTCGACGGAGACTCGCTTTTCTTTTGGCCCCCAATTTTCATACTAGGCCATTTTCATCATGGAGGACCCTCTTTTCAGGGAGAGTGTAATGGACTCGTTCCGTCATGACCCAATTTACCGACCTCACTACTATCAGCCCCCTTTCCATAAGAGAAGCCTAATATTAGGGATCTTTGACGAAAGTTCAATTTCTCTTTGAAAGTTTGGCTTGCAAACACCTCCTCTTCAGAGAAGAGAGGAGTAATTTCCATTTCTCATTCAGGTAAGGGCTAAGCCTGAGTCTTCTCCTTTGGGGAAAGGAGAAAATAATTTTCGTCACAGATGTGTTGAGCCGGACCTCAAATGCTCTCTTTCACCAAGGATTTCAAGAACATTTTGTCAATTTGTTAATCAATTACTTGTTGATTTCAAAATCTTTATTGCACAAATCTTTACCTCAAAATACCTTTAGCATTACTTCCAAAAGAGAAAAGCTTCTGCAAAGAAGGATTCAAAATTCAAATTCTTTCTATTTGGTCAACCAAAAGGATGAAGGATAAATCCTCGATGTGGCTAGAAAAGAAAATTCAATGCTATTGCAAATCCATGAGTGATTGATATTGATCGCAATTATGGCACATCTTTAAAGACCATTCTTGCAAAAATGAGGCAGTAGAAATATCCTGAGCGCTAAAAAAAGAGAGAGTTCACCCAAGCCCTGTCTCCTCAAAATCACCTAAGCTGCAATTAAATATCCGCAAAAGGGATCTCTCAATTGTCATCAAGATGAAGGCGAATTAAGCGAGTAGACCCTCGGAGCCAAAGAAGATTTGAATCATCTCCAAGATGATGGAATTTGTGACGGATCCTTCCAGGGAAAGTCCAAAGCACTATCGAGATGAAGGCAGATGCGATGAACCTCCCGACAATCCCTAAAAGATATTTAATTTCTGCTATCATCCAAAGATCTCTAACCAATGAGCCAATCTCATCAACATTACCTCTGAGGCAAAGAAGGATCGAAACAACTCCAAGTTGAAGAAGTTTGTGACATACCCTTCTAAAAAGACAACAATAGAGGAAAAAAAGAGAGAGAAAAGTAAGGACATCTCCAAAATAAATGATGATGTAATAAACTCCCTCGAAGCCTAAGAAAGCTCAAAAGAGTGGAGGAAGAATATCATGAGAGAAGCTCCCAGGATATCAAACTGCCAAATCTATCAAGAATCTTTTTTAAATTTGTAAAGTGCTATTATCAATATTCTTTCATCAATTGCTTTCATAATATTAAATTCTCTCTTTCCTGTTCATATCAAGGAAATTGATAGCTTCCTTGAAGAAGGTCAATCACAGGCAATTTGAATTCCAAATCTGGATTCTACGAAGTCAATCTCGTTTGGAGGTAATACCTCAGGTAGAAAAGAAGGAATATTTTTGCAACAATGTGTACCATTTTCAAATACTTTGAATCAACAACAAAATTCTCAATATTTTGACAATATTTTCTAGCTATCCTGACATGAAGTGAGAGCTTGATGTCCGTTTTTTATACAGCCTAACACCATTTTCAATCTCTCTTTAGGACTTGATTACAGGAGTTTTCAAGATTCCTTCCCTTCTTTTATAATCTGAGCGCCTAGGCTCTCAGATTCGCACACTTTCCTGTGTCCCCACTGTCCAACCACAAACAGTCCAATTTTGGTTCGAGGTCGAACCACCAATCATTTTATCGCAAAAGGCAATTTCAAAAGCTATTCAGTCTCAGCAATGAGACACCCAAGATCAATCCATTTTCAAGCTTTAGGGACCCCATTTTCCTTCATTTTGCAAAACCCCTATCGAATTTATTGTGCAAAATCTGAAGGTTCCATCGTGGTATCTTTCTTCGAAGATTCCATTCTTGTCTCCACCCGATCAGGTTAAGAGTACAAACCTGAGCCTCATTTGATGAGGTATTTCATTTTCTGCCCGATCAGGTTAAGGGTATAAACCTGAGTCTCATTTGATGAGGTATTTCATTTTTCGCCCAATCAGGATAAGGGTACAAACCTGAACCTCATTTGATGAGGTATTTCATTTTCTGCCCGATCAGGTTAAGGGTATAAACCCGGGCCTCATTTGATGAAGTATTCCATTTTTCGCCTAATCAGGATAAGGGTACAAACCTGAGTCTCATTTCGAGGAGATATTCCATTCCCCAATCAGGTTAAGGATCAAACCTGAGCTTTTTTCCATGCGAAACATTTTCTGTCCCATCCAGGTTAAGGGCAAAAACCTGAACTTCACCACCATAGATCAAATCTATTCCTCTTTGCTCTTCATTTCATATCTACCATCTTCACCAGGCTAATATCTCTATACCCAGTCAGGTCCTTCTAACTGGGGCATTTTTTTTAGCTTAATGTTGGTGTGTTCCTTTGCGACTAAGCTCGGCCACAAGCCGACTTAGTAGCAAAGAGAGGCATCTGTAAACACCCCAAATTTGCACTCACCTCCTCGACACTTTCACTAGCCATCTTGATCTATCCTCTGAAATCATCAGGAGGGCAAAATGGTCATTTTCTAAGATAAGACCTTGCAGAAATTCATTTTCTATTCTCAAAATTTCTCTACTTGGGCTCAGAAACATCTTGAAATTGCAAATTTTTAAAATCCTATTCTTGACAAGAAGCTAGAATTTCCAATTCCTGAGTCAGAGTGGCATTTCATGAGACATGTCTTTGCATATCATTGCATGAAGCATCTCATATCACTTCACTGCACAACATGTCATTTCGAGATCCAGAATTCCTGATTTTCAAAATTATCAATCCAGATTCGAATTTTAACTCTTTTAAAATCGATTTCAAATCCCTAGGTTTTTCAAAATAGTCAGTTTCCCTTGTCTTAACCCCCAGAACTCCGAATTACAAAAGTTTTTTCAGAAAAACGATCTGGATAATTTAGATATTGATTTTTAAATTTCGTCAGTTGGAAAAGAAGGGGACACAATTTTAAATTTAGAAGAGTTTATTTCAAACTTTTGCAAAAAGACTCTGAGCTTGTTTACAAAATCTCCACATTTTCTTTATATATGTTTTGCCCTGAAGGACCATTTTCCTTCCAAATTCTTGAAATCAGACCAAATTTTATTTCGTATTATAAAAATCCCGAAAAGAAGTTATTTTGTTGCTTTTTATTTTCAAATAAATGGTGTGGGACTTGCCTTGAACTGACATCACACTCGAGGTCTCAGGTATTTCTCTTATTTTTCAAGCAGAGCCCACCCCGGGGTGGCACAAATTTACAAATCCTGTTTCCTTATTTTACAAAATAAGAAAGTGGGCCCATGCATAGGTGGCGCCACACTAGAATTTCCTATAAAGAAAAACAAAAAAAAAATATGTTCATTTCAAAAAGTTTTCTTAATCCGCCTGAGGTGGCACCACCTTAAAAAAAAAAGGAATCCGTTTACCCATTTTTTTTTTTACTTTTTATCCCCAAATAGAGCCATCGTGAAGCCACAAAAGGGGTTCACTTTACCTAAGTTGGAGGTAAATGAACCGAGATTTCAGAATAAGCCAGCCGTCCCCCCTTTTTCAAAGATTGACAAGTTTCAAAGTTTTTCAAAAATTTGTTTGAAAATTTTCAAATGCTTTCAGAATATTAGATTGAAAAGCTTCAAAATTGCCGATCTTTTGGAGGGAAGCCTCCCAAGTCTTTAAAGGGGATCCCGATTGGAACATCCAGAGGAGCCGATCTCTTGAACCCCCCCTGTTTCCTTCGGTTGTGTTGGAGACTTTCTTTGTAAAAACCCCAATTGGACGCTCGTTCCCTCTCAATCTCTCTTCCCCCTTTACTTTCCCTCTTTCCCCTTTCTATAGCACGATTCCTTTTTTTTTTTTATCACAGTGGGCTTCCTCTAACGCTGCTGGTCTCCTCTGGGTCATTTTCTTCCTTGACCAATTGAAGACAACTGCTACAATAATAATAACCAGAAGGAGACCATCTTTCTCCAGGGCTCCAGTCACGATCGAGTGAACCTGCAAGGTATACAAAAGAAATACCGCCTCCTTCCAATCGATCTTGGATATTGTTTCTCGCTTTCAAGAAACAAGTTTCTAAGAATCATCATTCAGAAGGTGCCCATTTCAAAGCATTAGGTGAGGAGCTGCCTTCCTTCTTTACTTTTATCTTCTGAGAAGTCGTATTCCATTGAGTTCTTTAGAGTTGACATACACCTAATTTGGTTTATTATGCATTTGTCTAATCTAAAGCTTTTATTGCATCATCGGATTAGCTCATTACCCTTGTCTTCAACTTAGGTGATTATGCAACATATTCATATTATGTGTATGGCAAATCCGTTGCACCTTGTTGATGTGGTTTGCAACATTGGTTGTCTTCTATATTGGTGATCGATGATGCCTCACAATGGCATCATCGGTTCCCCTGAATATCATATTTTAACAAAAAAAAATAACAAATTTGATTTTCTGCAACATATTTGATTTTCTGCAACAAATTTTTTTTTAATCATAAAGCCTTTCTTTGATTTTGGCGACTTCCCACATCTTTCCTGTTTTCTGATATGTCTTCATGTTTTACAATGACGTTGCATAACTTTCCAACATCTTACGGTTTCCTGCATATCAACATGATTTTTTTTATACCTGCATATCATTGCATTGAGCGATATCCATAAGGATCTATCGTACAGAGAATGGTGCCATTAATTTAGACACAACATCCGCATTAGTTCAATCCTTATTGCACATTTGCAGCATCCACCTTTTGAGTGTCATAGGGTTTGTTCGTAACAGTAATATAACACAGGGGAAATACAATGCCAGTGTTCTGTTCCATATGGTTTATTATAAAATCCGAATCCGGATTTTGCTGTCTTTCCCATGAATCTTTGTTGCAACACTAGTGAAATACAATATCATCACCATGAAGTTTTATTTCGTGGCAACTTGCTATGGATTTTTTTTTTGAATATCTGCTAAAATCGATGCAGCTTTTTCACCTTTACATTAGTTGGAATTTAGGTTCATCACTGTGTTTCAGTAGGCACAATACCCACTTGTTTATAAGTTCTGTGGACAAAGGACTTTTCAGGATATATTATATTTCATTTTATCACACAACATATGTCCTTCATCTCCATCTGGATGATTTAGTTTAGTTCAACCTTCTTATTTTACACATATATTTTTTTTGGCATTCTCTAGTTGTAGCTAAATTACGTTCATGCATATATTTATCTTCATCATTTGCAATCTTTTTTTTTTTTTGATCTCATTCCACCACCTGTACATTCCATAGTAATCAACACCTTTACCTACTCATTTCATTGCATACCTACCTGAATACTTCCTGTGACCCATCAGCCACCCGTGTCTTCCATAGTAAACAATAGCCTCATTATTGCATGACTTCTTTCATTCCCTATGCTTACTGTAATTTCAGTATTTGTATGTCATAGTATACACACTTTACTGTTATACCTCCCTTATCACACATGTACATTGCCGTTTTATCTTTGTACCATCAATAGCGTTTACATATACATCACCTATTTGTTACCAAATTTATAAAAAACAAAAGGATGTGCTTTTGTTGACACTGTGACACTCAAGTTGCTGAAAGCCAACTCATGACTGCAAGGTTAAAATTCAGTTAGATTCCACAAGGATTCTACATTACCAGCATGTGTATGTCACAAGAGATAGAATGTAATTAGTTGGCAGGTTAACCGGTGGCTGGCATTTCATTTGAAGTCATTTGCACATCCTACAATTGTAAATAGTCTTATCACTGTATGCCCTCAACATGTTGTCACACTTGTTTTGTTTCAACTCATTGTTATTCATGTCCATTTGCATCTAATACTTCTCCCTGCATGCTTTCCCATCATCTGTATTCCTATATGTCTTTGTATATTGCATTTGCACATGATATGTGCAAATTTGACCTTTTATAGATTTTCGATTACAGGAATATATATGTATATATATACCTCTTCATATACCTTCTTTCTTTTCATATATATCATATGTACCTTCTTACTAACATAAGCCTTACACTTAGGTATATTGTATATGCATTTTCCTCATTCAGTTTAAGCATGGTATCTAGGCATTTTCATAAGCACCCCCTCCATATCTTAGACACTGCATTTTCATTCATGTATGGATTTTCATTATAATTCAGGTATAATTACTTGCGCATTGTCATTAATACGAGATCTTCAATCTCCCCTTTGCATGTTGTATTTCTTGTGTTAACCCACATTTGCAGGAAAAGTTTGGAAGAGGCCCATTCTTTTGATTTCTTTTTAGTTTGCTTTATGTCAGCTATGTAACAAGCAAATGTAAATTTGGAATAATATTTACTTTTCCGCTTAGATTAGGACGCATATCATATAGTTTGAATTCCTGCAATATCTTGATTATGTGATTCATGCATTTTATTTTGAAAATCACTGTGGATGAATACGAATGGCACGTGCACCAACTCTTAGGGAGTTGATGAACTCGGTGGAGTCCATATTCACGACCCTAGTCGGAATATGGACGAGACCCAGATTCAACATCTTTCTACTAGCCACACCGAGCCTACACTCTTAGGCTATCTTCCAAAATTCACTACACATCTTCAATTTTATAAAATATTTTAGAATTAACTAAGTAAATTACAAGCATAATAAAATATTTTAGAATTAACTAAGTAAATTACAAGAATATTCACGGCCATAGTCGGAATATGTGGTAATTCTACCTTAGTTTAATTCTAAAATTGCATATTTTCCTAAAAAGAGATTTTCATAAAAGGACATTCATTCACTCAGGATAGTTTGCATCATGAAATCACCTGCATTTCTCAAACTTTTCTCAAGAAAAACTTCATTCCATGGAAATCGATTCCTCAAAAAACTCTAAAAATTTTCAAAGTTGAATTTCCCAAGTCAAGTTTTCCACGATTTTTCCTGGAAAATGTTCTTTTCTTAAGATTTATTTTCAAAAGAAGTTTCTCATCATTCTCAAGAATGAAAATCGATTTTCAAATACTTCAAGGCTAAGATTCTCAGAATTTCAATTTCCTGAGTTGTGATTTTCCTTCTCCAAAGAGTTTTCCAATAAAATTTCAATCATTTTCCAAAGAAAATTTTCAAAATTGGGGGTTTCCTGACAAATACTTTCCCTTTCAAATGTTTTATCTTTTCTCAAGAATTCTCTCTATTTTCTCAAGATCTTCTCACATCCTCAGAAACCTTCTTATGATTTTCAAATCCTTCTATCAGGGCTTCCTTGAGAAATCGATTTCCATCATCTGCCTTAGAAACATTTTCCAACTCCAAAATACTTTCCAAGCATACATCATGTTTTCCCACTTGCATTTTGCAAAATTTCATAGCACATGCCTGAATTCTCTGTGCATCTAGGATAGAACACAATTTTGATAATTTAGCTAAGTCAAGTGCACATTTGGTCCTTGGTTCGATTACCCCTGTTAAAGGCGGCAGAAATGGTCGAACCTCGTACCGACAGGTCGAGTCCCATCCTATGGATTTTCCCGCTATTTTCAAAATGGAGGTGAGTATTTTAAAATAATTTTCAAAACTCTGGTCAAGTTTGACTCGCAGGATCGTTTCGTCTCTCTCCCACAAGGAAGGGGAAAATTTTGTGATGATAACACATAGTGACCCTCCAATGGTTGTACATGTGCCCCAACCCACTGCCATCTTGAAGACAAAGAGACTATGGCAGTGTGATCAGTTGATACATACACATCTCATCGAGTGGGACTATGGCAAAAGGGATTCAACTACATGGGAATGAGAATTCTACTTGAAAAAGAGGTTTTCAAATTTTGGCCATTGGGGGAAAGCTAATTCAGAACATGGTGGATATGTTATGGTCCTAGATCTCGAGAACTCACCAAGATCTATGCTCCAGGATCCAGACATCTCAACATTGAAAGAGGACTTCTCAGGTCTAGGTGGGGCCCAGGATGATGATATGGAAGTTGATGTGTCCTCTTCATACGTGGAAAAGTCAATAAACACTTGTCATTTAAAGAATAAAGTGTAGCCTAACACATGTCTTAGCCAAAGCCAGGGCGAGTCAACAAGTATGTCCCACAAGGGGATGACAACTCAAAGGGAGAGGGTGGGATGTCCCCACCTTTCTAGAGCCTTCTCCCTACTTCCAAGAAAGAGAGGCTACATAAAGTCTACCGATGCTTGCTTTTTTAATTTTTAGGACTTAGAGCGTGCAGAGTCAAATTCAGGATGAGACTCTAGTGTAGTTTTAATTACTTAGTATGACAACGTTTTTAGCAACTAGAGGGTGTCTTGGGTTTATGAGATAGTTTTAATTTATTTAAATAATTATGAACTTTGTCCAGACCCCCCATATATAAATAAAGGTCTGGGGACCTCCCTTTATTCATTGAATAAGATTGAAGTTTCTCAAGCTCTTTCTCTAGTTGTCCCCTTCTCTCTGGACATCTTCTTCCTCTCTCTCTCTCTCTCTCTCCTTCACTAAGTATCTTAGAGGCTTACGTGAGGACTAGATTCCCAAAGGTTGGTCGATCCATCCTCTGAAAGAGCCCAAACTCCTTCGGTACCCTCGATCATGCATTTTTGCTTTCTTGGAGAGCCAATCAGTGTCTCCGCATTGCAGATCGTGTTCGAGTTTCAAAACATGGGAAACTTCTTTCTAGCCTGCTATAGACCTCCAAGGTACCTCTATAACCCCTCCATAGCCTTAGCTCAGCCTTTGCTAATTTTTTAAAACTCAAAATCCAAAACTTCCATCTATTAGGTTTTTGATTTACTCGATTTACCTAAACCAATAAACCCTGACTATCAGCACCACTACTATCTATTTAGAACCTATACTCAACCCTTACACATGTCCCTAGGTCAATCTAGAACCACTGGACTAGGTCCTTTAAGTTCTCGGCCAAAACTCTTACTCGAAGTGTTTAACGAGCCCAAACCACACTTACTTGATTAGTCGTTTAACCCTGTTTCTCACTGTTTTTCCCTAGATGTAACCATGAGAAACCTCAAACCTCTCTCCCATCGTGTCCAACACCCCTGACACGTATACCATAGGTCCCATGATAAAAAAATCATAGGTTCGATCCTCTTGAGTATATTAGGCTCAAATTATAATATTCATCCATTGTAAATCTGGACCTACCTTCCACTCCCTCTTTCGAACCTTCTACTCCATAGTTTTCGGAGGGTCTAACAAGAACATTCATAGCCAGCATCAAGATAGACATTCATATCGAGGTCCAAGCTGCGAGACTACCTCCTTGACTCAAGTGTTTGAGTTAGCATGCATGGCCAAGGAGAAGATGTCCCGACAGAGCTCGCGTTGGGCGAAGGACAGGGGGACGTACAAGCAAAGGTACACATCCCAGGGAAACTGAGTTCCTAGAAAGGCTGGCCCAGGGGCCGCACGTGAGACCGAGTGTGACTTGTCTGCAAATTGGGCCAGGGATCAGTACCCTCAGTTTGGGCATAAGTCAGAAGATTGCCCCTTGGTAGAGGTAAAGTGGCTCACCTGTGAGTAGATAGAGGAGCATCACCAAAAGGGCCTCTTCTATAAATGTGATGAAGTATGGGTGATCATGCATATATTTTAGAGATATTTCATATACAAATATGCATGATTTCATGAGAAAATGATTTCAAAACCCTATTTTACGCTAGTTTTGAGTAAATGAGCTAAAATGATTTAAAAATAGAAAATGCATGAAGAATAGTGTTATTTTAATGTATATTTTAGTTTTTGATTGTAGTAGTTTAGTTTTTGAAAAAATAGAAAAAATTATTAGAATTAAACTAGCATTAGTATAGAAATTTTAAAACATAAAGGAAGCATGTTGTAAATATTTTTTTTTTAGAAAAGTTATTTAATGCAATTAGCAATAAATAGTAGAAAAAAAAACCCGTGTAACAACCCCACTTACCGATTTGTTTTAAATTCACGAAAGAAGAAAAATTTCTCCTGTCTCCTCCTTTTGCGCCAAACCCATTTCCCTTCCCTCTCTTTTTCCCTATCCTCTTCTCCTCCCTCTTTCTCTTCTTCCTCAATCCGATGGAGGTTGCTCAGTTTGGCGATGGCGTGAGGGAGAAGTCTGCTCTCCTCTAACCCTTCCAGCTACGGTAAGTCTCTCTTCAGCTTCTTCATCATCTTCTTCTTCTTTCTTTTCAATCGTTCTTGTTTTAGTTTGTTTACAGAAAAACGGAAAAAGAAATCAATTCGGCTGTTGATTTTTGCATCTTTTTATTCCCGATTTTTTTTTTTGCATCTTTCCTGTTCCTTGTTTCTTGAATCCTGCAATCACGTTTTGATTTCACGGTAAGCAATTTTTTGTCCACGTTGATTTGATTTCCATTTTGTATATAGATCGTAGTTGAGTTGAGTTCATAGGCATAGTTTTATTTCCAGATTGTTTTTCAATTTATATGCTCTGTTTTAGTTTCAAAGTTAGATTGAATGTATTAAGTTCCAGAAAGCAGTTACCTGATCTCTAATCATCGCTGCAATCAGTCTGTTTTTTATCAAAGTCCTCTTATTCATGATTGAATCCATTGTCTGAGAGAATCGGATTTTGATGGCCTTGTATCTGCTACAGAATTAGTTGATCGATCATATGGATCTTTGCTCAATTAGATTGTGTTTGTAATCACTTCTGGATCCAATCAGACATCGGATAGCATTGTGAGCTGAGATCTATGCTCTTTGGCCTGTGTAAATGTTAATCGATCCTCCAATCGAGTATCATCTGACTTTCGTTTATTGAAGCCCAGCCTATATGATTCTTCTGGCAATTGATTGTTTGAATTCCAGCGATCTGATCTGATTTATACATAAGATGGGTCGATTGTCTAAGTCTTGATCAACTGTAGTTGATTCCTGGCAAATAGTGTTTGAATGATGATCAATTGAACTCAGGAGTTCTGGATTAAAGTTCTGGATCAGTTTGCTTTCTGATTTTTGGACTGAAGCTGATACATCGTGTGGGTATTGTGTACAAAGCAATTAATTTCCTATTTTTTTTTTTTGTAGTTAATCGATTTGTTTTTTTAAAGTCAATTCAGTCATTTCCTGTTTACTTTCATTTCAGCATGAGTTCGTGTTTAATTCAATATTTTTTGATTTCCTGTTGTGTTTTTGAGTCATTTGTTGTTTTCATTTCCTAATTTCTTGTTTTTTTATTGAATTACATCTCAGTTTTTCCTGTTTTGTTTACTTTATATTCTTGTCGTTCCTTTGTATTTTGTCCTGTATTTCATTGCCTGAATTTGCTGTTTTTCATTTTCATTCATTAATACCCTTTTTTCTGTTTTCTTTATTCAATACTTTCTGTGTTTTCATTTTAATGCATGTTTCTGTTTTGCATTTAGTATTTGTTTTTTTGCGTTTCACTGCATTAAAATTTTTGTTCTTCATGCCTTAATGTCTTGCATTCATTAAATTTCGGTTGTCAATTAGTAGATTTCTATTTTAATTTTTGTTTCTTTTCTCTCTGTTTTCTGATTTCCTGTTTTTCCTATTTTTATCTTTCATTTTCCTGTTTTCTCTAAATCATTTCATTTCTTGTCCCCTTCAACCCTTTATTTCCTGTTTTACAAAGTTATCTTTTGATTTGTTCTTTTTGACATTCAGTTTTTCCAGCTTTATTTTTTTTTTTACACTTTTCAAGTTTTCTTTCATGCTTTGAAGTACTGTTGTTCAACTCTTTGATTTCTTGATTTTTTTATTAATTTTTTGTTTCTTTTACATTCTGAGTTCTTGCTTTTCATTATATCTTCTATGATTTTTCAATTCTTGAATTTCTAATCTCCTGTTTTGATTTCATATGCTTTCATAATTAGTACTTTATTGTTAGATATTAGTCAATTGGATATTAGTTAGTTGTTAGTTAAGTAAGATAATTAGCATTTGTAATTAGTTTGTAATTAGTAATTAGTTAGTTAGATTTAATTAGAAATCATTTTCATTTAAACTTGTCATTTAGATTTCTTGCATAATTTCCTTCGTATTTTTAGCATTTAGTTAGTTTAGTAGAGTTTTTATTTCTATTTCTTGTATTGCTTGTGTTCTTTTGATTTGTGCAGGATCATACAAGAGTGGAGCGGAAGTGATCAAGTGACAAGGAAGTACAAGAGTAGAAGATTTTTGTTTTTATTTTAGAATTAGGAATTTAATTCTGGGTTTGTAAATAATGCATTTTAAGCCCTCTGCGTAGGATATTCATTTGTTGTAATAGTTAATTAGATTTACTTTTCTGCGTACTTTTCTCATTTCGGCAATAAAGAAAAGTTTAGTTGTTTTTTTGAATACAAAGTATTCCCATTCTTTGAGTTCGACCCGGTCTCATCCACTAGTGAGAACCGTTTTTTATTATTTGATGTTTGGTTTTCACATGTTCTTCATTTAAAAATCTTTTCAAAATTACAACGATCTTAAAAAAGATATCAAATTTTTGGCGCCATTGCTGGGGAACGACGAAATACAAGTATTCACTTTGTTGACTAGTGTTTGTTTTGCATTTAGGTTTAGAACCATGTGTGTGCATATCGTAGAGACGAGCTTACTTTTCTGCACAGTCCACCTATTAGGATTCTCTTAGAGGTGACTGTGTACGATTGGTACTGTATACATAGATTTCATATTTTCTTTGCATAATCCCTGTTGTATGCAACTGCGTGGCGTGTGTTTAGTTTTGGTTGTTTTTAGTTTACTCGCTTTGTGGTTTGCATGGTTTGGCCGCTAGCACGTTAGTTAGGTAGAAAACCCAAAATCAGGACCTGTGCTGCACCATTCTACATCGAGGTGTATGCAAGGGCGACACTCGTTTGACCCCGAGCTGGTAGAACCGATTGAGGACCCAGAGTCCCTTATTAAGAGAGCTCAGAGACCTGCAAATATGGCTGAGGAGCAGCATATAATTCGTCCTCTTAGGGAGTACTTCATGCCCAACACCTATACTCCTTCCTCCTGCATCGCAAGATTTGATGTAGGAGTGAACCATTTTGAGATAAAGGTCAATGTGATTCAGATGCTACCTTCATTTTATGGCCTTAGCAATAAAGACCCTTATCGTCATCTGGACGAATTTCTTGAGATCTGCTCGACATTGCGAATCAAAAACTTTAGAGACGACGCTATAAGGTTGACCTTGTTTTCCTTCTCTCTGAAGGATAAAGCCA
This sequence comes from Nuphar pumila, assembly GCF_984573655.1. NCBI lineage: Eukaryota > Viridiplantae > Streptophyta > Magnoliopsida > Nymphaeales > Nymphaeaceae > Nuphar > Nuphar pumila. Next base: position 27,388,124 of record NC_143262.1, on the reverse strand, counting down.
AACATTGGTTGAAGGCGTTAGACACAGTTCGAATTACCACATGGGAGCATATGCAAACGGAATTTTTAAAAAAATATTTCTCAATCGGTAAGACGAACTAGTATCGAATGGCCATAACCGGCTTTTCGCAAATAGAGGGGAAAATGTTCCATGAGACTTGGGAGAGGATGAAGGATCTTCTCCGCAAGTGTCCCCACCACCAGGTGCCTCGCTGACAACTGGTGCAATATTTCTATGATGGTCTTACTTAGAAGAACCGTCAAATGGTGGATGCCGCATGTGGGGGCACTTTTATGCTGAAAAGTGAGGATGAAGCGTGGTCACTTTTTGAGACATTGAGCGAGAATTCGATGCATCATGCAACAACTTCACGGTTCGATAGGGTTGCACCTGCACAGGATAGCACTAAGAAGGCAGATATTTTCGAAATAGGGATGATCCTTGAGTAAAGCAACAAGGTAGACCAACTGTCCCAGAAATTAGATCATTTTTTGTTGGGTCTCTCTCCTGCCATGCAGGTGTGCGCGTTGTGTGTGAGTCCTACACACCATGTCCTCAAGTGTCCAGCTACGCCACAATACCCTGAGTTTGTCCAAGAGCAAGCTCAGATGGCTCAAAACTTTGCTAGGCCCGCACCAAATTCATTTGCCAACACTTATAACCCGGGTTGGCGAAACCATCCTAATTTCTCATGGCGCAACCCACAAACCCAACCCCCTAACCCTTCCCAGAGTCAACCCAAGCAAGACAGTTATATGTCTGGATTTCAGAGATCAAGTTATCCCCCAGCCCAACCTGTTTATACTCAACCCCAGTCTCACGAGCCTTCGCCTAGTCAGTCCTTCGACGACAAGATGCTATAAGCCTTTTCTGATATTAAGGCGAATTTGAGCTCACATACCCAGTCTATTGCAAAATTAGAGACCCAAATGAGGCAACTCGCTGAGGCGCTTAGCAGGCGAAGTGAGGGGACACTGCCTAGCCAAACTATAGTTAACCCTAGGGGTAAAGAGCCATATTATAGCCTGCATATGACAAATACACATCAAGAGCAGGATCCCGCAGTAGTGACCCTTAGAAGTGGAAAGCAGTACCATTCGAGGACGGCTGTAGAAGAAAGAAAGAATATAAGTGAGAAGCAACCTGTCCCTAATGTTTTACCTCAGGAAATCGAGAGGGTTCTTCCATTTGAGCCTTCCAAAGCTCATATTCGCAAAGCCCCCTTTTCTGAGGCGTTAGAGAGCTGAGAGCACTAGGTAAGTCGAGAGTGAACATGTAGGAGATGCTTGAGATATTCAAGCACGTTCAGATAAACCTCCCTTTACTAGATGCCATCCAGCAAGTCCTTGCATATGCAAAGTTTCTCAAAGAGCTTTGTACGCAGAAAAGGAAGTTGAGGTCCCATGCACAGAAGAAGATATATTTGACCGAGGAAGTGAGCGCAGTATTACAGCACCAAATCCCACCTAAGCTCAAGGACCTAGGGACCCCTATCATTTCATGTGTCATAGGAAACATCATTGTTGAGCGTGCATTGCTCGACCTTGGGGCAAGTGTTAACATCTTTCCGGGTTTCTTCCATGACAAATTTGGATTGAAAGAGATGAAACCTAAACCTATGACTCTTCAGCTCGCAGATAGATCAATCAAGGTCTCGAGAGGGATACTTGAAGATGTTTTAGTCAAGGTGGAGGATTGTTATTTCCCTGTCAACTTCGTGATATTAGATATGGAGGGAGTTGATAGCATCAGACAGACCCTCATTATTCTTGGTCGCCCTTTCCTAGCTACCGCCAATGCATGCATTAATTGCCGCACCGGTGAGATGGATGTTTCATTCAGAAACAAGAAGATAAGGCTGAATATTTTTTGTGCAGTGATGGGGTCTGACACTGAGGAGGCTTCTTTCAAGGTTGATGTCATTCAGAACCACATAGAAGCCGAGCATGCTTGATTGTTAAGTGATCCACCTCAAGAGGAGAATGATAAATCACTCAAAGAGGATCGCCTTGTCCTGATAGATAGTGAGGCAGGTGATGTGAGTTGGACTTGGCACTTTGAGCCACTTCCAAAATCCCACAAAACCATCGATAGAGAGTCCCCCAGAGTTGGAGTTGAAGCCTTTACCAGCTTTACTCAAGTATATTTTTCTAGAAAAAGAGCAGGCTCTCCCAGTCATCATTTTTGCAGACCTGACAGATTCACAGGAGCATCAGTTATTACAAGTCTTGCATAAGCACAAGGAGGCTATTGGATGGTATGTTGCAGATTTGAAGGAGATTGACCCCTACTTTTTCATGCATCAAATCATTATGCATGAGGGAGATAAACCCTCAAGAGAAGCGCAAAGGAGACTAAATCCCCACATGAAAGAAGTGGTGAAGAAGGAAGTAGTCAAATGATTAGGCGCTGGGATCATTTATCCCAACTCCGATAGTCAGTGGGTAAGTCCTACTCAGGTTGTTCCTAAAAAGTATGGGCTCGTTGTGGAGAAGAATAAGAAAGGAGAGAGTGTTCCCATGAAGACTACTACGGGATAGCGAGTATGTGTTGATTACAGGAAGTTGAACAATGCAACTAGGAAGGATCATTTCCCGCTGTCGTTCATAGACTAGATTTTAGAAAGACTCATAGATCGGCAACATTATTGCTTTTTAGATGGATATTCGGGATATAATCAGGTGGTCGTACATCCCGAGGATCAGGAGAAGATGACATTTACCTGCCCTTATGGTATATTTGCTTATAGGAGAATGCCATTTGGGCTTTGCAATGCCCCGACTACATTTCAGAGATGTATGATGAAGATTTTCTCCAACATGATGGATGATGTCCTTGAGATATTCATGGATGATTTTTTGGTCTATGGCTCTTCATTTGACGATTGTCTCCAAAAGTTATCTCGTGTACTTCAGCGCAGTAGGGAGACAAATCTAGTGCTTAGTTGGGAAAAGAGTCATTTCATGGTTAGACAGGGGATTGTTCTTAGACATATTATGTCTAAGAAAGGGATCGAGGTCGATAAGGCCAAAGTGGAGACCATTGCCAAATTAGCTCCACCGACCTCTGTGCGGCAGGTGCGTTCATTTCTAGGGCACACAAGTTTCTATCGACGGTTCATTAAGGATTTTAGCCAGATTTCTCGACCGTTATGTAACCTGTTGTCGAAAGACCAGTCGTTTGTGTTTGATGATGCCTGTCTGAAGGCATTCTTACCCCTGAAGGAGGCTCTAACCACCACTCCTATTCTTCAATCTCCTGAGTGGTCAGTGCCATTTGAGATTATGTGTGACACGTCAGATTGCACGGTTGGAGCGATTCTCGGTTAGAAGATTGAGCAGCGATCTCATGTGATTCATTATGCTAGTAGGACCCTATCCGAGGCACAGATGCATTATACCACCACTGAGAAGGAATTACTAGTTGTAGTTTTTGCGCTTGTGAAGTTTCACTCATATTTGTTAGGCTCTAAGGTCATAATTTACTCATATCATGTAACATTATGATATTTAATGAGTAAAAAGGATGTGAAACCACATCTTATTCAATGGATTCTTCTGTTTCAAGAATTTGATCTCGAGATTCGAGATAAGAGAGGATGTGAGAATTTTGTAGCAGATCATCTGTTCAGACTAACTGTGGACTCATCCACTGATCAGGGATAGATTGCTGAGTTTTTCCCGGATGAGCAGTTATTTCATGTCAAGCGTCTACCCTAGTTCACGGATATCATAAATTTTCTAGTTACTAGAGAGTATCCTGCGCATTGGAACCAGAATGAGAGAGATAGATTTTTTGCGAAGGTGAAACATTACTTTTGGGAGGAACCAAAATTGTTTAGATCATGCCCGGATCAGATGATTCGGAGATGTGTGCCAGAAGAAGAGTATGACTCCATTCTATCTTTTTGTCATTCTTTGGCCTGTGGAGGCCATTTTTCTAGTCGGAAGACCGCCACAAAGGTTCTCTAGTCTGTATTTTGGTGGCTAACACTTCAAAGAGATGCTCACGAATTCTGTAAGAAGTGTTTGCTATGTCAGCAAACAGGTCACATTACCAAGTGTGACATGATGCCTCTTCTAATTGTGGAGATTTTTGGTGTTTGGGGTATTGATTTTATGGGTTCTTTCCCGCCATCATTTGGATTTACATATATTTTAGTGGCGGTCGATTATGTTTCAAAATGGGTTGAGGCTGTGGCCACCTGGACCAATGATCATAAGGAGGTTCTTCGATTTATCAAGCACAACATTTTTAGTCGGTTCAGAGTTCCTAGAGCGATCATCAGTGATGGTGGTACACACTTTCGTAATGTATAAATAGCTTCCTTACTTAGGAAATATTCTGTGCATCATCGGATTGCTACACCTTACCACCTGCAGACTAGTGGCCAAGTTGAGGTTTCTAACAAAGAGATCAAGAGGATTCTTGAAAAGACAGTCCGACTAGACCGCAAGGACTGGTCCCAACACTTTGATGATGCCCTGTGGGCTTATAGGATTGCTTTCAAGACCCCGATTGGTATGTCACCGTTTTGATTAGTTTTTGGGAAACCTTGCCATCTTTCTATTGAGTTAGAGCATAGAGCATATTGGGTTATCAAAAAGTTCAATTTCGATATGACCCAAGCTGGAATAGAGAGAAGATGACAACTAAGTGAGTTAGAGGAATTGCGTAATGAGGCCTATGAGAGTGTAAAGATTTACAAGGCTCGAACTAAGCAGTTTCATGATCGATATATTGTTAGGAAGCAGTTCGAGCTTGGTCAAAATGTGTGGTTTTATCATTCGCGTCTTCATCTTTTTCCAAGCAAGTTGAAGTCAAGATGGAATGGTCTATTTGTTGTGCATAGGGTGTTTCCACATGGAGCGATAGATCTTTTAGACCCTCGCACAAGTGCCATTTTCAAAGTGAATGGGCAGCGGCTGAAGCCCTATATCTCAGATACTGTGATAGGACACAACATTGAGGATGTTGATCTTTTAGAAGCTTAGGGCTCACACATATTTGTATATATTTTGAGATTTTGTAAATATTCATAGAAAAGCATTTTTTAGTTTAGTTTGCTTTCATATAGTTCATGTGCATACTGCATAGATCATATTCAGCGTAGGCATCCTTTCACATTTTATATTTTAATTCATGTTGAGTTTACTTTCTTTTTCTCATTTATTTCGTCTCATGTGCATTCACGTAGTTTCATATAAGCATGGGGGAGTGCCACTGGGACAATGTCATATAAGCATGGGGGAGGGTGTAGTAGCTCACCTGAATATTTTTGTCTATGTTCTTGCACATGTTTACACATCTCTCATGAAAAGTAGGTTTTTAAACAACGAGTTTGAACTTATATGAATGCTATTTTAAATCTAATGTTTTTAGAGGATTTTTAAGCCCCACGAAATTTTTTTGACATGGATCTAAAAATTATGGTTGTTTATGCGGATTTCAAAGAAATGATGATAGATACATGTTAGAGTCTCAAATATGAATATGCACAGTTTTATTTTTGAAAAACTAAGCAAATGAACAAAAGCGTAAAAATGAGCTCAAAAGTGAAAAAAAAAGAGAGCATGCGTTAGGTTGTTTGGATAATTTCACAGTCCTTAGTAGATGGGATTTAGATGTAAGATGAAGCTTTTGAGTTCTATTTCGAAAAGGAGAGTGGAAAACTTCGTGATCCTTAGTAGCTGAGAATAGACACAAGTTGAAGTGTTTGACTCTCACGTTTCAAAGGTAAATGAAGGAAATCACTTTTATGTTTTAGTTGATATCTTTTTATATGCATTGAAAAAGAATAGAAGATATTAGCATAGCACAAGGCATAAAAGCAGACCATACGCATGTTATACAAGAATGAATACACAAAAAAAAAATGTGAAAAAAAAGTTCAGTGCTTAGAAGTACGATTGAGAAAATCTGTGTAGAAAACATATGAGTGAGAATAAATAAATAATAACTTGTTTTTATTGGATTTTTTAAGAATAAAACATAAATAATTATGATATTTAGAAAATTGAAAGAAATTCTTTTTCTATGGTGGTATATAAAAGACTCTAATTATGTTTTGATTTTGAAATAACAGAAAATATTTGTGAAAATAAATTCTTTAATTACCTACTACTTATGAGGATGTGTAATATTATGCATACATGACAAAGATGTTTGTTGGTAGCATCACTGCAAACCCTCACGAGACCTTACTCGTCCACTGGGGTAACCCATGGGTTGAAAGGGCTTGTTGCATGTGCTAAATGCAACCATGATTCCTATGAAAGTGAGTTAGTAATAGTTTGATTTCTTGTATTTTTGTAGTTTGCTCGAGGACTAGCAAAATATAAGCATGGGGGTATTTGATCATGCATATATTTTGGAGATATTTCATATAAAAATATGCATGATTTCATGAGAAAATGATTTAAAAACCCTATTTTACGCTAGTTTTGAGTAAATGATCTAAAATAATTTAAAAATAGAAAATGCATGAAGAATAGTGTTATTTTAATGTATATTTTAGTTTTTGATTGTAGTAGTTTAGTTTTTGAAAAAATAAAAAAAATTATTAGAATTAAACTAGCAATAGTATAAATTTTTTAAATCATAAAGGAAGCATGTTGTAAATAATTTTTTTAGAAAAGTTATTTAATGGAATTAGCAATAAATAGTAGAAAAAAAAACCTGTGTAACAACCCCACTTACCGATTCGTTTTAAATTCATGAAAGAAGAAAAATTTCCCATGTCTCCTTTTGCGCCAAACCCATTTCCCTTCCCCCCTCTTTTCCCTCTCTTTTCCCCTATCCTCTTCTTCTCCCTCTTTCTCTTCTTCCTCAATCTGGTGGAGGTTGCTCAGTCCGACGATGGCATGAGGGAGGAGTCTGCTCTCCTCTAACCCTTCCAGCTACAGTAAGTCTCTCTTCAACTTCTTCATCATCTTCTTCTTCTTTCTTTTCAATCGTTCTTGTTTTAGTTTGTTTACAGAAAAACGAAAAAAGAAATTAATTCGACTGTTGATTTTTGCATCATCTTTTTATTCCCGATTTTTTTTGCATCTTTCTTGTTTCTTGTTCCTTGTTTCTTGAATCCTGCAATCTCGTTTTGATTTCATGGTAAGCAATTTTTTGTCCACGTTGATTTGATTTCCATTTTGTATATAGATCGTAGTTGAGTTGAGTTCATAGGCATAGTTTTATTTCCAGGTTGTTTTTCAATTTATATGCTCTGTTTTAGTTTCAAAGTTAGATTGAATGTATTAAGTTCCAGAAAGCAGTTACCTGATCTCTAATCATCGCTGCATTCAGTCTGTTTTTTATCGAAGTCCTCTTATTCACGATTGAATCCATTGTCTGAGAGAATCGGATTTTGATGGCCTTGTATCTGCTACAGAATTAGTGTTAAAATGTAAACTGTAATATATATATATATATATTATTTAATATTATTATTATTTTCTTTTATTATTTTCTTTTTCTATTTTTCTTTATTTTCTTTTTTAGCATCTAGTTCAATAGAAACTAGATATTTGATCCAGTCAAGTTCCTGTTGGAACTTGACTGTGCAAATAGCTATTGGACTGTAGTCCAACAGCTATAATAAATGTTGTTGGACTGTAGTCCAACAGCTATAATAAGAGACGTTGGACTACAGTCCAACGTCTCTTTTGGAGAGCTCAAAATGAGCTCTCCTCTCTCTTCCACTTTTTTGTATATATAGGAGTGAACCCCTTCAATGTAAATAACTATGCTTCTTAAGCATTTTGTTCATGAATAAAGTATTATTTATTTTTCAAGTGTTCTTCCTTTTATACCCTTTCAAGGGTCATGCTTGTAGTGTCTCCAATAGACACTTGTTTGTGAGTTATTCGTGCATTTGTTGAAGACAATCATTTCATTACATGGTATCAGAGCTACGAAATCCATAGATCTTGAAGTGCTTCCGCATCGATTTCCATGCCACATTTACAAAAGGTGTTTCATCTCCTTGTTCTTGGCTCAAGAAGATTTGTTTGAAGAAAGGCGAACTTGTGCTACAAAAATTTTTGGTTTTGTATCCTCTCTTATTCCCTTGTCTACTCTTTTTCTTTTCTTTTTATTTTTCTCTTTCTCTCTCTCTCCTCCTATTTATTCCTCTCTTACCCTTGTAAAAGATGGATGACAATGATAAGATCACCATCATTCCTATTAAGCTAAATGATACTAACTATGTAATGTGGGCTTCGATTATGAAGCACCACATTTGGGGAAAAGGTTTATGGGGTATAGTGAATGGTTCCGATTTGGAACCTAAACTATCTCTTACCAAGAAAGAGGGTGATAAAGATGTTCCTCTAACAGAAGAAGAGAAGAGTAAGGCGTTAGCCACTTATGAAAAGAAATGGAAAGAGTGGAGGATAGGGCATGCAAAAATTATGTCATGGCTCATCAATAGCATAGACATTAAAAAATGCTCTAGTCTAGCTAAGTTTGAGCATGTCGATAAGGCTTGGGAATACCTCAAAAACATGTATTCCCTTAAAGATATTGCACATGTATGTAATTTACAAGACAAAGTTCGAACAATGACTCAAAAAGATAAAACTATTCAAGAATATTATAATGAGTTGTCCGAACTTTGGGAAGAGTTTGCTCTTCTTGAGCCCAAATGGCATTGTGCCGAAGATATCGAGCTTCGCCAAAAGCAACTCGATATGGAACATTTCTATCAATTTGTGAATGGTCTAAGGCCGGAGTTTGAATCCACCAAATTGGCCCTATTACATCGTGGAAAAATTCCTTCTATTGTTGATACTATAGAAGAGCTCACTATGGAAGAAAATAGACTTAGAAAAAGTACTCCAAAAGTTGATGATGACTCAGTTTTAGCTGTATCTAGACCGGGGAATCATACTCGTACTTACAAGCCATCTCATTTTGGAAGGCAAAACGGCGACTTTGATAAAAGAAAAGTTATTTGTCATCATTGTCATGAACCGGGGCACTATAGGCCTCAATGTCCAAAGTTAAAAAGAAGAGAAGAAAAAAGAGTTGCATCTGTTGAATTCGAGTCAAAAGATCAAGATGCACCTATGTCTATGGCTCAACTGATGGAAATCCTTCAACCTCTTCTCAAAGGGGTATCCTCCTCAACCAAATCCTCAACTAGAGCGGCAGTTGCATCTTTCTCCGGTCCAGGTAACTTTCCTTGGCTTTTAGATTCTGGTGCTTCTTTTTACATGACCCCAAATGTTAATAGTCTATCCGAATGTCTTAAAAATAACTCAAGTGTGTCAAAGGTTTTTACAGCCGATGGCACATCTCTTGAAGTAAAAGAAATAGAATGTTTTGAAAATCTTCAAAAATAAATAAAAAATTTTATCCTAGAAGTTAGATATATCCCTAAACTTAATTTGAATCTCTTATCTGTCTCGCAAATATCTGATTATGGATGGAATATATCCTTCTTTTCTCATGCTTGTTGGGTACAGGATCGCCAGTCAGGGAAGCTGATTGGGGAAGGCCATAGAGAAGGACTCTATTACATGGACTTTTTGGAATTACTCAAGAATTCATTTTGTTATAATATTCAAAAATTAGAATTGGATTTATGGCACAAAAGACTTGGCCATCCTCATATGTCTAAAATTCAATATTTTTCAAGTTTGGAAAAATTTTGTAATTCTGAAAATTTTTCTTTTAAAGACTGCATTCTTGGCAAAATGAAAAGGTTACCATTTCTTAGTAGAACTTTTGTTTCCTCACGACCACTTGAGTTAATACATTCGGATGTTTGGGGCCCCGCACTAGTTATTTCCAAAGGTGGTTATACATATTATGTCATTTTTGTTGATGACTTTTCTAGACATACTTGGATTTATTTTCTTAAACATAAATCTGATGTCTTTGCTAACTTCCAAATATTTCATAAAATAGTTAAAAATAAGTTTCAAAATGATATTTTCGTTTTTCGCACTAATTCAGGGGGAGAGTTTATGTCCAACGAATTCAAAGACTATCTCAATTGACATGGTATTACACATCAAAGATCATGTCCACACACTCCACAACAGAATGGCCTAGCCGAACGCAAACATCGACACATTATGGAAACTACTAGGACATTGCTAATTGCAAATCAAGTTCCAAAAAGTTTTTGGGCTGAAGCGGTCCTAACTGCCACCTACCTCATTAATAGGATGCCATCTTCCTCATTAAAGAATACAACTCCAATAGAAAAGCTTGTTAATTTAACTCCAGATTATTCTAGATTAATAGTCTTTGGATGCAAATGTTTTGTTTTCACCAACAAAAATGACAAACTCTCTCCTCGTGCAATCCCATGTGACTTTTTAGGATATGCTGATAATAAAAAAGGCTACAGGTGTTTCAATTTTCAAAATGACAAATTATATGTGTCAAGAAATGTATCTTTTTTGGAAAAAGAAAGCTTCTTTGAATTTGAAAAATCCAAGGATGCCACTGAATACTCGTTTTTAATTGATCCAACTTCAAAATCCAATGAATGTGATGTTGGATGTGACCTTGACAATGATCAAAGTCCTATTATTGTTGAAAATGATGATAATGAAGAGCAAATCCATAGGGATGTTAGTCTACAATATTCAATACGTAGAGAGCAAAATCTTACATGTGCATTACAAAAATACTCTGAAGTCTCACCTAGAAGAACATCTAGAATCTCTAGACCTCCAAAAAAATTTGTGTCTTATGAATCTTTTTCACCCACGTATAGGGCCGCCATTACATTAATACAATCATATGTTGAACCATCATCCTATTCTCAAGCCAAAAATCATATAGAATGGACAGAAGCCATGAAAATAGAATTGAATGAACTAGAAAAGGCCAATACTTGGACGATCCAAGATATCCCTCCAAGTAAGAAACCTATAGGCTGTAGGTGGGTATACAAAGTCAAAACCAAAAGTGATGGGACCCTGGAAAGATATAAGGCTCGTTTAGTAGCAAAAGGATATGCCCAAGAGTATGACATCGATCATGAAGAAACATTTGCTCCTGTGGCACATATGACCACTGTTAGAACTTTAATAGCCTTGGCCTCCATTAGAACATGGCCTATCTTTCAATTAGATGTCAAAAATGCTTTTCTGAATGGGAATCTCGTCGAAGAAGTATACATGGAAGCTTCACTTGGTATTAGTATCCCTAAGGGTAAAGCTCTTCGTCTAGAAAAAGCTCTTTATGGTCTTAAACAAGCTCCAAAAGTCTGGTATGACCGATTTAGTCATGTTATGCTTGATATTGGCTTTCAACCTTGTTTAACTGACACTGCTTTGTTTGTTAAGAAATCTGATGCAAGCATCATTATTCTTCTTCTCTATGTGGATGATATGATCATCACCGGAGGCGACAAACAGAGAGTTGCAAATATCAAATCTCTTCTTAAAACTCACTTTGAAATGACTAACTTAGGTTTATTAAGATATTTTTTAGGCATTGAAGTTGCTTATTCCCCTCGAGGGTATTTGATATCTCAATCTAAATTTGCTCTTGATATCGTTTCCAGGTCTGGAATTACAGATCATAAGAAAGTAGACACTCCAGAAGTTGTCAATGTTAAAACAAAAATTGATGATGGAGAACTTCTTGATGATCCTACTCCTTATAGACAGCTTGTTGGAGCTCTTTCTTATCTTTCCATTACTAGGCCAGATATAACTCATGCGGTTCATATAGCCAGTCAGTTTCAGCATGCTCCCATCTCCGTGCATATGGGAGCAATTTTGCGTATTATTAGATACTTAAAATCCTCTCTTTCACGAGGACTCTTCTTGTCTGCTTCATCTTCATTAAATTTAATTGCATATACTGATGCTGACTGGGGAGGTGATCCCAATAATAGACATTCAACTACTGATTTTTGTGTGTTCCTAGGTGAAGCCTTAATTTCGTGGAGCTGCAAGAAGCAACAGAAAGTCTCTCTTTCCTCTACCGAAGTTGAATACAGAGCCATGGCAACCACCACTATGGAGGTTGTTTGGCTCAGATGATTGATAGCGGATATGGGAGCTAAAGCAACACAAGCTTCAAAGATGTGTTGTGACAACAAAAGTGTGATCTACATTGCAAGCAACCGGACATTCCATGAGCGCACTAAACACATTGAGATGGACTGTCGCTATGTCAAAGAGAAATACTTACATGGAACCATTGATCTGCCATATGTTACATCAAAATATCAATTAGCAGACTTCTTCACCAAGCCTCTCACTGCTCCCAGATTTCACTTCCTCTTAGACAAACTTTCGCTCATTGTACCGTAAGTTTGAGGGGGAGTGTTAAAATGTAAACTGTAATATATACATATATATATATATTATTTAATATTATTATATTTTCTTTTTCTATTTTTCTTTATTTTTTTTTAGCATCTAGTTCAATAGAAACTAGATATTTGATCCAGTCAAGTTCCTGTTGGAACTTGACTGTGCAAATAGTTGTTGGACTGTAGTCCAACAGCTATAATAAATGTTGTTGGACTGTAGTCCAACAACTATAATAAGAGACGTTGGACTACAATCCAACGTCTCTTTTGGAGAGCTCAAAATGAGCTCTCCTCTCTCTTCCACTTTTTTGTATATATAGGGGTGAACCCCTTCAATGTAAATAACTATGCTTCTTAAGCATTTTGTTCATGAATAAAGTATTATTTATTTTTCAAGTGTTCTTCCTTTTATACCCTTTCAAGGGTCATGCTTGTAGTGTCTCCAATAGACACTTGTTTGTGAGTTATTCGTGCATTTGTTGAAGACCACCATTTCATTACAATTAGTTGATCGATCATATGGATCGCTCCTCAATTAGACAATGTTTGTAATCACTTCTGGATCCAATCAGAGATCGAATAGCATTGTGAACTGAGATCTATGCTCTTTGGTCTGTGTAAATGTTAATCGATCCTCCAATCGAGTATCATCTGACTTTCGTTTATTGAAGCCCAACCTATATGATTCTTCTGGCAATTGATTGTTTGAAATCCAGCGATCTGATCTGATTTATACGTAATATGGGTCGATTGTCTGAGTCTTGATCAACTGTAGATGATTCCTGGCAAATAGTGTTTGAATGCTGATCAATTGAACTCAGGAGTCCTGGATTAAAGTTCTGGATCAATTTGTTTTCTGATTTTTGGACTGAAGCTGATACATCGTGTGGGTATTGTGTACAAAGCAATTAATTTCCTTTTTTTTTGTAGTTAATCGATTTGTTTTTTTTAAGTCAATTCAGTCATTTCCTGTTTACTTTCATTTCAGCATGAGTTCGTGTTTAATTCAATATCTTTTGATTTCCTGTTGTGTTTTTCAGTCATTTGCTGGTTTCATTTCCTAATTTCTTGTTTTTTTATTGAATTACATCTCAGTTTTTCCTGTTTTGTTTACTTTACATTCTTGTCGTTCCTTTGTATTTTGTCCTGTATTTCATTCCCTGAATTTGTTGTTTTTCATTTTCATTCATTAATACCCTTTTTCCTGTTTTCTTTATTCAATACTTTCTGTGTTTTCATTTCAATGCATGTTTCTGTTTTGCATTTAGTATTTATTTTTCTGTGTTTCACTGCATTAAACTTTTTGTTCTTCATGCCTTAATGTCTTGCATTCATTAAATTTTGGTTGTCAAGTAGTAGATTTCTATTTTAATTTTTTGTTTCTTTTCTCTCTGTTTTCTGATTTCCTGTTTTTCCTATTTTTATCTTTCATTTTCCTGTTTTTTCTAAATCATTTCATTTCTTGTCCCCTTCAACCCTTTATTTCCTGTTTTACAAAGTTATCTTTTGATTTGTTTTTTTTTTTACATTCAGTTTTTCCAGCTTTATTTTTTTTTTACACTTTTCAAGTTTTCTTTCATGCTTTGAAGTACTGTTTTTCAACTCTTTGATTTCTTGATTTTTTTATTAATTTCCTATTTCTTTTACATTTTGAGTTCTTGCTTTTCATTACATCTTCTGTGATTTTTCAATTCTTGAATTTCTAATCTCCTGTTTTGATTTCATATGCTTTCATAATTAGTACTTTATTGTTAGATATTAGTCAATTGGATATTAGTTAGTTGTTAGTTAAGTAAGATAATTAGCATTTGTAATTAGTTTGTAATTAGTAATTAGTTAGTTAGATTTAATTAGAAATCATTTTCATTAAAACTTGTCATTTAGATTTCTTGCATAATTTCCTTCATATTTTTAGCATTTAGTTAGTTTAGTATAGTTTTTGTTTCTATTTCTTGTACTGCTCGTGTTCTTTTGATTTGTGCAGGATCGCATAGGAGTGGAGTGGAAGTGATCGAGTGACACAAAAGTACAAGAGTAGAAGATTTTTGTTTTTATTTTAGAATTAGGAATTTAATTATGGGTTTGTAAATAATGCATTTTAAACCCTCTGCGTAGGGTATTCATTTATTGTAATAGTTAATTAGATTTACTTTTCTGCATACTTTTCTCATTTTGGGAATAAAGAATAGTTTAGTTGTTTGTTTGAATATAAAGTAATCCCGTTCCCTGAGTTCGACCCAGTCTCATTCACTAGTGAGAACCGGTTTTTATTATTTGATGTCTGGTTTTCACATGTTCTTTATTTAAAAATCTTTTCAAAATTACAACGATCTTCAAAAAGATATCCATGGGTGAAGGGCCACTGGTGTAAGGCCCTTAACTTGTACATGTGCGACAATGAGCCCGAGGATAGTGAGGTTGAGTTGAATGCATATAATGACGTGTTTAGTTGAAATGCACATTCTGTCTTGAATTTTCATTCTGACCATTCATAGAGAGTTGATTGAATCTCCCAAACGGTGAATTAAAAAATTATTAAACATTTTTGGGATGTTCTAAACATAGAGGAAGTCTTAGAAAAAAATTTGGCTCTGTTCGAGGTCCTAGAATTTCTATCCTGACAGAAATTCTATAATTGACTATTCAACTTTTTTTATTTTATTTCTCTAATTTTGTTCTATGTTTATAGATAAAAATTTTATGTATGGTAGTTGATATATTGAAGAATTTCCAATAAAAATTTAGTGCACAAATTCATTCTGATCTGTGAATTAAAAATTACAGAATAAGGTTCCAAAACCTAAAAATTTCTAGAATACAACTTGTCTAAAAACACAAATAGGCCGTGGTATGTGAATTTTAATTCATAGTTGGAATAGAGTTTAGACTTGATTTCTGTGGAAGAATTTTTCAGATATGTCAGGCTAACTCCAATAAAAATGTCATAATTTAATTCATTCAGAATTTTTGTTGATTGATGCATCTTTGGCAAGACTGAACCGGATAGTTCTGTTAAGTAAACAGAAAACCAGTTTCAGTAAAATAATTATTTCTCTCTCATCTAGAATTTAAATGAGGCAAGGTTTATGGCTATGTTTAGAAAACACATAAGAGTATTTACTGTAAAAGTTTTAGAATTTTTTGACTTATATTTAGACTGTCATATAATTTATGTCTGATAAATTCTGTCAATGTTGTCCCAAGTTGGAAAAACATATTCATGTTGTGTTATGGTTCCGGGTATGGATTAGTTTGACAGAAAAGGGTTTCAGAATTAGACCAATTGGACACATACCTTGTTTGGGTACAATATGTGGTCCTAGTGATGATTATCATGCTAATGTTTGATTAAAAACATTTAATTATGCTTATATGGTAAATTTCAATTACAAGGGTAATTGAATGCTTGCAATTTCTATATATTTAAATGAAAATGATAGGTAACATCTATGTACGAAATGAAGCATGTTAAATGATATGGATATGTGTTATGTTTCATGAATTGCATGTTGCACATGATAAGGCTCCCAAATGAGCTTCTTGGTTCAAGGAACCGAATTGTGCCAATTGAGCACAAGTTATGAATGTTGCATATGCATATGTGGGTGCGTTGTTAGACATAGAGGGATATATTTGCACATGCCAATTGGTGATGTGTGGTTCAAGGAACCAATGAAGTGCCATGTGTGCACAAGCTTATTTTATTATGGCATAAATGTCTTGTGATATAAGATGTATAAAGACATGCATGCATAAGAGATCGCTCATGAGTGAGCAAGGAGTTTGGCAATAACCCAGTGGGTGCTGATGTGCACCAAGATATGCAAATGAATACACCATGTATACACACTTAATAATATGGGATCGCCTTCGCAGACTTGATACTTGAATGGTTTGAAGAACTTTGAACGAGTTATGTAATGAACTGTAAAATTACTCAGAGAGGTAGTGTGGTGCTCATGATTGAAGGGCAATATGACAAGTCACGTTGAAAGGGTACTTGGGCCTTTGAGTTTTGCAGTGCCATGTGGGCACGTGCTATAAAAATGTATAAACTCTGCTTTAATAAAGAGCACCCATAATCCATTAAGACTTGGTCTTACCTTGAAAATGGTAAGTGGTATAATACTCCATTGGACCATCTTGTGTTACTTGAGAGCAATGATGTCGCACTTGGGTCCCTAGTCCTCGGAGTTAGCAGGCCAGGACTATCAATATGTCTTAGGTGGTAGGTCCATGCCTTTTGCAGAAGTATTATGGTGCATCCGAATACTACCACCACTGGAGGGTTACTCTCTTTGTCACAGACCGCCTCAGTGGAGTCTATTCAGTTAGATACTCGGGAAAGTAAAATACATAGCATAATAAACACCCATGTATTTTCTTCTGTCTCGAGGACTTAACCTGTGCATACCCGTTGTATATTTAATAGTATGGCCTTTAGTGACAATTGTTATTGCCACTAAAAACCTGTTTTGTAGAAAAAAAATTGTTGTTGATTGCCCCGCTCAATTAATGATGGGGATTTGTCTGATATCCCTATCTGATGATAGCACACATCTAACCACTGCGTGTATGTGTCACACAAAAAAAGCGGGAAGGTTGATCATCCTTTAGTGACGGTTGCTCACCACTGCTAACACTATAAAGGTCTTTAGCAGTGGTCACAACCATCACTAAAGACCTTTTTGTGGAATTTTTTTTCCACCATTGTTCGACCTTTCTATTCAATAGTATGGTATTTGACGATACACATTATACTCTCTCTCTCTCTCTCTCTCTCTCTATATATATATATATATATATATATATATATATATATATATATGTTGGCTACTAATGAAGGTAAGTAACTAATGAATAGAAATCACTATTTTCTTTTAAAAAATCATTTTTTTGCAGCTCAAATGTTACATCTTTTGAATCATGTGATTATGACAAGTAATTAGATTTTCCAAAGGCTTCAAAAATCAATGGTCCACAATGTACCAAAAATTCATAACTCAAAAGATCACATTTTTACATCACAAAAGCATCATCCAAGGCTTGATCCTTAGCAGACAAACCATGTTGAACACATCTATGTGGCTAGATTGAGTCGATACAACTGTCACCTATGATTTTTTGCTTGTTAGTTCGTTACCTACATTAGTAGCAAATATTGTATATATATATAAGGTTAATATTGGCTATTAATGAAGGTACAAAACTAATGAGCAGAAATCACTTTTATCTTCAAAATTTTTGAATTTTTTGTAAATCAAATGTTACCTATGTGATCTACATGGTTTGTTTTATATATATATATATATATATATATATATATATATATATATATATATATATATATATATATATATATATATAGAGAGAGAGAGAGAGAGAGAGAGAGAGAGAGAGAGAGAGAGAGAGAGAGAGAGAGAGAGAGAGATTAACCGGACCCAAGTTTTTGTCAGGTCGGGTTTAAGCCCAGTTTGAGTTGATCTTCCAAAAACTAGGCCTAGGACTGACACATATGGGCCGGGCTGTGGGCCACCTGCGGGCTGCCTTGCCCGTTGTCCAACTCTAGGTAGACTTATGCACTGGGATTGTGAGTTAATGATGCGAATCGCTGTTATTGTGTATTGTTTTATCATCGGGTTGTCGTGATTGTGGTTCCACCAGTGCAAGGAGCAAGCAGGAAATTGGGTCTAATTGGAAAGTTTTTGCAGTCTTAAGGTATATGCACGAGCAAGAAGCTTAGTGTAGCAATGATCAATTATGTCCAGCAAGGAGAAGCTTAATGAGCAGATCGACTCTACCAGTCTTGTCCATGACAGACCAACTGTACCAAGTTTCTTGGATGGGGAATTGTAAGAACAAAGTGTGCGTGGTGAAAAGATACAAATATTTGTGCATTAAGCACCTGTATCACCTTCCATCTTGGTGACAGGCCTATCAGTTGTGGGGCCTAAGGCCTGATGGAGGGCAATCAGGTGCTTAATGCACAAATTTTGTGCCATGTGTTTGCACCTGATCCGGACTCGTGCGTGAGTGTGTGTGCATGTGCCCATGTCAAAGATACGTGTGCATGTGTATAGACATCGTACAGCAAATATAAAAGACTAAGAAAACTATCATAAATCTGTATCCTCAAGTCTAGCTATCAAGGAGCAGCTGAATGGATATATCAAAAACAGCCATGTCAAAGACACTGTAATGGACAAGAATAGTTCATTCATCTTTATCCTTATGTCTAGCTAGGAGCAGATGAATGGGCAGCTAAGAATCACAGTTCATTCACACCACAAAATGGAAGGCAAGCAAGGCCCGCCCTTGGGTTCGTACCTTTTCCACCCATCAGACAAAGGATAGATTGTTTAATATCTCATGCGGATCCAAACGTGTGATGAAAAGTTCTCAGTAGCATTTCATAGTAATCCACACAAAAGACAGAATTCTCAAGGGACTTCACCAAAAAAAAATGAAAGAAAGAAATCTCTTTATTGAGATTTCTGTGCATCAAGAATTCTCAATCCTATCAGAATTCGGCGTTTTTGCCAAAAACAATAACATGATTAGTGAGGTTCTTTGGTCATTTACAACATGTACCTGGGTTCAGTTTAAGAGTTGAATCCTGTTTAATTTCTAAATCAATTACAGCATACATTTTACCTTGAATGAAGGTAATTAGCTGGTTTGAGACTGAACTTTTCTTTTTTATGGGTTGCCGTTTAGAGGCCCTAGGCCTTCTTTGGTTCCAACCTCCTACCACATTTGGGAGAGGATTACGCCAGAGCAATGTTATCAGTATCGGTATTGGCCCTGAATAGTTGGGCCACCGATTCAGTTATATAGGCCGAATACCCGATACTCAAGCTAATCATTCTGTATCGGCCAAAAAACAATAGAAAATTATTATGTGTCAATCATAACGTGACACGTGTTAAAACCATTAAAATAAAAACAAAAATTATTTTTAATATATTTTTGCATTTATTTTAAAAAATAGCCTATTCAGGTGCATATCAGCCGATACAGGCCGATAGGCACCGATACTGATAACATTGTCAGAGGCACTTTAGATGTAATCTGTTTGTACAGGATTAGTACGAGAACTCGTCTCTCCTTGTTGCCCTGTAACGTGGAATGTAACGATAGAAAATGTATCATGTAAACAGATAAATAAAATTTCTTTTCTCAAAAAACAAAATTTTAAATAATAAAAATGAACACCCATCAAAGCAATGAATAAGCTCATTGAGGACCATTCATTTTAAACCAGTCCTACGCCGTTCATCCGAAAATACGGACGACATCGAAAAAAAAAAAAGTGGGGCCCATCCAAGTGATGGGCATCCCATTGTACAGGTTTTGGATGTGGTTCATGTAAAGGTGCTCTGACGGAGAATACCGTCAGAGCGCACTCTGATCCGATCCCATCTTTAACATATGTATTTCTGGCCATCATTCAACCTGGGGGTCAGTCCAGATGCTTAGTCCTTCTGATAAGGATATTTTGTCCTGGCCCACCCAAAAAGAAATCATACACCCAACTTGTTAAACACCACGTTGGGCATGCTCGAAGTTCGAACCAACCTCAAAGAACACGTGGGACCCAACACCTTTTTATGGCATGTGGGCCTGTACCACTCGAGTCAGTTGAATGAGTTGCCTAATTTCTCATGCACCACGGTCTGCTTCAGGGTTGTCAGGATACGTCCCGCATTGGAGAGAGAGACAGAGATGACATGTGGAACTGTTACCATCTGAGTCAGTAAAATGACTAGCCAAATTTCTCAAGCCAGAGTCACCACAGTTTGCTCAGAGCAACTGGGTAATCAGAATCTACATCACATTGAAAAGAGAGCGAGAGAGGCAATACGTCTTATGTAGATTGATGTGCCATGTGGGACTGTACCACTTTGAAAGAGTTGCCAAATTTCTCATGAACCACAGACTACAGTGACCAGTCTGCTACTGGGTATTTAGAATATACGTCACATTTTTGGGAGGGATGGTCGCTCACTAGGTCTTCTACAAAGTGATGTGATATGTGAGCCTGTACTATTTGAGTCAGTTGAATTATTGGCCAAAATTTTCATGGGCTACTGTCACCACTCTACTGCTGGAGGAGGGTGCTGTGTGTTCTCCCCTGAAGATGCAGGGTTTGATACAGTGCATGTTCAGGGGGGTTGAATGAGCGCCACATATATAAGCACGTGGGGTTCGTATGATCGTATGTGTCAGCATCACTTAGCGTCAGAGTCCGGTGCAATTGCAAAGACTTAAGTACCGTTTCCCGCCGTTCTCGCCATGAAACGATGGTTCGAGAAAAAAATAAAAATGTTTTCCATCCAGAAAAGAAAGAATGATCTTAACTCTTCAAAAAGTCCAAACGTTTCATTTTTGCCCTAAGCAATAAACTCTTTTGCTGCCAGCGGATCACTCTTTGACCACACACCATCTGCTGTAACAGAAGCTCCCTTTGATGACGCACCCTTTATTGTCGTCTGCTATTGCCATAACACCCTTTGCCGTCGTCTCGAGTCCAGGTTTTCGCCTTGGTTTTTAGCTTGTGTTATAAAACATTGCCGCCTTCTTATTTTTGCCTTGTGTTACAAAACATTCTCGGGTTCGTTCCTACCTCATGGAGATAATTATAAATCGATCGATTGGTTCGATAATTGGTTGATGTCATAGAGGCATTTGTCTGTCATCTCTTTTTACAGTCTTCTCTTCTTCATTTTTGTTAGGCAGTATGAAAAAAAGCAATGATGCACAAACATTCGAACAAGTGCCATTAAGGCATCGTGAGTACCTTTCTATGTCATCATGCTATTGTTGAAGAACATATGTTGTCGTGAGTGCCATTAAGACGTTGTTTTGTTATTGTAGGTGGATGTTGTCTTTTTGATGGTTAAAAAATTAAAGATATTTGTAAGACGTTGGGACCTGTGGACAAGAATGCTTGTTTACAGATGCGAAGAAGGGCCTCTACCTCATCCGGTATCGTCCATTCACTCAGTATATGCAATGTAACGCAAATCGCGGTTGTAGTAATATACTACCGATTTGTGAGATATTGTTTTGTTTGTTAATATCGATTTGTAAGCTATTATGCTGAATTTCTGTATTGATTTGTAATATATTATGTGATATGTATATCAATTTATAAGATATTATGTGTTTTGTAGTATCAATTTGTAAGCTATTATGCTGAATTGTCGTATCGATTTGTAATATATTATGCGATATGTATATCAATTTGTTAGATATTATGTGTTTTCTAGTATCGATTTGTAAGATATTTGTAGTAAGATTTTAAAACACGTGCGTGCGAAAATACATTGTTGTGCTCTTGCAGTAGCGATTTGCGTATTCAAATCGCTGCTTATTTAGCGATTTCTATTGAAATCGCTTCACAATGTCGTAGATATAATTAAATCACTGTGATGTGAATCACTATCGTCAACAAACATATACGATAAATCGTTTCTTTTATTGGCATAGTAAATAACAACTCGATGCATAGTATAAGCAAATAACAAATTGTTGTTGCCTTTATACTGTGATTCATTCAATCATTTCTTTGACTTGCTTAACCTTATCGGTATCCGACTTTATATGCATCTTGAATAAATCATAGTAAACATATGCGCTGACTAACACAAATTGATATATTTCTTATGACAGTGGTGAGCTTATCATCTAGTTACAGTGAAGATGATGTATCTCAATTATTGAAAAGTTATAGAGAAGTGAATATATGTACTAATGACGCACCTAAAGAAGTGAACATGTGTACTAATGATGCACATGATAAGAAGGGTGCAGGCATTGGATTCACTCTTGACTTGAATGTTCCAGCAGAAGAAATGCAATTCAATAATGAGGTAGACGATCATGACAATACACTTGATAAAGGTGCAGACACTAGGAATGTACATGATAGTACACTTGACTATGTTTTCGTAGAAAGAATACAGTTTAATAATAAGGAAGCTGCATATAAATTTTATAATGATTATGCCTTAAAACCTGACTTCAGTGTTAGAAGGTATTCTTGGTCAAAAAATGCAGAGGATGTCGTGGTGAGAAAGACATATGTTTGTTCTAAGGAAGTTGGAAGAAGTCAAGAGAAAATCCAACAATGAGCAAGCTAGATTCAAGATGTGGATGTCCAGCGAGAATGGTGTTAAGAAGACTTCCGAATGGGAAATATGTAGTTCATACTTTAATAAGTGATCATAACTATGAATTAGCAACTTCATTTATGACTCATATGCTAAGGTCACATCGTAAAGTAATTGAAGTGTATGTTGCAATTACTGAAATAGCTGATAGTGTCGGTATTACACCAAGAAAGATATACAATTTGTGCACGCACATAGATGGTGGGTGCGAGAATGTGTCATTCACACCTATGGATTTAAGAAACCACTTGAGAAGGAAGATGACAGATAACATGAAAAATAGAGAAATATATTCTTTGGTTGATTACTTACAGAAGAAATCAAGCAATGACACTGGTTTCTTTAGTGCAATATAACTAGATGGAGATGGATATGCTGTGAATATGTTTTGGGCAGATTCAAAGTCAAGAGTAAATTATGAATGCTTCAATGATGTGCTTGTTTTTTATACGACAGTGAAGATTAATATTGAACAGTGGTCATTTGTGCAGTTTGTCAGAGTGGACCATCACTCAGAGAGTTGTATATTAGGCGGCACTTTTTTGTATGACTAGACCAAGGAAAGCTTTGAGTGGTTGTTCAGAGTATTTACACAGGCAATAAATGAGAAGCAACCTGAAGCTGTACTTACAGATGTTGATTATGCAATTGTGGTTGCAATGTCTCATGTATGGCCAGACGCACATCATCGCCTATGTTTGTGGCATATCTTTCAAAATACAGCATAGAACATATGACACATATTTAATCAGAAAACAAGGTTTGACAAAAAGTTTACAAGGTGTGTACTTGAGAGCATAGACGAAGTCACCTTTATGTTTGATTGGGAAAAAATGATTCAGATGTACGACCTTGAAGACTATGTGTGGCTACAAAATTTATATGCAGACAAAGAGAAGTGGGCATTGACATATGGAAGACAATACTTTTATGAAGATATGATAAGCACACAAAGAACTGAATCTATGCATGCCACACTGAAGAAAACCATGTATTCATGTTTAATAATGTTTCGCTTCATGGAACAATATGAATTATTTGTAGATAGTCTTAGACAAAATGAGCTTGAACAAGATGTGAAATGCTTCAATACATGCCCTGTAACTTTGGGCATAAAAATATTGATGCGACTTGTAGATCTGTATATGCTAACTGTATTTAAATTGATTGAGAAGGAAGTCATGCAGGTCATGAATTGCAACATAGAAGGACGTATGCAAACCGAGAATATGCACAAATACCATATTATATGGGAGGGCAAAGAGCATCCGAAAAGACAAGAAGCACATATTACGTACAATGTTGACAACAAAACAGTTGAATGTACATGCAAAATATATGAATTCAAAGGTATTTTATGTCGTCATGCATTAAAGGCACTTAATCAAGAGAAGATACAGGAAATACCTGAGTTATATTTAATGCAAAGATGGACGAGAAAATCAGAGATTGAACTGCTGGATACAAATAATGTTAGTCTATCTAGTGTTGATGAGAATTGTCACATAGCCTCCTGTTACTTATATGTACGTCACTTATGTATGTTGCAGATTTGGTATCGAAAAGTAAAGAAGCATATGTATGTATGAGAAAAGTGTTAATGAAGTTATTTAAAAATGTACAGTTAATTCACCATCAATTCATTGCAGCTCATGAAGATCAATTCAAGAAAATAGGAGCTCACAACGAAGGTGAAAATCATGCTTCTCTTGACCTGCATGAGAAGTTGTGTCGAAGCGTAAACATCATCTTCAACAAGTCAAAAGTCAACGTTGTAGATTATGATAGAAAAATTTACCTAGCAAAGGGTATCAAAATGAAACATGCCTCTCATCGCAGTCGTCGAAGGACAAAAGGTTTACTAGAATTGGTTGGCAAAAAAAGATCTATGAAACAACTAGCCCCTAAGCAAAAGCAACCAACCACTTCGCATGAATAGGTATGTAATACATTATATTGCTTCCCATATAAATTACATTGCGTTCAACTTATCAAAATCTAACTTGTATAATTTTCGACATACAACAATACCCTATAGATGTTCACTACAACGTTGGAACCTTCAATCCTCTAGACCAGTTTGAGTGGAATGATAATATCAGTTTTACAAGTCTTTTGGTATGCAATTAATGTTGGGAGGATGTTTGCATTTCTTATGATTTTAAAATATAGTGTCTTATATTATTCTGTTTCATGACAGACTCAGTTCAATTCGAAAGTGAGCTATAGAATACAGGAATCACGTGTGAATTCTGTTTAATAATGAGAAAACTGCATACAAATTTTATAATGATTAAGCCTTAAAACTTGGCTTTAGCATTAGAAGGTATTCTTGGTCTAAAATGCACAGGGTGTCATGGTGAGAAAGACATATGTTTGTTTTAAAGAAGGTTGGAAGAAGTCAAATGGAAATCCAACAAGGAGCAAGCCAGATTCAACATTGAAAAGATGTTGACAACAAAACAGTTGAATGCACGTGTAAAATGTATGAATTCAAAGGTATTTTATGTCATCATGCATTAAAGACACTTAATCAAGAGAAGATACAAGAAATACCTGAGTCATATTTAATGCGAAGATGGACAAGACAAGCAAAGATTAAACTGCTGGTATGTAATCAATGTTGGAAGGATGTGTGTATTTCTTGTTAAACTTAATGTAGTGTTTTATATTATTCTATTTCATGAAAGGCTCAGTTCAATTCAAAAGTGAGTAATGGAACACATGAATCGCATGTGAATTCTTCAACTAAATAATTATATTTGATTATATAAACATGATCAATCCTTGTAATATGTATCCTTCACATGTATAAATTGTTGTTTCATCTATCCTACAAAGCTATAACTTTAATACCATAGGTAAATCACCGTTGTTCAGTGCTTATACCATTAGTAAAAATCATTGTCTCTTCTAGCCTTCACATATACAAATTGTTATACATATATTGTACTTGATTCGTTGCACAAAAAGTTGTTCTGTAAATAAACTGTCTTAAAAGTAAAAAGTTATTACATTTACTACCTGTGCATGATCATTGTTAAATCACTATAGCTTAATTTTTATACCATTAGTAAATCACCTCTTTGATGATTTATTTGGTATATAAATTGTTATACCATGTAGTGTCCTATCACGATTTATACAATAACGTCTATGTCTGCCACAACTGAATGAAAATCGTACTATGCATGAGTACAAATCGCGGTAAAAGTTTAAGTACAAATCGTTGTCTCATCTAGCCTTCACATATACACATCATTGTACATATATTGTAGTTTAATCATTGCTCAAAAAAGTTATTTTGTAAATAAACACTATTAAAAGTATCAAATAAATTTAATTAAATATATATCTCTTTCTCTCTATACATATAATAGTGTAGACTGAGTTTGGATTTGATGAGAGCTAAATGGGTCTCACAACCAACCTAATCCAATCACTCCCCCACCTAAACCCATAAATACAAATCAACATGAAATTCAACAATAACAATCAAGGTAAATTCAATAATATAAATCAATTTATAGCATGATACCAATTTACGTTTTATACATAAACAATATTTTAGTAACAATTTTAAATTGATATGAGTAAATCATGATATTACATATCGATATTGTTTACAAAGACAAACAAAGATATATCGTTATCGTGGTAGCTTTTTAAATACAAATCGACGTGATTAACAACCATATTCATTTACAAAAAATATTAGTATTTAGTTACTATACATTATGCCAATGGTTTGGCTTAGATAAAATACATGACCATCATCATCAAAGAAAACATATATCATCACCAGTAGGTAATTATCGGGACATCGATTTATATTTATGAAGTTACTGTTATAATGATATGTCTTTGTGAATGATATCAATATGTAATATCATAATTTACTCATATCGATTTGCAACTGTTACTAAAATATTATGAACAAAATAGTGATATCGATTTGCAATTGTTACATAAATCGATTTTTACTTTACTAAGTCTAACACTACAAGAAAAATGTCAATTAGCGATAGAAATTTGTGATGGATTTTTTCCATCACAAATTTGCGACGGATTAGCTAGAGAAAACTGGCCGTCGCCAAAATTGGACTTAGCGACAGAAATTTGCGACATAATTTTTCCATCGCTAATTAGCGATGGATTAGCAACAAAAAAATTCTATCGCTCATCCATTGCGAAGTTGCGACGGATTAGCGACAAAAAAATTTCATCGCAAATTTGCAACGGATGAGTGAAAAAAATTTTCTGTTGTTAATCCGTCGCTAATTAGCGACGGATTTTGTGACAGAAAAATTTCGTCGCTACTTTTCGTTATAAAGTGGCACAAAATTCTCCCCCCCTCTCTCTTTCTTATTACCCCCAAACGAAGGCGAAAGAATTCTGGTTTCTTCTTCTTCTCTTTCATGAACTTTGATTCCTCTGTGAGCAGATTCTAGGGTTTCTGATAAAGGATGTGTTAGGATTTTTCCCTTTTCCTTCCTTTTGTGCTTCTTCTGAG
Organism: Nuphar pumila; assembly: GCF_984573655.1. Lineage (NCBI taxonomy): Eukaryota > Viridiplantae > Streptophyta > Magnoliopsida > Nymphaeales > Nymphaeaceae > Nuphar > Nuphar pumila. Next base: position 27,361,156 of record NC_143262.1, on the reverse strand, counting down.
ACGGGATTGAAGGGATTTTCATAGAAGGAGTGAGCGTTTGTACTTTTTGTTCTTATTTTTTTGTCTTCTGGTTGTTCCGGGATGGGATTGTTGAGCACAGGAAGTTAAAGCTAAGCTGTTTTGTCGTTTTCTTTGGGTATCTTCGTTCTCTTGTTGTTCTGCGATGCAATTATAAGGATGGAAACATGGAAGTTTTCGATCGTTTCTTTTTGGATTTGGGGTTTGTGGTTGTGGTGAGACGGTTTTTAGTGGAGATCAGTGGCTTATGAGGGGGTTTTGCTTGTGATTCGTTTCAATGGAGATTGCATCATCGGAGGTGTCGATCAAGGGAAGCGGGAGCAACGGGATTCGACAGTGCTTCTCCTCTGCGTGCAGCGAGCCGAGCAATGGCAGAATATTGCGGAAGGCTATGACATAGCCACCGAGGCGATACAACGGGTTTGCTATCGATGATGAAGGTAGTCTTTGTCGAGGATAGGGGGTTTAAGCTTTCGGATCTCGGTTCAAGTTTTGTGTTTGCTTGGGATTTTGTTGGAGGATGAGGAAAATCTTAACTTCAGTTTTCAGTTTTTTGTTTTTTGCACTCCTTTTTGTCGATTTTGTTTTAGAAATGGAGGATCCGCTGTACAACGAACTCTGGCACGCATGCGCCAGACCGCTGGTGACTGTTCCGCGACAAGGCGAGAAGGTTTTCTACTTCCTTCAGGGCCACATAGAGCAGGTGGGACAAGATTTATCGATCTAGTGTTGGGGCAAAGGGTTTTTGCTACTGTCTTTTATGTAAGACCTTCAGGCATCAAAATAAGTTTCTCTCTACGCTACTATCTAAATGTCTCCTGTTGCAGTTCTTTCAAGTTCACAAGTGAGTGAAACATCTCGTGTGTCTAAGAAATGTCCATTGCCAATGAACATAAAGGAGTCTGCTAATGAAGAGTAACTACATTAAAGGAGTCTGCTAATGAAGAGTAACTACATTACTAATAGAGGAAAAACTTGTTCATGGTTCTTCTGTTACATTTCTCTAACATGGGTTTTTTCCCTAGAGATAACCTGCTGGTAAGGTTCATAGTACCTACAGGGCTAGTGTCTACTGTGTTGGGCTCTTCACCTTCAAAGGGGAGAAGAATAATAAAATAAAATCCTTCTAGTACCCTAAAAGCTGTCTTCTCTAACTGCATCTACTTGTTAGGGAGATGAATGTGGTGCTCTGGCTGATTTTAGTGCTCCCCTCTTTGTGAACTATTCTTTCAGCAATTTTTCATTCAAGGTAAATACAAATCTGGTGTTAATATTTGCTTGTATGCAGTAAGATGATTTCACGATCAAGATTCTAACGTGATGATTCACCAATTTATGCAGAATTTGTCTCAGTTGGCTTCCATCAATTATGATGTGTTGACTAGGAGTACCAAAGATTCACCAAAAGCCTCCAATACCTTGGTCTCTTAGCACTGAATCATAAGTCTATTCTCTCTTGAACAAGTGTGCAATATTGAGCTTATTAGCTATGCAGTCCAAGATTTTTTCTGCTGTTGTTGAAATAGCTTTTTTTTTTTCAATTCCTGTCCATTTTTCACATGCAGATTTTAATTTTGAGAAGATGCATCAAAACCCCTCCCTGGTTCCATGATGCTGGGTAATGAGACTCGTCAATGAGCTAAAGTACGGTATCCATTCACTTAAATATGTATAAAATTGTGCTTATTGGTCTAATATTAGTATTTAAATGGTGCTTATTGGTCTAATATTTTGGGCCTGTTCGTGCATAAACAACAATGAGATGATAGAAATCTCCTTAAGAATATTTTGATAAAATAAATTTGTTTTAAGATGTCTAGAAATCAGATACCAGGTTTTATTTTATATGTAGAATCATAAATATTTGTGCATTTTTATATGTTATCATGAGTTCTGAATTTGTGGCTATTAAGATTGTATTTCAGCTTTGTTAATAATTTGTTAGATGATAGTCATTTATCATTTTATATTTATGTAATAATATGAATATAACTCTCTATTATGTGCTATGAAAGTCTTTAGTTGTCAATTTTATGCTTGAATTCTGTTAATAATTTTGTTATTTATACACATATACATAACCTATGTACACATATGTAGTTATAAGGCATTATTTTTGTTCTACATGGAAATGTCAAATACATGTTAATTGCTTCATTTTTTGATCTACACATTTTGAAATATCTTGTTGTACAATATGATAGCTTGATAAATTTGCATCTTAGATGCTTCATTTTTTAGTTTGGTATGTTTTCTATTTTAGGATAATTTTAGTTATTAAGAAATTTCTCCTATAGTCAGGAAATTGATGCCTGCAAAAGATTTTATTGATTTTGGAAGCGATGAACAGGATCTGAGAATTCGAATGCAATGAAAATGTTAGACTTGTATGATAAGATGGCTAGGGATTTGGATGAGCATGGACCTCATTTTCTTGAAGCTGGAGCTACTTCTCAGTCATTGTCTCTTTCAGATATTTTTTCATTGAAATATGGATCTGTCACACCCATACTAAAGGCAAGACTTTCTTTTATGCATTTGCCATTTTTCTCATATGGAGTATTCTTTTGAATAAGTCTTACATGTTATTAAGAATTGCATAGTGTGCACTTTCAACTGTTTGCATTTTTTTAAATACATTCAAAAGTTGTTGCTCTCTTTTTCCCCCCTTGAAAATGTTACCTCTTTTACTAGCTTTCCTTAGGTTGTTTCTTATGTATGCAAATGGCAAGTTAATTTTCATCAAATCTTTTCCTCTTGTTGTAACTTGTAACTAATGTTGTTGTCTGGATCAGCGAACAACGACCTTTGCGTCTAAGCCCTGCTGAAGTGGAAGAAGTTATTGCAGCAATTTGCTCAAAGATTTCTGTGTCAAATTCAAATTCAGTACTTGCATTATATAAGCTAACAAGCCATAGTGGTAGGCCTATTGCGAATGTGGCAGTCAATGTTCTTATTAAGCTTGTGATTGACATGTAAGTTGTTCAGGTCTAGACTCTAGTGGATCATTGCAATTAGCTCTTGAGTTCTGCAGGTTATTTATTTTCCATCTCATAATGTATTTGTGATCTGTAAAATGTGATTGTTGTGATCATTTACACTAAACTTTTTTTGTTTGTTTGTATGTTTCTATTCTGTAGAACTAGTTAGCAAAAGTTTGGAGTGTGCACAACTTCAAGTCGCTATATTTTATCCGTTACCATTTTGGATTTGAAAATATTACATGACTTGACCGGTGCTTGCTTATCTGGTTATCTACATTTGCTGTAGAATTTCTTGTATACAATGATGAACCATCTTTACTAATTTTGATATCTATGAACCTTTTCTACATTTGATTACCCATTTTATTGCATTTTAGTATGCATTTTCTCTTTTAATGCTGTAGCTTGGATCTCTTCTCATATTTGAGACAAATAGAGGTTTCATACTTGGCTTATGTTTGAGACCATGTGTCTTATGGATCAGACCCAAATTTTTACTAGCAGCTTAGTTAAAACTGCATAAAAAAACCTTAATTTTTGGTCAAATGAGGACTTTGACCCTCATTTGACTAAAAAATTCAAGGCATGTATGCCTCGACTTGAGGCGCGCCTCGCCTCAAGGCGTATGAGGCGCACGCCTCGGGGCACTTTTTTTAAAATTTGGTGACGGATTAGCAATGGATAATATCCGTCGCTAATATTCAGCGATGAATTTTTGATATTTTGCGACGGATTATATTTCGGTGCTAATGTCGTCACTATTGTAGCGACGGATTAGCGACAAAATATAATCCATCGCAAAATCAAACTAGTCATTATTTAGTGATGGATTAGCGACGAACATGATCTGTCGCAAAATCCATCGATAATTAGCGATGGATTGATGACAAATAAATTATGTCGCATTTTAGTGACCAGAATTATGCGACGATCGCTTTCTGTCGCTAAACACATTAGCGATGGATTTTGCGATGGATTAGCGACTGATAGTGTCTGTTTCTAATATGCATTTTTCTTGTAGTGTAAACATCGTGTCGATTTGTGTACATGTGCATAAAACCCTAGTATATGTAAAATCCTAATATAGATCTGTGTAAAACCCTATTCTATGTAAAACCCTACCCTACCCAACCCGACCTATTGTTGAGGTCTAAAACCCTAATCTATTTAACCTCTCTTCATCTTTTCTGCGGCAGCACAACTTCTTCTTCTTTTTTTTTCCTCCGCCTTCATCTTGTTCTTCTTCTTCTTTGTATTTTTCTTTCTTCTTTGTTCTTCTGTATTTCTTCTACATGTGCTTGATAGATGGGGTTTGATGTTGATAACGTAGTTGTTTCATGCCGTGTGAAAAAATCTGTATAATTTTCGATGATGATTATGGTGGTTATCTTCTGTGTATACATCGATATATTTATGACACATACAACTGTGGTGTATTTGGCGTGAAGTATATCAAAGTTTACACAGAATATAACGACTATAATCATCCTCAATCATTGCTGCCATACCAGAGCAAACACATATATTATGCATGATAGACAAGGGGTGATGCTGATGACTATCTATTTGATCTATTCCTACTACAGGACCCTCCATCGTTCGCAAACCATACTTCGCAGTTGAAAAAATATCTGCTTAATCTTCAATATACTTCAAGACAAATATGCTATAGTCGTGTGAGCTTCATCTTCTACATGTGTTGGTATCCCATACAATCTGTAGCTTCGAAGCTTTCTGTACCAGCAATTTGTATTTCATGTGCACCTGGATTGCATTTGAAGCACATCACTATTTGGACGTGAGTTTGATACTGGTGATGATATCTGTTTTCTTTGATGATGATGGTCATATATTGTATCTAAGTCAAACCATTGGTCATGATGTATTGTAACTAAATACTAATATTTTTTATAAATGAATGTGGTTGTAAATCATGTAGATTTATAGTTAATAAGTTACCATGGCAACGATATGTCTTTGTGAACAAAATCAATTTATATTTAAGAAGTTAACTCAATTTGTATCGTTGAAGTTATCTAGATTTGTACTTTACTAATTCTAAACGGGATGGCGATTTGTACCATTGAAGAAGTCATTTTATAAATCATGATAGGAAATATCATTGACATAGACATAGCCTGTAAAAGTAAATCGCGATAGCATGTAGCCTTCATACGTACAAATCATTTCAACCTTTTATCAATCATTATGTAAATCACGATAGAAAGACCATAAAAGAAAATCATAATTTTCACTGTACACAACGCTAATCACTTTTACGATTTTTATTTACGAAGGCCAAACATTATAATGATTTGTTCAGTGGTGCTAGTGTTTTATACTTATTAAAAAAATAATTATATATTTATAGAATTTCATGAAATATTATGAATAAAATATAGAATATCAATTGTGACTTAAATCGATTTGTACTTTACTAATTATAGAACATCGCATCGCGATTTATAACCACAAACATTTCATAGATACATCGTGACCAATGGTTTGACTTAGATATAATACATGACCATCAACATCACCGACCTGACCCGTTGTCCAGGTCTAAAACCCTAATCTATTTAACCTCTCTTAGATACAATACATGACCATCATCATGTCGATTTATTTATTGTTTTTCTTTTTTTCTTTTTATGAATCAGTCATTATGCAAATCGCAATAGGACATATCGTTCACATAGACAAAGCTCATAAAAGTAAATTGCGATAGGACAAATATTGTTATTCTATGAAACTTAAAGAATTATGGTTGTAAGTCTATTTGTATTTATCAAGTTACCTAGATTTATAATTTATCAATAAACATCGTGTCGATTTGTTTTTTCTTTCTCTTTTTTGGCTTTTATCAATCATTGTGTAAATCGCGATATGACAAATCATTGTACATATACTATATTTTAATCATTATACTAGATAGTGTCCTATAACGATTTACACAATGTCGCCTATGTTACATGACAACAATTTTTGTTGGCTATAATTAATAGTCTAACCTATTGACATGTTTGGTCAAATCTAGGTAATTGTTGAATTTTTATTTCAACACAGAGAGATTTACATAATTTATATACACAATCTTACAAAATTTGTATACAGCCTTATAAAATTTGTATACACAGCCTACAAAATCTGTTACAAATCTTTGTACATCATATTACTCCTGGGGGGTCACGTCGTTCATTGCCTTCTAGGTATTCCTTCTGTTTGAGATTTTTTCTCTTCTGCAATTAGAAACTTCATCATTTTTTTTTTTGCATAGTTCTATGTGGAATCCTAGTTTATCATCCTGCAATAAAAAGGTAATGAGAGACCAATATATAAATTGAGTCTCCAATAATATAGGATAATAAAACAAGTTTAAGTGTAGAGCATACGACATCAAAGTCAGGTTTTTGTCCATTGTATATTGTTTCAATATACTTCATTACAAATGCACCACAATCGATGCCATTATTTTATAAAGGAGCATCGTGTGCACAGTAAAACCTCCACTCTCCAATGTCGACACCCAAGACTTCTTTGATGAATCCCTTCTGTGGTTAATGTAGAAACAAGTAAATTCTGGGCCATCGTACAATATACGATACACTTATAGATTAAAACTTATCAAATGAATAATGTCACGTTGTATACCAATGCGAAAGTCCAATGAGTTGTAGCACCATATTTGTTTTTTTCGTAAATCCATCACGTATAAGACTCAATGCTTACAAAATTGCCACAATGTAGGAATCAATATCTGCAAATCGATAATAAAATATCTTACAAATTGATATAGAAATTCATATTGATTGCTTAGAATCAACATACAAATCGATATTAAGAATCAAAACAATATCTTAAATCGATATAATATCTTGGACAACAGGTTTCTTCACTTACCTTTTCACTTGACCAAAAGTCTCTGTAGTGCTCATCGTTACCCCAACATTGTAGTCCATTTTTAAAATTCAATGGCGTATGCCAGTCAGCGGATAAAACTTTGTTGAACGAAGCAATAATAATAGTAAAGTTCGAAGCAACAAGAGTAAATAAAAAAAATAAACATATAAGAGAACCGATATACCATGAAATAAGGAGTAACGACACATCTAGTATTGGTTGTTGCATTGCTTTGAATATACATGACAAAATCGTATATTGTCTGTTTGCAACCAATATATATGCATTAACATACATACCCATGGCATAAGTAAATATATAACTGATAGTGGTTTCATACGTACAAAATTATGGATAGTGTTTTCTTCTGCAAATTCTTCTTGCAACCGGTTGATGTTATCTTGGAGCCCTTTGCTGAGTTTTCGGGCACCTTTTTTAATGGATGTTCCACTAACATTAGCAGAATATTCAATAAATGATATTGCAATTCTTTTCTACAGTACACAACACAAATCAAATATATGCTATAAAAGAGACAAATTTAAAAAAAAACTCATCATGAGGTTTAGAAAATATATGCCTGATTCACCATCGCTGGCCGTGTAGCTATCGTCATCATTGATACCCCCTTTGCGATGAAGCGGGTTATATGTTCGACCCACAAACACGTTGTTTATAAGGGAAACATCAGTTCATTTGTTTCTTACTCATGAAACAAAGTGAAGCGACACCCTCCTGAACTTGTGCGATGTGTCATTCATTTATAAAGAAAACATCATTTCACATACCTCTAGTTTTCATAAATCGCATGCAAATAAATTGTATTTTACACTAATTAAATTAAAAAATATCATTTTATCTACCTTTTACAAAAAAGAATTATAACTAGTTGCAAGCCAATCGGTTTCAAGCAAAGATGTCTTTATTTGCCTTTATGAACGAAATCGATTTGTATTTATAAAGTTACCTCAATTTGTATTGTTGAAGTTACCTCGATTTGTACTTTACTAACTCTAAATATCATGTTGATTTGTTGATTGTTTTTTCTTTCTGCCTTTTATGAATCAGTCATTGTGTAAATCGTGATAGAATATATCGTTCACATAGACAAAGCTTGTCAATGCAAATCACGATAGGAAAAATCTTTTCTGCTTTATGTCCGTGGTTGTACAAATCATGATAGGACACTGTCTCTATAAAAAATAAATCCTTATATATTATAGAAATAATTATATAATTATAGAATGTTATGTCGCAACAAAGAATTATAACTGGTTGCAAGCCAATCTGTATCAGGCAAATCGCGATAGCACGTATCGTTACAGTGAAATCGATTTGCAACTATTACTTAAATCAGTATTAAGTTGTAAATCAATTTGTATTTATGAAGTTACCTCAATTTTTACTTTATCTAGTCTAAACATCGTCTCGATTTGTTTATTGTTTTTTTTTCTGGCTTTTATAAATAAGTCATTATATAAATCATGATAGGACATATCGTTTACTTAGATAAAGCTCGTAAAGGCAAATCACAATAAGGTATTCAAACAAATTTGGTGGGATGGGATGTATTTGATTGTTGGATGGGTTTAGGTGGGAGAGTGATTGAATTGGGTTGGTTATGAGACCCATTTAGCTCTCATCAAATCCAAATCCAATCTAAACTATTATATATATAGATACATATTTACATATATATATTTTAATTAATTTTATTTGGTTATCAAATGAACCTAAATTCTATTTATTTAAGAGGATCCATTTGAAATTTAGATAGATCCAAACCTTAAAAGCAAAACCCTAAACCCTAAACCCTAAACCCTAAACCCTAAACCCTAAACCCTAAACCCTAAACCCTTAACCCTTAACCCTAAACCCTAAACCCTAAACCCTAAATTCTAGAACCCTGAACCCTAAACCCTTAAAACCCAAACACTTAAACCCTAAACCCTAAACCCTAAACCCTTAAAACCCAAAAACCTAAAACCCAAACCCTAAACCCTAAACCCTAAATGCTAAACCCTAAACCCTTAAAACCCAAAAACCTAAAACCTAAACCCTAAACCCTAAACCCTAATCATGATAGGACATATAGTTCACATAGACAAAGCTCATAAACACAAATTGCGATAGGACAAATCGTTTTCATTTTATGTTCGTGGCTATACAAATCATGCTAGAATACTTTTATAAATCACGATAGGAAATATTGTTGACATAGACATAGCTCATAAAAGCAAATCGTGATAGTACGTAGCCTTCATACGTACAAATCATTTCAACCTTTTATCAATCATTGTGTAAATCGCGATAAGAAGACAATAAAAGCAAATCATAATTTCCACTGTACATAACACTAATCGCTTTTACAATTTTTATTTATGAAGGCCGAACATTACAAAGAGACAAATTTTGAAGAAACTCATCATGAGGTTTAGAAAATATACACCTGAATCATCATCGTTGGCAGTGTAGTTGTCGTCGTCTCCTTCATCGCCATCGATACCCCCTTTGTGATGAAGCAGGTTATATGTTTGACCCACGAACACGTCATTTATAAAGAAACCATCGGTTTGTCTGTTCCTTACTGACGAAGCAAAGCGAAGTGACACCCTCTTAAACTTGTGCAATGTGTCATTCATTTATAAAGGAAACATAAACCCTTAAAACTATAAACCCTAATGCCTAACGCCTAAACTATAAACCCTAAACCCTAAACCCTTAAGACCCAAAAACTTAAACCCTAAAACCTAAACCCTTAAAACCCTAAACCCCAAACCCTGAACCTTAAACCCTAAATCCCAACCCCTAAAACCTAAACCCTAAACCCCTAAACCGTAAACCGTAAACCGTAAACCGTAAACCACAAACCACAAACCCTGAACCCTGAACCCTAAACCCTAAAGCCTAAACTATAAATCCTAAACCCTATACCCTGAACCCTAAACCCTAAACCCTAAACGATATGTCTTTGTTTGTCTTTATGAACGATATCGATATATAATATAGCGATTTACTCATATCAATTTGCAACTGTTACTGCGATAATGATATGTCTTTGTTTGTATTTGTGAATGATATCGATATGTAATATTGCGATTTACTCATATCGGTTTGCAATTGTTACTAAAATATTATGAACGAAACAGTGAAATCGATTTGCAACTGTTACTTAAATCGGTCTCAAGTTATAAATCGATTTGTATTTATGAAGTTACCTCGATTTATACTTTACTAAGTCTAAACATCATGTCGATTTGTGTACACGTGCATAAAACCCTAATATAGATCTGTGTAAAACCCTATTCTATGTAAAACCCTACCCGACCCGTGGTCTATGTCTAAAACCCTAATCTATTTAATAACTCTTCCTCTTTTCTGCAGCAACGCAACTTCTTCTTCTTCTTTTTTTTCCTCTACCTTCATATTTCTTCTTCTTCTTCCTTGTATACTGGAGCAAGCACAAATATTCTACATGATAGACAGGGAGTGATGCTGACGGTCATCTATTTGATCTATTCCTACTGTCATACCCTCCATCATTCACAAACCATCATTCGCAGTTGAAAAAATATCTGCCTAATCTTCGATATACTTCATGACAAAAATGCTAGTTGTGCAGACTGCATCTTATCTGCCTGTTGCGATCCATACTTTATGTAGCTTGTTCAGTTCTTCCTCAAAGCTTTCTGCACTAGCAAGTTGGATTTCATGCACACCTAGATTGGACGTGGGGGTGATGCTAATGATGATGTCTGTTTTCTTTGATGATGATGGTCATGTATTATATCTAAGCCAATCCATTGGTCATAATGTATTGTAACTAAATACTCATATTTTTTGTAAATAAATGTGGTTATAAATCATGTCGATTTGTAGTTATGAAGTTACTGCGACAATGATATGTCTTTGTTTGTCTTTGTGAATGATATCGATTTGTATTTATGAAGTTATGTCAATTTGTATTTATAAAGTTACCTTGATTTATAGTTTACTAAGTCTAAACATTGTGTAGATTTATTTATTGTTTTTTCTTTCCGCCTTTTATGAATCAGTCATTATGTAAATCACGATACAATATATCGTTAACATAGACAATGCTCATAAAAGCAAATCACGATAGGAAAACAAAGGATTTATATACTTATAGAATGTCACATTATACAAAAGAATTATAGAATTACAACAAAGAATTATAGAATTACAAAAAATAATTATTGGGACGTCGATTTGTATTTATGAAGTTACTGTGACAACAATATATCTTTGTTTGTATTTGTGAACGATATCGATATGCAATATCGTGATTTACTTATATCGGTTTGCAACTATTACTAAAATATTATGAATGAAACAATGAAATTGATTTGCAACTGTTACTTAAATCGGTCTCAAGTTATAAATCCTATTGTGAACAAAACAATGAAATCAATTTTTACTTTAGTAAGTCTAAACCTATCGTGAGAGAACATATCGTTCACATAGACAAAGCTCGTAAACACAATTCACGATAGGAAAAATCATTTTCACTTTATGTCCGTGGCTCTATAGATCGTGATAAAATACTTCTATAAAAAAAAGTCACGATTTCTTATAGAAAGAACTATATAATTATTGAATGTTACTTTACAACAAAGAAATATAACTGGCTGCAAGACAATCGGTATCAAGCAAATCGCAATAGCACGTAGCTTTCATATGTATAAATCATTTCAGCCTTTTATCAATAATTGTGTAAATCATGATAGGAAGATAGCTCGTAAAAGCAAATCATAATTTTTGCAGTACACAATGCTAAACGCTTATTTGATTTTTTTTATGAAGGTCAAACATTACAATGATTTGTTCAGTGGCACTTGTGTGTTACACTTATTAAAAAAAATTATACATTTATATAATGTCATATTACAAAAAAGAATTATAGAATTACAATAAAGAATTATAGAATTACAATGAATAATTATTGGAATAAAAAAAATCACATAATGTTTATTTAGTGGCACTTGACGACTCAGTTAGACTATGACATACAAATCGTCTCTTTCTTTTCCTTGGTGGACTATCTTTCCTCGATGGCCTCTTGGTTCTCTCGATCTTATTAAAACCATTGGTAATCATCTCTACCAGTGTATCCTATTGTGATCGCATTTGTCTCCCCAAATTCCTCACCTGCTTCTGTAACTCTTTATTCTTCCTCTCCAACATCTCTAATCTTGTGGCAGAGACTATCTTCCTTTTTGTGAGTTGTGTTCGCTCCTCATCGTGTAATACAACTGAGGGAATCATTGTTGTAGCCAAAGGAAAATGATGAACGTTTTTTCTATGCTGGGAGAGGACATGATGGGGCACAGGAAGGATGCATGGGTTCCCAATATTTTCACCTTGCTTCTTCTCAATCTCCCGATTTTGACTCATGGGTTTCCAATATTTTTTGAAATAGTTGGGGTCATATTGTTGTTGTTTATAATCATATGCTATGGCACAAACACTTCCTTCGTACCAGTTATCCAATTGTTCCCTGAAGCGTTCGTGCCAATTCATGTTTCTGGCACCACCACTATTCATCTTCCTTCTCACTTCCACAAGCTGCTTTAGGGTAGACTATCCCAGGCCAGCTTTTAGTAGAACTCGACTACCATGCTGCAACTCAGCTTCAGATTTGCTAAACAGCCAAATATCGTAGCCAGACAAACTCGCAGCTTCAGCAACAACCTCTTGGTCCTCGTCCTCCCTATCTCCGTATGGTCAACACACAACCTATACATTGGAGATTATGGTTTAGGTATAGACATAATTATTCATGCTAATGAATGCTAAATATTAAAATGATTTATAATAATGAGTGCTAAATATATTACAATGACTGTTACTAATGAGTGATTTGTCTTAAAATGATTTACACTAATGAATGCTACATATTACAACGATTTACAATAACGAATGCTAAATGCTAAACGATAACGCTTTGTACAAACAAAGACAAAATCCTGTAACGATCATTACTTAAGAATGCTAATGATTACAATGATTTACACTAATGAAAGTTAAATGCTAAAGCGATAATGATTTGTACTAAGGAATACAAAATCCTACAATACTCATTACTTAAGAATGTTAAACATTGGAATGATTTATACTACTGAATGCTAATGTGATAACAATTTATACTAAGGAATATAAAATTCTGCAATGATCATTACTTAAGAATGCTAAACATTTCAACGATTTATGCTAATGAATGATAAATACTGAAATGATTGTAAATGATTTTAAACCATTTACCTCATTTAATTGCAGACCATCTAAAATGAACTTAGCATTATCCTTCTTGACATTTATTCTAGCCTATCGGTCAATCTTTGGATAACCACAAATTACAGGGCCACACTGAGGACGCAATGTGACAATATGCTCCCATGCTCAGGCCTACAAAATCAATATATTATCAGACTATAACCTTCAACAATCTTAGTCTTTAACTACCAAATATGTAATAAATATTTACTTGAACAAATGGCCAAAACCCTGTGATGGTTTTTGTACATTTACTCACACAGTAAAGTTGACTGCACAAGTATGCGAGCATAGCAGCACCCCATGTATAGTTGTTGACTTCATCTAAGTCTTTCAAGAACCGCAACCATAGGTAACTTAACCTCGAACCAGACAAATCTGAAAATAAAGTAAGTCTACAAAATAAATGAGGAAGTCACGTAACTCTTAGTCAGCTCTTTCAGATGCACATATAGAAGAAAAACCTTCCCATTTATTACGGAAAGAAAAAACTTTCATCGATGTGGAATTGCTTCCACCAGAAATACATTGACCTTAGTCCTCCATCGACATTCCTAGAAGGGCCGTGCACTTGTCCCTTGCGTTATAGTTTGAATATCGTAATAGGACAACACTTCTATGGCACTTAGGACCCGTAATACGCACTATATCTTCTAGAGTCATGGTTATCTCAAAAGAATTAAACTAGAATGTGTTTGTCTTATGATTCCACTTATTTACCAGGTAGGTCATGGTATTCCAGTATGTTTCAAAATAATGTTGGTCCAAAAGGCCACCGAAGTGCATATTTCGTAATCGATCATTCTGATATTCACTCAGTTGTCCATATCACGACAGAACTATAGGCTACTAACACCGCCCTCTGAGCTTTTCACCTGGTGCTCTACTTTTCTTCTGACCTCTCTATAACACAAAATAGCATATTATTCGTATCAAATCAAAATTAGTCTCATTTGTACTTCTACACGTCGCTGTATACAGTAATCACTATATATAATAATTGTTGCACACTCGCTATCACAATAATCACTATACATTATAATACCTATCACAATAATCGTTATACATAATAATATCTATCACAGTAAATTGTTCACAACAATCGGTATATATAGTAATTGATATACATAGTAATCGTTATTACAGTAATCGCTTTATATAATAATAATAATACCTATCACAGTAATCACTATCACAATAATCGCTATACATAGTAATTACTATCACAGTAAACATTATACATAGTAATCACTATACATAATAATATACATAATAGTAAATCGTGACAGACAGAAGCAATTTATGTACCTTGGTCATACTTTTCTCCTTTTCATCCCCTCCCTCCATCATCTGCCTTTCTTGTTGCTCCAACATTCGCTCCTCCTCTTTCCTCTTTTGGCTTTCTTGTTCCCCATTCATTCTCTCCTCCTCTGCCTTTCTTGTTGCTCCTTTGCTTCGCCGCCTCCCTCCTCTGCTTTTCTACTTCTTTCTTCCTTCGCTCCTTCGCCTCCCTTCTCTGCTTTTCTACTTCTTCCTTCCTTCTCTTCCTCTTGCTTTTTCCTTTCCCTTTCCTTCTCTTCCTCCTCCTTCTTTATCCTTTCTCTTTCCTTATCTTCCTCGTCCTCCTTTCCCCTTTCTTTGCATTTCCTTCTCTTCCTCGTCCTCCTTCTCCTTTCATTCTTTTCCTCATTCTCCTTCTCCTTCCTTTGCCTTTCCTTCTCTTACTTGCTCTCCTTCTCCTTCCTTTGCCTTTCATTCTCTTCCTCGTCCTCCTTCTTGTTTTTCCTTTCCTTCTCTTTCTCATCCGGATGCTTCTTCCTTTGCCTTTCCCCTCTTTCATCTTCATCATTTGCTTTTTCTTTTCTTCCTCCTTCTTCTTCAATTGCCTTTCCTTCTCTTCCCCCTCCTTATTCTTTCTTTGCCTTTCCCTCTCCTCCTCCTCCTCCTCCTTCTTCAATTGCCTTTTCTTTTCTTCCTCCTCCTTATTCTTTATTTGCCTTTTGCTCTCCTCCTCCTTCATTTGCCTTTTCTTTCTTTGCTTTTCATTCTCCTCTTCCTTCTTCTTTTGCTTTTCATTTTCCTCCTCCTCTTTCATTTGCTTTTCCTTCTCTTCGTCATCCTTCTTCTTCATCTTTAGTTCTTCCTCATCCTTTGCTCTTCAGCCTCAATATCTGATGAATAATGCTCTACATTATACAATTCTAACGCTTTGTCCCTGTTTTTATCATTTTCAATCTTCATTATATTTTGGTACCTTTTATAACGCTCATATATATGGGACTGGCGAATAATTTCTCCAATAGTCATCCCATCGAACAACGGGGGCTTTCTTGTCTTACAAGCTTTAGTCATTGCTAACCCATACAATACATAAATTTAATCGCATCATTATATGTTACAACCGCCTCATCAAGTATATAATATTACAAATTATCTCATTCGTTAAACAATCAACAACATTACAAATTGTCACAATATTTGGCTTCATAAGTAAACATCATTGTAAGATTTAGCAAACTTAAGTACAAATCGAGGTAACTTTAAAATACACATCGCTACTGCTTTAAATGTATAAATCGTTGCTGCTTCAAACTCATAAATCGTTATAGAAATCACAACCTTCATAAATACATATCGTTGTAACGTTTGAGTTTCATAAGTAAACATTGTTGTACGATTTAGTAAGCTTAAGTACAAATCATGGTAACTTCATAAATCATAAATACACATCACTACTGCTTCAAACGTATAAATTGTTGTTGCATCGAATGTACAAATCACTACTGCATTAAATGTATAAATTATTGTTGCATTCCAACGTACAAATCATTGTAGAAATTTAGCCTTCATAAGTATATATCGTTGTAATGTTTGGCCTTCATAAGAACAAATCGTGTTAACTATTTTTTGATGCCTAGAAGGTGGATAAGTACAAATCGATTTGTTTTAGTATGAAAATATGTGTTATTTAGCATGAATAGTACAACTAGTTGTGAGATTTAGCATTCAGATTTACAAATTGATTTGTTTACATAATGAAACTCACTGTAACACCATGAGTTTTGCTAATCCAAAAGTGGAGGAGAAACACCCAGACGATAGTGGCAATGATGCTCCCACTGCGTAGACGACGACAGATGATGCTCCAGCAGCAGCAAACGATGGCAAAGGGTGCTTCAGCGGCAACAAACGACATCAAAGTGTGCATCATCAGAAGGAGCTCTTATTCTAGCAGATGGTGCAAATGTTTACTGCTTAGGGCGAAAATGAAACGTTTGGACTTTAAAGAGTTAACATCATCCCCACTTTTTTGCATGGAGGACATTTTTATCTTTTTTTGGAACCGGCATTTCACTTTTCTAGATAAAGGATCGCAAACAGTCATTTCACTTTTCTAGATGGAGGGCATTTTTGTCCTTTTCTCGAACCATCATTTCATGGCAGGAATGGCAGAAAAGGGTACTTAAATCTTTGCAACCGCACCGGACTTCCACGCTAAGTGATGCCGACACACATAGGAATATGAGCCCCATGTGCTTATATAGATGGCGCTCATTCAGACCCCCAAACACGGAACATTTGCTACAGTGCATCTTCGGGGGAGGGGGGGCATATAACCTGCTTCGGTCTACCGCAGGCAACTGAGTAATCATAATATGCATCACACTTAAGAGAAAGGACCCCTACTAGGTCTTCTATAGCGGAAGGTGGGGGCATGGGCATAGAAGTGCACAACAAACCGAGCTGGCCCAAGCTGACCATGTTTAAGCTCGGCTCTAACTCGTCTATAAAAGTAAATGAGTGGAGCTTTGATCATTCAACTTAACTCAATAAAACTAGAAAAGCTCAATTAATTAAGCTTGTAGAAATAGTATATATAAAGATGTTTGCAAAAAATAAACAAAAAGCTGGAGTTTCTCTACTCGGTAGTGTTTTGAACATCTCCATGAAAGGTCGTGAGTTTTATTCTCATTAAAACTTTTTGCGTTTTACAATAATCTTGCCAGTCTTTTTAGAATATTTACCATTTTTTTCATCATAATAGTATAAAAGGACCTTCCTGACTTAACGGTGAGGCAGTTTTACACAATTTAGAGAGGTTAGGGATCAAATCCCACCTCTTCAAAAGTGAACAATAAAAAGCTTTTTAAAACTCAGGTCAAGCTCAGCTCGGCTTAGCTCAGCTCAGCTCGAGCTCGGAACCAAACCGAGTCTGGACAAGGTTGTTTCAGCTTGGCTTTGAGCTAGAGCCAAGCTTGAACAGGGGTGTTTCTGAGCGAGCTGAGTTCAAATAGCCTAAACTCGGCTCCAACTCGGCTCATGTGAACCAAATACACATCTTGCGGAAGCCGGTGAGAGAAGAATATGAATGCATGCTAAGAAAAGAAAATGTTGGGGTATACTGAGCTATCAAAAGTCTACTCAACATGGTTGTACGAGTTCATGATCACTAGACCAAATGACACTGAGTTCCGTGAATTGAAGTTGGCCATAGTTGTAATATGACTCCTGATTACTGCACACGATCATATACTGAATTGCTCTCTACCGTTTGAATCTGTTGAATGAATCGCCAAATTTGCCATGCACCGTAATCCGCTATAACGCAACTGAGATAAACACATATTCATAGTAAATTGAGGAGATCAGAGAACAGAATGGGTTTGGGTCCGGTACCTGACCGAGCCAAACCCATTTACTTGGGTTTGGTAGGAAACTTGGAACCTTGGGTCTTATTATTTATCGTGTAGGAACTTGAAAATTTGCGGGTCTTAATCAAAACTCTGGTCGGTTTTGGGTCTGGTATGAAACTTCACAAACTATACCTGGGTCCATGTATTAATCGGACCTTCGGGTCTGAAACTGGGTCTTATTATTTATCACGATACCCAGACCATATAGGGTTTGGTTCGGGTCTGGTCCGGGTAAACCAGGCCGGTTGACACCCCTAGTTATCACATTTTAGTCTTTAATAGTGAGATCAATTTTCATAGTGTGTATCAGGTCCCGTCAGTGCTTGATCTGATGCCGTTCATCCATGCAATGAACAACATCCCACATACCATGAAAGAACTAATTTTTCAGCAGTTCATTTTGAAAATCTTAGATGCCATTCATCTAGGGCATCAATGGCTCTAAATATGGGACCCACCTATAAGGCGTAGAATCCATTCATGGCATTTGGGATGCCATTCATCAAATGGATCAACGACATCAGAGCACACACTACAGTAACCTGTTTTTTTATGCAAGAAACACACTCCAATTTTCATGCAAGAAAGCCATTTTTTATCCCATGTTACAAAAATGGCTGTCATAGTATCATGTGCATCTTTGAAATATCTATTGCTGGATGCTTAAAACTAATAGCAAGGCATATGATTCGTACGCAGAAGAGGGCGTTTGATTCACTCTGATCTCAAATCCAAAGGTCTGATATAATGTGGGGTTTATAGCAGACCTTTGATTTTGCAAACAAAGGATATTAGGTAGAACCTAGGATCATTCAAGCATGTTGTTAAGATCTATGACACTAAGAAAACGAATAATCTGTCAAAATCTGAAGCAACATTTTCAGGTTTAGTCTTTCCAAGATATGATGGATCAGATGAGACTTTATCCTTCAGCATCTCATAATCATTTGGGATTTACTCTTATATTTGTTATAGATAAACTTTCTCTATTTGAACTATAAGCTGTTGGGTTGTTGGGACCCTCCATATGCAGAGTGAGGTAGAAGAACCAAAGAAACATATGAGAGAAGAACGATAGATTGGGGAATTCTGGAAAATGGCCTGCTTTAAGGGGGATATCCGCACTTGGATTCATAATAACGAGATATCAATGAGAATCATAAGATCATAATCTAAAAAATAACAATAAGAATAACATGCTCATAATCTCAAACAAATCACAACTAACTATGTTAGTGAGTTAGCATGTCAGTTAAAGTATATTACAGTATTCATTATGCAAATTGTATGTTTGTCGTAGTACCTACTGATCGGATCCCAACCCAAGCCGCGGCTTCCAAAGGACCGAGAGATGATCGGTACATGGGTACATTCGGATTGCAATATCAATCACTGCAGCAACTAAGGTTTACCCTCTGTCTGGTGACCTGGACCTCCCTGACTCCGAGTGACAAAAGTTTGAGGATGCCACGCTCCTTATTTTTCAAGTCGGTATGACATGTAGTTTAAATCTACATATGACATTTGTCACTCGAGGTTGTACCATCCACCTTCTCTTAGGTGAACCGATTTGTGAATGGGTGATGTGGGCGGCTCCATCTTCATTATGAATAATGTTAGTAGTCATGCTCTCACATCATGCGAGGTTTTAAGGCTCAATAGCCCTATACTTCTCACAGGGCACCTTTGCCCAACCCAAATCACGTGTTTCTCAAACAAGCACCTTTGCAGTGAAGGTGTATATCCATGATTTACTGTGTGATAGTTAATACATGTAGTAAGACTTCCTCTCATAGCGTGGGGTCGCAGCCCACCCAAGCTCTCATTAGAGCACTAATGCCTTCCACAATTAGTTCATTTTACACATAAGTCAAAAGATGTTCATCATGCCTTATGGCATTAATTCATCACATAACAATTTAGATGCAAATAGACACAATATCATTTCATGTAGACATCATAGTCATTTAGAGACAATTCATATAAAACATGAACATCGAAATCACTGGCCTTTTAACATATGCTACTTATGCATGTATATGTCATATGTATTTTCTTTTTCGCCTAACCTTGTCATTTTGTAGGCAATATAGCACACTATCACACACGTGTTATATATATGGCACTCGGCCTATGCATAGACATTTGCGCATCAAAATCAAGCATAAGTATGTTATTTTACATCAATGTGCATTTGTCACATTCATGAGCATATGTATATGATGTTTGGCGAATCTCATAAGCATTTTCATAGCATTGTTGCCTAGCTTTTGTCATAAGCTTTGTAGAGCTTTGGTCCTGCCTCTTGCACACGCATAGACTTGTGAATTCTTTTAAATTTTATTAACTAGAGTCTAAGTATTGACGCGTCTAGTCTTTCTAAGGCAATAACATTGTGAACTCATAAGTGTTTGATTCTTGAATCATGCTATATTGATTTACTCGAGCCTAATCGAGTATTCAATACAAACTCTTTTCTTTTCTTTGTAGTTGTAACACTTTTTGAACTCTTTGTTCCTAAAGTGTATGTGAGCTTCGTATTGATACAATTTCTAAAATCTTATAAGCTTTCGCAATGAAACCCTTCGTATATTACAATTGTTGTTTTTTAAAAAGAACTGAATGTTGGTTTCTTTTTTTTTTTCTCTTTCATTTTTTTCTTTTCTTTTCTTTTTTCTTTATTTTGATTTTCCTCAAGGTCAAACCAAATGATTGCTGATCTGTCTAGGCTGATCTAGGTCAAATAGCATTTCTTTTGAACCATGGCTGGACCGAATTACTTGGTCCAGTTGGTTCTAGCTAGATTCGGCGTAGACTAGCCAAACCTAGTTCGGTTGGTTGTGCCGACCTTTTAGTGACCCAGGTCTGAACCGAGTTTGGTTCAGATCGGTGTGGTCTGATTGAAGCAGACTTGGTCTGGATCATGCTGGTCCAGACTGGGTTTGTCCAGCCGTGTATGCACATTCAAGTGTTTTTGAAATTCGTCACATCCTTTTGAAAACCCCTAATTGCAGTTTTATACTTTTCAAAGATAAGAACCTACAATCAGCTTATGAACAATATATTGAGTGTGTCTTTTATCTTCATTTTTTATTTAACTTGAAAATTAGGAATTCGAGTAGCTAATTTCTAAGCAATCACTTCTCATTTTGAAAAATCTATATTCATCCGAATTTCTAAACTCAATTTTCATTGGAGAGAATCATTTCCCAAATTCATCTTTCCATTGAGTGGTTCATTTCCAAATTTCTTTTCTATTGAGTGAATTATATTCATCCAAATTTTTCCAAATTCATTTTCATTGAGTGAATCATAAGCATCTGAATTTTGCAAATTTATTTTCATTGAGTGAATCATAATCATCCAAATTTTTTAAATTCACTTTCATTGAGTGAATCATAATTATCCAAATGTTTCAAATTTATTTTTCAATGAGTCAATCATAATCATCCATTTTTTTTTCCAAATTCATTTTCATTGAGTAAATCATATTCCAATCACACGAATTCTTTAAGGGATCATCAAAGTCTTCAAAAATAACATTTTCCTTTTTTTTTGTAAATTCTTCAAAAATGCTTTCTAAATTGTTAATCTTCAAGAATTAATTTCTCATATCATATTCATTTAGAGATTTTGATAAACCAAATTCTAATCAAATAAATTTTATCTCACTTACACAAATTACTCAAAGAATCAACTTCCAATATATAAATTCAATCATATTTATATGAATTTTCATTAGTTCATTTTTCTCACAAGAATTTCATCACTTTCATATTAATTTTGAAAATAAAAAATCCAATTTTCACATTCACCTTAATTGTTTTCAAGAAATAATTTCTCATAAATAAATCTTATCATCTTCACACAAATTTTCATGAAATCAAGTTTTTAAATCCCATATTCACATGGATTTTCAAGAATCTTCCAAATTAAAGAGTGGCACAATTTTCTTAAGTAGGCTTAAGTGGAATTAAAAATATGTGGGATGCTTAAACTCTTACGGATGAAAACTTTCATGAAACTAACTAATTTCTATGATTGATCATGGTTCTTGAAATGAGAAAACACCATTAGAATTTGTGCTCTCTATTTCAAACATGAGCATTGTCAAAATCATGTGGATCAAGAAGAGACATAAGAGGGAAGAAAATATTATTATGCATGTTTCTTTCCCATATCCACGTGTTATGAAAACACATGTTTATATAGTTGAGGAGAGAGAGGGTAGAAGAGAGAAGAGGAATTGAATAATTATCAAGATGTATAAATAATAAATTCACTTACCTTGACTTGTGAACTAGGCTTTGATTTTCTTATCCACTTGGATCTTTCAACTCACTAGAAGGGTAGAGAAGAGATCCTAATTGGCACCCTTCACTACTCTTAAGTGAAGAAAGAGGAAAATACTAAAAATAGTGAATGAGGAGAAAAACAAGCGAGAGAAAGAGTTTGTGAACTCTTGGATGTCTTTCATTCACAAATTGATGGTGTATTTATAGGGTTAAGGTAATGATTGCATCCAAGATATATGGTTGGATAAACTATAAGGAATCAAGGGTTAAGATCTAATCATCTCAATTTTCAAAAAATTTCTTCCAAGCATAACCCTTGACCTCCATATCATATATAGATTTTTTTAAATATGGAAACCTATTCCAAGTTAGAGATTCTAGCTTCTCTACTTTATTTGTTCTACTTATGATATTTTGGAGATTCACCTTGGGATTGGGTGTATCTCACTTGGATTCAAAAATCTAAATCTCATCATTATAAAAAATTACCCCCCTCTAGTTATACTTTCTTTTAGTTCAATTCAAATTATCAGAACTACCTAGTTGTCTTTTCTCTTTAGTTTAACTAATTATTATTTTATTATTTCCTTGATATTCTATGCAACAACCTCAATTGATGCTAATTTCATATTAGATCTTATTTTTCTCAAAATTTCATATTGAGTCTTTAATTTTATAAAATTCCATCTTGAGTCTCTATTGTTCTGAAATTCCATTTTAAGTCTTTATTTTTTTTTAAATTCTATTTTAAGTCTTCATTTTTTAAAATTCCATTTTAAGTCTTTATTTTTTTGAAATTCTATTTTAAGTCTTTATTTTTTTGAAATTCTATTTTAAGTCTTTATTTTTTTGAAATTTCATTTTAAGTCTTTATTTTTTTTGAAATTCCATTTTGAATCTTTATTTTTTTGAAATTTCATTTTGAGTCTTTACTTTTCTAAAATTCCATTTTGAGTCTTTCTTTCTACTTTGGACCTTCTAGCTTGATCTAATCAACTAGGTTGAAAACTTTACATAAATACTGTAATTAAATAAAATCATGGTTTAAGGCATACTTTAAAAATAACTAGCTTTTTCTAAACTAATTAGATCTTGCTTTTTTTAAATCAGGTTTAACAAAAAACTACTAAATTAACATTTTGGGTTAATTAATATAAAAATTCTATATTCTAGAAATAAAAGCAACATATAGAATCAACATTTTCATATTTAAAATTTGTTTGTATTGTATTAAAATACCTAAAAATTCATGGGTCATACACAAGCTATTAGGGTCAAGGGGTCTTAACCCAACTAGATTCAGTTTAGGTCAGGTGGGTTTAAGCTCATCTCAAGTGGGCTCAGTTTAAGTCAAGTGGGCTTGACCTCAACTAAGACAAAAAATGAAAGAAGAGAGAGAAAGGCTAATTTGGTAGGTCAACTAGACTTGACCCATGTGGGGTTAGACTAGGCCTTGCAGGTCGAAGCTCACCTTAAGTGGGCATGGTTTAGGCTAAAACCAAGAGAGAGAAAGAGGAGAGAAATGATAGAGAGGTTAGAGAGAGAAAGTAGAGAGAGGGGGGATAACAATTTTTCTAAAGGGGGTCTCCTCTTATTTATAAAAAAAAATGGACTTTGTGTATGTGTATAGACTAGATCTGATCTATCTAGCCCATCTGATCTAGATCCAAACTTAAGGCTAAAGTAACATAATGACATACATATCTCTGCGGGGCCCACTTGATATTTCTATGAGATATTTATATGGCATCTATAAGATATTTTTGTGAGATATTTATGTGAGGCCCGCCAAATATTTTTTTTGGGCCTACACATTTTTAGGATTTTGCCGATATTTTTTAAGAAAAAAGTCAGTATATATTTCTCTTTACCTCGACTTGACAAAGTGCATTGGTTCTGCGAAATTCTCTAATTTTGCTCGGTGAGTGAGATATGGCTCCCTGACTGTTGGAGCATATATCTCTGAGGATATATACATTCTAAGTATAATCAGCTCTGCAGAATTCCTTCATTTTGCATTCTAGATTAATATGATAAATTTATATAAAAATACCTCTTATTTTTATTAAAAAATTTACTGAAAATTATGGATCTTACAAAGTGCTTCTCAGTGAAGGGTTCTCTATTTTTTGAGAAACCCTAACCCCTTTTACCCTTTTTTAAGTTTTTTTTCTTTCTTATTTCCTTGCAGCTGCCGCACTTTGGCACCTCTGCTAGGATCAACTGGCTCCTCTCTGCAACCACTTGCCTCAGACAGCACTGCAGGACACTACTGGTTCTTGTGATTTTTGACAACCTTTTCAGATGTTAGGCAACCTCTTCTATGATTTGGTCATCGAGTCATCACGCACACCGATAACGAGACTCTGATACCAATATCGAGCTTCTGGGACTGCCGATGTGAACAGTGAGGGAGAAGAACTACAGAGACAGAGGGGAGAAGAACTATAGATTGGAAATTTCTGAAAAACAAAATGCTTCAAAGGGGATATTCACACTTGGATTCATCTCACTTCATTTTCCTTGCACAGGTGTTGGGCTCTTAAAGCCTCCCTTGGTGTTGTCGTTTCCAACCAGTCTCAACTATTACCTTGGATTCCCAAACATGTTGAGAATCCAATGAGTTGTGGGCCCATCACTCCTTTTCTGGTTCACACTTCAAGGACCCACTATTTTTGAGTGATTGGATTCTCTTGTGAGATCCAATGACTAACTATGGATCTAATATCTGAATTTATATTTCAGATCCAATATATGTATGAGTTATAAGTTCCATTTGTGAGACCCTATGGCCACACTGAATCCAATATCAAGATCCAACATAGACTTGTATAAATATGCCACTTTAGAGATTGAATAAACTAAATAAGAAAGAGAGAGTATGAACTTTTCCCTATGGATGTAGGTCTTTGGCCAGACCCAGTCCATGTAGTGTTTTCTTCTTTTTAATTTCTTTTCTTTCTTCCTCCTTTCTAATTTTTTTTCTTATTTTATTCATCTCATTATATATTCTTCACATGTTATCATTTGATATTTGTAGATTCTCTTATTTCAGGCAACCATATTGTGCATGGATGCATAAGGAATAGCTCAGGGCAGTTTTTATTTGCTAGTTATCGCAGTCATGACACGTTAAATTATTGCAGAGAATAGGACTAGTGGCTGAAACTATTGCAAATGTTTCATCACCATCGCTAGGTTACTATTGCCTCATCGTATTGAGACATGGTCTATACAGTGAGCAACCAAATCAAAGGCAAGGGCAAACAGGGCTTGCTTGAGAGGCATATCCTTAGATTTGATTATAATTTTAACTATTTTACACTTGTTCATATACTAATTCTTTTAATAGCATGGCTAAAAGATTGGCTAAATTGACTATAGTGGAAACCGACAGAATATGGGAAGATGAACCCCCAGATAGGTCTCCCAATGTGAATAATTTGTAATTCTTTTTTAATGAGTATTTGATTAATGAATACATGTTCTTGCTGTAATATTTGAGCAATCAACTCTCAAAGTAATTAATAGTTTTTATGGTATTTGTACTTTTATTTATTTTCACTACTTTCTTGCTCATGTGCATTCCATTTATGTTCACTTTGGTCAGTTATGAAGGCCACACCAGCTGTAACACAATGCAACTTCAGCTTATATCAAGTGAGGGTAGATGTTAGGTTAAGTGATATTAACCACTCATCTTTTCTTTGTTGGGGCTACTAAGTTGTTTTTCCACTTTGTTAGAGGATATTTTGGTTATTTAGCACTTATTAACAATAAAAATAAAAGTTGAATCATTCTAAGGCTTAGGGTAATTTTTTTTCTCATTGTAGAAGTTGAGAATAGAGAAAGTTTTGCTTCCAAAAGCTTTCCACATTCATACCTTAGGTCTTAAAGGTGTTTTTGAAGATGTTTTTCATCACGAATCTCACCGGATCACACATACGATGGTAGAAATATGTTGTGATGGTCCTTATTGGTGGGGTTATTGGTTGTGTTGTGTTGCGTGTTCATCGGATTGGGGAGGTAACATTGTTGATCTATAATATTATATTCCCCTTGTGATCTTTTATTGATAGTAGAATCTTTCTTATTGGCTTTGTGTGAACACCCCAAATTTTCCAAAAAATCCAAAATTTCCCTTTTTGCCCCTGACCAAAATTCCGTTCATTCCTTGAATTCACTAGAATCCAGACTCAAAGTTTTATCTCTGACCCAGTTTTTTATCCAAATCAGATCCAAACCCATTTTTTAAAGAAATTTACAAAATTTGAAGCCTGAATTCTCAAAAAACCCCTCTTTTGTAAATATTTCTCAAAAATACAAAATAATAATAATAATAATAAGTTTTAAATCTCTTGTTTTCCCATAAGTTTCAGGGTTTTTGTTTCAAAAATACAAAAAATATAGAAAATATAAAGAAAAGAACAAAAAAAATCAAAATAGAAAAGAAGAATGCAAAAAAATTCAGGTTTAGAGACCCCTTTTAGGTTGTAAAAACCCTTTTTCAAAAAAAAAATCTTTTAAAAGAACCCTATTTTTGAAAAAATTGGAAAATGGCAACGACTTTCGCCTACCTGCTGCACGAAAATGAACCGGTTCCTCCACGCCATCTTCTTCCTCTCCTCATCTGATCTTCAACGATCGATTCTTCCTCGAGCCATCCGATTGTCTGCCTTCCCACCTCAACCATCGATGATCTTTTAAACTCTTTTGAGACACAAAAAATAAGCTCTCTTGGGATTTAACGAGAATTCCATTGCATCAATCTTCAACTTGGCGATGTTCTGATTTTTCTTAAAAGGGCACGTCACATACTCCTTCAACTCAGAGATGATCCACGTTTTCTTTAGTCCCAAGAATTATATTGATAAAATTGTCTTATTGGATTGAAAATCTCTTTATGATAACAGTGATCAAATATCTTTTAGGGATTGGGAGGAGGTTTATCGCATCAGCCTTCAACTTGACGATGATTTAAACTTTCCCTAGAAGGACACATCACATGTTCCTTCAACTTGGAGATGATCCAAGTCTTCTTTGGCCCCAAGGGTCTAACTCATCCATCAGTCTTCAACTTGACGATGATTGAGAGATCTCTTTTGCAGATAGTTGATTGCAGCTTGATTGATTGAGGAGATTGAGTGAATTCTTTTTATTGTGTGAGATATTTCCACTGTCTTATTACCAGAAGAATGGTCTTTAAAAATGTGCCATAGTTATGATCAATATCAATTCATTTATGGCTTTTCAACATCATTAGATTTTCCTTGCTAGTCATATCGAGGATTTTTTTTCATCCTTTTGGTTGACCAATAGAAAAGCTTGAATTTTATTCTTTCTTCATGAGAGTTTTGTCCTTTTAGAAAGAATACTGAAGGTAATTTAAGGTAAATCTTTGTGCTATAAAAGTTTTGAGATCAACAACTATTTTTGATAGCAAATTGGCAAACTTTCTTGAAATCCTTGGTGACAGAGATTACTTGACATCGAGTTGACACATCCATGGGCTTCTGAAGGAAAGTCCAATATAAAGTTAGAATTCTAAAGGTAAATCCTAGCACATAGCCGGATTTTTAAGGTAAGTCTAACTCATAAGTTGGTTTTGAAAGAGCGTCTGAGTCAGAACTCAGATCCTGCAAGGAAAACAGAAAAATTCGAGTTGGAACTCGAGTCTTTAAAGGAAAAGTAGACCAATTCAGATTTTAAGAAAAGAAAATTTGAGTCGAAACTCGAATCTCAAAAGAAAACTAAACCAATTCAGTTTTAAATGAAAGAAAATTCGAGTCAAAACTCGAATCTCGAAGGAAAAACTAAACTAATTAGGTTTTAAAGGAAACAAAATTCGAGTCGGAACTTGAATTTCGAAGGCAACTGAAAAATTCAAGCCAGAACTCAAATCTTCGAAGGAAAACTAGTCAAGTGTGGATTGGGTTTGAAAACATTGACCAGTAAAAACTGGATTTAGGAAAAGGCTTAACTCGAAGGTTGATTTTGGCATGACCGGTGAAAATGGTTTTGATAAAAGACTCGACTCCAAGGTCGAATTTGAAAAAGACAGATGTTTTGAAAAGTGCTTATTGATTGTGATGGGAGATTTTCAACTTTCACCCTCATGATGACTGGGATCATTTCGGGAGGCATTCTAAAAGAGGTTACTCCTTGCAAAAGGACATATTATAAAGAAGGAAAAAGAGCAACAATATATAAAGAAGATGGTGCCAACTATAAGAAAAGTTGATAGTTTTATTGATGCATTGAAGGAAGAATGACAAATCAAAGAAAAGAAATGTGATCGCATCGTCCCTTTAAAATGACAAAAGCAAGATGAGAAACAAGAAAGAACTGGCATTGTCAGTGTCTTGAATGATCGAGAAAAAGCTCGGTTAGGATGGTTGACTGGTGTCTTCTTTATCTTCAATAAGGAGATTCTTGTCGATGCAATCTTGAATGATGTTCTTGAAGACGAATCAGTGGTCAATGTCATGTCCTACCGCCTGATAGAATTTACAGAACTGATTTATTAATCTTCCCATGATCATAGGAGGGTCAGTGGCTCTTGAGAGATTTACTAATTCCTTTGTCAGCATATACTCAAGGACTTCATCGAGTGATTGTTCCAGAAGAGTGAACTTGCGATCGTTACCCCAACCATCACACTTTATCTTTTCTTTTTGCTAAAAGTTGGACTGAACAGGTTTGTCGTTTTGCTTAGACTTCTCCTTCTGACCTGCTGTTATCATCGCAAAAATTTTTCCTCCCTCTACGAGAGAGAGAAACGATTCTGCTAGTCAAACTCGACCAAAGTTTTGAAAATTGGTTTTAAAAATTACTCGCCTCCGTTTTTGAAATTTGCGAGAAAATTCTATAAAATGAGACTCGCCTGTCGGTACAAGGTGCAACCGTTCCTGGCACCTTTACTAGGGGTAATTGAACCAAGGATCAATGTATGCTTAGCTAGGCTCAACTGTCTAAATTATGCTCTTTTTCCTAAATACACAGTAAATCAGGCATGTGCTATGAATTTTTTGAAAGATGCACATTTTGAAAAGATGATGTTTGCTTATGATACTTGGAAAATATTTGGAAAAATGATGATTCTAAGAAAATCATGAATTGCATTGAGAAAACATTTCTGGAGAAAAGAAGGGTCAATTTCTGAAGAAATCATGAGCTTTTGAAAGATTGATTTATGATAAAATCCCAATGACTTTGAGAAAATTGATTTCTTAGAGCTTTGAACCTTGAAATTGAGGATGTTAGAACATTGGAAAACCATGGTTTTGAACTGGGAAAATATTTAAAACATCATTAAAAACTCAGATTTTTTAGAAAATCAATTTTTGAGAAAGACTTAGAAAATTTTGAGAAAATCGATTTCTCTGAAATGGAATTGGAATAAATCAATGAAAGAGGATTTGGCCCTTTGAAATGCTTTCATGATGCGAATTAGCCAATATGAATGAATGAATGTAACTTCAAAGAATATTTTCTGAGGAATTTGAGAAAATCATTTGAGAAATGCAGTGGATTTTTGAAGTTAGCCTAAGAGTGTAGGTTGAATGTGGCTAATACGAAGATAACAAATCTGGGTCTCATTCGTATTCTGACTATGACCATAAATATAAATTCCATCGAGTTTGTCAACTCCCTAAAAGCTTATGCATGTGCCATTCATGCCAACCATAGTGGAATTCAAAAATGCATGAATCATCATTCATCAAATATCAGAATTTACGAAAGCAAACTATATGCAATGCATCCTATTCTATGCAGAAATGTAACTTTTATTCCAATATTACATTTGATATTACATTGAATGAAATAAAAGAAAAATACATAAAATCTTCCTTCTGAATATCCCTGCAAAACTAGAAAATGAGTTGGCACAAATATGTAGGTTTTTCTAGATTCATCTGACAATATCAAGAAATTATCAGATTTTATCCAGATATAAACCTAATTCATATCTCCCTGATATAAACATGATAAATAAATTATGTTAATGCATGAAAATATGAAAATAAAGTTTAAAAATTCAAAATTAAGGTAAAATGACTAAAATGCCCCTAATAACAAGACTATGGCCTTGAAATCAGGGTTTCAGAAAGTAATTTTATAAAAATGAGGATTTTAAAATTCAAATGAATGCAAATGAAGATTAAATAAAACATAAGATGATATGATATGATTGTATGCATGCTACAACTTTAAAATTACAAAAATATCATAAAAACACTGAATTTCACCTTTCTTTTGATAGTTTAGCTAACACACATGGCAATTGAACTCAAAATCAAACCAAATTTGGCATGGACACCTATTTTAATCCTAGGAATAGAATGGAATATGAAAATTCATTTTTTTGGTATTATTCAATATAGAAATTAATAAAGAAAACCTAAAAATGCATGATTTTGCCTTTTAGCTTGTACCTACCCTAATGATAACCTAAACTCACCAAATTTTATAGGGTGATAGTATACAGTTAGGCAATGATTTTTTCCTTTTACAGATTTAGGATTCGACCTATGGCTAGAGAGCTACAGTTTTGGCAATCTAGGTCGGAATCCTGTGAGTTTAAAACCAGTGAGAAACATCAGGCTATTTTCTACAATTCTGAGAAAAATAGTAAATAGTGGCCAAAATTTATGGAAAATTAGGAGAATGTCGCTGACAAATAGAGAAACAAATCCTTTTTTTACAGTTTTTGCATTGGATCTATGGTTACATAGGACACAATGGATTAACAGACCCTTAAATTTGATAAAATTGAAATAACTCGAAATCAATAGATAAAATTTTAAACTCTAGGAAAAACAGAAATCTAAATCTTAAAATTCTGAAATTCTGGGAAATGACAGAGAATATCTTGAGAAACAATTCCTATGTTGACAGTCAGAGCATCCGACTTATAGGTCGGAAAGCCATGATCGATTTAGGTCGATCTATGACTTCGACAACTTGTAATAGATGTAACAAAATGGTCTAGAAAGATGGATTTATGCAGCACAACAAATAGCAATGAAAAATTCCCATAAAATCATGTTAACTAATAGACCCAATGACGAATATTCTGCATTTTTCAGATCATTAATAGGATCTCCCATGGAGGAGATCTCGATTTAACGAGTCTGCATCTGCAGTCCACTGTATTTCCACAGTACTCAAAATAGGTTCCAGCATTTTATTTTTTTAATGAGGTTATGAATCTCAAACGAAACTAGATTTTCTGAAGAAGACCACTAACATGTAAACCTAGCTAACATAAAAATTTTAAAATTTATTAACAAAAAAAATCACATGAAATAAGAGTCCTACGTGCATAAAACTAGACTAATATACCAACAATGAAATTGTAAGAAAATGTTATCATCACAAAACTTTACTTTTGCAAGTCAAACTGACCTTTGAAAAAGATTTTGAAAATAACTTGTCTCTGTTTTAAAATGCGAGATAATTTCAAAGAATGGGACTCGCCTATCGATACGGGGTTCAACCATTTCTGGCACCTTTACCAGAGGTAATTAAACCAATGATCAATCTGGTGCTTTGCTTTGCTCAACTTGTCTAAATCATGTTCTATTTCCTAAATGCATAAAGAATCAAGCATGTGCTATGAATTTCAGAAAATGCAGATTTGAAAATATGATATATGCTTCAGAGATTTGAAATACTTAAGAAATTCTTGGAAAACATAACACTTGGAAAATTATAAGCCTTGTTGAGAGAATATTTCTGAAGAAAAGAAGATTGATTTATGAAGAAATTGATTTCTGATAAAACTCAAAATGACTTAGCAAAAGTTGATTTTTATACATTTGAACTTTGGAATTGAGAATATAACTTAGAAAATTATGAATTGCGAATGGAAAATACTTGGGAAATCTTTGAAAAACCAAAGGTTTTTTAGAAAATCGATTTTGAGGAAAATCAGGGCAAATTTGAGAAAATCAATTTTATGAGATGGAATTTGGAGAATACATCCAAAGGATGGGCCTGTGGACTTGTGAGATATTTTCATGATGCAATATAAACCTAGATGATGCATGAATATGATTTTGAGAAAGAATTTCTGAAGATTTCTGAGAAAATTGTTTGAAAAAAGAATTTTATGTGCCTTATAGAACTTTAACGAAATAAATTTGCCTCATATCCCTGACTATGGCCACAAATATGGATTAAATGTATCTCATTTGATTCTAAAAAGATAAAAACATTTATAAAACTTTGAAGTATGCAATGGTTTTTAAAAATAGCCTAAGAGTGTAGGTTGATGGTGGCTTAAAAGAAGATGGTAAATCTGAATTTCGTTCGTATTCTGACTAAATGCAAACCCTAATTCTAAGCAGGAATTGAAATTCTTATTCCAAATTTATTTACAATTTACATCACTAATTGAATTTAAATAAATGAAAATAAAAGAAGAAATACAACCTTGAACATCCCTGCAAAATTAGAAAGATTGTTAGTGAAGATATGTTGGCTTTTCTAGATTTATCCAGTAATATCTGAAAATTGCTGGATTTGTCTAGATATAAGCATTTCCCATGTTTTTCCTGATATAAACATAATGAAATATGAAATACAATTGAATAAATAATAAATATAAACAACTTTGAAATTCAGAATTTGGGAGAAATTGACAAAAATACCTCTAAAAATAAGACTATGGCCTTGAAATTAGAGTTTTTTCATAAAATATTTTGGTAAAACTTTGGATTTAGGGTTTAAAAAGACTCAAATCAAAGCCAAATCGAATATGAAATATCCTAGCATGATTCTAAATATGAACAAACCCTAAAAATATGAACTTTTATGAAGAAAATAAAAAATATCACAAAAATATGATTTTGCCAGTGTTTCGAGATCCTACGGGCACCCTGTTTTGTAATATAATCGATTTGAGCATCAAATGAATTCTAAAATTAATAAAAATTAACACATGCACTTATGATAACCTTACAATTAAATTGGAATCATAAAAATCTATTTTTGACATTATTTAAATACAAAAATTACACAAAACCCTAAAATATGCTATTTTTACCCATAGGCATGTATCTGTCATAGTTTTAGACCCAAATCAGGAGTCAAATCACCATGAAAATTCATAAAATTTTACAGAGGAATAATAGACAAAAAAACAAAGATTCTCATTTTTACAGATTGGAAAAATCATCTCCGGTTAGAGAGATATCATTCCGGCAATCTGTACTTGAATTTAACGAATATAAAATATACTAAAACAAGTGCTTCTAGTTTCGGGTATAGAAAAAAATAGCAAACCACATCAGAAAATTCTAAAATTTTGTAAGTGAATAGAATATACTCAGATAAAGATTTTTTTTTATATATATTGTCAATCGAATCTTTTATTAGGGAGATGCGATTGACAGAAGTTGACTTAAGGTTTAAATAAAGCATAATGAGTTCTAAAAAGTTGATCGTACTTTCTGACAAAGAAAAATTAGCATACATAGACATAAAATTATAGGAAAATTATAGCAAATAATAGACAATAATACAAAGCTACTTCAGTTTACGAATTGCAAATCGGACCTTGAATGACAGAAATATTGCATCTTCAAGTTATACCCAAATATCAATAGCGATTTTAAGAAACAGGAATCATGGTTCGACTTTATTTTTTTTGACTGAGTTTCTGAACCCAAAAACATCTGATTTTTTTATAGGGAGTTACTGACAAATCTTTGGACCAACCATAAAAAAATTATAATTTTTTATTGAATATTTAAACATAAAATAGCATGATTTCTACAGACATAAAATCAAAACATGCAAATATCTAATAAAACACTAAAAACTATGATTTAAACATGAGAAATAATAAAAAAATACATAAACAACATAACTAAAATTTATTTGATGCTAGAATATATAAAATAAACACTAATATGACAGGAAAATAAAAAAAAATATAGGGAATGCATGGTTGAATCTGATTTACCCTTTGAAAAGATGGATTTAGCCTTCATTGGTTAAGAACATAAAAAATGGATTTCTAAACAATTTTAATGGATTAGAATCCTGTAAATCACAATAAAACAGAGTTAGATAATCTTCTTGAACCAATTTTGAGGTTCTTGAATGAAAACCATGGTTGAATCCAACATCAAATGGGCGACAATGGCTAGAATATAAAATAAAATAAAGAAAAACTAAGAAAATAATAAAAGGAGGAAGAGAATCATACCTTGGATGTTGCAGCAATGGAGAAAGCAGCTGGGAGGAGAGAGAATCTCTAAGAAGAGGATGAGAGAGGAATAGGGGTCGACCCCCTTATGGGCATCTATTTATAGAATGTTTTTTTTAGGTTTTCTAAAGAGTTCTAAAAAGAACCAAACTCTTTTTTAATTGGGTTTGCTAGGGGGGGATGGTTTTTGTGGGAGATTACTATCCTACCCCTAGCCCTAACTACCTAATATAAGTCCTAATGAAACCCTAAAAGATCCAAATGTGGCGCCACCTAGTGTGGGCCCACATTGGTTTTTGAAACTTTAATTAAAAACTTTAAAAACTACTAGTTAAAAACCAAAGTAAAAGGGATTTTTCAAAATTGATTTAGACTCTTCTAGACCCTAATCTAACTAGGATACTGACTAACTTTAGACTAACCCTGACTTCTTCATATGTGGTGCCACCCAGAGTGGGCCCCACTTGAATTTTCAAAAATGATTTTAAAACATGAAAATGAGAGGTTTTTCAAAAGAGATTCAAAAGTAAACTTGGAGTTGAAAGTTTTGAAATGGCACAGAGTCCTGACTAGGTCAGATCTCCTCTAGATATGGTGCCAACTGAGTGGGCCCCAC
The DNA here is from genome assembly GCF_984573655.1 of Nuphar pumila. NCBI lineage: Eukaryota > Viridiplantae > Streptophyta > Magnoliopsida > Nymphaeales > Nymphaeaceae > Nuphar > Nuphar pumila. The sequence goes on along the minus strand of NC_143262.1, from coordinate 27,326,138 downwards.
ATCAGGGTTTTGAAAAAATTGAAATGAAGACTGAAAAAGGCTTTAAAAAGGAGTTAAAATCAATAGATGAAATTCAAAAGTTTTAAAAGTAGAGTTCTAAGCGAACTGAAACTTTGAACCAGAGTCCTAAACCAATTTGGACTCTGAAGTTTTAGATTTTTGAGAGTCAAATAAAGAAGTTTTTGAAAGATTTTATCAGAACTGGTAAAATAAGTCAGAAAATACATTCAGGGTTAGAGTCCTAACTCAATCAGAACTCAGAAATGGAGTCCTGAATCAACTGGGACTCTCCAAAATGACCTAATTCTTTTGAAAAATGAGTTAAGAATGTGAAGATGGAGGTAAAACAAGATTCAGAATAGAGTCCTGATCAGATTAGGACTCTGAGACAAAATCCTGATCGGACTGAAACTCTAGATTTTGAGTCTTTTCTAAAAAAAACAGATGAAAGATTTTGCAAAACCAGTGAAAATAGCAACAAACAGTAAAATCAAGTTAGAGTCCTAATCCAACTGCGACTCTGGGAGCAAAGTCCTAATTTGCCTAGGACTCTCAAAATTCTGGGTTTTTTAAGAAAACATATGAGAGGATTTTGGAAAACAGGTAAACATGAGGTAAATGTTGAAGTCAGGTTAGAGTCCTAGTTCGATCAAGACACTGAGAAAGAGTCCTAATCCGATTAGAACTCTGAGAATTTTGATTTTCTGCAAAGCAAATGATGAGATTTTAAAAAGGACTTTTGAAAATCAGTGAAAATGGAGAAAATGAACTCATGATAGAGACCAGATTTGATCAGAACTCTAGGGTAGAGTCCTGATTCGATCAGGACTCTGGAATAAAATCTCAAAATTTTGGAACTCTGTGATAGAAGTGTAACAATTTTGAAATTTGGAAAGATAAATGAAGAGATTTTGGAAATGTTCTCTCAAAATTGAAATCAGGGTCAGAGTCCTGATCCAACTGAAATTCTTTGAACAGAGTCCTGGTGCAACTAAAACTCTGAGTTTTTTACTTCTCTTTGAAAGATTTGGTTAAAAACGTGTAGAATAGAGATGAAAGATAGAGTCCTAATCTGATTGAAACTCTGAAAAAAGAGTCCTGATCCGGTTAGAACTCTAGAATTTTGGCTAAAATGGAAGATTTTGAAAATCAAATGATATGGTTTTGAAAACAAGTAAAAAACAAGAGTAAGGGGTGAAATCGGGATAGAGTTCTGATTCGATTAGGATTCTGAGAAAGAGTCCTAATTCAACTGGGACTCTAGGATTTTGGCCAAAATGAAGGATTTTGAACACCCCAAATTTTCCTGATAGTAAAAGGTAGTAAAAGGTAGAGTTCTGATCCAACTGAGACTCTGGAAAAATAGTCCTGATCCAACTAGGACTCTGTAAACACCCCAAATTTTCACTCACCTTTTTGACATTGCCTTTAATCGGCACATTTCAGTTCTCCAGAAGCAATAAAGGGCAAAATAGTCATTTTTAAAGATTGAACCTGGCAGAAAGTCCTAAATTTCACTCTTGAGCCTCAAAATTTCTATATTTAGGTTCAGAGACATCTTCAAATTGCAAAATTTCAAAATCCTTTTCTGGGCAAAAGGATAGAATTTCCATGTCCTGGCTCAGAGTAGCATTTCTTGAAACGGGTCTCTGCATAGCATTGCATGAACACTTTGCATCATTTCACTGCACATGTCATTTTGAGATCCAGAACTCCTGATTTTCAAAATTGTCAATCCAGATTTGATTTTAAACTTTTTCAAATCGATCTTTAAAACCCTGGGGTTTCAAAAATCTTTCCCATTTTACCCTCAGGACCCCGAATTATGAAAAGTTTTCTCAAGAAAACAATCTGGATGGTTTTAATATTTCAAAATTTTGCCAGTTGAAGAGAGGGGGGACACAATTCAAAATTCATAAAATCTTATTTCAAACTTTCACAAAAGAGCTCCGAATTTCCCTACTTCTTTCAAAATTTCGCCCTGAAGAACCATTTTCTTCCAAGTTTTGAAATCAAGCCAAATTTTGCTTTATGTTTTTCCAAAACTAGCCTACTATTATGAAATTTCCAAAAATTCCATTTGGCTCTTATTTCAAATAAGTGACGTGGGACCCGCCTCAATGTGGTGTCACACTAGAATTTTCAAATATTTCTTTTGTTTTCAAAACAGTGCCCATCTGGAAGTGGAATTCTTTTATTTGATTTAATTTTTAATAAAATACTTAGTGGGCCCACGTAGGTGGCACCCCACTAAGACTCTTTGCCAAAAGAAAGATTTTTTTATTTGAGGTGGCACTACCAAAACAAAATCCATTTTTACTCATTTTATTTTATTTTTTTTAATTTTATTACTTTTCAGCCCCAAAGGGAACCACCGTGAAACCCTACCGAGATTTTCGTTCTTTACCTAAGTTTTTTTTTTTTTTTAAAGGTACACTTGGAAAAAAAAAGGAGCCGCCCACCCTTTTCAAATGGCGATATTTTTTTTTGAATTTTTTTTCAAAAATCAGTTTTAAAGCTTATCAAAATCTTTCACGAGGAAGGCCCGAGCTTTTGGCTGAAAGGGCGGAATCTCTTTTTAAAAGAGGGCTTAAGCCACCCGAAAGGGGGGACACCCGAAAGGGGGGACTTAAAAAATTTTTCTTTCCCCTAACTCTGCAGACTCCTCCTTCACGAGTTCTCATCCCTTCCTTCCTTCCAGCAGGAGCAGAACCGACAGCTTCTTCTCCCCTCAATCAGCAGGAGGCTAACCCCAATCGGCTATTTCCTTGACATCAGTTCCCCAACCCCCCTTTTTATCGTCTCCTTTTGTTGTTACAGGGGAAGAGGGCTCATAATCTGCAAGCTTTTTGGAGGGAGACTCAAACTTTCTGCGGATCGGCTGGAATCTCTTGGTGGAGACATCATCTTCCTCTTTTACAAAAGGCGAGTCCCCTATAGCTGACATTCAGGAGTTGTCTCATCCATCGCTGGAGGCTCAACTCACCCTGTAAGGAGTGCCCTTTTCAGCCTCTGCAGAATCAAGGTAAGGATCCTCTTCATCCCTGCATTTGTATGAATTAGGCTTCACATTTGTGCCTTTCACAAGGCAAACCCGTTGCAACAGTCGATGTGGCTTGCTTCCTGGGTTATACAATAAGTCAAGAACCGATGATGCCGTTCAATGGCATCATTGATTCAATTTAGATATCAAAGTTCATGTGATCATTATCCTCCTTTTAAAGTTTTTTTTTTTGGTTTTTGTTCATTCCAATGTCCGAAGTATTTCAAATAACAATTTCAAATCAAATTTCGTTTCACAGGGATACTGTTTTCATCCTCTTATATACCCATGATTCACTATTTTGAAAAGATTCTGTTACAAAACATTTCAGTTTTCAATCTTCTTTAAGTACTGTGTTTAAGGTTTTAGAAATCATCTCTGTTAATTTCCCCGTCTTCATATGTTTTTCCTGTTTAGACTCATGTCTTTCCAACCATTCATACACCACTGGTCTTTGTAAGTATGCACGGTTTTGATAAAAAAAAAAATTCTTTTTGCACAACACATGTAAAATGATGGCTAGAGAAGCCTATCATACAGAAAAAGCAGTGCTCGACCCAGGCGCTACATATGAATTCACTCTCCATTCTGTTTTTTTTTTTTTTTCTTTTTTCTTTCTTCTTTTCTCACAATCTCATAACATCACCCAGGCTCACTTTTAGTTTCCTGTATATCAATATGCATGTCCTATTGTTGTTTTCTTTTCTTTTAGTCATTTAAGTTGATTCCACTATCTGCAGCATCTTCCAAAAAAATTTTTTTTTTCTCTTCTCACATTCTTACACAACTTAGAGGTTGCTTGTATCTGTGAAATCCTTCTTGCCTGTGCCGTTACTAAGCCTTGTGTATCGTACCATTATGTAAACCTTTTGCACAAATGACATTCACTGATCATTTGATTTACTTACTGTGGAAAATTACTCTGCTGATATACTGTTTTCCCCTTTTCCATTGTTGTATCAAATAGTATATGCATAATGTCATTTCTTTTTTTTGTGCTGTGTATGGGTATCTCGTTGTCACAGCCATGGTTGCTGGATCCCGCGTGCATTAACTCTTTTTGATATCACAGACTTGTTCCTAGCATCTACTGAATGTTCATTTTGTTTTGATATAGAAGTGTTTCTCTATTTTTTTAGACCACATACTATCCATCGACCCTTTCATTTGGCTTCTGCTAAACGCCCTGTCATGGCTTCATTTGTGGTAGCCAGAGATTAATTACCTTAAGAGATTAGCACCAGCCTTGTTATTTTTCTAGTAACAATTCAATTTTCTTCTTTGCATCTGTTACACCACTGTTGTTGTACCTGATTTGCATATGTAACTGCAAAATGCACCTCCTCACCACGTGCCTCTGACCCATTACCGACATACTGCCATCTTATACATATGCGGATATTTCATTAAATCTGTATATCATAAAAAAAAAATTTTTGTCACAGGTTATAGCATTTCATAACACACTTGCATATTTCCAACCCCCTATATTCCTGTATGTCATTATATATCACCTTCGGGTAAACTTGATTATTATGTATACTTTCAATTATGGGAATATGTCTATGTCTGTATATGCATATAGATATACATATGTAGGTAAAAATATATGTCTTCACACACATTATTTTTTTTTTTTTACATTTAGGTATAGGCGCTATCCTACACATTGAGGTAGTTACTTTCTCCTGTATATTCAAGTAGATATATCTCTATAGGTATAAACTTTGGTCATTGTATATACCTTTCGTCATTAGCACAGGTTCAACCATGAGTAGTCTGGCATAAATATGATGTTTTCAATCCCTCCGCCTACTTTGCACCCCTATTTCTTGTACTAACCCATTTTGCAGGAAAGCCTTGAGGATGCTGACTCTTTTAAGCCTTGTAATTTTCCTTTTATGTCGGGGATGTAATAATCAATCTGGAATAATATTTACCTTTTCTGCTTAGACTAGGATGCATATCATATAGTTTGAGTTTATGCAATATCCTGTTTATATGATTCATGCATTTTATTCCAAAAGCACTATGGATGTTCACAAATGGCACGTGCACCAACTCTTAGGGGGTTGATGGACTCGGTGGAATCCATATTTACGACCCTAGTTGGAATATGGACGAGACCCAGATCCATCATCTTTCTACTAGTCACATCGAGCCTACACTCTTAGGCTATCTTAAAATGCACATCATATTTCTAATACTTTCAAAGCATTGTGCATTAAATCAATTAAACTCTGAACATATTCATGGCCACAGTCAGGATATGTGAAGGATTTATTTTGACTCAATGCACATTTTCCAACAAACTTCTTAGAAAACCTTTCAAAGTGCATTCATGCATTCATGACATTTGCATCATGAACTCATTGATTTTCCCATGATTTTCTTAAGAAAATTTCATTCTCAAGAAAATCGATTTCTCAAGAAACTCTGAGAATTTTTCAAAATCAGTTTTCTCAAGTCAATTTTTACAGTTTTCCATGGAAACCAGTCTCTCAAGAAACTTCTAAGTTGGATTTCCAAAATCAAAGTTTTCCCTCGATTTTCCCTGGAAAATGTTATTTTCTTAAGATTTTCAAAAGGACTTTTTCAATCTTTCTCAAGATTCAAAGATCAATTTTCAAGTATTTCAAGGGTTTTAAGGTTAAGATTCTCAGGATTTCAATTTCCCAAGTTTCAATTTTCCTTTTCCACAAGAGTTTTCCTATAAATTTTCCATCATTTTCCTAAGAAAATTCTCAACGTCCGAGTTTTCCTAAGAAGTGTTTTCCTTTTCAAATGTTCACCTTTTTCTCAAGAATTACTTCCATTTTCCCAGGATTTTCAACCATTCATGATTTTCCTACATCTTTATGAACTTTCCCGTGATTTCAAAAACCCTTTTCTTCTGAGTTTCCTGAGAAATTGACTTTCATCTTTTTCCTGAGAGATTCTTTTCAACTCCAAATATTTTCCAAGCATACATCATGTTTTTCCAAGCTGCATTTTACAAAATTCTCATAGCACATGCCTGAATTCTTTGTGCATTTAGGATATAACATAATTTCGATGATTTTACTAAGTCAAGCATAATTTTGGTCCTTGGTTCGATTACCCCTGTTAAAGGCGGCAGGAACGGTCGAACCTCGTACCGACAGGTCGAGCCCCATCCCATAGATTTTCCAGCAATTTTTAAAACGGAGGCGAGTATTTCAAAACAATTTCCAAAATCCAGTCAAGTTTGAATCGCGAAAGCATTTCCCTCTCTCTTCCGCAAGGAAGGGAAGACGGGGAAAAATTTTGCGACGATAACAGGTTTGGCGACCGTGATGGGACCTATCCTTGTCTGACCAAAAAAGTGCTTGACTTAGTTCAATTATTGAAACTGTGTTCACAAAATGTCAGCTCTTTACTTTTGATATCATGCGAACCTAGGAGCCTAGATTTGGACCTAGCTGACATTGACTACATGTAGACTAGGCATGGTTTGGTAGGACCAGATTGAGGAGATATTTTCATGCTCACATAGACTTAGGTCTAAATATAACTCTCCTCAATTTAGGATCTGAATGCAAACAATGTATGCTTCTTCAAAGTTTTCAAAATCTATCTCTCTAGGACTTAGAGCCCTCTATTTCTTGCATGTGATCATTTTTTTCAACCTCAATTACCTATCATTACCCGGTCTTCACGTTGCTGGGCTCTCTTCCAGAACCCTAGTTCGGGACAGAGCCTCACAACTGGGCCAATTATTTGGGTTAACACCCCCCTACCACGTACCGCGGGCCATAGTCCGAAGTATATCGTTAGGCGCTCAAGGATGTTGGAAAACCTTACCTTAGAACCGGAGTTGAAATTATATGCTACGTACCTCGAATTTCGCTTCGGGTATATCGGCATAACTGGATTGAACAAAGATGATCTGAACCTAGAGTTAGGATTAGGGTCCTACAGCTGTTTTCAAAATAATGCATCTAGAGTCAGCCTTTTAGGAAGTGCTGTATGTGCATAAATGTTTGTGCAGGATGTGATTGTTCTTATATTACCTCTATTTTCCTATATTTTTCCTAAAATATTTTCAAATATCCATAATTCTCATCTTTTCCTTTATTTTCTCAAACCCTGGATAATTTTCTCAAATATCCCATTTCTTTCAAAACTCCAGGTGATTTTTCCTTCTTCCGTTCTACTGGATCTCGAATTTCCAGCTGCATTTTTATCCTGCCTGCAATTTTTCAAAATCATATGTTTCTCTCCTTGAATTTTCAATTCTTTTGTCTATTTGCAAAATTCTTTATCGTATTTTTCTCGTGCATACCTTGATTACTGCAGTGGAAATTATTTACCCACTTGCCTTCTCCTTATTCTAAATCCGTTTGTGGATTGTTTTCCAAGAGATATCTCTTTCCTTCAAAATGGTGTTTTTCCTCGTGGTTGACGATCTCGCCTAGGTAACAAGGCACATTTTCCATTGTTATTTGTCTTACAAAGAATGACAACACAATTGTCGTGATTTCAGCGGCGACTCCATCCCTAGTAACGGGATATTCTTCCAATTGTCTACCACATCATCAATAATCATTTTTTTCCCAATCCAAAACTTCCTCAGAGTCTAATCAAGACTTCATCCTGCAGAGAGCATCCATAACATTTGATGGTTCAGACAAGATCAGGAAAAAGAACAACGACATCTCAGTACTCGTCGGCCTCAGAAGAAGAGATGGACTCCCCGCGATCCGAGAGGAGTCAAGAGCAGCAGCAAGGGGAGGATGGCATAGACCCACAGATGTATGCCATGTTCCAGAAAATGATGACCAAAATGATGAGTGAACAGGCTGGGACCAGTGCAGAGAAGAACCCATTCAGAGAGAAGTTCCATGGGCACAAGGATAAGAAGAATTCCAAGAAGCAAATTCAGGCAGAGGAAATTTCAGATAAATCAGAATCAAAGGAAGACACCGATAAAGAATATGAGGTGCCTCCGGCATTTCAGAAACAGGGCCGAGAACAAAGGAGGAGTCGCAAATCAAAGAATCAAGTTGCAGAAAAGCCCCTGCAGTCATAGTTCAAAGAAATGGCCAAAATTGTTAAAGACCTGCAAGCTCGCGACAAGGGCAAGAAAGTCTTCACTAGCGAAGATTTTTATGATGGATTAGAAGGAGATGAAGAACTGGAGAACCTTCCCCGTAAATTCATCAAGTTCGATGGTTCTGGTGATCTCAAAGCCCATCTCGCCATGTTCTTCGCCGAATGCTCCAAATTCAAGAGAGACAATAGGGCCCTATTTCTCTGTTTTCCTCGTAGCTTAGAAGGCACTGCCGCCAAGTGGTACTCCGAGCATATCAATCCAATCGAGCTGCGAGAATTCGATAAGGTGGTCAACCTATTTATTGAGCGATTTCTGTTCAATACTGAAGCGCTCCCAACATTGAGCCATCTCTGCAATCTAAGGCAGAATGAAAATGAAAAGGCAAGGGACTTCATTCGCAGATGGAGAGAGACCTGCAACAAAATGAGGGATCCTATATCAGAGAGGCATGCTTTATCGCTGATCCTAAACAACTTCTCACAACCTTTGAGAAGTCTTATCTCCACCTCGCCTTCCAAGTCTTTCATAGAGCTTACTGAACGAGCCGAGTGGCTCGAGATGGGGTTGGAGAACGGTGTCTATGATGGTATCACCCTCGTCAAGAACAATCTAGATCCAAAGAAAAATGCAAATTTCACCTCCTCCGCCAACATCAACCGCAATGATAATAAAAGTAGTAAGGGCAACTATGCGGATCGAGAGGAAAGACAGAATAACAAGCTATCTCAGCCCAACTTTCCACAAAAGGAAAATATAAAGCGTGAAGGTTGGAGTAATGATCGTGTGTTCACTCCTCTCAAACAAACACTCGAAGAAGCCCTTGAATTCATGCTGGCTAAGGGATTAGTGAAACTTTCAAAGGCCACAACTCCTCCCACCATCATGGGAAGGTTCAAGAATCAATTTTGCAAGTTTCATCGGGCAGTGGGGCATGACATTGATCATTGTTTTGTCTTCAAAAATATTATTCACGGTTGCATTGAAAAGAGCCTCCTTGCTGAAGAAGAAGAAGAAGAAGAGCTGGCCATCTTGACCAAGCCTTTCCCAGATCATTCAGAAAATTGACGATGCTAAAGTTTCCTACTTTCTTTCTTTCGTTTTGCCAATCACCTCGTAAGGGCAAGTCCGCCCAGTTTTTGCAATCTTTTGGTCGAGTGCTTATAAATATGCAGCCTTTTGTTATCAGTTCTGCTTATCAATAAAATGACAATTTTCTTCATCCAATACTTCTTTCTTTTGCCCCATTAGGGCACCTGTTTTCATTTTAAAGAATCTTCTTTGCCTATTTTTTTCAAGACGAGGGGCAATTTATGAGAGAAATGAAATTACCTATGAGGGTTTTTCAAAAATCGTGAAATTCTTGAAAATTTTCTACAAACATCTTTGTTATGATCACCCAAAAGGTTAATATTTCGGTCCAATCTTTTTCAAAAATCAACCATCGCGGTGATCTTCTTTTCTTAAATTGGTTTCGAACCATTATCTTTAAAATCAACCCTGGTGTTGATTTTCTTTTCCAAAATTAGTGATTAAATCAATTCATTTTCAAAATCAACCCTCGTGTTGATCCTAACTCCCAAAATTTAATTTTGAACCATTATCTTTAAAAATCTATCCTTGTGTTGATTTTCTTTTCCAAAATTATCAATTCGTTTTCAAAATCAACCCTCATGATGATCTCTCTTCAAAGTCAACCCTCGTGTTGATTCCCCTTTCAAAGATCAGTTCTCACGCTGATCATTCTTCAAAATCAACCTTGCAGTTGATTTTCTTCCCAAAATGAATCCTCACTTGCAAAATAACATTTTCCTTTTACTTTAAAGATCCCATGTGCAAACACTTTCTCACTTCTCATTTTGCTTTTATCATTTCAAAGGGATAATATGATTATGTTTCCTTTCCTCGATTTTTAAGCATCAATAAAATTCGCCAATAATTTGGCACCATTTTATTTTCGTCTCTTTCCTTTTCACAAATACGTCTCTTGTGAAGAATGACCTTGAGGATATCTCTCAATCAAGTAGCCTGTCACCTTATTCCTCGATTATCCTTCTTTGTATTTAAATTTTTCTTCCCTAGTTACACTGGGGAATTTTTTGTTTTTTGAAAAATCTATCTTTACCTCAAAACATTCTATATGCAGACAGGATAAACCAATCTCTCATTTTGCATGTATATGCACCCACTTGCATTAATTTTGCATTCATTTACATTTCATGTGCATTTGTATTTCATTTGCATCAATTTTGCATCCATTTTCTTCCCCTTCAGGTTAAGGGATAAACCTGAATCATTTTTCATGATTTTCCAATTTTTATTCATATCCCTGTTCAGGATAAGGGGTTTAATTCTGAAAATCAGACCACATACATCTAAATATGATGGTCTTTTTCATTGCAAGTCAAATAATCTAGTCCTCGAACTGGCCATTCTCAAAACTTTCAATCCCAGCTCTCGCACTATCGATTTTCAAAAATTCAATCTTCTGATTAAAGATTTTCCTTTGAGATTCGAGTCTTGACTCGAACTTTCCTGCTTTCCTTCGAAGATTTGAGTTTCAACTCAAGTTTTCTTTCCTTCAAAATCTGAACTTCCCAGTTTTCCTTTGAGATTCGAGCCCCGACTCGAACTTTCCAACTTTCCTCTGAATATTTGAGTTTCGACTCAAAAATCTGAATTGGTCTAGTTTTTCCTTTGAAGATTTGGGTTTCGATCCGAACTTTATCTTATTAGAAACCCAACTTCCTAGCTTTCCTTTGAAGGCTCGAGTGTTGACTCGAATCTTCCAGCTTCTTGTAAAACCTGAGTCCTAATTCGGATGGTCTTTTAAAACCAACTTTTAAGTTAGGCTTACCTTCAAAATCCAGTATTTTGCCAGGACTTACCTTCAAAATTCCAACTTCGTATTGGATTTACCTTCAAAATTGAGTATCATCGTCATGGATGTGTCAACTCGGATGTCAAGCGATCTCTTTTACTAAGGATTTCAAGAACACTTTGTCAATTTGTCAATCAATTACCTGTTGATTTCAGAATTTTATTGCACAAACTTTTACCTCAGTCTACCTTCAGTATCACTTCCAAAAAGGCAAAGCTTTTGTGAAGAAGGATTCAAAATCCAAATTCTTTCTATTGGCCAACCAAAAGGATGAAGGATAAATCCTCGATATGGCCAGAAAAGAAGATTCAATGTTTTGCAAAGCCATAGATGATTGATATTGATCATAGTCAATGGCACATTTTAAAGACCATTCTTGTGAAAATGAGGCAGTGGAAATATCCTGAGTGCTAGAAAAAGAGAAAATTCACCCAAGCCCTATCTCCTTAAAATCACCTAAGCTGCAATTAAATATCCGCAAAAGGGATCTCTCACTTGTCGTCAAGATGAAGGTGAATTAAGCGAGTAGACCCCCGGGGCCAAAGAAGATTTAAAACATCTCCAAGATGACGGAGTTTGCGAAGAATTCTTCCAGGGAAAGTCCAAAGCATTGTCTAGATGAAGGCAGATGCGATGAACCTCCCGATAATCCCCAAAAGATATTTAATTTCCGCTATCATCCTAAGATCTCTAACCCATGAGCCAATATCGTCAAAGAAGGATCGAAACATCTCCAAGTTGAAGGAGTTTGTAAGGTACCCTTCCAAAAAAGAGAGAAAGAGAGGAAAAAGAAAGAGAGAAAAAGCCAGAACATCTCCAAAATGAAGGAGAATGTAGCAAAAAACCCAAGAGAGCCAAAAGAGCACAGAAAGATTATCATGAGAGAAGCTCCCAGGATATCAAACTGCCACATTTATCAAGAATCTTCTTTAAATTTGTGAAATTCTATTATCAATATCATTTCATCAATTGCTTTCATAATATTAAATTCTCTCTTTCCTGTTCATAGCAAGGAAATTGATAACTTCTTTGAAGAAGGTCAATCGCAAGCAATTTGAATTCAAAATCTTGATTCTATGAAGTCAATCCTGTTTGGAGGTAATACTTCAGGTAAAAAATAAGGAATATTTTCACAATCATTTTCAATTACTTTGAATCAGCAAAATTTTCAACAATTTGACAATATTTTCTAGATATCCTGACGTTAAGTGAGAGCTTGATGTCCATATTGATGTATCTTGACCCCTTTGAGAGATTTTCCTTTATCACCTTTCACGTTGTTGAAAGATTAACCTTATCTCCGAAAGGATAGCCTTTATCATCTTTCGCGTTGTCGAAAGACTCGCCTTATTCCTTTGGATTACCTTTATCATCTTTCGCGTTGTCGAAAGAATTGCCTTTGTTATCTTTCGCGTTGTCGAAAGAATTGCCTTATTCCTTTGGATTGCCTTTGTAATCTTTCGCATTGTCGAAAGAATCACCTTGTTCCTTTGGATCGCCTTATTATCTTTCGCGTTGTCGAAAGACTCGCCTTGTTCCTTTGGATTACCTTTGTCATCTTTCGCGTTGTCGAAAGAATTGCCTTATTTCTTTGGATTGCCTTTGTTATCTTTCGCATTGTCGAAAGAATTGCCTTGTTCCTTTGGATTACCTTTATCATCTTTCGCGTTGTCGAAAGAATCGCCTTATTCCTTTGGATTGCCTTTATCATCTTTCGCATTGTCGAAAGAATCGCCTTGTTCCTTTGGATTGCCTTTATCATCTTTTGCATTGTCGAAAGAATCGCCTTATTCCTTTGGATTGCCTTTTGTCATCTTTCGCATTGTCGAAAGAATCGCCTTGTTCCTTTGGATTGCCTTTATCATCTTTCGCATTGTCGAAAGAATCGCCTTATTCCTTTGGATTGCCTTTTGTCATCTTTCGCGTTGTCGAAAGACTCGCCTTATTCCTTTGGATTACCTTTGTCATCTTTCGCATTGTCGAAAAAATTGCCTTGTTCCTTTGGATTGCCTTTTGTCATCTTTCGCATTGTTGAAAGAATCACCTTGTTCCTTTGGATTGCCTTATTATCTTTCGCGTTGTCGAAAGACTCGCCTTGTTTCTTTGGATTGCCTTTATCATCTTTCGCATTGTCGGAAGAATCGCCTTGTTCCTTTGGATTGCCTTTTGTCATCTTTCGCATTGTCGAAAGAATTGCCTTGTTCCTTTGGATCGCCTTATTATCTTTCGCGTTGTCGAAAGACTCGCCTTGTTCCTTTGGATTGCCTTTATCATCTTTCGCATTGTCGAAAGAATCGCCTTGTTCCTTTGGATTGCCTTTTGTCATCTTTCGCATTGTCGAAAGAATTGCCTTGTTCCTTTGGATTGCCTTTTGTCATCTTTCACGTTGTCAAAAGACTCGCCTTATTCCTTTGGATTACCTTTATCATCTTTCACGTTGTCGAAAGAATTGCCTTATTCCTTTGGATCGCCTTTGTTATCTTTCGCGTTGTCGAAAGAATCGCCTTGTTCCTTTGGATTGCCTTTACCATCTTTCGCATTGTCGAAAGAATTGCCTTATTCCTTTGGATTGCCTTTATCATCTTTCGCATTGTCGAAAGACTCGCCTTGTTCCTTTGGATTGCCCTTTGTTATCTTTCGCGTTGTCGAAAGAATTGCCTTATTCCTTTGGATTACCTTTGTCATCTTTCGCGTTGTCGAAAGAATCGCCTTGTTCCTTTGAATTATCTTATTCATCTTTTGCATTGTCAAAAGAGTCGCCTTACTCTTCTCTGAAAGAGTTTGCCTTGTCTGTCTTTCGCGTTGTCGAAAGAGTTGCCTTATTCTTTGTTGGAAAAATTGCCTTATTCATCTTTTGCGTTGTCAAAAGAGTTGCCTTACTCTTCTTTAAAAGAGTTTGCCTTGTCTGTCTTTCGCGTTGTCGAAAGAGTTACCTTATTCTCGTCAAAAGATTGCCATATCTATCTTTCACATTGTCGAAATAGTTGTCTTACTCCTTACCTTCTTCATATTTCACGATGATGAAAATTCACTGGATCGTCTTGATCATTTTCCAAAATTGCCTCTTACAATTCCATTTCTATCGCCTCGTTCATCTTCAAGAAAAGTGGTCTTATTCACCTTCCAAAATTCATCTTCCACCCGATCAGGATAAGGGTACAAACCTGAGCCTCATTCAAAGAGGTATTTCATCTTCTACCCGATCAGGATAAGGGTATAAACCTGCGCCTCATCCAAAGAGGTATTTCATTTTCCGCCCGATCAGGATAAGGGTATAAACCTGAGTCTCATTTCGATGAGATATTCTATTTCCCAATCAGGTTAAGGGTCAAACCTGAGCTTCATTCCATACGAGGTATTTTGTCCCATCCAGGTCAAGGGCATAAACCAGAATTTCACTCTCACAGAGTGAGTCTTTTCTCTTCATTCTTCGCTTCATATCTACCATCTTTCTCGGGCTAACTTCTTCATACCCAGTCAGATCCTTCTAACTGGGGCATTTTATATAGCCCAAATTTGGTGTGTTTTTCTTTGCCACTAAGCTCGACCATAAGTCGGCTTAGTAGCAAAGAGGGGCATCTGTAAACACCCCAAATTTTCACTCACCTTTTTTACATTGCCTTTAATCGGCACATTTCAGTTCTCCAGAAGCAATGAAGGGCAAAATAGTCATTTTTAAAGATTGAACCTGGTAGAAAGTCCTAAATTTCACTCTTGAGCCTCAAAATTTCTATATTTAGGTTCAGAGACATCTTCAAATTGCAAAATTTCAAAATCCTTTTCTGGGCAAAAAGATAGAATTTCCATGTCCTGGCTCAGAGTAGCATTTCTTGAAACGGGTCTCTGCATAGCATTGCATGAACACTTTGCATCATTTCACTGCACAGCATGTCATTTTGAGATCCAGAACTCCTGATTTTCAAAATTGTCAATCCAGATTTGATTTTAAACTTTTTCAAATCGATCTTTAAAACCCTGGGGTTTCAAAAATCTTTCCCATTTTACCCCCAGGACCCCGAATTATGAAAAGTTTTCTCAAGAAAACAATCTGGATGGTTTTAATATTTCAAAATTTTGCCAGTTGAAGAGAGGGGGGGCACAATTCAAAATTCATAAAATCTTATTTCAAACTTTCACAAAAGAGCTTCGAATTTCCCTACTTCTTTCAAAATTTCGCCCTAAAGAACCATTTTCTTCCAAGTTTTGAAATCAAGCCAAATTTTGCTTTATGTTTTTCCAAAACTAGCCTACTATTATGAAATTTCCAAAAATTCCATTTGGCTCTTATTTCAAATAAGTGACGTGGGACCCGCCTCAATGTGGTGTCACACTAGAATTTTCAAATATTTCTTTTATTTTCAAAACAGTGCCCATCTGGAAGTGGAATTCTTTTATTTGATTTAATTTTTAATAAAATACTTAGTGGGCCCACGTAGGTGGCACCCCACTAAGACTCTTTGCCAAAAGAAAGATTTTTTTATTTGAGGTGGCACTACCAAAACAAAATCCATTTTTACTCATTTTATTTTATTTTTTTAATTTTATTACTTTTCAGCCCCCAAAGGGAACCACCGTGAAACCCTACCGAGATTTTCGTTCTTTACCTAAGTTTTTTTTTTTAAAAGGTACACCTGGAAAAAAAAGGAGCCGCCCACCCTTTTCAAATGGCGATATTTTTTTTTATTTTTTTTTTCAAAAATCAGTTTTAAAGCTTATCAAAATCTTTCACGAGGAAGGCCTGAGCTTTTGGCTGAAAGGGCGGAATCTCTTTTTAAAAGAGGGCTTAAGCCACCCGAAAGGGGGGACTTAAAAAAATTTTCTTTCCCCTAACTCTGCAGACTCCTCCTTCACGCTCACTTGCTGGTACCCTCCCATTCACGAGTTCTCATCCCTTCCTTCCTTCCAGCAGGAGCAGAACTGACGGCTTCTTCTCCCCTCAATCAGCAGGAGGCTAACCCCAATCGGCTATTTCCTTGACATCAGTTCCCCAACCCCCCTTTTTATCATCTCCTTTTGTTGTTACAGGGGAAGAGGGCACATAATCTGCAAGCGTTTAGGAGGGAGAATCAAACTTTCTGCGGATCGGCTGGAATCTCCTGGTGAAGACATCATCTTCCTCCTTTACAAAAGGCGAGTCCCCAACAGCTGACATTCAGGAGTTGTCTCATCCATCGTTGGAGGCTCAACTCACCCTGTAAGGAGTGCCCTTTTCAGCCTCTGCCGAATCAAGGTAAGGATCCTCTTCATCCCTGCATTTGTATGAATTAGGCTTCACATTTGTGCCATTCACAAGGCAAACCCGTTGCACCATTCGATGTGGCTTGCTTCCTGGGTTATACAATAAGTCAAGAACTGATGATGCCGTTCAATGGCATCATTGATTCAATTTAGATATCAAAGTTCATGTGATCATTATCCTCCTTTTAAAGTTTTTTTTTGGTTTTTGTTCATTCCAATGTCCGAAGTATTTCAAATAACAATTTCAAATCAAATTTCGTTTCACAGGGATACTGTTTTCATCCTCTTATATACCCATGATTCACTATTTTGAAAATATTTTGTTACAAAACATTTCGGTTTTCAATCTTCTTTAAGTACTGTGTTTAAGGTTTTAGAAATCATCTCTGTTAATTTCCCCGTCTTCATATGTTTTTCCTGTTTAGACTCATGTCTTTCCAACCATTCATACACCACTGGTCTTTATAAGTATGCACGGTTTTGATAAAAAAAAATTTTCTTTTTGCACAACACATGTAAAATGATGGCTAGAGAAGCCTATCATACAGAAAAAGCAGTGCTCGACCCAGGCGCTACATATGAATTCACTCTCCATTCTGTTTTTTTTTTTTTTTCTTTTTTCTTTCTTCTTTTCTCACAATCTCATAACATCACCCAGGCTCACTTTTAGTTTCCTGTATATCAATATGCATGTCCTATTGTTGTTTTCTTTTTTTTTAGTCATTTAAGTTGATTCCACTATCTGCAGCATCTTCCAAAAAAAAATTTTTTTTTCTCTTCTCACATTCTTACACAACTTAGAGGTTGCTTGTATCTGTGAAATCCTTCTTGCCTGTGCCGTTACTAAGCCCTGTGTATCGTACCATTATGTAAACCTTTTGCACAAATGACATTCACTGATTATTTGATTTACTTACTGTGGAAAATTACTCTGCTGATATACTGTTTTCCCCTTTTCCATTGTTGTATCAAATAGTATATGCATAATGTCATTTCTTTTTTTTGTGCTATGTATGGGTATCTCGTTGTCACAGCCATGGTTGCTGGATCCCGCGTGCATTAACTCTTTTTGATATCACAGACTTGTTCCTAGCATCTACTGAATGTTCATTTTGTTTTGATATAGAAGTGTTTCTCTATTTTTTTAGACCACATACTATCCATCGACCCTTTCATTTGGCTTCTGCTAAACGCCCTGTCATGGCTTCATTTGTGGTAGCCAGAGATTAATTACCTTAAGAGATTAGCACCAGCCTTGTTATTTTTCTAGTAACAATTCAATTTTCTTCTTTGCATCTGTTACACCACTGTTGTTGTACCTGATTTGCATATGTAACTGCAAAATGCACCTCCTCACCACGTGCCTCTGACCCATTACCGACATACTGCCATCTTATACATATGCGGATATTTCATTAAATCTGTATATCATAAAAAAAAAATTTTTGTCACAGGTTATAGCATTTCATAACACACTTGCATATTTCCAACCCCCTATATTCCTGTATGTCATTATATATCACCTTCGGGTAAACTTGATTATTATGTATACTTTCAATTATGGGAATATGTCTATGTCTGTATATGCATATAGATATACATATGTAGGTAAAAATATATGTCTTCACACACATTATTTTTTTTTTTTTACATTTAGGTATAGGCGCTATCCTACACATTGAGGTAGTTACTTTCTCCTGTATATTCAAGTAGATATATCTCTATAGGTATAAACTTTGGTCATTGTATATACCTTTCGTCATTAGCACAGGTTCAACCATGAGTAGTCTGGCATAAATATGATGTTTTCAATCCCTCCGCCTACTTTGCACCCCTATTTCTTGTACTAACCCATTTTGCAGGAAAGCCTTGAGGATGCTGACTCTTTTAAGCCTTGTAATTTTCCTTTTATGTCGGGGATGTAATAATCAATTTGGAATAATATTTACCTTTTCTGCTTAGACTAGGATGCATATCATATAGTTTGAGTTTATGCAATATCCTGTTTATATGATTCATGCATTTTATTCCAAAAGCACTATGGATGTTCACAAATGGCACGTGCACCAACTCTTAGGGGGTTGATGGACTCGGTGGAATCCATATTTACGGCCCTAGTTGGAATATGGATGAGACCCAGATCCATCATCTTTCTACTAGTCACATCGAGCCTACACTCTTAGGCTATCTTAAAATGCACAGCATATTTCTAATACTTTCAAAGCATTGTGCATTAAATCAATTAAACTTTGAACATATTCATGGCCACAGTCAGGATATGTGAAGGATTTATTTTGACTCAATGCACATTTTCCAACAAACTTCTTAGAAAACCTTTCAAAGTGCATTCATGCATTCATGACATTTGCATCATGAACTCATTGATTTTCCCATGATTTTCTTAAGAAAATTTCTTTCTCAAGAAAATCGATTTCTCAAGAAACTCTGAGAATTTTTCAAAATCAGTTTTCTCAAGTCAAGTTTTACAGTTTTCCATGGAAACCAGTCTCTCAAGAAACTTCTAAGTTGGATTTCCAAAATCAAAGTTTTCCCTCGATTTTCCCTGGAAAATGTTATTTTCTTAAGATTTTCAAAAGGAATTTTCCAATCTTCCTCAAGATTCAAAGATCAATTTTCAAGTATTTCAAGGGTTTTAAGGTTAAGATTCTCAGGATTTCAATTTCCCAAGTTTCAATTTTCCTTTTCCACAAGAGTTTTCCTATAAATTTTCCATCATTTTCCTAAGAAAATTCTCAACGTCCGAGTTTTCCTAAGAAGTGTTTCCCTTTTCAAATGTTCACCTTTTTCTCAAGAATTACTTCCATTTTCCCAGGATTTTCAACCATTCATGATTTTCCTACATCTTTATGAACTTTCCCGTGATTTCAAAAACCCTTTTCTTCTGAGTTTCCTGAGAAATTGACTTTTATCTTTTTCCTGAGAGATTCTTTTCAACTCCAAATATTTTCCAAGCATACATCATGTTTTTCCAAGCTGCATTTTACAAAATTCTCATAGCACATGCCTGAATTCTTTGTGCATTTAGGATAGAACATAATTTCGATGATTTTACTAAGTCAAGCATAATTTTGGTCCTTGGTTTGATTACCCATGTTAAAGGCGGCAGGAACGGTCGAACCTCGTACCGACAGGTCGAGCCCCATCCCATAGATTTTCCCGCAATTTTTAAAATGGAGGCGAGTATTTCAAAACAATTTCCAAAATCCGGTCAAGTTTGAATCGCAAAAGCATTTTCCTCTCTCTTCCGCAAGGAAGGGAAGACGGGGAAAAATTTTGCGACGATAACAGACTCTGAGATTCTAGCCAAAATGACAGAAATGGACAGGAATAAGACCATATCTGGTTTAAAATCAAAATAGAGTTTTAAAAGGTTTAAAAAGATAAAAAAGACAGAGTCTTGATCCAATTAGGACTCTGAAATTTTTGAAAATTTTGATAAATGAAGAAATCCAGAAGCGACACCACCTAAATGGGTCTCATTTGAGGATTGAAATTCATTAAAAATTTATTTTAAAACAAATCCAGATTGTTTTTCTGAAGAAAATAATATTCTGGAGGTTAACAAATGGAAAATGTCTATTTAAATGCCAGTTTTTTTTTTTAAATTAATTTCGAAAGAAAAGTTTTAAAACTCGAATCTCGATTTAATATTTTAAAAACATGAGTGTTGGATCTCGATAATGGAATATAATGACATGCAATGCCATGAAATAATATGAGATGATGTGTCAAATGCATGCAGTGATAAGAAAATGCAATGACACATTAAATGTAGACCCTAGATGAGGGACTTGGAATCCCGGACCTCTAGCAGAGATAAAGAATTTGGAGATTTTCATCTGAGGATGAGAACTGGCAACTGAAATCGAGCCAAAATAAGGATTGAATCATGATTGTAAGGTGGAGTGTTGAAATTTTTATAAAATTTGGGTTGTGAATAGCTCTGGCTCAGATTTCGACCAGCTGGTTCCTTGAAGACTACCGAGAGTGGGTCCCAGTGGTAGGAGTCATGTGTTTATGAATGAGGGTAAAAATTTGGGGTGTTTACAGAAAACTAAACCAAACGTACGAAATAAATGCAAAACTATGCTATAGACTCAAATCTAATGCTGGAAAACATGAAATCAATATGAATATGATGGCAAGAATAAAGGGAAAACATCAAGGGGAGCACGATTTATATTTGCTTTTGCATTTCTAAAAGAGAGATTCAATCCATTGAATGGATGAATCTCCTCTCTTAGGTAGCATAAATATATAGGATAAAGATCTAATTATTTTTAGCCATTCAAGAGAAAACAAACCTCTCTCATACTGCTGTGGGTTCAACCTTTTGGGCTGATTTCACATAATCATTATGGATATCAAGCTTAAGAACTCAAGATCCAATGGATGATAATAGTGAAAATCGTGTGATCTTGATAAAATTCAATAACAAAATCCAAGTGAGAGCAAAGAAGATTACCTTGGATCGATAGAAGGAGGGGTACTTCAAGGCTGAAGGTTGGCTGGAAGCAATGGTAGGTACCAAGAGGGAAGGACTGACTGCTAGAGTGCTTGTAGCTTCAAGGTTGAAGGAAGTGGAGGCTGGACCGGCTGGAGGAGGCTGCTGCAACAAGGGAGTTGGAGGCTGTAGCTTGATGTGGAGAGGTTGCACCTGCTAATAGAAGGCTGGAGCAATGGAGGGCGTGAATCAGAGGGAGAAGCTGCCCTCTTGATGTGGTTGAAGCAAGAGAGGGAGGGAATAGGCTAGGCATCAAAGAGAGGGAGAGAGTTTTAGAGAATGAGAAAGAGAGGATTAGAAGGGAAAAGCCCCAACCATGTGATGTGTTGGTTGGGTTTTAGAAAGAGGCACTAGGTTTTAAGAAGAATAGGTGGCGTGAATGGGAGTTTGAATGAATGGGGAAGGCCTCAGCCGTATGATGCTTAGGGAAATAGTAAGAGGGAAAGAAGGGAGAAGGAAAGGAGGGAAAGAAAGAAGGAAAGAAAAGAAAGAAGGGAGGAAAGGAAAAAGGAAAGAAGGAAAGGGAAGTGGAAGGGAAGAAAAGGAGAGGAGGGGCTGGCGGCAAGGAGGAAGAGGGAAAGGGAAAAGGAAAGGAGGAAGAAGGAAGAAGGAAAGAAAGGGAAGGAAGAAGGAAAGGAAAAGAAAGAAGGAAGAAGAAAAGAAAGAAAATAAGAGAAGAAGGAAAGGGAAAAGAAGAAAAAAGGAAAGAAAAGAGGAAGAAGAAAAAGGGAGAAAGGAAAGAAAGAGAAGGAGAGAGGAGGTCGACCACCCTATGGGCCCCACCTCTCCTTAGCTAGGTGGAAATAAATAAAAAAAAGGAATAAAAGAAAAAGAGAATTTCTTTTTAAAAGAAAATTTTTGAGTGGGGCGCCACCTTGAAGGTGGGCCCACATATTATTTTGAAATTCATTTTGAAAATCAAACGGATAGAATGATTTCTCAAAAAAAAAAATTGGATTAAATGAAATATTTTTGGCAATTTTAAAATAAAACTCAGAATTTGAAATTCTATAACCCTTTGCAGAGTAGATCCAGTTTGAAAATTTGAAAATCGAGTTTGAAAAGGATCCAAATTGTTTTCTTAGAAAAATATTTTTAAATTTAGAGTCCTGAGGGTGAAAATGTCAATTTAAAAACCCAAGGTTTGAAATTGATTTCGAAAAGCTTTAGAATTCAAATCTGGATTGGAATTTTCAAAATTGGAGTTCTGGATCTCGAAAATGAAATAAAATGTAATGAAATGATGGAAAATGATGAGAAATGCTATGCAATGTCATGTGAAATGCTAACCCTGGACAAAGAATTTCATGTATTGGACCCTGATTGGCAGTTGTATCAGTTTAAAAAGTGATAATTTTGACAAAAAATGAACAGAATGGTTCAAGAAATAGTTTTTTTTGTCTCTACAGGGTCGGGAGTGACACTGAAAATTGAGGTTTTAGCTGGTTTGAACTAAAATGAACTAAAATAAGTTGGGTTCTAGGATTTCAGAACTCAAATGAGCTGACAAAACATTAACTCAACTAAACTCCTAGACTGAATTGTCAAGAAATGATGCCATTTTTAGAGAAATTGTGAGAATAGTCACTAGAGTGAAGTGAGCTACGAACAAGAACTGAGTTTGAGCTGGAACAAAGATCAGTAATACTGAGATGAACTAAAACTGAAGTTCAAACACTAGCTCAACTGACTGAACTTAGCTCAATTTCAGCTGAAATGGGCTAAGATGGACTCTTAGACTGGGAGAAATTGATTTGAACTGAAACTGGAGCACTTGAACTCCTGGTGAGCTCAAGTTAGACTCAGAAGAATAGAATTAACTATGAATGACTAACTTTGAGATAATTGGCTTGGATTTGAACTAGAAATGAGCTCATTTTTTAGGAAATGAACCCATTTTGGTAAGAATGATCAGAAATGAACATGATTTGCTCATCGCAAGCTCAGGTGCGCCAAAAATGACTGATATTCTAACTATTCTGAGCTTAAGAATGAGCTTGATCGACTCTAACTGACAGGGTTCTAGGATGACCTAGGGGTAAAATGATAATTTTCCTGGTGAAAGGTGTAAAATGGTACCTAAACTGCGACAAACCTGGGGTTAGACTCCTATACTGACCTACCAGGGTTGGCATCTGCAAGAGGGGGAGTGTCTGAGAATAGATGAGGAAAATTTGAGGTGTTTATAGATGCCCCTCTTTGCTACTAAGCTGGTTTAGAGCTAAGCTTAGTGGCAAACAAAAACACACCAAATTTGGGCTATATCTGAAAAAAAAATGCCCCAGTTAGAAGGATCTGACTAGGTATAAAGAAATTAGCCCTGATGAGAATGATTGGTATGAAATGGAGAATGATAAAGAAAGATTCACTCCATAGAAGCAAAGTTCAGGTTTTGCCCTCATCCTGAATAGGACAGAAAATACCTCATGTAGAACCGAGGCTGCAAAGAAGGCAATGAAAATGGTTTTCCCTAAAAGCTTTGGAAAAGGGAATGATTTGGGCATCCCACGACTGAGACTGAATAGCTTTTGAAAAATGGCCTTTTGCAAAAAATGATTTAGGTTTAGCCCTTATTCTGAAAGAAAAAATGAAATACCTCATCAGAATGAGGCTCAAGTTTAACTCTTAACCTGATTAGGAAATGAAATACCTTATCAGAATAAGACTCAGGTTTAACCCTTAACCTGATCGGGAAATGAAAATGATGGAATCCTCGAAAGAAGAAACCATGATGGAACCTTCGAATTTCGCATAATGAATCCGATAGGAGTTTTGCAAAAGGATGAAAATGAGGGTCCCTAAAGCTTGAAAAGGGGTTGATCTTGGGTGCCTCATTACTGAGACTAAATAGCTTTTGAAATTGATGACCTTTTGTAGAAAAATGATTGGTGGCTCAACCTCGAACCAAAATTGAACTGTGTAGGATGGGACAATGGGAAACATAGGGAAGTGTGCAAATCTGAGAGCCCAGGTGCTCAGATTATGCAAAAAGAAGGGAAGGAATCTTGAAAACTCCCGTTATCAAGTCCTAATAAGGGATAACAAATGGTGTCAGAATGTGTCAAAGATAAATCTCAAACTCTCGCTCCATGCCAGGATAGCTAGAAAATGTTGTCAAAATGTTGAAAATTTGTTGTTGATCCAAGATAATAGAAAAGGATGCACATTGGTGCAAATATATTTCCTTTTTTTACCTGAAGTATTACTTTTAATTGGGCTTATCTTCGTAGAATCAATGTTCAAATTCAAATTGCTTGCAATTGACCTTTTTTCAAGGAAGCTATCAATTTCCTTGATATGAACAGAGAAAAGAGAATTAATATTGTAAAAGCAATTGGTGAAAGGATAATGATAAAAGAATTTCATAGAATTAAAGAAGATTCTTGACAGATTTGGCAGTTTGATATCCTGGATTTTTCATGATGATCTTTTTTTTTTTTTGCACTCTTTTGAGACAGAATTTGAACGCTCTTGGGGTTTGGCGAGAATTTCATCGCATCAACCTTCAACTTCGAGAAGCTTTGATTTTCTCTAGAAGGACACGTCACAAACTCATTTAACTTGGAGATTATCTGAATCTTCATTGGTCCCAAGGATTATATTAATGAAATTGTCTCTTTCGATTGAAATCTCTTTTGATGATAGCATTGATCAAATATCTTTTAGGGATTGGTGGGAGGTTCATCACATTTGTCTTCAACTTGACAGTGATTTAAACTTTCCCTGGAAGGACACGTCACATGCTCCTTTAACTTGGAGATGATTCGAGTCTTCTTTGTCCCCCGGGGATCTGACTCGTCCACCATCTTCAACTTGACGATATTTGAGAAATCCATTTTGCAGATATATAATTGCGGCTTGATATTAATTGAAGAGATATTGAAATTGACTGGATTTTTATTTATAGCCCAGGATATTTCCACTGCCTTATTTCCATAAGAATGATCTTTTAAAAATGTGACATTGACTGTGATCAATATCAATCACTTACAACTTTGCGACAACATTGAATTTTCTTTGCTGGCCATATCAAGGATTTATTCTTCATCCTTTTGGTTGGCCAAGGGAAAGAATTTGCATTTTGAATCTTTTTTCTCAAAAGCTTTGTCCTTTTGGAAGGAATGCTGAAGGTAATTTAAGGTAATTCTTTGTGCAATAAAGGCTTTGAGATCAACAACTATTTTTCATGATAAATTGGCAAAATATTCTTGGAATCCTTGGTGAAAGAAATTGCTTGATGTCGGATTGATAAATCCATGACTAGAGTTTGGACCTTGAAGTTTGACCAATGGGTAGACTTGAGTTTGATTGATCGACCAATACGAAGACTGAATTTTGATTGACTGACCCGCTCGAAAGCAGGATTTGATTGACCGACCAGCTCGAAAGCAGAATTTTGTTGAAAGATTGAATTTGATGGTTTAAAAATAATTGACATTGATGAGATTGTAACCTGAAGGTTTGAATTGAGAATCTGATAAAGTGGGTGGCCAGAGGTTTGATTGACAAAATTGGAAGACCCGAAGGTTGAAATTGGGTGACTCGAAGGTCAAAATTGATAATTGAGAATTGAGTGACCCGAAGGTTGAAATTGGGTGACTCGAAGGTCAAAATTGATAATTGAGAATTGAGTGACCCGAAGGTCGAAATTGGTTGACCCGAAGGTCGAAATTGAGTAACCCAAAGGTTGAAATTGAAAATTGAATAACCCGAAGGTCGAAAATGAGAATTTGAATGACACAAAGGTCGAAATTGGTATATATACTGCTTTGTTGTCTATATAGAGCTTGAATTTTGACGAATGGTCAGCACGAAGACTGAACCTGAGAGATTGACTAACGCGACCAATGGGCAAAATACTAACATGAGTGCTAGATTTTGAAACAGTACCAACACGAGCACTGGATTTTTGAAAATAAACCAGTGTAAAAACTAGATTTTGAAAATGAACCAACACAAAGCTGGGTTTAGAAAGAAAATTCAAGTCAGAACTCGAATCTCAAAGGAAAATTAAACCAATTAGAATTTAAAGGAAAGAAAATTCGAGTCGGAACTCAAATCTCAAAGAAAAATTAAACCAATTAGAAAGAAAATTTGAGTCAGAACTCGAATCCCAAAGGAAAATTAAACCAATTAGAAAAAAAAATTGAGTCGTAACTCAAATCCCGAAGGAAAATTAAACCAATTAGAAAGAAAATTCAAGTCAGAATTTGAATCTTCAAAAGGAAAAGTAATTCTAAGAGGAACCCGAACCTTAAGAGAAAATTAAATTGGAGGAAAAATCGAGTCAGAACTCGAATCTTCAAAGGAAAAAATTGTCCAACTCGAGCGTTGGATTTTTAAAAGGAAGTCTGAGTCGAAACTCGAAACTTCAAAGGAAAAATAATTAAAAGGAAAACCTGAGTCAAAACTCGAATCTTCAAAGGAAAAATTAGTTCAACTCGATCATTGGATTTTTTAAAGGAAGTTCGAGTCGGAACATGAAATTTCAAAGGAAAAATAATTGAAAGGAAAACCCGAGTCAGAACTCGAATCTTTAAAGGAAAAATTATTAGTCCAACTCAAGCGTTGGATTTTTAAAGGAATTCCGAGTCGGAACTCATAACTTTAAAGGAAAAATAATTGAAAGGAAAACCCGAGTTGGAACTCGAATCTTCAAAGGGAACAAATTAGTTCAACTCGAGCATTGTATTTTTAAAAGGAAGTTTGAGTCGAAACTCAAAACTTCAAAGGAAAAATAATTGAAAGGAAAACCCGAGTCGAAACTCGAATCTTCAAAGGAAAAAAAATAGTCCAACTTGAGCGTTGGATTTTTAAAAAGAAGTCTGAGTCGAAACTCCAAAGGAAAAATAATTGAAAAAAAAACCTAAGTCGGAACTCGAATCTTCAAAGAAAAAATTAGTCCAACTCGAGCATTGGATTTTTAAAAGGAAGTCTAAGTCGGAACTCGAAACTTTAAAGGAAAAATAATTGAAAGGAAAACCCGAGTCGAAACTCGAATCTTCCAAGGAAAAATCAAATCAAAAGAAAACTCGAGTTGAAACTCAGATTTTTAAAAGAAAAATAAATTGAGAGAAAACCTGAGTCGGAACTCGGATTTTCAAAAAGAAAAAAAATAATTTGAAGAAAGACTCAAGTCGGAACTTGACCTTTAAAAGAAAATTAAATTAAAGGAAAACCCGAGTCAGAACTCAGATCTTCAAAAGGAAAAATCTTCCAACCTGGAAGTCAAATTTTGAGAGGGATCAACAAATTTATTGAATTGAATTCGAAGATTTCGAATTTTTTAGAGATGAGAAATTCATTCAAAATTCTTAACCCAAGATGGTTTAGGATTAGAATTGTTCGTGATGGTCTCAAGATTATCCCTTATCCTGAATGGGGATGAATTTGATGCAAATGGATGCAAATGAATGCAGACAAATGCAAATGAATGCAAATATATGCAAATGAATGTAATATTGATGCAAGTGAGTGCACATGAGTGTAAAATGAGAGATTTTTTTATCCTGCCTGCGTACATGATGTTTTGAGATAAAGACAAAATTTTGAAAATGCCCCAGTATAACTGAGAAAGAAGATTTTGATCATTGTTGAAAGGAACATATTAAAGAATTACAAAGAATAGATGCTTTAGGTATAAAACTTTTTCAAATGTCAAGCATTGATGGGATCTGATAATTCCACACCATCTGCATTGATGAGATGATATGAATTGCGAGGCAATGCCTCCTTGACGACATAGGGACCTTCCTAATTTGGCGACCATTTGTCGCTGGGGCAGCGCTTGAGATAAACCGTGGATTTGAGCACTAGATCGTTGACTCGGAATCTCCTTTCAATGACGGATTTAGCATACTGCATGGCTATCCTCTGACAAAATGATTGGGCGTACTCCGCTACTTTGAGCCTTTTCTCATCGAGTAAATCAAGTTGTATCAGTCGCTGCTGTTGGTATTGATCAAGGGGTAGCTTTGAAAGTGATGCAAACTTTAGAGCGGGCTTCTGAACATGTAGTGGCAATACTACTTCGGTTCTATAGACAAGTTACGACGGAGTAGCATTGGTTGGAGTGTGAATGGTGGTTCGATACACTCACAATGCATCGTGGATCTTCTCATGCCAGTCACGGCTTGTGTTCAGAGTTCGCTCTAAGATGTGGATCATGATTTTGTTGGGGGCTTCTGCCTGACCATTCCCTTGAGGATAATAAAGAGCAGAGAAATGATGATGAATTTTGAACTTCGAACAAAATGTCTTCATTCTCTCATTCTTGAAATGACTGTCATTGTCTGACACAATATCGTGCGGTATGCTGAAACAACAAAGGATATTCTTGTAGATGAACGAGACCACAAGTCGACCTTCTACTATGCGTAGAGTGACAACTTCCACCCATTTGGTGAAGTATTCTGTTGCGGCAAGAAAATATTTATGGTCATTTGAAGCAGAAGGAGTGATGAGACCTACGACATCGAAAGCCCACATAGAAAACAACCATGGAGAGACAATAGATTGTAGATATGTTGTTGACGCATGAATAGAAAGTGCATGTATTTGACACTGAACACACTTCTTCACAAAACGGTAGCAGTCTTGCTGCATAGTCTTTCAATAATACCATGCTCGAATGATTTGCTTGACGAGGGTTTGGTAGCCGACATGACCACCGCAAATGCCTTCGTGCACTTCTCGCATAACTTCTTTGGCTTCATCTTCATCTAAGCATCTGGAATATTTAGAACTGAATCCACAATGATAGAGGACATTAGCAAGGATGAAGTATCAGGCAAACATGCACTGAATTGCTCGTTGCTCTTTCTTTGAGAATTTTGGAGGAAATTCACCAGTTTCTAAGAAACTTTTGATATTATGATATCAGGGTTTCTTCTTTTGCTCGACTTGGTTTATTTGTTGTGTTGGTAGGATGGCAGGTTGATCAAGTCTACCAATTTCAAAAGAGCGACAGGATTCTCTGCTCTTGAATGACATAATGAAGCCCATATTGGCTAGGTTGTCGGCTACTTAATTAAAATCTTTCTTGATATGGAAAAGCTGAAATTCTTCAAAATTATTGATAAGAGCTGAGACAATCTTTTGATAAGGAAGTAGTTTTTGATCCTTTACTTGTCATTCGACTAGAATTTGATTGACGATGAGCAACGAATCACCATAGGCATGCACTCTCTTGACATTGAAGTCTTGTAGAATTTTTAGACCTTGTATCAGAAATTCATATTTGTCCATATTGTGAGTGCATTGAAAATCCAATTTGAGAGAAAAAGGGTTCATCTCCTTTTCATGCGTGATCAATAAGATCTCGATTCCTATGCCTGCTATATTCTTGGACCCGTCGAAGAATAAATTTCAAACTGGAGATTGCTAAATATTGCAAATCCGTTAGTCGGAGAAATCATCTTCGACCTTTACTTCTTCTTCCAGAGGAAAATCAGCTAATTGATCCGCAATTGCTTGACCTTTGATAGATTTCTGGGAGACGTACTTCAAATCGTACTGCATCAGTAGGACTTGCCACATGGTGATCCGTCCGCTGAGAAAAGGTTGCTCGAGAATATACTTGAGAGAATTTAGCTTTGATAAAATCTGGACCTCAGATGTCAACAAATAGTGTCTCAACTTCTGACACATTCAAACCAGATCTAGACATGTCTTCTCTATTTGAGAGTATTTATTCTTATAGTCTATGAAGGTTTTACTCATATAATAAATGGCGTGCTCTATCAGACTGCCTTCTTCATATTGCGCTAAGAATCCACTGCAAGTGACTTGATTAACTAAAACATATAGCAAGAGGGGTTTCCCCAATTCTGGCGGCTTTAAAACAGGAGGATTAAGAAGATATTTCTTGATGCGTTCGAACGACTGCTGACACTCCAGTCCCCATTCGAACTTCACTCTTTTTTTTGAGTAAATGATTGAAAGGCTCGCATCTTATGGCCAAATTGGATATGAATCATCGGATTGACTGCCTGCGTCCCTGAAGGCTACGCAATTCTTTGAGATTCATCGGGGGTGGCATGTCAATGATGGTCTTTGCTTTGGTAGGATCCATTTCTATCCCATTTTTGCTGACCAGAAAGCCTAACAACTTGCCTGGTTTAACTCCGATCACACACTTTTGAGGATTGAGTCTTAGCTTATAAAGAATAAGCCGCTCGAATACTTGATCGAGAGCTTCAATATAATCTTCTTCTTTGGATTTCACAAGGATATCATCAATGTATGCATCCATAGATTTATGCATCTGATCATGGAAAATGATGGCCATTGCATGCTGATAAGTCGCTCCAGCATTCTTAAGCCCAAATGACATGATAGTATAACAGAAAGTGCCCCAAGGAGTAGTGAAAGATGTCTTGGATTGGTCACGAACAACCAACTTGATATGATTGTATCCGAAATATCCATCCATAAAAGAGAACGTGGCATGCACTGTTGTGTTGTTGATCAAAAGATTGATGTTGGGAAGTGAATAATCATCCTTTGGAGTTGCTTTATTGAGATCTCTGAAGTCGATGCAAATTTGGACTTTGCCATTTTTCTTGGGAACAACAACAATATTCGCTAACCAATCTGGATAGTCAATAGTTTGAATAAACCCTGCTTTGAGTAGGTCTTCCAAACCTTCCTTAACTTACTGTTTCACTCGAGGATCCACCTTTCTTAACTTATGCTTGACTGGTTTAACATCCGGTTTCAGGATGAGGCGATGCTCGACTAACTTAGGATCCAAACCCGGCATATCCTCGTAAGTCCATGCAAATACTTCTTCATACTGCTTGAGAAAATTGGTGAGCCTTTCCTTCTCTTCCGTGCTCAGACTGGTGTCGATCTTGAGAATCTTTGAGTTGTCCTCTGAACCAATATTGATGTCCTCAGTTGGATCTTGAACTAAGGATGGCGGCTCGTCTTGCTTTTGAATTGATGCGAACTCGGGCAATTCTTGGATAGTTGAATCAAATTCTATTGGCTCTTCTGACTGCTTTGTAGCCTTACTGTATTCTGCTCTCGCCTTAACCAATGGATCACTGCTGGCTTTAGAAAGACATTTGGATTGAGGACAAGCTTCTTGATAGATCGGAAGACATTCTGAAAATTGGAGAATAAATTTTATTCAGGAAAATTGCCCATCATAAGACAAAATCGCCTTTTATCAAGAAAACAATTGGGAAAAGTAAAAGAGTGCAATGATAACAAATTTGTCAAGAGTGGTAATAAGAAGTGAACAAAGATATGGCATTCGGATAGAAGAAAAAAACTTGCAACTTTATTGAAGAATTGAATTAATCAGATGACAATGATAAAAATAAAACGGGATATCATCCCTATGCAAAGAAAACAAAATAATAGGAAAGAAAAAAACAATAGATGCTTTAATGCACTCCCTTAACGAAGACAATGCTTTTCTGAGATCTCTTGTCGATGAAACCCAATCCTGCCATGCGAGGATGATGATTAAGAGTTACTGGCTCTAATCAACCATCTTCATTTTTGCCCAAACCTCTGACGGGTTGATGTTATCATTGCAAAATTTTACTTTTATAAGTCAAACTGACCTTTGAAAAAGTTTTGAAAATAACTCGCCTTCGTTTTAAAATGCAAGATAATTTCAAAGAATAGGACTTGCCTGTCTGTACGAGGTTCAACCGTTCCTGGCACCTTTACCAGGGGTAATTGAACCAAAGATCAATCTGGTGCTTTGCTTTGCTCAACTTGTCTAAATCATGTTTTATTTTCTAAATGCACAAAGAATCAGGCATGTGCTATGAATTTCAGAAAATGCAGATTTGGAAATATGATGTTTGCTTTGAATATTAAAAGATACTTGGGAAAAAGACACCTTTGAAAATCATGAATTGCATTTGAAAAACTTTTTTGAAGAAAAGGAAAATTGATTTCTGAGGAATTTGACTTCTGAGAAAACTTAAAATAACTTAGAGAAAGTTGATTTCTCTAAATTTGAATTTTGAAATTGGGAATGTAACTTGGAAAATCAATTTTTGAGCTTTGAAAAGCATTTGGAAATCCTTTAAAAAAACCAAGGGTTTTTTAGAAAATCAAGGGAAATTTAAGAAAAATCAATTTTTCTGAGGTGATATTGAGAAATAAATCAAAAGAAGGGATGTGTGGCCCTGTAAAATACTTTCATGATGCAATCTAAATCTAGATGAATGAATGCAATTTTGAAGAAAATGTTTTTAAGAACTTTTGAGAAAATTATTTGAAAAATAAAGTTTATGTGCCTTATAGAACTTTAATGAAGTAAATTTGCCTCATATCCCTAACTATGGCTACAGATATGGATTGAATATATCTCATTTGGTTCTAAAAGGAGAAAAACATTTATAAAAGATTAAAATATGCAATGGTTTTCGAATATAGCCTAAAAGTGTAGGCTGATTGTGACTTAAAAGAAGATGATAAATCTGGATTTTGTTTGTATTCTGACTATGGCCATAAATACGAACTCAATAGAGTTTACCAACTCCCTAGAAGCTAGTGCATGTGTCATTCATGTAGACCATTATGAGTTTGAATATACATGAATCATCATTCATCACACATTAACATTTATATAAAGAAATAAACTATATGCACATGCAAACCCTAATCTAAGCAAAAAAAGTAATTTCTTATTCCAAATTTATTTACAATTTACATCACTAATCAAATTTAAATAAAGGAAAATAAAAAAGAAATACAGCCTTGGATATCCCTGCAAACTAGAAAACTTGTTAGTAAAAATATGTTGGCTTTTCTAGATTTATCAAGAAATATCTGGAAATTACTCGATTTATCCGAATATAAGCCTTTTTCATGATTTCCTGAGATAAACATAATAAAATATGATATAAAATTAAATAAATAATAAAGATAAATAACTTTGAAATTCTGAATTTGAAGAAAATTGACAAAAATACCCCTGAAAACAAGACTATGGCCTTGAAATCAGGGTTTTCAGAAAATATTTTGGTAAAATCTTGGATTTAGGGTTCAAATAAAATCAAATAACCACAAAATCGGGTGTGAAGCACCCATGTATGATTAAAAACATGCACAAACCCTAAAAGCATAAACTTCTATGAAAAAAAATCAGAAATATCATAAAAATCATGATTTTGCAAGTGTTTCGCTTGAATTGAGATTCTGTGGGCGCCCTCTTTTTGCAATTTGAATGAATAATATATCAAATGAACACAAAAAATAGCTAAAATTGACATGCATAGTTCTGATAACCCTAAAATTAAACTGAAATAAAAAAAATCTATTTTTGACATTATCTAATATGAAATTGTATAAAACCCCTAAAATATGCAATTTTTGCCTGTGGGCAAGTACCTATTACAGTGTTTGAGCTGAATCAGGGAAAAAATAACAATATAAATTCATAAAATTTTACAAAAAGATACTAGACAGAAAAACAGAGATTTACCCTTTTACAGATCAGAAAAACCATCTTTGGTTAGGGAGATATTGTTCCGGCAATATACGCTAAATTTTAACGAATATAAAACATGTTAAAACAAGTATTTTTGATTTCGGGTACAAGGAAAAATAACAAATCTCATTCCAAATTTATGAATTTTTAGCAGTGAATAGCAGACACATAGAGAAAGATTTTCCTATTTACAAATTGTCAATCGAAACTCTGGTTAGGGAGATACAATTGACACAAGTCGACTTAGGGCTTAAATGAGGTATAACGAGTTCTGGGAAACCGATTCTACCTTCTGACAAAGGAAAAATAGTAAACGGAAACAAAATAATATGTAAAAATTAGAGTAAATACTATACATCAATATAAAACTACTTCAATTTACGGATCATAAATTGGATCTTGGATGATAGAAATATCATATTTTCAAGTTGCTGTCAAATCTTAATAGTGATTTCATGGGTTAGAAATAACAGTTTAACTTTTTATTTTTTTTAGCAGAGTTCTTGAATCCCAAACTATTTGATTTTTTTATAGGAGTTCACTGACAAATCATTGAACCTGCCCTAAAAAAAACAGAT
The DNA here is from genome assembly GCF_984573655.1 of Nuphar pumila. Classification (NCBI taxonomy): domain Eukaryota; kingdom Viridiplantae; phylum Streptophyta; class Magnoliopsida; order Nymphaeales; family Nymphaeaceae; genus Nuphar; species Nuphar pumila. The sequence continues at coordinate 27,292,342 of NC_143262.1, read as the reverse complement.
TTTTCTAACAAATATTCATGCATGAAATAACACGATTTTTACAGCTCTGAGACCAAAACACATGGATATTCAATAAAGCACTAAAAAAAAACTATGATTTAAACATAAAAAATAACAAAAAAATAAGGAAATAACACAACGAAATTGAGTTTGATGCTGGAATCAATAAAATAACCATTAACATGATAAAAAAATAAAAAAAATCCAGGGAACACACAGTTGGATTTGATTTTTCCTTTGAAAAGAGAGATTCAACCCATTTAACAGGCGAATCTCATCTTTTATTGAGTAAAAACATAAAAAACCCTATTCTAAACCATTTCAATGGATTAAAAACAAAAAATACACCATAGAATAGCATTAGATCATGTTCTTGACTTCACTTTAGGGTTCTTGGAAGTAGATAATACATAAATTCCATGAACAAGGGTACACCCATGGTGGAATCCATGGCTAAAGCATAAAAAATAGTAAAAAAATATATGAAAGAAGGTGTAAAGTTTTACCTTGGGTGGCTGCAGCTACAAGGGAGGGAGGAAGGCTGGTTGGGAGGAGAGATAAGCGAGAGGAATAGGGGTTGAACCTCCCTCTTGGCTCTTTAAATAAAAAAAAAGTTAGGTTTAACTAGGGGAAATTCTAGTTTAATTAGAACTCTTCACATGGGGAGCAATTTTTTTTGGGGGTTTCCTATTATGACCCTAACCCTAACTAACCTAATTAGACTTCTAGCTAACCTAAAAGAACTCAAATGTGGCACCACCTAGTGTGAGCCCATGTTGGTTTTTTCTAAACATATAATTTAAAACTTTAAAAACCATTAGTTAAAAACCAAAGTAAAAGTGGATTTTTCAAAATCAATTTAAACTCTCCTAAACCCCTAACCTAGCTAGGACACTAACTACCTCTAATCTAACTCTGATTTCTTCAAATGTGGTGCCACCTCGAGTGGGCCCCGTTTGATTTTTCAAAACGATTTTAAAACTTGAAAATGAGAGGTTTTTTTCAAAAGAGGTTTAAAAGTAGAATTGAAATTGAAAGTTTCAAAACGACACAGAGTCCTGGCTAGATCAGAACTCCTCCAGATGTGGTGCCAATTGAGTGGACCCCACATCAAAATTTCGGAAAAGTTGAAATAAAGACTGAAAATAGTTTTAAAATGCAGTTAAAATCAATAGGTGAATTTCAAAGGTTTTAAAAATAGTCTTAAGCGGACTGAAACTCTGGACCAGAGTCATGAACCAACTAAAACTCTGAGATTTAAGATTTTGAAAGCCAAACGAAGAGGTTTTTGAAGGATTTTCTCAAAACTGGTAAAAATAAGTTGGAAAATGCAGTCAGGGTTAGTCATAACTCAACCAAAACTCTGCAAAATGAACTAATTTTTGAAAAACAGTTGGAGAAGATGAGAATAGAAACAATAATCGAGATGGGGTCCTGATCGGATTAGGTCTCTAGATCAGAGTCCTGATCGGACCGGAACTCTAGATTTTTTGGTATTTTCTGAAAACTGATAAAAGAATTTTTGAAAACTAGTGAAAACAGCACCGAGCAGTGAAATCAGAACAAAGTTCTGATCCAACCGGGGCTCTAGGGACAGAGTCCTAATTCGACTAGGACTCTTAAGATTTTGGATTTTCTGAGAAAACAAATGAGAAGATTTTGGAAAACAGGTGAAAATAAGGTAGAAATTGAAGTCAGGTTCAGAGTACTGACCTGACTAGGACTCTGAAGAAGAGTTCTAATTCGACTATAACTCTGAGAATTTTTTATTTTCTAAAAAGCAAACGATGAGATTTTAAAAAAACTTTTGAAAACCAGTGAAAATAAAGTGAGAAAATGAACTCAAGATAGAGTATTGATTCGATCATGACTCTAGAATAGAGTCCCAGAATTCTGAAACTCTATGATAGAAGTGTAACAGTTTTGGTTTCTGAAGAGATAAATGAAGAGATTTTTGAAAGATTCTCTCAAAATTGAAATCGGGGTCAGAGTTCTGATCCAACTAGGACTCTTTGAATAGAGTCTTGGTTCAACTAAAACCTTGAGTTTTTGACTTTTTTCGAAAGATTTTGAAAGATTTGGTTAAAAACAAGTAAAAATGATAAAGAAAGATAGAGTCCTAATCCAATCGAAACTCTGAAGAAGAGTCCTAATCCGACTGAAACTCTAAATTTTTGAATCAAAATAAAAGAGTTTGAAAAAGTTTTCTCAAAACAGATAAAAATGACAGTAATACGTAGAGTTCTGATTCGACCGGGACTCTGAAAAAAAGTCCTAATCTAACTGAGACTCTGAGATTTTAGCTCTTTTGAAAGTCAGATGAGAAGGTTTTCGAAAATAGGTGAAGAACATGAGTAAATGATGAAATTATGATAAAGTCCTGATTCAATTAGGTCTTTGGGAAAGAGTCCTAATTTGACTGGGACTCTAAGATTTTGGCCAAAATGAAAAGAATGGGCAAGGGATATGACTATATCTAGTTTAAATCAAAATAGAGTTTTAAAAATATTTAAAAAGATGAAAAGACAGAATCCTGATCCAACTAGGACTCTGGATTTTTTGAGGACTTTGATAAATGAAGGAATCCAGAAGCGACACCACCTAGATGGGTCTCATCTGAGAATTGAAATCAGTTAAAAATTGGCTTTAAAACAAATCCAGATTATTTTTCTTAAAAAAATAAGATCCTGGGGGTTAACAAATAAAAAATGTCGGTTCAAAACCCAGGTTTTAAAATTAATTTTGAAAGAAAAATTTTTAAACTCGAATCTGGATTCAATATTTTAAAAACAGGAGTGTTGGATCTTGACAATGAGATGTAATGACATGCAATGTCATGCGATGCAATGAAGTGATATGCCAAATGCATGCAGTGATATGCAATGACACATGAAATATAGACCCTGGATGAGGGACTTGAAATCTCGGACCCCTGACAGAGATAAAGAATTTAGAGATTCTCATCTGAGGATGAGAACTGATAATTGAAATTGAGCCAAAATGAGGATTGAATCTTGATTGTAGGATGAAGTACTAAATTTTTTTGTAAAAGTTCAAGTTTAAATTTCAAATTCAATTATGATCTCAAAATTGATTTCTAAATTTAAATTCTCAATTCAAAATCAATTCAACTTCGATTTTCAATCAAATTCGGATTTCAAGGTTTCCAGCTTTGAATCCAATTTCAAAATCTTCTATTTCAAACTTTCAATCCAAATCCATTTCAAGTTTCAACCTTTCAATTCAAAATCAATTTCTGAACTTTAAAGTCACTTCTAAAAAGATATTTTCAAATCCATTTCAGAATCACTTGGAAAATTCAGATTTATGAAATATTTCCAAAAGCATACATCACAACACAAACATGATTCCATGTGCATTTAGGATTTTAGAATAATCCCTTAGACAAATTTAGGTAAATCAAAAGGCATGAATTTGATCCTTGGTTCAATTACCCCTAGTAAAAATGTCAGGAACAGTTGAACCTCATACCGACGAGTGAATATCATCTCTCTATTTTCCTGTAAAATTTTAAAACGAAAGCGTGTAATTTTTTAAAATCTATCTTTCTTTCAAAAGGTCAAGTGAGACCTTGCAAAGAGTTTCTCTTCTCTTCTTTCCCCTCAAAAGAAGGAAAAGGAAGAATAAGAAAAATTTTGCAACGATCATAGTAAGTCAGTCGTGTGTACCTCTTACCCTCTCTGAGGTAAAGCTGGGTTCTAAAATAGGCTACTGAGTATTATTACACTGGGTTTCTATAATATTGGGTGCACCTCGCACCTGGCTCAATATCCCTAAGCTCTACTCTGAATAGTTTATCACAATGCCCCACAAGGGAAGAACCCATACCCTGAATTTTTCCCTGAGGTATACTAAGTATAGTCCATTGAACAACTCAAGACGTGCACTCCCCTTTAAGAAGCACCCAAGAGCTATGTCTATTCAAGGAAATTAAAGTGTGTTTGAGTATGTTTTCAACAATAATGGTTTGTCTACACCCAATTGGTCTTACCAACCTCGGGTTCGATCATGAGCCTGTGTGTGCATGCCTCATATGACTTACTACATCAAAACATACTATATAACACTCTTACATGATGCACAAACCATAAAATTAAATGACAACACATGTATGCTTTGCACCTTAACATGGTTCATCAAACATATCAATCATATAAGATAATCATTCAATTTATCATGCCATCATGTATAAACCTTAATTATGTTTGCATACAGTGCATCATACATTATTATACTGATAACACATGCATATAACTGCAAAAATACAAGCAAGAAATAGTAAATGCAAGTTCACAAGTAAACTTGTCCTAACTAGGGACTCTACACAGCAAAAATTTATCTGTTGATCACAACTCTATAGGTTTTCACACCGAACAAAATTAGACCCAAAAAATTCATGGTCATACTCACAAGTGTTAGCATTCAGACTCAAGTGACAAATCATAAAAATATATTTTTGTTTGATCACAGTAAATCATGAACTGAAACCTATTTTTCTAATATGACAGAACAGTGCAGAAATCAGTTCCTCAAAGAAACTAACATCAACCTCGATCTTGGTGAAGTTTCGATTTCTTAATTTTTTTGGTGATAGATATGTGTTATCTTTCAAAATCATTTAATGTCATTGAAAAATTTTATTATATGAATTTTTTGTATTATTTGGACCACTCCCTGCCTGAAATAGTTCTAGATCTAGATTTTCTGCTAAATTCTGAATTTTACCTTGTGTAAACTTTTAGAATTTATAGTTAATGAATCTGATTTTTCTATTATTTTTTTTATATTCATGTACATAACCATAGCATATCAAAAAAACAGTAAACAAAAAGCAAACCATTGATTTATTGTATTTTTTACATCATAGGCTACTAGAGATGGCTCTACAACAGGGACATAAATTATGTCTAGTGTTACAACTGCCATAGCCCTCAATTTGTGGCCTTTATGACCAAACCCTAATTTTTGAGACACCTTGAACATGTCTTCAAGGTCCCATAAAAAATTAGCCCATTTGAGTGGTATAATATTCCAACTGAAGTCATGTGGTCAAGAAAACCCCATAGCATACTTAATTAATCATCCCACCCAATAAGCAAAGTTCATATAAAACTCATGCAAAAACATATCCATTTGAATTTCAGACATACATCAACCTTAAAAACAATACCCACACATCATAGAGAATTAGAAACAAGAATCATACATGTTTAAATCTTTCTTTAGACATGATTTTCACCAAAAACATATTTTTCACATGTAAAACACATAGATTACATGATTATCATATAAATACAAGATTAAAATCATGGAGAACAATTTCTAAAACATAAGTCATGTTGTAACATCATTATATTCCACAAATGGTAATACACATGTTTTTGTGACAGAAATCTTGCATCAAATGCAAGAACGGTACAATATCCAAAAATGCTTTTCCCCAAAACTATGTTTAATCCATCTTTTACCATAAAACACCATTAAAAATCAATTTCAAATCTCATAAAATACATCACATGGGATGTACAACAACACAACAAACTTGCTGGAAAGAAATAGAGATCTACCAAAGTTTTGATCTATTCTTGCATAAAGATTCAAAACTATGCAATTACGGCTACTTGATTACCAAAATATAGCAATCGGACATAGTTTCACCAAAAATGATTTTTCTAAAAACAATAAAAGCATAATCTAAGTTTAAAACCACCATTAAAACACTTTTTTAAGAGGTCTATGATCTGATTCCTCCGTGAATCAGACCGAAGAACCCACAAGATGCATGATCTATATGCTTATACCCAATCTATGACTATGTATAAGATGAATTATACCTTAATCATGTTTTTGGATGAACTAACTTCTTTGTCTCCCGTCTCAGCACCTTGGCGCAACTTCAATGGCAGCTGAAAAAAGCTCCAAGAAAGAGGAGAAAGAAGATGGTAGAGAGAATAGGAAAAGGAGAGAGAGGTTTAGACCAAGTAAGAGGAAGAAAGCTTAAATAGAGAAATTGGGGAGGACATCTTCTCCTGTTGGACTCTATTACTCTCTCTTGAGATGTTTTCACAACTCTAAACAACCAAAAGATGGTCCCTACTTGGAGACTCCTCTATAGAGTCTCCTAGTCTGATTCCACCTCTCTTAATGGTTTTGACTATTCCACTTCCTAAACCACTAGGTCTCTTAGGAGACCTATTTTATATTATTTATTTTTAATGTGGGGTCCACTAGAGGGCATCCCACCCTCTTCTAGAACCCTTTTCTAATGTTATTTAATTAATATTTAATCAAATACCTAATTGCAAAGTCCAAAATCCTAAACCAACTCTATTTTAGATAGTTATAATATTCCATAAGAATTCTCTAATTCTCTAATTATACTTAATTATCATTATTTAAAATAATTAATCATATTTTCAAATGTCATGGGACCCACTGAAAAGATCTCTATGCATTCTGAAATCACCATATGGCGTAGAGAGGGTACAAAAGGCTAAAATAGCCTTGGCCACCCAAAAAGTCACCTGTGGGCCCCCCATTGACATGTGCTACACTAGGCTAAGCATGACCCTCTGGGCCCCTTATGCCACTGTGGCATCCTCCTATGACTCTGGATTGGTCCAAAATATGGTCTGATCAATTTTTAAAAAATCATTTTTGGATATAATCCAAGTTCAAAAGCTCAAAATAGACGTCAATCTAAAATGAAAAATGAATATTTTGATCCAACCCAAACCCAAAATCACCAAAACTGATCTCCTATGAGATCTACGACTCATAACAGATTTAACTATAGTCTTGGTTCAATTAGAATTCTTGTATTTCACCTAAATTTTGCTTGAATTTAAAAGTTAAAATAAACATAATTCATAGGTATTGTATGTGTTATATATCATTTAGCACTTAATGGCTCAACAGCCTGAGTACCCCTCTAGGGTAACTTTTTGCATTGCCTTTAAGGCATGAGCATCATACTACCCATCATGGTAGCTCCAGAATTTTATTTACTTAGTCATGTTCATAACCTATTTAGTATGCTCTGGTGCCTTTAAACCAGTTGAACATCTTGCATGTGAAGGTGATTCAAAAAGTATTGTTTATGCATGTATGCATTTATTTTCATATATTGATGCACTTTTAGCACTCCATGAATTCGCATCAATCCCTTGCTCACTCACGAGCAATCTCGTGTGCATACATACTTTTCATGCCTTACAACACAATAACATCACATGCCACACATATATACATTGGTGCATATATGACACCATATTGGTTCCTTGGACCATAAATCTATTCATCAACATGTGAATGCATGCATTTTCATGTCTTGTAGCATATCAACATAAGCATATACAACATACCAAACACAAAACAGACTTATCCAGTTTGGTCTGTCTGAAAAAATATCAGCCAACGAATTTATAAAATAAAATAGAGTCTATAGTTTAACTGGAGTTAGCTTAGTGTGTTTGACACAAGATTCAAAAGAAATAAGGTCAAAACTTCATCATAGCAGAGAATTAAAATTCATGCATTATAATTGATTTCTATTCTTAGGCAGATTGTGTTTTAGAAATTTCAGGTTCTGGAATAAAATTTTATGATTTGTAATTTCTAAATTGTAATGAATCAGTGTACACGATTTTATTATGTGTTCTTCAATATATAAACTAACTCACATAAAAATATTGGTCATAAACCTTAAGTAGTTTGGGAGCTATAAAATCAACAAAAATGTGCAACCTATAAAGAATTTTTGTTAGGACAAAAATTTTGTATTGAATTGCAGAGGTCGTATCTTTCAACCCAGTATTCAAATGAACCCAAATTATTTTTTGAGATTGCTCTTATATATCTGAAACATCTCTCTAAAATTTGAGAATTTTTTGATTCACCATTTTGGAGAACCACAAATTTCTTTGATTGGTAAGAATAGTAATAACAAGACATAACACATTTTTTAGAAGCACATAAATAATTCAATTTTTTTCATAAGAAAAACACTAAAATCATGCATCTCATGCTTTTAATTCAATATAAACACATCATACGCATGCATGCATACATCCAAACATATTGAAATTATAGAGATCAAATTCATAATATGAATCAAGTGCAAGATCCAATGTATTTATATAGAAAAACATGATTTTTCCCAAAAGAATCAGTTTCACATAAATGAATCTTATTCTTGGATTTTTAATACATGATGTTCATGAATAAAGCTAACACACCATATAGTTTAAAAATTATACCAAACATTTTTTTTTCAAAGAAACACTTGAATTAAGCCACATACTAAAAATGATTTTTAGTAAAAACAGTTTTGAAGGTTATAATGTTCCATGAACTGTATAACATTAGTCTCTACCTTAATCATAGTTAATCTATATATTAATATGCATCTAGGAATCATATCCTAGTATGCTCATGCTCCTTAGCATTATACATACACTCATAGCTAGATTGCACTTACCTCAAAATTGTAGAACTAGTGGACATTCTTCCTTGATGATCACCTTTCTCCTCTTGGATGCACCACCAATGAAGGAACAACCACACCAGCATGAACTCTACTTGAAGGAGGCATGAAATACGACGAAGAAGGAAAAGAGAAAGGAAAAAGGAGATAGGGGTTTGAGAGAGAGAAAATAGAATGTAGAGAGATAAGAAGGGAGGAGCATGAATGGGGTCCCTTTATATAGGGGGTTTGACTAGGGGCAAAGAGAATAGGAGGTTTCCTAATCCCTTGAATTTATAGTTCTTCCTATGTTGGTTTCTTCCCAAAAATGTGTGGGTGTGAAAGAAGCTTCTTTTTCTTTTTAAAATTCCTCCTTAGAGCCCATATCTCATGAGAACCCCTCCTCATTTATAAACTTTATCTCTAAAGCTAATTAGATCCCTTATTGAATTAGTTGGCTATGACTCTAATTAAATTAGAACTTCATTAAATCAAAGAAGGAAACTAGGAGATATTGGTCAAGTAGGAGAGCCCACATAGGGGGGCATCCCACCCTTGGGATCCAACTTGCTTACTTAATTATTTTAAAATTTTAATTAATTTCTAAATTAAATCCAAATCCAACTGTGATCCAAATTTTATTTAAGTTAAATCCACATTCTAATCCAAATCTAAATTTACTTTCAAATTTAATTCAAATCCAATTTAAATTCCAAACTCAAATTCATATTGTAATTGAAATTCAAATTAGAATTACATTTCAAATGAAATTCACTCCAAATTGATATTAAATTTCAAATGAAATTCAAATCAAATTGAGATTCAAATTAACTTGAGATTAAAACTCAAATTAATATTTAAATTAGATTCTAATTCAAACAGTCAATTCAACCAAATTCGAGACATGAAAATTCATCTTTATTTATTTAATAACTATAAAAAATATGTGAGTATTACGATTGAAATAAATCTGGAATCCGAACAACCTTACTCTATCAAAATTTTTACATGGCCTAGCCTGGCCTACTTAGATTACTCGACCTATCCTACCTAATCTAGCCTAGGATCCAAATCACCATATCTCACCCCATTTGAAGCTCGAATCTAGCCGAAGTGTCGTCCATGCTCGTTGAACATAGAAAGGGTTTCCTGAGCCCGATGTGAGATTCGATTAATTAAATCTGTATTTTATTTGTCTTATGCATTTTTTTATGTTTTAATTGTTCTAACGTTCATATATTATCTGTCTTTGTATCTTTTTTGAGTTTCAGTATGGTTGATCCCTGTTCAATAGAGGAGGAAATATGTGAGGTCTTGATGTACGGTTCTCGTAATTTTCTCAAATTCTGATCCGAATCTCAGATTCATTTTCTTAAAAATACATTTTTTTGGTGAAAAACATTTATTTTTATCTTTTAAAAATCGAGGATCTACATGACTACTTGGAATGGATATATTCATTCAGCAGGTGCCTCACATACTTAACCCAATAATGTCAAATCTGGCCTTGAAATGGACCTTGCATGTTGACAATAACGGGCTACACTGGCATTTGTATATGTAGATACTCATACCAACTGGACATCTTCCACAAATTTTAGATATCTGGCCATTTCTTAAGTCGCCTTCACTTGTAATGCAATAACAAATAACTTTAATGCATTTTGTTTACATTACATCAATCTCTGGTCATTTACAAAACGGTCAGTGTAAATGGCCATTTGTAAAGGAGGGATAGAAATTTTGAATTGAATTGAATCGAATTGAGCTCTTCTTCCTCTTCTCCTTCAATCTTCTACTTCTCATTCTCAACTCAGATATGGAATTCAGATCATAAATTGGAGTTGAAGTCGAGCTCACATGTGCTCCTCCTCCATTGAGTTGAGCTCCCTAGTGTGCTCCGCACTACCGCCGGCCGATTTTATCATTTAACGCCGAATTTGTGAAATCCGGCGAACAGACCCCAATTCATGGTGGATCAAGCTCCAGATCTGGTGTAGCTCGTGAATTTGAAGATTTGAAAGTGATCCGAGTCGAATCCAAGCAATTGTTGATGAATTCCATGGATATCAGCTTCTTTATGGGCTTTTCCCCAAAACAGGCTATTCTAAGGCGAGATCCGGCCAATTCGGCTTCTCCCTTTAGATCTCGATCAGATATGAATTTGATTAGCTAGATCTCAGTTAGATTTATAGATATGAGCATTCATACTCAGTAATTCGTGAGAATTCACTTATGGGTTGAACTCCTACGAAGATCTGCAATTGAATCTCACGTTCGGTATGATTTTCTTGATCTGGTTTTTTGGCACAATTCTGACCAACTTCTGGTGAGTTTTAGCAATCCTTCACTTGGATTGCATGCAATAGGATCTCTAGATCCTATCCAGATCACCTTCCGGTGACACCCCGGCCGGATTCTGCATTTCTGCAAAATTTTGTTTAGCAGAAATTCGAGAAAATTCAAATTACAATTCCAGAGTGCTCAGGTCGAGTTTTCTAGCGTTTTATGAGCCATTGGAAAGCTTGATTTATCTACTTTGAATATGACTCGGACACAGGGATGAGATCTGGCCGAATTCCGATGGTATTGGCCATTTTCCAGCGATCTATCAAAGTTTGGCCTGAACATAGAGCGCAGAAAGTGTCTGGCTACTTTACACGCACAATTCTCTTTACTGGAGTGTGCTCTAGGCTTGGTATTTGGTCCATAGAGCCTCTGGCATGTGTGGAAGAGAATAGAAAAAGGTGCACCGGTGAAAGGTGTCATTTTGAGGCGCAATTGTGCAATTTCCGGCCGTCAAAAGAGGGACAGAAAGTCTATACCAGGAGAGATTTTTCGAAGACTTTGTGTGACTATATCTCAGAATCGTTTTATGCGTTGTGGCTCATTTTTTGTCAGCGTGTTGTTTATATATTGATCTGAGTCTGTACCAATTTTCTCCTGCAAATCCTTTGTATTCTGGGCATTATGATGGTGCAAAATCAGGTTCAGAATTTATGTTGTTTGTAATTCCTGTTTTTGTTTCCAAGTTTGTAAAAGTGTATAATAGTTCGAGTTTTTTGTTGTAAAATGTGTTCAGTGTGGCTGGTATTTTTCAGAGTCTGTAAATCATCTGAGGGGGCGTATTTAGTGCTCAAAAGCACTAAGATCAGTAGGTATAAGAGGAAGAGCCATGTTTGGACTTGAAGGCACCGACTCCTTGTCAAGGGTGAGCTTAGACCGGTATTAGATTGTATTGCTTTAAAGGTTCAAGATCCAAGTGGGGTTAGTGCATCTTACTGTTGCATAACGGGCATGATTTTTTTTTTTCATGAGAACAGGAAAACCACCCCAGGATCAGAAATCTAGCCGCTCTGGCTATGCCTGCCGTACTTACAGTTGTTTTCCCGATCGTATAAACCCGGGGCACACTCCTTACCCCACTAGCCAAATATATACCCAAGGAGCTGATGCTCATGAGAATCGAACCCTGACCACCTGTCCCCCGTTACACCAAACCCCTTGCAGCTTAACAATGGGCATTTGTGGATGGGACGAATAGTTGAAAGGAGAAAAAGGTGTAGTAAAAGGGCTTATGCTAGAGTTATGAAAAAGGTGTGCAGTCATTAAAAAAAAGTCAGACAAATGTCAACAAGGGCCCTTTTCCCATCAGTGCAATGTATGCAGACTTTAACCTTCTTGGAGAAACTGTATTAACAATGTTAGGCACGATCAAATTGGCTTGTGGTTCAAATTAAAAGAGCAGGCACCGGAAGTTGTCTGAGGATCTGCAAGGCCTTGTTTTATTAAAAATAGACTGCCTTGATTAGTTGGAACTAAGATCGATGTTGGACGATGGCTTTATGGATCTTTCTTATTTTTACGCCTTCTTGGTGTTTGGGATTTTGCGCAAGGGATTTCCTCATCATTTCCCCGTCATTCACTCTCCCCATCTGCGCCTCGGATCACAGCAATTCTAGGGGCTGCTTCAGCATCCCCAGTCAAATCCAAGAAAACGTTGAAAGAACGAGAAAGAAACACTTTTTTAAGTGCAAAAAGACGCGTTGAATCTAGACGTGCTCCAAAAGAGTGAATCGAGCCAAAGGATTCAGAGAATAATCTCTTGAAAATGCTGAAACGAAGTTGCCTGCCCAATTTTTTAAGCACCTGCATCAAAAGGTGAACCCCAACCCCTCCCCCCCGGCACGGCATCTCAAATTGGATTCTACCTCTTCAAGATGGGTTTCATATTTTTTCAAAGTAGTGGATGTTGGATTCCTGATTAAGGAAATCATATTTCTTGATTCCTAAATTTTTTCATGTTAAATCATTGAAATGATAAGAAATAAATAAATAAAACATAAAAACGAAAGCGTACCCAAATTCATTGTTGCACCAGTACATGTTGATGGGTTAAATCTTTCAAAACCTCTTTAGGTAGCCTTTTCTTCTTCTTTAAACCTAACGAGAAAGGGACAATTTTTTTTTTTTGACGAGGAAACAAAAGTGAAGAGGTACTATATATGATTTTTGAGAATCATAACCTAATTGTAACCACCTTATAGTCTTCTTTCCAATTCAGCCCATCATGAAATAAAAAATTAACATACAAGGACACATAAAGTATCTACATATTATTATAATCATACTTTATAAGATGTCATATAGTCCAACCATATAAGATCACTTTATATGGGCATTCACCTTAGACAATTTATAATGGGTAATCAATTACATATGTAGACCCACATGAAATATCTAAGAATCTCTTACTTAGGCCACATATGTTAACATACAATCATGCATTACATAATATCCTTATGAGCTCAAAAACACTGTCTTACCAGATGGCATCTCTAACAATTTGGTTTATCGATCATGTCAACATAGAATCAAAGTGATCTTCATTACAATCATCATAATTAGACCGATCAATGATCACGTATATTGACATAACCAGCGACATTGATTAAGTATGAATGTGAAGCATGAAAATTACATGTAATGTGATCCAAACATGCCTATTTACAATTGGTCTTACCTTATTCTTTAGTGAGATCACAATAAATGAGTACAAAATTAAACTGAAACTTGAGCCTTATACTGAAGTAATGAAACTTTATTTTATCTTAGAATATCCGAATACAAACTCCCACTAAACCAGCATATCAATAAATGATATAACAGTCATTCGAGTGATATGCACGTGAAAGACCTTTGATGGTAAACTTTTGGTAAGTGGATTCACAATAATAGAGTTTATGCCAATATGTTCAATAGATATCTGATCATTATGTACTCTTTCTTTAATAACAAGGAACTTAAACTCTATATGTTTTGACTTTGACGAGCTCTGATTGTTATTGAAATATAGCACTGTTGAATTATTGTCACAAAACAATTTTAACGGTCTTTCAATATTATCTAAAATTCATAGCCCAGTCACAAAACTATCTAACCATATTTCATAATTGGATGTCTCATAATAGGCTACGAACTCTGCCATCATAGTGGAAGATACAATGAGTGTTTGCTTAGCATTCTTCCAAGAGATAGCTCTCTCGATCGACAAATAAACATAACCTGGCGTGGATCTCTGACTGTCTTGGCATCCAGTAAAGTCAGAATTAGAATACCCAATGATCTCTAACTGATTCGACTTCCTGTATGTGAGTATGTAATCATTTGTTCTTTGCAAGTACCACATAACCCATTTGGTTGCTTTCCAATAATTCATACCCGGGTTATTAAGATATCTGGCTAACATTCCAACAATATATGCTATATTCGGATGTGTACACACTTGAGTATACATAAAACTCCCTACAACAGATGCATAAAAAATCTTTTTCATATCCTTAACTTCAAACTGGTGTTTGAGGCACTGAGTAAGACTAAATTTATCTTCCTTAGCAACAGGAGTATCATTTGGTTTATAATCCTTTATGTCAAATCTGCCAAGAGTCCTTTCGATATAGCTCTTTTGCGATAATCCAAGAATACCTTAAGAACGATTTTGATGTATCTAAATTCTTAATACAAAAGAGGTGTCACCAAGATCTTTCATTTCAATTTTTTTTGTTAGAAATTTCTTGGTTTTATGCAACAAGCCTATATCATTACTGACAAGTAGTATGTTATCAACATATAAAACTAGAAAAATAAATTTACCCCCACTGAATTTATGATATATATATTCATCAACCACATTCATCTCAAAACCAAATGAGAGGATAACTTGATGAAAGTTATGATACCGTTGATGGGAAGCTTGCTTAAGTCCAAAAATGAATTTCTTTAATTTATAAACTATTTTCTTTGCATTGGCTAAGACAAAATATTATGGTTGCACCATATATATTGTCTCATCAATGTTACTATTAAGAAATGCAATCTTTACATCCATCTAATGCATCTCAAACTCAAAACGAGCTACAAGTGCCATCATTATTCTAAAAGAGTCTTTCATAGAAACTAGAGAGAAAGCCTTTGTATAGTTAATACCTTCTATTTGAGTAAACTCTTTTGCAACAAGATGTGCCTTATATCTTTTCACATCACCCTTTAAATCCATCTTGGTTTTAAATATCCATTTGCAACCAATGGGTTTTATACCTTCAGGTAATGGGATAAGATCTCATACGTCATTGCTTTTCATGGATTTAAACTCTTCATGAATAGCATTTATCTACTTTAGAGAGTTAGAACTCTGTATAGCTTGCTAGAAGTTGATTGAATCATCTTCCTTGAAGCCAGTATTACCCACATATTCTTAGAGAAAAACAATATAATCATCTGAAATTACCCTTCTCCTCTCTCTAGTGGATTTCCTTAATGGCACTTGTTCTTGAGTTACTTAAGGTATTTCTTGATGTTGTTGAGTTTGTACTCTAGGAGTAAAAACTTGATTTTGGATAGGAAGATCTTGAACATTGCCTTATTCTGGATTTGGTTAAATAATGTCAGAAATTGAAATCTGATCATTGTAAACAATAATTGTAGGAAGAAAAACATATTCTTCTTCAAAAGTAAATGTCTTTTAACTTTTCACCTCTCCTAAACTCAGCATCCTCAAAGAAACAAGCATTTTTCATTTAAAAAAAGGACTTATTCACAGGGTCATAAAATTTATAACCCCTAAATCTTTCAGAATATCCAACAAAATAGTAGCTAACCGTTTTTTAGTCTAGTTTCTTTCCATGTAGCCTATATGACCTTGACTCAGTTGGACATCCCTAAATATGAAAATGCTTCATACTAGGCTTTTTGTTTGTCCATATTTTATATGAGATTTTGGTTACTGCTTTAGTTGATACTCTATTCAGTACATAAGTTGCAGTCTTTAGTGCCTCTCCCCAAAGGGATTCTGATAAAGTAGAATGATAAATCATACTCCTTACCATATCCTTTAATGTCATGTTTTGTCTCCCAGCAACATCATTCATGCTAGAAGTGTCTGGCATGGTGTACCGAGGGACAATAATACATTCCTCTAGAAATTAAGCAAACAGCCCTGGACGTTGTTTACTTAATCCATCATATCTACCATAGTACTCACCACCACAGTTTGATCTAACGACTTTAATCCTTTTGTCAAGTTAGGTTTCAACTTCGGCCTTAAATGATTTGAACACATACAATGACTGAGACTTTTCATGAATTAAATATAGGTACTCATAATGAGAATAGTCGTCTATGAACGTAATAAAATAGTATTGATCATTCCAAAAAGTCATAGGGAATGACCCACAAATATTTGTATGAATAAGTTATAGGATGTTTGTTCTTCTGTCGGCACATATTTTCCTTATGTGTGTTCACTTTCTTCTTATGCACTCAACACAAACCTGAAAGTTGGTGAAATTAAGGGAATCAAGAATTTCACTTGTTACAAGCCTTTTAATTTTTTATTTAAAAATATGACATAAGTGCTTGTGCCATAATAAAACAGAATTCTCATTCTCCAATTTTTGTTTTATACCACGTGAACTTGAATACAAGGTTTTATGATATGAGACAACAATATTAAGTAAATATAGGTTATCAACGCTGATAAAGAACTAGTTCTAATAAGATTTGAATTAAGAAACAATTTAAACTAACTATTTTTAAATAAACAAGAATAACCAAATTTGTCTAATGCAGAAATAGAAACCAAATTTTGTCTAAATGATGGTACAATGTATGTTTCTTTTAAATCTAAATAACAATCAGACTTTAATAATAACCTAAAAATACTTATTGCCTCAACTTGAACTGATTTGCCATCACCCACATAAATGAATCTTTAAGCATCAATTGGCATTCGACAACTTAGGCAACCCTTCATAGACACACTTATGTGAGTGGTAGTACCAGAATCCAACCTGATTCTCCTATAGCGGCTCGAGGTGATTTTTTGCTTGTGAAAACAATTATTAATATTAAAACAATAATTATATTTGCATCACTTATAATAAAAGAAAATCCTAAATCGAAAAAATAATTAAAATATGTGTATGCAACTAGGATTGTGCATGTCATGGTCTATGTAACCTGTTGTTGGCATTTCCTCTAGAGTTAGAAGATGTGTTGGGTCTTGTCTTGCAAAGGGACGAGTGTACAACTTGTGGTTGTACTCTAGTCCTTTGGTAGATCTAGTTTGCCTATAGACCTTGTCATGTTTGATATCGCGATATGGAAAGTCAAGTATTTTACTGAGATAGTGGTTGGTCTCACCCCTACTTTACTTTCTTTTTCAGGTACCCACAGGTAGGCATACTGTGGTGGTGATGAATACGTGGATCAAATATCTATGAAGTTGGATCATGGACTCTTCTAGTCTTGGGACTATTGTGTTTTTTGAGACTTCCATGTGTTATGAAATTTTGTAAAAGACCATTTATAGTGCATTAGTTTTTGTAAATGGACTATATATGGATGAACTTTCGTTTGAATGAACTGACAATGATTAGTTGGTTTTGACTCTTGAGTTTAGTTCAGAGTTGAAAATGCTTTCATCTTGAATCAATTTTTACAAACCATGTTTTCTTTTGTTGTTTTAAATCAATATCATTTCAAAAACCATGTTTCCTTTCATGCTCTGAACTCGTCTTAACTTCAATTTCGAATGATGTTACAATGTATGTTTCTTTCAAATCTAAATAGCAATCAGTCTTTAATAATAACCTAAAAATGCTTATTGCCTCAACTTGAACGGATTTGCCATCACCCACATAAATGAATCTTTAAGCATCAATTGGCATTCGACAACTTAGGCAACCCTGCATAGACGTGTTATGTGAGTGGTAGTACCAGAATCTTACCTGATTCTCCTATAGCGGCTTGAGGTGATTTTTTGCTTGTGAAAACAATTATTAATATTGAACCAATAATTATATTTGCATCACTTATAATAAAAGCAAATCCTAAATCGAAAAAATAATTAAAATATGTGTATGCAACTAGGATTCTGCATGTTATGGTCTATGTAACCTGTTGTTGGCATTTCCTCTAGAGTTAGAAGATGTGTTGGGCCTTGTCTCGCAGAGGGATGGGTGTACAACTTGTGGTTGTACTCTAGTCCTTTGGTAGGTCTAGTTTGCTTGTAGACCTTGTCATGTTCGATATCGCGATACTAAAAGTCAAGTATTTTACTAAGATAGTTGTTGGTCTCACCCCTGCTTTACTTTTTTTTTCAGGTACCCACAGGTAGGCATACTGTGGTGGTGATGAATACGTGGATCGAATATCTCTAAAGCTGGATCATGGACCCTTCTAGTTTTGGGACCGTTGTGTTTTTTGAGACTTCCATGTGTTATGAAATTTTGTAAAAGACCATTTATAGTGCATTAGTTTTTGTAAATGGACTATATATGGATGAACTTTCTTTTGAATGAACTGACAATGATTAGTTGGTTTTGAATCTTGAGTTTAGTTCAGAGTTGAAAATGCTTTCATCTTGAATCAATTTTTACAAACCATGTTTTCTTTTGTTGTTTTAAATCAATATCATTTCAAAAACCATGTTTCCTTCCATGCTCTGAACTCGTCTTAACTCCAATTTTGATGAAATAAAGACAGTTCTTCTCAAAAAATCCTTAAGAATGCAACCATATACACAAAAGTTATGAAAAATGCCTCAATTTTCTATTAGCCTGGAAATAAAAAAATAAAAAATTTGTTGAATATTACATTCTACCCCACTATAAAAAGTTTCCTCCTCAAAATTTAAGCAAACAACAAAGGGTGTCAGCTACGTATATCGGCTTCTGGCTCCCAGATGCACTCTTCAGTCCCATGGTCTTGTTATCTCATTTTAACGAGTGAAATCACCTTGTTCCTCAAGATATTATCTCGATGGTCCATAATCTCATCAAGGCTCATTTCTATTGTCAAATCTTCTCGCACCTCAATCTCATTATGTTGAATCACATGAAACAGATCGCTAATATACTTAGCATCAAAACATGAAATACAATGTGAACTACCACGAAATGTGGCAATAAGGTCACTCGATAAGCTAACTCACCAATCCTCTCCAACACCTTAAAAAGTCCAACATTTTTAGGGCTCAGCTTGCCCTTCCTCCCGAAGCAAAAAACACTCTGAGTGGGAGAGATCTACACAAAGATGTGATTTCCAATCGTGAAAACCAGATCTATGTGCATCTTATCAACATAACTCTTCTGCCTACTCTAAGCTATCAGTAGCTTCTAACGAATCTTCTGCACCTGGTTTGAGTAATGATGAATAATCTTTGGCAACTCTAGAGCTTGCTCACCAACTTTACGCCAATAATTCGAGGATTGACAAGGCCTCCCATACAAAGCCTCATATGGGGCTATCTGAATACTCGCATGATAGTTGTTCTTATATGCAAACTTTGTCAGCTTAACATTCTTATCTCACTCTCTTGACCACTCTAAAATACAAGTGTGAAGCATATCCTCTAAGGTCTGAATAGTTCTCTCTTACTAATCATCTGTTTGAGAATGAAAAGTGATATTGAACCTTAGTTTCATACCAAGCACACTTTGTAACTGCTTCTAAATTCGTGAAGTGAAACAAGGATCATGATCCAATGCTATGGTCATGGAACACCATCAACATGAATGATCTCATCAAGATACAAATCTATCATACTCTCCAAAGATTTGCTCCTATTGATCAACAAGAAATGAGTTGACTTCATCAGTTTATCCATAATCACCCAAATCATGTCATTATTTCTGCATGTTTTTGGCAAACCAACAACAAAATCTATGGTTATTTATGTAGGTTCTCGGCATCCCACTTCTACTCTAGGATCTCTAATGGTTGCAAAAGACATTCAAGTCTCTTATGATCTATCTTCACCTGTTGACAAGTAAGATATTTCACAACGAAATCAGTTACTTCTTTCTTTATAATGTTCCAACAAAAACTCCTATGAAGATGCTTAAACATCTTGGTACTCCTAGGATGAATAGAGTATCTTGATCGGTGAGAATTTGCCAAAATATCTTCTCTCAAGGTAGAGTCATCAAGAACCCATAATCTTTGCATAAAATGAACAACACAATCACTATTGCATGAAAAACGAGAATCGACCCTAGTGACCTCTGCCACAAACTTGCAATAATCAAGACTCGCTTTCTAGGAAAGAGCTATCCTGTCTAGAATCTCTGGCCAAGTGACCATATTCGAGCACCAAATATGACTTGAACTCTCCATGAATGGTTGCCAATTAATGAAGCTCTTCAGAAGATCCCAATCTTGACTGATGAGGGATTGAGGCCTTCCTGCCCAACACACCTGCAACCATATTGGCTTTTCTTGGATGGTACGATATAGAGAAATTGTAATCCTTCAAGAACTCTAGCCATCTCCTCTAGCTCAAATTCAACTCCTTCTGCGAAAAGATGTACTTGAGACTCTTGTGGTGAGAGAAAACCTTGAAAGTTTTGTCGTACAGATAATGCTTCCACATGTTGAGCGCAAAAATGAGTACAACTAATTCTAAATCAAGTGTCGGGTAATTATGCTCTTGAGGCATAAGCAATCACCATACCATGTTGCATCAATCCACAGCCCAAGACAACACTCGAGACATGGCTA
Organism: Nuphar pumila; assembly: GCF_984573655.1. NCBI lineage: Eukaryota > Viridiplantae > Streptophyta > Magnoliopsida > Nymphaeales > Nymphaeaceae > Nuphar > Nuphar pumila. The sequence continues at coordinate 27,271,797 of NC_143262.1, read as the reverse complement.
TAGACAATGTAGCCTTTTGAACCACTGGGTAAGACTAACACTGGTGCTGAAGTTAGTTTTTTCTTGAGAATCCTGAACATCTCATCAGATTGTGAAGTCCACACATATTTGCTCTTTTCCTCAACAGCTTTGTCAACAGGGCTGCTATTCTAAAGAAGTCATGAATGAATCACCTATAGTAGCCTACTAAACCCAAGAAGCTACAAACTTTTGTGATGCTCTTCGACTTCTCTTAAGACATACCTGCTTCAACCTTCGCTGGATTCACCTCGATACCACTACTAGAATTAACATGGCCCAAAAATATCACACAGTCAAGCCAAAACTCATACTTTGAGAACTTAGCAAAGAGCTTATGTTCTCGCAGTGCTTTTAACACAATACGAAATTGAGTTTTGTGTTACTCCTCATCATCAAAATACACCAATATATCGTCAATGAACACTCACAAATTGATCCTGTTACTGACAAAAAACATGATTTAGCAGATCCATAAAAATTGTTAGTGCATTCGTCAACCCGAATGACATCACTAAAACTCATAATGCTACATTAAGTTTTTTAACTTAGAAGATAATTATCTAGCTTGTACAATCACTTTATTGCGCAAATGGGGTCACTTATGTGCCCCACTAACGCCTGTCATATTACAGTAAGCTTACACTTGGAAAAATCATTTTCCATGATCCATTATCAAGAAAAACTTGAGAAACATCATAAACTCTAAGTTCTACAAAACTCAACAATATCATACGTGAACTACTAAGGCCAACGTATCAAAAGATCAACAAATAATCCATTCAAGATCCTAAAATAAATTCTCATATTCACAAAACTTTTAACTAAGTTCAATCCCTATTCAAACTTAAGAAAAGTGTTAATTATTCATTTAATGCTACAACCTCTGGACGTTCAGTTCAATTAACGTTCATAAAAAATAAAAGAACATCTCAATAAGAATTCATTATTTATTTAATGTCATCTCCGGGCCTTCAATTCAATTAACTTTCACCAAAAATAAAAGAAATGTTCAATAAGAGTTCATTATTCATTTAATGCCACAACATCCAGGCCTTCAGTTCAATTAACATCCACCAAAAATAAGAGAACAATTCAATACTTAAGATATAATTTTTTTATAACATGTTTAATAAGAATAAGGTACATTTTTAATTTAGAACAACATGGACATTATTGCACACATGCTATAGATAATTTTTTCTAACTTAAAACAACGTGAACAACATGGGTATCTTATAGCAGATTTTTTTTTTCAAAATCAATACCCATAGGCAACTAAGCATTCTCATAACAGATTTTTTTGAAAATCAAGACACATAGGCAACTAAGCATCCCATAACAATTTTTTTTTAATTCATTACACATAGGCAACTAAGCATTTTCATAACAGATTGTTTTCAAAAATCAATATACATAGACAACTAAGCATCTCATAACATTTTTTTTTTCAAAAATCAAGACACAAGCAGCTAGGCATCTCATAACACATTTTTTTTCAAAAATCTCGTAACAGGATTTAAAATCAATACACAAAGGCAACTAAGCATCTCATAATAGATTTTTTCCAAAAATCTCACAATAGATTTTAAAATCAATACACATAAGCAACTAAGCATTCTCATAACAGATTTTTTTTTTTCAAAAATCAATTAAATAGGCAACATAATATTCATGATAAAAAAAATTCAAAACAGGTCACACAACGATATAGGCATTGTGGCGCCCCAAACCCCGACTTTGGAAAACTTAGATTTTTCTATGATTTTTTTTTTGAAAAGGTTTAACTAGAAAACAGCGGAAAGCAAAGTGCGTGTAAAACAACAAAGCCGTGAGTCTGAGCAGCCACCACAGGTGAGTGTAACAAGTAAACAACAGTGTAATCAAAGTGTAACCACAACGTAAAAAGGGTAAACACCCCAACAGTTTAAAGTTTACAAAAAGTACAAGTCTCAAAACAGAGAATATATCCTGATCAAAATCCCAAAAACCCAAAACCACCAGGGACAGGATCTGCAGAACAAGTGTGGGTCCTCTGAGCCTCCACCGTGTATCACCGCATCAGCACTATACCTATTCGTCACCTACATCCCCATAAAATGGGGTCAGGCCTCTTGCGAGGTGGTGAAGAAACAACCACAAGCATATATATATCATATCATATCAAAAGAAAAATAGGAACAGAACTGACAAGTGTAAGTGCTGTGTCAGGTAAGTGCGAAAGTGACAAGTACTAGTCAACTGAAAAGTAACAAGCTAAAATAACTGTAAAGCAAGTACTCAAAGCAGTAACAGACTGTAATAAGTGTTGTACAGGTAAAGTAACTAAGCAACAACTGAAACGAGTAAAGTAACTGAAGTAAAGTCTACAGAACAAGTAAAGTAGCAACTACAGTAAGTAAGTTGTTTGGTTAGTCTTTAAGTTCTTTTGATTACTCCTTCGGGTACGCGAAGGAACCTCACATTCTGTGAGACATGCACCCGACGTCTGTTATTCAAGTTCTAGTGTGGTAACCGGGAAAGCTACAGACCGAGTCAACCTTATGCGAGCAACACACAGCCGGGAGAAAACACTCGCATATGCAAGGATTGCAATCCATACTACTACAGTAGTGAGGTCCTAAAAAGGTAACCTCGACCTCTCTGACTCTGAGTGACTGGAGGCCAAAGGACGCTACAGCTCCTGTCAAAACACGTGTCGTAGTAACGACAAGTCACTCTAGGTTGTACCATCTACCCTCTACCAAGGTGAACCATTTTGTGAATGGGTCGAAGCAGGATTATCTTTTTTAGGCTCATATTCAACCATACCTCTCAACAAGCAATTTGCCTCGTGGTCCCCACGGGGTAGGCAAAATGAGGACTTGGCCTACCCATTCACGTGCTCAGCTTCACGCGGCCAACAGTGCACACTGGTCATGAAAGCAGTCACAACACCATATTATTTATTTCTGATTCAGGGTATATCACACAAGAGTCCATTCACAACACAACGGCCACTGGTCAAGGACTCCAATTGAGCCCAAAACAAGTCATATTTATTCATACCCTATGGTGTTCAAGCTTCATTCTTTCCTTTTCATTCTTGAAGTAAGTGCACCTAGTGCGCTTACCAATGCCTCAGGCAATGTACCTCCTCAAGGTACGCACTACTCAGTAACAGTGTTAGGATGTGCCAAGTGCAAAGTGTAAAAGTATCATATGCTTTCTATCATTTGCATAATAAAATAATCAGAGGCATTATATAATTTCATTTTTAAAAGACAAGTATGCAAGCAGATATGCAGTTTCATGCACATGGCATTTCATCAATTTGCATTCTATGAGACATTGTCTCTAAATCATTAACAATGGCACTTTGCATAACATGCAATAATTCTCATTTTTATAATGCATTAATTAGCATACTTCAGTGTTAAGAATTGCATTTAACAATGTTCTCATATGTGGTTCAGCACACTTACATGTTTACGGTGAAATCTGGGATATTCCCGTCTTATGGGAATAACATTGGCTTTTCCAAGGTATGGGGTGCCGCGCCTATGGACCCAAAACAAAGATACAGAACAACACTTGTAATTCAACGTAGTTTCCAAGTATGTGGATTTGCAATACTGTTCGTCTATATACTTAAGTAGGCCATTGCATGTAAATCAAGGCATAAGGATTTCCTTACGCAGTACGACACACATACGTGTCGAAGGTGATTATGAAATAACCCATCTAATGGGTATTACATTGGCATTACCACGGTTCGGGGTGCCGCGACCGCGGACCCTAAACAAACCATTTGCCAACACAAACATAGAACAACACTATGAAATTCATACCTAGTTCGAAGTGTGGAATCATCTGAAGAAATACTTGGACAGGACACGGGAGTGTCGCACGTCCATTCAGTATACATATATATAAATATATCTACTCGAACTCGCTGCATCCCAAGGCATGTGCACACATGCCGAAACCCTAACCGTAGTGCGAGAAGGGTGCGGGGCAAGACAATTACTAGTTTGAACCTAATATGGTTCGGTTCGAAGTAGGTGCAGGCTGGTTTTGATAGAGAAGTGTTAACAGTCACACTAGTGGCATTACGGGGCTGAAAGTGTGCCAACACGAGGATCCACACACTGGCTGCCAAAAAGCTCCAACTAAACGATGGTTTGGTCCTCCGGACCAGACTTCCATGCATACCAATAGGGTCTGGTCCAACTCATGGAACGGACCAGATCGATAAGGGGGTTCGGTTGGGGCTGAGTCCAACCCCTGACAAGGGTAAATCGGCTAACATAGTGCAAGGGGGGTGCCAAGGTGGTTCAGGCGTCTGGTCCCTAGGACCAGACAACTGCTACAACCAGCTAAGGTCTGAACTTTTCAGTTCAGACCTGAGCCCATAGAGGCTCAGCCGAAAAGAAAGCCCAGGGTGTCCAGCACCAAGTGGCTGGCACCCGGCTCCAACAAGTGGAGCGGCGGCTAGCACCGGGTGCTAGCTGGACTACCAAAGGGTTTAGGTCTGAACCTTGGTTCAGACCTGCACCCACCACGTGCTAACAGAATGCCAAAGGTGCGCAACACCCAAGTGGTGCGCACCTAGCACCAGCCAAGGGGAAAACGGGTTGGGCTAGGCTCACGCACACCACAGGCCAAGACCAGGCTGTGGTGCTAGTCTGAACCCCTGGTTCAGACCGGCACCTAGTCAAGTCGAAAACTAAAAAAAAAAAAAAAGAAAGAAAACAAGAGATGCATTAAAATATTTTTCACACAGACATATACTTATTTTCATAGATTGGGCGAGCGCGCGGGCCAACCGAAGTGCGCCTGCCCCAAACTAGGTTCAGCAAGGATGGCTGAAGGGTTTGGTCTATGGGACCAGACCGTGCCAACCCCAGAACCAAGGGCAAGAGCCTAAGGCTTGCACCCAAACGGGAGGAAGGAGTTGGGCGCCTGCCTTGGGCCGGCCCCAACTCGCAAGCATAACCCACAAAAAAAAAGAAGAAAACAACATAGTGATAAAAGGTAAAAATTCCTACTCTTTTTTTTTTGTGGAAGCCACGGCTTCCCACAACAAATGGGGCTGGGTCACGTTGTGACCCAAGCCACCCCCATGGCTGAGGCACCAGTCCCATCGATTTGGGACTGGGCTGAGCCCATCACGCCCAAGAAGGAGTCCCAGGTGAAGGGCGATGGTTGCAGCGCACGGCTGGGCCTGCATGCACCCCAAACAAGCTTCAAAGAGCTGGGGGCATGCTGGACGAGCCCGGCTCAGTCCAGCTCACCCAACACTGACTGCAATGTCCAAGAACAAGCCAAAACCGAATGAAGAAAGAGTAAAAGCATTCATTACAGCATACCAATCAGAAATTACATGCTTTCGCAAGGAAAGACCGAAAACACACTTAGGAAAATAGATGAAACCTATTTCAAAACATGCATCCATTAGGAAAATAAGAATCAAGATTTATATATGAAAAGGATTGCATTTTAGAAAACTAATCCACCTTTGGGCTTGCATGCAAAGATACAAAGCATTATAGGTTTCATGTTATACCGAAACCGTGAATGGACAAGGTGAGTCTTCACCTTAGCTTGCTTGAAGAAGAGGGAGGTGATGTGCTGCAGCTACTCACATCAAGAGGTTCCCATGGTTGGAGGGAGGAAGCAAGTGAGAGGGAAAGAGAGGGAGTTTGGGAGAGAGAGAGGGAGTTCTTGAAAAATCGCCCAACAAGAGGGCCCGTTTTCTTTCTAAAGGGTCTTAAAGGGGGTTGAGTGGGAATGGACGGCTATGATTATCCCCTCCAAGATGGAGGGCTGGGGTGCTCCACGCCCCTTCATAGCCATTGCATGTTCTACTTTTAAAATGATTAAAACTCCCTTTCAAAAATGTCATTAAAAAAGTTTTGAAAAAGCCTTTACAATTTCAAAATTTTACAAGGGGGCGCCCTTGGATGCCACCCAACTCATTCAATCGGTTTTGGGTATTTGAAAACTTTCAAAAACCTTTCAAAATTTCCATGGGGTGCCAGCCCCATGCTCTCCTTTTGGAAAAGACGCCCCTCATGATGGCCTTTGGGCTTCATATTGAGGTTTTGGAAATGATCAATGGCCAATAGAGGCCTTCTTTTTAAAACCATGCAAAGTTTTTTAAAAAATGCCACCCAGCTGGTCAACCATGACCATGGACGTCTACTAGAGGGGTCATCCAATGGGTTTGGGTCCTCTAGTCGACCTAGATCCAAGTCCAAAATTGCCTATTATATTAATTCCAAAGAAATGCTTATTTAATGCATTAAAATATTAAATTAATTCCAACAAATCATTTAGTTCTATTCGTAATTTTAATTAACATAGAATGCTCAATGCCTCTTAAGAAAATTACCTTTCGTTTGCAAGAATTAAGCGTATTATGACTCAGGTCCAATATTGAAGCAAAACTCGTAATTCACATGCACTGACAATGTTTTTTCGTCGTTCGGACCTCAAATTCAAGGTGAATCACCATACCCCTATTCCAAACTTACTCTAAAAGTTTCGAAAGTTAATTTGCTCTAGATTTCCCGCAATTTCTCTTTTTACGTAAAATTATGTGATTTTACCCGATTCTCAAAACAAGCAAATTCTCAGAAATGGCCAGAACATAAAAATTCATCAATTTCAACATAATTACGTAATATTACATCAAAATTAAAATCATGGTTCTTACATCCTCCCCTCCTAAAAAAAGGATTTCGTCTGCGAAATCACCCTTAAGAGGTTACAAAAAGTTCTGGATATGTCTCTCTCATACTCACTTCTGGTTCCCATGTGCATTCTTCAATGCCATGGTGCTGCCAATGTACCTTAACTAGCAGAATAGTCTTGGTATGCAAAACTTGATCCCGTTGATCAACAATCTCGATAGGCCGCTCTGACAAAGACAGATCTTTCTGCACGTCCACATCTTCGTAATGAATGATATGCAATGGGTCAGGAGTGTACTTCCTGAGCATCGATACATGAAAAACATTATGAATGTGGGCATATTATGGAGGTAACTCGACATGATATGTCACTTCACCAATCCTCGCCACAATCTCAAACGGTCAAACGTATCTCGGACTCAACTTCCCCTTCTTCCCAAAAATTAACACACTCTTTGTTGGCGAAACTCTAACAAAAACCATATCACCAACTTCAAAAGACAATTCGTGATGCTTCTTGTCAGCATAGCTCTTCTGTCTATCTTGCGTTGCCTTCAAACGTTCACGAATTTTCTGCACTTGCTGAGTATAGTGCTGAAGAACAATTGGTGATTCGCTCGATCTATCGCTGATGTCGTCCCAATAAGATGGTGACGGACACGGTCTCTCATACAACGCTTCATACGAGGCCATCCTGATACTAACATGGTAACTGTTGTTATTCGCGAACTCAACCAAACATAGGTGTGACTTTCACTCACCCTTCCAGTCAAGCATACATGCTCGCAACATATCTTCCAACGTTTGAATCGTTTGCTCGAACTGTCTATCTGTCTGGGGATAAAAGGTTGTACTGAACTTCAACTTCGTCCCCAAAGCAGATTGCAACTGACCCCACAGTCGCAATGTAAACCGGGGATCACAATCGGAGTTGATAGATATCGGCACACCATGTAATCGAATAATCTCGGTGATGTACAAATCAGCTAGGCTCTCGAGAGACTGACTAATCCTAATCGGCAAGAATTGGGCAGACTTGGTGAGTCTGTCCATGACTACCCAAATCGCATCATATTTATGCCTAGTCTGTGACAAACCTACCACAAAATCCATCGTAACATTTTCCCACTTCCATTGAGGAATCTCAATCCTCTGCATGGAACCACCGGGACGCTGGTGTTCCGCTTTGATCTGCTGACAAGTCAAACACCTCGCAACGTAAGCCGCTATCTCGCGCTTCATGCCATTCCACCAATACTTCCGTTGTAGGTCCTTGAACATCTTTGTTCCTCCAGGATGAATCATGTACCTCGACATATGTGCTTCATCAAGAATTTCTCTCTTCAGCTCAGGGTCGCTCGGAACCCAAAGGCAATCTCTCAAACAAACGCTGCCATCATCAGACACTCTAAAAGAAAAGTCTGCTTGCTCTGCCAAGGCTAGAAACTTGCCATACTGGTCGTCAAGCTTCTGAGCCTCTACGATCTTCGGCAAAAACTCAGATCGAATGGTCAGACCAGACAATCTGATCGAACCACCATCAACAGAAAAAGGTTTTCAAGCTACGAAATCTTCAATAAGATTCTGGCTCCACACAAGACTAGCCGGAACACCACTCGCTTTGCGGCTAAGCGCATCTGCCACAACGTTCACCTTACCAGGATGGTAAGACAACGTGAAGTCATAGTCCTTGACGAACTCAAGCCAACATCGTTGCCTCATATTCAGCTCCTTCTAAGAGAGCATATATTTGAGGCTCTTGTGGTTTGAGAAGACCTCGAACGATTCCCCATACAGATAATGTCGCCACGATTTCAGAGCAAACACGACTGTTGCTAACTCTAAATCGTGCGTCAGGTAATTCCTCTCATGAGTCTTTAACTATCTAGAAGCATAGGCAATCACTCGGCCGTGCTGCATTAGCACGCAACCCAATCTGGTACCAGAGGCGTCTGTGTACACCACAAACCCACCTATGCCAGAAGGTAAAGCCAACATCGGCGAGGTTGTTAGCTTCGACTTCAAGATCTAGAAATTGTCTTCACAAGCACGGTTCTACTCGAACTTGATACCCTTACGTAAAAGCTTCGTCAAAGGTAGGGCAATCCTCGAGAAGTCTTGGATGAAACGTCAATAATAACCGGCCAATCCAAGAAAACTACGAATCTCAAACACATTCGGAGGCTGCTTCCAGCCCAGAACTACTTCGACCTTCACTGGATCGATTGACACTCCGTCCTTCGATATCACGTGCCCAAGAAACATGACTCGCTCGAGCCAAAACTCACACTTGGAGAACTTGGCAAACAATTGATGCTCACGAAGCGTACTCAAAACAATACACAGATGCTCTCGATGCTGCTCTGGACTCTCCGAGTAGACCAAGATCGATAAATACTATCACGAACGAAACTATGAACGGTCAAAAAATCTAGTTCATCAGATCCATGAATGTTGCTGGAGCATTCGTGAGGCCAAAAGGCATCACCACGAACTCGTATAAACCATATCTCGTCCGAAAAGCTGTCTTTGCAATGTCACCATCTCGGATACAAAGTTGATGATAACCTGATCTGAGATCAATCTTCTGAAAGTGCAGTAGGATCAAGGCAACGAGCACTAGAGGGGGGTGAATAGTGCTTTTAAAAATTGTCTACGGAATTTTGATGGATTTTGCAATTCGCAAAGCAAACACACAAAGAACACAATAATTTATCCTGGTTCGGTCTTTCCCGACCTACATCAAGTCCCCAAGCAAAACCTGCTTGAGATTTCCACTATCAACCTTGTGTAACTACAAGATCATACACAGACCAAATTCGGTCCCACTTCCAGTAACACACCTACTGAAAGCAAACAACTCCTTTAAACCAAGGAGTCCTTTCCTTTTACAGAAAATTGAAATAAGTAACAACTTACAAAACAACCTATGAGCATTTCTTATGAATGCAAATGAGATGCAATTGGCTTTTGAGGTTGTTGGAATACTCTACTTACGAATTCACTATCTCTCAAAGGAATTTGAGTGAAAAGCTGAAGTGAAAAATATCACGTGAGTGAGAAAATAAATATGAGTGAAAGGCAAAGAGTAATAAATTCAAATTGATTGAATTATAGTGCTTTTGAGTGTAAAATGCACTCATATTTATAGTTGAAACATTTCATACATTGAGGGTATGAAAGGGTGTCAAAACAGTCTATTTTGAATAATCAAAACATTTGAAAAATGAAAAGACACACCTTTTCAAAGTTTCAGGAAAAACGGCAAAATTAGTCGACTGGAACAGTAGTTAGTTGACTAATAATTACTTATTAGTAGACTAACAGTTATTGTCAGTCGACTGATCTGTTTATCGAGCCGTTTGAAAATCTGAAGTTTTGAAACTTAGTCGACTAGAGAAAAAATTAGTCGACTGATAATATCATCAGTAGATTGAAAAACCTTTCAGTCGACTGCTGTTAAATTTTTCTGAAAATACATGTTCTGTCCGGTCGACTGATAAAATCATTAGTCGACTGCTGCTAAATTTCCAGAAAACAGACATTTTGTTCGGTCGAGTGATAAAACCTTCAGTCGACTAATTTGATAAAAATGACATTTTGCTTAGAAAATTTGGCGCGAAAGGATTAGTCGACTGGTGAGTCTATTGGTCGACTAATAAACACAAAAATTTAAGAAAAGAGTTTTCTAAAAAGATTTTCATGAAGGGTTCTTTTAGAAAAGTTTTTCTAAAGACTTTTTAGCTGAAATGTAACCGAAATATGCACTCTAAGTAAGGCTCTTACAAGAATCTAAGACTTTTAATGAATTTAATATTTGCACACTAGTCTTCAAAGATTCTTCATCGAATTCTTCAATGTTTGTCATATTTCTTTATTGCCTTAGCTGAAATGCAGTTGATTCACTTGCTCATCATCAAAACCTTGTACTTAAAGTATCATGTACGGCTTCATTGTCGTAACAATCTCCCCCTTTTTGACGATGACAAACTTAATCAAAGATGAAGCATTTAGATGCATAGATGGAGATTTTACTCCCCCTATCAATATGCTGCACAACATTAAAAGTTAGTGCATTCAAAGCACATATATCACATATTGATTGGTTTGCATTTCCACCATTACTTCATGCATTTTTTTAAAACTTTTTATCTTTTTCATCTGCAATTTCCATGCATGTGTCTACCAAAATCTATCTTTTTCTCCTGCAATTTCCATGCATGTGTCTACCAAATTCTATCTTTTTTTCCCCCTTTGTCATAATAAAAAAGAGTAAGGGCAGAAATAGCATAAGCAAAATGTAAATTTAAATTCAAAATATTACAACCCATAAAGTATCAAAGTTCAGTAAAGACCGAAAACAAAGATCAGAAAAGTGAGTTAAGCAAGTCCTTGATTGCAGTAATACCTTTCTGAATCGAAGAAAGTTGTTGAGTTACATCTTCACGAAAAGTGTGTTGATGCAGCTCCAAAGCTTCCAGTCGCTGCAAAACTTCATCATTGTCTTGACTAGTAGAAAATTTCTTTCGTTTTGCTTGAAATGATGGTGTCATAGAAGATGGTGAGGGTTCAAAAATTGATGGTTCAGATGGTTCAGTTTGATCAAAGTTTAAAGGAGACAGATATTTGATTTTCATTCGTTTAAAAATAGTTTAATCAAAGAACTCCTTTTGCTCAATATATTTTTCATTGGTTAAGGGAACTTTGAAATGTCTGAAAATACGAGTAAGAAGACATCCATAAAGAAGAAATGGTTTTTGTTTCCACAAATTAGTAGAATACACATTGGCCCAATTTACAGAAATATTTCCAAATAAGACATAAAGAGTCGTAGAAAGATCTGTGGAATAATAATCAAAAGAACCAGTTTTAGGTAGAACATTGTTGGCAAGAATTTGTCCAGCAATGCGTGCATGAGTTTGAAGATTAGTATTTTTGAAAGGAGGACAATGAGGTGCACCGAGAAGAAGAATTTGTTCAAAAATTCTTTCATCATTAAGTTCAATAGTATTGAAAAGAGTGTCTGAAGGTGGAATTTCTAAGATTTGTCCAAGAATTTTAGAATCAAACTCAATTTCAACATCCCGAACAAGAGAGGAAAGAATACCAGTTTCATGATCAATTTGTAAATTTGTGTAAAAAAATTGGATCAGAAAAGGATAATGAAGGGGGTATGCACAAGCATCAAAAAGATGTGAAATACCTGGAAATAATTCTTTGATTTTGTAACGAGAAAACAGATAAAAGAGGACATTTCGGCCTGGTAAAATAGGAAGTGCAAAAATCGATCCAAAAGTATCATATAAAAGAGGATTTCGGAGTAATATGAGAGAAAATCCATGTCTTGCTGGAGGTGTAGGAGGAGAAGAACCTTTTGCGGATGCAGTCTTCTGACAAGGCATGGTTGAAACAGATTCACCTAAAAATTCACAGTTGCAGAGAGTGATTGATCAACACAGTCGTTGAGAAGAGCAGTTGAAGATGGTGTTGATGTCAGCTTCTAAATGACGTCCGGTGGGAGGAAGATATCTGTCGTCGTGCAACAGAAGCACTTTTGTGCAAAGTGAACGATGTGCCTTCAAATTCGTTGGTAGTGGCCAAAATAATCAACAGTAACCACCCACTGAAAAGGGATGTCGATTTTCCAGAGATTTTAGGCAAGAGGAAAGAGACGAGGAGGAGTCCGCGGTGGATGACGGCAGGTGAGAGGAGGCTGCCATAAATTATGGCGAGGACTGAAGAGACACCGCTCACGGCAAGAGGATTCCGGCGAAAAGTCAAGAGACTCCCTGTCACGGCCAGAAGATTCCGGCGAGGAGAGGTTCGAACGGCACTCCGAGGGTTTTTCGAAAGAGAGAGAGGAGAGAGAGAGAGGGTTTCATTTTTCAAAGGGTTTCGTTTAAGAAAAACGAAAAGGTGCGTAAAAATGAAATGATGCATTAAAAACCAAGGGGTATCGGGTCCCTTTTTAAAAAAAAAAAAAATTAAAATATCAGTCGACTAGATTTTTATCAGTCGACTAATAAGGTGCGACTCATTTTGTAAAATTTTTAAAGCATCAGTCGACTAATATGGTGCGGTTTTGAGATTTTGTTCAAAAATTAGCATTTTATAAATCCAAAAATGAGCAAATGCCTAGTTCTCTCCTAATTCTCATAAAATCTTTATTTTTAAGTGGTTTAGTGAAGATATCGGCATGTTGTTCTTTAGTGGATATAAAATTTAACGAAATATCTCCTTTTAACACATGATCTCTTAAAAAATGATGTCTAACTTCAATATGCTTAGTTCTTGAGTGCTGAACAGGATTTTTTGAAAGATTTATAGCACTACTGTTATCACAATAAATAGTTGTGGTGGAGTAATTCAAACCAAAATCTTTTAAGGTTTGTTTCATCTATAGTATTTGTGAACACGCTAAACTAGCTGCTATATATTCTGCTTCAGTTGTTGAGAGTGACACTGAATTTTGCTTTTTACTAAACCAAGAGACTAAGGAATTTCCTAAGAAATGACAAGTTCCACTAGTACTCTTGCAATCAGATTTACTTCCTGCAAAATCTGCATCACTATATGAAACTAAATCAAAGTTAGATGATTTTGGGTAAAACAAACCAAAATCTGAAGTATCTTTCAAATAACGAAGAATTTGTTTTACTATAGTTAAATGAGATTCCTTTGGATTAGCTTGAAATCTAGCACACATACAAACACTAAACATAATATCATGTCGACTAGCAGTTAAGTATAATAGAGATCCGATCATACCTCTGTAGAGCTTAGTATCTACATTTTTACCATTTTCATCTTTATCAAGAGAAGTAGTTGTACTCATAGGATTTCTTCTTGATTTCGATGAGTCCATCCCAAACCTCTTGAGAAGTTCTTTTGTATACTTAGCCTGATTGATGAAGATTCCTTCTTTAGTTTGCTTTATTTGAAGTCCAAGGAAGTAGTTTAATTTGCCCATCAAGCTCATTTCAAACTCTTCTTGCATAGCTTTAGAAAACTCTTTACAAAGAAAATCATTAGTAGAACCAAATATTATGCCATCAACATAAATTTGCACAATAAGAATATCTGAATTAAGATTTTTAATAAATAAAGTGGAGTCTACCCGACCAATGGAAAAACCAGATTCTTCTAGAAAATTTCATAGTCTTTCATACCACGCTCTTAGTGCTTGTTTAAGTCCATACAAAGCTCTTTTTAATTTGTAGACTTTTTCTGGATATTTCTCATTATCAAAGCCTGGAGGTTGCTCTACATAAACTTCTTCATTGATGTGTCCATTTAAGAATGCACTATTAACATCAATTTGATATAACTTAAAATTCATGTAGCCAGCAAAAGCAAGCATCATTCGAATTGACTCCAATCGAGCTACTGGTGCATAGGTTTCATCAAAATTTATGCCTTCTTCTTGATTATAGCCTTGTGCTACTAGTCTTGCTTTGTTTCAATTGACTTCGCCATTTTCGTCCAGCTTATTTCGGAAGACCCATCTTGTTCTAATTACTGGATGATTCTTTGGTCTATCAACTAGATCCCATACATCATTTTTAGTAAATTGGTTAAGTTCTTCAGACATGGCCAAAAGCCAAAATTCATCATCACAAGCCTCATTGATATTCTTTGGTTCTATTTTAAATATGAAAGCAATATTTGCAATATATTGCAATTGCCTTTTAGTTTGGACACCACTCTTTATTTCTCCAATTACTTGTTCATGTGGATGATTGGGAACTTCTTTCCAAACTGGTTGAAGAGGAACATTTTCTTGAGAAGTACTCTCTATCAAAGGTTCTTCTTGAAGTATTACTTCTTCTCCTTCGCTTAGAGGTATAACCTGCTCACAATTCTCATCAAATGCAACATGTAAAGATTCTTCAATGCAAGATGTTCTTTTATTAAAAATATGATAAGATTTACTTTTAGAAGAATATCCAAGAAATAATGATTCATCTGATTTTGAATCAAACTTATCAAGATTATCTTTGGTATTTAACAAGAAGCATTTACTACCAAAAATTTTGAAATATGAGATCTTTGGTATACGATCATAATACAATTCAAAACATGTTTTATGTAAAATTGGTCAAATAAGAATACAGTTTAAAACATAACATGTTGTATTTATTGCTTCAGCCCAAAAGTATTTTGGTAAATTTTTATCTTGAAGCATGGTTCTAGCACATTCTTGCAAAGTTCTATTCTTTCTTTCAACAACTCCATTTTGTGGAGCCGCTCTAGGAAAAGCAAAGTTGTGAGATATACCATGTAAATCACAATACTTTAGAAAATATTCATTTTCGAATTCACCACCATGATCACTACGAATTTTAATAATAGATGTAGATTTTTCATTTGTAATTCTTCTACAAAGTTTGGAAAATTCAGAAAAAGCATCATTTTTGCTTTTTAGAAAAATCACCCATGTAAATCGAGAATAATCATCTACTATAACAAAAGCATATATGCTACCATTCAAACTTTTAATTTCAGATGGTCCAAATAGATCTAAATGTAAAAGTTCAAGAGGACGTTTTGTTGAAACTATATCTTTTGCTTTAAAAGAACTCTTAATTTGTTTACCCCTTTGGCAAGCATCACATAAGTGATCTTTCTTATATGATATTCTAGGTGGGCCTCTTACAAGATCATTCTTGGATAACTTGGAAATAATTTTAAAGTTAACATGTCCAAGTCTCTTGTGCCACAACCATTGAATTTCATTTGAAATAATAAGACATTTTTCATTAAAAGTGGGTAACTCATCTAGATAAAGCTCATACACATTGTTCCTTCTTTTACCTTTAAAAATGATCTTTTTAGATTGAAAATAAAAAATTAAGCATAAATCATGTTCAAAAGAAACAAGAAAACCTTTATCACATAATTGACTAATTGATAATAAATTATGCATTAAACCATCTACTAAAAGAACATTTTCTATCAAGGGAAATTTTGGATTACCAATATTACCAATACCTATTACTTTTCCCTTGTTATTGTCACCAAAGGTGACGATTCCTCCATCCTTATTTTGGAGAGTGGAAAATAACTCTGGCCTTCCAGTCATATGTTTGGAACAACCGTTGTTCAATATCTATTTGTTCCTTATTTTGTGTACCTACTACAAAATTACAAGACCAAAGCATTTGACCCCTTTCTATTTTCGGGTCTATGAGAGTTAGTCTTAGGAACCCATATCCATTTGGATTTTGGTTTCCTTTGATAAAAAGTATTCTTTCTATAACAAGATTTAGCATTTCTAGAGTAATCATGTCTAGGCTTATAAGCATTATAAGTTCTATGATTAGATGCATTTCTATTATAACTAGAAAATTTAGTTCTTTGAACAAATGGTTGAGAATATTGTCTTTGATTCTTCACCACATAGTTTGGTCTATTTTGAGTATCAAAGAAGTTATATCCCAATCCGGTTTTATTAACCGAGCATCTTTGAGAACCAAAAAGTCTTTCTAGATTCTCTTGACCATTTGTGAATTTGGTCACAATAGAAAGAAGATCATTTGTTTTTTCTTTTAGATAAGTTATTTCTTTTTGTAAGAGATTGGTTCTAATTCCAATATCTTTTATCTCAAATGCTTGACAAGAGTTTTCCTTCTTGAGATATTCTATCTCTTGAAGTAACACTTTGTTTTGAGAGTCAAGAGTTGAATTTTCAGTTTTTAACTCTTTGTTTTGAGAGTCAAGAGTTGAATTTTCAGTTTTTAACTCTTTGTTTTTATAACTTAGACTCTTAAATTTAGTATATAAATCATTGAATGCTTCTAATAAATCATTATAGTCAAATTGACTTACCAAGTCTTCTTGTGCTACAAAGCACATGTTGGCGACTTCTTCATTTGATTCTTCATCGGAAAAGGAGTCACTATCATCTCAACATGCTTGAAATGCCTTTTTCTTCTTGAATTGTTCCTTTGGCTTGATTTTGAGAAGAGGATAATCTTTCTTGATATGTCTTGCCTTTTTGCAGTTAAAGCACTTGACTTCATTTGGATTGGAAGAATCCACTTTTTTTACCTTTCTTTGAAATCTTCTCTTTTGATGAATCTTTTGAATTGCCTTGTAATAAGGGCAATATCTTCATCTTTATCTTCTTCTAAATTTTCAGAGTCAAAAGTAGCCTTAAAAGCAAGAGATTTCTTCTTGGGTTCTTCTTCTTGTTTGTCTTGAAGTTGAACTTCATATGTCATTAAGTTACCAACCAAATCTTCAAGAGTGAGAGTGTTTAAATTATTTGCTTCCTTAATAGCAGTGGCTTTTCTCTCCCATTCAGGAGTTAAACACCTTAGAATTTTTCTGACTAAATCCACTTGTGAATATTCTTTTCCAAGGGATTTCAGAGTGTTAGTGATATCGGTCATTCTTGTTACCATGTCCGATATAGATTCATTTTGCTTCATTCTAAACAATTCAAATTTATGAACTAAAGAAGCGATTTTAGATTCTTTTACCTTTGACGTACCTTCGTGAGTCACGAGAAGAGTATGCCAGATTTCATTTGTTGTAGAGCATTGAGAGATGCGATTGAACTCTACCATGTCAACGGCACAATACAATGCATTCATAGCCTTGGCATTAAGTGAAGCAGTCTTTTTTTCTTCATCGGTCCATTGACTGAAATCAGTTGATGGCATTTGGTACTTTTCTGAAACAACTCTCCAAATTTTGAGATCCATAGATTGCAAGAATATTGTCATTCTCACTTTCCAGTATCCATAGTTTGTTTCGTCGAAGAGAGGAGGACGAACAGAGGAATATCCTTCTTTGTGCTGAGATATTGTAGTTGACATGCTAGATGATGGTCAAATTAAAATAATAGCAAACCTGATCTGATACCAAATGAAAGTGCAGTAGGACTGAGGCAACGAGCACTAGAGAGGGGGTGAATAGTGCTTTTAAAAATTGTCTGCGGAATTTTGATGGATTTTGCAATTCGCAAAGCAAACACACAAAGAACACAATAATTTATCCTGATTCGGTCTTTCCCGACCTACATCCAGTCCTCAAGCAAAACTCGCTTGAGATTTCCACTATCAACCTTGTGTAACTACAAGATCATACATAGACCAAATCCGGTCCCACTTTCAGTAACACACCTACTGAAAGCAAACAACTCCTTTAAACCAAGGAGTCCTTTCCTTTTACAGAAAATTGAAATAAGTAACAACTTACAAAACAACCTATGAGCATTTCTTATGAATGCAAATGAGATGCAATTGGCTTTTGAGGTTGTTGGAATACTCTACTCACGAATTCACTATCTCTCAAAGGAATTTGAGTGAAAAGCTGAAGTGAAAAATATCACGTGAGTGAGAAAATGAATATGAGTAAAAAGCAAAGAGTAATAAATTCAAATTGATTGAATTGCAGTGCTTTTGAGTGTAAAATGCACTCATATTTATAGTTGAAACATTTCATACATTGAGGGTATGAAAGGGTGTCAAAACAGTCCATTTTGAATAATCAAAATGTTTGAAAAATGAAAAGACACACCTTTTCAAAGTTTCAGGAAAAACGACAAAATTAGTCGACTGGCACAGTAGTTAGTTGACTAATAATTAGTTATTAGTAGACTGACAGTTATTGTCGGTCGACTGATCTGTTTATCGAGCCGTTTGAAAATCTGAAGTTTTGAAACTTAGTCGACTAGAGAAAAAATTAGTCGACTGATAATATTATCAGTAGATTGAAAAACCTTTCAGTCGACTGCTGTTAAATTTTTCTGAAAATACATGTTCTGTCTGGTCGACTGATAAAATAATTAGTCGACTGCTGCTAAATTTCTAGAAAATAGACATTCTGTTCGGTCGACTGATAAAACCTTCGGTCGACTAATTTGATAAAAATGACATTTTGCTTAGAAAATTTGGCGCAAAAGGATTAGTCGACTAGTGAGTCTATTGGTCGACTAATAAACACAAAAATTTAAGAAAAGAGTTTTCTAAAAAGATTTTCATGAAGGGTTCTTTTAGAAAAGTTTTTCTAAAGACTTTTTAGCTGAAATGCAACTGAAATATGCACTCTAAGTAAGGCTCTTACAAGAATCTAAGACTTTTAATGAATTTAATATTTACACACTAGTCTTCAAAGATTCTTCATCGAATTCTTCAATGTTTGTCATATTTCTTCATTGCCTTAGCTGAAATGCAGTTGATTCACTTGCTCATCATCAAAACCTTGTACTTAAAGTATCATGAACGGCTCCATTGTCGTAACATCTTCGAGAAAATCTTCGCCTTTTGCAACTGATCGAAAAGATCTTCGATCCTAGGTAAGAGATACTTGTTCTTAATCGTCGTTTGATTGAGCATCCGATAGTCGATGCACAACCTCAGGAATTCATCCTTCTTCTTCACGAACAACACTGGTGCTCCCCACGGAGAAGCATTGGGTCGAATAAAACCCTGATCGAGGAGTTCTTCCAACTGTCTCTTCAATTCTTCTAGCTCTGTTGGAGCCATACGGTATGGTGCCTTGGAAATAGGTGTAGTTCCAGGCAACAATTCGATACAGAATTCGATCTCTCGCTTCGAAGGTAACCCAGGTAGTTCCTCCGGAAACACATCGGCAAATTCTCGAACCATGTCCAAGTCATCGATCAAAACCATCTCGGGTTCAACTAGAGCGATACTGACCAAGAATGCAGTACCTCCGTTCCGCGGATATTTCTGAGCCTTGAAAGAAGAAATCATGCGACTATCGCGCAGAGGTCGGGGAAGCTTGATCTCCAAAACAGGACGATCAGGCTGAGAAAGAGCGACCTTGCCTTCCCGACAAAAGACTTGAGCATGATACTCAAAAAGCCAATACATGCCAAGAATGACATCATACTCTGTCATGTCTAGCAGGATCACGTCAACTGACAGGTTTTGCCCTGCCAATGACACCTCGATGCTCGGAATATACGAATTACAAAAAGACTGCTCTCTAGTCGGAGTGCGAACCTCCAACGGGAAATTCAAAGACTCGACGGTCAATGGTAAAGTATGAGCAAATCTAGCAGCTATGAAAGAATGAGTAGCACCACAATCAAACAAAGTAAAAGCTTCATGGTCGGCTACTGAAATAGTACCTTGGACCAACTCTGCCTTGGTCACTTGCTCAACCGTTGCCGCGTTTGCTCGATCGGCAATAACTTTCTGGTTAGCTGGCTTTGGTGGATACAATTGTTGATGTTGCTACTGCTGATGCTGATACTAATACGTCTGGGGTTGTCTCTGCTACGCCTGCTGGGAAGTACTCAGCATATTCCTCCGCTGATCATCCGCCTGCTTCTTCCTGCAATCCTTGATGTAATGTCCCATCTTCCCACAATATAGGCAACCGTATGTGCCTCGTGGGCAGAGTCGCCCTGGATGGTCAGTGGTGCACTTCAAACAACTGGCCACAGTGATCTGCTTTTGCGGCTGCTGGAGCTGAGGCCTTCTGTTCTGGTACTGTAATTGGTTGTTGCTGTTGTTGTTGCTGCGATGCTTCTTCGATGGAGGATGGAACTTCCTTCCACCCTGGTTTTTCTGGAGCTGTCTCTTCCTCGGCCAACTTTTTGGCTGGGATGTTGCTGCTGCTGACGAGATGCGAGAGTCTTCTGAGATTCGATCCAATCATGCTCTAGTAAGGAGGTCGTCTTCAAAGCCTTATCTACCATCGTCGGTGCACGGGTGTACACCTTCGTCCATAGTGTCGGCTTTAGACCCCGAGCAAATTTAAGTGCTCGCTCCTTCTCTGTCGTGTACAGGTTCGGACAAAATCTCTCCAGGCTGCGAAAATGGGTAACGTACTCTGCAACAGAAGAACTACCCTGCTGCAGGTCAAGAAACTCTTGCATCTTCCGGCTCCTCTCATGAGCTGGAAAGTAAGCAGCGTAGAAAGCTTTGACGAACTTGTCCCACATAATCGACTAGTTGTCAAACTTTATTTCCCAGGTGGTCACTGTTTTCGTCGCGAAATTTTTCCCGTCTTCCCTTCCTTACGGAAGAGAGAGGGAAACGCTTTCGCGATTCAAACTTGACCGAAATTTGGAAATTGTTTTGAAATACTCACCTCCATTTTGAAAATTGTGGGAAAATCCATGGGATGGGGCTCGACCTGTCGGTACGAGATTCGATCGTTCATGCCGCCTTTAACAGGGGTAATCGAACCAAGGACCAAAATTGTGCTTGACTTAGCTAAATTACCAAAATCATGTTCTATCCTAAATGCACAGAGAATTCAGGCATGTGTTATGAGATTTTGGAAAATGCAGCTTGGGAAAACATGATGTATGCTTGGAAAATATTTGGAGTTGAAAAGAATTTCTGAGGAAAAAGGTCAATTTCTCAGGAAACTCAGATGAAAGGGGTTTTTGAAATCATGAGAAAGTTCATAAAGATTTGGGAAAATCATGAATGGATAAAAATCTTGAGAAAATGGCAAGAATTCTTGAGAAAAGGGTGAACATTTGAAAAGGGAAACACTTCTCATGAAAACTCGAACTTTGAGAATTTTCTTAGGAAGATGATGGAAAATTTATAGGAAAACTCATTGGAGAAGAAAACTGAAACTTGGGAAATTGAAATCTTGAGAATCTTACCCTTGAAACATTTGAAAACTAATTTTTGATTCTTGAGAAAGACTGGGAAACTCTTTTTTTTGAAAATCTTAAGAAAATGACATTTTCCAGGAAAAATCGAGGGAAAACTTTGATTTTGGAAATCCAACTTAGAAGTTTCTTGAGAGACTAGTTTCCATGGAAAACTATGAACACTTGACTTGGGAAAACCAATTTTGGAAAATACTCATAGTTTCTTGAGAAATCGATTTCTTTGAGAATGAAGTTTTCTTAAGAAAATCATGGGAAAACCAAGGATTTCATGATGCAAATGATATGAGTGAATGAATGCATTTTGGAAGATTTTTTAAGAAATTTGTTGGAAAAATGTGTATTAAGTCAAAATAAATCCTTCACATATTCTGACTGTGGCCATGAATATGTTCAGAGTTTAATTGATTTAATGCACAATACTTTGAAAATATTAGAAATATGATGTGCATTTTAAGATAGCCTAAGAGTGTAGGCTCAATGTGACTGGTAGAAAGATGATGGATCTGGGTCTCGTCCATATTCCGACTAGGGCCGTAAATATGGACTCCACCGAGTTCATCAACTCCCTAAGAGTTGGTGCACGTGTCATTCGTGTACATCCATAATGCTTTTGAAATAAGATGCATGCATCACATAAGCAGGATATTGCATAAATTCAAACTATATGATATGCATCCTAGTCTAAGCAGGAAATTAAATCTCTTATTCCAAAATTTACATTATTACATCACTAAATAAATGAAATAAAAGCAATTTGCAGACTTCAGCTCCTTCATTTGAATATCCCTGCCAAACTTGAAATAAGGTTAGCTCAGATATGTGGGTTTTTCCAAGATTTTCCAATAATATTATGAAATTATTGGATTTAAATGGATATAAACCCTAACCTCATGCTTCCTTGATATTTGAAATGATGAAAATGCAAGAAATTTAGTAGAAAATAGTTTGAAATCCGAAATTGGGGTCAAAATGACCAAAATACCCCTAATATTAAAGTTATACCTTTAAAATGAGGGTTTTTTGAAGGAAAACTTGGTGAAATTGAGATTTTGAAGTTCAAATTGACTCAAATGATGATGAAATGCAGTATGAGGCATGATGACATGCTTCTAAACACATTAGGACTGTAAAATCAGAATTTGATATTTTGCAATTTATCCAAAATAACGAATTTCGCTTGTTTTTCACTTGGATCCGGGTCCTGCGGGACCCTGTTTTGGTATTATGGCTAATCCGAACCTCAAATGGATTCCAAATTGCACCAAATTCGGTATGAAGCCTCTACCTACTCTGATAAACAGCCTAGCATGCTAAAAATCACGAAATGATATGATTTAAATGCTAAAATTTAAAGGAAATCCTAAAAATGGTGGATTTTGCCTATGGATCCGAACCAAATGCAATGCTTAATATGATAATGAAAGATTTACACCATGAAAACTTCTGATATTTTTCAGACTGCTAAAGGACCCGAAATGGAACATTTTTGGTTATTACAGTCTCGAGATTTGAGCCATGGTGAGTTCAGTAACAGGGATTTGGTTCTGACAGAGGTAAAAATCACCCTAATCTGATGTAAAATGCTAAAAAAATAGAAAACAGCCATGGAAATTTATGATATTTAACAGAGCTACTCACGACAACTACATGGACAACTTTTATGTTCATAACTTTGGCATTTGATCAACAGAAACATAGATAAAAATATAACTTTGTGTTCCTAAATTGACAGAACAGACAAATGTGACAAAACAGAGGACTGACAAGAAAAATCTGAAACAGGTATCACTACTGTTCTAAAAATCGCAGTCTTTCAGATGCAAATAGAGGACACAGCGAACATAACTTTCATTTTTTACAGTTTTGGATTTGGAGCAACACACAAAGAGAACCCGTAGCCCTAAGTCGATCCAACATCTCAGAGGCCCAAATCAGGCTCTAACACGTGTCCCGAGCTCTCGGATTTTTGTCAGATTTAAAAAAAAAAATCAGAAAAATCTGATAAAATCATGTTAAAAACTAGACATTCTCCCGAGTTCATAACATCTTTCGGATCGAAAATCGGATCTCCCTTGAGGGCGATCTTGATTTTACAAGTCGGAACAGAGTTTTTAAAACGCATCCCGGGTAACACAACCTGACTTGCCATTTTGAATGTTTACCATAGTAAAAACATTCAAATGCTTCCGAATTTTTGGCACAATTCTAGGGACACCTAAGGGCACATTCCATGATTTTTTTGGGATTTTTAATAAAAAATAAATGCATGAAATGACGTGTGGACTGACTGACAAAAACAGAGAACTACTGAAAATGAGCAGAATTGAAATAAATGCTAAATTAATCCTAATTAATTCATGAAACGTGCTAAATGAATGAAATAAAATGCAAATTAAATCTAGATAAATGCATGAATGTTAAAAATCATCAAGGAAGCATAATTGAATATTTTTATGTATGTCATTTTATGAGAATAGCTCAATCCATCTCTCGGATGAGCTCTTTCTTCAAACGACTCCCGAATCGAATTATGAAATCAAATCAAGAGGAAAAGAGGTGCACTGATCATGCATATAATTTAGGGTTTATTAACATTTAAATATGCATGATTTTATGAAATAATGTTTCAAAAAACCCAATTTTATGTTAGTTTTTGAGTAAATGTGCTAAAATGATTTAAAAATAGAAAATGCATGAAAAATAGTTTTATTTTACATTTTTATACATATTTTAGTTTTTGTTATATTCATAGTAGTCTAGTGTTAGTTTTCAATTAAAAATAAAATAAAAAAATAGAAATAAATAGTTAGAATAGTTTTTAAGTTTCTTTATAAGTTTTGATTTTAATTTTTGAAAACTTTATAATAAACTAGGTTTACATAGTTTTTAAATTTTAAAAAAAAACTGAAAAAAAATTATAAAATAACAAACCGTTTTACACGGTTTGATTCCTTGAAAAAAAAATGAAAAAATATATCACAAACCGGTTCCAACCGGTTTGCATTTCAAAATAAAAATTGTTACAAACCGGTGAACTGGTTTGTAATGTTTTAAAAACCCAAAGCAACGAAAAAACAAGGGTCTCCCCTGTACGCCTGAACCTTGCCCTCTTTCCCTTCTTTCCCTCTCTTTCCCTCCTTTCTCCTTCTCCTCCACCAACACCGGCCCCTTCTTACCTCTTTCTTCCTCTTCTACCTATTTTTCCCATCTTCCTCAACCGGTGGTGGTAATGGAACCTCAATCCGGCGACGGCACACGGTGGATGACCGCCATTCTTCCCTAATCCTTCCTCTGGTCCCGGTAATTCTTCTTCTTCTTCTTCTTCTTCTTCTTCATTTTAATTCTTTCTGAATAATAATCTGCTGAATCTTAATTTCAAAAATAAAATAAAAAAAAAAACTAAAAAAAAAAAAAGAAAAAGAAAATCAAAACAGAAAGAAAGAAAAAAAACAGATCGGAATCGTGAAGAGCTCCGGTCTGTATTTGAACTCCGGTGACTATGTGAAATTCCGGTGGATGTCTTTTGTTATTTGAAATATCAGTAAATGATTTTAATGAAATTTGATCGGATGTCTGAATCCGATATGAATGGGGAAATTACTGATTTTTGAATCAATAACTACTGTTTTTCAGTGATTACTGTTCATCATGTCTGTGATTAAATTGTTAACTGCTTCAAGTTTTGAAATATTTCTATTGAAATTTCGGTTGAATTCTGATATATCTGTGTGATTGTTTACTGTTCCGGTGAATACTGATTCGATTAGAGGTTCGGTTGATTTCCAGCTTTATGCTTACATCTTTCTGTTGAACTTTGATTGTTGTGTAAATTTCTGGTGAAATGTTCTATGTAAATTCAGTGAAAATTTAATTTCCGACATTTGAACAATTAGATTCATCGGCAATATGAGTCATTCTTTTAACTGTTTTCTGTAAAATTCAATCTGAGCTTCAGAATTTTACTGATAATAACTGTATTAGATTTGAGTTTTGCTGAATGGTAAGGAGATTTCTACTGTTTATTTTATGATGTACTGTTCAATGTAATTGAATGACAACTGTTTGTTAATCACTGAATTTCAATTGTTTTAGTAATAGAGTTAATTGTTTAGTCAAGTGACTAGTTAGCTGTTAGTTTACCAAATTGATTAGGGATTAGTAGAATAATTTTGTTTGAATCAGTTAAGTAACATGTAATTGTTAGATTAGATAAGTGGTTAGTTAATTAACTATTAGTTAATTGAGTAGCCTTAGTTTCGAGTTAATGAAATTGTTAGTTAATTAGGTTGTTAATTAGTAACTAGTTAATTAGATTAATTTTCAAGTGTAATAAGTCATTTAGATTTCTTGCATACTTTCATTCATATTTTAGCATTTAGTAGTTTAGTATAATTTCTATTTTTAGCTCGTGTACTGCTCGTGTTCGTTTTATTTGTGCAGGATCGCATAGGAGTGGAGCAGAAGCGATTGCATGACATGGGAAGTGCAAGAATAGAAGATGTTTTTCTCTTATTTTAGAATTTAGGAATTTAATTGGGTTTGTAAATATTGCACTTTACGCCCTCTGCGAAGGGTATTCATTTGTTGTAATAGTTAGTTGTTTTACTCTTTTGAAACATTTTACATTTCAATAATTCGGTAATAAAGAATAGTTTAGATTTGTGTACTTGAATACGATATATTCCCGTTCCCTGAGTTCGACCCGGTCTCATCCACTAGTGAGAACCGGTTTTTATTATTTGATGTCTGGTTTTCACATGTTTTTCATATAAAAATCTTTTCAAAATTACAACGATTTAAAAGAAGACATCAAATTTTTGGCGTTGTTGCCGGGGAACGGCGTAATATTAGTATTCACTTTATTGCCTAGTGTTTGTGTTGCATTTAGGTTTAGAACCACGTATGTGCATAGCTTAGAGAAGAGCTTACTTTTCTGCACAGCCCACCTACTAGGACCCCCTTAGAGGTGACTGTGTACGATTGGTACCGTACACATAGATTTTATATTTCTTATGCATAATCTCTTTTATGTGTAACTGCGTGGTGTTTGTTTAGTTTTGTGTTGTTTTTAGTTCACTCGCTTTGTGGTTTACGTGGTTTGGCCGCTTAGTGCGTTAGTTAGGTAGAAAACCCAAAGTTAGGACGTGTGCTACACCGGTCTACTCTAAGGTGTACGCAATGGCTGACGATCATCAATTGATCCGTCCTTTGAGGGAGTACTTCATGCCAAATACGTATACTCCAGCCTCCTGCATCACGAGACCTGATGTAGGAGCGAGCCATTTTGAGATTAAGGCCAGTGTGATTCAAATGTTACCTTCGTTTTATGGCCTTAGCAATGAAGACCCATATTGTCATCTCGACGAATTCCTTGAGATTTGCTCGACTGTGCGAATCAATAATTTTGGAGACGACGCTATGAGGTTAACTTTGTTTCCGTTCTCTCAAAAAGATAAAGCCAAGCACTGGTTAAAATCTCTTGAGACGGTTCGTATTACTACTTGGGAAAGAATGCAAAAAGAATTTTTAAAAAAATATTTCCCAATTGGTAAGACGAACCAGTTTCGTAAAGCTATAACCAATTTTTCTCAAATTGAGGGAGAATAATTTCACGAGTCTTGGGATAGATTGAAAGATCTTCTCCGCAAGTGTCCCCATCACCAGGTGCCTCGTTGGCAGTTGGTGCAGTATTTTTATGACGGGCTTACTGAAAAGCATCGTCAAATGGTTGATTCGTCTTGTGGGGGCACTTTTATGCTCAAGAGTGAGGACGAGGCGTGGTCTCTATTCGAGACCTTGAGTGAAAACACGATGCATCATAACTTGTCTTCACGGCTCGATAGGACTACATCTCTGTCTAGTGGTCCTAAGAAGGTTGGGATTTCCGAAGTTGGGTCCGAATTAGAATTGCGTACCAAGGTTGACCAATTGACTAGGAAGTTAGATCAATTCCTAGCCAATTCTTCGAGAAATCAAGTAGAAAGAGTGTGCGAGCTATGCGCTAGCCCTGCACACTGTGTTGCGGATTGTCCGGCAGCGTCATTATATCCTGAATTCGTTCAGGAGCAGGTGAATGCTGCCCAAGGTTTAGATAAACTCATGCCCGATTCGTTTACAACATCATATAACCCAGGTTGGCGAAACCAATCTATTTCCCCATCCCATCAGCCCTCCCAGACACAGTATAGACCCAGTAACCCTTCACAAGGTTACTTGCATCCCATTTTTCCACAGGGTCATCTCCCAGCCCAACATGCTTATACTCAACCCCATCCTCATGAGCCTTCATTTAGTCAATCCTTCCAAGATAGGATATTACAAGTTTTGAGTTCCCATACGCAGTCAATAGCCAAGCTAGAGACTCAAATGGGACAGTTGGTTGAGACTTTCACTAGGCAAAGCCAGGGGAACCTTCATAGTCAGTCTGTTGTCTCAAAGGGAGAGGATTCAATGTCATTTGACTTGCAACCCACTGATTCACATCATAAGCAAGTCAAATCTATTACATCCCTTCAGTATGGGAAGGTGTGTCACCCCACTCAAGAATCGACTCATGAACCCCATATTATTTCTGCTGATGAGTCGATCTCCATGATACCTCAACAGAAGGGGCCTTACTCACAGCATACATTTTCATCATATAAAGCCCCATTTTCTCAGCCTTTAGGATCACCAATTTTTACTAAGCAAGAGGTGCAGATGCAGAAGGTGCTTGACCAAGTCAAGCCAGATCATATTCACCACTTGTCTGAAGTTGCATTCATTGATACTCGGTCGGTCCTAGACTCTTGATTCTTGACCAGTCTCTCAGATGAGACTCATCTCCGTTCTTCATGTCAAGAGAGTCATGATACTACATTTGGAGGTAGAAGGGATGGAAACACAGTGCGTAGTGTCACAGATGACACTCTTTTCTATATAGAGCCCGGTTGAGTCTAACTTCATGTCCATTGATCTCATGGACGATGAAGGATTTTTCCAGGGATCCGTCTGGCTGGGGACGTGAAACTTAGCGCTTTATGGGAGGCAACCCATATCTTGTATATTATTAGATTTGCTTAGAATTTATAGATTTTATTTTGTTTTTACTTTTTAGTTTTATTCATGAGTTTTTCATGTTCTTTTTGTTTCATTCATGGTTTTCATGTTTTGTCATGTATACATTGCATTCATTACATTCATAGAATGTGCATTTTTAATTCATGTCAGGTCATTCTACTCTTTTCCCTCATTTATTTCTCTCATGTGCATTCACTTAGTTTCATTCAAGCATGGGGGAGTGCCACTGGGACAGTGTCATTCAAGCATGGGGGAGGGTGTAGAGTGCACACCTTGATATTTCTGTTTACGTTCTTGCACATGTTTACACATATCTCATGAAAAGTAGATTTTTAAAGAAAGAGTTTGAACTTATATGAATGTTATTTCAAATCTAATGTTTTTAGAGGATTTTTAAGCCCCACGAAATTTTTTTCTGACATAGATCTAAAAATTATGGTTGTTTATGCGAATTTCAAAGAAATGATGATAGATACATGTTAGAATTTATTTTGAATCATAAATATAAATATGCATAGTTCTATATTTTTTAAAAACTAAGCAAATGAACAAAAGCATAAAAATGAGCTCAAAAAGTGAGAAAAAGCATGCGTTAGGTTGTTTGGATAATTCCACAATCCTTAGTAGATGGAAATTAGATGTAAGTTGAAACTTTTAATTCCATTTCGAAAAAGAGAGTGGAAAACTTCGTGAACCTAAGTAACTGAGAACAGATACGAGTTGAAATATTTGACTCTCATGTTATAAAGGTGAATGAAGGAAATCACTTTTATGTCTTAGTTGATATCTTTTGGTATGCATTAAAAAAGTATAAAAGATATTGACATTGCACAAGGCATAAAAGCAGACCACATGCAAGCTATAAGAGAAAAATAAGTGCGCAAAAAGAAAAAGCGTGAAAAGAAAAAAAAAAAAAAAGAGGAAAGAGCTTAAAAAGAAAGAAAAGTTCAATGCTTAGAAGTGTGATTGAGAAAACCTGTGTAGAAAACATATGAGTGAGGATAAGTAAATAATAATATGTTTTTATTGGATTTTCTAAGAATAAAACATAAATAACTGTGATATTTAGAAAAGTGAAAGAAATTCTTTTTCTGTGGTGGTACATAAAAAACTCTAATTATATTTTGATTTTGAAATAACAGGAAATACTTGTGAAAATAAAGTCTTTAATTACCTACTGCTTATGAGGATGTGTAATATTATGCATACATGACAGAGATGTTTGTGGGTAGCATCACTCCAAACCCTCACGAGACCTTACTCGTCCACTGGGGTAACCCAGGGGTTGAAAGGGCTTGTCGCATGAGCTAAATGCAACCGTGATTCCTACGAAAGTGAGTTAGGTGATAGTTTGATTTCTTGCATTTTTCTAGTTTGCTCGAGGACTAGCAAAACATAAGCATGGGGGTATTTGATCATGCATATAATTCAGGGTTTATTAACATTTAAATATGCATGATTTTATGAAATAATGTTTCAAAAAACCCAATTTTATGTTAGTTTTTGAGTAAATGTGCTAAAATGATTTAAAAATAGAAAATGCATGAAAAATAGTTTTATTTTACATTTTTATACATATTTTAGTTTTTGTTATATTCATAGTAGTCTAGTGTTAGTTTTCAATTAAAAATAAAATAAAAAAATAGAAATAAATAGTTAGAATAGTTTTTAAGTTTCTTTATAAGTTTTGATTTTAATTTTTGAAAACTTTA
Source organism: Nuphar pumila (assembly GCF_984573655.1). Classification (NCBI taxonomy): domain Eukaryota; kingdom Viridiplantae; phylum Streptophyta; class Magnoliopsida; order Nymphaeales; family Nymphaeaceae; genus Nuphar; species Nuphar pumila. The sequence goes on along the minus strand of NC_143262.1, from coordinate 27,241,717 downwards.
TAATAAACTAGGTTTACATAGTTTTTAAATTTAAAAAAAAAACTGAAAAAAAATTATAAAATAACAAACCGTTTTACACGGTTTGATTCCTTGAAAAAAAAATGAAAAAAAATATCACAAACCGGTTCCAACCGGTTTGCATTTCAAAATAAAAATTGTTACAAACCGGTGAACCGGTTTGTAATGTTTTAAAAACCCAAAGCAACAAAAAAACAAGGGTCTCCCCTGTACGCCTGAACCTTGCCCTCTTTCCCTTCTTTCCCTCTCTTTCCCTCCTTTCTCCTTCTCCTCCACCAACACCGGCCCCTTCTTACCTCTTTCTTCCTCTTCTACCTATTTTTCTCATCTTCCTCAACCGGTGGTGGTAATGGAACCTCAATCCGGAGACAGCGCACGGTGGATGACCGCCCTTCTTCCCTAATCCTTCCTCTGGTCCCGGTAATTCTTCTTCTTCTTCTTCTTCTTCTTCTTCTTCTTCTTCTTCTTCTTCTTCTTCGTTTTAATTCTTTCTGAATAATAATCTGCTGAATCTTAATTTCAAAAATAAAATAAAAAAAAAACTAAAAAAAAAAGAAAAAGAAAATCAAAACAGAAAGAAAGAAAAAAAACAGATCGGAATCGTGAAGAGCTCCGGTCTGTATTTGAACTCCGGTGACTATGTGAAATTCCGGTGGATGTCTTCTGTTATTTGAAATATCAGTAAATGATTTTAATGAAATTTGATCGGATGTCTGAATCCGATATGAATGGGGAAATTACTGATTTTTGAATCAATAACTACTATTTTTTAGTGATTACTGTTCATCATGTCTCTGATTAAATTGTTAACTGCTTCAAGTTTTGAAATATTTCTATTGAAATTTCGGTTGAATTCTGATATATCTGTGTGATTGTTTACTGTTCCGGTGAATACTGATTCGATTAGAGGTTCAGTTGATTTCCAGCTTTCTGCTTACATCTTTCTGTTGAACTTTGATTGTTGTGTAAATTTCTGGTGAAATGTTCTATGTAAATTCAGTGAAAAATTAATTTTCGGCATTTGAACAATTAGATTCATCGGCAATATGAGTCATTCTTTTTACTGTTTTCGGTAAAATTCAATCTGAGCTTCAGAATTTTACTGATAATAACTGTATTAGATTTGAGTTTTGCTGAATGGTAAGGAGATTTCTACTGTTTATTTTATGATGTACTGTTCAATGTAATTGAATGTCAACTGTTTGTTAATCACTGAATTTCAATTGTTTTAGTAATAGAGTTAATTGTTTAGTCAAGTGACTAGTTAGCTATTAGTTTACCAAATTGATTAGGGATTAGTAGAATAATTTTGTTTGAATCAGTTAAGTAACATGTAATTGTTAGATTAGATAAGTGGTTAGTTAATTAACTATTAGTTAATTGAGTAGCCTTAGTTTCGAGTTAATGAAATTGTTAGTTAATTAGGTTGTTAATTAGTAACTAGTTAATTAGATTCATTTTCAAGTGTAATAAGTCATTTAGATTTCTTGCATACTTTCATTCATATTTTAGCATTTAGTAGTTTAGTATAATTTCTATTTTTAGCTCGTGTACTGCTCGTGTTCGTTTTATTTGTGCAGGATCGCATAGGAGTGGAGCAGAAGCGATTGCATGACATGGGAAGTGCAAGAATAGAAGATGTTTTTCTCGTATTTTAGAATTTAGGAATTTAATTGGGTTTGTAAATATTGCACTTTACGCCCTCTGCGAAGGGTATTCATTTGTTGTAATAGTTAGTTGTTTTACTCTTTTGAAACATTTTACATTTCAATAATTCGGTAATAAAGAATAGTTTAGATTTGTGTACTTGAATACGATATATTCCCGTTCCCTGAGTTCGACCCGGTCTCATCCACTAGTGAGAACCGGTTTTTATTATTTGATGTCTGGTTTTCACATGTTTTTCATATAAAAATCTTTTCAAAATTACAACGATTTAAAAGAAGACATCATGCACCTTGCTTTGTTAGGCAGCGTTGAAGCTCTTGAAAGGGACGGCTATCACTAGCTTTGTTCGTCCTTCGCTCCGGGCTTTAGATGGTTCACCAAAATCGACCCACTGCACCTTCTTCACTGAGCCAAAGGGGGCATGAATTCCAAAGTTCAAAATCGGGTTCTCAAGAAGGCTAGGTCAAATTTTCAAGTCCAAAAGGAGTTCTCAAAAGATGGTCTCCTTAGGCTGGGCGTGGAGCCTTGTTTTTATAGATTTTTCTGAAAATTTTGAATTTCAAAAAGGCTCAATCTGAGCCCTCCATGTGGCGCCATCTCAGGGGGTGCTATCTGGGGGGTTTGAAATTCGAATTTGGCTTTTGCAGGGAGCCCTCAGGTGGCGCCACCTCATGGTGTGCTACTTTTATTAAAAAAAAAATAAAAATAAAATTTGAAGCCAAGTGGGACTCTGGATTGGCGCCACCTCAAAAGGTGATTTGAGGTGTAAAGCTGGAAACAATAGAAGCATGCCATGTGGCGCCATCTCTGGAGGTGTTTGACATGTGTCAGAAGGATAGGAGTGGAAGAATCAGACTGTGCCACCTTAGAGGAATTCAAATTCTACTTTTCTGCAGGAAAGGAGAGGCTGACATGTGGCATTTTCTCAGAGTGGCTCCTACGATGCCATGTGGCAGGAGAACATGAATGGAGGAAGCAAAATGTGCCACCTCAGAGGGGGGCTTTTCTACTTTTTCTGATACAGGGATGTCTGGACATGTGGCAGACAAGTGTCAGCTGTCTGGTGAGGCCTTCTCAAATGGCGCCACCTCAGAAGGTGAATTTGAATTTCAAATGGAGGTTGGCTCTGGAGGAATGAAGGATGGACATGTGGCAGTTCCTCAGAGTGGCTCCTACGATGCCATGTGGCAAGAGGGAGGAAAAGGAGGGAAAGGGACACATGGCACCATCTAAGACAAAATAGAAAAGGTGAAGTTCAGGATTTGCGCCACCTCAGCCTGGAGTTTGAATATTTGAATTGTTGCTTTTTTCTGAAGGAGGCAGAAAATGACATGTGTCCTCTACTTTTTCTAAGAAGAGCAGAGAATGACATGTGTCATTTGCTTTTTCTGAGAAGAGTAGAGAATGACACATGGCATTTGCTTTTTCTGAGGAAATGAGAGATTGACATGTGTCCTCTGCAGAAGACACACTTCAAATGGCACCACCTCAGAGGACACAAGCCTACTTTTTCTGGACAGGACAACCTATGACACTTGGCATCTCCTGGTGATCTTTGGAATGACACATGGCGCAGGATGGATAGGGTGACACATGGCAGATAAATGGGATGACATGTGGCGGCTTCTTAAGGTAGCCCCACACTGACACTTGGCATGGAAATGGGAGGAGAGAGAAAAGACAAGTGGCACCAATCCAGGGGAGAAGGCTCCTATATTTTTGGGTTTTTCAAAATTCAAATTTTTTAAAAGAAAAGCTTGTGTGACACCACCTCAATGTGGGCCCCACATTTCTTCTTTATTGAAATAAGGACAAGACAGTAAATCCTTTTTTTTTTGAATTTTCATAAAATCTAGACTAATTGGTAAAACAAAATTTTTTTGAAAAGAGTTGGCCCCTGTAGGGTGATTTTGTAAAAGAATGATAGTTGAAATAGCTAACAAAAGGGCAAAATCTGAGTTGAACTTTATTGAAAATTATCCAGATTGTTTTCTTGAGGAAATATTTTGAAATTTAGAGTCCTGGGGGTAAAATGGGAAGACTTGATAATTTTGAAGACCCAGGGTTTTGAAATCAATTTTGAAAACAGTTGCAATTCAAATCTGGATTGAAAATTTTAAAATCGAGAATTCTGGACCTCGAAATGACATGATGTGCAGTGCAGTGATATGAAATGCTCATGCAACGATATGCAATGTCATGTCTTATGCAATAGAATCTTGAACCAAGACTTGAAGATTCCTGTCTTCTGTCAGGAGTAAAATTTTGAACATCTGAGACAAAATAGAGAAATTTTGAGAGTTGCAGATGAAATTTAGACTTTTGCGAGGTCCGAGCTCAGAAAATAACCATTTTGCCCTCTGGCGATTCAAAAGCTGAATGATGATGTTTGGTGGAAATGCTGGGGAGGTGAGTGAAAATTTGGGGTGTTTACAGATGCCCCTCTTTGCTACTAAGCCGGCTCATGGCCGAGCTTAGTGGCAAAGAAAAACACACCAAATTTGGGCTATGCATAAAAAAATGCCCCAGTTAGAAGGATTTGACTGGGTGTGAAGAAATTAGCCCGAGGAAGATGGTAGATATGGAACGAAGAATGGAGAATGAAGAGGAAAGATTCACTCTAGGAGAGTGAAGTTCAGGTTTTTATGCCCTTAACTTGGATGGGACAAAAAATACCTCGCATGGAACGAAGCTCAGGTTTGACCCTTAACCTGATTGGGGAATGGAATATCTCATCGAAATGAGACTCAGGTTTGTACCCTTAACCTGATCGGGCGGAAGATGAAATACCTCTTTGATTGAGGCTCAGGTTTGTACCCTTATCCTGATCGGGCGGAAAATGGACTGGAATCCTCGAAGGAAGAGACCATGATGGAACCTTCGGATTTTGCACAGTAAATCCGACAGGGGTTTTGCAAAAGGAAGGAAAATGGGGTCCCTAAAGCTTGAAAAGGGATTGATTTTGGGTGCCTCATTGCTTAGACTGAAATCAACTTTTGAAATTGCCTTTTGCGAGAAAATGATTGGTGGTTCGACCTCGAACCGAAATGGGACTGTCTATGGTTGAACAGTGGGGACACAGGGAAGTGTGCAAACCTGAGAGTTCATGCTTTCAAAGAAGGGAAGGAATCAAGTCCTTAGGAGGGATTGAAAATTGGTGTCTGGATGTATCACGCACTCACTTCACGTCAGGATAACTAGAAAATATTGTCAAAATATTGAGAATTCTGCTGTTGATTCAAATTTTTTGAAAATGTTGCATATTGTTGCAAAGATGTTCTTTCTCTTCTACCCAAAGCATTACCTCCAAACAAGGTTCACTTCGTAGAATCGAGATTGGGAATACAAATTACTTGTGATTGACCTTCTTCAAGAAAGTTATCAATTTCCTTGATATGAACAGGAAAGAGAATTTGATATTATGAAGGCGATTAATGAAAGAGTATTGATAATAGAATTTCACAAATTTAAAGAGGATTCTTGGTAGATCTGACAATTTGATATCCTGAGGGCTTCTCTCATGATAATCTTTCTGCACTCTTTTGGCTCTCTGGTATTTTGGCTGCATTCTCCTTCATTTTTGAGGTATTCTGACTTTTTTTTCTCTCTTTCTTTTTCCTCTCTTTCTCTCTTTTGGAAGGGTACGTTACAAACTCCTTCAACTTGGAGATGTTTCGATCCTTCTTGGACGATGGGTTTGGAGATCTTTGGATGATAGCTGAAATTAAATATCTTTTAGGGATTGTCGAGAGGTTCATCGCATCTGCCTTCATCTTGACAATGCTTTGGACTTTCCCTGGAAGGATCCATCACAAACTCCGTCATCTTGGAGATGTTTCAAATCTTCTTTGGCCCTGGGGGTCTACTCGCTTAGTTCGCTTTCATCTTGACGACAAGTGAGAGATCCCTTTTGCGGATATTTAATTGCAGCTTGGGTGATTTTAAGGAGAAAGGGCTTGGATAAATGCTCTCTTTTCTAGCACTAAGGATATTTCCACTGCCTCGTCCTTACAAGAATAACCTTTAAAGATGCGTCATTGACTGCGATCAATATCGATCATCTACGGCTTTTCAATAACATTGAATCTTCTTTTCTGGCCATATTGAGGACTTATCCTTCATCCTTTTGGTTGGCCAATAGAAAGAATCTGAATTTTGAATCTCTTTTCGCAAAAGCTTCACTCTTTCGGAAGTAATGATGAAGGTAAATTGAAATAAAGATTTGTGCAATAAAGATTCTGAAATCAACAATTGATTGACAAAATTTTCTCGAAATCCTTGGTGAAAGTGAGTATTTGAAGTCCGACTCAACACATCCGTGATGAAAATTCTCCTCTTTTTCCCCAAAAAGAGAGACTCAGGCTTAGCCCTTACCTGAATGAGAATTGGGAAATAGGAAATACTCCTCTCTTCCCTGAAGAGGAGGTGTTTGCAAAACAAACTTTCGAAGAGAAATTGAGCTTTCGTCAAAGCTCCCTAATATTAGGCCTCTCTTATGGAAAGGGGGCCGATAATAGTGAGGTCTGAAAATTGGGTCATGAAAAGAACCGAGTCCATCACACTCTCCTTGCAAAGAGGGTCCTTCATGACAAAAATGGCCTAGTATGAAGTTGGGGGGTCACAAGAAAAGCGAGTCTCCGTCGAGCCTCTCCCTTAAAAAGGGTTCCTTGTGTGAAATTGGAAATTGTTTTGCAAACGGTTCACAAAGACGCGAGTCCCTTCAAACTCTCCCTAAAAAGGGGCTAAGTGAACGAATTGGATAGCATGCGAAAAGAACGAGCTCCCTCGAACTCTCCCTAAAAGGGTCTCTCGCAAGAGAAAATGATTGAAATTGGATATTGATATTGATTGACCCAAAGGTCGAAATTGGAAATTGAAAAATTGGTTGTTGAAAATTGAATGACCCGAAGGTCGAAATTGGATGACCTGACAGTCGAAATTGAGAATTGATTTGACCAAAAAGGTCAAAATTGAGAATTGGTTGACCGAAAGGTCAAAATTGTGTGACCCGAAGGTCGAAATTTGGAAATTGATTGACCCGAAGGTCGAAAATAGGAAATTGATTGATTTGAAGATTTAAATTGGAATTTGGAAGGCAAAATATCAAATTTGAACAATTGACAGACCCTGAGGATCAAAATGACTTGGATCAACAAAGGAGAATGATGAGTTCGAGTCAGAGCTTGAATAAAATACAGAGATCACGAGTCGAAACCCGGATCAACAAAAGAAAATGAAGAGCTCGAATCAGAGCTCGAATGATGTAATGAGATCACAGGTCGGAACTCGGATCAACAAAAGAAAATGAAGGGCTCGAATTTTAGCTAGAATGAATAAAGAGATCTTGAGTCTGAACCCGGATCAACAAATGAAAATAAAGAGCTCGAATCTGAGCTCGAATGAATAAAAAGATCTCGAGTCGGAACCCGGATCAACAAATGAAAATAAAGAGCTCGAATGAATAAAGAGATCTCGAGTCAGAACCCGGATCAACAAATGAAAATGAAGAGCTCGGATCTGAGCTCTAATAAGTAGAGAGATCTCAAGTCGGAACCCGGATCAACAAATGAGAATAAAGAGCTCGAGTCAGGGCTCGAGTGAAGTAATGAGATCACGAGTCGGAACTTGGATCAACAGAGGAAAAATGAAGAACTCAAGTTAGAGCTCGAATAAGATAATGAGATCACGAGTCGGAACTCGGATCAACAAAAGAAAATGAAGAGCTCGAATCTGAGCTCAAATAAGATAATGAGATCACGAGTCGGAACTCGGATCAACAAAAGAAAATGAAGAGATCTCGAGTCGGAACCCGGATCAACAAAGGAAAATGATGAAGAGCTTGAATTAGAGCTTGGATAAGATAAAGAGATCTCGAGTCGGAACCCGGATCAACAAATGAAAATGATTTACAGGAAAACCTGAGTCGGAACTCGGTTTTTCAAAGAAAATGTAATTTGAAGGAAAATCCGAGTCGGAACTCGGTTTTTTAAAGAAAAAATATGGACCAACTTGAAAGTTGGATCGGAATTCAGATCTTCAGAGGAGAACCCGGTTAGGGGATCAAAATTTTGCAAATTGTTAGTGCAGGAACTGGATTTTTGAAAAGAGGATTCTATCTGCAGAATTTTGAGGAGAAATCAACAAAGATTGTAAACTGGAGTCAGAGATTGATGATTAGGATGAGAAATCCTTCATAGTCTCAGGATTTATCCCTTATCCTGAATGGGAACTGGTATTGGGTGCATAGTTAATGCAAATGCAATGCACATGCACCTGAAATGCAAATGAAGTGCAAATGAATGGTGAGAGATTTTATTTGATCCTGCCTGCATACAGAATGTTTGAAAATGAATTTTCAAAAAGATGCCCTAGTGTAATGGGGAAGAGAGAATAATATTAAAAAAAACAGAACAACCAAAAGAAGAATGTCATGAGAAAAGTTGATGATTTTATTGATGCCTTAAAATGGATGACAACTTGAAAAAGGAAAACAACTAGGACTATATCGTCCTGACAAAAATAAATATGACAAAATGAGAAGGCATTGGCATTGGCATTGGCATTGGCATTGTCATTCTTCCGAGTGATCTGGGAAAGGCTTGGTCAGGACTGCAACTCGTCCCTCTCTTTCTTCCAGCACCAAAAGCTCTTTATCGATGTAGTCCTGTACAATATTTTTGAGAATGAAGCAGCGTTCAGTATCGTGCCCCATTGCCCGATGGAACTTGAAGAAACAATCTTTCCATTTCCCCACGGTGACGGGAGGATCCACAATCCTTGGAAGTTTGATCATATTCTTCGCGAGCAGATATCCAAGAATTTCTTTGATTGGCTGACCTAAAGGAGTAAACTCGCGATCATAACTCCAACCATCATGCTTTATCTTCTTCGGATTGCTGGATTTCTGTTGAATGCTGACTTCTTTGACTTCTTTCTGGGAATTGGACTGAACTTGCTTGGTTAGGGCTACTGGATGTTCTTCTTCTCTGCTTTCAACAAAGAGGTTCTTATCAATATAGTCTTGCACAATGTTTTTGAAGACAAAACATCGATCAGTGTCATGCCCTACTGCCCGACGGAATTTGCAAAACTGGTTCAAGAATCTTCCCATGATGGTGGGAGGATCTGTGGCTTTTGGGAGCCGGACTAGTCCCTTAACCAACATGTATTCAAGGACTTTGTCGAGTGGCTCGTCTATAGGAGTGAAATCTCGATCGCCGCTCCAGTTTCTGCGCTTTGGTTTTCCTTGATTTTTTTTCTTTTGCTGAGGACTGAATTGAAAAGGTCTATTCTGGATTCTAGAATACGTTCCTTTCAGATCTTGAGACTCTTCTAACTTGCTGCTTTAACTGCCTCTGTTTTTGTTGTTGCTGGGTTTAGCACTGGTTACACTATTGTGGTCTCCAATGATGCTCATAGGGATGGTGATGGATGCCTCTTCTTTAATAGGAACTTTTCTGAAATTGGCTTAAGCTTGCTCGGATAATATCTCAATCATCATTCTTTTGAACAACCGATATATAGCGGGATCAATCTCCTCCTTGATGGTCTAAGCTCCCTCTTTGACAGACTTTATGGAATCCATTTCTCACTCACTGTCTGTAACTAATGTGCTGAAGTAGCGCGGTCTTTGATCTTGTCGGGATCACACAACTATGCCAATGCCCTCTGCAGAACCACATGGGATGTTTAGCATGATGAAAAAAAAAATTTTGAAAGCAACAATCTTGAGAGAAAACAAATGATGGGATCAGGCTGGCAATCTTGGAAGGAGATGATAAACAAAACTTTTGGATAAAATTTGGAAGATATATCGAAAAACAAGGTTCTTGAAGATATGAGCAAAATTTGAAATTTTAAAAATTTGTAGGCAGGATCGGAATAAAGCTGGAAGTTCGAGATCCAGTAGAACGGGGGAATGAAAAATCACCTGGAGTTTTGAAAGAAATTTGATATTTGAGAAAATCATCCAGGGTTTGAGAAAATAAAGGAAAAGGTGAGAATATGGATATTTGGAAAAAATATTTTTGGGAAAATGTAAGGAAATAAAGATAACATACAAACAATCACATCCTGCACAAACATTCATGCACATACAGCACTCCCTAAAAGGCTAACTCTAGATGCATCACTTTGAAAACAGTTGTAGGACCCTAATCCTAACTCTAAGTTCAGATCATCTTTGTCCAATCCAGTTATGCCGATATACTCGAACCGAAATTTGAGGTACGTGGCATAGAATTTCAACTCCGGTTCTAAGGTAAGGTTTTCCAACATCCTTGAGCGCCTACCGATATACTTTGGACTGTGGCCCGCGGTACGTGGTAGGGGGGTGTTAACCCAAATAGTTGGCCCAGTTGTGAGGCTCTGTCCCGAACTAGGGTTCTGGAAGAGAGCCCAGCAACGTGAAGACCGGGTAATGATAGGTAAGGGAGGTTTGAAAAAAATGATCACATGCAAGAAATAGAGGGCTCTAAATCCTAGAGAGATAGATTTTGAAAACCTTTGAAGAAGCATACATTGTTTGCATTCATATCCTAAATTGAGGAGAGTTGTATTTAGACCTAAGTCTATGTGAGCATGAAAATTTCTCCTCAATCTGGTCCTACCAAACCATGCCTAAGCTATATGCAGTCAATGTCAGCTAGGTCAGAATCTAGGCTCCTAAGTTCACATGATATTGAAAGTAAAAGAGCTGACAATTTAGAACACAGTATTGATAATTAAACTAAGTCAAGCACTACTTTGACCAGACGAGGACAGGTCCCATCTCGGTCGCCAAACCTGTTTTCGTCGCGAAATTTTTCCCGTCTTCCCTTCCTTGCGGAAGAGAGAGGGAAATGCTTTCCCGATTCAAACTTGACCGGAATTTGGAAATTGTTTTGAAATACTCGCCTCCGTTTTGAAAATTGCGAGAAAAATCCATGGGATGGGGCTCGACCTGTCGGTACGAGGTTCGACCGTTCCTGCCGCCTTTAACAGGGGTAATCGAACCAAGGACCAAAATTGTGCTTGACTTAGCTAAATCACCAAAATCATGTTTTATCCTAAATGCACAGAGAATTCAGGCATGTGTTATGAGATTTTGGAAAATGCAGCTTGGGAAAACATGATGTATGCTTGGAAAATATTTGGAGTTGAAAAGAATTTCTCAGGAAAAAGGTCAATTTCTCAGGAAACTCAGATGAAAGGGGTTTTTGAAATCATGAGCAAGTTCATAAAGATTTGGGAAAATCATGAATGGATGAAAATCCTGAGAAAATGGCAAGAATTCTTGAGAAAAGGGTGAACATTTGAAAAGGGAAACACTTCTCATGAAAACTCGAACTTTGAGAATTTTCTTAGGAAGATGATGGAAAATTTATAGGAAAACTCATTGGAGAAGAAAACTGAAACTTGAGAAATTGAAATCTTGAGAATCTTACCCTTGAAACCCTTGAAAACTAATTTTTGATTCTTGAGAAAGACTGTGAAACTCTTTTTTTTGAAAATCTTAAGAAAACGACATTTTCTAGGGAAAATCGAGGGAAAACTTTGATTTTGGAAATCCAACTTAGAAGTTTCTTGAGAGACTAGTTTCCATGGAAAACTGTGAACACTTGACTTGGGAAAACCGATTTTGGAAAATACTCATAGTTTCTTGAGAAATCGATTTCTTTGAGAATGAAGTTTTCTTAAGAAAATCATGGGAAAACCAAGGATTTCATGATGCAAATGATATGAGTGAATGAATGCATTTTGGAAGATTTTTTAAGAAATTTGTTGGAAAAATGTGTATTAAGTCAAAATAAATCCTTCACATATTCTGACTGTGGCCATGAATATGTTCAGAGTTTAATTGATTTAATGCACAATACTTTGAAAATATTAGAAATATGATGTGCATTTTAAGATAGCCTAAGAGTGTAGGCTCAATGTGACTAGTAGAAAGATGATGGATCTGGGTCTCGTCCATATTCCGACTAGGGCCGTAAATATGGACTCCACCGAGTTCATCAACTCCCTAAGAGTTGGTGCACGTGTCATTCGTGTACATCCATAGTGCTTTTGAAATAAGATGCATGCATCACATAAGCAGGATATTGCATAAATTCAAACTATATGATATGCATCCTAGTCTAAGCAGGAAATTAAATCTCTTATTCCAAAATTTACATTATTACATCACTAAATAAATGAAATAAAAGCAATTTGCAGACTTCAGCTCCTTCATTTGAATATCCCTGCCAAACTTGAAATAAGGTTAGCTCAGATATGTGGGTTTTTCCAAGATTTTCCAATAATATTATGAAATTATTGGATTTAAATGGATATAAACCCTAACCTCATGCTTCCTTGATATTTGAAATGATGAAAATGCAAGAAATTTAGTAGAAAATAGTTTGAAATCCGAAATTGGGGTCAAAATGACCAAAATACCCCTAATATTAAAGTTATACCTTTAAAATGAGGGTTTTTTGAAGGAAAACTTGGTGAATTGAGATTTTGAAGTTCAAATTGACTCAAATGATGATGAAATGCAGTATGAGGCATGATGACATGCTTCTAAACACATTAGGACTGTAAAATCAGAATTTGATATTTTGCAATTTATCCAAAATAACGAATTTCGCTTGTTTTTCACTTGGATCAGGGTCCTGCGGGACCCTGTTTTGGTATTATGGCTAATCCGAACCTCAAATGGATTCCAAATTGCACCAAATTCGGTATGAAGCCTCTACCTACTCTGATAAACAGCCTAGCATGCTAAAAATCATGAAATTATATGATTTAAATGCTAAAATTTAAAGGAAATCCTAAAAATGGTGGATTTTGCCTATGGATCCGAACCAAATGCAATGCTTAATATGATAATGAAAGATTTACACCATGAAAACTTCTGATATTTTTCAGACTGCTAAAGGACCCGAAATGGAACATTTTTGGTTTTTACAGCCTCGAGATTTGAGCCATGGTGAGTTCAGTAACAGGGATTTGGTTCTGACAGAGGTAAAAATCACCCTAATCTGATGTAAAATGCTAACAAAATAAAAAACTGCCATGAAAATTTATGATATTTAACAGAGCTACTCAACACAACTACATGGACAACTTTCATGTTCATAACTTTGGCATTTGATCAACAGAAACATAGATAAAAATATAACTTTGTGTTCCTAAATTGACAGAACAGACAAATGTGACAAAACAGGGGACTGACAAGAAAAATCTGAAACAGGTATCACTACTATTCTAAAAATCGCAGTCTTTCAGATGAAAATAGAGGACACAGCGGACATAACTTTCACTTTTCACAGTTTTGGATTTGGAGCAACACACAAAGAGAACCTGTAGCCCTAAGTCGATCCAACATCTCAGAGGCCCAAATCAGGCTCTGACATGTGTCCTGAGCTCTCGGATTTTTGTCAGATTTAAAAAAAAAATTATAAAAATCTGATAAAATCATGTTAAAAACTAGACATTCTCCCGAGTTTATAACATCTTTCGGATCGAAAATCGGATCTTTCTTGAGAGCGATCTCGATTTTACAAGTCGGAACAGAGTTTTTAAAACGCATCCTGGGTAACACAACCTGACTTGCCATTTTGAATGTTTACTGCAGTAAAAACATTCAAATGCTTTCGAATTTTTGGCACAATTCTAGGGACACCTAAGGGCGCATTACATGATTTTTTGGGGATTTTTAATAAAAAATAAATGCATGAAATGACATGCGGACTGACTGACAAAAACAGAGAATACTGAAAATGAGCAGAATTGAAATAAATGCTAAATTAATCCTAATTAATTCATGAAACGTGCTAAATGAATGAAATAAAATGAAAATTAAATCTAGCTAAATGCATGAATGTTAAAAATCATCAAGGAAGCATAATTGAATATTTTTATGTATGTCGTTTTATGAGAATAGCTCAATCCATCTCTCGGATGAGCTCTTTCTTCTAACGACTCCCGAATCGAATTATGAAATCAAATCAAGAGGAAAAGAGGTGCACCTTGCTTCGTTAGGCAGCGTTGAAGCTCTTGAAAGGGACGGCTGTCACTGGTTTCGTTCGTCCTTCGCTCCGGGCTTCGGATGGTTCACCAAAATCGACCCACTGCACCTTCTTCACTGAGCCAAAGGGGGCATGAATTCCAAAGTTCAAAATCGGGTTCTCAAGAAGGCTAGGTCAAATTTTCAAGTCCAAAAGGAGTTCTCAAAAGATGGTCTCCTTAGGCTGGGCGTGGAGCCTTGTTTTTATAGATTTTTCTGAAAATTTTGAATTTCAAAAAGGCTCAATCTGAGCCCTCCATGTGGCGCCATCTCAGGGGGTGCTATCTGGGGGGTTTGAAATTCGAATTTGGCTTTTGCAGGGAGCCCTCAGGTGGCGCCACCTCATGGTGTGCTACTTTTATTAAAAAAAAAATAAAAATAAAATTTGAAGCCAAGTGGGACTCTGGATTGGCGCCACCTCAAAAGGTGATTTGAGGTGTAAAGCTGAAAACAATAGGAGCATGCCATGTGGCGCCATCTCTGGAGGTGTTTGACATGTGTCAGAAGGATAGGAGTGGAAGAATCAGATTGTGCCACCTTAGAGGAATTCTAATTCTACTTTTCTGCAGGAAAGGAGAGGCTGACATGTGGCATTTTCTCAGAGTGGCTCCTACGATGCCATGTGGCAGGAGAACATGAATGGAGGAAGCAAAATGCGCCACCTCAGAGGGGGGCTTTTCTACTTTTTCTGATGCAGGGAGGTCTGGACATGTGGCAGACAAGTGTCAGCTGTCTGGTGAGGCCTTCTTAAATGGCGCCACCTCAGAAGGTGAATTTGAATTTCAAATGGAGGTTGGCTCTGGAGGAATGAAGGATGGACATGTGGCAGTTCCTCAGAGTGGCTCCTACGATGCCATGTGGCAAGAGGGAGGAAAAGGAGGGAAAGGGACACGTGGCACCATCTAAGACAAAATAGAAAAGGTGAAGTTCAGGATTTGCGCCACCTCAGCCTGGAGTTTGAATATTTGAATTGTTGCTTTTTTCTGAAGGAGGCAGAAAATGACATGTGTCCTCTACTTTTTCTAAGAAGAGCAGAGAATGACGTGTCATTTGCTTTTTCAGAGAAGAGTAGAGAATGACACATGGCATTTGCTTTTTCTGAGGAAATGAGAGATTGACATGTGTCCTCTGCAGGAGACACACTTCAAATGGCGCCACCTCAGAGGAGACAAGCCTACTTTTTCTGGACAGGACAACCTATGACACTTGGCATCTCCTGGTGATCTTTGGAATGACACATGGCGCAGGATGGATAGGGTGACACATGGCAGATAAATGGGATGACATGTGGCGGCTTCTTAAGGTAGCCCCACACTGACACTTGGCATGGAAATGGGAGGAGAGAGAAAAGACAAGTGGCACCAATCCAGGGGACAAGGCTCCTATATTTTTGGGTTTTTCAAAATTCAAATTTTTTAAAAGAAAAGCTTGTGTGACACCACCTCAATGTGGGCCCCACATTTCTTCTTTATTGAAATAAGGACAAGACAGTAAATCCTTTTTTTTTGAATTTTCATAAAATCTAGACTAATTGGTAAAACAATTTTTTTTTTAAAAGAGTTGGCCCCTGTAGGGCGATTTTGTAAAAGAATGATAGTTGAAATAGCTGACAAAAGGGCAAAATCTGAGTTGAACTTTATTGAAAATTATCCAGATTGTTTTCCTGAGGAAATATTTTGAAATTCAGAGTCCTAGGGGTAAAATGGGAAGACTTGATAATTTTGAAGACCCAGGGTTTTGAAATCAATTTTGAAAAGAGTTGCAATTCAAATCTGGATTGAAAATTTTAAAATCGAGAGTTCTGGACCTCGAAATGACATGATGTGCAGTGCAGTGATATGAAATGCTCATGCAATGATATGCAATGTCATGTCTTATGCAATAGAATCTTGAACCAAGACTTGAAGATTCCTGTCTTCTGTCAGGAGTAAAATTTTGAACATCTGAGACAAAATAGAGAAATTTTGAGAGTTGCAGAAGAAATTTGGACTTTTGCGAGGTTCAAGCTCAGAAAATGACCATTTTGCCCTCTGGCGATTCAAAAGCTGAATGATGATGTTTGGTGGAAATGCTGGGGAGTTGAGTGAAAATTTGGGGTGTTTACAGTCACCCACCACCTTTCTGCGTCCTTTCTGAGACGGTATGTCCCAAAGTCCACTTTACGATCATCACCGACTTGCAGTACACAGAAAATACGCTCCATTTTCTGGATCCAGTCTTCAGCTGCTTCAGGCGACGCTCTTCCGTCTAACGAGGGCGGATTTATACTCATAAATTGCTTGTATGGTACCGCAACAACTGGAGCTCGGGCAGGTACTCCCTGTCCCTGGGCGGCCTGCTGGATATGCTCGCCCATGTTCCTCATGGTTTCCGCTTGTCGTCCGACAACCTCCGTAAGGTTGTTCAAGGTCTCCATGAGATCGTCACACCTCGCACGCCACGTCATCTAAATAAGTAAAATCTATACATAAGCAACTAGCAAGTACACAGAGATAGGAAATTTCATTTCATTAATAAGGAAACTGCGGCATTACAGAAACACCCTTCGTCAAGATAGGGTTAAACAAGCACGGCTAACAACTCAAGCAAAACTCAAAAATGAAACACTGACTCCGTGTTTCTAACTTCAACATCACATAACAACTTCATGACTTGCTAGTGTAGAAGTCTCTATAGTCCTTCCGACTCCCATAGAGCCTCGACCTGACACGGGGAGGAGAAACAGGATTCCTCAGCGGTGTGTCAAAAATCTCTTGAACTTCCATCTGAATCGGGAGCACGTACTCTGAGAAAACTGCATATGGATAAGACTCGGGAGAATACATCGCTCCACGCCGTTTTCCGTCTTGGTTATCCACTTCCATGACCAATGGTCTAGTGACCGAAGATACATCATCGATGTCATCCGCGTTGCTCCTCCAGAGCTTATCCCTCTGTTTCGTCTGGCATTCCTCCTCGACATGCCCATGAAGACTGCAGTAAGGGCACTCAGCCAACTCATGGGGACAGATTTGTCCTACGTGATCTTCCAAACACCTGACACAGGGAGGTGCCAACATATGCACGCTACGTGTCAAATGTCGCACAACTCCACTCAGGGCCTCTTCGCCTCAAATCAGATTTTGGAGAGCTTCCAAAATCTTGTCATAGCTCGGGTTCGTCGACATCTATTCCATACACAGAACCACATGCACAATACTAACTAAAAAGCAAGAAATAATGAAATAAATGAAGCTTAACTTATACTTACAGTGCGATGAATGATGCACGATGAAGCTCGGACCACACTTAACTCTGCTCTGATACCAAACACTGTGGCGCCCCAAACCCCGACTTTGGAAAACTTAGAATTTTCTGTGAATTTTTTTTTTTTTGAAAAGGTTTAACTAGAAAACAGTGGAAAGCAAAGTGCATGTAAAACAACAAAGCCGCGAGTCTGGGCGGCCACCACATGTGAGTGTAACAAGTAAACAACAGTGTAATCAAAGTGTAACCATAACATAAAAACGGTAAACACCCCAACAGTTTAAAGTTTACAAAAAGTACAAGTCTCAAAACGGGGAATATATCCCGATCAAAATCCCAAAAACCCAAAACCACCAGGGACAGGATCTGCAGAACAAGTGTGAGTCCTCCGAGCCTCCATTGTATATCATCGCATCAGCACTATACCTGTTTGTCACCTACATCCCCATAAAACGGGGTCAGGCCTCTTGCGAGGTGGTGAAGAAACAACTACAAGCATATATATATCATATCATATCAAAAGAAAAATAGGAACAGAACTGACAAGTGTACGTGCATGTGTCAGGTAAGTGCGAAAGTGACAAGTACTAGTCAACTGAAAAGTAACAAGCTGAAATAACTGTAAAGCAAGTACTCAAAGCAGTAACAGACTGTAACAAGTGCTGTACAAGTAAAGTAATTAAGCAACAGCTGAAACGAGTAAAGTGACTGAAGTAAAGTCTACGGAACAAGTAAAGTAGAAACTACAGTAAGTCAGTTGTTTGGTTAGTCTTTAAGTTCTTCCGATTACTCCTTTGGGTACGCGAAGGAACCTCGCATTTTGTGAGATATGCACCCGGTGTCTGTTATTCAAGAAGGGTGCGGGGCAAGGCAATTACTGGTTTGAACATAATATGGTTCGGTTTGAAGTAGGTGCGGGCTGGTTTTGATAGAGAAGTGTTAACAGCCACACTAATGGCATTACGGGGTTGCAAGTGTGCCAACACGAGGATCCGCACACTGGCTGCCAAAAAGCTCCAACTAAACGATGGTCTGGTCCTCCGGACCAGACTGCCATGCATACCAATAGGGTCTGGTCAAACTCATGGAACGGACCAGATCGATAAGGGGGTTCGGTTAGGGCTGAGTCCAGCCCCTGACAAGGGTAAATCGGCTAACATAGTGCAAGGGGGGTGCCAAGGTGGTTCAGGGGTCTGGTCCCTAGGACCAGACAGCTGCTACAACTAGCTAAGGTCTCAACTTTTCAGTTCAGACCTGAGCCCATAGAGGCTCAGCCGAAAAGAAAGCCCGAGGTGTCCAACACCAAGTGGCTGGCACCCGGCTCCAACAAGTGGAGTCGCGGCTAGCACCGGGTGCTAGCTGGACTACCAAAGGGTTCAGGTCTGAACCTTGGTTCAAACCTGCACCCACCACGTGCTAAGAGAATGCCAAAGGTGCGCAACACCCAAGTGGTGCGCACCCAGCACCAGCCAAGGGGAAAACGGGCTGGGCTAGGCTCACGCACACCCCCGGCCAAAACCAGGGTGTGGTGTTGGTCTGAACCCCTGGTTCAGACCGGCACCTAGCCAAGTCGAAAACTAAAAAAAAAGAAAGAAAGAAAACAAGAGATGCATTAAAATATTTTTCACACAGACATATACTTATTTTCATAGACTGGGCGCGCGCGCGGGCCAACCAAAGTGCGCCTACCCCAAACCAGGTTCAGCAAGGATGGCTGAAGGGTTTGGTCCGTGGGACCAGACCGTGCCAACCCCAGAACCAAGGGCAAGAGCCTAAGGCTCGCACCCAAACGGGAGGAAGGAGTTGGGCGCCGGCCCCAACTCGCAAGCATAACCCACAAAAAAAAAACATAGTGATAAAAGGTAAAAATTCCTACTCTTTTTTTTTTTGCTAGAAGCCACGGCTTCCCACAACAAATGGTGTTGGGTCACGCTGTGACCCAAGCCACCCCCATGGTTGAGGCGCCAGTCCCATCGATTTGGGACTGGGTTGAGCCTATCACGCCCAAGAAGGAGTCCCAAGTGAAGGGTGATGGTTGCAGCGCACGACTGGGCCTGCATGCACCCCAAACGAGCTTCAAAGAGCTGGGGGCATGTTGGACGAGCCCGGCTCAGTCCAGCTCACCCAGCACTGACTACAATGTCCAAGAACAAGCCAAAACCGAATGAAGAAAGAGTAAAAACATTCATTACAGCATACCAATCAGAAATTACATGCTTTGGCAAGGAAAGACCGAAAACACACTTAAGAAAAATAGATGAAACCTATTTCAAAACATGCATCCATTAAGAAAATAAGAATCAAGATTTATATATGAAAAGGATTGCATTTGAGAAAGCAAATCCACCTTTGGCTTGCATGCAAAGATGCAAAGCACCGTAGGTTTCATGTTATACCGAAACCGTGAATGGATAAGGTGAGTCTTCACCTTAGCTTGCTTGAAGAAGAGGGAGGTGATGTGCTGCAGCTACTCACGTCAAGAGGCTCCCACGGTTGAAGGGAGGAAGCAAGTGAAAGGGAAAAAGAGGGAGTTTGGGAGAGAGAGAGAAAGAGAGAGAGAGAGTTCTTGAAAAATCGCCCAACAAGAGAGCCCGTTTTTTTTCTAAAGGGTCTTAAAGGGGGTTGAGTGGGAATGGACGGCTATGATTATCCCCTCCAAGATGGAGGGATGGGGTGATCCATGCCCCCCATAGCCAATGCATGTTCTACTTTTAAAATGATTAAAACTCCCTTTCAAAAATGTCATTGAAAAATCCTTTACAATTTCAAAAATTTACAAGGGGGGGCCCTTGGCTGCCACCCAACTCATCCAATCGGTTTTGGGTATTTGAAAACTTTCAAAAACCTTTCAAAATTGCCATGGGGCGCCAACCCCATACTCTTCTTTTGGAAAAGATGCCCCTCGTGCTGGCCTTTGGGCTTCATCATGAGGTTTTGGAAATGATCAATGGCCAATAGAGACCTTCTTTTTAAAACCATGCAAAGTTTTTTCAAAAATGCCACCCAGCTGGTCAATTCTTGACCAGCTGGTCAACCATGGCCATGGACGTCCACTAGAGGGGTCGTCCAATGGGTTTGGGTCCTCTAGTCGACCCAAATTCAAGTCCAAAATCGCCTATTGTATTAATTCCAAAGAAATGCTTATTTAATGTATTAAAATATTAAATTAATTCCAACAAATCATTTAGTTCTCTTCATAATCTTAATTAACATAGAATGCTCAATGTCTCTTAAAAAAATTACCTTTTGTTTGCAAGAATTAAGCGTATTATGACTCGGGTCCAATATTGAAGCAAAACTCGCAATTCACATGCACTGACGAGGTTTTTTCATCGTTCGGACCTCAAATTCGGGGTGAATCACCATACCCCTATTCCAAACTTACCCTAAAAGTTTCGAAAGTTCATTCGCTCTAGATTTTCTGCAATTGCTATTTTTACGTAAAATTACGCGATTTTAGCCAATTCTCAAAACAAGCAAATTCTCAAAAATGGTCAGAACATAAAAATTCATCGATTTCAACATAATTACGTAATATTACATCAAAATTAAAATCATGGTTCTTACAGGCATCCATGACAACATTTATTTTTCAAAACAATAATTCACATAGGCAACTCACATATATACATAAAATGTCTTTCTATAAAACAAGATTACATAGGCAACTTACATAAAGAAATTTCTTTCTGTAAAACAAGATTACATAGGCAGCTCACATAAAGAAATTTCTTTTTGTAAAACAAGATTACATAGTCAGCTCACATACAAATATCTTAGTTCTGTAAATCAAGATTACATAACAGCTCATATACATATTTTTTTTTTATAAAACAAGATTACATAGGCAGCTCATATAAAAAAAAAAACTTTTTGTAAAACAAGATTACATAGGCAGCTCACATACAAAAAAAAACTATAAAATATGATTACATAGGCAGCTCAGATACAAAAATTTCTTTCTGTAAAACAAGATTTCATAGGCAGCTCACATACAAAATTTTTCTTCCTGTAAAACAAGATTACATAGGCAGCCCACACATAGAATTTTTTTTCTATAAATTAGGATTACATAGGCATTCATAAGTTAGGAAATTTTCAAATTAATCAAATATGTCGCATATATACTTACATAATTTATTTTCTAAATTATAAACATACTAGCAGCATGACTATAGTTTACAAAATTTATTTTTTTGAACAACTTAGAATACACATGAACAACTATATATATTACAATTTTTTTTCCAAATTGTAAACATACCGGTACCATGACTATACTTTATAAATATTTTTTTTTGAACAACATAGAGTAGACATGAATAGCTATATATACATTTTTTTTTTCCAAATTCTAAACTTATTCGCAACATGAATATACTTTACAATTTTTTTTTTTTTCAAATCTAATTACATATGCAGCCATTTACATTACAAAACTAATTGTTATTTTTATTTTGTCAATCCAATTCATGCAGGCAACAATAAGCATCTTGTTTCATGCTGCAAAATGCACACACACACACACACACACACACACACTGCTATTACAAGGAAGAGGTCAAGCTCCTACCTTGAATTGCAAAAAAATCTAACAGGTAAGTCCACAAAAATGCACACCCCGAGCCTCTAATCGACCTCAAGGTTGGGGTAGCCATGCCGCAACTTATCCTCTTCTTTGAGGATGCCTAAAACCAAAAAAAATAGAAGAATAAGAAGAAGAGGATGAAAAAGAAACAAGACGGAGAAGAGAAAAGAGGGGAAGGGCCAACCTACCTTGATTGATCCTCCCTTCTAAGCTCCTCATGGTTGGGATGTCCCCTTCATAATGCAGCACCACCGAAAAGGGGAGAGGGTAGCTCTATGTTTGGCGAAGGTTAGCTCTCCGACAGCATGAAGAAGGAAAGGTTGAAGAACAGAGCACACCACCGGAGAGTGGAGGGAGAAAGAAAGATGAGGGTGTTGGGGGAGAAGGAGAGATGTGTTGGAAAGAGGGGTTAGGGCATGAGAGAAGGAAAATTGTGAAAAGGAAAAGAAAAGGGTTTTTTTAAGGAGAGTGGATCTGAGTCAGGTGGCACGGGTTCGGGTTTGGTCTGGATCAACCCAAGGCCCGATCGAGTCCTCCCCCAACTAGTCCTAGTTAGCTCTTGTTAGTTCAACTAGGAGAGAACCAATCCCAAGAGGGGCCAGGCTGGGTCTAGCTGACCTTGACAGGATTGACCTGCTAGGGTTGGTTGGACTGGACAGCAGCCCAAGCCTTGCAAGGATAAAACTGTCTTAGCATGGGGAAAAATACCAAATGGGTCCTTTGGACCCATTTTTGTCCTCTCCTAAATAAAAAACTACAAAAATGCCACTAAAAAAATTTGCCAAACATACTCATGCAGTTAACTAAGTTGGGTCAACTCTGGGTTGAATGACTATGACCCTTGGGATACAAATGCCCTCTGAACACTTCTAAAATAACCATTATGCTCCCCCCAAACTTGTGGGACACACTTCAAACTTGTTGCAACTCAGATTTTGATGAAATAAAAACTATTCTTCTCAAAAAAACCGTAAGAATGCAACTATACACACTAAAGTTATGAAAAGTGTCTCGAATTTTTCATGATCCAGATAATACAAAAATAAAGAAAATGCTGGATATTACAATATTAGTTTTATTGCTCATTGAGAACGGGTACAATCTAACATAATACTGATTAAAAAAAAAATCTTTCGCAATGAGACAAAGTAGTGATACTAAAGTTTATTAGCCCCAAAAGAACTAGTGAACTTCACCGCAAGGGTAGGATCATTTTTATAAAAGCACAGACAATTATAAATCAAACGCAAAGTGCTTTAGTAAACCACCTTGAAGCTTCCTAGGAATGTTAAGTTGACAACCGGGTACTAGGGTTTTTTAAGTACCAACCCCAGTATAGCAAACAGTTTTTCTCTAGTTTATTGCTAATCAGCCAATTAGTCATTGTAATGCAACCACAAAGAAGCTCTGCAGAAGTTTCCCTCCATCTTAATCACTAAGCCTTCAAATAATATTCTTTCAGTTGTCCGTTATATTATCGTAAAGTATTAAATATATTCAGGTAATATTGATTATAACGTTGTATTCATTGAAGCACGTAGCGGCAAAACTTTTTCTTCCTTTACAAAGCCAAGGCATGACTTGCATATCAAGTCTCTTTATTTCTCTTTATAGCCTAAGTACCGCCTCTCTCTCTCTCTCTTGCCTACTAGTGTAACTAGTAACTACTAGTACCTGGTTTTTCACTTTCTCTATTCCGCTGTTTAGTATGCCGGCCGTAACGTCGGTTCATTAAAAGGCGTTTGAGTGCGCCTCCATTCTCTCTCTACATGCATGCATGTACGGACCACTTGATCATTCATTCGACCACTCGATTAAATTTTGGGGTACATCTCACGCATACATTGTATGCACCTTTCATTCCTGTCAACAATTCACTTCACAGCCCCCCACCCCACTCCCCACGTGACCTTGTTCAAAACCCAAACGATTTCTCTAGGCAAACCCTAACGAGACCAGCGCTCTCCTTTTCCATGGTAAACACTAACCAAACCAAGCAAGAAACAAACGGCATGAGCTCGCTAGGCACTCTGAATAGTCCTTTTTTCTCAAGAACCGCCAACACTGCCTATTTAAACCCCCATCGGCCATCGCTCATCCCAACCCCTATCCCTCCTCCCATTTCTACAACAGTCTCTCTCTCTCTCTCTCTCTTGCATCGACCTGTAAGTCATCTCTATAGAGCTAGAGGAGCCAACAAGAAGAGCAAAATGGATGTGGTTATGGGCTTGTCCCAGCCTTCAAATGATCCAAAGTGGTTCTTCTACACACTGCCTGCCTTGTTGGGCACCAAAACCCTGGAATTTGGCGATGGGTGGGCCGTGCTGGTGCTGCTCGGTGCCCTCCTCTCCACCCTCCTCGCCACGTGGTGGTTCACCGCCGGTGGGACGGCGTGGGCTAATGGGAGGAACGCTCGCGGAGCAGTTCCCATCCCAGGGCCCAGAGGGTTGCCGCTTGTCGGCAGTCTCTACGCCCTGAGCCGCGGCTTGGCTCACCGCCAGCTTGGCGCCATGGCTGACCGCCTCGGAGCGAAGCAGCTCATGGCGTTCAGCCTCGGCTCGACGCCGGCGGTCGTCGCCTCCGAGCCGCAGACTGCCCGGGAGATCCTCACTTCCCCTTGCTTCGTCGACCGCCCGGTGAAGCAGTCGGCCAAGCAGCTGCTCTTCGAGCGCGCCATCGGCTTCGCGCCGAACGGTGCATACTGGAAGCTCCTCCGCCGGATCGCCTCCTCCCACCTCTTCGCCCCGAGGCGCGTTGCCGCCCACGAGCCAGGCCGCCAGCTCGACGTCGCAACCATGCTCCGCGCCGTCGCAGCCGAGCAGCAGGCCAACGGTTTCGTGGCGCTCCGGCGCCACCTGCAGGGGGCCGCGCTCAACAACATCATGGGGAGCGTCTTCGGGAGGCGGTACGACGTCGTGTCAGAGAACCAAGACGCCTCGGAGCTGAGGGAGATGGTGCGCGAGGGGTTCGAGCTTCTCGGGGCGTTCAACTGGTCCGATTACCTGCCCTGGCTCGGTTCCCTCTACGACCCCCACCGCGTGCAGGCGCGCTGCGCCGCTCTCGTCCCGCGCGTCCGCCGCTTCGTGCGCGGCATCATCCGCGAGCACAAAGAGAGGGCAACCGCCTCTGCTGTTTCTCTGCCTCACGTAGGAGATAACGCCGACTTCGTGGATGTTCTTCTCTCTCTCCAAGGAGAGGAAATGCTCCAAGAGGATGACATGGTTGCCGTCCTATGGGTATTCCATCTGCTGCTTCTCTCCGTATTCTCGTCGATTTATTTCATTTTGTTTTCTCCTTTTTTGCATATTATTATAACATGTTGGCGTACTTATTGATGACCAACTATTTGTTTCATTCGTTTATCACTCTTGTTAACCTTGACGCAACACTAAGCAAGACTGGCTTAATTTACTCTTTAACATTTAGCATTACTGCTGTTATTCAAGAGAGAAAACTGCTTATATATCTACGTTGTTTTCCTTTCTTTGGTGGCCGTTGCAGGAAATGATTTTCCGAGGCACCGACACAGTGGCCCTGTTGACTGAGTGGGTGATGGCAGAGCTGGTGCTGAACCCGGAGGTTCAGGCCAAGCTGCAGAGAGAGATGGAAGAGGTGGTGGGGAAGGAGAGGGTCTCAACCGGCGCCGACGTCTCTCGCTTGCCGTACCTGCAGGCAGTGGTGAAAGAGGGACTGAGGGTGCACCCACCGGGGCCGCTGCTCTCCTGGGCTCGACTCTCGACTAGCGACGTGCAGCTCAGCAACGGCATGGTGGTGCCCGCCAGGACCACGGCCATGGTCAACATGTGGGCCATCACCCACGACCCTTCTGTGTGGGTGGACCCCACGGCGTTCAAGCCCGAGCGGTTCATGGAGACCGAAGGTGGGGATAGCGTGGATGTGAGGGGGAGTGACCTGAGGTTGGCTCCCTTCGGTGCGGGCCGGAGGGTGTGCCCGGGCAAGAACCTTGGGCTCGCCACCGTCAGCCTTTGGGTGGCCAAGTTGGTGCACCATTTCACGTGGGTCCAGGCCCAGGGAAATGAGGTTGATCTGAGCGAGCTGCTCAAGCTGTCTTGTGAGATGAAGTACCCTCTGTGTGTTGTGGCGGTCCCACGTGGTGTTGCTTTTTAGGGTTCGGTGTTCGGCCTGCTTTTGTAAAATTTTAGGGGGTTTTTGGTCTTGTGTGTATTGTGTGCAATAACGAACGGCTGGTTAGATGTTTGGTTGTGTTGGTCCTAGGAGTTTTTCGAATCTTCTGCTAGGGTCCACCCTAATATATCATAGACATGGTTTGTCAGGTATATCCCCTATGACCACAGTATTGTTAACTAATCCCTATAATATATAATATATATAATGGTGTGCCATGTTTACTATATGATCATTTACTTACTTTAAAATGGTCGCTTCATATATTATATGAATGCTTGTTAGTGTCTCTCTCTCTCTCTCCTATTACTTGCTTGTTTTGCGTTCAGTGATGAAAATGAGCGATGCGAAAGCTTGAACGCTTTTAAGGTTCATGAAAAGCACAAGTATCAAGTATGTGGATAATAATAGCCTCGCCAGATCGAGGGGAGATGTCATTTTCGAGGCCTCATATATGTTGGTATGGTAACCTTAACGTTCTCAAACTATTATCTTTTTCTCCGTCTTTTCATAACATTGATATCACGTAAAGCTGTCGTTGTCCATTCACCAGTCTCTCTCTCTCTCTCTCTCTCTCTCTCTCTGGTGGCATAGATGGTAAAAGGTAACTTTAACTGTTGAGCCTGTTTTGCTGGCAAGATAAAATCTCAGAAGATTTTAGAAACATAGGGGGGCGGTTGTGTTCAGCGAATGAAGACTCCGCTCAAGGGTTTCTGCGGAATCTTCTTCCCCTGAAATAGAATCTGACCCCGGGCCAATATGGGAAAGCTTTCCGTGGGAAGGGGGGATTATGTTGAAAACGGCCCGTGCAGAAAGAGATTCCAGTGTTTGTTTTGCCATGGTGAGGCCTGCAGGAACGCTTGGTGCTTCGTGCAATTCTACGAAACCCTTGTTTTAGTGGCACGCAAACGTGTTCTTATTTTCTGACCAAATCTCTTGTCGATCCTGAGGAAACTAAACAAGGGCCACATCGTTATAATGGCTTCACCCTTGTTTCATGACACTTTTTCACTTAAAGATTTTATAAAATATTTATTATGTAATTTTTAATTCTGATGTATTTGTGAAAACTTTTAAACTTCAGTTTTGTATCTATTGTTTTTTAGTTAACCAATGAAAATTTGTGTTTTTTTACTCATAGAAACCGCTCAAGGATCAGAGACCAAAAAACACTGGCTCTATCTGATTTAAGGTTGCTGTCTTTGCAGCGTGAAGGGCTTACCCCTTGTCCCCAAGGAGTTGTCAAAGTGAAGTACTTTCAAAATTTTAAGAAGCGGGAAGCATGGGACGACTTAGGAGCAAATCAAGAAGCGACTTAGAAAGCGAATTAAGAAGTGAGGGGGGAAGCGAAAAAATATATAAAAATAAAAAATAAAAAATAAAAAAAAATGAGATGCGAGGATGAAGCGCGCTTTTCATAAAAGAACGCTTTCTCAAAAAGTGCATTTTGAAATCATGATGTTTTGCGCTTCCCCAGTTACCCAGGCGTTTTTTGGTAATTTTGATTTAAACCTCCCAAAATGGTGCAAAATGAGTGTTTAATCATGCATTTGATGGGCATGCATGAGTTCCATCCGAAACCGAAACTTTTTCGGTTAGAGATAATTCATCGCGCCTTAAGGGTATAATTAGCTTCAACTTTGTGGAGTAGGTTGTGCAACCGTAGGTTTTGAACTCATGAAATCTCATAAACTTGGTGAGGTTTTGTTTAAAACCATGTTTTTTGAGTTGGACTAACTTGAGATGAATTTTATTGGGAGATCTGAATTGGCAAACTTAAGTGGATCAAACATGTTGGTCTTAGGACGGGGCCAGTGGGTTATATGTCTTAGATTCAGCACCCTTATTGACATGGTGGAAAAGAATTTGTGGTTACTCGTTGTTTCACATAAAGATGAATTGTAAGAATAGGTCAATCGGCTAGTCAGTTTTGGGTTCGTTTAGGGGTCTTGGTTCAAAACTTGTAAGACTTGGTCTAGAGTGTATTGGATTGTCATGTTACATGTGCCAAAGCTTGGTATGAGATAATAGGCAAGGATTTCGAGTGTGCTGGTGAGGTTAGACTGTCTAACAATAGGAGGTTGTTTCAGGTTTTTGGATCAAGAAATAAGTAAAGGCTAGGCTAAGGCTGAGATCTGATGTTAGGGATCACTTACAGGTCGGACTAGCCTTTCATTGTTATGGATTGGGTTGATCTTGATCCAAAAACCTAGTAAGCTGGGCAGTTGGGGTTGGTAGGGCCTACACGTGGGGTGTCTTCTCCTATATATGCCTAGCTTGAGAGGCGTGAAGCACTCTTAAAGGTGAGGTTATGAAGGTGCTAAGAATAGGCAAGAGAAGATAAGAGTTTTTGGCTATTTTTGAAGGTCAGAATTTAAAAAAATAGCCTAGTCAACTTGAGTCTAAGGAGAGGGTCTCCTATGCCCATATAAGGTCTTGTACGAGAAAAAATGAAAAAAATAGAACTCGCTCTCTCTCCTTTCTCTAATGTCCTGACCTATTATAGGTCATTGGACATTTCACTTGGGTCTTTAAAAGTTGTCCAAGGTTCAGCCCAATCATTACGCCATCGAGCTCGTAGTATTGGTGTGATCCAGTTGTCCCAAGCCTTTCTTGGTGTATCAAACCTTATCCAACAAGTTCAACCTCATAGGAAAGCCTTCACATGATCCTTTAAGTTTGTCTAGGTCCGAGACCCCATCTCTAAACCACCCATACCTAGTCTGAATCCATGATAACCAAATCTAGCCTACTTAAACCCTACAGTCTCCGACCAAACTATAGGGAGTATGGTCTCGAATTTTGGACCTAAGGTGCTTCAATGTGTCCTTAGTCAACCCTCCAAATTTCAGAACCAATTGAGTTTCTAGCATCCAGAACCAAATTTTACAAATGAGACTACTTGAACCGTAACTTGTTTGCTATTGTTTTGTCCGAGATTTTTTAGAAACTTTAAAAATCTGTAACACTCTATTTTTGTACCCTCTAACCATGAAATTTGAACCGAACATACCTTAAGGTGTCAAGAACCATCTCACCAAATTTAGGATTTTTCTACTGCAATAATTAGGAAAACTAATTTTTCTCTCAAACCATGTCGGTACCCAGCCACCCTGCTAGCATGAGTTGACCTAGTTTGGTCTTTAACTCTTCCTATGTCTAAACCCCTCAGCCCACACATGCACCAATTGGTATCAGTGTCAAACTCGAGGACCAAACATTAGAGATGAATCCTGAGTTCATCAACAGGTTCATTGAAGAGATCCACACCAAGTTCGGTGGTGTTGAAAACCATATGATCGGTCTTGAGGCCAACCTTCAACAAATCACAAACATACAGTAACTCTAGGGTATCGTTTAAGCTGAGAAAAAAAAAATTGTCCTCTAACCATGGAGGAGGGTTTTACAAAAAGCATGTCGATTTAAAAGATGAGGATATACAAGAATTTATTCTTGAACCACACCTGAGAGAGAAGCGAATGGGCTCAAGAATGCAAAAATTCAGCATTTCACTTCCATGGTCGATAAAAATTTTGT
The DNA here is from genome assembly GCF_984573655.1 of Nuphar pumila. Classification (NCBI taxonomy): domain Eukaryota; kingdom Viridiplantae; phylum Streptophyta; class Magnoliopsida; order Nymphaeales; family Nymphaeaceae; genus Nuphar; species Nuphar pumila. The sequence continues at coordinate 27,212,480 of NC_143262.1, read as the reverse complement.
TTTCCACTTTCACGAGAAAGAACCCACAAGACTAGATATATAAGGCCAAACAAACTTTATAAGACAGCCAATTTTTCACAACAATTAGGATGTGCCATAGCTCACCTCGATGGTGAGGCTTTAAAGTGGTTTTGGTGGTATGAGCAATGCCATGAGACACCTACCTTGTTTGAATTGGAAAGAGAACTCCTAAAGAGGTTTGGACCATCACTCTACGTGAACCATAATATAGAAATAAAAGACATCAAGCGAAAAGAAGTTCATCCAAGAATATTAAGCTGAATTTGATGACCTATGTACCATGTGCGAAGATTGGTCTGAAATCGTCTTGATAGGTACATTTGTGAGAAGACTTAGGGATGACATATGGGTCAAGCTCATGGCGCTGAGCCTGCAGACCCGAGAAGAGTATTTCATGAAGGCTAGAGTGGTGAAAGAAAGATTAAAGAAATTTTTCTTTGTAAAATGACCTAGTCAACCCTTCTGATGGGTTAAAAAACTGCAAACCGAGCAAGGAGAGAGCCAAAACAAAATTTGGTTCAAATGTGAAGGTCGAATTCTTTAGTAAGACCCAAATGACAATAAGCACAACAATGGTTTATGCTATAATTATGACAAAAAATGGGCTTTCAAGCATAAATATAAATCACTATGAATGTTCGTGGTGTGAAAGCGAGGGTGAGAGTGAAGAAGAATAAGTGTGACAACAGTGAAATGAACAAGTACATGAAATCTCTTACCATGTCTTTGTTGGTGTCTCCCTCCCAAACTTCATGAGAGTTTTCTGATCGACGTGGGGTAACAATGCACACAAGTTTTTAAACTTTGCACGGTAATCATCCAAGCCACCCTCTTGCTTGAGGCTTTTCAGTTTCATATGAAGATTACACAATATTATGGACCCGAACCTTTTAGTAATGCTAGTCATAAACTCATCCCAAGACTATTTGTCATGCACGATGGTTAACCATTAGTACGACCTTAGAGCACCTGCATATAAATGGGTGACCGTTTCATAGACACAATCATCATAGAGCACGGCATGGCAAGTGAAGAAGTGTGTAAATTTACATAATCACTCTTGCACATTTTTACCATAAAATTGAGAAATCTTGAATCGCACCAAATTTTAGGCTGAAACTCTTTAGGATTGGGGGTCAGTGTCAAGACTAATCCAGGCGCTTGATCTAGCTGGGTTCGGGTGTTGGAATTTTATAGGGCAATCGGGGGAGGATTTGGAGCAAATTTTTTGAGAGTCGATTTTCAACACTTGGGAAAAATTGAAAATGATTTTTTTTGAAATTTTTGTTTTTGACTCACCCGATTAAAATTTTTGGAAAGTTGAGCAGATGACTAAACCTTTAGCCGGACTGAAGTTCCCCGTCAAAAAATTAAGCCTGATTTGGGAGGGGCCTAGAGGGGTTGATACGACTCTGATTTAAGCGAAATAAATTTTAAAATTAATGCCCATGATGTGTAGAATATGTACCAAAATTCTCAAAGCCAATAGACTCTTCTGCTAGTCACGCCAACCAAAACACGTTGAGGTGTCTAGAGCACTCAATTGAGACAAGCTCTTTCAGCTATGGATCCGATATCCAGTAGTTGAATCTCGCTTCTCGTGCCTAGACTTGGGTCTCTAGAGTTATTACACTCCTTGAAATCCCTCAGGATTTGCTCTAACACCACTTGTTATGACTCAAATTTTAGGCACACAAATTTTATCTCAAGTTGCGAACAACACTACACGTCACTCAGTGGGTGTAGTTTTGGACTCTTGGGTAGACTCGGGTTGTGTGAAGGTTCAACAAGGCTCCCAAGGTTGTGATAGGTTAGGAATACCTCTAATATACCTTTAAGAACACCAACAAGGGATGGTCCATTAAAACTAAAGTTAGAGTGCAACACCTCATTGAATTCTTGGTTTAGGTATCACCTTTGGTTAATGCCTAGAAGCTGGAAGGGCTTCGACCCTTGCAACAGTTTGACCAGTCTTCCTGTGATGGTCTGCACTCATGTCCATGTGAGAGATAAAAAATAGAAAAATGTGAGAGAAGTGAGATTGGGCAAAGAAGGAAGAAGAAGAGAAGAGAGAGAGGCATCCAGAGAGAGAGAGAGAGAGAGAGAGAGAGAGAGAGAGAGAGAGAGAGAATCAATCAATTTCATAAAGTGCATAAACCCAAATAATGGACCCTAGGCCTCTATTTATATTTTTCTGTCTAGTTCTAAGTTCAACTTCAATCCAAAAAGTAAATCTAACATATTTAACTTATACACCCTCTAATTGCCAAAACTGGGTCATAACTGACAGTGGGAACTATACTAAGAATGGGGTTAGTTGAACTGACAGACACCAAATACATAATTCCAAAATAGGGAACCTGCCTTGCATACTTTTTAGAAAAGTGTGAAAAATATGACGAAATATGAGGGATGCTACCTTATTTTTGGAAAGTAGAGGTGGCTCCTACTTTCTTTTTCCCTTGTGCTTCCTCTTTCCAAGTTGGCACCCCCATGAGCCCACTTGACCTTTCCTCCTTTCAAGTTGGTGCCCAACAATGACCCTTTTGCTTGACTTTGCCTTCTTCTAAGTTGGTGACCCATGGCCCACTAGCCTCCCTTCTCCTTCTCCTTGCATAGTTCAATTGAGATCATACGTGCCAATACCATAATTGATTAATTGGATGTTGGCTAAACATATTTCATTTCAAACTCAGATTCAAAAAAATAAAAAGTTCATACAAAATCCACTATTTACATGTAAATGGATTTGGATATCCATCAAATCTAGACATTAGTTGAGTTCAGCAGAAAAAAAATCAAAACCAAACTTCTAACCGATTATAATCGAATATGGTTTTGACTTTCCAATAATTTGACTTTCCAATACAACTAAATGAAATCAGATTTGATTGAACAGATAAAATCTGATCCATTGACATCTCTAAAAACAATGAAAAGATCATTTTTATCAGCTGAACTTTTCGACTGCAGTCGTTATCCAGGAGTCCAATTGGAAGACATGATGGTCATTTACTCTGAGTATATATATATGGTTTAGAGGTGCCAACGGGTGAGATTTGGTTAGGACCCAGGTGAAACCAGAATTGGACCAGATTTTTGGGTATGGTATCGGGTCCAGACCTGAGTCTAATCGGGTGTACTATGAGAGAAACCATACCCGGACCCGATAAGAACTAAGTACATGAATCAGACCCGGACCATACCCGGTAAAATAATATTTTTTATCATTTTTACATTGAAAATTTGCAGGTCTTAATCGAAACTCGGGTAGGCCCCGTGTGTGTCAGGCATAAAATTTCACAAACTATACCGGGTCCAAGTATTAATCGAGCATTCGGGTCTGGACTCAGGTTTTCTTATTTGTCACCCTACCCGGACCCTATAAGGTTTGGTCCAGGTCAGGTCCAGGTAAACCCAACCCGTTGACACCTCTGTGGTTAATGCATGTTATATTAGTATTGGAAAACAATAATTTTTCCTAGTAATGTTCCAGTAATGTCTCTAGTGCCCTAAATGGAATCCAAGAACATGTCTCGTTCTTATGCAGGAACTGCGGGGTCCACCCTCGTTGATAGCTTAGGCTAATCCACTGGCACCATCAGCATTGAGACAAGATGCAGTAATTAATAGGGCCCGGCCCAGTACCTTTGCAAGGTACGTGGCCACTTGAAACCTCACACGAATCCCTAACCTCTCATGCTTTTCCATTGGCATGAACACTATCTTAAAAACAGTTTCTCAATGTTTAGATGCGGTTACCAACTGGGGGGCTCCTCGTGGTTGGTAGGAGCTGTCAGTGCACGTCTCCTTGTGGTGGGACGTTGCACGTTCAAACCTCAGTGGTACAATGAATAGTAACTGGTGGGGTCTGCCCAGCTTGCCTTTAAAAAAAAACAAAAGTTTACATGCGGTTTTCTTAGGGACGAATTATATATATCCAATTGAAACTTTCTGCAACTTTGATACACAACTTTATGAAGGGTATGTTTATCTAGGGGCTTCTTAAAAAGAATCCAATTGCGGTTGCTGAAGAGGTTTCTGGTGAGGAATCTTCTTTAGTAAAGCTTCCTAATGAGAATGCTGCCGAGTTGGATGGATGTGCACAGCTTGTACTAGACATAGATGGGGAGATTATGAAGGAGAAGGCGTTAGCTTTTGGGAAGGATCTTGTTGATCCTAAAAACCTTAATGTTGAGTTGTTTCAAATTGGTGAATGATCTCTTTTGTTTGAGGGTGATCCTAATGAGGAAACTGTTGGAGTTGATGTGCAATCGGAGGAGTCTTCAGTGGATAGCAAAGTTTTCATGTAATTGAAAAAAGGTTTCCTTTCTTCCAAACCTTAAAAAAGTGAGTCATCAGAGAAAAGTTAAAACTCTAGAAAGTTTAATAGGAAAACCTATAATAAGCCTTGGATCCCGACCTTAGATCTAGATCTGTTAATAAAAATCTAAGTCCACTGTAAATCAATAATATTGGGTTTGGGCCTTGGATTTTCATTGTGGGTTTGTCTCTTGAGATTTTTTTTGTATTATATATTTGGATTAGCTTCCTTACCGTAAATTGCAATTCTGTTAAATAAACTGGTAGGGTCTGCCTAACCCTAGCTTTCCTATAAAAAAGAAAAAAGAAGGGTGTGTATTTATCCAAAACTTGATATTGACAAAAGCACTTATTTAAAACGTTGAATGTAACTATGATTTTCTTTTAAAACAAGCTGAACAATCCACGGTGTTTCATTGAAAATCCTTGAACAAGAAAGAGATTAATTATAATATGCTACTTAAAGCAATTTTTTTGCCATAATTGCTAATTTAGAAAATGGTTAGTAGGGCCTTTTTGTTTCATTTCCATGGAAGGGAAGAGCATTTCATAGGAAAAGACAGGAACTTTTAGAAGAACCTGCTAGTTAAACATTACGATGCAAATTATTTCATATGGTAAGGGTATATAAGAAATTGCATATAAAAAGAAAAGATGGTAGAAAAAACTCAAGCCCAAATGTTTGATTTAAAGAGAGAAAAGCATGCCAACTCAATAATTTTTCATGAATATTTCATAAAACAAACGGATCCAAAATATTTGACATAAAACTCTTCGTCTTAGAGAAAGTAACTGGACACCCACGAGAGCTCTGCTCAGCAGGAGCAACTCATGAAAGTTACCAAGCTGAAAGGAGATGTCAAGAGTTCTTTTTTTTTATGAGGAACAGAAAAACAACCTTGGGATCAGAGACCTAATTGTTGTGGTTATACCTGTCGTACTTACAATTACTTTTCAGATGATGTAAACTAGTGGTACACCACTTGCTCTTAGGTAGTCTTGTTTTGGCACAAGCAAGATACTTAATGCCCTAATTACCTTAATTATTTTTATATGAAAGATGGTGACACCCATGAGAATGAAACCCTGACTACCCATCTAACAGCCAAGGTCCCTCCCACTACACCAAATCCCTTGCAGCTAAGGGTGTCAAGAGTTCAAAGCCACAAGTGTGCATCTCTTGTTCCAAGTAGGGATGCAAATGAGTTGGATTCAGTATTGGGGTTTTGTGATTTTTGGCTGTTTCCCAACTGATCTGAATCTGACTCATGTACTTAGCTGATACGAACCCGATCCATTTGCATGGCTAGTTCCAAGGCTGAAGCTAGTATTCTCCTTAGTTGGGTTGGCCCAAAAAATCTCAGGTTTATACAAGAATGAACTTGCAAATGAGAAAATATTTTTTTTGCTAGGGCAGACACTATTAAAGACACATATATGGTGGAGGAGGATGGGAGGATGCATGCCAGGTTTAATTTGGGAAATGTGGATCGTATAAAATGGTGGGTGACATTAGCACAATCACTAACCCTCACCCATCTTTTCAAGTGGGACCCAGGGGGTGGGGTTAAAGTCTGTGGTTTGTTGGGTGACACTGCTAATGTCACCCACCGTTTTATAAGTACTATCAGCTGTTGTTGGTTTAGATGGAAATGTTAGGTTGGATCATTCAGAATCGCTTTCTTCGGGATGATACTAATATCGAGAAATCTCATTTTCAACCAGGCAACAACCCTTGATTCGAAATCACGATTTAGAATCTCACGGGTTAACCTGCTTCTGCTGGTCGATCGAGGCACCCGAACGTACCCCCGAATTGTTGCATCTTGTTTCATAAACATGCAACGAACATGGATACCAATTATTTTTTTTAAGAAAAAAATTACAAGAATACACTTAATTTTTGGTCTATTTACAAACACAACCCAACTTTTAAAATATTACAAATACATGACTAACTTTTGAGAATTGCTCATAATATCTCAAAAGTTAGGCGTATGTTTGTAAATAAGTAAAAAATTAAGCATGCTTTTGTAAATTTTTCTTTTTCCAATGACCATATGGAAGAAGATTTTTTCATATATAATACATTATTTCGAGTACAGGCCGGAATCAGTATCCATGCTTTACCGTACAATCCTTGTTGGTCTTTTGTCAACTCCGGTGAGAGTTATATTTGTGGGAAAGGCGTTGGGGTCCATGCCGCAGAGTAGCAGCACTGTTCCCTACTTTTTGGCTGACGTAGGGCGTGTAAACCCTAACCACGCCCTCTAAGTTGGCACGGACGACACTATTTATGGCTGGGGGATACATGACTGCTGCATGCACCAAGTCAGTACGGAGGGTTCAGGGAGGGTCTCATCTCATGTGGGTGTTCCAAGCTTTGAACGAGGGAAAATTGTCACACAGTTGGAGTAGATACGTTCGGTTTTGCTGGGCACTGTATGACTTCAACTCAAATTCATGATACAGAATCACGTGAGGTCTTATCTGATTCTCAATCTCACGTAATTGAGAAAATGATATCACACCTCACTTTCTCATGTTTGGTTGCTTGTGCAGCTGAGATTCACTCTTCCATTTGTATGATAATTTGAATTTCATAAGGCGTTACTAAACATGCCCGTATACTCTCTCTCTCTCTCTCTCTCTCTCTATATATATATATATATATATATATATATAGAGAGAGAGAGAGAGAGAGAGAAAGAGATTTGATGGATACCAACATGTTGTCACAAGGACATGGATCACATGTGCTGCGCCGACTGGACATGAAAACATATATTTATTTTGTAGTTAATAAAAAAATTCTAACCTATCATGTATTTTGAACGGCATCCAAATTAATCCAAAAATATAAACGACTGGAGGGCAAGAAAAAAATACAGTGTTTGGGTTGAAAGAGGATCACGTCAGATGCACCTTTGACTGTAACACCGTTAGATGTCATTTACCTTAAACCAAAACAATGAACAAGATCTACCAACGGGGGCTCCGCTTGTCTGGTAGGAGCAGCTAGTGCACGTCACCTTGTGTTGGGACGTTGCAGGTTCAAAACCCAATGACACAGTTGTATAACTGGTAGGGGTCTGCCTAACCCCAGCTCGCCTCTCAAAAGAAAAAAAAACAATGAATAAGTGTGAGCCGTTCATTTTAAACTATACTGATGCTGTCCATCCGACATATGAACGACATGAAACAAAAAAGAGGAGCCTATTTAATTGATCGGCATCCCATTCGTACGGGTTATAGATGCCGTTCATGTTGAGATGAACGGTATATATCCGGTCGCGGTTCACCTCATATATGGATAAACGGCATAGAAGGCACTTGTCTCTGACTCGTACGGTGTGGATGAAGATGATGGGAGAATATAAATACGCCCATGATATGACGACATGACATGAGAGGTGAAAAGGCTGAGAACTGCTGCCAGCACAGCACGACACATTAATTAACTAGGTGTACGAGGGGGATGGGGGAATGCCAACTGGAATGCGTTTGCGTTGCCTTGAGAACCGATCCTTCAGACACTGTCAGAGAACGCTCGCGTATCTCATGCTTCTTGCCTCGGAAAAACAGCCACCTAATATTTTTCTTGACAGCAATTATTGCTATCGATTAGGACGTGACAGGCCAAACACTTTTACCTTACCCCTCCCACGTGAATTTACCAAACATTTTCCTTTTCCTTTTTCTTTTCTCTCTCTCTCTCTCTCTCTCTCTCTCTCTCTCTCCTTCCAATGAAGAAAACGTCTGATTGTCATTTAATTTGATCTAGTCCGATTCTGTGGCTTTTACTTTAAACGATTGCCTAACAACGTTGCATTGTGATGTACGAAGGAGCATAAATGGAGTCCGGATAGGGTGCAATAGGGTTGCACAAATTTTGTGCATTAAGCACTTGATTGCCTTCCATCAGGCCTCGGGCCCCCACAGCCTGTTCTCAAGATGGAAGGTGATCAGGTGCTTAGTGCACCAAAATTTGTGCAATCATTTTGCAGATCTTTTCACGCAGAAATGCAACAGATCAGACAATAACCTCTATGACATATGGCCTGTATGTTCAGGCCATCAATAACCCACCTGATCTGTCCGATTTTGCCGTCATCATTCTGTCTTACCCCATGTTAGCCCATGCAGTGGGTTTCTTTGATGCACTCCAACAGGCAGAGAGCAAGCCCTGAACCCTAGATGTAATTGTACAAGCACCTACAGTGCCACCTAAAACCTAGCTGTACTAGTGTCAATTATGGACCTACAAATTATTACCAAAAGCAAAGCCGTAAATCATAAGGGGTAAAAAAGATCGTGATATTTAGAAATGATGGACATAAGAAAAACGATACACACACAAAAAAAACTGTGATGAAAGCAACTCCACAAAAGTTTGGCATCAACTATGACGTGAGAAAAGCTCATGATCTACTAACGGAAACTATGAAATTCTTAAAGATGGTCTCTCGTGATTCTCAAAACATGTAAAAGATTATGCACATTGGAAGTTGGAAGAACCTGTCTCCGAACTAAGTCATAAATAAATCCCAGTCCCTGTACACGAAGTTAACACCCTCTCACTGGCTAGGCACTTTACATCTAGAGAGAGAGAGAGAGAGAGACTGTGAGAGTTCTATCATTGCTGCCTCAGTGGCAAGCGACTGGATTAGTCTAACTAGACCGCGATGCAATGTCGGTTTCAATAATCGCTTGATTGACTTCTTACCAACTTTCTGTTTTCAATATTTTATTGCAGTCTCATTTATTGTTCTTGAGACAAGCATGAAGGAACTTGGGGCATATCTTTTCCTCTCTCTCTCTTGGGGGCTTGGCGATAGCGCCGAATCCTCACGAGTGGTACGAGAAGATCCGAGGGGACAGTGGGGCCAAGGACCCATAACAGCTTGATCTGTCTTGTCAAGACATCGTTGACTAAGCTGTCCCCCATTGATTCTTAACTCTGGACAGTTGCTGTTCTTCTTCACGCTCTCGCTTTACCAAAACACTCTCCTCTCGCTTTCTAGGCCTCCGGGTTTAATGCCTCGCCGATGACACGAATGATTATTTAGTTACTTACCAGTATACCAACCGTATATTTTTTACTGTATAAATGATGTATAGACGTGTCCAAACACAGTGCTTCTCTCGACCTCCGCGACAAAAGTTACCGCTGAAAGGATGATGATAAGGACTGGCTGGTTTTGTAATAATGCACAATTTTTTTGGTATTTTTGATCAATTATGGGTATTTTTTGACATATTTTTTATTGATTGAGTGCACGATTGCGTTCATATCAAAATTTTGAAGGAAACAAAAGTGATTTCGTTAAAACTGGGAGTTCCTACAAGCTCATGACTCATTCAAAAAGTTTGAAGGGTAAAAATGGTATTTTTTAGTAGATTTTAGGGCTACTAGCAACCTTTAGGGCCATGATCGTCCATACCTTATTGACAAAGTTCAATCAACTATATATTAAGATATATTTTTATAAAAAATATTGCTTTTGATGTTAAAAAAGAAATATTAAAACTTTATAAGGACCTAGTTATAAAAGATAAAAGGATACTTAAATCCCAACTTGAAATTTCTTATTTCATGTAGGTAATTCATATGGGTATTTTACGTGCAAACCCTAATTTAGAATGTGTTTCACTACATGTCTTATTTCATGTAGTTAATTCATATGTTTTTATCATATTGTTCACACTCACTTGCACCACTTTATATGCACACTAAGACTTTACATATGTTATTTTGTGAAACAACCCATGTAGGCACTCATAAAAAGTACGAAAGTACTCATGTATGATAAGCATGTGTGTAATGATAATGGCTTAGCCCAATAATGAGGCTTGGGGTTTAAGGAACCCTACAAGGGATGAGATATTCTATCACAAAACAATGACATACATAAAATAAGAACACTTGTGGCTCCAAAGAGGCCATCGTTCTAGGAACCTTTATGGTGTCATAAGCGCATAGTAGTGCGTAGGGCATATAACTGTATCGGGTTTGGCTCATGTATGAGATCGGGATAACTTGAACCCTTGAAGTGAAAGACACTATATCATAGTGAAACATGCCTACACACAAAAAAATTTGAGACTTGCCTTACAAGCGAAGTACTCATATATACAAAGTAATCACTGAATGAGTTGGGTACACAAGACTATAGATAATACTCTGAATGAGTACTTGGGTCACTAAACCCCGGTTCGGCCTACAAGAGTGAGACACATGAAATAATGATTCCTATAATAAAGATAACCCTTCTAACCCATTCAAGAGTAATATCTACCTTAAAGAAGGTAGATGATACACCACAAGAAAAATGTCAATTAACGACGAATAGTAGCGACGAAATTTTTCCGTCGCCAATTAACGACGGCTTAGCGAGCGACACTAATCCGTCGCAAAGTTTCGTGATATTCATAGATGTAGCGACGGAAAATATTCTGACTCTAAGCCGTCGCTACGTTGCAACGACTTAGCGATGGACCATTTTTGTCGCAACAACACACTGCGGTTAGCGACGGATTGGGTGACGACATTTTTCCGTCGCTACGTAGCGACACCGTTAGCGACAGACATATTCCGTCGCTACGTAGCGACACCGTTAGCGACAGACATATTCCGTCGCTAAGAAGTTGTATATATTTATGCCACCTTAGCGACAGAATAATTCTGTCGCCCAATTTGTCGCTAATTTCGCGTAAATCTGATCAGAAACCCTTTTCCCTCTTTTCATGTTTCCTCTCTCCTGCCCTCTCTACGTCACCTGACGCCTTCCTCCGCCGCCCACCACCCATCGCCCCGTCGCCCCACCGACCGACGCAATCCCCGGCCCGTCGCCCCTCATTCTGCCCGAGCCGTCGCCCCACCGACCGACGCAATCCCCGGCCCATCGCCCCACCGACCGACGCAATCCCCGGCCCGTCGCTATGCCGACCGACGCCCCGACCCGCCGCCCGTCGCTCCCTGGTCCACCGCCCGTCGCCCCCCGCCCGCCGTAGGTAAAGTTTTTTTTTTCCAACAAAGGGGGGGGGCTGACCCTTCCATTTTTTCCGACAAGGGGCAGCAGGGGGTCCGCATTTTGTTTTTTCCGGCAGGGGGCCGACCCCCTGCCGGCGATACAACACTTTCCGGAGTTTTTAGTATTTAATTGATAGACAATGTGATTTCCAGGTTCTGTTTTTGTACCCAATACGTTATAGATCTCTTTTTTGGGTTTTAGTTTAAATGCGTTAAAAAATAACTTGTTTGTTACATGGGTGTCAATTGGATTTGCCGTGGGAAGCATGCAAATGCGTGTTTTGGATGTTTTTATTTTTCCATTCAACAATTAGAATGAGTAGTTGAATATAATGTTGCTTTTCAGATGTCTATCATCGTCATGCTTATGAGATTGCAGTTGTTTGGGATTTTGTGAAAAAGTATGGTTGCATTTCATTGTTATTGTGTTTGATTAGCATTTGTGTTCGATGGGTATTGATCAGATTGATGTGAAAGGTTTGGAGCTGACTGAAGTTTTTAATGTCTAAATGGGTGTTGTTGTCAGTTGGGGAGTCTTCTTCAGCAGAGTTAATTGGCCTTTTTGGTTTTTGATCGTGTGTGCCTGAGTTCATTTTGGTATTTGATTGTTGAGTGGGTCTCAGAGACCATGATCATGTAATATTGATTTTTAAGTACTTGTGAGTGATTGCGTTAAGGATGATGAGGTTTTCTATTGACATACCATATAAAGTCATTGGGAAACAAGAGGGCCCCCAACATTGCATTGCATTGGAGCCCTTCTCAATATTTTGCTTTCCTTTATGTCTTTTTTTTTTATGTTTGTGAGCCTACTAACACCACCACTTTCCAACTTAATTTTGATGATTTTGTGTCCGACAAAAGTCATCTGACATGCCAGGTTAGATCCTATTCTAAAATGGAGAAAGCAAGTGTGGCGGTTGGATACTCATTTTTGTAGAAGTGCAGTTGAAATAAGCATATAAGATAGCATAGCTGGGAACTTTTCTGTAGCAAATTAAGTTATGATCATTGAAAAAGTTTATGGTGTTTGAAGATGTCATTCTTTGTGAATGGGGAGAATTTCTACAAATCCTAGAGTGCTCTTGCAACCCAGTGATGTCTTTGTAGTCTGTTTATTTTTTTTTGGTCAGGTATATGAAAACATACAAGTGAATGATGATATTATTATGATGTATGCTTGGTTTCCCTAGGTATATGACTCATTCTGTTGTTGCACTACCGTTGATGAGTTAAGGTTTATGATTGGTCCATTGTGTCCCTAGGGGTTTAGGTTGGATAATTTTATGCCTTCCTTTATTCTTTGGTTTAATGTCATTCACTATTGTTTTGATACGAAATTAAGTTTATAAGTTGTGCATTAAACAATTTGAATGTATTGCATAACATTTTTTATTTGTTAGAATATGGTTCGTGGAGGTTACAGTGGTCATTCATCCAGTGGTAGCCAGGCTCAGCCTTCATCTTCACGGGCTCCTTTGATAGGTATATCATTTAACTAATTGGATACTTGATTAGTTGAAATATGCATTCTGAAAATTTCTAACGTATTTTTTTACAGATGATGTTTCGCCTATACATGACCCACCTACACCAGTTGATCATACAAGTCAGGAGCCAACACAGGATGCAGAGTCTTCTCAGACTGGCACAAGAAGACTCATTCGAATAGTGTATATCGATAATCGACCGTAACTATCTCGCTTTCACTTATTGCATATCTTATAAATATTGTATATTGATATTTACTGTGTACCAATTCATGTGAAGCACGATGTTCGAGCCACAAGAAGTAGTACGCGATATTAGGAATTCACTAATTCAACATCTACCAGGACCGGTTGCTCAATGAAAAGAGTACCCAAAGGAGGTGTTAGACAAATTGTGGTCCTCATTCACGGTATACAGTTGTTTCTCATAGTTAATGTGTTTCATATTTTTTTTTTTAGTCATGTCTACTAACTTTCTGAAAATATTTATAGGCTTCGAATTGCTTCGCAACTACGGTGGAGGAAAATGATGCAAGAAAGGTGTGGCAGAAGGTGGCTGCCAATCGATTTGCAGACATGCTGCACAATATGAAGACTGCAACAAAAAAAGCATCTGGCGGAATATATGATCCACTACAGTGGAAGGGCCATGGCCTTATTACTATCAGAAGAGATTTATGAAAGGGAATGTGCGACAAGTGGGCGGGGGATGCATTTTGAAACCGCTCAGCGAAGGCTGCACAAAATCGAGTGAAAATGCCCGAAACCCATCTACACACAGGTGAATCTAGGACTTTTGGGAGCCACCAGAAGAAAATGGTAACTCATTAATATATATTGTCAATTTTATAAGTATTGTTGCAAACATGTTAACTAAATCTTTTATCATTTCACTTCATAGGAAGCAGAAAAAGGAGGCATTGTGCAATACAAGGATGTGTTTATTGAAACACATAAACGTAAGACTACAGGACAGTTTGTATCAGAGAAGGCGAGAACGACAACGATATGTATTTATTGTATTAAAAATCATTGTAATATACAAGTTATTATAAACATCATAATTCTTAATTATTAATGCATACTATAAACATCATTTTGTAAGAAGCATATGAGCAACAGATGGTAGAGCGATATGCGATGACTCTACTCAGCATCCATCATTTGATCCTGCAGCATGGGTGACTGCAGCAGGTGAACCCAAAAAGGGTCGTGTGTTCGAGTTTAGGAGTAATATGAACACCTCACCAGTCGTTGCTTCCTCCAGTCACGACTCACAGACTTCTCCCATCAACATCAGCTCCAAGCATCCTATTCTTGTGTTATCGTCGCGAAATTTTCCCCCCATCTTCCCTTCCTTGCGGAAGAGAAAGAGGGAAACGCTTTCACAATTCAAACTTGACCGGATTTTGGAAATTGTTTTGAAATACTCGCCTCCGTTTTGAAAATTGTGGGAAAATCCATGGGATGGGGCTCGACCTGTCGGTACGAGGTTCGACCGTTCCTGCCGCCTTTAACAGGGGTAATCGAACCAAGGACCAAAATTGTGCTTGACTTAGTTAAATCATCAAAATCGTATTCTACCCTATATGCACAAAGAATTCAGGCATGTGCTATGAGATTTTGGAAAATGCAGCTTGGGAAAATATGATGTATGCTTGGAAAATATTTGGAGTTGAAAAGATTCTCTCAGGAAAAAGCTGAAAGTCAATTTCTCAAGAAAACTCATGTGAAAAAGGGTTTTTGAAATCACGGGAAAATTCATGAAGTTGTGGGGAAATCATGAATGGTTGAAAATCCTGGGAAAATGGAAGTGATTCTTGAGAAAAAGGGTGAACATTTGAAAAGGGAAACACTTCTTAGGAAAACTTGGACTTTGAGAATTTTCTTAGGAAAATGATAGAAATTCATTGGAAAACCCTTGTGGAAAAGGAAAATTGAAACTGGGGAAGTTGAAAACCTGAGAATCTTAACCTTGAAATACTTGGAAATCGATTTTGACTTTGAGAAAGGTGAGAGACTTCTCTTGAAAATCTTGGGAAAATGATCTTTTCCCATGGAAAACTGTGGAAAACTTGACTTGAGAAAACCGATTTTGAAAAATCCTTAGAGTTTCTTGAGAAATCGATTTCTTGAGAATGCCACTTTCTTAAGAAAATCATGAGAAAACCAATGATTTCATGATGCAAATGATATGAGTGAATGAATGCACTTTGAAAGATTTTCTAAGAAAATTTGTTGGAAAAATGTGTATTAAGTCAAAGTAAATCCTTCACATATTCTGACTGTGGCCATGACTATGTTCAGAGTTTATTTGATTTAATGCACATGATTTTGAAAACATTGGAAATATGATGTGCATTTTAAGATAGCCTAAGAGTGTAGGCTCAATGTGACTAGTAGAAGGATGATGGATCTGGGTCTCGTCCATATTCCGACTAGGGCCGTAAATATGGATTCCACCGAGTTCATCAACTCCCTAAGAGTTGGTGCACGTGCCATTCGTGAACATCCATAGTGCTTTTGAAATAACAATGCATGAATCATATAAGCAGGATATTGCATAAATTCAAACTATATGATATGCATCCTAGTCTAAGCAGGAAATTAACTCTCTTATTCCAAAATTTACATTATTACATCACTAAATAAAGGAAATAAAAGAAATTTGCAGACTTCAGCTCCTTCTTTTGAATGTTCCTGCCAAACTTGAAATAGGGTTAGCTCAAATATGTGGGTTTTTCCAAGATTTTCCAATAATATTATGAAATTATTGGATTTAATTGGATATAAACCCTATTCTCATGCTTCCTTGATATTTGAAATGATGTAAATGCAAGAAATTTAGTGGAAAACAGTTTGAAATTCGGAATTGGGGTCAAAATGACCAAAATACCCCTAAAATTAAAGTTACACCTTTAAAATCAAGGTTTTTGAAGGAAAACTGGGTAAAATTGAGATTTCGAAATTCAAATTGAATCAAATGATGATGAAATGCAGTGAGAGACATGATGACATGCTGCTAAATACATTAAGACTGTAAAGTCAGAATTTGACATTTTGTAATTTATCCAAAATAACGAATTTCGCTTGTTTTTCACTTGGATCCGGGTCCTGCGGGACCCTGTTTTGGTATTATGGCTAATCCGAACCTCAAATGGATTCCAAATTGCACCAAATTCGGTATGAAGTATCTACTTACTCTGATAAACAGCCTAGAATGCTAAAAATCACGAAATGATATGATTTAAATACTAAAATTTAAAGAAAGTCCTAAAATGGTGGATTTTGCCTATGGATCTGAACCAAATGCAATGCTTAATATGATAATGCAAGATTTACACCATGAAAACTTATGATATTTTGCAGACTGTTAAAGGACCTGAAATGAAACATTTTTGGTTTTTACAGCCTCGGGATTTGAGCCATGGTGAGTTCAATAACAGAGATTTAGTTCTGACAGAGGTAAAAATCACTCTAATTTGATGTAAAATGCTAACAAAATATAAAACAGCCATGGAAATTTATGAAATTATTCAGAGCTACTCACGACACTTACATAAACAACGTTCATGTTCATGACTTTGGCATTTGATCAACAGAAACATGGATAAAAATATAACTTTGTGTTCCTAAATTGACAGAACAGACAAATGTAGCAAAACAGAGGACTGAAAAGAAAAATTTGAAGCAGGTATTAACACTGTTTTAAAAATCACAGGCTTTCAGATGAAAACAGAGGACACCTCGGACATAACTTTAACTTTTTACAGTTTTGGATTTGGAGCAACCCACAAAGAGAAACTATATCCCTAAGTCAATACAAGATCTCAGAGGCCCAAATCAGGCTCGGACACGTGTCCCAAACTCTCGGATTTTTGTCAGATATAAAAAAAAATCAGAAACATCTGAGAAAATCATATTAAAAACTAGACATTCTCCCGAGTTTAGAACAGTTTTTGGATCGAAAATCAGATCTTCCATGAGGGATATCTTGATTTTACAAGTCGGCAAATGATTTTCAAAACGCATCCCGGGTAACAAAACCCGACTTGCCATTTTGAATGTTTACCACAATAAACAAATTCAAATGCCTCCGAATTTTTGGCAAAATTTCAGGGACACCTAAGAGAGCATTCCGTGATTTTTTTGGAATTTTTAATAAAAAACAAACGCATGAAATGACGTGTGGACTGACTGACAAAAACAGAGACCTACTGAAAATGAGCAGAGTTGAAATAAATGCTAAACTAATCCTAATTAATTCATGAAATGTGCTAAATGAATGAAATAAAATGCAAATTAAACCTAGCTAACTACATGAATGTTAAAAATCATCAAGGAAGCATAATTAAACGTGTTATATATGTCGTTTTATGAGAATAGCTCAATCTATCTCTCGGATGAGCTCTTTCTTCAAACGACTCCCGAATCGGATTATGGAATTACATCAAGGGGAAAAGAAGTGCACCTTGGTTCGTTACGCAGCGTAGAAGCTCTTGAAAGGGGCGGCTATCACGAGATTCCTTCGTCCTTCACTCCGGGCTTTGAATGGTTCACCAAAATCGACCTATGCTTGAATTGAATTGGCCATTGCACGAACTTTACTCCACCTTCTCCAATGAGCTAAAGGGGCGTGATTTCCAAAGTTCAAAATCAGACTTTTAGGAAGGCTAGGTCGAATTTTCAAGTTCACAAAATGGTCTCCAAAGATGCTCCCTTCTCCTGGGCGTGGAGCCTTGTTTCTGTAGATTTTCTAAAAATTTTTGAATTTCAAACAGGCTCAATCTGAGCCCTCCATGTGGCGCCATCTTAGGGGGTGCTATCTGAGGGTTTGAAATTCGAATTTGGCTTTTGCAGGGAGCCCTCAGGTGGCGCCACCTCATGGGGCTATTTTGATTTTTGAGAAAAATAAAAAAAAATGGAAATTTTGTGGGTGAGACACCTCAGCAGGGGAATTTGGAATTTTTCAAAAGCTTGCTTGATTCTCTCTGCAGGGAACTCCCAGATGGCGCCACCTCAGAGGGTGCTCTCTTGGAATTTGAAATTCAAACTCACCTTTTGTAGGGAGTCCTCAGGTGGCGCCACCTCATGGCGGGCTACTTTTATTAAAAATAAAATAAAAATCAAAATGGAGCCAAGTGGGAGCTCTGGAATGGTGCCACCTCAAAAGGTGTTCTGAGGTGTAAAGTTGGAACAGTAGGGGCATGCCATGTGGCGCCACCTCTGGGGGAGTTCAAATGTTTGAAATTTTGCTTTTTCTGCAGAAAAGGAGAGGCTGACATGTGGCATTTCCTCAGAGTGGCTCCTACGATGCCATGTGGCAGGAGAACATGAAGGGAGGAAGCAAAATGCGCCACCTCATAGGGGGGTTTTTCTACTTTTTCTGATGCAGGGAGGTCTGGACATGTGGCAGACAAGTGTCAGCTGTCTGGAGAGGCCTTCTCAAATGGCGCCACCTCAGAGGAGAATTTGAATTTCAAATGGAGGTTGGCCCTGGAGGAATGGAGGATGGACATGTGGCGCCACCTCAGGGTGGCTCCTACAATGCCATATGGCAAGAGGGAGGAAAATGAGAGAAGTGACATGTGGCGCCCTCATAGGCCATCTGGAAAAATCATGGCTCAGGATTTGCGCCACCTAGGCCCTGTTTGAACATTTGAATGGTTTGCTTTTTCTGAAGAAAGCCAGGAGTGACATGTGTCTCCTACTTTTCTGAGAAAAGTAGGGAGAAGACATGTGTCCTCTACTTTTTCTGAAGGAGTTAGAAGGAGACATGTGTCACCTTGTTTTTTCTGAAAGAAGCAGAAGATGACACATGGCAGAGGGTAGAGAAGGAGGGCCAGGCCATGTGGCGCCATCTCAGACAACATGGAAAAGGTAGAAGTTCAGGATTTGCGCCACCTATGAGGAGATTTGAACTTTTGAATTCTAGTTTTTCTGAAGAAAGCAGAAAACGACACATGGCGTCTACTTTTTCTGAGAAACTGAGAGATTGCCATGTGTCCTCTGCAGGAGACACACTCCAAATGGCGCCACCTCAGAGGAGACAAGCCTGCCTTTTCTGTAGGAATTTAGGGGTGACACATGTCTCCTACTTTTCTGAGAAAAGTAGGGAGAGACATGTGTCAGGCTGCTTTTCTAGAAGGAGGGAGGGGTTGACATGTGTCCACTACAGGAGACACACTTCAAGTGGCGCCACCTCAAAGGAGACAAGCTCCACTTTTTCTAGACAGGACAACCTATGACACTTGGCATCTCCTGGTAGTCTTGGAATGACACATGGCGTAGGATGGATAGGGTGACACATGGCGGATAAATGGGATGACATGTGGCGGCTTCTTAGGGTAGCCTCACACTGACACTTGGCATGGAAATGGGAGGAGAGAGAAAAGACAAGTGGCACCAATCCAGGGGACAAGGCTCCTATATTTTTGGGTTTTTCAAAATTCAAATTTTTCAAAAGAAAAGCCTGTGTGACACCACCTCAATGTGGGTCCCGCATTGCTTCTTTATTGAAATAAGGATAAAACAACAAAACCTCTTTTTGGAATTTTTATAAAATCTGGACTAATTGGTAAAACAGTAAATTTTGGAAAGAGTTGGCCCCTGTAGGGCGATTTTGTAAAAGGAAGATGTTTGAAATTGTTTGACAAAAGGGCAAAATCTAAGATGAAATTTATCCAGATTGTTTTCCTGAGGAAATATTTTGAAATTCAGAGGCCTGGAGGTAAAATGGGAAGAATTGATAATTTTGAAGACCCAGGGTTTTGAAATCAATTTTGAAAATAGTTAAAATTCGAATCTGGATTGAAAATTTTGAAATCAAGAGTTCTGGACCTCAAAATGACATGTTGTGCAGTGCAGTGATATGAGATGCTCATGCAATGATATGCAATGTCATGTCTTATGCAATATAATCTTAAACCAAGACTTGGAGATGCCTGTCTCCTGTCAGGAACAAAATTTTGAACATCTGAGCTGAAAATAGAGGAATTTTGAGAGTTTGAGATGAAATTTGGACTTTTGCAAGGTTTGGGTTCAGAAAATGACCATTTTGCCCTCCAGCGATTTCAGAGGCTGGATGATGATGTTTGGTGAAAATGTCGGGGAGGTGAGTGAAAATTTGGGGTGTTTACAGATGCCCCTCTTTGCTACTAAGTCGGCTCATGGCCGAGCTTAGTGGCAAAGAAAAACACACCAAATTTGGGCCATACATAAAAAAATGCTCCAGTTAGAAGGATCTGACTGAGTGTGAAGAAATTAGCTCGAGGAGGATGGTAGATATGAAACGGAGAATGAAAATGAAAGATTTGCTCTGTGAGAGCAAAGTTCAGGTTTATGCCCTTGACCTGGATGGGATTGAAATACCTCGCATGGAACGAAGTTCAGGTTTGACCCTTAACCTGATTGGGGATGGAATATCTCATAACATGAGACTCAGGTTTGTACCCTTAACCTGATCGGGCAGAAAAATGAAATACCTCTTTGAATAAGGCTCAGGTTTGTACCCTTAACCTGATCGGACGGAAGATGAAATACCTCTTTGATTGAGGCTCAGGTTTATACCCTTATCCTGATCGGGCAGACAATGGAATACCTCTTTGATTGAGGCTCAGGTTTATACCCTTATCCTGATCGGGCAGAAGATGAAATACCTCTTTGATCGAGGCTCAGGTTTATACCCTTATCCTGATCGGGCAGAAGATGAAATACCTCTTTGATCGAGGCTCAGGTTTATACCCTTATCCTGATCGGGCAGAAGATGAAATACCTCTTTGATTGAGGCTCAGGTTTGTACCCTTATCCTGATCGGGCAGAAGATGTATGGAATCCCCGAAGGAAGAGACCATGATGGAACCTTTGGATTTTGCACAATAAATCCAACAGGGGTTTTGCAAAAGTAAGGAAAATGGGGTCCCTAAAGCTTGAAAAGGGATTGGTTTTGGGCGCCTCATTGCTGAGACTGAAAATCAGCTTTTGAAATTGCCTTTTGCGGGAAATGATCGGTGGTTCGACCTCGAACCGAAATGGGACTGTCTATGGTGGGACAGTGGGGACACAGGGAAGTGTGCAATCTGAGAGTTTATGCTCTCAAAGAAGGGAAGGAATCAAGTCCTTAGGAGGGATTTAAAATGGGTGTCAGGATGTGTCAAAAAGGGACATCAAGCTCTCACTTCACGTCAAGATAGCTAGAAAATATTGTCAAAATATTGAGAATTTTATTGTTGATTCAAAGTATTTGAAAATGTTGCACATTGTTGCAAAGATATTCTTTCTTTTCTACCCAAAGCATTACCTCCAAACAAGGTTCACTTTGTAGAATCGAGACTTGAAATCCAAATTGCGCGCAATTGTCCTTCTTCAAGGAAGTTTTCAATTTCCTTGATATGAGCATGAAAGAGAATTTGATATTATGAAAGCAGTTGATGAAAGAATATTGATAATAGAATTTCACAAAGTTAAAGAGGATTCTTGATAGATTTGGCAGTTTGATATCCTGGGAGCTTCTCTCTTGATAATCTTTCTGCACTCTTTTGGCTCTTTTTGATTTTTTTGGCTATATTCTCCTTTATTTTGGAGATGCTCTTACTTTTTCTCTCTTTCTTTTTCCTCTCTTTCTCTCTTTTGGGGAAGGGTACGTCACAAACTCCTTCATCTTGGAGATGTTTTGATCCTTCTTGGACGATGGGTTTGGAGATCTTTGGATGATAGCTGAAATTAAATATCTTTTAGGGATTGTCGAGAGGTTCAGCGCATCTGCCTTCATCTCGACAGTGCTTTGGACTTTCTCTGGAAGGACCCGTCACAAACTCCGTCATCTTGGAGATGTTTCGAATCTTCTTTGGCCCCGAGGGTCTACTCGCCTAATTCGCCTTCATCTTGACGACAGGTGAGAGATCCCTTTTGCGGATATTTAATTGCAGCTTAGGTGATTCTGAGGAGACAGGGTTTGGGCAAATGCTCTCTTTTCTAGCACTAAGGATATTTCCACTGCCTCGTCTTTGCAAGAATATCCTTTAAAGATGTGCCATCGACTGCGATCAATATCGATCATCTACGGTTTTTCAATAACATTGAATCTTCTTTTCTGGCCATATTGAGGATTTATCCTTCATCCTTTTGGTTGGCCAATAAAAAGAATTTGAGTTTTGAATCCCTTTTCGCAAAAGCTTCACTCTTTTGGAAGTAATGCTGAAGGTAAACTGATTAGTGCAATAAAGATTCTGAAATCAACAAATGCTTTGATTGACAAAATTTTCTTGAAATCCTTGGTAAAAATGAGTATTTGAAATTCGGCTCAACACATCCGTGACGAAAATTCTCCTCTCTTTTTCCCCCAAAAAAAAGAGAGACTCAGGCTTAGCCCTTACCTGAATGGGAAATGGGAAATACTCCTCTCTTCCCTGAAGAGGAGGTGTTTGCAAAACGAACTTTCGAAGAGAAATTAAGCTTTCGTCAAAGCTCCCTAGTGTTAGGCTTCTCTTATGGAAAGGGGGCCGATAATAGTGAGGTCTGAAAATTGGGTCATGAAGGAACGAGTCCATCATACTCTCCCTGCCAAGAGGGTCCTTCATGATGAAGATGGCCTAGTATGAAATTGGGGGTCACAAGAAAAGCGAGTCTCCGTCGAGCCTCTCCCTTAAAAGGGTTCCTCATGTGAAATTGGGAATTGTTTTGCAAACGGTTCACAAAGACGCGAGTTCCTTCAAACTCTCCCTAAAAAGGGGCTAAGCGAACGAATTGGATAGCATGCGAAAAGAACGAGCTCCCTCGAACTCTCCCTAAAAAGGGTCTCTCGCAAGAGAAAATGATTGAAATTGGATATTGAGATTGATTGACCCGAAGGTCGAAACTGGAAATTGGAAATTGGAAATTGGAAATTGGTTGTTGAAAATTGAATGACTCGAAGGTCGACATTGGATGACCTGACGGTCGAAATTGAGAATTGATTGACCCGAAGGTCGGAAATTGGAAATTGATTGACCTGAAGGTCGAAAATGTGTGACCCGAAGGTCGAAATTGAGAATTGGTTGACCAAAAGGTCGAAATTGGAAATTGAGTGACCCGAAGGTCGAAATTGGAAATTGGTAATTGAAATTGAGAATTGGAAATTGGGTGACCCGAAGGTCGAAATTGGAGGATTGCCTGATTTAAATTGGAATTTGGAGAGCAAAATATCAAATTTGAGTGATTGACAGACCCTGAGGATCAAAATGACTTGTATCAACAAGAAAGAATGATGAGTTCGAGTCAGAGCTCGAATAAAATATAGAGATCACGAGTCGGAACCTGGATCAACAGAAGAAAATGAAGCGCTCGAGTCAAGGCTCGAGTAACTAAAGAGATCTCGAGTCGGAACCCGGATCAACAAAAGAAAATGAAGAGCTCGCATCTGAGCTCGAATAGGATAATGAGATCACGAGTCGGAACTCGGATCAATAGAGAAAAATGAAGAGCTCGAATCTGAGCTCGAACGAGGTAATAATATCACGAGTCGGAACTCGGATCAATAGAGAAAAAAATGAAGAGCTCGAATCTGAGCTCGAATGAATAGAGAAATCTCGAGTCGGAACCCGGATCAACAAAAGACAATGGAGAGCTCGCATCTGAGCTCAAAGTAAAGAGATCTCGAGTCGGAACCCGGATCAACAAAAGACAATGGAGAGCTCGCATCTGAGCTCAAAGTAAAGAGATCTCGAGTCGGAACCCGGATCAACAAAAGAAAAATGATTTGAATAAAAAAAAAAAACCCGAGTCGGAACTTGGTTTTCTGAAAAATTGGGATTTTGAAAATGTGCCAGTTTGAGTACTGGATTTTGAGATAATACCAGTCCGAGCGCTAGGTTTTGGTTCAGTATTGGTGATGACCTTTCGATTTTGAATTATTTAGGAATCGTGATGGGACTGTTTGTTGAAATCCCAATACTGACCAGATGGTTGTTAATGTGGTCAAATGCTAATGAATGTGAATTGATGCTTATGAATGCACATGTGCATGAAATGAGGAATTTGTTTATCCTGCCTGCATATAGAACAAAATTTTAAAATGCCCCAGTGTAACTGGGAAAGAAAGTTGGATCATTATTTGAAGGAAACAGGAAGGATTACAAGAGAAGGATAAATGTTTCAAGTATAAAACTTTTTCAAGTGTCGAGCATTAATAGGATCTGGCAATTCTACCCCATCGGCATTGATGAGCCGATATGAGTTGCGGGGTAATGCTTCTTTGACAACATAGGGACCTTCCCAATTTGGCGACCATTTGCCGCCGGGACAATGCTTGAGATAAGCTGTGGATCGAAGTACTAAATCATTGACTTTGAATCTTCTTTCGATGATAGACTTCGCATATTGCCTGGTTACTCTCTGGCGATAGGATTGAGCATGTTCTGCTGCTTTTAGCCTTCTCTCGTCGAGTAAGTCTAGCTGCACTAGTCGCTGCTGCTGGTATTGATCAAGAGGTAATTGCAGAAGTGAAGCAAATTTCAAAGCGGGCTTCTGAACATGTAGCGGCAATACTACTTCTATCCCATAGACCAGTTCTGATGGGGTAGCATTCGTTGGTGTACGAATGGTGGTCTGATAGGCCCATAGTGCATCGTGGATCTTCTCGTGCCAGTCACGGCCTGTTTCCACAGTTCGCTCCAAGATACAAATTAAAATTTTGTTGGTGGCCTCTGCCTGACCATTCCCTTGAGGATAATATGGAGCGGAAAAATGATGATAGATCTTGAATTTTGAGCAGAATGTCTTCATCTTTTCATTCTTGAAATGACTGTCATTGTCTGACACAATGTCATGTGGGATGCCGAAACGACAAAGGATGTTCTTGTGAATAAAAGAGACCACATGTCGGCCTTCTACTGTGCGGAGACTGATGGCTTCTACCCACTTGGTGAAATATTCTGTTGCGGCAAGGAAGTATTTGTGGCCATTTGAAGCTGAAGGAGTGATGGGATCTACGACATCGAAGGCCCACATGGAGAACGGCCATGGAGAAACAACGGATTGTAGATATGTTGCCGGAGCATGGATGGAAGGTGCGTGTATCTGGCATTGCACACACTTCTTCACATAATGATAACAGTCTTGTTGCATAGTCTTCCAGTAGTAACCTGCTCTGATGATTTGCTTGACAAGGGTTTGGTAGCCAACGTGGCCACCACAGATGCCTTCGTGTGCTTCTCGCACGACTTCTTTGGCTTCGTCTTCATCTAAACATCTGGAATACTCTGAACTGAATCCACGACGATAGAGGACATTGGCCAGAATGAAGTATCGAGTGGACATACGCTGGATTGCTCGTTGCTCTTTCTTTGAGAGTTCTGGAGGAAATTCACCAGTTTCTATGAAAGTTTTGATATTGTAATACCAAGGCTTCTTCCTTTGCTCAGCCTGGTTTACCTGTTCCGCTGGAATGAAAGCAGGTTGGTCAAGTCTGCCGATTTCAAAAGAGCGACAAGATTCTCCATTTTTGAATGTCATAATGGAGCCTAAACTGGCTAAGCCATCGGCCACTTGATTGAAATCTCTCTTGATGTGGAATAACTGAAATTCTTCAAAATTGCGGACAAGCGCTGAAACAATTTTCTGATAAGGAAATAGCTTCTGATCTTTGACCTGCCATTCGGCTCGAACTTGATTGACAACAAGTAATGAGTCACCGTAGGCATGTACTCTTTTGACATTGAAGTCTAGTAGAATCTTTAGACCTTGAATCAGGGCTTCATATTCAGCCATATTGTGGGTACATTGAAAGTCTAACTTGAGAGAAAATGGAATCATCTCCTTCTCAGGAGTGATTAATAGGATTCCAATGCCTATTCCCGCCATATTCTTAGAACCATCGAAAAATAAATTCCAGACTGGAAATTGCTGGATATTGCAAATTTGCTCATCAGGGAAGTCATCTTCGGCTTTCGCTTCTTCTGCCAGAGGAAAATCCGCCAATTGATCTGCGATTGCTTGGCCTTTGATTGATTGCTGCGAGACATATTCTAAGTCATACTGCATCAATAAGACTTGCCATTTTGCGACTCGCCCACTGAGGAAAGGTTGCTCTAGGATATACTTGAGAGGATTGAGTTTAGACAAGATTTTGACTTCTGATGCTAGCAGGTAGTGTCTTAGCTTCTGACACATCCATACCAGAGCTAGGCAGGTCTTCTCTATTTGAGAGTATCTCTTTTCATAATCTATGAAAGTCTTACTCACATAATAGATGGCATGCTCTATCAGGCTACCTTCTTTGTATTGCGCCAAGAATCTGCCACATGCGACTTGATTGACTGAGATGTATAACAGAAGAGGTTTTCCCAATTCCGGCGGCTTCAAGATAGGAGGATTGAGAAGATACTTCTTGATTCGATCGAACGATTGCTGGCATTCTGGCCCCCATTCGAATTTCACTCCTTTTCTGAGTAAGTGGTTGAAAGGTTCACATCTCATCGCCAAGTTGGAAATAAATCGCCGAATTGACTGCATACGTCCTTGAAGGTTACGTAGTTCTTTGAGATTCTTCGGGGGCGGCATATCAATGATAGCCTTTGCTTTGGCCGGGTCAACT
The DNA here is from genome assembly GCF_984573655.1 of Nuphar pumila. Lineage (NCBI taxonomy): Eukaryota > Viridiplantae > Streptophyta > Magnoliopsida > Nymphaeales > Nymphaeaceae > Nuphar > Nuphar pumila. The sequence continues at coordinate 27,186,043 of NC_143262.1, read as the reverse complement.
TCAATTCCCTTTTTGCTTACCAGAAAACCTAATAGTTTGCCTGATTCGACTCCAAAGACACACTTTTGCGGGTTAAGCCTTAACTTGTAAAGAATGAGTCTCTTAAAGACTTGATCAAGTGTTTCGAGGTGATCTTCTTCCTCTTTAGATTTCACGAGAATATCATCAACATACGCATCCATGATTTTGCGCATCTGATCGTGAAAGATAACGGCCATTGCTCGTTGATACGTTGCTCCAGCATTCTTGAGCCTAAAAGGCATAACTGTATAGCAGAAAGTGCCCCAAGGTGTAGTAAAGGAAGTTTTTGATTGGTCGCGGGCGGCCAACTTAATCTGATTGTAGCCAGAATATCCGTCCATGAAAGAGAACATGGCATGTCCTGCCGTGCTATCGACTAGAAGATCGATGCTTGGGAGTGGATAGTCATCCTTCGGAGTTGCCTTGTTGAGGTCTCTAAAGTCTATGCAGATCCTTACTTTGCCACTTTTCTTTGGGACGACGACGATATTGGCTAACCAATCTGGGTAGTCAATAGCTCGAATAAATCCTGCTCTGAGCAAATCTTCAAGTTCTTCTTTGACTTGTTGTTCTATTCTGGGATCCATTTTTCTCAGCTTCTGCTTGACTGGCTTAGCATCCGGCTTTAAGACAAGTCGGTGTTCGACTAATTTGGGGTCTAAGCCTGGCATGTCTTCATATGTCCATGCAAACACTTCTTCATGCCGCTTGAGAAAATTTGTAAGCCTTTTCTTTTCTTCTGAACTCAGACTGGTTCCGATCTGGAGAATTTTTGGATCTTCCTCTGAACCGATATTGACACCTTCAGTTGGATCTTGTACTAGAGGAGATGGTTCGTCCTGCTTCTGAACTACGGCGAACTCCGGTAATTCTTGAAGAGACTGATCGTGTTCTGCACAATCATCTGACTGCTTTGCAACCTTATCATTTCTGGTGCTTGCTTTGATTCTGTGAATTGCTGTCGACTTCTGAAAGGCCTTGGGATTGAGAACGAGCTTCTTGATTGTCTGAGAAGTTATTCTGAAATTTTGGAGAAGAAATTTGGTTCAGACAAATTGGCCTATAGTAAGACAAGCAATCATTTGAAGAGAACCATACATAAAATGGCATTGAATTATAAAATGATGAGACAGACAAAAAGGGAGTAGATGGCATCCGGATAGACAACGAAACTTGGAATTTTATTGATTGAATTGATCAATGACATTGGTAAAATGAGACACTTATTTGGAAAAGAATAGAAAGAAAATAACAAATGGTCTTTATTGTGCCCCTTTGACAAAAACAGTCTCCTTTGACGAGCTTCCGCCGACAAACCCTAGTCCTGCTCTGTGGGGACGATGTTTCTGGATCATTGGCTCGATGCGGCCATCTTCGTTCTTGCCGAGTCCCTTGAAGGGTTGATAGTCATGCTTCAGGAGTAAATCGAATCCCTTTCTTGACTTCATGAATTGAGGAAACAAGGGATGATCCTTAATGGTGCTGTAGTCGATTCGACCTCCAACCTTGAAGAATTGAGGACCTTTCCATCGTGTCGTGGCTACTGTGTGCAGAGATGGCTCTGATGGTGCCTGAAGTATTTCTCGATTCTCTCCGAGATTGATCTCTTCGCTTTTCCTGATGCTGGGAATATCTGCATTGAATGATGGCCGGGGAATCATGGGCTGCGGGAGCCTTTCTTCTGGGTCTTCTCCCAGTACCGTGGTTATCATTCCACCCTTTGACCACTTCACACATTGATGGAGGGTGGAAGGCACTGCATTAGCATTATGAATCCACGTCCTTCCGATCAGCAGGTTGTAGGTTGGTGGTACATTAACCACGTGAAAGAGGACGGAGTGCACTGAATAGTTGATAAACACCTCCAGAAATATCTTGCCCTTGGCCGTTTGACCATGATTGTCAAACCCATAGATAGTGATGGGATCTGAAATATATTCTTCATCCTTGATCCCTAATGCTTTTGCGGTCATCTCAGGGCGAATATTGAGGCTACTGCCTCCATCGACTACCACATGCGGTACTGTCATTCCTCTGACTCGAACGACGATGTAAAGAGCATTATTGTGAAAGGAATGAGGCTTTGGAAGGTCCTCATCTGAGAAGGTGATTGGTGCATTGGTCATGGCAGAGTTCACAATCTGTGCCATGTCTTCGGGAGTGGTACTGGGCTTAACTTTGATTTTCCTGAGTAAATCATCCAGTACTTGTCAGTGCTTGCTAGAATTCTTGGCCAAGTCAAGGATGGAGACATTGGATAAAGCGGTCAGAGGCTTCTGACTTGACCTGTCTAGCCTTGGTCTAACGATTTGCTTGAAGAAGTCAGGAGTTCCTTTTGATTTGGGAACTGACTTCACAGGTGCTTCCGAAACTTTCATTTTACCGAATGCTGAGATTAAGTCCATCTTCTTGGAATCTGGAGCTGCTTGTCGTAGCACCGTCACCTGATGCTGAACTTGGAGATCTTGCGCAGAACATGGCTTGATATGCTCATGCGGTAGAAATGGCTGTGCAGATACTACTGCTGTGGTGTGCGAAGGGAAGGGGTGATTGAGAATGTCCATTTTCTCTTCTTCTTCTCCTTCCACTAAAAGATTTTTTTCAATGAGATCTTGCACGATGTTTTTGAGAACAAAGCAGTTCTCAGCGTTGTGTCCCACTGTCCTGTGAAACTTGCAAAACTGATCTTTCCATTCCCCCATGGGCACAGGGGGATCGGCCAATCTGGGCAATTTGACCATCTCTTTCGATAGCATGTACTCGAGCACATCCTCGAGTGATTGGTCAAGGGGAGTAAACTTTCTGTCGTAGCTCCATCCTTCATGTTTGGTCTTCTCACGCAGTTTCGGCCCTTGATCCTGCTGAGGAGGCTTGCTGTACTGAGAAGCAGGCTTTGCTTTCTGATCCTTGTTGTTTGAACTGCCTGAGCCATAGCAGTAATCCTTCTTCTGCCCTTTGTATCGATTTTGGCCTTTGTTGTTGTTGTTGGCAGAATAAGTGAAGTGAGCTTTCTTCTTTTGCTCACCATGGGAGTTGTTTTTGGAAAAGGTGAAGCCTTCATAGACTATATTTTCCACACTTAACTCGAGCCATTCGGCTCGTTCAGTCAACTCAATGAAGGTCCTAGATGGCGCTGTGGAGATCAATCCTCTTAACGGCTGCGAAAAATTATTGAGGATCAGGGACAATGCGTGCCTTTCCGAGATAGGATCTCTCATCTTATTACAGGCTGACCTCCATCTGTGAATGAAGTCCCGTGCTTTTTTATTCTCGTTCTGCCTTAAATTGCAGAGATGACTCAATGTAGGAAGCGCCTCTGTGTTGAACAAGAAGCGTTCAATAAAAAGATTCACAACTTTGTCGAACTCCTTGAGCTCGATGGGGTTGATATGCTCAGCATACCACTTGGCTGCAACTCCTTCCAAGCTGCGGGGGAAGCATAGAAACAATGCTCGGTTATCCCTTTTGAACCTCGAGCATTCAGCAAAAAAAGTGGCGAGATGCACTTTTGGGTCGCCAGAACCATCGAATTTGATGATTTTTCGGGGGAGATTCTCCAGATCATCATCCCCTTCTAAGCCGTCATAAAAGTCCTCACTGGTGAAGACTTTCTTGCCCTTGTCGCGGGCTTGGAGATCCTTGACAACTCGAGCCATTTCTTTAAACTGCGCTTGCAAAGGCTCTTCTTTATCTCTGCTCTTTGATCTGTGGCTTTTACTTTGGCCACGCTTCTGAAATGCCGGAGGCACTTCATATTCTTCATCTGTGTTTTCAGTTGAGTCTGATTCATCTGAAATCTCTTCTGGCTGGATCTGCTTCTTGGGAGCCTTCTTACCCCTGCGACCATGGAACCTTTCTCTGAATGGATTTCTTTCTGAGCTGGTCCCGGGCTGCTCATTCATCATTTTGTTCATCATTTTTCTGAACATGGCATACATTTGAGGGTCTATGCCGTCGTCTTCTTGCTTCTGCTCTTGACTCTTCTCGGATCGAGGGGAACCCATTTCTTCTTCCGAGGCTGACGAGTACTGGGATGCCGTGGTTCTTTTGCCTGATCTTGTTTCAACCATCAAATGGATGCTCTCTGCAGGGCAAAGACCTGATTAGATTATGAAGAAATTGGCTTTTGGAAGAAAAATTTGCTGGAAATATGGTAGACAATTTGGAAAAGATGTCCCATTACTAGGGACTAAGTCGTCGCGGGAATCACGACAATTGTGTTGTCATTCCTTCTGCAAAAGAAATAAACAACGAAAATATGCCTTGTTACCTAGGCGAGGTCGTCAAACCACAATAGAAACAAAGAGAATTTTATTAAAATGAGAAGAATAAGATTTTATTGATCTTGACAAAGAGGGGGGGGGGCAAACAATTTGCCACCATTCATGATAGTCGGCAGACACTCTAGGACCAGAAAAGATTTTAAGAGAAACAAAAGAATCCCAGCTGTAGCGGGCAGAATGATATGCTCCGGACCATTGTGCGGAAGCGAGATCGAACTCTGCCATAACTCCTGATAACAGTCGGGCTTCGACATACTGCTGCCTCTGGGAGAACTGTCGAACATATCTCTCCGGTTGGTAGTAAGTGCAGAAGAATGGTCCTAGCAACTTGAACCGCTTGCCATAAGCGTAGGTATATCTGGGAGGAGACAGCTGCCGATCAAAATAGTCCCAGACTACGTCATCCTCTTGAATGTTGTTGATCATAGACCGGTATTGCGCCACTGGAAGGAGTTCTTGTCCATTGTATTTGAAAGAGCTTGCTCGGGCTAGAACGTGTTGGAAAAACCAGGACTGAAGTGCGTAGATGCATCCTTCAACTAAAATGGACTCTCCAAGTGAGAATCGAGTCAGACCTCGATAAAGGAAGGCGAGCGCTGCCATGGCTATAGAGAGGCGATTGGTTTGCCGATTTCCCCATCTTCTCATAAGTTGGATTATTCTGATGTCCATGTAGTTTTGTCCATCTGGGAAGAGGGATAATCCTACAGTGCACAGGACCATCGCATTTTGAATCCTTTCTTTGGCTGTTCTTGATAGCGAGCTGACTTCGACGAAGGTCCCGTACTGGCGATACAACTCAAGTAGGTCAACATATTCATTTCCTTCTAACTGGATCAGGGGCCAAGATCGGCGGCCTGTCATACGAGCCAAGGAGTCTCGAGGGTCCAAACCCTTGACGTTGATAAGGAATTGATGCTCTAATGGGTCTCCTGGTTGACCGGCTGGTTCTGGTAATCCCATGATTTCTGAAAATTCGTCCATTAAAACAGTCATTTCTCCCCATGGGAACCAGAAGGTACACGTTCGAGGATTCCATCGCTCTGCCATTGCATGGATCAGGTTGCCATTGATGGTCTGCTTTTCGACTGCTGATGCCAGTTCTAATCCGCACTCGCTCAAATGGTCCGAGAACATTCGGGCAAAGCTCTTTAGCCAGGAATAATACCACCGGAGAATGAAAGTTCCGGTGCTAAGGGCTCGATGTTCAGGACGACCTTGTCGCACCTCGAAGGAGATGTGACCTTCAAGAAAGATAGGATCGACTTGACTGGATGCCATCGAACTGAAAACAGAGAAAGACTTAGAATGAGACTTAGGAAAATGTGAGAAGTTTTAAAAAATTTTGCAGGCAGGATAAAAATGCAGCTGGAAATTCGAGATCCAGTGGAAAGGTAGAATGTAAAATCGCCTGGAGTTTTGGAAGAAATGGGATATTTGGAAAAATCATCCAGGGTTTGAGAAAAAGACCTTGTGGAAAATAAGGATATTTGGAAAAAGACCCAATGAGTTGAAAAACATTGGGAAACATAAAGAGTTGAGAAAATCATACATACAATCACATCCTGCACAAACACTTATGCACATTCAGCACTCCTTAAAAGGCTGACTCTAGATGCATCAATTTGAAAACAGCTGTAGGACCTTAATCCTAACTCTAGGTTTAGATCATCTTTGTCCAATCCAGTTACGCCGATATACCCGAATCGAAATCCGAGGTACGTGGCATAGAATTTCAACTCCGGTTCTAAGGTAAGGTTTTCCAACATCCTTGAGCGCCTACCGATATACTTCGGACTGTGGCCCGCGGTACATGGTAGGGGGGTGTTAACCCAAATAGTTGGCCCAGTTGTGAGGCTCTGTTCCGAACTATGGTTCTGGAAGAGAGCCCAGCAACGTGAAGACCAGGTAATGATAGGTAAGGGAGTTTTGAAAAAAATGATCACATGCAAGAAATAGATGGCTCTAAGTCCTAGAGAGATAGGCTTTTGAAAATCTTTGAAGAAGCATACATTGTTTGCATTCAGATCCTAAATTGAGGAGAGTTGTATTTAGACCTAAGTCTATGTGAGCATGAAAATTTCTCCTCAATATAGTCCTACCAAACCATGCCTAAGCTATATGCAGTCAATGTCAGCTAGGTCAGAATCTAGGCTCCTAGGCTCACATGATATTGAAAGTAAAAGAGCTGACATTTTGTGAACATAATTTTGATAATTGAACTAAGTCAAGCACTACTTTGATCAGACAAGGACAGGTCCCATCACGATCGCCAAACCTGTTATCGTCGCAAAATTTTTCCCTCGTCTTCCCTTCCTTGCGGAAGAGAAAGAGGGAAACGCTTTCGCGATTCAAACTTGACCGGATTTTGGAAATTGTTTTGAAATACTCGCCTCCGTTTTGAAAATTGCGGGAAAATCCATGGGATGGGGCTCGACCTGTCGGTACGAGGTTCGACCGTTCCTGCCGTCTTTAACAGGGGTAATCGAACCAAGGACCAAAATTGTGCTTGACTTAGTTAAATCATCAAAATCGTGTTCTACCCTATATGCACAAAGAATTCAGGCATGTGCTATGAGATTTTGGAAAATGCAGCTTGGGAAAATATGATGTATGCTTGGAAAATATTTGGAGTTGAAAAGATTCTCTCAGGAAAAAGCTGAAAGTCAATTTCTCAGGAAAACTCATGTGAAAAAGGGTTTTTGAAATCACGGGAAAATTCATGAAGTTGTGGGGAAATCATGAATGGTTGAAAATCCTGGGAAAATGGAAGTGATTCTTGAGAAAAAGGGTGAACATTTGAAAAGGGAAACACTTCTTAGGAAAACTTGGACTTTGAGAATTTTCTTAGGAAAATGATAGAAATTCATTGGAAAACCCTTGTGGAAAAGGAAAATTGAAACTGGGGAAGTTGAAAACCTGAGAATCTTAACCTTGAAATACTTGGAAATCGATTTTGACTTTGAGAAAGGTGAGAGACTTCTCTTGAAAATCTTGGGAAAATGATCTTTTCCCATGGAAAACTGTGGAAAACTTGACTTGAGAAAACCGATTTTGAAAAATCCTTAGAGTTTCTTGAGAAATCGATTTCTTGAGAATGCCACTTTCTTAAGAAAATCATGAGAAAACCAATGATTTCATGATGCAAATGATATGAGTGAATGAATGCACTTTGAAAGATTTTCAAAGAAAATTTGTTGGAAAAATGTGTATTAAGTCAAAGTAAATCCTTCACATATTCTGACTGTGGCCATGACTATGTTCAGAGTTTATTTGATTTAATGCACATGATTTTGAAAACATTGGAAATATGATGTGCATTTTAAGATAGCCTAAGAGTGTAGGCTCAATGTGACTAGTAGAAGGATGATGGATCTGGGTCTCGTCCATATTCCGACTAGGGCCGTAAATATGGATTCCACCGAGTTCATCAACTCCCTAAGAGTTGGTGCACGTGCCATTCGTGAACATCCATAGTGCTTTTGAAATAACAATGCATGAATCATATAAGCAGGATATTGCATAAATTCAAACTATATGATATGCATCCTAGTCTAAGCAGGAAATTAACTCTCTTATTCCAAAATTTACATTATTACATCACTAAATAAAGGAAATAAAAGAAATTTGTAGACTTCAGCTCCTTCTTTTGAATGTTCCTGCCAAACTTGAAATAGGGTTAGCTCAAATATGTGGGTTTTTCCAAGATTTTCCAATAATATTATGAAATTATTGGATTTAATTGGATATAAACTCTATTCTCATGCTTCCTTGATATTTGAAATGATGTAAATGCAGGGAATTCAGTGGAAAACAGTTTGAAATTCGGAATTGGGGTCAAAATGACCAAAATACCCCTAAAATTAAAGTTACACATTTAAAATCAGGGTTTTTTGAAGGAAAACTGGGTAAAATTGAGATTTCGAAATTCAAATTGAATCAAATGATGATGAAATGCAGTGAGAGACATGATGACATGCTGCTAAATACATTAAGACTGTAAAGTCAGAATTTGACATTTTGTAATTTATCCAAAATAACGAATTTCGCTTGTTTTTCACTTGGATCCGGGTCCTGCGGGACCCTGTTTTGGTATTATGGCTAATCCGAACCTCAAATGGATTCCAAATTGCACCAAATTCGGTATGAAGTATCTACTTACTCTGATAAACAGCCTAGAATGCTAAAAATCACGAAATGATATGATTTAAATACTAAAATTTAAAGAAAGTCCTAAAATGGTGGATTTTGCCTATGGATCCGAACCAAATGCAATGCTTAATATGATAATGCAAGATTTACACCATGAAAACTTCTGATATTTTGCAGACTGTTAAAGGACTCGAAATGGAACATTTTTAGTTTTTACAGCCCCAGGATTTGAGCCATGGTGAGTTCAATAACAGAGATTTAGTTCTGACAGAGGTAAAAATCACTCTAATCTGATGTAAAATGCTAACAAAATATAAAACAGCCATGTAAATTTATGAAATTAATCAGAGCTACTCACGACATCTACATGAACAACGTTCATGTTCATGACTTTGGAATTTGATGAACAGAAACATGGATAAAAATATAACTTTGTGTTCCTAAATTGACAGAATAGACAAATGTAGCAAAACAGAGGACTGAAAATAAAAATTCGAAGCAGGTATTAACACTGTTTTAAAAATCACAGGCTTTCAGATGCAAATAGAGGACACCTCGGACATAACTTTCACTTTTTACAGTTTTGGATTTGGAGCAACCCACAAAGAGAAACCATAGCCCTAAGTCAATACAAGATCTCAGAGGCCCAAATCAGGCTCGGACACGTGTCTCGAACTCTCGGATTTTTGTCAGATATAAAAAAAAATCAGAAACATCTGAGAAAATCATATTAAAAACTAGACATTTTCCCAAGTTCATAACAGTTTTTGTATCGAAAATCGGATCTTCCATGAGGGATATCTCGATTTTACAAGTCGGCAAATGATTTTCAAAACGCATCCCGGGTAACAAAACCCGACTTGCCATTTTGATTATTTACCGCAATAAACAAATTCAAATGCCTCTGAATTTTTGGCAAAATTTCAGGGACACCTAAGAGAAAATTCCGTGATTTTTTTGGTATTTTTAATAAAAAACAAATGCATGAAATGACGTGTGGACTGACTGACAAAAACAGAAACCTACTGAAAATGAGCAGAGTTGAAATAAATGCTAAACTAATCCTAATTAATTCATGAAATGTGCTAAATGAATGAAATAAAATGCAAATTAAACCTAGCTAACTACATGAATGTTAAAAATCATCAAGGAAGCATAATTAAATGTTTTATATATGTCGTTTTATGAGAATAGCTCAATCCATCTCTCGGATGAGCTCTTTCTTCAAACGACTCCCGAATCGGATTTTGGAATTACATCAAGGGGAAAAGAAGTGCACCTTGCTTCGTTACGCAGCGTAGAAGCTCTTGAAAGGGGCGGCTATGACGAGCTTCCTTCGTCCTTCACTCTGGGCTTTGAATGGTTCACCAAAATCGACCTATGCTTGAATTGAATTGGCCACTGCACGAACTTTACTCCACCTTCTCCAATGAGCTAAAGGGGCGTGATTTCCAAAGTTCAAAATCAGACTTTTAGGAAGGCTAGGTCGAATTTTCAAGTTCACAAAATGGTCTCCAAAGATGCTCCCTTCTCCTGGGCGTGGAGCCTTGTTTTTGTAGATTTTCTGAAAATTTTTGAATTTCAAACAGGCTCAATCTGAGCCCTCCATGTGGCGCCATCTTAGGGGGTGCTATCTGGGGGTTTGAAATTCAAATTTGGCTTTTGCAGGGAGCCCTCAGGTGGCGCCACCTCATGGGGCTATTTTGATTTTTGAGAAAAATAAAAAAAAATGGAAATTTTGTGGGTGAGACACCTCAGCAGGGGAATTTGGAATTTTTCAAAAGCTTGCTTGATTCTCTCTGCAGGGAACTCCCAGATGGCGCCACCTCAGAGGGTGCTCTCTTGGAATTTGAAATTCAAACTCACCTTTTGTAGGGAGTCCTCAGGTGGCGCCACCTCATGGTGGGCTACTTTTATTAAAAATAAAATAAAAATCAAAATGGAGCCAAGTGGGAGCTCTGGAATGGTGCCACCTCAAAAGGTGTTATGAGGTGTAAATTTGGAACAGTAGGGGCATGCCATGTGGCGCCACCTCTGGGGGAGTTCAAATGTTTGAAATTTTGCTTTTTCTGCAGGAAAGGAGAGGCTGACATGTGGCATTTCCTCAGAGTGGCTCCTATGATGCCATGTGGCAGGAGAACATGAAGGGAGGAAGCAAAATGCGCCACCTCATAGGGGGGTTTTTCTACATTTTCTGATGCAGGGAGGTCTGGACATGTGGCAGACAAGTGTCAGCTGTCTGGAGAGGCCTTCTCAAATGGCGCCACCTCAGAGGAGAATTTGAATTTCAAATGGAGGTTGGCCCTGGAGGAATGGAGGATGGACATGTGGCGCCACCTCAGGGTGGCTCCTACAATGCCATGTGGCAAGAGGGAGGAAAATGAGGGAAGTGACATGTGGCGCACTCATAGGCCATCTGGAAAAATCATGGCTCAGGATTTGCGCCACCTAGGCCCTGTTTGAACATTTGAATGGTTTGCTTTTTCTGAAGAAAGCCAGGAGTGACATGTGTCTCCTACTTTTCTGAGAAAAGTAGGGAGAAGACATGTGTCCTCTACTTTTTCTGAAGGAGTTAGAAGGAGACATGTGTCACCTTGTTTTTTCTGAAAGAAGCAGAAGATGACACATGGCAGAGGGTAGAGAAGGAGGGCCAGGCCATGTGGCGCCATCTCAGACAACATGGAAAAGGTAGAAGTTCAGGATTTGCGCCACCTATGAGGAGATTTGAACTTTTGAATTCTAGTTTTTCTGAAGAAAGCAGAAAACGACACATGGCGTCTACTTTTTCTGAGAAACTGAGAGATTGCCATGTGTCCTCTGCAGGAGACACACTCCAAATGGCGCCACCTCAGAGGAGACAAGCCTGCCTTTTCTGTAGGAATTTAGGGGTGACACATGTCTCCTACTTTTCTGAGAAAAGTAGGGAGAGACCTGTGTCAGGATGCTTTTCTAGAAGGAGGGAGGGGTTGACACGTGTCCACTGCAGGAGACACACTTCAAGTGGCGCCACCTCAAAGGAGACAAGCTCCACTTTTTCTAGACAGGACAACCTATGACACTTGGCATCTCCTAGTAGTCTTGGAATGACACATGGCGTAGGATGGATAGGGTGACACATGGTGGATAAATGGGATGACATGTGGCGGCTTCTTAGGGTAGCCTCACACTGACACTTGGCATGGAAATGGGAGGAGAGAGAAAAGACAAGTGGCACCAATCCAGGGGACAAGGCTCCTATATTTTTGGGTTTTTCAAAATTCAAAATTTTCAAAAGAAAAGCCTGTGTGACACCACCTCAATGTGGGTCCCGCATTGCTTCTTTATTGAAATAAGGATAAAACAACAAAACCTCTTTTTGGAATTTTTATAAAATCTGGACTAATTGGTAAAACAGGAAATTTTGGAAAGAGTTGGCCCCTGTAGGGCGATTTTGTAAAAGGAAGATGTTTGAAATTGTTTGACAAAAGGGCAAAATCTAAGATGAAATTTATCCAGATTGTTTTCCTGAGGAAATATTTTGAAATTCAGAGGCCTGGGGGTAAAATGGGAAGAATTGATAATTTTGAAGACCCAGGGTTTTGAAATCAATTTTGAAAATAGTTAAAATTCGAATCTGAATTGAAAATTTTGAAATCAAGAGTTCTGGACCTCGAAATGACATGTTGTGCAGTGCAGTGATATGAGATGCTCATGCAATGATATGCAATGTCATGTCTTATGCAATATAATCTTAAACCAAGACTTGGAGATGCCTGTCTCCTGTCAGGAACAAAATTTTGAACATCTGAGCTGAAAATAGAGGAATTTTGAGAGTTTGAGATGAAATTTGGACTTTTGCAAGGTTCGGGTTCAGAAAATGACCATTTTGCCCTCCAGCGATTTCAGAGGCTGGATGATGATGTTTGGTGAAAATGTCGGGGAGGTGAGTGAAAATTTGGGGTGTTTACATCTTGACAATGATGATATACGCCAGATCGTTAAGGACACAATGCGTGACTACTTTCATGAAACAATGCATGACGTTCTCCGAGATGAGTTCAACAATTTTTTGTAGGACAAGGCAACTTCGATTGCAGGTGCTTCTCAGGTATGAAAGTTTCATGTGATGTATTGCATGTCGTTAGATTTCATATAACTTTGATTGCCTTAACTTAGGCGCATTGGATATAATTTATTTCAATATAAGAGCATGGTAGAATCACATATATAGTTTTTTGCCTGCCTTTGAACACATATGAGCATAGTAAAATCATGTATAAAGTATTTTTACTGCCTTAGAACACATATGACCATGATAGAATCATGTATGAAGTTTTTTTACTGCTTTATAACACATATGAGCATGATAGAATCATGCATAAAGTTTTTTACTGCCTTAAAACACATATGAGCATGATAGAATCACATATAATTTTTTTTTACTGTCTTAGGACACATATGAGCATGATAGAATCACGTATGAAGTTTTTTTACTGCTTTATAATGTTGAGAAACTCTGTTTTGATGTCACATAATATGATACACTGTCTTATTTGATTTCATATAATATGATAATATGTCTTCTTGAAAAATGTTATATTATGATTGGATATGCTTTGCCATATATCTAACGAGTATTTGATGCAAGGATATCTCACTCAAAAAGGATGGAGACCTCCTGTTCAAGTACAACTATGGTGCAATCATACTCCTTGAAGAAAAAGCTTGTTGAGCCATGCATTCCTAAAGACCATCTAAAGAAATCAGCTACCTCAAGTTGAAGATTTTTTCTTCTTTAGAGTCATATGTAACAGAACCTTCAGAAGCATGCATATTGCATATTACATACTCATTCATAAAAGCTATTTCATAAAAGTATACGATAGTTTCAAAAAGCTCATTTTTGAAAACAAATAATTGTACTTTCTTACAACCCTTTATGAAAAAGGTATTTTGACATTATTTCAAAATGTAATAATTGTACCTTATATCATATACAAGACAACTTGAAAAGTAATGATTTTAAAAGTAGGAAAAAGACAAAACATGAAATCGGCTACACAAAGAAAACAAATATAATATGTTTTGAAAAGACTCTAGTTACCTTCTTTAAAGAAATAATTTTAAATATAGGAAAAAGACAAAACATGAAATCGGCTACACAAAGAAAACAAATATAATATATTTTGAAAAGACTCTAGTTACCTTCTTTAAAGAAATGATTTCAAATATAGGAAAAAGACAAAACATGAAATCGGCTATACAAAGAAAACAAATATAATATTGGTTTTGAAAAGACTCTAGTTACCTTTTTACAAACCCATAGAATGTCGACTTACTTGAAGTCATCATTCTTTTTGTATAGCATTAAATACCTCCTGTAAGAAATCCTTGTTAAATATCCTTCTCAAGAATGTCGACTTACTTGTAGTCTTCATTCTCTTTGTAGACTTTGAAAAACACAACATAAAGAAAACTCTTGACTTGACTATGTACAAATAAATATCTCAAAGCATTTATTGTACTCACACTCATTTAAAGTAAAGAAGTACTTATGTACCTCAAATCATTAATTAGAATAAAAACAAAACTACATAATAGCTTACAATCCAACGTTCAATGTACTATTGTAAGAAATAGACTTTTTACATAAAATATGTATTACCTAAAACATTACAACGACTAGTGTACCCTATATTTTACTTTTATGGAAAGAAGACTTTCTCGAATTTCTCTAAAGATGCTTTTTGAAATGACATGACATTTCACATCTCAAAAAGGCTACGATTTCAAAAAGGAAACGACTAGTTTTTTTTAAAGCTATATAAACACACTCAAATGAACTATTCAGACAGGGAATGGAATAGACAAATGAGCTTACAACGAGAAAAATACCTATTCGATATTTGAAAGAGAGCCTAGAAAAAGAAAGAGAAAAGAAAGAGAAAAAGTCAAAAATAACTCTTTGACAAAGAGTATCTTCTGAGTGACAAATAGAACATTCTGAGAATCCTTCATTCGTGCATTCATATCATCCTGAAGGTTCTATAGGAAGTATTGTATCTTTCTGTTATTCACTGTATTCCTTCTTTATTGAAAGAAGTAGACCTCTGAGAAAGAGGGTGTTGCCCTTCTCTGTTGAGAGAAGAAGACCTCTGTGTAAGAGGGTGTTGTTCTTCTCTGTTGAGAGAAGAAGACCTCTGAGGAAGAGGGTGTTGTACTATTTATCGGGTGACTCGGATGTTATAGTGGAAAGCTCAAGTGGTTTGCTTGGGGACTGGATGTAGGTCAGGGTTTTTACCGAACCGGTATAAATCCTGTGTTTATTGTGTTGTGCCTTATTGCCTTATTTTTTATTTTATTAATTTGCATCGTATTTCACTATTCACCCCCCCTCTAGTGGAATTTCATTTGGTATCAGAGCAGGTTTGCTGGTTTCGACATAACAAGTCTTCCAACACATATGACATCTACCTCTTATGCTCGTGATATTAAAGGTCAACACGCATCTCGTCCTCCTTTCTTCAACGACTCCAACTATGGATACTGGAAGTGCAGAATGGCTTTATTTCTCAAATCTATAGATTTTGCTGTATGGAAAATTGTTGAGCATCCATACACATCTCCTTCCGCAGACTATAACTTATGGTCTGATGAAGAAAAAAAATGACAAACCTAAATGCAAAGGCTATGAATGCCTTATATTGTGCCATCGATCAAAATGAATTCAATAGAATATATATATGTGAATCTGCATATGATATTTGGCATTCTTTGGAGGTTATTCGTGAAGGAACCAACAAAGTGAAAGAAGCCAAAATCTCATCTCTTGTCAGAAAATATGAGTTGTTCAAAATGAACAACGATGAACCCATCACAGAGATGTTCACCAGATTCACCAACATCACCAACGATCTGAAATCTCTGGGTGTAACCCACTCTCAGACAGAAAAGGTGAAGAAAATCTTGAGATCTCTCACAACTGATTGGGAGAAAAAGACTACTGCTATTGAAGAAGTTCAAGATTTGTCCAAACTTACCCTGGATGATTTAATAGGCAATCTTATGGCCTATGAAGTCCATATGAAGGAAAGAAGGGAAGAGAAACAACCTTTGAAGAAAACTCTAGCCTTCCCAGCCCTTTCTGAGGATGAGGACTCAGAAAAAGAAACTGAGATTGCGCTACTCACCAAAAAATTCCAGCGCTTTATGAGAAGGAACCGGCTTCCAAATAAGCACAAAGAAAGAAAAGACCCAAAAGAAGATTCTATGTGCTACCAGTGTAATAAGCCAGGTCACCTGAGACGTGACTGTCCTCTTCTCAAAAGAAAATCCAAGACTTAGGAACCAAAGAAAAGGTTCTTCAAGAAAAAGGCTCTGCATGCTCAATGGGATGATTCAGAACCATCCACCAGTGAAGAGTCAAATGATGATGAAGCAGAAACCGCCAACATGTGCTTCATGGCAGAAAGCTCTGTAAGTGAATCTCTTGATTTCTCCTTTGAAGAACTTCAAAATGCTTTTCAGGAACTTTTTGAAGAATCAAGGAAAACGATTCTCAAAAATAAACATTTGAAATATGAGAATCTAGAGCTCATTTTGAAAAATGAAAAACTCAGTATTGAAAATTCTGAGTTACAAAAGAAAAATCTTCTTATTACTTCTGAAATCTCTTCTACCAGCTCCAAGACTAAAAATCTGCAAGTAGAAATTTCAGAATTAAAAAGTAAAACTGAGAACCTTATGAAAACGGTTTTCAAGTTTACTAAAGAAAAAAAGAACTTGAATAAACTTCTATCCTCTAAAAAAGTGTCTTTTTACAAGAATGGTAGTGGCTACTCTCATTTCAATAAAGCTTCTTGTATGAATCAAAAGACCACTTTTGTGAAAAGTTCTTCTGAACCCAATAAGGAGTATTATAATTTTAATTTTTTTAACTCCTCTAAGTCTATAGACAAACCCAAATCTAAATGGATATGGGTTCCAAAGTCTAACAAAAAGGGACCCGACTGGGTACCAAAAAGAAATTTTACTTGATGTTTTGCAGGCTCCAAACAAGAAGAACAGATAGATACTAGACAGTGGATGTTCAAAACACATGACTGGACATTCAGACCTCTTTGTTGTTCTTCATAAAAAAGAAGGAGGAACCGTCACCTTTGGAGATAACAACAAAGGTTTGATAATAGGTATTGGTAATATTGGAAATATAGATAAACCTCTTATCAAAGACGTTCTCCTGGTTAAAGGCTTAAAACATAACCTTTTAAGTATTAGTCAAATGTGTGATACAGGTTATAATGTTAGCTTTAATCATAATGCTTGTCTTATAGCAGACACCAACGAAAATATAATCTTAAAAGGTATAAGAAAAAATAATATATATGAACTATACCTAGAAAACATCACAGAACATTGTCTCATAGCTAATAATGACTCTCAACATTTATGGCACATGAGAATGGGTCATGTCAATTCTAAGTACATGTCTAAATTAGCTAAAGATAAGTTAGTCCGTGGGTTACCCAAAATATCTTTTAAAAAGAATTATTTTTGTGATGCATGTCAATTAGAAAAACTGTCTAAATCATCTTTTAAATCAAAAAATATCATTTCAAGCAAAAGACCTCTAGAGCTTCTCTACCTGGATCTCTTTGGTCCTTCTAGAGTAGCTAGTCATAATCACAATAAATACATTTTTGTCATTGTAGATGACTACTCAAGATTTACTTGGGTAATGTTTTTGAAAAACAAAAGTGATACGTTTTGTCAATTTGAAATTTTATGTAAAAATATACAAAATGAAAAATCTTGTTCTATTATTAAAATCCGTAGCGACCATGAAGGAGAATTTGAAAATGAACTTTTTGAAATTTTTTGTAACTTGCATGGTATTTCTCATAACTTTGCCTTTCCTAGAGCTGCACCTCAAAATGGTGTAGTAGAAAGAAAGAATAGAACCCTTCAGGAATCTGCCATAACTATGCTCTAACACGATAATCTTGCTAAATCTTTTTGGGCAAAAGCTGTTAATATTGCATGCTACATAACAAATAGAGTTCTCATTAGACCCTTATTAAATAAAACTCCCTATGAATTATTCTATGACAGGATTCCAAGAATAGACTATTTCAAAGTCTTTGGATGTAAATGCTTTATCCTAAACACAAAAGATAGCCTGGATAAGTTTGATGCTAAATCTGTTGAAGGCATATTCTTAGGATATTCAAATCATAGTAAAGCATACAGAGTTTTCAATAAGAGTCATAATACTATTGAAGAATCTATGCATGTTAGTTTTTGTGAATCTATTGATCAATCTGTTCTTATACAAACTAATGATGATGATGTTGAAAGTACAAATTTATTTTTAGATAACACAACTAAGTTTAACGAATATGATCATCAAAGAACATTTGTCGATATCAAAGATCATCCTCAAAAGCAGATTTTGGGAGACCTGACAAAGGGGGTTCAGACTAGAGCTCAGCTAGAACGGATTGCAAATATGGCATTCATTTCTCAACTTGAACCAAAGAAGATTGATGAAGCCATCATCGATGAGTTCTGGATGCTAGCCATGACTGAAGAACTGAATCAATTCCAAAGGAATGAAGTTTGGGATCTTGTACCAAGACCAAAGGATCATCCGATCATTGGGACAAGATGGATCTTCAGAAACAAGCTAGATGAAACAGGTAATGTTATAAGAAACAAGGCCAGACTAGTAGCTCAAGGATACAACCAGGAGGAAGGTATTGATTTTGATGAAACATTTGCTCCTGTTGCTAGACTTGAATCTATTAGAATGTTTTTAGCATATGCAAGCTATATGGATTTCAAATTATATCAAATGGATGTTAAAAGTGTTTTTTTAAATAGTTTTATAAATGAAGAAGTTTATGTAAAACAACCTCCAGGATTTGAAAATGAACAATATCCAGATCATGTTTTCAAACTAAACCGTGCTTTATATGGCTTAAAACAAGCACCTCGTGCTTGGTATGACAGACTCAAAACCTTTCTATTAAAATCTGGTTTTTCTGTAGGCAAAGCAGACTCGACATTATTTGTGAAAATAGTGAATAATCATACCCTAATTGTTCAAATATATGTAGACGATCTACTAACAACACTCTCTGTGAAGAATTTTCTAAGTCCATGCAGAAGGAATTCGAAATGAGTATGATGGGAGAACTCAACTACTTTCTTGGACTGCATATTAAGAAAACCAAGGATGGAGTTTTCATCAATCAATCTAAGTATGCTCATGAACTTCTGAAGAGGTTCAACATGAACTCAACTGCTTCAAAAACCACTCCTATGAGCACTACTACTGTTTTGGACAAAGATGAAGATGGTAAGTCTGTGGATACAAAGGTATACCGAGGTATGATAGGATCACTACTATATTTAACTGCTAGCCGTCCAGATATTATGTTCAGTGTTTGCTTGTGTGCTAGATTTCAGTCAAATCCAAAAGAATCACATCTTAAAGCTGTAAAAAGAATAATGAGATATTTAAAAGACACAGTTGATTTTGGATTATTCTATTCTAAATCCTCTACATTTGATCTAATCTCATACAGCGATGCTGACTTTGCTGAAAGTAAATCTGACAGAAAAAGCACAAGTGGAACATGTCATATGCTAGGGCACTCACTAGTATCATGGTTCAGTAAGAAACAAAACTGTGTATCCTTATCAACTACTGAAGCTGAATACATTGCTGCTAGCCTAGCTTGTACACAAGTTATATGGATGAAACAAACCTTAAAAGATTTTGGTTTAAATTTTGAAAATACAACTATTTTTTGTGATAATACTAGTGCTATAAACTTATCTAAGAATCCTATTTTACACTCACGAACTAAGCACATTCAAATAAGACACCACTTCTTAAGAGAACAAGTCTTAAACAACATAATTAAACTCAAATTCATCCCCACTAATCAACAGTTAGTAGACATATTCACTAAACCATTGAAACATGAAGACTTTACACGAATTAGAAGAGAACTAGAAATATGCAAACTAAGTGACTTATAAATTAATCACACTTATTAAATTTAATACTTCTTATAAGGTATGTTAAAATCTTAATTTAAAAAGGTTTTTCTTCTTATCGATTTTTTGTTAGTCAAACTAGGTTTCCATATTCACGTATACTCTAAACTCTTATAAGACACATTCTTTATGTCTTTCAACTTGTCATCTTTCAAGTACACATCCATAATGACTCCTTGTCCTATTTACTTTCACTCATATCCATAAGAACTAATTATATTAAAGTAAAAGCTATCATGACATTGTTCACATCACTCATCCCTTTATTATTTTTAACCTTTTGTGAAAAACTTCTCTTACGATAAGTTGGTTCACCTTCAACATGATAACATATTATTTTATGAGAAATATTGCTTTTCAAATTTTAGTCAAAATCGAATGATTATTTTTTTTGGTTCTTTTTACCTTCTTCTAACGATCTAGTTGCTATGTTTTACGTATAATTTTTACTATATCATTTATTATATCATATATTATGTACACTCTATTTCTATCATGTCATCCTTTCCTCCTATCAAGACACTTCACTAAAATATTAATGCCTTTCATGAAAAATTCAAATGATTATCCTCTCGTACCACCTTTTAAGTTGTTATATTTCACGTAAATTTTTACTATATCATCTATTATATCATAGCTTAAGAACAATCTATTATCATCTCTTCATGCTTTACATCTTTTACAAAAAAAGTGTTGTAAAATTCTCTTTTCAAAAACTTGTACTCCACTCATAAGTACGATTTGTATCACCTTTTTATCTCTCTCTCTCTACATTATACGAAGTACCTTTTCATCCGTGACCATGACTCTCTCCAACCGAGATTCATTAAAACCTTGTCCTTAACTTCACTTTATGTCATACATCTCCTATCTAACATCAAGTGATTGGTGTCCTTTATGACCACTCTCATTTCTATACATATCCGTATCACCCTCCTTTATATCTATTCACACTCCTTTCACGTATATCAAAATATACACTTCTTAAATAAGAAATTATTGCATTTCCTCATACTCCCATGTTTGTCCTATTCCAAACTCCCTCTTCACGATTTTGGAATGCTTTCACATAAAGTAAATTCTTGAAAAAGTTGTTTGTTCTTATTAGGCCATTATTCACTCTCTATCTATTCTTCATGATCTTCACAAAAATCTTTAAAAACTCTTGAATCATTCTTTCTCTTACGTTTAATATGACACTCCATACTCAATTCATGACTCTTATCACTATCCAACAAGATTGCCCATAGTAAATTTGTTACATATATAGAAAAATTATTTCGAAACTATGTCCTTAATATCTATACTAATATAATACACTATCTTCCAAAATTGATTTGATTTGTCATTCACAAGCTTCTTCTTTTACAACTTACGCATTTCCTCTTTCCACTAAAATCTAAAAATCCTTCACTTCCAATGTCATTCATTTCTTATCACCATTATTTTTCTTCTTCTATTTATTAGATTGATTCATATCTCTTTCCCCACGAATTTCTCTATTCTCTTACAAACTCTTACTCCTTCCAAGTCTTTTTTTTTCTCTTGCTCGTTCTTTCTAAGCTCTTGCCATGGCTTCCTCCTCAAACACTGCAATCACTGCCGCCGACCTAAGGTATCCCAATCTATTTCACTACTACAACTCCCTTTGCTCTCGACCAATTCATGAAGGTGTAAACACCCCAAATTTTCACCCTCATCCAGTGTTTGTCCATTTCATATGTAATTGCATATCACTGCATACATTTTTGCATATCATTTCATCGCATTGCATAACATTGCATGTCATCCCATCTCATTTTCGAGATCCAACACTCCTGTTTTCAAAACATTCAATCCAGATTTGAATTTTAAAGCTTTTATTTCAAAATCAATTTCAAAACCTGGGTTTTTATTCAATACTCTGTCATTTTCCAACCCCAGGACTTTATATTTCGAAATATTTTCTCAAGGAAACAATCTGGATTCATTTCAAATTCAAATTTTAATCGATTTCAATTCACAGATGAGACCCATTGAGGTGGTGTCGCTTCTGAATTCCTCTATTCATCAAATTTCTCAAAATTTTGAAAGTTTCAGTCCGATCAGGACTCTGTCTCAGAGTCCTGATCCGGTCAGGAGTCTGTTTTGAAGTCTGTTTTACTTCCATTTTCATTTATTTCCATTTGTTTTCAAAATTCAGGTCATTTT
Organism: Nuphar pumila; assembly: GCF_984573655.1. Lineage (NCBI taxonomy): Eukaryota > Viridiplantae > Streptophyta > Magnoliopsida > Nymphaeales > Nymphaeaceae > Nuphar > Nuphar pumila. Next base: position 27,164,351 of record NC_143262.1, on the reverse strand, counting down.
ACAGAGTCCAGTTAGTTCAGGACTCTATTTTAGAGTTCGGTCGAGTTAGGAGTCTAACCCTGACTGTGTTTTCTGACTTATTTCATCATTTCTTGATAAAATCTTTTGAAAATTCTTTCATTTGGCTTTTAAAATCTAAAATCTCAGAGTCCTAAGAGTTCAGGACTCTAACCTGGAGTTCCAGTTCGCTTGAGACCCTATTTTCAAAGATCTTGAATTTTAATTATTAATTTTAACCCCTTTTCAAAGGTATTTTCAGTGTTTATTTCAAAATTTGCAAAACTCGATGTAGGCCCACTCAGTTGGTACCATATCCAGAGGAGTCCTGACCCAGTTAGGACCCTATGCCATTTCAAAAAATTTAATTTCAAAGTTTACTTTTGAAAATCTTTTGAAAACTTTCTCAATTTCAAGTTTTAAAATCATTTTTTTTTTAAAAAAAAAACTCAAGTAGGGCCCACTCGGGGTGGCGCCATATTCGAGTAAGTCAGGGCTAGACTAGGGTTAGTCATTGTCCTAGTTAGGTTAGAGGTTTAGAGGAGTCAAAATCAATTTTAAAAATCCATTTTATTTAAGTTTTAAACCATTGGTTTTTAAAGGTTTTAAATTCAGGTTTTTAAAAACCAAATGTGGGTCCATACTAGGTGGTACCACATTTGGACTTTTTAGGGTTTAATTAGGTGTTAATTAAGGTTTAATTAGAGTTCATTTAGGGTTAGAAAACCACAAAAAATCGTTGCCTTTAGTAGATTTATTAGAAAGAGTCCTAAAAAAATGAAAAACCTCTTAATTAACCCTAATTAAGTGACTTTTTGAAAAACTATAAAAAGGGACCTAAGGGGGGCCAAAAGAGGAGATCTTTTTCTCTCAAATTTTCGTGGCCTCTCTCTCCTCTCCAGCACCTCCACCTTCCTCCATTGCAGCTGCAAGCACCAAGGTAATATTTTTAATATTTTTTAGTTTTATTTAATACTTTTTCATGTTTTAAATCAATTTTAGCCATTGGTGTCATCCCCTTCATGGATTAAACCATGGATTCAACCTCAAGAACCATCAAGCATCAGCAAGAACGATCCAAGAAGGTGATCTCACCCTGTTTTGGATGATTTACAGAGATTTTAATCCATTAGAATTGATTTTAATATGATTCTTTACATTATTAACCAATAAAATATATGATTTACCTCTTTTAATGGGTTAAATCTATGTTTTAAAGGTGATATCAAATTCCAGCCATTGATTCCCTGTTTTTATTTTATTTTCATGGTTTATTCATGTTTGTTTTACGTTCTATAGCATAGAAATAAGTTTTATTTACTGTTTTATGGTTTATTTTATTTATTTACATTAGTTAATGCATGGTTTTTCAAGTTTCTTAAATTTCTGTGTGTTTTAGGTTTAGAATAGTAAAGATAATGTTATTTCAGATTGAAGTTCTCATTGTTTATTTCTGATTTTTTTATATGTGATGCATGAATGAGTTATTGAGTTACTGTAAAAAAATCAGAGGGTTTGGATCTCGGAAACTCTGTCAAAAAAATCAGACATCAAATCGGGTTTTTAAAGCTTTAAAATTGTGGTTAAAATCAAGAAGGTAACTTGCTGTTATGATATTTCTCTCATCTTATATCCGATTTTAGATCTTTAAAGTGCTATGGATTCACATTGAATAGATCTGTCTACTGTGAAATTTTCAGAATTTTTTATTACTGTTTAGTATTTTGCTCCTTTTAGAGAATCTGTTTTTTAAATTTAAAACTCGTTAGGGTTTATCAAAACCCTAATCAGACTTGTGTTAGTCATAAATCCCAAACCACAGATCCGATTTTAGATCTGTAAAAAGTGAGTATTATTATTTTTCTATCTACTGTTCACCATTAAAATTTCAAAGATTTTTGTTTAGGATTGCTATTTATTTCTGTATTTTTAATCTGAAGTAGCCGTTTTAATCCCTGTTAAAAGTGATATATTTTAGCCCAGATTGCCGGAAGGATTTCTCCCTAACCGAAGATGATTTTTCCGATCTGTAAATTGGGAAATCTCTGTTTTTCTTCTTAGTTAGTCTCTGTAAAATTTCATAAATTTCCATGGACATTTGACCCCTGGTTCAGGTCTTGGACTGAGACTGGTTGGTGAATTAGGTCAAAAATAGCATATTTTTAGGGTTTAATGCAATTTTCGGATTAATTTAATGTCAAAAAATTATTTTTATGATTTCAATTCGACATTAGGGTTATAACAAGTGCAGGTACCAATTTTTATGGATTTTGGAATCCATTTGATGGCTGAATCAAACAAATTGCAAAACCGGGTTCCTGAAAGATCCAAAAACACTGCTAAAATCACAGTTTTTGTGATATTATTGGATTTTCGTGCATGAGCATATATTTTTAGGATTTAATCATGTTCATAATCATATTAGGATGCTTTAGGTTTAATTTTGTGCTCATTTGATTTCATTTAGTGCATAAAACCTAAGTTTTTACAAAAAATCTATTTCTAAAAACCCTGATTTCAAGGCCATAGTCTTGCTATCGGGGGCAATTTGGTCATTTGACCTAAATTTCGAAATCCCTGACCCTAATTTCATATTTTTAATCATGTCATAGCATATTTGGTTTGAGTTTATTCCATTCAAATTTCAAAATTTGCATTTTATCAAAATATCTTTCTAAAAACCCTAATTTCAAGGCCATAGTCTTGTTATTAGGGGTATTTTGGTCATTTGGAACCCAATTTCGAAATTTCATATCTTCTCTTTCATATTTATTCAATTTTATTTAATACTTTATCATTTTTATTTAAGAGAATCAAGGAAAAGGCTTATATCTAGCAAAATCCAGTAATTTCTAGATATTACTGGATAAATCTAGAAAAGCCAACATATTTTCATTAACCAAGTTTTCGAGTTTTGCAGGTACATTGAAGACTTTATTTTTCATGTATTTAAATTTCAATAGTGATGTAATTTGTAATTAAACTTTGGAATAAGAATTTACATTTCCTGCTTAGCTTAAGCATCATTGCATATAGCTTATATTTTTTTATAATGTTAATGTGTGATGGATGATGATTCATGCATATTTTTATAAATTCACCATGGTCTACACGAATGGCACATGCACTAGCTTCTATGAAGTTTATAAACTTGGTGGAATTTGTATTTATGGCCATAGTCAGAATGCGAATGATACCCAGATTTATGATCTTCACATTAGCCACATTCAGCCTATACTCTTAGGCTAACTTCAAAATGCACTGCATTTCTCAAAATACAAAAAAGTATTTCTCAATTCCTCAAATCCATATTCATTCATTTCATGCATTTGCCAATTCCAATTCAAATTCTAAGTCAAGGAAATTGAATTCCTCAAAATCTCCTAAGTCTTATAGCAAAATCGATTTTCCCAAAAGCATTGAATTTCAAAGAATATTTCAAGTATTTCCCAAGTTCCAAATTCAAATTTTCTAAGTTAGAATTTCAATTTCAAAGTTTGAATTCAGAGAAACCAAGTCTCTCAGAATCGATTTTCACCAAATGTCAAGGATTCCTCAAAATCGATTTTTACTTCTCTCAGAAGTACATTTCAAATCCCATTTCACGATTTCTCATGTGATATCATTTCCAAGATTTACATTTTCTGAATATTTCAATCATTCAAAGCAAACATCATGTTTTCAAATGTGCATTTTCTGAAAATTCATAGCACATGCCTGATTCTATGTGCATTTAGAAATTAGAATATGATTTAGACAATTTGAATAGAGTAGAGCATAAGATTGATCCTTGGTTCAATTACCCCTGTTAAAGGTGGCAGGAACGGTTGAACCTCGTACCGACAGGCGAGTCCCATTTTACGGAATTTTTCCGCATTTTAAAACAGAGGCGAGTTATTTTCAAAAACTTTTCAAAGGTCAGTTTGATTTGCAAAAAGTTAAAAATTTTGCGATGATAACAGGTTTGGCGACCGTGATGGGACCTGTCTTTGCCTGATCAATTTAATGCTCTACTTAGTTTAATTTGTCAAAATCGATTTCCATGGAATGTCAGCTTTGCTTTATGATATCATGTGAACCTAGGAGCCTAGACTTGAACCCAGCTGACATGGAATGCAGATAGACTAGGTATGGTTTGGTAGGACCATATTGAGGAGAATTATTCATGCTCACATAGACTTAGGTCTAATACAACACTCCTCAATTTAGGAATTGTATGAAAACAATGTTTGCTTCTTCAAATATTTCAAAAATCTATCTCTTTAGGACTTAGAGCCTTCTGTTTGATTGCATGTGCTCATGTTTTTCAAAAATCACCCCACCTATATTGTCCCGGTCTTCACGTTGCTGGGTTCTCTTTCAGAACCATAGTTCGGGACAGAGCCTCACAACTGGGCCACTTATTTGGGTGAAAACCCCCCTGCCACGTACCAAGGGCCATAGTCCAACGTATATCGGCAGGTGCTCAAGGATGTTGGAAAACTTGAACCTAGAACCCGAGAAATTGATTTTATGCCACGTACATCGAGCCTTGGCTTGAGTATATAGGCATAACTGGATTGGATACAGATGATCTGAGCCTTAGAGTTAGGATTAACGTCCTACAGCCATTTCAAAATTTGTGCATCTAGAGTCAGCTTTTAGAGAATGCTGTTTGTGCATACTTGTTTGTGCAGAATGTGATTGAATATGTCATCTCCTTTTATTTTCCATATTTTCCCCAATTTTCTAAAATACTGGATGATTTTTTTTAAAATTCCCCAGTCCATGTCCATGTACTGTCCATGTTTTAAATCCTGGACGATTTTCAAAATACTTCATTTTATAAAGTACTTCCTTATATTTCATTAAACCCTGGACGATTTTCATAAAGTTCCTCCATTTTCTTCAAAACTCCAGGTGATTTCCCATCTTTCCTGTCTTCTGGATCTCGAATTTCCTGCTTTATTTTTATCCTGCCTGCATTTTTCTCAAAATTCCTGTATTTTCCAAGTCTTATTCCAAATTTTTCATGTTTTCCAGTCTATTCTGATGGCATCCAGTCAGCTTGATTCAGTCTTCCCTGAGGGTCACATCTCCTACGACGTGCGACAACGTCTTCCCGAACATCGAGTCCTCAGCACCGGATCCTTCTTTCCTCGGTGATATTATTCATGGTTCAAAAACTTCTCTCGTATGTTTCTGAACCATCTGGATGAGTGTGGATTGGAACTGGCGTCCGCAGTGGGAAAGCAGACAGTCAACGGCAACTTGATTCATGCACTAGCAGAGCGGTGGAATCCGAGCACTTCTACCTTTCTGGTTCCCGTGGGGCGAGATGACAGTACTGATGGATGAATTTTCAGAGATTATGGGATTGCCCGAGCCAGCCGGTCAGCTTGGAGATCCATTGGAGAAACAATTTCTGATTAATGTCAAGGGTCTGGACCCAAAATATGCCTTAGCTCGCATGACGGGACGCAAGTCTTGGCCTCTAATTGAAAAAGATGGGAATGAATATGTGGACCTGCTCGAAATCTACAGACAGCATGGGGCATTTGTGGAAATCAGCTCGCTGTCCAGAATAGCTCGAGAGAGAATTCAGCACGCGATGGTTCTGTGCACGGTGGGATTAGCTTTCTTTCCCGACGGACGGAATTACATGGATATCAGAATAGTTCAGCTTATGAGGAGATGGGGAAGTTGACAGACCAGCCACCTCTCAATAGCCATGGCCGCACTCGTCTTTCTATACCGAGGGTTGACTCGTTTCGCACTCGGAGAGTCGATCCTAGTCGAAGAGTGCACCTATGCCTTGCAGTCTTGGTTCCTCCGGCATGTGCCAGTCCGAGCCAGTTCATTCAGATACAATGGAAAAAAGCTTTTGCCAGTTGCGCGATACCGGTTCTTGATCGACAACCTTCAGGAGGAAGAAGTTGTATGGGACTACTTTGATCGCCAGGAATCACCTCCCAGATATACTTATGCTTACGGCAAGCGATTCAGACTACTTGGCCTGTTTTTCTGCGCATACTATCATCCCGAGCGGTGTGTCAGGCAGTTCTCTCAGAGGCAGAAGCGCGTAGAGATTCGTCCACTAGCGGGGGTTCTGCCAGAATTCAATCTCGCATCAGATCAGTGGTCCGGAGCATACCATTCTGCCAGACATGGCTGGGATTCCTTTGTCAGTCTTACTATTTTTCCTGGTCCTCGTGTGTCTTCTGATTTTGTAGAGTGGTGGAAAATTGTCTGTCCCCCTCCCCTCTGTCAAGTGTATTATTGATAAAATCATGTTTTTCCCCTCAATAAAATTCCTTTACATTTCACTTTGGTTTGACGACCTCGCCTAGGTAACAAGGCATATTTTCAGTTGTTTATCTTGCAAAGAATAGCAACGCAATTGTCGTAATCCCAGCGACGACTCAATCCCTAGTAATGGGATATTATTTCAATTGTCTACCAAAATTCTCAACAAATATTTTCCTCCAAACCAAATTTCCTTCAGAAGCCTAACCATCAGTTCTACCCTGCAGAGAGCATCAGTAATATCCAAGAGAACATTTGCGATACCCGATGGTTGATACAAGATCCAGAAAGAAAGCTGCATCAGTTGAAGGCGTCGCGTACTCAGTAGCTTCAGAAGAAGAGATGGACTCACCTCGATCCATCCAGAGTCAGGGTCAGCAGGCGGATGATGGCATCGATCACCAAATGTACGTCATGTTCAAAAAAATGATGACCAAGATGCTGGCAGAGCAAGCTGAGACCAGTACTGAGCAAATTCAGACCAGACAGAAAGATAAGGGTCATGCCGTCAAGAATGTGAAGATCAGCAAAAAGCAGAGTCGTCATGAGGAAATATCTGATGAGTCAGAATCAGCTGACGATGCTGACAAGGAATGTGAAAATAAACATGAATTCAAAAGGTCAACTCAGGGCCAGGGGTCGGCTTACAAAACCAAAAATGAGTCTGTTGATGACCCTACTCAGTCACAGCTAAAAGACATGATGAAAATGGTCAAAGATCTGCAGGCCCGCGACAAGGGCAAGAAAGTCTTCACCAGCGAAGACTTCTATGACGGATTGGATGGGGACGATGATCTCGATAACCTCCCCAAGAAATTTATTAAGTTTGATGGTTCGGGTGACCCAAAGGCACACCTCGCCCTTTTCTTTGCAGAGTGTTCCAAGTTCAGGAGGAATAACCGAGCCTTATTTCTTTGTTTCTCTCGCAGTCTGGAGGGTATTGCAGCAAAATGGTATTCAGAGCATATTAATCCCATAGAGCTGAAAGAGTTTGATAAAGTGGTCAATTTGTTTATTGTGCGCTTTTTATTCAATGTTGAAGCACTCCCGACTCTCAGTCATCTCTGCAGTCTGAGGCAGAAGGAAAACGAGAAGGCCAGGGATTTCATTCACAGATGGAGATCCGCTTGCAATAAGATGCGTGAGCCAATAGCAGAAGGACACGCACTATCTTTGATCCTGAGCAACTTCTCGCAACCCCTGAGGGGACTGATTTCTACATCTCCATCGAAGAGCTTCATAGAACTGACAGAACGAGCTGAATGGATTGAGTTGAGTATGGAAAATGGATCTTATGAAGGTTTCATATTCACCAAAAGCAGCAGTCAGCAGGAATCTAACAAGAAAACCCATTTTACCTACTCTACCAGCAACAACAAGAACCATTATAAGGGAAATGTGAAAGATCACAGCTCTGGCCCAGGGGGATCAAACCCCAACAAAAATGAGCAAAAAGGTGAGTCGATTCCCCAGTATGATAAGCAACCTCAGCGATCTTTTGAGCAAGGGTCGAGACCTCAAGAAAAGTCGAAGCACGACAACTGGAGTTTTAAACGTGACTTTACTCCCCTAGATCAACCGCGTGAAGAAATCCTTGAATATATGTTGGCCAAAGAGATGATTAAGCTCCCAAGAGTCGATGATCCTCCTATCACTAGGGGAAGATTTAAAGATCAATTCTGCAAGTTTCATCGGGCCATGGGGCATGATACCGAGTACCGTTTCGTTCTCAGGAATATTATTCAAGACTATATCGATAAAAATATCCTTATGGAAGGCAAAGAAGAAGATAAAGCAACCAGCTCATCAGCCCCTTAAGAGCGACAAGGCCATCACTCTTTCATTCTTGCATTTTGCTTTCGTCATTTTGTATGGATGGCATGGTCTCATCTCTTTCATCAATAAAATTATCAATCTTCCTCATAGTTTGGCATCATCTTTTGTATTTCTCCTTCTTTACAAAATGTCTTTTTACAAGGAGTAACCTCTTTCAGAGTGTCTCCCAAATTCATCAAGAAGCACATCGTCAATCTTTCCACTGTTATCTTCAGAGAACATTCCCCAAATATCAATTATTTATCCTTTCATCCAATATCTTACTCCCCCATTACACTGGGGCAGTAAGATATTGTCTTCAAAACATCCTGTATGCAGGCAGGTACAAGCAAATCTCTCATTTTGCACACATGTGTACTCATTCACATCATTTTGCATTTGCATGCATTCATTTGCATTTTTGCATACATCAACTTGCATCAATCCAATACCCATTTAGGATAAGGGATGAATCCTGAGACCCCGACATTTGTCTAGGTCAGCGTGAGGGTAAAAGATTGAAAATCTCACATTACAATCATCAAGCGCTTTCTAAACACCAACCTTTTTCAAGTTCGTCCTGCGGGCCGAGTTTTTATCAAAACCATTTTTACAGGTCAACCTTCGGGTGAAGCGAACTTTCTAAATCCAGTTTTCACTGGTCGAACTTCTTAAATCCGGTTTTTACTGGTCGAACTTCTTAAATCCAGTTTTCACTGGTCGAACTTCCTAAATCCAGTTTTCGCTGGTCGAACTTCTTAAATCCAGTTTTCACTGGTCGAACTTCCTGAATCCAGTTTTCACTGGTCAAACTTTCTAAATCCGGTTTTTACTGGTCGGACTTCCTAAATCCAGTTTTTACTGGTCGAACTTCCTAAATCCGGTTTTTACTGGTCGAACTTTTTGAATCCAGTTTTCGCTGGTCGAACTTTCTAAATCCGGTTTTTACTGGTCGAACTTCCTAAATCCGGTTTTTACTGGTCGAACTTCCTGAATCCGGTTTTTACTGGTCGAACTTCTTGAATCCAGTTTTCGCTGGTCGAACTTTCTAAATTCGTTTTTTACTGGTCGAACTTCCTGAATCCAGTTTTCACTGGTCAAACTTTCTAAATCCGGTTTTCACTGGTCGAACTTCCTAAATCCGGTTTTTACTGGTCGAACTTCCTGAATCCGGTTTTTACTGGTCGAACTTCTTGAATCTAGTTTTCGCTGATCGAACTTTCTAAATCCGGTTTTTACTGGTCGAACTTCCTGAATCCAGTTTTCACTGGTCAAACTTCCTAAATCCGGTTTTCACTGGTCGAACTTCCTAAATCCGGTTTTTACTGGTCGAACTTCTTGAATCCAGTTTTCGCTGGTCGAACTTTCTAAATCCGGTTTTTACTGGTCGAACTTCCTAAATTCGGTTTTTACTGGTCGAACTTCCTAAATCTGGTTTTTACTGGTCGAACCCTCTAAATTCAGTATTCACTGGTCAGACTTTTTCAAAGCCCAGCGTTCGTGCGGGTACTTTTTTTTTAAAAATCCACTGCTCATGCTGGTATCCTTTCAAAATCCAGTGCTCGTACTGGTAGCCTTTTAAAGACCAGTGCTCGTACTGGTAACCTTTTAAAATCCAGTGCTCGTACTGGTAACCTTCCAAAATCCAGCGCTCGTACTGGTAATCTTCCAAAACCCGGTATTCGTACTGGTAATTTTTCAAAACATAATGCTTGTATTGGCACATTTTCAAAATCCGGTGTTTGCACTGGTACACTTTAAAATTCAGTGTCCACTAATTTAGTTTTCCTTCGGGATTCGAGTTCCGACTCGAATCTTCTTTCCTTCTGGTTAACCTAGTTTTCCTTCGAAATTCGAGTTCCGACTCGAATTTCCTTTTCTTCCACATCAGTTTAAGTTTTTCTGCGGGATTCGAGTTCCGACTCGAATCCTCTTTCCTTTTGGTTAACCTAGTTTTCCTTCAGGATTCGAGTTCCAACTCGAATTTCCTTTCCTTCTAATTGATCTAGTTTTCCTTCAGGAATTCGAGTTCCGACTCGAATTTCTTTTCCTTCTGACCGGTTTAGTTTTCCTTTGGGATTCGAGTTCCGACTCGAATCTTCTTTCCTTCTAGTTGATCTAGTTTTCCTTCGGAATTCGGGTTCCGACTCGAATTTCTTTCCAATCGGTCTAGTTTTCCTTCAGGATCCGAGTTCCGACTCGAATCTTCTTTCCTTCTAGTTGATCTAGTTTTCCTTAGGAATTCGAGTTCCGACTCGAATTTCTTTTCCTTCTAACCGGTTTAGCTTTCCTTTGAGATTTGAGTTCCGACTCAAATTTCTTTTCCTTCTAATTAATCTAGTTTTCCTTCAGGAATTCGAGTTCCGACTCGAATTTCTTTTCCTTCTAACTGGTTTAGTTTTCCTTTGGGATTCGAGTTCCGACTCGAATTTCCTTTCCTTCTAATTGATCTAGTTTTCCTTCGGAATTCGAGTTTCGACTCGAATTTCCTTTCCTTCTAACCGGTTTAGTTTTCCTTCGAGATTCGAGTTCCGACTTGAATCTTCTTTCCTTCTAGTTGATCCAGTTTGCCTTTGGGATTCGGGTTCCGACTCAAATTTCTTCTCCTTCCAAATTGATCTACGTTTCCTTCAGGATTCGAGTTCTGACTCGGATTTCTTTTCCTTCCATAATGGACCTGGTTTTCCTTCGAAGATTCGGGTTCCGATCCGAGTTTTCCTTTCCTTCAGAGTTGGTCTAGAAGATCCGAGTCCCAACTTGAATCTTCTTCTAAATCCAATTCAGAACTGGTCTAGAAGATTTGAGTTCCGACTCAAATTCTCTTTAAAAATCCAATTCATCTAGTTTTCCTTGAAGAATTGAATTCCGATTCGAATCTTCTCTCAAAAACCCAGTTTAGCACCTGGTCCATTCAAAGCTCACAAGTTGGAATCATTCCTTCTTAAGCTATGATCCTTAGGTTGAATTCCTATGGAATTGATAGTTCGTAGGTCGAACCCCTGCGGGACCAATGCCGTTCTCAATTGAACCAATGTCGTTCTTAGGCTGAATCCCTATAGAACCCATGTCATTCTCAGTAAACCAATTCACAATTTCGACCTTCGGGTCAACCAATTATCAATTTCCAAATTTCCAATTTCCAATTTCCAATTTCAAATATCAAATTTCAAAATTTCAATTTCCAAAATTTGACCCTTTTGAGTCACCCAATACCCAATTTCAATTATTCTCTCTTGCGAGAGACCCTTTTTATAGGGAGAGTTCGAGGGAGCTCGCTCTTTTCGCATGCTATCCAATTCGTTCGCTTAGCCCCTTTTTAGGGAGAGTTTGAAGGGACTTGTGTCTTTGTGAACCGTTTGCAAAAAAAAATTCCAAATTCCACACAAGGAACCCTTTTTATAGGGAGAGACTCGACGGAGACTTGCCTTCCTTGTGGCCCCATAATTTCAGACTAGGCCATTTCATCATGAAGGACCCTCTTTTCAGAGAGAGTGTGATGAACTCGTTCCTTCATGACCAATTTACCAACCTCACCAATTCCGGCCCCCTTTCCATAAGAGAAGTCTAATGTTAGGAAGTTTTGACGAAAGCTTAATTTCTCTTCGAAAGTTCGTTTTGCAAACACCTCCTCTTCAGGGAAGAGAGAAGTAATTCCCAATTCTAATTTCTGAATCTTCTCCTTTGGGGAAAGGAGAAGAGAATTTTTGTCATGGATGTGTTGCGTTGTGTTTCAAATGCTTGCTTTCACAAAAGGATTTCAAGAAAGTTTTGCCAATTTGTCATTAAATATTTGTTGATTTCAAAAATCTTTATTGCACAAAATTATTACTTCAGAATACCTCCACTATTACTTCCGAAAGGGCAATGCTTTCACAAAAAAGGATTCAAAGTTCAAAATCTTTCTATTGGCCAACCAAAAGGATGAAGAATAAATCCGCGATATGGCCAGCAAAGAGAATTCAATGTTGTTGCAAAGCCATGAGTGATTGATATTGATCGCAGTCAATGGCACATTTTTAAAGACCATTCTTGAAAAATAAAGCAGTCGAAATATCCTGGGTGATACAGAAAAATCCACTCAATTCTCATATCTCCTCAATCACCTAAGCTGCAATTAAATATCTGCAAAAGGGATCTCTCAATTGTCGTCAAGATGAAGGCGAATTAAGCGAGTCGACCCTCGGGGCCAAAGAAGATTTGGATTATCTCCAAGATGACGGAGTTTGTGACGGATCCTTCCAGAGAAAGTTCAGATCACCGTCGAGATGAAGGCGAGTGTGATGAGCCTACCGACAAACCCTAAAAGATATTTAATTTCTGCTATCATCAAGAGATTTCCTACCAAAAAGCCAATAACTATCAAGATAATCCCTGAGAGAAAAGAAGGATCAGAACATCTCTGAGATGAAGGAGTTTGTGACGTACCCTTCCTAAAAAGAGAGAAAAGTCAGGACATCTCCAAAATGAAGGATGATGTAATTCCCGAAAAATCCAAGAGAGCTCCAATCTGCTAAAAAGAGAGTGCAAAAAGATCATCATGAGAAAAGAATTCCAGGATATCAGACTTCCAAATCTATCAAGAATCTTCTTTAATTTTGTGAAATTCTTTATCAATATTCTTTCACCAATAGCTCTCGCAATATCAAGAATACTTTCTTTTCTGTCCATATCAAGGGAATTGATAGCCTCCTTGAAAGAAAGTCAATCGCAAGCAATTTGAATTCGAATCTTGATTCTATGGAGTTAAGCTCAGTCGGAGGTAATACTTCAGGTAGAAAAGAGGGAATACTTTCAAAACAATGTGCATCATTTTAAATTATTTTGAATCAACAATGATTTTCAACATTTTGACAATATTTTCTAGCTATCCTGGCGTGAAGCGAGAGCTTGAGGTTCATCTTTGGTGCATCCTGACATCAGTTGTTATCCCTTTTAGGACTTGATTACGGGAGTTTTCAAGATTCCTTCCCTTCTATTGGTATAATCTGAGCGCACGGGCTCTCAGATTCGCACACTTCCCTGTGTCCCCACTGTCCCACCATAGACAGTCCAATTTCGGCTTGAGGTTAAGCCACCAATTTCAGCAAAAGGCAATTTCAAAAGTTAATTAGTCTCAGCAATGAGGCACCCAAAATCAATCCCTTTTCAAACTTTAGGGACCCCAATTTCCTTCCTTTTGCAAAACCCCTATCGGATTCATTGTGCGGAAATCCGAAGGTTTCATCACGGTCTCTTCTTTTGAGGATTCCGTACATTTTCTGCCCGATCAGGATAAGGGTATAAACCTGAGCCTCCTTTGATGAGGTATTCCATTTTCTGCCCAATCAGGATAAGGGTACAAACCTGAGCCTCCTTTGATGAGGTATTCCATTTTCTGCCCAATCAGGATAAGGGTATAAACCTGAGCCTCCTTTGATGAGGTATTCTATTTTCTGCCCAATCAGGATAAGGGTATAAACCTGGGCCTCCTTTGATGAGGTATTTCATTTTCTGCCCAATCAGGTTAAGGGTATAAACCTGAGCCTCCTTTGATGAGGTATTTCATTTTCTGCCCAATCAGGATAAGGGTACAAACCTGGGCCTCCTTTGATGAGGTATTTCATTTTCTGCCCGATCAGGATAAGGGTACAAACCTGGGCCTCCTTTGATGAGGTATTTCATTTTCTGCCCAATCAGGTTAAGGGTACAAACCTGGGCCTCCTTTGATGAGGTATTTCATTTCCCCCCCGATCAGGTTAAGGGTTAAACCTGAGCTTCACTTTGATGAGGTATTTCATTTCCCGGTCAGGTTAAGGGTCAAACCTGAGCTTCGTTTCTACACGAGGTATTTTCCCGTCCCATCCAGGTTAAGGGCAAAACCTGAATCTCACTTCTTTTGAAATAAAATTCTCCATTTCATATCTACCATCATCATTTGAATTAATCCTTTCATACCCAGTCAGATTTATCTAACTGGGGCATTTTTATAATCCAAATTTGGTGTGTTTTCTTTGCCACTAAGCTCGGCTTTCAACCGGCTTAGCAGCAAAGAGGGGCATCTGTAAACACCCCAAATTTTCACCCTCATCCAGTGTTTGTCCATTTCATATGTAATTGCATATCACTGCATACATTTTTGCATATCATTTCATCGCATTGCATAACATTGCATGTCATTACATGTCATCCCATCTCATTTTCGAGATCCAACACTCCTGTTTTCAAAACATTCAATCCAGATTTGAATTTTAAAGCTTTTATTTCAAAATCAATTTCAAAACCTGGGTTTTTATTCAATACTCTATCATTTTCCAACCACAGGACTTTATATTTCGAAATATTTTCTCAAGGAAACAATCTGGATTCATTTCAAATTCAAATTTTAATCGATTTCAATTTACAGATGAGACCCATTGAGGTGATGTCGCTTCTGAATTCCTCTATTCATCAAATTTCTCAAAATTTTGAAAGTTTCAGTCCGATCAGGACTCTGTCTCAGAGTCCTGATCCGGTCAGGAGTCTGTTTTGAAGTCTGTTTTACTTCCATTTTCATTTATTTCCATTTGTTTTCAAAATTCAGGTCATTTTACAGAGTCCAGTTAGTTCAGGACTCTATTTTAGAGTTCGGTCGAGTTAGGAGTCTAACCCTGACTGTGTTTTCTGACTTATTTCATAATTTCTTGATAAAATCTTTTGAAAATTCTTTCATTTGGCTTTTAAAATCTAAAATCTCAGAGTCCTAAGAGTTCAGGACTCTAACCTGGAGTTCCAGTTCGCTTGAGACCCTATTTTCAAAGATCTTGAATTTTAATTATTAATTTTAACCCCTTTTCAAAGGTATTTTCAGTGTTTATTTCAAAATTTGCAAAACTCGATGTGGGCCCACTCAGTTGGTACCATATCCAGAGGAGTCCTGACCCAGTTAGGACCCTATGCCATTTCAAAAATTTTAATTTCAAAGTTTACTTTTGAAAATCTTTTGAAAACTTTCTCAATTTCAAGTTTTAAAATCATTTTTTTTTAAAAAAAAAACTCAAGTAGGGCCCACTCGGGGTGGCGCCATATTCGAGTAAGTCAGGGCTAGACTAGGGTTAGTCATTGTCCTAGTTAGGTTAGAGGTTTAGAGGAGTCAAAATCAATTTTAAAAATCCATTTTATTTAAGTTTTAAACCATTGGTTTTTAAAGGTTTTAAATTCAGGTTTTTAAAAACCAAATGTGGGTCCATACTAGGTGGTACCACATTTGGACTTTTTAGGGTTTAATTAGGTGTTAATTAAGGTTTAATTAGAGTTCATTTAGGGTTAGAAAACCACAAAAAATCGTTGCCTTTAGTAGATTTATTAGAAAGAGTCCTAAAAAAATGAAAAACCTCTTAATTAACCCTAATTAAGTGACTTTTTGAAAAACTATAAAAAGGGACCTAAGGGGGGCCAAAAGAGGAGCTCTTTTTCTCTCAAATTTTCGTGGCCTCTCTCTCCTCTCCAGCACCTCCACCTTCCTCCATTGCAGCTGCAAGCACCAAGGTAATATTTTTAATATTTTTTAGTTTTATTTAATACTTTTTCATGTTTTAAATCAATTTTAGCCATTGGTGTCATCCCCTTCATGGATTAAACCATGGATTCAACCTCAAGAACCATCAAGCATCAGCAAGAACGATCCAAGAAGGTGATCTCACCCTGTTTTGGATGATTTACAGAGATTTTAATCCATTAGAATTGATTTTAATATGATTCTTTACATTATTAACCAATAAAATATATGATTTACCTCTTTTAATGGGTTAAATCTATGTTTTAAAGGTGATATCAAATTCCAGCCATTGATTCCCTGTTTTTATTTTATTTTCATGGTTTATTCATGTTTGTTTTACGTTCTATAGCATAGAAATAAGTTTTATTTACTGTTTTATGGTTTATTTTATTTATTTACATTAGTTAATGCATGGTTTTTCAAGTTTCTTAAATTTCTGTGTGTTTTAGGTTTAGAATAGTAAAGATAATGTTATTTCAGATTGAAGTGCTCATTGTTTATTTCTGATTTTTTTATATGTGATGCATGAATGAGTTATTGAGTTACTGTAAAAAAATCAGAGGTTTTGGATCTCGGGAACCCTGTCAAAAAAATCAGACATCAAATCGGGTATTTAAAGCTTTAAAATTGTGGTTAAAATCAAGAAGGTAACTTGCTGTTATGATATTTATCTCATCTTATATCCGATTTTAGATCTGTAAAATGATATGGATTTACATTGAATAGATCTGTCTACTGTGAAATTTTCAGAATTTTTATTACTGTTTAGTATTTTGCCCCTTTTAGAGAATCTGTTTTTTAAATTTAAAACTTGTTAGGGTTTATCAAAACCCTAATCAGACTTGTGTTAGTCATAAATCCCAAACCACAGATCCGATTTTAGATCTGTAAAAAGTGAGTATTGTTATTTTTCTATCTACTGTTCACCATTAAAATTTTAGAGATTTTTGTTTAGGATTGCTATTTATTTCTGTATTTGTAATCTGAAGTAGCCGTTTTAATCCCTGTTAAAAGTGATATATTTTAGCCCAGATTGCCGGAAGGGTTTCTCCCTAACCGAAGATGATTTTTCCAATCTGTAAATTGGGAAATCTCTGTTTTTATTCTTAGTTAGTCTCTGTAAAATTGCATAAATTTCTATGGATATTTGACCCCTAGTTCAGGTCTTGGACTGAGACTGGTTGGTGAATTAGGTCAAAAATAGCATATTTTTAGGGTTTAATGCAATTTTCGGATTAATTTAATGTCAAAAAATTATTTTTATGATTCCAATTCGACATTAGGGTTATAACAAGTGCAGGTACCAATTTTTATGGATTTTGGAATCCATTTGATGGCTGAATCAAACAAATTGCAAAACCGGGTTCCTGAAAGATCCAAAAACACTGCTAAAATCACAGTTTTTGTGATATTATTGGATTTTCGTGCATGAGCATATATTTTTAGGATTTAATCATGTTCATAATCATATTAGGATGCTTGAGGTTTAATTTTGTGCTCATTTGATTTCATTTAGTGCATAAAACCTAAGTTTTTACAAAAAATCTATTTCTAAAAACCCTGATTTCAAGGCCATAGTCTTGCTATCGGGGGCAATTTGGTCATTTGACCTAAATTTCGAAATCCCTGACCCTAATTTCATATTTATATCATGTCATAGCATATTTGGTTTGAGTTTATTCCATTCAAATTTCAAAATTTGCATTTTATCAAAATATCTTTCTAAAAACCCTAATTTCAAGGCCATAGTCTTGTTATTAGGGGTATTTTGGTCATTTGGAACCCAATTTCGAAATTTCATATCTTCTCTTTCATATTTATTCAATTTTATTTAATACTTTATCATTTTTATTTAAGAGAATCAAGGAAAAGGCTTATATCTAGCAAAATCCAGTAATTTCTAGATATTACTGGATAAATCTAGAAAAGCCAACATATTTTCATTAACCAAGTTTTCGAGTTTTGCAGGTACATTGAAGACTTTATTTTTCATGTATTTAAATTTCAATAGTGATGTAATTTGTAATTAAACTTTGGAATAAGAATTTACATTTCCTGCTTAGCTTAAGCATCATTGCATATAGCTTATATTTTTTTATAATGTTAATGTGTGATGGATGATGATTCATGCATATTTTTATAAATTCACCATGGTCTACACGAATGGCACATGCACTAGCTTCTATGAAGTTTATAAACTTGGTGGAATTTGTATTTATGGCCATAGTCAGAATGCGAATGATACCCAGATTTATGATCTTCACATTAGCCACATTCAGCCTATACTCTTAGGCTAACTTCAAAATGCACTGCATTTCTCAAAATACAAAAAAGTATTTCTCAATTTCTCAAATCCATATTCATTCATTTCATGCATTTGCCAATTCCAATTCAAATTCTAAGTCAAGGAAATTGAATTCCTCAAAATCTCCTAAGTCTTATAGCAAAATCGATTTTCCCAAAAGCATTGAATTTCAAAGAATATTTCAAGTATTTCCCAAGTTCCAAATTCAAATTTTCTAAGTTAGAATTTCAATTTTAAAGTTTGAATTCAGAGAAACCAAGTCTCTCAGAATCGATTTTCACCAAATGTCAAGGATTCCTCAAAATCGATTTTTACTTCTCTCAGAAGTACATTTCAAATCCCATTTCACGATTTCTCATGTGATATCATTTCCAAGATTTACATTTTCTGAATATTTCAATCATTCAAAGCAAACATCATGTTTTCAAATGTGCATTTTCTGAAAATTCATAGCACATGCCTGATTCTATGTGCATTTAGAAATTAGAATATGATTTAGACAATTTGAATAGAGTAGAGCATAAGATTGATCCTTGGTTCAATTACCCCTGTTAAAGGTGGCAGGAACGGTTGAACCTCGTACCGACAGGCGAGTCCCATTTTACGGAATTTTCCCGCATTTTAAAACGGAGGCGAGTTATTTTCAAAAACTTTTCAAAGGTCAGTTTGATTTGCAAAAAGTTAAAAATTTTGCGATGATAACAGAAGGTAAATTGGTTCACTACGACGACTTTGTATTATTTGACCTAGAAAGATCTCTCCCCGAACTTAAACACTTACTAGGATCTTCATCCCAAGCTGCTTACTATCCCAAACTCGTCCGACTCTTCTACACAAATTTTTCCTCTGATCATGAGCAAACTACCATCACCACCAAAGTACGCGGACGCCTGATGTTCTTTAATGCTTCCTCATTAGGCAGAATTCTAAACCTTCCTTCCACCGGCATAAACCTAGACAACATAGTACCACTCGACTGCTTGTCCAGATTTTTCTCCACAATATCTATCCCAAGCCTCCACGCAAGGGATTAGTACCAAAAAAAATCTCTCTCCTTCTCTACGCAATTTTTTCTTCTACTCAGATAAACTGGTCCAACATTCTTTTCGATCTTTTTATTCGCTATCAAAAATTCCAGCCTCTTCTTTTCGGGTGTTTTATAACTCCCATTTTAAAATACTTCAAAGTACCCCTTCAAAACGAAGTTATTCTCTATCCCTCTCAGATCCTCAATGCTACTTCCTTCAATCTCAGGTCCCTGCACCTTCTCGGCTCTGATGAAGAAGATCCAACATCCAACTTTGATTACTTCTCTGCACTTATGGATATCCAGCGTTCTCAGGATCGCATACTTCAAAATCAAGCCTTGTTGCAGCAGACTCTTCAAACTCAACAACAGGATCTAGACGCCCCTACACATCAATCCTCTCCACCTTCAGAGTAAACTTATTTTTTAGACTGTACTAGCTGTACTTTATTCGGTCTGTAATACCTTTACATTATTTTTGTCTGTAATAACTTTACTTACTCTGATCCCTTCCTTTCTGTCCATGACAAAGGGGGAGAAATCCTGTCTCCATTATTGGAGAAAAATACTCGTATTTAACATTTTTCAATATTATTATGATATGTATTATTTCTATGCATAATGTCTTTTTGACAGAGAGAGCATATTTTGTCATCATCAAAAAGGGGGAGAATGCTGAGAAACTCTGTTTTGATGTCACATAATATGATACACTGTCTTATTTGATTTCATATAATATGATAATATGTCTTCTTGAAAAATGTTATATTATGACTGGATATGCTTTGCCATATATCTAACGAGTATTTGATGCAAGGATATCTCACTCAAAAAGGATGGAGACCTCCTGTTCAAGTACAACTATGGTGCAATCATACTCCTTGAAGAAAAAGCTTGTTGAGCCATGCATTCCTAAAGACCATCTAAAGAAATTGGCTACCTCAAGTTGAAGATTTTTTCTTCTTTAGAGTCATATGTAACAGAACCTTCAGAAGCATGCATATTGCATATTACATACTCATTCATAAAAGCTATTTCATAAAAGTATATGATAGTTTCAAAAAGCTCCTTTTTGAAAACAAATAATTGTACCTTCTTACAACCCTTTATGAAAAAGGTATTTTGACATGATTTCAAAATGTAATAATTGTACCTTATATCATATACAAGACAACTTGAAAAGTAATGATTTTAAAAGTAGGAAAAAGACAAAACATGAAATCGGCTACACAAAGAAAACAAATATAATATGTTTTGAAAAGACTCTAGTTACCTTCTTTAAAGAAATAATTTCAAATATAGGAAAAAGACAAAACATGAAATCGGCTACACAAAGAAAACAAATATAATATGTTTTGAAAAGACTAGTTACCTTCTTTAAAGAAATGATTTCAAATATAGGAAAAAGACAAAACATGAAATCGGCTACACAAAGAAAACAAATATCATATTGGTTTTGAAAAGACTCTAGTTACCTTTTTACAAACCCATAGAATGTCGACTCACTTGAAGTCATCATTCTCTTTGTATAGCATTAAATACCTCCTGTAAGAAATCCTTGTTAAATATCCTTCTCAAGAATGTCGACTTACTTGTAGTCTTCATTCTCTCTGTAGACTTTGAAAAACACAACATAAAGAAAACTCTTGACTTGACTATATACAAATAAATATCTCAAAGCATTTATTGTACTCACACTCATTTAAAGTAAAGAAGTACTTATGTACCTCAAATCATTAATTAGAATAAAAACAAAACTACATAATAGCTTACAATCCAACGTTCAATGTACTATTGTAAGAAATAGACTTTTTACATAAAATATGTATTACCTAAAACATTACAACGACTAGTGTACCCTATATTTTACTTTTATGGAAAGAAGACTTTCTCGAATTTCTCTAAAGATGCTTTTTGAAATGACATGACATTTCACATCTCAAAAAGGCTACGATTTCAAAAAGGAAATGACTAATTTTTTTTAAAGCTATATAAACACACTCAAATGAACTATTCAGACAAGAAATGGAATAGAAAAATGAGCTTACAACGAGAAAAATACCTATTCGATATTTGAAAGAGAGCCTAGAAAAAGAAAGAGAAAAGAAAGAGAAAAAGTCAAAAATAACTCTTTGACAAAGAGTATCTTCTGAGTGACAAACAGAACATTCTCAGAATCCTTCATTCGTGCATTCATATCATCCTGAAGGTTCTATAGGAAGTATTGTATCTTTCTGTTATTCATTGTATTCCTTCTTTATTGAAAGAAGTAGACCTTTGAGAAAGAGGGTGTTGCCCTTCTCTGTTGAGAGAAGAAGACCTCTGTGTAAGAGGGTGTTGTTCTTCTCTGTTGAGAGAAGAAGACCTCTGTGGAAGAGGGTGTGCCCCTTCTCTGTTGAGAGAAGAAGACCTCTGAGGAAGAGGGTGTTGTACTATTTATCCGGTGACTCGGATGTTATAGTGGAAAGCTCAAGTGGTTTGCTTGGGGATTGGATGTAGGTCAGGGTTTTGACCGAACCAGTATAAATCCTGTGTTTATTGTGTTGTGCCTTATTGCCTTAGTTTTTATTTTATCAATTTGCATCCTATTTCACTATTCACCCCCCTCTAGTGGAATTTCATATAACACATATGAGCATGATAAAATCATGTATAAAGTTTTTTTACTCATTTAGAACACATATGAGCATGATAGAATCACATATAAAGTTTTTTTACTGCCTTAGAACACATATGAGCATGATAGAATCATGTATGAAGTTTTTTTACTGCTTTATAACACATATGAGCATGATAGAATCATGTATAAAGTTTTTTTACTGCCTTAGAACACATATGAGCATGATGGAATCTCGTATGAAGTTTTTTACTGCTTTATAACACATATAAGCATGATAGAATCATGTATAAAGTTTTTTTACTGCCTTAGAACATATATGTGCATAATATATGACATATAAAGTTTTTTTACTGCCTTAGAATACATATGAGCATGATAGAATCACGTATGAAGTTTTTTTACTATTTTATAACACATATGAGCATGATAGAATCACATATAAAGTTTTTTTACTGCCTTAGAACACATATGAGCATGATAGAATCACATATGAAGTTTTTTTACTGCTTTATAACACATATGAGCATGATAGAATCATGTATACAGTTTTTTTTACTGCCTTAGAACACATATGAGCATGATGGAATCTCGTATGAAGTTTTTTACTGCTTTATAACACATATAAGCATGATAGAATCATGTATAAAGTTTTTTTACTGCCTTAGAACATATATGTGCATAATATATGACATATAAAGGTTTTTTACTGCCTTAGAATACATATAAGCATGATAGAATCACGTATGAAGTTTTTTTACTATTTTATAACACATATGAGCATGATAGAATCACATATAAAGTTTTTTTACTGCCTTAGAACACATATGAGCATGATAGAATCACATATGAAGTTTTTTTACTGCTTTATAACACATATGAGCATGATAGAATCATGTATACAGTTTTTTTTACTGCCTTAGAACACATATGAGCCTGATAGAATCACATATGAAGTTTTTTTACTGCTTTATAACACATATGAGCATGATAGAATCATGTATAAAGTTTTTTTTACCGCCTTAGAACACATATGAGCATCATAGAATCACATATAAAGTTTTTTTACTGCCTTAGAGCTCATATGAGCATGATAGAATCACATATAAAGTTTTTTTACTGCCTTATAACACATATCAGCATGATAGAATCACATATGAAGTTTTTTTTACTGCTTTATAACACATATGAGCATGATAGAATTACATATAAAGTTTTTTTACTGCCTTAGAACACATATGAGCATGATAGAATCACGTATGAAGTTTTTTTACTGCTTTATAACACATATGAGCATGATAGAATCATGTATAAAGTTTTTTTTACTGCCTTAGAACACATATGAGCATGGTAGAATCACATATGAAGTTTTTTTATTGCCTTAGAACACATATGAGCATGATAAAATCTCATATAAAGTTTTTTTATTGCCTTAAAACACATATGAGCATGATAGAATCACGTATGAAGTTTTTTTACTGCTTCATAACACATATGAGCATGATAGAATCATGTATAAAGTTTTTTTACTACCTTAGAAGGCATATGAGCATGATAGAATCACGTATACTTCTTTATAACACATATAAGCATGATAGAATCATGTATAAAGTTTTTTTACTACCTTAGAACATATATGAGCATGATATAATGACATATAAAGTTTTTTTACTGCCTTAGAATACATATGAGCATGATAGAATCATGTATGAAGTTTTTTTACTATTTTATAACACATATGAGCATAATAGAATCACACATAAAGTTTTTTTACTGCCTTAAAACACATATGAGCATGATAGAATCACATATGAAGTTTTTTTACTGCTTTATAACACATATGAGCATGATAGAATCATGTATAAAGTTTTTTTACTGCCTTAGAACACATATGAGCATGATGGAATCACGTATGAAGTTTTTTACTGCTTTATAACACATATAAGCATGATAGAATCATGTATAAAGTTTTTTTACTGCCTTAGAACATATATGTGCATAATATATGACATATAAAGTTTTTTTACTGCCTTAGAATACATATGAGCATGATAGAATCACGTATGAAGTTTTTTTACTATTTTATAACACATATGAGCATGATAGAATCACATATAAAGTTTATTTACTGCCTTAGAACACATATGAGCATGATAGAATCACATATAAAGTTTTTTTACTGCTTTATAACACATATGAGCATGATAGAATCATGTATACAGTTTTTTTTACTGCCTTAGAACACATATGAGCCTGATAGAATCACATATGAAGTTTTTTTACTGCTTTATAACACATATGAGCATGATAGAATCATGTATAAAGTTTTTTTTACTGCCTTAGAACACATATGAGCATGATAGAATCACATATAAAGTTTTTTTACTGCCTTAGAGCACATATGAGCATGATAGAATCACATATAAAGTTTTTTTACTGCCTTATAACACATATCAGCATGATAGCATCACGTATGAAGTTTTTTTACTGCTTTATAACACATATGAGCATGATAGAATTACATATAAAGTTTTTTTACTGCCTTAGAACACATATAAGCATGATAGAATCACGTATGAAGTTTTTTTACTGCTTTATAACACATATGAGCATGATAGAATCATGTATAAAGTTTTTTTTACTACCTTAGAACACATATGAGCATGGTAGAATCACATATACAGTTTTTTTACTGCTGTATAACACATATGAGCATGATAGAATCACACATAAAGTTTTTTTACTGCCTTAGAACACATATGAGCATGATAGAATCACGTATGAAGTTTTTTTACTGCTTTATAACACATATGAGTATGATAGAATCATGTATAAAGTTTTTTTTACTGCCTTAGAACACATATGAGCATGATAGAATCACATATAAAGTTTTTTTACTGCCTTAGAGCACATATGAGCATGATAGAATCACATATAAAGTTTTTTTACTGCCTTATAACACATATCAGCATGATAGCATCACATATGAAGTTTTTTTACTGCTGTATAACACATATGAGCATGATAGAATCACACATAAAGTTTTTTTACTGCCTTAGAACACATATGAGCATGATAGAATTACGTATGAAGTTTTTTTACTGCTTTATAACACATATGAGCATGATAGAATCATGTATAAAGTTTTTTTTACTGCCTTAGAACACATATGAGCATGGTAGAATCACATATACAGTTTTTTTACTGCTATATAACACATATGAGCATGATAGAATCACATATAAAGTTTTTTTACTGCCTTAGAACACATATGAGCATGATAGAATCACATATGAAGTTTTTTTATTGCCTTAGAACACATATGAGCATGATAAAATCTCATATAAAGTTTTTTTACTGCCTTAGAACACATATGAGCATGATAGAATCACGTATGAATTTTTTTTACTGCTTTATAACACATATGAGCATGATAGAATCATGTATTAAGTTTTTTTTACTGCCTTAGAACACATATGAGCATGGTAGAATCACATATACAGTTTTTTTACTGCTGTATAACACATATGAGCATGATAGAATCACATATAAAGTTTTTTTACTGCCTTAGAACACATATGAGCATGATAGAATCACATATGAAGTTTTTTTATTGCCTTAGAACACATATGAGCATGATAAAATCTCATATAAAGTTTTTTTACTGCCTTAGAACACATATGAGCATGATAGAATCACGTATGAAGTTTTTTTACTGCTTCATAACACATATGAGCATGATAGAATCATGTATAAAGTTTTTTTACTAGCTTAGAACGCATATGATCATGATAGAATCACGTATACTTCTTTATAACACATATAAGCATGATAAAATCATGTATAAAGTTTTTTTACTACCTTAGAACATATATGAGCATGATATAATGACATATAAAGTTTTTTTACTGCCTTAGAATACATATGAGAATGATAGAATCACGTATGAAGTTTTTTTACTATTTTATAACACATATGAGCATAATAGAATCACACATAAAGTTTTTTTACTGCCTTAGAACACATATGAGCATGATAGAATCACATATAAAGTTTTTTTACTGCTTTATAACACATATGTGCATGATAGAATCATGTATAAAGTTTTTTTTACTGCCTTAGAACACATATGAACATGATAGAATCACATATAAAGTTTTTTTACTGCCTTAGAGCATATATGAGCATGATAAAATCACATATAAAGTTTTTTTACTGCCTTATAACACATATCAGCATGATAAAATCACATTTAAAGTTTTTTTACTACCTTAGAACACATATGAGCATGGTAGAATCACATATACAACTTTTTGACGGTCTTAGAGCACATATGAGCATGATAGAATCACATATATTGTTTTTTTACTGCCTTTGAACACATATGAGTACCATAGAATCACATATAAAGTTTTTTTTACTGCTTTATAACACTTTTATGAGCATGATAGAATCATGTATAAAGTTTTTTTACTGCCTTAGAATGCATATGAGCATGATAGAATCACATATAGAGTATAATTTATTTCAGTATATTGTGTTTATCAATACTAACATTTCTTTTCTCGTGTAGGTTGCTGGTGATAATCAGCGTAGTGGAGCTGAAGGGACAGATCAAGATAACGAACAAGAGGATGCACAAAATCTTGGCGATGATTAGATTTATGTGTTGAATTTGATTTACTTTTTTTTTTTGTTTCAAAAATGTAATTGTTAAATTATAAATAATTAGAACTTGAGAATTTAATAGTGGATTGATTAATTTTTTCAGTTTCCGTTTATATGTATTTTGATGTGTACTTTGTTTTGTATTCACAGGAAATATAAATTGTACAGGAAATATAAATTGTATCATGAGAAATTTTTTCTCGATATTAAATTTTTAAATATTTTTTTTCATTTTTTGCGACAGATTAGCGACGGATATATCCATCGCTGTTTTTTATGGTCGCTAAATTTAGCGACGGATATAAATCTGTCTCTAATCCAAACCTTCGCAGAGTAACGACGACCTTGCGACGGATTTTGGCATTCGTTAATCGATCGCAAGTTAACGACGAAACGGGCGGCAGATATATTCCGTCGCTAATTAGCATCAAAAAATTCACGATGAAAGCTATCTGTCGCTAAACGGTTTAGCGACAGATTTAGGTCATCGCTAATCCACATATTTCTTGTATTGATATAACCTCGAGTGATTTTGTTATCTTTTTGGAAGCAAGGTGTCCTAGTGGCCTTCATTCACTCGTAAGTTTTGGAGGTCGAGACTATCCATGTAATACCCCAAGATTTTTAACAACTAGAAAATATGTAAAACTAAAAATTTTCTTTTTCTTTTAAAATAAACAACTGAGATGATTTCAACTTTGTTTTAAAACCTTGGATGGGTTATATTCTACGAAGCACAATATAAATCAAGGCATAATTTAATTCGAACATGCATTATATACAAAGTCCTTTAGAAAAATTTGGATAATTAAATATTTAGGATTGAATAATAAAAATCCTAAAGTTTTTTCACGATCTTAGAAATCTTGATTCTTCGATGCTACTCTCCTCCAGTATCCACTATCGTGTAAGGTGTCATGTATCTAAACATGTACTTTTCTATAAAACAAGGTTAGACTTCTGACAACCTGGTAAGTAAATACCAATTCCAGGTAACTTAAAATATCAAAACGTATTCAAGAATCATGATTTAACTCTACTTATGACGACTAGTGTATGAATCCCAAGGAGAATAGCTTATAATAAAAAGAAATCCCTTAAGAGCTACTAAAACGTTGATTCAAATGTATCCTAAACTCATACAAAAGTTATAGTGGCCACTTACTCCTATCTCCAAAACCTGCGAGTGACTAGAGACCCATGAGAATCTTTTGCTCCCAAAAATATTTTTGCATAACACTCAAAGCTTGTACCACCTACTCCCTCTATGGTATGCCAAAACTGTATTATGCCATGTGTTTTCATTAAGTTTTTCAACCCATTCAACGTTGCTCTGTATATACAGACACTTCACCTTTGAAGGCAGAAAGTCATTTTAAGTTTATGTATAATCATGATTCATTTAATAATTTTATACATAAGCAAAATTTTAGTACAATGATACTTTTCAACAATAATCACATGCTACTGTGATCATTGCAAAAATTTTTCTCTGGTTTCCCTCTTTTCCCTTCTCTTTGCCTTTCTAGCCTCTATTCTCTTTTTGAAGGAAAATAAAAGATAGAAAAGAAGAGAGAAAAGAAAAGAAAGAAGATAGAGGAACTCTTTTGCAAAGGTCTCACTTGACCTTAATTTTGAAAATATTTCAAAATTACACGCCTTCATTTTGAAAATTTACAGAAAAATGGAGAGAGAGGATTCGCTCGTCGGTACAAGGTTCGACCGTTCCTGGTGCCTTTACCAGGGATAATCGAACCAAGGATCGAACTTATGCCTTTTGCTTTGCCTAAATATCGTCTAAAAATCTAAAATGCACAAAGAATCGTGCTTATACAATGTAAATGCAGAGATATATGCTTTTGAGAAGAATATTTTTTAGAACTTTTGGGATTTATCCAAGTGATTTTGAAATAAATTTGAGAATATTGTGAAGAAATGGTTTTTGAAAGTTGAAGATTGACTTGGAAAAAGTTAGATTTTGAATCTAACTTAGAACTTGAAATAAATTTGGAAGAAGAGACATGAAATTCCAAGTCTTGGAATAATCAGAGTTCGGAAAATGGATTTTGAATTGAAGAAATGAAAAGAAAAGGAGATTTGGAAGTTGAGATAGAGTTTTTGAGGAAAAATGAAGTTTCAAAGCCAAAATGAGCTTTGAATTTGAGTTTTGAATCTAGATTTTGAAATTGAGATGGAATTTGAAAATGGAATTAAATTCCGGATTTAAAGTTTCAAATCAGAATGGTCATTTGGATTTTAGAAATATGAAATTAGAATGTTATTTTGAAATAGAATTGGATTTAGGAAGTCCAGATGGGATCTGAAAATGGAATTGGATTTGAAATATGAAATCCTAGATATAATTGGATTTGAAATCTAGGATCCTAGATGGGTTTGGATTTAAAATTTGGAATCCTAGATGGGATTGAATTGAATTTGAAATATGGAATCCAAGATGAGATTGGATTTGAAAATCTGAATCCAAGATGGAATTGGATTTGAAAATCTAGGATCCAATATGGAATTAGAAGATGGATCTAGATTCTGGGAACCCAGATAAAATTTTGGATTTTGTTTCAAGAAATCCAGATAGAACTTGAAGATGGATTTGAATTTGAGGAAAATCAGATTTTGAGATTCAGAATCAATCTCAAAACCTTGATTTTGGATAAATGAATTGAATTGAGAATCAAGACTCAATCTTTAGATAGAACTTTGGTGATTTTGAAAAATAAAGAATAAACTTGATTTTAAAGTTGAATTTTAAAACCAGAAGATGAATATGAAAATTCCAAAGTTTAAATTGAACTTTGAAATACGATCTGGGATATTGAAAAAATTGAATCCTGAAAATGGAAATGAATTTGAATTTTCAAAGTTGAATTGAACTTTGAAATTAGATTTGAATTGAAAATTGAATTTTGAATATAGAAGTGAATTCGAAATTTCAAAATCAAATTGGATTTTGAAATTTAAATTTAAATTTTGAAATGAGATATATTTGAGAATAGAAAGATGAATTTGAATAGGAATTGAAGATTGATTTGAGAAATAAAGAAGATATTTGAAGAATTATCTCAAAATCACTTGGATGTTTGAAGAGAACTTGAAATGATTTGAAAATATGATGTGATTCTATCCTAAATGATGAATGAATTAAAGAATTTTAAAAATTGGATATTGAAAAGCACATTTCATTCTTTAAATGAATTGAAATAAGATTGAAAATATAATACATTCCTGACTATGGTCATAAAATGTATTATAAGATAATCTATATTTAAGTTCAGATGAAGAATAAAACACATTTTGGTGCCTTTATAGAGTTTGAAATGAAATTAACTCTCAATATATCCTGACTATGGCCATTGATATATATTTTGAGTTAATTTTGAGTTAAACTCTGATAAAGGAAGAAAATATTTAGAAAAATATGATGATTTTTGAAAATGAGATCTAGTGTGGATCCAATGGTATTCTATAAAAGATGAAAACCCTAAGTTTTGTTCACATTTTGACTATGGCCATAAATGCAAATCGTCAACTTAGGATTTAATCACCATTTATTAGAATGGTGCACGTGCCATTCGTGTTCCCATTAGTGAATTTTTGAAATAAAAGAGAAAATGATATGAAACAAGCATTTCTAGAGAATATGCATGCCCATACATTCTATTCTAGTACTGAAATGCAAAGAATCCTCATTATCATCTAACTATTGCCAAATTTGAATTGAACTGAAATCAAGAATCCTTAAACTAAGAAAGAAAAAACAATGTTTTCCATATGTTCCTATAAAATAGGGCTAGCAAAACACAAAGTACAAAGAGAAATTCAGAAGTTTCATTAAGACTAGAATGTACATGAAGAAACCTAAATGTCTATGAGGAAATGGATATTAACATATGTAGGTGATGTATCGAACTAGTGAGAAAAGGTATGGTATAATGCATATGACAATACTAAGTGAATGCAAAAGGCTAAACGTATGCTAAGACTGATATTAATATATACTATAAAATGCTGAAATTGCTACTATGTATGCTTGGTAAGACAACATTAAGAAAATATTAAGGAACAATAAGACATTTTATTGTGAAAAATCAACAATTAAAAATGCATTGAAAATTAATACTCAGTTAAACTGGGTTGCAAGATTCAGATATAAAACCCAAAGGTAAAACAATAACTATGACACTACTTGACACACTATACTAACACAATGCTAACTATAGACACTCGCACTGCCTAATACACTGCTAACATAGACTAATCATATGATATCCTGATCCAAATGAATGATATATGCTAATCGTCAGGCTAATTCACACGAACTGTTAATGCACATGTACTACTACACAATACAACTCACCCAATCTTTGCTGCTAACGCCCATCCGTTATCTAACACACTTGACCTAAGAGACTAACGATACAGACTGCTAACTCATACAATGCTAATATACATGCTAACTCACACTGCTGACACAGTAATATGGACTAACACACTATTTTACTATTTAACACACTATACTACTCATCCAGTGTTAATTCACACTATGTTAACTCTTATACTGTTAACTCAGATATACTAATCACACATACCTTGATAAGGTGCTCACATGCGTTAACTACCAATTAACTATCAACATACTAACACAACCTATACTAACTCGCAGATTAACTAACTCTTTACACAGACTAACTGACACTCTGATCCAAACAAGCAATGTGTGTTAACTCACACACCAATGTTAATTCACCTTATGTTGACACACTGTTAACACAAAGTTACTGACACACACACACACACACATAAACAAAGACACACACACACACACACACACACACACACACACTCATATAAACAAAGACTGACACACACACACACACACTGTTAAACAAAATCCCAATGCCACAATCCAAGTCTTGCTAACTCTAGATGCAAATCCAATGGACTTTCACACATACTTTTGGAGGTAAGCAGTTATTTGCAGCAAAATTTTACTATAAAATTGTGACAAATTCAAAGTTTACAGTGAGATTGCACCATGAGCATCAAATGGGAAGGGGTTTTAATTAAATGGAAAAGTTACACAAAAAGCATCTGTAACTACAACCTGGAGTTCAATTTAAAATGGTTTGAATCAAAAGACGATGCAACAACATATTATGATTGTTGAAACCTAAAATCGAATAAATATCAGTACACAAAGATTCCAGTTGATCAATATCATTCAGTTGGAGATTGGCTATTTGCTGGAAATCAGTGATGAAAATTCCAGTTTGGTCAATAACACTCAACTATTATTCTCTAAGATAGTGTTCAAAAGAAAACAAACCATAGTAAATGAAACTCAGTGAAAGAGAGTAACAACATTTATTTTAAGGAACTCAGTAAAACTTACATACCAAGCTTAGATGTAAAATCCAGTAGACAACTGCTGCAATGCCTGGCACAAATGTGAAGATATTCGATGGTAGCTTGTAAAATGTACTTTTCTGGAGAATGGTAACATCGATTATCAGATTTACTTCTGGGAAATCATGAACATTGGTGAGATTCAATAATGATTGGATTATCCCTAAACAGGGCGATCACTGAAAATTCCTACAACTGAAATGGTTCTGGCCTCTGATTAATGCTGGAAGGTGATCACACGCCAAAACCTTGGAAAGTTGCAGGATATCGATTCATCGATCCAAATGACCGATCTCAATATCAATAATACTCAGGAATTGCTAAGATTGGCATTAGCATTCAATAATCCCACATGATTTCAATGATCCACAAAACAATGAGTCAAATTATTCAGCCATCATTAGACACTTCTGCTCATTAGATTTTCAATCAATGGAACTCTCAAACATCCAGCAATTAAGAAAATAATCTTGCAGGCATTCTGAAATTCAGATCTTGTCATTGAAACTCATTAACCCTCCCCCCAACAATTCAGCAGGTAAACTGGCATGGATCAAACATACTTCATAAGCCTAGACTTAACTTGAAGATCTGATCCAGATTTTGAGTTTAGGCTCAGGTATTCACCTCTGCAATTACCCTTTTCACATCATCACTCCTAACCAAAACTTGAATGATCTGGTGATGATGGTGAAAGTGATGAGGGATCAAAATTGGTTGCAGCAGTGGGTAACACTGTGGTAAGCATTGTGGAGAAATGCAGCGAGAATGTTGTTGTGTTCTGGGAGTCAATAGGGAGTGAATCGCAGGTGTGTGAAACACGAAGGGGGTATATGGTGGGTTGAAGCTTATGCTACAAGTGTTGGACATGGTGGGTATTGTGCAAATAGTGAATAGTGGTGGGGTGAATAGTGTTGGAATAAGAGAATAACAATGTAGAGACCCTACGGCTGAAACGTGGAGATTAATGCATATGAACAGGAAATTAGTGATGGTATAGCATCTAACAAGCAAGGTTCTGATGTTGCCAATGTTCCAATACTTCTGACGCTTCACTATAGAATTATGACATCAATGGAAACATGAATCTGTTGTTGTTCCTGTCTAACACGTGAATGACGAGTTTCAGGAGCACACTTCTCATAGAAAACATTAGAGGGGAATTCCCCTTCTTCTTCTTTTTTTATAACATGGTCGATCGACAATGTTGATCAGACTTAATGAAATTGAGAAAAAACGACAATCAAATATGAAGCAAATGACAAAACCCAAAAAACAATCGTAGACAATATGTATTGAACACTATATAGAACAAGAAATCAAGAGGAGTTACACAAAATTTACATAATCGATGCCATATGATACTTAATAAGATGTAATGTAGAGGGGACGATGAGTTATCAACTATTTGTAGAGGAAATGAATGGGTACATAGATACTGGGTCCATCTGAATTGTATGAGTAAACCACGATGGATGGGCGCCCAAATGCATAAACATTGATCCCAAGCGTACTTCTGCAAGCTTTCCCAGATGACCAGTTTGTATAGATCTTGATCATTGACAATTCTCGAATGCCAACCTACTAGTTAGCCTTCGTTCAATGCTTCGTATAAAAGGAATGGGTGGAAGTGTGAGATCACACGCATATTAGAAATCAGACGGGGAACAAGAGGATCGATCTTGAGAAGACCTCAGATGTGATGAACCGTTGGGTACATACATAAAGAAAATAGACACAATACATTGAATGAGATGAACAAAATATAACTGAGAAGTCAATCAAACCCAATTCAAAGCAAAAAATTAAAATACAAACAAGGAACCAGAATGTAATGAATAACCCACACAATCCAAAGCAAATATAAAGGATGGGAATGATGCGATGCTTAACTGCTATGATGCATTATGACCAAAATCCTAATAAAATAGGAAAACAAATGAAAAATCATGCAGAGCAAACCCGATTGCAAGAAGATGATCAGAAACCAGTAGAAAATCAAATCGTAATGTGTACAGAAAAAAGGAAACTCGTAAATGCCAATCGATTATCCACAAAAAACAAAGATCAGACATGAATTCGGAAATTGCAACCAATGAAAGGGAAAAGAAGTAACATAAGTCATAGACTGGAATACAAAATTAAACAAAATAGCAAAACATAAAAAAAAATGGAAGGGAGAAATCGTGTTGGAATGAAATCATTCTGTTGTTGTTACACAGAGATGGGTTAAGGATGCTATCGGCAACTCAATACCATCGAAGGTGCGTTAATGGGGGTTAAAAGCTGGAAAAACTGAAAGAGAAATCATAAAAAGCAAAGAAAAATAAAATAAAATAAATACAGAGATGAAATCGAAGTTCAAGAAAAAAAAACAAACAAATTTATCGGCGATGCCATTGTGAGGCATCGTCGGTCATCAATACTTAAGGAAAGATTAAAAATCGAAAATCCACAGAAATAAATATTGGAAATCAAAATGTAGAGAATTTGGAGAAGTATATGATAGAAAAGAAGGAAGCTAAAAAAGTAGTTTGAAACGCGAGGGATAAGGTATATAAGGAAGTTTATGACAAGTTGGATACCAACGAGGGTGAGAAGGATATTTATAGGATTGCAAAAATGAGAGATAGGAAATCGAGGGATCTGGGTATGGTTAGATGTATCAAAGATGAAACGCAAAGGGTTTTAGTCAAAGATGAGAAGATTAAGAAGAGATGGAAAGATTATTTTGATAAGCTATTTAATGAAAGTCATGCTCAGGATCTTGGAGACTTTTCCATTCCTTTTCATGAGATGAATCGTGACATCATGCGCAAGATTCAAAAGAAAGAAATTGCAGAGGCTTTGAAGAAAATGAAATCAAGAAGGGAAGTTGGCCCATATGGTATACCTATCGAGGCTTAGAAATGCTTGGGAGAGAAAGGTTTAGAATGGTTGACAAATCTTTTTAACAAGATTTGGTGGACAAATAAGATGCCTAATGAGTGGAGGAAGAGTACTTTGATGCCTCTATATAAGAATAAGGGTGATATACAAGATTGCACAAACTATCGTGGTATAAAACTCATGAGTCATACTATGAAACTTTGGGAGAGGGTGATTGAGTCTAGGTTGAGGAAGGTTGTCATGATATCGGAGAATCAATTTGGTTTTATGCCTGAAAGATCTACTATGGAAGCTATACATCTTCTTAGACAACTTATTGAGAGAAATAGAGAGAGGAACAAAGATTTGCATATGGTTTTTATTGATTTGGAGAAGGCTTACGATAGAGTGCCTAGGGACGTTCTCTGATGGACAATGATGAAGAAAGGTGTTTCTCTCAAGTACATTAGTATAATTAAAGATATGTATGAAGGAATAGTAACCAATGTCCGCACTTGTGGAGGGGTGACAACTAATTTTCCTATAACGGTTGGGTTACATCAAGGATCTGCTTTAAGTCCTTTCCTATTTGCTATAGTGATGGATGAGCTTACGAGATCAATTCAAGAAAATGTGTCGTGGTGTATGTTGTTTGCTGATGATATTGTTTTGATTGATGAGTCTAGAGCTGGGGTTAATGCTAAGTTAGAATTATGGAGACAGACATTAGAAGCAAGAGGTTTTAAGTTGAGTAAGAGTAAGACAGAATACATGGAATGTCGATTTAGTAAGCAATGGAATAGAGATGGGAGTGTAGTGAAGCTTGGTGAGCAAGAAATACCGGTAGATGATTCTTTCAAATATTTGGGATCTATCATTCAAAAGTATGGAGAAATTGATGGAGATGTAAATCATAGGATAAAGGTTGGGTGGATGAAATGGAAGAGTGCAACTGGAGTGTTGTGTGATCGTAGAATGCCATTGCGGTTGAAGGGAAACTTTTATAGGATGACTATTAGGCCCGCTTTACTATATGGTACGGAATGTTGGACTGCCAAGAGACATCATATTCAAAAAATGAGTGTAGCTGAGATGTGTATGCTGAGATGGATGTGTGGAAATACAATAAAAGATAAGATTCGGAACGAGGAGATACGTAGGAAGGTAGGCGTTGTACCCATTGAAAATAAGATGAGAGAGAAACGTTTACGGTGGTTTGGACATATTCGACGAAGGACTAATGATGCTCTAGTTAGAAGGATGGAGAAATGGGAAAATATATTAGTTAAAAGAGGTCGGGGTAGGCCTAGGAAGACATGGATGGAGGTGATAGGAAAGGATATGAATGCTTTGAACCTCACCGAGGACATGGCATTGGATAGAAATGAATGGAGGAGAAGGATTCATGTGGAAGACCCAGAATGATTTTCTTTGTTGGTTCATATCGCCGACCCCAATTGTTTTGGGATGAAGGCGTAGTTGTTGTTGTTGTAAAATGCAGATGAAGAATCACATGTAAAAAAATGAAAATAGAAAATTAAACTATAAACATGCGTTAAAACCCATGAAAATCAAAGAAATTTGTGAATAAACAATGAAAGAGAGGAGGGGAGATGAACAACGACTTACCTCAATTTTGCAAGGTTTTTGAAGGAGGGAGGGGAGGTCTTCCTTCAATAACTCGAGGAAAGATCAGAGAAATGGGGTTGAGAGGAGAAGGGAAGCAGATGCGGGTGTGGAAACAAATGTGGATGAAGGGCATGCAACTCTCTTTTCATAAAGGAAAA
Organism: Nuphar pumila; assembly: GCF_984573655.1. Classification (NCBI taxonomy): domain Eukaryota; kingdom Viridiplantae; phylum Streptophyta; class Magnoliopsida; order Nymphaeales; family Nymphaeaceae; genus Nuphar; species Nuphar pumila. Next base: position 27,128,048 of record NC_143262.1, on the reverse strand, counting down.
TTGTTAGAAACTTTTCAAAATCAGTCCTTCCTACTTTCAAAAATTTTCAAAATAATGGTTGTTTTAAAAAAGGTTTCTCAAAAGAGTGGTTTTCACACAAACCCAATTTTCAAAAAGGGGCTTTAAAAAGCCAAATTTTTGTATTTTCTTTTTCAATTTTCTTATTTTTTTACTCTTTTCTTTATATTTTCTATATTTTTTATGTTTTTGAAATAAAAATTTCAAAACTATGAGAAAATGAAGGATTTTAAACTATTTTTGGAAAAATTTAGAAATATTTACAGAAGAAGGGTTTTATGAGAATTCGAGGTTTATTCTTTGAAAATTTCTTCAGAAAATGGGCTTATATCCAGGTTTTGAAGAAATATTTGAGTTTTAGACCTCGAATTGAGAAATACAGAGTAGTGGATTCAAACGAATACCAGATGGACTGTCTGAGCCATTTAGAAACTATTTTTGAGTTTTTATAATTTTGATTTAAAAATTGGATAACAGGGCTTAGAATTGAATTTTGATACTAGATCCGGATCCAAAATTGAGTCAGATATAGAAAATGGATTTGATTCCAGTAAAATCCGAGGAATAAATGGAGTTTTGCTTAAAATTGACTCAATTATTGAGAAAATGGGGGCCAGGGGCAAAAAAGGATTTTTTATAAAATTTTGAAAAATTTGAGGTGTTCACAAATACCCCTCTTTGCTACTAGGCTGGTTGAAAGTCGAGCTTAGTGGCAAAGAAAACACTCCAAATTTTGAAAAATGCCCTAGTCAGCAAACTTGAACTAGGTGTAAAAGAATTACTCTGAAAACATTATTCTCAGGCTTAACACCTTATCTTGAATGGCTTTGAGGGAGACGGAATCCTCAAAAATGATATAACTGGATAATAGAAAATGAAAAAATCATGAAAGGACTTCGGGGTGAAGATCCCTGAAATAGTGGAAATAGGAATTTTGATCCCGTCTCATGGGTGAGACAAGATAAACTTTTTGGAATGACTCAGGTTTAACCCTTAACCTGGATGGAACGACGATATCTCAAGAGGAATTTCAGGTTCTACCCTTATCTGAATGAGGAAGGAATACATGGGGACTTGATGGGACATTTTTGAGAAAAATGCATAGTGAGATGAGGTTCAAGTACAATCCTTTCCTGGATGAATATGAATGAGCATGGATTCTACGATGGGGAAAACCATGATGGAACTGAAAGAACTACCTCATCGAAATTAGGGACCTCATTGGAATGAGGCTTAGGTTTAATCCAAATCTGAACGAAAGATACCTCATGAAAAAACGAGGTTCAGGCTTAACCCTTAACATGAAAGGGACAACACCTCGAGGAGCGAGGTTCAGGCTTAACCCTTACTCTGAAAGGGACAACCATACGAAATCCTTGAATGAAGAAACCATGATGGGACCTCCAGAGTTTGGATGAACAAATCCAAGAGGGGTCTGCAAAAGGACGAAAATGGGGGTCCCTAAAGCTAGAAAAGGGATTGATCTTGGTGTCTCATTGCTGAGACTAAAATAGCTTTTAAAATAGGTGACCTTTTGCGATTCAGGTTTTAGCCCATATCTTGAACGAAAATGAAAGGAAAGTGAGATGAAGAGGGAAATTCTTTTGAAGAAGGATAAGATAAAAATGTATCAGTGTGAACATATGAATAAGGCGACATGAGGCAATTCTTTCGACAATGCGAAAGATGAATGAGGTAACATGAGGCAAATCTTTCGACGGTGTGAAAGATGAATGAGGTAATATGAGGCAAATCTTTCGACGATGTGAAAGATGAATAAGGCGATCCTTTCAATAGGAGCAAGGCAATTCTTTCGACAAGGCGAAAGATGAGTAAGGCGATTCTTTTGACAAGAGCAAAGCAATTCTTTCAACAGAGCGAAAGATGAGTAAGGCGATCCTTTCAACAAGAGCAAGAAAATTCTTTCGACAGGGCGAAAGATGAGTAAGACGATCCTTTTGATAGGAGAAAGTCAAATCCTTCGGCAATGCGTAAGATGAATAAGGCAATACTTTTGACAGGAGAAAGGCAATTTTTTCGACAACGCGAAAGATGAGTAAGACGATCCTTTTGACAGGAGAAGGGCAAATCTTTCGACGATGCGAAAGATGAATAAGGCAATTCTTTTAGAAAGAAGAAGGGAAAATCTTTCGGCGATGCGAAAGATAAATAAGGCAATCCTTTTTGAAAGCAGAAAGGCAATTCTTTCGGCAATGCGAAAGATGAATAAGGCAACTCTATGAAAGAGGGGAAGGCAACTCTTTCGACTATGCGAAAGAAGGAAAATGCAATGTATCAAAACGGACATCAAGTTTTTATTTCTTATCAGGAAAGCTGAAAAATATTTGCCAAAATGATAAAAATTGCAATTGATTCAAGGTAATTGAAAGTAAGCACATTTATTTGAAAGATATTCCCTCTTCTACCTAGAGTATTACCTCCAACTGAGCTAACTCTGTAGAATTCAGAATCAAGGTCAAATTATTGTTGTTAGGTTTCTTCATTGAAGCTATCCATTTTCTCGATATAAAAAGAAAGGAATGATACTCTTAGTATCGTAAAAGTAATTTATGAAAAGATATTGATAAAAGAATCTCACATAAATAAAGAAGATTCTTGGCAGTTTGATATCTGAGCTTTGCCCACATTGATCTTTTTGGCACTCTTTTTGAGATATTGAGCTTTCTTAAGTTTTAGGGAGAAGTTTATTACATCATTTTTCATTTTGGAGATGTCCTGACTTTTCTTTTTTTTCGAGAAGGGTATATCACAAACTCCTTCAACTTGGAGATGCTCTGATCTTTCTTTTATCTCAGGAATTATACCGATGATATTGTTTTTTGGGTTGATAATCTTTTGATGATATCAGAAATCAAATATCCTTTAGGGTTTGTCGAGAGGTTCATCACATTCGCCTTCATCTTGACGATGATTTGAACTTTCCCTGGAAGGATTCGTCATAAACTTCTTCATCTCGGAGATGATCCAAATCTTTTTTGGCCCTGGGGCTCTAAACTCATCTACTAGCCTTCAACTCGATGATGATTGAGAGATTCCTTTTGCAGATATATGATTGCAACTTAAATGGCTGAGGAGATATGGATTAAGTGAATTCTTTTTATCGATCAGGATATTTTTGCTACCTTACTGCCAAAAGAATGTTCTTTAAGAATGTGCCATAGCTATGATCAATATCGGTTCACTTATGGCTTTTCAACATCCTTGAATATTCGTTCGCTAGTCATATCAAAGATTTTTCTTTATCCTCTTGGTTGACCAACATAAAATCTGAATTTTGAGTCTTTCTTCACAAAAGCTTCACCCTTTTAGAAAGAATACTAGAGGTAATCTGAGGTGATTTCTTTGTGTAGTAAAATGTTTAAAATCAATGAATATTTTTAGCAGATTGGAAAAGTTTTCGAGAATCCTTTGTGAAATAATCACTCAATATCAACTTTGATAGGACCTTGGGTTGAAACTTTGATTTTGGAAATCCCAACCAGTAAAACTGGATTTTGAAAGACTGACCAGCTAAAGCTAGAACTTTTGATTTACTGACTAGTGAAAAACTGGGACCTTTTATTTAACGATCAGCGAAAGTTGAAACCTTTGATTTAACGACTAACAAAAGTTGGAACCTTTGATTTAATGACCAGTGAAAACTGAGACCTTGGATTTAACGACCAACAAAAGTTGGAACCTTTGATTTAACGACCAGTGACAAACTGGAACCTTTGATTTAACGACCAGTGACAAACTGGGACCTCTGATTTAATGACCAACGAGAGAGCTGGGACCTTTGATTTAACGACCAGTGACAAACTGTGACCTTTGATTTAATAAACAATGACAAACTGGAACATTTGATTTAACGACCAGCGAAGGAGCTGGGACCTTTGATTTAACGACAAACAAAAGTTGGAACCTTTGATTTAACGATCAACAAAAGTTGGAACCTTTGATTTAACGACTAGCGAGAGAGATGGGACCTTTGATTTAACGACCAACGAGAGAGCTGGGACCTTTGATTTAATGACCAACGAGAGAGCTGGGACCTTTGATTTAACGATCAGTAAAAACTGGAACCTTTGATTTGACGACCAGTGAAAATTAAAACCTTTGATTTAACGACTAGCGAGAGAGTTGGGACCTTTGATTTAACGACCAGTGACAAACTGGAATCTTTGATTTAACGACCAACAAAAGTTGAAAACTTTGATTTAATGACCAGTGACAAACTAGAACCTTTGACTTGCTGACCAGCGAAAGCTGGAACCTTTGATTTAACGACCAGTGGAAACTGGGACCTTTGATTTACTGACCAGTGACAAACTGGAATCTTTGATTTAATGACCAACAAAAGTTGGAACCTTTGATTTAATGACCAGTGACAAACTGGAACCTTTGACTTGCTGACTAGTAAAAGCTAGAACCTTTGATTTAACGACCAGTGGAATCTGGGACCTTTGATTTACTGACCAACGAAGGAGTTGGGACCTTTGATTTAGAGACCAGTGACAAACTGAAACCTTTGATTTAATGACCAGCTAGAGAGCTGAGACCTTTGATTTAATGACTAACAAAAGTTGGAACGTTTGATTTAATGACCAACGAAAGAGCTGGGATCTTTGATTTAATGACCAGCGAGAGAGTTGGGACCTTTAATTTAACGACCAACAAAAGTTGGAACCTTTGATTTAACGACCAATAAAGATTGGAACCTTTGATTTAACGACCAGCGAGAGAGCTGGGACCTTTGATTTAACGACCAGTGAAAACTGGAACCTTTGATTTAATGACCAGTGAAAACTGGAACCTTTGATTTAACGACCAGTGAGAGAGCTGGGACCTTTGATTTAACGACCAACGAGAGAGCTGGGACCTTTGATTTAACGACCAACGAGAGAGCTGAGAGCTTTGATTTAATGACCAGCGAGAGAGCTGAGACCTTTGATTTAACGACCAATGAAAACTGGAACCTTTTGAATTTAGTGATTTGATCTAAGATTGAGGCTTTCTGAGAAACAATCAGTATGAGGTCTGAGTTTTGCGAATGAACTTGATCTTTAGATTGAAGATTTTGAGAGGTAACCCGTGCAAGGACTGGGTTTTTCAAATGAACTTGGTCTTTAGATTTTGAATTTTTTGAAAAATATACCAGTGCGAGCACTGGGTTTTCTAAATGAACTTGGTCTTTTAGTTTTGTAAATTTTTGAAAAATGACCAGTTTGAGGACTGGGTTTTTCAAATGAACTTGGTCTTTAATTGAAAATTTTGAGAGATAACCAGTGCGAGGACTGGGTTCCTCAAATGAACTTGATCTTTATTTGAAAATTTTGAAAAATGACCAATTCGAGGACTGGGTTCTAAAAATGGTTTGATCTAAGATCAAATTTTTTGAAAATGACCAGTTCGAGGACTGGGTTATGAAAATGGTTTGATCTAAGATAAAAAAACTTTGAAATATGACCAACTCAAGCACTGGGTTCTGAAGATGATTCGATCTAGGATCAAAAATTTTGAAAAATGACCAGTTCGAGGACTGGGTTCTGAAAATGGTTTGATCTAGGATCGAAAATTTTAAAAATGGCCAGCTCGAGCACTGGGTTTTGAAAATGCATAAGTACAAGCACTGGATTTTGAAAGCATACCAGTACGAGCACTGGATTTTTAAAAATGTACCAATACGAGAACTAGATTTTTTAAAATGTATTAGTACGAGCACTAGATTTTCCAACTGAGAGTTGGAAAGGAAACCAACATTCTTAAGATATTTGGAGATCGAAGCGGGAATGATTGCCGAAGTTTCAGGATTATCCCTTATCCTGAAGGGAAATGAAATTTTGAAGAGAGATAACTTGAGATTTAAATTTGAAAAAGATTCTTGATGAAAGATTCTTGATTTGTGATCTAGATGGACCAACATAGCCAGCTGTATGTGGTCCGATTTTTAGGATTAACCCCTTATCCTAAATGGGGAATGAAGAAAATTTAGGAGAATTTTGAGGAAATCATGGAAAATGATTCAGGTTTATCCCTTAACCTGAGCGGGAAAGAAGGAAATACCTCGAAGGTCGAGGTTCAGATTTTGTCCCTTAACTTGAAAGGAAAAAAAAAAAAGAATACCTCAAAGGATGAGGTTCAGGTTTATCCCTTAACCTGAAAGAGGAAAAGAATACCTCGAAGGCCGAGGTTCAGGTTTATCCCTTAACATGAAAGGGGAAAGAATACCTCGAAGGATAAGGTTCATGTTTATCCCTTAACCTTAAAGGGAAAAAGAATACCTCGAAGGACTAGGTTCAGGTTTATCCCTTAACCTGAAAGGGGAAAAGAATACCTCGAAGGACGAGATTCAGTTTTATCCCTTAACCTGAAAAGGAAATTCCTCGAAGACCGAGGTTCAGGTTTATCCCTTAACCTAAGCGAGAAAAAGCTAGAAAGGAATACCTCATTAGAAAGAGACATCAGGTTTATCCCTTAACCTGAAAGGGTAGTTGAATAAGAATTGAAAAAAAATAATAAAAATTAATGAAAAATTGATAAAACTGATAAAGACTGATAATTGATAAAAATTGAAGAAAAAGAGTTTGTTTGATCCTGCTTGCACATGGGATCTTTAAAGTGAGAGGAGAATGTTCATTTGAAAGACAAGTGAGAAATCATTTTTGGGAAGAGGATTAACCGCGAGGTTGATTTTGAAGAATGATTAACACGAGAGCTGATCTTTAAAGAAGAATCAACACGAGGGTTGATTGTGAAGAGAGATCAACATGAGGGTTGATTTTTGAAGACAATGGTTCGAAACCAATTTTGGAAAAGAAGATCAACATGAGGGTTGATGTTTGGACAATGGCTCGAAACCATTTTTGAAAAAGGAAGATGAACGCGATGGTTGATTTTGAAAAAGATTGGACCAAAGTATTAAACTTTTGGTGATCATGACGAAGATTTTGCAGAAATTTTCAAAATTTCATGATTTTGAAAAACCCTCATAGGTAATTTCATTTCTCTCACGAATGATGTCGGGATTGTCTCTCATCCTGGAAAGAATAGGAATTTAATGTGGCTTAATAGAAGCCGATGACGAAGAAGATTTTTGAAATGAAAATAATAATTTTTTTTTTTAAAATGCCCCAGTATGGCAAAAGAGAGAAGTATTGGACATCAAAGATGTGAAAAAAATTAATATTTCATTGATAAGCAAAGCTGATAACAAAAACTGAATATTTACAAGTACTTTGACCAAAAGGTCACAAAAGACTGGGATGACTTGCCTCTACAAGGTGACTGACAAAAAAGAACGAAAGCAAAAAACTTTGGCATTATCAATTCTTTGAGTGGTCTGGAAATGGCTTGGTCAAGACAGTGAGTTGCTCTTCTTCCTCGTCCTCCACTTGAAGATTTCTATCAATGCATTCTTGTATCATATGCTTCAGGACGAAGCAGTGCTCTGTATCATGAACCGTTGTCCGGTGGAATTTGCAGAATTGCTCTTTAAATTTTTTCAAGATTACGGAAGGATCCACAACTTTAGGAGGTTTGATCATTCGTTGGGTCAACATGTATTCCAAAACTGTTTCCAAAGGTTGATCTAAAGAGGTGAAGATTCGATCTTTCTCCCACTTGATGTACTTGGGTTTTTCTTGAAGATCCCATTTTTGCTGGAGGCCAGTCAGAAGTAGCTTGTCATTGTTCTTAAAGAACTTTTCCTTCTGCCCTTTGTTCTGATCTACTTTCGGGCTACTGCCACTATTATTTTTGTTCCCACTGCTGCTGCTGCCATGATTATTGCCGGGGGTATCAGCTGAGTGAGTGAACTGCGGCTTCTTCTTCTGATCTTGGATATTTTTGACCAAAGTAATGCCCTCGTAACGGCCATTCTCCATTCCTGTCTCGAGCCATTCAGCTCGCTCAATCAATTTGATGAAGGATTTCGCTGGAGATGTGGCGATGAGACTTCTCAGGGGTTGAGAGAAATTGTTGAGGATTATCTGCAACGCATGCTCCTCTGGAATGGAGATTTTCATTTTGTTACAGATGCTTCTCCACTTATGAATGAATTCTCCTGTTTTCCCATTCTCATTTTATTTCAAGTTATATATATGGTTGAGCGTGGGTGAGGCCTCGACATTGAACATGAAGCACTCGATGAACAAGTTTATTACCTTATCAAACTCTTGTAGTTTGATAGGATTGATGTGGTCCTCATACCACCTGACCGTTGTGCCTTCTAGGCTGCGGGAAAAACAGATAAACAAAGCCCTGTTGTCTTTCCTAAAACGGTTGCATTCTGTATAGAATGTGGCTATGTGATCCTTTGGATTACCGGTTCCGTCAAACTTAAGGAATTTAGGGGGAAGATTGTCGAGATTATCATCCCCTTCGAGGCCATCATAGAAATCCTCATCGGTGTAGGTCTGCTTGCCTTTGCTTTTGGCTTGCATGTCCTTGACTGCACGGGTTACTTCTCTCAACTGTTCGTGCATTGGATTCTCAGCTGGAATCCCATACTTGGGCTTGTTTACTGATTCTGGTTCTCCTATCATTTTCACAAATTGATGCGGAGGATTCTGACTGAACACAAACTGTCTTTCTTCTGATTCTTCCTCTACGGATTCTGTGCCCTCAGAAGTGTTGTCTGGCTGAATATTCTTTCTGATGATTCTTACATGCTTCTTCACAGACTTCTTCTTGAGTTTGTTCTTAGGAGCTGCCTTCTTCAGACTGGCTTCGGCTTGCTCCGACACCATTTTGGCCATCAGTTTTGGGAACAAGCTGTAAATGACGGGATCTACATCATCTCCTCTGTCCTGACTCTGTCCTAAGGACGACCTTGGAGAGTCCATTCCTTCTATTTCACTGTCGTTGTACTACTGAATAGTCTCTTTTCTTGTCCTCGTCTGAACCATATTGAATACCAATATTTTCTGCAGAGAAAAGGGATGGTTTAGACTGAAGTTTTTTTGGGAGAAATTTTTTGACAAGAGAAGGAATCAGGTTAATAGATTTGAAAATGATATCCCATTACTAGAGATTGAGTCATCACAGAATTTGTGACAATTGTGTTGTTACTCCGTGGAGAGGAATAAACAACTGAAAATATAAAGAACACATGCTATTTTGAAAATGATATCTCTTGACAAAAAGAGACTTTTTTGTAAAAAGGCAAAAGAATTTTTGAAATAGAATCAGAAGATACACTAGAAGATATGAAGGCAAAGATTTAAAATTTGAATAATTGCAGACATGATCAAAAGAATTGAAGAAATCAGAAGAAGAAAAGAGAAAATACACCTGGGTTTTGAAAACAAAGAGGAAATTTTGAATAATATACCTAGGGTATTTGGAAAATATAAGGAAATATAATAAATAAATATCATAGAATCATAGTTGTACAAACAAGGATACACATACAACACTCCCTAAAGCTGACTCTAAATACAATATTTGAAATGGCTGGTAGGACCTTAATCCTAACTCTAAGATTTAGATCATCTGATTCCTATCAAGATACGTCGATATACTCAAGCTGAAACTCGAAGTATGTGACGTAGAAATATTTCTTTGGTTCTAAGATAATGGCTCCCGAACATCCTTGAGCACCTACCGATATACTTCAGATTATGACTCTTAAGTACATGGTAGGGGGGTGTTAACCCAAATAAGTGGTCCAGTTGTGAGGCTCTCTCCCGAACTATGGTTCAGTGAGACAGCCCAGCAATGTGAAGACCAGGACAATATAGGTAAGGATGTTTTTGAAAACATGTTCAACATGCAATAAAACCATATGTTTCTAATGCAAGTCCTAAAGAGATAGATTTTAAATGAAGAGAAGCATACACTTGCATACATTGTTTGCATCCAATCCCTAGAATTGAGGAGAGTTGTATTTCAGACCTAAGTCTAAGTGCGCATGCAATAATCTCCTCAATATAGTCCTACCAAACCATACTTAAATCATATATGCATTATGTCAGCTAGGACAGAGTCTAGGCTCCTAAGGTTTGTATGGAAATAAAGCTGACATTTGAAGAATAAAGACTTAGACAATATCAAAGCAAAGCAAAAGGCACAAATTCAACCGGACGAAGATGAGTCTCATCTCGGTCGCCACTCCTGTGATCATTGCAATTTTTTTCCTCTGGTTTCCCTCTTTTCCCTTCTCTTTGCCTTTCTAGCCTCTATTCCCTTTTTGCAAGGGAATAAAAGATAGAAATAAAGAGAGAAAAGAAAAGAAATAAGAGAGAGAAACTCTTTTGCAAAGATCTCACTTGACCTTAATTTTGAAAATATTTTGAAATTACTCGCCTCCGTTTTGAAAATTTGTGGGAAAATAGAGAGACAGGATTCACTCGTCAGTACGAGGTTTGACCATTCCTGGCGCCTTTACCAGAGATAATCGAACCAATGATCGAACTTATGCCTTTTGCTTTGCCTAAATATTGTCTAAGAATTTATTCTAAGTCTAAAATGCACAAAGAATCATGCTTGTGTAATCTAAATTCAAAAGTGTATGCTTTTGAGAAGAATATTTTTTAGAACTTTTGGGATTTATCCAATTGATTTTGAAATAAATTTGGGAATATTGAGAAGAAATGGTTTTTGAAAGTTGAAGATTGACTTGGAAAAAGTTAGATTTTGAATCTAACTTAGAACTTGAAATAGATTTGGAAGAAGAGACCTGAAATTCCAAGTCTTGGAATAATTAAAGTTCGGGAAATGGATTTTGAATTGAAGAAATGAAAAGAAAAGGAGATTTGAAAGTTGAGATAGAGTTTTTGAGGAAAAATGAAGTTTCAAAGCCAAAATGAGTTTTGAATCTAGATTTTGAAATTGAGATGGAATTTGAAAATGGAATTGAATTCCAGATTTAAAGTTTGAAATCAGAATGGAATTTGGATTTAAGAAATCCAAATGGATTTTGAAAATAGAATTGGATTTAAGAAGTCTAGATAAGATCCGAAAATGGAATTGGATTTGAAATCTGGAATCCTAGATGGAATTGGATTTGAAATCTGGAATCCTAGATGGGTTTGGATTTGAAATCTGGAATCCTAGATGGGATTGGATTTAAAATCTGGAATCCAAGATGAGATTGGATTTGAAAATCTAAATCCAAGATGTAATTGGATTTGAAAATCTGTGATCCAATATGGAATTAGAAGATGGATCTGGATTCTGAGAATCCATATAGAATTTTGGATTATGTTTCAAGAAATCCAGATAGAACTTGAAGATGGATTTGGATTTGAGAAAAATCAGATTTTGAGATTCAGAATCAATCTCAAAACCTTGATTTTGGATAAATGAATTGAATTGAGAATCAAGACTCAATCTTTAGATAGAACTTTGGAGATTTTGAAAAATAAAGAATAAACTAGATTTTAAAGTTGAATTTTAAAAGCAGAAGATGAATATGAAAATTCCAAAGTTTAAATTGAACTTTGAAATACGATATGGGATATTGAAAAAATCGAATCCAGAAAATGGAAATGATTTTCAAAGTTGAATTGAACTTTGAAATTGGATTTGAATTGAAAATTGAATTTTGAATATAGAAGTGACTTCGAAATTTCAAAATCAAATTGGATTTTCAAATTGAAGTTTAAATTTTGAAATAAGATAGATTTGAGGATAGAAAGATGAATTTGAATAGGAATTGAAGATTGATTTGAGAAATGAAGAAGATATTTGAAGAATTATCTCAAAATCACTTGGATTTTTTAAGAGAACTTAAAATAATTTGAAAATATGATGTAATTCTATCCTAAATGATGAATGGATTAAAGAATTTTAAAAATTGGATATTGAAAAACATATTTCATTCCTTAAATGAATTGAAATAAGATTGAAGATATAATACATTCCTGACTATGGTCATAAAATGTATTATAAGATAATCTATATTTAAGTTCAGATAAAGAATAAAACACATTTTGGTGCCTTTATAGAGTTTGAAATGAAATTATCTCTCAATATATCCTGACTATGGCCATTGATATATATTTTGAGTTAATTTCGAGTTAAACTCTGATAAAGGAAGAAAATATTTAGAAAAATATGATGATTTTTGAAAAGAGATCCAGTGTGGATCCAATGGTATTCCATAAAAGATGAAAACCCTAAGTTTTGTTCACATTTTGACTATGGCCATAAATACAAATCGTCAACTTAGGATTTAATCACCATTTATTAGAATGGTGCACGTGTCATTCGTGTTCCCATTCATGAATTTTTGAAATAAAAGAGAAAATGATATGAAACAAGCATTTCTAGAGAACATGCATGCCCATAGATTCTATTCTAGTACTGAAATGCAAAGAATCATCATTATCATCTAACTATTACCAATTTTGAATTGAATTGAAATCAAGAATCCTTAAACTAAGAAAGAAAAAACAATGTTTTCCATATGTTTATGTAAAATAGAGCCAGCAAAACACAAAGTATAAAGAGAAATTCAAAAGTTTCATTAAGACTAGAATGTACATGATGATACCTAAATGTCTATGAGGAAATGGATATTAACATATGTAGGTGATGTATCTGTAAACACCCCAAATTTTCATTCACCTCCCCGACATCTTCACCAAACATCATCATCCAGCCTTTTGAAATCGCCGGAGGGCAAAATGGTCATTTTCTGAGCCCGAACCTTGCAAAAGTCTAAATTTCATCTGCAACTCTCAAAATTTCTCTATTTTCAGCTCAGATGTTCAAAATTTTATTCCTGACAGAAGACAGGAATCTCCAAGTCTTGGTTTAAGATCATATTGCATAAGACATGGCATTGCATATCATTGCATGAGCATCTCATATCACTGCACTGCACAATATGTCATTTCGAGATCCAGAACTCTTGATTTCAAAATTTTCAATCCAGATTAAAATTTCAACTCTTTTTAAAATTGATTTTAAACCCTGGGTCTTCAAAATTATCAATTCTTCCCATTTTACCCCCAGGGCTCTGAATTTTAAAATATTTCCTCAGGAAAATGATCTGGATAGTTTCAATATGGATTTCAGCCACTTTAACTCAGATTTTGCCCTTTTGTCAGCTATTTCAACTATCATTCTTTTACAAAATCGCCCTACAGGGGCCAACTCTTTCCAATTTTGTTTTTTACCAATTAGTCCAAATTTTATGAAAATTCCAAAAAGAGGTTGTTGTCTTGTCCTTATTCCAATAAAGAAGCAATGTGGGACCTACACTGAGATGGTGTCACACAGGCTTTTCTTTTGAAAAACCTGAACTTTGAAAAACCCAAAAATATAGGAGCCTTGTCCCCTAGATTGGCGCCACTTGTCTTTTCTCTCTCCTCCCATTTATCTGCCAAGTGTCAGTGTGGGGCTGCCTTAAGATGCCGCCACATGTCATTAGACATCCTCTTCATTCCATGCCACGTGTCAGTGTCCACCATCTTCACCCTGTGTCATGTGTCATTCCAAGGCCACCATGAGATGCCACGTGTCATGTGTTGTCATGTTCAGAAAAAGTAGAACTTGTCTCCCCTGAGGTGGCACCATTTGAATTATGTCTCCTGCAAGTGACACATGTCACTCTCTCCTTTCCTCAGGAAAAACAAGCGACACGTGTCAATCTCTGCTCCTTTCAGAAAAAGCAGATGACACATGTCTCCCTCCTATTTTTTTCAGAAAAGTAGATGACACATGTCATCTCCAGCTTCCTTCAGAAAAAGTAGAAGACACATGTCACTCCCTGCTTTTCTCAGAAAAAGCATGTGACACATGTCACCCTCTGCTCTTCTCAGAAAAAGCAAGGGACACGTGTCTCTCTCTGCTTTCTTCAGAAAAAGCAAGTGACACATGTCACTTTCTGCCTCCTTCAGAAAAAGCAACAATTCAAATATTCAAACTCCAGGCTGAGGTGGCGCAAATCCTAATGTCTCCTCCCTAAATTCAATTTTTGAGATGGTGCCACGTGTCCCTTTCCCTCCTTCAGAAAAAGCAACAATTCAAATATTCAAACTCCAGGCTGAGGTGGCGCAAATCCTGATGTCTCCTCCCTAAATTTAATTTTTGATATGGTGCCACGTGTCCCTTTCCCTCCTTTTCCTCCCTCTTGCCACATGTCATTGTAGGAGCCACCATGAGATGGCGCCACATGTCAGTCTCTCCTTTCTGTTGAGAAATTCAGTTTTGATGTCACATAATATGATACACTGTCTCATTTGATTTTATATGATATGATAATATGTCCTCTTGAAAAATGTTATATTATGACTAAATATGTTTTGCCATAAATCTAACGAGTATTTGATGCAAGGATATCTCACCCAATAAGGATGGAGACTTCCTGTTCAAGTACAACTATGGTGCAATCATACTCCTTGAAGAAAAAGCTTGATGAGCCATGCATTCCTAAAGTTCAAATGAAGAGATCGGCTACCTCAAGATGAAAACTTTTTTTTTTTTAGAGTCATATGTAACAGAACCTTCAGAAACTTGCATATTACATATTACATACTCATTCATAAACACTATATCATAAAAGTATACGATAGTTTCAAAAAGCTCCTTTTTGAAAAACAATAAGTGTACCTTCTTACAACCTTTTATGAAAAAAATATTTTGTCATATAATAATTGTACCTTCTTACAACCTTTCATGAAAAAGACATTTTTGTCATGTAATAATTGTACCTTATACTATATACAAGACAACATGAAAAAAGGAATGTAGGAAGAAGACAAAAATATAAAATCGACTACAAAAGAAAAACAAATATAATATGTTTTTGAAAAGACTCTAGTTTCCTTCTTTAAAGAAATATTTTGAATATAAGAAGAAGACAAAAATATAAAATCGACTACAAAAGAAAAACAAATAAAATATGTTTTTGAAAAGACTTTAGTTACCTTCTTTAAAGAAATGTTTTTTTTAGAAGAAGACAAAAACATAAATCGGCTACACAAAAGAAAAACAAATAAAATATGTTTTTGAAAGGACTCTAGTTACCTTTTTCATAACCATAGAATGTCGACTTACTTGAAGTCATCATTCTCTTTACAATGCATTAAATGCCTCCTGTAACAAATCCTTGTTAATATCCTTCTCAAAGAATGTCGACCTTCTTTTGGTCCTTATTCTCTCCGAAGACTTTGAAAAACACAACATAAAGAAAACACCTGACATGACTATGTACAAATAAATATCTCAAAGCATTCATAGTACTTACACTCATTTAAAGCAAAGAAGTACTAATGTACCTCAAATCATTAATTAGGATAAAGACAAAACTACAACCCAACGTTCAATGTATTATTGTAAGAAATAGACTTTTTACATAAAGTATGTATTACCTAAAATATTACAACGACTAGTGTACCCTATATTTCACTTTTATGGAAAAAGGCATTCTTGAACTTCTCTAAAAGATGTTTTTGAAATGACATAACATTTCACATTTCAAAAAGTTACAATTCCAAAATGTAACGACTACTTTTTAAAAGCTATATAAACACACTCAAATAAACTATTCAGACAGGAGATTGGAAAAGACGTGTGAGTTTACAACGAGAAAAAGTTCTATTCATTATTTAAAAAGAGAGCCTTGAAAAAGAAAGAGAAAAAGAAAAAGAAAGAAAAGAGAAAAAGTCAAGTCCAGCTCTTTGACAAAGAGTATCCTCTGAGTGACAAACAGATCATTCTGAGAATCCTTCATTCGTGCATTCATATCATTCTGAAGGTTCTATAGGAAGTATTCTAACTCTGTTATTCATTGTTTTTCCTTCTTTATTGAAAGAAGTAGACCTCTGTGAAAGAGGGTGTTGCCCTTCTCTGTTGAGAGAAGAAGACCTCTTGGGAAGAGGGTGTGCCCCTTCTCTGTTGAGAGAAGAAGACCTCTGAAGAAGAGGGTGTTGTACTATTTATCCGGTAACTCGGATGTTATAGTGGAAAGCTCAAGTGGTTTGCTTGGGGACTGGATGTAGGTCTGAATACTGACCGAACCAGTATAAATTCTGTGTTTTATTTGTTGTGCCTTACTGCTTAATTTTTTATTCTATCGATCATAATCAAATATCACTATTCACCCCCCCTCTAGTGGTATTTCATTTGGTATCAGAGCAGGTTTGCTGGTTTCGACATAACAAGTCTTCCAGCACAAATGGCATCTACCTCTTATGCTCGTGATATTGAAGGTCAACACGCATCTCGTCCTCCTTTCTTCAATGGCTCCAACTATGGATATTGGAAGTGCAGAATGGCTATCTTTCTCAAATCCATAGACTTTGTTGTATGGAAAATTGTTGAGCATCCATACACATCTCCATCTGCAGACTATAACTTATGGTCTGATGAAGAAAAGAAAATGGCAAACCTAAATGCAAAGGCTATGAATGCCTTATATTGTGCCATTGACCAGAATGAATTCAACATAATATCTATATGTGAATCTGCATATGACATTTGGCATTCTTTGGAAGTTATTCATGAAGGAACCAACAAAGTAAAAGAAGCCAAAATCTCATCTCTTGTTAGAAAATATGAGTTGTTCAAAATGAACAAAGATGAACCCATCACAGAGATGTTCACCAGATTCACCAACATCACCAATGATCTGAAATCTCTGGGTGTAACATATTCCCAGACAGAAAAAGTGAAGAAAATCTTGAGATCTCTCACAACTGATTGGGAGAAAAAGACTACTGCTATTGAAGAAGCTCAAGATTTATCTAAACTTACGTTGGACGACTTAATAGGCAACCTTATGGCTTATGAAGTCCACATGAAAGAGAGAAGGGAAGAAGAGCAACCAGTAAAAAAAACTCTAGCCTTCCCAGCCCTATCTGAGAATGAAGACTCAGATAAAGAATCAGAAATTGCGCTACTTACTAGAAAATTCCAGCGCTTCATGAGAAGGAACCGACTTCCAAACAGGCACAAGGAAAGAAAAGATCCTAAAGAAGATCCCATGTGCTTTCAGTGTAATAAGCTAGGCCACTTAAAATGTGACTGTCCCCTTCTCAAAAGAAAGTCCAAGACTGAGGAACCAAAGAAGAGGTTCTTCAAGAAAAAGGCTCTGCATGCTCAATGGGATGATTCAGAACCATCCACTAGTGAAGAGTCAAGTAATGATGAAGCCGAAACTGCAAATATGTGCTTCATGGCAAACGAAAGTTCGGTAAGTGAAATCTCTGATTTTTCCTTTGAAGAACTTCTAGATGCTTTTCAAGAACTATTTGAAGAATCTAGAAAATTGAGTTTCAAAAATAAAGATTTAAAATCTGAAAGTTTAAAGCTTTTCCAAGAGAATGAAAAACTCAGCAGTGAAAATTCTGAGTTGAAAAAGGGAATTCTTATGCTTATGTCTGAAATTTCTTCTACTAGCTCCAAAACTAAAAATATGCAAGTAGAAATTTCAGAGCTAAAAAGTAAAACTGAGAACCTCATGAAAACGATTTTCAAGTTTACTAAAGGTAAAGAGAACTTGGACAAACTCTTATCCTCTCAGAAGGTCTCTTTTTACAAGAATGATATTGGCTACTCTCATTTCAAAAAACCTTCTTGTATGAATCAAAAGACCATATTTGTAAAAAGTTCATCTGAACCAAATAAGGAGTATTATAATGATAATCCTTTTAACTCCTCTAAAGATATAGACAAACCCAAATCCAAATGGATATGGGTTCCAAAGTCTAACAAAAAAGGACCCGATTGGGTACCAAAAAGGAGATTTACTTAATGTTTTGCAGGCTCCAAAGAAGAAGAACAGATGGATACTAGATAGTGGATGTTCAAAGCACATGACAGGACATCCAGACCTTTTTGTTGTTCTTCATCATAAAGAAGGAGGAACCGTCACCTTTGGAGATAACAACAAAGGTTTGATAATTGGTATTGGAAATATTGGTAACATAGATAAACCTCTTATCAAAGACGTTCTCCTTGTTAAAGGCTTAAAACATAATCTACTAAGTATAAGTCAAATGTGTGACACAGGTTATAATGTTAACTTTAATCATGATGCATGCCTCATAACTGACACTAATGGAAACATCATCTTGAAAGGTATTAGAAAGAATAACATATATGAACTATACCTAGAAAACATCACAGAACACTGCCTCATAGCTAATAATGACACTCAACATCTATGGCACATGAGAATGGGTCATGTCAATTCTAAATACATGTCTAAATTAGCTAAAGATAAGCTAGTACGTGGGTTACCCAAAATTTCTTTTAAAAAGGATTATTTTTGTGATGCATGTCAAATAGGAAAACTGTCAAAATCATCTTTCAAATCTAAAAATGTCATTTCAAGTAAAAGACCTTTAGAGCTTCTCCACCTGGATCTGTTTGGTCCTTCTAGGGTAGCTAGCCTCAATCATAATAGATATGCTTTTGTCATTGTAGATGATTACTCAAGATTTACTTGGGTAATATTTTTGAAAAACAAAAGTGACACGTTTTGTCAATTTGAAATCTTATGTAAAAAATTACAAAACAAAAAATCTTGTTCAATTGCTAAAATTCGTAGTGACCATGGAGGAGAATTTGAAAATGAACTTTTTGAAATTTTTTGTAACTTGCATGGTATTTCTCATAACTTTGCCTTTCCTAGAGCTGCACCTCAAAATGGTGTAGTAGAAAGAAAGAATAGAACTCTTCAGGAATCTGCCAGGACTATGCTCCAACACAAAAATCTTGCAAAATCTTTTTGGGCAGAAGCTGTTAATACTGCATGCTACATAACAAATAGAGTTCTCATTAGACCCTTATTAAATAAAATTCCCTATGAACTATTCTATGACAGAACTCCAAGAATAGACTATTTCAAAGTCTTTGGATGTAAATGCTTTATCCTAAACACAAAAGATAGCCTGGATAAGTTTGATGCTAAATCTGTTGAAGGCATATTCTTAGGATATTCAAATCATAGTAAAGCATACAGAGTTTTCAATAAGAGTCATAATACTATTGAAGAATCTATGCATGTTAGTTTTTGTGAATCTATTGATCAATCTGTTCTTATACAAACTAATGATGATGATGTTGAAAGTACAAATTTATTTTTAGATAACACAGCTAAGTCTAATGAAGATGATCATCAAAGAACCTTTGTCGATATCAAAGATCATCCTCAAAAGCAGATTTTGGGAGAACTAACAAAGGGGGTTCAAACTAGAGCTCAGCTAGAACGGATTGCAAACATGGCATTCATTTCTCAACTTGAACCAAAGAAGATTGATGAAGCCATCATTGATGAGTTCTGGATGCTAGCCATGACTGAAGAACTGAATCAATTCCAAAGAAATGATGTTTGGGATCTTGTACCTAGACCAAAGGATCATCCAATCATTGGGACAAGATGGATCTTCAGAAACAAGCTAGACGAAATAGGTAATGTTTTAAGAAACAAGGCCAGACTAGTAGCTCAAGGATACAACCAGAAGGAAGGTATTGATTTTGATGAAACATTTGCTCCTGTTGCTAGACTTGAATCTATTAGAATGCTCTTAGCATATGCAAGCTATATGGATTTCAAATTATATCAAATGGATGTTAAAAGTGCTTTCTTAAATGGTTTTATAAATGAAGAAGTCTATGTAAAACAACCTCCAGGATTTGAAAATGAACAATACCCAGATCATGTTTTTAAACTCAAACGTGCTTTATATGGTTTAAAACAAGCACCTCATGCTTGGTATGATAGGCTTAAAACTTTCTTATTAAAAACTGGTTTTTCTGTTGGCAAAGCAGATTCTACATTATTTGTTAAAGTAGTGAATAATCATACCCTGATTGTTCAAATTTATGTCGACGACATCATCTTTGGATCTTCTAACAGCACTCTTTGTGAAGATTTCTCTAAGTCCATGCAGAAGGAATTCGAAATGAGTATGATGGGAGAACTCACCTACTTTCTTGGACTGCATATTAAGCAAACCAAGGATGGAGTTTTCATCAATCAATCTAAGTATGCTCGTGAACTTCTGAAGAGGTTCAACATGAACTCAACTGCTTCAAAATCTACTCCTATGAGCACTACTACTGTGTTGGACAAAGATGAAGATGGTAAGTCTGTTGATACAAAGGTATACCGAGGTATGATATGATCACTTCTTTATTTAACTGCTAGCCGTCCAGATATAATGTTTAGTGTTTGCTTGTGTGCTAGATTTCAGTCAAATCCAAAAGAATCACATCTTAAAGCTGTAAAAAGAATAATGAGATATTTAAAAGACAGTTGATTTTGGAATATTCTATTCAAAATCCTCTACATTTGATCTAATCTCATACAGCGATGCTGACTTTGCTGGAACTAAATCTGACAGAAAAAGCACAAGTGGAACATGTCACATGCTAGGGCACTCACTAGTATCATGGTTCAGTAAGAAACAAAACTGTGTATCCTTATCAACTACTGAAGCCGAATACATTGCTGCTAGCCTAGCCTGTACACAAGTCATCTGGATGAAACAAATTTTGAAAGATTTTGGTTTAAAATTCGAAAATACAACTATTTTTTGTGATAACACAAGTGATATAAACCTTTCCAAAAAACCTGTTTTACATTCTCGAACTAAACACATTCAAATTAGACATCACTTTCTAAGAGAACAAGTCTTAAATAATATAATTAAACTAGAATTTATACCCACAGATAAACAACTAGCAGACATCTTTACTAAACCTTTAAAAAATGAAGATTTTATAAGAATAAGAAGAGAACTAGGTATATGTAAATTGAATGATATATAAAACTAAAATATTGAATTCACTTGAGTTCATAACATTTACTAAATTCATCTTAATAAGGATAATAAACGAACCTTAAATTTAATAGTCGTGTCTTCCTTTTACAATTTTTATTTTCAAAAGAATTATCTCTAAGGGTCTCGAATACCACATATTGCCTTAAAAGTTGAAACTTCATGTCAAAGTACATTCTACCTCTTGTCAATATCATCTTTTACATCACTTTCATAATTATTGTTTTTCATAACTTGACTTTCTCTTTACTATATAGTTACTTTAGTTACTTTTTTTCTTTCTCACACATACGATTTATATCTCCATTCATATCTTTGACTTCTTTACTATTTTCCTAAAGCAACTATAAACTCCTTCAATCGAATTCCTCCAAAAACCTTGTTCCTCAAACCAAAAATTCTATGAATAACAACACACTCTTTATGTCTTTCATTTTGTCACCTTTCAAGTACACATTAATAATCACACTTTGTCCTATCATCTTCCACGCATACCCATGAAGTACTACCTTCTTTAAATATAGGTAATTATGACTCTCTTTCATATCACTCATCTCATAACATCCTTTCATCACCTTTTGTCCTCTTATGAAAACCCCTCATACGAATAACAATCTTCTACACTTCAACCCATTCACTATATTTTAAAAACTCCCACTTGTTTCTTGTTTTAGTAGGCCATCATTTCTCACCTTTTCTCTCTCTCTCTCTCTTCACGAGTTTCTCTTTGTTTCTCTAAAAAAAAAACTTTATGTCTAATCAAAAATTTCTTTTTCTTTCCATCATCTTCAATCCTCTATCTCACGATAGACTAGCCGATCTTCAACAAAATAATATATTCCTCATATTCAAATAATATATCTCTTTCTTTGACCTATCAATATACTTCTCTAAACCTATCAAAATTTTTTTTTGCTACATTTCACGTAAATTTTTTTCTATATCATCTACTATATCATAGTCTATGTATAATCTATTATCATTCTCTCCAATCAAGATTCATCAAAAACTTCATCTTATGTCACTCACACATCTCTATTTGTCTTATTCCAAACACTCTCTTCACGAACACTCTCCATATAGTAGAAACATCTTATAAAAGAATAATTCAAAACCATGTTCTCCTTGACTTCTTCTCAAATATAATACACTATCCTCCACACTTGATTTGATTTGTCATTCACAAGCCTCTTACCTTCCTTCTCACGGATTTCCTTATTTGGCTAAAATCTAAAAATCACTCACTTCCAATGTCATTCAAAACATATCTAAACTATTGTCATTCTTTCTATTTAATCAATTGGTTCATCTCTCACCATTCCATTCGAAATTCTCTATCCTCATACAAACTCTCTCTCGCTTCAAGCTCCATTCTCTCCTAGTGCTTTATTTTGATAATGGCTTCCTCCTCCACCAATGTGATCACCTCCGCAGATCTACGCTACCCAGACCTTGTTCAACATATTCAGTACATTAGCACATTGTCAATTCACACTGGCAAACTAGTAAACTTCGACTCCTTCACATCCCTTGACCTCCATACCTCTCTTCAAGATTTTGTTCCCATCTTAGGAACGACTAACTCCATGACCTACTATCCTCATCTCATCAAAAATTTCTATACCAACCTCTCTGTAGACCGTGACCACACCACCATTACATCCATGGTACATGGAAAACTCATCTCCTTCAATATCTCTCAACTAGGCTGCATTCTAAACCTGTCTTCCTATGGCATTGAGCTTCCTAACATAGTTCCGATAGATCGAAATGTGTTTAAGAAAATCCTTCTCTCCACTCGCTGCACCCATTTCCCATGGCATACGAGCAATCTGAAACCTCATGCTCTAATGCTCTCACACATCCTCTCATCCAACGTCTTCCCAAAGCTTCCTTCCAAGGGTTTCGTGGCAAACAAAATCTCACTTCTCCTATATGCAATCTTCTGCAACTTTCCCATCAACTGGTCCAGTATCATTTTCAATAACATGATCAATTTTCGGACCTTCCACTCTCTTCCTTTCGGGTACTTCATCACCCATATTCTTCAGCACTTCTAAGTGCCTTTCCACCAAGACATCGTTCACTGGTCTGTTCATGCATTCGATGACTCATACCTTCCTGAGAAAGGGTCCCCTCGAGACCACTCTGACGATGAGAGCACCAGTGAAGCCGATCCCCCAGCAAGCTCTAACCACGACATCTTCTCTACCCTCGCCGACATCCAAAATACACAGGCTCTACTTCTCAGGAATCAAGCCTCTCTTCAACAGGCCTTTGACTCCTTGCCAATGGGCCGCCACCGCAAGCTCAATCCCACTGACTCTGACTAAAACTCTTTAAATTCTTGATATGTAATAACTTTTCATTACTTTTTGGACTGTAATATTTGGTCTGTAATAACTCTCGTACTCTGATCCCTTCCTTTTTGTCCATGACAAAGGGGGAGAAAACCTGTCTCCATTATTGGAGAAATACTCTCTTTAAAACATTTTTCAATTTTTTATCATATTATTATTTCTATACATAATGTCTTTTTGACAGAGGGAGCATATTTTGTCATCATAAAAAAGGGGGAGAATGTTGAGAAATTCGGTTTTGATGTCACATAATATGATACACTGTCTCATTTGATTTTATATGATATGATAATATGTCCTCTTGAAAAATGTTATATTATGACTAAATATGTTTTGCCATAAATCTAACGAGTATTTGATGCAAGGATATCTCACCCAATAAGGATGGAGACTTCCTGTTCAAGTACAACTATGGTGCAATCATACTCCTTGAAGAAAAAGCTTGATGAGCCATGCATTCCTAAAGTTCAAATGAAGAGATCGGCTACCTCAAGATGAAGACTTTTTTTTTTTTAGAGTCATATGTAACAGAACCTTCAGGAACTTGCATATTACATATTACATACTCATTCATAAACACTATATCATAAAAGTATACGATAGTTTCAAAAAGCTCCTTTTTGAAAAACAATAAGTGTACCTTCTTACAACCTTTTATGAAAAAGATATTTTGTCATATAATAATTGTACCTTCTTACAACCTTTCATGAAAAAGACATTTTTGTCATGTAATAATTGTACCTTATACTATATACAAGACAACATGAAAAAAGGAATGTAGGAAGAAGACAAAAATATAAAATCGACTACAAAAGAAAAACAAATATAATATATTTTTGAAAAGACTCTAGTTTCCTTCTTTAAAGAAATATTTTGAATATAAGAAGAAGACAAAAATATAAAATCGACTATAAAAGAAAAACAAATAAAATATGTTTTTGAAAAGACTTTAGTTACCTTCTTTAAAGAAATGTTTTTTTTAGAAGAAGACAAAAACATAAATCGGCTACACAAAAGAAAAACAAATAAAATATGTTTTTGAAAGGACTCTAGTTACCTTTTTCATAACCATAGAATATCGACTTACTTGAAGTCATCATTCTCTTTACAATGCATTAAATGCCTCCTGTAACAAATCCTTGTTAATATCCTTCTCAAAGAATGTCGACCTTCTTTTGGTCCTTATTCTCTCTGAAGACTTTGAAAAACACAACATAAAGAAAACACTTGACATGACTATGTACAAATAAATATCTCAAAGCATTCATAGTACTTACACTCATTTAAAGCAAAGAAGTACTAATGTACCTCAAATCATTAATTAGGATAAAGACAAAACTACAACGCAACGTTCAATGTACTATTGTAAGAAATAGACTTTTTACATAAAGTATGTATTACCTAAAATATTACAACAACTAGTGTACCCTATATTTCACTTTTATGGAAAAAGGCATTCTCGAACTTCTCTAAAAGATGTTTTTGAAATGACATAACATTTCACATTTCAAAAAGTTACAATTCCAAAATGTAACGACTACTTTTTAAAAGCTATATAAACACACTCAAATAAACTATTCAGACAGGAGATTGGAAAAGACGTGTGAGCTTACAATGAGAAAAAGTTCTATTCATTATTTGAAAAGAGAGCCTTGAAAAAGAAAGAGAAAAAGAAAAAGAAAGAAAAGAGAAAAAGTCAAGTCCAGCTCTTTGACAAATAGTATCCTCTGAGTGACAAACAGATCATTCTGAGAATCCTTCATTCGTGCATTCATATCATTCTGAAGGTTCTATAGGAAGTATTGTAACTCTGTTATTCACTGTTTTTCCTTCTTTATTGAAAGAAGTAGACCTTTGTGAAAGAGGGTGTTGCCCTTCTCTATTGAGAGAAGAAGACCTCTTGGGAAGAGGGTGTGCCCCTTCTCTGTTGAGAGAAGAAGACCTCTGAGGAAGAGGGTGTTGTACTATTTATCCGGTAACTCGGATGTTATAGTGGAAAGCTCAAGTGGTTTGCTTGGGGACTGAATGTAGGTCTGGATACTGACCGAACCAGTATAAATTCTGTGTTTTATTTGTTGTGCCTTACTGCTTAATTTTTTATTCTATCGATCATAATCAAATATCACTATTCACCCCCCCTCTAGTGGTATTTCACTTTCCTCTAGAAAAAGCAGAAATTTAAATTTCAAACTCTCTCTGAGGTGGCACCATCTGAATCCTCTGCCTTTCCTTCTGACACATGTCAATGTAGATGCTCTGAGGTGGCGCCACATGTTAGTCTCTTCTTTCATCAGAAAAAGTAGAATTCAAACCCCTCTGAGGTGGCATCTTCTGCTTCCTCTGCTCCTACCTTCTGACACATGGCAGTGTGGAGCCACTGTGAGGTGGTGCCACATGGCAATCTCTCCTTCTTCCAGGAAAACCAAGCTTTGAATTTCAAACTCCAAGAGGACATCCTCTGAGGTGGCGCCATCTGGGCGCTTCCTGCAGAGAAAATCAAGCATGACCCAAACTTTGAAAATTTTTAAATTCTGCTGAGGTGTCTCACCCACAAATTTTCTCATTTTATTTTCTCAAAAAATCAAAATGGCATGCCTTGAGATGGCGCCACATGGAAGGTCTAGATTCATTGTCTTTGAATTTTAAAAATCTCCAAAATTTCTACAAATACCCTAGCCCATGCCCAGCTCAGGGAGAGCCCTGTTTGAGAATTGAACTTCAGAATTCCATTTTCTTTCTTTCTTGGTTTCCTCTGGATTCACGCCCCTCTGGAGCCCATTGTCAAGGTAGTCGTTCATTTTTGGAGTTCCAAAATTGCAGGAGAACACAAGGTAAGCCCCTATTCCAATCGATTTCATCATGATTTGATTCGTGTTGTCGTTTGAAGAAAGAGCTCATCCGAGGGATGGATCGAGCTATTCTCATAAAACGACATATATAAAAATATTCAATTATGCCTCCTTGATGATTTTTAGCATTCATGCATTTATCTAGATTTAATTTGCATTTTATTTTGTTACTTTAGCATGTTTCATGAATTAATTAGGATTAATTTAGCATTTATTTCAATTCTGCTCAGTTTCAGTAGTTGTCTGTTTTTGTCAGTCGGTCCACACGTCATTTCATGCATTTATTTTTTGTTAAAAACTCCAAAAAAATCAGAAAATACGCCCTTCTGTGTCCCTAGAATTGTGACAAAAATTTGGAAGCATTTGAATTTGTTTACTGCGGTAAACATTCAAAATGGCAAGTCGGGTTTTGTTACCCGGGATGCATTTTAAAATGTCTTTTCCGACTTGTAAAATCGAGATCTCCCTCATGGGAGATCTGAGTTTCGATCCGAAAGATGTTCTGAACTCGGAAAAATGTATAGTTTTTACCACGATTTTTCTCAGATTTTTATGAGTTTTTTTAATATCTGACAAAAATCCGAGAGTTCGGGACACGTGTCAGAGCCTGATTTGGGCCTCTAAGACTTTGGATCAACTTAGGTCGATGTGTTATCTTTGGGTATTGCTCCAAATCCAAAACTGTAAAAAGTGAAAGTTATGTCCGGGATGTCCTCTGTTTGAATATGAAAGCTTGTGATTTTTAGAATAATGGTGATACCTGTCTTGGATTTTTCTTGTCAGTCCTTTGTTTGGTCACATTTGTTTGTTCTGTCCATCTAGGAATGAAAAGGTGTATTGTTATCCGTGTTTCTGTTGATCAAATGCCGAGGTCATGAACATGAAAGTTGTTCATGTAGGTGTCGTGAGTAGCTGTGTTAAATATCAGAAATTTCCAGGGCTGTTTTATATTGTTTTAACATTTTATATTAGATTAGTCTGATTTTTACCTCTGTCAGAACCAAATCCTTGTTACCGAACTCACCATGGTTCAAATCCCGATGCTGTAAAAATAAAAAATGTTCCATTTCGAGTCCTTTAGCAGTCTGCAAAATATCAGAAGTTTTTGTGGTGTAAATCTTGCATTATCATATTAAGCATTGCATTTGGTTCGGATCCATAGGTGAAATTCTTCCATTTTTGTACTTTCTTCAAATTGTAGCATTCAAATCATCTCATTTCGTGCTTTTTAGCATTCTAGGCTGTTTATCAGAGTAAGTAGATGCTTTATACCGAATTTGATGTAATTTAGAATCCATTTGAGGTTCGGTTTAGCCATAATATCAAAACAGGGCCCCGCGGGATCCGGATCCAAGCGAAAAACAAGTGAAATTTGTTATTTTGGATAAATTGCAAAATGCCAAATTCTGATTTTATAGTCCTAATGTGTTTAGCAGCATGTCATTATGCCTCATACTGCATTTCATCATCATTTGATTCAATTTGAATTTCAAAATATCAATTTTACCAAAATTTCCTTCAAAAACCCTGATTTTAAAAGGTATAACTTTATAATTAGGGGTATTTTGGTCATTTTGACCCCAATTCCGAATTTCAAACTATTTTCTACTAAATTTCTTGCATTTTTATCATTTCAAATATCAAGGAAGCATGAATAATAGGGTTTATATCCAATTAAATCCAATAATTTCATAATATTATTGGAAAATCTTGGAAAAACCCACATATTTGAGCTAACCCCATTTCAAGATTTGGCAGAAACATTCAAAAGAAGGAGCTGAAGTCTGCAATTCTTTTTATTTCATTTATTTAGTGATGTAATAATGTAAATTTTGGAATAAGAAATTTAATTTCCTGCTTAGACTAGGATGCATATCATATAGTTTGAATTCCTGCAATATCCTGTTTTTATGATTCATGCATTTTATTTCAAAAGCACTATGGATGTTCACGAATGGCACGTGCACCAACTCTTAGGGAGTTGATGAACTCGGTGGAGTCCATATTTACGGCCCTAGTCGGAATATGGACGAGACCCAGATCTATCATCTTTCTACTAGTCACATTGAGCCTACACTCTTAGGCTATCTTAACAATGCACACCATATTTCTAATATTTTCAAAATATTGTGCATTAAATCAATTAAACTCTGAACTTATTCATGGCCACAGTCAGAATATGTGAAGGATTTATTTTGACTTAATACACATTTTCCAACAAATTTCTTAGAAAATCTTTCAAAGTGCATTCATTTACTCATATCATTTGCATCATGAAATCATTGGTTTTCTCATGATTTTCCCAAAAAAGTTTCATTCTCAAAGAAATCGATTTCTCAAGAAACTCTGAGGATTTTCCAAAATCGGTTTTCCCAAGTTAAGTTTTCACAGTTTTCCATGGAAATCAGTTTCTCAAGAAACTTCTAAGTTGGATTTCCAAAATCAAAGTCTTCCCTTGATTTTCCCTGGAAAATGTTATTTTCTTAAGAGCGTCAAAAGAGTTTTCCAATCTTTCTCAAAAATCAAAATCGATTTCCAAGTATTTCAAGGGTAAAATTCCCAAGATTTCAATTTCTCAAGTTTTGAATTTCCTTCTCCAATGAGTTTTCCTATAAATTTTCCATCATTTTCCTAAGAAAATTCTCAAAGTTCGAGTTTTCTCGAGAAGTGTTTCCTTTTTAAAATGTTCACCTTTTTCTCAAGAATCACTTCTATTTTCCCAGGATTTTCAACTATTCCTGATTTTCTCACACCTTTAGGAACTTTCCCGTGATTTCAAAAAACTTTTTTTATCTGAGTTTCCTGAGAAATTGACTTTCATCTTTTTCTTGAGAAATTCTTTTCAACTCCAAATATTTTCCAAGCATACATCATGTTTTCCCAAGCTGCATTTTACAAAATCTCATAGCACATGCCTGAATTCTCTGTGCATATAGGATAGAACACAATTTTGATAATTTAACTAAGTCAAGCACAATTTTGGTCCTTGGTTCGATTACCCCTGTTAAAGGTGGCAGGAACGGTCGAACCTCGTACCGACAGGTCGAGCCCCATCCCATGGATTTTCCCACAATTTTAAAAAATGGAGGCGAGTATTTCAAAAACAATTTCCAAAATCCGGTCAAGTTTGAATCGCGAAAGCGTTTCCCCTCTTTCTCTTCCGCAAGGAAGGGAAGACGGGGAAAAATTTCGCGACGATAAGAGGTTTGGCGACCGTGATGGGACCTGTCCTTGTTTGATTAAAATTGTGCTTGACTTAGTTTAATTATCAAAATTATGTTCACAAAATGTCAGCTCTTTTATTTTTGATATCATGCAAACCTAGGAGCCTAGATTCTGACCTAGCTGACATTGATGGCATATAAACTAGGCATGGTTTGGTAGGACCAGATTGAGGAGATATTTTCATGCTCACATAGACTTAGGTCTAAACACAACTCTCCTCAATTTAGGATCTAAATGCAAACAATGTGTGCTTCTTCAAAGATTTTCAAAAAACTATCTTTCTAGGTCTTAGAGCCCTCTATTTCTTGCATGTGATCATTTTTCAAAATCTTCATTACCTATCATTACCCGGTCTTCACGTTGCTGGGCTCTCTTCCAGAACCCTAGTTTGGGACAAAGCCTCACAACTGGGCCAATTATTTGGGTTAACACCCCCTACCACGTACCGCGGGCCACAGTCCGAAGTATATCGGTAGGCGCTCAAGGAAGTTGGAAAACCTTACCTTAGAACTGGAGTTGAGATTATATGCCACGTACCTCGGATTTCGGTTCGGGTATATCGGCATAAATGGATTGGACGAAGATGATCTGAACCTAGAGTTAGGATTAGGGTCCTACAGCTGTTTTCAAAATGATGCATCTAGAGTCTGCCTTTAGGGAATGCTGTATGCGCATGAATGTTTGTGCAGGATGTGATTGTTCATATATTATCTCTATTTTCTTACATTTTCCCCAAAAATATTTTCAAATATCCATATTCTCATCTTTTCCCTTGATTTTCTCAAACCCTGGATGATTTTCTCAAATATCCAATTTCTTTCAAAACTCCAGGTGATTTTTCATTCTTCAGTTCTACTGGATCTCAAATTTCCAGCTTCATTTTTATCCTGCCTGCAATTTTAAAAAACCATATGTTTTCTCTCATTGGACTTTCAATCCTTTTGTCTATTTGCAAAATTCTTCACCTTATTTTTGTCATGCATACCTTGATTATTGTGGTGGAAATTATTTGCCCATTTGCCTTCTCCTTATTCTAAATCCGTTTGCGGATTATTTTTCCAAGAGATATCTCTTTCCTTTAAAATGGTGTTTTCCTCGTGGTTGACGACCTCGCCTAGGTAACAAGGCACATTTTTCGTTGTTTATTTCCCTTGCAAAATGATGACAACACAATTGTCATAATCCTTATGACGACTCAATCCCTAGTAATGGGATACTCTTTCAATGATCTACCATATTTTCCTCCAAAAATCCAAAAATTTTCCTCAAAATTTGATCCTGTCTTTGCCCTGCAGAGAACCTTCTTTAAATTTTATTCCCTCTTCTCAGTTACACTGGGGCATCTTTTGAAAATTTATTTTCAAACATTCTCTATGCAGGCAGGATAAACCAACTTCTCATTTTGCATGTATATGCACCCACTTGCATTAAATTTTCATTCATTTACATTTCATATGCATTTGCATTTCATTTTGCATCAATTCTGCATCCATTTTCTTCCCCTTCAGGTTAAGGGGTAAACCTGAATCATTTTCCATGATTTTCCAATTTCTATTCATATCCCCGTTCAGGATAAGGGGTTAATCTTGAAAATCAGACCACATACATCTGAATATGATGGTCTTTTTCATTACAAATCAAGTAATCCAATCCGCGAACTGGCCATTCTCAAAACTTTCAATCTCAGCTCTCGCCCTATTGATTTTCAAAAATTCAATCTTTTGAATAAAGATTTTCCTTTGAGATTCGAGCCCTATCTCGAACTTCCCAGCTTTCCTTTGAAGATTTGAGTTTTAACTCAAGTTTTCTTTCTTTCGAGACCTAAACTTTCCAGTTACCTTTCAAGATTTGAGCCCTGACTCGAACTTTCCTGCTTTCCTTCGAAGATTTGAGTTTTAACTCAAGTTTTCTTTCCTTCAAAATCTGAACTTCTCAGTTTTCCTTTGAGATTCGAGCCCCGACTCGAACTTTCCCACTTTCCTCTGAATATCTGAGTTTCGACTCAAAAATCTGAATTGGCCTAGTTTTTCCTTTGAAAATTCGGGTTTCGACCCGAACTTTATCTCATTAGAAACCAAACTTCCTAGATTTCCTTCGGAGGCTCGAGTTTTCGACTCGAATATTCCAACTTTCCTTGTAAAAAACTCAGTCCTGATTCAGATGATATTTCAAAACCAACTTTTGAGTTAGGCTTACCTTCAAAATCCAGCATTATGCCAGGACTTACCTTCAAAATTCCAACTTCGTATTGGATTTACCTTCGAAATTGAGTACCATCGTCAGGGATGTGTCAACTCGGATGTCAAGCGATCTCTTTTACTAAGGATTTCAAGAACACTTTGTCAATTTGTCAATCAATTACCTGTTGATTTCAGAACTTTATTGCACAAAATTTTTACCTCAATTTACCTTCAGTATTACTTTCAAAAGGGCAAATCTTTTGCGAAAAGAGATTCAAAATCCAAATTCTTTTTATTGGCCAACCAAAAGAATAAAGGATAAATCCTCGATATGGCCAGAAAAGAAGATTCAATGTTTTTGCAAAGCCATAGATGATTGATATTGATCGCAGTCAATGACACATTTTTAAAGACCATTCTTGTGAAAATGAGGCAGTGGAAATATCCTGAGCGCTAGAAAAAGAGAGAATTCATCCAAGCCCTGTGTCCTCAAAATTACCTAAGCTGCAATTAAATATTCGCAAAAGGGATCTCTCACTTGTCGTCAAGATGAAGGTGAATTAAGCGAATAGATCTCCGGGGCCAAAGAAGATTTGAAACATCTCCAAGATGACAGAGTTTGTGATGGATCCTTCCAGGGAAAGTCTAAAGCACTGTCGAGATGAAGGCAGATGCGATGAACTTCTCGACAATCCCTAAAAGATATTCAATTTCAGCTATTACCCAAAGATCTCCAAGCCAATGAGCCAATATCATCAACATGACCCCTGAGGCAAAGAAGGATCGAAACATCTCCAAGTTGACGAAGTTTGTGACGTACCCTTTTAAAAAAGAGAGCAAGAGAGGAAAAAGAAAAAGAGGAAAAGTCGGAACACCTCCAAAATGAAGGAGAATGTAGCCAAAGCCCAAAAGAGTGCAGAAAGATTATCATGAGAGAAGCTCCCAGGATATCAAACTGCCAAATCTATCAAGAATCTTCTTTAAATTTGTGAAATTCTATTATCAATACTCTTTCATCAATTGCTTTCATAATATCAAATTCTCTTTCCTGTTCATATCAAGGAAATTGATAACTTCTTTGAAGAAGGTCAATCACAAGCAATTTGGATTCAAAATCTTGATTCTATGAAGTCAATCATGTTTGGAGGTAATACTTCAGGTAGAAAAGAAGGAATATTTTCACAACAATGAGCATCATTTTCAATTACTTTGAATCAACAACAAATTCTCAACATTTTGACAATATTTTCTAGCTATCCTGACGTTAAGTGAGAGCTTGAGGTCCATATTGATGCATCTTGACCCCTTCGAGAGATTTTCCTTTGTCATCTTTCACATTGTTGAAAGATTAGCCTTATCTCCGAAAGGATAGCCTTTTTCATCTTTCACGTTGTTGAAAGATTAGCCTTCTTTTCGAATGGATTGCCTTTGTCATCTTTCGCGTTGTCGAAAGAATCGCCTTACTCCTTTGGATTGCCTTTATCATCTTTCGCGTTGTCGAAAGAATCGCCTTATTCCTTTGGATTACCTTTGTCATCTTTCGCGTTGACGAAAGAATCGCCTTATTCCTTTGGATTACTTTTGTCATCTTTCGCGTTGTCGAAAGAATCGCCTTATTCCTTTGGATCGCCTTATCAACCTTCGCATTGTCGAAAGAATTGCCTTGTTCCTTTGGATTGCCTTTGTCATCTTTCGCGGTGTCGAAAGACTCGCCTTATTTCTTTGGATTACCTTTGTCATCTTTTGCGTTGTCGAAAGAATCACCTTATTCCTTTGGATTACCTTTGTCATCTTTCGCGGTGTCGAAAGACTCGCCTTATCCCTTTAGATTGCCTTGTCATCTTTCGCGGTGTCGAAAGAATCGCCTTTCTACTTTGGATCGCCTTGTCATCTTTCGCGTTGTCGAAAGAATTGCCTTGCTCCTTTGGATTGCCTTTTGTCATCTTTCGCGTTGTCGAAAGAATCGCCTTGCTCCTTTGGATTGCCTTTGTCATCTTTCGCGTTGTCGAAAGAATTGCCTTATCATCTTTCGCATTGTCGAAAGAATCGCCTTGTTCCTTTGGATTACCTTTGTCATCTTTCGCGTTGTCGAAAGAATCACCTTGTTCCTTTGGATTGCCTTTGTCATCTTTCGCGTTGTCGAAAGAATCGCCTTACTCCTTTGGATTGCCTTTATCATCTTTCGCGTTGTCGAAAGAATCGCCTTATTCCTTTGGATTACCTTTGTCATCTTTCGCGTTGACGAAAAAATCGCCTTATTACTTTGGATTACCTTTGTCATCTTTCTCGTTGTCGAAAGAATTGCCTTGCTTATTTGGATTACCTTTGTCATCTTTCGCATTCCCGAAAGAGTGGCCTTATTCTTCGTTGAAAACAAATTTGCCTTATTCATCTTTTGCGTTGTCAAAAGAGTTGCCTTACTCTTCTCTGAAAGAGTTTGCCTTGTCTGTCTTTCGCGTTGCCGAAAGAGTTACCTTATTCTCGTCAAAAGATTGCCATATTCATCTTTTGCGTTGTCATAAGAGTTGCCTTACTCTTCTCTGAAAGAGTTTGCCTTGTCTGTCTTTCGCGTTGCCGAAAGAGTTACCTTATTCTCGTCAAAAGATTGCCATATCCATCTTTCGCGTTGTCGAGAGAGTCGTCTTACTCCTTACCTTATTCATATTTCACAATGATGAAAAGTTCACCGGATCGTCTGGATCATTTTCCAAAATTGCCTCTTACAATTCCATTTCCATCGCCTTGTTCATCTTCAAGAAAAGTTGTCTTATTCACCTTCCAATATTCCATTTTCCGCCCAATCAGGATAAGGGTACAAACCTGAGCCTCAATCCAAGAGGTATTTCATTTTCCGCCCAATCAGGATAAGGGTATAAACCTGAGCCTCAATCAAAGAGGTATTCCATTTTCTGCCCGATCAGGATAAGGGCATAAACCTGAGCCTCCTTTGACGAGGTATTCCATTTTTTGCCCGATCAGGTTAAGGGTATAAACCTGAGTCTCATTTCTATGAGATATTTCAATCCCCAATCAGGTTAAGGGTCAAAACCTAAGCTTCGTTCCATACGAAGCATTTTCTGTCCCATTCAGGTTAAGGGCATAAAACCTGAATTTCACTCTCACAGAGTGAGTCTTTTCTCTCCATTCTTCGCTTCATATCTACCATTTTCCTCGGGCTAATTTCCTCACATCCAGTCAGATCCTTCTAACTGGGGCATTTTTTTAAATATATAGCCCAAATTTGGTGTGTTTTTCTTTGCCACTAAGCTCGGCCACAAGCCGACTTAGTAGCAAAGAGGGGCATCTGTAAATACCCCAAATTTTCATTCACCTCCCCGACATCTTCACCAAACATCATCAAACAACCTTTTGAAATCGCCGGAGGGCAAAATGGTCATTTTCTGAGCCTGAACCTTGCAAAAGTCTAAATTTCATCTGCAACTCTCAAAATTTCTCTATTTTCAGCTCAGATGTTCAAAATTTTATTCCTGACAGAAGACAGGAATCTCCAAGTCTTGGTTCAAGATCATATTGCATAAGACATGGCATTGCATATCATTGCATGAGCATCTCATATCACTGCACTGCACAACATGTCATTTCGAGATCCAGAACTCTTGATTTCAAAATTTTCAATCCAGATTAGAATTTCAATTCTTTTCAAAATTGATTTTAAACCCTGGGTCTTCAAAATTATCAATTCTTCCCATTTTACCCCTAGGGCTCTGAATTTTAAAATATTTCCTCAGGAAAACGATCTGGATAGTTTCAATATGGATTTCAGCCACTTTAACTCAGATTTTGCCCTTTTGTCAGCTATTTCAACTATCATTCTTTTACAAAATCGCCCTACAGGGGCCAACTCTTTCCATTTTTTTTTTACCAATTAGTCCAAATTTTATGAAAATTCCAAAAAGAGGTTGTTGTCTTGTCCTTATTTCAATAAAGAAGCAATGTGGGACCCACACTGAGATGGTGTCACACAAGCTTTTCTTTTGAAAAAACTGAACTTTGAAAACCCAAAAATATAGGAGCCTTGTCCTCTGGATTGGCGCCACTTGTCTTTTCTCTCTCCTCCCATTTATCTGCCAAGTGTCAGTGTGGGGCTGCCTTAAGATGCCGCCACATGTCATTAGACATCCTCTTCATTCCATGCCACGTGTCAGTGTCCACCATCTTCACCCTATGCCATGTGTCATTCCAAGCCACCATGAGATGCCACGTGTCATGTGTTGTCCTGTTCAGAAAAAGTAGAACTTGTCTCCCCTGAGGTGGCACCATTTGAATTATGTCTCCTGTAAGTGACGCATGTCACTCTCTCCTTTCCTCAGGAAAAGCAAGCGACACGTGTCAATCTCTGGTCTTTTCAGAAACAGCAGATGACACATGTCTCCCTGCTATTTTTTTCAGAAAAGTAGATGACACATGTCATCTCCAGCTTCCTTCAGAAAAAGTAGAAGACAAATGTCACTCCCTGCTTTTCTCAGAAAAAGCAAGTGACACATGTCACCCTCTGCTCTTCTCAGAAAAAGCAAGGAACACGTGTCTCTCTCTGCTTTCTTCAGAAAAAGCAAGTGACACATGTCACTTTCTGCCTCCTTCAGAAAAAGCAACAATTCAAATATTCAAACTCCAGGCTGAGGTGGCGCAAATCCTGATGTCTCCTCCCTAAATTCAATTTTTGATATGGTGCCACATGTCCCTTTCCCTCCTTTTCCTCCCTCTTGCCACATGTCATTGTAGGAGCCACCATGAGATGGCGCCACATGTCAGTCTCTCCTTTCCTCTAGAAAAAGCAAAAATTTAAATTTCAAACTCTCTCTGAGGTGGCACCATCTGAATCCTCTGCCTTTCCTTCTGACACATGTCAATGTAGATGCTCTGAGGTGGCGCCACATGTTAGTCTCTTCTTTCATCAGAAAAAGTAGAATTCAAACCCCTCTGAGGTGGCATCTTCTGCTTCCTCTGCTCCTACCTTCTGACACATGGCAGTGTGGAGCCACTGTGAGGTGGTGCCACATGGCAATCTCTCCTTCTTCCAGGAAAACCAAGCTTTGAATTTCAAACTCCAAGAGGACATCCTCTGAGGTGGCGCCATCTGGGAGCTTCCTGCAGAGAAAATCAAGCAGACCTAAACTTTGAAATTTTTTAAATTCTGCTGAGGTGTCTCACCCACAAATTTTCTCATTTTATTTTCTCAAAAAATCAAAATGGCATGCCTTGAGATGGCGCCACATGGAAGGTCTAGATTTATTGTCTTTGAATTTTGAAAATCTCCAAAATTTCTACAAATACCCTAGCCCATGCCCAGCTCAGGGAGAGCCCTGTTTGAGAATTGAACTTCAGAATTCCATTTTCTTTCTTTCTTGGTTTCCTCTGGATTCACGCCCCTCTGGAGCCCATTGTCAAGGTAGTCGTTCATTTTTGGAGTTCCAAAACTGCAGGAGAACACAAGGTAAGCCCCTATTCCAATCGATTTCATCATGATTTGATTCGTGTTGTCGTTTGAAGAAAGAGCTCATCCGAGGGATGGATCGAGCTATTCTCATAAAACGACATATATAAAAATATTCAATTATGCCTCCTTGATGATTTTTAGCATTCATGCATTTATCTAGATTTAATTTGCATTTTATTTTGTTACTTTAGCATGTTTCATGAATTAATTAGGATTAATTTAGCATTTATTTCAATTCTGCTCAGTTTCAGTAGTTGTCTGTTTTTGTCAGTCGGTCCACACGTCATTTCATGCATTTATTTTTTGTTAAAAACTTCAAAAAAATCAGAAAATACGCCCTTCGGTGTCCCTAGAATTGTGACAAAAATTCGGAAGCATTTGAATTTGTTTACTGCAGTAAACATTCAAAATGGCAAGTCGGGTTTTGTTACCCGGGATGCATTTTAAAATGTCTTTTCCGACTTGTAAAATCGAGATCTCCCTCATGGGAGATCTGAGTTTCGATCCGAAAGATGTTCTGAACTCGGGAAAATGTATAGTTTTTAACAAGATTTTTCTCGAATTTTTATGAGTTTTTTAATATCTGACAAAAATCCGAGAGTTCGGGACACGTGTCAGAGCCTGATTTGGGCCTCTAAGACTTTGGATCAACTTAGGTCGATGTGTTATCTTTGGGTATTGCTCCAAATCCAAAACTGTAAAAAGTGAAAGTTATGTCCGGGATGTCCTCTATTTGAATATGAAAGCTTGTGATTTTTAGAATAATGGTGATACCTGTCTTGGATTTTTCTTGTCAGTCCTTTGTTTGGTCACATTTGTTTGTTCTGTCCATCTAGGAATGAAAAGGTGTATTGTTATCCGTGTTTTTGTTGATCAAATGGCGAGGTCATGAACATGAAAGTTGTTTATGTAGGTGTCATGAGTAGCTGTGTTAAATATCAGAAATTTCCAGGGCTGTTTTATATTGTTTTAACATTTTATATTAGATTAGTGTGATTTTTACCTCTGTCAGAACCAAATCCTTGTTACCGAACTCACCATGGTTCAAATCCCAATGCTGTAAAAACAAAAAATGTTCCATTTCGGGTCCTTTAGCAGTCTGCAAAATATCAGAAGTTTTTGTGGTGTAAATCTTGCATTATCATATTAAGCATTGCATTTGGTTCGGATCCATAGGTGAAATTCTTCCATTTTTGTACTTTCTTCAAATTGTAGCATTCAAATCATCTCATTTCATGCTTTTTAGCATTGTAGGCTGTTTATCAGAGTAAGTAGATGCTTTATACCGAATTTAATGTAATTTGGAATTCATTTGAGGTTCGGTTTAGCCATAATATCAAAACAGGGCCCCGCGGGATCCGGATCCAAGCGAAAAACAAGTGAAATTTGTTATTTTGGATAAATTGCAAAATGCCAAATTCTGATTTTATAGTCCTAATGTGTTTAGCAGCATGTCATTATGCCTCATACTGCATTTCATCATCATTTGATTCAATTTGAATTTCAAAATATCAATTTTACCAAAATTTCCTTCAAAAACCCTGATTTTAAAAGGTATAACTTTATAATTAGGGGTATTTTGGTCATTTTGACCCCAATTCCGAATTTCAAACTATTTTCTACTAAATTTCTTGCATTTTTATCATTTCAAATATCAAGGAAGCATGAATAATAGGGTTTATATCCAATTAAATCCAATAATTTCATAATATTATTGGAAAATCTTGGAAAAACCCACATATTTGAGCTAACCCCATTTCAAGATTTGGCAGAAACATTCAAAAGAAGGAGCTGAAGTCTGCAATTCTTTTTATTTCATTTATTTAGTGATGTAATAATGTAAATTTTGGAATAAGAAATTTAATTTCCTGCTTAGACTAGGATGCATATCATATAGTTTGAATTCCTGCAATATCCTGTTTTTATGATTCATGCATTTTATTTCAAAAGCACTATGGATGTTCACGAATGGCACGTGCACCAACTCTTAGGGAGTTGATGAACTCGGTGGAGTCCATATTTACGGCCCTAGTCGGAATATGGACGAGACCCAGATCTATCATCTTTCTACTAGTCACATTGAGCCTACACTCTTAGGCTATCTTAACAATGCACACCATATTTCTAATATTTTCAAAATATTGTGCATTAAATCAATTAAACTCTGAACTTATTCATGGCCACAATCAGAATATGTGAAGGATTTATTTTGACTTAATGCACATTTTCCAACAAATTTCTTAGAAAATCTTTCAAAGTGCACTCATTTACTCATATCATTTGCATCATGAAATCATTGGTTTTCTCATGATTTTCCCAAAAAAGTTTCATTCTCAAAGAAATCGATTTCTCAAAAAACTCTGAGGATTTTCCAAAATCGGTTTTCCCAAGTTAAGTTTTCACAGTTTTCCATGGAAATCAGTTTCTCAAGAAACTTCTAAGTTGGATTTCCAAAATCAAAGTCTTCCCTTGATTTTCCCTGGAAAATGTTATTTTCTTAAGAGCGTCAAAAGAGTTTTCCAATCTTTCTCAAAAATCAAAATCGATTTCCAAGTATTTCAAGGGTAAAATTCCCAAGATTTCAATTTCCCAAGTTTTGAATTTCCTT
The DNA here is from genome assembly GCF_984573655.1 of Nuphar pumila. Lineage (NCBI taxonomy): Eukaryota > Viridiplantae > Streptophyta > Magnoliopsida > Nymphaeales > Nymphaeaceae > Nuphar > Nuphar pumila. The sequence goes on along the minus strand of NC_143262.1, from coordinate 27,088,609 downwards.
CTCCAATGAGTTTTCCTATAAATTTTCAATCATTTTCCTAAGAAAATTCTCAAAGTTCGAGTTTTCTCGAGAAGTGTTTCCTTTTTAAAATGTTCACCTTTTTCTCAAGAATCACTTCTATTTTCCCAGGATTTTCAACTATTCCTGATTTTCTCACACCTTTAGGAACTTTCCCGTGATTTCAAAAAACTTTTTTTATCTGAGTTTCCTGAGAAATTGACTTTCATCTTTTTCTTGAGAAATTCTTTTCAACTCCAAATATTTTCCAAGCATACATCATGTTTTCCCAAGCTGCATTTTACAAAATCTCATAGCACATGCCTGAATTCTCTGTGCATATAGGATAGAACACAATTTTGATAATTTAACTAAGTCAAGCACAATTTTGGTCCTTGGTTCCATTACCCCTGTTAAAGGTGGCAGGAACGGTCGAACCTCATACCGACAGGTCGAGCCCCATCCCATGGATTTTCCCGCAATTTTAAAAAACGAAGGCGAGTAATTTCAAAAACAATTTCCAAAATCCGGTCAAGTTTGAATCGCGAAAGCATTTCCCTCTCTCTTCCGCAAGGAAGGGAAGACGGGGAAAAATTTCGCGACGATAACAATATCAAACTAGTGAGAAAAGGTATGGTATAATGCATATGACAATACTAAGTGAATGCAAAAGACTAAACGTATGCTAAGACTGATATTAATATATGTTATAAAATGCTGAAATTGCTACTACGTATGCTTGGTAAGACAACATTAAGAAAATATTAAGGAACAATAAGACATTTTATTGTGAAAAAACAACAATTAAAAAGGCATTGAAAATTAATACTCAGTTAATCTCGGTTGCAATATTCAGATATAAAACCCAAAGGTAAAACAGTAACTATGACACTACTTGACACACTATACTAACACAATGCTAACTATATACACCTGCACTGTCTAATACACTGCTAACATAGACTAACCATATGATATCCTGATCCAAATGAATGATATATGCTAATCATCAGGTTAATTCACATGAACTGTTAATGCACATGTACTACTACACAATACAACTCACCCGATCTTTGCTGCTAACGCCCATCCGTTATCTAACACACTTGACCTAACAGACTAAGGATACAGACTGCTAACTCATACAATGCTAATATGCATGATAATTCACACTGCTGACACGGTAATATGAACTAACACACTATTTTACTATTTAACACACTATACTACTCATCCAGTATTAATTCACACAGTGTTAACTCGTGTACTGTTAACTCAGATCTACTAATCACACATACCTTGATAAGGTGCTCACATGCGTTAACTATCAATTAACTGTCAACATACTAACACAGCCTATACTAACTCGCAGATTAACTAACTCTTTAAACAGACTAACTGACACTCCGATCCAAACAAGCAATGTGTGTTAACTCACACACCAATGTTAATTCACCTTATGTTGACACACTGTTAACACAAAGTTACTTACACACACACACACACACACACACACACACACACACACACACACACACATAAACAAAGACACACACACACACACACACACACACACACACACACACACTGTTAAACAGAATCCCAATGCCACAATCCAAGTCTTGCTAACTCTAGATGCGAATCCAATGGACTTTCACACATACTTTTGGAGGTAAGCAGTGATTTGTAGAAAAAATTTACTTTAAAATTGTGACAAATTCACAGTTTACAGTGAGATTGCACCATGAGCATCAAATGGGAAGGGGTTTTAATTAAATGGAAAAGTTACACAATAAGCATCTGTAACTACAACCTGGAGTTCAATTTAAAATGGTTTGAATTAAAAGACGATGCAACAACATATTATGAGTGCTGAAACCTAAAATCAGATGAATATCGGTGCATGAAGATTCCAGTTGATTAATATCATTCAGTTTGAGATTGACTATTTGCTTGAAATCAACGATGAAAATTCAAGTTTGGTCAATAACACTCAACTGTTATTCTCTAAGATAGTGTTCAAAAGAAAACAAACCACAGTAAATGAAACTCAGTGAAAGAGTGTAACAACATTTATTTTAAGGAACTCAGTAAAACTTACATACCAAGCTTAGATGTAAAATCCAGTAGACAACTACTGCAATATCTGGCACAGATGTGAAGATATTCGATGGTAGCTTGTAAAATGTACTTTTCTGGAGAATGGTAGCACCGATTATCGAATTTACTTCTGGGAAATCATGAACATTGGTGAGATTCAATAATGATTGGATTATCCCTAAATAGGGTGATCACTGAAAATTCCTACAACTGAAATGGTTCTGGCCTCTGATTAATGTTGGAAGGTGATGACACGCCAAAATCTTGGAAAGTTGCAGAATATCGATTCATCGATCAAGATGACTGATCTCAATATCAATAATACTCAGGAATTGCTAAGATTGGCAATAGCATTCAATAATTCCACATGATGCCAATGATCCACAAAACAATGAGTCAAATTATTCATCCATCACTAGACACTTCTGCTCATTAGATTTTCAATCAATAGAACTCTCAAACATCCAGCAATTAAGAAAATAAGCTTGCAGGCATTCCGATATTCAGATCTTGTCATTGAAACTCATTAACCCTCCCCCCAACAATTCAGCAGGTAAACTAGCAGGGATGAAACACACTTCATAAGCCTGAACTTAACTTGAAGATCTGATTCAGATTTCGAGTTTAGGCTCAGGTATTCACCTCTACTATTACCCTTTTCAGATCATCACTCCTAACCAGGACTTGAATGATCCGGTGATGATGGTGAAAGTGTTGAGGGATTGGAAATTGGTTGCAGTAGTGGGTAACGCTGTGGTAAGCATTGTGGAGAAATGCAGCGAGAATGCTGTTGTGTGGTGGGAGTGAATAAGGAGTGAACCGCAGGTGTGAAACACGAAGGGGGTATATGGTGGGTTGAAGCTTATGCTACAAGTGCTGGACATGGTGAATATCATGCAAATAGTGAATAGTGGTGGGGTGAATAGTGTTGGAATAAGAGAATAACAGTGTAGAGACCCTACGACTGAAACGTGGAGATTAATGCATATGAACAGGAAATTAGTGATGGTATAGCATCTAACAAGCAAGGTTCTGATGTTGCCAATGTTCCAATACTTCTGACGCTTCACTATAAAATTATGACATCAATGGAAACATGAATCTGTTGTTGTTCCTGTCTAACACATGAATGACGAGTTTCAGAAGCACACTTCTCACAGAAAACATTAGAGGGGAATTCCCCTTCTTCTTCTTTTTTTATAACATGGCCAATCGATAATGTTGATCAGACTTAATGAAATTGAGAAAAGACGACAATCAAATATGAAGCAAATGATAACAACAACAACTACACCTTCATCCCAAAACAATTGGGGTCGGCGATATGAACCAAAAAAGAAAATCATTCTGGGTCTTCCACATGAATCCTTCTCCTCCAATCATTTCTATCCAATGTCATGTCCTCGGTGAGGTTCAAAGCTTTCATATCCTTTCCTATCACCTCCATCCATGTCTTCCTAGGCCTACCCCGACCTCTTTTAACTAATATATTTTCCCATTTCTCCATCCTTCTAACTGGAGCATCATTAGGCCTTCGCCGAATATGTCCAAACCACCGTAAACGATTCTCTCTCATCTTATTTTCAATGGGTGCAACACCTACCTTCTTACGTATCTCCTTGTTCCGAATCTTATCTTTTATTGTATTTCCACACATCCATCTCAGCATACGCATCTCAGCTACACTCATTTTTTGAATATGATGTCTCTTGGCAGCCCAACATTTCGTACCATATAGTAAAGCGGGCCTAATAGTCATCCTATAAAACTTTCCCTTCAACCGCAATGGCATTCTACAATCGCACAATACTCCAGTTGCACTTTTTCATTTCATCCACCCAACCTTTATCCTATGATTTACATCTCCATCAATTTCTCCATATTTTTGAATGATAGATCCCAAATATTTGAAACAATCATCCACCGGTATTTCTTGCTCACCAAGCCTCACTAGACTCCCATCACTACTTCGTTGCTTACTAAACCGACATTCCATGTATTCTGTCTTACTCTTACTCAACTTAAAACTTCTTGCTTCCAATGTCTGTCTCCATAATTCTAACTTAGCATTAACCCCAGCTCTAGACTCATCAATCAAAACAATATCATCAGCAAACAACATACACCACGACACATTTTCTTGAATTGATCTCGTAAGCTAATCCATCACTATAGCAACTAGGAAAGGGCTTAAAGCAGATCCTTGATGTAACCCAACCGTTATAGGAAAATTGGTTGTCACCCCTCCACAAGTGCGGACATTGGTTATTACTCCTTCATACATGTCCTTAATTATACTAATGTACTTGAGAGAAACACCTTTCTTCATTATTGTCCACCAGAGAACGTCCCTAGGTACTCTATCGTATGCCTTCTCCAAATCAATAAAAACCATATGTAAATCTTTGTTCCTCTCTATATTTCTCTCAATAAGTTGTCTAAGAAGATGTATAGCTTCCATAGTTGATCTTTCAGGCATAAAACCAAATTGATTCTCCGATATCATGACAATCTTCCTCAACCTAGACTCAATCATCCTCTCCCAAAGTTTCATAATATGACTCATGAGTTTTATACCACGATAGTTTGTGCAATCTTGTATATCACCCTTATTCTTATATAGAGGCACCAAAGTACTCTTTCTCCACTCATTAGGCATCTTATTTGACTGCCAAATCTTGTTAAAAAGATTTGTCAACCATTCTAAACCTTTCTCTCCCAAGCATTTCCAAGCCTCGATAGGTATACCATCTGGACCAACTGTCCTTCTTGATTTCATTTTCTTCAAAGCCTCTGCAATTTCTTTCTTTTGAATCTTGCACATGAAGTCACGATTCATCTCATGAAAAGGAATGGACAAGTCTCCAAGATATTGAGCATGACTTTCATTAAATAGCTTATCAAAATAATCTTTCCATCTCTCCTTAATCTCCTAATCTTTGACTAAAACCCTTTGCGTTTCATCTTTGATACATCTAACCATACCCAGATCCCTCGATTTCCTATCTCTCATCTTTGCAAGCCTATAAATATCCTTCTCGCCCTCTTTGGTATCCAACTTGTCATAAACCTTCTTATATACCTTATCCCTCGCGTTCCAAACTACTTTTTTAGCTTCCTTCTTTGCTATCATATACTTCTTCAAATTCTCATTATCACGACTCTTAGATTTCTATAACACTCTCTTTTAACCTTAATAGCTAATTTGACATCCTCATTCCACCACGATGTATCCTTACCTAGCGGTGCACCGCCTTTAGACTCACCTAATACCTCCTTAACCACCTTTCTCATGCCACCCGCTATCTTATTCCACATTGATTCTGAATCCTCCTCGAGACACCAATCAACTTCCTTAACTACCTTCTCTACAAACATTCCTTGTTTAGCTCCTTTCAGTGCCCACCACTTAATTCTAGGATCTATCCTATGTCTATCCCTTTTGTGGCATTGTCTAATTCTAAGATCTAAAATTAAGACTCTATGTTGTGTAGCTACACTTTCTCCCGGTATAACCTTACAATTGATGCAACAACCCCTATCTCTCTTTCTAAGTAGGAAAAAATCTATCTGACTCGTATTAACCCCACTTTTAAATGTTACTAGGTGAGACTCTCTCTTCCTAAACCAAGTGTTTGCTAAGATCATATCATAGGACAAACCAAAATCTAAAATCCTTTCTCCACTTTCGTTTCTTTCTCCTATACCATAGCCTCCATGGATACTCTCAAATCCATCCCTACTAATGCCTACATGCCCATTAAGGTCACCGCCGATGAAAAGCCTTTCTTCATAAGATATCCCTTGTACTACTCCATCTAAATCTTCCCAAAATTGATGCTTAATGGAATCATCTAAACCTACTTGAGGTGCATAAACACTAATAATATTAATAATCTCCGAACCTAATATTAATTTAATAAGTAAAATCCTATCACCCTTCCTACGGACCTCAACTACATTATCTATAAACTCATTTTCTTCAAATCGTAGACAATATGGATTGAACCCAATATACAGAACAAGAAATCAGCAGGAGTTACACAAAATTTACATAATCGATGCCATATGATGCTTAATAAGATGTAATGCAGAGGGGACGATGAGTTATCAACTATTTGCAGAGGAAATGAATGGGTACAGAGATATTGGGTCCATCTGAATTGTATGAGTAAACTACGATGGATGGGTACCCCAATGCATAAACATTGATCCCAAGCGTAGTTCTGCAAGCTTTCCCAGATGGCCAGTTTGTATAGATCTTGATCAATGACAATTCTCGAATGCCAACCTACTAGTTACCCTTCGTTCAATGCTTCGTATAAAAGGAATGGGTGGAAGTGTGAGATCACACGCATATTAGAAATTAGACGGGGAACAAGGGGATCGATCTTGAGAAGACCTCAGATGTGATGAACCATTGGGTACATACATAAAGAAAATAGACACAATACATTAAATGAGATGAACAGAATATAACTGAGAAGTCAATCAAACCCAGTTTAAAGCATAAAATTAAAATACAAACAAGGAACCAGAATGTAATGAATAACCCACACAATCCAAAGCAAATATAAAGGATGGGAATGATGCGATGCTTAACTGCTATGATGCATTATAACCAAAATCCTAATAAAATAGGGAAACAAATGAAAAATCATGGCAGAACAAACCCAATTGCAAGAAGATGATCAGAAACCAGTAGGAAATCGAATCATAATGTGTACAAGAAAAAGGAAACTCGTAAATACCAATCGATTATCCACAGAAAAATAGAGATCAGACATGAATTCGAAAATTGCAACCAATGAAAGGGAAAATAAGTAACATAAGTCATAGACTGGAATACAAAATTAAACAAAATAGCAAAACATAAAAAAAATGGAAGGGAGAAATCGTGTAGGAATGAAATCATTCTGTTGTTGTTGCACAGAGATAGGTTGAGGATGTTATCGGCAACTCAATACCATCGAAGGTGCATTAATGGGGGTTAAAAGCTGGAAAAACTGAAAGAGAAATCATAAAAGCAAAGAAAAATAAAATAAAATAAATACAGAGATGAAATCGAAGTTCAAGAAAAAAAAAGAGATGAATCGGCGATGCCATTGCAAGGCATCTTCGATCATCAATACATAAGGAAAGATGAAAAATAAAAAATCCACAAAAATAAATACTGGAAATCAAAATGCAGATGAAGAATCACATATAAAAAAAATGAAAATAGAAAATCAAACTATAAACATGCATTAAAACCCATGAAAATCAAAAAAAATTGTGAATAAACGATGAAAGGGAGGAGGGGAGATGAACGACCACTTACCTCAGTTTTGCAAGATTTTAAAGGAGGGAGGGGAGGTCTTCCCTCAGTAACTCCATGAAAGATCAGAGAAATGGGGTTAAGAGGAGAAGGGAAGCAGATGCAGGGGTGGAAATGGATGTAGATAAAGGGTCTGCGACTTTCTTTTTATAACGGGAAACCATTAGAAACTTTTCAAAATCAGTCCTTCCTACTTTCAAAAATTTTCAAAATAATGGTTGTTTTAAAAAAGGTTTCTCAAAAGAGTGGTTTTCACACAAACCCAATTTTCAAAAAGGGGCTTTAAAAGGTCATTTTTTTGTATTTTCTTTTTTATTTTCTTATTCTTTTACTCTTTTCTTTATGTTTTCTACATTTTTTTTGTGTTTTTGAAATAAAGACTTTAAAACTATGAGAAAATGAAGGATTTTAAACTATTTTTGCAAAAAACTGGAAATATTTACAGAAGAAGGGTTTTCTGAGAATTCAGGGTTATTCTTTAAAAATTTCTTCAAAAAACGGGCTTGGATCCAGGTTTTAAGGAAATATTTGAGTTTTAGACCTCGAATCGAGAAATACAGAGCAGTGGATCCAAACGGATAGCTGATGGACTGTCTGAGCCATTCAGAAACTATTTTTGAGTGTTTATAAATTCGATTTAAAAATTGGATAACAGGGCTAAGAATTGAATTTTGATACTTGATCTGGATCCGAAATTGAGTTAGATATTGAAAATGAATTTGATTCCAATAAAATCCGAGGAATAAATGAAGTTTTGCTCAAAATTGACTCAATTATTCAGAAAATTGGGGTCAGAGACCAAAAGGGAATTTTTATAAAATTTTGAAAAATTTGGGGTGTTCACAGCTACACATTCATCAACATGATCCATGGCAACAAATGTTGTTCGAACCTTGGCCATAGCCTGACCAAAATAATCCATTTAATAAATAATAATTTTGGGCATTTTATTTCAAAGCATGCAGGGTTTCATTAAACCTTAATCTCATTATTAAACAACAATCTTTATAACAAGCATTCAAGGCATATTAACATGAATTGATTCATGTAAACAAGATTTAATGTGTGTAAAAATGGTTCACAACATGCGAACATGGATCAGGGTATGCAATTGTTTATGCTAACATAATTCACATCTACAATTCCGATAGAAGTACCCAGAATGTATTTAACATTTTAATTACAAGTTTTTGATATAATAACTTGATTTTTTTACATAGTAATTGGTGTATCAAGGTTGGGCAAAATGACCACTGTTGGTAATATTCTGGAATGAATTTTCATTATATTAGATTATATTTTCCTATAATTTTTTGGGCACCACTTGTTCTAAAAAAATCATTTTAAGGACCTCGATTATATTTATACGAAAAATCTAAAGGCTATTTTAAAATGGACTTATTTGTTATAAATTTTTTTATAAAGTTTCCTCTGTAATGACTCGAATATTAAAAAAAGGTTTTGAACTCAATTTTAAGTTGAAAAAATTTTGACATGACTTTTCGCCATAAAAATTTTAATAAAGGTTTCTTTTTAAAAAATGATTTAAATGTCTATAAAGGGTTTAAATTTTTTTGATAGAATTTCCTTTATAAAAATTAAAATTTTTTGAAATATTTATAAATTTTTTTACATAACTATTATTAAAATAATTCAAAATTTAAAAAATATTTATAAAAAATTTGCTAGAACTACTGCTATAATAGTTCTATTTTTTAAAAATGTTTATATAAATTTTGTCAAAACTACTTCTATAATAGTTTTATTTTAAAAAAATATTTATAAAAATTTTGCCAGAACTACTACTATAATAGTTTTGAATGTTTAAAAATATTTATAAAATTTTTAACAGAACCTTCCTTGCTTAGAGGCAGAATTGAATTAAATTTTGACAAAATTGCCTGAATTTAAATCCAAAGGATCCATGGAAGGGATAAGAGGTTCTACGAGTACATGCTAGGGTCTATATGAGGAATACAAGTACTTACCTTATTTATACAAATTTAGGCAATGCTTCCACCATAGAATTTTAGAATTTCTTTCAAATTGAGCAGAATTGGACTTCAGAAGCCAATTCTGACCCATTAGTACTCCTTTGAGGAAACGAAGACCGTAATTAGATAAAGGCAAGGAGCTCAGAGGGTTTTGGTGGAATAAATTGGAAAAACGACAAAGGTTTAGGTTAGAAATTTAGAAGAAGTTGAGGTTAGAGAGAGGGGATTTAAGAGATAGAGATAGAGAGAGAAAATGGGAGAGAAAAATGTTATGCAGAGAGAAAGAGGCTGGGGGGGCTATTTATAGCCTCTTGAAGAGGTGGTGACACCCACCACCTTAGAGCCCACACTCCCCCTTGTGTGTCATTTTTTTGAGAAGGGAGGGGTGACTCACCCTCTCCCTTGCCAAGTGTCAGCAAGAGGGAGAGGGAGAGTGACACTCTCACTCTAGGATTTTGACACCTAGAGAACATGGTTTTGAAAAACCATATTCTCCCGTAGTTTTTAAGAACATGGTTTTTAGAAAACCATATTCTATCCTTTAAAAAATAATAAATTATTAAACTATATTTTAATACCCAAATTTTATGCCTAAATTGCCCTTATTCAGATGCCATATAACCAACTTACCACTTGGGTATGAAAAATTACTATTTTACCCTTCAGTGGTTTAGAAATCTTCCTGAACATGCCACTGTGGTGGCATATTATCATTTTATCCCTGATAATTTTATTAATTTCTTGAAAATAGCCCGAACATAAAAATCACCTTTTTACCCTTTTATAGTTGGTGAATTTACCTGAATATGTCAGTGGAGTGTAAATTATTATTTTGCCCTTAATAATTAAATTATTTATGAATATGTCCCTAAATTATAGACTTTGATAAATTCTCTATTTGGATCTGTCAAAGGTTCAAATTAGTGTAATTATTTAAATAAGGATTTTTAGACTTTGAATCTATCGAGACTGGTTCAGGATTCATAAAGACTTGATTTTCATAATTTATTATTTTGATTATTACATTGTATGCTCCTTAAAAAATATTTGTCCTCAAAATTTAACTATACACTCAATCAAATAGATTGGGATATTTTTCCTATATCTCATGTATCATAACCCTTCAAAAATTATCTCTATCTTTTTTGTCTCAATTTCAATTTCTTTTGAGAAAATACAAATTTAGGATTCTTATTATCAGAGGAGACCTCAAAATTTTCACCATCAAGGCAATGGCGTCAAAAATTTTTAGAGCAATAATCATGCTTTCACTGTGCCACTCTGATTCTGCTACTCCAAGATAGCCTCAACTTGAACTCACATCATAAAGGTGAGTACAATTCATCTCAATTTAGGAGAAGATAAACCTATAAAAGTTTATTCTATATGATGATGTAAATCAATTAGCATAGGCTTATGACTATAACATCATTGCATTATATTCTCATGGTCAAGGTACTTTGAGTTAACATTTCATGTATTGTACCATCATGGTACCAGTATCTTGGCCAAGACATAACTACCGCCATAAAACACATGGCATACAACCATCACATATTGTACTCTCTCGATAGTGACTCTCACGACCAAAACACCAATACCCCTCAGGTTTGGGTCACAATCACATCATGTCCACGTACTCACAGGTACGAGTAACTAAGTATCACACATCTACTTGGGTCTGGACCAAAATGTGATACACACGATGATAGTCAACTCAAAGGTTAACTTAATAATACCATCCTGGTACCATAGATCATATATGAGTCAATCATGTTTATCAATGTTAAAAATCAATCATGTATTACAATAGATTCTTTCTTATTATAACATATCTCAAATCAATTCCATTGATTCATTCATTTATCAGACAAAAATATCGCAATCTTTAGAAAACTTAACCTAAGACTAGCTAGGTATCCTGTACCTACTTGTTATCGTCTGTTGGTTCTGTTGTGGTAACATTAACATAGATCATACACATACAATTCAAATTTGACAACATGAGTTCATATTAATGATCAAGATAATTTATGAGTCCAAAGAAAAAAAATAGCTTTAATATACTATGTAACCTCCTTGGGCAGCTATTTCTACTGTTGAAATATTTCAATATTCTATCTTTGCCAGTCTGCCATCTCACTACAAGAAACCTGTGGATTAGCGACGACCTAAATCCGTCGCTAATCCGACGCTAATCCGTCGCTAAACGGTTTAGCGATGAATAACTTTCATCACTAATTTTTCGACGCTAAGTAGTGACAGAACTTATCCGTCGCTACTGTCGTCGCTAATTTGCGACGGATTAGCGACGGACATGATCCATTGCGAGTCCTTCGCTATTTTAAATTAGCGATGGATAATATTCGTCGCTAATCCGTCGTTAAATTTTTAAAAAAAAATAAAAAAAAATTGCTCTCTGCCGGCGCGTTCTCCGGCAGGAAGCAAATTTTTTTGCACAGGCGGGTTCCGGCATCGGGACGCTGTCCCGCAACGAGCCAATCACGGCGGACGACCTCAGGCGAAGAAGAAGCAGGACGGGCGATGGAGACCGGCGAGGGACACCGCCAGGAGGAGGAGGATGGCGCGGGGGAGAGGTAGCATGAGGAGGAGGAGACCGGCGAGGGGCACCACCGATAGGAAGAGGACGACGCAAAGGAGAGGTAGCGGGAGGAGGAGGACAGTCCGGGGGCCGATGCCAATCACGTTCGGAAGGCCTCAGGCGAGGGAGAGGCAGGACGGGCGGTGGCGATCGGCGAGGGGCACCGCCGGGAGGAGGAGGACGGTCCAGGGGCCGACGCGAGTCACGCTCGGAGAGCCTCAGGTGAGGGAGAGGTAGGACGGGCGGTGGAGACCGGCGAGGGGCACCGCCGGGAGGAGGAGGACGGTGCGGGGGAGAGGTAGCGGGAGGAGGAGGACGCTCAGAGGGCCGCTACGCGTCGTCAGAGGAAGGGCAGTTTAAATCAAACGGGGGGGGGACAGAGGGAGGGAAAATTTCGCGCCTCAGACGGGATGATTTAAATCGAAAATTAGCGACGGAATTTTTCCGTCACTAATCCGTCGCTAAATAGCGACAGATTAGCGACGGAAAAATTCCCTCGCTAATTCCGTTGCTAATTAGTATTTTTTGTAGTGTTTTGGCGATGGAAAATTTTTGTCGCTAATTCATCGCTAAGTAGCGACGGATTTAGCGAGGGAAATATTTTTGTCGCTACTTTTGTAAATATTTCGAATTTTAGCGACAAATATTTTTCTCCCGCTAATCCGTCGCAACTTTGCGACGGAAAAAATCCGTCGCAAATTAGCATTTTTCTTGTAGTGTCTCTTGCGACAATCCTTGACATAGTGGCCTATTTTACTACAATATAAACATCCTACAATGTTGGGGCATGGTTGACCGTTGTGAAAATAGTTACATCCCTAACATCTTGCATTTAGTTGTTGGGGTGAGGCTTCTTCCGTTCTTTTGCTTCTTGGCCTATGGGTCAAGGCTCTTTCCTTTAAACTTTCTCTTAAATCAACCCTTTTGGCCTCCAGACTGTGGTACTTTGGTCGACTAGTACTTTTATAATTTTTTCCAATCCTCCTAAAGTAAGATGACGACTTTAATGACTTTATCTAATATTTTTGGTCTACTAGTAAGTATCTTGGTTCAACGTACTGGTTTCAGTCATCTAGCGAATTTCATTGTCAGTTCATCTTCTGTATCATAGACATGTAAGAAATATTTTTCTAAATTTGATAATGTATTCAAGTAAGGTGAGTCATCCTTGTTACAATTCAAGAAATTCTCTCATCTTACGACTCTTCTTATGTTTGGAAAAGTAAGCAGCATAGAAGACTCCTACAAATTGTTCTCAAGTAATTGGTTTGTTTTCAAATTTTATTTCTAAAGTGGATGCCCACCAATGTTCTGCATCTTCTCTAAGACGATAGACTCTAAAGTCTACCTTTCGATCTTTGGGTATAGCTAGAACACAGAAGATCCCCATTTCTCATATTCAAACTTCAACAACTTTCGAATCAGTCTTCCCCGTGAATGTAGGTGGATCCAGTCTAAGAAATTTCTTATACGAAACTTTATTTTGGTTATGGTAGGCTTCTAGAGGTATGAATGATACTTTCCTATTTTGGGATTGATCTATTATAGTAGTAGCTAAATTGTTAAGGGTTTTAGTAACCAAGTCTTGTTGTTGGTTCCATTCTTGAGGTGGATTCCTTCATACTCGAGTGACCATCCTATATTCAATAAATTTATAATGAAAATAAATAGATAAAAATATAATATGTATATCAAAATCTATTAAATAGGTGTTTATTCTTTAGATTTCTAAAACCAATAAAACCCTTATGATATTCTTATAGTCATTTAAAGAACGAGCTTAGATATTCCTCGGTTGACCTCAGTCTCATCACTCTCGGTTGAAACATTAGACAACACTACCCAGTGGTATTATACTTAGAGAATCACTATTCTAATATCATTATTGAATGAACCACCTTACATATACAAATATCAGGTATTTATTCTAAATGGATAAGAATGTCGTCACCATTCATGCATCCCATACTACATGAATGTTAGGACTTATCTTATACATGAAAAAGGAGAGTCATAAATCCTTATGCATCCCATACTACATGAATGTTTTGACTTACTTTAGGCATGAATGTTTTTCTTTATCTTTTAATTGTATTTTATATAAGTTAAGCAAATACTTATAGTGTGATGCTGGAAGCAGGATGGATCTTGAATCAAAAATTTCAAAACTTCTCTTTGATACCAACTGTAATGCCTCGAGATTTTTAACCTTTGGAAAATATGTAAAGTTAAAAAAAATTTATTTTAAATAAATAGTGAAAACAATTTCAACTTTGGTTTAAAACCTCAGGTAGGTAACATTCTAGGAACCACAATATAAATCAAGGCATAATTTAATTCAAACATGCATTATATACAAAGTCCTTTATAAAAGTTCAGACAATTAAACATTTAAGATTAAAAAATAAAAATCCTAAATTTTTTCCAAGATCTTGAAAATCTCAATTCTTCGATGCCACTCCCGTCCAGTATCCACAGTTGTGCAAGGTGTCTTGTACTTGAACTTATATTTTCTCATAATACAGGGTCAAACTTGTGACAACCTGATAAGTAAAAACCAATTCTAGGTAACTTAAAATATCAAAACATATTCAAGAATCATGATTTAACTCTACTTATGCAATTCAAATTCAAACTTTATGAAGTACACAATTTCAGTAAATGGCAACTCATATCTTCAGTATGATGCAAATAATCACTCATGCATTTAATACAAATAACAATTCATGCATTTAATAACAATGACATTGTCCACCCTTTTATAAGTATTCATTCAAATATTAGAGCTTTTGTTTCAATATTTATTAACCTTGCAGGTACTCACATGCCACTAGTCATCATACAATCGAGACAATCTAGGGTTTTATTGCGACATGTATTTTAATTACCCTAAATGACTAGTATACAGATCCCAAGAGAAACAATTTACAACTGAAAGAAATCCCTCAAGGGCCACTAAAACGTTGATTCAGATGCATCTTGAACTTTTGCATAAGTTGGGGTGGTCACTTACCTCGGTCTCCAAAATTCGTGAGTGACTGGAGACACATGGAAATCTTTTGCTCCAAAAAATATTTTCACATGTCACTTGAGGCTTGTACTACCTACCCTCTCCAAGGTAAGCCAAAATTGTATTATGCCATATTTTTCTATTAGTTTTTTCAACCCATTAAGTGTTGCTCTATATATACAGGCACTTTGCCTATGAAGATAAAAAATCATTTTAAGTTTACGTGTATGCGTGATTCATTTAACAACTTGTACATAAGAAAATTTTTAGTAAAATGATACTTTTCAACAATAATCACATGTTACACATTCATCAACATGCTCCACGATAACAAATGTTGCTCAAACCTTAACCATAATTCAAAGTCTATAGGGTTTTATTAAACCCTAATCTCATTATTGAACAACAATCTTTATAACAAGCACTCAAGGCATACTAACCTGAATTGATGCATATAGACATGATTTAATGTTTATAAACATGGTTCAAAGGATGCGAACAGGGATCAAGGTATGCAACTATTCATGCTAACATAATTCACATCTACAATTCTGATACAAGTATCCAAAATATATTTAACATTTTAAATTACAAGCTTTTGATATATTAACTTACTTATTTTTTTTTACATAGTAACCGATGTATCGAGGTTGGGTAAAATAACCACTATTGATAATATTTTGGTATGATTTTCATCATATTAGATTATGTTTTTCTATAGATTTTTGGGCAGCACTTGTCTTAAAAAAAATCATTTTAAATACCGTGATTGTATTTATACAAAAAATCTAAAGGCTATTTTAAAATGACCTTATTTGTTATAAATTTTTTTACAAACTTTCCTCTGTAATGACTCAAATATTTGAAAAATGTCCCGAACTTGATTTTAAGTTGTAAAAATTTTGTCATGACTTTTCGTCATAAAATTTTTAATAAAGGTTTTCCTGAAAAACTATTCGAAAATCTATAAATTGTTTAAAATTTTTTTTATAGAATTTTATTAATAAAAATTCAAATTTTCTGAAATATTTACAAAATTTTTGACATAACAACTACTAAAATAATTCAAAAATTCTTAAATATTTATAAAAATTCTGCCAAAACTCTTATTATAATAATTTTAAATTTTAAAATATTTATAAAAAATTTGCCAAAACTATTGGTATAATAGTTCTGAATGTTTAAAAATATTTATAAAAATTTTAACAGAACCTCTCTTGTGTAGAGGCAAAATTGGATTAAATTTTGGTAAAATTGCCTAAATTTAAATCCAAAAAAAATCCTAAGGGTTCAGGAAAGGGATAGGAGGCCCTAGGAGCACACACGAGGGTCGAGATGAGGAATACAAGTACTTACCTTATTTATACAAATTTGGGCAGCGCTTTCATTGTAGAATTTTTGAATTTCTGCCAAATTGAGTAGAACTAGACTTCAAAAGCCGATTCTGACTCGTCAGCACTCCTTCGAGAAAATGAAGACTATAATTTGATAAAGGCAAGGGGCTTGGAGGGTTTTGGCAGAAGAAATTGCAAAATCGATGGAGGTTTGGGTTAGAAATTTTAGAGAGTAGGGGCTGGGGTTAGAGAGAGAAGGAGGGGATTTAAGAGAGAGAGCTAGAGAGAGGGAAATGTTATATAGAGAGAAATAGGGTAGTGGGCTATTTATAGCCCTCAAGAGGTGGCACCCCCCTGTGGGGCCCACACTCTCCCCTATGCATCATTTTTCTAAGAAGGGAGAGGTGATTCACCCTCTCCCTTGTCAAGTGTCAGCAAGAGAGAGAGGGGGAGTGGCACCCTCTCTCTAGGATTTCGACACCTAGCCCATGGTTTTTAAAAAACCATGTTCTATCTTTTAGAAAATAATAATAAAATAATAATTTATTAAATCTATGTCAATACCCAAATTTTATACTTGAATTGCCCTTATTCAGATCCCATATAACCAAATTACCACTTGGGTATGAAAAAATACTATTTTACCTTTCAGTGATTTAGATGAGCCTATAAAGTCAGCATCAGAATACTCATTTAATTTTAAAGCATCAACTTGAAAACATAATTTCTAGTTTATAGTCCCTTTTAAATATCAAAATATTCTTTTTACTACTTGCCAGTGAAGCCAACCAAGATTACTTTGGTAGCG
The DNA here is from genome assembly GCF_984573655.1 of Nuphar pumila. Taxonomy (NCBI): domain Eukaryota; kingdom Viridiplantae; phylum Streptophyta; class Magnoliopsida; order Nymphaeales; family Nymphaeaceae; genus Nuphar; species Nuphar pumila. The sequence continues at coordinate 27,071,447 of NC_143262.1, read as the reverse complement.
ACTAACAAGGCCAACAACAAAGTTGATATCAGGCCTTGTGCATAACATAACATATATCAAGCTTCCTATAGCTTGTGCATAAGGGACATTTAGTCTTTCTGATCCATCACCAGGACTATCACTCTTACTCAATTTGATACCTTTTATCACAGGTGTCCCAACAGGCTTGCAATCACTCATTTTAATTTTCTTGAGTACATGATTTATATACCTTTCTTGACTCAAACTTAAAAGTTTTGAGTTTCTATCTCGCGTGATTTTAATTCCAAGAACTTAGGATGCTTCTCCCATGTCTTTCATCTCGAACTAAGAATTTAACCATGACTTGGTTTTCACAATCATATTGTTGTCATCTCCAGTCAAAACAATGTCATCTACATAAAGTGAGAAAATAAGAAATTTACTCTCATTTTTCTAGACATAAACACAGTGATCAAATTTATTTGCCACAAAATCTAATATCATAATTGCCTTATGAAACTTTAAGTATCACTGACGTAGGGATTTTTTCAACCTATATATTTTATCTTCTTTGGCTTTTATTATCTAACCTTCAAGTTGTTCCATGAATATAATTTTTTTATGCTCACTATTAAGAAAGGTGGTTTTAACATCCATTTGATGCAAGTTTAGGTCTTAGTAAGCTACAATAGAGAGAATTATCCTTGTCGAGGGAATTTTTGCAATAGGTGAATATGTGTCAACATAATTTTATCCTTCTTTCTAAGAAAAATCCTTAGCAACTAACCTTTCTTTAAATTTATCAATACTACCATCGGACTTGAATTTCTTCTTAAAATTCATTGACATCCAATGGATTTCTTTTTCTCAGATAAATCAATCAATTCTCAGACCTGACTTTTCTTAATAGACTGAATTCCTCATCTATGGCTTTTACCCAATCTGTTGACTCACATGATTTTATTGCCCCACCATATGATAGGTTATCTTCTATGTCATCCATGTCTAAAGCATAACATAGTTCCTCTGACAGGTAGACATAATAGTCATCTAAGTAAGACAAAGGAGCTCTAGACCATTTGTGCCCAACTTGAGACTGATGAGAAGAAGATGGAGAGTTTGTAGAGGGTTCGTCATTACTTAAATGTTCTTGCGAGTCATCAGAATCATAATTCAAATCAAAAGGATTGCCTCCATTTATTTCAAGAATAATTTCTTCCATGTTTTGATATTCCAAGAAGATAACATACCTACTTTCAATTAAACTCTTATCTGGGTGGTAAAATCTATAACCTTTAAATATTTTAGGATATCAAATAAAGATACACCTTATAGATCTGATATCAAGTTTATCTCTAGATTGCTCTATAACCTTTATATGAGCTATTGAACCCCATCTGAAAGTGCAGTAGGATCGAGGCAACGAGCACTAGAGGGGGGGTGAATAGTGCTTTTAAAAATTGTCTGCGAAATATTAACGAATTTTGCAATTTGAAAAGCAAACACACAAAGAACACAAAATTTATCCTAGTTCGGTCTTTCCCGACCTACATTCAGTCCCCAAGCAAAACCCACTTGAGATTTCCACTATCAACCTTGTGTAACTACAAGATCATACAGACCAAATCCGGTCCCACTTCCAGTAACACATCTACTGAAACCAAACTTCTTTAAACCAATGAGTCCTTTCTTTTATAGAAAATAAGTAACAACTTACAGTACAACCTATGAGCCCTTCTTTTGAATGCAAATGAGATGCAATTGGCTTTTGAGGTTGTTGAAATACTCTACTCACGAATTCACTATCTCTCAAAGGAATTTGAGTGAAAAACTGAAGTGAAAAATATCACGTGAGTGAGAAAATAAATACTTGAATGAATAGGAGTGAAAAGCAAGAAGTAATTCAATTGGATTTTATTTTTTTGTCTGTAGAATGCACTCATATTTATAGTTGAAAGTTTTCATACGTTGAGGGTATGAAAGGGTGTCAAAACAGTCCATTTTGAATGATCAAAACATTTGAAAAATGAAAAGACATGCCTTTTCGAAGTTTCGGGAAAAACGAGAAAATTAGTCGACTGAAACAGTAGTTAGTCGACTAATAGTTAGTTCTTAGTAGACTGACAGTTATCGTCGGTCGACTGATCTGTTAATCGAGCCGTTTGAAAATCTGAACTTTTGAAACTTAGTCGACTAGAGATAAAATTAGTCCACTGATAATATCATCAGTAGACTGAAAAACCTTTCAGTCGACTGCTGCTAAAATCTTTTGAAAAACAAACATTCTGTCCGGTCAACTGATAAAAGCATTAGTCGACTGCTGCTAAATTTTTAGAAAACACATGTTCTGTCCAGTCGACTGATAAAACCATTAGTCGACTGCTGCTAATTTTCCAGAAAACAGACATTCTCTCAAGTCGACTGATAAAACCTTCGGTCGACTAATTTGACAAAAATGACTTTTTAGAAAATATTGCGCAAAAGGATTAGTCGACTGGTGAGTCTATTGGTCGACTAATAAACACGAAAATTTAAGAAAAGATTTTCATGAGGGGTTCTTTTAGAAAAGTTTTTCTAAAGACTTTTTAGGTGAAATGCAACTTAAATATGCACTTTAAGTAAGGCTCTTACAAGAATCTAAGACTTTTAATGAATTTAGCATTTGCACACTAGTCTTCAAAGATTCTTCATCAAATTCTTCAATGTCTTCATTGCCTTAGCTGAAATGCAGTTGATTTCACTTGCTCATCATCAAAACCTTGTACTTGAAGTATCATGTACGACTTTATTGTGGTAACAATCTCCCCCTTTTTGATGATGACAAACTTAATGAAAGATGAAACATTTAGATGCATAGATGGAGATTTTACTCCCCTTATCAATATGCTGCAAAACATTAAAAGTTAGCACATTTAAAGCACATATATCACATATTGATTGGTTTGCATTTCCATTCATCATTACTTCAGGCATTTAAAAACTTTTTCATAAATGCAATTTTCAATGCTTTCTTTTTCTTTTAATTTCACATTTCTCATGAAAGATCTCCTGCAATTTCAATGTAATGCTATCTTTTATCTTTTTCTCCCCATTTGTCATAATAAAAAAGAATAAGGGCAACAATAGCATAAGCAAAATGGAGATATAAGTTTAAAATATTACAACCCATAAAGTATCAAAGTTTAGTAAAGACAGAACATAAAGATCAGAAAAGTGAGTTGAGCAAGTCCTTAATTGAAGTAATCTCTTTCTAAATCGAAGATAATTGTTGAGTCACATCTTCACAAAAAGTGTGTTAATTCAACTCCAATGCTTCCACTCGCTGCAAAACTTCATCATTGTCTTGACTTATAGAAAATTTCTTTCTTTTTGCTTGAGATGAAGGCGTCGCAGAAGATGGTGAAGGTTCAGAAATTGATGGTTCAGTAGGATCAGATGGTTCAGTTTGATCAACATTTAAAGGAGGCAGATATTTAATTTTCATTCTTTTAAAAATTGTTTGTTCAAAGAACTCCTTTTGCTTAATATATTTTTCATTTGTTAAAGGAACTTTGAAATGTCTGAAAATACGAGTTAAAAGACATCCATAAGGAAGAAATGATTTTTGTTTCCACAAATTAGTAAAATACACATTGGCCCCAATTTACAGAAATATTTCCAAATAAAACATAAAGAGCCGTAGATAGATCTGTGGAATAATAATCAAAAGAACCAGTTTTAGGTAGAACATTGTGGGCAAGGATTCGTCCAGCAATGCGTGCACGAGTTTGAAGATTAGTATTTTTGAAAAGAGGGCAATGAGGTACACCTGGAAGAAGAATTTGTTCAAAAATTCTTTCATCATTTAGTTCAACAGTGTTGAAAAGAGTGTCTGAAGATGAAATTTCTAGGATATCTCCAAGTAGTTTAGAATCAAACTTGATTTCAACATCACGAACAAGAGAGGACAGAACTCCAATTTTATGATCAAAATGTAAATTTGTATAAAACAAGTGAATCAGAAAAGGATAATGAAGGGTATCTGCACAGGCATCAAAAAGATGTGAAATTTTTGGAAATAATTCTCTTATTTTGTAACGAGAAAACAGGTAAAATAGTACATTTCGGCCTAGTAAAATAGGTAGTGCAGAAATCGATCCAAAAGTATCATATAAAAGAGGATTTCAGAGTAATCTGAGTGAAAATCCATGTCTTGAAGAAGATGTAGGAGGAGGAGAACCTAAACCTTTTGCAGATGCAAACTTCGAACGAGGCATGGTTAAAAAAAAATTTACCAAAAAGAATGTTGGCTTCCAAACGACATCTGGCAGAAGGAAGATGTTGTTCGGTGTTGTGAAACAGAAATAGAGGAGGATACGGTGGCTGATGGCGAGTGTGAAGGCTGCCACAAGGGGATTCCGGCAATAGCTGAAGATGCACCGTCACGACAAGAGGGTTCTGGCATGATTTGAGGATGTGTCAGTTACTGCAAGAGGATTCTGGCGTTTCCTGGTCACGGCTAGAAGATTCCGGCGTCTCCCTGTCATGGCAAGAAAATCCCGGCGAGGATAGGATCGAACGACACTCCGAGGGTTTTTCGGAAGAGAGAGAGGAAAGAGAGAGAAAGAGGGTTTTCGTTTTTCAAAGGGTTTTGTTTTTAAGAAAAACGAAAAGGTGTGAAAATAAAATGAAACGATGCTCTTAAAAAAAACGAGTGTTAAAAAAATCCAAGGGGTATCGGGTCCCTTCAGTTATAATTAAAAAAAAATATTTTTAGTCGACTAAAACTTTATCGGTCGACTAAGAATGTGCGACTCATTCTAAAAATTTTAAAACATCAGTCGACTAGAAATATATCAGTCGACTAATATGGTGCGATTCATTCTAAAATTTTAAAGCATCAGTCGACTAAAATTTTATCGGTGGATTAATATAGTGCAATTTTGAGATTTTGTTCAAAAATCAGCATTTTTATAAATCCAAAAATGGGCAAATACCTAGTTCTCTCCTAATTCTCACAAAATCTTCATTTTTAAGAGGTTTAGTGAAGATATCGGCATGTTGTTCTTTAGTGGAAATAAAATTTAACGAAATATCTTCTTTAAACACATGATCTCTTAAGAAATGATGTCTAACTTCAATATGCTTAGTTCTTGAGTGCTGAACAGGATTTTTAGAAAGATTTATAGCACTAGTGTTATCATAATAAATAGTTGTTGTGGAGTAATTCAAATCAAAATATTTTAAGGTCTGTTTCATCCATAGTACTTGTGAACACGCTAAACTAGCTGCTATATATTCTGCTTCAGTTGTTGAGAGTGACACTGAATTTTGCTTTTTACTAAACCAAGAGACTAAGGAATTTCCTAAGAAATGACAAGTTCCACTAGTACTCTTGCGATCAGATTTACTTCCTGCAAAATCTGCATCACTATATGAAACTAAATCAAATGAAGATGATTTTGGGTAAAACAAACCGAAATCTGAAGTATCTTTCAAATAACGAAGAATTTGTTTTACTGCAGTTAAATGAGATTCCTTTGGATTATCTTGAAATCTTGCACACATACAAAGACTAAACATAATATCAGGTCGACTAGCAGTTAAGTATAATAGAGATCCAATCATACTTTTGTAGAGCTTAGTATCTACACTTTTACCATTTTCATCTTTATCAAGAGAAGTAGTTGTACTCATAGGATTCCTTCTTGATTTCGATGAGTCCATCCCAAATCTCTTGAGAAGTTCTTTTGTATACTTAGCCTGATTGATGAAGATTTCTTCTTCAGTTTGCTTTATTTGAAGTCCAAGGAAGTAGTTTAATTCGCCCATCAAGCTCATTTCAAACTCTTCCTATTACTTTTCCCTTGTTATTGTCACCAAAGGTGACGGTTCCTCCATTCTTACTTTGAAGGGTGGAAAATAACTCCGGTCTTCCAGTCATATGTTTGGAACAACCGCTGTCTAATATCCATTTGCTTCTTATTTTGTGTACCTACAACAAAATTAGAAGACAAAGCATTTGACCCCTTTCTATTTTTGGGTCCATGAGAGTTAGTCATAGGAATCCATATCCATTTGGATTTTGGTTTCCTTTGATAATAAATATTCTTTCTATAAAAAGATTTAGCATTTCTAGAATAATCATGTCTAGGCTTATAAGCATTATAAGTTCCATGATTAGATGCATTTCTATTAGAACTAGAAAGTTTAGTTCTATGAACAAATGGTTGAGAATAATGTCTTTGATTCTTCACCACATAGTTTGGTCTATTTTGAGTATCAAAGAAGCTATATCCCAATCCGGTTTTATTAACCGAGCATCTTTGAGAACCAAGAAGTCTTTCTAGATTCTCTTGACCATTTGTGAATTTGGTCAATATAGAAAGAAGATCATTTGATTTTTCTTTTAGACTAGTTTTTTTTTTTTGTAAGAGATTGGTTTTAACTCTAATTTCTTTTATCTCAAATGCTTGGCAAGAGTTTTCCTTCTTGAGATCTTCTATCTCTTGAAGTAACACTTTATTTTGAGAGTCAAGAGTTAAATTTTCAGTTTTCAACTCTTTATTTTTAGAACTTAGACTCTTAAAATTAGCATATAAATCATTAAATGCTTCTAATACCTCATCATAGTCAAATTGACTTACCGAATCTTCTTGTGCTACAAAACACATGTTGGCGACTTCTTTATTTGATTCTTCATCGGAAGAGGAGTCACTATCATCCCAACATGCTTGAAATGCCTTTTTCTTCTTGAATTGGTCATTGAGCTTGATTTTGAGAAGAGGACAATCTTTCTTGATATGCCCAGCCTTTTTGCAATTAAAACACTTGACTTTAATGGGATTGGAAGAATCTGCTTTCTTTACCATTCTTTGAAATCTTCCCTTTTTTATGAATCTTCTGAATTGCCTTATAATGAGGACAATATCTTCATCTTCTTCTGATTTTTTTGAGTCAGAAGTAGCCTTAAAAGCAAGAGATTTCTTCTTGGGTTCTTCTTGTCTATCTTAAAGTTAGACTTCATATGCCATTAGGTTACCAACCAAATCTTCAAGAGTGAGAGTGTTTAAATCATTTGCCTCTTCAATAGCAGTGGTTTTTCTCTCCCATTCAGGAGTTAAACACCTTAGGATCTTTCTAACTAAATCCACTTGTGAATATTCTTTTCCAAGGGATTTCAGAGTGTTAGTTATATCGGTCATTTTTGTTACCATGTCCGATATAGATTCATTTTGCTTCATTTTAAACAATTCAAATCTATGAACCAAAGAAGCAATTTTGGATTTCTTTACCTTTGACATACCTTCGTGAGTCACGAGAAGAGTATGCCAGATTTCATTTGCTATAGAGCATTGAGAAATGTGATTAAACTCTACCTTGTCAACGGCACAATATAATACATTCATCGCCTTGGCATTCAATGAAGCTGATTTCTTTTCTTCATCGGTCCATTGGCTGAAATCAGTTGATGGAGTTTGGTATTTTTCTGAAACAACTCTCCAAATATCGAGATCCATGGATTGCAAGAATATTGTCATTCTCACTTTCCAGTATCCATAGTTTGTTTCGTCAAAGAGAGGAGGACGAACGGAGGAGCATCCTTTTTTGTGCTGAGATGTTGTAGTTGTCATGCTAGATGATGATCAAATCAAAATAATAGCTAACCTGCTCTGATACCAAATGAAAGTGCAGTAGGATCGAGGCAACGAGCACTAGAGGGGGGTGAATAGTTCTTTTAAAAATTGTCTACGGAATATTAACGAATTTTGCAATTTGAAAAGCAAACACACAAAGAACACAAAATTTATCCTAGTTCGGTCTTTCCCGACCTACATTCAGTCCCCAAGCAAAACCCACTTGAGATTTCCACTATCAACCTTGTGTAACTACAAGATCATACAGACCAAATCCGGTCCCACTTCCAGTAACACACCTACTGAAAGCAAACAACTTCTTTAAACCAATGAGTCCTTTCTTTTATAGAAAATAAATAACAACTTACAGTACAACCTATGAGCCCTTCTTTTGAATGCAAATGAGATGCAATTGGCTTTTGAGGTTGTTGAAATACTCTACTCACGAATTCACTATCTCTCAAAGGAATTTGAGTGAAAAACTGAAGTGAAAAATATCACGTGAGTGAGAAAATAAATACTTGAATGAATAGGAGTGAAAAGCAAGAAGTAATTCAATTGGATTTTATTTTTTTGTCTGTAGAATGCACTCATATTTATAGTTGAAAGTTTCCATACGTTGAGTGTATGAAAGGGTGTCAAAACAGTCAATTTTGAACGATCAAAACATTTGAAAAATGAAAAGACATGCATTTTTAAAGTTTCAGGAAAAACGAGAAAATTAGTCGACTGGAACAGTAGTTAGTCGACTAATAGTTAGTTATTAGTAGACTGACAGTTATCGTCGGTCGACTGATCTGTTAATCGAGCCGTTTGAAAATCTGAACTTTTGAAACTTAGTCGACTAGAGATAAAATTAGTCCACTGATAATATCATCAGTAGACTGAAAAACCTTTCAGTCGACTGCTGCTAAAATCTTTTGAAAAAAAAACATTCTGTCCGGTCGACTGATAAAAGCATTAGTCGAATGCTGCTAAATTTTTAGAAAACACATGTTCTATCGAGTCGACTGATAAAACCATTAGTCGACTGCTGCTAATTTTCCAGAAAACAGACATTCTGTCCAGTCGACTGATAAAACCTTCGGTCGACTAATTTGACAAAAATAACTTTTTAGAAAATATGGCGTAAAAGGATTAGTCGACTGGTGAGTCTATTGGTCGACTAATAAACACGAAAATTTAAGAAAAGAGTTTTCTAAAAAGATTTTCATGAGGGGTTCTTTTAGAAAAGTTTTTCTAAAGACTTTTTAGGTGAAATGCAACCTAAATATGCACTCTAAGTAAGGCTCTTACAAGAATCTAAGACTTTTAATGAATTTAACATTTGCACACTAGTCTTCAAAGATTCTTCATCGAATTCTTCAATGTCTTCATTGCCTTAACTGAAATGCAGTTGATTTCACTTGCTCATCATCAAAACCTTGTACTTGAAGTATCATGTACGACTTCATTGTCGTAACACCATCTACAAAGGTGACTTAAATTAGTTTTTTTTTTTCTGTCCATGATTCATAAGGTGTAAAGATAACAGCTTTACAAGGAGCCCTATTTAAAATATATGTAAAGTTCCACTCGAGGGGGGTGAATAGTAGATATGAGCACGGATCGGAAATAAAAAAATATTTTTGAACCCCTTTAGTTAGGTCTCCCAATATCTGTTTCTAAGGATGATCTTTAATTTCAGTAAATGTTCTTTGTTGACCATCTTCATTAGACTTTGTTGCATTATCTATAATAAAATTTGTACTTATAAAGTCATCATCATTAGTATCATTAAGAACAGATTAGCCAATAGATTCATCAAAGCTAACATGTAGATATTCTTCAATGGAGTTAGTACTTTTATTGAAAACTCTATATGCTTTACTATGACTTGAATATCCTAAGAATGTGCCTTCAACAAATTCAACACTAAATTTATGAAGACTATCTTTAGTATCCAGGATAAAGCATTTACAGCCGAAAACTTTAAAATAGTCTATTCTTGGAGTTTTGTCATAGAATATTTCATAGGGATTTTTTTTTAATAAAGGCCTAATTAGAACTCTATTTAAGATATAGCATACAATATTTATAGCTTCAACCCAGAAGTATTTGGCAAGATTATTACGTTTGAGCATTGTTCTGGCAGATTTTTGAAGGGTTCTATTCTTTCTTTCTACTACACCATTCTGAGGTGCAGCCCTAGGAAAGGCAAAGTTATGTGAAATGCCATGCAAGTTACAAAAATTTATAAAAAGTTCATTATCAAATTCTCCTCCATGGTCACTTCTAATTTTGACAATAGAAGAAGATTTTTCATTTTGCAATCTTTTGCATAAAATCTCAAATTCATGAAACGTGTCACTTTTGTTTTTCAAAAATATTACCCAAGTGAATCTTGAGTAATCATCAACAATTACAAAAGCATGTCTATAATGATTAAGACTAGCTATCCTAGAAGGAACAAAAAGATTCAGATGAAGAAGCTCTAAAGGTCTCTTGCTTGACACCATATTCTTTGATTTAAAAGATGATTTTGACAACTTTCCCAATTGACAAGCATCACAAAAATAATCTTTTTTAAAAGACATTTTAGGCAACCCACAAACTAAATTATTTTTGGCAAGTTTTGAGATATATTTAAAGTTGATATGTCCCATCCTCATATGCCACAAATTTTGAGAGTCATTATTAGCAATGAGACAATGTTCAAAATACTATCTAAATATAATTCATAGACATTATTTTTTCTTAGACCTCTTAAAAAATATTTTTGTTTGAGTTAAATATAAGACATGCATCATGTTTAAAACTGACATTATACCCTATGTCACACATTTGACTGATGCTTAAAAGATTATATTTTAAGCCTTTCACAAGGAGAACGTCTTTATTAAGAGGATGCTCGATATTACTCATATTACCAATATTAATTATTAAACCTTTGTTGTTATCTCTAAAGGTGACGATTCCTCCTTCTTTGTATCAAAGAACAACAAATAGATCTGAATGTCCCGCCATATGCTTTGAACATCCACTATCTAATATCCACTTGTTCTTCTTTTTAAAAGCCTACAAAAAATCAAGTGAATGGTCTTTTTGGTACCCAATCGGGTCCCTTTTTGTTAGATTTAAGAACCCATATCCATTTAGATTTGGGTTTCTCTTTGATCAGGGAAGAATACATAGTATTTGATTTATAATTATTATAAGAATGATAACTCAGCTTGGAGTTTAAAGAACTTTTGACAAAAGTAGTTTTCTGATTTGAACAAGAAGGTTTATTGAAATGAGAGTAACCAATACCATTCTTGTAAAATGAGACTTTTTGAGACGCTAGAAGTTTATCTAGGTTCTCTTTACCTTTGGTAAATTTGAAAACCATTTTCATCAGATTTTCAGTTTTACTCCTTACTGAAATTTCTATTTGAAGACTTTTAGTCTTTGCACTTGTAGAATTAATTTTAGAAGCTAGCCTTAGATTTTTCTCCTTTAGATCAGAATTTACAATAGTAAGTTTTTCATTTGTTTGAGAAAGATCTAAGTTTTCAGATTTTAAAACCTTATTTTTATGACTCATTTTTTTAGATTCTTGAAATAGTTCTTGAAAAGCATTTAGAAGTTTATCAAAAGAAAAATTAGATTTTGGACTTAGAGGGATTTCTTCTGCCATGAAGCACATGTTTAATATTTCTGCTTCATCATCACTTGAATCTTCACTTGAGGATGGCTTTGAGTCATCCCATTGAGCATGGACAACTTTCTTCTTGAAGTATCTTTTCTTTAGGTCTTCTTCTTTGGATCTCCTTTTTAGAAGAGGACAATCACATTTTACATGACCTAGCTTTTTGCATTGATAGTAGATGATTTCTTCTTTAGGATCTTGCTTTTTCTTATACTTTTTGAACAACATGTCTTTTCTCATAATTGTTGGAATCTTCGGGTTAGAAGAGCTATTTCAGAATCATTTTCGGAATCATCTTCTTCAGAAAGAGCTGGGAAGACAAGAGTTTTCTTTGAAGGTTATTCTTCTTTCCTTCATGTAGACTTCGTAGGCCATCAGATTGCCTATGAGATCGTCCAAGGTTAATTTTGATTGATCTTGGGCTTCTTCGATAGCTGTGATTTTATTCTTCCAATCAGATGTGAGAGATCTCAAAACCTTTTTCACCCTATCAGTCTGGTGTAAACACCCCAATTTTTTTACTCTTATTCATAAATATCTGCCTCCTGCCACTAGGGTCCACTCTCTAAAGTCTTCAGAGGACTAGTTGGTTATCATCTGAACCAGGGCTATTCAAAGCCCAAATTTTTCATCAAATCTCAATACTTCATTTTGCAATAAAGATTTAATATCTATTTTGCCCCAATTTCAATCATCAATCTTTGCCTTCGAACAGAAATGTTCAAATCTTTATCTCTGTCAGGGGTTCGAGACTTCAAATCCCTTATCCAGGGTTTGCCTTTTTGCATCAAATTTCATATCATTTCATATCATTTTATGTCATTTCATTGCATTGCATGTCATTTTCTAGATCCAACACTCTTGTCTTTCAAAATCTTCAATCCAGATTCGATATTTTAAAACTTCTCTTTCAAAATTAATTTCAAATACCTGGGTCTTAAATCGATATTTTGTCATTTGTTAACCCCTAGGATCTTATATTCCTTTATTTCAAAATATTTTCTTTAGAAAGAGATCTGGATTCAGTTTAAACTCAATTGTTAACTGATCTCAATTCTCAGATGAGACCCATCTAGGTGGTGTCGCTTCTGTATCTATTCTTTCATCCAAATTTCTTAAATTTTAGAGTCCTAGTTGGATCATGACTTTGTCTTTTTACATTTTTAGACCTTTTTAAAATTTTATTTTTGATTTTAAACCATAAGAAATCTTATCCCTAGTCCATTTCCCTTATTTTGGCCAAAATCTCAGAGTTTCAGTTGGACTAGGACTCTGTCCCAGAGTTTTAGTCGAATTAGGATTCTAACCTAATTTCATTATTTATCCTCATTTTTAACTTGTTTTCAAAAAACCTTCTCATCTGACTTTCAAAAAGACAAAAATCTTAGAGTTTCAGTCGAACAAGGACTCTATCACAGAGTTTCAGTCGGACTAGGACTCTGTCTTCCATATCTATTTTTTACTTATTTTAAATAAAATTTGTCAAAATCTCTCATTTTGGTCAAAATTCTAGAGTTTTAGTTGGACTAGGACTCTATTTCAGAGTTTTAGTCGAATCAGGACTCTATCTTTCGTCGTTGTTTATACCTATTTTTGAGAAAATCTTTCAAAAGAAGTCAAAATTTTAGAGTTTTAGTCGGATCAAGACTCTTTTTTAGAGTTTCAGTTGGATTAGGACTCTAACCCTAACTTCAATTTTTAAGAAAATATTGCAAAAACCTCTTCATTTATCCTTTCAGAAACCAAATTTGAAAGTTTTAGGATTTTATCTCGGAGTCTCAGTTGATTAGGACTCCGACCCTGATTTCGTTTTCGTTCATTTTTACTAATCTCTGAGAAAATCTTTTAAAATCTCTTCATTTGTCCTTTAAAAACAAAATTTTAAGAGTTTCAAAATTTCACAACTTTTTCCAGAGTTTCAGTTGGTTTAGGACTCTAAATTTCTCTATTTTATCCTTTACCTTTATTCTCATTTGTTTTAAAAACCTCTGTTTAACCTTTATTTTAATCAGTTTTAAAACCCTAATGCGGGACCCACACAGTTGGCACCACATCTGAAAGAGTTTTAATCCATTTAGGATTCTGGTTGATTTAGAACTTCAGTTTTATTTTTAAACTTCCTTTCTTAAAACCCTTTATTTGAAAAACTTGATTTTTGAATCAATTTTCAACTTTCTTCAAGCGGGGCCCACTCTGCAAGGGGTGCCAAACCCTAATCTTTAATTTCATTTCATTTTATATCTTTCATATTTCAAAAATGCAAAAAAATATTAGTTAGTTTAAGTGTTTTTTTTGAAATTTTGAGAAAAATCATTTTAACCCCTTTGTTTTTGAAGTTTTAAAATCATTTTCTGAAAAACCAAGTGGGGCCCCCACATTTGAAGGTATTTTGGTTAACTTAGGATTAGTCGATGTCTTCATTATGTTAGAAGTTTGAAAAGTCTAATTGATTTTAAAACTCTATTTGATTTTAAAACTTTAAATTTATTTTAACTCTTTTTTAGGGTTTGAAAAACCAAATGTGGGCCACACTAGGTGGTGCCACATTTGAGGTATTTTAAAAGGTTAATTAGATCAATTTGGTTAGCTAATTAGTGTTGGATTAGGGTAGGATTCTTCAAGAAAATCATCTCCCTCTCATTTGACTCATCCAAACCAATTAAAAAGAGTCCAAAATAATCATAATTCTCCCTAATTAATGCTTTGAAGTTTCTATAAATAGGGGCACCTAAAGGGGGGTCAACCAATGCTTTCTCACCCTCTCAAAAATTCGTGATCCACTCCTTCAACAGCCTTCCTTCATTGCAGCAGCCCAATGTAAGTTTTCTTTCTCTCCCCTTTTATTATTTTTTACGCGTTTTCACCCTTGCCGCCTCTATGCATGAGCTTCTTTCTTATTTTTTTTCATTTAGAGAGCCCTAAAATGATTCAATATGATGATCTACAGATCATCCATGGCTGTTTTCAATTTTTTTGATCCATCAAAATCATTGATATTATGCTTATTATGCTAAACGCCCGAAAAAGATCAAGATTCGACCGTTCGATCAGTCAAATCCATCTTTTAATGGCTACATCAAATCCCAACCATGCTTTTCCTGATTTTTTCATTTTATTCATCATATTAATGCTTATTTTACATGTTCAAGTATCAAAAATTGATTCGTTGCATTATTTATATTTTTTTATGATTTTTGCATGCTTAAATTAGGTTTATTCATAAGCTTTAATAATAATATGCATTTTTTATTTTGGGCACGCGGGAACCACATTATTTTATGTTTAATTTTCTGCCAAAAAAATACAATTTTTTTAGGGTAGAACCGTGCATGTGTCAGTGATTCCTATAAAAAAATCGGATTATTTTGGATTCCGTAACCTATTAAAAAAATTAGAAACCGAACCTTGTTTCGTGAATCGTAAAAATGCTATGTGGATTTGGGAACAACTTGCCAAGATGATATCTCCCTCGTCAAAGATCTGATCGACAATCCGTAAGTTACAGTGTGTTAATTGTTCTATATAGTATCCTATGTAAAATTTTTAGATTTTTATATATTTGTTTGCTATTTTTCCTTTGTCAGAAATCAGAATCAGTTTTACAGAGCCCGTTATGCATTGTCTAAACCCTAGATTGACTTGTGTTGATTGTATTTCCCTAACAGGAGATCTGATTGATGATCTGTAAAAACGAGTATCTTAATCTGTGTGTTTACTACCATCTGCTAAAATTTTAGAATTTTTTAACATAGTTTGATATATTTCTCTATACCAAAACCGGATGTATTTATTTCAACTCGTTACGTATAAGCCAAAATCAAGCATATATTTCCGGAATGATATCTCCCTCACCAGAGATGATTTTTCTGATCTGTAAAAAGAGAAGTTTTTATTTATTTGTCTATTATATCTTTATAAATTTTTATAAATTTATATGGTGATTTGATAGCAAATTTGGGTCTGACACTATAACAAGTACATGCCCACAAACAACATTGTGTATTTCATATTTTTATTTAATTTTCATATCAAAATAATGTCAAAATTTTTATTTTTTTATTCTATTTTAATTTTAGGATTATTATAAGTATCCATGTTAATTTTTATAGATTTTTGAATTTATTTGATGGTTTATTTAGTTAAATCACAAAAGTAGGGTGCCCGTAGAGTCCTGATTCGAGTAAAACACTGACAAAAAGTGCTATTTTTATGATATTTTAATTCTTTTACGAAAAGTTTCTTTTTTTTAGGGTTTGATCATGCTTATAATCATGCTAGGGTGCTTTATACTCGATTTAGTGTTGATTCGAATCCGTTTGATCCTTAAATTAAAAGTTTTACAAAAATCTTTTTTGAAAACCCTTGATTTCAAGGCCATAGTCTTGTTTTCAGGAGCATTTTGGTTATTTTTTCCAAAATTTCAAAGTTGTTTATTTTTATTATATATTAAATTTTGCATTATTTTATATTATATTTATCTCAGAAAAATATGGAAAAAGGCTTATATCTGGATAAATCTATCAATTTCCAAATATGGTTGGATAAATCTTGAAAAGCTGACATATCTTCACTAACAAGTTTACTAGTTTTGCAGGGACATTCAACACTATATTTTCTTTATTTTCCTTTATTCTTTATGTCAATTTATTATTGATATAAATTATAAAAAAATTAGAATAAGAATTTAATTTTCTGCTTAGAATAGGGTTGCATTGCATATAGTTTACTTTTTTTTATAACTGTCAATGTGTGATGGATGATGATTCATGCATATTCAAACTCACCGTGGTCTACACGAATGGCATGTGCACTAGCTTCTAAGGAGTTGATAAACTCGTTGGGTTTCGTATTTGTGGCCATAGTCAGAATACGAACAAAACCCAAATTTATCATCTTTTTCTAAGCCACAAATAACCTACACTCTTAGGCATTTTAAAAAAATCATAGCATGTTTTCCAAACTTTTCTAAATATTTTCTTCTTTTAGAACCAAATGAGATATTATTAAATACATATTCATGGCCATAGTCAGGGATATGTAGAAAATTTATTCCATTGAAATTCTATTAGGCACATAAATTCCTTTTTAAAAGATTTTTCTCAAATTCTTCAGAAAATATTTTTTGCAAATTGTATTCATTCATTCATCTAGGTTTAGATTATATCATAAATGGATTTCACAGGGCCACACACCCATCCCTTTTGACCTATTTCATAAATTCATTTCAGAAAAATCAAATTTCTCAAAGTCATTCTGGTTTTTCCTTAAAATCAATTTTCACAAATTTTACTCAGGATTTCTTCAGAAATCGATTTTCCTTTTCTTTAAAAGTATTTTTCCAATGTGATTGACGATTTTTAATCGTCACTTTTCCAAATATTTTTCAATATTTGAAGTATACATCATGTTTTCAATCTGCATTTTCAGAAATTCATAGCACATGCCTGATTCTTTGTGCATTTAGGAATAGAACATCGATTTAAACAGCTGAACAAAGTAAAGCATATGGTTGATCCTTGGTTCGATTACCCCTGGTTATGGTGACAGAAACAGTTGAACCTCATACCGACAGGCGAGTTCCATTCTTCAGAATTATCCTACATTTTAGAATGGAGGCGAGTTATTTTCAAAAACTTTTTCAAAGGTCAGTTTGACTTGCAAAAGTAAAATTTTGCAATGATAACAGGTTTGTCGACCGTGATGGGACCTGTCATCGTCTGATCAATCTTGTGTTTTGCTCTATTCAACTTGTCAAAATTGTGTTCTACAATGTCAACTCTATTTCATGTGAACCTAGGAGCCTAGAATCAAACCCAGCTGACATAGATTGCATGTAGACTTAGGCATGGTTTGGTAGGACCGATTGAGGAGGCATTATTCATGCTCACATAGACTTAGGTCAAATATAATCCTCCTTAATCTAGGATTTGATTAAAAACAATGTTTGCTTCTCATAAAATTTTCAAAATTCTACTTCTTTAGGTCATTAGAGCCTTCTGTTTTCTTGCATGTTGATTATATTTCATAAACTACCCCACCTACTTTTTACCTGGCCACCATGTTGCTAGGCTTTCTTCCAAAACCATAGTTTGGGACAAAGCCTCACAACTGGGCCACTTATTTGGGTTGATCCCCTCTGCCATGTACCGAGGGCCATAGTCCAAAGTATATCGACAAGCGCTTAAGGATGTTGAAAAACATGAGACTAGAACCAGAGAAATTCTTTTATGCCACGTACATCGAGCCTTGGCTTGAGTATATCGGCATAACATGATTGAACATAGATGATCTGAGCCTTAGAGTTAGGATTAGGGTCCTACAACTATTTCAAACTTGTGTATTTAGAGTTAGCTTTTAGGGAATGTTGTATGATCATACTTGATTGTGCAGAATGTGATTGAATGTATTTAAGTTATTTTCCTTTATTTCCTTATATTTCACTCAATAAATTTTCTAAGAAATACTGGATGATTTTTAAATTCTCTACTTTTCATGAAATACCTTGCATTCCCTTTTATTTTCTCAAATCCTGAACGATTTTTCAGCAAATCCTCTATTTTTCTCAAAACTCTAGGCCATTTTCCATCCTTCCTTTCCTCTGGATCTCAAATTTCCAACTTTATTTTAATCCCGCCTGCTATTTTCCTCAAGAAAAATCATGTGTCTTTCTCATGAATTTCAATCCTGTTTTCAAAATCTCTTCACCTTATTTTCCAGTGAATTCCATGATCATGGCAGTGGAAAATTTTTCACTCACCTTCCCTTTTGGGTTTACCTTAGTTGCATACTTCCTTTGTTGAAGTAACAACACAATTGGCGCAATTCCAGTGACGACCCAATCCCGGGTAATGGGATAACCTTTCAAAATTGCCAACCTAATCTCATCAGATTTTCCTCTTAATATTTTCATTCAAATTGTTGTCCTCAAAATTTTTTTCCATCTTAACCATCCCCTCTGTCCTACAGAGAGTATCGGCATTGTTGAATGGTTCAGACCAGATCAGGCAAGAAGACTACACCATATAAGCGCATCAACGATATTAACAACGAGCAAGAAAGGATGAGTTCCCCAAGTTCGGACAGAAGATAGGGTCAACAAGATGGCAATGACATCAATCCCGCCATGTATACGTTATTCCAAAAGATGGTGGCCAAGACACAATCAGATCAAGCTGAGGCTAGCTCAGAAAAGACACCATCCAAGAAGAAAACTAAGGGTAAAACCATCAGAAAACACATCAAAATCATCTGGAACAAGGTTCAGCAGGACAACGAGTCTGAAGGGGCAGATTCAGCAGAAGAAGATTCTGGAGAAGTACAGGAGATGTTCATTCAAGAGCCCAAATCTATTAACCAGTCAAAGAAGCAGACCCTAGAAGTCGATGATCCAATCCAGCTTCAGTTGAAAGAAGTGACCAGGATGGTCAAGGACCTACGAGCCTGAGATAAAAGAAAGAAGGTCTATACTAGTGAGGACTTCTACGATAGTCTTGAAGGGGATGATAATCTGAAAGATCTCCCCCATAAATTTATCAAATTCGATGAAACTAGCGATCCCAAGGCTCATCTGGCCATGTTCTTCGTAGAATGCAACTGATTCAAGAGAGATAATTGGGCTTTGTTTAGATGCTTTCCACACAGTTTGGAAGGCACGACAGCCAAATGGTACTTCTAGCATATCAATCCAATCGATCTGCAAGAGTTCGATAAGGTGGTGAACCTGTTTATCGAACGATTCTTATTCAATACTGAAGCCTTGCCCACCTTGAACCATCTCTGCAGCCTGAAGCAAAAAGCGGACGAAAAAGCCAGAGACTTCATTCACAGATGAAGATCCATCTACAATCGAATAAGAGATCCGATATCAGATGGGCATGCATTGTCAGTTATCCTAAATAATTTCTCCCAACCATTGAGGGGTCTGATCTCTACCTCTTCGATGTGATCCTTTGTCGAATTAATAGAACGAGCCGAATGCTTCAAAATGAGGATAGAAAATGGTGTATATGAGAGCCTCACGCTCTCAAAGAATAGCTCAAACGCTAAGGGAAAAGTGTGAGCCATTTGCACAACCAACACCACGGGCCAAAACAATAACAACAACATAAAAAGCAAAAAGGGTAATGCCCTCAAGCATGATAACAAGTCTTCTGGCCCCCCTGTAGAAACCAAGCACTCGAGAGAAGATAAAGCGTGACGGTTGGGGTTATGACCGTAAATTCACTTATTTAGATCAGTTGCTTGAGGAAGTTTTTGAATACCTACTCGAAAAAGATATGATCAAACTTCCAAGGGTTGTCGATCCTCTAGTCACCCTAGGAAAATAAAAAGATCATTTCTGCAAGTTCCACCGAGCAATGGGGCATGATACTGAATGTTGCTTCATCCTCAAGAACATTATTCAAGACTGTATCAACAAAAAACTTCTTGTGGTAGATGAAGAAAAAGATCAGTCGACCGTCTTGACCAAACCTTTCCTTGATCATTCAAGAAAATAACAATGCCAATGACAATGCTTTCTCATCTTGCTTTTGTTGTTTTAAAGAGACGATGTAGTCTCATTTCTTTTCTTGATTTGCCATTCTTTTTTAAATGCATCAATAAAATTATCTATTTTTCTTATAACTTGGCACCATCTCCTTTTCTGCAAAATGTCTGCTTGCGAGGAGTGACCTCTTTCAGAGTGTCTCCCGAATCAATCAAGAAGTGTATTGCCAATCTGTCGCCTTGTTATCTTCAGAGAGTGTTCGTCAATTGTCTATCATTTCATCCAACATCTTACTCCCCAGTTACACTGGGATATTTTTTTGGAAATTTATCTCTACTTCAAAACATCCTGTATGCAGGCAGGATCAAACAAAATCTTTCATCGTTCATTTGCATTTATTTGCATTCATCTATATTTTGCATTTATTTGCATTCATTTGCATCGATTTGCATTCATCTATATTTTGCATTTATTTGCATCCATTTGCATTTGCATCGAATTTTTACCCATTCAGGATAAGGGATAATCCTCAGACTCTCGGCAGTTGTCCAAGTAATCGTGAGGCTAGAGAATGAAAATCTCCCATCACAATCAACAAGCACTTTTCAAAACACCAATCTTTTTCAAATTCGACCATCGGGTCGAGTCTTTTATCAAAATCATTTTCACTGGTCTTACCAAAATCAACCTTCGGGTTTAGTGTTTTTCTAAATCTAGTTCTTATTGGTCGAACTCTCTAAATCCGGTGTTTACTGATCAATGTTCTAGTTTTTCTTTGAAGATTCAAGTTCTGACTAAAATTTTCTTTCCTTCAAATTCTAGAATTGGTCTAGAAAATCCGAGTTCTGACTCAAACTTTCATCTAAATCCAATTCATCTAGTTTTCCCTCGAAGATTCGAGTTCTGACACGAACCTTTCTGATAAACCCAGTTTAGCATTGGTCCTTCCAAACCTAGTTTAGTACTGGTCCTTCAAAGTCCAATTTTCAAATTGGTCCTTTCAAACTCAGTTTAGTACTGGTCCTTAAAAATCCAATTTTTGAATTGGTCTTTCCAAATCCAGTTTAGCACTAGTCCTTCAAAATCCAATTTTTGAATTGGTCCTTTCAAACCCAGTTTAGTACTGGTCCTTCAAAATCCAATTTTTGAATTGGTCCTTCCAAATCTAGTTTAACATTGGTCCTTCAAAATCCAATTTTTGAATTGGTCCTTCCCAATCCAGTTTAGTATTGATCCTTCAAAATCCAATTTTCGAATTGGTTCTTCCAACTCCAGTTTAGCACTGCTCCTTCAAAATCTAATTTTTGAATTGGTCCATCCCAATCCAGTTTAGCATTGGTCCTTCAAAATCCAATTTTTGAATTGGTCCTTCCCAATC
Organism: Nuphar pumila; assembly: GCF_984573655.1. Lineage (NCBI taxonomy): Eukaryota > Viridiplantae > Streptophyta > Magnoliopsida > Nymphaeales > Nymphaeaceae > Nuphar > Nuphar pumila. The sequence goes on along the minus strand of NC_143262.1, from coordinate 27,050,334 downwards.
CAGTTTAGCACGGGTCCTTCAAAATCCAATTTTTGAATTGGTCCTTTTAAACCCAGTTTAGTATTGGTCCTTCAAAATCCAATTTTTGAATTGATCCTTCCAAATCCAGTTTAGCACTGGTCCTTCTAAATCCAATTTTTGAATTGGTCCTTCCAAATCCAGTTTAGCACTGTTTTTTTCAAATCCAATTTTCGAATTGGTCTCTCCAAACCCAGTTTAGTACTGGTCCTTCAAAATCCAATTTTTGAGTTGGTCCTTCCAAATCCAGTTTAGCATTAGTCCTTCTAAACCCAGTTTAGCACTGGTTTTTTAACCAAATCCAGTTTATATACTAGTCCTTCCATCAAAATCCAACTTTGCGTTGGTACTTTTACAGAATCCAGCTTTGCGTTGGTCCTTTTACAAAATCCAGCTTTGCGTTGGTCCTTTACAAAATCTAGTTTAGTACTGGTCTTTTTACAAAATCTAGCTTTGTGTTGGTTCTTTTACAAAATCCAACTTTGCGTTGATCTTTTTACAGAATCCAGCATTGCGTTGGTCCTTTTACAAAATCCAACTTCGCGTTGATTCTTTTACCAAATCCAATTTTTGTGCTGGTCCTCTCACCAAACCCATTCATGTGCTGGTCTTTTAGAACTCAACTTTCGAGTTGTTCTTTTATCAAATATCGAGTCTTTTTAGGGTACAATTTAGTCACAGATATGTCAACTAGACCTTAAGTGATCTCTTTCACCAAGAATTTCAAGAATATTTTGTTAATTTATCATGAAAAACAGTTGTTGATCTCAAAATCTTATTGCACAAAATTTTACCTCATATTACCTTCAGTATTCTTTCCAAAAGGACAAAGTTTTTGCGAAGAAAAAAGAAAATTCAAGTTCTTTTCTGTTGGTTAACTAAAAGGATGAAGAAAAATCCTCGATATGGCCGGTAAAGGAAAATTCAATGATATTGAAAAGCCATAAGTGAATTGATATTGATCGTAGCTACGACACATTTTTAAAGATCATTCTTCTGGTAATAAGGCAGTGGAAACATCTTGAGCGAAAAAGAATCCACTCAATTTCAATATCTCACTAATCATTCAAGCTGCAATCAACTATCTGCAAAAGGGATCTCTCAATCATCGTCAAGATGAAGACTGATGGATGAGTTAGACCCCCGGGGCCAAAGGAGACTCAGATCATCTCCAAGTTGAAGGAGTATGTGTTGTGTCCTTCCAGGGAAAGTTTAAACCATTGTCAAGTTGAAGGCTGATGCGATGAACCTCCCGTCAATCCCTAAAAGATATTTAATCACTATTATCATAAAGATATTTTCAATCCAAGGAGACAAATCTATCAATATAATTATGGGGACTAAAGAAGACGTGGATCATCTCCAAGTTGAAGGAGTGTGTGTCCTGTCCTTCTAGGGAAAATCAGAACATCATCAAGTTGAAGGCTGATGTGATGAAATTCTTGCCAAATCTCAAGAGAACTTACTGTTCATGTCTTAAAAGAGTATAAAAGGTCACCAAAAGATTTCAATTAAAGAGATAATTTTATCAATATAATTCTTGAGACTAAAGAAGACTCAGATCATCTCCAAGTTGAAGGAGTATGTGACGTGTCCTTCCAGAAAAAATCAAAACGTCACCAAGTTGAAGGTTGACTTGACAAAATTCTTGCCAAATCCCAAGAAAGATCAACCTCTACGTCTTAAAAGAGTGCAAAACGATCATCATGGGTAAAACCTAGATATCAAACTGCCAAGAATCCTCTTTATTTATGTAAAATTCTTTTATCAATATCTTTTCATAAATCGCTTTTATGATATTGAGAACAAATTCCTCTCTTTTTATATCAAGGAAATGGATAGCTTCCTTGAAGAAACCCAATAGCAATAATTTGATTTTTATTCTGGATTCTACGAAGTTAGCCCAGTTGGAAGTAATACTCTAGGTAGGAGAGAAAATATCTTCTAAACAAATGTGCTTACATTTCAATTATCTTGAATCAACTATATTTTTTTATCTTATTGACAATATTTTTAAGTTATCCCGACATGAAGTGAGAACTTGATGTCCATTTTGATATATCCTAGCATTGTTATTATCCCTCTTTAGGACTTGATAACAAGAGTTTTCAAGATCCTTCCCTTATTGTCTTAGTCTAAGCGCCTGGGCTCTCAGATTCACACACTTTCCTGTGTTCCCCACTGTCCCACCATAGACAGTTCGACTGTCCCACCATAGACAGGTTGTTTTCGGTTCAAGGTCGAGCCATAATTTATATTTTTCCATAAAAGGTCATCAGTTTCAAAAGTTATTCAGGCTCAACAATAAGACGCCCAAGATCTACCCCTTTTCAAGCTTTAGGGAACCCCATTTTCATCTTTTTACAAACCTCTCTCGGATTTATTGTGCAAAATCCGAAGGTTCTATCCTGGTTTCTTCTTTTGAGGATTCCATTTTTTGTCCCCTTCGGGTTAAGTGTTAAACCTGAACCTTGTTCTTTCACGAGGCATTTTTTTTGTCCCCTTCAGGTTAAGAGTTAAACTTGTACCTCGTTCTTCCATGAGGCTTTTTTTTTCGCCCCATTCAGGTTAAGGGCTAAGCCTGAGCCTCATTCCGATGAGGTGATTTTTCTTCTCCATTCTATTTTTCCCGTTCAGGTTAAGGGCTAAGCCTGAGCCTCATTCCGTTGAGGTGAATTTTCTTCTTCATTTTCCATCCCATATCTACCACTATCACCCGAGCTAATTCTTTCATACTAGTCAGATTCTTCCAACTGGGGCAGTTTTTTTTATACTCTAAATTTGGTGTGTTTTTCTTTGTCACTAAGCTCGACTTTTAACCAGCTTAGTAGCAAAACGGGGCATCTGTAAACACCCCAAAATTTTCACCCTCATTCACAAATATCTGCCTCCTACCACTCGGGTCCACTGTCTAAAGTCTTTAGAGGACCAGTTGGTTATCATCTGAACCAGGGCTATTCAAAGCCCAATTTTTTCATCAAATCTCAATACTTCATCTTGCAATCAAGATTTAATATCTATTTTGGCCTGATTTTAATCATCAATCTTTGCTTTCGAACAAAAATATTCAAATCTTTATCTCTGCCAAGGGTCCAGAACTTCAAATCCCGTATCCAGAGTTTGCCGTTTTGCATCAAATTTCATATGATTTCATAATATTCCATATCATTTTATGTCATTTCATTGCATTACATGGCATTACATGGCATTTTCGAGATTCAACACTCTTGTTTTTTAAAATCTTCAATCCAAATTCGATTTTTAAAACTTCTCTTTCGAAATTAATTTCAAATATCTGGGTCTTAAATCGATATTTTGCCATTTGTTAACCCTCAGGATCTTATATTCCTTTATTCCAAAATATTTTCTTTAGAAAGCGATCTGGATTCAGTTTAAACTCAATTGTTAACTTATCTCAATTCTCAGATGAGACCCATCTAGGTGGTGTCGCTTTTGGATCCCTTCTTTCATCAAAATTTCTTAAATTTTAGAGTCCTATTTGGACTAGAACTCTGTCTTTTTGCATTTTTAGACCTTTTCAAAAATTTATTTTTTATTTTAAACCAAAAGAAGTCTTATCCCTAGTTCATTTTTCTTATTTTGGCCAAAATCTTAGAGTTTGAGTTGGACTAGGACTCTATCCCAGAGTTTTAGTCGGATTAGGACTCTATCCCGATTTCATTCTTTATCCCCATTTTTAACTTGTTTTCAAAAAACCTTCTCATCTGACTTTCAAAAAGATAAAAATCTTAGAGTTTCAGTCGAACTAGGACTCTATCACAGAGTTTCAGTCGGACTAAGACTCTGTCTTCCATCTCTATTTTTTACTTGTTTTCAACAACATTTGTCAAAATCTTTCATTTTAGTCAAAATTCTAGAGTTTTTATTGGACTAAGACTCTATCTCAGAGTTTTAGTCGAATCAGGACTCTATCTTTTGTCACTGTTTTCACCTGTTTTCAAGAAAATCTTTTAAAATCTTTCTAAGATGTCAAAATTTTAGAGTTTTAGTTGGATCAGGACTCTTTTCAGAGTTTCAGTTGGATCAGTATTCTAACCCTGACTTCAATGTTTAAGAAAATCTTGTAAAAACCTCTTCATTTATCCTTTCAGAAACCAAATTTGAAAGTTTTAGGATTTTATCTCAGAGTCTCAGTTGATTCAGAACTCTATTCTAGAGTCCCAGTTGATTAGGACTCTGACCCTGATTTCATTTTTGTTCATTTTTACTAATCTCTGGGAAAATCTTTTAAAATCACTTCGTTTGTCCTTCAAAAACCAAAATTTAAGAGTTTCAATATTTTAAAACTCTTTCCAGAGTTTCAGTTGGTTTAGGACTCTAAATTTCTTGATTTTATCCTTTGCCTTTATTCTCATCTGTTTTAAAAAAACCTTTTAACCTTTATTTTAATCATTTTCAAAACTCTAACGTGGGGCCCACATAGTTGGCGCCACATCCGGAAGAGTTTCAATCCATTTAGGACTCTGGTTGATTTAGAACCTCGGTTTTATTTTTAAACTTACTTTCAAAAACTTTCTTTCTTAAAACCCTTAATTTCAAAAACTTAATTTTCGAATCAATTTTCAACTTTCTTCAAGCGGGGCCCACCCTGCAGGGGTGCGAAACCCTAAACTTCAATTTCATTTCATTTTATATCTTTCATATTTCAAAAATGAAAAAAAATGTTAGTTAGTTTAGGTTTCCTTATGAAATTTTGAGAAAAACTATTTTAACCCCTTTGTTTTTAAAGTTTTAAAATCGTTTTCTGAAAAACCAAGTGGGGCCCACTTAAGTGGCACCACATTTGAAGGTATTTTGGTTAACTTAGGATTAGTCAATGTCTTAATTAGGTTAGAAGTTTGAAAAGTCTAATTGATTTTAAAACTCCATTTCATTTTTAAAACTTTAAATTTGTTTTAACTCTTTTTTAGGGTTTGAAAAACCAAATGTGGGCCACAATAGGTGGTGCCACATTTGAGATATTTTAAAAGGTTAATTAGGTCAATTAGGTTAGCTAATTAGTGTTGGATTAGGGCAGGATTCTTCAAGAAAATCGTTCCCCTCTCATTTGACTCATCCAAACCAATTAAAAAGAGTCCAAAATAATCAAAATTCTACCTAATTAATGCTTTGAAGTTTTTATAAATGGGGGCACCTAAAGGGGGGTCAAGCAATGCTTTCTCACCCTCTCTCCCTCTCAAAAATTTGTGATCCTCTCCTCCAGCAGCCTTCCTCCATTGCTGCAGCCCAAGGTAAGTTTTCTTTCTCTCCCCTTTTATTATTTTTTTACGCGTTTTCACCCTTGCCGCCTCTATGCATGAGCTTCTTCCTTATTTCTTTCATTTAGGGAGCGCTAAAATGATTCAATATGATGATCTACAGATCATCCATGGATGTTTTCAATTTTTTTGATCCATCAAAATCATTGATATTATGCTTATTATGCTAAACGCCCGAAAAAGATCAAGATTCGACCGTTCGATCGATCAAATCCATCTTTTAATGGCTACATCAAATCTCATCCTTGATTGCCCTGATTTTTTTTGTTTTATTCATCATATTAATGATTATTTTAAATGTTTAAGCATAAAAAATTGATTTGTTGCATTATTTATATTTTTTTATGGTTTTTGCATGCTTAAATTAGGTTTATTCATGTGCTTTAATGATAATACACATTTTTGATTTCGGGCACGCAGGAACCACATTATTTTATATTTGATTTTCTATCAAAAAATATAATTTTTTTAGGATAGAACCGTGTATGTGTCGGTGATTTCCTATAAAAAATTGGATTATTTTGGATTCTTTAACCCTATCAAAAAAATTAGAAACTGAACCTTGTTTCTTGAACCGTGAAAATGCTATATGGATTCAGGAACAACTTGCCGAGATGATATATCCCTCGTAAGAGACCCGATCGATGATACGTAAGTTGCAGTGTGTTCATTGTTATGTCTAGTATTCTCTGTAAATTTTTCAGATTTTTATATATCTGTTTGCTATTTCTTCTCTGTCAGAAATTAGAATCGGTTTTACAGAGCCCGTTATGCATTGTCTAAACCTTAGATTGACTTGTGTGGATCGTATCTTCCTAACCGAAGATTCGATTGATCATCCATAAAGAGGAGTATCTTTATATATGTGTTTACTATCATCTGCTAAAATTTTATAATTTTTTAATATAGTTTGATATATTTTCCTATACCCAAGACCGGATGTGTTTATTTTAACTTGTTACATATAAGCCAAAATCAAGCACAGATTGCCAGAACGATATCTTCCTAACCAGAGATGATTACCGATCTGTAAAAAGAGAAATTTTTATTTATCTGTCTAGTATCTCTCTATAATTTTTTATAAATTTCTATGGTGATTTGATACCCGATTCGGGTCTGACACTGTGACAGGTACGTGCCCGTGGGCAAAATTGCGTATTTCATGTTTTTATTTAATTTTTATATCAAAATTTCTATTTTTCGATTCTATTTTAATTTTAGGGTTATTAGAAGTATCCATGTTAATTTTTACAGAATTTGGAATTTATTTGGTGGTTTATTTAGTTAAATAAAAAAGCAGGGTGCCTGCACAGTCCCAATTCGAGTAAAACACTGGCAAAAAGTGCTATTTTCATGATGTTTCGATTTTTTTATAAAACATTTATTTTTTTTAGGATTTGATCATTCTTATAATTATGCAAGGATTCTTCATACCCGATTTGGTATTGATTTGAATCCGTTTGATCCTTAAATTAAAAGTTTTACAAAAATCTTTTCTGAAAACCCTGATTTCAAGGCCATAGTCTTGTTTTTAAGGGCATTTTGGTCATTTTTCCCAAAATTTTAAATTTCAAAGTTGTTTATTTTTATTATTTATTCAGTTTTGAATTGTTTTTTATTATGTTTATCTCAAAAAAATATGAAAAAAGGCTTATATCTGGATAAATCCAGCAATTTCTAGATATTGTTGGATAAATCCTGAAAAGCTGACATATCTTCACTAACAAGTTTGTTAGTTTTGCAGGGACATTCAACACTATATTTTCTTTATTTTCCTTTATTCTTTATGTCAATTTATTATTGATGTAAATTGTAAAAAAATTGGAATAAGAATTTAATTTTCTGCTTAGAATAGGGTTGCATTGCATATAGTTTACTTTTTTTTATAACTGTCAATGTGTGATGGATGATGATTCATGTATATTCAAACTCACCACGATCTACACAAATGGCACGTGCACTAGCTTCTAAGGAGTTGGTGAACTCAGTGGGTTTCGTATTTATGGTCATAGTCAGAATACAAACAAAACCCATATTTATCATCTTTTTGTAAGCTATAAATGACCTACACTCTTAAGCATTTTAAAAAATCATAGCATATTTTTCAAACTTTTCCAAATATTTTCTCCTTTTAGAACCAAATGAGATATTATTCAATGCATATTCGTGGCCATAGTCAGGGATATTTTGAGAATTTATTCCATTGAAATTTTATAAGGCACATAAATTCCTTTTTCAAAGACTTTCCTCAAATTCTTCAAAAAATATTTTTTGCAAATTGTATTCATTCATTCATCTAGATTTAGATTGCATCATAAATCGATTTCACAGGGCCACACGCCCATCTCTTTTGACCTATTTCATAAACTCAATTCAGAAAAATTGATTTTCTCAAAGTCATTCTAGTTTTTCCTCAAAATCGATTTTCTCAAATTTCACTCAGGATTTCTTCAGAAATCAATTTTCCTTTTCTTTAAAAGTATTTTCCCAATGTGATTCACGATTTCCAATAATCTCTTTTCCAAGTTTTTTTCAATATTTGAAACATACATCATGTTTTCAATCTGCATTTTCAGAAATTCATAGCATATGCCTGATTCTTTATGCATTTAAGAATAAAACATTGATTTAGACAGTTGAACAAAGCAAGACATATGGTTGATCCTTGGTTTGATTACCTCTGGTTATGGTGCAAGGAACAGTTGAACCTCGTACTGACAAGTGAGTCCCATTCTTCGGAATTATCCTGCATTTTAAAACGAAGGCGAGTTATTTTCAAAAACTTTTTTAAAGGTCAGTTTGACCTGCAAAAGTAAAATTTTGCAACGATAACATCTGGGAATAGGTTTATTACAGAGATTTAAGATAATTGGTGATGTTGGTGAATCTAGTGAACATCTCTATAATGGATTCGTCTTTATTCATTTTCAATAGTTCGTATTTTTGAACTAAAGATGAGATATTTGCTTCTTTTACTCTACTAGTTCCTTCATGAATGACTTCCAGAAAATGTCATATATCATACATAGAATCACAGACAGATATTCTGTTAAACTCATTTTGATCGATGGCACAATATAATACATTCATAGCTTTTGAATTTAAAATTGCCATCTTCTTTTCTTCATCAGACCATGAAGTATAGTCTGATGCTGGAGATGTATATGGACATTCTACAATCTTTTATACTGCAAAGTCTATAGACTTAAGAAATATGATCATTCTACACTTCCAATATCCATAATTAGTGCCAGTAAAAGAAAAGAGGATGAGAGGAGTGTTGACGTTCAATATCACAAACATAGAAAGATGCTGTCATTTTGTGCCGGAGGACTTGTTCTGTTAGATCCAGCAAAACCTGCTCTAATACCAAATGAAATTCCATTAGAGGGAGGTGAATAGTGGATATGAGCATGGATCGGAAATTAAAAAATATTTGTAGGCACCACACAGTGAACATAAGATTTATACTGGTTCAGTTAAACACCTGACCTACATCCAGTCTTCAAGTCTTACCACTTGAGTATTTCACTATTTCCTCCTTATTAAACCCAACAAGAATAAATATTACAACACCCTCTTACAGACAACCCTGTAGAGGTCTTCTTCTCAATCCCGAGAAGGATCAATACTTCAACACCCTCAAACAGACAACCCTGTAGAGGTCTTCTTCTCAATCCCGAGAAGGATCAATACTGAACAACAAAAAGTTACACACTTTTCCTATAGAACCTTCAAAATAATATGCAATAGATGAATACACTTTTAGAATATCTCAAGTTTTGAAGATTCACTTAGAAAGTTCTTTTTTCAAAAGTAAAAAGAATACTCACTCAAGAGAACAAATTTTTCTTTTTGATTTTTCTCAATACAAATTCATATTTTTGTCAATAAGCTCATTGTGTCTTTTGACACCTTTTTGTTTGTATATATAGGTTTACAAAAAGACGTGTCTTTTTGAAACACTATTTCACATGAGTGTACTTTTTTATATAAGACATCTTGTCTCTTCAAGACATCCTGTCTTTTATGAAAAAATTGTGTACTTTAGACTATAATAATTTGTATATCATTTCACTTTTTCATAAGTCATCATTTCTTGAATAAATGCTTTGTTTAAATAATAAATGTTTGTGTATTATAAAAATAATGCTTTTACTACAAATCATCATTTATCATTTAAATGATTTGAAGTACAATAAATGCTTGAGTATCTAAAATAATGATTATATTATAAATCATCATTTCTTGAATAAATGCTTTGAAGTACAATTAATACTTGAGTAATACTTAAATTACAAATAGTCATTTCTTGAGTAAATGCTCTTATATCATGAACTATTATATCTTTTCAATAGTTGTCTTTTACATAAATGTTTTTGAAATCATAAGCTATTATGTTTTATCAATAGTTGTCTTTTTCATAAGTGTTTTTGAAATCATGAGCTATTATGTCTTATCAATAGTTGTCTTTTTCATAAATGCTTTTAAGAAGTATAATGATTGTTCTAAAAGGTTTGATTTAACCTTTTTGAAATAATTCAAAACATATTCAACGCTTACTTTGAAAAACTTGTCTTTTGCATATAAATGACTTAATGTGTGGTTTTAAAAACACATATAGAAATATGAATTATGCATGCTTTTTGAAGGTTCTGTTAGATATGACTCTAAGAAGAAAGAAACATTCTTGAGGTAGCCGATCATCTCTTTCTTTGAGAGACTTTATGAAGATTTGGCCAATCAAGCTTTTCCTTTAGAATCCAAGTATGATTGCTTCAAATGTTGCACGTGATCACATAGTCTTCACTATTCTTTAGTGAAAGAACCTTGCATTAAATATATGTTAGATACATAGCAAATCATATCATATCAAGTCATAATATAACATTTCTCAATATCATCATGTTAAGCATAAGCATATCATATTATATCAATATCACATCACATATTCATCATCAAAAAATTTTTTTCTCAACAATATGTTGTTGTATATATTGCTTCTTCCCAGAATACTTTGGGCAATCTAGCATTAGATAACATGCATCTAACCAAGTCGACAAGGGTCCTATTGAATCTTTCAGCCACACCATTTTGTTGAGGAGAGTTATAGTTTAAGGTATGATCCTATTAGCCTTATAATATTCAGAAAATTTATTTGAGGTATATTCTCTTCCTCGATCAGACCGTAAAACTTTAATATTTTTGCAAAATTGGTTTTTGACTTCTTAACAATATTCTTTAAATTTGTCTAATGCTTCATACTTATAAGTTATAAGGTAGACATAACTGTATCTAGAAAAATCATCAAGAAAAATTATAAAATATTGCATTTCTTTATGAGTTTGAGTTCTGAAGGGACCACAAATATCAGTGGTGTATGATTTCTAATAATTTAGATGCTCTAATTATATTATGTGGGAAAGATTTTCTTGTCATTTTTTCATAAATATAGGGTTCACATCTATGAAATGAAGATTCATTAAAGTCAGGTATTAGATTTAATTCAACAAGTTTCTTCATTTTTTTTAAGTTAATATGTCCAAGTCTTTGGTGCCAGACATTTACATCCGCATTAAAGACATTATCAATATAAGCAAAAATCGAAGGGGTTTTTATTCAAATTAGCATCATAAATTTTAAACAATCCATGATGTTTATCAAAGACCCCATCAAACAGGACTTGATCATGTTTTTTCATAGTAACCTTTCCTGGTAAAAATCTAACTTCAAAACCTTTGACAACCAAGGCTGGAACAAACACTAGATTACATCTCATGGATGGTACAAACAATATATTTGACAACAATACATTGTTTCTTGAAGTTCTAATGTGATAAGTCTTGACACCCATAACATCAGAGTATGTGTTGTTGCCCATGTACACCAGGCTTATACTCAACCATGTTCACCATTCCTTCTTTGTTTATTGCTATATGACGTGTCACCCTAGAATCCACCCACCATCCAAAAAGAACCTGGTCTACATAAGAGCATTCTGATATCACACCGATTATATCTCGTCTCTCCTTTTGCTGACCATTTTTGTTGTTCCTAACATTGTTGTTGTTTATCCGGCTTCAACAATCTTTCTAGAACTGTCGAGGTTTTTTACACTTGAAGCACTTGACTTCAGAGGCGGCTGCCTACAACTTGCAGAATGTTAGACCTTTCCTCTTATCAAATTTGCCATTACCTTTAAATTTTTTTTTCTTAAAATGTGGATGTCTAGAAGGGCTATGACTGTGATTGAGAGCACCTTTCGTGAAGTGTAATTCACTTTTTTTATCTTGTTGCATATGTTGTTGCTCAATTTTAAGTTGAGCAAGAAACACTTTCAGGGTTAGATTTTTCGAGTTCAGTCTAAGAGCAGTTTATACCATCTTCTATGAAGATGAGAGACTATGTAAAATGGTGGATATCTGCATACGGTTAGGGATTACATTCCCAACTATTGTCAAGTCATTTGCCATAACTAGCATTTTGTTCACGAGATCAACGACATTATAATTTTTTTGCATCCGACATGAATTATATTGCTCCAAGAGTAATTGAATGTGTGTTTCAAAAATAGTATTATACATCTTTGAAATGGCATCAAACATAGACTTTGTCGTAGGGTGATCTTCAAACACCCTAATAAGATCGTCATCCATATACGTGAGCATGATGGTTCTAGTCATATAACTATTTTGTCTTCTTTAGTGGCTTTGATACCAACGTCCCTCATTTTAGTAGTGAGGGCATTCTCGATGCCCTCTAAGGTCAAAACAAGAGAATTCCTCTTCTTTCAAATATGAAAATTGATTCCATTAAGTTTATCAATTTTGGCTAATTCAGTTGCATAAACCCTACTTGTATTTTTTTCTAAATTTAGTTATTTTATTATGGTAAAACATGATAAATATAAGTCCAACATTCAACAAGTAGATAAATAAGAGAATATTAGTCATAAACTCATAAAAAATAATGTTCCTAATTAGAAAATTCATGAAATCAAACTTATTGTGTCATACAAATACCAAAAAAATTATACGACAATCAAGTTCTTGATTTTTAATGAAAATGAGCCAATCTGCAATCTCTGAGCACTTTTCTATAATTTTAGAAAAGTCAAAGAAGAGTACTGCAAAAAAAAATACTATCCCCAAAAACCTAAACTTAAAATAAATCTAGGGGTTTTTTTGTAAAAAAAAAAAACAGAAACTTAAGCATGTTCTAGATAATATTTTAGAGTTCAGGTCTCTTTTTGGAATTACAAAAAAAATGAGGACCTAATCCATAATTTAGGGATACAAATGTCAAAAATAATAAAAAGTAGGGGCAGTATAGTAAATTTATTATAGTAGAATAGAACAGACAATAAAATAAAAGGCATGGTAAAAAAAGTAATTTAATTGAGAAGGGGCATGACCGATAATACCGAAAAAGACCAAGGGTAAGAAGTAATTTCACATGGCAAGGATATGACCAAAATTACTAGGAAAGGCTAGGGGCATAGCCATAATATCACTTGTAAAAACATATAAAAAGGAATTTTTTTCTTGAAAAATCAGAAGCTTTGCGAGGAAGCTTCTACTGTTCTGTAAAGTAGCTTTTTTTTCAGTCAGCGAGCAAAAGTCGATCGGTCTATCGGTTTGTTCGTCAAAAAGGAAAAAAATGACAGTGATGTTGAGCCCCTGTTACCAGCAGACTAACAGGGCTGCTGAAGAAAAGTCGCTAGAGTGTCCTCGCTCGCGGTTGCAGCGATGGAAGATCAAGAAAAAAAAGGGAATTTTCTTTCTTAGATCTACATTTTCTGCTATAAAAAAATTTTAGGTTTCCCCTTCTGCAATAAAACTCTTTTTGGGTTTGATCGCCTTGCCGAATGGGTAGCCAGAAAAGAAAAAAACATGTGTTGATAAATCGACGATTATGAAGAAAAAATAAGTATCCCTTTTTTTGTTTTTTTTATAGCGAGGTTGTTGGATATCGGCGACCTCCTGCAAAAAATACAGTGAAGAGAGGTCGCAGATTATAGGCAACCCCTTAAAAAAACTTGTTAATATGAGAACAAAAACTTTTTTCCTAGTTTTTTTTTTGTGTAACCTAGTGTTATTTGTCGCAAGCCCCGCTTGGGGTACGTGTTCTTCTTCCTCCTCTTATTGCCCCCCTTTTTTATTATAGTAATTTTTTTGTGTGTGTTTTTTATTTATTGAGGTTGCTAGATGCTGATGACCTTATGCAAGAGATTTCTCTATAAAGAGGGGTCATTGGTTACTAGAGACCCTCTGAGAGAAAAAAATTTGTTTGAGCTGAGAAAAAAGATTTTCTGGTTTTTTTTTATGACCCTATGGTATCTTACGCAAGCCCTAATTTGGAGTCTATTATTATTATTATTATTATTATTGTTATTATTATTATTATTATATTTATTTATTTATTTATTTATATAAAAGGTCTTAAAAAAACAAGTGAGAGGTTTTCCCCAAAAAAAATGATCGATAAAAAAATTTATTATCGGGCAGACCCAATTCAAAGCTTTGCTTTCCTTTTTTTTTAAATGCAGAGACAGGGGTCATCAAAATTCGATGACCTATCTGATACGCCTTATAAATAGAAACCACCAATCTTTTTATTGATTTTTGGTGTTCGTCTGAACTACAAAGATGATGGCCCCAAGCAGTGACCGACAAACTTGAGTTGCAACAGAGGGTTGTGGATGAGTCTCTGCACGCAGTAAGAGCCTAAGCTCTGATACCTTTGATGGATCATTGTTTCAAATGTGTGCAGATGAAGGTGAGAAGAACGAAGGTGAAGATAGAGTTGTAAACGGTCTTCTTCAGGAGGGGGTATTACTTCTCAGATTTTTCCATATGTTTTGAGTAAGCCCTCTCCCTCATATAAGGGAGAGATAGGGCTGGTGGTTTCACCCTCCTGGTAGCCGTTACCCAGCTCTCTTGTAGGACTTACATTGGTAAACAGTTTCACTGATTTGAGCTTATCTAGATGAAGCACGTTCAAACGTGCTTTATGTGAATAAGACCCTTTAACGGGCAGTTTCACTAGTTGGAGAGAGAGTGAGGTCGCCTCTCTCCTTAACGCATAAACTCTCCATGAAACATGGCCACCATAGTCATGTATGACCAACACCAGGCACAAGATGCCAGCCATTCAAATCAACAAATCCCCTTAGGCTTCTATTCTGATGTTTGCTTTCAGATATCTGGCCAAGAGAAGAGTTTTGTCGGCATGGCATGTTTTAACAAGTTTTTTATTTTAACACATAAACATGTTTTTATTTTAACTAATGGTTGGGTCTCTTTAGGTATAATAAGAAGCCATTCACATCGCTTAAGCATAAGCAGCCATCCAACTCACATATTGAATACTCAAGCAAATACATATAAGAGTTATCATCGTATGCATTGCTCCTTAGAGTCAATAGGAGGAGCAAAATCCACCTCACAATCTATTTCAATGATGCTCATTGCTGAAGATGACTTGCATACACAAACAACATCTCATGTTGCACTTTATGATGCAACACAAAAGGAAACATATTATACGATGAAACATAAAATGACATAAACAACCAAATATTCATACTACAAGAAACTGAGCTCAAAATTGATGATTAAACACTTGATTCATGCACTAAACAACATGAAAAATCTAAAATAAGCATATTTGCTTTATATATTACATAAACAACCACCTGATTATAAGTTTTTGAAAGTATTCAGATGTGCTTGCTACCCTTGTCTAAGACTATATCACTCTCATAAATTGGACTATAAGTCAGATAAACATGCTTTTCTAAGTTACAGTAATAGTCACTAGGGATATCAATGCCTTGATGTTTCTACAAGGAAAATTATTATTTCTTGACATATGACCTTTAATGAAGCCTAGTCTCCTTTCAGTATTCCACTAAAGTTAAGTCCATCAGCATCACCACAACCGAGTAACTTTCCTCTTCTGCCAGGTATGTTCAGCTTCGATGTGAATTAGACTATACCTGATACAACAAGTTCAAATCCAAACCCACTAAGTCCAAAACCTGAGCCTAGTCAACCTAAGTCATCTAGTCCCAATCCACTACCGCAATTAGAACTAGAAACCATTACCTATTCAACTGACTTACCCGTTTCTGAACCAGTTATACTAGTTGAACCTCTGTGCACTCATAGTATGGTCACCCGCTCTCAAGATGGAATCCGCATTCCTAAAGTGTATATGTCCACGTTATACCCTCTACCTATTATCTTGTTTATTCAATTTACTCAAGACCTTAAACCCAAGACATTCTGTCAAGCCAATCAACATCAACATCAACATTGGAGAGATGCTATGGTTAAGGAGTTTGATGCTTTGATCCACAATAATACTTAGGTTCTTCTGCCTTCTCATCCTTCACAAAATATTATTGGGTGCAAGTGGGTATTTATGATCAAACGCAAGGCAGATGGATCATTGAAATGTTATAAAGCCTATTTAGTTGCCAAAGGATATGATCAAGAGGAAGGCGTTGATTACTTTGAGACATTCAGCCCTGTGGTCAAGCCCACAACAATCCGTACTGTCCTCACTATTGCTATAAGTTATCATTGGCCCATCAAAAAACTACATGTTTAAAATGCCTTTTTACATGGGGATATTCATGAAACTATCTATATGGAACAACCTCCTAGTTTTAGACATTCTCAGTATCCCAATCATGTGTGTAAAACTTCAAAGATCTCTTTATGGCTTAAAACAAGTTCCTAGAGCATGGTACCGATGATTTAATAATGCTCTTTTAATCATGGGGTTTGTAAACTTTCACATAGACACATCCTTATTCATATTTAAGAAAGACAACATTAATGCTTTTCTCTTGGTGTATGTAGATGATATTTTCGTGACACTAAATTCCACTCCCTTATTTAACACCATGGTCTCCAAGCTCCAACAATCCTTTGTTGTCAAAGACTTAGGAATTCTTCACTTTTTCTTGGGAATAGAGGCAATTCCTACTTCACAGTGACTTCTGCTATCTTAAAGAAAGTATATTGTTGTTCTACTAAGTCGTGCAGATATGGCTCGGGAAAAACACATCCAAAGTGCTTTGTCTTTGTCTCAGACTCTTTCTACTAAATCTGGATCTGCCTTTCATGATCCAATGTTATACATGAGCATTGTTGGAGCGCTGCAATACTTGACATTATCCAGGCCAGATTTATCCTATACAGTAAATAAAGTTTGTCAATTCATAGTTGGTCCTGATCACTAGAAAATTGTTAAACAGATTCTGAGATGTGTCAAACACACAATCCAGTTCGGTCCTCTCATCTACCTCATCACCGATATTTTTCTGTCTGCTTTTTTCAATGCAAACCAGGTTGAGTACCAGTAAACACCTCAAATTTTCCCCGTTTCTTTTCAATCACCCCCTTTCAACAACTGCCAATCCCCTTAGGTCAGTCTACCCCTAGGTCCAGACTAGTTTAGGTGTCATTTCACCCTTTGTGTCAGTAAAATTATCATTTTACCCCTAGGCCACCTTAGATCCCTGTCAGTTAGACCCAGTCAAGCTCATTTTAAGTTTAGAAGAGATAGAATGTTTGTCATTTCTAGCTGACTTGAGCTCACGATGAGTGAATCTTGTTTATTTATGACCATTTCAGCTAAAATCAAACATTTTCTAAGGAATGAGCTCGATTCTAGCTCAAATTCTAGCCAATTGTCTTCGAGTCAGTCAATTTCAGTGAATCCTATTCCTTTGAATCTAACTTGACCACACCAGGAGTTTAAGTGATCCAATTCCAGTTCAAATCCATTTTTCGTTGTCTTGGAGTTCACTTTAGCCCATTTCAACTGAAATTGAGCTAAGTCTTGTCAGTTCAGTTAGTGTTTAACCTCTAGATTTAGTTCATCTTAGTATTTTTGACCTTTATTTTAGCTCAAACCCAGTGTATTTTTGTGATCCACCTCACTAGAGTGTTCATTTATCATAATTTGACTGACAATTAGGTCATTTCTTGATCATCTAGTCTAGGAGTTTAGTTGGGTCAGTGTCTTTTTAGTTCACCTGAGTTTAAAAACCCTAGAATTCAGTTTAAACCAGTTCAAATCAATTCAAATCTCATTTTTTAGTGTCACTCTTTACCTTGCAGGAGCAAAATCATTTCTCGAACATTTTATCTGAAACATCAATTATATCATCTTCCCAAGCTGGTACAAGTGCCAATCTGAGCTCGAATCAATTTCTTTTCTAAAATTTTAGTTATATCCGAGGTCCAACTCATATTTGGATTGGATTCAATATCGGATCTGATGTCCAATACTCAATTTTCGTTCTTATACGGGAATTTTCAATTCTTTGTCTCTGTCAGAGGTTCAGGACTTCAAATCCCTCATCCAAGGTTTGCATTTCGTATGTCATTTCATATCATTTCATGTTATTTCATATCATTTCATGTTATTTCATTGTATTTCATGTCATTGCGCATCATTTTCGAGATCCAACACTCTTTTTTTCAAAATATCAAATCCAGACTCGATTTTAAAACCTTTCTTTCGAAAATAATTTCAAAAACTTGGGTTTTAAAACCAACTTTTTCCATTTGGCCAACCCCCAGAGCTTTATATTCTATTATTTCAAAAGAATTTTCCTGAGAAAAATGACCTGTTTTTTTTTAAACTTGATTTTTAATTGAACTTCAAAATTTTAACAATTTTCTTCAAGTGGGGCCCACCGTGCAGAGGCACCAACCCTATTTTTTCTACCTTTATTCAATTTTATTTTATTTTCATGTTTTGTTTATTTCAAAATATAAAAATTTTAGCGGATCTAGGTGTCTTTTAAAGCCTCTTGAAAATCTTGTTTTTAACCCCTTTATTTCCACCCTTTTAAAATCATTTTTGAAAAACCTTTTTCAATCTTTATTTTAATCTCTTGAAAAACCAAATGAGGCCAACATTAGGTGGTGCCACATTTGAAGGTATTTAAGTTAGTTTAGGTTTAGTTAGTGTTTTAACCAAGTTGAAATTTGAAAAGTCAAAATCTTATTGATTTTTAAAAAAATCATTTTTGTTTTAGCATTTTAGCCTTGTTTTTAACTTTTATTTAGGATTTTTAAAAATCAAATGTGGGCCCACTTAGGTGGAGTCACATTTGAGTATTTACAAGCTGATTTAGGATTTAATTAGGTTTAGTCAAAGCCAAACCCCATTAGGAGTCCTCTAGATAAATTGCCTCCCCTTGTTTATCTCTTTTAATTAAGAGAGTTTCGACTAGATCGAAACTTTCTAAACCTAAGACAACTTTAGTCTATAAATAGAGCCCTCTAGGATTTTGACCCCCTCATGCTTTCTTCTCCTCTTCGGATCTCTTCCAAGTTTCAGCAGCCTCCTCCATTAAAGTCTAAGGTGAGCTCCTTCTTCCCTTTTCGTTTATTAATTTTTTTTACTTGTTTTTTTATGATTTTCCATATAATCCACCATTGTCGCCCCTTGTAGTTCATCTCTTTCTTTTCTTTTTCATTCAAAAACCATATTCATGATTCAAGAACATGATCAGTTGAGTGTTTAATGCCCTTTACACATTTTTGATCCATGAATAATGTTCATCTTTCATTTATTTTGTTAATGTTTAAAAAAGATTGAGATTCGATCCCTCTATTGATCAAATCCCTCTTTTAATGGCTAAATCAAATTCGTGACCATGCTTTCCTGTGTTTTTATTTTTGTTTCATCATGTTCATGTTTATTTTCAGTTGTTCATACATTTAATCATGATCCATGATGTTGGTTACATGTTTTTACTGTTTTTAGTATGCTTAATCAAGATTTATTTTGTTCTAGGGTTTAGATTCCATATCTTGAAATCTGTCCATCTGTTAATGCTATTATTTTACCAGTTTATATTCATTGTTTAAATCTAAATTTTTTATGATAGAATAATGCATATGCCCACGGTTTTTAATAAAAAAATCGGATTTTTTTGAGACCTGTAACTATGTTTTCAAAAATCAAAGTCGAAACTTATTTTCTGCACCGACAGAATCAGGTACAACTTGCACGGATCATATCTCGCTCACCGAAGATCGTATTTTAGATCTATAAAAAATGGCATGTTTGCTACAGTGTCTAGTTTAATCGGTGAAATTTTTATAAATTTCTATGGTTGATTACTATTTTTCTTTAACCCGACATCAGAACGTATATTTCTAAAATCGACAAGCACGATTCAGAGCTAGGTTCATCTTGACGAAACAATTTCTCCCTAAGAAAAGATTGTATCGACAATCTATAAAAAGTGATTGATCCATCTATGTGTCTACTTTTTGTGTTGTGATTTTTATAAATTTTCACCATTGTTTTTTATTTTCTTGAAGTCCAAAATCAGAGTATGTGTTTCTTCGATTGCCAGGTATGGTTAACACTCTGGTTTATATTGTCGAAACGATTTCTTCTTCACCCGAGATCGTACATTTGATCCATAAAAAGGTTTTTTTTTTGTCATTATATATAGTTTGTTTCTGAAAAAAATTATGAATTTTCTTGACTGTTTTCTATTTTTCTTGAAACCAGAACCGGGATCTATCTTTCTTGTATCGTTATGCATGGGTCTGAATCAAGTACATTTTGCCGTAGTCGTATCTTTCTAACCAGAGATTGTATTCTAAATTTGTAAAAAGGGTTATTTTCATTGATCTGTTTAGTTTCTTTTTGTTAAATTTTATAATTTTTTATCTCTATTTGATATGTCATTCTAGTCTGACACCGTGACAGATATGGAACCGCAGGTAAAATAACATATTTTTTCCCTTTTTATGTAATATTTGTTGTTTAAATAATCATAAATTTTTTTCCAATTTTATTTTATTTTTAGGATTTTTAGTAGTGTCCATGCCCATTTTTATGATTTTTGGAATTCATTTGATATGTTATTTAGTTATTTCATAAAAACAAGATGATCGCAAAGTCTTAATTCAACTGAAATACATGTAAAAATTAATATTTTTCTATTATTTCATCTTTTTCATTAAACATTTTATATTTTTAGAATTTGATCATATTTATAATCATTTTAGGGTGCTCTCCACCCGATTTGGCATCATTTTGAATCCGTTTGATCCCTAGATTAAGTGTATTATAAAAATCTTTTCTAAAAAAACCTATTTCTAACCCTCTTTTGTAAATAATGTCAATTTTAAGGGTATTTTGGTCATTTTTTCTCAATTCTGAATTTTCAAATTATTTACTTTTGTAATTCATTTATTTAGGCATCATCTATTATGTTATTTAATGATTTTTATTTTAGAGAAGCATAGAAAAAGGCTTATATCTGAATAAATCTCTCAATTTTCAGATATTGTTGGATAAATCCTCAAAAATTGACATATTTCTACTAACTTGTTTGTTAATTTTGCATAAAAGCTTAGGATTAAATTTCTTTTATTTTTTCTTTTATTTAATTATTGATGTAAATTATAATTGTAATATTGGAATAAGAATTTTGCTTTCCTGCTTAGATTAGGGTTGTATTTGCATATAGTTTAATTTTAATATTAACTATAATAGATGATGATTCATATGCATACTTCAAATCCACAATGGTTAACACAAATGACATGTCCACTTGCTTCTAGGGAGTTGATAAACTGAGTGAAATTCGTATTTGTGGCTATAGTTAGAATATGAATGAAACTCAAATTTATCATCTTATTTTAAGTTACAAGCAACCTACACTCTTAGGCTATCTTCAAAAAACATTGCATATTTTCAAAAGCTTTTCTAGGTATTTTCTCTTTTAGAATCAAATAAAGTATATTTAAAATATATTTGTGGTCATAGTCATGGATATATGACAAATTTATTTCATCTAAATTCTATAAGGCACAAAAATCCTTTTACAAATGATTTTTCTCGAATTCTTGAGAAAATATTTTCACAAACTGCATCCATGCATCATCTAGGTTTAGATTGCATGATGAAAGAGTCCATAGGGCCACACACACATCCCTTTTGAGTTATTTCAGGGTTTAAAATTTAGACAAATCATTTTTCTCAAAGTTACTCGAGTTTTCTTCAAAAATCGATTTTCAAGGTTTTTCCCTTTTTCAAATATTTTTCTAAGTCTAATTCACGATTTTTCCAAGATTCCTTAAATTCAAAAGTGCTTTCCAAGTGTGAATCATGATTTTCCAATCACCTCCCTTTTCTAAAAAATTTTAAATATTCGAAGCATACATCATGTTTTCAACTTGCATTTTTTAAAGTTCATAGCACATGCCTGCTTCTTTGTGCATTTAGGAACAGAATAATGATTTGGACAGTTGAGCAAAGCAAAGCAAAGCACACGATTGATCCTTGGTTTGATTATCCCTCGTTATGGTGCTAGGAACAGTTAAACCTCGTACCGATAGGTGAGTCCCATTCTAGAGAAATTTCCCATATTTTAAAACAAAGGCGAGTTATTTTCAAAACTTTTTCAAAAGCTCAGTTTGACTTGCAAAAGTAAAATTTTGCAATGATAACAGGTTTGGCGATCGTGATGGGACCTATCTCTGCCTGATCAATCTAGTGCTTTATTCTATTCAACTTGTCAAAATTGTGTTTTACAATGCTAGCTCTATTTCATGTGTTTTACAATGCTAGCTCACATGGATTACATGTGGACTTAGGCATGGTTTGGTAGGACCGATTGAGGAGGCATTATTCATGCTCACTTAGACTTAGGTCTCATATAATCCTCCTCAATCTAGGAATTGCTTGAAAACATTGTTTGCTTCTCACAAATTTTTCAAAATTCTATTTCTTTAGGTCATTAGAGCCTTCTGGTTTTCTTGCATGCTGATCATTTTTCAAAAAACAACCCCACCTATTTTTACCTAGCCACCACGTTGCTAAGCTTTCTTCTAGAACCATAGTTCAGGACAAAGCCTCACAACTGGTCCACCTATTTTAGTTGACCCCTCCTGCCACGTACCGAGGGCCATAGTCTAAAGTATATTGGCATGTGCTCAAGGATGTTGAAAAACATAAGCCTAGAACCAAAAATTTTATTTTTATGCCATGTACATCAGCCTTCGGCTCGAGTATATCGGTATAGCATGATTGAACATAGATGATCTGAGCTTTAGAGTTAGGATTAGTGTCCTATAACTATTTCAAAACTTGTGCATTTAGAGTCAGTCTTTTAGGGAATATTGTATGCACATACTTGTTTATGCAGGATGTGATGTGAATGTATCTTAGCCATTTTTTATTATTTTTCCTTTATTTTCCTTATATTTTTCAATAATTTTATAAAACCCTGGATGATTTTTTAAAAAATCTTCTATTTTTTTTCAAAACTCTAGGAAAATTTTCGTTTCCTTCCTTTCCTCTGGATCTCAAATTTCTAGCATTGTTTTGATCCTGCCGACAACTTTTTCAAAAACATCATGTATATTCCTTAAGTCTTGTCTTGATTTCCTCTTTGTTTCCAAACTATTTTGATGACATTCAGTCACCTTGATTCTGTCTTTCTTAAGGTCCATATCTCTTACAAGGCGCGGCAAGGTCTCCCTGAACATCAGACTTTAAACACCAGACTTTTTCTTCTCCGGTGGTATTATTCCTAGCTAAAAAAGCTCTCTCGTATGTTCCCGGATCATCTGAGCGACTGCAGATTAGAGCTGGCAGTAACAATTGGCAAGCAATTCGTCAATAGCAATTTGATTCAAGCACTGGCAAAGCAATTGTAAACACCCCAAATTTTCACCCTCATCCAGTGTTTGTCCATTTCATAGGTCATCACAGATTATTGCATATCATTGCATGTATTCTGCATTTCATTTCATCACATCTCATTGCATTACATAGCATTGCATGTCATCCCATCTCATTTTCGAGATTCAGCACTCCAGTTTTCAAAACATTCAATCCAGATTTGAATTTTAAAGCTTTATTTCAAAATCAATTTCAAAACCTGGGTTTTTATTAAATACTCTGTCATTTTCCAACCCCAGGACTTTATATTTCGAAATATTTTCTGAAGGAAACAATCTGGATTCATTTCAAATTCAAATTTTGATTGATTTCAATTCACATATGAGACCCATTGAGGTGGCGTCGCTTCTGAATTCCTCTATTTATCAAATTTCTCAAATTTTTGAAAGTTTCGGTCCGATCAGGACTCTGTCTCAGAGTCCTAATCCAGTCAGGAGTCTGTTTTTAAGTCTATTCTATTTCCATTTTCAGTTTTTTTGATTATTTTTAAAATTTAGGTCATTTTACATAGTCCAGTTAGTTCAGGATTCTATTTTAGAGTTCGGTTGAGTTAGGAGCCTAACCCTGACTGTGTTTTCTGACTTATTTCATCATTTCTTGATAAAATCTTTTGAAAATTCTTTTATTTGGCTTTTAAAATCTAAAATCTCAGAGTTCTAAGAGTTCAGGACTCTAACCCGGAGTTCTAGTTCGCTTGAGACCCTATTTTCAAAGATCTTGAATTTCAAATATCGATTTTAACCCCTTTTCAAAGCCATTTTCAGTGTTTATTTCAAAATTTCTAAAACTCGATGTGGGCCCACTCGGTTGGCACCATATCCAGAGGAATTCTAACTCAGTTAGAACCCTATGTCATTTCAAAAATTCTAATTTTAAGATTGTTTTTTAAAATCCTTTTGAAAACTCCTTCAATTTCAAGTTTTAAAATCGCTTTTTGAAAAACTCAAGTAGGGCCCACTTGAGGTGGCGCCATATTCGAGTCAGTCAGGGCTAGACTAAGGTTAGTTGATGTCTTGGTTAGTGTTAGAGGTTTAGAAGAGTCAAAACCATTTTGAAAAACTCATTTTTGAAAGTTAGTTTTTAAAACTAGTGTTTTTAAAGGTGTTTTAAAAACCCAATGTGAGAAAATGCCAAGTGGCGCCACATTTGGGGATTTTCTAGGATAGGCTACGGGTTAATTAGAAATTATTTAGGATAATTTAGACTAGGGGTAGATAGGTAACTCCACCCCAAAATCGCCCCCCTTAGAAGAGTCCAAAATTTTCAAAATTATCAATTTTCAAAACCTAAAAAAATTCTATAAATAGAGACCCATAGGGGGTCGATTTTTCCATCTCTCTCCTATTGGATTCTTGGAGCTTCTATCTTCTCTCCAGCCCTTCCTCCATTGCAGCAACCTCAAGGTAATATTTTTCTTTAATTTTTAGGTTTTATTTAATGTTTTCCATTGTTTTTAGCATGATTTAGCCATTGGCACCATCATCTTCATGGATTAAACCATGAATTCAACCTCAAGAACCATCAAGAATCAGCAAGAACAATCCAAGAAGGTGATCCAACCCTATTTTAGATG
Organism: Nuphar pumila; assembly: GCF_984573655.1. Taxonomy (NCBI): domain Eukaryota; kingdom Viridiplantae; phylum Streptophyta; class Magnoliopsida; order Nymphaeales; family Nymphaeaceae; genus Nuphar; species Nuphar pumila. The sequence goes on along the minus strand of NC_143262.1, from coordinate 27,025,722 downwards.
ATTTACAGGGATTTTAATCCATTAGAATTGATTTTAATATGATTCTTTACATTATTAACCAATAAAATATATGATTTACCCTTTTAATGGGTTAAATCTATGTTTTAAAAGTGATATCAAATTCCAGCCATTGATTCCCTGTTTTTATTTTATTTCCATGGTTTATTCATGTTTGTTTTACGTTCTATAGCATAGAAATAGTTTTTATTTACTGTTTTATGGTTTATTGTATTGATTTACATTAGTTAATGCATGGTTTTCCAAGTTTCTTAAATTTCTGTGTTTTAGGTTTAGAACAGTAAAGATGATGTTATTTCGGATTGAATTACTCATTTTTTATTTCTGATTTTTTTATATGTGATGCATGCATGAGTTATTGAGTTACTGTAGAAAAATCAGAGGTTTTGGATCTCGGGAACTTTGTCAAAAAAATCAGACATCAAATCGAGTTTTTAAAGTTTTAAAATCGTGGTTAAAATCAGAAAGGTAACTTGCTGTTATGATATTTCTCTCATCTTATATTCGATTTTGAATCTGTAAAGTGCTATGGATTCACATTGAGTAGATCTGTCTGCTGTGAAAGTTTCGGATTTTTTTATCACTGTTTAGTATTTTCCCCCTTTTAGAGAATCTGTTTTTAAATTTAAAGCTCGTTAGGGTTTACCAAAACCCTAATCAGACTTGTGTTAGTCATAAATCCCAAACCACAGATCCAATTTTAGATCTGTAAAAAGTGAGTATTGTTATTTTTCTGTCTACTATTCACCACTAAAATGTCAGAGATTTTTGCTTAGGATTGCTATTTATTCCTGTATTTTCAATCTGAAATAGCTGTTTTCATCACTGTTAAAAGTGATATATTTTAGCTCAGATTGTCGAAACGGTTTCTCCCTAACCAGAGGTGATTTTTCCGATCTGTAAATTGGGAAATCTCAGTGTTTCTTTATAGTTAGTCTATGTAAAATTTCATAAATTTCCATGGAGATTTGACCCCTGGTTCAGGTCTTGGACTGAGACTGGTTGGTGAATTAGGTCAAAAATAGCATATTTTTAGGGTTTAATGCAATTTTCGGATTAATTTAATGTCAAAAAATTATTTTTATAATTCCAATTCGACATTAGGGTTATAACAAGTGTAGGTACCAATTTTTATGGATTTTGGAATCCATTTGATGGCTGAATTAAGCAAATTGCAAAACCGGGTTCCTGAAAGATCCAAAAACACTGCAAAAATCACAAAATTTGTGATATTATTGGATTTTCGTGCATAAGCATATATTTTTAGGGTTTTATTATGTTCATAAGCATCTTAGGATACTTTAGGTTTAATTTTGTAGTTATTTGATTTCATTTAGTGCATAAAACCTAAGTTTTTACCAAAATCTCTTTCTAAAAACCATGATTTCAAGGCCATAGTCTTGCTATCGGGGGCAATTTGGTCATTTGACCTAAATTTCGAAATCCCTAACCCTAATTTCATATTTTTAATCATGTCATAGCATATTTGGTTTGAGTTTATTCCATTCAAATTTCAAAACTTGCATTTTATCAAAATATCTTTCTAAAAACCCTAATTTCAAGGCCATGGTCTTGTTATTAGGGGTATTTTGGTCATTTGGACCCCAATTTCGAAATTTCATATCTTATCTTCCTTATTTATTCAATTTTATTTTATACTTTATCATTTTTATTTAAGGAAATCAAGGAAAAGGCTTATATCTAGCAAAATCCAGTAATTTCTAGATATTACTGGATAAATCCAGAAAAGCCAACATATTTTCATTAACCAAGTTTTCTAGTTTTGCAGGTACATTGATGACTTTATTTTTCATGTATTTAAATTTCAATAGTGATGTAATTTGTAATTAAACTTTGGAATAAGAATTTACATTTCCTGCTTAGCTTAGGTTGCATTGCATATAGTTTATAATGTTAATGTGTGATGAATGATGATTCATGCATATTTTTATAAATTCACCATGGTCTACACGAATGGCACATGCACTAGCTTTTATGAAGTTTATAAACTTGGTGGAATTTGTATTTATGGCCATAGTTAGAATACGAATGATACTTAGATTTATGATCTTCACATTAGCCACATTCAGCCTACACTTTTAGGCTAACTTCAAAATGCACTGCATTTCTCAAAATACAAAAAGTATTTCTCAATTTCTCAAATCCATATTCATTCATTTCATGCATTTACCAATTCCAATTCAAATTTCAATTCAGAGAAATCAGTTTTCTCAGTCTTATTCAAAAATCGATTTTCTCAAAATATGGATTTGCCAATGATATTTCAAGTGTTTCTCAAGTTCAAAATTCGAAATTTCAAGTTATATTTTCAAGTTCAAAGTTGGAATTCAGAGAAACCAAGTTTTCTCAGAATTGGTTTTCATAAAATCTCAAGATTTCCCCATAAATCGATTTTTGCTTTCCTCAGAAATATTTTTCAAGTCCTAATTCACGATTTTCCATGTGATATCATTTCCAAGATTTACATTTTTTGAGTATTTCTAAGTATTTCATAGCAAACATCATGTTTTCAAAATGTGCATTTTCAGAAAATTCATAGCACATGCCTGATTCTATGTGCATTTAGAAATTAGAATATGATTTAGACAAGTTGAATAGAGTAGAGCATAAGATTGATCCTTGGTTCAATTACCCCTGTTAAAGGTGGCAGGAACGGTTGAACCTCGTACCGACAGGCGAGTCCCATTCTTCGGAATTATCCCACATTTTAAAAACGGAGGCGAGTTATTTTCAAAAACTTTTTTAAAGGTCAGTTTGATTTGCAAAAGTAAAATTTTGCGATAATAACAGGTTTGGCGACCGTGATGGGACCTGTCTTTGCCTGATCAATCTAATGCTCTACTTAGTTCAAATTGTCAAAATTGATTTCCATGGAATGTCAGCTTTTAATTTATGCTATCATGTGAACCTAGGAGCCTAGACTTGAACCCAGCTGACATGGAATGCATATAGACTAGGTATGGTTTGGTAGGACCATATTGAGGAGAATTATTCATGCTCACATAGACTTAGGTCTAATACAACCCTCCTCAATTTAGGAATTGTATGAAAACAATGTATGCTTCTTTAAATTTTTTAAAAATCTATCTCTTTAGGACTTAGAGCCTTCTATTTGCTTGCATGTGCTCATATTTTTCAAAAACCACCCCACCTATATTGTCCCGGTCTTCACGTTGCTGGGCTCTCTTCCAGAACCATAGTTCGGGACAGAGCCTCACAACTGGGCCACCTATTTGGGTGAAAACCCCCCTGCCACGTACCAAGGGCCATAGTCCAACGTATATCGGCAGGTGCTCAAGGATGTTGGAAAACTTGAACCTAGAACCGGAGAAATTGATTTTATGCCACGTACATCGAGCCTTGGCTTGAGTATATAGGCATAACTGGATTGGATACAGATGATCTGAGCCTTAGAGTTAGGATTAAGGTCCTACAGCCATTTCAAAATTTGTGCATCTAGAGTCAGCTTTTAGGGAATGCTGTATGTACATACTTGTTTATGCAGAATTTGATTGAATATGTTATTTCCTTTTTATTTTCCATATTTTTCCCAATTTTCCAAAATACTAGACGATTTTCTCAAAATTCCCCAATTTATGTCCATGTACTGTCCACGTTTTAAAACCTTGGACGATTTTTCAAATACTTCATTTTCCATTTTTCATCAAACCCTGGACGATTTTCCAAATTTCCCTTAATTTCCTTAAAAACTCTAGGTGATTTCCCATCTTTCCTGTCTTCTAGATCTCGAATTTCCTGCTTTATTTTCATCCTGCCTGCATTTTCCTCAAAATTCCTGTCTTTTCCAAGTCTTATTCCAATTTCCATGTCTTCCAGTCCGATGGCATCCAGTCAGCTTGATTCAGTCTTCCCTGAGGGTCACATCTCCTACGAGGTGCGACAAAGTCTTCCCGAACATCGAGTCCTCAACACCGGATCCTTCTTTCCCCGGTGGTATTATTCATGGTTCAAGAACTTCTCTCGTATGTTTTCGGACCATCTGGACGAGTGTGGATTGGAACTGGCGCCCGCAGTGGGAAAACAGACAGTCAACGGCAACTTGATCCATGCACTAGCAGAGCGGTGGAATCCGAGCACTTCTACCTTCTGGTTCCCGTGGGGCGAGATGACAGTGCTGATGGATGAATTTTAAGAGATCATAAGATTGCCCGAGCCAGCCGGTCAGCCTGGAGATCCATTGGAGAAACAGTTTCTGATTAACGTTAAGGGTCTGGACCCTAAGGATGCCTTAGCTCGCATGACAGTACACAAGTCTTGGCCATTGATAGAGGAGGATGAAAACGAATATGTGGATCTGCTCGAAATCTACAGACAGTATGGGACATTTGTGGAAGTCAGCTCGCTGTCCAGAACAGCTCGAGAGAGAATTCAACACGCGATGGTTCTGTGCACGGTGGGATTAGCTTTCTTTCCAGACCGACGGAATTACATGGATATCAGAATAGTTCAGCTTCTAAGGAGATGGGGAAGTCGACAGACCAGCCGCCTCTCGATAGCCATGGCCGCACTCGCCTTTCTATACCGAGGGTTGACTCATTTCGCACTCGGAGAGTCGATCCTAGTCGAAGGATGCACCTATGCCTTGCAGTCTTGGTTCCTCCGACATGTGCCAGTTCGAGCCAGTTCGTTCAGATACAATGGAGAGAAGCTTCTTCCAGTTGCGCGATACCGGTTCTTGATCGACAACCTTCAGGAGGAAGAAGTCGTATGGGACTACTTTGATCGTCAGGAATCACCTCCCAGATATACTTATGCATACGACAAGCGATTCAGGCTACTTGGCCCATTTTTCTGCGCATACTATCATCTAGAGCGGTGTGTCAGGCAGTTCTCTCAGAGGCAGAAGCGCGTAGAGATTCGTCCACTAGCGGGGGTTCTGCCAGAATTCGATCTCGCATCAGATCAGTGGTCCGGAGCATACCATTCTGCCAGACATGGCTGGGATTCCTTTGTCAGTCTTACTATTTTTTCTGGTCCTCGTGTGTCTTCTGATTTTGTAGAGTGGTGGAAAATTGTCTGTCCCCCTCCCCTCTGTCAAGTGTATTATTGATAAAATCATGTTTTTCCCCTCAATAAAATTCCTTTATTTTACATTTCACTTTGGTTTGACGACCTCGCCTAGGTAACAAGGCACATTTTCAGTTGTTTATCTTGCAAAGAATAGCAACACAATTGTCGTAATCCCAGCGACGACTCAATCCCTAGTAATAGGATATTATTTCAATTGTCTACCAAAATTCTCAGCAAATATTTTTCCTCCAAACCAAATTTCCGTCAAAAGCCTAACCATCAGTTCTACCCTGCAGAGAGCATCAGCAATATCCAAGAGAACGTTTGCGATACCCGATGGTTAATACAAGATCCAGAAAGAAAACCACATCAGTTGAAGGCATCGCGTACTCAGTAGCTTCAGAAGAAGAGATGGACTCACCTCGATCCATCCAGAGTCAGGGTCAGCAGGAGGATGATGACATCGATCCCCAAATATACGTCATGTTCAAAAAAATGATGACCAAGATGCTGGCAGAGCAAGCTGAGGCCAGTACTGAGCAAATTCAGACCAAACAGAAAGATAAGGGTCATGCCGTCAAGAATGTGAAGATCAGCAAAAAGCAGAATCGTCGCGAGGAAATATCTGATGAGTCAGAATCAGCTGACGATACTGACAAGGAATGTGAAAATAAATATGAATTCAAAAGGTCGACTCAGGGTCAGGGGTCGGCTTACAAATCCAAAAACCAGTCTGTTGACGACCCTACCCAGTCACAGCTAAAAGACATAATGAAAATGGTCAAAGATCTGCAGGCCCGCGACAAGGGCAAGAAAGTCTTCACCAGCGAAGACTTCTATGATGGTTTAGATGGGGACGACAATCTGGATAATCTCCCCAGAAAATTTATCAAGTTTGATGGTTCCGGCGATCCTAAGGCTCATCTCGCCATGTTTTTCGCTGAATGTTCACGATTCAAGCGTGACAATCGGGCACTCTTCCTCTGCTTCCCTCGCAGTCTGGAGGGAACTACAGCTAAATGGTACTCGGAGCATATCAACCCCATAGAGCTGAAAGAATTTGATAAGGTGGTAAATATGTTCATTGAGCGCTTTCTGTTCAATGCTGAGGCGCTCCCGACCCTCAGCCACCTCTGTGGCCTGAAACAGAGAGAAAATGAGAAAGCTAGAGACTTCATCCGCCGCTGGAGGTCAGCTTGTAATAAAATGAGAGATCCCATATCAGAGGGGCATGCTTTGTCTCTAATTCTGAGTAATTTCTCGCAGCCTCTAAAAGGCCTCATCTCCACTGCACCATCCAGAACCTTTATAGAGTTAACAGAGCGAGCCGAATGGCTCGAATTGAGTATGGAGAATGGCTTCTATGAAGGTTTCACTTTCACCAAGAATAGCAGCCAGAACGAGTCAAAGAAGAAGACTCACTTCACTAATTCTGTCAGTAGTAATAAATGGAATCATCGCAAGGGGCAGAATAGAGACTTCTGTTATGGGGCAGGAGGTTCAAACAGGAATGATCAGAAAGGGAAGCCGATCCCGCAATTCAACAAGCCGCTTCAGCTGGAGCAGGGACCAAAACCCCGAGAGAAAGTGAAGCACGAAGGATGGAGCTATGAGAGGAAGTTCACTCTATTAGATCAGTCACTTGAGACTGTGCTCGAATACCTGTTGACCAAGGAGATGGTCAAATTGCCAAGGCTGGCCGATCCTCCCGTTCCTATGGGAAAATTCAAAGACCAATTCTGCAAGTTCCACAGAACAGTGGGGCACAATACCGAGAATTGCTTCGTTTTCAAGAACATAGTTCAAGATCTTATTGACAAGAATCTTCTGATAGAAGGTGTCGAAGACGAGAATATAGATATTTTGAAAGAGCCATTTCCTCGTCATTCTGCAGTAGTCATCACCGAACAGTCATTTCAACCACAGGAGCATATCAGGCCGTGCTCTGAAAATGACATGCAAGCTCAGCATCAAGTCCTGGTATTGCAGCAGGCTCGGTCCAAAGCCCAGAAGATGGACCTTATTTCAGCTTTCGGCAAACTGAAAGTATCTGACAAGCCCGCTGAGATATCTCCCGAGGTAGCCAGAAGTATGCCATGGCTCCCTAAGCATCTCATTATGTCCACCCCAAAGAAAAGCGAGACATCCACTCTAAAGCCTATTACAGCATTATCCAATGTCTCAATTTTGGACTTAACCCAAGCTTCCGCTAAACATCAGCAAGTATTAAATAATTTGTTGCAGAAAATCAAGGTGAAACCAAGCATAACTCTGGAAGACATGGCCCACATAGTCAATCAGGCCATGACTAATGCTCCAGTTACTTTCTCCGATGAGGATCTCCCTAAACCTCATGTATTTCACAACAATGCCTTGTATGTTGTGGTTCGAACCAAAGGGATGACAGTTCCTCATGTGCTGATTGATGGAGGGAGCAGCCTCAATATATGTCCGGAAATGACCGCCAAAGCTTTGGGCATTAAAGAAGAAGAATACATTCCGGATCCGATCACCATTTATGGGTTCGACAATCACGGCCAAACAACGAAAGGAAAAATATTCCTAGAGATCTTCATTGACTACTCTGTCCATTCAATTCTCTTTCACGTGGTCAATGTGCCGCCCACTTATAATCTACTTCTCGGGAGACCATGGATCCACAACACAAACGCAGTACCGTCTACTCTTCATCAGTGCATCAAGTGGTCAAAAGGTGGTATGATCACGACAGTCTTAGGCAAAGATCCGGAGCAGAGGCTAGCACAGCCCATGGTTCCCAGGCCCTCTTTCACTACTGATATCTCTAGCATTAGGGGTATTGAAGAGGTCAGCTTCGAGGAGGATTTGGGAATAATGCAGACGGCAGAGCAACCCGAGCATACAGTGGCTGCGACCCGATGGGGAAGTCCACAGTTCTTCAAGATTGGAGGACGAACTGATTACAGCACACTTAAGGATCATCCGTTATTCTCCCAATTTATGAAAGCTAAGAAGGGATTTGATTTATTAGTGAAGCACGGCTACCAGCCTTTTCGAGGCCTAGGTAAAAATGAAGACGGTCGTCTTGAACCAGTGATTCCTCAGCACTGCCCTAAAAGAGTCGGATTGGGCTTTAATGGCCGAAGATCTCAGAAAGAGACTGTTTTCATTAGGGGAGCGCATTAGAAGATTTCCTTTGTCTTTCCTTTTCTATTCTTTTGTCGGGATGATATCCCATTTCATTTTCATCATTGTCATTTTGATTAATTCTATCTTTCAATAAAGTTGCAAGTTTCCTTTGTCTATCTTAGTGCCATTTGTCTCTTTACTCCTCAATATTAAATCTTCACAAAATTGAAATCATTTTGCTCTTTTATCTTTCTAATTATTTTCAATAAAAGCAATTTATTTCATGATGAGCAATTTCCCTAAATCAATTTATCCTCCAATTTTCAGAATGTCTTCCCGATCTATCAAGAAGCTCGTCTTTAATCCAAAAGCTTGTTTGAAATCAGCAATAATTCATCAGGTCAGAATAAGAACAGAATGTGGTCAAACTGCAAAGCAGTCAGAAGAATCCGCAGAGTTCGATTCAGCTCTTCAAGAACTGCCAGAATTTGCATCGGTTCAGAAGCAAGATGAGCCATCATCCTTAGTTCAAGATCCGACTGAGGATATCAATATCGGATCAGAAGACGATCCTAAGATTCTCAAGATTGGCAGTGGTTTGAGTCCAGGAGAGAAAGAAAGTCTCACTAATTTCCTCAAGCAGCATGAAGAAGTATTTGCATGGACTTATGAGGATATGCCAGGTTTAGATCCGAAATTGGTGGAACATCGCCTCGTTTTGAAGCCTGAGGCAAAACCAGTCAAGCAGAAGTTGAGAAAAATGGATCCTTGAATCGAGCAACAGGTCAAGGAAGGACTTGAAGATCTGCTTAAAGCAGGATTCATTCGAGTAATTGATTACCCAGATTGGTTGGCGAATATCGTAGCAGTTCCTAAGAAGAATGGGAAAGTGCGAATCTGTATCGACTTCCGTGATCTCAATAAAGCCACTCCAAAGGATAACTATCCGCTCCCAAACATTGATCTCCTAGTCGATAGCACAGCCGGACATGCTATGTTTTCCTTTATGGACGGATACTCCGGATATAATCAAATCAAGTTGGCCGCTCGTGACCAATCCAAAACATCCTTTACCACGCCATGGGGCACTTTCTGTTATACAGTCATGCCTTTTGGGCTCAAGAATGCTGGGGCAACCTATCAGCGTGCTATGGCTGTTATTTTCCATGATCAGATGCACAAAATCATGGATGCATATGTCGATGATATTCTGGTGAAATCCAAAGAAGAGAAAGATCACATCGAAGCTCTCAATCAAGTTTTCAAGCGACTCATTCTTTACAAGCTAAGACTCAATCCACAAAAATGTGTCTTTGGAGTCAAATCAGGCAAGTTGCTAGGCTTCTTGGTCAGCAAGAAGGGGATAGAAATGGATCCCGCTAAGGCCAAAGCTATCATTGGCATGCCGCCCCCGACTAATCTCAAAGAATTGCGTAGCCTTCAAGGACACATGCAATCAATTCGGCGATTCATTTCTAATTTGGCCATGAGATGTGAGCCTTTCAATCATTTGCTCAGAAAAGGAGTGAGGTTCGAATGGGGACCAAAGTGTCAGCAGTCGTTCGAACGCATCAAGAAATATCTTCTCAATCCTCCTGTTTTAAAGCCGCCAGAATTAGGGAAACCCCTATTGCTATACATTTCAGTTAATCAAGTTGCTTGCGGCGGATTCTTGGCGCAATACGAAGAAGGCAGCTTGATAGAACATGTCATTTACTATGTGAGCAAGACCTTTATTGATTATGAGAAGAAATACTCTCAGATAGAGAAGACCTGTTTAGCTCTGGTATGGATGTGTCAGAAATTGAGACACTATCTGTTGGCATCTGAAGTCAAAATTCTATCTAAACTAAATCCTCTCAAGTACATTCTTGAACAACTATTTCTCAGCGGACGGATCGCCAAATGGCAAGTCCTATTAATGCAATACGACTTGGAATATGTCTCTCAGCAATCTATCAAACGATTGCAGACCAATTAGCAGATTTTCCTCCAGCAGAGGATGTTAAAGCTGAGGATGATTTCCCCGATGAGCGGATCTGCAATATTCAACAATCCCCAATTTGGAATTTATTCTTCGACGGTTCCAAGAATATGGCAGGCATAGAAATCGGAATTCTGCTAATTACACCAGAGAAGGAGATGATTCTCTTTTCTCTTAAACTGGATTTTCAGTGCACTCATAATATGGCCGAGTATGAAGCTTTGATACAAGGTCTGAAAATTCTACAGGACTTCAATGTCAAAAGAGTGCATGCTTATGGCGATTCTTTGTTAATCGTAAATCAAGTTCTGGCCGAATGGCAAGTGAAAGATCAGAAATTACTTCCTTACTAGAAGATTGTCTCAGCTCTTGCCAACAAATTCGAAGAATTCCAACTTTTTCATATCAAGAGAGATTTCAATCAAGTTGCAGACAGTTTAGCTAATCTGGGATCCATCATGTCTTTCAGGAGTGGAGAATCTTGTCGCTCATTTGAAATTGGTAGACTTGATCAACCCGCTTTCGTCCCAGTAGAGCAGATAAACCAGGCTGAGCAAAAGAAGAAGCCCTGGTATCATGATATCAAGAATTTCATTAAAACTAGCGAATTTCCTCCAGAATTATCATAGAGAGAGCGACGAGCAATTCAACGCATGTCTGCTCGATATTTTATTCTTGCTGATGTCCTTTATCGTCGTGGATTCAATTCTGAGTATTCCAGATGTTTGGACGAAGAAGAAGCCAAAGAAGTTGTGCAAGAAGCACATGAAGGCATTTGCGGTGGTCATGTCGGCTATCAGACTCTCGTCAAACAAATCATCCGAGCAGGATATTATTGGAGAACTATGCAACAAGATTGCTATCGTTTTGTGAAGAAGTGTGTTCAATGTCAGATGCATGCGCCTTCCATTCATGCGCCAGCGACATACTTGCAATCTGTCGTCTCGCCATGGCCATTTTCCATGTGGGCTTTCGATGTTGTAGGCCCCATCACTCCTTCAGCCTCCAATGGTCATAAATATTTTCTTGCCGCAACAGAATATTTTACTAAGTGGGTAGAAGCAGTCACTCTACGCACAGTAGAAGGTCGACACGTGGTTTCTTTCATCCATAAGAATATCCTTTGTCGTTTCGGTATACCGCATGATATTGTGTCGGATAATGGCAGTCATTTCAAGAATGAGAGAATGAGGACATTCTGCTCAAAGTTCAGAATTCATCATCATTTTTCCGCTCCTTATTATCCTCAAGGGAATGGTCAGGCAGAGGCCACCAACAAGATTCTGATTCGAATCCTGGAGCGAACTTTAGAAACGGGCCGTGACTGGCATGAAAAGATTCATGATGCATTATGGGCATACATAACCACCATTCGAACTCCAACGAATGCTACTCCATCAGAACTTGTCTACGGAACTGAAGTAGTACTGCCTCTACATGTTCAGAAACCTGCTCTGAAATTTGCATCACTTCTAGAATTACCTCTTGATCAGTATCAGCAACAGCGACTGGTACAACTTGATTTGCTCGATGAAAGAAGGCTCAGAGCAGCAGAGCATGCTCAATCCTATCGCCAGAGGATAGCCCGACAATATGCAAAATCTGTCATTAAGAGAAAATTTCAGGTCAATGATCTAGTGCTCAGATCAACAACTTATCTCAGGCACCGTCCGGGTGGCAAATGGTCGCCAAATTGGGAAGGTCTTTATGTTGTCAAAGAGGCACTACCTCGCAATTCATATCGGCTTATCAATGCTGATGGAATCGAATTACCAGATCCCATCAATGCTCGACATTTGAAAAAATTCTATACTTGAACAATTCTCTATTCTTTGTAATTCTTCCAAATTTTCTTCAATAATGATCAAAATTCTTTTCCCAGTTACACTGGGGCATTTTAAAATTTTGTTTTTATCTACAAATATTCCGTATGCAGACAGGATAAACAAATCTCTCATTTCACGCACTTGTGCATTCATGTGCATTCATTTGCATTTGCATGCATTCATTCGCATTCATCTGCATCAATTTGCGTTTGCATCGATTACCCATTCAGGATAAGGGATAAATCCTGAGACCCCGACAGTTGCCCAAGTCATCGTGAGGGTGAAGACTGAAAATTTTCCACCAAAATCAATTAGTAATTCGTCAGAATCCAGTGTTGTGCTGGTAATTTTTCAAAAATCCAGTGTTCGTGCTGGTAAATCTCCAAAACCCAGTGCTCGTACTAGTAACCATTTAAAATCCAACACTCGTACTGGTAACCTTCCAAAATCCAGCACTCGTGCTGGTAACCTTCCAAAATCCAGCGCTCGTACTGGTAATCTTCCAAAATCCAGTATCCAAACTGGTACATTTTTAAACTGGTATGCATACCGGTGTCCTTTAAAAATCAAGCATTCGTGTTAGTGTTCCACTTTATGGTCATGTCAGTTGACCTCTTGAGTTCAGTCCTCGTGTTGATCACTCATCAAATTTCCAATTTCCAAATTTTCAATTTCCAAATTATCAATTTCCAAATTTCCAATTTCCAATTTTCAATTTCAATTTCCAATTTCCAATTTCCAATTTCCAATTTCCAATTTCCAATTTCTAATTTCCAATTATCAATTTCCAAATTTCCAATTTCCAATTTCAAATATCAAATTTCAAAATTTCAATCTCCAAATTTCGACCTTTTGGTCACCCAATACCCAATTCCAAAAAATTTTCTCTTGCGAGAGACCCTTTGTATAGGGAGAGTTCGAGGGAGCTCGCTCTTTTCGCATGCTATCCAATTCGTTCACTTAGCCCCTTTTCAGGGAGAGTTTGAAGGGACTCGTGTCCTTGTGAACCGTTTGCAAAACAAAATTCCAAATTTCACACAAGGAACCCTTTTTATAGGGAGAGACTCGACGGAGACTTGCTTTCCTTGTGGCCCCATAATTTCAGACTAGGCCATTTCATCATGAAGGACCCTCTTTTCAGGGAGAGTGTGATGGACTCGTTCCTTCACGACCAATTTACCAACCTCACCAATTCTGGCCCCCTTTCCATAAGAGAAGCCTAATGTTAGGAAGTTTTGACAAAAGCTTAATTTCTCTTCGAAAGTTCGTTTTGCAAACACCTCCTCTTCAGGGAAGAGAGGAGTAATTCCCAATTCCAATTTTTGAATCTTCTCCTTTGGGGAAAGGAGAAGAGAATTTTTGTCATGGATGTGTTGCGTTGTGCTTCAAATGCTCGCTTTCACAAAGGATTTCAAGAAAATTTTTGCCAATTTGTCATTAAATATTTGTTGATTTCAAAAATCTTTATTGCACAAAATTATTACTTCAGAATACCTCCACTATTACTTCTAAAAGGGCAATGCTTTCGCGAAAAAGGATTCAAAATTCAAAATCTTTCTATTGGCCAACCAAAAGGATGAAGAATAAATCCGCGATATGGCTAGCAAAGAGAATTCAATGTTGTTGCAAAGCCATGAGTGATTGATATTGATCGCAGTCAATGGCACATTTTTAAAGACCATTCTTGAAAAATAAAGCAGTCGAAATATCCTGGGTGATACAGAAAAATCCACTCAATTTTCATATCTCCTCAATCACCTAAGCTGCAATTAAATATCTGCAAAAGGGATCTCTCAATTGTCGTCAAGATGAAGGCGAATTAAGCGAGTCGACCCCCGGGGCCAAAGAAGATTTGGATCATCTCCAAGATGACGGAGTTTGTGACGGATCCTTCTAGGGAAAGTTCAGATCACCGTCGAGATGAAGGCGAGTGTGATGAGCCTACCGACAAACCCTAAAAGATATTTGATTTTAGCTATCATCAAGAGATTTCCCAACCAATGAGCCAATAATCATCATGATAACCCCTGAGAGAAAAGAAGGATCAGAACATCTCTGAGATGAAGGAGTTTGTGACGTACCCTTCCAAAAAAAAAGAGAGAGAAAAGTCAAGACATCTCCAAAATGAAGGATGATGTAATTCTCGAAAAATCCAAGAGAGCTCTAATCTGCTAAAAAAAAAAAAAAAAGAGTGCAGAAAGATCATCATGAGAAAAGAATCCCAGGATATCAGACTGCCAAATCTATCAAGAATCTTCTTTAATTTTGTGAAATTCTTTTATCAATATTCTTTCACCAATAGCTCTCGCAATATCAAGAATATCTTCTTTTTCGTCCATATCAAGGAAATTGATAGCTTCCTTGAAAGAAAGCCAATCACAAGCAATTTGAATTCGAATCTTGATTATACGAAGTTAAGCCCAGTCGGAGGTAATACTTCAAGTAGAAAAGAGGGAATACTTTCAAAACAAAGTGCATCATTTTCAATTATTTTGAATCAACAACAATTTTCAACATTTTGACAATATGTTCTAGCTATCCTGGCGTGAAGCGAGAGCTTGAGGTTCATCTTTGGCACATCCTGACATCAGTTGTTATCCCTTTTAGGACTTGATAATGGGAGTTTTCAAGATTCCTTTCCTTCTTTGGTATAATCTGAGCGCATGGGCTCTCAGATTCGCACACTTCCCTGTGTCCCCACTGTCCCACCATAGACAGTCCAATTTTGGCTTGAGGTTAAGCCACCAATTTTAGCAAAAGGCAATTTCAAAAGCTATTTAGTCTCAGCAATGAGACGCCCAAAATCAAACCCTTTTCAAGCTTTGGGACCCCAATTTCCTTCCTTTTGCAAGACCCCTATCGGATTCATTGTGCGAAAATCCGAAGGTTCCATCACGGTCTCTTCTTTCGAGGATTCCATCCATTTTCTGCCCAATCAGGTTAAGGGTATAAACCTGAGCCTCATTCGATGAGGTATTCCATTTTCTGCCCAATCAGGTTAAGGGTATAAACATGAGCCTCCTTTGATGAGGTATTCCATTTTCTGCCCAATCAGGTTAAGGGTATAAACCTGGGCCTCCTTTGATGAGGTATTCCATTTTTTGCCCAATCAGGTTAAGGGTATAAACCTGGGCCTCCTTTGATGAGGTATTCCATTTTCTGCCCAATCAGGTTAAGGGTATAAACCTGAGCCTCCTTTGATGAGGTATTCCATTTTCTGCCCAATCAGGTTAAGGGTATAAACCTGGGCCTCCTTTGATGAGGTATTCCATTTTCTGCCCAATCAGGTTAAGGGTATAAACCTTGGCCTCCTTTGATGAGGTATTCTATTTTCTGCCCAATCAGGTTAAGGGTATAAACCTGGGCCTCCTTTGATGAGGTATTTCATTTTCTGCCCAATCAGGTTAAGGGTATAAACCTGAGCCTCCTTTGATGAGGTATTCCATTTTCTGCCCAATCAGGTTAAGGGTATAAACCTGGGCCTCTTTTGATGAGGTATTCCATTTTCTGCCCAATCAGGTTAAGGGTATAAACCTGGGCCTCCTTTGATGAGGTATTCCATTTTCTGCCCAATCAGGTTAAGGGTATAAACCTGGGCCTCCTTTGATGAGGTATTTCATTTTCTGCCCAATCAGGTTAAGGGTATAAACCTGGGCCTCACTTGATGAGGTATTCCATTTTCTGCCCAATCAGGTTAAGGGTATAAACCTGGGCCTCCTTTGATGAGGTATTTCATTTTCCGCCCGATCAGGTTAAGGGTTAAACCTGAGCTTCACTTTGATGAGGTATTTCATTTCCCGGTCAGGTTAAGGGTCAAACCTGAGCTTCGTTTCTACACGAGGTATTTTCTGTCCCATCCAGGTTAAGGGCAAAACCTGAATCTCACTTCTTTTTGAAGTAAAATTTTCTTCTTATTCTTCATTTCATATCTACCATCATCATTTGAATAAATTCTTTCATACCCAGTCAGACTCATCTAACTGGGGCATTTTTTTTATAATCCAAATTTGGTGTGTTTTCTTTGCCACTAAGCTCGGCTTTCAATCAGCTTAGAAGCAAAGAGGGGCATCTGTAAACACCCCAAATTTTCACCCTCATCTAGTGTTTGTCCATTTCATAGGTCATCACAGATTATTGCATATCATTGCATGTATTCTGCATTTCATTTCATCACATCTCATTGCATTGATAGCATTGCATGTCATCCCATCTCATTTTCGAGATCCAGCACTCCAGTTTTCAAAACATTCAATCCAGATTTGAATTTTAAAGCTTTATTTCAAAATCAATTTCAAAACCTGGGTTTTTATTCAATACTCTGTCATTTTCCAACCCCAGAACTTTATATTTTGAAATATTTTCTGAAGGAAACAATCTGGATTCATTTCAAATTCAAATTTTGATCGATTTCAATTCACAGATGAGACCCATTGAGGTGGCGTCGCTTCTGAATTCCTCTATTCATCAAATTTCTCAAATTTTTGAAAGTTTCGGTCCGATCAGGACTCTGTCTTAGAGTCCTAATCCAGTCAGGAGTCTGTTTTTAAGTCTGTTCTATTTCCATTTTCAGTTTTTTTCGATTATTTTTAAAATTTAGGTCATTTTACATAGTCCAGTTAGTTCAGGATTCTATTTTAGAGTTCGGTTGAGTTAGGAGCCTAACCCTGACTGTGTTTTCTGACTTATTTCATCATTTCTTGATAAAATCTTTTGAAAATTCTTTCATTTGGCTTTTAAAATCTTAAATCTCAGAGTTCTAAGAGTTCAGGACTCTAACCCGGAGTTCCAGTTCGCTTGAGACCCTATTTTCAAAGATCTTGAATTTCAAATATCGATTTTAACCCCTTTTCAAAGCCATTTTCAGTGTTTATTTCAAAATTTCTAAAACTCGATGTGGGCCCACTCGGTTGGCACCATATCCAGAGGAATTCTAACTCAGTTAGAACCCTATGTCATTTCAAAAATTCTAATTTTAGGATTGTTTTTTAAAATCCTTTTGAAAACTCCTTCAATTTCAAGTTTTAAAATCGCTTTTTGAAAAACTCAAGTAGGGCCCACTTGAGGTGGCGCCATATTCGAGTCAGTCAGGGCTAGACTAAGGTTAGTTGATGTCTTGGTTAGTGTTAGAGGTTTAGAAGAGTCAAAACCATTTTGAAAAACTCATTTTTGAAAGTTAGTTTTTAAAACTAGTGTTTTTAAAGGTTTTTAAAGGTGTTTTAAAAACCCAATGTGAGAAAATGCCAAGTGGCACCACATTTGGGGATTTTCTAGGATAGGCTAGGGGTTAATTAGGAATTATTTAGAATAATTTAGACTAGGGGTAGATAGGTAACTCCACCCCAAAATCGCCCCCCTTAGAAGAGTCCAAAATTTTCAAAATTGTCAATTTTCAAAACCTAAAAAAATTCTATAAATAGAGACCCATAGGGGGTCGATTTTTCCATCTCTCTCCTATTGGATTCTTGGAGCTTCTCTCTCCTCTCCAGCCCTTCCTCCATTGCAGCAACCTCAAGGTAATATTTTTCTTTAATTTTTAGGTTTTATTTAATGTTTTCCATTGTTTTTAGCATGATTTAGCCATTGGCACCATCATCTTCATGGATTAAACCATAGATTCAACCTCAAGAACCATCAAGAATCAGAAAGAACAATCCAAGAAGGTGATCCAACCCTATTTTAGATGATTTACAGGGATTTTAATCCATTAGAATTGATTTTAATATGATTCTTTACATTATTAACCAATAAAATATATGATTTACCCTTTTAATGGGTTAAATTTATGTTTTAAAGGTGATATCAAATTCCAGCCATTGATTCCCTGTTTTTATTTTATTTTCATGGTTTATTCATGTTTGTTTTACGTTCTATAGCATAGAAATAATTTTTATTTACTGTTTTATGGTTTATTTTATTGATTTACATTAGTTAATGCATGGTTTTCCAAGTTTCTTAAATTTCTGTGTGTTTTAGGTTTACAACAGTAAAGATGATGTTATTTCGGATTGAATTACTCATTGTTTATTTCTAATTTTTTTATATGTGATGCATGCATGAGTTATTGAGTTACTGTAGAAAAATCAGAGGTTTTGGATTTCGGGAACCCTGTCAAAAAAATCAGACATCAAATCGGGTTTTTAAAGTTTTAAAATCATGGTTAAAATCAGAAAGGTAAATTGCTGTTATGATATTTCTCTCATCTTATATCCGATTTTAGATCTGTAAAGTGCTATGGATTCACATTAAGTAGATCTGTCTGATGTGAAATTTTCGGATTTTTTTATCACTGTTTAGTATTTTTCCCATTTTAGAGAATCTATTTTTAAATTTAAAGCTCGTTAGGGTTTACCAAAACCCTAATCAGAATTGTGTTAGTCATAAATCGAAAACCACAGATCCAATTTTAGATCTTTAAAAAGTGAGTATTGTTATTTTTCTGTCTACTATTTACCACTAAAATTTCAGAGATTTTTGTTTAGGATTGCTATTTATGCCTCTATTTTCAATCTGAAATAGCCGTTTTCATCCCTGTTAAAAGTGATATATTTTAGCTCAGATTGCCGGAAGGGTTTCTCCCTAACCAGAGGTGATTTTTCCGATCTGTAAATTTGAAAATCTCTGTTTTGCTTCTTAGTTAGTCTCTGTAAAATTTCATAAATTTCCATGGAGATTTCATACCTGGTTCAGGTCTTGGACTGAGACTGGTTGGTGAATTAGGTCAAAAATAGCATATTTTTAAGGTTTAATGCAATTTTCGGATTAATTTAATGTCAAAAAATTATTTTTATAATTACAATTCGACATTAGGGTTATAACAAGTTCAGGTACCAATTTTTATGGATTTTGGAATCCATTTGATGGCTGAATTAAGCAAATTGCAAAACCGGGTTCCTGAAAGATCCAAAAACACTGCAAAAATCATAAAATTTGTGATATTATTGGATTTTCGTGCATAAGCATATATTTTTAGGGTTTTATTATGTTAATAAGCATCTTAGGATACTTTAGGTTTAATTTTGTAGTTATTTGATTTCATTTAGTGCATAAAACCTAAGTTTTTACCAAAATCTCTTTCTAAAAACCCTGATTTCAAGGCCATAGTCTTGCTATCGGGGGCAATTTGGTCATTTGACCTAAATTTTAAAATCCCTAACCCTAATTTCATATTTTTAATCATGTCATAGCATATTTGGTTTGAGTTTATTCCATTCAAATTTCAAAACTTGCATTTTATCAAAATATCTTTCTAAAAACCCTAATTTCAAGGCCATGGTCTTGTTATTTGGGGTATTTTGGTCATTTGGACCTCAATTTCAAAATTTCATATCTTATCTTCCTTATTTATTCAATTTTATTTTATACATTATCATTTTTATTTAAGGGAATCAAGGAAAAGGCTTATATCTAGCAAAATCCAGTAATTTCTAGATATTACTGGATAAATCCAGAAAAGCCAACATATTTTCATTAACCAAGTTTTCTAGTTTTGTAGGTACATTGAAGACTTTATTTTTCATTTATTTAAATTTCAATAGTGATGTAATTTGTAATTAAACTTTGGAATAAGAATTTACATTTCCTGCTTAGCTTAGGTTGCATTGCATATAGTTTATAATGTTAATGTGTGATGAATGATGATTCATGCATATTTTTATAAATTCACCATGGTCTACACGAATGGCACATGCACTAGCTTTTATGAAGTTTATAAACTTGGTGGAATTTGTATTTATGGCCATAGTCAGAATACGAATGATACTTAGATTTATGATCTTCACATTAGCCACATTCAGCCTACACTTTTAGGCTAACTTCAAAATGCACTGCATTTCTCAAAATACAAAAAGTATTTCTCAATTCCTCAAATCCATATTCATTCATTTCATGCATTTACCAATTCCAATTCAAATTTCAATTCAGAGAAATCAGTTTTCTCAGTCTTATTCAAAAATCGATTTTCTCAAAATATGGATTTGCCAATGATATTTCAAGTGTTTCTCAAGTTCAAAATTCAAAATTTCAAGTTATATTTTCAAGTTCAAAGTTGGAATTCAGAGAAACCAAGTTTTCTCAGAATTGGTTTTCATAAAATCTCAAGATTTCTCCATAAATCTGCTTTCCTCAGAAATATTTTTCAAGTCCTAATTCACGATTTTCCATGTGATATCATTTCCAAGATTTACATTTTTTGAGTATTTCTAAGTATTTCATAGCAAACATCATGTTTTCAAAATGTGCATTTTCAGAAAATTCATAGCACATGCCTGATTCTATGTGCATTTAGAAATTAGAATATGATTTAGACAAGTTGAATAGAGTAGAGCATAAGATTGATCCTTGGTTCAATTACCTCTGTTAAAGGTGGCAGGAACGGTTGAACCTCGTACCGACAGGCGAGTCCCATTCTTTGGAATTATCCCGCATTTTAAAAACGGAGGTGAGTTATTTTCAAAAACTTTTTCAAAGGTCAGTTTGATTTGCAAAAGTAAAATTTTGCGATGATAACAGCAATGGAATCCACATACATGTACTTTCTGGTTCTTGTGGGGAGAGATGACTCTACTACTGGATGAATTTTCAGAGAATATGGGTCTACCTGAGCTAAATGGTCAGCCAAAAGATCCATTAGAGTAGTAGTTTCTTATCATCGTTAAGGAACTTGACTCTTGAAATGGTTTAGCTAGGATGACTGGATGCAGATCCTGGCCACTGATAGAAGCATATGAGAGTCAATGTCTCGACTTGTTTGAGTTATACCAACACTATGGGGCATTTGAATAAGTCAATTCTTTATCTCGAGCAGCGCGAGAAAGGATTCAACATGCAATGGTCTTGTGCACAGTAGGACTAGCCTTCCTCTAGAAAGGACAAAACTACGTCGACATCAGAATAGTGCTACTTTTATGAAGGTGGAGAAGTCGGCAGACCAACCGTCTCTCGATCGCCATGGACACACTTTCCTTCTTGTATCGTGGATTGACCCACTTCACGATCAAAGATTCGATCTTAGTAGAAGGGTGCATTTACGCATTACTGTCTTGGTTCTTTCGGCATGTGCCAGCTTGAGAAAGTTCTTTAAGATATAACAGCAAAGAGCCACTACCTATTCCTCAGTACAAATTCTTGATCGAGAACCTCCATGAACAAGAAATCGTGTGGAACTACTTCGACCGCCGAGAGTCACCCCCTCGATACACTTATGCGCATGGCAAGCGACTCAAGTTACTCAGACCATTCTTCTCCATCTTTTACTAGCCAGAGCAATGCGTCAGACAGTTCTCGTAGAGGCAAAAGTGTATTGATACTCGATTATTATCAGACATTGTGCCAAAATTTGATCTAAAGTCTGCTCATTGGTTCAGAACATACCACTCTGCTAAATATAGTTGGGGTTCTTTTATCATCTTTATTGTCTTCCCTGGTTCTCGAGTGTTCAATGATTATCTTGAGTGATGGTAGATTGTTTTTCAACCCCCTCTTTGTCAAGTTTATTATGTTGAGAAACTATGTTTTGATGATACATGATAAATATGATATGCTTTCATAATGCATATATATGATACATGATAAATACATGATATGCTTTCATGAGATATGATAAATATGATATGCTTTCATATGTGAAACTGAATATGTTATATTATGACTGGATATGATGTGCCATGTATTTAACGAGTATTTGATGCAAGGTTATTTCACTTAAGAAGAGTGAAGACAACTTGATCAAGTGCGACTATTTGATGCAATCATACTACTTTGAAGAAAAAGCTTGATGGGCCATACATTCATAAAGATTATCCAAGAAGATTGGCTACCTCAAGATGAAGATTTTTTTCTTCTTTAGAGTCATATGTAACAGAACCTTCAGAAGCATGCATATTTCATATTAGACTATATGCTTTGAAATCATACAAGCCATTTATTTACAAAAAGTTAAGCTTTCATAAAAGGATACGTTATGTATATTGTAGCATTTCAAAAACACCTTTTTGAAACAAATCATTGTACTTCCTACAAGCATTTATGAAGAAAAGACAAAATGTGAAAAGTTATATTGGTTCATAATACATAAGCATTTATGTAAGAAAAGACAAAATGTGAAAAGATGTATTGGTTCATAATACATAAGCATTTATGTAAGAAAAGACAAAATGCATTAGTTCATAATACACAAATTTTTACGTAAGAAATTTTGGTTCATAATACATAAACATTTATGTAAGAAAAGACAAATTATGAAAAGATAATACACAAGAATTTATTTGAGAAATGACTATTTGTAATGTAAGTATTACTTAAGCATTTAGTGTACTTCACAACCATTCATTTTAGAATTGACGATTTGAGAAATTAAATATTATTTTATTAAAATAAAAAATGACCATTTATTTCTTTAAGCATTAAATGCCACCTCAAAAAGCATTTGAGAAATGACTATTTATTTATAAATAAAACCCACACTCAAGAATGTCGACTTACTTAAAGTCATCATTCCTTCTGTAAACATTAAATGCTATTCCAAAAAGCTTTTAAGAAATGACCATTTATAAATAAAGTACTCAAGAAACATTTATCACACTTACATACATTTATTATAAGTGACGACTTGTAAGAAAAATATTAATATACTAATATTCATTAAATTGAGTAAAGACAAAATTACATGATAGAATATATTCCAACGTTCAATGTACTACAAACCATTAAATTGAGTAAAGACAAAACTACATGATAAACTACACTTCAACGTTCAAAAATACTACAGAACATTTATTAGGAGAAAAGACCTAATACAAACAATAACTCATTTAAAATACATCAACGAATAGTGTACTCCAAAAATGCTTCGTATGGAAAGAAGACTTTTTGAAAAAACAATATAGTACACTTATCTTTTTCATACTAAGTTGTTTTTGAAATGACCTGACTTCTTATATCCCAAAAGGACAATCATTTCAAAAAGACAACGACTAGTTTTCTAAAGACTATATATATACAAACACAACAGTGTGAAAAGACAAGCAAGCTTTCAACGAGAAAAATTCCTGCTCAACACTCTGACAAAAGAGCTTAGAAAAAGAAAGAGAATAAGTCAAGAAAAGCTCTCAAAAAAAATACAAGAGTGTGTAAGAAAAGAAAAAGATTATTCTGAGAATCTTCTTACGTGCATTCATACTCTGCATATCATTCTGAAGGTTCTATAGGAAAGTGTTGTAACTTTCTGATTTCTGTTGTATCCCTTCTCTGTTGAGAGAAGTAGACCTCTGTGAAAGAGGGTGTTTCCCTTCTCTGTTGAGAGAAGTAGACCTCTGTGAAAGAGGGTGTTTTCCCTTCTCTGTTGAGAGAAGTAGACCTCTGAGGAAGAGGGTGTTTCCCTTCTCTGTTGAGAGAAGTAGACCTCTGAGGAAGAGGGTGTTTCCCTTCTCTGTTGAGAGAAGTAGACCTCTGAGGAAGAGGGTGTTGTACTATTTATCCCGGAACAAGGATTTTATAGTGGAAGGCTCAAGTGTTTTACTTGGGGACTGGATGTAGGTCAGTAACTCGGCCGAACCAGTATAAATCCTGTGTTTATTATGTTGTGCCTTATTGCCTTATTTTTTATTTTATCGATCTGCATCATATTTCACTATTCACCCTCCCCTCTAGTGGAATTTCATTTGGTATCAGAGCAGGTTCTGCTGGTTTCGACATAACAAGTCTTCCGGCACAAAAATGGCATCAACCTCTTATGCTAGTGACATCGAAGGTCAATACTCATCTCGCCCTCCTTTTTTTAATGGCACTAACTATGGCTACTGGAAATGTAGAATGATCATATTTCTCAAGTCTGTAGATTTTGTTGTATGGAATATCGTAGAATATCCGTATTCTTCTCCTACATCAGAATACTCTTCATGGACTAACGAAGAAAGAAAAATGGCAAACTTAAATGCAAAAGCCATGAATGCTCTATATTGTGCCATAGACCAAAATGAATTTAACAAAATATCCATTTGTGATTCTGCTAATGATATTTGGCATTCTCTGGAAGTTATTCATGAGGGAACAAACAGAGTAAAAGAAGCTAAGATCTCATCATTGGTTTGAAAATATGAACTTTTCAAGATGATCAAAGATGAAACCATTACTGAAATGTTCACTAGATTCACCAATATCACCAATGATCTTAAATCTCTGGGAGAAACTCATTCCCAGAATGATAAGGTAAAAAAGATCTTGAGATCTCTCACAACTGACTGGGAGAAAAAGACTACAGCTATTGAAGAAGCCCAAGATCTTTTCAAACTTACTCTGGATGACTTAATAGGAAATCTTATGGCCTATGAAGTTCATATGAAGGAAAGAAGGGAAGAAGATCAACCTATAAAGAAAACTCTAGCCTTCCCAGCCCTTTCTGAGAATGAGAACTCAGAAAAAGAGTCTGAAATTGTGCTACTTACTCGAAGATTCCAGCGCTTCATGAGAAAGAACAGGTTGTCCAAAAAGCACAAAGATTCTAAAGAAGACACCATGTGCTATCAATGCAATAAGCTAGGTCACGTAAAACATGACTGTCCTCTACTAAAGAGAAGATCTAAAGTCGAGGAACCAAAGAAAATGGTCTTCAAGAAAAAGGCTCTCCATGCTCAATGGGATGATTCAGAACCATCCACTAGTGAAGAGTCAAGTGATGATGAAGCCGAAACTGCAAACATGTGCTTCATGGCAAACAAAAGCTCTGTAAGTGAAATTTCTGACTTTTCCTTTGAAGAACTTCTAGATACTTTTCAAGAACTATTTGAAGAATCTAGAAAAATGAGTCTCAAAAATAAAGTTTTAAAATCTAAAAATTTAGAGCTTTCCCAGAAAAATGAAAAACTCAATATTGAAAATTCTGAGTTGAAAAAGAAAAATTTTATGCTCACTTCTGAAATCACTTCTACCAACTTCAAGACTAAAAATCTTCAAGTAGAAATTTCAGAATTAAAAAGTAAAACTGAAAACCTTTTGAAAACGGTTTTCAAGTTTTCCAAAGGAAAAGAGAACCTGGACAAACTTCTTTCCTCTCAAAAATTCTCTTTTTACAAGAATGGTATTAGTTACTCTCATTATATTAAACCTTCTTGTACGAATCAAAAGACCACTTTTGTCAAAGGTTCTATTGAACCTAAGCAGGAGTATTATAATTTCAATTCCATGCACTCCTCTAAGATTATAGATAAACCCAAATCAAAGTGGATATGGGTTCAAAAATCTAACAAAAAGGGACCCGATCGGGTACCAAAAAGAATTTCTACTTGATCTATTGCAGATATTGAAAAAGAAGAACAAATGGATATTAGACAGTGGATGTTCAAAACATATGATAGGACATCCAGATCTTTTTGTTGTTCTTCATCACAAAGAAGGATGAACCGTCACCTTTGGAGATAACAACAAAGGTTTGATAATTGGTATTGACAATATTGGTAATATCGATAAACCTCTTATCAAAGACGTTCTCCTTGTTAAAGGTTTAAACCACAATCTCTTAAGCATCAGTCAAATGTGTGACATAGGATATAATGTCAGTTTTAAACATGATGCATGACTCATAGTGGATACAAACGAAAATATTGTTTTAAAAGGTATAAGGAAAAATAATGTATATGAATTATACTTAGATAATATTACTGAACATTGTCTCATAGCAAATAATGACTCTCAAAATTTATGGCATATGAGAATGGGACATGTTAACTTTAAATATATCTCTAAACTGACTAAAAATAACTTGGTTCGTGGGTTACCTAAAATTCCATTTAAAAGAGACTATTTTTGTGATGCTTGTTAATTAAAAAATTGTCAAAATCAACCTTCAAATCAAAGAATGTTGTGTCAAGTAAAAGACCTTTAGAGCTTCTCCACCTGGATCTTTTTGGTCCTTCTAGGGTAGCTTGTATTAATCATAATAAATATGCTTTTGTCATTATTGATGATTACTCAAGATTCACTTGGGTAATATTTTTGAAAAACAAAAGTGATACGTTTTGTGAATTTGAAATTTTATGAAAAAAATACAAAATGAAAAATCCTCTTCAATTGTTAAAATTCGTAGTGACCATGGAGGAGAATTTGATAATAATCTTTTTGTAAATTTTTATAACTTGCATGGTATTTCTCATAACTTTGCCTTTCCTAGAGCTGCACCTCAAAATGGTGTAGTAGAAAGAAAGAATAGAACCCTTCAAGAATATGCTAGAACTATGCTTCAACATAACAATCTTGCTAAATATTTTTGGGATGAAGTTGTTAATACTGCATGCTATATTTCAAATAGAGTACTTATTAGACCTTTGTTGAATAAAGCTCCCTATGAATTATTCTATGACAGAACTCCAAGAATAGACTACTTTAAAGTCTTTGGGTGCAAATGCTTTATCCTGAACACAAAAGATAGCCTTGATAAATTTGATGATAAATCTGTTGAAGGCATATTTCTAGGATATTCAAGTCATAGTAAAACATACAGAGTTTTCAATAAGAGTACTAATACTATTGAAGAATCTATGCATGTCAGTTTTAATGAATCTATTGGTCAATCTGTTCATAATAAGACTAATGATGATGATCTTGAAAGTACAGATTTTCTTTTAGATAACACAACTGAATCTAATGAAGATGATCATCAAAGAACATTTGCTGAAATCAGAGATCATCCTCAAAAGCAGATTTTGGGAGACCTGACCAAAGGAGTTCAAACTAGAGCTCAGCTGGAACATATTGCAAACATGACATTCATTTCTCAACTTGAACCAAAGAAGATTGATGAAGCCATCATTGACGAGTTCTGGATGCTAGCCATGACTGAAGAACTAAATCAGTTCCAAAGAAATGATGTGTGGGATCTTGTACCAAGACCAAAAGGTCATCAAATCATTGGGACAAGATGGATCTTCAGAAACAAGCTGGATGAAACAGGTAATGTCATAAGAAACAAGGCAAGGCTAGTGGCTCAAGGATACAATCAGGATAAAGGTATTGACTTTGATAAAACATTTGCTCCTGTTGCTAGACTTGAATCTATAAGAATGTTTTTAGCATATGCAAGCTATATGGATTTTAAACTATATCAAATGAATGTTAAAAGTGCTTTTCTAAATGGTTTTATAAATGAACAAGTTTATGTAAAACAACTTTTAGGTTTTGAAAATGAACAATTTCCTGATCATGTTTTTAAACTAAAACGTGTTTTATATGGATTAAAACAAGCACCTCGTGCGTGGTACGAGACTTAAAACTTTTCTATTTTACACTCGAACTAAACACATTCAAATTAGACACCACTTTTTAAGAGAACACGTTCTAAATAATAGAATCAAACTGGAATTTATACCCACTAATAAACAATTAGCATACATTTTCACTAAACCTTAAAAAAATGAAGACTTTGTAAGAATTAGAAGAGATTTAGGAATATGTAAATTAAGTGATTTATAAAATTAATTCATATGACTAATTAAAATATAGAAAAATGAGTCTACTCGAGTTCACCTTTATAAAATATTAAAATATAATCTTTACTTGACAAAATTCATCTTAACCAAAGCTGAATGGTAAATTTACTTTATGTCAAATCTTGGTTTCATTTACAAATTATTTTTTATCATAATCGAGTGTTTGTATTTCTTATTATTTTTATTTTGTCTTCATCCCATTCACCACCTTTTTCAAAGTAAAAAAAAAAAAAAGGTCCTTCATGTATTCACGTACATCACATGTTACCTTGAAAACAAAGACTTTATGTCATTTTTTTTCTATCTCTTAAAGTACAATCTACTTTTTGTCCTATCATCTTTCACACTTTTCTATAAAAAAAAAAATCCATAAAAGACTCATTTTCGACAAACTTGTCTTTCATCTTATCTTTTAATTATTAAATGTTCTTTTCATTAGTATCTTTAGTACCATCCTTCTCTCTCTCTCTCATACGAATTAAGCCTCCATTTTTTTCAATCCGTGATTTTGACTCCTTTACTAGTTTAAAACTTAACTTTATTCTCTAAAAACTATGAACTTCCTATAATCGAGTTTCTTTAAAAATATGTTTATCAAATAAACATTAATTCATGTCAATCATAACTTTATTTTATGTCTTTCATCTCATATCAATCATGAATTTTTTCTTGTTTTTTTTTTCTATCCTACTCGAAAATCCATATATGTCATCTCACTTTTCTTTATGTCTACTCTTACTCCTTCCACGCATATCCATAAAAATACTTCTTATATAAGCAATTATTACTCTTCACTTATGAATATCTTTTGTCTCCTCATTTCATCTCTCGAATACATTTTTTATTATATATTTTAGATTTTTGAATCCGACTCCTCCATGTCTATTCTTATTTTTTAATCTATCATTTATCAATTCTTATTTTTTTTCGAATATATTTTTAACTCTTTCTCTTTTTGTCTCATCATCTCTCTTACCACTATTCAAAGTCAAAGTGTGTCCTTCTCATATTTACGTATACTCATAAAAATTACAAATATGAAAACACATTAATCATGACACATTTTTTAAGTCATTCTATTCTTTCAAAAATGTCATATCTTTCAAAGTACACATCACATGATCACCCTATGACCTATTTCCTTTCACGTCTATCCATAAAAACTATTTATATATTAAATAAGCAATCATGACATTTTTTTATCTCTTTCATCTCATATCACCCATTAATTATTTTTGTCCTTTTCTCTATCCATGTCTTATTTGAAAATCCATGTCTGTCATCACTCTCTTCATACACCCAACTTAAAATTTCTCATTATGTCTTTTCAGCTTGACTTTATCTCTATTCATCTCTCACACATGAATTGAGCTCACTTCCTTCTTTACTCTGTCTCAAAACAATGGATCGCCCCGTGTATTTTTTGAAATCCATTTCTTGACTTGTTGTCTTCAACTCTCAACTTGCTTCAACCTGGTCTATAATATTAACTCTTCGACTCTGATCCCTCCTTTTTGTAAATGACAAAGGGGGAGAGAAAACCTACCTCTCCTATGTAGGAGAAAAACGTTTAACTCTTTATCTCAAACACATGAAGTATACACAAACTTTTTTTTGTTAATTCTAGTTTTTTTTTTATGATTACTATTTCTATGCATTTTTTATTTTGGATATCATATTTAAGTCATTATAATATATATGGCTTATTGACAGGGGGAGCATATATTGTCATCATAAAAAAGGGGGAGAATGTTGAGAAACTATGTTTTGATGATACATGATAAATATGATATGCTTTCATAATGCATATATATGATACATGATAAATACATGATATGCTTTCATGAGATATGATAAATATGATATGCTTTCATATGTGAAACTGAATATGTTATATTATGACTGGATATGATGTGCTATGTATTTAACGAGTATTTGATGCAAGGTTATTTCACTTAAGAAGAGTGAAGACAACTAGATCAAGTGCAACTATTTGATGCAATCATACTACTTTGAAGAAAAAGCTTGATGGGCCATACATTCATAAAGATTATCCAAGAAGATAGGCTACCTCAAGATGAAGATTTTTTTCTTCTTTAGAGTCATATGTAACAGAACTTTCAGAAGCATGCATATTTCATATTAGACTATATGCTTTGAAATCATACAAGCCATTTATTTACAAAAAGTTAAGCTTTCATAAAAGGATACGTTATGTATATTGTAGCATTTCAAAAACACCTTTTTGAAACAAATCATTGTATTTCCTACAAACATTTATGAAGAAAAGACAAAATGTGAAAAGATGTATTGGTTCATAATACATAAGCATTTATGTAAGAAAAGACAAAATGCATTAGTTCATAATACACAAATTTTTACGTAAGAAATTTTGGTTCATAATACATAAACATTTATGTAAGAAAAGACAAATTATGAAAAGATAATACACAAGCATTTATTTGAGAAATGACTATTTGTAATGTAAGTATTACTTAAGCATTTAGTGTACTTCACAACCATTCATTTTAGAATTGACGATTTGAGAAATTAAATATTATTTTATTAAAATAAAAAATGACCATTTATTTCTTTAAGCATTAAATGCCACCTCAAAAAGCATTTGAGAAATGACTATTTATTTATAAATAAAACCCACACTCAAGAATGTCGACTTACTTAAAGTCATCATTCCTTCTGTAAACATTAAATGTTATTCCAAAAAGCTTTTAAGAAATGACATTTATAAATAAAGTACTCAAGAAACATTTATCACACTTATATACATTTATTATAAGTGACGACTTGTAAGAAAAATATTAATATACTAATATTCATTAAATTGAGTAAAGACAAAATTACATGATAGAATATATTCCAACGTTCAATGTACTACAAACCATTAAATTGAGTAAAGACAAAACTACATGATAAACTACACTTCAACGTTCAAAAATACTACAGAACATTTATTAGGAGAAAAGACCTAATACAAACAATAACTCATTTAAAATACATCAACGAATAGTGTACTCCAAAAATGCTTCGTATGGAAAGAAGACTTTTTGAAAAAACAATATAGTACACTTATCTTTTTCACACTAAGTTGTTTTTAAAATGACCTGACTTCTTATATCCCAAAAGGACAATCATTTCAAAAAGACAACGACTAGTTTTCTAAAGACTATACATATACAAACACAACAGTGTGAAAAGACAAGCAAGCTTTCAACGAGAAAAAATCCTGCTCAACACTCTCAGAAAAGAGCTTTGAAAAAGAAAGAGAAAAAGAAAGAGAAAAAGTCAAGAAAAGCTCTCAGAAAAATACAAGAATGTGTAAGAAAAGAAAAAGATCATTCTGAGAATCTTCATACGTGCATTCATACTCTGCATATCATTCTGAAGGTCCTATAGGAAAGTGTTGTAACTTTCTGATTTCTGTTGTATCCCTTCTCTGTTGAGAGAAGTAGACCTCTGTGAAAGAGGGTGTTTCTCTTCTTTGTTGAGAGAAATAGACCTTTGTGAAAGATGGTGTTTTCCCTTCTCTGTTGAGAGAAGTAGACCTCTGAGGAAGAGGGTGTTTCCCTTCTTTTTTGAGAGAAGTAGACCTCTGAGGAAGAGGGTGTTTCCCTTCTCTGTTGAGAGAAGTAGACCTCTGAGGAAGAGGGTATTGTACTATTTATCCCGTAACACAGATTTTATAGTGGAAGGCTCAAGTGTTTTACTTGGGAACTGGATGTAGGTCAGTAACTCGGCCGAACCAGCATAAATCCTGTGTTTATTGTGTTGTGCATTATTGCCTTATTTTTTATTTTATCAATCTGCATCGTATTTCACTATTCACCCCCCCTCTAGTGGAATTTCATATTATCAATAAAATCAGTTCCTTTCAATAATTTTCATTCTATCATGGCTTGACGACCTTGCCTAGGTAACAAGGCATATCTTAGTTGCTCACTTATTTCATTAAGAATGGTAATGCAATTGTCATAATTCTAGTGACAACCCAATCCTTGGTAATGGGATATCCTTCAAATTGTAGACCTAATCTCCCTCAATCATTTTCCCTCGCTTCATCCAAATCGTCAGCCTCAAATTCTAACCATCCACTTCATTCTGTAGAGAGCATCAATATTCTTGAGTGGTTCAGACAAGATCCAGCTAGAAGATTGTATCATCTTAATATGTCAGTTAGAGTAGCAATAACGAGCAAGAGATGAGTTCTCCAAGATCTGCCAGAGGACAGGATCAGACTGATAGAGATGACATCGATCTCGCCGCATATCAGCTATTCAAAAAAATGATGATTAAAATGATGTCTGAGCAAGCTAAAGCCGATTCCAGAAAGGTTCCCGTCGAGAAGAAGGCACCTGTCACCTTCTCCATGAGCACCCCCCACAACAATGACAACAGTATGGGAGGTTCTAAGCCCGACATAAATAGCGATGGAAGCAAAATGAGAAGTACCTTCAAGCAAGACAATAAGCCTTTCCAGTCGAGCTCTCACCAGAAATTCTGACAGAAAGAAAAGACAAAGCGTGATGGTTGGAGTTATAACCACGAGTTCACTCTCTTGGATCAGCCACATGAAAAAGTTCTTGAATACATATTGACTAAAAGATTGGCCAAGCTCTCAAGAGTCTCTGATCCTCCCACAGTCATGGGAAGATTCTAAGATCAATTCTGCAAGTTTCATTGTACAATGGGACATGACACCAAGCACTGCTTCATCCTGAAGAACATCATCAAAGACTGCATCAACAAAAATCTCTTTATTGAGGATAAAAAAGAGGACCATTTGATTGTCCTGACCAAGCCTCAATAGAAATCAAGCACTCAACAAAAGATACAGCGCGACGGTTGGAGTCATGATCACAAACTTACCCCACTGAATCAAACACTTGAGAGTATTTTTTAGTACATGCTGACAAAGGACATAATAAGACTTTCGAAGGTTGTTGATTTTTCTGTTACTATGAGAAAATGGAAGGATCGATTCTGCGAGTACCACCGAGCAATGGGGCATGACTTAGAACATTATTTCATCTTCAAGAACATTATGCAAAATTGCATCGACAAAGGACTTCTTGTGCAAGACAAGGAGGAGGATCAACCAGCTATCTCGCCGATACCTTTTTCCAGACGTGAAGAAGAATGATGATGCCAATGCTCCCTCATCTCTTTCATTTTGCTTTTGTCATTTTGAAGGAACAATGTTGTCTCAATTCTTTCCTCGATTTGTCGTTCCTCTTCCAATGCATCAATAAGATATCAACTTTTCTCATAATTGGCGCCATCTTCTTTATATATTGTTGCTCTTTGTCCTTTTGTAATGTCTTTTATGATAAGCGACCTCTTTCAGAGTGCCTCCCGAATCAATCAAGAAGCTCATTGTCAATCTTTCTCCTGTTATCTTCGGAGAGCGCTCTTCAAATATCAATTATTTATGTATTTGTCAAATATCTTACTCCCTAGTTATACTGGGGCATTTTTTTTGAAAATTTGTCTTTACCTCAAAACGTCTTGTATGTAGGCAGGATCAAACAAAATCTCTCACCATTCATTTGCATTAATTTGCATCAAATTCATTTGTCCATTTAGGACAAAGGATAATTCTGAGACCCCGACAGTTGTCTAATTCATCGTGAGGGTGAAGATTGAAAATCTCCCATCACAATCATCAAGTGCTTTCAAAACACCTATCTTTTTCAAATTCGACCTTCGGGTTGAGTCTTTTATCAAAACTATTTTTGTCGGTCATGTTAAAATCAATCTTCTGGTTGAGCCTTTTTTCAAAATTGTTTCAACCAGTCCTTTTTCAAAATTCAACCTTGAGGTAATTTCTTTTTCAAAATTCAATTCCCAGACCAATCCTTTTTTAAAAGCAATTCTATTTCAAAAATCGATCCTTAGGATTTTCTATTTTTAAAGACTGTTTCGAACCAAATCTTTTCAAACAATCTATTTTCAAACTGAACCCTTCTTTCAAAAATCCAACTTTCGAGTTGGTCTAGTTTTCCTTTACAAGATTCCAGTTTTGACTCAAGTTTCCTTTCAAATCCAACTTTCGAGTTGGTCTAGTTTTCCTTTGAAGATTCGAGTTCTGACTCTAATTTTCTTTCAAATCCAACTTACAAGTTCATCCAATTTTTCTTTAAGATTCGAGTTCTGACTCAATTTTTTTTCAAAATCCAACTTTTGAGTTGGTCTAGTTTTCCTTTGAAGATTCAAGTTCTGACTCAAACTTTCTAGTTTTCCTCCAAAGATTCGAGTTCCGACTCAGATATTCTTTTGAATCCAACTTTCAAGTTGGTCTAGTTTTTCTTTGAAGATTCAAGTTCTGACTCAAATTTTCTTTCAAATCCAACTTCCGAGCTGGTCCAATTTTTCTTGCGAGATCCAAGTTTCGACTTAGACGTCCTTCCAAATTCAACTTGGTCTAGTTTTCCTTTG
Organism: Nuphar pumila; assembly: GCF_984573655.1. Taxonomy (NCBI): domain Eukaryota; kingdom Viridiplantae; phylum Streptophyta; class Magnoliopsida; order Nymphaeales; family Nymphaeaceae; genus Nuphar; species Nuphar pumila. Next base: position 26,991,805 of record NC_143262.1, on the reverse strand, counting down.
AAGATTCGAGTTTCGACTTGAGTTTTCTTTCAAAATCCAACTTCTAAGTTGGTCTAATTTTTCTTTGAAGATTCAAGCTCTGACTCAAACTTTCTAGCTTTCCTTCAAAAACCCAAGTTCTGACTAAGACTTTCCTTCAAATTCAACTTTTGAGTTGGTCTAGTTTTCCTTTGAAGGTTCGAGTTCTGACTCAAACTTTCTTTCAAAATCCAACTTTCGAGTTGGTCCAGTTTTCCTTGTAAGATCTGAGTTCCAACTCAGACGTTTTTTCAAATCCAACTTCTGAGTTGGACTTACTTTCAAAATTCGGCTTTCGAGTTCGTCAAACTTCCAAATTCAATTTCATGCTTAATGCTCATTTTTAATCAAGCAGACCTTCGGGTCAACCATTTTTATCAATCAAACTCTTGGGTCAACTATTTCATCAAGCAAACCTTTGGGTTACCAATATTATTAGTATCGATCATTTTCTAACCCACAGATTGCATTTTGCCAATCATGGTCTTTCAAGATTCGACCTTCATGTCAGACTCGTTCCTAATTGGCTCAGTACCAAATATCCATCATCTTTCTTGCGAGGGACCCTGTTTCCAGGGAGAGTTCGAGGGAGCTCATTCCTTTCGCATGCAATCAGTTCTTCGTTCGCAAGAACCCTTTTTTACCAAGAAGAGTTTGAAGGGACTCATTTCTTCATGGACAGTTTGCAAAATAATCTTTATTGTTACGCAAGGAACTCTATTTTCAGGGAGAGTTTTGACGGAAGCCCGTTTTTCTTGTGCCCCCCTCCCGCCCCCACAATACCTTTTTTTAGGCCATCCTGCCATCGAGGACCCTCTTTATATGGAGAGTGTGATGAACTCACTCCTATATGACAATTTGTCGACCTTATCCAATCGTTCACCTTTCCATAAGAGAAGCCTGAAGTTGGGGAGTTTTGACGAAAAGTTAATTTCTCTTCGAAAGTTTGTTTTGCAAACACCTCCTCTTCAGGGAAGAGAGAAGTATATTTTTATTACTTGTTCAGGTAAGAGTCAAGCCTGAGTCTCTCCTTTGAGAAAAGGAGAGAAGAATCTAGTCACGGATGCATTAATCGGATGTCAGGCACTTTCTTTCACCAAGAATTTTAAGAATATTTTGACAATTTGTCATAAAAAATAGTTGTTGATCTCAAAAAAATCTTATTACATAAAATTTTACCTCAAATTACCTTTTGTATTCTTTCTTAAAGGACAAAGTTCTTGCGAAGAAAGAATGATATGATCGGTAAAGAAAAATTCAATGATGTTGAAAAGCCATAAGTGAATCAGTATTGATCATAGTTATGGCATTTTTTTAAAGACTATTCTTCTGGTAATAAGGCAATGAAAATATCCTGAGTGATAAAAAGAATCTACCCAATCTCCTTAATCATTCAAGCTGCAATTAACTATCTGCAAAAGGGATCTCTCAACTATTGTCAAGTTGAAGACTGATGGATAAGTTAGACCCCCAGGGCAAAAGGAGACTCAGATCATCTCCAAGTTAAAGGAGCATGTGACGTGTTCTTTCAAGAAAAGTTTAAATCATCACCAAGTTGAAGGCTGATGCGATGAACCTCTCGTCAATCCCTAAAAGATATTTGAGCATTGTTATTATCAAGAGATTTTGACTCAAGAGACAATATTGTCAATCTAATTTCTTGGATCAAAGAAGACTTGAATCATCTCTAAGTTGAAGGAATATGTGATGTGTCCTTCTAGGAAAAATCAGAACATCACTAAGTTGAAGGCTGATGTGATGAAATTCTTGCCAAACCCCAAGAAAGCGCAATCTCTATGTCTCAAATGGGTGCAAAAAGATTATCATGGGTAAACCTCAGATATCAAACTATCAAATCCACCAAGAATTATCTTTATTTATGTGAAATTCTTTTATCAATATCCTTTTATAAATCACTTTTATGAAACTAAGAATAATTCCTCTCTTTTCATATCAAAGAAATTAATAGATTCATTGAAGAAAACCCAACAACAATAAATTGATTTTGATTATGGATTCTACGGAGTTAACCCAGTTGAAAGTAATGCTCTAGGTAGAAGAGGAAATATATTTTCGCACAGATGTGCACATTTCAATTACTTTGAATCAACTACAATTTTTATCATTTTGGCAACATTTTCTAGCTGTCCTAACATGAAGCAAGAGATCGATGTTCATTTCTGACATATCTTGGCATCACCTTATACTTCTTCAAAAGAGTCACCTTATTCGTCTTTCACCTTGTTGAAAGAATTACCCTACTTCTCTTTGAAAGGATCACCTTATTCGTCTTTTGCGTTGTCGAAAGAATTGCCTTACTCCTTTTCGAAAGGATCACCTTATTCATCTTTCGTGTTGTCGAAAGAATTACCCTGCCCCTTTTCAAAAGGATCGCCTTATTCATCTTTCGCATTGTCAAAGAATCACCCTGCTCTTCTTCAAAAGGATTGTCTTATTCATCTTTCGCGTTGTCCAAAGAATCACCTTATTCGTCTTTTGCATTGTCGAAAGAATCGCCTTGCTCCTCTCCGAAAGGATTGCCTTATTTGTCTTTCGCATTGTAAAAAGAATCACTTTGCTCATCTTTGAAAGGATCACCTTATTCATCTTTCGCATTATCGAAAGAATTGTATTGCTCCTCTTCGAAAGGATCGCCTTATTTATCTTTCACATTGATGAAAGAATTGTCTGCTCCGCTTTAAAAGAGTCACCTTATTAGTCTTTCATGTTGATGAAAGAACCACATGCTCCTCTTTAAAAGAGTCGCCTTATTCGTCTTTCGCGTTGTCAAAAGAATCATCTTGCCCCTCCTTGAGAGAGTTGCCTTATTCGTCTTTCGCATTAACGAAAAATTTGTCTTATACTTCTTCAAAAGAATTGCCTTATTCATCTTTCGAGTTGCCTCCTTCAACCCCATTTTCTTCCTTTTGCAAACCCCTCTCAGATTTATCGTGCGAAATCTGAAGGTTCCATCATGGTTTCTTCATTCGAGGATTCCATTTTCATTTCCCGATCAAGTAAGGGTTGCACCTGAGGCTTATTTCATGAAGTATATTCATGCCCGTTCAGGTTAAGGGTTACACCTGAGCCTCCTCTGCGAGGTATCTTTTTCTCATTCAGGTAAGGGTCAAGCCTGAGCCTCATTCTCATGAGGTAATTTTTTTCACCATTTCCTTCATTCCATATCTATTATTATCATCAGAGCTAATTCTTTTATACCTAGTCAGATTCTTCTAACTAGGGTATTTTTGTAGCTCAAATTTGGTGTATTTTTCTTTGTCACTAAGCTCGGCTTTCAATCGACTTAGTAGCAAAGAGAAGCAACTGTAAACACCCCAAATTTTCCTTGTTCATTTTCAAACACCCCCTTTCAACAGATGTCAATCCCCTTAGGTCAGTCTACCCTTGGGTTCGGTCTAGTTTAGGTGTCATTTCGCTTTTTTTGTTAATAAAAATACCATTTTACCCCTAGGTCACCTTAGATCCATGTTAGTTAGACCCAATCAAGCTCATTTTAAGTTTAGAAGAGTTAGAATGTATGTCATTTCTAGTGCCTCTGAGCTCATGATGAGTGAATCTTGTTCATTTCTGACTATTTCAGCTAAAATCGATCTATTTTCTGAGGCATGAGCTCAATTCTAGCTGAAATTCTATCCAATTGTCTCTAAGTCAGTCAATCTTGTTCCCCTAAGTCTAACTTGAGCTCACCAGGAGTTAAAGTGATCCAATTTCAGTTCAAATCCAATTTTCGCAGTCTTGGAGTTCACTTTAGCCCATTTCAACTCATTTCAGCTAAAATTGAGCTAAGTCTTGTTAGTTTTGTTAGTGTTTAAGCTCCAAATTTAGTTCATCTCAGTATTTTTGACCTTTATTTTAGCTCAAACCCAGTGCATTTTCATGATCCACCTCACTTCAATATTCATTTCTTATCATTTCTCTGAGAATTAGGTCATTTATCGATCATCCAGTCTAAGAGTTTAGTTGGGTCAGTGTCTTTTTAGTTCACTTGAGTTTAGAAACCCTAGAATATAGTTTAAACTAGTTTAAATCTCATTTTTTAGTGTCACGCTTTGCCCTGCAGGGGCAAAATCATTTCTCTATTATTTTATCTGAAACATCAATTCTACCATCTTCTCAAGTTGGTACAAGTGTCAATCTGAGCTCAGATTAATTATTTTTCTGAAATTTTAGTTATATACGAGGTTCAACTCATATTTGGATCGGATCCAATATCGGATCTAATGTCCAATACTCAATTTTCGTCCTTAGACTGGATTTTTCAATTCTTTGTCTCTGTCAGAAGTTCGAGACTTCAAATCCCTCATCCAGAGTTTGCATTTTGTATGTCATTTTATTGCATTTCATGTCATTGCACATCATTTTTGAGATCCAACACTCTTATTTTCAAAACATCAAATCCAGACTCTATTTTAAAACCTTTCTTTCGAAATCAATTTCTTGGATTCATTTTAAACTTGATTTTTAATTCAACTTCTAATTTTTACCAATTTTCTTTAAGTGGGGCCCACCCTGTAAGGGCGCCAACCCTATTTTTTCCACCTTTATTCAATTCTATTTTATTTTCATGTTTTGTTTATTTCAAAATACAAAAATTCTAGTGGATCTAGGTGTCTTTTAAAGCCTCTTGAAAATCTTATTTTTAACCCCTTTATTTTTACCCATTTAAAATCATTTTAAAAAAACCTTTTTCAATCTTTATTTTAATCTCTTGAAAAACCAAATGGGGCCCACATTAGGTGGCGCCACATTTGAAGGCATTTAAATTAGTTTAGGTTTAGTTAGCATTTTAACCAAGTTGAAATTTGAAAAGTCAAAATCTAATTGATTTAAAAAAAATCGTTTTCGTTTTAGCATTCTGGCCTTGTTTTTAACTTTTATTTAGGGTTTTTAAAAACCAAATGTGGGCCCACTTAGGTGGAGCCACATTTGAGTATTTACAAGCTGATTTAGGACTTAATTAGGTTTAGTCAAAGCCAAACCCCATTAGGAGTGTTCTAGATAAATCACTCCCCTTGTTTCTCTCTTTTAATTAAGAGAGTTTCGACTAGATCGAAACTCTCTAAACCTAAGCCAATTTTAGTCTATAAATAGAGCCCTCTAGGATTTTGACCCCCTCACGCTTTCTTCTCCTCTTCGGCTCTCTTCCAAGTTCCAGCAGCCTCCTCCATTAAAGTCTAAGGTGAGCACCTTCTTCCCTTTTCGTTTATTAATTTTTTTTACTTGTTTTTTTATGATTTTCCATAGAATCCACCATTGCCGCCCCTTGTAGTTCATCTCTTTCTTTTCTTTTTCATTCAAGAACCATATTCATGATTCAAGAACATGATCAGCTGAGTGTTTATTGCTCTTTACACATTTTTGATTCATGAATAATGTTCATATTTCATTTATTTTGTTAATGTTTAAAAAAGATTGAGATTCGATCCCTCTATCGATCAAATTCCTCTTTTAATGGCTAAATCAAATTTGTGACCATGCTTCCCTGTGTTTTTATTTTTGTTTCATCATGTTCATGTTTATTTTTAGTTGTTTATACATTTAATCATGATCTATGACGTTGGTTACACGTTTTTATTGTTTTTAGTATGCTTAATCAAGATTTATTTTGTTCTAGGGTTTTAGATTCCATATCTTGAATTTTGGCCGTTTGTTAATGCTATTATTTTACCAGCTTATATTCGTTGTTTAAATCTAAATTTTTTATGGTAGAATAATGCATATGCCCACGGTTTTTAATAAAAAAATTGAATTTTTTTGATATCTGTAACTATGTTTTCAAAAATTAAAGTCGGAACTTGTTTTCTGCACCGGCAGAAAGCTCGACAGAATCAGGTACAGCGTGCACAGATCATATCTCCCTCACCGAAGATCGTATTTTAGATCTGTAAAAAGTGACATGTTTGTCAGGGTGTCTAGTTTAATAGGTGAAATTTTTATAAATTTCTATGACTGATTACTATTTTTCTTTAACCCAACATCAGAACCTATATTTCTTAAACCGACAAGCCCGATTTAGAGCCAAGTTCATCTTGCCGGAACAATTTCTCCCTAACCGAAGATCGTATCGACAATCTATAAAAAGTGACTGATTCATCTGTGTGTCTACTTTTTGTGTTGTGATTTTTATAAATTTTCACCATTGTTTTCTATTTTCTTGAAGTCCAAAATTAGAGTATGTGGTTCTTGGATTGCCAGGTATGGTTAACACCCTGGTTTATATTGTCAAAACGATTTCTTCCTCACCAGAAATTGTATTTCTGATCAGTAAAAAGGGCTTTTCTTGTCATTATATATAGTTTGTTTCTGAAAAAAATTATGAATTTTTATGATTGTTTTCTATTTTTCTTGAAACCGGAACCGGGATCTATCTTTTTTGCATCGTTATGCATGGGCTTGAATCAAGTACATTTTGTCGGAGTCGTATCTTCCTAACCATAGATTGTACTTTAGATTTGTAAAAAGGGTTATTTTCATTGATTTGTCTAGTTTCTCTTTGTTAAATTTTATAAATTTTTATTTCTATTTGATATATCATTCTGGTCTGACACCGTGACAGGTATGGAACCGCAGGTAAAATAGCATATTTTCTCCCTTTTGATGTAATATTTATTGTTTAAATAATCTTAATTTTTTTTCAAGTTTATTTTATTTTTAGGATTATTAGAGTGTCCATGTCAAATTTTATGATTTTTGGAATTCATTTTATATGTTATTTAGTTATTTCATAAAAACAGGATGACCGTAGAGTCCTAATTCAACTGAAATACGAGTAAAAATTAATATTTTTCTATTATTTCATAATTTCATGAAATATTTTATATTTTTAGGATTTGATCATATTTATAATCATTTTAGGATGCTCTCCACTTGATTTGGCATCATTTTGAATCTGTTTGATCCCTAGATTAAGCATATTATAAAAATCTTTTCTGAAAACCCTATTTTTAACCCTCTTTTGTAAATAATATCAATTTTAAGGGTATTTTGGTCATTTTTTTTCTCAATTCTGAATTTTCAAATTATTTACTTTTATTATTCATTTATTTATGCATCATCTATTATGTTATTTAATGATTTTTATTTTAGAGAAGCATAGAAAAAGGCTTATATCTGAATAAATTTCTCAATTTTCAGATATTGTTGGATAAATCCTGAAAAAATGACATATTTCTACTAACTTGTTTGTTAATTTTGCAGAAAAGCTTAGGATTAGATTTCTTTTATTTTTCCTTTTTTCTTTTATTCAATTATTGATGTAAATTGTAATTATAATATTGGAATAAAAAATTTTCTTTTATGCTTAGATTAGGGCTGCATTTGCATATAGTATAATTTTAATATTAACTATGATAGATGATGATTCATATGCATACTTCAAATCCACAATAGTTAACATGAATGACACATGCATCTGCTTCTAGGGAGTTGATAAACTGAGTAAAATTTGTATTTGTGACTATATTTAGAATATGAATGAAACTCAAATTTATCATCTTCGTTTAAGTTACAAGCAACCTACACTCTTAGGCTATCTTAGGAAAACATTGCATATTTTTAAAAGTTTTTCTAAGTATTTTCCCTTTTAGAATCAAATGAAGTATATTTAAAATATATTTGTTGCCATAGTCATGGATATATGGCAAATTTATTTCATCTAAATTCTATAAGGCACAAAAATCCTTTTACAAATGATTTTTCTCAAATTCTTGAAAAAATATTTTCACAAACTGCATCCATGCATCATATAGGTTTAGATTGCATGATGAAAGAGTTCATAAGGTCACACTCCCATCCCTTTTGAGTTATTTCAGGGTTTAAAATTAGACAAATCAATTTTCTTAAAGTTACTCAGTTTTCTTCAAAAATCAATTTTCAAGGTTTTTCCCTTTTTCAAATATTTTTCTAAGTCCAATTCACGATTTTTCCAAGTTTCTTTAAATTCAAAAGTGCTTTCCAAGTGTGAATCATGATTTTCCAATCACCTCCTTTTTTCAAGAATTTTCAAATATACGAAGCATACATAATGTTTTCAACTTGTATTTTCCAAAGTTTGTAACACATGTCTGCTTCTTTGTGCATTTAGGAACAGAATAATGATTTAGACAGTTGAACAAAACAAAGCACAAGATTGATTCTTGGTTCGATTACCCCTGGTTATAGCGCTAAGAACAGTTAAACCTCGTACCGACCGACGTCCCGTTTCACAGAATGTTTTCACATTTTAAAACGAAAGTGAGTTCTTTTCAAAACTTTTTCAAAAGGTCGGTTTGACTTGCAAAAGTAAAATTTTGCAATGATAATAGTGTCCTAATGATCGCAAATTCATTGAAGGCTATGCCGTCTACCTTTGACCAAATTTACTTTCATGTAGCTCTAAAAAACAATCAATTGTTGCTTGATCCGACACCGAGGCAAAAAAATTGCAAGCAGGATCAAAATAAGGTTGAAAGTTCGAGATCCAGAAGAAAGAAAGGATGAAAATCACCTGGAGTTTTGAAGAAAATAAAGGAGAATTTGGAAAATTGTCCAGGGTTTGAATAAAACAGGAAATTTTAGACAGTATATGGAAACAGATGGGAAAAATTAGGGATTTTTGAAAATCGTTTAGTATTTTAGAAAACTTATGGAAAAATGTAATAAAAGAAACTGACATTCAATCACATACTGTACAAACAAGTATGCACATACAGCATTCCCTAAAAGCTGACTCTAGATGCACAAGTTTTGACATAGTTGTAGGACCTTAATCCTAACTCTAAGGTTCAGATCATCTGTGTCCAATCAAGCTATGCCTATATACTCAAGTCAAGGCTCGATGTACGTGACATAAAATCAATTTCCCCAGTTCTAGGTTCAAGTTTTCCAACATCCTTGAGCACCTGCCGATATACGTTGGACTATGGCCCTTGGTATGTGGCAGGGGGGTGTTAGCCCAAATAAGTGGCCCAGTTGTGAGGCTTTGTCCCGAACTATGTTTCTGGAAGAAAGCCCAGCAACATGAAGACCGGGTAAATATAGGTGGGGTGGTTTTTGAAAACATGAGCACATGCAAGAAAATTAGAAGGCTCTAAAACCTAAAGAGATAGAGACTTTAAAAATTTTGAAGAAGCAAACATTGTTTTTAATCAAGCCTAGATTGAGGAGGGTTGTATTAGACCTAAGTCTATGTGAGCATGAAAATTTCATCCTCAATATAGTCCTACCAAACCATACTTAGTCTATATGTAATCCATGTCAGCTGGGCTCAAGTCTAGGCTCCTAGGTTCACATGATATCATGAAATAAAAGCTGACATTCTATGGAACACGATTTTGACAATTTGAACTAAGTTAAGCACACAATTGATCAGGCGAAGACAGGTTCCATCTCGGTCGCCAAACCTGCTATCATCACAAAATTTTTACTTTTGCGAGTCAAACTTGTTATCATCGCAAAATTTTTACTTTTGCGAGTCAAACTGACCTTTTGAAAAAGTTTTTGAAAATAACTCGTCTCTGTTTTAAAATGCAGGATAATTCCGAAGAATGGGACTCACCGGTCGGTACGAGGTTCAACCGTTCCTGGCGCCTTTACCAAGGGTAATTGAACCAAGGATCAATTGTGTGCTTAACTTTGCTCAACTTGTCTACATCGTATTCTATTTCCTAAATGCACAAAGAATCAGGCATCTGCTATGAATTTTCTAAAAATACATATTTGAAAACATGATGTTTGTTTTGAATATTAGAAAATATTTGGAGATTCTTGGAAAAGATAACACTTGTAAAATCATGAGCTTAGTGAGAGAATATTTCTGAGGAAAATGAAAATTGATTTCTGAAGAATATAGAGTGTTTTGTGAAAATGGATTTCTGAGGAATTGCAAGTAACTTTGAAAAACTTGATTTTTTTTAATTAGAACTTGAAAATTGAAGCTATAACTTGGAAAATCAAATTTTGAACTTTGAAAAATACTTGAAATGTCATTTGAAAACTTAGAGTTTTGAGAAAATCGATTTTAGAATAAGACTTAGAAATTTTGAGAAATTTGATTTCTTTGAATTGAAATTGGAATTTGCAAATGAATGAATTAAATGAATATAGATTTGAAAGACTTGATTTTGAAGAATTGAGGAAATCCTTTTTGTATGCAGTGCATTTTTTAAGTTAGCCTAAGAGTGTACACTAAATGTGGCTAATACGAAGATTACAAATCTGGGTATCATTCGTATTCTGACTATGGCCATAAATACAAATTCCACCGAGTTTGTCAACTCCATAATAGATAGTGCACATGTAATTTGTGTAGACCATAGTGAATTGGTAAAAATATGCATGAATTGGCATACATAGCAGTTATATATCAAAGTTTAAAACTATATGCAATGTAAATCCTAATCTAAGCAGGAATTGAAATTCTTATTCCAAATTTAATTACAATTTACATCACTAATTGAATTTTAATGACTGAAAATAAAGGAAAATAAAGTCTTCAATGTTTCTGCAAAACTAGAAAACTGATTAGTGAAAATATGTTGGCTTTTCTAGATTTATTCACTAATATCTAGAAATTATTGGATTTTGCTAGACATAAGCCATTTTCCATATGATTCCCTTATATAAACTTAATAAAATATGAAATAAGATGGAATAAATATGAAAATGGAATTTGGAATTTCGAAATTGGGGTCAAAATGACCAAAAAACCCCTGATAGCAAGACTATGGCCTTGAAATGAGGGTTTTCAGAAAGATATTTTGTAAAATACAACTTTTAAAATCCAAATAAGAATAAATCAAACCAAATATGATATTACATGATTAAAAATGTGAAAATTAGGGTTTTGAATTTCGAAATTGAGGTCAAATGACCAAATTACCCCTGATAGCAAGACTATGGCCTTGAAATCAGGGTTTTCTGAAATAGATTTTGATAAAAACTTGAGATTTATGATGGAAATAAACACAAAATCAAATATAAAACATCCTAACATAATTCTAAACATGAACAAACCCTAAAAACATGAAATTATACCCAAAATCAATAAATATCACAAATATCATGATTTTGACAGTGTTTTTGGATCTTTCAGGTACCCTGTTTTGCAATTTGATCTGTTCAAACATCAAATGAATTCCAAATCTCATAAAAATTGGCACATACACTTATTATAACCCTAAAATCAGATTGGAATTGAAAAAACATATTTTTGACATTATTTTAATTCAAAATTTGCATTAACAACCTAAAATAAGCTATTTTTACCCAAGTTCACAGACCAGTTTCAATGTTAGACCCAAATCAAGGATCAAATCACCATAAAAATTTCTGAAATTTTACAAAGACTAACTAGACAAAAAAACAAAAATTTTCTTTTTTTATAGATTGGATAAAGCATCTCCGGTAAGGGAGAAACCGTTCCGGCAATCTGAACTAAAATATAACAAATCTAACAGGGGTTAAAACAGATACTTCGGATTGAAAATACAGAAATAAATAGCAAACGTAATCAAACATTTATGAAATTTCAGAAGTGGATAGTAGACAGAAAAATAATACAACTCCTTTTTTACAGATCATGAATCGAATTTGTGGTTTGAGATCTATGATCATTACAAGTCAGATTAGGGTTTTGGTAAACCCTAACAAGTTTTAAATTTTAAATCTGATTTTCTGACAGAAGAAAAATACTAAACAAAAACTAAAAATCATAAAAATTTTACAGTAAATATTTCACATCAATAGAAATCCACTGCACTTTACAGATCTCGAATCGAATATCAGATGAGAGAAATATCACAACTGCAAGTTACCTCTTGAATTTTAACAATGATTTTAAAGATTGAAAATCACAGTTTAATGTTTGATTTTTCTGACAGAGTTTCCGAATCCCAAAACATCCGAATCTTTACAGTAGTTCATTGACATATCCATGTATCACATATTAAAAAATCAGAAATTTACAGTGAATTCTTCAATACGAAATAACATATTCTTTGCTGATCCATGCTTAAAAACACACAGAAATCTAATGAAACCTAATAAACCATGCATTAATTAATAAAAACAATAAGGAAAATACCAAAACAATAAAATAAAATTGATTTCTATGCTGGAAAACGTGTAATAAACATAAATAAGCAAAGAAAATAAATAAACACAGGGAATCATTGGCTGGAATTCGATTTACCTTTAAAACAATGGATTTAACCCATTAAAAGGGTAAATCTCATGATTTATTGGTTAATAACATGAAAATCGATACAATACTCGATTCTAACAGATTATAATCCCTGTAAACACAATGAAACAGAGTTAGATCACTTTCTTGGACAGTTTTTGAGGTTCTTGAACTTGAATCCATGGTTTAATCTATGCAAGGGTAGGTGCCAATGGCTAAATTGATGTTTAAATCAATAAAAGCATTAAATAAACTAAAGAAATTAAAAGAAATAATTACCTTGGAGTTGCAGCAATGGAGGAAGGGCTGGAGAGGAGAGAGAAGCTCCAAGAATCCTCAAGAGAAGAGCTGGAAAAATCGACCCCCCCTTATGCTTCTTTTTATAATAAAAAATTAGGTTAAAAATTAAGAGTTTTAAAAATTTTGGACTTCTAAAAAGGGGGGGCGATTTTGGGGTGGAGTTACCTATCTACCCCTAGCCTAATTATCCTAATTAAGTCCTAATTAGCTACTAGCTAAACCTAAAAATCCCCCAAATGTGGCATCACTTTGGCGTTTTTCCACATTTGGGTTTTTAAAGTTTTAAAAACCTATAAAAACACTAGTTTAAAAACCAAACTTTAAAAATGAGTTTTCAAAATAGATTTTGACTCTTCTAAACTTCTAAAACTAACCAAGACACTGACTAAGCCTAGACTAACCTTGACTTTCTCAAATGTGGCGCCACCCCGAGTGGGCCCTACTTGAGTTTTTCAAAAAATTATTTTAAAACTTGAAATTGAGAGGATTTTCAAAAGATTTCCAAAAGTAAACTTGAAATTAAAAGTTTTGAAATGGCATAGGGTTCCAACTGGGTTAGAACTCCTCTGGATGTGGTGCCAACTGAGTGGGCCCACATCAGGTTTTGAGAAATTTGAAATAAACACTGAAAATAACTTTGAAAAGGAGTTAAAATCAATAATTGAAATTCAAAATCTTTGAAAATAGAGTCTCAAGCGAACTGGAACTCCGGGTTAGAGTCCTGGATTTTTAGGACTCTGTGATTTTGGTTTTTAAAAGCCAAATGAAGGAGTTTTTGAAAAGATTTCATCAAAAATATGAAACAAGTCAGAAAATACAGTTAGGGTTAGACTCCTAACTCAATCAGAACTCTGAAATAGAGTCCTGAATTAACTGAACTCTACAAAATGACCTATTTTTTAAAAAACAAATGAAAATAAATGAAAATGAAAGTAAAAACGAACTTTAAAATAGACTTCTGACTGGATTAGGACTCTGGGACAGAGTCCTGATCGGACTTAAAACTCTAGATTTTTTTTTTGGTATTTTCTGAAAAACAGATGAAAGAACTTGTAAAAACAGTTAAAACAATAACAAATATTGAAATAAAATAGAGTTCTGATTCAACTGAGACTCTGGGGACAGAGTCCTAATTGGACTAGGACTCTCAGATTTTTGGATTTTCTGAGAAAACAAATGAGAGAATTTTGAAAAGCAGTTAAAAACAGGATGAAATTGAAGTTTTGGTTCAGAGTCCTGATCTGATTAGGACTCTGAGAAAGAGTCCTAATTCGATCAAGACTCTAAGAAATTTTGGTTTTCTGATAAGTAAATGATGAAATTTAAGTAAAGCTTTTGAAAACTAGTGAAAATGAAGTATGAAAACCAAATTTGGATAGAGTCCTGATTCGATCAGGACTCTGGGGTAGAGTCTTGATTTGATCAGGACTCTGGGATAAAACCTCAGAATTTTGAATTTTTTTGATAAAAATGTAACAATTTTGATAGATGGAAAGATTTTTGAAAGATTCTTTCAAAATTGAAATCAGGATCAGAGTTCTGATCCAACTAGGACTCTCCGAACAGAGTCTTGTTTTGACTAAAACTCTGAGTTTCTGACTCATTTTGAAAGATTTGATTGAAAATAGATAAAATAGCCGTAAAAGATTAGAGTCCTAATCCGATTAAAACTCTAAAGAAGAGTCCTGATCTGACTTGACTCTTGAAAAAGAGTCCTGATTCAACTAAGACTCTGAAATTTTGGCCAAAATAGAAGATTTTGAAAGGTTTTCTCCGAAAATAGGTGAAAAGGTAGTGAAAAGTAGAGTTTTGATCCGACTAGGACTCTGGAAAAAAGAGTCCTGATCCAACTAGAACTCTAAAATTTTTGAGAAATTTGATAGATGAAGGAATCCAGAAGCGACACCACCTAGATGGATCTCATCTGAGAATTGAAATCAGTTGAAAATTGAGTTTAAAACGAATCCAGATTGTTTTCTGAGAAAACATTTCAAAATATAAGGTCCTGAGGGTTGGCAAACGACAAAATGTTGATTAAAAACCCAGGTTTTAAAATTGATTTTGAAAGAAAAGTTTTAAAACCCGAATCTGGATTAAATATTTTAAAAACAGGAGTGCTGGATCTCGAAAATGAGATGTAATGACATGCAATGCCATGCAATGCAATGAAATGGTATGCCGAATGCATGCAATGATATGCAATGACACATGAAATATATAAACACTGGATGAGGGTGAAAATTTGGGGTGTTTACAAAAACCCAAAACCCAAAACCAGAAGCAAGAATTCAAGTGGGGAAGGGGGTTCTTTCATAGAATTTCTGTTAGAATAGAAATTTTGTGCCAACTTAAAGAGGTCATATCTCTCGATTAAGACAAATCTTTCTAAAACCAAGTCTCAAAAGAAAGTTAACGATGAAATGCCCATGGGAAAAGAGGAGCATGCAGAGTCTGAGTTTTATGAGTTCAAGCTTATTTTCCAAAGGCAAGAAAACCCTTAAGCAATTGTCAGAGTGGATAACATAGAAGTCAACCTAGGCACTCCCCAATACAAGAACATGTTCTCATGATCATACAAAAACATGTCGGGTTAAAAGAAAAACAAAGTAGTCACGAATAAGCAGCATAAGAAATCTTCTTGGCAAGATTTACACAAGGTTAAATGATCAACTAAGTGCATTATATCAAACATGATCTAGTTACTTCCAATTGGGCAAAGGATATACAAAATTTTGTTGGCATGATTTAATTTCATAAACCCAAAATCTTATTTTTTTGAGCAATGATTCCAAAACCTTGATAAATATCACGTCTTATCATCTTCAGATTAACCCTTCGTAATTTGCTAGAATCAATTGCTCACACTAAGCCTTACAATGTAAGTTCCTACTAAACAGTTGTTGGACACCTTACCACATTGTGATAGATACTGCAGGAAATTTTTTCTTTTTTTTCTTTAGAAGCCAGTAAATCATTCACTATTGATTGATTGGCCAAGAATTAAAATCCTAGTGCGAGTGGTGTGGATATAAAGTACCTTTAATGAACATGCTTGGCTACATTGTGGCTTTTACCATACCAGAAGCTTAAGGCATTCAAGTTGAAGGACACCCCAAGTTCGATACCCAGGGTATATGTTTCTTTCCGCAAGGTCAAACTAGTACTCACGGAGTTTCACATCATGGATACCGAACAGAACCACGGTCAGCACAGCACCTCTCAGCCTGTAACGAGAAGTCCCAACTGTGATGGTGATTTATAATAATCAAATGGCAGATGCTGTCACGAGCTATACTAACGGGCTCCTCTAGAATCAGGTTGATGCATATCATGAGAGCATATTGTAAGGAAAAGAACAAGAAGAAAGAGTCTCAATTAGAAAATATACCTGGGAAGGGATTACATTTTATTAGGTAAATTGGCATTGTTATTGGAAAAGAGAGGAATGTAGTCAACGTTGTTGGGATTATTGGCTTTTTGAATAGGATACATTTCATAATTCATAGCCGACCGTTACTATTTTACCTATATTTATCTTGGATAGTTACCACGTTTGCTTTAGTGATAGTTATCCAGAAAGGTTGTGCGTGTTATTTATTTGTACTGCCTGTAACCAAATGTATCACTGAATCATATCAAAGAGTATTGGTGGTTTGTTCTCTCCGTGGATGTAGGAAAATGCCGAACCATGTATATCATGTTCTCTCTGTGTTATTATCTGTGCTAAGTATATTTTAACATGGTATCAAAGCCCATTGTTGTTTGATCGTGATAGCCGTGACTGGTTGTTGTGCTGTGTTGCTCTCCTCGCTGCCAGATTCTTTTCTTCGAGGTATCCCTCTATTCTGTGTTTTCTTATGGATTCATCATCGTAAATACCAGTTAATGCTAAAATGGTGGTTCAAGAAGCGAACCTCACTCTTAAGATCACGTCTCTTCCATTAGATGGAACCAATTATATCAGCTGGTCCAAGTCAGCCAGCCTATTTCTGAGTGGCAAAGGGAAGCTAGGCCTTATTACGGAAAAAATCCCGCAACCCGAACCAGATGACGCAAAGTATGACGAATGGGAATCTGTTAACTGTAAACACCCCAAATTTTCACTCACCTCCCCGACAGTTCCACCAAGCATCATCATCCAGCCTCTGAAATCGCTGGAGGGCAAAATGGTCATTTTCTGAGCCCGGACCTTGCAAAAGTCCAAATTTCATCTGAAACTCTCAAAATTTCTCTAATTTTAACTCAGATATTCAAAAATTTATTCCTGACAGGAGACAGACAGCTCCAAGTCTTGGTTCAAGATTGCATTTCATAAGACATGACATTGCATATCATTGCATGAGCATTTCAAATCACTGCACTGCACAGCATGTCATTTCGAGGTCCAGAACTCTTGATTTCAAAATTTTCAATCCAGATTAGAATTTCAACTCTTTTCAAAATTGATTTCAAAACCCTGGGTCTTCAAAATTATCAATTCTTCCCATTTTACCCCCAGCACACATACGAGCATGATCGAATCACATATATAGCTTTTTGCCTGCCTTAAAGCACATCTGAGCATGGTAGAATCACATATAGAGTTTTTCTAGCTGCCTTAGAATACATATGAGCATGCTATAATCACATATTCAATTTTTTGACTGCCTTAGCACACATATGAGTATGATAGAATCACATATATAACTTTTTGTCTGCCTTAGAGCACATATGAGCATGATAGAATCATATATAGAGTTTTTTTATTGCCTTAGAACACACATGAGCACATGATAGAATCACATATAGTGTGTAATTTATTTCATTATATTTTGTTTATCAATACTGACTGTTCTTTTCTTGTGTAGGCTGCTAGCGATAATCAGCGTAGCGGAGCTGAAGGGACAGATAAAGACAATGAACAAGAAGACACACAAAATCTTGGTGATGATTAGAGAACTGATAGTTTTCAATATGGATTTCATCCACTTCACCTCAGATTTTGCCCTTTTGACAATTTCAAATATCTTCCTTTTACAAAATTGCCCTACAGGGGCCAACTCTTTCCAAAAATTCCTGTTTTACCAATTAGTCCAGATTTTATGAAAATTCCAAAAAGAAGTTGTTTTATCCTTATTTCAGTAAAGAAGCAATGTGGGACCCACACTGAGGTGGTGTCACACAAGCTTTTCTTTTGAAATTTTGAATTTTGAAAAACCCAAAAATATAGGAGCCTTGTCCCCTGGATTGGTGCCACTTGTCTTTTTCTCTCTCCTCCCATTTCCATGCCAAGTGTCAGTGTGAAGCTACCCTAAGAAGCCGCCACATGTCATCCCATTTATTTGCCATGTGTCACCCTATCCATCCTGCGCCATGTGTCATTCCAAGATTACCAGGAGATGCCAAGTGTCATAGGTTGTCCTGTCTAGAAAAGGTGGAGCTTGTCTCCTCTGAGGTGGCGCCACTTGAAGTGTGTCTCCTGCAGGGGACACGTGTCAACCTCTCCCTCCTTCTAGAAAAGTAGCCTGACATATGTCTCTCCCTACTTTTCTCAGAAAAGTAGGAGACACGTGTCACTCCTAAAATCCTCCAGAAAAGATAGGCTTGTCTCCTCTGAGGTGGCGCCATTTGGAGTGTGTCTTCTGCAGAGGACACATGTCCATCTCTCATTTCCTCAGAAAAAGCACATGCCATGTGTCATTTCCTAGCTCTCTTCAGAAAAGCTAGAATTTAAATATTCAAATCTCCTCATAGGTGGCGCAGATCCTGAACTCCACCTTTTCCATGTTGTCTGAGATGACGCCACATGGCTTGGCCCTCCTTCTCTCCCCTCTGCCACGTGTCATTCTCTGCTTCTTTTAGAAAAAGCAGGTGACACATGTCTCCTTCTACCTCCTTCAGAAAAAGTAGAGGACACATGTCTTCTCCCTACTTTTCTCAGAAAAGTAGGAGACACATGTCACTCCTGGCTTTCTTCAGAAAAAGCAAACCATTCAAAATTCAAACAAGGCCTAGGTGGCGCAAATCCTGAGCTCTGATTTTTCCAGATGGCCTATGAGGGCGCCACATGTCCCTTCCCTCCTTTTCCTCCCTCTTGCCACATGGCATTGTAGGAGCCACCCTGAGGTGGTGCCACATGTCCACCCCCCATTCCTCCAGGGCCAACCTCCATTTAAAATTCAAATCCCCCATGAGGTGGCGCCATCTGAAGAACCTCCTCCAGCAGGCTGACACTTGTCAAGTATGGAACCATCCTGGACTGCCACATGTCCAGATCTCCTTTCTTGCAGAAAAAGCAAAATTTCAAACATTTGAACTCCCCAGAGGTGGCGCCACATGGCATGTCCCTACTATTCCAACTTTACACCTCAGAACACCTTTTGAGGTGACGCCATTCCAGAACTCCATTTGACTCCATTTTGTATTTATTTTATTTCTTTTAATAAAAATAGCCCTTTTGAGGTGGCGCCACCTGAGGACTCCCTACAAAAGGTGAGTTTGAATTTCAAATTCCAAGAGAGCACCCTCTGAGGTGGCGCCATCTGGGAGCTTCCTGCAGAGAAAATCAAGCAAACCAAATTTTGAAAAATTTCAAATCCTGCTGAGGTGTCTCACCCACAAAAATCTTATTTTTTATTTTCTCAAAAATGAAAATAGCACCCCTTGAGATGGCACCACATGGAGGGCTCAGATTGAGCCTGTTTGAAATTCGAATTTTCTTCATAAAGTTTATAAAAACAAGGCTCCACGCTCAGGAGGAGGAGAGTATTTTTTTTGAGAGAAGACCACCTTTGAGACCATTTTTCTGTGGACTTGAAAATTCGACCTAGCCTTCCTAAAAAATCTGATTTTTACACTTTGGAGTTCACGCCCCTTTGGCTCAGTGAAGAAGGTGTAGTGGGTCGATTTTTGTGAACCATCCGAAGTCCGGAGCGAAGGACGAAGGAAGCTCGTGATAGCCGCCCCTTTCAAGAGCTTTTACGCTGCGTAACGAAGCAAGGTGCACTTCTTTTCCCCTTGATTTGATGCCATAATTCGATTCGGAGTCGTTTGAAGAAAGAGCTCATCCGAGAGATGGATTGAGCTATTCTCATAAAACGACATATATAAAAATATTTAATTATGCTTCTTTGATGATTTTTAACATTTATGCATTTAGCTAGGTTTAATTTTCATTTTATTTCATTCATTTAGCATATTTCATGAATTAATTAGGATTAATTTAGCATTTATTTCAATTCTGCTCATTTTCAGTAGGTCTCTGTTTTTGTCAGTCAGTCCATATGTCATTTCATGCATTTATTTTTTATTAAAAATCCCAAAAAAATCACGGAATGCGCCCTTAGGTGTCCCTAAAATTGTGCCAAAATTTCGGAAGCATTTGAATTTGTTTACTGCGGTAAACATTCAAAATGGCAAGTCGGGTTTTGTTACCCGGGAGGCGCTTTGAAAATCATTTGCCGATTTGTAAAATCGAGATCTCCCTCATGGGATATCCGATTTTCGATCCAAAATATGTTCTGAACTCAGGAGAATGTTTAGTTTTTAACCTGATTTTAGCAGAGTTTTATGAGTTTTTTTATGTCTGACAAAAAATCCGAGAGTTCGGGACACGTGTCAGAGCCTGATTTGGGCCTCTGAGATCTTGGATCAACTTAGGGCTATGGTTTCTCTTTGTGTGTTGCTTCAAATCCAAAACTGTAAAAAGTGAAAGTTATGTCCGAAGTGTCCTCTGTTTTCATCTGAAAGCCTGTGATTTTTAGAACAGTGTTGATACCTTCTTCGGATTTTTCTTGTCAGTCCTCTGTTTGGTCATATTAGTCTGTTCTGTCAATTTAGGAACACAAAGTTATATTTTTATCCATGTTTATATTGATCAAATGCCAAAGTCATGAACATGAAAGTTGTTCATGTAGGTGTCGTGAGTATCTCTGATTAATGCCATAAATTTCCATGGCTGTTTTATATTTTTTTAGCATTTTACATCAGATTAGAGTGATTTTTACCTTTGTCAGAACTAAGTCTCTGTTATTGAACTCACCATAGCTCAAATCCTGAGGCTGTAAAAACCAAAAATGTTCCATTTCGGGTCCTTTGACAGTCTGCAAAATATCAGAAGTTTTCATGGTGTAAATCTTGCATTATCATATTAAGCATTGCATTTGGTTCGGATCCATAGGCAAAATCCATCATTTTAGGACTTTTTTTAAATTTTAGCATTTAAATCATATCATTTCGTGATTTTTAGCATTCTAGGCTGTTTATCAGAGTAAAGTAGATACTTCATACCGAAT
The DNA here is from genome assembly GCF_984573655.1 of Nuphar pumila. Taxonomy (NCBI): domain Eukaryota; kingdom Viridiplantae; phylum Streptophyta; class Magnoliopsida; order Nymphaeales; family Nymphaeaceae; genus Nuphar; species Nuphar pumila. Next base: position 26,971,033 of record NC_143262.1, on the reverse strand, counting down.
TTGGTGCAATTTGGAACCCATTTGAGGTGTGGATTAGCCATAATATCAAAATAGGGTCCCGCAGGACCTGGATCCAAGTGAAAAACAAGCGAAATTCGTTATTTTGGGTAAATTGCAAAATGTCAAATTCCGATTTTACAGTCTTAATGTGTTTAGCAGCATGTCATCATGCCTCATACTGCATTTCATCATCATTGGATTCAATTTGAATTTTGAAATCTCAATTTTACCAAGTTTTCCTTCAAAAACCCTGATTTTAAAAGGTATAACTTTAATTTTAGGAGTATTTTGGTCATTTTGACCCCAATTCCGAATTACAAACTGTTTTCCACTGAATTCCCTGCATTTTCATCATTTCAAATATCAAGAAAGCATGAGAATAGGGTTTATATCCATTTAAATCCAATAATTTCATAATATTATTGGAAAATCTTGGAAAAACCCACATATTTGAGCTAACCCTATTTCCAGTTTGGCAGGAACATTCAAAAGAAGGAGCTGAAGTCTGCAAATTTCTTTTATTTAGTGATATAATAATGTAAATTTTGGAATAAGAGAGTTAATTTCCTGCTTAGACTAGGATGCATATCATATAGTTTGAATTTATGCAATATCCTGCTTATATGATTCATGCATTTTATTCCAAAAGCACTATGGATGTTCACGAATGGCACGTGCACCAACTCTTAGGGAGTTGATGGACTCGGTGGAATCCATATTTACGGCCCTAGTCGGAATATGGACGAGACCCAGATCCATCATCTTTCTACTAGTCACATTGAGCCTACACTCTTAGGCTATCTTAAAATGCACATCATATTTCTAAATTTTTCAAAATCTTGTGCATTAAATCAAATAAACTCTGACCATATTCATGGCCACAGTCAGAATATGTGAAGGATTTATTTTGACTTAATGCACATTTTCCAACAAATTTCCTAGAAAACCTTTCAAAGTGCATTCTTTCATTCATATCATTTGCATCATGAAATCATTGGTTTTCTTATGATTTTTTTAAGAAAATTTCATTCTCAAGAAATCGATTTCTCAAGAAACTCTAAGAATCTTTCAAAATCGATTTTCTCAAGTCAATTTTTCCACAGTTTTCCATGGGAAAAGGTCATTTTCCCAAGATTTTCAAGAGAAGTCCCTCATCTTTCTCAAAGGCAAAATTGATTTCCACGTATTTCAAGGTTAAGATTCTCAGGTTTTCAACTTCCCAAGTTTCAATTTTCTTTTCCACAAGGGCTTTCCAATGAATTTCCATCATTTTCCTAAGAAAATTCTCAAAGTCCGAGTTTTCCCGAGAAGTGTTTCCCTTTTCAAATGTTCACCTTTTTCTCAAGAATCACTTCTATTTTGCCAGGACTTTCAACTATTCATGATTTTCCCACAACTTTATGAACTTTCCCGTGATTTCAAAAACCCCTTTTCATCTGAGTTTCCTGAGAAATTGACTTTCCACCATTTTCCTGAGAAATGCTTTTCAACTCCAAATGTTTTCCGAGCATACATCATGTTTTCCCAAGCTGCATTTTCCAAAATCTCATAGCACATGCCTGAATTCTCTGTGCATTTAGGATAGAACATAATTTTGATGATTTAACTAAGTCAAGCACAATTTTGGTCCTTGGTTCGATTATCCCTGTTAAAGGCGACATGAACGATCGAACCTCGTACCGACAGGTCGAGCCCCATCCCATGGATTTTCCCGCAAATTTTCAAAACGGAGGCGAGTATTTCAAAACAATTTCCAAAATCCGGTCAAGTTTGAAGCGCGAAACCATTTTCCTCTTTCTCTCTTCCGCAAGGAGGGGAAGACGGGGGAAAAATTTCGCGACGATAACATTAACCACTTGGTTATGTCATGGCTTCTTAATTCGATGGACCCTAGCATTGTTGAGGGCTTCCTTTTTCTAGAAACCGCTCAAGATATGTAGGATAACATTCGTGATGTGTATGGAGAACAAAATAACCCTGCTCGTATTTACCAAATTCAATAAGAAATTTCAATTCTTGCTCAACAAGAAAAATTGTTCCATACATATTTAGGGTCTCTTCGAGGCCTATGGGACGAATTGGCATAGTATCATCCCATCACAGTCGACGCTGAAATCATTAAAGCTCGGATAGAGGAAGACATAATTTTCAAACTGCTAGCAGGTCTCAAACTCGAGTTTGAATCCTTGAGAATCCAGATTCTTATGATGACACCGTTATCGTCCTTTAACACCGTGTGTTCTGTTATTCAGCATGAAGAAACTAGATGCAAAGTCATGAACTCTAACACTTTCATTTAATCTGGTTCCACTGCTGAGAAGTTGGCATTTAAGGCTTCATACTACCTCAAATTTGCTACTACCACCGATCAGAAGGACACTTCTAAGAAGCCCAGATTTTGGTGCAGCTATTGTAAGAAATCTGGCCACACGAAGGAGAGATGTTGGGAACTCCATGGCAGACCGTCTAAAGGCACTAACCAAAGAGACTCCTGTGCTACAAACTTAGCATCCATTGTCGATCTTGCAAATGCCTTACAACAATTCAATAAAACTCATATGTCGGTCCATACTCCTACCAATTCTACTCATGAAGATACAACAAGTATTGCTTGTTACTTTTCTTTCAAAAATTCTCCTGAAAAATGGATTGTGGATACTGGTGCATCTGAGCACATGACAAGGCAGGTATCTCAAATCAATGATATTAGAAACACTACGAAGAAATCCGTATATGTTGCCGATGGGAGCCAAGTCCCAGTAAAAGGAATCGGTACTGCTCATTTTTTTTATAATCATGATCCATCAACAGTTCTTTATGTTCCCAGATTTCCTGCTAACTTATTGTTTGTCAGTCGCATCACCAGGAGCCATGCTCGCATAGCTATATTTTCGGCTAACAATGTGATTTTTCAGGATCAAAAGACTCATATGGTGATTGGTAAAGGGACCCAGCATGATAGATTATATTTTTTGGATGATAATGCTAAAGCTCTAGCTGCCTACAATCTCAAGGAATTGAGCCTCCTATGGCACGCTAGACTAGGCCACCCCTCTCAAAAGTCTTAAAACCAATTATTTCTGCATTTGCCATTTTTTTCTAATGCTTGTGATGCCTGTGAATATGCCAAAGCTTTTCGTCTGCCTTTTTATCACTCTCATAGTAGATCTGATGTTATGTTTCAGTTGATTCATTCTGATGTCTGGGGACCAGTGCCAATAACATCACATTTGAGATATAACTATTTTGTTACACTCATTGATGATCACTCTCATGCTACTTAGATTTATTTCCTTAAACGTAAAAGTGAAGTTTCAAGGGTGTTTTCAGAATTTTACCAACTAGTTTTCACTCAGTTTGATAAGAAAATCAAAGTTGTGCGATCTGATAATGGAGGCAAATTTGTCAATGCCACTATGACAATTTTTTTTTATAAACATAGGATTTTGCCACAACACTTGTGTGCTGGGAATCCCCAACAAAATAGTCGCAGAATGGAAAAATCAACAATTGCTTAATGTTGCCAGAGCTATCATGTTTGAAAAAAATGTTCCAAAAAAATACTGGCCTGAAGCCATTGGAACCGTCTGTTATCTTTCCAATCGTTTGTTGAGTTCCTCTGTTGAAGGAAGAGTTCCCCTGGAAATTGTTTATAATAGACACTTATCCATTTCTCGCCTACCAGTTTTTGGATACAAAGTGTTTATTCACCTTTAAGCCCAAAGCAGAGATAAATTTGAGCCTCGATCGGTAAAATGTGTTTTTTGGGGATACTCTACAGTGAACAAGGGCCACTGCTGCTTTGATCCCCATCAAAACAAATTCTATATCTCAAGAGATGTTCATTTTTTTGAATGCGAATGTTTTTTTCAAGAATCTGTTAATTACTTTAATGAGGTTCACCCTGAGGGGGAGATTGGTATGGGGATCAGAGTGGCCCTTCCAAACATTCAAAGTTGTGATGGATTATCTGCTCCAGTGTTTCAAAACTCGTCTAATTCGACTCCCAATATTCAAATTGAGTCAAACCAGAGCAATGTTGTTGTCGATGAACCAGTTTCCACCAGTAATCCTAATATTGCTCTCACGAGAAGATCTAGTCGTATCCATAGATTGCCTAAATGACTGAATGATTTTTATACCTACCTAGCCTCTTCCTTATATGCTCATTCCATGTCGCACCCCATCCAAAATTACTTCTCCTTAAAAGGTCTTTCACCATCCTACACTGTCTATGCCCTGAGTGTCTATGCTCATCATGAACCCAACAATTTTCAAGAAGCCAGTCTTGATCCTAAGTGGAGAAAAGCTATGACAGAGGAAATTCAGGCTCTCAAAAAGAATGGTACTTGGGAAATCATCAACCATCCTAAAGGAAAAAAACTTGTGGGATGTCGCTGGATCTATAAGATCAATTATAATATTAATGGTTCTATCGAACGATATAAAGCAAGACTGGTTGCGAAAGGCTACACCCAAATAGAGAAAATTGACTATAATGAAACCTTTGCTCTGGTAGCAAAAATGAACTCTATAAGAATCCTTCTATCAGTCGCTGCTAATAAGAATTGAAAAATGTTTCAATCTGATGTAAAGAATGCTTTCCTTCATGGAGATATAGAGGAAGAAATATACATGGAATTACCCCCAGGATATCAAGTCCAAGACAGGGAAAAGACATCTTGCAAATTAAAAAAGGCTATTTATGGTCTTAAACAGTCTTCTTGAGCTTGGTTCACTAAGTTATGTACAACTCTCACTGAAATGGGTTTTAGCCGAAGCACTGTTGATCACTCTATGTTTGTCTCAATTCAAGGATCCAAAACTGTTGTCATTCTTGTATATTTGGATGACATTATCATAACAGGAAATGATGAAGCCTTGATCGAGCATGTAAAGAAGAGACTGCACCAAAAATTCGAAATAAAAGATTTGGGAGTGCTAAGATATTTTCTTGGATTAGAAGTTGCCCATTCAAGCAAAGAAGTATTCATTTGCCAGAGAAAATACATCTTGGACCTTCTCAAAGATACATGGATGCTTGGCTCAAAACCAAATGACACTCCGGTTGATTCCAGCAGCAAGCTAAGAAAACATGATGGAAAAATCAATGAAAAATATTGGTGAGTTCTAAAGACTTGTAGGTTGACTCATTTATCTCACTGTCACTAGGCCTGATATATTATATGTTGTCAATCTAATAAGTCAGTTCATGCATGATCCTAAAGAATCTCATCTTGAGGCAACCTACAGAATCCTTAGGTATCTAAAAGGGACGACAGGAAAAAGAATTTTGATGAAAAGAAATGATAATTTAAATGTTATTGGATATATTGATGCGGATTGAGCCAACAACCCAAATGATAGGAAATCTACTTCTGGATATTGTGTATTCGTTGGGGGAAATCTTGTATCTTGGCATAATAAAAAATAGAATGTGGTTGCTCGATCGAGTGCTGAAGCCAAATATCACTCTATGGCACTCAGAACATGTGAACTCGTCTGGATCAAAACTCTATTGTCAGATATGGGAATTAAAATTAATGAACCGATGGAGTTAAGGTGTGATAATCAAGCAACTATTCACATTGGAGCCAATCCAGTATTTCATGAGAGAACAAAGCACATCGAAGTCGATTGCCACTTTGTTCGAGAGAAAATTCAGACTAAAATCATTAGAACTCTCCACGTCGAAAGTCAAAATCAATTGACTGATGTTTTCACTAAAGCCTTGGGAAAGGAGAAACATCTCAACATTATAAACAAGTTGGGACATATTGATATCTGTGCACCAACTTGAGGGGGAGATTGTTGGGATTATTGGCTTTTTGAATAGGATACATTTCCTAATTCATAGCCGACGGTTATTATTTTACCTATATTTATCTTGGATAGTTACCATGTTTGCTTTAGTGGTAGTTATCCAGAAAGGTTGTGCGTGTAACCAAATGTATAACTGAATCATATCAAGGAGTACTGGTAGTTTGTTCTCTCAGTGGATGTAGGCAAATGCTGAACCACGTATATCATGTTCTCTCTGTTATTATCTATGCTAAGTATATTTTAACAAACGTTCCCTGCTCAACTCAACCATGGAGGCACAGAACAATGCTTTTTAACTATCAAACCAGAAAACAAGAATCACTGTAAAGCAGTCATACAAAATCCCACAAACTGCAGCAAAGAACACCACAACTGAAAAAAAGGTCTTAAGGAGAACACAAGCATTGCAGGTCTGCTTGCTTTTATGGTTGCCACAGGATTGTTGTCTCGGCAATCATGGAAGTGACAGTGTAGGGATCCATGTTGGAAGCAGGCCTCCTGTCCTCAAAGTATCCTGTGTCAAACAACAACGTCTCACCTTTAGAACCCTTGAATTGTGTTGAAGGATGCCAATGTAAAAAAATTGTGATCAAGGTTAATGCAGTAACAGTATCGCTCCATGAAATTCAAGATATTCAATAGCAATATTGTGGTTAAGTACCTTTTCCATCTTTTTCAGTATCGCGGCCAACCCTGATGGATGCACCACGGTTTGCAACACCCTGTCAATTGCAAGACATAAAATCAATCTCTTTGCTTCTGTGCTAATTCAAAGTTTGTTGGCTACCACCCAAACAAATAGATTACATACCCATACGAAAGTGTTGATGTCTGCGGTTTCATGTCGACCAGTCAAACGTCGTTCATTCCCTTCTCCATATGCAGCAATGTGCTCCTTGTGCCTCAGCCCCAGTTTATCAATGGCTGCCTTGATCACATCCAGTCCTCCCTCGCTCCTCATTGATTTTGTACTGATCAGAGAAACTATGAAGTTAGAAAAGCTTAACGAAGCTTGAATTTTCATCCAGCTGTTAAGTGAACCTTTTGCTTTACCTGAAATTTGTATGAGCACCAGCTCCATTCCAATCCCCCTACACATAACATGTATATGTATTTTATTAATAATTGTTACTTTGGAAGTTGCATTCCTAAAGGAATTAATATGTTCAGAAAGAACCAATTCTGTAGCTGATAGTTCTTATCTAATATATTTAGCCCCTTGTGGAAACTTTCACAACTTTCTTGCAGGATGCTGTTCTTCAGAAAATCCTTGACTTCTTTTTACAGATCACAGTATAATCTCCGATATTTTCAAGTGGTTAACTTCGCCATCATCCTTTATGTTTGTTTCAAGTTGTTAAATGTGCAAATGTCTTGCCTTCTCATAATTGTTTACAAGATGCAACGTGAGGAAAAAAACTAAGAGAATATGCACTCACTTTAATTGGTTTAGGATCAAACGAGAGAACCACTCCAGCAATCTCTGTAATCCTCTGTACATAGAGATAGTAACATGATGAGAAGCGACATAAGCCTTCAGTTATATAGCACGTAAGCTAGCAGAAACATCGTGCTTTAAACCAGCTGGAAATGAATGCAATTACCTCAAGAATGTACCGAGCAACCCATAGCTCATCACCAGCAGAGATGCCAATTGAAGGACCAACTTGGAACTCCCACTAGTGAAGGAAGAAATCTGTCAATCGGGATTCAAAGCAGCAAAAGAAATAGTGCAAACAGGAAGAACAGAGGAATCTACCTGGCCTGGCATAACTTCACCATTGATGCCACTTATGTTGATCCCTGCATAGAGGCATGACTTGTAGTGTGCATCTACAATGTCACGGCCAAATGATTTCTCGGCACCAACACCGCAGTAGTATGGTCCCTGAACCACACCCACATTACCACAGTGGAGTGATTTTGATAGAAATTTTATTAAATGTTAGGAAGTTCCTTTAGTCATGCTTCAAAATGATTTTAGTTTATATACCACTCCTTTGGACGTTATGCAAACCCGTCAATATCAATTGGATAAACCATTGCTGGATGCATAATTTTGATGGGCCACTTGCAAATCTGGTTTTTTATAGTCCACCCTTTTAAACACTTGATATCCCAAGTTAAAAATGGAAAACAGTTCATTCATGAGATTTTGCTGTCCAAGTTTTGAATGACATGACCAAGAAAAAGAAGATCCGAGTTCTCAAGAAGATACCTCCAGTAACAAACAGATAACTGCTTAAAAACAAAGGAAATAAAGAAGCATGACTTCCATGTTTAACCAAAGAATATTGGGTAGCATAATGGAAAGCAGAAGCAAAGGGACAAATTCTAGACAAGATTTTCTCAATGAAATAGGAAAAAGAATAGAGGCAGGAAGATGAGAAGGGGAAAGAGTCATTGTTCAAGGTATATTACCTGAGGGCCAGGGTAACCACCAACAGGCCATCCAAGAGGCCAATTAACATCCTTCTGAAGAAGCGTGTATTCCTGTTCTATACCATACCTGTTTTCCATTTGGTTCAGTTAATTTTTCCATCATAAATGCAAGAGAAATGAAGAAAGCTCCACCAAGATCCCAGACAGCAATAGATAAAACAGACTCCATCATCATCACCACTATGCTGACGGGAGCAAAAGAACGGAGAGAGAGAGAGAGAGAGGCAAGTACCAGGGCTCTTCTTCTGCAACATCAGTGTGGCTGAAAATTTTTTGAGCATTGTATCTCTTGTTTGAGCGAATTGGCTCTCCGGCGGGGGTGTATGTATCACACATCACCTAAAGGGCAGTATAGAAATAAATATTAGAAACTAACTATTGTCAAAACAAATACTGTTGAATGGCTATTTGTGTAACAACAAAGAAAAGAATATTGAGAATCTTGCCAAAATGTTATTTCCTCTTCTGAATGGGTCAAGGAAGATGGCCTGAGGGCTGTTTCACGTTTTTGACAAAAAATAAATTATAACCAATGCCAATCAGAAAGCCATATGGAAATAGACAAAAAAGGGAAGAAAAAGAGAAACTCACTATAAAATGACTTCACTGTCTTTACCAGGAGCTTGACCAGTACTAGAACCATCATAGTTCCATTTTGGGAGTTGGTGAGGATCTGTCACTGGGCCAGAAATTGTCTGCAACTCAAATATAAATTGATTAATACATGAAGACTATTTAAAAGTTCAAGAAAAGCTTATATCAAACACAAGAATGAGAAGAGAACAGAAAATCTACCCTTGCTTTGCTCCTCAGATCCATTCCGGAGCCACCAATCCTGTTAAGCAACAAAACCAGAATTCATTTTTTAGAAAACAGATTAAGATGAACCAATCTCATAACACCCATAGAATTAAAACATGGAGATTACCATATGTACTCAGCAATGATCTTGTCTGTTGAGTCAGACAGGTTCAAGTTAACCAAATCTGAGATAAGAGACATCTTGAATCCTTCACAAGGAAAACCAGAAAGAAAAACAAAGACAGAAGCAGAGCCTCTTCTCTCTTGTTAAGCTCTCTAAGAATATATGAAGATGACCATTGGATGCACAACACTTTATACTGGTACTCCCGGCTTAGAATTTCGTTAAAATATTATTTTATTGCAATTATTTGAACTTTTTTACATCACAAATAAACTAATTAGTTTTTGAGGAAATTTGCAGATGTGCCACTTGAGATCACGATTCGCTTCTTGACTTTGCTAAAACTATTTATTGATACGTCATAGAATACGGTGGAGTTGGACCCCGCATGCATGATCTGTGGGGCCAATGGGCTAGCTTGAATTGCTGGTTTACCAGCACCATCTATATAACGTCGGTTACTAAAACCGTTGGTATAGGGAATATTGCATGAATGGTGACATATGGCTTGCATCATTACCTAAATTCCATTAATTCTATGCACCATCTCCCCCACCCTCCCGCCTTTTTTTTTTACTTTTGGAATATCTTCTCTCAAGTCGACCTTTTTTCAACAGAGAAAGCTGGGGTTAGGCAGACCCCTACCAGTTATACAACCTTACCATTGTGATTCGAACTTGCAACGTCTCATAGCAAGGTGACGTGCATTAACTGCTCCTGAGGGAGCCCCCCTTGGTTTCTCTCCAGTCAACCTTGGCACCTCACAATAAGAAATTTAATGTTTTCTTTTTTTCTTGAGAGAAATTTAATGCTGATTCTACATGAAATCGAGATCCTTGCCCAACTTACGGTCTTGGTTGTAAATTGGATGCCTATAGGAAGCATATATGAAATACCTTAAGAATGCATAAGATGAGGAGAATGATCTGCACAATTAGGAGAATCATGCTGTTAATGTTTGGTTGTGTTATTTCGCAAACACAATGCCCTCCTTTTATTACTCGTTACCTTCCCTTTTCTCTTGTGGTTTTATTACTACGTACGCCAATTAGAGATTATTTTCAAAGTTCTGTTCACATGCATGGTATCCTACTCAGTGGAATTCATCAATCACTTGGGGTGTTTTTCGATAGGTGGCAAATTAATAGTAAAATGGAATTAGTAGGTTACTTCATGTGTTTAGGATTCTTGGTCCTCCATGGTTTATGACTCAATTTGAAAAATTGAAAAAAGTTTCAAAGAAATTTTCAATGAGGCTTATGGCAGTCCTATTTTGTAACCTTCCCTAGTAACCTGATCGGGGTTCTTTTCTTTTTCTCTTAAGAGATACCGCTTCCTTTTCAGAGGCTAAAAAATGTTTCAGATGGATCGAGGGTTTATGGTTTCCATGAAAGTATTTTCTACGTAGTTATATTCATCTATGTTTTAGTGGATTTTCTTTTCTCTTTCGCTCTTGAACGTAGGCCAAAGGTGTAACCACGTAAATATAGTCTCTCTCTCTCAATAATTTTGTGGGTTTGCTTTGTTTACTTAATTTTTTGGCAAGATCCTGTTTAATGGATTTTTGCTTTCTCTTAGAAAAATATTTAGGGCATGATGTTTTGATCATAAGTTGTGGAAGTTTTGAAAGTGATTTATGTGATTCACATTTTCAGGCATTAATTTTCTCATGTTTGCTTTTAGGTTGTAACTGTGATTTGTGTGAAAATGTGTTGTGTCATGTCATGACACTGTTTTATCACATTCACAACTAAGCATTTAATGATTGTGAAAATTATTTACAGGGTTAGACCTGCGTAAAATTTTTACAAGCTTCAACATTCACAGATGGAATCACATTTACAGGTTGCATTTTGCATGTTTGCAATGGCCCTATGAAAGTTTTATATCACAAGAAACCTATCAAAGTTTAAAAAATCATATGCTTTACAAGCATGTGTAACGTGCCCTTAATGAATTTTTGTTAAATTTTAGCAAATGATCCAGAGATGTAATGCTCCATGGGTTTTATCACTTAACAATCTCTACAGGTGGGTAATTCTAGCCAATAGGGCTAGTAAACCAACCAAGCAGCTCATTACCCGTCTCAGCTAGTCACAAACTCATTCATGATCCATTTGTATAACTGGCAAGTCAAGTCATGAGCAACTCATTTAGCTTAAATGACTTGAACCTGAACTCAGGGTTTTCGGCTCGGCTAGGCTTGGCCCAAGAAAGCTCGTATAAATAAAATATATATATTTTATGTGTAACATATATTTTAAGTATATAATATATAAAAAATACATAAAATGCTATACATGAAAAAGTATGCAATGAAAAATACATACATAAAATATGAACTATTAAACATTATATATATATATATATATATATATATTCTATGTATAAAAAACATGAAATGTTTTTACATAAGGCAGCTCGTGTTTGGCTTTGTCTCATCTAAAAACGAACACTAGTCGAGTCACGAGCCCAATCCATTGGTAAGCAAGCTGAACCCAAACATGCCTTGTTTAGTTCGTTCGGCTCTTTTAGCAGCCCTACTGGGCACCATTGAAAAGCTTTTTTTTGTAGTTAGAACCTCCTTCAGTCATGCATTGTCATGAATTGAATCTGGTTCACCCTTCATTGTAAGAATAGGTGACACAAGAGTGGGTGTAGTGGGCCCACATAAGCAATAAAAAAGCAGCACAGCGTGCAGACCCATCTGCCAGGGATGCGTGTGAATCTATGAGTCGCAGGCGGTTCGTGGCATAAGGAATGTGCACACGTCGTTCTCTTATTTTATTGACCCAAATGTATGACCAGAATATTCAAAGGCTATTTTATATGATTATGCTTACTGTCAACTAACTTATAAGACATGGCCAAAAGATTCAAAAGCCATACATGATTATGCTCATTGTCAAATAACATCGAAGGCATGCCCAGAATATTCAACAACCAATTAATTTATTGATTCATCTTTATTGTCATCTAGCGACCATGATCGCAAATCTAAAAAAGAAAAAAAATAGTATAGATTTGCATTTTTGCATTATTTAAATAAATGTAGCTTTTCAAGATAGAATTCAAAACTATTTTTTTACCTCATGGCTTTTCATTTTTCTTTTAGTTTGGTGGTCATGGTGTTATCAGAATGTCAAGGTTTGGTTTATCAAATGAAGTGAGCAATGGCGTATTGCTTTTTTAAATATGAAAATCCAAATAATATATCATTAATTAAGGCTACTATTAATTGCTTTAGGTAATTAGTTTATTAATTGTTTCACTTGAGTTGGGATGATATGCGACCAACTTTTTTTCTAATTAATTACGCTGCTGATGTAGCATAAAATGAACACGACTTCTTAAGATTGATGCAACCAAATATTGATTTGCACGTTAAAGAAAGTCCACTAGTTGCCAACAGAAATTATGAAGTTAATGGAGTTAGATGACGATAGGACTGCAATTAGTGATCTCAAAGGAATTCACCCTGTTCGACTAACAAAATTTATTCGACAATATATATATATATATATATATAAGCCTGTAACAGTGGTCGGGCTTCTTGGTCGAATGATTTGCGCAAAAACAGTAAATTAGCCATGACCGCCGCTAATGCCTCTTTTAGGTTGAATTTTTTTTCCGCCGCTGATCCATGCAGGAACAGGCCCCAAGAATTAGTCGAGTTGTTTCTGAAATTTCCATGCACACACATACATACAAGGCTATTCAAATGAGGGATCTCAGATCAAGGATATGTGATTCCTCTTATAATAGGCTCAGATCCTAGGATCTAAGAACAGGAAGGAGAGGCAGGCCGGTCTTTTTCGGATCCAAGGATCTTTCTCATGAAAGATTTGTGATATGATCTTTTTAAAAATAGCTTGTTTTATTTTAGAATTTTAGACACTATCTCCATAATAGTTGTCACTGGTACTGACGTGCTGTTTTGTTTTGTTTTTATGTCAGGGAAGCATACTTCAGTAGGATTAGATCGTTGGCATATAAAGCTGATTAGTTGATTAATCGGCTATTTAGTGCTTCCATTGGGCCAGTGATGAGGAGATTCCAGCCGAACGGGTCGACCATTGGGCAACTTGAACTTCTAATTTTGTTAATGAATATTAACAACTATCATACTTTACATCTTGGTACTATGGTTTCATGTTATGGCTTTCTGTTGATGTTTATTGACAAATTGGTGTGCGTTAGAAATCATGATTTGGCAACTTGAACTTCTGTTCTTGTTAATGAATATTTAAAAACTATCATACTTTTATTTGACTATATAGTCAGTAGCTACATCTTGATGATATGGTTTCATGTTATGACTTTCTATTAATGTTTATTAGCAAATTGGTACTCTGTTAATGTGTCTTTTTGTGTTAGAAATTTGTTTTTCTTTTTATTCTTTATGGTGGTGGTACTGGACTGCTAGTAAGATGTTGGTGGTGATACCCCAATATGTAAGGTGGTTTTTTTGTGATATTTTGCACTGTTTGGGAGTCTTGCATTGGGAAGGAAACAACATTTTCATGTGTTGCCAAAGTATAGTTTTGATCAAAATGTGGTGTTGAAGATGGAGTTTCCAAAAACATCCTATTATGAATGGTGTTAAAGCTGTCAAATTCATTCCTAATGCAGTGTTTTTGCAATACCACTGCTCCCAAACAGCAGACAGCATGCAGGCATTGAGGGAAACCGCAACACACCATAACCCGTGAAGGCATAATTCTTGTTTTGAATTTGATGATAAATAAAAGGTGAACGATAGGGCATCATCATTCTTGCCCACCTCCCTCCATAACCCATCAAAATGCCTTCATTGTTTTCGTTGGTATACGCCCTGGGAATTGCTGGTTGGAATGTTACCTAACTGGAGCATTTTTTTAGTATTAGGCCCAAGTGGCACTGGTGACTCAAGTTTCTCAAACTCGAACCAGCCGAGTCAGAATCGCTTTCTGCTCATTATGCTCTAACCAGCCAAGCTGAGCAAAGTTCAATACCCAACATCAGCCAGGTTTGGGCAGGGGCTCATTAGGCTCCAATCAAGCTCAAGCCAAGCCTGAACATCCAGTGGTTGGGCCGGGCTTGGATTGTGCTCGGTGTGCGGCCCTAAACACATCCTTAGGGAGTATCAAACACGCCCTCTTGCCCATTCTTTGCTATTGCACTACTCAGCTCCTAACCATTGCTTTTGTGGCGTCACAACCCTTATGTTTGGTTTAGGGTGTGCACGTGCATGCGGGTGTGTGTGTGCGCGGGCACGCTAGAGTAACGGAAGAACGTTTCATTAAATTCTTGCATACAAAAAAAACATGTGCATGCAAAAAAACATTATGGACCATAGTTGCCGTTTAGAAGAAAATTTGTGCAATACAACAATAACAACAACTACGCCTTCATCCCAAAACAATTGGGGTCGGCGATATGAACCAAAAACGAAAATCATTTTGGGTCTTCCACATGAATCCTTCTCCTCCAATCATTTCTACCCAATGCCATGTCCTCGGTGAGGTTCAAAGCATTCATATCCTTTCTTATCATTTCCATCCAAGTCTTCTTAGGCCTACCCCCACCTCTTTTAACTAATATATTTTCTCATTTCTCTATCCTTTTAACTAGAGCATCATTAGGCCTTCGCCGAATATGTCCAAACCACCATAAACGATTCTCTCTCATCTTATTTTCAATGGATGCAATGCCTACCTTCTTAAGTATCTCCTCATTTTGAATCTTATCTTTTATTGTATTTTCACACATCCATCTAAGCATCTGTATCTCAGCGACACTCATTTTTTGAATACCATGTCTCTTGGCAGCTCAACATTCCATACCATATAATAAAGCGGGCCTAATTGTTGTTCTATAAAACTTTTCTTTCAACCACAATGGCATTCTACGATCGCACAACACTCCAGTTGCACTTTTCCATTTCATCCACCCAACCTTTATCCTATGATTTACATCTCCATCAATTTCTTCATACTTTTGAACGATAGATCCCAAATATTTGAAACAGTTATTGACTGGTATTTTTTGCTCACCAAGCTTCACTACACTCACATCACTACTTCATTGCTTACTAAACCGACATTCCATATATTATGTCTTACTCTTACTCAACTTAAAACCTCTTGCTTCCAATGTCTGTCTCCACAATTCTAACTTAGCATTAACCTCAGCTCTAGACTCATCAATCAAAACAATATCATCAGCAAACAACATACACCACGACACTTTTTCTTGAATTGATCTCGTAAGTTCATCCATAACTATAGCAAATAGGAAAGGGTTTAATGCAAATAATTGATGTAACCCAACCGTTATAGGAAAATTGGTTGTCACCCCTCCATAAGTGCGGACATTGGTTACTACTCCTTCGTACATATCTTTAATTATATTAATGTACTTGAGAGAAACACATTTCTTCATCATTGTCCACCAGAGAACATCCCTTGGTACTCTATCATATGCCTTCTCCAAATCAATAAAAACCATATGCAAATCTTTGTTCCTCTCTCTACATCTCTCAATAAGTTGTCTAAGAAGATGTATAGCTTCCATAGTTGATCTTTCAGGCATAAAACCAAATTGATTCTCCGATATCATGACAACCTCGAATAATCAATTTGGTTTTATGCCTGAAAGATCAACTATAAAAACTATACATTTTCTTAGACAACTTATCGAGAGATATAGAGAGAGGAACAAAGATTTACATATGGTTTTTATTGATTTGGAGAAGGCATACGATAGAGTACAAGAAAATTTGTTCAATAAATTTTAAAATTTGTTTTTTTGATAATATCAACATATATGGAATTAAGGGAAATATAAAAACATAAAAATTAAAAAAGTTTTAGTATCATGATAAAATTGTGATACTTTTTAAAAATCTTTTCATCGGTTTTTTAATATCATGACATTACTGATGTTTGTGACCGTGCAATTGTCAATCGGATCCTTACCAGATGATCCAAGGAGTCTTATAGTATGTTATTTGTATTTTATTTAATATGTTCAAGATCGTTCAGACCCACTTTTTTACCATGCCAATGTTGAAAATCTCGTTGTTAGCATTCTCTCGGCAAAGGAAAATATCATAATAAATTAAAATTTTGTGTTTTGGAGAAAACCTTGGGAAAATATAGACCTATATAAAATTAAATCATTTATGAAAAATATATAAAACCATAAAACTTTACTGCAGTATAAAAAATTGAAAGCTTTCTTTAGGAAGGAAATTAAAAACACGTTAATTTCATGATCAAATGGCATTATTTTAAAAACATAAGGATTTTATCAGTTTGAGAAAAATACTACAATATAAGCACGATATTTAAGTGGCAACCCTTAAATATACTAAACTTGGAAAATCCTTTTTTGCTGAAAACAACTTTCTAGAAATATATAATTCAGCTTCAGTAGATTGGATGCAAGTTGGAGGTGCACAGACCTTGGGCAGTTTTGCATTTTGAACTGCTACCAAGGCTGCAAAATGCAAGGTCATGGGCAGTAAAGCACTTGCCAGGAAGTTAATAATTGGATTCCAATTGGTTGGAAATGAAAAAATAGGCATTATTTTATTTGAAAGGCAAGCTGGGTTTAGGCAGACCCCACCAGTTATTATTCAACGTACCATGGGGTTTGAACCTGCAACGTCCCATCACAAGCAGACGTAGGGATGGCAGTGGACTGGGGGAAAGCGGCCCCACCTCGCCCCGTTTGGACCGGGGACGAAGGGTATGAAACGGGGATGGAGGCAGGGACGAAGGTTAAAATCCATCCCCGTCCGGGGGTGGAGGCGGGGATGGACGTGCACTTTTCTCTGCCCCGCCCCATCCCTGCCACGATCCCCGCCTCATCCCCGCCCCAACCCCACCCCGACCACTTTTCCCTGCAATATCCCCGCCCCGCCCCGCCTCATCCCCGTTTGAACCCGGGATGGAGGACATGAAACGGGGATGAAGGCGGGGGTGGAGGATAAAATCCATCCCCACCAGGGAGGCGGGGCGGGGGTGGAGGATAAAATCTTGAGGCGGGGCGGGGGTGGAGACCTTAAGCAGACGTGCACTGACAACTCCTACCAACCACACGGAGCATTATTATGTCAGTCCAAATGAAGTAACAAAGAAAGAGCAGAAGATGAGTATTGTGTAATTCTAATGTTATCCAAATTATTCCATCTAAATGGAAAGATATGTTCAGATCCAGACCCGGCTAGTGGTGTCTTGGTGCTCATGGTCCACACACTAAAGTGGACTCTCATGCTAGCCTACACGATGGGATAAATTCATATGAGAGGTTCAGTGAGGCTGCACAAACAACGAGATCCAGAAGATAGAAAAAAAGAGTCCATCAAAGCAATTTTGTAATCCCAAGAAGTCCAAACAAAATATGAACTTCTTGTATTCAAGAGTTCCCGAATATTATGTAACTCTTAAAAAACATCTATAAAAAGGGAGGTAGAGACTGAGAGAGATCCCAACAATGGACACAGGTCACGTTTGGACCGAGCCACTAGAAAATTTATGTTCCATGTGTGTGGGTGTTTCCTAGTGCTCTGCATGTTTTACATGATATTAGAGCTAGCTATCTCTCGCAGGTTTTTTTCAGTGATCAGTGCAGTATTTTTTTCATTCTCCAGTTGCTATGATGTCAAGTTTGTCCTCTTTAATGGTGTTGTGTCCATTAAGCTCGAAAGAGATAACTACCTGTTGCGGCGCTCATAAATGTAGTCTGTCATGTATAGCCAAGACCTCATCAAATTCTTAAATAATATTTCTATCTTGTGACAACTTCATTCATTAGAGAAGGTGAACAGGTAAAATTTAATCCAGATTTTATTATATAGAAACGTGTTGATCAACTCGCATTGAGTTGGATCAAGGTCATGGTTACGGAGGCCGTATTGAGACAAATTATTCGAGTCACATATGTTAGAGAGGCATGAATTCATTAGAGCAATCCTATGTATCTCACTCTAGTGTGAGAATCCTTGGGTTGAAATGTGATATTGAGAACATAAAAAAAGAAGAAAAGAGCATGGTAAAATATTTAAATCATGTTAAGTATTTTGTGAACTCTCTTTGCACAGTCGATGAACCTGGCTTTGTTGGAGACCTAGTATAATACACTCTAAATGGTCTAAATTGATACTATGAAAGTTTTATTACAATAATTACTACTTCGTCTTTCTAAGTTTTATGAGATCTTTGATCTTCTACTAAATCAAGAAAAGAGACTTCAAATGCTAAATCTTAAGTCATTCTAGCATGCATAAACATCCACTACTACCTTGTTCTAAAAAAGAGGGCATGGTAGAGGCTCTAGTGGACGTAATGATCAAGGAAGAGGGGGCCTATCATTTTAATCCCTTATTCCAAATTTTTAAAAATTTTGATGCTAGAGATAATCAGGGGCAACTAAGGACACCCCAAAGCGATCAAAGAGATGGTCATGTCAGTTTTGTGGTTACAAGAATCACACAGCATATATGTGTTATGATATTCTCAAGGCATTTACAGCTATGGCCCTAAATAGTATGCAGGACATTTCTTGGTACCCAGACACAGATGCTACACATCACATGTCTTATGACGATCATGATATGGTTAACAAGTCTGAATAGCATGGAAGAGAGAGAGTTGTCGTTGGCAATGATGCAAACTTGCCAATAACAAGCATAGTTAATATTTCTTTGGCCACTAATGGAAATCAATTTGATCTCGTGGGTGTTTTACATGTTCCTCGCATTAAGAAAAAAATGTTATACGCTGCCAAATTTACTTAAGATAATAATTGCATTTTTTAGTTCAATGTTGGCATTTTTTCTGTTAAGAATTAGAGGAACGAGACTACTCTCCTAAGTGGTTCGAATAGAGGAGGATTGTACTCATGGTTGTCCCATCCTCAAGACAAAAAGAAAAGAAATCATGAGTTGTTCTGGGTGAAGCTAGTTTTGTGAGGGTTTCTCATTAGTTTTTAAGGATGTTTGGCACTGTTGTTTGGGACATGTCAATTCGAGAACCTTAAACCGCATGAACAAAATAAATTCATTGCATGTGATGGTCATAGTTCAAATTCATGTGATGATCAATTATGTTCTAGTTGTGTTGTGAACAAGATTCACAAACTTACTTTTGAGAAAGCAGTTTTTTCTATATGTTCTCCTTTAGAAGTGATCCGTGATGACCTATAGGGGCTAATCTCTCCTTTACGAGAAGGATATGTCTATTATTTACTATCATTTGACAATTATTTCAGGTTCTCTTAGATCTTTCCCTTGTATAGAAAGTCTGATGCTTTATCATGCTTTAAATTTTTCAAAACCATAGTAGAAAATCTTGAAAGGAAAATAAAAAAATTTCATAGTGATAGTAGTAGAGAATTTGTTAGTAGTGTTTTTTTGAATTTTTGAATAAGCACGGAACTAAAAGGTGGTTGACCTGTCTACACACACCTCAGCAAAATAAGATTGTTGAGAGAAAACATAGACATGTTCAAGAGACAGGTATGAGTCTTTTGATATATGCTTCCTTAAATCATAAGTTTTGGGTTAATGCTTTTTGTATTGTTATTTACTTGATAAATCGTCCCCCTACTCAAAACCTAAGTAAGAAATTTTCATATGAAGTGTCCCTGACTATGATCACCTAAAATTTTTTTAATGTACTTGCTACTCTTATATTAATCCTTATGTAAATTCTAAATTACTGCCCAGATCCAAAGCCTGCATTTTATAAGATACAACGTCAATTATAAAGGCTATATTTGCTATGACCCTGTGACAGGTAAAGTCTTTATTTCCAGACAATAAATGCTTAATTAACTAAATTAATTTTAATTAATCTTCTAAAACTAGAGGACGTTTCTTAGGACTATCCAATATCACATGCCTGCTTAAGTGGACTTCACTCCTTAATTGTCATGCCTTCAGCTCTTGACACATGTTTGACTTCTGATCTTTACTGAGACTCTAGATCTTTGACTTGTTAACCACTAGGGAAGTCATGTTAGCTTATTTGTCAACATCCTAGGACCCACACTGTGTTGGTCAACCCCGATTAACTTCAGAAGGTGGCATTTGAATCTTGGCACTGGATCTATACCATCTTTTGAAATTTGAGTCATAACAAACCATTACACTCTACACCACTTTGCCCCCAAAGAGAGAGAGAGATCACAACCCAATTGATTGGTCACTCCATCATGATCAAACATGATGTTTTGATCGACTGCACATCAGATCTCATAACAATTCTTGGCACCACTTGTAATGAGCTTGGCTTGTTTGCTATCTCATAATCTGTTGGGGCAAAGTTCCAAGATAATAGTAGGAACTCCCTCAAGCAAGCAACACTCTTGATGCTGAATTCCTCCTGGATAAAATATCACATGGACTCTGAACTTCACATGGACTTCAAAGGTAGGAGCTTGATATGGATCTGGCATAAGGCTCACTCCTTGGGGCTTCACGAGCACATATGAGCAAACCTCAATACTTTTACATTTTGTCTCATCCCCAACCATAAGATCGAATTCAGGGTGCTCTTTGTAATGGCCCCCGATAATATTTTTTCAAACAAAACTATGAGTGATCCCCATAACAACAAGCATGTCCACCCTATGACTTTGCACTGCATCATGGATCTCCACCTCAATGCCCTCAATAGTAGTTGGTTCTTCGTTCGACAACATTAACTCACTACCTAATTTTCGAACAGGTGAATCAGTGTGTGGGTTTAGTGTTGCACATAGGGGTGTAGCCCTGCTACGCACCAGAGTGTTCTCAGCAGGCTGAGGCATCCGGTCTGACTGTCCATGCTCTCGGTCTGTGGTTCACTATTGTGGCATCGGTAACGACCCTACTGGGGAAGGAATCACCATTAGTGTCAAGTCTACCGATGAGGTATTCAACTTCATATAATTATTATGCATGGATTGGGGCCTCCATAAGCCACTATCATAGATGCAAAATCTATTAGTAATTCAGTGATCAAAATCATCTCATATACGAGGTCAAGCCACTCATACCATCATAATACGTACCACATTCAAGGTAGGCGATCACTTTGGTAACACATGCCTCGAGGGGCACATTGTAACATGTGAAAAGGTACTTGATCTTGAAAACTCACTCATGCATGATCTCAACAGCAAAAGAAGAGACTTTGAATCGAGGTTTCTTACCCATGCATCACACGAAATCATGAGGTGGCTCCTCGAGACTCGGTTCAATCGGGTGTCCCCTTCGACTACTATTGAAGTCGACATTTCGGTCAGTACCATGCCTTCGCTTGCGGAGAGTGTCCAGTTGATCTCCTAGGTCTACTATAACCCTCTCAATGCACTACAAGCATCTACTCTCTTGCCTTTGTTGAAACAACTTAGCTTGGGTTCGCTCGACAATCACCCGGGCATTTTTGGGATGTCTACGAATCTCTTTGAGTTTATCATCACAAATGGGTTGAGATCCTTTCATGGTATGTTTTTCACTCTAATACTACTTGTTAGACCCTCTTCAAGGTCTGGTGGAATTGGTATGGAGTTTGGACTATAAGGGAGTCCTGAACTAGCAACAAACAGGTACTCTAGTATGAGCCAAACGAAAGCAAGATGATTAAATATGAGGTTCTTGGCCCTCTAAAGCTGGTTTGAACGTGTTTGGGGTACGGACTCCCACTGAACACGATGAAGCAATGGTCTAAAAGTAACCATGGTGCAGGTGCTTAGAGTTTCTGGGAAAAAGTCTATAGAAATAGAGAAATTAGGTGGGCTAAAACCAGTTCAAGAGGCCAATAAGAGATGGTTTTGGTTTAACTCTTATATAAACTCAACCAAGTGTTTGTTGGTCACCTAAGAACATGTACAATAGGTCAGAAAATAGTATAATAGGTCATAAGAAGGCTGGGAAGGTCAAACAATGAAAACTAATATAAGAGGGTTAGATGGCTGGGTGCCTAAGTTAAGCTTCAAAGAGGACACTACAGCATAAACATGGTTGTAGAAACCTTCAAATAGCTTTTCCAAGCAGTGTAGCATTCCTGAATCTCTAAAAAAAACTGTGAAGGGCTTGAGCCCCTTGAATAGGCTAAATCCACCACCACACACGTGGTTCTAGGTAAGACCAAAAGAAGAGAAGAGAGAGAAAAAAGGGTGTCAAAGAGTAGGGACACCAAGGAGAAGAGTAGGGGACAACTAGGCCTTCTGAGAAAACTCAATTCATAAATCAATAATTCATATGACTCCCCATGTTCCCTTGTGACTTACATTGTACAATTGTGCTTAGAGTTTGTTTGGCATTTGTTGAGTCTGATGTAAGCTGCCTAGTTCAGGTGAATCAATACCCCGAAGGGGCAGCCCATATACTTGAACTGTAATAGTCTGCAGGCAAAATTGTGAATAAAGTAAATGCATTGAGTTTTCTTTTGTTCACCCTCGTTGTTATTGCAATTTCTCCCCCTCTATTCTCTCTTGCTCTCTTGCACTCTGATTACAAGCTTCCGCGATCGGCAAGCGAGCTGACAAGTAGGCTTGTGGCGGTAAAGAGGGATCATCGCGTCGCACTGGCCCATTGAAGGAAATAGGCCCATGAAAAGTGGTACCAGAGCCCATTCTCGTTCTGGGGAAGGGACTCTAGAGTCAGTGTCGATAGACATGCCGACAGGCTGCGATTTGTGAGCAAGATATCATGACGCCTTATCAAAACTTGCACAACACCAAAGGCAAGACAGTTGTCAAAGCTGAAGAGATGGGTTCACCTCGGGACCAAGAAGAGTTGGCTGCAAATGTTAACAAGCTGGTGGAAGATGTGACTTTTCACAAGGAAGTGATTTCACGCGCATGTGAATCATTTAGTGTACTGAATGATGTGGCAGCAAGCTTGCAACAGCAGGTAAACTTACTAATGAGGCAGGTCACTTCGTTGACGACTATAGTGGCCGACTTGCAGACTGAAGTAGGGGAGCTTCAGTTGAAGAACCATACATTGTAGCGGACAGTGACCCTAAATGGCGGAAATGGTGAGAGGCCATCAAGGATTGATGTGCCAAAACCCGTGAAATTCAATGGTTCTCGTGATAGCAAGGCCATTGAAAACCTTTTGTTCCAAGTAGAAGACTACTTGGATATCCAGAATGTGATCATTGAGGATCTGAGGATTAAGGCCGTAGTAGCCTTACTTGATGAAGATGTCATCGCTTGGTGGAGGCGGAAGCGCAGCGACATGAAGAGGGGTCAATGCGTGATAGACACATTTGATGACTTCAAAATGGAGTTACACAACTATTTTATGCCAAGAAACGCGCAGAGACAGGCGTACCGGATGGTTCGTGAGCTCAAACACTCTGGTTCATTGCAAGACTATGTTAGAACGTTCCAAAAGCTTATGTTGAAGATACCTAACATGCCAGAAGACGATATGCTCAATTGGTTCATTGTGGGACTTCAGCCATGGGCACAGTCTGAAGTGGAAAGAAGCAACCCTCATATTTTAAAAAATGCATATGTGGTGGCCGAGCGCTTAGTTGACACTCAGCACAAGCCTTTCACTACATCCACCAAAGTCGGGAAGAAGCCTGACCACGAAAGCAAGAAGGATGAGCGACGCGATGATAAAGGTGAGGAATCAACACACCATCAATCCGAAAAGAAACATAACTACACAAAGCATAACAATAGCAACAAGGGTGCAATTGTGACATGTTGGTTCTGTGGCGATAGGCACATCGCCAAGCAGTGCCCAAAGCGCCTCGTGAAGGACGATGGGCAAGCCAACGATGTACAGGAAGAATACAACGATACTGAATATAGTGACACTGAGACGATGCAACCAAGGATGGGGGTCATGCGATCGATTAACACAAGTAGAAGTTACGCGGCTAAGAACATGCAGGTCAGTAAGAAACTTATGTACTTGGAAGTCATTATGAATAGAAAGTCTACTTCAGCAATGATAGACTCAGGGGCCACACACAACTTTGCATCGCAGGAAGAGGCAAAGCGGTTGGGCTTGAAGCCTGGGCCAAAGCAAAGGACCATCAAAACGGTAAACTCTGAGGCCAAGCCCATCATTGGTGAAGCAAGAGACGTGGCTATTCAAGTGGAGAGTTGGGTCGGCAAAGCCAACTTCTTTGTGGTGCCCCTAGACGATTTCAAAGTGATTTTGGGTATAGAGTTTCTGCGAAGCCAAAATGTTATGATGCTGCCAAAGTTTAACATGTTGACGATCATGGGGTCAGACCTATCTCACACAGTGCAGTGCCTTGCATAGAAAGGCAAGTCTTCAGTGCTATCGACAATGCAACTGAAGAAGGGTGTCAAGCATGGGGAGCAGACATTCTTAGTTGCAGTGAACGCAAAAGAAGGAAAGGTAGAAGCAACAGTGTCGTCGACCCTAGCCCCACTATTAGAGGAATTTCGGGGGATGATGCCTCCAGAATTGCCAAAGCATCTTCCGCCAAGACGTGAGGTCGACCACAAGATTGAGTTGACCCCGGGAGTGAAGCCTCCTGCAATGGTTTCATACCGTATGGGGCCAGCTGAGCTGAAGGAGCTATGGAGGCAGCTAGATGAGATGTTGGATGCAGGCATTGTTCGTCCATCAAAAGCCCCATTTGGTGCTCCGGTCCTTTTTCAGATGAAACATGACGGCTCCAAGCGGTTATGTGTGGATTACCATGCTTTCAAAAAGTCACGCTGAAAAACAAGTACCCATTGCCATTGATAGAGGACTTATTTGATCAACTAGGCAGTGTCTGTATCTTTTCCAAGTTAGATCTATGATCACGTTACTGGCAGGTGAGGATTGCTGAAGGTGATGAGCCGAAGACAACTTGTGTTACTCGCTATGGTGCTTACGAATTCTTAGTAATGCCAACCGGGTTGACAAATGCTCCAGCCACGTTCAGGACTTTAATGAACCAGATATTCTACCCTTAGTCAAGTTCGTGGTAGTCTACCTGGATGATATCGTGATCTATAGAAGCAACATAGAAGAACATGTCTGGCACTTGCGAACCGTGTTCAAGTGCTGAAGGAGAATGACCTTTGTGTTAAACGAGAGAAGTGTCTCTTCGGGCACGAGGAGATCAACTTCCTTGGCCACGTTGTGGGGCGTGGTGCACTGCGTATGAATGGGCAAAAGATAAGCGTTATTCATGAATGGATTCCGCCAAGTAAAGTGTCAGAATTGTGGTCATTCATTGGTTTGGAAAACTACTATGAGTGTTTCATCGAAGGCTATTCCCTCACTGTTGTGCCCCTCACTGATTTGTTAAAGAAAAATCGAGAATGACTCTTGACAGGAGCGTGCCAAGATGCCTTTGATGGCTTGAAGAAAGCCTTAGTGAGGGAGCCAATGTTGTTACTGCCTGATCATTCGAGACCCTTTGAAGTCCACACGGATACCTCAGACTTTGCCATTAACGAAGTTATTATACAAGATAGTCATCCGATCGCATATGAGAGTCGCAAGCTGAAAGATGTAGAGAGGCGTTACATAGTGCATGAACGTGAGATGACTGCCATTGTGTACTGCCTCAGGACCTGGCGGTACTACCTCTTGGGTACTGAGTTCATCGTCAAGACGGACAATGTGGCCACGAGCTATTTTCAGACATAGAAGAAGTTGACGCCTAAACAAGTTCAATGACAGATGTTTTTGGCTGAGTTTGACTTTGCCTTGGAGTACAAGGTTGGAAAGACCAATGTTGTGGCGGATGCCCTGAGCCGTAGGACTGAACTGACAGTTGCGCGCATAGAACCTTCTGAAGTGCATTTGGAGGGCGCATTGCTGAGCCGCAACCGCAAAGGTACGTAGCAGGATATGATTACACAACACCTTGTTTCTCTAGCGCAGGCAGGGAAGACTCGACGATTTTGGCTACAGGATGGCCTCCTTGTGACAAAAGGGGGACGCATCTTCGTGCCGAAGTGGGGAAGCCTCCGCCGAGAACTACTTAAGGAGTGCAATGATACACTATGGGTCAGTCATCCTAGTTAGGAGCGAACCATATCACTCCTTGAGCGTGGCTACTATTGGCCGCAGATGAGAGACGACGTTGAGGGGTATGTGCGGACATGCCTAATCTGCCAGCAAGATAAGGGAACAAACCAGAAGGTTGTTGGTCTCTTTGAGTCTCTATCAATTCCAGAGCATCCTTGGGATAGCATCTCTATGGACTTTATTGTTAGTCTGCCAAAGGTAGAGGGCCTTAGTTTTATTTTGGTTGTGATGAATCGTTTCTCAAAGTATGTCACCTTCATCCCAGCTTGCAAGGAGTGCCCTGCAGAGAAGACTACAAAGTTGTTCGTAAAGCATATGGTGAAGCACTGGGGCATATCAAAGAGCATTGTGAGTGATCGTGATACTCGCTTCACAGGCAAGTTCTGGCGTGAAGTATTTCGGTTACTTGGCTCCGATTTGCTATTTTCAATAAGCTTACATCCGCAGGTAGATGGGCAGACAGAGCGCATCAACGGGATACTTGAGCAGTACCTTAGGCACTTTGTTAGTGCCAATCAGAAAAATTGGGTGAAACTCTTTGATGTGGCACAGTTTTGTTACAATTTGCAGAAGAGTGAGTCTTCAGGCCACAACCTGTTTGAGATAGCCACGGGGCAACAACCACTGACCCCGTACACTCTTACCGCACAAGAAAAGGGAAGGTCATCCTTCGCCTATCAGTCTGTCTGCAATTGGCACGAGCAGAATGAGTTGGCGAAGGCATTCTTACACAAGGCGACAAAGAAAATGAAGAAGTAGGCGGACAAGCATCGTCGGCCCGCGGGGTTCCAAGTTGGGAACCAAGTGTTGGTGAAACTATATCCTGGTCATGAAGGCATCTTCCGCAGGCGGCACTGTGGACTACTCAGAAAGTATGAAGGATCCTTCACCATCACAAAGAAGTTGGACAAGCTGGCATACAAGCTGGAGTTGCCCCCAGACTTCAAGGTGCACCCGGTGTTTCATGTGTGCAACCTCAAGTAGTTTCATCCGGATGATGGAGACCCGGAACGCAGTGTGCCACAGCGCGCTCCCATCATGCAGAGGGCCCCAATAGTACAACATGCTGAAAAGCACCTCAGTTAGATCCTTCGCCACAAGGTCAACTACTTGAGGGAGGTGAAGAAATACTTGGTACAGTGAAAGGAAACAGCGGAATCAACGTGGGAGCCTGCATTCCGAATGAACAGCCGCTACCCGGCTGAAGTCATAGCTTACCACGAAACAGATGGCGCTGAGAACAACGCATGATTTGAAGGGGGGAGCATGTTCCCTTGCGACTTACATTGTACAGTTGCGCTTAGAGTCTGTTTTGCTTTTGTTGAGTATGATGTAAGCTGCCCAGTTCTGGTGAATCAATACCTCGAAGGGGCAGTCCGTATACTTGAATTGTAATAGCCTATGGGCAAAATTGTGAATGAAGTAAATGCGTTGAGCTTTCTTTTGTTCACCCTCATTGTGATTGCTTCTTGTGATTGCAATTTCTCTCCCTCTATTCTCTTTTGCTCTATTGCACTCTGATTACAAGCTTCAGCGATCGGCAAGCGAGCTGACAAGTAGGCTTGCGGCGGTGAAGAGGGACCGTCGAGCTGTGCTGGCCCATTGAAGGAAATAGGCTCGTGACACCCCAAGACCTCCTTATATATAGAGAGCTTGAGTTAAGTCCTACTTTAATAAAGAAAACAACTAGACTATAACTCCTTAGCAATGGATTCTTTAAAAGAATAAACCAACTAAAAGACTTTTATAATTAATTAACTAACTTAATTAAATTTAATTAATCTTCTAAAACTAGAAGAAGTCTCTTAAGACTCTCCAACACCACACACATCCTTAGGTAGACCTCACTCTTTAATTGTCATGCCTTCAGGGCTTGACACATGTTCAACTTCTCCTGCTCTTGACTGAGACTCTAGATATTTAACTTGTCAACCACTAAAAAAATCATGTCAGTTTCCATGTCATCATTCTGGGATCCACACTGTGTTGGTCGACCCCCATTAACCTCTGGAGGTGGCGTCTAGATCCTAGGGACTAGATCCACACCATCTTCTGAAATTCGGGTCATAACAGTGGATGCTTTGCAATATGCCATGTTTACTCGGCCTGATATTGCCTACTCAGTCAACAAGGCATGCTAGTTTATGCATGAGCCATACAATGCACTACTTTAGTCACTTCAAACATATATCAACTTAAAGAGACTCTTAACTATGGTTCGCATATTACACAGTCTAACAATCTTAGACTCTCAGGATTCTCTAATGCGATTGGGCTCAGTGACCAAATGATAAAAAATCCACCAGTGGATATCATACTTATATTGAGCTAAATTTTCTTTCTTGGAGTTTGTCTAAACACTACATTGTTGCTCGTTCAAGCACAAAAGTTGAATATAAAGCTATAGCAAAGGCAGTTTATGAACTAATATGGCTTATACAACTTTTGAAAGACTTGAGATGTGACTCTCCTGAGGACCTTGTTTTGTAGTGTGATAATTTGGGAGCTACATACCAAATGACAAATCTGGTATTTCATGCAAGAACAAAGCATATAGAAATTGATTTCCACTTTGTATGAGAAAAGGTTTCCCATCAAGACATTGAAGTTGAATTCATTCATTCTGAAGATCAAATAGCTCTTGTTCTTACCAAACCTCTCATTGAACCAAAATTTTAGTACTTTTGAGACAAGCTTAATCCTAGAAAGATTAACTTGAGGGGTATGTAAAGATATGTCTAGATCTAGACCCTACCAGTGGTGTATTGGTGATTCACGGTCCACATGTCAAAGTGGACTCATGTTGGCCTACACGAACAAAATATGAACTTGTATTCAAGAGTCTCCAAACATTGCATAACTCTTAAAGACATCTATAAAAAAGGAGGCCCCCTCTCTGTTGTGTGAGAGAGAGTAAGAAATATCCCAATAGTGGACGTAAGTCACGTTTGGACTGAACCACTATAAAATTTGTGTTGTGTGTGTGTGGGTGTTTCTCATTGCTATAGGGTTTTTACAATAAATATATTTATAACAATTAGGAGATTGTGGTCCATAAATAAGCAATGAAAACATTGTATAAGGTTGTTTCATACACATCCATGGTGGAAAGTTATATGCAATCATAGCAACTAGCCATACACTATTCAATGTACTTAATGTTCTAAAAGGATTAAAACCATGACTTAAAGTATTATGACTTTTTGAAAGCAAAAGAAGGATGTGCTTGATCAAAAGATTTCCAAGTTAGTGAGTCTAAAGGATGCCATAATACTTTTTTTTTTAAAGGCAAACATTCTCATTTTATAATTTTTTTTTACAACATATACATACATTGTTTACAAATTGACGCTTGACAACTGAATTCAAATAATGAGTTGTCATTCGAAGTCCCTCTTAAAACTGTTAAACATTGGCATGTTTAACCAACACATCTGGAAGCACGATACTGACCCGTTATTTGCTTGTTTCAGCATCTTCCATTTTCTCCATTCTCGGGTGATTCTGAACTGTAATAGCTTCATACTTGAAGGTGCACCCTAAAAAATAATCTTGTTCCTGTGTAACCATATCAGCCTCCATGAGATCAAAACCCAACTCATTCACTCATAGTCCCCTTTACCCGGCTCTCTTTGTTGATGATGGGAGAGAAACACATCTCGCGGACTGCATAAGCAATCAGAAGCCAAAAAAAATCTGCATATTCCTAAACCATATGCACCCAACAAAAAGGTGCTTATTGGATTCCACAGCACACTCACAAAAATGACACCAACTAGCCAGTTGAAATTTTATATACTGAAGGTTGTCATGCATTCTTGCCCTAACCTAGAGTATGAGCCAGCTAAACAAAATTGCCCTTGCAAGTAAGTCAGCCCCCAAAGGCATCAATCAGGGATGCCATAATACACCATCTCTAATGTGGCCTTCATCATGCCACCTCAATTGAGAAGCTGTCTTGGATGACATAAACAACCTTTTGATCCTTGGTATCAAAGGAAAATGATGCAAAATCTTCATAGAAACCTTGCAAACTTTACCAAAAGTTATTTTGGTCTTCATTTTGCCTCTATCTTGAGGCACAACACCTATTACATTCCCTCACATAGCTTTTTTGGTTTCATAATATGAATTTGACAATTGTACACCAACAAGAAAAGCTTATTGCAATAGCTCTAGGAACATTTCAAAGGATTTGTTACTCCATCCATCAAGGCATTTTTGTTGGACATCAGGAGTTCTGATAAAAGCAATATCTTGGATAATCCATCACAGGTGAAAAAATAAACCCCGGCTAACAAAAACAAGGATACATACATTCTATACAAAAACTGAAAATACAGAGAAATAGAAACATGTACCTTGTGTCCCTACCATTGATTGATGATGGAACTCGGGCGTCTGGAGTAGAGCAGAAGAGCCTTCTCCTCTAGCTTTTCTCTATCTTAGGTGAGTCACAACACTTAATGAGAAAATTAGAGTAGGGACCCAACCGTGTAGGTTAAAACCTTTAAGAAGATGTATATCGCACACACTGCCCTCAACCACACAGGCATACTTGTATTCTCTTCTGTAACTAACTAACAGTTACAGATAAGCCCACCACTAAGTGGGACTTAATGTGATCATCGCAAAAAAATTTCTCTTGTAATGTTCTCTCTTTTCCTTCTCTTTTCCTTTCTAATCCCTATTTCCTCCTTTTTGAAGGGAGAAAATAAAAGACAAAAAAAGAGAGAAGAGAAAAGAAAGAAAAGAAGAGAGAAGAGGAACTCTTTTGCGGGGTCTCACTTGACCTTGATTTTGAAAATATTTGAGAAAATAACTCGCCTCCGTTTTGAAATATTTGTGGAAAACTGGGAGACGGGATTCGCTCGTTGGTACGAGGTTCGACCGTTCCTGGCGCCTTTACCAGAGGTAATCGAACCAAGGATCGAATTCATGTTTTTTTTCTTTGTTAAAAGATTATATAAGAATTTATTCTAAGTCTAGATGCACAAAGAATCATGCTTATGCAAATGCAAGAATGTATGCTCTTTTTGAAAAAATTATTTTGGAAATTTTCCAAGTGTTTCTGAGATGAATCTAATGATTGAGTGAAGAAATGGTTTCTAACTTTAGAACTTAAGATTTAAAGTTCTAAGTTTTTAGAATAATCAAAGTTTGAGAATAAATCTTGACTTTGAAAGGAATGATTCTGAAGTTGAGATAAAAGGAAAAAGAAAAACTTCAAAGTCATAAATGGACTTTGAATAAGAATAGAGATGAAATGGAATTGAATTCTAACTTTTGAAGTTTGAAATCAGAATGAAATATGGGAAATTTAAATAGAATTAAGAAATAGAATTGATTTGAAAGTTGAAATTCAAGATGGAATTTGAATCCAAAGTCTGAATTCTAAATAAATTTCAAAATTGAATTTTGGATTTAGAACCTGGAAATAGGAATTGGGTTTGAAAAAAATGGAATTGGATTCTAAATTTTGAATGGAATTGGAACGAAGATTTGGAATCCAAGATGGAATTTTGGATCTGAAGTCTGAGATGGAATTTGGATCTGAAGCCTAAGATCCAAAATGAAGTTGGATTCTAGATCCTAAAATGAAATTAGATCTGAAGTTTGGGATGAAATTTGGATCTGAAGTCTAAGATCCAAAGTGAAGTTGGATTTTGGATCTAAAATCTGAGAACCAAGGTAGAATTGAGATCTGGATCCTAAAATGGGTTTTGGATCTGAATCTGAGATCCAAGACGGAGTTGGATTCTGGATCCTAAAATAGTTTTTTTTTATCCGAAGTCTGAGATCCAAAAAGTGGAGATTGATACTTGGAAATCTGGATCCAAGTTGAGATTAGGATCTAACTTTGGATTTTGGAATTTCAAAATTGATTTGAGAATGAATTTCAAAGTCAATTTGGACTTTGAATTTGAAACTTGAATTTAGAAAATGAATCAAGTTGAATTTAAACTTTGAATTTGGTTTTAAAGTTTGGATTTTAAAAATGAGATAGAATTGATAAATTAAAATAGGAATTTGAAGAAGAGATATTCACAATCACTTGGATTTTGAAAAGAATTTTTTGAAAATTTGATGTAATTCTATCCTAAATAATGAATGAAATTTGAAGAATTTTTGAAATTGGATTTTGAAAAGTTATTTCATTCTTTAAATGAATTAAGAATGAGGTTGAAGATATAATATATCCCTGACTATGGTCATTGAATATATTATATAATAACCACATTTAAATTCAAATGAAGAATAAAATACATTTTAGATGCTTTTATAGAATTTAAAATGAAACTAACTCTCAATATACCCTGACTATGGTCATTGGTATATATATTGAATTAATTTTAGATTAAATTCTGATAAAAGAGGAAAATATTTAACGAAAATATGATGATTTTTTTTAAAATGATTCGGTGTGGATCCAGTGTTATTTTATAAAAGATAAAAATACTAAGTCTTGTTTACATCCTGACTATGGTCATTGATGTAAATCATCAACTTAAGATT
The DNA here is from genome assembly GCF_984573655.1 of Nuphar pumila. NCBI lineage: Eukaryota > Viridiplantae > Streptophyta > Magnoliopsida > Nymphaeales > Nymphaeaceae > Nuphar > Nuphar pumila. The sequence continues at coordinate 26,938,328 of NC_143262.1, read as the reverse complement.
AATTACCTCTTACGAAATGGTGCACGTGTCATTCATGTTTCACCATTGTGAGATTTTGAAAAATAAAGGTAAAAAGCATGAAAAAAAGCAACTTATGATTTACTATGCTCATCTATTCTATCCAAAACGGGAAATGTAAATTCTCATTAAGATCTAACTATTACAATATTTAATAGAAATAAAAGACCTACTCTAAGAAGACAAGTAACACTTCTTCATGTATCTCCTGCAAAAGATGAGTTAGTACATGATGTGTATGGGAAATGATTTATATAACATCACCTTGATCTAAAGGCATAATTTGATGAAATGCTTATGCATGGAGATGTAATATAAATGATAAAATATACACTAGAACGATGTTTGTGAATTAATGAAGGATAGAGGTGAAGTGAAAATATTGATGCAAAAGGATAATGGAAGAGGCTGCAGTATTGTGGATACACTGGGATTTAATAAGTGATAATATATAGTGCAGAGAGATGTTAGGTAATGAGTGTAAGAGGGGACCTATGGTGTATTGTCACTATTGTGGGTATACAAGAAAGTACACCATGTTGTTGTAAATGATAGAGATGCTGAAAATGGAAGCAAGATGCTTTAACCAGCAGACCTATAGGTGAGGGTAATGTGACAAGTGGAGATGGAGGTATATGGTGTGTGATGAAATAATGAAGTGAATGCATCAAATGTCATGACAGTGGTAATGTGCTGCAGCAGGAATTAGTGAAGTGTTGAAGATGTTGTGAGGTGGGTGTGATTGAATGAAGGCTGAGTATAAGTCCTACAACAGGTGCAAAAAGGAGACTGGTGAGGTTTTAGTGAAGAAGGTATGGTAAGATGATGTATTGACTGCAGAAGGTGACAGTGGATCAGGCAGACAATGAGTGAGCCAATGAATTGGTGGCTGGATAAACAATGCATGAAATAAATGGTTGAGTTAAGTAAACAAAGGAACTAACAAGATTCATGTATGAATCAACAAAGCGGCAGCAAATCTGTGATTCGATTGGTCCTATTGACATAACACGAGACTGAAAATCATGGCTTGAACTACAGTCCCCAGTAAAACCTTGTTGAATGAATTCCAGTAAAGCCATCTATTGAAGTATTTGAGCTCTTCAAAACTTTAGAGCTGAGAGGGTGAAGGCATAGATGTGCTGGGATGTTGCTATGAAGCTGGGCTGAAAGCATGGTTGCTATAAGATGCATGGTGAGTATGCAAAATGGAGGGATGAAGATATATGATAGCAGCACCAGTACTTTAGCATCATATACAATGATCCCAGCCCTGCCGCTGGACACTACATCAGGAGTTGGAACTCCAGTCAAGTTTTTGCTCTTTTCGCTAGCATAATAAGCATAAGCTGTCATGAAAGCATTTGAAACATTATAAGCAAAAGGTGCAATAACAGTTCTTAACCCCTCAAATGGAGATCCTGAAGGGACATATGGTGAATCCCATGGGAAATGCTCTCTCAACTCATCATCTTCTAAAAAAAAGGATTTGATTTATGAAGAGGTTGACAATAGGCCCATTGTTCCTGTAATCCAAATTTATCAGCAAAACGTTGGAGTGTAAACCTATCCATTGGAATGTTCTTAAGAACTTCCACATCATAACCACGATCTGGCCTATGAAGATCATCCACTGTTTCAGCTAACTGACTCAGCAAATCAGTATTAGAAATCAGATATTCAAAGCAAAACGATTTCATTTGTTGTGCAACAGAGATGATCCACTGAATTGTGAATCGGATTAGTGCGAGATTTGCTTTCACAAGGATTTAAGCTATCGATAACAGGATAAAACACTTGTGACAAATTCTGCAATATAAGGTTTTATTCCCAACAACAAAAAAAAAAGGATTAATGATAAATCAATATGTGAAAGAGGATTAATCAAAAGATACCTCTGTACCAAAGCAAAGGAATGCAAATGATGGCACCTGGAGCCTCTGTGCTGCAATGTGCAGAGGTGTGAAGCAAAATGGGATGCAAGAATGGGTTTGCCAAAATGTAGGGATAATGATGCAGAGCCGATTAGTGCGAAAATGAACGAATGCCATACAGATCATACATGGGGAACAATAATGAAGATGAAGAGGATCCACATGCTAAAGATAAAATGAGCATTTGAGAGTATTACAGAATGTGCAGAAGATGTGAGTAATAAAATACAACCTAACGAGATGAAATAGAGGAATGAAAGGAAGCACCTGAAATAGATTCAAATGTTACAGGTAGATCCAAACGTAAGGCATAAGCTACAGGGGAGAAAGCTATAAAACAAACAATCAGATTAATTAGCACTGAGATGAGAGTAAAAAAAAAATGCAGGATGATCTAATACCACAAAACAAAATAAGTAAAGGCTACAGGAGATCAAAAAGCCCGATCAGAGAACTGGCACATATTACAGATGTAAATCTGAAAGCACGATGAAGATAACTCAGGTAATAGATGTTGAAATTAAAAACCATTAACGAAATGATAAATGATCAAGTCAGAAAGCAACGATCGTGTAAAACTAAGGTGCGTAAGTGGATTTTATCAAAAAGAAAAAAAATAAGATCAAATGAAGATTGATGCAGACCCATTTGTCCAGCGAACCCATAGTTAGATGTCGGGTCTCAAAGTCACCCTGATCTGAGTTTCAGATCACTAACTGCTGCAGTGGGCAGCTGGTATCGGACGATGTTCATATGAGGTCTTAAACATCACAAAATAAAAAAAAAATGCTAAAATGGAACAAAGACGATGCTCTACACAGGAACGTAACAAAACAAACTGGCAATAATGCTGACCAAAGTAACAGAAATGGGTTAAGAATTAAAATAAAATAAAAAAGTAAAAGAAAAGAACAAGAAAGAAAAAAAAAGAAAAGGAAGATATAACAGAAATCAACGATGCGATGATCGGAAGAAAAATGGTGACAGAGAACCAAATAGCAAGAGGAATGGGTAGGCTGTAAACTGGAACTTCGGATCAATGTAATAGAACAAGATCAATGGACGATTGATATAAAAAAAAAGAAATAGAATGATAAAATAAAATAAAATAAAAGAAATTAAAAAGGGATCGATGCACTACCTGATTATCAAGAGGGAACAGGGCATCATTAAAGCAAAAGATCAACCGAAAGCATAATAAAAAAAATGTGAACATCTGAGCTGGTGTTGGGCTAATCCTATCCCATTTCTGTTGCACAGGGATATGTCAAAGTTGCTAAAGGCAACTTAGGCACTACCCATGGTGCGTCAACAGGGTAAAACAAATGGACAGGAAAACTTCGATGGGATTTCTATAAAAAGAAATTAAACGAAAGGGAATTTAACTAAGAGGAAATGAAGAGGAAGAAGGGTGTTGGCCTTACCAGAAGTGCTAAGGATTGACTCTCTTACAGATGACTGCAGGGAAGATGTCTTGCGGAGATGCTCTTCTTCTCGTTCTTGCAGGGACTTTGATAATGAATAACAACGGATGATGGATTAGCCGAGACTTCCTTGATCAAGTGAGGGATGGATGTCGGCAATGGATCCTTCAGCAAAACCTTGATAATGGGATGGAAAATGGATGTTACTCACGGATGTGGGCAAGGGATCAGAAGGGAAAAACTTGATCAGAGGAAATATTGGACGAAAAATGGGTGAAGTTCATGGATTGTAATGGATTCTGCCGAGAAGCTCGATGTCTTCCAGGAAGAAAAACCGATGATGCTGGAGGAGAAATTGCAGTGTGAAAGGTGGATGATTAATTGTATGAACCGTTAAAGAGAAGATGGATATTAGCAAGGAAAAATGGATGATGTTGCTAGATTGTAATGGGTATGTGAAAGCTAGATGATCGACACCAGAGGGAAAAAAAAATGGATGATCAAAGTATGCCCAGAAAAAGTTGCTGCATGAAGATGGGTCTAATGGATGCCCAGCCCTTCTCCTTCACGCCCTTTTTAAAGAAAGGGAGGAAGCTTCAGGAATTCCTCCGTTGAAGATGGAAGGTGTGAAGAAGAAGGGTTCATTTTAGATCAACGATGGAGAGAGGAGAGAAGAGAAGCGCGGGAGGAGTCCGTTAGAAATCCTCCCTTTTTCCAAAAAGAGGTTTCCTTTTTTAGGAAATTTTTGAAAAATGGTTAAGAAATGAGGTTTTTGGCAAAATGGTTTTAAAAAGCTTAAAAATCCTTCGTTTTTCTTGTAGTTTTTCCCAATTTTTTAGTTTTTTATGTTATTTTTCCATTTTTTTGCATTTTTAGAATAAAATCCTAAAGTTTTACGAGAAAACGAAGATTAAAACTAATTTTTTTGTGTTTTTGCAAAAATATTTACAAAAGGGAGTTTTTCTGAGAACTCAAGGCGATTTTTGAGAAAATTTCTTCAGAAAGTGGATTTATGTCTGGATTTTTAGGAAATATTCGAGGTTTACAACCTTGAACTAAGAAATATAGGGTTGGGGATTCAACAAAGTGCCAGATGAATTGCCCGAGCCGTTTAGAACCATTTTTGGTATTTTTGTAATTTTAATTTGGAAATCGGACAATGGGGCTCAAATTTGGATTTAAAACACTGGGTTCAGATTCAGAGTTGAATTTTGAGTTCATTAATATGGAATTCATTTCGAAAATCTGAAGAATGACTGAAATTTAGTTTTGAAATCGCTTTGATTTTCTCAGAAGATGGAATTAGGGGCAAAAGGGTCATTTTTGAAAATCTTTGAAAAATTTGGGGTGTTCACACTTATCTCCACTTCAAATCAATGCACATTTGACGTCCATAATGGTTAGTTATGGAAAATGGATTTGGATCTAAACTAAAACCGGATGGATCCAATCTAAATCCAAATAACTAACAATCTCCCATTTGGACAAAAATATGCTATTCCCAAATGATTTGAAATAACAAACTTGAATAGATTGGCCTCAATTCTATTGGTGTCCAATTTATATTGCTTCAACAAAATTTTATTCACATAGATAACTTTATGCAATATAAGTAAAAGAATCAACCTTTATAACAGCATGTGATCACATGTACAAAATTGTGTATCTGACTACAACGAAATGAAGAGCCCCATCCTCTTTACATGTTCAGCATATAATCTCGGGGCCAAACCCTTAGTAAGGGTATCTGCAACCATTTTTTTGGTACCAATATTATCAATACGCACATGTTGATTCTCAGTCCTTTCCTTAACAACAAAGTACTTTAATTCCATATGCTCGCATAAAGTAGTACTTCTATTGTTGTTAGAAAAGGACAAAGCAGTTTCATTGTCACAATATACTCTAAGTGGCCTCCCAATGGATTCAACCACTTTGAGCCCAGATATGAAGTTTCACAACCAGATAGCATGTGACGTCGTCTCAAATAGTGCAATGAATTCAGACTACATGGTGTGTGCAACAGTAGTGGACTGCTTCTCACTCCTCCAAGAAATGACACCACCAGCAAGAAGGAAGATGTATCCTGTTGTAGATTTTCTACTATCAAGACATCCTCCTAGATCAACATCCGAATAGCCAATCATTTCAAGGTGCTCTGATCTCCTATAGGTCAACATATAATCTTTTGTCCCTTGCAAATACTGCATGACCTTATTTGTTGTTGTTCAGTGGGCATGTTCTGGATTCGACTGAAATCTGCCAAGAACCCCAACTGCATAGGATATATCAGGTCGGGTGCAGGTCTGCACATATTGCAAGCTACCAACAACTGAAGCATATGATATTTGGTTCATGAGTGCCTTGTCTTCTTCAGTTTGAGGATAATCTTTGAGGCTCATTTTATCCACTTTAAGTATGGGTGCCGTAGTAGGAGAACAATTCTCCATCACATACTTTCTAAGAATTTTATTTATATAGGTTCTTTGAGAGAGGCCTAAGACAACTTTTGCTCTGTATCAGCACAAAGCAGCATCTCCCATGTCTTTCATGTCAAAATGAAGGAAAAAAAACTCCTTGGTTTTTGTGAGCATGACCTTATCATTTGTTGCAAGTAATATATCATCTACATATAATACCATGATTATGAACTTACTCTCACTTGTCTTGAGGAACACACATCGGTCAACGATGTTTTCTGTAAATCCAAAAGTCAGAATAACTTCGGTAAATTTAATGTACCATTGGCGGGAGGCCTGTTTAAGTCCATATAATGACTTATATAACTTGCAAACCAAATGTTCAAACTCACCTTTAGAGAAACCTTGAGGCTGATCCATGTAAACATCCTCATCAAGTTCACCATTTAAGAAAGTTGTTTTTACATCCATTTGGTGTAGCTCTAAATCTAAATGAGCTACAAAGGCAAGTATAATCTGAATTGATTCTTTAGTTGAGACAGACGAATATGCCTCACTATAGTCAATGCCTTCCAATTGGGTAAAACCTTTTGCAACAAGCCTTGCTTTATACTTATCAACATTACGTTGGAAGTTTCTTTTAGTCTTAAAGACCCATTTACACCCAACGGGTTTGACTCCTCTAGGTAATATAACAAGGTCCCACACTTCATTTTTGGCCATAGAGTCTAGCTCTTCTTTCATGGCCTCAATCCAAAGTGAGGATTGTTTACTTTCAACAGCTTTCATACATATCGTGGGATCATCATCTATGAGATTTACGAGCTCATGTAAATACACCACATAATCAAGATGAATAGCAAATCTTTTAACTCTAGTGGATCTCCATACAAGTGGAGGTTCCTGATCTTCCTGTATGTACTCTCCAGTATTATCCATTAATGGTTCTTCTGCAGTGGGTGCATCACTTATGGGTTCAACACTTGGTTGAAAAATGATAAGCAATCTATCATCTATCTCAGGGGTATTATCCTTATCCCAAGATTCCACAAAATTGAGGTCTTGTAATGCATATTTCCCAACAAAACCATTTTATAGAAATTTTGCCTTATTCGTTTCTACTATCTGTGGTGTATGGGATGGACAATAAAATTTGTAACCCTTTGACCTTTCTGGATAAGCAATGAAGAAACCACTGGTTGTCCTAGGGTCAAAAGCCTTTATGTAAAGGTTATAAAGTTTAGCCTCTGCAGAACAACTCATATGTGCATGTAAGAAAGGGTAGACTTCCTACTTGTCTATAACTCATAAAGAGTTTTTGAAACGGTTTTTGTAGGAACCTTGTTTAAAATATGCACAGTTGTCCTTAAGGCTTCACCCCACAAGGTTACAGGTAATGTTGAATAATTCAACATTGCTCGGACTATTTCTTTAAGTGTTTGATTTCGCCTTTCGGCTACACCATTCTGATATGCACTACCGGGCATGGTGTATTGAGGGACAATGCCCTCTTCCTTCAGAAATCAAGCTAATGGTCCTTGTTGTCTCATATAAGTAAATTGCCCATAGTATTCTCCACATCTATCGGATCTAACAATTTTGATTATTCTTCCTGTTTGTTTTTCTACCTCTTTCTTGAAGTCTTTGAAAACTTGATAGACTTCAGATTTCTCAAATAGAATATACAAATACATAAACCGAGAATAATCGTCAATAAAGGTGACAAAATACTTTTGGCCCGTAAAATAAGAGGCAAATAGTCCACATACATCAGTATGAATGATTTCCAATAATTTATCACTTCTTTTGGCATTTTTCTTATATGTATTTGTCTGCTTAGCCTTGATGCAGTCCAAACACAGTTCATTATTTGTGAAATCTAAGGATCCCAAGATCCCTTCTTTCACAAGCCGTTGGACTCTCTCGTTCGAGATGTGTCCTAAACGACGGTGCCAAAGAAGATAGGATTGATCATCTATCAGGTTATGCTTATTGTCAATTACTTGATTAGTATTAAGAGTTTCTTGGATATGGATTTGGGTTTCCAGACGATATCAATCAAATTACATTCATTAGAAATAAATGACAAGTTACCTTTCTTGCTCAACCAGAGCTGGTACTTTACGCACTCTGCCTTTTTATGTCCCTTCTTTTTGCAAAAGAAACACTTCACTGCAGGAACATCAGACTTAACAGGTGCTTGGTTGGGCTGAAAGGCTGATTTTTTCTTGGGCTTCTTCTTAAAAGATTTCTTTTTTGGTCCACTTTTCTGCTGAACTTTATGAGAAGTTATATGTGCACTATGCACCTTCTCACCCTTCAACATCTCTTCTTCTTTAACACACTTGGACAAGAAATCATTAAAAGTTCATTCATCATTATGTGTATTGTAGGAGATTTTAAAGGAACTATACTTAGTTAGCAATGATGCCATAATGAGGTGGACAAGGAAGAAGTCTGAGATAGTCAGCTTTATGTCATTAAGCTGCGTGACTATATTTCTCATCTCTAGTATGTATTGTTGGATGTTTTCCCCATTCATGTATCTCATAGATGTTAACTTAGACATAAGGGTACTAGCCCTAGCCTTGTTGGAACTCATGAACTGTGCCTCTATAGCAATCAGAAAATCCTTTACATTCTTACATATAGGAATGACATTCCTTATGTTCTTAGCTACCCTAGACTGCAGCAAAAGCAGACTAAGGCGGTTAGAACGTTCCTACTTCTCAAAGTCGGATTTCTGTTCTGGATTGCTAGTAGATGTTAGTTCAGCAGGTTCCTCTTTTCTAAGAGCTAGGTCTAAATCCATGTACCCTAAAATAAATAAAATGTTTCTTTTCATTCTGAGAAGTTAGAACCATCAAGGAAAGGGATACTAGATGAGTCAAAAAATATATTAGGCACTACATAGACAAAAGATAATATTATTGCACGTAATGAGACATGTAAAAGGAAAGATAAATACATAAATAATAAGGCCCTTAATTATTTATTCTTTCCTAGGCAAGTGTCAGAGGTCATTATGGTCTCACTTTGGTGGGTACTCATTATATGCAAATGCACTTTGCCTCCCACTATTCGATAAAACTGAGAGAACATGTACCTAGAGACAATCAATATGGTACCTTTGGGTACTACACATCTCATGTACTGGGAGACACTTCCTTCCTTTTATCCTACTAGCCTCTGAACATAATAATAACATCTTTGGATGACATATTATTTTTATGAGGCCAATACAATTTCAATGTTAAAAAATTCTAACTAAACATTTACAAAAATATACATCAGTTCACTTTGATGAAAACAGATACATACAAATGCAAATTCTATGTTAATCCCTATATCAACATTGATGTGAACGCTTAAACAATCATGCATACTAAAAATAATACTACACATATCTTTATGCATTCAAAATGTGTATACATATGCATGAAACGGGCATAATATCAATAGAAGCATTAAAACCGACTCCAAAACATAATGAATCAGTAATATAACTAAATATGCTTTAAAATGCCTCATAAATATGATATGCATGCTCTAAAACATGTATGTCAGCTCTAGAACCCAAGAACCAGTCCAAAAACATGATGAATAGTCATAGAAATAAATGTATTGGTTCAAAACTTGATGAATCATAAAAGAAACACCCTCAGAACAGTCTCAAAACGAAAAACCAATTATGCCAAGTGAAAGAATCGACTCCAAAACCCCAAAAACCGGTTTAAATTCACTTAAAACCGGTCCCAGAATGCCTCGTATCAGTCTTAGAAGCCATATGAACTGATATGAGTTATTCTGGGTCGTTCTGTCTGTTCCAAAATAGACTGTTCTGTCCAGATAGAAACATATCTATTCTGAGACAGTTGTTCAAAATGTTATGTCCGTTCCAGAACACTATGTTCTGGGACAGTTACATAGGGTGTCCGGGACAAAAGTTCCTGATGTCCGGAACATTCTGTCTGTTCCAGAAAAACATGTTCGGGACAGATGTACTCGGTATATATGGACTTCGGATCTATGGATCCCTAAACAAGTCGACCTGGGTCCAGACCCGGACCCGTTACTGTAGCACCGCCTTATGTTTCGGATTCGGGCTGAAACGAGTATTCTGGATCGGGTTCAGACCCGATTCGATTATCGTTTTCAGATCCAGAAAAATCGGATATTCCGGATCGGGTCCAGACTCAATCCGATTCCCGAATATAAAACATCGTTACGATGTTTTTCAGAAAGAAAACCCTAGCCGCCTCAAGCTTCTTCTCTCTCATCGTTCTAAAGCGTCCGGTGAGGCGACCGGTGGCTCTTGCCAAAGACGACGGTGATGCCCGGCGGAACTGATGACCGTGGAGCCGGCGACGTCTTTCGACATCTCTTAACCCACAAAAAACCTAGTTCCCCATCCGACGAAACGGCCAGTGATTCTTGAGAACACCGACGGTGATGCCCCGCGAGAACGATGAGGGTGAAGTCGGTGGGGTCTACCGACATCCCTCAGCCCCCAACCTAGATTCCTACAACCTTGATCCCTCTGGCATCCGAGGCGGTGCAGGCTGATAGGTCCGGCCAGTACCGACCTCCTTCCCTGCTCTGGTCACCACACGATGACAGAGGCGGAAGTCGGCAAAAAACACACTCTGTAAGTAATTTTTTTGAGGGTTTTTTCCGGCAAGATGGTCGACGATGCCAATACCATCACTGTTATCCGGAAGGGTTGGGTTTCACCCAATAATGAGTCCCTCACCATTTTCGGCAAAAACTCCCTTGAATAGGGATTTTGCCAACGACCGATGAAAAAAGGGGATCTAATCCTGGCGAGAGGTCGAAAAAGGGAAAATGACCTAACACGGATTGTGTCAGTCACAGAAACCCGTCCAGACCAGACACGTGTCGTGTCGGTCACAGGGACTCGCCCAGACCCGACACGGGTCGTGTCAGTCACAGGGACTTCACCCAGACCCGACACAAGTTTGGATTCAAGATATTGGACCGTAACCTTAACCCGATTCGATTTACAACTGGATCCAAAACGGGTCATCCAATACAGTTTCCATAACCTTGACCTGATTCGGTTTATAATTGGATCCAAAACAGGTCATTCATAACCAGAATAAACTGTATCGGACCGGTTCAGTTTATCAGAACAAAAAAATGATTATGTTTTAAAACAGAATCAATTTTTCTAGGTTTTCACGTTGCTTTTGTTTATCAAAACAACAGAAACAACGTGATACATGCAGGGACAGAGTCTCAGAAAATCTGAGACTCGTCTCTGCCCCCATCTCTATTTTACCTTATGCAAAGATGGGTGAAACACGCTCAGAGAACCAACCTGGCTCTGATACCAATTGTTGGACATCAGAAGTTCTGATAAAAGCAATATCTTGGATAATCCATCACAGGTGAAAAAATAAACTCTGGCTAACAAAAACAAAGATACATGCATTCTTTACAAAAACTATAAATATAGATAAATAGAAACATGTACCTTGTGTTCCTGTCATTGATTGATGATGGAGCTCAGGCATCTAGAGTAGAGCAGAAGAGCCTTCTCCTCTAGCTTTTCTCTGCCTTAGGTGAGTCACAACACTTAATGAGAAAATTAGAGTAGGGACCCAACCGTGTAGGTTAAAACCATTAGGAAGATGTATATCGCACACGTTGCCCTCTACCACGCAGGCATACTTGTATTCTCTTCCGTAACTGACTAACAGTTGCAGATAAGTCCATGATAAAGTGAGACTTATCTCCACTTCAAATCAACGCACATTTGACGTCCATAACGGTTAGTTATGGAAAATGGATCTGGATCTAAACTGAAACCGGATGGATCCAATCTGAATCCAAATAACTAACAATTTTAGCTGGAACAAACAAACGAGAATAGATAGCTTTGTAAATTTTAATCATCCAGGATATAATTGTTGACAATTATCATTTAGTAACCTGAAATATACATCAAATTTGGAAGTTTGACCTTATATGGCTCATTTTGATGATCACATGTTATAGGATCTGAATGCATTTCAAATGCATCTGATAACAACTCATCCATATCATATATCTCATCTTCAGATGATTGAATATGCTCACTTACGAGTGGCAACACTGACTCACCATGATATCGCCATTATACATAACTTTTGACAAAACCGTTACACATTATATGATCAACAATCTCCACCGCCTTCTGAAATAAATAGTTGCAGTCTTGACATGGACACCTGATTTTTCCTTTAACTGCATTGTTCACCTCCACAAATCTTATAAAACTGTAAAAACTCCTTTCAAATAGTCTGTGCATCTCCTATAAAATGAAATAAATTATAAATGTAATCTTTTATTTTCATCTTTAAATGCAATCTTAACTTGAAATTAATAAAATCTATCCATTAATAAAATTACCTATCTTTCTGGATCCAACTTCTAGCTTCCATGATGTCTGCTCGCTTCCTGGATATATATATATATATATATATATATATATATATATATATATATATATATATATATATATATATATATATATATATATATATATATATATATATATATATATATATGTATATATATATATATACATATATATATATATATATACATATATATATATATATATATATAAGTTGCTTTGGTTTTAACTTTGTAAAAGAAGGTGAAAAAACAAGCACATACACGAGATTTTCATTGAAATGAGCACATACATGAGATTTCTATCCTCCAAGTGCTTACAGAATGTAGATACAAAACTCGAAGCACCAAGATCGATTTTCACAGATCTCATGCATCTCAATATGCAGCATAAATTTGTCTATAGTATAACTGGCCATACATTAATGACAACCATTACTTTGGATACAATGATCCAAAAATACTAGCGGTCTAAAGGCAATAGACACTGTTCTCAATGCTGATTTTCCCACTTCAGTACATACTATACAAAGACCAACTCAATTGGCCAACACAAAAAATAACAGCAAGTAGTTTTTCTTTAGAGGAAGCTACTAACAAAGTAGTAAAAAAAAAACAGAAATTGTTGTCATATTGCTTCTAGCGATGCAATGATCAAACAACTAACAAGAATGCCTTATGTTAAGCACGATCAATCTTCATGTAATACACATGATTGATATAAATGAACCAGTTGATACCCAACTAACAAAATCAATGTGATTAACACATCCCAAAATGAGTTTAGACTTCAAACACAATATAAATGAATGTGATGCCAATTGCATTTCAGTCAGATAGTAGCGGATTAAAGACTTGCTAAAGCATGAATTGCCAAAACAAGGCCAATATTGTGTGTGTGTGTGTGTGTGTGTGTGTGTGTGTGAGAGAGAGAGAGAGAGAGGGAAAAATACACAGGTATACACATTATCTCAATAATCTTGCTCTTTCGATGTACAAAGTGATGAACATTGCGGGAAAATATGATCCTGGCCTATGAATGACACATCTGTATTAATTTTAGTCTGTTCATGGCATCTTCTCGAAGACAGAATATTCAGAGGCATATATCTGTCTTTCAAGAATTATTGGAGTAGGTTTGATGCGTTGTTCCTAACCTTCGTCGTTTGTGCAGACATTGAACCGAGGCCAGATTAATGGTGTGTCCTGGTATGTATATGATTTTTCATTAGTTGAGATGCCATTTCATTGGCTTTTTGTTCATGGGAGGTCTTTTTCCAACCTTCTTGTAGGTTCTCTTTTGCCTTCTGTAAAGTGTCGAAGATCTAACAGTAACCAAAAATTCATTTGTTGAAGTTCTGCAATTCTTGAAGCCAAAAAGGTGTGTATACATTTGCTTACTTTTTGCTATTTTTCTTTATTATGTCACGCAGTTGTGGACTCATATTGCTACTATAATTAATGGTCTGTTTTTCTAGTTTCTGGACCAGGGTTGTTTAATTATATAAATTACTAATTCATTAGGAATGAGAATGTTGTTGACTGGACCTCGTTATATCGACAATCTTGCTAAACCGGAAATTCTAACAGGTAAAGCCTTGTTTCATCTTGCTTCCAAGGTAGAAAACAATATATTTTAGTTGTAAAATCACCGTGACTACATACATCTATAAACAAAAATTATATGCACATATATGTTAGTTGGGCCATGTATGTGTGTGTCCTGCTGCATGGTGACAGGTGACAGTAAGCAAATGTGGTCTCTCTTTCAGGTTAGAGAACAAAATCCTGGAGGTTACCAATTTGCAGTCCAGTGTCTTATGCTACCAACCATTAATGTTTCACTGTATGATAGTGTATAGAGGGGGATTCAAGAAGTTTGAGATCAAACCCTTCAAGCAAAACTTTTCAAAATATAACTATATGGTTTCATAGTTTCAATTTAACTAAAAAAATACAAAAGTAACCATTCAAGAAGAAACTAGAGAAAATTGTTTCAAGGCATTAAAAAAGCAAAATGGAGAAGACGATGCTAAAGCAAGTTTTCTCGTTAAACTTCCCATCATCAGGAGAGCGCACCAAGTTTGTTCATTGCCAAATACCAAAAAAAAAAGAGGGAAAGAAGATGGTCATGCATGCTCTAATAACAACATAGGTTTGGGGTCTCACCTTATAACCAAGCACAACAGGGAAGTTGCTAGGAGTATCTCTGGGCAGCTCTTGTCTTCCTCCTCCCTTGCACTTTGCATTTGGCCAAAACCCAACAAAAAAAAATCAGAAATTTATCTTAAAAAAAAAAGCCATCGTGACATGGGAAGGAAGAAGGAGAAGATCAAGAGAGAGACAAAGAAGAGGGGAATATGAGATTACCTTGAGCTCCAGTATCCACCGTCTGTTCAGTTGAAGAATACAGATTCGTTTAATCAAACCTACAGTAGATTAAAACCCAAAGAAGGAAAAAAATCAGAAATCCTACCATAGGTGAAGAAGGAAAACCAATTAAACAGTTTACCCTAAATGATGGGAAGGTTGAAGGAGAAGGAGAAGGGGTCATCTCCATTAAGTGTGACTTTTTCTTGAGGTTTTTTCTTTTTTTTTTGGAAAATTTACCTTATGCCCCTAATTTTAAATATGGGGTAAACATTTCTGTAATTCTAAATATAAGCCAAACTTTTCCTCAAAAATTATCAGCATTTATTATTAAATGTTTATTTTTTCCTTTTTTTTTATGAGGATAAGTAAGTACTTTTCAGTTTTCAAAGAACAATACAAGAAACCAAAAAAGACTCATGTTTTATAAAATGATGGGTGTTAACCTAAGGCCCCTATTTGACAATTTCTAAGCAAAATTGGTCAATATTTGAAATTTCCCATATTTGAAATTAATGGCAAAAGGTTCTAAATAGAATTTTCTTCTTTTTTTTTGTTCTGCTTGGTCTGCTACTTTGTCTTTCTATGTTTATTTTACACGATTTTATTTTCGCTAAGAAAAGGAAGAAAACCCTTACAAGTTTGGCGTGCATATGAATTAGATTGAAAACCATGGTAGGTATTTCAAATTTTTCTTATTATTTGTATTCCTATATAATTATGGATTGTATTTAACTAAATTGTTGAAGGGCATACCAAATATTGGGTTTTTCTATGACGAGGAACCCTCATTGAGAACCGGGACACTTAAAGGTCCCGGCCTCTCAAAGGTAAACCCTGTATGGGTCATCTACACCAAAAGTCCTTATAGAGCCCACCAGTTAAAAGCACCAGCACACTCGGTGGGAGTCGAACCTAGGACGAAAGGGTTGGCACCTTCTCTCCAAGCCCACTGAACCGAGAGAAGGAGATGTAAAAACTCTCATAAAGAACAATCTGATAAACAATGGTAATATTTTAAAAAAACTGACATTTTAAGTCAATATTTTAATTGCCAAAATATGGCAATTTTTCTATGTTCTTATCTTATATTTTTCGTGAAAATGATGTAAATATATTTTTTTACAATTTTTATTCTTTATTTCGTCTTACACATATACTTTTTATTCTTTATGTTTGCCAAAACTTTAATAATAAATTGATATAAATATGAAAAAATTATATTCTCACGGGAATCTTGCTGCTGTTAAATTGCCGTTTTAAACGTTTGTCCCCATGCTTATCAATCAACGGATCAAATGAAAACTTGGGCCGTATAACCCGAGCCTGATAAAACAAACTAACGAGATTTGAGGGCATAGACCTGTCCTCCTCCCCTCCTCCCTCTCCCTGACCCTTTCTAACCACATATTCCGGTGTGTTTTAAAGCCCATAAAATTCTCTCTCTCTCTCTCTCTCTCTCTCTCTCAAGCAAAACTGACAAAGAGAGAAACCAGAAGCCCCCCACCCCTCCCCACCCCAACAAAAGGAAAAAGAGAAAATAGGCAAGTTTTAATATTGGGGTTCTCCAATTTTCTAATTCCATTTTGCACAGGCTGTGTTTGGATCAGCCTTTATTAGGGGTTGGAAAATATGGGTAGGGTTAAGCTCCAAATTAAAAAAATTGAGAATAGTACCAACAGACAAGTCACTTTCTCAAAGAGGAGAAATGGGTTGATCAAGAAAGCTTATGAGCTCTCCATCCTTTGTGATATTGATATTGCCCTTATTATGTTCTCACCATCTGGTCGGCTCAGCCATTTCTCTGGCAAGAAAAGGTCTCCTCTCCCCATCCTTAACATAATTCTGCTTCTAACTATGATCAGTAGCTTCCCCTATCTTTGTTTGTTAATTAATTTCTTTCTTTTTTTTTGGTTTTTTCAGAATTGAAGATGTCTTAGCTCGTTGCCTCAACTTGCCTGAACAAGAGAGGGGAGGGTATGAGCTTCTCCAATTAATTAAGTTTTTCAATATATTTTGGGGAATTGGTTTCTGTCTCTTGGTATCTGTTGATTGATTAATTCATGTATTTCTGAATTTTTTGCAGAACAATTAAAAATCCTGAGGTAAGCGAATTATTCCATTATTGTTTTGTGTTGCCCATGGTTAAATAGAATATCCTGTTTTATGCAGCCTCGCTGCATGATGACCGTGCAGCAGTCTGTCTGACATCCAGCAATACTGAATAAAAATTGAACTCATAGATTTTTTTTTATTGATTATCCTCTTAATTATTCTATTTTGGTAAGGTTAGGGTTTTGAGTGGCAATATTGCTCTTTTTATGCAGTTTGTGGTCAGGGCCCTGAAAAAGTTGCGGTGTGAAAATGACCTTACTTCACATCTTACGAGGTATATTTCAAAATGTTCTCTTATATGTGCAAGACAAAATCCTAGTAAATTAAAAAAAAATTCTAGAACGGAAATAGTTTTGTTTTCATATTTTAATTTTTTCTAATATACAATCTTTTTTAACCAGCCCAGGGAATGTAAATGCCAACATAGAGGTAAATATACACTCATCCTTCTTTTAAAATTCATAGATAACCTACCATATTTGTTATTTAAGGTATTAAAATTTTCTAATCAATGTGTTTTATATGATTTTGTGATTTATCAGGAGATTCAACACGAAATTGCCAGATTACAGCACCAAATTCATAGTGATGAAAGAAAACTAAGGTCTTTTAAACTTATCGATTTTTTTTTTTTTATGAATATGAGAGACAGAGAGAGAGAGAGAGAGTTATTTCAGTAACAAATATGCAAATTCTAAACAATATACATGTGTGTGGCAGATTTTTTGAACCGGACGTTTCTGAAATAACATCATTAGCAGAGTTGGAATGCTACGAGAAATTTCTTCTTGATTTGAGTGCTCATTGCACACAACGCTTGGTGAAACCTCTATTCCAATCTTCTTTAACCAATGCATGATTTCATAAACAGTTTTTTTTTTTGGCCCCCAAAGCATTCAATGATTGAAAATAATGTGATGCAGATGTACTTGGAAGCCCAAGAGGGCATGCAGACCTCCTACGACAGCCAACCAGTAGATTGGTTGCATCAGCACTCTCAAGTCCCTGTAGAAACCTTTGTTGGATCGGACTCATTGATGTCTTTAAGGTACAATCCTGTGAACCAACCCACCACATCTCTCTCTCTCTCTCTCTCTCTCTCTCTCTCTCTCTCTCTCTCTCTCAGGGCTTCCCACGGGTCAAGCTTAAGCCCAAAAAGCTTGGCTCGTTAAAAAAATATATGAACTCTAGTCGAACTTGAACATCCTTTTTGAGACTTTGCTCAGGTCAAGCTTCAGTAGAGTGGAGTTGATTTCATTACAAAACTTGTGTAATTAGATGTAAAGGGCTGAGATTCAAATTCACCACCTTATACATGCAATGCAAATGCCTTCCCCATTTGTGTAAGACGTTTGTTTTTACTTTCTAAACAAAATTTCTACGTGTCCTTAAACTAGCATCTATATAACAATAAAAGCCCAGCTTAATTGGGCTAAACAAACTTAATCGAGCTTGAATCCCTGATCAACCTTGGCTCGTTTATATTTATGAACCTAAGCTCTTATTCAATTTTGGGTCATTTATTTACTGAGCTTAAACGAACCAAGCCGGAGCTAGCTCGGGTAGTTGTGCAGCCCTACTCTCTCTCTCTCTCTCTCTCTCTCTCTCTCTCTCTCTCTCTCTCTCTCTCTCTCTCTCTCTCTCTCTCACGCTTTGTCTTTGTATGATGACTATGTGTTGGAAGGGAGCAAACGCAAAGTTTACCAGAGCATATGGTTCAGACATCCATCTACGATGCAATGTCTCATGCTGGGGTGGTAGCATCCATGCCCATGGAGCAGCACATTAGCGACTGCCCTCCTTCACGGTTGGAGAGCAGCTCCTGCACCAGCATCTTCCCTGACATAAACCGCGCCTTGCAGCCAGTTTGGTATCAGCTGCAGTACGCTTCACCACCAGAGCTCATCCCAACGTTGGTGCCTACCTCCTTCCCTCTCATGCAGGTCAGCCTCCCTACTGCCAATGCATTTCAACCTACCAAGGGAAGAACTCTCTCTCTCTCTCTCTCTCTCTCTCTCTCTCTCTCTCTCTCTCTCTCTCTCTCTCTCTCTCTCTCACACACACACACACACACACACACACACACACACACACACCTAAAGTTGTTTAGGCCTAGAGTAACCTTGTAGGTTAAAGGACTAGCTCAGTTCAAGTTATCCCATGGGGCTACTTCATTTAAACTACATATAAACCCAAGGGTTAAGAGAGGTTAAGGTGAGCAGTCTGTCACAAGCCCAAACGAACAAACTTTGCTCATGTTCATGATATTCATCCTAGCATTCCACAGTTTGACGCCTTTTGATTCAGAATCAAATATTCTTCGTCTATGGAAATAGATTTCCATTATATCCTCATAAAAGGATAAATTTTGCAGCATCAGAATATGGATTCTAATTTTTTTATGTTGGTAACTTTGTTTTCGTGTATGTTATTAACTCGGATTTGTTAATATCGTCTTTAAAAAAATGGATTTGTTAATATAACTACTAGTAATAGTATAAGGAGAAAGAGATTTTATGGTTGAAATGACGCGAACTAAAAAATCCACCATAACCATGAATCATTCTCGACCCTCTACATATCGAAGCCGAAAGTAAGCATCACGTATTATGAACAGAGGTGCTAGGAGATTAGATCCAGTAATCAATCGAAGCTGACTACTTAGCAAAGTATTGAGAACCTCGAAACGCAACACGTCTCATGCGCCACGGAGGACGTTAACAACGTTTTTACGAGTCGTTGAACATACCAGCAATTTTCATAACTGGTTGCATCTTTACAAGATTTGCAGGAGAAAATTGTTCTTATGTTCAGCGGTACCACTTTCATTTAAAATCGTTTTGATTTTCCAGAAAAATCGTTGTTATGTTTATGAGGGCAGACCAAGTGCAATCACATTGCACACTTTCAGTGTGCGGCTGCATCTGACGGCAGCTATATCCCAAAGATAGATGGTGATCAGGTTCAGCAGCACCACAAAAGTATGCCACTGCACCTAACCGACCTTCATCTATGGATGGATACAGAACTTGATCATGCCTCGTGTGTGTAGATTCATGACATTATTGACACTTTGCATCATGTGGCAGCATGGGATGGGCGAGCATGAGGCGCAGGGTGTCATGCCACAGCAGCAGGAGGAAACGACAGCTGGTCTTCCAAATCTACCCAACAGCACGCAAGAAGCCACGTTTAATGACCGCGCGGCTAATTTGAACATCTAGTGGCGCTATGCACTTTTGTACTGTTATGATAAATTTGCTTGCAGATAATTGTATACTTCAACAATAACCAAAGGGGTGTTCACTAATTCTAGGGAAAGTAGGGCGTTGGAGTTCTACCCTAAACTCTTAACAGGCATGTCTTATAGTTTTTTTTACGTGATGTGGTTATAATTCTGCTGAAGAACACGACGAGAAGGTCGATGATATTTTTCAACTAAAACAAACTGTTGTACATCTTTTTTACGTGGACTCTCTCTCTCTCTCTCTCTCTCTCTCTCTCTCTCTGTATATATATATATATATATATATATATATATATATATATATATATTCCTCAGCAAAATTTATGCACGTTTCCCATATTTGAGAAATGTCTTTCCCATTAGTGGGATACAAGTTTCTCATGTTTGGTTTTGTTCATTTATTATGTTATTAAGGCTTTTCTTCTTCTTAAATATTTCTCGTTCGTTTTGCCTGTTTGTTTCCCGAATTGTTTCGTTGTTGTTTTCCATTTCCCATTTTACATGCCCTTGAGAAACCTCGTTTCCCCGACACGTACGTTTCTTTAAACGTTTCCTGGCTTTTCTGTTTCCCTTAGATCAAGGGAGGATCAGGTGCAATGTGATAGAGTGTGCCGCTGCACCAGATCACCCTGCATGGTTGTGGAACCCAAGCAATGATAGAAGGTGATCAGGTGCAGCGGCACACTAAAAGTATGCAATTACATTGCACCAGATCAGAATAAATGAATAACTGCAGGAGGAGATGGAGAACCAACCATGTCATCGCTTGAATACTGCTAGCCAAATGTATGAAGGATGATGTTGAATATATATGGTATGAGATTCTCAGCTTGTTCATGGGAAATACTCGTACATGAACTTGGTATGGATTGAATGGAAGAAAAGTTTCTCATCTTGGGGATGGAGGTTGATTAAAATGGTGTTGGGTATTATTTGAGAAGAGGCACAATGGTGGATTTGTTTAGCTGAATCCGTAGAGTTTTGGTGATGTGAGGCCATATCAATGGCAACGCTTCAAACTGGATTAAGTACTAGGAGGCCTACTTGAGTGCAAGCACGAGCGTATATTAACCCACAAGTACCAAGTTCACGAATGAAACAACTAAGGACAAGAACTCGACTCGAAAAATGAGTATACAGCAAAAATGCACACCCTAAGATACTAAACACACTACTCAACATGGCTTATGCGAGTAGGACGTGATTTAGGCAAATGAACAACAATAAAATTAACAAGTTTATATGCTAATTTTATCTTTAATGTTTAGGAGTTTAACCTGCAAAAGCAAACACTTCTAATGGTTTATTCTTCAATTTAAGTAGTCATTCGGCTAATCCTAACTCGGGTTAGTCCAATAATTTAATGAATATGCATATATGAGCAAATATAGTCAAATCCAAACATGAAGCTCAAGATCAAGCAATCAAAAAAAATGATAATTAGAAACAAACCGAACAAGTAGTGACTAATGTGATTGCACTGAACTGAAAGGAAAATGCTAATTGCACTACAGAAACTATGCACATTCAAATTAGTGATCTAACGACTATGGGTTATGCTAATATTCAAACAAAAAATGTCAACCAGATTTAGTTTCACAAATTCAGCTCAGCAAGATCGCTAATCAAAACTTAAACTCACAAACTCATTCAGCATGAAATAGTTGTACATATATTCAGTCCAATTATGCACATTTTGACACAATATGATGATGTTTCATGGACTATCCAGTTTCAAATCAGTTTATTTGAATAGGGTAAAGTTGTTAAAAACAAGGAATATACGAATCAGATTATAACGCTGAACATAAATATTTTAGAAAGAAAGAAATTTCCTGCATGTGTACATCAGTTTTAGAATATCAAATTCAGAACTAAAACGACCATGCTGAACAAAACAACAATAGGGATCGAGTATATCGACTATAAATCACTTTAGAAATCTAATTCTTGCAATCAAGCATGCAATCAGATTTATAGAAATCAAAACTCATGCATAAAAATATAATAGATTTTTTCAATCAGACATGATTCTCATTACAGGAATTGAGGAACATGATTAAATCTAGCATATCTCATAAACAAAAATTGAGAATAAAGGTCAAACAAAGTGTGGCGAGTTTCTTAGCTCTGGCAAACAATACGCTGGCCAAACATCACCCACACGTGCATCATGCGGACAGGGCCTTTGGCAAGGATAACTTTCATCTGAGTCCTCACACAACAACTATCTATGGAAGCAACCAATAAGGGATGGTGAAAATGGTGGGGAAGAAGAGATCAACTCCTCCTTCACTCTCATTTTCTCACGGATTTCAAAGAGGGTTCAAAACAAAAGTTGCCTTTGTTTAGGGATTCTAAGGTTTTTTAAAATAAGAAGATGAATAAGGGAGCACATTGAAGGAGATGTTGGGTGGGGAATCCAGAGAATGAAGGTTTGGACGGTGGTAGTTGGCAAAGAAGAAGAGGATTGAGGAAGGTGGGCGACAGTATAAAGGAGCACAAAAAAAGAAGAGGGAGACAATGAGGCAAGAACAAAAGGGGAAAAGAGAGGGGAACTCGACCTGACCTGGTTCGATTCATAATTCTGCCCAACTCCTTGGGTAGGTTTTGGGTTCAGCTTTTTTCTTGAATTGGGTTCGAAACTCAATAAAATAAAAGAAAAACTACCCTAGACCCACATACAGCCTTCGACGACACAGAATAAATCTTAACGGTCGTTAAAACTAATCCTAAAAAAATTAAAATTACATTGATTAAAAAATCTATGCAAAAATATCCTGGGTATGATCAAATGTGTTACAGGTGGCCTTTAGGTTTCTCATGCTTGGTGCAAGCTTGGTTTCCACACTCGATTTCGATGATGTGCTTTCCTGAAGTGTGTCTTCAACATGCTCTCCTTGAGATCTTCAAGATGTGCAACATCAGTTCTCCTATGCTTAAGAGGTTTCATCCTCAGAGCTGGCTCTTCATCAAGTGGATCTCCATGCTACTTCGCCAAGTGTTTGACCTTAGACACATCCGAAGTCTTGAAATGAGATGATAATTTTACCCTATAGGCATTATCATTAATAACATGAGTAACTTTAAGAGGACTGATACACCTATTAGATAATTTTTCATGCATATCATTAGGCATTACTTTCTCAGTTAAGGCAACACAAACAAAATCACCATATTTAAAAGTTACCTTATCTTCTTATTATAATAGGCTTTATACTTACCAACACTATCTTGTAGTTTTTTATGTAACTGCTCATGAATATCATAGAGATAAGCAATGTAATCCCGAAAAGAATTTAAAATTGGACCCACAATAAGAATATGTGCTGAATTTGTAAAAGAATAAGGATTAAACCCATACAAAATAAAAAAATGGACTATAATCAATAGATCTATTGACAAACTTATTAAATGCAAACTCAACTTGTGCAATGATATGTGGCCAAGACTTAAGTTTATCCCCAAATAAAGCTCTCAATAGGTTTCCTAAAGACCTATTAACTATCTCAGTATGGCCATCTGTTTGTAGATGGTGAATTGTGCTAAAAGAGAATGAAGTGCCTAATTTCTTCCTTAGTAGTTGCAAAAAATGTCCTACAAATTTAACATCCCTATATGAGGTCATGGTTTTTTTAATACTATGCAATTTATAAACCTCTTTGAAAAATAAGCCAACTATGTGAGATCCATGCATGGTTTTCCTACATAGGATAAATCTGGCCATCTTGGTATATATATTAATAATAAAAAAATAGAATCTAAACCATGAGATGTTTTGGGCAATCCTAGGACAAAATTCATGGTTATGTCTTGTCATGGTAAACCGACATTAATACAATACCCTTAGCTACATGACATGTATGATATTTTTTAACAAACCTAATGATATCTTTAAGCATATGTGGCCAAAAATATGATGACACTAATTTCATAGTCTTATCCTTACTAAAATGACCTTTATTATGCAAATCAGAGATAAGTTTATATCTAAGAGAACAATCAGGTATACAAAGCAAATTACCTTTAAACAAAAAACCATCAATCATAAAAAAATCATCATGCTTTCCATCACTCAATTCATCAATAATTTTAGAAAAGAATTCATTGCTAGTATACAAAGAAGCAAACTCTTCAAAAACCCAAACATATATTTTCATCATAGTAAGCAAAGAATTTTTTCTACTAAATGCATCAACTACTACGTTATCGTTCACTGCTTTATGCTTAAGAACAAAGTTGAATTCTTGCAAATATTTGAACCACTTATCTCTATGTGCATTCAACTTATGTTGACCATTTATGAACTTTAATGCTTCATTGTCCATATGTAAAATGAACTATTTATGAATGAGGTAATGCCTTTAATGCATCAAGGCTCTAACTATCACATAGAATTCCTTGTTATAGGTATTAAACTCCTCATGAAATAGGTCACTAAATTGATGTAGAAGGGGTTAGACCCGAGGATCTATGACACACTGCTCTAGTGCAGGGTTAGATGCTAAAAGAATGTAGCAAATGGTGATCCCGGTCAATGAGGATCTCAGCTCATGCCTAGCTAGTAGAGCAGTGGGTGGTTCAGATGTGCTAGGATTGGGTGAAGATGCAGGTAGGTCCTTAAAGGGAGCTAATGTTATCTTTCTTCCCTCAAACAAAAATGAAAAGGTATTAGTTCAGCCATAGTGAGTAACTGACCTATTGTACCGACAGAGTCTACCTAAAATGAGGTGACTAGCATCTATCAGGAGCACATCACACCATACTTGGTCAAGATATGTGTTGTCAATAGAGAACTTGACCAAGCACTGCCTATCAACCTTCATATCTATGCTATTCTGCAACTGCGGTATCTGATAAGACCTGGGGTGCTTGCGCATTTCTAGTTTCAGCTTGGTCATAGCCTCAACTAAAACCACATTCTTGCAACACCCAGAATCGATAATGAATCGGCAAACATTTTCTCCAATCGTGCAAGTGAAATAGAATATGTTGGTCCGTAACCAATGATCACCAAAATCTTGCTTAGGGGCTAGGCAAATATGTCGGGTGATCAAATTCTCTCTCTGATTGGTATCAGGTGTTTCTTCCTCGCACTCGTCCTTGATCTCTACATCATAAATAGGCTCACCCGCGTACTCTTGACTTGGTTCTTCGTGAACTTCATTAGTAAAGAGTGCCCTAGATCGACATTCAGATGCCTTATGCCCCAAACCACCACACATGTAGCACTTCAAAGTGTTGCTCATTCTGTTTGGATGGGATTGAGGGGTGGGGGTGGATGGGGGTTTGCTTTGGTCATGTCCTAGAGTAGGTCAGTCGAATGGTGCATACTTGTTCTATAGCAAAGGTGGAGCTTGTGTACGAGCCTTGGTTGTACGAACTGTCTTATCTATGGCCCTACGTTAAAGCATCTTCTTCCAATATTTGGCATGTTGATGTGCCTTAGATACAGTCCAACAGTTGACAAAGTTTAGCATGTCCTGTATCTGAAAACTCAATCCCTCAATGTATTTAGAGATGAGTTGCAAATCCCAAATCTATGAAGACCCATCATATGGTCACAAGATACCAAGATGGAACTTGAAAACCAAAAGTTTACAATGCTACCTCTTCCAAATATCCTATACGTATGGTCTATTTAGTAATTGCTCTCCAAGATAATGAACTTGTTAGCTTCAAGGAAGCATGTCAAGATCCTAACTAGTGTGCAGCTATGAAATCTAAGTAAGTTGCTCTCATCAAGAATCAAACATGTTTGTTAGTTTCTACCCAGCAAGGTTCACATGGATTGTAAATGGATTTTCAAAATTAAGAGAAGGGTTGATGGTACTTGAGAGATCTATTCCAATAGTCATTTTTAAAAATTGGTCAATTCGATAATTGGATGTGCATAATGTGCTTTTACATGGATATCTAATAGAGGATGTTTATATGGAATAACTGTCAGGTTTTCAAGACCTCAAACATCCAACTCACGTGTGCAAATTGAAAAAGGTTCTCTATGGTCTCAAACAGGCACCAAGATCTTAGTATTCTAGACTAAGTTCATTTTTGCAAGCAATGGGTTTTCATAGAGCCAAAGCAGATACACCATTGTTTGTTTTAAAAACATTTCATTCTGTTGTGATGGTCCTGATATATTGATATATGTACATAATATAATAATTATAGATATTTCAAAAATCAGGTTCAACGTCTGATTGATAAATTTGGTTGTGAATTTGGGATAAAATATTTGGGTTCTCTTTGTTACTTTCTTGATATTGAAGCAAAGTTTTCAAAGGAAAGAATATTTTTGTCTCAACGAAAATACATCATTAATCTTCTTTTACGTGTGCCCATGGAAGGAGCAAGACCTATTTCCACTCTTATGGCTACGCCTCATGCTTTATCTATTAAGTAGTGTTCAACTTTTAAATATCCTACCTTGTACAGAGTGTAGTAGGAGCACTTAAATATGTCACCATGACCAGACCGTATATCCTTTGATGTTAATCATGTGTATCAGTTCATGCATGCCCCTACAAATGTGCATTGGTCCACCGTTAAAAGAATTCTCAGATATTTAAAAAGCAGAGTAGATCATGGTCTTTAGTTAAAGAAAATATTTTTTTTCAGTCTTATATGTCTACACTGATGTTGATTGGGCAAGATGCCCAGATGATAGAAAGTTTACAGGAGGGTATGCAGTATTTTTTGGACCAAACTTGATATCCTGAAGCTCTTAGAAGAAATCAATTTTATCTAGATCCAGCACTGAAGCATAATACAAGGCTCTAGCTAACTCTATTGTTGAAATCACGTGGATACGGTTGTTACTTCAAAAGGTAGGAGCCCAGATAAACAAGTGTCCTATTATATGGTGTGATAATGTTGGAGCATCTTATTTCATTCAATGTATCACAATCAAAGCAAGCATATAGAGATCGACCTACATTTTGTGAGGGATAAACTTACCAAGAAAGAAATAGAAGTATATATCATCAATGGATCAGCTGTCATATATCTTAACTAAACCGTTGTCAAGCCCAAGATTTAAGGATTTATGTAACAAGCTCAATTTTAGTCAAAGAACCTTGAGCTTGAGGGAGACTATTAAAAGAAAGAAAGATAAGGAGGAGGAGAACTTACCAAACTGGTCAAACCACCTACCATCAAATGTAGGTGACAATTTTGGTGATAAGGACTCTGCCAAAGACAGTAGGTCTACCAAGGTTGGCAACTCTATCACACCAGATGAGGCAACATATATCACTACAAGGAAAATGCTAATTAGCGACGAAAATTTGCGACGGATAAAATCCGTCGCAAATTTGCGACGGATTAGCGAGCGAATACTATTTGTCGCTAACATTTGAAATATTTGCAAAATTAGCGACGGAAATATTTTCGTCGCTAATTAGCGATGGATTAGCGACAACGTTTTTTCGTCACCAAAACACTACAAAAATGATAATTAGCGAGGGAATTTTTCCGTCCCTAATCTGTCGCTAATTAGCGACGGAAAAATTCCCTCACTAATTCCGTCGCTAATTTTCGATTTAAAACGGTCTCGTCTGAGGCGCGAAATTTTCCCTCCCCCCGTTCGAAATTTTTCTTCCCTCTATTTTTTCATCACAGAATATTAAACCGATTCAGAGAGATTTTCAATAAATGGGTGAAGTGCCACCAATTCAAGCTGACAAACGTCTTCTCGCCTGGAAGGCCGTCTTGGTTTTAGATTATCAGAAAAAATAGCGATAGGAAGAAAAAGAGAAAGGACTCGTCGGAGAACCTATTCCGGCTGGGATCCGGTCAACGGCCTCCGTCCCTCACAATGATGACCTCTCCATCTCCGGCGTGAACTCCACCGTTCTTGGGAACGCGAGCCTCTCCGCGACTGTCCGATTTGAGCTTCTCCGGCAAGAAGACTGCTCCGGGATTGACGATGCACCTCAGGGATTCCTTTAGAGACAGCCAGATCGCGTGCATCGTCTCCTTCTCCCTCTCCTCCCGGCCAACCCTAGTTCTCATCCAAACAGGAACTTGTCCCTCTCATTCTTCCTTTGCGTGCTTCCTCTACGGGAAATCGAGAACTCGTACGCCCTGCCCGCAGACTGGGAAACATAAAGAAGAGCAGAGAACTCAGCCCCAGTTCGATTTAAACCATCCTCACCTTCTCCCGCAGTGAATGGCTCACTGCGGAAGAGGGTCCCGACGCCGGAATACGCCGGTAGCGAGCAATTTTTTTATTTTTTATTTTAAATTTAACGATGGATTAGCGACGAATATTATCCATTGCTAATTTAAAATAGCGAAGGACTCACGATGGATAATATCTGTAGCTAATCCGTCGCAAATTAGCGACGAAATTAGCGGCAGATAAGTTCTGGCACTATTTAGCGTAGAAAAATTCACGATGAAAGTTATTCGTCGCTAATCCGATGCAAATCCGTCGCTAAATAATTTAGCGACGAATTAGCGTCGAATTAGCGA
Source organism: Nuphar pumila (assembly GCF_984573655.1). Lineage (NCBI taxonomy): Eukaryota > Viridiplantae > Streptophyta > Magnoliopsida > Nymphaeales > Nymphaeaceae > Nuphar > Nuphar pumila. The sequence continues at coordinate 26,909,902 of NC_143262.1, read as the reverse complement.
CAGATTTAGGTCATCGCTAATCCACAGGTTTCTTGTAGTGTATGGAGGACTGTAAAGCTAGAAACCTAAATCCTAATTGTGTAAACTACCGTTGTGGTAAGACACCAATGTATAAAAAGTTGGTTGTTATGAATGAAAAAGGCTGAGAAAGAGTGAGAGAGCCTTTGGTCATGGACAGAACCACGTTAAATGTTGTTCTTCTGAATGTGTGTGGGGACGATTCTATGTATCTTTTAAAGGTTTCTGCTGCTATCAACAAATTAACCAATGAGAGTCTACCTACTATATAATTGCATACATGATCCATATTATAATTTAACGTACAAGCATATACGTGTACAATATGCCTAGTATATCACATGGAAAAAGTTTTAATGTGAAGAAAGAGAAAATGAGTTCCTAAGAGGGCCATTAGTGTTCGGTGCATTGATAAGGTGCTCGGGCTGTCAGCACAGAGACACAGGGTCTAGTTATAAGGAGAGCCACTTCTTGAATAAAAATCAAAAGGTTAGGACCATAGTTACCAAAAGCTTCTTGCTACATGGGGAAGCTTGTTCCCCAAAAGCTTGCTTCGGAAGTAGAAAACTCATTGCTTCTTAAAAAGGACGGAAAACTTTGGGAAACTTGCTTCTAAAATATGAGAAACCTGATTCTCTTTAGGTGGAAACTTGCTTCCTCTTTGTTTCCCAAATCGATTCTCTTTAGCTTTGTTAAAGTTTCTTCTTGCTTCTAGTCACTTTTCACTCACTTCCTATGTTTTTCATATTAAAAAATTATAGTTTTTTTTGTATAGAAAGCTTTCATGTTGGTTTTATATTGTGTTATATATGTGTTCACGTGAATTCTTATTCGCTTATGCCAGCTTCATATTGCTTTTTGTGTTTCCTATTCATTTTTGTCATGCACTTACATAATCGCTTCATAACCTCATTCCACTTTCTTCCTCATACTACTTTTTAAGAATCGCTTCCTCGCTTCCCCTTCACGCATATCTTCTAGTATCTATTTTGTTTTCTAGTAACTATGGTTAGGACCAACTTCAATACTACTCTGCAGTGAGAGCAGATTCAATGATCCGGGCCACAACAATGTAGCACCATGTTGTAGAGTAATTAAGATAACAAAAATATGCGGAAGCAATATAGGATCTAACAAAGGCACAATCAAATCACAACACAAGGGTTTACGTGGTTCGGTCAACACGACCTACATCCACGGGGCACGGAGAGAATAATCCACTATAATGAAAGTAGAGAGTACAATGTAGAGAGTACAACGTCCAATAGCTTGCCCAAAGCTAAAGATAATAACAACAAAGAAATCACAGGAAGAAATGAATACAAGATTACCTCTCGGGTGCACAACCCGAGTCAAAGCCCACACCACAACCAACACCTCTCTATGAGGATCAATGCGTGGTGACGAACCTTCTTCCTTCCTTTTCTTCTTTCTACTCTCTCTCTTACTTCTTCTCTCTTTGCACACTGCACACAGCCACTCTACCCTTTTCCTTCTAGCACACAACCTCTACACCCCTATTTATAGATGACATAAAGTCTTCTAGATATGAACCTCCTAGAAGTGAGCCTTCTAGACTCATCCCAGAAACCGAAGGGGTTTTAACCCTTCAACTTCCTACATTAATGGGAGTTAGGTGGCTATTCCACTTCCCCACATCATTAATGAGGGGATAGGGCTGACCCTTCAACTTCTCCTGCCTTTATGAGAAGTGGGTGGCTATTCCACTTTCCCATACCATTAATTAGAAATAGGGCTGGACCCAACAATCTCCCCCTCCAGCCCAAGGGGATACTCCAATTCAACTAATCAACTGAAGTTCATGCCGGCCAATTGCCGACATGTATTTTGTTTCTCCATCGGTAAGGCCTTTGTCAGCATATCTGCACCATTATCATTTGTGGAGATTTTTGCAAGATGAAGCAAATTTTTCTCAAACACATCTCGGATCCAATGGTACCTGATATCTATATGCTTTGACTTTGAGTGAAAACTTGGATTCTTGGCGAGATGAATGGCACTCTGACTGTCGTAGTACACCAAGTACTTGTCTTGCTCAAAACCCAACTCCATCAAGAATCTTTTCATCCACAACATCTCTTTGCAAGCTTCTGTAAGAGCAATGTACTCTGCCTCAGTAGTAGACAAAGCAATACACCTTTACAATTTTGACTGCCATGACACAACTCCCCCTGCAAAAGTGAGTACAAAACCAGATATGGACTTCCTCGTATCAATATCTCCAGCCATATTTGCATCTGTGTAACCTGTCAAGACAGGTGATCCACCACCAAAGCTTAAACAAACTTTGGAGCTCCCTTTGAGATATCTAAAGATCCACTTTATTGTTGTCCAATGCTCTTTTCCTGGATTTGCAAGGAATCTACTAGCAACACCTACTGCATATGCAATGTCTGGTCTCGTACATACCATTGCGTACATCAAGCTTCCGACTGCTGAAGCATAAGGAACTTTCTTCATTTTCTCCTTCTCCTCGTCACTTGATGGACTCTGCTCCGAGTTCAGCTTAAAGTGACCTGCAAAAGGAGAACCAACTGACTTTGCATTGTTCATATTGAACCTGTCCAACACCTTTTCGATGTATTTCTCCTGTGATAACCATATCTTCTTGGTTTTTCTATCACGATAGATCTGCATGCCCAATATTTCCTTTGCTGGCCCCATGTCCTTCATTGCAAAGGTCTTACTCAGTTCCTTCTTAAGTCTGTCAATTATAGACATATCTTTTCCAAGGATAAGCATATCATCAACATATAACAAGAGAATAATAAAATTCTCACTGAACCATTTTATGTAGACACAATGATCTGCAGCCGATCTATTGTATCCATTTTCAGCCATAAATGAATCAAATTTCTTGTACCACTGTCTTGGAGCTTGCTTCAGCCCATACAAGCTCTTTTTCAACCTGCATACAAGATTTTCTTTACCTTTGACTTTAAAGCCTTCTGGTTGCTCCATGTATATCTCCTCCTCCAAATCACCATGGAGGAAAGCAGTCTTCACATCTAGCTGTTCAATCTCCAAGTCCAGGCTAGCAGCAATACCTAGAGCAACACGAATAGAAGACATTTTAACAACAGGAGAGAAAATCTCATCAAAGTCAATACCTAGCTTTTGACCAAAGCCTTTCACAACCAATCTAGCTTTGTACTTTGGTTGAGAGCATTGTTCTTGAGTCTTCAACCTAAAAACCCACTTGTTCTTCAAGGCCTTTCTGCCTTCTGGTAGTTCCACCAAATCATAAGTGTGGTTCTTCAGCAATGCATCCATCTCATCGTGCATAGCTATTATCCATTGCTCTTTCTGCTCACACTCTTGTGCTTCCTGGTAACTCTCTGGTTCACCTGCATCAGTAAGCACCACATACTCATGTGGAGAATACCTTCTGGAAGGTTGTGACTCTCTGGAAGATCTTCTCAATTGAGATTCTGGAAGAGGTTGTTCTCTAACTTCTTCTTGCTCAACATGGCCTGCGGGTAAATCAACATCCGCCTCTGCATCATCTTCCTGCATTGTTCTTCCTTCAACTTGTGTCACTGGAGAAGTAACTGGATAGATCCACCTGCAGAAGTCTGAATTGACACTTCTTTCTTGATATCTTCAAGTGTCTGGTCTTCAAAGAATACCACGTCTTTGGATCTGAATACCTTCTGCTTCTCTGGATCCCATAGCCTGTAGCCGAATTCGGCATCACAATATCCCAGAAAAATGCATTGCCTCGTCTTATCATCAAGCTTGGACCTCTCCTTCTTGGGGATATGTGCAAATGCCCTGTATCGAAATACCCTCAGGTGCTTGTAAGACACGTCATTTCCTGACCATACCCTATCTGCAACATCATTTGCTAAGGCATGAGCAGGAGACAAGTTGATCACATCAATTGTTGTCCTTAAGGCCTTACCCTCGAATTTCTTTGGCAGCTTGGACTGTGCAAGCATACACTTGATTCTTTCTGCAATTTTACGATTCATCCTTTCTGCAATTGCATTGTGTTGTGGGGTACCTGAAACTGTCAACTCATGGTGAATTCCATGAATTTTACAATATTCATGAAATGGACCTGTGTACTCGCCACCATTATCTGACCTGATGCATTTCAGTTGTTTTCATGTTTCTCTCTTAATCATAGCATGGAATTGCTTGAATACATCAAGAACCTGATCTTTGGTTTTCAGAGGGTATGCCCAAACCTTCTTGGAGAAGTCATCTATAAAAGTAACAAAATAAAGTGCACCACTGAAAGTTTTCATATCAGTAAAACCATTAACAATTTTTGTTCTAAGAGGACCACAAACATCAGTATAAACTCGCTCCAGAATGTGAGATTTTCTATGAAAGGCATTTCTAACAAAGGATACTCTATCATGCTTACCAGCTAAGCAATGAATACACGGGTTTAGACGTGTACCTTTTAACTCTGGGAGTTGCTCCCTCTTAGCAAGAATCTGCAAGCCCTTCTCACTCATGTGACCTAATCGACTATGCCACAAATCAATAGAAGAGTCCTCAGTGGTATTCAACTGTCCATTGCATACATTGCCTTGCATCTTATAAAGAGTACAACATCTCTTTCCTCTGGCCTAAACCAATGACCCGCTACTGAGTTTCCACTGTCCTTGGCTAAAAACACTACTTCTGCCCTCTTCATCAAGCTTTCCTATCGAAAGCAAATTCAACCTCAAGTCTGGAACATGTCTGACATCCTTGAGCACCAACATGTACCCAAGACTGGTCTAGAGATGAATATCTCCAATACCTACAATTTCTGACGTTCCTGTGTTTCCCATTCGGACAACACCAAAATTACCGGTCCTGTATATACTGAAATATTCTCTCTGTGGTGTGGCATGGTACGAGGCTCCTGTGTCTATGACCCAATCTGTATCCTGACATACACAGATACATGAATCATTAATAGTAGACAAAATCACAAGCTCACCTTCAACTGTGGTTGTGGTATCTTGTTTGGTTTCTGATGATTCTGTCTCTTTCCCTTTTTTCTGATTTTTCTTTGGCTCTTCGCATTGATTCTGGAAGTGCCATTTCTTTCCACAATTGTAGCAAGTGATGTCCTTCCTTGACCTGGACTTGCTCCTATATCTGCGGTCATTTTTCTTGTCCTTTGACCGACCCCTGCCTTTGGATGAACTCACCATCAATCCTTCACCAGAATCCTCATTCGGTGATGGTCTTCTCCTAATTTCATTGGAAATGAGCGTACCTGTGACCTCTTCCATATCCAATGTTTCTTTTCCATAAATTATGGTTGTCACAAGATGCTCATAAGATGGTGACAATGAGGTTAGTAACAACAAAGCTTTATCAACATCTTCAAGTTTAACATTCAGACTAAACAGACCAGCAATAATCTTATTAAACATACTAAGATGGTCAAGAATAGGAGTACCTTCCTTCATACGAAGACTATAAAGTTGTTTCTTGAGGTGTAACTTGTTGGACAAGTTCTTGGTCATGTAGAGGCTCTCTAGCCGCAACCACAATCCTGCTGTTGTCCTCTCTTCCATCACGTTACACATGACTTCATCTGATAGACACAACTCAATCACACCAGCAGCCCTCAAGTCAATATCATCCCATTCATCATCGGTCATGCTTTCTGGCTTATTCGCCTTCCCGACAAGAGCCTTGTGTAACCCTTGCTGCGCAAGTAGAGCTTTCACCCTTCTTTGCCATAAGGAAAAGTTTCTTTTGTCGTCAAGTCTCTCCACCTCAAACTTAGAGCTAACTGACTTAGAAGACATGATTTTCCACGAACCTGCTCTGATACCACTTGTAGAGAAATTAAGATAACAAAAATATGCGGAAGCAATATAGGATCTAACAAAGGCACAATCAAATCACAACACAAGGGTTTACGTGGTTCGGTCAACACGACCTACATCCACGGGGCACAGAGAGAATAATCCACTATAATGAAAGTAGAGAGTACAATGTAGAGAGTACAACGTCCAATAGCTTGCCCAAAGCTAAAGATAATAACAACAAAAAAATCACAGGAAGAAATGAATACAAGATTACCTCTCGGGTGCACAACCCGAGTCAAAGCCCACACCACAACCAACACCTCTCTCTGAGGATCAATGCGTGGTGACGAACCTTCTTCCTTCCTTTTCTTCTTTCTACTCTCTCTTACTTCTCTCTCTGCACACTGCACACAACCACTCTACCCTTTTCCTTCTAGCACACAACCTCTACACCCCTATTTATAGATGGCATAGAGTCTTCTAGATATGAACCTCCTAGAAGTGAACCTTCTAGACTCATCCCAGAAACCGAAGGGGTTTTAACCCTTCAACTTCCTGCATTAATGGGAGTTAGGTGGTTATTCCACTTCCCCACATCATTAATGAGGGGATAGGGCTGACCCTTCAACTTCTCCTGCATTTATGAGAAGTGGGTGGCTATTCCACTTCCCTATACCATTAATTAGAAATAGGGCTGGACCCAACACATGTAGTGGTGGCTCCCTTTCATTAAGAGGGGGGGCACGTAAGGCTGGGTGGTTGTATCCTCAATTGGAGTTTTACCTCGCCGGGAGGCAGGCCCATTAAGTGACTCTATTTTCGTTGAGTGTTCCTTTGTCATAAAATAAAAAAGAACAGAACACTTTCTATAAAAAGTTCTACCAACATCAACTTCTCGTAAAAGTTCGAACACATCAGGTGGCGGATCCAGGATTTTGCTTAAACGGGTGCAAAAAAAAATTTATAATAAAATAAAATGAAACAGTCCAAAGTGAGGTTATTTATGGGTCTCATCTCATAGAAATTAATGCATCCAAATGGAACACCCAACATCAGAGAGATTCAGAAATAAAGATTAAAAAAATTGACCAGATTAATGAAATACTAAAAGAATATGAAAAAATGGGTAAGCACAGAATTTCAAAAAACTCAAATTTTAAATTCATAAATTGATAAACCAACCAATCAAGCATTGTTTTCAAATACATAAAGGTCTTCCAATGGACGGAAAGTTCAAAATTTGGTGTTTTTTGGCATCTAACGTTTCATCGAGTAGTGCTGTAACAAACACCCATATACCAAAAAACTAAGAGTTTGAGCACTGCAGTCATGTAATGCAGAAGAATTCATGTAAGTTTCAGGAGGCTTTTCACTGATCAGTAATAGCCAAACACTCCAATCGAGTATGGCTTCAAAGAAAACACTAGACTTTGGGGTTGTTGATGCCAGAGAACTTACCAAAAAATGAGTTTTCTGAACTAACTAGCATTCCCCAACCGGCTTTTTGGATAAGAGTTTCCTGACACTAGAGGAACCTACTTCTTCTGGTACTGGAGAACCCAAAAAAGTGAGTTTTCAGGAACTCAGAAGCCCCATGTATCTGGTTTTTCGACTATCCATTAAAGAGAGAGTACCAGAACTAGTGGACAACAACTTTCATCGCAAGAGATCGATGAAGATAGAGGGATCGAGAATGTCAGTGAGAAACCAGAGATGTGAGATTATGGGAAGTAAGTCCAAAAGTGGGTTCAATTTTGCATATAAAAGTCAGCCAAGTTCTGCATAAGATTAATTATGCAACCAATATTGAATCAATCAGTCCAATTTTTAGTCGGAGACTGGATCCAGACTTGGTTGTGGGTATGGAACAGTGATGATACAATCTTCCGACTTGATTATGCCTACAAATCAGTATCTGGAACCACAATTCATTTGAGTGCCACCGCTATCAAACTTTGTCCAAAATCCATTCCAAATATTGGACCAATTTTATGTCCAGTTCAATTTGGAAGGCCAATCTTGGATCCAGAAAATCAGAAAAATTGGTCATAGACCCTTGAATTATAAAGGGGATCATATTGTAGGCCTACGTATCTTATCTGAACTACGAAGCATGGATTGGAATCCAGATTTTTTTTCTGGCTTGGATCTGCACTTGAAACTCAAATACGTTACAGTTAGAGGTCCTTTAACTTGTTTTTGAATTGGTGGATTTGGTTGGAATAAAAATCCAATACCATCAAAATTCTTCCATGAACCAGTGGTAAAAGAAAAAAAAGAACACTTTGATGGGATTCGCTTCCAATTCATCTCAAGTCCGTGTAAACCCAAGCACATCCTTTCTGGATTTACCGACTAATTCCTAAAAAGTAAGATAAAGCTGAGAAATTGCATAGTCGTTTATAATGCAGTTTTTCTATCCAAACATGCTTTTCCCATGAGAAAACGGTTCCCCAGGGGCTTGCCCTAGTGAAGGGTTTTCAAACGGCAACCCAAATGCCCTGCAAGGGAAATGTGAGGCCACATGGGCCCTATGGCAGAGCACGCAGGCCAGAGCTTTTCCGTGGGAAAACGGCCATTTAATAAGAAAATGACCGTCTTTCCCGTGAAACAAACAGGTCCTGAGGGCTCTCACAGCTTTTCCCAAGATATGAAAAATGTAAACTTTTGAGGAAGTCAGTTACCTGAGGCTCCCTCCCGTGCCACCCCACCACCCATTCCATCCATGCCATCCATTTCAAATCGAACGGCCAGCAAGTCAGTTGCCATCTCATGAGTGCTTTTGTGATAGCAATCACTCAGAAGGATACTGTGATCTGCATCATACGAGAAGGGCTCTGTCACACCATCTGCAACGGCTACTTGGATTAAGCAGTACAACCCCAGTCCTTTGCATACCAGAGCGAGAATGGTACATGTATGCTGCATTTTCGGTTAGAGACTTAGGGATGTCAAAGAGTAAGATCTAGGTAGGGATGCAAACGGTTGGGACTCGGGTTACCAAGTCCGACTTAATTGGGAGTATTTGGATTTGAATAGAAAAAGATAAAACCAAACCCAGATCCGACTAGCTTAAAACCTGATATTTACACTTAATCGGGTTGGGTTTTTAGTCAGATTTGGGTTTGAATGCAAAACTTAATACCAAACCAGGATCAAATTATTAATCCAATCCATATTTAGCTACCAAGCCAGCTTAATGAACTCGAATTCAGGTTGGGTATCGGGTTGCGCCCGAACCGTTTACATTCTTAAACCTAGGTGGGACCAAACCCAGATATGATTTGAGGCACTGGTACTGGGTCTGGACCCAAGTCTAGTTGAACCCATTATAAGAGAAACCATACCCATGTCATATAAGGATTGCATGAATCATACCATACCATACTCAATAAAGTAATAATTTATGTTTTTGTACATCAAACGGATCTTAATAGGAACTGGTGTTGGGCTTGGGTCTTGTATGAAATTTCACAAATTAATCATACTTGGCTCCATATATTAATCAGACTCTTTTAGATGAAAGAAGATCAGGTCATGCTGAAAATGAGCCTTTTTGCTCATGCGGACATCGTGGCCGTCTGTTTGCATTTTGGATGAATGCCATGTGGTTTTGTTGACTTTTGAGCTTTTTTAAAATGCAAATTGGATGGACACGATGTCAGCATGAGCGAAAACACTCATTTTTAGCATGACCTGATCTGCTTTCATTTTAGATGGACCCAAATTCTAATAGTACTTTTTTTTATCACCAAACCTTGACCCTGTAGGGTCTTGTACGAGCCGGGTACATCTCAAACCCAACTCATTGACACCCCTCCATGTATACCTCATAAGGCTTTTAGATTGCTCTCATGTCAATCAATCTAAAAATTGGACACGTCTTCTTACTTGCTTCCAAACGTGCCCTAAAAAAGGGACACGTTTTCTTAGAAATAGGGGATTTTGGAGGGTTTTTTTTAAATTATTTTTCTAGTCTCACCATGTACACGTTTTACATGCTTGATTTTGTGGGAGTAGGTTATTGGATTGTCCCATTATGACATGTTCTCCTAAGGCTTCAAAATCATCAGCCCAGTTTTTCTAGTCTCACCATCCACACGTTTTACATGCTTCATTTTGTGGGAGTAGGCTATTGGATTGTCCCATTATGACATGTTCTCTCAAGGCTTCAAAATCATCACAGCTCAGTTTTTCTAGTCTCACCATCCGCACGTTTTACATGCTTGATTTTGTGCGTCTGTCATTGGATTGTCCCATTATGACATGTGAACATGTTCTTCAAAATATAATTTTATAAATATGCAGTCCCAAACAATGATTTTTTTTTGTCAAAAAGTACTATCTGAGAATCGATTGTTATATTTTTTTATTTTATTTTTTGAAAGGCAAGATGGGGTTAGGTAGACCCATACCAGAACAACAGCCGCCCCCATATGGTGGCAGAGGGATTCGAACCTGGGCCTTCAGCATGATACCAGACCCCGCTTACCGCATGGGATACCACCTAGGCAGTAATAGATTGTTAAAGTTGATAATGCTAAATATATCTTCAGTAGGATTTGTGAAAAAATATCAGAAATGCTCAGTTCGTGCATAGTGTATCTTTTAGTGGTCTTGTATACTTTCACAACCTTGTATAATTAGTGGCGCCTATAACAAAAAAATGGACTTGAAACCTAAATTTTTCTTTTGCGATTACGACTCACTAGAAAGGCAAAAATATACCACATTAATAGAGGGGACGTATTAGCAACGGCAAGATAAATAACGTGCTATTATTATTATTATTATTATTATTATTAACACGGGGTTGGTTAATGTTGTTGGCCTGTGAACAACCCAAGGGACATATATAATATAAACTTGACTTTCATTCTGTTCATATTTGTATCCAAATGAGATCCAAAATTTCATTACGTTTAGGCCAGAAGTATGGAACCATGTTTGGATCCACTCAATTCTAAACCCATAGCATGCATTTAAAACAAAATTTGAGTCTCCAGTCTACATCTGGATGTTAATATCAGTCAATATTTTGCCCCAATATCGTTTTTATTTGAACCTTAGTTGGACATTTTATGATAGCCTAGATCTTGTTCCGATTCTACATGGCAAGACAAACTTGGTAAAAAAACAAATAGTCCAAAATAAATGTTATATGAACTAGCAATGTTTAGCAGCCCGTCATGTCGACGGGCTCTAGATAAATCATGTTTACATTACATTTTTTTGAGAATAAAATGATAAAGACATATACATTATTTGCCATGGTAACTCTTCAAAGGTGACCATTATGAGAGAGAGAGAGAGAGAGGTGTAATTGGGACGGGTATACCCAACCTGACCCAACATCCTGAACCAATTTTACCCGACCTGACCTGATTTTAGTGGACACATGGGTTTGAGTTGGGTACAAAATATAGACCCATAATAAAAATGGGTTGGGTCTTGGGTATTGCAAATGAAGACCCAAACCCATTTGGACCTAAACTGCTTTTTGTACCTAACCCAAATGGTTTTCTATTTTACAAAACCAAAACAGACCCGAACCCAAACCTACTTCATACCTGAACCAACCCGAACCCGAACTAATTATGTACCCAAACTTATTTTATATGTGAACAGAACCTAAACCAAACCCGTTGAAACCCATACCACTATTAGAATAATGGAAGAAGCGGACGAAGAGGATAAAGGAGAAGTATAAAAGAATAACTAAAATAATTGGTAAATATTATGTTATATAATCAACTAAATATTTAAAGATGTTAATAAACTTATAATTAATATGCATTATCTTTTAGTAATGAAAACTTTAATTTTATTTTTTTGTAGATACTTTTTATTTCCTTTCTGTCGTGGAAATTGTTGGGTTGAAGTGAATCACAATTCTAACAAATAATACTCAAGAACACATTGAATTTAATACATTTTGAAATAATATATTTTGTCACAAGTAATTATTTTGAATATCAAGATACAGAAATCCTTTCAAACCGTGGAGATAGGTCACATTGATTGAACCACGTTATATGTGTTTGCCTATTTTTATCTCTTTACCATTTTCTTTATGGTATCGGAGCCTCACTTTGACTAATGACAACCACACATCTCTCTCACCTCTTATAAATTTCAGTTATGGCTTCTTTTTCCTCTACCGCAAGAGCCTCTTCAATCTCTTATCCAATGACTCTAAATGTTTCAAACTTTGTGACATTGAAGTTGAATCATAGTAACTTCTTGTTATAAAAAACTCATATTCTTGTACTTGTTGAAAGTCAAAATCTTTATGCTTTTCTTAATGGACCTAACCCAAATGGTTCTTCATTTTGCAAAACCAAAACTGAACCAAACCCAAACCTACTTCATACCTTAACCGACCCGAACGTGAATTGATTATGTACCCAAACTTGTTTTATATGTAAACAGAACCTAAACCAAACTCGTTGAATCCCATACGACTGTTAGAATAATGGAAGAAGCAGATGAAGAGGATAAAGGAGGAGTATCAAAAAATAACTAAAATAACTGGTACATATTATGTTATATATTCAACTAAATATTTAAAGATGTTAATAAACTTATAATTAATATGCATTATCTTTTAGTAATCAAAACTTTAATTTTAGTTTTTTTAGATACTTTATATTTTCTTTCTGTCGTGGACATTGTTGGGTTGAAGTGGATCACAATTCTAATGAATAATACTCAAAAACTCATTGAATTTAATACTTTTTGATATAATATATTTTGTCACAAGTAATTATTTTGATTATCAAGATAGTGAAATCATTTCAGACCATGGACATAGGTTACATTGATCGAACCACATTATATGTGCTTGCCTATTTTTATCTCTCTACTATTTTCTTTATAGTATCAGAACCTCGCTTTGACTAAGGAACAACCATGCATCTGTCTCACCTCTTGCAAATTTCAGTCATGGTCTCTTCTTCCTCTGTTGTAGGAGCCTCTCCAATCTCTTATCCAACCACTCTAAATGTTTCAAACTTTGTGACATTAAAGTTGAATCATAGCAACTTCTTGCTATGAAAAACTCATATTTTCATGATTTTCTTAATAGAGACTTACCTCCATCAGAGGTCACCATCAAGCAGGTCACTCAAGGAGGTGTTAAAGCTTCAGAAGTGGCGAATGCAGCCTATTGCACATGGTGCAGATGGTGCAAATCTAATCACTTCCTTAGAGGATGGATCACAAGGACTCTATCTAAAAGTGTCTTTGGCTTGGTTGTAGGCTTGAAAACTTCAAGAGAGATCTGAATCGCGCTCTTTAATGCTTTTAAACATGACTCTTAGGAGCAGAAGTTTCACTTGATGAACAAATAACCTCTAAAAATGGTAATGATTCTCTCACTGATTACATAAGCAAGTTCAAAGGTTTATGTGATGATCTTGTCATCATTAGGAAGCATGTTGAAAATAGGGTCAAAGTTTTTTGGCTTTTTTAGAGACTTGGGCAAGGATACAAATCCTTCATCACATCCATGCTTAAATGCCAAGGTTTTATGTGGGGATTGACCATACAAGGCTTCATAGGGGGTTGTGTTAATGGCTGAGTGAAATGACTTATTGCAGGACCATTCAGCTCAAGGTAGAAAGTCGGTTCAGGATCTGGGTTTGTCTTGGCAAAAGCACTAAGGTAGGTTTCTATGGTTCGGTTGACAACTTCAGTATGTCTATCAGTTTATGGATTATAGGTTGTGCTGAATTTGATTTTGGTGTTGTATTTCATAAAAAAATGGCTAGTGAATAGGGAGTCTCGATCACAAACTATGTTTTCAGGCATTCCATATAGTTTTCTATATTGTGATGAAAAACCTTAACTATGGTTTGGGTGAAATATGTTCAAAAAAGGGTTATTAAGTGGCCAAATTTGGTCAGCCTATCTATTAATACAAAAAAAGTTCCTTTCTTGTATGAGGGAGGTAAGGATTCAATAAAATCCATGGCGATGTTCATTTATGCTCATTTTAGAATGGGCGGGGGTAGAGGTAATCAGTTGGCTTGATGACTTCATTTTTGTTTGGCTGACAAACCAAGCATTCCCTCACAAAGCTTTGAATTTGGTCCCACATTTTGGCCCATTAAAACTGCACCAAATTCAGTGGTATGTTTTGAACACACCTTCATAGCCACCTGTGGGAGAACAATGTTAGTGTTGGATGAGTTCCAGGATGATCTCAACAACCTTGGAAAGCATAAATCGCCCTTTGTAGAGCATTGTTTCTCCTTTCACTTGGTAGTTAGGGTGCCTATTTGGGCTCTCTCAAGGTCTCGCCTTAGTTTTTTCATCTCTTTACTATTTTTTTTAGTATTACATGCCTAGCCCCATAATTTATAAATTATAATTAAAAGTACATTCAACTTGGCATCCTCAAAGATTCAAGAGAAAGCATCCGCCATGCAGTTTTCGAGGCCCTTTTTGTATTGCAACTCAAAATTGTACTACATCATCTTAGCTACCCACTTTTATTGAAGTGGAGTGGATATGCATTGGTCCATGAGGTATTTCAAACTATTGTGATTAGTCTAAACCATAAAGTGGATCTCAAGCAAGTACAATCTCCACTTTTCTAAGGCAAGCATAATGGCGAGCATTTTCTTTTCATAAGTTGATAATTTTTTATCACTGTTTGAAAGGGGCAGGAACGCCAAGGGGTACCCTTCTTGCATCAATACAGTTCTTAGACCAATATCACACGCTTTAATGGGGAGCACGTATAGGTTAGTTTGAACTTGGACCTTTGGAGATTGAGCTCAGCATCAACACACACGTGAGTGCACTTGAGGTGGTTGTCATCGCCTACCATCACATCAAATAGAAGATATTCCTTGCATTCACATTTGAGGGTGTGCACAAGATCTTTTCTAATGAAGTTATGAATTGATCTCGTCTCCACAAGCACATTAACCTTGCATTTTTTTAAAAAATCGTCCAGCCTCATGGATTTTGGCACTGAAGTGCTAGTCAAGGCATGGTATGAAATGCCATAATCCAGTCTGTCATCCTCTTTTGGTTCTGATTCTGAGATTGGTTCCTCTTCTTCTTCTTTATCGCTTTTGCAAGTCACAAACATCTTTAGAACTTCGCATTTGTGGTTTGGGGCTCATTTTTTATCCCATGTGAAGTATAAACCTTTCTTCTTATACTCAGTATTTTGTGTATTGGATATGTATTCAGTCTTAATATGAGTACCAGCAGCCCTCTTGGGCTTGGCATTTTTGTCTAGACATGATTTGCACTCATTGTACCTGTTAGAAGGCCGGTTTGGCTCCTTTGCAAAATACAACTTTTTTGTTTTGTTCTTCAATCACCCAAGCTTTGAGGAAACATTCTTCTAAGGACTGAGGACCCATGGACAACAACTCAATATAAAGATCTTCTCTAAGTTCTTCAATGAAAGTACTAATTAGAGCACTTTCAGACCAATCTCTGCACATACTACATAAATCTTCAAACTCAACTTGGTATTAGATATGGTTCCCTTTTGTTTTATGTTTTTTATCTCCACACTGGTTAGTATAGGGAGAGACCGAACCTCTTAAGGAAAGCATGTTCAAATTCAAACCAGTTTGGGTGCCCATGACGAACTTCGCATTATCTAAATCACCTAAGAGTCTCACCTTCAAGGTGGGGCTATAGGGCATCCTAGTATATTTTCATTATTCATATTTTAGCTTACAAAGTAATGTTTAGCTTTATACATTCAATCAAGAGAGTTATATTTTTTAAATATGGGAAAAGGGATCTTCACAGACTTGATTTGTGTGCCTCTTAGATCGGTTTCAAGATCTCCACTTGCGAACAGGTGGTTGTGGCATGGGGGAGCTCCAAGAATCGACCTTACTTATGGAATTTAGACAGGAAATACCAACGATGTTCACTTCTTCTAACTTTATGACATGTTTCTTGGCATCATGAACATGAGAATCGGCTAGGTCGGGCCTAGGAAGTTATTGCAACACCTGGTCCAATTGGTTCTTGATAGTAGTCGTCAATTATTCCAATATTACCAACTATTGTGAGTTTTGGTCGACCAACTTCTCCAAACTCAGAGATTCAGAGATATCCTCAACCTCTAGAGAACTTCAAGGGTTTGGTTTTTCTTGGGAGGCATGGTAGAGGGGGTGGATTGTAGGGTAAAGGTTGATGGGTTCAATGGCATTGGATACACACTGATGGGTTGAGTGTAGTTTCTGGTTCTAGAAATGGGTTTTGATAGAGTTCAGTACTCAGGCTATAACTTGAGATTGGTCAATAATATTTGAGATCTTTAAATTGGACCTGAAAGAGGACAAATGCAGCTAACTACTGTAAAACATTTGGCTAAAAAAGGTTCAGGGATATGGAGATATGATTTTTGGACTAGTCATTGGTTTTGGTTGATAGAACAAGACAATTTTTTATCAGTTTAATAAAAATATTTGTTTCGCCCAAATAACTTAACAAACAATTCCAAATGTTTATGGGTAGGCTGTGTAAAAGTAGGGGAAGACACGTACTAAAGGAAAAGAGTTAACTCATTGTGGTTAGGGTGTTAGAAATTTTCAAATTTAATGTAGTTTTCTGGGTAGATCACTAGACTTCAGCATGCTCCAAATGAGCTCCTTCTTATGCAGCAACCCTTGGGCGAGTTTCCTAGTATGAGGAATGGTTTCTTTGATAAAAATTGATGCATACACAATTTTGAATGGCCTTAAAATTCTTATAATTTGTTAGTGGGATCTGTAAGAGCTAAAAGGGATCCTAGCTTGAAAGACTTTTCTCCTTGGAGGCATCAACTTAGAGAGCTTTGTGAGAGTTAGATAGAATGAGAGAGAAGAGAGTGAGAGAATGATAGGAGGGAGTGAGAGGTAGACGTTGAGGGTGAGAGAGAGATGAGGAAGAAAGGGCGACTTAGAGAGAGACAAGAAAACTTTCATTCAAACAAAACATACTCCAACATTCTTGCTCCATTTTTATCACTTAGAGCATAATCATTACATGGTCATCATTCTTGCACGTTGGCAACTTCTTCTAGTGGCTCAGTTGAGTAGCAACAAGGTCTAACTTGGGCATCACCTCCTATGGATGTGGCTCTTCAAGATTGGTACTTGAGGCGGCTGCTTATGAGTGATTCAATAGGATAGCATTTTTGTTGTTGATTGGCCTTGATGTTAGGGTTCTCGTGATGATATTGAAATATTTTTTCTTTATCTCATTGGGTTGTAAGGGCTAATCTTGGCTTGGCTCCCTTTCGTAGCAGAAAGGCTCTCATTGGTGCAAGTGTGAGGCAACTCTTTCTCTCTTGTTAGACTCCATGTGTCAAAGGTTTGGGCAAACATTGAGACAACTTGTTGCTTTTGGATGTGGCAAAGTGGCGACCAACTAGAGGAGGTGCCAAGTAGGAGTGATTCTTCTTTTGAATGTGGATCTAGTTGACTTGAATTAAGAAAAGTGACCTAGTTTCTCTCTGGGTGAGTCTTGTGAAGAGCAATTCTTAGATCTAATCCAATTCACTGGGTTGGGTCATATCAAACATCATATCATACAAATGGGCATAAATAAAGACTTTGTGCAACATGATCAAATTATAATACAAATTAAGAAGCTTGTGAGAAGAGGGAGAGACTATTATAAATACAATTTGCAAATAGTGGGCTTCCATTTTCACATAAAAAATATCTTAAGGGTTACGATGAAAATGAAGTTGTTATATGCAAAATTTCCAAACTTTTTCTTCATTGAAAAAATTATCAGCAATCCACATTTTTTATGGGTCTAGTATTTCATTAATGACCAAAAGACAGTGACCATAAATTATTAAAAAAAGAAGCAAAGATAGTTAACCTACAAATCCTAGGCGTATAGGATCGTCACCAGGTTTCTTAAGCCATGGCTGAAAGGTGACATACAAATATATTTACAAGTTCTTTTTGGTAACTTTTGACATAAAAAATGTCTCATTGAGTTAGATTGCAGCTTAAAACCAGAATTTACCAAGCAAAGAAGACTAACATTCTTATGACATTTCTACTCATCCCAAAAATCCATGGTCTAGAATTGTCAAGACTCAAGAACATTTGTCTAATTCCTTTTTTTTTTAACTTGCTTTTTCATAATGAAATCGTCATTTATTTCCCCCCATCTTTGTGGATTCCCACTAGATATGCCTAGATTAATTTCCAAAAGTAGTTAAAGTTATACAATTATCGATATTTCTAATAAAAACTTTAGTTTTCTCTTGCATTTTTAATATAGACTAAAATAATGCAATGTTAGAGTAAACTGAACCATAATTTTTTTATCATGAAACCCAAATAGAGATCGATAAAATATATTAGATTTATGATCAAAAGTAGAATCAAGTGGCATCAAAAAATAAAATGTAATGCAGAAGATAAACATGATGCCTGAAATTCAAAAAATATATAGAAAAAGTGTGCCAAAAAGATGTGCTAAACGAAAAAGAGAATGCCAAAATAACATAAAAGGTAAAATATGAAGCAACCTTTAGAGTTACATTTATCTGTTCATTTATTAGGAAAAAAGAATGCCAAAATAACTAATTCATGCCAGAAATTTAAAAAAAAAATAATTGTTTCAACTGTTAAAGATATGCTTATTGAAATATCTTGTCGTTGATGATGTCTCAAATGCTAAAAAAGTCACCAATGATTACACCAAAAAATAGACACCAAAAATAGTCATTGGAAAACATCAAAAAAAATTGCTGAGAGAAACATGGTGGGGCAAACGGGGTTGGGGACCACAAACAAAACCCTAAAATATGAAAAAGCCTTAAAATATAAACCGTCACTTTTTAAATATTGAAGTGTCACATTTAATGCTAGTACAAACATTTACAAAAAAATAGGAAGATTTACATTTAAGTCTTTAAAAAATTTATGAATCTCATGTCTAATATGCGAATGTTCGAAAAGTTTGCAAATGAGGGACAAGATCCACATATACAAATATTTGTGAATATAAACAGATATTTGCGATTCTCCTCAAGGAGTATTTACTTAACGGATGTTTGCAAGTTATATTCGAGAAGGTTGTACTGTATTTGTGAAGGTTGTATAATATTTGTAGAGGTCTCATCAGAATACAAAAGTCAAGGAAAATTATAACTGATATTTATGAATGTCACACACATTTGTGAAGCTCCTTGAGGAGTATTTACTTAAGAGACACTACAAGAAATTGGTGGATTAGCGACGACCACAATCCGTCGCTAATCCATCGCCAAATAGTTTAGTGATGAATTAGCGACGGATAACTTCCATCGCAAAATTCTAGTCACTAATTTGTGACGAATTAGCGAATGCCATGATTCGTCGCAAGGCCGTCGTTAATATGCAGCGATTTGGTTTGGTAATGGATTTTAATTCTTCGCTATTATAGCGAAGAAATTAGCGATGGATTAAAATTCATCACAAAAACATTGGCCGATTCACTTTTGTGATAGATAAATATTTGTCCCTAATCTGTCACTAAACTAGACGTCGATACTAAATAGCGACAGATAATATACGTCGCTAATCCATCACAAACAATAACAAAATTTTAAAAAAAAATTATTTAAAACATAAATATCGAGAAAAAATTCTTGTGATACAATTTATATTTCTTGTGTATAAAAAACAAAGTACACATAAAAATACATATAAAAAACAACTAAAAAAATTTATTGATCCACTATAATCCTCGCCAAGTTCTAATTATTTACAAGTGAACATTTACAAAGTTTTTTTTTTGAAACAAGAAGAAGGTACAACAAATTCAACACATGAATCTAATCATCGTCAAGATTTTGTGCGCCATCTTCTTCATTGTCTCAATCTGCCCCTTCAGCTCCTCTACACTAATTATCTCCAGCATCCTACAAGAGAAAAGAAAAGTTAGTATTGATAAACAAAATATAATGAAATAAATTATATGCAATACACCTAAGTTAAGGCAATCAAAGTAACATGAGTGAATTACACATAATCTAGCTAGCAATAAAGTGAAGGATATTAACAAAATTCAAATGTGTTCTAAGGCTGACATACAAAATTCATAATGATTCAATCATGCAAATGTGTTCTAATCATGTATATACTAGCTTGAAATCTAACGACATGAAACAAATCACATGAAACTTTCATACCTGAGAGGCACCTGCAGACGAAGTTCGCCTATCTTGAAAAAAGCTGCACAACTCATTACATACAACGTTAAAAATTGCTTCATGTAAATAGTCACGCATTGTGTCCTTAAGAAGTTGGCGGACACCATCCCAAGAATTAGGCGGGTCAGTCAGATGCTTGGAGTTGATGCTGATAGGAGAAGTCTAAGAGTCGTGACTGGAGGAGGCAATGACTGGTGAGGTCTTCATATTACTCCCAAACGCGAACACACAACCCTTTTTGGGTTCACCTGTTGTAGTCACCCATGTTGCAGGATCAAAAGGCAGATGCTGAGTAGAGTCATCATCATATCGCTTTACCATCTGTTGCTTGTATGACTCCTACAAAGTAATGATTATAATATAAATTAATAATTAAAAATTATAATGATTATGATAACTTGTATGTTACAATGTTTATTAATACAATAAATACATATCGTTGTCATTCTCGCCTTCTCTTATACGAACTCTCTCGTTGTCTTACGTTTATGTATTTCAACAAACACATCTTTGTATGGCACAATGCCTCCTTTTTCTGCTTCCTGCAAAGTCAAATGATAAAAAATTTATTTAACAGGTATGCAACAATACTTATAAAATTGACTATATATATATATATATATATATATATATATATATATATATATATATATTGATGAGTTACCATTTTCTTCAAGTGGCTCCCAAAAGTCCTAGATCCACCTGTGTGTAGATGGATATCAGGCATCTTCGCTTGGTTTTGTGCAGCCTTCGCTGAGCAGTTTCAAAATTCATGCCCCGCCTACTTGTCGCACATTGCATCCCAAACATCTGACCAGATAGTAGGAGGGTCATGATCCTTCCACTGCGGTGGATCATCTATCCCGCCAGATGTTTTTCTTGTTGCAGTCTTCATATTGTGCAGCATGTTTGCAAATCGACTGACAACCACCTTATGTCACACCTTCCTCGCGTCCTGCTCCGCCATCGTAGTCGCGAAGCGATTCGAAGCCTATAAATAATTTTATAAAGTTAGTAGACATGACTATAACAAAAAATTAAATATGAAACACATTAACTATGAGAAACGATTGTATACCATGAATGAGGACCACTATCTGTCCAACACCTCATTCGGGTACTCTTTTCATTGAGCGACCAATCTTGATATATGTTGAACTAGTGAATGCCTAATCTCTCGTATTACCTCTTGGGGCTCGAACCTCGCGCTACAGATGAATTGATACACATTAACTATCAATATACAATATTTATAACATAAGTATAGGATAAGTGAAAATGAAATACTTACGACCGATTATCAATATATACTATTTGAATGAGTCATTGTGTGTCAGACTGAGAAAACCCTACATCCAACGTTGTCTTGTGACTTGTATGAATAGCTGGTGTAGGTGGGTCATGTGTAGGCAAAGTATCATCTATAGAAAAATGTATTACAAAATTCACACAATGCGTATTTAAACTAATCAAGTATATAATTAGTTAAATGATATACCTATCGAAGCAGCCCATGAAGATAAAGGCTGAGATTGGCTACCACTGGGTGCTCGACTACTGTAACCTCCACGAACCATATTCTAACAAATAAAAATGGTCATGCAATACATTCAAACATTGCAATACCTTCAAATCATTGTAATACATTCAAATCATTTACATCAAATATTGCAATACATTAATACATAAGATATGCATCACTTATTAATTATGGATAACTTATCCTTAACTTGCAATACTATTTGATCAGTTACACAACTCTATATTATCATGGATACATAATCAAATCGAAAATAACTTCATGCAAGACATTCAAACATTGCAATACATTCAAGTCATTGCAATATATTTCAATACATTCAAATTATAACTCTATATCTATCAAAGATACATAATCAAATCGAAAATAACGTCATGCAATACATTCAAACATTACAATACATTGAAGTCATTCAAGTCATTGCAATACATTTCAATGCATTCAAATCATTCACATCAAATATTGCAATACATTAAAACATAAGATATGACATCACTTGCTAATCATGGATAACTTATCCTTAACTTGTTATACTATTTGATCAGTTACACAACTTTATATCATCATGGATACATAATCAAATTGAAAATAACTTCATGCAAGACATTCAAACATTGCAATACATTCAAATCATTGTAATATATTTCAATACATTTAAATCATAACTCTATACCTATCGAAGATACATAATCAAATCAAAAATAATTTCACGCAATACATTCAAACATTGTAATACATTCAAATCATTAAAGTCATTGCAATATATTTCAATACATTCAAATCATTCACATCAAATATTGCAATACATTAAAACATAAGATATGACATCACTTGCTAATCATGGATAACTTATCCTTAACTTGCAATACAATTTGATCAGTTACACAACTCTATATCATCATGGATACATAATCAAATCGAAAATAACTTCATGCAAGACATTCAAACCATTCAAGTCATTGCAATACATTTCAATACATTCAAATCATAGCTCTATACCTATCGAAGATACATAATCAAATCGAAAATAACTTCATGCAATACATTCAAATCATTCAAGTCATTGCAATACATTTCAATACATTCAAATCATAACCCTATACCTATCGAAGATACTTAATCAAATTGAAATTAACTTCATGCAATACATTCAAACATTCCAATACATTCAAATCATTCAAGTCATTGCAATACATTTCAATACATTCAAATCATCAAATAGAGGTAT
Source organism: Nuphar pumila (assembly GCF_984573655.1). NCBI lineage: Eukaryota > Viridiplantae > Streptophyta > Magnoliopsida > Nymphaeales > Nymphaeaceae > Nuphar > Nuphar pumila. The sequence continues at coordinate 26,887,142 of NC_143262.1, read as the reverse complement.
GTATTACAAGATGTATTTCACTAGCTCGAGAATTCTTCATCATCACTTGTTTGACTTTCATATTCTTCTCATTCCTCCTCTTCGTCGTCTTCTTCTTCTTCTTCATTGGCTGCCCATCCACTTGGTATATCACTTGGATCACATTCTTCCATGCATATGTCATCGACCAATGGAGATATGACATGCATATCATGCACGACATCGTGACCATAAGAGAAGTCATACATATCATCTGATTGATAGTAATCACTCTCTTCAGTTAACTTGTCTTCTTGTAACTGATCATACTCGGGGTATAGTTTAGACTTCACCTTGCAAACTGCCCACCATTCATTTCTATCTGACTTCCTTGTACTCGGATATGAAGTATAGTAAACTTGTTGAGCTTGCGAGGCTAATATGAATGGTCCATATGTTTCAAACCTTGATTTATGATTCACCTCCACAAAGCCTGAAGCTTTATCGACTCTTGTTGTTGTGGGATCAAACCAATGACACTTGAATAAAGTTACCTTATTATTTATGCCTAAGTAAGTCAACTTCATTATTTCTTCTATAACACCATAGTAGTCATGTTCATTTTGACCGTAGTTGCTACCCTTGACGCACACGCCACTATTCATCATTGACTTAGTTACACCGTAGTCTTTTTTATGGAATCGATAATCATTTACGATGTACCCGTTGTAACATTACATAACTTTGGTCTGATCATTTTGTAAATCACATATTCCTTGATCTTTAACATCACAATGGCGGACCTACAAACATAAACAATGATTGTGATCATGACCAATTAAGTAACTTATTGTTGTTTACATGGAAAGAATGTATGTCATCGTCCTTACCAACTTTTTCAACCATGTCACAAACTTATTTTCACGTTCTTTTTGTACTTCTGCATCAGTGAGATATGAAAGTTCTTTTCGCAACTCCAGATCAAATCGTCTGCACTTAACAAATATTTATATTACCGAACCATGTACGCATGTATAGAACTTAGTGTTACATATTAAGTATACTTACTCGATGTATGGGTCGATTGCTAAACAATTAAAAAGGATATAGATTTATGATGCATCTTGCTCTCGATCTTTCAAGAGTCTTGATCGACAACTGTCAAAGGCATGCTCAAGTGGTTGAAATATCGACAGTTTGTCAGCTACAGTAAATTGTTCTCCATTATCGTTACGAGGTGGGCATGTGAAATGTGTTGGAATGTGAGGTTCAAAGTACATAGATGAAAATTTTGAAATCTCTTCTAAAGTGTACGCCTCACAAATAGATCTCTCTACTCTTGCTTTATTTCAAACCTTTTTTTTTGAGGTCAAACATGCATCTGTCAATAATATACATCTCATATTACAATAAATTTCTCAATAGTATTGAAGAGAAAAATATATAATATATATATATATATATATATATATATATATTTCAAATGGGTACATCCACCGATATTGCACTGGACCACCAACCCTTAGTTCTTATAACAAATGTATGATCACATGTTTCATAACATCAAAAAATGTTAGCGAAAATATCTTCTTTAGCTGACAAATAGTAGTGACGACAGAATCCTCGAGATTCTTTATCTCAGATACTACGACTTTCGATGTGCATAATGTTCTAAAAAATCTACTCAACTCGAAAAATAGCCCCCATATAGGTTTGTCTAATATATCATGGAGTATTAGGGGTATCAATCGTTGCATAATGACATGACAATCATGGCTCTTTAACCCATATAATTGTCCTTCGTCTATCTTCACAGCTTGAGCAATGTTAGAGACGTATCTATCTAAAAATCTCAACTGTCTCAACCATTGACATACCTCTTTACTTGATCTGGTCCAAGCACGTACCTTGTCTTTGGTTTTAGTACTTTGTTATTGTACTCTTTGAGTTCCAATTCTGGTCTTTTACATATTACTTTTAAATTCATACGGGCCTTTAGATTATCCTTTGTTTTCTCTTTCACATTCATTACCATATTAAACATATTATCAAACACATTGTTCTCCTCATGCATCACATCCAAATTATGTCGTATCAATAAGGTCGTCCAATATGGTAGTTTCTAAAATATAGATTTCTTTGTCCAATTGTGATCCTTCTCAAATTCAAGGAAGGGCGTCGGGCTATGGGCATCTGTCAGTTTATATGTAAAGTATCACAATCTTCTTAAAATTTCTATGCCAAACAACCTTGTGGGTGGACCTTTCATTTCAGTTGTGCCTGCTCGAAACACATTCCTTTGTCGTCGGAACGGATGGTCGCTGGGTAGAAATCGATGGTGACAATCAAACCAGCACAACTTCCTTACATACGTCAATCTAAAAGATTTTGTATCCTTCATGCAGTATGGACATGCCAACCTCCCATGTGTGCTCCAACCAGATAACATACCATATGCAGGAAAGTCACTGATTGTTCATAGAACGACAACCTTCATATTAAAGTTTTGTTTTTTATGGTCATTGTATACGTGAGAACATCGTCATCCCACAGTACTTTTAGTTCATCAATCAATGACCTTAAATATACATCAAGATTTTGGCCCGGAAAGGTCGGACCAGGGATCAATAGAGACAAGAAAAGATTTTGATGCTTCATACACAAGCTTGGAGGAAGGTTGTATGGGGTTACAAATACTGGCCAACATGAGTATGGAGTTGATCTACCCCCAAATGGATTAAATTCATCTATACATAAATTGAGCCTAACATTTTGCACTTCCATTGCGAAGGTCTTATGAGTATGATTAAAGTGCTTTCAAGCTTCCGCATCAACAGGATACGCGATCTTGTCTTCATCATGTCGAAATTTATTTGCATGACATCTCATGTGTTTAGCTGTCCTCAAAGACATATATAATCATTGCAATCTAGGGGTGAGAGGTAAGTAGCGGAGTGACTTGTATGACACTTCTTTTGACCTCGTGCTACCATTGTCTCTTGTCTTTAGCTTGAACCGATCGATGATACCCACATGACGGACATGATCTACTATTTTTCTGATCTTTAAAATACATGTAGTGATTTGGATAAGCATCTATTTTTTGATACCACATACCTAGAGCGTTGACCATAACCTTCGCATGATAGAAATTTTTTGGCAATTTCTCATCTTTGGGCAACATACTCTTCACAATAGAGTACAAATGGTCAAAACATGATTGAATCAAATTAAACTCGAACTTTAGATTCAGTAGTTAAAGAATTGCAGAGAAGACAGTGTGACTCTCGCAATTATTTCAAAGTGGCTCATCATCATCTCTAAGTAAATCATAAAATCTACTAGTTGCATCGTTTGCTGCTTCTTCCTCTACCTCGGTTGGTACATCACTAGGACCCATAGCAGAACCCAGTTCTGGTCCTGTGGCATCAAATATCAAATCTATATATAGATTATCGTGTATTACATTCACCCATGCATCAAAATTGTTCCTATATTCTTCACCATGAAATGTTTAATTTTGATAATCACTCACAAAACCCTTCCTATATAGGTGATGTCTAATGCCATAAGGTTTTATAAATCGATTGTTCTTACACATCGTGCCAGGGCACCTAATCCGACTTGTGGGATCCACTGTACTGACACTTTTCATTGTAAATTCAATAAAACTGTCAACACCATCCATATATTCAAGTGATACCTCATTGTCAACTATCCAACGATACATTCATTCATGGTTTGCAGTCATTTTGTCGTATGATGTTACAAATATTATCTTAACCAGTTAAAAGAGAATCATCAAAATGCTATGATTAAGAAAATATCAAATTTATTATGCATTTGTGGTAGATGTAATAATTTGATATATCACACACACATATATAGATAGATAGATAGATAGATAGATAGATAGATAGATAGATAGATATATAATCATATAATCACAAGAACTATGATGCATGCATTAATAACTTAATATTTTCATGTGCAAAATCATTCATTTGAAGCATGTTTGAAGCATTGATAACTTATCATTAATTTTCAAGTGTAAACTCATTCATAACACGATACATTCATTTGAAGCATGTTTTCATGATACAATTTTACATGAAAGTCATAATCAAATTGAAAGTAACTTCATGCAAGCATGGATACAATCACATCAAACATTGTAATATATTCAAATCATTCATGTCAAAACAATGTCAAATATATAACTGCAGCAAACACACTTCAATATCCTGCTAACTACTACCATGACTAGTATGGAATCCGAACTCAAAAAATAAGAATACTTTTATTTTTATACATTAAAATCATGCTCAGCATGATCTTTGAACTCCATCAAAGTAGTCTTAGATATCCACAACTAATTGAGTGTGCGAACAAAAAAGTGTTGCATCCAAGAAATTAAATAACCTATGATGCACATGCATCACTTACTCACTACGGGTATTTACCCGATTTGCATTGCTTTTGTCACTTACTTACCACGGGTCGCAGGGCACAAGCGAGATCCGTTGATAAATCTGTAAGAGACATTGCGTTAAAATGAAGTTTATTACCCGATAACAAGGAGGGTGACACCCCCAGTCGGAAACGAGCTCGAATAGGGAGACACATCCCTCTGGTGAAAGCAAAACAGACAGAGGTGTTGCCCCTACCGTCAGTAAGGTCAAGGCAGTGAGGTCTCGACCCCTCCCGTATCAATCATGAGGCAAGGGGGTCTCGCCCCCTACCGAGGCAAAAAATTTCGGCAGGGGGATTTGCCCCCTGTCGGGCAAAATTTCCCGGCAGAGGGATCTGCCCCTTGCCAGGCAAAAAAGATAAGGGGCAAGGGGGCTTCACCCCCTTATCAAAATTATCGAGGATAGGGGAGCGAAGCCACCCCCTGCCAGGGAAAACAAAAGGGCAGGGGAATTCTCCCCTTGCCAATCATTCTCCTGTAGTAGACAGGGGGGGCTCTATCAGCAAAGTCAAGAGGACAGAGGGCCCCTTATCGGCATTCAATAGGATAGGGGCGAAACCCCCTGTCATGTCAGAGAAAAAGTGGACAAGGGCGGAGCCCCCTATCCTGCCAAAGAGATCAAGGGCAAGGGGAGGACCTGGCAGAGGCGATCGGGGCCTTTGCCATCCCCCGTCGACTACACAGGGGTGGGGAGGGCCTGACAAAGGTTTTCGGGCCTCTGCTGATCCTTCAGCAACCATAGAAGGAAGGGGGCGACAACACCATAGGGGAAAGGGGGAGGGTTACCTGAGGTTGGGGCTCGCCGAAAAACCCAGAGGGGGAGCAACGAGAGAGAGAACGAGAGGGGAAAGAGAGAGGAGCTCATCAAGAGGTCAATGGGCATCAAACGGGCGACGGGAGGTCGACAGGCACTGGTCGGGCGGGCGATGGGAGGTCGTCGGTCGGGCGGACAACGGGAGGTCCCCTGGCGACGGGTGAGCGGCGGAAGACAGACGGGCGACGAGCGGGCGACTGATGAAACAGAAAGGAAAAAGAGGCTCACATTAGGGATTTATGGGAAATTTAGTGACAGATTCGCGACAGCAAAATTCTGTCGCAAACACCATCACAAATGTGCGCCGAAGTAGCGACAAAAAATTTTTGCTGCTGAACCATCCTGAAGTTGCGACGGAGTTTGAGATGAAATTGTTTCATTGCGAATCTATCGCTAATTCGCGACGGATTCTTGACAGAATTTTTTTTTTGTCGCTAATTCTGCAAATAATTCGAATGTTAGCGACAGATAGTTTTCTCTAGCTAATCCATCGCAAATTTATAATGAAAAAAATCACTTGCAAATTTTCATCGCTAATTAGAGTTTTTCTTATAGTGTGAACTTCGCAGGTTATATTAGCAAAGGTTGTACTATATTTATGAAGATAACACTAAATTCGTGAAGTTGTTATGGCCCAAAATTTAGAAGATGATCCAGATCTAGTGCTAAGGATCTAGACACCCCCTTCAGAGCTCCATGAGGGTTGACCAACACAATGTGGGTGCCATCTAGGTTGTTGATGTGATAGGTGATGTGGCTTCTCTAATTAATTGATAAGAATCTCAGTCAAAAGGAAGAGGAGCTGGATGCATTGCATCACCTAGAGGAAGGCTAATTAGCATAGGGGTCCACATGAGGGAGAGTGAATCCAAAAGAATCTTAGGGCACGTCTCCCCTACAAGAATTTCTTTAGTAGCTTTTTAATTAAGAGTTCATAATTAGTTTGATTAATTAGTGAGGAGTTCTTACATAGGTAGGAGTTCTAGCTTAAATGGGTTATTGATTTTTTTATTTAGAAGTAGTATTGGATAATTAGTATTCAACCCTAGCTCTCTCTATATAAGGAGGTCTGAAGAAGCCTATTTCATTATTGAATAATGTTGTAAGTTCTCACATCTCTCTCTAATTGCCCCTCTCTCTTTCTCTCTCTAAAGTTATCTCTCTATCTTTCTCTCTCTAACATCAATCTCTCTTCTCTCTTCTCTCTTCTCTCTTCTCTCTCTCTCTCTCTCTCTCCTCTCTCATGACTCCCTGGTCCTCCCTATACCCCTTTGTATACCCTTCTTTGGAGCCCGAACCCCCCCAATACTCAGACCATGTGTTTTGTCTTTCCAGCGAGTCAAATGGTCTCTCTGCATTGCAGATCATGTGTTTGAATTCTATAACATTGGAAACTCTATTTTAGCCTACTACAGACCTCTCAGGTACTGCTACAACCCTTTCTTTGCCTTAGATTAGCTTATGTTGGCTTCCTAGAACTCAAAATTTGAAACTGCATCCTGTCAGGTAGCCAAAATGTTTGAGTTTCTTAAACTAATAACCCTTTTCTATCAATAGTTTTTTCTGTGTTTAGATCATATTTCAGACCCTCATACACGTTCATAGGTGTCCCTAGAACTCTTGGACCAGAGACTTTTTGTTCTGAACTAAAACTATACCTGAAACGCTTACCGGGTCTAAACTGCTCTTAACCGATTTAACCATTTAACTCGATTTTTCATGTACCTCCCAAACTGCTAAGATATAGTGCAGCATAGATCCTAGGGTTGTGGGTAGTGGCCGCATCAAATGCTCTACATGCGATCTTTTTTTATTGAAAGGTTGCGAACTTCCTACAACGTACCTATATATTGCACAAACTTCAGTAGGTTCGCATGTGCAAAAGGAAAAAATATCCTAAAAGAGTTGAGAATTGATGATTTTTTATATGTGAAAATTTTTATCAAATTGCTAGGTATTTCAAGAAGTGCACTATTATTATTTTTCATTTAAAATATGCGATGCACTTTTGTTTTTTCCTCCAAGAAAGTTGTGGGGTTAATATAGAGCTGCGAGTTATGTGTACCTCACGATCTGGACAGTAAGGGTGAAAGACACTTTTATGCAATGACTTAAGGAATGTATTTCCTCAACGATATGCCGATTCAGATAAAGGTACAAAAATTTATTTTCTGCTTTTTTTGATCAAAGAGAAATAGCTGATGCATGCACACTCTTAATTAGAAATGAAAGATGCTTTGTAGTATTGTGACTGAAAAAATAAAAAGTGGCTACGAAAGTTGCTTCAAGATTGTTAATATGTGAAATGTGCTCTGCAATGATCAGAAATAGGTATTACATTAATGGATTGATTCTTGGTTAAATTTTTCATGCTTTGGCTACTTAATCCCCTTTCCTCTCCTTTCTCTAAATGAAATTCTAGTTCATATCATATGACAATATCCTTTGATTCTTAATGGTTTGGCTACTTGATAATTGATGATTTCCTTAATCAAATTAGAATCGAGGTTTTCATATATATATATATATATATATATATATATATATATGTGTGTGTGTGTGTGTGTGTGTGTGTGTGTGTGTGTGTGAAAGAAATACTAATTAATTGGACTCGTTGGTAGAAAGAGGTTGTATTACCTAATTAAGTTCACATGGTTTTTTTTTTTTTTTTTGCCTTTTGTAACATGAAGAAACCACCTCAAGGTTTCTCATTGACTTAAGTCTTGCAGAAAGGGATACAAACTCCGGATATCAAGCTCTTAACATCCTTCAACTCAAACGTTTTAAGCTGACCAACCTAGCAAGGCGTGCAGAGCACTTCTAGGCTAATTCACATGGTGCCTTGCAAACATAGAAATCATAATTCATTACATGAAGAAAGACTGCTTTTGAGATGTAATTCACATTATAAAAATTACCGAATTGGTGAAATTGATAACTTTGAAACCTTCAACTACGCATCAAAGGATGTCCAATTGTCAAGAAATCTTTTTAGTGCAGAGTAAATTTATCCACCATAAGGCCCAACCCTTTTTCTGTTTTTTAGAGAATCATGAAACAAACTCATTTGTGGGTGGCAAGAATTTGTTGATGTATTACAAAGAATTAATCAATTTTGAATGAATACAAAGAATTAATCATCCCAACTGCTTTTCTGTTTCTATGTACAAGTTGATTTAAACAAACTGGGATAATTGTTTGAACATGTTCCCCATAACCTATGTTGCTGATCCTCTTTAAGTTGAAATTTTTTCACAACTCAATCCCCTTTAGGATTTGGAGAAGAGGAGCTCAGTTACCAGTAGTTTGCAAAGGTGCTCGGTGCAGCATCTCACCCTACACGTGCATGGCATCTATCGATTGAAAGGTACTCGGTCCGATTACTAGATCTCCTCTCGCCTTTGTAACAGCTGGTCTAATGCATATGCCATCCATGGGTGCTTGCAATCTTTTCTTGCCTCTGCAACACTCATCTTAAGAGGAGAGAAAAAAGAGAGAATGTAAGCATATTACAGTTGCTAAGAAAGTATTAGAAGTTTCAATGATCTCAGTATTCAATGTGCTTACCCATCTTCTTTCACGGAGGTGCTTCTCTGGCCAAGGGTCCTGTAGTTCAGTTACTTTCAAAGGGAATACGTGCGCCACATGGTCACCATTTTCTCTCCCTTTGCTATTGAAAGTCCATATGCCAAGCTTATTCTGCAATAAATGATTATTGAATATGACTTTAATAACCATAACATAACAGTCTAATCAACATATGCTAGCTATGTTTTTCCTTTATTTTTATATATATAATATATATCACAGAGTTGGCAAAGTTGACTGAGAAGGTTGGAAGGCAAAAAAAATCGTGGGTAAAAGCGGCCCTAAGGAAAAGGTTTGATGAAAATCAAAAGAAAAGAAAAGGGAAAATTGGTTTTGTTATGCTTTAACACTGCACCGCAATTTCAAGGAGCTCGATATGGATAATAGTCGGAGATTGAGCAGCGATTACCATCTGTCTTGAGGGAGACATCATTTTTTTTTATTTATAACCGGAAGAAACCGCACTGGGCACGGAGACTTGATAGAGATTACCCACTTGGTGGGGAACTTCCTCATAAAAAAGAAGAAAAAGAAAAAGAAAATGTAACTGATACTTAAAAATGCGTATCTGACTCACCCCCATGATTCCCACGACACCAGCTTCTTCCATTGCTTCTCTGAGAGCTGCATCTTCTACTGTCTCATCCTTTTCCCATCCTCCCTTCAGTTGCACACCCCAAAAACACAATAAGTTTTACCAAGCAATTTTTTAAATTGAAGAAAGAAAAAATAAATAAATAAGAGGTTTGGATCAATGTTATCAGTATCGGTGCAGCCAATACACATCGTATCGGCAGAAAATCGAAAAATCGATAGGCTTCACCCTGAATCGGTTATTTTTTACATAAATGCAAAAAAATTACTAAAATTTAATTTCTTATTTAATATTGTTTTAATGGTTTTTACTCATTACGTCATGATTGACACAAAATATTTTTTAGTTATTTTCTGGCCGATACAGAACGATTCACTTGATTATCAGTGTCCGGGGCCGATACAACTGAATTCGGTGGCCCAACGATTCAGGGCCAATAACGATACTGACAACATTGGTTTGGATATTTACTTAGATCTGTACCTTGGGGAACAAGACTCTATCGCTCTTGTGCGCTTTAACAACTAGAACTTCCAGCCTTGATTCATCACATTTGTCACAGCTTTTCTGATCATTGTTTAATCTGTAAGGAATGCATCTGCAAAAACCAATACAATCCCAATTTTGAGCTTGTTAGAAGTGATGATACTAGCCAACAACCTTCGGTCTATAAAAGTGGTTCCCCACGGTGCCTTGAGTTGGGTCATAGCGGGTCCCAACGCTACAAATGATGGGTGTGGAGATGTCTTTTCTAAACCGTTAGACTATTTTTTTGATATCATACAAATGATGAGGTGTCTAAATATAATTTTCCCAATGAACCAGTTTCCAAGGCACTACAACCCTCACCAAGCTTTTTCACAGTTTGACGATGAGATGAAAGCGAGAAAGATGTAGAAAAAGTCATGCAAAATAGAAAATCTGTATGATTTTTAACTTTTTGATAAGAAATATTCCTTCAAGGAGCAGAGTGTTTTCTATCAAGAGAAAATTTATTTTTACACTCCCCACCACCCATTTCACCACCAGTACCATTCACCTCCTCTCTCATTTTTGGCATTTGAGATCACCCAGCTCCCCTTAATCATTTTTTCACATTTTTTCCCAACTGTTTGTTTTACATGCTACACAAACAAGCTAAAATCTTTTTAAAACTCTCCTAATCAAGAGTTTCTCAATTTTCTATGAGAATTTTTTTCACTTTTAAAAGTACCCAAAGAGAGAGAGAGAGAGAGAGAAAAAAGAAAGAAAGAAAGGTACCCGGCAATAAGTCCGCAACCGTTTTCGTATCTTTGGTTCTGACGGCCAGTGCGAGCTATCAATGTCATCATGGTGTCTGTGCTTTCGAAAAATACCCCGGAGAGCCACCACAAAATACTAAGAGAGAGAGAGGGGAGGGGGGAGGGTGAGATGCATAAACTGCACCGATCCTCAAAAGAGGAAAGAAAGAAAAAGAGATGGGCAGCCTTGTTGGACAGGGGAAGCACAGCTACACAACCGATGCAATGTCTCGTTTGTGAGTTCTATTTATAAAGAGCAACGACTGCATCAACATCAGAAAACATACCATGATAGGTCAGGAATGAAGATTAAGCGGTCCAATGCGCGTGGCGTCACTTTCCTGGGACGTGCAGAGGGGGTTGGGCTGTCACACGTGTCATGACGTGGCCAACCACCATCCCATGACATCACCCTTATTTCGATGACAGTGGGGATGGGTTTGAGACTATTCCTTAATCCCAATATGGATAATGGGTCCCCAAACTTGTCTCGTAGTGGTTACTTTTTTTTTTTTTATAGGCAAACTGGGTTTAGGCAGACCCAGTCAGCCCACCAGTTACGCAACATACCATCGGGTTTTGAACTTACAACATCCTGCACTAACAGCTCCTACCAAACAAGCCGAGGCCTAAGAAGCTGGACACGGCTATAGGTCTGAACACAGACCAAGCTGGTTCTCTATTGAGACCCATTTTCTTTTATAGGCAAGTTTAGGAAGAGCTCATAGATCAGTTGATTTGACAAACCACAATTTTTTTTTTATTTATTTTCAAATCACTACGTACCGTCCATCACTTCATTCACCACCAAACGTTGTGAGAATAGTTTTAGACTTTCTTCGGACAGATCTATTCGATGCTGAGCAGGGGCGCAGAATTGTTTTGAATCAGCATTTTCAACCACAAAAAATATTGAAAAATTATTTTGACCACTTTTAAGATTTTATTTGAAAATTAGCTAGTTCAAGGTTGTCCATTTGTGCAATTAGTGGGTCCCAACAAAAGTTCCGATGTCATCGTTTCACAGTGGTGGTAATTGAAGGGATGGACGGTGGTGATTTCAAAACACCGAAATTTGTGTTTTATCAGAGCACTTGATCTGTCATTTCTCTGCTGAGATTAGAAACACAAGAACTCTATTGTATAATAGCCCACCTTACCATTCATTTGTCCCGTTCAACGTGGGATCCGATCCAAATGGGAAATGGGTGGCCAGTAACTGTTTTTTGTTGAAGCCAGGGATGTGCGCTCCGGGTCAGACACGAGAACAATCCGGTTTTGCCTGGACAAGACCACCCCAGCTGTTCAGATCCAGTTGGACATAAAAAGTCCTGGTTAGGCTCTGTAACAAATCCTCCAAGTACCGTGTGAAGCAGGACGCAGTTTGCAGATGTCTGCATCCCGCCAATCAAACACGACCTTAGAGTGCGTTTGAAAGACTTGGGTCTCAAGTCCTACGGAGATCCTCAGATTTGAGTAGGGGTACGTCAACCGGTCGGGTTTGATTCAGACCTATGTGAAACCAAACTTGGACCAGATTTTTGAGTATGGTATTCAGTCCAGACCCGGGTCTAATCGGGTTCACTCTAAGAAAAACCATACCCGGACCATACCTGGTAAAACCATATTTTTTTATCATTTTTACATTGAAAATTTGTGGGTCTTAATCGGAACTCGGGTCGGGTCCCTGTTTGGTATAAAATTTCACAAACTATACCCATCTCCATGTATTAATCGGACCTTCAAGACCCAGGTCTTAATCGGGTCTTCTTATTTATGATCATACTCGGACCCTATAGGGTTTGGTTCGGGCCAGGTCCTGGTAAACCAGGCCCGTTGACACCCCTAGATTTGAGGTACGATGATCTGAAAACGGACCGTCCCCATCGGTTCTCAAATCCAAGCATTTGGCCTTATTTTCGTTTTATATAAGGGAACAGCATCGGCCCCCATGCCACATTAGCAACTGCCCATGGCATGTCAGATCCTTGGATATGTGATCCAAGCTCTCCAACTGATCCTTATCCAACCAAAGGTATTCTTAGAGTTCTTGATGTGGACCCCATATTTTGTTGGGCCACGAGAAACACTCTCATGGGATTAGTAGGATGGTGATGGAGCTAATCGACCCGAATGACAGATCCATTAACGTAATACACAAATCCTGATCCAACATGTATCCAACTACGTACGGCCACCATGAGAACCAACACAACGAAACTTTGTGCTTTCGTGGCTAAGCTTCTAAAAGGATAACCATGTTTATATATGTTATTAGAGGTCGTATGATCATGACAGAGTCTACACGCCGGTCTGTTGGATACTGGGTCAGACACGGCAAGAGAGCTGACTGTTGGTCAAAACAAGGGCAACAGACTGGATGTAGGAATCAAGATATGGATCGGCATCAACCTGTGAGACTGCTCCACTGTCTCCAATTAATGCAACAGACAACTGAACACACAATTGGTGAAGCATGTGCAAACTGTAATCTACATGGTATCGACATTTGAATAGTCAGAGTCTGGCCAATGTGAAGGATTTTTTGGTAATTAAAAAATCAACAGTTATAAAAATGTTAAAATTTGTTGATTTAAAAATAATTATTTTTTTAAAAAAAAAAAATCTATCTATCAAATTGACCCTCTTGAACCCTTTCACAAGATCAGATTCGATAAAAACAACTTATAATAATATGTGCCAAACGGATTATGATGATAGGGATGGCATAGGAATCCGTGAAACCCAATTGAGGGGCTCAGCAAAGATTATTCACCATATATATATATATATATATATATATATATATATATATATAGTAATGTGTTCTTTAAGCCCCCTTTTTAGTTAGGTTTCTTCAAAAATCATAGTTTTAAGTATTTTTTTCTTAGGTCTAACACCGCAGATGTGATATGTAGGTTTTGTTTACGGGCAACTACCTTTTGGATATGGCCTGTATATAGGTTTTTTTGATGATCCAAAATCAATGGCTACGAAGGTATCAGCTTTTTTCAGCTCATAAAAAATATGTTTTTTTAGAGCGTAAGTGTAAACGTATATTAGCTCACTAGAACTTAGTATGAGAAAGAGACAATCAAATAAATACTGAAAACACAACATAAAACAATTAATTATTTGGTTAAAATTTTGAGCAGTTTACAGATATGACAACTCAACATGGGTCTGGATCAAATTCCCGAGTTAGACTTGAGTTCAGCTCCAACTCATAATTTGGCTCCCACTCAAGAGTCTGAATAACAATAATATCCATGCATTTAATCAAATTAATTTGAAAACATAATAAAATTAAATACAAGTTTAAATAATTCATAAATTATTCACCAAAATTATCCAAGAACTAAGAATTTGGTCATTGGCACTCTCTATAGCATTTCATCACTACTCCAGCTTCCTACTCAGTTACATGAACATGGGTAAAATAAGAGATCAAACTTCAATGAGTCTCAATGAAAATATCATAACTATGCATTCTTATACGAAACTAAACAAACATATAATCAAATATTCTTTCATAACATACACAAGGCAATTTAGCAATCATCATGCATTTACAAGGATAATTACAATAGTTAAACTCATGTAGCATATTAACATAACATATCACTACTTTAATATCAACATCATCAAATTACATATATAAATCACAAGGCATTAATATGAACATTTATAACCAATAATTATTTTATGCAACATGTCACACAATAATAAGAACAATCTCATGATTATGCATCATAATTGTTCATGCATGTTTTCACACAAGTTTTTATAATACAAATATAATCATGTTTAAGGATGATGATTCTTTTTTTACCACTCTTGCGGGTACGCAAAAGCCAAGTCATCGTATTCAAAAGAGACCACTCAAGTATTTATTGTGCTATGTATTTTAATTCTCACGAGTGACTTACTGAAGCGAATTTCATTGAGGGTGGTACATGACCAAGAGAAAACCTTACTAGTGGCATCAAATAGGATGCATCCTAACACCTCTTTAGAAAATATGGACCTACCACGTAAGACACATTAGTAGTTTGGTCTCATAACTTCGAGGACTGGAGACCAAATGAGATGTCTTGCTCTCAAAATGCATAATGGTCCAATGAAGTTTTTGACCACCTACCCTCTTACATTATCTAAATGAGTTATTGGGTGTCTTTATTACAACAAGGGTTTATTGCATTTATCGTATGTGTCATATAACATTCTGCCATTTCCTAACCATTTACCCTCGCATTCACTCTGAGGTAATTTTTAAACATGGTCAAGTACCACCACCACTACCCCCCTGCTCTCCTTGTATCTGCTTTGAGGTAACTTTCAGACATGGCTAAGTACTTCTGCATTAACTTAGAGGTAACTTGCCAAAATTGCCTTTCTAGCAAGAGCATTTTATGCATCCCCCCCACCCCAATCCACTTTGAGGTAGTTTTCAAACATTACCAAGCACCTACACATTCGCTCTGAGGTCACTTGTCAGCTTAATTTGTTCATTCATTTAGAATGCTCTTGGTACGCACTCCCGCATCCACTATGAGGTGACCTTGAGCAATTATAACTTTGCATTCATTTTGAGATATTTACACAGTTTTCATTTACTCATTTATGTTAATAACTAATAACCCATTTGGAATGCTCTTGGTACGCACCCCCCACATCTATTCTGAGGTGACCTTGAGCAATTATACCTTCGTAGTTGATATACATATACTTATTTATGTATCTAAAAAATATATTCCAGTATACTTATGCTCCTTATCATAAACATAAACCCATAATTAGAGTACACCTACCTCAAAAGCCAAAAACTGAAATTGTAGATTTAGAAAACCTTTTTCCCTTGATGATCACCTTCTTCCTCTTAGCTGCACCACCAATGGAAGAACATAGCACTCGAAACTCTTATGATGGAGGTCTAGACCTAGAAGAACTTGACGTAGGAAGAAGAGAGAGAGAGAGTCAAAATTTGAGAAAGCGAGAGAGCCAAAACAGTGTGGGGGTCTCTATCTCTCCCTTTTTATAAGTTCCCTTAGAGTTCCTCCTCAATTGAGACTCCTTCCTTAATGAGACTCTATCCTCCTAGCCCCATTTAGGTTCCATATTCTTATTAAATACATCGGACACCTCATAATTAACTAATTAATTAATTCTAATAAAAAATAATAAATTAGGGAGGAGTGTCACTTGGCTCCTCCACATTGAGTCCTACTTGAAGTGGACTCTCTCCCAAAATCATGTAGTAGGAGAGAGAACCTTGTCCAACTTCTCATTGCTTGCTAATTAAGACTTCTACCTTAATTAGATTATTCTTAATTATCTAAGGTTTAATTAACCTTAATGTGGAAGGCATCTAGGGGTAGTGAATGAGGGTTCTCTATTTATAGCTCCCACATGGGTTTTCCAATCCCATGTGGTAGTTTCCAAAAAAAATTAAGAGAGAGACTAACTAAACCCCTACACAACTTGCTAATTAAAACTCATATTTTATTTAGAAAAATTTAGCTAATAGATTTTATATACAATATAGTAACTATTTTAATTGTTTGACTTTTACTACTCTCTTTGAAATTAGAAGGTAGGTGGGGACGTCCCACCCCTTTGGAGTCTTAATTTCTTATTGGAATTAATATATATTACATAATCAATTCATAATTGAATTAGCTAAGTAGTTTACTTTAAATTCCTATTTAACTTCTCAAATAAGTTTCTAAATTGAATCTAAATCCAAATGAGATCCAAATTTTATTTAAGTTAAATTCATAACCAAATCCAAATTCACTTATAAATCAAATTCAAGTTTCCAAATTCAAATCCATGCTAAATTCCATATCCAAATTCACATTTAATTAACTCTAAGTTTCAATTCTTATTTAATTAAATCCAAATCCAAATGAATTTTTAAATTTAAATTCATGCTTAATTAAATCCAAATAAAATTTCAAATAAAATTCAAATTCAAATTAATATTCACATTTAATTCAAATTAAATTGAAACTCAATTTGGAATTAAATCTCAAATGAAATACAAATAAAATTGAAATCCAAAATATTTTGAGATTCAAACTCAAATTGAAATTCGACTCTAATGGAATTAAATGTCAAATTAATTTAACTATGTAAGACCCTTAATTAATTGAATTAAGTAGGATTTCTTTTTTCCAATATATGTGGTTCGTTTAAAATATCCGAGATCCATTTCATATTAAGTCCAAATTCAAATTTCAATTAAATTCTAATTTGAATAATCGATTCAATCCAAATTTGAAACATGAAAATTCATATTTATTTATTTAATAATTGTAAACAATTTGCAGGTATTATAATATATATATATATATAAAATTTATTTATTGCTTTATATTGAGAGAGAGAGAGAGGAAACTTCTAGTTTGCGATTCTTAATTTGATGGTAGCTAATATTTTCCAATAGAAACTCATACCAATGTGTCTGCTGAGTCATGAATCAGTCATACATAACTTTAGACGGCAACCAAGAGGTTGGCATGCTATTCTTGAGCGCAAGCACCTGAAATGAACAAGTTGCGACTTGCATGCAGACAAAAGGAGCCATCCAGTTTGTGGGTACACGTGCTTTGACAGAACATTCAAAATCAAATTCCTACAGTGGATTTGGTGATCACCTCCCATAGAATTCCATTCTGATGACCTGAGGGAAGAACAGAACAGCCACACAACATTCTTCTCCCATTCTTTATGCATGTGAGGGGCCTTATATTGATTGTTCTTTGACTAATTGAAACCATATCAAATACGTTATCATTAGCAGCATTATACACACTCATGAAGCCAGTGATCTATGATCACTAATAATGTGGCAAATCATGAAAAAATGGTTCATATAAATACATGTAGAACAATTTGAGTTCCATCTGCGGTACTCTTTATCACCGCCAACAACCCTAAAGCCAAGTAGTTACACCATAAAGACATAAAACTTAGGGCCTACAGGTTGGTTTCTATGGAAATGGTTTTATTTGTCCTTAATTTTATTTTTTTTCCAATGAGAACCTGTTTATGATACACTTCAAAGCATGTTGTGCCTAGTCACTTGCTGGTGAGGTTCCCACTAGACAAGGATCACGATAGCCATTAAGATGGTTCTCTGGATGGCCCAGCCTAAGTTTTGGCCTTACCTAGGCACCCAATCATTCTCATCTAATCCTAATCTAAGCATGGAACTTAGCAGTTGTTGAATCATTTTCTTATGTAATATAACTTTATTTGCCCTCTTGTCGTCAAAATTTTCTAATTTGTGCCCCTGTGGTTATAATTAAACTTTGTTTCACAGTGCAAGTGGAATTTCACTTTCGTGTTAGAATTTGCTACTGATCTGCATGGTTTTTTATAAAGAAATAAAATCCAATAGAAATAGGATCATGATGATTTCATCGATCATGAGGCAACCAACAACTCCAAATTAAACACAGGATTCAAATCCACGCATTCGATACTGGTGACCAACGTACATAACACAGGTGCTTCTAGAACTTAGGTGTCATACCCATCTGGACTTGTACCAACACAGCTACTGATTCTGGTATTTTATCCGTTATGGGTAAAAGCCAGTTTTGGATCTGACCCAATCTAAACCTGATCCATTCCCTATTTCCAGCTATTTTTAAGCTGCACAAAAGCTTGTTTTCATCCATTTTCACACATACACACATTATATATATATATATATATATATCATGTTACATTTACGTTACATTTTATGTTACATTTTATACATACTTATCATGTACATGTACATGCACAGTTCATGCATAGTTATAAAATTAATTCATATAGGACCTTTAAATCTTTATATTTCATGCATATGTCATGTCTATCATAAGATCAAGAGTTATGTAACTGATCCAAATAACATTTTTATTTGTTAGAATATGATTCATAGAGGTCACAGTGGTCGAGCACCCAGTGGTCGAGGATCAAGTGGAGGTCGTGATAGTAAGTCTCAGCCTTCATCTTCACGCAATGTTTCAATAGGTATATCATTTAAATAATTGTATACTTGATTAGTTTAAATGTGCATTGTGTGAATTTCTAACTCATTTTTCTATAAATGATATTTCTCTTGCACATAACCCACCTACACCAGCTATTCATACACATCATGAGACAACACCAGATGCAGGGTCTTCTCAGTCTGACACACGATGAATCATTCAAATAGTATATATCGATAGTCGACCATAAGTATTTCATTTTTACTTATCCAATACTTATCTTATAAATAGTGTATATCGATAGTCGATTGATAATGTTTACCAATTCATGTGCAGTGCGAGGTTTGAGCCACAAGAAGTAATACGAGAAATTAGGCAGTCACTAGTTCAGTATCTTTCAGGATCGGTCGCTTAATGAAAAGAGTACCCAAATGAGGTGTAGGATAGATTGTAGTCTTCATTCATGATATACAATCGTTTATCATAGCTAATGTGTTTTATATTTAATTTTTTGTTATAGTCATGTGTACTAACTTTCTAAAATTATTTATAGGCTTCGAATCGCTTCGCGACTGCGAAGGAGCAGCAGAACCTGAGGTGGGTGTGGTAGAAGGTGACTGCCAGTCGATTTGCCGACATGTTGCACAATATGAAGACTACAGCTATAAAAGCAGTTGGTGGGATAGATGATCCACTGCAGTGGAAGGGCCATGACCCTCCTACTACCAGGTCAGATTATTGGGATGCAATGTGAGACAAGTGGGTGGGCCATGAATTTCAAAACCGCTCAGCAAAGGCTGCACAAAATCGAGCAAAGATGCCCGATGCCCATCTACACACAGGTGAATCTAGGACTTTTGGGAGCTACTAGAAGGAAATAGTAACTCATCAATATATATATATATATATTTTCAAATTTATAAGTATTATTGCATACTTTTAAATTGGTGTTTTTATCATTTAACCTCGCAGGAAGCAGAAAAAGCAGGCATTGTGTCTTACAAGGATGTGTTTGTTAAAACACATAAACGTAAGAGCACAGGAGAGTTCGTATCAGAGAAGGCGAGAGTGACAATGGTATGTATTTATTGTATTAATAAACATTGTAATAGACAAGTTACCATGAATATTATAATTCTTAATTATTAATCTATATTGTAATTATTACTTTGTAGGAGTCATACAAGCAACAGATGGTAGAGTGATATAACAATGACTCCACTCAGCATCTGCCTTTTGATCCTGCAGCATGGGTGACTGCAACCGGTGAACCAAAAAAGGGTCGTGTGTTTGGGTTTGGGAGTAATATGAACACCACACCAGTCGTTGCCTCCTCCAGCCAGGGCTACTAGAGTTCTCCCACCAACATCAACTCCCAACATCTGATTGACCCTGCTAATTCTTGGGATGGTGTCTGCCAGCTTGTTAAGGACACAATGCATGACTTTTTACATGAAGTCATTTCCGACGTTGTCTGTAATGAGTTGTGCAGCTTTTTTCGAGGCAGGAAAACTTTGTCTACAGGTGCCCGTCAGGTATGAAAGTTTCATGTCATTTGTTTCATGTCGTTAGATTTCAAGCTAGTATATGCATGATTTCATCACATATGAGCATGATTGCATCACTATAAAAGGTTTTTGACTACCTTATAACATATATATGCATGATTGAATCACTATGAAAGTTTTTTGACAACCTTAGAACACATATATAAGCATGATTTCATCACTATGAAATTGTTTGACTGTCTTATAACACATATATGCATGATTGAATCACTATGAAAGTTTTTTGACAACCTTAGAACACATATAAGCATGATTGAATCACTATGGAAGTTTTTTTATAACCTTAGAACACATATATGCATGATTGAATTACTATAAAAGTTTTTTGACAACCTTAGAACACATATATAAGCGTGATTTCATCACTATGAAATTGTTTGACTGCCTTATAATACATATATGCATGATAGAATTACTATGAAAGTTTTTTGACAACCTTAGAATACATATAAGAATGATTTCATCACTATGAAAGTTTTTTTACTGCTTTATAACACATATATGCATGATTGTGATATATAACACATTTTTTTGACAACCCACTATGAATTTTTTTTGTCAGCCTTAGAACACATATCTGAATTTCGTTAATGTCCTCCACCTTATTGCTAGTTTATGTGTCATTCATCCATGTTACTTTGATTGCCTTAGATTAGGTGCATTGCATATAATTTATTTCATTATATTTTGTTTATCAATACTAACATTTCGGTTCTCTTGTAGGATGCTGGAGATAATCAACGTAGATGAGCTGATGGAGGCCTGGATGAAGGGGCAGATCGATACAATGAAGAGGATGATGCTCTGAATCTTGGCGATAATAAGATTCATGTGCTAAATTTGTTGCACCTTCTTGTTGTTTCAAACGAAACTCTTTGTATATGTTCACTTTTAAATAATTAGAACTTGGCGAGGATTATAGTGGATCGATAAATTTTTTTCCCTTGTAACTTGTGTTAAATTTGTTTCACCTGCTTTGTATATGTATTTTTTATGTGTACTTTATTTTTTATACACAGGATGTATAAATTGTATTACGAGAATTTTTTTCTTAATATTTATATTTCAAACAATTTTTTTTTTGTGATGGATTAGCGACGGATAATATTCATTGCTAATTAGCATCGACCTCTAATTTAGCGACAGATTAGGGGATGGATATTTATCTCTCGCAAAATTGAATGGGCTGGTGTTTTACAATGGATTATAATCTGTCGCAAATCTGTCGCTACAATAGTGACGGATGTGTATGTGTCACAAATCCAAATCTCTATAGATTAGCGACGGTCTCGCGATGGATAATGGCATTCGATAATCCATCGCAAATTAGCGACGAAAGTAGTGACAAATATGTTCCATCGCTAGTTAGCGACTAGGAAATTATGATAAAAGTTATTTGTTGCTAGTCCGTTGCTAAACTGTTTAGTGACAGATTTGCGATGGATTAGCAACAGATTTTGTTTATCGCTAATCCACAGATTTCTTGTAGTGCCCCTCCTCTAGATCCTCTTCAAACTTACAACAAACACACTTAAAGAACGAATACAATCTAACAATTAAAAAAATATATATAAAAAAATAATTATAATAATGTTAATGATGATGATAGCAGTATGAGAATTCAGTCTGATAATTTACAGATATTTTAATCATATTATGGTTAAAGGCTTAATAATACTTTTGCCTTTTTCTATACTTCTATGAAAATTTGAAAAACCATAAAGATAACATTAACAAAACATCTTTTCACATTCAAAATGATATCAACTTTAATTTAATATATATATAATCAGTTTCACACTAACTATAATATCTAATTATGGTAAAAATTAATACAAGTCAATCATCCTTAAATATATACATTTAAATATATACTTCAAACATACATTCATTTAAATATAAACATGCACTTCAAACATCAATTCAAATATAAACATACATTAGTGTTTATGTCCATCTATTTCAGTCTGCAAACAACAAATTAATAATCTATTAGATCAAACATACTTAGCATTATACTATATAAAAAAGTAAACTTAGAAAATAAGAAACTTACTCTCGTATTATATTTCTAGAGGTACAAAGATGATCCACTGGTTTATATAACTGATTCATCGTTAGTTTCTGTTCATCTATTTGAATCTGTAAATAACAAATTAAGAATCTATTAGATCAAACATATTTGGCAATATACTATATAAAAATAAATAAACTTAAGAAATAAGAAACTTAGCCTCGTATGATAGGTCTAGAGGTATAAAGAGGATCCACTAGTTTATAAAATGCACTCGTTGTCAGTTCATGTCCATCTATTTCAGTCTGTAAATAACAAATTAAAAATCTATTAGAGTTATCATGATAAACACTATAATATATGAAAAAAATAAACTTAAGAAATAAGAAATTTATCCTTGTATGATAGCTTTGAAGGTATAAAGATGTACCAAGCTTGATAGTTACTGAAGCATTTTGTTACTTGATTTGGTTTTGATGCATGAAAGTCAGCTTGGTTGTAATGATGATATTTGGATTCAGTTTCAACCTTTATCTTTCATAAAAGTATGCATCAGAATATTTATCAATCATCCTCTGAATCATCTTGGTGTAATGGCATAGGATCTTTGTCGATGATGTAGGAGTAATGAATCAACCCTTGTATAGCCGTCCTCCTAATATGCTTTGATGTCTTGTTCTTTGTTTCATTCAGATGAAGATGGTAGAATCCCGTACACATTTCTTGATATTATCTTTTGGGCTATATGCATTCCGCTCTTTGTGTGATCTCTAATATAAAATACTTGCATAAAAATATTGACATATGTAAAGTATTCGTCCTTACATATATGCCTAATATCAAAACAATCACATCTAAATGTATACACTCAATTTCATCATATATGTTCAAATTTGATAATATCTTTTAGAATACTATAATAGTCTATATTAGTCTCCCCTACACCACCTTCATATGTAACTATTACCTTGTTGTTCTGAGAACTATAGTCTTCATCATGAGACTGTGTGTGAAACTTGATTTCATTCACATCATAAGTTTGATAGGACTATGAATCACGCTTAGATTCTGTTACAGAAATTTAAAATTATGAAAAAGTGTCATCGTGATTATGTAGAAACCAACTTGTGAACTCCTGATCATGTTGTATTGTTGTATCCTGAACATTATTGCATATAACAAGTCTTGTTGAACTCCTAGTCATATTGTATTATAGTTATAGATTTCATGGGTGATCTTCTGGTAAGAATCGATGGTGTGTTATATAACACATTTTCCTGCTGAACTTCAAGCTATCTGACCTTATACCAATGTTATAAATAGGACACACAAGCTTCTCGTTTGTAGTCCACCTTGATAAGTTGGCATATGCAAGAAATAATTGATGGTCCATACTAGAGCTACTTTCATCTTAAATGTTTATTTAGTTGATGCGTTGTATCTGATAATACCTTTATCCCATAACTCTTAAAAATATTTTATTAACGATTGCATATAAATATCTATTTCATTTTTAGGTGCCTTTGGTATAGATATGAGTAGGGAAAGTTGTATGAAAGGATCTTTTATGCACATCCATGAAGGTAGATTATATGATAATAATACGATGAGCCAAATACTGTATGACTGGCTTTTATTTTTGAATTAATTGAAATCATCACTTGCCAAGCCAAGCCAAGACAAACATTGTGAGGTTCCACTGCAAATGATATATGTTCTCTATCAAACTTCTTTTACATTGCATAATCTGATGGATGAATTAGTCTGTTTTCATCACTTGCACGTCGGGTCTTGTGTCTCCTCATATTTAATGTTGTTTTTATTATCTTGAACAATCATTGCAACCTCATGTTTATGGGAAAATATTGTAACATCTTTTAAGAAATTTTTATTCCTTTACCTTTGTGTGGTTTTCATCTTGAAGCATTATACTTTGAGCACATTTTTTTCTTCTTATGCTCCTCCCAGAAAAGTATGCAGTCATTTATGCATGCATCTATCTTCATGTAATCAAAGCTGATGTGATTCACAAATTTATTTGTCTCCACTACAAAAAAAAACGTTAGCGATGGAATATTTCTGTCGCTAGTTAGCGACGGATTAACGAGTGAAAAACATATGTCGCTATAATGAACAAAGCTTACGAAAACAGCGACGAAATATAGTCTGTCGCTAATTAGCGACGGCTTTTACGACATATTGTTTTGTCGTTACGGTCGCACCATTTGGCGATGATGTTTGTGACAAAAGCTATTTTGTCGCTAATTAGCGACGGACTTGGCGACGGAATATAGTCTGTCTCTCATTTTGTAAATTTGATTTATGTTGGCTTAGCGACAGATTAATTCCATCGCTAAGCAATCGCTAATTTTTTAATAACCCTAATCCCAAACTGCTTTTTCTTTTCTTCTTTCGTTGCTCTCGTCGCTCCTGCCATTCGCCGGTCTCACTCTCGTCGTTCGCCGGTCCCACTCCCGTCGTTCGTCGGTCCCACCCCCGTCGTTCGTCGGTCCCACCGTTCGCAGGCTCCGTCGCCTGGAGATAGGTAAATGCGCGTTTTCCGGCAGGGGGTTGACCCCGACAGGGGGTTAACCCTGCCAGAACAGGCAGGGGGTCGACCCTCTGCCTGCTCAGGCAGGCAGGCGACCCCTTGCTGTTCCGACAGGGGGTCGACTCACTGACGAAAAGGCTGGGGGTCGACCCCCTGCCCGAACAGGGGGTCAGTTAACCCCTATGTTTCGTAAGGGGGTTAATCCCCTATGTTCCGTAAGGGGGTCGACCCCCTGCAGGAACAACAGGGGAGTCAACCCCTTGCCGGAACAACTTCTTTTTTTTGTGGTGACTTCATTTTAAAACAGCGTTTTTTGTGCAAATTTTTCAATGAAACCAGCTCGTTCTCAGCCACCTGTGGTAAGTAAGTGACAAAAATAATGCAAATCGGGTGAATACCCGTGGTGAGTAAGTGATGCAAGCGTATCACATGTTATTTAATTTATTAGATATAACACTTTATTGTTCACACACTCACTTAGTTGTTGATATTTAGGGTTGCTTTGTTGGAGTTCGGAGATCATGTTTATCATGATTTTAATGTATGAATATGGAAGTGTTCTTATTTTTGGAGTACGGAGTCCATGCTAGGCATGGTAGTATTTAGTGAGATATTGAAGTGTGTTTGTTGTAGGTACATGTTTGCCATTTGTTTGATATGAATGATTACGATGTATTGCAATGTTTGATGTAATTGTATCCATGCTTGCATATAGTTACTTTCAATTTGATTATGACTTCCATGTAAAATTGTATAATGAAAGCATGTTTCAAATGATTGTATCATGTCATTAATAGTTTGCACATGAAAATATTAAGTTATCAATGCATGTATCAAAATTCTTGTTATTGTATAACATCATATATTGCATGATAAATTTGATATTTTATTCATCGTAGCATTTTGATTGTTCTCTTTTAATTCGTTAGGCTATTATTCGTAACATCATAAGAAAATGACTGCAAACCGTGAATGGATGTACTGTAGGATAGTGGACAATGAGTTATCGCATGAATATATAGATGGTGTTGACAGTTTTATTGAATTTTCAACGGCAAGTGTCAGTACAGTGAATCTCACAGGTCAGATTAGGTGTCCCTGCAAGATTTGTAAGAATAATCGATTTATAGAACCTCATAACGTTAGACATCACCTATACATGAAGAGTTTCGTGAGTGATTATAAGAACTCGATGTTTCATAGAGAAGAATTTAGAAACGATTTTGATGCACGGGTGAATGTGGTGCACGATAATCCATATATGGATTTGATATTTGATGCTGCAGGAACAGAACTGGGTTCTACTATGAGTTACAGTGATGTAAGAACTGTCGTAGATGAAGAATCACCAAACGATACAGCTAGTAGATTTTATGATTTACTTAGAGATGCTGATGAGCCACTTTGGAACGGTTGCGAGAGTCGCACTATCTTGTCTACAGTTATTCAACTAATGAATTTGAAGTCCGAGTATAATTTGAGTCAATCATGTTTTGACCGTTTGTGCATGATTATGAAGAGTGTGTTGCCCAAAGATGAGAAATTGCCACAAAATTTCTATCGTGCAAAAGTTATGGTAAACGCTCTAGGTATGGGTTACAAAAAGATTGATGCTTGTCCAAATCACTGCATGTTGTATTTCAAGGATCAGGAAAATAACATATCATGCCCGTCATGTGGGCATCCTCGGTTCAAGCCAAAGACAAGAGGCAATGGTAGCACGAGATCAAAGGAAGTTTCATACAAGTCGCTCTGTTACTTTCCTATCACTCCTAGATTGCAATGATTGTATATGTCTTCAAAGACAGCTAAACACATGAGATGGCATGCAAATAAAGTTTGACACGATGAAAACAAGATCATGCATCCTGTTGACGCTGAAGCTTGGAAGCACTTTGATCGTACTCATCAGAACTTCGCAATGGAAGTGCGAAATGTTTGACTCGGTCTATGTACAGATGAATTTAATCCATTTGGGGGTAGATCAACTCCATACTCATGTTGGTCAGTATTTGTAACTTCATACAACCTTCCACCAAGCTTATGTATGAAACGTCCAAATCTTTTCTTGTCTCTGTTGATCCCTGGTCCGACCTCACCTAGCCAAAATCTTGATGTATATTTAAGGTCATTGATTGATGAACTAAAAGTACTATGGGATGACAGTGTTACCACATATGATGCCCACAAAAAACAAAATTTCAACATGAAGGTCGATGTTCTATGGACAATCAGTGACTTCTTTGCATATGATATGCTATCTGGTTGGAGCACACATGGGAGGTTGGCATGTCCGTACTGCATGGAGGATTCAAAAGCTTTTAGATTAAGGCATGGAAGGAAGTCTTGCTGGTTTGAGTGTCATCGTCAATTTCTACCTAGCGATCATCCGTTCCGACGACAAAAGAATGTGTTTAAAGCAGGCACAAGTGAAATGGAAGGTCCATCCTCAAGATTGTCTGGCATAGAAATTCTAAGAAGATTGTGATACTTTCCAGATGTATTAACAGATGCCCGCAGTCCTACACCCTTCTGTGGATTTGGGAAGGATCACAATTGGACAAAGAAATCTGTTTTTTGGGAACTATCGTATTGGCTGACCCTATTGATACGACATAATTTGGATGTGATGCATGTGAAGAAAAATGTGTTTGATAATGTGTTTAATACAATAATGAATGTTAAAAGAAAAACGAAGGATAATCCGAAAGCCCGTATGAATTTAAAATTAATATGTAAAAGGCCAGAATTGGAACTCAAAGAGTATAATGGCAAAGTACTGAAACCAAAGGCAAAGTACGTGCTCGGACCTGATCAAATAAAACATGTATGTCAATGGTTGAGACAATTGAGATTTCCAGATGAATATGTCTCTAACATTGCTCGGGCTGTAAAGATTGACAATGGACAGTTATATGGGTTGAAGAGCCATGATTGTCATATCTTTATGCAATGATTGATACCCCTAGCATTTCATGATATGTTAGACAAACCTATATGGAGGCTATTGTCTGAGTTGAGCGGATTTTTCAGAACATTGTGTGCATCGGAGGTCGTAGTATCAGATGTAAAGAATCTCGAGGACTTTGTCATCACCACTATTTGTCTGCTAGAAAAGATATTTCCGCCAGCATTTTTTGATGTTATGGAACATTTGATCATACATTTGCCATATGAACTAAGGGTTGGTGGCCCTGTGCAATATCGATGTATGTACCCGTTTGAAAGGTATATGTTTTTTTATATTTGTCTCTTTAATGACAGATATTTAAAATTTGAAATGTATATTTTTGCCAGATGCATGTTCGACCTAAAAAAAAAGGTTCGTAATAAAGCAAGAGTAGAAGGCTATATTTTTTAGGCGTACACTTTAGAAGAGATTTCAAATTTCTCATCTATGTACTTCGAACCTCATATTCCAACACATTACACATGCTCGCCCCGTAACGATGATGGAGAACAAGTAACTATAGCTGACAAGGTGTCGATATTTCAATCACTTGGGCATACATTTGGTAGTTGCCGATCAAGGCTCTTGACAAATCGAGAGCAAGACGCAACACACATCTATATTCTTTTTAATTGCTCAGGGATCGACCCATACATCGAGTAAGTATATGTAGACGCAACACAATTATAAATCCTTTTATGTTCTATATGTGGATACATGGCTCGGTAATATAAGTATTTGTGGTTTGCAGACTATTTGATCTGGAGTTGCAAAGAGAAGTTTCACATCTCACTGATGCAGAAGTACAAAAAGAACGTGAAACTAAGTTTGTGGAGTGGTTAAAACAGTTGGCAAAGAAGCTAACATAAATTTTGTACTTATAAACAACACTAAGTTACTTAATTGATCGTGATCACAATCATTGTTTATGTCTGTGTGTAGGTCCGCCATGGTGATGTTAAAGATCAAGGAATATATGATTTAGAAAATGGTCCGACCAAAGTTGTGCAATGCTACAACGGGTACATCGTAAATGGCTATCGATTCCATACAAAAGATTACGGTATAAACAAATCAACGATGAATAGTGGCGTGTGTGTCAAGGGTAGCAGCTACGGTGAAAATGAACATGATTACTACGGTGTTATAGAGGAAATAATGAAGTTGACTTACTTAAGCATAAATAACAGGGTAACTTTATTCAAGTGTCATTGGTTTGATCCAACTGCAACAAGACTCGACAAAGCTTTAGGCATTGTGGAGGTGAATCATAAATCCAGATTTGGAACATATGAACCATTCATATTAGTCTCGCAAGCTCAACAAGTTTATTATACTTCATATCCGAGTATAAAAAAGTTAGATAAAAATGAATAGCGAGCAGTTTGCAAGGTGAAGTCCAAACTATACCCTGAGTATGATCAGTTACAGGAAGATGAGTTAGCTGAAGACAACGATTACTATCAATCAGATGATATCTATGACTTCGCTTATGGTCACAATGTTGCGCATGATATGCATGTCATATCTCCATTGGCCGATGAAACATTCATAGAGGAATGTGATCCAAATGATGTACCAAGTGGATGGGTAAACAATGAAGAAGAAGAAAAAGAAAAAGAAGAAGAAAAACAAGAAAGTCAAACAAGTGACGAGGAAGAATTCTCAAGCTAGTGAGCAAAATCTTGTAATACAAACCTCTATTTAAATGCATTACAATACTTAATGTGAATGATTTGAATTATTTGAATATATTGTAATACTTGATGTGAATGAATGAGTTGTATTGTAATACTTGATGTGAATGATTAAAAAATTTATTTGAATGTATTGTAATACTTGATACGAATTATTCGAATGCATTGTAATACTTGATGTGAATGATTTGAATTATTTGAATGTATTGTAATACTTGATACGAATTATTCGAATGCATTATAATACTTGATGTGAATGATTTGAATTATTTGAATGTATTGTAATACTTGATGTGAATGAATGAGTTGTATTGCAATACTTGATGTGAATGATTAAAAATTTTATTTGAATGTATTGTAATACTTGATGTGAATGATTTGAATTATTTGAATGTATTGTAATACTTGATGTCAATGAATGAGTTGTATTGCAATACTTGATGTGAATGATTAAAAAATTTATTTGAATGTATTGTAATACTTGATACAAATTATTTGAATGCATTGTAATACTTGTTGTGAATGATTTGAATTATTTGAATGTATTGTAATACTTGATACGAATGATTTGAATGCATTGCAATACTTGATGTGAATGATTTGAATTATTTGAATGTATTGTAATTTATGCAACGAATGATTTGAATTATTGCAATACTTGATGTGAATGATTTGAATTATTTGAATGCATTGTAATACTTAATGCGAATGATTTGAATGCATTGCAATGCTTGATGTGAATGACTTGAATGCATTGCAGTACCTGATATGAATGATTTGAATGTATTGTAATACTTGTTGTGAATCATTTGAATGTATTGCAATACTTGATGCGAATGATTTGAATTATTGTAATACTTGATGCGAATGACTTAAATATATTGTAATACTTGATGTAAATTATTTGAATGTATTGTATGACATATGTTATTTGTTAGAATATGGTTCGTGGAAGTTACAGTGGTCGCTCATCTATTAGTAGTCAGGCCCAGCCTTCATCTTCACGGGCTCCTGTGATAGGTATATCATTTAACTAATTGGATGCTTGATTAGTTCAAATGTGCATTCTGAGAATTTCTAACATATTTTTTTACAGATGATGTTTCGCCTGTACACGACCCACCTACACCAGTTGATCACACAAGTCATGAGCTAACACAAGAAGCAGAGTCTTCTTAGTCTGGCACAAGAAGACTCATTCGAATAGTGTATATCGATAATCGACCGTAAGTATTTCGTTTTCAATTATTGCATATCTTATAAATATTTTATATTGATATTTACTGTGTACCAATTCATGTGCAGCACGAGGTTTGAGCCATAAGAAGTAGTACGAGAGATTAAGAATTCACTACTTCAACATCTACCAGGACCGGTTGCTCAATGGAAAGAGTACCCAAAGGAGGTGTTAGACAGATTGCGGTTCTCATTCACGGTATACAGTTGTTCCTCATATTTAATGTGTTTTATATTTAATTTTTTTAAGTAATGTCTACTAACTTTCTGAAAATATTTGTAGGCTTCGAATCGCTTCGCAACTATGGTGGAAGAAAATGATGCAAGGAAGGTATGGCAGAAGGTGGCTGTCAATCGATTTGCAGACATGATGCATAATATGAAGACTGCAGCAAAAAAAGCATCTGGCGTAATAGATGATCCACTACAGTGGAAGGGCCATGGCCCTATTACTATCAGGAGAGATTATTGAGATGAAATGTGCGATAAGTGGGCGGAAGATGCATTTCAAAATCGCTCTGCGAAGGCTGCACAAAATCGAGCGAAAATGCCTGAAGCCCATCTACACACAGGTGGATCTAAGACATTTGGGAGCCACCTGAAGAAAATGGTAACTCATCAATATATAATATTAATTTTAAATGTATTATTGCAAACTTGTGAACTAAATCTTGTGTCCTTTAACTTCACAAGAAGCAGAAAAAGGAGGCATTGTACCATATAAGGATGTGTTTGTTGAAACACATAAATAGAAGACCACAGGAGTCTTCGTATCAGAGAAGGTGAGAACGACAATGATATGTATTTATTCTATTAATAATCATTGCAATATGCAAGTTATCATAATGTTATCATTAATTATTAATGCATACTTTAAACATTATTTTGTAGGAGGCATATGAGCAACAGATGATAAAACGATATGGCGATGACGCTACTCAGCATCCATCATTTGATCTTGCAGCATGGGTGACTGCAGCAGGTGAACCCCAAAAAGGTCGTGTGTTCGGGTTTGGGAGTAATATGAACACTTCACCAGTTATTGCTTCTTCATGTTACGACTCACAGACTTCTTTCGCCGACATAAGCTCCAAGCAGCAGTCTATTCTTTCTGGTGATGATGTACGTCAGATCATTAAGGACACAATGAATGACTACTTCCATGACACCATCGCCCCCTTTCTCCGAGATGAGATCAACAATCTTGTGTTGAACAGGGGATCTTCGATTGCAGGTCCCTCTCAGGTATAATCACATATTCAGTTTTTTGTCTGCCTTAGAACACATATGAGCATAATCGAATCACATATATAACTTTTTGCCTGCCTTAGAGCACATATGAGCATGATAGAATCACATATAGAGTTTTTTGCCTACCTTAGAGCACATATGAGCATGCTATAATTACATATAAAGTTTTTTGCTTGCCTTAGAGCACATATGAGCATGATAGAATCACATATAAAGTTTTTTTGACTGCCTTAGAACACATATGAGCATGTTATAATCACATATTCAGTTTTTTGACTGCCTGAGAACACATATGAGCATGTTATAATCACATATTCAGTTTTTTGACTACCTTAAAACACATTTGAGCATGCCAAAATCACATATAGAGTTTTTTTACTGCCTTAGAACATATATCATTCATGATAGAATCACATATAAAGTTTTTTGCTTTGCCTGCCTTAGAGCACATATGAGCATGATAGAATCACATATAGAGTTTTTCTGTCTGCCTTAGAACACATATGAGCATGCTATAATCACATATTTAATTTTTTGACTGCCTTAGCACACATACGAGCATGATCGAATCACATATATAACTTTTCGCCTGCCTTAAAGCACATATGAGCATGGTAGAATCACATATAGAGTTTTTCTAGCTGCCTTAGAACTCATCTGAGCATGATATAATCGCATATAAAAAAAAATTTATGCCTTAAAACACATATAATTCATGATAGAATCACATATACAGTTTTTTGCCTGCTTTAGAGCACATATGAGCATGATAGAATCACATATAAAGTTTTTTTATTGCCTTAGAACACATATGAACACATGATAGAATCACATATAGTGTGTAATTTATTTCATTATATTTTGTTTATTAATAATGACTGTTCTTTTCTTGTGTAGGCTGCTAGCGATAATCAGCGTAGCGGAGCTGAAGGGACAGATAAAGGCAATGAACAAGAAGACGCACAAAATCTTGGCAATGATTAGAGAACTGTGTTGAAAAAGTTCTATTTTTTTTTGTTTCCTAATTGTAATTGTTGAATTGTAAATAATTAAATTTTTTACTTTTAAGGTGGAATGATTAATTGTTGTAGATTCCTTTTATATGGATTTTTTTGTGTAGTTTGTTTTTTATTTACAGGAAATATAAATTGTACAGGAAATATAAATTGTACCATTCTCGGTATTTAATTTTCAAATAATTTTTTTTTTCGTGTTTGCGACGGATTAGCGACGGAAACATCCGTCGCTATGGATATAAATCTAGCGACGGCTTAGCGACGGACGTAAATCCGTCGCCAAGCCGAGGTCACCGTTTAGTACCGGCGGATTGGCGACGGAATACATCGCTCGTTATTCTGTCGCAATTAGCGACCAACCTGGCGATGAATATATTCCGTCGCCAGTTAGCGTCAAAAAATTCGCGACGTAAGCATACCGTCGCCTCGTCGTCGCTAAACCGGTTACCAACAGAATAGCGACGGAATATGGTCGTCGCTAATCCATTGCTTTGTTGTGGTGCTCGTAGTAAGAGTTTGACAATCTTTTCTACTCAAGCAATGCCTCTTTTAACAAATCAATCAGTATATCGAACAATTTGTTACTTCAATTGTTCATTAATTTGATATGTAACAGCTTGAGAACGAAAGCTAATTTTGTTAACTTTGTACAACCTAGATATAGATTGCTCTGGGCATCACCCATTAAGTCTTGAAGGGAACTGTGTTTGCCATCATCATCCAGAGCTGCATCTAATGTTGTTCCCATAATGGCGCCATTCATCATTTCTTTAACTCTCCTGTCATATTTTCACTCTCATTATGATGTACATGCAATGCATCTACGTGAGTTTGGGATATACTCACATAGGATTGAATATATTTTACGATAAAACCATGTTAAATCAAGTATAGTTTGATTAGTGGTAGAACTTTATATTTTTTATTCTTGCATTGCCGACATGGGTATCACATTTTACCAGCGGAATTGACACGTGCATGTGACGCTTCAATGAATCGATCAATTTCAGATGTATAAGATTCAAAAATTTTGTCATGAATGTGTATCCATGATTGATCCATATTCACATACGGTGATCACACTATATTCAATAAGAGAATCTTTTATCAATAGCATTTATAAATAAAAATTCAAATTTCAAATCAAAATTATTATATTCTTATTTTGCATTTAGTCATTCATTTGTATAGGAAAGTAGTAGTCAATGTAGCAAAAGAGTGTCATCTTTTCAGTTTCCTTCTCACTCATAATGGCATTGGATGCAAAAGCATCCTTTTTTTAAATGTTAGACATGTTTGCTTTATATGTCTCAATTCTATATAGTAGTGGCATGTCATACAACTCATGTCACCTTTACGTGGGCATGTTGAAACTGATTTTCTTCACCATATCCAACAGAGCTCTTCTGAAAGGCAAGTCCCAAAAGAGTTCATCCTACTTTCTTCAACAGTAAGCTCTAAAAGATCATGTGCAATAACAAGGAGATTGACCCTATGAATCGTAGTTTTTCTCACATTATGAAACTCAAAACTTAGTGCTATGAGAAGCTCTATCACCTTGACTCCTTCTTGGCCTTAGTATGCATTTCTATACATGTCTTACAATCTTTACACTTTTTACATTTATTGGATTTTATTAAAGCAAGAGAATCCCTTACTATCCATTTATGCACATGTCTTACAATCTTTACACTTTTCACACTTATTGAATTTTATCAAAGCAAGAGAATCCCATAGTTGTTGCATTTCTCTATAGAGATCTTGAATAGGCTTATTTTCTTGCCTCTGATGCCTTCAATTCAGTAGCCCCCGGTTACAACATTCAAAGGTTACATAAAACACCAAACATAGCAATCTCAACAACAAATATGATTTATATGCTCAAAAATTATTAAGATATAGCTAACAATGAGTGCAACAAACAAAAATTTCAATGACAATCTGAAAGTCAAGCTATTAGCACAAAACCTCAAGATGAACAACCATAAAAAAAACTCACTATATTGATGAGTATCATAGACAAGAAAATGAGAACTGTATAGAATTGTTGGCAAACTCAAAATCTCACCAATACTAACATAGTAGGTTTAGTCAATGGCAATGGAGAAGTAAAAAGATGGGTATTTTCTGCTATATATTATCCAAAATCTCAACTTAACTCCTAAACTATATCATCTCATTATAAAACTGGTTTCAAAGTGCTCCTAAAGACAAAAATGACCAAAATAGCATTGTCCCCTAAAAAACTACTCATGATAACAAATTCAATGTTTTCTCAGACCTGGTCCAAGCTCCACATGAAACTTAAAAATATTAGAAAATTTATAGAAAATCAAATACTTGTCCAAATCATATGATATTTGATTTATAGATATTCTAAACTCACCCCTTATCAAACCTCAAATCATAACTATCAAGTTCCAAACTTCACTCCAGGCATCTTCAATGGTGATGTCACCTGCCACAAATCCCGATGCAGATGGATGAAGCCTTCTTCCTTCCTCCAATATAAGTATCTCCTAGATGAAGAAATTGGATATGATACCATGATAAAAACCAATCTATCGTGGAGCAAGCATAGGAGAAACCACAAGAGAGAGGAACTAGAAGCTTCATTAGAATAACAAGGGCTCTAATAAACTGCACACAAGGCATGGCTCTCTTTAGTTACAATTTCTTCTTGGAAAAAATACCCCTAAACTAATAATAGATTTTTACATGTATATGGGGTGCACAATGACTAAGCTGCCCCTCCTATACAAATGCATGATTAAATTCTATAACAACCATATAATGTCGTTGTTATAGAGAAAGGCTATAACGGTGAGATTTATATCTCGCCGTTATATATCAATAGCGGTGATATTATATTTCCATTAAATATTACTATAAAAAAAATTAACGGCAATAATTAACGGCCATATAATGTCTCTGATTATAAACATACATATAACAACGATATCTAAAGTCATCGTTATAGGTTTGTCTATAACAATGATATATTTAATGGTCATATAATGTTGTCCTTATAAGCATACCTATAACAACGATATATAAAGGCACCGTTATAGACATGTCTTTAACGACGACATTTATGTGAGGCCAAGGCATTCACGGGGATATCTAAAGTCATCGTTATTTCTATTCAATAGTGGCATTTTTTTTTGTCATCGTTAAAGAGTCACCACTATTGACTATGTTCCTTTGTGGTGATCCCTAAAGCTTTCATGGAAACCTTGGTACCCAAACATGACTCCTAATAAAGAGTGTAGGGTCAACAAGATAGAAGTCAAAGGTCACGAGCGTTCCGGTGGGTAAAGGTTCCGGTGGGTAAAGGTTCTAATCTCCCAATGATGAATACTGGTAATATTTTTCTCACCTCCAACAAGTTATTCTCTTTGAAAAATATTTTACATGTTGTGACTAATAAAAAGAACGCCTTGTCAGTAGCTTGATTCACAAAAGATGATAATTGTTCAATGGAGTTTCACCCATCTAGCTTTTGTGTAAAGGATCCGAAGAAGGAAAGTATACTCTTAGAGGGGTGTAGTAAAGATGTACTTTACTCATAGCCAACTGGAACTGTGAGTCGATTTATGGTGGTAAATCTTGCATGGTGTAGAGATAAGTGCACAACAAAAATTTGGCACTGCAGATTAGGGCATCCTAATCAGGCAGTTTTTAACTTCTTATGTAAAAACAATTCATTATTTACTCATGATATGGTTTTACCTAGTTTGTGTTCTATTGGTGTGGTTGGCAAGGCACATAAATTACCTTTTAAGAAGTCTGGTAGTCATGCATCTTATCCATTAGAGATTGCTCATGCTAATTTGTGGGTCCCTTCCTTATTTTATCTAGAGAAGGGTATTAATATTTGCTGGTGGTTGATTATTTCTATCATTTTGCATAGTTATTCTCTTTGGTGAGAAAATATGACACTTTTAGCTCTTTTTAAAATATAGTAGAAAAGCAATTGCAGATATGTTAATAAGATATTTCACAATGATGGTGGTAGTGAATTCTTGAGTAGTGTTTTTCAAAAAATTTAAATGATTGTGGGATCAAACGGTGGGTGTCATGTCCTTACACAACCCAACAAAACAGAGTAAGCACAGACACGTTGCTGAGATCAGACTTATCATGATGACATGTGTTTCTCTTCCTTTGGGTTGACGCTTAATTTTATATTGTAGTACATCTTATTAACAAGTTGTCGACTCCCAATCTTGGACACAAAGCTCCTTATGAGTTGCTTCTTGGTAAGATTCCTAACTATGAATGCATGAGAATCTTTGGTTGCACCTGCTATCCATATTTGGTTCCCTATAATCCTACAAAAGCTTTTGTCTAAGTTCTGAGCTTTTGTGTTTCTGGTATATGGAGTCAATTATAAGAGATATTTGTGTTTTTATCATGTGGCAAACAAAGTCTTTATATCCAGACATGTGTTTGACAAAATGAATTTCTTCTATGCTAGAACAAGTTCATTTGTTACTAGTTTAGAGGTGTCCCAATGGCTTAAGTCATGCGGGACAAATAAGTTCAATTGTGAACTAGTCTAGGGCTATAGTTGCTAGTAACTTGGCTGCTTCACAGAGTCATACTATCATAGAAGAGGTCTCACATGCTGATATGGAACCTGAAACAGATCATATTCCCAATCAGGTTGATGGGTCACGACATCATGATATGAGTCCTATTCAAGACACATCATGTAACGTTTGAGTCCACCACTAACCTAGTGCAAAGTTTGTGTCATGCGTCGAGATACAAT
The DNA here is from genome assembly GCF_984573655.1 of Nuphar pumila. Classification (NCBI taxonomy): domain Eukaryota; kingdom Viridiplantae; phylum Streptophyta; class Magnoliopsida; order Nymphaeales; family Nymphaeaceae; genus Nuphar; species Nuphar pumila. The sequence goes on along the minus strand of NC_143262.1, from coordinate 26,849,388 downwards.
TAGTTGTTGATATAACACCTTGTATTGACAGTCAGCCTCCTCCTCCCTTGAGAATGCACCACATGATCACATGGTCTCGGGATGGCACAATGAAATCCAAAACTTTTCTCACTGCCAAGGTGTTGCCTTAATTAGTGAATTGACACAAGAGATAGAACCAAGAGTTTTTTATCAAGTTTGTCAAGACAGTAAATGGCATAAGGCAATGATGGAAGATTATGCATCTCCTATTCACAGTGAGACATTGGCACTTGTGGGGTCGGAACTTGGTGGGGGTGTAAGTGGACATATAAAATCAAAAAACATGTTGATGGGTCAATTACATGGTGTAAGGCTAGGCTTATGGCAAAAAGATAAAGTTAGCAAAGAGGTATTGGCTACTTTAATACATAGTATGGTTATCAAACCCACTATTGTTAGAGCATTTTTGTCTATTGATGTGAGTTGTGATTGGGTTCTGCACCAATTAGATGTAAGCAATGATTTTTTGTACAGGTTCCTTCACAAAGAAGTGCTTATGATGCAACCTAAAGGGTTTCAGAGTAAGGAGTTTTCTGATGGGGTCTTGGGCCTAGGTTAGGAATTTTGGGCAGCAGATAGGCTCGCTTGGTCAAGGACTAGGTCAATGGTCAAACTCTAGTAAACATGGTTTTGTTTCTGATAGGGTTCTTTAGAAAATCAGTTGCACCCAAACATCATCATAGAAAATTTCCAAATTTTGAAGGATGATTTTGGATACCTTGGACTAGATTTGGTTGAAATTTCATGGGCAGGAGACACAGGGACAGGGATAACTGATTTTTTAAAGTCTCCAGACAAACAATACAAGATAGGAGCAAATTAGGTTTTGGGACAGACATGCCTGACTTGTAAAATGGATTTATCCTTCAAGAAAGTTCAATAAATCCTGATTTTTAAAGAGTCGACACTAGACACCCTAAAGTGTAGCGAGTCTAAATTTGAGTCTCAAACTCGTTAAGGTTTGGGATGGGCAATTTTATGAAATCTGTCTACTTTCAAGGGTAAGTCAGAGTTCAGGTTTAGCTGAATTGGGTTAGTTGAGGGTTTGCACGACTTGCTAAGGCTTAGCTGAGTGAGTTGAGGACTGCTAAAGAGGTTGGTCCAACTGGAGAAGGCTAAGGCTTCACGGGATCAGCTTGGGAAAGCCAGGAATACCAGAGGCTTGGAGTTGGAACCACCAGATTGAGGTGGGCCTTGGCTATAACCTTGGTCTGCTGGAGCAAGCTGATCCACTAGGGATCAACACACTAATTCATAAGAAGGAACTAGCCCTTGAAAGAGAAAAGCAAGTCAGGGGTAGGAACTCAAGCTAAAGAGGGTTGCTATTTAGAGAGAGAAGGGGGAGGGGGGGCAATTTTAAGAGAGAGATGAGAGAAAAGATTCAAGTTGATTTTACTTTATTTGATAATCCTTAAGCTTAATTAGAACAGAACCCCTATATATAGGCCACAGAGGGGCACTTATTGCCTTACACAAGTTACAAAAGCAAATATAAATGAAAACTTAAAAGTAACTAGGTCTAAAAATGAGCTAGGACTAAATCTAGTTAACCCTACTTGGACCAAGCTAGAAATAGGGGTCTTCATCTCCATTTTTAGCCCACACCCTTACTTCCATTTTTTTTTTGTAGAGCCATTAAAATACTTTGCACGATTTTTAGGACACTCCAAAAATAAAGGAACACGCCCCATAGGGTGGGTCCCACTTGGCTCCTCCCTAATTCTAGCTCTCCCATTTTTAGAGACCTCAGAAATAGAGCCTTCTTATTTGATTTCCTTTCTCTTTTCTTACCGAGGCATTCAAAGCCCTCGAGTTTCATGGAGTTCTAGAAATAGGTGGGGCACTACTTGGTTGAGTCCCACTAAATATTCATGCTCAGAAATAGGAAGGGGTGATCCACAGGTGGATCCCACTTGGTCTACACAACTTGAATTAGGAGGTGGTGCCCCATAGGTGGGCCCCACAAGTTCTAGCACTTGAGATTTTGGATTTGAATTTGGGTCTTCAAGGTCTTTCACAATTGAGCCTGTATCATCCCCTCCTGGAGAATTGCATAGTCCCTTAGGCAATATTCCAAGAGAATGCTTTTAAAGGGGTATTCAATCTCTAAGGTTGGCGCACTCCTTCATAGTTTTTGGCAAATTGTCTTCCAGCCTTGAATACCATGTGACACCCATGCGTCCTTCCAACGCATGAGTCATCTACACAAGTGAGCTTCTAGAAGAGGGAGATCACTTTGCAGGTGGTGGATCCGTTATTAGTTTTTACTGAGATAAAAAATTGAGCAAATTTTCATCCAACTATACGAAAGTTTTATGCAAATTTATACTATTCAATACAATTTTTCCTTCTAATTGAGCAAATTTTTATCAAACTATACGAAAGCTTTATGCAAATTTGCATGATTCTATGCAAAAACTACATCAGTAAAAATATATATTTTTTTAAAAGAGACTTTTGTCGATGACATCTATCGTTGGCTATATCAAAGTTAATAGCGATGATATTTATTGTTGATTTTCTTAATATAACCGATGATATTTATCGTCGATTATTTGAACACATATGACCTTTCAATATATATACTATGATAATTATCGTCGAGTTTAATCTATACCCAATGATAGTTATCGTTAGATATTTTTGACATATATGTTTTTTAATATAAATATAACAATAATTATCATCGCCTTTAAGAGAGAACGGTGATAAATATCATCGATGTTATTAAATTTATTTGACAATATTTATTGTTGAATTTAATTACTATAACTGATGATATTTATCATCGGCTATTTAAACATATATGATTTTTCAATATCTCTACGACGATAATTATAGTCGACTTTAAATAATATAGATGATGATATTTGTCATCGGTTTTAATTAGTATATCTGATGATAATTATTATCGCCTTTAATTACTATTATCATTGATATCCTTGAGTCGATGGTTTTATACCGACTATATCAAATCATTGAATTTATTTTTATAAAAATGATGATATAAAAATATTATCAAAAATAGTAATATAAACGATCATAAAAAGTTGATGCATGTGGCGATAATATTTATCATCATTTATGTTATTGGCTATCATAAATCATATATTGTTGATCATAAATATCATCGACAATGACCTGTTTTCTTGTAGTGCCTGCTTATAATTTTAAAAAATCACATAATTCATATTCCAAAATCCAAATGGATTTTTGAAGTAAAACAACAATATAATGTATGTCAAAACATCCAACGGTATGTGCCGCTATCTATCTATCTATCTATCTATCTATCTATATATATATATATATATACATGCAATAAAAACAAAATCAATTCATAGTATGTGAAAGCATCAATCATCAACCACCCACCCCAACTCCAAAAAGTGCACATCATCCCAGCATGAAAATACATCAAATAACTAAAAAAAATAGAGAAACTAGTAAGAGTCCCATGATAAGAGAAATGCAGTATTCCCTTGAACATCTCTCAGTCTCTCTTGGGTACATCCCTTGTTGCACCCACCTTCTCTTCACCATGTGCTCCTACAACTGTCTATTAACTTCCTCAATGTTAGTGAATTATATGTATACTTTGCCTATGTATTTGTGCACATGTGATTGGCATGCCTTCAAAAAGTTATAGATGCTTCTGGTCCTCTCAACGAATACAACATAATATCTAGGGCAATACATCGTCATCATCATGACTTTTAAAGACAACAATACAAGTAAAACATGTAATATCAATCCAACACACATGAAATACAAATTTTATTGAAACTAATATTAAAACAAAATCAAATCATGCAATTGTAATCATCAAACTTATGTAACAAGTAACAAAGTATTCAAAAGTGGCCAATCATTCTATATTTGCGTTGAATCAGCCTCAACTCTCCTTGTTGGCATGGGATGGGTGCTAGAGGGAAGATCTCCCTCTCAATTGTGCATCAGATAAAAGACATCTTGTCCAAGAGTCCAAAATTGTTATGGGGGAGAAAACAAGATACATGGAAGGGATTGACTTCCACTAACGACCGAATTTTAGAGTGTAAAATATTTATCGTGCTATGGAAAGAAGCGGTTATCCAATTTTTTGGATGGACTTCTTTCCAAAACGTGGACAATTTCTGAGATTGGCAAGTTGGTAGGATAGGATCTAGGGCTTTTGAAAAGAGAACCTGGATCATTGAATGTCAAACTCGAGATTTGGGGTAGGAATGAAAGGTCTATTATCATTTCTCGTGTCAATCTGCCCCAAATGTGGTAAGTTTTTCCAAATGACAATATATGCTAACGACAAACAAACAAACCAGAGTTTCTAGAACCTTCTTAATGACAAAATATGAGATGCCAATGATAATACAAAGTCCTGATGACACTTCATAAGGATTTGACGACAATATAGCCATTTGGTGGTCCTACTGACAACAATGCTTGAACCTCTAGTGACAATCCAGAGTGTTGTTAGTACTTGATCATAATCTAGTTTCTCATTATAAGTAGACTGAGATACCATTGTTTTGGTCATAACTTTTTCTCTAGGTATCAATTGAGATATGATTTGCTGTGTTAAAAAGTTAACATCCTATATTTTAATTCATCTTTTAGTTGAAAACCATGAGGACTGTGTATTGAAGGCAAAAAATATATTTAAACTTGGTTTTGACTCGAAAAGACCTGAAATACCTTGTTTTGGAAATGGTTTTTCCCAAAGGATTATTCGGTCAAAATTGGGGTGTCTACAAGTTATAAATCAAGCCTTATCGAATTGAAATCAAACCAAACTTTATGTTGCTTGAGTTTGATTGATTTCTTTTTCAAACCTAAAATTAGTGTTTACGTTTGCATTGTTAGCATAACAAGTTGACTCAAAGGAGCTTTTAACGAGGCAAATTGAAGTCAAGCTCAGGTGGCTTGACTAAGTAATCAACCCTAGGTAGAGCCAACAGTAGTTCTCAATGGAATAGATAGCCATACAGAATATGTATTTGTGGATGAGTTGAATAGTATGCCATACAAAAAAGGTTAAAACTGAAAACCATGACTGATTCAAACCAAGGAAGCAAACCAGTTTCAAACTATTGCTAATATTCTTAAATGACAATTTCAAATAAACTTTGAATTCTAATTGAAGGAGTTTATTTTGCTAGATTCATTTAATCATTCAAGATAGACGAAAATACAAAATCAGTGGATGAATCATGACTCCAGCTAGGAGTTGTACAGGACCATCTATGTTTTGTAATATTATATTGTCTTTGCAACCTGGACGAAGAATAAAATGCAATGTTATCTGGAGGAATTGGATAATGCAGTGTTGATGTGTTGCCAACTGCCATTATTTAGAGTTATCATTTGCTTACTTTCTCTTGGACTACAAAGAAGGTTATGCACGAGTAAAATGGGCAGCGCTTGTTGGATTACATTGTTGATGTATGACCAACTTCCTTTATCGTTTACGTCCATTCACTTGGTCTTTCGTGGATAAATACGCCTAAGATCACCAACGGGACTCCGCGTGGTTGGTAGGAACTGTCAGTGCAGGTCTCCTTGTGGTGGGGCATTACATTGCAGGTTCAAAACCCAGTGGTACGTTGAGTAATAACTGGTGGGATCTGCCTAACCCTGCTTGACTTTAAAAAAAAAAAATGGATGGCTCATGAAAGGTAGAAAAAAGCCTCCATGCCATTCTTTGGATCTTAGCACGAGCCTCAAGCCTAAGATCAAAATAGGTGCTGACATCCAAAAGAGAGATTCACTCTCTCACCTACCCTTTATTTACCTCTCCCCTCGTACCATATATATATCCCCTTATAATTTCTTGCTAACCATAGCTCACTTTCTTCAAATCACTAGATCCACTTATACAACAAAAAAGATTAGTCATAATCTTAAGAAAAAAATTGTGCATTGTTATCATTATTATAAATTTTTTATTGTTATTTTTTATTCAACTAATCCTTCGAGTGAAGGTTAACTGGAAGGATTGTGATGCAAGAGTGACATGGGTCCATAAAGTATCTGTTTTAGATTTTGGATTTTGTTTTGGATCTTTGTGCTTAGATATTGGATCAATATGTTTGATCCATTATGATAATTAGTTTTATCTTTTTGAGAAGTTATCTAAATATATTAATTAATTTAATTATAATTAGGAAACTCTCATCTATAAAAAGATTAGAGATCTAGGAGGTTATTCAGAGTTGATTTGAGAATATTGAATTGAATTATTTCTTGTTTTTCAGTTGGTTTTCAGTTGTTTTCCTATTATTTTCTGTTTTTTACCACTTTCCTTAGATTTAAAATAAAGGTAATCATAGTTTGTAGTTTTATCTTAAATCAAGCCATTTGGATTTACATCAGATTTGCAGTGATGTAGAAGTCGGTGCAGGTTTATTTGGCTTTCATCAAGAGAAGTCACTTTCTCCGTGTAATTGACAAAGTGCACATTCAAAGTGCCTTTTCCTTTTTGTCCCCTCATGAGACTTGATGTTGATGGGGCAAGCGAGAAAAAGGCAAATTTGAATTGCAAAGCCAAAGGTGGGGAAATGATTTCCTAAAAATAGGGCAAAAGGTAGAATGAAGAAAGTTTTCCAAGTTAGGGAAATGATTCTTTAATCTTTTCTACTTTTCCAGTTGGCATTAGTAAGGATAAAAAACATACAAGAGGGTTAGTTATTGGTTTGCTTTGCACACAAAACTAGAGATCTAATGAAAAATATGCAGAAATTGAAAAAAATACTTATACATTCATTCCATCTCTGAAAATAAAAGCCTTTACAAGAAGTATTTATAGAGAAAACACAAAACCCTTAGAACCGAACACTAACTACAATCTAAAATCCAATCGAATGCCAACTATTAAATTAAATCTAATTAAAAAAAAACAGAAGAAACCAATTGTATCCAAATGGATTCTGGACCCAAACATGCATCGCTTTTATCCTGCATCACACCCCTACCAGATGAAAATGAGTGGTTTCTTGGAACATGTTTCTTCAATATGGAAATGCAAATTTTTTAGCATAAATTTCTGAACATAGTCAGATAATTAAAATTTTCAAGCAATATAAAAAAAACCTACTTATATATCATAATTGCACGTTCCAAAACCTGTTTGCTACTAAACAAACCATATAGATCACATCTGTAGGCTTTGACTTGCCAAACCAAAAATTGTAAAAGAATGACATTTTATACCCATCATGATGCAATCAATGGCTAATATTAACTATATGTATCCATAATTTGTCAAGACAAAAATTCGGTGAATCAGTTGAATGATCTTCCCAACAAATAATTTTCAATTCAACCATGTTTAAGAGGGGATGTTCGGATGGAAGACGCAAGTAGAATCTCTAAATTTGACTGAACACAGAATTATGATGGGAAGATTTAAATATCATAAATATGCATGTCCACCCACAGAAAAGACAGGTGAAGTGGTAGGGCCATATCAGATATATTGGTCGTTGATGTTCGGGGACAGAATTCTTTTATGCTATGCTTCCCTGTTGGTTGGTGAAGCGTGGCCTTCGGTGACTTTTGGAACTTGGATGCATGAAGAAATCTCGAATAGCCCATTCGTTCATTCAATTGCATGGGAACAATTGGTAGCACGCATTCCAAATGAAACTTCAAGTAGAGATGGCAGTGGACCGGGGGAAAGCGGGGGCCCGCCCCGCCCCGCCTCGCCCCGTTTGGACCAGGGATGAAGGGTATGAAACGGGGATGGAGGCGGGGACGAAGGTTAAAATCCATCCCCGTCCGGGGGTGGAGGCGGGGATGGACATGCACTTTTCCCTGCCCCGCCCCGTCCCCGCCACGATCCCCGCCTCATCCCTGCCCCAACCCCGCCCCAACCACTTTTCCCCGCAATATCCCCGCCCCGCCCCGCCCCGCCCCGCCTCATCCCCGTTTGAACCGAGGATGGAGGACATGAAACGGGGATGAAGGCGGGGGTGGAGGATAAAATCCATCCCCGCCAGGGAGGCGGGGCGGGGTGGAGGATAAAATCTTGAGGCGGGGCGGGGGTGGAGACCTTGTCCCCTGCCCCGCCCCGCCCCACTGCCATCCCTAACTTCAAGGATATTTGGCATTTGTACCAGTGCATGGCTAGATGTTTCTTCATTTCAGGAAAACATGATGCAAGTTTTGATCAAATCTGACATTATAGTTGGATTTAATAACCCTTAGATCAAATTTTTCAATGAAAAAAATATGATTTTTTAAATCAGTAAATTTTGTATTTTGTCAACTGCTATTTTTCAATCTGACAGAAAATCCTACACACAAATCAGGGTGATTTAAATGTGAATCTCACTAAATGAATGATGTAAATGACATCTATGGAGTCTGATTTAATCAAAAACAACTCACATCAATGAAATCCCAAGGAGGGGTATAAAGATAGAGATGACGTAGGGGAGTAGTGTAACTGATTTGAACTCGAAACACCTCCAGGGATTAGGTATAAAGCAATTGCACGAGATCAAAGCAGGTTATATGTTCTCCCCCCGAACAGGCCAGTTAGCTACATCTTGTGTTCGGGGGGTCCCAAAAAGCACCACGTATTTAAGCATGTGTGTCTCGTATCCCCAAGTTTGTCAGCATTAATTAGCATTGGAGTTTGATGCGATTGCAAAGACTTAAGTACCCTCTCCTCCATTGGTGCAAAAAAAATGACGATTCTAGAAAAAGAGTGGTTGTAAAGACTTAAGTGCCCCGAAGATGATTATTTAAGACTCAGTCTCTGCACTGTAGAATTATCCAAGAAAGAAATCTTTCTTGGAGGAGGCCATGAACATCAACCCTCTCACTCTCTCTCTCCCTTCTCCTTCTACTTTTGTGGACATCCAGCATAAGATCCTACATTGCTCCATCAAGCACCGACTGACCTGCACATTGACTGTTGTGGAGCCTGATTCAGAGTTTTTACCCTTACAGGAGAAGGGTTTGGGGGCTCCTCTCAGCGTGGGTAGCATCATTCAACTAAATGAGTTGTTGATCCTGATTTAGAGTTTTTACCCTTACAGGAGAGGGGTATGGGGGCTCCTCCCAGCGTGGGTAGCATTATTCAACTTGAAGAGTTGTGGAGCCTGATTTAGAGTTTTTACCCTAACAGAAGAGGGGTCTGAGGGCTCCTCCCATCGTGGGTAGCATCATTCAACTTGATGAGTTATGGAGCTTGATTCAGAGTTTTTGCCCTTACAGGAGGAGGGTTTGGGGGCTCCTCCCAGCGTAGATAGTATCATTTAACTTGATGAGTTGTGGAGCCTCATTCAAAGTTTTTGCCCTTACAGGAAGGGAGTTTGGGGGCTCCTCCCAGCGTGGGTAGCATCGTTCAACTTGATGAGTTGTGGAGCTTGATTTATAGTTTTTACCCTTACAGGAGGGGGTTTGGGGGCTCCTCTCAGCGTGGGTAGCATCGTTCAACTTGATTCATTGTGGAGCCTGCTTTAGAATTTTTGCCCTTACAGGAGGGGGGTCCGTGGGCTCCCCCCAAGCACGGGTCCCGGGTGTCATGGTCAAAAAATGCACAAAGTGTCGTGGTGAGAAAGACATATGTTTGTTCCAAGCAAGGTTGGAAGAAATCAATGGAAAATCCAACAAGGATCATGCCAGAATCAAGACGTGGATGTCAAGCGAGAATGGTGTTGTGCAACTCAAATAAGACAGAATAATAGGGGTCTGGTTTTTAGTTAAAATAGAGAATGAAATGACAATTAAAATCACTGAAAATTTACAGGAATAAACTAGACTCAATAACGAAGACACCACTTTTTACGGATTTAGAATATGACCTTTGGTTAGGGAGATATGGCCCTGACAAGTTGATCCTAATTTGGGTAGCGATTTACAGCAATTTGCTTACTGAATAACACTATAAATCGCTATAGTGATTTGCGAAAGACACTACAAATCGCTATAGTGAGATCCAACAACACTATAAATCTCCGTGGGGCTCGTTGGAGACTCAAAAACACTATAAATCGCTATAGTGATTTGTGGAAGACACTATAAATCATTGTTGAAAAGTCAGATAACACTATAAATAGTTGTGGGGCTCGTTGGAGACCCGAAAATACTACAAATCGTTGTAGGAAAGCCCTATAATACTACAAATCGTTGTTGAAAGGCCCCAAAAAAATTTGGTTCGGAGGGCACTGCCACCCGATCCCCCCGCCAGGGGAGACCCCCTGGACCCCCGCCCGTTGACCGCGCAGCGGGATCCGCACCGGGGGGAGCCCCCGGACCCCCTCCTGTAAGGGAAAAAACTCTAAATCAGGCTCCACAACTCATCAAGTTGAATGATGTTGCCCACGCTGGGAGGAGCCTCCAAACCCCCTCTTGTAAGGGCAAAAACTATAAATCAGGCTCCACAACTCATCAAGTTGAACGATGCTACAGTCAGTGTACAGGTCAGTCAGTGTTTGATGAAGCAATGTAGGATCATCCGTTGGATGTGCACAGAAGTAGAGAGAGAGTGAGAGGGTTGATGTTCATGGCCTTCTCCAGGGGAAACTCTTTGCCTCCCTTGATTTCTTCTCTAGAGAGAGAGAGAGTTTTACAGTGTTTTACGGAGAAGGAAGAAGAAGAAGATGGCGATGAAAAGTTCAAACAGACATTTTTGATGGCTCAGGTTTGTTTCGTCGGATGACCATCGCATCGTCGACTCACCATCGGATCGTCGGCTCACTATCGTTTCGCCGGATCACCATCGGCGAAATGATTAAGGTTCGTTTTGTTGTGTAGACTTTGAAGAGTCAACATCATTCTCGACTTTCTGGATGGAGGACATGTTTGTCCTTTTTTTGAACTGTTTGTTTTTTCTTTTTTGAATGAAGAGCATTTTTGTCATTTTCTCAAACCGTCGCTTTATGAGAAAAATAGTAAGAAAGGGTAGTTAAGTCTTTGCAATCACACCAGACTCCAATGCTAAGTGATGTCAACATACATGAGAATACGAGCCTCATGTGCTTGTATACGTGGTGCTCATTCAGACCCCCTAACACAGACGTGGGATTCAGTGAATCATCGGGGGAGAACATACACCACCCTCCCCCCGAGATGGGTGCTGTTGTGGATCAGAAAACATACCAGTGAAGCCCACACTCGGACTAGACACTTATTGAGCAAGGAGATGGGTAAGCACACATGCTTTGTGCATTCACATTGCATTGCATTTAATCCCTGCACGTTGATGATGCGGTGCTGCCTCTTTTGAAATGCTTTAGCTGAGGGCATCAAATCAAGATTGTACAGCTGAAAGTCCCAGTCATAGAGGGTGGATCACATAAAAATGTGTGATTGGATTCAAATCGTAGGCTTAAGCTGAATTGGACCGTGCCATTGCATGAGAAGGAGAAGCACATGTTTTCTTGTGCAATCACATTGCACTTGGAACCAGTCATAACTGTGGCCGAGCCAGAAGTCCAAATTAGAGAGAGAGAGAGAGAGAGGGGGAGGGGGGGGTTACGGGCACAGGTGCTTTGGCGTTGATTCTCCCACTTGCCGAAATAAAGGATGAGAATTATAGATAAAAAAGCATTGCATATACAAGATGAAGACGCATGCATTCTTCCAGTGGACAGGGCTGACTAGACCTGTTAAAAGTACGTCTGATTAAAACCTTGCGTGCTACTATTTGGAGAATCTTGAATGGTCCAACTCTGTCATAAAAAAAAACACAAAGGAAGGGGTGGCTGTTGTTTTGGTAGGGGTCTGCCTAACCCCATCTTGCCTTTAAAAAAAAAACACAAGTCAAAAAAAGGCAAAAAAATATTCTTTAAAAAAATGGAAAAAACATGATAAGACATAAAAAAGAAGAAAAGAAAAAAAGGTTAAAGCTTCCCCTCCAGTTGATTATGAAGGATCCAGACATTCTCAAAAAGATTTATGGAGGATCTAAGGGATCTTGTAAACCTGGTACTTGAATTATGTAACCTGCTTTCTTCTTTACATAAACTCCAGAATATGATGTATTGGAAAGACAAACCTTGATTGCATATTCTAAGTGGCATTTTTTTCATGCTTTCTTACGAAAAGGATCATATTTTATAAGAAAGAGAGGCTCTTTCCTAAAAAGGGTGAAATTAACATTTCCATCAGAAATATGAGATGGGGCTTTCATAATAAATGCTAAAAAAAAAAACTTTCTTGTCAAAATAGGTTCACATCTCCCTCCATAGGAAAGCATTTACCCTCTTGGGCATCTCTTTCAAAGGAAAGTGGTTTCCCTTGGGGAGAGGTGTGTGGTTTCCCTTGGGGAGAGGTGTTGCAAAAATGCTCCTCAATTTTGTGAATCAAAGATGTACTATTTGTCAGGAGGGGGCATTGATTCCCCATGATTTTTATTTAAAAAAAAAACGAAAGTCCCAAGAGCTGGCGGTCATGTGTCATATGGTCGGCCTGTTGTTATAACACGATTATATTTTGCCATTTTCAAAAGTATAATCTGATCCAAAAGTTACTAACTCAAGAAGCATGGGCCACTGGATTCCCTGTTTCCCTAAAAATGCATGTCCTTGCATGGGATTCAAACATCATTCAAAGCCATAGTTGCTAGAAATGCGTAAGAGTACCAGCTACTGGTATTGTTACGTGAGGGGTTTAAAAAGTCTTATGTATACTTTGAAACACATATTGTGTGGCTTCAAAAGATATTGATAGAAAATTTCTATACACTATTACTGTTCCCAAAAGAATTCGTTCCTTCTTAAAAGTCCTAGAGAAAATAGTGTCTTACTATCTCTTGTCAAAAAAGAAAGAAAAGAAAAGTAGTCTCTGTACTGATAGAAACCAGTTTGATATAATAAAAACTTGTCTCTACTAGAGATGGTATAAGTTTTATAAAATTAGTTGAGATAAATTTCTTAGTTCACGTCAACATGTGTTGGGACGTTGCAAGTTCAAAACTGGTGGGGATCTGCCTAACCCCAGCTCGCCTATCACAAAAAAACATTAGTGCTTATATTTATGGTCTGGAAATGAGTTTCATACCTGTACTTGGTATAAGTATACCTGCTACGTAATGCACTTTATGCAACCATGACCAAAGCGTAACCTGGTTGGATTTTGTACGGCCCCTTTCACATAAGATGAATAGTCGGACTCGGTTGATGATTTTCATGTCTAACCCAATAAAATCTGAAAACTGGAAAACATTGCGAGTCCAAGGCTATAAGGTCGCATCTCTTTGTGCAGCCCCATTAAGTAACTGGTTCTCAGTGGTGGTTTAATCCTAACCCGACCCGGACCAAACCCTATATGGTCTGCATACAGTGACAAATAAGAAGACCCGTGTAAACCCCCCCCCCCCCCCCCCCGCGACGAAAACATCAGAGAGGATAGAGTAAAAAAAATAAAGGGGGAAGACGGTTTCCCATTTGAGGGAACCGCCACCGAGGGACATGAGGATAAACCTCAACCCCCACGATCTTTGGGAGGGGGTGAGGTTTATCCTTATCCCCCTCACCCTATGTGAGGGCTATAAAAGCCCTCACGTAGCCCCCCTCCTCCATCAATCAAGCGTGCAACAACGGAGGAGGCGTAGAATAAAAAATAAATAAAATGAGTTGCAGAGAAAGGAGAAGTGTACCGAAGCTCACCACAAGCAGGTAAGTGTCATGTTCCTCTCTTTGTTTTTCGATCAAGAAGAGGGCCAGCAGCCATGGCCGCCGGCGAGTTGTAGTAAAGAAAAAAAAAGGAGGGACTACGATGGAAAGAGAGAGAGAGAGGGTCGGCCAGCCCCATGAGGAAGGAGAGAGAGGGCCGACTCACGGGTCGACCCCTCTACGTCTGAGCGTGTTTTCTTTTAAAAAAAAGCAGACCATGTCGGTCTAGGTGCGACCTAGGTCAGACAGGGTCAGTCTGGGTCTCACCCAGACCGAACCAGATATATTAAAACATAAATTGGGATGAACTAATTCAGCCTGAATTGGTTCAGATCGAACCAGTTCGAATCAACTCAAATGGACCGAACCGGTGTAGTTCACAGTTTGGATCTGATTGGGTCTCGGTTCTTAGTTCAGAGTAAGTCTGATCTGGATCAGGCCGATTTTGGATCCAGACAATCGACATTGATCCAAATGAAACTGGATTCACAAATATCTAGGTCTGGATCCTGTCTGACTATTCTAGATCAAGAATAAAACTAAATCTGGTTCAGATCAGTACCAGATCTAGATCAAAACTAGATTTGGATCCAATTGAATGGATCAATTTTGAATCTAGGTCTGAATCCAATCCAACAGATCTAGATCCATATCAGAGCTCGATCTTGATCCAACTCATAATTGGATGGACCAGTTCTGGATCTAGTCAGATAGATTTAGATCCATATCATAAAATGAATCTGGATCGAGTGTATGATTTAATTTTGAATTTTGAGAATAATTAATGAAATGGTCAAAGTACCTTCGTGTGTACCCAAGATCCATTTTGGTAAAATCGGCATAACTTTGCACTTTAAATTCAGAATTCAGTGAGGTTTGGTGCATTGGACTCGTATCGTAAAGGAGCATCTACTTATTCTCTGGTTTTGGTCAAATCAATGGCATAAAAGTTGAGGTCTCATGAGTCAATTTGGGAGATATATTTTGATAATTTTGTTAAAATATAAGATGTTATATGTATTAATATGAATATGCTTATGTAATAACCAAATCATACTATTAGTGCATCTTAAGACTTTATTGCAACTAGAGCACAATATTCGTATTCGAGGTAAAGAACATTATAAGTAATTTTATTTGTAAATAAACCTTTTTGCATTGCATGTTATTGTAATGTTGTAAATTTGCATGATTAGAAAGATAGCTTTAAGTGTGAACATGATATACACAAAATGACCATGCATGAAAATATGAGATGATTGCATACACATGTTAGTCGTGATATGTCATACATATTAGAAAGACATTATTTTATGATAGCATATCTATGTGATGAATTGTTAATAGCATGCATCATGATGAGATTATGATTAGACTTGAGTCTCTTTATTCTATTTATATCATATGAATGGTTATATTAAGATTAGCATGCATAACTCCTTCAATCCCAAAAATAGTAACCTGTGGTAAGGGCTACCTAGTTTGTGGCCAAAGTGCAGCCACCATGGATAATGGGTCGTCGATGATTTAATAATGTAGAGACTCTACATCGTTATGTGCTTAGTATGAGATAAGTGTGAACCCTAATGTTATCCTAACATTAAAGAGTAAGATTTGTCATGATCATTTCACGATATCACTCATGAGAGAATGAATGAAATATGAACTTGATAATGTAGTTCAATGTAATGAACTTAATTTATGACTGAGGGTTATACTCAGACAGTATTTGGGACTATAGACGACCATGGATGGTT
Source organism: Nuphar pumila (assembly GCF_984573655.1). Classification (NCBI taxonomy): domain Eukaryota; kingdom Viridiplantae; phylum Streptophyta; class Magnoliopsida; order Nymphaeales; family Nymphaeaceae; genus Nuphar; species Nuphar pumila. The sequence continues at coordinate 26,833,985 of NC_143262.1, read as the reverse complement.
GAGAACCATCATGGTTAGGATATAGCATGAATGATGCCAAGATTGAGATTGAGCCTGACCTCCCGGCTAGCTACCAGTGAAGTCCCTTTTTTATTTCACTGCAGTGTCTGGTGGTCCGGGGATCACTGGGAGTATATAGTTCATTGTCCGACCAACATATAAAATTGGAGTGTTCTATATGGGTTGCTATGCCCATAGATGGCTATGACCGGTATAGCTAACCTAGGATTAGTTTGGTGGGACAGAGTGTTTGAGAAAGTTAATGAAAGATAATTAAAATATGCAAACTTGTGTGGTATCTCGAAAACTAAACTCAGACTATTGAATTAGAACCCATTACAATTGTAAGTTGAAGTGTTTCTTTGCTTATAATTAATCCTTACTGGGTTGCAGACTCACCCCTCTGTATAATTACAACTATAGGCTTCAGGTGCTCTAGCATAGGCAGGACGTGATCGGCTACTTCTTTTTTGACTGAGCACTTAATAGTTTTTATTTTTCTTGTCATTGAACATTTATATACTTGTTATTTTCTCATGTTATAAATGATGAACATTGTGAAAGAAAGTGATTTATTAGCAAAAGAATGAAAAAAAATTAGCTATGTTTTCTCTGTATAAACTCTATGTGTTTTTTCTCTAAGAAGTAATATCAACCGAACTCAGACTCACGAGGTCTCAAATCAAGGTATTGCAAAGTGGTATCAAAGTTCGGTTCACACCAAAGGGTTCATCATTAATAATAAGTTCAATGGCATAGAATAAGATATAAGTCTCTGCTCGATAAGAACATGTTAGTGATTAGATTATTTTGCGATTATGAATGGCTAGCGAGCATGATAATCACAAAGTTCCTAGGGTATAAGACCCTTTTGAGCCATCGATCGTAGGGAGAGAGGAGTTTGTCACTATAATGATGGTGGCTAGTAGAGTCATGGCGAGCATGACTCAAATAGTTAGAGAGTTGACATCACGACCCCCACTGATTTATATCATCGCCAAAAAAAAGTACTGACAAGACTATCGTAATACTACTTACAAGCGACAGCCATAGCCTAACGAGAGAGAGACTCACTAGTCCCACCATTAGAAAGCTTGGTCAGTGCATGGGCGACTGACGAGAGATTGGATGGCAGCTCGAGGAGGAGTCGCAAGGAGAGCATCTCCTAGCACAAACTTTATGTCTTGGAGAGGGTCTAGAATAACTAGTGCACGGGGATGACATATGTTCTGAGTCAGCTATACGACTACCATGAGTACAACCAATCGAGGAGTTTTGTATCCAGTCAAAAAAAAATTCTGAAGAAACCAAAAGAGCTGCAATTCAGGCCACAGAAGCGAACGAGAGTGACCCAGGATCAGAACAGGTATGAGTAGCATCAGGAGGTTCATTGGAAGGAGGCGAGGATGAGGATCCCACTGTTTATTATGACTCACCTACCTACACTCCTGCTTTGCCCTAATACGACTTGAATACTCTTCCTAAGACCCACCCTCAGCAGATTCGAAGGAGTTCAAGAGAGAACCAAGCTTTGGATGGATTAAAGAGTGATATGACGATGCATTTAACAATGCTTAGCCTTACTTAATCTAGTTCTTTATTTTTTATTTTGATTTGTTTACTTCTTGCTTGCCTAGTAATATTTATGTATTGGGATGTTTAATGAAATAAAATATTTGAACAAATGAGTGTCGTAATCACTACCATGTGATGGAATCTTGTGCGGGTATAAATGATTCAAATAATAATAAACTTATTATATGATAATTTCAATGCAGCATATATGGCTACTCATAGGGTGAACATCTTATCTGTTTAAGGACACTATAGCTACTATATGAGAGATGTGGCAGCTCGACGCAGCAGTTGGGGATGGGGAGCACTTTGGTGGACCATCCTAAAGGGCGCCATTATCATCTCCCACCTCAGAAGATGCACCAATTCAAATAGCGCCTTTATCTTTTTGAACCCCTAAGAGGCATGCTCTACGCGGTGGTGAAGAAGAGAGTATGGAGATCCTACAAGGATCACTAATAGGAAGCTCAACAAAAGAAAGTACAATGATACCTCCTAAGTATACCACGAACCACATTTTGTACGAGCTCTTGCAGGCGACCTGAGCTCAACAAGATTAGCTCCAAATGATTACTTTAGCATCACCTCTTAGGCTGAAAGGTTCAAGAACATGCAACCTCTACTTTTCGATGACACTCATGATGGCGTAATCACAAAAAAAATTGGCTCATGCAAGTGAAAAAGGCCTTAGATGTCATTTAGTGTGTAGAGGATCAGAGCATATAGATAGCAATATCGAATTTGACCAGCAATATAGAACACTTGTGAAGGACTATTCGTGACACCCAAGAGCAGAACTCATATTTGCCATGGTCTACCTTTGTGGGGAGGTTCTACAAACAATTCTTTCTGAAGTGTCAAAGGGTGGAGAAGGAAGATAAATTCAAGAAGCTGAAGTAGGGTTATATGATTGTAGCCTAGTACATAACTTGTTTAACTCTCTTTTTCGTTTTGCCAAGTCCTTGGTGGCGAATGAAAAAGAGAAGTGCAAATGATTTGAAAAGGGCTTGAGACCCAAAATTTTGAGGTTAATAGGGCCACAACAGATAAAGAAATATAGTTGGCTCATGGACTATGCCTCAAGGTACAAATTTTGAGAGTTGAGAATGAAAGAGAAACCCCAGGAGAGAAAAGCACAAGACTAAAGACAAGGACAAGCACAACAGTGGTGATGTGCCAGAGTCCTTTCGAATGAAGTTTCAATATAAAAAGCGATTTCAGCGATAGCACAAGAGGCAATATGGAGGTCAGGCCAGTGGCCAAACCCAGGGTAGGCAAGTCAAGAATGTGGGAGGCTAACAAGCTAAGAGGCAGAAGATTCAAAAGTCGGTCCAATCGGATAGTGCATGCAGAACTTGTGGTCTTCAAAGACACGAGGGAAAGTGTGACCTAAGGAATGTCAGGTGCTTCAACTTCCAGTAGATGGGTCACTATGCCAACTACTGCCTACAACCTGATCAGAGAAACAGTGCAGTCTCAAAGCAAAAGCTCGCAGTACCATGTCAAGACTACGCGGCTTCTCTTCAAGAAGCGCTTGTCAGCTCTAAAGTGGTCGAAAGTACATTCTATATTTCTGGTATTCTAGCACATGTGTTGTTTGACTCTGGAGCTACACATAGTTTTACTACATCAACTTTTGAGAAATGGATGTCAATTGTATATTCATGATTGAGTATTTCTTACTTAATTGAAACACCTATAGGCGAGTTCATTATAGTGGACAATGTGTATAACAATTGTATAGTAAAAATAGAAAACCGTTAGTTGCCTATAAACTTGTTACAACTCAACTTCAAAGATATAGATGTTGTCCTTGGTATAGACTGGTTGTCGGACCACCATGCCACTATTGATTGCAAAAAGAAGTGTATCAGTTTTCAAACCCTCTAGACTCCAACTTTCATATATCAGGGTTTATGAAACTACTCAAGCCAACGATCATATCTTGTTTGAAGGCTAACAAATACATTCAAGAAGGATGCATTGGATTTCTAGCCTACGTGAATACCGAAGGGAGAGAAGACATCACCATATCAGATATGGAAAGGCGAATGTAGTCATTGACTCTCTTAGCAAAAAGTCAGGAGCATTGTCAAGACTCACAAATTGGGATTTATTTTCTTCTGTCACGCATCAGAAAGTAGAAGCTTGATTCTTACCAGGTTGGTTATTGTTTGTGCAAACCACGTAGAGGTCAGAATTATAGGAGCAAATTAAGGAAAAATAATCCTTGGATCCAGAGTTAGCCCAAATTACAAAAAAAAAAAATCAGAAAGTGAGGAGTCAAACTTAAAAGTTGATAACCAAGAACTCCTCAGATTTTATCATAAAGTGTGTATTCTTGAGGACGATCAACACCAGAATCAGTTTTTGGTTGCGGCACACCATTCTAGATATGTCATCTACTCTGTCAGTACCAAAATGTATCGAGATTTGAAGGATACGTTTTGGTAGAGCGAAATGAAGAGAGACATTGTCAAGTTTGTGAGCAAGTGTTTGGTGTGCCAACAAGTAAAGATTAAGCACCAATGACCCGGTAGACTACTACAACCACTCCTCATACCTGAATGAAAATGGGCAGATGTCACTATAAACTTCATCTTAGGACTTCTAAAGACCAAGAATGAGATGGATTCAATATGGATGATTGTAGATAGGCTAACTAAGTCAACTCACTTCTTGGCCTGTAAGACAACTTACTCTTATGATCAGTTAGCCCAACTTTTTTATCAAAGAGATAGTTAGACCTCATGGAGTACCCGTTTTGATTGTTTCGTATAGAGACTTCAAGTTTATGTCACGATTCTAACAAAATTTTCAAGAGGCAATCAGGACGCAGTTAAAGATGAGCTTGACATTTCACCCTCAGTCAGACAGACAGTCAGAATGAATCATTCAGACCCTATAAGACATGTTATGAGCATGTACTTTAGAGTATAGTGACTTGTGGAATGATATCCTACCTCTAGTGGAGTTTGCCTACAACAATAGCTTTCAAACAAGCATAAGCTTGGCTCCATTTGAGGCAGTGTACGGTCATCGGTGTCAAACACCCTTGTGTTGGGATGAGGTCAAACAAAGAAGATTGTTAAGGACTAATTTGATGCAGTGTATCACAGACCAAGTGAGATTTATTCGAGAGCATCTTCTGGTAGCACAAAGTCAACAGAAAAGTTATGCAAACCAAAGACCTCACGAGATAGAATTTAACCAAGGCGATCATGTATTTTTTAAGATATCTCGATAATGCACTTTGGTCGAAGAAGAAAATTGAGTCCAAGATATATTGGACCCTTTGAGATACTCGCGAGAGTTGGTCAGACAGCATACCAATTGCCCTTGCCACCTTCCTTGTCCCAAATTCACAACGTGTTTCACATCTCTATGTTGCAGAAATATGTGCATAATCTCTCCCACATACTAGATGCAATTGAGTCAGTTTTGGAAATACAAGATGATTTGAACATTAGTGAGAAGCCTATAAAAAACTTGGGTGTGAAAGTATAAAAGCTGAGAAACAAAGAAATATCTCTAGTATTAGTCAGATGTGGTCATCACAACAAAAATAAGGCTACATGGGAGCACAAATCAGACATCTGTGCATAATTTTTATAATTGTTTTCAGGTAAGATTCGGAATGAATCTTCTTTTAAGGATGTAGAATTGTAAACCCACCCTCTCCCCTGACGAAAACATAGGAGGGGATAAAGTAAAAAAAGAAAAAGAAAAAAGGAGACGACTCCCCATTTGGGGGAACCGCCTCTGAGGGGATGAGGATAAACCTCACCCCCCATGATCCGTGGGAGGGGGGTGAGGTTTATACTCATCCACCTCATCGTCTGTGAGGGCTATAAAAGACCTCACATAGCCCCCCTCCTCCATCGATCAAGCGAGTGACAGCGAAGGAGGTGTAGAAAAAAAAGGGGACAATGAGTTGCAAAGAAAGAAGAAGCATACCAGAGCTCACCGCAGGCAGGTAAGTGCCTTGTTCCTCTCTTTGCTTTCTGATCAAGAAGCGGGTTGGCAGCCATGGCTACCGGCTAGTTGCATTGAAGAAAAAAAAAGGGGACTGCGATGGAGAGAGCGAGAGGGGGGGGGCATCCCCTTTGTCACAAGGAGGAAGGAGAGAGAGGGTCGGCCCCTCTATGTCTGAGAAGACGGAAAGGGCTCTTTACCCCCTTCCACGTGTTTTCTTCAAAAACAAAATTGGGTCAAACCAAGTTAGTTCAGACCAAATCGGTTCGGACCGAACCAGTCTAGTTTATATTTTGGATCTAACTGGGTTTCAGTTCTCAGTTCAAATTTGGTATAATTTGAATCAAACTGATTCTAGATCTAGTCAGTCTGGACCGATCCAAATGGAATTGGATCCACATATATCTGGTTCTGGATCATGTCTGACTGCTCTAGATCCATAACAGAACTAGATTTGGTTCAGATCAGTATTAGATCCATATTAGAATTGGATCTAGATCCAACTAAATGGATCAGTTTTGAATCCAATTCAGAACTAGGTCTGGATCCAGTCCAATAGTTATGGATCCAGATCAAAGTTGGATCTAAATCCAACTCATAATTGGATGGACCATTTCTAGATCCAATCATAAATGGGTCTAGATTTAGTCAGACAGTTTTGGATCCAGATCAAAAAAATAAACTGAATCGAGTGTGTGATTTAATTTCAAATTTTGAGAATAATTATTAAAATGACCAAAGTACCTTTGTGTATACCCAAGATCTGTTTTGGTAAAATGGGCATAACTTTGCATTCTAAACTAAAATTGAGTAAGGTTTGGTGCATTGGACTCATATCGTAGAGGTGCATCTACTTGTCCTTTGGTTTTGGTCAAACCAGGAGCATAAAAATTGTGGTCTCATGAGTCAATTCGAGATGGGTATTTTGGTCATTTTATTAAAATATAAGAGGTTATGTGTATTAATATGAATATGTTTATGTAATGATCAGATCCTACTGTTAGAGAATCTTGAGACTTGATTGTGACTAGATCATGGTATTTGTATTCAAGTTAAGGGATATTATAAGTAATTTTAGTTTTGAATAAACCTTTTTGCATTTTATGTTATTATAATATTGTGAATTAGCATGATTAGAAAGATAGTTTTTTAGTATGAACATGATATACATAAAATGATTATGCATGAAATTATGAGATGATTACATACACATGTTAGTCGTGATATACCATGCATATTAGAAAGATATTATTTTGTGATAGCATATCTGTGTGATAAATTACTAATAACATGCATTATGATAAGATTGTGATTAGACTTGAGTCCCTTTATTCTATTCATGTCATGTGAATGATCATATTGAGATTAGCATATATAATCCATTAAATCCCAAAAGTGGTGACATGTGGTAAGGGCTACCTAGTTCGTGGCGATAGTACAACCATTATGGAGAGTAGGCCACCAGTAATTTAACAATGTGGAGATTCTCTGTCGTTGTGTGCTTAGTACGAGATAAGTGTGAACCCTAATGTCATCCTGAGACTAAAGAGTGAGATCTATCATGATCATTTCACAATATCATCCATGAGAGAATGAGTGAAATACGAACTTGATAATGTAGTTCAATGTGATGAACTTAATTTAGTCAAGCTATTTCTTGAACCTCTTGCACTATGTCCTAGATCATTGTGCTCATACAATCGATCGAGTTCACTGATACAATCCTAAATTCTGCAAACTCAGATCCAGCTCTTAGGGTTCAGAAAGTGCAAAAGGATCTCATGCAGGATGAACAGGATCCATTACCCAAGCTTCACTTGTTGCAAGTTGTGCCTCGTCAAAGCAACCACCTCCATGTGGGACCCCCCTGGGCACCTCCTTCATTGATTGCAAGTGGGACCCAATTGGGGTATCCGCTCTAGAAGCATCCAAGAGGAGCGTGTGGGCCACAGCTCTTGGCGCCAACCAAGGGCACTCAAGCCCCTTCAAGGAAGTCATGTAGACCTCTTTGGGCCTCCCTTTTTGGTATCCCAAATGACCCTTGGTAGTTGGACCCCCTTTAAGCCATAGGGAGATATTTTCTTAAGTTGGAGTAGGTTTTATCTAAAGTAGAGATTTTGCTTTAATTATTGTTTTATTACTTGAGAAATTTCTTGGGCTATTGTAATGCTTTTATGGAGTTCACTTGACCTATAAAAGGGGCTCTCTTTTGTATTTGAAAAAAAAATAGAATAAAAAATGTTTCTCTCTCTCTCTCTCTCTCTCACTCTCTCTCTCAAGAACTTGCCTCCCTAAGGGTGATTTTTCATCTCTCTCTCTTTTACCCCTTGGCCCCTAGGCTCTCTTCCCTACTTCCTTACCTCTGTGAGTTCCTACCCCATTGACTCATTCACTCTATCTTGGGCTCTTCTTTTGTTTACTAAGGTGGTTTCAATTTTCTGAAGATCTAAAATTTGACTAAGTGCTAAGTAGAACTAATTCTACTTAGTATTTGTGTGGATTGTATCAACTCTCTAGTGAACGTGGACCATCTCTGCATCAAGCGAGGTTCTTGAGCTTGCCCGAACATATCAGGCATCTTTCAACTCTTAGGACACTATCCCCAAACTATGTAAGTTCTTAGAACCCATTTTATAAACTCTGTTTAAGACTAAACCTCTCATAAACTCAAATTTATAAAACAACATTTTATTATTGTAATTTTCAGAAATTAAACCAACTTTAAAATAACATTTTTTTTTAAATTGTTTCTAGTTCAAACTTGAAAATTCAAACCTAGCTACCCCCTACATGTTCTCAACCTACCACCAAATCTTGGAGCATAATTCTTCTCTGTTTAGGAGAATTAAATCTGAAACCAAAACCTATTATGCCCAAAACCAGTCCAAAAAAGACATGATCCAAACTTGTGTTCTGAATTTGCTTATTTTTAATTCCCAAATGAGACAAATCAAAACTCTCAAATTTCACCTCAACCTTCTTTGACCCGTTTTTAATTTAATTGTATTTTTTGTGAATTTTTTTATTTTTATTGTGAGAGAAATTATTAATTCTCTCAAGGTCTATCAGAAATTGAACAGAATCCAATTCTCAAATAAACCCAGAACTTCCCAAAATTTTATCTTTGCAACCCCAAATGTTGCGACCCTTAAATTTTAACCTAACTTTTCCTAACATGTCCTCAATCATCTTCTATTTTTTCAGTATTTATTATGTTATATTTTAGGAGAAAAACTAACCCAAGTTTATCTAAACTCTAAAACCTAAACGTAGGCCACCAGAACACATCATGCACACAATTTGTACTTTTTTTATGAGCCTATCTGTTGTAAGTTGAAGTCATAATACAAGTGTTTTCTTGCTCATATGATGTTGAACCTGAAGCTCATAATGGATGGTGGTCCTTGCGATGTCTGAAACGTAAAAGTTGGGAGCACCAAATCTTGCATGTGCAAGAGAGAGCTTTTTTCGTCAAGCATCGCAAGGAAACGGCTCTACATGTGTGCCTAGTCATTGACACTGCAGAAAATGGCTAATGGTGTAAGTGTTGTGTTTTCAATGATAATAGTTCAATTTGTTCGTGGTTGTCTGCCTTCCTTGGATGACAGTGCACCATACTTTAGAACTATTGTTTTTAGCATTGACGTTGTGATGGTGGCTGCCTACCACACTTCATTTTGAAAGCCAAGGATGGGGGTTTCAAGGACACATATCCTAATGACATGTCCTTGTATACTGTCACTATTCTCAAATGAACAAAAAAGTGGGGTCATGACAAATGTGATGGCGGCATCATAGCAACTGCCCTTCATGTTGCAAGGTGCAATACCTCAGGTGGTGCTATATTGGGACCAGACAAATGACACGAATGGGGGCTCTTGGGCAGCCAACAAATTCATGAGTGAAGGGGCAAAGTTGCTGCAATTATTAAGCAGCAAATGGAGTTGTGTGTGAATATAGAGCTTGTTGCAAAGACATTAAAAAACATGGAGCAAGTATTGTGTGTTGAGTGGTTAGAAGTTCTTGAACTCTGATCATGTGAGGGTCGTGTAAAGAAACCTTTTAGAATGGTCCCGTTGTTTGAGAAGTTGGCTGATCTTGCAGCTGCACCTGCTGCTCTAGCTCGACGATCCCTTCAGTTAATGGTGTAGAGGACTGATGTTACTGATGAATCTATTATGTTGGACCCACACACATGTAGTTGTCACTTAGAAGTCATTGACAAGGTTCTACATATTTTGAAACTTGGTGTCCATCCAATGGAATTGTCATACTAGTTGGCTGCCTTGAGTGGACAGTTCCACCATGGAATCACTCCAACCCTTGGGCTAACATACATCATAACTTGAGTTTGAATCTCAATACAAGCCCCAACATAGAGAAGCTTGCAAATGTGGAAAGATCTGGTGCATAAGCTTAGGAATGCTAACAAGCGCATAGAATCATGCAAATTTGCATAGTACTTCTATATAGTTTGATGAAAATTCACACAAATATAAGAAAAATTGCATGAAATCGTACAAATTGGCATATAACTTTGGCATAGTTTGATAAAAATTCACTCAATTAGAAGAAAATGTGCATAGAATCATGCAAATTTTTATAGAAATTTTGCATAGTTATATGAAAACTTGCTCAATTATTGAAAAATTCATATGGAATCGTGTGAATTTTTTATAGACCACTTTAATTAATACAGAAAATATAACACTTCAAACTCTGATATTACATAACGCTTCAAACACATTTCAAACCTCAATTCAAATTGCAAATTTTCCTGTTTTTATATAAACTGCTCTTCAATTCAAATAATCGTGCATGTACAATTGAAAACACTTCATAACAACAATTTTTACAGTAATTTTAATAATGCACAATAAAAAGTTCCATCGATAATCAGTAAAATATAAGAATGCCCCTTGGTTTAACCTCACTAATATCTAACACAACTTAGGCAAAGGTAACCTAAGGTTAGATGGGTATTAAAATGCATCAAAACAAGGATAGACTTGATTGGACAAGACATTGACCATGTCTATCATGACTCATATGGTCCCATGTTCATCTATGTTATGTCCAATAGTGTTAAAAAGCAGCAGAATGGCTTAGTCATGTCCCTTTGACAGGAGATATTGTTCATTACATTGATATTTCTCTGGCACAAAAATGTTTTATAATTAAGTGAAACTGAAAAAGTGTTGTCCAACTTGAAGGTTAGACAACACACAAAGAGAGAGAGAGAGAGAGAGAGAGCTTCAACCAAGCCCTAAAAATGAATCCACATAGTGTATCAGTCATGCCCTCCCCAACCGAAACAATCCCTCTCCAACCAAGCCCTAATAATAGAACTGACGAAGTGATGTAGCCATGCCAACCTTGAAAATGAAGAAAAAAGTTTAGAAATAGGATAGGGCCATATAGCATACAAACGTGATAACTTTTAGAGTTGAAACAATGTATTCAATAGTGGCTAGTTAAAAAACTCTTTTAAACATTCAAAGGGTAGCATGTCGATTTGATCCAAATAGGCTGACAAGAACAAAAATAGTCAATAACATGAGCAACTAAAAATTAGGAAACTCATGTCTCAAAAAACAAATTCTTACCTACTAGGTTTTACAGAAATTTTGCAAATGAACACACATACAAGATAAAAGAAAGAATTGAAGTGTAAAAAAATGTTCATAAGGGTTGCCACTATATGTATGCCTAGAAGATGATGCAACTAAACAAGCATGTTGTGTCACCGAGCCCTCCAAGTGAATGCATACACAACCAATTAGAATGCAATTGTCTAATACAAGTTGTTGAACAGAGAGTGAGGGAGAGATTTTTAAAATGCAAAAATTCAATGAGGATAACGGGAGAAGTAGAAGCCAAATGCATACCATATGTGTACCAAATTTGTATCCTATATTACAACTCAAATTGTGGATTCAATTTCATTAAACATCAAATATTTTGATTGTCTCAAATAAATCATGCCCTCTGCACCAATTTAACGCTAATAATTGATCACAAAAGAAAATGCATAAAAATTGATTACTTTCTCCTCTATAACCCAAACATCTGCAAATACATTATTCATACAGAGAAAGAGATGTTATACAGAGACCTTCAACTGAACCTTGAAAAACAATCTACAATGTTCTCCAACCGAAACAGAAAAATAGGGACAGAAGAGAGGAAAAAATATAGGTAGATGCTATTAGAGGCATAGATGATTACCAATAAGGAGAGTTGAGGCTGATTCAACTCAAATATGGAATGATTAGCCACATTTGAAGACTTTGTTACTTGTTAATGATTACAGATTGCATGATTTGATTTTGTTTTAATATTAGTTTCAATGAAATTTATATTTCATGTGTGTTTGATTGATATTATATGTTTTACTTGTATTGTTGTCTTTAAAAGCCACGATGATGATGTTTTGCCACAGATATTACATTGTATTTTATGGGAGGGTTAGAGGCATCTACCACTCTTTGAAGGCATGCCAACCACATGTGCACTGATACAAATGATTCACTTGAAGAAGTTGATAGCTGGTTATAGGAGTACATGGTGAAGAGAAGTTGGGTGCAGTAGCAAGGGGTGTACCCAAGAGAGACTAGAAGATGTTCAAGAGAATAATGCATTTCTCATCATGAGACTGTTACTAGTTTTTTTGTTTTTTCTAGTTATTTGATGTATTTTCATGCTAGGGTGATGTACACTTTTTGGAGCTGGGGTGGGTGGTTGATGATTGATGCTTTCACATGCTATGAATTTATTTTGTTTTTGCCATATATATATAGTGGCACATACAGTTGGATGTTTAGACATACACTATGTTGTTGTTTTACTTCAAAAACGCATTTGGCTTTTGGCATATGAATTATGTAATTTTTTAAAATTATAAGCTAGCACTACAAGAAAAAAGTCATTGTCGATGATATTTATAGGATTATGTCGGGGATCTTCTTATGCCTCTGAAAAAGAGAGCATTAGAGATAAGTCTAGGTTCACCCTAGGTCAGATTACCTTTCTACGGCTTTCTCCAAATATTGACCTCCTCATTTCAAGAGATATGATATGACTTTCTCACCCTTTCATGTGTAGCCTTTTTGTCTCTTTTTTATTTTTTCATGTGTGGCCACTTTGACACATTTGTTTCTTGAGACTATGCTACCTGAACCTACGACTAAGTGATAACTTTACACATAATCACCAAGCCTAGGCGTATGTCAAAGACTTTTCTCACTTTGGGTACACAATTTTTACTCATTGTCATCTTTTTGACCTTATTCTCCTCCCAATTGGTTTGGCTGCTAGATGAAGTCCACCTTAGGTTAGTGACTAGAGATTCCCTGAAATCAACTAAAGGAGGTTGAGAAGCAAGGTCAAGCAAAAGGTGACTTTTGCTCTTAAGCCCAATGAGTAGGTCATCTAAGGAAGTCCTATATGTTGTAAACTCCCATGATTCATTTCTAGAGATCCTTGGCCAATATACAATGATTTTGGCAACTTTGCTTCATCGTCATTTTCTTTTTAGACTTCTATAGTTTCTTTCTAATATCATCTTTAAGGCAAAAAGTGCATTTTCACAAAAAAAAATCTTCAAAAGAGATATCCAATCTAACAGTAAAACTTTTTCAAACACATCACATTGATTGGATAAGGTAACTCAACTCCTTTCAAAATTGTTTAACTAGTAAGAATTCTCAAGCAAGAATTGTTTGACGACATAAGGTCCTTCTCAATTTGGATGTCATTTCTCTAAAGGGTGTGGTCTAGTATGGTGAATGAATTTTAGGACTATCTCGTTGACTTGGAAGGACCGCTAAATCGCATGCTTAGCGTAGTATCTCTCCACTCTTCTCTGATATTCCTTATTGTGCTGAGTGGCTAGAAGTCTCTTCTCATCAAAGAGATCTAGTTTAGTCAATCTAAGATCTTTTTGAGCTTCTAAAGGCATCTCTAGAGCAACAACTACCCTGAGTGAGGGTAATTGGACCTACAAAGGCAACACAACCTGAGCCCCATATACCATCTCAAATGGAGTGGCATTGGTGAGTGTGTGGTGATAAAGCCCAACTCCTCAAGCATCCGGTTTATTGGATCTAACATGCAATACAAGGCAAGCATAAACATAAGGTTGTGCGCATGGGAAACAACACCACAATATTAGTGGGGAATCTAGCGGGTGTGTCCAGCTAGGCAGGCGGACACACTAGAACATGCAAAAAAGCATACGGCTCGAGGGAGAGGGTTGTGTCCCAAGGTAGGGGATACAGTCACGTGAACCGTGAAGGAGGAAGGGGCAAGTCTGAGTAAGGACTTGGCCAAGGAAGTATGGTTGGGCATGTCTCAGGGATAGGACACGTCTAGAGGGGAAAATGCAGGGAGAGATGAGAACCTCATATGACAAACATGGTTGGAAGGGAGAAATCCATTCCTAAGTAGCCATTGTTGGATGGAGATTGATGGTGGTTTAAAGGAGAAGAATCTTTCACCCAGGGAGCACTCACACACAAGAACCAAAATAAAATTTAGAGATTGAACTCAATAAATCTCTTTGAAAATAATTAATAAGGTGCATGCTTATTTATGAAACAAAAAGAGAAAATAGGAGAGCTAATCTAGAAGAATTAGTGTTAATCTATACATCTACAATCTCACCCTAGATGAAACTCCAGGGAGATCGTCCAACTATTAAGAGAATCCTGGGCTAGTTGGGAGCACCTTGGATTGGACTCCAAGGGCCCCCCCACTCTGGAGAGAGTCCTGAGATAAGTGGGAGTCTCTCTCTCTCTCTCTCTCTCTCTCTCTCTCTCTCTCTCTCTCTCTCTCTCTTCTGCACAAATCCCAACTGGGTGGATCAGGGATGGATCTAGGATCTTGCGGGTCGGACCTTACACAGAGGTTTGTAACAATTCACCTCTCTCATACATGCCTTGTCCTCAAGGCGAGAACTCTAGATACTAAGCATCTATCTAATCTTCCTCTTTCCATGTCGCTTCGTCTACACTACTACTCGACCACTAGACCAGAATCTTTATAACTATGAGATCATCCTTCCTTCCTTTTCTCTTCTCAAAGACCCTGATCGGCTAGGGTGAGGTGACACCAAGGTTGGGCACCCATTGGGAGGCTCTCCTCTATAGGGATTAAGGCACAAAATATGAAACACATGGTGTACCTGGGCTTCTGCGAGGAGGTCTAAGCAATAAGCCATTGTCTTGATCCTCTCTAGTATAAGAAAAGGCTTGTAAAAGTGGGGTGCCAACTTGTGTTGTTGTACTCATCATATTGTGCTTTGCCAGTGTGGTGTCAACTTCAGGAGCACAAGGTCACCCATCTGAAACTATCGCGGTTGATATCTCTAATCATATGTCTACATTATTTTCTCATGTACGGCAACCATATTTTTACGCAGTAAGCATAAAAGGTGGTATCTCTTTAGTAAAGTCGACTCAACTGTGTTTGCTCGTGTAGCTCCCACGATATAGTTGGCTACAGTCGGTGGAGTCATTCATATACAGCCTACAACAGGGTTGCCTAAATGGAGAAGTGGTAGGCTATGTTGTAGGACCACGGAAGGAGCCTCACTCATGCCTTGGGTGTGTCACATACGAAGGCGCAAAGGTAGTCCTCCAAGCATCGATTTTGTACCTCGATATGTTTGTCTATTTGGAGATGGTAGGTGGTACTCATGGACAACTTGGTACCTTATGATCAAAAGAACTCTACCTAAAAAGGTACTGATGAAGACTGGATCTCTATCACTAAAGATGGTATGGGGCATCTCATGCAGGTGGAACACCTCCTGTACATACAACTCTGCGATGAATGTGGTGGTATATAGGTGGGATATGGCCAGGAAGTTCTTGTACTTGGACAGACGGTCCACCACAACCATGATTGTGGACTTTCCCTACACATAGGGAAGCCCATCGATGAAGTTCATTGACATATCCTCCCAAACATGATTTGGCACTGGAAGAGGCTGCAATAATTTGGCGGGGGAGGCAGTCTCATACTTGACCATCTGGCATACATCACATTGCCCCACAAATTGTCGAGCCTACTTCTTCATACCCTTCCACACAAATTCCCTACTCAAATGCTGGTAGGTTTGTTGGACCCTCTCATGTCCCAATACAAGAGTTGTGTGGTACTGGGAGGAACTATTATCCGATCATGGTGCATCATCAAGTTCCCTCAAATTTCGAGTATGGAAGCCTCACCTCTCTAAATTTGTACATGTACTATAGAGACAAAGTCATACGTTGTATACTCCTAATGGAGGTCATCTAGGAAGGGTAAGGTGATGGTGGTCATGCTGTGACATGTCAACTCGTCCTCGTGTTCCCATCGCAAGAAGGCATCAGCCACCTGATTGTTGACTCCCTTGTGGTACTAGATCTTAAAGTCATACACCAGGAGCTTCGAGATCCACTTCTATTGGGTAAGAGTATTCACCTATTGGTCCAATATATACTTGAGACTCCTATGATTTATTCTAACTATAATGTGTCGATCAATCATATATGGTCTCCACTTGTTTACAGCTAGGATGACAGTCATAAACTCCTTCTTGTATATGGATAGTCTTCGCTTCACAATAGCGATGACCTTGTTAAAGTAAGTGAGGGGTGTTCTTGCTGCATAAGAATAGCCCCTATATTGAGCCCAGAGATGTCGATGTCAACTATAAAAGTTTTTGTGAAATCCGATAAGGCCAGAATGGGCGCCCGAGTCATAGCCGCCTTTAGAGACTCAAAGGTTGTGTTTGCCTCTTGGATTTGGTGAAAGGCACCCATCTTCAAGAGGTCTATCAGGGGATGGAAGATCTAAGCATACCCTTGAACGAACTTTCAGTAGTACCCGGTAAGGCCTAGAAATCCCCATAATCCCTTTAGTGATTGGGGTATCGACCAACTCTATATCACCTTGACATTTTCAAAGTTTATCTCAATGCCCTGACCTGAAACAACATATCCCAAGTAATGGACACGGGTCTAACCAAAGCAACACTTGGTCCGCTTAGCATATAACTTATGTTCAGCTTGGATCTTCAAGGTAATATGCAGGTGCCGCATATGGTCTTCCCAAGAAGGGTTGTAGATCAAGATGTCATCAAAGAATGCCAATATGAATCATCATAGATAGAGCCCAAATATATCATTCATCAGGCTCTGAAACGTTGTTGATGTGTTAGTGAAACCAAAAGGCATCACGAGAAACTCGTAGTGACCGTCATGAACCCAGAAGTGTATGTATCAACCACAAAAGTCTCTTTGAAATTTGATAAGGCCAGAACATGTGCATAATTCATTGCCTCCTTTAGAGACTCAAAGGTTGTGGTAGCCTCATTGCCTTCTTCAAGAGGGTCGCCAGGGGGTGGGCGATCTGAGTATACTTTTGAAAGAACTTTCGATAGTACCCGATAAGGCTGAGAAATTCCTACAGTCCCTTAAGTGACTAGGGTACCGGCCAACTCTGCATTGTCTCTACCTTTTCAAGGTTCATATCAACACCCTAACCCGAAACAATATGTCCACAAGTAATGGACACGGGTCTGACCAAAGTTGTACTTAGTCCACTTAGCATATAATTGATGTTCAATGAGGATCTCCAGGGTAATCTGCAGGTGGCACATATGGTCTTTCCAAAAAGGGTTATAGATTAGGATGTCATCAAAGGAGACCAGTATGAACTGTTGTAGATAGGGTCAAAATACATCATTTATCAGGCCCTGAAAAGTTGATGGTGCATTGGTGAGACCGAAAGGCATCACTAATAACTTTTAGTGATGATCGTGAGTCTGAAATGTGATCTTATGCAAATCGTCTAGGGCCCATGTAGATTTGGTGGTAGCTGGATTGGAGGTCCAGCTTCGAGAAGTAACGCGCCCCATGCAACTCATCCAACAACTCATCAGTTATTAGAATCAGGTACTTGTCCTTAATCGTGATCTGATTAAGGGCCTGGTAATCTATACAGAATCGTTAAGATATGTCCTTCTTCACCAATAGAAACAAAGAAGAATACGAACTCTTGCTAGCCTCGATTATCCCATCTGAGAGCATCTCTCTCACCAAATGCTCAATCTTCAAGTTTTAAGTATGTGCATACTTGTAGGGTTGTACATTCGCGAGCTTAGACCTAATGGGTTTCGGGACCTAAGGAGCTAACAAAAGCTAGTTTAAGGCTAAGTAAGGTTGGTAGAAGTACTTAGGAAGTATGTATCATGTTGGGATGGGATTTCACATGTTTTGGATCTCAAACACATGGTATGCAATGTGAAGATGCCACTCGGCTCACTAAGAAAGCGGAAAGCACGGTCCAGGCATTGGGGGGAGCTCAGGCTCCAAAGAAGGGTTGGATATCCAACCCTCATATACCTAATGTGCAAGGGGATCAAAGGTCATGAGAGATGAGAGAAAGAGAAAAGAAAAAGATAGGCATTAGAGAGAGTGTGAGAACTTCAATCAATTAATAATTTAATAATCAAATAAGTTCCCCCAGACCTCCTTATATAAAAAGGGTTGGGTTGAGTCCTAATTATTTAGTACTTCATCTAATTTAAAAAAGTCAATAACTCGTCTAAGTTAGGACTACTACCTATCTAAGAACTTAACACTAATTAATCAAACTAATTAAAAATACTTAATTAAAAAACAATTAATGAATTTCTAGAAGGCAAAGACGTCTCCTAGGACTCTCTAGATTCACACCCCACTTGTATGGGGCCTCTATGCTAATTGGCCTACCTCCTTGTAATGCCACATGTTTGGCTTCTCCTTTTCCTAACTAAGACTGAACAATTAGCCTTTTCTTAATTGGAGAAGCCACATCAGTTGTCATGTCATCACCCAGGGACCCAGAAAGTATTGGTCAACCCTCGTGGGGCTATGGAGGTGGAGTATGGATTCTAAGCACTGGATCTATATCATCTTCTAAATTTTAGGCTGTAACATTTTCTGACCTCTTTTACCAGAAATTCAAAAGAACAAAAAAATTAACAAATTGAGAGGAAGTCATCTTTCCAATACCTCTAAAATCATTGCGATCTGACAGATGGTTACAGAGATACACCTTTTGGACAGCAGGCAGGTCATTAGTTTCAAAATGCATAACATTTTTTCAGTTTCGGTTTTAAATCCCAGAAACAAGAACCCTAGAAAGTATTTGGATCTGGATCAATACTAAAAAATTGAAAATTCAAGTTTTTCTCAATGAGTTACAGACCAAAGAACAAAGGTTTTTTCTAGAAAATAGTCAAAATTATGATTGTTTTTTCTCTTCAAACATACTTTCAGAGACTTTAGTGATAGAATCTGCAAATACGCCAGACATGTGAAACGTAGTGTCAGCCATCTGATTTCTAACGAGTCCTAGAATATTCAAAAGAAATCTATGGGCAGAGAGATATAGTTATGTCGACATGATAGTTTCTTGGGAAACATAACACAGGCAAACGAAAATTGTTGGATTTGGATATGAGTTGGATCAAGATCCAAAAACACAATGGTACTAACCTTGCAACACTAAATCTCAAAAATTTGAATCTTTGAGTCAAATGAACAGTCCCAATATGATCGTCATTCTGTGGATCCCTCCTAGATTTTTGAAAATAAAAACAACAAGACTTTCACTAAAAATATAGTTTTTTTAAAAAATAGACCCAAGACCCATATCCGAGCTTGAGATATAGGGGTTGTTCATCAAGATCTTGTATCTTTCCTCCTCTGTTGAGGAAGGATAAGTCGGACCATGGACCTCAGATTAATGTTTTTTGGGGTGATGGCATTGCAAAATTATATACCTTAATTGTAGACCTAAAAAAAGGTGAGTTTGGTAGTAGAAACCACCAACACTCGAAAAAGACACAAAACATGAACAATATGATATTGTTAGAATAATCTAGACTTAAAAAAATGAATAAAATAAATGAAATATAAATTAAAAGGCCCCAAATCTCACCTCTGACTTAGGTAGCTCTTTCTATGGTTGGTGAGTGCGGGAGCACATACAATATTTCAGCTAGGTTTGTGATCCAAATAGGTGTGAGATTGGGGGATTTGAACCATGGACTAAGCTAGGCTAGGTGTGGTGGGCTAGACTAGGCCGTGTAGGAGTTTTTGCAAAGTAAGGATGCTAATACTAATTGATTTTAGACCTTTGAAATAGGGAGAAGGCTTCCCTATTTATAGATTTTTAGCATATTCGGATACATTATGTGTATCCATGTAGGGTTTTTGCAGAGTAAGAATGCTAATGCTAATTGATTTTAGACCTTTGAAATAGGAAGAATGCCTCCCTATTTATAGGCTTTTAGCATATTCAGATATTTTTTCTGTGTATCCGAGATCCAAAGAGAAATCTATAACTAAGATTAAAGTGATTTGAATTAAGGTTTAGGATTAACCATAGGGGAGGAAATTTAAGATTATGATCTTGGTTTTAATGGGAGGTCACTAATGGGGTAGGATATCAAGCTTTGTGTTTTGGAAGGCTGGCATGTAGATGAGGGCGGGATGCATTTTCCAAGAAATAACCAAAATTTGATGATGAAAAATGTGATAACAACAAAAGTTTTGTTAACGAAAAATGTGTTTGTTGTTAATGCATCTGATAATGACAAATCATGAAAATTGATAGATGATGATGATAAATTATGGGGAGTGACTGCTCTTAACGATAAATAAATGTGATGTTAAGGGATGTTGATGTCACGACCCTAAAAATGGCTGATGATGGCGACAATTCGAAGAAGTTGACAACAATTCAAAGTGTGATGACAATTATTGAGAAAAAGAAGTGTCATCATCACCTAAAAACTCATTTTGGTCATAACTTTTGATTTTGGTATTTGTTTATCCTAATTTTGGCTTGTTAGAAAGCTTAGAACATCCTCTTTAACTATTTTTTTGGTCAAAATCTCAAAGAGGTGATTTTGAAAGTCAAAAACCAAATTGAAGTCAGTTTTGGTAAAGAAAATGGAGAATTTAACATGAAAATATCTCAGTCTAAAATGAGGTGTCTACACCAACCAAACAAAAATCACTTTGATCTGACACTAGAGTGAAAATTTCTAGCTAAAACAAGTTAGACTTTATAAAAAAAAATTTTGAAAAGTAGGGCCCATTTTTTGTGCATTTTTTACCAACCATACAGTTGAATTTGGTTTTTTACCCAAAATACTTTTGAGGAGGATTTTAGCTTTCCAACACTCTAAATTGTGCATCAATCTGATGCACAGTTGTAGATATGTGACTAAAGTACTATGAGTGGGTTGAGCTACCAATTGGGCTAACAGCAAGACCCCCTCTTGTCGCTAATCAAGTCATGACAAGATGGGGTCTTACTGCCAGTTATGTAATGGCAAGAACCCATCTTGCCGCCAATCCCTTATTTTGGCAGTTTTAACCTATAGATCAGCCTCCTTTTCCCATTTGCTTCCAATCTCAAATTCTCCTCCTTGAGACCATTCTTAGTAGGTTTCTTGAGGTTTTGCAGGGGATTTTCTCTTGGGTTCCCAAACGTCTCTCTCTCTCTCTCTTTTCTCTCTGTCTAAAATTTTCTCTCTCTTTCCATCTTTTGACCTCGAAGTGTTGCCAAGGAGCCCAGATCAAGCCAACCTTCACCAAGGAAGGAGCCCAGAAGTAATCTCTAATTTCTTCCAAATTTTTATTAAATTTTCATTTGAATTCCTAGCTTTCTTGGAATTTTTTTTCAAGATTTTGGTTTTCTTATGTTCTTTTTTCCAAGAAACCTTCTTTCTTGGAATCTTTATTCCAAGATTGATTTTCGTATGTGGGCTCGAGACAATGTCACCATGTCATATTATCGTGAGGAAGGGCCTAGGGGGTCCAAGAAACTCAAGTAAATTCTCTCTCAACTTTCTTGTTTTCTTTCTTGAATTTTCTTTGGATCTTGCTTTATTTTCTTGAACTTTCTTGGGATTTTTTATACCATACACTTTTTTGCTAACTCATACACACATTTTTGATTCTTGAATCTTGGATCTTGCTTGAGTGGCTCCACCATCCAAGCTTACCTCATAGGTGCGCAAAAAAGCATTCAAGAAGGCTTGGAGCAAAACTTTCTCAGGTAAAAATCTCAACCTTGGATGAGTTATGTTGTGCCATTTAGGAAAGAACAGCTTGACCTTGAATCAAGCAAAGGGATCCTATCACTCTTTAAAAATGGAAGTGAGTTTATAAAAAAAAATTCTAAATTAATTTTTTCAAAAATATTTTCAAATCTTGTTGGTGATTTTTTTCATCAACATATCCTTTTATTGCGACTATGATGGGACCCACTTTCCTCCATTGTTGAGATCTTCTTAAGAAAGTCTTTTCTTAAGAATTTTTGAATTCTAAGCACCTTTCTCACATACATTGCTAGGGATTTACTTGGCATTGATCTTAGGAATCAAATTTCTCACCTTTAGCAATTTCACAAAAATGGTCTGTAAAATAATGTATGCTTTGTGTTTGTTGTTCCTTCTTTTTATCCTCTTTTCTGCATTGGATTAGACCCACTATGATTTTTTGCATGCAAAAGTTCTTTAATTTTCTTGTCCTATTTCTTGGATTACAAGATCCCCCTACTATGTACCAAAAGCCCTAGGCTTGGGTATATCGATAGGTGACCCTAGATTGCTAGTGTCATTGATCACACGTACCAAAATCCCTAAGCTTGAGTATATCACGAAGGTCCTAGAAGGGAACCCTAGAACCTCCAAAGAAGCCTCCTAAAACAAACCCTTTATTAGGAAACCAATATTTTTTAAAATTGTGTGTAAGTTGTTCATCTGTGACACCTTGAATGTTATCCTAAGCCGTGAGTAAATCTAAGAAGGGTATAAGTGATATGGATGAGGAGTTTGACTTGGGAAAAGGGATACATGACCTTACCACATCTAGGGTACTCACCATGGCTGAAAAAGGTAACAAATCTGAGATCTAAGAGATACCTCCAAGAGAGAGGAAAGGTCCAACTAACCAAGAATAAGATGAGTGAGAAATAAGCAAAAGAGGAGCCTAGAAAGGATAAAACCCAGAAAAATGACTTGAGAAAAAGAAATCTTGGAATATGATGAAGAAGATTGTAAAAAAGAAAGAGAAAGTCCCTAGAAGGAAAAATGCAACTGAGTCACCCAAGGGGACTTAATGAGAGAAATAATAAAGATCATGGAAACCCTAGGTGAAGAGTTGAATGGTGAAAGAAACTTCCTCCCTAAGAAAGACAAATCCCCAGGAAAAAAATAAAGTGGCTAATGATAGGGGATGTCCCCAGATGTTTGATGAGAAAGACTATCCTAGAAAAGTAAGATTCAAGGAAGTCAAGAGCAGAAAAAACTATGAAAGCTCAAGTGAAAAAGAACATTATCCCAAGAAAGTGAGGACCCTAGAAACGAGGTACAGAGAAAAATGGCCCAAGATCAAGGGACCCAAGAAATACTATGAAGAATCTGATGATGAGGAATATTATCCCAAGAAAAAGGCTTACGCAAGATATTATTAAGAAGAACACAACCTAAAAGGGAAAAAAGTACCTAAGAAATATGAGGATTCATCTTATGAGAAATATATCCTCAAGAAAAGAAGACCCCAAGAAAAAGATGAAAGACATAAAAGGAGAATTCCAAGAAACTAGCAAGATTACTCTACTGATGAAGAAGAAATTCTCAGGAAACCTAGGTACCATAAAAAGATAGAAGAATGTCAAGATTGAGAATAAATGGCCCAAAGGAAGCTTAAATATGAAGATAATTCTTAATATTCAAAAGAAGAATATGTTCCCAAGGTAAGAAGAATCCTTCAACCCATGAAAAGGGAGGAAACCTAGAAAAATGAAGAATCTCTATAAAGAAAAGAAGGAAAGGTAGAAAGGAAACAAGAAAGAATTCCTTGGGAACTGAGGAAAATAGCCAAAAATAGATTAATAGAAAACCCTAAAGATAAAAAATCCTAAGAAAGAAGAGAGCTACTTCAATGCAGGATCAACATATCCAAGAACTTTAAAATACAGTAAGGTAGTTGACATTCCAAATGAAAAGCCTGGATACCAAGGAGTATGATTCAAAAGACATCTTGATTCAAGGAGATGAAGATCCAATCATGGCTCCAAAGAAATTTATGAAATTTAATGGAACTGGTGACCCCTATTCACACATGATGGTGTTTGTAAACAAATATTCTACACTTAAAGAAATAACCAATGCTTTCCTCAAAAGATTTTGATATAATGTGGAAGCACTCCCAACTATAAATCCTTATATGAGACTAAACACAACAAAGATGAGAGTGCAACCGAATTCATGAAAAGATGGAGAAAGGTTTTCATCAAGATGGCTGATCCTATTTAAGAAAAGAATGTTCTTATTATAATTTTGGATAACTTTGCTCAAATACTAAAAAACCTGATAAGCATAGTTCAAGTGAATAGTTTTGAAGAGTTAATAAAGTGGGCCGAATGTATTGAAATAGGATTAAAAAGAGATCTTTACGAGGGTATCACTATAAAATCAGGATCATATAAAGAAGAAAATTACAATGAGGGGGTTATTAGAGAAACCAAATCAATATTGTCAATGTTGACACCCAAATTTTTATGGGTTCTCAACCAACAAGCATGTTGGCCCCGACACAATAAAGTCACCTCGAGGAGATCTCGCCATGGAGAAGATAGAAGGGATATCCAAAGAAGGTTCAATGGGGATGGGATGTTGACCTATCTTCTGATGAATTGTACTCCTATAGAAATCCAAGATACCATGAAAAATACATGAGAGATCATGAAAGGAAGTATGAAAGGAGAAAATTCAGCAAATATGATAACTATTCATCGGATGAGGAGGAAATCCCCCAAGAAATCAAGGTATCATGCCAAGAAAGAGGAATCAGACAATAAATTAAAGAGAAACTCAAAAAAAAGAATCACCAAGTATGATTATTCATCTTTTGAATCATAGCCAGAATCCATTTCTAGGAAATATAATATCCCAAAAACTCAAGAAAGAAGGAGAGAAGAATCTCCCAAGAGAGTGGAAAAGGTCCAAGATAGAAGAAGGGAAGAATCTCCCAAGAGGATGGAAAAGGTTGAAGGAAAGAAAAGAGAAGAAATTATTGTGAAAGAAGAGGCAGCCAAGCAAGAAGCCTGGAAAGAAGAAACCCTTCTAAGAACTTTTAAAAAAGGAGATACATTGGCACAATCAAAAATTGTTGAACTAAGGGATTCAGTAAGACAACTAACTCTCTAGATCAAGAGTCGGGATACAAAGAAAGAATATGATACCAATGATTTTTTATTCCAAGGAGAAAAAGAGTCAATTGAAGCTCCTAAGAAATTTGTCAAGTTTAATGGGACTGAGAATCCTTATTCACATATTACAATGTTCGTGAATGAATGTTTAAAATTTTGAAAGAATGATTGTTTGATGACAAGGTCATTCCTGAGAAGCCTAGATGGGGATGTGCTTACATGGTTTTCGACAATGGATTTGCAAAGAATAAAAACATTTAAGGAACTAAACAATGTTTTCTTGGGCTGATTCAAATATAATATGGAAGAACTTCCAACCATTAATCATTTATATGAGACAAAACATAAGGATGAAAGTGCAGCCCAGTTTATCCACTGATGGAGAATATAGTGTATAACAAGATGGATGAGCCAATTCCTTGAAGAAATGCCTTGACAACCATTCTTGACAACTTTCCCAGCCACTAAAGAGTCTAATAAGCACCGTCCAGGTCATGAGCTTAGAAGAACTCAAGCAAAATAGATTAAAATTGGGATAGAGTGAATTTATGAGGAGATAATTATTAGGCAAGGGTCAAACAGAGATGTCAACTTCAAGAAGAATGGTTTTCTAAAAGTCAAGTAAACATTGTCAACAACAATTATCAAAAGGGCAATAAGACTTGATTGCCTAAGAATGACAGAAAGGACCATGGCCAGAACCAGGCTCCAAAAAAAAATAGGTCCAGATAGAATTAGTACAATCTCAACTGGCCTAAGGATAAGAAATTTATAAAAATATGGCAATCCTATCAAGAAGTCATGAATATATTAATTCAGATTGGAATATTGAAACTGCTACCAATCTCATATCTGCTAGTGATAAAGGGAAGAGACCCAAGAAAGTTACGGCAAGTTTCATAGATTACCTGGACACGATACTGAAAATTGCTTAATCCTAAAGCATATAATGCAAGACAATTTTGACAAAGGAGAGTTGAGGGCAGGAAAGCCATCTACCTCCAACCAGGATTTAGGCATATATGAGAATCACTTCCCAAACTATTATAGTGTCCAAGATGTGGGCATAGGGTCATTCGATCAAGCTCATAATCGGCCTCAACCTGTCAATTTCCTTGAAATCATTCTATTCCCATCTTCATCTGGAAGTCCTTTAAACACCATTTCCATATCCTTAAAAACTGTGGAAAGTTCTTCCCAAACAATATCTATCACTCTACTTCAAGAAATCTTTCTTGAATCCTATGAAGACTATTCCTTAGAAAGACTATTCTAAGGAAGAAAACTCTACCCAACCATGTCTAGAAGACTATCCTTTTGAGACACCAACTGCTTCTCCCACAAAAGTCCTAAATTATCATAATGGGAACCAAGAACATAACCTGCTCATATGAATCTAATGAGATAGAAGGAATTGTTGAAGTCAGAGAAGTGACCTCCTTAAAACTTCCTTTGATAGAGGTTACACCATCCGTCCTACACCTCCAAAGTCAGAGTCATTCCTAAGGTTCAGGTTGATCTAGGAGATAGAGCCAAGGTAATACCAAGATGGACCTAGATTATGGTTATTAAAGTAGGATTCAAACCATTCTAAAAGATGAAACCATATCTAGAATCTAGAATCAATATCATATATCTGGATCAAGAAACGTGACAAATCACTAGAGGCCCACCTCAAAATGACTCCCAAAAACCATTTGCAAAAATCTTACCTATGGTAGCTCTTAATCCCAATGCAAACTGAGGGGAGGCAAGAGAGTGGCACCTCCACCAGAACAATACTAGAAGGAAAACCAAATTTCTCTTGCAAATCCTGACCCTGGTGAAAATCAAGAATGGAAGTATGTCCTCAAGCATCATCTTTACCATGGCCCACATATCAATCCTGGATTTGATAAGAGCCTCATCTGAACACTAAAAAACACTAGATGAGGCCCTTCAAAATACAAGAGTTCCTAGATCCACATAACCAGAAAATCTGTTGTCTTTAGTTTCCCAAGTCATGACCAACTTATGCATGGTATTCTCTGAAGAAACTCACCCAAGCCTACTTTTCCTCACACAAAAGCTCTGTACATAATTGTTCAAATCAATGGCATTTCAGTCGCCACTTACTTAATAGATGGAGGTGGAATGAATATTTGTCCAAATATTGTTGCCAAAAGGTGAGGAATCCCAAGGTCGAAATTTGAAACTCATTGTATCTGGGTATGATGAAAATACTACCACAACTAAAGGACCATGCTTTATGTGGATGTTGGACCAATCTGCCACTTGATTGGTAGCAAGATTGGTCTTGCCGCCAGTCCAACTGGCAAATCGACTCACTCCTGGTATTTTGGTCATATCTTTGCAAGCTGTCATATTGATATGCAGCTTAAATGTATTGAAAAACTAACATCATCCTAACTTTTTTTGGTGGAAAAACCAAAAAAAAAAAGTATCAATTGGGTCACTGAGAGTGGGGCCATTAGCAAAGATCACCAC
The DNA here is from genome assembly GCF_984573655.1 of Nuphar pumila. NCBI lineage: Eukaryota > Viridiplantae > Streptophyta > Magnoliopsida > Nymphaeales > Nymphaeaceae > Nuphar > Nuphar pumila. The sequence continues at coordinate 26,806,685 of NC_143262.1, read as the reverse complement.
AACTTTGTCTTTCTAGAAAATTTTGAGGCATTAATGGTAAGTGGATGGTACAATTTTGAGACCATGAATCCAAAGTTTTCTTAAGAGAAGGTTGTAGGATACTGGGATATCAACTACATGGATGAGATTGCCACCATTCAAGTGGCAGCAAGACCTAGTCTTGTGGTCAATCCCTTATTTTGGTTGTTTTAAAAGGGGCTCCCAAACCTATGAATAAGTCTCATTTTCCCATTTTCTTTTGATCTCAAGTTCTCCTCCTTGAGAGCATTCTTAGTGGGTTTCTTGAGGTTTTCGGGAAGATTTTTTCTTGGGTTCCCAAAAGCTCTCTCTCTTTTTTCTCTCTTTTTTCTCTCTTTCCATCCTTCCACCTTGAAGTGCTGCCAAGGAGCTCGAATCAAGCCAACCTTAGGAAGGGGGCTGAGGTAATCTCTAATTTCTTCTAAATTTTCTTTTGAATTTCTTGCTTTCTTGGAATTCTTTTTTCAAGATTTAGGTTTTCTTTGGTTCTTTTTCGCAAGAATCCTTCTTTCTTGAAATCTTTTGTCCAAGATTCATTTTTTTATGCGAGAAAGCTCTTTTTTTCACTGGGTCATCATCATCAAAGGCTCAAGACAGCATCACTGTGCAAGATCATCGCAAGAAAGGGGCTAGGGTTGACAAGAAACCTGAGTAAGTTCTTTCTCCTACTTTCTCATTTTCTTTCTTGCATTTTATTTGGATCTTGCTTTATTTTCTTGAATTTTCTTTTGATTTTTTATAGCATACACCTTCTTGTTAACTCATACACACGTTCTTGATTTTTTGGCCCTGCATTGGTGGGTCCACCATCCAAGCTAAACTCACACTTGCGTGAAAAGGCATTCAATAAGGCTTTAAAAAATACTTTTTTGAGTAAAGATCTCAACCTTAGTTGAGTTATATCATGTCGTTTGGAAGGAAATGACTTGATCTCATACTGAGCGGGTCTTTAAAAATGAAGGTTTTGTAAAATCATTTTCTAAAAAAATCTTTTTTAAAAATATTTACAAATCTTGTTGGTGAATTTTTTCTACATGATGATGGTGAGAGCATGGGACTCACTTATCGGGTCTTTTATTCAATGATAGACTTCTCTCCAATGGTTTATGAAGTCCAGAGCATCCTCATCTTTTCTTTGCTTCAAGTCATACAATTAACTAATTGTGGGCAAGGCATCAATCTTGTACCTGAACATCTTGGATCTCATAAGGTCTTTGCTCGTCCTTCGCACTTCGAACTTGATGACTGATGTTTCGTATCTTCTCTTCCAAAACACAGACCCAGTCCTCATACTCATCGGATTGAGTTTGAGGGAGTCAGTTTTGAACTTAAGAGACTGCACTCTCCTGCTTGACTTGTATTGGGTATACTTGAACTGGGGATTTTTTGACGAACCTTAATTTGTTGCTACTGCTGTAAAGCTTTGAACTTCTTGTCGTTCTCTACGATCTTGGTTGGATCTCTTCAAGCATTGCAATGTTAGTTATTGTTGTTCATGTAGTGGTTAGTTTCTGGCTTTTTATTTGGGGAGGTCTAGACTTTGAGTATCATTGCAGTTAACTTTTTACATTAAATACATAAGATACACTTTACTTTGGGATAACATTTGGTAATGGCGCGATCATGTAAAAACGCCTTTGGATCTACATAGCATAGATTGTTTTGATCCGATCTGACCTCGTGGATGGATTCAACATGTTCAAAATAATGGGAACCGGCATTTGGGTCATGTTTTTTTGATGAAAAACAAATTTTATGACCCGAGAAAGTATCACACATTGTAAGCTTGAAATGTAAAAACCCACCTATAATTGGACAATTTATGAGTCGATTCCCACTAACCTAAACATGTAGATCACACCTGTAAGGTTAGTTCCATGAAAAAGAACAAAATAAATAAATAAATAAATAAAATTGATTTGTAGTTAATGGCAACATGACCAAATGTAATCCCCTTTGTTCAGACTTTTAAAATAGGGGTAAGTTAATACTTCTACTTCAACAGTTATAGGAGTAGAATGATAACTTCAAAACATGAATTAGTGAGGACAACCCAAACTCAGTTTATGAAAGGAAAAATTTTGATTAAACAATGACACTCATACTTGTGGTTTGTGAATTAGACAGAAAAGTTTTGGGGGAAATTGAATTTTTTTCTAATCTTTTTAACAAGTCTACCACCTTGCTGACATGCCCAAGTAATCCTTCAAAACTACGTCATGTTAAGAATAGATCATTAAAATCAACAATATAATTAATGACTTGGATACCACGAGATAGGCACTTTTGTGTAAGAGAATTGAATGCATGGGCATTGAGCTCACCAGTGGATGGCAACAAGGCATACGACATATCTGCCTTCTCATTGCATAGGTCCCAGGAGGAGAGGCTCGTGTCACCTTATCAGCTGTACCATCGATGACAGTAATAAAAATGATAAGTTTTACCAGATTGGATCTGGAAGTCCAAAAAACCAGATCCAAGACTGAAAGTACCTAAGGCAATTCCATGTCACACTGGGTCTTCAACACAATAAAACAAGCTTATTACAGTTCAAATGGCACGTCAAGTACAACCACTTCGTGTTAGACACAGGTCACCATCCTGAGCCAATGCACAGCCACATATGATGCTACATTTGATGGACTCACACAAGGTATATGGGCCCCATTCAGTTGTAGAGGATGAGCATAACCTCTAGTGATGGAAGTGTACAAACGTTCACTAGTCAAACCAAGCATTGCACTTTCTTATGATATCTTATACAATCAACTAGACCATGTTCATGTCTTGAAAACTTCTGGCAAGGACTTGCCATCCAACCCCTTGGTAAAAAACTTAGTGAAGAATTCCTTCATGGTGAACTGACGGTAGAGAGGAGGACTTTCAGGGGAGAGCAGCTCCGGCAGGGGGCCGTAGTAAGTGTTTTCCTCCCTCCGGCCTGGAGTGTAGAAAATGGCGGTCGAGACCCGAGCGTCTCGAGAACGGTTGGCGACAACGCAGTGCTCCACACTCTGGTACTGCCCATTGGAGATCATCTGAAAGATTCACAAGTTTAATAAAAAAGTTGCAACGCTAAGAAATTCTCATGTAGTTTCTCTGTAAGAGCTTCGGCAGTCTGCAAACAAGGTCTTGGTCGGAGCCCAAAACACTCCAATCTAACAGGAGATTGGGTCTGGACCTATAAGCTTATTGAGTCAGGTCACTAGACTTGGAGTTGTCAGTCCTAGACCTGATGTGGGCATATCCAGGCTTTACCTGGACAGGCAGATTTGATCAAATCAGGCCTTTTACTAGGGGTGTCAACAGGTCGGGTTTGGTTCGGACTCGGGTGGAATCAAACTTGAACCAGATTTTTTGGTATAGTATCGGGTCTGGATCCGAGTTTAATGGGGTTCACTATAAGAAAAACTATAGAACTACATGAACCAATCCCAGACCATACCCAGTAAAACCATATTTTTTATCATTTTTACATTAAAAATTTGCAGGTCATAATCAAAACAGGCGTCGGGTGCGAGTTTGGCATAAAATTTCACAAACTATACCCAGGTCCATGTATTAATTGGACCTTCAGGCCCAGACCCGAGTCTTAATCAGGTCATATCATTTAACACCATACCCAGATCCTATAAGGTTTGGTTCAGGTAGGGTCGGAGGAAAAACGAGGCCCGTTGACACCCCTACCTCTTATTGGATTGAATAACATTGCCGGATTCGTAATATTATCTTAACCGAGTAGTCCAGAATTCAACCCGCTGGAGGTTAACACCAAGCTTGGTTATATAACAACCAAAAAAATCTATATTAACAAATGAATTGGGTCCAAGTCTTGCTCAATCAGGTCGATCTAGAACCATATCCACCTACACTAGAACGGTGTGAATCTGAACCCAGTATTTTCATGGCCCCATATGCAGGCTTATCTAGCAGTATCTAGTGCATTTGAATTTTGAAGTGTGCTTGGACTCATGTGACCAATGTATAATGAGGCATCGTTAAGTTTCCATGAAACTTTGAAGTTTTTCATATTTCTTAAGATTAATCAGCAAAATATTGGCAGAATGGATATATTTAAAAGAAAAAAGGGTATGTATACAAAAAGGAATAAAAATATTTAAAAAAATGCAAACGTATAAATGCTTTTTTTATCATGAGATATGCTGATAAAAACATAAATATCACAATAAATTTCACAAATTGAAAAAAATCAAAATGTTGTTATATTTTGAAAATATCCCAATATTTTGCCTGCATGAAAAAGCCGACAAAAAATCACAATATTTTAATGATAATTTCAAAAATATATCATGATGTATGTAACACTGAGAGGGTGGTGTATGTCCGCCCCCGATGATTCACTGAATCTCACGTCTGTGTTCGGGGCTTTGAATGAGCACCACGTATACAAGCACATGAGGCTCGTATTTCCGTGTATGTTGACATAACTTTGCATCGGACTCTGGTATTGTTGCAAAGACTTAAGTACCCTTTCTTGCTATTTTTCTCATAAAGTGATGGTTTAAAAAAATGACAAAAATGCCCTTCATTCAAAAAAGAAAAAACAAACAGTTCAAAAAAAGGACAAACATGTCCTCCATCCAGAAAGTCGAGGATGATGTTGACTCTTCAAAGTCTTCTTCTTCTTTCTCCGTTCAAAAAAAGGATAAACACGTCCTCCATCTAGAAAGTCGAGGATGATGTTGACTCTTCAAAGTCTTCTTCTTTCTCTGTTCAAAAAAAGGACAAACATATCCTCCATCCAGAAAGTCGAGGATGATGTTGACTCTTCAAAGTCTTCTTTTTCTTTCTCCGTAAAACACTGTAAAAACCCCTCTCTCTCTCTCTCTCTAGAGAAGAAATCAAAGGAGGCAAAGAGTTCTCCCTCGAGAAGGCCATGAACATCAACTCTCTCATTCTCTCTCCCTTCTCTCTCTACTTTTGTGCACATCCAACAGACGATCCTACATTGCTTCATAAAACACCGACTGACCTGCACACTGACTGTAGCATCGTTCAACTTGAAGAGTTGTGGAGTCTGATTCAGAGTTTTTGCCCTTAAAAGAGAAGGGTTTGGGGTCTCCTCTCAGCGTGGGTAGCATCGTTCAACTTGATTCATTGTGAAGCCTGATTTAGAGTTTTTGCCCTTACTCGAGGGGCAGCGCCCTCCGGACCAAATTTTTTTGGAGCCTTCCAACAACGATTTGTAGTATTATCGGGCTTTCCTACAGCAATTTGTAGTATTTTCGGGTCTCCAACGAAACACTATAGTGATTTGTGGAAGACACTACAAATCGCTATAGCGATTTGCGGAAGACACTACAAATCGCAAATCGCTATAGCGATTTGTAGTGTCTTCCGCAAATCGCTATAGCGATTTGTAGTGTCTTCCGCAAATCTCTATAGCGATTTGTAGATTCTTCCGCAAATCGATATAGCGATTTATAGTGTCTTCCGCAAATCACTATAGCGATTTGTAGTGTTATTCAGTAAACAAATCGCTGTAAATCGCTACCGAATTAGGACCAACTTGTCAGGGCCATATCTCCCTAACCGGAGGTCATATTCCAAATCCGTAAAAAGTGGTATCTTCGTTATTGGGTCTAGTTTATTTCTGTAAATTTTCAGCGATTTCTATTGTCATTTCATTCCTCATTTTAACTAAAAACCAGATACCTATTATTTTGTGTTATTTGAGTTGCACAACACCATTCTCGCTTGACATCCACATCTTGATTCTGGCATGCTCCTTGTTGGATTTTCCATTGATTTCTTCCAACCTTGCTTGGAACAAACATGTCTTTCTCACCACGACACCCTGTGCATTTTTTGACCACGACACCCGGGACCCGTGCCGGGAGAGCCCCCGGACCCCCCTCCTGTAAGGGCAAAAACTCTAAATCAGGCTCCACAACGAATCAAGTTGAACGATGCTACCCATGCTGGGAGGAGCCCCCAAACCCTTCTACTATAAGGGCAAAAACTCTGAATCAGGCTCCACAACGAATCAAGTTGAACGATGTTATCCATGTTGAGAGGAGCCCCCAAACCCTCCTCCTATAAAGGTAAAAACTCTGAATCAGACTCCACAACTCATCAAGTTGAATGATGCTACCCACGCTGGGAGGAGCCCTCAGACCCCCCTTCTGTAAGGATAAAAACTCTGAATCAAACTCTACAACTCTTCAAGTTGAATGATGTTACCCACGTTGAGAGGAGCCCCAGACCCCTCTCCTGTAAGGGTAAAAACTCTGAATCAGGATCTACAACTCATTTTGTTGAATGATGCTACCCACGCTGGGATGAGCCCCCAAACCCTCCTCCTGTAAGGGTAAAAACTCTGAATCAGGCTCCACAACAGTCAATGTGCAGGTCAACCGGTGCTTGATGGAGCAATGTAAGATCTTTTATTGGATGTGCATAGAAGCAAAAATAGAAAGGAGAGAGAGAGAGAGGGTTGATGTTCATGGCCTCCTCCAGGAGAGATTTCTGTCTGAGATAATCCTGCAGTGCAGAGACTGAGTCTTAAATAATCATCTTCGAGGCACTTAAGTCTTTACAACCACTCTTTTTCAAGAATCATCATTTTTTTTTTGCACCAATGGAAAAGAAGGTACTTAAGTCTTTGCAATCGCATCAAACTACAACGCTAATTAATGCTGACAAACATGGGGATACGAGATGCACATGCTTACATAAGTGGTGCTCTTTGGGATGGGGGACATATAACCTGCTTCGATGCTTAACTGCTCACAAAATCGTCTCCTAGTCGACTTGATAGCCCTATTGAGCATTACCAACAATTGGGCACAATTGTACTAACAAGATCTCGATATTCCGTGAAACTTGATCAACTGAGATTGGTGAAAAGCTTCACCTGCTACTTGATCACACCCACCAAGTCACCTCTACCAGATGATTGAAGCCAGCATTGGTGACATCGGATTTACATCCCTAAGGCTCTTGTGAGAAATTGGATCCAGATAAAAGATCAATTAGGATCCATCCAAACGAGAGAGAGAGAGACTACCTGGAGCAGGTCGCCGATGTTGATGACGAGCGCGCCGGGAATGGGGGTGGCCTCGACCCACCGGTCGGCGTGCTTCACCTGTAGACCACCCACCTGGTCCTGTAGGAGGACCGTCAGGACGCCGGGATCCGCGTGGCCGGTGAGCCCCCACGTCAGCTCCGGCTGCGGGCACCATGGATAGTAATGGGCCACCAGCTGCTTCCCCTTCATACAGGTCAGCTCCTCCAGCCTGTCGGACCCCACGCCCAACCCCTCGCACAGCAACCGCATGAGCTCCCTCGCCAAGCCATCCGAGAGCTCCCCCCACCGCAGGATCTCCTCCCTGCAGGCCGATGGGATCTCCTCTCCGGTCACCGGTTCAGGCCCCATCCGGATCTGCAGCGTGTCGCGCCAGCTCGCAGCCTTCGTCACGAAGAGGTCGAAGTTCGACGAGAACGCCACGCCGCTTCCCATATCCCGCCGGTAGAACTCCGCCTTCCCGGATGCCGGAAGCTCATTGAACTCCCGGACGGCCGCGATCGTCTCCTCAAGGACCTCATCAGGGATGCCGTGGTTGATGACCTGGAAGAAGCCCCATGTCCGGGATGCCTCCGCAATCTGGTCGACAATTGCCCCCCGGATGTCCGGATCAGAGGCTCCAGAGAGGTCAATCACCGGAATTTCGAGAGGGGAGTCAGTGGGAGGAATCGGATCAGGAGGGAGCTCGCCGGGCGGGTGAATGAAGAAGGGGGGGATGGCGGTGGCTCCGGCGTCGATGAGGCCCTTGACGCCCATCTTGGAGTTGTCGAACTCCTTGACTTCCTTCTTCCGGTCGTAGCCCTCCACCGCAGCGGCCATGTCCTTCTTGCAGGCGATGTAAGAGAGTGCCCTGCGAGCAGCAGGGAAGGTGGGATGCGGTGGGTGAGGAGATAAGGGTTTTGGCAGACAAGAGAAGGAAACCATGCCCCCCGATTGATTCTGACGGACGATATAATAATAGACGTCCTCCGGTTTACGGTATCGACCTTATCGCATAAGTGCAGAGAAGTCTCTCTCTCTCTCTCTCTCTCTCTCTCTCTATATATATATATATATATATATATATATATATATATATATATATATATATATATATATATATATATATATATATAGGGATGGCAGTGGGCCGGGGAAAAGCGGGGCCCCGCCTTGCCGCGTTTGGACCCGGGATGAAGGGTATGAAACGGGGATGGAGGCGGGGACCAAGGTTAAAATCCATCCCCGTCCGGGGGTGGAGGCGGGGATGGACGTGCATTTTTTCCCGCCCCGTCCCCGCCACGAACCCCACCCCGACCACTTTTTCCCACAATATCCCCGCCCCGCCCCGCCTCATCCCCGTTTGAACCGGGGATGAAGGCAGGGATGGAGGATAAAATCCATTCCCCATCGGGGATGGAGGTGGGGGTGGAGGATAAATCTTGAGGCGGGGCAGGGGTGGAGACCTTGTCTCCCGCCCCGCCCCGCCCCACTGCCATCCCTATATATATATATATATTAGTGACTACATGTGTCAATAATAACTAGAAATAAGGGCATTTTTGTTTTTGCAAATTAACCATGTGAATGTGTTTAGCATGGCTAATTTAATAGGAATCAACTATTGGATAGTGTATTTTCAATAAAAAAATGTGATTTTTGAATGTTTAAAAATTATGAGCATTTGATTTTAAAACCTTAAAAAAACTTATTTATGCATCAAAATCAAATGATTCAAAAGTAAGTTTTTATATAACATCCTTACGGTTAAATTCCCAAAAAACTATTGTGATACTTCTTGCCATACCTCTGTCGCTTTGGCTATGAGACCTAGTTGTCGGAAGCTCCTCCTCGCACAAACCCAATTAACTTAAGTTTGATGACCCATCGCGGTGCTTCATGATGGGGGCTGCAGTTGTTTGACAACACTACTGAAGGATCGGAGAGGATCAGGCAGCTAATCAAGTGGGATTGTTTGTGGGATCACGCGTGGGCATTCTTGTTTCGGGCATTGTTCTACTTGGCCTTGATGTTTGGTAGCAAGAACAAGTGGATGTGAGTAAGTATCAGGCTAATTGTGGCCAAGTAATCGGATCCTTTTTTTTTTTAATATGTCAATATGGAAGGGATGGAGGGACAGTGGAACATACTATGCACCATATTATAAGGCCTTGTGGCCATAAGGTGATTGTTCGGGGTCATTCCAATAGTCATAATACTCAAATGCAAGAGACTCTCTTGGGGGATGAAGGGGTTTTTTCTAGGAGTATGTCCCAAAAACTTGAACTCTTCATAACTATAAATGCAGTGAAAAGAGTATGGTACGGAGATCATAAATCATCCAAGGAATCATACAAGCATTCACAAAAAGTAACGGTTTCATTTACTAATGGCATTCAAACTTGTGAAAGGGTTGAGAGTGTGGACTCTCTGGTGATTTTGAGCGTAATAGCAACATCTTCACTCCCGCTGCAATTCTGCATTCGTGCATAAAGGTCTCAACATTGGTATCAAAGCAAGTTCGACAAATCCCTGACGATGTTGAAAGCAGTTTGTGCGTGTAGGTGTGTTGATGCAGAAATCAAATGCTGGTGACAGTAGCATCTCATCGCCAGAAAAAGGCGCATAAAGAAAAAACAAAATTCGAAACAAGAGGTCAGGTTTTATTTTTCTAATTTAGACAAATCGGTGAACCAAGCGTTTCTGATTTGCGTAAAATCAAAAAAAAAAAGAGAAGAGGAAGAGGGTTTGGTTCTCTCTTTCCTCTCTCTCTGCTGAGAGTTGTTATCGAACGGAAAATGCCTGCAAAGCCATCGGTTGAAGTCGTTGAAAGAAAAAAAAAAAAAAAAAAAAGGACCAAAATCACTCACCCTTTTCGATTGGAGGCCTGATTTGTCATCAGATTTTCGCCTGTAGCGGCAGACAGAGGCCACAGAGGCCTTCTGAGGTCATGCAATGACTGTCGGTCACCTAGTCTGGTGTGGCATGCTATCATTGGACTATCCAGACTGGTAGCCGTGTGTCGTTCGGTGCGATGTGCTACCGTCAGACCGACGCCAGATTTTCACTTGCAATGATAGACAAACAACAAAATGAAAAAAACAAAAAAAAAGGGAAGAAGTAGAATGAGAACAGGATCTTCACCTCGTCAGGGCATCACCGGACAAGTCGAAGGAGGTGGTCGTTCCTTGCCAAACTATCGGGCACCGAAAAACCCGACGCCTCTCTAGCACCGCTTCGACGAGTTCTTATCTTTCTCATAACAAAAGAACAGAAAACAAAAAAGGGGAATCCAAATCGGGTTCCCCTTCGTTTTAATGCATAAGCCTTTTTTACATAAAATAAAAAAAAATCCAATTTAAACCTAAAATTTCTTGTAGATTCAGAAAAAGGGTTAGTTTTCTTGAAAAACAAAAAATATTACACCAACTTTTTTGAAATTACAGAAAAGTGGTTCCTTTCTTCTCTATTAAACTCAGTAAATTTCATATATATATATATATATATATATATATATATATATATATATATATATATATATATATATATATATATATATATATATATATATATATATATATGAATCTTTTCTGAAATTATAAAAAAAGGGTTGAATCTTTCTGTTTAACTCAGAAAATTTTCTTTTTGAGATTTCTATTTTTTTTTTGCTTAAAAAGGCTTTTGCCTTTCTAGAAATTGCAAAAAAGTGGTTTATCTTTTCTGATAAACTCAGAAATTTCATAAAGTGTTATGCTCTATTGAGTTTTTGTAGAACATGGCCTCTAAACTTTTTTGATATAACAAAAAGAGAGTCAAAACTTTTTGTTTAACTCAAAAAGTTGCAGAAATAGGTTTATGTGATTTTTGTTTAAACAGAACCGCTCATATTACTTTCTAAAATTACAGAAAAGTGGTTCTGAGTTTTTGAAAACCACCTGTTACTTTTTTTTGTCAAATAGTGCTTAAATTTAGCAATTTTTTAGAATTTCTTGCGTACTGAATGACCATATTGCATGGTAAACTAGTTTAGAAGGATTAAAACTAGTTACATTTACAAATATTAGTTGGAATAAGCTTTATTAATTGTAATATTTATTTATAATTAGGAATATGGCAAATCAAATCTTCGTGGCTGAGTTATCCAAAATCAAAAAACTCAATGGGACAAATTTTAGAATGTAGAGAAGGAAGATGAAATATCTATTAATACATGACAAGACCCTACATATATTAAACAATATAAAATCTTTACTAACTGATAAATCGAGTGAAGAAGAGAAGAAAGCTCATAATAAATTTATCGAAGATAATCAACTTGCTCGAGCAATTGTTCTAACATTTATGAAAGATGACCTCATCCGAGTGTTTGAAGAGTTTGACACTGCAAAGACAATGATAAAAGAAGTCAAAAAGAAGTATGATATGACTTTAGAAACCCACATTCAACTTCTTTTGAAGCAATACAACTCATGTAGGATGAAGGAGACAGACAATGTAGTCGATCATATGAATCAAATGATGGTAATGGCTTAGGACTTAGCCATAGCTGGAAATGATATTTTCGAGCGCATGTAAATCTTCATCATACTAAACAGCATTTCTTCAACTTGAAAGATGGTGTCAATTGTCATGAGATTAAATCAGAAAAGCCTTACTCTAATTGATCTCCATCTACAATTAGCCCTTGAGCCAGAGCACATGTCAAAAGACAAGAAGGAAGAAGTTATGAATATCCAAGAATCCTTCCCGACAATCTCTCACAAGTTCAAGCCTAAAGGCAAGTTCTTCAAAAAATTTAAAAAGAATAAATTGAATAAGAAGTGTCCAGTGCAAACCAAAAACTTCAAGACTGCAGCCAGAGGAGCATATTTCTCTTGTAAAAAAATTAGGCATTTCAAGAATAATTGCCCAAATAGAATCAAGAAAGAGAATTCAGGAAAGAAAGTAATTGAAGAATGAGAATTAGTATGCATTGTGTCTAAATCATTGATCGTAGATAGTGATCTCTCAGGGTGGTGGGTTTATTCAGGGATGACGCGACATGTGTCTAAGACAAAGAAAGGACTTGTAGAGATAAAAGAATTGAAGTTTGGAGATCATAAGGTGTATATGAGAAACAACACCTATAGTGATGTGGTCGAGATAAAGGCCTATAGGCTTCAGGTTGAAGGGAACAGTCTGCTACTAACAAATGTACTTTATGTACCTTTCATGAGAAGGAATCTTTTAGCGGTGGAAGATTTTGCTAAAAAGGTCTTCAAAATCTACTTTCGGAGTGACAAGGTTACTATTGACAAAGATAAAAAAGTGAAGCTCAAGGGTCGCTACAATGTTGACCATGGTCTCTTTCGTCTTAATGTAACTCTTTCTATAAATAATACAATGAATATTTCTGACTATATTGATTGTGCATTTAATGTTGATGCATATTTATGGCATTTAAGGTTAGGGCATGTAAATGTCAATAAAATAAAAGAATAATTTGCATGGAATTATTATATTCTCTTAAAAATGTAGAATTTGAAAATTGTGAACCATGCATATCAGGTAAAATGACTAGAAAATATTTTCTTAAGGGTAGTAGTGTTGAGAAACTATATTTTGATGACACACAATATGATACACTGTCATATTTGATTTAATATGATATGATAATATGTCTTCTTGAAAAATGTTATATTATGACTGGATATGCTTTGCCATGTATCTAACGAGTATTTGATGCAAGGATATCTCACCCAAAAGGATGGAGACCTCCTGTTCAAGTACAACCGTGGTGCAATCATACTTCTTGAAGAAAAAGCTTGATGAGCCATGCATTCTTAAAGATCATCTAAAGAGATCGGCTTCCTCAAGATGAAGACTTTTTTCTTCTTTAGAGTCATATGTAACAGAACCTTCAGAAGCAAGCATATTGCATATTACATACTTTATCATAAAAGTCACTCATTCCCAAAAGCTATATTTCATAAAAGTATACGATAGTTTCAAAAAACACCTTTTTAAAAACCAATAATTGTACCTTCTTACAAACCTTTATGGAAAAGGTATTTTGACATGATATATTAGCTCATGATTTCAAAAAGCAATAATTGTACCTTCTATCATATATAAGACAACTTGAAAAGAAATAAAAAGAAATAATTTCAAGTGTGTAAGAAAAAGACAAAACCTAGAAATCGGCTAGACAAAAAAACAAATATAATATGTTTTGAAAAGACTTTAGTTACATTTTTACAACTCAAAAATGTCAACTTACTTAAAGTCATCATTCTCTTTGTAAAACATTTAATACCTCCTCTAAAAATCTTTTTAGAAATAACTATTTTAATCCCACTCAAGAATGTCGACTTGCTCAAAGTCTCCATTCTCTCTGTAGACATTAAATAGCACATCATAAAGCAATTCTTGATATGACTATTTACAAATAAAGATCTCAAAGCATTTATTGTACTTACACTCATTTAAGTAAAGAAGTGACAATTTCTAAATAAAATACTTAAGTACTACAAATCATTAATTAGAATAAAGACAAAACTAAATGATGGCTTACACATCCAACGTTCAATGTACTATTATAAGAAAAAGACTTTTTACATAAAATATATCATACCTAAAATATTACAACGACTAGTGTACCCCAAATACTACTGTTATGGAAAGAAGACTTTTTCGAAAATCCATAAAGATGTTTTTTTATATGACTTGACATCTCACATCTCAAAAAGACTATCATTTCAAAAAGGCAACGACTATTTTTCTAAGGCTATATAAACACAATCAAATAACTTATTCATCAAGGACATGTGAGCTTACAACGAGAAAAATTCCTATTCGATATTTGAAAGAGTGCCTTGAAAAAGAAAAAGAAAAGAAACAGAAAAAGTCAAGAATAGCTCTTTGACAAAGAGTATCTTCTGAGTGAAAAGAACAGAACATTCTGAGAATCCTTCATTCGTGCATTCATATCATTTTGAAGGTTCTATAGCAAGAATATCACTTTATGTTACTCATTGTATTCCTTCTTTGTTGAAAGAAGTAGACATCTGTGAAAGAGGGTGTGCCCCTTCTCTGTTGAGAGAATAAGACCTCTGTGAAAGAGGGTGTGCCCCTTCTCTGTTGAGAGAAGAAGACCTCTGAGAAAGAGGGTGTTGTACTATTTATCCGGTAACTCGGATGTTATAGTGGAAAGCTCAAGTGGTTTGCTTAGGGACTGGATGTAGGTCAAGGTTTTGACCGAACCAGTATAAATTATGTGCTTTATGTGTTGTGCCTTATTGCATTCGATTTTTAATTTATCGATCGACATAGAATTTCACTATTCACCCCTCCTCTAGTGAAATTTCAAGTAGGTCATGTGGCTTACTCGTTTTGGTACACACATATATTTGTGGATCTTTTACAGTAGAAATCCAAGTCATTAGATCTGATAGAGGAGGTGAATATAACTCTGATGAGTTTAAGACCTTCTACATTGATAATAATATAACTCTTCATACAACTATATCTTATACACCATAACAAAATGGTGTAGCAAAACAAAGGAATAGAACCTTAATGGATATGACAAGGTCTATGTTGACACATGCAAATCTTCCCAAGAAATTCTAGGGATAAGAAATTTGCATTGTTATGTATATCCTAAACAAGGTTTCTTATAAGGTTGTAAAGCTTAAACCCCATGAATTATGGACCGGTAGAAAGCCAAACTTAAGTCATTTGCGAAAGTGGGGGTGACCTACTCATGTGTTGATTCCTAGTCAAATGAGAGACAAGTTAGATAGCAAAACTATCAAATGCATCTTCATGGAATACTCAAAAGGATCAAAAAGATATCAACTATATAATCTTAAAAAAGAATTTATAGAGAGTAGAGAGGTAGAATTCCTGGAAACTCAAGAAAGCAATTTTGATCCTGAAAATGATGGTGTCTTTCTTGATATCATAAATGATCTTAGGGTACCAAGTCAAGAGTTAGAGCATAACGATCTAGTTGTAAATAATGAAAAAAATTTACAACCAGTAATTAGACAGAAAAGAACAAAAACTCATTTATCTTATTTAAATGATTATTATACATTCTTGAGTGAAGAATTATGTTATTCCATGGATTTGGATAAAACTCTTAACAACTTGAGTTTTAAAAATGCAATTGCTTCTAATGAGTCTGAATTATGAAAGGAAGCAATGAAAGATGAGTTAGACTCCATAGAAAAGAAAGAAGTTTGGGAACTAGCTATTTTGCCTAGTGGATATAGGACAATTGGTAGTAAGTGGGTTCTCAGGAAAAAACTCAAAGGCAGATGGATCTATTTAAGATTAGTAGCAAATGGTTATTCTTAATGAGAAGGGATTGATTATGAAAAGACTTACTCTCATGTAGCCAAACTAGCATTTATTCATATTATTTTAGCTTTGGTAGCTTATTTTGATCTTGACCTATATCAAATGGATGTGAAAATGGTCTTCTTAAATGGTGAATTAAATAAAATTATTTTTATATAGTAACCAGAAGGTTTTGAAATTAAGGGTCAAAAGGATAAGGTATACAAGTTAAATAAATCATTGTAGCGACTTAAGCAGTCACCAAGACAGTGGTATTTGACTTTTCATAATGCTATAACCAATTTGGATTATGAGGCAAATAATTTGGATCACTCTATATATACCAAGAATAGTGGGAATAAGTTTATTATGTTATCCATCCATGTTGATGATATATTAATTATAGAAAATGACATAGACATGATAAATATAACTAAATCATGGTTAAGTTCTCGATTTAAAATTAAGGATATGGGTGAAGCTTTATATATTCTTGGAACTAAGATAAAGAGAGATAGAAAATTGAGATTGCTATGTCTAAGTCAAGAAAAATATCATGACCACATTCTAAAGAAATTTAAAATGAAAAGTACCAAGGCAAAGAATACTCCTGTAGTAAAAGGCCAAAATCTAAGTAAGAATGATTGTCCAAAAAATGGATAAGAAAAGTTGAATGTTTTTTATACTCAAACAATTGGAAGCCTGATGTATGCAATGCTTTGCACTAGACCTGATTTGAGTTTTGTTGTAAGTCCAGTGAGTAGATATCAAAGTATTTTTGGGCTTTCTCACTGAGAAGCAGTAGAGAGAATTTTTTTATATCTAAAAGGAACTAAGGAACTCAAGTTATGCTATCAGTCAGATAGTTTAAAGCTTGTAGGCTACTCAGATGTTGACTTTGTTGGTGATAGAGATGAAGCAAAGTCCACCTCTAGTTATGTATTTATATTAGGAGGTGGGGCAATTGTATGGTCATGCAAGAAACAAGGGTGTGTGGCACAGCATACACAGAAAGTTGAGTATATTGCCTATAACATGGTAGTTACATTTGGTATATGAATAAATTATTTTCTAAATGAGTTGAAATTGGACATTCCAAAAGATCCAATTCAACTTTATTGTGACAATAAAGCTCTTATAAGACTAATACAAACAAGATTGATAACTTTAAAAGTAAGCATATTGAAGTTAAATATCAATATATTCATGATATGCTTATGAAAAATGAAATAGCAATGAACTATATTCCTTCAAGTGCCATGGCAGTAGATCATCTAACCAAGGCATTCATTGAGGATGTTTTTACTAGACATGTGAGTCAGATGGGACACAGATATGTCTAAGTAGTGAGTGAGTAAAGATCACTCGGAAAGTGTGTATGCAAGATTCTGGTTGAGAACAAGCGTATAAACATAGGAAATCTCTTATGGCCAAGTGAGAGATGTAAGGCCATGTAGCCATAAGGTGACTGTTGGGGGCCATTCCAACAGTCACAATACTCAAATGCAAGAGACGTATCACTTGAGGGATGAAGGGATTTCTCTCAGAGGTGTGTCCCAAAAACTTGAACTCTTCACAACTATAAATGCAGTGAAAAGGGTATGGTACAAAGATCATGAATCATTCAAGGAATCATACAAGCATTCACAGAAAGTAACGGTTTTAGTTACTAAAGGCATTCAAGCTTGTGAAAGGGTTGAGAGTGTAGACTCTCTAACGATTTCAAGCATAACAGTGACATCTTCACCCCCACTGCTATTTTGTATATGTGCATAAAGGTCCCAACACATCGTGGTGAAAAGTTGTATACTTTTGTTTTTTTTTTGTCTACCTCTTATTCCAATGGGTATTGAATGAAGTAGTTTATGTCCTTGTTTCAAGTTTGGTTTTATAATTCTAATTTATACAGATTAATCATGATTTTCTCATTTGTATATATCATGCATGATTTTGTCTAAAATTTTCCTTTTTTTGTTTTGTTGTCATCATTGATATTCCTAAATTAAGATTTGGTGAAGACAAGCACAATTCTATAAAGGGTATCAAGCAATATATTCTTTGAACACTTTGTTTTCTGGTTTATGGATCAGCAGTTGTGTACAAAAGAGGCCTATGTGTTGATCCTTGGATGTAGCCTCATGCCAAAAAAAAATGGAGCCTAGATTTGTTTTTTGTTGGGATTGATCTATCACAAGCTCTACCTATCACGTGGAGCTTCTAGCTATGCATTAATGGCTCAGGTGGGTGTATATCAAAACGGTCCTTCATGAGAAAGGAAGCACAACTTCTTTCACGAATCATGGGATGTGTTTAATTACCCCTTTGTCAAGGAAAGAGGTTGTTACCTATTGAGTTTACCCATTTGAAATTATTGCTTTGATATTGGGGTTGGAATTGTCATTTAATCATACAAAGTTGTTTGTGCCATGTCAGTATCGTCCCTGAATCATTGGCCATTGATTCAGCTATATCGGCTTATATGATACTCAAGTAAATCATTCTGTATCGGCCATAAAATAATAAAAAAATAGTAATTTTTTTTGTATCAGCCATAAAATAATAAAAAAATAGAAAGGGTTGTTGCACAAAATATACTTCTAAGTAATTGTTCCATAGATCTAGGATCAATTAGGATTGATTTTGGTTAGTTTAGAAAATGCATTTTTGACTTGAACTTACCTTTACCCTTGATTTTTTGCTTACCTTTAGAGCTTCCACCTTCCTTCCTATAAAATGAGGGAATTTACCAAATTATGTGTCAATCATAATGTGACACATGTTAAAACCATTAAAATAATAATAAATAATAATCTTTATTATTTTTTATATTTATTTAAAAAATAGCCTATTCAGGGTAAAGCATATCAAATTTCTGTTGATAGGCATTGATGCTGATAGCATTGGTCTATGCTCTCTCTATATAACGCCCCCAAAATTTTAACCTTAATTATTGTTCAAATATTAAAATTTTGAGACCAAATTTTTTTTATAAGTAAATCAGATCTTATAATGCAAAAATGATTTTCAAAAATGATTAAGACTTTGGGTGGGGTTACAATAAAGATAACAATCAAATTAAAATATACGGGATATACACATTTCAAACCACATACAATATAAAATTGAAATATAAAGAGTTTTAATTTTATTTCAAATCAAAGTATAAAAATAATAGTTCAATCTCTACATAATCAAGTACTTAAAACAAAAAGATCATGTCTACCAAGATTGTAAGGTAAGAGTGAACCCTCGAGGATGCAGCTCGACCAGTCCTTTGCTCCAACTACTTATCATACTTTACTTGTATTACCTGTCCCCCATAAAACGGGGTTAGGCTCACTAAAGTCTGATAAAGAACCCAAACTCAAACTTAAAGAAAACATATCAAGCATTTAAAGGTAAAGACATAATGTATTATTCATCAATCGTCAAGTGATAGACAAGGAAATAACGTCCTATGAGTCATTCATTTCAAGCATTCGAACATAAAGCATTTAAAAGCATTTCATCACTTAATATTATATTCAACCTTAACTCACATAATAAAGCATAATCTATATGCATTCAAGTCATACAAGTCATCGCATAAATATATATATGCATCTAAGACATTCAGATTATTGCATGATTTTCATATGCATTCATAATTCTTATAAACAATAAGTCAAATCACATTTGACCATTCTATAGTAAAACACACGCACATACCTTCTAAATAATTTAGTTAGATATTTATGATACACATCAATCATGATACATAGGTGTGATATATTCACTCAAACAATCATAATGCAATTATTTGCAATGAAACTATGTAGGTGTGATGTATCATTCACCTAATAAGTCAAAACTAGTCATTTATAGGGGTGATGTGTCATTCACCTATACGCTAACACAATCATAATCTCATATCAAGATCCAAAATCAATAAGGATCTGATTTTAACATCTGAGTTCAGTATGTAATCATGCTACAATAGAAAAGCCAAATCAATTGATTCATAACTGGTTATCTCAATCAACTCAGAAGATCATAATAATTCATCATAACATTTCATTTAATCATGTAAATATTCACAAGGTTCATGCTGGATTACTTAGTCTGAGAAATGTATAACCTCGCAATGAGTTACTGTCCTAGACAGATGGTCTACCTGGTCTTAGACAATGCATACTTTTTTACAAGAATATATCATCTTCACAAGCTACCTGCTCTTAGACAATGCACTTCCTCACAGAGACTTACCGCTCTAGCCAGATTATCTGATCTAGTTATGCATACCCTCACAGAGAATCCTTTGAGAACAATTTCTCAACGGGTACCATATACAGTAAAAACTATTATGATACATACATCAATACAATTGATCATTCTTAGGGTTGATAGCCACCAACACGGACATAAGCATGTATATAATCAATATAAATCATATCATACATCACTTCATATGGCACTTAAATCATAAAATCACACATTTAACCAATAAAGTTTTATAAACCATAGTCCACTATTGAACTTAAACATTTATCGCTTGCATTCATAATTTAATATCAGGTGTTATTTAAATCATATCATACAGAAGCATATTATCCTACGCATCATATCATCGTCACAAGTAACATTGCATTTCGTAAATTGAACCTTGAAGCATGCATAAACAAAACATGAGTTCTATACATGCATACGTGAACATGCATATTTCATAATATGAATCTACTAAACCTCAACATACGTAATTCATACGTAGTTCAAGTTATGCACACAAGATTCAAGTCATATATGCACTATTTCACCACATAAATCAATATGCAAAGAAAGCATTTCATGCATAATGTGTTCCACACATAGTATATATATATCAATAGCATTCACACAAATCATGGTTTATTCATGAGAGCACAGGACGTATCAGTCCATGCATAACGGTATTTGCATAATCCTATCATGAACATGATTCTATCGCGCATGCTTTCGTGCATGATTACCCAATTATTATTTCACACTAACTTTCAATATTGATCATGCATAATATTTGTAGTTTGTTTATCTAAATTTATGCATGATCCATGATAAAATTGCATTAAAAACTCATCTTTATCATTGTTTTTGAGGTTTTATTTTTAATTGAATTTTTCGGCAAACACCGCATTTTCATATCTGCTCCTGCATGTTTAGTGTTTTTATTAGTTTTAGAATTTTCTTAATTATAGTTTAGGTTGTAATTAGCTAGTTTTAATTAGTGTAGGAATGTTTATTTTAGAACAAAAGTTTTCTAAGCAGAGCCCTTTTTAGAAATTATTGAAAAATCTTTGGACTTGTTTTGAAAAATTCATTTTAACCTAATTATATTAGTATATATAGGACGTTTTCAGCAAGGGGGGATGTTTTTTCCCTTGTTGGAATTCATGCCCCCTTTGCTCTCTCTCTCTCTTTGTTGATTTCTTCCTCTTCCTCTTTTCCTCCTTCTTCTTCTTCTTCTTTTTCTTCTTGCTTCTATCCCCTCTCGTCATCGGCAACATCTTCTTCTTCGTCGGGGAGGCGTGTGTGCAGCCTGGGATCAGCAACCTTCTTCTTCTCAACCCATCCATCAGAAGTGGATCGTCTGGTTCGCTTCTTCTCCCTTGTTTCACTGTAGTTTTAGTTTTGTATAGCATAAAACGTAGCATTGTGTGGCATTTAGTTTGATCATTACATCATCTGCATATTTAGTTAGATTAGTTCATATTTAGCAACTGAAAAATGAAAAATA
Source organism: Nuphar pumila (assembly GCF_984573655.1). Taxonomy (NCBI): domain Eukaryota; kingdom Viridiplantae; phylum Streptophyta; class Magnoliopsida; order Nymphaeales; family Nymphaeaceae; genus Nuphar; species Nuphar pumila. Next base: position 26,785,566 of record NC_143262.1, on the reverse strand, counting down.
AAAAATATATAGATTTCATTTTGATATAGTTTAGCGGTTTCTTGATTTATGCATAGAATAATCTTGATTTAGGTAGATCGATAGTTTTAATATAGGGTTTCACATCTTTTCTTGATTCTAGATTAATTTTATATTAGTTTTATATTAGATTTAGTTTAGAGTCTGAATCGCGTTTTTATACTCGGTTTTTTTAGATCACATAAATAGTATTTTTTATTAGTCAATTTAGTTTCTTGCAGCGTGTTTCTGAAAAAAGCGTGTTTCTGAAAAAAAATTGTCAAGTAGATCTGAGTTTTGTGTTTATGTTCAATTTTGAGTTAGTTATTTAATGATTCAATACCCGATATTAGGTTCAATTGTAATAGTGTATTCCCTTTAGTAATAGTTGACTTTTTCCATTAGTTAAATCGTTCACATTAAAAAAAATTCGTGTTTATGTTCTGTTGTGGTGTTAGATAAATTAGTATAGTTTAGTGCTAATGTTATTCATGTCATGTAAGTATATTAGTTCAGATTTCATTATTGGGTCTTGCATGTTTAGTCAAAATAATAGATAACGGTTTTTTTAGTATTCTATTGATTTTGTTAGATAGATTGCCTAGCTTAATTTTAATTAATTAATTTGAGAAACTGTATAGCATTTCTAATTTTTGTTTGATAGTTAGCATGTTAAGTGTAATTCTTAATTCTTGTTAGTCGGTTGTAGTTTTTTTTTCTTGTAGCTAGTTAGTTATTTGCTTGTGAGTTGCTAGGTAGGGTTAATTCTTGAATTTGATTAGTGCAGTTTCTTGTTTTTAGTTGCTAATCATTAAGGTTAAATTAGTTAGTTAGCAATTTAATTGAGGTATGTTAGTTTAGTATTAGATGTATTTATTGTAAACCTGAAAACCATGTTAACATTAGCTGTTAAATATCAGTCGAGTAGAGTTTTTATTTTAGTTCTTGATTAGCATTTGTCATTTAGTGAATTAGATAGTTAGCTGATTTTTACTTTCTTAATACATTTGATTATTAAATAGCTTAGTTTAATTTTACTTTCTAGTTTTATTGATTAAGTCTGAAAATCTGTGCAAGCATATAGTTCATGTTAATTTAGTTTAATTTGTCATTTGTTAGCTTCTTGAATTAGTTAATCATTAGTTTGTTAGTAATTGTTTCTTGATTTGTTAGTTAGGTTGTTTTGCTATTTTGTCTTTTAGCACTTTAGTTGTTAATAGTTAGTTACATGTGATTAGTTTGTTATTAGTTAGTTTTCTTGTTTTTGTTGATTTTTATTCTATTAGTTATTAGATTTTTGTTTAGTTCCATTCGTTCTGCTGTGTTTTGTGATTTTGTATTTTGCAGAGAAGCATTTGGACGTGCGGTGAGTCCCTTTTGTACCCCAAAAGATCCCTCTGAGGTCCCTAAAAGGTCCCCTCAGAAAGGCCCTCAAAGAGCCCTTAATCAAACCATGCAAAAGTGTTCAACCTAGAAGAATATCAAGGGGACTAAAGACTCAAAGCACTGAAGACTTTTTTTTCTTTTTAGATTAGAATTCTATTTTATTTTATTTATTTAATTGGGGTTTGTAATAAAGTCGTTATTTATTTGTTTAAAGTCTTCTGCAAAGGGCTGCACTCTCTCCTTATTTACTCAATTAATTGATTTTTATTTTTGACAATAAAGAGTAGTTAGTTGTGTGATTGAATACAAAGTATTTTTTATTCTCTGAGTCTGACCCGGACTTCACCACTAGTGTGAACCAGATTTTATGATTTGATGCACGATTTGCACAAATATTTTTATCGAAAAGCTATTTTTAAAATGCTTTATTCAAAAAGTTGTATCAAATTTTTGTCACCATTGCTGGGGGCGACAATTAATATGAGTGTTCACTTTATTGTCATTGTGTGTTCTCATTTTACTTAGGTTGTTAGCTTTCTTTTTGTTCTTTGCTTAGGATTGCTAGTTTCTTTTCCTTCTTGTTATTTATGATTGCTAGTTTCTTTTCAGTGTTTAGGTTTAGAATCACGTGTTTGCACACTCTAGATATCAGCTTACCTTTATTATACGGCTCGCCTATTAGGATACCCTTAGAGGTGACTGTGCACGATTGGTACAGTGCTCATAGCTTACTTTTCATAAAATATTTGTAGATGCAAGTGTGTAGTGTGTGTTTATTTCTTGTTTTCTAGTTGTTTTTTACCTGCTTTGTAGTTTGTTGTGGTTTGGCCGCACTACACGTTAGATAGAAAGCCTTTTACTTAGGACGGTTGTTGCACCGGTCTACCCTCAGATGCATGCAAGGGCAATGCTTGCTTGACCCCGAGCTTGCTGAGATAGTTGAGGACCCCGAGTTCCTTATTGAGAGAGCCCATCGATCCGAGCTCATGGCTCAGGATCAACAGTTGACTCATTCTTTGAGAGAGTACTTCACTCTTAATGCTTACATTCTCACCTCTTGCATCGCTAGACCCATTGTAGGAGCTCCACATTTTGAGATAAAGGCCATCATAATTCAAATGCTTTCATCTTTTGATGGCTTGAGCAATGAAGACCCCTACCATCATCTCAATGCATTTTTCTAGATCTGCTCTACTATGCAGATCAATAATTTTGGGGATGACGCATTGAGGTTGACATTGTTTCTATTCTCTCTCAAGGACAAAGCCAAGCACTGGTTGAAGGCTCTAGACATTGTTCAGATTACCACTTGAGAATGCATGCAGCGCAAGTTTCTCAAGAAATATTTTTCAAATGGTAAGACGAACCAGTTTCAAAAAATCATCACTAGCTTCTCTCAGATTGAGAGAGAACAGTTTCACGAGACTTGGGAGAGGATGAAAGATCTTCTTCATAAGTACCCCCACCACCAGGTGACTCGTTGGCAACTGATGCAGTACTTTTACGATGGCTTGCTCATAAAAAAATTGGGCTTTTAAGGAATGAGTATGAACTTATATGAATGCTTTACAAAATCTAATATTTTATTTTTTAAGCCCTACGAAAAAAAAATCGGACATGAATCTAGAAAAAACATGGTTATTTATGTGGATTTCAAGAAAATGGTGATATATGCATGCTAGAGTTTATTTTGAATCACAAGTATGAATATGCATAATTTTATTTTTGAAAACTAAACAAATGAACACAATTGGAAAAAAGAGCTCAAAAAGTGAAAAAGAGCATACGCTTAGTTGTTTGGTATCTTCGTATTCCTTATTAGCTGAGCTCAGACACAAGTTGAAGTATTTAATTTTCATATCAAAAATGATAACTAAGGAAGTCACTTCTATATCTACTTGATATTTGTGGCCTATTTTGTTCGAGCAAGTAGAGCATGAGGGGTGTTTACACCTGGTGCCCTAAAACCATTTGGCTCGGGAGTCACCGGCCCAAAAGCCTGTTACATGGACTTTATAGAAAGCCTAATAGATGTTGACATTGCACATGATAAAGAAGTAAACTATACGTAAAACTATAAAAATAAAAGGTCTATTGACTCGAACAATTAAGTCTGAGGGATACTTTGTATCTGGTGCTCTAAGGTCACTTGGTTTGGGAGTCACTGACCCAAAGCTCATTACACGAGTCATGAAAACTGGAAATTTGATATAGTTCTCAATAAAAGAAAGAAAGAAAAAGTGTAAAAAAATTGAAAATCAAGAAAAAGAAATTAGCGTAAAAGAAAAAGTTCATTGCTTAGAAGCAAATATTGAGAAAACCTGTGCAGAAAATATATGAGTAAGGATAAATAAATAATGACATGTGTGCATTTGATTTTCTGAGATTAAAGCATAAATGATTATGGTTTTTCTTAGAAAAGTGAAAGAAAAGAATCTATTTTGTGGTGTCATGTAAAAGACTATCATCATGTTTTGATAATGTCATGGTATGAAATATTCGTGAAAACAAAATTTGTAACTGTCTAATGCTTTTGAATTTGAATTTTATGCATACATGACAAAGATGTTTATGGGTAACATCACTGCAAACCCTCACGAGACCTTACTCATCCACTGGGTAACCTAGGGGTTGAAAGGGATTGTTGCATATGCTAAATGTAATCATGATTTCTACGAAAGTGAGTTAGGTTTTTGTCTTCGTTAGTTTGTTATTTTTGTTTTTTGCTTCAGTTTGCTCGAGGACTAACAAATGATAAGCATGAGAAAATTTGATCATGCATAATATTTATATTTTATTTATCTAAATTTATACATGATCCATGGTAAAATCGCATTAAAAACCCATCTTTCTTGTTGTTTCTGAGGTTTTGTTTTAAATTGATTTTTTTTGGAAAACATCGCATTTTTAGATTCGCTCTTGCATTTTCAGTGTTTTATTAGTTTTAAAAATTTTTTAATTATAGTTTAGGTAGATTAGGTTGTATTTAGCTAGTTTTAATTAGTGTAGGAATATTTATTTCAGAAGAACACATTTTCTAAGTAGAGTTCTTTTTGGAAATTGACTTGTTTTGAAAAAATCATTTAACCTAATTATATTAGTATATATAAGACATTTTCAACAAGGGAGGACATTTTTTCCCTTGTTGGAATTCATGCCCCCTTTGCTCCCTCTCTCTCCTCTCTCTCTTTGTCGATTTCTTTCTCTCCCTCTTCTCCTCCTTCTTCTTCCTCTTCTTCTTTTTCTTCTTGCTTCTAGCCCCTCTCATCATTGGCAACATCTTCTTCTTCATCAGGGAGGCATGCGTGCAGCTTAAGATTAGCCACCTTCTTCTTCTCAACCCATCCATTGGAAGCAGATCGTTCGGTTCGCTTTTTCTCTCTCGTTTCACCGTAGTTTTAGTTTTGCATAGCATAAAACATAGCATTTCATAGCATTTAGTTTGATCATTACATCATATGTATATTTAGTTAGATTAGTTCATATTTAGCATCTGAAAAATAAAAATAAAAAAAATATAGATTTCGTTTTGATATAGTTTAGTCGTTTCTTGATTTATGCATAGAATAATCTTAATTTAGGAAGATCGATAATTTTAACATAGGGTTTCATATCTTTTCTTGATTTTAGATTAGTTTTAGATTAGATTTAGTTTAGAGTAGTCTGAATCATGTTTTTATACTCGATTTGTTTTAGATCACATAAATATTATTTTTTTAGTAGCTGATTTAGTTTCTTGCAGCGTGTTTCTGAAGAAAAAAAATTGTCAAGTAGATCTGAGTTTTGTGTTTATGTTTAATTTTGAGTTAGTTATTTAATGATTCAATACATGATATTAGGTTCAATCGTAATAGTGTATTCTTTTTAGTAATAGTTGTCTTTTTCATTAGTTAAACCGTTCATGTTAAAAAAAATTCTTGTTTACGTTCTGTTGTAGCATTAGATAAATTACTATAGTTTAGTGTTAATGTCATCCATGTCATTTAAGTAGATTAGTTCATATTTGTTTATTGGGTCATGAATGTTTAGTCAAAGTAATAGATAATGATTTTTTTAGTATTCTATTGATTCCATTAGATAGATTGCCTAGCTTCATTTTAATTAATTAATTTGAGAAACCATACAGCATTTCTGATTTTTGTTTGATAGTTAGCATGTTAAGTGTAATTCTTAATTCTTGTTAGTTGGTTGTAGTTTTTTTTGTCTTGTAGCTAGTTAGTTATTTGCTTGTTAGTTGTTAGGTAGGGTTAATTATTGAATTCGGTTAGTGCAGTTTCTTGTTTTTAGTTGCTAATCATTAAGGTTAAATTAGTTAGTTAGCAATTTAATTCTGGCACGTTAGTTTAGTATGTGATTTATTTATTGTAAACCTAAAAACTGTGTTAATATTAGTTGTTAAATATCAGCCGAGTAGAGTTTTTATTTTAGTTCTTGATTAGCATTCGTCATTTAGTGAATTAGATAGTTAGCCGATTTTTACTTTCTTAACACATTTGATTATTGAATAGTTTAGTTTAATTTTACTTTCCAGTTTTATTGATTCAGACTGGAAATCTGTGTAAGCATATAGTTCATGTTAATTTAGTTTAATTTGTCATTTGTTAGCTTCTTGAATTAGTTAATCATTAGTTTGTTAGTAATTGGTTTCTTGATTTGTTAGTTAGGTTGTTTTCCTATTTTGTCTTTTAGCACTTTAGTTGTTAATAGTTAGTTACATGTGATTAGTTTGTTATTAGTTAGTTTTCTTGTTTTTGTTGATTTTTATTCTATTAGTTATTAGGTTTTTGTTTAGTTCCATTCGTTTTGTTGTGTTTTGTGATTTTGAGTTTTGCAGGGAAGCATTTGGACGTGCGGTGAGCTCCTTTTCTTACCCCTAAAGAGCTCTCTGAGGTCCCTAAAAGGTTCCCTCGAAAGGCCATTCAAGCCCTCAGAAAGGCCCTCAGAGAGCCCTTAATCAAAACATGCAAAAGTGCTCAACCTAAAATAAGATCAAGGGGACTAAAGACTTGAAGCATTGAAGACTTTTTTTTTCTTTTTAGATTAGGATTTTATTTTATTTATTTAATTGGGGTTTGTAATAAAGCCATTATTCATTTGTTTAAAGTCTTCTGCAGAGGGTTTCACTCTCTCATTGTTTACTCAATTAATTAATTTTATTTTTGATAATAAAGAGTAGTGAGTTGTTTGATTGAATACAAAGTATTTTTCATTCTGTGAGTTCGACCCGGACTTCACCACTAGTGTGAATCGGTTTTTATGATTTAATGCACGGTTTGCACAAACATTTTTATCAAAAATCTATTTTTAAAATACTTTATTGAAAAGGTTGCATCAAATATGATTATGGCAAACACATCAATTTATGCAATATTTATTCACACAAATGCATGCTCAAACATATACTTGCAACAAATACACTTCATATTCCTCTATCTAAAATCATGACGAGCATAATCTCCTAACTACGACAAAAAAAAATCATTTTTATATATTCAAATCATGCTCAACATGATCTTCGAACTACAATCACAACAGTCTTAGATATCCATAACTAAGTGGTGTGTGTAAGCAAGAAAGTGTTACATACAATAAAAATAAATTTGTTGAGTGATGCATTTGCACCACGTACTTACCACGAGCATTTACCCGATTTACATTTTGCATTGCATTGGATTGCATTCAATGTTAATTGACTTATAGCTGTTTTGATACTTAGCGTAAGTATCACATTTTTAGTTTAAACATATAGGCAACCATAGCACGCCTAGATATCCACAACTACATGTGGTGTGTGGGCATAACTTATCTTTGTAATTCAATGAAGTATTTAACACAACAACATCATGCTTACGCAATTAGTGCTTAAACATGCTCTCTACAAGTTCAGTTAAGGAAACTTACTTTAATAATGTAAAGAACAACAAATCAAAAGACCGAGGAGTTTCAAAATTTCCAAAGACCGCTCAAACAACGATGCACCGAACACTTGGTGCGTGATCAAAAATGCCAAAAGCTCTAAAAATATGAAATCTCCAAAAATCCAGAAAGATAGGGTGAATCACCAATAAATATTTACTGTTGATCAGAAAATGCTGCATACACCAACATCTCCATCTCACCAAATTTGATGATTGCAAAACATGGATCAAATATTTTAAATAGTATTTTTGATTAAAATAACCAAAATGCTCCTTGGTTAAAAATTAAGATTTTTAACTTGCTAAATTCATCTAATAAATTTTAAAATTCAATGATATCATAGCAATATTTTACGAAACTCTTAAAAGCATATTTTTTATCAGAAGTAATATAATTGATTTTTAAATATCTGAAATAGTTTTAAAAATATCAATTTTACCCTTGTTAGCCAAAAATGAATAATTGAGCATTTAAATAGCAATAAATGATATTTAAATAATAAAAACATATTTTTAACTCGAAGATAAAGATGAATTATTTATTTATTTATTAATAATATCCAAAATTTACAAGTTTTACGCATACTCTCTCAATTACTGGCTTAAAAGTTATACGTCTATGGCTTGATTACTGAACATGATTTGATTGACTCGGGAGATTAGACAATATATATTGGAGAAGGGTGTAGATGCTGATGTTCCACGGTGCGTCATCTAAAATCTCTCTTCTTTTTTTTAATGAATTTCATCTTACTGGTGTGATCTACAAGCCTATGGTTTGTGTGGTAGATTTCCGGACAGGTTTCTCGAGGGCTTAAAAAATTTATAGCCTCAAGTTTGCATTTTTTCAACTACACGGTTTCAAAGGAATGGACCATGTTGAACACATCCAAACGGTCTGATTTGCAAAAACAGGCAACAAAATGTTGAAAACAAGAGGGGTCAACACTTGCACACATCCAAACTTGCACCCAACCCATATGTATTGTGTGGCATGGATTTGTCAAGGCTTCATCTCTTCTCACTTCTGACCTCTCACATGGGGATCATAACCTAGTTTCTATTCACATTGTACCTAAACTCAATCCACAAAATAACCTATGAATTCATCTGCCTAATTTCAAATAGAAATTTATTAGGAACTTACACACTAATTACGGAAAAGGCCATCATTAACCTAGGGTTAAAACGGTACAACACTTTTGGTTTAAACTAAGATTTCTACCACACATATTTACACCTCAATTTCCCGCAAAACATATTTGAAAAGAAATGTTCTTTTTTTCTTGATTGATGGTAAAACGAAAATGCCTAAAACTAGAATGTTATATATTTTAGAACTATTTGCAATGTTGTGTTCTTCGTCTCTCCATGCAATTAGCTCACACCCTGACTCCATGTCCAGACAGATTTCATATTTGGGTAGCTTTAGAGGCTTCAGATAGGGATGGCAGTGGACCAGGGCGAGAGGGCAAAGTCTCCCCCCCCCCCCTCCTTCCATCCCTGCACGGGTTTTGATTTTAACCTTCAGTCCTGGTTCATTATCTGTTCTATATCCTCCATCTGCAGTCCAAACATGGCGAGGCGGAGCGGGGCGGGGCCTCATTTTTTTGTCCTTTCGTCGCTGCCGCCTTCTGTCATTAGATAAATGAGAGGAGATAAATGGGAGCTCGTGCAGCTTGTTAGAGGAAGGTGAGGAGAGAGATTCGATAAAGGGTTTTATGTTAAGGTTAGGAATATATATAAGAGTATAATAATAATTTTCTTAACAGGGATTAGGGATAAGGTGGGCGAAGGCAAAAGTAAGTCCATCCCCACTTTCATGCCGCATGGGTTTTGATTTTAACCTCCATCCCACATTCATTATCCGTTTCATGTCCTCCATCCCCTATCCAAACGGGAGAGACAAGAGACCCGTTTTCCTTCGGTCCATTCCCCATTTCATGTCCTCCATCCTCGGTCTAAAACGAAGGAGGCGAGGAATCCCGTTTCTGCCCAGTCCACTGCCATCCTAGGAAGTATGAAAGCTGCCTTCAACAAGACCAAACCTGCAGCCAAACAGAAAGCTTCTTACTATTAACATTTTGTACTATTTGTATTTCAAAAAGAAATTTTTGAAAAGATAAACCAGCATCTGTCAAAAAATTAAAAGAGGACAAATAAATAAAAAACAAATGCGGCATACTTACTTCCCTAGAAAGTGTCAAAGAAAATGCGTCACTGATGACACTATATCTATGAACCTAATTGGCTCTTTGAGACATCAATAGGTCCCTAACATTTGAAAACCCAAGGCGCAAGAACCTAAAAAACTTATCCTGACCTACAAATAAGATTTGAACATTCGAGTCACTGATCAATTCACTCTTGCGAGTTCAGGAATGCATCTTGACTCTAACTATAATTAAAGATGAAAAAATCTCTCTCTCTACATATATTTATACTCACGGACTGTTTTTTTTTTTTTGTCCACTTCTTTAGCGGCTTCATAGTCTACCCTCACAGCAAAAACATTAAAAGGCGATATGCGTACTGGTTGAAAAAAGTCCTACAGTAAGATAATGATGCTCAATATTAATTATTTTTCTCATATTCTTGTTCTTACCGTCCATAGCCAATTTAACATTATACACATATCATAAGTATTTACCTATTGCAACGATGCCGAATATCATGTTTTTTAATACTCAATCTTATATATATTAATTGTGTTATCTCTAATATTTACGTGACTAATGATGGAGCAAAGTTTGCATCCACATCTATAAATGAATGAATACTCATGTTTTTTATATTTTCCATTCACGGTTGTGCCCATTATGCAGCCAACTTTCCTTAACATGACAATGGCAAATTCGATTCATCATGTAAAAAGCTACGGGATCAACTTTTTTTTTCCCTTTCAGTTTTTTTGTTAAATAGTTTTCAAGATGCAACCTTTTTTTTTATAGACCAGTTGGGGTTAGGCAGAACCCTACCCAATATCTCTTAAGCCCTATGTAGGAGAGGGATTCGAACCTGGGCCTTCACAGCTTGGCACAGGACTCCGCTTACCACATGGGATACCACCTCGGTGGTTTTCAAGTTTAGATGTTCTTGTTGATGAATTACTGTTATTGTTGTAAAAACAAGTGTTCTGATTAAATACAAAGCATACTCTCTCTCTCTCTCTCTCTCTCTCTCTCTCTCTCTCTCTCTCTCTCTCTCTCTCTCTCCATTTCACATATAAACACACCTTGCTGGCGTACCGCTGGGTATGCCCACTAGTTGTAGAAATATTTCCTTTGGAAGAGGATACAATAATGCTTGAACATGCTAACATTGTTGTCGGCCGGCCACAGTGGGCCCATGGATTTTAAATGGCAAGTTGGCGAGGTGGCTCAATCCCATGGCTTCAGCACACCGAAGACGTAAACCCATATTGCCTCTCTCTAGGGATGGCAGTGGACTTGGGGAAAACAGGGCCCCTCCCCGCCTTGTCCCGTTTGGACCAGGGATGGAGGACATGAAACGGGGACGGAAGCGAGAATGGAGGTTAAAATCAAAACCCGTGCGAGAATGGAGGCGGAGATGGACTTACGCTTTCTTGTGCTCCGCCCCGTCTCCTGCCCTGCCCAACCCCACCCCTATAACCAATTCTTTTTTAGGGATGGCAATGGACTGAGGGAAAAATGGGGGTGCCGCCTCACCTTGCCCTGTTTGGACCGAGGATTGAGGATATGAAATGGGGATGGAGGAAAGGATTTTGAAATGGAGTGAGGGTGGAGACCTTGTCCCCCCACCCCTGTCTACTGCCATCCCTACTTCTCTCTCTCTCTCTCTCTCTCTCTCTCTCTCTCTCTCTCTCTCTCTCTCTCTCTCTCTCTTCACCTTTTGAGTGCCACCGATAATGAGAGGGTGGTGTATGTTCCCCCCCGATGATTCACTGAATCCCACGTCTGTGTTCGGGGCTTTGAATGAGCACCACGTATACAAGCACATGGAGCTCGTATTCCCGTGTATGTTGACATAACTTTGCATCGGACTCTGGTATTGTTGCAAAGACTTAAGTACCCTTTCTTGCTATTCTTCTCATAAAGTGATGGTTTGAGAAAATGACAAAAATGCCCTTCATTCAAAAAAGAAAAAACAAACAGTTCAAAAAATGGACAAACATGTCCTCCATCCAGAAAGTCGAGGATGATGTTGACTCTTCAAAGTCTTCTTCTTCTTTCTCCGTTCAAAAAAAGGACAAACATGTCCTCCATCCAGAAAGTCGAGGATGATGTTGACTCTTCAAAGTCTTCTTCTTCTTTCTCCGTAAAACATTGTAAAACCCTCTCTCTCTCTAGAGAAGGAATCAAGGGAGGCAAAGAGTTCTCCCTGGAGAAGGCCATGAACATCAACTCTCTCACTCTCTCTCCCTTCTCTCTTTATTTTTGTGCACATCCAACAGACGATCCTACATTGCTCCATCAAACATCGACTGACCTGCACACTGACTGTAGCATTGTTCAACTTGAAGAGTTGATATGTATAGGATAATACAAAGATGTTTCTCGGATTCATTGGAACCTGTTATTTCTTTTTCAATGTGCAGTTGGCTCTTATTATTTTCAGTTGCTTTTTAGATTGTATTTTCAATTCTGGTGTATTTTAAATCCATCGATTTGTATGTAATCAGAGCTCATTTCGATCTAAATTTTTTACTGCAACTTCATTCATATGTCTTCATGCTCTCCACTTTAAAAATCAAGGTTCATAACCTGTTATTTTGCACCATCAGGATTTTAGCAGAATCAGGGCCAACTTGCGGGAGTGATTTCTCCCTAACCAGAGATGATCTTTCCGATCCGTAAAAATGGTTGTTTTCTAAATTGAATCTAGTTTGTCCATATCAAATTTCAGCGATTTATATGGTGTTTTCATACCAGTTTTGGGTCAAAAACCACAACTATGTCACCCTGTGTTATTTTAATGACTCAGATTTTTTATTCATTTTGTCATAATTTTATTTCCCTAATGAGAGATCATTTTTCAATTTCGTAAAATGGGTTATCTTAGTTTATGTGTCTAGTTTATCTCTGTAAATTTTCAAAATTTTTCATAATCAATTGCTATTTTATTTTGATTTAATACCAGAACTCTGTATCCAGATTTTGTAAATGTTCTGGTTTTGGCCCCCATATCATGACTGTTTTAGCCCTCCTTCAACAAATCGCTATTTGATTGACAATATTCTTTAGCAAATCGTTGTTATGATTTTTTGGGGACTCTAATGTGTCCCTACTACGATTTGTAGTGTTTTCGTGTCTCCAACGACTCCTACAATTATTTATAGTGTTGTCCGGTCTTTTAACAATAATTTGTAGAATTTTCGGGTCTCCAACGACCCCTACAACGATTTATACTATTGTCCGGTCTTTTAACTACGATTTTTAATATTTTTGGGTCTCCAACGACCCCTACAACGATTTATAATGTTGTCCGGTCTTTTAACTACGATTTATAGTATTTTCGGGTTTCCAACGACCCCTACAACGATTTATAGTGTTGTCCAGTCTTTTAACTACAATTTATAGTATTTTCGGGTCTCTAACGAGACCCACAGTGATTTATAGTGTTGTTGGACCTCGCTATAGCGATTTGTAGTGTTTTTCGCTAAACACTACAGCGATTTGCGATACAAATCGTTGTATATCGCTACCAAAATTAGGACAAACTTGTCAGGGTCATATCTCCTTAACCAAAGATCGGATTTCAAATCCGTAAAAAATGGTGTCTTTGTTATAAAGTATAGTTTATTCCTGTAAATTTTCACTGATTTATATGGTAATTTGTACTTCATTTGGATCAAAAACCAAACCCCTATCAGTTTGCCTTATTTGAATATCACAGTTTTTAGTTCATTTTGTAAGAGTCATATCTCCCTAACGAAAGATCGTTTTCCAAATCCGTAAAAAGGTTTTTCTTCTTCCATTTGTTTAGTTTATATCTAAAAAATTTCATAACTTTCTATGCTCATTTGATATTTCACACTTCTTAAAAACCGAGACTGGTTACAGAATTTTAAATTCTGTAACAGGTTCATTTCCTGTTTGGAAACAGTGACTTCTCGAAGTTGCCATTTTCAAACCAAAATTGATTTTTCAATTCTCTAAATTGGGTTGGTTTTTTTATTAAGTTAAGCAACTTCTCTCTCAAATTTGGGAAAAATCAAGTCTATTTAGCCTCTGCAACATCCAGTTTACTGAAACCTGTCTGTTAAAATCCAATTTTCTGTTTCTGAAATTAATGCTCTGATGTTTTGATTATAACTCTAGTTTCAGAAATGATTTTGATATTTTGTAAAAGAGAGTGCTTCCTTGCTGAGTTGTAAGTCCATGAATTCATTTTAAGCTAAACTTCGGTTGTTTAAGACTCCCATCTATCTAAAAATGATCTTTCAAATGCTTTCACAAAATCATGCATCATATATGTTTATTTTGTTTAATTTTCTTTATCTCTGAGGCATGAAAGGCTAATTTTGGATGTATTCTTCAATTTTTCAACAATTGAAGAAAAATCCATAAAGGTCTACACTTATTTCTAACAAGTTTGCTCATTTTGCAGGATTTTCTATTTTTGTTATTTCTTTTTCAAATGTTGTAATAAATCAATTAATGAGAAGTTTACTTTATGCTTAGATTAGAATGAATGAGCATGTAGTTTAATTTTTCATTTTTCATAATCAATATGTTGCATTTTTATTTTCATTTTCAATAACACTATAGTGAAACACGAATGGCACACGCATCATTCTAATAAAAGGTGATTAAATCCTAAGTTGACGATACCAAATTTTGGGTCAAAAACCACAACCCTGTCACCACAACAGGGTGACAAGTTGATCTTTCGCAAATCGCTATAGCGATTTATAGTGTTTTTGAATCTCACTATAGCGATTTGTAGTGTCTTCCGCAAATCGCTATAGCGATTTATAGTGTTATTCAGTAAGCAAATCGTTGTAAATTGCTACCCGAATTAGGACCAACTTGTTAAAATTTATAACTGTTTATACATATTTGATATTTTAAATTTCTTAAAATTCAAGACTGGTTACAGATTAATCTTATTTAACCATGATTAAACAAAATAGTTCCGGTTTTTTATATATTTGAAATATCAAATAAATATATAAAGTTATAAAAAATTCCAGATATAAACTAGACAAATAAAGCAAAAAAACGCTTTTTACATATTTGAAAAATAATCTCCCGTTGGGGAGATATGACTCTTGCAAAATGAACTAAAAATATGAGTAACTCAAACGATATAGAGTGTGATAGGGTCTTGGTTTTCGACCAAAAATAGGTATGAAATGACCATAAAAATTGTTGGCAATTGACAGGAATAAACTAGACTCAATAAGAAAGACACCGTTTTTTACGGATTTGAAATCCGATCTCCGGTTAGAGAGATATGCCCCCGAACAGTTGGTCCTAATTCAAATAGCGATTTACGCGTGAGGCTATAGCGATTTGTAGTGTTAATCGCTATAGCCATCACGCGTAAATCGCTATTTGAATTAAAACCAATTTGTCGAGACGTATCTCCCTAACCGGAGATCGGATTTCAAATCTGTAAAAAGCGGTGTTTTTTTTTATTAAGTCTAGTTTATTTCTGACAATTTTCAGCATTTTTTATGATCATTTGTTTTCCCATTTTGATTAAAAACCAGACCCCTATTATTCTGCATTATTTAAGTTGCACATATTTTTAGTTCATTTTGCGAGAGTCATATCTCCCCAATGAAATATCATTTTCCAAATCTGTAAAAAGGGTTTTCTTTTTTTAAGTGTCTAGTTTATATCTGAAAATTTTTATAACTGTTTATTTATATTTGATATTTTAAATTGGTTAAAATTCAGGACTGGTTACAAATTAATCTTATTTAACCATGATTAAACAAAATAGTTTCGGTTTTTTATATATTTTAAATATCAAACAAATATATAAAGTTATAAAAATTTCCAAATATAAACTAGACAAATGAAGCAAAAAAAAACCCTTTTTACATATTTGAAAAATGATCTCCTGTTGGGGAGATATGACTCTTGCAAAATGAACTAAAAACATGAGTAACTCAAACGATATAGAGTGTGATTGGGTCTTAGTTTTTGACCAAAAATAGGTATGAAATGACCATAAAAATTACTGAAAATTGACAGAAATAAACTAGACTCAATAAGAAAGACACCCCTTTTTACGAATTTGAAATCCGATCTCCAGTTAGGGAGATACGCCCCCGACAAGTTGGTCTTCATTCAAATAGCGATTTACGCGTGACGGCTATAGCGATTTGTAGAGTTATTCAGTAAGGCGTCATGCGTAAATCGCTATTGATGATCATAAGTAAATTGCAATCGCCAATAGGATGCCGGCCAGCCAAAATCGGTACGATATGGTTCCCTGTCAGAAATCGCTCATTTACGGGGACACCTTCAATGCAAACCGCGAAATAAGATTGCAATTCATGAGGTCAATAACGCAAATGGCAAGCTTGTCCCTTTGTAAACGTTGTAAGTCAATAACTATTTATGGTGTTAAATGATACTAGTATAAAGCGATAATGAACGTTTGTTGTTAAAAAACTGATAAGGGCTAAGATATGTGGCATGAATATATCGATGTGTCCATATTTGATAATCAATTCAATAATCGTCAAAGATTATTCATACCTAGAAAACGGGTTTGTTCGGGTCGGGTCAATCTCCCACTCAACTATTGTTATAATATGAAGTCGAAATGACAGTTTTTTAATTATTTAAAATGCAATCATTTAATTTGCGGGTTGTTTTCGAAAAAGGGCAGCATGTGAAAAGACGTATTTTTAATTATTTAAAATGCAGCCATTTAATTTGCTGGTTGTTTTCGAAAAAGGGCGGTATTCGAAACGACGGTTTCTTAATTATTTAAAACTCAATCATTTAACTTGCGGGGCGTTTATCGAAAAAGGGCGTCATGGGAAAAGACATATTTTTAATTATTTAAAACGCAATCATTTAATTTGCGGGCGTTTATCGAACAAGGGTGGCATGTGAAAAAACGCATTTTTAATTATTTAAAACGCAGTCATTTAATTTGCGTGCAGTTTTCAAAAAAGGGCGGCATGTTAAAGGATGTTTCCTTTATATTTGACTGACGACATTGATTTTGTATCTACGTTGCAAAGGTGGCATCGATATCTTCGTCTAGGCATGGCGCTGAAGAAGAGGACGATAAGAGCAATACGACCAGGCATGGCGCCGAAGAGGAGGACGATGGGAGCAGTAAGACCAGGCATGGCACCAAAGGAGAGGACGATTGGAGCAATACGACCATGCATGGCTCCAAAGGAGAGCACGATGGGAGCAATACGACCAGGCACGACGCTGAAGAAGAAGACAATCACTTCCACAGTACCAGCTTTAGCGCTTAAGACATATATTTTTTGAACCTCCTGATCGGTTTAGTCAACATTTGCCTTTTTATGTCATATTTCGACTTGTGTTGTTTACTGTAGAAAATAATTTCAATGTCAAATTCTGAATACTACGCTCATGGTGCACTCAGTGCAACATCCACAGACAAGGGTGGGTGGCAACGCCCTAACGAGGTCGTAGATGACATTGAGCAGATGCAAGATGAATTTGCAGACGGGAACACTATCAGTAATTTTGTACGTATGTAACCACTATCATTTTTTAGGTCTTCGGTTTGTATGTTTTGAAGTTCATAAATTTTTGCAACCAGACAATGTGTGATTTTGTCAATTATATTCAAAGCAACGCAACGAGCAATACAGTATGCATCATCACCCCTTATTTCATGGTATGTCTGGTCTGCCATTGTTTTATTTGCTTTTATGACTTACTCACTTTTCTTGGTGGTTAAACCTTACTATTTGGTGCAACAGATGTACGTCCGGCGAAAGCCATACACCAGTGGATTCCTAGATGCACTACCTTGTTGGAACATCGATGATGAGTGCATAGACTTTTCGAATTTTGAAAAGGTAAGTGAACAAACCTCTTCTCCAAGGTTTAGTAGTTACATCTCCATCACAATATGTCTATGGAATTATAAATTATTGTATCGATTCGCAGATTTTACTTCCTACACTCTGGCAAAATCTCGATCATTAGGTCTTATACGAGATGAATTTTCTAGAAAAACAACTATGGTGCTACAACTCATTGGACTGCCACAATGGTGTAGAACGTGACGTTATGCATTTGGTAAGCTTCTGCCTAATGGTGAATCATAGCAATGTGAGGTGGATCGGATTGTACTATATTTTCCCTTTATCACAGACAGGATTCCTAAACGACCTTGTGGGTGTCAACATTGCCGAGTGGATGTTGCTCTGTGTTGACGATGCTCATGTACAAAGTAATGGGGTCGATTGTGGCATATCCGTAATGAAGCATATTGAAGCAATATACAAAGGAGAAGAACCTTTTTTTGACGTTGTATGAGCTTTGTATGCGCTGTTATTGGGGATTTTTGTTATATATTAGTTTCATATTACATATTTTTGTTGCAGGAAGATATACCGAAATTACGCGATGAAATATGCGGAAATTTGATTGAGTTTAAAAAGAACGAGAGACAAAATATGTAATGTGAAACCTATCGATTGCTCTGTCTGTACAACCTAACAAGCTCTGCCATCACCGTTCTCGCCCAACTCCGGCAGTGCAGTCGCAACATGGTGAGGAGCGGTCGGCGGAGGTGGAGTTGGCTGACGTGGAGTTGTCGGCGGTGCAGTCGCAGGTATTTAATTTACGGTCGTCAACGGTGGTGAGGGACGCGGTCGGCGCGCTGAGGGTGGCCATCATGAGCTCCACCGCGTCCTCTTCCTCTCCCTCACGAGGAGGAGGTTTCAGAGGAGCGATCGTTACGGTGATGGGGGTTCATCTCGCCGGAATCTGAATCGTCTGGTTTCTGGTATCAACACAATCGGAGAGACAGAGAGAGAGAGAGACTGGAGATATGTAGGAGAAGGACTTCTGGTAGGCAAATTTTGTAAGACTACAATTTTTGTAAATTTGTCTCCGTTGAAATATAATTTGAACATTATAAAACACGCTTGTAAATTGTTGTACTGCTTCATCTACGAAAACTAAATTGTATCAAGAAATAGTTTTGTGTTGTAAGCGCTTAACCAATGCTAGTATTGCTGCTCTTCAGTAATTAAAAATATTGTACAGCGAAAGATATTTTTTTGTTGTTCCAAAATCATTGTATAACTCGCATTACGTGAACGAAAAGCGCGGAAATAGATTTTCGTGATTTGTGGTCCACAAAGGCGCGTAATATTCGCTTTGAACAAGTGACGAAGTATTTATCGATAAGAAAGGTCTGTTCTCAGAAATCGCTTTATTGCAGAAGTTACGAGAATGAAATCGTAATATATATGCCCCATCATGAACGAATGTAGTGCATGGGTAGATGAGAATGACTCGGGATGACCCAATGTCGAGGTGTAAGTCCGTAATGTACACCTAAGGCGATCTGTTGGGACGCGTGTGGACGAAGTTGTGGATTTATATAAGACCAAAAAATATTTCTACAATCAAACCCACACGCTACGTGCTACCGTGATTTGAACTACCAGGTTCAATCGCATTGATTAGTTTTGAGAATAGCTCTCTCACATGACATTGTTCAATTTCATTAATGCGAAGAGTATTTTATTTGAGATTTGCTCTTTGTTTATTAAAACTGCCGTATTTATTTGAAAACTGACGGAGGGTGATAGGATGTTTCATTAATATTTGAATGACACATCACACAGGTTAAGGATGTGTTTCACTTTGCTTCGAATAAGGGACCGACAAACCGACAATTCCTGCAAAAATGACTTGTTCTTGAATCAAGTGTATAGGCGGCTTCGGCGCAGTTGAGGTATCCGTGTAGACTTTTTTCATATGTCTGCAATATCATAATTAAAGGTAACGTCGTTTAAAATTCAAAAAAAATTCAAATTCTTACACAAGATTTCATGGTAGTAGTAGTGAAGTTGACGTTAGACCACCATTTCTCAACAGCAAACCTATCTTATTGTTGTGTACTATTTGTAATTTCAAAAGCGACATTAATGGCTCTTGTTCACTGCATTCATCTCGAATCTCTTCTGCGATTTTCATTATGTGCGTGTCAGCAATAAGGCGATTTTCTCCATTTTTATAAATGAATTACTTCTTGGAAGAATAAATATTGAGACCATATTTTTAGGTACTTTCTTTCACTAGGCAATGGTCCATTGACAAAGCAAAGCATATCTTTCGAATAAAATAAAGAGCACAGACGCTTAAAGGTAATAAGATCGGTGGATTCGTTAGTTACATAAAACAGGCAAGTGGGTACGTTATTTTACTGTTCGAATGGATAGATGCCAAGGAAACCAGAAAAGGGCTGGTAAACTAGCCCAAGGAATCCAACAAAGGATTTTCAAGCTCAGCTCATTCTTGTGGTTGGCCGAGTTGAGCTCGAGGTCATGGCGAGCTCAAGTTAAACGAGTTAAGCTGGAGCTGGCTTATTTACCAAAAATATTCATTTTTCAATTTGAAAATAATAGAATCTATCCAAGTTCAAACTTTATCTTTTACTAAATAAATACATTGTTTTAAAGTTGTAATCTATAGGATTAACTCTAAACTTACTACCTCAAGCTAATCACATCTACACTCTTTGTATAAGTTTTAAACATCAAACATTTCATAACAATGTTGACTATTATCATTTCGAACATTAGAAGGCTTTGTTCATTGCATACATCGCAATCTAATTTTGCGAGTGTCAATCATGCCGGTTGGGCACCGTTGGTCGTTGCCTTTTATATCCTCATGGCGGCTCGGTTAGTTTCTCCTCCGCAATTAGAAATGAGATCAATTTTTTGCAGAGTTCTTCGCGGAATCCAGATATATCAACCTGCAAAAACAAATTGTAATGTGGAACCAATAGACATGCATTTAATCCTCAATAACAGAGGCCAAGAAATGGCATACAGCATCGAAACAGGGTTCTGCACCATTGTATATCGCTTCAATGTACTTCATTATAAATACGCCATAATCAATGCCATTATTTTATAAAGGAGCATGGTATGTCGTGCGATAGATTCACTCGCTAACGTTGACTCCCAAAATGGCTTTGACGAAACCGATTTGAGAATAATGTGGCCGAAAGTAAATTCATGACCCCAGTACACGACACGATACTCATATAGATGGAATCTTACGAGATGGGAAATGTCAAGCCGTAAACCACTATCAACTTCCAACGAATTGTAACACCATAGTTGTTTTTCGTGTAAATCCATCACGTATAAGACCCAATGCTTTTCAGAATGCCAGAGTGTAGGAATCAATATCTACAAATGGATTGTAAAAATGTTGTTAGCATTGTTATGTTGTAACCTTGCACTCTAGGTTTGTTTACTTACTTTTTCATTTGACAAAAGCTCTCTGCAATGATTACCGTTAACCCAATAAGGTAGGCCGTCTTTAAATCCAATGGAGTATGGCAAACAACGTAAGATAGTCTGCAAATCGAAACCTTGTTAACAGCAATGTTAACATACGAATCAACTGGACTAAATCAATAACCAAAAGCAACATAAAATACAAATGATATACCATTAAATATGGGCTGATGATGCTTATAGTCTTGCTTGGTGCGTTGCTTTTAATATAACTGACGAAACCGGATATAGTCTGTTTGCAGCACATATGGTGTTGTTAATGTAGGTACACATGGCTTACGTATATAGACAACTCCTACTAGTTTCATACGAACAAAATTATTGATCATGTTGCATTGTGTGAATTCGTTGTGCATTCTTTTGATGTCTTCCAGGAGTGATTGACTAAGTTCTCGCCCAACTTCGTCGGTGGATGTTCTACTGAAATGAACAAGGACATTACAATGAACGATATTGAAATTACATTATAGAGTACACAACACAAATCGCAAATATGGCATGAAAGAGACCGATTATGATGAAAAATGGAGACGATGTGTAGACAATATACGCATGATTCGCCATTGTTGGTCGTGTAGTTGTCTTCGTTTGCCTCACCGACCACAATTTTCTATGTAGCTAGTTACATGTTCGAGGGAGGAACTCTAGGTTTATAAAGGAACCGTCGGTTTGACTATTGCTGGTTCACGAAGTAGAAGATAATCACACCGTCCAGTACTTGTGCGACTATTTATGAGCCAAAAGATTTATTGCTCAACCACCATGATCAATAAATAATGTACGATAAATCAAAAAATTTACGATACATCCTTTGTTGTTCGTACGAAACGCATATGCGTATTGCGATTTGTAAACAACAAATGTTTTGTTCCTTACTTGGACAGCCTATTGAGGACCTATTTCCCTTTCCTCGTAGAGTACTGTGGAACATGCGAGGCGTGTTAGTAGTACATCGATTGGATGAGGTGGTCTTATGACCTCGATCAACACAGACGAAGAAGAAGAGGAAGGAGAAGAGGAATAATTGCCATAGTCCACTGGATTTCAAGAAGGCCTACCTTATTGGGATAACGGTAATATTTACAGAGACCTTTTGTCTAGTGAAAAATTAAGTAATCAATCCTCGGCTGCAAGCTTACAGCAAAACAATCCTAACACCATTGGTGGATCGATTTTCATATATTGATTCTTACACTCTAGCAATCTTAAAAGCATTGGGTCTTACAAGTGATGGATTAAAATGAAAAATAATTATGGTGTTACAATTCAGAGTTGTTTGTGACTGGTTTCCCTCCTTATTCAATTCCGCAGCAGAATTCCAAGCGTGCCGCCTGATCATGTTGAGGTTGTCCTTCGTATTCGCTGGAGAACAATTTTTAGTAGTGATCATCAGCTGAATGACGATTCAATTGTTCAGAAGTGTAAGCTTTGATTTGTGGCTATCGCTTGGAGTTGCATAAGTTGACTTCGTATTGGATGCATAGCGAGTTGTGATTATCGCGGGAAAGCGATGTGTGTTGTCAGCTGGACAGCAATTTGTCTTCGTCGCTGGATAGTTTGTGTTGTGAGCCGGACAGCGATTTATGAGCATCGTTGGATAGCGATTTGTGGCTTCTGCAAGAAGTCAATTCATGACATCACTGAATGGCGATTTGTGGTTATCGTTGAATAGCGATTTGTGGCATCGCAGCATAGTGATTTGCGGATATTGTTGGAATGTCAATCCAAGTGGGTTGAGAAGGGTTGTTCCAGTAAGCTTTTTTGGGCCATTGATCAAGGTTGCGATTCATTTTATGATCTGAGAAAGCTTTGACCTGCGTTTTTCAGGTAGGTGGTTGCACAATGTTGGACTTGTGTAATGATAATAAAACGAAATCATTTTATGATCTGAGTTTTTTTGGTTGATTTAAACAAGTTCTTTATTTATTGAATTGTGATTTACATCCAATAAATAGAATGTGTCCCAACATAGTTGCCAATCTACTTCCAAGATAGTGTCATGTTTACAAGTTATGAGTGCCTTTCTTTATTTATCGTCATTTGCGCTTTAATCATTGTGTAAAGCGCAAACCCCCTCCCAACATTGAAATAGAAAATATAAGACATGTACTACAAGTTTCACAAGAAATGCAAACCTCCTCCCAACATTGATTACATACCAAAAGACTTGTAAAGCGCAAACGACGATAAATAAAATAATAATGTATTTTACAAGATGTTTATACTTTAAGGCGATTTATCATGTAGACCCAGCGATTTTTCTTGTCGATAAGGGCTTAAACGATTATTAGTTGCGAGGGGCGAACATGCACCATAAAAAAATTGTCAAGAAGAACAAGTACAAAGAAAAAGAAGGGCACTCGTAGCTTGTGAACATGACACTATCTTGGATGTAGATTGGCAGCTATGTTGGGACATATTCTATTTATTGGATATAAATCGCAATTCAATAAATAAAGGACTTGTTTTAATCAACCAAAAAAACTCAGATCATAAAATGATTTCATTTTATTATCATTACACAAGTCCAACATTGTGCAACCAATTGCCTGGAAAACGCAGGTGAAAGCTTTCTTCGATCATAAAATGAATCGCAACCTTGATCAATGGCCCAAAAAAGCTTACTGGAACAACCCTTCTCAACCCGCTTGGATTGACATTCTAATAATACCCGCAAATCACTATGTTGCGATGCTACAAATCGCTATTCAACGATAACCACAAATCGCGATTCAGTGATGTCATGAATCGACTTCCTGCAGAAGCCACAAATCGCTATCTATCGGTTTAAGCAAATCCAACCACGGACCGCAAGTCGTCACTGATAAATCACTATAAACTCTTAACAAATCCGACAATGTGGAAATTGGGTCATGCAAAGAGGCATGACAGCTAAATTAATAGCCCACACGAGATTCCTATGTCCCATACCTATCTGTCGAATGCATCAGAGCCTGTCATGAAATAGAAAATATAAGACATTGCATTAAGTTTCACAAGAAATGCAAACCTCCTCCCAACATTGATTACATACCAAAAGACTTGTAAAACTGAAGCTATCGTTGCCGGAAATCTGGTCGAGAAGAATGAAGGTTTCAACATTTGGTGTTACTTCTATAGGGTATTGTTGCATGTTGGACATTACACGAGTTAGATATTGACAAGCTTCACGTAATGGAAAGCAATATAATGTCTTACATACATGTTCATTCGAAGGGCTTTGTTGTTTTTTATTACAGGTTGGTTGTTTCTTAGTCTTTTTCATGCCAACCAATTCTAGTGCACCCTTTGCCCTCTGACGACTGCGATCAGAGGCAGGTTTTCTTTTCATACCCTTCACTTCATAAATATGTTCATCATAATCAACAACGTTCACTACTGACTTGTTGAAGATAATGTTTACTCTTCGGCGCAACTTCTCAGGAGTGTCAAGCGAAACATGATTTTCACCTACGTTGTTCGATCCCATTATCTTCGACTGGTATTCATTTGCTGCAACGGACTTAAGGTGAATTAACTCCAAGTTTTCAAGTAACTCCATTGAAGCTTTTCTCACGCATACATAGCCTTCTTCATTTCTCAATGCCAACATGCATAAATGACCTACACTGTTGTTGGTAACGGGAGGCTATGTGGCACTTCTCATCAACACCAGATTTACTCACATTGTCCATAACAATGGTTTCAATCTTTGCACGTCTCTTCCATCTTCGCATTACGTAAGAGTTAGGTATTTCTTGTATCTTCTCTTTATTGAGTGTCTTTAATGCATGACAGCATAAAATACCCTTGAATTCATACATTTTGCATTAACATTCAACTCTTCTGTTGTCAACATTGTATGTGACATGTGCTTCTCGCCTTTCGTGATGTTTTTTGCCCTGCCATAAAATATGGTATTTGTGTATATTCTCGGTTTGCACAAGTCCTTCTATTTTGAAATTCATGACATGTAACACCTCTTTCTTGATCCATTCAAATACAGTTAGTGTATACAGAGCTGCAGGTCGCATCAATATTTTCATGCCAAAAGTTAGAGGTCGTGTGTTGAAGCATTTCACGTCTTGTTCAAGCTCATTCTGTCTTAGACCGTCTACAAATAATTTATATTGTCAAACATGAATACAGGGTTTTCTTCAGCGTGGCATGCATAGATTCAGCTCTTTGTGTGCTTATCATACCAGCACAAAAGTATTGTCTTCCATATGCCAATGCCCACTTCTCTTTTCTGCATATAAATTTTGTAACCACAGACAATCTTCAAGGTCGTATGTCTGAATCATTTCCTCCCAATCAGACATAAAGGTGATCTCATCTATGCTCTCAAGCACGCACCTAGTAAACTTTTTGTCAAACCCTGTCTTCTGATTAAATATGTGTCATATGTTCTTTGTTGTATTTTGAAAGATATGCCACAAACATAGGCGATGATGTGCATCTGGCCACACATGAAGCACTGCAGCCGCAATTATGTGATCACCATTTGTAAGTACAGCTTCAGGTTGCTTCCCGTTCATTGCATGTGTAAATACTCTGAACAACCACTCAAAGCTTTCCTTGGTCTAGTCATACAAAAATGCCCCGCCTAATATACAACTCTGTGCGTGATGGTTCACTCCGACAAACTGCGCAAATGGCCACTATTCAGTATTAATTTTCACTGTAGTATCAAATACAAGCACATCATTGAAGCATTCATAATCTACTCTTGACTTTGAATCTGCCCAAAACATATTCACAGCATATCCATCTCCATCCACTTGCATTGTACTAAAGAAACTATGTTCATTGCTTGATTTATTTTGTAAGTAATCAACCAAAGAACATATTTATATTTTCTTCATGTTATATGTCCTCTTCCTTCTCAAGTGGTTTCATAGATCCAAAGGTGTGAATGGCACATTTTCGCGACCACCGTCTATGTGGGCAAACAAATTGTATGTCTTCCTTGGTGCAATGCTGGCGCTATCGGCTATTTCAGCCATTGCAGCATGCGCTACAGTTACTTTATGATGTGACCTTAGCATAGGAGTCATAAATGATGCAGATAAATCATGATTATGATCACTAATTAAAGTACGAACTACAAATTTCCCATTCGGATGTCTTCTCAAAACCATTCTCGCCTTGATTTTGGCATGCTCCTTGTTGGATTTCCCATTGATTTCTTCCAACCTTGCTTGGAACAAACATATGTCTTTCTAACCAAGACACCCTGTGCATTTTTTGACCAAGAAAACTTTCTCACACTGAAGCCAACTTTTAAGGCATAATCATTGTAAAATTTATATGCAGCTTCCTCATTATTAAACTGCATTCCTTCTATAGGAACAGAGTCAAGTGTAATTCCATGTACATTCTCAGTTCCTACACTTTTATTATGTGTACTGACATCAAAATCTACCTCATTATTGAATTATATTTCCACTAGTGAAACATTCACTAGTGTACTTCCATTTACATTCCTGGTGCCTACTCTTTTATTATGTGTATTGTCATGGTAATTTACCTCATTATTGAATTGCATTTCTTCTACTGAAACATTCAAGTCAAGAGTGGGTCTAATGTCTGCACCCTTATTTTCATGTGGATCATTAGCGCAGATGTTCAATTCTTCAGTTGCATTATTAGTATAGATGTTCAATTCTCCAGATCTTTCAATTGATTGAGCTACATTATCTTTATTAAAACCTAATGATAAGCTCAACAAAGTTTTAAGCAATATATCAATTGGTGTTTGCAGCAAAATAGCAAATAAATCGATATTAACTAACAAAAATATATCTCACAAAAAACGGAAGTATGTTACTAATACAGGGGTTTGAGATACAATGCATATAATGAGTGAATGTAGGATACCTGATGGGGTAGAGGCCCTTCCTAGTATTTGTAAACAAGCATTCTTGTCAACAGGTCCCAACGTCTTACAAATATCGATAAGTTTTCAACCATCGTAAGAACAAGATCTACCTGCAATAAACAAACAATGCCTTAATGGCACACAAGACGACATGCCTTCTTCATCGATAGCATGATGAGATGGAAAGCTACTCATGTCGCCTTAATGGCACTGGTTGGAATGTTTGTGCATCATTGCTTTCTTCCATAATGCCTAACAACAACGAAAAAGAAGAGAAGAAAGTGGAATGCTTTATAAGCAATATATCAATTTGTGTTAGCAAGCGCATATGTTTACTACGATTTAATCAGGATGCATATAACAACGGATATTGATAAGGTTAAGCAAGTCAAAGCAACAATTTAATGAATGACAGTATCAAAGCAAGTGCGGTTTGATATTTGCTTATACTGAGCATTGAGTTGTCACTTACCATGCCAATAAAGGATACATGTCGTACATGTGTGTTGACGATAACGCTCTCATTATATCCACGAGGCTGTAAAGCGAGTTCAATAGAAATCGTTGACAGAGCAGTGATATGAATGCGAAAATCGCCCCTACATGCGTGTAACGATGTGTTTCTGCACGCACACATTTTCAAAGTCTGTGTACAAATATCTCAGAAATACATATTACAAAACATATAATATCTTACAAAGCGATATGAATATCGAATAATATATTGAAAATCGATACGACAGAAATTTTAAATCGATACGAAAGAAATTGAGCAAAATAGTAAACAAATCGATATTAATTAACAAAGATATATCTCACAAAAACGGGAGTATGTTACTATTACAGCGGTTTGAGATACAATGCATATAATGAGTGAATGTAGAATACTTGATGGGGTAGAGGCCCTTCCTAGCATGTGTAAACAAGCATTCTTGTCAACAGGTCCCAGCGTCTTACAAATATCGATAAGTTTCCAAGCATCGTAAAAATAAGATCTACCTGCAATAACCAAACAATGCCTTAATGGCACACAAGACGACATGCCTTCTTCATTGATAGCATGATGAGATGGAAAGCTACTCATGTCACCTTAATGGCACTGGTTGGAATGTTTGTGCATCATTGATTTCTTTCATAATGCCTAACGACAGCAAAAATGAAGAGAAGACACGTAGTTTCCCAACTTTTGAATGGAGGATATTTTTGTCATTTCCTCGAACCATCATTTCAGGGCAAGAAAAGCAAGTAAGGGTGAATATGTCTTTGCAAAAACACTAGAGTCCAATGCAAAGTTATGTCATCATACACGGAAATACGAGCCCATGTGCGTAAATACGTGGCGCTCATTTGACCCTCCCCCCCAAACACAGATGTGGGATTCAATGAATCATCCCGGGCGAACATACACCACCCTCCCCTCTGCCACCCTGAGTCACGCACTCTAGCTACAGTCCGTATTCAGGGGAGAACATTCAACACCCTCTCCCCCTGAAACCATTCTCTTCAATTCGCCACCCACACTCATATATGCTCATCATCTTTCCTTCATCGTGTCTCTCCTTTACTCATTCATAGAGTTTTTGCCTCAAACACTTGGTGCGCGTGTTGCAGTGCGGGCGTGAACCGCGGGGAAGATGGTGGCGTTCACTGTCGCCAGGAAGGAAACGACTCCCTTCGACGGCCAGAAGTGTGGCACTTCCGGCCTCAGAAATAAGGTGAAAGCGGCCACACACACACTCTCTCTCTCTTCTCCTTCCCTCTGTTTTTTTCTTGGCTTCTGTTTGGAGATCTTGGCGTTAAATCATGGTGTAGCCGATCCGAAATTATGGGGCTCAGTGTCCTCGAGTTGTTTATCAGAGATGTTGGTTGCGTCCATGGCCTCAGAGTCTCTTTAGTTGTTTTTTCGATGTTGGATTTATAGATCGAAGACTGCTTATGATTGAATCCATCGATTTGGACAGACTTATTGACGATATGCATCGAATTGAATCAATTTTCGAATAGGAAGATATCACCATCAATTAGTTCCTTCTGAAATGCAACGTTTGTGACGTGTTTTGCTGTGGAAGGGAGTCAGCAATATCCGGTCCCTACTCGACTTGGGTGTTTCTGAAGTACTGTGGTAATGAAGATTGTGAGTGTGATGCTATGAGTCTGAAATTGAATTATAACCAATTAACCATCCACCCATCCATCCAGTGATCTTTTCATGGTCCGTGGATGCTAGACTGCGGCAAAATTGATACCCATTCAATGCTTCGGTCTTGTATGTTCTAGCTTTCAAGTGTGGAGACGCAGTAGCGATGATATGGAGTGAAGAATAAAAGCCTTCAGGATAGCGCATTGTGGTGCTAATGAAATACATTGAAACAAACCTTGGAAGGTGGCTCTCTGCTGCACCTTCCTTTGTTTGCGAGATTGCTTATTTTCTGCTGGTTTCGTGCTCGTTTTCATGGTATAATTTGGTTCCCTCTTTGATGGTGGATTGAGATGGTGAGTTTGGTTAGAGAGCTATTCATGGACATTGTTGAAAGGCATCTATGACGCAGTCTGCATTGCCATGGTTTATGTGTGGCAGCCATCACGTACGTGGATGTGGCCTCTTTTCGTGTGATCGATGTGGCCTCTTTTCGTGTGATCGATTTTAGTTGCTTAGACTTGGATGTTTTACATTTTAGAGTATGTTGTAGTGGTGGAAATGTTTCGCTGACACTAGCCACAGCCTGTCTTCATTTATTTCATTTTCTCAAAATTGAAAACGTACTGTACAAATTGCATAAATATACACAGTTACACACGCATTCATCTTGTTCTAGACTTGAACATATTGGATATATGGTTGAACTTGATTCATACCAGAGTTGCCAGTCGAGGAAGCGGGAAGCGGGAGCGGGAAGCGCGGTACTTCTAAAATTTTAGGAAGTGGGAAGCGCGGGACGACTTAGGAGCAAACCAAGAAGCATCTCGAAAGCGACCTAGGAAGCGAACCGAAAGCGTCCTAAGAAACGAAAAAAGAAGCGACATAGGATTCGAGTGAGAAGTGAAAGGAAAGGGAATAAGAATCGAAAGGAAAGCGAAAATGTAATTATATATTTTTATTTTATCAAAAAATATAATTTATGTCATCATTGACAAAATAAAACATGTATCTAAAACAATAAATAATATAAGTTGTAATTATCTAACAAATGCATCATATTACAACTGTCAAGCATTTAAAAAATAATACATCAAGCGAATATCATAATTCACATTCTTGTTACAACCATTTAACAAATGTATACAAGCACTAAATAATGCATTAAGAAAACAAATAAATTTGATTAAAAAGTGTATTTTTTTCAACGAAAGAATCAAATGACTTGTTATTTGATATTATGATTGTTGTAAATCTTGTGATCTCTGCAACATACAAAATAAAAAATCAATAAATTCAAAGATTACATAGAGATATGGTTAAATTTTTAAGCTATAAAATTCTAAATTGTAAATTATAAGCTATAAAGTTCTAAACTATAAACTTAAAATTAACATAATTCACTATTTCACTTCATCATGCAAGGTTCAAAATAAAAGTACATATCAAATCAACAAAATATTACAAGACCATGACAAAAAAGTGACATAAAAATTTTTAAGTTGGACTACTCCAACTACATCATCAAAAGAATAATTAAAAATTCAAGAGTTCATTAATCTATCATTTTTTTCTTTCCCTTCAAGTCAGCAATAGATCGAGAACTTTTTGCATCATCACGTGCTTCTTGTCCTCCACGACCATGTCTTTTGCTCATTCCTTCATTTCTTATAATGAATATGTTAAAAAATAAAAATGTTAAAAAACCTTAATTTAAAATATAAAAAATACATATATAGAAAAAAGTAAAAATAAAAAACACAAGATCAACATACCTTGCCTAGGTCTCTTGCTAAAAAAATGATCAATCCGACCTTGAGGAACTGATGGTCGCTTGTGTATATCTGTCGTTCTACTAGCTTTGTTGGATTGATTTGTATCCTCTTCAACTTCATTTGTATGTATGATTATTGGAGGTAATGGAGCTCTTGGTTGTGCATCTTTGGGTTTGGATTTGGAAATAGTGCTTGATTGTTGTGCATTATCATCCAAATCTCTCCAACGCATGTCTTCTAATCTCAATGTATTTTCTTCTACAATAGGAAGTTCCAGATTGATATCTCATTTTTTACTATATCCTTCTTTGTAGCGATTGTTGCACCTTTTTATAACAAGAATATAAAATATGAATACTAATAAACAATCAATGATAGAAAAAGAGAAAAAAAAATACAAAAACAAAAGTACAACACTTTAATTATACTTGTCAATCAATCGAAGATATGAATGAATATAGACCAAGGTATTAGCACGATCTTCATTGAGCGTATTTCGTTTAACATTGTGAATATAACTATAGGTGCTCCACACTCTTTTTGCAGAAGATGTGCTAATAGGTTGAGATAAAACCTTAATGGCTAATGCTCTCAACTCAGGTATATCACCACCATAAAAATGCCACCGATTAAGGACCGTCATTATAGGATTCTATGTATCTATTCTTGCTGCATTTCGGCTAAATCTTCCACTTTTTGATGCAAAAGTCACAAGTTGTGACCTATAAAGTGTAGAAAGCTCTTCATTTCCATCAGATATGACTTCAAACGAGAGCATCGCACTATCTAAGATATCATTATCCTTTTTTGCAGAAAAAAATAATGTTTAACAACTATAACACGACAATGCAAATAAAATAATAAAATAATTAAAGCATTAAATTTTAAACTTTATTAAATAGATTGAATAAAATTTTTACCAGGAGAAACTCGTTTGACCCCTCCTGCTGCTGGGATCTTGAGATACTCTGACTCGTAATATTTTGGAGTGAGCATGTGGGCTAGACTATGGAGAGGCAAATTCATTTTATCCCATCTATTTGAGACAATCTGATGAATCTTTTCATACAAATTTGGTTGTCCTTTTAGATTGTCTTTGATTTTCCCCAACATGTTGTTCATGCCTTCATACACTTCACCAATTATAAGGCCTTTCTGATTATAAAATTTGATCATCTTATATATGGATTTTGTAATCAATAATGCTAAACGTACAGAATCTCAATATTCTTTATCAAGAGCAGTTGTTTCTGTTGTAACAACTCTTTTTTCATAGTTTCATTTGTGCATGATTGCTTCCACTCGCTCCATCTAATTGAAATTATTGTGAGCCTCAATCTCTCCCTCACATCAAGCAAGCGCTTCAAAGTAGTATAATGTGAAGCAAACCTTATTTTTGCAATCTTTATTAGCTCTAATTTTTCATTGCTTCTAAAGATTGGTAGTGCTTTTAAATGATTTGTGATATACTTTACAATTTCTTTACTCTGCAAATATGTTTCTCCCAACCAATGAAACTCATGTGTCAAATCCTTAAAGATCAAATTAAGTGTGTGCACAACACAAGGTGACCAAAAAATATACTTATACGTTTGTTTTAATTCTTCACCTGCTAACTTACAATTTTTTGTATTGTCTGTAATCACTTACACTATATTAGAAGGCCCCGCAAGTTTAAACCCTGTCTTCAAAAACTCGGCAATGTTTGCAGCTAACGGTTGCACATTACAAAAATCGCTTGCATATAAGAACATCGAACCAAAACAGTTTGATGCAAGTATATTTATCAAGTGTTTATTCTTGATATTTGTTCAACCGTCTGAGACAATAGAAACTCCAAACTCCTCAAACTTTTCTCAAAATTCATTTAACTCTCTGTGAACACACTCTTTCTCATTGTCAAGCAACGTTGTTTGCGCTTTTTCATATAATGGGGGTTTATATTCACACACTTTACTAACTGCAGATATCATTTCTTTCCAATATGGTGATCGAAGCTCATTGAAAGGTATGACATTTGTATACAAAAATCTGATAATTTTGTTATCTACATCATCTCTTTCTACATTTTTAAAAAGGTATCACGAATATCAACTATTTTTCGGCTTCCACTAGATGATGTAGTCATACTAATAGGCTTCTTCGGATTATCAATTTAATGATCTCCTCAACTCAAATGCACTTGATGAAACCTCCACTCGGCGAACTTGCCTCTTAATTTTTCTTGTCAATTCTGCATTTTTTGCAATTACAGGGCAAAAGGCAATCCCAACACTTTGTTCCTTTGGAGATCCCATGAGATGTGCAAAAACTTGAGTATATGACCCGTGATAAATATTTTTGTAGTGCCTGCACATAAAAACTTGGGTTCCATCTTGCTTTCCTTGCCCACTCTTCTTTTGTTTCAATACATGGTGCCATAGCAGTGTTGTTTTATGCATGATAGGCGGTTCATCATCTTGGTCATCTTCAGAATAGTAGTCATCCAAGTCATATTCTTCTTCATCTTCTTCATCAAAACAATTTTTGTTTTTGTCCTCAAACTGATATGGACAATCAGAAGACCTCTTGCCCTTTCTTGCATTGTCCTTCCCAACACCACTAGACGATTCATGCTCCAAATTGTACAAAGAATCATCATCGTCATCATAATTATCGTGATCATAGCTTTTGATGGTCATTAATAAAGCAAAGAACAGGAAAATATACCTATATCATAAAAGTATAGGAATCATTCTAGAACACTTTAAAAAAAAACTATTATTAACAGCAAAGGATGAAGAGTGAAGAACATAAATCATTAATGAAACTGGAATGTCAAACAAAAGGGGAAAAAAGCGACCCAAAGTGAACCATGACGTCCCTTGCAATCGAATTCCCGTAAATTGTCGTGGGGTTTACTAAACAACAACTTTAGTGTCAGTGCACATAAACTAATCATGCTCATTTCTTAAAATAATCCAGACAATATGTATCACACACAGCTTCGCAGTCACAATCTAAATTTTAGAACTGTGAAACCAATCAGATTTCCTTTTTCTAATAGCATTAACACCTGTAATGAATACAGAGGAAAGCATCAAGCCTTAAAATTCAAGTTTAATTAAACTAAATCTCAAACAAACATGATAGTTAAAACACCACAGATTTAATTTAAACCAGGAAATCACAAATAGGTAGAAGCATGATAAATCCAATCTAAAAAGAATTGCAGACTATAGTTCTATTTATTCTTATGAGAAATTTTGGTTTAATGCCTATCAAATCAAATTTAACGAATCAATACATGAATCAGCCAAGACTCCAAGACTCAATGCATATAACAAAATCTGTGTATAAAACCCATAAGGTTATATATATGTGTTTCTTGAAAACTTGTCTGTAATAAACATCGAAATTATACACACAAACATCGATCAATCGATTTAACTACAATCAGTGTGAACCCATTTTAGAAGGATGCATATTAAAAGTCTATAATGCCAATCAATTTATTTCAAACAGAAACAATCTTGATCATACGTGAACCTAGTACAAGAAACAAGCAGATCAACATTTAAATCAGCACATCTAATTTAAATAGAATTAAAATCTCAGCAAAAGTCCTTAAAAGAAATTAAATCTTTTTATGTTCATCTAAAACCCAAATCAGAAAACTGATACCCGAATCAGCAAAGACAGTCAGTGTTCTGCTCGTATCACAGGGGGTGTACCCAGAGTGATACAACAATTCCTATACAAGGCGGCGATAGCCCGTATTCGAGTCTAAAGCCACTCAACCTATGGTAACTGCGCTCACTGATTTCACTTTTTGACAAATTGCAAAAATCTGAATAGGCGACATTCAGACAGACTTAAGAAAAAAGGGGAAGAGGACATCAGAACTGGTTTAAAGAAATAAAAAATTACTGTGTGTTCACCCACATTCGGAACAACTAAAAAAAGTTGGTCGTCGGACGTCAATGGATTTCAGAAACGCAGAGTCTCGAACTGGTCCGAACATTAGTGGATGAGAGAGGAGAGTGAATCGAAAGAGAGAGGTCGTCGGGCATTAGTGGATGAGAGAGGAGAGCATACCTGAACAAAGACATTGCCAACGTCACTCAAGGAGGTCTTCGGTCGTCGGACATCAACGGAGGAGGAGGTCGCTGGTCGTCGTCGGTCGTCAGTGGTCGAAAATGAGAGAGAGAGAGGAGTCGGGTGAAAAACAAAACCCTAAGCTTTCGTTTTTTATGTTTTCACGATTTTTTTTTAAAATGTTCATTTTGCCCTTATTCAGAGTAATATTTTATTTTAGTTTCTTATTTTTCACGTGTTAAATTTATTTTTAAAAAGGGCAAAATAGAAATTTCATAAATGTGTCTCCCTTTAAAGGGGGATGTGTCTCCCTTTAAAGGGGGACGCGCTTCTTCTATTTTACATGCGCTTCCCCATGCGTTTCAGAAGCATCGCGTTTCGCGCTTCCAAAGCGCATCTCAGGGAAGTGTGCTTCTCCTGATACATGTGTGTTTCCGATGACTCTGATTCATACCTTTCTTGGTCTTTTTGGCTAAGATCAGGTGTCGTTGAAATTGATTCCTTTTTGCTAGTTTGCAGGATCATCAAGCTTCTGATTTGACCTTTGTTTTGAATAAAATACTTTGTCCCCCCTTAAGTTTTTTGGATATGGAGTTACATTTTTATCTTGATTATTTTTCAATGTTATGCATATGATATTGAACCATGCATGATCTTTGGATTTGATTTATATTCTTTTTTTTTTATAGCCAACGAATCTTGGTTCATCACTGTGCTATGACTAATCTGGATTTCATCTGTCAGTGGATTTCTGCTAGACCATGTCTATCATCCCTGTTGTTTTGGCACTTTTAAGAATGTTTCCAAAACCCCATTCTATCCGAAAACACTCTATCAAACCACTTGATTTTAATGATTTTGCCTGATTTTGTTTCCTTTTTTATCCCTTAAATGCTAATCAGTTTCCGTCGGAAGTCACTTTTTTTTAGTGGTTCTAGATATTTGGGGGTCGTACCATGTTTATCTCTTTAAAATAATTTCATATTGTAGAATCTTACGTTGGGACTGGTGATGTGTATGCAAAGTGAGTTGTGGTCATGATTCATTTAATTCAACACATTTTTGAAAGGAATCTAGTTAACTTGTGAGAATGACCTGGAGAAATAATAGATGCATACAAAGAGACACTATATTTGTCTCTATAAATTATGTTGTTGTAATACATTTGAAGTCATAATGACTATAATGACTCATCACTTAACATTATTCTTCTCTTACCCTGCTTATTACTTGAATTTGTATTTTTCAGTATTATAATGACTTTGGACCGTATTTGATTCCATCTTCACTCTAGGGTGCCTTGGACACCACATTTCATGGATCCATTTATTGTGATGCAATACAGCACAAGCAATGGATTGTTGAGGGAAGTAGCTCATGTAAAGTCCGCAAAATTTCTGGGTTTATCTATAGTATTTTATGAAAAAATCATCGACCATGAATAAATCGATGAACTTTTGGACCTTAAAAAGGTATAAAGCTTAATCACACTCATTATAGATCTGGATCTCTATAGAGGATCCACACGGATCAACATCCATGAAACCCAGTTCCAACGATACATTTGACACTTGTGAGATTCACTAAATCTCTTAGTTTCTTATGTTCGGATCCAGTATGGATCTGAGTTTATAGAGCCGTATAACAAAGACTCGGATCCATTTAGTGGACCCGATCTGGGTTCAAAATATTTCAGAAAAAACAGAACTATGAGGAGATCCGGATCACTCTAAACCATTATAACATAAGTTTGGATCCAATTAGATGGATCCAATTAGATGGATCCAATCTCAAATTAACTTGGATCCAAAAGAGATCTATATTGATAAACATTTGGAGTCTAGAATTGGACCTAGAAATATATATATATATATATATATATATATATATATATATATATATATATATATATATATATATATATATATATCCTACTAAGGTGAGCCCACTGTCCCTCCTATTTCTTCCCCTTCTTCCTCTGTTCTCCCTAAGGACAGCAGCAACAGCATGTTGTTGCTGCTGTCGCCATTGGGTGGCTGGCCGGGAGGGGCTGGCTAACGCCACCCTTTCCTGCTGCCACCACTCCTCTCCTTGTTTGTTTTCTCACGAAAACAACAGCAACCAAAGGTTGTAGCTGCTTTTAGTGGGATGACCGAGAGGGGTGGCTGATGCCACTCCCTCTCCCGCGCTGCTTTTGGTGGGGCGATCGAGAGGGGTGGCTGATGCCACTCCCCCTCCCCTGTCGCCTTCAACCTCACTCCCTCTGCCTCTTCCCCCTTCTTTTCCCAGCCACAGCTGCAGCAATCTGTTGTTGTTGCCCCTTGGGCTAGCCTACCGAGCTGAGCTCGGTTTGAACCGAGCCCATCTTGGTTCCCTCTCTAGGAGGACTAAGGGACCAGGCCCAGCTCGACCTGACCATCGAGCCCTCACTCCTTCTCTGAGTTTCTGGCAGGAGCAGCATCCTGTTGTTGCTGCCTCTCGGCCTTTTCAACCGAGCCCAGCTTGACTTTGTCAAAGTCTGAACCGAGCCTGGCTTGATTGGCAACCGAGTCCAGATCGATCAAGCTTTAAGGTCTAATCGAGCCATAGCTCAGTTAGTTCTCCCAGCTCGGTTGGAAGCCCCCGGCTCGGCCTTGTTTTCGGGCAGACCGAGCCTAACTTGGTTTGATAACCAAGTCGACTCGTTCAGCCAGCTCCCTCTCTCCCTCGGTCTGCCCTGTCAGGGGCAGCCCAGCTCGGTTCACCCTTGGCTCGAGCCCGGCTCAGTCAAGAGGCAGACTCGGTTTGCCTCTTGCTTGGCTCAATTGAGCTGAGTTCGGCTAAGGCCAAACTCAACTTGGTCCCTTTTTGTGGCACCGATCCTAGCTCGGTCAAACAGAGCCCGACTCGGTTCCTTTCATAACCAAGCCGACTCGTTTTATGCCTCCTCATCTCAGCTTGGTTCGATCGGCTCAAACTAGGTTCGGGTTCAACCCATACGATCGTCACCTCTTTCATAAAAATGAGAATTTAATCTCGTTCTTTACGCAATACGATATAAACTTTTTTAGCGCACCACTTCAGTGCAACATATGAGACTTTGTACCTCTAACACACATATCGAGGCACAAACAAGTTAGAAACCTATGCTCGGAATCATCAAAAATTCAGTCCATCTCTGAGGTACGGAAAAGTTGCATACGATGATGGCAGTTGAACATTAGTGATATATGTATTTATATTTACGTTAAATATATGTACGCATTTAACTCAAGGATGCAGTTTTCTGTATTCATGTCCTATTTAAAATTATGATTTATTTCAAGTACGTGGTTTTTGCGTACTTTTGCTTTATTTATGATGGCCTTTTGGCAAACGATGCTTTAATATATACGTATTATACATACGTGTATAACTATTTAGAATATGCAATTTTGTGTATTCTTGTCCTATTTAAATTATGATTTATTTCAAGTATATGATTTCTCATACTTTTTCTTTATTTACGATGGCCTTTTTAGCGGACACTGCTTTAATATATATGTATTATATATACATATATAATTATTCAGAGTATACAAAACCCCATGAAAATGCTATGATGTAATTGATTGCTCTATTTTGATTACGCGTGCATTTATTTAAAGTACGCAGATTTATGTACTCCTGCTTACTTTAAATTGTGTGAGTATTTATTTAAAATCGCAGATTTGCTCACCCCTGCTTTAATTCAATTTCAAAAGTGTTTCATGCGAGATTTCAAGTTTGCATGCCCTCGATGTTTCGTAAAATAAAACAAGTGTTTTAAGTTTGCATGTTCGTGATATTCTATATACATATGTGCCACTTATCTTACTGACAAAATAAGGCTCTCATACTCGCTTGCATTAAAGTTGTTACGTCCTTTTTAATCGGACAATACCCAAGCATTGGAGTGTTCTTCGAAACACCATTCTAACCTAGTTCGAACTTTAAAATAAGTTGAGATTGGCACAACTCAGACATTCACAACTGAGTCTTCTCTTCGAACCAATAAAATGCAAAAACTTAAACTACGTAGACTTCCATCGTACTTACGTCAGGTCCTTCCTTTCTGCATCCAGAATGACCTGGATATGGCCCTGGCCTAAGGCGTGGAAAATCATGGTTTTTCAGAATTGTAATTGATCTTCTTTCTGAGAAACCAATATTGTTCTCATCGTTAATGTACTATCAAACATGCACGACATACTCATACGCTGATGAATGGTTTTGAGGTTTATGACAAACCTCATTGTGCGATAATGCATCGTATTATGGGAAAATCACATAAATATACATAATCGCCTTCATAAGCAACATGCTCGATTTGGTTTAAAAGATCAGAGCATATTGAATGGGTTGTTAGATAAAAAAACCTGACACACTCATTCAGCCTTTAGTTCTGTCAAGAGAGGATACGAGGTACAAACTCCGATGGACAATGTTGTTAACTACTACGCTCCTCGAATGGCAATTGCTCAACGTTTTCAGTCATCGGAGTTACGGTACAGGGCTACCAAATATTATCCTAGGTGGTAGATCTCATAAACTTCTATAAAAGTTCGGATGCATCCGTCGTTTATTGCTACTTTTAGGGAATTCTCTCTCGGTCTCTGAAACTATCCCAATTAGAGTAGACTCAGCTAGTCGTTCGGTTTATAAATTTATATAAAATAATAAACCCCTGAACGTTTTCAGTTGTTTCTACATTTTGTCTTGTGAGTACCTCAGGTCGATAATTATCAAAACAAAATAATGATGTTCACCTTGTTTCTTTTGAAAACCGAATGTTGTGGAATATGATAATGTATATGTTAATCTTGTTTTCTGGTATGTTGTCGTTGCACCTAACAGGTTTTCATGAGTCTGACCCGTTTTATGGAATACAGGTGACGAATAGATGGATGTTACTGACGATGGCACGATGATGCGATGATATTAAGAATTCACTCTATTTGTTGTTCGCTCCTGAGCAGGTTTTGTAATTTTGTATAAAGACTTTTGTATAACACTATTTATATCTAAAACCTTGTTTTGAATCTTCATGGTTTTGAATGGATGTATGGAAATGTGAACCCAAATCCGAGACATTTGGGGACCCAATTTGTTGGTCGGAAATTTCGCCTGTAATACGTCTGAGGTTCGCCGACTTATTCTTTTCAAATATTGTTTCTGATGAATTATCGTTTTTAACTCTGAAAAATGATTAGTTATTAAACTTTCAAAATTTTCTTCTTTAGTCACACCATCTTCTCTCATAGTGATCTTGGTGAGAATAGGTTGAGGTTGAGGTGTGGAACCATCAACATATTGCCATAACTCTTTTTCCACTAGAATCCTCTTCACCGCGGTAGCCCACATGTTAGAGTTGGTCCCATTGAATTTAATTGGAAGAACGGTCACAACTTATTTGTCGGCCATGGAAGAAAAGATGAGAGAAAAAAAGAATAAGATAAATAATGTTGATGACACGTTTCTCGAAGCAACAATTCAACGCTCCTTCGAACTCATGAACCACAACATGATCTTCTATAGATGTAGAGAGTATCATATTTGACTATGGAAAATATACCCACGGGTGGATGGATGAAGACTTGAAAAAGGATTCTATTATTACTGGCGGGCGGGAAGAGACAAAGAGCTAGCTAATGGTTAGGAAACTCCATATCTACCCCACCTTACACATTTCACTTTGAGCCCCCTACTATTATCAACGAACATGTTGTTCTACCTATTTGTCTATAGGGAAATTAGGAGAATCTAGCTACGTTCACTTCTCTTGGGCTAGTCATCCCAACAATTTCGTCAGCTTGCTTTGTTTTGTTTTCTAACCTGGAAACAAGATAGATTGCTTAAGCAGATCTGCGGATCCGCTACTACCTTGCTTGCTTGTTTTCCTATTCCTAGGCTCAAAAAAACCGTTAGGCTTAACACATGCCTACCCAGGTGCTACTTGTCAAAGGAATTTTTCCCGATTCAGTTTGCATTGATTTACTCCACTATGGAACCCCTTGTTACTTTTGGAGTGTCCAAACACCATCGACCTTTGGAGTCTTCATGTCCGGCAACTTGATGTGAGCTAGACAATCATATTTGATGGGTTTGCTGACTCTGAGGAAATTGTGCTGCCTGTCATTTTGCAAAAGCATTAAACATGAGTCACATAATTTGTATCATCTCTTTTATAGTTTCTCAACTGTATGAGCGAGTTCAAGGCACAGGCTACTCTGTATCAAAGTCTTCATAGGCTAATTATCAATTAGCCATTGACATATATCCTTTATGTGCTGCTCCAATCACACAAATTTGTCTGTTTGTATAAATCCACATCTCCTGGCTGGCCTGAAAACACAATTTTAACGCAGACACAGTTATACAGAATAATGCGTATATAACTACAAATATCAGTGGAATTTTCGATTTTTTGTGATGGTATTCCAATGAATTTGCAAGGTGTGAAAATCTTGACTGAAACCATAATAAATTGAATTTATTTCCTTTTTTCCAATGTATCGTGATTTGAAAGGTTTTATTTTCTTTATTTTTCATAGTTTTTGTGATTTTTTGACATGCATTCTTTGTTTTAATTTAAGTATACCAAAAATTTGCCCAAAATTTATTAAATTTGCAAGTTTTCCATTGTTCTCTGCATGTAAATTTGCTATTGTTAGTACCATACATCTAATAGCCTCATTGATTTTTTAGTATTTGCATCAAATGTTTTGTGGATCTGACTACCAATATGATTTCTGTAGTTTTTTTCTAATGGAGTACATCTTAGATCAAGGTATTTTTATGTTTGTACAGTATGTTTGTACAGATTAATGGTGCACAACGCACCAAAATCTCGTACAAAAAATTCTCATCAAATCAGTTAGATCCACCGCATGTCTTAGTAAAACAAACCATTATGGATACATCTATAGGGTGTGGTTGTGTAAATAAAGCTTTCAACTTTGACTTTCTACTGATGATGGCATATATATAGGGTATATCTTTAGTGCAGTTGATTGTAGGTATATATAAGGTATATCTTTAGTGCAGTTGATTGTACCTACAATCTAGTTGGAATCTCATTATCCAAGTTGTTTGACTCCATCTCTAACCTCATAGTTAGTGGGAATCAACCTTTGGATCATGTTTTTTCAACAAAAAAACATGTTTTTTTAGTCCTGAAAATTGGTGCTTTATAACCATTTGATTTTTTGTCACCGGAAAAACCTGTACACATGTCGGATTCTGGCAATTCAAAAGTCAGTTCCTACTAAATGGAGGATATAGATCACATCTATGGGGTCAGTTCCACACCAAAAAAAACAAAAATGAAGTTTGCCAAGTCGTTTGTGCGTACAAACGGTTGTAGCAAACTTTAACCCATATAAAGGGTACCGAACATTTTTTATATATATATATATATACACTTTCCATTTTTTCCTGAGCTCCATGCTTAATTCTCCATTTCTTTGTATCATGACAGAGATGGCATTGGGTTCTATTTACTGAGTAGCACTGTATAGAATTACTGGATACCAATATAGCATGATTTATGTAAAAGTTCACCGCCTGTTTTTGGATGGATAAAACTTTAAATGTCAGCTTTCGGAATGTTTTCTCCACAGACCTGAGCTAATACTTTAGAACAGATTAAATGGACAGACACAATATGTTTATAAAATTAA
Organism: Nuphar pumila; assembly: GCF_984573655.1. Classification (NCBI taxonomy): domain Eukaryota; kingdom Viridiplantae; phylum Streptophyta; class Magnoliopsida; order Nymphaeales; family Nymphaeaceae; genus Nuphar; species Nuphar pumila. The sequence continues at coordinate 26,743,248 of NC_143262.1, read as the reverse complement.
AAGAATAAGCCTTTATTGTTTAAAGTGAAAAATCATTATATTTATGGATGTTGAATGCTTCCTGTTACAGGATGATAAATGGAATAAGATCTGATGTGTCCAACGTTATCCAAGCAGATGAATTTGAATATAAAGATCATGTTGATGGCTCTGTTTCAAAGCACCAGGGTATCCGATATCTCTTTGAAGATGGTTCACTATTGGTAAATAATCTGCCATTGTATTCTTGTTGCCCCTGTTGTTAAAAGTTGTAGAAGTGCTTGGTGAAGCCTTAACTGAGCGGCTGTTTCTGAAAATTAATGCTCCATGCTGTTTTTCCAAATGCACAAGGTTTGGATCCTTTCTAGAGTAATTGTTATAGGCCAAATAAGACTTGCAAATAGAAAACATTACTGTACTAAAAGTGCTTATTGAAGGTGAAACTCTGTTCTCAAATGAGTGCCTCTGCAATTTACACTTTTTCAACCATCTGCAATTTATACCTTTTTAATGATTGCTACCTTGCTTTACCTTTATTATAGTGATTATTTTATATCTAGCATGCAGAATGATAGCTTGTGCAATGGATTTCAAAGAAAAACTGTAGCTTGTGCATAGTTGATAGATTGCTCCAGATTGATGTTTTTAAAACACTTTTTAGTCTCCGCATGACTTGTTGTGCCTTCCCATTTTCAAGGATATTGGTGTTATCGTGTGCAGGTGTTCCGTCTATCTGGAACTGGCTCAGAAGGTGCAACCATCCGTGTGTACATAGAGCAATATGAAAAGGATCCTTCAAAGACTCGACGGGATTCTCAAGAAGCACTTGCTCCTCTGGTACAACAATTTCTCGTGAATATTCTTTTATGTTACTACTGAGAATCAATCCATGTGATGATTATCATAGTGAGAATGTACAGGTGGAAGTTGCACTGAAGCTTTCCAAGATGGAGTTCTCTGGTCGCTCTGCTCCTACGGTTATAACATGAGAGCGACATACATGGTCTCTCAGGCAGGATACTGAACTTTTACGAAATTGCTTGGTCAAGTGATCAATTTTGTGTGAGAATAACATAGAGCCATAAAGCTACTTATCTTGTGGGCTGCTCGCATAGTTCTGCTAAGGCAACTCTAAGTGTACTGGTTCATTGGTTCATTATATACATAAGAAATGAAGTCCCTAAGGTTTGTTGCACCGAACATCTTATGAGTCACAGCTCTTAATATGGTACTACCAGCTTGAATCACAATCTGTCCTGGGCTTGACATTTTGGTTCCTGTCTGCGATCCCATGCCCATTAAAGATTTGGTGAGACTGCTGGTTCTTGCGTGCTAGGTTTATTTAAAACTACAAACTAATCATTTCAGCCAAGTCAGTGACCCACTCTGAGAAGAACGGAGCCCTTTTATTAGGAACGTGTACGAGATTCCTTGCTACAAAAAGGATATTAGTGACCTCACCTCTTATTGCTAAGCACACACACACCATCTCATCCCGTCAGTTCAGGGAAACAAAATATAGAACCGGTGCCAATGGTTCGTCATGGGAGAAATGACTCATCAACTCTGATCCAAGAAGAAAGTGGAAGCCTTTGCGCTTATATTGGCTCCTAGAGAGCATTGGAATGAAGTTGGATTTTGCAATGACCATAGTTTCAAAACAGGGTGACTTCATTACCATCTGAGTTGGAGCAAATTTCACAGTTGATTGGCACTGATGCCAACCTTCCTTGTATGAATTGAAGTAGCAAATTTCACAGTTGATTGCCACTGATGCCAACCTTGTATGAATTGAAGTATCGAACGACCAATTATATGATGAAGGGTTTGAATGGTGGACAGATTGGGGTTTGCCTAGGAAGGACTACCACCACTCTCACTAAATGCCGCGGTTGCCTTTTCGTTCAATGCATCTCCTGCTAGAATACTCTTTTCCTAGAATGCTATTATAATCATTCATTGATTTGATAAATCCCCACATTGCTGTGCATGTGCATAAACTTGTGTTTCTGGACCGGTAGACTTTGGATCCCGTACGCTGACCAACTGTTTGACGAAATGTAGTTTAACAAGTATCTTAGTCTCATGAGCAAATGCTTGATTGAATACTTCAAACTGCGCCAGGCAATGGCCCTCATCCATGACACTTCATAAAAACTATCAGTGAACCATTGAGAAGCAGGGACTGCATAAATCAACCTGTAGAGAGAGAGAGAGTACATTCACAGGCGGTGGGGCTAGTGGGGAGGAGGAGGAGGAGGTTGATCGTAGCACTTGATTGCCAAGCGCATGCAATCCAGCCAGTGAAGTATCTCTGCGTTGGGGTCCTTCTCGACGACGACACAGGACACGGTGATCTGAAGGGAGCCCCTGAAGTGGGTGACGCGGCCGCGAACCCTGGCGAGGCTGCCGAGATGGAGGCTGTCGGCCTGCTGGGTGGCCTGCTGGGCGGCGAGCTCCAAGTCGGAGGGGTCCCTCCTGCCGTGGTAGTAGTTGGTCTTGGAGAGGTGGTTGAGCCAGAGGATGCAAGGGATGCAGCCGGTGCCGTCGTCCACGTGGAAGCGGAGGAAGCCCTCCTTCCTCTCCCTGCTCACCACCACGCCCACCGCCTCCGCTCGGCAGATGGGCCTTCCCCTCCTCGACAAGGTCGGCTCTGATGACCCTCCACGGCGCTGAGGTTGGTGATTCAGAGAGAGGAAATCAAAGGCCAGGAGCTTCACGTAAGTACTGTACAGAGGATCCATGCTGTGAGAGAGAGAGGGACCTATTTCTTCTTTTTACATTTGATACACTCAGCAGATTTGTTCAATCTTAAAACCTGCAGCGTTTCATTCTCTCGTCCTATCGATGTCATGTTTTCTTTCTTCTTTCCATTGCTCTTCTAATTTTCCTGCCGTCCGACGCTACAATCTTCCTGAACAGAAAGTTAGAGAAGCAAATATCCTAAATGCACCTAGAAGGCTAACAGGGATGTCAGTGAATCGGATAAATCCGATCTTTCTGTTTGGTTGCATTTGGTAAGCCAAAACTATATCCAATTATAATCAGATGTGGATATGATTTTAATTTTTTGCTATCAAATTTCACGGGCGCCCTTGCGCAAGCCGAAACATGGACTCCCTGTGGTCAAGACAGCGTCCTTAAGTATGGCAGGCAAAGCCAGATTTGACGATATCTGAACCCATTTACATTTTAAAAAGCTGATCTGGTATGAGCTCACCATCAGAATTTGAATTCTAATATGTTTAGCCAACATCTGATTAGTCAAATATGGTATTTAGCCACATCAGACCCGAATCCAAACCGTTTACATTATGATATCGAGACCTTTTCCTCCAATATGGCTGTATGGTCATGCACTCATTCTTTACAACTTTTATATTTTCTCCCTATCCTTATAGGCTAATTTTTTAAAACCAAATTAACCTTTTTTTTATGATGAGGAACTCCTGCCAAAGTGAAGAAAACCCTGGGTGAGACCCCATGATCCCTTTGCCTTATGTGACCCACTTATGAAAGCTACAGACACACCCATGCACCAACAGATTTTGATCCGGCACCTTCATCCCAGCAAGTGGTGCCAAATAACCGACATGGTTCGGGACTCCTTCCGACGTTATTTTCTGTTAGGAGGTGTTTAACGGTAAAACGAAACCAAGTCTTGAAATGCAGAAAAAAAATTGTTATCTTCTTCCTACCCAATTCAGGCGAGCTTATTGATAGGGGAAAAAAGGATAATTCCATTTAAAAGCCAATCTTTTGACCCTAATTACAAAAAATGCCTCACATTTCTGAATTTCCTGATATAGGCCTCTCTTTTTCTGAAAACTGCCAGAGGCATATTCTTGCTATTGACCATTAATCCACATTAGGTCTCGGTTAAATTGAGTCAGATGACAATAATATCCTCAAATGAATAAAATACCTTTCTCTTTTTCTACAAGGGCAAATAAATCATTTTCAACTCCTAGAAAACTCAAAAGAATAAGGCTTCCCAAGACATTGTCGGTTGACCTGAGGTCAGTTCTTCAGGGAACCTGTGTCCCATATAGGAAATTTAGTAGGTACATTTTTGGAATTAGGGGCAATAAGTTGGACCCTACATGGAAATTGTAAAAACATCAGTGCCAGTATTTGATTTGTAATGACAGATTTTGTGGAAAAATGGGATTAGCTTAAGATGGAAACGCATGTAATTTATCCAATGAAACCTAAATACAAATCATGCAGTTTTACCTTTGATCTTTCAATCTCCCCATGAATATAACCTAGTAAAACTTTATCGCTTTTTATATGGCTTACAATTTTGGAGGAAAACAGAGGAGCTTGTGACTTTTCTTTACTGTTTTTTCATGAATACAATGCCTGTTTCATTTCATATGTAAATATTTCAGAAATACCATGTAGTCGCAACAATATTTAACGCACTTCCCACAAAATGACCATGAGCCATAATTACATCATTTTTACTAATTACTTAGACCAGTTGGATGATGCTAACACCAATCCATGCTTCCAAAGGGCCTTGTGTCAGACTTTCCATGCAAAAAAAACCTGACATAAGGTGTTAGCAATAGGAATAGACAGATTAAGAGTAGGACAAAACATGTATATTACATCTCCTCTACTTGGATCGAAAAACCGCATGGGCAGCGCTTTGTCCGCACAGAGCTTTCTTCATCAAAGCTCTGGTACTCAGCTGGAAAGATGTGTTCATGATTGTTGTTAAGCGTGACAGGCAAAGTAGTTGATTTGTTTTCTTTTATGCACTCGGAAGCGTATGAGTTTTTCATTTTTTCATGCTCTAAGCCAAGACCTTGGTCATCAGGTATCCGTGGAATTTGATTGGGATGTATAGATGGAACCTCATATGAGTTTTTCAATCTTTGCCTGGTTATCATGGAAGAAAGGAGTTGAGTCCACCTAGAGATTGCAAGGACTTCATTCCTTGTCTTTTCTTGGGCTTCCCTTCTCTCTTCCTCTTCACCATATGCCTGCGCACAAGAAAATTAACCTTGAGAAACAGATTTATGCATATGGTTTGCTGCTTTATTATAAAGAATTATACTTTAGATCACATATCAGGGAAAAACCACATACTGACAGAAATACGCCATGGAATATGCTGAAGCAGCTGTAAATATTTCATACAACTCTACAATGCATGCTGACTCGATATGGATAGAAATTGCATTAATTCTGGCATCACATTTGAATAGGAGTGACTCAGCACTCAGCAGCAACCTGGGCATTTCAGGTTAAAGTTGCCAAAGAAACTTCCAAGTCAGAATGAATTGATCAAAGCCTGGAGCAAGGAAGCATTGAATCCAGCCATCACACAATAATCAGCTCAATCAACCAAAGTGGCTTCCTTATCCAAGAGTTCATTGACTAAAAATTGGATTGTGAGATTTTTATCATATACAACTTGTGATAAGCAATTTCACCCTTTCATTATTAGATATGCTGACTTCATCAAAAAGCTATAACAAAATAAGATAAATGGTTTCATGTATATTCTACCACATGAAACTAAATTTTTGGTACACTAGCATGTAAGCAAGTTTTGTGCTTCAATCTTCTTTCTGCTCTCGTAGGCCTAATTTGTCATCATCATCAAGCCCTATCCCAACTACATGGGGTCGGGCTTTACGATTCTTGTTTCTCCATTCCTGTCTATCTAGAGCTAAAACTTCGGTCACTTTACAATCTTTTGTGTCACCTCTAAATGCCTCTTTCCAAGTCTTCACAACAATCAAATTGAAATATATGGTCATAGCTGAGAATAGAAATTGCTTGAATTTCATAAAATATATGGACAAAACACTTGTGGCCTTTGGGAGAACCATACTGAACAGCAATATTGGCCTTTCATGCAAGATAGCACTTAACTCAAGAAGAGATATGTGGCATCTCATCAAAAAAGATTGTACTGGAAGAGAGCCCATTGCTGAAAATATGACAATTGCTATTGCATAGACGCAGAGGATCTTTACCTCCAGGACAGCATCGCTGAATTCTTGGCACACAACTATCCCTTCAAAAATGGGAACTGAGGAACCATTCCGGAACTCAAACCCAACCATGGCAGGGGCAAAATCAACTCCCAGTCTTCTTGCAACAGGTTCCAGGCGGGGCAACCTTAAATGTACTGTTCCAGGTGGCAGACACTTTTCAGACCACACCTCCACTTGGCCACGGTCATTCTGGCAAATAAAATTCAATATCAGTACACTGATAGCAAGAATAAATGGTACAAACAAACACAGAAAAAGAAGGAAAATAAAGAGGAATAAGTAATTCAATGAATTATATTTGCAGGACTTCATGTATTATTCATTCTGCCATTGACACCACACACACACACACATGCATGCACACACACAAATCATGCCTCGAGAATCTTCTCAAATTTTTTAATCATGTATGCTTGATTTGATGACAAGACAGCTAGCATTTGCAATTTGGCGAAAATCTTTAACATGACTCTGAAATGAACCCATTTTAACTTTGAAAGAATGACGGTATTGAAAAGCATGGAAGGTTACTACACTAGCCCTAATATACAACAAAACACAAGGCATATCTAGCACAAACTTCAATGACAAGTAGCAATTCATATCCATCACGGAAATATCATATGTTGAAGAAAAAATTAAAATAATAAAAACTGTTTTCTTAAGATAATATGTTCTTTTACATGTACAGTAACATAATATTCATATAATAGTTATATAAGGCTATTATGCCAGTAGTAAGCTTACAACCACATTACTGGTCATTGTACTACTGTTTACACCAAAGAGCACTGGATCATTTAGCTGCCATACACAAGTGTACCCTATTTAGTTACTGTGCAGACTTAGTTACTCATGGATATAGGATGAGAACTTTTGAGAAGGGGACACAAAAACACAACAAAGGGGTTCTCAAGCCAAAACTTCTCTTTGACAAATACTGGTCAAACCTGGATGCCTACAGATGAATAGTTTCTATATTTTGTCCTTGACATTAAGCATATGAATGAAAAATCATAGCATAATATAATGTGTCATAATTTGCTTCAAGCTTTCCAACAATGACTCAGCTCCAGAACACAATGAAGCATGTATGGTATAACAAATGATGGGATTTCAACTTCTATAATCATAGGCCTCAATGTTGAGAAGGTGCCATCGCAAAAGGAAAGACACCCTTGATCAATATTGAAGTTATGGATTGACATAACTTGCAGTTAATAAGCCATAACAAATTCTCACATGCATCATTTGTTGATCTGCAGTGTATGGAGTGCTTCTGACCTCATTTTAAGAAAACAAGTGACTTCTTGTTTTTGAAGAAAGTCCTCAATGTGTGTCATCCTGCCCACAGAAAGTGTATGACTTGCTAGTCTAGAATGATTGAAAACATACATCGCAACTGGATCATTTCCAGAGACATCTCGTGTAGACATTGTCATGAGGATTAAACTTTAAGAAGAATCTAGACTGTTCTTTTTCACAGTTCACACTTAACATGCACCCACACATACCTGTGTATGCAATTCACACATTGTCATGAGGATTAAACTTTAAGAAGAATCTTACAAATGCAATTCCAGCATGTTTCAATTTTCCGTCAACCTTTCATTTTCTTCCACTTTGTTTTTCTTAAAGAAATTTAGAGTGCTAGGCAATTCTTTTTCTATATTTTGTCCCTACTGCACTATTGTCTCGAGAGAAAAAATTTTAGATTCCTATAGAGGTAGACTAGATGCTAATTCTTGACAACGCCCACATGAGTAAGAGTGAGCCATAAATTTAAAGGGTTCTATACCAATGCTCTATTCAATTTACAAGCAATAACATGCCATGAATAATGCTAGGCTCAGATATAAGTGTTTAAGAAACAAGGACAATAAAAGAGGGAGCAAAACCCAAGTAAGATCCATTCAAGATCATGAGTTCCTTTTCTATCATATAGGAAGGGCTGCTGCACAAAATGCACTTCTAATTAACTGCCTAAATTTCGGACACTATATTTCGCACAGGTATTGGATTCTATGTTGTGAAAAGAGAGTCTCACCCTTAGCTAAGTCACAGGGACTCGGCAAAGCAGGTGCCGCACCTGCGTCGATGCGATGCGGGTGCGGCACCCGGTGCGGTCAACACGACCCTGGTTGCAGTCAACTCACCCAGGATCATTTTCGTTCAATTTTTTAATGTAAAAAAAAAAATGTTGCCTGATCAAAAGGGGCTTCGAACGAGGATTAGGGCAAAAAAATTTTGCCCTAATCCTCTCCTCTCCCACGCAGCTCCGCTCTCTCGCTCGCCTCCTCTCCTCCCGACATCTTGCAGGGGAGCCCGATGCCACCTCCTCCTCTCCCTCGTCGCAAGTACTATCTCGCTCTCTTGTTGGGTCGGCAGGGGAGGGGTCGAGCCCCCCTACTCCCTCTCACGCTCTTGTTGGGTCGGCAGGGGAGTGACTGATCCCCCCCCTCCCTGCTCCCTCTCGCTCTCTTGTTGGGTCGGCAGCCCCCCCCCCCCCCTACTCCCTTTGTCTCCTCTCCGACTCCCTCTGCTCTCTGTTGCCGCCGACCGCTCAAGGTATGCCCCCAACTTCCTCTGCTCTCCTCCTCTCCTCTCTAACTCCCTCTGATCTCCTCCTCTTCTCTCTGTCTTCCCTCTCTCCCTCTTAGAACGTCGGGGTCTCCATGCGCACAACTTGTGCTTTTTTGGGTCTCTGTGTTTGCTTTCCCTTTGCCACAGCGGAATCGTGTCCCTACTCGGTGCTAACAGCTCAACTGCAAGGTTCCTTGTGCATCTTGCCAGAGGGCTTGGACATGCGGTTTGGCAGGCCACACTGCAGCGTTCTGTCGTTGTTGGTTTCCTTGCCACTATGTGGGCTTTCGGATGTTCGGTATGTGTTGGCTCAGGTGGGGAGTCGAAACAGCTCTCCTTCCTGCAGTGATATTTTCAATGTCGGAATCCTGCCAGTAGTTATATGCTTGTCTCAAAGATCATGTGTAAGTATGAACTAATTCAGACTGTGAAACTGCGAATGGCTCATTAAAACAATTTTTTTAACTGATAACTGATAAAACTTAAAAATTATATATAATATATATATATATATATATTTTTTTTTTTTTTTTTTGCCGCACCCCCACACCCAAGGTTTTTGAAAGTGCTGCACCCCCGCACCCATGTGACATAGACCCTTAGTTGTCAAAGGTGGTGCCTAGGCGACCTAAGCGCAGCCCCACCGCCTGGGCTTTTGGGTTTGGGCGGTGGGGCCCTCTTTTACCGCCTAGGCTAGGACCGCTTAGACTGCAAAGCCTTTTTTGACCTTTTTTGTTTTTTTTAATTTGGTTGATCACTTGGTCAACCTTTTCCAAAAGGGTGGTACTCTCTCTCTCTCTCTCTCTCTCTCTCTCTCTCTCTCTCTCTCTCTCTCTCTCTCTCTCTCTCTCTCTCCTACACTTTCTTGCTCTCTCAGTTTCTCACTCTCTCGCGCGCGCGCTCTTTCTCTCTCTCACTCTTTCTCTCTCTCTCTGTTTTTTCTATTTTTCTTTTTCTTTTTTCCTTCTCTTTTCTTTTTTCTCTTTTTTCTTCTTCTTCCTGTTTTTCCTTCCTTTTCATTTTTTTTTCTTCTTCCTTTTTTTTCCTTCCTTTTCCTTTTTTTTTTCTTTTCTTCCTGTTTTTTCTTCCTTTTTTCCTTCTTTTTTCTTTTTTCTTTTTTCCCTTTTTTATTCTTCTTCCTGTGTTTCAGGTATCTTATATATATATATATATATATATATATATATATATATATATATATATATATATATATATATATATATATATTACACTGTATTTCAGTTATTATAATAATATTCTGTGTTTGTGTGTTTCATATATATATATATATATATATATATATATATATGTGTGTGTGTGTGTGTATTTATGTAATGTAATTTATATATAATATGTTCTACTGTTTCTGAGATATATTTCTGAGTTATGTTTGTGAGTTATATACTTATATTTCCGAGTTATATATGTGTGTAATAAAATATATGATCTGCTTGACTGTTCTTTTTCATAGTTCACACTTAACATGCACCCACACATACCTGTGTATGCAATTCATATATAATCTGTTTAACTGTTGTCATTTTCAATATATGATCTGTGAATTGTGAGCTTTGTGTTGGATTGAACATGTCTAAGTTTTTTGGGATATTTTCGAATAGTGTAAAATTGTTAGTGCTTCTTATTAGAGTTTGATTGAAAAAGACCGCATCCATGTTCTTAAATTTTTTCATGAAGTTTGGGCTTTTTATTATTAATTTATGTAAATAGATTGAGTTTTTTTTATGTTATTAGCTAATGGTAAAATAATGCATCACATCAATAGTTTATGGCTGTGATTTTGTTGATTTACATTAATATTCTTATCAACTATGCATTTTCTGATTTCTTGAGAATCATTGATTTATCTGAATTATCTCTTAGTGCAGACCATTGATTTTGTATGTTTTCTTCTTTTGTTCTTCTCTTCTTCTTCCAGTCTTCTTCTTCTCCTTCTCCTTCTCCTTCTCCTTCTCCTTCTCCTTCTCCTTCTCCTCCTTTTTCTTCCCTTCTCCATTTTTTTTCTTGTTCTATTTCTCTATAGTCTATACGAAATTCTGGGTACTTGGCTTGGTTGTTTTGCTGGTTTGAGTTCGTCATGTTGTTGCTGGATTTAATAATACATTAACTTTTGAGCATTTTTCATATGGTTTTTTAGACCTACATTTGCACTTAAAAATGTGGTAACACTCATTTTGGAGAGTTTTGGACAAATACATTTACTTTTGGTTGTTAACGGTAATATGCATTATATGATGATATTGTAAGAAGATGAAGCCCACAACTAAAGCTTCAAATGAAGATCACAAAAGATCTCTCTCAATGAACACAATGGTTCATTCAACATACACAATAACCAAAATAAATAAAAAGAGTGTACACAAGAAGAGAGGAAAATTATATATTATTCAAGTAGGAAAACCCACACTCAAGAGTATATCTTACAAGGGGGAATAGCCCCATATTTATAGAGCATAAAGCATAGAGCTAGAGGGAGATGTTAGGCTCCCAACAGCTCTAATTAGAGCTGTTGGAAGCCCAACAACTCTAAAGTACATGTTTTTTTACTATGGTCAAAAAGTAATATGTCCAAAAGTCTAAAAATGTCCAAACTAAAATCCTAAACCTAATTTTAACTAGTTCCTAACTAAACTACAAATATATTACATTTTTTAACACTCCCCCTCAAACTTACGGTTGGATAACCGAAAGTTTGTCCAAGAGAAAGTGAAATCTACGAGCAGCGAGAGGTTTGGTGAAGAAATCTGTCAATTGATATTATGATGAAACATATGGTAGATCAATGGTGCCATGTAGGAACTCTTCTCGCACGTAGTGACAATCCATTTCAATATGTTTGGTGTGTTCATGGAATGTACGGTTGCTGGCAATATAAATTTAACTTTTGTTGTCGCAACATAGTCTTGAAGCTCATGTACTTTCAACACCCATGTCATGAAGCAAACGCGTTAACCAGACTACTTTCATAGTAGTTGTAGTCATCGCCCTGTATTCAGCTTCAGATGACGAGAGAGAGACTTTTTGTTGCTTCTTACACCTCTACGAAATCAATGATTCACTTAAAAATACACAAAACCCAATAGTTGAGTGTCGACCATTGGGATCACCTCCCCAATCTGCATCAGTATAAGCAATCAAATCGAAAGAAGAAGCAGACAAAAATGTCTTCGAAAAATTAAAGTTTTGAAATATCGAATAATGCGTAAAACGGCTCCCATATGAGCAGTGGTAGGAGCATGCTGAAATTGACTCGTTGTGTGGACGGCATGTGTAATATCGAGTCTGGTATTAGAGAGGTAAGACAATGCTCCAACAAGTTGTTTGTACGGTGTTGGATTTTCAAGTAATTCTCCATCATCGATCTTCATTTTGAGGTTTACAACTTCAGGAGTGTTAACCTGCTTTTCGTCCGTGATACCAGACCTGTCAACAATTTCCAAGGCAAATTTAGATTGAGTTAGCAAATAGCCTCCGGAAGAATAAGCAACTTCTATACCAATAAAAAAATTTAGAAAACCCAAATCACTCATTTCGAAATGTGTTTTGAGAAATTTTTTAATGTTATCAACTTCCTGCTTGTCACTTCCAGTGATGATCATGTCGTCTACGTAGAGAAGAAGAATGATGATACTTGCATTAGAATTCTTAACAAATAACGTTGTGTCATTAAGACAAAATTGAAAACCAAAGTCAATCATAACTTGGCTAAATCTATCGTACCAAGCTTTTGGGGCTTGCTTAAGCCCATATAAAGCTTTGTTTAATCGAAGAGCATTTCCTTTAGGAATGTTAATACCAAGTAGTGGTTCAATATATACTTCTTCTACTAGATTTCCATTAAGAAATGCGTTTTTAACATCCATTTTGTATATATGTCATTTCTTTGAAGATGCTAGAGCTATCAAGATCTTAATTGTGGTCATTCTAGCAACCGGAGCAAACGTTTCTTCATAGTCTATTCCATATTCTTGGGAATAGCCTTTGGCAACTAAACGAGCCTTAAACCTTTCAAGAGTGCCATCAATCTTGGTCTTCACTTTAAAAAACTCATCTTCATCTGATAGGCTTTTTTCCTGATGAAGATCCTGGATAGTCCAAGTATTTGATTTTTCTAGGGCTCTTAATTCTACTGTCATTGCTTCGACCCATTCAGATTGTTCTTTTGTTGTATCATAGTTAGAGGGTTCTACATAGGAGTGTATTAAAGCAATATAGGCTTGATGCTTTGGTGAAAAAGACTCGTATGACACAAATTTTTTGGGAGCTTTAGAGACTCTCAATGACTTCCCAGTGGATACTTGTTCCTGTTCTTTAGTGTATTTTTTGAGAGCACAAGGTTTCTCTAAATTACCTCACCTAGAGTACTAAATGCAATCAGAAGGGTCACTAAAAATTTTTTAATTTGTCATATCAAGTGGTTCTTCGAGATTTGTTTCTACAACATCTTCAACAATTTTTGAAACTAGATCTAATAGAAAAGAATATTCATCTATTTCCTTAGAATTTATATTTTCAAAAAAACTTTCTTTTTCCAGGAAGGATACATTCATTGAAATGTATAATTTTCTTGTTTTGAGATCGAAGGATCTATAGCCTTTTTGATGACTTGCATACCTTAAAAAGGCACATGAAATAGCACGAGGAGAGAATTTATCATTTTTGTTTGAAAAAACAAAGCATTTGCACCCAAAAGCTCTTAACCTAGAGTAATCTGGGATCTGTTTAAAAAGTTTTTCAACAGGAGATATGTTGTTTAAGGAAGATGATGGCATCCTGTTGATAAGATAAATTATTGTTAATGTGGCTTCGGCCCAAAAAACCTTTGGTACTTGATGTGTAATAAGTAAGGTTCTTGTCGTTTCTATGATGTGCCTATGCTTTCTTTCTGCTAACCCGTTTTGTTGAGGGGTATAAGGGCATGATTTTTGATGTATAATGCCATGCGAGTTTAAGTAATCCTTAAATTCTTTAGATAAAAATTTTCTCCCTGAATCAGTGCAAAAAATTGAAATGTCATCTTTGAATTGATTTTTGACTAACTAATGAAATATTTGAAAGTGTGAAAAGGCTTTATATTTGTGTTTAAAAAATAGATCCAAGTGTGTCTCGTGAAATCATCTACAAAGATTACACAATAAATAAAGCTACCTTCGGAGCTAATAGGTGTGGGGCCCCATATATCTGAATGTATTAATTCTAGTGGTCGAGAAGAGACAAAAGTTCTTTCTTGAAACGGTAGTCTTTTCATTTTTCCTAGAATACATTTTTCCCATTTAAAAGTTTCAAAATTACAAAAAAAAATCATCTTTGAAAATAACTGGAGCTTGAATACACTAGGATGTCTAAGTCTCTTGTGCCATAAGTCTAAGTCAATCTTTTGAACATTACAACACAATGTATTCTTAGGTATATCCAAAAAATCCAGGTAGTATAAGCCTCCTTCTCTATGGCCTTCTCCAATCAGCTTCCCTGACTGGTGATACTACACTCGACATTCACGAGAGGAGAAGGAAACATTACATCCATGGTCAGTTAATTGTGAAACAGATAAAATATTTAAATTTAGTTTAGGAATATATCTAACTTGTAGAATACAAAACCTTTTTGAGTTTTCAAAATTCTCAATTCCTTTAATTTCAAGAGATGTCCCATCAGCAGTAAACACATTTGACCCATGTGAGTTATGACATTTAGATAAGATATTAATGTTTGGGGTCATATGAAAAGAAACACCTGAGTCAAGAAGCCAAAGAGATTTACCTGGATCTGAGGTGTTAATGGAAGAGACTGCGACTCCCGACGAGGACGGCATTCCCTTGAGCAGTGGTTGAAGTGCCTCCACTAGTTATGCTAGAGACATGCTTTCAATGAAAGATTCATTGGATTCTTGTGGAGATTCGACAGAGGCAACTTTCTTTTCATATGGTTTCTTCAGTTTTGGACAGTAAGTTTTTACATGTCCTGGCTCACGACAGTAGTAACAAATCACTTTTCTTTTCTCAAAATCATTTTGTCATTCGTTCTTCCATAGTTTGGAGGTTTGTAGGTGCGGACATGATTCCCTGGTCTAGATACCGCTAGAACTGAGTCATCATCATTTTGGGCAACTCTACTTTTGAGCCGATTTTCTTCCATGCTCAATTCTTCTATAGTATCCTCTATTGAGGGAACCTTTCCCCGATGAAGAAGAATGGATTTAGTAGCTTCAAAATCCGATCTTAAACCATTGACAAATTGAAAGAAGTGCTCCACATTCATTTGATTTTGGCGGAGTTCAATGTCTTGTAGGCAATGTCACTTTGGTTCGAGAAGAGCCAACTCTTCCCATAATTCGGACAAACTATTATAGTATTCTCTAATGCTTTTGTCCCCTTGAACCATATTTTGAACTTGATGTTGCAAATTGCACACATGTGCAATGTCTTTAAGAGAGTACATTCTCTTAAGATAGTCTCACGCATCATTTGCATGTTCAAATTTTGCAAGACTTAAACATTTTCACGCTACTTATGAGTCAAGCCATAATCTTGTTGTGTCCCATCCTCCATTCTTTTCATTTTTTCTCGTAAGTGGTAATAGCTTTAGTCTTTTCTACATCCGTGAGAGGTATTTCTTTCTCACCTTCAATCTTTGTGAGGATTAGTTTAGGTTCCAAGTCGGTTCCATCTACTAATCCCCACAACCCCATTCCCCATATTAGGTGCTTCATAATTGAAGCTCATGTGATATAGTTTGAATCATTAAGCTTGATGGGTTTAATGGTGACGTTATCATTGTCATCCATTTTACAAGGCTTAATAAGGAGAAAAAAGAAGAAAATATCAAGAGTAGAGAAGAGGGATATACTCTACCATGAATGGTAGATGCAAGCACACCTCCAAGCTTTGCTTGAACACACTTTTATATATACTTGAGGAAGAACATCTCTTCTCCAAAACAAGAGTGGCACGCTTCCCAATGCACCAAGATAAATAGCTTGATCACAACCTCGCTCTAATACCATGTAAGAAGATGAAGCCCACAACTAAAGCTTCAAATGAAGATCACAAAAGATCTCTCGCAATGAACACAATGGTTCATTCAACATACACAATAACCGAAATAAATAAAAAGAGTGTACACAAGAAGAGACGAAAAATTATATATCATTCAAGTGGGAAAACCCACACTCAAGAGTATATCTTACAAGGGGGAATAGCCCCATATTTATAGAGCATAAAGCATAGGCCTGGAGGGAATTGTTGGGCTCCCAACCGCTCTAATTAGAGCTGTTGGAAGCCCATAGGCTCTAAAAGTACATGTTGCTTTTTCACTATGGTCAAAAAGTAACGGCTAAAAGTCTAAAAATGTTCAAACTAAAATCCTAAACCTAATTCTAACTAGTTTCTAACTAAACTAAAAAAGGATAACTAAACTACAAATATATTACATATAAATGTTACATTTTTAACAGATATGCTGTTGAGGTATTTAATTATTAGTGATTTTGTTACTTAATTTTCCATTGAATGCTCATATTTTATTTGTTAGATACTTAGGTAGATCAAGTTGTTGCATTAATATTACTTTTACATGTTATTCTCATATTTTCTGGTATTTATTTGGGATTTCCTATTCCTTATTGGTTCTTGCTTAACATTTCTTTTATTTATTTGTGTTTTTAGATATTTTAAAGTTTTTAAAAATATATTTTTGAGGCTTAAGCTTTACGCCTTGCTTCATATTTTGGTGGAGCTCTTCGCTACACCTCAATGCTTTTCGCAACATTGGTTGTGATACAGTACAAATATAGTTTTATGTTTTCTACATGGTTATCTTCTAATTTCTATTTAATATTGTACAAACCCCTTCCCCTTCCCCCCCCCCCCCCCCCCCCGAACTTCCATAACTGCATAATTTTTAATGTTTTTTGCTAGAAAAAATGTCTAGTTTCTAATTAACTAAAATGCAACCACTGAATGGTCTAAGCTTAATAGAAAAATCTCCAACATTTAAAATATAAACATATAACATATTACCTTCGGGACAATCCCATCTACAGCATGAGGTAGACACAACAATTCAGTTTGCCACTTCCCGTAGAGTTCCAAAATTCCATTACCATCATCCTCTTTGGACTCATCACCATATTCCAATGTTTTTACTCTATTGACTTTCCGTGAATGTCTCACCACCTGAAGGTACACATTAAAAATCCATATAATTGTTCAAAGAGAAGATGGTAAAGATTAGCATGTAGCAGATAGAAGAAATCACACCCCTGCATAACACAATACCTACCTTTGCAGGAAGTTCATTTTCTTTGACTTGCAATCCTTCTCGCAGCCATCTCTGTTTTGTGTGTAAAGTTTGAACACAAGTACGTGGATACACAGGATGACCAGAACAGTATCCCAGCAAAGGACCCTTCGGGTGAATAACTTGGTACTTTGTTAACCATCTTTCAATAGCATAGAGATGATGATTTCTGTAACCCTAAATTAACCATTAACAATCAAGCATCACTTAGACCTATTGATATAACTTGGTTAGCACAAAGAGATGTTATATACCTCCGAGTAAAATTGCAACCCTTAATATATAATACCTGTTGGTTAGTTGGAAGAGGCTCTGTTAAGGCCCTAGTTTCAAGCTCCATATCTTCAAGAGCACTCCTACTAGAAACGCCACTCTGCATGAGAACATTGCTATTGTTATCAAAGCTGGATGAGTGGGATCACTTTGATCTTGAACCTTTTTCAACTTCCACGGAGTCTAGTAGAGGTTTCGTCTATAAGACAGTGACCAAGAAATGTAACAGCAAGAAAAGAAATAACTCGGTGCATTGAGGAAAGGCAGTGATACACAATTTTCTGAGTTTGACGTGTTAACAATAACAAAGTCATGAGGAGAAAATGGATAAATAAAGCTTTTTGGTTATCAATGTGTTTTTTAAAAGGATAATGATGAGATATATAAAGGTTTGGTTTCAATTCAGATTTCAGAGACAGTGGTGGCATTAAAAATGTGTTTTTAAAAGGATAATAATGAGGTATATAAAGCTTTGGTTTCGATACAAAGTAGTAGTACTGAAAATAGTGTCATTTTCAAATTAATGTCATTTGTTGCCCTTATGGTCTGCAAGTCTTTCAACAGTGTATTCGTTAAAACTAAGGCTCACTTACCTTAAGTGCCTCCGGTTTTGTAGTTCCATCACTTGCCCCAGATTCTAATTTTTTCAGTGGTGCCATTACTGCATACCACCACCTTGCATCAATGTGCTTAGATGCAATTGTATACCACTTCATACAATACCTAGAAGAACAAAAAGTACATATTATACAGATACCTTCACATGCATCTATGACATAAGCACTAGTGGCAAGACATTTTGCTAAATTGAAATTCATTTGCTACTGCAGTAAAAAGGAAAAAAAAAATAATAAATATATGTGCATCTGATTCATATAAATTCAAAAGGAAACAATGAAAACCACCTTCTACTACATAATAGATATAATAGGAGCCAATTTGACATTTTCCTCCCCTGCTTTTATAATGCAACTACTGTTTGCGCAAATAAACATTAGTTTCTCCGAGTTTTATATATGATATCTTGTATAAGAGATCAAGGAAACTAGGTCTGTCAAGTAGACATGTTTGACATACCAACCACAGTTGCTAAAGAGGGAAGTCTAATCAAGAGTGACCTAGGAAATAGAAGCAAGAAGCATTGTTAAAAGCAAAGAAATTAGTACTAGTAAAAATTGTAAACTTATGCAACATAAACTTAAAAAGTAAAAAAAAATACATAATAGTGTGAATGACGCTAAATAATGCAGTAAGTATACAATAGCATATAGTCAACAAATGCAATTTTAAATGACTAAAACACAATTTCAAGGTCATAGTTCATGATACATAAGAACACATCAAATCACATACAAAAGGGGAAAACATTACATAACAATCGACCAATTTACAAACTTATTATCTAATATCCTAAAATTTAAATTTCAAAACTCTTAAGTCTAAAGACTCTAGATACCTTAAGATTAGACTATTTCCAGAACTTTTCTAAGTAAATTTTTAACATTTCATTCTGAGTTCTATCCCCCAATTTTTCATAGTGTTGCAAAAATGGCTTTAGTAGAAGTAGATAAGTTTCAAGTTCCCATAAAGGTTTGATGATGGGTAGTGTGAATAAAGATGTCCATAAAATGTAAAAAAGTATGAACTCAAACCTCCGAGTAACATCTTTTGCACCAGATCCAGCAAAAGCAACTACGTATCTCAGTGTCTTTCGGCATGCAGCAACAGCAGCTTCCACTTTGCTTTCCCCATCGACAATTGTGTTTACAGCATCAACATGCACCCACTTTCCTGTCAACATCTCACCATCACAGTAAACTTCTGCCCAATACAAAGGGGCTCCGGTTTTTCTTGTCCAGAATGCAGAGGAATTTTCCTTGACAGTGACCAGAGATTCTTCACTTTTGGTTTTCCTATCGAGAGAAGGACCTTGCACTGAGTCACTGAGATCATTTGAGCGTGGGCATAGATCAATGTCACGAACTGCAGCTTCAGTAGCAGAAAGAGCCATTTTTATCTGCATTTCAAATTCTAAATCACCCTTCTTTTTTGACCCATTAGCATGTGTACCAGTTCTACAGGCTTCCAAATCATTTGTCGTCACACAAGATTGAAGTTTCATGATTTCATCTCCAAAATCTGAAGTTAAGAGACTGGCACTTGATGATCCCTTGGTCTGTGTAATGTTGCAGGTTCCATCATTATAACCTCCACGATGTTTGTTTCTCTGAGATGCTTCAAAGAAATTGCCCCTAACATTTTTTGCACTCATGACGGCACAAGGAGGAAGTCCTGTGAAGAGTTGACCCAGGTTGGCCACTGTCTTTCTAGACGAGTTATGGGATTTATCCATGCCCGACCCAACTGTTTCTACTTCCGGATCGCCAGAATTTTCAGTATCTGGTTTGAGCGGTGCAACATCCAATATGGATACAAACCTAGTGAGAAATACAGAAAATGTTTACAATATAGTTTACCATAAGAAAACAAAATAATGAAATATGTCTTGAAAAAATATATATATTTACAACTCAAAGACCACATGAATTTTAGCAACATTTAGCACTGATCCAAGAGCCATATTGTAGGAGGCCTGCTTTTAAAAAATCAAAGAAACATGCAATTTTGTCAAGAGCATATTCAAATCAAACCAGCAGCGAGCAACAAGCATCGAAGTTTGTAACACTATCTTCCTTTTCTAATCCAATCTTCAAAGAAAAATCTGCAATCCATCATGTCACGAGTTGTAAATGCTAAAAAGGGATGAAGAAGATGCAACTAACAAACATAAGCATAAATACATTAGATTTTAATATTGCAGGGAATATTATTATGTAAATAAATTTGTGTTGTAGTTCTTACAAAAGCTACAAAATATTTGGTGTATGACCAATAATTATCAGCATATCAAGCATGGTACAACCATAGTTGCCAGAACGGGAATCGAAAGCGGGAAGCAGCATGGGAATTGGAATCGGGAAGAAGTCATCTACATGAAAAATACTCAGTCTTGTGAGTATAACATATTTGACATTATGTTTGTGAAGTGAATTCCATAGTCAAGTTTCAATGAACCCTCATACCGTGCTGATGGAACGAGGCAATGTTCAATATTTGATCATCCTATCAAAAAGATGGCATACACAATGATGTGATGGTTGCTGCCTAGCCTTCTAATATGCCTCTAGTGATAAGAGGTTGTGCATCGAGTATGGGAACGTTTGGGTCCAGATCCAAACGTCTGATAGATCCAAACTGCTCACTTATATTGGTTTTCAGCATGTGCTATATTCTTTTCATTAATTAGAGGCATTCTGTAATATTCACATATTGTAAATCATGTTATATAAGTAATCATGTTAGGGTTGAGAGGGGTTAACGTGTGCAGCCTCCTCCCTTTTCCTGCAAGTCTCTCTCTCTTCTCTTCTTCTCTTCTTCTCTTATTTTCTGCATAATAGGGCTGCGGTGGAAATCTTTCATGCTATCAGAGCCAGGTTTGGCTGTCTTGCCTGAAGGTATGCCCAGAGAGATCTGATTCAGTCAATCCAACAGTGGGTACTTGTTTCTCTTCATTCTCCTTCTATTCCTATTGTTTCTTTCTCTCATCACCTCAGCTTCTTCCTACTCTTATCTTAAATCAGTTTTTTTTTCTTCTCAAAACCTAATATTCCTGTGTTGTCATTAAGATTTGCCTTTGTTTGACGTCAAATCTAATCGGTTTCTGATTTGGGCCTGACGTCAAATCATTCAGCCCCTTTTTGTTGTGGAGATCTGATTTATTCTCTGATCTGATACTCTCTCTTTATTCTATGAAATTTCGGTTTGATTATATTTCTGCCGTGGATATTTGATTTATTCTCCTTCTATTCCTATTGCATTATGTTTGCTAGCAGGCTGAATCAACAAAACTTCTTTTCTACTGTCTTCTGTCTTCTTAATTGTTTTCTCAAAACCAGTTTTTTTGTGCCTTTTCAACCAGCAACATAAGATCACATATATTGGTGTTCTTTGTTTATTGTGAGCGGTTATTTACAACTGAATTTTACAACGCTCATAAATCAGTGCATCCTGTCTAAACATCGACCAGACGATCTGTTCATTCTACTGATGTGACTGCGAAAAAAAAAGGTTGACGGGCATAGGTTTACAAATTGTTTGGAACAGCTCATTCAGTTTGTGTTGCTGGTTGAATATGTGTCCTTTCAATCTTTAATGGATTCCTCTTTTACTCAAAATGGTATGTCCTCGAGCTTTCTTCCCCATCTCATTTCTGAAAAACTTAACCATTCTAATTACCTGACTTGGAAAAGACAAATCACTCCTTTCATAAGGAGCCAAGATCTCTATGGGCATCTAGACGGTTCTACACCGGCCCCACCACAGTTTATTTTGTAGGAAATTAAGAATGAGAAAGGAGAGATAGCTTCTTCTAAGCAGATTCGCAATCCAGAATATACTACATGGATGAAACGGGATCAGTGTGTCGTTGCTTACATCACCTCCACTCTTTCTCAAGAAGTCTTAATCTCCATCACAGATGGCCCCACAGCATAACAATTATGGGCAACGCTTGCAGAGACATATTCTCAAATATCAGAGGCTCGGGTTCTTTACTTGAAGAAGGAATTTCAGAATCTAAGGGATCGATGTCAATTATGGAGTATCTCATCGTGTTAAGACCATCTCAGATCAGTTGGGAATAGTTGGAAGTGTGATTTCAGATAAAGAAAGGGTTCAGCAAACTCTTAGTGGACTTGGACCAGAGTATTACGCCT
Organism: Nuphar pumila; assembly: GCF_984573655.1. NCBI lineage: Eukaryota > Viridiplantae > Streptophyta > Magnoliopsida > Nymphaeales > Nymphaeaceae > Nuphar > Nuphar pumila. The sequence continues at coordinate 26,721,305 of NC_143262.1, read as the reverse complement.
TCACTACAGCTCTTGAGGTCTTACCTGTGTTGCCCACTTTTGGAGAGCTACAAGCCAAGCTATTGCAGCATGAGATGAGTATGAATCAACACTTGACAGGCAGTGGTGACCAAGGTGGGAATTCACATAATGTGTTGGCTAGGGGTGGCAATCGGGTCGGGTTGGCGGGTCGACCCGGCGGGTTGGCGGGTCAGCATACCTCAAGCTGAACCCGACCTTTTTATTAAACGAGTCGGCTGTGGCAAACACGAACCCGACCCGTTTATTAAACGGGTAACCCGACACGACCTGCCAACCCGTTTAATAAACGGGTTGGGTCGGGTAAACGGGTTGGCGGATTAGGCAGGTCGACCCGTTTATTAAACGGGTTAGTTTAAGCCCAACCCGAACCCGCCTAAGAGGTGGGTCGGGTTGGCGAGTCGTGTCAGGTTTTGCCACCCCTAGTGTTGGCTATGGACACATTACCTGGACATGGACCTGAAAATGCAGGATATCAAGGAGGAAGAGGGTGTGGTCGGTTTGGACAAGGGGGTCGTGGCATTCTTCCTACACCTAGTACTCCAGGAGGGTTTCAGTCAGGGGGTTAGAAGAGAGTTTCTACCTGTTTCCAGTGCAACAAAAAGGGTCACATAAAAGCAAATTGTTGGTTCAATCCCCAAAACAAGGATAAAGGAAACAAAGCAGAGAATAGACAGATAGGGCAGAGCCAAAGGGCCTCAACAGATAATATACAACAGTTGCTAATGACTGCACTGTCAAACATGACGATCAAGCAAAACGAAGGAGAATGGTATGTTGACTCAGGGGCAGCCACCCACGTGACGGGAAATGCAGGTAAACTATCTAGTCTATCACCTTATTTCGGTAGAGGGAATATAGTCACTGGTGATGGAAAAACTCACCCCATTACTCACATTGGTAGTGCACACATTCCTATGTCATCTTCTTCTTTGTCTTTGTCTAATGTTGTCCTTGCTCCAAATATTAAAAAGAATATTATTTCAGTTTCTAAACTTGTTGACAATACAAATTCTTTTGTTGAATTCACTCTCTCCTTTGTGTATGTCAAGGATCTTCAAACGAAGAGGACGTTCGCTAAGGGGGAGCGACAAGGAAACACGCATGTCTTCAAGGAGCCTCCTGTCAGTCCTTCATCGTCTTCATTGGAGTTAGCCTTGGAGCCAAGTCATCCTTCATCTTCTTGGTCATCAGTTCATAGTTCTTGTCTTCAATCAGATGTTGATAATTTTCTTCGATGTAATAAGCCAGATTTATGTCATGGTCGGTTGGGTCATTGTAGTCATGTTTTTATTGAAAAGCTTGTGTCATAGAGTCTTATCCCAGTGTCCAGTTTGTCTACTGTTTTGAATGTCAAGAAGTGTCCAAGTTGTGAACTTTGCAAAAGTCATGTGCTTCCTTTCAATGTTCTGAATAAAAAGGGCTTCTGAACCTTTTGAGCTTATATGTTCTGATGTATGGGGACCAACTCCCATTGATTCTTTATCTGGTTCTCGAGATTATGTCATGTTTATTGATTCTTACTCTCGATATACTTGGATTTACTTCATGAGGCATAAATCACAAGTGTTCCAATTATTTCGAGAATTTCATGCAATGATTCAAACACAATTCTCGTCTAAAGTTAAGTGCTTCCAATGTGATGGGGGGGGGGGAATATTCTTCAGATGACTTTATTGCTTTTCTACGAGATAATGGAATAACTCGGCAAGTTTCCTGTCCCTACACTCAGCAGAATGGAGTTGTCGAACGTAAACATTGTCATATTGTTGAAACAGCCATAAGCATGATGCATGATAGTAATGTGCCCACATCATTGTGGACAGAAGTTTTTCATACAGTTGTTCACATAATAAATCGTTTACCCATGTCACTCTTGGAGTTCAAATCTCCATATTACACTTTGTTTGGGCGTCATCCCGATTACAGTGAACTACGGGTGTTTGGAAGTATATGTTATGTCCATAGTGATGCTTCATTGAGGAATAAATTTCATGACAAAGTTGTTCAGTGCAAATTTGTTGGATATGCAGATGAGTATAAGGGTTTAGGTGTTATGATCCCGCATCCCAGCGAATCAAAATCTCTAGAAGCGTTGTGTTTGATGAGAAAAAATTTGGTACGTTTGTAGAACCTTCACAGTTAGTTGAAGTGTATGATCAATGGATGAGTGTTGAATTATTCGCAGAGAACACTTATGGAAATGAGATCAGCAATTCATTATCATGTCCTTCAGATGATATAAAAGATTTGCAATCTAATGCAGAGGGAAAGGATGACGCGATAACTCGTCGTTTTTCAGGATTTGTATACACTCGACGAGAAGGGAGTAGGAGTTTTGAAAGTGTTAATAATAGGAGTTAGGAACAGCAACAAAATAGGAGATCTGGGAGGACACGACATCCCATACATAGATGGGTAAGCTACGAAAACTTCTCTTTGGATTTTAAACTTTTCATGACTCAAGCTGCAAAGCAAGATGAGCCCATTTTCTTTGATCAAGCATCTCAATCCCGAAAATGGATAGAGGCAATGAATGAAGAAATGGATGCCCTGCGTGAATGTCAAACTTGGAAAATTGTTCTTAGGCCTCAAGGAAAGAATGTAGTAGGCTCCAAGTGGGTTTATAAAATAAAATATAAACCCAATGGGAGCATTGAGCGTTTTAAGACGAGACTCGTGGCCCGAGGATTTACACAACAGTTTGGTGAGGACTACGATGAGACATTCAGTCCTGTGGTTAAAATGGCACTGTTCGAGTAGTAATATCTTTGGTTGTAGAACATGGGTGGAAATTAAGTCAAATGGATGTTAAAAACGCATTCCTTCATGGTGACCTAAAGAAAGACGTACACATGGAACAACCTCGTGGATATGCAGAAAGAGATCCTCGACTATGGGTTTGTAAGTTGCGAAAATCTCTCTATGGACTCAAATAGACCTCGAGATCGTGGTTTGACAGTTTTTCTCTCAAAATCCAAGAATGTGGATTTCGCAGGTGTGCCCTAGATTACTCCCTCTTTATTTTAAAAAGTGAAAACGTAACCACTTTATTGCTCATATATGTTGATGATATTGTCATCATTGGGAGTTCAGAGAAACATACAGAGGAAGTGAAGACTCTTCTAATGAAAAATTTTAAAATGAAGGATCTTGTAGACCTTTGATACTTCCTTGGGGTAGAGGTTGACAGGCAGACCGACTCTCTTATTCTGCTGCAACAGAAATACACTCTTGATTTGTTGAATAAAACAGGTATGACGGATTGTAAACCTGTTGGGACTCCTAGTGTTTTAAACCAGCGATTAAGTGCAGATGATGAGAGTTATGCATCGATCCCACTAGATACCGAAGTATTGTTGGGGCTTTACAGTATCTTACGTTTACTAGGCCTAATATTGTTTATGTTGTTAATCAGGTCTCTCAGTTTATGCATGATCCAAGAGAGACTCATATGGATGCAGTTAAAAGGATATTACGTTATCTGAAGGGAACAGTGGGAGATGGTCTTGTCTATCGTAAGAGTGAGGGAGGTAGGACAGGGCATAAGCTTATTACTTATATAGATGCAGATTGGGCAGGAGACCCTGATGAGAGGAGGTCTACATCTAGTTACTGCATATTCATTGGGCAAAATCTTGTGTCATGGAGTAGTCGCAAACAGAAAGTTGTGGCACGATCTACCACGGAAGCTGAGTATCGATCTATGGCAGCTGGTACTGCCGAAGTGACTTGGATTAGACATCTGCTTGAGGATCTTGAAGAAAAGGTCAAGGATTCAGTGTTAATGGTGGATAATCAAAGTGCCATTAACATTGTTTTTAATCCTATTCATCACAGTCGCACAAAACATATTGAGATAGACCAGCATTTTATCAGACAAAAGGTGGAGACTAAGGAAATCCAACCACTGTATTTTTGTATAAAAGAACAAGTTAGATATCTTCTCACTAAAGGATTAACGAAACATCAGTTTTGGTTTCTCAAGAGCAAGTTGTGCATGGTCCAGGACCATGTACAACTTGAGGGAGGGTGATAAGAGGTCGTGCATCGAGTATGGGAACGTTTGGGTCCAGATCCAAACTGCTCACATATATTGGTTTTCAGCATGTGCTATATTTTTTTCATTAATCAGTGGCATTCTGTAATATCCACATATTGTAAATCATGTTATATAAGTAATCATGTTAGGGTTGAGAGGGGTTAACGTGTGCAGCCTCCTCCCTTTTCCTGCAAGTCTCTCTCTCTCTTCTCTTATTTTCTGCAGAATAGGGTTGCGGTGCCAGGTCCAAGGGGTAAGGGTGTTCTAACTAATAATAATTGTGAGATAGGTCGCTAGCTCACTCCGCCATTGCCAAGACCAGAAGGTAGCACATGCTCGGTGTGTGGAAAGAAAGGGTTTTGACTGTTATGGGAGATATGTGCCTACTTATAGACCTCCTACGGTGCCTATCCCAGCATTGTTTTGTGCATTAGCAATCACTTCTTTTCAAGGGAATTGGACCCCTAATTATGTGCAGCCATTTATGATCTCACATGCATCACCCATAGGAAATTTTCAAAATATGGATACCCTCAGCACATCGTTCGAGCAACGCAACTGAACATTCAGCATAATCCAAACTGGAATTCCCTAAACAAGAAGCACTCATATGCATACAAAGTGCAAGCATCAGCCCAAGAATGGACTCTAATGAAATGTTAGTCTTCCACGAATGCACTTGAATCTCTCAAAAGAAAGTATCTAAAAGATACTTTATACAAGACCCAAAAAAGGGTATAAATGAAAAAACAAGAAATAAATGACAAGCTTTATTTATGAGAACAAATGCTTAAAAAGCATTTTTAGTGAATGATTTTACAAAGGGGGATGGGATGCACCCCTATTTATAAGAGAAAAGGAGGAGAGATCATAAGGTGCGCTCCTCTTAGCCATTGGAACTAGTTCCAACAGCTAGAATTCTAGCCATTGGACTAGTTCCAACAGCTAGATGCTTGGTCAAGTTTCAATCGGAACTTGACCAAAAGCAAACTATCTAGTTCAAAATGAACTAGATAGTTAAAAGACAGAGAAAAAAATAAAAAATATATACAAAATTATATAATAATATTATGATTATATAAATATGTATTTTACATTTTAACACTCCCCCTCAAACTTACGGTACAATGAGCGAAAGTTTGTCTAAGAGAAAGTGAAATCGGAGAGCCGCAAGAAGTTTGGTGAAGAAGTCTGCTAACTGGTATTCTAACGTAACATATGGCAGATCAATGGTTTCATGCAAGTACTCCTCTCTGACATAGTGACAATCCATCTTATTGTGTTCGGTGCGTTCATAGAACGTCTGATTGCTTGCAATGTAGATTTCACTCTTGTTGTCACAACACATTCGGAAAGCTTGTGTTGCTTCAGCTCCCATATCAGCAAGCAGTTGCCTGAGCCATACGACTTTCATTGTAGTGGTTGTTATGGCTCTATATTCAGTTTCGATGGAGGAAAGAGAAACCTTATGTTGCTTCTTGCACCTCCACGATATTAGAGATTCACTTAAAAACACACAGAAACCAGTGGTTCAGTGCCTATTATTAGGATCACCTCCCCAATCAGCATCAGTATAAACAATTAGATTTAATGAGGATGATGCAGACAAGAAGAGTACTCGTGAGAGAGAGCTCTTTAAATATCTAATAATACGTAAAACCGTTCTCATGTGAACAAAAGTGGGAGCATGTTGAAACTGGCTAGTTGTGTGTACAGCATGTGCAATGTCTGGTCGAGTGATGGAGAGATAGGAAAGTACTCAAACAAGTTGTCTGAATAGAGTAGGATCATTAAGACGCTCTCTATCATCAGTTTTCATTTTAACATTGACCACTTCTAGGGTGTCCACCTTCTTATCGTCCGTAATGCCCGACCTGAAAACAATATCAAGGGAAAATTTAGATTAAGACTTCAAGTATCCATGAGAGGAATAAGCAACTTCACTTTTGATTTTGACTTTATAGACCCATCTACATCCTATAGGTTTCTTTCCGAGGAGAAGATCTTGAATGGACCAAGTGTTGGACTTTTCTAATGTATCTAATTCGGTTTTCATGACTTCAACCCATTCTTCATGATTTTTGGCTTCAGAATAGGAGGAAGGTTCAACATATGATTGGATTAATGCAAGGGCCCCTATATGAGAGTGAGAAAGAATCGTAAGAGACAAATTTTGCGAGAGGTCTAGAAATTCTAAAAGTCTTTTGAGGGAGAACTTCAGAAAACATTTCTAATGCACATGGAGGGTGCTGCTCTCCAACTCTTCGTCTTGAATATTGCAGACCAATATCCCTACTGGTTTGGTCTTCAGTATCATTTTCAAAGATAGTAGGACTTTGATCATTGTCAAAGTTACATTCAAAATCTTCTTCATTGAATTTTGAAGTTAAATCGATTAAAAAAGAATATTCAGTAATATCCTTGGATTTTTCACTTTCAAAAGAACTTTCTTTTTCTAGAAAAGACACATTTCTTGATACATATAATTTGTCATTTTTAAGATCATAGCACCTGTAGCCTTTTTTATTTTCAGCATATCCTAAAAAGGCACATGGGATTGCACAAGGGGAGAATTTATCATTTTTGTTTGTAAATACAAAACATTTGCATCCAAAAACTTTTAATCTAGAGTATTCTGGAGCTAAATCATAAAGTTTTTCAATTGGAGATATATTTTTTAACGAAGATGGCATTCTATTGATGAGATAGGTGGCACTGAGAGCTGCTTCAGCCCAAAAACCTTTCGGAACTTGATTTGCAATTAGCAAAGTTCGAGTGGTTTCCATAATGTGGTGATACTTGCGTTCTGCAAGACCATTTTGTTGAGGGGTGTGTGGGCATGATCGTTGATGAGTAATGTCATATAGATTAAGATAGTTTTTAAATTCTCCGAACATAAATTCTCCCCCTGAATCGGTGTGAAAAATAGAAATATTACTTTGAAATTTGTTTGTGACCATCTTATGAAATATTTGAAAGTGAGCAAAAAATTGGATTTATGTTTAAGAAAATAAATTCAAGTGTGTCTAGAAAAGTCATCAACAAATGTGGCATAATACGCATAATTGCCTTTATTGATAATTGGTGCGGGTCCCCAAATGTCTGAATGTACTAACTCAAGAGGTTTTGTAGAGACAAAGGTTCTATTAGAAAAAGGTAATCTTTTCATTTTACCAAGAATGCAGTCTTTACAAGCAAAATTTTCAGGATTATAAAATTTTCCCCCACTTGGGAAGTATTGGATTTTAGACATATGAGGATGGCCAAGTATTTTGTGCCACAACTCTGTTTCTAATTTCTGAACATTTAAACAAAATACATTTTTTGGTAGTTCTAAAAAGTCCATGTAATATAATCCTCCTTCTTACTGGCGATCCCGTATCCAGCAACCATCAAAAGAGAAGGATATATTACATCCATAATCAGAAATTTGTAACACAGATAAAAGATTCAAATTTAATTTTGGGATATATCTAACTTCTGGAATACAAAATTTTTTGGATTTTTGAAAACTTTCAAAACATCCTACTCCTTTTATTTCAAGAGATAACTTTTAATATACTTGAGTTATTTTTAAAGCATTCGGACAAATATTTATCATTTTGGGTCATATGAAATGAGGCACCAGAATCTAAAAGCCAAGGGAAGTTACTTGGACCGGATACAGATGCAATTGTCGCTCCAGTTGAGGCTTTGGTTGAAGAGGATACCCCTTTGAGAAGAGGTTGAAGAGTCTCTATCAGTTGAGCCATGAAAACAGGTGCATCTTGATCTTTTGGCTCGGTTTCAATAGATGCAACCCTCTTTTCGTCTCTCCTTTTTAGCTTCGGACATTGAGGCTTATAGTGCCCTGGTTCATGATAGTGGTGACAAATAATTTTTCTTTTGTCAAACTCACCACTCTGTCTCCTAAAATGAGGCGGCCTATAAGTGCGAGTATGATTCCCTGGTCTAGACTCTAGACACAGCTAGAACGAAATCATCATCAACCTTTGGAGTAATCTTTCTAAGATGGTTTTCCTCCATAGTTAGTTTTTCAATAGTATCCACAATAGTAGGGATTTTACCACGATGAAGAAGAGTCGATTTGGTGGGTTCAAATTTTGTCCTTAATCCATTTACAAATTGGTAAAAGTGTTCCATATCGAGTTGTTTTTGGCGAAGTTCGATGTCCTCGGCACAATGCCATTTTGGCTCTAAGAGAGCCAATTCTTTCCAAAGTTCGGATAACTCATTATAATATTCACGGATAGATTTGTCACTTTGAGTCATCTGCCGAACTTTCTCTTGAAGATTGCACACATGTGCAATATCTTTAAGGGAATACATATTTCTAAGGTATTCTCATGCCTTATCGACATGTTCAAACTTAACAAGGCTAGAACATTTTTTAATGTCTACGCTATTACTAAGTCATGACATTGTTTTAGCATATCCCATCCTTCACTCTTTCCATTTCTTTTCATATGAGTCTAGAGCCTTGATTTTCTCCTCTTCTGCTAGAGGAACATCCTTATCACCATCTTTCTTGGTGAGGGATAGTTTGGGTTCCGAATCGAAACCGTCCACGATTCCCCATAAACTTTTTCCCCATATGTGGTGCTTCATAATTGAAGCCCATATCACATAATTAGTATCATTCAATTTCATGGGAATGATGGTGACTTTATCATGGTCATCCATCTTTTACAAATGTGTAAAGTAGAAAGATAGACGAGAGAAAAAGAAGAGAGTAGAGAAACAAGGAAGAAATACAATACAATGTTGTTCAAGTCCTTCTCTCCAAATGAATCCTCTTGTAACCGATAGATAAGTGGTAAAACACTTCTTTCCAAGTGACGAAACACTTTTTGTAAGAACAAGGTGGTAAAACACCTTTACACACGAAGCGCGGAAATCGAGGCAGAAGCTTTTCAAGATCTAACAATTTCGTAGCTCTAATATCATATAATGAAATAGTAGTCTTCCACGAATGCACTTGAATCTCTCAAAAGAAAGTATCTAAAAGTTACTTTATACAAGACCCAAAAAAGGGTATAAATGGAAAAACAAGAAACAAATGACAAGCTTTATTTATGAGAACAAATGCTTAAAAAGCATTTTTAGTGAATGCTTTTACAAAGGGCGATGCACCCCTATTTATAAGAGAAAAGGAGGAGAGCTCATAAGGAGCTCTCCTCTTAGCCATTGGAACTAGTTTCAACGGCTAGAATTCTAGCCGTTGGACTAGTTCCAACAGCTAGATGCTTGGTCAAGTTTCAACCGGAACTTGACCAAAAGCAAACTATCTAGTTCAAAATGAACTAGATAGTTAAAAGACAGAATGAAATATAAAATATAAAAAATATATATACAAATTTATATAATAATATTATTATTATATAAATATGTATTTTACATTTTAACATGGACGGCGGATGACAGCCCACGCCTCCTCAAAGTTTACGTACTTGGACTCCATGGCCACTTTCAACTCAATGAATCTAGCAGAATTGTTTCTAGTTCCATGAATAACCACAATCCAAATGCACCTTAAAGGACCTAGTATGAAAGGAAAAATGGTCAATGATATAGTGGCATTAGAAATTTGGGATATGGAAACCTACCACTTTTCCACCTGATAAGACAGTGCATCGCAAGTGAACATGCACCCAAAAAAAATTCAAACTAGGTTTTTGGCAAACCTGATCAAGATGGTGCTGCCCAGGAAGGGCAGCACCATGCGGATCATTTTCCGGCCGGTGGGTAGCCAAACAAATGCTGAAATGTCAAAAAAAGGAGGTCAGCCATTTTCAGACCGGCGGACCCATCCCAAAAATAGAAAAACAAAAAAAATGGGCACGGGGGGAGGGGGGAACTAGCCGGTTGTTTTCCGGCCTGACCAATGGATGGCAAGAAAATGACCTACCCAAGTTTCCAGCTACCATCTGGAGATGGCTGGACTTATACCACCCATGTCGAGCGACACCAATCCGGCTATTTTGTCGGCCAATGGCCACCCAGAAATGGCTGCACTGTGGTCAAGTGGGGAGGGAGCTCCCATATTAAAGGGTGAAGAGGGGGTGTTGGAGAACCTTCCCTCCCCTCCCCCCCCCCCCCCCCTCGATAAACCAGGTTGAAAACGGGGGTTATCCACTTAACCAGATTTTTGCAAAAAACTGTTTTTTGGTCACAGTGTTGACAACCAAGAGACAGTTGCTATCATGGGCAAATTTAGCTAATGTTGATATCCATAATTGTTGTACCCAAGGTTGTAAGTAGCGTATTGTTACCCTTATCGGTCGAGCCCAAAGTTAGATACGTATTGTAGCGTATCGTAAAAAATCATAATTTTTTAATAACAATTTTCCAAAAAATCCAAAAAAATAGCAAAAAATCACAACACATGAAACAATGATGAATTGCACAAAATACAACCATAAATCGGTTTATGGGGGCAACATTGTGACGTGTCCTGACTAAATTATGCTTCAATCAAGAGATGCCACCCGAAAGAATATAATGGCAATAGTTGCACTCGATTTTCAATTGGTTTTCACTCACTACTTGAGTGCCCCATTGCCATGCCGGATCATTCGATGTCATCTTCTCTCAAAAAAAATTAATGGGAAGCAAAAAAAACTGATTTGTTTCCTTACCCCACTCCCTTGAGTGAAAAAAGGATGAAAATGCACTCTTGCGTGAGAAATCCGCAAAAGCCCTCTCGCTTGAGCATGAATCGGCCCCCAAATCGCTCTTACGCCTCTTAAGGTGTGTGTGAGATCTCTTATAAAGACCTCTACACAAATGAGAGAATCAGCCCTAGAAAGGTCTTTAAAACCCAAAATTAAGAAAGTTGAGTTTCGACCATTTTAAAGTGTGTCAGGCATACGATACACTACAATACATGGTTGTATCGTACGATACAGCTGATACGAATACGATACACACTCGTATCATGATTTAAGTGTGTATCGTATTGAGTTAGGCCATAGTTACGATACGTATCATACCATATTGTTCGATACAATATGATACTTACAACAATGGTTGTATCATACGATACAGCCGATACGGATACGATACACACTCGTATCATGATACAAGTGTGTATCGTGTCGAGTTAGGCCATAGTTACGATACGTATCGTACCATATTGTTCGATACAATACGATACAACAATGATTGTACCAATAGACAAAAATCATTTTTTTCTTCATGGAGACATCTAGAATATCTAACTCCACTAAGGAGAAGAAAAGCTTCTAAGCTACAAAAGACCATCTATTGTTCGAAACAATTACCCATGGTTCAAGAGGCTGAGTGATACAACTGTTGAATTCAGAATTTCATATATGAAGAGAGCTCACTGACCATACTATGTAAAAATAGGGAAAAAGATATTTTCATGTTGATCATCTTTATTGATGACATTTTAGTTATGGATGATAATTAATAGGAGCTTTTAAGGCTAAAGAGCATTTCACTCTTTGCAATATGCAAAAAAAAATCAAATGAGTCGGAATTAAAAAATTTCATGCACTCATTTGGAAAAAGAATAACACTTAGGGCATATTTGACATGCATGACGGACACTTCCATAGGGCAAAGCAGCCCTGCAGCATGTGTCCTATGTTTGATATCTGTTGCCATTGGCATCCGGCACAAGATAAAGTGCATCCCACATGATGTGTTATAATGCGTCAGTATGGGACAAGCAAGTCACACCCTCAAGGATACCACTGATGCATTCCAAACAAGCATCGTGCATTCTATCTGTGCAGCGTTTGTCAAGCATATCAAAAGCCCCCTTAACATACAGTAAAGAGGAAGACTATAACTGTATTAAGATGTTTCATGGCCATTATATCAGATGCAATAAGTCATTGTTCAAATGATGGTGGGCATTATCGAGACAATGAGTACCAAAGAAGGGCTACAGGCCTACTTTGGTGATTATAAATTGTTAATGTCATACAAATTTCAAGTATTTGGAATAGCAAGGCTCAAGTCCAAGGATGATACAGGGTATTGTTGAAAAACATTTACTTTTCATGATATAGTGGGCTGTTGGAAAACCATTCATACTCTCATATAGCCTTCTAAAGATAAAATGTATCAAGAATTCCTTTAAAAGCATAGGGATGCAAACAGGTTGGATCCAAAACAGCTAAATGCATCGGAAGTTGATCCGGAACAGCCAAAAATTGCAAAACCTCCATCCTGGATCTGACCCATTTGCATCCCTAGATGTAACTAGCATGATATATCATTCTTTCATATGCATGACAAGAAATAGTTTCCTCGTATCCATTTTGGCTTGCTCACCCAATGCCGCGAAGGGCATGACATGTTATGGTGTGTGGTTCAAAACATAACTATCTCTAGGACCCAACGACCAATCACTATTTCCCCAATATATAAATTTTGGTATGTGCAATATCTTTTCTTTTTCATATGGGATATGCCCCTAGATGGTTTTGAACCCAACGGTCAGTTAATATGGTGCAACTCTCTGAATCGAGCCATAAACAGGAACCTGCATAATAGGTTACAATTTTTTTTAAAGTAATAATAATCATAGTACAGGCTGCTATCTACATTTTAATTAACCAAGTTCCCATCTATAACAAAGTGTAAATTACTTAAGTTCTGTATGATGCACCCCCCCCCCTCAGTTTTTCTTTGAAAAAGGAGTAGTTTAGCCTGTACAATTTAAACACCAAAATGCAAGTTGTTATGGGGAAAAAAAACATGTAAATACAAGTATTTCAGATAAATCAGTTAAGAAATTATAAATGAGAGAACCAATGTTGTACGTATCATTACTATACATAATATTGATACGATACGCACTTGTATCACGATATGAGTGTGTATCGTGGCTGTATCGTATGTATCGCACGACACAGGCCCATATCATACCGTATCGTATGATACGGGGTGTATTGTACGATACAGGGTTAGCACATTTAGAAAATGGTCAAATTGTAATTTTTCAATTTTGGGTTTTAAAGACCTCTTGAGGGCCGACTCCCTCATTTGTGTAAAAGTCATTATAGAGTTATCCACACACCCTAAGACTCGTGAGAGCGATTTGGGAGCTGATCTCTACACAAGAGAGAAGGCCTTTGCGGTTTGCTAAAATAAAAGTGCATTTACACCATTTTTCCACTCAAGGAAGTGGGTTAAGGTAAAAAATATTTATTACAAGTAAAATTACAAAACTACCCTAACAATTAGAGATTTATATCAAGGTAGAAATCATGCGCCAGACTCCTCCAACAAAGATGGAATCAGATGATCCGGCATGGCAATGCGGCACTCAAGTAAAGAGTGAAACCGATTAAAAATTGAGTGCAACTATTGCCATAATACTTTTGTTTATGTGAAATGAAAGTACGAGTCTTGCGGCATGTTCTTAATTGCAAGATATTTCACATTTTGCATTGTTCTTGTGAGATAATTGATGTTTAATGATGTCTTATGTAACTCATAGAGACATAATGCTTCATATGTGATTTTCTAATTGTATTTTGTGCAATTCATCATTGTTTCATGTGTTATAATTTTTTTAGAATTTTTGTTAGTTTTTTATGTTTTTCATGATTTTTTTTATTTTTTGAAAAAATTTATTAAAGAATTATGATTTTTTACGATATGATATGATACGATACGTATCTTATTTTGGGCCCAACCGATATGGGTAATGATACGATACTTACAACCAATGTTGTGAAAGGCGTTGAGGCACAGCCGCGTAGCGTATCTCTCCACTAAAAAGTGAAGTGAGGCGTAAGCCTCGAGGCGTAAAGCATAAGCCTCAAATTTTAAAAAATAAATTAAAAATTTGCTTTAAAATTTCTAAAAATATAAATAAATTTAATAAATAAAAAAATACAACATAAACTTTAGTCAACAAATATCATACAACAGATCATTTGATCATAGAAGTGCTTCAATCACTAGTAATTATCATAATCAATGTAATCAAACAATATGCACCAAAGAGAAAATGTAATGACTACATTGGCACATGAACCTTGTCGCTAGGGATGGCAGTGGGGCGGGGCGGGGCGGGGGACAAGGTTTCCACCCCCGCCCCGCCTCAAAATTTTATCCTCCACCCCCGCCCCGCCTCCGCGGCGGGGATGGATTTTATCCTCCATCCCCGTTTCATACCCTTCATCCCCGGTCCAAACGGGGATGAGGCGGGGCGGGGCGGGGATATTGCGGGGAAAAGTGGTCGGGGCGGGGTTGGGGCGGGGATCGTGGCGGGGACGGGGCGGGGCGGGGAAAATTGCACGTCCACCCCCGCCCCGCCTCCGCGGCGGGGATGGATTTTATCCTCCACCCCCGCCTCCATCCCCGTTTCATACCCTTCATCCCCGATCCAAACGGGGCGAGGCGGGGCGGGGCCCCGCTTTCCCCCGGTCCACTGCCATCCCTACTTGTCGCTCCCAAGAAGATCAGTGATCAGGGACAGAGAAAGCCGGAGACCGAGAGAGGGAGAGCGAAGTAGGCAGGACAGAGAGAGAGGGAGAGACAGAGAGAGGGAGGGAGACTTATCGAGAAAGGGAGGGCGACACCACTTTCTTCTTATTCCTCCTCATTTCAGCAGAGATGAGAGTGAGAGACAAGAGGAGAGAGGCCCTAATCATTCGGGCCTCTCCCTTTTTTGGGTCAAATGGGGGATTTGACCCCCATTTGACTCGTAAAAAATGAGGCGCATGCCTCAGGCTGAGGTGCGCCTCGGCCTCATAGCCTATGAGGTCTGCGCCTCAGTGAGCTTACGCTTTGTATGTGCACCTCAAGGCTAAAAGGCCCTCGCCTTGTGGGGAGACGCACTTTTAACAACACTTCTTCCAACCTTAGAGAGAACCCTTCTTTAGTCAAGTCAACATAGTCAAACTACATGAATGAACTCATCTAAAACAAAATATCAAAACTTTTCCAAGGCCCCAACAAGCATTTGAAAACTATGTTACATGGATACAGATGCAGGAACGGGGCATAGTGTGTAGGGCTATCAATGGGTCAGGTCAGGGCCAAGTTAGGGTTGACCTGGACCCACCCATATAACTAATATCCGGGTTCGGGTTTTGTTGGGTCATGAACATAGAACCAAACCCAGACCCACAAAATTTTAGAAATTTACCTTTATTAATATATATAAAATACTCAGGTCGGGTCGAATACCAAATCATGACCCAAACCCGGCCAGCATATTGCTCAGGTTGTGTTCAGGTCAACCTGAATATTATTCGGGTGGGCACTTTCCATGCCCATACCAGAGAATTCAGGTTTGGGTCGGGTACCCATACAAACTGGACGCGTTGACTGACCTAATAGTGTGGATATGCTTGATACAACAAGGCAGTACTCAAAATTTAGGACATGGGGACATGGTTGCTAGTGTGTGCACACACACACATAGATGTATATATATATATGTGTGTGTGTGTGTGTGTGTGTGTGTGGTGGGGGTTGTATTGTTTCCTACCCTCGTGGGTAAGGAACCCCCTAGTGAAAAAAGTTAATATTTTTTATTTTATTCAATTATTTTGCATATCCGACCCTTCAGATGAGATCTACATAATAACCTTAGTAGAAACTAACTTCTGGATCATATTTTTCTGACTTATATGTCAGATTTTATGAGCGGTTGAAAAATCAACAGCCTACAATGTACCAAATCTTCAAACCTCAAAAAACATATTTTTACATAGAAAAAATATGATCCAAGGGTGGATTCTACTAGTTTGACCATGTTGAACACATCCATGAGGTCAGATACAACCTCACCCCATGAGCTCTAACTAGGGGGTTCCATACCCATGAGGGTAGCAAATGCTATCCCTATATATATATATATATAGACACGGCATATTTGCCATCGTACCCATGTCGACACGTGATGACACAGGTGCAGGTACACCCTGGGTCGGGTCCTGCAATACTTTGGGTCGGGTTCAACTAAAGCCCAACCCGAAACACTTTTTTTTGTTTTTGAAGCCCTCCCCCTTTCCACCCTTGGCAATAGCCGAAGGAGAAGAAGAAGAGAGAGAGAGGTACCTACCTCATCGTCCTCCTTCGTCTTCTACTCCTCGTTCTCCTTCTTCGTACCCAAAGAAAGAGAGAGAAGGTGGCTCCTCCTTCTTCATCTTCGTCTTCTCCTCCTCGTTATCTTTTGTGGAGAGGGAGAGAGAGGCAGTGGGGATGGTTAATAAGAGGGGGGATGGGAGTCACGAGGTAACCCCCTTCCCTTTTATAATAAAAGAGGGATGGGGGGTCGCGAGGCATCCTCTTCCCCTTTTATAATAAAAGAGGGATGGGGGTCACGAGGTATCCTCTTTCTCTTTTATAATAAAAAGGGAATCGGGGTTATGAGTTACCCCTTCCCCTTATATAACAAAAGGGTAACTCCATCCCCCTTTTTATTATAAAAGGGGAAAAGAGTGCAGTAAATATCATTTATTTTTAAAATTAAATATTAAATTATACATAGCCGTGTCCCCATATCCATATCTTTTGGAATTGTTGTGTCGTACCCATACCTGTACCCGCACCCATACCCATGTGACATAGATAAATATAAGATTTATTTATTTATTTTATTTATAATTCTTGGCCTAAAGCAATAAAAGATGAATATCATCTCAAGTGCAAACTCTTGAACAGCAATTCTAAATAACTATAATTAAAAACATTAAATAAAAACACTAAGTTGAAAACTTGAAATTGAAATGTAATGTAATCTATGACAAATTTTAAAAGAACATGAACACAAGCAAATAAAAACTAATTAATCAAGATCATCAAAGGAAATAGATAAAGTTAATGACACGATATTGATTGTGTCCACCACTGGTTTGACTGTGTCCATGGAAGTGTCCCAGTGTGTCCAAGTGTCATGCCACATTGACACAGGATACACATGATAAGATATCTGTGACATAATTTGTAAATGAACCTTGTTAATTCATTCATGGTTCCAAGTGCAAAAAAGCCCAAAGCATCGTTTGACATTCATATGAAAGACACCAAAAAGTGTAAAGAATCCCAAAGCATCATCTGACATTCACATGAAAGTGTCAATAAGGAGATGCGGTACCATATTAACAGGTTAAACTGATGATCATACCGTGCACTCAAACTGAGGGCCCTGAATAGTGCCACAGACAATGCAGCAACCTGTCAACAAAGAATCCTGTCATAAATTAGAAAAATAAATCATGGCAAAAATAAAAATTAATATCTTAAATATATAACACAAGCCAGAATATTATATTTACAAACAACAGATGATCGGGCATTGCAGCATTTAAACATAAGAGTGATTCAGAAAATGATAAATAATGGTTTAGATCAGCATTGTTAAAAACGTGCCTCAAGGCGCAAAAAGTGGGCCTCACCTTTGTGCCTTGAGGCGCATGGATATGGCGCAACAGCCCTGAGGCATATGCCTCATATGACTCAGGTCAAATAGGGGTCAAATCCCCCATTTGACCCAGATTTTGGGAGCGAGAGGCGAGAGACCCCATTAGGTCTCTCTCTCTCTCTCTCTCTCTCTCTCTCTCTCTCTCTCTCTCTCTCTCTCTCTCTCTCTCTGCCGACAAGTATAATTAGCTGATTTTTTTTATATTAGCCATGCTTTTTTTTTCTTATACCAACACAAGTAGTTCATCCATAACTATTTGATGTTCAATAATTTTCTAGCAAAATTTGATGTTCAACAATTTTTTTTGCTGTTGTGCTTTGAGTGCTGTCCACAAGTGTCATATATGAATTCCTCGATTCTATAAGCCTATGAAATATTGAGCATCTGAATTCCCTGTTATCAGTTTTATTTTGTGATATTAGTGACTAACTATGATTTATACTTTATATTGCCTTTGGAAAGAAAAAAGTAGTGGTGTTATATTCTCTTCAAGTTTTATCTGGCATGGTTTAGGTTGTGGATTCTATTTAGTACTGAGACCAGTAATTTTATCTTGGTTTTTTTTTATCAGATAGAATTTTAATTGTAATGTCATGCTACGTGCTTATGGCCTTTTCAAGTTCAAAGTGTTATACAGATGTGATCTGATCACTTGTTTGTGTAATATATGTTGATTTTTATTGAGGATGAATCTGAATTCATTAGATTATATAAACTATGAATTCATTAAGTATTCATATCATAGGACTATGGGCATTTATATATTTTTTGGGTCTTTCATTTGCACTTGTGAATGTTGTAGCACTCTCATTTTGGAGAGTTTTGGATAAATACTTAACATTTGGTTGTTAATGCTAATATGCATTTTCTGATGATGACATGACGTTGAGAAATCTGATTGTTAGTGATTTTGTTACTTAATTTTTTATTGAATGCTCATATTTTATTTCTTAGATACTTACATAGATCAAGTTGTTGCATTAATGTTACTTTTACATGTTAATCTCATATTTGTGGGTATTTATTTGAGATTTTTTATTTCTTATTGGTTGTTGCTTCATCAATAAAGCATTTCTTTTATTTATTTGTATTTTTTTATATTTTTAAAAGATTTTTTTAAGTTTTTTTTAAATTGAAGCTTACACGTCGCTTCAGTTTTTGGTGGAGCGCTACGCTACTCCTCAACGCTTTTAAACAACATTGGTTTATAGTCTAGACTATAGCTATAAAAATAGACGGCATATGGATATTGTGATAAGCACATTGTACCAGGTATCAGAACAGTACAACATACAGATTCATTATACCAAATTGTATCATAACATATGAAAAGATAAATTTCAAATTGTTTAAAATATGAAGTACTTTACAAAACCAATACACTGCTGATTTTCTAACATTTAAAAAAAGTTCAACTTAAAATTTATAAAACAAGAAAATTTTAAAATTTTAAAAATCTTTGTCAACCTACAATAAATAGAACATGAATGGATATATAAAAATGAAAAAAAAAAGTTGTATAAAAAATCAACATTATCAAAATTTATAAAAGTAAAGCAATAAGAACTAGTTAATCAAATATTCATGCAGATAGACAAAAATTCAAGACAAAGTAAGAGCATAATAGACCTTAATAAAACATGAAGTACAGCCATCAATCGCACACACAAAAAAGTCGCTCACAATCTCTAATTGACCATTTTCACCAATCATAACAAAAGCGAGAATAAATGAAGGATTTTCTTCAAAACATTTCCTTCGTGCCTCTCTTCTAGTATGTCTAGTCCTTCATAATCACATAATAAGATAGGGAAAAAAGACTTTTTCATGAAAATAGGATTGATGGTACGTTAATAAATCTCTACTTACAGAAAAAATATTGTTACAATGAAAGAAAACTGTTTTAGAATTTTTCCCAAAGCGATTAGCATTCCAAATAGGCAAATAGTAGAAAAATAACTGAATCTTATGATATGTCCTCTAATGTACAATACAACTGACACCAAATGATATATATATATGGCCTAACACCAAAAGATATGCTCCTTTTTTCTGTTAAGGGTGGGTGTGCCATATTGTATCAGAACCAAGGACTACAGTATAGTATCATATAATATGATAGAGGAAACAATTTAACATGGAAGCCTCTTTATGTTCTATAGTGTGACAATGAGTAGAAGCAATATAGGTGTTGTTTCTTGGTTTGTTCTGTACATGTTAACAAGTCATAAGTAGAGACATGTTAGTCACTTTTTAGTTTCTTCATTATAACCTTAACAAAAGGGCATTCTTAAAGTATTCTGTAGTTAATATACATGAATGAACAGTGAGAATTGAGAGCCTTGAGGTCTCTTATCATTCTCTATTTCTTCTCTTTGATATAGTCATATGGTATCAAAGACATGGAAGAGCTTAAGAACGACTTGGGTTAAGTTAGAGGGCCTCAAATGTAAGTATTAGGAGCTGCTATATTGAGTAGAGAGGTGTAGTAGTAGTTTTTCTGGGTACTACATAGGTGCTAACATCACCCTATAGAGGAATGACCAGGCTGTTTTGAAGAGGATTCAAGATAGGGTGCTTTGCATCTGAAAGGACATCCTAAAAGAGGATTTTGGAAGCAAACAGGTAATTTGGAGTTATATGGAAGGACATGAATTTCTCTAAGCATTAAGAATAGGGTAACACAGTCCAACTGCAACATGACATGGAGAAGGAGGGGAGTCTTCATCTGCTTGTAGCTTCTTGTGCCAAAGGAAAGCAATCATACAATGTCACTTCTCACTCAACCCTGGATTGAACAATACAGGAGTTGCATGGATAAATCATGGAATACAAAGAGACCGCCTCTACACTCTATTTTGTAAAACAATTTGTCCAACTGCAGACTGCATAGAACAGATCAATTATTGAAATCCAGAATATTGTGATAAGTTATTTCTATATGGTCAAGAATGACAATGTGAAACATAAACAATCATGATTATATAGAGACTCCTAAAAATGTTCATCCATGAATTCTCTGAGCATGCTACCCTTTGGTTTTCAGATCTAATTCTAAAACAGAATCACAAGAGGGAGAAGAATACCTCTTCAGAATTCCCTTCGTGAGATTCAATGGCAGAAGATAGGCATAACTTAAAAGGTTTCTCACTCCGGCTCTGGTTGCGCACTCGAAAGTTATTTCTGAACTACAAGGGCCCCAATTTACAGTTGTTTCAGTCCAACAAAACACTTATTACAGTAAGATCACAAACTGCATAAAAGCAGGTAAAACAAGAACAAATTTTTCATATAACTGTCTTGAGTGAGGTATCTTTTAATTCATACCCATTCCACATAAGGAACTAACTGATTGGCTCTCAGCTTCTGCTTCTCTGATATTTCCAGCAAGTGTGGGGGTAAAAGAGAGAGTAAAGAAGCCTGCCAGGATAATGAATCTCATCAGAGTTGCTTTCTTTTGTAGAATCTTGTCAGATCTTATAACTGAAACATTGATTAGATAGGTACACAAACATATATACAAACATTGAAAAGTTAACCATTATGCAATAGACTTACATCATTACATTGTAAAAAGAAAACACAAGTATACTGCCAATCTATGTCACATGGGTGCGGGTGCGGGTGCGGGTGCGGGTGCGGTGCTTTCAAAAACCTTGGGTGCGGGGGTGCGGGGGTGCGGCAGAGGCAAAAATGTATATATATATATAGAGAGAGAGAGGGAGAGAGAGAGAGAGAAGGGGGTCCGGAGGTTCCCCCCGGCGCGGGTCCTGCATCCATGATTGCTCATTACTGATCAGAAGGTTACCAAACATATTTCTAAATGTTGGGATTTGACTACCTATCATATGGGTGCCAATGAATTCAATGATTTCATAGACTTAGTAGGACTGATAGAGATTGATTATGGGTCTTCCTGTTTTACTTGGCATAACAAGCAAGTTGGTCCTAATTATTGTGCCAGTAGGATCGATTGTTGCTTCGTTAATGACCATTGGATGTTCAGATCATCCCAACTCTTCCACCTTATGACAAACCGCAATACGTAGCGTAAGCAGATGAACTGACTTCAGAGGGAGGACGAATCCTATGTGATGGGAAGAGAGTATTTTTTGAGAGGCCTCAAATTATTTCTTCAAGTTATTTGTCAAGGGCTACATCAATCGTAACCCTTTTAAAGGTTGTCCAGATCCGTGGGGTTGGAAGAGGAGGTGGTCTTTATTCTTGATGAAGATAGCGCCCCAAGCTTAGATGAGTACCCAGATAGCTTCTCCGGTCTATTGTATCTAAAGACATTTATGAGGCGGTCAAAGATTTTTTTCTCAAAGAGAAGATCATGTCCATGATGAGTTGTAGAGCCTGATTCATAGTTTTTGCCCTTGCAGGAAGGGGGGTCCAGGGGCTCCCCCCGGCGCACGGTCAGCGGTCCAGGGGGGGCCGCCCCTTGCGGGGGGTTATAGGAGGGGAAGTCCCCCCCCCCCCCAAGAAAATTTTTTTTTTAAATTCCGCAGCCCATTTCATAGGGAAATTTTTTTTTTTAAAACAAAGAAATCCAAAAAATGGACCGAAATGACCCTGGGTGCGGTCAACGCACCCGCGTCGAGTCGCGTCAACACGGGTGCGGCACCCTGCTAGCCGAATCCCTGTGACTTAGCTGCCAATGTAATTTCCTCATTGTTGTACTCCAGTTATAGGCAATCTATGTTAAGAGTACCCGAGAAAAGGTTTACAATATTTCCCATGCTCTTTTCCACATAGTACATAAATTCATAAAACAGGGGAATGTGGTAAAAAAAATCATCCATAATCAGATTATAAACATTTTTCTAACAGAATTCATCATATCCATATACAAAGTCACCTTCCTCTAAGACATATCTACTTCCCTGTTACTTTAGCTACTACAACTAGCTTCGTACTCAGACCTCTACCAGGAAGATTGTCATTATCATTGTCCTCAAGCCTTTTCCGTTTGTACAGGATGCTTTTTATGAGTCCTACTTCTCCACTCTAAGTCACATAATAATCTTCAAGTCTCTATTCACTATCTCCTCACTAAGTATTGGTTTACTCCTCGTAGTTTCTTCTACCTGCATCATGTCATCTTTTTGTAGTAATTTTATTTCCAGGTCTCCATATAAAGCGCTCAAACTATTTCAAAGACAATCCTCGTTTGTTGGTGGTACTCCTGAGCTTCCTCTAATGGACTCCATCCTTATTCTGTTCCTGTTAGTCTACACAGATACATTAGTCCTTCCATATTTTTTTATCTGCAAAACCTCTGTGTTACAAGGTTTTCCTCCATATTTCTACTCTCTCACTCACGTAAAGCGTGAGACCTCTTATTTTACAGATAATGTCACTTGAACTGTAACTTATGCAAATAAGTATGAGCTTAAAAAATATCTTCCGTGTAGACCAAGACTGATAGAACCACAACCCACTGCTTCATGCGTAGTCCACTAATTTTGGTCTCACCATGAATCAAAAATAGTTTAATTTTACCCATTTGTGATGACCTTTCTCCACTATACTGAGCAAATTGATACCTTAAAACTCGATTTCAAGCTTCTACAATGCATTATTGTAGTTGTCTAAGGTCTTCATAAAATTATAATGTTTAGTTGAGTCCTTCCTGTGATGGCAAACCAAAAGTGGGGTATCATGTTGCCTTTCTGTCAAGTAAGCTTCCTCACAAATACTTCAGATTTCCTCTCTTTTTGCCCCATTCTTTAAGCTGGAAACGGATGGGACCTTGAGATCAGTTTGTTAAGATAATAGAACTCATTAAGCACAAAAGTCTCCACCATTAAAACTATTCTTTGATTTTTGTTTAGTTATACTGTCCAAATTTGCATTTAGGTAGTAATGGATCATATGCAACACGCACATAACTGGAGAAAAAAAAACACCAGTATAAATTTCAAATCAATTTGAAAAGTTGAACACAAAAAAAAATGTAGCCTTCATGTTAGAATGAAGAAACAACCTGAATTAGAGGATCATCGCAAGCAGCGTCAACTAACCTTCCCCGTGCAAGCAAGCAAAGCAAATGAACCTTATGCACGAGTTCAGCTAATTCCTGTATAAGAGCAGAACTTTGGTTTTTAGATTGGAACAAGCATGGCTATGGTATCAAAGTCTAATACACAACTTAAAACTACAAAGCCAACATGCAAGATATTACAATCAACCTTGTCTTTTGCCGAGGCCCTGCGCATGGGCGGCTTTTTAGAAGAAGAGGGCGTTGAGAATTCGACAATCACATTCTTTTCTAAGCCATGGATGTCCTCATTGGGCCTTGAACCTGAAATTGAAACACTGCCTTCTTCCCAGTCTAATTCGTCTGCATCTAAACCGCCTCTATGAAAAGCACCAGTAAGGCCCTCTACAAGTTTCTCCTGAGTTATGCTTTCTGCCTTTGCGACATCACTACACGCAGCTAAAAGATCACACCAACTATCTCTTCCGCCACTCTCTTGCTCATTGCTCTTCCTTGTCTCTTCATCCATCTTAGCAGAACTTTCAGAAACCCTCTCGGAAGAGGCAGCAGACCAGCCATCAGCAAAACCTTCAACCTTGTTAACAGATTTTCGCTTCTTTCCAGACTGCAACAACAGTATACGGAAAACATAAGCAATTCGTGGAACTTGGGTTAAAAAAAAGTTCTGAAACACCAAGAGACTGACCACAACGATGTTTTCGCCATCGCCACTATCTCGCCGCTTCGTCGCAGATGATTTACAAGCTCGAAGCGACAAGTTTCCAACAGCCTCCTTTGGTTTATCAGCTAGAGAACCTAAGATCAAGCACTTGTCAAACACATATAAAATCTAACCAACAACCCAGTTTCCCTTCCTGATGTTTTAAGTTCAAATGCTCATAAGATTACAGCATTAAGAATTTCCTCGTGGAATTGATCAAACAAAAGGAAAAAATTTCACGCGATTACCATATTTAACCAAGAACCCACCTCCCCTCTTTGACTGTGTTAGGTCTTTGCCTCCTTGAGAAACGTTTTCTCCATCAACCTGATTTCCATCACCTACCAACGAATCAAAACCAACAAATATATGAAGAAATGAGCGAAACAACAAGTTTCACGTGTAAAGGCACTTTGTGTATCGACGAAATCATTCATACGTGGAATCACAGTCGCGTTTGGGCGCTCTGGCCAAAGACCAACATAAAGATAACGTGAAAAACGACTAAAATTCGTCAATATTCTTTGAGATTCAGAGGTAACTAAGAAAAACAGTCGACCAAGAAGACGATGAAATCGAGTAGGAATCGATGGGCTGCGTTTGGAAGGGTTGGAGAGCCAGTCGCTTACCGAGAGCTCGCTCATGTGGGGTCTTAGCTTTGCTTCTCGTTCTCATTTCGACCGTTTTCTTTGCCTCTTTCTCTGTTCCTAGGATTGCAACAGAAGCCACGCCACTAGAATGGAAAGGTATCGAAATCAATGAGAGAGATGAAACGCTGAAACGATCGTTCAGGTGGTGCGCGGGCGCGCCAACACAGGCAGAGAGAGAGAGAGAACCGGATCTGGTACGGATTCGGTTTTGCAATGCCAAGCATAAACAAAGTTAAAAATCTGACAAGTTTTCAATGCCTCGTGACTCTTGAACTTTCTCAAGGCACAACATAGACACCAGCGTATTTGCAATGCTTTGTTATTCTTGGATCTTAAATCGACCTCCGCTTATCACATAAAAAGTGATTTTTTTTTAAACAATTACGAAAATAAAACATAAAAGATTCTAGGTCTTACAAATTTAATAAATACCAAACCAAAAGAGATATTACATTAATTCAACAAAAGAATAATCAATTTTATTAATCAATATAACTAATATCATATAAACAGAAATAATAAAATAATTTGTCACATAGAGCCAATCAGCCAAGAACTTAAAACATGTCACGCAAAACTCGCAAGCTCCACGTAGCAAGTCACCTTATCACCGAGCTCTCGATCCAAAAAATTACTTTTTAAATATAAGATCAAAAGTAGAGTTCTTTATACGAATTTCTCTAGAAATAAAAAAAAAAAAAAAACATAAACCAAATTCATGCATAATTTTAGTATAATACAACAACAACAATTTTATAATCAATTTATCATTCAAGCATTTAACGCAAGTATCATGCAATAACAAATGTCGTGCAAAATAAAATAAACATAAATGCATGAACTAATGCAGAACAATAAAAATGCATTATTCAATACTCATACATAAATAGCTTATTAAGTTATTTATCAAAGTTGTTTTTTGTGCATGTTTTTAATAAATACACATAATTTTAGTTTTCACTTTTCCTTAAACCTGTGAATACATAAAATGAACACAATAATTTTTAAATTCCAAGTTAGGTTCACAGTTGTAACTTAACACATAATTTATAATTTATTACTAGGTTTCACACTTATTCCTTGACCCATATCAAAAACTAGTGACATCTACTTGTACATTAAAAATCAACTTCTAATGCTGAAACATAAAGAAAATCAGCATCCTTTAACATCACTTTCTTGGTATATTAATAACTACAGTTATGTCAACAACACCCCCAAGCAAAGTGGCTAAAATCACTCTAAAATCATGGCCATGGGATAAAACACCACAACGAGTTTAAGGGCACAATCGCACACAAAATTTTAGTATCTTCGCAGTTTCTCTAAAACCAACATCTAAGATTCCTACATTGTGAAAAGGACATCTAGGAAATGATTAATTGCATTGTTTGTCTCTTTTACCTTTTTAAACAAATTCAAATTCTTTACACAATAACTGTTTTGCAAATCCATATACAAAACCCAACTCAGGCATGGGTCCTCCATATTTTTAACAGATCAATTAATTTTAAAAAACTAATAATTTCAAAAAAATAATTTTTTCATTGAATAAAAATAGTTTTGAAACAACACATGCCCCTGGCCTACATGGCCTGCAGTGATTCACATCAGACCACAAAAGTAACTCAAAGTGATTTATGTATCTTTTTGCAAGATCTCAATGAACATGTAACACACTTGTTCAAAACATGTCCACAATGCACATCACATAACATGAATGCACGTAAAAATCAATTTGCATATGCATGTGAATAGATGCTTGCATTACACATTATCATGATCCAATTTATTCATAAACTCCTGAGCATGCGCATAATCATATTTATGCAAACATCAAATAAATTTTAAAATTGTCATGCATATGACATACGCATTTACATCATAATAATTAAATGTATAACATGCACAATTAAATAAAAAACATGTATCTGGCACCATGCAGTGCATATGATTCAAATCCGAACATAGCTCTATTGTTGAGAAAAAATATTTCTTGTCAACACTGCCAATCTGATCAAAATCTATGTGTCATAAACCATAAAAAATTGATCAGATTGTACAAGACATACCATTCGACAAAACTGATCGAAGTATACATGTGCAATCAGTGTCGAATCTAATTATATTGCAAGTACACAAACAAAGAATAAGTCTGGACAACTTGTACACCCACAAAGTGTGTCCAGAATTGATATAAACAAGTATGTATCATCCTGCACAATGACATGTTGTAAATCAACATGTCACTGCTGCAATAAAACAAACAACAGTATGTTGTCAGCAGTGTGTTGTCCATAGTGAACTGCAATGTGCCATGAATGGTACCTAAGGCTGCACACAGGTACAATTCGACAGCCCTTAATAGCTTGCCAAAATATGAACTAAATATGCTATCGAAAATAGGTTGCATCAAACTGAGTTATAGGCAGTAAAAAACAACATAAACAAAACAATTTTGACATGCATATTAACAACATCAAAATCAGCTTTGATATGCATAATAGGAAAACATTTTTCATCTATCACATGATGCTAATCTGATCAGCATAGTGGCATGACACAAATTTTAATGACAATCACATAGTGGTGTCAAAACCAAGTTTTATAAGATAAAATCAAACTAAGGACAGATAGACAGAATAAATAAATTGAGTGACAGCCCACGAAATAGCATGTTAAATATGATTTTTAGTCTAACAAAATGAGTTTAAATAACAGTCTGCATATGAGTGTCAAAATAGTTTTTTTTTATGATATAAAATCAAACTTATGACAGTCAGCCAAAATGAAATTAGTTTAATAACGATCCACGGTAAAGCATACAAAAAAGTTGTTTATCAATCAAATAAAATGAATTTAATAACAGTTTAATATACTTCTCAAAACAAGAATTTACAGCAGCAACCATGTTGGCATCCAACACGGTCTTGATGCTACTTTAAGTGGCCTGATGTCAAACATCATACACCCAAAATTGAGTATAGATGAGTGATCTTATCACATGTTGATCATAACAACCAAAACAGCCTTGAACAAAAAATCGGCTGGGCAAAATGTATATATATATATATATATATTCAGCAAGGAATACACTCGATGATTGAAGATGACAGGCATAGTCACATGTGTATGAACAAAATATCAAATAAAAGATCTATCTATATCTTTTCTTTATTTTTTCTCATTTAAAAATTAAAATCATGAGAATCGACAAACCTAGAAATATATTTACAGTTTTGCGCACATAGTAAAATCGATTATCACTAAGGATTCAACCAATATATACATATAAAATCAACACTATACATATTTGTATATATTTTTGTATTTAATTACAGTTTTTTTCCCTCTAATATGTATACATCAAACCCGATTTACACATTTTTCTTTCCATAAAAGTTAGAGAGAAATCCATACCATAATTTGGAAGAGTGGAAGGATAAAAAAATTGTTGGATTCTTGATGAGAATGATGAATTTCTCATTTCTTCTTCTTCCTATCTTCTTTTCTCTTTTATTTTTTTTCTCTATTTTTCTTTCTTTTCTCTCTTTCTCTTTTCTCTCTCTCCCACGAGCTCACCCTCTCCCTCTCCCTCTCCCTCTTGAAACACGAGTTTCTAAAGAAGGAAAAAACCAACCCTTTTATAACCTATCTAGAATTTTTTTTTTTTGTATCCCCTTTTTTTTGTATCTCTAAAAAATAATCTTTAAAATGATTTTAAAGTTTTAAATTGGTTATAGTTGAATTTCAAATTCAGATCCAATATCCAAAATCTATATGGATCCCAACCTTGACTAGATCTTAGTTAATATGGGTCGTGGACTAAGTCAAGATTCATACCATCTTGGATCAAACAGATCGGATCATGTCTGATCCAATTTAAAAAAAGTTAAAAACAGTGATGAGTCATTTTTGAAAAATGCTATTTTTGGGTCAACCGTAACCCGATTTCAAAAAAACAAAATACCAATGTTCTTAGAATTATGAGACGCATCTAAAGGTATATTTACCTGATTTTTGCCTTCGGATTTTACCTAAATTTTACTCGATTTTTGCTTAAATTTAAAGGTTAAAAATGAAAAGTTTTACAAATATTAATCATCTCATTTTAGTCTTGTCAGTGGGCCCTGGGCCACGCCCAGACCCAGCTGGCATCACCTATATTTGAGGTTATTTTTCATGATTTCTATCATATTCAGTAAAGTACATAGTCAAAATTTCATAGTTTTTAAATTAAAAAATCATAAAAAACACACACGATATTATAGATTTTGTCATTAAAATCACTATGACCATACTTTTCATGGTTAGTGAAACATGTAAAAACACAAGTTGTAATTGCCATTTCTCACCTTTTTTTTTCATTTTTTTGCTTCGAATCTTATGAAAAAGTTGGTCAATCACATCTTTTATTTTCTCACACGTGACCAAAGCAAAAACTGTGAGTGTGATTGCCCCTGTGATTATTTCAGCTTTGAAATCTTGTGAAAGTTGGTCACAAGATTAGCCTTGTGACCAACAATTATAGCTTCTACTTTCTTAGATGTGATTGTTGATTATTTATCCTCGTGACTAAACCGAACACATTAAAGAGATTTTCTTGGCAAAGGAAATTCTTGAGATAAATTAAAAAAAAAATGTTTCTCAAGAAAATCTCGATAAAATATCGACATATTGAAATTTTAAAACATGTAAATATAAAAAACACTAAAACTATGGCATACTATAATATGTATTATATAACATACAAATAGTACATTAATTACGTAATAATATCATGATAAAAAGCATGATGTCTTCAATGCAGGTGATATCTTGATGATATTTTGTTTTCTCTATACCATATCAGTTAAACTTTTATATATAACTGGTAATTGTGACCATATTATAAAAGGGTTATCAATTGCCAACAAATTGGACACAGTGAGGGCACATTGGTGTTGGATCTAGATACTCCTTGAGGCATGTGATAAGGTTGCAAATGGGAAGGATTCGATTCAGATGTAGACATTATTGAATATGGGATGGTCAGACAGCCTAATCAGACTAGATGCTTGATTTAGATTCAAAATGGAAAAGTTATTATTGAATTCATATCTAACTATTGGATATGCATGTTACGTGTACTTATATTGGATAACCTAATCAGACTCGAAACTTGATTTAGATTCAAAATTGCGAAGTTATTATTGAATTCTTATCCAACTATTGGGTATACATGTTACGTGTAGTTATATTGGATGTTCATCGAATTCAAATGTAAAACTTTAAACTGGACTTTGATCCGATTAGTAATTGAACGTAATATCCCTAACCAAAATCGAACTAGATCAATTTGGATTTAGTCAGATATCCGACCCAAACCTTGGGCTCCCCATAGTGACAAATCATTTAGAATGCCAAAATAACAGCAATCACGTTCTAGTAAAATTTTAGAAGTTTTACAGTTTTATAAGTCAATTATTACCGAAATGAATAAATGTATTCACCATTCTTAATTGACATTGTTACGTGCTCCTTATTGCACAGTCCAAATGGCCAGGGACCTCTCTTACTTGGCTACGGCCTATTTTTTCACTGCTGCCCTGTACTTCTTCACAGATCAATATTATTTGTTTTCATCCTTTTCAAAAAATATAAATAAAAAATTCACATTGTTACCCGTCAAACATACTTACAAATGTTTGTTTATTTATTCATTTGTATATATATAAGAATATATTTGCTGCAATCATTTGTATGTACAATTTAGTTGGATTCTCATGATGCAAGTTGTTTTGATCCAATAATAATAATAATAATTCCTAAGTTGTTTGTCCATGAGAAAAGATTGTAGCATATCTGTCTCATGTACATAAACATGATATCCACCCTAATAAAAACCATACAAGAAAACAACAATGCTAGTAACTATTTGGTACCAACAACAATTTAAACCTTTACATATGTATCATGTATGCATAAAAAATTAAAATCCTAAACTATATATAAAATATAGGATCATGGCTTTTTCTTTTACCATGTAATTTGACATTAGTCTATGATTTGTTGGTGCACCCACTTATCCAGGAAATGGTATAGGTTGGGATATGAAAATATGTTCCATAATACATTGTCCCTACTTATCCTAGTTTTTGATATGTGGGTGAATCGAAAAAAAAAATATTTGAAAAATTGGAGAGAAAAACGAGATGTGTGCCTAGTTGTACCAAAGGGGTGGACTTGTCTGTATCTTGATC
Organism: Nuphar pumila; assembly: GCF_984573655.1. Classification (NCBI taxonomy): domain Eukaryota; kingdom Viridiplantae; phylum Streptophyta; class Magnoliopsida; order Nymphaeales; family Nymphaeaceae; genus Nuphar; species Nuphar pumila. Next base: position 26,690,229 of record NC_143262.1, on the reverse strand, counting down.
CTCTATTGGGGAATTTGGTGCAATTTGGTAGTTTTTTTTTTAGATTGGCAAGCAAAGATTAGATAGACCCAATCAGTTACATGGATGTATATATTACATATCATCAAAGATTGAGAACCAATATGAAGGTTTGTCCTTCCAAATATTGTCATGTTAAAAAAGATCCAACCAGGCAAGGTTACAAGCAACTAAAGTATAATATTTATCCACCAAATAACATTGAAACCTGATAAAACTAAAATAACGGTTTTGACACCTCATAAGCATAGTGACAAACGTTTTTATCGGCAAAATCTTGTTTTTCAAAAACTCGTGAGAAATTGGAATTTTTTCATAAATCTCACATTTTTTGGCAAAATCTCGCAATAAAAAAATAAATTAAAAAATAAAATTTTTTATAAGAAAATATTAATAAAAAATATTAAAAAATACACAGCTTTTTCACGATAATAGCCATTTAAAACGTAAATATCATGTTTAAATCATGGTATTTGTGTTTTTTTCACAAATCTCATGATATTTTGAAAATCTTACAAGAAATTGCCATTTTAAACTTTCAAGCAATTTCTCGCGATATTATGGTCAGATTTCCATAAATCTCGTGATATTTGTCACTATGCTCATAAGTCATCATATTGATTTTAAAGATACATACACCTTCCACGATAATGAACAATTCTTCTCCATATGTGGATGGCAATTAGGCAAAAAAAGCAGTGTAAAATCTCATATCTGCTAGCTAAACTTATAGGCAGATTGATAGAGAAAACTTGTCTTCTTTCTCTTTTCTTGACAAAGACAAGTATATCCTTGACCATCCATTTTTTTTCATTTTTCATTATTGCCTCCACTTTCTCTATGTATTAGAGAAAATAGAAAAGAGTTTAACACCTGGAATAGAAAATCATCACCTTCTCCCTCACTTTCTTTTTTGCAAAGAACTGTGTTGGTATTTAAATAATTGTACAACTACTATATACTTTTACATTACAGCAAAGCATGAAAGTAAATCCATATTTTAGTAGGTAGATTAGATATATAGAATTGCGTTGGCATCTAAATAATTGTTCAACTATTGCATTACAACAAAGAATGGAAGTAAATCCAATGGTTTAGTGATAGTTGGCAAACTCTCCGGTTTGAACTGGCCAACTAGATGACTCGGTCTGAGTGGGGTCTCGAGTCCCAACTGAGTGATAGTCTTAGTTTAGCTTGTTTTAAACCAAAACTCCAGTGGGACTCGGTTTGAATCAGTCTAAACTGGTTCACTCGGTCGAGTTCCAAGTGGAATCGTTGCTGCCTATGAAAAAGTTAAAATGGTTGTACTATGCATTGCCGTACACAACTTTTTGGTTCTCATTTATTGCTGTAATGTGCCCTTTTCAATGAAAAGTGAAAAGCCAAGTACTAAGTCTTATGAAGAGGACACGTTTGGGAGCTGGAAAGATGCAGGAAAAGTGATCGAGAGATTTTTTGTGAGATATTTAAGAAAAAGAATTTTTTAACAAGTACACTTCTGATAGAAAACATTAAGAAAGTATGAAAAAATGTTTCTTATCAAGAGAAGATTTATTTTATACTCCCAGTAACCCATCACACCATTGTTAGATTCATGATTAGGGAAATCAAATTTCTTGATCCCTAACTTTGTTTACGCTAAATCATTGAAAAGAACAAAAATAAATAAATAAAACATAAAACAAAAGTGTACTTGAATCTATTGTTGCACCGGTAGATATTGATGGGTTAGATCTTTCAAAACCTCAATAGGTAGCATTTCCTTCTTCTATAAACCTAACGAAAGAGCGACAATTTTTTTTCTTGATGAAAAGGCAAAAAGAAAACAACCACTATATATATGGTTTTGGAGATCATAACTTAATTATAACCACTCTATAGTCTTCTTTTTAATTCAGCCCATCATAAAATAAAAAATTAACATGTGAGAGCACATAAGGTATCTATACATTATTATGACCATACTTTATATGAAGTCCTATGACCCAACCGTATAAGATCACTTTATATGGGCCTTCACCTTAGACAATTTATAATGAGTGATCAATTACATATATAGGACCACATGAAATATCTAACAATCTCCCACTTGAGCTACATATGTTACCATACAATCATGCATTATACAATATTCTTATGAGCTTAAAAACACTTTTTTACCAGATAACATCTCCAACAATCTGATCCATTGATCATGTTAACATAGAACCAAAGTTATCTTCATTACTATCATCGTAATTAGACCCAGAAATGATCATGCATATTGGCATAAGCAACGACATAGATCAAGTATGGATATGAAGCATGAAAATTATATGTAATGTGATCTTAACATGTCTATTTTTAACTGGTCATGCCTTATTTTTTAGTGAAATCACCATAAATGAGTACAAAATAAAACTGAAACATGAGCCTTATACTAAAGTAATGAAACTTTATTTTATCTTAGAACATTCGAATATAAACTCCCACTAAATCAGCATATCAATAAATGATATTTCACATATTCAAGCGGTATGCTTGTGAAAGACTTTGAGTGGTAAACCTTTGGTAAGCGGATCCGCAATCATGGAGTTTGTGCCAATATGTTCAATAGATAATTGATTATTCTACACTATTTCTTTAACAACAAAGAACTTAATGTCTATACGTTTTGACTTTGATGAACTTTTATTGTTGTTTGAATATAGCATTGTCGAATTATTGTCACAAAACAACTTATTCAAAATATGCATCCTAGTGACAAAATTGTGTAACCATATTTCATGATTGGATGCCTCATAATAGATTACGAACTCTGCCGCCATAGTGAAAAATGCAATGAGTGTCTGCTTAACACTCCTCTAAGAAATAGCTCCTCTGATCAACGGATAAACATAACCTAACGTGGATCTGCGACTGTCTTGCATTCCAACAAAATCAGAATCAAAATACCCAATGATCGCTAACTGATTCAACTTATTGTATGCGAGTATGTAATCATTTGTTCTTTACAAGTACTGCATATCCCATTTGCCTACTTTCCAATGATTCATACCTGGGTTACTAAGATATACTTAACATCCCATCAATGTATGTTATATCAGAACTATACACACTTGAGCATACATAAGACTCCCTACAATAGATGTATATAGAATCTTTTCCATATCCTTAACTTTAAACTAGTGTTTGGGGAATTGAGCGAGACTAAACTTGTTTCTTTTAGCAACAACGGTGTCACCCGGTTTGCAATCCTTCATGCCAAATCTGTCAAGAATCCTTTCGATATAGCTCTTTTGTGATAATTCAAGAATACCTTGAGAACGATCTCGATGTATCTAAATTCTTAAGACAAAGGAGGTGTCACCAAGATCTTTCATTTCAAAAATTTTTATCATAAATTTCTTTGTTCCATGCAATAACCCTATATCATTATTGGCAAGTAGTATGCCATCGACATATAAAACCAGAAAAAGTGTACTTACCCATGCTAAATTTATGGTATATGCATTCATCAACCACATTCATCTCAAAACCAAATGAGAGGACAACTTGATAAAATTTATGATATCATTAATGGAAAGCCTGCTTAAGTTCATAGATGGATTTCTTTAATTTGCAAACCATTTTCTTTGCATCGCCTAAGACAAAATATTTTGGTTGCACCATATATATTGTCTCATCAATGTCACCATTAAGGAATACAGTATTTACATCCATCTGATACAACTCCAAATCAAAATGAGGGACATGTGCCATCATTATTCTAAAAGCGTTTTTTCGTAGAAACTGGAGAGAAAGTCTCTATATAAGCAAATGTCTACCCTTTGAATAAACTCTTTTGCAACAAGACGTGCCTTATATCTTTTTACATCACCCATTGTATCCCACTTAGTTTTAAATATCCATTTGCAGTCAATAGATTTCGCACTTTCAGGTAATGGGACAAGATCTTATACGTCATTGTCTGACATGGATTTAAACTCTTTATGCATGACATCTATCAACTTTTTAAAGTTAGAACTCTATATAGATTTCTGAAAGTTGATTATATCATCTTATTTTAAGCCAGTATCACCCTCATGTTCTTGGAGAAAAATAATATAATCATCCGAAATTTCCCTTATCCTCTCTCTAGTGGATTTCCTAAATGACACTTGTTCGTGAGTTACTTGAGGTATTTCTTGAGGTTGTTGAGTTTGTACTCAAGAAGTAAAAACTTGATTTTGGATAAGGAGATATTGAACATTACCTTGTTCTAGATTTATTTAAACAATGTTAGAAATTGAAATATGATTATTGTCAACAACAACTGTAGGAAGAGAAACAAATTCTTCTTCAAAAACAATGTGTTTTACCTTATCACCTACTCTAAACTCAACATCATAAAAGAAACAAGCATTTTTTGTCTAAAAAAAGGACTTATTCATATGGTCATAAAATGTATAGTCCCTAGATCTTTCAAAATATCTAACAAAATAGCAATTAACTGTTCTTAAGTCAATGTGCTATCTTTCTCAACACAAATTGCAAATCCTATTAAACAACAATTGGTGTAGTGATAACGGAAGCTTTGATACCAAAATAGTGTAAAATCGACGTATGAGTCGATTCACGATCTGAGATCCAAATGAATCTCCATGCGTGGAAGCTAAAGTTAGCAGACGAGTCCGAATAGGATTCAAACAAGCTATGATTGCAGGTCTGAGCACTCTGTTTCGATAGAGGTGGCCAACAGATCCAATATCACAAAATTTGGATCTATGATGATCGAGTTACGACAGAATCTCTCGGACGGACAGATAGGACACTTGGCACCCGATCGATGACCAGTTTGACAACTTTGAAAGGGGTTTCGGACCCTCAGACGGTGGAGTCTGGGAAAACTCCCAACAGAAACGTTATTCGAGATTTTTTTATCTTTTCAAAAAAATAAAATTTGTAATTTTTTGATCAATTTTATAGAATTTATGTTCGATTTATGTTGTTGTATTTTCTGTTGTAAAATATATAAATTGTAAAACAAAATATGAAGCATACAGACAATCAAGCAACTATTCAAAGCAGTAGATGGTCAATTCAGTAAAACATCAAAACATGAAAGATATGCTTTAGGTATGCACGACTTGTCTTCAATATTCATATCTTTAGGATTCTCTACATCATTCTCCCTTGGGTCGAAAGGCTTCATCCTTAGAGCCTTATCTTTGTCATGCAAAACTCCACAATCTCTGCACAAATTCAAAATAAAATCAACGCAATATCTGCCCATAGGGATAATAAATAAACTAAGCAAGATATTTAACTTCATATAAAAATGAGAATAATAATTTATGGAATGCAATTCAATATGCTTTGGAAAATATAATTCAGAATAATATGATTGAAGCACAAAAGCATCTAAGATATTATATCTAACAACTTTACCTTGCATCAAATCTCTATTGGTTGTAATAAAATGTGGATCAACAACAGATAACAATTGAATATGTATCATACGATGCACAATTTTAAATTTTGTACCAAGATTTTGATAATTACAAGATAATTCATTGTTAAAACAAGCAATGATATATAACAATAATGTAAACTTACAATTAGAATTGATCAATGAGTTATAAGCAAGATTATCAGCTAATTCCTGATGGACATAAAAAGTTTTTGGGGTTTTTATGCATTCCAGTCCTAATGTGTTGGACTCCTTTTCAAGACTACAATGAGTCACTAAATCCTCGATCAACTCAACAGAAGAAGTTTCAACTTCTAAGCGCTCATTGACATACATTTTTTGATGATCCTCCATGTTAGAATCCATCTTTTTATTTCTTATGTTTTGCTCGAATATGGGGTTATTAATGACATGCGTGAAGTTATTGATGACACCCTCACACATAAATGCTCCTTTATCTTAGATGTTTTTATCAATATATTTATAGAGCAGATTATCAAAGATGAATTTATCTTCACACAAGAGTAGACACATTCGGAATTCTCAACGAATAAGGGGTTGTTAAAAATGATATGAGACAGTTCTTCATGATTTTTTATGTTAGAAAGGGAAGAAATGCCATACAACTCATCGGACTCTCTATCGAGGATGGGTTTCTCTTCATTTTCATTGTTGGCCTCGAAGATTATTGGATCACCACAGACTGCAAGAGAAGGGTCTGCTAGGGATTCCTTAATGACAATATTAGATTTTGGTTGATCCTAAAGTTCGTGTCTGGTGATGAACGCACTAGACCCTTTTATCTGAGATGATGCAATCTTAAGGGAAGCATGAGGAGAAATGAGGAAAACATACTGAGATGGAGGTGTAATACTGGATTATACAACGAATAACAAGGCTGGAGATAACAATGGTAAATCTTTAGAAGGAAGCAACTTTATCTTTCTGCCCTCAAAAGTGAAGGAATAAACATTGGTCTTACCATTATGCAGGACATTTCGATCATACTGCCAGGGTCTTCCTAAAATGAGATGGCTCTCATCCATATGAAGCACATCACACCAAACCTGGTCAAAGTAGGTATTTTCTATAGAGAAATTGACCAAGCACTGTCGATCAACTTGAACATCAATGCCCTTTTGAAGCCACAACATTTGATAGGGTTTGGGGTGAGTCCTAGAACCTAATTTCAATTTAGACACTGTTTATACAAATATAATATTTTTGCAACATCCTAAATCAATAATAAACCTACAAACCTTATCATTAATAGTACAAGTTGACTCAAAGATATGTGTCCTAAGCCATTGTCACTCGCTTCTTATCGAGGGGCTAAACACACTCTTCATGAGATGAGTGCATATCCTCTATCAAGAAATATCACTTCCTCCTCCACATCCTCCTCTTCAGGTTCTTTTTCAAAAGTTTCGATCTCAGGATCAAACTTTGCATTTTCCTCTTCATGAGTTTTTTCGATAAATAAGGCTTTGCCACGACACTCAATGGACTTATGATTGGGTTTCCCACATGTATAACATTTGATAGGGACATTAGAACTAGTGAGTCTTGCTTGGTTTTCTACCGATGCATTCTGGTTCGCAATCCTATAGGGGTTAGCAACATTGGGGTGACGATAGGGTAGGGTAACTTTAGCATTCGGGGTTACAAGGGCCCGCACTGCAGGTCTAGTAGTCTGACTAGTCCTAGCTAAGGTCTTTCACTGAGTAGACATTTTTCATTGATGCACTTTTTGATGAGCTTCAGACACGGTCCAACACTCAACAAAATTTAATGTATCCTGTAATTGGAAGTTCAAATCTCCAATATATTTTGACACTAGTTACTCTTTGCTTTCCCTAATATCATTTTGCATAACTAAGTCATGAAATTCTTTGGTGTATTGATCCACCGACTTGGTTCCTTGCTTTAAATTTTGATATTTCTGATATAACTCTCTATGGTAGTTCAGAGAAAAGAACTGAGCATGCAATTTCTGCTCCATGTGCGCTCATCGCTTAATCAAAGCTCATCTCAGATGCCTTCTCATTAGCTTCATCTGTCGCCACCAGGTTGCAGCTCAACCATCAAGCTTTAGGAAAATTAATCTCACTTGTCAATCTTCAGGGACTTCCTTAAATTCAAGGATTTCTCTAACTTCACTAATCCAGTCTAGGAAGTTCTGAGGAGTTCTTGTTCCCTTGAATTCAGGGATTTCAAATCACAACCCAGAATCCCAATGAGATCTCCTAGGCTGATGAAAATCTTTATTATTCTGACCTCGATGATTTGACTCAAATTCATTATCAAAATTGTAGGAACTCGACTCATATGTTCCTCAAGAACCGCACAAACTACGCTCACCTTTCTTGTTCTCTCGTAAGTTTTTCCATTCGCCAACTTAATTCATCAACTCACCTATTAGATTCTTCAAGTTGTCTGAGTAAATCGCAAGTCTCATATCTATGGTCTCGACCTTCATTTCCAACATTGTATTCATTTCGACCTTGATCTTTCATTCGCCCAACCATGGCGAATAGTTCCTAGTTTTTTTTTTTTGAATGACTGCTAACAACACCTGAATCATGTCAGATTAAGAAATCTGGCAACCCTCACTTTGATAGCAAAAATGGTGTAGCAACAATGGAAGCTTTGATACCAAAATAGTGTAAAATCAAAGTATGAGTCGATTCACCATCTCAGATCCAAATGGATCTCCACGCGGGGAAGCTAAAGTTAGCAGGTGAGCCCAAATAGGACTCAAACAAGCTTTAATTCAGAGCCTTAACACTCTATTTTGATAGAGTTGGCCAACACAGAAAAGTTTCACGATGTGCACGCCTTTCCAACGAATCTAAGATAACAGAATTTGAATATGTGATGATCAAGTTATGACAAAATCTTTGGGATGGATAAACAAGACACTCAACACCCGATCGATGACCAGTCTGATGACTTTGAGAGGGGTTTTGGACCCTGAGACAATGGAGTCTGTGAAAACTCCCAACAAAAAAGTTGTTCAAGATTTTTTTATCTTTCTAACAAATTAAAATTTGTAATTTTTTGATCAATATTCTGGAATTTATGTTTAATTTATGTCACCATATTTTCTGTTCTAAAATATATGAATTGCAGAATAAGATATGAAGCATGCAGACAATCAAGCAACTATTCAAAGTAGTAGATGGTTGATTCATCAAAACATGAAAGATATGCTTCAAGATGTAACAATTCTAGAACTTTAATCGGATCAACAAACAACGGTGAAATGAACAAGTTATGATAGAAATACAAAACTCTGTCAGAAACTTCAAATAACAGAGGCTAACCCAGGTCACATGCAACAGACTAAACTTCGCCAGATATTTTTGTCACTTAATGAAAATGAATCAGGCAAAATTCTAAACATCAAACTTAAAGAGTCAAATATTAGCTTTCCAACAAACTATGACTCATGAATTTTCTGGCAACTGATAAGGAGATATAATGAAAACACAGAACAATAGCAAAGATGCAAAACATCGAACAAAACTCTGGTCTTTTCCAAATGTTAAAAACTTTATAGTAATTTTTATAGCATAACATTGATGATTCAGGAAAAATAGTAAACAACAAAGTTGTAGGGTAGGATTGTAGCTTTCCAACAAGACAAAGATCACTTGATTTGGACCTATATTTAGAGAGATACAATCAAAACATTGGGATAGTATCAGACATTCCTGAATGCAGAACCCGATTCACGGAAACAGAAACTTTGATTTAGCAAAGATGAACTTCAACAAGTTAAGAATATTGATTTCAACACAATATCAAAATAACAGATACTTAATCAAAATCCACAGTTCAAATTAACAAGTTTCAGATAAATATCACAATCAATCATAAACTTGCAGAAATACAAAGAACAAGAAGTAGAATGGTGTATTTAATTTTTGCAGCCAACAAACTCGATCTTTCGCAGCAATACATGTTGTTCATGATGAGCTTGAGAAGCATAGGATGAAGATTCGAACGTCCACACAACAAAAGCAAAGGCTTCACACCATGTTCTCACACAACAGCTCCAACGAACCACAACAAGGTTTCCCTTGTGAACCAACAATATCACCCAACGTCTAGCACCTTTCCAAACTCCTCAGAATTTTGTTTCTTTCAAAAATTTCAAATCAAACTCTGCTGAATGCCCCCCCCCCCCCCCCTTGGGCTTTTAAACTCCAAAAGAGGAGTGTCAAAAAGGGAGGGAGGGCCTTTCCAAGGCTTTCTCCATTCCAAGGTTTTGAATGCTCCTATATTTGGCATGTAGTTTGAATTCTCATTCAACAACTATATTGACTTCCAAGTTAAACAAAATTCAAACTAAGGGTTGAACTTGTCCACTCATGGGTAGCGCCAACTAAGGGTCCGATTTTTGGATCTGGATCTTAGGCAAGATCCAAATAAAACTGAAATCTAGACCCACATTGAAAAGCATTAAAATAAAATGCAAATAAAAAATAAAAACTACCCTGAATCCTCATACACCCTCTAGTACCACAAAAAAATCCTATAGGGCACTAGAACTATCTGCATCCATAGAATCCGGCACCTAAAAAAAAGTAATATGATTCTTTAATTTGACAAAATGGAATCGAAAAATAAAAATACAATCTCTGAGAAGATAAATGCAAAATATCTCAGAAATTGAAATACGACATTCAAAACGGATTTGGGTTCTCGAAGATCCAATTGGACTCAAATAGTCCTGCATGATTGGATCTACAACGGATCGCATCCTGGATCAGGTCTGGTGAGTTGGATTTGGATCCAACTTGTCTTCAATGTTCGGATCTTCAGGATGCACATCAAAAATGTTGCCACTTTTCAAGTATAATGATTAAGGGTCAATTGGTTAAGAGTTATGATGAAGAGTAGGACACCATCATCCAACTTGTATACTTGATGATGGTCACCCATGCAACTGCATGGGTTTTGGTTCATAGGCTTTAGATGATGCACCTTCAGTTTCCATTCCAAGCATAGTTATCATGTTGTGCTCATAGTGTAATGATATGGTGCTCCCATAGCATTAAAATTTGCATGGCTTGCCATCTTTAATGGCTCCCAAAAAGTAAATGAAGGAAGGGGAGACAAAATGAATTTTGATGTTTTTCAATTATTAGTAACATTTGAAAACTAAATGGAGGGTCGGGGTAGATTCCAATGCTAAGAAATAAATTTAGGTGACTTGTTAATTTTCTCTCTCATAGTTATTATCATGCAACTTGAGTTTGGTCCCTCCATTCCAAGCATAATTATCATGTTGTGCTAATAGTGTATATATATATAGTAATGTTTTGGCGCTCCCATATATACCGTTGGATTATTTTTAGTCCAACGACTTAGAAGATGTTAAAATTTGCATGGCATGCCATCTTTAATGGCTCCCAAAAAGCAAATGAAGGAAGATGAGACAACATAAATTTTGATGATTTTCAATTATTAATAACATCTAAAAACTAAATGGAGGGTGGGGTAGATTCCAACGCTAAGAAATAAATTTAGGTGACTTATTAATTTTTTCTCTCATAGTTATTATCATGCAACTTGAGTGTGGGTCCATCCATTCCAAGCATAATGATCATGTTGTGCTAGTAGTGTATATATATAGTAATGATATGGTGCTCCCAGAGAACCTACTCCTTCATATATACGGTTGCATTACTTTTAGTCCAACGGTTTAGAAGAGGTTAAAATTTGCATGGCTTGCCATCTTTAATCGCTCCCAGAAAGCAAATGAAGGAAGGAGAGACAACATGATTTTTGATGATTTTCAATTATTAGTAACATCTAAAAACTAAATGGAGGGTGGGGGTAGATTCCAACGCTAAGAAATAAATGTAGGTGACTTATTAATTTTCTATCTCATAGTTATTATCATGCATCAATGTCCATCATCCAGAGTGAGAGAGTGAACACATGCATCTATTCCATAATTCATCCACTCACTCATGCCATGCAAACAATCATGTCTATCAGTTCATGCATTCATTTATATACATGAAAGAGGGAAAGTGCATGGATCCGGAGGAAAAAATGCATTCATGCCCATCATCCATGCATGGTATGCATTCATGCCATTCATCTACATGAATGAAATATGGAAAAGAGAGAGGGAGAGAGAGAAAAACTCATTGATTTCAGCTTTAAAAATTGCCACTCCTCCATCTTCATTTATTTATTCGAAAATCATTAATAATGGAAAACCCTCATTTAATCACTACAAGAAATTTCAGTTTTATTGGTGCAACATTTATGTCAGTAAACCCTTTACTGGCATAACAATTGTGTTAGTAGGTGAGCTAGTAAAGGTCTCATCGGCAATGCTTTCACTGGTGCAATCTACACTCGCCAATGAAAAACACTTTAACATGCATGCAAGCAATCAACACCATTTAACATGCTTGCAAACAATCGATATCTTTTCTATAAATTTTAGCAGATCGGTGATAATTAACACCATATTCTTGCTCATAGAACAATCGAATCATAATGATTTCGAACTAAAAAAGAACAAAAGAAAACAAAAATCATAAAAACAAGAAATTGCATCTCCATCTACCTATGATAAAACTGGGGCTTCCAAAGAAGGTCGAAGCCGATGTAGATGGGGTAGCGCCAGTTTCCCAGATTGATGTCCACGATCATCTCGAGCATGGGGGACAAAACTAGGTTCACAGGCTTCATCGTTCAGGCAGAGTTCGCAAAAACCCTCGCTTCTTCGCCGAATTTCCACAAGTTCTGTGTGAAGGAATATTAGAGGGCTTGGAGGAAGGTGATTGAAGTGAGGGACGATGGCAAAGAGGAGATAGAGGGTTAAGGTTGGAGGAAGAAAAAAAACTAGGGTTCCCAATCGTTGCCATGGAGCTAGGGTGCCATGAGGAAAGGCAAAGATCTTTGAGGTTCTTCTTTGCGTTGGATGTGCAATAGGGGTGAAAGAGGCAGTGGTGGTCGATCCGACTTGTAAAAGAGAGAGAGAGAGAAAGAGAGAGAGAGAGAGAGAGAGAGAGAGAGAGAGAGAGAGAGAGAGAGAGAGAGAGAGGAATGAGGGTTGGTTTTCCCTTTCGAGTTGGTATTTACTAACACACTTTTGTAGTAGGCCAAAAAAAAAAAAACTTTTGACTGGCGCACTTTTGTGAAATAAGACTTTTATTAGTGCATGTAGGATCTATGACATAAAAAAGCTTTGTTTTTAGTCATATGTGAAGGTTAAATAAAATGAATGAAAAATGATCGTATTGTACAACAAAAATAATGTGTTTCTCTAAATGCCCTACAATTTAAAAAAATCATCCCATGTCCAATTTTGCAAATGTTTGACTCTTTAGGACCATTTTACTCTTTGCACGAGTGAACATTATGAAGTTTGTGTGATATATTAGTATGCTCTTCAGGTATCACAAATTCTCACTAAAAAGTATATTCACATTTTTTTTACAAACCTCATGGAGTTGTATAACTATATATGCAAACTTACTGTAATTGAAATACGTAAAAATTTGGCAAATATTCTACTAAATTTGCATATATAGTATAAAATTTGCATAACCATATTTATGAACTTTCTGTAATTGAAATTTGTAGAAATTCATAAATATTCCATTAACTTCGCATATATATTGTGAAGTTTTCATAACCATATATGTGAACTTACTGTAACTGAAACCTATAGAAACTTCGTAAATATTTCACTAACTTCGCATATATAGCATAAAGTTTGCATAACTATACGTGTAAACTTTATGTAACCGAAATATGTTAAAACTTTATAAATATTTCTCTAAATTCACATATATAGTACAAAGTTTGCATAACTAAATTTGTGAACTTCTTGTAACTAAAATTTGCGTAACTTTGCAAATAGTCTTTTAAATCTACATATATAGTATGAAGTTTGTATAGAACCATGTGGATCTCTTTTGAGCAATTGATCTTCAAAGAGTTTTGCAAATATGGGGTGATATATGCATATGACATGTTGCGAAGTTTCATAAAATTTGCAGTTCAAAATGACTATCACAAATAAGTTCATTGTAAATGTGTTTTTTGTATGCATATTTTTAGACATATTTGCGTTTTTTCATAAATATCACAAATATTGGGTATGAATAAAATGCAAATTTTTTTCTTTTTGCAAAGTTCTATAGGATCATTAAATACGACCTTTCAATTGTTTAAAACCCGATTGTCTGCAACCCATGGTTATTTTCACATAAACTAGGTTTTTTTGTAGTCCCCATCGTGCTTTCCCCCATCAATAATTTATGGACACTATTAACTGTGACTAATTTTGGTGACTTTTTTGGGTGAGTCATCAACGACAGTTCATCTTTAAGCTTTTCAGAATCATTGATTATGAGTTTTTCATTAAGCACGTGTTTAACAACTGAAGCAATTTTATTGAAACATTGGCTTGAGTTAGTTATTGTTTTTAAACATTGGCATGAGTTAGTTATTCTGTAGAAGAATTGCATGGTTTTTAAGTTATATTTTCATGTTCAATAGCTTATTACATTTTTTTGGCGATGAAATCATTTGTATGTAAGTGGTTGTTTGTCTAACTAGTTCCTTAACTATTCGTATGTATCTTCCCTCAAATTTGGTTGTTATATACGTTGTGTATCGTGTATTGTAAACATGAATAGGGAATATTGTTTGTTTGTTTTTTTCTTAGCTATTCTAGTTTATACATCATCAATAGGCTATTCTGTTTATTTTTTGCAATGCTTTTTCAATAGCCTATGCTATATCTTTGTTGATCGCATGTTTTTCTTGTTTTGTTATTGTAAGAAATTTTGAATTTGTTTTTTACAATATGACGATTTAGAAGAGTGTCTCAAATGGGTCTACACCAGCATCATCTGCCAGTATTGGAATATAACAAAAAATGCTAAAGAAAAACATTTATGCCATATGTGATGCATTCTACTATGAAGTACAGAGTATGGTTGACACATGGCTAGGGAGCAAAGGCGTAGCTAGGGGGGGGGGGGGGGGACAAGACTGGGCTGTATCCCAGTCCTGCCTCCCGAAACAGTTAATTTTTTTTTTTAAAGCCCAGTCTTAGCCCAACTCTAGCCCAGCCCTGATTCCATATGAAATAGATTTTTATCCATTTTGTAGCCCAGCTTTGACTGCAGCAAATAGTTTGATTCATCCATATGAAATAGATTTTTATTAATAATTATAGCCATTTTTTATTTTATCTCAAAAAAAAAATTCCCGGGGACACTGCCCCCGACTATCACACAAATTTAATTTTTTTTTGCTACACCCCTGTTTGCCCCCCCCCCCCCCCCCCTCACATGAATCCTAGCTATGCCACTGCTAGGGAGAGAGCTTGCATCATGGCCAAAAGCTTGGGTGTCCAATATTTTCTATATAAAAATATGTTAGTAATAAAAACTCAAAAAATTGTGCTCAAATAAGAATCAACAACTAACACATTTAATGTTGGCCAAACAATATCTAACACCTGCACAAATGGTGGAGGAGTTTGTGGCAACAATCATGTCTCTCATCCTGAAAGCGTCTAAGGAGCAGGAAGGGGACTCAATGACAAATAAGTTGGACACATTAGCTCACTCTGAGGTTGTTGCTAACCTCAAAGGCCGTATAGAGGAAGCTAGAGACAATGTCACATGCAGTGGCAGTGGTGAAATAAAGATGAAGAGTGTGGAGAATAGATGAGAAGGATATTATATAAGTCGGAGCAGCTACATCAACAAGAGAATGATGCAAACCCTAAGGTTGATGTTGATTTAGAGGGTTCTCAAGAAGTGGAGGTAAGTGAGGGTCTGTTTGCAGGATCAAACACTTAGCCAAAGGTTGAGGTTGCGGTGGAGAGTGCATAGGAGGGTGCTCCTCAGAGAGATGTATAAGGATCACATAAGCATAGGGGTGGCAATCAGGTCGGGTTGGCGGGTTGGCGTGTCAACATACCTCAACCCGAACCCGACCCATTTATTAAACGGGTCGGCTGTGGCAAACACTAACCCGACCCATTTAATAAATGGGTTGGGTCGGGAAAACGGGTTGGCGGGTAGTGGGCGGGTCAGGTTGGCGGGTCGGTGGACAAGTTGGCGGGTCGGCGGGTTGACCCGCCCACCTAACCCGTTTATTAAACGGGTCAGCCGGGTTGGCATACCCCCAACCCAAACCCGACCCGTTTAATAAATGGGTTAGGCGGGTCGACTCGTTTATTAAACGAGTTGGCTTAAGCCCAACCCGAACCCACCTAAGAGGCAGGTTGGCGGGTCGTGTCAGGTTTTGCCACCCCTACATAAGCATCCTTGGAGTTCAAGGTTGATGTTCGGGTAAATGAGCCCTTGGACACGAGGAGTTCGAAGAAGATATCACAACAGGGAACAAGGTCTGATGCTTGTGCACAAATACTTCACACACGAGTGTTATTTTGTATATACACATTTATAAGATGTTTGCAATCATTGACAATTTGGCATTCAATCATTAATTGAAATGTTATATATATATATATATATAACATAAACTAGAAATAAGATGCATCCCAGAAGTTACATAGATCTACTACCTAGGACACATTGGTAGTCTTGACCCCCTAACTTCGAGGATTGGGAACCAAGTGAAATGCCTAGCTCTCATAAAAACAAAAATGTCTCACAAAATTTGTACCATCTACCCTCTCTAAGGTAGACCATAGGTCCGATAACATACACCATCTTTGAGATGTACCCAAAACCCTAGAAAACTGGTAACATATATTGTCTTTTAGGTATACCCAGAATCCCACAACTTAGGGTAGTCTGGTAACATATATTGTGTTTCAGGTAAACCCAACACCCCGTATCTTAGGTTACGTGTGTAATTATTAATTTGTTTCTTGGTGCAAATCATAGCACCCCAAGGATTATATCGTAAACCCCAACCCACACTCGGGTGATCCAATAATATGCACAACCTCAAACTGATGCGCATAAGGCACCATCACGATTTTCTCTAAAAACCAAAGGCTCATACAAGAGTCGAGCATCTGTCCAAAAGAACTTATTTTTATAATTTTGGGTATATATATCATAACCCCTTTTTTATTTTTAGCAGTTGCATACCCAATTTAGGGTACTACGCAGGTATATGCCTCACGATCCTATCGTGACATATCACATAAAAATTCCATTAATCCATTTGATCAAATGGCACCACACGGGTTTTGCAAAACCACGTGTTTAGCTCTTTGCATAACATTGTCCGTGCAAATATTTATCAACAATATATATAGTAGTTCATGCATTGAACAATAATTCTGACATGCACATACATCAACCAAACCACAAGTGAGGCAAGATACTATACAAATATTTCAATCCTTGCCATATTCATGATCACATATAATTATTTGCATAATCAAGTTTTCACAACTTGAATTCAATAATTGCATTGAAACGAATCCTGCCATAAAATAGTGTGTGTCATAACGAGTTTTCAACGTACAGTGAACTCGTATACATAGTCTTCCTTGGTTCACATGGCATATATGCAACACATGCACAAGAATAGTTCACTTATCATCATTTATTTGTAACTCTTTGTTTTTTTTAACATGAGATGAAACGACTGAAAATATTCAACAATTGTGCCTATGCATATGCACAAAACGTGTTCCAGTGTGCTAGTGCAAGTGCATAGTAGAAAATCAGTCCAACCCGTATATACAAAATTTTTTCTTTTTTAAAGGTAAGCTAGGGTTAGGCAGACCCTTCCTAGTTAAACAATTATACCAATGGGCTTTGAAATTGCAATGTCCCAATACAAGGTGACATGCATTGGCTGCTCTCACAAGCAGGTGAAGCCTGTTGCTCAATCACAACAACAGATGTCTTATAAACCTAGCATGCTTGACTAGCATGCTGAGGTCATGCACCTCACAGCCAACCAACAGATGGCCTGCTATCTTGAATCGTGACAGTGTCGAGCAAGGAGTTGTGCTACCTGTCGTAACCGGGCATCCATTGTACCCAAATCATGGTTACTGATTCATGTGCATACACTCGTCTGCAATATCTGATTCGTGAGTACACACACTCATGTGCATTTGCAAACTCATAAGCACACACTTGTGTGAAATTCATAGATTTATAAGCACACACACTCATTTGCATTCGCAAATTCACAAGCATACACTCGTGTGCATTTGCATATTCATAAACACACACTTGCATGAAATTCACAGATTCATAAGCACTCACTCGTATGCCTTTGCAGATTCATAAGCACTCTCTTGTGTGCATATGCAAATTCATAAGCACTAACTTGTATGCCTTTGCAGATTCAGAAGCACGCACTTGTGTGTGTTTGCATATTTATAAGCACACACTTGTGTGCAATTGTAGATTCAAAGAACACACTTGTCTGTATTTGCATATTCATAAATTCACACTTTTATGTTGCATGATTAGATCGACATAAATATGCAATTTTTCTCATACTTAATAACCTAAGTATATGTTGTATAATTCGGTCTGCGTGCTTATTTGTATTTTTCATACTTGATAACACATATATGTGTTGTATGATCAGATCTACAAGCATTATGGTTAGATCTATATGATTGAATGAAGTTTTACATGTATGACAGATTGATATGTCGTGTGATCAGATCTATATGATTACATAATTTTTTCATGCTTGATAATATGTATACATGTTGTATGATCAGATACACATGCTGGAATGCAATATCACATATCATATGGCATATTTACATGCCATGTAATCCGATCTACATGCTCAACCAAATTTTTTTCATGCCTGATGATGAATATACATGCGTATGATCAGATCTAATTACTTAACTAAGATTTTACATGATAGATGACAAATTCATATGTCATGTAATCCCATCTACATGCTTAAATAAAATTTTCATGCTTGAGTACACTTACACATGCGGTATGATCAGATCTACATGCTTGAATGAAGTTTTACATATTGTATGACAAATTGATATGTCGTGTGATCAAATCTATATGATCAAATAGATTTT
Organism: Nuphar pumila; assembly: GCF_984573655.1. NCBI lineage: Eukaryota > Viridiplantae > Streptophyta > Magnoliopsida > Nymphaeales > Nymphaeaceae > Nuphar > Nuphar pumila. Next base: position 26,671,726 of record NC_143262.1, on the reverse strand, counting down.
TTCATGCTTGGTAATATGCATACATGTATGATTAGATACACATGTTGGAATGCAATATTACATATCATATGACAGATTTATGTGTCATGTAATCCGATGTACATGCTTAACCAGTTTTTTTTTAAGCTTGATGACGAATATACATGTGTATGATCAGATTTGCATGTTATATGGTCAAATCTATCTACTTAACTAGGATTTTACATGATAGATGACATATTCAATATGTCATATAATTGGATCTACATGCTTAAATAATTTTTTTTCATACTTGAGTACACTTACACGTGTAGTATGATCAGATCTATCTACTTAACTGAGATTTTACATGATAGATGGCAGATTCATATGTTGTGTAATCCGATCTACATGCTTAAATATTTTTTTCATGCCTAAATAGACTTACACATGCGGTATGATCAGATCTGCATGTTTGAATGCATTTTTTACATATTATATGATTAGATATTTTTTCAAGTTGAATAACATATGTATATGTTGAATGATCATATCTTTATGCGTGAATGAGATCTTACATGTGTAATCAAATCTCCATGCAAAAATGCATTTTTTCATGCTAGACAACAATCATATATGCTATATGCTTAGATAAATTTTACATGCTTAATCTCACACGTAGATGTATAGAAAACTAAATACTAGAGACATAGGTTGCATCAACCTTAACTAAGGTTGGTAGCAACCACATACAATTTTTTTTGCATCTAATTAGATAAGTTGCACCTATATGTGCCCTTATCAGTGGCGTAGTTAGGATTCATGTGAGGGGGGGGGGCAAACAGGGTGTAGCAAAAAAAAATGGTGTGATAGTTGGGGGGCAGCGCCCCCAATATATATTTTTTGAGATAAAATAAAAAATGGCTACAATTATTAATAAAAATCTATTTCATATGGACAAATCAAACTATTTGTTGTAGTCAGAGTTGGGTTAGGACTCGACTACAAAAATGGATAAAAATCTAATTCATATGGAATTAGGGCTGGGCTAGGACTGGCTTTTAAAAAAAACAAAAAAAATTAACTGTTTCGGGAGGCAGGACTAGGCTACAGCCCAGTCCTGCTTCCCTAGCTCCGCCTCTAGCCCCTATGGCACTAAGCACATGCATAGAGAGATCATGCACCCTACCTTTTGGATGAATTAGTACTCGACTATGCAATCCTCATTTCGTTTTGCTCCTCTCCAGACTAGTACCCAACCTTGTCTCTTACAATATTTCCTCTCCCTTGCACGGTTCACCATATGGCTTCTCCATGGTGTAAGAGAGAGAAAGAGAGAGATGAGATTCACGTGAAGTAGAGAGAGTAGGAGGGTCTACTGTATGGGAGAAAGGAGGATAGATAGAATAGTATGGAGAAAAATGGTAAGCTCCTTAACATTTAATACTATTCCCAAGGTGAGGGTGTCACCTTAGGGAATGCGTTGAACTTTTGTCAAAACTGCCCATTCAATTAAATGTGAAAAGTTTCTTTCCCCAATCCTTCACTAAAAATTCTGTGAGGGATTCATCTTATATTTTTATAATTTCACATAGTTTTTATAACATTATCTTATGCTATATAAGACATAATATTTTAATTGAATTAGCTTCAAAAAAATAGAAATAGGGAGGCTCACACTCCCTTTAATTTCTTGTGTGGGAGGACAAATTTTCAAAGTCAAATCCCTTAATAAACTTTGTTTCTTTCCTTTTTTATTTTGTTGACCTCTCTTATGTATTTTTTATTCTTCAATCCTCACCTTTAAAAATCGTGTGGAATTAATCCACTTGCCAAAAACCAATATTTTCCTTTTATTTCCCCTCATGCCATCAAAGAGGAATTCAATTTTTTATAAGTAGGTGGGGGGTGACCCACTAACGTCAGGCCTAGAATAACTCTTGATGTGAGTTGGATTCTATCCTAATTTGGATCAACCTACAATCCAATGGAAATCTTGAATTTTGGATTTTCTCCAAAATCCAAAATTCAATTATAGATCCAATGTAATTGGATCAGATCTAATTTAATTGGGTTAGATTAAATACAATTGGATAGGATCCAAAAAAAAAATTATTTTATTTATCTAATTTATTGGAATGCCACCAGTAAAACAACTTTAATTAAATTCTATTTTTTAAAATTTCAATTCAAACCCTAATTCAACTTGAATTACAATTCTACTGCAATTCAAGTTATTTTCGCACTGTATGTGTATTTTGTTATTTATTATTATTTAACTGTGGATTGAATCACTTTAATTTTTGTATATAAGGTTTGGATTATGAATTGAAAACCAGTTCAGTATGGATCTTGGGTATAAATAGTCGATTCCACCTTCAAAAATATTGCCATACATGAAAATCATCTAAATATTCATTTTAAATCAGTGAAAAAATTACTAAAATTTCTCAGATGTTAGATTCCAAAGATCCAAAAGCTAATCCCTAATGAACATGAGCATGTTGATCACATCTATGAGATTATATTTACTAAAAAAGTAAAAAAAGGAGTTGCTAAGACAATTGTAGTAAATACACATACAAGTTGATCTACAACATTCTTAGGAAACAAAAAATGATAGCCACTTGCCACTACAAGAACCAGCCAATTGCATAGGTATGAGACCTGAACCATGGTCCTAAAGAAAAATAATGCCTGGCTTGGCTTGACATGCTCACACAAAAGCTAATATTCAAGAGGCAAACATGAAAGTTCTTTTAAGATAGAAATGATGTCTTATACATCTATTCCTTTTAGATCTAAAACCAAACGTTTATAGATGCTATGTTACTAAATAACAAAAAAGGTCAATCATGACAAAGACTTCATTCATCTTTTGCCACTAGTCTAACACAAAGATTAGATACTTTAATTCCGAAGTTTTTGCTGCTTTTACAAAGAGAACAAATAATAAACAACTAGATGGTACACATGTAAACACCCACCCACATATATATATATATATATATATATATATATATATATATATATATATATATATATATATATATATATATATATATATGTGTGTGTGTGTGTGTGTGTGTGTGTGTGTGTGTGTGTGTTTCTATTGTACTACTGAATAAACATAATTTATGATCGTATACACTTGAATTACATAGATCAAATAATGAAAACCAAAACTAGCCTTTGGATCATGTTCAACTTATTCAGTTTATTATTTACAAGCATTACAGTTGACTAGACCACAATGTTTTATACTATATTTCAATCATTTTACCTTAATTATGAACCATTGATTGTTCACCACTTCAAAAATTGAATCATTCAGTGCATTGGATTTTATAAAACCTCTTAAAATAGAAACCAAATCATTTTAAACACCTAAACAATAGACTCACGTAAATAAGAATGTATAGCATCTTACAGTAATCATGGTTCATAACCACCATATATTTTTTCTCACTCACAGCAACACACCCCCACACCATTATTTATTTATTTTCTTGTGTATAATTGGTACTATGAAAGTAGATTGAGTTTGAAATCACCATCTTAACTTATTTTTTCATATACTTTGTTTAAACCATAACCTAAAAATGTATTCTACAAGGGTTGTTTAATAAGAATTAGGCTTTGAATCATGCAATCATGATAAGAAAATAGGCTTTTGATTTTAAAATTCAACAACCCACAATATACCAAATTTTGATGTCTAAAAAAAATTTGTATGTAAGAAAAACACAACCCAACATCTCATCATCAACAAAAAAAAAGTAATGAACACATCTATGTGATAAATTTGAGTTGATACAACTTAAACCCATTGTTGACTACTTAATAGTTTCATTCATTCATTAGTATCAATTTTTTGCACACACACACACAAATATGCGTGCGTGTGTGTGTGTGTGTGTTTAAGGGGTCTGTGCTTTATCAAATTTTAAACCAATTATATTAACATTTTAAGCATTCAAACTCAGAAATAATGGCAATTTGAAGTTACTATAAGATAAAGTTAAAAAAAGAAACTTTCATATTTCAAATTCAATTAATTAAAGTGGATCTCGTTACTCATCAAAAAGTGCCACTCACTTTTTCCTGAAAGCAATAATATATTTTAAAAGCCCTTATGTTTGAATGACTGTGTAGGCTCTCGGGATTTTGTAATAGCATCGTATAGCTCGACTTTGGGAGCTAATTTTGCAATAACAAAGCTATAAGAAGCTCCATCCTTTTGTGTCCTTGAGGTATAGGGTTGGCAAACGAGTTGGAATAACCAAACACGAGGTGCTTGTGGTGAGTTGAGTTCAAGCTGACTCGTTCACGTAAAATAGAAAAAAACATTTTTTTGGAAGTTGGAGTTAATGGGATTGGAGCTCTAGACTTGTTTAATGAAGCTTATTTTGACAAACTTAGGACAAAGGGTATTGTTTCAAAGTTGAACGCAATGATATTTGTGATATGTTTGGTTGTATTTTTAAATCTCGTGAGATTTTAAATGTTATGAGACCTCATGAGCACTTTTTAAATTTCACTCATAGGGTTAGGTACCACCTTACTTTTTATAAAACTTGCAAAAACAAAAGTTGTATGTTTAACTGCTTTTGGAGTTTGTGAATCACATATTAACTAACTAAAAATACCCTTGAACTCTTGTTGCTGCTTAATCACATTGTACAAGCCAAGCCTAACCACAAGCCTAACCACAAGCAGCTCATTTTTGTTCCCAAATCTTACACATAGCTCTGGCTAGGACCGGACCAAGGAACAAGGTGGTCCGAGGTGGGTCCGAGTCATTTTGCAGTATTGTTCCAGAGAGAGAACGGACGCTCAAACTTGCACTCTGCCCTATAAAATTTCGCACTCCCACACTCTCTCTCCGTTTCTGTTCGTCTCCCCTCTTCTAATTTGAGCCCTAGAATCTCTTCTCCCTTCGATCTTTGATCTCCCCCCTTCCGCCCCTCGTATCTGCGAAATTCTAGCCTTCTTCTATCTGAGCCCCTATCGTTTCTGCGGCCTCCGAGTTTCTTCCGTCGTCTCTTTGCATTCATTCGTCTCTTTGCTGGTTCGAAGCTACTGCTGGTTTTCCCGGTCTATTAGGGTTTTTTGCTGTTTCGGTCTATTCTTCCTTTCGATGGTAAAGTCTCTGGACATGACGTTGGAAGACATTATAAAAAACCACAGGAGGAATGGCGCTCCTAGAGGCCGAGGCCGAGGCCGAGGACGTGGTGGTGGAGTTGTTGGCGTCGGTGGTGGTGGGATTGGCGGCCGAGGAGGCAGAGGAGGAGCTCTTGGCCGCGCAAGGGGTGCCGGCCGGTCGGCTTTGCGGCAGGGCCCGCTCCGGGTGAATGTTCGGCCTTCTTCGTATTCGATCGCCAAGGCAAGCTAAATCTCCATAAGACTTACCCTTTTGCTTTGAAAAAAAATACTGCCGTTCCCAAGTCGGTTCGAAAATGGGAGAACGCCTGAAAATGGGGCATCGCTGGCGGCAGTTGTAGGTATTATGGCTATCCTTCGATCGCTTAATGGGGAGGAACCGATTGATGGCCTTTTTCTTTTTCTAAACCGTGAAGGTTTGATTAATGCATCTTCCTGATGCAAAGATTTCGATTCTAGTGGCTTCTACTAGTAATAGTACTACTACTACTACTGCTTCTTGTGTGTTATAGGAGTTTCTTTGAGTTTATGGAAAAAAATTTCATCATCATCATCATCATCTCTATCATTGACTTTTGAGGATCCCGGGGGTTGTTAGTGTTACGTGGTTGTTGTGCTGATATTCTTATTCTACCGATGTGGGTATTGCACTTCCCGTTCCACGCGTTCGACCATCAGCAGTCATTCAGCAGAGCCAAGGATATAGTATGGCAGCATGATTTGTTTCAGGATAGCTTGCTAGCTGCTGGCATTGATATGGGGGCCAAATTGTACATCTCGAACCTTGATTATGGTGTGACCAATGAAGATATTAAGGTGGGCACATTTGGAGAAAGATAGCACGATATGTTGACAGCCGGTTCTTATATTTATCCCCTCATTATTCAACACCATTTTGGAAATGCTTTTTCAGGAGCTGTTTTCGGAGATTGGGGACATCAGGCATTTTTCAGTTCATTATGATCGCAGTGGCCGCTCGAGTGTACGGTCTAAACCTTATTTGTATTCTTAGATGTTTTTTCTTACTGACTCTGTTTTGTGGATGTTTGACAAACTCTGACAAATGCTTTCAACGAGGGTTTTGCAACCTTGTTTCTTGTCAGCTAGTGATGCTTATCTTAGATTTTCCAATATATAATGAGTCAGTTGACATTGTTTTGGTTTCTTGATTGTTGCATACCTCAACATGCATGTTTTTTGTGCTTATTTATTGATCGATGCATACATCAACGTGCATATTTTTCTTGTTCCTTTTTTTTTTGTTCTTGTGGTAACATTATGATTTTTCATGCAACATTTTATGCTCACATCATTTGTTGTAGTGAATTGAAGCTCCTGTGTTTGAGTGTTTAACAAGAGCAAATAATACTTGAAAGCCTTTTAATTGTCATTGATTATTTTGATGATTGGGAAAGCCCAACCTATGGATTTGTTTGTTCAACATGGATTTCCTTTTGCCCTCAAATATTAGCTCTTGTGTGCCTACATGTGGACTGGGGCAGGGTTGATACTTGATACATCGAACCCAGTTTGTAATGAATGTCTTTGGCGGTCATGAATATCTTCTTCCTAGTCAACACAACCATGCAGTGAAGGAAATGACAAAACTAGGTTGCTTGCTCTTCATCTCTGCCTCATTAGAATGTTGCTTATGCAACAGAAGGCCAATATGTTTTATATCAGCCAAGGATGAGTTTGATCCATTATGTTCAATTTGTTTGAAAAAAAATGAGAGACAATAAAACATCTTTGATTCGGGTAATTTCTTGGTGAATGTGAGTTGCAGTAATATCTTGAAATGAATAATTGTAATAAATGAACTGGTTCATTATTGAATTATGTCATTTGAAGCATGATTTCTACATAATCATGGTCGTAGCTACTGAGATCATTGTTCACCTATTTCATAGTTCTTGTGACATTGATATCACTTTTGGAAAGATTAGAAGAATGACTAAATGGAGGACAAGTGCTAAGCTTTAGAATACAAAGGATGAAGGCCAGAAACATGGTTCTTTCTTGTAATGGGCAATGCCAAATTGCCAATTGCAAGTTCAGTTTACAAATTTACTTTTTTCAATTTTTCATAATACTGACATCTCACTAAATTTGTTTCAGTCCAATTTCAAAGCTATTCGGGTGCTTAGAGTTGGGACTGAGAACAACATGCCATTAAAATGTTTGTATTATATATATATATATATATATATATATATATATATATATATATATATATATATATATATATATATATCGATGTGTAGTATAGAAATCCCATCGTGGAAGACATGTCGAGGAGACCATTTTCTTACTTGACATAGACAAGGCTTGAGGTCAGATGTCTTGTCGTCTTAGGGGAGTTGTTGGAGTTGCCGTATATTTCATAATCACCTATATCATTCAAGGTAATTTCTCGCTGAGGGTTCTCTGGGAGATGTTTTCAAAAAGTGTTTTTTCTCGAGAAAATTTTGGGAAAATCTTGGAAGCTTTAAAAATTGAAAGAAGTACAGTGAATAATAAAAGAGACAATAATAGTTGGTTTTGTAGTGTTTTTCTTACAAAAATATAAAGGAAAAACTAGAAAAGCTTTTAAAATATAAAAGAAACAAAAAGATACCTAAAATATATGAAAATATCTATATGACATAGATGCGGGTGCAGATGCGGCGCTTTAAAAAAACTTGGGTGCCGGGGTGTGGGAGGGTATATATATATATTTTAACAATTAACACTTAACACTAATGAAATAAAAGCAATTATCATATCATCAATTCATCATGCATAAATTCATTAGCAGAACCGAATCCAAGCCTGTTGGTTTCAAGTCAGGAAGCCTGGGTTTGGTTTAGTTGAACCCAGGCCTGAGATCACCAGAACCAAATCCATTCAGCCTGGGATCGGTTCTACTAAGCCAAGTTGAACCCAACGTGGGTTCAACAGAGCCAAACCCAACTGGCCTGAGTTAGGTTTTGCTAAACCTAATTGAACCCAGGCCTGGGTTCACCAGAGCCGAACCCAGCAGTCCTGGGTCCGGTCCTTGTGCCAACGAGGGGAGGAGGAGGAGAAGGAAGGAGGAGGAGGAAGAAGAAGAAAGAGAAGAGGAGGAGGAGAAGGAAGAAGAAGAAAGAGAGGAGGAGGCGGAGGAGGAAAAGGAAGAATAATATATATATATATATATATATATATATATATATATATATATATATATATATATAGAGAGAGAGAGAGAGAGAGAGAGAGAGAGAGAGAGAGAGAGAGAGAGAGAGAGAGAGAGAGAGAGAGAGAGAGAGAGAGCAATGTGCATTGAATAAGTAAAATAAAAAATAACATTTTAATGAAGAAAACGTAAAAGATATGGTGTCTTTAAAATTAATAAATGCATAAATGCCATTTAATCACATTAAAATAATAAAATTTAAATTATGTTTTTAAATAAAAATTATATCACATATTTTCCTCTTCATCATTTTTTTTTCATGTGGATTTTGCATTATGAGTTTATTAAAGGTGTTTTAATGTATCTAGACATTAACTTTGTTTTTAGCAAAAAAATTGCATTATATAAAATTTTATATAACATCACAGTTATTTAGTTGATTAATCATGATGTATTGCATAATCAATTAATCATGATTAATCAATGAATTGACCTATTAAAGTTGACAGTTTTTTTAGCGATTAATCATTTTTTTTATTTGACCGAGTAAACCAAATGCCAAGTTAACTTTTTTTTTTTGCATGATGGTTCACTTGGAAGGAAAGGAATTTGTTCCTTGACAGGGGATGACTCCTAGTTATCCTAGTACCATTGTTTTGTAGTGCCTTTGATATTTATTCTTTATTATAAACAAATAGATAAATATTCCAAATTGTTGAATTCCTTATTATCTATATTGAATTAAAGATTTTCCCTAAGTTTGCTTAACTGTTGGTTTCTCTTTCACAACATTGAGTTATGATGGGATGACTATCAATATTTTTTGTGCATGCCACTTTGTTAGATTGGCCTTAGTTTTGTCCATTTATTATTTGTATCCTCTATGTGACTCTAATTCTCGATATGTTCCTTCAGTGATGCAGAGAACCTTTTTACTTCTAGACTGACACTTGTATTGCACATTTGAATTCAACTTCTATGTTTTGGAATTGCAATAAAGCAATACATTTTTGGACATGCTGTTTTTAGTTATGATTGCATGTCTAAACTTGGCACTCTTTTTTCCTTATGCAATCATTTCCATTCAAATCTTGCTCTTAATGTCTATATGAATGCTTCTAACCAGTGATATTAAGTGATATTTTTGGTTCAATCTGGATTTTTTTATTTATCTTTTACATGAATTTGACATGCCTGTCCCTGATTGACAGGGCACAGCAGAAGTAGTATATACAAAAAGAAGCGATGCAATAGCAGCAATGAGGCGGTACAATAATGTTTCTTTGGATGGGAAACCAATGAAGGTAGAACTGATAGGTACAGAGACAGGTGCCCCTGTTTCAGCTCGTGTCAAAGTCAGTGGTGGACCTAATGGAAAGGGACGGAGGATGGTTGTCATGCGGTAAGCAAAGATCCTCTCTACCCACTGTTGTTCTTATTGTAGTCAAGATTTTCTTCTGCCAATGTATGGTGATAGTTGTATAGCCTCTTGCTGCCTGTTGTTGATAGATGATGAGTGGCACCTGCGTTTTCTTTAAAAACAGATAAGATCATGATATTTACACTTAGCTGAATTTTCATCCTGAAATGTAAATATTTAGACACACTGATCTATATGTTCATATCTGGAGGAGATTGTTAGCTACCAAATAACCAAGTAAACAGTTTTTGTGCTTAAGATGAAAAGGTTGTATCTTTTCTGGTGACCAGAATGCTGTAGATTAAAGCATGATAAGATCATAATTTCTAATGCCATGCAAATGATTACATAAAATATAATATATATGTAATAAATGAACATTAGATAGTATGAAAACTGAGAAGGTAGTTTTCATAAATCCTTCTATATCTACTCCACCTTTTCCAATTCTTTTGCTAATAAATTTCTAGTGCATTATCTGTAACTTTATTCATTAGGTCATATGATTCAGAAATTTGTGGAATTCTGTATGTTTGATAGCTTTCTCTAAACTGGTAATGTTTGACCTAGTAGATGTGTTTGATATTCCTTAACTTCATGCAGTGGAGATTATTGTCCTTCAATTTTGTTAATGACTTCTAGGCTATGTCACCTGGGTATGGGTGCAGGTACGGAGGGTACGACATGGCAATTCCAAAAAATGTGGGGATGGGGACACAGCTATATATATTAAATATCACATAAAAACAATAAATTCAAAATAAACTGAATATAATCTAATATATATGCTATATCTAAAATATATATTATATACTGAAAATATAAAGTTATAAACTGAAAATATAATTATAAATTATAAATTGAATACAAACTTGTATGTATGGAGGGTAACATGATGTGTCTACGTGTCGACGCCTGTTGACACAGGGACACGTGTCGACACAGGTATTGATGCAGGGAGGTTGTGATTCTCACGTTAATAGGGACTTTAATGCAGTGGAGAAACACTGATTTGTTGCTGCAGCGTGGAGGATCCACGTTACGAAAGACCCAACAACTATTGCTGCAATGAGACGCTTCGATGCAGAATCAATGAGAACCACGACGTACACAGAATACCATGACCCCGTCGTGGTTCACGAAGCTAGTCACTGATGTCGTAATGGTCGACCTTCACGCTGGCCTTGGCAGATGAGGGAGGTTGTGATTCTCACGTTAATAGGGACTTTAATGCAGTGGAGAAACGCTGATTTGTTGCTGCACCGTGGAGGATCCACGTTACGAAAGACCCAACAACTATTGCTGCAACGAGACGCTTCGATGCAGAATCAATGAGAACCACGACGTACACAGAATACCACAACCCCGTCGCGGTTCACGACGCTAGTCACTGATGTCGTAATGGTCGACCTTCACGCTGGCCTTGCCAGATGAGGGCACGACCCCCACGATCGTGCCGTATGCAGTGATGAGAAAGAGGTTTACTAGATAACGACGGTGCAGAGTTTTTATTCAAAAGGTAATTCAATCTGACAATAAGATAACAGTCTGACAGAGGAATTAACGACAAGCAAAAATGAATAAATTCAAAAGGAAAATTGCAAGAAAGAAAAGAAACCAACAAAAGAAAGGAAACAGTCTGCGGAAGTTTTTTTTTTCAATCTGTCTGCGCACAAAACCCTAGGAGAGTGCTTTTTAAAGTTGTCTGGTAGACCCGGGTCTCGGGTCCCGTCATGGACCCGAGACATGATCCGGGTCATCTTCACGTTGAAGCTGGATCTCGGGTTCAGGCCCGTCTGGGAGAAGGGCACAGGGGTGCCTCACTCTGGCGCATTGGCACCACGATCTGGATCCACCACCTGGATCCGATCATCAATCCCCAACTGCAGACCCGGTTCCCTGCTTGGGTCACTCGTTGTAGACTGGACTCAGTCCTGCTCTGCATCAGGTATGGAGGGCAAAATGGAGTGTCCGTGTGACATCGCTTCTAGGACTTGTAGCTTTTCTCCTTGTAGTCATTTTCCCTAGTATTTTCATTTGAAATAAAGGCAAGTACTTATGAGAGGTCTCTCTCACATATGGATGTTGTTTGTCCTTTGTAACCATAGATGGCAAACTGGGGAATTGGACTCCGATCACCCAACACTTGACTCGCAGGTCAGCGACTTCGGTAACTCAAAGAATTCAGGATCTAAAATATTTTAGTTTTTTTTTCCAAATAAGACATTAAGTGTTGAATATAATGCTTGATTTTCAAAAATGCAAATGGAAATAATCAAACTTCATGCAGCAAATTTCCAAATTCATTGTCAGCAACAAACATCAAAATAACTATAAAAGATTAAAAAATAAATTTTATAGCTTCACATGACAAAAATAATTAAGGTAAATCAACAAGTATCATTCTATTATCATTGTGCAATTAAAATTTAAAATCATAAAAATGCATAATAGCTTAATACAAAAGGAAGAAGAGCCAAGAGGCATACATGAATTTTTTAGTTTTCAACCTTCATGAAGGCATCTATTGCATATTCACATGGGAAAATTTCAGACTAATAAAATAGACAAACATTTTGAGAAAAGTGGAATGGTCATATATCAAAGATTAAAAATAAAATAGCTATATGTTCACAAAAGCTTGTAATCCTCGTTTGCAGTTCCATAACGCACTATAATCCAGTTTGCCAGTCGCAACTCAAAAAAGTAGTACAGAAAATAATAAAATGCAAACCAAAAATTAAAGGTTTGGTAAATGACACAAAAAAGTCAAAAAAACAAAATAACATGTTATTCCATGTCTCCAACTATCAAGTCATTCTCCTAGAGTCCTTGTTCCTATACTATCAAAGCGAAAAGTCAAAAGAAGGAATCTAGATCAGCTGGTTAGGACCAATGTTGTAATTATCGTATCAGAACCTGTATCAGAAAGGCTAGCGATACAGGCGTATCGTACCATACCGAATAATAAGATAAAAAAAATCCTATTTAAAAAAACACATGAATTCAAAAAATTTTCCAAAAAAAATCATAGAATAACATAAAAAAAATCAGATTTAAGCATTATGAACAATTCAATATATACTGCTATAACATGTGAAACAATATCGTAACAAACTAACAACTAACAAAAACAAAAGGTTTACTATTAAAGAGTCACATTAGATAACAAACAAAAAAAAGGTTTTTAGTAAGCAAATTAATGAATTATACCAATCACATAATAAAAAATAAAATAAAATAAAATTTAAAATAACTGAATATCGTATCGTATCACATTAAAGATTAGGATGGTATATCATATCACATGGACCAGCGATACTGCAATATGCCGTATCGTATCATACAATACAGTACAATAATGATAACACTGGTTAGGACTTGGAAGAAACCATCCCCATCATCTTTTTTATCATCACCATTAAAAAACAAATTCCATCATCTCCATTGAGTCATACTCATCATGCTTATTGTCATTAGTAACATTCCCTTGTATTGAGGAACCAATCTCTTCATTCTCTTGATCTTCAGCATTTTCTTCTTCACACCCTACTAATTCCATATCCATTTTCTCAATAGAATGATTAAAAGAAGATAAATATAAGAAATATTTCAAAGGTAGTTCTAATCGATATACAAGGGTAGCATATTATAAAGTTGAATTTATAACAAATACAAATACTTCATCAGCCAAACGATTTTCTGTATTATGTGTTATCCAATTGTCAGTTGGATTGTCTAAGAAAATGTTGTCCAACGGCATAGGATTAAAGTTTCCTACACTTAAGACTTGCTTCTCCCTTAGCCCCAAGTTGTAATTAACATAAACTAGGTCATTCAACCATTGTTGTGGAAATCTATTGTGCCTCTTTGTTCAATTGGTCAAATGTGCTCCAATTGTGTTCACATTCACTTGAAAAACAAGTTTTGCTAAGGATACAGATTGCAATTTCTTGCAATTCATGAGTAGATTCCCCATGTTCTTCCCATTATATAGCTGAGAAACTCAGAAACAGTCAATCATATAATACAAAATTATCAACTTAGAGAATATATGATGCAAAATAAATATTTAACTATAATTAATAGTTTTTATTATGGGACAACCATTAAGTTCGTTGAATATAAGCAAATGCACATTGTATTTCTTTGTTTCTAGTCTCGACAACCATAATCACACTTATCATTCTCAGGAATTTCTCAGCAAGGAAAAATCTCAGGAGTTTTTGAAAAAAAGTTGTTTTTCTTGGAAAAATCTTGGTAAATTTTAGAAAATGTAAAAAATAACAAAAAAAACAAAAAACAAAAAACAAAAAACAACAAATAACAAATAAAAAAAATAAAAAAGTAAAAAAAAATAAAAAACATTTTTTATTCTAAACACAAAATTATTTAAGAATAATATACATAACTACAAATCAGTTTAGAATCGGTTTTAAAGTTTTACATCTGAACCTGAATAAAAATTTAGACTAGGCTAACATCCAAATCTCAATGCATTTAAAAGTGTAACCTTAGCTTAAATATCCATTAGGCATAGATTTAGTATTAGTGTTTTCCATTCATATCCAGATTTGACTCCAAATACTGTTAGGCCAGACTCGATTATGAGAAGCTCTATTCTATCAAACTATTTCTGTTTGGAATTCAGAGAATCTAGAATATAGCCTTCCCACCGCGAACTGAATTTTTGCACTATTCTATCAAACTATTTCTCTGTTTGGAATTCAGAGAATCCATAATTTAGCCTTCCCACCACCAACTGACTTTTTGCTCTTAAACTCATTTGCCAAATCATCCAATGAATTTTTTATCTTCTCTAGCTACTTGCAGCTCATTAATAAGTTTGCTTTTCTCCTCCATTAGGGTTTAAATTTCCAAAATTGTTATTTTTCATTCTCAACAGCCTCTACCTTCTCTTCCTCCATCTTCTCATTCTCCTTTTCATATACTTATTAGTTTTAGCTATGGAATCTGCTTCAAGTTTTTGTAGTCTCAATTTGCAAATCTGATTTCTCCATATTACCTCTTTGTTGCCCAAGAGACACATCCAAAGTTGCGACACTTTCTTTAAGTAAAACTATATGAGCTTCGGCTTCTTGCAAAAATATTTTTCTCTCTTCCAACAGCTACAGCTAGGGCTGGTAAACGAACTGAGCAGCTCGTGACTCGGTTCAGTTCAACTCGTCACAAACTTGTTTGTGATTGGTTCATATAGATGGCGAGCTAAGCCACGAGCAGCTCGTTTAGCTTAAACGAGTCGAGCCTGAACACAGGGTGTTCAACTCAGCTCGGGAGGGCTCATATAAATAATATAAATAATATATATATATATATATTTATGTAAAATATATTTTAAGTGTAATATATAAAAATAATGCATAAAATATATGTAAAAAGAGAAGGATGAATGAAAATTATATACATAAAATATGAACTATTAAGTGTAATATATAAAAAATATATTTTTAAGTGTAATATATAAAAATACATATTCCATGTATAAATAACATGGAATATTTTTACATGAGCCAGCTTGTGTTCGGCTTGTCTCATTCAGTGATGAGCAGGGGTCGACCTCAGCTCAGCTAAACATGAACACGAGCCTAGCCACAAGCACAATCCACTGGTAAATGAGCTGAGCCCGAACATGCGCTGTTCGGTTCGTTTGCCAGCCCCAGCTACAACAATGAAATAACAGACTCATTTGCAATTTGCTTAGTAGTAGTTTATCTTTCTCTACCTCAAGTTCCAACAATTCACCTTTTTTCTTCCGCTCAGCTGCCACATTAGTGGCAGGTTGCAGAGGATGGGAAGAGCATCTAGTACCCTGACCCTGACCCCTTCAAGGATTGCACTTTGGGGGTATTTTGTTTTTGAGTTTTTGTCGTCTTTGAGCAAGAAGGAAATAAAAGTAATCAACCACATTTGGATTTATGAACAAACCCATATGGATCATGTGTGAAGAGTGGCCCTCTCTCCATGCCTATAAAATGCCCATTGTTGTATATCTCACTCTAGAGTGCCTAAAAACAGCTAAAGTCCCTTGAAATGGAAATTTTGGGCTTTTAAAAATTTTGTGTTTTATTGTGGAATTTTGATCGTGATTTATTAAAAAAGTTGTATATAGGCATTTTAAAGAAAATATCATGTTTAATATGTGAAAATTGCACGAAATATATATATTTTTTCAATAAATTGAAAATCTCACCGAGATTTGAAACTATGTTTATAGCAAAAGGTTGACCAAAATCTATGAGAGCACACGTAAAATCGTTGATCTAACAAAAGCAACTAATAAATTACAACATTAATATACTTAAAAGTTACAAATAGTGTATTATAAATTTACAAAAGAAACTGTAAGTTTACTTGATTATAATCACCACTCTCTTTTGACCGGGCTCTAAGTCCTTGATGCACTCTTTTCAACCCTCGTTAAATCTTAGGATGTCATATCATGTTTCAATTGTTAAAAAAGAAAATATCTTTTCAGTTTGGGTAGCAATATGTAATTAGTGAAAAATAGATGGATTCTTTTTGTCACCAATTATTAACTAATTCTTTTAAGAAGGGATTATGGTCTAATGCAGAATAACGATTTCTTCCTCTCTCTCTCTCTCTCTCTCTTTTTCTGTTTTACCATAAACCCCAACCTACTTCAACATGGTATGAGAGCTACCCATCTTGGGTGACTAACATCACCGACGACGCTGCTGTAGCCGCCGCCTCGGGACGTTGCTGCGTGAAGACGTCTCTGCAACCGCCACTGTAGTCGCCTCTGTGTGCAAGCGTCGACGTTTTCGCGACAGTTGTCGTTGCTGTTGCAACTGCGACGCTGACGCAACTGCTGTGAAAGCCATTGCTGCTGTCGCGCCTGCGACAAGGGTTGTTGTTTCTGGTGTCGTTGCCGTCGCTGCTACCGCTGGAGTCGTCGCTGCTACCGCTGGGGTCGTCGTTGCTTCTGTCGTGACTGAACCATCGTGTGGAAGGCAGATCTGGGTTTCAGATCTGTGTCGAGATCACTGTCAAGGTCTGAATGCAACAGGTCAACCGATGGTAATGCAGCCAGGTCTGAATATGGCTGAAGTTGTAATTGATGGAGCAGGTCTGCAGTCTCCATCATGATGCAATCGTGATGACCGTGGAGTGTGGATCGTGGAGAAGACCAGATCGAGTGGAGATCTGATGCAGAGAAGTCGTGGAATCAAATCTGTTTTTTTTTGTCAGACGTTGATCTGGAATCAGATTTGGTTGTGGAATTATCGTTGTGGGGGCCTGGCCAATATCAGATCCGACGAGTCCCTAAGTCAAATTTGACGTGCTTTCCTATTTCTTTTGTGTCGCAGATCAGATCTGGACTGATCATATCTAGGTCAGGTCTAGTGGTTGTTTGAGTTGAGACTAAGTCAAGATGTCTAAAGATGGTGATCTAAAAAGGGAGCTGATTGGGGAATATAAAGCCTTTGCGAATCCTTTTTCGTATGGGTCCTGTGTCAAGCTAGATGATTCTAACTATGCGAGGTGGTCCTGGACTTTTATGATGTCCGTTTCAAGTCATTGAAAAAAACATATTCTTTTGGAACTGAAACCACCCGATAAAACTGGGAAATACAACACATGGGATGAAGATAACAACATCGTTATGTTGTGGATGATGAATAACGTATTGCCTGATATCGTTGATGGACTTATTTACTACACCACTGCTAAAGAGATGTGGGACAACCTTCGAGATATGTACTCTCACGAGACCAATGTAAACCACATCTTACAAGTCGAGCAAGAGATTTATCAACTGCAACAAGGAGATCAGACGCTGGCCCAATATTATGCTTTTGTCAAATCTGCATTTGAAAGACTGAATGCACACAGGCCCCTATGTTGTATCACGCAGAAGTCCCATCAGGAGCAAACCATGGTTGCAAGATTCCTGAATTTGCGGTTGCCAAGGTTCAGATGTTGACAGGATCAGATGTCCCAACTCTTGCCGAAGCCTACAACCGCCTGAGTAGATTGGCTATCACTCTTCCACAAACTCATTCTGATTCACAAACATCAGCGCTTGTAGTTTCCCCAGGTTGGGAAAGAGAAAATTTTCTAAATACGCGTGACAGAGGTATAGGAGGAAGAGGTAGATTTTAGTGTACCTACTGTGGCAAATTGGGACATCTTGAGGACATGCGTTGGGATAAAAATGGTAGACCCCCTACTTCTTCTCGGACATCAAATGTGTTCAAGGCTCAAATTGCGAAGCTTGACATGGAGATTCCCACTGGCTCCTCCAATGACTCGGTCACTCTTAGTCGTGCAAAGTATGAAGAATTGATGTCTTACCGCCCTTCTAGTTCGAACGCAATTACTCCCATTGCTGATGTTGCTTACTCGGTAGGTGAAGGATTGAATCACCAAGGTAGTAGATGGATTATTGATTCAGGTGCCTCTAGACACCTATGTGGGTCTTCAAATTTTTTTCTAAGCTAGACCCCATGTGTGATCATCACAAGGTTGTCCTTGCTGATGGGAGTTCATCTCCTATTGTGGGACAAGGAAATGTTTCCATCTCTCTGTTACTTCAACTGACAGATGTGCTTCATGCTCCTTTCTTTTCTAAAAAATTATTGTCAGCTAGTCGTATTGTAAAAGAGCATAATTGTAAAGTGATTTTTGATCCTTTCTGTTGTATGTTTCAGGATTTGCTGACGGGGAAGAGGATTGGTGGAGGCTATGAAGAAGGAGGTGTCTACTATCTTCATCAACCACTAGGAGTCATGCATACCGTGTCTGAGTCATCCACCAGTTCTTATCAATGACACCTTCGTCTTAGTCACGTGCCGTTGCCAAAACTTCGTAGAATTCTTCCTCAAATTTCACCTTCTGCCTCGTTCCAATGTGAAGCCTGTCTGTTGGGGAAACACCACATGAGTTCGTTTCCTTCAAGTCAAAGTCCATCGAGTCAAAGATTATTTGAGCTTCTTCACGTTGATGTGTGGGGACCTAGTAGAGTTCCCAGTAGGTCCCAACGTCATTATTATTTAGTCATTGTCGATGATTTTTCCAGATTATCATGGGTATTTTTAATAAAAGACAGATCGAAAGTTCCTTTAATCCTTATGTCTCTCATTATTGAAATAAAATCTCAGTTTGATTCTCTTATCAAGATCATTCGCACTGACAATGCTCTCGAGCTTAAAACCAATGAGTTACTACTGTTTTATAAGATTCGTGGCATTCGACCTCAAACTACTTGTGCCCATACCTCCCAACAAAATGGGGTAGCTGAAAGGAAGCATAGACATCTTCTAGATGTTGCTCGCAGCCTTATGCTACAATCATGTATGCCTCCTTCATATTTGGGAGATGCCATTCTTAATCCTATATCCCAATGCACCTATTTTCTCGATCTCTCCCAAGGTGTTTGGGTGTGTTTGTTTTGTTCATAAACTAGGGCCTCATCGAGACAAACTATCAGCTTAATCTATAAAGTGTATCTTTGTGGGCTATCCAAGAAATCAAAAAGGGTACCAGTGTTATGATCCCATCGCTCGTAGGGAGTATGTCAGTGCAGATTGTTGCGTGAAGAGCACTGCGTGAAGATCAGTTTGATGTTGAAAAGAACGAGTGTGAGGAGCAGTGCATGAAGAGCAGTTTTACACTGAAAAAGAATCTCTCTAACATTAGGTCTAATCTCCTTTAAATAAAGATTAGCCAAAATACCTAAGTTACAATAGAGACCTGGAGAAAATGCATAATAACAAACTACCCCTGTCTGTGTTTAAACTAATGAGAGTATAAAAGGCACATGCCTAATACTCTCAACACTCCCCCTCAAGCTGGAGCATAGATATCAATCATGCTCAGCTTGTCACAACATCTAAGGAAACTGGAACTAGCAAGAGGCTTGGTGAAGACGTCAGCTACTTGATCTTCAGATGAAACATGTTTAGTATGAGCCCAGTCTGCACCAAGTCCCATACATAATGACAATCTACTTCAATATGTTTTGTTCTCTCATGGAACACTGGATTATTCGCAATATAGGTAGCAACCTTGTTGTCACACATCATCGCCATAGGATATGACACTTTCACTTGAAGATCAGTTAGAACTGATTTGATCCACATCATTTCTGCAGCAGTTTGAGCCATAACTCTGTATTATGATTCTGCACTTGACCTGGCTACCACTGTCTGCTTTTTGCTTCTCCAAGTAATCTGATTTCCTCCCACAATAACACAAAACTCAGTTGTCGACTTTCTGTCATTAACAGACCCAACATAGTCGGTATCCGAATAAGCAATGATTTCTAATGGCGGGGTTTGACTGAACAACAACCCTTTTCCTGAAGATGCTTTCAAATACCTAAGAACCATCATAGCTGCCTTGCCAGTGATCCTTATTAGGTTTATCCATAAATTGACTTATCTTGCTCACTGCTAATGAAATGTTAGGTCTGGTCACAGTCACATATAACAACTTGCCAACAAAAGAACGAAAACTACTATTGTTTATGGATTCAGAATCCTCATCATACATATGGCCCTTAGGGTCCATAGTTATATTTGCAGGCTTAGCCCCTAGCATTCCTGTTTCCTTAAGAAGATCTAAAACATACTTTCGTTGGGACAATACCAAGCCCTCACGGTTCCTTGAAACTTCTATTCCCAAGAAATATCTAGGAGGACCAAGATTTTTAGTAACAAAATGAGTCTCAAGATGGGCCTTTGTATCTAAAATTTCTTTGGCATTGTTGCGTGTTAGTATGATATCATCTACATATACCACCATCATAACAATCCCAGCGCAAGAAGTTTTAATAAGCAGAGAATGATCTGAGGCTGATCTGACAAAGCCAAATGCTGACATTATCTCAAAAAGCTTCTCGAACCACGCACAAGGGCTTTGTTTAAGACCATAAATGGCCTTCTTCAATCTGCACACCTGCTGCTTACACTCTCCCTCAACCTCGAATCCAGGAGGTTGCTATATGTAGACAGTTTACATTAAATCCCCGTATAAAAAGGCATTTTTCACGTCAAGCTGAGAAAGGGTCCAACCATAGTGTACAACAACAGATAAAACCAACCTGATAGTCCCAAGACGAGCCACAAGCGAAAAAGTTTCAAAGAAATTAATTCCATAGGTCTGAGTATAACCTTTGGCTACCAATCTAGCTTTATACCATTCAAGAGAGCCATCTGAATTATACTTAAGAGAGAAGACCCACTTACTACCAACAATATCTACATCATTGGGCGGAACAACTAGATCCCATGTACCACGTGACAATAAGGCGTCCATCTCATCTTGCATTGCCTGCTTCCAATTGGGATCCAGAAGAGCTTGATGATGATTGACGGGAACAGAT
This sequence comes from Nuphar pumila, assembly GCF_984573655.1. NCBI lineage: Eukaryota > Viridiplantae > Streptophyta > Magnoliopsida > Nymphaeales > Nymphaeaceae > Nuphar > Nuphar pumila. The sequence goes on along the minus strand of NC_143262.1, from coordinate 26,650,660 downwards.
ACTGCAGACAACATTGAGATGAAATTCCGCATGTTCCTTCCAAGCCGCACATCTGTGACATACTTAGAAATAGGATGAAGAGTGTGTTAAAATACATGTAATCTATATATATATGTTTATATATATATTTTGTCTAATATACCCAACAGGGGTATTTTAGTCATTTCACAAGTACCCGATAGGGGTACTTGTTATTTTCCCTTTATTTTTGCACTTTATTTTTCTTTTTCTTTTTTGTTTTTTGTTCACATAAGGGGCCCCACCATGGAGTCGATGGGCCCCCCAACGACTCCATGGGGAGCCCCCTAGATGGCTCTTCTTTTAAGGCCATAAGGCCATCCCTCCTCTCCTTCTTTGTGTATATATAGGGGTGAACCCCTCTTGTATTTTTCACTCTTGAGAGTTCTCTCTCTTTTCAATAAGAGACATTTATATTTTTATGTTGTGTTGTCTCTTTGTGGGTTTGGGTGTTACCCCTTTTGTTTGTTCATTGGTGAATATTGTAAGTGCGTATCACACTCTTTGGTTTTCCGCATATTTCATTACATGGTATCAGAGCCTTGTGTATGCTCTTCTTCTTAATATAGCTAGTTGAGTAGTTATATATTGTTGTTTTCTTTTTATATCTCTCTTCGTTTGTCCTCTTATGAGTGATTAAATGGAAGGGGAACAAAAGATTGATCTCTCCTTCAAGCTTAATGGCTCCAACTACATGATGTGGGCCGCCGCCATGGAGAACAACCTCAAAGGTAAAAAACTTTGGGGATACGTTATGGGCACCATTCCGGAACCACAACTCCAACTCACCAAGATGGATGGTGATCAAGAAAAAGCTCTTGAAGGAAATGCCCGCATGAAGGCCATTGAAGATCACCAATCTAAAGTGGAAGATTGGGAAAGTAAGCATGCGAAGATTCTTGCTTGGTTCATGAACAATATGGAGCTCAAAATTTGCGCCAACATTGCTAAGTTTCGGATGGCTAATGAAGTATGGTTCTTTATGAAAGGTATGTTTACTCAAAAAGACCTTGCTCGTCAATTCTTTCTCCAAGAAAAAATCCGGACTATCAAGCAAAGAGAATTGAGTGTAAGGGATTACTTTAGCACTCTTGGACCCTTATTGGATGAACTATCTTTACTAGAACCAAAGTGGGTTTCTAGTGTGGATGTGGAACTAAGAAGAGAACAAATGGAAAAAGAACACTTTTTCCAATTTCTACATGGTCTTAGGCCCGAATATGAACAAGTTAGATCTTCCCTTCTTCATAGATCTAAGCCTCTTCCCTTGGAAGATGCCATAGCCGAAATATGTCAAGAAGAAACTCGTCTTGGCATGATTAAAGGATGAGATGATGTTTTGGCCGTATCTAAACCCGACAACCATGTGAAAGCATATAAGCCTCCACACTTTGGAAGGCAAAATAATTATAATGGCAACTATAGAAAAGCCATTTGCCATCATTGCCAAGAACCGGGTCATATAAGACCTAATTGCCCTAAGTTGAATGAAGCACCTAAAAATATGGTTGCCTCCGTTGAAGAAGCTACTCAAAAGAAAGAGGAAACTATCAAAGGGAAGGAGTCCTTTTCTCTTGCTCAACTATCGGAAGCACTACAAACTCTACTCAAGATACCATCAACCTCGGGTGCCGCCATAACTTCTTCCTCTCCTCCAGGTATGTCTTCTTGGATCCTTGACTCTGGAGCTTCCTTTCATATGACCCCTCTTGAAAATGAGCTTTTCGATTTGTGTAATAACTAGAAAAACTCTTATGTTTCAACTGTCGATGGTACATCTTTACAAGTAAAAAGTTTTGGAACTTTAAATTTTTCCAAAATTTCTTTGTGCCAAACGTGAGAGTGGTACCTCAACTTAATTTAAATCTCCTTTCTGTTGCTCAAATATGTGATCATGAATGTGAAATCTCTTTCTCAACTAAGGATTGCTCTATACAGGATCTCTGGTCCGGGAAGCAGATTGGGCAAGGCCATAGGAGGGGAGATCTCTATTACATGAGCAACTTGAAACTTCCCACTAACTCTTTTTGTAACCTTGTCCTAGATAAAAATATCGAAATTTGGCATCAAAGATTTGGACATCCAAGTCTCTAAAAAATGTACTCCTTTCCATTTGGAAAGAAATTTTGTAATGAGAAACATTTTGTTTGGAAGAGTTGTATTTTTGGCAAAATGAAATCCACTCCTTTTCCAAATTGAACTTTTGTGTCCAAAAGACCATTTGAGTTAGTCCATTCGGATGTTTGGGGTCCTTCCCCGGTCATGTCTAAAGGAGGGTACTCCTATTACGTTACTTTCATTGATGACTACACTAGGTATGTGTGGATCTACTTTCTCAATTTAAAGTCCGAAGTCTTTGACTTTTTCAAGAAATTTCATATGATAGCCAAAAATCAATTTTCCAGTAATATCTCTACTCTTAGATCCGATTCGGGTGAAGAATATCTATCAAATGAATTTCAAAATTATTTAGAAATAAATGGAATTTATCATCAAAGATCGTGTACTAGGACTCCTCAACAAAATGGTTTAGCCGAAAGAAAACATAGACACTTCATGGAAATCACTAGGACACTCCTTATTTCCAAGTAAATTCCAAAGAGTTTTTGGGCCGAAGCCGCCTTAACCTCAACTTGATAAATAGAATGATATCTTCATCCTTACAAAATACATCTCCATATGAAAAACTATTTGAAAGAACACCCGATTTCAATAGATTAAGAATTTTTGGGTGTAAATGTTTTGTTCTTACACGTAAAAGAGACAAATTATCTCCTAAAGCTATTTAATGTGTTTTCTTAGGATATGGAGAAAATCAAAAGGGTTTTAGATGTTTTGACTTGAAAAATAACAAACTCTATGTATCCAAAGATGTAACCTTTTTGGAAAATGAAAATGGTTTTATGAAAACTAAAGATATTGACGAAAGTGAATATGCTTTCTTATTTGATCTTCTCTCCCAAGAAGACGAGACTCCTCAAGAAGAGGAAATCTCTAATGAGTCGTTGAATGACTTAGAGGATATTCCTCTTGACAATTTTGAAGATGAAAGTGATAGACCAATCCAAACCTATGTTAGGCGTGGTCAACAAGCTCAAATGAGCGCCTTAGAAAAATACTCTCAAGGGTCCAACATAGAAGAAACATCTTTAACGAGATCCAGCCGAATCTCCAATCCTCTTAATAGGTTTGTTTTCTATGAGTCCCTAACTCCAAGGTATAGAGCGTGTCTAATTGCGCTACACTCATTTCATGAACCTTCACATTATAATGAAGCCAAAAGCATTCCCCAATGGGTTGAAGCCATGAACTTAGAGCTTAGTGCCCTTGAAAAGGCAAAAACTTGGGAAATAACTTCATTACCCACTGGAAAGAAATCGATTGGATGTAGATGGGTCTTCAAAATTAAAACTAAAAGTGATGGTTCATTAGAACGCTATAAAGCCCGATTAGTAACAAAAGGATATGCTCAAGAATATGGTATAGATTATGAAGAAACTTTCGCACCCGTAGCTAAGATGACCAGTGTTAGGACTCTTATCGCCGTTGCGTCAGTTAAAAAATGACCTATCTATCAACTAGATGTTAAGAATGCATTCCTAAATGGTGAATTAAATGAAAAGGTTTACATGGATCCTCCAACAGGAGTATGTATTGGTAAAAATAAAATTCTCAAACTTAAAAAGGCATTATATGGTTTGAAACAAGCCTTAAGGCTTGACATGATAGATTTAGTAATGTAATGACAAGTTTGAATTTTCGTTCATGTTATACTGACACTGCTTTGTTTGTGAAAAATGCAAGGTCTTCAGTAGTTATTTTACTACTTTATGTTGATGATATGATCATCACTGTAAGTGATGAGCAAGGAATTAATGATATTAAGAAAGTTTTAAAAGAAAATTTTGACATGTCTGACCTTGGTTTCTTAAGATATTTTTTAGGAATTGAAGTGGCGTACTCTCCTCAGGTACATTTTTTCTCAGATGAAACTTGCTGCTGACATTTGTTCCAAGTCTGGTATCTTCGATGATAAGAAGACAAAAACCCCTGAAGTCATCAATGCAAAGTTAAGATTGGAAGATGGAACACCTCTCGAGGATGCTACTCTCTACCGACAACTTGTTGAGTCTCTAACTTACTTATCCATCACTCGGCCAGACATAGCTCATGCCGTCCACTCTGTCAGTTAGTTTCAACATGCACCTACAACCGTGCACATGAGTGCAGTCTTAAGGATCGTCAGATACATCAAAAACACCATAACTAAGGGAGTTTTTCTTTCCTCATCCTCGTCACTTGATTTAATTGCTTATACTGATGCTGATTGGGGAGGAAATCCCAATGACAGAGTCTCAATTACGAGTTTTTGTGTTTTCTTAAGTAACTCTATGATTTCTTGGAGATGCAAGAAGCAACACAAAGTATCCTTGTCTTCAACGGAAGCGGAATATCGTGCTATGACCACTACAACCATGGAACTTGTATGGCTAAGAAGTCTCCTCAGTGATATGGGCATTGCCATCTCTAGTCCTTCGAAGATGTGTTGTGACAACAAAAGCGCAATTTATATTGCAAGCAATCACACCTTCCATGAGCGTACTAAGCATATCGAGATGGACTGCCATTACGTACGTGATGAATACCTAAGAGGAACCATAGCACTACCTTACGTCACATCCGAGTATCAGTTGACAGACTTCTTCACTAAAGCCCTTGTTGCTCCTCGTTTTTTGTTTCTCCTTAACAAGCTTTCGGTTATATCCCCGTAAAGCTTGAGGGAGGGTGTTAAACTACATGTAATATATATATATATATATATATGTTTATATATATATATTGTCTAATATACCCAATAGGGGTATTTTAGTCATTTCACAAGTACCCAATAGGGGTACTTGTTATTTTCCCTTTATTTTTGCACTTTATTTTTCTTTTTATTTTTTGTTTTTTGTTCACATAAGGGCCCCCACCATGGAGTCGATGGGGCCCCCAACGACTCCATGGGGAGCCCCCTAGATGACTCTTCTTTTAAGTCCATAAGGCCATCCCTCCTCTCCTTCTTTGTGTATATATAGGGGTGAACCCCTCTTGTATTTTTCACTCTTGAGAGCTCTCTCTCTTTTCAATAAGAGACATTTATATTTTTATGTTGTGTTGTCTCTTTGTGGGTTTGGGTGTTACCCCTTTTGTTTGTTCATTGGTGGATATTGTAAGTGCGTATCACACTCTTTGGTTTTCCGCATATTTCATTACAGAGTGCACTGCCTTTTTCCTTTGCGTAAAGCAATAGGCAGATCATCATCTACAAGAGATGTTTCAGGATGATCAGGAATACTCATGTCAGGGGAGGGGGAAGATGGAGACATGCAATCAAGTGGTTATCGATGTGTGTACACCAGTGGAGGATCCCGGTATCGTTGCACAAAAGGATACTCAACAAGAGACTCTTGGGGAACAGACTCCAAGGGAAAAGGAGGAATAGGTAGATGAAAAATATCACCTTGACTTTCTTGCAATTGGGGATGACCACTTGAGAAATCAGGAATCGACTCAAAGAAAGAAACATCCGTGCTAATATACTCCTTTTTGGATATTTGATCATAACAACAATACCCCTTTTGGTTTGGAGGATACCGAAGGAAAACACATTTGGTAGACTGAGCTGTTAGCTTGTCTCGATTTTGTTCCAATCTATGTACAAAGCACACACACCCGAACACTTTAGGTGAAATATGAAAAAAAGAAGCCTCTGGATGAAGAATTTGGATAGGTATACGATCTCCTACAGAGGCTGAAAGCATGCGGTATATGAGAAAACCAACAGTTAACACTGCACCTCTCCAATATAATGCATGCATATAGGATTGTAACATTAGACACCTGGCTACATTTAAAATTTGCCTATGCTTTCGTTCAGCCACCCCATTTTGCTGAGAAGTATGGGCACAAGATGTTTGAGGCTTAATCCCATGGTCTTTGCAAAACTGCAACAAGACTTTAGTCTTAAATTCAAGAGCATTATAAATCAAACTGGGTTTGAATTTCAATAATCAAAGATTGAAGAATATTTGGAACTTCTGATCTTTCTTTTATTAAGAATAACCAAGACAATCTTGAAAAATCATCCTCAATGACCAGATAATAACGACAATTAGACCGACTCGGAATCCGACTAGGACCTCACACATCTACATGAATAAGATCAAACAATTTATTACTAGACCGACTTTGACTAGACGGAAAGGAACTTCTGTGGTGTTTGCCAAGTTGACAAGCTTCACACTATAGGATAGCTGATGAAGAAATTTGGGGAATAATTCTGCGAAGTTTAGGTAACGGAAGATGACCAAGACGATGATGCCACAGCAAGGGACTGAAAGAAGATTCAACTGCAGTATGAGCTGCTCTGCCTGGTTGACGCCTATAATAGACACCACCTTCCTCATAGCCTCCACCAATCCTCTTCTCCGTCAGCAAGTCCTGAAACATACAACACACATGATCAAATATCACCCTACAATTTAGTTCTTTGGTGATACGACTAACTGATATTAAATTTTGTGGAAAAGAGGGAACATGGAACACATTTGTCAACTGGAGATCGGAAGATAAGGAAATGTTTCCCTGAACAACAATAGGAGAGGAGCTACCATTAGCCAAAACCACCTTTCGATGATCTGAAATGGGTTTTAGGTTTGAAAATTCATGAGAGTTTCCACACAGGTGTCTAGACCAGAGTTACCAGTCGAGGAAGCGGGAGCGGGAAGCGAGACACTTTCAAAAATTTAGGAAGCGGGGAAGCGTGGGACCACTTAGAAGAAAATTCCGAACCGTCTCGGAAACGACCTAGGAAGCGAACCGGAAGCGACCTAGGAAGCGAACTGGAAGCGAGGGGAAGCGAAAAAATGGAAAAAATGGGGGAAGCGAGGGGGAAGCGTGGGGGGAAGCGCGCTTCCCATTTATGGGAAGCGCGTTTCCCATAAAAGGGGGACGCACTTCCCATAAAAGGGAAGCGCGCTTCCCAAAAAAGGGGGACACTTCCCCTCACGCTTCGGAAGCGTGACGTTTCGCGCTTCCGAAGCGCGCTTCGGGGAAGCGCGCTTCCCCTTTTGCCTAGGCGCTTCCGGTAACTCTGGTCTAGACGCTCCAGAATCAATGATCCATCTACTACCTCGGCAAGCTCGATCATCACCTGCGGAACATGCAACATCTGCCATGGGAGAGCTGAAACTGGTTGGACGACAAGCCACTAGATCATCATATTCAGCACGACTAAGAGTAATGGTATCCTTTGAAGAATCTGCAGGAGCATCTGCATTGACATTGACAGCTTGGGCTTTAGGAGCAAACTTGGATGAAGGAACAATAGGGCGTCCGTGCTTGTCAAAGCATCTATCTTCTAGATGTCCAAGTCTGCCACAGTAGGTACATTGAAGTCTGCCTCTACCACCAATACTTCTACCACGACCTCTCCCTCTAATGTTAAACACAGAGCCCCGTCCATGACTAGACGACACAAAAAGAGTGGGGGTTTGGGATTCATATTGGGGTTGAGAGAGTGACATAGAGAGTCTACTAAGGCGATTATATGCTTCAACTAAAGTAGGAACATCAGACCTCGTCAACATCTGGACCTTTGCTAGAGAATAATTTGATGACAGACCTGTGAGAAATCGTGCCACCATGGTCTATTTTTGATGAACTCTTTGGTTGTCACAACATAGAGGTCTATGAGCATTTAACCTCTCAAAAGCAGCCTTTACCAAAGCATAATACTGGGCTAAGGTTTGGTCTCCCTGTTGAAGTTGATAAATTTCCTGTTCAACCTATAAAATATGACTTACATTTGTTTCCTGAGAATATGTATCTCGAAGGTTATCCCACATTTGTTTAGCAGTAGTGTAATAAATGAGACCATCAACGGTATGTGATTGAATGCTATTCATAATCCATGACATAACAATGTCATTGTCTTCTTCCCTTTTAGCATATTTACCCGTCTTCTTCTTTGGTTCAAATTCTAATAAGATATACTTCCTGCGATGGCATGAAACTGACATCATAAAAGTACGAGACCATCTAGCATAATTTGTCTCATCTAATTTAACAGATGATCCCTAAGAAAACGGATTTGCAAAAGCTTTGTATTCAGGCAATGACTCCACCTTCTGGTCATGGTTTTGAGACTCAGCCATTTAAGCAAAAAAAAAAAACTGATCAGCGTTGCCAAAAAAAAACTTTCTCTGGGTTGCGTTACCTCTAGGAGTTAAGACTAACTTAACAGTGCCACAATGATCCACGACAACTCAAAGACTACTGATCGCCAGCACCACAACAACATTAACAACAACAACTCACGACACAACAGATCATATCAGATCACAACAACAACAATAACATTCCTGCAATGACGACCAATATGATCTGCATCATGTAACAGGCCCTAAATCACCAACTGCGACAACATCGACGTCCAAACTTCACCCCAACGATATCAACTCGCTGCATCCAACTTGCCAAACCACGACGACCCATGCAACAAGCCCTAAATCGCCAACTGCAGCAGCATCGACACCACGACTTCGCCCCAACGATATCAACTCGCTGCATCCAAAGTGCCAAACCACGACAACCCATCTTCAACAGACTATAGTTAAATTTTTCTTCGACAAGGAGCAACAAGATCTGACTTCGGATCCAAGTCTGGTCACAAGATCATATTCATTTCATGAAAAAAAAAACAGACTAAGGATCTGAGGCCAGATCTGAGTTATGTCCCCTTTTGTCCACGTCCACCAGAACCAGTCGATGAAACAACTTTGAGTTGTCGACTAGATCGATTTCAGACTGAAGACGAGGACGCAGGAGACTCAGGCGTCCAGAATCAAGAAGGGCTCTTATACCATGTTGCGTGAAGAGCACTGCGTGAAGATCAGTTTGACGCTGAAAAGAACGAGTGTGAGGAGCAGTGCGTGAAGAACATTTTTACGCTGAAAAAGAATCTCTCTAACATTAGGTCTAATCTCCTTTAAATAGAGATTAGCCAAAATACCTAAGTTACAATAGAGACCTGGAGAAAATGCATAATAACAAACTTCTATGTTTAAACTAACGAGAGTATAAAAGGCACATGCCTAATACTCTCAACACAGATGTATCTTTCTTTGAGTCCATTCCTTTTTTTTCAAGTACTGCCTCCAAATTACTATACGATCAGGGTGATGCTATGCCATTACCTATCCCCCCTCTTCCTTTGGAGTCAATTCCTACAAGCTTTCCTACCTCTCACACTCAGTCACGGTATCATGATCCTCCTCTGGTATACGCTCGTAGATCTCCTCTGGAATTAGAACCTACACTACCTTCTTCCTCAGAAGTAAGTCCTTCAATCAACACTGAAGCTTCTATTGTGGATGATAATTTGCCAATACCTATCAGGAAAGGTAAAAGGCAATGTACTTTACATCCCATTTTTAAGTTTGTTACAGATGCGAGACTTGGGAGTCACATGAAGAAGTTCATCATAGCTCTATCTGCTGAATCTCTACCATTGAATTACTATCAGGCATTCTTGGTCTCCAAATGGAAGGTTGCTATGCAAGATGAGATGGATGCCTTAGTTTCACAGAACACCTGGCAGTTGGTTACTCCACCTATTGATGCTGATATTGTTGGGTGTAAGTGGGTCTACACTATTAAGTACAATTCAGATGTCACAATTGAACGGTACAAAGCCAGGTTGGTGGCAAAAGGGTAAACACAGACGTATGGGGTAGACTTCTTTGAAACCTTTTCTCCTGTGGCATGCCTTGGCACGATTCCGCTGGTCATATCAGTGGCTGTCCATAATGGATGGAGCTTATGCCAGTTGGATGTGAAGAATGCATTTTTGTATGGTGATTTGTCTGAGACTGTGTATATGCAGCAACCTTCAGGGTTTGAGGTTCAGGGGGAGTGTTACGAGGTGTGCAAGTTAAAGAAAGCAATATATGGTCTAAAGCAAAGTCCACGTGCGTGGTTTCAGAAGCTGTTTGAGAGTGTGTCTGCATTTGGTTTTAACGTGTTGGCATCATACCACTCATTGTTTGTTCAGAAAACTCTCACGGGTGTTGTGGTTATGGTTGTGTACGTGGATGATATATTACTCACAGGAAGCAATAAAAAGGATATCTTCGATACCAAAGCTTATTTGCAGAAGCACTTCGTTACCAAAGATCTTGGTCCTCTTAGATACTTCTTGGGTATAGAGGTGTCTCGAAACCGTGAAGGGTTAGTTGTATTACAGAGGAAGTATGTACTTGATTTGTTACGGGAAATAAGAATGTTAGGAGCCAAACCTGCCAACATTCCAATGGATCCTAAACTTCACATGTTTGAAGAAGCAGAATCGGTTGACAGTAGAAGTTTCAGGTCTCTAGTTGGTAAACTCTTGTACGTTACAATAACAAGACCAAATATTTCCCTAGCCGTGAGCAAGATTAGCTAGTTCATAGATAAACCAACCCAAGTACATTGGCAGGCAACAATGATGATTCTTAGGTACTTGAAGTCTTCTCCAGGTAAAGGACTACTATACAAACCAAGCTCCTCTCTTGATATAGTTGCCTATTCGGATGCTGACTATGCAAGAGACATTAGTGATAGAAAGTCCACTATGGGGTTTTGTATGTTTATAGGCAAAATTTAATAAGCTGAAGAAGTAAAAACCAGACCGTAGTAGCCCGATCGAGTGCTTAGTCAGAATATAGAGCCATGGCTCAAACTGCAGCCGAAATGATATGGGTTAGATCAGTTCTCAGAGATCTACATGAACAGACCTCAACGCCGATGGTGATTAGATGTGATAACAGAGCAGCCACCTATATTGCAAATAATCCAGTGTTTCACCAGAGGACGAAACACATTGAAGTTGATTGTCACTACATAAGAGATCTAGTACAAACTGGACAAATCTCTACTTGTCATGTTGCTTCAGAGGATCAAGCTGCTGATGTGTTTACTAAACCTCTTGCTAGTGTGGGCTTTCTTAGATGTTGTGACAAGCTGAGCATGATAGATATATATGCTCCAGCTTGAGGGGGAGTGTTAAAAAAGAAAACATCTTTTCAGTTTGGGTAGCAGTACGCAATTAGTGAAAAATAGATGGATTCCTTTTGCAACTTATTATTAACTAATTCCTTTAAGAAGGGATTAGGGTCTAATGCTGAATGACGATTTCTTCCTCTCTCTCTCTCTCTTTCTGTTTTGCCACAAACCCCAGCTGACTTCAACATCAATCATCATTAAGACTAAAGTCATTAAATATTAAAAAAAAATGTGATAGAGTTTTACCTTTTGAGAAGTGAAGTGAATATTGGAATGCTGGATTTTAAAAGAATACCGCAGCATGAAGGTGAAGTTGGCCCTGCCATATTTTGTCAATCAAATCCCAATAAACATTACACTTAATCTCGTCAGCACCAGAAATATCTTTATTTTTCATTTTGGCCCTATCCATTGGCTCACCTATGTAACCCATTTTTGTTTGATCATGACTATCCACCAACAAGGTTTGAAGTTTGAACAAGGTTTGAAGCGGAGGTTCTATGGTTTTACTAGTACAATGGATGTCTTCCAAAAGCATGTACTCATGATAATCTCTTCGACTGCCTTTCCTTCTTGCAATTTTGCGGATTAATAATTAACTTACTAATCAGATGCAAAATCTTTCTCAAGTCAACCTTTCATGCAAGCTTTGGTGCAAAATGAAATTTGTTGCAAATCTTGATTCTATAAAGATCTCTTTTGTTGGTAAAATGATTTTGCATTATGTGTATCAACAATCATTTTACCTTTTCTGTATAATTCTTTACTTTTTTTTCATCTTCCCATTATTATCAATGATGATATCCAAATAATGGGCTGTGCAAGGAGTCCCGAATAAGATGAATTCCTTTTCAAAAAATCTGTAGCAGCAGCAAAGTTTTCTGCATTAAAAGTGACCACCTAAAAATAAAAAATGAAGTAAAGACAATTATGAGAACTTAAAGTGAAAATATTAAATATCACCAAAATCACATTGTATGTTGAATTAAACTAAAAACAATAATCAATCAAACGATAATTACTTGTACAACATCTTCTTTCCAACTTGTAGCATCACCTACTCATCTTAAATAGATTGTATCTTTGATAATATCAAATGTATCAACAGATACACATAATGCAATCTCCCTTCTCCTTGGAAGCTTTAAACGACCTATAACTCTTATTATTTCATGAAAATAAGGAGTGCTGACTACATTGAATGTGATTGCAGCATGATAAAAAATATTTGAAATTGCTGTGTACATCCTTTGTCTTGCTTGATTATCCATTGCATCTTTAAACTTATCCAATCTTCCAATTCTTTAAGAATTTGAGTGTAAATGTCAACATCTTGTTCACTACAAACTTATCCAATCTTCCAATCTTTTAAGAATTTTGTATGCTAGCTGTTGTGCTTGAATCATGTCTTGGTCCTCTTGGAGTTGTGGTTTCTTTAACAAATTTTCCCTTTTTCAATCTAGAGTAATTTGGACTTAGTACATCTATTTCATCATCTTCACTATCATCTAAATCAAGTGAAGCTATCTCTTTGCACCTACTATTCATGTTTGATTTTGTAGATTTGTACCCTATACGATTTTAAAACATTGCTTCTTTAACTTCCTTCTTTGCTTTTGTGAAAGGGAAACCTGTACTTTCACATGTACTAGGTGTTGTTTTAACCTATTTATTCCTCCATACATCTTTCCCAAGATAGGAAAGCCTAACTCCTTTTCTTTTGCTTGTCATGAGCACCCCATGGTCCCAACTAGGATCTCTGTTTTTTGATTTAGCTAGCTCTGACACGTCTCATATTCTACCATGTGCATTTAAGTTGAAAAAAAATAAATCTTAACAAATACTCATATAGTAAATAGAAAAGAAATGTTCAGAAACTAAAAAAATCCCTCAACCTTGAGGGTTTCCTTTGCTATTGTGCATTATGTGCACAATAATGCCATACAACCAGCCAGCCGCATGCAATCACGAAAGGAAAATAAAAAACTCTCAGTTTGTCAAAAGCTTCCCAAACTTGCCCAAACATGGGGGGTTTCTTTGTTGCACACTTGATAGAGTCTGCCATGCAGCCAATCAACTCCTTTGCCTGAGCCAGTATTACCGTTTTTTTGGTTGGGGCAAGCAAGGCTGCATACAAGGACTACCTTGCATGACCAATTCTACTATGTTCAGTTTGCTGGTGTGGCATTTCAAGCACTATCTGCAACTCTCTCGCTGTCACTCGGTCCGTCATAGTCCTCACTTTGATACTAGCGATAGAGTATGCCAATCAACTCCTTTGCCTCGGTCGTTGTTGTCCACTTTCTGGCTGGGGTGAGCAAGGCTATTGCGGGGGGATACATTACACAACCAATTCTGTGGCGTTTAGTTGCAATGAAGGGCCTGTTCAACAGGATTATATCCCAAGACAGAGGTGTTGTGTGTCCGTTGAACATACAATCACAAAAGGAAAAAAAGAAACTCAATTTGTCAAAAGTTCCCACAACATGGGGGCTTCTTTTGCTGTGCAGTGTTCCCATTACACACACAAAATTTGAGAAAAAAGGGATACCCCCCCCCCCCCCCCAAAAAAATAAAACCAAAATATTGGGAACTTTTATTTGTAGCTTCTCAAATTTATACGACTAGCTAGGGGTGTCAACGTGTCAGATTTACTCAGACTCGCCCAAACCAAACCCTATAGGGTCTGGATATGGTGATAAATAAAAAGAGCCGATTAAGACCCTGGTCTGGACCCGAAGGTCCGATTAATACATGGACCCCATTATAGTTTGTGAAATTTTATACCAGACTGGAACCCATCCCGAGTTCCGATTAAGTCTCACAAATTTTCAATGTAAAAATGATAAAAAATCTGGTTTTACCATGTATGGTCCGGGTCTGGTTCATGTAGTTCTTATCGGGTCCGGGTATGGTTTTTCTTATAGTGGACCCGATTAGACCCGGATCTGGATACCATACCTGAAAATCGGGTCCAAGTCTGGTTCCACCTGGGTCCGAACCAAACCTGACCCATTGACACTCCTACGATTAGCCCTGCCGAAGCACATCTTTCTAAGGGAAAAGGAATCCCCAAGTGGGAGTATGCCTTCCCAACACAATTTCAATGATTTTACGGTCAAACTCGGGTAAAAATGAGAAAAAAATACCAAAGGCCTAGAATGTTATATAATGCATGTAAGCAAGCTTGTGTATAATTGAGGTACAAGATTGTTTTTGAAAGTGTTGAAAACTATCAAAATTTCAAAATGTGGTCATATTGCAATTTATATAGCATCTAGATTCAAGCTTATTCATCTGTATCGTTAAAGGTAATTTCTGGGCATGGGTATTTCTCAGTAAGATTTTCAAAAGTTGATAAATCGGGAAATATCTCGGGGGAAATCTCAGGAGTTTAAAAATTGAAAAAATATAAATAACAATAAAAAACCTAAGAAAATAATAAGTTTCGTATTTTTTTCTTTCATAAATATAACGAAACATGTTTTAAAGGTTCTAAAATATAAAAGAAACAAAAAACAGGAAATACAAACTTAATTAAAAAAACTCAGAAAATATAGCCGTATTTTATATTTGCCGATATTTTGAAAATATCGCGATATTTTCAAAATATCGGCGATATTGGTGACTATGGATTCACGACATTCAAGGTCAAATGCACAAGGCCATGAATGTTGTGCTACAAGCCTACAACTAGATTAGTGACATCGTCTGTAGTAGACACTTGACACTCCATGCCTAACCTATTTCTTATAGGTGACCTAGCACTAGATAAATGTTGGGTTTTTTGGGTTTAACATCATATTTGACAAAACATGATTTGACCAAGATATGGATAAAACCATGTCTTAACATGCAATAAAGGCTCCGTTTTAACTCCAGTATTGTATCCCCTTATGTACCAGTAGTATTGGAAAACATAATAAAATTGGATGTATTCCCATATCAACATTTGTATCCATGTGACAAAGGACAAGGCTGTGGGGATGATTTGTTATGAAACTGTGATGTGGATCTATCAGGTGAAGTTTAGCTTTCAGTAACCCTATGTCACATGGATATGCACATTTTTATGTAGTTTTCAATCTGACTAGTACATAAGGAGACATGATATGGGGATCAAAATGAAGTATCCGTGTGACATAGCAATTATCCAATATATAAAACCAGTCATGTGGTCCTGGTTCCTGTTTATCACCGTCCTTTTTTCTGAAAATTCTCTTACCAGCTATACCGATATGGTACCATGTGCACATTGCCTCCGTACCTGTTAATGCATTTAATGTCTTAGTGTACTGTTTTTGTTCAGCTATGTCACAAGCATTGTGGGTCATGGCATAAACACCCTTGGTATGACATGAGACACCTTATCACAATTACATGGGCTTGTCATTAGGGCCACTGTTTCTTTCAAGTATTATAATCCAGTGTCCTCTAGGTTCTCTTTTCTTATTTGCTGTCACCTGGGTATTGAAAAGATGTCATCATATGTCTGACCCGATCCATTTATATATTGGATCGGGTCCAAACCCAATTGGTGTAAATGTAAATTATCACGTTAAAGGGGTATTTCTGTACCCTAGGTTTATTTTACTTAATGTATTTAATAGAATGAAAGGGTAAGTCGATGATCGACAAAACCCCTTTCTCTGAAATCACTCTCCCTCCTCTCTCTCTCTCTCTTCTCTCTCTCTCTTTCTCTGTTGCAGGTAAGCATGGAAGATCGAAGGCTCCTTTCTAACATGGTATCAGAGCAGCGTGACGATTGTGCGTGAAGAGCTGCCTTCGTTTCACGGTGGCTTGATTTCACGGTGGCTCGATTTCACGGCGACTGTTACACGGTGGCTCGATTTCACGGTGGAGTTTTCACGGTGACAGTCGATTCTTTGGTAAAAGACTGTTTCTCTTTGGTAAAAGTGACTGTTTCACGGTGACAGTCGATTGTGACAGTTGATTTTTGTTCGATTTCACGGTGGCTCGATTTCACGGTGGAGTTTTCACCGTGACAGTCGATTTTCTCTCTTTTCACGGTGACAGTCGATTTTTTCTGACATCTTTTCACGGTGAGTTCGTGATTCTAAATCTAAATCGACCCTTTCTGGAGATATTCACGGTGAGTTCGTGATTCTGTATCGACCCTTTCTGGGAACATTCACGGTGTGTTCGTGATTCTGAAAAATATATCTCTGATTTCGTGATTCTGAATCTGTTGTTTCGTGGGTTCTGGAAGTATTACTGCTGTGAAAATATTTCTGAGTTCGTGATTTTGAAATTGCTGTTTTCGTGGGTTCTGGAACTGCTGTGCGTGATTCTAAAACTGAACTGATGTATCTCCCATGTTGGAACTGCTGTGCGTGATTCTAAAACTGTTGTTTTTTCGTGGGTTCTGGAACTGCTGTATCTCTGAACTGCTGTGCGTGAGAACTGCTGTATCTCTGAACTGCTGTGCGTGATTCCCATTTCTATTGATCTATACCTAAGTGTCAGCCGAGTGCCCTGTCAGTCGAGACCTCGACTGTGATATCCCTAAAACCCTGTTAGCCGAGTCCTCTGCTGTGAATGGATTCCTCTTATGGACAGTCATGTCTGTCCTCAAGCTTTCTTGGTCAGCTAGTCTCTGAGAAATTGAATAACTCCAATTTCTTAACCTGGAAAAGACAGATCATTCCATTTATAAAGAGTCAGGACCTCTCCGGTCATCTGGATGGATCTGTTCCACCACCTCCAGAATTCCTCTCACAAGAAAAGGCGGACGATAAAGGAGAACAATCTGTTGTTCTTCACAAGAACCCAGAATATGTTGCTTGGATAAAGAGGGATCAATCGTTAGTGGCCTACATCACTTCAACTCTCTCACAGGAAGTCCTTATTGCTCTTCCTGATGATTGTACGACCAAGGAACTGTGGGATGAGTTAGTTCAGACGTATTCACAAATTTCTGAGGCAAGAATTATGTATCTTAAGCATGAATTTCAAATGCTGAAGAAAGATTCCATGTCTGTTATGGAATACTTGAACAAAATGAAAGGCATCACGGACCAACTGGCTGTTGTTGGGTGTCTTGTCAGTGAAAAGGATAAAGTACAACAAACCTTGAGTGAATTGGGGTCAGACTATCATGTTATGACGACTACCTTATTATGTTTACCAGAACTTCCAAAGTTTGAAGATCTTCGTGCGAAACTATTGCAATATGAGATGACTCTGAAAGGATCTTCTGAAGATTCTCATGGGAATTCAGGAACACAAAATGTGCTGGCTATGAGAATGAGTTATGACCGAGGACGAAGAAGCTCTTTTCGAGGAAAAGGAGGCCAAGGGAGAAACACCTATGGAGGTCGTGGCATACTTCCGACACCAAATATACAAGGACAAAGACCCATTCCCACTTGTTTTCTATGCAACAAGAAAGGACACATTAAAGCAAATTGTTGGTTTAATCCTCAAAACAAAGGGAAAGCTCCACAAGCAGAGGCTAGGAAGGATGGAGAAGTAAAGGAGTTGCTGTTGGCAGCCTTGGCAGGATTGAATATGAAGCAAAATGACAAAGGAATTTGGTATGTCGACTCTGGAGTAGCTACTCATGTCACGGGTGATGCAGGTAAACTCTTGACTCTTACACCTTATGTTGGTAAGAATAGCATAGTCACAAGAGATGGATCTCATCACTCAATCTCACACACTGGAAATGCCATTATACCAATGTCAAAGTCTTCTCTTAAACTTCCAAGTGTCATCCATGCACCTAATATTCAAAAGAACATTGTTTCTGTCTCAAAACTTGTTGATGATGCCAATGCTTCAGTTGAATTTACTCCCTCTTCTGTTTATGTCAAGGATCTTCACACGAGGAAGACATTCGCTGAAGGAAAACGATGGGGCAACATGTATATCTTTCAAGAAGATCCTTCCTCCATTCATTCCGGCTATTCATCCTTGAAGCCTCACCAACGTCAATTTGTTGATTCTGGTTTTATATTCAATATTTCTGAATGTAATAAGCAAAGACTTTGGCATAGTCGTCTTGGCCATTGTGGTCGTCATTTTATTGAAAAACTTGTCTTGAATAATTTTATTCCTAAGTCCAGTCTGAGTTCAGAGGTCGTTGATACAAAGTGTTCTAGTTGTCTTTTATGTAAGAGTCATGTCTTACCTTTTGCTTCCATCAATAAAAGAGCTTCAAGGCCATTTGAGGTCATTTGTTCAGATGTCTGGGGTCCTGCCTCAATTACTTCTCTTTCTGGCAGTAAATACTATCTTATTTTTATTGATAGTTACTCACGTTATACTTGGATATTTTTTATGAAGCACAAATCAGAAGTTTTTGGATTGTTCCAAAGATTTCATTCTTTTGTTCAAAATCATTTCTCTACCAACATCCTCAATTTCCAGTGTGATGGAGGAGGTGAATTCTCCTCGAATGACTTTGTTGTTTTCCTTCAACATAATGGGATAAAGAGAAGAGTGTCTTGCCCGCATACACCTCAACAAAATGGGATTGCTGAAAGGAAGCATCGACATATTATAGAGACTGCAATGAGCATGATGCACGAGAGCAATCTTCCTGTATCATTATGGACTGAGGCTTTTCACTCCACAGTCCATGTGATAAATCGATTGCCCATGAGTATCTTAGAAAATAAGTCACCATATTTCTCTCTTTTTGGCATACAACCTGATTACCATGCATTACGTGTGTTTGGGTCTGTTTGCTATGTTCACATTGACAGCTCACTCAGACACAAGTTTCAAGATAAAGCCTTAAAATGCAGGTTCATAGGATATGTAGAAGACTACAAAGGGTACAGGTGCTATGATCCTCTAACTAAGCGTGTCAAGATATCAAGGAATGTAATTTTCGATGAGATGAACTTTGATGCTCAGGATGCTAATTCAACCCTTCATGCTGATAACTCAAGCCCCAGCATTGAGGTATACTATCCATGGTTAAATTCAGAACTTTTTTCCAATGATAGATTAGACTGTCCAGAAAATTGCAGTCAGAAGGAGACACATGAGGAATCAGCAAATGAAACTCAAACGGAAGAAACTGTTCCACATGTCTTGGAGCCAGCAAGGTATAAAGGTATTGTGTACACCCGGCGAGAAAAAGAGCCCTCATTCCCCCGCGTACGAGTACGGATTCATCTTCACAGACAATGGATATCAGAAGATCCTCAAGGATTCGACATCCACTTGACAGGTGGATAAGTTATAAAAATTTTTCATTGGATTTTCAGTTGTTCTTGACATCCATAAGTAAAGAGGAAGAGCCCCTCATGTTCTATCAAGCTGCGAGCTCTAGAAGATGGGTTGAAGCAATGAATGAAGAAATGAAAGCTTTACATGAATGTGGAACATGGGAGATTGTACCCAGACCACTAAACAGAAATGTTGTTGGGTCAAAATGGGTGTACAAGATAAAGTATAAACCAGACGGGAGCATTGAAAGGTACAAGGCTAGACTTGTAGCCAAGGGATTTACACAAGAGGAAGGCCAAGACTTTGATGAAACTTTTAGTCCTGTAGTTAAAATGGGGACCATTCGCATTGTGTTGGGTCTAGCTATTAAATATGGTTGGCCATTGAGCCAGCTGGATGTAAAAAATGCTTTTCTGCATGGGGATTTAAAAGAAGAAGTTTACATGGAACAACCCACTGGATATGCAGAACGAGAAGCCAAAGAATATGTATGCAAGTTAAAGAGAGCACTCTATGGTTTGAAACAAGCCTCTCGTTCCTGGTTCAACAATTTTTCTCTAGAGATACAACGGCATGGATTCTCTCGGTCCCTTCTGGATCACTCATTATTTATTCACAATCTACAAGGAGTCACTACTTTCCTATTAATATATGTAGATGACATCATCATCACAGGGAACTGTAAAAGTCACATTGAGCAGGTGAAGGCGTTGTTAAATCAGAGATTTAAGATGAAAGATTTGGGAGAGCTGCGATATTTTCTTGGGGTAGAAGTTGATAAAAGAAATGATACTCTCACCCTTACTCAGCACAAATACACGTTGAACATTCTCAGCAGAGCAGGCATGACAGATTGTAAGCCATTGACAAATCCAAGTGTCATTCATCAGAAACTGAGTTCAAAAGACGGGGACATATATGAGGATCCCACTAACTATCGCAGCTTAGTTGGCATGTTGCAATACCTGATTTTTACTAGACCTGATATAGTATATTCGGTTAATCAGGTATCCCAGTTTATGCATGAACCTCGTATGTCACATATGGAGGCAGTCAAACGTACACTTCGTTACCTGAAGGGTACAATTGGTGATGGGCTGGTATACAAGAAAAGGGAATTAGATCCAGGCGGGGGCCATGAGGGCCATGAGATCGTCACTTATGCTGATGCTGATTGGGCGGGTGATCCAGACGAACGACGATCAGTATCCGGTTATTGCAGCTTCATTGGGCCAAACTTGGTATCCTGGAGCAGTAGAAAACAAAAAGCGGTTGCTAGATCGAGCACTGAGGCTGAATACAGATCCATGGCCACTGCCACGGCCGAGGCTACATGGATAAGACATCTCCTCATAGAAATGGGAGAACCGATTGCTCGGTCACTGTTGCTGTGTGACAATCAAAGTGCCATCAACATGTCCTTCAATCCCATTCATCATAGTCGAGCAAAGCACATTGAAATAGATCAACATTTTATTAGAAAAAAGGTTGAAGATAAAGAGATTGAGCCTATGTATGTGCCAACTGAAGAACAAGTTGCTGACATTCTCACTAAAGGGTTGACGAAGGACAAATTTTGGTGTTTGAAAAGCAAGTTGTACATGGTTCAGCACCATGCACAACTTGAGGGAGGCTGAAAAGATGTCATCATATGTCTGACCCGATCCATTTATATATTGGATCGGGTCCAGACCCAATTGGTGTAAATGTAAATTATCACGTTAAAGGGGTATTTCTGTACCCTAGGTTTATTTTACTTAATGTATTTAATAGAATGAAAGGGTAAGTCGATGATCGACAAAACCCCTTTCTCTGAAATCACTCTCCCTCCTCTCTCTCTCTCTTCTCTCTCTCTCTTTCTCTGTTGCAGGTAAGCGTGGAAGATCGAAGGCTCCTTTCTAACAGGTATGGGTACAGGTACAGAACATGGCAATTCCAAAAAATGTGGGTACGGGGATACAACTATATATATATATTAAATATCACATAAATATAAAATAAATTCAAAATAAACTGAGTATAATCTAAATATATATGTTATATCTAAAATATATGTTATAAACTGAAAATATGATTATAAATTATAAATTGAATACAAACTTGTATGTTCGGAGGGTAAAATGGCATGTCCAGGTGTCTATGAGTGTCGACATGGGTACGTAGGGCAAAATGGAGTGTCCGTGTGACAGCTTATCTGCAGTATTCTCCCATGTCTTCAGTATTCTTTCTTTTTCTGATCAGGAGATCGAAGACTGGTGATATTAAGGGCACATTTGGAAGGGAGAAAATGGTAGGAAAGAAAAAATGACAACTTTTCCATCCATTCCAAACAAGAGAAATTTTTTGAAAAGAAAGTTTTTCTAAAAAGTGTGATTTTTGATAGGAAAAATTCCTCCAACTGGGGGTGGAGGAATTTTTTCTATAAAAAATTCTTTTTGATTTGGACAACCATTCAGCCACAACACATCTCATCCCATGGGGCTGCCACAAGAAGAGCATCCTCCATCTTCATCTTTCTCCCACCC
Source organism: Nuphar pumila (assembly GCF_984573655.1). Taxonomy (NCBI): domain Eukaryota; kingdom Viridiplantae; phylum Streptophyta; class Magnoliopsida; order Nymphaeales; family Nymphaeaceae; genus Nuphar; species Nuphar pumila. The sequence goes on along the minus strand of NC_143262.1, from coordinate 26,628,827 downwards.
ACCACCATTTTCAGGTCTCTCTCTCGCTATATATATATCTTTGGTGTGATCGACCACCTCTCTCTCTGTGAGAGGGGTTTGGAGGTCCCCCCTTCTCTCATTTTTCTCACATTTTTCATTCGGTTTTTCTCATGCTACACAAAAAAGTGAATTTTTCTTTTAGAAAAGTTTTCATATCAAAACTTTCTCATAGGCAAAAATTTCTTTTCCTGTGAGAAATTTTCTTGCTTCCAAACGTTCCTTAAAGGCTTGGCCTTTGTTTGTGCTTTTGGACTTCTCCGTGGATACTGGCTAGTAATGTGTAAGCTGGCATTAATAATTGTGGAGATTAAGATAGTGTTTAATTACCTTATTTGTTAATAAATGATGTGATAATCATATATATAGTAGTTCATTAATATTTTCCCTCTTATATTTTTTGTACTAAAATAATAAAGTTGGACTGTCATGATATGTCAACTGCACATGTTTCAGTAATATTTTGTCACTTGGTTATGTATTTCACTGTTATAATTGGTTTCTGCTGAAGTTGGGGTGTCCTGACCAAATTTTTTTGCAGGCCTGAGCCAGGTCGAACTGTTGGTGTGGCGAATTCCCTGAATCGTGGCGTTGGGTAAGTATGCAACATTGTGTTGTTTATGGTTTTTAATTTTGCTAATTGATTGACGCTTTTCATTTGAACTCCACGATTTTACAAGCATCTATGCATGTTTTTCAAGTTCACAAATTGGTATGTATTAGCTTGGAAACACATCATCCTGAACTGGCACTTATTGAACATTGTGACTTAATAAGTTGCCTCCGTATCTTTTATTAAGCGAAATGCTTTTTTCTCTAATTGTCTTTGGGAACACGGTAAGTGGTCCTTCATTCCATGTTTCTTGCCTATTTCTTTGGAATGTCCATGCGCACTGCACGTCCCTCCCATATGGAGTTTAGGTGCATCCACTTATACAGATGAGATAAGTTGGGAAGTCTCTGAATTTTCTACTCGAATATAAATATATTCCTACATTTCTAGACAAGTATGTGCAAAAATACCTAAAATTAGATTTCTTGACTTGAATAAGGTCGTTTGTGTTTGGTTCCACTCAGTCCAAGTGGTACGCCTCATCCTGGCATATCTTTTCCTTGAATACCACATAACTATGTGATTGTATGTCATTTCTATTCCCTACCAGTGAGAACCGTGGAGGTTTCCGTCGTGGTCGTGGGCAGGGACGTGGTGGCTGGCGCCGTGGTCGTGGCCGTGGCAGTGCTCGTGGAGGGCGTGGAAGGAGGCAACCACAGGAAAAGTCTGTAGGTGAATTGGACAATGAATTGGACGAGTATCATGCTGAAGCCATGCAAACGTCTTAAGCAGCTGAGTGCCCTTACCCAGGTGTGGAATGGCATGGCTTGTTTGGTTGCTTGTAAAGAATAACAGAACTTGAATAGTGAATTTGGTGGTGTGCATCGCTGTTTTGCTACCTATGCTTCAACCTTCATCTTTCTCATTTGGTGTGATTAACATGGTGATATGAACATCTTATATTAGTGTTTTCCATAGTTAGTTGCTTTATGGGCAGCCTAGTAGGGCCCTTTTTTCGTCATCTTATTTCTTTCTTTTAATCTGTTCTTCTGCATCGATCATCATTGGGTGATATTCTCATCATCTGCATCATTGTCATCAGTGTTTCTTATGATGATGAGGGTGATCATGGCCAGCGTTTGACAAGGGGGAAATTCAGTTTCCTCCACCTGTTGGAAAACAAAATATTCATCAAAAAAAGGCTATTGTTATTTGGCCATCTCATTTATGATATACAAAACCTGAGAAGAACCCAAAAGATCAGGCTTCATATCATGTCTCTGGGGCTGTCAGTTTCCCTAATTTAGTCGTTATCTTGGGAGTTGATGAAACAGGTTAAGAGCTTCTGGAGTCAACTTTGTTGGGTTTGTTAAATTTTTTCTTTTTCTTTTTCAAACTCATTACTCAGTCAAGCTATCCTTTTGTATGAATATTATGTATTTGACATTGTGGTTGAGTTTAGATTGGTTGTTGAAGTTGAGAACGTGTACGCTTTTGAAAAGGATCACAAAATATTTAACTAAACTGTTGCCATAAATTATGATATATTTTGTGATACATTTTGATTATGATATATCATTGATGTCCTTTTTATTTCAACTTCAAATGATTGGTTGGAATGAAAATATTCTTTTTATATTTAGATTTAACATTAATTTACAATAGTTAATAATCTTTTTATTTGCTATCATATAATCCTTTTAATGGATAGTTGATCCATTAATTTACATATTTTTCTTTTGGCGAGTTACTAATCATATCAAAATCTGAGTTTAAATGCAAATCCGCTGAGACCCGAACTGATCATACTTGAACCCGTTAACCCATATGAGTCTACTTTTTCATCCATACCCCTGAACCAGAATCATAACAGGTGTAATTAGAGTTTCGACCGGATTATACCCAGCTGGTCCATACCGAACTGTTAACTCATATGAGCCCACAATTTCTAGCCTTGCCCAAACTCGAACCCCATCTAGATTGTGTTGGGTTTGGGTCTTACTTTTAGACCTGGTTTGGAATTGGGTCTGACAAAACTTGAGCCGAACCTGACCCAGTTACACTCCTAGCCCTAACTAGTAGTTTTTTTAAAAACAAATGTTTGCTTTTCATCACCAGCTGCTTAAGGTCTTCATAAGGTCAAGATTGGGAAAGGGATGTTATGTGATATTATGGCCATCTTCTTAACAAACTTACACATTTTCTTTAATGGGGACCTGCTTTTTTTTTCTTATTATTTTTAAATGCTTTTTAATTTCCCAAATATCCTCGAGCTTGATCTTTTCAATCATCATTCAACTATGTTTTTCTTCGAAGTTTCTCTTGGGGTCCATTTGAATTGGACTTATGAGGTCTAATATGGCATATGGAGCAAGGCATGGTTTATGAAATTTCTGCCAGGACCTGGTCCAACTTGAGTTCTGATTGAGATCGGTTGCTTTTCAACGTGAAAAACCTAACATATTGTTTTACTGATTATGGAAGGGGTCTTGTTTATGTAATTCTTATACGACCCGGGTATGGGGTTAACTGATTTGACCCAAGTCTGGGGCCTGGTACCAGTACGTTAGAGTCAAACCCACCTGAGTCTCGTGAAAGTCTCAACAGTTTACACCCCAAATTCCAACCGCTCCTTGCTGTTGCTTCCATAAGTTCGTCCATAACCATGAGAAAACCATTTAATGTGAGCATTTCGTGCAGGATGTACACAGGTAATTATGGATTCAAATCTGAATTCACAGATCCAAAGCTGACCCATTCAGATCCAGGTCTGGTAATTTGGGCCTGAACATCATGAAAATTATGTCCCTTATCGTTAATTTGTCTGGTGTAAGTGGATTCAAATGTTCAGTAAGTTATCCAGGACCCATATTTGACCACTTTTAGTTTGATAATTGATTAGACGATCATATAGAATTGCCACTTAGCTCTGCCTTAAAAACCAGAAAAATAACTGCTATCTAACGAGGCCCTATCACGAGTTCTTCTTTTCGGTTTTTCCTGGTTTTTCTTTTTGGGATTCGAACCCGGTCCCGCTATCTGTTTAGCGTTTCTTCTGCCACTTTTCATAAGTGCAAGTATATTGGACATCCGACCCGTGTGAGAGTGAGACCATCATCTGAACCATGTGTTCGGGTACGGGCAGCTCATGTCCATTTCTTTGTTTGATTTATAACATGTATAGTTGGATCTTATTGGATTCAGATCTAGTTGAGCACAATGTATCTGTTTTTACGTCAGAATGGGGACTAATTCAGTCTGTTTTGCTTTTAACCCCATCAAAAATCAATATGGTTACGTATAGTTTTTATGAAAAATGACTATACTGTCCTTGTAAAATGGCATGACTTTAAAAATGCTTCTTAATTTGCCGAAATCTTCAGTCAAAAATTTTGTTTCTCGGTTTTTTTAGAACATTTTTACCTTCTGCAAATGTGAACCTATTGATGTCTGTGCGACAGAAACTTACACCGTCGGAAGGTCGCAACATCTCAATAAAAAAGAGATTCACATGAACTCACGAACTTGATGAAATTCACATAAAGTATTTGCGAACATACTAACTTGAATCCCAACACATGATATTCACATATGAAATGCATGGACCTTTTGAGGTTCTTAACCGAACATTCATATATTCAACATCCAATTTACAAATATTCTCATGATGTTTTTGCGAATCTCCTGACCCTCATGCTTATCGTTTGGGAACCTCCTTACATACATTAAATGTGTTTCTTTGCATGTATAAAAGCTTCTTTTCACATTTGAAGACCATTTTCATATAACATTAGGATTTTTTAGCAAGAGTTTTATGGTCTCCAACCAGTTTTCCCCATCAAGTTTTTTTGGCGAGCTACTGTTGATCTTGCTTGATCCCCGTGATGACACATCATCATGAGCTTTTTAAAGTTTGGCATATCATCAACGATAGATAAGATTTTCATGTAAACAAAAGTTTTGCTCCTTGTAATAGTTGAATGAGTTATTTTTTGCATCAAGTTAATTTTTGTATATTCAATAATTTATTTTATTTTTTTGTTTAATTCAATTTTATGTGATTTATTTGTGTATTTTTTTTCTTAATTTGGTATGTCTCTATCATTAAATTTGGTTATTTATCTTCTATTTATGTTGTATTATAAAGATATTGCATCCTCGTCAAGATCCGATTTTGAAGGTTGGAAACTTGGACATGAATGGATTCTCGGGTTGGCAACAGACGAATACTCTAGTTGGAACCCAATAAAAGCAAGAGAATCCTGTCTACGGTTAGTACTGCCATAGCTGCCTCTAACCTGGTACACTCTCATTAAACTGATAGAAATGCCTTCATGTAGATGAGACAAGGCTCAACGATGATTACTCCTCCGATCAACACGTGGCGAGGTCCCTTTAGTTTTCTAAACATGAGGAATCTGGACCCATCTTGAAGGACTATATTACATGTGCTGTAGAATCAAATGTGGTACTTTTAGGAAGAGGCTCAACTCATTCATATAAAATGGGAAAAGGACCACACATATGGAGTAGGCAGCGTGAGAACTAAAGCTAATTGCATAGGGCATAGGGCCATATGACTAGCTACTGACTGAAAGGATTAGCTGCTTATCAATATATGCTTGTCACATGTAAGGGCTAATGAAGAGAGGAAAAGAAAAAGACATCTTCAGTGGCATAACCATAGTGGTGGGCCTGGTGGTTATGAGTCATTAGAAGCTTAGAGGTATATTCTGATGCAAATAGTAATGCAAATGCTCCAACAATATAGCAAATGTAATCCCAGAAAGGTGGCTGGATTTGATCAAAATGGCTTCTCTTTATGAGTTTCAATTAGGGATCCTGGATGGAGGTTTTGCAATTTTTGGTTATTTCGGATTCCATCCGGATCTGTCTCTCCGTCTATTTAGTTCTTCAAGATCTGACCTGTTTGCATCCCTAGTTTCAATTAGGGGGTTTAAAACTCATGAGGATAGTCAATATTTTTTCAAGGAATAACTATATCCTAGTGAAAGTTTCCTGCACTATAGAAAGTTAATTTTTTAAATTATTGAAAAATCTGGTTATACATCATAATCTCATGTCAAAATTAAGTTTTTACTGAATAAACTAAGATAATATCCGTAACTTTTGATCATATATCTATATCTCTCTCTCTCTCTCTCTCTCTCTATATATATATATATATATATATATATATATATATATATATATAGGGTCACTATAATATGTTAACTGAAAATATGTGAATCGAAGTGTGAAGACATTTTTTTTTTTGCAAATCCAACCTTGTAGATGCATTTGGCATGGTCCATTTGCTACAAACCAATTATTGGATCATGTATTTTTGATGAAAATGCAATTTTTGGTTGCTTGAATATTTACTAAAATTCTGAGCCATTGATTTTCAAGCATTAAAAAATCCTTCTTATGCATCTTAATTGGATGATATAAGTGTCTCTTTCTATAAAACCAAACATCTAGATCACATCCTTATGGTAAAATTTAAGAAAAAAATAAAAAACCTATAAAAATCTCGGTTCATACTCCGGTTCACATATTTCTAGTGGCTATATATATATTAGTCACTAGAATATAAGAACTAGAAATATAGAAAATTTCAACACTTTTTTTGCAAATCCAACCATGTGGATGTTCTTGGCATGGTGAATTTGCTAGGAATAAACCATTGGATCATTTATTTTCGATGAAAAATGTGATTTTTGAATTCTAAAATATTTATGAAGATTATGAGTCATTGATTTCAAAGCCTTAAAAAAATCTTGTTTATGCATCAAAATCGGATAATTCAAAAGTTGATTCTCATAAAACCAAGCTTGTTGATCACATCCGTATGATTAGATTCAAGAGAAAAGAACATCAATTCCATAAAAATCACGGTTCACACATTAGTTTTCATATTCTAGTGACTCTCTCTCTCTCTTTATATATATATATATATATATATATATATATATATATATATATATATATATATATATATATATATATATATATATATCATGACAAGGATGGAGGTCAATAGCGGCGATATATCTTTCAGTTATTATCCTATTTCTGGCCGCTATAGGCCTATAATGATGAGAATTCTCGTTGACAAGTCACTAAAAAAAATTAGCATTTGTTGAGTAATAGCATCAACATTTATAGCCTGCTGTTAAAGGGTGAACCAACAACAACGAAGAATCTCGACAGAGTTGAAAACACCAATATCAGTGTGACAAACATTAATGGTGAGATTGGATATAATAGCGAGATCACAGGTTCATCATTATAGGCAATAAGGTACTATTCTCACAATTATAGGCTATAATGGGAAGAATTAATTTGCCATTATAAGTAGGGATGGCAGTGGACTGGGACAAAAGGGGCCCCCGCCCTGCCTCGCCACGTTTGAACTGAGGATGAAGGGCATGAAATGGGGATGGAGGTGGGGATGAAGATTAAAATCCATCCCCGTGCGGGAATGGAGGCGATGATGGTCTTATGCTTCTCTCCGCCCACCCTATCTCTGTCTTGATCCCTGCCTTGCTCTGCTTTGCCTTATCCGCAATCCTTCTAAGGGATGACAAAAGAGTGAGCAAAAATGGGGCCCCGCCCCGCTTCACCCCCATTTGGACCGGGGATGGAGATTAAAATCCATCCCCATGCGGGGGTGAAGGCAGGAATGAAGGTTCGGGTTTTGAGATGGGGCAGGGGTGGAGACCCTGTCCCCCGCCCCGACCCCAGTCCATTGCCATCCCTAGGTATAGTACATAACAGTGAGATAGGGATCTCACCTATAACAACGAGACAGGGATCTCACCATTATGTGTTATAAACTTGCAAACAAAAAACTAAAAAATAGTTTTTAATTTTTTGTTACATTCAACAAAAAGTTGTAACAAATATACACTTCAAATATAATTTCAAAAATACAACCCCTCCTAGATCATCTCCAAGCCTGTAACAAACATATACACTTTTAAGTCATGGATGTACACAACAAACATATACACTGGTTGATTATATATGAGGATTGCATGTCTATGGGGAAGAAGAAGAGAGAAGTTAGTAAAAAGGATTTATAACATTGCTTAATAATATGACTAGTTTATCACAATAAGTAACAAATGTAGATATGAATTGTCTTATAAACTCAGTTTGTAATCAAACATCACATTATGGCACAACCCATGCCTTCTTTTTCAAGTTCCAAATTGATCTTCTCATTTTTTTTGAGAACCACATTATGGCACCCCCTTACATCCTCTCTAAACCTACAACAAACACACTTCAAATACAAACCCCTTACACCCCACTACATCATTTTCAACTATGCAATAACCATATACACTTTCAATATTCAAATAAATCAAAATTTAATTTGTGTTACACTTTTCAAAGTTATGTAGCATCTTTTTTACTTTGATGCTATATAACCCTAAAAATGTATACACCCATCATAGAAGAATCAAAATAATTAGATCATAAACAAATAAACAAAGAGTTTAAAAATAGTTAGAAATTTTGGATATAGGATGATGAGTTTTGTCCGTGTGCATAATTGAAGGCCTGCATCTCCTCTATGAACTTCCTAGTTGCTTCTCTCTCTTATTTTATTTTTTGTCTTTCTCACTCCCTTTCTACTCTTTCTCGCATTCTTTCTATTCTTTCTCATGACCATTCTTCTCGGTCCACTCTTTGCTTTTCTCTTAATTGTTGGAGCTTCGTCTATGTCGCCTCCAACTGAAAATATAGCTCTAAAACTCAGACCTGACTATAGAAAGATGGTTTGGATGTAATGAGAAATGTACCCATCCCCCTCACATGTTCATGCCATTCTTCGAGGACCTTAGCAAAAATGTCTCCCTGTGTCATCGATGAGCATTATTGTAAAGAAGATGTTGAACTTTCAATCTCCACAAATTGCAGTTTCATTTGCACGATGTTAATAATTGGTTATCAGTAACTAATGATAATATACAAAATATAACAAATGAATGTGACACTATAAAGTGTGACTTACATAAGTATTTGCTTTTCCGCTATAGATGAATGTCTTGCGATCTGAATGAGTGTGTGTCTCTTTGTAGAACGCATCCACTGTCGGTTCTTGCCATCTATTTTAGTCTACAAATAATAAATTAAAAATTTATTAGATCAGACATATTTAACACTATAATATATGAAAAAATAAACTTAGGGAATAAGAAACTTACCCTCGTATATTACCTTTGAAGTTACAAAGATGATCCATTGGTATGTAGGTCCATTTATTTTGTTCTATTCATCGATTTTTTTTCGATGCCCGCTGTTAATCAAATGAAGATCAACTAGTAAACGGAAATCTAAAATTTTGAATATTTATTTACTTATATATATGTAAATAATATTTATTATCTTTCGGTAAAAAACTTGCAAATTAGTTTTCACACTTCATAGTCACATCCTTCGAAAAGATGAATTAGTATGTTCTCATCTCTTGCATGTCAGGTCTTATGCCACCTCATATTTGATGTTGTTTCCATTGTTATGAACAAGTGTTGTAACCTCAACTTTATTAAAAAATATGGTAACACCTTTTGAGGAACTTTCTTTTCTTTAACTTTGTGTGGTTTTTATCTTGAAGCATTGCACTTTGGGCACATTTCATTCTTCTCATGCTCCTCTCAGAAAAACACGTAGTCATTCACACATCCATCTATCTTCACATAATTAAAGCTAATGTGATTTATAAATTTATTTGCCTCATATTAAGAGTTTGGCAATCTTTTCTACTTGAGCAACACCTTCAATAAATCAACCAGCATGTCAAACAATCTGTTACTCTAATTATTCATTATTTTGGTATGTAACAACTTTAGAATGAAAGCTAATTTCGTTAACTTTGTACAACCTGGATATAGATCGCTCGAGGCATCACCCATTAAGTCTTGAAGGGGTCTATGTTCACCATCATCATCTGGAGCTGGATCTAACGTTGTCCCCATAATAACGTCGTTTAACATTTCTTCGACGTGATCATGAACCTCTATCATATGCTTGCTCTCATCATAATGTACATACACTGCATCTATGTGGGTTCATGCCACACTCACATGGGACTGAATATATTTTGGATTGAAACCATGTCCAATCAAGTGTAGTTTGTTAAGTCATAGTACTTTAATTTTTTTATTATTGCATTCCTGACATGGGCATCACATTCGATCAACGAAATCAACACGAGCACGTGACGCTTCAAGAAATCAATCAATTCCAAATGTATAAGGTTGAGAGCTTTTGTCATGAATGTGTATCCACAGTTGATTCATATTCATAGACGGTGACCCCACTATATTCAACAAGAGAATATTTTATCAGTAGGATATATATAAGTTTAGTTTATATACATATATATAAATTAAGGTGGGCACAGATATACTGTAAAGGATCTGTCGCCCGCCTGGTCAAGCGAGTTGAGGTAGAACATAGAGCAATCATTTATGCTAATTAATTAAATAAAAAAATATTAATATTCTAACCAAATCAAATATTCATTATTCATGAATTCTTGCTTAATGATAATTAAAAAAAAACACAAAAACTTTTTAAAACCATAACTAAACATTTATGCCAATATAAAAAAACCAAATCAAAACCCTAATTCCTACAAGCATCATAAATTATGCATTTATGCTAATTGATAAAAAAACCCTTAATATTCTAAGTAAAATCAAGCATTCATTATTTATGAATTCATGTTTAATCGTAATTAGAAAATCTAAAATTGTAGCTCAACATTTATGTCATTAAAAGTCAATAAATCAAATTCCTAAATCCTAACAAACATCACTCATAGATATATTAATTTTAAAAAATAGAACCCTAAAATTCTCATTAAATAAAGCATGAGATCATGGAATCATGTTTAATGTCGATTAAGAAAGAAACACAAAAAGTATGAAATTAAATATTCATGTCATTTGAAAAATCAAAATAAAAAACTTAAACCCTAACAAAAATAAAAGATTTAGGGGTTTGCGAAGTGATAACTAAAATCAAACATTCATTAAAAGAACTATGCTTAATGATAATTAAAAAGAAAAAAAGAGCAAAAAAACCCCCTAAAATAGTAATTAAACATTTATGTTATTTGCAAGAATCCAAATCAATACCCTATTTCTAAAAAAAATCATGCATTTATGCTAAATAAAAATCCCTTAATATTCTAATAAAAATCAAACATTTATTACATATCTCATAATAATAAAAAAACATAATAAACCCTAAAAACCTAATTAAATATTCAAGTTGTTTAAAAAATAAACTAAATCAATAACCAAAACCCTAAAAAACATTATGAATTATGCCAGTTGAAAAGAGAAACAAATATAACCCCTAAAACAAAAAGCACTCATTTATGATTAAAAAAAAAAAATAAAGAGGAAGAAGAAGATGTAGCGGCTAGCTGTTATGTGTAAAAGTGGAAGAAGAGACTGCCAGAGGTCCACCCAACTCGACAGTGGCAGTGGCGTTGAACAACGAATGGGCACATAGGGGGGAGAGAGAGAGAGAGAGAGAGAGAGAGAGAGAGAGAGAGAGAGAGAGAGACTCTAGGGTTGCAGGGAGGCCAGGAGAGAGGGTCAGAGGGCGAACATGGGAGGCTCACTGAGGTGATAGGTAGCGTTCGACAACCTGGGGGACCCTACGAAGGTGGCCAACAACATCCGATAACCTGAGGAAATGGTAGGGGGCAGCGTTAGTGGGGGTGCTCGAATGAGAAAGAGGAACGGGAAAATCAGGGGAGGCTCCAACGTCAATGGTGGAAGTGGTCGACAAACTGAGGGGAGGGGTGAAGGTGGTGGCCGGTGAACCGAGAGGAGGAGTCAAGGTGGTGGCCGATAGTTCGATAGTGGTTCGTCGTGTGGAGGCTGGTCGACGGTTGCTAGTCTCGTGAAAGGGGGGAGAATGGGAGATTAGAGAGATAGATAGATAAAGTGAAATATAAAAAGGGCTTGTCAGACCCTTTTTATAGATGTCATTATATAACGATGACATAATTGTCACCGTTATAAAGTAAAACCCTATAATGACAAAATCTATATTTCGCAGTTATTGATCTATAACAACGAGATCTTCTGACCGTAAAATATAGTTGTTAAAGCGTTTTAACAACAATATCTAATGGCCAAAGAATCTCACTGTTATACATATATCTTTAATGGAAAGATATGTACAGGGGCAAGAAATTCCAGAGGATATCCAGCTTGTCGTTATTGATAAAACTAATAGTGGTGAGATTCATGGTTGTAGTGGAGTAATAACGGTGAGATATTTATGTCCATGTTATTACCTATCAATTAGCGGAGACAAATATCATCGTTATTGCTTTATTAATAGCGGCAAAATTTTGTCTCACTAAAAATAGTCTCCACTATTGATCCTCATCCTTGTAGTGTATGTGTGTATGTATATATATATATATATATATATATATATATATATATATATATATATATATATATATATATATATATATAGTCACTTAAGTATGAGAACTAGAAATATAGGCATTTTCAACACTTTTTTGCAAATCCAACCACATTGATGTGCTTGACATGGTTAATTTGCTAGGAATCAACCATTGGATCGTGTATTTTTGATGAAAAATATAATTTTCTAATGCTCTAATATTATGAAGATTATTAGCTATTGATTTTAAAATCTCAAAAAAGTCTCGTTTATGCATTAAAATCTGATGATTCAAGAGCAAGTTTTTATAAAACCAAGCATGTAGATCACATCCGTATGGTTAGACTCAAGAGAATAGAACAAAAAATCCATGAAAATCATGGTTCAAACATTAGTTCTCATATTTCCCTAAATATGAGAATTTCCTGCAAATACATATCGATCAACACAAATTTTTGGCATGCGAACCTACATAACTTCACATGCTTTAGTGAATCATATATAAAGTTATTTTTGTTTAGTTTATTTGTTTCTAGAAGGAACTGTAACCCTTTTCTTTGTAGAGCCCTCAACATTTTTCCTATCCCCCTGTGGTTAGTCTCGTGAGTTTCTTTTGTTGCATTCCATCGAGGTTGCGGTATAATCCTTCTCATCTATTTCTCCGGTTAGGTCAAAAATTGATTTTCATACAAACAATATATATATATATATATATATATATATATATATATATATATATATATATGCATATTATTATATTTCATTTTGAGCTTTTTTTTTTAGTATGAACATTTAATATCCTTATGCATATTTGTATTTGGTTGTTGATGTTTATGTTTTTGGTATATTTTTTTATGTTTTATTTAATATTGGCCACCAGATTTACCATTTAGGGTTTGCTATATTTAGGGTTTTCACACACACACACACACACACACACACACACACACACACACACACACATATATATATATATCTAGATTTTAGAAGCTGTTCTTTAATAACTAGAACACAAGAATTCAGCAACTACAAGTAGAAAGAAGTCCTGAAACAAAAGTTTATGTTTTCGATCTATGTCACAGGGACTCGGCAAACCACATTAACGCACCCGCGTCGACACGAAGTGATGCGGTCAATGCACCTGGTGCGGTCAACGCACCCAGGGTCATTTGTGTCTAATTTTTAGACTTAAAAAAAATTTACGCCCGATGAACTTTGCTTCTGAGGGAGGATTAGGGCAAACTTTTTTTTGCCCTAATCCTCCCTTCCTCTCCTCCTGAAGCCTCCACCGGACCCCGACGCCGCCGCTAACCACTCCACCTATGCACTCCTCCTCAAGTACGCTCTCTCCTCTCCGACTCCCTCTGCTCTCCTCTTTGACTCTCTCTACTCTCCTCCTCTCCTCTTCGACTCTCTCTACTCTCCTCCTCTCCTCTTCGACCCCTCCCCTGCCAACAAGGAGCGCAGGGAGGGGCTCGGCCCCTCCCCTGCCAACAGAGAGTGCAGGGAGGGGGCTCGACCCATCCCCTACACAAAGAGGGCGCAAGGAGGGGGTGTAATGAAATGGATGGAATCCGATACACATGCAAAAACATGTAATAACAAACTTTCAATCAAGTTGAATGCTTGATTGAATCACCGAAATACCCACACAAGGGTCTTACAATAATTGATATTGTATAAATTCACTCATAAGAGTGTTAGAGATTACAAGGCCTTTTAGGCCAATTTATAGAGCAAGGCACCATTGGGGGCAGTCCAAGGTGACTGTTGGGCTGCTCCCAACGGTCAGAATTATGACCGTTGGGAGCAGCTCCAACAGTCACTTGGAGTTGCTCCCAATGTTACAGAAATTGAAAAAGCTGCAAAAGCTGAAAATAAAAAGAAATAAACAGAAAAAAAAGGACTGTCAGCCCCTATTGGGCTGATGCCTATTACAGTGAAAGTACCGAAATACCCTTGATGGATATTTCGGTTTACAACACTTTAAATATACATATACATATATGTATATGTAATTCTGTATCTTAACATACATATACATACACATGTATATGCATATCTTACATATCTTAACAGGGGGCTCTGCCCCTCCCCTGCACAAAGAGGGAGGACAGGGAGGGGGCTCGGCCCCTCCCCTGCACACAGAGAGCGCAGGGAGGGGCTCGGCCCCTCCCGTGCACAAATAATATATATATATATATATATATATATATATATATATATATATATATATATATATATATATTATTTTATTTTTGCCGCACCCCCCACCCATGTGACATAGTTTTCGATTTGGTTTCCACAAGAACACAAATGACCAACTTTCAGATCAGCAAAAATACAAACGTTCAAAAATAACAAAATAATATGATTTAAAAAGCCGAACCAATAAAATAGACTTCCTTGAAGAAGAGAAAGCCTGCAGAAAGTTGAAGATAAACCAAATGACCACGCTGAGTTGAATATGGACAAAGACAAGACCATTTAAAAATAAAGACATCAGTAACAAACTTTTAACAGAAACATAAAAAGGAAAAACAGGATTAAGAGAGCAAAACCTGTTACAGAAAGGAGACAAAATGGACTGGGATGATATACACTGAATGATGGTACATACATACATGTATGATTATGTATCATTTTTTGCCTTTTTTAATAGGGGCAGCCACTATGTGTCTCTCGCTGGTTGGTTTGGGGGGGGGGGGGGGGGGGGAGAGAACAATATATGCATACAGATTTGAAGGGTCAAAAAAACTCAATCAGAGTGACCTAATTCTTTCCCAGAACTACCTGATTCATGGCCAAACCAAGCTGATCTGTCAGGTTATAAAACTTCACTCAGAATTCAGAGTATCAAACAAAAGGAGACAGAGGTAAAAGCATAAGAAAATCTAAGACATGCAATGTCAAGCTGCCATGTACTCACTAGATCACGAAAAGAACCAAAGCAAAAGAGAGACAAGACAAACCTAAATCATTTTAGTTTATGATAAAGTTGAGGACTGATGATGAAATCCCATCAGAGTTCCACCGTCAATAAGCACTTATTCTTCCATAAGGAATAAGTTAACGTAAAAAGAGAAATAAATTAAATACATGATATAGGGCATAGAGATATGGAAAAAAGTAGGCTTAATCAAGGCATTCCAGGTCAACACCATGAAGCACCGTCTACCAATTTCAATCGGCATGTATTATAATGAGATTTCAAACCATGAATGTGAAACACAGAAAACTTAGAACGACCAAATAACCAGTCATCTTCAACCTAGATAGTGGGCTGATAAAACAACTACCAAGACATGGAACGAAACTTTCAAATAAGAGATTTCATTCTTAAAGTCATCCCCAGACCAACCTGATTCATGGCCAAACCAAGCTGATCTGTCAGGATATAAAACTTCACTCAGAATTCAGAGTATCAAACAAAAGGAAATAGAGGTCAAAGCATAAGAAAATCTAAGACATGCAATGTCAGGCTGCCATGTACTCGCTAGATCAGGAAAAGAACCAAAGCAAAAGAGAGACAAGGCAAACCTAAATCATTTTAGCTTATGATAAAGTTGAGGACTGATGATGAAATCCCATCAGAGCTCGACCGTCAATAAGCACTTATTCTTCCATACGGAATAAGTTAAGGTAAAAAGAGAAATAAATTAAACACATGATATAGGGCATAGAGATGTGGAAAAAATTAGGCTTAATCAAGGCATTCCAGGTCAACACCATAAAGGAACGTCTACTAATTTCAATCGGCATGTGTCATAATGAGATTTTAAAGCATGAAAATGTGAAACACAGAAAACTTAGAACGACCAAATAACCAGTCATCTTCAACCTAGATAGTGGGCTAATAAAACAACTACCAAGACATAGTAAGACATGGGACAAAACTTTATAATAAGAGATTTCACTCTTAAAGTAGTTCCCAGACAAACCTGATTCATGGCCAAACCAAGCCTGATCTGTCAGGTTATGAAACTTCACTCAGAATTCAGAGTATCAAACAAAAGGAAATAGAGGTCAAAGCATAAGAAAATCTAAGACATGCAATGTCAGGCTACCATGTACTCGCTAGATCAGGAAAAAAACCAAAGCAAAAGAGAGACAAGGCAAACCTAAATCATTTTAGCTTATGATAAAGTTGAGGACTGATGATGAAATCCCATCAGAGTTTGACCGTCAATAAGCACTTATTCTTCCATACGGAATAAGTCAAGGTAAAAAGAGAATTAAATTAAGCACATGGTATAGGGCATAGAGATATGGAAAAAATTAGGCTTAATCAAGGCATTCCAGGTCAACACCATGAAGGAACGTCTACCAATTTCAATCAACATGTGTTATAATGAGATTTTAAAGCATGAAAATGTGAAACACAGAAAACTTAGAACAACCAAATAACCAGTCATCTTCAACCTAGATAGTGGACTGATAAAACAACTACCAAGACATGGAACAAAACTTTTAAATAAGAGATTTCATTCTTAACCAGACCAACCTGATTCATGGCCAAACCAACCTGATCTGTCAGGTTATAAAACTTCACTCAAAATTCAGAGTATCAAACAAAAGGAAATAGAGGTCAAAGCATAAGAAAAACTAAGACATGCAATGTCAGGCTGCCATGTACTTGCTAGATCAGGAAAAGAACCAAAGCAAAAGAGAGACAAGGCAAACCTAAATCATTTTAGCTTATGATAAAGTTGAGAACTGATGATGAAATTCCATCAGAGGTCGACCGTCAATAAGCACTTATTCTTCCATACAGAATAAGTAAAGGCAAAAAGAGAATTAAATTAAACACATTATATAGGGCATATATCAAGAGATGTATCCTTTGATGAAAAAACGTCATATTTCTCTCAAAAACCCAGGGACGTTACATCTCAGGGGGAGACTGCCTTACCAAACCTTGACACTTATGATGAGTTCTTTTATGTAAAAGAAAACCAAGAGCAATCCAATGCTTCTTCTTTGCCTCAAGGGGGTGATGGAGGTGATATTTCCATGAATCAAGCTGAAGTTGTTGAAGAAGTTCAACCGATTTTGAGAAGATCTGAACGAATTACTCATCCGCCACCTCGGCTGAATGATTATGTTTCTTATTCCTCGATCACATATCCAATTGAAAATTATATTGGATACAAGAATATTACCAAGTCTTACAGGCTATTGTGGGTAGTTGGTTTTCGAAGTGGTTGTTGTAGGTAGTTATGTTAATTGAATACTTGAAGTGTATATGGATGATTTTTTCTCACATGTTATTTTTATTAGATGAATGATATATTGTATGGTTGGTGTAGACAATTAATGCTGAACTATAAAATGGTTAGAGTACACTACTGTAACATTGATTACCATACTTGGAGATCTATAATCGTTTAAAAAAATAGTATCTATAAGGAATTTATGACTTTGATGTCTCGTAAAACAAGATATGTAGAAGAGTCAATAATCCTTCAATATAGATTTTTTTTGAACTTAGATAGTCAACATATATGGATGGATGTATTGGACGATAATGATTTAAAATCAATGTTATTTCATGGTGACATTTATTTAATTGCTCGCAAAGCTAAATAAGAAGTGGAGAATGTTCATCTATCTGAGGCACTATCTCTCAAGCTCAGTCATTTGGTAACAATCAAACTGTCCCAAATATAGAATGATATTGATGTCCCAAACATTCAGCTCAGGCATGCGGAGGGCAAGAAATGAAGAACGAACAATTGATATTGTATATAATCAAAGGATCAATGCAAAGGATGTAGAACCATGTGAAAAAACCAGTACCAGTGATCTTTATTGCAGTAATTTGAATGGCATTCATCATTCTCGGACAAATGACACATTTATGTACAGGTTGTTGGAATTTGTAATTTCTGCTTGTAATTTAGAATGGATGCAAAGTTTTTATGATTAATCTTGAATGTTGAAAATGCAAAAATGTTAAATGCATGGAAACAACAAAAGCGGTATGTACAATGAATTTTGATTTAATTCATAGAACCAAACAATCAATTAGTGGTAGCAGTAAGGGCGTCAATGGGTCGAGTTTACCCTGACCCAACCTGAACCAAACCTTATAGGGTTTGGGTACATTGACAAATAAAAAGACCCAATTAAGACGCGGTTCCAAACCCGAAGGTCCGATTAATACATGGATCAAGGTATAATTTGTGAAATTTTATACCAGACCCAAGTTTCGATTAAGACCCATAAATTTTTAATGTAAAAATATTAAAAAATATTATTTACCAGGTATGGTCCGGGTTTGGTTCATGTAGTTTTTATCGAGTTTGAGTATGGTTTTTCTTATGGTAGGTTTGATTAAACCCGAGTCTGGACCCAATACCATACACAAAAATCGAGGCCAAGTCTGGTTTCACCTGAGTCTGAACCAAACCAGACCCATTGACACCCCTAGGTAGCAACTCTCACGTCGATGATGGATAATCAGATGATATCGATGATGATGACTATACCATGTCAATGGGAGAGGAGGAAGACAATGATGACATGAGGTAAATGTCATTGGAGAAGTTGAACTCTTAGTATGTTGTATAACCTATATGAATATTTGTTAGGCAGTATAACTATTTTATGTTATTACACTAACAAGACGTGGTTTGAATATGTTTTCGTTTGATGGATTCTCCTACAATAAAGATCAATTAAAAATCATTAAAATAGAGATATCTCATTTGTATAATGATTTGCGTAACAAACAACTTAATAATTATGAACAATTTCAGTGGCTAACAAAAAGCTCAAACAATTAAAAAATTGCTTTCGTCAAAAGGTTTAATGATTTTCAACATTGTCATGAATTTTTGAAAGATCATGTGATCAGAAATAAAATAAAATTCTTAATGAGCTACAATAATAGTCATTGTCATATGCATGAGAAAGAACCTATAAATGACAGTTGATTACCCCTAGAAGATCTATTACACAAAGGTGCGCAAATCATAATTTTTTCAAGTGAAGAAGTATCAAAGCGAGCATACATGTGGTAGATCACTGGGAAACCTTGTAGTGAAAAAAATGCTTTTCAAGTGAATTTAAGGTATTATTCACAAACACATGCATGACAACCTGAATATAACTCTAAGAGAAATTATAAATGATATCAGTCATAAAAAAGGTGTGGATGTTACTTATAAACAAGTATGGCGTGGATGAGAACAAACTAAGGAGACACTATATGATTCATTTAAAGAGTCCTTTAAGATGCTTCCTGCCTATTTGGATCATTTGATAAAGACTTACCAAAGATCGCTAGGGTACATTGAGACCGATCAAAAAGATCAATTTCACAACATGTTCTTATCCTTTTGTCTAAGCATCAATGGTTCTTGAAAGGATGCCCTACGGTTCTTACGATAGATGACATGTTTCTAAAAAGAAGATGCACAAGTATATTATTGTCAACCCATAGTATTGATCTTTATGATGAGATGTTTCTGACAACATTTGTTGTTGATAATTTATTGAAAGATTTATGAGCATGGGTTTTGAAGCATCTAAAGGAAGAACTCATACGCTTCGATGAATATAATGAGAAAATACAACTTATGATTATCTTAGATAGGCATGAAGGTCTAAAGTATATTGCCTATCACACATAACCTACATATCGTGTTGGATATTGTATAAAACATTTGTCGGATTTTTTTTAAAGAAATTTGGTTCACCACTCAATGCACTTTGGTGGAGTGCAGCTCGAGCAGTCACAAGATGACAATGCAATTATTTTTTTTTTAAATTTGGGAGCAAAACAAAACCAGATACAACTATGTTGTCATTGACGTGAAACCAGAACATTGGGCTAACAATCACTTTTCAATGAAAAGATATGCATGCTTAACATCTAATATATTAGAGAGTTTTATTTCACAAATTCTCACCATATGTAACAAACCCCTAATTCTTCTTATTAAAATGCTTTGTCTCATGTTGATAAACTTTTTAAGAAAAGAAAAAATACTAAACAACATATGCCAGGTGTTGTGGTGCCGAAGGTAAAAGAAAAGCTAGAGGAATTGAAGAGAAATGCATAACAACTACGTGTGCAAGTAATGTATTGCCATCGACGTAAGTATGAAGCCCACGATCGATCTCACAATTATAGTGTTGATCTTTAGAAGTACTTTGTGCTCTCGTGAAGAGTAATATGTTTGCAGGATTCTATGTGAACATGTGATTACATGCATTTAGTATGAGAGCGAGTTATCATAAGATTACTGGCAGGTTAGTAAGATTCCATATGTAAGACCATATTTATATATATATATATAATATATAATATACATAATATTTATATTATATTTTATATAATATATGTAAATATATAAAAAATATAATATATATGTATGACTCGATCAAGTCATGCTAAAACTCAGCTGACTTAGTTGAGTCAGCCCATGTGAGTTTTTAAATCATGCCAAATATCATGACTCGGCCAAGTTTTGTTCATTTTTGGGTCATTCACTGGGTTGATCTAGTAAATATGACCAAGTCACTAGATTGACTCAGCGATTTTTTTAAACCATGGCAAATTCCATAAGGCATCTTAATCATAATAATATAGTGAAATCCTCCCGTACACGATTGTACGCCAAGAGATCCTGATTCAGGTCTCAATCAACAGGATGGACTTGGATACACTTGTGGATCTGAGAGGAGTTATTCGGTCATGGTTGGGTCGAACTAATCTGATGCAAACTTGGACCAAACAAGTGAATCTGAATCTGGATACAGAACCTAGTCCATATCCCTTGCTTTGAAAAGGAATTGGCGTTTTACCTGATTGTTAGTACATGGTCATGTCAGGCTAGTCAAATAACCCAGTGAAAGGATCCTGAAGACGGATCAGTTCCTGTTAATCTCACCTGGGCTCTTCCTGATTAGGCCTTACAAGTTCATTGAGAGCAGGGTAACCTGGTAACTTCAGTTACTACCTCAGGCGTAGGCCTGAAAACAAGATGAGCCACTGAACATGTGAAATAGGCTTGGCAAACTGAACATGAACAGCGAGTGTTCAGCTCGGCTTTGCTCCTATAGGTTTTTTTAACTAATAACAGTTATATTTTATATAAATTTTATATCATAAAGTATAGATGGTTGGAGTGCTTGGCTTATAAGCAATAAGCTTAGAGTTCAAATGGCTTACAGATTTGAAATAATGTTCATCATCACCATCAAGCCTTATCGCAACTACAATTGAAATAATGTTATATTTTGTAAAATGAGTCAGTTTGAGCTACGCTCAATAGGTTTAGGTACAAATTTCAGCCAGCTCGAGCTCGACTTGGTTCGCCACAAGAGCGAGCTGAGTTTGAACATCCTCTGTTTAGTTTGGTTTGTTTACCAGGCCACGTCATTGACATTCATTTCAACATTGGTTGAAATAAAATATAAACTTATTATGATCACTTTGCTAATAACACACAAGAATATATGAAATCATTTTCTGCAAAAAAAATCAAGATTTGACTTCAATTCTGAAAATAATTTCAACATTTTTCAATTATGAAACTATCCTTATATCCGGATTTCTTGGCTCTTTCCGGGATAGTTAAGCTGCCTCACTCGAACAAGTATAGGAAGTCGAACTACTGAATAATGCTGATACCCTACACGCTTCGATTTCAGACCAACCACCCCAACTATTCCAACCTGAAAAATTCAGCAGTTTGACTCATCACATTCTTGTACATTTTCATGCATTAATTTTGGGTCCCCACCATGAACATCTTTTTCTTGAATTTATAACCCGAATATATGAAATCATTTTCTGCAAAAAAAAAATCAAGATTTGACTACAATTATGAAAATCATTTCAACATTTTTCAATTATGAAACTATCCTTATATCTCAATCTCCTGGCTCTTTCCCGGTTAGTTAAGCTGCCTAGAACAAGTATAGGAAGTCAAACTACTGAATAATGCTTGATACCCTACACGCTTCTATTTCACACCAACTACCCCGACTATTCCAACCTGAAAAATTCAGCAGTTTGACTCATCATATTTCTTGTACATTTTTATGAATTGATTTTGGGTTCCCACCATGAACATCTTTTTCTTGAATTTATAACCCTAAGAAACCACACCCGGCACAAAGACCTGGTTGCGCTGGCTAAGCCTGCCATGACTACGGTCGTCGTGCCGACAGTCGTAAAACTCTGAGGTTATGACCCCTGCTCCCAAGGCCTATGCTACGCATTGGCTTGTGCAGAAGAGTGACTCCCATGAGAATCGAACCTTGACTGCCTGTCAAGCAACCAAGGCCCCACCATGAACATCTGACATGGGTTTTTTGATCACCCAAAAGTTGGGATAGTCTGAGTTCATAAGCAAGGGGTTTAGTAATGTCAGAGGTCAGACCCTGAACCAAGTCCGACCAGGTAAAATTGAATCCAGACTAGCCATGTGGGTGGGTGACATAAACCTATGAGGCGAATTAGGGTATGTATGTATGTATGTATGACTCAGATCTGGTCCCAATCTGGGTCCAACCCACTTTACGTTCATAAGGAGAAGAAAAAAAAAAAAGCGACCTGGTCAGGTCACATACCAGTTACATTAGCAGATATGGATACTGGCCGACATCCAGGATGAATTGTGGGTCCCACCAAGACCACCCTTGTTTCCCCAAGTTTTGCATTGTTGCTTCTTCCCCAAATAGATAACCAATCAAATAAGACAAAGAAATCATTTATTTATTTTTCAAGGAATCAACAACAATGTAATCCGTCCACACTGTATCAGATAAACTATTGGAAAAGAGACAAGTGAGTCGTGAACAATAAAAAGATACACGGAGAACACAATGTGGCATGGCCCATTTCTTATAACGTTAGAAAAGGAAAAGTGGTAGAGGGTTAATTAGGAAGACTGAACAATAAAAGAGCAGTACAGGTTTTTCATAAGCAAGCAGCCCTTCAACCAATGACAGGAAAAAAATGAGGAGCAGGACAAGTGGAGGCCGTGGTGCAGCATTTTATTCACACCCTGGTCGCTCATGATAAGCTAGAGCTGGAAACAGCCAGTTCATCTCCCCTTTTTCCATATATATATATAATGGCTTTTTTGAAAAATGTATTTAGCTTTTTATTTTTTTAATATATAATACCCAACTTGAAAAAATAACTATGTATTTTAAAAAATGGTATTGCTTTAAGTGCTTTGATAATTTCAATAAGCTGATAGCTATTAACTAGCTTAAGGTTAAATAAACCCTATATATAGATGTGTGTGTCTCTGCAATAGAAAGGATGCCTTTTAAACTTTTCTGTTTATGTGGACAAAACCAATGAGTACTACGTGATTTATTTAGTTAGAAATCTGTTTTGAAGCACCCTACTGCATTGTGTAATCAGGTTTTCCAAGAGCTTCGGAAACCGATGGCCTACTATAATACACAAAAGTTCACAATTGAAAAAAAGATCATACAGAGGAAAACTTGATCGGGTACGGATTTATCATAATGAGCAATGCTGAACGTATCTGTGGAGTCAAATTGATCAGTTAAAGATCCCATCCATGACTTTCTACCAAAGAATGTACAATACAATCAGTATACTACAGATGATGCCGGGCGTGGATGAACGCGGGACACGTACGCAAACACACACATGTATAGTGTGAAGCTTACAATGGACCGATGGACGTGATTGCGTAGTGAAAGAATAGCTACACAAATGTACCTGCAATTAACAAATTCCACACACAAGAACCATCACAAAAGCAAGAGAGAGAGAGAGAGAGAGAGAGAGCGCACTGGAATTTCCTTTTCCTTTCCAGATGAGAATGTAGTTGTCATAGTCGGCACTCCTACTACCCACGCAGCCATGGCACGGAAAGCAAGATGCCACGAAACAACTCAAATTCCATGGAATACTGCACTGGGATATTGCAGCAATGCCAAACCAAACAGAGTGGATAGGGAGTAAAGTGGGACAAACCACATGGCTAGGTGGCAACAATTATTGCACCCTTTTCATGTGCTTGGTTGGCATAAATATCAAAATGGCTTTAACGTACAGGGCAGTGATCCAGCCATATACTGCTTAGAATATATAGGAAAAAGAACACTAGTGTTGGCAATCCCTTTTTTGATGAAACAACAGAGCATAAAGATCCCATTAATTCATCCTAATCATGATAATTTACCAAAGATAGAATGATGGTCTTTGAAAAAGGAATGCTAAGAACCGTCCCACTGTTTTTCACATCTTATGCACATGGTTCCTGCTCCTAGGGTTGAATTAATTATTACCATATTCACGATTCATTGATAGAGACGGCCTGAACCTCCAATATTTGCTTTATGTGGAGCTTATAGTGGGTCGTTCTGAGCTGTTGAGCATCAAACCACCATGTCAAGATGATGATATTCATTCTGTAAGAGCAGCTCAAGTGGGGTTTAGAGTCCTCGAACTTGTCTTAATTGACATAGATGGCCAGTATAAAAAGCCAACAATAACAATAACAATGAGAAAACTTTCTTTCCAAAAGGAAAAAAGATAAAAATACAAGCATTCCTCCAAGTAGAAGAGAAAAGGGAAAAATAAAGGAAAGTAATTACAACAAGCACCCAACAGCCTCCAACCCCAATGCATAAGATAAAAACCTTTAAAACCATTCCCATCCAAATTCATATAAACCCCATCGATGGTGAGACCAAAGTAAACAAGAGATGAAAGAAAATAAAAAGAAAAGAGAAAACAAAATAGCATTGTGAGACGGAGAAATCATAATGAGCTTTAATTTCCTTTTAATAGTGTCTGCTAAACCATCAACTTCTTGTTCACTTTCATCTGCTTGCTGCCTTTGAATCAATCAAACAGGCCAGGAAGGGGTGGGACAGTACTACCTGTGTCCTCTATGGAATCGGTTGTCTTCTGTGAAGAGTGTGTTGCTTCTTCGTCGTCATGGCTACTGATAATGCTGTGACATAGCTCCTTGATCCTCCTTACCACTTCGCTCATCGTGGGCCGCTGGTCTGGGTAGCCTGCTGCACAGTCCACAGCCAGTTGCAGCAGTTGAACCATGTCCTCTTCTACATTCTGGTACCTCAAGAGCTCAAGATCAAACACCTCTGAGGTCCATTCCTCCTGCACCACTGACTGCACCCATCTTGGCAGGTCCACACCCTCTTCATTGAGCAAGGAGTGAGCAGGTGGTTTCCCTGTCAAGAGCTCGAGAAGCAGGACCCCAAAACTGTAAACATCAGCCTTCTGCGAAATTCGACTTGGGTCAGTAACCTCCGGTGCTCGGTAGCCGATTACACGGTTAGCAGCAGGTGAAGGGTTAACAAGCGTGGCAAGCCCAAAATCAGAAACGCAGCCATCATGCTCTTTAGTTAACAAGATATTGGACGACTTGATATTGCCATGGGAGATGTTGGGGTCTTGAGAATGGAGATACTGGATGCCCTTTGCTATTCCTAGGGCAATTCGAGAACGTGTCTCCCAATTCAATGGTGTTCTGCCTGCTCCTCTGCTTCCTGTTCACGTTTACATTCTATCAAAACAAAGAAGATAATAGAGAGAAGAGAAGACAAAGGAGACTAACTGGATTTTCAGCCAAGTTAGAAAAAGATTACCAAGAAAGCCTGAATATGAAAATGAATAAAAAACGTAAAGGAAAATAAAGGATTTGAATGCCATCAACCATGATCAGAAAAAAGTTAAAAGACCAACATGACCATTATTTCTCAGTAATTACTAAGAAAGAGCTCAATCAACTTAATAATCTCAAACGAGCAATGACATCATCCAAAATAGGAAATGCATGAATTACAGAAAACCAGCAGCGTCAACAACGACACCTACAGAAAATGCAGAACAAGGTGAGCCAATCAAAATACTAAAACTAACAGGGAATCAAACAATCAAACAAACAGAAAGACAAGCACGACCAACCAACTGAATGAAAAAAAGAAGAAAACTACCAACAAACAAAAGCCAAAACCAAAAACAATCGAACTGAACAAGCAACACCCAGTGAAGTTACAACAAACTATAGAACAGCTAAATCACTATGCCGCTATACAGACAAAAGACGAGCTCTCCTAACCAAATCATTAAAAAAAAAGAACCGCAACTAAATACTTTAAAAATGAAAAAATCAAAAAAGAAAAAGCAGAGGAATCTAAGCATGAACAACTTATTAGAAAAACTTAGAAGTAACATTACCAACTAATCAATTCACTAAAGCGAAACAAAAGAAATCAAATAGCTTGAAGCAAATAAGAAGGAGAAAATCAAGGAAGAAACAACTACAACCGTCCATACTATTATTTGAAAGGAATGACAGAGTAAAAACTAAAACTCAGCAAGCAAGATTAACACCACCAACCAAACAACGGATCCACTGAAACACTTACCGTGGAGCAATGAGGAGAGGCTGCCCATGGGCATGTAGTCAAAGACAAGGAGCTTCTCCTCCCTGGAGTAATAGTAAGCCCGCAGCGGAACAAGATTGCCGTGGGCCATCGATCCAATCCTGCCGATCTTAGCGGCGAATTCCTTCTGGTTCAAGCTCACATCCTTCAACCTCTTCACTGCCACGATGCTCCCGTCTTCGAGGACCGCCTTATACGCCGTTCCAAACGTCCCTTTCCCCAGAACCTCCGCCGAAGCCCTAAGCAGGTCCTCCAGATCGAAGCCCCCCTTTGCTCCGGGGAAGAATACCAGTTTCTTCGAGCCGCCACCACCACCAGTCTCCGTCTTTCCTGCTGCACCGTAGTCCACGAATCCACCGCCAACCACATTGCCTTCCTCCTCAGCAGGAGGCTTATCCAGCACCATTGGACCAGGAGGAGGCGGCTTCACTGCAGCCATATCGATCGCGCCCGTCCTCCGCTGGCTACTCTGGCTCCTCCTAGCGCACACCAAGCAGATAGAAAGCACCACCACTACCGCTACAGCACAGGCGATCACGATCCCGGCAATCGCTCCGCCGGAGAGCCTCCGGTGCAGGCGTTCGACGCCAGCATTGCCGTTATCGCTGCCACCACCGCCACCCGCCGAGCCGTTGGTAGTGGTATTGGTGGTGGGAATGGCGGAGAAGGGGCAAGGCGGGAGGGGGGCGCCGCAGAGGGCGAGGTTCCCGCGGAATGAGTCGCCACCCAGACGGCTGAGCGAGATGGGAATAGAGCCGTTGAGCCGGTTGAAGGAGACGTTGAACTGGGTGAGGTTGGCGAGACGGAGAACGGGGATGGGTCCGGTGAGGGAGTTGAACTCGAGGAGGAGGGTGGCGAGCCTGGTGAGGTTGCCGAAGGAGGGGGAGATGCCTCCGGTGAAGTTGTTGCCGGCGAGGTTCAGGCGTACGAGCCTCCGGAGGCGGAAGAGCGCCGGGGGGATGTGGCCAGAGAGCCGGTTGCGCTGAAGGTAGAGGTTGCGGAGGTCGGCGAGGCCGGAGAGGTCCGGCGGGAGGGGGCCGGTGAGGGCGTTGAAGCGCAGACTGAGGGTGCGGAGGGCGGTAAGGCCACCGAGAGCCCCCGAGGGGAAGTCGCCGATCAGGCCGGCGCCAGGAAGGCGGAGGGCCGTTACGCGGCCATTGGAGCACTCCACGCCCTGCCAGGAGCACGGGGTGGCGTCCCACTGGTTCCACGGGAGGAACCTCCCCACGGCGGATCGGAAGGCCAGCAGAGCGGCTTTGTCACCGGCGATGTCTGTGCTTCCTGGCGGGAGGAAGCCGGAGAGGAGGAGCAGGAAGAGGAGGAGAGAGGCGGCCATCGAGGCTATCGATGGTGTCGACGGATGGGGGTGGTGAGTTTTGGTGGGAGTGCGAGCGGGAGTGGTTTTATGGGGATATCATAGTGGGGATAGTTTTCAGGGATACATTGGGTCATTGGGGGTTGAGAGAGAGAGAGAGAGAGGAAGGAGGGCATTTGATATTCGATGGATGGACGGATGGATGGGTGTGGGCCGTACGGGTGGATGGTAGGAAGTAAGAGCATCAGTTAATTAATCGATGGGTAGAGAGAGAAAGTGGGTCAGAATCTCATTTCAGGAGGAAGTAAGAAATGGGTAGAGAGAGAAGGCCTTTGCTCCGTTGATCGATGGTGGAGAAAGCGCGGAGGGGCACAATGTGCAGCATTTGCGGTACAGTGTCTGGAGAGAGAGAGAGAGCGAAAAAGGGTATGACGGGTTAGAGAGAGAAAGTAGCTATACAGAGAGAGGGTACAGCGAGCCCCGAGAAATGGCATCAGAGGGCGGAGAAAGAGATAATAGTGCTCTACTGTAGTTGGATGGCCGGATGGGCACGCAGAGAGAGAAAGAAAAAGTGCAGTATTGGACGGGTACGTTTAGAGAGAGTAAGTGGGGTTCCAGACAAGAGAGAGAGAGAGAGAGAGGGAGTAAAAGAGCAGTGTTGGACGGGTACGGTTAGAGAGAGAAAGTGGGGTTCCAGACAAGAAAGAGAGAGAGAGAGATGTAAAATTGTAAACCCTTGCACGAAAGGAACCCTAGATTTTAACCACACGCTTTTATCTTTTTCCTTTTAGCTTTTCTTCTTTTTTTTTTCTTCTTCAGAGAGGAAAATTGCACTTTAGGGCTTTTTGCCTTTTCAGTTTTTTCCTTCTTTACAAATCCTTTTAACGCGTGTTTAGGTTATTGGGTTTTGTGAGAATTTGTCTTAATGATGAAGTTATTCAGTTATCACTAGAAAATATCCAAGCCAGGCATGTGCTTTGTGTCTTCTTGACATTAGTGTTTGATTATTATATTAGCAATTTTCTGTCTCAAATGACCACAGCATTCTTCACCCATTGAAACAAACAGCTCTTCCATCTACCACATCTGCCATCAGTTCATCATCTCAAATTTATTTGAAGATGAATGTCTTTTCCATCAATGCATGAACTGCGTCTATTATTAACACCCTAAGATATATACGCTATTTTATAGGCATAAGAAAAAAAAAGTTACTATAGGATGCCTCGTGCAGGAAGGGCTTGGTCATGGCTTACTTTCAATCTCCAAAGCATAATCACAAACACTAACTATTTTTTACAATCTCTATTTTTTATTGCAAGATTTTAAAAAACAGATATAGTTAAAAAAATGATATTTTCATAATATTGTGCATATCATGTTTTTATTGCGATATTTTCACATTACTAATGTGATACTTTAGATTTTGTATATATTTCTATGTTGTTAATGTTTTTCCCTATATTTTTATATATTATACATTTAACATTTAACCAAGTTAATATTTTCTTGAGATTTTTTTAACAGAAACAATTTTTTAAATTTATTGCAGGATTTTTTTTTTTTTGCAATGAAAATCCCATGACTATTCTCCAACGTTTCAACTATCCATTTCACATACCAAAAGTGGCAAGGCACATCATAAACCCCATTTGGTATGAGGTCAAGGACAGAAGGGTGATTGTAAAATTTAAACAGTCAAATCAATAATTTGAACAAAGAAAGGTAGCCGTGCTGATTTTTTTTGTTGTTGGGGGAAGCCAGGCCTGAAAATTCCACAGGTTGCCAGTAAAAGTGTCGAACGCCTTTCCATTCTCAAAAATTTGTAAATGACCAATGTGGCACAATCTGTGGGGGGTTATTCTTTAAGAAGAAAGGGGCATAAATTAAAAATTTGGCACGAGTTAAGGGTTTGTTTTGGATGTTAGAGATCTGAGAAGAAAAGGGAATAATTATGATGAATCAAGGTACCCAATTCCTACACTTGGTTGTTTTTTTTTGGAATTCATGTTTTAGATTCCTTCCCATAGTGGAGATAATTGTGATATATGGACGAGCAAATAGTCCACACTATTATCAGACAAAGGTCCGTCGCTGATGACATTTTTTTACTCAGACAAGACCATTAGAGGAGGCCGTGACAGCTGCTAATTGCCATTTTTTGTCAGAGAATTAGCAACTGTCATGATCATCGTTAATTCTATTTTCTTGCACAAAATCAATGTGCAGGGGCGTGTCTCACATCGTTTGACGTTACAGGTTTTCACATATATACACACATATATATATATATTCAGGCAAATCCGACCCTAGATGTGTTCAACATGACTGATTTGCTAAGAAATGACACTTGGATAATGATTTTTGATACAAAGCTAATTTTTAAGCGTTGATTTTTAAATCTTATAAAAACCTACTTGTGTGTCGGAATGGAAAGATCCTAGAGTTGATTCCTATAAAATCAAGCATGCAGTCTGCATTGTAAAATTTTAGAAAAATCCTTTCAAAATCTGGTAGGCTGACAGTAGGCAGCTACCACACACTATATATAGGGAAAGACATATTGTCTAATGCCTTCCCGTTCGAAAATAGCGGATGCACGCAAAAAAAATTGTGCAAGGGGATTTTTTGCGTAGAAAACTGGTCCATCCAACAAGAGGGCATCCACTATTACACCCTTTCTTATATATATATATATATATACATATAGGGGCGTAGCTAGGATTCATGTGAGGGGGGGGGGGAACAAGGGTGTAGCAAAAAAAAAATTGGTGTGATAGCCGGGGGTTCGGGGGCAGCGCCCCCTAATTTTTTTTTGGGATAAAATAAAAAATGGCTACAATTATTAATAAAAATCTATTTCATATGGACAAATCAAACTATTTGCTGCGATCTTTCTCAACCTCAACGGAAAGTTCTTAATCATTATCTAATGGCAATATATAACACTGGTGCGATAATTTGAAGTTCATAATATTGCATAAATTTTATTTATGACCAAAATAAATCAAAATACAAAAGTACCAACTAAAATGGACCGCGACGGTTATCCGTAGCATAAAATTCATCTATAAGAGAATCTATAACTAAAGTCATAGTATATTCTCGTTCGATGTGCAATGTCATACAGTCAGCAAGAAAACCGTCGTCCATTTTGTTATGATTTTTCGTCTTCACATGCTTCATCACTGAAAATGCTCATTCTATAGTGGCTTTAGAAACTGGTAATGTCAATACAAGACAACATAATCTAATTAACATAATATAACTTTCTGACCTTCCACTTGCAACCAACTTTTGATACAAATCAGGTAGAGTAGGTACTTAAATCGATGATCATAAACTACATCAATTTGATAATGTTGTAACTCTGCTTTTAAGTAAAATATATCTTGTGGTGTAAAATCTTAAGGATAGAACTTCTCTGCAAGCTTGCAAATATAAGCTATATTAAAGGATTCAAATGAGTTTCTAAGATCCAATGTCGCACTAAGAGAAAGAAGTTCGACTGATGTGTCATTAAATCTAGTATTTAACTCCACCAACAAGAAATCAATAGCTTTATTAAAAACATCAAAATGATAGTGATGCTCAATTGAGGGATACTCACGAACACGGGATCGACCAACATATATGAACCACTGAAGTCAGGTAGGCAAATATCATTTGTTGAACAAAATGATGTTACCTCTTGAAGGAATTCTTTCCAACCATCTTCTCTCAAAGCTTGAAGCACAGTCTTTGTAGTGTAGACAAATGTCATAGCAGTCAAGATATCTTGATTTTTCTTCTGAAGAGCCTGACATAGAATATCAGCAACTGCAAATATTTGATTCATCAAATGCAAGACAAATACAAATTCGAAACTTGTAATGCAAGTATATGCACCATCAACTTCAGCCTGAGATCTAGCACTTGGAGAATTTTCAATCAGGCACTCAAATACTTTATATGTTGCAACATACATATCCATCAAGCTCTTTACAGATTCATAATGAGAACTCCAACAAGTATCTCCAGCTCTATGCAAGTTCTCAATCTGATTAGCCCCACTTCCTGTCGACCATTCCCCAATTTCTAACAAATGCTCAATTTCTTTTCTATGTGCAACTTTCAACTCACCAACATGCTTAGGCGAAGAAGTAATAATGTTAACAACATTATCCAAATGAGAAAAGAATTGTCAAATGTCACAAACATCCTTAGTTGCAGAAACCAATGTTAATTGCAAATGATGCACAAAACAATGAACATAATATGCATAAAGACAATCCTTCAGAAATAAAGCTTGGAACCCATTCCAAGCACCCCGCATATTACTAGCACCATCGTATCCTTGTCCTAGCATATTCTGAATTTGAAGGTTGTGACTACTAAGAATATCAGAAATTTGATTTTTCAGATTCAACGAGGTAGTATCACTAACACTTTTAATTACAAAAAATGGTTCTCTTAAAATTCTCTCTTCATTGACAAACCTCAATACAATGAACATTTGTTCTCGTTTAGATGCATCTTGTGCTTTATCAACAAGGATACAATACGGTGCATCTTCAACTTCATTATGAATCATACCTTGTACTCGGTTTTCCATAATGTGCAAAATCTCCCTTTGGATATCTGGAGAAGTGTATGTGGCATTTCTTGGAGCATTAGCCAAAACAACTTTACCAACATCTGCATTCATTTTTCCAGAATAATCAACCAGTTCAATAAAATTTTCATGATTCAATGAAGATAAAGATTCATCATGGCCCCTAAATGCGCAACCTTAGAGCGCTAACCACTGAAGAGCTAACATTGAGGTGCTTACTCTCAAACGAGCTTTTTGACGTTCTTCTTGGGATACAACATTCATCACTTTGTCAATGTGATGACCTGGTCTCATCAAAATCTCTGCATTTCATACACATACATTATGATATGAAGACGATGAAGAGCCGACATGGGTAAGAAAAACACATTTTTCTTCTTGATTAACCCTCTTCCAATTATTAAACCCAACCGTTGCCAATGCTAAGAGATTCGAAGAAGGGCTATTATCAAGAAAAAGAAAGCAATAAAAACAATATGCTTTATCTCCTGTCAGAGAATACTCTAGCCAACGAAACTTATCATACCAATGTTCTTGACATCAACACACTTGTTTATCACATTGTCTACTTGGGTATTATGCAAGTTTTGGTTGAAAAGGTCCCGCCCTAAGATAAGTCCATCTAATTCGATCTATTTCATTAATAGGGTGATCATACATACGCTTTCTTTTACCCGGATCTCCTTCAATATAAAAACCAGATTCGAAAGTTGGATTCAGAGATGGAATATGCTCAGGTAATGAAGGAATGGTTGGAGTAGGACTTGGAGTTTCCTCGACTTGTCCATCTGAAGAGTTGTCTAACTTCACAAAAAATGATAACAAGTGTTTTTTTTTCTTAGTTCTCAAAGAATGTCCTCTTTCTATTTCAAATTCTACAAATAAATAAGATACTACATGAGCAATCAGTCAAAAAACATATTGTAATGAAGGGGACTCAGGGAAGAGTGATGCAACTCAAAAAGACGTAGGGGAGTGTCGGCTCTCCGTCGAGGATGATGCCCCTCCTCTACAACTCGAAAAGACGTAGAAAGAGAGAGCAAAGAGGGGACTCAGTGGGGAGTAATGCATCAAGGAGGCGTTGGCTCCCTGCCGGCCTCCCAACGAATACGATATAGAGGGAGAGTGTCGTCGCAGAGAGAGGGAGGGGGGCGTCGGCTCCTTGCCGACCTCCCGACGACCTGAGAGAGGCATAAAGGAAAAAGGGGCACAACACGGGGCCATCGGCCTCCCGTCGGTCTCTCAACAGCATATAGAGGTACGAAGGGGGGAATCGTCGCAGAGAGGCCCATCGGCTCCCTATCGGCCTCCCAACGAATATGATATAGAGGGGGAGGGGAAGCGTCGGCTCCCTGCCGACCTCCAGGCGACCTGAGAGAGGCATAAAGGAAAAAGGAGCATGATAGGAGGCCATCAGCCTCCTGTCGATCTCTCGGCAGCACAAAGAGGCACAAAGGGGGAATCACCGCAGGGAGGCCCGTCGGCTCCCTGCTGGCCTCCCGACAAATACGATACAGAGGGGAAGGCGGATCATCGCCGTAGGGGGGGGGTCGGCTCCCTGCCGACCCGAGAAAAGCATAAAGGAAAAAGGGGCATGGCGGGGAGCCATCAACCTCCCGTCGGTCTCTCGGCAGCATAGAGAGGCACAAAGGGGGAATCACCGTAGGGGGGCCCGTCGGCTCCCTGCCGGCCTCTCGACGATCGTGATTCAGAGGGGAATCGCAACAAGGAGCGGTCGTCGGTTCCCTGCCGGCCTCCCGAGTCCCTAACACACGCATAGAGGGGGAAAGATGATGAAG
The DNA here is from genome assembly GCF_984573655.1 of Nuphar pumila. Classification (NCBI taxonomy): domain Eukaryota; kingdom Viridiplantae; phylum Streptophyta; class Magnoliopsida; order Nymphaeales; family Nymphaeaceae; genus Nuphar; species Nuphar pumila. The sequence goes on along the minus strand of NC_143262.1, from coordinate 26,594,670 downwards.
AAAACAGAGGGAGAGAGGGACAGAGAGATGGCGTACCTGGATTCCGTCTGCTGCTGCAAGCAGAGAGCGAGAGATGGGGGAGAAAGGGAATACGTAATGGAGGGAGAGCTGTGCTTGAAAAGGAAGAGGAAGAGATCAGGCCGTGATTTAAAACCCTATCGGGTTTCGGATCCGGGTCGGGTCTGACAATGCTTCTGAGACAGAACTGGGCTACAACCCAGTCCTACCTCCACCTTCGCCTTTGTATATATATATAAAGAGAGAGAGAGAGAGAGAGAGAGAGAGAGAGAGAGAGAGAGAGAGAGAGAGAGAGAGAGAGAGAGAGAGAGAGAGAGAATCCTATAACCGTGAATGAGCTTCTCGTTGGACAATGGTCGAATGTGCCTTGCACATCCAATTTTGTTAAATCTGGAGCATTAGTGGTTGTCGCGACCGCCACTAGTTCCCTCATACACATTAACATATTAAGTCTCATTTCTCGTTCTGCCTCATGTTTTAAGTGTTTTATGATAAATTTGTACTGTTGAATATGTTTAGGATGCTCGATTTAGTGAGAATCGACTCTTGGATAATGTTTTTTTGATGAAAAAAAATATTTTTATGAGCAAAAAAAAAGTGGTACCTTCATAGCCATTGGTTTTGGATCATCAAATTCTAGCGATCCAAAAACCAGTTCCCACTAAACAAAACCTACCCTGTTAGACGTGAGAAAAAATACTTAAAACTATGGTTTGGAAAAGGGCCTAACAAAACCTAACAAAAAAGAGGGCCTAAAGAATGCATTACTCTATATATATAGAGAGAGTTTCAAACTACTTTTGTAGATAAGTGCCGTGCTAATCGGGCTTTTGAAGGGTTTTTGTCATGTATTACTTAAATATGACTGATAAGCTATTTAATGATAGTCATGCTCAAGATCTTGGAGACTTCTCCATTCCTTTTCATGAGATAAATCGTGACTTCATGCGCAAGATTCAAAAGAAAGAAATTGCAGAGGCTTTGAAGAAAATGAAATCAAGAAGGGCAGTTGGCCCAGGTGGTATACCTATCGAGGCTTGGAAATGCTTGGGAGAGAAAGGTTTAGAATGGTTGGCAAATCTTTTTAACTTGATTTGGGGAACAAATAAGATGCCTAATGAGTGGAGGAAGAGTACTTTGGTGCCTTTATATAAGAATAAGGGTGATATACAAGATTGCACAAACTATCGTGGTATAAAACTCATGAGTCATACTATGAAACTTTGGGAGAGGGTGATTGAGTCTAGGTTGAGGAAGATTGTCATGATATCGGAGAATCAATTTGGTTTTATGCCTGGAAGATCAACTATGGAAGCTATACATCTTCTTAGACAACTTATTGAAAGATATAGAGAGAGGAACAAAGATTTGCATATGGTTTTTATTGATTTAGAGAAGGCATACGATAGAGTACCTAGGGACATTCTCTGGTGGACAATGATGAAGAAAGGTGTTTCTCTCAAGTACATTAGTATAATTAAAGATATGTATGAGGAGTAGTAACCAATGTCCGTACTTGTGGAGGGGTGACAACCAATTTTCCGATAACGGTTGGGTTACATCAAGGATCTGCTTTAAGCCCTTTTCTATTTGCGACAGTGATGGATGGGCTTACGAGATCAATTCAAGAAAATGTACCATGGTGTATGTTGTTTGCTGATGATATTGTTTTGATTGATGAGTCTAGAGCTGGGGTTAATGCTAAGTTAGAATTATGGAGACAGACATTGGAAGCTAGAGGTTTTAAGTTGAGTAAGAGTAAGACTGAATATATGGAATGTCGATTTAGTAAGCAACGAAGTAGTGATGGGAGTGTAGTGAAGCTTGGTGAGCAAGAAATACCGGTGAATGATTATTTCAAATATTTGGGATCCATCATTCAAAAGTATGGAGAAATTGATGGAGATGTAAATCATAGGATAAAGGTTGGGTGGATGAAATGGAAAAGTGCAACTGGAGTGCTGTGCGATCGTAGAATGCCATTGCGGTTGAAGGGAAAGTTTTGTAGGACGACTATTAGGCCCGCTTTACTATATGGTACGGAATGTTGGGCTGCCAAGAGACATCATATTCAAAAAATGAGTGTAGCTGAGATGCGGATGCTTAGATGGATGTGTGGAAATACAATAAAAGATAAGATTCGGAACGAGGAGATACGTAAAAAGGTAGGTGTTGCACCCATTGAAAATAAGATGCGAGAGAATCGTTTACGGTGGTTTGGACATATTCGTCGAAGGCCTAATGATGCTCCAGTTAGAAGGTTGGAGAAATGAGAAAATATATTAGTTAAAAGAGGTCGGGGTAGGCCTAGAAAGACTTGGATGGAGATGATAGGAAATGATATGAATGCTTTGAACCTCACCGAGGACATGGCATTAGATAGAAATGATTGGAGGAAAAGGATTCATGTGGAAGACCCAAAATGAATTTCTTTTTTGGTTCATATCGCTGACCCCAATTGTTTTGGGATGAAGGCGTTGTTGTTGTTGTTTTTGTTGTTGTTGTTGTTGTTGTTGTTGTATTAATTAAATATGACCTTGACATAGTCCAATAACTAGAAAATGATATTTGGATAATGTTTTTTGATAAAAATATGTTTTTTTAAGCCTTAGATATTTAAAAAAATCTTAGCCATTAATTTTTTAAACCTTATAAAAACCTACCTACATATCAGAATCTGATGATCTAAGAGTCAATTTCTATAAAATCAAGCATTTTTATGGTCAAATTTTAGGAAAACATGGAAAAACCCTTCAAAAAGCCCAGTTAACACGGTGGTTAGCTAAAACTTGGTTAGCAGCTATCACCATCTCTCTCTCTATATATATAAAGCAAGGACTGTGATTCCGCTTGAAATCTTCTAAAGCCATTTCAATTGGTTCCATCCAAATAAAGACATCCCTGTGAAGTTTAATTGGAAATGTGCACCATTAGGTCAGGCAACCAACACAGATAAGATTTTTAAGGACGTTGCTAATATGAAAAAAAAAGGTTGGATGTGTTGGAAATACCTCATGAGACATATGGATATGAATTTTGCTCATATGAAGTAGTAATCTGATCTTATTTGTGCTCAGAGGAGCAGATCTTCATATCCAGCTCATATATGTTAATGTTTACATTCTCAAAAAAACTATACAAGATAATGGTGCTCAAAATAATAGAAGATTATCATTCCTTCTATGCATATTTAGTCTTGGACTTGCTGGAAACCTACGCTAGCTCACTCGATTAAATGGATCCCATTGATTAGGTCTCTATCTTACAGCTAAAAGAAAAAGACAAACATAATTTTTAAAAAGTAAGATAGATCACTTTTAGAGATTTAATTCAAAAAAATAAAAGTAATTTTTTTGACCCTAAATATATGTTTTAAAAAATATAATGGTTATTGTTTTGATAGTGTTTTGGTTATTTCAATTACTTGAACATTAATATTAGTATAAAAGGCTTAAAGTTAGATTAAATATACATACACAGAATCGAGAGTATATCCAAACATGTTTAGGTAAGAACTGCATATGCATGGATCGAGGTCTAGGGTTTGGGTTCAGACTTCAATAGGTATGTGTGCTTTAGGCTAGAAAAAATTCGATAGAGTCTGGGTGAAGAGGGCTTGGATCATAGATGCGTACAAGGGGGTTGGACAAAGAGATATAAATATTAGATAGCCTAAAATGAGAGAACATGTCACCTACTTATAGGTATAGGACTAGGTCTAGAGGATTCTATATCAAAAGAACTATTTTCATGGTTTTGTTTGGCAAGTTTTGGACAAGTTTCAATGTCCAAAACTCCTTCTAAACATGAATTGGTTTCAAAATAGACAACACTGGGTCCAAACGATACCTAGGTGGTCTAAGCAACAACCTAGGATATCGTCGAAATAAAATGGGTTTGAATCCGGTCTGGACCCATTACTTAGGATGACAATCTGGCTTACACATGCGCTAACTCAAACTTGATATGATCCTGATCCACATACAAGGATGACAACCTATCCTGAGTGACAACATGGCTTGGATATGATTCAGATCCAAATAGCAAGGGTGTCAACTTAACTAGATCTGTTTCAGATCCATTCAATTCAAATAATAATTTGGGTTCAGACCCAAACTTAGGACAACAAATAGGGTCCAGATCAAAATAGTTAAGACAAGTGGGTTTGAACGACAATATACATATGACAATTGAGTTTGAGAGACAACCTGGAATATGTGGATCCAAAACTAGATCCAAACCGACTATAAATCTTGTTTTGGTCATAACTTTTGATCTCGATGTCTGTTTGAGATGACTTTTAGTGTGTTGAAAAGCTTTATTTTTTTGGATAAAAAGACATTGGTATGATTTTTTAAGCCAAAAATGTATTTAAAGAGAATCTAATAGTTTTGGATAAAAGACATTGGTGTTTTGAGAAAACAAACATTTGGACAAAAATCCTTAAGTATGATTGATCCAAATGTGTCTAAACTAGTATATGAAATGTATTTGGTATCCTTCGTGGGTAAGGAACTCCCAGTTGAAATTGATAGTGATAGGCTATTTTGACCAAATCTAACTCCATGGATGTGCTCATCATGATCAAAATAGTAGGAATAGATTCTTGGATCATGTTTTTTGATATAAAAATAAGATTTCATATGAGTTGACAATTTGTTACATTATAGGCTGATGATTTCTCAACCCTTATAAAAACTTATATACACATTGATATAACATTACACTGATTTCTATTAACTTAAAAATGCATGTAAAACATATCTTGTGGGTTAGATGTAAAAAAAAATGAAAAATGAAAAATGAAAAATATCATAGTTTTCTACCAGGGGTTCTTTACACACGAGGGTAACACACACACATGAAAACCTGTATCGTTGAATTGGTTTTTGTTGAATGAGGCTCATACACGCGACCAAACATCAAAAAAAGGTTTTTTAGCGATGGTTATTGGCTGCAGTAAAAACTGTATTCAACGGGTGATCAACGACACAAAATCATCTGATTTTTTTGTTGTTTGATGATACGGGCATATCTTTCCCTCTCTCTCTCTCTCTCTCTCTCTATATATATATATATATATATATATATATATATATATATGTGATAATACATTAGCGATAAATGAAATATGCTAAATGGTTTTTTATTTTATTTTATTTTATTTTTAATTTTTGACCATACAGATGTGATCTATGTATTTAATTTTATAGGGATCAACTATTGCAGATTTTGATTCCGACACATGGATGACTTTTTATAAAGTTTGAAAAATCAATGGTCTAAAATATTTGTAAATTATTTTTTAGGCTCCAAATATCATTTTTTCATTGAAAACACATGATCCCAGTGTGGATTCCTAGTAAATCGACCATGCCCAACACCTTTATGGGGTCAAAACCGTAAAAAAAATAACAGAAAAGCTGACAAACCCATTTAATATGGATGAATTGCTATATATATAGAGAGAGTAATGTACTTGTTCTGCTCTGTTAATTAGGCCCCTTCAAAAATAGTAGTTTTTGGTATCTTTTCTCACATCTAACATCATAGATGTGAATTATAGGTTTTGTTTAGCGGAAACAAGCTTTGGGATTACCAAAATCTAACCAGTATACAAGTTTTTCTGGTGATTCAAAATCAATGGCTATGAAGGCATCAATTTTTTTGGCTCATAAAAATAAAATTTTTCATCGAAAAAGCATGATCCAAGAGTCAATTCCCATTAAATTGAACATGCTAAACACATCTAATGGTTCAGATCTATCATAAAACACTTCAAACTATGAGGCCTAATGGGGCAGAACTAGAAAAGAGGGCCTAATATGTTCAATTCTCTCTCTCTCTCTCTCACTCTCTCTCTCTCTCTCTCTCACACACACACACACACACACACACACATATATATATATATATATATATATATATATATATATATATAAACCTATCATATAGAAAACGTACCAACCTTAACCACTAAGATTTTTCAGTATTTTTTTTGAAATTTTGACCCTACAAATGTGTTCAACGTGATAGATTTACTAGAAATTGATACTTGGATCATGTATTTTGGATGAAAAAATGGTATTTGAAGCTTCAAAATTTTATGAAAATTGTAAACCGTTGATTTCTGAATCTTATAAAAACCTATCCTTGCATCAAAATCAAATGATCCACGTGATCAATTTCTAGTAAATCAATCATGTTGAACACATATGTAAGGTCAGAATTTCAAAAAAATACCAAAAATTGATGATCTCAAGCAACCGTGTACCATATGGTAGGGATGCATACATATAGTTTCCCACTACTATATATAGGACTGAAAACTTACCCAATGAAAAAATTTTGATGTTTTTTTTTTTAAATTCTGACGGTACAAATGTGTTCAATGTGTTGATTTACTAGAAATTGACACTTGGATAATGAATTTTGGATAGAAAAATGGTATTTAAAGCCTCACAAATTTATGAAAATTTGTACATACTTTATCCCTTTTAATGCTTGTGCATAGTGAACCCTAGCCCTATTACACCAACACAAGAACAAAAAATATTAACTAAAAGATAAACAAACAATCATAAATCATCTATAATAATATATATTTCTATGAAAAAAATCATAAACATAATAAACCCTAAACAGTAAATCCGATGATTGAGGGAGTCAATGACAACACAAGAAAAAATATAAAAATATCTATAGCAACAATCAAACACAAATACGCATGAGAATATTCAATGGTCGTGAGCTGAATCCATTCACACCCCTGATTATAGTCTGTCATATTAAACAAAAAACATGCATAGCGATACACATGTATATATTGTATGAAACTCACTTCTTGAACCTGTAGATGGAAAAGTCGATAACACGAATGATACTGCAACCTTCTCATAATGAAGGAATCACTTTAAGGGTTCTACAAAGAAGTTTTTTGCAGACACAAATGAGAAGAAGAAACCCTCAAATAAAAAATGAGTATATATATGATTCGACAAAATCACATATAATAAAATTTTCACAAATATTTAAGTAAAAGATTTACTATTTTGTTGTTTCTCTTTAAGTGGGGCTTCACACTTAAATTTATGTGATTTCAGAAAGTATTTGCGAAAAAGTAAGATATTTGCGAGAGGTGTTTCATAAATATATTTATGCAAAATATTGATGTATATGCAAAAGAGTAGGACATTTGCGATTTTGGTGGTTTTAGTTTTATAAAAAATTCACAAATAAATTTATGCGAGTTTGTGGGGTCCGCATAAAAAAACTTGCAATTCTGGATTTAAGTGGGAGTTGGTCCTAGCCGACAGACGATATAATTTTATTTCAATAAGGCCTAAATTTTCTGTTGCGAAGGGTAAAAGAGTCCTAACGATGTAAAAAAATTATAAGGTTTTTAGAAAATCAAGTCAAATTATTCATACAATACAATCATTTTCTATCATAAAAACCTATCTATGCATCGAAATCAAATGCTCCAATAACTAATCCTTATAAAAACAAGTATATACATCACCCCTGTATGGTCATAATTTTGAAAAAAACACCAAAAATCCAATAAAATGTATGGTGGATAGGTTTGACATATTTTTTAGTGGGTAGGTTTTCATTCCTCTCTATATATAGATATATATAGAGAATATAGATATATATATAGAGAGACAAATATGTTTATCCTAATTAATTTACTATTAGTAAGACGTTTAATCATTTCCAACACATCATACTATTCAATTTTCAGAATAATGAAAAGTCAATTGCTCACAATTCATGAAAATAAGGATAATGACAAACCTACTAAAAACATGATGAAATTAACTTTAACACATGAAAAAAGTAAATAAATCTTATTAAACATGATCCAAAGTTTAAAGGTTGCTTTTGACCATCAGATCTGTGTAAATCAAGAGCATACCACCATAAGTTATGATAGCCAGTACCGCTAGAGAAGCGGGTCTAAAATCATTTCTAAATACTTTCAAGTGTAGAAAATCAATTTCAAGATGTACACATACATGTAGATACTCATACAAACAAGTGCACATACACAGACACATGTCTTTTTTTGATTAAGCCCAAACAGATTTCCTGGATTAGGTGCAAAACTTTTTGATGGTATGTGCAGATTCTGGCCTACATTCTTAAAAGAGCCTGATCGGACCCATCAGGACTACACTACATATAGTTAAAGCCCAAGCATGCACATAAACGTGACAAAAGTAGATCCAGACCCGAGTCTACCAAGAATTGGCTAGGAAGAGGACGGGCCAAATTGCTCATGTCCATCCCTAAGCTGACCAGAGCAAACAGATCAAACTTAAGGAGGCTCAAATTGTTGAGCTAAAGCTGAAGTATTGCCACAAGTTGGAGGATTAACTGGCCTTTGTCACATTAATAAAACTGATCAATAGTTGAGATTGACTGATTCAAGCTTGGTTCATCTCACGGGGTCCATCTCTGCCAAGAGGTACAACATTTGTTGGGACTATACAGGCTCAGCCATTTTAGCAGTACTAATTGCCTGTCCTTGAGCTTGTGCTCTTTTGGCTTCTTATTGCTGCTTCCACATTATATTCATAACTTACAAAATGCACACTGATTCTTTCTTTCCCAAGACATATCTGCAAGCTGCACCCAACTTCAAATGTGTCCAAAGTGTTCGTTGGGAAACTAAAAGTGGTCTACGGTCTGCCCAACCTCAGCTTGGCTCTCAAAAAATAAAACAAAAACGCCATGGTGGTGGAGCCCATGTCAGATCAGAGGGTTGAATAAATGGAGGACCTTTGATTCACTGCTTTGAGATCCTCAAAACCCTCCTAGAGTCATGTCATGGTGTTGGGCTAAAGAACCGTGGATTTGTAATCCATTTCTCCCTCACACTCTTTTTAACTTCCTCTCTCTTTCAATCTCTATCTCCTCCCAAACATGGTATTTGAGATTCATTCTTAGTCCTAGGATCTCAAATATTAAAATTTGAGATCCTACGATCTCAAACCACCTTGGATCTTAGATGTGAGACAATCAAACATACCCTAAATGTTTATTTCTCAAAGGGTACGGCTGTACACAAGCCCACTCGAATTTCGAACATAGCACGTTTGAGCTCTGCTTGTTGTCTTACATGAACAATAGTCGAGCATGATAAATTGAGCTTGAACAATCATGTTTAAGCCTGACTCCAATATGTTAGGAAAATTTCAAAATATTAAATCTTGATGATTTTGTTTACTACCAAAAGTGTTTTGAAAAATGTTTAGTCCCATATCTAAGAGAGAAAAGTTTTTCAAGAGGTTTAAATAGAGAGTTTGTTATCTATTCTTTACTTTGGTAAGCCTTGAGTGTTTAGGTGGATTACGGACGTTGCTGCACATTGTTCAGCAACGATCGCACCGTTCGCGCGCGCGCGCGCAAGGGCGCTTGAGGCACAATGTGGCGTTTTGATGGCGCACTTTGCACTTCGCACGCTTGCAGCGGTGCGAGGTGCAAATGTCCGTTTTGGATTTTCGGTTTTGAGATATTTGGCCGTTTGAAAGGTTTTAATAGCATTTATATTGTGTTTATGTTGCATTGTGACTGTTGGACGGTTTTGAAGGCCTTTAATTGACAGTCAAAGGTGGGTGATTGTTCAAGAACCTTTTCATCTTATTTTCAAACCGTCTGGATTATGGTCATTAATCTCATTTATCTCAAAATGTTTTGGCCTTTCTCACAAGTCTATAAATCTCTTCCTTTTCCGTCTTTTGAATCATCGGAATTTTTGACTCTCCAGTTTTCTCCTTTCTTTCTTCTTGGTTTGGCTTGCAGAGTTCATGTGTGGGAGAGGTCATATGTTCTTGCGAAGCAGTGACCCTCTTGAGGTTCAAGCCTAGTTGTATCCTGGGAACTCAGTCGTAACAAAATCCTTTTTCGCATCTTCGGAATTCCCAGAGTGGGGCGATTGAAGTTCTAAAGATAGCGATCTTAAGAACGTGCCTCTAGGCTTGAAATCTCCTTTCTGAAATCCAATTTTCATAAGGTTGGAATAACACAATATTCACAAAGTAATATCTTTAAAAGTTATAAAACCAAATGTAAAAAGGGCAGGATTTGAATCTGCCACCTCTTGAGTGAAAGATAGAGTCCTAACCAATTGGTCAGTATCATTGAGAATCGGCATATGATTATTCGTATCGTATCGACAAAAAATATGTACAAAACTGAGCTAATTTGGCTTATTTTTAAATAAATTTTAAAAATGGTTTAAAATAGTTTTTAAACAATTTCCATATTTTAATTTAGGATCTCTCTCTCTCTCTCTCTTTCTGATGGAGTGAAGTATATCCGTTTGGATCTAGTTTTAATTTAGGTTCTTATTTGGGTTTTATTTAGAATTGAATCTTTTAATGTAATGGATCTATCTTAAACCCAAAATAAAACTAGGGTTTCTTATGTTTTTCTATAAATACTCATTATAGGGGCTTCTTAGTTAGAGTTGATTGAATTAAATTTTTGTTATTTTTTTTAACTTCATTTATTAATCAATTCTTGTTTTTCATTAATTATATTTTGGTAGCATAGCTTCATAATAGTAGCAGTAGAAGGTAGATTTTTTTGCGAATCAAACAACCAATTTGCATGAGTGGTATCATAACAAGATTTTCTACTCGATTTGATTGAGGGATGATCTTGAAGATTTGTCAAGTATACCCAGAGAGTGACATCCATCGATCACATGTCTTATGACTACTCTGATCGATGGCAAGCATGGTCATCGACAAGTGAGGTTATGTGGCCGCATGATCCATCACAATATCGGCCTACGATGACCACTATGTTTTTTTCAAATGTATATATTGCTTATAGAATACTCTTGACCATACCTGTTATCGTTGCTTTTGTCGAAAGAGGTTTTTCAAAATTAAAATTGATTAAATTATATCTAAGAACAACTATGTCATAAGAAAGATTAAGTGTATTGGCTAGATTATATATTGAAAGAGATATAATGATAAAGCTTGACTATAAAGATTTAGACTTTAAATAATATTTTTTAAACTATTTTATATTTTTTTGCTGCAATGTGATGAATATATATATATATATATATATATATATATATATATATATATATATATATATTAGTAAATATGAAGGATATTAAAAATTTAAGAAAAAAGGTGCAACTCCTTTAATTAATAATATTTTTTTTATGTACAATGAAAATAAATTAGGGCTTCATTTGAAGGCTTCATCTAGGTCTCAACTTCTCTTGAGCTGCCCCAAATCACATAGTTAAATTATGAAGTAGGTTATATGTCCCCCCTCCGAAGATAAAGGTGCGTGTTCGGGAGTCTGAATGAGCGCCACATATATAAGCACGTGGGGCTCATATCCCTGTGTGTATCAGCATCCCTTAGCGTCAGAGTCCGGTGCAGTTGCAAAGACTTAAGTACCCTTTCTCGCCATGAAACGATGGTTCGAGAAAGGACAAAAATGTTCTCAATCTAGAAAAGTGAAACGACGGTTCGAGATCCTCCATCTAGAAAAGTGAAATGCTGATTCAAGATCCTCCATTTAGAAAAGTGAAACACCGATTCAAGAAAAGGACAAAAATATCCTCCATCCAGAAAAGGAAGGATGATGTTAACTCTTTAAAGTCCAAACATTCCGTTTTCACCCTAAGCAGTAAACGTTTGCACCATTAGCTATAACAGGAGCTCCTTCTGACAACACACCCTTTATCGTCGTCTGCTGTCGCTAGAGCACCCTTTGCCATCGTCTGCTGCCACCAGAGCATCCTTTGTCATTGTCTGCTGATGCCAGAACAACCTTTGTCATTGTCTGCTGTCGCTGTCGTATCCTTTGCCATTGTTTGTGCAGTGAGAGCATCATTGCCACCATCAGCTGCATTTACCTTCTGAGTGTTTCTCCTCTACTGTCGGATTACTAAAACTCATGTCATTTCATTAAGTAAACAAATTGATTTGTAAATTTGAATGCTAAATCTTACAACTGGTTGTACTATTCATACTAAATAACACATATTTCCATACTGAAATGAATCGATTTGTACCTATCCACCTTCTGGGCGTCGAAAAATAGTTAGCATGATTTGTTCTTATAAAAGCCAAACATTACAACAATATGTACTTATGAAGGGTAAGTTTCTACAACGATTTGTATGTTGGAATGTAGCAATGATTTATACATTTAATGCAGTAGCGATTTGTACGTTCAATGCAGCAACAATTTATATGTTTGAAGCAGTAGTGATGTGTATTTATGATTTATGAAGTTACGACGATTTGTACTTAAGTTTGCTAAATCGTACAACAATATTTACTTATGAAACTCAAACGTTACAACGATATGTACTTATGAAGATTGCGATTTCTACAATGATTTGTAAGTTTGAAGCAATAACGATTTATACATTTAAAGCAATAGCAATGCATACTTATGAAGTTACCTTGATTTGTACTTAAATTTGCTAAATCTTACAACAATTTTTACTTATGAAGCCAAATATTGCGATGATTTGTAATGTTGGTGATTATTTAACGAATAAGATAACTTATAATATTATATACTTGGGGAGACAGTTGTAACATATAATGATGCAGTTAAATTTATGTGTTGTGCAGGTTAGCAATGACTAAAGCTGGTAAGACAAGAAAGCTCCCGCCATTCTATGAGATGATTATTGGAGAAATTATCCACCAGTCCCATATACATGAGCGTAATGAAAGGTACCAAAATATAATAAAGATTGAGAATGATAAAGATAGGAATAAAACGTTGGAATTGTATAATGCAGAGCATTATCCATCAAATATTGAGGCTGAAGAGCAAACGAAGAAGGATGAGGAAGAACTAAAGATAAAGAAAAATGATGACGAAGAGAATGAAAAGCAAAAGAAGAAGAAGGAGAATGAAAAGCAAAGGAAGAAAAGACAAATGAAGAAAGAGGAGGAGAATGAGAGGGAAAGGCAAATGAAGAAGGAGGAGGAGAATAAAAAGCAAAGTAAGAAAAGGCAAACAAAGAAAGAGGAGGAGGAGAGAGAAATGCAAAGAAGGAATAAGGAGAAGGAGGAAGATAAGGAAAGGCAATTGAAAAATAAGAAAGGAAAGGAGGAAGAGAAGGAAAGGCAAATGATGAAGATGAAAGAGGAAAGGCAAAGGAAGAAGCATCAAGATGATGAAGAAAAGGAAAAACAAAGGAAAAAAAAGGAGGACTAGGAAGAGAAAGAAAGGCAAAGGAAGGAGAAGAAGGACGATGAAGAGAATGAAAGGCAAATGAAGAATAAGGAGGACGAGGAAGAGAAAGAAAGACAAATGAAGGATAAGGATGACGAAAAAGATAAGGAAACAAAAAGAAAGAAGCAGGAGGAGGAAGAGAAGGAAAGGGAAATGTGTTATCATCGCAAAATTTTTCCCCTCTCTTGCGAGAGAGAAATGAATTTCGCGAGTCAAACTCGACCAAAGTTTTGAAATTGGTTTTAAAATTAACTCGCCTCCGTTTTCAAAATTTGCGGGAAAATTCCGTGGAATGGGATCCGCCTGTCGGTACGAGGTTCAATCGTTCCTGACGCCTTTACCAGGGGTAATTGAACGAAGGATCAATTACGTGATTTAACTAAGTTAAATTATCTAAATTATGCTCTATTTTTCCTAGAATGCACAAAAAATCAGGCTTGTGCTATGAAATTTTGAAAAGATGCAAGTTTGAGAAAATATTATGTTTGCTTTGAAAAATTGAAATATGCATGAAAAAGTGCTTGAAATTGGAATTCCTAGGAAAATCATTGAATTTCATTGGAAATCAGAAATTGGATTGGAAAATGAATTCACAGGAAAACTTGAATCTTGGGAAAGTCCATTTTTGAGATTTGGAATTTTCTTTTCTAAGAAAATGGATTTGAGAATTCTGAGAAAATCAAGAAATTCATTAGAAAATAATTTTTTAATGGAAAATAGATTCTCAGGAAAATGGGAAATCTGAGAAAGTCGATTTCTGAAAACTTGGGATTTTGAAATTTGAGAATTTTAAAACATTGGAAAATCTTGATTCAAACTTGGGAAATGCTTTGAAATGTCATTTGAAAATTCAGAATTCTGAGAAAATCTAATCCTGAGAAAGACTTGGTAAATCCTTGAGAAAAATTGTTTTTTTCTGAAATTGAAGTTGGAAAATGAATTTGAAAACAATGCAATTTGAATGATATGAATGAATGAATGTGAATTTAAAAGGAAATTTCAATTGAGGAATTGGGAAATCCTTTTGAAACTTTGAGAAATGCAGTGCATTTTTTTAAGTTAGCCTAAGAGTGTAGGCTGAATGTGGCTAACATGAAGATCATAAATCTGGGTTTCATTCGTATTCTGACTATGGCCAAAAATAAAAATTCCACCAAGTTTATAAACTCCATAAGAGCTTGTGCACATGCCACTCATGTCAACTATAGTGAATTTGAAATAAATGTGCATGAATCATATATCAAATATTGAAATTTGCAGAAATTAAACTATATGCAATGCAACCCTATTCTAAGCAGAAATGTAACTCTTATTCCAAATTATTACATTGTGTTTTACATTGAATCGAATAAAACAAAGAAATAAAATAATTAATTCTTCTTCTTGAATGTTTCTGCAAAACTAGAAAACAATGTTAGCACAGAAATGTAGGTTTTTCTGAATTTATCCGAAAATATAGGAAAGTATCAGATATTATTCAGATATAAACCTAAATTCATACCCCCTTTGATATAAAAATAAAAAATAATGAATAAATTTCAAAAATAAACTTGAAAATTCGAAATTAGGGTCAAAATGACCAAAATACCCCTGATGACCTTGAAATCAGGGTTTTCTGAAAGAAATTTTGTAAAATTTGAAAATCAAATGAAATAAATAAAACACAATATGATGAAATATGATGATATGCATGAAAATTTATGAAATTGGAAATTGAAATTTCGAAATTTAAGTCAAAATGACCAAAATACCCCTGATAACAAGACTATGGCCTTGAAACCAGGGTTTTCTTAAATAAATTTTGCAAAAATAGAAAATATGAAATGCAAATGAGATTGAAATTAACTCTAATATGATATGACATGCTTATTTACATGAATAAAACCCTAAAATGGCGAAAATATCATAAAATATCAATTTTAACTTGATTTTCGCATGATTTTCTTTTCTGAATTTAAAGATAAACTAACATGTAAATCAAATGAACTTGGAATTGAGCCAAATTTGGCATGGACACCTAGAATAACCCTAGGAACAGAATGGAGCTCTAAAATATATTTTTTGTATTTTCTTAATATGAAAAATAGCTAAAATCCTAAGAAAATCAAAAGTTTGCCTAATATGCTGATTCTAAAGGAGATTTCGGATATAAAACTTCTATAAAAATTTTCCAAATTTTATGGGGTGACAAAGGACAGTAAGGCAACGATTTTTTCCTTTTACACTTTTTGGTTTTGACCTATGGTCGGAGCTTTACAGCTCCGGCAAATCGGATCGGAATCTGGCGACTCTAGGATTTAGGGCAAATGGATAGGTTTCAGTAGAAAATATGGGGAAAATAACAGACAGATGGGAAAAAAGCTGAAATTATTGGAAAATATCTCTGACAAACAGAGAAATTTTTTATATTTTCACACTATGGGGATTCGGGTTACGGTTTTGAAAAGGGCACACTGTTATCACAAACCCAAATCTCTGGAATTTCTGGATATTGGAATCTGTGAGGCAGAAAAGCAAATTTTGGGAAAAATACTGAGACAGTTCCAAAAATCCCTAAATTTTGGAAAATTATAGGAAAATATGTTAGAAACAACTTTCGTGTTGAAAGTTTTTGAAGACGAGCTACGTATTGAGCAGACTTGGTGCATTAGGGTCTGTCTATACCCTGACAAAGGAAAATCGAGATTTTCCCAGAGGTCTGGGAAATCTGATTTTTGACAGAAGTCAAAACTACTTAGAAAAACCTCAAAATTTCCAGATCATTAGTAGATTCAATTATAAATCCACTGTGATTTTTGGAGGAAAATCTGGATCTCCCACAGGGGTGATGCCGAAGGTTAAAGTCTGCTAAAGCAGAAACTGGAAGTTCAGAGAGACAGAAAACCCAATTTAGAGTTTGATTGGTTTAGATAGGTTCTGAAACCCGAATGAACTTGGGTTTTTTATTGGGAATCACAAACACATAGATGCATCTACCACAAAAGATTCAAGATTTATTGGCAAGAATTTAAGCATAAAATGACAACTGAACTATGCACATTGACTAAGACACTAGAAAACATCAAATAAAACTATATTACACAAGTAAAATAGCTATGAAATAATGCAACTAACTTAATGCAACATTTAAACATGGAAGCTACGTGAAACATGAAAATGAAACAAGAATCAAGAGGGGGCATGATGTATTTTGATATTGGCTATTGCAAGGAGGGATCCGATCCATCCATTGGACGGATCACCTCACTCACATGGCCTTTTCATGAAAGATCATGATTTTATATCATGACAAATTAAAGAATAGAATCCCCAAGACATATGAATCCAGTTTTAAACTGGATTCATTGACTAGGTTCAAAAGAAAAACTCAAGGAAGGGAGTTTTACCTTGGGAAGGGAGCTTGGATCGGCTGAAGAGCTGGAACAAAGTGTAGCACCAATTGGATGAAGTAGCGGTAATGGCTGGAACAATGAAGAAGGCTGAGCGTCAGCTGATGGTGCTGGAGATGATGCTACTGTGGTGATGGTTGTCACCGTTTGGAGGAGAGAAGCTGCTGCTGGGCTGGAATAGCTGCTGAAGGTTAGTGATGAAGGTTGCACCTTGCTGGACTGTTGATGCAGATGGAGATGAATCGGCTGGCTGAAAGGGTAGCAGACTGCTACAGTTGGTGATGCTGCTGGAGGGAGGCAGCTTTGGTCACCAATGGAGGAGCGACTGCAAAGGTGATTGCTGGATGACTTGGAGGTTGAAGGATGGACTGGGGCGGCAGCAACAAGTGGTGGCTGGAAATAGTGTTGACTGGAGTGTTGATGCTGGTGCGCCGGCTGGAACTGCGGCTTGAGGAAGTGGCTGCCGGCTGGTGCTTCAAGGTGGAGCATTGACTGCCACAAAGGGAGGAGTTGCTGTGGGTGTAGCAGCAAAGGAGAGAGGGAGATAGCTAAAGGGAGAGAGAGAGAGAGAGAGAGAGAGAGAGAGAGAGAGAGAGAGAGAGAGATGGGAGTTAGATAGCAGTCGTTGTGTTCCTTTTTTTTCTTTTATGCTAACTTAGGTTTTGATAAAATCAAAACCTAAGTTTCCTCTAATATGTCATGGGTAGCCATACGTAAATGGGTGCAGCCTTGTGCCTTTGAAATAGATGGAAATGCGGTAAGGAAGAAAGGGGAAAGAAGGAAGGGAAGGAAAAGGAAAGAATAGGGGAAGAAGGAAAAGGAAAGAAAGGGGAAGAAAGGAGAGGGAAAGAGGAGAAAGGAGGCTGAAAAAATGCCATACGTGAGTGGAGGGAGAGGAAAGAAAAGAGGAAAGAAAGAAAGAAGAGAAAAAGGAAGAAGAAAGGAAGAAAAGAAAGAAAGAAGGAAAAAAAGAAAGAAAGAAGGAAAGAAAGGAAGGAGGAAAGGGAAATGAGAGGAGAGAAAGAAAATGGAGAGGAAGGAGGGCTAGGGTGGTCGACCCCCCCCCTTGTGGGTCCTACCTTAGGAAAAACCAAAAAAAATAAAAAAAAATAAAAAAATGAAGAAAATGAGGAAAAAGGGTACATTTTGTTTTTATAAATTAAAACAGAAAATGCAAATGGATGGACCATCTCAGAGCGGGTCCAAATTTTACTTTTGAAATTCATTTTGATGATTAGAGGGGTAAAATAGTCTTTTCAGAAAATTTCCAGACGAAACAAGCTATTTTTGGCAGTTTTTGAAATGAGCTCGGATTTTGAAGTTCAATACCCCGTTGCGAAACAAATCCAGTATAGAATTTGAAAATTTAATTTTGAAAGAAATCTAGATTATTTTTCTCGAGAAAATATTTCTAAATTTAGACTCCCGGGGGTAAAAATGTCAATTTTAGAAACCAAGGGTTTGAAATTGATTTCTGAAAACTTTTAAAACTCAATCCGGATTGAAATTTATAAAACTAGAGTTCTGGACTTCGAAAATAGAATGAAATGTGATAAAATGTTATGAAATGCTAAGAAATGATATGAAATGATGAGAAATGACATGAAATGCTATGCGAAATGCAGACCCTGAATAAAGAATTTTGAATGTCAGACCCCGATTAACATTTATACCAGTTTAAAAAGCATTAAAATTGATAAAATTTGCAAAATTGCTCAAGAAATGGTTTTCGGGCTCTACCGAGCCAGGGTGACACTGAAAATGGGGGTTTGAGATGAATCAAACTGAAATGAGCTAGATTCTAGAGTTTCAGAACTCAAATGAACTAACAAGGTACTGACTCAATCTAGACTCTCCGACTAAATTTTCAAGAAATACTGTCATTTTTTTGGAGAAATGGTACAGAATGGTCACTGGAGTGTAGTGAATTACGAATTTGAGCTGGCTTTGAGCTAGAACAAAGGTAAGTAATACTGACATGAACTAAAATCGAAGCTCGAACACTAGCTCAATTGACTGAACTCAGCTCAATTTCAACTAAAAGAGCTGAAATGGACTAAAATGGGCTCTTGAACACTTGGAAATGGTTTTGAACTGAAACTCGAGCACTTGAACTTCTGATGAGCTCAAGTTAGACTCTGGGAAACATAACTGACTGGGAATGACTGACTCAGAGACAATTTGTTTGGATTTGAGTGAGAAATGAGCTCATTTCTGAAGAAATGATCCCATTTTGGCAGGAATGGTCAAAAATGAAAATGACTTTCTCACTGTGAGCTCAAATGAGCTTATAATGACTGATATTCTAACTGTTCTGAACTGGCCAACGAGCTTGGTTGACTCCGACTGACTGGGGGTCCGGGATGACCTAGGGGTAAAATAGTAAATTTCCTAGTAAAAATGGGTAAAGTGGTGATTTTCTGAAACTGACTCGGGGTTTGACTCCTACATTGACCTAACATGGTTGGTACTGCATGAGGAGGGTTGTTTGAGAATGGATGATGAAAATTTGGGGTGTTTACAAAAGGAAAAAGCCGAAGGAGGAAGAAAATAAAAGGGAAAGAAAGGAAAAAGTAAAAAAGTAGAGGAGGGAGGCGAATGAGCGAAGAAAGGAAGAAGTAGAAAAGCAAAGGAGGGAGACAACAGAACGAATGAACAATAAGAAAGGCAAAGGAGGAGAGGAGGATGAGAGAATGAATGGGGAACAAGAAAGGTAGAGGAGGGAAGATAAGGAGTGAATGATAGAGCAACAAGAAAGGCAGAGAATGAAGGGAGGGGATAAAGATGAGAAAAGTATGACCAAGGTACATAAATCATTCATGTCTATCATAATTTACTGTTATAGGTATTATTATATATAGCGATTACTGTGATAACGATTACTATGTATAACGATTAAAAGGATAACGCTTACTATGTATAGCGATTATTGTGATAGATATTATTATGTAAAGCGATTACTATATATAGTGATTACTGTGAACGATTTACTGTGATAGGTATTATTATGTATAACAATTACTATGTATAGCGATTACTCTGATAGCGAGTGTATAATGATTATTATATATAACGATTACTATGTACAACGATGTGTAGAAGTACAAATGAGACTAATTTTGATTTGATACGAATAATATGCTATTTTATGTTACAAGGATGTCAGAAGAGAAGTAGAGCACCAGCTGAAAAGCTCAGAGGGCGGTGTTAGTGACATGTAGTTCTGTCGTGGTATGTGAAACTGAGTGAATATCAGAAGGATCAATTATAAAATATGCACTTTGGCGGCCTTATGAACTAGCATTATTTTGAAATGTGTTGGAACACCATGATCCAACTGGTAAATAAGTGGAATCATATGACGAACACATTCCAGTTTGATTCTTTTGAGATCACCATGACCCTAGAAGATGTGACACAAATTACGGGTCTTAAGTGCCATGAAAGTGTTGTCCTATTACGGGATTCAAACTATAACATAAAGAACAAGTGCACGACCCTTATAGGAATGTCGATGGAGGATTGAGGTCAATGTATTTCTGGTGGAAATAATTCAACATCGATGAAAGTTTCTTCTTTCTTTAATAAATGGGAAGGCCGATTCACTACATGTGCATCTGAAAGAGCTGGCCAAGAGTTGCGCGACTTCCTTCTTTATTTTTTCGACTTACTTAATTTTCAAATTTGCCTAGTTTCGAGATTAAGTTACCTGTTATTACAGTTCTTGGAAGACTTAGATGAAGTCAACAACTATGCATGAGATGCTGCTATGCTCATATATTTGTATAGTCAACTTTATCGTGCGAATAAGGGTACATAAACCATATGAGGGTTTTGGCCATTTGTCAAGATAGTTGTTTATTACATATTTGGTAGTTGTAGACTAAGATCGTTGAAGGTTATAATCTTACTAATATATTGATTTTATAGGCTTGGACATAAGAGCATATTGTCGCCTTGCATCCTCACTGTGACCTTGCGACTTATGGTTTTCTCAAGATCGGTCGGTAAACTAGAATAAATGTCAAGGAGGATAATGCTAAGTTCATTTTAGATGGTCTGCAATTAAATGAGGTAAAGGATTTAAAATTGTTTATAATCGTTTCAATATTTATCATTCATTAGTATAAATCGTTGAAATGTTTAACATTCTTAAGTAATCATCGCTGTAGGATTTCATCTTCGTTAGTACAAATCATTATCGCATTAACATTCAGTAGTATAAATCATTCTAATGTTTAACATTCTCAAGTAATGAGCGTTGCAGGATTTCACTATTTTATTTACAATATTTTAGTAACAGTTACAAACCGATATGAGTAAATCATGATATTATATATCAATATCGTTCACTAATACAAACAAAGACATATCATTGTTGCAGTAACTTCATAAATACAAATTGACATCCCAATAATTAATTTTTATAATTCTATAATTCTTTGTTGTAATTCTATAATTCTTTTGTGTAACGTGACATTCTATAAGTGTATAAATCCTTTTTTAATAAGTGTCCTATCATGATTTGCTTTTATGAGCTTTGTCTATGTGAACGATATGTCGTATCACAATTTACACAATGACTCATTCATAAAAGGCAAAAAGAAAAAACAATAAACAAATTGACACGATGTTTAGACTTACTAAACTACAAATCAAGGTAACTTCAACGATACAAATTGATTTATAACTTAATTTTAGTAACATTTGCAAATTGATATGAGTAAATTGCTATATTACATATCGATATCATTCACAAAGGCAAACAAAGACATATCATTTAGGGTTTATAGTTTAGGCTTTAGGGTTTAGGGTTTGTGGTTTATGGTTTAGGGTTTATAGTTTAGGCTTTAGGGTTTGTGGTTTAGGGTATAGAGTTTAAGGTTTATAATTTAGGCTTTAGGGTTTGCAGTTTAAGGTTTTAAGGGTTTAGAGTTTAGGGTTTAGGTTTTTGGGTTTAGGGTTTATAGTTTAGGCTTTAGGGTTTGTGATTTTAGATTTTAGGGTTTAGGGTTTAGAGTTTAAGTTTTGGATCTATCTAAATTCCAAATGTATCATACTTAATATATATATATATAGTTTAGATTGTGTTTGGATTTGATGAGAGCTAAATGGGTCTCGCAACCAACCTAATCCAATCACTCCCCCACCTAAGCCCATCAATTAGTAAAGTATAAATCGATGTAACTTCAACGATACAAATCGAGTTAACTTTTTAAATATAAATAAATTTCGTTCACAAAGATAAACAAAGACATATCATTGTCATGATAACTTCTTAACTACAAATCAACATGATTTACAACCACATTCATTTACAAAAAATATTAGTATTTAGTTACAATGCATCATGACCAATGGTTTGGCTTAAATACAATACATGGCCATCATCATCAAAGAAAACATATATCACCACCAGTATCAAACCCACATCCAAATAGTGATGTGCTTCGAATGCAATCCAGACGCGCATGAAATACAATTTACTAGTGCAAAAAGTTTCAAAGCTACAGATTGTATGGGATACCAACACATAGAGAAGATGAAGCCCACACGACTGCAATATATTTGTTTTGAACTATATCAAAGATTAAGCAGATATTTTTTCAACTCTGAATCATGGTTTGCGAACGATGAAGGGTCCGATAGTAGGAATTGATCAAATAGATGGTCATCAGCATCACTCCCTATCTATCATGCAGAATATCTGTGCTTCTCCGGTATGATGACAACAATTAAGGATGATTATGGTCGTTATATTCTGCGTAAACTTCGATATACTTCATGACAAATACACCATAATCGTATGTGTCATGAATATACTGATGTATACATAGAAGATAACCACCATAATCATCATCGAAGATTATACTGATCTTTCCACACGGCGTGAAACAACTACATTATCAGCATCAAACCCCATCTATCAAGCACATGTAGAAGAAACACAAAACAACAATAACAACAACAACAACAACAACAACAACAACAACAACAACAACAACAACAACAACAACAACAACAACAACAACAACAACAACAACAACAACAATGCCTTCATCCCAAAACAATTGGGGTCGGCGATATGAACCAAAAAAGAAAATCATTCTGGGTCTTCCACATGAATCCTTCTCTTCCATTCATTTGCGCTGTCGCAGAAGAAAGAGAAGAAGAAGAAGACGAAGGTGGAGGAGAAAAAAGAAGAAGTTGCGCTATCACAGAAAAGAGGAAGAGAGGTTATAAACACCCCAAATTTTCCACCTTCATTCACAAACCCTTTCCTCCTACCACTAGGACCCACTCTCTGTAGCCTTCAGGGAACCAACTGGTCGACATCTGAGCCAGAGATGTTCATGGCTCAAAATTTATAATAAATTTTAATACTTTATCTCACAATCAAAATTCAATCATCATTTCGGCTCAATCTCAATTATCAATGCTCATCCTCAGATGAGAATTTCCAATCCTTTGTGTTTTCCAGGGGTCTAGGATTCCAAATCCCTTATCCAGGGTTTTGTATTCTGCATCTCATTTCATATCATTTTGTATCATTTCTATCATTGCATGCCATTTCATGATATTTCATCGCATTGCATGTCACTGCATCTCATTTTTGAGATCCAACACTCTTGTTTTTTGAAATTTTTCAATCCAGATTCGAGTTTTAAAACCCTATTTCAAAATCAATTCCAAATACCTGGGTTTTAAATCAACATTTTGCCATTTATCAACCCCCAGGATCTTATATTCTTTTATTTCAAAATATTTTCTTTATAAAATGATCTGAATTTATTTTAAAATCAATTTTTAACTAATCTCAGTTCTCAGATGAGACCCATCTAGGTGGTGTCGCTTCTGGATTCCTTCATTCCTTAAATTTTTCAATTTTTCAGAGTCCTAGTTAAATCAAGATTCTATCCTTTTACCTTTTTGAACCTTTTTAAAATTTCATTTTAGTTCTAAACCAGAAGTAGTCTTATCCCCCATCCATTCTCCATCATTTTCACCAAAATCTTAGAGTCCCAGTCAAATTAAGATTCTCCCTCAGAGTCCTAATCGAATCATGACTCTATCATGATTTCATTTTCACTTGTTTTCAAAAGTACTTTTTAAAATCTCATCACTTGCTTCCCAGAAAATAAAAAATTCTCAGAGTTCTAGTCAAATTTGGACTCTTCCCTAGAGTCCTCATCGGATTAGGACTCTGAACCTGACTTCAATTTCTATCTTATTTTCACCTATTTTCTAAAACCCTCTCATTTGTATTATAGAAAACCTTAAATTTTAAGAGTTTTAGTCGAATTAGAACTTTGTCCTAGAGTCCCAGTTGGATCAGGACTCTAATTCTGATTTCAGTTTTCATCTATTTGTGCAAAAAAGCTTCTAAATCCTCCTTGTTTGTTCAAAATTTTGATAGTTTTAGTCAAATTAGGACTCTATCCTAGAGTCCCAGTTTGATCAGGACTCTGACCCTAACTTTAATTTTTAGCTCATTTTATCAAATTCTGAGAAAACCTTTTAAAACTCTTTTATTTATCTTTCAAAAATGCCAAAATTTTAGAGTTTTAGTCGAATTAGGACTCTGTCCCCAGAGTTTTGGTCGGGTCAGAACTCTATTCTGATTTCACTGCTTGTTGTTTTCACTTCTTTCAAAAATCCTTTCATCTGTTTTCCAAAAGAAGCAAAATTTTAGAGTTTCAGTTGAATCAAGACTCTGTCCCAGAGTCCCAATCAATTCAGAACTCTACCGTGATTTTATCTGTTATCTTCATTTTACTTGTTTTTCGAAAACAAACCCAAAATCTAGAGTTTCAGTATGATTAAGACTTTGTTCCAGAGTCTCAATCCGGTTAGGACTCCATTCTGATTTCTGTTTCTACTTCCATGTTCATTCTCCTCACTTTTTTCTAAAAAATTAGTCCATTTTGCAGAGTTTCAGTTGATTCAAGACTTTATTTCAGAGTTTTGGTTGAGTTAGAACTCTAACCTTGACTGCTTTTTATGACTTATTTTCACTTTTTTTGACAAAATCCTTCAAAAACCTTTTCATTTGGCTTTCAAAAACCTAAATTTTAGAGTTTTAATTGGGTTAAGACTCCAGTCTAGAGTTTCAGTTCACTTAGGACTCTATTTTTAAAACTTTTGTTTTTCATTCGGTGATTTTTACTCTATTTTGAAACCATTTTCAGTCTTTATTTTAACTTTTTCAAAACCCTGATGTGGGGCCCACTCAGTTGACGCCACATCTGAAAGAGTTCTGATCCAGTCAGAACTCTATTTGGTTCAAAAACTTTCAATTTTAATTCTGAATTCTAAACCTCTTTTTGGAAACTTTCATTTTCCGGTTTTAAAAATCGCTTTTGAAAAATCAAGTGGGGCCCACTCTGGGTGGCGCCACTTTTGAAGGAGTTAGGGTTAGATTAGGATTAGTCAGTGTCCTAATCAGGTTAGGAGTTTGATAAGGTCCAAATTGAATTTAAAACTTTATTTTACTTTAGTATTTTCAAAACACATTTTTAACTTTAAAATTTAAGCCTTTAAAAACCAAATATGGGCCCATAGGGGTTGGCGCCACATTTGGATTGGTTTTAGAGTTTAATAAGGTCTTAGGCAGATTAGTTAGAATTAGGATTAGATTAGGAGTCTTAAAAAAAAGTGCCCCATGTGGCTTATCCAAACCCATTTAGGATTTTTTTTCTCTAAAAATAGCATTTCAAAACCCTTTATAAATGGGCCAAAAGAGGGGGTCGACCCCTATGCTCTCTCTCTCCCTTTCTTGCTGCTTCTCTCTCCTCTCAGCATCCTCTCCTTCTTCCATTGGATCTGCAGCCCAAGGTGAGTTCTATTTGGTTTTATTTCAAGCTTTTTACTAATTTCATTGTTGATTTTGAATATTTTAGCCATTGCTGCCCCTTGTGTAAGGATTTCAAGCCTAGATTTCATTTAAGAACCTTAAAAATTGATTCAAAAAAGTGATCTAACGTCGTTTGATGGCATTTTTCATGATTCCAATCCATGGAAATTGTTGGAAATATCATTTTTTATGTTTAATCCAATAAAAATATGAGATTCGTCAGTTTAATGGGTCAAATCTCTCTTTGCGAAGGCTAAATCAAATTTTAACCATGTATTCTCTGATTTTTTTATCATATTAATGTTTATTTCACTCATTCAAGCATCAAATCCAAATTCGTGATATTATTTGCATGTTTTTCTTATTATTTTTCATGTTTAGATTAGGGTTTTTTAAGTTTTATATATCGATAATATACAATTCTCGATCTTGGGAACGCGGGAACAATGTTATTTCATGTATATTTTTTGTCAAAAAATTTAATTTTTTAAGAGTTAAATCAAGAATATGTCAGTGATTTCCTGTAAAAAAATTAGATTATTTTGGGTTCTGTAACTATGTCAAAAAAATTAAAAACCAAACCTTACTTTTTAAACCATGAAATCGCTATGTGGATTCAGGAATGACTTGCCGAGGTAATATCGCCCTCATAGGAGATCCGATCGATGATCCGTAAGTTGTAGTGTCTTTATTATAATGTATAGTATGTCTTGTAAAGTTTTCAGATTTTTATGCGTCTGGTTTCTATTTTTCCTCTTTCATAAAGTAGAATTGGTTTTACAGAGCTCGTTACACATTGTCTAAATCTTAGATCAACTTATGTCAATTGTATCTCCCTCACTGAAGATCCTATCGATGATCTGTAAACAGGAAAATCTTCATCTATGTGTATAATTTCATCTGCTAAAATTTTATAATTTTTGAATATGATTTGCTATATTTCACTATACTCGAAACCAGATATATTTATTTTAACATGTTATATATTCGTCAGAATCGAGCATATATTGACAGAAAAATATCTCCCTAACCAAAAATGATTTTTCCAATTTATAAAAAAAGAAATCTATGTTTTTCTGTCTAGTATTTTCTGTAAATTTTTATGAATATCTATGGTGGTTTGATACCCAATTCGGGTCTAACACTGTGATAGGTACGTGCCTGCAGGCAAAATCACGTATTTTAGGGTTTTACTTAATTTTCATATCAAAATAATATCAAAAATATATTTTTTTGAATACAGTTTAATTTTAGGGTTATCATAACTATCCATGTCAATTTTTACAGATTTTTGAATCCATTAAATCATGGAAACAGAGCACCCGCAGAGTCTTGATTCGAGTAAAACACTGGCAAAAATTACTATTTTTGTGATATTTCGATTTTTTTATAAAAAGTTTTATATTTTTAATGTTTGATCATGTTTATAATCATGCTAGGGTGCTTCATACCCAATTTGGTTTTTATTTGAATCTATTTGATCCGTAAATCCAAAGTTTTTTAAAAATCTTTTCTGAAAACCCTGATTTCAAGGCCATAGTCTTGTTTTCAGGGGTATTTTTATCATTTTTATCCAAATTTTGAATTTAAAAGTTTTTTTTATTATTTATTCAATTTTATATTATATTTTATTATGTTTATCTCAGGAAAACATAAAAAAGGCTTATATCCGAATAAATCCAGTAATTTCCAGATATTATTGGATAAATCTAGAAAAGTTGACATATTTTCATTAACAAGTTTTCTAGTTTTGCAAGGACATTCAAGAGTGTATTTTCTTTTTTTGTCTTTTCCCTTTTTATGTAAATTATAATTGTAAATGTTGGAATAAGAATTTTATTTTCTGCCTAGAATAGGATTGCATTGCATATAGTTTATTTTTCAATAATGTTAATGTGTGATGGATAATGATTCATGCATATTCAAATTCACCATGGTCTACACGTATGAGACGTGCACTAGCTTCTAAAGAGTTCATAAATCCCGTGGGTTTCATATTTATGGTCATAGTCAGAATACGAACAAAACCCAGATTTATCATCTTCTTCTAAGTCACAATCGGACTACACTCTTGGGCTATCTTAAAAAACCATTGCATATTTCAAAGTTTTCTAAACATTTTTCTCCTTTTAGAATCAAATGGGTTATATTCAATCCATATATGTGGCCATAGTCAGGGATATGAGGCGAATTTACTTCGTTGAAGATATATAAGGCACCTAAAATCCCTTTTTCAAATAATTTTCTCAAAATTTCTTCAAAAAAAATATTTTCACAAGATAGCATTCATGCATCATCTAGGTTAGATTACATCATGAATAGTTTTTCACAGAGCTACATGCTCATTCTTTTGATCAATTCATAAATTCGTCTAAAAAAATTGATTTTCTCCAAGTTATCCTGAATTTTCTTAAAATCAATTTTCTCAAAACATCTAACTTTTCTTCAGAAATCGATTTTCCTTTTCTTCAAAAAACATTTTCCAATGTGATTCACGATTTTTCAATCATCCTCTTTTCGAAGTATTCCAAGCAAACATCATGTTTTTCAATCCGCATTTTCTGAATTTCATAACACATGCTTGATTCTTTATGCATTTAGGAAATAAAACATCGATTTAGACAAGTTGAGCAAAGCAAAGCATAAGATTGATCCGTGGTTCGATTACCCTTGGTTATGGTGTCAAGAACGGTTGAACCTCGTACCGACAGACGAGTCCCATTCTTCAGAATTATCCTGCATTTTAAAACGGAGGCGAGTTATTTTCAAAATCTTTTTCAAAGGTCAGTTTGACTTGCAAAAGTTAAATTTTGCGATGATAACAGGTTTGACAACCGAGATGAGACCTGTCTTCGCCTGATCAATCTAATGCTTTGCTCTGTTTGAATTGTTTAAATCATGTTCTATAATGTCAGCTTTATTTTATGTGAACCTAGGGGCCTAGAATCAAACCCAGCTGACATGGATTTTATGTAGACTTGAGCATAGTTTGGTAGGACTGATTAATGAGATATGTTCACTTAGACTTAGGTCAAATACAATCCTCCTCAATCTAAGTTCTGATTGAAAACAATGTTTGTTTCTTATAAATTTTCAAAATTCTACTTCTTTAGGTCATTAGAGCCTTCTGTTTTCTTGCATGTTGATCATATTTCAAAAACAACCCCACCTACTTTTACCTAGCCATCACGTTGCTGGGCTTTCATCTAGAACCATAGTTCGGGACAAAGCCTTACAACTGGGCCAACTATTTGGGTTGATCCCCCTGCCACGTACCAAGGGCCATAGTCCAAAGTATATCGGTAGGCGCTCAAGGATGTTGGAAAACATGAGCCTAGAACTAGAGGAATTGATTTCATGCCACGTACATTGGGCCTCTGCTCGAGTATATCGACATAGCTTGATTGGACACAGATGATCTGAGCCTTAGAGTTAGGGTTAGGGTCCTACAACTATTTCAAAATTTATACATCTAGAGTCAGTTTTTAGGGAATGTTGTATGTTCATACTTGTCTGTACAGGATGTGATTGAATGTACTTTGGTTATTTCCCTTTATTCTCTTTATTTTCTCATATTTTCCATAATTTTTTTAAAAATATTGGACAATTTTCAAAATACCCTATTTTTCCATTTATTTTCATACATTCCCTTGTATTTTCTCAAACCCTGGACGATTTTCCCCAAAAATCTCTATTTTCTTCAAAATTCTATGTGATTTCCATCTTTTCTTTCCTTTGGATCTCGAAGTTCTAACCTTGTTTTGATCCTGCCTGCAATTTCTTTAAAAATCGTGTAGTTTTCTCAAGTCTTGTCCTTACTTTTTCTTTATTTTCCAGTCTATCTTGATGGCATCCAGTCAGCTTGATTCAGCTTTTTCTGAGGGCCATATCTCCTATGAGGTGTGGCAAGATCTCTCCGATCATCAAACTCTGAACACCAGACCTTTCATTTTCCGGTGGTACTATTCTTGGCTTAAGAACTTTTCTTGTATATTCCCCGACCATCTGAGTAACTGCGGATTGGAACTGACATCAACAGTGGGAGAACAGATCATCAATGACAATTTGATTCAAGCTTTAGCAGAGCGATGGAATCCGCACACCTGTACCTTCTGGTTCCCGTAGGGAGAGATGACCCTACTATTCGACAATTTTTTTGAGATCATGGGTCTACCTAAGCCAGCTGATCAGCTAGAGGATCCATTAGAGAGATAATTTTTTATCAATGTCAAGGGGTTAGACCTCAAAGATGCTTTAGCTCGGATAAGTGAACGCAGATCCTGGTCGTTGATAGAAGTCTATGAGACCCAGTGTGTCGACTTGTTTGAGCTATACCGATAGTATAAAACTTTCGAAGAAGTCGACTCTTTATTCCGAGCAACACGAGAAAGGATCCAGCATGCGATGATTTTGTGTACCGTAGGGCTAGCCTTTTTTTAGGATGGGCAGAACTGCGTTGATATCAAAATAGTATAGCTTTGTCGAAGATGGGGAAGTCGACAGACCAACCGTCTCTCAATCGCTATGACCACGCTTGCCTTCTTGTACCGCGGATTAACCCATTTCGTGCTTAAAGATTCTATCTTAGTAGAAAGGTGCATCTACGCACTACAGTCTTGGTTTCTTCGGCACACACCAACTTGAGCCAGTTCATTCAAATATAACAGCAAGAAGCCATTACCCACTTCTCGGTACAGATTCTTGATCGAGAACCTTTATGAAGAGAAAATCATGTGGGACTACTTCGATCGTCAAGAGTCACCCCCTCGATACACTTATGCATATGGCAAGCAATTCAAGTTACTCAGACCATTCTTCTCTGTTTATTATCAGCCAGAGCAATGTGTCAGACAGTTCTCACATAGCTAATTGAAGCTCGATTATTGTCAGGCATTATGCCAGAGTTCGATCTACAGTCTGCCCAGTGGTCCGAAACATACTTTTCTGCCAAGCATACCTGGGATTCTTTGGTCACTCTTACAGTTTTTCCTGGTTCTTGAGTGTTTTCTGATTACCATGAGTGGTGGCAAATTGTTTTTCCACCCCCTTTCTGTCAAGTTTATTATTAATAAAATCATCTTTCTTCAAACAATTCTCCTTTTGTCATGGTTTGACGGCCTCACCTAGGTAACAAGGCTTATTTTAGTTGTTTATTCTTTTTACAAGAATATCAACACAATTATCATTATTCTAGCGACGACCCAATCTCTGGTAATGGGATATTCTTCAAATTGTCAACCTGATTCTCATCAAATATTTTTTCTCTATTCGTTTTATCCCGAATCGTCATCTTCAAATTCTAATCATTCATCTCATTCTGCAGAGAACATCGATATTCCCAAGTGGTTCCGATCAGATCAGGCAAGAAGATGCCACCATATTAGTGCATCAGTGATTTCAACAACAAGCAAGAAGAGATGAATTCTCCAAGATCTGCCAGTGGACAGAGTTAGACTGACAGGGATGACATCGATCCTGCTGCATATCAGTTGTTCAAGAAAATGATGATTAAGATGATGTCCGAGCAAGCTGAAGACAGTCCTAGAAAGGCTCCCATCAAGAAAAAAACGTCTCCTTCTCCAAGAATATCACTAGCAATAGCAACAACGCAGAAAGTTCTAAGCCCAATAAAAACAACAATGGAGGAAAAAAGGGAGATACCTTCAAGCAAAATAACAAGACTCTCAAATCAAGCTCTTGCCAGAAATCACACACTCAAGAAAAAGCGAAGCGTGAGAATTAGAGTTTCACTCATGATTTCACTCCAATTAATCAACCACATGAAGAAATTCTCAAGTATATGCTGACCCAGGAGACGATTAGACTTCCAAAAATTACTGATCCTCCTGTCATCATAGGAAGATTTAAAGATCAATTTTGTAGATTCCATCAAGGAACGGGATATGACACCGAACCTTGCTTCGTTCTCAAGAATATTATTCAAGATCACATTGACAATAGTCTCTTTATTGAGGGCGAAGAAGGGGTGAAAGTGCAGTAGGATTGAGGCAACGAGCACTAGAGGGGGGTGAATAATGCTTTTAAATATCGTCTTCAGAATTTTGACAAATTTTGAAATTCACAAAGCAATCACACAAAGAACACAATATTTTATCCTGGTTCGGTCTTTCGCGACCTACATCCAGTCCCCAAGCAAAACCAACTTGAGATTTCCACTATCAACCTTATGTAACTATAAGATCATACAGACCAAATCCAGTCCCACTTTCAGTAACAACCCTACTGAAAGAAAACAACTCCTTTAAACCAATGAGTCCTTTCTTTTACAGAAAAAAGAAATAAGTAACAACTTACAAAAAACCTATGAGCCCTTCTTATGAATGCAAATGAGATGCAATTGACTTTTGAGGTTGTTGGAATACTCTACTCACGAATTCACTGTCTCTCAAAAGAATTTGAGTGAAAAACTGAAGTGAAAAATATCAAGTGAGTGAGAAAATGAATATGAGTGAAAAGCAAAGAGTAATTCAATGTAATTGCATTCAAATTGATTGATTTTGAATGTAGAATGCACTCATATTTATAGTTGAAAGTTTCCATACGTTGAGGGTATGAAAGGGTGTCAAAACAGTCTATTTTGAACGATCAAAATGTTTGAAAAATGAAAAGACACGCCTTTTAAAAGTTTCAGGAAAAATGACAAAATTAGTCGACTGGAACAATAGTTAGTCGATTGATAATTAGCTATTAGTAGACTGACAGTTATCGTCGGTCGACTGATCTGTTTATCGAGCCATTTGAAAAATCTGAAGATTTGAAACTTAGTCGACTAGAGAAAAAGTTAGTCGACTGATAATATCATCAGTAGACTAAAAAACCTTTCAGTCGACTGCTGCTAAATTTTTCTGAAAATATATGTTCTGTCCGGTCGACTGCTGCTAAATTTTCAGAAAACAGACATTCTGTCTGGTCGACTGATAAAACCTTCGGTCGACTTATTTGACAAAGATGACATTTTGTTTAGAAAATTTGGCGCGAAAGAATTAGTCGACTGGTGAGTCTATTGGTCGACTAATAAACACGAAAAATTAAATAAAGAGTTTTCTAAAAAGATTTTCATGAAGGGTTCTTTTAGAAAAGTTTTTCTAAAGACTTTTTAGGTGAAATGCAACCGAAATATGCACTCTAAGTAAGACTCTTACAAGAATCTAAGACTTTTAATGAATTTAACATTTGCACACTAGTCTTCAAAGATTCTTCATTGAATTCTTCAATGCTTGTCATCTTTCTTCATTGCCTTAGCTGAAAGGCAGTTGATTCACTTGTTCATCATCAAAACCTTGTACTTGAAGTATCATGTATGGCTTCATTGTCGTAACAAGAGGACCAACCAGTTGTCCTGACCGAGCCTTTCCAATCCAGTTCCCAACCAAAAGCAAGCACCCGACAGAAGATAAAACATGACGGTTGGAGTTACGATCGCGAATTTACTCGTCTGGATCAGCCCCTCAAAAAGATCCTTGAATATATGCTGGTCAAGGGAGTGGTTAAACTCCCCAAAATTGTTGATCCTCTTATAACAAAGGGCAAATGGAAAGATCAATTTTACAAGTTTCACCGAGCAATGGGGCATGATATCGAATGTTGTTTTATCTTCAAAAACGTCGTGCAAGATTATATTGACCAAAAGCTTCTTGTAGAAGTCAAGGAGGAGAGTCAACCAGCTAGCTTGTCAACACCTTTCCCGACCACTCAAGAGGATGATGACGCCAATGTTCTCTCATCTCCTTCATTTTGCTTTTGTCATTTTAAAGGAACGATTTAGTCTCTATTTGTCATCTTTTCTCTCTAAGGCATCAATAAAATTATCAATTTTTCTCAGAGACGATGTCATCTTCTTTATATATTATTGCTCTTTGTCCTTTTGCGAAGTGTTTTTGTAAGGAGCAATCTCTTTCAGAGTGCCTCCCGAATCAATCAAGGAGCGTATTGCCATTTTTTCCCTTATTATCTTAAGAGAACATTCGACAAATATCAATTACTTATCCTTTGTCCAACATCTTACTCTCTAGTTACACTGGGGCATTTTTAAAAATTTGTCTTTACTTCAAAATGTCCTATATGCAGGTAGAATTAAACAAAATCTCTCACCATCTATTTGTATTCATTTGCATATATTTGCATTCATTTGCATCCATTTTGCATTTGTATCAAATTTAATTACCCATTCAGAATAAGGGATAATCCCGAGACCCTGACAAGCTGTCCAAGTCATCGTGAAGGCAAAGATTGAAAATCTCCCATTACAATTAACAAGCACTTTTCAAAACACCGATCTTTTTTAAACTTGACCTTCGGGTCAAGTCTTTTATCAAAACTATCTTCGCTGGTCTTGCCAAAATCAACCGTCGGGTTAAGCCTTTTTCTAAATCCAGTTTTTACTGGTTGAACTCTCTAAACCCGATTTTTACTGGTCAATGTTTTCGAACCTTGTCCACACTGGTCTAGTTTTTCTTCAAAGATTCGAGTTCCAACTTGAAATTTCTAATTGTCCCTCGGATTCGAGTTCCGACTCGAATTTTCTTTCCTTCAATTAACATAGTTTTCCTTCAAGATTCGAGTTTCGACTCAAATTTTCTTTCCTTTAAATCCAAATTGGTCTAATCTTCCTTTAAAGATTCGAGTTCTGACTCGAATTTTCTTTCCTTTAAATTCCAGAATTGGTCTAGAAAATCTGAGTTTCGACTCGAATCTTTTTCCAAATCTAATTTATCTAATTATTTTCTTTAAATTTAAGAATTGGTCTAGAAATCTGAGTTTCGACACAAATTTTGTTTCGAATCCAATTAATCTAATTTTCCTTCTTTTAAATTTAAGAATGTGTCTAGAAATATGAGTTCTGACTCAAACTTTCTTTCAAATCCAATTCATCTAGTTTTTTTTTTTTTAAATTTGAGTTTCTACTCGAACCTTATTTCAAACTCAAGAATTGGTCTAGAAGATCCGAGTTCTTACTCGAATTTTCTTTCAAATTCAATGTCTAGTTTTTCTTTGACAATTTGAGTTCCAACTCGAATTTCCTTCCTTTTAAAATCCAGCTTTACGTTGGTCCTTTCACCAAATTCAGCCTGCGAGTCGAATCTTTTGTAAAACCAGTCTTTCTCAAATCCAATCTGTGGATCAAGCACATTTTATTGAGAACTATTCTTGTTTTAAAACCTAGTCCTAGTACTGGGCCATTTTTAAAAATTGTCGATCTTAGATCAAACTCATTTTTAAAACCCAATCCTCGTACTGATTCTGTTTCTCAAAATTGTTGTTCTTAAGTGAACCGAAGTTGTTTCAAGTGAAGCAATGCTGTTCTTAATTAAACCGATGTTGTTCTTAGTTGAACCGATGTTGTTCCAAGCGAACCTATGTTGTTCCAAGCAAGTCAATGTTGTTCTTAGTTGAACTGATGTTGTTCTTAGTTGAACCGATGTTGTTCCAAGTGAACTGATGTTGTTCTTAGTTGAACCTATGTTGTTCTTAAGTGAACCGATGTTGTTCTTAATTGAACTGATATTGTTCTTAGTTGAACCGATGTTGTTCCAAGCGAGTCAATATTGTTCTTAAGTGAACCGATGTTGTTCCTTGTGAACCAATATTGTTCCTACGAAACCGATGTTGTTCTTACAGAATGAATGTTGTTGTGAATCCCCTTTTGATCCATCCCTTATGATCCGATCTTTCACTGAGATCCTAGCTCAAACAATCAATCGACCTTCAGGTCACCAATTTTTATCAAGCAAAATTTTGGGTTACCAATTTTATTAAAATCAATCATTTTTAGACCTCTGAGTCAATCAATTTTTATCAATCAGACCTCTGAGTCGCCTATTTTATCAATTTTGTCAATCAGACCTCTGGTCATCAATTTTTATCAAGCAAACCTTCAAGTTACCAATTCTATCAAAGTCAATCATTTTCCAACCTTCGGGTTACATCCACCAATTATGGTCTTTCAAGATTCGACCTTTGTGTCGAACTCGTCTGCCAATTGGCTCAAAATTAATTATCAAACATTTCTCTTGCGAGGGACCCTTTCTTATAGGGAGAGTTTGAGGGAGCTCATTCTTTTCGCATGCAATTTTTGTTGGTTCGTTGAACCTCTTTTTAGGGAGAGTTTGAAGGGACTCGTGTTTCTCGAACAGTTTGCAAAGCATTTTTTTTATTATCACACAAGGGACCCTATTTCTAGGAAGAGCTTCGGCAGAAGCTCGTTCTCCTTGTGCCCCCCTAATATTTTTTGTTAGGCCATCCCGTCTTCGAGGTCCCTTTTCCAGGGAGAATGCGATGGACTCGCTCCTCTATGATATTTTTCTCGACCTTTATTATCAGCCACCTTTCCATAAGAGAAGCCTAGAGATAGGAAGTTTTGATGAAAACTTTAGTTCTCTTCGAAAGTTTATTTTGCAAACACCTCTTCTTCAGGGAAGAGAGGAGTATTTTTTTATTACCCTTTCAGATAAGGGTCAAGCCCAAGTCTCTCATTTGGAGAAATGAGAGGAGAATTTAGCCACAGATATGTCAATTGGACCTCAAGTGATTTCTTTCACCAAGGTTTTCAAGGACATTTTGCCAATTTGTCATAAAAAATAGTTGTTGATCTTAAAATCTTTATTGCACAAAATTTTACCTCATATTACCTTCAATATTCCCTTCGAAAGGACAAAACTTTTACGAAGAAAGAAGAAAATTCAAAGCGCTTTTCTGTTGGTCAACCAAAAGAATGAAGAAAAATCCTCAATATGTCTGATAAAGAAAAAGTCCAATGAAGTTGATAAGCCATAAGTGAACTGATATTGATCATAGCTATGACACATTTTTAAAGATCATTCTTCTGGTAATAAGGCAGTGGAAATATCCAAAGCAAAACAAAATCCACTCAATTTCAATATCTCTCCAGTCATTCAAGCTACAATCAACTATCTGCAAAAGAGATCTCTCAATCATCATCAAGATGAAGACTGATGGATGAGTTAGACCCCCAAGGCCAAAGGAGACTCATATCATCTTGAAGGAGTATGTGACGTGTCCTTCCAAGGAAAGTTTAAATCATCGTCAAGTTGAAGGCTGATGCGATGAACCTCCCGATAA
This sequence comes from Nuphar pumila, assembly GCF_984573655.1. Taxonomy (NCBI): domain Eukaryota; kingdom Viridiplantae; phylum Streptophyta; class Magnoliopsida; order Nymphaeales; family Nymphaeaceae; genus Nuphar; species Nuphar pumila. Next base: position 26,558,067 of record NC_143262.1, on the reverse strand, counting down.
TCTCTAAAAGATATTTGATTACTGTTATCACAAAAAGAGATCTTCAATCCAATGAGACAATTCTATCAATATTATTCTTGGGACTAAATAAGACTCGAATCATCTTCGAGTTGAAGGAGAATGTGGGATGCCCTTCTAGGAAAAATCAGAATATCATCAAGTTGAAGGTTGATGTAATGAAATTCTCGCAAAATCCCAAGAGAGCTCACTTTTCATGTCTCAAAAGAATGTAAAAGATCACCAAGAGATTTCAATCAAAGAGACAATATTATTAATATAATTCTTGAGACTAAAGATGACTCAAATTATCTCTGAGTTGAAGGAGTATGTGATGTGTCCTTTCAGGAAAAATCAGAACACCGTCGAGTTGAAGGCTAATGTGATGGGATTCTCGCCAAACCCCATGAAAAACTCAATCTCTATGTCTCCAAAGAGTGCAAAAAGATCATCATGGATTAAACTCCAGATATCAAACTGCCAAAATTTCCAAGAATCCTTTTTATTCATTTGAAATTCTTTTATCAATATCCTATTCATCAATCGCTTTTATGATACTGAGAACAAATTCCTTTCTTTTTATATCAAGGAAATGGATAGCTTTCTTGAAGAAACTCAACAACAATAATTTGATTTTGATTCTGGATTATACGGAGTTAGCCCAGTTGAAAGTAATACTCTAGGTAGAAGAGGGAATATCTTTCAAACAAATGTGCTTACATTTTAATTATCTTGAACCAACTATAATTTTTTATCTTATTGACAACATTTTCAAGTTATCCCGACATGAAGTGAGAGTTTGATGTCTATTTTGATATATCCAGACATTGTTTTTATCCCTCTTTAGGACTTGATAACAGGAGTTTTCAAGATCCTTCCCTTCTTGTTTTAATCTGAGCGCCTAAGCTCTCAGATTCACACACTTTTCTATGCTTTCCACTGTCCCACCATAGACAGTTCCCGTTCAGGGTAAGGGTTAAACCTGAATTGTTTCTGCAAAAGGTCATCTGTTTTAAAAGCCATTCAGTCTCAGCAATGAGACACCCAAGATCAATTCCTTTTCAAGCTTTAGGGACCCCCATTTTCTTCCTTTTGCAAACTCATCTCGAATTTATTATGCAAAATCTGAAGGTTTCATTATTGTCTCTTCTTTCGAGGATTCCATTTTTTCCCGTTCAGGGTAAGGGTTAAACCTGAATTATTTTTGCGAAAGGTCATTTGTTTAAAAAGCCATTCAATCTCAGCAATGAGATGCCCAAGATCAATCCCTTTTCAAGTTTTAGGGAATCTCATTTTCTTTTTTTTGCAAACCCTATTGGATTTATTGTGCAAAGTCTGGAGGTTCCATCATGGTTTTTCCTCTTGAGAATTCCATCCTTTCCCGTTCAGGTCAAGGGTCAAGCCTGAACCTCGTTCTTCCATGAGGTATTTTTTGTCTCATCTAGGTTAAGGGCTAAGCCTGATCCTTATTTCGATGAGATGAATTTTCTTCTTTATTATTCATTCCATACCTACCATATTTACCAGAGCCAATTTTTCACACCTAGTCAGATTCTATTAACTGGAGCATTTTTATAATCCAAATTTGGTGTGTTTTTCTTTGCCACTAAGCTTAGATTTCAACCAACTTAATAGCAAAGAGGGGCATCTGTAAACACCCTAAATTTTCCATCTTCATTCGCAAACCCTTTCCTCCTACCACTGGGACCCACTCTCTGCAGCCTTCAGAGAACTAGCTAATCGACATCTGAGTCAGAGTTGTTCATGGCTCAAAATTTATAATAAATTGTAATACTTTATCTCATAATCAAAATTCAATCCTCATTTTGGCTCAATCTCAATTATCAGTTCTTATCCTCAGATAAGAATTTTCAATTCTTTGTTTTTGCCAGGGGTCTAGGATTTCAAATCCCTCATCTAGGGTTCTGTATTCTGCATCTCATTTCATATCATTTTGTATCTTTTCTATCATTGCATGCCATTTCATGATATTTCATCGCATTGCATGTCATTGCATCTCATTTTTGAGATCCAACACTCTTGTTTTTCGAAATCTTTAAATCCAGATTCGAGTTTTAAAACCCTATTTCAAAATCAATTCCAAATACGTGGGTTTTAAATCGACATTTTGCCATTTATCAACCCCCCGGATCTTATATTCTTTTATTTCAAAATATTTTCTTTACAAAATGATTTGAATTTATTTTAAAATCAATTTTTAACTAATCTCAGTTCTCAGATGAGACCCATCTAGGTGGTGTCGCTTCTAGATTCCTTCATTCCTTAAATTTTCCAATTTTTCAGAGTCCTAGTTAGATCAAGATTCTATCATTTTACCTTTTTGAACCTTTTTAGAATTTCATTTTAGTTCTAAACCAGAAGTAGTCTTATCCCCCATCCATTCTCCATCATTTTCACCAAAATCTTAGAGTCCTAGTCAAATTAAGATTCTGCCTCAGAGTCCTAATCGAATCAGGACTTTATCCTTACTTTATTTTCACTTATTTTCAAAAGTTCTTTTTAAAATCTCGTCATTTGCTTCTCAAAAAACAAAAAATTCTCATAGTTGTAGTCAAATTATGACTCTTTTCTAGAGTTCTAATCGGATCAGGACTCTGAACCTGACTTCAATTTTTATCTTATTTTCAACTGTTTTTTAAAACCCTCTCATTTGTTTTCTAGAAAACCCTAAATTTTAAGAGTTTTAGTCAAATTAGGATTCTGTCCTAGAGTCCCAGTTGGATCAGGACTCTAATTCTGATTTTAATTTTTACCTTGTTTTCATCTATTTTTGTGAAAAAGCTTCTAAAACCTTGTTTGTTTAAAATTCTGAGAGTTTTAGTCAAATTAGGACTCTGACCCTAACTTCATATTTTAGCTCATTTTATTAAATTTTGAGAAAACCTTTTAAAACTACTTTATTTATCTTTCAAAAATACCAAAATTTTAGAATTTTAGTCAAATTAGGACTGTCCCCAGAGTTTTGGTCGGGTCAGAACTCTATTCTCATTTCACTGCTTGTTATTTTCACTTGCTTTCAAAAATTTATTCATCTGTTTTCCAAAAGAAGCAAAATTCTAGAGTTTCAGTCGAATCAAGATTCTGTCTCAGAGTCCCAATCAGTTTAGAACTCTACCGTGATTTCATCTGTTATCTTTATTTTACTTGTTTTTTGAAAACAAACCCAAAATCTAGAGTTTCAGTCTGATTAGGACTCTATCCCAGAGTCCCAATTTGGTTAGGACTCCATTCTGATTTCTGTTTCTACTTCTATTTTCATTCTCTTCACTTGTTTATCAAAAATTAGTCTATTTTGCAGAGTTTCAATTGATTCAGGACTTTATTTCAGAGTTTTGGTTGAGTTAAGACTCTAACCCTGACTGCTTTTTATCACTTATTTTCACTTTTTTTGACAAAATCTTTCAAAAACCTTTTCATTTGGCTTTCAAAAACCTAAATTTTAGAGTTTTAGTTGGTTTAAGACTCCAGTCTAGAGTTTCAGTTCACTTAGGACTCTATTTTTAAAACTTTTGATTTTTATTCAGTGATTTTTACTCTATTTTGAAACCATTTTCAGTCTTTATTTTAACTTTTTCAAAACCCTGATGTGGGGCCCACTCAGTTGACGCCACATCTGAAAGAGTTCTGATCCAATCAGAACTGTATTTGGTTCAAAAACTTTCAATTTCAATTTTGAATTCTAAACCTCTTTTTGAAAACTTTCATTTTCAGGTTTTAAAAATCGCTTTTGAAAAATCAAGTGGGGCCCAGTCTAGGTGGAGCCACTTTTGAAGGAGTCAGGGTTAGATTAGAATTAGTCAGTGTCCTAATTAGGTTAGAAGTTTGAAAAGGTCCAAATTGATTTTAAAACTTCATTTTACTTTAGTATTTTAAAAACATATTTTTAACTTTAAAATTTAAGCCTTTAAAAATCAAATGTGGGCCCACAGGGGTTGGCACCACATTTGAATTGGTTTTAGGGTTTAATTAAGTCTTAGGTAGATTAGTTAGGATTAGGTTAGGAGTCTTCAAAAAATTTTCCCCATGTGGCTTATCCAAACCCATTTAGGATTTTTTTTCTTTCTAAAAATAGCATTTCAAAAACCTATATAAAGGGGCCAAAAGGGGGGGGGGGTGACCCCTATGCTCTCTCTCTCTTCCTTGCTGATTCTTTCTCCTCCCAACATCCTTCCTCCATTGGAGCTTCAGCCCAAGGTGAGTTCTATTTGGTTTTATTTCAAGCTTTTTACTAATTTTATTGTTTATTTTGAATATTTTAGCCATTACTGACCCTTGTGTATGGATTTTAAGCCTAGCTTTCATTCAAGAGCGTTAAAATCGATTCAAGAAAGTGATCTAACACTTTTTGAGGGCATTTTTCATGATTCCAATCCGTGGAAATCGTTGGAAATATCATTTTTTATGTTTAATCCATTAAAAAGATGAGATTCGCCCGATTAATGGGTCAAATCTCTCTTTGTGAAGGATAAATCAAATTCTAACCATGTATTCTTGATTTTTTTTAGTTTTTTATCATATTAATATTTATTTCACTCATTCAAGCATCTAATCTAAATTCATGATATTATTTGCTTATTTTTGTTATTATTTTTCATGTTTAGATTAGGGTTTTTCAAGTTTTATCGATAGTATGCAATCCTTGATCCCAGGCATGTGGAAATAGTGTTATTTCATGTACGTTTTTTTGTCAAAAAAAATTGAATTTTTTAGGGCTAAACCATGAATATGTAAGTGATTTTCTGTAAAAAAAATTGGATTATTTTGGATTTGTAACCTTGTCAAAAAATAGAAAACCGACCCTTATGTTTTAAACCATGAAATCGCTATGTAGGTTTGAGAATGACTTGTCAAGGTGATATCTCTCTCATCCGAAATCTAATCGATGATCCGTAAGTTGCAGTGTCTTTGTTCTCATGTCTAATATTTCCTGTAAATTGTTGAGATTTTTATGCATATGTTTTCTATTTTTAGTTAGTCATAAAGCAGAATCAATTTTACAAAGCTCATTTTGCATTGTCTAAACCCTAGATCAACTTGTGTCAATTGTATCTCCCTCATCAAAGATCCGATCGATGATATGTAAAAAATAAAATATTACTCTGTGTGTCTACTTTGATCTTCTAAAATGTTATAATTTTTAAACATGATTTGCTATATTTTCTTGTACCCAAAACCGAATGTATTTATTTCAACTTGTTATATATTTGTGAGAATTGAGCATATATTGCCGGAATGATATCTCCCTAACCGAAAATGATTTTTGTAATCTGTGAAAAGGAAAATCTTTATTTTTTTGTCTAGTATCTATTTACAAATATTTATAAATTTTAATTATAATTTAATACCCGATTCGGGTCTGACACTGTGACAGGTACGTGCCCATAGGCAAAATCATGTATTTTGGGGGTTTACTCAATTTTCATATTAAAATAATGTCAAAACATATTTTTTTGAATGAAATTTAATTTTTGGGTTATCAAAACTATTCATGTCGATTTTTACAAAGTTTTAAATCCATTTGATATTTTATTTGATTAAATCATGGAAACAGGGCACCCGCGGAGTCCCGATTCGCGTAAAACACTAGCGAAAATCACTATTTTTGTGATATTTCAAATTTTTTATTAAAAGTTTTATGTTTTTAATATTTGATCATGTTTATAATCATTCTAGGGTGATTCATACCCGATTTGGATTTTATTTGAATCTATTTGATCCCAAGATCCAAAGTTTTACAATTTTTTTTTCTGAAAACCCTGATTTCAAGGCCATAGTCTTGTTTTTAGGGGTATTTTTGTCATTTTCTCCAAATTCTGAATTTAAAAGTTATTTATTTTATTTTATATCATATTTTATTATATTTATCTCAGGAAAACATGAAAAAAGCTTATATCCGAATAAATCTAGTAATTTCCAGATATTGTTGGATAAATCCAGAAAAGCTGACATATTTTCACTAATAAGTTTTCTAATTTTGCGGGGACATTCAAGAGTGTATTTTCTTTTATTTTCTTTTCCTTTTTTATGTAAATTATAATTATAAACGTTGAAATAAGAATTTAATTTTGTGCTTAGAATAGGATTGCATTGCATATAGTTTATTTTTCAATAATGTTAATGTGTGATGGATGATGATTCATGCATATTCAAATTCACCATGGTCTACACGTATGAGACGTGCACTAGCTTCTAAAGAGTTCATAAACTTGGTGGGTTTTGTATTTATGGCCATAGTCAGAATACGAACGAAACCCAGATTTATCATCTTCTTTTAAGTCACAATCGACCTACACTCTTAGACTATCTTAAAAAACCATTGCATATTTCAAGGTTGTTTAAACATTTTTCTCCTTTTAGAATCAAATGGGTTATATTCAATCCATATTTGTGGCCATAGTCAGGGATATGAGGCGAATTTACTTCGTTGAAGTTCTATAAGGCACCTATATAAAATCCCTTTTTTAAATAATTTTCTCAAAATTTCTTCAAAAAGAACATTTTCACAAGATAGCATTCATGCATTATTTAGGTTAGATTACATCATGAATAGTTTTTCACAGGCTACATGCCCATTCTTTTGATCAATTCATAAATTCATCTCAAAAAAATCTATTTTCTCCAAGTTATCTTGAATTTTTTGTAAATCGATTTTCTCAAAATATTCGACTTTTCTTCAGAAATCAATTTTCTTTTTCTTCAAAAAGCATTTTCCAATGTGATTCACAATTTTCTAATCATTCCCTTTTCCAAGTATTCCAAGCAAACATCATGTTTTTTAATCCGCATTTTCTGAAATTCATAGTACATGTTTGATTCTTTGTGCATTTAGGAAATAAAATATCGATTTAGACAAGTTGAGCAAATCAAAGTATAAGATTGATCTATGGTTCGATTACTCCTGGTTATGGTACCAGAAACGGTTGAACCTCGTACCAACAAGTGAGTCTCATTCTTCAAAATTATCCTGCATTTTAAAACGGAAGCGAGTTATTTTTTAAATCTTTTTTAATGGTCAGTTTGACTTGCAAAAGTAAAATTTTACGATAATAATAGAGGTTAAATATATTAAGGTTTTAGACCTCGACAACTGGTCGGGTCGATTAGGGTTTTACATAGAATAGGGTTTTACATATACTAGGGTTTTATGCACATGTACACAAATCAACACGATATTTAGACTTAGTAAAGTAAAAATTGATTTAAGTAACAATTGCAAATCAATATCACTGTTTTGTTCACAATATTTTAGTAATAGTTGCAAACCAATATGAGTAAATCACGATATTACATATCAACATCGTTCATAAAGACAAACAAAGATATATCGTTGTCGCAGTAACTTTATAAATACAAATTGACGTTTCGATAATTACCTACTGATGATGATATATGTTTTCCTTGATGATGATAGTCATGTATTTTATCTAAGTCAAACCATTAGTCATGATGTATTATAACTAAATACTAATATTTTTTGTAAATATTTATGGTTGTAAATCACATTGATTTACAGTTATGAAGTTATCGTGATAACGATATATCTTTGTAAATGAAATCGATTTGTATTTAAGAGGTTAACTCGATTTGTATCATTGAAGTTACCTTGATTTGTACTTTACTAATTCTAAATGAGACGTCGATTTGTACCATTGAATCAATCACTGTGTAAATCATGACAGGACATAGCGTTTACATAGACAAAGCTCATAAAAGCAAATCGTGATAGGACAAATCTTTTTCATTTTATGTTTGTGGCTGATGAGGAGACCACGACTGTGACATATTTGTCATGAAGTATATCGAAGTTTATGCAGAATATAACAATGACAAATATTCTACATTCATGTTGTTCCATCTTCTTTTCCTATAGAAACATATCGATGATGATGGGATTTCATACATTCTGTAGCTTCGTAAGTTCTGCCTTGAAGCTTTCTGCACTAGCAAGCTGGATTTCATGCGCACCTGGATTGCATTCGAAACACTTCGCTATTTGGATGTGGGGGAGATGCTCATGATGATGTATGCTTTCTTTGATGATGATGGTCATGTATTGTATCTAAGCCAAACCATTGGTCATGATTTATTCTAACTAAATACTCATATTTTTTGTAAATGAATGTGGTTGTAAATTATGTCGATTTGTAGTTTTGAAGTTACCACGACAACGATATGTCTTTGTTAGTCTTCGCGAATGAAATTGATTTTTATTTTTGAAGTTACCTCGATTTGTATCATTGAATTATTCTTGATTTTGACTTTACTAAGTCTAAACATCGTGTCGATTTGTTTATTGTTTTTCTTTTCTGTCTTTTATGAATCAGTCATTGTATAAATCGTTTCATGGCCAAACCATTGGTCGTGATGTATTGTAACTAGATACTCATATTTTTGGTAAATGAATGTGGTTGTAAATCATGTTGATTTGTATTTAAGAAGCTACCGTGACGACGATATATCTTTGTTTGTCTTTGTGAATGATATCGATATGTAATATCGTGATTTACTCATATCAATTTGCAATTGTTAATAAAATATTATTTTTGTATAAAATATAAATTGGTATCATGTTTTAAATCGATTTGTATCGTTGAATTTACTTTGATTTTTATCGTTAAATTTTACATCAATTTGTATTTATGGGTTTAGGTGGGGGAGTGATTGGATTGGGTTGGTTGTGAGACCCATTTAGCGCTCATCAAATACAGACCCAGTCTACACTATTATATATATAGATACATATTTACATATATATATTTTAATTAAATTTATTTGGTACTTTTAATAGTGTTTATTTGCAGAATAATTTTTTGCACAACGATTCAACTACAGTATATGTACAACGATACGTATATGTGAAGGTTAGATGATTCAACGATTTGTACTTAAACTTTTATCGCGATTTGTACTCATGCATAGTGCAATTTGCATCCAGTTTTGACCAACATAGACGTCATTATGTAAATCATGATAGAACACTAAATAGTATAACAATTTATATACCAAATAAATCACCATAGAGGCGATTTACTAATGGTATAAAAATTAAGCTACAACGATTTAACAATGATCATGCACATGTAGTAAATGTAACAACTTTCTACTTTTAATACAGTTTATTTATAGAACAACTTTTTACGCAATAATTCAACTACAATATATGCATAACGATTTGTATATGTGAAGGCTAGATGAGACAACGATTTTTACTAATGGTATAAGTATTGAACAATGATGATTTACCTACGATATCAAAATTATAGCTCTGTAAGCTAGATGAAACAACAATTTATACATGTGAATGATACATATTATAACGATTTATACATGTGAAAGATACCTTATTAAACAAAATTCACACATGATTCCTGTGTTCCATTGCTCACTTTCGAATTGAACTGAGCTTGTTATAAAATGGAACAATATAAAACACTACATTAAGTTTTATAAGAAATCCAAACATCCTCCCAACATTGATTACATACCAAAAGACTTATAAAACTGATGTTATCGTTCCACTCAAACTGGTCAAGAGGATTGAATATTCCAACATTATAGTGCATGTCTGTAGGGTATTGTTGCATGTTGGAAATTACACAAGTTAGATATTGATAAGTTGTACATAATGCAATTTACATGGAAAACAATATAATGTATTACATACTTGTTCATGTGAAGGGTTTGGTTGCTTTTGCTTAGGGGTTGGTTGTTTCTTAGATCTTTTCTTGCCAACCAATTCTAGTGCACCCTTTGTCCTACGACGACTACGATCAGAGACAGGTTTTCTTTTGATACATTTCGCTAGGTAAATTTTTTCATCATAATCTACAACGTTGACTCCTGACTTCTTGAAGATGATGTTTACACTTCAACATGACTTCTCATGCGGGTCAAGGGAATCATGATTTTTACCTCTGTTGTTTGCTCCCATTTTCTTGGACAAATCTTCATGAACTGTAACAGACTGATGGTGAATTAATTGCACATTTTAAAGTAACTCCCTTGACACTTTTCTCATGCATATATAAGATTCTTCACTTTTTGATGCCAAATTTGCAACATGCATAAGTGACCTACATAGTTATTGGTAATTGGAGGTTGTATGGCACTTCTCATCAATACCAAATGGACTGACAATATCTGTATCCAGCAATTTAATCCTTGCTTGTCTCATCCATCTTCACATTAAATATGACTCAGGTATTTCTTGTATCTTTTCTTGATTAAGTGCCTTTAATGCATGAAAATTTAAAATACATTTAAATTCATACATTTTGCACGTACATTCAACTGTTTTGTCGTTAATATTATACGTAACATGTGCTTCTTGCCTTTTTGGATGCTCTTCGTCCTCTCATATAATATGATATTTGTGCATATTCTCGGTTTGCATACATCCTTCTATGTTGCAATTCATGACCTGTATAACCTCTTTCTTAATCCATTTAAATACAGTTAGTGTATACAGATCTGCGGGTCACATCAATATTTTTATGCACAAAGTTACATAGCGTGTATTGAAGCAAGCTCATTTTGTCTAAGACCCTCTACAAATAATTTATATTGTTTCATGAAGCAAAACATTGTTAAATATTAATACAAGGTTTTCTTTAGTGTGGCATGCATAGATTCAGCTCTTTGTGTGCTTATCACACCTGCAAAAAAGTATTATCTTCCGTAGATGAGGTCACCACTTCTGTTTGTCTGCATAAAAATTTTGTAATCACACACAGTCTTCAAGGTCGTACATTTGAATCATTTTCTCCCAATCGGACATAATGGTGACCTCATCTACGCTCTCAAGTACACACCTTATAAATTTTTTGTCAAACCCTGTCTTCTGATTAAATATGTATCCTATGTTCTTTGCTGCATTTTGAAAGATATGCCATAAAGATAGACGATGATGTGCATCTGCCTATATATGAGACACTACAACCGCAATTGCGTAATCACCATCTGTAAGTACAGTTTCAAGTTGCTTCTCATTCATTGCCTGTATAAATACTCTGAACAACCACTCAAAGTTTTTCTTGATCTGGTCATACAAAAAAGTGCCACCTAATATACAACTCTGTGAGTGATGGTTCACTCTGACAAACTGCACAAATGACCATTGTTCAGTATTAATCTTCATTGTCGTATAAAAAATAAACACATCATTGAAGCATTTATAATCTACTATTGACTTTGAATCTGCCCCAAACATATTCACAGCATATCCATCTTTATTCAGTTGCATTGCACTAAAGAAACCAAGGTCATTGCTTGATTTCTTCTGTAAGTAATCAACCAAAGAACATATTTCTCTATTCTTCATGTTATCTGTCATCTTTCTTCTTAAGTGGTTTCTTAGATTCATAGGTGTGAATGTCACATTCTTGCAACCACCATCTATGCGCGTGTACAAATTATATGTCTTCCTTGGTGCAATGCCGTTGCTATCAACTATTTTAGCAATTGCAGCATGCTCTTCAGTTATTTTATGATGTGACCTTAACATAGAAGTCATAAATGAAGCTTCTAATTCATGATTATGATCACTAATTAAAGTACAAACTACATATTTCCCATTCAAAAGTCTTCTTAACACCATTCACACTAGACATCCACATCTTGAATATGGCTTGCTCCTTATTGGATTTCTACTCGACTTCTTCTTCTTTAGAACAAACACGTCTTTCTCACTACAACACCCTGTGCATTTTTTGACCAAGAATACCTTCTAACACTGAAGCCAAGTTTTAAAGTCATAAATATTGTAAAATTTATATGCAACTTCCTGATTATTAAACTGCATTCCTTCTACGAGAACATAGTCAAGTGTACTATCATTGTAATGCCCCAAAATTTCTTAACTTCATAAGTAAAATTTTATGAGGGAATTCTCTGAAAGCTTGAATACTGTTGTTCAGAAAACCCTTCAAAAAGTATTTCTATTTTGAAAATCAAGTTTTTTTGCAAATCTCAGGCACGTTAGCTCGACAATCCAAACATGACCACGACGAAAGATAGTAGACAACTGAAAAGAGAAACCTTGGCACATATAGCGCGACAACAACAAAAAGTAAAGTGCAGAAAGGAAACGAGACCAGGATCACGAAACCGCGTCGTAGAAGTAAAAGACAATAAGGAAAGGTACATTAAAAGCAAAGCCTTGGCACATATAGCGCGACAACAACAATAAGTAAAGTGCAGGAAAAGTAAAGTGCAGAAAAGGACATACATATATACTATATGTAAATGTTTTAATTTATTAGTTAAGTCCTTTGTTTTTAGCAGTTCATTGATCCTGTTCCTTTTTATGCAAACCCCTACTTAGAAGGGGTGCGAGGGTCTATACGCTTGCGAGCATAAGTAATCAATGTCTCGGGCCGCGTAGCACGAGAAGGCTCTGTGGTGCAACCTGCAAAGCTAAAAAAGGTCAATACGCCATGATACCACGAGGAACGGGTCCGGTAAGACCTGCAGTGGTATCGGACCCCAAAAACTAGGGGAGGCAGAGAGTTCAACTCTCTGCACAAAAAGGACAAAGGTAGTAAGGCAGGGGAGGGAGTAAAGGCTCCCTGCCAAACCCACCTCAACAGGAAACAGGGCCGGGGGCAGACCCCCCCCCCTCCCCCTTATGGGAAGCAATAGGAGAGCAGGGGGAGATTCGCCCCCTGCTGAAAAGCACAAGGCAGGGGAGGCAAAGCCCTCTGTCGAAAAGCACAGGAAGGCAGGGACACACCCCCTTGCTAGAAAACGCAAGGCAGGGGGCGAAACCCCCTGCCACAACACATAAGAAGGCAGGGGGGCTCACCCGCTGCCGGGAAGACATAGGAAGGCAGGGGCTTGCCCCCTGCCAGGAAGACATAGGAAGGCAGGGGCTCGCCCCTGCCTGAGAACATAAGGCAAGGGGCTCGCCCCTGCCTGAGAACATAAGGCAAGGGGCGCGCCCCTGCCGGAGAACACAAGAAGGCAGGGGGCTCGCCCCCTGTCGAAAAACATAAGAAGGCAGAGTGGCTCGCCCCTTGTCGAAAAACACAAGACAGGGGGCGAAACCCCCTTGCCGAAACACAAGGCAGGGGGCAAAACCCCCTTGCCAAAACACATAAGGCAGATAAAGCTGTTTTGGAGATATCACTGTCCTTGATCCTGAGTTGGTGATATCTGGATCTCAAATCGATCTTGGAGAAGATCTTGGCCTTCTGCAACTGGTCAAAAAGGTCTTCAATACGTGGCAAAGGGTACTTATTTTTAATCGTCACCTGGTTGAGCATTCTATAATCTATGCACAACCTCAAGGTTCCATCCTTTTTCTTCACGAAGAGTACAGGATCTCCCCAGGGTGATACACTTGGATGAATGAATCCTTGACCTAAAAGTTCCTATAACTGCCTTTTGAGTTCTTCGAGCTCGGCGGGTGCCATCCGATATGGGGCCTTAGATATGACGACAGTTCCAGGCAACAATTTGATGCCAAACTCCACCTCATGAGGTAGAGGAAGGCAAAACAACATCTGGGAAAAGATATCTGAAAACTCACTAACCACGTCTAGGGTATCAATAAGCGCAGGCGTAGGGTTCGACTTAACGACGCTGATGAGGAAAGCTGGACAACCCTTGCGAATGAAGCTACAAGACTTAAGGGCTAAAATCATCTGGCTTGCATGCATGGGTCGAGGAATTTGAAATTCTACCTTCAGAGAATCCGGAGGGGAGAAGGTGATCTTGCCCTCGCGACAAACGATCTGGGCATGATGCTGGGACAACCAATCCATGCCCATGATGAGGTCAAATTCTGACATATTCATCAAGATGGCGCACACAGGCAAAAGACGATCCGATATCACCACATCGAGATCAGAGATAAACGCCGCACAACTAGTGTTCTCCCCCAAAGGATTATATACTTTTAAAGTTGTATGCAAGCACAAAACATGTGATTGCAACTGGGCTGTAAATTTTGCCAAGATAAAGGTGTGCGTAGCACCACAATAAAAAAGAATGAAAGCAGCATGGCCGACAACTAAGAGAGTACCTTGTACGAGTTCTCCCTTGGTCAACTGTTCGATGGTAGTGGCGTAGACTTGCCCTAGAACTTTCTTCACTCCGCTGCTTTGCGGTTGCTGCTGCTAGTACGTTAGTTGTGGCTGTTGCTGATGAGGAGGCTGAGGTACTCCACCCGACTGCCTGAATTCATCGGCCGCCTTTTTGCGACAATCACGAGCATAGTGACCCATCTTACCACAATACAAACAACCCCCCGTATCCAAGAGGCAAGGCTATCCGACGTGAGATCCCTTGCACCTAGCACATCCATTCTCTACGGTCCGTCGAGGCAGTGGGCGATTCTGCTGGCATTGCTTCTTTGCAGGTGATCCTTGCTGCTTCCCTCCTTCGGGCTTAAAAGGAAAAGGTGATCGCCGCACCTAACCCTGAGTCTGTGCTTTCTTCTGGTCACCTCTAGATACAGGTAACTGATGTCTTCTTTTAAATCGTTGTAATTTTGAAAAGATTTTTAAATGTGAAAACCAGACATCAAATAATAAAAACCGGTTCTCACTAGTGGATGAGACCGGGTCGAACTCAGGGAATAGGAATATATCGTATTCAAATACACAAATCTAAACTATTCTTTATTGCCATATTCTTAAAATGTAAAATGTTCAAGAAAGGTAAAAACAACTAACTATTACAACAAATGAATACCCTTCGTAGAGGGCGTAAAGTGCAATATTTACAAACCCAATTAAATTCCTAATTCGAAAAATAAAAGCAAAAATCTTCTACTTTATTCTTCGTACTTCGTGTCACGTAATCGCTTCCGCTCCAGTATGGTGCTATCCTGCACAAATCAAATGAACACAAGCAGTACCAAAGAAAGAAGAAATAGAATGTACTAAACAAAATATGCTAACTAAATGCTAAGAATACAAAAGAAATCATTAAAGAAATCTAATTGACAATTTTAAATGAAAATGATATATTTTTTTATTTTTATTAAGTCTAACTAACTAATTGCAAAGTAATTGACAATGCTGATTATCTTTACTAAACTATTTTTAATAGCAAAATGATTAGCAACTAAGTAATCTAACAATGAGTGAATCAATTAACTAAGTAATCTACTATCAACACACTAAGTAATCTAAGTACTAAGTAATATTTATCAAAAGAAAACTCAGCAAAGTATTATCATCCTAACAGATAACAAAGGGATAATTTTGATAGACTGAAATTTGTTTTTTTTTTTTCAAAATATCTGATCAAGTGAGCGATTCATTTATCAATCCAGAAATTACATTGTTAATCCGATGAAAAAAAATATGGATTCATGATATTATTCAATAGAATCAAATCATGGCTCATTCAATATCGGAGGTTAAATTGATTCACATTCAGATATTATTTCAGTTTCTGATGAATCCAGAAAAAAAATTATTCCAATTGACATTCACTGGATATATAAAAGAATTTTCATTTTCTGTTCAAATGATCAGTCGGAATATCCAATTTCGCTCACTTGACTCTGCCGGATGTGAAAGTCAGGTAAACTTAAAGTTCAAGTGGAATTAGGCTGCCGGATAATGAGGTTTCCAGAGATATTAATCAAACTAGGAACTTAAAAAAATCGATCAAAAGATCAATCAGATCTTGTTCCACCGTGAAACAGGTTTTCTCTGTAACGAAGAATTTTCCGGCGAGTAAATATCAGAATCAGTAAAGGATTCCAGATTCTGTGAAATAGATTCCGGTCAGTAATTATCAATATAAGAAAAAACTGTTTACAGCATATCCAGATGATCTAGATGATTTAGATCATTGCTGAAAAACGGTATGTATCTCTCACCAAAAATCAAAAATCATAAAACTTGCCGGAGATCCGTAAACAGCCGATCAAAACTAAGATACCCGATAATTTGATTTCAATTGATCGAACTTCCAATGATCTTCAGCTAAATCATGCCTCAACATAATTCTAGCAAACTGAAATTGATCTAGTCATTCAGTGGATCAAAATTAGGCATTCGATCGATCAATCAATCAGATTTTCATATTCAGTCGCCAGAAAAAAAAACAAATCGTCAATAATCACCGGACGACTCATACAGACCACGCTTCAATCGTCGGGAGTCAAATGATATCCGATCGGATGATCGATTCAGAAGTATCCGATTCAATTCATTCAGATCAAAACCTTACAGGATTCTGATAAATTGAAATCGATCCAAGCCTCCAATCGATTCCAATAATCAGTATCAATCTGCTTTGAAAAAAATTATTCCCGACACTCCAATTTCATTACGATGATCAACAAAATAGAGTGCTTGATTCAGATATCTGATTTTTTTCTTCTCTAATGTTAAAATCACGACAATGGAAGTTGATCAGACATCCGATCGATTGAAAAAAAACATTTGATGTTTTAACATCTTTTATTTTTATTGATACAGAAAAAAAATAATACGATCCACTAGAAATGCATATGAACTACAATTAAAATCTATTCTAAAGATTTCTGAAACAAAAACAGTAAATCAACTCAAATTTCTTTTAACATGAGTTATGAATGCTTAACCGAAAATAAAATGAAAATTCAGAAATAAGAAGAAGAAGAAGAAGAAGAAGAAGAAGAAGAAGAAGAAGAAGAAGAAGAAGAACTCACCGAACTGGAAGGGTTAGAAGAGAGGTTGGAATCCTCTCTCTTGCTTCAGCCGTTGTCGGAATTCTCCACCGGAAAGAGGATGAGAAAAAGAGAGGAAAATAGGGAGAAGGAGAAGAAGATGTAAGAAGAGGTGGAGAGAAAGGGGAAGAAGAGAGGGCTTGGGCAAAAGAGAGAAGACAAGCCTCTCTTCTCCCTACGTATGGTATTTATAATTTTGAAAGTTTTTCCATAAGTCCATCTTATTTCAAAGAATTCCATTTCAAAACCTCTCTTCAAAAAGTTATTTACAAAGCAACTCAAAATGACTATGTTTTAGAAAATACAAAAACTAAGTCTATTCTAACTCTAATTTTTTTATGATTTTCAAAAACTAAACAACTACAATTATGACAAACACTAAAATATTCATTAAAATGTAAAATAACACTATTTTTCATGCATTTTCTATTTTTAAATCATTTTAGCACATTTACTCGAAACTAACATAAAATTGGGTTTTTAAATCATTTTCTCATGAAATCATGCATATTTTTATATGAAATATCCCTAAAATATATGCATGATCAGTAACTTTTTAACTTGTGCCACTCTAGAACGTTCCCAATCCTTGTTTAAGCGGGTCGCTGCTTCAACTGCTGCTGAGAAGGTCACGTGCATGCTTGAAAGGACCCGGTACCTGAGTCCTTCCTTTAGGCCACAAACAAATTTGCCTGCTCGCTCGCGTCTACTATAAAAAAGGGTAGGCAATATTGTTCCAATTGCTGAAACATGGCGATGTAATCGCCCAACGATAAGTTGCCCTGACACAGCTCCAAGAATTCCACCTTTTTCTTTTCCCTCACATGAAGAGGAAAGTAATTTTCGTAAAACACACTCCTAAAAGCGTCCCATGGGATGACCTCTGCATCTGGGAAATGCCTTTTTCGAGTCGCGTCCCACCAAACTCCAGCATTGTCCTTCAATCGAAAGGACCCAAATAAAGTCTTCTTTTCATCGAAAACCGAAAGGACCAGAAACACCCTTTCTTTTTCTTGGATCCACTGCTCTGTGGCCTCGGGATCCACCTTGCCGGAGAAGGTTGGAGGGTCTAGCTTTAAGAATTTCTCGTAAGTGACCCCCAAATCTGTAGGAACATGCTCTCTTTGTATGGCAACCTGACTTCTGATCGCCTCAGCCAAAGTGCTGAGAGTATCCATCACGAATCTCCTTTGCTCAGACCATTCATCAACGAAATCTTTGTTCAAACTTCTCCTCATCTTTAAAAATAGTACAACAAACTAAGTTAGGCTTACGACTAAAACAACAAGCAACATATTTAATTATATTTCATCTTCCTATTTGTATAAAGTATCCAGAAGATTCGGCAATGCCGATACAAAGACATCAAAATGAGAGTAATCTAGTACAAAAAGTATATAGACCCAGACCAACTCTTAACATCCAAGACTCCCTTTAGGCGGGACCAGAGAACTGACAGAGATATTTCCTCTTATTTTCTGTGTGTCTAAATCTGCGCTTGGGGGTAAATGGGAGATCATCGTCATCCTTCGAAGGATATTTACCGTAAAGAGGAGTAGCAGGCGTGTATTCTGGAGAATACGACACATCCGAGTCCAAAACATAAATGGTCAGAGACTCGGGAAAAAATCAGCATTATGGAGGTTGGCGTATGAAGCTCTGGCGGAGCTGGGATCTTGCCTAAAACTGCTGCCTCGACCTAAGGCGGTGGAGGAGGAGACACCCCCCTATTTGCTGGGGTGGGGAAGGCCATAGCGACAGGGGCTGGAGGAGCGGGATCGACTGAACCCTGAGCGACTGTAGGCTCAATCTGACAAAGGCACTGATCTGAGAAGTGCCCGAGCACGCCGCAATGATCGCAGCTATACTCCGCCTTCCGAGGGTTAGGCTCCCCATAATCCACCACAACAACCCGCTAATGAACCTGGACGAAGGAAGGCACCCTCCCGCCTACCCGTGAAAAAACCTTAGCTCAAAGCGTCGCTAATGGAACCCGGAAGGCCAAAGGTAATGGGGTGCACCACTCATTCGTGAAAATGGGCAACGAAGAGCAACCCAAACTCAGACACAAAATCCTCGGGTCGACCCTGACTCAAAGAGGGGCCACCCTTCGAAGAAATGTGAGTGTGCGTTGTACGCAAGGACCCACCTTTAGAAGTCTGGATGTAAAAGTATAGCCTCGAGCCACGTCGCATGCACCGTTGACTGCCTGTCGCAGCTACTCATCACCTGCCCATAAAATGGGTCAGTCTCGCAAAAAACTAGTAAGAGTGCAAAAATAACAATATCAACTTGCAGGTAAAGCAGTTATGCATAACATAACAGCAACAATGAGAAAAGATATACTGCACAGGAAACTCACCAGTATGCTAACACATAATACCACAAGTATGAAAAAACAACAACTGAAGGGTGAGCATGCTTAATTTAGTTATCGCTTGTTAGCCGGCCATGTGGATACGTATATGGCACACAAGCTAAAACAGTCGAGACCAATCAGAGGGTTTATTATACTATGTATCTTAAGATACCTCGGTTGACAGACTGAATCCTATCCTAAGGGGACGACCGGTGGTCGAGAGAGCAAGCCCCCAAAGGCCCAGTAGGCATGCATCCAACTTCTGCAGAAGTGTTAGGCTATCTAGTGCAACCTCTTTTGCCCGTAAATAGCCATTAATGGACTCTCCATCGGAGTTGATACCCTTCGTCCTCTCTCTTCGCGAAGCTGAGTCGAATTGAGCATGATGGGGGTTTCTTAACCGCCACCTCATTCTTCATGCCCTAGTCCATTAGACCAAAATGAGCATCTTGCTTGTGAAGGCACCTGAGACCTTTTAGGTGTATTCTAAATCAGTATCATTGCACGATTGAGGCCTAATCTCCCTCGTAGTACTCATTGCACTGTGCTAACTATATTAGCGCTGCAATAATACCCAAAAACCAAACATCTGCCCAAACTTAGGAAATAGCAGCCCTTCGTGCAACGAGGCTCTTGTCTCGAGTTAGGAAAACCAGTATCTCATTTTGTAACTCACAACAGAGTTCAAACGTTGATACTTGCGCTCTTACGCAAGGCTAAGCTCTGCTGTCAAATCCTAACAATCCACGGTAGGGTTGAGACTACAACAATAAAAAGAAGAGTGATATATATATGTATGAAATAGCAGAAGCAACAACAAATGAAATCAACAGGGACCAAGATCGCGAAACCGCGTCCTGAAAGTAAAAGACAAGAAAGGAAAGTGCAAAAAGAGAAGCCTTGGCACATATAGTGCGACAACAACGAAAAATAAAGTGCAGAAAGGAAACGGGACTAGGATCGCGAAACCGCATCCTAGAAGTAAAAGACAATAAGGAAAGGTACACTAAAAGGAAAGCCTTGGCACATATAGCACGGCGAAAATGATAAGTAAAGTGCAGAAAAGGACGTACATATATACTATATGTAAATGTTCTAATTTATTAGTTAAGTCCTTTGTTTTTAGCAGTTCATTATTCTTGTTTCTTTTTACGCAAACCCCTACCTAGAAGGGGTGCGAGGGTCTATATGCTTGCGAGCGTAAGTGATCACTGTCTCGGGCTGCGTAGCATGAGAAGGCTCTGTGGTGCAACCTGCAAAGCTAAAAGAGGTCAATACGCCATGATACCACAAGGAATGGGTTCGGTAAGACATGCAGTGGTACCGGACCCCAAAAACTAGGGGAGGCAGGGAACTCAGCTCCCTGCACAAGAAGGACAGAGGTAGTAAGGCAGGGGAGGGAGCAGAGGCTTCGTGCCAAACCCAACTTAACAGGAAACAGGGCAGGGGGCAGAGCCCCCCCCCCGACGGGAAGCAATAGGAGAGAAGGAGGAGCTTCGCCTCCTGCTGGAAAGCACAAGGTAGGCGGGGCAAAGCCCCCTGCCGAGGAGCATAAGAAGGCAGGGGCCATGCCCCTTGCCAGAAAACGCAAGGCAGGGGGCAAAACCCCCTGTCGCAACACATAAGAAGGCAGGGGGTGAAACCCCCTGCCGAGAAGACATAGGAAGGCAGGGGCTCATCCCTTGCCTGAGAACATAAGGCAGGGGGCTCGCCCTCTGCCGGAGAACACAAGAAGGCAGGGGGTTTGCCCCCTGTCGAAAAACATAAGAAGACAGAGGGGCTCGCCCCCTGTCGAAAAACACAAGGCAGGGGGGGCTCGCCCCCTGCCGAAAAACACAAGGCAGGGGGCGAAACCCCTCTGCCGAAACACATAAGGCAAGGGGGGCTCACCCCTGCCGGAAAACACAAGGCAGGGGGCGAAACCTCCTTGTCGTAACATAAGGCAGGAGGCGAAACCCCCCTGCCGAAACACATAAGGCAGGGGGCTCGCCCCCTGCCAGAAAAACATAAGGCAGGGGAGGCTCGCCCCCTGTCGGAAGACACAAGGCAAGGGGGGTGAAACCCCTTGCCAGAAAAACCCAAGAATGCAGGGGGCTCGCCCCCTGCCAGAAAATGCAATAGGCTCACCCCCTGCCGGAAAACACAAGAGGGCAGGGGGCTCCCCCCCTGTCGGGAAACACAAGGCAGGGAGGCTCGCCCCTTGTCGGAAAGCACAAGGCAGAGTGGCTTGCCCCCTGCCAGAAAACACAAGGCAGGGGGCTCGCCCCCTGTCAGAAAGCACAAGGCAGAGGAGCTCGCCCCTGCCAGAAATCGCAAGGCAGGGGGGTGAAACCCCTTGCCGGAAGGCACCAAAAGGCAGGGGGCTCGACCCCTGCCAAAAATCGCAAGGCAGGGGGCGAAACCCCCCTGCTGAAAGCCACCACCCCCTCCTGTCGAGGCCGCAGGCGGAGGGGTTCGCTGCCTCCCTCTCATGCAGAAACAGGAAGATGAGGGAGAGGGGGACTCACCTGGAGGTCACCAGTGGAGACAGACGATGCCAGACTGAGGCATACAACGACTTTCGGTGACGGTGAGTGTCAACGACGGCAATTGGCAGGGACGGCGGGAAGGAGGGGGAGGCCAGAGAAAGGGGGAAATCGGGGGAGTCGAGAGGGGGAAGAGAGGCGACGTGGAGGGGAAAGCATTCGATGCTTCCCCCTCCCCCCCCCCCCCCTCCCCTCCCCCTGCTTCATTTATAAGCAGTAAAAGGGGGAGCGGGCGCCGCTCAGTAGGCCCTTACGACCTACCAATAGCCCTCCTCTTAAAGGGGCTTGGATCCGGATCCGACCCAAGTCCGAATTGATTTAAATTTTTTTTTTCTGGTTATTACATCCATGTACATTCGCAGTGCCTGCACATTTATCAAGTGTGTTGTCATGATTGTCTGTCGTATTATCGAATTGTATTTCTTCTGCTGGAACATTCAAGTTAAAAGTGAATCCAATGCTTGCACCCTTTTTATCATGTGCATATGTTCACTTCTTCAGATGTGATCATGCATATAATTCAGGGTTTATTAACATTTAAATATGCATGATTTTATGAAATAATGTTTCAAAAACCCAATTTTATGTTAGTTTTTGAGTAAATGTGCTAAAATGATTTAAAAAAAGAAAATACATGAAAAATAGTTTTATTTTTACATTTTTATACATATTTTAGTTTTTGTTATAAGTAGTTTAGTTTTAGTTTGCAATTAAAATGAAATAAAAAAATAATATAGAAAAATATTTTTTCATTTTAAGTTTTGTTTTGTTTAGAAAAGAAAAATTAGTAGAATAGTTTTTTTTTAGTTTCTTTATAAATAAGTTTTGATTTTTGAAAACTTTATAATAAACTAGTTTACATAGTTTTTGTTTTTTTTAATTGAAAAAAAAATATAAAATAACCAACCCGTTTACACGGTTTGGGTTTTTTTTGAAAAAAATTGAGAAAATAATAAATAAACCGGCTGAACAGGTTTGAATTTTAAAAAAATAAATAAACAAACTGGATCGAACTGGTTTGCATCTGTTACAAACCGGTTCAAACCTGTATGTTGTTTTTAAAACCCCAAAAGAAGAAAAAAATCGGGCGCCTCCTCCATTCACGCCCAAACCTTCTTCTTTCTCCTCTTTCCCTCTCTTTCCCTCTTTTCTCACCCTCCTCCACCAACACCGGGCCATTTCTTACCTCTTTCTTCCCCTTCTCCCTATTTTTTTCATCTTCCTCAGCCGGTGATGGTGGTGGAGCTTCAGTCCGGCGACGGAGGCGGTGGTGGAGGTCGCCAACACCTCTTCCCTCAGGTTCACGGTGAGTGCTGAGTGTTCTTCATCCTCTTATTCTTCTTCTTCTTCTTCTTCTTCCTCTTATTCCTCCGATTTCTTCTTCTTCTTCATCCGAATCTTCTTCATTTTCTGTATCTTCTTCTTCTTCTTTTTCTTCCTCTGATCTTCATTCTTACTCTTCTTTCATCTTCAGATTTTCTTCATTTGTTTCTTTTCATTCAATCGTTATTGATTCTGTGTGAAAAACGGAAAAAAAAAAAGAAAAACGAAAAAAAAAATGTGCATCAGATTTTAATTTCTGTAATAATCGCATTTCCTTTTTTTTTAATTTCTGCAATAATCGCATTTCCTGTTTCATTTCATTGAAATTTCCTGTAAATTCTTTTTAGTTTACATCGGATTTCCATTTCAGTCATCGATTTTTATGTTTTCAATTTCTAATTCAATTTTAATTTCCTGATTGAAATTCATACGCATGTTAGATGTTTTGTATCCCTTGATTTTCTTGTGTTTCATCTTTAATTTCCTTTTCTTTTGTTTTGAATTTCTTGTTCTTCCTTTAATTTTCTAATTTTTTTTACAGTATCGTTTAATTCCTGTTTTCTGTTTCAATATTTTGAAAGATGTTGTTTTAATTTTCATACTCGGTTTCAATTTCTAATTTCCTATGTTAGTTTTGTATTCATGCTGTTTTCAAGTTTGTCTTTACATTCAGTAGTTTCCTGTGGCTGCATTTCGATTTATTGATTTCCTGTTGTGTTTTTGAGTAATAGTAGATTTCTAGTTTAATTCTTGTATTTTTTCTCTGATTTCCAATTTCATGTTTTCTTCTTTAAAACTCTTATTTCCATTCTTTTCATTCATGATTCTTGTTTCTTCCTTTTATTTCATTTCTTGTTTTCAATTTCTCTTGTTTCATGTTCATTTTTTTCTGTTTTGCACTTAATATTTTCTGTATTGTTTTCATTTTCAATTCTTGTTTTCTTCCTTGATTTCTTGTCATTCAATTAATTTCCATTTCGTTTTCTTGTTTTTGTTAAGTAAGTATTACTTGTTAGTTAAGTAAATTGTTAGTTAATTGCTTCATAATTAGTTAGTTAGTAATAGATTTAATTAGAATTAGTTTTCATTGTAATTAGTCGGTTAGATTGCTTTTCTGATTTCTTTCATATTTCTAGCATTTAATTAGTATTTTTTAGTATACATGTTATTTCTATCTCTGGTACTGCTCGTGTTCATTTGAATTGTGCAGGATAGCACAGAACTGGAGCGGAAGCGATTACGTGACACGAAGTACGAAGAGTAGAAGCTTCTTTTTACTTTTCAGTTTAGAATTAGGAATTTTAATTGGGTTTGTAAATATTGCACTTTACGCCCTCTGCGAAGGGTATTCATTTGTTGTAATAGCTAGTTGTGTTTACTTTTCTGAACATTTTACATTTCAATAATTCAGCAATAAAGATTAGTTTAGACTTGTGTGTTTGAATACAACATATTCCCGTTCCCTGAGTTCGACCCGGTCTCATCCACTAGTGAGAACCGGTTTTTATTATTTGATGTCTGGTTTTCACATGTTTTACATCTAAAAATCTTTTTAAAATTACAACGATTTAAAAGAAGACAGCAAATTTTTGGCGCCGTTGCCGGGGAACGGCGTAATATTAGTATTCACTTTATTGCCTAGTATTTGTGTGTGCATTTAGGTTTAGAACCACGTATGTGCATATCTTATAGACGAGCTTACTTTTCTGCACAACCCACCTATTAGGATCCCCTTAGAGGTGACTGTGTATGATTGGTATCGTACACATAGATTTCATATTTCTTATGCATAATCTCTGTTATGTGTAACTGCGTGGTGTTTGTTTAGTTTTTGTTGTTTTTAGTTCACTCGCTTTGTGGTTTGCGTGGTTTGGCCGCTTAGTGCGTTAGTTAGGTAGAAAACCCAAAGTTAGGACGTGTGCTACACCGGTCTACTCCAAGGTGTACGCAGTGGCTGACGATCATCATTTGATCCGTCCTTTGAGGGAGTACTTCATGCCAAATACGTATACTCCCACCTTATGCATCACGAGACCTGATGTAGGAGCGAGCCATTTTGAGATTAAGGCCAGTGTGATTCAAATGTTACCTTCGTTTTATGGCCTTAGCAATGAAGACCCATATCGTCATCTCGACGAATTCCTTGAGATTTGCTCGACTGTGCGAATCAATAATTTTAGAGACGACGCTATGAGGTTAACTTTGTTTCCGTTTTCTCTCAAAGATAAAGCCAAGCACTGGTTAAAATCTCTTGAGACGGTTCGTATTACTACTTGGGAAGGAATGCAAAAAGAATTTTTAAAAAAATATTTCCCAATTAGTAAAACGAATCAGTTTCGTAAAGCTATAACTAGTTTTTCTCAAATTGAGGGAGAACAATTTCATGAGTCTTGGGAGAGATTGAAAGATCTTCTCCGCAAGTGTCCCCATCACCAGGTGCCTCGTTGGCAGTTGGTGCAGTATTTTTATGACGGGCTTTCTGAAAAGCATCGTCAAATGGTTGATTCGTCTTGTGGGGGCACTTTTATGCTTAAAAGTGAGGACGAGGCGTGGTCTCTATTCGAGACCTTGAGTGAAAACACGATGCATCATAACTTGTCTTCACGGCTCGATAGGACTACATCTCTGTCTAGTGGTCCTAGGAAGGTTGGGATTTCCGAAGTTGGGTCCGAATTAGAATTGCGTACCAAGGTTGACCAGTTGACTAGGAAGTTAGATCAATTCCTAGCCAATTCTTCGAGAAGTCCGGTAGAAAGAATGTGCGAGCTATGTGCTAGCCCTGCACACTGTGTTTCAGATTGTCCGGCAGCGCCATTATATCCTGAATTCATTCAGGAGCAGGTGAATGCTGCCCAAGGTTTTGCTAGAACCATGCCTGATTCGTTTACATCATCATATACCCCAGGTTGACGAAACCAATCCATTCCCCTATCCCATCAGCCCTCCCAGACACAGTATAGACCCAGTAACCCTTCACAAGGTTACTCGCATCCTATATTTCCACAGGTTCATCCTCAGTATTGTCAACCCCATCCTCAGGAGCCCATTCCAAGTTCATCATTTCAAGAGAAGATGTTAGAAGCCTTTTCTGATATCAAGGCCACTCTTTGTTCCCATACGCAGTCAATAGCCAAGCTAGAGACTCAAATGGGACAGTTAGCTCAGACATTGATTAGGCAAAACTAGAGGAACCTTCATAGTCAGTCTGTTGTCTCAAAGGGAGAGGATTCAATGTCATTTGACTTGCAACCCACTGATTCACATCATGAGCAAGTCAAATCTGTTACATCTCTTTAGTATGGGAAGGCATGTCACTCCACTCAGGAATCGACTCATGAATCCCATATCATTTCTGCTGACGAGTCGATCTTCATGATACCTCAGCAGAAGGGGCCTTACTCACAGCATACATTTTCATCATATAAAGCCCCATTTTCTCAGCCTTTAGGATCACCAATTTTTAGTAAGCAAGAGGTACAGATGCAGAAGGTGCTTGACCAAGTCAAGCCTGATCATATTCACTACTTGTCTGAAGTTGCATTAATTGATACTCGGTCGGTCCTAGACTCTCGATTCTTGACCAGTCTCTCAGATGAGACTAATCTCCGTTCTTTATGTCAAGAGAGTTTTGATACTACAGTTAGAGGTAGACGGGATGAAAACACAGTGCGTAGTGTCACATATGACACTCTTTTCTTCATAGAGCCCGGTTGAGTCTGACTTCACGTCCATTGATCTCATGGATGATGAAGGATTTTTTCCAGGGATCCGTCTGGCTGGGGACGTGAAACTTAGCGCTTTATGGGAGGCAACCCATATCTTGTAGATTTGTTTAGAATTTATAGATTTTATTTTGTTTTTACTTTTTCATGAGTTTTTCATGTTCTTTTTGTTTCTTTCATGAGTTTTGTGTTTTGTCATGTATACATTGCATTTATTACATTCATAGAACGTGTATTTTTTTTTTTCATGTTAGGTCATTCTACTCTTTTCCCTCAATTATTTTCTCTCATGTGCATTCACTTAGTTTCATTCAAGCATGGGGGAGTGCCACTGGGACAGTGTCATTCAAGCATGGGGGAGGGTGTAGAGTGCACACCTTGATATTTCTGTTTACGTTCTTGCACATGTTTACATATCTCTCATGAAAAGTAGATTTTTAAAGAAATAGTTTGAACTTATATGAATGTTATTTCAAATCTGATGATTTTTAGAGGATTTTTAAGCCCCACGAAATTTTTTTCTGACATAGATCTAAAAATTATAGTTGTTTATGCGGATTTCGAAGAAATGATGATAGATATATGTTAGAATTTATTTTGAATCATAAATATGAATATGCACAGTTCTATTTTTGAAAAACTAAGCAAATGAACAAAAGTGTAAAAATGAGCTCAAAAGAAAAAAATATAGCATGTGTTAGGTTGTTTGGATAATTCCACAATCCTTAGTAGATGGAACTTAGATGTAAGTTGAAACTTTTAATTCCATTTTCGAAAAGGAGAGTGGAAAACTTCGTGATCCTAAGTAACTGAGAACAGATACAAGTTGAAATGTTTGATTCTCATGTTATAAGGGTGAATGAAGGAAGTCACTTTTATGTCTTAGTTGATATCTTTTGGTATGAAAAAGTATAGAAGATATTGACATTGCACAAGGCATAGAAGCAGACCACACACAAGCTATATGAGAAAAATAAGTGCGCATAAAGAAAAAGCGTGGAAAGAAAAAAAAAGAAGATAAAAGAGCTTAAAAAGAAAGAAAAGTTCAATGCTTAGAAGTGTAATTGAGAAAACCTGAGCAGAAAACATATGAGTGAGGATAAGTAAATAATAATATGTTTTTATTGGATTTTCTAAGAATTAAACATAAATAATTATGATATTTTAGAAAAGTGAAAGAAATTCTTTTCTGTGGTGGTGCATAAAAGACTCTAATTATATTTCGATTTTGAAATAACAGGAAATATTTGTGAAAATAAAGTCTTTAATTACCTACTGCTTATGAGGATGTGTAATATTATGCATACATGACAGAGATGTTTGTGGGTAGCATCACTGCAAACCCTCACGAGACCTTACTCGTCCACTGGGGTAACCCAGGGGTTGAAAGGGCTTGTTGCATGAGCTAAATGCAACCGTGATTCCTACGAAAGTGAGTTAGGTGATAGTTTGATTTCTTGCATTTTTCTAGTTTGCTCGAGGACTAGCAAAACATAAGCATGGGGGTATTTGATCATGCATATAATTCAGGATTTATTAACATTTAAATATGCATGATTTTATGAAATAATGTTTCAAAAACCCAATTTTATGTTAGTTTTTGAGTAAATGTGCTAAAATGATTTAAAAAAAGAAAATACATGAAAAATAGTTTTATTTTTACATTTTTATACATATTTTAGTTTTTGTTATAAGTAGTTTAGTTTTAGTTTGCAATTAAAATGAAATAAAAAAATAATATAGAAAAATATTTTTTCATTTTAAGTTTTGTTTTGTTTAGAAAAGAAAAATTAGTAGAATAGTTTTTTTTTAGTTTCTTTATAAATAAGTTTTGATTTTTGAAAACTTTATAATAAACTAGTTTACATAGTTTTTGTTTTTTTTAATTGAAAAAAAAATATAAAATAACCAACCCGTTTACACGGTTTGGGTTTTTTTTGAAAAAAATTGAGAAAATAATAAATAAATCGGCTGAACCGGTTTGAATTTTAAAAAAATAAATAAACAAACCGGCTTGAACCGGTTTGCATCTGTTACAAACCGGTTCAAACCGGTATGTTGTTTTTAAAACCCCAAAAGAAGAAAAAAATCGGGCGCCTCCTCCATTCACGCCCAAACCTTCTTCTTTCTCCTCTTTCCCTCTCTTTCCCTCTTTTCTCACCCTCCTCCACCAACACCGGGCCATTTCTTACCTCTTTCTTCCCCTTCTCCCTATTTTTCTCATCTTCCTCAGCCGGTGATGGTGGTGGAGCTTCAGTCCGGCGACGGCGGCGGTGGTGGAGGTCGCCAACACCTCTTCCCTCAGGTTCACGGTGAGTGTTGAGTGTTCTTCATCCTCTTCTTCTTCTTCTTCTTCTTCTTCTTCTTCTTCTTCTTCTTCTTCTTCTTCTTCCTCTTATTCCTCCGATTTCTTCTTCTTCTACTTCTTCTTCTTCATCCGAATCTTCTTCATTTTCTGTATCTTCTTCTTCTTCTTCTTCTTCCTCTGATCTTCATTCTTATTCTTCTTTCATCTTCAGATTTTCTTCATTTGTTTCTTTTCATTCAATCGTTATTGATTCTGTGTGTAAAACGAAAAAAAAAAGAAAAGAAAAACGAAAAAAAAATGTGCATCAGATTTTAATTTCTGCAATAATCACATTTCTTTTTTTTTTAATTTCTGCAATAATCGCATTTCCTGTTTCATTTCATTGAAATTTCCTGTAAATTCTTTTTAGTTTACATCGGATTTCCATTTCAGTCATCGATTTTTATGTTTTCAATTCCTAATTCAATTTTAATTTCCTGATTGAAATTCATACGCATGTTAGATGTTTTGTATCCCTTGATTTTCTTGTGTTTCATCTTTAATTTCCTTTTCTTTTGTTTTGAATTTCTTGTTCTTCCTTTAATTTTCTAATTTTTTTTACAGCATCGTTTAATTCCTGTTTTCTGTTTCAATATTTTGTCTGATGTTGTTTTAATTTTCATACTCGGTTTCAATTTCTAATTTCCTATGTTAGTTTTGTATTCATGCTGTTTTCAAGTTTGTCTTTACATTCAGTAGTTTCCTGTGGCTGCATTTCGATTTATTGATTTCCTGTTGTGTTTTTGAGTAATAGTAGATTTCTAGTTTAATTCTTGTATTTTTTTCTCTGATTTCCAATTTCATGTTTTCTTCTTTAAAACTCTTATTTCCTTTCTTTTCATTCATGATTCTTGTTTCTTCCTTTTATTTCATTTCTTGTTTTCAATTTCTCTTGTTTCATGTTCATTTTTTTCTGTTTTGCACTTAATATTTTCTGTATTGTTTTCATTTTCAATTCTTGTTTTCTTCCTTGATTTCTTGTCATTCAATTAATTTCCATTTCGTTTTCTTGTTTTTGTTAAGTAAGTATTACTTGTTAGTTAAGTAAATTGTTAGTTAATTGCTTCATAATTAGTTAGTTAGTAGTAGATTTAATTAGAATTAGTTTTCATTGTAATTAGTCGGTTAGATTGCTTTTCTGATTTCTTTCATATTTCTAGCATTTAATTAGTATTTTTTAGTATACATGTTATTTCTATCTCTGGTACTGCTCGTGTTCATTTGAATTGTGCAGGATAGCACAGAACTGGAGCGGAAGCGATTACGTGACACGAAGTACGAAGAGTAGAAGCTTCTTTTTACTTTTCAGTTTAAAATTAGGAATTTTAATTGGGTTTGTAAATATTGCACTTTACGCCCTCTGCGAAGGGTATTCATTTGTTGTAATAGCTAGTTGTGTTTACTTTTCTGAACATTTTACATTTCAATAATTCAGCAATAAAGATTAGTTTAGACTTGTGTGTTTGAATACAACATATTCCCGTTCCCTGAGTTCGACCCGGTCTCATCCACTAGTGAGAACCGGTTTTTATTATTTGATGTCTGGTTTTCACATGTTTTACATCTAAAAATCTTTTCAAAATTACAACGATTTAAAAGAAGACATCAAGATGCGTCATTAGTACAGATGTTCACTTCTCTATAACTTTCCAATAATTGAGATACATCATCTTCACTGCAACTAGATGATAAACTCACCATTGTTATAAGCAAGATATTAATTTGTGTTAGCCAGCGCATATGTTTACTACAATTTATTCAATATGCATATAACAACGAATATTGATTAGTTAAGGAAGTCAAAGAAATGATTGAATGAATCACAGCATAAATGCAACATCGATTTGTTATTTGCTTATACTATAAACCGAGTTGTTATTTATCATGCCAATAAGAAACGATTTCCTTTATATGTGTGTTGACGATAACGATTCACGTGACAACGATTTAATTATATATACGACGTTGTGAAACGATTTTAATAGAAATCGCTAAATGAACAATGATTTAAATATGCAAATCGCCACTGCAAGCGCGCAACAATGTATTACTGCACGAACACGTTTTAAAATCATACTACAAATATCTTATAAATCGATACTTGAAAACACATAATATCTTACAAATCGATATACATATCACACAATATATTATAAATCAATACGACAATTCAACATAATAGCTTACAAATTGACACTGTAAAACACATAATATCTTACAAATCGATATACATATCACATAATATATTATAAATCAATATAAAAATTCAGCATAATAGCTTACAAATCGATATTAATAAACAAAACAATATCTCACAAATTGGTAGTATGTTACTACAATCGTGATTTGTGTTACATTGCATATACTGAGTAAATGGACGATACCAGATGGGGTAGAGGCCCTTCATCGCATTTGTAAACAAGCATTCTTGTTAACAGGTCTCAATATCTTATAAATATCTTTAATTTTCCAACCGTCGAAAAGACAACATCCACTTGCAATAACAAAACAACGCCTTAATGCACTCACGATGACATACGTTCTTCAATAATAGCATGATGATATGGAAAGGTACTCACGATGCCTTAATGTCACTTGTTGAAATGTTTGTGCATTATTGTTTTTTTCTATACTGCCTAACAAAAATGAAGAAGAAGAGAAGACTGTAAAAAGAGATGGCCAACAAATGCCCCTATGATGCCCACCAATGATCGAACAAGTCGATCGATTTATAGTTATCTCCACGAGGTAGGAACGAACCTGAGAATGTTTTGTAATACAAGGCAGGAACGAGAAGGCGTCAATGTGTTGTAACACAAGCTAAAAACCAAGGCTGAAACCTGGACTCGAGACGACGATAAAGGGTACTCTAGCGGTAGCAGACGACGGTAAATGGTGTGTCGTCAAAGGGATCTACTGTTACAGCAGATGGTGCGTCGTCAAAGGGTGATCCGTCGGCAGCATAGAAGTTTACTACTTAAGACGAAAACATAACGTTTGGACTTTTTGAAGAGTTAAGATCATCCTCCCTTTTTTGGATGAAGGATATTTTTGTTCTTTTCTTGAACCATCGTTCTATGAAGAGAATAACAGGAAAGGGTACTTAAGTATTTGCAATTATACCGGACTCCAACTCTAAGTGATGCCGACACACATGGGGATACAAACCCCACGTGCTTATATATGTGGCACTCATTTAGACCCCCGAACATGCACTGTAGCAAACCCTGCGTCTTCGGGAGAGAACACGCAACACCCTCCCGTTAAATCATGTTAAAGCTCTTTTGCCTCTCTGTTTATATTCTTATTCTATGTCACATCTGTTCACGTGCATTGAGAGTATCTGTTGGTCTTGTAACTAATAATTGTCAAAGCCTCTCTTGAAAAGATAAGCCATGTAACTTGTTTGTAATTTCTTTTGAGTAGTTGCTATTATCATTGTTGTTAACTATATCCCCATGTGTACACATCTTAAGCTTTAGAGGGCCAACTTTTAATAATTTGAGAAAGGGGCCTCAAGAGAGACCTTATAGTAAAATCTAATTAGTACGATATTCTTGCAGCAAGAGACCTCAATGATTAAAAGTTGGACCTCTAAATGCAGCAGGTATTTATTTTTTATTTTTCTCTTGAATGAGTAGTGGTGACGGTCTTAACCGTCATAAATAGTCATTTTTTTAACCTTCCCAAATTAACTGGTGATGGTCAAAGCCATCAGCATAAGACGTGTTAGTGATGGCTGATAGCGTCACCGAAACCTATGTAGAAGTCAGGCATATGCATATATATAGTGACGGTCACATGAGGAACTAGTGACTGCCGAAACTGTCACTATAAGTAATACTGATGGAGCTTAGAGTGTCGGACACATATTGGTGATGTGATTCATGTTTTGGGAACCCTGAGACTCATGCCTCATTGACACCTTTTTATTAAATAGCAAGTTCTTTTAAGTTTACTATCAATCAAGTGAATCGGTCTGTACTGATTCGGAGCTAAATCTATCTGTATCAACCAACTTTTAACCCAAGAATGACACATGTTACAGAAATATTTAAAAAATATAAAAACATTTTAAATTATTAGTTTTATACCGATTCCGGCATGTTCCGTACCAATTTTCTGCCAATATGATATGTATCGGGCGATTCAGGCTTATACTATCAACATTGGTTTGATTCGATTCAAAATCAAAATTGCCAGATTCTTATTCAGGGCCTGATATGATTCTGACATTGGTCACAACCCCTATAGCAATCTCTCTCTCTCTCTCTGGTGGAGTGAAGTATATCCGTTTGGATCTACTTTTAATTTAGGTTATTATTTGGGTTTTATTTAGAATTGAATCTTCTATTGTAATTGATCTATCTTAGACCCAAAATATACCTAGGGTTTCTTATGTTTTTCTATAAATACTCATTATAGGGGCTTCTCAGTTAGGGTTGATTGAATTAAATTTTTGTTATTTTTTGAACTTCATTTATTAATCAATTCTTGTTTTTCATTAATTATATTTTGGTAGCATACCTTCATAATAGTAGCAGTAGAAGGTAGATTTTTTTGCCAATCAGGCAACCAATTTGCATCAGTGGTATCATAACAAGATTTTCTACTCAATTTGATTGAGGGATGATCTTGAAGATTCATCAAGTTATAGCCAGAGAGTGGCATCCATTGATCACATGTCTTACGACTACTCTGATTGATGGCAAGCATAGTCATCCACAAGTGAGGTTGTGTGGCCGCATGATCCATCACAATATCTGCCTACAATGACCACTAAATTCTTTTTCAAATGCATATATTGCTTATAGAATACTTTTGACCATACCTGTTACCGTTGCTTTTGTCGAAAAAGTTTTTTCAAAATTAAAATTGATTAAATTATATCTAAGAAGAACTATGTCATAAGAAAGATTAAGTGTATTGGCTAGGTTATATATTGAAAGAGATATAATGATAAAGCTTGACTATAAAGCTTTAGACTTTAAATAATATTTTTTAAACTATTTTATATTTTTTTGGTGCAGTGTGATGAATATATATATATATATATATATATATAAACTTAATTAGTAAATATGAAGGATATTAAGAATTTAAGAAAAAAAAGGTGCAACTCCTTTAATTAATAATGAAAATTTTGTGTACAATGAAAAAAAATTAGGGCTTCATTTGAAGGCCTTAGCCTAGGTCTCAACTTCTCTTGAGCTGCCCCGAATCACATAGTTAAATCATGTTAAAGCTCTTTTGCCTCTCTGTTTACATTCTTATTCTACGTCACATCTGTCCACGTGCATTGAGAGTATCTGTTGGTCTTGTAACTTATAATTGTCAAAGCCTCTCTTGAAAAGATAAGCCATGGAACTGGCTTGTAGTTTCTTTTGAGTAGTTGCTATTATCACTGTTGTTAACTATATCCCCATGTGTACACATCTTAAGCTTTAAAGGGTCAACTTTTAATAATTTGAGAGAGGGCCTCAAGAGAGACCTTATAGTAAAATCTAATTAGTACGATATTCTTGCAGCAAGAGACCTCAATGATTAAAAGTTGGCCCTCTAAATGCAGCAGGTATTTATTTTTTATTTTTCATTTTTCTCTTGAATGAGTAGTGGTGACTGTATTAACCGTCATCAATAGTCATTTTTTTAACCTTCCCAAATTAACTGGTGATGGTCAAAGCCATCAGCATAAGACGTGTTAGTGATGGCTGATAGCGTCACCGAAACCTATGTAGAAGTCACGCATATGCATATATATAGTGACGGTCACATGAGGAACTAGTGACTGCCGAAACTGTCACTATAAGTAATACTGATGGAGCTTAGAGTGTCAAGACACTAAGCTTGTCACCGTCACTATTACTTATAGTGACAAGCTTAGAGTATCGGACACTAAGCCGTCACTATAGTGACGGCTTGAGCCATCAATATTGGTTCATATTGGTGATGTGATTCATGTTTTGGGAACCCTGAGACTCATTTCTCATTGATACCTTTTTATTAAATAGCAAGTTCTTTTAAGTTTACTATCAATCACATGCCATTTATTTATATTACTGAATTATAATAAATATTGCTCACTGAGAATATACTCTGCTATTCTGCTATTGTAGGACTTAATTCTTCACATACTCAATGATGTGGTAAGCGGGGTCTTGTGCCAAGCTGCCAAGCTGAAGGCCGAGGTTCGAATCCATCTGCCACATGAGGCTTAAGAGATATCTGGTAGGGGTCGGGCTAACCCTAGCTTACCTATCAAAAAAAAATAAAATTTCTTCACATAATGCAATGTTCTGTCATGCAGTTAATGTAGAATGGCATATTTCAATAACCAAGCGGCGACCATGGTTGTGATTCGGGATGCACAATTTGTAACCAAACCGCTACAAGGCCAAATCTGCTGGTCTATATGGAACGCTTGGCAATGACCTATAACGGGAAATTTGATCAATCTTGGCAGACTAACATTGCTAGTGTCATGTTCATCCGGGGAAAAAGGGAAAAGAAAACCATTGCAAGCCTCCTGCTGTTACACTTGTTGCACCACCATCAATGTCATACATAGGGGCGGCAACGGGCCCGATTTGGTCCGGACCCTGGTCTTAATCAAGCCTTCTTATTTATCACCATACCCGGACCTTATAGGGTTTGGTTCGGGTCAGGTCTGGGTAAACCAGGACCTAGTCATACACCATTTACTCTTATTACTTGGCAAAAGTAGGCTCTAGTGTTTTTTTTTTTAACAAAAACCACGCTTCTTCCCGACCACTTGAAATTGTTTATCCTAATGTCTTGAGCATAGTTCCCAAGGCAAGATGCGTATGTAAAAAGCAAGTGTCTAACAAATGCCTGAACGCATTGGAGAAGCAAGTGAAAAAACAACAATAAAAATGAATAGAAAACGACGTAAAAATATAATTAACACTGGTACTCCTAAAAAGCAAACTTTAAACAGTTTTATTAAAAATATCTATTATATATGTAAATTTTAATAAAAAATATAAATTTTAAGAATAAAGTACAAACCTTTTAACATGAGAAAAACATTTATAATATCGAGGAAGTTTACTTGGACATTGAGAGAAACAAGCTTTCAAAAGCCAGTTTCTGATATCTTCCGAAGAAAGCTTTCTCAAAGTGAGCTTATGGGGTTTTAGGAAGCTTCCGGGAACTGTGGTTTAGAACCTAGCTCCAGTGATTTCCACTAGTGCTTGCCAATATATTATCTGTATCACATTGATATGATAGTAGATCCAAGTGGTTTTACCACCTCGTTCACAAGGGATGCCTTTGATGCAATGTTGTCAAAATCAATATGAACAAACAGGGATTGATTCGACCCCCCTTTAAAAATTGGTTCCAAAATCAGTCCATTTGAAGTAGATTAAGATAAGAATTGGCCAAATTTCTGTTTTTTTTTTTCTGGTTTGTTGAATAAAAAATCTTTCAATTCGAAAACAATTCGATTGGATTCTTTGGTTTTTTAAAGAAACCGATTCACCTAGTGAACTGATTTTAACAACATTGCTTTGATGCAAGGTTGGGAACAAACCACTACTCGTGGTTTGGCTTCAGCTTGTAAAGGGCATGCTTGAACTCGTAAAAGTAAACTCGGCAATCTGAACATGCAGAATAGGTGCTCAACTCAATTTAAGTCGTACATGCTCATTAAATAGTAATAAATAATATATTTTACATCATATACTACAGTGTAAAACAAATGACTGAAGTATTTGGTTTTACAAGCAAAAGTTTAGAGATAAAATATTATTATTTTCAGCTCTAAAACAATATAATTTTTTGTGTACAAGTTAGCTCGAGTTTGACGCATTTCACTTCAACTTATTATGAGTTTGATGCAGTTTAGCTCACCACAAAAATGAGCTAAGCTTGAACACTTCATGATCAGTTAGTTCGACACTTTCACTGTCCATGGTTGATGTCCTAAATGAATATAAAGTAAATGATGTAAATCTCCTTAATCACAAATTATAAACTTTATACATTGATAGTGATGGTGAGTTCATTAAATTGTTCGTGAAAAGCATGACATAACTGACCATCTTTTCATGCCTACCTACGTATTAGGAAAATAATTTCACACACTAAAAAATCGGGTTAACTGATTGTTTACTGCTTGCCATCCAAACAATATAAACCACATGTTTAGGGCTCATTTGTTCATGCAAATAGGACTATGTAAAACAGTCTTGTTTGGACATTGTTAGCAGGGTTTGGACAATGTTGGCTGGGCACAGATTTGTCCTGAACAAGCTGAGTTTTTATCCCAAGTGTTTCACTCCCGCCTTTTTTTTTTGTCCCAAGTATTCAGGACACCACTAGTCCAAATGATAATGGCGCAGGAAGCAGTTGCTCCCTTTTACTCGTCAAGTTCATTGAGCCAAGAGAACACTGCGAGAAAGCTAAAAAGATGTCCTACTAGACACATGGGACGTTGTGTTCTAGGCATCCCGTGCATCCACCGTTTTCATTGGGTGCATATACAGCAACAAGCTGTTCACCTATCAAAAGTCTTTTGATACCTTCCGCCCAATCAAGTCACTTAAGAATATAAAGAAGCATATTGAGCAAAAGGCGCGTTGAAGCCCCTTGTCAATGTTCTACTTGCTTTGCATCATTTGCTCCTGAAGTAACTCTAATTGAGCCTAGGCCAAATTGTTACTTTTCAGTTACTGCTAAACAAGCCTCTTAATCATCTGACTCTAATTTTTACTACTGCAAAGAAGGTGGCAGACAAAAAACGGGATTTTGATGATTTGGCAAAGGAAGGGTAACAACATGCATGACTTTTATCCCAAAACATAGCGTTTAGGTCAACAGATCTTAATCCCCAATAGCTTTAAAAACTGGTACTACAAGAATATAATAATAACCATCATGGGGAAAAAGGACTAAATACACAATGCTACGCAGATTGAAAATAGGATACATTCCAGAAAACTGATTCTCGTCATGAGAGAAACCATGCATAGATGAGACACTTGAATTAGACACGATAGTTAAAAGACGGGTATTCAATTGCAATAATGTCAGTTTCTAGATGGACACTTGAACTAGAAACAGAGTGTCCAAGGTGGTATTGCAATCTTTCTCACAAACTAATTTGAGCTTGAAGGATCCCACCTTCTTGGCAACTATAACCTGTGGGAGTGGCAGAAACAGATGCAGTAATGGTCTCTACCGAGTGAATACTATCCTATACGCAGTAATATAAGAGAGGTTGAGAAGAATGTAAATAGTAGGTCAAGGAAGCCAGAACTTCTTGAGTAGGGCTTCCTATGATAGCCTCTTTAATGTTGATATTATCCATTTCCCATTTGTTGAGCATTCAGGCCACCTGACTAAGGACCATGACAAGATGTTTGTTCACTTAGTCTGTGGCATGCAATCAGCTAAATCATAGTATAATGGAAAAAAGAGGGATTAACTAGGATATCGATGCAACTCCAAACACAAAATTCATCACAAACCAAAAAACGCATGCAAGAACCAACTCATAACCTTGAAGATGAGCATGAACTAATTTGTGTCATTTCAAGCAAAACATCCTGGAATCAGGAGGGTTGTCCATTGATGCAACTTTAACAAAAGATACCAGACATTCATCAACTGCAAATATTATATATTGAATGTGCTATAATAATACAACAATTTACTTGAAATTAGGATAATGCTTTTGTATTTTATGGTGTAAGCCCGTCTAAGACATGGAAATAACTAAACTTCAAGCTAATATGTCAATAGATAAGTTACAAAAACATATAATTATACATGATTATTAACTTTTTTCATTGAACAATATTAGATTCTTCATAAAAAGTGACTTTATATAAGAATTATGCATTAAAATAATAAAATACATGAAAAAAATATTTAATGGGTTGGATCGACAGTCGTGAATCATGACCCAGTTGGGTCAGATCCGGGTCGACTCGGGCGATTCCCTAGTCGACTCACCGGGTTTGCCAACTATGATTCGAAAACTTATGCCTACAGAAATGCCCATGCATAGTCTTCGTTCACACTATGTTCTATTAAACATGTGCATGTTCCCTTTGAGCCTCAAAGACAATGGGACCAACACTGCTTGAGGCCGCTACACTAGTAGAAACACGGAGATTCTTTATTTGTCTGAACAATACTTAGCATAACTGCCACATAAGAAAACACATATTTCAATAATCCAGATGTATGATAATTGTCTTTTAAACACTCATATTTCTGTTGGTCATAAAACTTTCTAAAGTAGCCACAATAATACTCATCTGTTATGACAGAGTACCTTCACTCAAACTGAAAATACATGCATAAAATACAAGCTTTTCTTGACTCCAAGGGCACACTTATAAGAAGATTTCTGCACATTCTTACCCTTCGGAAGGACCTTGATCAAGGTTACGTTGGTTTGATAACTTTTGAAGAATTCATCAACAAAAACATTTGGTTTTATTATAGATATAGTGCTTTGTCAATACAAAATTTGCTATTTGGCTACCTCTAATTGTCCTCCTAATTTTCATTGGCTCATCATCTCTATGTAGTTCAACAAGCTATTACACTAAGGCAGTTGTAGGCCCTGGCATCTAACGAGATTCACTTAGGCTTTTCCTAATCCCCACCTGCACGCGTTTCACCTTTTCACCAGTGATGTGAAAATCATCTGTATGACATATCCAAGACCATCCCAGGAATGCCCCTTAATTTCTACTGGAAGCATTCTAATATGTTCATTTCTAAGTTGACTCTTCTCTGCTATTACATACATCTACTTTAACATGAGCATCTCTCCGCCATGCAGTCTTCTCTCCCCATTGCCTTTTAGGGCCTTTTTGGGAGCCATGAGTTGAAGATGTTGTAGTTTCCCCCAGTGCTCTCATGCTTTCGTATGTTTGGGAGCAGTAGAGTTCCAAAACAATGCATTGGGAATGGAGATGGCAGCCCCATCGCCAAAGGTCAATGTCATTCAAAAGAGGGTGATGTTGACAACTCAATCCCCACACTAGATTTTGGCAAAACCACTTGGCAACACATAGAAATGGTATTTTCATATTAATGCAAGGAATCCAAACAGGCCTTAGTTGCCCAATACTCATGTTTTTTCTTTATTTCGCTCTTTGATACATACACCAGCTAGATTTAAACATTTGCACAGACAAGTCGGGGCATTCAGTGTTGCTAATCAGAGCTTTCCTTTGTTATTCACATGACTTGAGCCAAGGAGGAGGACTCAAGGACACTTGATGCTGCACAAAAAGCATGATTGACTCTCTACCAGCACTGTCACAGGGAGATGGCAACAAGAGAGAGAATCCTTGGCGAAATCCATACGATTCTTCTCCAGCTGAAGCAAAGTTCTTACAGTACCATTTATCATTTAAATATTGAACCTTTTTTTCACTTCTATGCACTTGATTAACAATTATATGTTAAAATATGCGTTTTTCCTCCGAACAGAAAACAAATCGCAACAATGCTCATTCATACATCATATGTAATTGATATACAAAACAATCAACTCAAACGTTTTATTCATCCATTAAATCTCCCGAAGAGAAACAGGGATTCCTCAAATAAAATGCCAGCATCATCCAAACAGAATGCCCATAATCAGACGAGAAAGATAACTAACAGAGACAAGATGAATACATTCAAAGCAAAAGGATTATCTCCAGGTACATAAAATCACTGTTCGTCCAACAAACAACTTCATCCCCTCCAAAAAGGGTAAAAAAAACAAGAGAAGAAAGAGTGCGTAAACTTAGAACTAAAATAGATCTGGAAAGGAAAGGACAGAGCCTTATCTTTCACTCAATCCTGATTCTTGAGCTTCTCCACCCTCTGACTGAGCTTCTCGATCCGGACGACGAGATTCGTGACGGCGAACAGTAGCCAGTAGAAGAGGAGCGCGGCGGCGATCAGGAGCGCGTTCCGCTGGCTCTTCATGATCGACTTCTGGTGGCGGAGGTGCTCGGAGGGGCTGCACAACGGGCCGTCGCAAGTCGGCCTCATCTCGTACTTCCAGTATATGTCCATCAGGAGAAAAAGGCAGAAGGGGACGACGAAGAGAAGCGGCTTCAGCGCGTTCCTGGTGACGGCGACCAGACCCTTCCGGAGGCGATCGAGCCCAGGAAACGTCAAGAGCAGCAGCATGATCGCCTCCGCTCCGGCCGCGTACCCCAAGACCACCCACTCCAAAGCCATTCTCTGACTCAAACCCTAGAAATCTGCCCCCCTCTCTCGGAAAACCCTAACCCTAGAAAACCGGACGGTCCGATCTGCGAGACAGCCCTCGATGGAGATCGAGAGTCAGGCTTCTGCGTCGAGAAACCCTAAAGTCTAAGCACACAGAAAACTTCGATCCTTCTCCAGAGCAACGGAAACACCACCACGCAGCACGCACTTTGTGGAGGAGGCAGGAAACTCTGGAGCATATATTTATACGACCGAACGCCGGACCTCTCTAGCAGGAAACTAACCCCGAAATTCCAAAACTATCCCCACACGTCATTTTTTTACGACCACCATCTGTTGATAAAATGACAAAATAGACCACTTAATGTGATAAAATACCCGCCCATGTGGACCGGGTTTTATAATGGAATATGGATCTCATCATTTGAAATAGGATGGGTTTCATCTTATATTCAATCGACATCGAGATGGATCTACTTTATGACTAGTTCAATTGAGGAGATCCGTATTATTTATAATTAAAATAATTCCGTAAGGGCCGAGAAACAAGATAAGCTACTCGTAGTTCAACTCTTAAACAGCTCACATCGGCTTGACTCGTAAGAGCTCGTTAGGTAGTAAGAAAACATATTTTAAATAATTTTACTGAACTATTTTACTTGTAAAATCTTATTACTTCTAGCTTTAAAACAATGTACTTTTTTTTGTAATCATGTTGCTTCCACTAAAAAATAACTTATTTTTTCATGAAACTAGTCATCTCCAACTCAGGCTGGTTTATCTTGGATAACTGAAATATGTTTACCAACCAAATATGTTTATTGGTATGAACCAAGATTTTTATAAGTTTTTTTAACTTTTTTTTTTTTGAAAATTTTACCGTACCATACTGATGTGATCTAGACCCTTGGTCTTATAAAAATAAACTCTTTGGAGCATCCAATTATGATGTATAAAATGATCTTTTAAGGGTTCAAAATCCACCGCTTATAATTTTCATAAATATTCCAACATAAAAAATCATATTTCTTTCTCCGATTACGATGACCCAACAATAGATTTCTAACAAATGAACTATGCCAAATGCATCTGCAAGGTTAGATTTGCTAAAAAAACCCTATAAAAATCTTGATTCATACCAGCAAACATATTTCAGTCTCCTGATTTTTATCTTTAGAATGAGGCAAGCTTCAACACTTCACTCGGCCCATCTAGAATCTGCCAAACAAAAGTTAACCTTTATCATTATCTATTATTAACTGAAGTTAAATAATAAATCAAATTATAACAATAGGCTTTGGAATCAAATGCTTAAAATATTTATCTTTTTTTAATGATAATGAATGAATTTTTTTAAATTTCATAGGACAATACATAAAACAAAAAAGAATCATGTTATTTTCAAGGTGACCTGAGCAATATTCCAATACTCATATCGGACTTGGGATCCATTTTCAAAATGATTGAAGGAATCAGCCCATTCTGATTCTGAACCGAGCTGAATTAACAGATTTTTGGACTGCTAATGATGTGTTAGGAAAATATTAAAATAATATTAAACATATAATGTTAAATAAAATTTAAAAAATATTGAAAAATAAGCCCAATCAGCTTGTTTTGTATCAATTTTTGGCCGATCCAATATGAATTGGCTGATAGTGACATCAATGGACTTGAGGTCTACATTTGATAAAAGGTTCATTAAAATTAAACGTAAAATGTTAGCCTCGAAATGAAAGTTTCTCCTACAATTACAACGATCAAAAGCAGGCACATGAAAAATTCTCATAGAAAAAAAAAATTGCCAATGAGAAGTTTTGATATGATAACTTTTTCAAAAGAAAAAATTTCACATGGTTGTGTAAAATGAGAAAATTTGAGTGAAAAA
Organism: Nuphar pumila; assembly: GCF_984573655.1. Lineage (NCBI taxonomy): Eukaryota > Viridiplantae > Streptophyta > Magnoliopsida > Nymphaeales > Nymphaeaceae > Nuphar > Nuphar pumila. Next base: position 26,515,000 of record NC_143262.1, on the reverse strand, counting down.
AGAGAGAGACCTGAAAATGGTGATGGGTGGGAGGAAGTTCTTATTGTGGCATTTCATGAAATGAGATGTGTTGTGGTTGAATGATTGTCCTAATGCAAAAAAAAAATTATAGAAAAAATTCTTCAATTCCTTGAGGTGGAAGAATTTTTTCTATAAAAAATCAGATTATTTAAAAAAACTTTCCTTTTGTGGCATTTCATGGAATGAGATGTGTTGTCGTTGAGTGATTGTCCTAATGCAAAAAAAAAAAAATTATACCAAAATTTCTTTCATTCCTTGAGGTGGAAGAATTTTTCCTATAAAAAATCAGATTATTTTAAAAAACTTTCCTTTCAAAAATTCTCTCATTTAGAACGGTTGGAAAGGCTATAACTTTTTCTTTCTCACTTCCACTTTTCCTTTTTCTCACTTCTAAACATGCCTTGTAAGAGAACAAAAAAAAACACTAGAAATAATGTAAAAGCAAAAGTAAAAGTAGATGAATAACAACATAAAAGAAAAAGAGAAAGCTAATGACAATAACATGAAAGCAAATGTAAAAACAAAAATATACTAAATATAACAAAAAAAAAAAAAGACAATAGCCGCGGGCCAGATTGTAAAAAAGTGAAAGCTAATGACAATAGCTGAATTCACCAAATTTTTTAGCAGCTAAGATACTGGATTCAGTTAGGATCTCGCTTTCTTATAAGGGGGCAAACAGATCAGATGCGGGCCAGATCATGCCAGGTTCAAATCCAAACCTGAAATGTATGTAATAGACCCAAATCCAGGTTTCAAATGATATTTAATGAGGTAGAGATGAATTTGGATCCAAAATAGATATGGTAATACCGGATCTATTAAAAAAACACCAATGACCAGATTTAGTTTGAACCTAAACATAGATCTGAAAAATAGATGCTAATCTGAAATATGATCTGAATCCGAAAATGCTTCAATTAAGCAAATCCAATGAAAATGCACATTCGGCTTTTATTCTAAAGATCTGCTGAAAATAACGTATCAAGTTTGGATCGGATATCCAACCAAAACCGAACTATTTGCGTCCTTGCTTTCTCACACGGTTCAGTGCGAGATAATGAGTCTGCCCCGATCTTCCAAAAATGGGAAAGCCGGAGGGTATTTTCGTCACTGGCAAGCTTTTCCAATGACAAAGCGGTGAAGGGTATTTGTGTAACTACCAGTACTATGGAGGGTATCTTTGTGGAATACAAAAATAAACGTGGCGTTATTATGCCGACCACGTTTTATAAAGATAGTGACGTGTCATAAACTTAGGAACGAAGCAAAGAACCCCAGCGTCGTCGGTCGACGAAGAGTTAGATGCAGTGACTTGGAAGTCATCCGATATGGTAATCTATCCCCACGAGTCTACAAAATCAGCATAAGAGAACTGAAATATGAGAACTCAAAATATGGGCATTTCCAATACTTTTTTTTTTGCAAATTCAACCAAGTGGATGTGTTTGGCAAGATGAATTTGCTAGGAATCAACCATTGGATCCTGTATTTTGGATGAAAAAATATGATTTTTGAATGCTTGAATATTTATGAAAAATACTTCAGCTGGTTTTCATCATATGTTTCTTGTGTTAGTTTTATATTCATTGGATTCTCGTTATACCATATATTTCTGCTTACCACAATCCAAAAAAATGGATCAATGAGATTACGTTGAAATTGTATGCTGTAAAATGCAAAAAAAAAAAAAAAAACAGAGGCATTTCCATGCAACTAGGGACTATTGTGAAGTCCTTGACAATGCATCAGACAACACTAGACAGGTTACTGGTGTTAGTGGTTTTGAACCAAAATTGCTTTTTATGAAAGGCTTGTGCTGCATAAGCGCAAAAGAGATCATCTACACTAGTAATCACCTCATAGGCTTGGACAATTCAGAGCAAGCAAGATACAACTCAAGGAGGCAGTGTGTTTAGGTTGCTTATGCAATGCAGTGTGAACATGTACTTTCATGTATGGCTAAATGACAACTCAGTATTCATATAGATTGACAAGTGCCATCTGTTAACTGTCAAGTGCCATAGTAATACTTGGTTAGTCATTGCAGCTTATTTGAGCTTCAGCTCATTTTAAGGTTATATGCATTTGTCAAAATGATTATATCGAGTTAGTTGGAACTGTTTGAGAAAGTGGCAATCTTGGTTTTTGCTTAGCGGATAAAGGCTGGGCTTTCTATTTTTAGCAGAATTTAAAAGGAAACTATCTATAGTTCACCAGAATATGTCATCTTTAAATCAGGTATATTGTTGTTTTCCTTTTCAGCAAGCAGTGATAGTTTGTAAACCTAGCTTCAACATGTACCATTGGCTCTAGCTATTGTGAGTGACTTTTTTTTCTATACATAACCTTTCTAGAGCGGTTGGTCAGAAGGTGCACATTCATTATTTGTCTTTCTAACATTTTGAACACTTTTGCAGCAGAAAGGTTTTAGGGGAGCTGAATTTGAATGACAGATTCTTGAGGCTGAATATACTGTATCTGTGACGAGTGAATGGTTGCAAGATAAGGTTAGCATGTATAGCTTTGTAGGCTTCCAATATATACTTGGTAAAAAGTTCTTTCTGTAATGTTTGTCTTATGTGGAGGCTCTGCATGTTCCCCATAACTCATCAAGCCAATTTCATGTAGATAGGACTGTGAAAATGTCTACAAAGAGACAATATGCATACGAGCACTAATGCCTCACAGGAAATGTGCACAAAGACACTCAAATAATACTTGAACAAATATGCACAAAGGCATAAAATAACACAAATATGCACAATGGCATGCAAAGAATCTTTATATTAAAAAAGAGAAGGAGATTGAGCTCTCAAGCTTCAACAAATACAAGGGGAAGTCTCCTATCTATAATACACAAAAGGAACCACTTGGAGCCCCTCCAATGGTCACATTTGTGACCGTTGGAGGGGCCCAATGATTACATTGGGCCCCCAAGGTGGGTACAAAAAGGACAAAAAGAAAAGAAAAGAAATAAAAATAAAAATACAACCATATTTCAATTGAAATATGTGTAAAAAGTAAAATAACAAAAATACCCTTTATCAGTTTTTACAAAGAGTGATATAAATATATATATCTATGTATATATACATAGAGATATGTATACATATATGTAGGACATATATGTATATGTATATATAGATATATATAATATATTGAGTACATTTTAACACCCCCCCTCAAACTTAGGGAGTGATGACTGCAAGTTTGCCAAGGATAAAATTAAATCTAGAAGAGTAGAGCACCTTAGTGAAGAAGTTCACCAGTTGATACTCGGATGTCACATATGAAAGATCAATAACCTTCTTTAGGTATTCTTCTCTAACATAATGACAATCCATTTCAATATGCTTCATGCGTTCATGAAATGTGTGAATTTTGACAATGTATATTGCGCTCTTGTTGTCACAACACAACTTTGTTGGTTCTTGAATCTGAACTCTCATATCTTCTAGCAGACGTCAAATCTAAACTATTTTTATGGTTGTGAATGACATGACACGATATTCGGCTTCAGTAGAGGATAGAGACATCTTTTGTTGTTTCTTGCATCTCCAACAGACTAATGATTTTCCTAAAAAAATACAAAAACCAGTGATGGAGTGACGGTTATTAGGGTCACCTCCCTAATCAGAGTCAGTATATGCAATTAAATTTAATTCAAAGGATGAGGAAAGAAAGACTCCCTTATTTACCGTCCTCTTTATATATCTGATGATGCGAAAAACGACACCCATATGAATGGTTGTAAGATCATGCTGGAATTGACTGACAATATAAATTGTGTGAGATATATCGGGTCTAGTGATGTTGAGATACATCAATGAACCAACCAGTTGTCTGTAAGGAGTGGGATTATCTAGAGGAATCTCATCATCAATTTTCAACTTTGTCCCAACTACTTCTGGTGTTTTACAAATTTTGTCATCAGAAATAACTGACCAGTCAATGATCTCACAAGCAAGTTTAGTTTGGGATAGAAAATATCCCCTATGAGAAAATGCAGCTTCAATGCTTAAGAAATATGTCAGAAAACCTAAATCTGACATTTCAAATTTTTCTGTCAAGGTATGCTTAATTCTTTTTATTCCCTTGACATCATTACCTGTAATTAACATATCATCAACATACAAAAGCAAGATTACAATTCCTGCATCAGATTTTTTTATAAACAAGGCAATGTCAGTATAACATGATATAAAACCATTTTGTCATTAAGTTGTTAAATTAATCATACCAAGCTTTGGGAGCTTTTTTAACCTATAGAGAGCTTTTCATAAACGAAGAACTTTTCCATTAGAACAATTCATTCGAGGAGGAGCATCCATGTAAATTTCTTTATTTAAATTTCTATTTAAAAAGACAATTTTAACATCTATTTGGTATATGTTTCATTTTTTAATCGACGTAATGGTAATAAGGCACCTAACCATACGTGCAACAGGAGCAAAAGTTTCATCGTAGTCTACCCCATATTCTTGACTATAACCCTTAGCGACTAGACGAATATTATATCGTTCAAGAATCCCATCACTCTTGATTTTAACCTTAAAAACCCATCTACACCCTATAGTTTTCTTACCTTTGGGAAGATCTTGAAATTCTCATGTTTTAGCATTTCTAAGAGCCTTAATTTCATTTTCCATAGCCACTATCCATTCATTTTTCTTTTTAGCTTCTTCAAAATTTCTTGGTTCTACGTAAGAGTAAATGACACTAAGGCAGACTCTATGTTTGGGAGAGAAGGAATCATAGGATATGAATCTAGAGGGAGTTTCCTGTTTCTCTCTGTTCTTTGCGCACTTTCACTACTTAATGTAGTCGTTTTATTATATTTTTCTATAGCACTTTTAAAACTGTTTTTATCTCTATGTGTATAGGTGATAGGTTCTTTGCTTGTTCTATCATCAATCTCTTAATAGATAGGAGGACGAAGAAGATTGTTGTCTTCCTCTGCCTTCATTATCGCTAAGATTATTTTGTATGGTCTCATCATCACTAATGTCATCATCTCTAGACAATAAGTTGAATAGGAAAGAATAATCTACAATTTTCTCATGAGAATGAGTTCTTTCAAAACCACTAACATTTTCTAAAAAACTTACATTTCTAGATACATATAATTTGTCATTCTTAATATCATAGCATCGAAACCCTTTTTGAGTTTCAGAGTATCCAAGAAAAACACATGGAATGAATTTAGGTGAGAGTTTATCATTCTTATCTGTAAGAACAAAACACTTGCACCCAAAAACCCTTAATCTACTATAATCAATGTCTCTTTTATATAAAATTTCAAAAAGTGAAACCTTATTTAAATTTTTAGATGGGAGGCGATTTATGAGATAGATAGACGCAAGAGCCGCCTCGACCCAAATTTTTTTTGGAATATTTTGTGAAATAAGTACGGTTCTGGATGTCTCAATGATATGCCTATGTTTTCTTTCAGCCAACTATTTTGTTGAGGTGTTTTGAGGCAAGATTTTTGATGGATTACTATGTTCCTCAAGATAGCTCTTAAACTCATTTGAGAGATATTCTCCTCTAGAATCAGTTCTAAAAAGTTTGAATCTTTCATCGAATTAATTTTTAATCATCACATGGTAGGTTTTGAATGTTGCAAAAACCTCGTGTTTATGTTTGAGAAAGTATATCCAAGAATATCTAGAATAATCATCTACAAAGATCACATAATATACAAACCCTCCTTTTGAGATAACTGGTGCCGGTCCCCAAACATCTGAATGGACAAGTTCAAATGGTTTTGTAGTAAACATAGATCTTTGATAAAAATGCAAACTTCTAATTTTTCCAAGAGTGCAATCATTACAATTGAAATCAATTTTACATAGATGTTTGACAAAAGGTAAATAAGGGATCTTGGTGACATTGGGATGTCCAAGTCTTTTGTACCACACATTAATGTCTTTATGTTGCACAACATTACAAAAAGTATTATTTAGAATACGAAGAAAGTCCACATAGTATAGATCTCCCTTCCTAAAGCCTTCTCCAATCAACTTCCCAGACCGACGATCTTGTATCCAACATTTAGTAGATAAGATTTTTATATCACATCCATGATCCGAGAGTTGAGAGACCGAAAACAAATTTAAATTCATTTTTGGTATAGATCTTATTTTAGGAATAAAAAAGCCTTGTTCTTCAAAATTTCTAATTCCTTTGATTTCAAGAGAGGTGCCATCCGCGGTTGAAACGAAAGTTGGAGATGAATTTTTTAAATATTCGAAAAGAAACAAAATATTTGGAGATATATGAAAAGAGGCACCTAAATCCAAAAGCCATGAAGTCTTACCGGGAGGAGAGAAAGTGGATGTAGCCACTCCAAAAAGTTGCCCCCTTGAAAAGTGGTTCAAGTGCTTCCACAATTTGATGCAATGATAGAGCTCCATTTGAAGAAGATGAACTTTCTTTCATTTGGGGTTAAGATGTGGTAGCCATAGCTAGCAACTTCTTCTATTTTGGGAAAACCGGTTTGATGTGACCCAGTTTCTTACAAAAATAGTGCACAATCTTGCTATAATCTCTTTTACCTCATTGACTACTTGATCCTTGATTTTGATTTTTAAAATGAGGATGTTTGTAGGTTCTTAAGTTGTTTCCCAGTCTTGAGACGACATTCACACCATCACTTTCTTCTTGGTTTGAGGGAGTTGCAAGGACACTTGGATGGTTTTTGCTTATACCCATACGGGTATCTTCCCCACTTAGTTTCGTAATAACATCCTCAAGTGAGGGGGAAGTAAAAGAGGAAAGAAGAGAGAATCGTATTTGCTCGAATTCGGGTCTAAGCATATTTAAAAAGTTAAAAAAGCGGTCCTCCTCCAATTGCTTATGTCTAAGTTCGATGGCTTCACCACTCCACTTAGGTTCAAGCATGGCAAGTTTATCCCAAATGGATGACAATTTCGCAAAATATTCTCTAATAGACATCTCATTTTGTTGAAGAGTCAAGGTTCTTTTTTGAAGATAATATTTGTGAGACAAATCTCTTAAAGTATACATTTTTTCAAGATATTCCCACGCTTGAAAAGCCTTTTTGAATTTAATGATGTTGGCATTGATCCTAGTCTCTACGGATGAGAAAATCCATGATAGGATTTTAAAATTTCTCATCTCTCATTCCTCATGCTTTTCGGAGTATTCGTCAAGAGCCTTATTTCTTTCTTCACCTTCAAGGATTTTGATTTCACCTTTTTCTATCAAGGTGATCTTAGGCTCCGGTTCTGGAATCGAACCTTGAACATAACCCCCAAACTCTTTTCCTTTGATATGAGCCTCCATGTTTCCAGCCCAATCATGATAGTAGGAGCCATTAAGTTTAAAGCCAAGAGAAAAATGAGAGTCTTTTTCACCCATTAAAGAAGAGAAAAGAGAAAAAAGTATGTACCACAATAAGATTTTTGATCTTGGTGGAATACGCTTCTAAAATATTAAATGAAGCTCCACGCCAATCACCCAAAAGTTGAAGGCACATTTTTTGAGGCACCCAATAGCGTGAATAGCCACACGATCTTCTTTCTTCAAACCAATCTTTGATACCATGTAAAAATGTCTATAAAGAGACAATACGCATACGAGCACTAATAACTCACAAGAAATGTGCACAAAGACACTAAAATAATACTTGAACAAATATGCACAAAGGCATAAAATAACACAAATATGCACAATGGCATGCAAAGAATCTTTATATTCGAAACGAGAAGAAGCTTGAGCTCTCAAGCTTCAACAAATACAAGGGGAAGTCTCTTATTTATAATACACAAAAGGAACCACTTGAAGGGGCTCCAATGTGGTCATTGGAGTCCCTCCAACGGTCACATTTGTGACCGTTGGAGGAGCCCAACGACTACATTGGGCCCCCAAGGTGGGTACAAAAAGGACAAAAAGAAAAAGGAAAGGAAAAGAAAAATAAATAAAAAATAAAAACACAACCATATTTCGATTGAAATATGTGTAAAAAGTAAAATAACAAAAATACCCTTTATTGGGTTTTACAAAGAGTGATATAAATATATATCTATGTAGGACATATATGTATCTCCTATATATATATATATATATATATATATATATATTGAGTGCATTTTAACAAGGACATGTCATGATGGTTATGTTGAAGATGATGTTTTCTGGTTCTAGATTTTTTTTTAAATGACCACCGAGGTGGTATACCATGTGGTAAGTAGGGTCATGTGTCAAGCTGAAGGCCCAAGATCGAATCCCTCTACCACATGGGGTGGTTGTTGTTCTGGTAGGGGTGGAAAAGAAAAAAATTGTTTAGCTATAAAAAGAAAATACAAATGAAAGTAAAATAATTAAATCATTAAAGTTTAAACAATGGGTATAATAAAATTTTTACCAGGAGAAACTTGTTTGACCCGTCCTGGTGTTGGGATCTTGAGATACTCTGACTCATAATGTTTTGGAGTAAAGGTGCATGCTAGACTATGGAGGGACACATTCATTCTATCCTATCTATATGAGACAATTCTATGAATTTGTTCATACAAATCTAGTTGTCCTTTTATATTGTCTTTGATCTTTCTCAATCCCAACATGTTGTTCATGACTTCATATACTTCACTAATTATAGGCCTTCATGATCACAAAATTTGATAAGCTTTATAATCATTAATGCTAAGCGAACATAAACTCATTATTTTTTATCAAGAACAATTGTTTATGTCGTAATAGCCCTCATTTTCATAATCTCATTAGTGTAAATTGCTTTCACTCACTCCATTTATCTGATATGACTATAAGCCTCAAGCTCTCCTTTACATCAAGCAAGCGATTCATAGTAGTTTAATGTGAAGCAAACTTTGTTTTTGCAATCTTTATTAGCTCCAATTTTTCATTACTTCTAAAGATTTTTAATGCTTTAGAATGATTAATAATATATTTCACAATTTCTTTACTTTGCAAATATGTCTCTCCTAACCAATGAAACTCGTGTCAAATATTGAAAATCAAATTGAGGGTGTGTACAACAGGGAAAGACAATGACATGCTAGATGGTGTAATGCTAGCGCTACAAGTCATATCTAATGAAAATAAAGGACTCTCTTCACTTTATAAGTCACAACTTGTAGCTTTTGCATCAAGAAGCGAAAGATTTAGCTGAAATGCAACAAAAATAGATACACTGAATTCTATAATGTCGGTCCTTGATTGGTAACGTTTTTATGGCGGTGATATGCCCGAGTTGAGAGCATTAGTCATTAAGGTTCTATCTTAACCTATTAGCATATCTTCTACAAAAAGAGTGTGGACCACCTATACGTTCATAATGTTAAAACCAATAGGCTTAATGAAGATCGTGTTGATACCTTGGTGTATATTCATTCGAATCTTTGATTGATTGACATGTATAATTAAAGTGTTTTATACTTTAGTTTTGATATTTTGTAAAATATTTATGTATCATTGATTATTTGTTAGCATTCATATTTTGTATTCTTGTTATAAAAATGTGCAACAATCGTTACAAAGAAAGACCTAATAAAAAATAAGATATCAATCCAAAACTTCTTATTATAGAAGAAAATACATTGAGATTAGAGGACATGCGCTGGAGAGATTTGAATGATAGTGCACAATAATCAAGCGCTACCAAAGATGCACAACCAAGAGCTTCATTGCCTCTAATAGTCAGTCATACATATAAATGAGGTTGAAGATGATATAAATCAATCTAAAAGAACTAGAACTAGTGTCGATATACAAGAGCAACCATCAGTTCCTTAGGGCCAAATTGATTGTTTCTTTAGCAGGAGACTTAGGCAAGGTATGTGTTATGCATCTTGTGTTTTCTTATTTTCACTTTCTTCTATATATATTTTTTACATTTTAAATTAAGGTTTTTGAACATTTTAAGTTTTTAACATATTCATTATAAGAAATGAAAGAAGAAACAAAAGGATGACATGGTGATGCATAAAGTTCTTATCAAACTATCGCTGACCTGAAAGGGAAGATAAAGATGACAAATTATTGATTGTTGATAATGAAATAAACTCTTGAATTCTTGGTTATTCTTTTAATTATATAGTTAGAGTAGTTCATCTTAGAAACTCTTATGTTGCTTTAGCCGGCGATGACTTTTTTGTCATGGACTTGTAATATTTTGTTGGTTTGATTTTGGTGATATGTACTTTTGTTTTGAAGTTCGCATGATGAAGTATAGTGGATTATGTTAATTTTAAAGTTTAAAGTTTATTAACATTATACTTTAAACTTTGAAATGCTTGAAATTAAATTATGTTTTTACTTTTTAATGCTTAAATGTGTAATTTATTTTGTGCACTTAAAAATTTAACCATATCTTTATATAATCTTTTAGTTTATTGATTTCGCATTTTCTATCTTGCAGAGATCACAACATCAAATGACAAGTCATCTAATTCTTTTATAAAAAAAAGTACGCTTCTTAATCAATTTTATTAGTTTTCTTAATATAATATTTATTAAATGCTTGCATGCATTTGTTAAATGGTTGCAAGTTGCAACAAGAACATGACTTATGATTTTTTTGATGTATTATTTATTAAATGCTTGCAAGTTGCAACATGATACATTTGTTAAATAGTTGTAACAAGAATATGAATTGTGGATCTTTTTTATGTGTTATTTATTAAATGCTTGCAACATGATGCATTTGTTAAATGGTTGCAACATGAATATGAATTATGAATTTCAATTGCTATATTATTTATTAAATGCTTGCAGCAGATGTATTTGTTAAATGGTTGCACTTTGTATATATGATTTAGTTTTTAGATACACATGTTTTATTTTGTCAATGATAACATAAATATTATATTTTGGTAAATTAGAAAAAATATAATTATATTTTCGCTTTCCTTTCGATTCCTATTCGCTTCCCACTCGAATCCTAGGTTGCTTCGTTGTTCGTCTCCCCTTTGAATCCTGATTTGCTTTCGCTTTGCTTCTTAGGTCACTTTCATTCTCGCTTCCGAGACGATTCTCGGTTCGCTTCTAAGTCGTCCTGCGCTTCTCCCTTCTTAAAATTTTAGAAGTGCCTCACTTCCTGTTTTCACTTCTCGAATTGTTTTTCGCTCCTGCTTCCTTGACTGAGAACTCTGGTCCTAACAAATACCATTTCATCCTTAAAAACTTCACTAGTAATAAAAGTATTAACTGGTTCAAAAAATGATAGCAGATTAACTGCCAAATTCATCCTCAACTTTCAACCTCTCATCTGAAAACTAGTCACCAACCAAAACTGCATGATCATTATTTTTGTTAACTATTTAAATAGTAGAATTTGCTGGTTGAATGACCTTTCTTGGAATTCACATTGTGAAATTGGAGAATTGTCTTGCTTATAACAATATGGTCTTGCTTAGACAAGGTTTTTAACCTTCGCAGTAATCCTCATTAAGGAAAATTAGAAAGAAGAGGGAGAGAAACAACATGCACTTGTCAATAATGGCAAAAGACTATGAGGGGAATTGCCCTCACCAGTGTAAGAGAGGTGCATGAAACAACATAGTGGATTAACATCTATACTAACATGTGTGAATTGAGGACTATACTTATCTATTACCTACACTTTCAGATCGATACAAATGAGTAGAATAGTGATAGTAGAGGCAGAGATATGACAATTCTAGTTCGAGTGGAAGAAGAGAGAAGATGACAGATAACAGATGCAAGAAGAAAGGAAAAGCAAAGCGAAAAGACAAATAGTTAAGAGCTATCAGAGGGAGAAATTGATTCTCATCTCAATGAAAGCTAATCTTAATGACAACCCACTACCGAAAGGTGTCTTTTCAAAGTCACCTTACTAGCAAGTTATACTCATATAGGCCTGACACAGTGATGCAGTAAATAGGAGGATCGTTCCTGAACCTCGCAAGAATTGGCACCTTAGCATAGCTACAAAACTAAGAACTATAGAAATTTGAAAGAAATAACTAAAACCATTAGTAATAATTCATCTAGCTCTCTTCCTCCTCTCTACAATGAATATATATAGCAAACAAAAAAGCAACCCTAAAAATGATCCTAATATGGGCCTCAGATAGATCCAATCCTAAACTATGATCCAAATATGACTCAAGAATCAATATGGATCTGAGATAGATTTGATATGAAATAAGATCCTAAACTAAGATCCAAATTAAATTATTATAAAAAACCAAATAATGAAAATGGATCCAAGGTAGTAACTAGCCCTTGCTCCTGTATCATTCTCCCTGGGTTGAAGAAGACTTTCCCTCAAGGCTGGATCTCGCTTGTGCTTTTTTTCAGTTTCAATAGATCTAGAGTTTGTAAACTCAATAAAAACAAGTTTAAATTCATAAATGCTATTATAATCAGATCTTGCACTCCAAAACATCCATCATCCTTTTCTCTTCAACCAAATCCAACAATTGAAGTAGGTTTGGGTTATAAGGTTAAGATATAAGAGGCTTTTGGGTTTGGATGTTAGGTATGGATTGAGATAGCTCATTTTGAACTAGATTCAATTGAGTTTGAGCATCAAGGAATTGATATTGGATATGAACAAGTTTATGTTGGATTGGATTTGGCAAGCTTTGATTAAGGTCTAAATTGGGTTTATCTATGAATGGGTCAATGAATTCTATAATGGGTTTTGGGGATCCAACAAAATGAACTTGAATTTATTATGAGATTCTGGATCCAAATCCTCTTTAATTGGATATAGGTCTTGGGTAACTTCTATTAAATGTTTATCTGGATTGGACCATAATTAGGTTTTCCATACATGAGTTTGAGAAAATTTAGGTATAAGATTAGAAGTTACTATGTTTTCTTGGATCTACTCCTTTAAGGCTTTTGGAGCATAATTTGAATGAGCGAACCTCGTGCATCAAACACCGCATCTCCTCCCATATTTGAACATGTCCCAAACCTTAGTCCTATTGATCTTTCTACAACTCATCCCACCACACTTGTATTGGTCCTCAAAGTTATATCGATGCAAACGGGACCATGCGATACTTCAAAATATAATGGTACTCAACCGCATTACATAGACCCAATCATAGAATATCTTCGCATCCAATGGTCTGTGAAACTCTGAAAGCTCCACTTTAATTTTGTAGGTGTTGTTGGCCTACTTGTGTTGGATCTTGGTGGTATTAGATCCTGGTACCTGTGGGTTAATTTTGGTTTGAGACAAGGTTGGACAAGGAAGAAAATGGGCTAGAATAGGATCTGGTTGGTTTGAGTAGAGATTTGAGTTATTTCTGATTTTGGGGGTAACTTGGATTGAATTTATAAGGTTTTGGATCCAAATAGGAGTTTGGGAGGTCAAAAAGGGGTTGAAATCAGTTTGGAACCAGTTTCACTGGCCGGATAATTGAAGCGAGGGCAAAGCTGAACCATTAATAACTAAAACCGTTTATCTAGCTCTCTTTTTCCTCTCTACAATGAATATATATAGCAAACAATAATGCAACCTTGATAATATGGACCTAAGATAGATCTGATATGAAATAAAATTCAAAACAAGACCTTAAACTATTATCAAAACCACTGTCATCTGCGATATTTTGAAAATATGGCGAGAAATATCATATACCAATATTTTAAGGTAGCTGATATTAAAGGGAATATCTCACAATATTTTCAAAATATCGCCAGAAGACAAAATATCACAATAATATCATGATATTTTTGGAAAAAAACTCTCTTTTTTTAAGTTTGCATTTCTTATTTTTTTGTTTCTTTTATATTTTAAAACCTTTAAAACATGTTTCTTTATAATTTTGGAAGAAAAATCATGCAAAAATTATTATTTTCTTGCCTTTTTCTTATTTATATTTTTTCCAAATTTTTAAACTCTGGAGATTTTTCAGAGAAATTTCAACTTTTGAAAATTTCATCAAGAAATATCCTCACCGAGATAATACCATGAATGATATAGGTGACTATGATCCAAACTAAATAGTTACAAAAAAACAAAAAAAATGAAAATGTATTAGAATGAACCCCATGCTCCAGCATCACACAGACTTGGTGTATATATATATATATATATATATATATATATATATATATATAGAGAGAGAGAGAGAGAGAGAGATGAACGATATTGGATCTTCAAGGCATCTGGTTTGATCTTTGAAATTAGCTGGTGCTAGATTCTGATCACTTGCCTGATTCTGACAAATAGCAGGCAAAGCGTTGCTCAATCTCCAGAAACTTGCAAAAATCACAAAACTTCCAGAAAAATTCCTGTTTGAGATCATACAATTTTTTGAACAATAGAAGCAAAAACACCATATTATTGGCAAGTCATTACTAATTCAACTGCCTATAGATCATTTTAGCCATCAGGTGAGACTATACGGAAAAAATGTAAGCCACGGCCCACTGAAAGTAGAAAAATCTCAAAGCTAAGAGGATAGATATTAGTTCTATTTATCATTCTCTATCTACCTATCTGGATACCTGCTCACACCTAAATCATGGAGACCCTCTTTCTCTTTTTCCTGCTTGCCAAACTAAGGGATAACTCAGAATCGGATTTCAAAGTGAGGCCCTGATCTTAACGGGTAAAAGAGAACAAAATCCAATAGTGGATGTGCCTAGAATTACAAGTCCAAATCCTATGAGTCTATGACATTAAGAAATCCTAAACCAAAAGCATCAAATATAGAACAGCACCCAAACTTCACCACCTTGTTTTGCCACTGCATGGACTAGGATCATGGAGCTGGTAGGCAGTAGGCATAGAATTTTCCTGTTGGTATTTAATGGCATTGGTCATGACAAGTCGAGACAGAACTTTTAGTAGAAAATAAACCACCATATTAGACAGGCCAATTAGGGCTGGTAAATGAGCTGAGCATACCAAACTTGAAATGTTAGGCTTGTTTAGGATGAATACTAGCTTGAGCATACGATGAAGTGAGCCAAATCAAGCTAGAGTTGATGATGAGCCTGAGCTAGACAAGTTGAGCTCGAGCTAACTCTTTCAATAAAAAATGTTTTCCTTTTCAAATGTGAGAACAATGGGATTTAAACCCAAAAACTTGCAAGCTTAAAAAGGCAAACAACAATGCTGCATTATAAAGCATAATATGTAAAGTTCTTAAAACATATATTTAAATGTCTTAAAGAGTCCACATGAGCCAAGCCAAGTCGAGCAAGCTTGGCTTGGCAAAGCTTATCTTTGGGCGAGCCATGAGTTGCTTGTCTTGTTTCTCAGCCCCACCCCAATGCCTTTCAAGGTTCTATTCTTCTTTTCCACAAACTGGCAGGAGTAAAACCTCATTGTCAGATTAACCATGAGAAAAATAAAAGATAGATCAATACTCCCTCTTTGGATGAATCTCAGAAACAACCAGCAAGGTCTGTTTTACAAGCCTAGGGATCTCCTCACAACATTTTGCTAGAGTAACAACAATAGAGGGTTGCCACAAAGTTGAATTTCAATGCCGATTTCCTTGTCTCAAATTAAATAAACAGCATGAGGTTTGCATGGCTTTGAACCTATTAGAGGCTACATCACAGTTCATCTACAGCTACATAATCAGCATTACATGATCCTTAAGCAGGTACAACAATACTCCTCTCTGACACATTCTAATTCACTCTCCAGCACTGCTATCTGACGTTCCGCTTTGTAACTTCATGAAGTTGTCAGATCCCTTATAAAGAAATTCTACTGTATAAATACAATCAACAGGGGCATTTTTGTACATTTGATTTACACAAATGTATAATGAGAAAACGTCCAATCCTAATCAGTTAAGTGGTTCTTGTCCCATAATAAGTTCACACGGCAATGAGTATCTTGATCAATAGATTCTTCATCTCCCAACCAGGCAAGAACCAAAAAAGCAATCCAAAACAAACAAAATGAATAAAGATATGAATAACTCTTTCATTACTTGAAAAAGCAAAATACACGTCTTCCAACTAAATATCAACCTCAATATTGACGCAAACTAAATTGTTCCGGAAAGGTAGCACCACAAAGTAAAGGTTTGCAGCAAGATTTTAAATATCAATCCTACATAATCAGCATTACATCATGGGACACCTCTGCACTTTGTTGCCTAACCAAAATCATGTAATCCTCCAAAGCCTGCTCAGTTTCCTTGCCTTCCAGAGCATTCATGAGTCTTTCCCAATCCATCCCTTCCAAAAATTATCCACCATTTAGAATCTCTTGAAAAGTGCTCCTTATTCATCCCATCAATACCATGGGCACATGCTAACAGTCTCCAAAGTCCTCAATACCCGGGCATTACCAATAACCATGGTTACTTCCAAACCTTATCTTCAAGCCATACACTGGAGCAAAGTTTACCAATGCATAATGGAGAAAAACAAATAAGCAGGAACCAAGAGGAAATAAAACTTCAACCTACTCTTTCGATGTCTTGTAACCACAAACCAAAAGAATTAAACAAATCATTAGGAAACTAGTTCATATTCGCTTTTAAGTGCTTCATACTAATGAAAAATCCAATCCAATTATAACCATTAATGCAGATAATAAATCAGAAAGAGAAACACTTAGAGTCAAGCCCAGAATCCATGGTTATGAGGCAATTATAAAGATGAGATTGGATTATGCCATAACAGGCAATTCGATAAGTCTAGCTCTTAGCAGAGATGGGTTAATGTCTAGCAGCTAGCACAAGAAACAATAAGGAAGGTTTCAATTGAATCAGACTTTTGAGGCATCCATAGACATCTTGGGCCCTGCCATTAAGCCTTGTGGAATGCACAGTTCAGTTACAAAACTCCTGAAAATGGAATGTTTCTTCACACCTTTCTCAAATTTATGGGAATCAATACACCATCAAGATCAGTTTTTTCTAGTATAGATACCATAGTAAAAGCAGTATGAATCAGACTTTTGAGGCATCCATAGATATCTTGGGCCCTGCCATTAAGACTTGTGGAATGCACCGTTCAGTTACAAAATTCCTGAAAATGGAATGTTACTTCACACCTTTCTCAAATTTATGGGAACTAATACACCATTAAGATCAGCTTTTTCTAGTATAGATATCATCGTAAAAGCAGTATGGATGTTTCTCGACCGGTTCTCTTTTACTACATTTCACTCCACAGTGGTTTTCAGCAAAAGAGACTAAACAAAAGAGATGGCTCACAGCCCACACCCGCATTATTAAAACACATACAAACTCAAGATCGCATCAACTATTCAAAAACTACAAGAAATTATGAGAAACACCCAAATGATCTCAAGTAAAATTACCATCTACATGCATGTTCAACTTAAAATTCTCCATCATCACTCTATCTCTTGTGGCTGTCTGTGACTTGATAAACTATTCTTACTTTAAACAAGTGACTCGGACTCATATATGCACTTTCTCGCAAATTCCGTATATACTTACAATTTTCGTTCCTTCTGAAAGTCTTTATTAGCATTGCTAAACCAAAAGATACACTAACAAGAAAATTGTGTCCAATTAATAGACCATTTATTCGGGCAATTCAATTTGGGCTATCGATCAACCACCTCACATACTGTGTTTCTTTTTGGAATACCTCTTCTTAGCACAAAAACACAGAAAAAGGACGATTCACAAACTGTATACCTATGATTCACAAGCTCATACTTATTCCTAGCTCAGAGTTTCACGTATCTACACGAACACCCTTATGATATATCACTACAAGGAAAGATCAGAGGCGGGACCTCATCAGAGCTTGCTGGAGATACTGATGCTCCTGGCCTTAGGCTTCGCGACGGTTTCCTTCGGGACGGTGACCGTCAGCACTCCGTTTTCAACATGGGCCTTGATCTGATCAACCTTGGCGTTCTCGGGCAACACGAACTCCCGTGAGAATTCGCTGCCGCCCCGCTCGTTAACGTGCCACACCGCATCATCTGGAGCCTCCGGCTTTGTGGCCTTCGCACTCACCTGCAGGACGTTCCCCGCTTCCAGCTGAATCTTTATGTCATCCCTGTGAAACCCTAGAGGTAACAAAAAAAGAAGAAACAACAACAGAATAAGACCCCACAATTCAACACAGAAAACCAAAACTAGGATTAGGGTTAGGGATAGAATCGTACCCGGGACGTTGATCTTGAGGACGTGGGTGGTGGGGGTTTCGAACCAATCAGCGAGGGCAGAGTGAGAGGAGACGCCCAAGAGGGTGGGGTCCCATAAGAAGCGCCGAAATGGGTTGCCAAAGAAGCCGTCCGCCATTTTTGGTCTGATACAGAAAACCCTAATTTGGGGGTAGAAGAGTGGGATCTCGTCAGGAGGAAAGCCGGTGAAGTGTGGGGTTACAGAGCAATTTCAGCAAACAAAGTGGCAGAGGTGGCCAAATTTTATGAGAAGTCATGGTCTAGAAGCTTCTTCCGTGCATGTTGGGCCGTTTTGTGAGGCCGTGCTGTAGAGGATAGATGATCCATCACAGATGCAGCATAGACCGGCATCTGGAGCTCCAGTTCCTTGGGTACTGGACTACGCTACCATAAGTGATCCAGTATGAGATTACCTTGTTCCCGCGCGCGTCAGTGTCAAACCCAGTACAGATGAAGTCAACGAGCTTGAGCTCGAACCTAATTCCACTAAACCAAGCCAAGTTCGATCAAACCAGAACACTAAGAATTAAATTAAGGGCTGTTTGGTTTCATCTCACAGGAGTTGTGGATTCCTTCTATTGTTTGAATGCATGAGTAACATTTTCAAGGATTCAGGCGTCCAACCCCTTTTGATTCTTACCATGTTTGGTTGTAGGTGAGTGCAATTGTAAGTAAAGGTGGATAATGAGTTGGGCAGCCCGGCCCAGCCGGTCATGTGCCGGGCTTGAGCCTATAAATTAGGTCCCAAGTTTAACCTGAACAGAGTGGCAGCCCGGCTTGACCCATGTATATATATAATATATATTACATACAATATATATTATATATAATATAATATATATTACATATAATATGTGTATATACATAATATATTTATTATTATGCATATATAACATAATATATTTATTATTATAATATAATCAGCCCAGCTTGACTCGCAGATATGGACAACGATATACGCCACCAAGTTTCCCCAAGTACAACGATATGGACAATCCAATGTCAGATCTATACTCTGTCAATGAAATTGTAGGGTTTTCATTTTTCATTTAACGAGGAGGAAAAAGAGAACAATGCAGCTAGCACTCTAATCAAGTAAGGGCTCTTTTGGGGCATTTCTTTCAGGAATTTTCCCAAAAAAGGTGCAAGTAAGGACCCTTTTTAGGGCATTCCTTTGAGAAATTTCCTAAAAAGGGTGTGTAAGGGCTCTTTGTTGGGCATTCCCCTTTTGGGAATTCTCAAGCAGACATATGTGTGTTGCCTTCCTAATGGTATATGAAAAGATGCTCACATATGTACATCAAAAGATAGCCTGACTATAGAAAAGGTATGTGCGACAAGCATTGGAAGCAATGTACACCCCCCATTCCGTCTACGAAACTGTGGAGGCAAGCCCAAAGGCAGACAAGGAAGTCATTCGCTTAACTAAAGGAGGAAGGAGGGCGGGAGGACCCTTCACCCCCCGATCGCAAGTCCAAATTGGTTAAATACCGAACCACACATGTTTGATCAAACAAGTCCACAATGAGTGGCACGAGGCTGCGAGTTATACAGTACAAACATAGTTAGTCAAAGGAAGCTTGGATTATATCTTCCATTGGCAGTTCCCACACGACCATGGGAGCACACGTTCATGGACTCGGAGGCCTGTCTGTCATGAAGACGAGCCTTCTTCAGCACCAAGGTCATAGACGAGGCAAAAGAGGATGTATTGGGCCTTACATGACCCTTTTTGAGCAGCTATTTAAAATGTCATCGTCTCCCAATTTCAAAACGAAGTTATGCTCGTAGGCACTTTTGAGTCTGTGGACCTTGGTCAGACCTAAGTATTTGGTTTCTTTTAACAAAAAATTATTGTATTGTATGACAAAAATGATGCGTTTATTGAAAAACCTTACAATTTTTGAAAATTTGCCCGATATCCAAACTTGCAAATGTTCGACTTCAAAAGTATCATTTTAGCCTTCACACAATGAACCTTCTAAGGTTCGTGCAATATAGCGGTTTGCTCGCCAACTATCACAAACACTCACTTAAATGTAGATTCACATATTTTTTTGCAGATCTCACAAAGTTTACATAACTATATTTGTGAACTTCCTGTAACTCAAACCTGTAGATGTTCACAAATATTGTATGAAGTTCACATTACCATATATGTGAACTTTCAATAGCTGAACCATGTAAAAACTTTATAAATATTCTACTAAATTCAAATATATCGTACGAAGATCACATGATCAAATATGCAAACTTCCAATAACTAAAACCTAAAAACTTCATAAATATTTCACTGCATATATAGTTTGAAGTTCACATAGGGACGTGAGGATATCATTTAAGTAATTGATCCTCAAGAATATCCATAAATAAACGGTGATCTGCGCATATAATATGTTGTGAAGTTATGTGAAATTTGCATGTTTGTTTAATTATATATAGTCATTTTTGCTCATTTTGTTTTTTTTTTTTGCTTGTTTTTGGAAAGAACCCTAATTCTTTTTTCACTAGAACCTTCAATATTTTCCTCCTCCCCTTACGGTGATTCTCGTGAAAATTTTTTGTTGCATTCCACCGAGGTTGCGGTATCCTTCTCAACACATCGAGTTCTCAGGTTAGGTCAAAAGGTGTGTTTCAGAATCCCTTGTGTATGTGTCATTTCATTCTAAACTTTTTATTTTGTTTATAGATATGAGTATTTAATATTCCCATCTATACTTATGTTTTTTTTTTGGATGTTTTTTGTATATTTTTCTGTATTTTATTTAATATTTGCCATCATATTTACTCTTTAGTGTTTACTATGTTTAGAATTTTTTTACAATATGTTAGATGCTTTATAAAATGTGTATTTGTTAAGGGTTGTTGAATGAAATATTTCTTTACTTCTTTGTATTTATCTATGAGTTTTGAATGAATTGCTCCAATGTCTTATGTCTTTTATGTATATCATAGGTAGTTTGCAATAAATACTTATAAACATAAAGGGATATGTGATAGCAGAAAGGGATCCAAACCCCCATCCCCACCCCCAAGAAAAGATGCAATTGTGCTCTCTATGATATAATCAATGTCTCGAGTCATGTGTGTATACAACCAGTGGCGTACTTTAATATATATGTTTATATTTATTTTTTAATTGGTGATGAGAATAAGTTATTGCCATAGAAAGCAACAAGCTACCAAAACCCAAAAAACATGAATTTTAGGAAGAAACTTTGTTGGCAAGTGACGTAAATATTAGGTTTGCAAGTTCATTTGTTTGTTGTGTTTGTATGTACACTCATTTGAATCTAATAAGAATATATCACATATTGCTCTTATGTTTTATCTAGAAAGATTCATGGAAAGACTCGAAGCGACTCATTAGGACATGACAAATGAAATCGAACAACCAACAACCATTTACCTTACCCCTTATTTCTTTGTGACTCTTGAAAAAGAGATTTTTGATGCATTTCTACTAACTAATAGTTATGTTAAACATTAATTGTTCACAACAAATTGTTAAAACTAAAGGGACGCAAGATGAGTCTCATTCATGCTTAGAGACCACCCAATTGTTGTATCCTTTCGATGAAACTGACAAGGTATCCACTCGACAACTTTGTATACTTATAAAAGATAAATTTTCACATGCATAACGACTTTAAACTCGATTTATACTGCAGATTTTAATTTCTAACAATTAGAGCAACCAACACTGCATTATTCGGGAAATGGATATGAATGTGAAGGAGTTCAAGTTGTACAATTTCATGAGCAACACAAATGCAGATAAAGACATCAAAGCACTAGTACTATAACATTACTTATTCAATAATGTGTTTATTTCTCTTTCTTGTACTCGGTAGGTTTAATGTTGGCATTATAGGTTTGATTTCTTGAAACATGATTTGGATATGACTGTTACACCGATTGTTAGCCCATCCCATGGATCGTATTCCTCAACAAGAAAATAAGTAATTACTTTACATGTTTGTTAACTCAATTAACATATGCACATATTCTTGAATTGAAATATGATTGTTAGAGGTTTGATTATAGTATATTTGTTATACTGTACATGTAGTGCTTAGTAGAATCAAGAAATTGAACTTTATGAAGGTACGTGTTTATATGTGTTGTTTTGTTAAGTTTTTTTGATGTAATCTATAGTTAGTTGTTTGCTAATAACCTTTTTTTTAGAATGATATAACAAAGTACATGAAGCGTATGATTAAATTCTACAAACTCATGAGGGAGAAGACGACTTCAGAGGATGCCAAAAAGAAGGCTAAGGAGGAAGCAAAAAATAGAAAAAGATCACAATAGAACAAAAATTATCTAAAAGGCAAACAAAAGGCGGGTGACGAGACATCAGACAATGAGGTGTTCGAGAATGAGATATCAGGCAATGAGGTGCCGAATGACAAGATCTCAAAAGTTGAGTTGTGGAAAAATTAACAGACTTTACGCTGATTACTATTGTAAAACATTAGATGTAAATTTGACATATTATTGAATGTAAATTTGATAGGTTTTTTATATTTTTAAAATGGTTGATGTTCTTTTAATAGTCGATGTTCTGCACATTATGTTTTGTAAGTTTTGTACTTTATGTTTTATAAGTTATAGATGTTCTTTAAACAAGTTTGTATGTTTAACTTCATTTCACGTTTAATGTTCTGTAATAAGGATATGTGCAAAATATATTAGTCATTGTAAATTATTAAGTCATTGAATTGTGTATTTGCTGGAAAATAAATTTGAATTAAACAGGTGAACTTGAATATAACAAATGAATTATGTAAATGTTGTAAATTTGAATTAAGCAGGTAAATTCGAATATAATATATAAATTATGTAAATGTTGTAAATTTGAATTGAACAGGTAAAATTGACAATTTGTGAGGATAAAAAAGTTCATGAAAAAAAATATGAAAAATGATCAAAATTTACGAGGATGAGGAAATTTGCAAAAAATATTTATGACAAATGACTAATATTTGCGAGGATGAGGAAGTCCACAAATAACGAACATGAAAACCTAACACTTAAGTTTGCAAAAACAATTACGTGTACAATGACCAATATTTGCGAGGATGAGAAAGTCAGAAAAAAAATTTACGAATAGTAGGGTCAAGATTTACGAGGATGAGGAAGTCCATAAAAAAGATTTGTGAAAAATAACCAATATTTGCGTGGAAGAGGAAGTCCGCAAAAAAGATTTTTGTAAATCTTTTTTACAGACTTCCTCGTCATTGCAAATCTATGTCAATGTTTGCGAATTGTTTTTGCGCACTACTTCATTCTCACAAATCTTGGTTATACTGTTTGTAAAATGCTTTTGCGAACTTCTTCATCCCCACAAATATTGGTCATTGTATGCATAATTGTTTTTGCAGACTTAAGTGTTAGGTTTGCACTCTCGTTATTTGTGAACTTCTTCAACTTCACAAATATTGGTCAATTTTCACAAATCTTTTTCACAGACTTCCTCATCCTCACAAATCTTGGTCATTTTGTATAAATTTTTTACGAACTTTCTCATCCTCATAAATATTGGTTATTGTATGCAAAATTATTTTTGTGGACTTAAGTGTTAGGTTTACACGTTCATTATTTGCAGACTTCCTCATCCTCGTATTCAACCATTATATTCAAATTCACTAGCTCAATTCAAATTTACAACATTTACCCATTTCACATGTTACATTCAAGTTCACTTGCTTAATTCAAATTTAATTTACAACAGATATACAATTCAATCGAAGATAATTCAATGACTTAATGATTTATAATGACTAACGCATTTTGTGCATGTCCTTATTACAAAACATTAAACATGGAATAAAGTTAAATATACAAACCTATTTAAAGAACTTACAAAATATATTATACAAAACATCCAAAACTTACATAACATAATGTACAAAACATTTAAAACTTACAAAACATAATGTATAAAACATCAAATATTAAAAGAATATCAACAATCTAAAAAATATAAAAATATCTATCAAATTTATAGTCAATAATTTGTCAAATTTACATATAATGCTTTATAATAATTATCAAATTTACAATGAATTATTGTTATATAGATACAATTGAAGATAGAAGTCACTATTGTGGATGCGTCAAACACGCTCGTAGGCCATTGATGGCCCAATCCCTGTTTGCAATAAGGTCTACTTGAGTTCGTATAATGGACTCCTTTGCTTGAAGCAACTCTTTTAGTATACGGATTTCAGTCAATACAAGAGCCAACTGATCATCCACTCCACTTTCAATTCTTACGTGCTTCAGACTCCTCACTATTGTGGATGCGTCAGGCGCGCTCGTAGGCCATCGATGACCCGATCATTGTTTGCAATAATGTCAACTTGAGTTTGTATAATGAACTCATTTGTTGAAGCAACTCCTTTAGTATATAGATTTTAGCTAGTGTAAGAGCCAATTGATCATCCACTCTACTTGCAGTCCTTATGTGCTTTAGACTCCTCTCCCCAAATTCCTCCTCCTCAATGACCCTCTTTGTAAATGGACTGTTTGCAAATTGAAGGTTGGCAACAACTACATTCTTGTCATCTCATGCACATACCATGGATGACAAATTGATGTCTTCAGTAACCTCGCATTAGTCTTCAAGTTCATAGAGAAAGATCATGGGGGTAATCCTTCATCTGGTTCTTCATTGTGCACAAGACTGTTCTATTAACTGCATAAGGGCGATTGGGTGGTTACTAAACAAAACCAAATTGTTAGACCATTCGACTGACCATTTGGCACACAACTTTATTCATTTGTGCAACCAAACATCTCTCTTGTCGATGTCCTTTGCTTGAACAACCACATTCAAGTGGTCCTCTTCGTGTCTTCATAGGGGCAACACGTTGCCTACAAACCAAAGTTTCATTCCTGATTAGTCTTATATCATATTATTTATAAAAAACATAGAATATTGGTTGAAGAATACTTATATGTGCCTTGGTCTGCCCGCACAATGATGCAACACAATCATCCCTTCCTCACTGGAGGACCTAACGCTCTTTGATCATAATCCTTTTGTTAATTGCATGATCGATTCCATATTACAACATATGAAAATTCAAGAAGACGACTACGTCTTAGGGGCCTTTCAATGGATATTTGCTCCCATATCCAAACCTACAAAGATTAATGCAAATTAATACACGTATAATATATCAACATTACTAAATAATGTTTGAGTACAATAAAAGAATAAATACCTCAAACAAAACAAATATGTCGACCATCTTTCTTCTTCTACTCCTCACGCTACTGAAACATTCATATAGATGTAGATGCGAACTAGGTCTTGCAACAATTTAATGTATGAGTTGTGCATCATCTTCCCTCCAGTATCGATGAATATGCATGTGTCAAAGAAGTAGATAAAGAATGCTCTTAACTCTTTGTCCATCTTAACACCACCCTTTCCTTTAATGCATGGTAGCTTCCTCCTCATTCTCCTCACCCTGCTGGGGTCATAGTGGTTTCTCAACTATGATAATTTCAGCCTTTAACCTTCAAACTCATCTTCCTTTGCTACCAAATAAATATCACATATGTGCTTGAAATCTCTCCATCGATGTGCACTCACTGACTCCCCATGATACTTAAATTCAGTGATTTGTGACACGTCCACTAACATGATAGTTATCTCAATATCTTCGAACTAGAATGTGTTGGTTGTCAGATTCCAGAACTGCACAACGACCTTTAAGAGATTGTGGTTGATCTTTCATGGTGTGATCTTCAAAAATTTTTGAAAATGCATTCGATCCAACCAGTCCTACACATCATTCTTTGTTAGTGTTACGAACTACTCATGTGTTTGAAACTAATAGAATTGGGGGATGAAGCTTACTAGATCCTTTGAATCTTGAGATTGCAAATCTTACCGCCATCATTAATTTTGATGGAATCAGTCAAAATAATCATTTAATTACACATGCACAAGTATAATATTTTAAAAATTGAAGTGTAATATAAATAACAATATCATTGATTGAATGCAAAATTAACAATAAATGCAAATATCTTACAAGCATGTATATACAAAATAACAAAGTACATGTCCACAAACACCTGAACTTATTATGCGCTATGACCCCCTCCTCAGAGTACCAAACCTTGTTCTCTGTTGTATTCGATCCAGTGCACTCCCCGCCACAATCTCAACCTTTGGCTGAGCATCTGATCAACCCACCTCCACTTTATGAGGACCCTCACTCACCTCTACTTTCTGAGGACCCTTACACACCTCTATTTCTTGAGGACCCTCCATATTAACCTCAACCTTAGTATTCACATCCTCTCCTTGTGAGATATCATCTCCATCTTGCCACTACAGGTGGCAACATCTTCAACTTTCTCTATATAGAGATTGAGGTTAGCAACAACCCCAGAGTCATCCAATGAGTGAAACTTGTTCACCACTAAGCCCACTCCCCCTCCTTAGATGCTTTCAGGATGGAAGACGTGACTATAGCCACAAACTCGTTAACAAATTTTTTACATTCATTATTAGATTTAGACCACGCTTTAAGTGTTTGTTGTTGTTTGTCTTGTATTAAAGGTATTAGTTGCTGCGAGTTTGAGCGTAGAAGTTTCTGTCTCAATTTATCGATGTTGTATTTTCTATGAAAAATGTCAGACACCCAGGCTTTTGGCCACTAAATATGCTTCCTCTCTACCCATGTGTCAAGCCTACTTCGTACCTCATAATACAAACTTTCACCCAGTACACAACTTTTCTTTATTTGTTTTTTTTTTTGATGTGTTCCAATACTATCAGATGTTGTGGGTGTGGCCCCCTTCGAGTCAGTCTTATCAATCATCATATTAAACAAATTCAAGATTTTCTACAATAACAATATAAGAAATATAGATAAATAGGCAGGCAACTGAGACAAGGCATAGGCTATTGAAAAAAATGCAAAAAATAAATAAAATATCCTATAAAAAAATGAACTGTTAAGGAAACAATAAAAAGAAACATGTTTATAATACAAGATACACAATATATAATCACACAAACACTCACGCATAAATGATTTAATCAAAGAAAAAAATAAAACATGCACAGATAACTTGAAAAAAATACAAAATTTTCACAAAATAATTAACTCATACCAATGTTTAAAAAAAACAACCGATTCAAGCCGTTGTTTCAAAAAAATAATAGGTTCAACTATTAAAGATGTACTTACCGAAAGAACTCATCGTCGATGATTTATCGCCAATGAAGTCCCACCAATGAATTACCATCGATGATTCATCAAAAATAGTCACCGAAAATTATTGTTGAGGGAAAGCATATTGGGGACCACTTGTTGGGGATCACAAAAAAGCCTTAGTTTACATGAAAATAACCTTGCTGCGCGACCATCAATTTTTTTGAATGAAGAAAATTCACACATACGAATTTAGTACCATATTTGCAAAGCTTGTAAGTTCTAGTTTAATAGGAGGTTTACAAATATAGTCATGCCAACTTTGTAAGGTCGACAAAAAAAACATGTGAATTTATATTTAAGTGAATGTTTGCTATAGCTGACGAGCAAACCAATATATCGCACGAACCTCAAGAGGTCAGTTGGGTCAAGGTTAAAATGGTTCTTTTGGACATTGGGCAAATTTTTGAAAATTATTGGTTCTAGAAAATGTGTCATTTTTTGTCATACTGTACGGTCATTTTCCGTTTAATAAATGCTGAATAAAGGAAAGCTTTTCCAGTGAAAGTTGTTTGACCTATTTGTGTAGTGCGGAAAGGACTTCGTTTTTGTCTGTTCCACATAGTCCCATTGAAACACAGAAGCCTCTTTCCATGAGGAAGGAGTGTTGTCTTTCAATGAGAATACTAGAGCACAAGACCTACAATTCAACTTTCTGTACTCCAAGTTCAGAGTGGCAATTCTCTTTCTCTCGTTAACTGTTACAAGTGTAACATAGCTTCATAAAAAAACTTTGCTCCAAACAAATAAACAGCAATCTTAATATCATTCTTAATTTAGCTTTTCATTAATGTATTTATTTTAAGTTTAAATTACTTGACCATCAAAATGTCGATTTATAGTTGTGCCAATTCACCATGATTTGCTGTAAAATTCATTAGCCAAAGTTGACCAACTCTTTTAACAATTAATCATGATTTGCCAAACATGACAATGGCCAAGGAATTGCAGAACACGAGCGCAGCTACTACTGTTTAGGACAACTTTTCCAGACATATTTATTCAAGTATTCAAATGGCCCCAATATAAGGCAATCTATAATACCACTACTACAAAAAGCACAACATGATACACGTAAAAGGAACCAGAATGAAAAAGAAACCGACATAGATGGGGAACAACAAATCTCGCAGAGATGATTATGAACCAAAGTTTTGGCCACAAACTTTTAAATCTGAAACCATGAAGATGAGATGACGATGATGTTGATAATTATCATGGCATACAATAAACCATATTATCTTTGACATTACCTATATTATAAGGCTTGAAAATTTGGCCATGAAACAATCTGATATGTTTCTCAATGTGATGAATGACAAACAAGTGTTGCATGAAAGATATGGAAATTTTCTTCCGTAAAACTCCAAAATAAATTCATCTTACAGAAGATCGACAGAACACAATCACTATAAGAGAAGTGACTGAAAGGCAAGTTGGCATGCTCCATGGTTCCGTGAACAATTACAAGGGATAAAGCTAGAGGGCCTGTTGAATCAAAGATTCTGTAAGAGCCTTGGGCAATCCCATCACACTATCAATAGTTCCAACCTGCAGAAATCACACAAAAGTAATGCTTTCAGAATCATGGAAAAACGATGTCCTTTTTGGTCACTTCTATTGTGGCCCTTTATTACCCTTACAAGCTTCAGTGCTCAATGATACCAGGAATGTCTTTTTTTCTTTCAAAGAATACCAGAACGGTATTTTCATAATCTATTATATAGTGTTTATCAGGTTTTTATTATGGAATCCTTTTGTGAAAAATACATTTTCTATATCTAAAAATGCATCTGTTACAACTCAAGATGAACCACTATAATACAATTTTGGAAGGCTCATTTTCAAATCGTACCCACTTATTTTTCATTACTCAAATCCATTTCAAATACGTTAACCAAAAAATATTAGTTGCGATTAGTTCCATAGATGACAGTTTCTATTTTCACACAAAATCTTGATTTTAGACTGATTAAGAAAACTGAAATTTACCCTTGAGAAAAATATTTCTCGCTTTCTCCCATCTCATTTGCTGTTTCTACTCACAGTTTGTCAATACAAAACAAAACCCATCAAAAGTCAAAACATAATATCAGGTCAGCATGATCCCACCAATATCTCTACTCACATCTCAGTCGTAGGATCTAGGATGGAGTTCATTGAAGAGAGAGAGAGAGAGAGAGAGAGAGAGAGAGAGAGAGAGAGAGAGAGAGGTAAAATGGGTAAGGGGAAGGAAACTTAGAGGGTAAAATCACCATAGCATCCAAAATTCAGAAACATGCCCTTGAGAACAAATTCATGAGACAGGATAAGACCAGATTAGAAAGGAACCATGGACTAACCATTGCCGCAACAAAAGGTGATGTAAGTGGATGCTCAATCAGCAAGCCACCTGCAACATTTAGTGTGGCACCCTCTTCGATCTGATCAGAGGTCCACCAACATCAACTTTCACTGATAAATATGATCTAACATACATGATGAAGAGTTTAAATGGATTAAGAAGAATGACTACCAAGTTATCAATAACTCCATCAGGTATCTCATGGAAATAAACCTGCAGGAAGGAATTGTTATCATGAAAGAGTTCCGAGGGGAAAATAAGGAAAAGGAAAACTCAGAGGAGAGTAGTCTAGACCTCAGTTTTGTCACATCCTCCCTTTCGGCTCCCTGTCTTAAGGTTGGTTACGAGTACAGATCCCACTGTAGATGCATGTCCTTCAGAATAACCTGAAATATTCATCATACAGACATCAACGGGAACCTTCAAAAGCAAAGCAATTACAAGAGGTATCACCACTTATATCTATTACCTTTAATAAATTCACGTGCTTCTTCTTTGTTTGATGGCTTTTCTATAATCACACCACCATGGACAACAACCTCCATAAATGATCAATCCATAGAAAACAGAAGCTTTAGTATCTCGAAGATTTTGAATATACATAATTCCAGATTAAGATACATAATGTCCTGCTTCAGGCAGATGTTCCCTATGAAAGAATATCATCTGCATTGATGGAGTGCATGCAATTAACACACATATATGGAACAGTATCTGTTCAGCAGGTTTTTAGGCTGAAACCCAGCCTTTAAGCTGTTTGTATAAAGAGCTTCAGAGAAAATGAGAGGGAATTATGCAATCCACACTGTCTTCAGGAACAGCAGAGACACGGGGGAACTGACAATGGCACACCCTCCATCTCCTTATTTTCAATTTCTTTGCTGAGAAGAGCTATTGGACCTTGTAATTCCATTTTCACCGTTTCTACCATGCACCTGGAATTCAGTAAGGAATTCCTCTGTTGCTCCCAAACAGTGAATTTCTCCACCTAATTCTTTGGCTCAAATGCAGCCTTGTGGAAGTTCAAACGTTTGTGAAGAATAAAAATTTATCATACCTTGGTTAAAGTAAGGATGCCTTAAAAATAAAATTAAATACTATTACGGTTATTAGAAACAAAGAATTATTGCTAAATCAAATGAATAATCACAAAAATAACATTAGTAATAAAAGGAGTCATTCTAACAGACCTGGTTACAGATTTTTCACCACATTATGTTTCCTTTCATCCTTGGAATTTCAGCACAGAGTTTCAAGTAGTATAGCTATCAGTATGCTCCAAAGATGAGCCCATTCTTTAAGTTCTTCATTAATGAAATTTGAGGAAATAGACTTGCAATGCCAACACATAGATAAAGAAAGGCTAAGTTGGTAGTGATAAAATCCTGCAGAAATCGAGATGGGGAGAAGAGAGAGAGAGAGAGAGAGAGAGAGAGAGAGCTCTGATTTTGTTGGGAATCGGCAGCCACAATTACACTTAGTGGCTGCACTAAAACATCATTAAGGTAAATAGGTTTTACAATTCTTTTACATGGACAAAACTGCTCTGGGTTAGTAATGTATATTACATTACAATATAACATACATGTGAACCATATGGATCCTCTACAAGATCCATATCCGACCCATATTCTAATAGGTAGCCTTCCAAATACTCTAAAAAAGATCTAGTTAGATCGAGTAATGGCAATGACAGAGAACATTGATTTAGAGTTAAACAGCAACTTGTTACATTGATTAAGCACTCTTTGCAATTTTTCAACAGTATTTTGCAACTACCAACTATTCTACAAAAGATATATTACTAATGAGATATTCAACAACCAAAAGAAATAAAACAACTCTATGAAACTATTTTACATGAAAGAAAATAGTATATACATACTTAAGTATAAAAAAAGGGAAAAAAACGTGCAGGTGCTTAGCCAACTTTTGTCACAAGCAGATGGAGATATAACATGAAAGAAAACTTTGAACTCCAATAATACTTGATTTAGTTTCACAAATTACTAGCAAAATGATTAAACAAGGTGCGGTAAATGCATTATGACTACCTTGAAATTTTAGTCATATACATATCAGAGCTTATGTGGGAGTTCTCTCCGATGAGGTTAGACAAGGAGAATGACCGATTTCTTCAAGCCATCGATGTTCGGTATCCAAACCTCAATCTCTAGTTCTTCTAAAGTTCATGTTTATGTGATTTACATTGATAACACTCATATTCTACATATAACATATATCTACTGCTCGAAGAAAAATACGAGGCATCCGAAGCATGTCTACAATGAAGGGGTTCTATTAGAAAACCCGATAATCTAATTGCAAGATCATATCTTTTGATTTGTGAATGGAAGTAGCTATACTAACTAAACAGCATGGACGATAACCTCCCCCCCGCCTCTTCTACTCTTTGGAAAATGAGGAAGAGCTGAAATCCTAGAAATGGAGGATGAAAGCTCTGGCACTATTGTAGGTTTGCCCCTACCAATGCCAGTCCCAAGCAAGACAAAAGAGGAGGATTGGCATCAATGTTGTGAAAAACATTGAGGCGAAGCGAGGCGCTCCACCAAAAACTGAGGCGAGGCGTAAAACATAAGCCTCAATTTTTTTTTTTGAAAACTTAAAAAAAAACTATAAAAAATATCTAAAATTACAAATAAATAAAAAAAATGCTTCTTCTTCTTCCTCTTTCTCTTATTCTTCCTCTTCTTCTTCTTCTTATTATTATTGTTATTATTATATGATTATTATTATTATTCTTATTCTCATTATTATTATTATTATTATTATTATTATTATTACTATCACCTTAGGTTGGCACCTTGAGGCACACTTTTAACAACACTGATTGGCATCAGCTGCAACCACCCTTGAACTTTTGCCATATCATATGGAAATGAGTTCTAAGAGAAATGACTCATAAAGCAACCTCATGTAATTGGGATAAGATTTGTTGATAATGATGAGAAATGAGGGCCAAACAAGGCAGCATTTAATACAATGACAGAAATAGAGGTTTCCATTGAAAAAAACCCAGATCAAGGAAAATCCATTGAGCTACACTGAGGGTTAGCTAGGTATTATGTACTCCTCGGATAGAGATCAACCACTGCTTATAAAATTGAGAACAGAGCAGCATCACAGATTCCACTGGTATTCATGGATTGAGAGGACAAAAGCCCTAAAAAAGATGGCTTCCCTCAGTTAAGAGAGAGAGAGAGAGAGTATGGCAGGTGGAGGTAGGAAGCATGGCTGGTGGGCAGAGATGTACGTGAGAAGGAAAAATTGATGGTCAATGGAATGTCTTGCCTAACTTTCCCAATTAGAGAAGCAAATATAACGATACTCTAGTCTTACCTAAACATTTCATTCCAACAAAGAGGCAAACTTTTGGTATATTACTTTCCCTTTTGGCGTCTAAAAGCTTAAATGACGTTGGGAGAAAATAGTTTAATAAGTTCAATATTATAATGCATTGTGATGATGTCATGTTTTAGAATGCACGAATTGCATAAAACTAGTTCTATAGACCTATCTCGTCCAATAGTGGAGATGAATATGCAAATGATACTTAAAAGAGGAAGAGGTTACACATACACACACGCACAAATGGAGCAAAGAAAAAGCTATGCACCACCTACAAATATATGTTTAGATGCTCATAGTCAATAAATAGCAGAGCAAAAGGAAAAATGCACTATATTGCCAACTTCTAGGATTAATTGATGTTCTAGCAGTTTTAGTGCTAAAACTTTTTTTTGTTTTTTTTGAATTTTAAGATTTTATTCTAAGATTTCTATTTTAATTTTCAAATGCTTTTTATTTTTAAAATCCTTTTGTGTCATATCTTATAGTACGATACTGATACAGAGTTGCCAGTTGAGGAAGCGGGAGCGGGAAGCGATACGGGAAGCGAGGCACTTCTAAATTTTTCGGAAGCGTGAAGCGCGAGACGACTTAGGAGTGAACCGGGAAGGGTCTCAGAAGCGACCTAGGATGCGAAGAAGGAGGCGACCTAGGAAGCAAAGAAGGAGGCGACCTAGGATTCAAGTGGGAAACGAATAAGAATCGAAAGAGAAGCGAAAATATAATTATATATTTTTATTTTATCAAAAAATAAGATTTATGTCATTATTGACAAAATAAAATATGTATCTAAGATAATAAATAATATAAGTTGCAATTATCTAACAAATGCATTATATTGCAACTTTCAAGCATTTAAAAAATAATATATCAAGAGAAGATCATAATTCACATTCTTGTGGCAACCATTTAACAAATGCATGCAAGCACTAAATAATGCATTAAGAAAACTAATAAATTTGATTAAAAAAAGTACATTTTTCAACGAAAGAATCAAATGACTTGATTGTTGTAAATCTTGTGATCTCTGCAACATAGAAAATGAGAAATCAATAAACTCAAAGATTACATAGAGATATGGTTAAATTTTTAAGCTATAAAGTCCTACACTATAAACTATAAGCTATAAAATTCGAAACTTTAAAGTGTAAACTTAAAATTAACATAATCCACTACTTCACTTCATCATGCAAACTTCAAAATAAAAAGTACATATCAAACCAACAAAATATTATAAGACAATGACAAAAAAGTAACATAAAAGTTTCTACGTTGGACTACTCCAACTACATCATCAAATAAATAATTAAGAATTCAAGAGTTTATTTCATTGTCAATAATCAATAATTTGTCATATTTCTCTTCCCCTTCAGGTCAGCAATAGATCGAGAACTTTTTTCATCATCACGTCCTCCTTGTCCTCCACGACCATGCCTTCTGCTCCTTCCTCTATTTCCTATAATGAATATGTTAAAAAATTAAAATGTTCAAAAACCTTAATTTACAATATAAAAAATACATATATAGAAGAAAGTAAAAATAAAAAACACATGATCAAGATCAATATACCTTGCTTAGGTCTCATGCTAAAGAAACAACCAATCCGACCATGAGGAACTGATGGTCGCTCTTGTATATCTGCACTAGTTCTACTAGCTCTATTGGATTAATTTGTATCTCTTCAATCTCATTTGTACGTATGATTATTGGAGGCAATTGAGCTCTTTGAGTTTGGATTTAAAAATAGTACTTGATTGTTGTGCATTATCATCCAAATCTCTCCAACGCATGCCTTCTAATCTCAATGTATTTTCTTCTACAATAGGAAGTTCCGGATTGATACCCAATTTTCGACTAGGTCCTTCTTTGTAGCGATTGTTGCACCTTTTTATAACAAGAATATAAACTATGAATGATAATAAATAATCAATGATAAAAAAAGAGAAAAAGAAAATACCAAAACAAAAGTACAACACTTTAATTATACCTGTCAATCAATCGAAGATTGAAATGAATATAGATCAAGGTATCAACACGATCTTCATTGAGCCTATTTCGTTTAACATTGTGAATATAACTATAGGTGCTCCACACTCTTTTTGCAGAAGATGTGCTAATAGGTTGAGATAAAACCTTAATGTCTAATGCTCTCAACTCAGGTGTATCACCACTATAAAAACTCCACCGATTAAGGACCGCCATTGTAGGATTCAATGCATCTATTCTTGCTGCATTTCGGCTAAATCTTCCACTTCTTGATGCAAAAGCCACAAGTTGTGACTTATAAAGTGTAGAGAGTTCTTTATTTTCAGCAGATATGACTTCAAGCGCGAGCATTGCACCATCTAAGATATCATTATTCTTTTCTGCAGAAAAAAAATGTATAACTATGACAAGAAAATGCAAATGAAATAATAAAATAATTAAATAATTAAATAATTAAACTTTAAACTTTATTAAATAGATAACAACAACAACAACAACTACGCCTTCATCCCAAAACAATTGGGGTCAGCGATATGAACCAAACAAAGAAAATCATTCTGGATCTTCCACATGAATCCTTCTCCTCCATTAATTCTATCCAATGCCATGTCCTCGGTGAGGTTCAAAGCATTCATATCCTTTCCTATCATCTCCATCCAAGTCTTCTTAGGCCTACCCTGACCTCTTTTAACTAATATATTTTCCCATTTCTCCATCCTTCTAACTGGAGCATCATTAGGCCTTCGGCGAATATGTCAAAACCACCGTAAACGATTATCTCTCATCTTATTTTCAATGGATGCAACACCTACCTTCTTACGTATCTCCTCGTTTCGAATCTTATCTTTTATTAAATAGATAGAATATAATTTTTACCAGGAGAATCTCGTTTGATCCCTCCTGCTGCTGGGATCTTGAGATACTCTAACTCGTAATATTTTGGAGTAAGCATGTGGGCTAGACTATAGAAAGGCACATTCATTCTATCCCATTTATTTGAGAAAATCTTATGAATCTTTTCATACAAATCGGGTTGTCCTTTTAAATTGTCTTTGATTTCCCCCAACATGTTGTCCATGCCTTCATATACTTCACCAATTATAGGGTCTTCTTGATCACAAAATGTAATTATCTTATATATGGGTTTTGTAATCAATAATGCTAAATGAATAAAATCTCAATATTCTTCATCAAGAATAATTGTTTCAGTGCATGATTGCTTCCACTCGCTCCATCTATCTGAAATGACTGTGAGCCTCAAGTTCTCCCTCACATCAAGCAAGCGCTTCAAAGTAGTATAATGTGAAGCAAACCTTGTTTTTGCAATATTTATTAGCTATAGCTTTTTATTACTTCTAAAGATTGCTAGTGCTTTTGAATGATTTGTGATATACTTCACAATTTTTTTACTCTGCAAATATGTTTTTCCCAACCAATGAAACTCATGTGCCAAAAACTTGAAGATTAAATTAAGTGTATGCACAAGACAAGGTGACCAAAAAATATACTTATACGTTTGTTTTAATTCTTCACCTGCTAACTTGCAATTTGCTGCATTATCTGTGATTACTTGCACTATATTAGAAGATCCCACAAGTT
Organism: Nuphar pumila; assembly: GCF_984573655.1. NCBI lineage: Eukaryota > Viridiplantae > Streptophyta > Magnoliopsida > Nymphaeales > Nymphaeaceae > Nuphar > Nuphar pumila. The sequence continues at coordinate 26,478,327 of NC_143262.1, read as the reverse complement.
TAAATCCCGTCTTAAAAAACTCGGCAATATTTGCAGTTGACTGTTGCACATTAGAAAAATCGCTTGCATATAAGAACATCGAGCCAAAACAATTTGATGCAAATATATTTATCAAGTGTTTGTTCTTGACATTTGTCCAACCGTCTGAGACAATAGAAACTCCAAACTCCTCAAACTTTTCTCGAAATTCATTTAACTCCCTGTAAACACACTCTTTCTCACTGTCAAGTAACGTTGTTTGCGCTTTTTCATATGATCGGGGTTTATATCCAAGCACTTTACTAACTGCAGATATCATCTCTTCCCAATACGGTGATCGAAGCACATTAAAAGGTATGCCATTTGCACACAAAAATATGATAATTTTATGATCAACATCATATCTTTCTACTTTTTAAAGGTATCACAAATATCAACTGTATTTCGGCTTCCACTAGAAGATGTACTCATACTAATAGGCTTCGGTTTATCAATTCTTGATCACCTCAATTCAAATGCACTTGACGAAACCTCTACTCGTCGAACTTGCCTCTTAATTTTTCTTGCCAATTCTGTATTTTTTGCAACTACAGGACAAAAGGCAATCCCAACACTTTGTCCCTTTGGAGCTCCCATGAGATGTGCAAAAACTCGAGTATACGACCCATGATAAATATTTTTGCAGTACCTGCACATAAAAACCTGAGTTCCACCTTGCTTTCCTTGCCCACTCTTCTTTTGTTTCAATACATGGCGCCATAACACTACTGTTTTATGCATGCTAGGTGGTTCATCATCTTGGTCATCTTCAGAATAGTAGTCATTCAAGTCATATTTTTCTTCATCTTCCTCATCAAAACAATTTTCTTTTCTGTCCTCAAACTGAAATAGACAATTAGAAGACCACTTGCCCTTTCTTATATTGTCATTCCCAACACCACTAGACGATTCATGCTCCAAATTGCAAAAATAATCATCATCGTCATCATAATTGTCATGATCGTAGTTTGTGATGGTCATTAGTGAAGCAAAGAACATGCAAATATACCTGCATCATAAAAGTATAAGAATCAGTCTAAAACACTTTTAAAAAGCTATTATTAACAACAAAGGATGAAGAGTGAAGAACACAAATCATTACTCTCATAATTTACCAATTACTAAAACAAAAAAATAAACATCATTTAAGGAGTTGAAAGATCTATGATTCTATAATATACTATGATAAAACAGACAAAATAAAAAAAAGAAAAAGAACGGAAGTTCTTTCAAAAGTTTGCATTTATGAAAAAATGTTAAAGAAAGATAACATAACAACGAAGAAAGACAACATAACAATGAAGAAAGACAACATAACAATGAAGAAAGACAAAATTCATATTGGCCAACTGTTTCTAGTAATAATGATATTTATTTAAAATTTTAAACAACTAGCTGCAGCATACTAGTTGCCCCACTCTTCTGATAGAGTAAACGAGCCGAGCTTGGGTGTGCCCAGGCTCGGTATATCAAAGAATTCATACTTAATAGGGATGATAAGCTCAATCATGCTCGGTATACATTTTGTATAATATGTTTTTATATTATAACTTAAATATTTTTATAATATGAATTCAAGAATTTTCATATAATATATTTTTTATATATTATACTTATAAGTATCTCTTTTGTTTCTTTTATCATGCTCGGTACACTTGATCAACATGTAAGTTCAAAATTCACATAAAGCAAAGTCACTTCAAGAGATCAAGGAGAGAATCGAAGTCTACAAGATCAGACACCATAATGAAACCATAAGACAACTTGTGGAGGCAGAACTTGTTTTTCATTGACTTTGAAATTGAAAACAATAATCCATATATATCCAACAGTGAAAACATAATAAAAGTGATCCAGTCAATCTGATAAGGCACTCGTCAAAATGACTTAAAACCTACAAGTATGATAAAAAAAAACTGCATTAACCCTTATTCCTAATATATAATTACACCAATACTCTACATGAATATGTCAATTTGAGGAAAATTAACAAGCAAAACGTTGATTAAAGATGGCTATTCCACATATGATATGAAATATGCAAGAATCCTGACTCAGGATATTACCATGAAGAAATGTTTACTTTACCATGCTAACACCATGTAATTTAGCCATACTATTCATTTACCTATGCACACCTTTCACTCTTCAAGAATTAAATACAGACAATTTCAATGTGCTTGTTCTTTCCATGCTATATTAGAATGATGGAGATGTAACATAGCATGATTTTCATAATACAACAAGAACTCATGTGCTGATGGCGTGATACCCATCTGCAGTACCTACTACTATAACATGTCACAGGGATACTCCAACTTAATCCCCATATCATGTCCCCTTGTAATAGAAAATTTCACAAAAATGGCATGTGACACAGAGGTTTTGCAGTCACTACCCTGGCAGCATAAAACACTGAGGGCTTACCACCGAGGTGGTATCCCATGTGGTAAGCGGGTCCAGTGCCAAGCTGAAAGCTGGAATCCCTCTACCTCGTGGGGCTTAAGAGATGGTTAGGGTCTGCCTAACCCTAGCTTGCCTTAAAAAAAACAAAAGAAAAAAAAAACTCTGAACGAGAGTCGCCATGCTTGGCTTGTGAAGGGGTTGCAATTGTGCAAGAGAGCGTGAGAGAAGAGATGGAGAGAGTGAGAGGAGAGCGTAAACAACAACAACAACAACAACTACGCCTTCATCCCAAAACAATTGGGGTCGGCGATATGAACCAAAAAAGAAAATCATTCTGGGTCTTCCACATGAATCCTTCTCCTCCAATCATTTCTATCCAATGCCATGTCCTCGGTGAGGTTCAAAGCATTCATATCCTTTCCTATCACCTCCATCCATGACTTCCTAGGCCTACCCCGACCTCTTTTAACTAATATATTTACCCATTTCTCCATCCTTCTAACTGGAGCATCATTAGGCCTTCGCCGAATATGTCCAAACCACTGTAGACGATTCTCTCTCATCTTATTTTCAATGGGTGCAACACCTACCTTCTTACGTATCTCCTCATTCCGAATCTTATCTTTTATTGTATTTCCACACATCCATCTCAGCATACGCATCTCAGCTACACTCATTTTTTGAATATGATGTCTCTTGGCAGCCCAACATTCCATACCATATAGTAAAGCGGGCCTAATAGTCGTCCTATAAAACTTTCCCTTCAACCACAATGACATTCTACGATCGCACAATACTCCAGTTGCACTTTTCCATTTCATCCACCCAACCTTTATCCTATGATTTACATCTCCATCAATTTCTCCATACTTTTGAACGATAGATCCCAAATATTTGAAACAATCATCCACCGGTATTTCTTGCTCACCAAGCTTCACTACACTCCCATCACTACTTCGTTGCTTACTAAACCGACATTCCACGTATTCTGTCTTACTCTTACTCAACTTAAAACCTCTTTCTTCCAATGTCTGTCTCCATATTTCTAACTTAGCATTAACCCCAGCTCTAGACTCATCAATCAAAACAATATCATCAGCAAACAACATACACCACGACACATTTTCTTGAATTGATCTCGTAAGCTCATCTATCACTATAGCAAATAGGAAAGGGCTTAAAGCAGATCCTTGATGTAACCCAACCGTTATAGGAAAATTGGTTGTCACCCCTCCACAAGTGCGGACATTGGTTACTACTCCTTCATACATATCCTTAATTATACTAATGTACTTGAGAGAAACACCTTTCTTCATCATTGTCCACCAGAGAACGTCCCTAGGTACTCTATCGTATGCCTTCTCCAAATCAATAAAAACCATATGCAAATCTTTGTTCTTCTCTCTATTTCTCTCAATAAGTTGTCTAAGAAGATGTATATCTTCCATAGTTGATCTTCCAGGCATAAAACCAAATTGATTCTCCGATATCATGACAATCTTCCTCAACCTAGACTCAATCACCCTCTCCCAAAGTTTCATAGTATGACTCATGAGTTTTATACCACGATAGTTTGTGCAATCTTGTATATCACCCTTAGTGAGAGGAGAGCGTACTTGAACATATTCATGTGGAGGAGGTCGTCGGAACTCGGAAGTCGGTGGCCGAAAAAGAGAGAGAGAGGGAGGAGTCAGATGGTAGGTGAAAAACAAAACCCTAAGTCCCTTTTGGTTTTGTGTTTTCACGAGTTTTGTATAATGTCCATTTTGCCCTTATTAAGAAAATGTTTCCTTTAAATTTTTTGTTTCTCACGTGTTGAATTTTTTTTTAAAAAAGGGCCAACTCGTCTTTCACGTGTTAAGCGTCCGAAACGCGTCTCCTTTCAAAGGGGTACGCGTCTCCCTTTAAAGGGAAACACGTCTCCCTTTAAAGGGGTACACAAATCCCTTTAAAGGGGTACACATTTCCCTTTAAAGGGAGACGTGTACCCCTTTAAAGGGAAGCACATTTTCCTTTATAGGGAGACGCGCTTCCTAAATTGCAGGTGCGCTTCACCACGAGTTTCGCGCTTCCGAAGCACGTCTCGAAGAAGCGCGCTTCCCCTAGCCCATAGATGTTTCCAGTAACTCTGGTATGATATGTCTGTATCTTTAACCCTTCCGATTCAGCGTCCCATACAATTTCTACAACAATGATTTTACAACAGCTATGTTTGATAACTGTTAAGATTAATTGACCGTTTGAGGTTTTAAGCTTAAGTTTTCTTAAAAGTAGGTTATTTGATATTTCGTATATAAGGAGGGACTTGTATGTAAATTTTAATTTTGGTTTCCCTCTATTTAACTTAGAGGAGATTAGCCCTAATGTTATGTTAACGAGTTTTCTCCTCTCTCAGCCTTTCCTCAAATTTCGTCTACTATGTCATTTCAGTGTGAAGCATGTCAGTTGGGCAAACATCATCGAAGTTCGTTCCCTTCTAGTCAGAGTCAGTCCAGTCATAAGGTTTTTGAACTTCTTCATGCAGGATGTATGAGGTCCTAGTAAGATTCCTACCAGGACTCAGTGTCGATATTATTTGGTTATTGTTGATGATTTTTCTAAGTTGTCGTGGGTATTTTTAATAAAAGAAAGATCTGAAGTTCCAAGTATTATCAAATCCTTAATTCTTGAAATAAAAACTCAGTTTGAATCTGTTATCAAGATTGTTCGCACTGATAATGCTCTTGAGTTCAAAACAAAAGCCTTGTTACAATTTTATTAAGACCATGTGTAAGAACCACAAATTTTACACTAAAAACTTAAGAATTATGTGGATTTGGGCCTAGGATCCGTTATTGGACCCAAAAGAAAATTTCGGATATTAGAGTATTTTAGTAATAGTATATAAATAAATATTTAAGAAATTAGATATTTCAAATCCACGGTTCGGACCCAAGTGGATCCAACTCTTGGGTCCACTGCTGGTTAAGCGACCCGGACCCAAATCAAATTTGGGTCCAGCATTTCGGGTCGTGGGTCGGACCCGGACCGACCCACACCCTGTTAAATGAAAAGAGGGGTTAATAAGGGGGCAACCCGATATGGGTTGCCCGATAAATTTTTTTTTAGAGGGGAAACCCTCTCCCCTGCGATAACGGGTGTTAGGGTTCAGCCGAACCCTAACACCTAAGGAGATGGGAGGTGGGGGAGCACCCCGCAGCCGCCGGGAGGGTGTGCTTCCCTTCCTTTTCGGGGGGGGCCACCCACCTACAAAGGGGGACCCCGAACCCTTCCTTCTCCCTCTCTCGCTGTCCCATTCTCTCTCTCTCACCCTTTTCTACCTTTCTAAACCTTGAAGCTCCCTCCAATCCCAAGCTGCAGCTCGAGGCCTTGCAGTGAGGAGCCAACCTCGCGGGTGGTGGTGCTGTCCAGGCCGACCGACCCCTCTCGTAGCTGCCGCAACAACTTCGCCGGAAAATGGTAGGTTTCCTGTGACTGTTTTTTTTTCAGGTTAATCATGGGTTGGGTGGAGTGTGGGTTGTCCAACACCCAAATCAGTCGATTTGCAGGGGGGGAAAAATCTCTAGTGTTGGGGTTTTCTGTCAACCCCAAACCGAAACCCCAAATTTACAATTTGGGGGTTTCAGATTTCTTTTTTTTTTTCAGAGCGTGGTGCGTGTGGGGGGTTGTACCAAAGGTGATTTAGGTGATATCTTAAACTAAGGAATGATTCTGTGTTTAAATGTTGCGGCATCGTCTATCAAGATTCGGGGTAGGTTGCTGGTTACCTGTTGGTTTTCGGAGTGTGGTGTGAATGTTTTTTTTTCTTGTCTTAGTAACTATATTAGCATCCTGAATGTATTTCATAAACTCCAAATCCCTGCATACAATATTGCACTCAATTAGTTGCATGAAACACGATAGTGCAAGATTCTTTTTGTCATTTTCCTAATATTAAGTTGTGGTGTAACCCGGGCAGCAGACATTTCACTAAATTAGGCACTTATTCTTATAGAGACTGGGTAAATTCGGGGTTTATGGCATATTATACTATTGTGCAGTTCTGGTGTGAGGTTCTTCTCAAAGCTAAATCGAATTTCTTAGTATATAGGTTGTAGGGTAGCTAAATTATTAACAGTTTTGGTGCATTTGGCTGTATGGAATATGCTCCTTATTTATTTTCCTATGTAACAAGACATGTTAGTAAATACTTATTTATTCTTTAAGGTACAGTAAATGGCTAAGTAGATAGTCATTGTGCAGGCTGTATTCTAGTTGAACTGAAATGTTAAATAACACTTGGTTCATATGGCTGAACTGCTAAAAATCAAATCTTGATAATGATTAATACAAATTAGGTTTATGAAAAATCTTGTTTAACAGATCATATTTTTCTTATTCTGAAACATATATCATGCTTGTGTTGATTTATGCTGGCCGATTGGTACAGCTGTTGCCTTGTGATTATAAGTTGTCCATGTAAATTCTGACCACCCACTTGATATTCTGGTTATTGCTCCATGTTGATGGTTTAGTCTGTAAAGCTATGCTGAATCATCATAGTTTATGATTGTCTGATGTTGATTACTTCATTCTGTAAAGTTATGCTGAACTTAACATAGGTTATAATCAGCCTATGTTGATTAAATCATTATGTAAACCTGTGTTAAACATAACATAATTTATGTGGACAGATGCTAAGGGTTTCATCCTGTAAAATACAGCACGTTTATGCTGGCCGATTGACACTATTTCATTATGTAAACCCTAACTTGTCTAGGTAAATACCTGTTAGCCTATTTTTGTCTATGTATTATGTTGGGAGATATGGCATGCTTATGATAACTCATGTTCACTATTGAAGATACTGGTAGTTACTATGTTTGTGGGAAATTTTCATATTGAGACCCTACATGATAATAAATTATGCGGAGCATTCATAGAAGCTGTTACATATTAGATGTTGATTCAACACATAACTTGGTGTACGCTGCAATCTTTAGACATGTGCCCTGCCTAATGGGCAAGACAGATTGGATTACCCGATACGGGTTAAGTACCTAATGAAGGTGTGTGGTCTGGTTCAAGTATATTGGGAAGGAAATTAAATAATAACTTGTGTGCTTGACTGGTTTAAAGGCACCAGAGCACTGTGGGTGGGTTATGCAATTAAAATGACAAATGACTGAGACTGTTCTATACACCTGGGTAAAATGACTAAGGTTAAAAATCCTACTACTACGATAGTAGAAAGAAGTTGGGGAAATGTCCCATACTTCGGGAAATTAACTAAATGAAAAGATTAACCCACTCAGATTCGGGCTTACCTTAGAGAGGGTAAGTGGTACAAAACTCTGGGGACATGTGTGTTGGTTTCGAGCGTAAAGCGACTCGTTGGTCCCAGTCCTCAGAGTCGGGGGACCCGGACTACCAATTGTGTCCTAGGCGGTAGTTCCATGTTCTTCTGCAGAAGTTAGGGATGCATCCTGTTTTGGTTTTGGCCTTTGGGAGTTTCTCTCGGTCACTGGCCGCTCCCTTGGGATTTCAGTCACAGTTAGAATGTTCGGGTTAATAAAACAACCTTGAATAATATACCCCCGAACGTTCTCTTCAGTGATGGTTGCCTTGGCCCGTGTGTACCCGCGGGATAAGAAAAGATAAACATTAACTAGAACAGTTAGGTATCATTGTGTTGAAGTCATTAAAGAGACAACTGTTTACTTTTCATCATGCTTTATATTCGGTGCTTTTGATGAAACGACATCCTAAAATGTGTATTTATTAGTTAATTGAATTAATATTATGGATGCTATTCATGTTGGTGTAAGTTCTGCTTTAATTGCTTAATACCTTGCTTAATTGTTGTAGTTGCATAAAAATGCTTTTTGTGCTTAAGTATAACTGTTACATAATCTACCTTTCTCTTCAGATATATGTCTATTATTGCTATTGCATCGAATTCCCTATGTGTTTATGTTTAGACTGAAAATTCCAACACAACACCCACATCGCACCTAACACATGATCTACTTGCAAGAATAATTACAGTTTTCCTACTTAGACGTGGTAGTCTAATTCCTATAATTTTTATTATTTTCAGGCTCAGAGTAGTCCAGGGGCGAAGCAGGATGAGGCGCTGACTGGATTTATTTGTTTCCTGGCGGCCCTACTTTCTTTAGGATTGGAAAGTTTTATTTTGAGACTTATGATGTGAAACTCTGATTCTATTATTTTTGAAATAAGAATAATTGGTGTGGTTTGCTTTTACTTTCCTGTATCGTTCTGAAATGCTTAACCATGTAATCATTTGTTGTTTCCGCTTTAAAAAAAAAAAAAATCCTCAAAAATCTGGGTTAAAATTTATCCTGAGATCGCTCTGTGAGTATATCTTATTTATTTTACTTTAGTAGTCATGATAATTACAATTTTCTCCTATATATGTATAAATATATATCTGTAATGATTTTTGAAACACTATAATGCAAAGATAGTAAAACTGTGTGTATTGAAATGGTTATTAGATGTACCGTCGATCCCAAGCTAGTTCGAGCACGGCGAACGAATGGCAGGACCAAAGGGGTTTCGTGATGGAAACTCTTGGTAATCTGGCTCAAACCATGGACACCCAAATGCGCCACCAGGCGGAATTAGCCGCAGCCATAAGTGAAAGGCATAATACGAACACAATCACCTATGAGAAGTTCTTGAAGTTGAACCCGCCTACCTTCTCAGGCAAGGCTGATCCTGAATTAGCTGAGAGTTGGATTGCAGAGACAGAACGAGCTTTTGGGGTTCTGTCTGTTCCCGAGGATAAGCAAACGGACTTCGGCACTTACCGCTTGACGGAAGATGCACAGAAATGGTGGGACACAACCCGAACCATCCACTTTGCCGGAGAAGATACTATTCCATGGGAAGAATTCAAGTGGACATTTCTAGATACATATTTCCCCCAGTACGCTCGTGATCAGAAGCATCAGGAGTTCTTGGAGCTTACTCAAGGAAATATGAATTTGGTGGAATACACTACCAAATTTCGGACCTTGGAGCGTTATTGCCCAAATTTATTCGCAAATGATAAAGCCAGAGCAACTAGGTATGTCCGCGGACTCAAGGACGGATTGCGACCACGAGTGATGATAAATCTGCCATCCACCCTCGCACAAGCCATTGAAGTGGGTACTATGCTGAATGAAGAATGGGAGAGATCAAGGAAGAGTAAAAAAGACACACCGGGAAAACGTGGAGCCGGTCCGCCGCAGCATCACAGTGGCAAGAAGTACCAACCACCTTACAAGAAGCAAAAGTACAATGGTGGAAATCGTTCTCCGCAGCAACAAGGACAAAATCGGGTGTGCCAGAAGTGCAACCGATCCCACTACGGACAACCTTGCCCTAGAGACACAGGAGCATGTCTCTACTGTGGAAAGATGGGTCACTATGCCCGTCAGTGCCACAAGAAGATGGTGGATATGCAGAGACGTAATGCTGGGGGAGGACAACAACATCAACCATCTCAGCCGCAGCAAACACCGCAGCAAAATGCACAGAAGAGGGTGCCGGGACGAGTATATGCCACCACTGCGGAAGAATTGGAGAAAGAAAATCTGGTACAAGGTACTGTATTTGTCAATGGCTGTGCTACACTTGTTCTATTTGACTGTGGTGCTACACATTCGTTTATATCCGTAGAATTTGCAAAATTACTTGGTGCACATACTGAATCTCTGAAACATGAATTATATGTGTACAATCCGATAGGATATAATTCGATATGTGTAAACTACATCCCTGATGTCATAATTGTACTTGAAGGGCAGAACTTACCTGCTGACCTAATCTTGCTCGATATGACTGAATATGATGTCATTTTGGGGATGGATTGGTTATATGAACATTATGCCAACGTTCTCTGTCGACAAGGGAAAGTGGTTTTGTCCCGACCAGGATTGCCAAAGGTTGAGTTTCGACTCTCTAGACCTACAGTGAAGGGCCGAATTGTATCGATATTAAAGGTTCAGAAGTATATGCGACAGGGGTGCCGAGCATTCCTAGTAAATGTATTCTCCTGCGAGTCGAAGGTCACACCATTAGAAGAACTTGAAGTGGTTCGTGAATTCCCAGAAGTGTTTCCGGATGAGTTGCCTGGACTACCTCCACAGCGTGAGATGGATTTTCATATCGAGTTGGTGCCTGGGACGACACCAATCTCGAAAGCACCTTATCGTATGGCTCCAGTAGAGTTGGAGGAGCTGAAGAAACAACTCCAAGAGTTAATGGAACAAGGTTTCATTAGACCAAGCGTGTCACCATGGGGAGCACCAGTTCTGTTTGTAAAGAAGAAAGATGGCTCTATGAGGTTGTGTATAGACTATCGGATGTTGAATCAAGCAACAGTCAAAAATAAGTATCCCCTACCTCGCATTGAAGACTTGTTCGACCAATTGCAAAAGGCTAAGGTGTTTTCAAAAATCGATCTTAGATCTGGGTATCACCAACTTCGGATCAAGGACGATGATATTCCCAAGACAACCTTTAGAACAAGGTACGGTCACTACGAGTTCGTAGTTATGCCATTCGGACTGACAAATGCTCCCGCCGCATTCATGGATTTGATGAATCGGGTATTCAGAGCGTACTTGGATACTTTTGTGATTGTTTTTATTGATGACATACTTATATACTCTGAAAGTATAGAGCAACATCGAGAACATTTGAGGATTGTATTGGGGACTCTCAAGGAACACCAATTGTTCGCCAAATTCTCCAAGTGCGAATTTTGGCTCGAAAAGGTCATATTCTTGGGTCATGTTATATCGCGAGATGGAGTCGCTGTGGACCCGGCTAAGGTTGAAGCTGTATTAAATTGGGGTCAACCAAAGAATATCAGTGATATCAGGAGTTTTCTAGGATTAGCAGGTTATTATAGAAGATTCATTCAGGACTTTTCACGGATTGCTATGCCCATGACCAAGCTCCTGAGGAAAGGAATCAAGTTCGAATGGACGGATAAGTGTAAGGAGAGTTTCCAAATCTTAAAGAAGAAGCTTACCACCGCACCAGTGTTGGCTTTACCTTCAGGTCATGGTGGTTTTGTGGTCTACTCAGACGCATCAGGTACTGGGTTAGGATGTGTTTTAATGCAGAATGGTAAGGTGATAGCGTATGCCTCTCGCCAATTAAAGATTCATGAGCGAAACTATCCAACTCATGATCTCGAATTGGCAGCCGTATTGTTCGCTTTGAAAATATGGCGACATTACCTGTATAGGGAACAATTCGAGGTATTTACTGATCACAAAAGTCTCAAGTACCTGTTTTCCCAGAAAGAGTTGAGCATGCGACAACGACGATGGTTGGAGTTTATAAAAGATTACGATTTTACCATTTCCTATCACCCAAGAAAGGCAAATGTGGTAGCTGACTCTCTCAGTCGCAAAGCTGGTTGCAGTTTGTCCAGTCTATTGACAAAAGGGTGGAATTTGGTGGAGGAATTCATGGATTGAAAACCATTTTCAGATGTCGTGGGGAGTATCAAGTTATCTAATTTATCTGCTCATCCGGAGATCCTTACAAAGATTATTGAAGGTCAGAAAGAGGATCCCCAATATAAGAAATTGAAGTCACTAGCCCAACAAGAGAAGTCACATTTCTCACTCAAGAAAGATGGCAGTATTTGGATGAAAAAGCGACTTTGGGTCCCTAGTGATCCCAAGTTGAAGGAAGAACTATTGGGTGAAGCACATAGGTACAAATACACCATACACCCAGGAGGCACGAAAATGTTTAAAGATTTACAACGTGGGTATTGGTGGAATGGAATGAAGCGTGAGGTCGCAAGTTATGTCTCGAAGTGTTTGACTTGTCAGCAAGTCAAGGTGGAACATCAGAAGCCTGGTGGAATGATGCAGCAAATGGAGATTCCACAGTGGAAATGGGAAGAAATCACCATGGACTTCGTGGTGGGTTTGCCGAAAACACGGAAACAACATGACGCGATATGGGTAATAGTGGATCGACTGACTAAATCGGCTCATTTTCTACCCATACGAATAAATCAATCCCTCGAGAGCTTAGCAGACTTATACATCAGGGAGATTGTTCGACTGCATGGAGTACCAGTCTCTATTATATCAGATCGAGATCCTCGATTTACTTCTCGGTTTTGGGGTCAGTTGCAACAGGCTTTGGGTACGAAACTGAAGCTGAGTACCGCCTTTTATCCCCAGACTGACGGACAATCAGAGAGGACTATCCAGACACTAGAAGATATGCTGCGAGCATGTATGCTGGATTGGAAAGGTGAGTGGGACAAGCATGTTATTTTAGCCGAATATGCTTACAATAATAGTTACCATGCGAGTATTGGCATGGCTCCTTTCGAAGCTCTGTACGGGAGACCATGTAGATCTGTAAAACCCGAAATTTTTATTTTTTAAATAAGTTAAATTATGCAAATTGGGCCTAGATCCAGTTTCGGATCCAAGATCTATAAAGGATCCATATGTAAATTATATCATATTTGAAATATATATATATGTAATTTAATAAATTTAATAAAAAGATTTATAAGAATACGCAAGGGATCCATAGTTGGATCCATTTGGACCCAGCCTATGGATCCACTTTGCAATAGGTTGCGGGTCCAAACTTGTGGACCCTAGTAATCAGGTGAACATGCACCGGGTCCCGGGTTCGGACCCGAGTCATGTCCCCTGTAGCAGGTAGGTTGCGAAAAGAAAAAAAAAATAAATTTTAATTTTAAGGGCAAGAAGCTCTTGGACCCGGGTCGGACCCGACCCGGATCCGTAACCCGATAGGGTTTTTAAAACCCTATATCGGGCTGCTTTTATTTTTAAATGGGGAAAGATCAAGAATCGTGCCTAGGGCACGATTCCTGCAATATCCAGAAAGGAAGGGGGGGGGGGCTCGGCTGGCGTAACTGATCCCCACCCATCTCGGCATGGAAGGGGGGGGGGGGATCAGTCGATAAAAGGGAGTAACGAGGGGGTCTCTCCCTCGTTTCTCTCTCCCCTCGTTCCTCTCTCTTTCGATCTGTGTGCGTGCGCCGGAGGGTGGAAGATCGCCGGAAGGCTGCAGCCACCACAGGCTACGGCAGCCCCTTTTGTTGTATTTTCCCTTGCGTGCAACCACCACGACACCAGAGCAGTTGAGACCGGTGGAATAACTCTTTCTCTCACGGCAGCAACCCCAAACACCGATTTCAACAGGTATGGGTTTTTCCTTTGGGTTAAGTGAGGAAAACGAGCATGGGTTCGATTTCCATGTAAGTATTTTGGTGTAAAAGCATAGGGATGAGTAAATCTAGATGTTTACTCTAAGATCCATGGATGAAATCCATGTATTTTTTCATCTTCTTGGAAGTTATTATGGAATAACATGCTTGTGGAAGGTATTTGTATAGTAAACCAGAGATTTTAATTCATAAAGAAAAGAAAAACAGGTATGGGTTAGGCAACAGTCCGACCAACGTGGGGCAGACTGAGCCCTAGGGCTATGGTTACTGCCAGACTGTTGGGCAGCAACCTTTACTCTCAAGAAACAAATTTTTTTTTTAAACAAAGTTTAAAATGAAACTTTTAAAATATGAGTGATGGGTATGGCTGGCAGCCAACCGAGTGAGTCTCGGCTGACTGCCATACTTTGGCAGCATGGCAAGGGGGGTGCACAGACCTAGCAAGGTCGTGTGGCACCCATGTCAGGCATTGGCTTTTGCATATGTTCAAGGGAAAGAAAAAGGGTAAATGTATGTTATGCTGGCCTGTTTTTTTTTTCAGAGGAACAAACAAACCAAGTCACTAACTCAGTATAAGTAATGCTGGTTCTCTATGCATGAGTGCTTTAGTCCATCGTACACAAAATACCTTGATAAGTACAAAGAAAATATACCTCAGTTAAATAGCAACTAAAATTTCATGACAACAGTATGCATTTGATATTGAAAAAAAAAAAGAAAAAAAAAGAAAAGAAAAAAAAAAAGATAACACTCAAGAAGATAATGTGCATTAACCCAATAACCAGTCTATTTTGTGCATGTTACTTGCCATCTTTTGGCCACATATCAGCATGATTGAATTAGTCCTGGTGTTCCAGGACAAAAGATGATGCAGCATGATCTGTAATATTCACTAAATACTGAATAACAAAGTAGACTTTGGCATTTTTTCTTCATGAGTCAATGGAAACTCCACTTAACTATCCCTTTGAGATGCACAACAGATACATCATGTAACACCCCTTCTAGTAAGACCAGACCGGAAGACCTTAAAAGAAGTGTCTTGGAAATTTTTGTTTTTCATGGGTTTGTTTATCCTATTAACAGATTTTCTTTTCACAAACTGTTGAAGTCTGTTTCTGTAAAACCCGAGATTTCTTATTTGAAAATATCTCAAATTTTTCAAGTTGGGCCTAGATCCACATTACGGATCCAGGACCCATAAAGGGGGGGTAATTAGGATTTATTCATTTGAAACCTTGATTTAATGATAATAATGAATAAATAAAATTTTTAAATTTAAAAAAAAAAAAATCTAATTTAATTCGAGGATCCACAGTGGATCCATTTGGATCCATATCGATTGGGGCCGGGTTACGGGTCTCGAGTCCGGACCCGAGCCGCGCCCCTGTGTAACAGCCCTTTTAAAGAAAGGGGCAACCCGATAAGGGTTGCCCGATAGGTTTGTTACAGAAAAGAAAAGGGGGGGGCAGGAGGGGGTTACACAATGCGTAACCAACTCCTCCCATCTCGGCATGGAGAGGGCCGATAAAAGGAGTGGAGAGGGGGGGTTTCCCTCTTCACTCGGGCACTCTCTCCTCCCCCATCTCTTTTCCCCCGTCTCTCTCTCTCTGTCAGTGTGTATCGGAGAGGAGGAGTTCGCCGGTGAGCTGCGGCAACCAGCAGCCATCAGCGACTGCAGCGAGTACCCCCCTGTCGCGACAGCAACAAGGAGTGTCAGTCGCGGCCCTACCTTCGCGTCCCCAGCCTTCAATCGCCGGGAAACCCATCGGAATCAGGTACGGTACTTCTTGGACTCGGGGTGAGGAATCGAACGTGGGTTCGATTCCATGGGTGGATTGAGGGGAGGATTCGGGGATTAGGTTGTTTCCCCATTTCGAAAACCCAAACGATTTGGGGATTCACTGTACCTAACCCTAAACTGTAGCAAAGTTCATCCCAAATCGATTTGGGGATTTTTCTTACCTAACCCTACGTTGCAAAAAATTCCTAGCCCAAACGATTTGGGGTTTGGCTGTGGTATCGGACTAGCCCCATTCGTGGGATTTCCGATTCTTTGAAATGGATAACCCCAATTTTTGGGTGATTTCTGTTTTGGGACCCAATAACCTAAATACTAAAGGGAAAGAGGAAACCGAAGCCTGTTTATTTTGGGTGTTGTGTTAGCAGGGCCCCAGCCGACCCAGTCGGCTGGGTGCTTTACATCTTGTGAGCCGGGCCATAGCAGGCCCAGCCAACCCAGTCGGCTGGGTGCTGGCCTGTAACTCGTATGATTCAAAAAAAAAAAAAAATATATGTATGCTGTGCATTTTCTGCTATGCCATGATATTATTCACGATATGTCTGCCTATTTTCTATGGATATTCATCTGATTTACTGAACTCCAAGCATGATCAAAGATTTGTTAATGTTTTGTTTTCCACATGGAAATGCACATGAACTGAATCTGCGTAAAATATTGTAAAAAAAAGAAGTGGCCTCAACAAGTTGAATTGTTATAAAATCAAGTGTCTTTATGAATTAATTTTTGGGAGGTTTAATGCATGCTCACTAACCCCTTTCAGAATGTATAAACCAATTGCTCCGTTAGGATGATAAACATGTACATGTTTGCTTCAACGAGTTTGAATTATTATAGATCCAAGTGTCATTCATGAGATAATTTTGGAGTTTGATTTCGTGATTAATAACCCATTCATGTTGTGTAGGTTGATTTCTCCCTTATGATTATAAACAGTTATATGTAATGGCAGCATAAGATAGATCATTCATAATGATGTACATTGTTTGGTTGTTTTTTTTGTTGTCCTAACATGATATGAAACCATACATACTATACATTGAAGATGTTCAGAATTTTTAAGTATTTAGTTTGGCCGAATATAAAGCTTTATTATTCAATTGTAACCTGTTTCAACTGCAATCGTTTATTGTCGATATTTCTAAACATGTTACATAAATTGTATTTCCAATGTAACGTACATTTATGGTAGCTTGTACTGTATTCTTTTGATTATTCTGATATTCTTGTACTTGGTTGCTGAACATGTGAAGACTTATCTCATGCACATGTGGGATTCGAGATTAGCAGGCTCTAGTAGGGCTGTAGAGTTCGTTTTCTGTAATACGTCACTACCCGTTTGGGTGGATAGGTTCACTGCTCAATCATGTTAACTGAATCCTGCATATTATACTGAAATAGAACCAAGAATGGGGTGAATGAACTGGGCATCAGTGTTGTGTTGTAGAATTAGTCACATGAGAAATATTTGATGACTATACTAGGATGTTGCTTGTATTTGGGGTCACATTTAGTTACATGTATACTTGATTTATATGTGAAAAGGTACATGCACACTCACACACTTAAAGAAACTATGGATTGGTTAAGACCCCTATGTGATGTAGGTAACACATACATTGAAAATGCATATGAATAAATTATGACGTGCATATGTTTGGGGTTATATTGGCATGAATATTTATGCTTTTGGCATTTTGGCCTAGTGTTGTAAATTGATCACTAATTTGGTTTTATTACGTGATGCACCGATGGCCAAATTGGACCATCACCGGCCTGGAGAGCCGTGAGTTTGGTTTTCTTTTATATATGTTTTTTTTAAAGCATCACTTAAACCACATAAGATGGTTTGACACTTTACTACACTGTTCTTTGTGTTTATACGGGCTGGAGTCCCGAATGGGTCCCTGCAAGGGAGGATGCAGGGTTTTCACTTTACTTTTGCATATGTGTGGCAAACTTAAAGAATGAACTTTAAATAAAAATATAATGAATAAGAACAGTGTAATATACCTTCTGGGATATCTCATCTGGAGTATGAGAATCTTAGTTATCCGGTCTTGGGGAGACTGTGAGGATACAAAAACTCCGTGTGCATTGTTGCCCCTGAACCCGATATTGAGGTTCTTCTCCTGGCCACGGTTTTAGGGAGAACCCGCCACTTTACCCGGGAGTGGTGTGTTAGTCACAGCTGTGAGTTTATGGTACCAAGGAAGTGGCACTTGTGGGCGTGGGGTGTCCCTTGTGTCCCCGACATTAGATGTGGAGGTCTAATGTTCCGATGGATGGTGTTGTTTCCTGATATCGGTCGAGGGCTAAGTTGGAACCCAGTAATAAAATACAAATTGTGTGTTAAGCTACCCTGGGAACCTACTTGACCTCGGGGTTTGTACCCGTTTGGTGTATCCGCGGGCCACGGTAATTAAAAAGAGGAACTTAAAGATGTGTGCATCTAATAGGGCATGCATATGGAAAGATGAAACTTAAATGAAAGATAACAGAAGAAATCATGCATTGCACATAATCATGCATTTTTCTGTTATGCATTAGATCATGCATGTTTGAATCATTCTTGATATCATGACATCATTTGGTGGTAGCATACACTTTACTTCGTGAAATCATGCTGAAAGGTTGGTTATTTAGTTGTTGATATATGACACTGTTTACTGTTATTGATTGGTGAGTAAATGAAATCATTGGTAGTTATGGAAATTTAGATGTTGAAAATTTTATATCTGCACTCACTCAAATCACTGCATGAAATCTTATCCATGTTCTTTCTCTCATCTGGTTTCTTTAGAAGTAGCTGTGCTCAGAATTTCGGTTCTGACACCCTACTTTGTTGGTTTTTCACAGGAAATGGGACCATACAAAACCTGTCATACCAAGCTTTTGAAGCTTGCTTGAGACCATACAAAACCTTGTTTAGGCGAAGTGTTTTCCCTTTAGGCACATTCATTCCTGGTGGTGGGTCCATGTATACTTCTTCAGCTAAAGTTCCATTTAGAAAATCATTTTTAACATCCATTTGAAAGATATGCCATTCCTTTATTGATGCAAGAGCTATTAGGATTCTAACAGTGGTCATTCTAGCTACTGGGGCAAAGGTCTCTTCATAGTCTATTCCATACTCTTAGGAATAGCCTTTTGCCACCAACCGGGCCTTGAATCTTTCAAGAGTGCCATCACTCTTGATTTTCACCTTGTACACCCAGCGACAACCAATAGGTTTCTTGTTGTTTGGAGGATGGTCTTTAATGGTCTAGGTATTTGCCTTTTCTAAGGCTTCTAATTCAACTTCCATAGCCTTGACCCATTCTGGTTGATCCTTGGCTATATCATAACTGGGAGGTTCTTCACAAGAATAAATTAGGGCAATAAAGGCTCGATGTTTTGGTGAAAAAGATTTGTATGACACAAACTTTTCAGGAACCCTCGAGATCCTAGTGGATTTTCTAGATGAAGATGCAGATTCTTGTTCCCTTGTGTATTTATCCAGAGCACACTGTCTTTTTAAGTTTCTTCGTCTAGAGTATTGAATACAATCTTGACTATTGCTAACGGGATCAAAATCAGTCACATCCATCTGATCATCTAGATCAATTTCTCTTTCACTATCCCTTGGAACTAGATCCAACAAGAAGAAATACTCATCTATTTCAATAGAGGTTTTGTTTTAAAAAAAACTTTCATTTTCTAGAAATGATACATTCCTTGAAACATATAACTTGTTGTTTTTAGGGTCAAAACACTTGTATCATTTTTTATGACTAGCATATCCTAAAAAGGCATAGGGGACAGCACGGGGAGAGAATTTATCATTCTTATCCATAAAAACAAAACACTTGCATCCAAACACCCTTAGTCTAGAATAATCAGGACTTTGTTTATAAAGCTTTTCAGTGGGAGAGATATTGTTTTATAGAGGATGAGGGCATACTATTAATAAGATAAACAACAATCAAAATAGCTTCGACACAAAAAACTTTAGGAACTTGATGTGCGATAAGTAGTGTTCTAGTTGTTTTTATAATGTGTCTGTGTTTTCTCTCAACTAACCCATTCTGTTGAGGGGTATAGGGACAAGATTTTTTATGTGAAATTCCATGAATTCAAATATTCTTTAAACTCAGTTGATAAAAATTCTCCCCCTGAATCAGTGCAAAATATTGAAATATCATTCTTAAATTGATTTTTTACCAAACTATGAAATATTTGAAAAAAAGAGAACACTTCAGATTTGTGTTTGAGAAAATAAATCCAGGTATATCGTGTAAGGTCATCTACAAAAATTACATAATATAGAAAACCACATTTTGACATAACTGGTGCAGGACCCCAAACATCAGAATGAATTAATTCAAGTGGTCGAGTGAAGACAAAAGTTCTTTCTTGAAATGGTAGTCGTTTCATTACATTTTTCATAAGTGAAAGTTTCAAAATTAAAAAAATTTTCCTTGTTTGGAAAATACTGAAGCTTAGATATACAAGGGTGACCAAATCTTTGGTGTAAAAGATCCAAGCCTACTTTCTGAACATTGCAGCATAATGTTTTCTTGGGTAATTCCAAAAAGTCCATGTAATACAAGCCTCCTTCTCTATGGCCTTCCCCAATCAGCTTCCCTCACTGGTGATCCTGTACTCGACAATCATGAGAAAAAAAGAAAACATTACACCCATGATCAGTTAATTGAGAAACATATAAGAGGTTTAGATTAAGTTTAGGATATATCTAATTTTTGGAACACAAAATCCTTTTGAGTTTTGAGAGTTATTTTTGAAATTTCCTATTCCTTTTATCTCAAGGGTTGTTCCATCCGCAGTAAAAACACTCGATCTACTTGAGTTATAACAATGCGACAGTAATTTTAAATTTGGTGTCATGTGAAAGGAAGCACCAGAGTCAAGAAGCCATAGGGGTTTACCTGGATCGGAGATGCCAACAGAAGAAACAACAGCTCCAGCAGAGGAAGACGTTCCTTTAAGAAGAGATTGTAGAGCCTCCACCAGCTGAGTTAGAGACATGTTTCCAATGGATGTCTCATTTGATTCTTTCGTTGATTCCACAATAGCTACCTTCTTTTCATAAGGTTTTTTCAACTTTGGACAGTAAGTTTTAACGTGTCCTGGTTCATGACAGTAATAACAAATAACTTTTCTTCTTTTAAAATCGCCTCCTTGTCTTTCATTATTTATCCTTCTAACATGTGGCGGTTTGTACGTGCGAATGTGATTGTTTGGTCTTGATACAACTAGAACTGTATCATCATCACTCATGGTGACTCGTTTCTTGAGTCTATTTTCTTCCATACTTAGCTCTTCAATTGTATCTTCAATAGAGGGAACCTTTCCCCGATGTAGAAGAGCAGACTTGGTTGTTTCAAATTTGGGTCTCAACCCATTGATAAATTGAAAGAAATGCTCCGCATTTACTTGATTTTGGCGAAGCTCAATATCTTATGGGCAATGCCACTTTGGTTCAAGAAGAGCCAACTCTTCCCATAGCTCAGATAAGCTATTATAGTACTCCCTAATACTCTTCTCCCCTTGTACTATATTCTGAACTTTTTTTTGCAAATTACAAATATGAGCAATATCTTTAAGAGAATACATTATCTTAAGATACTCCCATGCATCATTGGCATGTTCAAATTTTGCGAGACTTGAACACTTCTTTATATCCACACTAGAGACTAGCCAAGACATGATCTCGGCGTGACCCATTCTCCATTCTTTCCAATTTTTCTCATACATGGAGATAGCCTTATTTTTTTCAACTTCCAAAAGAAGTACTTCTTTACCTCCTTCTTTGGTGAAAGTTAGTTGAGGTTCCTCGCCGGTTCCATCAACTAAGCCCCATAGACCTTTTTCCCAAATGAAGTGCTTCATGATAGAAACTCATGTTACATAATTTGAATCGTTTAATTTTATGGGCTTAATGGTGACATTATCATTGTCATCCATTTTACAATCTTGAGAAAGAAAGGGGAAGAAAGAAACAAATAAGAAAAAGGGAGTACTTTTACTACGAAAACAAGAGTGGGTAGCCTTCCAAGCTTTTCACGGCTACACACAATCAATTCTTCAAAGAGCCTTCACTTTCTTGAAGAAGTACTTGAAGGACATGCTTCCCAATGCACGTCCACCAATGGCTCTGATACCATGTAAGAAACTGAAAAATGCACTACAACAAATGTCTCTCAACAAGTTCTCACAAATACACCACAAGAACCACAAGGGTTCACAAAGAGAATTCAAGAATACACACTACCCGAAAAGGGTATACAACATGAAAAATAAATAACTTTATTGAGTTGGGATAAAAATCCCACACAAGAGATGGATTTACAAGGGGAATAACCCCATATTTATAGAGAGGTAGAGAGGAGCCTTAAGGGAGTTGTTGGACTCCCCAACAACTCTATTAGAGCCGTTGGGGGGTCCAACGGCTCCTTTGGATTTACCTTTTTGACTTGGTCAAAAAGGTACTCTTTTGACTAGTCAAAAAGGTAAAGGCCAAATCAGTCCAATGAGGGACTGGTTTGGCTAATCCTAGTTGTATTTCAACTAGAACTAATTAAACTAAAAATCCTAACTAGAAAGGAGATAAAACATTTCATGTCTATGAGATTACATATGAGATATTATATGAGATTAAATATTTTAACACATGCTACTCTAGATTAAGAGTTTTTTAATACAAATGTTTTGTATTTACAAGCAAAAATGATAAATTCTCTCCTCGTGTAATCCCTTGTGCCTTTCTAAGATATGCTAAAAATAAAAAAGGCTACAGGTGCTAATGATCTTTAAAATGACAAATTATATGTATCAAGAAATGCGTCTTTTCTAGAAAAAGAAAGTTCTTTTGAAAGTGAAAAACCCAAGGATATTACTTAATATTCTTTTTTAATCGATTTAACTTCAAAATTCAATGAAGAAGATTTTGAATGTAACTTTGACAATGATCAAAGTCCTACTATCCTTGAAAATGATAGTGAAAACCAAACTAGTAGGGATGTTGGTCTGCAATATTCAAGACGAAGAGTTGGAGAGCAACACCCTCCATGTGCATTAGAAAGGTTTTCTAAAGTTCTCCCTCAAAGGACTTCTAGAATTTCTAGACATCGCAGAAAATTTGTCTCTTACGAATCTTTTTCACCCTCATATAGGGCAGCCCTTGCATTAATCCAATCATATGTTGAACCTTCCTCCTATTATGAAACCAAAAATCATGAAGAATGGGTTAAAGCCATGAAAACATAATTGGATGCATTAGAAAATGCCAACACTTGGTCTATTCAAGATCTTCCCCTCATAAAGAAACCTATAGGCTGTAGATGAGTCTATAAAGTCAAAACCAAAAGTGATGGGATCCTAAAAAGATATAAGGTACGACTCGTATCCAAAGGTTATGCTCAAGAGTATGGCATTGACTACGAATAAACCTTTGCCCCTATGGCCCATATGACCCTATGGCCCCTATCGCCTTGGCTTCTATTAAAAAATGACCTATATTTCAAATGGATGTCAAAAATGCTTTCTTAAATGGAAGTCTCGTAAAAGAAGTCTATATGGACGCTCCGCCTGATATTTGTATCCCTAAAGGCAAAACTCTTCGTCTTGAGAAGGCCCTTTATGGCCTCAAACAGGCCCCAAAAGCCTGGTATGACAGATTTAGTCATGCTATGACAAATATTGAATTTCACTCTTGCTTGACTGACACTGCTTTGTTTATTAAGAAATCTTATGCAGGTATCATTCTTCTTCTTCTTTATGTGGATGATATGATCATCACCGATGACGACAAACAGGGAGTTGCCAATATCAAAACTCTTATTAAAACTCATTTTGAAATGTTTGACTTAGGATTATTGAGATATTTTTTAGGAATTGAAGTTGCTTATGCCCTTCATGAATACTTAATATCTCAATCTAAATTTGCCCTTGATATTGTTTTCAGGTCGGGCATTACGGACGATAAGAAGGTGGACACCTCAGAAGTGGTCAATGTTAAAACGAAAATTGATGATGGACAACGTCTTGATGAACCTACTCCATTCAGACAACTTGTTGGAGCACTTTCTTATTTCTCCATCACTCGGCCAGACATTGCACATGCTGTATACACAGTTAGCCAATTTCAGCATGCTCCCACTTTTGTTCACATGGAAGCGGTTTTACGTATTATTAGATATTTAAAGAGCTCTCTCTCACGAGAACTCTTCTTGTCTGCATCATCCTCATTAGATCTAATTGCTTATATTGATGCTGATTGGGGAGGTGATCCTAATAATAGGCACTCAACCACTGGTTTCTTTGTCTTTTTAGGTGAATCTCTAATATCGTGGAGGTGCATGAAGCAGCAGAAGGTTTTTCTTTCCTCCACAGAAGCTGAATATAGAGCCATGAC
Organism: Nuphar pumila; assembly: GCF_984573655.1. Taxonomy (NCBI): domain Eukaryota; kingdom Viridiplantae; phylum Streptophyta; class Magnoliopsida; order Nymphaeales; family Nymphaeaceae; genus Nuphar; species Nuphar pumila. The sequence continues at coordinate 26,454,450 of NC_143262.1, read as the reverse complement.
AACCAGTACAATGAAAGTCGTATGGCTCAGACGACTACTTGCTGATATGGGAGCTGAAGCAACACACACTTCACGAATGTGTTATGACAGTAAGAGTGCAATCTATATTGCAAGCAACCGGCCGTTCCATGAACGCACCAAATATATTGAGATGGATTGTACTATGTCAGACAGGAGTACTTGCATGAAACCATCGATCTGCCATATATTACGTCAGAATACCAGTTAGCAGACTTCTTCACCAAACCTCTTGCAGATCCCCGATTTCACTTCCTCTTAGACAAACTTTCGCTCATTGTACCGTAAGTTTGAGGGGGAGTGTTAAAATGTAAAATACATATTTATATAATAATAATATTATTATATAAATTTGTATATATATTTTTTATATTTTTATATTTTTCTTTTTTGCCTTTTAACTATCTAGTTTATTTTGAACTAGATAGTTTGCTTTTGGTCAAGTTTCGGTTGGAACTTGACCAAGCATCTAGCTGTTGGAATTAGTCCAGCGACTAGAATTCTAGCCGTTGGAACTGGTTCCAATGGCTAAGAGGAGAGCTCCTTATGAGCTCTCCTCCTTTTCTCTTATAAATAGGGGTGCATCCCCTTTGTAAATTCATTCACTAAAATGATTTTTAAGCATTTGTTCTCATAAATAGAGCTTGTCATTTATTTCTTGTTTTTCCATTTATAACCTTTTTGGGGTCTTGTATAAAGTATCTTTTAGATACTTTCTTTTGAGAGATTCAAGTGCATTCGTGGAAGACTACCACTTCATTACAAGACCGGTAGGGTATGGTACCCTGCTGGTGTGCCTTTAAGGGCTGCAGTTGCGTCCTGCTTGCAACAACAATCTGCCTTGCTGCAGTCCCAGCAATATGCAATATATATATATATATATACAATACAATACAAAAAAAAATGAAGTTATCGATTACCTGTGACTGTGCATTCATCGCAAACAGCAAATTCTAAAATTTATACAAACAAGAGATTGATTACTGGTTGAATGTGCATGATAGTGATCGAATATGCATAAGTTCAATTTAATACATATCTTAAATGCTTATTCTTGACGGTGACACAAAGGCAAGTGGAAAAAATATAGTTTTGGCCGTCATTTCGTGTGAAACAATAGATGCGAGTGTATTTTTGCAAAGTTGGCACATTTATTATTTTATGCTCAAGTGAATGAATTATTTCCTTGAATGGTATTTCGAAACATATATTATGAGAATTGTGATGTTTAATTCATTTACAAATGTTTCAAAAGTTATGTGGCATGACCGGGTCTCGTTCACATACCCTTTTCGATTGAATGCATGATTATATATATATATATATATATATATATATATATATATATATATATATATATATATATATATATATATATATATATATATATGCCGGATCATGCCAAAGCTCCAAAACAAAGCCTGAGGTTCTGCTGAACCATCACACTACCACACAAGCACTTGTGATTTTTCTTTATGTGTGACATGCAAACTCTATAACATTGATCAGTGGTGTATTTGAACACACCTAGGTGATTGGCCCAAATTGGGCTTGTACTCCATACTGACATGCAGGGTACCATGGATACACCTAAGACATAAAATCTGATAAGTTGCATGTACACAACATAAAATAATAACGTTTGGCTAGTTTAAACGTATCAGGGTATTGTTTTCGACACTCGTTGGTTTGAATGCCCTACAAGCCTATTGGATGAGCATTGTTAACATACCAAATAAAAATCTGGTTGTTCGACTATCTCTTTTGAGTAGTCAACTCTATTGCCTTACATTGGGTTGCCCAATAGAGGCAGGTGAAGTGGTTTTAAACTAATCAAATTAATAAAATTTGGATACCCATCCAGTGTCGGGCTACCTTAGAGAGGGTAGATGGTACAAACTTTGTGGGTTGTGGTTGAAACATACAACGTTCTTTATCATGCTACGAGCGACAATAGCTCGACAGTCCTCCGCCCACAAGAGTTAGAGGATCTGGACTACCAAAATTAAATCCTAGGGGTAGGTCCAAAAACTTTTGTAGAAGTTGAATGCATCCTATTATCTCGGCCTTTAGGGGTTATCTCTCGGTCATTATACCGCCCATTTTGGAATCCGATCCAGATAGTCAACTGAGGTATTAAACCACTCAAAGAATAATAGATCCCCAGTTGATCTCATCTCTATTGACGTATTCGAACTGTGCGTACCGACAGGGGGTTAATAAAGTGAAACACAATCATTATTGCATAGTTTTATATTTTGTTTATGACATTGCTTACATGAATAAAATATATGCTATTATGCCTGTGTTAAATAATCTTCTTCTGAACTTCAATATATTCTAGTTTGTATAAACTTCATTATGTTCTTATATGCCGACACTGTACTTATGTGTCTTGGAAAGAGATTTCCTATTGGGGCTTGTGGAATTTGACCACTAAATAATTATTGTTTTTTAGGTCAAGAAGAATGATTGGGAGTTGTTGCGAGGTGCTAGGATCGGAGTCGTGGTGTTCACCTCTTCCTTGCTGATCTAGGATCCATCTTTATTTGATTTGATGTTTCTTGTTACATTTTGAAACTCTTTGATGTAATAGTTATTAAAACTCGATGGAATGGTTTTATTTTTAGTAACTTGGTCCAAGATACACTGATCTGTAATTCCTTAAGATTTTTCAACTGCAATCAATTGTTTTCGCTGTGTATTTAAAAACAAAAAACCTAAAAATTTGTATTAAATTTTGGAGCGTTACACACCATCTCCTTGTTGGGGCTCAAAGGGGCCCCTTTTTCCTAATTTGTTGGTGAGGTGGAATTCATAGGCAAGCTCCACCTCCAACCTTGCTCCCTTCTCTTTTTTTTTTTTTATTATTGAAGGCAAGATGGAGCTCGTCAACCGGTGAGCTCCACTCTCCTCCCTCCCATGTTTTCTTGGGTGAGCTGAGGCAGAGTGGGGCTTGTTGGAAATCATCATTGGCGAGCTCCACCCCCTTCGACCTTCGTGCTAGGGCTCAAAAGGGCCCCTTTGGTTTCCTTAATTTGTTGGTGAGGTGGAGCATGCCAGAAGCCGCTGCCCGCAAGCTCCACCCCCTCACTTCAGGTGAGATAGAGCCTACTGACCAGCGAGCTCAACTCCTCCCTCCCTTGTTTTTTTTTTTTGGAGGGGGGGGGGGGGGTAAGTTGAGGCGGGGTGGAGCTCACCGAAAATCATCACCAGCGAGTTCCACCCCTTCCCTGCAGGTGCTCAAAGGGGCCCTTTTCCTCAAACTAAACAAACATGAAAAAACAAATCACATGAGAATTGGAATCATGTGATTCCTTTTCATTTTTGAAAAGAACAGCCAAAGTGCCAAACATACCCCAACTCCAAATGTGATATCATATCACATTCAGTTTCTCATTTGCATGAGATTCCCAATCACATGTTTGATTAGTTGTGAAAAAAGAGATTCATTCTCTCATTTGCATGAGATTAAAAATCACATTGAATGCAACCAAACATACCCTTACTTACCAATTGCTTTTCCATTGAACAACTTTCTTGCCAATTGCTTTTCCATTGGATCAGTTCTCACGCATTATTCCACTTCCTAGTTTCCACTTTCCAAATGGTGTTGCAAAATTAAAACTCCTAATGGCACCATCAGAATTTAGGAAAAAACCTTGAAAAGAGAATCTTGATGTCTAAGAACATGCCAGAGTAAGTTTTCTAAAAGGAGTGGGGCATAGAAAGGATGACTACATAGGTGTTCTTGATATAAAGATCTGCCTACATATAGAACCAATTATTTGACTACAAATCTGTTTTTGTTCAATGGCAGCTCTGTAATCCTTGATGCTCCTTTTATGATTATTCTCTTTTTCAATGTGTGTCTGACTCTGCTCCTAATGAGATATATTCCTTTTTAGTCATGCCTCTAATGTTTGAAATAACAATGGAACTTTACCGATAACATCAGCAACAAAATTTTGATGGAAAAGACAGTTGAAGAACAACAAAAATGAAAAAAAAAATATAATGCTATGAGTAAGACATGTTCAAGATAAAAATGTATGACTAACCTTTGCTTCAGCTAGTGTCATCACAAGCTCTTCGGGAGTTTCTTTACGGATTGCTTTTTCATCAATATCTGCAGTCTACAACATGACCAATTAACCAATTGCTCAAAAAAGCCAAAAGATATAAAAAAGGCATATAAAAGGGGAAGAAGAATAAGAAGATGAGCATGATGGAAAGAGAAGGGGTTATGCACAAACCACCACAGTAAATTCATATCCCATTTCCGTTAAAATCTGCCTGCGAGATGATGAGGAAGAGCCTAATATAATCTGCACCGAGGCCTCAACATGTCACAACGCAAAATGGATGTGAATCAATAGACAGGCGTAAACAGATGACAGCAAACAAGTCTGAAGAGGAATCGATTAGATTATATAATTTGGTAGCATAATTAACTGGCCCTACCATTTCTTTTTATCTTATGATAGTAAGTAAATTTTCTTTGACAGACGGTAGAAACAAATCTAACAACTAGCATTAATGCATAAAAGAACCCCAAATGGAATATGAGAACAGGCCTTGCAATGGCAACGAAGAATAACAGCCCAAAAGTTATCAGAGAATACAGCTTCAACAGTGAAGAGAAGAAGGATCTAGAAAGAACGTATCAAACGGGATCCTATGTTATGAAAAGAGCAAAACTATACTGTGAACGCTCAACCTGTACAGGAAGGTTCTCTTCAGAGCTCTTGAAACTTCAAGCCTAATATTTAGACACTCTTAGAAGCCGTTATAGGCAGATTTTGATAAGCAGAAACGACTCGTGACAAACGACAACACTCATGTAAGGACAAATTCAAGGACACATAAATGCTTGAAATGGCGATCGCATTGGTGAATGGTGAGTCGTTAGCCAACAAAGGGAGTTCTTAGAACAAGGCCCAGAGAGCCACAAATTGTTGAAACCCATATTACATAGCATTAAAAATGAAAAAAGAAATAAAAATAGAAAAAAATGTCGACATTGCAACTATCTTTGAAAATTCATAATGCTCTCGTTTCCCATCATCTGCATTCCTAATTGCACAAGAAACAAAAAGTGTCTTCCAAAAGGAATCAGAGAAGGTTTCTGCGTGGAAATGAGCAAATTCATTTTGTAAAGAATGTGATGGATTTGCAATTGTTGGTGCAGCCTGTACTAGTAAATGGCGGAAGGGGCAGCCTACCAAACCAATTTGTCATGCAAGGAGTTGTTGAAAACTTGCATTTGGATTCAATTTCTTTCAATTTTCAATAGAAATCGTCACCACCACAATTGGTATTTTGGCTCTTACGGTGATTTTACGCAGAAACTGATGAAATGGGTGACCACCTTAGTGGTTTCGATGCGGGAATAGTGAATAGAGTTGAACAAAGAAGAGATGCAAATAGTGTCCCACCTTGAAGCAAGAAGGATCTGAAGGGGGCATCTTCGGATTCTTTCTACTCTTCTGGAAAGGCGGATTGCTTCCTTTGTCCTAATCTGCCCTCAAGGGAGGGGAGGAAAAGGAAGAGTGAACTCGAAGAATGGTGGTTATGCAGTGATTGAAAACCCTCCTTCCCTTGCGCATGCATGAGAGAGAGAGAGTGAGAGTGAGTGTCGGAGAGGAGCTCATCTAGTTTCGATTGCTTTTGTAAGTGTGAGCATTTTATGTGCGAGTGGCGATACGGGAGAAAGGTCCAACTGCCTTTGTAAGAGACGAGGTTATCTTTGCTCACCTGAGCTTTACCGTCCAGTGGTTCGAAAGCAAATCATTGACAGGGATGGCAGTGGACCGAGGCGGGTGCCGGGACAAGGTCACCTCTCAAAATAATGCACGTAAAAAGAAGAGAATCAGAGGCGAGTTACGCGAAGTGGCACGAAAAGCATTAAGAGGTGGCCGAAAGGGTCAATTGTGTTGATTGAAAGAAAGAGAAGAAGAAGAACTCAAGAAACCAAAAAAAATATTTTAAGCAGTTAAAAATATATTAAGAATATACATAAGAGTTATATGTAATTTTATTAAATAACTAAAAGTATTTTAGTCAGTTTTTCTATTGCCTTTGGTTTTATTTTCACTGCATCCCTGATCTATTTTCAGTTTCCTGTCCTTCAACCGCTTCAATGCCATCCCTAATCATTGCTCACCTAGTGTTTTGAAAATAGGTAAAAAAGGCCTAAGATGCTAATGGGGTTTACTATTCAGGGCCCATTAAAATAATGCCACCCTCAAAAAAAAAAAAATTCATTGCAAGACCAACTTTTTTTTCCTAATTCCAAATATGAGTCACACATTTTTTAAATTTCAAATATTTGTCAAACTTTTCTTGAAACTGTCAAACAAGGACGTTCATTTATTCTTGCCCTTTAAGTCTAGTTAAATCGCTATAAACCAAATATAAAAGCATAAAAACAAATATTTTTAATCATTTTGGTATAATCATAAAATATGATATGTACAAATATTGTAGTTTTTAAGTTGACAGTGACTTTATGAAAAACATTGTGATAAAACCATGCAATTTTAAAAACATCGCCCATATTTATGACGCAGGGGCAAATCATGAACTCTGGATCCAGGTTGGGACGACCCGAGATCCAAACCGGATGTGCTTGGCCAAATCATTGTTGCCATTGAGCAGTGGACGGTGGACTCACATGGTACGGCAGCTTCACACAAAACGACTCCAAGCCTTTTCGTCCACATTTTGCATACCGCAGAGTGAAAAGCTAAAACCCTAACCCTAGCTCGAATCTTCTCTCTCCGGAGACTCCGAGACCCCTCATGGCGAAGGGCTCCCGATCGGTTGGGAGTCTCTTCGAATGACTGACAGTCGCTAGTGGGATCGTCACCCGTAACGGTAAGAATCTTCTTAGTTCTTCACCGATTGCTGCGCTAATCTTTACCTCTGTATGCATCGAGGAAAATCGATCTGTTTTTAGCCGCATTCAATCACTGAAATCTCTGTTTCTGCGCTGTTTTTACTTTAATACTGAGGAAAATGAAGGTGGTTGCCGCTATTTTTGCTCCGTTTGGCGTGCGTTTTCATGCACATCATGCGTTTGTTGAAGTGTTGCATCAAATGGGTTGCCACCCACTTCTTGGTTTTAGGAATAGTTGCGTCCTGGAGGAAGAAACTTTATAGTGTCGAACGTTGTTTTGGTTTTCCAGAAGACCCATTTGGTGGCTTTGTTGATTTCTTTGTGTAGGTAAGGGAATGGCTTTTTCTTCTATAGTAGAGGATCTGCACGGGATTAGCTCCCAAGAGCTAACGAAGCTGTTGAGGGAGTCTGCGAGTTCTACTCTGCACGTTAAGAGGGGAAATGGATCTTCAATGCAGGTTGGTCACCGAACTCGTTTGGATGTTTTGTTAATTGTTGGTGTTCTTGCTGCGTTTTGTATTGGGAAGCTGTATAAAGGTGTGATGTTATGTGGTTCCAGGTTGATATGAAGAAAATTGCGTCTTCTCTTCCTCTGCACCTTCTTGCCGTGCTTCTTGTCCCTGGTTGCAGGGACGAAGCACACTTAACATATTTGCTAAGGGGCGTGCGGCTCTTGCATACTCTGTCTGATCTTGCATCCAGACATTCAGACATCGAACAGGTTAAGAAACATTCTTCTTGGCAGTTATCCATTTTGCTACATTGTGTGTATATATATATATATATATATATATATATATATATATATATATAGAGAGAGAGAGAGAGAGAGAGAGAGAGAGAGAGAGAGAGAGAGAGAGAGAGAGAGAGAGAGAGAGAGAGAGAGAGAGAGAGAGAGAGAGGCGTAACAGTGGACACTAAAAAAAATCGAACAGGTGGACATGCGCTGTGCGTCCCCTCTAAAGCGCTTTAGCGACCATCACTGACTGCCGCTAATGACCCTTTTTCTAAACACTTAGCATGCTCCATTATTCGCATGCCCGATCAATGGTGCATGCTTGTCCAACAGGGGCCTCTGACATTTTTCTGTCCATTGTTACGGCCACACACAACACACATATAAGGTTGCCGGACTAAGCAGCAGAAGCGAGGTATTTTAAAATTTATAAGCAGCAGAAAGTGAGAAATCAATTTAAAAGCGGAATAAGAATAAAAAAGGATGTAATATAGGATAAAATGGGAAGCGAAATACTAATTGAATGGGAAGAGAATAAAAGCTAAAATAAAAATAACCATTCTTAAATTTCATGATGTTGTAGTCTAAGAATTAAATTCTTCTCAAAATCTAAAAATGATAGCTACCAATTTAGAGAAAGTACATGGGAAGTGAGTGTGAAGCGTGAAAGGAAGCACATGAAAAACATGAAAAGAAGCATGAAAAAGCGCATAAAAAGCATGTAGAGAAGCAATGAAGAAACCTGTGGGAAGCGTATGAAAAATGTGAAAGAATTAAGATTCCCATAAAGTTTGGGAAGCAAAGAGTTTCGCCTTCCGAAGCGAGTTTCTTGGAAGCATGCTTCCCACGTATCTATGAAGCTTTCAGTAACTCTTATATATATATATATATATATATATATATATATATAGAGAGAGAGAGAGAGAGAGAGAGAGAGAGAGAGAGAGAGAGAGAGAGAGAGAGAGAGAGAGAGAGAGAGAGAGAGAGAGAGAGAGAGAGAGAGAGAGAGAGAGAGAGAGAGTACTTTATGTCCTAAACCATCCTAGTTGTTTCTGAAAAGCATTGTTGCACATGTTTTTTGCTTTATCTTAACCTGGATTGTATCGATTCAATGAAAAATCTTGTTATCTACTTCACCAAGGTTTGGTGCATTATGTGTTGTCGATTTTTTATCACTCTAAATATGCATCTAAACATGAAAAATGCCTAATCTAGTACATGTTCCTTACTAAGTAAGCTATATAGAATATGTCTATGAGTTCAGATTAAGCTAACACCTGCCAACTTTATCCCTATAAAGCTGTTTAGGATGGGTTAGGAGATAAGACTGTTTTCAAGCTACTCTCATATATATATATATACATATAAGTATTATAATATTATAGTATGGCACCGTCTGATAGCAAGTCATAGTTTCAGGTGTTTCTTAGTCAGATACACTATATATGCTCAGCGTAGTTTATTTGCTAATGTGCGGGCTCTCTATCTACTTTTTTCTTTTTAATGTAAACTTGACTTTTTGCATTTAGTTTTTATTTTGATTTTTTGGTGCATTTTGGGCCATTTTTTTGAGATTCATTTGAAAATTTGTATAAAGCATCAAAATCACTTAATTTCATACATTTTCTCCACTAAAGAACTTGTGGATCACATCCTTATGGTCAAATTCTCAAAATATTCAATACAAGTTTTAGAATACAATTGTGAATGTGCATATGCATTTATTTATTTATTGTTAATCTTCACAACCTTTTGGATGTTGGCTAGATCACCACATTTTCTCACCCCTAACCTATGTCACATGGGTGCGGGTATGGGTACGGGTGCGACACGGGTGCAGAGCAATTTTAAAAATTTTGGACACGGGGACACGGCTATATATATATATTTAAAAAATATATATATATAACAATAATAAGATTGTAAATTTTAAAACAAAAATAAAAAAGTAATTCTATTGAAGTAACAACACAAACTTACCAAAATATAACACATAAAGAAGCTTGTGAGTGTGATAACAACAAAACTTATCATAAATGGACAAAGATAGACTCGGTCAAAGTTGACCAAGTCCAAAATTAATTTTAATAAATGGACAAAAATAGACTTTGTCAAAGTTGACCGAGTCCAAAATGTGGATGGACTCGGCCCCAGTGTGTTGACCGAGTTTGTCACTTAGTTGACCGTGTCTGGCAGTCTGCCCCTTGTCCGAAGCTGCACCCGTGTCGGGGCGTGTCGACGCGGGTGCGTTGGCTTTTTATCCGAGTCCGTGTGACTTAGCCCCTAACAGATTTCATATGTGATGGCTCCTCACGTTAATTGAAACCAGAACAAGTGTTTTAGACTTTTAGTAAACTTACAATGAGAAGACAAGTGCAATATTTGCTGCATTTCATAAGTACATCTAACAAATGTATCTATTACTTGATTATCCCTGCTAATAACAATTAATTACCAATGTGTTTCTCTGGGGTGCTGTCTACATGTACATAGCATATTCATCCATTCACCTTCATGACATCATAATCCAGAATTTTCATATAAAGAGTTTCATAAGATGACTTAAGCTTCAAGACATAAGGGGAATCCAATTAATAGCATGTGGTCATATTAAAGGCCTCACTAAAGTGTCTGGGTTTCTTTTCAGACATTCCATTTTATTGTAGAATGGGTAGATAAGAAACTTGATGCTCTGTGCCATTGTCCCATAAATACTTAAAACCTATGTCACATGGGTGCGGGTGCGGGTGTGGCGCAATTTTAAAAATTTTGGACACGGGGACTTGGCTATATATATATATTTTAAAATATATATATAATAATAATATATCTTGTGTGCATATATGTGGATATTGTCCTCTAAAGTTTGGCACCAACATGAGTGTTTTTATAAACTTTGCAAATCGTACTTTTGCCCTTGCAGAAAGGGGGGTCCGGGGGCTCCCCCCGGTGCGGGTTTGAGACTCATGTTTAAGACTCATGCTATATATATATATATATTTTAAAAAATTATATAAAAAGATCACTTTTTTTTTTGTTTTTTACCCTAAAAATGGATAGTTTTTGGACTTAGTCAATGTTGACCGAGTCCAAAAAAGGATGGACTCGGCCTCGACACGTTGACCGAGTCTGACTCGGCGTTGACCGAGTCCGGGCCGTGTCCGAAGCCGCACCCGTGTCGGGGCGTGTCGACTCGGGTGCGGCGCCTCCCTAGCCGAGTCCGTGTGACATAGCTTAAAACATTGAAGGATGAGTATTTTCCATCTCCATTCATTTCTGAAATATTGAATCAGAGGCAAAAAAGGATGAGGATAGCTTTGTTATGGACTACTCTTCTCTGCATGTATTTGGTGAGTCGGTGACCTGTTTTTTGTTGTTGCCTAAGCATGAAAGAGACAAGCTGTCACCTAGGGAAGTCAAGTGCTATTTTATTGGTTATCCTAAAGGTAAAAAATGTATACAACAACAACAACAACAACAACAACAACTACGCCTTCATCCCAAAACAATTGGGGTCAGCGATATGAACCAAAAAAGAAATTCATTTTGGGTCTTCCACATGAATCCTTTTCCTCCAATCATTTCTATCCAACGCCATGTCCTCGGTGAGGTTCAAAGCATTCATATCCTTTCCTATCATCTCCATCCAAGTCTTCCTAGGCCTACCCCGACCTCTTTTAACTAATATATTTTCCCATTTCTCCAACCTTCTAACTGGAGCATCATTAGGCCTTCGCCGAATATGTCCAAACCACCGTAAACGATTCTCTCGCATCTTATTTTCAATGGGTGCAACACCTACCTTCTTACGTATCTCTTCGTTCCGAATCTTATCTTTTATTGTATTTCCACACATCCATCTAAGCATCCGCATCTCAGCTACACTCATTTTTTGAATATGATGTCTCTTGGCAGCCCAGCATTCCGTACCATATAGTAAAGCGGGTCTAATAGTCGTCTTATAAAACTTTCCCTTCAACCGCAATGGCATTCTACGATCGCACAGCACTCCAGTAGCACTTTTCCATTTCATCCACCCAACCTTTATCCTATGATTTACATCTCCATCAATTTCTCCATACTTTTGAATGATGGATCCCAAATATTTGAAATAATCATTCACCGGTATATCTTGCTCACCAAGCTTCACTACACTCCCATCACTACTTCGTTGCTTACTAAACCGACATTCCATATATTCAGTCTTACTCTTACTCAACTTAAAACCTCTAGCTTCCAATGTCTGTCTCCATAATTCTAACTTAGCATTAACCCCAGCTCTAGACTCATCAATCAAAACAATATCATCAGCAAACAACATACACCACGGTACATTTTCTTGAATTGATCTCGTAAGCTCATCCATCACTATCGCAAATAGGAAAGGGCTTAAAGCAGATCCTTGATGTAACCCAACCGTTATCGGAAAATTGGTTGTCACCCCTCCACAAGTGCGGACATTGGTTACTACTCCTTCATACATATCTTTAATTATACTAATGTACTTGAGAGAAACACCTTTCTTCATCTCTAAAGGTAAAAAATGTATAGATGTTATAATTCAATGTAGAGTGGATCTCCAAACATGTTATATTTTTTGAGTATCTCTCTTATTTCGTTTCTAAAACTTCAGAGAAAAATGATGAGTCAGACACTTCCTTTGTAGTTCTTTTTTCTCCTAAAGAAAAAGATACATAGTGGAATAGGAAGTATAGACCATGTGCACACACACACACACACACACACACACATATATATATATATATATATATATATATACTTGAAGAAATCCAGATTTTGATAGCGTACCTTTTTTGGATAGGCAACATGCATGATACAAAGGACTCCCCTAGCACCCAACTGGATTTCACCTCTATTGATAATGGTTAGGTACCACAACAAATATCAGTACTACAAAGCGTAGTTCTTACCATTCTGTTTGTCCTTTTAGCTTTGTTTCTTCTATCAACACCATATGTTTCTTGCATTAATCCACTTTGTGTTATTGTTAGTATCAAGGTTTTAAAACTCGCCGAGTCAACTCGGTGACTCGGCTGACTCGGCTCGGCTCGGCCCTCCAGCGAGTCAACCCGGCAGGGTAAACTTGACTCGGCTGAGTTCTGGGATATTTGAATTTTGATTTTTTGGGTATTTCAAAATAACAGGTCAATAATAAATAATAAATTACAAGACAAACCAGTTCAAAGATACAATAATCTATCAATCTTTATGTGTTGATTAAACATATTGGCAAAAAAAATGATTCAAAGATCTAACAAAAACGTGAAGCATACACGTATCGGTGCTTGTACTTCATGTTCTGGTGTTGGGTGCCTTTGGGTGTTGTTTTATGAACACATATCATATCCTTCATTGTACATAAAAATACATTTTTGTACAAAGTCTGTATTTGCTTATCTTCATATTCTTGTGAATTTCTCTATTTGCAATCTTAAATACACCTCGCACTTTATGCACTCATATCATATCCTTCATTGTATATACAAATATATTCTTGTACAAAGTTTGAAATTTTGTATCTTCATATTCTTGTGAATTTCTTTTTTTGCAATCTTAAATATACCTGCACCCACACCTGTGCATAACAATCTGTACCCTGGCATCCTTATTTTTTGACAGAAACACCCATATCATACCAGTTGTGCTGATCTTGTACTGTATGCTTGTGCATGTATCCATGTGACAGCATTTCCCTTGCTCGGTCCCTCCTTTCAGTCCTTTGTCCTGCCTCTTCTAACCATTTCTTCCAACCTAGAGGTTCTAGGCTTCTAGCTGGGGACAATCAATATTCATCTAGCTAAACCTGAGTCAAATATGAGCAGCATGCTTTGGCTCAATAAGCTAATCACCTTTGAATTTAAGGTATTCATTAATGTCCTTTTTATTTCTATTTATCTTTTTGCTGTAGTTGTATTATGGTTCATCAGCTTCTTCATGTAACTTGATCTTTCCATGTGACCTTGTTATGAAGAAGTTTGTACTTTTTCTACTCTGAACTTGCAATTTTTTATTCTGTCAACTCTTTAGACTATATGTTTACTGAAAAACATGGTTTGAAACAAATTATATATTGTTTTTCTTTTAAAATCAAAAGTTAACAAAATCCGGTCCGAGTCACAAGTCAATAAAGAACGAGTCGAGTTCCGAGTCACGGGTTTTAAAACCTTGGTTAGTATGTATCTTGAAGCTGCTCTTTAGCTTGAGTGGCAGCAAGCTATGCCAGAAGAGTTGCTGCACTATAAAAAGATGCATGATTGGACTTGAATAAGCTACTAATAGGGAAAAAGACAATTGGATGCAGGTTGATATACAATGCCACAATAACTCGAATGAAGTTGACGAACAAGGTAGGAGTGCAATCGAGGAGAAAACACAAAAGCCCCAAACTCTTTCTTTCATGTATCTGGGGGCTAACACACTGTTCCTTATTAATATGGGGTGCCCTAATGGGCTGTGTACAAATGCTGTAAAAAAATACATTAAATTACAACAGTGCCACTAAATGGTGGCCACACACACACACACACACACACACACATATATATATATATATATATATATAAATGAGCATGACTATTTTCCATTAAATGAAAGATAAACAATTAAAATAATAAAATGCTACTAGACATGCACACATGGTTTAGAAGGTATGAAAAATGATAGAAATGCCCTTGGTTAAAAGGTTAATAGCATAGTGGAAACAAAATGGATACGGGAAGCAATGCATGAAGTGGAAGTAGGGAAGTGAGTGCTAAAAAAGTAGTATGAAGCCCGAAGCTGGATTCGTTTTGGAAATGATTGTGGAACCGTGTTAGAAGCAAAGAAAACATGTAAGAAGCGATGGAGAAACATGGGGGAAGCAAGGGGAAAGCGAATGAGAAGTGAGGGGGATATGAGAAAGAAACCAAAAATAATACATTTAATATGAAAAAAAAAAACAAGAGGGAAGCAAGGAAGAAGCGATTGGGAAGTGATTTGAGAAGCAAATGAAAAGCATGTTTTCTGTAATGTAGGAAGCGCACTTCCCACAAATGGGAAGCGAGTTTCCCCCATGCTTGCCCCTTTTTGGGGGAGTTTGACGCTTCCCACTTCGGAAGCGCACTCCCCTTCCTGAAGAGGGTGCTTCTAATAACTATGGTTAATAGTGTGAAGCACTTGGCTTGTATACTTTTGTAGTTTTACTCCAAGGTTAGTGTCTTGCAATTTTCTATGAGTCTCCTTTTATCCCTAGACGCCTAGTCTCTCACAAGCCAAGAGTCTTTCTGGATCTCCTAATCTCATGTAAGCAATCTTGTACCCCAAAGCTATATTCAATTTGTGTCGTTATCCATCTATTATTGCATCAAAGTTAATTTTATCTTGCAATTATTGTAATCTCTTGAAATCAAGAACTTCAATGATGACTTTTGGTGATATTCTTTGCTCTGCAAGGTGGTGTCTATGCTTATTGTTCATCTCCATGCCAGTTTGGTCATTCAAGCTTGGGCTGGCAAGGACCCTAGCGGCTGTATGTTAACCTATTGGTGACCTTAAGTCTAGCCTTTTAACTAACACTTGGTGCTTTACCACGACTGTAAGGATTGTGTAGCTACTTATATGATTATACCTGGATGGCATTGTTATGCCTTCTGTTTTTTATACTTCTTTTTGTAGTCTAGGCAGCTGTCTTGATGCTTTTATTTTTTTAGCTATGTGTCTAGACTCTAAACCACTTTATGGTGTATGGACCCCAAAACTGACAATTGTAGTTATTGCTTCTGTCTTGTATTCAATGTGGTTCTTTTCCATTTGTGGATGTGTATTTCTTCTTTATCATTTCCTGCTTCATGTATCCTTGGGATTTTGTCAACCAATACTCATTTATTTTGCAGGTTTTACTGGAGGAAATGAAGACTTCTGAACAGATATTGGACCTTGTTTTTTTTATGTTTGTTATGCTTTCACACTATGAGCAGGTTCACTTTTGTTCTGAGTGCTTGATTCAGTTTCCTTTCTGTCTGGTTATTTGTTTGCTGCTGAAGTGTCTCTTGGATTAGGAAAGCCATGTCGAGAGTTCACTCCCTGTACTGCACTCCACACTAGTGGCTTGCAACCTTTTCCTTTTGACAAGCTGTATTTCTACGCAATGGCAAGACTTAGTTAATGTGCTGCTGGTGCATCCTAAGGTGCCTTCTGTTTTCCCTCTATATTTATTCTGGTACTTGTACTTACCATCTAATCTTTCTCTTTTGCCCTGCTTTGGAATAATAATCAGGGGGGAAGTTGCTTTAGACACACTATTTTGGTAGGCAGGATAGGTGTCTATCTATAGTTCACGTCCATATCATAGATTTTCCATTTTTAGTCCAGTAGCATGGTTATATTCATATATTTTAATGGAAAACTATACCATGACATCTGAAAAACTATATAAAATGGCCGTATTTGCACCTTGTAGTTATTCATGTTATCTTGGATTAACTGTCCTGATCAAGATAATGATATGAACTTCTGTCATTTAAAAATTAGATTTTGTTGTAAAATTACATACTTTTCTTTTACATAAGATAGTTTCACATAGGATCCAGGTAGAGCATTATCCCTGCTTATCCTGTTTATCAGATAATCAGATTAAAGCCAATTCCACCTAATCTCTTATAAAAATTCAATATATATACTGGTGTTTAAGCTGGTAGCCAGCACTTTTTTATTACATAACTGACAAATTAAGAGAGTTCAAAATGAACAATTATGTTCGCAAACTACTCTGCAATGTGTAAGCACAACATGCTTAAAACATGGTTGTCATCTATCTTCAATTAGCTTTACTTTTCTGTTTAGCTGAAGGTTGGTGTTAGTTGCCCATGTCCTTTGCTTCTTTATTAAATCTGCATATTTGAGATCATGTTCTTCCCTTTCTGAATGCCATCAAACTCAATAAGGCATTGGATGTGTAAGTCCATTGAGAACTCTAAAGAGCTATATAGGGCTTCTTGATTCTCTATCACATGAAGTCCATTGATTATGGTACATGCAAGAAGAAAGTACGAATATAATGACCTTGAAAATGTGCATCCACCCATTTGAGCAATAAGCAATAAAGTTGCTTGAGAAAGAGTGTTTTGCACCCAGGAATGATGAGATGGTGGCATTTGAATAGGAATATAATGACCTTGAAAATGTGCATCCGCCCATTTGAGCAATAAAGTTGCTTGAGAAAGAGTGTTTTGCACCCAGGAATGACAAGATGGTGGCATTTGAAAGTGCTCTCTTTTCTTTTTATCTGTATGCTACTGCTGCCGTATAAGTTCCAGTGAAATTCTTGTGGGAAATTTGCCTTTTGGTCATGATCGTTACTGTTAGAAATGAATAAAATTTCAACAGCAAAATTAATCTTGATATGCAAAACCAGGGATGTGAACTCAGTTGATTTGGAAACAAGTAGGCCTATTATAATGGCGTCTCGTTGTGTTGATTTTACTTTTTGGCATGCCACATTCTTGACAACCTTTAGTTTTCTAAGATGTATTCTTTTTCTGATTTTTCTACTACAAAAGCACATTGGTTAGAGATAAATTTTTTGTCTGCGTATCTTGAAAATGCCAGTGCTACTTTGGCATGTTTGTCATTGGAAATAATTTTCAGTTCTGTAATTTGAGATGTTCTAAAATGGTTCAGTTTTATGAACTCATGTTTTGAACTGTTTGTTTGTTCATGGTAAGAATATCACAAACAATGAAACATAATCACCACACGCTTGGTTTCATATTTTTTAATTGTTTGTAATTCTTCCAAAGGAGCTATCTATTCTTATTGTTTCATTCAACTGTTCCACTATAGAGAAGGAAGGTTCCATTGGACAGACCATGTTTGGGAAGAAAGGTTCCATTTTGACAAGGTTTATAGGATGTTCAGGGCTGAAACAAAGGCAGTCTGACTGGACTATATGGTTTGTGATGGACATGAGCACCAATTTTTCACATTCTATCTCCTACTAAGGTGTTAGGTCATACCATGTGCTCCTTTCCTTTGAATAGGAAGATGACATACATTACAGAAACACACTCATATAGGTATCTAGAAAATAGTAAATGAATTCTACAATTTCTCTTGATTCAAGTCCTCGTAATTCTTATGGCATAAAAAAACCAAGCTTAGGTGGTGTAGGAAACAATTAAAAGATAAGGAGTGGTAATTTAAGGAACACATTTACTTCTCACTATATATCATTATCATTAATGCACAACATGTAGAAAATATTTGGGTAGAAAACTGTAACATCAAACAACTTGATATTGCAAATGCATCAAATGTGTAGACATCAAATATGTAGACTACTTTATGAATGCCTATTGCAAAAGAGCGTGCTCTAGGAGGACATGACTAAAATATATGGACTTGTTGGCCTCATGGGACTTAATAAAGCAGGTGGTGGTTGGGTCTATTTGAAGTGGTTTTATAAGATGTCAAGTGTATGATCTATGTGACATGGTTATGTGGGGAAGGACGGGTTGCCTGTGTTGACAGGGGTTGCGTCAGGTCAAACCTGGTACTAGACACAATTTGTTGGGGTTTTACAAGTGGAGAGGAGAGGGGGGAAGCCTCGTCTCCAACCCGACCCCTGTATTTTTCAAAATATCATCTGTTTCCCCCTCTTTCTTTCAGAACATCAAGAAAGTTGGTTGAGTCTAGTTCTTGATCCAATGCAAACCCATCACACCATATATATATATTGAACTTGTTTTGTAATGACCCCAAACTGACCCTCAAAAAAGTTTTTTTTTAAGGATTGCGGAAAATATCTCAGAGACCCGGGGCACATTACCGATTTAATTTACACAATCCAACAATAACTTTAGACATAATATAAATAAAATTATGAATTGAATTTGAATTTATTTAAATCAAATAATCCCCATTGAGGGTTCACATAGTTCCCAAAAAAAACAAAAACTCTCGAATACGTCAGTGCCCTGACCACCAGATCATAATCCTCGATCCTTCCAGCAAGTTGGTTCTTCATCATTGTGCCTTAGTACCTAAAAAAGATTTTTTTAAAAATAGGATAAGAACCGAAGTTCTCGTACGAGACTTTTTTCAAATTGAACAGTAAGGAAAATTAGCATAAGTCAAACCAAACATAAGCTTAAGAGGGCTCTACAAACAACACACATTCAGAACAAACTTACAGTCTAAGCAATTCAAATAACATAACCATTAATTTCATGCTACGTTAAACATTTATGGATGCATGAATCAATACAACATGCATGAATAACTTTTTAAGTTCAATTATTAGTATTTCTTTTACATGCATGTCCCTATTTAATGCATATAATTTAATTTTCACTTTCTTAAAACCCGCGGATACACACAAACGGGCTAAATTCTCGAGGTTCAAGGTAGTGCTCAGTGGTCACTTAACATACAATTTGTATTTTAATTACTGGATTCTACACATGTTCCTCGACTGACGTTAGAAATCATCACCATCAATTAGAACATTAGGAATCATCACCTAATACCGAGACAACAAGAAAATCAACATCCATTGACGTTATTTTCTTGGTATACGAATAACTATAGCTCAGTCAACAACACCACTCGCAGGCCAAGTGGCAGAAGTTTCCTACAACCATGGCCAGGAACACAAATAGCACATCAGATTTTTGGAGAAACAAATGCATACGAAGTTTAGTATCTTCACGGTCCTCCATGACCGCCATCCAAGGTTCCCACCCTTTCAGAGGGACACCAGGGAAGAAAAATTATTACTGGTCTCTTTTACCATTCTTAAACATTTATTAGTTATGAAAATCATCATGCAGTAACATATTCGGGTCCTTACCCTATCAATTTAACAATGTAATTAATTTAAAACAATGCCAAAATCGTTTTGCAATGCATTTACAATTTACTACCTCATAAGCGTGCTCCTGGCCTCCAAAGGCCCATCAGTAATTCATACATAACCACTATACAATTTAATAAGATTTAAATGACATTGCAAATTTTAGTGAATAAAAATCACACATAAATATTCAACTATTTATGTTCACAATACAACCTCAATGTATATCCACAACCAGTGTTGTGAAAAGCATTGAGGCGTAACAAGGCGCTCCACCAAAAACTAAGGCGAGGCGTATGCCTCGAGGCGTAAAGGATAAGCCTCAAAAATTTTTTTTGAAAGCTTTTAAAAACTATAAAAAAATATCTAAAAATACAAATAAATAAAAAAATGCTTTATTGATGAAGTAACAACCAATTAGAAATAGAAAATCTTGAATAAGTACTAAAAAAATATGAGATTAACCTATAAAAGTAACTAAGAAACTGATTACACAATTGAAATACTAATTATATAACTGAAAAATATAATGTCCTATGAAGCAACAACCAATAAGAAATAAAAAATCTCAAATAAGTATTAAAAAATATGAGATTAACATATAAAAGTAACTAAGAAACTGATTATATAACTGGAAAACTAATTATATAACTGAAAAATATAATGTCATCTGAAGCAGTAACTAAGTAACTAAGAAACTGATTGTATAACTGGAAAACTAATTATATAAATAAAAAAATGCTTTCTTCTTCAAGCTGGCGCCTTGAGGCGAGAGGGCCTCACCTCAAGGCTTTTTCAAATAGAAATCAAATTATTATGATACACTGAGAATCGGATTTTTATAACATGCCAAACTTACTTTTAAAATCAAATTTAATCAAATCAGATTTTTCGAAACCTTTTTCAAAATATGTTTTAGTATATGTACCTATACATATGTTCATATGCTGGTCAATTTGTATACATAGCCTATTATGCATATATATACATCTTGGCCAATATATATATATATATATATATATATATATATATATATATATATATATTGGCTGAATTCAAAAACCTGTCTTGATTCTGTCAGCCTAAGAATATGTCTTTAATCCACAAGGCTGATTCTTGGTTCAACCGATTTCAAACTGGTTTAACATATAAAGATTACAGGTTAATCAAAACACTGCTTTCAATATGGTTTAATATTAACAAATTACTTGTTAAACAAAACACAGGTTTCAATCTGGTTTAACATAAAAAATACAACTCAATAACATGCAGATTTCAATCTGGTTAGTCATCAAGAATACAGCTCAAGAAAAAACACAAATTTCAATCTTGTTAATCATAAAGAATACAGCTCAACAAGAACACAAATTTCAATCTGGTTAATCATCAAGACTGCAGCTCATTAAAAATGCAGATTTCATTCCAAACACATGCTTGCAAACTGGTTTCACATAATAAGCATACAGATTTTTAATCAAACACAGTTTGCAAACTGGTTTGTCTTTCTTTCTCTCACTCTCAAAACCGATGTTGAGAGAGAGTTTTTCTAATGTTTTATAACTTGAGAGGGACTCCTCCAGGAGGTGACACCCCTCTATAATTATGGAAATAGAACTCCTAATTCTAACTCTTTAATATATATATATATATTTATGTATAACTTATCTTTATTATATAGTTTTAAATTTGTTATTTATTTTAAAAACTGAGTTATCTTGTCATAGATGGACTATGGGTCTTGGTTAATGGATCCATGACCCATGACCAGATCCAAATCGACATCAACCTCCTATATATATGTATGGGTCTCGGCTAATGGATCCAGGACCCATGTTCAGATCCAAATTGATGTCAGTCCCTCTCTCTCTCTCTCTATATATATATATATTATACCACTTCAAGCAGCGAAAAATATATATATTTATTTAATAAAATCATATTTATTAGATTAAAATTGGGAAAATTCCATGAGATATTACATGTTTAGTAGAAAATGAGTTTTGAATCATGTGATTGTGAACATGTAAGCAGCTTTTTTAAGAGCTTCGCAGCCCACAACGTACCAAAATTTCATGATTCAAAAAATCAATTTTTATATTGAAAAAACATGATCCGAGGTTTGATCGTTAGCAAACAAACTGTGCTAAATGCATCTCTGTGGTCAGGTTGAATCAGTATAGCTTGAACATATGATTTCCAGCTAAGTAGTTCCATACCTTCATTAGTACCAATTATAAACCCATATATGCACATATCTTTTAAATCAGAGATGCGTAGGTCTTGGGGTTTAATCAGAGAAATGCATAAGACTTGTGGTTGGGTTTTTTTAGGTTGACTATTTGCAAGGCATCTTGCAATAGTTTGATTTTGTCATGACACTTAGTAGTTAAAATCTAGCCTACGTTGCCTAGGCTACCTAGGCGCAAGTCTACTGCCTAGGTGCACTTCGGTGTCTAAGCGAGTACCTAAGTGGGGGGCACCAAAGTTGGTATTTTTTATAATGTTTAAGACACTATAATCATGTTGTGTATTTTGAATCAATTAAAACTTTCAGTTTTTTTCATATTTTTGATACTTTTATTTTAAGTAATCTTTTGTAAACCTCTAGGTAATGCAGCTAAACAAAAATTTATTTAGATGGATTTGAATGTTAGAAATGTAATTATGTTTTAATTGTTTAGCTTCGTTCATGAATTATGTAATTTTTATTTTTCGTTTCAGTTGTTTAGCCTCATAAATTGTGTTGAATATGTACTTTCTATTATTTTTAAGAATTTATTATATATTTTTATTTTTTATTTCTTTCTTGTTGGTCCCAACTAGGCCAACTAATCCTGCCTAGGCACTCACTAGCCTTTTAGGGGACTTAGGTGCCGATTAGCACTTTTGTTTTGATTACCTAGGCTTGAAAGCTACAGTACAGATGCTCCATTTTTTTCCATCATACTTTATCCCCTTATATGCATGTCATATTGAAAAACTTCATAAAAATGGTTGTATCCATGTGTCCACAGCCATACCCATGTGACAGCTTAAAATCTTAGCAAAGTTCGGTTTTGGCTTGAGAAATTGGTTCTAGAGACCCTTGGGTAGATAATATGGTGCTTATTTTTTGCTGTCTTTTATTCTCTGTCATGTTGACCGAAGAAAATAAATTGTTTTTGCACTTTGTCTAGTCAATTTTATGGTGGGCCCCACCTTAGGAAGCCCTCTGGGCAAGCATTCCACATATTGGGCTTATTGATGGAGCTCATAAAGCAAATATAAACCTCACAAATCCTGTTGTTGATACTCTGATTTTTAGAGCTTGTTTAGTTGTCTTGAATTAATTCAGGCATCATTGTTTCTAATTGGAGTGATTGGTGGTACTTGCGGACATTATGTTAGAATGGAGATGAGTTTTTTGGACAACCAATGAAACAGAGATTGTAAAGTGATAGCCAAGAGATTAACTTGCTCTGATAAGTCAAAATTAGATGCAGAAGTTAATGGAAGAAATTTAGAAGGCATGGTATTTAAATCCTAGAATTGGTAGCCTGTTAATTATTGATTTTGTTCCTTTGCCTTGATGTTTTCCTTTTTTTCTTAGGCAGGTTGGTCTATCTATATATATGTGTTCAGTTCTGCCTATCATGTCATTAATGCTACTTAAACTCTATAGACCATTCTTGTTTCATTATTCTCTTAATTAGCATACATAGTGGCAAGTATTCACAATATTTTGAAAATGTTATGGAAAACAATATGATATTTTTGTCACAGTTTTAAATGTCTAAAATATCATGATATTTTTGAAACAGTGTGATAATATTGCTTTAATGAAAATGTCCTGATTTTATCACAATATTTACATTTTTAATGGCTATCTTATGAGAAAATGGGCTGTTTATGTTTTGTGTAATTTTCATTTTTGCTACTTGTGCCTATTTTTTCTTATTTATAATTAAATTTTTTTACCAATATTTTGCAGATAAAAAAATGAGAAAATAAAAAATGTTCATTCCTCATGAGATCTGCAATGCCACTAGTTTTCCCTTTTGAAGCTTTTGTTACTATTCTGACATATGGACTATATGCTTTTGGTTTTGAGGTATGAAATGTTCACCGTTTCCTTTTTTTTCCCAGGTTGATATATTTATGGATACAACATTTGATGCAGTATATGTAGACATTATATTTTGCCAGATGAAACTGGTGATGTTGGCTAATGAAACAAAAAAAACAGCTAGCCCTCTGAATACTGAAAGTGAGGTTCATATCATTTCACATCAATGTGAAGCTTCTTTACAGATACTTATGTTCTTATGTCAGCAAAAGTCATTTCGAGAACGCCTTCTCAGAAACAAGGTTATTCATTGTGGACCAGAGTTGTTTCTTGTATTTCAGAAAGATTCTACATGTCATCAAAATGTTCTATCTTATTGGATGGAAATAAACATATATAATAAATGCATTATTTATTTATTTATTTGGTCTCTTTATTAATATTTTCTACCTTTCAAATCTCAGGAGCTATGTAGAAACGGAGGTGTTCTGTCACTGGCTCTAGCAGTTCTTAAATTAAATGTACAGCCACATTTTGCAGAATCTTCATGTCTAGTGGCTGTTGTTTCCCGGATAAAATCTAAAGTGCTTTCCATTGTAAGTTCATGTAACAGGACATAATAACTCCAAGATCCACAAAAAGTGACCTTAATGTGCTTGCATATTATCTTCTTTTCAGTTGGTGCAGCTCTGTGAAACAGAAAGCATTTCTTACTTGGATGAGGTTGCTAGCTCTTCAAGGAGTATGCATTTAGCAAAATCTGTTGCCCTAGAGGTTGTTTTGTGATGATTGGAGATGATCTTAGCATTCTTTGTATGTTTTCCGGTTTTTTTGACCAATATATATTTGCCTTGAGTTCAGGTGCTTGCATTATTGAAGGCTGCATTTGGCAGAGAAACACAGCTTAATGGTTCTATCATGAACCAGAAACCAAAGGGTCTTGTACTTCTCAATTCAATGCGCCTAGCTGATATTTTTTCCGATGATTCGAACTTTCGATCTTTCATTACAGCCAACATTGTATGTTATTTCTCTAAATGGCATTTAAAATTAAGATTGTATTTTTTTTTCTCTTGGATAACTGTGGAAACCACCTCACTTAATTGTGAGCTTATTGGTGTAAAAACCCCAGGTCCCCCTTATCTACTAGGGAGTATACCAAGCTTCGGCCTCGCTGCAAGGGACATATACCTGTGGGTTTTGAACTCATGACATCCCTTCAGCTTGGTGACGTTCACGAGTTGTCCCTACTGGATGAGCAGAATCTTTGTGAGCAGGAACATTGCTTTTGATTGCAGTTAATGTCTCTATTTTTGTCTCTTGTGGTGGTTTGTTTTGCAGACTCCAGTTTTGGCTGATATTTTAAGCTTATCTCATGATGACTTTATATCAAGTTGGTGTTCAACTGAAACCCCAGTATTGGAAGAAGATGCAACTGTTGAGTATGAACCATTCAATGCTGCTGGATCGGTAATTGTATCAGTTCAAGGAGCTTCTGGAACTTTGACGTCAGAAGCAGGTTCTATAGACAATATTGAGTGCCCTTCTGTCAACTGTATACCTCCAGTTTCTCATGCACAACAGAAAACATCATTTATGGTCAAAATAATTGCAAATCTCCATTGTTTTGTCCCTAACATTTGTGGAGGTAATCATTGCCTTTTGTACCATGACTATTCTGATTGTTTTTTTCTTTTTTGTGTTGTCATGTTTTGATTGCATACACTTTTTTGCAATCTGCAGAGGAAGAGAGAAATCAATTCTTCAACAAATTTCTTGAATGTTCGGGGATGGAGCAGAACACCTCTTCCAAAGTTTCTCCGGACTCTGATGCTAGAAAAGCCATTGCAGTTTACGAGAATCTGTGTAAGGTTCATCTTGATGATGCTCTTTCTCCATTTTTCTGTAGTTGACTTCTGCCTTTGAAAGCAAGAGTTGTGGTTCTGCAGGTTCTTTGTTGGATCATGCAATTTCTCTAGTTCCTGTATTGTTGAATGAGGAGGATGTGCAGCTTTTAAGGTAATGCATTTTGATGTTTTTCATAATTTCTTCCTTCTTTCCAACAGTCCCTATCACTAGCAGGAAAGTTATGGTTAATGTTTTTCATCATTTAAACTTAATTGAGCTCTCTCTCTCTCTCTCTCTCTCTTACTCTTGTGCACCAGGTGTTGGTGTACACTTGTATGGGTCTACCTTCGACTGTCCAATTAATCAGATGCTCAAGGAAAAACTCGTGTGATTGCAATCTATAGGAAGAGTTTTCAAGGGCTACAAAAATCAATTGCCCACAATTTATCAATACTTTATGACTCAAAAAATTTACTTCAAAAAACACAATCTAGGATGTGATCCTTACCCAACAGACCATTCTGAACATATCTATGGGGTCAGATAAAGTCTGAGAGATGTTTTTGACCTGAATGCACATAGTGCACACCTTAATTGGTGGACGCCTATATATATATATATGTGTGTGTGTGTGTGTGTGTGTGTGTGTGTGTGTGTGAACTGAGATTTCATGGGTTTTTTTGTTGAAACTGACTATGGATGAGACATTGAGATCTACATGCTTGTTTTTAAAGGAACGGGCTATTGAATCATCCGAATGTGATGCATAAGCAGGATTTTTTAAGTCTTGAATATCAACAGCTCAGATTTTTTGTAAATAGTTAAGCATCAAAAAATCATTTTTTGTAATTAAAAAAGCATGATATATATATAAGGGGGACAGTCCAACTAAAGGAAGGTACAAAGTACAAACCCTATAAGGTTATAAACCACTTTTAAAAATCATATTTAAAAGTGTTTTTTGGCAAATCCGACCATATGAATGTGATTTTCTTGATAAAAAACCTAAGAACTGACTCTTATTGTGAACTTTTTTGATGCATAGATTGGATTTTTATGATCTATGTAACTTAAAAAATTTCAATGATCTAGAAAACTTTAAAATTTTGAAACATATGATTTTTAACACATTATAAAATCCTACTTACATATCAGAAAAATTTGCTACAAGAGCTGGTTCTTTGGTTTTTGACTATGGAGACAACATTTGTACGGTTGCTAAAAAACACTTTTAAAATTGAATTTTGAAAGTGGTTTGGACAGTTTGTACCTTCCTTTGGTTGGACCATCCAACCTATGTAGTCAAAAGCGCTAGGCGGTGCCTAGTCGGTAGACCCCTAAAACGACTAGTCGAGGACTAGGTGGGACTAATCGGTACCCCAATTAAATATAAAAAAAGTACACAAAATACAAAATTACACATGCTTTCACAAAATATATTAATATACATAACCAAAATATACACATATATATAATTGTATATATATATATTCAATTATTTCATAATATATTCAGTATAATCAACAAAACATGCTTTCAACCTTTCACAGAAGCACAATAACACATACATATATAAATAACATATTACATAATTCATAATGCTAAACATGCTTTCAAGCTTTTGTAAAAAAATTAATTAGAAACAAAGTAACATATATATATATATATATATATAAACATAATCAATTAAAATTAATTATGCATGCTTTAAATGTTTCAAAGAAAAAATCCCAAAAGCAAAGTAGCACACACACATATAAATCATAGTCACCTATATCGTTAAGGTAATTTCTTGGCGAGGGTATTTCTCGAAGACATTTTCAAAAGTTGATAGATCTCGAGAAAATCTCAGGAGTTTAAAAAATTGAAAAAATATAAATAACACCAAAAAACCTAAGAAAATAATAAGCTATGTCACATGGGTGCAGGGTGCGGGGTGCGGGTGCGGGGATGCGACATTTCCAAATAACCCAGGTGCGGGGGTACGACAAGGGCAAAAATGTAAAATATATATATATATATATAATTTTGAAGTTTTAACAGTTTAACATTTAACAGTTAACATTGTCATAATATCATTCATCATGCATGCAGTATATCAACCTAAATATCAAATTATCAATTAAATAAGTAAAACAATTACATAAATCGACCTAAATATCAATCAAATAAGTAAAGCATAAAAGAACTAAATTACATACCAAAGTATATCTTGATGAAGTAATGGATGTTAATAATTTTCTTCTTCATCATCAAATGCATCATTAGAAAGGAATACTGGGCTCAGCTAAATCCATGTTTGTTATGTTGAAATCATGTTCTCCCTTGAAGTCACACTCTTCTGGGTTTACATTCCAAAATTTGGATGTTCCTTGTTTGCGTTACAAACTCAATTTGAAAATGATAAATACAATACAAGTATATTTAAATGAAAACTAAGAAATAATCAAATAACTAAGAGAGCAAATTAGTACCTGTATTCATCATTGCTTTGTGAAAGTAATCGAAGATTTGAATAGATATATACTAAATCCTCTGCACGCTTGCTGGTGAGTTTGTTTCTATTCATGTTGTGGATTTGAGAATATGTGCTCCAATTTCTTTCACAACAAGATGAACGAGCAGACTGCGATAGCAATCTTAATGCAAGATGTTGGAGAAGAGGTGTTTCTGATCCAAATGTTGACCACCATGTGATAGGATCTATATTATCTTTTTCTCTCGCGAATAATGTCGGTCCATATAATCTCGAAGATGAAAATTTTCCAAACTCTTGTGTGACTTGATGTAGAAGATATGCTTCTGAAAAAAGTTTTGTCATACACATATTTTTATGTCTTGATAGCTCTGGGTCTAAATTTGGAAGGACACGACCAATACCTCCAGCCCGCCACTTATTTGCATAATATTTTGGATTAAGAGAATGTGTTATGCAATGCAAATGAGTGTTGTTCTTATCCCATCTTCTGACTAAAATGGAATGAATATGATTAAAAAAATCTGAATCATCAAATGCAAGATTTTTTTCTTTATGCTTGAAAACTATAGCTTGTATTTTTTCAATCATATCATCCCACATTTCATAAACTCTGTGAAGCATGGGCTCATCCTTATCAACTTCTCTTAACATTTCTCAAGTAGGTTGCGTAAATTGAAGGAAGCATACCACTTTGTCCCAAAACTCATCATCAAGAATGAATTTTTTAATTTCTTGAGCCTTGATATCATCATCAGCACGATAGAATGTTCAATTTTCATTAGTCACCATGTTAATCAAAGCATTCTTCACTCTTTTAATCCTCTTCATCATCACAATGATGGACGCAAAACGTGTTTCAACGATCTTCAACAATTTCAAATCAGAATGCCTATTA
Organism: Nuphar pumila; assembly: GCF_984573655.1. Lineage (NCBI taxonomy): Eukaryota > Viridiplantae > Streptophyta > Magnoliopsida > Nymphaeales > Nymphaeaceae > Nuphar > Nuphar pumila. Next base: position 26,425,677 of record NC_143262.1, on the reverse strand, counting down.
AATATAACATTAACACGATGGTGGTTAACAACAAAATTTCTAATGCTTTTGACATTTCTTTCTAAATCTTCAATCCATGAACATAAAGCATATGCTTGTGAATTTTTTTCTTCTTTGGGGTTGCAGATGCTCTTTAGGGCTAGATTTAAGCTGTGTGTTACACAGAGAGTCCAAAAAATATGAGGGTACTCACTCTCCAAACTCAACGCTGCACTTTTACAAATTGGAGCATTGTCTGTAATGGTTTGTACCACTTTCTGATCACCCACTTATTTTATCACTTCTATAAACAATACTTTCAAATACTCTGCATTTTTATATTCCTCAGATGCATCAATTGCTTTCAAGAATATTGGGCCACTAAGCGAACAAGCAATGAAATTGATTAATGAACGCCTTTGAATATATGTTCATCCATCAGACACAATAGAAACTCCATTTTGCTTCCATGAATATTTTTTAATCTCTAGCAACCTCTCCACATTTGCCCTCTTTTCTGCAAGAAGTGTGGTTCGTATTTTTTCTGAACTTGGAGGCACATAACCACTCAAATTATAATTTGCCAAGGATGTTACTAAATCCTTCCAATAAGGATTTCTAGCCGCATTAAATGAGAGTGAACGAGATTAAAAGTACCTCTCAACTTTTCTATCCAATTCTTCTCTTTCATATGTATTGAATGCTGCTTGTATCGTTCCTCTACCTCATACATTGACTTTTCTTTTTTTTTCAGCGTTTTCTTGGTGGCTTGCAAATGGCACACTAACTGCAGAAGAATCGACCATCGCCTTTCTCTTCTCATATTCTTCTTGTATTGTCTTCGCATTGCCTCATCAACTTTTCTGCAAGCTGCCATGTCCTGGTATCTTCAACAAATGAGCCTTCACTCTTGTGTAAGACCCAACAAAATCTCTTTCGCAGAGCTTGCATCAAAATTTCTTGTTTCCACCACCTCTTTCTCCAGTTTTTGCAAGTTTATCTACATGTACCAATAGTGGCCCCACATCATCGATCCCACTGCAACTATCAGCAAAACTAGTAGCAGAACTCACATGTTGGGATGAGGATGACGCAAGTCCTTTCTCTTTATCCGTCATTTTTATCCTGGAAACACAAAAAAAAAATACATTAAAATTTTTAAATCAATTATACTCAACCCCCTCCCCCTGTCGAAAACACAGGGAGAAGGGGGGGCTCAGCTCCTCCCCTGCCGACCCAACAAGAGAGCGAGAGCAAGGGGGGCTCGGCCCCTCCCCTGAAATCAAAGGGAGTAGGGTGGGGGGATCGGCCCCATCCCTGCCGAAAACAGAGGGAGCAGAGGGGGCTCAACCCCTCCCCTGTCGACCCAACAAGAGAGCGAGAGGGGGGAGGGGCTCGACCCCTCCCCTGCCGACCCAAAAAGAGAGCCAGAGGGGGGGGCTCGACCCCTCCTGTGCCGAAAACAGAAGGAGCAGGGGGGGCTCAGCCCCTCCCCTATAGACCCAACAAGAGAGTGAGAGGGGGGGGCTCGACCCCTCCCCTACTGACCCAACAAGAGAGCAAGAGGGTGCAGGGGGGGGGGGGGGGGCTCGACCCCTCCCCTGCCGACACAAGAAGAGAGTGAGAGAGGGTACATACCTGCGAAAGAAGAGGAGGAGCCTGGGAGGTGGAGCTGGGGCGTCGATAGGAGAGAGCTCGAGCTCAGGGGGAGAGGAGAGGAGAGATTAGGGGCAATTTTTTTTTTTGCCCTAATCCTCCTTTTCATCGGGGATTTTTTTAACGCCAAAAAGTGGACAAAAATGACCCTAGGTGTGTTGACCGCACCCAATGTCGTGTTGACCGCACCCAGTGCCGCACGCGCACCCGCATCGCGTCGACGCGGGTGCGACACCTGTTTTGCCGAGTCCCTGTGACTTAAATACTAAGCTTTGTATTATTTTTCATAAAAAATATAAATAAACAAAAAAATAAAAAATGGAAACTTAGTTTTTAAAAAAAAAACTCAAAAAATATTGTGAAAATATCGCTATATTTTCTATTTGCTGATATTTTGAAAATATCGTGATATATTTTTGATATTATCGCCAACCTTGAAATTGCCAATAATATCGCGTTATTTTCAAAATATTGGCGATATCAATGACTATGATATAAATATAATAACTAAGCAGGTTTTCAAATCACACAAACATACACATACGCATAATTATATAAACAAAAAAAGAACAATATATATGAATAATAAATAACTAAACTACCCTCGTCCCTAGGCAGAGGCAGCGTAGTTGCCGACTAGGCACCTTAGTCGGTGCCTAGTCAGCAAAATTGGTACCTTTTAAGGTACCCACCTAGAAATTGCAAAGCCTAGGCATTTTACTTAGCCTAGACCGGCTAGGCGGACTAGTCGGTGCCTAGTCGGGGCTTTTGACTACATAGCATCCAACATAAGGAAGGTCCAAAATCCACAACCAACGACGATCAGACGGCTCCCTTTCTCCAATGCTTGTTCATCTCATCGATCGGGCCTCATATATTTGTTTTTTATAATTTATTTAATAAGAAATATGCTTTCACGAAGTCTTTATGACATACAAACATGTTTTTCAAAATGTGAAAAATCGATGGCTTAGTATGCATTAGAAACTTTACAATACAAAGTATTGTGGACGGTTGAGTTTTAGCGCTTTCAAAAACGCATCTAAACATTAAAAATTTATAATCCAAAATATGTTGTTCACTAAATGAATGATAAAAATCCAATATGTAAAGTCCGATCGATGAAAGACTCGATCGTTAGAGAAGGAACGTCGTCGATTTTCATTGGTTGTAGATTTTGGACCTTCCTTTGGTTGGACAGTCCCCCTTCATATATATATTACTGACTTAGTTGGAAAATCATAGGTGCATGTTGTAGATATGTTGAATTGCAAATCAATGGATACTCTAGTTATAATGGATAAGAAACTTTCTTTAGAAAGAGAACTGTATGCAGATCTCTTAAAGTACAAAAGCATGGGAGACATCCTACAGTGTTTGATACTCATTCTGCCTGTCATAACTTATGCCGTAAATCAAAAACATTAGTTTATGCATTGCCCTATAGTTAGTATATTTGGAAGCTTTAAAAAGAATAATTCAATATATCAACAATAGGGAATAAACTTGTACACTGAAAAATTGGTTCCAAAATATTGCAGGTCCTAATTAATGTTGGTTTCTCAAATTTAAATTGAATTGGTGATTGAGCTACAAGAAAATCACTTACAAGTTATTGTGTGAACTTGGGAAGAAATTAAGAAAGAAACAAGAGATATAGCTATATGAAGTACTGAGGCCAAATATGAGCTCTTGCTATCACTGTTGCAGAAGTGATTCGGATAAGAAGCCTATTGACTATTTCATAAAATGAAAGTACATTAAACAATTATTTTTTATGATAAGAGAAATGCTATAACCTTGCCAAAAGAATCCTATTTTACATGATAATATGTCACATGGGTACGGCGACACAGCTATATATATTGTTTGGACTTTGGATGAGGTTGGACCGAACCATCTTGTATATTTTTATATGAGCGGATGATATTTTGGGGAGATTAGGGGTAAGACGATTTTTTTTTTAAAGAAAGGGAGGGGCAGTTTGATATTTTCTTTTATAAAATAAAAAGCAAAAAGGGGAAGATTTATCCCCTTTTCTTTCTCTCTCTCTGGCACCTTCGACAAAAGAAGAAGAAGAAGATGGAGGCCCACATACGCCTCCCCCGTTCTCTCTCTCTCCACCACTTTCTTCCTCCTTTTCTCTCTCTCAGGTTTTCGGGTAAAAAAATCAGCTGAATTTCGGATTAGGTCATAGTTGGACCTGACCCAAACTGACCCACAACGTACGCATGCTACACCCGGTACCCGAACCCAGGTGTGTCAACACAGGTACAGTGGGTCATTTTTCGTGTCTATGTTACATAGCATGATAAGTATCAACACTTTCAAATAGGTCAACATTTTGTGCAAGAAAATGTTGGATCACAAGAAGTTGTTTTAGGTTCTTAAACATGAAAAATCAAGTGGTTGACATGTTCCTGAAAGGAATTTCGAAATTGTGTACTAATAATTTGATGGACAAGCTATACTTTGTTCAATCATGATATAAAACTGTTGGGGCAATAACAGGATACCATTTTGTAATATAAAAATCTGACTTGATACTACCTTTAAGTGGCATTAATGTAATATTTGCCTCAATGTTGATGCCACTGTATAGTGGCATATTTGTAATATTCATAAATTCTGAATTTAACTGTACCCTCATTGTATTGCCCTAAAATTAGGGCTTGTTTATGCATAAATAACACAGTTTAGCAGCACCATCCCTCATCTGAAGAGTAAATATTAGGGTAGTATGTGTTTTTTTTCCTTTAGGTTTTCTTCATTATTTATGTGTGTAGGGCTTGATTTTCAAGAACGTTACAAACCACATCTTATGTGTAGGGGTGGTATTCTCATACGATAGTGATTGTGACTCATCGTATGCTGTTTCTTTCAGCTAAATGAAACTGAGTGGTGCATTCGTGCAATTTTGGAAGTTAAGAACATGATAGTCTGAATAATATACTGTGACTTGGGCTCATTCATGGCAAATTACAAATGTTAGACTTCACATAAAAGCTTTATGAATTGGTCCTAGCATATGGACAGGCTATTAGAGCTATTTTTTCTTTTGGGAGTTGACTCCTCTGCACGGGGGATGTAGCTTGAAGAGTTGACTTGTGATGTGATGACTCGCACAATCAATACAACTTATTGAAACTTTTATATAGCACGGCAGCATATACTAAAAAGAATAAATATTAATTCATACCATGAAAATTGTAAGGTTTAAGCAAGCAGAAAGGCCTTTAAGTTTGGATTGTGTTCTGTGGGTTATCAGATGAGTTTATTTGCTATCAACCTATCAGATGTACTTCACATATCTGGACATGGAATGAAGACTTTTATAAAAGAAAAGTTTTCCGTCTTACTGTGGTTAGCTGCTGCAAATATTTAATGATGAAAATAATCAGCTTCCATGAAAGTCTTTTTGTTATGTTATTCTAGCAGAAGAGAGTTTGTACTTTGTAGGGCTATTAGGAACCAACATAAAAGGCAGGTAGTGAGGAATCTGCTATTGCTAAAAATACAAAATGGCCCAAGATAAAGGGAGGAGATTGAAGCTTTAACATGTGTAAAGGGAGGGGCTGGCTTTATGATGATGAAAATCATAGGTTATTACCTATGTCACATGGGTGCGGGTGCGGGTGCGGGTGCGGGTGCGGGTGCGGGTGCGGGTACGGGTGCGGAGCAATTTCAAAAATTTTGGACACGGGTGCAGAGCTATATATATATATATAACAATAATAAGGTTGTAAATTTTAAAGCAATAAGTTGATAGGTCAAAGTTGACAAAAAATATATATATATATATATAACAATCATAAATAGACAAAAATAGACTCTGTCAAAGTTGACTGAGTCCAAAATGTGGACGGACTTGGCCCTGGTGCGTTGATCGAGTCTGACACTTCGTTGACCATGTCCGCCCCTTGTCCGAAGCCGCACCCGTGTTGGGTACGGGCGACGCGGGTGCGTCGACCTTCTAACCGAGTCCGTGTGACTTAGGTTAGTACTGTTTTTGTTATGGAAACAATGGATGCACCCAAAAATAATGTTGGAATTGAGTAGGCTGCATAACACATGAGGAAGCCAAGAATCGCTTTGTGCTTCTGCTAATGATAGCTCTGATAAGAAGGTTGTTGAAAATGGAGGGGAAACCATAGGCTTCTGACAAAATGGTTGAAAATAAAAGCTCTAATTTTAGCCTTTTGTGATCCAACACCAATTTACAGAAGATATAAGGTTCTTTCCATTTGCTTCTCAAGACATGAACAGTAACTTTAGGAGCCATCATCTACATGGTTGCTTTGAGAGTTCTTTATTTTCATCTTGTCACCCTAACAATGTAAGAAACTTTTCGATGTTTATCTTTCTCCTATTTTTGGAAATGAGTCACCAAGTTCTTACTAAATCCTGTGCTCCATGCTTCCTTCTAATTTGCCTTTCATTAGTTCTTAGATGAAAGAATCATGAGAGGAAGAATCTGTACATTTTGTATGGGCCTGAGTATGCCATTAATATACAAAGTCATCATTATCTCTCTGGAGCATTTTAGACTTGGTTGAGGAACCTTGTCTAAGATGCCAATTTTTCAGTCAGATTTTATTATTAATTTCTTGTAACATATGAAGGTACTCTACCTCAGGTTCTTTTCTTGTTCTTTTTTTTTCTACACTGTATTTGCACTGAGAGTAGTGTGCTTGCATCTTTTCACACTAATGAGAATATAAGGGTGTGTTTTCTTAAAAAAAAAAAAATCACCGCTTAAAGCTTTTTGTTGTTACAAAATTATCTTTTGATGGAAAACAAGCAAAAGAGCTTGCTCAAGGAGACAAACCTGAACATCATATGTTTTAAGATGAAGGTGCTGCATTTCTTACCCTAATAATGGCTCTGTAGTAACTCTTAACCAATAACTTTCTAATGCTGGAACAGATTTCTTGAAATCGATATTACAATGAGATAACAATATATATATATATATATATATATATATATATATATATATATATATATATATATATATATATATATATATATAGAGAGAGAGAGAGAGAGAGAGAGAGAGAGAGAGAGAGAGAGAGAGAGAGCTGAGCATATTGGGTCCCATTTCTTGTTCTGCCCCATAGTTTTGAAGTATTTTATGATAGATCTGAACCGTTAGATGTATTTATCATGCTTGATTTAGTGGGAATCGGCTCTTGGATCATGTTTTTTCTATGAAAAAACATGTTTTTATGAGCTGGGAAAAACTGCTACCTTCATAGCCATTGATTTTAGATCACCGGAAAAACCTGTATACAGGTCAGATTCTGGTGATCCAAAAGCTGGTTCCCACTAAACAAAACTTTTAGATCACATCTATGGTGTTAGATGTGAGAAAAAATGCCAAAAACAACGATTTTTGAGAGGGAAGAACCAGGCAGAACAAGAAGGTGGGCAGGCGCACATTACTCATATATATATATATAATTGAGAAGATACAACCTACAACCATGATTTCTAGTATATGGGAGTAGGTACTCCCGGAGCACCGGAGCATTACTATATATATATAGTAATGCTCCGGTGCTCCGGGAGTACCTACTCCCATATACTAGAAATCATGGTTGTAGGTTGTATCTTCTCAATTAAACCTTATGGATGTACTCAACATAGTTTGTTTGATAGGAATCATGGTTTGGATCATGTTATTTGTGTTAAAATGTACCTTATATATATATATATATATATCTATACATATATACATAGAGATACATATACATATACATATATATATATAATATGTATATGTATCTATATATATATATAAATAAATATTTCTTGTAATACCCTATAAGGGTAAATCTATCATTTCTCATTTTACGCATATTCCCCTTGGAATATGTATGTAATTTTTGTTCTTGTATTTTTTCTTTTTTTTCTTATTCTTTTTTTATTTTTTATTTTTTGAACCATTGGGGCCCCCACCATATAGACGTTGGGTCCTTCCAACGGTCACAATTGTGACCGTTGGAGGGGCTCCAATGTCTATATGGAGCTTTCTAAGCTTTTTAGCAAAAGCTCTCTCACTACTTGAATAAAGATTCATATTTTTATATACCTTTGTGCAATTATGATCTCTTGAATGTATTGTGCCTTTGTGCACATTTGTTCTAAGTGTTCTTATTGTGCTTTTGTGCACATGTTTCTCGTTAAGAACTTAGTGTTCTTGTGTATGTTGTCTCTTTGAAGACATTTTTACATGGTATCAGAGCTTGGTTTCTAAAAGAATTGCTCGTGTATTACCTCATTTTGGTGGTTGCTTTGAAAAGCGTGCTCATACTTCATCCTTGCATTTGGCGTGGAGAGCTTCTACAATTCATTTCTAGTGAATCACACCACATCAATCAAGCTTTAAAGACTCGTTGTGGTAAGTACTTTTATTCTTGAAGTCTCTCATGTAAGCTTCTCATATGACGGAAAAAGATTCTCAGTTTTCTCTTGGTTTCAAGCTTAATGGGTCAAACTATCATGTTTGGGCCGGTAATATGGAAGCTCACATCAAAGTTAAGGGACTTTGGGAGTATGTCCAAGGTTCAATACCAGAACCGGAGCAAAAAATTACTATGGTTGAAAAGGGAGAAATATAAATTCTTGATGAAGAAGAAAGAGCCAAAGCACTTGAAGAATATAGCAAAAAGCATAAAGAATGGGAGATGAAAAACTACAAAATGCTATCATGGATTTTTTTTTTCGGTTGAGACTAGAATCAATGCAAATATCTTGAAATTTAAAAGAGCATCTCAAGTGTGGGGATATCTTGAGAGGATGTATACCTCAAGAGATTAATCTCACAAGTATTATCTCCAAAAGAAAGCTTTGACTCTCCAACAAGGCGAAATAACCATTAGAGAATATTTTGCCGAATTGTCTTTTATTTGGGACGAGTTTGCTATGCTTGAACCAAAGTGGAGTGGAGAAGCCATTGTGCTTCGCCACAAATAATTGGAAGAAGATCGGTTCTTTAATTTTTGAATGGGCTTAGACCCGAATTCGAACAAATAAGATCTTCTCTCCTCTCTTCTTTTACTTCTCTTCCTCTCAAAGATGTTCTTACCAAATTAAGTGGAGAAAGAGACTCGTTTGGGAATGAGTAAATCAAACCCAAGTGTTCTTGCCATGCCTTCAAGTAAATATGAAAATAAAGGTGCTTATGCCGTCTCTAGGCCCGAAAGCAATTTAAAAGCATATAAGCCTCCTCATTTTAATCAAAATCAAAATCTAGGAGTAAGGGAAGAAGGAGGACAAAATAGAAGATGAAATCAAGGAAGGGAGTATGGAAAAATTATGTCATTTTTGTAAAGAACCAGGACATATCAAGCCGGTTTGCCCTAAGTGGAAAAAGAAGGTGGCTATGTCTACCACATTTCAACCACAAAAAGATTTGAATCCATCTACTTCCTACAATGGGGCTTTGTCCTTAAGTCAAATCATGGAGGCTCTTCAACCCTTACTCAAATGATCAATTTTCGGTGCCGCTATGTCATCTCCTCCCGTTAAGATCTTTTGACTCTTAACGGAGTATGGAAAAATTATGTCATTTTTGTAAAGAACCGGGACATATCAAGCCGGTTTGCCCTAAGTGGAAAAAGAAGGTGGCTATGTCTACCACATTTCAACCACAAAAAGATTTGAATCCATCTACTTCCTACAATGGGGCTTTGTCCTTAAGTCAAATCATGGAGGCTCTTCAACCCTTACTCAAATGATCAATTTTCGGTGCCGCTATGTCATCTCCTCCCGTTAAGATCTTTTGACTCTTAGATTCGGGTGCTTCCTTTCATATTACTCAATTTTGTGCACTTTTCGAATATTCAAAAAATATTTTTTCATCATTTGTTTCAACTGCTAATGATGCTTCTCTTGAAATCGAAGGAGTTGAAAACTTTGAAAGACAAAATTTCTCTATTCCGAAAGTTAGATTTATACCAAAATTAAATTTAAACTTGCTTTCCGTTTCTCAACTCTCGAACCATGGATGTGATATTAAGTTCTCATCAAATCAATATTGGGTACATGATCGCTAGTTCGGGAAGTTAATTGGGGAAGGCTCTAGAAAAGGCGATTTCTACTATATGAAGTTTCTACAAATTCCAAAAGCTTCTTTTTGTAATATTGCTCAACATAAAGATATAAATGTTTGACATAAAAGACTTGGACATCCTAATGTCGTCAAGCTTTCTTATTTGACTTTTGCTAAGGATAACTTCACTTATAATGATTGCATTTTTGGAAAAATGAGAAGTCTGCCTTTTGAACAAAGATCTATGTTTACAAGCAAACCCTTTGAGCTTGTGCACTCGGATGTATGGGGACCGACACCCGTTATATCTAAAGGAGGATTTGCATAGTATGTTATTTTTGTTGATGATTATTCTAGATTTTGTTGGATATATTTCCTTAAGCATAAACATGAGGTCTTTGCATCGTTTAAGACATCATATGATGATAAAAAATTAATTTAATAGTAACTTGAAAATTCTTAGGACCGATTCCGGAGGTGGGTATCTTTCAAATGATTCAAAAAAATATCTTGAAATTCATGGAATAATTCATCAAAAATCTTTTCCAAAAACACTTCAACAAAATGGTCTAGCTGAAAGGAAACATAGGCATATTATTGAAACAACTAAAACTTGCTTATTTCTCAAAATATTCCTAAAAGATTTTGGGCCGAGGCGGCCCTTGCCTCCGTTTATCTCATAAATCGCCTTCCTTCAAAAAATCTAAATAAAATTTCACCGTTTGAAATTCTATACCAAAAGGAACCCGATTACAATAGGTTGAGAATATTTGGATGCAAATGTTTTGTCCTTATCGATAAAAATGGCAAACTCTCACCAAAAGCTATCCCTTGTGCATTTCTTGGGTATTCCGAAACTCAAAAAGGTTTTAGATGTTATGGTGTTAAGAATGATAAATTATATGTTTGTAGGAATGTGACTTTCCTAGAAAATGTGAGTGGTTTTAAAGAAATGATGGATTACTCTTTCTTGTTTGAGTTACTATCTAGAGATGATGATATTTCAAGCGATGATGAACTTGTATATATGATGATTTTAGAGATAATGAAAATATAGATGAAAATAACAACTTTTCCTATCAACCTATTGATCATTCTATAGAAGAAAGAGCATCTAGTGACCCTATCACCTATACACATAGAGATAGAAACAATTTTAGAAGTGCAATCGAAAAATATAGTGAATCTTCTTTAACAAATAATCCTTGTAGAACCGAAAGAACTAGAAGAAACCCTTGTAGATTTATTTTCTTTGAATCCTTCTCACCTAAACATAGAGCATGTCTTAATGTCATTCATTCATTTATAGAACGTAAAAGTTTTGAAGAAGCTAAGAAAATGTTAGAGTAGAGGGATGCAATGGATAATGAACTTAGAGATCTTAGGAAGGCCAAAACTTGAGAATTCTAAGATTTGCCTAAAGGAAAGAAAACAATAGGATGTAGGTGGGTTGTGAAAGTCAAAACTAAGAGTGACGGGTCTCTTGAGAGATATAAAGCTTGTCTTGTCGCCAAGGGGTATAGTCAAGAATATGGTATTAATTACGATGAAACTTTTGTTTCGGTTGCGCGAATGGTTACTGTTAGATGTCTAATTACAATTGCATCTATTAAAAAATGGAACATATATCAAATGGATGTTAAGAATGCTTTCTTAAATGGAGAGCTATATGAAGAAGTTTATATGGATCCTCCTCCGGGAATGAATGTGCCTAAAGGTAAAGTTCTTCGCCTACAAAAAGCCCTTTATGGTTTGAAACAAGTTCCTAAGACTTGGTATGATCGATTTACCAGTATAATGGTAGAAAATAGTTTTGTCTCATGTTACACTGACACTGCTTATTTGTCAAGAACTCTGATGCAGGTATTGTAATTTTGTTAGTATATGTTGATGATATGTTAATCACAGGTGATGATGCAGTAGGAATCAAGAGTATCAAGTCTACTCTAACAGAAAATTTTGAAATGTTTGACTTAGGTTTTCTAGCATATTTTTTGGGCATTGAAGTTGCCTATTCTCATAGGGGTTATTTCTTGTCCCAAATTAAGCTTACTTTTGTGGTCATTGACAGGTCAGGTATTTCAGATGACAGAACTTGTGAAACTACTGAAGTAGTAGGGACAAAGATGAAAATTGATGATGGAATTCTTCTAGAAAATCCTATTCCTTATAGGCAACTCGTTGGTTCATTGATGTATCTTAGCATCACCAGACCAGATATCTCTCATGCAGTGCATGTTGCAAGCCAATTTCAACATGCCCCTACATCAGTTCATATGAGTGTTATTCTTCGGATTATCAGATATGTGAAAGGGTCCATAAATAAGGGAGTATTTCTATCTTTATCTTATGAGTTAAATTTAATTGCTTATACTAATTCTGATTGGGGAGGTGACCCAAATAACCGTCACATCTTTGGTTTCATGGAGATGTAAGAAACAACAAAAAGTGTCTTTATCTTCTACGGAGGCTGAGTACCGAGCCATGACAACTATAACCATGAAAATTGTTTGGATTCGGCGGTTATTGAAAGATATGAGAGTTCGTGTTCAAGAGTCTATCAAGCTATGTTGTAACAACAAAAGTGCAATATATATTGCAAAGAATCACACATTTCATGAGCGCACGAAACCTATCTAGATGGACTGTCACTATGTTAGAGAAGAATATCTAAAGAATGTTATTGATCTATCTTATGTGACTTCAGAATACCAACTGACGAACTTTTTTACTAAGGTGCTCTGTTCTCCTAGATTCAATTTTCTTCTTGGCAAACTTTCGGTCATCACACTGTAAGTTTGAGGGGGAATGTTAAAATGTATCCGATATATATATATATATATATATATATATATATATATATATATATATATATATATATATATATATATATATATATATATATATATATATATATATATATATATATAGTAACACGTGTCATCGAACGCTAAAATCGTTCGATGATTGTGGACAATTTTGCGTGAATACATTCTTTAGCGGCGGTCAAGAAACACTGCTTAAAACCTATTTTTTGGACCCACATCCGAGCGTCGTTTGATGGTTAACCAGTTCAATGATGCGGGACACACACACACATATATATAATGTATAATGTAGTTATTTGCCTTCTTTAAATTGAATTGATTGTCAGACTTGAAAATATTTGGCATGGACCCATCCATTTGCAGAGTGATCATCAATATGTTATTTCTCTGTCAAAAGCAATAATTACATCAACATTTTTGTGGTTTTTTGTCCTTTCTGCATGGCATATTGTTCTTTGTGTTAGGTATGCTAAAGAGTGGTGGTTGCATGATTCCATATTCTATTCTCCCCAACCTTGTGTTTACATGTTGGAAACACCACAACTAGATTTAACGGTTGAAGCATTTAGAGGGGGAAAACTTGGAGATTGAAAAGGCTGAAAAAGTGAGAACTTGATAGATGCACTTGAATGGGGCTTACCATCATGAGAATCTTCACTAGTGTGTAGCTTTATAGTCATTGTAATCACTGTGGACTATCTGATGGTGCAAAGAGTGCCAGAACCAACCATGTTCTCATCAACCAATGTAGAGCACTTTTGCCAGCCACCCAGTGGAAGCAGATAACCATATGCATCATTTAAACAGTTATACATTTAACACAAATTTCCATTGAAAAGCCAATGTGTCAGGTTAATATGTGGGGTGATATATCTGCTGAACATGAAAGTTATTGAAAACATGAACCAGAAGCTTTTTTGGCTGGGACACATCGATGGTGATATTTCTTGTCGTGCAATGCAATCAATGTGCAGCTGCATATTTTTAATCTAACCCAAATTTTGAGTTTTTTATAAGATTTTTACTGAGATTTTTCATGCTTTTTATTATGATGTTTGCAATAACAACCTTTAAGTTGTAATGCCTCTTGCAGTTTATATCAAAGTTTCAAGTCAGATACTAAGCCACTTAGTTTCAACTTCCTCTTAGTTCTGCTTTCTTGTCTTATTTTGGCTCTATTTTTCCCTCAATGTAGTGTATTTGTTGAACAATTGTGTGAGATACTTCCTCCATCATACAAGGCAAATGCAACTCAGGTAAGCCATTTTACATGACCTGAAAAATACGAGACCATCATGATAATATCACAAAAACATTGGCAAAAGATTCTGTTTTTCATGAATCTGTAGCGATCTTTTTATCAGAATTAAATAAACAAGGAGTTACAGCATATTCGATCTGTTGCCTTTTATATCACAACTTTAACAGAAATTTGTCAATTTTCTTTGTTTTTTTGGTTCCTCTTGTCATAACTTTATTTTGTTTGACAAATTTTGAACTTTTTTAGATGAATTTTTTTTTCTCCAAATAAAATAAATATATCTTGAGAATATCCCGAGGATAATGCAACACTTCTTGCATGCATAAATACATTGCCACTTTTATTATATCTTGGCACAGATTTTTATAAATAAAAAAAGAAATATGTATCTCATAATTATGTAAACTATTTTTTCTTGAATATGTGTCACTCATAATCATGCAAAGTTTGCAAACCATTATTTTTTTACTTCCAGATCTGATTAGCTGGTTTTCATTATCTGCAGGACTTTGTTAATGATAATATGAGAAAAATGCGTGAGAATAAATTTAAAGCAGTGCACAGAACCCACCAAAGTTTACAATTGTGGGAAAAATTCTCTAATCATGAAAGGAATAAGGTGGGTGACAAATTTATATCATTGTTTCTTAGCAACTCATCTTTTATGACATTAGCAAGAACGAGTGTCATCAGGTATTTGATAACATGCCTGTATCTCATGGTTCTTTATCAAAATGTCTTAACAACCAAGTTGCGGATATAAAAGTGGGAGCTAAAAATTATTATGTAACAGGACTCCCAAGGTGTAGGCTTACGCAGTTCATGTTTGACAAAGAAAGTGGATGAAGCTGAAGACGCACTAGACTACAAAGGGAAAATTTGTGACCTTAAAGAGGGGTTCTCTGATACCTCCTTATTTCAGGAGGTGGATCAACTGAATGTCATGAATAAGCAAAAGAGTCCTCTTAAGTCACACATGGAGCCTGATAGGATTAAAGTGGAAGAGCAGAAAGCATCCACTAGATTTGCAACAGGGTGTGAGCGAGAGGTCAGAAAAGATAGTAAGTTTGCTGAAGGAAATTCAGGTGTTACCAGGAAGAGCAAGAATCGGCTTGACGAATTTTTCTCCAGTGCAGATGGGCAGTTTCCCAAGCTTTCAGAGTTTATGAAAGACAATGAAACCAAGGGTTTTGTGCATGGAAATGAAAAGCTTGAAGCTGCTGAGAGTGAAGACAAGCAACCAAGGAAACGGAAGCGAAATATTATGAATGATAAGCAGATAACTTTAATTGAAAGAGCCCTTATTGAGGAGCCAGACTTGCAGCGCAATGCAGTTTCTTTGCAGTCATGGACAGAAAAGCTTAGTGTACATGTGTGTAAATAAAAATCTATTGCACTTTTTTGCTTTGTTGAAACTTGTTTCATAGCCTCGTTGTTTGACTGCTTATGCTATTCTTCTGATAAATTTTCTTCGTGAACTTCACAGGGATCTGAGCTCACATCTTCTCAACTGAAAAACTGGTGAGTGAATAATTTTTTAAATCATAATGTTCTTTTTTCTTTTGCCTGAATCATTGTATGAAAAGCCTGGTTTGTTCAAAGCAATATCCAGTATGTCTTCATATAAAATTGCTTGTGGGAAAAAACTTGGTTTTACCCATTTTTATTAGATGCAACTATATGTCAGGTTTAGATTGTGTGAGGTTTTCTCATGATTGATCCCCTGAAAAAATACCAGGTCCAAGCTGGCCACATCTCAACATATTGGTCTTGGGTCCTCTTCTATGTATCAAATGATTCAAATCCTGATTGTAATGGGATAAACTGGTGACACATTCAACCTTGTAAGCAAATAGGTTGATCATGCACCCCATGGGAATGGCTGTCATCAAAGGGCTACCCAGCTTAAGCATGGGTCTGACTTGCCAAGGCTGACATTTTTAATGTTAATTTCATCACTTTGCACTGGTTTTCTTGTACCAATTTTGTCCATTTCTTCCCTCATTACCAGGATTGTTTGGTCAAATCTTACGCCAGCTCTAATCTAATACCATGCCAGATTTTGTGGGTAGCAACCTTGAGATTCATGCCTTTAATGTGATGTGATGTCCATGAAGAGAAGGAGAGAGAATAAGTTTGAGGCAGCAAGATGGATCAATCTGCAGTGAGAGGAGATCCCCCCTTTGCAGATCAGGTGCAATCACATTGCACACTTTAAGTGTGCCGCTGTACCTGGATTCCCTCCATCTGCTGTTGGGCTCCACAACTGACAGGCTGTCAGCCAAAGATGAAGGTTGACCAGGTGCAGCTTCTCAAAAGAAAGAGTGAAGATTCAAGTGTACATGGACCATTAATCTCTAAAACATCTGAAATAAATTCCATGTCTATTTCCTTACTACCTTCATTCTTGGTCTCTCCCATGTACAGTAGTGATATTAATTGATCCACCAAAAAGTTTGAGTGAACCAATCTTTTGACCTTCAAGAAGTATATCATTCCATTATCAGTAACGGTTTGATGGGGCATTTTGACGGTCTCTACCTATATTCAAGGATTTTGTCACATGGACATAAAAGAACAGTTAATAGGGTCAGGGTATCTTAGTCAAGAATCCCTGATTTTGTTGTGTGGTCTAACAATGATCAAGTAGTAGTGGCATATATTATTGCTACTTACTCGCAAGGTCTTATTGCAGATTCCTTCAATGGAACTTGTGGATAACCTCTCCATTAAGGGTTTGAGCAGATTTCGTCTCCCAAAATTTATCATCTAAAAGGGGAGTGCAAAACTCAGGTTGTGGAAAGTCATGTCATTGAATGCTTTAGTAAGGTTAAAACTGTTAAAATATAGCTTGCGTATGGATCTGGATCCAGATCCATACGCATGTTAAAATACGCATGTTAAATGAAACACATGCACAATATCAGTTTCATTAATGACATTCTTGTAATATCTCTGATATTAAAAGGCTCATTGTATATCTGTTTATTTTTTATAAAGCTTAGGGTTTGGAGGTCGAGCTCTTGTGTGCCGCCCCAGTCAATTGTGCATCTCCTCCTCTCTCTCTCTCTACTTTCCTGTGCAAGCTGAACCACACATATACCCATACGAAATCTGATATGGTATCAGAGCTCTGGGTTGCGGAATCCTATCAGAAGCGTGTTCAGCGAGATCTGAAGAAACAGGTTTTGGTTCATCTTTCCCCCTTTTTATTCTCCTCTTCGAACCCCTCTATGCAACTCGTCTTTCCCCCTTTTTATTCTTCTCTCTGAACCCTTCTTTTCTGCTAGTTCTCGTTCATCATCTGTCTATCTTCTTAACGTGATACCAATCCCATCGTCGTCTCGGTCCCAGAACTAAACAGGTTCGTCTGCTACTCATTTTTTTTATTCTCATTCATCAACGAGTGTCAGCCACATCAACGACTGCAGCCATCAACGACTGTCAGTCATCGTTTCTTGATTCTCGTTCATCCACTCTTAACGTCTGTTACTCTTTTCTCAACATCAACGACTGCAGCCACATTGCAGTCATCATTTCTAAGTGTTCTCCTCTCTGATTGCAGCTTGTTTGATTCATTTTTTACTGTAGTCATCATTTTTTATTGTAGTCATCTTTGATTGCAAACAATCTCTTTGATTCCAGAAATTTTTCTTTTCCTTTATTGCTATTTTAGTGTTCCTTGTGCAACGCCTATAGGCAGATTATAACAGTTTACAAAAGGGAATTATTTCAAGATATTGGTAGCACAGGTACATGCTTTGTTGAAGTTCTCCTGATTGATTAAGTGGTCTCAAACCTGTTTGTTTCTTTCCATTCATTTTGTTTGCTTATTCATTGTCCCATTGATATGGATTACTCTTCGTCATCCGGTCCCTCTGCAAATTTCTTGAGTCAGCTCGTTACAGAAAAACTTACTCATTCTAATTTTTTGACTTGGAAGAGGCAAATCCTTCCTTTTATACGGAGTCAGGATCTCGATGAACATCTGCATGTTTTAGTTCCTATACCACCACGGCGTATTTTGCAGGAAACCAAGGATGAGAAGGGTGACACAATTACCATTTCTATTAAGAATTCAGAGTATACAGCTTGAAGGAAGCAGGATCAGTCTTTGGTTGCTTATATTACGTCAACACTCTCTCAAGAAGTGTTGGTTACTCTTTCAGATGATTGCACTGCGGCGGATCTGTGGAGTAAGCTGGCTCAGACATACTCTCAGATATCAGAAGCCCGAGTTATGTACTTAAAAAATGAATTTCAAAGTTTGAAGAAAGGCTCCATGACGGTCATGAAATACATAGGCCGCTTGAAGAGTATTACTGATCAATTGACGGTTATTGGAAGTGCTATTGCAGATAAAGATAAGGTTCAACAACTTTTCAATGGATTGGGTCCTGATTTTGACATGTTTACCATAGCTTTATCATGCCTTCCTCACTTGCCCACCTTTGACCATCTTCAAGCGAAACTTCTCCAGCATGAGATGATTATGAAACAAAGAGCAGAAGGAAATGAATCAGCTCATCCTCATTCAGTTTTGGTCATGGACACTTCTGTAGATTTTGGACGAGGGAATGGAGGGCATCAAGGAGGCAAAGGCCGCTGACGTTTTGGGCAGGGAGGACGTGGTATCTTGCCTACACCTAATATTTCAGGGGCTTTTAATACAGGGAATCAGAGGAGAGTGTCCACTTGTTTCTTATGTAACAAAAGAGGACATGTGAAGGCTGATTGTTGGTTCAATCTACAGAATAGAGGAAAAATAAACAAAATTGAGAATAAATTAGCTACTACTATGGACACGAAAGTGCCATCCACAGATGTGCAACAACTTTTGTTATCAACATTGTCACAGATGACGATCAAGCAAAATGAACAAGGCGAATGGTATATTGATTCAAGTGCCGCCACACATGTTACGGGTAATGCGGGTAAGTTATCTCACTTATTGCCTTATTTTGAAAAAGGTAGTATAGTTACGGGAGATGGAACTTATCACTCCATTAGTCATACTGGCAGTGCACATATCCCTATGTCAAAGTGCTCACTTCACTTGTTCAATGTCCTTGCTCCTAATATTAAAAAGAACATTGTTTATGTAGCTAAACTTGTTGACGATATGAATTCTTCCGTTGAATTTACTCCCTCTTCTGTTTATGTTAAGGATCTACGAACGAAGGAGACGTTCGCTAAGGGGGAGCGACAATGAAACATGTACGTCTTCAAGGAAATTCCTTTAGTCTCTTCGCCTTCAGTCCCAGTCCTCCAGTTGAAGTCGTCCAAGCATTCTTCAGTGTCTTCGCCTTCAGAGTATTTGTTTTTCCCTTCATTGAAAGTTTTTAATTCATCTCATTGTAATAAGTCAGATATTTGGCATAGTCGTTTGGGACATTGTAGTCGGAGTTTCGTTGAAAATCTTGTATCTGATGGTCTCCTTCCAGAGTCTAGCCTATGTTCATTTTTTGATAATAATAATAAATGTTCTTCATGCGAACTCTGCAAAAGCCATGTTCTTCCTTTTCATATTATAAATAAAGGAGCTTCAAAGCCATTTGAGATTATTTGTTCTGATGTTTGGGGACCCGCACCTATTCCTTCTCTTTCTAGCAGTCATTACTATGTTGTCTTTATTGATTCTTATTCCCGTTATACTTGGATATATTTCTTAAAACACAAGCATGAAGTTTTTCAAATATTTCGAGAATTCCATTCGATGGTCAAAACAAAGTTTGCTTGTGATATTGTGCATTTACAATGTGATGGTGGAGGAGAGTATTCATCGAACGAGTTTATTGCCTTTCTTCGGGATAAAGGAATAAGTCGACAGGTTTCTTGCCCTCATACTCCTCAACAAAATGGGGTTGCGGAGAGGAAACTCAGGCATATTGTCGAGAGCGCGATGAGCATGTTACATGATAGCAATGTGCCCGTTAGTCTCTGGAGAGAAGTTTTTCACACATTTGTTCATATCATAAATCGTCTTCCTATGGCACTTTTGGATCGGAAATCTCCCTATTATATTTTATTTGGGCAACATCCCTCTTACGATGAGCTGCGTATTTTTGGTTGTGTATGTTATGTACATATTGATTCATCTCTGCGAAATAAGTTTCAGGACAAGGCTGTCAAGTGCAGATTTATTGGGTATGCGGATGAATACAAAGGTTATCAATGCTATGACCCTACTACAAAACGTATTAGGACCTCCATAATTGTTGTTTTTGAGGAACAAAATTTTCAGGTCAATGACTCTGCAGCGTTGCCATCTCGAGAATTAGAGGTATATGATCCATGGATGAGCGCCTATGTCACAGGGATTCGGCTAGCAGGGTGCCACACCCGCGTTGACGCGACTCAACGCGGGTGCGGTCAACCCGATCCTGGGTGCGTTGACCGCACCCAAGATCATTAAGGTCCATTTTTTTTTTGGATTTTTTTTTTAAAAAATTTGCCCAAATGAGCTGCGATTTTTTTTTAAAAAAAAATTATGCTGACAGCAGCTGTCTGTCAGCTGCAAAATTTGAAAAAAAAAACTGCCTGTTCTCCCGACCCCCTTTATATATATACATATATATATATATATACATATATATATATTACATTTTTGCCCCTGTCGCACCTCTGCACCCAGGTTTTTTGGAAGTGCCGAATCCCCACACCCGCACCCGCACCCGCGCCCGCACCCATGTGACATAGATGAGCGCAAATCTTTTTGCTAATACAGGAGAAACATGTCAGACAAATTGTCCTTCCTTCGGCTTGAGTAGGGAGTTGAATGACTCACAAATGCATGTTGAATTATCTCCAGTTGAGCCACCCCCAGTAGAACGCTTCTATGAACAGATATACACTAGACGGAACAAAAATACAGAGCTGAGAAATGTGGAAAGCATCACCAATGATCCGGCTCAAAGGTCGTCATGCATTAAGCATCCTATTCAACGATGGGTGAGTTATGAGACCTTTTCCCTTGATTTCCAGTTGTTTATGTCTCAGCTCACAAAACAGGATGAACCCACTTGTTTTAATCAAGCTCTTCAATCTCGTCATTGGACTGAAGCTATGAATGAAGAAATGGAAGCTCTTCATGAATGCCAGACTTGGAAAATAGTTCCTCGGCCAGAAGGAAAGAATGTAGTTGGCTAAAAATGGGTTTATAAAACAAAGTATAAGCCTGAAGGAAGTATTGACAGATATAAGGCGCGACTTGTTGCTCGAGGATTCACACAACAGTATGGTGAAGACTACGATGAAACTTTTAGTCCGGTAGTCAAAATGGGTACTATTTGTGTCATTATATCCCTAGCAGTCGATCGAGGATGGAGCCTTAGCCAGATGGATGTTAAAAATGCATTTTTGCATGGAACTTTAAAGGAAGGAGTGTATATGGAGCAACCTCCTGGTTATGCCGAGAAGGATCCTACTGCCTGGGTGTGCAAACTAAGGAAATCTCTGTATGGGTTGAAACAAGTGTCCCGTTCTTGGTTTGAAAGTTTCTCTATGCAAATTCAGGGTTATGGTTTTAGAAGATGCTCTCTGGATCACTCACTCTTTATTTACCAAAAGACAGGCATTGTTATACTTCTTCTTATATATGTTGATGACATTGTGATCACTGGGAGCTCAGATAATCATGTGCAAGACGTGAAGCAGTTTTTAATGAAAACTTTCAAGATGAAAGATTTAGGGGAGTTGAGGTACTTTCTTGGTGTGAAAGTTGACAGACAACAAGACACATTGACACTCATACAACAAAAATACACTCTTGACCTTCTGGAAAAAGCCGGGATGACGAATTACAAACCAGTCAGCACTCCTAGTGTATTACATCAAAGGCTGAGCTCTAAAGATGGTCATTTTGTGTCAACCCTACAATGTATAGAAGTCTCGTGGGGATGTTACAGTACTTGACCTTTACCAGACCTGATATAGTTTATGTTGTCAATCAGGTATCCCAGTTTATGCATGCTCCAACGGAGGGTCATATGGAAGTTGTGAAGCGCATTCTACGCTATTTAAAAGGAACTATAGGTGACAAACTTATTTATCGCAAGAACGATAATCTGCATAGAGGACATGAACTCATCACTTATACAGACGCAGATTGGGCAGGGGATCCAGATGAGAGACGATCTGTCTCTGGATATTGTGTATATATTGGACACAATTTAGTGTCCTGTAGCAGTAGAAAACAAAAGGCAGTGGCACGATCGAGTACAGAGGCTGAATATAGATCGATGGCTGCAGGCACGACATAAGTTACATGGATTAGACACTTATTGAGTGATCTTGGGGAGACAATTATTCGATCATTTCTTCTATGTGACAATCAAAGCGCAATAAGCATTGCATGTAATCCTATCCAGCATAGCAGAACGAAGCACATTGAGATTGATCAACATTTTATACAGCAGAAAGTCGAGATGAAGGAGATAGAACTAATAGAACTACGTCATGTTCGAACAGAAGATCAAGTGGCAGACCTGTTTACCAAGGGGTTAACAGGACATCAATTTTGGTTATTGAAGAGCAAGTTGGACATGCTCCAAAATCACGTACAACTTGAGGGAGGTTGTTAAAATATAGCTTGCGTATGGATCTGGATCCGGATCCATACGCATGTGAAAATAGGCATGTTAAATGAAACACATGCACAATATCAGTTTCATTAATGGCATTCTTGTAATATCTCTGATATTAAAAGGCTAATTGTATATCTGTTTATTTTTTATAAAGCTTAGGGTTTGGAGGTCGAGCTCTTGTGTGCCGCCCCAGTCAATTGTGCATCTCCTCCTCTCTCTCTCTACTTTTCTGTGCAAGCTGAACCACACATATACCCATACGAAATCTGATAAAAACTATCATAGATCTGCTTACTGCTATTGGTTCACCGATTTTAGGTGATGATATTTTTATTCAAATAGTCTGAGAATTAGGGGCAAAGTATATATTCGCTATATGTGTGTGAGTAAGATTCCCAGACCATGTTTTGATCATTTGCATTCTTTGTTACTGGAACATGAGGTAGTGTTTATCCTTCTGGTACTGGCTCAAAGAAGGATGTAGATCAGTTGAAAAACACAAAGTTCTTTTCACTATATCTACTTCAGGAGCATGGCGTGGAGGTCGAGGTTGGCCTAACTCTTTTGATAGAAGTACATGCATCTTACCACTCTTAATACTCCACGTCCAGGACGTATTGTTTATTAAATGTGTGGAAAACATGATGAGTTCAAACTGTTATTGCCATGATGTGCCATCATCCACCTACTGTTCCTAATCTAACAAGTTTAGGGCACTTTCTACAGTCTCATAGGATGTGATGTGTCAACATATCATCGACCTGACTGTTCCTATTTAACAAGTTTAGGGTACTTTCTATAGTCCCATCAAAGGAACAAGGCCTCAGATTACTACCGCTGCACCTCCAGCTTATCCTATGATTTCTGCAACAGCTTACATAGCTTATCTCGCTTCTATGCCCATATCAAGGACATGATGTGAAAATCCACCCGCGATCTGTTCCTGCACATTAAACAGACATGTAAAAAAGAAAACAAAGAAAGCAAAAAAGAGAAGATCTGTGGATTAGAAAGGAAGATGTCACATTAGATCTGTCTTTTCTTATATTTATATGTGTGTGACGTGTTACATTATGAATCTGGATCAAGATCCAGTTCCATACACAAACAGTGAGTATTCTTAACATGCCCCCTCAAACTGAACATGGTGATGAACCATGGACAGTTTGGATTTCAAGTACCAGTTCGCTGCACAGTAAGAGCTTTGGTAAAAAGGTCGGCAGCCTGATCTTCTCCTCTAATGAATACTGATTGAATTTCTTTTGCTTTCAGCTTTTCTGATCGATTTTTATTTCATCTTACCATGTTGAATTGAATTGGTAGAAATGGATACTGCACTTCGATTATCACAATATAGTAGTGAGCTAGAGATGTGTTGGTGAAGATTAAAAAGAATAGGGCTTAATCCACACAATCTCTGCAGTAACTGCTGTCATAGCATGATATTCAGCCTTTGTGTTCGAACGGGCTATCGTTTTCTGCTTTCAACTAGCCTAAGACACTAAATGAGTTCCCAGAAAAACTCCATAACTAATCACATAGCGTGGTGTAGAGGGATCATGGGCCCAGTCGGCATCGGAGTAGGCAATAACTTTAACGGAGACTTGAGAATTCAAGGAAGCAGGTTTGACATAAATAAGGCCATCTGAAGGTGTACCTTTAATGTACCTAAGGATTCTCTTCACTGCTTTCATATGTCTCACTTGTGGTTTATGCATAAACTGCGATACCTGATTCACTGAAAAAGCCAAGTTTGGGTGTGTTAAAGCTATGTACTGTAAGGCTCCAATGATACTGCGATATTTCTCAGGCTCAGGCAAATCAACATCATCTGCAAGAGTATTACCTAATTGGGCCTGAATTGCCTTACGGGTATGGACTGACTTACACTATGGACTGTCTTACACTCTGGCATGCCACTACGGTGGAGTATCTCTAGCATACTTGTGTTGTGAAAGAACGAGTCGTTCTGCATGTTGATCCACCTGCACACCTAAGAAGAATCGAAGAAGGCCCAAATACTTCATGTGAAACCGCCCATATAGAACGGATTTCAACTACTTAATCTTAGCACCACTGTGGCCAGTAATAATAATGGCATCCACATAGACCAAGATAATCACAGTGAATAAACAAAGAATAGTTGCAGTGGCTACTCTCAAAACCAAGAGACCGGACCACAGTGCTAAAAGTGTCAAACCACGCACATGATGCTTGTTTCACCCCATATATAACCTTCTTCAATCCGAGCACAGTAGACTGAGTATCACCCTTAGGATAGCTAGGTAGATGTTCCATATATACTTATTTGAATAAATCACCATGAAGAAAAACATTTTTCACATCTAACTGAAATAGATCCCATTCATTTAATACCGCTAGAAATAAAACCATACAAAATGTTCCCATTCGAACTATTGGGCTAAATGTTTCATCAAAATCAAGCCCATGTTCCTGAGTGTAACTTTTGGCTACTAACATGGCTTTAAAACGTTCAATGCTGCCATCAAATTTTCGTTTGACCTTGTACACCCAACGACATCTAACAACATTCTTCTCTGTTGGTCGAGAGACTATCTCCCATGTATTACATTCATGAAGAGCTGCTATCTCTTCATTCATAGCATCTGTCCATTGAGGATGTTTGCCAGCTTCAAGGTAAGAACGATGCTCTTGTATAGCATCGAGAGATGTGGCATACACCTGAAAATCCAATTAAAAGGTTTTATAACTGACCCATATATCAGCGGGTGACAGACACGAGTGGATGTGCGAGTGGAGACAACTGGTGGCTGGATAGCATTATCATTCAAGGAGGGAACGGATGCTGATTGGGCTGATTATGTAAACTTGTTGGTTGATTACTCACATCTAGTGAATCCTGATTTTTTCTGCTGTATACCTGCTTGAAGAACTGAAAACTGTGTTGCTGTATTGGCGGTGGTTCAGCAGAAAAAGGAGTGTCTGCAACATCATCATTGAAGGCAGGCTGCATATTTTGAGGAGATGACGGCCAAAAGGAGTGCAACACGGAATTGCCGGCAGCTGATGATATTGCTCCACATGCATTCTCATGAAAAACATGTCGTGAGATAACAATTTTATTTACAGCATGATCAAAACATCGATACCCCATATACTCCTCGTCATAGCCAATGAATTGACACATAGTTGTTCGAGGAGAAAACTTATGGCACAATGAATCATCAATGTGAACAAAACATCAACACTCATATGCACGTAGCAAAGAGTAATTAGGATATAAACCATGCAGCAATGAATATGATGAATCATCGCCAAGATTGGACAAAGTCATTCTATTTATCAAATACGTGGTTGTATGAAAGGCTTTCGTCTACAAACCAGCTTTGAGATTAGCATCATACATCATAGTTAATGTTGTTTTCACAATATAATGGTGTTTGTGTTCAACCACACCATTTTGCTGAGAAGTCTTTGGACAACTCAACTCACATTGAATTCTATTATCAAGTAAAAATTGTGAATTGACTGGACATGTATTCACCACCACCATCACTGTGTAAGGCTAAGTTTTTTTTTAGAGAATTGAGTTTCAACATAAGCTTTGAATCTACAGAAAACACTTGATCCTTGGATTTTAATAAATATATCCAAGTGAAACGAGTAAAGTTATCCATAAAAATAATATAATATTTTGATTTTGACGGAGACATAATTGGAGAATGTTCCCAAACATCAGAATGAATAAGCTCAAAAGGAAAAGAAGCTTTTTTATTAGATCTTGAAAAAGGAAGTTCATGACTTTTACAAATACGACAACTAATGCAAGAAGAAGAATTTTTTTTTGACATTAATTAATCCTTTATTACATAGAAGATCAAGAAAACTTTAATTGCAATGCCTTAATCTATGATGTCAAACATCAACTTGTAGATGAACTTCTAGACTTATTGATGGCGAAAACAATGAATGACAACGTAGGGGATTTGGAGCTTCATTTAGGACATTTATATTTTCACATGTTCCCTCAGTGAGTGTCTGATTCATGTGAATTTCCTTCACAGAAACAGAGAATAGAGAAGAAGAGACGTATGAAGTAGTATCACGATAAAGTTGAAAAACAAAAATAAGATTTTTATGAATGTTAGGAACAAGCAAAGTGTTGGGCAAAGAAAGAGATCCTTTATTTGTTGGAACAATGAATGTGCCTATATGAGTAATATGGTGATGTTTTTCATCTCCCGTAATCACAATCCCATTACCACGATAAGGTTTAACATGAGAGAGTTTACCTGAATCACCTATGACATGGTGTGCTGTCCTTGAGTCCATAAACCAGCCGTGTGAGGGGGTGCTAGGAGCATATCCTGAAGGAGCCTGAATACCAGCCCACGTATTTTCAACATGATTATGACGTTGTTGGAAATTAAGCTACCCAAAGCCAGTAGTAAGAGCCGCTAAGTCATGTGAACCAACAACAGACAAAGGATATGGGCAAGTAGGAGTAGGAGCCTGAATAAAATTTGCTGGATCATGCGGACCAACACCTGTTAGAAGTGGGGAAGCAGCTACAAGTGCCTGAAAACGAGGAGGAATCAATACTGTAGGTGGGCAATAGGTAGGAACGTAACGCCAATAACAGTTGGAACAAGTATGACCTTTCTTCCACACATTTGACATACTATGATTGTTTGATTAGAAGAATAATTCGGTGTGGGGAGAATACTTGCTCCATGTCCACCAAAATTACGCCCGCGGCCACACCCTCTTCCTCTGTAGGGATTGAAATTTTGGGCTGCAACCATAACGTCATGATGCACTTCTTCCTTCTAAGATCCTGATGATATATTAATCATGTTCCAAGGGCGTTGTTCTCAATTTATCAAAAGATGGGTGAGGCATAATGCTAGCGTAAACAGTAATGAACATGTTATATTCTTGGCCAAGCCCTCTGATGGTTTTCGTGCATATATCTTCATCTAACAATGGTGATCCAGTGGCAACAAGTTGATCCACTAGAGCCTTAATCCTATCTAGATATTCAGCTACAGGTGAATCCCCTCTTTTAATCATTGCAAATTCTGCTTTCGGCTGATATATCCGGGGAGTAGAAATCTCTTTGTACCATTGATGTAGAGTATCCCACAAAACTTTTGCCGGAACTCCAGATGGGATGTGTAGAACTTCACGAGAGAGAGTGGCTATGATGAAGGCTACAACTGACTAATCATTCTTCCACCATGCAATAAAATCTGGATTTCTGTACTTCCATTCTGCACTAAAATTGTTTGGGAAACCAGTTCCGGAGGCACAGTGATCGTTCCAGCAAGGTGACTCATCATATCATGGCTGGAAAGGAAAGGGATAATCTGCTTCTTCCATGTGATAAAATTTGAAGAGTTAAGTTTTTTTTGTAGCTAAATGGCTGAGAAAAGAGGCATTGATAGCAGCCATTTGACGAAACGACAATTTTTTTTTTTAAGAAAAGACCGACGGACACGAGCACGACATACACGATAAATAAAAGAAGATTCAGAGATCAATGAAAGAATAACAAAGGAAGCACAAAATCAGTCTAACAATAAAGAGAAAATTTTTCTGACCTTAAATAATATCTGCATTTTTTTTTGCGCAGATTTTTGCTTTGGTCAGATCAGAGAAGTCAAAAGTGATACAACTTGTTTTTTTCTTTTTTGAATCAAGATCACGTCAGACTGATTGGAAGTGATTAGGAATTTTTTTTTTCAAAACCAGACAAAAGGAAACGATTTTGAAAAAGAAATCTGATCGTTTTTTTTTAAATCAAACCAGGAGACGTCTTGCAAAGAGGAAGGAGGATCAGATTTTGCGAAGAGAAAGGTGAAGATCAGATTTTGCGAAGAGAAAGGTGAAGATCAGATTTGGCTAGGATCTGATCAGATCTGTTGTTGATTATCAGATTTGATCAGATTTGAACCTGACAAAATAAATCACGTCAGATCTGACTAGGTTCAGATATGATTCGAAGAGAAAGAAAAATGGATTTAGGGTTGAAGAAACAGGAGAAGGATTTGAAGGTGAAGCGAAGAAAGAATAGCCGAGATCAATGAGGTTTACCTCTTTTCAGGCTCTGATACCATGTGAAAATCCTTTGGAGATCTGTTTCTGCACAGTAAACAGACAAGAAAAGAAGAAAACAAAGAAAGCAAAAGAGTGAAGACTTGTGGATTAGAAAGGAAGACGTCACGCTAGATCTGACGTCTTTTCTTATATTTATGTGTGTGACGTGTTACATTATGGATCCAGATCCATATACAAACAGTGAGTATTCTTAACACATGATGCACTTAGTACAACATACAACCTATTATACAATAAGTGTTGGCTAAAAATTCATGGTCTGGAAGTTCTTATGTGCAGCAGAATAGTAGAGGACAACACACTACACCTCAAAACATTTAGTACCTAGACTTCAGAGCTGCCCATCATGTTATTAGAGACTCTGGTAAGCTCATTGGTGTTGTACCTTATCATGGTTTAGGTAGAGTTATCACAAAGGATGTTAAATGTTATGCATCACTCACATAATCACTACAATTATTCCTAATAGTCTTGACACCCTCTTCTTGTCCAATACCTATCTTGCTCCTAGTATCAGACTGATCTTAGTTTAGTTTTGACTCTTGACCAAATAAATTCTTATATCTTTTATTTCTTCGTCCTTTTTTTCTGTGAATTATCTCCACCTGAAGCAAATGTTCGTTGAAGGGAGATGTGGTGGTTTTTATATCATGCAACAAAGATTCCTCATGAAATTTAGTTTCATCTTCTCGTTCGTTGCTTTTGTTATGTGTGGAGCATCCCAATAATTAAGTCGAGTTGTGTCATCGGAGATATCTTAGATGTCATGTAACAAATATCTCATACAGTTGAGAAACAAGGCTTACGGGTCTTTGGATTTTTGTGATAGATGAACTTGTAAGAGTTACACATTATCTTTTAGGAATTCTAATAAAAGAACTTCATTCCTATTTGAGCTTGTACATTTATGGTGTATGGGATTCACCTCCTATCATGTCATTTTTTCTAAATTAAGATATTATGCGACTCCTATTAACAAATTCAGTCGATATATTTGGTTTTTCTTTCTGAAAACCAAGGATCAAGCAATTGAATGTTTTCAAACAATTCAAGGCCATTGTGAAGACCCAATTTTCTCATAAAATTATTGCCTTTCATAGTGATGGAAAGGTGAATATACCTTTAATGCCTTTGTTGAATACATAATAATGGTATTTCGCATGAAATACCTTGTTTGACATCAGCCGAAAAATGTACCATCGAAGGGAAATATCAGCATGTTACTGAGACCATCTTGATTATAATGTCTGATTCTAAACTAAGGGCAGATTTATGGACTAAGGTGTTTACATTGTCATTTTTCTCTTAAATTATATGCCATTAGATGGACTGGATGGAAATTCACCATATCCTGTGCTTTTGGTTGCAAGTGCGTTCATATAGATGATTCCCTATGCAACAAATTTTCACTAAAGGCACAAGTGTGGACATTCAATGGATATGATGGTGACTACAAAAGTACACATATTTTAATGTGAGCACCAATCGGATTGTTATATCTAATGAAAAAGAGTGAATCGCATGCTGATCATTATGATACTGCTGAACTGAAATCCTTATCCTAGTTCTGGCTGACTTCTTATCTTTTATAAGTTTGCGGTCCAAGGATAATTCATTGCAGCAACCAAAAGGTTGTGGAAACATAGGTTGAAGATCACCTAAAGTAAATTTTAATGTGCAGTCAGGTGTTAACAGCATGCAGTTTGGTACTTCTGAGGTGCAGAATGATGATAACAGCATGTGGTTGGTATTTCTGAGTTGCAGAATACTGTTAACCAATGTTGTGAAAGCGTTGTGGCGTAGCGTAGCGCTCCACCAAAAACTGAAGCGAGGTGTAAACCTCAAGGCATAAGGCATAAGCCTCCGAATTTTTTTTCTTTAACTTTAAAAAAACCTTTAAGAATATCTACAAATACAAATAAATAATAGAAATGCTTTATTGATAAAGTAACAATCAATAAGAAACAGAAAATTGCAAATAAATAGTGAAATTAACATTTTTTCTTCTTCTTCTACAGAAAAATGCAAATACAAATAGTTTTCTTTCTTTTTGTCTCTCTTTCTTTCTTTTTCTTTCTTTCTTTCTTTCTTTTTCTTTCTTTTTCTTTCTTTCTTTTTCTTTTTTTTTTATCTTTCTTTCTTCCTTTTTTTCTTTTTCTTTTTTTTTATCTTTCTTCCTTCCTTTTCATTCTTTCCTTCCTTCCTTTCTTTCTTTCTTTGTTTCTTTCCTTTGTTTTTCTTTTCTTTCTTTTCTTTATTTTTTTTTTGTTCTGCTATTTACCTGTGCCTCAAGGCGAGGCGCTCTATTTGCGCCTTGAGGTGCGTTTTTGATAACTATGGTGTTAACAGTGTGCATTCTGGTACTTTGAAGGTGCAGAATTCTAGTTCTGCAAGTGGATTAAGTGGTGTTATTGTGCAGCTGATTGTGAGATAGCTGCACGGAGTTTCAGCACTATACTTTGTGCCAGACATCCTAAACTGCAGTCAATTGTGGAGTCTTGACATTAACCTGAGCCCACATCAACACAGCTGAAGCTATCAATTTGATACTTTCAAGTCAAAAGGCATTTAGTTGATCAGCAAATGCAAGTAAAAAGGTTCACCAGAATTTGATAGCCACCCAAATGGGTAAGCCACAGTACCTTTTCCCTTGATTTTCAGTTTTTTGCTGCAAGTGATCATGAAAGAGAGTCTAAATATTTTGCGGAAGCATGTAGAAATGCTTGATGAATTGAAGTCATGAATGAGGAAACTGATGCTTCATGAATGTGACACACTGTAGGTTAAGACCCATAAACAAGAATGTTGTCTGCAAATTGGTCTATAAGATCAAGTATAAGGCTGATGAGACTATAGGGAGATCCAAGGGCTATGTTTATAGCGAAGGGTATATTTGGGAGTACAGTTTAGATGATGATGTAATAACTTTCATTGGGATGGTGCGGATGGAAACCATTATAGCTATTCTCTCTTTGGCAGTTAATTTTGGTTGATAGTTATATCAGTCAAACATTAAAAGTGCTTTTGTGCATGGGGATTTGTGTGGAGGTATATATATGGGGCATTCTCTTGGATATCCGAAAGTAGATGTCACCAAGATTTTTATGGGCATCCTCTTGGATATCTGAAAGGAGATGTCACCACCATTTTCTAAGATTAAAGAAAGTCATTTGTGTTGAAGCAAGCATCTAGGGCATGGGTTGTCATTTTCAGTATGAATTAAGCATCTATTGGGTTCACCTGCAGTCAGTAGCTCAGTACAAGTGGGACCCACAGGGGGGTGGGGTTTGTGGTTGTAAATGCTGGGTGAGATTGGTATTACACTGGTTCTTGTATGTGTTGTCAACATAATCATTATGGGAAGCAACTTGTTTTGCATCAAGACCTCAAAGGATTTTTGTATTGCAAGTATCTTATGAAGGATCTTGGGAATCTAAGATATTTTCTTGGTGTTTAAGTGGACTGCATGCTCAAGATTTATTATAGCTTAGTGAAATGTTGGAATATAAACCTGCCAAAGCCTCAATTATATTGAATATTGGATTGCAAGAAGAGAGCAAAAATAATGCTTTACTTGATTTCCCACAGAAGTTCAGAAGCATTGTAGGTGCACCTTAGTATCTCATATTTGTGCAGCCTGACTTGGTTTATGCTGTGAATAAGGCATCACAGTTTATGCATGCACCAAAGGTACAACCACATGGAGGCAGTCAAGCAGTTAATAAATTAAAAGCATGATTAGGGATGGTCTTGTATTTGTTAAATTCATTGGAGATGTCTCATAAATGTGTTAGCAATAGCATACTTGTGGAAGGGGAAGGAGACCCATCAGTGCAAACATCAACACAAAGATCTATAACTAGTTACTAGATTATATTTGAGAAAACGATCTCATGGTCAAGAAAGTGACGGAGGATTGTGTCACGATTGAGCATTGAGACCGAGTATAGACCCATGGCAGGCCTGAGATAAAGAAAGATATGATATTATGATTTTTTTAAATGAACAAAGGAAATTTAACTAAAAACAAAATATATAACGAGTCATAGGAACAACAATGTATGAATGGGTGTCCCTTTTTATTGGCGACCAATTTTTCATGATTCATTCCATCCAAGTTTTGACAGTCCCCAAGATGCTTCACATACAACTGGGTAGCATTTTAGAGAGTATGATGTATAACTGATTGGCTCACCTTAAATTTCTATAATTTCTCTCCGTCCATACAAGCTAATTATCCTATTAGGCAAGGTATACCATCTTCAAATTATATGCTACCTCTTTCCCTTTTTGCTCTGTTAGTGGCACCAGAATTAAATCCCTGATTGACGAGTTACGAGAAGACCTGTCTGGAAATCTTACCTAGCCAAATTATATAGGCATTGAAAGTATGAACATTTCCCAGTAGGTTTTGATCCCTTCCTCAGCCTTGAGAGATGAAACACATCTATTTGTCACAGCGAAACCTCTGACTTTGAGATTTTGTTGCGGTTCAGTTTCTATTTTGTGACACTGCCAAGCAAATAATCTCTTTTCTTGGCAACATTTCCAACACCAAAATTTTGCTTGGAAGGGGGAGTTAACTGAAGGTGAATGTCGAATAACAGGATGTGACTGAGAAAATACCTGGTTTAGAGCGTCTTTGTATCAGTAAGACTTGTGTTTCTAAGAGTAGGCATCGTTGTAGCAATGCTGGAAGCTTCTCAGCTTCCACCATTACTATACCACATACAGAACACCTCCCTCCTACCTTCCAGTCATCTATGTCATTCCAGCAGTTTGAAATCTCTCTTTTTATCCTAGTCCAACCTATGAAGTCTTGGAAAGCAAGTATACAGAGGGCCGTCCAACAGTCAAATATTGTGCCAAGTTGCAACAACTTGGCCGTTTTCCACTCTAACCTTGTTCATCTCCAAGAAAGCACTAGAATATTTTGACTCACCCCTCGAAACCCCAGATCCCCTTTTTAATTGGCCCTCTGTTTCCAATTCCATGCATTCACCACAGAAAACAAAGTAGCAAGTAACGGAAAAGGACATCGAAGACAAAGTATCTCAAGTACATCAATGCACCTGCAGACTGATCCATGCTGTCTCATTGGGCCATTTTATTGTAGCATCCCTCATATTGAAGAAAGAACAGAATGAAGTGGTTACAGCAAAGTATTTCTGATGAGAGGAGAATCTGATGACAAGAAATAAGTAATAAAGGTATCTGAAATACCTCTAATCAAATTCTTGGCTTCGAATATCACGGAATACTCAATATGAAACTGAAGAAAAAAGCAAGATTAAAATTTAGAGTTCCTTGGATCTCTTTATTTTCCTTTATAGAGGATGAATTGTCCCCGTTGATCAAAATTGAGACAAAAAATTGGCTCTTCGCATTTCTATAAATGATACCTGCTATGCAATTAAAATGGAGTGCAAATGGATGAGTGGTTATGCAATTTTAATTTTCACAAGTGCCTACTACTAGTTGTAATTCTCAAATTGTCTATTTTAACATGCTTGGTAAAATTAATGATTGGCTTAGATATGAAATAATTAGTTTGATTGGTTTTCTTGGCAGGTTGAATAACAGGAAAGCTCGTCTGGCCCGTGCAGCTCGAGAAGCTCGTGCCCCATCAGAGGGAGAAAATACCTTTCTGGATAAGGCCTGTGGATCCAGCACAGGGAATTTCTACGATTCATCAGAGAGTAACGGAGAGGAATATTATGTGCCATCAACAGCAAAGAGAGGCAGTAGTCAAAGTGCAGTGAAATCGAGTGGCACATCAAAAGCTACAAAGCCTGAAACTCGTGAAGTGCTGCCCTCAGACTTTCCGGATTTTGCTGCACATGACATACAGATGCAGTTTCAAATGCACTGTCCTTTGAGGTACGTGCAATGCGAACCCGGCCAGTGTGTGTGTATAATGGATGGAAATGGAAAGGAAGTTGGTAGGGGAATAGTTTACCAGGTGGATGGAAAATGGCATGGGAAGAGTCTGGAGGAAGCCAGGGTATGGGTTGTAGAAGTTACCGAGCTTAAGGTTGAGAGGTGGACCAGTTTGCCGCACCCTTCTGATTCTGGTGGCACCACATTTGACGAGGCGGAAGCAAAAAATGGGAAAATGAGGGTAGCCTGGGATGCACACAAAATCTTCATCCTGTCTTAAGGTGCATGATCTGATGATCATTGTTCTTTCATCTGTCTGCATATAGAACTGCGTGCATTTTGTACAGCTAGAGCTTCCCCCTGTCCCCAGAGTCATCTGCTGCTCCAGTGTTATGTGAATCGATGGCAATCTTTGTAAAGTACTCTAGAGGACTATCTTGGTTGGCAAATGCTACCAGGAGCTCTGGAAATGTCAAACCAACGATTTTTTTGTAAACAGAAGAATCATGCACACGACTAGGAGCATTATGCATTTGTGTAGACATGTTGGTGTGCTTTTTCCCTGATTCCAAACGCCCAGGCTCGATCGTGGAGACTTGTGTTCCCTTGGTGGCCTCTTGCAAGTGGTAGCAGACGGTTAAGTCAAGGTATTGGATGATGATGTCAGGCCTGCTTTGGATAGTCTGTTATGTGTAAGGCCCCGTTTGTTTCACTTCAAATTGTGGGAAAACGTCTCGCTCCTGAGTATGGTGGGCCCTACCTTTTTGTAGGAAATATGTTTCATACGGAAAGTGTTCACACTTCCTGTCATGGGGAAGTGTTTTCCCACTTGACCTTAGGGCCTTTTTTTTTTGTTTCGCGAGAATTGCGACTTTTATAATGTTTTATCTGCCACCTTGTCACGAACGGAGCTCTAAAGGAAATCTCTTATCAATGCATGTCAAAAACTAAAAACATTGTTTACATGGTTTTCTTTTTTTTTTTTGGTAAAGAAAACATTGTGTGCATAGTTTTCTTTTCTTTTTCCTTTTTTTTTTCGGTAGTCAAGAAAATATTTACATTGTTAGCACTAGTGAAACTCACTTGCATAAAATCCCAACAGTACATTTGTTTCCATGGATCCCTCTTTGCTGTGAGAAAATAAGGAAAAGCGAAAAAAGAAAAGAACTGTCATGTTATACACGTCTTTGCAGTTAGTTATTAATACGTGCCAACTAACTTTTTTGCCGACTCAATTTGGAGGCACAATTTTTTTTTTAAGTCAAGCTGGGGTTAGGCAGACCACTACCAGTTATACAACTATACCAAGGAGACGTGCACTAGCTTCTCCTACCAGACAAGCAGAGCGAACAGTATGTCTTTTGCTTATCTAAATGTTTGGCCTAATATTTTGTTCAGTTGGACCAGTGTAGTTCAGATTCTGTTGGTTCAATGTACTCCATCCACCATGGCACAATTAATGCGCGAACCATAGGCTTAGACGTAGATTATTATCATGTCCTTACTCATAGACCTTATCACCATCTTGATGATAAAACACCAGAAAATGACCGTACTGTATAAATAACTCGATTTCTTAAAAACCTTATAATTTCTGATATTCTCTCGATTTCCAAACTCTCAAATATTCAACATTATTAGGACCTTATTACCCTTTGCAATTGTGAATTGATGGCTTATTGCAATAAAATTGTACCGCCTGTCGGCTAGTTTAAACTCTTAAATCTAGAATCACACGTTTTTTTATGTGGGTCTCATGAACTCGCATAAATTTATTTGCAATTTTTTTGTAAAACTGAAACCATCAAAATCACAAATATCTTATTTTTTCATATATACTTCATGAAATCGCATAAATATATGTGTGAAACGTTAGAAACCACTAAATTCACAAATATCTTATTCGCATATACTTCACAATCTCACATAACTGAATTTGTGAATCTCCCTATATTGCAAATATCATACTTAAATATTTATGAATTTATGATAAAATATATGATATTTTTTTTTACAGATTTTTTAAATGATATATAAATCGACTCTGGTCCCCAACCTACTTATTTTTGCATAATCTAGGGTTTGTTTTTGTCTTCAACTAGTGGTTCCCAATCGACTTTCTTAGGCATCCATTTTCGACAACTATTTTCAGCAACTATTCATATGGGGCACTTCATCATGGTTGAACCATCGACAATATGTTTTTTTGGTAAATACAGTGTTCGTTTTTGTTAATTTAACGATTGAATCAAATAGTGTTATCTTTTGTTTTGTTTTGATTTATTTTTTGAAATTCTTTTTCAATATTACCATCAACGACTACTTATTTGATTAGGGGAGTTACTCATCCTCATAAATAGTTTGTTGGTGTTTTGCAATGCTTTTTCAATATTCATGTCTTGTTATTATAGAAAATTTTGAATATGTTTATTAATATAATATGGCTAATAAGAAGATTGTGTCAAAGGGGTCCACACCCACATCATCTTCTAGTGTTGTAGCACAATAACAAAAGCCAACAAAAACCTACGAAATGGGTCATCCTGATAATTTGCAAGCATGTTTTAGTGTGCAGAAGTGGGTAGAGAAGGAGCCACATCCAAAGCCAAAAATGTGGGTGTATGACGTTTTTCACAAAAAAATCACCCTTAATAATCACATAAAGTTGCGCTCAAACTACAAAAAAAACTTAATTGCCGTACAAAGAACAACTATAAATTTCAATGTAACTCATATCTAAGGCAGTATGTGTAAAAAAAGTTGAGCAGTTTGTAAGCACATTCTTGTCTACCATCCCGAAAACATTTAAGGAGGGAGAGGGTGACACATTAACTTACAATAAGGTTGTTGCTAACCTCAATGTCTGGATAAATGAAGTTGGAAATGCGTCCACCTGCAATGGTAGCAATGAAAGGGTGGAGGAGGTACCTGACCAAGGGGCTGAAATTAATATGGACTCTCTTCAGAAAGTAGATATAAGTGAGGGTCATGTGGCTAGATCGGATGTGAACCCTATTCAAGAGTATGATGCTACTCCCTATGCAAAGGAGAAAGTGCAAACTCCGACAAAGAGGTTACAACGAAGAATAAGGTCATAGTGAAGAAAAAAGTGCAAGCTCCGACGAAGAGGTTAAAGAGGTCACAAGCTCTGATGAAGAGGTCGTTGCTCTCTATTTTGTTCATTTGTTATTTTGTAATAATTTGTTTCAATCTTACATTCAATCATCGAATAAATTGTCACACACACACACATATATATTCAATCATTGATTAGTTTAATGTTACTACTATCCATGAATATAATTTATTAGTTTTTCATGTACGTATGAAACATGTAGAAATTCATTGAAATTAACTGATTTCTATAAAATTAATTTTGATTATAAAATCCTTAGGCAAATAATTCAGAAGAGCCAACATCCTGCATATACTGGTTCTATTGGAACCAAGCACACCAATGTTTTTTAACACTAACGGAAGAAGTGAAGAAATTGTTAGATTGAATGCATTTTCGTAAATTTTTAGAGATCACACCATGGAACATCAGTCACCCCCTCTTAAAGGCCATTGTGCAGTTTTAAAATCCTGCAACCAATACATTTCAGTTTAAAGATCTTGAGATGACAATCACATTGGAAGATGTGACACAAATCATTGGACTGAAGTATCATAGGAAGCCAATGAGTGGACAATAATGATAATATTTCAAGCATTTGTATGCTACTTACTTACAAGCAAATGATGATGTGTTTGAAGGCGAAATAATCATGTTTTCATGGCTTAGGAGCTACAATGACGAAAAGGATGAATGAAAAACTACCATGTATTAGAGAGAAGGGTGGTAGTAGGGTACACATGTCAGCAAGAATATTTTTGCTATACTTTTTCGACTCATGCTTATTCATCAAAATTGGTGGGAAGTCGATCCATGCATCGTACATTGAATTGTTGGTAGAGCTGGATCACATTGATAAGTACGCACAACCTTACTTGCACACCTACATGCAAGTTCAAGTAGCATGAGCAATGAAAAAAAAAATGTCGGGATGTTGGTATTGTTGGAGGTATTAATTTCTTCATTGTACCTAAACTTTTGATTTATACTCATATATCATACTTATATACTTGTATTAATCCTAAAGTTTTGATATATAGATACATATTGTGTATTAATCCTTATTAATTATTGTTATGTGGGTTTGAATATGAGAGCACATATCCATTGAAAGACCTAGATGTATGACATTTATGAATTTTCATGTGCCGCAATGTAGAGCCGGTCATGCAGTGAAGAGAGTCGTGATCAAAGATTGGTGGGTCCTCGCATGTCACATGCCAAATGTACTATATTGCTTCGTTAGCTGATCAGGGCAAACATAAGTATTGTTGTTGATATTTTTTATATTTTTTTAATAAATACATATTTGTAGGCTTAACCATAAAGAAAATGTAGGTAAATTGGTTCTCCTATAAAGGCACATTGAAGGAAGAGGAGGAGAATGCCAATGTGGTTATAGGGGTAAAAGACATTGTGATGAAGGATATTTGGTTGCACAACATGAATAAAGTTGAGCACCAAATGGCCAATCGAGTCATTCAACAGTTTGGGTTTATTCAACAACTGGCCAATCTTTCTCATGTAGTTAGCAAATTTCTGTCGCATTTCATGAAGGATCAGACAAAGAATTACCCATAGTATTTATTCTTAAGCTGGATCTCTCTAAAGCTTTTAATACAGTCAAATGAGACTTCTAGCTTACTTGGATCACCTAAACTTTGGTCATAAGTGGTGTTATTGGTTTAAAGAGCTTCTTTGAATCTCCAACACAACGCTTTGCATTAATGTCATTCAAGGTGCGTTCTTTAACTTGAAAAGAGAGTTGCGAAAAGGCAACCCACTTTTCCCTCTCCTATTTATCATTGTTATAGAAGCATTATCCTCTATGCTTAATTTGGCCACTAAAAGGGGGCTTCTTTGTGGGGGGTGAAGTTGTCAAGGTTTTACAATTTCTCTCATATTCTTTTTGCCGATGATATCCTTATTTCTGGGCAAGCAAATGAGACTAATATTACTAATTTATGGAATTTGCTCCAAGTTTTCTCCAAAGTATCAGGTCTTCTCATTAATGGCTCTAAGTCTTGCCTTGTCTCCTTTAAGGGGTCGGCTAGGGTAGAATCATTTGCTACTTTGCTCTTTGGTTGCCAACTTGGAAAGTTAAGTACCTCAAACTTTCTCTCCATCTTGGCATCTTAAGAGAAAGTTTTTAGAAGGATGTTGAAGAGAAAATTGTAATTAAAATGAACTCATCGACTGATTTTAATTTGGCATTTGTGGGAAGTTTTACTCTTGTCAAGCATGTTCTATCTAGCCTTGTATTGCATTTTGTTCAATTTTTTTCAATTCCTCAGAAAACAAGAAAAAGAATTAATATAGCTCTTCAAGTGTTATGGTCGAGAAAGACACAAAAGAAAAAATTGCATCTAGCATATTGGGATCTCATTACTAGACCCAAGGATGGTGGCAGATTAGGCGTTTGAGAGATGGAATCAAAGTCTTCTAATAAAGCAACTTTAGTGCATAATGTGCTTATAAAAACCTTGGGTGAATGTTATAAATGAAAAATATGCCTTGAAGGGCTGGCCTTGGGAATGGTTAGGAGGGTCAAAATGGACTTGTGGTTCAGGTTTTTGGAAAGGCCTAGTCAAGCTATTATCTATCTTCCTATAGTCTAATCATGTTCAATTGAAAAATGAGAAAAGAACACATTTTTGGAAAGATACATGGTATGTTGAAGGTTGTCTTAAGGATGTTTTTCGTCCTTATATTGGATTGCTAAATGCAAAGAAAATGCCAAGGATGGTTGATTCTTCATGATTGTATTCTCACCAATTATGCACTACAAGGAAAAGGCTTTTATCTTCCTAGTCAATGTGCTCTTGCGGTAAGGAGGAGGAAACTTCAAGTCATCTTTTTTGGAGGTGTGATTATGTTAAAGAATGCTTCAAAAATAGTTGAAAGTTGCCTAACTGCCTATGGAGAGGTAATATTGAGCTTAGAGAAGTGCTTATTGGCTGTTTTATTAAATCAATGAGCAACAAGATATTATTTGCATGAAGATATTGTGTGTTGACTATTTGGAGGGTTGTTTGGAAGCAAAGGAACAAAAACAAACATTTAGAATCTCATTTGGCTTTTAAGGTGAATGCCAAAGTTGCATTGCGAAAGTGGAGACAAAGAATTTCCATTAAATGGTTGAATCAGTGTGAGCATTTTCTCTTATCTTTTGACATTGTTATGTAGTTTATATGGACTGACTCATCGTCAATCCTACTGTAACTTCTATTTGCCGAATTGATTGAATTATTTTTCTTTCAAAAAAATAAATTCTTGATTTTTAGTTAATCAAGTTTTTTGTGTAATATGAACCATTGATCTTTTTTGTTGAGCTAAAAACACACCTAAACTTGAAAAATGTTTAAACTAGTACATGTTTTATGCTAAATAAAGCATAGAGATCACATCCATGGGTTTAGATTAAACAAAAACATATGCAAGTATGTTTTTTAAAAGGATTAGAATGGTCTGAGAGATAAATGGTTTGGAAGATAATTTCTTTAAAAAATCTTGCAAATCGGATTAGACACACTCAATTGCATTGTCTTGGAGAGAGAATAGCCTATGGAAGTCTCAAAATTTTCAAGTGAAGATAAATTAAGTAAAAGAAATATCATAATGAAAGGAGGTTTTGTATCTACTTGTACAAAGACGAGGGCTTTCAAAAACCAATTTGACAAAAGAAGGTGAAATCCAAAGAATCAACTAACATCGCATCTATCGAAGAAAGGAATAGGAGTCCGCCATGGAATCACCCATTGAAATAGAGAATATGGTTCTTTCTCTCGAGACACATGCCAAGTCCTCCATTTCAAACACATCAGAATAGTGCATCCAACATAAAAAACCTCTTAACTTGTTTGTTTATCCCAATAGCCCTCCCAAGTTTTGATCCCGCAACCACTTTCGGAGATGCCTAAACAGACCATCCAAAAGGCATTTGCCATGATTGGAGGCAAGACAAAACTAAGCTGGTATTAATCTCAATGTTAATGATTGACTGGTAAGCAACCATAATTCAATAACGAATAAAGAATAAAGCTTAACAAAGCTGGTGACTTTTCGTAAGGTAAGGTCTAACTAAAATCCAAAAGAGAGAGTGGGGTTCCAAGTATCTCTTTCTAGAGATGATTGCTTATATATATAAGGTACAAAACTATTGAGCTAGAAATCAAAGGTGAAAGTTGTATAGGCTCAATCTAACCACATTGATGGGCTCATCATAGTTTGTTTACTAAACATTGGACTATGGGTCACATTTTTTTATGTAAAAAAATGTTTTTTTTTTAGTTGCAAAATTTTGGTACATTATGGGATGTTGATATTAAAAGCCCTGGAAAACCTACTTCACATGCTTCAACAACCATTTTGTCCTAAATAAACACTGCAGTTCACATCCATAGGGTCCAATCTACAAAAAAAAAGAAAAAAAATTTAAAAAATGTGAAAAGAAAGTGATATTTTACTCAATAGTGAATGGTTTTACCTACAATCTAGTTTGAATCTCATGATGTTAGTTGTTTTAACACAATCTAACCTCATAGATGTATTCCACGTGCTCGATTTAGTAGGAATCAACTCTTGCATCTTGTTTTTTCGATAAAAAAAATATGTTTTTATGAGTCAGGAAAATCAATGTCTTCATAGCCGTTGATTTTTTATCATTGGAAAAACCTATATACAGGTCAGAGTATGGTGATCCAAAAGTCGGTTCCCACCAAGCAAAACTTGTAGATCACCTCAATAGTGTTAGATATGTAAAAAAAACCCAAACAAAGGGGTTCCACTCCATTTGTTAGGTTATATATATATATATATAATAACTAAAATATGAGAACTAATGCATTAACCATGATATTTATGGATTTTTTATTTTTTTCTCTTGAATCTAACCATACAGATGCGACCTATGTAAAATCCATAATTTGTAGATATTTTACAAGAAATAATAGTGAATTTAAGGCTAAAATATTATTTGAGATTAAGATGGGAATTAATTTATAATTCAAACATTTATTAGGATTCAGAATAAATTTTCAGTAAAGAATTTATTCTGAATCAGGGTTTCGATTTTCAATCGGATTTGAATTTGAATTCAAATTTAATAAATATGCCCTAAATATTATAATTAGATTTGAGTTGGATTTAAATCTAAATTAAGACCTAATTGAATGTTAACTTAAGTTTAAAATATACAATAATTTGTATTTTTATTGAAATTGAATTTAGAATTTTAAAATGAATCAAGAAGGATTGTTGGTGGATTCCTCAAGGAAATTTTAATGATAAACTTTATGAGAAAAAAGTGTAAAAATATAAATTAGCCTAAGATGAATTATAAGAAATATCTTATAAAAAATTAAAGTTGATTCTAGTTGATTTTAGTGAAATTCACATTCAGAATCAAATTTATGAATAAGATGAAATTTAATAAAATAATTGGTAAATTTTGTTAAAATAAAGTTGAATATCATTTCAAACAATTTTTTTATAATTTGATACGAATGAAATATAATTTCAGTAAATTTGAATTTAGTTTTATGGGTTTGAAATCTAAGTTACAAAAAAATGTAAAATGACTAATTGTCCTCCCGACAATAGTAAAAATCACATTCAAATTTATTTCAGAAAAAATGGTATTTCTAAGAAAAAAATTTAGTCAGTTATGATAAATTAGTATTTAAAAGAATTTCTTATGAAGTTGAAATAATTTGGATTATATGTAGGTGCATAATATCTCTATGTGTGTGCATGGTGACATGCAAATGCATGCTTTATATGAATTAAATATATGTATGAGAATACATATATTATGTCATGGATCTTAGCCATGATTGATGTATGTTGGAAAATAAAGAGAAAACCTCCAAAATAGTTTTGGAGAAAAAACATTTTGGAAGACTTACATGCATTGTTTAATTAATCTTTATGCATGATTTCTATTAAATTTAAATAAGAAAGACTGCGCCAAAATCTTGGAGAAAAACGGTTTTTGGAGAAACCTATGTAACTTGATGGTTTTTTCTAATGGTTATGCATGGTTTGATTTATGCTTTTGTATGCATAAGGTGGGTACGTCTGATGTGTCTACATATGTTCAGCCATGGATATGAGTCATGGAGGACATAATGTTGAATATGAAAGGAAAAAATACCAAAATTGGTTTTGAAGAAATTGTTTAAAAAAAAGAGATTGTAATTTTCTTAAAAACGATTTTGGGTTGCATGCTTGATTATTGTTTATGATCAGTGATTAATCAACACTTATATCAGTCATAGGGATTTCCAAGGACTAATATAAGGCTAGATTTAGTTTTTTGAGCTAATGTTTCAGATAAGTGGAATAAAAAGTAAGGTTGGATTTTGAGGTATGAGGACCTAAATCGATTTTTTTTATAAGTGGAATAAAAATTAAGAATCTATATTGGACTTAAGGACAAGGGGTTTATCTCGAATTCCCTTAGAAGGATTCGATTCATCTTCAAAATTACCCAAAATTTTAATTAAAAATAAAAAAGAAAAGGGTATACACATGCTTTAGATTTTGTTAGAAATTAAATCCATAAAATTTATAAAATACATATTTTACATAGTTGTTTTTTTAAAAATTTTGATCAGAATTAGTAGACCATGTTTGTGTGAATATACTATAAAAATTAGAATAATTTGTGTGGTAGATGTCATGCAAAAATACATATTTTATGTTATCAGGTTTCTCAAAAAA
This sequence comes from Nuphar pumila, assembly GCF_984573655.1. NCBI lineage: Eukaryota > Viridiplantae > Streptophyta > Magnoliopsida > Nymphaeales > Nymphaeaceae > Nuphar > Nuphar pumila. The sequence continues at coordinate 26,381,492 of NC_143262.1, read as the reverse complement.
AAATTTGTAATTTTAGCAAAAACCATGTTATATTGAATTTTTCTCATGAAAAATTTAATTAAAAATTATAGTGTAAGTACATGTGAATACTCTGAAATTATAGCATGATTTTTTTTATTTATAGAAAATTTATGTGATTTACTTGTTTTATTATAAAATTTATCGAATCATTTTGAGGAAATAGACTTCAGGGAGACACCAATTTTCTGACCTAACAGCTGTGAAAACACAGCTTGTCCATGGTAGATTAATTATAATTATGTGAATATAATTTTTAAGAATTTTTTAGAGGAGTTCATGTGAAAAAAATCAAAATTTAGAATTCAGGTGGCCTGTTTTGGCCCACCTGAATGCCTAATTCTCAGAATTTCGTATTTCTGGCCTGACACTTGACCGGTAAATCACTCGTATCTTCCTCGTTCGAAGAAGTTTTTATGATCAGTTTATTGTATTGAAAAGCTAACAAAATTTTACATCTACTACGAAATGCTTTCCATGTTCATTGACTGAGTATTGTTTTGTGATAATCAGAACAGAAAAGTATAGGTCTGCACTAAAATGTTCGTAACTCCCTCATACAGATGAATTTTTACAAACGGTTTACGGTATCAGAAAGCTGACAAAATTTCTTACAAGCTATAAAAATTTAGATCTAACCATCAAATGAAAAAAAAATTGTACACTCTATAACTGTCGAACAAAGTTGGTTTTTTGTGAGTTTAGAACCAGTTTAGAACCTGACTAGCTATTTGTTGCAAAAACTATGTGTACGTGTTCATGCTATTTCAAATGAAGTTTTAGCTATTGTGGACTGTTAAAATTATGAGTTTATTGTAGAAAACTAAAGTGTCCACTTATGAGACACGAACAAATCAATGTGCTATGGCACAAGCTTACCTTATAGCCTATATCGAATAAACGGGCCGAACTTGTTGTTATGCGAATTGATGCATACTTTATGTGACAATGCATGCGTATTTTCATGACATGATGTGGACACATATATGCTATTAAGTTAATATTTGTTTGGGTGTATTTAGCTGCAAAAGAAGCCCGTTATTTTCTCTAGTACATATGGGCTTCAAACTCGAAATGAAGTAAGTCTATGTACTCTTATCGAGCCCAATGCTCAACTGTGTAATTTAATGAATTAAGCATGTTGAAATTTCTGCATATAATTGCTATGTACATGCTATGAATGATGTGAATGGATGGATGCATCTACTGTTTAAAAAAAAATCATTTTCTTGTTTATGCATTCATGCACGCTTTTTGAAAGGATTGAAGCATATGCTATGATCTCGTAATAAAGGTTTCAAAAATGCATCCTTAGGCCTTGAAGTGGCCGAATTCATTGATTGAGACTGTTAAATGAGTGTTGCATGTATAATAAATAATCAAAAGATAAACATGTAACATTAAATTATTGATATTCATTAAGAGAAGGTGAGTGGTACTAGTCTCGCTTCGTGAGTATCGATTTGAGTACGAAAGGTTACTCCTCCTTAATCACGAAGATAGGAGAACCCTTCACATTAAATTGCAATGTAGAGGTACAGAATCTCATGAGTAAAGTACGATGCATCAGAATGGTAGTGTGAAAACTTCTCTCTCTCTTTGCATCCCTCACCTGGCACTGGCGAATGATGCCTGACAAGGATAAAGCCACCCTTGATTGAAAACACTGCCTACATCGTGGCTCTGACCTGGAACTTTCGTCTGTATTTGTACCTACAGGGTTCTAAAACTGTAACTTAAATGATTGTGCATTACATAGGCATCACATGTATTATATAATAAATTTTTTTAATTAAGTACAAAAATTAGCTAATGTATAGAAATTGGCTTTTGCAATGGTAAGTGCATGCATTTTTAATTGTTCATGTATTTTAAATTATTTATGTTTAAGTGGATGTTTGATTTAATGTACTTTTGTAGATGTATGCGTGAATGAGTTATTAGAAATCTATGTTGATTTTGCATTATATTTAAGCTTGTTAAATGTATGAAAATTTGAAGTAATTCCTGCTTATTGGTTTCTATTTATGTGTTCTGTATAGTTCTACCCTACTGAGACAATTTTGTCTGACCCTATGAATTTTAATATTTTCAAGTAGCGAGTGATCTCATGTGCGATGGCAGGAGCACGTGACGGGGATCGAATCATGACTTTCCCAATCTTCAAGTGTTTTAGATTGAGAGCAATTTCAATTGTTTATTTATTTTTAATTAAATGCATGTATGGTTATGAATATAAATGAGAAGTAACGCACCAAGTTTTTTTTTATCTCGTTTTGTTTTTCGTTGTTATTTTATAAAAAGTTATTTCAAAAAAAGAATTTCTATGATTTTTGAGATACAAAATTTGAGGTGTTACAACCTACATGTTTGGTTTTATAAGAACCTGCTATTGAATTGTCTGATTTTGATACATAAGTGAGATTTTTTTAAGGCTTTAAAATCAATGGCTCATAATCTTCATAAATAATCAAACATTCAAAAATAATATTTTTTCATCGAAAATACTTGATTCAATGGTTGATTCTTAGAAAATTCACCGTACCAAGCACATCCACATGGTTGGATTTGCCAAAAAGGTGTCAGAAATGCCCATATTTTTAGTTCTCATATTTCAGTTCTCAAATTCTACTTATATTTATATTTACATAAAAGAAGCAGAATGTTTTGGAATTTGAACTTAAAAATAAGGGATAGAATATTATTAAAGTATAGTGCTTGGAAATATGATGATGATCCCTAAAGATCATGATGTTTCTTGTCCCTCTAGTCTTAAGGTTGAACAATACATGAAATGGTTTTATTATTTGATTGATCCTTATCAACAACACTATGTCATGTGCCTCCATATCATATCACCATAAATACCTAAACCTAATTTTTCAAACTTTCCATACCCACAAGATCATAAAGTTCTGCTTCTTCTAGGTCTAAGAAATCTGGTCGATAATTTTTTTTTGAGAAAAGAAAAATTCCATTGAACTTCATCAATTAGTCACAAGTAACAGTAGGGTCTGGATTCTGGAAGAAAACACAAAATGGAGGTTAGGGTATGGATTCTGGAAGGGATTGATTAAAATCTTTGAAGTGTTCTTGCGAAACATTAAAATTAAAGTGGGGAATGGAATGGACACCAAGTTTTGGAGGGATTCGTGGATCTTGGAATGCCCACTTATATACATCTTTCTGAATCTATTTCGAATTTGCAGGGGCACTGGAGGTAAGGTTTGTGACTATTGGTTGGAAGGTCAAGATTTGTGCCTTAATTAATTTTCGGCTCAGCCACACTCAAACAACAATCTGACAAATACAGGAATTGATGGGCTTGTTAGGGAAGTTTCAACTCAAGGATGAAGAAGATATGGCTATAGGGTGCACGACAAGGAAGGGGATTTCTTGGTGGCTTCTTGCTATAGAGTGCTTTGTGCACCATCAGTGACATGGCTACCATATAACAGTTTATGGAGGTATGGTTTACCAACACACTCTTCACTATTTGGCTGAAGCTAAAACATAAAACAATCTCCAAAGAATGGGTATCAACTTGCTAGCATGCGCAGTCTTTGCGAGACAACACAGGAAAATATGGAACACCTGTTTGTCCAATGCAGATGGTTGCAAGATCTTCATATAACAACCCCCACCGAGTCACTGTAAGCGAGCATGCAATCTATTTCTTGCTCTCAGACAGGGTGTTGTGGGCAGCAAAGGTAATTTCATATGGTGGTATTGGGTGTTGGCCACATGGCGCCATTTATGGAGGCATCGAAATGAGATAAGGTTCAATGGAGCTGCCCCAAACTTACTAAGGATGCACTGCAAAATACGCAGCAAAGTCAGAGAAACCATCAATCTGAAAATAGGGTGCTACAAAATTTCCAACTAGGTCGTGTGGTTGTTGTAAAAGATGGACAAAACAGTATGTTTTTCTGTTTTAGTTTTGTCATGAAAGTTGTAAATATATGATGTATAATTGCTATATTATATGAATACAAACTTGCCTTTTTCTCTCAAAAAAGTCGCAAGTAACAGTAGTAGCAGTCGAGGATATATCGACCAATAGAGAATTTAATAGGTTTCAGATTACAATTGAATAAAGGTGACAACCACAAAACCAACTGAACACCCCACGGTCAGCCCACCATGAAAAGCTTCAGATCCGTTGGTCACCAACGGCTCCGCGTGGTTGGTAGGAGTTGTCAGTGCAGTCTCCCTGTGGTGGGACGTTGTAGGTTCAAAACCTTAGTAATACATTGAATAATGACTGGTGGGGGTCTGCCTAACCCCAGCTTGCCTTTAAACAAATTATATTTTTCTAATATGGAAAAAGTAGGAAGAAGGGGGAGTAGACCAGAAGGAAGAGAGAAATTTTAAAGGGGAAAGTGAATCAATTTGAGAAATAAAGATGAAGCAGACTTCCTAAAAAATTTAGTTTCTCATATTTTAGAAGCGGGTCTCTCAAAGCTTTCCCTCCTTTTGAGGAAGTGAGGAGTTTCTCACTTTCGAGAGAAATGAGTTTCCCCATATAGCAAAATTTTTCCGGTAACTATGGTGTAAACATTTCAAGCTTAGTTTTTGTATTGGTCAGACAACGTCCATCAGAATAACAAAAAGAGACATCAAGCTAGGTTGGGTTTGTTGTAAGCAAATCCATAATACAATGCACTTCTTCTGTCAAAACTAACTATGCCCATGACCTGATAAGGTCTCTCTAGGGATGGCAGTGGACCGGGGGAAAGCCGGGCCCCGCCCCGTTTGGACCGGGGATGAAGGGTATGAAACGGGGATCGATGGAGGCGGGGACGAAGGTTAAAATCCATCCCCGTTCGGGGATGGAGGCAGGGATGGATGTACACTTTTCCTCGCCATGTTTTGCCCTGATCCCCGCCTCATCCCTGCCCCGACCCATCCCCATCACTTTTCCTCGCAATATCTCTGCCCCGCCCCACCTCATCCCCATTTGAATCGGGGATGGAGGACACGAAACAGGGATGAAGGCGGGGGTGGAGGTTAAAATCCATCCCCGCCGGGGATGGAGGTGGGGATGGAGGTTCTAATCTTGAGGCGGGGCGGGGGTGGAGACCTTGTCCCCCACCCCGCCCCACTGCCATCCCTAGGTCTCTCTCTCTCTCCTTTTCAGAGTGCAGGAAAATTTTCCTTAGCATATTCATTTGTCTCTTTATGAGGTTTGAATTCCTGGCATTGGTATTGGCTGAAAATCATACGGCTTATATTTAGAGTATTCAATCTATCTCCATCTTGTACTTGGTCTATCTTTCCATGAACGAGGTCAAGCCCAAAGGGTTGCTTTTCTCGTTAGCTTAATTTACTCAGCCACATTAAATGCTAATTGAAAATGACTCTCAGTTCATAAGCGAAGCAGGTTATATGTCCCCCCCCCCCCCGAACAGGGGAGTTAGCTACATCTCATGTTCGGGGGTCCCAAAGAGCACCACGTATGTAAGCATGTGCGTCTTCCATGTTTGTCAGCATTAATTAGCGTTGGAGTTTGATGCGATTGAAAAGACTTAAGTACCCTCTCCTCCATTGGTGCCAAAAAAAATGATGATTCTTGAAAAGTAGTGGTTTAAGTGCTCCAAAGATGATTATTTAAGACTCAGTCTCTGCACTGCAGGATTATCCGAGAAAGAAATCTCCCTTGGAGGAGGCCATGAACATCAACCCTCTCACTCACTCTCTCTCCCTTCTCTTTCTGCTTCTGTGCACATCCAGCAGAAGATCCTACATTGCTCCATCAAGCATCGACTGACCTGCACATTGACTGTTGTGGAGCCTGATTCAGAGTTTTTACCCTTACAGGAGGAGGGTTTGGGGGCTCCTCCTAGCGTGGGTAGCATTATTCAAATAAATGAGTTGTAGATCCTGATTCAGAGTTTTTACCCTTACAAGAGAGAGGTCTGGGGGCTTCTCCCAACGTGGGTAGCATCATTCAACTTGAAGAGTTGTGGAGTCTGATTCAGAGTTTTTACCCTTACAGAAAGGGGGGTCTGAGGACTCCTCCCAGCGTGGGTAGCATCATTCAACTTGAAGAGTTGTGAAGTCTGATTCAAATTTTTTACCCTTACAAAAGGGAGGTCTGAGGGCTCCTCCCAACGTGGGTAGCATCATTCAACTTGATGAGTTGTGGAGTCTGATTCAGAGTTTTTGCCCTTATAGAATGAGGGTTTGGGGGTTCCTCCCAGCGTGGATAGCATCGTTCAACTTGATTCGTTGTGGAGCTTGATTTAGAGTTTTTGCCCTTATAGAAGGAGGGTTTGGGGGCTCCTCCCAGCGTGGGTAGCATCGTTCAACTTGATTCGTTGTGGAGCCTGATTTAGAGTTTTTGCCCTTACAGGAGGGGGGTCCGGGGGCTCCCCCCGGCAGGGGTCCCGGGTGTCGTGGTCAAAAAATGCACAGGGTATTATGGTGAGAAAGACATATTTTTGTTCCAAGCAAGGTTGGAAGAAATCAATGGAAAATCCAACAAGGATCATGCCAGAATCAAGATGTGGATGTCAAGCGAGAATGGTGTTGTGCAACTCAAATAACACAGAATAATAGGGGTCTGGTTTTTAGTTAAAACAAAAAATGAAATGACAATAGAAATCACTGAAAATTTACAGAAATAAACTAGACTCAATAACGAAGACACCACTTTTTACGGATTTGGAATATGATCTCCGGTTAGGGAGATATAGCCCTGACAAGTTGGTCCTAATTCAGGTAGCGATTTACAACGATTTGCTTACTGAATAACACTACAAATCGCTATAGCGATTTGCGGAAGACACTACAAATCACTATAGTGATTTGCGGAAGACACTACAAATCGCTATAGTGATTTGCGGAAGACACTACAAATCGCTATAGTGATTTGCGGAAGACACTACAAATCGCTATAGTGATTTGCGAAAGACACTACAAATCGCTATAGTGATTTGCAGAAGACACTACAAATCGCTATAGTGAGATCCAACAACACTATAAATCGCTATAGTGATTTGCGGAAGACATTACAAATCGCTGTTGAAAAGCCGGATAACACTATAAATCGTTGTGGGGCTCATTGGAGACCCAAAAATACTACAAATCGCTGTAGGAAAGCCCGATAATACTACAAATCGTTGTGGGGATCCGCGCTGGGGGGGAGCCTCTGAACCCCCCTCCTGTAAGGGAAAAAACTCTAAATCAGGCTCCACAACACATCAAGTTGAATGATGTTACCCACGCTGGGAGGAGCCCCCAAACCCCCTCCTGTAAGGGCAAAAACTATGAATCAGGCTCCACAACTCATCAAGTTGAACGATGCTACAGTCAGTGTGCATGTCAGTCGGTGTTTGATGGAGCAATGTAGGATCATCTGTTGGATGTGCACAGAAGTAGAGAAAGAAGGGAGAGAGAGTGAGAGGGTTGATGTTCATGGCCTTCTCCAGGGGGAACTATTTACCTCCCTTGATTTCTTCTCTAGAGATAGAGGGCTTTATAGTGTTTTACGAAGAAGGAAGAAGAAGAAGATGACGATGAAAAGTTCAAACGGGCATTTTTGATGGCTTAGGTTTGTTTCGTCGGATGACCATCGAATCGTCGGCTCACCATCGGATCGTCGCCTTACCATCGTTTCGCCGGATTACCATCAACGAAATGATTAATGTTCGTTTCGCTGGGTAAACTTTGAAGAGTCAACATCATCCTTGACTTTCTGGATGGAGGACATGTTTGTCCTTTTTTTGAATTGTTTGTTTTTTTCTTTTTTGAATGAAGGGCATTTTTGTTATTTTCTCAAACCATTGCTTTATGAGAAAAATAGCAAGAAAAGGGTACTTAAGTCTTTGCAACCACACCAGACTCCAATGCTAAGTGATGTCAACATACACGGGAATACGAGCCCCATGTGCTTGTATACGTGATGCTCATTCAGACCCCCGAACACAGACGTGGGATTCAGTGAATCATCGGGGGCGAACATACACCACCCTTCCCGTTCATAAGCTATTAAAGTACAGATCCAAAATGCGAGACCATATTTGAGGAAGGTATAACGTGAACCCGATTATATTATGCCTATTATAAACTTCTGTTGGATTTGGTTTCAGCACCAAGCCTAAATTCAAATGTGCATATTTTTACATAACGTATGTTTGCTCTTACTGGACGAGGCTTAATCAGAGTTGATGCCATTTGATCAGGGAACCCAATCTGGACCTATATAGATCCAACACGCACATACAGTTCTGCCTAATTGTAAAATTCCTTATATACATTCCTTTTATCTCACTTGAATCTTTAATTTTAAGCTGCCATTTTACATGGTGATGAAATTACAACGACATCCAAAGAAACAACATTAGGGATGCATTGTGTTCATGCATCTCACCAAATTTATTGTCTCCCTCTCCTACCATTGTGTCTGTTAGAAGGAGGAAAAGAAGAGGCCGAGCTGCCAAGATTATCGAGTTGTCACGCGGAGCGACACGAAGAGCCTTGAGAGGAGGCCAAAAGGGTCAACTGCGACGACCAGACGAAGGAGAACTAAAGAAGCAGAAAGGATCATTTTATGCTTTAAGGTTAGAAATTTAGTATTAGGAATATATGTAATTTTATTTTTTTGAAAAAAATATGAGTTCTATATAATTTTATTAAATAACTAAAGGTATTTTAGTCATTTTACCAACGAGGATCGAGAACGGAGCAGAGCAGGGGGTGGGGCAAAGGGGTGCGGGGGAAAGTGTAAGTTAATCTCTGCTTTCACCCCCACACAGGTTTTTATTTTACCTTTGTCCGCGGTCTATTCCCATTTTCATGTCCTCCATCCTCGTCCCAAATGGGACGAGTTCAGACGGATCTAGGGATGGCAGTGGGGTGGGGCGGGGTGGGGGTGGGATGGGGGACAAGGTCTCCACCCCCACCCCGCCTCAAGATTAGAACCTTCATCCCCGCCTCCATCCCCGGCGGGGATGGATTTTAACCTCCACCCCCGCCTTCATCCCCGTTTCATGTCCTCCATCCCTGGTTCAAACAGGGATGAGGCGGGGAAAAGTTCTAACCTTCATCCCTGGTTTCATGTCCTCCATCCCCGTTTCATACCCTTCATCCCCGGTCCAAATGGGGCGAGGCGGGGCGGGGCCCTGCTTTCCCCAGGTCCACTGTCATCCCTAGACGGATTCCTGCTTTCTCTCGGTCTACTGCCATACCTAAACAACATCTACCTCAATCCACTATTGCACTTTTTTAGCCCTCCTCTCTTTCTGATGCACAAGGCTTTTTTTGTGGATTACCTGGTCCCCTTCAAGTGTATCTTTTATGTCATTTATTTTTCAGCACTAAATCATCCATTATGTCATTGCCCATGATGATGCATGTCTTACTTTAGCAATATGTATAGTATGTGCGAAAAAGGTTCACCAGTTATAAATAAAAAGTAGAAGCACCGAAAAGACATAAAGCTCGTGAGCAGCAAATCTATGGCAAGGCAAATAGTGGCAACCTAACCAAGTTATTGACATAGTGACAAAAGTTAAAAAAATGGCAAAATCTAGGGAGATTTTGAAATTTTTTATCATTCTTGTGTATTTTTGACAAAATCTCTGCAATAAAAAATATACAAAATAATTTTTATAAGAAAATATAAATAAAACACATTTCAAAATAAAAATCTCGGAGGTTTTCACGATAAATATCTGCTAAAACTGTAAATATGGCGATATTTGTCACGATTTGAAAATCTCTTAAGAAATTGCCATTTTAATCTTTCTGGCGATCTCTCCCAATATTATTGCTAGATTTTTTTTATAAATCATGTGATCGAGGTTATTGATAGGAATGCTAGCCAAAGGAGGAGAAGCAGTGTCACCTCATGCATCATCCATGGAACATGACTCGTCTCTTGCTGCATTGTCCTTGAAGGCCATCATATTGGAACTGGATATAAATGACAAACTCCAATAAATTACACACGACATCTTGAAGGCGACTCACTTCTCCTAGGTCCCATTCATGGTGGCTATTAAACATATTGATTGATGGTCCTCGACCCATGCATGTAGACAATGTCCACAAAATTGTAATAGCACAACCACATACCACCAGAAAATTATTGCCAAAAGGATGGTGTTCCATCTTCTTCATTGTCATCATCATTTGATCTTTCTATTTTTTGAGGACCATCTCCTCATGAGCATGATAATGGTTGGTACAAACTTCCTTGCTAACTCTATTCATTTACTTATTCTTTTAAGGAGTCGAAGATATCACGATATATTGAGCATTACTTTTGTGGATCCATGCCTTGCTTTTGTCAGTTCTTGAGCAACTTGATATCAGAGTTTGGTTTGACATGGTGTGAATGTATAGTGTGATTTCCAAACATGTATTGCCTCTTTTTATTTTTGATGATGAATAAACCTCGCTGAGAACAGGATCACTTAATGAGCCTACCCGTTGCCAGAGGTCACCAACACCCAAAGCCCTTACAGAACCCACTAGTTAAAGTGTATTGTCCCTTTTTATTAATATCAGACAATTCTGAACTGTTAGCTCGAGAGTATATTTGGTCATCATATGAAACCTGATTCCTTTTCCTATTATTAATAATTATTATTATTATTATTGACATTAAGGATCGTAACTCATCCACAAGGTCTCCACCTTCCTGGCTAGGGGCTATTGTGGTATGTCACCTGAGAGGGATGATCATAGTTTGAAACCCATCGGGACCATCTCTAGTTTTTTTGTTTTTTAAAGAAAAGAAAATATTATTAACATAGTAAAATAGGGATACAGATCAAATCAGATAGAGGGGTTGTGATGAGATATCATGTTCCCTTAGCAAACAGAATCCCAATGTGCATGAGGTAGCAGCAAAGCCATACAAGATGTGGGTGCATCTTGCCATAGCTCATATTGTGACCCTCTTGTCCCCTAACCAGTCAATGCTTGAGCCCGGCCATTTATGAAGAATCCATTGGGGGCGGCATCTCTTGTTGCAAGGTGAAAGTTGGGAGAACTGCGGTGTGACCTCAAAGGGTTTTACCAACTGAAGACCTGCAAATGTGTGGTTGGTGATAGGTTGTTTTCCTTTGAACTAGCCTAAAAAAAAAGGGCCAAAAGTCGTATCCACTATGAAGAGTGTATATTTTGTCAGTCTTTATCTTCTACTTTTTCCCTCAAAAAATTCGAGCCTGTGTCTCCATGGTGGCAGCCTAAGCATGCTTACTGTTGCACCAAGCAATGGTCCTCCTCCAAGCAGAAATTCTTTATTCCAAGATTTGATGGGCTAAGATAAAGAAAATCCCACAAGATATAGGGACAAAGGAAAACTCGGGTTGTAAAATCTTTCCAATTGCTCAAACTGGAAAATGCAGCATCTGTTGTGTGGCAATTGAACAAATATTCAGTTGTACTTGGGATCCAGGGATCTCTTAAGTGATATCTTACCTGCCACAGCCAATCACATGGCAGCATTTTGAGTAGAGCCTACATTATGTTGCTGTAAGGTCATAAAATGCTGTCATATGATTGGCTGATGGCGCATGAGGGATCACTTAAGAGATCTCTATATATTCCGAGCACACGATCCACTCAACTTTAACACAATGGCTTTCAACACTGACGTAGTTCGTTTTTCCTTTTCTTATTGTATTTATTATTCATTTCCCCTCTGAATACCTTTGCTGATGACTCATAGATGACCAATTAGAGTTTACAAGCAAAGTTCTTATGTTACCTTCCAATTCTTAGATTGAATTGCTTGATCCTAGCTAAGTGACATAGACATATTCCCTTAAACAACTGTCACTATCAATCACTTTAATGGATGGTGAAGCCAACAATGCAGCATTGATTGAATAAAAATTGACCATACTGTCCTCGAAATTTGGTTATTTCGCGCAAATACCTAATAATTTGCTAAAATTCCTCGCCTATCCAAAGATGCCAATTCTCAACCTTTTTTGGAAAATTTTTACCATTCACAGGTGTTTTGTGTGGACCTCCGACATTCACACCAATATGTAGCTAATGTCGGGTAGACTCGAAGCGCATACTAGATTCATAGTTTTAGGTGGTTTACCTACGAATGTTTGAAGATCCGCGGAAACTACGTGCACATCTCCCTTAGCTGGTTGGAAAGTATTTTTGCTTTCAGTCATTTTTGAAGTTTTTCCTATGAAGGTTAGGAAGACTCACACATAATTTATAATCTGCTAATGGGATTTACCGTTTAGTAGTAACAAACATGCATGATTTCTTAGGGTTTTACTGCAAATGTAGAAAAACTAATAAATCTTTTCTGCTAACACGTTTCTCATTCGGACATTCGCGCTTTCTTAGGGCTTTGCTGCAAATGTTGGCGGGTAATGCAAATAAGTTAAAAAAACAGGCGAGTCTCTTCCTCTAACCTCCCTACTACCCCTTATTCGAAAGACATTTAGCTTTCAAGCATTCGTGACTGCTAAGGGTTTTGTTGTGCAGTATGGTTCCAAACCCCAGTTGATCACCGGTGGTGATTTTCTGGTGATTAAACTATATTCCGATCAACTTTTTTGGTGTATTCCTATTTTCGACCAACTTTTAGCCCATCACCGGATTGAAAGATAGTAAGTTGCTAAGTGAAAAACTATAGTATCCTTAATTAATATTCGGCAACAGTCAATGAACTTATGGAAATCACAGATGTTAGTTTTCTTTTAGTCTATGAACATCTGCCTGAAATCTATTGCAAGCGGGCACACATTCTATACTAAGTTTTCAATGCAGATTATTGTTAAACAATATGAGCACATTTGGAGCCTTTGGTTGTTTTGTATTATATACATAATTAGCAATGCGTGATACGACACAAAAAAAATTGGATATCAAGCTGTGGTTAGGTAGACCCCTATCAGTACATCAGAAAAATAAAATCAGATTACAAAACAAAGAGAACCAATCAGGTGGTTACAAAATATTTGCTAAAGAATGAGTAGATGAGTACGTAAAATTGTTTGCATTAAAAAAGATGAATGATAAAAATGGATGATGGGAAAAAAAAATTAAAAGATCTGTTAGATTTTCCTTGAAAATCAAGTCTGATTGTAAGAATTATAGGAACAACATAACATGATTAAAACCTAAATGTTGGATTCATATTTTCTTAAAAAATAAAATTCGATATTAATTTTTGTATTCTAGACATTCCACTGAAATGAAAGGCCTTTTTCTAGCATTTTGAGAAAAACAGTTTCGTATGTTTATTTGGTTTACAAAGTTTTATTAAAAGAGACATGTTTTAAATGGACTTTTGCTAACCATGATTGAAGGTGTTGGTGGGCTAATAAAAAATTGCTTCAATAAAAAAAAAGATCAATTAAATGAGCAAGAAATATAAAAAGAACGAGCCGATAAACATCTCTAAATCAAATGTATATGGAAGGACTGCCTCCTAGAGATATCTTTAAAATATTATGTGAAAGGTGGATCTGTGCCACCACCCAACAAGCAAAACCCTAAAAGCAAAAAGTAGAAGAAATGGCCATAAAGGAAAAAGAAGAAAGGTAAAGCTAGGTCATACGAAAGCTATGAGTTGGTACAAGGAGCAGTGTTCTATGTCCCCATGCCAATGGTCCACTAGCATTTCTTAAAGGAGAAACTAAAGAGACAACTCCCTTTTTAAAATAGGATGTCACTTTCCACTTTTTAAACATGGAAAATATTATTTTTTGAGAGAAAGCATGGAAATATTCAGTCTTCTAGTAATACAATAGGATAACACAAAATAAGAAAAGTCAAGTTCTTTCATAAAGATGTATAAACAAATATATTCTTCACATTTACATCCTTCTTTGCATAAAGCTCTATATCATTCAACAATCAAAAGGTATAGCTTAATCAATATATACTATTTCAAATCATAAAAAAACAAACTTAAAGAAGACAGTACAATTATCAAAGGGCTGGATCCAGGTGGATCTGGACCTAAATGTGAAGTCAACTAGTATATGTTTTAGCCAGAACTAGAAAAAGATACTTACCATTGGTATGTTTTTCAGCTCTAGTTTACAATTTAAATTAGATTTTATAATCATTATGGCCTTGGCATCTTTGGGATGCAAGAAAGTGATTAATTTTCATATGGAAGTAAATGCTTTCATGAATAGCATACACACACACACACAATACTCCAATATTTATCTTAGACCGACACCCTTAAACGAACCTGATTCAAATTTGTTCCTGTTTGGATCTAAAAATGATTTGAGAATGGTGTAAGAATATTCAAACAAAAAAAACAATGGGTTTAACCATGCCTTGTGAATGTGTTTTTCAGTCTTCATATAGAAATATTAGTCAGGTTTTAGATTGAAATACCATTAATCGCAACTAGATTAGACACCTCATGATGTAATATTCATATATGAGCCAGAAGACTCAGGAATATGATCATTCCTCTGGACCATGGACAACGCAACCAGTATTATGATATTCTTGTTTTAGTTCTGTTTACCAAGTATTGCATCGAAGTTCTTGTAATCTATTTGGTTTGAGGATACATTTCCCACATATGGGTCCCAGATCTATATGGACCTGATGATTAACTGCCCAAAACATCATGTAGAAAACCAAATAGAAGATAAAACTTGACTGGATCCAATTATAAAAAAATGTCATCAGAAATATCATACCCACCAATGGCATGGGCCCCTTGACACCAGAATGCATGCCCCATGCAAACGATGTGATTGGTGCTATGTAGGGACGTCAAGGAATTGGATTTAGATCTGATATCCAGTGGAATCTGATTAGTCAGATTCGGTGAAGCAAACTGAATATGATTATTATTGGATTTGGGTTCAGTATGCAAATTTGCATCCGAGCCTAAGTCGAAGCCGAATCCAAATCTGATGGATTATCCAGCCCAATTACATACAAAATATATCTGATTAGGTAATTGGAATCAGATTTGATATTACATTTTTTCTCATCCAGAATCTGATTAGGCTAGATCGGATGAGGTTGGATTGAGTAATGCTAGATCCAATCTCAGTCCCATGCATTCACATCCTTGATGCTATGAGCTTGCTTATGAGATTGATCATGTTCGGATCCCAAGTCATATCATGGCCTTATTCCAAGTATCTACTCAACAATTTGTAGATCGATTTCACATAGGGTCCTTGAAATCAGCAAGATTTCTCCAAGAATGGATATCCCATAACCTGACATAGGGATCCATCCTACATTCAACCCTAGTTGTCCAATCAACGACTAGGATTAATCCACATTCTCACCCGGGTGTGAACTAATCCTAGCCATCCAGATGCATCTTCTGAAATAATAGGTCAGAGCATAGGATCGTTTTCGAATTCCATCTACCGACCTACAAAAGAGAAAAAAATAAAATTTAGAAAGTTGGAAACCAAGCTTGGGCCACTTCTTTTATAACCAAGAGGAAGATACAAAAAAAAAAGAAAAAAGAAAAAGAAAAGGAAGACCTTTCAAAATGATCATTATGATGAAAGGTTACTCTCACTCTACCAAGAAGGGAAAGGAGGAGAAAACAAGCCCGATTAATTCCAAATGCAACTGCAGATCTAACCTTTATGTTCACATTTTATAATGTAGTTTCGCTGCATGGTGGGCAGGCAACAACCTTCATGACAGCCATCCATCTTGGCATTTCTAGAGATAGGTGTGGTTTCTACCTTGAGAAATGTTGAGATGGATGGTCAGCAGTAGTGGAGCTGCATGTTAAGCATGCAGGGCCGCTGCATAAAAAACGACCTCTCCTTTTCCTTTTTGTTGATACACCAAATTCTTTAATTATCAGAATCAATGCATACTATCCATGTGTTGATTTATCCTCCTTGAGGTTAACAAGACAAGCCAATCGATCTTATTTGCCGAAAACAATTGTCAACGAACAACAGTTCATCGGAGGCATCATGTTTAATTAGCTTCAGTACGTGTGATTTACATTTATATGATCTTGTAGTCAACATAGTATGTATGAAAAGGGAAATCTCTCTCTCTCTCTCTCTCTCTCTCTCTCTCACACACACACACATTTGATTTGTTAAACATGAAGAAACAAGTTTCTAAAGGCCATCAAGTTCAAAAGGGCCCAAAAGAATCTATTGATTATTCAGAATAACAGAAGCATGCTGCTTTCATAGTGGTGGAAAATAGTGGGTCAATTAACCAAGAGCCGCTAAGAAAGAAATAATTAAGTCCGAACAACTTCGGACCAGATTCACCCCGATGAATTCGCCAATCTTACAAGATTGATCGGGCTGCCAAGTTGGGAATTGGTGATTGGCAGAGAAAGGAATCACTGAGAGAGAGAGATTCTATTGTTTGGTCAGGGTGAATGAGTGGTTGTGAAGCATGCTCAGGAGGAGGTCAAATCCTTCCCTGAGTCAGTCCAGTCAGAGGGGAGGTCCCGCAGGCCCTACTGATTCAAGCTCGCGATCGTGTACCACTGTTTGCCCATAAACACATCAATCATAGCCTATAAGCTACTTAGACTAAGACCAACCTTGGAAAGATGGAGAGATTGAACATGGTTCCTATTAGAATCGCAAAAGAACCCCATCGTTGTTTACCCAAAAAAACAATAAAAGCGAAGAAATGTCCATTTTCCTTTCTTTTTCATTGGTTTCAAGAAGAAAAAGTAGGTTACAAAAGGAGTGAATAAGTTCACTTGTGTGTTACCTGCCCTGCTGCGTCTTTTGCCAGGCGGTTTGCCCAGACATTGAATTGTCTAGGTACGTAGGATAGATCTCCATTGAGTCGTGCATCTGCAACCCTATAAATTCAATTATTCTTGGTTTGCCAAAAATATCTAGTTAGTAACAAGTTTAGAGCAACAATAGAGATTTTCATTCTGTTGTATTTTGACCCGCAATGTTCTGAACCTTTCGTAAGGATCTGACCTGTAGTTTTCTTGAGCACATAGCCAGCCCTAGTGGAGTCTGAATCGGGTGCAATATGATTGCACAAATATTGTACATTAAGCACAAATTGTTCAAGTAATTTATTTTTTAAAAAGATCAGTTAGAGAGAAGAAGATCCATTTTAGGTAGAACCAACCATCATCTTGTGTAGTAAATATGGATGCAAATAGAAAGTCCTTGATCATACTTGAAGATTATTGATCAAAAATATCTATCGCAGCCTCCCGCAGTGGTAAACTTTCTCAATTGTTTGTCGACATTGGGTTGGTATTCAGTCTACCCCACAAGATAAAAAATCAATGAATCTAGTTTCGTGTCTTTCTTCATTAAAATGAGATAGTTGATCCAGAAAGCTCTACCCAAAGGTGCCTTATCAAGTTATGCCAGTCTCCCAGGATAAAGTCAACTTGCAATTTCATTTCATTAGTGTGATGTAGCATTGATATGCTTAACACATGCAAGTTGAACATTAGACCACTACAAGAAAAACTCCAATTAGCGACGGATATTTGCGATGAATTTTTTCCGTCGTCCATTTACGACGGATTAGCGAGAGAAAAATATCCGTCGCTGACATTCGAATTATTTATGAAATTAGCGATGCAAAACATGCCATCGTGAATCCGTCGCGAGTTAGCGACGGATTAGCGACGACCAAATTCCATCTCAAACTCCGTCGCAAATGCACGATGGCTTAACAATAGAAATTTTTTGTCGCTACTCTGTCGCAACTTTGCGATGGAGTATGCGACGAAATTTGGCCATCGCTAATCCGTCGCGAATTTTTCGTAAATCCCTAATGCGAGCTCCTTTTCCCTTTCTTTTTATGTTGTCGCCCGCCCGCCGCCCGTCGAGCTTCCATCATCTGCCCGCCCATCGCCGTCACCCACTCGCCGCCCGTCGAGCTTCCATCATCTGCCCGCCCATCGCCGTCACCCACTCGCCGCCCGTCGAGCTTCCATCACCTGCCCGCCCATCGCCGTCGCTCGCCCGCTGCCCGTCGACCTCCCATCCGACAACCACATATGACCCCCCACCCCTCTATCTTCTTCATTTTCTTTTCTTTTCTTTTCTTTTCTTTTTCCTTCCGTCGACCCCTGCCGCATCTCCCCCCTCCCCCCCTTCTCTCTCTCTGTGGTTGTCGGAGGGCCCACCCCCTCTCTCTATTTCGGGTTGTCGGAGGGCCAGCAACCCCTGTCGTGCCCTCTCCTCTCTCTCTCTCTCTCTCTCTAGTTGCCGGTGGCCCCATGCCGCATCTTCTACCCCCCCTCTCTCTCTATGGTTGCCGGAGGGCTCGCCCCCCTCTCTCTCTGTGGTTATATGGGGGAAACATATAACCTGCTTTGCCCTCATACAGATAGTTACACGGCCATTACACATGATGCCTTCAAAGCTGTTTGATGATTATGATGATGATGTGTCCAGATCTGGACACCCATCCCTTGATTTCATTGTAGTAGTCATTTGCTGTTGATCGGCAAAATCTCTGATTAACAGTGTAGAGACAGCCCCAAGGGGATTTGGCATAGTAGGGTGAGGCTTTGGCTGCTTGACGGACAGTCAAGGTTTGATTCTCATGGGCATCACTCTTCTGCGCAAGCTAATGCATAGCATAAGCCCTGGGATTAGGGGTCCAAACCTCGGAGTTTTAAGCTGTTAGCACATGGTGTGGTTTCTTCAGGTTATAAATTGGAAAAAAACCCACGCTGAGGTGATGGATCAATGGCAATTATAGGAAAAAATTATGATGAAGAACCTCTAAATGTCTCCATTGCAAATCCGAGAATGAGTCTCTCTCTCTCATATATACTTGTCTTACTCTATGGCTCTACGCTCTCCATTGTCAGTTTTACAACACCATCCACCTTTCTCTTTACTATTAAAAACTCGTCCTCCTCTTACACCGCGCTTTTTTTTTAAGGTAAGCTGGGGTTAGGCATATATCATTGGGATTTGAGTTTGCAATGTCCCAACACAAGGTGACGTGCCCTAGTTGTAGCTCTTTATTTTGTTCCCACGTATCTTTGAAGCTTATCTTCTTTTCTCTCAAGTATGTTTTATAAAAATCTATTTTACCCATGTCATTTTTTGTTCTTTAGTATCGCTACAACCTTCTAAGTCTTCACACTTTTGCAGTTTTACGCATCATCCGCCTTTTGACTCCGCGGCCCGAGCTTCGTATCATTTACACTCGTAGACACTTGAGCATGTCGCAACCTTACAAGGTAGGAGAAAACTGCACAAGGACTTTGAAAACTGCAAATTGGGTAAATACTCGTGGTGAGTAAGTGATGCAAGCGCATCACATGTTATTTAATTTATTGGATGCAACACTTTTTTGTTCACACACTCACTTAGTTGTGAATATCTAGGACTGCTTTGATGGAGTTTGGAGATCATGTTGAGCATGATTTTAATGTATAAGAATAAAAGTGTTCTTATTTTTGGAGTTCGGATTCTATGCTAGTCATGATAGTAGTTAGCGGGATATTGAAGTGTGTTTGCTATAGGTACATGTTTGACATTATTTTGATATGAATGATTTGAATGTATTGAAATATTTGATGTGATTCTATCCATGCTTGCATGAAGTTATTTTCAATTTATTTATGACTTTCATGTGAAATTATATCATGAAAATATGTCTCAAATGAATGTATCGTGTTATGAATAGTTTGCACATGAAAATATTAAGTTATCAATGCATGCATCATAGTTCTTGTGATTGTATGACATTATATTCTATATATATATATATATATATATATATATATATATATATATATATATATATATATATATATATATATATATATATATATATATATATATGTGTGTGTGTGTGTGTGTGTGTGTGTGTGTGTGTGATATATGTCAAATCATTACATCTACCATGAATGTATGATAAATTTGATATTTTCTTCATCATAGCATTCTGATGATTCTCTTTTAATTGGTTAGGATAATATTCGTAATATCATACAACAAAATGACTGCAAACCATGAATGGATGTACAGTAGGATAGTTGACAATGATGTATCACTTGAATATATGAATGGTGTTGAAAGTTTTATTGAATTTGCAACGGCAAGTGTCAGTACAGTGGATCTCACAGGTCAGATTAGATGTTCCTACAAGATTTGTAAGAACAATCGATTTGTAGAACCTCATGGCATTAGACATCACCTATACAGGAAGAGTTGTATGAGTGATTGTCAGAATTAGACGTTTCATGGTAAAGAATTTAAGAATAATTTTGACGCACAGGTGGATGTGGTGCACGATAATCCTTATATGAATTTGATATTTGATGTCGCAGGACCAGAACTGAGTTCTGCTATAGGTCCTAGTGATGTAACAACTGGGGTAGAGGAAGAAGCACTAAATGATGCAGCTAGCAGATTTTATGATTTACTTAGGGATGCTGATTAGTCACTTTGAAATGGTTGCGAGAGTCACACTATCTTGTCTGCAGTTCTTCAACTACTGAATTTGAAGTCTGAGTTTAATTTGAGTCAATCATGTTTTGACTATTTGTGCTCTATTGTGAAGAGTATGTTGCCCAAAGATGAGAAATTGCTATAAAATTTTTATCGTGCGAAGGTTATGGTCAACGCTCTAGGTATGGAGTATCAAAATGTATTGCATGAAATTTTTTGTTTATTAAAATATGGTTCGTGGAGGTTACAGTGGTCAATCACCCAATGGTAGTCAGTCTCAACCTTTATCTTCATGAGCTGCTTTGATAGGTATATCATTTAACTAATTGTATACTTGATTAGTTTAAATGTGTGTTCTGTGAATTTCTAACTCATTTTTCTACAGATGATGTTTCATCTGCATATAACTCACCTACACCAGTTGTTCATACAAGTTACGAGACAACGCTGGATGCAGGGTCTTCTTAGTCTGACACAAGAAGACTCATTCAAATAGTGTATATCGATAATCGACCGTAAGTATTTTATTTTCACTTATCCTATACTTATCTTATAAATATTATATATTGATAGTTAATGTATACCAATTCATGTGCAGCGCGAGGTTCAAGCCACAAGAAGTAATACAAGAGATTAGGAATTCACTAGTTCAACATCTACTAGGACCGATTGCTCAATGAAAAGAGTACTTGAAGGAGGTGTTGGATAGATTGTGATCATCATTCATGGTATACAATTGTTTCTCATAGTTAATGTGTTTCATATTTATTTTTTTGTTATAGTCATGTCTATTACTAACTTTCTAAAAATATTTATAGGCTTTGAATCGCTTCGCAACTACGATGGAGGAGCAGGATGCGAGAAATGTGTGGCAGAAGGTGACTCCCAATCAATTTGTAAACATGTTTCACAATATGAAAACTACAACAAGAAAAACATCTGGCAGAATAAATAATCCACTACAGTGGAAGGGCCATGAGCCTCCTACTATCAGGTCAGATGTTTGGCATGCAATGTGCGACAAGTGGGCGGGGTATGAATTTTGAAACCGCTTAGCGAAGGTTGCATAAAACTGAGCAAAAATATCTGATGCCCATCTACACACAGGTGGATTTAGGACTTTTGGGAGCTACCTGAAGAAAATGGTAACTCATCAATCTATATATTGTCAATTTTATAAGTATTGTTGTAAACTTATTAAAGAATTCTTTTATCATTTAACTTTGCAGGAAGCAGAAAAATGAGGTATTGTACTATACAAGGATGTATTTATTAAAACACATAAACGTAAGACCATGGGAGAGTTTGTATCAGAGAAGGCGAGAACGACAATGATATGTATTTATTGTATTAATAAATATTGTAATATACAAGTTATCATAAACATTGTAATTATTAATTATTAATTCATACTGTAATCATTACTTTGTAGGAGTCATACGAGTAACAAATGGTAGAGTGATATGGCGATGACTCTACTCAGTATCCACCTTTTGATCCTGCAACATGGGTGACTGCAACAGATGAACCCAAAAAGGGTCGTGTGTTCGGGTTTGAGAGTAATATGAACACCTCATCAGTCGTTGCTTCCTTCAGTCACGGTTCACAGAGTTCTCTCGTCAGCATCAACTCCGAGCATCCGATTGACCTGCCTAATTCTTGGGATGGTGTACGCCAGCTCGTTAAGGACACAATACGTGACTATTTACATGAAGCAATTTTCGACGTTGTCCATAATGAGTTGTGCAGTTTTTTTTTTTGACAGGGGAACTTCGTCTGTAGGTGCCTCTTAGGTATGAAAGTTTCATGTGATGTATTGCATGTCGTTAGATTTTATGTTATTTTGATTGCCTTAACTTAGGTGCATTGCATCATTATATTTTGTTTATCAATACTAACCTTTCTTTTCTCTTGTAGGTTGCTGGAGATAATCAGCGTAGAGAAGCTGAAGGGGCAGATCGAGACAATGAAGAAGATGACGCATAGAATCTTGGCGATGATTAGATTCATGTGTTGAATTTGTTGTACCTTCTTATTGTTTCAAAAATATAAATGTTCACTTATAAATAATTAGAACTTGACGAAAATTATAGTGGATCGATAAATTGTTTTTGTTACTTTTTATATGTATTTTTTATGTGTACTTTATTTTTTATACACAGGAAATATAAATTGTATCACGAGAATTTTTCTTGATATTTATGTTTTAAACAATTTTTTTTAAATTTTTTTCTTATTTCGACGGATTAGCGATGGATATTTTCCGTCGCTATTTACTGCCGGTGTCCAATTTAGCGACGGATTAGGGACGAATATTAATCCGTCGTAAATGTGAATCGGCCAATGTTTTTGCGACGGATTTTAATTCGTCGCTAAGTCCGTCGGTATAATAGCGACAGAAGTACCGACAAATTTTAATCTGTCGCCAAACCAAAATCTCCATATTAACGACGGCCTTGCGATGAATCATGGCATTTGCTAATTTGTCGCAAATTAGCGATGAAATTTGTGACCGATAGTTTTCGTCGCTAATTAACGACTATAATTTTGTGATGAAAGCTATCCGTCGCTAAACTGTTTTGCAATGGATTGAGGTCGTCGCTAATCCACAATTTTTTTGTAGTGGACAAGCTTTCTTTCTTGCTAAGCCTTTGGTAATGACATTTCAAGACAAGTAGCCTTTCACCCCCTGCTTTTCTAAGTTAAATACCAAACCGCACGCAGTCACCTACGAAAGCTTATACAGGCTATTTAAAGTTAAGATGATGAGATCAGGAAGCTTTGGGCTTAGTTAGAGTTCTTATCTATTCATTATACTTGATGGATATGGATCCAATGAAGTAAAAAAATTATTCGCAAGTCCAACTTGGTTAAATACCAAAATGCACAGTGATCAGTCACCTATAAGAGCGTATACAGGCTATTTAAAATTAAGATGATGAGATCAGGAAGCTTTGGGCTGAGTTAGAGAGCGATCCGGCCAAATTTTTCCAAAACCAAATGCATGAGGGGCTCATTCTCTACTAAGGGTGTGTACTTTTGCTAGTGGGAGCCGATGTGATAGTTGATTTGCTACATCAACACCATAACTCAGTTATGGGAGTCCATGAAGGGTCTAAGAAGACCTGCCAATGGGTTGAGGAGACCTTCTATTTCGGTATGAAGGGAAGAAACACACTACAACAGAGCAGTAGATTAGCGACGACCACCTTCCGTCGCTAATCCGTCGCTAATCCGTCGCTAACCATGTTAGCGACGGATTAGCGACAACGCGGCGACAGTATGCTTACGTCGCGAATATTTCGACGCTAACTGGCGACGGAATAATTCCGTCGCCAAGTCCATCGCTAATTGCGACGGAATAACGAGCGCTATATTCCGTCGCCAATCCGCCGGTACTAAACGGCGACCACGGCGTGGCGACGGATTTAATTCCGTCGCTAAGCCGTCGCTAGATTAATATGAATAGCGACAGAATCATCCGTCGCTAATCCGTCGCAAAAACGAAAAAAAATCAAAAAAAATTTATTTAAAAATTAATTACGGAGAACTGTACAATTTATATTTCCTGTACAATTTATATTTCCTGTAAATAAAAAACAAACCACACAAAAAAATTCATATAACAAGTATCTATAATAATTAATCGTTCCACCTTAAAACTAAGAAGTTTAATTATTTACAATTCAACAATTACAATTAGGAAAAATAAAAAAAATAGAACTTCTTCAACACAGTCCTCTAATCATCGCCAAGATTTTGTGCGTCTTCTTGTTCATTGTCTTTATCTGTCCCTTCAGCTCCACTACCCTGATTATCGCTAGCAGCCTACACAAGAAAAGAACAGTCAGTATTGATAAACAAAATATAATGAAATAAATTACACACTATATGTGATTCTATCATGTGCTCATGTGTGATCTAAGGCAATAAAAAAACTCTATATGTGATTCTATCATGCTCATATGTGTGCTAAGGCAGTCAAAAAATTGAATATGAGATTATAGCATGTTCATATGTGTTCTAAGGCATATAAAAAAACTCTATATGTGATTCTACCATGCTCAGATGTGCTTTAAGGCAAGCAAAAAACTATATATGAGATTCGATCATGCTCGTATGTGTGCTATGGCAGTAAAAAAATTGAATATGTGAATATAGCATGCTCATATGTGCTCTAAGGCAGGCAAAGCCAAAAATTTTATATGTGATTCTATCATAAATGATATATAACATGTTCATATGTGTTCTAAGGCAGTTAAAAAACTCTATATGTTATTATAGCATGTTCATATGTGTGCTAAGGCAGTCAAAAAACAGAATATGTGATTATAATATGCTCATATGTGTTCTTAGGCAGTAAAAAAACTGAATATGTGATTATAGCATGCTTATGTGTTCTAATGCAATAAAAAAAACTTTATATGTGATTCTATCATGCTCATATGTGCTCTAAGACAGACAAAAAGTTAAATATATATATATGTGATTCTATCATGCTCATATGTGTGCTAAGGCAGTAAAAAAATTGAATATGTGATTATAGCATGTTCATATGTGTTCTAAGGCATCTAGAAAAACTCTATATGTGATTCTACCATGCTCAGATGTGCTTTAAGATAGTCAAAAAAACTATATATGTGATTATACCTGAGAGGGACCTGGAATCGAAGATCCCCTATCCTGAACAGCGGCCTTGATCTCATTTCGGAGAAAGGGGGCGACGGTGTATTGGAAGTAGTTATTCAGTGATTCATTAATGATCTCGCGTACATCATCACCGGAAAGAATAGTCGGCTGCTTGGAGCTTATGTCGGCGCAAGAAGTTGGTGAGCCGTAACTGGAAGAACCAATAACTGGTGAAGTGTTCATATTACTCCCAAACCTGAACACGCGACCTTTTTTGGGTTCACCTGCTGCAGTCACCCATGCTGTAGGATCAAATGATGGATGATGAGTAGCGTCTTCACCATATCGCTCTACCATTTGTTGCTCATATGCCTCCTACAAAATAATGTTTAAAGTATTCATTAATAATTAATGATAACATTATGATGACTTGCATATATATTGCAATGATTATTAATAGAATTAATACATACCGTTGTCGTTCTCGCCTTCTCTGATACGAAGACTCCCGTGGTCTTCCGTTTATGTGTTTCTACAAACACATCCTTATATGGTACACTGCCTCCTTTTTCTGCTTCCTGCGAAGTTAAATGACAAAAGATTTAGTACACAAATTTGCAACTATACTTATAAAATTAATATTATATATTGATGAGTTACCATTTTCTTTAGGTGGCTCCCAAATGTCTTAGATCCACCTGTGTGTAGATGGGCTTCGGGCATCTTCGATCGATTTTGTGAAGCCTTCGCAGAGCGATTTTTAAATGCATCTCCCGCCCACATATCGCACATTTCATCCCAGTAATCTCTCCTGATAGTAATAGGACCATGGCCCTTCCACAGTAATGGATCATCTACTACGCCAGATGCTTTTTTTGCTGCAGTCTTCATAGTGTGCAGCATGTCTGCAAATCGATTGGCAGCCACCTTCTGCCACACCTTCCTTGCATCATTTTCTTCCACCGTAGTTGTAAAGCGATTCGAAGCCTACAAATATTTTCAGAAAGTTAGTAGACATTGCTTAAATAAATTAAATATGAAACACATTAACTATGAGGAACAACTGTATACCATGAATGAGGACCACAATCTGTCTAATACCTCCTTTGGGTACTCTTTCCATTGAGCAACTGGTCCTGGTAGATGTTGAAGAAGTGAATTCCTAATCTCCCGTACTACTTCTTGTGGCTCAAACCTCGTGCTGCACATGAATTGTTACACAGTAAATATCAATATAAAATATTTAAAAGATATGCAATAATTGAAAACAAAATACTTACGGTCGATTATCGATATACACTATTCGAATGAGTTTTCTTGTGCCAGCCTGTGAAGACCCTGTTTCCTGTGTTGGCTGTTGACTTGTGCGATCAACTGGTGTAGGTGGGTCGTATACAGGCGCAACATCATCTGTAAAAAAATACACACCAAGTTCTCAGAATGTGCATTTGAACTAATCAAGCATCTAATTAGTTATATGATATACCTATCACAGGAGCCCGTGAAGATGAAGGTTGAGCCTGGCTACTACTGGATGAGCGACCACTATAACCTCCACGAACCATATTCTAACAAATAACATATGTCATACAATACATTCAAATAATTCACATCAAGTATTACAATGCATTCAAGTCATTCACATCAAGCATTGCAATGCATTCAAATAATTCAAATCATTGACATCAAGTATTGCACTAATTCAAATCATTCGTTAATTGCATAAATTATAATACATTCAGATAAATTACAATGCATTCGAATCATTCGTATCAAGTATTACAATACATTGAAATAAAATTTTTAATCATTCACACCAAGTATTGCAATACAACTCACATCAAGTATTACAATGCATTTAAATAGAGGTTTGTAGTATAAGATTTTTTTCACTAGCTTGAGAATTCTTCCTCGTCACTAGTTTGACTTTCTTCTTCTTCTTCTTCTTCTTCTTCTTCTTCTTCATTGTTTGCCCATCCACTTGGTACATCATTTGGATCACATTCCTCTATGAATGTTTCATCAGCTAATGGAGATATGACATGCATATCATGCGCAACATCGTGACCATAAGCGAAGTCACAGACATCATCTGATTGATAGTAATCACTGTCTTCAGCTAACTCATCTTCTTGTAACTGATCATACTCGGGGTATAGTTTGGATTTCACCTTGCAAACTGCCCACCATTCATTTCTATCTGACTTTTTTATACTCGGATATGAAGTATAATAAACTTGTTGAGCTTGCGAGACTAATATGAATGGTTCATATGTTCCAAACCTGGATTTATGATTCACCTCCACAATGCCTGAAGCTTTGTCGAGTCTTGTTGCAGTTGGATCAAACCAATGACACTTGAATACCGTAACCCTGTTATTCATGCCTAAGTAAGTCAACTCCATTATTTCCTCTATAACACCGTAGTAATCATGTTCATTTTCACCGTAGCTGCTACCCTTGACACACACGCCACTATTTATCGTTGATTTGTTTATACCGTAGTCTTTTGTATGGAATCGATAACCATTTACGATATACCCGTTGTAGCATTGCACAACTTTGGTCGGACCATTTTCTAAATCACATATTCCTTGATCTTTAACATCACCATGGCGAACCTACGCACAGACATAAACAATTATTGTGATCACGATCAATTAAGTAACTTAGTGTTGTTTATAAGTACAAAATTTATGTTAGCTTCTTTACCAACTGTTTCAACCACTCCACAAACTTAGTTTCACGTTCTTTTTGTACTTCTGCATTAGTGAGATGTGAAACTTTGCTTTGCAACTCCAGATCAAATCGTCTGCAAACCACAAATACTTATATTACCGAGCCATGTATCCACATATAGAACATAAAAGGATTTATAATTGAGTTGCATATACATATACTTACTCGATGTATGGGTCGATCGCTGAACAATTAAAAAGAATATAGATGTGTGCTGCATCTTGCTCTCGATCTGTCAATAGCCTTGATCGGCAACTACCAAATGCATGCCCAAGTCGTTGAAATATCGACAGCTTGTCAGCTACAGTTACTTGTTCTCCATCATCGTTACGGGGCGGGCATGTGTAACGTGTTGAAATATGAGGTTCGAAGTACATAGATGAGAAATTTGAAATCTCTTCTAAAGTGTACGCCTCACAAATAGAGCCTTCTACTCTTGCTTTATTACGAACCTTTTTTTTTAGGTCGAACATGCATCTGACAAGAATATACATTTCAAATTTTAAATATCTGTCATTAAAGAGACAAATATAAAAAAACATATACCTTTCAAATGGGTACATCCATCGATATTGCACAGGGCCACCAACCCTTAGTTCATATGGCAAATGTATGATCAAATGTTCCATAACATCGAAAAATGCTGGCGTAAATATCTTTTCTAACAGACAAACAGTGGTGATGACAGAGTCCTCGAGATTCTTTACATCTGATACAATGACCTCCGATGCGCACAATGTTCTGAAAAATCCGCTCAACTCAGACAATACCCCCCATATAGGTTTGTCTAACATATCATGGAATGCTAGGGGTATCAATCGTTGCATAAAGATATGACAATCATGGCTCTTCAACCCATATAACTGTCCATCGTCAATCTTCACAGCCCGAGCAATGTTAGAGACATATCCATCTGGAAATCTCAGTTGTCTCAACCATTGACATACATGTTTTATTTGATCAGATCCGAGCACGTACTTCGCCTTTGGTTTCAGTACTTTGCCATTATACTCTTTGAGTTCCAATTCTGGTCTTTTACATATTAATTTTAAATCCATACGGGCCTTCGGATTATCCTTCGTTTTTCCTTTAATATTCATTACTGTATTGAACACATTATCAAACACATTTTTCTCTACATGCATCACATCCAAATTATGTCGTATCAATAGGGTCGGCCAATACGGTAGTTCCCAAAAAATAGATTTTTTCGTCCAATTGTGTTCCTTCCCAAATCCACGGAAGGGTGTAGGACTGCGGGCATCTGTTAATACATCTGGAAAGTATCGCAATCTTCTTAAAATCTCTATGCCAGACAATCTTGAGGATGGACCTTCCATTTCAGTTGTGCCTGCTGTAAATGCATTCTTTTGACGTCGGAACGGATGATCGCTGGGTAGAAATCGACGATGGCAATCAAACCAGCAAGGCTTCCTTCCATGCCTCAATCTAAAAGCTTTGGAATCCTCCATGCAGTACGGACAAGCCAACCTCCCATGTGTGCTCCAACCAGATAACATACCATATGCAGGGAAGTCACTGATTGTCCATAGAACAGCAGCCTTCATGTTGAAATTTTGTTTTTTGTGGGCATCATACGTGGTAACACCGTCATCCCACAGTACTTTTAATTCATCAATCAATGGCCTTAGATATACATCAAGATTTTGGCCAGGTGAGGTCGGACCAGGGATCAACAGAGACAAGAAAAGATTTGGACGTTTCATACACAAGCTTGGTGGAAGGTTGTATGGAGTTACAAATACTGGCCAGCATGAGTATGGAGTTGATCTACCCCCAAATGGATTAAATCCATCTGTACATAGACCGAGTCTAACATTTCGCACTTCCATTGCGAAGTTCTGATGAGTACGATCAAAGTGCTTCCAAGCTTCAGCGTCAACAGGATGCGTGATCTTGTTTTCATCGTGTTGAACTTTATTTGCATGCCATCTCATGTGTTTAGCTGTCTTTGAAGACATATACAATCGCTGCAATCTAGGAGTGATAGGAAAGTAGCGGAGCGACTTGTATGAAACTTCCTTTGATCTCGTGCTACCATTGCCTCTTGTCTTTGGCTTGAACCGAGGATGCCCACATGACGGGCATGATATGTCGTTTTCCTGCTCCTTGAAATACAACATGCAGTGATTTGGACAAGCATCAATCTTTTTGTAACCCATACCTAGAGCGTTGACCATAACTTTCGCACGATAGAAATTTTGTGGCAATTTCTCATCTTTAGGCAACATACTCTTCACAATCATGCACAAACGGTCAAAACATGATTGACTCAAATTATACTCGGACTTCAAATTCATTAGTTGAAGAACTGCAGACAAGATAGTGTGACTCTCACAACCGTTCCAAAGTGGCTCATCAGCATCTTTAAGTAAATCATAAAATCTACTAGCTGCATCGTTTGGTGATTCTTCATCTACGGCAGTTCTTACATCACTAGAACTCATAGCAGAACCCAGTTCTGTTCCTGCAGCATCAAATATCAAATCCGTATATGGATTATCGTGCACCACATTCACCCGTGCATCAAAATCGTTTCTAAATTCTTCTCCATGAAACGTCCAGTTCTGATAATCACTCACAAAACCCTTCCTGTATAGGTGATGTCTAACGCCATGAGGTTCTACAAATCGATTATTCTTACAAATCTTGCAGGGACACCTAATCCGACCTGTGGGATCTACCGTACTGACACTTGCCATTGCAAATTCAATAAAACTGTCGACACCATCCATATATTCATGCGATAACTCATTGTCCACTATCCTACGGTACATCCATTCACGGTTTGCAGTCATTCTGTCGTATGATGTTACGAATAGTATCCTAACCAGTTAAAAGAGAACCATCAAAATGCTATGATGAAGAAAATATCAAATTTATCATGCAATATATGATGTCATACAATCACAAGAATTATGATGCATGCATTGATAACTTAATATTTTCATGTGCAAACTATTCATGACACGATACATTCATTTGAAGCATGCTTTCAGTATACAATTTCACATGGAAGACATAATCAAATTGAAAGTAACTACATGTAAGCATGGATACAATCACATCAAACATTGCAATACATCGAAATAATTCATATCAAACAAATGTCAAACATGTACCTGCAACAAACACACTTCAATATCCCACTAACTACTACCATGCATAGCATGGACTCCGTACTCCAAAAATAAGAACACTTCCATATTCATACATTAAAATCATGCTCAGCATGATCTCCGAACTCCAACAAAGCAGTCCTAGATATCAACAACTAAGTGAGTGTGTGAACAATAAAGTGTTATATTTAATAAATTAAATAACATGTGATGCGCTTGCCTCACTTACTCACCACGGGTATTTACCCGATTTGCATTGTTTTTGTCACTTACTTACCACGGGTGGCGGGGCACAAGCGAGTTCCGTTGAGAAATCTGCACAAAAAAACAATTTTTTAAAATGAAGTCACCACGGAAAAAAAAACTGTTCTGACAAGGGGTCGACTCCCCTGCTGTTCCGACAGGGGGTCGACCCCCTGCCCGGGTCGACCCCCTACCGGAAAGGCAAGGGGCAAGGGTCCTCTGCCGAAAAATGCAGGGGGTTAACCCCCTTCCGGAAAACGCGGGGGTTAACCCTCTGCCGGAAAACGCGGGGGTTAACCCCCTCCGTTTTCCGGAAGGGGGTTAACCCCCTGCCGGAAACGGGAGGGGGTTAACCCCCTGTGAACCGGGAGGGGGTTAACCCCCTGCCGGAAATGGCAGGGGGTTAACCCCCTGCGTGAAAATGGGGGTTAACCCCCTGCGTGAACCGGAAGGGGGTTAACCCCCTGCCGAAAACGGCAGGGGGTTAACCCCTTACGTCAAAACGGGGGTTAACCCCCTGCCGGAAACGACAGGGGGTTAACCCCCTGTGTGAACCGGGAGGGGGTTAACCCCCTGCCAGAAACGGCAGGGGGTTAACCCCCTGCGTGAAAATGGGGGTTAACCCCCTGCCGGAAACGGCAGGGGGTTAACCCCCTATGTGAACCGGGAGGGGGTTAACCCCCTGCCAGAAACGGTAGGGGGTTAACCCCCTGTGTGAAAACGGGGGTTAACCCCCTGCCGGAAACGGCAGGGGGTTAACCCCCTGTGTGAACCGGGAGGGGGTTAACCCCCTGTGTGAACCGGGAGGGGGTTAACCCCTTGCCGGAAACGGGAGGGGGAGGGCGTTACCTTTCTCCGGGCGGCGAACGGTGGGACCAGCGGACGGTGGGACCGGCGGACGGTGGGACCGGCGGGACCGGCGAACGGCGGGACCGGCGAACGGCGGGAGCGGGACCGGCGCAGGAGCAGCGAAAGAAGAAAAGGAAAACCTGGTTGGGATTAGGGTTATTCGAAAGTTAGCGACGGCTTAGCGACGGATTAATTCCGTCGCTAAGCCAACGTAAAATCAAATTCGCGAAAATAGCGACGGATTATATTCTGTCGCCACATTCGTCGCTAGTTAGCGACGGACTAGTTTCCGTCGCTAACGTCGTCGGTAAATGGTGCGATCGTACCGACAAAACAATCTGTCGCAACATCCGTCGCTAATTAGCGACGGACGAGGAGACGGACTATCTTCCGTCGCTACTTTCATAAGATTCAGTGATAATAGCGACGAATATTTGTCGCTCGCCAATCCGTCGCTAACTAGCGACGGAATCTTTCCGTCGCTAACGTCCGTCGCTAACAACCTATTTTCTTGTAGTGACAATTGATATATGAGAGAGTGCCCTACTTGTTAAAAGAACAAGCATAACATCAAATCTCTAGGTCTATTGCATGCAGCTATTGCCTATTACGGAGGGAATAGATTGAGATTACCATGGATTTCATTGAGTCTCTCGATGGTTATTAAGTATGATGGTTCTAATGATAATCCTACACGTATTTTGTGTTTATCTCATAGGAGGTTTTAAGAAACTATGCAAATTGACGTAGCTATGAGTGTAGTTCTGGCAGTATTGACTGCATCCTTTGGTGTAACGGGTTATTCTTCACCTTGGGACCAAATTGGTTATTGGGCAATCAAAATTGTAATTGGAGTAACTGAGGCTATCCCTGTAGTGGAATCACCCTTGGTAGAGATATTACGCAGGCGTGGGTCAATCCACTTTGACACATTTTATTAGTTGACACACTTTTGTATTACCTCTTCTAAATGTTATTTTTATGTTAAGGCACTTCTGAATGATACGTGAGCAAGGTATTTTAGGTCTTTTATAGAGAAAACAAAGTATAGGTATTTATAATAGATCATGAGGATAATTTGATCAAATATTCCTGTTGAAGAATGAGCCGGTGACTCATAGGCAGTGGCTTGGTTAAGGGAACCTACCGGAGAAAAATGTGGCGGGCGAGCTAGTTCTAGCTAGGCTCGTGTTTTGGATTTGAGACCAAAGGTTCCTTAATTTGACCAGTATCCCAGCCGGAAGTTTCTGCCAACACTAAATCTTAAGCATCTAAATGACTTGATCAGATATTAGGTGCACCAGAGCACTTGACTTTGTTATCAGCTTTTACCAACTTTTGAATTGGAAGACATGACATTTACTGCGCTATACCATACCAAGCCTGCTAAAATGTTTTAAGTGTGCCAACTTTTCTTTTCTTTTTCTTTTTTTCTTTTAAAGGAATCAAGTGCCAACTTAATGATACAGGTTTCTACCAACTTTTGAACAGTTTTACGAGAGCATACCAATTCATTGACATAAACTTTTAAGTACGTCAACGCAAGATAAAGAGGTTCACTGCCAACTTTTCCACCAAAGGGATCAATTACTGGACTATACTGGTTAATTGACACTAAACTTCATCTAAGTGTTTAAGAGAGAGATCAATGGCACTTGCCGGACTATATTGATTTGATAACATAATTCTCTTCGAGTTTACCAACGTCTCTCTCTCTCTCTCTTAATTCGAGTTTACCCGTCTCTCTCTCTCTCTCTCTCTCTCTCTATATATATATATATATATATATATATTCTGCTGTGACTCAATACGAATCGCATAAAGCTGTAAATAGGCCAGATCAATTGGGCATGTTGGTCAGATCAGACACTACATAATTGGATATACAACATGACACTTACCCGACCATATTATGGCATTCTCTCTCTTTTTAATGGGAAAGGCAATGCCATACAGAAGAATCAGACTTATCCGCTCCGAGTCATGAATCTGACCACAGCTTAGCAGCATAAGAAGGAAACAGTGTGCAGCCTAGATGGAACTGTGTTGGGGTGTTAGGTGCCTGGTCCATTTTCAATCCTAGGGTTCAACATGAAACGCGGTATAAAAATTAAATACCTTTGACAGCAAATGAATAATAGGTTTTCAAGGGTGGTGGTTGATTTCATTTACCAAACAAGAGTAAAGTCCTGAAAAGTATACACCCTATGGACATTAAAGAAAAGAAGGGATTCAATTTCCAGGATGGGGAACTCTTTTTTTCAGATGACTCAACTCTTAAGCCTTCACAAACAGGGAATTAGGTGAGAGTTGCATGAGTTGGCAATTACTAGGACACTGTCACAAAGGTACGTGGACGAGGGATGCGAGATTGTATCAGAAGTTCGAAAATGGGACATGAGGCAGCAGAACTTTAAAAAAAATTAATCAATAAATTTTTAATAACTTAATATTTAAAATTTCTTTTATTGAAATATTATTAAAATAATAACATTTATTAAAATATTAAAAAAACAGATGTACAAGTATGTGTCTAATTAAATCAGTGTGTGTCCGCTTGTTCCTTTTCGTGTCACCGGAGACATGCCCATAGATGGATTCAGTATGGTTAATTAAATAATAAATGACCCTTGGGTCGTACTTAAATGGCTTAATCTTAGTGAACATTTTCTCTTATCTTTTGACACTGCTATGTAGTTTATGTGGACTGTTTCCTTGTCAGTACTACCTACTCTACCTTCTATTCGACTGAATTGATAGAATAATTTTTCTTTTAAAAAATAAAAATGACCCTCGGGTCATACTTTTTGAATGAAAAATACGATTTTTTACAATACAAAATTTTCAAATTTGTCAACCGCTAATTGTTGAAGCTCCTAAAGAATCCCGAACACAAGCAGGATTCCAGTTATTTAAATGTTGGTCTTCACTAAATAAATGATGCAGATCACAGTTAATAAGTCAGATTTGATCAATGACAACGTGTCCTTGTTGTGCTAGTAAAGGTCTGATCTCTTGTGATGCTATGAGACAGCTAAGATGGTAGTCACACCAAATGCATTGATTTAATATCATTTCTCAAATTATCTTTAACATTCAGCACCTTTTTTTTTATATGTGAGAGATAGCCAAATGGTAGAATTGAAATATCATAATCAAGTTGTGGTAGGAACATATGGGGGGCACCCAAGCTTGCCCAGCTAAAAAGAAACAACCTAATACGGCAGCTGGTTATTAGTGTAATTATTATGGGGACTGCCCACAGCAATAGCGCGCGGTCACACACACACATATATAT
Organism: Nuphar pumila; assembly: GCF_984573655.1. NCBI lineage: Eukaryota > Viridiplantae > Streptophyta > Magnoliopsida > Nymphaeales > Nymphaeaceae > Nuphar > Nuphar pumila. Next base: position 26,346,207 of record NC_143262.1, on the reverse strand, counting down.
ATATATATAGAGAGAGAGAGAGAGAGTAATGGGTCCATGCTAAATAGATTTTTTTACTCTTTTGGTGTTTTTTTTTTGCAGTTCCAAACTCATAAATGTATTGGGCATGGTCGGTTTGCGAGGAATCTACACTTGGATAATGTGTTTTAGATAAAAAAATGATATTTGGAGCATCTAAATTTTACAAAGATTTTGGACCGTTGATTTTTTTAATGTTATAAAAACCCACCCATATGTCAGAATTGAACACTTCAAGAGTTGATCCCTATAAAATTAAGTACATAGATTACATATGTATGGCCAAAATTAAAAAAAAAACAAAACAAAAAACAGAAAAACTCTTTTAACATGTTTCATTTAGCATGGACCCATTACTCTATATACAGAGAGTAATGTGTTCCTTAGTCCTCCTTTTTGGTTCTCATGTTAAACACCCTAGATGTGATCTATAGGTTTTGTTTAGTGAGAACTGACTTTTGATTCACTGAAATCTGACTTGTATACAGGTTTTTTTTAGTGATTCAAAATCAATAGTTATTAAGGTACCTATTTTTCTTGGCTTAGAAAAACATGTTTTTTAGTAAAAAAACATGATCCCAGAGTCAATTCTCACTAAATCAATCATGCTAAACACATTTAACAGTTTAAATCTATCATAAAACACAACCTATAGGGTAGAATGGGGCTGATATGTTCAGTTCTCAAATATATATATATATATATATATATATATATATATATAAAGGTAACTATAACATGTAAACCAGCGAAATATGTAAAACTGGTATGCATTAAGATTTTTATAAGTTTTTTTTTTTCTAAAACTTCACCAAACACATGCAATCTAGATGTTTGGTTTTATAGAAACAGACTCCTCTAATTATGATGTATAAGAAGGATCTTTTAAAGCTTAAAAATCAATCACTTAAAATTTTTGTAAATATTCATGCATACAAAATGATGAACACAGATTTGCATATGGTTTTTATTGATTTGGAGAAGGCTTACGATAGAGTACCTAGGGACGTTCTCTGGTGGACAATGATGAAGAAAGGTGTTTCTCTCAAGTACATTAGTATAATTAAATATATGTATGAAGGAGTAGTAACCAATGTCCGCACTTGTGGAGGGGTGACAACCAATTTTCCTATAACGGTTGGGTTACATCAAGGATCTGCTTTAAGCCCTTTCCTATTTGCTATAGTAATGGATGAGCTTACGAGATCAATTCAAGAAAATGTGTCATGGTGTATGTTGTTTGTTGATGATATTGTTTTGATTGATGAGTCTAGAGCTGGGGTTAATGCTAAGTTAGAATTATGGAGACAGACATTGGAAGCAAGAGGTTTTAAGTTGAGTAAGAGTAAGACAGAATACATGGAATGTCGATTTAGTAAGCAACAAAATAGAGATGGGAGTGTAGTGAAGCTTGGTGAGCAAGAAATACCGGTGGATGATTCTTTCAAATATTTGGGATCTATCATTCAAAAGTATGGAGAAATTGATGGAGATGTAAATCATAGGATAAAGGTTGGGTGGATGAAATGGAAGAGTGCAACTGGAGTGTTGTGCGATCGTAGAATGCCATTGCGGTTGAAGGGAAAGTTTTATAGGATGATTATTAGGCCCGCTTTACTATATGGTACGGAATGTTGGGCTGCCAAGAGACATCATATTCAAAAAATGAGTGTAGCTGAGATGCGTATGCTGAGATGGATGTGTGGAAATACAATAAAAGATAAGATTCGGAACAAGGAGATACGTAAGAAGGTAGGCGTTGCACCCATTGAAAATAAGATGAGAGAGAATCGTTTACGGTGGTTTGGACATATTCGACGAAGGCCTAATGATGCTCCAGTTAGAAGGATGGAGAAATGGGAAAATATATTAGTTAAAAGAGGTTGGGGTAGGCCTAGGAAGACATGGATGGAGGTGATAGGAAAGGATATGAATGCTTTGAACCTCACCGAGGACATGGCATTGGATAGAAATGAATGGAGGAGAAGGATTCATGTGGAAGACCCAGAATGATTTTCTTTGTTGGTTCATATCGCCGACCCCAATTGTTTTGGGATGAAGGCATAGTTGTTGTTGTTATTCATGCATACAAAATCACATTTTTTTGCCTGATTACAAATGATCCAATAGTCAATTCCAAGCAAATGGATCATGCCAAATGCATTTGCAGAGTTAGATTTACAAAAAACCTTATATATATATATATATATATATATATATATATATATATATATATATATATATATATATATATATATATATATATATATATATAGAGAGAGAGAGAGAGAGAGAGAGAGAGAGAGAGAGAGAATTGAACATATTAGGTCCCATTTCTCGTTTTGTCCCCTAATTTTTGAAGTGTTTTATGATAGATCTGAACCATTAGATGTGTTTAGCATGCTAAATTTAGTGGGAATATACTATTGGATCATGTTTCTTTCAACAAAAAAATAAGTTTTTATTAGCCAAGAAAAACTGAACTTCATAGCCATTGATTTTGGATGACTAAAAAAACTTGTATACAGGTCAGAGTCAGATGATCCAAAGGCCAATTCTCACTAAACAAAACCTATAGGTCACATCTATGGTGTTAGATGTGAGTAAAAATGCAAAAAAACATGATTTTTTTAGGGGCACAATAGAGCAGAAGGACAGGGTGGGCAAAAGGAGCGCACGATATATATGTATCGAGAGAGAGAGAGAGAGAGAGAGAGTAATGGGTTCATGCTAAATGAGTTTTTCAAGCTCTTTTTTTGTTTTATTTTTAAATTCTAACCGCACAGATGTGATCTATATACTTATTTTATAGGAATCAGCTCCTGAAAGTGTGACACATGGGTGGGTTTTTATAACCTTTGAAAATCCATGATCCAATTATCATTTTTTCATCGAAAACAGAAGATCCTGGTATGGATTCCTCGTAAATCGACCATGTCCAACACATGTATGGAGTCAAAATTGAGAAAAAAAATACAGAAAGACGGACCCATTACTCTCTCTCTCTCTCTCTCTCTCTCTCTCTATATATATATATATATATATATATATATATATATATATATAGAGAGAGAGAGAGAGAGAGAGAGAGAGAGAGAGAGAGAGAGCCGAAAGTAATTCAACATTACCACTCATGAAGATCAACAAAATGTTGAACCCATGAACCGAACAAGAACAAAAGTCAAAACAAATAAAGAGAGCACAAGAGAAAAGAACATTAGACAGATAAAATGGGCTCACGCCATAGCCGCGTGCCCAGATTGTGACAAAGGATAGGTAGCATCAGCAGGAGGGAGTGGAAGATCACTAAGATGCATACGCAAGATCGCATAAACATCTACCAAAATTTTATGCACCAGGTTTTGAATGTTAACTCGAATATGACGAAAATGAGCATCGTTACGCGCCATCCAAACAAACCACCAAGAGGTAAGCAACCACGTCCGCCAGATGAACCTCCACCTCTTGCTGCGCCTAATACAAACCGGCCCCAAGATCAGATCTAGCGCAAAGGACTCCTCCTTAACAAATACTTCCGGATGCCTCCAGGTCCTACTAAAGATTTCCATAAATATTGGGCAAGACCAGAACAAGTGAAACGTAGACTCTTCTGCAGCTTGACAAAGCACGCACCAACTCGGGAGTTGAATGCCCCACTTCTTTAAATTACTGTGGGTCTGGATCCTATCGTGCAAAATTAACCAAGCCAGGACTCGCGAACGGGGGGAAGGACCCTTCGCCCAAAGCACATCCTCGGGCAACCAATCAGCCCCTGGCGGTAGCAACGATCTATAGACTTTTTTGGTGAGAAACTCTCCGCTTGGTGCCAACGCCCACTGCAGTCACTTACCAAAATTTCTGGAGACCTCAAAATGGTCTCTAAAACAGGCTAAAGCCCTCAACCACGATTTACGCAAGTGCGAGAGCGCCAAACCTCGGGTTCCCAGACGAACCAGAATAAGAGTTGGATCCCCATATTTAGCAAGAAGAAAACTAGCACAAGGGTTATCCGGTTGGTGGGCCAACCAACATTGCTTGGCGACAAGAACAATGCTTCGCAGTCTGGGCACCAGGATGCCTAAACCACCCATACGCCGAGGTAGAACCACCGAACGCCAACCAATCACGTGACGCTTACCTGTGAGTTTACACCCAGACCAAAGAAAGCCTGCCAGCAAGCGCGTCAGCTGCTTCTCTACTCCCACAGGCATCACAAACAGAGACATGAAAAATTCTGGAATAGTTGAAAGAACATGTCTGACTAAGGTTAGACGTCCAGCGCTAGAGAGATAAGACGACTGCCACGAAAGCAATTTGCGCTTCACTTTTTGAAGCGTCGGAGCCCAAGCCGCTAAAGATAGAGGCTTCACTTGTAACGACAAGCCAAGGTACATAATAGGCAAGTCAGAAGTAGTGCAATTAAAAATTCTCTTTCCAGCTGCAAGCATATTGGCATTAACATTGAACATGGTAATAGAGCATTTGGTCTCATTTAGAGAAAGCCCAGACATGGAGAGAAAGAACTGAATGATAAGCTTGAACCTGAGCATCTGTTGAACATTTGCACGACCAAAAATGATCATATCATCAGCATAAGTAAGAATATGACCCGGGAAGTCGGAAACCTGCAAAGTATCAATGAAACCCGATACAACAGCTCGCTTTAGCAAGACCACAAGACCCTCAGCAACTGCATTGAACAACAAAGGTGATAGGGGGCACCCTTGCCGCAGACCCCGCCCAAGCTTGAACCGGTCTCCTCTAATACCATTGATATTTAACATGGCCTGGGCATTTGAGACCAGCTCTCTCACCCAACCAGAAAAACGATGACCAATACCGAAATTTGCTAACATTTGAAATAAGAATGGCCAATGCACAGAGTCAAAAGCTTTATGAAAGTCTAATTTAAGGACAAAGTAAGGTTGACCGCTATGCTGCAAGGAATGGACCACCTCGGATGCCATGATGAACGAGTGTTGGACCCTCTTCTTACGGATAAAGGCGAACTGAGAGTCTGAAAAAATCTGGTTAGCCACCGATTTCAACCTATTCGCCAAAACTTTGGCAAACATCCGATAGAGAGCACTCATAACTGAGATAGGTCGGAATCGAGAAATATCATTGGCCTCATCATCTTTCGGAATGAGTGAAATAATAGCAACATGCAAATGATAAGGCAGTCTGGAGTTACGATGAAACTCATCGAACATACTCACCACGTCTGATTTAACACAGTCCCAAAAGATTCTAAAAAAGTCGACATGAAACCCGTCAATGCCAGGCGCTTTCCAACCCGACAGATCCTTAATGGCCGAAAAAATCTCATCTTGAGAGAACCATCTTTGCATATATCTGGCTTGCTCAAGCTGAATTGAGCCAACTAGGAAATTACCAAAGACACCCTCCGCAGTTAACGAAGCAGAATATAAGTCCTTAAAGTATAGCGAGATTGTTGGATTAACGTGCTGATTGAGATAAGAAACACCCTCAATGGAGATAGAAGGAACAACCTTCCTCCTATGACGATGGGAAGCATATGAGTGAAAAAATTTAGTGTTGCCATCACCAGCCTCAAGCCATTTCACCCTAGACCTTTGCTTCCAACGAATTTCCTCTTTGATCCTCTAGTTTTTCAAGAGCATGGTTAATTCTAAGGACCTGGACTGAAGATTGAGAAGTTGCAAATCAGAAAGAGAGTCAGGAGAAGACATAGACTGATACAACTCAGAAATCTCTTGATCCCATGCGGCTATTTGCTGAAATTTCTCCACCTTACGACTATGAAGCCAAGCTTTGATATCCTTAGCTAGACGAGAAAGCTTATTTTGAACACGTAGCGCGGCCCAATGCACATCAACAGTTTTGTTCCAAGAATTAGTAACAACCGTGAGAAAATCTGGCTCTTGAAGCCACCATTCTTCAAACGCAAAGCTCCTAGTGGGTTGAAAGCCATCTCCCCAATGAGTGATGATCTGCCCATGATCCGAGATAGAGGGAGCAAACAACACACACTTAACGTCGGGAATGAGGTCCAATAAATTAGGTGTGACAAAGACCCTATCAAGGACCCTACAACACGGACGGGACCGCATATTCGACCAAGAGAAGCGCTCCCCGGTTAAAGGAATAGGGTAGAGAAAATGACGGTGAACAAAGTCTTGGAAACCTCGCATAGAGGGATTGGGAATTATGAGGTTATTAGAGTCATGGATAGATAACAAACAATTGAAATCCCCCATCAGAAGGTGACAATCCGCGCTGGAAACGACAACCCTATCCAAATCATCTTAAAAAGCGGGCCTCATGGCGGCGAGATTAGGACCATAAACAACAGAAACCACTACTCTTCTATCAACTGCCTGCAAATTGAAAGCAACAGACAAAGAGAAAAGACCCACATCCAGCTGTGATAAATTTAAAGACTGCTTTCCCAAGATAAGGATACCGCTTGCATGATTTACCGCTGGCTTATAGAAATAGTCAGCTCCTTGCCAGATGCTAGAAACGACCACGAGCGAGATGACCTCCATTTTAGTTTCACATAAAGCAAGAAGGTCGGGCTTTTGTTCCCTAACCCAATTAGCCAGAAACAGGCGTTTAGTGGGACAATTTAAGCCCCTAACATTCCAACAAACAGTCTTCATGGAACAAAATCTGGAAAAACCCGTGGTTGGTGGCACCGAGATGACCTTCTTGGGGACCTAGCATCGGTAGCCGAAACAATTAACGAAGGCCTCCTTCTTCTTCGCTGACCACCAACACTAACAGACGACCTCAAGTGACCATCGAAAATGCCCAACTGCTCGCAATTTGCTCCACCAGAGTTGCAGAGAGAGTCCCCCAATAATCGCAGAAATATCTGAAATCGTAAAATCCATATCAACAGCTATCGCTTGCAGCTGTGAAGATGAGAGAGAGATATCCAGCAACTTAGCTGCATCGACAACTGTGACACCCAGGGGTTGTGGACTAGGATGCTGCTGACCATGTGCTGGACTAATGAAGGAGACCGCGTCTGGCGGAATACCAAAAGATTTGGTAGAAGAAAAAACCTCAGAGACATAATGCGATACAGGGAAAGAACGAGGAACCGAGGAGCCAAGCACCATGCATCTGATTGCCATGTTAGTTCTAACATTAAACGCAATAAGATTGATAACCAGATAGTCATAGTGTCTGGAGGGAAAAATAATAAGGGACGATAGCAAATTCGTCCTATGTCCATCACGCGCAAGCCTGCTCAACCGCGCCTCCAAGCTGAAATGGCAATTGGTACAAAGAGAAGTAGATACCAGGCCCCGAGCTTGAGAAAAAGCTGACGACTGAACTCCATTAGAGAAAGCATTGCTATCATGGTCAAATATTTGTGGGCTCACCCTAGACAAAGCTCGTGATGACGAGGATGGCAAAAGATTTCTCTGCTTCCCACGAGCATACCTACCCAACTGCGCCATCAGTCCGCCACGAGAATTAGCGCTAAAAGAATCAGACGTCGAGCTCTGAGCATTATAAATAGTGAGCGGCAAACCTCCAAGAGATGAAGCATTGATGGCAGACCCAAATTTTTTGGGGCCCACCCCTGGCAGAACTTGCAAAGGTTGGGAGATGCCATCAAAAGCTCGCGAAGAGTCTAACATAGATGGAACAATACACAGAAAAGATAGCCCAAAGTGCTGCGGCTCGACTGGGACCCAGATAGACCCAATCTTGACAGCATTGAATGAAATCGCCGGGTTGTGGAGATTGCCAATCTGCACCCATGGCGAGAAGCATAATTTTTGGGAAGGCCGTTCAGGATTCCGATTTGCTGGATGACGCACCACCCCAAAAAAATCTTTAGAGACTAGATTCATCCCCGATGAAGGAGAATGAGAGGGGTTAGATCATCTTCGCTACCAGACTGGGTGCCGACGAGAGAGAAAAGATAAGCCACACTTATGACAATCACAACGTTTATGAAAATTCAAAGAAAAACAATTAGCACACCACCAATCCCCCGGCCTGGCACGACTCAACTGAGATCTATAGCGAATAGCATGGAAGGAGTTTTGCCAAGTAGATGAGACCTGCTTCCATCCTCGATCAGCAACCCATTCTGGAAGCTCACGAATGAAGAAAGGAGAAACAAGCAAAGCCTTAACAGAGCACGCTTCGAGAGGCTCCCGTCTAATAGCTCGCAGGAAAAACCTAATGTCTGAAATACAAAGAGAGCCCACATCTAGGCATGATCGGAGGGACTCCGAAAGCTTAGAGAAGAACCAACGATTGAGTCTGAAAGGCAAGATGACATCCAATCCCCATCGGCGAAGCACAAAAGTTGCACCCCAGTCGTTCACTGCTTCCTTGATGAAATGTAGGGCTCGCTGGTTGACCCTCAATGGGAGATCGGGAGCAAGTCCCCAAAAACGGCTAGATGAGGGGCGCATAACCGAAAGACGAAAGGCACCGATGAAGGAGCCTACGAAACTCTGAAAAAGGAAATAAACAAGATAGAGGCACACCTACGAGGGTCGGGGGATCCGGTGGTGATCGGCACGACCAACCAACGCAGCACTAGATAGGGCAACCTCCGTTCGAGCCTGCAGCGTTCGACGAAACTGGAAAATCCCCTGAGGCAAACGTCGACGGTTCTTGGGCTCAGAATGGCAGCATCGGCCTTCCCTTCGGCACCGGAGAGAAGAGAGAAAAATGAAACCGTGGCTCCCACGGGTTATGCAGCAATAGGCACCGCGCTGCTCGCCAAACCCAAAACTGGAGGAAGGCTGAAGCGGCTGGATGTGTGGCTACACGGCTCAAGCAAACACGAGCTCCCACCGAGAGGATCGACTTGGGTTTGAGAAGAAAAGGAAAACAGTGGGGTCGCCGAAATGGAGGCAGTGGTGGTGCATTGTCAGTGGAAAAAAAATCAGGGGAAGAACAAGACATCGTGAGCCGAGGGAGGCAGCTCAGGCATGGTGGATGTCGGGCGTCGCCGAGTTGGGGTCAGCAACAAACAGAAAATGGAGCGGAGTTGGGGTTGTCGGCTGGTGGCTGCTGCTCATGGAGAGAGATGTCGAACGACAAGAGAGACCGATCGTCGGCTGAACCAGAGGGGAGGAGGGTGAATGACCGTCTAATGGGGGGCGGAGGGTGGTGCCCTAACGAGAAGAAGAAAATACTCCTTCAGGCTTCGAGCTAGTCATTGATGCCGGAAAACGATAGCTGAGTTTAGAGGATGGTGGGGGATGGACCGCAGAACAGGAGATAAGGGAGGCGATATCAGCAGAAAATAGAAGCGATGGGTTCAGATGATCTCTGGACTTGCTCGAAAACCCTTCATCGGGCGTTCCCTTGAAAATGCATCCCCATCATCTTAATGGGGCTTGACAACGATATCAGCAGAGGATGTGGATGCCATTTTTGATCGATGGATTGACCGGCAACAGCACCACGGCAGAATCCAAGGAAAAGGGGAGAGATGGCAGATAGGACGAGAGACGATAGCGGCTTGGTGTTTTCCAACAGCAGAGATGAGTAGCAACGGCAGGGACTTGGGGTCGCCGGGGAAGGCCTGACGTCGCCGGCGGCAGCAGGTGAAAAGAGAGAACGAGAGGGAAAAGAGAAGTAACTATGTGAGTTTTTTATTTTTTTAGTCCTGTAAGTTTAGATTATGCAAAAGACTCATGCAACTATGCTTATTGAACTGTTTAGGATGGTTAGGAGAAAAAACTACCAAGGACCTCTCTCTCTCTATTTATCAAACGCACCATATGGCTTTTCTTCACTTACCAAATCATACGTGCATTATTGCCACCAGCTTATCCTTGCCCTCTCCTTCCCATCCCCCCATCCCGATCCCGTGCCTTTTCATATAAAGCAAAAGAAACGCTCGTAAGGAGAAAAAAAAAAAAGCTTACAAAAAGAAACCAGAATTCTTCACAGGGAAAGAGAAAACAGGAGAGTCATACCGAACCAGCCAGAGAGAGAGAGAGAGAGAGAGAGAGAGAGAGAGAGAGAGAGAGAGAGAGAGAGAGAGAGAGTTCCCACTTTCGTACTCCCACCGCCGAGCAAGAAAGGAGAGATGCGCACCCCACAACCACCCTCCTTCCTCCTCCTCTTGATCTGCTCCCTCCCCGTCCTCCTTCCCACCACCTCCCTCTCCTCCTCCGACTCCTTCATCTACGGTGGCTGCTCCCAGCAGAGGTACCTCCCCACCTCGCCTTATCAAGCCAACCTCGACTCCCTCCTAACCTCCCTCGCCAACGCCGCGTTCTCCGCTCTCTACTCCCACTACACAATAGGCAAGCCAGGTGACTCTGATACCGTGTCAGGGGTGGTGCAGTGCAGGGGAGACCTCCCATTGTCCGACTGCTTCCGCTGCACCCAGGACGCCATTAACCAACTTCACCTCCTCTGCCTCAACTCCTGCGGTGCCGCCATGCAGCTCGACTCCTGCTTCCTCAAGTACGAAAACGCCACCTTCGTGGGCGTCCTTGACACCACCCTCATCTTCAAGCGGTGCGGTCCCTCCTCCGACTCCGCCTACGACTCCGACTTCCTCGGCCACCGAGACGACGCCCTCCACCAGCTCTCTTACGGCGGCTCCTTTCGGACGGGGAGCTCCGGGTCCTTTCTTGGGGTGGCGCAGTGCGTGGGTGACCTGAGCACCGCCGACTGCTCCCGGTGCGTCTCGGAGGCCGTGGCACGGCTCAAGGAGTCCTGTGCATCGTCTCTCTCCGGCGACGCCTTCCTCGGCAAGTGCTACGCTCGGTACTCATCGTCATCATCATCATTGTCGCCCTCCTCGTCGTCCTCCTCCTCCTCCTCCGGTATCTACCCCCACCCCACTCCCGGTGAGCAACTCTCTCTCTCTCTCTCTCTCTCTCTCTCTCTCTCTCTCTCTCTCTCGTGGGTTCGCCCGACCAGGTTTTGACTTTCTTGTTTTGACCATGAACTTTCCCACCTTGTGAAATTAGACTTTCTCATGGAATCAGGATATTTGGTAATGGGAGTTACGCGGGAGGAGAAGATCTAGTCATCGGGCCCGAGTACTTTACAAAGTCCTCGTGCCAAACAAACACAGAAAATCGCCACACGTGTAGCGATTTTCTGTATTTTGTGTTTCACACAATATGCAACGAACCTGCATCATGCATCGCCCACGCAACATCTTGAGAAATGTTGAGATGGGTGGCTAGTCAGTGGCAGCAGCAGCACCGCTGCATCATGCAGCACCATTGCATAAAAAATGCCCTCACAGAAAACAGCTGCACGCATTGTGATTTCTGTTTTACACAAAATCCCTGCACCGATGACTCGAGGGGTTTGGCGTTGTGGGATGAGGCCTAGATTGTTAGCCTAGGTTCAAATCCCATGGGTGTCATCCCCCTGCGTAAGCTGGAGCTTGGTGACTTTATGGGGTCGAGGGGTAGACTGTTAGCCTAGTTTGGATCTAAAGTTGGATGTTGGAATATTGGCCTTTTAAGGGAGATGCTATTATGTGCTTAAGTTGGATTAGGCTTTTGATTTAGGGAGTTAAGAACGAAAAATGGTCAGACCTGAGTCCAAGTTGAAAGAGTGGTGAAATGGGATGAAGTGAGGGTTGGTTTCATGTCGTCTGAATATTTTAAAGATTAAAAAAAAAAATGAAAGACAAGTGACTTGGATCTGAGTCATTCATGACAGTCCTATATCGGACCCAAATCCTTGTGCATCTCTTGTACTGGGCCTCATCCCAGACCCGTTACAAAATGCCTAAAATTGGCTCAAACTGGATCAGGCATGGGCTTCAAGAAACTCAAAAGACTATGTTGATTGGGAATGGGTCGCACCAATGTGGTCTGATAATTAGAAGGGACTCAGTTCACTTCAACTTAAGCACATAGCATCTTCTCAAAAGATCAGACCTGGATCAGGTCTGGATCTGGGTGGAGTTTGATGTGGTAAGGAGGGAGATCAATGTCTTTTTCTATTGTCATTTCTTTCATGGGAAAGAGAGAGTTTCCTACCATGAAAGGAGCAGTTTTCCGTGGGACGTGAAACAAACAGGAACAGTGGGAAAGGCAGCGGCCTGGATTACGCATGGTGGACTCGAGAGCAGGTCAGGTCTTAAGGGTTCTTGGACAGAAAAGTGTCCAAGGTACCTTGGATGCCGTTCATCAAAACGAACAGCAGCCACAAACCAACAAAAGCTTCTTGTCATGGAAAAATGTCAGCCGTCCATATTTCAGCCATTGATGCTGCTCATCTAAAAAGCAAATAGCATCGAGAGTTTTTGTGGGGACCATCTAGGTGGGGACCATTCTCTTGTCTGTTTTGGGTGTCGTTCATGTTGATGATCTAAGGCACCTTGGACAGTTTTCTCTGTGCAGGGTCCCTTGGACCTAATCCACTCACGATGGACCCCACCATTTAATTTGTTGTAGTGTTTCCTGCAGTCCCCACTCAATTCCCGCGAAAACCCTTCTGCATTGGGGAGGGGTAGGGAAATATGGGAAAGGCATGCACGGTCAAGTTTCGATGTGGGTGCCCTTTTCTTATGAAATGGCTTTCTCACCCACTCACAGTCCAACGGGGCTCTGCTTGTTTGGTAGGAGCAGCTGGTACACATCACCTTTTGTTGGGATGTTACAGGTTCAAAACCCAATAGTATAGCTGTATAACTGGTAGGGGTCTGCCTAACCCCAGCTTGCCTTTTAGAAAAAAAGAAAAGAAAAGTGGCCACCTAGTGTTAGGGCTGAGAAAGAAGCGTGTTGTTTGGCTGGTAAAAATTAAGCTCGTTCAAACTTGTAAAATAGGTTCGGGAAGCTTAACATAAACAATAGGTACTCAGCTCAGCTAATTTGTATAGTAGTTAAAAAAAAATTTAAACATATTTTACATCACGTAGTTTACGTAAAATATATGATTGGACTACTTAGTTTGCGAAAATTAGGTTTAGTGATACAATCTTATTACTTCTAACTTTAAAACGATGAGTTTTTTGTTGTAATTTTATTCTTTTTCCGCTTTAAAACAATGTATTTTTTTTTCTGTAAACAAGCCAAACTCCGACTCTGCTTGTTTATCTCAGGCTCATTATCAGCTCGAACCTCGCCACAAGAATGAGCCAAGCTTGAACACTTCAAACTAGGCTCTATGGATAGTTTAACAGCCTGTTTGTATAAAAATGAGAAAAGTGATTATTTTTTTCAGTGGGGAAGACCACTGTGACAATGGACAGGCGTAATGGCTGTTTGATGATTTGTATTGATGTGCATTGGATGGACACTGACAGGAAAGGCTGACATCTTGATATCACCTTTTTTAGTGCATTTGGGTCTCAATGCCTACATAGTTCCTTGGGTTTCTGAGGTAAGCAAGCCATCACCAAAAACAAATGGGCATAGAAGACAGCCAACCACTCCACTCCACTCCTTTGTTTTGTAGTACAAACTTTGGCATCACAAGAACCTAGTTTCATTGCCTTTACCATTTCATTTCTAGTCCATCTATGGGTGTTGCTTTTTCAGGGTACTTTTGGCATCATGTGAAACGCATCCAGATTCTACAGGTGGGGGGGCGTGTGAAGCATGTAGTCCCGGGCATATTTTGTATAATATGAAATGTTAGGATCCATTTGGATTCAATCCTATTAGTTGTTTTTTTTTAATTTGGATTTTAACTTATATTTAGATATTGGATCTATGCATATGATCCAATCTCCAATGAAGAAGTTTATTGGATTTAAGAAACTTATCTTAATTATGGAACTATCAAAAAGAAAAAGTTCATCAAAATAAGAAACCCCCAATTATAAAGAGGTGAATGGTTTTTGGGATTAAGCGGTTTAAATCTGACAGGTAAATTATGAGTTAGTTTCTAGTTCTTTAATTTCATGTTATTTTCTGTTTTCTTAGACAAGTTAATTTCTTGGTATCAGTTCTGTAGGATCCAGGAACGATCAACCCTCCTGAGGACCTGCATCAAAATGTAACCAAGTTCATGATCTATGGTGATTGAAATGTTAAGAGTTCATAAACTTGAACACAGTTCAAGTCATGAATTCCAACGACTAGAATAAGTTTTTGTGATGAATGTGGCGATTGGTGATCATGATCTAAATTTTCCCTCTTACCTTTTGTTCCCCCAGATTCATCTCACGAGGATGAAGCAGGGAAGACACTGGCCATCATAATCGGATTGTTTGCTGGAGTTGCCCTCCTCATTATCTTCCTATCCTTTCTAAGGAAGTCTTGCAATGGCAAGGGTAAGAAAAGCATATGCTCATAATTCCCTTCCTTTTTGGTCTTTTTTGTTTGAATTTATAACCCGAAGAAACCGCACCGGGCACGAAGACCTGGTCGTTCTGGCTCAGCTTGCCATACCTATGGTCGTTGTACCAGCAGTGTAAAACTCTGAGGCTAGGACCCCTGCCCTGGGGCCTATGCTATGTGTTGGCTTGCGCAGAGAGGTGACACCCATGAGAATCGAACCTTGACTGCCCCGTTTTGTCTTCAATTTGGTTTTTCCTAAGTTTTCTAGATTCAAGAATTTCCTTTCCTCCAAGATTAAAAATGAAACCAGCTTAGTGAATGTCCAGAACTTTATAAATGAAGTAGATTTCGAGCTCTATGACTTTGTGTAGAACTTGTCTAGGACACTGACTAGTTCAAGTCCCTGCTTGAGCTAGGACTTGGACCTAGGCTGAATTTGGTTGCAGAATGTGGTTTGAGCAAGTTGGACTTTGAGCTAGTTACTAACCAAGTTCAGATTGATGTTCGATGGGCTCAAACCATATGTGAACAGTTGTAGGAATGTTATCCTAGGACTCTTGGCTTGTTTCCTAGCATCCAACCCTCTTTTGAGTGTCCCAAGAGCTCCCATTCCCTAGCCAGTGGCCAAGGATCGAAACCCACTGGCAGCAGGAGCGGGAAGGGGTGCCACTCCTGTGGAAACAAGCAGATGCACCTTGAGGGTGGACAATTTTTTCGGTCTAGGCTAGTGGTGATTCATTCCACTTGGCATAGTCACAGAGTTCAAACGAATCAAGGTGCATGGATGCTTGGGGAGTCAACTAGGTCAAGCCCAACCAAATCTAGGTGCAAATTGTGCGAGTCCATAAGACCATTTGAGGATTCATTCCAAGGGAATGCTTTGCAATATTAAATGAAAACGTGACTAAGTTCTTGAACTCCACAATTTTATATTCGACATGCAAACGTTTTGAGTTCATGAACTTGGGCATGTTGGTTATGACATACAAACTTGCCCTGAACTTTGAGTTAAACAAGTGAGAGCAAATGTCTCCAATGGGGCCTATCCGGGTAAATAAGTCAGGTCACATGCATGTTTATCAAAAGGTTTGCTGAAAAACATTTTTTTTTATTGCTGCAGGCTGAAGTGGAGGAGACAGCCCTTTATGTGCCCATAATGAAATTGCATTTGTAATCTTTGTTTACTTAGGCATAAATTAAGATGGTTAAAGCTGGTGGGATTCCACTTTTTCCTTCTTGTATTTCCCTTCTTTTTTGCAATAAAACGTCGGAAATAATATTCTTCCCTTTTACGTTGAGAAGGTTGGTGAAATAAATGGGCTAAAGTGGGGTAGAAAGTTAACCAAAAGAAGCCTGAAAAAAGTTACTTTGGGATAAGGGGAGCGATCAACCATCACTAATCCCAATAGGGTAAGGCAGCAGCATGGCATGCTGGATTTTCTAGAGTAAAAAATTCCTACTTTTCGTCATACTCTCTCTCTCTCTCTCTCTCTCTCTCTCTCTATATATATATATATATATATATATATATATATATATATATATATATATATATATATATATATATATATATATAAAATTTGCTGATGTTTATTGTACGTATAATCTAGTTAAATAATCACAGTGCAAGTTATATCCACTCATCTTGTTTGCTGCACTTCAAATCATTTTTTTTTTCAGTGTGAAAATATGATTTTTTTAGTCATAAATTTAAATTTTGGTACATAATAGCTTTTAAGCATTTGGAAAACCTACATGTTGCAAAAACATGATTCAAAACTTATTTTCTACTAAAAAAACTATGTAGATCACATTTATAGGTTGGATCTACTAAAAAAGGTGGAAAAATACAAAAAAAGTAATGTTTTCTACTATATGGACAAAAGACTGTAGCAAATTTATTTCAGTTATTCATGGAGACAAATATTGGCCATATTTTGAAAATATTTTAATCTTATAGATTAAATTTTATTTGCATTGTGAACTTTTAAAATTATTACAAAATTTTACTGAATTACTTTTAAAAACCAAAAAATCTCAGTGAGATTGCGATATTTCAAAATATCATGGTTTTGTCATAATAATCATTTTTTAATATTAAAAAACTTTTATTTTCTTCCGTGATCTTAAATATTTGAAATCTCTTGTATGTAGTCATATTTCCTCTATACATACAATTTTAATTTGAAGAAGATTTTCTACTCAATAATGAGACTTGTGACATTGATGTTCTTTTTTAGAGGAAAGAGAAATAGAACCTTCATTGATCACTAAGGCAAACGAATTAGCTAGCAGCAAAGTTAAAATCCAGTGATTGCCGATAAGATTGAAGGATTTGAAATAGATCCGGTGTAGGAGAGTTGAATCCAGATTTGAATATTAAGCATAATACAGGAAAAGGTAGAGATTAATGTGAACCCAGTCAAGGTCTGATCATGCCAGTCAATCCGAAAACGATCGATTTGTGCAACCAAACATTCACATCCTATTTCAAGATTGTATCCAAAAATAATGTGTCAGATTCAATTGGAGGTCTGAGTAAGCTAGCATAATCCATTTGCACCCCTGTTTTCACACTTCTTTTTTTTTTTCAAAGGCAAGCTGGGATTTGTCAGACCCCGACCAGTTAAACAACTATACCATTGAGTTTTGAACCTGGAACGTTCCAACACAAGGTGCCGTGCACTAGCTGCACCTATGAAAAATAGCAGTCCTGTTGGGGTCCGATCTGTGTCAACTCAGGCGATTCCCGAGTCGACTCGCCCGGTTTGCCAGCTATGGTTTTAATACTTCTACTATATACCACCGAGGTGGTATCCCATGTGGTAAGCGGGGTCCTGTGCTAAGATGAAGGCCCACGTTGTGGAGGGGGGGAGGGGGGGGGGGGGGGGGGCTTAAGAGATACCTGGTAGGGGTCTGCCTAACCCTAACCCCAGCTTGCCTTTCAAAAAAAAAAAAAAACTTCTACTATAGATAATAATTTCATTACCCAGAGTGACCTTGAAAGCCAAGTCTTGACTGCTGATTGCATCGATTCCTCAATTTCAACTTTTTCTGTTAATTCAACCATCACATATTCTATTTCTTTCTAAAAAAAAAACGTCACATATTCTCTCTCTCTACATCATTGTCTGTGTTTTTAACAATATCTGAAACTTAGGTGTGTTTTTGTTTGTTAGTTTAGTTGCAATTTTAAACATCTTCCTTTCAAGAAGAATTATGCCATCTTTTTTTCATATAGGAACAGGAAAACCACCCTAAAGGGGTGTAAACCCATGTGCACCTCTTGACCCTAGGGAGCCATTGGCTTATGCTCAAGGAAGGAGAATAACACCCGTGAGAATCGAACCCTGATTGTGCATACAACAATGTCAATCATATAGCGTGAATTTTCACCCTAGATCATATCCGGCAGTTATCACTAACTCAAAGGGCTTCAAGTCTATTCATGCCTTAATGATTGAGAACATTAGGGGTTTTGAGATAAAAGCTGATTCTCTCTGTGTGAATGAAGTGAGGGCAAGCAATATGGTTAATCCTGAGGCTTCAAAACTTGAATACATTAACCATGCCTTGGCAAAACACCACAACAAAGCAGTAGCCACATTCCGTCGCTAACAGGCGTAGCGACAGATTAGCGACGACGAGGCGATGGTATGCTTACGTCGTGAATTTTTCGACGCTAACTGGCGATGAAATAAATTCGTCGTCAGGTCCGTCACTAATTACGATGGACTAACGAGCGCTGTATTCTGTCGTCAATCCGTCGGTACTAAACGGCAACCTCGGCTTGGCGATGGATTTACGT
Source organism: Nuphar pumila (assembly GCF_984573655.1). Lineage (NCBI taxonomy): Eukaryota > Viridiplantae > Streptophyta > Magnoliopsida > Nymphaeales > Nymphaeaceae > Nuphar > Nuphar pumila. Next base: position 26,328,144 of record NC_143262.1, on the reverse strand, counting down.
CTGCCGCTAAGACGTCGCTAGATTTATATACATACCGATGGATGTTTCCGTCGCTAATCCGTCGCAAACACGAAAAAAAAAAAAAAAAATTATTTGAAAATTAAATACCGAGAACGGTACAATTTATATTTCTTGTACAATTTATATTTTCTGTAAATAAAAAACAAACTACACTAAAAAATTTCATATAAAAAGAATCTACAACAATTAATCGTTCCACCTTAAAATTAACAAGTTTAATTATTTACAATTCAACAATTACAATTAGGAAACATAAAAAAATAGAACTTCTTCAACACAATTCTCTAATCATCGCCAAGATTTTGTGCGTCTTCTTGTTCATTGCCTTTATCTGTCCTTTCAGCTCTGCTACGATGATTATCGCTAGCAGCCTACACAAGAAAAGAATAGTCAGTATTGATAAACAAAATATAATGAAATAAATTACACACTATACGTGATTCTATCATGTGCTCATGTGTGTTCTAAGGCAATAAAAAAACTCTATATGTGATTCTATCATGCTCATATGTGCTCTAAGGCATATGTGATTCTATCATGCTCATATATGCTCTAAGGCAGGCAAAAAGTTATATATGTGATACTATCATGCTCATATGTGTGTTAAGGCAGTCAAAAAATTGAATATGTGATTATACCTGAGAGGGACCTACAATCAAAGATCCTCTATTCTGCACAATACTGGTTATCTCATCTCGGAGAAAGGGGGCGATGGTGTCATGGAAGTAGTCATGCATTGTGTCCTTAATGATCTGGCGTACATCATCACTGGAAAGAATATGCTGCTGCTTGGAGCTTATGTAGGCGAAAGTAGCCTGTGAGCTGTAACTGGAAGAAGCAATAACTGGTGAAGTGTTTAGATTACTCACAAACTCAAACACACGACCTTTTTTGGGTTCACCTGCTGCAGTCACCCATGCTGCAGGATCAAATGATGGATGCTGAGTAGCGTCATCGCCATATCGCTCTACCATCTGTTGCTCATATGTCTCCTACAAAATAATGTTTAAAGTATGCATTAATAATTAATGATAACATTATGATAACTTGCATATTGCAATGATTATTAATAGAATAAATACATATCGTTGTCGTTCTCGCCTTCTTTGATATGAAGACTCTCGTGGTCTTTCGTTTATGTGTTTCAACAAACGCATCCTTATATGGTACAATGTCTCCTTTTTTTGCTTCCTACGAAGTTAAAGGACAAAAGATTTAGTACACAAGTTTGCAACAATACTTATAAAATTAATATTATATATTGATGAGTTACCATTTTCTTCAGGTGGCTCCCAAATGTCTTAGATCCACCTGTGTGTAGATGGGCTTCCGACATTTTCGCTCAATTTTGTGCAGTCTTCGCAGAACGATTTTGAAATGCATCTTCCGCCCACTTATCGCACATTTCTTCCCAGTAATCTCTCTTGATAGTAATAGGGCCATGACTCTTCCACTGTAGTGGATCATCTACTACGCCAATTGCTTTTTTTGTTGCAGTCTTCATAGTGTGCAGCATGTCTGCAAATCAATTGGCAGTCACCTTCTGTCACACCTTCATTGTATTATTTTCTTCTACTGTAGTTGCGAAGCGATTCAAAACCTATAAATATTTTTAGAAAGTTAGTAGACATTACTTAAAAAAATTAAATATGAAACACATTAACTATGAGGAACAACTGTATACCGTGAATGAGGACCACAATCTATCTAACACCTCTTTTGGGTACTCTTTCCATTGAGCAATCGGTCCTGGTAGATGTCGAAGAAGTAAATTCTTAATCTCTCATACTACTTCTTGTGGCTCAAACCTCGTGCTGCACATGAATTGTTACACAGTAAATATCAATATAAAATATTTATAAGATATGCAATAATTGAAAATGAAATACTTATGGTCGATTATCGATATACACTATTTGAATGAGTCTTCTTGTGCCAGACTGAGAAGACCCTGCTTCCTGTGTTGGCTCCTGACTTATGTGATCAACTGGTGTAGGTGGGTTGTGTATAGGCGAAACATCATCTATAAAAAAATACGTTAAAAATTCTCAAAATGTATATTTGAACTAATCAAGCATCCAATTAGTTAAATGATATACCTATCACAGGAGCCCGTGAAGATGAAGGTTGGGCCTGGCTACTACTGGATGAGCGACCACTGTAACCTCCACGAACCATATTCTAACAAATAACATATGTCATACAATACATTCAAATAATTCACATCAAGTATTACAATACATTCAAGTCATTCGCATCAAGTATTATAATAATTCAAATCATTCATATCAGGTACTACAATGCATTCAAGTCATTCACATCAAGCATTGCAATGCATTCAAATCATTCGCATCAAGTATTACAATGTATTCAAATCATTCACATCAAGTATTACAATAATTCAAATCATTCGTTGCATAAATTACAATACATTCAAATAATTTAAATCATCCACATCAAGTATTGCAATGCATTCGAATCATTTATATCAAGTATTACAATACATTCAAATAATTCAAATCATTCACATCAAGTATTGCAATGCATTCAAATCATTCGTATCAAGTATTACAATACATTCAAATAATTCAAATCATTCACATCAAGTATTACAATGCATTCAAATAATTCGTATCAAGTATTACAATACATTCAAATAAAATTTTTAATCATTCACATCAAGTGTTGCAATACAACTCATGCATTCGCATCAAGTATTACAATATATTCAAATAATTCAAATCATTCACATCAAGTATTGCAATGCATTCGAATCATTTGTATCAAGTATTACAATACATTCAAATAAAATTTTTAATCATTCACACCAAGTATTGCAATACAACTCATTCATTCGCATCAAGTATTATAATATATTCAAATAATTCAAATCATTCACATCAAGTACTGCAATGCATTTAAATAGAGGTTTGTAGTACAAGATTTTGCTCACTAGCTTGAGAATTCTTCCTCGTCACTAGTTTGACTTTCTTCTTCTTCTTCTTCTTCTTCTTCATTGTTTGCCTATCCACTTGGTACATCATTTGGATCACATTCCTCTATGAATGTTTCATCGACCAATGAAGATATGACATGCATATCATGCGCAACATCGTGACCATAAGCGAAGTCATAGACATCATCTGATTGATAGTAATCGCTGTCTTCAGCTAACTCATCTTCATGTAACTGATCATACTCAGGGTATAGTTTGGAATTCACCTTGAAAATTTCCCACCATTCATTTTTATCTGACTTTTTTATACTCGGATATGAAGTATAATAAACTTGTTGAGCTTGCAAGGCTAATATGAATGGATTATCGTGCACCACATTCACCCGTGCATCAAAATTGTTTCTAAATTCTTCTCCATGAAACATTCAGTTCTGATAATCACTCACAAAACCCTTCCTATATAGATGATGTCTAACGCTATGAGGTTCTACAAATCGATTATTCTTACAAATCTTGCAGGGACACCTAATCTGACCTGTGGGATCCACTGTACTGACACTTGCCGTTGCAAATTCAATAAAGTTGTCAACATCATCCAAATATTCATGCGATAACTCATTGTCCACTATCCTACGGTACATTCATTCACGGTTTGCAGTCATTTTTGTATGATGTTACGAATAATAGCCTAACGAATTAAAAGAGAACAATCAGAATGCTACGATGAAGAATATATCAAATTTATCATGCAATATATGATGTCATACAATAACAAGAATTTTGATACATGCATTGATAACTTAATATTTTTATGTGCAAACTATTAATGACACGATACAATCATTTGAAATATGCTTTTATTATATAATTTCATATGGAAGTCATAATCAAATTGAAAGTAACTACATGCAAGCATGGATACAATTACATCAAACATTGCAATACATCGTAATCATTCATATCAAACAAATGGCAAACATGTACCTGTAGCAAACATACTTCAATATCTCACTAACTATTACCATGCTTAGCATGGACTCCGTACTCAAAAAATAAGAACACTTCAATAGTCATACACTAAAATCATGCTCAGCATGATCTCCGAACTCCAACAAAGCAACCCTAAATATCAACAACTAAGTGAGCGTGAACAATAAAGTGTTACATCTAATAAATTAAATAACATGTGATACGCTTGCATCACTTACTCACCAGGGGTATTTACCCGATTTGCATTATTTTTGACACTTACTTACCACAGATGGCTGAGCACGAGCTGGTTCCGTTGAAAAATCTGCACAAAAAAACATTGTTTTAAAATGAAGTCACCACGAAAAAAAAAACTGTTCTGGCAAGGGGTCGACTCCTCTGCTGTTCCGACAGGGGGTCGACCTCCTTACGAAACATAGGGACTTAACCCCCTTACGGAACGTAGGGAGTTAACTGGCCCCCTGTTCGGGCAGGGGGTCGACCCCCAGCCTTTCCGCCAGTGAGTCGACCCCCTGCCGGAACAGCAAGGGGTCGCCCCCCTGCTTGAGCAGGCAGAGGGTTGACCCCCTGCCTGAGTAGGCAGAGGGTTGACCCCCTGCTCGGATCGACCCCCTGTCGGGGTCGACCCCTGCCGGAACAGGCAAGGGGTTAACCCCCTGCTGTTCCGACAGAGGGTTTAACCCCTGCCAGAAAGGCAGGGGGCAGAGGGGCCCTGCTGGAAATGGCAGGGGGCCCTACCGGAAACGGCAGGGGGTTAACCCTCTGCCGAAAAACGCAGGGGGTGAACCCTCTACCGGAAATGCAGGGGGTTAACCTCATGCCGGAAAACACGGGGTTTAACCCCTTGCCATTTCCGGCAAGGGGTTAACCCCCTGCTTTTTCTGGCAGGGGGGTCTACCCCCGGCCGGAACAGCAGAGGGTTAACCTCTTGCCTTTCCGGCAAGGGGTCGACCCCCCTGCCGGAAAACGCGGGGGGGGGGGGGGGGGGGGTGTCCTTTACCTTTCTCCGGGCGGCGGGGTCTGCAGACGGTGGGACCGGTGAACGGCGGGAGCAACGAAAGAAGAAAATGAAAAGTTGTATGGGATTAGGGTTATTTGAAACTTAGCGACGAATTTAATCTGTCGCTAAGCCCACTTAAATCAAATTTACGAAACCAGCGATGGACTATATGCCGTCGCCAAGTCTGTCGCTAAGTAGCGACGGATTAGAGTTTGTCGCAAGAGTCATCGGTAAATCGTGCAGCCGTAACGACAAAATAGTATGTCGCAAAATCCGTCGCTAAATAGCGACGGACTGGGCGACAGACTATATTCCATCGCTGGTTTCGTATGCTTCATGGATTATAGCGACAAATGTTTGTCGCTCGTTAATCCATCGCTAACTAGCGACGGAAATATTCTGTCGCTACCGTCTATCGCTAACAACGTGTTTTCTTGTAGTGAAAAAAAAACTTTGGATATTCACATCAAATAGCTCTTGAAATTCAAAATAATGTTTTTTCTTAATGATAATAAGGCTATTATCTTTACACAATAAGACAAGAGCATTCACATTTATATCCAAATAAACCTCACATGGCATTCATTTATCAATCAAAATGCATGCTAATCAAAATTGTCATAATGAATAAAGATGTTAATCTAATTCACAAATATAGATTTAAAACCATACTCGGATCCAAAAAAAATTAAATGAGTCAAGATAAAAAAAAACTAAAAATGGGTCTAAACCAAAAAAGGTTTAATAATGGTCTAAACCACCTCCATAAAAGTAAAAGTTAATATTATATGCATATAACACTTTTAGGAACACCAACAATAATAAGATTTAAAGAAATGAATTAAATGGATATGTGTTCGGATCTAGACATATAACTTGACAAATATAAAATGGACCTAATGCAAGACTCAGTTTCAGCTATATCATCTATTCATATAAAATCAACTACCATGATTATAAATAGAAGTAAATGAATATTAATCTAGAAATGATCCAAAGCATGAAAGTGGATATAAGTATGAATCCAAAACTAAGAACTTATGAAACATGTTTCTAATAAAACCAATCTAAAAAGTAATAATGATCATAAGCACAATATATAAAATTCAATTTGCATGGTCAATAAGTGTAAATAAATGAACATTAATCTCAAATGGATCCAAAACGTAAAAGTAGATATAGATCCAAAAAATAAGATCATGAGAAACATACTACATGTAGAAAAAAACTAATAAAAGACCTTAAGTAAACATTAAAATTTAGTTCACATGTATGAAATAACTAAGTGGATCCAAAATATAAAAGTGGACATAGATCCAAAAAATAAGATCATGGGAAACATGCTACATGTAGAAAAGACCCAATAAAAGACCTTAAGTAAACATTAAAAATTAGCTTACAAGTATGAAATAACTAAATAATTAAAATAAAAATCTTAAAGTGGATTAAGGTAAGAAATTAGATTAAAGAGTGGATCTAAAACAAGGCCAAAAAGCAAAAGCATGCATGCATCAATTTTGTATCTTCTAATGATGAAAATATCAATATAATCCATCTATATAATAATAGTTTCAAGATATTAGAAAAAACTCACTAAAAAACACATAAATCCTCCATAGTTAAGCTAAAAAATACATGAGTTGCAACCATCAGATCCAAAATTATAGATATAATGTCTTGCCAAGAGGACGAAACAAAAAATTATATATATGATTAACAATGTACCCTTACTCCATTTGATTTCTTACGATCGATCAAACATCTCCCTATATGGTCGCCATGGAGCATGTTGTTGCTTTTAAATTGTTAAAATTTTTACATGATCTGGTTGGCAACTATGGTGATGACATGAATTTAATTGGCATAGAGGCGCTCACTATGACACTCTCTTAAAAAAGATAGGTGCCCTTTCGGGTAAAAGCCTGAGAGCAAAAGGGTGAACTGCAACTTTGTTTCTAGTATACAATCAAGTTCGCACCTTTCATGCTTTTTCTTGATCACCTTTTGCACTAAAATAATCAACTACCATGACACGATTACCCTTAGCATCCTCACAGAGAAAAGAAAACAATTTTGATATAACAGTGAAAAGAATAAGAAAGGAGTCTGCACCAACCAAGTCATGCCAAGTCACACTGACAAGGGACCTTCCAGAGTATATATAGACCTAGGTTGGTCAATAGGTCCTCAGAGGTCCATTAACACAACAATTAAGATGTCCCATAATGGCTCTTAAATCGATGCATGCATCCATTAATGACTCTTAAAGCTCTGTGTGTGCCCACTAACATGCAAAATATTGGGTTAGCCATTAAAACTAGGTGGTGCACCCAAGATTGATCCAGAATCAACCTTAATTGATTGGTCAAATTAATAAATTGATTTGATATTCAAACTCCTTTAAAAGAGTATTAAATTTCTTTTAAAGAGGTCTCATGAGGTCCAAAATGAAGTGATAAAAAGTTTTTTCAAAGTTAAACCAAAACCAATTTGAGTCGGGTTGGGTTGAATTTAATGTCAAATCCAAGTCAAAAGTACAAAGTTCAAAATTCAATTGATAAGCCCCTTGAGGACCTTGCCCTCTAAGTCAACTCTACACATTTTAAACCTAATGTGTTTCTAAAAAATATTCAATATGAGACGAAACATATTTCATAAAGTTGACTTTTTCTCCAAAACCTACTTCTCTGGAAACTAAGCAAAGAGAAGGTTATTTAGCCAAATAGCTTGGTTTAAAAGGCTATAAATTTTAAGTCAAACAATAACACTTTCCAAACTCCATTGAGAATGTGACCATTAAGCACTTTCTTGAATTCATGAAATCTTTTTGATCTCATGTCAATCCAAACCCCTCATTCATATGGTTATTTGTGAGGTGTCCTTATTCTGCCATGTTAAACGTGTGAAAGGGTGAGCAAAGGTTGGCATTAACTTGGTGAGAAACCAAGAGACTCTTATTCTAAGAAATGATGATGATTTCAATTATCCCATAGTCTAAAGCCTCTTTCATCACACTACAAGAAAATCGTGGATTAGCGATGGACGATATCCATCACTAATCCGTCGCCAATCCATCACTAAATTGTTTAGCGATGGATCGATGACAAATTAGTGATGGATATCATCCATCACAAATTTGTGCTCGCTAATTAGCGACAAACCTTATATGTCATTACTTCCGTCGCTAATTTGTGATATATTAGCGACAGACATGATCCGTCGTTACATTTTTGCGACAAAAATTATCCGTCGCTAATTTGTCGCTAAATTTAAAAAAAAAAATTGCATCCTGTCGGGCGGTATTCCGGCAACAATGCCGAACTTGTACCGCAACAGACAGGCGTTGCAAAGGGTCTTAGACCCGAACGGACCGACCCGCCACTGCAGGTCTTCTGCACAAAACCGGCGTGCTCACTAGCATCGCCGTCCTCCAACAATCGGATGCTCTGCCTCGTCGCCATCTTCCGTGAACCGGCACGCTCTCCGGCGTCGCCTCCCTCCAGCAACAGGACTCTCTACCTCGTCGCCATCCTCTGTGAACCGACACACTCTACGATGTCACCATCCTCTAGCAACCGGCCACTCTGCCTCGTCGCCATCCTCCGTGAACCGGCGCTCTCTCCGACGTCACCGTCTTCCAACAATCGGCTGCTCTGCCTCGTCGCTGTACTCCATGAACCAGCGTGCTCTCCGGCGTCGCCGTCCTCCAGCAACCGGTCGCTCTGTCGCATCATCGTCCTCCATGAATCGGCGCGCTCTCCTGCGTCGCCATCCTCAGGCAATCATATAATATGCCTAAGAGATCCTTAAAGAAAGGAATCCCCCATGAGAGAGAAAAAGTTGAAGATCCTTTAGGTAATCCAGGTTTATTGACCTCGACTTGAATGAGTTGAGTCCTCATAATTCCTTATGCCTTGCTAAGGTATGTATGTCCATCAACATATCTAACAATTGTTGGATCTTGGTACTAGATCCGGATATGGCTATAGGGTCTCACAAGAGAAACCCCAAGAACCATTGTATGCTAGGCTCATTAGGGATTATAATGGGGCTTATTAAGAAATATTAATATGTATATTAATCTTAGACTAATTGTTACGACAATGAATCCATACATGATACTTCAAGTACAAGGTTTTGATGATGAGCAAGTGGAATCAACTGCATTTCAGCTAAGGCTATGAAGAAATTGAAGAATTCGATGAAGAATCTTTGAAGACTAGTGTGCAAATGTTTAATTCATTAAAGTCTTAGATTCTTGTAAGAGCCTTACTTAGAGTGCATATTTAGGTTGCATTTCACCTTAAAAGTCTTTAGAAAAACTTTTCTAAAAGAAACACTTTTGAAAATCTTTTTAGAAAACTCTCTTCTTAAATTTTCATGTTTATTAGTCGACCAATAGACTTACCAGTCGACTAATCCTTTCACGCCATATTTTCTAAAAAGTCATTCTTGTCAAATTAGTCGACCGAAGATTTTATCAGTCGACTGGACAAAATGTCTGTTTTCTGGAAAATTAGCAGCAGTCGACTAATGGTTTTATCAGTCGACTGAACAGAACATGTGTTTTCTGAAAATTTAGCAGCAGTCGACTAATGCTTTTTATCAGTCGGTCGAACAGAATGTTTGTTTTTCAGAAGTTTTTAGCAGCAGTCGACTAAAAGGTTTTTCAGTCTACTGATGATATTATCAGTCGACTAACTTTTCTCAAGTCGACTAAGTTTCAAAAGTTTAGATTTTCAAACGGCTCGATTAACAGATCAGTCGACCGACGATAACTGTCAGTCTACTAATAACTAACTATTAGTCGACTAACTGATGTTTCAGTCGACTAATTTTGCCATTTTCCTGAAACTTCACAAAGGCGTGTCTTTTCATTTTTCAAACGTTTTGATCATTCGAAATGGACTGTTTTGACACCCTTTCATACCCTCAACGTATGAAAAACTTTAACTATAAATATGAGTGCATTGTACACTAAAAAACAACAAGAATTCAATCGATTTGAATCATTTACTTATTTCTTTTCACTCCTATTCATTCAAGTATTTGTTTTCTCACTCACGTGATATTTTCACTTTAGTTTTTCACTCAAATCACTTTGAGAGATAGTGAATTCGTGAGTAGAGTGTTTCAACAACCTCAAAAGCCAATTGCATCTCATTTGCATTCAAAAGGAAGGCTCATAGGTTGTATTGTAAGTTGTTATTTCTTTTCTGTAAAAAGAAGGACTCCTTGGTGTAAAGGAGTTGTTTGCTTTCAGTAGGATTGTTACTGAAAGTGGGACCGATTATGGTCTGTGTGATCTTGTAGTTAACAAGGTTGATAGTGGATAATCTCAAGCGGGTTTTGCTTGGGGACTGGATGTAGGTCAGGATAGACCGAACCAGGATAAAATCTTGTGTTCTTTGTGTGTTTGCTTTGAGATTTGCAAAATCATTCAATATTCCGCAGAAATTTTTAAAAGCACTATTCACCCCCCTCTAGTGCTCGTTGCCTTGATCCTAGTGTACTTTCATTTGGTATCAGAGCACAGGTTTGCGTGTATAACATACCTAATAGTTATGGAGGGGGTTATTGGGTTTAATGTGCATTATCTCTAAGTTTGTGGTGGAATAAATTCAATCCTCCATGGTTGCCTCTATAAGACCATAGTCATGGAAAGAAAGGTAAGGGAGAGCAATCTTTGAGCTCTAACAGAGGATTGTGATGATTCCTACGCATGAAAATGAGCTAAAATAGCTCAATTAGGCATAGCTTGTAGCTATACAAAGATGGAGGTTCAACCCCTTCTTCTAGCGCACGTGCCCCATTATTTGGTAACTCTTCACCATATTTGGGACAAGGACCTATTAGAATTCTGCATTGGTAATAGAGCTTCAGGTCACTTATCTAAATTTAAGACTGAATATGGGAATTTCGTTCAACCCCTCCACCATCTATTTCCGCTCATTCGATCTCCGAAGGCTACACCCAGTTGGTGGGGGGCACAAGACTAATTGTGATTGATGGGCCCTCTTCGAATGTTGCTTGCAGCAAAATTGGGTGGAGGCTCGAAGCTACCTATGATGAATTAGAGATAGAAGGGTTATGTTGGTGCAAGCAGAAATAGGAAGACATGTATCAAGTATTATTCAAGGCATGCATGGTGGAGGGGCAAGCACACTACACGAGCACTTTAGAGGACGCAATCGTCATGTTGCTGAGAGTAGACCAGACCAAGAAAGCATTCAAATTGTGCACCCTCGACTATGAAGGACTCGAGATGGAACCAATGGTAGTGTCAATGTCATTCACATGTTCAAACACGCATGGAGGCTACAAAGGTGCGACAGAGGGCTCATATCTGATTAGAGGATAGATCCGATCAACAAAGGCTTAAATCCGACCATCAGAGGCTCAAATCTTCTTATCTAAGGGAAAATAAAACCAGTGTGGGTTCAGATGTGTCAAGGAATAAGATATGTTTATTGTGAAAATCCCCTTCATTAAAAAAGAAGAGTGCTAGCAGAAGAACATCTTGGATCTACCAAACAGAGGACAGATCCAACCGACGTAGGTTCAGTTCTATCGAACTCAAGGCAAGTTCGGTCGAAGTATGCATGGATCCATTGCTCGGTGAGTCAGATCTTGCCGGTATAGGCATGGATCAACCATCGACATTGTAGATCTAGCCAGAATAGGAGGATTGACTAAGAGAAGGTTAGATTCATTGGATAGGGCACAAATCTGCCTGTTCAGGTAGAAATCCAGCCGAGGTATGCATGAATCGACCCTACAGAGGGTCAAATATGCCAATAACAATTTAGATCCACTGGCTGCAGATCTGACCCCGACACAGGAAGTTTGGTCAACCATGAAGAATGGTTGACAGATTGGTGCAAAGAGAGACATAAGAGGAGAGAGTGATTACAAACCTGAGGTGATCGACGGTCCAGTTGTCGACGAGTTGCATATACAGTCACTGTTGGACTGAATCAACCGATAGAGGAGCAGATATGGTCGATGTTGACTCAGATTGATAGGTAGAGGAACAAATACAACTAGTGTTGGCACAGATCGAATGACGAAGATTCAAATTTGTTGAATCGATCAGTTGAGGCTCATATCTAACAGAAAGAGATGGTTGGCCCTAGGTACAAAGAGAGAGAGGGGGAAGGCAACCAACCTGAGTCAGTCTCGATCATCACTAGAAGGATAGCCGACGTGCTTAGGCCCTCCACGACCATCAACGTGCTTAGGCCCTCCATGACAGTCAGTGTGCTCAGGCCCTTCGCAAGCCCAACATGAACAAGAAAAACACTTACTGGCAAGGAGTGGCCTTTGCTCATTCTTCAGGTGGTCTCAGGCGGAGGAGGAGGAACTTCTACGGGGTCACTGACTGAATGTCGATGGAGGCCATCAACCATCGATGATGAGCGCAACTTTGGTTGTAGCTCATCTCTCCCCCTTCTCATTTTCCTCTCTTTGTAAAAGGGGGAAACCCTAATTGAGCCACCTTTTAAGAGTAAGGGTGGAGGGGGAAAATAAAAGAAAAAGAAAGAAAAAAAGGAAAAAATGAGAAAATAAAAAGAAATGAAGAAAAAGGAGAAAAAAATGAACCAATTTGACTCAAACATAACTGATTTGGGCATGTTGTTAAGTGGATTAGGTCAGTATGTATCCACCATAATCGCATTTGGATCTGGTTGAATGTGAATGAATCCAGTGATTTGGTGGTCCATAATCACATTTGGATCTAGTTGAATCTAAATGGATTCAGTGAGTTGATGGTCCATAGTCTTATTTTGGATAAGCAAGATTGATTTTTAAGAAAACAATCTAAGTGCAAGATCAGGGTACAAGTTGTGGTTGAAGTGACCTATTAGGAACAAACCTATTCGGAGTGGTCCACTCATCATTGGTTGCTTGATAAACCCACCAAACATTTTTGGACCAGACAAGATCTTGAGAATATATCAGATTTGTTAAGTTTATTGGGTCAAAGTTGGAACAAACATCCTTGGACGGGATATAATAACTCAATATGGATTAGATAATAGCAATAGATCAGATCCATGGATATGAATCAAATGTATCTAGAGTGAGTTAAGCTTTTGGGTCAACTCTATACTATTTGGGTTGACTTGATTCAAACCTAAATGTCTAAAAGGGTTCACTTGAATCTGTTTGGATCCAGTAAATCAAATTGGATTTGGGTGCTGACAATCAAGCTCAAGAGTCCCAGAAATGCAATTAATAATACTAATGAATCTGCACTTATATTTTGACATGCTTGTAGTTTGATTGCTCATTATCATGTTGATAATATTAAAATGCTTGAAAAATGAATGAACTTATAATGTTTGGCATATCCAAATGGTAATCAGAAAGAAAAAGACAACTCTCATTGATTATGGATATGGTGCATATCCAATTGAATTGGACATGAGGACTTAAGCTTTACTTCTAATGCATATTGCTTCTAGTTTTGTGATGTCTTAATATGCACATATTGCTTAATTGCAATGCATTAGAAAAGTGAGAGTTGAACTATTATTTGCACATGCATGTGAATATTTATTTGCATATGATGATAAATAAATCATCATAAATTGTGCTCCTTATGGTTCGGTTTTTTAAATGCATGAAGGGTTACTTTCATGTTTTAGAAGCTTTATGTATGTTATGCAACATGGATGTATTCATTTTTTATGACTATTTGGATCTGGATATATCGATTCAAAATGATCAGATGATGGTTAACCTGATGAGAATTGAAAGCATCTTGCATGTGATATTAAGTATAATGCACATGAATAGTGAGAGTAGGTGAAAACTTTAAAAGTAAGAGTATTTGTCAAGTTTGGCAAAATCGAATTAATCATAGATGTATGAGTTGATGAAAATTTATAGTACCCTATTAGTGTGCATATGAACTATGAACAAGATAATTGGCACATGATATTTTATGATCATGGAAAAGCCATAAGAGACCATATGATTAACTAAGAAGGTGAGACCCATATATTATGATGTGTCGTAAGACAACTTAATCGATACATGTGCAAAATAATTTATCATGGTGATATGTATTTGTTTGCTCTAGAGCTACAAACTGCATAATTATTGATGTAGTAAATATGAATGAAAGTTTGCACATTAAGAGTTATGATTGAAATTTTGACATGAATAATTCATATAACTATGCAAGATAGTTTTGTGACAGAAATCATGGGTGAGAATGCACATAATATGCTTCATGATGAATAATTTAGAGTATATATTAATAAGTCTCATGATAACATCATATATGCATGGTAACTTAATAAATTCATAAATCTTAATGAATATATTTTCAAAGTGTTATGATCATTTGGTTTCATGCATGGAATAATGGGTTTTAGTATGATAGAATAGTCCACATGACTGTATGATAAATAATCCATACTATGTGTGAAAAATCTCATGATAAAAAATATGATATAAAAATATACAAATTTATTTAGTTGATGTTTAGTCATGTATGCTAAATACGGATAAATGCTTAATCAATTATTTACCTTCGTCGAACATGGTAGTTCATTTGTTGATAAAGGTAGTTTTTGAAGATGTTTTTGCAAGACGTGAGTCAAATTTGACTCAGGTAAGTATAAATGAATATGAGTGAATAATCCACTTGATGTGTGAGAAATCTTCATAATACTAATGTTCGTCCCATATAGCCAAGTAAGATTGTATGATGGGCTCATTAAGGATTATAATAAAGCCTATTAAGAAAGATTAATATGAATATTAATCTTAGAGACTGTATGTATAACCTACCTAATGGTAATGGAGGAGGTTATTGGATTTAATGAGGTAAGGGAGAACAATCTTTGAGATCTAATGGATGATTGTGACATGGGCTAAAGTAGCTCAATCAGGCAGACCATTTGGCTTCACAAAGATGGAGGTTCAAAGCCCCATTATCCGGTAGCTCTTCACCATATCTGAGACATGGACCTACTGGAATCCTACAACAACCTCAACCATATTCGTTTTTCATGACTGGCTATACTCGACCAGCTTCTCTCCTTTACCTCAGACAATCATCTTCTATTCACCATCCTCATCGTTGATCGCATGGAGAGCATGCTAATATATATTTTCACATCAGCAAAGCACACTGTAATATTGATTGAATACTTGCATAGATCATCAATTGCATTTTAATGCATGCTACCCAATGGATGTTTTGAGAAAGTCTCTAATCAAGGATTGGATCAATATGTGCTCGATTGTGCTCAACTTTATTGGGCTCCTCAAAAACTCAGTCTTATGTCACATCTCTCCCATATTTTAAAAATATCATGATTTCATTATGATGAATTGATGTTCTAAAAATATCACCTATTATAAAGATATTGCATTTTTGTTGCAGCATCATGGTGATGAAACACTTTTGCAAACTTGTTAAATTAATTCATATATTTATTAATATTTTTATATATTTTAAATATTTTCTATTTTATAGATGTTGGTATTTTCTTGATATGTTTCCAAGAAAAACTAGCTTCTCCAAAATATCACTAGATTTTTTCTTGCCAATATTTTCCTGAGAATGAGAACTTTGCTTGGTGCCCAACTATGACATTTTATGTCAATGTCAATCTTGCTACTTTTTTTTATAATAGACTACATCAGTTTTTCTCCACATGGTTGCATAAAAACCATGTTTTTTTCTCACGTATCATGTTTCATGCGTGTGTACCAGTAACTGGTACGAAACTGGTTTCAAAAACATTGAAACCCGATTAAAAAACACTACTAGTTTCGAAATGCATATAAACCCATCCTTAAGAATATAGAAAACTAGATTCTTATATAATTGAAACCAGTACCAAACTTGGTTTCATCTATAAATGCATATTAAACTCAGCTTTAAGAATATAAGAATCCAATACCAAACATTGTTTGGTTAACGGTGGTGGCAATAATTATATCTCTCTCAAACAAGGTAAGACATGGGATAATAGGACCTTTACAACCCCCTCTTGCACCTTTCTTATATGTGTGGATCTAGCTTACTTTCATTAAAACCATCAGCCGGCTTCTCTCGCTTTAAAACTTTTTTTCTTTAATCTTAATATGAATTTTTTACTTTTTATATCAATTTCATGATTTAGATTTGTGAAAACATGCAATAGATCATTCTCATATTTGCATATACTTTTCATAAATTCTTGCAAGAGGCAGCCGTTACATCATTAGCTTGAGATCATTTTATATTTTTTCTTTATTTAGTTATTGTCTTAAAATATTTTGCTTTAAATATTTTGCTTTTACATGTTGCTTGAGACATTAGCCCATTGCTATAGCTATATATAATAAAATTAGGTGATGTTTTAATTTTTAGTGCTTTTGCTTTTCTTGACATTTTTTTTTGTCACAATATATATTATGGTATTATTTTTTAAGATAAATGATGAGATGTAATTTCTACAAACTCATCATCAACCAAACCATGTACCAAAATCTGGTATCAATATCTATTAAAAACTCATACCAAAATTTTTAGATAAAAGTTTCAATAAAAATATACCCGAAACTTTTTGAGAGCCATGTGTACCCGTGCCAATGCTACTTGTACCCGTCTCTGGCAACTATGGTTCTCCATGTTTTAGGGTATATTGCGTCAAATAAAGAAAAGACAGAACCATGCTGTAGACAAGCATGGGCAACCAGCCCTTACTCTGTAAAGTATGATAGTCTCACACGGGGCATCGCTGAAAACAATGGAAGCCACCATGGGCCTTGTGGGCGAGTTGCAAGCAAAGTGCTAGCCATCACCTTCAGGATAAGGTGATTTTGAAGGGGGCTAAATGTTACAGGCCAAATTTTTTTTAAGAAAAACCAACGGCTTATCTGGTAGGAGCAGCTAGTGCACGTCACCTGGTGTTGGGACGTTGCAGGTTCAAAACCAAATGGTATAATGTAATTGGTAGGGGTCTGCCTAACCCGAGCTTACCTTTAAAAAAAAAATCTAAGAAAAAATGAGTCAATTGTATATGGGAGTTTTAAGCATGAATCAATGGGAATTTTTTGGGTCTCTTGTGAGGTGATGGTTCTGTATTAGGGTGTGCAAGGTGGTGCTATGTAAAGTGGTGTAATAAGCATTTCTCCTGATGAATGGAATTCTAACCTATTGGCTTTGGAGGTAGCTCTGCCTAAAAGGAGCATTTTCTTTCTTCCTCACTCTCTCTCACTCCTTCCCCCATCGTGCACCGCACACTACCCTTCAAGAGCTGATCCCTGTAAAATCAAGTTCATAGATCACATCTGTACGGTCAGAATTTAAAAATGAAATGAAAAAAAAACTAAAACCCATTTAACATATTATTTAGCACTGATTCAGGTATCATTCTTTTCATCCAAAACACATGATTCAGGTATGGATTCTTTGTAAATCGATCATGCCCAACACATTTATGGGGCCCGAACCGCATAAAAAACACCAGAGAAGCCCCCAAAACCCATTTAGCACATGGTTTAGCACGAACCCATTTTCCTATATATATATATATATATATATATATATATATATATATATATATATATATATATCATCTTACCGCCGTGAGATTCCACAATTTCCCAGTTTTTCAGCACACAGTTAGCAGGAACTTAAAATATTGTCAATTTTAGATGTTTGGAGAATGATACTGCTACTCTGTGCTCATCATTGATTGATCATTACCATTATTCATACAATCATACCATTGGGATTTGAAACTTGCAACGTCCCAAGACATGGTGGCATTCACTAACTGCTCCTACCAGACCAGTGAAGTCTCGGTTGGTGAAAATCCACGTTGGTTATATTCATGGAGCCTGTTTGAAATCTCGGCGCTGGGATGGGCGTTTATGCATTTGGTGGTCCTGAGGTAAAATCTTGGTCAAACTACCTTGGTGGTCCTGTTTGAAATCTCGGCGCTGGGATGGGCGTTTATGCATTTGGTGCTCCTGAGGTAAAATCTTGGTCAAACTACCTTGATGGTCCTGTTTGGAATCTCGGCTCTGGGATGAGAGTTTATGCATTGGGTATGAAAAGTGAGGTCCTTTTTTCCTTTGTAATTACACTAAATCATGAATTTGGCCACTGCCACTTCTTCAAATGCATAAACTCCCTAAATGCCCATCCCAGCTACAGATTCCAAACAAACCCTTAAACATTAAAATTGTTAAAAACAAATGGCAACAACATACATTCACATACCAAAAAAAAAACATGAGACTATCTAGAATGAAAGGGGTGGTGCAAGGATCTTTCTGTTTCAAATTCTTTAATGTATTGTAGTTGCTTAAAGAAAGCAGCAATCAATAGGATTTTCCTAATCTTTTATTTTCGAAAACAAAAGCACAAAGTTGAAACTTTTTTTTATGTATATTTTTACCAATTCAGCATTTATGGCATTTTAAAGATCATTTAAAATAATGTTGTTTATGTATATAGCGGTGGTTATATGTTTTATACTGTAACAAATAAGAATCCTAACCAGCCCCTCCAAGACTTGGTACCTTTAAATTTATGCCAAAACTATGTCCAAGTCACAAAAACAAGGAACTTCAAAGCCTTAAATTATTCATTGTCCTTTGGTGTCACGGGCCTATTTCCTTCAATGGGCCAGCGCGGCGCGACGGTCATTCCTTACCGCTGCAAGCCTACTCGTCAGCTCGCTTGCTGGTCGCGGAAGCTTATGATCAGAGTGCAAGAGAGCAAGAGAGAATAGAGGGAGAGAAGTTGCAATCACAAGAAGCAATCACAACGAGGGTGAACAAAAGAAAGCTCAACGCATTTTATTCATTCACAATTTTGCCCGCAGGCTATTACAGTTCAAGTATACGGGCTGCCCCTTCGGGGTATTGATCCACCTGAACCGGGCAGCTTACATCAGACTCAACAAAAGCAAAACAGACTCTAGCGCAACTGTACACTGTAAGTCGCAAGGGAACATGCTCCCCCCTTCAAATCATGCGCCGTCCTCGGCGCCATCTGTTTCGTGGTAAGCCCTGACTTCAGCCGGGTAGCGACTGTTCATTCGAAATGCAGGCTCCCACGTTGGTTCCGCTGTTTCCTCCCACTGCACCAAGAATTTCTTCGCTTGCCCCAAGTAGTTGACCTTGTGGCGAAGGATCTGACTGAGGTGCTTCTCGGCCCGTTGTGCTGCCGGGGCCCTTTGCATGATGGGAGCGCGTTGCGGCACATTGCGTTCCGGGTCTCCATCATCTGGATGGAACTGCTTGAGGTTGCACACGTGGAACACCGGGTGCACCTTGAAGTCTGGGGGCAACTCCAGCTTATATGCCAGCTTGCCCACCTTCTTTGTGATGGTGAAGGGTCCTTCATACTTTCTGAGTAGTCCGCGGTGCCGCCCGCGGAAGATGCCTGTGCGACCAGGATATAACTTCACCAACACTTGGTCCCCAACCTGGAACCCTGCGGGCCGACGGTGTTTGTCCGCCCACTTCTTCATTCTCTTCGCTGCTTTGTGTAAGAATGCCTTCGCCAACTCATTCTGCTCGTGCCAGTCGCGAACAAACTGATAGGCGAAGGATGGCCTTCCCTTTTCTTGTGCGGCAAGAGTGTGCGGGGTCAGTGGCTGCTGCCCCGTGGCTATCTCAAACGGGCTGTGGCCTGAAGATTCGCTCTTCTACAGATTATAACAAAACTGTGCCACATCAAGGAGTTTCACCAAATTTTTCTGATTGGCACTAACAAAGTGCCTAAGGTACTGCTCCAATATCCCGTTGATGCGCTCTGTCTGCCCATCTGTCTGCGGATGGAAGCTTGTTGAAAACAGCAAATCAGAGCCAAGTAACCGAAATACTTCACGCCAGAACTTGCCCGTGAAGCGAGCATCGCGATCGCTCACAATGCTCTTTGGTATGCCCCAGTGCTTCACCACATGCTTTACGAACAACTCTGCAGTCTTCTCTGCAGGGCACTCCTTGGAAGCTGAGATGAAGGTGGCATACTTTGAGAAACGATCCACCACGACTAAAATAGAACTGAGGCCCTCTACCTTTGGCAGACTAACAATAAAGTCCATAGAGATGCTTTCCCAAGGACGTTCTGGAATTGGTAGAGGCTCAAGGAGACCGGCAGCCTTCTGGTTTGTCCCCTTATCTTGCTGGCAGATGAGGCATGTCCGCACATACCCCTCAACATCGTCTCTCATCTGCGGCCAATAGTAGCCGCGCTCAAGGAGTGCTAAGGTCCGCTCTTGACCAGGATGGCCGGCCCATAGTGTATCATGGCACTCCTTGAGTAGCTCTCGGCGAAGGCTTCCCCACCGTGGTACAAAGATGCGTCCCCCTTTTGTTACAAGGAGGCCATCCTGTAGCCAAAATCGCCGAGTCTTCCCTGCCTGCGCCAGAGAAACAAGGTGTTGTGCGGTCGGATCCTGCTGTGTACCCTCGCGGGTGCGGCTCAGCAATGCACCCTCCAAATGCACTTCAGAAGGCTCTGCGCGCGCAGCAGCTAATTCAGCCCTACGGCTCAGGGCATCCGCCACAACATTGGTTTTTTCAACCTTGTACTCTAAGGCAAAGTCGAACTCAGCCAAAAACATCTGCCATCGAGCTTGCTTGGGCGTCAGCTTCTTTTGCGTCTGAAAATAGCTCATGGCCACATTGTTCGTCTTGACGACGAACTCGGCACCCAAAAGGTAGTGCCGCCAGGTCCTGAGGCAATACACAATGGCGGTCATCTCACGTTCGTGCACTGTGTACCGCCTCTCTGCATCCTTCAGCTTACGACTCTCATATGCGATCGGATGCCCGTCTTGCATAATAACTCCGCCAATGGCAAAGTCTGAGGCATCAGTGTGGAGTTTGAAGGGTCTCGAATGATCAGGCAGTCGCAGCACTGACTCTCTCACTAAGGCTTTCTTCTAGCCCTTGAAGGCATCTTGGCACGCTCCTGTCCAGAGCCATACCCGATTCTTCTTCAACAAATCTGTGAGGGGCGCAGCAATGAGGGAATAACCTTCAAGAAACGCCGATAATAATTTTCCAAGCCAAGGAATGACCGCAATTCTGGCACTTTGCTTGGCGGAACCCATTCCTGGATGGCCCTTATCTTCTGCTCATCCATACGCAGCACACCACGCCCCACAACGTGGCCAAGGAAGCTGATCTCCTCCTGCCCGAAGAGACACTTCTCTCGTTTAACACAGAGGTCATTCTCCTTCAGCACCTGAAACACTGTTCGCAAGTGCCCGACATGTTTCTCTATGTTACTGCTGTAGATCACGATATCATCCAGATAGACTACCACAAACTTGTCTAAGTAAGGGTAGAAAATCTGGTTCATTAAAGTCGTGAACGTGGCTGGAGCATTTGTCAACCCGAATGGCATTACTAGAAATTCGTAAGCACCATAGCGGGTGACACAAGTTGTTTTCGGCTCATCACCTTCGGCAATCCTCACCTGCCAGTAACCCGATCGCAGATCTAGCTTGAAAAGGATACGGGCACTGCCTAGCTGATCGAACAAGTCTGCTATCAATGGCAATGGGTACTTGTTCTTCACCGTGACCTTGTTCAAGGCCCGGTAATCCACACATAACCGTTTAGAGCCATCATGTTTCATCTGAAAAAGGACCGGGGCACCAAATGGGGCTTTTGATGGACGAACAATGCCTGCGTCCAACATCTCGTCTAGCTTCCTGCGCAGCTCCTTCAACTCTGCTGGCCCCATACGGTATGGAACCATTGCGGGAGGCTTTGCTCTCGGGGTCAACTCAATCTTGTGGTCGACCTCGCGTCTTGGCGGAAGACGCTTTGGCAATTCCGGAGGCATCACCCCCCGAAACTCCTCCAATAGAGGGGCTAGGGTCGGCGGCACTGCTGCTTCTACCTTCCCTTCATCTGCACGCACTGCAACTAAGAATGTCTGCTCCCCATGCTTGACACCCTTCTTCAGTTGCATTGCTGATAACACTGAAGACTTGCCTTTCTGCGTAAGGCACTGCACTGTGTGGGACAGGTCTGATCCCATGATCGTCAACGTGTTAAACTTTGGCAGCATCATCACATTCTGGCTTCGCAAAAACTCCATACCCAGAATCACCTTGAAATCGTCCAGAGGCACCACAGAGAAGTTGGCTTTGCCGACCCAACTCCCCACTTGAGTAGCCACATCTCTTGCTTCACCAAGAATGGGCTTGGCCTCAGAGTTTACTGTTTTGATAGTCCTCTGCTTTGGCCCAGTTTTCAAGCCCAACCGCTCTGCCTCTTCCCGCGAGACAAAGTTGTGTGTGGCCCCGGAGTCTACCATTGCCGAAGTAGACTTTCCATTCATAATGACTTCTACGTACATAAGTTCCTTACTGACCTGTATGTTCTTAGCTGCGCAACTTCTAGCTGCGTTAATTGATCGCATGGCGCCCATCCTCGGTTGCATGGTCTCAGTGTCACTGCCTTCAGTATCGCTGCATTCTTCCTGTGCAGCATTGGCTTGCCCGTCGTCCTTTACAAGGCGCTTTGGGCATTGCCGGGCGATATGTCTATCACCACAGAACCAACATGTCACAACCGCACCCTTGTTGCTGTTGTTATGCTTTGTGTAGTTCTGTTTCTTTTCGGATTGATGGCGTGTCGACGCCTCACCTTTATCGTTGCGCTGCTCATCCTTCTTGCCTCCGTGGTCAGGCTTCTTCCCAACTTTGGTTTATGGGGTGAAAGGTTTGCGCTGAGTATCAACTAAGCGCTCAGCCGCCACATGTGCATCTTCCAAAATACGGGGGTTACTCCTTTCCACTTCAAACTGTGCCCATGGTTGAAGTCCCACAATGAACCAGTTGAGCATGTCGTCTTCTGGCATGTTAGGTATCTCCAGCATAAGCTTCTGGAACATTCTGACATAGTCTTGCAACGAACCAGTATGTTTGAGTTCACGAACCATCCGGTAAGCCTGTCTCTGCGCATTTCTTGGCATGAAGTAGTTGCGCAACTCTACTTTGAAGTCGTCAAAGGTGTCTATCACACATTGACCCCTCTCCATGTCATTGCGCTTCCGCCTCCACCAAGTGATAGCATCACCATCAAGTAAGGCCGCTGCAGCCTTTATCCTCAGATCTTCGAGGGTCACATTTTGGATATCCAAGTAGTCTTCTACTTGGAACAAGAAGTTCTCAATGGCTTTGCTGTCGCGAGAACCATTGAATTTTGCGGGTCTAGGTACATCAATCCTTGATGGTCTCTCACCATTTCCGCCATTCAGGGTCACCGTCCGCTGCAACATACGGTTCCTCAACTCAAGATCGGTCACTGTGGTCGTCAACGAAGTGACCTGCCCCATTAGTAAGTTCACCTGCTCTTGCAGGCTCGCCACCACATCATTCAATCCATTGAATGATTCGCATGCGCGTGAAATCGCTTCATCATGCGAAGTCACATCTTCCACCAACTTGTTAACAGTTGCAGCCAACTCTTCTTGGCCCCGAGGTGAACCCATCTCCTCAGCTTCGGCAACTGCCTTGCCTCTGGTGTTGCGCAAGTGTTGATAAGGCGCCACGATGTCTTGCTCACAAATCGCAGCCTGTCGGCGTGTCTGTCGACACCGACTCCGGAGTCCCTTCCCCAGCACGAGAACGGGCTCTGATACCACTTGTCACGGGCCTATTTCCTTCAATGGGCCAGCGCGGCGCGACGGTCCTTCCTTACCGCCGCAAGCCTACTCGTCAGCTCGCTTGCCGGTCGCGGAAGCTTATGATCAGAGTGCAAGAGAGCAAGAGAGAATAGAGGGAGAGAAGTTGCAATCACAAGAAGCAATCACAACGAGGGTGAACAAAAGAAAGCTCAACGCATTTGATTCATTCACAATTTTGCCCGCAGGCTATTACAGTTCAAGTATACGGGCTGCCCCTTCGGGGTATTGATTCACCTGAACCGGGCAGCTTACATCAGACTCAACAAAAGCAAAACAGACTTTAGCGCAACTGTACACTGTAAGTCGCAAGGGAACATTTGGTTTCTTTTTCATAAATGTAATGGCCAAACTAACTCCCTTTTTGTGAAGTGCAAAATGGGATTACCCAACTTCGAAACAAGAGAAAGTCACACACCTTCTGAAGTCCCAAGGCTAATCAAATTCACTTTCTAGGAATATTTATGGTCATTGATGGTAGTTGTAGGTGAAAGCCAACCACATCCCTGTGCTCTTTAGAATCTCCTATTCATCCCAAGAACTAGTCCTTCCATCTTTAGAAACTTGCAACTCTGCACTTAGGGGTGTCAACGGGGCGGGTTTACCTGGACCCGATGCATACCAAATCCTATTGGGTATGGTGATAAATAAGAAGAGCCAATTAAGACTCGGGTCCATACCCAAAAGTCATGAAGCCGGGTATAGTTTGTGAAATTTTATACCAGACCCAACCTCACTCGAGTTCCGATCATAGTGACAAATATCACGAGATTTATGAAAATCTTGATAATATTGCAAGAAATTGCTTGAAAGTTTAAAATGGTAATTTCTCACAAGATTTTCAAAATATCATGAGATTTATGAAAAAAACATAAATACCATGATTTAAATGCAATATTTATGTTTTAAATGGCTATTTATCATAAAAAACCATGTATTTTTATTTTTAAATAAATTTTTTTTATTTTCTTATAAAAATATTTTTATATTTTAAATTTATTTTTTATTGCTAAGATTTTGCCTAAAAATGTGAGATTTATGAAAACATTTCAATTTCTCATGAGTTTTTAAAAAATAAAATTTTGCCAAAAAAAATGTTTGTCACTATGATTCCGATTAAGACCCCATAATTTTTTAATGTAAAAATGATAAAAAAATATTATTTTGCCAGGTATGACCTGGTCTGGTTCATGTAGTTCTTATCGGGTTTGGGTATGTTTTTTCTTATGATGGGTTCGATTAGACCTGGGTCCAGACCCGATACAACAACAACAACAACAACTACGCCTTCATCCCAAAACAATTGGGGTCAGCGATATGAACCAAAAAAGAAATTCATTTTGGGTCTTCCACATGAATCCTTTTCCTCCAATCATTTCTATCCAACGCCATGTCCTTGGTGAGGTTCAAAGCATTCATATCCTTTCCTATCATCTCCATCCAAGTCTTCCTAGGCCTACCCCGACCTCTTTTAACTAATATATTTTCCCATTTCTCCAACCTTCTAACTGGAGCATCATTAGGCCTTCGCTGAATATGTCCAAACCACCGTAAACGATTCTCTCGCATCTTATTTTCAATGGGTGCAACACCTACCTTCTTACGTATCTCTTCGTTCCGAATCTTATCTTTTATTGTATTTTCACACATCCATCTAAGCATCCGCATCTCAGCTACACTCATTTTTTGAATATGATGTCTCTTGGCAGCCCAACATTCCGTACCATATAGTAAAGCGGGTCTAATAGTCGTCCTATAAAACTTTCCCTTCAACCGCAATGGCATTCTACGATCGCACAGCACTCCAGTAGCACTTTTCCATTTCATCCACCCAACCTTTATCCTATGATTTACATCTCCATCAATTTCTCCATACTTTTGAATGATGGATCCCAAATATTTGAAATAATCATTCACCGGTATATCTTGCTCACCAAGCTTCACTACACTCCCATCACTAGTTCGTTGCTTACTAAACCGACATTCCATATATTCAGTCTTACTCTTACTCAACTTAAAACCTCTAGCTTCCAATGTCTGTCTCCATAATTCTAACTTAGCATTAACCCCAGCTCTAGACTCATCAATCAAAACAATATCATCAGCAAACAACATACACCACGGTACATTTTCTTGAATTGAACTCGTAAGCTCATCCATCACTATCGCAAATAGGAAAGGGCTTAAAGCAGATCCTTGATGTAACCCAACCGTTATCGGAAAATTGGTTGTCACCCCTCCACAAGTGCGGACATTGGTTACTACTCCTTCATACATATCTTTAATTATACTAATGTACTTGAGAGAAACACCTTTCTTCATCATTGTCCACCAGAGAACGTCCCTAGGTACTCTATTGTATGCCTTCTCTAAATCAATAAAAACCATATGCAAATCTTTGTTCCTCTCTCTATATCTTTCAATAAGTTGTCTAAGAAGATGTATAGCTTCCATAGTTGATCTTCCAGGCATAAAACCAAATTGATTCTCCGATATCATGACAACCTTCCTCAACCTAGACTCAATCACCCTCTCCCAAAGTTTCATAGTATGACTCATGAGTTTTATACCACGATAGTTTGTGCAATCTTGTATATCACCCTTATTCTTATATAAAGGCACCAAAGTACTCTTCCTCCACTCATTAGGCATCTTATTTGTTCGCCAAATCAAGTTAAAAAGATTTGTCAACCATTCTAAACCTTTCTCTCCCAAGCATTTCCAAGCCTCGATAGGTATACCATCTGGGCCAACTGCCCTTCTTGATTTCATTTTCTTCAAAGCCTCTGCAATTTCTTTCTTTTGAATCTTGCGCATGAAGTCACGATTTATCTCATGAAAAGGAATAGAGAAGTCTCCAAGATCTTGAGCATGACTATCATTAAATAGCTTATCAAAATAATCTTTCCATCTCTCCTTAATCTCCTCATCTTTGACTAAAACCCTTTGCGTTTCATCTTTGATACATCTAACCATACCCAAATCCTTCGATTTCCTATCTCTCATCTTTGCAAGCCTATAAATATCCTTCTCGCCTTCTTTGGTATCCAACTTGTCATAAACCTCCTTATATACCTTAGCCCTCGCGTTTCGAACAACTTTTTTAGCTTCCTTCTTTGCTATCATATACTTCTCCAAATTCTCATTATCACGACTCTTACTTAGATTTCTATAACACTCTCTTTTAACCTTAATAGCTAATTTGACATCCTCGTTCCACCATGATGTATCCTTACCTAGTGGTGCACCGCCTTTACACTCACCCAATACCTCCTTAGCTACTTTTCTCATACCACCCGCTATCTTATTCCACATTGATTCTGAATCCTCCTCGAGACACCAATCAACTTCCTTAACTACCTGCTCTACAAACATTCTTTGTTTAGCTCCTTTCAGTGCCCACCACTTAATTCTAGGATCTATCCTATGTCTATCCCTTTTGCGGCATTGTCTAATTCTAAGATCTAAAATTAAGACTCTATGTTGTGTAGCTACACTTTCTCCTGGTATAACCTTACAATCGATGCAACAACCCCTATCTCTCTTTCTAAGTAGGAAAAAATCTATCTGACTCGTATTAACCCCACTTTTAAATGTTACTAGGTGAGACTCCCTCTTCCTAAACCAAGTGTTTGCTAAGATCATATCATAGGACAAACAAAAATCTAAAATCCTTTCTCCACTTTCATTTCTTTCTCCTATACCATAGCCTCCATGGATATTCTCAAATCCATCCCTACTAATGCCTACATGTCCATTAAGGTCACCGCCGATGAAAAGCTTTTCTCCATAAGATGTCTCTTGTACTACTCCATCTAAATCTTCCCAAAATTGATGCTTAATGGAATCATCTAAACCTACTTGAGGTGCATAAACACTAATAATATTAATAATATCCGTACCTAATACTAATTTAATAAGTAAAATTCTATCACCCTTCCTACGGACCTCAACTACATTATCTATAAACTGACGACTCATAGCAATCCCTACTCCATTCCTATTCCTATTTATTCCTGTATACCAAATCTTATATCCCCAAGGTTCTATCACTTTAGCTTTCTCACCTACCCATTTGGTCTCTTGAAGACATAAAATATCAATCTTTCTCCTACACATAACATCTACTAACTCTACCAACTTACCAGTTAAAGACCCTATGTTCCAAGTGGCTAACCTAATTTTATGGTCTTGGACTAACTTCTTTACCCCCACCCGTCCAACAAAGTGAGGGAACCCTTGCCTATTTGACACCACACCCGGGCGCCGGTGTGACGCGTCGCTTCTGGGCGACGACCTAGCAACCCTTGCACATTTATCACTGCCTCCGGGCCTAGAGAGTACAGCGCGTCGCTCAGTAGGGAACGCCCCAACGAAATTCTCATATTGGTTCATTTTCATAGGATATGACAAAGTTTTTATGCTGGCTGTCACAGGCCTACCGCAACCCTCCTCCTTTATTCGGGCTTGGGACCGGCAGTGTATAACTACACAGGCGGAGTTGTCCAGACCCGATACCATACCCAAAAATCGCCGCTTAAGTCTGGTTCCACCTAGGTCTAAACCAAACCCGACCGGTTGACACACCTATCTGCAAGTTGATCTGAATGTGCCTAGTCACTCTGCCTTTATACTAAAGTGACAGTAGTGGATCAGATCTAGTGATCGAGCCTCAGTAACTTTTCATAATACGGAAGTCACACAAAACTCTGAAAATGGATGTGTATAGCACTTTTATGTGCCGCATACTTTGTAAAGCACTCAGGCTCGATCACTTTACCATGCCACATGAAAATAGAGAGGGTGGTTCGGGTTAGGGGCAACCCTGGTGCCTTGGATATACTTCATCTTGAAAATAGAGTGACACCATCAAAAGCACACATACAGCTCTTTGCGAACCATACATTTTAAACCCCTCGGATACCATTCATCTGGAGCATGAACATCATTGAAAAAATGGTGGGGTCCATCAAAGAGATGGGCACCCCACCCATGATAATTTGGATTCCATTCATCTGAAGATTAACGGCATCCATGGTAATTCTGACCTGATCCTGTCTCAAAAATATATAGACTGTCAAAATGAACCAGACTTGATTAACTTGGTTGGGTCTCGTATATGAACTGGGTTTAGACATTGGAAATGAAATAGAAGACACTCTGGCCAGGTCATTGGGGATGTCAACGGGTTGGGTTTACCAAGACCCAACCCGTACCAAACCTATAGGGTCCGGGTATAATGATAAATAAGAGGACCTGATAAATAAGAGGACCTGAATAAGACCCGGGTCTGATTAATACATGGATCCGGGTATAGTTTGTGAAATTTTATAATAGACCCAGGCCCGACCCGAGTTATAATTAAGACCCACAAATTTTTAATGTAAAAATAATATAAAATATTATTTTACTGGGTACGACCCAGGTCTGGTTCATGTAGTTCTTATTGGGTTTGGGTATGGTTTCTCTTATGATAAATCTGATTAGTTTTGAGTCCAGATGATGTGGACTTGGTATGCACCGATCCACGATCCAAGATCCAAATGGATCTCAAAACGCACAGAAGCTTTTCACTAAAATGAGCCTGATATCACTTTGAGAAACAGGGTTTTTAGGACTTGTGCACTATGTTTCGACAAAAGCGGTCCAAAAGAAAGTTGTGTGCGACTTGCATGCCTTTCTAACGAATCCAAAATTACTGAATTCGGATAAGAAGTGTCCATTCCACAGACACAACACTGAGACTGATAATCAAGCCTATAACAGGCTCTTTGGGTTTGGTGGACAGCTTGTTCGAAGAGGTTTTTGACTCCTTAGACGATAAAGTTTGCAAAGACTTCCAACAAGTGAACTGAAGGTCAGATCCTAACCTTTCCAAAAACCTATGGCTCAGAATTTTTGAGCAACACTATGTGCCTCTGCTGAATTTTAAAATCCCTAACAAGCTAGTTTTTAACTAGCCTAACCTGATAAGTGGGTTTCTAGTTGGTTGCATGAATCACCCCAGATTCGGGCACTCAGATGAGGGTTTCAGAAGAAACCTTAAACTTCACTATTGTATAACCAAATGTTATCTAATCAGACTAGCTTTCATATGTTGATTTCACACATTAAATATTTAGATATTCAAAAATTAAGAAGCCATACACAGAATGCTCTAATAGTGAATATTATATTCAAACTTAAGAAAAGTGGAAAAAGATAGATTTTTTTGGACTACTTGCAGGTTGAATCAGTTAAAATAGAAAATACAAAAATTATAGATCCTTGTCTTAGATTTCTACAGAATCAAACGAATTAGATTTTTATGGAGGGAATCATGAGAAATACCCAAAATACGGAACACTATTCACAATGTTCTGGACGGGATAGAATTTGACAGACTCTGTCTGACTGACTGCTTGACAGGGAATTTTTAGGATCCTACCGATCGAATCAGACCGTGACCTCAACAGAAATATTTTAGATCTGTGTCTTAGCTTTCCATAAAGTTAAATAACACCAGAAACAGGCCAGTATCTTAGCAGATACAGTTGATTCTTTGAAGTTGTTTTTGACAACTCTAGAACTGGGAATCTGATTTTTTGACAGAACTTAAAATTAATACAATCATGATTCGCAGGATGTTAAAACAACTTTAATGACTCTTAAGAACATAAACAACATTAAATTTCATTCCCTAATCATTTAAAATCAACTGCATGTTGTGAAAAGTAGCAGAAAGTAAGAATAAGTTTGAAACTTAAGAACAAGAGTTCGAGAAATCAAACAAGGCTCGGTTGATGACAAGAGGAAATATGTAAAGGTGCAGGAGCCGGATCCTTCACCAAGTGACGAGTAGGGTGAAGGTGCAGACTCCTCCGAGATGCAACTTCCATGACTTTCACCAACAAGGTCCTCCACAAAACAAAACTCCCTCTTCTTTACCAACCAAACAAGAAGAACACTCACAACACTCCCTTCACAAAACCTCCACCATTTTCGTCTCTCTTTTTTTTTGTCAAAAATAATAGCCAGCCCTCATGGTCGACCACCATGAGGGTCTTAAGCCCTCAAGAAGGGGTCATAATGCTTTCACCCACTTGCTTCAATCATGCACAAAGGGAGGCGGACTTCCCCAAGTCGTCGCCTACTTGCCCAATGCATGAGCTCCTTTCAAAAATGACTATCATTGCTTCTCCAACAGCCATATGCTCTTTTTCTCAGTCAAACTTGGGGTTTGACTGAGGCCCTTAGCTGTCCACAAGAGGGGGCACAAACTAGGATTGAATCTTTAATTGTTTGGATCTTGTGTAAGATCCAAACGTCCGATAATTAGGATCCAACACAAAAATGCATTATAATTAAAATAAAATGCAAAAAAATAAAAATCTACCCGACTACCCCATACACCCTCTAGTGTCGCAAAACAATCCTACAGGTCACTAGAACTATCCAGATTCGTAGAATCTGGCACCTAAAAAAAAAATTACATAAAATAAAGATTGACAACAAAATGACCAAAATGTGATTCTATGAAGAGCGTAATGGAATCAAGCAAAGGATCAAGGCGAGCATCGACTAAATTTTGGATCCACTAAGACAAGGGATAACTTGCAAGTGGGTGGATTGCCTCAGGTAGCGATGCTAGGATTGGGTCTGGAGAGTCGGATTGGGATCCAACTCCGCTTCTAAACTCTGAACCTCTAGATGCTCTGCATCATCCCCCCTAGGTTGAAAAAACTTAGTCCTCTAAGTCGGCTCCTCACTCCCGGCATCACCATGGTACCTCTCTAAGTGTTTGATGTTGAACACGTTAGAAGTCTTGAATTGAGGTGGCAGTTGAACCTTGTAAGCATTAAAATTAATGACGTCAGTAACTGCACAAGGACCAATGCGCTTAGGCGCCAACTTACCATGTAATTCAGGAAGCAAACATTCTTTAGTAAGAGTTACCCATACCAGATCTTCAGTTTCAAACAATACCTGTTGATGCTTCTTGTCATAACTTGATTTATACTTACTTATGTTGTCTTGAAGCTTCAAATGTACTTGTTCATGAATATCTTGTAGAAAAGAAATATGATCTTGAACAGAATTTAAAACAAGACCAACAGTAGGAATATGAGCTAAGTTAACAGGAGAACATGGATTAAAACCATAAAGAACAATAAAAGGGCTAAATTCAGTAGAATGATTCACAGACTTATTGAAAGCAAATTCAGCTTGTGCCAGTATTTGAGACTATGTCTTAGGTTTATCATTAATTAAAGCTCGCAATAGGTTTCCTAAGGACCGGTTAACAACTTCAGTTTGACCATTAGTCTGCGGATGATGCACTGTGCTAAATTAGAGGTGGGTTCCTAACGTTTTTTATAATTGTCACCAAAAATGCCCTACAAATTTAATATCTCTATCAGAAGTGATAGTTTTCAGAATGCCATGTAATTTTTAAATTTCTTTGAAAAATAAATATGCAATGTGAGATGCATCCATGGTTTTCCAACATAGAATAAATCGGGCTATTTTTTGTATATCGATCAATGACCACAAAAATAGAATCAAGACCATGAGTGGTCTTAGGCAACCCTAAAACTAAATTCATGGTTATATCTTGCCAAGGTTTATCAGGAATAGGTAAATACAAATATAACCCTGCATTGGTGATGTTTCCTTTAGCGATATGACACGCATGGCATTTTTTTACAAATTTATTCACATCCTTTCAAGTGTGGGGCCAAAAGTAGGTTAAAGAAACCAACTACATAGTTTTATCATGACCAAAATGTCCCTTATTATGTATCTCAGAAATTAAATGCTATCTCAGGGAGCAGTCTGGGATACAAAGCAAATTGCTCTTAAATAAAAACCCATTGACTAGAGAGAAATTGTCATGAGAATGATTACTCACTTCATTAAAAAAATTTGAAAAATAACTATCTAACTCATATAACAATGCAAATTCTTCAAAACCCCAAACGGATAATTTTATAGTAGACGGAAGAATGGTTTTTCTGCTTAAAGCATCCACCACAATATTATCCTTTCCTGCCTTATGCTTCAGAACAAAAGTAAACTCTTGCAGATATTCGACCTATTTAGCTCTACGAGCATTCAATTTATGCTAACCATTGATGTATTTGAGAGCTTCATGGTCAGTATGAAGAATAAATTCTCGATGAATCAAATAATGCCTTCAGTGCATTAAGGCTTTAACAATCGCATAGAATTCTTTATCGTAGATGCTATACTTCAATTTAGCTTCATTTAGCTTCTCACTAAAGTAAACAACATGCTTACCTTCTTGACTCAAAACAACACCTATTCCTACTCCAGACGCATTACACAATAATTCAAAAGCAAGTTTGAAATTGGGTAGGACCAACACAGACATCCAACAGAGATAGAATTTTAAATGCTCAAAAGATTGTTGCGCTTTTGGATTCTATTGAAAGGTCCTTCCTTTGATACAATCAGTCAATGGAGCGGCTATGTTGCTGAAATGCGGAATAAACTTCTTATAAAAGAAAGCTAATCCATGGAAGTTGTGAATGGCAGTGATAGAATTTGGCACTGGCCAATCTCGAATTGACTCGACCTTCGAAGGGTCAACAGATATACCCATTGTCAACACCACATAACCGAGAAACAAAACTTCAGTGGTCCAAAAGATACACTTATCTATGGATGCATAAAATTGCTCCCGTTTAAGAATGTTGAACACTAAATGCAAGTGTTTCAGATGTTCGAGCCCGGTTTGACTGTAGATGAGAATGTCATAGAAATAAATGACAAAAAAATTACCAATGTAAGGTCAGAAAATTTGATTCATGATTCTCATGAAGGTAAATGGAGCATTGGATAAGCCAAAGGGCATTGCGAGCCATTCATAGAGACCATCACAAGTTTTGAATGTGGTTTTTCATTCATTGCCTGACCTAACTCGTATTTGATGATATCTACTACGCAAATCTAATTTGTAGAATATTTTTGAACCAGTCAGCTGGTCCAACAGATCATCCAACCTTGGAATGGGGAACCTATACTTGATGGTTATTTTGTTGATAGCTTGGCTATCGATGCACATTCGCCACATTCTATTCTTCTTTAGCACAAGGAGAGTAGGAATCACGCAGGGACTAAGACTTTTACGAATGTGACCCTTAGTCAATAATTCCTCAACTTATCTACGAAGTTCGTCATACTCTATAAGACTCATGCAGTAATGTGGGGCATGCAGTAAAACTGATCCTGGATGAAAGTCAATGTGATGTTGGACTTCTCACAGAGGGGGTAATCCATTAGGTAATTCATCGAGAAAGACTTCACGAAATTCTTCTAGTAGTGGTGTAACTCTAGAATCCACAATGATAAGATTAGGCTCACTAGGTGATGAACTAGAATCAACAGAGAATAGGAAGTAACACATGCTTGATTGACTGAGAGCCTCTTAGAGCTCATGTGTGACAATGAAAGCACTCAAAAGCTTAACTTTCAAAGTAGTAGGTTTAGATGACATGGGGTGGGAGATTTGGGTGGTAGATGGAGTATGAAGTAACGATGTAGATGAAGAAGACAAAGGTGGTAAATCCTTGGACGACTTTAGATGAATCTTTTATCCCTCGAACGTGAATGAGTAGGAGTTAGATCGGCCATTATGGATAACAGATCAATCATAATGCCAAGGCCTTTTGAGAATGATATGACTCGCATCCATTGGGCGCACATTGCACCAGACTTGATCGAAATAAATGTTTTTAATGTAAAATTTGACCAAGCACTGTCAATCAACATGAACATCAGTGCTCTTTTGGAGCCATGACATCTGATATGGATGGGGGTGAGTCCAGAAACTCAAGCCTAATTTGGTCATGGCTTCGACCAATATCACATTTTTACAACAACTGGAGTCAATGATGAATCGACACACTTTTCTATTGATGGTACAAGCAGATTCAAAGATGTGTGTCTGAAACCAACAATCATTCATTTCCTGATATGGGGCTAAACAAATTCGTATAGAGATGAGGGTTTCACCTCTATCAAGTAGCAACACCTCCTCGCCTGTGCATTCCTCTTTCAACTCTTCTTCAAAGGATTCAATCTCTGGATCATAAATGGGATCAAACTCAGGATCGAATTGAGCATCCTCTTCCTCATGAGATCCCTCAATGAATAAGGCTTTGCCACAACATTTTGCGGACTTATGATCGGGTTTCCCACAAGTGTAGCACTTAATGGGGGTACTTGAACTAGAGGTCCTAGTCTGGTTTTCTACTGGGCCATTCTGGCTTGTAACCATAGGTGGGTTTGATGCATTGGGGTGACAGTAGGATGGGGCAACTTTCGCATTAGGGACCGTAGGGGCCCGCGTTGTTGGTCTAGTCACAGGACTAAGCCTAGCTAAGGTCTTTCTCTGGGTGGACCTCTCACATTGATGTGTCTTTTGGTGTGCATCGAACATCATCCAACACTCAATAAAATTCAACATATCTTGTAATTAGAAGTTCAAACCTCCAATGTACTTCGAGACTAATTGTTCCTCACTTTCACGGATGTCGTTCCATGCAAAGAGATCATGAAAATCCTCAGTGTACTGATCCACCAATCCGGTTCCTTGTTTCAAACTTTGGTATTTATGATATAGTTTTCGGTGATAGTTCAATGGCAGGAATTAAGCATGAAGCTTCTGCTCCATGTTCTCCCAACACTCAATCAGGAAATGACCCTTATGTCTGCGTGTTTGCTTGAGTTATCATCACCAGGCTGCAGCTCAACACTTCAATTTAAGCGATATCAATCTCACACGATGATCTTCTAGAACTTCCTTGAATTCTAAGATTTCATGAAATTCATTAATCCAATATAAGAACTCTTTGAGAGTTCCAATTTCCTTGAATTTTGGTATTTTAAAATGGAGACCAGAATCCCAATGAGATCTCCTCGGTTGGAAGTTATCTCTTCTTTTCAGGCTATGATGATTTGACTTAAAGTCATCGTCAGAATCAAAAGATTGGGTCTCGCAGGTTTCTCGAGAACCGCGTGGACTT
Source organism: Nuphar pumila (assembly GCF_984573655.1). NCBI lineage: Eukaryota > Viridiplantae > Streptophyta > Magnoliopsida > Nymphaeales > Nymphaeaceae > Nuphar > Nuphar pumila. Next base: position 26,292,475 of record NC_143262.1, on the reverse strand, counting down.
TGCTCCACTCGCCGTTCTTGTGTTCTTCCACTTTTGGCTAGTTGATGAGTTAATTCTTCAATTTAGCACCTAGCTTCAGCAAGTTGCCTTTGAAGATCTCAAACTTTGTACTGCTGGTCACGTTCATCTCTACCCCTATTAAGGTTATTTTGACCCTAACCGCCCATTTGACCTGCCATGGTGAATGGTACTTAAAAAATTTTTGACTTCCCACCACACTGAGGATCATGTCAGATTGAAAAGTCTGACAACTCTAGCTTTGATACCAAAAATAATGTGGACTTAGTATGCACCGATCCACGATCCAAGATCCAAACGGATCTCAAAATGCGCAGAAGCTTTTCACTAAAATGAGTCTGAATATGACTCTGAGAAACAAGGTTTTTGGGATCTGTGTGCTCTGTTTTGATAGAAGCAGTCCAAAGAAAAGTTGTGTGTGACTCACACGCCTTTCCAGCGAATCTGAAATCATTGAATTTAGATCAGAGGTGTTTGTTCCACAGACTCAACACTCAGACTGATAATCAAGTCTATGACAAGCTCTTCGGGTTTGGTGGACAACCTATTCGAAGAGGTTTTTGACTCTTTAGATGATGGAGTTTGTGAAAACTCCCAACAGATGAACTGAAGGACATATTCTAACCTTTCGAGAAACCAATGACTCGGACTTTTTGAGCAACCCTACGCACCTTTGCTGAATTTTAAAATACCTAAAAAGCTAGTTTTTAACTAGCCTAACCTGATAAGTGGGTTTCTAGTTGGCCGCGTGAATCATCCCAGATTCAGGCACTCAGATGAGGGTTTCAAAAGAAACCTCGAACTTCACTATTGTGTAGGCGAATGTTAGTTAATCAGACTAACTTTCATATTTCGATTTCACACCTTAAATATTTAGATATTCAAAAATTAAGAATCCATACACAAAATGCTCTAACAGTGAATACTATATTCAGACTTAAAAAAAGTGCAAAAAAATGGATTTTTTTATACTACTTGCAGGATGAATCGATTAAAATGAAAAATATGAAAATTATAGATCTTTGTTTTAGATTTCTACATAATCAAACAAATTAGATTTTTATGGAGAGAATCATGAGAAATCCTCAAAATATGAAACATTGTTCACAGTGTTCTAGATAAGACAGGATCTGACAGACTCTGTATGACCAACTGCTTGATAGCGGCTGAATCAGGCTGCGACCTCAACAACAATGTTGTAGGTACATGTCTTAGCTTTACAGGAAGCCAAAAAACACTATAATCGGGTCAGTATCTTAGTAGATACAGTCAATTCTTTAGAGTTTCCTCTGACAACTCTAGAACCGGGAATCCATTTTTTTGATAGAACTTAAAATTAATACAACCACGATTTGCAGGATGTTAAAACAACTTCAATGACTCTTAAGAACATAAACAACATCAAATTTCATTCCCTAATCATTTAGAATCAAGTGCATGTTGCGAAAAGTAGTAGAAAGTAAGGACAAGTTTGAAACTTAAGAACAAGAGTTCGAGAAATCAAACAAGGCTCAGTTGATGACAAGGGGAAAAATGTAAAGGTGAGGCAATCGGATCCTTCACCATGTGACGAGTGAGGTGAAGGTGAAACTAAGATTGAATCTTAAATGGTTTGGATCTTGTGTAAGATCCAAACATCCGATAATCCAGATCCAACACAAAAATGCATTATAATTAAAATAAAATATAGAAAAATGAAAATTTACCTAACTACCCCATACACCCTTTAGTGCCACAAAACAATCCTACATGGCCCTAGAACTATCCGTATCCATAGAATCTGACACCTAAAAAAAATAAAAATAAAATAAAAATCACATAAAATAAAAATTGACAACAAAATATCCAAAATGTGATTTCATGAAGAGCGTAATGGAATCAAGCTAAGGATCAAGGCGAGCATCGTCTAAATTGTGGATCCACTAAGACAAGAGATGTCTTATAAGTGGGTGGATCGCCTTGGGTAGTGATGCCCGGATCGGGTCTGGAGAGTTGGATTGGGATCCAACTCTGCTTCTGAACTCTGAACCTCTGAATGCTCTACGTCACCAGACCTGATACTATACCCAAAAATTAAGGCCTGATCTGGTTTCACTTGGATCGAAACCAAACTCAACCATTGACACCCCTAGTCAAGGGGATACGTTGGATGCAAATTTTTTTCTCATACAAAAGCAGTAGAGTGAAGAAGCATAACAAAAGTATTGTTGACGTATATCTGACTAGTAACACTAATCAGATCTTTATCTGATGGTGACTACTGAAAGATGATTTGGATCTGGTTGACCCAAATTTTCTTTTTCAAAAATTGAGTCCAGGTCAAGAATCATCTGTTTGACCCAGAGTTTCACCCATTTACTTTGCATGACAAATTTAAGAGAAAATATCATGATATTTTTTTAGGAAGAGAAACCCTTGTAGAGGGGAGGGAAAACCTTGGGTGGCCCCACAACCAACTTGCCTTACGTGGCCTGCCTTTGAAAGCTACGGACACGTCTGTATGCCTGTGGATCTTGAATTTTTAAAAGCTAAAAATAGAGGGTTTTCACTAAAAAAATAAAAAATTGATACGACCTGTGATCATCGCAAAATTTTTCCTCTTTGGTGGTTTCTCTCTCTTCCTTCTCTTTTCCTTTTCTAACCTCTATTTTCCTCCTTTTTGAAGGGAGAAGAATAAAAGAAAGAAAAGAAAAAGAGAAGAGAAAGAAAGAGAGAAGAGGAACTATTTTGCGCGGTCTCACTTGACCTTGATTTGAAAATATTTAGCAAATAAGTCGCCTCCGTTTTGAAATATTGCGAGAAAAAATGGAGAGACGGGATTCGCTCGTCGGTACGAGGTTCGACCGTTCCTGGCGCCTTTACCAGGGGTAATCGAACCAAGGATCGAATCTATGCCTTTTGCTTTGCCTAAATATAATCTAAGGATTTATTCTAACTCTAAATGCACAAAGAATCATGCTTGTGCAATGCGAGGATGTATGCTCCTTTTGAAAGATGTTTTGAAAATTTCCAAGTATTCTGAGATGAACTTGGTAAAGGAATGAAGAAATGATTGAATTTAACTTAGAGCTTGAGATAGATCAGAGAAATTCTAAGTTTTTGAAGTAAATTAGGATTTTGGAAGAATAAATGAGAAAGAATGACTTGAAGCTTTTTAAAAATGAAAGGAAATGAAGTTTCAAAGTCAAAATCGACTTTGAATTTGGATTTGAATTTAGAAAAGGAAATGAATACTTGAGATGGAATTGAATTTGGATTTTTAAGTTTGGAATGGATCTGAGATAATCAAATGGTATTTAAGAATAGAAATGGATTTAGGGAGTTCAGATGAGATCTGAAAATGGAATTGGATTTGAAATCTAGAATTGGGAATGGAGTTGGGTCTAAAGATGGATTTAAGATCTGAGATCTGAGATCCGAGATAAAATTGGATTCTGGATCCTAAGATGGATTTGGATCAGAAGTCTAAGATCCAACATGTGATTGAATTCTGGATCCTAAAATGGAACTGGATCTGAAGTCTAAGATCCGAAGTAGAATTGGGTTCCGGATCCTAAGAAGGAAATTGGATCTGAAGTCTAAGATCCAAGGTAAAATTGGTTCTGGATCCTATAAGGAGATTGGATCTAAAGTCTAAGATCCAAAGTGAAATTGGTTCTGGATCCTATAAGGAAATTGGAGTTTAAATTCATAAGATGAATCAAGAACTTCCAAGTTCAAATTGAACTTGAAATTTTGATATACAAACGAATTTCAAAGTCAAATTAGACCTTGAGTTTTTGAAGTTTGGATTTGGAATTTAGAAGATGAATCAATAGTCTCAAAGTTAAATTGAACTTTGAGTTCGTTTGGAGTTTTGAATACAAATTGAATTTGGAATTTCAAAGTCAAATTAAACTTTGAAATCTGATTTGAATTGGAAATTTTGAATATAAAATACATTTGAAATCTCAAAGTTAAATTGAACTTTTGAGATTGAAAATGAAATAGATTTGAAAATGAAGAGATGAATTGGTTTTTACAAGAATTGAAGATTGATTGAAGAAGATATTTACATCACTTGGAGTTTTTGAAAAAGGAGTTTTGAAAATATGATGCAGTTCTATCCTAAATGATGAATGAATTTGAAGAATTTTTGAAATTGGATTTTAAAAAGCTATTTCATTCTTTAGATGAATTAAAACAAGATTGAAGATATAATACATCCTTGACTATGGTCATTGAATGTATTATATAATAATCTATATTTAAATTCAGGTGAAGAATGAAACACATTTGGTGCTTTTATAGAATTTAAAATGAAATTAACTCTCAATATACCCTGACTATGGTCATTGGTATATATTTTGAATTAATTTTAAGTTAAATTCTGATAAAAGAAGAAAATATTTAGGAGAATAGGATGAATTTTGAAAACGGATCCAGTGTTATTTCGTAAAAGTTAAAAATCCTAAGTTTTGTCCATACCCTGACTATGGCCATTGATATGGATCATCAACTTAGAATCAATTACCTCTTACGAAAATGGTGCACGTGCCATTCGTGTTTCACCATTGTGAGATTTTGGAAAAAAAAGAGGCAAAAATGCATGAAAACAAGCAATTTTATGATATTACTATCTAAATCTTTGAAATATAAATTCCTCATTTCTAACTAATTTATTACAACTTTGAATTGCAAATATCAGAAATCTCTAATCCAAGAGAGAAATTCAAACTTTTATATCCTCCTGAAAAGGAGAGTTAGCACAGGATATTGAATATTTAACAAACAGATGTTATATTTAAGATTTTGACATATATCTATGTAGGCAATGCACATATACAAAAAAAATATGTATATATGTATACATATATATATATATATATATATATATATATATATATATATATATATATATATATATATATATGTATATATATATAGAGAGAGAGAGAGAGATGTACATGTATATATCCAAGCATGATATTTATATATATGTATATATATATACATATATATGCTTACATCCAATATGTGTGACATAAATGAATGATATCCCCTATGCTGAATGTGAAGGGACCATGTGTAAAATACAATGTAAGCCATACACAGGGACTTTGAAAATACATCAATGCAACATTAGTTAATGTAAAAGACAACTAACCATCATGGATCAAAGCAACATCAGTGCAGGGAACTGAAATTACAATGGGTGCTACGTGTAATGCTATGTGCAAGCAGTGGTGACAGTAGGAAATGAAGGATGTTAATGGGTTATACAACCAATATTAACAAAGAGGTGGAGGTAGCTGCAGGAGCTGATGTGGTTACACTGCAAATGGTTGAAGCATTGTTGCAAGGATGATGATAGAGGTTGTATACGAGTGACTGTGTAATGAAGCAATGTTGTGCTGTAATGATGATGGTGTGCTGGAAAGTGAAGTGGAAAGTCACTGTAGCATACATCAGATAGAGGTAAGTATAAGCTACAAATAGGGTGAAGAATAAGATGGACGTGTCACAGGAGATAGGTGTTGCTGGGTGGATAAAAAGAAGCACAGCCATGAATAATCTGAGTTTGGTTGATGATCGGGTTAGCCCTGGTGGTGTAAGCCGAAATTCGACCCGATAGCATGCACAAGGTCAATACCCTACTTGGCAACATTTTCAGTAAGCTCAACCAAAATTACCTTTGGTAACATCCATTAGAGCATCATAACTGTCTGTTGCAATTGCAAGTGTTCTTACTGCCCATAGGTCCCAAACCCATGCTCATTCTGGAGATGCTATAGGAGATGGCGGTTCGTTAGACATCTGTTACTTGAACATGCTTATTGGGAAAAGAACTAATAATAACCCATGAACTAACTGTTATACTAGCAGGTCCAGCACCTGACTAACAAGCTACAAAAAATATTAATTTCCATTTGGTTGGATTACTACTAACAATATAGCTGATCCCTGAGATAAGCAGTCAAATGAATTGAATAATACATGATCTACCTAAAGAAAACATGTCAAAAGAATGAATGTTAAACAAAGAGAAGATCAATTTTTAGTACATCAGGGAAATAATTGAGCCAATGCTGAATCAAAAAGAGGTATCTAGAATGCATATTAAGGTAATTAGACTAATGTGTTCAACGCATCATCTGAATAACCGACGGAGATGAGAAAGGTAAATTTAATTCAACCTATTGTCTAATCCTGTATGGAAGGAGTTAGCGTCCACTGTCATAATCTGTAGGGGGAATTTAAACATGTGAATGTAAAAAAAAAAAATGTAATGAAAACCAAGTTAACCACTAGACTTCAACCAATCATAAGATAAATAACACAAATGCCATGATGACTCAAGGTCGATGCGTCATAGTAACGAAACAAAGGAAGAAAGAAAAACAATATGCAAGCAATATCTAGAACAGTGGAATGGAATATAAGATTCAGGTCACAAAGAAAGAAAAAAAAAGGAATGTAGGGAACCTGTAAATGTTAATTCTGGAGCCCAAGGATATTTAATGCTGAGAGAAGGCCATGTTTGATATGCATAGGAAGCTGCATCTATGCCTCTTGAGGGTACACACTATAGGGGTATGCATTTCTGCCAAAATCAGTTCCCGGCCCCTAAGTGAACAGAGCCTCTGGACGTCTTCGTTATATACTGAAGCAAGGAACTCTGCTTCCCTTCAAGTGCATAATAGCAACTGTGCTGGGCAGAACCGCACGTCAATGCAACCCCGGAAGATAGTGTTTATTTTGAGATGTTCAACAAGTAGCTGAGATGTGTCATCGAGGTACCTGAACTTCAGAATGCCCTTTTGATCATAGCTAAAAAAAAAAGAGTCTAAAACATCAGCAAGGATTCATAGATACAGCAAAAAAAAAAATCTTACCTTCAGAAATCATCCCATTCTGGATATAAGGTTATTATACCTATCTTCTTCATTCAGAACACATTCGTGCATAGTCTCTTGTTATTGGGTAACATACATGTATATATATATTTTTTTTTGTTTTATGAAGAGACAGGTGAACAGAATTTAGCCATCTACACTGTGAAGACTGAAGATATATTCAGCAGATACCAGTGTGGTGAAGATGAACATAATGGCATGCAGCTATGTGGAATCCATTAAGGGCATATAATGGGAAGACATCCTTTGACAGATAAAATGCACAGATTCAACATATAGTGTGAGGATGTTCTGAACCAATACCCATCTGTAACGCAACAACAAAGCCTATGGCAATGCAAGGGTGTGAAAAATTTATATGAAGATGACATTAAAACTAAAACATGAATGTAATGCAAAATAGAATGATGAACAGAGCATTATGAATGATGAATGCAAAGAACATGATGCATAATGACCATAACAGTGTGGCTATAATCTTCAGATTTAGTAACTTAGCACCATATTTATGCACTAGCAGAGGAGTGATACTCACATTTTACGACAAAACCAAATGCTGAATGATCAACACCTTATCTCAGGGGAAATTGAATCTGGATTTTATTGGCTTTCAGCAAACCAAGTCTAAATTCTCTTTCAATCTGGAGCAACCAGCAAGTTACGATGAACACAGGATTGACGTTGTGATTCAGGATAATATACCAAGGATGAGAGCATGTGCATGATGCAATGAAATATCTCAATTACGACCATATAATCAGATGGGGACAAATACACCCAGATCTGATGCCGGGGATGCACATCCAACAGACCAAGTCAACCCAATTTGTAAGACAGATGATGGTGGTGAATCAGGGCTGGTGAACAGAACTAGCCGATGAAACTTAAAAAATAAATAAATGAAATAACAAGAATGTTATGCGGTAAATCACAACGAAGATGATCAGAAATAGTAACTTAATGCAAGTAAGGATCACATACAATGGAAACTGATAACATGAAGCTGGGTTCCTCGATCGGATCATGACGGAACTCTGATCAACTAACAGAAGATGCTACTGAAAGGGATGCTAAAGCAAAGCTAAATGGCAAAACCATAGGGATATAGATGTAGGAATCACATATTCCTTTGTTGTAGCATAAAGGTGGGTTGATGTTGCACAGGCAACTCAACACCACCAGAAATGCTGTAACGAAGCCCTAACAAAAAGAAACCTCAAAGAGGATTTAAGGAAGGAGAAATCAGAGAGAGGTGAAGGGTGACTCACCGTGATCTTGGTTTTAATTTGGGAAGGGAGAAGACCTTGCTCCCGTGCCTGCTGCAGGGTGAAGTCGATCTTCGACTTCCTTTAGGGAGATTTCAAGTGAAGGCAACGAGGGAATGAAGTGTGATCTTCTTACTGCAGAGGAGAAAAGCCTCAGGAGAGAGAACTATACACATGGAGGAGTAGGGGATGGATGATAATGAAGGAAAAGTAGAGGATGCTATGTACAGGAAAGGGGAGAGGTGAAGACGGTCGATTGAGAGGAGAAGAAGGTGGAGGGGTGATAACGGGTGCTGCGTGAAGAAGAGGGTGCGGGGGTGAAGAAGCGGTCGTTAGGGTTTTCGTTGTAAGGTTTCTTTATAGGGGAGAAGGAGGAGGTTCGGTTGAAGATGGGTGGCTGGATGAAGGTTGTTGCAGATGGGTGGCTCAGGAAGGTGATCGGGCGGCTGGGCGATGAGAATGGAGAGGGTTGAGGAGGAGCCATGGAGGAGTGCGGCTGAGTGAAAGAGAGGGGTGTGAGGCGTTGTCTCCCTCATTTGAAAACCCTAAAGAAGTTTTACAATGGGCCCCTTTTCATTTTTAAGATTTTACAAGTAAGGGGCTCGATTTTTAACAAAAGTGTTTTTTTTTAAAAAAAAATGGTTGTGCAAAAATGATGGTTTTCAAAGAGGTTTTTCAAAAACTAATTTTTTGTTTCTTTTACATTTTCCAATTTTTTTTGTATTTTTGGAATGAAAATCTGAGAAAACCAAGGCTAAACCCTAATTTTTTGTATTTTTCTAAAAAAGAATATTTACAAAAGTATTTTCCTGAGAATTTTAGACCATTTCGGGAAAATTTCTTCAAAAAGGGTTCTGGACCTAGATTTTAAGAAAATGTTTGAGTTTTTACACTCGAATCGAGAAATACAACATGATAGATCCAAACGGATGTCGGATGGACTGTCCGAGCTATTTAAAAACTATTTTTGGTATTTTCTTAAAAAATGGACAATGAGACTCAATTTTGGATCTGGACAATGGATCTGGATCCAAAATTAATTTAAACATATAAAATGAATTTAATTTCAGTAAAGCTTGAGAAAAGAACTGGAATTTAGATTTAAAAATGACTCATTTGCTCAAAAAATGAATTTAGGGGCAAAAGGGGAATATTTAAAAGATTTTGAAAAATTTGGGGTGTTCACACGACCCGAATCTAAATTTGTGAAGAGTGTAGAGATCGTTCTTCAAGATCTTGTGCCTTTCCTCCTCCATTGAGTAGGGAATTTCGATAGTTGTTGTTCGGGCGTAAACCTTGTGAAAAGACATACCATGAGTGCAAATCCTAAGAAAAAATGAGTTTGGTGGTAAAAACCACCAAAACTCAAGAAAAACACCAAAATATACAGACGTTAGGATAATTTGAACTTAATAAATTATATAAAATAAATAAAATAACAAGTAAAAACACATCAGGTTTAGGTAGCCCTTTCTACATTTGACGTGCACGAGAGCACGTATAACACTTCGACTTGGCACAGGCTTGATATAAGTGTGAGTTAAGGGATCTGGACCTTAGGTTAGGCTAAGCTAGTTGTGGTAGGCTAGGCTAGGTCATGTAAAACTTTTAACAAAGTGAGGCTACTTGGATTTTAGATCTACGAAATAGGCAGAAGGCCCTTCTATTTATAGTTTTTCTAGTGGATCCAAATCTATTTTTTGCATATTTGAGATTCGTTTATTGGATCTGATCTAGATTGAGACAGAAGACTCCTATTGGATTGTTTTTGAATTAATAGCTAAGATTTAATCAAGGTAGGTTGCCTAGGAAAGTTTTTTTTAAAAAGTTTTGGAATTGGACATGGATTTAATGACTTGTTTTGGGTTTTAGAACGTTAATTAACTTTGAAGGATCCCAAGGGTGCATTTTTTGAGGATGAAGGAAACTCTTTTTGAGGTTGTCGACAAATGCTGATGACAAATGAGTTAACGACAAAAGTTTTGTTAATGACAAATGAATGTGTAGTTAGCCCATTTGGTAAGAACAATCATAGAGATTTATAGATGTTGACGATAAATCATGAGAAGTGACAACTCTTGACGATAATTAAATGCATCATTAAGGGATATTGTCATGACCCTAAAAACGACAATTAAAAGGGGTTTGCGGCAATTCAAAATGTAATAACATCAATTCTTAGGAGAAGTTAACACTCAAAAACTTATTTTGTCCATAACTTTTTATTTCAATGTTGGTTTGACCTGATTTTTTGCTTGTTGGAAAGTTGAGAACATCCTCTTTAACTTTTCTTTTGATAAAAAACCTTTAAAAGGTAGTTTTGAAGATTAAAAATTAAATTAAAGTTAGTTTTAGTAAAGAATTTTGGAGATTTTGACTTTAAAAAATACATCAGTCCAAAATTGGGTGTCGATAGAATGACCATCTTTGTTGTCGAGTATGCAAAGCTTGATTGATAAAAAAGAAGTAGACACACTAATTTTAAAAAGAGCAAAAAGTTGGTTGTGATAAAGTATTTTAGAAAAGAGAGATTTTTGACAAAGACATAGACGACTTGTTAATGCAAGAAGATAACTTAAAGGTGTGTACGTAGCTTAACATGAGAGACTCTCTGTGATGCCTTTTTATATAGGTAGAAAGGTATGGCTAAATTAGGTTGGACTACAGACTAAACTAGTACCTTGTTTAAAACATAGGCTTTCCCTTGAACTCAGTGACTGTTAGCGAAAAGTCTTGCTGAACAAGGTCAGACAAAGATGAAACAAGTACCTTTTTGTCATAAATTTTCATAAAAGATAGTTGATGATTTTGGAAAAGTCAAACTCATCTTTTCTAAAAGACAAAGACAAGCTTTTTTTAGGTGGGCAGACAAAAGCATTGGAAAAGGCCTTAGATATTTTAGACTTTTTGAGATATGTGAAGTGATTCCACTACAGAAAGGTGTCTCTTAGGTCAAGGCTTAGGTTTAGAAAGGTTTGTGCGCTCATCAATGCCTCTGATTGCTCCATCAATCCATGGGATAACTTATGGACCTAATGTCCATCTAGCTGTAAGATAATTCTGAAATAAGACTGAGTAGGTTTTTTGTAATAGGATATGGGACAATTGAATTTCTAAGAACTATGTCAGTTGTAGAAAACTTGTTAGCAATATGCAGGAAAATGCATATGATATGACATGTTGATGCATGATAAAATACTTTGATTTGATTCATTTTGATCAAGATGATCTTGAATCAAGTTCTTAAGACAAATTTTTTGACTCGTGAAAGATCATCTTTTGATAAAATAATGCAAAAGATATTCAGCATTAGCTTGCTTGAAGTCAATATTATTATTTTTTATGACAAATGATTATATTGTCAAAATGCATTTGTAGGTGTTCCTCACTCCCCGGCTTAATGGTCAACCATTCAAAGTGGGAGGGTCATGCTGATGATCAACCATCGGTCTCAACACAAAGCAAGAACCTTATTTCACATGAGGGTTTTTCTGGCATAATAAGTAATTATTCAAGGTGGGAGGTCTTGTCGATGACCAACCATCATTCTCAAGACGAAACAAGCAAGACAAAATGTGGTAAAACAAAACCATACTTTTTTAAGATTGCTTCAAAATGTCACTTCTTGAAAAAACTATAACAATGATTTGTGCATTGTGAAAAAACCTATTTTGGATAAATTGATAAAGATTGCAAGAAATTTTGTCAAAGCAAATCTTGTTGTATGGCCAACTTATAGACCTTAATGAAACAACATGAATGAATGATCGAAAATTATGAGATAATGAAATCATGATGCTAAAGAACTTCATGATAAATAAATGATAAGACATAGATGATATTTATAACTGACAAGGGTGCATGACATAATGAAGAGTGATATGGTGGGATTATGCAATGTGTATGATAACCTAAGTCTATAAATATGCTTAATTTTTTTCAAATGAAAAAGGAACTACCCTTTGCCAAAAAAATTGAGAACAAATTTTGAAAATAAATTTTTTTTATCTAATTGGATGCTTGTCTTAGAAAGTGTTGCATACATGCGAAGAGTGCAAAACTTGCATTATTTAACAACAATTCAATTATTTGTCAATGTTGACCTGACTTCACTTTTCAGTTTTTGCCCCTAATTGAAGTCATCATAAAATAGATAAGCTAGTTCTTCTTCACTAGAATAAATCTTTTGTTTGACTTTTAAATTTCGAAGCACATATATAAGGTCATGCTTTAATGGATATAATCTAATCTCACAAAAATTGAGACTCTAGAAACCTCTAAATGACCAAGACTCCTTGGACATTTAGGCCCAAAAATGAGAGTTCCAAGTGCATAAAAACCAAAGACTTTTCATTTTGATGCACTTTAAGGATTGCATCAAACAAATCCATATTGAATATTTTCAAGTAGTCAATCATTTTTCAAATACTTGGAAAGAAACAAATAGGACATGGGTTATTGAATCTGGGATAATGAGAATGGATGGTAATTTTTTTTTTAACTTTGGGTATCACAAGACTCAAAAGGGTTAACAAGGAAGGTCGGACATAACATTCTTGAATGTAAGGCTTAAAGAAACAACAAAGGTAAATGGATCATGGGTATCTCTTACTTGAGATCTTCAATTGACCCTAATTGAACTTCCATATTTTGTGATTGCCATGGAGGGTGGATCACGAGATTCGTGTTTGTCACCATCCAATGGTGATACAGCATCACCATCATCCATCACTACCCATCATCGCAATCAGTGGGCCATGAGTGATGATATCAACAAATGTCATTTGCGGTAAGCTTGATTGGTCGTTGCATTGGATGGTGGAGATGATAGTTATGGGTGGTGTCAATGCCTTATCAATGATCATCTGATCTGCAACTATAAATATATATTTAAGATCTATATAAATAAAAAAAAAAATGATCGTATTGTACATATAATTTGACCCGATTCCCTGAAAACTCTATAATTTTTTATGTACTCCTGATGTCCAAAACTACAAATATTCGACAATGTTAGGACCCTTTTAGCCTTTGTAACTGTGAAATAAGGCCTTGTTGCAATAAAATTGTATCGCCCATCGACTAGGTCCAATTCACACTTAAATCCATAATCACAAGTGTTTTTTATGCCGACCTCATGATCTCGCATAAATTTATTTATGAATTTTTTATAAAATGGAAACCACCAAAATTGTAAATATCCTATGATTTCGCATATACGTCAATATTTTGCATAAATATATTTGTGAAACTTCACTTAAATTGAAATTACTAAAATTGTGTATATCATATGTTTTCACATATAATTTGCGATTTTGCATAAATATATTTGCGACAATCCTATTGGTTCACGAAAATCCTTTTATTTTGCAAATGAATTGGGTATTTATGATTTTAATTCTTTCAATGGTTATGCAAAACAAAAGGACTTTTGTGAAACTATCAGATTTCTGTGAATCGATAAGATTTTTGCAAATATATTTATGTGAATTATATGCCAAAAAGTATGATATATGAAATTTTAGTGGTTTCAGTTTAAGTGAACATATCTTTAAGCAAATTTATGAAGTATTTGCTATTTTAGTGGTTTTAATTTTTAAGTAGAGTTTCACATATAACAACCCAAATAACAGTGAATGTAAGCAAATAGACAATCAAATATTTAAACATTCAAATGATTTGAAAACATATAAGCATATAAACAATGACATTATATACAATCATTCAACAATGCTTTCAGTTTAAACATTCAAATCCTTTAAACAATCAACAATGCTTTCAGTTTAAACATTCAAATCATTTAAATAGTAGGATTGAATTTATATAACCATATAAATAATGACATATAAACATTCAAATGATTTAAAAACATCTAAACATATAAACAATGACATTATATACAAATCATTCAACAATGCTTTCAGTTTAAACATTCAACAATGCTTTCAGTTTAAATATTCAAATCATTTAATGACATTAAAATGACTTTATATAAAAATTTATTTATACAAACATTCAAATGATTTGATATAAAAATTTATTCATAGAAATATTCAAATGACATTATATACAAATCAATGACATTCAAATAACTTTATATAAAAATTCATTCATAGAAACATTCAAATGATATTATATACAAATCAATGAGTTACAATGTTGATTTTCGAATACATACAAAAATAATAAAAAATAATCAAATAATTTTTTATAATTGTGGATGTAGTGATTGCCATGATCGTAGCTCCTCGATGACCTTATTTGCATTCTCCAGAAGGCCAACTTGAGTAGATATTGTATTCTTTATCATGCGGATTTCTTCAAGTGCAAGAGCCAACTCTCCCTCAATACCACTTATGGTCTTTTTATGTTTCTCTCCAACTTTCTCCTCCTTCTAAAAGGCCCTCTTTGTTGTTGAAGAACATGCAACTTGCTGAGCGGATACAAACTTGTCATTGTTTGCATATGCCATAAACGACAAGCTGATATATTCGCCGCCCTCACATCAGTCTTGAAGTTCAGAGAAGAATATCGTGGGGTAATCCTTCATCTGATCCTTCATGGCATACATAGAAATTTGTTAACTGCTCGAGGGTGACTGGTTGGTTATTGAATAAACCCAAACTGTCGAACGACTTGGTTGGTCATTTGGTGCTCAACTTCATAATTGTTGTGCAACCAAATATCATTTTGTGTGATGTCCTTCACCCCCATAACCACATTGGCATTCTCCTCCTCTTCCGATGTGTCTTCATAGAAAAACCTGTTTACCTACATTTTCTTTATGGTTAGGCTTATATACATGCATTTATTAAAAATATATATAAAATATTAACAACAATACTTATGTTTGCCCTAGTCAGCTTGTAAAGCAATGCAACACATACGATAGGTGACATGCGAGAACCCACCAATCTTTGATCACGACTCTCTTCATTGCATGATTGACTCCACATTGTGGCACGTGAAAATTCATGAGCAACGTCACACATTTTGGGTCTTTCAATGAATATGTGCTCCTATGTCCAAACCTGTATAACAATGATTAACAAGGATTAATACACAGTATGTAAGTATAGAAAACATAGATAATTGTAACCATATGCGTATGAAATGATAGAAATGGAGTACCAATCCTCGGGCTTTATTTGTAAAGTCTTTGTTCCTTGGTAATCAAAGCTCAAAGATCTATGAACTAGCTCGTGTTTAACTAGCCAAGCAGATGAATGACCCTGCATCTTCCTGATCTCCCCTGCATATTTGTAATGAGTATTTTACATTGATGATGAAATTTATGAAGATTGATCCACCACACCGTTTGTTATGTTATTCTGCACAAAAACAAGTTATAAATCAAAAGTTTAGGTACAAAGAAGGAATAAATACCTTCAACAACACCAACATCTCGGCAAGGTTTTTTCTTTGGTTTTTTCTTTCACTACTTAAACTTGCATACAGGTGTCTAAATGTGGCTGGTTCTCATGTGTATTGATTGATGTGATTCAGGTCTTTTAATTGTTCAATGTATGATACATGGACCGACTTTTCATCAGTGTCGATGAATATGTATATGCCAAAGAAGTACAACAAGAATGCTTTTAATATCTTGTCTACCCAATTACCGTCCTTCCCTCCAACACACGATAGTTTCGCCTTTATCCTCCTTGCCTTACTAGGGTCATAGTAGCTCATAAGCCATGAAAACTTGATCTTATTGCTTTTGAACACATCATCATTTGTTTACAAATAAATATCATACAATTGCTTAAAATCTCTCCACCGTTGTCCACTAATTGGCTCTCCATGGCACTTCAGCCCAGTGATTCGTGTCACATCCTCCAACGTGATGGTCATCTCAAAATCTCTAAACTGGAATTTGTTGGTTGCCAGATTCCAAAATTGCACAACGGTCTCTAAGAGCCTCTGAATGGTGTTTCATGTTATAGTCTACAAGAATTTGCGAAAATGCATTTGATCCAACAACTCATTTGCTTCCTCTATTGATGTTGAAAACCATTGGTATACTTGGTTCTAATAGAATTGATGCATGCAGGATGTTGGATATTTTGAATCAATTGGCTAAGAATCCTGCAATCCAAATTAATTTGATTGAAATCAATCAATTTCAATGATTAAATATATATATTATAATAACAATTCTAATTTTAATTTCAATTGCATTATGGATAGTGGCAATATATATATCCTAATTTAATCAATGAAATGAGTCAATTTCAATGAATTTATATATGTTTCACTCATACATGACAAACTAATCAATTGCAATCATGAATAGTAATAACATTATACTAATAAATGATTGAATGTATATATGTATAGTAGCAATTTTAATTTAAATTTCAATTGAATTTATGGACAGTAGCAATATATATATATATATATATATATATATATATATATATATATATATATATATATATATATATATAACAGTTTAATCAATAAAATCAATCAATTCAATGAATTTTTACTTGTTTCACACATATATGACAAGCTAATCGATTGCATTCATGGATAGTAGCAACATTAAACTACTCAATTATTGAATATATATATATATATATATATATATATATATATATATTTACGTATTGTAGCAATTTTAATTTTAATTTCAATTGCATTCATGGATAGTAACAATACCTGTCTATGAGCACCAAACATTCTTCCCCGCTGCAACCTCTTCATCGGAGCTTGAACTTTTTCCTCTGCATGGAGAGTAGCATCAGACTCCCAAATGATGTTCACAATTGATCCAGCCACATGACCCTTACATTTACTTCTTAAGGAATGTCTACATTAACCTCAACCCCTTGATCAAGTACCTCCTTCACCCTCTCATCGCTGCCACTACAGGTGGCCACATCTCCAACTTCATTTATTCGGGCATTGAGGTTAACAATAACCTCAATACCAGCCATTGGGTTAACCCTCCCCCTCCTTATATGTTTTTGATATGAGAGACAAGATTGTACCTATAAATTGCTCAACTTTTTCTACAAATTTCGCCTTAGATACAAGCCACTTTGAACATTATAGTTGTTCATTATATGACAATTCAAGTTTTTCTTCTAGCTCAATGTTTGAGCACAGTTGTATATGACTATCAAGGGTTTATTTTTTATGAAAAATGTCACACTCACATTTTTGGCTTTGGATTTGACGCCCTCTCTACCCACATATGCATACTAAGTCATGCTTCCAAATTACCAGGATGACCTAGTTGATAGTTCTTTGTTGGCTTTTGTTGTTGTGCTATAATAATAGAAGACGATATGGGTGTGGACCCCTTCATTGTTTTCTTCTTATTGGTCATATTGTATTAATAAACAAATTCAAAATTTTCTATAATAACAAGATAGAAAATATTAAAAAACATTACAAAAAACATGCAAACTACTTGCATTTCAAAAAAAAAGAGAAACATTATGCTTACTGAAAATCTTGAAAAAAAATGATTTTAAAAACAAAAATAAAAGAGAACACTATTTGATTCAATCGCTTAACAAAAGAAAATTGTGTTTGATTCAACTGTTAAACAAAAGAGAACATTGTGCTTATGAGAAAAATACATTGTTGATGATTTAACAATAATGAAGTGCCTCATATAAATAGTTGTTAAAAATAGTTGTCGAAAATAGTTGACAGAAATGGTTGTCAGAAGAAAAGCAGGTTGGGGACCACAGGTTGGTGTTATCATTGCAAAATTTTACTTTTGCAAGTCAAACTGACCTTTGAAAAAGATTTTGAAAATAACTTGCCTCCGTTTTAAAATGTGGGAAAATTCTGAGGAATGGGATTCGCCTGTCGGTACGAGGTTCAACTATTTCTAGTGCCATAACCAGAGGTAATCGAACCAAGGATCAATCATGTGCTTTGCTTTGCTCAACTTGTCTAAATCGATATTCTATTCTTAAATGCACAAAGAATCAGGCATGTGTTGTGAACTTTGAAAAAATACAAATTGAAAACATGATGTATGCTTCAAAGATTTGAAATACTTGGAAAAGAAGAACATTTTGAAAATCGTGAATGGCATTGGGAAAGTATTTTGAAGGAAAATCAATTTTTGAAGAAATCTCGATGTTTTAAGGAAATCGATCTTGAAGAAAATTCAAATAACTTTGAGAAAATCGATTTTTTTAGATAGAATTTTGAATTGATCAAAAGAATGGGCATGTGGCCCTGTGAAATCTTTTTATGATGTAGTCTAAACCTAAATGATGCATGAATACAATTTGAGAAAATATTTTCTGAATAATTTGAGAAAATCATTGATAAAAGGATTTTGTGCCTTATAAAATTTAGATAAAATAAACTCAGCACATATCCTTGACTATGGCTACGAATATGCATTGAATATATCTCATTTGGTTCTAAAAGGGGAAATACTTGGAAAAACTTTTGAGAAAATGCAATGATTTTTTAAGATAGCCTAAGAGTGTAGGTCGTTTGTGGCTTAAAAGAAGATGATAAATCTGGATATTGTTTGTATTCTAACTATGGACATAAATACAAACTCAATCGAGTTTATTAACTCCTTAAAAGTGAGTACAAGTGTCATTCGTGTAGACCATGGTAGATTTGAAATATGCATGAATCATCATTCATCACACATTAACATTATTGAAAAATACACTATATGAAATGCAACCCTATTCTAAGCAGGAAATTAAATTCTTATTCCAAAGTTTACAATTTATATCAATAATAAATTGAAATAAAGAAAAGAAAAATAAAGTAAAATACAATCTTGAATGTCTCTGCAAAACTAGCAAACTTGTTAGCGAAAATATGTCAACTTTTCTGGATTTATCCAACAATATCTGAAATTGAGGGATTTATCCTAATATAAACCTTTTTTTCATACTTACTTGAAATAAACATAATAAATGATGATATAAAATTAAAGAAATAATAAAAATAAACAACTTTAAAATTCGAAATTTTGGAAAAATAGACAAAATACTCTTAAAAATTGACCTTTATTACAAAATAGGGTTAAAATTAATTTTTTTAGAAAATATTTTGGTAATTTGTTTAATCCAGGGATCAAGCGAATTCAAAATAATGTAAAATCGGGTGTAGGGCACCCTAATATGATTATGAACATGATCAAACCCTAAAAATATGAAGCTTTTCATAAAAAAAATGAAATATTAAGAAAATACCAACTTTTGCTCGTGTTTCGCTTGAATCAGGACTCTGTGGGCATCCTATTTTTTTTATTTAACCAAATAATGCATCAAATAAATTCTAAAATCTGTAAAAATTGACATGGACACTTCTAATAACCTTAAAATTAAAATAAAAATAAAAAATAGAATTTTTGTTATTATTTTGATATAAAAATTAAATAAAGAAAGGAAAATACGTAATTTTGCATGTGGGCATGTACCTGCCACAGTGTCATACCCAAATCGGGTATCAAACTATAATAAAAAGCTGTAAAATTTCACATGGATAAACTAGACAGATGAAAAGAAATATTTGTTTTTACATATCAGAAAAATCATCTTCGGTTAGGGAGATATCATTCCGGCAATATATGTTTGATTCTGGTGAACACATAACGGTTCTAGAAAAGACTGTTCTGATTTCGGTTCAAATAAAAATAGCAGACTGAATTAAAAAATTATAAAAATCATATTGATAAAACTAGACATGCTGCTAAATCTATGGCATCTTACGAATCAGAAAAATGATCTTTGGCTAGGGAGATATGATCCGCGTAAGTTGACCCAAAGCTTAAACTATGCACAACGATCTCTGAGAAATAGATTCTGATTTTTGATAAAGTAAAAATAGCAGATGACCATGAAAAAATCTAAAACTTTCACAGAATATACTATACATCTTGACAAACACACTGATTTTTACCGATCATTAATTGAATCTTTGATGAGGGAGATATCAGCTCGACAAACCATACCTGATTCCACGTAATGTTTTCACAGTACAGGAATTAGAGTTCGGTTTCTGAGTTTTTTAGCAAGATTATAGAGCTCAAAATAATCCAATTTTTTTATTTAAAGTCACCAACAAATACATGATTCAACCCTAAAAAAATCAGATTTTATTGACATAAAAACATACATGAAATAACATCATTCCCACATGGCCAGAATTAAGATACATATATTATCGGTAAAACGCATGAATAGCCCTAACCTAAGCATGTAAAATCATAAAAAAAAAACTTATAAATAACCTAACGAATTTTGATTTGATGCTTGAATAAGTAGAATAAACATGAATATGATGAAACAAATAAAAAAAAATTAGGGAATCACGATCATGTATTTGATTTAGCCATTAAAAGAGGGATTCAACCTATAAAAAGGTTAAATCTCGATCTTTTTTGGGTGTTTAACACAATGAACGGATTAACAATGATTTCAACAGATCAAAACTTGTAAAACCCCATGAATGATCAGTAGATCATCTTTTTGGGTCATGGAACATGGATCTTGAATGAAAGAAAGCGAAAAGAGCTCATGCATAGGGGCGGCAATAGCAAAAACACATAAAAATAGAAAAAATAAAAAAAATAAAGAGAGAGAGGAAGCTCACCTTGGGATGCAACAATGGAGGATGGAGGAAGGCTTGAGGGAGAGAGAGCCACGAATTTGAGAGAGAGAGAGAGAGAGAGAGAGAGAGAGAGAAGAGAAAAGCATCTGGAGGTCGACCCCCTATAGCCCCTTTTATAGAAATTTTCAACTCTTAATTAAAGAGTTGGAATTTTTTTAAATACCTCTTAATTAATTAGGATAAACAAATGAGGGGGGCGATTTTTGGTGGAGTTCTAACCTAATATGGGACTATCTAATTAGCCTAATTTAATCCTAGTTAGCCTAAAACAAGTCCAAATATGGCACCACCTACTGTGGGCCCACATTTGATTTTAAAAGCCCTAATTTTAAGTTTTAAAAATAGTGTTTTAAAAAGTGGAAAAAAAGTTATGTTTTAAAATCGATTTTAACCTTTTCGAACTTATAATTCAATTAGGACACTAACCAACTTAAACTAACCTCTTTCAAATGTGGTGCCACCTACTGTGGGCCCCCTTTGAGTTTTCAGAAAATGATTTTTAAAGTTTGAAAATAATGGGGTTAAAAACAAGATTTTCAAAAAGGGTTTAAAACAAAAGGTAAAGTCAAAATTCTAAATCAACTAGAGTTCTAGATGAATTAAAAATCTCTCGAATGTGGTGTCAGGTATGTGGGCCCCACATTTGAGTTTTTGAACAGGTTAAAATAAGAGTTAAAAAAAAAGAGTTTTTGAAACAGATAAAAATAAAAGCAAAGAATAAATTCAAGAAAATTTGAGTCCTGAACCAACTGAAACTCCTGTCTAGAGTCCCAAAATTTTGAAACTATGAATTTTGGGTTTTTAAAAGACAAATGAAAACGTTTTAAAAGATCTTCTCAGAAATTAGTGAAAATAAACAAAAAGACGAAATCAGGGTTAGAGTCCTAATCAACTAGGTCTCTAGAATAGAGTCCCAAAATTTTGAAACTCTGAGAATCGGATCTGTTTTCAAAAAATAAGTGAAATAAAAGTCAAAAGATGAAATCAGAGTAGAGTTCTGGAACGACTGAAACTCTTGGGCAGAGTCCTAAAATTTTGAAACTCTACAATAAAGTCCTAAAATTTTGAAATTTGATTTTTGAAGGATAAATGAAGAAGTTTTTTGAAAGATTTTCTAAAAAATGAAGTCAGAGATTAGAGTACTAATCCAACTGAAACTCTGGGACAGAGTCCTGATCCGACTAAAACTCTAAAATTTAAATTTTTTTGAAAGATTTTCTTGAGAATAGGTTAAAATAGAAGTGAAAGGTAGAGTCCTAATCTGACTGAAACTCTGCGATAGAGTCCTAGTCTAACTGAAACTCTAAGATTTTGGCCAACATGAAGGAAATGGACAAGGGATAAGGCTTCTTCTAGTTTAAAACCAAAATAGAATTTTGAAAAGGTTCAAAAAGGTGAAAAGATAGAGTCCTAAATCAACTAAAACTTTGAAATTTGAGAAATTTGGATTAATGAAGGGATCCAGAAGAGACACCACCTTGATGGGTCTCATCTGAGAATTGAGATTAGTTAAAAATTGATTTTAAAATAAATCCAGATTGCTTTCTAAAGAAAATGTTTTGAAATATAAGATTTTGGGGGTTGAAAAATGGCAAAATATTGATCTAAAACCCAAATATTTAAAATTGATTTCAAAATAGGGTTTAAAACTCAAATCTGGATTGAAGATTTTGAAAAATCAGAGTGCTGGATCTCGAAAATGATATGCAATAATATGCAATGCAATGAAATGACATAAAATGACACAAAATAATGCGAAATGATATGAAATGAGATGCAAAAGGCAAACCCTGGGTGAGGAATTTGAAGTCTCGGACCCCTGGCAGAGACAAAGAATTGAACATTTTTGTTCGAAGGCAAAATTTAATGATTGAAATTGAGCCAAAACGGAGATTAAATTTTGAAATATTTGAATTCAGGGTAAAATTTGGGCTCTGAATAGCCCTAGCTTAGATGTCGACCAACTGGTTTCCTGAAGGATTTAGAGAGTGTGCCCCAATGGCAAGATTAAAGGGTTTGTGAGTGAAGGTGGAAAATTTGGGGTGTTTACAATTGAAGAAAAAAGACAAAAAAAACCTTAGATTATACAAAAATAATCAGGTTGGGGACCAACAGGTTTATATATGATTTGAGAAAATATTTCTCAAAAAATAAGAAATATCATATATTTGTCATAATTGAGTAAATATTTAAGTATGATATTTGCGATATAAGGTGATTCACAAATTACTTTATGCAAGATCGTGCAATATATGAGAATAAGATATTTGTGAATTTAGTGGTAAGTGGAGTTTCACAGATAAATTTATGTGATTTCTAAAAGTATACATAGAAAAATAAGATATTTATGGATTTAGTTGTAAGTTTCACAGACAAATTTATGTGATTTTGAAAAGTATATGTAAAATAGTAGGATATTTGTGAATTTAGTGGTAAGTGAAGTTTTACACATAAATTTATGCGATTTTGTGAAAGATATGTGAAAGCATAGGGTATTTGCGATTTTGGTGGTTTCAGTTTCACCAAAAATTTGCAAATAAATTTATGTGAGTCCTTGATGTCCGCATAATAAAAACTATGTTTATGGATTTAAGTGAGAGTTGAACCTAGTCGAAGGGTGGTATAATTTTATCATAATAAGGCCTTAATTCACAGTTGTGAAGGGTAAAAGGGTCTTAACAATGTCAGACATTTACGATTTTGGACATCGAGAGAATATAAAAAATTACAGGGTTTTTAGTAAATTGGGTCAAATTATCCATACAGTAATATCATTTTTCAAAAAAAAAATGTTAATAGATCTCGCATGCTGCAAATCTCATCTTATAGCAAATGGGTGATTGCTATTGGCTAGCTATGCACATGTAGGGCCATGCCCATTTTGGTCCAATACTTTGTTTACAGTGTTTAGGAGGGACTGATGGGAGACAGGTCCCAGTTCTCTATTTTTTAGTGTGTACCAGCATAGACATCTTGACAGGCTCAGTGTTGTACCATTGGTCTGAGCGGTGGCTCTGATATGGAGTGGATACCATGTCCTTAATGGTCACAAGGATCTGAGTCCTTGGTTCTGGATATGGGTATAATTGAAGAGTGTCTGGATGGAGGGGTCTAGGTTAGAAGGGTGTTGTGTGTTCTCCCCTCGAAGATGCATTGTTTGCTACAATGCGTGTTTGGGGGTTTGTAAACACCCCAAATTTTCCTCATCCATTCTCAAACAACCCCTCTCGTGCAGTGCCAACCCTGTTAGGTCAGTGTAGGAGTCAAACCTCGGGTCAATTTCAGAAAATCACCACTTTACCTATTTTTATTAGGAAAATTACCATTTTACCCCTAAGTCATCCCGGACCCCAGTCAGTCGGAGTCAACCAAGCTCATTGGTCAGTTCAGAACAGTTAGAATATCAGTCATCTCAAGCTCACCCGAGCTCATAATGAACAAACCGTCTTCATTTCTGACCACTCCTGCCAAAATGGGATCATTTCTCACTCAAACCCGAGTCAATTGTCTCTGAGTCAGTCATTCTCAGTCAGTCATATTCCCCAGAGTCTAGCTTGAGCTCACCAGGAGTTCAAGTGCTCCAGTTTTAGTTCAAAACCATGTCCAAGTGTCCAGGAGCCTATTTTAGCCTGTTTCAGCTCTTTCAATTGAAATTGAGCTGAGTTCAGTCAGTTGAACTAGTGTTCGAGCTTCGATTTTAATTCATGTCAGTATTACTGATCTTTGTTCTAGCTCAAACCCAGCTCAGATTTGTAATTCACTTCACTTCAATGACCATTCCGCACTATTTCTCTAAAAATGACAACTTTTCTTGAAAATTTAGTCGAAAAGGTCAGTCGAGTCAGTGTCTTTTCAGCTCAATTCAGTTTTGAAACCTTAAAATCCAGCTTAATTTAATTCATTTCAGTTCAATCCAGGTCACACTTCAATTTTCAGTGTCACTCTAACTCGGTAGAGTTCGAAAACCATTTCTTGAATCATTTGGCAAATTTTATCAATTTTAACACTTTTTGAACTGGTACAACTTCCAATCGAGGTCTAACATTCAAATTTTTTCATTCAGGGTCTGCATTTCGCATAGCATTTCATGTTATTTCTCATTATTTCATATCATTTCTCAGCATTTCATAACATTTCATCGCATTTCATTTAATTTTTGAACTCCGAAACTCCAGTTTTATAAATTTCAATCCAGATTGAGTTTTAAAAGTTTTCAGAAATCAAATTCAAACCCTGGGTTTTTAAAATTGACATTTTTACCACCAGGAGTTGTAAACACCCTAAATTTTCACCCTTGTTCAGTACTTACATTTCATATGTTGCTGCATATCATTGCGTGTATTTGACATGTCATTTCATTGCATTGCATGTCATTGCATCTTATCATCGAGATCCAGAACTCTTGTTTTCAAAATATTTAATCCAGATTTGGGTTTTTAAAACTTTTCTTTCAAAATCAATTTTAAAACCTCAGTTTTTAATCAACATTGTGTCATTTGCCAACCCCTAGGACCTTATATTTTGAAGTGTTTTCTCATAAAACAATCTGGATTCATTTCAAACTCAATTTCAATTGATTTCAATTCTCAGATGAGGCCCATTTAGGTGGTGTCGCTTCTGGATTTTTTTATCTATCAAAATCTCAAAAATTTTAGAGTCCTAGTTGGATCAGGACTCTGTATTTTCATCTTTTTGAATCTTTTTAAAATTTCATTCTGATTTTAAACCTGTTATGGTCATATCTCTTGTCCATTTCTTCTATTTTGGCCAAAATCATAGAGTCCTAGTTAGATCAGGACTCTTTTTCCAGAGTCTCAGTCGGATCAGAACTCTACTTTTTACTATCTTTGCTATATGTTTTGGAGAAAAACCTTTCAAAATCTATCATTTTGGCCAAAATCCCATAGTCCTAGTTGGATTAGGACTCTTCTTCAAGAATCCCAGTCGGATTAGGACTCTTCTTAAGAGTTTCAGTCGGACTAAGACTCTGTCTTTTGTCACTATTTTTACCTGCTTTCAACCAAATCTTTTAAAATGAGTCAGAAACTCAGAGTTTTAGTCAAAACAGGACTCTGTTCAGAGAGTCCTAGTTGGATCAGGACTCTGATCCTGATTTTAATTTTTAAAAAATCTTTCAAAAATCTTTTCATCTAGCAAAATTGTTACACTTTTATCAAAGAATTTCAAATTTCTGAGGTTTTATCCCAGAGTCTTGTGCCCCAGAGTCCTGATCGAATCAGAACTCTATCCAAAATTGGTTTTTATACTTCATTTTCACTGGTTTTCAAAAGCTTTGCCCAAATTTCATCATTTGCTTATCAGAAAACCAAAATTCTTAGAGTTCTGATCAAATCAGGACTCTTTCTTAGAGTCCTAATCAGATCAGGACTCTGAACCAAAACTTCAATTTCATCCTGTTTTTAACTGTTTTTCAAAAATCTCTCATTTGTTTTCTCAGAAAATCCAAAAATCTGAGAGTCCTAGTTCAATCAGGATTCTGTCCTCAGAGTCTCAGTTGAATCAGAACTTTGTTCTATTTCAATACTTGTTATTGTTTTCACTGTTTTGACAAGTTCTTTCATTTGTTTTTCAGAAAATACCAAAAAATCTAGAGTTTCAGTCTGATCAGGACTCTGTCCCAGAGTCCTAGTCCAGTCAGGAATCTGTTTTGAAGTCTGTTTTTACTTCCATTTTTGTTTCTTTCTATTGGTTTTCAAAATTTAGGTCATTTTGTAGATTCCAGTTAATCCAGGACTCTATTTCAGAGTCCTGATTGAGTTAGGAGTCTAACCCTGACAGTATTTTCGGACTTATTTCATCATTTTTTATAGTCTTTTCAAAAACTCCTTTATTTGGCTTTTAAAACCCAAAATCTCAGAGTCCTAAAAATCCAGAACTCTAACTTGGAGTTCCAGTTTGCTTGAGACTCTATTTTCAAAGATCTTGAATTTCAATTATTGATTTTAACCTCTTTTCAAAGTTATTTTCAGTGTTTATTTCAAATTTCTCAAAACCGGATGTGGGCCCACTCAGTTGGCGCCACATCCAGAGGAGTTCTAGCCTAGTTGGAACTCTATGTCATTTCAAAAAATTTAATTTCAAGTTTGCTTTTGAAAATCTTTTGAAAACTCTCTCAATTTCAAGTTTTAAAATCATTTTTTGAAAAAATCAAGTAGGGCCCACTCAGGGTGGCGCCACATTTGAGAAAGTCAGGGTTAGTTTAGGCTTAGTCAGTGTCTTGGTTAGTTTTAGAAGTTTAGAAGAGTCAAAATCTATTTTGAAAACTCATTTTTAAAGTTTGGTTTTTTTAATTGTTGTTTTTAAAAGTTTTAGTTAAAACTTTAAAAACCCAATGTGAGAAAATGCCAAGTGGCACCACATTTGGGGGCTTTTTAGGATTAGCTAGGGGTTAATTAGGATAATTTAGACAAGGGGTAGTTAGGTAACTCCACCCCAAAATCGCCCCCCCTTTAGAGTCCAAAATTTCCAAAATTCCCAATTTTTAAACCTAAAAAAAATTCTATAAATAGTCTCCATAGGGGGGACGATTTTCAAAGGATGATTCTTGGAGCTTCTCTCTCCTCTTCAGCCCTTCTTCCATTGCTGCAAGTACCAAGGTAATATTTTTAATATTTGTTTTAGTTTTATTCAATACTTTTCATGTTTTAAATCAATTTTAGCCATTGGTGTCATTCCCTTCATGGATTAAACCATGGATTCAAGTTCAAGAACCTCAAGAGAGGTTCAAGAAGATGATCTAACTCTATTTTAATGTTTTTCCAGGGATTCTAATCCATTAGAATCGATTATAGTGTTGGTTTTCATGTTCTTAACCATTAAAACATGTGATTTACCCGTTAAATGGGTAAAATCCATGCTTTTTAAGGTAAAATCAAATTTCAGCCATGGATTCCCTGTGTTTATTTTTTTTTTTACTTATTTATGTTTATTACATGTGTTTTAGCATAGAAATTAATTTCGTTTTGCTGTTCGGTATTTTTTATTATTATTTTCATTAGTTAAAGCATGATTTATTAGGTTTTATCAAATTTCTGTGTGTTTTTAGTTTAGAACATAAAAGAGTATATTATTTCAGATTGAAATATTCACTGTTAATTTCTGATTTTTTTATATGTGATACATGGATGTGTGAATGAACTACTGTAAAAAAATCAGAGGTTTTGGAATTCGGAAACCTTTTTAGAAAAATCAGACATCAAATCGGGATTTTCAAGCTTTAAAATCGTTGTTAAAATCAAAAGGGTAACTTGCTGTTATGATATTTTTCTCATCTGATATCTGATTTGAGATGCGTAAAGTGTTGTGGATTTGTGTTAAGATGATCTATTTACTGTGAAATTTTGGTAATTTTTTGTCTCAATTTAGTATTTTTCCTCTGACAGAGAGTCAGATTTTAAATTTAAAACTCGTTAGGGTTTTCCAAAACCTTAATCTGACTTGTGTTGATCATAGATCTCAGACCGTAGATCCGATTCAAAATCTGTAAAAAAGGAGGTTCATTATTTTTCTGTCTTATGTTCACTTCTAAAATTCAGAAATTTTTTATTGAGTTTACTATTTATTTCTGTATTTTCAACCCGAAGTATCGGTTTTAACTCCTGTTAGATTTGTTATATTTTGGTTCAGATTGCCGGAAGGGTTTCTCCCTAACCGAAGATGGTTTTTCTGATCTGTAAAGAGGAAAACCTCTGTTTTTATGTCTAGTTAGTCTTTGTGAAATTTTAGAAATTTTCATGGAAAATTGACCCCTGATTAGGGTCTAACTCTGAAAATAGTTTGTGACCTAAGTTAAAAATAGCTTATTTTAGGTTGTTAATGCAATTTTTGGATTACAATAATGTCAAAAATTTTATTTTTATGATTTTAATCTGATTTGAGGGTCATAACAAGTGCAGGTACCAATTTTTATGGATTTTGGAATCCGTTTGATGCTTGAATTAATCAAATTGCAAAACAGGTCACCCGTAGGATCCCGAAACACTGCCAAAATCACAATTTTTGTGATATTTCTTGATTTTCGTGCATAAGTGTGTGTTTTTAGGGTTTGTTCATGTTTAGAATTATGTTAGGATGTTTCATGTTTCATTTTGTGTTTATTTCAATCATAAATCCCAAGTTTTTACCAAAATCTATTTCAGAAAACCATGATTTCAAGGCCATAGTCTTGCTATCAGGGGTATTTTGGTCATTTGACCTCAATTTCGAAATTCTAAACCCTAATTTTCATATTTTTTATCATGTCATATCATATTTGAGTTAATTTATCCTTATTTGTATTTCAAAAGTTGTATTTTACAAAATATCTTTTTGAAAACCCTGATTTCAAGGCCATAGTTTTGCTATCAGGGGTATTTTGGTCATTTTGACCCCAATTTCGAATTTTCAAATATCATCTTTATTATTTATTTAGTTTTATTTCATATTTCATTAAGTTTATATCAGGGAATCATGGAAAAAGGCTTATATCTAGCAAAATACAGTAATTTCTAGATATTACTGGATAAATCTAGAAAAGCCAACATTTCTTCACTAACAAGTTTTCTAGTTTTGCAGGGACATTGAAGACTTTACTTTCCTTTAAATTCCTGTATTTAAATTCAATTAGTGATGTAAATTAAATGTAAACTTTGGAATAAGAATTTCAATTTCTGCTTAGATTAGGATTTGCATTGCATATAGTTTTAAACTTTGATATATAACTGCAACGTATGCCAATTCATGCATATTCTTTACAGATTCACTATGGTCTACAGGAATGGCACGTGCACTAGCTCTTATGGAGTTGACAAACTTGGTGGAATTCGTATTTATGGTCATAGTCAAAATACGAATGATACCTAGATTTGTAATCTTCGTATTAGCCACATTCAGTCTACACTCTTAGGCTAACTTCAAAATGCACTGCATTTCTCAAAAATACAAAAAGGATTTTTTCAATTCCTCAAAATCAAGTCTTTCAAGTCCATATTCATTCATTTCATTCATTTGCAAGTTCAAATTCCAAATCAGAGAAATCTATTTTCTCAAAATTTTTAAGTCTTATTCAAAAATCGATTTTCTCAAAACATTGATTTTCCAATGATATTTCAAGCATTTCCCAAGTTCCAAATTTGATTTTCTAAGTTATATTTTCAATTTCAAAGTTTGAATTCAAAGAAATCAAGTTTTCTAAAGTTATTTCACATTTCTCAAAATCGACTTTCACAAAACCTCTAGATTCTTTAGAAATCGAAATTCACTTTCTTAGATACAATATCTCAACCATGATTCACGATTTTCCAAGTGTTATATTTTCCAAGAATCTCCAAATATTTTCAAATATTCAAAGCAAACATCATGTTTTCAAATATGCATTTTCAGAAATCCATAGCACATGCCTGATTCTTTGTGCATTTAGGAAATAGAACATGATTTAGACAATTTAAGCAAAGCTAAGCATACAATTGATCCTTGGTTCAATTACCCCTGGTAAAGGCACCAGGAACGGTTGAACCTCGTACCGACAGGCGAGTCCCATTCCTTGGAATTATCCCGCATTTTAAAACGGAGGCGAGTTATTTTCAAAATCTTTTTCAAATGTTAGTTTGACTCGCAAAACGGAGGCGAGTCTAAATTTAGAAATATTTTCTCAAGAAAAACAATTCGAATTTCTTTCAAACTCAAATTTTCAAATTTTACACTGAATTTGCTTCGCAACGGGGTATTGAACTTCAAAATCCGAGCTCATTTTAAAAACTACCAAAAATAGCCCGTTTAGTCTGGAAATTTTCTGAAAAGACTATTTTACCCCTCTAATATTCAAAAAGAATTTCAAAATTGGAATTTGGACCCGCTCTGAGATGGTCCATCCATTTGCAATTTCCTTTGAATATATATACATATAAATATATATAAAGTTTTACTTTATTTTCTTTATTTTCTTTATTTTCTTTTTAGTTATTTATTTTTCTTTTTTTTTATCTAAGGTGGGACCCACAAGGGGGTCGACTAGCAGCCCTCTCCCTTCCTCTTTCTTTCCTTTTTCCTTCCCCCTTTTCCTTCTTCTTCTTCTTCTTTTTTCCCTTTTCTTTTTCTTTTGCTTCCCTTTCTTCTTCTTTCTTTTCTTTTTTCTTTTTTTCTTCTTTCCCTTCTCCTTCCACTCACGTACGGCCCCCCTCCTCTCTTCCTTTCCCTCTTCTTTCTTCCCTCTTTCTTCTTCTTCTTTCTTTCCTTTTCCTTCTTCCCCTCTTCTTTCCTTTTCCTTCCCTTTCTTCTTTCCCTTTTCTTCTTTTTTTTCCCTCGTACTATTCCCCATAAGGCCATACGGCTGAAGAGATTCACGCTGGCTTGTTTTTCTCCTTGTCATTATCCCCTAAAAACCCTAAGTTCCTCTCATTATTTGGGGCCCTAAGTTGACACTCAATAATAAAAAAAAAGACTCCATACGGTGGCCTATCCTGCTCTCTCTCTCTCTCTTATCACCCTACCATCTCCCATTAGTTGCAGCCATCTTCAACACATCAAGTGCAGCCACTATAGCCACCTTCATCAAGGCATCACAACATCACTTTCCACTCTCCAACATCCTCAAAGCTTTGTTGCTGTCGACTTCAGCCCCTTCTTGGTTGCAGTTGATCGCCTCCAGCAGTCTTCAGCCTACGATTCCAGCAAGCCTTTGAGTGGCATCATCTCTAGCAAGCTCCAGCAGCAAGTCTTCTTCTTCAGCTTCCTTCATCATCTTCGTGCTTTGCAGCTGCTGCTTCCACCAAGGGGTCGGACTTCCAGCTATATTTTGTCATATCCACAACATTTCCTCCAGCTGGCTTCATCTCCTCCCTTATTGCGGCTAAAATCTGAGGTAACAACCTATCTCTTTGCCTACATAATTTTCTTTTCCTTATCAAGGCATATCGAATAGTTTTGAATGGTAGATTTCATGTAAAGTTTGTTTCAAAAATTGGATTTAAGATTATGTGCTGCATTTAAAAGGTGGAAGTAAATAGATGTTTATTTCATGAACATAGACTATGTAAAAGGGGTGATTCACCTATTCGATGGGTCGCATCCCCCTTTTTGATTAAGCCGACATTAAACAAATCATGCTCCCAGATTAGTTCTTGTTTTACTTTCATAATTCATGTAGCTTTTGTGTTTAAATAGTGCATATATCATTTCATAGTCATTTTGATGCATTTTATGTTAGCTTTGCTAATAGTTCATAGGTTTTATTTTTATGCAGAGTCTAGACGCTATTTCATGCATGTATTTTCGTTCAAAAATCCAAAAGAAAACCGTGTTGTCTTTAGTTGTATGTCTTAGTTTTCTTGCCAAAAATTTGATTCAATTTGGGTTTCAGAACCCTCTCAGATAAACCAAATCCCAAACTGGGATTTCGCATTTCTAGAACTTCCAATTTCTGTTTTAGTAGACAAGAGCATTCGAGATCTCCTAGATGAATGATATGAATTTCCCCCTAAAAATTATAGTAGATTCACAGTGGAATCTACTAATTGTCTGAAAATGTTGGGATCTTTATAAGTAGATTTGAACTCTGTTAAAAATCAATTTTACGAGACTTCTGGGAAAACCTCGATTTTTCCTTGTTAGGGTATAGACCGACCCTAATGTGCTGTGTACGTTAAATCCATGAGTCTTATGTCAAAACTTTAAACATGAAAGTTGTTCCTACTCCATTCTACTGTCATTTTCCAAAATTTGCGATTTTTGGGGATTGTCCAAGTATTTTTCCTGGAATTATCTTTTCTGTCAGACAGATTCCAATATCCAGAAGTTCCAGAGATCTAGGTCTCTGATAATAGTGTGCTCATTTCCAAACAGTAACCCGAATCCCAATGTTGTAAAAAGATAAAATTTGTCTCTGTTTGTCAGAGACATTTTCCCACAATTTCAGCCATTTTCCCATCTGTCTTTTATTTTTCCCATGGTTTTTTTCTGAAACTTGTCTGTCTTCCCTAGATCCTAGAGTCGCCGGATTCCGATCCGACTTGTCGAAGCTATCCAGATCCTACCATAGGTCAAAACCAGAATGTGTAAAAGGAAAAAAATCTTTGCCTAACTGTCCTCTGTCACCCCATAAAATTTAGGAAATTTTTATAGAAGTTTGATATCTAAAATCCAATTTAGAATCAGTATTTTAGGCAAAAATCACAAAATTTAGGTTTTTTATTTGAATTTACATATTTAAAAGTACTAAAAAACTATATTTTCGGATTATATTCTATTTCTAGGGTTCTTCTAGGTGTCCATGCCAAATTTGGCTCAATTCCAAGTTCATTTGTTTTGTGTGTTAGGTTATTTTTAAATTCAGAGGCGAAAATCGAGTTAAATTTGATATTTTTGCCATTTTAGGGTTTTATTTATATAAAAAAGCATGGCATGTCATATTAGAGTTAATTTCAATCTCATTTTCTTTTTAATTTTTCATTTTTGCAAAATTTATTTCAGAAAACCCTGGTTTTTAGGCCATAGTCTTGTTATCGGGGACATTTTGGTCCTTTTAACCTCAATTTCGAAATTCCAATTTCTAATTCTCCAAATTTTCATGCATATCATAATATTTTATCATATTATGTTTGATTTATTTTATTTGATTTTCAAATTTCCAAATTTTACAAAAAATCTCTCAGAAAACCCTGATTTCAAGGTCATCAGGGGTATTTTGGTCATTTGACCCCAATTTTGAATTTCCAAGTTTATTTTCAAAATTTATTCATTATTTATCATGTTTATATCAAAGGGGGTATGAATTTGGGTTTATATCTGAATAATATCCGATAATTTTCAATATTTTCGGATAAATTCAGAAAAACTTACATTTTTGTGCTAACATTGTTTTCTAGTTTTGCAGGAACATTCAAGAAGAAAACTTAGCTTTTATTCTTTTATTTTAATTCAATGTAATATCAAATGTAATAATTTGGAATAAAAAATTACATTTCCTGCATAGAATAGGACTGCATTGCATATAGTTCGATTTCTGAAAAATCCAATATCTGATGTATGATGCATATGCACATTTTCCAAAATCATTATGGTTAACACGAATGGCACGTGCATAAGATATTATGGAGTTTATAAACTCGGTGAGATTCGTATTTATGGCCATAGTCAGAATACGAAGAAAACCAAGATTTATGATCTTCGTATTAACCACATTCAGCCTACACTCTTAGGCTAACTTCAAAAAAATGCACTCCATTTCTCAAAACTCAAAACGATTTCTCAATTCCTCAAAGAATTCTCTTTCAAATGCATATTCATTTATCCAATTTGCATTATTTTTCAAATCCTTTTCCAATTTCAATTTCAGAGAAACTGATTTTCTCAAAAAAATTCAAGTCTTTCTCAAGATTTGATTTTCTCAGAATTCTGAATTTTCAAATGAGATTTCAAAGTATTTTCCAAGTTCAAATCAATATTTCCACATTCTCAATTTCATTTTCAAATCCCAAAATCGATTTTTCTAAAGTTTCTTGAATTATTTCAGAAATTGATTTTCTCGGAATCCTCAATTCCAATCTCAAAAATCGATTTTCTTAGAATTCCCGTTTTCTTGAGAACCCATTTTTAATTTCAAGAACCATTTTCCAATGAACTTCTTGATTTTCTCATAATTCTCAAATCCATTTCCTCAGAAAAGCAATCCAAGTCTCAAAATCGATTTTCCCAAAGTTCAAGTTTTTCTGAGAATTTATTTTCCAATACAAAATTCTGATTTCCAATGAAATTTAAAGATTTTCCCAAGTATTTTTCAATCATTTTCCAAGCATATTTCAACTTTCCAAGCAAACATCATATTTCTCAAACTTGCATTATTTTCAAAATTTCATAGCACAATCCTGATTCTCTGTGCATTCTAGGAAAATACAGCATGATTTAGATAATTTAACTTAGTCAAAGCGCGCAATTGATCCTTGGTTCAATTACCCCTGGTAAAGGCGCCAGGAACGGTCAAACCTCGTACCGACAGACAGATCCCATTCCACAGAATTTTCCTGCAAATTTTCAAAATGGAGGCGAGTAATTTTCAAAACCATTTTCAAAAACTTTGGTCGAGTTTGACTCGCAGAATCGTTTCTCTCACTCTCACAAAGGGAGTGGGAAAAAATTTGCGACGATAACAGGTTTGGCGACCGTGATGGGACCTGTCTTCATCTGATCAACTATGTGCTCTGACTTAGCTTAATTATCAAAATCATGTTCTATGAAATGTCAGCTTTTACTTTTTTATATCATGTGAACCTAGGAGCCTAGACTTGAACCCAGCTGACATGGATTACATGTAGACTAGGCATGGTTTGGTAGGACTATATTGAGGAGAATTATTAATTCTCACTT
The DNA here is from genome assembly GCF_984573655.1 of Nuphar pumila. Taxonomy (NCBI): domain Eukaryota; kingdom Viridiplantae; phylum Streptophyta; class Magnoliopsida; order Nymphaeales; family Nymphaeaceae; genus Nuphar; species Nuphar pumila. The sequence continues at coordinate 26,257,326 of NC_143262.1, read as the reverse complement.
AGACTTAGATTTGAAATACAACACTCTTCAATCTAGGATTTGAATTACTTCTTCAAATTTTTCAAAATTTTATCTCTTTAGGACTTAGAGCCATTTGTTTGTGTGCATGTGATCATTTTTCAAAAACCACCCCACCTATGTCTACCCGGTCTTCATGTTGTTGGGCTCTCTTCTAGAACCATAGTTCGGGACAAAGCCTCACAACTGGGCCACTTATTTGGGTTAATGCCCCCTGCCACGTACCAAGAGCCATAGTTCAACGTATATTGGCAGGTGCTCAAGGATGTTGGGAAAACACAAACCTAGAACCAGAGATGAATTTTTATGCCACGTACATCGAACCTTGGCTCAAGTATATCGGCATAACTGGATTGGATACAGTTGATCTGAGCCTAGAGTCAGGATTAGGATCCTAAAGCTCTTTTAAAATTGATGCATTTAGAGTCAGCTTCTTAGGGAATGTTGTATGTGCATAATTGTTTGTGATTGAATGTATGATATTCATTTTCATCCTATTTTCCCCAATTTTTCCAAATTACTGGACAATTTTCCAAAATGCTTTATTTTTCAATTTATGAAACATCTCTTTGTAAACCCTGGACGATTTTTCCAAATTATCCACTTTTTCTTTAAAACTTCAGGTGATTTTCCATTCTTTCGTTCCTCTGGACTTCGAATTTTTAGCATTTCACTTTATCCTGCCTACAATTTTCAAAATTCTTGTATTTTTCCAAAGTCTAATTCTAATCTTCCTATCTTTCCAGTCCAATGGCATCCAGTCAACTCGATTCTGCCTTTCCTGAGGGTCACATTTCCTACGAGGTGTGACAAAGTCTCCCCGAGCATCGAGCTCTCAGCACCGAACCTTTCTTTCCTCGATGGTATTATACTTGGTTCAAGAACTTCTCCTGTATGTTTCTGGATCACTTGAGCGATTGTGGGTTGGAACTGGCATCCTGTGATCATCGCAAAATTTTTCCTCTCGTAATATTTCTCTCTCTTCCTTCTCTTTTCCTTTCTAACCTCTATTTTCTCCTTTTGAAGGGAGAAAATAAAAGACAGAAAGAAAGAGAGAAGAGAGAAGAAGAGAAAGAGAAACTCTTTTTGCGGGGTCTCACTTGACCTTAAATTTTGAAAATATTTAAGAAAAATAACTCGCCTCCGTTTTGAAATATTTGCGAGAAAATTGAGAGACGAGATTCGCTCGTCGGTACGAGGTTCGAACGTTCCTGGCGCCTTTATCAGGGGTAATCGAACCAAGGGTCGAATTCATGCCTTTTTGCTTTGCTAAAAGATTATCTAAGAATTTATTCTAAGTCAAAAATGTACAAAGAATCATGCTTATGCAATGCAAAGATGTATGCTCTTTTGAAAATGATTTGGAAATCTCCAAGTATTTCTAAGATGAATCTGATAATAGAGTGAAGAAATGGTTTCTAACTTAGAACTTTAAGATTTGAAGTTATAAGTTTTTGGAATAATCAGAGCTTGGGAAAATAAATCTGGATTTTGAGATAAATGATTTTGAAGTTGAGATAAAAGGAGAAGAAAGGGAATTTCAAAGTCATAAATGGACTTTGAATTTGAATTAGGATAGAGATGGAAATGCGATTTGAATCTCAGTTTTGAAGCTTGAAATCAGAGTAAGATTTGAGAAATCACAATAGAATTGAGAGATGGAATTGGTTTTTGGAAATGTTGGGAGTCAAAAACTTGGATTTTAAAATCTGGGATGAAATGGAATTGAAAAAAAAAAATGGAATTGAGAATGGAAGTTTGATTCGAAATCTGGAATTTAAGACGGATTTCGAATCCAAAGTCTGGATTCTAAATAGAGTTGAGATTCAAAATTAAATTTTGGATTTGGAATCCTAGATGGGAATTTAATCTGAAATTTGGGATCCAATGATGAAGTTGAATTCTAAATTTTAAATGGAATTGGATCCAAGATTTGGAATCCAATGATAGAATTTGGATCTGAAGTCTGAGATCCAAGGTGGAATTGAGTTCTGGATCCTAAAATGGATGTGGATCTGAAATCTGAGATCTAAAGTGAAATTGGGTTCTGGATCCTAAAATGGATGTGGATCTGAAATCTGAGATCCAAAGTGAAATTGGGTTCTGGATCCTAAAATGGATTTGGATCTGAAGTTTGAGATCCAAAAGTGGAAATTGAATTCTGGATCCTAAAATGGAATTGGATCTGAAGTCTGAGATCCAAGATGGAGATTGTACTTGGAAATCTGGATCCAAGTTGGGATTTAGGATCTAACTTTGGATTTGAATTCTGAAAGTCCAAATGGGACTTTTGGATATGGATCTCGGTTTTGAAAACCCAGTTTGAATTTAAGATTTTTAGGAAAGATCAAGTTTTGAGATTCAGAATCAATCTCAAACTTTGATTTTTTTTTTTGAAGATAAGAAAATAAACTTGATTTTTGAAGCAGGAGATGATTTCAAAGTCAAATTGGACTTTGAAATTGAATTTTTGAATCTTGAAATGAGATAGAATTGAATTTTGAATCTATAAATAAAATTTGATCTGAGAAATGAAGAAAAAAAAGAATCACTTGGAATTTTGAAAAGGGAATTTTGAAAATATGATGCAATTCTATCCTAAATGATGAATGAATCTAAATAACTTTGAAATTAGATTTTGAAAATCATATTTCATTCTTTAAATGAATGTAAATAAGATTAATGATATAATACACTCCTGACTATGGTCATTGAATGTATTATATAATGATCATATCTAAATTCAAATGAAGAATCAAACATATTTTGGTGCTTTTATAGAGTTTAGAGAGAAATTAACTCTAGTATACCCTGACTATGGTCATTGATATACGTATTGAATTAATTTTAAACTTAACTCTGATAAAAGAGGGAAAATATTTAAAGGAAAACATGATGAATTTTAAAAAGGATCCAGTGTGGATCCAGTGTTATTTTATAAAAGATAAAAATACTAAGTTTTGTTTACATCCTGACTATGGCCATTGATGTAAATCATCAACTTAGGATTAATTACCTCTTACGAAATGGTGCACGTGCCATTCGTGTTTCACTATTGTGAGATTTTGAGAAATAAAGGCAAAAAAAAAACATGAAAATAAGCAATTTATGATATTTACAATGCTCATTCATTCTAATCTAGTACAGGAAAGTAAATATTTTCTTTAAGACCTAGTTATTACAATGTAGAATTTTTAAAAAAATTTACAAGAGTCTCTAATTCTAGGGAAGGAAAATAGACATTCTCATGTATTTCCTGCAAGTACTGAGTTAGTATAAGATAATAAGCAAATACAAAAAGAAATTGCAGACATTATATGGAATTTAGAATGCAAATGATGAAATGTCCATGCATATGTATTATACTAATGAAAATTCAATGCATCAAATCTAATAAGAAAACATATATTGGGATGTAATGTGTAATGCACTAAGCTAATTGGGATATATACTTGATGCATTGTGCTGATGAAAGATGGATATATATAAAAAAAAGTGCCTATGTAGTGGAAATGTAGTTGTTATAGCGCATATGATGGAGTGCACATGGCATTAAGTACAATGAGACAACAAATATGCATTAGGCCAATGATTGATGTACAAATGGTCTAATATGGTATGCTAAAGAAAAGAAAAAGGGGGTGTACAATATCAACAACTATTCTCTTTATCTTAACTTCTCCAGGTATATATACAATTCTTCCCTTTCCTCTATAGTTTGTTGTATGACACGGGCTCAAAAGAATTTGAGGACAAAGATTAATGCTTGTTATATTTACTGAGAAGGACCAATGCAGTTAGCTGGAAGCATGCACTATTCTGTCATCTCCCTGCTAAAGGAGTATGAGTGGCTGGTGGTATTGGCAAGTGGTTGATGAAGTGGTGCAGTGTATAGGACACATAATGGAGGTGGGTACAGCAAATGAAGGCATCAGGTGTTGTAGGGTGTTGTAGAGAAAGATGAGGTTAGTGGTATATAGTTGTAGCAGGGAATGAATGCTGCATATGCTGCAGCAGGTAAATGCAGGGAGGGAGTTGCAAAATTTACTTTTTGTGTGATGCTATCAGGAACAAGCAAAGTGTAATGGATATATGAAATATATACATTAACCTACAGGCATATGAGGACACCGTTTAACATTTAATTCAGATAAGCCATCAATCAACAAATTAATGACCTCTATTTGGGCAATTTGCAACCCAAATTGTGATGCTAGTTCTTCCTTAATGTATATTTCCTTAATCAGAATATCAGATCGGGTTTTGCAGCAAGCACTGGTATATGAAAAATGGATAATGAAGATGGACATCTAAAAAAAATGAGAAAAAGCTACAGCCACTAGAAGAGAATTTCTATGAAATACATATGACATGGCAAAGGGAGTTTCAGTAAGGGATGTGGGCTTATTGTGAGAGGGTGAATCTACACTGCAAAGGTGTTGGGATTTTGATGTGATGGTGGCTTGGCAACACACAGTCGCTGGAAGCTATAGGGTTGCTGTGAAGTTGGGTTAAAAGCATGGCTGCTGTAAGATGTACAGGTGAATATGCAGATGGATATTATGAACGTAGAAAATGGAAATGACAATGAAATGCTGTGTAGGTTTATAAGTGTTATAATGCTGAAAACAGTAAACCACAGATACATTTCTAAACATAAATGAAACAACGTTTGAACCGAGGACTACACTGGACAGATATGAGATGATATGCCATGCAAAATAAGAAAAAAAAACCATAGACGCAGATAGCATGATGTAACAAATATAAACAGTAGCCAAAAAAAAAAGGAGGCATGTGATTATGTGAATCATTTATGAAGTGTTGTAGCTAAATGATATGCCATACATGAACATCTGAAGTAACAAAGCATCCCAAAGAATAGATTGGCAAACCAGAACAGGAATTCAAGTATAAAGTCCATGACCAGGGCTATCAACCAATAGGTCTCTTTACCTGATTCAGCAACCGGAGAATGTGTGCATATAAAGGGCTAAGCATTGTTAGATGCTCAGTAAATGACTCCAACAAGTTTAAGATAATGAAGACATTAAATATAGGTGATTAGCATCTAAGAGATGCTTTTTAATGCGTACCATATGAATGCTGAACAGTGATTAAAAAAAAAACAAAAGTTGCAAGTAACATCTTCAGCCCACTAACCAAATGTAAAAGAATCCTTCACAGTTAATCAATCACATGGATCTGATTAGTTTCATAAGTTGGTTCCAGCCATCAATTCAGTTTTAGCAACTAATCCTTACCGGATGAAGTAACTCAATATTGTTACGAATTGTACCGTGAAGGATGCTCTGCCATGCTTCAAACAATCGATGCTAGCGTGATTTAAGACACATTGCAGTGACATTTTATTGCTACTAGTTGCTAACTGTTGTTCATGCGTATGTTATGAGATGCAGAGGGGGAAACACAGAAAATGTAAGATGAAATACATAAATGGGTGAGATAAAGAAAACCAAATGCGTGACACTGTGAAATGATAATACTGTATATGAGGCATACAGGGATTGATGCTGACGTCAAAGTGAGAAATGCTACCTATACTGAAGACAGGAGATGAAGAAGGGGTATGAAGGATGAATTTGTTCCTGCAACGTGATAGAGTTTGGACAAAGGAACAAAAGAAAGTTGAGATTAACGCATTGAATCGTAGAGTAAATCATGCAATATGCTGTAGAGATTAGCAGATGTGGTAATGCATTATGACTGAAATAAAATAAAGAAACAGGAAACTTAAGTGACGATGAATTAAAAAAAATGGGTAGATGCGATTGAATTTTGGTTGAAAGAAAAAGGTATACAAATACAGGGGGGACAGTAGGATATTATGGAAATTAGAATGCCCAATAGGATCGACCTTAGCATTGAATGATAACTGCTTGATGTTAAAGTTCTCAGCAGCATAACAAAGGGGATATACGTTAATGGGGCTATGAACCGAGAGAATTTCAAGAAATTAGAAAAATCAGAGAAGAGAAAGGAAGAAGAAGAAGAGAAAAAAAAAAGTGAAGGAAACAATAAATGATCCATCAAACCAAATTGCAATGGAAGACAATCAAGAAAGAGAAAATCAGAAGGCTTCGTATCGAGAAAGCTCAAAACAAAAAAAGAAAAAAAAAAAAAAACAAAGGAAAAAGGATAATGGAATTAAAATACCAACATCAGTAATGGAATCAGAAATCTAATAGGAATTCAAAACAAATAAGAGGAAATCTACAGGCAAACAGGAAATCAGATGTTGGAATTATAGGCTCCCTTACTGTAGCAATAGGAGGGTCGATCCTACTATAGGCAAATCGACCCCACTGTTGATGCTTATTGATAAAAAGAAAAATGAAAAACAGTAAAGTTAAAACGATAAGATAGGATTTCTAAAAAAAATAAAAATAAAAAAGGAAAGGGAACTTATGAAAATCTAAAAAGGATGCGATAAAACAGAAAAAAGGGGGGACGCAATACGAAAGAAAGGGAAGAAGGTGAGTCGCTTACCTCTAGCCGTTATGACAATCGATTCCTTTGAATGCCAGAAGAGGAAACTGGGAATAGATGGCAAATGGAATGGGGTGCTCACGGTGGCTATCACCGGAGGTTGGGTTTCCGAGCGTGTTGAAGAAGGAAAAATCTCCTGTGATTGTCGTTGCGACTGGAAATCCTCCGTAAACGGGAGGTAATGAGGAGGTCGAAGGTGGAAAAAAAGGTGGATGCTACGCGGAGTGAAGTGGATCGTTTGTTAGCTGTGAATCTTGCTTCAAAGAGATGGAGGCGAGAGAAAAATAACGGATCATAAGAAAAATCGATGCCCTGAAGAAGATGGGGTGGCTCTTCTTAAAGAGAGCCTAGATGATTCGAGAGAGGAGACAGTTGAGGATTGAAGGCTGAGAGAAGAAGAGGCTGTTGAAGATTGACGGTGGAGAGAGCTCTCCTGCGATGGAGGCTTCCAGAGGAAAAAAAGGCTCCCTTTTTTTGTGATATTTCCCAAAAAAGGCTCCCTTTTAAAGAAGCTTTTTGTAAAAATGCTTTTCAAGTGAGGTTTTTAGTAAAAATAGTTTAAAAAAGCTTAAAATCACTTGTTTTCTCGTAGTTTTTCCAATTTTTTTGGTTTTTGTGTTATTTTTCAAATTTATTTTTATCTTTGTATAAAGTCTAAGACTTTACAAGAAAACAAAGATTAGATATTAATTTTTTTGTATTTTTGCAAAGTATTTATAAAAGGGAGTTTTTCTGAGAACTCAAGGCGATTTTTGGGAAAATTTCTTCAGAAAATGGGTTTATATCCGGATTTTTAGGAAATATTCGAGGTTTAAAACCTCGAATCGAGAAATATAAAGTTGTGGATCTAACAAGATGCTGGATGAACTACCCGAGCAATTCAAAACCATTTTTTTGGTATTTTTTTTTTAAATTTGGAATTTGGACAACGAGGCTCAGATTTGGATTTAAAACATTGGGTTTGGATCCGGAATTGAATTTGAGTATATCAATACGGAATTCAATCCAGAAAATCTGAAGAACGATTGAAATTAAATTTGTTTTCTCAGAAGATGGAGTCAGGGGCAAAAAGGTCATTTTTATAAACCTTTGAAAAATTTGGTGTGTTAACAGATGCCCCTCTTTGCTACTAAGCCGATTGAAAGCTGAGCTTAGTGGCAAAGACAACACTCTAAATTTTGAAAATGCCCCAGTCAGCAGATCTGAACTGGGTGTGGAAGAATTATTTTGAAAATATGACTTCTCAGGCTTAAAACATTATCCTGAATGGTTTTGAGGAGATGAAATCCTCGAAAATGATATGATTGAGTAGAAAATAAGGAAATCGTGATGGGACTTTGGGTGAAAATCCCGAAATGGTGGAAAATCAGAATTTTGATCAGGTCTCATGGGTGAGACAAGATACTCTTTTTGGAATAATTCAGGTTTAGCCCTTAACCTGGATGGGATGAAGATATATCAAAATGAATTGAATGAGGAAAGGAATACATGAGAACCTTGATGGGACTGGAAGAAAACATCTCGACAAAACGAGGAATTTTGTTGGAACGAGACTCAGGTTTAATCCAAATCTGAATGAGAAATCTACCATATGGATTTCTCAAATGAAGAAACCATAATGGGACCTTCGGGGTTTGGACGAACAAATCCGAAAGGGGTTTTGCGAAAGGAGAAAAAAAGGGTTCCCTAAAGCTTTAAAAGGGGGACGAAATGGGACGTCTCATTGCTGAGACTGAAATAGCTTTTGAAATCAATGACCTCTCGCAAAAGGTTCAGGTTTGACCCTTAACCTGAGTGGGAAATCTACCATACGAATTTCTCAAATGGAGAAACCATAATGGGACCTTCGGAGTTTGGACGAACAAATCCGAAAGGGGTTTTGCGAAAGGAGGAAAATAGGGTTCCCTAAAGCTTTGAAAAGGGGACTAAATGGGGCGTCTCATTGCTGAGACTGAAATAGCTTTTGAAATCAATGACCTCTCGCAGAAGGTTCATGTTTGACCCTTAACCTGAGTGGGAAATCTACCATACGGATTTCTCAAATGGAGAAACCATAATGGGATCTTCGGAATTCGGATGAACGAATCCGAAAGGGGTTTTGCGAAAGGAGAAAAATAGGGTTCCCTAAAGCTTTGAAAAGGGGACGAAATGGGGCGTCTCATTGCTGAGACTGAAATAGCTTTTGAAATCAATGACCTCTTGCAGAAAATTATGGTTTGACCCTTAACCTGAGTGGGAAATCTACCATACGGATTTCTCAAATGGAGAAACCATAATGGGATCTTCGGAATTCGGATGAACGAATCCGAAAGGGGTTTTGCGAAAGGAGAAAAATAGGGTTCCCTAAAGCTTTGAAAAGGGGACGAAATGGGGCGTCTCATTGCTGAGACTGAAATAGCTTTTGAAATCAATGACCTCTTGCAGAAAATTATGGTTTGACCCTTAACCTGAGTGGGAAATCTACCATACGGATTTCTCAAATGGAGAAACCATAATGGGATCTTCGGAATTCGGATGAACGAATCCGAAAGGGGTTTTGCGAAAGGAGGAAAATAGGGTTCCCTAAAGCTTTGAAAAGGGGACAAAATGGGGCGTCTCATTGCTGAGACTGAAATAGCTTTTGAAATTAATGACCTCTCGCAGAAAATTTAGGTTTGACCCTTAACCTGAGTGGGTTGTTCATACAGAATTCTTCAATGAGAAAACTGTGATGGGACATGAAGAGATACTTCAACTGAATGAGGCAACTTTTTTTGGAAGATATAAACAATGCTAGGTTGCATCAAAATGGATGTAGAATTTTTATTTCATTCTTGGAATAGCTAAAAAATTTTGCCAATAAGATAAAATTATGGTTGACTCAAACGCTTGAAAATGTGCACGTATGTGCAAAAGATATCCCCTCTTTACCTAGAGTATTTCCTCCATTGAGGTTAACTCCTCGGTCCTAAGAGTCAAATTCAAAATTTTAGCGCTGATGATTTTCTTCAAGGAAGTTATCCATTTCCCTGATATGAGAAGAGAAGAAATATTCTTAATTTCATAAAAGCAAGTAATGAAGAGATAAAAAGAATTTTGCATGAGAAAAGATGACTTCTGGCAACTTTTGCAGTTTGATATCTGGGTGTTTTCCAATGATGATCCTTTTGCACTCTTTTTGAGTCACTGAACTTTTTCGGTTTTTCACATCATCCTTCATTTGGATGTGTCCTGACTTTTCTATCTTTTTCAGAGAAGGGTACGTTACAAACTCCTTCATCTTGGAGATGTTTCGATCCTTCTTTTATCTCAGGAATTCTATTGATGATATTGGCTCAAAAGGTCTTTTAGATGATAGCAGAAATCAAATACCTTTTAGGGATTGTCGGTAGGTTCATCACACTCGCCTTCATCTCGACGGTGATCTGAACTTTCCCTGGAAGGATCTTTCACAAACTCCTTCATCTCGGAGATGATCCAAATCTTCTTTGGCCCCGGGGGTCTAGCTCGCCTATTCGTCTTCATCTTGACGATAATTGAGAGATCCCTTTTACAGATATTTGATTGCAACTTTAAATAAATGAGAAGATATGAGATTGAGTGGATTCTTTTAAAGCTCAAGATATTTCCAACGCCTGATTGCCAGATAGCCGTCTTTAAACATACGCCATAGTCATGATCAATATCAATTTGCTTATGGCTTTTCAACATCATTGAATATTTCTTTCACATATTATATCGAGGACATTTCTTACATCCTTTTGGTTGATCAACAGGAAAAGATTTGAATTTTACATTTTTTTTGCAAAAAGTTTCACCTTTTTGGAAAGAAATACTAGAGGTAATCTCAGGAATTTCTTTTGTGTAGTAAGAATATTTGGAATCAACAAATGTTTTTAGCAAATTGGCATAATGTTCTAGAATTCTTTTGTGAAATAATCACTCAATATAAATTTTGATGAGACCTTGAGCTGAATCTTTGATTTTGGAAATACATGACCAGCAAAAGTTGGAACCTTTAAAATACATGACCAGTAGAAGTTGGAACGTTTGAAATACCTGACCAGCAAAAAGCTGAAATGTTTGAAATACATGACCAGCAAAATCTGGAACGTTTGAAATACCTGACCAGCAAAAAGCTGGAACGTTTGAAATACATGACCAGCAAAAAGCTGGAACGTTTGGAAATACATGACCAACAAGTGTTGGATCTTTTGAAATGCATGACCAACAAAAGCTGGAACGTTTGAAATACCTGACCAGCAAAAAGCTGGAACATTTTGAAATACATCAAATTCAGAAGTTCAAGTCAAAACTTGAATTTTTAGGAGGAAAAAATTTGATCAGAAATGGTTGAATTTAGGAAGTTACTGGTGCGAGGACCGAATTTTAAAGAAAATGAGCTCAAGAAGAGTTTTAAGAGATAAACAGTGCGAGGACTGGGTTGTGAAGATGAGCTAGTTTTTAGAAAGTAAAGATTCTTGGTGAAAATTCTGAACTCAATGGACCATCATACTGTAACTGCACGTGGTCTGCTTTCAGTATTTGCCCCCTTATCCTGAATGGGGAAGGAAGGAAAGAAATACCTCGTTAGTAGGAGGCATCAAGTTTATCCCTTATCCTGAAGGGGAATAGAAGGATTTTCGAAGAGAATAAATTTGAATTTTGAAATTTGAAATGAATTAGCCGGAAGGCTGGATTTTGGAAGAAGGCCCCGCCTGACAAATTGGGGTTTTTTTAAAAAGAAGAGAGTCCAAGTCGGGACTCGTGTATCTAGAAAGGAAGATGAAATAAAAGGAGAGAACCCGAGTCAGAACCCGGATGTTCAAGATAAAAGATAAGAGAGAAATTTTGAGTTTGGAAAACTCGAATTCTCGACGCAATCAATTGGTCCCAAAGTGAGCATTGGATCCAAAAGAAAGTCCTAGTCGGAACTCGAAACTTCAAATGAAAGAAAAGGGAAAGCCCGAGTGAGAACTCGAGTCTTTTAAAAAAAAGGATAAAAGAAAAGTTTTGAGTTTGAATAGTTCGAAATTTCGACGCAATGATTGGTTTCAACACGAGCATTGGATTCAAAAGGAAGTCCGAGTCAGAACTCGGATCTTCAAACGAAAGAAAAGGGAAAAGCCCGAGTGGGAACTCGGATCTTTTAAAACAAAGGATAAAAGAAAACTTTTGAGTTTTGAAAAATTCAAAATTTTGACGCAATGATTGGTTCCAACACGAGCATTGGTTTCAAAAGGAAGTCTGTTTCGGAACTCGGAACTTCAAACGAAAATAATAGAGGGAAAAACCCAAGCCGGAACTCGGATTATCAAAAAAATAAAAAAGGAAACCGAGTTTTGAAAAACTTGATTTCTTGAAGAAATGATTGGTTCCAACACGGGCATTGGATTCAAAAGGAAGTCTGAGTCGGAACTCGGATCTTCAAACGAAAATAATAGAGGGAAAACCCCGAGCCGGAACTCAGATCTTCAAAAAGATAAAAGAGGAACCCGAGTTTTGAAAAACTTGATTTTTTGGAGGAATGATTGGTTCCAATACGAGCATTGGATCCCAAAAAAGGAAAGCCCGAATCGAAACTCGGGTTTTTGACAGAAAGTTTTAATCAGAATATTGAATTTTGAAGATTTGTCAGTGCGAGGACCGAATCTAAGATTGAGAATGACCATTTCGGGGACTGAATTTATTTGCATGTGATCTGATTGTCCTCTTATCTCGACTGCGGAGGAAATAAAATTTGAAAAGAACTGACGAGAAGAGATAGAAATTGATGGAATAATTTGACAAAAGAGAAGAATCAAGAAAATTTTATGGGAATTATCTTTGTAACATAATTCTCACAGGTAGCATTGTTGCTCCTATGAGTGGTTTCAGGATTATCCCTTATCCTGAATGGGAAGGGAAATTAATAAAATGCTTGATAAAGAATCGAAAGAATCGACAAAAATTAAGAAATAAAATAAAACTGATAAAATTGGATAAAGAAAAAGACTTGGCAGAGATTAATGAAGCTTTAAAAGAGGAAGAAAGACATTCAGGACTATCCCTTATCCTGAAGCAGGAAAGACCTCGTAGGATGAGGTTTCAGGTTTATCCCTTAACCTGAAGGGGGGCAAAGAAGGAAAAAAATACCTCATGGGAAGGAGGCATCAGGTTTATCCCTTAACCTGAAAGGAAAAATTTTGAAATAAGAATTGACAAGAAGAATTAATAAAAATGGATGAATAAAATTTAATAAAATTTGATAAAGATGGATAAAACTGATAAAACTGAAAGAGGATTTGATAAGCGAAAAATTGATAAAAGTTTTAAGAAAAAGAGTTTGATCCTGCCTGCATGTGGGATCTTTAAAGAATATGAGAAAAATCATTTTTTGGAAAGAGGATTAAGTGTGAGAGCTGATCTTTAAAAGGAGATCATTCACGAGAGATCATCATGAAGGTTACTTTTTTGAAGCAATGATTTGAAAACCTAATTTTTTGAAAAATATGATCGACACTAGGGTTGATCTTTGAATGCCATGGTTCGAAATCAATTTTTAGAAAATATGATCGACACGAGGGTTGATCTTTGAATGCCATGGTTTAAAATCAATTTTTAGAAAATATGATCAACACGAGGGTTGATCTTTGAATATAATGGTTTGAAAAACCGAATTTTTAGAAAATATGATCAACACAAGGGTTTATTTTTTAATGCAATGGTTTGAAAACCATTTTTTAGAAAATATGATCAACACAAGGGTTGATCTTTGAATGCAATGGTTCGAAAAACCAATTTTTTTAGAAAACATGATCAACACAAGGGTTGATCTTTGAATGCAATGGTTTGAAAACCAAATTTTTTAGAAAACATGATCAACACAAGGGTTGATCTTTGAATGCAATGGTTTGAAAACCAATTTTTAGAAAATATAATCAACACAAGGGTTGATCTTTGAATGTAATGGTTCAAAAAACCAATTTTTAGAAAATATGATCAACACAAGGGTTGATCTTTGAATGCGATGGTTTGAAAACCAATTTTTATAAAATATGATCAACACAAGGGTTGATCTTTGAATGCAATGGTTCGAAAAACCAATTTTTTTAGAAAACATGATCAACACAGGGGTTCATCTTTGAATGCAATGGTTTGAAAACCAATTTTTAGAAAACATGATCAACACAAGGGTTGATCTTTGAATGCAATGATTTGAAAAACCAATTTTGAAAAATATGATCAACACAAGGGTTGATCTTTGAATATAATGGTTGAAAACCTATTTTTTGAAAAAGATGATCAACACGAGGGTTGATCTTTGAAAAAGGTTGAATTAAAATATTTGAACTAAAATTTTCATGATTTTTGAAAGACCCTCATAGGTAATATCATTTCTCTCATGAATGATGTCAGGATTGTCCCGTATTTTGAAAAAGAACAAGAATTTAATGCCCCGGTATGGCAAAAAGAGGAGAATATCAAAGATATAAAGAAAATTGATATTTCATTGATAAGCGAAAGGTAGATAACAAAGCTGAATATTTACAAGTATTTTAACTAAAAGAAGTCACAAAGACTGGGCCGACTTGCCCCTATAAAGCGACTGACAAAAAGGGGTGAAAGCGAAAAACTCTTGGCATTCTCAATTCTTCGAGTGGTCTGAAAAAGGTTCGGTTGGGACTGCAAACTGCTCTTCTCCTTCCTCTGGCACCAGGAGCTCTTTGTCAATGTAGTCTTGCATAATATTTTTGAGGACCAAGCAGCCCTCTGTGTCATGCCCCCTCGCTCGATGAAACTTGCAAAAGCGATCTTTCCATTTCCCTTTGGTGACAGAGGGATCATCCTGCTTTGGGAGTTTGATCATGTCTTTCGCAAGCAGGTATTATAGAATTTCTTCGATTGGCTGACCTAGAGGGGTAACCTTGCAATCATAACCCCAACCCTCATGCTTTGCTTTCCTCAGCTTGTTTGACTTCTGCTGAGTGCTGACCCCTGTTTGGTAGCTAGACTGAGCTTGCATGGTTAGGAGATCTTAATGCTTTTCTTCTTCATTTTTGACAAAGAGATTCTTATTAAGGCAGTCCTGAACGATATTCTTGAAGTCAAAGCAATATTCAGTGTCATGTCTTGTTGCTCGATGGTATCCACAGAAATGGTCTATATATTTTCCCATGATTGTGGGAGGGCTGGCAGGTTTTGGGAGCTTGAGTAATCCGCTAGACAACATGTATTCGAGGATTTTGTCGAGCGGCTCATCTAAAGGAGTAAAATCTCAACCCTTGCTTCAATCCTTGTGCCTTGGTCTTTCCTGCTTCTTGCCCTTTTGCTGAGGACTGTATTGAAGAAGTTTGTCATGGTTTTCACAACATTTCCTAATCTGGCTTTTATACTCCCCCAAGTTGTTGCCCCTGTTGACTTTAGAGTTTCCTACACTGATATTGCTGCATTCATTCATGGGGAAGGTGACAAGTGCCTTTCCTTCAGTGAGAGCTTTTCCGCAACTGGCTTCAGCTTGCTCAGATAATATCTCAACCATCATCTTTTTGAATAATCGATATATCGCAGGATCAATCTCACTCTTGTTGTCCTGAATTTCTTATCTGACATACTTTTGAGAATTCATTCCTTACTTTCTGCGTGTAACTGGGATGTTAGAGCAGTGCAATCTTTGATCTTTGCCTGACTCAACTGATAACGCCAATGCTCTCTGTAGAGCAAAAATGGGGGGTTTTTAGAAAAGGTCTAGGAAGAAATTTTAATAAAGGAAGAAATCATAATTTGAAAATGAAAATATCTCATTACGAGGGATTGGGTTGTCACCAAAATTTGCAACAACCGCACTGTTTTTTCTGAAAAAGGATAAATAAGTAAAAATGAGAACAAAGATTAATTTTAAAAAGGACATATCCTGACAAAAAGATAAAGAATTTCGAAAGTAGATGGCAAAGATTTAAGATTTGAAGAATCTGCAGGCAGGATCAAAAGAGTTAGAAGAAATTAGGAGAAGAAAAGAAAAATACACCTGGGTTTTTAAAAGCAAAGAGAAAACTTTGAATAATATATACCCAGAGTTTTGGAAAAAATATATAAAATATCATACAATCACAGATGTACAAACAAGGATGCACAAACAGCACTCCCTAAAGCTGACTCTAAATGCAATATTTTGAAATGGTTGATAGGACCTTAATCCTAACTCTAGGGTTGAGATTATCTGATTCCCATCAAGATACGCCGATATACTCATGCCGAAGCTTGAAGTACGTGGCATAGAAATATTTCTCTGGTTCTAAGGTAATGGTTTCCCAACATCCTTGAGCACCTATCGATATACCTCGGACTGTGGCCCTTAGGTACGTGGTAGGGGGCGCGAACCCGAATAAGTGGTCCAGTTGTGAGGCTCTCTCCCGAACTATGGTTCAGTGAGACAGCCCAGCAACGTGAAGACCGGGACAATATAGGTAGGGATGTTTTCGAAAACATGTTCAGCATGCAATAAAATCAGATATTTCTAATGCAAGTCCTAAAGAGATAGATTTAAAATGAAAGAGAAGCATACACTTGCATACATTGTTTGCATTCAATTCCTAGAATTGAGGAGAGTTGTATTTCATACCTAAGTCTAATGTGAACATGGAATAATCTCCTCAATATGGTCCTACCAAACCATACTTAAATCCTATATGCAATGATGTCAGCTTAGGACAAAAATCTAGGATCATAAGGTTTGCATGAAAATGAAGCTGACATTTGAAGAATAAAGACTTAGATAATATCAAAGCAAAAGAAAAAGGCATAGATTCAACCGGATGGAGACGAGTCCCATCTCGGTCGCCAAACCTGTGATCATCGCAAAATTTTTCCTCTCATAATATTTCTCTTTCTTTCTTCTCTTTTCCTTTCCAACCTCTATTTCCTCCTTTTGAAGGGAGAAAATAAAAGACAGAAAGAAAGAGAGAAGAGAAAAGAAGAGAAAGAGGAACTCTTTTTGCGGGGTCTCACTTGACATTAAATTTTGAAAATATTTAAGAAAAATAACTTGCCTCCGTTTTGAAATATTTGCAAGAAAATTGAGAGACGAGATTCGCTCGTCGGTACGAGGTTCGATCGTTCCTGGCGCCTTTATCAGGGGTAATCGAACCAAGGGTCGAATTCATGCCTTTTTGCTTTGCTAAAAGATTATCTAAGAATTTATCCTAAGTCAAAAATGCACAAAGAATCATGCTTGTGCAATGCAAAGATGTATGCTCTTTTGAAAATGATTTGGAAATCTCCAAGTATTTCTTAGATGAATCTGATAATAGAGTGAAGAAATGGTTTCTAACTTAGAACTTTAAGATTTGAAGTTATAAGTTTTTGGAATAATCAGAGCTTGGGAAAATAAATCTGGATTTTGAGAGAAATGATTTTGAAGTTGAGATAAAAGGAGAAGAAAGGGAATTTCAAAGTCATAAATGGACTTTGAATTTGAATTAGGATAGAGATGGAAATGCGATTTGAATCTCAGTTTTGAAGCTTGAAATCAGAGTAAGATTTGAGAAATCACAATAGAATTGAGAGATGGAATTAGTTTTTGGAAATGTTGGGAGTCAAAAACTTGGATTTTAAAACCTGGGATGAAATGGAATTGAAAAAAAAAAATTGGAATTGAGAATGGAAGTTTGATTCGAAATCTGGAATTTAAGACGGATTTCGAATCCAAAGTCTGGATTCTAAATAGAGTTGAGATTCAAAATTGAATTTTGGATTTGGAATCCTAGATGGGAATTTAATCTGAAATTTGAGATCCAATGATGAAGTTGAATTCTGAATTTTAAATAGAATTGGATCCAAGATTTGGAATCCAATCATGGAATTTGGATCTGAAGTCTGAGATCCAAGGTGGAATTGAGTTCTGGATCCTAAAATGGATGTGGATCTGAAATCTGAGATCCAAAGTGAAATTGGGTTCTGGATCCTAAAATGGATGTGGATCTGAAATCTGAGATCCAAAGTGAAATTGGGTTCTGGATCCTAAAATGGATTTGGATCTGAAGTTTGAGATCCAAAAGTGGAAATTGAATTCTGATCCTAAAATGGAATTGGATCTGAAGTCTGAGATCCAAGATGGAGATTGTACTTGGAAATCTGGATCCAAGTTGGGATTTAGGATCTAACTTTGGATTTGAATTCTGAAAGTCCAAATGGGACTTTTGGATATGGATCTGAGTTTTGAAAACCCAGTTTGAATTTAAGATTTTTAGGAAAGATCAAGTTTTGAGATTCAGAATCAATCTCAAACTTTGATTTTTTTTTTTTTAAGATAAGAAAATAAACTTGATTTTTGAAACAGGAGATGATTTCAAAGTCAAATTGGACTTTGAAATTGAATTTTTGAATCTTGAAATGAGATAGAAGAATCTATAAATAAAATTTGATCTGAGAAATGAAGAAAAAAAAGAATCACTTGGAATTTTGAAAAGAGAATTTTGAAAATATGATGCAATTCTATCCTAAATGGTGAATGAATCTAAATAACTTTGAAATTGGATTTTGAAAATCATATTTCATTCTTTAAATGAATGTAAATAAGATTAATGATATAATACACTCCTGACTATGGTCATTGAATGTATTATATAATGATCATATCTAAATTCAAATGAAGAATCAAACATATTTTGGTGCTTTTATAGAGTTTAGAGAGAAATTAACTCTCAGTATACCCTGACTATGGTCATTGATATACGTATTGAATTAATTTTAAACTTAGCTCTAATAAAAGAGGGAAAACATTTAAAGGAAAACATGATGAATTTTAAAAAGGATCCAGTGTGGATCCAGTGTTATTTTATAAAAGATAAAAATACTAAGTTTTGTTTACATCCTGACTATGGCCATTGATGTAAATCATCAACTTAGGATTAATTACCTCTTACAAAACGGTGCACATGTCATTCGTGTTTCCCTATTGTGAGATTTTGAGAAATAAAGCAAAAAAAAAACATGAAAATAAGCAATTTATGATATTTACAATACTCATTCATTCTAATCTAGTGCAGGAAAGTAAATATTTTCATTAAGACCTAGTTATTACAATGTAGAATTTTAAAAAAAAATTACAAGAGTCTCTAATTCTAGGGAAGGAAAATAGACATTCTCATGTATTTCCTGCAAGTACTGAGTTAGTACAAGATAATAGGCAAATACAGAAAGAAATTACAGACATTATATGGAATTTAGAATGCAAATGATGAAATGTCCATGCATATGTATTATACTAATGAAAATTCAATGCATCAAATCTAATGAGAAAACATATATTGGGATGTAATGTGTAATGCACTAAGCTAATTGGGATATATACTTGATGCATTGTGCTGATGAAAGATGGATATATATAAAAAAAAAAGTGCCTATGTAGTGGAAATGTAGTTGTTATAGCGCATATGATGGAGTGCACATGGCAATAAGTACAATGAAACAACAAATATGCATTAGGCCAATGATTGATGTACAAATGGTCTAATATGGTATGCTAAAGAAAAGAAAAAGGGGGTGTACAATATCAACAACTATTCTCTTTATCTTAACTTCTCCAGTTATATATACAATTCTTCCCTTTCCTCTACACTTTGTTGTATGGCACGGGCTCAAACGAATTTGAGGACAAAGATTAATGCTTGTTACATTTACTGAGAAGGACCAATGCAGTTAGCTGGAAGCATGCACTGTTCTGTCATCTCTCTGCTAAAGGAGTACGAGTGGCTGGTGGTATTGGCAAGTGGTTGATGAAGTGGTGCAGTGTATAGGACACATAATGGAGGTGGGTACAGCAAATGAAGGCTTCAGGTGATGTAGGGTGTTGTAGAGAAAGATGAGGTTAGTGGTATATAGTTGTAGCAGGGAATGGATGCAGGTGGTATGACTGCATATGCTGCAACAGGTAAATGCAGGGAGGGAGTTGCAAATTTTACTTTTTGTGTGATGCTATCAGGAACAAGCAAAGTGTAATGGATATATGAAATATATACATTAATTTACAGGCATATGAGGACACCGTTTAACATTTAATTCAGATAAGCCATCAATTAGCAAATTGATGACCTCTATTTGGGCAATTCGCAGCCCAAATTGTGATGCTAATTCTTCCTTAATGTATATTTCCTATATCAGATCGGGTTTTGCAGCAAGCACTGGTATATGAAAAATGGATATTGAAGATAGAGATCTTAAAAAAATGAGAAAAAGCCACAGCCACTAAAAGAGAATTTCTATGAAATACATATGGCATGGCAAAGGGAGTTTCAGTAAGGGATGTGGGCTTATTGTGAGAGGGTGAATCTATATTGCAAAGGTGTTGGGATTTTGCTGTGATGGTGGCATGGCAACACACAGCCGCTAGAAGCTATAGGGTTGTTGTGAAGTTGGGTTAAAAGCATGGTTGTTGTAAGATGTACAGGTGAATATGCAGATGGATATTATAAACGTAGAAAATGGAAATGACCATGAAATGTTGTGTAGGTTTATAAGTGTTATAATGCTGAAAACAGTAAACCACAGATACATTTCTAAACATAAATGAAACAACGTTTGAACCGAGGACTACACTGGACAGATATGAGATGATATGCCATGCAAAATAAGAAAAAAAAAACTATAGACGCCGATAGCATGATGTAACAAATATAAACAGTAGCCAAAAAAAAAGGAGGCATGTGATTATGTGAATCATTTATGAAGTGTTGTAGCTAAATGATATGCCATAGATGAACATCTGAAGTAACAAAGCATCCCAAAGAATAGATTGGCAAACCAGAACAGGAATTCAAGTATAAAGTCCATGACCAGGGCTATCAACCAATAGGTCTCTTTACCTGATTTAGCAACTGGGGAATGTGTGCATATAAAGGGCTAAGCATTGTGAGATGCTTAGTAAATGACTCCAGCGAGTTTAAGATAATTAAGACATTAAATATAGGTGATTAGCATCTAAGAGATGCTTTTTAATGTGTACCATATGAATGTTGAACAGGGATTAAAAAAAAAACAAAAGTTGCAAGTAACATCTTCAGCCCACTAACCAAATGTAAAAGAATCCTTCACAGTTAATCAATCACATGGATCTGATTAGTTTCATAAGTTGGTTCCACCCATCAATTCAGTTTTAGCAACTAATCCTTACCGGATGAAGTAACTCAGTATTGTTACGAATTGTACCGTGAAGGATGCTCTGCCATGCTTCAAACAATCGATGCTAGCGTGATTTAAGACACATTGCAGTGACATTTTATTGCTACTAGTTGCTAACTATTGTTCATGCGTATGTTATGAGATGCAGAGGGGGAAACACAGAAAATGTAAGATGAAATACATAAATGGGTGAGATAAAGAAAACCAAATGCATGACACTGTGAAATGATAATACTGTATATGAGGCATACACGAATTGATGCTGACGTCAAAGTGAGAAATGCTACCTATACTGAAGACAGGAGATAAAGAAGGGGTATGAAGGATGAATATGTTCCTGCAACGTGATAGAGTTTGGACAAAGGAACAAAAGAAAGTTGAGATTAACGCATTGAATCATAGAGTAAATCATGCAATATGTTGTAGAGATTAGCAGATGTGGTAATGCATTATGACTGAAATAAAATAAAGAAACAGGAAACTTAAGTGATGATGAATTAAAAAAAAAAATGGGTAGATGCGATTGAATTTTGGCTGAAAGAAAAAGGTATACAAATACAGGGGGAACATCAGGATATTATGGAAATTAGAATGCCCACTAGGATCGACCTTAGCATTGAGCGATAATTGCTTGATGTTAAAGTTCTCAGCAGCATAACAAAGGGGATATACGTTAATGGGGCTATGAACCGAGGGAATTTCAAGAAATTAGAAAAATCAAAGAAGAGAAAGGAAGAAGAAGAAGAGAAAAAAAAAGTGAAGGAAACAATAAATGATCCATCAAACGAAATTGCAATCGAAGACAATCAAGAAAGAGAAAATCAAAAGGCTTCGTATCGAGAAAGCTGAAAAGAAAAAAAGAAAAAGAAAAAAACAAAGGAAAAAGGATAATGGAATTAAAATACCAACATTTGTAATGGAATCAGAAATCTAATAGGAATTCAAAACAAATAAGAAGAAATCTACAGGCAAACAGGAAATCAGATGTTGGAATTATAGGTTCCCTTACTGTAGCAATAGGAGGGTCGATCCTGCTATAGGCAGATCGACCCCACCGTTGATGCTTATTGATAAAAAGAAAAATGAAAAACAGTAAAGTTAAAACGATAAGATAGGATTTTTAAAAAAAATAAAAAAATAAAAAAAAGGAAAGGGAACTTATGAAAATCTGAAAAGGATGCGATAAAACAGAAAAAAGGGGGGACGCAATATAAAAGAAAGGAAATAAGGTGAGTCGCTTACCTCTAGCCGTTGTGATGATTGATTCCTTTGAATGCCAGAAGAGGAAACTGGGAATAGATGGCAAATGGAATGGGGTGCTCACGGTGGCTATCATCGGAGGTTGGGTTTCCGAGCGTGTTGAAGAAGGAAAAATCTCCTGCGATTGTCGTTGCGACTAGAAATCCTCCCTAAATGGGAGGTAATGAGGAGGCCGAAGGTGGAAAAAAAGGTCGATGCTACTCGGAGTGAAGTGGATCGTTTGTTAGCTGTGAATCTTACTTCAAAGAGATGGAGGCGAGAGAAAAATAATGGATCAGAAGAAAAATCGTTGCCCTGAAGAAGATGGGGTGGCTCTTCTTAAAGAGAGCCTGAATGATTCGAGAGAGGAGACAATTGAGGATTGAAGGCTGAGAGAAGAAGAGGCTGCTGAAGATTGATGGTGGAGAGAGCTCTCCTGCGATAGAGGCTTCCAGAGGAAAAATACGCGGGAGGAGTCCGTTACTTTTTTTGTGATATTTCCCAAAAGAGGCTCCCTTTTAAAGAAGCGTTTTGTAAAAATGCTTTTCAAGTGAGGTTTTTAGTAAAAATAGTTTAAAAAAGCTTGAAATCACTTGTTTTTCTTGTAGTTTTTCCAATTTTCTTGGTTTTTGTGTTATTTTTCAAATTTTTTGTATTTTTGGAAAAAGTCTAAGACTTTACGAGAAAACAAAGATTAGATATTAATTTTTTTGTATTTTTACAAACCTTTGAAAATTTTGGGGTGTTCACACATCCGCAGTAAGAAAGTTGACAGTCAACGGCAATCTAATTCATGCACTGGCAGAGCGGTGGAATCCGCGCACTTGCACATTCTAGTTCCCATGGGGCGAGATGACCTTGCTGATGGATGAATTTTCAGAGATCATGGGATTGCCCGAGCCAGCCGGTCGGCCTGGAGATCCATTAGAGCAGCATTTTTTTATTAATGTCAAGGGTCTGGACCCCAAAGATGTTGTAGCTCGCATGACAGGGCGTAAGTCTTGGCCACTGATTGAAGAAAATGGGAACGAATATGTGAGCCTGATCGAGATCTACCGATAGTATGGGGTATTCGCAAAAGTCAGCTCATTATCCAGAACAACTTGAGAAAAAATTCAGTATGTGATGAAGGGCTCGCTTTCTTCCGAGATATACATATGCATATGACAAGAGATTCAAGCTACTTGGTTCATTCTTCTGCGCTTACTGTCATCCGAAATAGTATGTCCGACAGTTTTCTCAGGGACAGAAGCGCATAGAGATGTGGCTGCTATCAGGAGTTGTGTCAGAATTCGACCTTACATCAGCACAGTGGTCCGGAACATACCATTCTGCCAGATATGCTTGGGACTCTTTTGTTACTCTTCCACTTTTTCTGGGTCCTCGTGTCTCTGCTGATTATAAAGAGTGGTGGAAAATTGTCTGTCCGCCCCCTCTTTCCCAAGTTTATTATTGATGCAATCATGTTTTTCCTTCAATGAATAAAAATCTTTCAAATTCTTCATTCTTGGTTTGACAACCTCGCCTAGGTAACAGGGCATAATTTTTAGTTGTTTATTTTTCTTTGTAAAGGAATGGCAACGCAATTGTCGTAATTTCAACGACGACTCAATCCCTAGTGACAGGATATTCTTTCAATTGTCTACCAAAATTCTCAGCAAATATTTTCTTTCAATCAAAAATCTCTCTCAAAAGCCTAACCATCAACTTTGCCCCTTTTTTCCAAGAGAGCATTCACGATATTTAAATGGTTCAGACGAGGTCAGGAAAGAAAACTGCATCAGTCGAAGGCATTGCATATTCCACAGCTTCAGAAGAAGAAATGAACTCACCCCGATCAGTCAAAAGTCAGGGTCAGCAAGCAGATGATGGCATCGATCCCCATATGTATGCCATGTTTAAAAAGATGATGACCAAGATGCTTGCAGAACAAGCTGAAGCCAGTACAGAGCGGACCCAGGTTAAGAAGAAGGTAAAAGGTCGGGTGGTCAAGAAAGTTTTGAAAGTAGCCAAGAAGCCTGTTCAGAATGCTTATACAACTGATGAGGAAGAATCAGTGGAAGACACAGATTAAGAAATTGAAACTCATCAGGTACTTCGCAGATCTACTCAGGGGCAGGGGTCAGCCCATAAGTTCAAAGAACAGTCTGTCAATGAATCTAACCAATCGCAATTCAGATATATGGTCAGGATAGTTCAAGATCTGCAGGACCGCGACAAGGGCAAGAAGGTCTTCATGAGCAAAGACCTCTACGAGGGCATCACCCCCGTCAGGAATAATCAAGATTCAAAAAAGAAGATGAATTTCACCTTCTTCGTTAATGCCAACCGCGATGATTGCAAAGATAACGAAGGCAATCATATAAGTCAGAAAGTGAAATCTTCAAAGCTGAATGGAAAATTGAGTCAACAGAAACAGAAGATAAAACATGACGGTTGGGGTTACAATCGGGAATTTACTCCTCTAGATCAGCCCCTCGAAAAGATCCTTGAATACATACTGGTCAAGGAAATGGTTAAACTCCCAAAGATTGCTAATCCTGCTGTCACTTTGGGGAAATGGAAGAATAAATTCTGCAAATATCACCGAGCATTGGGGCATGACATAGAACATTGCTTTGACTTCAAGAACATCGTGCAAGATTGCATCGACAAAGGATTGCTTGTAAGGGCTGAGTCAGAAGATCGATCAACTATCTTACCTGAACACAAAGAAGAATGATGAGACTAATGCTCTCATCCTTTCCATCTTACTCTTGTCATTTTGAAAAGAAGATGTAGCCCCAATTCTTCTATCAGTTTATTTTTTCAGTACATCAATAAAACATCAATTTGCCTAGTTTCTCTTGCAAGATATCTCTCACAAGGAATGACCTCTTCAAAGTCCCTCCAGAATCAATCAAAAGTCAGAAAGCATTCTTCAAATATCAATTACTTATCCTTTCATCCAACCTCTCACTCCTCGATTATACTGGGGCATTATTTTAAAAATTGTCTTTAAAACATCTTGTATGCAAGCAGGATCAAATAAATCTCTCATTTTGCATGCATGTGCATCTGTTTACATCAGTTTGCATTCATTTGCATTTGCATGCATTCATTTGCATTTGCATGCATTCATTTGCATCCATATGTATCGAGTTCATTTCCCCTTCAGATTAAGGGATAAACCTGAGTTATTCATTCAGGATAAGAGATAAATCCTGATACCCCGACAGTTATCCAAGTCATCATGAGGGTGAAGACTGAAAATCTTTTATCAAAATCAATTGGTAATTTTTTAAAAAACCAGTGTTCGTGCTGGTAATTCTTCAAAACCCAGTGTTCGTGCTGGTAATTTTCAAAAAACCAGTGTTCGTGCTGGTAATTCTTCAAGACCCAGTCTTTGTTCTGGTAATTTTCCAAAACCCAGTGTTCGTGCTGGTAAATTTTTCTTCAAAATCCAGTGTTCGTACTGGTAATTTTTCAAAATCCAGTATCCGTGCTGATAATTTTTCAAAATCCAGTGCTCATGCTGGTACTCTTTCAAAATTTGGTACTCATGCTGGTATTTTTCTAGATCATGTTTTACTGGTTGAAAATCTTAAATCCAATTTATATTGGTCTAATTTTCCTTCCTTCAGATCCTAGAATTGGTCTAGAAAATTAGAGTTCTGACTCGAATTTTCTTCCAAATCCAATTCAAATGTCTAGAATTGGTCTAGAAAATTAGAATTCCGACTCGAATTTTCTTCCAAATCAAATTCAAGTGTCAGAATCGGTCTAGAAAATTTGGAGTTTTGACTTGAATTTTCTTTCAAATCTGATTCGCTTAGCTTTCCTTTAGAAGTTTGAGTTTCTACTCAAACTTTTCTGCAATTTAGTAATTGGTCTAGAAGATCCAAGTTCCGACTCGAATTTTCTTTCAAAACCCAATTCATTTAGTTTTTTCTTGAAGATTTGAATTTTGATTCAAATCTTCCTTCTAAACCCAGTCTAGCACCTGGTCCTTCCAAATCCGGTTTAGCATCTGTCCTTTCCAAAGTCCAATCTTTGAATTGGTCCTTCTAAACCCAGTCTAGCACCTAGTTCTTCCAAATTCGGTTTAGCATCGTTTCTTCCCAAAGTCCAATCTTTGAATTGGTCCTTCTAAACCCAGTCTAGCACCTGGTCCTTCCAAATCCGGTTTAGCATCGGTCATTCCCAAAGTTCAATCTTTGAATTGGTCCTTCTAAACCCAATCTATCACCTGGTCTTTCCAAATCCGGTTTAGCATCGGTCCTTCCCAAAAACCAATCTTCGAATTGGTCCTTCCAAACCCAGTTTAGCATCTGGTCCTTCCAAACCCAGTTTAGCACCTAGTCCTTCTAAACCCAGTTTAGCACCTGGTCCTTCCAAAACCCGATTTGGCATCGATCCTTCCCAAAAACCAATCTTCGAATTAGTTCTTCCAAAACCTGATTTAGCATCGGTCCTTCCCAAAAACCAATCTTCGAATTGGTCCTTCCAAAACCCGATTTAGTATCGGTCCTTCTCAAAAACCAATCTTCGAATTGGTCCTTCCAAACCTGGTTTAGCACTGGTCCTTCCCAAAAACCAATCTTCGAATTGGTCCTTCCAAACCCAATTTAGCACCTGGTCCTTTTAAACTCAGTTTAGCACCTGGTCCTTCTAAACCCAGTTTAGCACCTGGTCCTTCCAAAACCCGATTTAGCATCGGTCCTTCCCAAAAACCAATCTTCGAATTGGTCATTCCAAAACCCGATTTAGCATCGATCCTTCCCAAAAACCAATCTTTGAATTGATCCTTCCAAAACCCGATTTAGTATCGGTCCTTCCCAAAAACCAATCTTCGAATTGGTCCTTCCAAATCCGGTTTAGCACTTGTCCTTCCCAAATCCAATCCTCAAATTGGTTCTTTTACAAAATCTAACCTCGCATTCGTTATTTTACCAGTTTCTGTATGCGTATTGGTCATTCTTTCAAATTCAATCTTTATATTAATTTCAATTCCCAATTTCGACCTCTGGGTCACCCAATTTTTGACTTCCAGTTTTGACTTTTGGGTCATCCAATTTTCAATTTTCAATTTCCAATTTCTAATTTCCAATTTCTAATTTCCAATTTTCAATTCCCAATCTATAAATTCTAAATTCCAATTTCCAAATTTTCAATCTCCAATTTCCAAATTTCGACCTTTTTTTTGTCACTTAATACCAATTTCAATTATTTTCTCTTGCGAGAGACCCTTTTTACAGGGAGAGTTCGAGGGAGCTCGTTCTTTTCACATGCTATCCTTTGTTCACTTAGCCCTTTTCTGGGAGAGTTTGAAGGGACTCGTGTCTTTGTGAACCGTTTGCAAAACAAATTTTCAATTTCACACAAGGAACCCTTAGTTTAGGGAGAGCTTCGACGAAAGTTCGCTTTCCTTGTGACCTCAATTTTCATACTAGGTCATTTCATCATGAAGAACCCCCTTTTCAGGAAGAGTGTGATGGACTCGTTCCTTCATGACCAATTCACCGACCTCACCATTACCGGCCCCTTTTCATAAGAGAAGCCTAATGTTAGGAAGTTTTGACGAAAGCTTAATTTCTCTTCGAAAGTTCTTTTTGCAAACACCTCCTCTTCAGGGAAGAGAGGAGTAATTTCTATTTCCCATTTCTGAATCTTCTCTTTTGGGGAAAGGAAAAGAGAATTTTTGTCATGGATGCGTTGAGGCATGCTTCAAATGCTCGTTTTCACAAAGGATTTCAAGAAAATTTTGCCAATTTATCATTAAATATTTGTTGATTTCAAAATCTTTATTGCACAAAAGAATTACCTCAGAATACCTTCAGCATTACTTTCGAAAGAGCAAAACTTTTGCGAAAAAGGACTCAAAATTCAAAATCTTTCTATTGGCCAACCGAAAGGATGAAGAATAAATCCTCGATATGGCCAGCAAAGGAAATTCAATGTTGTTGTAGAGTCATAAGTGATCAATATTGATCGCAGTCAATGGCACATTTTTAAAGATCATTCTTTGGAAATAAAACAGTCAAAATATCCTGAGTGATACAGAAAAAATCACTCAATTTTCATATCTCCTCAATCACTTAAGCTGCAATTAAATATCTATAAAAGGGATCTCTCAATTGTCGTCAAGATAAAGATGAATTATGCGAGTGCGACCCCCGGAGCCAAAGAAGATTTAGATCATCTCCAAGATGAAGGACTTTGTGACGGATCCTTCCAGGGAAAGTTCAGATCACTGTCAAGATGAAGGCGACTGGAATGAGCCTCTCGATAAACCCTAAAGGATATTTAATTTCTGCTATCATCAAGAGATTTCCAACCAATGAGCCAATAACCATCAAGATAATCCCTGAGAGAAAGAAGGATCAGAGCATCTCCAAGATGAAAGAGTTTGTGACGTACCCTTCCAAAAAAAGAGAGAAAAGTCAGGACATCTCCAAAATGAAGGATGATGTAATCCCCAAAACCCAAGAAAGCCCCAATTCTGTCACAAAAAAAAAAGAGTGCAGAAAGATAATCATGAGAAAAGAATCTTAGGATATCAAACTATCAAATTTGTCAAGAATCTTCTTTAAATTTTGTGAAATTCTTTTATCAATATTCTTTCACCAATTGCTTTCACAATATCAAGAATACTCTCTTTTCTGTTCATATCAAGGAAATTGATAGCTTCCTTCAAGAAAGCCAATTGCAAGCAATTTGAATTCGAATCTTGACTCTACGGAGTTAAGCCCAGTCGGAGGTAATACTTCAAGTAGAAAAGAGGAAATATTTTTGCACCAATGTGCATCATTTCCAATTATTTTGAATCAACAACAATTTTCAACATTTTGACAACATTTTCTAGCTATCTTGGCATGAAGCGAGAACTTGAGGTTCATCTTTGGCGCATCCTGACACCATTTGCTATCCCTTTTAGGACTTGATAACGGGAGTTTTCGAGATTCCTTCCCTTCTGTTGGTATAATTTGAGCATCTGGGCTCTCAGATTTGCACACTTCCCTGTGTCCTCATTGTCCCACCATAGACAGTCCAATTTCGGCTTGAGGTTAAGCCATCAATCATTTTCTCGCAAAAGGTCATCAATTTCAAAAGTTATTTAGTCTCAGTAATGAGGCGCCCAAAATCAAACCTCTTTTCAAGCTTTAGGGACCCCCAATTTCATCCTTTTGCAAAACCCCTATCGGATTCATTGTGTGGAAGTCCGAAGGTTCCATCATGGGTTCTTCTTTCGAGAATCCCATCATTTTCATTTCTCGGTCAGGTTAATGGTTAAACCTGAGCCTCATTCTGATGAGGTAATTCGTTTCCCGGTCAGGTTAAGGGTTAAACTTGAGCCTCATTCTGATGAGGTAATTCATCTCCCGGTCAGGTTAAGGGTCAAACCTGAGCTTCATTTCTATATGAGGTATTTTCTCGTCCCATCCAGGTTAAGGAAAAAACTTGAATCTCACTTCTTTCTGAAGTAAATTTTTCTCCTTCATTCTCCATTTCATATCTACCATTCTCATCAGGGCTAATTTCTTCGTATCCAGTCAGATCCTTCAAACTGAGGCATTTTTATAGCCCAAATTTTGTGTGTTTTTCTTTGCCACTAAGCTCGTCCCCAAGACGGCTTAGTAGCAAATAGGGACATCTGTAAATACCCCAAATTTTCCTCATCCATTCTCAAACAACCCACCTTGTGCAGTGCCAACCCTGTTAGGTCAGTGTAGGAGTCAAACCTCGAGTCAATTTCAGAAAATCACCACTTTACTCATTTTTATTAGGAAAATTACCATTTTACCCCTAGGTCATCCCGGACCCCAGTCAGTCGGAGTCAACCAAGCTCATTGGTAAGTTCAGAACAGTTAGAATATCAGTCATCTCAAGCTCACCCGAGCTCACAATGAACAGACCGTTTTTATTTCTAACCATTCCTGCCAAAATGGGATCATTTCTTCATAAATGAGCTCATTTCTCACTCAAACCCGAGCCAATTGTCTTCGAGTCAGTCAGTCATATTCCTCAGAGTCTAGCTTGAGCTCACCAGAAGTTCAAGTGCTCCATTTTTAGTTCAAAACCATGTCCAAGTGTCCAGGAGCATATTTTAGCTCGTTTCAGCTCTTTCAGCTGAAATTGAGCTCAGTTCAGTCAATTGAGCTAGTGTTTGAGCTTCGATTTTAATTCATGTCAGTATTACTGATCTTTGTTCTAGCTCAAACCCAGCTCAGATTCGTAATTCACTTCACTTCAGTGACCATTCCGCACCATTTCTCTAAAAATGGCAGCTTTTCTTGAAAATTTAGTCAGAAAGGTCAGTTGAGTCAGTGTCTTTTCAGCCCAATTCAGTTTTGAAACCTTAAAATCCAGCTCAATTGAATTCATTTCAGTTCAATCCAGCTCACACCCCAATTTTCAGTGTCACTCTAACTTGGTAGAGTCCGAAAACCATTTCTTGAATCATTTTGCAAATTTTATTAATTCTAACACTTTTTGAACTGATACAACTTCCAATTGAGGTCTAACATCCAAATTTATTCATTCAGGGTCTGCATTTCGCATAGCATTTCATGTCATTTCTCATTATTTCATATCATTTCTCAGCATTTCATAACATTTCATCGCATTTCATTCAATTTTCGAAGTCAGAACTCCAATTTTATAAATTTCAATCCAGATTGAGTTTTAAAAGTTTTCATAAATCAATTTCAAACCCTGGGTTTTTAAAATTGACATTTTAACCACCAGGAGTCTAAATTTGGAAATATTTTTTCGAGAAAAACAATTTGGATTTCTTTCAAACTCAAATTTTCAAATTTTACACTGAATTTGCTTCGCAACAGGGTATTGAACTTCAAAATCCGAGCTCATTTCAAAAATTGCCAAAAATAGCTCGTTTCGTCTGGAGATTTTCTGAAAAGACTATTTTACCCCTCTAATATTCAAAATGAATTTCAAAATTGGAATTTGAACCCGCTCTGAGATGGCCCATCCATTTGCAATTTCCTTTTAATATATATATATATATATATATATATATATATAAAGTTTTACTTTATTTTCTTTATTTTCTTTATTTTCTTTTTAGTTATTTATTTTTCTTTTTTTTTACCTAAGGTGGGACCCACAAGGGGGTCGACCAGCAGCCCTCTCCCTTCCTCTTTCTTTCCTTTTTCCTTCCCCCTTTTCCTTCTTCTTCTTCTTTGTTCCCTTTTCTTTTTCTTTTGCTTCCCTTTCTTCTTCTTTCTTTTCTTTTTTCTTTTTTTTTTCTTTCTTCTTCTTTCCCTTCTCCTTACACTCACGTATGCCCCCCCTCCTCTCTTCCTTTCCCTCTTATGTCTTCCCTCTTTCTTTCCTTTTCCTTCTTCCCCTCTTCTTTCCTTTTCCTTCCCTTTCTTCTTTCCCTTTCCTTCTTTTTTTCCCCTCGTACTATTCCCCATAAGGCCATACGGCTGAAGAGATTCACGCTGGCTTGTTTTTCTCCTTGTCATTATCCCCTAAAAACCCTAAGTTCCTCTCATTATTTGGGGCCCTAAGTTGACACTCAATAATAAAAAAAAAAGACTCCATACGGTGGCCTATCCTCCTCTCTCTCTTATCACCCTACCTTCTCCCATTAGCTGCAGCCATCTTCAACACATCAAGTGCAGCCACTACAGCCACCTTCATCAAGGCATCACAACAGCACTTTCCACTCTCCAACATCCTCAAAGCTTTGTTGCAGTCGGCTCCAGCCCCTTCTTGGTTGCAGCTGATTGCCTCCAGCAGTCTTCAACCTACGATTTCAGCAAGCCTTGGAGTGGCATCATCTCTAGCAAGCTCCAGCAACAAGTCTTCTTCTTCAGCTTCCTTCATCATCTTCGTGCTTTGCAGCTGCTGCTTCCACCAAGGGGTCGGACTTCCAGCTATATTTTGTCATAGCCACAACATTTCCTCCAGCCGACTTCATCTCCTCCCTTATTGCGGCAAAAATCCGAGGTAACAGCCTATCTCTTTGCCTACACCATTTTCTTTTCCTTATCAAGGCATATCAAATAGTTTTGAATGGTAGATTTCATGTAAAGTTTGTTTCAAAACTTGGATTTATGATTATGTGCTGCATTTAAAAGGTGGAAGTAAATAGATGTTTATTTCATGAACATAGACTATGTAAAAGGGGCAATTCACCTATTCGATGGGTCGCATCCCCCTTTTCGATTAAGTCGACATTAAACAAATCATGCTCCCTGATTAGTTCTTGTTTTACTTTCATAATTCATGTAGTTTTTGTGTTTAAATAGTGCATATATCATTTCATAGTCATTTTGATGAATTTTATGTTAGCTTTGCTAATAGTTCATAGGTTTCATTTTTATGCAGAATCTAGACGTTATTTCATGCATGAATTTTCATTCAAAAATCCAAAAGAAAATTGTGTTGTCTTTAGTTGTATGTCTTAGTTTTCTTGCCAAAATTTGATTCAATTTGGGTTTCAGAACCCTCTCAGATAAACCGAATCCCAAACGGAGATTTCGCATTTCTAGAACTTCCAATTTCTGTTTTAGCAGACAAGAGTATTCGAAATCTCCTAGATGGATGATCTGAATTTCCCCCTAAAAATTAGGGTAGATTTACAGTGGAATCTACTAATTGTTTGAAAATGTTGAGATCTTTATAAGTAGATTTGATCTCTATTAAAAATTGATTTTCCGAGACTTCTGGGAAAACCTCGATTTTTCCTTGTTAGGGTATAGACTGACCTTAATGTGCTGTGTTTGTTCAATTCATGAGTCTTATGTCAAAACTTTCAACCTAAAAGTTGTTCCTATTTCATTCTACTGTCATTTCACAAAATTTGGGAATTTTTTGGATTGTCCAAGTATTTTTCCTGGAATTATTTTTTCTGTCAGACAGATTCCAATATCCAGAAGTTCCAGAGATTCAGGTCTCTGATAATAGTGTGCTCATTTCCAAACAGTAACTTAAATCCCAATGTTATAAAAAGATGAAATTTGCCTCTGTTTGTCAGGGACATTTTCTCACAATTTCAGCCATTCTCCCATCTGTCTTCTATTTTTCCCATAGTTTTTTTCTGACACTTGTCTGTCTGTCCTAGATCCTAGAGTCGCCGGATTCCGATCCGACTTGTCGAAGCTATCCAGCTCCTACCATAGGTCAAAACCAGAATGTGTAAAAGGAAAAAATCTTTGCCTAACTGTCCTTTGTCACTTTATAAAATTTAGGAAATTTTTATGGAAGTTTGATATCCAAAATCCAATTTAGAATCAGTATTTTAGGTAAAAATCACAAAATTTATGGTTTTTATTTAAATTTACATATTTAAAATTACCAAAAAATATATTTTCGGATTCTATTTTGTTCCTAGGGTTAGTCTAGGTGTCCATGCTAAATTTTTCCCAATTCCAAGTTCATTTGCTTTGTGTGTTAGGTTATTTTTAAATTTAGAGGTGAAAATCGAGTTAAATTTGATATTTTATGATATTTTTGCCATTTTAGGGTTTTATTTATATAAATAAGCATGGCATGTTATATTAGAGTTAATTTCAATCTCATTTGCATTTTAATTTTTTATTTTTGCAAAATTTATTTAAGAAAATCCTGGTTTCAAGGCCATAGTCTTGTTATCAGGGGCATTTTGGTCATTTTGACATCAATTTCGAAATTCCAATTTCTAATTCTCCAAATTTTCATGCATATCATCATATTTCATCATATTATGTTTGATTTATTTCATTTGATTTTCAAATTTTCAAATTTCCAAAATTTATAAAAATTCTCTTAGAAAACCCTGATTTCAAGGTCATTAAGGGTATTTTGGTCATTTTGACCCCAATTTTGAATTTTCAAGTTTATTTTCAAAATTTATTCATTATTTCTCATGTTTATATCAAAGGGGGTATGAATTGGGGTTTATATCTGAATAATATCCGATAACTTCTAATATTTTTGAATAAATTCAAAAAAACCTACATTTTTGTGCTAACATTGTTTTCTAGTTTTGCAGAAACATTCAAGAAGAAGACTTAGCTTTTATTCTTTTATTTCAATTCAATGTAATATCAAATGCAATAATTTGGAATAAGAATTTACATTTTCTGCATAAAATAGGACTGCATTGCATATAGTTTGATTTCTGAAAAATCTAATATGTGATGTATGATGCATATGCACATTTTCTAAAATCACTATGGTTAACACGAATGGCACGTACACAAGCACTTATGGAGTTTATAAACTCGGTGGGATTCGTATTTATGGCCGTAGTCAGAATACGATGAAAACCAAGATTTATGATCTTCGCATTAACCACATTCAACCTACACTCTTAGGCTAACTTTAAAAAAATGCACTGCATTTCTCAAAACTCAAAAGGATTTCCCAATTCCTCAAAGAATTCTCTTTCAAATTCATATTCATTTATTCAATTTGCATCATTTTCCAAATCCTTTTCCAATTTCAATTTCAGAGAAACTGATTTTCTCAAAAAAATTCAAGTCTTTCTCAAGATTTGATTTTCTTAGAATTCTGAATTTTCAAATGAGATTTCAAAGTATTTTCCAAGTTCAAATCAAGATTTTCGAAGATTTCCACATTCTTAATTTCATTTTCAAATCCCAAAATTGATTTTTCTAAAGTTTCTTGAATTATTTCAAAAATTGATTTTCTCAGAATCCTCAATTCCAATCTCAAAAATCGATTTTCTTAGAATTCTTGTTTTCCTGAGAACCCATTTTCTATTTCAAGAACCATTTTCCAATGAACTTCTTGATTTTCTCATAATTCTCAAATCCATTTCCTCAGAAAAGCAATCCAAGTCTCAAAATCGATTTTCCCAAAGTTTAAGTTTTCCTGAGAATTCATTTTCCAATACAAAATTCTGATTTTCAATGAAATTCAAAGATTTTCCCAAGTATTTTCCAATCATTTTTCAAGCATATTTCAACTTTCTAAGCAAACATCTTATTTATCAAACTTGCATTATTTTCAAATTTTCATAGCACAAGCGTGATTCTTTGTGCATTCTAGGAAAATAGAGCATGATTTAGATAATTTAACTTAGTCAAAGCACACAATTGATCATTGGTTCAATTACCTCTGGTAAAGTCGCCAGTAACGGTCGAACCTCGTACCGACAGGCGGATCCCATTCCACGGAATTTTTCTGCAAATTTTCAAAACAGAGGCAAGTAATTTTCAAAACCATTTTCAAAAACTTTGGTCGAGTTTGACTCGCGGAATCGTTCCTCACTCTCGCAGAGGGAGGGAGGAAAATTTTGCGATGATAACAGGGTTCGAATGAGCACCACGTATATAATCATATGGGGCTCGTATCCTCGTGTGTGACAGCATCACTTAGCATTAGAGTCTGGTGAGGTTGCAAAGACTTAAGTACCTTTTCCTGCTATTCTCGCCATGAAATGATGGTTTAAGAAAAGGACAAAAATGTCCTCCATCTAAAAAAGTGAAATGATGGTTCAAGAAAAGGACAAAAATGTCCTCCATCCAGAAAGTTGAGGATGATGCTAACTCTTCAAAGTCCAAACGTTTTGTTTGCACCATCTGGTGTAACAGGAGTTCCCTTTGACGATGCACTCTTTATCGTTGTCTGCTGCCACCGAAGCACCCTTTGCCATCGTCTCGAGTCTAGGTTTTTGCCTTGGTTTTCAGCTTGTGTTACAACACATTGTTGTCTTCTCATTCCTGCCTTGTGTTACAAAATATTGCCAGGTTGGTTCCTACCTCGTAGAGATAACTATAAATCAATCGACTAGTTCGATCATTGGTGGGCATCATAGGGGTATTTGTCGGCCATCTCTTTTTACAGTCTTTTCTTCTTTTTTGTTTTTATTAGGCAGTATTGAAAAAAGCAATGACGCACAAACATGCCAACAAGTGTCATTAAGGCATTGTGAGTAC
Source organism: Nuphar pumila (assembly GCF_984573655.1). NCBI lineage: Eukaryota > Viridiplantae > Streptophyta > Magnoliopsida > Nymphaeales > Nymphaeaceae > Nuphar > Nuphar pumila. The sequence continues at coordinate 26,221,528 of NC_143262.1, read as the reverse complement.
CTTTCCATGTCATTATGCTATTGTTGAAAAACGTATGTCGTCGTGAGTGCCATTAAGGAGTTGTTTTGTTATTGCAAGTGAATCTTGTCTTTTCAATGGTTGAAAAATGAAAGATATTTATACGTTGGAACCTATTGACAAGAATGCTTGTTTACAGATGTGAGGAAGGGCCTCTAGCTCATCCGGTATTGTTCATTCACTCAATATATGCAATGTATCGCAAATCGCGGTTGTAGTAACATACTTTTGATTTGTGAGATATTGTTTTGTTTGTTAATATTAATTTGTAAGCTATTATGCTGAATTTTTGTATCGAATATTAATATATTTTGCGATATATATATATAGAGAGAGAGAGAGAGAGATTTATAAGATATTATGTATTTTGTACTGACGATTTGTAAGCTATTATGCTGAATTTTCCTATTAATTTATAATATAATTTGTGATATGTATATCGATTTATAAGATATTATGTGTTTTATAGTGTCAATTTGTAAGCTATTATGCTGAATTTTTGTATCAATTTATAACATAATTTACGATATGTATATCGATTTGTAAGATATTATGTGTTTTATAGTGTTGATTTATAAGCTATTATGCTGAATTGTCGTATTGATTTATAATATATTATGCGATATGTATATCGATTTGTAAAATATTATGTGTTTTCTAGTATTGATTTGTAAGATATTTGTAGAAAGAATTTTAAAACGTCTGCGTGTGAAAATACATTGTTGTGTGCTTGCAATAGTGATTTTTGTATTCAATTCGCTGCTCATTTAGTGATTTCTATTAAAATTGCTTCACAGTGTCGTAGATATAATTAAATTGCCGTCATATGAATTGCTATCGTCAACACACATATATGATAAATCGTTTCTTTTATTGGCATGGTTAGTTACAACTCGATGCATAGTATAAGCTAATAACAAACCGTTGTTGCTTTTATACTGTGATTCGTTGAATAGTTTCTTTGACTTGCTTAACCTTATCAGTATCCGTTGTTATATGCATCTTGAATAAATCGTAGTAAACGTTTGCGTTGGCTAACCCAAAATGATATCCTGCTTATGACAGCGGTGAGCTTATCATCTGGTTGCAATGAAGATAATCTATCTCAATCATTGGAAAGTTATGGAGAAGTGAACATCTGTACCAATGACTCACCTGAAGAAGTGAACATGTGCACTAATGATGCACATGATAAGAAGGGTGCCGGCATTGGATTCACTATTGACTTGAATGTTCTAGCATAAGAAATGCAATTCGATAATGAGGTAGATGATCATGATAGTACATTTGATAAAGGTGCAGGCACTGAAAATGTACATGATAGTACACTTGACTTTGTTCCTGTATAGGGAATACAATTTAATAATGAGGAAGCTGCATACAAATTTTACAATGATTATGCCTTAAAACTTGGCTTCAGTGTTAGAAGGTATTCTTGGTCAAAAAATGCATAGGCTGTCGTGGTGAGAAAGACATTTTTTTTAAAGAAGGTTGGAAGAAGTCAAGTGAAAATCCAATAAGGAGCAAATCAGATTCAAGATATAGATGCCCAGCGAGAATGGTGTTAAGAAGACTTCTAAATGGGAAATATGTAATTCGTACTTAAATCAGTGATCATAATCATGATTTAGCAGCTTCATTTATGACTCCTATGTTAAGGTCACATCGTAAAGTAACTGAAGCGCATGCTGTAATTGCTGAAATAGCTGATTGCACCGGCATTGCACCAAGGAAGACATACAATTTATGTGCACACATAGATGGTGGTCGCAAGAATGTTCCATTCACACCTATGGATCTAAGAAACCACTTGAGAAGGAAGAAAACAGATAACATGAAGAATGGAGAAATATGCTCTTTGGTTGATTACTTATAGAAGAAATCAAACATTGACCCTGGTTTCTTTAGCGCAATGCAACTGCATGAACATGGATATGTTGTGAATATGTTTTAGGCAGGTTCAAAGTCAAGAGTAGATTATGAATGTTTCAATGATGTGCTTATTTTTTATACGACAGTGAAGTTTAATATTGAACACTGGTCATTTGTGTAGTTTGTCGGAGTAAACCATCACTCACAGAGTTGTATATTAGGCAGTACTTTTTTGTATGACCAGACCAAGGAAAGTTTTGAGTAATTGTTCGGAGTATTTATGCAAGCAATGAATGGGAAGCAACCTGGAGTTGTACTTATAGATGGTGATCACGCAATTGCGACTAAAATGTCTCATGCATGGCCAGATGCACATCATCGCCTATGTTTGTAGCATATCTTTCAAAATGTAGCAAAGAACATAGGACACATATTTAATCAGAAAACATAGTTTGACAAAAAGTTTACAAAGTATGTACTTGAGAGCGTAGACGAGATCACCTTTATGTCTAATTGGGAGGAAATGATTCAGATGTATAACCTTGAAGATTGTGTGTGGTTACAAAATTTATATGCAAAAAAAGAGAAGTGGGCATTGGCATATGGAAGACAATACTTTTGTGCATGTATGATAAGCACACAAAGAGATGCATCTATGCATGCCACACTGAAGAAAACCCTGTATTCATTGTTAACAATGTTTCGCTTCATAGAACAATATGAATGATTTTTAGACGGTCTTAGACAGAATGAGCTTGAACAAGATGTGAAATGCTTCAATACATGCCCTGTAACTTTGGGCATGAAAATATTGATGCATCCTGCAGATCTATATACACTAATTGTATTTGAATGGATTAAGAAGGAGGTTATACCGGTCATGAATTGCAACATAGAAGGACACGTGCAAATCTAGAATATGCACAAATACCATATTGTATGGGAGGGCAAAGAGCATCCAAAAAGGCAAGAAGCACATGTTACGTATAATGTTGGTAACAGAACAGTTGAATGTATGTTCAGAATGTATGAATTCAAAGGTATTTTATGCCATCACGCATTAAAAACACTTAATCAAGAGAAGATACAAGAAATACATGAGCCATATTTAATGCGAAGATGGATGAGACAAGCAAAGATTTAACTGCTGGATACAGATAATGTCAGTCAATCTGGTATTGATGGGAAGTGCTACATAGCCCCAACAACTATGTAGGTCACTTATACATGTTGCAGATTTGGCATTGAAAAGTGAAGAAGCTTGTTTATGCATGAGAAAAGTGTCAAGGGAGTCAATCTGGTATCGATTTGAAATATATTTTACCATATCTATATCGATTTATAAGATATTATGTGTTTTGTAGTGTCGATTTGTAAGCTATTATGCTAAATTTCAGTAATGATTTGTTGGCCACAACTGGATGAAAATCGTAATGTGCATGAGTACAAATTACGATAAAAGTGTACAGACAAATCGTTGTCTCATCTAGCTTTCAAATATACACATCGTTGTACAACCCATAAATTCAAATCGATGTGAAATTCAACAAAAAAATTGAGGTAAATTCGAAGTGATTCACAACATGATATCGATTTATGTTTTATAAAGAAACAATATTTTAGTAACAGATGTAAATCGATGAGTAAATCACGATATTATATATCGATACCGTTCACAAAGACAAACAAAGATATATCATTTTTGCAGTAGCTTCTTAAATACAAATCAACGTTATTTACAACCACATTCATTTACCAAAAATATTAGTATCTATTTACAATACATCATGACCAATGGCCGAAATGACTGATTAATAAATGGTCGAAAAGAAAAACAATAAACAAAGTCACACGATATATAGACTTAGTAAAGTATAAATCGAGAATAATTCAACGATACAAATCAAGGTAACTTTATAAATACAATTCAATTTCGTTCACAAAGACCAACAAAGACATATCGTTGTCACGGTAACTTCATAAATACAAATCAATTTTGTTCACAAAGACTAACAAAGACATATTGTTGTCGCGGTAACTTTAAAACTACAAATTAATGTGATTTACAACCGTAATCATTTATGAAAAAACTTAGTCTTTTTTTACCTGACCACAATGGTTTGGCTTAGATAAAATACATGACCATCATCATAAAAAAAATAGATATCATCACCAGTAGGTAATTATCGGGATGTCTAATTGTATTTATGAAGTAACTGCGACAACGATATGTCTTTATTTGTCTATTGAATGATATCGATATGTAATATCACGATTTACTCATAACAGTTTGCAACTATTACTTAAATCGATTTATACTTTACTAAGTTTAAACATCGTGTCAATTTGTGTACACGTGCATAAAACCCTGCAAAATATAAAACCCTAATATAGATCTATATATAAAACCCTACCTGACCCGACCCAACCCGTTGTCTAAGTCTAAAATCTTAATCTATTTAACTTCTCTTCCTCTTTTTTGCAGCAGTGCAACTTCTTCTTCTTCTTCTTCTTCTTTTTTCTCCTCTACCTTCGTCTTCTTCTTCATCTTCCTTGTATTTTTCTTTCTTCTTTGTTCTTTTGTATTCCTTTTACCTGGGCTTGATAGATAGGGTTTGATATTGATAACATAGTTGTTTCACGTCATGAGGAAAGATTTGTATAATCTTCGATGATGATTATGGTGGTTATCTTCTATGTATACATCGATATATTCATGACACATACGACTCTGACATATTTGTCGTGAAGTATATTGAAGCTTACGTAGAATATAATGACCATAATTATCTTAAATTGTTGCTGCCATACTGAAGCAAGTACAGATATTCTGCATGAAAGACAGGGGGTGATGCTGATGTTCATCTATTTGATCTATTCCTATTGTTGAACTCTTCATTGTTCGCAAACCATACTTCACAGTTGAAAAAATATATACCTAATCTTCGATAAACTTCATGATAAATACGTAAAAGTGATTTATCATGTAGCCCATCGGCTCCTTCAAGGGGATTGTGCCTGAGCTGAAGTTTGTGAAGCATATTCTCAAGAGTGCACCATTGTTAGAGTCTCTAAGAGTCGGCCTCAGTCCAAGAAAAATGGTGAAGTGAGTTGCCATTACTAATGAGCTTATTTTCTTGGAGAGGATGTATCCTCAGTTGCACATAGAATCGCTTTGTAGTAGAAAATAAACTCAACGATGAATGATATGGATGTTTTAGTGATCTCTTCTGTAAAAATAAGAGTCTCTAAAAGATAGATATGCATTTGACAAAAATGCCTTCCCAAAAATAGCTTTCCACTTTCCGCACCTGAATTGCATTAGAAGCATATCACTATTTTGGACGTAAGTTTCATACTGGTGATGATATCTATTTTTTTTATGATGATGGTTATGTATTGTATTTAAGCCAAACCATTGGTCGTGATGTATTGTAACTAAATACTAATATTTTTTGTATATGAATATGGTTGTAAATCATGTAAATTTGTAGTTACGAAGTTACGGCGAGAACGATATGTCTTTGTTTATCTTTATGAACGAAATTGATTTGTATTTAAGAAGTTAACTCGATTTGTATCATTGAAGTAAAACCCAAAATCCTTAAACCTAAAACCTAAACCCTAAACCCTCAACCTCAATCGCCCGTAAAAGCTATTAGAAAATATCGTTGACATAGACATAGCCCGTAAAAGCAAAACGCGATAGCACGTAGCCTTCATACGTTATTATGTAAATCATGATGGTATGTATCGTTCACTTAGACAAAGCTCATTGTTTAAAAGACAAATTTCATTGTGTAAATCGTGATGGTATAACGATTTATATAATGACGTCTATGTCGGCTACAACTGGATAAAAATCGCACTATGCATGAGTATAAATCACGGTTAAAGTGCACAGTCAATGTTTGTGCAAATCATTTCAGCCATTTATCAATGTTTGTGCAAATCGTTTCAGCCTTATATAAACGCTTGTTCGATTTTAATTTACGAAGGTCGATCATTCCAATGATTTGTTCAGTGACATTTGTGTGTTATACTGATTAAAATAGATTTATACACTTATAGAATGTCACGTTATAGAAAAGAGCGCATTTCTACTGTACACAATGCTAATCGCTTTTACGATTTTTATTTACGAAGGGTGAACATAACAACGATTTGCCTTAACTATAAATAATAGTCCAACTTATTATCATGTTTAGTAAAATTAAAATTTTATTTATTTCAACCCAAAGAGATTTACATAATTTGTATACATAATCTTACATAATTTGTATACAAAATTTGATTGTACAGACTATAAAATCTGTTAGAAGTCGATGTACATCATATTGCTCCTGGGGGGTCGCGTTGTTCGTTGCCTTCTTGGTATTCTTACCGGCTGAGTTTTTTTCTCTTCAGCAATTAGAAACTTCATCAATTTTTTGCATAGCTCTATGTGAAATTCAGGTATATCATCCTGTAACAAAAATGTATTGTGACACCAATATATAAATTGAGTCCCCAATAATAGAGGATAAAGAGCATACAATGTTGAAATCAAGTTCTTGTCCATTGTATATTGCTTCAATATACTTTATTATAAATACGCCACAATCGACGCCATTATTTTGTAAAGGAGCTTCGTGTGCTGAGCGAAACCTTCACTCGCCAATGTTGATACCCAAAACGTCTTTGACGAATCCTACCTGTGGTTAATGCAGAAGCAAGTAAATTCCTGACCACCATACATGATACGATACCCTTATAGATGGAAACTTACCAAATACAAAATGTCATAATGTACACCAGTGTGAAAGTCTAATGAGTTGTAGCACCATATTTGTTTTTTTCGTAAATCCATCATGTATAAGACCCAATGCTGAACAATTTGTTAGAGTGTAGGAATCAATATTTGCAAATCGATAAAATATCTTATAAATCGATAGTACAAATCGTGTTAGGACTGTTATGCCTAAACCTTAGACAAGAGGTTTCTTCACTTACCTTTTCACTTGACCAAAAGTCTCTGCAGTGATCATTGTTACCCCAGTATGATAGTCCATCTTAAAATCCAATGGAGTATGGCAATCGACGGATGAAACTTTATTGAATGAAACAGTGATAATAGTAAGGTTAAAACATGAAGCAACAAGAGTAAATCAAAAAAGAAAATAAACATATAAGAGAACCGATATACCATGAAATAAGGGGTGATGGTGCATCTAGTATTGGTTGTTATGTTGCTTTGAATATACATGACGGAATCAGATATAGTCTGTTTGTAACAAATATGCACATGTTAACATACATACCCATGGCATACGTAAGATATAACTGATAGTGGTTTCATACGTACAAAATTACTGATAGTGTTTCTTTCTGCAAATTCGTATTTCAGTCGTTTGATGTTATCTTGGAGCTCTTTGCTGAGTTTTCGGGCACCGTTTTTTGTGGATGTTCCACAAATATTTGCAGAATATTCAAGAAACAATATTAAAATTCCTTTCTACAGTACACAACACAAATCGAATATACGCCATAAAAGAGACAAATTTTGAAGAAACTCATCATGAGGTTTAGACAATATATGCCTGATTCGCCATCGTTGGTTGTATAGTTGTCATCTCCTTCCTCAACATCGATACCCCCTTTGCAACAAAGCAGGTTATATGTTTGATTCACAAACACGTCATTTATAAAAGAAACATTGGTTTGTTTGTTCCTTAATCATGAAGCAAATCGAAGCGACGCTGTTCTAAACTTGTGTGATGTGTTATTTATATATAAAGGAAACATCATTTCACATATCGCCAGTTTTCAAAAAATATTGCCAGTTTTTAAAAAGCGCAAGCAAATAAATTGCATTGCACATCATTTCATCTGCCTTTTACAAAACTAGTCAATGTGATAGGATGTATCAAGCAAATCTCGATAGCATGTATCGTTACAGTGAAATTGATTTGTAGTTTACTAAGTCTAAACATCGTATTGATTTATTTATTATTTTTCTTGACATATCATCTATATTGATAAAGCGCGTAACAGCAAATCATGATAGAACAAATCGTTCACATTACCAATAAACATCATGTCGATTTGTTTTTTCTTCATCTTTTTCGTATTTTAGCAGTCATTGTGTAAATCGCGATAGGAAAATCGTTAATATAGACAAAGCTCATAAAAGCAAATCGTGATAGGATAAATCGTTGCAGTGAAATTGATTTGCAACTGTGACTTAAATCGGTATCAAGTTGTAATTCGATTTATATTTATGAAGTAACCTTGATTTTTACTTTATCTATTCTAAACATTGTCTCGATTTTTTTATTATTTTAGTTTTCTGCCTTTTATTAATTAGTCATTGTGTAAATCGCAATAGGATATATTGTTTACATGGACAAAGCTCATAAACCCTAAACCCTATATATCCCTAAACCCTATACATCCCTAATCTCATAAAACTTTAAAACTAAATCCTAAACCCTAAACTCTAAACCTTAAAACCCTGAACCCTACAACCTAAACCCTAAACCCTAAACCCTAATCCCTAAACCCTAAATCCCTAAAACTAAACCCCTAAACCCTAAACCCTAAACCCTAAACCCCTAAAACCCTAAACCTAAATCCTAAAACCTAAAACCTAAACCTTAAACCCTAAACCCCAATCCCTACAACATAAAATCCAAAACCCTAAACCCTAAACCCCTAAAACCCTAAATCCTAAAACCTAAACTCTAAATCCTAAAACCCCAAAACCCTAAAACCCTAAAACCTAAACCCCAATCCCTACAACATAAAACCCAAAAACCTAAACCCTAAACCCTACACCCCTAAAACCCTAAACCCTAAATCCTAAACCCTAAATCGCAAACCTCAAACCCTGAATCCTAAACCATAAAGCCTAAACCCCTAAAATTCTAAACCCTAATCGTGATTTGGCATATGATGATGTTTGTTTTCTTTTATGATGATGGTCATGTATTGTATCTAAGCCAAACCATTGGTAATGATGTATTATAACTAAATACTCATATATTTTGAAAAAGAATGTGGTTGTAAATCATGTCAATTTGTAGTTATGAAGTTACCGCAACAATGATATGTCTTTGTTTGTCTTTGTGAACGATGTCGATTTATATTTATGAAGTTACGTCGATTTGTATTTATGAAGTTACCTCGATTTATAGTTTACTAAGTCTAAACATCGTGTCGATTTGTTTATTGTTTTTCCTTTCTGCCTTTTATGAATCAGTCATTATGTAAATCGCGATACGACATATCGTTCACGTAGAAAACGCTAGTAAAAGCAAATTGCGATAGGACAACAAACCTTAATCCTGATTCTTACTAATATAGCATTATTGTGTAAATCACGATTTTTATTTATGTGTGGTAAATGTGAGATGACGATTTATAATAATGGGTTCTTACTAATATAGCATTGTGTAAATCGTAATAGGACATCATTCACATAGACAAAACTCGTAAACACAAATCACGATAGGACAAATTGTTTCTGCTTTATGTTCGTTGATGTATAGATCATGATAGAACACCTTCTATAAAACAGTGATAGTGATTTGCAACTTTTACTTAAATATTTATATCAAGTTTTAAATCGATTTGTACTTGTTATCATTGTAAAATTTTACTTTTGCAAGTCAAACTGACCTTTGAAAAAAAAATTGAAAATAACTCGCCTCCGTTTTAAAATGTAGGATAATTCCGTAGAATGAGACTCGCCTGTCGGTACGACGTTCAACCGTTCCTGGCGCCTTTACCAGGGGTAATTGAACCAAGGATCAAAAGTGTGCTTAGCTTTGCTCAACTTATCTAAATCGTGTTTTATTTCCTAAATGCACAGAGAATCAGGCATGTGCCATGAATTTCAGAAAATGCAGATTTGAAAACATGATGTTTGCTTTGAATATTTGAAATACTTGGAAAATATAACACTTTGAAAATCATGAATCATGATTGGGAGAGAGTTTCTGAAGAAAAGAAAATCGATTTCTGAAGAAATACATGTGTTTTGTGAAAATCAATTTCTGAGGAATTTTAAATAACTTAAAAAAAAAACTTGATTTCTCTAAATTCGGACTTTGAAACTGAAGATATTATGATTTGGAAAATCATGGTTTGAACTTGAGGAATATTTGAAATACCACTTGAAAGCTCAGAGTTTTGAGAAAATCAATTTCTAAATAAGGCTTAAAAATTTTTGAGAAAATTGATTTCTCTGAATTGGAATTGGAATGTGCAAGTTGAATGAAATGAATGAATATGGATTTGAAAGGCATTGTTTGGAAGAATTAATAAAATTCTTTTGTATTTTTGAGAAATGTAGTGCATTTTGAAGTTAACCTAAGAGTGTAGGCTGAATGTGGCTAATATGAAGATCACAAATCTGGGTCTCATTCATATTCTGACTATGGCCATGAATACGAATTCCACCAAGTTTGTCAACTCTCTAAGAGCTTGTGCACATGCCATTCGTGTAGACCATGGTGGATTTGTAAAAATATGCATGAATCCGATATTGATATTTGCAGAATTAAACTATATGTAATGCTCCCTATTCTAAGCAGAAAATGTAAATCTTATTCCAAATATTACAACTTTGATATTACATTGAATTGAATAAAGGAAAATAAACTGAAAAGTCTTCTTCTTGAATGTTTCTACAAAACTGAAAAATATGTTAGCACAGAAATATAGGTTTATCTGGATTTATCCAAAAATATTAGAAATTATCAGATATTATCCAAATAAAAACCCAATTCATACTTTCCTGATATAAACATAAATGATAAAATTGAATTGAAAATGTGAAGATGAGTTTTGAAAATTCGAAATTGGGGACAAAATGACCAAAATGCCCCTGATAGCAAGACTATGGCCTTGAAATTAGGGGTTTTCAGAAAGATATTTTGTAAAATGCAATTTTTGAAATTCAAATGAAAATAAATCAAACACAAGATGATAGGATATGATTTAAAATAAGAAAATTCAAGTTAAGAATTTCGAAAATGAGGGCAAATAACCAAAATGCCCCTGATAGCAAGACTATGGCCTTAAAATCAGGGTTTTAAGAAAATATTTTGGTAAAAACTTAGGATTTAGGGTTTAAAAAGATCAAATATCAGCTAAATCGAACATGAGATGTCCTAGCATGATTCTAAACACGAACAAACCCTAAAAACATGAACTTATACCCAAAAAATCAGAAATATCATAAAAATCATGATTTTGGTAGTGTTTCAGGATCCTGCGGGTACCCTATTTTGCAATTTAACTCATCCAAACATCAAATGATATCCAAAATTAATACAAATCAACATCTACACTCTTTATAACCCTAAAAATATATTTGAAACAAAAAGATCAATTTTTCACATAATTTTAATACAAAAATCACATAAAACCCTAAAATTTATTATTTTTGTCTGCGGACATGTACCTATTTTAGTGTCAGACTCAGATCAGGTGTCAATCCACCATGGAAATTCATAAAATTTTACAAAGCAATAATAGACAGAAAAACATAGATTCTCCTTTTTACAGATCAGAAAAATCATCTCCGGTTTGAGAGATATCATTCTGGCAATGTGTACTTGAATTTGATAAATATAAAATTGATCAAAACAGACACTTCCGGTTGCAAATACAAGGAAAAATAGCAGATTTCGTCAAACAATTCTGAAATTTTGGCAATGAATAGAAGATAGATAGATAGATAAACAATTTCCCTTTTTACAGATTGTTGATTGGATCTCCTATTAGGGAGATACGATCAACACAAGTTGAATTAAGGTATAAATAAAACATAACGAGTTCTAAAAAGTTGATTTGACTCTCTGACAAAGAAAAAATAGCAGACAGCGATATAAAATTATAAAAAAATTACAATAAACAATTGAACCTAATACAAAGCTACTGTAATTTACGAATCTTGAATAGGATCTCGGATGACAAAAATAACACCACTACAAGTTGTACTTGAATATGAATAACAATTTTAACCAACAGGAATCACGATTCGACTTTATATTTTTTTAATAGAGTTTCTGAATCCCAAAACCTTTGATTTTTTTACAGGGGCTCACTGACACATCCGTGAACTATAAAAAAATCAAAAATTTCTAACAAATATTTAAATATGAAGTAGCATGATTTCTATGGATCTAAAATCAAAACACACAAAAATCTAAAAAAAAAAACTAAAAACTATGATTTAAACATGGAAAACAATAAAAAAATACCTAACAGCATAACGAAATTTAATTTAATGCTAAAACACATGAAATAAACATTAATATGACAAAAAAATAAAAAATATATAGGGAATCTATGATGGAAATTGATTTTACCTTTGAAAGGATGGATTTAGCCCATTTAACGGGTAAATCGCATCTTTCGGCGGTTAAGAACATAGAAGACGTACCTCTCATCGATTCTAATGGATTAGAATTCTGAAAATAACCCTTAAACTGAGTTAGATTATCTTCTTGGGTCGATTTTGAGGTTCTTGGATGGATTCCATGGTTAAATCCATGAAACAAGATACTCCCATGGTGAAATTCATGGTAAAAATATGAAAAACATTTAATAAAAACATAAAAAAATTAAAAATTGTACCTTGGATGGATGCAGTTGTAAAGAGGAAGGAGAGGGTTGTAGGGAGAGAGAGGCCACAAAATTGGGAGAGAAAAAGAGCCTCCAAAAGCCTCTTGAAGTCCCCCTTTTATAGGTTTTCAAAAAGTCACTTAATTAGGGTTAATTAAGAGGTTTCCTTTTTTTTTAGAACTCTTTATAATAAATCCACTAAGGGGCAACGATTTTCCTAGAGGCTTCTAACCTAAATGGACTCTAACTAAACTCTAGAAAGTCCAAATGTGGCACCACCTAGTGTGGGCCTACATTTGGTTTTTAAAACATGAATTTAAAACCTTTAAAAATCAATAGTTAAAAACCAAGTAAAGATAGATTTTTTTAAAATCAACTTTGACTCTTCTAAACCCCTAATCTAACTAGGACACTAACTAACCCTAGTCTAACCCTGACTTTATCAAATGTGGCGCTACCTCGAGTGGGCCCCATTTGGTTTTTCAAAAAGCGATTTTAAAACTTGAAAATAAGAGGTTTTCTCAAAAGATATTCAAAGTAAACTTGAAATTGAAAGTTTTGCAATGGCATAGAGTTCTGACTGGGTCAAAACTCCTCTAGATATGGTGCCAACTGAGTGGGCCTCACATCAAATTTTTAAAAAATTTGAAATAAAGACTGAAAATGGCTTTAAAAAGGGGTTAAAATCAACAGGTGAAATTCAAAAGTTTTGAAAACAGAGTTCTAAGCGAACTGAAACTTTAAACCAGAGTCCTGAATCAATTAGTACTCTGAGATTTTAAAATTTTGAAAGCCAAATGTTGAAGGTTTTGAAAGATTTTATCAAAACTGGTAAAATAAGTCAGAAAATGCAGTCAGGGCTAGAGTCATAACTCAACTGAAACTCTGAAATAGAGTCCTGAACCAATTAGAACTATGCAAAATGACCTAATTTTTGAAAAACAAATGAAAATGAATGAAAATGAATGAAAATGGAAGTGAAAACAAACTTTAGAATGGACTCCTAACTGGATTAGGACTCTGTGCGACGCCCCAAGATTTCTCGACTTGAAAATCCTTTAAAATCATTTGAATTTTTCGATAAACTTTTTTTTTTAAAACATTTGCGCAAGTGCAGAAGTACCAAAAGGAAATAAGCGGAAAAACTTGGGCGGGTCGCAGGGGTGAAACAACAGTTAAGTGAAACAACTTTTATCTAATACATTTTCAAATAGTACAAATGGTACAACCAATCCCTTTACAAAAACACTGTCAAGATCCTTGAAGGTTCAGAAGTGTGGGTTCACGTCCGCTGTCGCACATCGAACTTCATCGTACGCCTAAGCAAACACTTGTATCCCCATAAAACGGGGTCAGTACTCTTTCGAGCTGGTGAGACAAACCAAAACACAATATACCAATGTGTGGAAATCGAGAGCACAATCAACCATGAAACACATAGCATGCTTATATACAATAATTAAACAGTTACAACATGAGCAAGTATACAAGGGTGACAAATCTATACATGGAGCAATAAATGACAATTACTAGTAGTAACATGGTATGCATCAAGGAACATAATTAACCAATGTTTTATGCAGAACAAATAAGTTATCATGGACTGTGCAAAAATATAAGTAAACAAGTATGTACATCATGCAACTAGTACGTGTATCTAGCAATGTGGCAATACAAAACACCGTGCATTTCGATGAGACAGTTAGAAACATTTTTCCACGGAAGGGCAGCTCTAGAAACAAATCAAGAGGCGAGCAAAAGCATATAGAACTTGTATCTTTATCATAAGCGAGCTCATCTCGCGAGGTGGGGCCATCACCCACACCCGAACTTGCCAAGGAGTTCCAAATGTTGCATAAGTCTCAAAAGACTGATAGTCCCAAACATGTATCTCGGGAATCCCTTCGTACTTTAGGGAAATACATTAAATTATTATGATGATTGCATTAATTTGATGATATGCGACATAGGTTTCGCAAAAAACCCATTTTATAAAAAGGCATTCAATAGGGCATCAATCGCAAGTACTTTGCGTTTTATACAAAAGCGAGCACATGCATAAAGATATGCATCCATACGACCCACATTGACGGGTTTAACATTTTATTACGTGCTTTGCCACAATATCTTGCAACACATAGTTCGTGATGACTTGCTTAAATAAACACGTAATTTGTGTCGTGTCGAGCATGACAAGAGAGGTGCCATCAACCTCTTAACTTCGAAAAACCTTTATTTCTACAAATAGGTATAAAACAAGGTATCATTTGCGAACATTTGCATCATATGCCAAGGCGGCCATACCCACAACGAGGGTGAAACAATACTACACCAATTGATGGGTTTTACTATTACTTGCGCATGCATAACTACGTATGCATATATATATATATATATATATATATATTGGAGTGATCGCAAGCTCATCGTCTTCGTCATGGCAAGTCACTATTATGGACTGTCGGGGCATTGGAAACCCCTGTCGTAGGCACTCATGCAGCCCTCATAGGCTGCAGTCCGGGGCTTGCTAAACAGCCTACAACGCGCGGCAAAGTGGAGGGGAAACCAGCTGCTGGACTGGAGTTGTCCAACACAGACTCACCAACCTAACAACTACATCGGTGCCATGGGGCACCACGCGCATGCAGCAGGCTCTGAGATGGGCAGCACTGCTGAAACGACAAAAGGAAGACAGCATGTTATGCTGTCACACGGTGCAGGGACCGAACTGAAGAAGAAGGACAGCAAGCTATGGTGTCCCGCAACCCGCGAGAGCCAAACACTAGGATTGTATAGGGGCTGGTCCAAGAAAAGACCCCGGCGTGGGTCTTCATCAAATGGAAGGCAACCCAGGTCTGGACTGTCGCAAACCACCGGGAGGTCTGGACTGGGCGTCCAGACCGAATGGGGCTCAACCCCCAAAACCGGTCCAAGTCTGGACCGATTGGTCCAGACCATGGAGGGTGTGCTCCAACATTGAGCATGGTCTGGACAGAACGTCCAGACCCAGCTGGTTTCAGCCAGCACCAAAAGGAGTGGGGTGCAGGCTCGCAGCCAGCACCCAACTGCAGCTCGACAGCACACGGCTGCAGCAGGCCCGAAACGAAAACCGAGGACCTAAAGGGCTTAACGCCCCTACCAAACCGGCGTGAGACAGGCCTTTGACAGGTCTGGACCATATCCGGTCCAGACCATGTCAGGTCTAGGGCCAAAAATCCAGAACCCATAGCCACTGAAATGGGGCTCGGCTCATGGGTTGCGAAGTGCTGAAGGGCGCAAAAGAGGGAAAGGCCCTGGCTGACCCGTTATGGTCAACCAGGGACACGCATGGCTGGACCCATCTGGCTGGTTGGACTAGTCCAACCGAACAGCATGAGCATAAGGACCGAACAGAAAGGAAACATAGACCATGGCGTCTAACAAAAAATGAAATAACTGAAGATGGGAAAAACTGATGTGCATTTAATCATGGCTCGACCTGTTTGGCCAAAGCCAGCAGCACCCGAAAAGGGGGCGAACCCGAATGAGCCAGGTTTGCTGGGCTTGTGCCAAACCATGGCCTCCTAGCCAACCGAAGAAAGAAAAATAATGCCTTGGCAAAGCCTTGGCTGCTACGAATCAAGCCATGCAAGAAGAAAATTGGAAGTTTTCGAGAAAAACGCAAGGACTAAAACGTTGTCTTGCAGTCCACATTTTACCAACACTTAAACAAAATTTAAAACTTACCAATAAGCATGAAATCATGAAGAACCGAATTGCTTTAAGCTACAATGCCAATATTGCATGGAGAAAACACCTAAAAACATGCTTAACTGAAACCCACATTCATGGAGATGTGTAGAGGCTTCTCACCTTCGAGGCTTTCACAAAGGTGGAGATGAAGATGGCGTCCACGGTGGAGAGAAAGTGAGTAGAGAGAGGTGAGAGGGGAGAGCAAGAGAAGAGAGAGAGGGCCTCCAAGAAAAATCGCTCAAGGTGAAAGACCCCTTTCTCTCTCTTAATGCCTTAAATAGTTAGGGTTTTAGAAAAGGGACGGTGGAGATCTAAAGAGGGAAGATGGAGGGTTGGGGTGCTCCACCCCCCCCCCCCCCCCCCCCATAGCTGCCCACGCCCAATGCATATCTTGCTTTTGAAATTTTTAAAAATTCTTTCAAAAATGCCATTGAGTTGCTTTTACAAAGGCCTTTAAAGTTTTTAGAAATTACAAGGGAGTGCCCTTGGCTGCCGCCCAAACCAGACAACCATTTTATGCTATTTAAAATGCTTGAAACTTATTACAAAAACACCATGGGGAGCCAGCCCCATGCTCCCCTTTATTGAAAAAATGCCCCTCATGATGAAGCCTTAAGCTTCATCATGAGCTTTGAAATGAGACAATGGCCAATCGTGGCCTTCTTTTTCAAATCCACGCAAACTTTTTATAACAATGCCACCCAGTTGGTCAACTACTGACCAGCTGGTTCACCATGACCAAAATCATCCTCCTAGAGGGGCGCCACTTAGGTTTGGGCCACCTCTAGTCGACCCGGATCCAAATCCAAAATCGCCAAATGTACTAGATTCAAAACAATGCTTATTTTATGCATTTAAATATTAAATTGACTTCAATAAATCGTTTATTCATTTTCAACATCTTAATTGACATGGAATGTTCAATGCTTCTTAAGAAAATTTATCTTCGTTTGCGAGGAACAAGCTCCTTACGATTCACGTTCAATCATAGAGCAAATCTCGTAATTCACATGCACTGACGGGGTTTTTTCGTCGTATAGGTCCCAAATTCAGGAACAAACTACATAAATATATTATAAATTAACCCTTAAAATTTCAAAGGTTAATTCGTCCAAAATTAGGCTCTTTTTACTTACACAGTGTACTTACGCGATTTTCGGGTCGCGCGCACAAAGATGAATTATAAGGCATTTTCAAGTTATATCAAAATACGTGTTATATCCTCACAAACACACTAAAGCATATATTTCAACTTAAAGCAACAGTAAATTCCTCAAAAAAATTTGCGGGTCTTACACTCTGGGACAGAGTCCTGATCGGACTGAAACTCTAGATTTTTTTGGTATTTTCTGAAAAACAGATGAAAGAATAGTGAAAATAGTGAAAACAACAAGTATTGAAATCAAACAGAGTTCTGATCCAACTCGGACTCTGGGGACAGAGTCCTAATCGGACTAGGACTCTTAGAATTTTAGATTTTCTGAGAAAATAGATGAGGGAATCTTGAAAATAGGTGAAAATAAGATAAAATTGAAGTCTGGTTCAGAGTCCTGGTCTGATTAGGACTCTGAGGAAGAGTCCTGATTCAACTAGAACTCTGAGAAATTTTTGGTTTTCTAAAAAGCAAATGAGGAGATTTTAAAAGGAACTTTTGAAAACCAGTGAAAATGAAGTGAGAAAATGAACTCAGGATAGAGTTCTGATTCGATCAGGACTCTGCGATAAAATCCTAGAATTTTGAAATTCTATGATAAAGGTGTAACAATTTTAAAGTTTGGAAAGATAAATAAAGAGATTTTGGAAAGGACTTTTTCAAATTTGAAATCAGGGTCAGAGTCCTGATCCAACTGGGACTCTTTGAATAGAGTCCTGGTTCAACTAAAACTCTGAGTTTTTGACTCATTTTGATAGGTTTTGAAAGATTTGATTAAAGATAGGCAGAATACCAATGAAACATAGAGTCCTGATTTGATTAGGACTCCGAGAAAGAGTCCTAATCTGGTTAGAACTCTAAAATTTTGGCTAAAATGAAAGATTTTGAAAATCAGATAAGAAGGTTTTGAAAACAAGTGAAGAACAGAAGTAAAGGATGAAATCGGGATAGAGTCCTAATTCGACTGGGACTCTAAAATTTTGGCCAAAATAAAGGATTTTGAAAGATTTTTAGGTAAAAAGGGTAGTAAAAGGTAGAGTTCTGATCCGACTAGGACTCTAGAAAAAGAGTCATGATCCAACTAGGACTCTAAAATTTTGACCAAAATGACATAAATATGCAAGGATGTGACCATAACTGGTTTAAAATAAAAAATAGAGTTTTGAAAAGGTTTAAAAAGATGAAAATATAGAGTCTTGATCCAACTAGGACTTTGAAATTTTTGAGATTTTTGATAAATAAAGGAATCCAGAAGCGACACCATCTAAATGGGTCTCATCTGAGAATTGAAATTGAGTTTAAAATGAATTTAGATTGTTTTCTGAGAAAAATACTTCAAAATATAAGATCCTGGGGGTTGGCAAATGGTAGAATGTCGATTCAAAACCCAGGTTTTGAAATTGACTTTGAAAGAAAAGTTTTAAAAACTCGAATTTGGATCCAATATTTTAAAAACATGAGTGTTGGATCTCGATGATGAGATGCAATGACATGCAATGACATGCAATGCTATGCAATGCAATGAAATGATATGTCGAATGCATGCAGTGATATGCAATGACATGTAAAATATAAACACTGGATGGGGGTGAAAATTTGGGGTGTTTATAGTACTTTTCTAAGTCTAAACGTCGTGTCGATTTATGTACATGTGGATAAAAACCTTATTCTGTGTAAAACCCAAATATAGATCTGTGTAAAACCCTATTCTATGTAAAACTCGACCAGACCAGACCCATTGTCCACATCTAAAACCCTAATCTAATTAACCTCTCTTCTACTTTTTGTGGCAGCGCAGCTTCTTTTTCTTATTTCTCTCCTCCGTTGTTATCATTGCAAAATTTTACTTTTGCAAGTCAAACTGACCTTTGAAAAAAAAAATTGAAAATAAATCGCCTCCGTTTTAAAATGCAGGATAATTCCGAAGAATGGGACTCGCCTGTCGGTACGAGGTTCAACTGTTTCTGACGCCATAACCAGGGGTAATTAAACCAAGGATCAATCAAGTGCTTTGTTATTCTCAATTGTCTAAATCGATGTTCTACTTCCTAAGTGCACAAAGAATCAGGCATGTGCTATGAATTAGAGAATTTTTTGATTGAAAAACATGATGTATGCTTGAAATACTATAAAATATTTGGAAATATTTGTTAAATAAAGACATCTTGAAAATCATGAATCATGTTGAGAAAACATTTCTGAGGAAAAAGGAAATCGATTTTTGAGCAATCCTGATATTTTAGGAAAATCAATTTCTGAGAGAACTCAAAATAACTTAGAGAAAATCAATTTTTCTAAATTTGGACTTTGAAATTGAGAATATTATAACTTGGAAAATCATGATTTGAACTTAGGAAAATATTTGGAAAATCTTTGAAAAACAAAGGGATCTTGACAAAATTGGTTTCTGAGGAAAATCTAATAACTTTAAAAAAAAATTGACTTCTTTGAATTCTGAACTTTGAGAAGTTATTGGAACTTGGAAAATCGTTTTTTGGATTTAGAAAATCATTTGGAAATCCCTTGAAAATCGTTTTTAATGAAAAGGAAAGCGTAATGTTTTCAGAAAAATCAATTTCTGAAGAAATTTCAGGATAACTTTGAGAAATCGATTTTCTTGAAATTGGATTCTTGATTTGATCAAAAAGAGGGGTGTGTAGCCTTGTGAAATCCTTTTTATGATGCATTCTAACCTAGATGATGCATGAATGCTATCTTGTGAAAATATTCTTTTTGAAGAAATTTTGAGAAAATTATTTGAAAAGAGAATTTAGGTGCCTTATAGAATTTCAATACAGTAAATTCGCCTCATATCCCTGACTATGGCCACAGATATGGATTGAATATAACCCATTTTATTCTAAAAGGAGAAAAATGTTTAGAAAACTTTGAAATATGCAATGGTTTTTTAAGATAGCCTAAGAGTGTAGGCCGATTATGACTTAGAAAAATATGATAAATTTGGGTTTCGTTCGTATTCTGACTATGGCCACAAATATAAAACTCATCGAGTTTATCAACTCCTTAGAAGCTAGTGCACGTGCCATTCATGTAGACCATTGTGAGTTTGAATCTGCATGAATCATCATCCATCACACATTGACATTTATATGAAAAAAATAAACTATATGCAATGCAGTCATATTTTAAGCAGGAATTTAAATTCTTATTCCAAATTTACAATTATAATTTTCATAAAAAGGGAAAATAAAATAAAATAAAATACACTCTTCAATATCCCTGTAAAACTAGAAAACTTCTTAGTGAAACTATGTCGGCTTTTCTGGATTTATCCAATAATATCTGGAAATTACTGGATTTATCCGAATATAAGCCATTTTTCATGTTTTCCTGAGATAAACATAATAAATGATGATGTAAAATTGAAGAAATAATAAAAATAAAAATTTTAAAATTCCAAATTTGGATAAAAATGACAAAAATACCCCTGAAAATAAGATTATGGCCTTGAAATCAGGGTTTTCAAAAAAGATTTTGGTAAAACTTTGGATTTAGGGCTCAATGGGATTCAAATAAACACCAAATCGGGTATGAAGCATCCTAACATGATTATAAACATGATCAAACATTAAAAACATGAATTTTTTTATAAAAAATTTGAAATATCACAAAAATAGTGATTTTCTCTAGTGTTTTATTCGAATCGGAACTCTGCGGGAACCTTGTTTTCATGATTTGATCAAATAATATGTCAAATGAATTAAAAAAATAGTAAAAATCTATATGGATAGTTATGATAACCCTAAAATTAAACTGCAATCTAAAAAATATATTTTTGACATTATTTTAACATAAAAATTGAATAAAAATATGAAATACGTAATTTTGCGTGCGGGCACATACCTATAGCAGTGTCAGACCCAAATCAAGCATCAAATCACCATGAAAATTTATAAAAAATTATAAAGAGATACTAGACAAAAAAATAGAGATTTTCCTTTTTACATATTGGAAAAATCATCTTTGGTTAGGGAGATATTGTTCCGGCAATATATGCTCAATTCTAACGAATATATAACAAGTTAAAATAAGTACATCTAGTTTCAGGTACAGAAAAATATATTAAATCATATTAAAAAATTATAACATTTTAGCAGTGAACATCAGATACACCTAGAAAGATTTTCCTTTTTACGGATCATCGATCGAATCTCCGGTTAGGTAGATACGATCGACACAAGTCGATCTAAGGTTTAGACAATGCATAATGGCTCTGTAAAACCAATTCTACTTTCTGATAGAGAAAAACTAGAACATAGATGCATAAAAATTTGAAACATTTACAGGAACTACTAGACATGATAACAAATACACTGCAACTTACGGATTGTTGATCGAATCTCCGATGAGGGAGATATCATATAGGCAAGTAGCTCCCAAATCTACATAGTGATTTTGCAGTTTAAAAAATAAGGTTCGGTTTTCTGTTTTTTTGACAGGGTTCCAGAATCTAAAATAATCCAATTTTTTATGGGAAGTCACTGACAAACCTATGGACCAACCCTTAAAAAATTATATTTTTTTGACAGAAACTTAAATATGAAATAATATGATTTCCGCGTGCCCGAGATTGAAAATTGCATATTATCGATAAAGCTTGCAAAACTCTAATCTAAACATGAAAAATAATAAGAAAAACATGCAAATAATATCACGAATTTGGATTTGATGCTTGAATGAGTAAAATAAATATTAATATGATAAAAAAAATTAGGGAATACACGGTTAAATTTTGATTTAGCCATCGTAAAGAGAGATTCGAACCATTTAACGGGCGAATCTCATCTTTTAACAGGCTTAAATAGAAAAAACGGTATTTCTAACCATTTGAACGAATTGGAATCACAGAAAATGCCCTCAAACAACATTAGATTGCTTTCTTGAATTGATTTTATGGTTCTTGGATGAAAGCCAAGCTTGAAATCCATATGCAAGGGGCGGCAATGGCTATAAAAAAAAGTAATAAAATTAATGAAATAAGCTAAAGAAAATTCACCTTGGGTGTTACTACAATAATGGAGGGGAGAGAGATGCTGGAGAAGAAAGAAAGAGCAAGAAAAATAGAGATAAAAACCTAGGGGTTGACCCCTTTTTTGCCCCTTTTTATAGAAATCTTTTAGGTTTGATTAGAAAGAGTTCTAGTTTAACTAGAACTCCTCTTAATGGGATTAACCATATGGGGGAAGGGGGGCGATTTTTGGTGAAATCCTAACCCTAAATGGACTCTGGCTAATTATCCTAATTTAATTAAAAAAGTTCTCAAATGTGGCACCACCTAGGCGGGCTCACATTTGGTTTTTAAAACTTTAAATAAAGCAAGGCTAAAACACTAAAATAAAGATGGATTTTTAAAATCAATTTTCACTCTTCTAACTCCTAACCTAATTAAGACACTAACTAAACCTAACTTTTTCAAATGCGGCGCCACCCAGAGTGGGCCCCACTTGATTTTTTCAGAAATGATTTTAAAACTTGAAAATAAGAGATTTTAAAAGAGGTTAAAAGGAAATTAGATTTGAAATTGAAGGTTTCGAATCCATCAGAGTTCTGAATGGATCGGGACTCCTCCAGATGTGGCACCAACTATGTAGGCCTCACATTAGAGTTTTGAAAAAGTTAGAATAAAAATTGAAAATGGTTTTAAAACAGAGTTAAAATCACCAAATGAAAATCAGAAGTCATGAAAACAGAGTCCTAAGTGAACTGAAACTCTAGACTAGAGTCCTAAACCAACTAAGACTCTACATTTAGGTTTTTGAAAGCCAAATGAAGAGGTTTTTGGAAGATTTTCTCAAAATAAGTGAAAATAAGTCAGAAAAAACAGTCAGGGTTAGAGTCCTAACTCAATCGAAACTCTGAGATAGAGTCTTGAATCAACTGGAACTATGCGAAATGGACTAATTTTTAAAAAACAAGTGAATAGGATAAAAATGAAAGTAGAAATAGAAATCGAAATCAAAATAGAGTCCTAACCGGATAAAGACTCTGGGATAGAGTCCTGATTGGACTGAAAGTCTAGAATTTTTCTTTTTCCGACAATAATTGAGAATGTTTTTAGAAAATAGGTGGAAATAGGATAAAATTTGAAATCAAGATTAGAGTCTTAATCCAACTGAAACTCTAGGACAGAGTTCTAGTTTGACCAAAACTCTAAATTTTTGGGTTTATTTTTGAAAAACAAGTAAAATAAAGGTAACAAATGAAATCATGGTAGAGTTCTGAACCGATTGGGACTTTGAGACAAAGTTCTGATTCAACTGAAACTCTAGAATTTTGCTTCTTTTGGAAAACAGATGAAAGAATTTTCGAAAATAAGTGAAAATAGGAGTTAAAACAGAAATCAGAACAGAGTCTTTATCTGATCAGGATTCTAAGACAGAGTCCTAATTCGACTAAAACTCTAAAAATTTTGACTTTTCTGAAAACAGACAAGAAGATTTTGAGAGCTTTTTGCAAAAATAGGTGAAAACAAGATGAAAACTGAAATCAGAATTAGAGTCATGATCCAATTAGGACTCTGGGACAAAGTCCTAATTTGACTAAAACTCTTAAAATTTAGGGCTTTCTAGAAAACAAATGAAAGGATTTTAAAAATGACTTTTAAAAATAAGTGAAAATGAAATAAGAAAATAAAATCAGGATAGAGTCCTGATTCGATTAGGACTCTGGGGCAAAGTCCTAGTCCAACTGAAAGTCTAAAATTTTGGCCAAAATGAAGGGTTATGAAAGGTTTTTCTTAAAAAGAGATAAAAATAGAAGTGAAAAGTAGAGTTTTGATCCGACTGAAACTCTTGGAAAAGAGTCCTAATCCGACTGGGACTATGAGATTTTGGCCAAAATAACAAAAATGGACAAGAGATAAGACTACCTCTGATTTAAAACCAAAATAGAATTTTGAAGAAGGTTTAAAAAGTAAAAAGATAGAGTCCTAGTCCAACTAGGACTCTAAAAAAGAGTCCTAATCTAACTGGGACTCTGAGAAAAAGACCAGATAAGGGGAGTAAACAAGGTATGGACCCCACTTTTAACTTAAAATCAATAAATGGAACATTGTAAGGGCTTAAAAATATAAAATGACTAAGTCCTAGTTCAACTAGAATTCTGAAATAATTAGTATTGTGCAAATTTTGAAAGAAATCATTGATTCAGAAGTAACACCACCTAGATGGGTCTCATCTGAGGTTTAAAATAGATTGAAAATTGGTTTGGAACGAATCCATATTGTTTTCTAAAGAAATGCTTTTGAAATTAAGCTTTGAGGGTTAACCAATGGCAAAATGTTGATTTAAAACCCAGGTATTTGAAATTGATTTTGAAATAAAAGTTTTAAGGTCGAATCTAGATTGAATATTTTGAAAAACAGGAGTGTTGGATCACGAAAATGAGATGTAATGGCATGTAATGCCATGAAATGATATGAGATGATGTACCAAATACATGAAATGACACATAAAATGATATGAGATAATATGCCAAATGCATGCAATGATATGCAATGACATATGAAATGTAAACCCTGGATGAGAGACTTGAAATCCGGAACCCTTGGCAGACACAAAGGATTGGAAATTTCCATCTGAGAATGAGAACCGATAATTGAGATTGAGCCAAAATGAGGATTAGATCTTGATTGTAGGATGAAGTATTGAAATTTATTGTAAAATTTGAGCTATGAACAACTCTGGCTCAGATATCGGTCAGCTGGTTCCCTGAAGGCTGCAGAAAGTGGGCCCCAGTGGCAGAAAAAAAAGGGCTTGTGAATGAAGGTGGAAAATTTGGAGTGTTTATATCCGCCTTCGTCTTCTTTTTCTTCTTCTTCTTCCTTGTATTTTTCTTTCTTCTTTGTTCTTCTGTGTTCCTTCTACTTATGCTTGATAGATGAGGTTTGATGCTGATAACGTAGTTGTTTCACACCGTGAGGAAAGATCTGTATAATCTTTGATAATGATTATGGTTGTTATCTTCTATGTATGTGTAAACACCCCAAATTCTCATCATCCATTCTCAAATAACCCTCCTCGAACAGTGCCAACCCTGTTAGGTCAGTGTAGGAGTCAAACCCCTAGGTTATCCCGGACCCCAGTCAGTCGGAGTCAACAACGCTTATTGGTCAGTTCAGAACATTTAGAATATCAGTCATTTCAAACTCATATGAGCTCACAATGAACAGACCATTTTCATTTCTGACCATTTCTGCCAAAATGGGATCATTTCTTCAGAAATGAGCTCATTTCTCACTCAAATCTAAGCCAATTGTCTCTGAGTCAGTCATTCACAGTCAGTCATATTCCCCAAAGTCTAACTTGAGCTCATCAGGAGTTCAAGCGCTCCAGTTTTAGTTCAAAACCATTTCTAAGTGTCTAGGAGCCCATTTTAGCCTGTTTCAGCTCTTTCAGCTGAAATTGAGCTGAGTTCAGTCAATTGAGCTAGTATTCGAGCTTCGATTTTAGTTCATGTCAGTATTACTGACCTTTGTTCTAGCTCAAACCCAGCTCAGATTCGTAATTCACTTCACTCCAGTGACCATTCCGCACCATTTCTCTAAAAATGACAGCTTTTCTTGAAAATTTAGTCGGAAAGGTCAGTTGAGTTAGTGTCTTGTCAATTCATTTGAGTTCTGAAACTCTAAAACCCAGCTCAATCTAGCTCATTTCAGTTCAATCCAGCTCAAACCCTAATTTTCAGTGTCACTTCGTCCCAGTAGAGCCCGAAAACCATTTCTCAAACCATTTTGCAAATTTTGTCAAATTTAACACTTTTTTAAACTGGTACAACTGCCAATCGGGATTTAAAATCCAAAATTTTTCATTCAAGGTTAGCATTTCGCCTGTCATTTCATGTCATTTCTCATCATTTCATATCATTTCTCAGCGTTTCATCACATTTCATTTCATTTTCGAAGTCCAGAACTCCAGTTTTATAAATTTCAATCCAGATTGAGTTTTAAAAGTTTTTAGAAATCAATTTCAAACCCTAGGTTTCCAAAATTGACATTTTTATCCCTGAGAGTCTAAATTTGGAAATATTTTCCCCAGAAAAACAATTTATATTTATTTCAAACTCAAATTTTCAAATTCTACACTGGATTTGCTTCGCAACGGGGTATTGAACTTCAAAATCCGAGCTTGTTTCAAAAACTGCCAAAAATAGCTCGTTTCGTCCGGAAATTTTCTAAAAAGACCATTCTACCCCTATGATTATCAAAAATGAATTTCAAATTTGGAAAGAGAGCCTGCTCTGACATGGCTCCTTCATTTCTATTTAAAAAAAAAGTTTATCTTTTCCTTTTCTTTCGTTTTATTTTTTTTTAAATTTGTTTTTTTTTTTTTTGAGAGGAGGTAGGACCCACAAGGTGGTCGCCCAAACCTCCAGCCCCTCTCCCTTTCTTTCTTTCTTTTTTCTTTTTTTCCTTTTTCTTTCCCTTTCTTCTTCCTTTCTTTCCTTTTCTTTTTCCTTTTTTTCCTTTTCTTTCCTTTCTTTTCTTCCCTTTCTTTCCTTCTTCCCTTCCTTCCTTCCTTCCTTCCTTTCCTTCTTACCCAGCCATTCAGGTAGAGGGTTCTCTCTCTCTTTCATTGCCTCATTAAACCCTAAGTAATGGCCAATGAGGACCTAAGTTAAGAAAACCAAAAAAAAGGGGGAAAACAACACAGGGCTGCCTCCCCCCGTCTCGTCTTGTCTCATCTCATGTCTCTCTCTCTCTTTCTCTCTCTTTTGGGTTGCAGCCCCATGGCTGCACTTTGAGCCTTCCTTGGTGGCAGCAAGAGCCCACCTTCATGCAGCCTCCTTCATCACAGCCTCCTCCACTTTGAAGGACCTCCATTGGCACAGCAGCTACCACAATCATCTTCTTCAGCCGGCAACTCCAACCCAGCCACCTTCAGCCTTCTTTAAAGCAGCCACAACCATTGCCGCCCTTTCAAGCCTTCAGCCACACCCAGACAACGTCAAGGGGACTCCTCTCCAATCAAGGTCACCTTCCTTGTTTTAGCACCATCCAACCTTCATTCAACCACATCAAGTCAACCTCCAAGGCTACCATCTCCACAAAGGCAGCCCTCTTTGGCCACTGCTCCAGCATCACCTCCAACAATAGTTGACGCTCCATCACCCTTCATTACAGTTGCATCTTCAAACACTGCAGCCGATCCAAGGTAAGTCTGCATTCCTCCTACTTTATTAATTTTTCTCTAAAAATCTCATTGAATTTCCTTTATAAGCATGTATATTACATATTAATGCTAGGTATGTGAGATGATCCATCAGGAAGATGGATCGGATCTCTCATGTTAGTAGCCAATATCAAGTATAGTTTATATCCCCTGATTATTTTTATTTTGTTAGAGTTTTTATATATCTTAAATTCACTTTATTTATTTAAGTTGGCTTTATCAATTTTTCAATAGTTATTTTGCAAGTTTAGTTCTAAGCATCCATCCCAATTGTTATTTCAAGCATGATTTTTAACCTTTAAATTTCGAAATTTTTATGTTCAATAGAGATGTTAGTTATCAATATCTTGCCAAAATTTTGAGCCAATTCGGGTTCTTTATCTCATTCTAAAAATCAAAAATTAATTTGGTTTTTGAATTTTCCCGAAATTTCAAGTCCAGTTTTAGCATACAAGAATCTTCGAATTCACCCTCGTGGAAAAATTGAATCTTCCCCTAAAAATCACAGTAGATTCACAATGGAATTTACTAATGATCTAGAATATTTGATATCTGTAAAAGCAGATTTACCCTCTGTCAAAAATTGATTTTCCTAGCCCTCTGGGAAAATCTCAATTTTCCTTTGTCAGGGTATAGACAGACTCTAATGCACTGAGTCCGCTCAATCCGTAGCCCGTCTGCAAAAACTTTCAATACAAAAGTTGTTCCTGACATATTTTTCTGTCATTTTTCAAAATTTGGGAATTTTTGGAATTGTCTCAGTATTTTTTCCAAAAATTTCTTTTATGTTTAACCGATTCCAATATCCAGAAATTCCAGAGATTTGGATCTCTGATAACAGTGTGCCCTTTTCCAAACTGTAACCCAAATTCCAATAATGTGAAAAAATAAAATTTTCCTATGTTTTTCAGGGACATTTTCCCATAATTACAGACATTTTCCCATCTGTCTGCCATTTTTCCTATATTTTCTACCGAAACCTGTCTGTTTGCCCTAAATCCTAGAGTCGCCGGATTCCGATCCGACTTGCCAAAACTTGTCTGTACAGCTCCGACCATAGGTCAAAACCAAAAAAGTGTAAAAGGAAAAAATCCTTGACTTACTGTCCTCTGTCAACCCATAAAATTTGGGAAATTTTTATGGAAGTTTGATATCCAAAATCTTCTTTAGAATCAGCATTTTAGGCAAAATTTTGATTTTCTTAGGATTTTAACTATTTCCCATATTAAGAAAATACAAAAAAATAGATTTTTTATCTCCATTCTGTTTTTAGGGTTAGTCTAGGTGTCCATTCCAAATTTGGCTCAATTTCAAGTTCATTTGCTTTGTAGGTTAATTTATCTTTAAATTTAGAAGCGAAAATCAGACGAAAATCGAGTTAAATTTGATATTTTATGATATTTTTGCCATTTTAGGGTTTTATTCATGTAAATACGCATATAGAATCATATTAGGGCTAATTTCAATGTCATTTGCATTTTACATTTTTCATTTTTACAAAATTTATTTCAGGAAGCCCTAGTTTCAAGGTCATAGTCTTGTTATCAGGGGTATTGTGGTCATTTTGACCATAATTTCAAAATTTCTAATTTCATAAATTTTCATGCATATCATCATATTCTATCATATTATGTTTGATTTATTTCATTTGATTTTCAAATTTCCAAAATTTACAAAATTTTTTTCAGAAAATCCTGATTTTAAGGTCATCAGAGGTATTTTGGTCATTTTGACCCCAATTTCGAATTTCCAAGTTTATTTTCGAATTTTATTCATTATTTCTCATGTTTATATCAAGGGGGTATGAATCTGGGTTTATATCTGAATAATATCTGATAATTTTCAATATTTTCGGATAAATTCAGAAAAACCTACATTTATGTGCTAACATTATTTTCTAGTTTTGCAGGAACATTCAAGAAGAAGACTTAGCCATTTTATTTATTTGTTTTATTTAATTCAATGTAAAAATCAATGTAATATTTGGAATAAGAATTTACTTTTCAGCTTAGAATAGGATCGCATTGCTTATAGTTTAAATTTCAACAATTTTCAATATTTGATGTATCATTCATGCACATTTTTCCAAATTCACTGTGGTTGACACGAATGGCACGTGCACAAGCTCTTATGGAGTTTATAAACTTGGTAGAATTTGTATTTTTGGCCATAGTCATAATACGAATGAAACCTAGATTTATGATCTTCGTATTAGCCACATTCAGCCTACACTCTTAGGCTAACTTCAAAATCCACTGCATTTCTCAAAATTCAAAAAGTTTTTTCCAATTCCTCAATAAAATTCTCTTTTAAATTCATTCATTTATTCAATTTGCATCATTTTCAAAATCATTTCCCAGTTCCATTTCAGAAAAATCAGTTTTCTCAAAAATTTCCAAGTCTTTCTCAAGATTTGATTTTCTCAGAATCCTAAGTTTTCAGATGACATTTCAAAGTATTTCCTAAGTTCAAATCAAGATTTTCCAATGTTTTAAAATTCTCAAATTTCAAAACCCCAAGTTTACATAAATCGATTTTCTCAAAGATTTAATTTTCCTGAGAATCCATTTTCCATTTCAAAATCATTTTCCGATGAGCTTTCCTGATTTTCTCAAGATTCTCAAATCCATTTTCTCAAAAAAGTCATTCCAAATCTCAAAAATCAATTTTCCCAAGATTCAAGCTTTCCTAAGAATTTATTTTCAATCCAATTTCTGATTTCCAATGAACTTCAATGATTTTCCCAGGAATTTCATTTTCAAACACTTTTCCAATCATTTTTCCCAACATATTTCAATTTTCTAAAGCAAACATCATATTTTCTTAAACTTGAATTATTTCAAAAATCCATAGCACATGCCTGATTCTCTGTGCATTCTAGGAAAATAGAGCATAATTTAGATATTTGAGTTAAGTCAAAGCGCACATTTGATCCTTGGTTTAATTACCCTTGGTAAAGGCATCAAGAACGGTTGAACCTCGTACCGACAGGCGGATCCCATTCCACGAAATTTTCCCGCAAATTTTCAAAACAGAGGCAAGTAATTTTCAAAACCATTTTCAAAACTTTGGTTGATTTTGACTCACGAAATTCGTTTCTCTCTCGCAAGGGAGGGGAAAAAATTTGCGATGATAACAATATGCATTGATATATTCATGACACATACGATTGTGGCGTATTTGTCGTGAAGTATATCGAAGCTTACACAAAATATAACAACCATAATCATCTTTAATCGTTGCCGCCATACCAGAGCAAGCACAGATATTCTGCATGATAGACAAAGGGTGATGTTGATGTCCATCTATTTGATCTATTCCTACTGTCAGTCTTTTCATTGTTCGCAAATCATACTTCGCAGTTGGAAAAATATTTGCCTAATCTTTGATATACTTCATGGTGATCTCAAAAGAATCAAACTGAAATGTGTTCGTCCTATTATTCCATTTATCTACCAAGTGGTTCATAGTGTTCCAGCATGTTTTAAAAGAATGCTTGTCTAGAAGGTCACCGAAGTGCATATTTCACAATCGATCCTTCTGATATTCACTCAGTTGTCCATACCACGACAGAACTACAGATCACTGACACCGCCCTCTGAGCTTTTCACCTGGTTCTCTACTTCTCTTGTGACCTCCCTGTAACACAAAATAGCATATTATTCATATCAAATCAAAATTAGTCCCACTTGTACTTCTATATGTTGCTATACACAGTAATCGCTATAAATAATAATCATTGTACACTTGCTATACATAATAATCTCTATCACAGTAATTGTTATACATAATCATACCTATAACAATAAATCATTCACAATAATCGCTATTACAGTAAATCATTCATAGTAATCGCTATTACAGTAATTGATATACATAATCATACCTATAACTGTAAATCGTTCACAGTAATCGTTATACATAGTAATCGATATCACACTAAGTCATTCACAGTAATCGCTATACATAGTAATTTCTATATATAGTAATCGCTATCACATTAATCGCTATACATAGTAATAACTCTCACAGTAAATCGTGATAGGCAAGATCGATTTACATACCTTGGTCTCACTTTTCTCCTCTTCGTTATCTCTCTCCATCCTCTGACTTTCTTCTTCCTTCCTTCGCTCCTTCGGCTCCCTACTCTGCTTTTCAATTACTTCCTTCCTTTTCATTTTTGTCTCTTCATCCTCCTGCTTTTTTCTTTCCATTTCCTTCTCTTCATCCTCCTGCTTCTTCCTTTCCCTTTCCTTCTCTTCCTCCTCCTGTTTTTTCTTTTCATTTCTTTCTCTTCCTCCTCCTGCTTTTTCATTTCACTTTCCTTCTCTTCCTCCTTCTGCTTCTTCATTTTTCTTTCCTTATCTTCCTCGTCCTCCTTCTCCTTCCTTTGCCTTTCCTTCTCTTCCTCATCCTCCTTCTTCTTCTCTTTCCTTTCCCTTTCCTTTTCTTCCTTATCCTGATGCTTCTTCATTTGCCTTTTCTCTTCCATCTTCATCATTTGCCTTTCCTTCTCTTCCTCCTTTTTCTTCTTCAATTGCCTTTCTCTCTCTTCATTCTCCTCCTTATTCTTTCTTTGTCTTTCTCTCTCCTTCTCCTCCTTCTTCCTTTGCCTTTCCCTCTCTCTCTCCTCCTTATTCTTCATTTGCCTTTGTTTTTCATTCTCCTCTTTCTTCCTTTGCTTTTCCTTCTCTTTGTCATCCTTCTTCTTCTTCTTCATCTTTAGTTCTTCTTCATGCTTCCTTTGATCTTCAGCCTCATTATCTGATGGATATTGCTCTGCATAATACAATTTCAACACTTTGTCCCTTTATTTATCATTCTCAATCTTCATTGTATTTTGGTACCTTTCATAATGCTCATATAGATGAGACTGTTGAATCGTTTCAGTAAGTCTCATGAAATCGAACGATAGAGGATTTCTTTTCTGATGAGCTTTAGACATTGCTAACATACACAACACATAAATTTAACTACATCATTATATGTTACAACCGCCTCTCCAAGTATATAATATTATTAATTATCACATTCATTAAACAATCACCAACATTACAAATCATCACAATATTTGGCTTCATAAGTAAACATCGTTGTAAGATTTAGCAAACTTAAGTAAAAATCAAGGTAATTTCATAAATACACATCTCTACTGCTTTAAATGTATAAAGCGTTGATGTTTTAAACTTACAAATCATTATAGAAATCGCAACCTTCATAAGTATATATCATTGTAACGTTTGGGCTTCATACGTAAACATTGTTGTATGATTTATCAAACTTAAGTATAAATCATGGTAATTTCATTAAATCATTATTGCTTCATAAGAACAAATCGTGCTAACTATTTTTCGACGCCCAGAAGGTGGATAGTTACAAATTGATTTGTTTTACTATGAAAATAGGTGTTATTTAGCATGAATAGTAAAACCAATTGTAAGATTTAGCATTCAGATTTACAAATCAATTTGTTTGCATAATGAAACCTTACACGAAAGTCACCAAAACAATATAAGTTTTGGTAATCCAACAGTGAAAGAGAAACACCCAGAAGGTAGACGCAGCTGATGGTGGCAACAATGTTTCTATTGCGTAGATGACGACAAAGGATGTTCTGGTGGCAGCAGACGATGGCAAAGGGTGCTCCAGTGGCAGCAGACGAAGGCAAAGGTTGCTCCAGTAGCAGCAGACAATGACAAAGGGTGCTTCTACGGCAGCAGACGACAGCAAAAGGTGCTCTGGTGGAAGCAGACGATGTCAAAGGAGGGTCTGGGGGTAGCAGACAATGGCAAAGGGTGCATCATCAAAGGGAGCTCTTGTTACAACAGATGATGCAAAAGTTTACTGCTTAGGCAAAAATGGAACGTTTGGACTTTGAAGCGTTAACATCATTCTCGAAGCGGCGTTTCACTTTTCTAGATGGAGGATCTCGAACCGTCGTTTCAGTTTTCTAGATGGAGGACATTTTTGTCTTTTTCTTGAACCATCATTTCTTGGCAGGAATGGCAGGAAAGGGTACTTAAGTCTTTGCAACTACACCAAACTCTGATGCTAAGTGATGCCAACACACACAGGGATACAAGCCCCATGAGCTTATATATGTGGTGCTCATTCGGATGCATTGTAGCAACCCGTACATCTTCAAGGGGAACATATAACCTGCTTTGGTCTAGGTTAGCCCTTATACTTTCTCTAACTTTCAAATGACTAATGTGGTCACTGTAGACCAGAGGTCAATAATTGGATGAAGAATATCACTTACCCAGGCATAGAGAAAGAGGAATGAGAGCTAAGACCAGGGGGTTCTCATCAACCCATCCCCTACTAAGAGCAGGGAGGAATCTCACCTAGTGCTCGATTCATGCCTATTGTCTCACTCTGGGGTGCTCAACGGACCTGTAGAGCAGTGCAAAGCCATCCTCAGGCCTATTGTTATGGTTCAGGAGGCCTGCCTGGCACTAAATCAGCCTCATTAGGTGTTTCTACTACTCGTGCTTGAGTACCAACGTCTATTTTTGTGTCATGTGTCACCTAACTTTTTCATGTAGTAGGTGTGTTTAACTTGGTAGTGGTCTTAATGTCCTACAAGACAACTTGGGCCTTGGTGCCTTGTTCACCCTCCCTACATTGCACATTGAGGGTGCCAAAGAATTCTCCACACGCATGTTTGTTACCATTATCAACAATGATGATGTCATGCATGCTTCCATGAATGTGATTCATGTTACGATTAATGGCTTGTTGATGAATGCCCTTTCTACCTGAATCAAGACCCTTCAGGATGTACAATTGTGTCCTTGTCTAGTCGAAGCAAATGCTGGATAAGGACATGTGTGTAACTGTCCTAGACAAGACAAGACAAGACTGTGTTGGGTCAACAGTGTCTATATTGTTCAGTTTGGATACGTAATCAAAAACACTGAAGCAGGTTATATGTTACCCCCCCCCCGACAGGGTCGATAGCTACATCTCATGTTCGGGGGGTCCCAATGAGCGCCACGTATAAGATGCAGACCGGCTAGTATCCCCATGTGTGTCTGCATCATATAGCATCATAATTTGGTGTCATCGCAAAGACTTAAGTACCCTTTACCACCATTCTCTTCCTCTTCCTGGAACGAACATAAATGCCCTCCATCTAGAAAACAAAAATGGCGGTTCGTGAAAAGGACAAAACTGCCCTCCATCGTGATCGTGCCAAAATTTTCATCAAAGTTTGCGTATGTAGCAAGCTTTATGTTGTAGGATTTAAATAGTTCAAAACAATCCATTTTCGTCCTAAGCAGAAAAGTCTATCGGAGCATACCTTGCTTTCATCTGTTGTCGCCGGATCATTTGTTTCCTTCATCTGTTGTCGCCGAATCATCCGTTGCCTTCTTCTGTTGCTGCCGGAGCATCCTTTCCTTTGCTCTGCTACTGCCAGAGCATTTGTTTCCTTCTTATGCGCAGTCGCAGCATCGTTGCCACCATCTGTTGCGTATATGTTCTGAGTGTTTCTTACTCTACAGTTGGACTACCCAAACTCCTATTGTTTCGGTGAGTTTCGTGTAAGCTTTCGTTATGCAATCTGAAGGTTGTGATTTATACAACGATTTATAAGTTTGAATTGGCGACGATTTATACATTCAAAGCAA
The DNA here is from genome assembly GCF_984573655.1 of Nuphar pumila. Taxonomy (NCBI): domain Eukaryota; kingdom Viridiplantae; phylum Streptophyta; class Magnoliopsida; order Nymphaeales; family Nymphaeaceae; genus Nuphar; species Nuphar pumila. Next base: position 26,186,315 of record NC_143262.1, on the reverse strand, counting down.
TAGCGATGTGTGTTTATTAAGATACCTCGATTTGTACATAAGTTTACTAAATCTTACAACGATGTGTACTTATGAAGCCAAATATTGTAATGATTTGTAATCATGATGATCGTTTAATGTGTTGTGCAGGTTAGCAATGTTCGCGGCTCATCAGAGAAGAAATACCCCATCATTCTATGGGTTGTGTATTAGAGAAGTGATCCGCTAGTCCTATCTATCTCAGTTTTTTGAAAGGTACCAAAATATACTTAAGTTTGAGAATGATAAAGACAGGGAAAAAGTGTTGGAATTGTATTATGCAGAGGATTATCCATCAGATATCGAGGTTGCGGACCAAAGGAAGAATGTTGAAGAACTAAAGTTGCAGAAGAATGATGACCAAGAGAAGGCAAAGCAAAGAAATAAGGAGGAGAATGAAAAGAAAAGGCAAAGGAAGAAGGCAGAGCGGAGGGAAAGGCAAAAAAAGAATGTGGATGAGAGGGAAAGGCAATTAAACAATCTAAAGGAGGATACTAAGACGGAAACGCGAAAGCTGTTGTTGGAGCATATAGCAATGCGAAACAGGGTAAAGCTACTGAAAAAGGCGGAGGAGAGGCGAAGGCAATTGAATAAGGAGAAGGAACGGAATAAGCTTCAGGATAAGGAAGAAAAGGAAAGGCGAAGGAGGGAGAAGGAGTTTGAGGAAGAGAAGGAAAGGCAAAGGAAGGAGAAGGAGTTTGAGGAAGGGAAGGAAAGGTAAAGGAAGGAAAAAGAGGATGAGGAAAAGAAGGAAAGAGAAAGGAAGGAGAAGGAGGAGGAAGAAAAAGAAAGAGAAAGGAAGAAGCAGGAGGAGGAAGTGGAGGAAAGAAGGAAACAACATAAGGAAGAGAAAGAAAGGCGGCAGAAGGAGAAGGAGGATGAGGAAAAGAAGGAAGGAGAAGGTGGAGGAGGAAGAGAATGAAAGGGAAAGGAAGGAACAAATTGAAAATCAAAAGATACCAGTGATGGAGCTAGGGATGGTAGAAGTGGAAAAGCAGTGGGAGGCAGTGGACCAACCAGAAAGGCCTAGGTTGGAGGGATTGGTTGAACAGGAGAAAAGTGCGACCAAGATAAATAAATTTGTCTTGTCTATGAAGATTTAATACTATGTTTAGCAATTTTTGTATAGCGATTACTGTGTTAGGTATTAATATGTATAGTGATTACTGTGATAGTGTGTGTGCAACCAATATTATTTATAGCGGTTAGTAGAATATTATTTATAAGTACAAATGGTACTAATTTACAATTGGTAGGAATAATATTTATTGTGTGTTACAGGGAGGTCAGAGGAGAAGTAGAGCACCAGGTGAAAAGCTCGGAGGTCGCTGTCAGTGGCCTGTAGTTCTGTCATGGTATGGTCAACTGAGTGCATATCAGAAGGACTGATTGCGAAATATGCACTTCGGTGGCCTTTTGGACTAGCAATATTTTGAAACTTGCTGGAAGACGATGACCCACCTAGTAAATAAGTGGAATGATAAGATAAACACATTCCAGTTTGATTCTTTTGAGATCACCATGACCCTAGAAGATGTGACGCAGATAACTGGCCTTAATTGCGTTGGCAGTGTTGTCCTATTACGAGATTCAAACTATAACGCAAGGGGAAAATGCACGGCCCTTCTAGGAATGTCCATGGACGAATAGAGGCAATGTATTTCTGGTGGAATCAATTCCACATCAATGAAGGTCTCATCTTTTTGTAATAAATGGAAAGGCCGCTCCGCTACTTGTGCATCTGAAATAGCTGACCAAGAGTTGCGCAGCTTTATTCTTTATTTTTTTGGTCTTACTTTATTTTTCGATTGTTCTGGTTCGAGAATAGATTACATGTGGCTGCAGTGCCTAGAAGACTTAGACGAAGTTGACAACTATGCATGGGGTGCCGCTATGCTCGCACACTTGTACAGTCAACTCTACCGTGAGAGTAAGGGTACAAAAACAATCGGAGGATTTTGGTCATTTGTTCAGGTATTTGTTTATTACATACTTAGTACTTGTAGACTAAGCTCATTGAAGGTTATAGTGTTACTAATATATTGTTTTTGTTAGGCTTGGGCGTGGGAACATATTATCTCATTGCGTCCACATTGCGGCTCTGCGATTTGTGGTTTCCCAAAGATCGGTCGTTGGGCTAGAATAAATGTCACAGTTCATAATGCTAAGTCCATTTTAGATGGGCTGCAACTAAATGAGGTAAATGTTCTAAAATTGTTTATAATCGGTTCAGCATTTATCATTCAGTATTATAAATCGTTGAAATGTTTAGCATTCTTAAGTAATCATTGCTGCAGGATTTTGTCTTCCTTAGTACATATCGTTGTCGCCATATCATTCTTAAGTAAATTGTAATATATTTGTCACTTGTTATTAAAAAGAATTACAAATATACAGGTTTTATGGAGACCATATGGAGATGGGGAGGACGATGACCAAGACGTTGTTGCCGAGGCTGCTAGATTGTCTGACCGCGATTTATGGTTGTTTTGCAATTATGAAGCCGAGTTGCAGCATAGTAGTCGAGTTCTTCTACAATCTGGCTTGGGGCAGTCTATCCCAAATAAGCCTTTGGAAGTGAGAAGGAAGATGAATAGTGGTGGGGGCAGGAACGCGAATTGGCATGAACGCTACAGGGATGAATTATTAATTTGGAACACAGGTGGTGTCTGTGTCGTAGCGTATGATTATAAAAGACGACAATTTGATCCATTCTATTTCCAAAGGTATTGGGAACCTATGCGGCGAAATCTGAAGATTGAGAAAATTGGGAACCAATGCCTCCCAATTGCCCCCTTTCATGTTGCATCCCAGCATCTACAACCCGTCTATTGCCCCCCTTTGGCTACAACAACGATTCCCTCAGTAACAAATTGCGATGAAGAGCGAACACATGTTACAAAAGAGAACATTGTCTCTGCCGCAAGGTTCGAACTGATGGAGAGGGAGAATAAGAAATTAAGGACGGATGTAAGTAATATGGAGAGACAATTGAACTCAATGGTAGAGATGATGACCAGTTTTTTTAATCAGATGGACGCAACCAAGAGGCCACCGAGGATAGACAGTCCACCAAAAAAAAGAAAGAGACGAGTTCTCTATCATATTTCATCTGATTCGTCAAGTGTCACGGAATAAACCCTAGCTATTCTTTTTTATCACGATAGTTATTTGTTGTAATTCTATAAGTAATTGTCGTAACGTGACATTCTTTTATTGTTTAATTTTTTTTTATTACATCTAACAGACATGTTTTGTCTATGGATCTCGTAAATAAATAAACTTTAATCAAAAATAGATGTTTGTTGTTCAGAAATCGTGGCATTGCCTAACCTCCTTTATTGAATGAAAATCGCAATATAACTCGCAATATAACTCGTCATTTTTGAATAAAAATCGCAATGAATATCGCAATAGATGTCTGATTGGCACGAGTAATATTGTTCACAAATCGCAATATAACTCATCATTTTTGAATGAAAATCGCAGAACACATGCAATTTATGCGGTCAACAAGGTTTCGTAATCGACGTTAGGAAATGATTAAGGTCATCATCGATATAATAGATCATTTTTGTTCAGCAATCCCTGTATTTGTGTCTGTCTTGATAGAAAATCGCAAAAACGATATGCGATGTATGCCGTGAACAATAATTGAACAAGTTCTGACATCGTAAATGATAACAGTCAACAGCGATAAGAAAAGTTTGATGCTCAGAAATCGCTATTGATGATCATCAGTAAATTCAAATCGCGCAATAGGTTGGCGGCCAAAAGCGGTACGATATGGTTCTTGCTCAGAAATCGTTCATTCGCAGGGACACCTTAAATGCAAACCACGTAATAGGATTGCAATTCATGAGGTCAACAACACCTTATAATATTCGGCTTTCGTAAATGAAATCATGGACAATATGATTTTGATGATCGCAAATGGTTGTATTGCTCAACAACATGCACAAAGCAGTAATCGAGGTCATAAGGCATTCTCATCCAATCGTCGTACTACTGACACACCTCGCATGTTCTAGAGTACACTAAGTGGAAAGGGATATAGGTCATCAATAGGATTGCCATATAGGAAATGGTACATTGTTTAGAAATCGCAATTTTCCTCGTCGGCAATGAATAAAAATTGCAAAACTCATACGTGATTAATAGAGCCAAAAATGGCTGTTATAGCTCAACCTTCTTGAATGTGACGTATATTGTCAACAATCGCTGTACACGTTAATTTCAATTGTATGCAATTAACAAAGGTTACTAATGTTTGGTCGTGTAATAGGTTAGTGATTCATGCAACCGCCAATGGCTTGTAATAATCGCCATTTGTAAACGGTGTCAGACAACATTGATTTGTGATGTATGCAGACAACAAGACGGAACAATTTTGTCGGTGTTAAATGATAATAGTCTAAAGTGATAATGAACGTTTGTTGTTAAAAAAGCGATAAGGAACGTATGTGTCATGAATGTATCGATGTATCCACAGATGATAACCAATACAATAATCATCAAAGATTATACATACATGAACAACGTGTTTGGTCAGGTCGGGTCAATCTCCCACCCAACTATTGTTATAATATGCAGTCGAAACGATGTTTTTTTATTTATTTAAAATGCAATCAATTAATTTGCGCGCGGTTTTTTAAAAGGGGTTGTATGTGAAATGACGTTTTCTTTATATTTGACTGACACGTCGATTTCGTAGCTGTGTCGCAAAGGGGTCATCGATATCTTCATCCAGGCATGGCGCCAAAGAAGAGGACGATGGGAGCAATACGACCAGGCATGACGTTGAAGAAGAAGACGACAGATAGACAGTCAGAGTCGACAAAGAAGAAGACAACCACATCTACAGGACCAGCACTAGCGCTTAAGGCGTATATTTTTTGAACCTCGTGACTAGTTTAGGCAACATTTGTCTTTTTATGTCGTATATTTGATTTGTGTTGTTTACTGTAGAAAATAATTTCAATGTCGAATTCTGAATACTATGCTCATGGTGCACTCAGTGCAACATCCACAAACAAGGGTGGGCGACAATGCCCTAAAGAGTTCAAAGAGAACATCAATCAGATGCAAGATGAATTTGCAGATGAGAACACTATCAGTAATTTTGTACGTATGTAACCACTATCATTTTCTAGGTCATTGGTTTGTATGTTTTGAAGTTCATAAATTTTTGCAACCAGACAATGTGTGATTTCATCAATTATATTTAAAGCAACGCAACAAGCAATATTGTACGCATCATCACCCCTTATTTCATGGTATGTCTGTTCTGCTATTGTTTTATTTGTTTTTATGACTTACTCACGTTTCTTGGTGGTTAAACCTTACTATTTCGTGCAACAGACGTACGTCCAACGAAAGCCATACAGCAGTGGATTCGTAGATGCACTACCTTGTTGGAAAATCGATGATCACTGCGTAGACTTTTCGAATTTTGAAAAGGTAAGTGAACAAACCTCTTCTCCAAGGTTTAGTTCAAACATCCCCATCACGATATGTCTATGGATTTATAAAATATTGTATCGATTCACAAATTTTACTTTCTACACTCTGACAAAATCTCGAACATTGGGTCTTATACGAGATGAATTTATGGGAAAAACAACTATAGTGCTACAACTCATTGGACTGCCATAGTGGTGTGGAATGTGACGCTATGCATTTGGTAAGCTTATGTCCATAGGTGAATCGTATCTTTTTGCGGTTGACCAGATTGTACTATATTCTCCATTTATCACAGGCGGGATTCCTAAACGACGTTTTGGGTGTCGACATTGTCTAGTGGATGTTGCTCTGTGCTGACGATGCTCCTTTACAAAGTAATGGGTGTTGAGAAACTATGTTTTGATGATACATGATAAATATGATATGCTTTCATGATGCATATATATGATACATGATAAATACATGATATGCTTTCATGAGATATGATAAATATGATATGCTTTCATATGTGAAACTGAATATGTTATATTATGACTGGATATGATGTGCTATGTATTTAACGAGTATTTGATGCAAGGTTATTTCACTTAAGAAGAGTGAAGACAACTTGATCAAGTGCAACTATTTGATGCAATCATACTACTTTGAAGAAAAAGCTTGATGGGCCATACACTCATAAAGATTATCCAAGAAGATCGGCTTCCTCAAGATGAAGACTTTTTTCTTCTTTAGAGTCATATGTAACAGAACCTTCAGAAGCATGCATATTTCATATTAGACTATATGCTTTGAAATCATACAAGCCATTTATTTACAAAAAGTTAAGCTTTCATAAAAGGATACGTTATGTATATTGTAGCATTTCAAAACCACCTTTTTGAAACAAATCATTGTACTTCCTACAAGCATTTATGAAAAAGACATTTTGACAAGATATAATAACTCATGATTTCAAAAGCATTAATTGTACTTTCTTACAAGCATTTATGAAAAAGACATTTTGACATGATATAATAGCTCATGATTTCAAAAGCATTAATTGTACCTTCTAACATGCATTTATGAAAAAGACAACTTGAAAAGATATAAAAGCTAATGATTTCAAATATGAAAGAAAAAGACAAAATGAATTAATTCATAATACACATTTACGTAAGAAATTTTGGTTCATAATACATAAGCATTTATGAAGAAAAGACAAAATGTGAAAAGATGTATTGGTTCATAATACATAAGCATTTATGTAAGAAAAGACAAAATGCATTAGTTCATAATACACAAACATTTATGTAAGAAATTTTGGTTCATAATACATAAACATTTATGTAAGAAAAGATAAATTATGAAAAGATAATACACAAGCATTTATTTGAGAAATGACTATTTGTAATATAAGTATTACTCAAGCATTTAGTGTACTTCACAACCATTCATTTTAGAATTGACGATTTGAGAAAATAAATATTATTTTATTAAAATAAGAAATGACCATTTATTTCTTTAAGCATTAAATGCCACCTCAAAAGCATTTGAGAAATGTCTATTTATTTATAAATAAAACCCACACTCAAGAATGTCGACTTACTCATAAACATTAAATACAAATATAATATATGTTGAAAAGACTTTAGTTACTTTTTTACAAACCCATAGAATGTCGACTTACTCATAAACATTAAATACAAATATAATATATGTTGAAAAGACTTTAGTTACTTTTTTACAAACCCATAGAATGTCGACTTACTCATAAACATAAAATATAAATATAATATGTTTTGAAAAGACTCTAGTTACCTTTTTACAAAACCATAGAATGTCGACTTACTTGAAGTCATCATTCTCCTTGTACAAGCATTAAATACCTCCTGTAAGAAATCCTTGTTAATATCCTTCTCAAAGAATGTCGACTTTCTTGTAGTCCTCATTCTCTCTGAAGACTTTGAAAACCACAACATAAAGAAAACACTTAACATGACTATGTACAAATAAATATCTCAAAGCACTCATTGTACTTACACTCATTTAAAGTAAAGAAGTACTTATGTACCTCAAATCATTAATTAGAATAAAGACAAAACTACACTTCAACGTTCAAAAATACTACAGAACATTTATTATGAGAAAAGACCTAATACAAAGAATAACTCATTCTAAATACACCAACGAATAGTGTACTCCAAAAATGCTTCGTATGGAAAGAAGACTTTTTGAAAAAGCAATATAGTACACTTATCTTTTCACACTAAGTTGTTTTTGAAATGACCTGACTTCTCATATCCCAAAAGGACAATCATTTCAAAAAGACAACGACTAGTTTTCTAAAGACTATATATACAAACAGAACAGTGTGAAAATACAAGCAAGCTTTCAACGAGAAAAATTCCTGCTTGACACTCTGAGAAAAGAGCTTAGAAAAAGAAAGAGAAAAAGAAAGAGAAAAAGTCAAGAAAAGCTCTCAGAAAAATACAAGAGTGTGTAAGAAAAGAAAAAGATCATTCTGAGAATCTTCATACGTGCATTCATACTCTGCATATCATTCTGAAGGTTCTATAGGAAAGTGTTGTAACTTTCTGATCTCTGTTGTATCCCTTCTCTGTTGAGAGAAGTAGACCTCTGTGAAAGAGGGTGTTTCCCTTCTCTGTTGAGAGAAGTAGACCTCTTGGGAAGAGGGTGTTTCCCTTCTCTGTTGAGAGAAGTAGACCTCTGAGGAAGAGGGTGTTGTACTATTTATCCGGTGACTCGGATGTTATAGTGGAAGGCTCAAGTGTTTTACTTGGGGACTGGATGTAGGTCAGTAACTCGGCCGAACCAGTATAAATCCTGTGTTTATTGTGTTGTGCCTTATTGCCTTATTTTTTATTTTATCGATCTGCATCGTATTTCACTATTCACCCCCCCTCTAGTGGAATTTCAATGGGGTCGATTGTGACATATTCGTAATGAAGCATATTTAAGCAATATACAATGGATGAGAACCTTGTTTCGACGTTGTATGAACTTTCTATCCGCTGTTATAGGGGAATCCTTTTATATATTGGTTTAACATTACATATTTTGTTGCAGGAAGATATACCAAAATTTCGCAATGAACTATGCCGAAATTTGATTGAGTTTAAAAAGTCGGCGGACATAAATAATCAGCCAACAACACTACTTACAAAGGAAATGAACGGCATGATCTAGAAAAGTTTAAAAGAATGTAAATAGATTTCTAACAGATTTTGGAGACTGTCTACACAAATTTCCGTAGGCAAATTTTGTAAGACTACAAATTTTGTAAATCTGTCTTGGTTGAAATATAATTTGAACTTTACTAAACACGCTTGTAAATCATTGTACTGCTTCATCTACGAAAATTAAATCATAACGAAAAATAGTTTTGTGTTGTATGCAGTGAACCAATGCTAGTAATGCTGCTATTCAGTAATTAAAAATACTCCACAACGAAAGATATTTTGTTGCTGTTCTGAAATCTTTATATAACTCACACTCTATGAATGAAAATCGCGGAAATAGATTTTTGCTTTATGTGGTCAACAAAGGCATGTAATGTTCGCTCTTAACAAATGATGAAGTAATTATCGATAAAAAAGGTTTGTTCCTCAGAAATCGTTGTATTGTTGAACTTACGAGAGTGAAAATCGTAATATATATGCCCCATCATGAATGAAAATAGTGCATAGCTAGAAGAGATGTTTGATGCTTAGAAATCGTTCTATTGCTCAATCTCATTGAATTAAAATCGCAAATGGCGAACTAGTCTGAACAATGTCTCGTTTTCTGTGATGGGTTTAGTTGGGAGAGTGACCCGGGCCGACCCATTGTCGAGGTGTAAATCCATAATCTAGACCTAAGGCGATTTGTTGGGACGAGGGTGGACGAAGTTGTGGATTTATATAAGGCCAAAAAAGATTTCTATAATCAAACCCACACGACACGTGCTACCGTGATTTAAACTACTATGTCCAATCGCATTGATTAGTTTTGTATACAGCTATATGAAATGACATTGTTTAATTTCATTAATACGGAGTGTATTTATTTGAAAATTGTCGTATTTATTTGAAAATTGGCGGAGGGTGATAGAACGTTTCATTTATATATGAATGACACATCACACAGGTTAAAGATGTGTTCCACTTTGCTTCGTGAATAAGAAATCGACAAACCGACAATTCCTGCATAAATGACTTGTTCTTGAATCGAGTGTATAACCAGCTTCGTCGAAATTGAGGTATTCGTCTGGACTTATTTCAGATGTCCGCAAACTCATAATTAAAGGAAACGTCGTTTCACAGTCCAAAATTTTTCAAATTATTACACACGATTTCATGGTAGTGGCAGTCAAAATGACGTTAGACCACGATAGTACACAACAAACCTGTCTTATCATTGTGTACTATTTCTAATTACGAAAGTGACATTAATGGCTCTTGTTAACCGCACTCATCGCGAATATCTTTTGTGATTTTCATTCAGGGAGTGTGAGCAATAAAGCGATATGTAAACATCAAGCATTTTCTATCGATGTTGACTATTATCATTTCGAACATTACAAGTCTTTGTTGATTGCATACACCGCAATCTAATTTTGTGATTGTCAATCATGCGGGTTGAGCGCACATCTTTTATCAATTAAAAGATTTCATTACTTGCGCATGCTGACTGTATAAATTGCATATTTTCCTTGCGATTTGCATTCAATGATGATGAAGAATATTGCGATTTCTGAACAACAAACGTTCCTTATCGTTGTTGAGTATTATTATTTTAGGGCGAACATATACATGTTTTTTTAGAGCATGCATAAATCATGTTTGTTGTAAGATATGCTCTTATGATAAAGGTCAAAAGCGGTAAGATATGTTTGTTGATCAGAAATCGCTCTTTTGCTGAGACACTTTAAATACAAACCACGAAATAGGATTGTGATTCATGCGGTCAACAACGGGTTGTAATATTTGATCATGCATATAATTCAGGGTTTATTAACATTAAAATATGCATGATTTTATAAAATAATGATTTAAAACCCAATTTTATGCTGGTTTTTGAGTGAATGAGCTAAAATGAATTAAAAAGCGAAAATGCTTGAAAATTAGTGTTATTTTGCAATTTAATGAATATTTTAATGTTTGTCATTGTGAGTTCCTAAAAAATAAAATAAAAATTAGAGTTGAGAATATAGTTAGTTAGTTTTAAAAAAAAAAATATTATAAAATAAGTTGAAATGAGGTTTAGTGTAAATATTTTTAAGAAAGAGTCTTTAGTTTAGTTGAGTTTTGAGGTTTTTAGCAAATAAAATTCTTTAAAACAGTTTTTAGATTTTTTGAGAATAATAAAACAAACTGGTTTACACGGTTTGAGTGTTTTGAAGACATTGTTACAAACCGGTTTGTGATTTTGAAAATAAAAAAAAAAAATTTGCAAACCGGTTGAACCGGTTTGGAGTTTTTTTAAAAATTGAAAAACAAACAGCAACAAACCGGTTCAAACCGGTTTGCTTGCTGTTAAAAACCCAACGGAGGGGAAATTTTCCCCCGTCTTCTTCTGTACGCATTTCCCTCTTTCCTAACCCCTCCCCTCCACCTCATTCTTCTCTTCTTCTTCTCCTTCTCCCTAATTCTCTTTCTCGTTTCAGGTGGAGGTGCCTTCAAGCCAGAGATGGTGTACAGGAGGGGGCCAACTCTTTCCTAACCCTTCTAAGGTTCACAGTGAGTTTACAGATTTCTTCTTCTTCTTCTTCTTCTTCTTCTTCTTCTTCTTCTTCTTCTTCTTCTTCTTCTTCTTCTTCTTCATCTTCTTCAGATCTTTTTCTTGTTGCTGTTATAACTTTAAAATCAAAATAAAAAGAGAAAAATTGAAAAAAACAGAAAAAAAATATATCTGAAAAGAAAATTCCGGTGATCAATAGAGATCTGCCGGGCAATCGGCTGAATCTCTGCCGGAATCCCCTGCGTTAGCACAGCATGCTGGAGTTTGATTTACCGAGTGCTTGAATTTGATTGACCGGATGCTTGAATTAATTCACGGATTAGCAAAAATGTGTTAATGTCTATTTTAATTGCAGATTAATGGAATTTCAATCGATTGAATGTGAGAATGACTAGATCAACTGCTAATTACGGTTTCCTGGTGATGATCTGGATTAATTGAAAATCCGGCGAGTATTGTGTCCAAAGCCATCGGATGGATTGATTTTCTGTATCAATCAAAGAAAGAGAGTAATTCCAGCTGATTGAATTGCCTTGATATCTATCAGTGTCTGGAATTTCTTGCTTAAGCCAGAGTCTTTCATCATGAACAAGCATTTTCAAAATATTTTTTTAGCCATCTTGAAGTTCACTAGTCATTGATTTTCAGGTAAGAGTGTTAATGTTGGAATGTTGACTTCAGGTGAATGGACTGAGTTAACTAAGTTCTTTTTATCTTTCTTGATCAAGGTTAACTTCAAGTAATCAATAAGTATTAAAGTTGATCGGTACCTCATAGTTGCCCTGAAATTGCCTTCTGGATTGCTCTACAACAGAAGTCGGGTATTGGTGGTTGATTCACTAATTGTAGATTGTTATATCTTTACTGATTGTTAACTACTGATTTTTACTGAATTTCAATGTTGATTTTCAATGAGCTTCATTGCATGTGTTCATTAAGTGTTAGCTGGAGTAAATTTGAGTTTTACTGAGAATTGATTGTTGATGCTTCATTTTAATGAATATTAATTCATTAGCTTGTAGTTGTGTAGTTAACATACCAATAGTTAATTGTTAGTTTAGTAATAGTTAGTAATTAGATTAATCAATTAGTTAGTAGTAGATTTGACTAGCATCTTTGTAATAGTTAGCATTTTGTTTCATGTCACTTAGTAGTGAGTAATCAATTTTAATTAGAAGTGTCATTTAGATTTTATAATTTTTTCTAGTATAGTTTATTTCTTTTATGGTATACTGCTCGTGTTCTTTTGATTTGTGCAGAGGAGTGGAGCTCAAGCATATGTGATATGAAGCACAAGAAGATAAAAGATTTTTACTTTTCAGTTTAAAATTAGAATTTAATTCTGGGTTTGTAAATATTGCATTTTACGCCCTCTGCGAAGGGTATTCATTTGTTGTAATAGCTAGTTGTTTTTACTTTTCTGAACATTTTACAGTTCAAATAATTTGGCAATAAAGATTAGTTTAGATTTGCGTGTTTGAATACGAAATATTCCCGTTCCCTGAGTTCGACCCGGTCTCATCCACTAGTGAGAACCGGTTTTTATTATTTGATGTCTGGTTTTCACATGTTTTTCATATAAAAATCTTTTCAAAATTTACAACGATTGCAAAAAGACATCAAATTTTTGGCGCCGTTGTCGGGGAACGGCGTAATATTAGTATTCACTTTATTGCCTAGTGTTTGTGTGCATTTAGGTTTAGAACCACGTATGTGCATATCTTAGAGACAAGCTTACTTTTCTGCACAGCCCACCTACTAGGATCCCCTTAGAGGTGACTGTGTACGATTGGTACCGTACACATAGATTTGATATTTCTTATGCATAATCTCTGCTATGTGTAACTGCGTGGTGTTTGTTTAGTTTTTGTTGTTTTTAGTTTACTCGCTTTGTGGTTTGCGTGGTTTGGCCGCTAGCGCGTTAGTTAGGTAGAAAACCCAAAATTAGGACGAGTGCTACACCGGTCTACTTCAAGGTGTATGCACAGGCAACGATCACTTGACCCGAGCTAATTGAGTTCTGAGTTTCTTGTTAGGAGAACTCCTCATCTTATCACCATGGCCGAAACTCGGTCGTTGTTCCGTACCCTTAAGGAGTACTTCATGCCCACCATATACACTCCCACCTCCTGCATCACGAGACCTGATGTAGGAGCCAATCAATTTGAAATAAAGGCCAGTATCATTCAAATGTTACCATCATTTCATGGCCTAAGCAACGAAGACCCATATAGTCATATTGATGATTTTCTGGAGATCTGCTCGACAGTGTGGATCAACAATTTTGGAGATGACGCATTGAGGTTGACGTTGTTTCCATTCTCTCTCAAAGATAAAGCTAAACATTGGCTAAAGGCTCTCGATACGGTTCAAATTACCACTTGGGAAGGAATGCAACGCGAATTTCTTAAAAAGTACTTCCCAATTGGTAAGACGAATCAGTTTCGTAAAGCCATAATCAGTTTCTCGCAGATTGAGGGAGAACAATTCTACGAGACTTGGGAGAGAATGAAAGATCTTCTCCGCAAGTGTCCCCACCATCAGGTGCCTCGTTGGCAACTGGTGCAGTATTTTTACGATGGCCTGACCGAGAAGGACAGGCAAATAGTGGATTCATCATGTGGGGGCACTTTTATGCTAAAAAGTGAGGATGAAGCGTGGTCGCTTTTTGAGACATTGAGCGAAAATTCGATGCACCATGCGACAACTTCACGGTTCGATAGGGATGCACCTGCACAGGATAGTACTAAGAAGGCAAGTATTTTTGAAATAGGGATAAACCTTGAGTTAAGCAACAAGGTAGACCAACTATCCCAGAAATTAAATCAGTTTTTGTTGGGTCCCTCTCCTGCCATGCAGGTGTGCGCGTTGTGTGTGAGTCCTGCACACCATATTTTACAGTGCCCAGTTGCGCCACAGTATCCTGAGTTTGTCCAAGAGCAAGCTCAGATGGCTCAAAACTTCGCTAGGCCCGCACCCAATCCATTTTCAAACACTTATAACCCGGGCTGGCGAAATCATCCTAATTTCTCATGGCGCAACTCACAGATCCACCCACCCAACCCTTCCCAGAGTCAACCAAGTCAAGGCGGTTATGTGCCTCGATTTCAAAGATCCAGTTATCCCCCAGTCCAACCTGTTTATACTCAACCCCAGTCTCATGAGCCTTTACATAGTCAATCTTTTGAGGATAAGATTTTGCAAGCTTTGAGCTCACATACACAGTCTATTGCAAAATTAGAGACTCAAATGGGGCAGCTTGCCGAAGCACTTAGCAGGCGAAGTGAGGGAACATTGCCTAGCCAGCCTATTGTCAACCCTAAGGGAAAGGAACCCATGCGTAGCTTGCATATGGCTGATGCACATAAAGAGCAAGCTCAAGTAGTAACCCTTAGGAGTCGGAAGCAGTACCAAGCGAGGGAGGCTGCAGAAGAAAGAGAGAAGACAAGCGAGAAGCAGTCTGTCCCTAATATTTTACCTCAGGAAAGCGAGAAGGTTCTTCCATCTGAGCCTTCACCATCCTACATTCCCAAAGCCCCCTTTCCTGAGGCGTTAGAAAGGCCAAGAGCATTAGGTAAGTCCGGAGTGAACATGCAAGAGATGCTTGAGATATTCAAGCACGTTCAGATAAACCTCCCCTTACTAGATGCTATTCAACAGGTCCCTGCATATGCAAAGTTCCTCAAAGAACTTTGTACGCAGAAAAGGAAGTCGATGTCCCATGTGCAGAAAAAGATTTATTTAACTGGGCAGGTGAGCGCAGTATTGCAACATCAAACCCCACCTAAGCTCAAGGACCCAGGGACTCCTATCATCTCTTGCGTCATAGGAAACATCACTGTTGGGCGTGCGTTGCTCGACCTTGGGGCAAGTGTTAACATATTGCCGGGTTTTTTTTATGACCAATTTGGATTGAAAGAGATGAAACCTAGACCTATGACTCTTCAGCTCGCAGATAGATCTATCAAGGTCCCAAGAGGGATACTTGAAGATGTTTTAGTCAAGGTGGAGGATTGTTATTTCCCTGTAGACTTCGTGATATTAGATATGGAGGGAGTTGATAGCCCGCAGCAGACTCCTATTATTCTCGGTCGCCCCTTCCTAGCTACCGCCAATGCGTGCATCAATTGCCGCACTGGTGCGATGGATGTGTCATTCGGAAATAGGAAGATACGGCTAAACATTTTTCGTTCTGCTATGGGGCCTGCTGTTGAGGAGGCTTCTTTCGAGGTTGATGTCATTCAAGACCTCGTAGAAGCAGAATATGCTTGGTTATTGAGTGATCCACCTCATGAGGAGGATAAGGAATCACTAGAAGAGGATCACCTAGAATTACGTAAAAATCAGATAGGTGAGTTGAGTTGGATCGGGCACTTCGAGCCATTCAGAGGTAGACAGGATGGGAACACACTGCGCAGTGTCACAGATGACACTATTTTTCATAGAGAGCCTGATTGAGCCTGACTTCATGTCCATTGATCTCATGGACGATGAAGGATTTTTCCAGGGATCCGTCTGGCTGGGGACGTGAAACTTAGCGCTTTATGGGAGGCAACCCATATCTTGTATATTATTAGAATTGCTTAGAATTTATAGATTTTATTTTTACTTTTTCATGAGTTTTGCATGTTGTTTTTGTTTCATTCATGAGTTTTATGTTTTGTCATGTGTACATTGCATTCATTATATTCATAGAACGTGTATTTTTCATTCATGTCAGGTTATTCTACTATTTCCTTCATTTAAATTCTCTCATGTGCATTCACTTAGTTTCATTCAAGCATGGGGGAGTGCCACTGGGACAGTGTCATATAAGCATGGGGGAGGGTGTAGAATGCACACCTTGATATTTCTGTTTAAGTTCTTGCACATGTTTACACATCTATCATGAAAAGTAGATTTTTAAAGAAAGAGTTTGAACTTATATGAATGTTATTTCAAATCTAATGTTTTTAGAGGATTTTTAAGCCCCACGAAAAATTTTTCTGACATAGATCTAAAAATTATAGTTGTTTATGCGGATTTCGAAGAAATGATGATAGATACATGTTAGAGTTTATTTTGAATCATAAATATAAATATGCACAGTTTTATTTTTGAAAAACTAAGCAAATGAACAAAAGTGTAAAAAAAAAAAAATGAGCTCAAAAGAAAAAATAGCATGCGTTAGGTTGTTTGGATAATTTCACAATCCTTAGTAGATGGAACTTAGATGTATGTTGAAACTTTTAATTCCATTTTCAAAAAGGAGAGTGGAAAACTTCGTGATCCTAAGTAACTGAGAACAGATACAAGTTGAAATATTTGACTCTCATGTTATAAAGGTGAATGAAGGAAGTCACTTTTATGTCTTAGTTGATATCTTTTGGTATGTATTGAAAAAGTATAGAAGATATTGACATTGCACAAGGCATAAAAGCAAACCACACGCAAGCTATATGAGAAAAATAAGTGCGCAAAAAGAAAAAGCGGGAAAAAAAAAGAAAAAAAGAGAGAAAAGAGCTTAAAAAGAAAGAAAAGTTCAGTGCTTAGAAATGATTGAGAAAACCTGTGCAGAAAACATATGAGTGAGGATAAGTAAATGATAACTTGTTTTTATTGGATTTTCTAAGAATAAAACATAAATAATTGTGATATTTAGAAAAGTGAAAGAAATTTTTTTTCTGTGGTGGTATATAAAAGACTCTAATTATGTCTTGATTTTTTTTTGTAACATGAAATATTTGTGAAAACAAAGTCTTTAATTACCTACTGCTTATGAGAATGTGTAATATTATGCATACATGACAGAGATGTTTGTGGGTAGCATCACTGCAAACCCTCAAGAGACCTTACTCGTCCACTGGGGTAACCCAGGGGTTGAAAGGGCTTGTTGCATGAGCTAAATGCAACTGTGATTCCTACGAAAGTGAGTTAGGTGATAGTTGGATTTCTTGCATTTTTCTAGTTTGCTCGAGGACTAGCAAAACATAAGCATGGGGGTATTTGATCATGCATATAATCCAGGGTTTATTAACATTAAAATATGCATGATTTTATAAAATAATGATTTAAAACCCAAATTTATGTTGGTTTTTGAGTGAATGAGCTAAAATGAATTAAAAAGAGAAAATGCTTGAAAATTAGTGTTATTTTGCAATTTAATGAATATTTTAATGTTTGTCATTGTGAGTTCCTAAAAAATAAAATAAAAATTAGAGTTGAGAATATAGTTAGTTAGTTTTAAAAAAAAAATATTATAAAATAAGTTGAAATGAGGTTTAGTGTAAATATTTTTAAGAAAGAGTCTTTAGTTTAGTTGAGTTTTGAGGTTTTTAGCAAATAAAATTCTTTAAAACAGTTTTTAGATTTTTTGAGAATAATAAAACAAACTGGTTTACACGGTTTGAGTGTTTTGAAGACATTGTTACAAACCGGTTTGTGATTTTGAAAATAAAAAAAAAATTTGCAAACCGGTTGAACCGGTTTGGAGTTTTTTTAAAAATTGAAAAACAAACAGCAACAAACCGGTTCAAACCGGTTTGCTTGCTGTTAAAAACCCAACGGAGGGGAAATTTTCCCCCGTCTTCTTCTGTACGCATTTCCCTCTTTCCTAACCCCTCCCCTCCACCTCATTCTTCTCTTCTTCTTCTCCTTCTCCCTAATTCTCTTTCTCGTTTCAGGTGGAGGTGCCTCCAAGCCGGAGATGGTGTACAGGAGGGGGCCAACTCTTTCCTAACCCTTCTAAGGTTCACGGTGAGTTTACAGATTTCTTCTTCTTCTTCTTCTTCTTCTTCTTCTTCTTCTTCTTCTTCTTCAGATCTTTTTCTTGTTGCTGTTATAACTTTAAAATCAAAATAAAAAGAGAAAAATTGAAAAAAACAGAAAAAAAATATATCTGAAAAGAAAATTCCGGTGATCAACAGAGATCTGCCGGGCAATCGGCTGAATCTCTGCCGGAATCCCCTGCGTTAGCACAACATGCTGGAGTTTGATTTACCGAGTGCTTGAATTTGATTGACCGGATGCTTGAATCAATTCACGGATTAGCAAAAATGTGTTCATGTCTATTTTAATTGCAGATTAATGGAATTTCAATCGATTGAATGTGAGAATGACTAGATCAACTGCTAATTACGGTTTCCTGGTGATGATCTGGATTAATTGAAAATCCGGCGAGTATTGTGTCCAAAGCCATCGGATGGATTGATTTTCTATATCAAGCAAAGAAAGAGAGTAATTCCAGCTGATTGAATTGCCTTGATATCTATCAGTGTCTGGAATTTCTTGCTTAAGCCAGAGTCTTTCATCATGAACAAGCATTTTCAAAATATTTTTTTAGCCATCTTGAAGTTCACTAGTCATTGATTTTCAGGTAAGAGTGTTAATGTTGGAATGTTGACTTCAGGTGAATGGACTGAGTTAACTAAGTTCTTTTTATCTTTCTTGATCAAGGTTAACTTCAAGTAATCAATAAGTATTAAAGTTGATCGGTACCTCATAGTTGCCCTGAAATTGCCTTCTGGATTGCTCTACAACAGAAGTCGGGTATTGGTGGTTGATTCACTAATTATAGATTGTTATATCTTTACTGATTGTTAACTACTGATTTTTACTGAATTTCAATGTTGATTTTGAATGAGCTTCATTGCATGTGTTCATTAAGTGTTAGCTGGAGTAAATTTGAGTTTTACTGAGAATTGATTGTTGATGCTTCATTTTAATGAATATTAATTCATTAGCTTGTAGTTGTGTAGTTAACATACCAATAGTTAATTGTTAGTTTAGTAATAGTTAGTAATTAGATTAATCAATTAGTTAGTAGTAGATTTGACTAGCATCTTTATAATAGTTAGCATTTTGTTTCATGTCACTTAGTAGTGAGTAATCAATTTTAATTAGAAGTGTCATTTAGATTTTATAATTTTTTCTAGTATAGTTTATTTCTTTTATGGTATACTGCTCGTGTTCTTTTGATTTGTGCAGAGGAGTGGAGCTCAAGCATATGTGATATGAAGCACAAGAAGATAAAAGATTTTTACTTTTCAGTTTAAAATTAGAATTTAATTCTAAGTTTGTAAATATTGTATTTTACGCCCTCTGCGAAGGGTATTCATTTGTTGTAATAGCTAGTTGTTTTTACTTTTCTGAACATTTTACAGTTCAAATAATTTGGCAATAAAGATTAGTTTAGATTTGCGTGTTTGAATACGAAATATTCCCGTTCCCTGAGTTCGACCCGGTCTCATCCACTAGTGAGAACCGGTTTTTATTATTTGATGTCTGGTTTTCACATGTTTTTCATATAAAAATCTTTTCAAAATTTACAACGATTGCAAAAAGACATCAAATTTTTGGCGCCGTTGTCGGGTAACGGCGTAATATTAGTATTCACTTTATTGCCTAGTGTTTGTGTGCATTTAGGTTTAGAACCACGTATGTGCATATCTTAGAGACAAGCTTACTTTTCTGCACAGCCCACCTACTAGGATCCCCTTAGAGGTGACTGTGTACGATTGGTACCGTACACATAGATTTGATATTTCTTATGCATAATCTCTGCTATGTGTAACTGCGTGGTGTTTGTTTAGTTTTTGTTGTTTTTAGTTTACTCGCTTTGTGGTTTGCGTGGTTTGGCCGCTAGCGCGTTAGTTAGGTAGAAAACCCAAAATTAGGACGAGTGCTACACCGGTCTACTTCAAGGTGTATGCACAGGCAACGATCACTTGACCCGAGCTAATTGAGTTCTGAGTTTCTTGTTAGGAGAACTCCTCATCTTATCACCATGGCCGAAACTCGGTCGTTGTTCCGTACCCTTAAGGAGTACTTCATGCCCACCATATACACTCCCACCTCCTGCATCACGAGACCTGATGTAGGAGCCAATCAATTTGAAATAAAGGCCAGTATCATTCAAATGTTACCATCATTTCATGGCCTAAGCAACGAAGACCCATATAGTCATATTGATGATTTTCTGGAGATCTGCTCGACAGTGTGGATCAACAATTTTGGAGATGACGCATTGAGGTTGACGTTGTTTCCATTCTCTCTCAAAGATAAAGCTAAACATTGGCTAAAGGCTCTCGATACGGTTCAAATTACCACTTGGGAAGGAATGCAACGCGAATTTCTTAAAAAGTACTTCCCAATTGGTAAGACGAATCAGTTTCGTAAAGCCATAATCAGTTTCTCGCAGATTGAGGGAGAACAATTCTACGAGACTTGGGAGAGAATGAAAGATCTTCTCCGCAAGTGTCCCCACCATCAGGTGCCTCGTTGGCAACTGGTGCAGTATTTTTACGATGGCCTGACCGAGAAGGACAGGCAAATAGTGGATTCATCATGTGGGGGCACTTTTATGCTAAAAAGTGAGGATGAAGCGTGGTCGCTTTTTGAGACATTGAGCGAAAATTCGATGCACCATGCGACAACTTCACGGTTCGATAGGGATGCACCTGCACAGGATAGTACTAAGAAGGCAAGTATTTTTGAAATAGGGATAAACCTTGAGTTAAGCAACAAGGTAGACCAACTATCCCAGAAATTAAATCAGTTTTTGTTGGGTCCCTCTCCTGCCATGCAGGTGTGCGCGTTGTGTGTGAGTCCTGCACACCATATTTTACAGTGCCCAGTTGCGCCACAGTATCCTGAGTTTGTCCAAGAGCAAGCTCAGATGGCTCAAAACTTCGCTAGGCCCGCACCCAATCCATTTTCAAACACTTATAACCCGGGCTGGCGAAATCATCCTAATTTCTCATGGCGCAACTCACAGATCCACCCACCCAACCCTTCCCAGAGTCAACCAAGTCAAGGCGGTTATGTGCCTCGATTTCAAAGATCCAGTTATCCCCCAGTCCAACCTGTTTATACTCAACCCCAGTCTCATGAGCCTTTACATAGTCAATCTTTTGAGGATAAGATTTTGCAAGCTTTGAGCTCACATACACAGTCTATTGCAAAATTAGAGACTCAAATGGGGCAGCTTGCCGAAGCACTTAGCAGGCGAAGTGAGGGAACATTGCCTAGCCAGCCTATTGTCAACCCTAAGGGAAAGGAACCCATGCGTAGCTTGCATATGGCTGATGCACATAAAGAGCAAGCTCAAGTAGTAACCCTTAGGAGTCGGAAGCAGTACCAAGCGAGGGAGGCTGCAGAAGAAAGAGAGAAGACAAGCGAGAAGCAGTCTGTCCCTAATATTTTACCTCAGGAAAGCGAGAAGGTTCTTCCATCTGAGCCTTCACCATCCTACATTCCCAAAGCCCCCTTTCCTGAGGCGTTAGAAAGGCCAAGAGCATTAGGTAAGTCCGGAGTGAACATGCAAGAGATGCTTGAGATATTCAAGCACGTTCAGATAAACCTCCCCTTACTAGATGCTATTCAACAGGTCCCTGCATATGCAAAGTTCCTCAAAGAACTTTGTACGCAGAAAAGGAAGTCGATGTCCCATGTGCAGAAAAAGATTTATTTAACTGGGCAGGTGAGCGCAGTATTGCAACATCAAACCCCACCTAAGCTCAAGGACCCAGGGACTCCTATCATCTCTTGCGTCATAGGAAACATCACTGTTGGGCGTGCGTTGCTCGACCTTGGGGCAAGTGTTAACATATTGCCGGGTTTTTTTTATGACCAATTTGGATTGAAAGAGATGAAACCTAGACCTATGACTCTTCAGCTCGCAGATAGATCTATCAAGGTCCCAAGAGGGATACTTGAAGATGTTTTAGTCAAGGTGGAGGATTGTTATTTCCCTGTAGACTTCGTGATATTAGATATGGAGGGAGTTGATAGCCCGCAGCAGACTCCTATTATTCTCGGTCGCCCCTTCCTAGCTACCGCCAATGCGTGCATCAATTGCCGCACTGGTGCGATGGATGTGTCATTCGGAAATAGGAAGATACGGCTAAACATTTTTCGTTCTGCTATGGGGCCTGCTGTTGAGGAGGCTTCTTTCGAGGTTGATGTCATTCAAGACCTCGTAGAAGCAGAATATGCTTGGTTATTGAGTGATCCACCTCATGAGGAGGATAAGGAATCACTAGAAGAGGATCACCTAGAATTACGTAAAAATCAGATAGGTGAGTTGAGTTGGATCGGGCACTTCGAGCCATTCAGAGGTAGACAGGATGGGAACACACTGCGCAGTGTCACAGATGACACTATTTTTCATAGAGAGCCTGATTGAGCCTGACTTCATGTCCATTGATCTCATGGACGATGAAGGATTTTTCCAGGGATCCGTCTGGCTGGGGACGTGAAACTTAGCGCTTTATGGGAGGCAACCCATATCTTGTATATTATTAGAATTGCTTAGAATTTATAGATTTTATTTTTACTTTTTCATGAGTTTTGCATGTTGTTTTTGTTTCATTCATGAGTTTTATGTTTTGTCATGTGTACATTGCATTCATTATATTCATAGAACGTGTATTTTTCATTCATGTCAGGTTATTCTACTATTTCCTTCATTTAAATTCTCTCATGTGCATTCACTTAGTTTCATTCAAGCATGGGGGAGTGCCACTGGGACAGTGTCATATAAGCATGGGGGAGGGTGTAGAATGCACACCTTGATATTTCTGTTTAAGTTCTTGCACATGTTTACACATCTATCATGAAAAGTAGATTTTTAAAGAAAGAGTTTGAACTTATATGAATGTTATTTCAAATCTAATGTTTTTAGAGGATTTTTAAGCCCCACGAAAAATTTTTCTGACATAGATCTAAAAATTATAGTTGTTTATGCGGATTTCGAAGAAATGATGATAGATACATGTTAGAGTTTATTTTGAATCATAAATATAAATATGCACAGTTTTATTTTTGAAAAACTAAGCAAATGAACAAAAGTGTAAAAAAAAAAAAATGAGCTCAAAAGAAAAAATAGCATGCGTTAGGTTGTTTGGATAATTTCACAATCCTTAGTAGATGGAACTTAGATGTATGTTGAAACTTTTAATTCCATTTTCAAAAAGGAGAGTGGAAAACTTCGTGATCCTAAGTAACTGAGAACAGATACAAGTTGAAATATTTGACTCTCATGTTATAAAGGTGAATGAAGGAAGTCACTTTTATGTCTTAGTTGATATCTTTTGGTATGTATTGAAAAAGTATAGAAGATATTGACATTGCACAAGGCATAAAAGCAAACCACACGCAAGCTATATGAGAAAAATAAGTGCGCAAAAAGAAAAAGCGGGAAAAAAAAAGAAAAAAAGAGAGAAAAGAGCTTAAAAAGAAAGAAAAGTTCAGTGCTTAGAAATGATTGAGAAAACCTGTGCAGAAAACATATGAGTGAGGATAAGTAAATGATAACTTGTTTTTATTGGATTTTCTAAGAATAAAACATAAATAATTGTGATATTTAGAAAAGTGAAAGAAATTTTTTTTCTGTGGTGGTATATAAAAGACTCTAATTATGTCTTGATTTTTTTTTGTAACATGAAATATTTGTGAAAACAAAGTCTTTAATTACCTACTGCTTATGAGAATGTGTAATATTATGCATACATGACAGAGATGTTTGTGGGTAGCATCACTGCAAACCCTCAAGAGACCTTACTCGTCCACTGGGGTAACCCAGGGGTTGAAAGGGCTTGTTGCATGAGCTAAATGCAACTGTGATTCCTACGAAAGTGAGTTAGGTGATAGTTGGATTTCTTGCATTTTTCTAGTTTGCTCGAGGACTAGCAAAACATAAGCATGGGGGTATTTGATCATGCATATAATCCAGGGTTTATTAACATTAAAATATGCATGATTTTATAAAATAATGATTTAAAACCCAAATTTATGTTGGTTTTTGAGTGAATGAGCTAAAATGAATTAAAAAGAGAAAATGCTTGAAAATTAGTGTTATTTTGCAATTTAATGAATATTTTAATGTTTGTCATTGTGAGTTCCTAAAAAATAAAATAAAAATTAGAGTTGAGAATATAGTTAGTTAGTTTTAAAAAAAAAATATTATAAAATAAGTTGAAATGAGGTTTAGTGTAAATATTTTTAAGAAAGAGTCTTTAGTTTAGTTGAGTTTTGAGGTTTTTAGCAAATAAAATTCTTTAAAACAGTTTTTAGATTTTTTGAGAATAATAAAACAAACTGGTTTACACGGTTTGAGTGTTTTGAAGACATTGTTACAAACCGGTTTGTGATTTTGAAAATAAAAAAAAAAATTTGCAAACCGGTTGAACCGGTTTGGAGTTTTTTTAAAAATTGAAAAACAAACAGCAACAAACCGGTTCAAACCGGTTTGCTTGCTGTTAAAAACCCAACGGAGGGGAAATTTTCCCCCGTCTTCTTCTGTACGCATTTCCCTCTTTCCTAACCCCTCCCCTCCACCTCATTCTTCTCTTCTTCTTCTCCTTCTCCCTAATTCTCTTTCTCGTTTCAGGTGGAGGTGCCTCCAAGCCGGAGATGGTGTACAGGAGGGGGCCAACTCTTTCCTAACCCTTCTAAGGTTCACGGTGAGTTTACAGATTTCTTCTTCTTCTTCTTCTTCTTCTTCTTCTTCTTCATCTTCTTCAGATCTTTTTCTTGTTGCTGTTATAACTTTAAAATCAAAATAAAAAGAGAAAAATTGAAAAAAACAGAAAAAAAATATATCTGAAAAGAAAATTCCGGTGATCAACAGAGATCTGCCGGGCAATCGGCTGAATCTCTGCCGGAATCCCCTGCGTTAGCACAACATGCTGGAGTTTGATTTACCGAGTGCTTGAATTTGATTGACCGGATGCTTGAATCAATTCACGGATTAGCAAAAATGTGTTCATGTCTATTTTAATTGCAGATTAATGGAATTTCAATCGATTGAATGTGAGAATGACTAGATCAACTGCTAATTACGGTTTCCTGGTGATGATCTGGATTAATTGAAAATCCGGCGAGTATTGTGTCCAAAGCCATCGGATGGATTGATTTTCTATATCAAGCAAAGAAAGAGAGTAATTCCAGCTGATTGAATTGCCTTGATATCTATCAGTGTCTGGAATTTCTTGCTTAAGCCAGAGTCTTTCATCATGAACAAGCATTTTCAAAATATTTTTTTAGCCATCTTGAAGTTCACTAGTCATTGATTTTCAGGTAAGAGTGTTAATGTTGGAATGTTGACTTCAGGTGAATGGACTGAGTTAACTAAGTTCTTTTTATCTTTCTTGATCAAGGTTAACTTCAAGTAATCAATAAGTATTAAAGTTGATCGGTACCTCATAGTTGCCCTGAAATTGCCTTCTGGATTGCTCTACAACAGAAGTCGGGTATTGGTGGTTGATTCACTAATTATAGATTGTTATATCTTTACTGATTGTTAACTACTGATTTTTACTGAATTTCAATGTTGATTTTGAATGAGCTTCATTGCATGTGTTCATTAAGTGTTAGCTGGAGTAAATTTGAGTTTTACTGAGAATTGATTGTTGATGCTTCATTTTAATGAATATTAATTCATTAGCTTGTAGTTGTGTAGTTAACATACCAATAGTTAATTGTTAGTTTAGTAATAGTTAGTAATTAGATTAATCAATTAGTTAGTAGTAGATTTGACTAGCATCTTTATAATAGTTAGCATTTTGTTTCATGTCACTTAGTAGTGAGTAATCAATTTTAATTAGAAGTGTCATTTAGATTTTATAATTTTTTCTAGTATAGTTTATTTCTTTTATGGTATACTGCTCGTGTTCTTTTGATTTGTGCAGAGGAGTGGAGCTCAAGCATATGTGATATGAAGCACAAGAAGATAAAAGATTTTTACTTTTCAGTTTAAAATTAGAATTTAATTCTAAGTTTGTAAATATTGTATTTTACGCCCTCTGCGAAGGGTATTCATTTGTTGTAATAGCTAGTTGTTTTTACTTTTCTGAACATTTTACAGTTCAAATAATTTGGCAATAAAGATTAGTTTAGATTTGCGTGTTTGAATACGAAATATTCCCGTTCCCTGAGTTCGACCCGGTCTCATCCACTAGTGAGAACCGGTTTTTATTATTTGATGTCTGGTTTTCACATGTTTTTCATATAAAAATCTTTTCAAAATTTACAACGATTGCAAAAAGACATCAAATTTTTGGCGCCGTTGTCGGGTAACGGCGTAATATTAGTATTCACTTTATTGCCTAGTGTTTGTGTGCATTTAGGTTTAGAACCACGTATGTGCATATCTTAGAGACAAGCTTACTTTTCTGCACAGCCCACCTACTAGGATCCCCTTAGAGGTGACTGTGTACGATTGGTACCGTACACATAGATTTGATATTTCTTATGCATAATCTCTGCTATGTGTAACTGCGTGGTGTTTGTTTAGTTTTTGTTGTTTTTAGTTTACTCGCTTTGTGGTTTGCGTGGTTTGGCCGCTAGCGCGTTAGTTAGGTAGAAAACCCAAAATTAGGACGAGTGCTACACCGGTCTACTTCAAGGTGTATGCACAGGCAACGATCACTTGACCCGAGCTAATTGAGTTCTGAGTTTCTTGTTAGGAGAACTCCTCATCTTATCACCATGGCCGAAACTCGGTCGTTGTTCCGTACCCTTAAGGAGTACTTCATGCCCACCATATACACTCCCACCTCCTGCATCACGAGACCTGATGTAGGAGCCAATCAATTTGAAATAAAGGCCAGTATCATTCAAATGTTACCATCATTTCATGGCCTAAGCAACGAAGACCCATATAGTCATATTGATGATTTTCTGGAGATCTGCTCGACAGTGTGGATCAACAATTTTGGAGATGACGCATTGAGGTTGACGTTGTTTCCATTCTCTCTCAAAGATAAAGCTAAACATTGGCTAAAGGCTCTCGATACGGTTCAAATTACCACTTGGGAAGGAATGCAACGCGAATTTCTTAAAAAGTACTTCCCAATTGGTAAGACGAATCAGTTTCGTAAAGCCATAATCAGTTTCTCGCAGATTGAGGGAGAACAATTCTACGAGACTTGGGAGAGAATGAAAGATCTTCTCCGCAAGTGTCCCCACCATCAGGTGCCTCGTTGGCAACTGGTGCAGTATTTTTACGATGGCCTGACCGAGAAGGACAGGCAAATAGTGGATTCATCATGTGGGGGCACTTTTATGCTAAAAAGTGAGGATGAAGCGTGGTCGCTTTTTGAGACATTGAGCGAAAATTCGATGCACCATGCGACAACTTCACGGTTCGATAGGGATGCACCTGCACAGGATAGTACTAAGAAGGCAAGTATTTTTGAAATAGGGATAAACCTTGAGTTAAGCAACAAGGTAGACCAACTATCCCAGAAATTAAATCAGTTTTTGTTGGGTCCCTCTCCTGCCATGCAGGTGTGCGCGTTGTGTGTGAGTCCTGCACACCATATTTTACAGTGCCCAGTTGCGCCACAGTATCCTGAGTTTGTCCAAGAGCAAGCTCAGATGGCTCAAAACTTCGCTAGGCCCGCACCCAATCCATTTTCAAACACTTATAACCCGGGCTGGCGAAATCATCCTAATTTCTCATGGCGCAACTCACAGATCCACCCACCCAACCCTTCCCAGAGTCAACCAAGTCAAGGCGGTTATGTGCCTCGATTTCAAAGATCCAGTTATCCCCCAGTCCAACCTGTTTATACTCAACCCCAGTCTCATGAGCCTTTACATAGTCAATCTTTTGAGGATAAGATTTTGCAAGCTTTGAGCTCACATACACAGTCTATTGCAAAATTAGAGACTCAAATGGGGCAGCTTGCCGAAGCACTTAGCAGGCGAAGTGAGGGAACATTGCCTAGCCAGCCTATTGTCAACCCTAAGGGAAAGGAACCCATGCGTAGCTTGCATATGGCTGATGCACATAAAGAGCAAGCTCAAGTAGTAACCCTTAGGAGTCGGAAGCAGTACCAAGCGAGGGAGGCTGCAGAAGAAAGAGAGAAGACAAGCGAGAAGCAGTCTGTCCCTAATATTTTACCTCAGGAAAGCGAGAAGGTTCTTCCATCTGAGCCTTCACCATCCTACATTCCCAAAGCCCCCTTTCCTGAGGCGTTAGAAAGGCCAAGAGCATTAGGTAAGTCCGGAGTGAACATGCAAGAGATGCTTGAGATATTCAAGCACGTTCAGATAAACCTCCCCTTACTAGATGCTATTCAACAGGTCCCTGCATATGCAAAGTTCCTCAAAGAACTTTGTACGCAGAAAAGGAAGTCGATGTCCCATGTGCAGAAAAAGATTTATTTAACTGGGCAGGTGAGCGCAGTATTGCAACATCAAACCCCACCTAAGCTCAAGGACCCAGGGACTCCTATCATCTCTTGCGTCATAGGAAACATCACTGTTGGGCGTGCGTTGCTCGACCTTGGGGCAAGTGTTAACATATTGCCGGGTTTTTTTTATGACCAATTTGGATTGAAAGAGATGAAACCTAGACCTATGACTCTTCAGCTCGCAGATAGATCTATCAAGGTCCCAAGAGGGATACTTGAAGATGTTTTAGTCAAGGTGGAGGATTGTTATTTCCCTGTAGACTTCGTGATATTAGATATGGAGGGAGTTGATAGCCCGCAGCAGACTCCTATTATTCTCGGTCGCCCCTTCCTAGCTACCGCCAATGCGTGCATCAATTGCCGCACTGGTGCGATGGATGTGTCATTCGGAAATAGGAAGATACGGCTAAACATTTTTCGTTCTGCTATGGGGCCTGCTGTTGAGGAGGCTTCTTTCGAGGTTGATGTCATTCAAGACCTCGTAGAAGCAGAATATGCTTGGTTATTGAGTGATCCACCTCATGAGGAGGATAAGGAATCACTAGAAGAGGATCACCTAGAATTACGTAAAAATCAGATAGGTGAGTTGAGTTGGATCGGGCACTTCGAGCCATTCAGAGGTAGACAGGATGGGAACACACTGCGCAGTGTCACAGATGACACTATTTTTCATAGAGAGCCTGATTGAGCCTGACTTCATGTCCATTGATCTCATGGACGATGAAGGATTTTTCCAGGGATCCGTCTGGCTGGGGACGTGAAACTTAGCGCTTTATGGGAGGCAACCCATATCTTGTATATTATTAGAATTGCTTAGAATTTATAGATTTTATTTTTACTTTTTCATGAGTTTTGCATGTTGTTTTTGTTTCATTCATGAGTTTTATGTTTTGTCATGTGTACATTGCATTCATTATATTCATAGAACGTGTATTTTTCATTCATGTCAGGTTATTCTACTATTTCCTTCATTTAAATTCTCTCATGTGCATTCACTTAGTTTCATTCAAGCATGGGGGAGTGCCACTGGGACAGTGTCATATAAGCATGGGGGAGGGTGTAGAATGCACACCTTGATATTTCTGTTTAAGTTCTTGCACATGTTTACACATCTATCATGAAAAGTAGATTTTTAAAGAAAGAGTTTGAACTTATATGAATGTTATTTCAAATCTAATGTTTTTAGAGGATTTTTAAGCCCCACGAAAAATTTTTCTGACATAGATCTAAAAATTATAGTTGTTTATGCGGATTTCGAAGAAATGATGATAGATACATGTTAGAGTTTATTTTGAATCATAAATATAAATATGCACAGTTTTATTTTTGAAAAACTAAGCAAATGAACAAAAGTGTAAAAAAAAAAAAATGAGCTCAAAAGAAAAAATAGCATGCGTTAGGTTGTTTGGATAATTTCACAATCCTTAGTAGATGGAACTTAGATGTATGTTGAAACTTTTAATTCCATTTTCAAAAAGGAGAGTGGAAAACTTCGTGATCCTAAGTAACTGAGAACAGATACAAGTTGAAATATTTGACTCTCATGTTATAAAGGTGAATGAAGGAAGTCACTTTTATGTCTTAGTTGATATCTTTTGGTATGTATTGAAAAAGTATAGAAGATATTGACATTGCACAAGGCATAAAAGCAAACCACACGCAAGCTATATGAGAAAAATAAGTGCGCAAAAAGAAAAAGCGGGAAAAAAAAAGAAAAAAAGAGAGAAAAGAGCTTAAAAAGAAAGAAAAGTTCAGTGCTTAGAAATGATTGAGAAAACCTGTGCAGAAAACATATGAGTGAGGATAAGTAAATGATAACTTGTTTTTATTGGATTTTCTAAGAATAAAACATAAATAATTGTGATATTTAGAAAAGTGAAAGAAATTTTTTTTCTGTGGTGGTATATAAAAGACTCTAATTATGTCTTGATTTTTTTTTGTAACATGAAATATTTGTGAAAACAAAGTCTTTAATTACCTACTGCTTATGAGAATGTGTAATATTATGCATACATGACAGAGATGTTTGTGGGTAGCATCACTGCAAACCCTCAAGAGACCTTACTCGTCCACTGGGGTAACCCAGGGGTTGAAAGGGCTTGTTGCATGAGCTAAATGCAACTGTGATTCCTACGAAAGTGAGTTAGGTGATAGTTGGATTTCTTGCATTTTTCTAGTTTGCTCGAGGACTAGCAAAACATAAGCATGGGGGTATTTGATCATGCATATAATCCAGGGTTTATTAACATTAAAATATGCATGATTTTATAAAATAATGATTTAAAACCCAAATTTATGTTGGTTTTTGAGTGAATGAGCTAAAATGAATTAAAAAGAGAAAATGCTTGAAAATTAGTGTTATTTTGCAATTTAATGAATATTTTAATGTTTGTCATTGTGAGTTCCTAAAAAATAAAATAAAAATTAGAGTTGAGAATATAGTTAGTTAGTTTTAAAAAAAAAATATTATAAAATAAGTTGAAATGAGGTTTAGTGTAAATATTTTTAAGAAAGAGTCTTTAGTTTAGTTGAGTTTTGAGGTTTTTAGCAAATAAAATTCTTTAAAACAGTTTTTAGATTTTTTGAGAATAATAAAACAAACTGGTTTACACGGTTTGAGTGTTTTGAAGACATTGTTACAAACCGGTTTGTGATTTTGAAAATAAAAAAAAAAATTTGCAAACCGGTTGAACCGGTTTGGAGTTTTTTTAAAAATTGAAAAACAAACAGCAACAAACCGGTTCAAACCGGTTTGCTTGCTGTTAAAAACCCAACGGAGGGGAAATTTTCCCCCGTCTTCTTCTGTACGCATTTCCCTCTTTCCTAACCCCTCCCCTCCACCTCATTCTTCTCTTCTTCTTCTCCTTCTCCCTAATTCTCTTTCTCGTTTCAGGTGGAGGTGCCTCCAAGCCGGAGATGGTGTACAGGAGGGGGCCAACTCTTTCCTAACCCTTCTAAGGTTCACGGTGAGTTTACAGATTTCTTCTTCTTCTTCTTCTTCTTCTTCTTCTTCTTCATCTTCTTCAGATCTTTTTCTTGTTGCTGTTATAACTTTAAAATCAAAATAAAAAGAGAAAAATTGAAAAAAACAGAAAAAAAATATATCTGAAAAGAAAATTCCGGTGATCAACAGAGATCTGCCGGGCAATCGGCTGAATCTCTGCCGGAATCCCCTGCGTTAGCACAACATGCTGGAGTTTGATTTACCGAGTGCTTGAATTTGATTGACCGGATGCTTGAATCAATTCACGGATTAGCAAAAATGTGTTCATGTCTATTTTAATTGCAGATTAATGGAATTTCAATCGATTGAATGTGAGAATGACTAGATCAACTGCTAATTACGGTTTCCTGGTGATGATCTGGATTAATTGAAAATCCGGCGAGTATTGTGTCCAAAGCCATCGGATGGATTGATTTTCTATATCAAGCAAAGAAAGAGAGTAATTCCAGCTGATTGAATTGCCTTGATATCTATCAGTGTCTGGAATTTCTTGCTTAAGCCAGAGTCTTTCATCATGAACAAGCATTTTCAAAATATTTTTTTAGCCATCTTGAAGTTCACTAGTCATTGATTTTCAGGTAAGAGTGTTAATGTTGGAATGTTGACTTCAGGTGAATGGACTGAGTTAACTAAGTTCTTTTTATCTTTCTTGATCAAGGTTAACTTCAAGTAATCAATAAGTATTAAAGTTGATCGGTACCTCATAGTTGCCCTGAAATTGCCTTCTGGATTGCTCTACAACAGAAGTCGGGTATTGGTGGTTGATTCACTAATTATAGATTGTTATATCTTTACTGATTGTTAACTACTGATTTTTACTGAATTTCAATGTTGATTTTGAATGAGCTTCATTGCATGTGTTCATTAAGTGTTAGCTGGAGTAAATTTGAGTTTTACTGAGAATTGATTGTTGATGCTTCATTTTAATGAATATTAATTCATTAGCTTGTAGTTGTGTAGTTAACATACCAATAGTTAATTGTTAGTTTAGTAATAGTTAGTAATTAGATTAATCAATTAGTTAGTAGTAGATTTGACTAGCATCTTTATAATAGTTAGCATTTTGTTTCATGTCACTTAGTAGTGAGTAATCAATTTTAATTAGAAGTGTCATTTAGATTTTATAATTTTTTCTAGTATAGTTTATTTCTTTTATGGTATACTGCTCGTGTTCTTTTGATTTGTGCAGAGGAGTGGAGCTCAAGCATATGTGATATGAAGCACAAGAAGATAAAAGATTTTTACTTTTCAGTTTAAAATTAGAATTTAATTCTAAGTTTGTAAATATTGTATTTTACGCCCTCTGCGAAGGGTATTCATTTGTTGTAATAGCTAGTTGTTTTTACTTTTCTGAACATTTTACAGTTCAAATAATTTGGCAATAAAGATTAGTTTAGATTTGCGTGTTTGAATACGAAATATTCCCGTTCCCTGAGTTCGACCCGGTCTCATCCACTAGTGAGAACCGGTTTTTATTATTTGATGTCTGGTTTTCACATGTTTTTCATATAAAAATCTTTTCAAAATTTACAACGATTGCAAAAAGACATCAAATTTTTGGCGCCGTTGTCGGGTAACGGCGTAATATTAGTATTCACTTTATTGCCTAGTGTTTGTGTGCATTTAGGTTTAGAACCACGTATGTGCATATCTTAGAGACAAGCTTACTTTTCTGCACAGCCCACCTACTAGGATCCCCTTAGAGGTGACTGTGTACGATTGGTACCGTACACATAGATTTGATATTTCTTATGCATAATCTCTGCTATGTGTAACTGCGTGGTGTTTGTTTAGTTTTTGTTGTTTTTAGTTTACTCGCTTTGTGGTTTGCGTGGTTTGGCCGCTAGCGCGTTAGTTAGGTAGAAAACCCAAAATTAGGACGAGTGCTACACCGGTCTACTTCAAGGTGTATGCACAGGCAACGATCACTTGACCCGAGCTAATTGAGTTCTGAGTTTCTTGTTAGGAGAACTCCTCATCTTATCACCATGGCCGAAACTCGGTCGTTGTTCCGTACCCTTAAGGAGTACTTCATGCCCACCATATACACTCCCACCTCCTGCATCACGAGACCTGATGTAGGAGCCAATCAATTTGAAATAAAGGCCAGTATCATTCAAATGTTACCATCATTTCATGGCCTAAGCAACGAAGACCCATATAGTCATATTGATGATTTTCTGGAGATCTGCTCGACAGTGTGGATCAACAATTTTGGAGATGACGCATTGAGGTTGACGTTGTTTCCATTCTCTCTCAAAGATAAAGCTAAACATTGGCTAAAGGCTCTCGATACGGTTCAAATTACCACTTGGGAAGGAATGCAACGCGAATTTCTTAAAAAGTACTTCCCAATTGGTAAGACGAATCAGTTTCGTAAAGCCATAATCAGTTTCTCGCAGATTGAGGGAGAACAATTCTACGAGACTTGGGAGAGAATGAAAGATCTTCTCCGCAAGTGTCCCCACCACCAGGTGCCTCGTTGGCAACTGGTGCAGTATTTTTACGATGGCCTGACCGAGAAGGACAGGCAAATAGTGGATTCATCATGTGGGGGCACTTTTATGCTAAAAAGTGAGGATGAAGCGTGGTCGCTTTTTGAGACATTGAGCGAAAATTCGATGCACCATGCGACAACTTCACGGTTCGATAGGGATGCACCTGCACAGGATAGTACTAAGAAGGCAAGTATTTTTGAAATAGGGATAAACCTTGAGTTAAGCAACAAGGTAGACCAACTATCCCAGAAATTAGATCAGTTTTTGTTGGGTCCCTCTCCTGCCATGCAGGTGTGCGCGTTGTGTGTGAGTCCTGCACACCATATTTTACAGTGCCCAGTTGCGCCACAGTATCCTGAGTTTGTCCAAGAGCAAGCTCAGATGGCTCAAAACTTCGCTAGGCCCGCACCCAATCCATTTTCAAACACTTATAACCCGGGCTGGCGAAATCATCCTAATTTCTCATGGCGCAACTCACAGATCCACCCACCCAACCCTTCCCAGAGTCAACCAAGTCAAGGCGGTTATGTGCCTGGATTTCAAAGATCCAGTTATCCCCCAGTCCAACCTGTTTATACTCAACCCCAGTCTCATGAGCCTTTACATAGTCAATCTTTTGAGGATAAGATTTTGCAAGCTTTGAGCTCACATACACAGTCTATTGCAAAATTAGAGACTCAAATGGGGCAGCTTGCCGAAGCACTTAGCAGGCGAAGTGAGGGAACATTGCCTAGCCAGCCTATTGTCAACCCTAAGGGAAAGGAACCCATGCGTAGATTGCATATGGCTGATGCACATAAAGAGCAAGCTCAAGTAGTAACCCTTAGGAGTGGGAAGCAGTACCAAGCGAGGGAGGCTGCAGAAGAAAGAGAGAAGATAAGCGAGAAGCAGTCTGTCCCTAATATTTTACCTCAGGAAAGCGAGAAGGTTCTTCCATCTGAGCCTTCACCATCCTACATTCCCAAAGCCCCCTTTCCTGAGGCGTTAGAAAGGCCAAGAGCATTAGGTAAGTCCGGAGTGAACATGCAAGAGATGCTTGAGATATTCAAGCACGTTCAGATAAACCTCCCCTTACTAGATGCTATTCAACAGGTCCTTGCATATGCAAAGTTCCTCAAAGAACTTTGTACGCAGAAAAGGAAGTCGATGTCCCATGTGCAGAAAAAGATTTATTTAACTGGGCAGGTGAGCGCAGTATTGCAACATCAAACCCCACCTAAGCTCAAGGACCCAGGGACTCCTATCATCTCTTGCGTCATAGGAAACATCACTGTTGGGCGTGCGTTGCTCGACCTTGGGGCAAGTGTTAACATATTGCCGGGTTTCTTTTATGACCAATTTGGATTGAAAGAGATGAAACCTACACCTATGACTCTTCAGCTCGCAGATAGATCTATCAAGGTCCCAAGAGGGATACTTGAAGATGTTTTAGTCAAGGTGGAGGATTGTTATTTCCCTGTAGACTTCGTGATATTAGATATGGAGGGAGTTGATAGCCCGCAGCAGACTCCTATTATTCTCGGTTGCCCCTTCCTAGCTACCGCCAATGCGTGCATCAATTGCCGCACTGGTGCGATGGATGTGTCATTCGGAAATAGGAAGATACGGCTAAACATTTTTCGTGCTGCTATGGGGCCTGCTGTTGAGGAGGCTTCTTTCGAGGTTGATGTCATTCAAGACCTCGTAGAAGCAGAATATGCTTGGTTATTGAGTGATCCACCTCATGAGGAGGATAAGGAATCACTAGAAGAGGATCACCTAGAATTACGTAAAAATCAGATAGGTGAGTTGAGTTGGATCGGGCACTTCGAGCCATTCAGAGGTAGACAGGATGGGAACACACTGCGCAGTGTCACAGATGACACTATTTTTCATAGAGAGCCTGATTGAGCTTGACTTCATGTCCATTGATCTCATGGACGATGAAGCATTTTTCCAGGGATCCGTCTGGCTGGGGACGTGAAACTTAGCGCTTTATGGGAGGCAACCCATATCTTGTATATTATTAGAATTGCTTAGAATTTATAGATTTTATTTTTACTTTTTCATGAGTTTTGCATGTTGTTTTTGTTTCATTCATGAGTTTTATGTTTTGTCATGTATACATTGCATTCATTACATTCATAGAACGTGTATTTTTCATTCATGTCAGGTTATTCTACTCTTTCCTTCATTTAAATTCTCTCATGTTCTTTCACTTAGTTTCATTCAAGCATGGGGGAGTGCCACTGGGACAGTGTCATATAAGCATGGGGGAGGGTGTAGAATGCACACCTTGATATTTCTGTTTAAGTTCTTGCACATGTTTACACATCTATCATGAAAAGTAGATTTTTAAAGAAAGAGTTTGAACTTATATGAATGTTATTTCAAATCTAATGTTTTTAGAGGATTTTTAAGCCCCACGAAAAATTTTTCTGACATAGATCTAAAAATTATGGTTGTTTATGCGGATTTCGAAGAAATGATGATAGATACATGTTAGAGTTTATTTTGAATCATAAATATAAATATGCATAGTTTTATTTTTGAAAAACTAAGCAAATGAACAAATGTGTAAAAAAAAAAATGAGCTCAAAAGAAAAAATAGCATGCGTTAGGTTGTTTGGATAATTTCACAATCCTTAGTAGATGGAACTTAGATGTAAGTTGAAACTTTTAATTCCATTTTCAAAAAGGAGAGTGGAAAACTTCGTGATCCTAAGTAACTGAGAACAGATACAAGTTGAAATATTTGACTCTCATGTTATAAAGGTGAATGAAGGAAGTCACTTTTATGTCTTAGTTGATATCTTTTGGTATGTATTGAAAAAGTATAGAAGATATTGACATTGCACAAGGCATAAAAGCAGACCACACGCAAGCTATATGAGAAAAATAAGTGCGCAAAAAGAAAAAGCGTGAAAAAAAAAAGAAAAAAAGAGAGAAAAGAGCTTAAAAAGAAAGAAAAGTTCAGTGCTTAGAAATGATTGAGAAAACCTGTGCAGAAAACATATGAGTGAGGATAAGTAAATGATAACTTGTTTTTATTGGATTTTCTAAGAATAAAACATAAATAATTGTGATATTTAGAAAAGTGAAAGAAATTCTTTTTCTGTGGTGGTATATAAAAGACTCTAATTATGTCTTGATTTTTTTTTGTAACATGAAATATTTGTGAAAACAAAGTCTTTAATTACCTACTGCTTATGAGAATGTGTAATATTATGCATACATGACAGAGATGTTTGTGGGTAGCATCACTGCAAACCCTCAAGAGACCTTACTCGTCCA
Source organism: Nuphar pumila (assembly GCF_984573655.1). Lineage (NCBI taxonomy): Eukaryota > Viridiplantae > Streptophyta > Magnoliopsida > Nymphaeales > Nymphaeaceae > Nuphar > Nuphar pumila. The sequence goes on along the minus strand of NC_143262.1, from coordinate 26,149,161 downwards.
CTGGGGTAACCCAGGGGTTGAAAGGGCTTGTTGCATGAGCTAAATGCAACCGTGATTCCTACGAAAGTGAGTTAGGTGATAGTTGGATTTCTTGCATTTTTCTAGTTTGCTCGAGGACTAGCAAAACATAAGCATGGGGGTATTTGATCATGCATATAATTCAGGGTTTATTAACATTAAAATATGCATGATTTTATAAAATAATGATTTAAAACCCAATTTTATGTTGGTTTTTGAGTGAATGAGCTAAAATGAATTAAAAAGAGAAAATGCTTGAAAATTAGTGTTATTTTGCAATTTAATGAATATTTTAATGTTTGTCATTGTGAGTTCCTAAAAAATAAAATAAAAATTAGAGTTGAGAATATAGTTAGTTAGTTTTAAAAAAAAAAATCATTATAAAATAAGTTGAAATGAGGTTTAGTGTAAATATTTTTAAGAAAGAGTCTTTAGTTTAGTTGAGTTTTGAGGTTTTTAGCAAATAAAATTCTTTAAAACAGTTTTTAGATTTTTTGAGAATAATAAAACAAACTGGTTTACACGGTTTGAGTGTTTTGAAGACATTGTTACAAACCGGTTTGTGATTTTGAAAAAAAAAAAAAAAAAAATTGCAAACCGGTTGAACCGGTTTGGAGTTTTTTTAAAAATTGAAAAACAAACAGCAACAAACCGGTTCAAACCGGTTTGCTTGCTGTTAAAAACCCAACGGAGGGGAAATTTTCCCCCGTCTTCTTCTGTACGCATTTCCCTCTTTCCTAACCCCTCCCCTCCACCTCATTCTTCTCTTCTTCTTCTCCTTCTCCCTAATTCTCTTTCTCGTTTCAGGTGGAGGTGCCTTCAAGCCGGAGATGGTGTACAGGAGGGGGCCAACTCTTTCCTAACCCTTCTAAGGTTCACGGTGAGTTTACAGATTTCTTCTTTTTCTTCTTCTTCTTCTTCTTCTTCTTCTTCATCTTCTTCAGATCTTTTTCTTGTTGCTGTTATAACTTTAAAATCAAAATAAAAAGAGAAAAATTGAAAAAAACAGAAAAAAAAAATATATCTGAAAAGAAAATTCCGGTGATCAACAGAGATCTGCCGGGCAATCGGCTGAATCTCTGTCGGAATCCCCTGCGTTAGCACAGCATGCTGGAGTTTGATTTACCGAGTGCTTGAATTTGATTGACCGGATGCTTGAATCAATTCACGGATTAGCAAAAATGTGTTCATGTCTATTTTAATTGCAGATTAATGGAATTTCAATCGATTGAATGTGAGAATGACTAGATCAACTGCTAATTACGGTTTCCTGGTGATGATCTGGATTAATTGAAAATCCGGCGAGTATTGTGTCCAAAGCCATCGGATGGATTGATTTTCTATATCAAGCAAAGAAAGAGAGTAATTCCAGCTGATTGAATTGCCTTGATATCTATCAGTGTCTGGAATTTCTTGCTTAAGCCAGAGTCTTTCATCATGAACAAGCATTTTCAAAATATTTTTTTAGCCATCTTGAAGTTCACTAGTCATTGATTTTCAGGTAAGAGTGTTAATGTTGGAATGTTGACTTCAGGTGAATGGACTGAGTTAACTAAGTTCTTTTTATCTTTCTTGATCAAGGTTAACTTCAAGTAATCAATAAGTATTAAAGTTGATCGGTACCTCATAGTTGCCCTGAAATTGCCTTCTGGATTGCTCTACAACAGAAGTCGGGTATTGGTGGTTGATTCACTAATTGTAGATTGTTATATCTTTACTGATTGTTAACTACTGATTTTTACTGATTTTCAATGTTGATTTTCAATGAGCTTCATTGCATGTGTTCATTAAGTGTTAGCTGGAGTAAATTTGAGTTTTACTGAGAATTGATTGTTGATGCTTCATTTTAATGAATATTAATTCATTAGCTTGTAGTTGTGTAGTTAACATACCAATAGTTAATTGTTAGTTTAGTAATAGTTAGTAATTAGATTAATCAATTAGTTAGTAGTAGATTTGACTAGCATCTTTGTAATAGTTAGCATTTTGTTTCATGTCACTTAGTAGTGAGTAATCAATTTTAATTAGAAGTGTCATTTAGATTTTATAATTTTTTCTAGTATAGTTTATTTCTTTTATGGTATACTGCTCGTGTTCTTTTGATTTGTGCAGAGGAGTGGAGCTCAAGCATATGTGATATGAAGCACAAGAAGATAAAAGATTTTTACTTTTCAGTTTAAAATTAGAATTTAATTCTAAGTTTGTAAATATTGCATTTTACGCCCTCTGCGAAGGGTATTCATTTGTTGTAATAGCTAGTTGTTTTTACTTTTCTGAACATTTTACAGTTCAAATAATTTGGCAATAAAGATTAGTTTAGATTTGCGTGTTTGAATATGAAATATTCCCGTTCCCTGAGTTGGACCCGGTCTCATCCACTAGTGAGAACCGGTTTTTATTATTTGATGTCTGGTTTTCACATGTTTTTCATATAAAAATCTTTTCAAAATTTACAACGATTGCAAAAAGACATCAATATTCGGTCAAAATAGGATTTATTACACACAAGTTGGTTGTACCGTCTCTAAAATCTACTTAAAATAGACGAACATGAAATTACTCTGGCGTGGTGGGCACCGCTGTTCATTGCCTTTTAGATCCTCGTGGCGGCTGCGTTAGTTTCTCCTCCGCAATTAGAAAGGTCGTCAATTTTTGGCAGAGTTCTTCGCGGAATCCAGGTATATCAACCTACAAACTGTAATGTGGAACCAATAGACATGCATTTAATCCCCAATAACAGAAGCCAAGAAATGGCATACAGCGTCGAAACAAGGTTCTGCACTATTGTATATCGCTTCAATGTACTTCATTACAAATATGCCGCAATCAATGCCATTATTTTGTAAAGGAGTATGGTCTATCGTGCGATAGATTCACTCGCTAACGTTGACTCCCAAAATGCCTTTGACGAAACCGATCTGAGAATAATGTGGCCGAAAGTAAATTCATGACCCCAGTACATGACATGATACTCCTATAGATGGAATCTTACGAGATGGGAAATGTCAAGCCGTAAACCACTGTCAACATTTAACGAATTGTAACACCATAGTTGTTTTTCATGTAAATCCATCACATATAAGACCCAATGTTTTTCAGATTGCCAGAGTGTAAGAATCAATATCTGCAAATGGATCGTAAAAATGTTGTTAGCACTGTTATGTTGTAACCTTGCACTCTAGGTTTGTTTACTTACTTTTTCACTTGACAAAAGGTCTCTGCAATGATTATCGTTAACCCAGTAAGGTAGGCCATCTTTAAATCCATTGGAGTATGGCAAACGACGTACGATAGTCTGTAAACCGAAACATAGTTAACAGCAATGTTAAAATACGAATCAACTGGACAAAATCAATAACCAAAAAAACATAAAATACAACCGATATACCATGAAATAAGGGATGACGATGCTTATAGTTTTGCTTGTTGCATTGCTTTTAATATAACTGACGAAATCGGATATAGTCTGTTTGCAGCAAATATGATGTTGTTAACATACGTACACATGGCTTACCTATATAGATAACTCCTACTAGTTTCATACGAACAAAATACTGATCATGTTGCATTGTGCGAATTCATCGTGCATCCGTTTGATGTCCTCCAGGAGTGATTGACTGAGTTTTCGCCCAACTTCCTCAGTAGATGTTCTACTGAAATGAAAAAGGAATTTGCAATGAACGATATTGAAATTACATTAAACAGTACACAACACAAATCACAAAAATGACATGAAAGAGATGGATTTTGATGAAAATGGAGACGATGTGTAGACAATATATGCCTGATTCGCCATCGTTGGTTGGTCGTGTAGCTGTCTTTATCTATCTCATCGACCACAATTTGCTATGTAGCTGGTTACATGTTCGAGTGATGAACTCGGGGTTTATAAAGGAATTATCGGTTTGACTGTTGCTTGTTCACGAAGTAGAATATAATCACACCATCCAGTACTTGTGCGACTATTTATGAGCTAAAAGATCTATTGCTCAACCACCGTAATCAATGAATAATGTACGATCAATGAAAAATTTGTCAATACATCCTTTGTTGTCTGTTTGAATCGCATATGTGTCCTGCGATTTACATTCAATGACGACAAGGAAAATTATGATTTTTGAACGACAAACGTACCTTATCGCTGCTGACTATTATTATTCAACGGGGAACATTACCATGTTTTTTTGACAACATACAATGCAAATTTATTTTGCGATTTTCAGTACAGGAGGTAGAGAATTACAGTGATTTGTGAACGTCAATCATTTCTTATCGATCTTTACTTTTATCATTTCCGAACGTCGATTACATGCCTGTGTTGACCGAATAAATCGCAAATGTGTTCTCCGATGTTCATTTAGTTTAGGGTATAGGGTTTATGTTATAGGGAATTGGGTTGAGGGTTCATGTTCAATTTTCGTCTTGATTTGTACTGTATTATGTTATACATACATCGATTTCTGTATTGAAATCGTTACTTTGTTATAAATTTCTCATAAAATCGATGCACAGTATTTGGACTATAAATCCTTGTAAATACGTATTAAGCGTATACGAATGACTTATAGATTTCTCATACAAATCGCAGCTGGATGACTGCACAAATCGCTATACAGCGAATACGAAATCGATTCACGCACCACCAAGCACGAACCACAAATTGTCATCGACAAATCAAAATCCAGCGAATACGAAAGACTTTCTCGGCAAGATCAATGGACGTCCTAGGAGTTCTGCTGCGGTCCGAATAAGAAGGGAAACCCAACAATTTCTCAGTAAACAAGCTCTACTGTAAACCCTAAACTCTTAACAAATCCGACAATATGGAAATCGGGTCATGCAAAGAGGCATGACAACTTAATTAATAGCCCAAACAAGATTCCTGTGTACCAGTTTTCTCTTGCGAATTCATCAGAGTCTGTCATGAAACAGAAAATATAAAACACTGCCTTAAGTTTCACAAGAAATGCAAACCTCATCCCAAGATTGATTACATACCAAAAGACTTGTAAAACTGAAGCTATCGTTGCCAGAAATCTGGTCGGGAGGAATGAAGGTTAGCACGTTGGGTATTACGTCTTTAGGGTATTGCTGCATGTTGGACATTACACGAGTTAGATATTGACAAGCTTCACGTAATGGGAAGCAATATAATGTCTTATATACCTGTTCATGAGAAGGGATTTGTTGCTTTTGATTAGAGGTTGGTTGTTTCTTAGACCTTTTCTTGCCAACCAATTATAGTGCACCCTTTGTCCTCTGACGACTGCGATCAGAGGCAGGTTTTCTTTTGATACCCTTCGCTTCATGAATATGTCCATCATAATCAACAACGTTCACTACTAACTTGTTGAAGATGATGTTTAGGCTACGGCGCAACTTCTCAGGAGTGTCAAGCGAAGCATGATTTTCACCTACGTTGTTTGATCTCATTATCTTCGACTGGTATTCATTCGCTGCAACGGACTGAAGGTTAATTAACTGCACGTTTTCAAGTAACTCCCTTGACGCTTTTCTCATGAATACATAGCCTTCTTCACTTCTCGATGCCAAATCAGCAACATGCATAAATGACCTACACAGTTGTTGGTAACGGAAGGCTATGTGGCACTTCTCGTCGACACCAGATTTACTCACATTGTCCATATCAAGCATTTCAATCTTTGCTTGTCTTCTTCATCTTCGCATTACATAAGACTCTGGTATTTCTTGTATTTTCTCTTGATTAAGTGCCTTTAATGCATGACAACATAAAATACCTTTGAATTCATACATTTTGCATGAACATTCAACTCTTTCATTGTCCACATTATACGTGACATGTGCTTCTTGCCTTTTGTGATAATTTTTGCCCTCCCATAAAATACGGTATTTACGCATATTCTCGGTTTGCACGGGTCCTTTTATATTGCAATTCATGACATGAAACACATCTTTCTTGATCCATTCAAATACAGTTAGTGTATACAGATCTGCAGGTCACATCAATATTTTCATGCCAAAAGTTGGAGGTCGTGTATTGAAGCATTTCACGTCTTGTTCAAGCCCATTCAGTCTTAGACCATCTATAAATAATTCATATTATTTCATGAAGTGAAACATTGTTAAACATGAATACAGGGTTTTCTTCAGCGTGGCATGCATAGATTCAGCTCTTTGTGTGCTTATCATACCTGCACAAAAGTATTGTCTTCCATATGCCAAAGCCCACTTCTCTTTTTCTGCATATAAATTTTGTAACCACAGACAATCTTCAAGGTCGTATATCTTAATCATTTCCTCCCAATCAGACATAAAGGTGATCTCGTCTACGCTCTCAAGTACACACCTAGTAAACTTTTTATCAAACTTTGTCTTCTGATTAAATATGTGTCCTATGTTCTTTACTGCATTTTGAAAGATATGCCATAAACATGGGTGATGATGTGCATCTGGCCACACATGAAGCATTGCAGCCGCAATTGCGTGATCACCATCTGTAAGTACAGCTTCAGGTTGCTTCTCGTTCATTGCATGTGTAAATACTCTGAACAACCACTCAAAGCTTTCCTTGGTCTGGTCATACAAAAATGTGTCGCCTAATATATAACTCTGTGAGTGATGGTTCACTCCGACAAACTGCGCAAATGGCCACTGTTCAGTATTAATCTTTATTGTAGTATCAAATACAAGCACATCATTGAAGCATTCATAATCTATTCTTGACTTTGAATCTGCCCAAAACATATTCACAGCATATCCATCTTCATCCAGTTGCATTGCACTAAATAAACCAGGGTCATTGCTTGATTTCTTTTGTAAGTAATCAACCAAAGAACATATTTCTCCATTCTTCATGTTATCTGTCATCTTCCTTCTCAAGTGGTTTCTTAGATCCAGAAGTGTAAATGGCACATTATCGCGACCACCATCTATATGGCCAAACAAATTGTATGTCTTCTTTGGTGCAATGCCGGCGCTATCGGCTATTTTAGCCATTGCAGCATGCGCTACAGTTACTTTACGATGTGACCTTAACATAGGAGTCATAAATGATGCAGATAAATCATGATTATGATCACTGATTAAAGTACAAACTAAAAATTTTCCATTCGGATGTCTTCTCAAAACCATTCTCGCTTGACATCCACATCTTGATTCTGACATGCTCCTTGTTGGATTTTCCATTGATTTCTTCCAACCTTGCTTGGAACAAACATATGTCTTTCTCACCACGACACCCTGTGCATTTTTTGACCAAGAAAACCTTCTCACACTGAAGTCAACTTTTAAGGCATAATCATTGTAAAATTTATATGCAGCTTCCTCATTATTAAACTACATTCCTTCTACCGGAACATAGTCAAGTGTACTTTCATGTTCATTCTCAGTGCCTACACTTTTATTATGTGTACTGTCATGATAATATACCTCATTATTGAATTGCATTTCTTCTACTGGAACATTCAAGTCAAGAGTGGGTCTAATGCCTGCACCCTTCTTATCATGTTCATTATTAGTGCAGATGTTCAATTCTTCAGTTGCGTCATTAGTATAGATGTTCAGTTCTCCATATCTTTCAATTGATTGAGCTAGAACATCTTCATTACAACTTGATGATAATTTCAACAATGTTATAAGCAATATATCAGTTTGTGTTGCCAGCAAAATAGCAAACAAATCGATATTAACTAACAAAACAATATCTCACAAATCGGTAGTATGTTACTAATACAGCGGTTTGAGATACAATGCATATAATGAGTGAATGTAGGATACCTGATGGGGTAGAGGCCCTTCCTAGCATTTGTAAACAAGCATTCTTGTCAACAGGTCCCAGCGTCTTACAAATATCAATAAGTTTCCAACCATCGTAAGAACAAGATCTACCTGCAGTAACAAAACAATGTCTTAATGGCACACAAGACGACATGTGTTCTTCATCGATAGCATGATGAGATGGAAAGCTACTCACGACGCTTTAATGGCACTGATCGGAATGTTTGTGCGTCATTGCTTTCTTCTATAATGTCTAACGACAACGCAAAAGAAGAGAAGACACGGGAATGTTTTGTAAGCAATATATCATATTGCGTTAGCAAGCGCATATGTTTACTACGATTTAATTAGGTTGCATATAACAACGGATACCGATAAGGGTTAGCAAGTCAAAGAAACGATTTAATGAATGACAGTATAAAAGCAAGTGTGGTTTGATATTTGCTTATACAACATCGAGTTGTCACTTACCATGCCAATAAAAGACACGAAATGTCGTACATGTGTGTTGACGATAACGCTGTCAGTAGATCCAAGAGGCTGTGAAGCAAGTTCAATAGAAATCATTGACAGAGCAGTGATTTGAATGTAAAAATTGCCACTGCATGCGTGTAACGATGTGTTTTTGCACGCACACGTTTTCAAAGTCTTTGTACAAATATCTTATGCATACATATTACAAAACATATAATATCTTACAAATCAATATACATATCGAATAATATATTGAAAATCGATACGGAAGTTCAGCATAATAACTTACAAATCGACAATACAAAACCATAATATCTAAAAGGTCGATAAATATATCGCATAATAAATTACAAATCGATACGAAAGAAATTGAGCATAATAGCAAAAAAATCGATATTAACTAATAAAACAATATCTCACAAATCGGTAGTATGTTACTAATACAGCGGTTTGAGATACAATGCACACAATCAGTCAGTGTAGGATACCTGATGGGGTAGAGGCCCTTCCTAGCATTTGTAAACAAGCATTCTTGTCAACAGGTCCCAGCGTCTTACAAATATCGATAAGTTTCCAACCATCGTAACAACAAGATCTACCTGCAGTAACAAAACAATGCCTTAATGGCACACAAGGCGACATGCGTTCTTCATCGATAACATGATGAGATAGAAAGCTACTCACGCCGCCTCAATGGCACTGGTTGGAATGTTTGTGCATCATTGATTTCTTCCATAATGCCTAACGACAACGAAAATGAAGAGAAGACACGAGAATGTTTTGTAACACAAGGCAGGCACGAGAAGGCGACAATGTGTTGTAAAATAGGATAAAAAACAAGGCGGAAACCTCGACTGGAGACAAAGGCAAAGTTTGCATTGACAATGGGAGCTACAGTTACAGCAGATGGCGCAAGAGTTTAATGAATAGCGAACGTCTACACCTTAAATAGTTAACATCAAACTTTCTGGATGGAGGACTTTTTTGTTCTTTTCTCAAACCGTAGTTTCCAAACTTTTGAATGGTGGATATTTTTGTCATTTCCTCGAACCGTAGTTTACAAACTTTTGAATGGAGAATATTTTTTTCATTTCCTCAAACCGGCATTTCAGGGCAAGAAAAGCAAGTAAGGGTGATTAAGTCTTTGCAACAGCACCAGAGTCTGATGCAAAGTTATGTCAACATACATGGGAATACGAGCCCCATGTGCGTAAATACGTGGCACTCATTCGCCACCCCCGAGCACAGACGTGGGATTCAGTGAATCATTGGGGGGTAGCATACACCACCCTCTCCAAAAACACACCCTTAAAGGTGCCAACAGGTGAAGGACCTGGCCACAACTCTGTCAGTTGTCGAACACCTTATTAGAGAATGAACATCCCCCTCGTTAAGGTAACTCAAGAGAACATCGTCAGGGAAGCCTCACTAGAAGGCCTAACAACTCTGGTGTTTTGTGTGTTGCTCGAGATTGCTTTAAGAGAAGATCTATTGATGTTGTGAAGGAATAAAAGTGAACTGTGAGGAAGATCAAGTAAAACCTAACATCTGATGTGGAGCAATGTAAGTGATCCATGCTATTCGCCATGAACTAAGCATACCACTCCATGTCGATCGATCGTCGATAGCTTTGTTAGAAGACGTCAAACAAAGTGGGACTAGCACTAAGGCCATGATAAACATTAGATTTAGTCACAATTCCATTTTGATAGAGAGTTCACATAAAAAAAACTACAATCCAAGAGTTGATTCTTACTATTTTGACCATTTCAACCACAATCATTGGGTCAGAATTGGTCAAAACAACCGCCTTCGAGTTTAAAGTAAGGATTTTGTTACTAATAAGGCCAAATCCGTTTAAAAAAATATTTAAGATTCATAAGATCTGAATCCGTTCAAGAATCCCAGATTGATAGGGATTGGAGATAGTCCCTCTCTTTTGGATTTCTAGTTTCCTTTATACTCTTAGTCTTTTATTCTTTTTAGGATTGGTCTTTTATTTTTTAAGATTTTTTGATATACTTTATAAATAAGTCTTATTATTCTTGATTAATTATGAATGAAATTCATAAAATTGATTTTTTTCATCTTACTCATGGAGCCTTAAACCTAGAGAAAACACATTTTCTCTCTCATCTCTTCCACATTTTTCTTAGCAACAACCCATCTAGAGAGATCAATACTCTCTCTTTGCTCTATTGTTGGCCCTATCTTACCATGGCCTAGCCAAGCCAAGTATTAATTTCTCTCTTTTCTGGTTTTTTTGTACACCAGAGCCTTCTAGAGACCCAATTTGTATAAATCATCCTTCCATAAGGTCGGGTTTCAAACATTAGTATTAGAGCGAGGCTTTTGTGGGATAAAAAATAGTGGATGTATCCTAGGAGGCAGATTAAGTTTTTTTTTTTAAATGCAAGAGCCTACACCCTTCTTGAATCGGTTAAGGTTTCTATCATCACATTGATTAAAACATCAGAGAGTTTGAAATTTGTTCAATCGATTAAGAAAATTAACGAGTTTTTTTATAATCTTAAGAGTTGCATGGATCAATTCAACAACATTGTAAATGAAGGATTCGCTAGAATAAAACAAATGCTTGTAGAGTGCAGCCTCCCTCTCCATCCTGTGACTAATCTGATGGGATAGGGAGATGCCGCCGGTAGGAATCTGGCTGGTTATCACCCGCACGAGCGGTCAAAATCACCAGTAGCATAGAAGCATAACTGGCACCCTTTTCTTTGCAGCACAGGAGCCAGGTTGACAAAGGTGTCACCACTAGCTGAATTATATCCAGTGACCCCTCACTGGCCATGGGTGGTGAAACAACCCCCACCTATTGACGAGAGCCTCTCGACACCCACAACGCATTGGCGATGGAGAGAACCAATGTCGCTCTCTCATGCCACACCCATGATCGCCGTTGCTAAAGTCATTGATCTCAATCACCCATGTTGGGAGGACCCCGCTTGCTGCCACCGTTGATTTCTCTCAACGACTAATGCCAGAGACCCCTCTCCCTCTTGGTTGTTGTCGATCTCTTTCTTTATTTTGGCATGACATGAAAATCTTTGTTGCCACTACTTGACCCACTCTTTCTCACTCAGCACTCCCTTCCTCCCTCTCTCCCTCTCTTTCGTTATCTCGGTGGGATGGGGCAGTCTCTGCTACCATTGCCTGACATTCTCTCCCTCTCTCAGACAAAGCAGCCAACCACCAGCAGGTGGCCTGAGCACTGATAGGGGAATGACCGACGAGCCACTATCAACCCTCCTTGGCTAGCAATGATGGTCCTTGGCTGGTGACAACCATCGTCGATTGCTACCTCCTATGGAGTCTGACCATGAGAGGTGGGTGAAGGGGTTCCTAACTCTAACTTCACCCTACTATCCCCCCCCCCCCCCCCCCCCCCCCCCTCTTCTCCATCATGAGAGACCCACTCACGATGGGTGGGCGAGAACCGGTTAAAAAAAAACTGATTTTCACTGATCACTTCACCCCCAACAAGCTCAATTTTTTCTTTATCTAGACCTAAAAACTAGTTCTACTAGCCATAATCAGTTCCCAACTAAATCCCAATCTCAGACCCTTCTTTCAAGTCTAGAATTGACCAATAATGATCGAAGCTACCAAAAACTCTTTTTTAATCAAATGGATCCTACCTATACCCATCTATCAACTTAACAAGTTCAATAAGATCCTATCCAAAACCATTCTTATACCTGTCCCAGCTCCAACTCAATCCAAGATCCAATTTGGACCCTAACCTTAACCTCACTCGGTTCATGTTCACGCCAAGATTGAACTCAAACTTTACATATTCCAAGACCCAATCTTATCAAGGCACATGAGAAAACCCCATGCCAAGTATTTTTATCCCAGAGGTGACAAAGAACAGTTGTTGCAGTAGTTTCCAGAAAGCTCTCACCTTGAGGACAAAGTGAATTTGAGAGGGGTGGATTGTATTGAACCATCCATAACATGTTCAAGAATTCCAGTATATCAAGGGCTTAAAGTTGCGCCTCCCTTATGAATTTCTAGTTACCTTTAAACTCTTGGTCTTTTATTTTTTTTTAAGACTCTTTGGTAGATTCTATAAATAAGTCTTATTATTCTTAATTATTTATAAATTAAATTAGTAGATTGATTTGTTTTTTGTTTACCCCATTCATGAAATTCTAAACCTAGAAAAAACATCTTCTCTCCTCATCTTTCATGTCTTTCTCAGCAGCAACCTACCAAGAGAAATCAATATTCTCCCTTTACACTGTTGCTGGCCTGTTTGGTATAGATCCTAGCTAGATTGAGAAGGATTTCTCTTTCTTGAACTTTTTTTTGCACTAGAGCTGTTTTTAGGCCAGATTTGTAGAAACTTTCCCTCCACATGATCAGGGTTTCTAACATATTCTTTACCCCACAAGAGTAGAAAATGCTATCCCCAAATAGAAATTATAAATAAAAAATAAAAAATGTGGGCTTCACCCTATGGAAAATGGAGAGAGATGTTTGTTCATGAAATAAGCATGCCTTAAAGCCAAATACACCAAATGCATTTTGGTAGACTATGTATTAGTATTATTGTGTATGGTAAAACCAAACAACCCAAATCACATGGATGCTTGTGATTGATGGTTGGGATATTAGAGATAGAGGCATCTTTCTTTGATTGTTGGGGGATTGGAGATACATGCATCGTTGGGCTAATGTGATTGTTGCAAAAAAAAAATCTTTTATTCTTTTCCTCCTTTTGAGGGGAAAAAAAGAAGAAAACCCTTTTGCAAGGTCTTACTTGACCTTTTGAAAAAAAAAGATGTTTTGAAATTACTCACCTCCATTTTGAAATTTTACAAAAAAATGGGGAGATGGGATTCGCTCATCGGTACAAGGTTCAATTGTTCCTGACACCTTTACCAGGGGTAATTGAACCAAGGATCGAATCCATGCCTTTTGACTTGCCTAAATTTATCTAAGTGATTATTTAAACCCTAAATGCACATTGAATCATGTTTGTCCTATGATATATGCTTTTAGAAATATTTTCAAATTTTGGATTTTCCAAGTGATTTTGAAATAGGTTTGAAAATATCCTTTAGGAAATGATTCAAAAATTGAACTTAATTTGAAAAGATTGAAATTTGAATCCAAAAACTTGGGATTAAAGTGAATTTGAGATTCAAAAGGAAATTAAGAAATTTGAAATTTTGAAATTTTAAAAAAGTTGAAACTGAAATCAAAAGTTGAAATTGCAAGAAGTTGAAATAAACTTGTGAGATTTCAGAGTTTAAAATTTGGAATTTTAAATCTGAATTGAAAATGAACACTTGAAATTGAAAATGAATTTGGAAAAGAGTAGAATTGAAAGATAAAAGACTGAATTTGGAACTTTGAAGTTTGATGAATCAGAGTTTGAAATTGAGACTTTGAATTTGATCTTGAAATTCAATTTGATTTTTAAAATCAGAATTGAACTTGGAAATTGAATTGGAATTTCAAAGAGAATTTCAAAAATTTGGTTTAGAATTTAAGTGGAGAAAATGAAATTCAGAATCTTTGAAATTGAACTTGAAATGAAAGATAGAATTCAAAATTTGGAATTTTGAAAAGAAGTAAAGATTTGAAAATGAAATTTAAAGTTAAAATATGAAATTCGAAGATGTGAAGTTTAGAAATAAGAATCAAAAATTGGAATTTGAAATAAGATTTAAAAACTGAGTAGAATTGAAGATGAAATGAAGAAAAATCTGAATTTATAAATGGAAATCGAAAATGGCTTTTGAATTTAGAAATGAAAATTGTTTTTTTTTTTAATTTATTTTGAAAATCACTTAGAATTTTTGAAAATAACTTGAAAAAGATGGAAAATAATGATATGATTCTTATAAAGAAAGATTTTATTTGAAAAAACAAATTTCATTATTTAATAGAATTAAAATAAGATTAAATTTTAATATATTCATGACTATGGTCACAAACATATTCTAATTTAATCTTTATTTGAATTCTAATAAAGAATAAAATAAATTTTTGTGCCTTTATAGGATTTAAAATAAAATTAATTTTTAATATCTTCATGACTATGGACACAAATATATCTCAAATTAATTTATATTTTAAATTTTAATAGAAAAAGAAAAGAATATTTATTTTTAGAAAATATAATGTTTTTTCAAAAATGACCTAAAGTGTAGGTCAAATTTTATTTCATAAAAGATGAAAATCCTAAGTATTGTTCGCATTTTGACTATGACCATAAATGTGGATCATTTACTTAGGGTTATTTACCTCTTATTAGAATGGTGCATTTGTCATTCGTGTTATACCATAGTGCTCTTTGAAAAATAAAATGAAATGCCACAAGAAATTACGAGAATTTAAAGTGCAACTATATGCTCATACATTTTAAACTAAACAGAAAAGTAGAATTTCTCATTAATATGAAATTATTACAATCTTAAATTGAAATTGAATATTGAAATTTCTTAATCTAGAAAAACAATCAGGGTCTTTTATGCTTCTATGCAAACACACGATAACACAAGGCAACAGAAATGCAAAATACAAAAAGAAATTCAAAGGCCTATGTTAAAACTAATATACATATGATTATGTCTATGCTATAATGCAAATGTATATGCATATGCATATGTTAAGACGCAATGCCTATGCTAAGAGGAAATGCATATGCATTTGCCTAAGTACAATGCCTATGCTTATGAAGAGATGCATATGCATTTGCTTAAGTGCAATGCCTATGCTTATATGAAAAAATGCTTATGCATTTGCCTAAGGGCAATGCTTATGCTTATGAAAAAAATACATATGCATTTGCCTAAGTGCAATGATTATGCTAATGAAGAAGTGCATATGCTAAAGTGAAGATGCATATATTGCTAAAATGAAAAAAGCATAGAATACTGAAAGGGAAAAATGCATGTATTCCTGCAAATGCAATGCATATGGAAAAATTGCAATACATATGAGGAAATGCATATGTATATGCAAATGAAAGTGCATATGAAGGGGCATATACTGAAATGAAGATGCATATGCTGCTAAAATGAAGAAAAATGCATATGCTAAGGCTAGACCGAACTACAATGCAGGTGTAAAATGACATATAGTGCACAGCTGAACTAAAAGGTAATGCATATGTGATATGATGTGTAATAAAGAAAGGCTTGTGCTTATGCAAATGCAATGCATATGCTAAAGGTAGAATGAAGTGCAAAAAATATAATGCTAATGTATGCATTAGGATGATACAAACTGCAGGTATTATGCCACATATAGATCATGCAGGTAGCATGGTTATGATGCAGCCAAATGTGGTGTGGAGTGCTAGACGAAGATGCAGCGTGGATGGTGTGTTGTATAATGCAGTGAAACTACAGAATAATATACGAGGGGGATGCAGCTATACTGTAATGAACAGGGGTGGTTAAGGCATGTGGGCGATCAGGAGACTTGGCTGCTTAATCAGATGATGGTCTGCTCATGTTTACAATGAAGTTCACTCTTGAATCTTCCATGGATGTGATACAAGCTGAGCTAAAGTCAGTTATTTCATCTATTATATCTACATACACTGATTTCAGGTTGGATTTTAACTTGGGTAAGACCTTAATATCAAGGAACTTGGCAGAATTCTTGGGGATTGTACAGTATAAGGGGAATAATTTGCCAATCAGGATGAAAGAGTTAGCAAAGTTGGATATACCAAATGAGAGGAAGCCTATTAGATCCATTGGTGTGGACATTATAGACCTCTTTGCCTAGTTCTTTGTACTGATTAAAGCTGGCATGCCTCTGTATGCTGCAACCTTTGTATCATATTATGAGATCGTGTTGGGTCCAGGAAGGAGGTTGAGGGAAATGGCAGCCAGGGAAATATACAATGTTGGTAATCGGGCTTTTCAGAGACTGAGGGAAATTGCAGTAGTCACTTTTATGTCATTACTACCAGCATATGAGGAAGTAAGAGTGCCAGATACTTTAGTATTGAGCATTACTGCAGATTATGATCCAATGGCTGAGACGGTTAAGGATATTGAGATACAGATAAAGCTCTACCCTAGAACAAGTGGACTGATATGCCTGCTCAGAGACTCCCTGACAGCAAAATCTGATTATACATCATTAATCACTGGCTCTTCACCTATCAATACAGATTGTGTCATGTATTCTCCAAACTTTGTTCGGGAGCAGGTGTTAAAGATATTGAGATTTAAGTCACTTGAGTTAGATTTCCATCCACTTTCAAGGGTTAAGACTCCTGATCTATATGAGTGTTTAGAGTTAATGGAATCAATTTACCTATCAACAGTGGTATCCCTATGTAGATATGTTTAACACAGGTATGGAATATGATAAGATACTGGTCCCTTACAGGGCATCTTCAATGGTCAAGATTTTGAAGAAATATCAGGTGAAGAGCATTTGGTCTAGGGATACTAACCAGGTGAAGAAGGTTATGGGTCAGCTAATTAGATGTCTAGTAGCATGATAAATCTCAGGTTTAACCCTTACCTGAGATTTATCAGTTGTCTTACTCTCAATTGAAGATTGTAGCATCAATACTTTCATACAAAGACTTGGTTATTATTGGCTTTCAATCATAATGATTATAGTTACAGGGTTAATGTCAGTTTGTCACCAAAGTTGGATAGGGAAGGGACTATGCAAAGCAACCAGAAAATTAAAAGTAGATCAGTTTTCATCTTCTGATGGTGCATCAATTCCAATGAACCAAACATGTTATCAATGTAGAAATTTTGTTGAATCATAAAATAGAAGACTCAACGGATATTAATATGATGTCGATTCCAGATTCAAGTGCTATAATGAAGTGAATGTTATACAAATGTAGCAGAAAATTAAAAATGATGCACAGGAAGAATGCAACATTAATTTAGACCAGCAATGACACACACACACACACACAGGATCTTTACTTGGCATTGGTTCAAGTGCCAATTCTGAGCTTCCTTTCTCTGTTACAGATGTTGGATGCTGAAGGTGAGTCAAAAAACAAAGGAACGATGA
The DNA here is from genome assembly GCF_984573655.1 of Nuphar pumila. Lineage (NCBI taxonomy): Eukaryota > Viridiplantae > Streptophyta > Magnoliopsida > Nymphaeales > Nymphaeaceae > Nuphar > Nuphar pumila. The sequence continues at coordinate 26,131,872 of NC_143262.1, read as the reverse complement.
TGCTAATCTGATGCTATGCAATAAAATCAAAAGAACACAATGCAGTGAATGAGATGTGCACATGTAACAATGCAATGTAACAGAAATCAAATGCAGCAGAGAAACAAATGATGATTCAATGAAGCAATTACAGAAAAATGCAAGAGGGGAAGGCAACGCAACTTACATCATTGTGTAGGTGCAGAAACCTAAAATCAAAAGGCATTCGGATGCTATGTAATATGGTATGAAGAAAACGGAAGTTGATAAAAGGGGAAATATAGTAGGGGAATGCAGATGCTGATATACACGGAGGATTGATGCATGATTTGATGAAATCCAACATACGATGCACGGGCGATACAACCAATCAAATCGATACAATGAAATTAAAATGGAGAATGCTAATAAGATGCAGGAATGATGCTGATGCTATTGAAATATACAAATGCATAGATGATGATGTTACAACATAAATGCTAGGAAATCTAATGATGAATATGCAATATGTATTGATGCAAATCTAAATGTAATGCAGGATGATCAAAATGAATGCAGAGCAGGTTTGCAAATTCATGCAGATCTAACTGTAATGAAGGAATCACTGATGCCATGATTAGAAAATGAAATGGAGCAATGGTGAATATGACGAAAATGCGATGAATGAGGGAATGATGCAGGTTTGTAGTTAGATGTAGCAAATCAAATGCATGAATAAACAACGGAAATGTAACAATGAATTGCAAAAAAAAAAATTTGTTGAAGCATAAGATACATGAAGATAACAATGAACAGAATGAAATCAATGTCGTGTTGCAGTGTGCAGATCGATGTTGCTATAGGCAGATCGATGTTGCATCATGTGCTTCCGATGGGTAGTAGAAATGAAGGAAAAGAAAAAAATGATGCAAAATTGAAAAAAACAAAAGAAATGCTTAAAATGTAAATTCATAGAAAAGCAAGGAGGAAGAAAGGGTGATTCTCACTGTGGGTTAGCTCAGGTTGAGAGGAGAGAAGTGCTTCCTCTGAGTGTTGGGGTTGGATCAATCTCCTTCACTGAACAAAAACAAACATAAAGAAAGGGGAAGAGAAGAAGAGAGGAAAGGGGAAAAGGAAAGAGGGAAAAGAGGAGAAATCAGGAGCTCCTTGCAAGGCTCGAATTCCCCTTTGCAATGCTCGATGGTTCTCCCTTCCCCTTCGATGGTGGTTATAAAGGGGAGAGTCGTTACAACATTTTTCAAAAGCAGTCCCTTAAACTTTTAAAAGTTTTCAAAGCGAGGATTTTAGTTATAAAGATTTTCAAAACCCTTAAGTTTACTTTTCTGAAATTTTGCCCCCTTTATGTGATTTCTGAAAGAAAATCTAAAATACAAGGAAAATATGAGGGATTTAAGAGATGGGATCCAGATGAGGTTTTTTTGAAAAAATTTAAGAAAAATATTGATTTTGAAATTTTGAAATTTTGAAGAGTTTTCAAAAGAAGAGTTTTTGAAATAGCAGGATTAATTTTAAAAATGGAGTTTTAAAACGGATTTGGATCTGAGGTTGGATCAAGTACAGAAATGAAATTGGATTTGGGATCTTTAACAAAGAAGTGAATCCAAAAAATGATTAAAAATTGACTCAATTACTCTTTTGAATAACTCAGAAGGTGGGTGCTAGGGGAAAAAATAGAAATTTTAGAATTTTGAAAAAATTGGGGTGTTTACAGATGCCCTTCTTTGCTGCTAAGCCAGTGAAAAGCCGAGCTTAGTAACAAAGAAAACACACCAAATTTTAAAACAAAAATGCCCCAGTCAAAAAAACTGAACTGAGTGTGGAAGAATTGATTGTGAAAATGATTCTGATAAAGAAGAATGGGGAAATCGGGATGGGACTTTTGAATGAAGGTCCAAAAACTGTGTGAAGGGAGATTTTGAAGAGGTCTCATGACTGAGACAAAATAAGCCTTTTGAAAAGACTCAGGTTTAGCCCTTAACTTGGATGGGATGGCAAATACCTCAATGGAATGAGGCTCAGGTTTAAACCCTTACCTGAACAGGAAGAAAGAAATATACCTCGTCAGAATGAGGTTCAAGTTTAACCCTTACCTGAATGGGAATGTAAAATACCTCATCGGAATGACGCTGCAAGAGGCATGAAAATGGGATTCCCTAAAGCTTTGGAAAAGGGACTAATTGGGGCGTCTCATGACTCAGACTGAATAGCTTTTTGAGAGATGTCCCTTTTGAAAATGATTCAGCTTTAACCCTTATCCTGAAAGGGGAATGAAAGAAATATACCTCGTTAGAATGAGGTTTAGATTTAACCCTTACCTGAATGGGAAGAAAGCAATATACCTCGTCAGAATGAGGTTCAAGTTTAACCCTTACCTGAATGGAATGAAAGAAATAGGGATTTCTCGTCAGAATGGGGAAACCATGTTGGGAATGAAAGAAATACCTCATCCGAATGAGGCACATGTTTAACCCTTACCTGAATGGGAATGAAAGAAATATGGATTCCTTGTCAGAATGGGGAAACTATGATGGGACTTTCAGATTTTACACAAAAAAATCAGAAGAGTTTGCAAAAGGCTAGAAAATGGGGGTCCCTAAAGCTTTAAAAAGGGGATTGGAATGGGGTGTCTCATGACTGAGTCTAAAATGAGCTTTTAAAATGACCTTTTGTGAAACTGTGATCATCGTAAAAATTTTCTTCTCTTGGTATTTCTCTCTCTTCCTTCTCTTTTTCCTTTCTAGCCTCTATTTCCTCCTTTTTTAAGGGAGAAAATAAAAGACAGAAAAGAAGATAAAAGAAAAAAGAAAAGAAGAGTGAGAGAAGAACTCTTTTGCGAAGGTCTCACTTGACCTTAATTTTGAAAAGATTTAAAAGATTACTCGCCTTCATTTTTGAAATATTTGCGGGAAAATTGGGAGAGGGTGCTCGCTCGTCAGTACGAGGTTCGACTGTTCCTCGCACCTTTACCAAGGGTAATCAAACCAAGGATCGAATGTATGCCTTTTTGCTTTGCTAAAAGATTATCTAAGAATTTATTCTAAGTCTAAATGCACAAAAGAATCATGCTTGTGCAATGCAAGGATGTATGCTCTTTTGAAAGATGGTTTGAAAATCTCCAAGTGCTTCTGAGATGAATTTGATAATAGAGTGAATAAATGGTTTCTAACTTAGAACTGGAGATAGATCAGAAAAGATGTTTAAAGTTCCAAATCTTTGAAATAATCAGAATTGGGAAAATAAATCTTGATTTGAAAAAGAAAGATTTTGAAGCTGAGAGAGAGAAAGAGAAACAAAGTTTTTAGAGTCAGAAATGGACTCTGAATTTGAATTTTGAACCTGGATGAGATTTGAAATGGAATTGAATTCTAGATTCGAAGTTTGATATCAGAATGGAATTAGGATTTGAAATATGGAATTTAAGATAGATTTAAAATCTGGAATTGAGAAATTTTGATTTGAAATCTGAGCTCCAAGATGGAATTTGAATACAAAGTCTGAATCCTAAAGGGAATTGGATCCAAAGCCTGGGATCCAAGATGAAGTTTAGATCCGAAGTCTGAAACCCTAAATAAAATTTGGATCTGGAGTCTGAGATCTAAGATGGAGTTAGATTCAAAATCTAGAATCCTAAATGGGATCTGGATCTAAAGTCTGATATCCAAAGTGAAGTTGAATTCTGGAATCCTAAATGAAATTGGATCTGAAGTCTGAAATCTATGATGAAGTTAAATTTTGGACCCTAAAGGGAATTGAATCCAAGATCTAAAATCCAAGATGGGATTTTAAAAGTAGAATTGGATTTTGAAAGTCTAATTAGGACTTTTGAAGATGGATCTGGGTTTTGAAAACCCAGATTTTGAAAAACTTAGGAAGAGTCAAATTTTTGAGATTCAAAATCAATCTCAGAACTTTGATTTTGGATTTTGAGAATCAAGACTCAATGGAAAATAAAGGATGAACTTGATTTAAAGCTTGAGTTTTGAAATCAAGAGATGAATCAGAAATTTCAAAGTTAAATTGAACTTTGAATTCGGATTTTGAGATGTTGATTTGAATTTTTGAAATTTAATCCTAAAAATGAATTTGAAATTTCAAAGTCAAATTGAACTTTGAAATTTGATTTGAATGGGAATATAAAATGAATTTGACATTTCAGAGTCAAATTGGACCTTGAAATTGGATTTTGAACTTTTGAAATGAGATAGAATTGATGAATGGAAATCTGAAGAAAGATATTCAAGATAACTTGAATTTTGAAGAATTTTGAAAATATGATGCAATTTTATCCTAAATGATGAATGAATTTGAATAATTTGAAATTGGATTTAAAAGCATATTTCATTCTTTAAATGAATTAAAAATAAGATTGAAGATATAATACATCCCTGACTATGGTCATTGAATGTATTATATAATAATCATATTTGAATTCAAGTGAAGAATAAAATACATTTTGGTGCCTTTATAGAGTTTAAAATAAAATTAACTCTCAATACACCCTGACTATGACCATTGATATTATTTTGAGTTAATTTTGAGTTAAACTCTGATAAAGGTAGGAAATATTTAAAATGTGATGATTTTTTAAAGGAGATCCAGTGTTATCCCATAAGAGATGAAAATCCTAAGCCTTGTTCTCACCCTCACTATGGCCATTGATGTGAATCGTCAACTTAGGATTTAATCACCTTTTATTAGAATGGTGTGCGTGTCATTCATGTTCCCTTTCGTGAAATTTTGAAAGAAAAGAGAGAAATGACATGAGATAAGTATTTGTAGCAAAATAGGCATGCTCATATATTCTAATCTAAGACTGAAAAATGTAAATTTCTCATTTATAATCTAGCTATTACAACCTTGAATGTATTTCAAATTCCTAAACTAAGGAGAAAAATGGCCTTTTATCTAATTTTTGTGAAATTTAAATTAGCACTTAACAAAGATACAGGAATATATAGAAGCAAACTATGTTGAAATACACATGATCACATTGGTATTTATGAAGTGATGCTTGTGCCATATATAACGCATGGTGGACATGTAGTATGTTGTGCAAGTGAAATGTGGTGACATGCAGTAAATAGTGGTGTACATACTGTTATGGATGCCACTATTCAGATTAGCAGTGCATTTTATAAGTGTAAAAGAGGCGATAGATACAAAAGCCTTGATCATGCTACCAAAGGGGAAGCATTAATGTGTATGTAAATGAAGAAGTAAAGGGGTACTGGAGGTATATATAGGCATGCAGCAGGTAAAAAAAAATGTTGTGTGAATATGTATGGGTTGTGTCAAATGTGGGCACTGCTATAGTAAAAGTGTGACAGTGTCATTACAATAGATGCGCAGTGGGTATTGTAACAATGAAATATCATGAAGATGTAGATGAAGGCTATGCCCAGCATACTGTCTTTATGACAACAGTGAATAGGGGAAAGAAATGGTGACAGCAACAGATGTGTTTTGTGTTGTATGTGATGGCAGTATGGATGGCTGGGAGATGCTGGTTGTGCTTAATGGTTTAGGTGTTGTGTGGTGTTTGGAGATAATAGAGAAAAGGGTATTGTGCAGCAAGCCAAGGGGCCTGGTGTGATGTTGTAAGTGAGGTTGCTGGGAAGTGGAAGCCATGTACAGGTAAGTGTATGAAAGTGCAGGGAAACCAGTGCAGGGCACTTGAGATTGTGGCAGAATCATGCAAATTGAAATACATTCACTGACCTGCAAATGCACGGTGCACGGGTGTTGTGCTAATATATATGCAATAGAGATAATGAAATGAAGGAATGAAGATGGAATGTTGTGCGTATAACAATTTTGTTGTAGAAGCATATGTGGCATGGAGGTAAGTGGATGAAAATGGTAAAGTGTTGCGGTGAGTGATAAGTATGGTGGAGATGGGAGATGGCAAGAAATGTGGCAAGTATCTTGGGATACAAGCAGAAAACAAATGGAAGGGTCCTTTCATGGGTGGCTGAAACGAAATTACAGCAGCCTTGAAAGTGTTGTGAAGGGAGGTGGGGCTACAAATATTCAGAAATGCAGCTAGAGAAGATGGGAAGAGACAAAGGATGACCGACATACTGAAATGAAGGGGAGAAATTGTAGCATGAATGCAAAGGGGTAGTTGAAATTGTTGTGATACAGTGAGTCATGATAGTGATGTGAGGGTGTGGCATGCACCTAACTACAACAACCTGATTGACAACTTAATCTAATCCAATAGCATGACGAATTGACTCCAAATAAGGCATGACATCTTCAGGTGCTGAAACACAAGTGGACATATAAAATGCAAAGTTTAAGTATGAATGGTGAGAGTGAATAGTGCAGGGGTAGGATAAGGTGCTGGGATGTGTAGCTGGTGCCTGATAGTCGTCGTAACAAGGTGGCATTCCAGATGCTTATTAGAGTTATTCTCCAAAGAATCTTTGTTAAAGAAAGAAAAACTTGGCTCTTTCCTAGAGTCATGATATTCGGTTCAGCTTCACAATTGGATGGTCTATCTGTTTCAAATCCCAACTATCACAAGCAATGTAATATATGTGGTTTGACGTAACCCATGATAAGAATGAGAAAATGAATAACTCATTTTATGACATGAAATGTTGAAACAGAAATTAAAGAAAGGTTCAAATATCATTGAAGATTTTTATATACTTTATCCATGCAACCATATTGACTGGAGATACCATTTGCAAATTTTTTTTAGCTGGGCAGGTTGAGACAGGATCATGTTCAATATCTAATATGAACAAAAAGTCAATTTTGATACAGCATGCAACTTAACCTATATGATAGAAATTATCATAAACTGATATGGCAAATGAGAAGAAATTAACTGCATGAATGCAAACTGCTACTTGATGATATCAAATTAACCATTAGTCTTAACCAGTTATGAAATAACTAATGCAAATGCCATGATAAAAGAAAATTTTGATATATTGCAGGGACTAATCAAAGGGAATACAAGTGAATATCCAGAACAAACTATAAGGCTGGAACTATAGGAATAAGAATGCAATAAATGTACCGGTATATGGACCTGGATATTGATTCCTGCAACTTAATGGAGCATTGACAGTCTACTCATGGAAATTCCATCACACTAAAGTGGAATTGCTTCAGAATTTTTTACTGAGGATGTTTCAATAGCCTTTCAAAAGAAGTTACTGCTGGGGATATTTATTTTATAGGTTGTTGTTGTACCTGTTTATGTCGTACTGTTGCGCCAAAACATGATGAAACTAGAGCAGAAATGTAAGATCCAAAGCTACCACGGTCAGAAAATAGGAGACAGGCAAATGCTGGGAATTGCTATGATGATAATAAGGGTCTGTTTGAGGCTTCTTGTTATGGGTCTTGGATTAGAGTTGCTTATCTCCTTGACTGATATCTCGATATGTGCGCAATAAATCTTACCATCACCTTCCAAGCTCCCTAGCTTTTTATGTTGGAAACATGAACCCAGGTTGTCATCTAAAAAGAAAACAAGGCATGAGTAGTTGCGATAACATGAATCTTTATACCCTGCGAGAGTGTAATTGGCTAGAGGCAAAACTATTTGTGAAATATCCAACTATCTCATTCCCATTAATTCAAGAAAAGCTCTCAGACCATAACTTGGAGAAATCGCTGATTTGACACATAAATTCAGAGCTTAAAACTTCATAGTACTTACATGTTTTTGAGGGAGTACATTCGTAATGTGGTCCATAAGGGTGAAAGAGGTAATGGGTAGCACGTGAAATATTGCAGGGAGGCTGTGCAAAGGAATGACAGACATGTGGGGGTGCTATTTAATAAAACCAAAATAGTGAAGACATGTTACTGATGGTTCAAGGCTACCAGAACAACAACACACGATTGATCAAAATATTGAAGTTAAACTAAATTAAAGAAAATGCAGGAAATATAGGAAATAATGGAACCTGATACTTAGCTGTATTGAATAGGATCTCACCGTCTTGACTTTCCTTAGGATAAAATCGATTAAGCAAACTTGATTGAATGTGGTTCGGTGCTCCTCAGTTGTGCCATCTTCTATTAAGGGACTTCCAGACCAAACAAATGTTCCGGAGAATGTTGTTTGCTTCAAAACAGGAATGACTAATGTGGGGTAGCTCGAACAAACCTTGCGAAAGAAACTCGCCTCATCTTGATGCAGAACCACCCTGTTAACAGATTTCTTGATCTCTTTGCAACACAAAAGAGTTCAAATACAGGGGTGATCCATATCGATTTTACATGGAACGCTGGATTTCTGAGGTGATGAATGAAGGGGAATTAAAATGATGTTGGGATCTATGTTTAAGATGACCACTGTGATGCGAGAATCGAATGAGATGGACTAAATGTCTGGACAGAGGACCTATGATGAACCTTCCTTCCAAAACTCAGACAAAGGAGAACCATTAACGACAGAACAAGAACCCGTTTAAAGTGAAATTGTCATAAGGATAAGTGGAAGTATGCGAGCTACCTAAAAAAAGAAAAAAAAAACAAGGGGGGGGGGGGGTGAAATATGAACTATCCATGGCTGGGTAGGAGATTGAAGCCATTACAACCATCAAGATCAAAATAGCCACCAGAACAAAAAAAAATCTCGAAAAATCAGTAGATGATCAAAGCAAACGAGAATTCAAAACAAGTGAGCAAAGCATAAGTCGATTATCAGAACGGAACCAATAATAAAAAAAAAAGAATATAAAAAAAAACATGAAAGAGAAACATAAATAAGAAAACCAAATAAACAAGACACAGATTGGAATCATGATCTAAGAAAATCAGAGACTCGACATGTATAAAACAGCTGAAACTCACTGATTCAAAAGAAAGGAAAGTAAAAATAGGAAAAAGAATTTGTTGGAATAGGTGTATTTCGTCGATCTTGCACAGTGTAAACCGATGTTGCTATCTGCAAACCGGATTTACAAGGGGTGCATTCACGGGGCTTGAAACAAGTAAACAAAAAGAAAAAAAATCAAAAAACAGGACAAGAAAGACTACTTACCTTAGCTTGCTTGAGGGTGATCGGCTTTCTTTAGTTAAGTGGAGAAAGCCAGAGAGATAAGAAGAAAAGAAGAAGAAGAAGTGGAGAGGGGAAGAAGAAAGAAGTAGAGGAAGAAGAGATGTCGAGATGGAGGGGTGATAACGGATGAGGAAAAGGGGCTTCCTGCGTGCTCTTTTTAAAGAGGAAAAGGAGGATTCGGGAAGAAGGGCCGTTGGAGATGAGCGGAGGAGGAAAAGGATGGACAATGTTGTTGGCGATGGAGGGCGATGGAGAGAGTTTTCCCAGAGGGAGAGAGAGAGAGAGAGAGAGAGTTTCGAGCGAACGAGGGAGACACCCCCTCCCCTGAGAAAACGATTTTAGGGTTTTCTCTCCTTTTTTTTTTCAGGGACACCCTTCAATTTATCGAAATTTCCAAAATGAGCCTTTTTCAAAATGGATTTTATCAAAAGGATGATTTTTCAAAAAGGTGGTTTTTAAGAACTTTATTTTTTTGTATTTTCTTTTTTATTTTCCTATTTTTTTGTTCTTTTCTTGAAATCTTCTACATTTTTTGTATTTTTGAGAATAAAAACTCTAGAACTAGGGAAAATGAGAGATTAAACTATTTTTGGAATTTTATTGAGAAATATTTACAAAAGAGGGGTTTTTTGAGAATTTTAACGTTGTTCCTTGAAAAATCCTTTAGAAAAATGGGTTAGGAATAATAAATGAGTTTTGATTTCAGTGAATCCGAGAAATGAATGGAATTTTTGGTTAAAAATTGACCTGGTTATTCAGAAAATGTGAGTCATAGGCAACCAGGGGAATTTTTGGGATTTTTTGAAAATTTGGGGTGTTCACATAAACCAGGTTCGATCTTGAACCTGAAAAATAACTGTCTATGGTGGGACAGTGGAAAAGTAGGGAAATATGCGAATCTGAGAGCTCGAGCGCTCAGATTAGACAGAAGGGAAGGATCTTGAGAACTCCTGTTATCAAGTTCTAAAGAGAGATAAAAATGGGTTGCCAAGATATATCAAAAGGAAATCAAGTTTTATTTCATGTCAGAATAGCCAGAAAAATTTTCCAATATGATAAAATTGTATTTGATTCCAATGTTAAAAAATATGCACGTACGTGCAAAAGATATTTTCTCTTTTACCTAGAGTATTTTCTCCAACGAGGTTAACTCCATTGATTCAAGAGCCAAATCCGAACTTTGTTGTTGTTGGGCTTCTTTAAGAAAATTATCCATTTTCATGATATGAAAAGAGAGAAATTATTCTCAAGCTTCATAAAAGCAAAAGTGAAAAGATATTGATGAAAGAATTTTGCATAAGAAAAGATGATTTCTGGCGATTTTGGCAGTTTGATATCTGGTGTTTTTCCATGATGATCTTTTTGCCTTCTTTTTGAGACATAGAACTTTCTTGGAATTTGGCAAAAATTTCATCACATCATCTTCATCTAGGAGATGTTCTGATTTTCTCTGGAAGGGTATATCACACGTTCCTTCAACTTGGAGGTGTTCCGAGCCTTCTTTGCCTCAGGAATTATACTAATGATATTGTCTCTTTAATTGAAATCTCTTGATGATAATCAAATATCTTTTAGGGTTTTGTCGGGAGGTTCATTGCATCAGCCTTCAACTTGGCTATGGTTTAAACTTTCCCTGTAAGGATTTGTCATATGCACGTTCAACTTGGAGATGGTATGAATCTTCTTTGTCCCCAAGGGTCTAACTTATCTATCGATCTTCAACTTGACGATAATAGAGAGATCCCTTTTGCAGATAATCAATTATGCTTGCATTATTGAGAAAATGGAGTGGACTCTTTATCGCTCAGGATATTTCCACTGCCTTATTGCCAGAAGAATCATCTTTGAAAATGCACTATATCTATGATCAATATCAATTCATTTCTAGCTTTTCAGAATCATTGAATGTTCTTTTGCGGTCATATCAGGGATTTTTTTTTCATCCGTTTGGTTGACCAACAGGAAAATAATTGAATTTTGCGCTTTTTTACAAAGAGTTTCACCTTTTTGAAAGGGATACTAGAGGTAATTTTGAAGGTGATTATTTTGTGCAATAAGAATTTTGAATTCAAAAGATAGTTTTAGTAACAAATTGGCAAAATGTCTTAGAATCCTTAGTGAAAGAATTGCCTGATGTCAAATTGATAAGTCCATGGCTGGATATTACTTCTCTTTTCTCCAAGAGAAGTTCAGGCTTAACCCTTGGCCTGAATGGGGCTTCAAGAAATACTCCTATTTTCCCTAAAGAGGAGGTGTTTGCAAAACAGAACTTTCAAAGATAAATTAAGTTTTCGTCAAAACTTCCTAATCTTAGGCTTCTCTTATGGAAAGGCAGCCAGAAATGAGTCGAAAAATATATCATAGAGGTGTGAGTCTATCACACTCTTCTTGGAGAAGGATCCTCTATAACGGGGATGCCAAAATGAAAAAATTGGGGGCCATAAAAGAAAAATGAACTTTCGTCGAAGCTCTCCCTATAAGAAAGGATTTCTTTGTGTAAAGTAAGAAATTGTTGTTTTGTAAACAGTTCGCAAAGAAACGAGTCTCTTCAAACTCTCCCTAGAGAACAGGGTTCTTGCAAACAAAAGAAAGAAATGGGTTGCTTGAGAGGAACGAGCTCCCTCGAACTCTCTCTGTCAGAAAGGGTCCTCTGCAAGCAAAATTAGTTGATTAAGATATTGGACCAACTTGAAGATGGGTTCAACTTGAAAGTTGAAGGACCATTATTGGCAGAATCGCAACCCGGAGGTTGGAAGAAAATGATTAAAATTGAGAATTTCCAACACGAAGGTTGAGAAAATGATATAATTTGAGAAATTACAACCCGAAGGTTAGGAAATGATAGAAATTGAGAAATTGCAACCCGAAGGTTAGGAAATGATAAAATTGAGAAATTGTAACCCGAAGGTAAGGAAATGATAGATTTGAGAAATTGCAACCCGAAGGCCTGATTGTGAAGCAAGCAATTGAATTTGGGAGTTTGACCAGCTCGAAGGCTGGAACTTTAAAGAAAAGTGTTTCATCTGAAGATCGAACCCTCAAAAATTGTCAATGCGAGGACTGGTTTTTTAGAAAAGGGGGTTTGATCTAAGATCAAAAAAATTTTAAAATGACCAGTGTTTGGACTGGGTTTAGGAAATGATTCGACCTATGATCAAAAAATTTGAGAATGACCAGTTCAAGGACTGGGTTTTGAAATTGGTTTGATCTAAGATCGAATACTTTGAAAATGGTTCGATCTCAGATCAAAATTTTTGAAAATAACCAGTACGAGGACTAGGTCTCAAAAATGGTTTGATCTAAGATCAAAAAAAAATTCGAAAGTGACCAGTACAAGGACTAGGTCTTTGAGAATGGTTTGATCTAAGATCAAAAAAAAAATTTGAAAGTGACTAGTACGAGGACTAGTTCTTGAAAATGATTTGATCTAAGATCGAAATTTTAAAAATGACTGATACGAGGACAAGGTTCTGAAAATGGTTCGATCTAAGATCAAAAATTTTAAAATGACTAGTACGAGGACTGTTTTTCAGAGGAGGATTTGATCTGAGATCAAAAATTTTGAGAATAACCGGTATTATAAACTGAATCTGGAGATTACGAATCTTATGAGAATTCTTGGTGATGAAACATTTACTGAGATTCTTGTCCCAAGATAGTTCACGATTCAAACAAAGTTGCATTGCTCATGGTGATATGGTCTCAGGATTATCCCTTATCCTGAATAGGGAGAAACTAATTAAGAGATGACAAAAATTGATGGTGAAACCCCCCCTCAATTATGTATGTCCACAGGACGTTATGGATGAAAATAATGTTTCAAGATTGCCCCTTATCCTGAATGGGGTGGAAAAGGAAATTGATGAAGAATTTTATTTGAATTTTGCCTGCATATAAAAATTTTGAAGTAAAATAAATTTCCATAAAAGATGCCTCAGTATAGAATAGAAGAAGGTTGGAAATAAAAGATCATTGTTTATTAAAGAAGACTCTTTGAAGAGTATAAAGGATAGAATGAACATCTTAGGTATAGAATTTCCTTAAATGTAAGTCATTGATAGGATCCGGCAACTCTACTCCATCTGCGCTTATTAGACGATACGAATTGCGGGGCAGCGCTTCCTTAACCACTTAACGGCCTTCCCAATTCGGTGACCACTTGCCATGCAGACGATGCTTGAGATGATCAATTGATCTAAGAACTAGATTATTAACTCAAAATCTTCTCTCAATGATGGATTTAGCATAACGTTGGGTTATTCTCTGACGATAAGATTGAGCATGTTCGGCTGCCTTGAGCCTTCTTTCATCTAGCAGATCAAGTTGTACCAACCTTTGTTGCTGATGCTGATTAAGCGGTAATTCTAAGAGTGACCCAAATTTGAGGGCAGGCTTTTGAACGTGAAGAGGTAACACTACCTCAGTTTCATAAACAAGCTTCGAAGGAGTAGCATTGGTTGAAGTCTGAATGGTGGTTCAGTAGGCTAAGAGTGCATCATGGATTTTCTCGTGCCAATCACGACATGTTTTCACGGTTCTCTCTAAAATGCAGATCAGGATTTTATTGGTGGCCTATGTCTGACCATTCCCTTGAGGATAATAGGGAGCTGAAAACTGATGATGAATTCTGAACTTTGAACAGAAAATCTCCATTCTCTCATTCTTGAAGTGGATATCATTGTCTGAAACAATGTCATGTGGTATGCCAAAATGGTAAAGAATGTTTCTATGAATAAAAGAAACCACATGACAGCCTTCTATTGTACGAAGTGTGATAGCTTTAACCCATTTGGTAAAATATTTGGTTACGGCAAAAAAGTATTTGTGGCCATTAGAAGCAGGGGTAATTGGGCCCATGACATCAAAAGCCTACATAGAGAACGGCCATGGAGAAACAACATATTGCAAATATGTGGCTGGCGCATGAATGGAAGGTGCGTGCATATGGTATTTGACGCACTTCTTTACAAATCGGTAGCAATCATGTTGCATGGTTTTCCAATAATACCCTGCTCAAATAATCTACTTGACTAGAGTTTTGTAACCAACATGGCCACCGCAAATACCTTCATGGGCCTCTTGGATAATTTGCATAGCTTCATCTTTGTCTAAGCATCTGGCGTAATGAGAACTGAATCAGTGACAGTAAAGGACATCGGCAAGGAAGAACTATCGAACGAACATGCACTGGATTGTGTGTCTCCCCCTTCTTGGCATTTTTGGTGGAAAGTCACCATTTTCAATGAAATTTTTGATGTCTTGATACCAAGGCTTCTCCTTTTGATTGACCTGGTTTATTTGCATAGCTTAAATGAAGGCAATTTGATCAAGTTTGTCAATTTCAAAAGAATAGCAAGATTCGTCTGCTTTGAAAGACATGATGGAGCCCAAGCTAGCCAAACCATTGGCTATTTGGTTGTATTCCCTTTTGATATGATTGAGTTGAAATTCCTTGAAGCTGTCGATGAGAGCTGAAGCAATTTTCTGATAAGGAATTAATTTCCGATCTTTTACTTGTCACTCAGTCTTGACCTAACTGACAACGAGTCACCAAAAGCATGCACTCTTCTGACATTGAAACTTTGCAGAATTCTTAGGTCGTGTATTAGAGCTTCATACTCGGCCATGTTATGAGTACATTGAAAGCTAAGCTTGAGAGAGTAAGGGATCATTTCCTTCTTAGGTGTGACCAATAAGATTCTGATCCCTATACCAACCATGTTTTTAGAGCCATCGAAAGATAAATTCCAAATTGGAGATTGTTGGATATTGTAGATGCACTCATCGGGAAAATCATCTTCTGCTTTAATTTCTTCTGTAAGGGGAAAATTTGTAAATTGGTCAGCTATGGCTTGGCCTTTGATTGACTTATGAGAAACTTTAAGTCGTATTGCATCAGAAGAACTTGCCACTTAGCAATTCACCCATTGAGAAATGGTTGTTCAATAATGTATTTGAGAGGATTGAGCCTTGATAGAAGCTTGACTTCAGATGCCAACAGGTAATGTTTTAGTTTCTCGCACATTCATACCAGAGCTAGACATGTTTTCTCCAACTGAGAGTATTTCTTTTCATAATCGATGAATGTTTTGCTCACATAATAGATGGCATGTTCTATCAGACTGCCTTCTTTATATTGTGTGAGAAATCTACCACAAGCATTTTGATTGACAGAAATGTATAACAGAAGTGGTTTTCCAAGTTCTGGTGACTTCAGAACTGGTGGATTAAGAAGATATCGCTTGATGTGCTCGAATGACTACTGACATTCTGGCCCCCATCCAAACTTTACTCCTTTTTTTAGCAAGTGATTGAAAGGTTCATATCTCATTGCTGAATTGGATATGAACCGACGAATGGATTGAATGCGTCCTTGGAGGCTTCGCAATTCCTTGAGATTTGGTCGATGGTGGCATATCGATGATAGCTTTTGTCTTGGCAGGATCCACCTCTATTCATTTCTTGTTGATTATGAAGCCAAGTAGTTTACCTGATTCTACCCCAAAGACTCATTTCTGAGGGTTGAGCCTCAATTTGTAGAGAATAAGTCTTTCAAAGACTTGACCAAGAGCATCAAGATGATCCTCTTCTTCTTTGGATTTGACCAAGATGTCATCCACATAAGCGTCCATGATCTTATGCATTTGGTCATGAAAAATAATGACCATCGCCCTCTGATGAGTTGCTCCAGCATTCTTGAGCCTGAACGGCATGACTATGTAGCAAAAAGTACCTCAAAGTGTAGTGAAAGAAGTTTTTGACTGGTCACAAGTGTCCTATTTGATTTGATTGTAACCTGAATATCCATCCATAAAGAAAAACATGGCATGACCTGTCGTGTTATCGATCAAAAGATCAATGTTGGGGAATGGATAATCATCCTTCAGGGTGGCCTTGTTGAGATATCTGAAATCAATACAGATTCGTACTTTGCCATTCTTTTTGGGAACTGCCACAATATTTGCCAGCCAGTCCGGATAATCAATAGTCTGAATGAATCCTGCTTTTAGCAAATCTTTAAGTCCTTTCTTGACTTGTTGCTCAATTTAAGGATCCAATTTCCTTAACCTCTGCTTGATTGGTTTAGAATCTGACTTTAACCTGAGACGATGCTCAACCAACTTGGGATCCAAGCCTGGCATATCCTCATAAGTCCATGCAAAGACTTCTTAGTGCCTTTTGAGAAAATGGATGAGTTTTTCCTTCTCATCTTCATTCAGGTTAAAACCAATTTTGAGGATCTTAGGATTGTCTTCTGAGCCAATATTAATATCCTTGGTCGAATCCTGTACCAAAGATGACGGTTCATCTTGCCTCTGAATGTGAGCAAATTTCAGCAATTCTTGAATAGTTGAGTCAAACTCTGTTGGCTCTTCAATCTGTTTTGCCGCCTTGCTAACCTTTGCTCTTGCCTTTACCTTATAAATCCTTGCTGGCTTGGAGTTATTTTGAGAAATTTTTGGATTGACAATGAGCCTTTTTATTGATTTGGGAGGCATGTTTTATCAATCCTGAAAACGAAAAAGCAAGGTTTTCTTAGGAGAGACCACAAACTTCAAATTTATTGGAAAGCATAGAATATGACATAGAGATAAGAGAAATGGGGCATCAAGATATGACGAAAACATCATTTTTTCATTAATGAGAAAATTAATGACAAGGACTGAATATGTACAAGTATTGACTCAAAAGACATAAAAGATTGGGACTGACTTGTCCCTACAAGATGACTGAAGGAAAAAGGAAGAAAGCAGAAAACTTTGGCATTTGTCTCTCTCATTTTGCCCCCTTGACGAATACGATTTTCTTGTTGGATTCTCAATCGATGAACCTCAATCCTGCCTTGGTTGAGTGTCGAGCGGGGATGATTGGTTCCACTCTTCCATTCTTATTCCTGTCTATCCCTCGGAAAGGCTGGTAGCCATGTTTCAATAGAAGTTTGAATCCCCTTTTGGTCTTGGAGAATAGAGGGAATAAGGGATGATCTTTAAAGAGGCGGTAGTCAATACACCCTCCCAATTTGAAGAACTGTGGTCCTTTCCATTGGACCATTGCAGTAATGTTTTCTGTAGGTTGTATCTCTTTCAACTTGAGCATCTCCAGGCTTTCACTAAGATTGATTTTGTCACCCTCCCTGATGTTGGGGATGTCCGCTATAAAAGTTGGGCGAGGGATCATAGGCTATGGCAGCCTTTCTTCAGGGTCTTCGCCCATGATGGTGGTGATTGTTCCTCCCCTCGACCATTTAACGCATTGATGCAGGGTTGAAATAACGGCATTGGCCTTGTGAATCCAAGTGTGCCCAAGTAAGAGATTGTAGGTGGGTGATACGTTGACAACATGAAAAAGCACATTATGTACTGAATAATTCATGAAAATTTTGAGAAAGATCTTTCTTTTAGTCGTCTGACCATGGTTGTCAAAGTCGTAAATGGTAATTGGGTCTGGCATATACTCTTCTTCTTTCAGGCCTAATGCTTTTGCGGTTACCTCTGGGCAGATATTAAGGTTGCTGCCTCCATCGATAAGTACATGAGGAATTGTCATTCCTTTGGTTCTTACCACGATATATAAAGCATTATTGTGAAAAGTATGAGATCTTGGCAAATCATCGTCCAAGAAAGTAATAGGTGCATTCATCATCGTCTGATTGACGATTTGTGCCATGTCCTTTGGGGTGGTGTTTGGCTTCACCTTGATTTTTCTCAGTAGATCATTTAGAGTTTTCTCGTGCTTTGTAGAAGTATGTGCCAATTCAAAAATGGACACATTGGAGAGGGCGGTGATAGGCTTCTGAACAGAGTCTGCACATTCTTCTGATGTTTCTTGCTTCTTGATGAGCTTCCGAAGGAAGGCCAGGATTTTCTCAATTGTATTGACTGGTATCTTTGCAGGCTCAACTGCCAAATTTGCTTTGCCCAATGCTGACATAATATTCAACTTTCTTCCGGCAAGCTGAGACTGGAGCACCAAGACCTGATGCTGAGATAAGATGTCTTCTTGGAAACACGACCAGATATGGTCTTGTGGTTGGAAGAGCTTTTCTGAAATTACTGTAATTGTATGGTCTAAGAAAGGTGCCTCTAAGATGGCTCATTTTTCTTCTTCCTCGGTCTCTACCACAAGATTTTGGTCAATGTAATCCTGAACAATATTTTTTATGATGAAACAATGTTCAGTGTCATGTCCCATAGCTTTATAGAATTTGCAGAATTGTTCCTTAAATTTGCCCGTGATTATCGGGGAATCAGTGATCTTAGGAAATTTGATCATTCCTTGGGCCAACATGTAACGACCCCAACTCACACCTCTTAGAAAATGCAGATTTTTTTTGTTGTGTAGCGGGTGATTGAGAGAGAAGATTATGGAGTGGATGTGGCATACAGGTGATTGTGAGGTAAAGGTGCTGGCAAGTAGTGAAAATGCAGTGAGAAGGTGTGTTGAACTGTGCATGTGTGACAGACCAATGGGGGTGTAGCATGGGCTATGAGATGGATATGATGGTGAAGGGGCTACAGCAAATGGAGGGACATGAAGGGGAACTACTGTAAGAGCAATGAGGAGATGATAGGGTAAGTTGCTGTAGGGAATAATGTGAGAAAGGGGTATGAAAACGCATCCGATAGTGAAGGAATGTAATGCATAAGGGCTGTGTAATGTTGAATGCTTGTGGTGGGATGCTAGTAGGGGTGAGTGATTTAGCACACAAGGTGAATGCTAACATTTGAAGAATGATTTACAGCAAAAAAAAATGCATGTGCTAAGTAATTTACAACAAATATTTAATGAAACACGCCTGCAAAGAATTTTCAGCAGGTACTAACGAGAGGTATTTACATTAAGTGCTTACAGCATATGCAGGTGGTGGCAACAATGTGATGCAGGTGAGTGTTAACAGGGGTGAGTTATAACAAGAGGTATAGGTGGTAAAGCTGGGCTGAAGTGGACTTCACGGTAGGTAGCGAGTGATGGGTTGTCACACAGTGCTGTGAGTGTGAAGATATAATGGAGATATATAGCAGTGGATAGTGAGGTGTGGGAGTTGGTTGTTGGATATGCATATGTGAACAGTGTGCTATTGGAGATAGAGTATGTATATAATGTGCAGAAGGGAAGTGACATATGGTATACAGGGAAGTAAAATGCTGGAAGGTGATGTTGTAATATGAATGAACAGTGACGTTTGCAGAGAATATTCATATGCAGAGAAATATTGAAAATGTGCATGTGTTGATAATGAAACCAGATTTTAGAGATAATAAAGTGCTATTTAACAAAATGTCGAAAGTAAGCTGGAGTGGAAAATAAGCATGAATCCTTCAACCTTAGGTGTAGGGATCATCTGACTTGGATGCCTTGATGGTGGAAAAACATATTGCAGCTGGTAAGCCATTTCCACGGAACCACCCCACCAGATACCTTTCTTATGTGTCCTTTGTATTTCCACTTTGTTTTATTTTGTGCTTCCATCTCTGGATCTATCATGTGGAGGGAGCCACACTCTTCTTTCATGTGATGCAGGAGAGCTACCTTGACCGTAGAGCATGTGCAACATCACATACTATTGCAGAGAAGTGTTGTTGAATTTGGCAACCAGTTCTATTTACAATTTCTCGCTGAATGAGGGTGGCCAAATATCAAAACTTACAATGATTGCTTCAATTAGTTGAATGTTGACTAGCTTGTCCAGTTTCGATCAGACTTAACTTCATATTTTGTGAGGCAGCCCAGCCAGGTCTATATGCTTCCAGAAATCCAACCTTTGTCTTGTTAGGTAGGTCATGAGGATGAACAAATGGCACACCCAGTGGCCAGCCGAGCTCAGCACGTATGTTCATGCAAGGGTTGTCAAGAGCATTTACATGATCTTCATATTCTTTAAGACTGTAAAACCGCACTTTGATGCCCTTCTTATCTGCAATATCCTGAACACGCTCCTTGAGAAACCTCTGAACTTCAAGTCGAAGCCTCTTAAATGGGGCAGTGGCTTGCACTTTGTAGAGCTTTTTCTCCTCTTCAATGTAGCTTTTAATGATCCAGCACCATCTGGGGTTGATGAAAAATTATTACCTTGAAATCCATGCCTGGTGGTGAGTCGATCAGTAGGATGGTATGCGACCAATGAACATGTTCCCCTGCATCAACAGTTCTACCACTACTGTACATTGCCTAATCGACGAGGGAATTCCTCTGGAGAAGTTGTCAAATGATAGGTCTAACACACAACAGTGTTGTGTATACTTTAGGTCAAGCAATGACGTCTTCTTCCAAGACAAGATATGTTGGCAACGCCTATAGCCTTGTTGTGGCTTATTATTGATGAGAGTCATTTCCAGCAACATCTCAGAAAACCAGAGCCCAAGTAGCGATGAACAATTAGCAACAATAAAAGGGTAGACACAATATAATGATCGAAGAGAAAAATATTATCAAAACGGAAAATCAAATATAATCTAAGGTAGAAAATTCCATATGAAATAAAAAATTGAGATATAACAGGCTATCTAAAAAAAAAGAAAATACACAGAAAGAGAAAGATCAATCATAGGTAGGCGATGCTATACTATGCTGGACATAGAATGTAGGGATAGATTGAAGATGGGGTGCAGGGATGGATCGGATGTTAGAGAATGTAACTAGCCAAGAATTTAACTTATGTCGTCTCAGATAGGTTTAACGAAAATACAATGACGGTTACTGGGATTAAAATGCAGATGAGTTACAATTGGTAATGAAGATACCAATCAGATCAATGAAACTAAATAATGCAGAACAACCAAAAATTCCAATAAAATAGTGGCAATGAATCATATTGGAAACAAATATCAGGCACTATAAAGCAAAATGAGGCAAGGATGGTCAAATGGAGGGACCATAGCAAATCATGAGATGCTAAATGGGCAGAAGTATTCACGGAAGACAACGGAAATGCTTAAACAAAAGTGCAAAAAGGAAGAACCAGATCGATGTATTAGAACAAAAAATGGAGGTGTAGTGTTGAACTAAATGTAATGCTACAAAAATGTTTGATCATCACGAAAGATCGCTCTCTTCCTCAACTGTCCATCGAAAACAAGCTGCAACAGGTTGTCTCTTTCTTCCTCCTTTTCACGTAGTTTAGAGTGCATTACATAACGCATCCCAAAGTATATAATGTTCGTTGTTCATCATATTTTTGTTGCATATTCATCTAGGTAGTTCATGTATTGCACCTGAAAACAAAATATATATATATATATATATATATATATATATAAAATATAAAAAAAAAATTGTCGTTCTTGTTAGCATAGTTGATTTATTACTTGTGCCCGATATCTTCTTGATCTAGATAAATCGACTGCTTTGATTCAGTTTAGTTTTATTTTTGGGTGAGTGATCAGTTTGAGAACTGTTTTAAAGTAGATTTAGATTGATTAGTAGCCGCTTTACATTGGAGTAGTTTGATCAAATCGGGTGTGCCTGGCTGCATTTTTCTTTCAGTTGGTAGTTGTTTTTGTCATTAATTAGGATCAGCGTCTTATTTGTGTTCAGTCATATTGCATGTTTCAGTCGATGGTTGCATTTAAAATCTGATTTGTTGATTCAAAATGACGGTAACGTTTTTTTGGTCTTCTTTAGGGTATCGTTTTTCTTTTAAGCAGCAGCATTTTTTTGTTGTCATTAACATCCATCTGTTACATATGGTAGAAAGTTTCATTAGTTGTTAGGCAGTATTTCATGTTGTATGTGTTTATCCATTGGTGTTTATGTCATTAATGAATAGATTCCATTATTAACCAGGTAGTAGATTAGTATAGAACGGTATTAACATTAGTTAACCAATACGGTTCCCTGTTCACCAAGCAGTCATGTAATATCCTTGTGCAGAACATTCAGTCGTAGGTTAGAACTTACCTTTAGACGTATGTGGTATGTGGGAAGGCATTCGGTGTTCAACAATTAGAACTGTGAGTCATATTGTTGTGTTTTCTTAATTAGATTATGCTCTCTATTCAGTTTCTGTTGTCTTTTTTTTATTTGTATTGATCAGCGTGATAGATAGTATGGATTTAATTCAGTGGTCTTTCTCATTGTTGTAGTTAGTTCTAAATTGATACAGTCCATAGTATCATTATTTATTTACATTAGCCAATTGACGTCTTTGTATGTTTATAATTTATTTCATCCTTCCTTCAAATGACGT
The DNA here is from genome assembly GCF_984573655.1 of Nuphar pumila. Lineage (NCBI taxonomy): Eukaryota > Viridiplantae > Streptophyta > Magnoliopsida > Nymphaeales > Nymphaeaceae > Nuphar > Nuphar pumila. The sequence continues at coordinate 26,109,676 of NC_143262.1, read as the reverse complement.
GCATTAAGTACACATTGGATCTTAGTAGCTAGTTTCATGAATTGATGTTCAGGTTAAGAGTTAGCTCATAGTTAGTTTGTGTTGTTCCTTTAGTTAGTTCATGTTAATCAATTTGTACTTTTGTGACTTTTCATTATATTTTCCTTTGATTTTTGCATAGATCTCTTGTTTTTTGCTGTGTGTTTGGTATTTTTATTTTGTAGGGAACCGTTTGACGTACGAAGAGATCCTTTTTTGTGTTTCTGAAGAGCTCTCTGAGGTCTCTAAAAGGTCCCCTCAAGGGACCCTCAGACCCTCAGAAGTACCTCTCAAGGGAGCCCTTCGAGTAAGAACATAAATAAGATTCAAGTAAGGGAGAGAGGGACCACAACAAGAACTCAAGCACTGAAGGCTCCTGCTTTTATTTTTAGCTTAGGCTTTTATTTCATTTAATTCAATCCATTGGGTTTGTAATAAGGCATTTTTATTCTTTTATTCATTTAAGCCCTCTAAATAGGGCAGTACTCTTGAGTGATTTATTTATTTAATTAATTCATTTTTCTTTATTTTGGCAATAAAAAGTAACATAGTTATGTATTGAGATACGAGTATTTCTCGTTCTCTGAGATTGACCCAGACTCCACCACTCGTGCGAGCCGGTTTTTATATTTTTTAGTGTTTGGTTTCATTGGATTTTAATTGAAAAATATCGTTTTAAAAAGGGTTTTCCAAAACTTACACCACTTGTGCTATGATTTTGAACTTGAAAACATGCATGTTTTGTAAAAGTTGTTTAAAAAAATAACTTAGAAATATTTCAAGAAATGAATTCCCAAGTGATTTTTCAAAACATGATTTGAAAGATTATTTGAAGATAGATTTGAAACAGACTTGAAGTGATTTCAAAAATCATTTAGATCTTGAAATTGATTTGATTTTAAAAATGAAATTTTGAACTTTGAAATTTGAACTTGAAAGAGTTGAAATTACAAATGAAATTGGAAGTTCGAAATTGAATTTTGACATTAAGAATTAAAATTAAAATTAAAATTCAAAGATTGACAATTAAGAATGAATTAAAAATGAAATTGGAAATCGAAAATGAAATTTTAAAAGAATGAGATTGAAAATGGAAAATTGAATTTAAAGTTTGAAATTGAAATTGAAATTGAAAAATTGAAAGATTGAAATTGAGAGTGAATTTCCAAGTTGAAATCGAATTTTTCGATTTAAAAGTTGAAATAAAAATTTAGTCTAACACTAAAATTTGAAATGGAAATTCTAAAATCAAAAAATGGAATTGAGATTAAAGTTTAGAATGAAGAATTGAGTTTTGAAAATGGAAATCGAAATTGGAATCTTGAAATGACTTTATTTTGAATTTTGAGAATTGAAAATCAAAATTAAATTTGCTATTTAATTTGGAACTTGAGTTTATTTTGAAAATTGAATTTGAAATTTAAGATTTAGATTGAAATTTGAAAATCGAATTTTGGAATTGGAATGGAAAATTAAAGTTGTTTTTTTGAAAAGGAGGATTTTAGAAAATTTGAAAATACTTTGAATAAGTTTGAAAATATTTTGAAAATGAATTGGAATGAACTTGAAATTATCTTGAAAATGTTTTGAACTTAAATGAAAAATGTTTTGAAAGTGGTTTGAAATAAACATGAAAATGATTTGAAAAAGACTTAAAATAAAATCAAAAAATGTTTTAATAATAAATTGGAAAAGAATTTCAAAATCACTTGGAAAATGCTTCGAAAACTAAAAAATACTTTGAAAAATTCAAATTTTTAGAAAAAGAGAAAAGAAATGATGCAATTTCTATCTTAAATGATGAATATGTTATTTTCTTTGAGAAGAAAGGAATTTGATACTTTATAGAATTAAAACAAAATTAATTTTTATATACTCATAACTATGGCCACAAATATACTTTAAATTAATTTTTATTAAAATACTAATAAAGAGGAAAAAGCGATTTTGTGCTTTTATAGAATAGAAATAAGATTAATTTTTATATATTCATGACTATGGCCACAAATATACTTGAATTAACTTTTATTTGAATAAAAATAAAGGAAGAAAAGAGAATTGACTTTTTTTTTTTGAAAATAAATGCTGATTTTTGAAATTGACCTAAGAGTGTAAGTCGAATTTTATTTAATAAAGAATCATAATTCTAAGTATTATTTGTATTCCGACTATGGCCGTCAATACCAACTTTACTTTGTTTTATTTATCCTTTATCAAATAGCGCATGTGTCATTCATGTTTCCATAGTGTTTTTAAGAAAATTAAAAAAAAATGCAACAAATTAAAATAAATAAAAATTAAACTAATATGCTCAGTCATTCTAAACTAAGCATAAAGTAAATTTCTTATTAATACAATTATTACAATCATTGAATGAATTAAATTGATTAAAAAGAAAGAAAAAAAATTCTGCAAAATAAACAAACATGTTAGAAATAAATGTAGGCATTTATAGATTTTCTTTAATTATTGAAAAATTAAAGAAAATTCTATAATTTAGCCTTTTTATGCCCCAAAAAATGAAGGAAAAAATCATAAACATGTTAGAAATATATGAAATTTTATATGGATGAACTAGATATAAAATGAAAGAAAACCCTTTTTGAGTATTTTGAAAATCAGTTTTCATTAAAGAGGACACATCTAAACAAGTTGAAATAAAATTCAAAAAATACTTAATAGGCAAAATGATAGTGTTTCAATTTTTTATCAGAATTAGATATGAAAACTTTTTAGAAATTATTAAAAATTCATGGAGATAAACTAGACATTCAATTAAAAAAATCTTCAATTTACAGATCTAGAAAATGATCTTCCATTGAAGAGGTTCAATCTGATCAAGTTGGCTAAAAATCTATAAAAGCTTGTGAAAGAAAAATCAATAGGTTTCTAGTTTTTTATGTGAATGGTAGACAAAAAAAATAATGAAAATTTATAAAAAAATAGTGTACAAAAACTAGACATTCTAAGAAGAAAACTCATTTTTACATATCTAAAAAATAATCTCGCATTAGGGAGATATGAATGCAACAAGTTGGTTTTAAGTGAGAATAATGTCAAGGTTCTGACCAAAAATGCAAAAAAACAAAAATACTCTATAGAAATGGATAACATTTTACTGAGATAAGTTAGACATGCAGATAAAGAGGATCTTTTTTATAGATCTTATAAATTATCTTCCGTTAGGGAGATATGACTCTAACAAAATAGGTTAAAAACCAAACAATAAAAGTGATACATTATAATAGGGTTGCGAGTTTTAATCAAAAGTAGGCAAAAAAACACAATAGAAATTAATGAAATTTGGTGTGAACAAACTAGACTCAATACTGAAAATATACTTTTTTACAAATTTGAAATATCATCTCTGGTTGGAGAGAAATCACTCTAATAAGTTGGTCTAATTTCAAGCCAAATTCGGACAAGGCTAAATAGCATGGTCTGAATTCTAATTTTTTTTAGGGATCAAACCAACTCATAATGATCTAATTTTTTGTGAAGATCCCGAAAACATATGCATAAAAAATGCAGCAAAAAAATAAGATCAAAATAACATCTAATTATATGTGAATTGATGAGATAAAAAATGGACTAGAATTGAAAATATCATCTCAACATAATTGAATGAAATACAATCTCATGAATGAATTGATCCAATGATCAATCATGAGATCTATCATTGTAGATCATAGATGATAATGAAAATGATATAAAAACAGAAATGAAAGCATCTAAAATAAAATTAAAAGCAATGGGGCATACATTAAAGTTGATTTGGCCCATAGAATGTGGAATTTGATCTATTGAAGATCAAATCCCAAATCTAAATGGCTAGAATGAAAATGCATAAAGTAAATAGAAAATTAAACTGATCAAAAATATAAAATAGAAATTAACATGAAATTAATATAAATCTATATTGCTATTACATGATACTGAAAGCAAATTGCAAGAAAGAAGAGAAGAAAGGGCGGGCGATTTTGAGAAAAAAAAAACAAAAGAGAAATAAAAATAGAAAAGAGGAGAGAGAGAGGCCTACCTTGGGATTTCTTCTTCTTCACTCCAGCCACCAAAAGAGGAGCCAAAGAGGAAGAGGAGCACTTGAGAGAGAGAGAGAGGAGAGGAGAAGAGAAATTGAGAATTCTTTTTTATTCTCTTAATTTCTTAAATTTTCAACTTATGAAAGGAGAGACCCCAAGGGTCTTATTTATAGCTTGAAATGGGGGCATTTTGGACATCAAAATTGAAGATATTTTTTAGAAATTGACGCCACCTCCATGTGGGTCATTTTTCTTTTTTTTAAATGGGCAAAAAAGGCAATTCGTTAAGAAATGCACATGTGGCACCCATTTTGCAAATGGGTACCCATGTGGGTCTTTTTGAAAATTCTTAAATGGGTAAAAAAAGAAGTTTGGCAAAACTTTGACACATGGCATCACCTTGTAAGTGATGATCATGTGGGTTTTTAAAAGGGTTTTTAAAGGTTTGTTCAAAATGATTTTTATTTTAATTTTTGAAAATACCAAGTGGCACCCTTCTTTGAAAAACAAATATTTTCCCTTTTGATTTTGAATTTACGAAAAAAAAAATAAAATATGAGAAATGAAAGAGGAATTTTGGAAATAATTGGATTCAAAAATCCAATTTTGATTTGTGAAATCCAAATTGGGCAAAAACCGGATCCAGAATGAATTTTAAGAATTTTTTGCAAAATACTGATTTTGGATTTTGAAATTCAAAGGTTATTTTTGAATTTGGAGATAAAAATTGGATTTTTATTTTGAATTTGAAATCCCCAAATTTATTTTGAATAAAAATTAGATTTTGAAACTGGATCTGGATCCATTTTGACATTTTAAAATCCAAATTGAATTTTTGAACTGGATTCAGGGTATTTTTCAAATGATTATTGAAATTCAAAGGTTATTTTTTAATTTGGGGGTAAAAATTGGATTTCGATTTTGAATTTGAAATCCCCAAATTTATTTTGAATAAAAATTAGATTTTCAAACTGGATCTGGATCCATTTTGACATTTCGAAATCCAAAGTGAATTTTGAACTGGATCAAGGGTGTTTTTCAAAGGATTTTGCAAAATGATGGATTTCAATTTGAAATTCATAGATTGATTTTAAAATTAGAATAAAAGTTGACTTTTGAAAAGTATCTAGATCTGAAGTTTTGAAAAGGATTGGATCTGGATCTCGATCTGAATGAAAAATTGGTTCAAAATGGGAATCGAACCCTGAAATATAGATTTCTGAAGAATTAAAAATGGAAAAACCCAAACTTCTTAATGAAAATTAGGATTTTGATTTTAGATATTGGATCTAGTCCAGAGAATGGAATCGAATCTTAGATCTAGATCAGAATCCAAGAGGTGAAAATGAATCTCAGATGTTAGATTAATCTAAGTTCAGAAATTGAATCGATTAAACTTTTAAGCGGATCAGAAGATGGATCCAGACTGAAATGGATCTGAAATGGTTTAATTGGATCATGGATGGTTGATGAGATATGCCAGGTAGAATGAATAAATTGGACTCTGGATATGGATCATAGAATGGATCAAATGAGAAATCCAGGTCTGGGATAAAATTTGGACATCAGATCTAGCATTGGATCCACTATCTGAAATAAAATGGATTGGATCTCGGATATTGATGAAATATTAGACAAAGAAATTGATTCGAGTCTGAATTTGGGGTTGCCCCAATTCAAAAATTGTTGGAAACAGTGTCTCATGCAATTTTTATTGTTTAGGTCTTTGCCCTGCAGGGGAAGAAACACGATACTAGACTGGTCTGAATTATTTTGAACTAGATTTGATTGAAGTGAACTGAATCTGAAGCCAATTATACTTAGATAAACTAAATCAGAGTCAGAACACTAGCTCAACCAGCTAGAGTCAGCTCGATCTGGACTGTATTGAGCTCAAATGAGCCAAAAATGAGCTCAAATAAGTTAAAACAATGGTCTGAGTGACTTTGAAATGGAAATGAGCTATTCAAACTCTTGATGAACTTAGGTTAGACTCCTGTGGATAGGATCTACTGGGTTTGACTGACTTGGAGACAGTCTGGCTAAAATTCAAACTAAAAATGAGTTTTTTTCACGAGAAATATACTAGTTTTAGCTGAAATGGACTGAGAGTGCTCATCGTGAGCTCAGTGGAGCTAGAAATGACTGACATTCTAACTTTTCTGAACTTAGAATGATCTTGGCCAAGTCTGATAAACGAAAGGCTAAGGGTGTCTTAGGGGTAAATTGGTAATTTTAATGACGAAACGAGGGTAGATTGATCTCTAGCCTGGGGTAAACCTAGGGGTGAGACTCGACACTGCCCTGTAATGGATTGGCGTCTGTTAAATGAGATATCCAGAATAGTTTGAAAATTTTGGGTTGTTTACAGATGCACCTCTTTGCTGCTAAGCTGGTTGAAAGACGAGCTTAGTAGCAAAGAAAAACACACCAAATTTAAAAAAAAAAGCCCCAATTAGGGAAAATCTGACTGGGTATGAAAGAATTGATTGTAGAAATGGTACTCACAAGTCGAGGTTTAGGTTTTGCACCTTATTCAAAATGACTTGGAGAAGGACGAAATCCTCGATAGTGAAATGATTGGATGAAAGGAATTAGGAAATCGTGATGGGACTTTTGTATTTTGTAAGAAAAAATTAGGAGTTTGTAAAAAGTAAGGAAAATGGAGTCACTGAAGCTTTGAAAAAGAAAATTTTTTATCATAGAGAAGTCTCACGACTGGGATAAGATAAGCTTTTGAAATTGTAAAGATTTAGGTTTAGCCCTTAACCTGGATGGGACGAAAAATATACCTCGTCACAATGAGACTCAAGCTTAACCCTTACTTGAATGGGGAGAAAAATACCTCATGAACTGGGACTCAGGTTTAACCCTTATCTGAACGGGGACGAAAATATACCTCATCAGAATGAGGTTCAGGTTTAACCCTTACCTGACTCGAGAGAGAAAAATATACCTCGTCAGAATGAGGTTCAGGTTTTACCCTTACCTGAATGAGAACAAAAGAATATAGATTCATTGAATTAAAAAACCATGATGGGACCTTCGGATTTTGCACAAAGAATTTGAAAGTGGTTGCAAAAGGCAAGAAAAAAATAGGGGTCCTTGAAGCTTTGAAAAGGGATGCAGAATGGGGTGTCTCATGACTGAGACTGAAGTGAGCTTTTGAAATGACCTTTTGTAAAACCAGACTCGATTTTGAGCCTGAAAAATAACTTTCTATGGTGGAACAGTGAGAAAAGCAAGGAAATGTGTAAATCTGAGAGCCTGGGTACTCAAACCAAATAAAAGGAAAGGATCTTGAAAACTCCTATTTATCAAGTCTTAAAGAGGGATGAAATGGGATGCCAGTATGTATCAAAAGAAAATCAAGTTCTTATTTCATGTCAAGATAGCCAAGAATTAGAGCCAATAAGATAAAATTGTAGTTGATTCAAATGTTGAAAATGTGCACGTATGTGCAAAAGATATTCGCTTGTTTACCTAGAGTATTTCCTGCAACAAGGTTCACTCCATAGAATCAAGAATCAAATTCAAATTAGTTGATGTTGGGTTTCTTCAAGGAAGCTATCCATTTCCTTGTTATGAAAAGAGAGGAATTATTCTTGGTTTCAAAAAAGCAAATGATGAAAAGATATTAACGAAAGAAGTTTGCATAAGTAAAGATGATTTTTGGCAATTTTGAAGGTTTGATATATAGGGTTTTCCCATTATGATCTTTTTGCACTCTTTTTGAGACATAAGATTGAGTTCTCTTGGGGTTTGGCGAGAATTTCATCACATCATCCTTTATCTTGGAGATGTTCTGATTTTCTTTTCAAGAGTACATCACACGCTCCTTCAACTTGGAGGTGATCTGAGTCTTCTTTATCCCCGAAAATTAGATTGATGATATTGTCTCTTTGATTAGAAAGCTTTTGATGATAACATGAATCAAATATCTTTTTGGGTTTATCGATAGGTTCATCGTATCAACCTTCAACTTGGCTATGATCTGAACTCTCCCTGAAAAGACTCATCACATGCTCCTTCAACTTGGAGATGATTTGAGTGTTCTTTGTCTCTGAGGATCTAACTCGTCTATCAATCTTCAACTTAACGATAGTAGAGAGATCCCTTTTGCAGATAATCAATTGTAGCTTGAATGATTGGAGAGATATTGAGATTGAGTAGATTCTTGTTATTACCCAGGATAATTGTGTTGCCTTATTGCCAGAAGGATCATCTTTAAAATGTGTCATAGATATGATCAATATCATTTCACTTATGGCTTTTCAACATCATCGAATTTTCTTTTACTAGTCATATCGAGGATTTTTTCTCATCCCTTTGGTTGACCAATAGAAAAAGTTTGAATTTTATTCTTTCTTAGCAAAAGCTTTCACCCTTTTAGAGGGAATATTGAAAGTAGTTTGAGATAATTCTCTTTGTGTAATGAAATCTTGGAATCAACAAATATTCTTGGTAGTAAACTGGCAATATGTCTTGGGATCCTTTGTAAGAGAGTTACTTGATGTCAGATTGATAAATCAGTGGCTAAAGTTTGGACCTTGAGAGTTTGACTAGTGCGAAAACTGGATTTTTGGAAGTTTGACAAGTATAAATTGGGTTTGGAAAGTTCGACCAGTGTAAAAATGGGATTTAGGTAGTTCGACCAGCGTAACATAGATTTGAAAAGTTCGACCAGTGTAAGAACTAGATTTAGGTAGTTGGACTAGCATAACTTGGACTTGGGAAGTTCGACCAGTGTGAAACTGGATTTAGGTAGTTCGACCAGCGTAACCTGGATTTGGGAAGTTTGACCAGTGTAAAAACCGGATTTAGGTAGTTCGACCATCGTAACCTGGATTTAGAAACTTCGAACAGTGTGAAACTGGATTTAGGTAGTTCAACCAACGTAACCTAGATTTGGGAAGTTCGACCAGTGTAAAAAACTGGATTTAGGTAGTTCGACCAACGTAACTTGGATTTGAGAAGTTCGACTAGTGTAAAAACTGGATTTAGGTAGTTTGACCAGCGTAACCTGGATTTGGGAAGTTTAACTAGTGTAAAAACTGGATTTAGGTAGTTCGACCAGCGTAACCTGGATTTGGAAAGTTCGACTAGTATAAAAATTGGATTTAGGTAGTTCGACCAACGTAACCTAGATTTGGGAAGTTCAATCAGTGTAAAAACTGGATTTAAGTAGTTCGACTAGTGTAACCTGGATTTAGGAAGTTCGACTAGTGTGAAATTAGATTTAGGTAGTTCGATCAGCGTAACCTGGATTTGGGAAGTTTGACTAGTGTAAAAACTGGATTTAGGTAGTTCAACCAACGTAACCTGGATTTGAGAAGTTCAATCAGTGTAAAAACTGGATTTAGGTAGTTCGACCAGTGTAACCTGGATTTGGAAAGTTCCACCAGTGTAAAAACTAGATTTAGGTAGTTCGACCAGCGTAACTTGGATTTGGGAAGTTCGAACAGCGTAAAAACTGGATTTAGGTAGTTTGACCAGCGTAGCCTGGGTTTGGGAAGTTCAACCAGTGTGAAACTGGATTTAGGTAGTTCGACCAGCATAACCTGGATTTGGGAAGTTTGACTAGTGTAAAACTGGATTTAGGTAGTTCGACTAGCGTAACCTGGATTTGGGAAGTTCGACTAGTGTAAAACTGGATTTAGGTAGTTCGACCAGCATAACCTGGATTTGGGAAGTTCGGCCAGTGTAAAAACTGGATTTAGGTAGTTCGACGAGCGTAACCAGGATTTGGGAAGTTCAACCAGTGTAAAAACTGGATTTAGGTAGTTCGACCAGCGTAACCTAGATTTGGGAAAAAGATTTAATTTGAAGGTTTGAATTTAATACAATTGCAACCCGAATGTTAGAAAAATGATTGACATTGATAAGATTGTAACCCGAAGGTTGGAAAATGATTGAAATTGATAAGATTGTAACCCGATGGTTGAAATTTGATAAAATTGTAACCCAACGATTGAAAAGATGATTAAAAATGATAAGATTGTAACCTAACGGTTTAGAAATTGATAAAATTGTAACCCGAAGGTTGGAAAATGTTTTGGAATTGATAGAATTGATGACCTGAAGGTCTGTTTGTAAAAATATGGTATTAAATATGAAGTTGAATTTGGGAGTTTGACCCGCTCAAAAGCTAGATTTTAAAGAAAGTCCAACTCAAAAATTGGATTTTTAAAAGAAAGTCTGAGCCAGAACGTGGTTTCGATAGAAAGTCCGGGTTGGAACTCATTTTTAGAGAGATTCAACTCAAAACTCGAGAAAGTTTGAGTCGAAACTCATTTTTGAAAGGATGTCCGAGTCGAAACTCATTTTTTAGGGGAAATTTGAGTCAAAACCCAAGAAAGTCCGAGTCGAAATTCGTTTTTGAAATGATGTCCAAGTCGGAACTCATTTTTGAAAGGATGTCCAAGTCGGAACTCATTTTTGAAACAATGTCGGAGTTAGAACTTGTTTTGTAAAAAAGGTCGAAGTTGGGACTCATTTTTTGAAACAATGTTCGAGTTGGAACTCATTTTTTAAACAATGTCCAATTCAGAGCTCATTTTAGAAACAATGTCCAAGTCAGAACTCATTTTTGAAACAATGTCTGAGTCAAAACTCATTTTTTTGAAACAATGTCCTTGTTAGAACTCATTTGTGAAACAATGTTCGAGTCGGAACTCATTTTTGAAATAATTGTGCGAGTCAAAACTCATTTTTGGAACAATGTCCGAGTTGAAACTCATTTTTTTGAAATAATTTGTCTGAGTCAAAATTCATTTTTGAAAAAATTGTCTAAGTTGGAACTCATTTTTGGAAACAATCATTCAAGTCGGAACTCATTTTTTAAACAATTGTCTGAGTCGGAACTCATTTTTGAAACAGTCGTCTGTGTCAGAACTTGTTTTTAAAACAGTTGTCTGAGTCAAAACTCATTTTTGAAACAGTTGTCGAAGTTTGAACTCATTTTTGGAAACAATCGTAAGAGTCGAAACTCATTTTTGAAACAATCGTGTCAAATCGAACTTGTTTTTGAAACAATCGTCCGAGATGGAACTCATTTTTTAAACAATCGTCTGAGTCAGAACTTGTTTTTAAAACAATTTTCCATTCAAATTCCAAAATTCGATTTTCAAATTTCAATTTCAATCTAAATCTTAAATTCCAAATTCAAATTTCAAAATAAACTCAAGTTCCAAAATAAATCTCAAATTCAATTTTGATTTTCAATTCTCAAAATTCAAAATAAATTCATTTCAAGATTTCAATTTCCATTTCCATTTTCAAAACACAATTCTTCATTCTAAACTTTAATCTCAAATCCATTTTTCGATTTCAGAAATTCCATTTCAAATTTCAGTGTAAGACTAAATTTCCATTTCAACTTTTAAATCCAAAAATTTGATTTCAACTTGCAAATTCACTCTCAATTTCAATCTTTTAAAATCTCAATTTCAAACTTTAAATTCAATTTTCCATTTTCAATCTCATTCTTTTCCAATTTCATTTTCGATCTCCAATTTCATTTTCAATTCATTCTCAATTTTCAATTTTTGAATTTAATTTTAATTCTTAATTTCAAAATTCAATTTCGAACTTCCAATTTCATTTGTAATTTCAACTCTTTCAAGTTCAAATTTCAAAGTTCAAAATTTTATTTTTAAAATCAAATCAATTTCAAGATCTAAATAATTTTCGAAATCACTTTAAGTTTGTTTCAAATCTATCTTTAAAGAATCTTTCAAATCAAGTTTCCAAAAATCACTTGGGAATTCATTTCTTGAAATATTTCTAAGTTATTTTTTTTTAAAACAACTTTCTCAAAAGCATGCATGTTTTCAAGTTCAAAATCATAGCACAAGCATGACTCTATGTGCATTTAGGACTTAAAATAATTTCTTAGATAAATTTGAATAAAGCAAAGGCATAAATTCGACCCTTGGTTTGATTACCTATGGTGAAGACACCAGGAACGGTTGAACCTCGTATCGACGAGCGAATCCCATCTCCTCATTTTTAAGCAAAATTCAAAATGGAGGCAAGTTATTTCAAAATATTTTCAAAAGGTCAAGTGAGACCTTGCGAGAGTTTTCTCTTTCCTTAAAAAAAAGGAAAATTTTTGCCATGATCACAGGTTTGGCGACCGTGATGGGTCTGGTTTTAGAAAATGAGTCGATCCATGATCAAAAATTTTGAAAATGACCAGTTCGAGGATTGATTTTTTACTTATAAGCTGAAATTGTGGATTTTTTATGATTGTGATGACAATTTTATGAAATTTCTGGGCTCAAGAAGATTCACAAATTGGATGAGCCATTATAGAGAATGTGTGGTGCCCCAAACCCCGACCTTGGAAAAACCTTAGATTTTCTATGATTTTTTTTTTGAAAGGTTTTACTGAGAACAACGGAAACAATGTGTAAAGAAGGTGGCAAGACCACAAATCTGGACGACCACAGGTAGTATAACAGCAGAAGTAACTAACAATGTAAATAAATGTACCATCACAAATATAAAGGGGTTTACAACCCCAATCATTGGAGTTAGGGGAAAGGGGCTACGTTAGATAGCTCAACACTTCTAGAGAAGTTGGATGCGTCCGTGGCACAACCTCCTTTGGGGAATCCTCTCTCGGCTAAAGTCGTCCCTTTGGAGCGAACTCAACTAGCTATTCGGGTTATTGAAAATACATAGAATAACAGACACCCGAACTAGTCTCAGTTGGTTCTACGTTTTGCCTGCGCGTACCCGCAGGTTCATAATTATCGAAACATAAGGTCTGTTCACACTGGTCGTTGAGTCGTGAGCTTCGCTTGCACTACTGCTTCGCTTGCACTACTAATTCGCTTGCACTACTGATTCGCTTGCACTACTAATTCGCTTGCTTGCTCGATAGTTCAGTATGCTACTCGTTGAACTGTGCACGCCTGTCAAGGCATTACTCTAGTTGGTTAAACTGCTTACGCAGTTCTTTGCGGAGTAATAAGGAGTTTCTCATACTAGTTAAATGCTTATAATAATAGCACTATACCAATTGCTATATATTAGCATGTGACTTGCTTTATCCCTTGGTCGAATTGTTTGGTGCTTATTGTAGCATAGCACTTGTTGGCTTGCATCTCTTATGATTGATGTGATTGCATATAACTCGTAATCTACAAACTGGTGGCATCTATGATTGATGTGGCCGCTTGTCTTATAAGCTGCTTACATATTGTGATATAACCATTGTCGTATGATTGCTTATGAATGGCTTATGATGTAATGGTTTATGCCGTACGATTAATTTAATTACTTGTTGATGGACTAAGCCATTTTATGGTAATTATGTGTTTTACGAGCATTGTTATTAGTGCTTGTCTTATTCAGTTGTTTTGTTTGGCTGACGGGTAGAGTTAGTTACCCTTCGCCCATAGAATCAACTGAATTGCCATGTCTGCGCGTTCTCATGTGTCGTTTACATATGCTTTGAGGGCCTATTTGAGGATTGCAATATTCCTTGTGGCAATAACACGATGCGTAGGATTATATGCTTCTATGTGAAGTGATACGATGCATGTATCACTGAGTGGGGTGTCTGTCGAGCACCTGATCTCCAGAGGATTATCTGTGAGGGCGTGTATGATCAAGACCAGGTACCCGACTAGAGTGGTAGATTCTCTATGAGGATGTACACTGTCCACGAACGGGTAGCCGCAAAGACGGTGAACTCCTGTGAGGAAGTGTATGGTCCAAGACCAGGTATACCATCTAGGGCGAAATTCCTTGTGAGGTTATATATTTCCCAGACGAGGTGATCCGGCGTTGATTTTGTCATTTGTATTAGTGAGTATCGTCCCCGAGAGCGGTCATTCGTGTTGATGCGTGTATCACAATGATTTTCATTGGATATGGCATTTGTTGGGGACCGTCTTCCCAAAGGTTTCGCTGTGGGGGTATATATGATCAAGATCAGTTGACCCGGCTAGAGCGGTAAATTCTTTGTGAGGATGTACACTGCCCACGAACGGGTAGCCGCAATGACAGTGAACTCTTGTGAGGAAGTGTATGGTCCAAGACCAAGTATACCCTTTAGGGCGGTAATTCCTTGTCAGGTCGTATATCTCCCGGACCGAGCGATCGGATGTGGATCTTGTGTTTTTGCTTACCATAGAAAGTTATGGTGAGCTGTGACGATCTTCTGAGATTGTTTGTGATAGCCAACTATGAAGTCATAGTTTCGGCTTTCTGTTTTAGCATGATTACATGCTTGACTCAGGTGTGAGAATCAGATCGTTAGCGATTTGAGTTAGTGATCATGTTTTGAACCTTCTTCAGAAGGGTGAGCTTTTCTGAGAAGGTATGACCCGTTAGTGCGTCATAACCGGTGACGGTTAGCCGCGTAAGACTTTGAGAGATGAGGATAGATTAAGGTCGTTCAGGACAAAGCGTTGGTTAGAAGTAGTGAGTGACAAACTATGTCTTGATGGTGATTAGATGCAGAGACCTCGTTCTAGGAACGAGGACAAGCTTGTTGCGTAGTAGTTCACAGCTTACGATCAAATGGATCATATGCTGCGTTGGTCAGTTGCACTGCTTACTTGCGTTGAACTACTTACTGTTTGCACTACTTACGCGCTTGCACTGCTGATTTGCTTGTACTACTTACGTGTTTGCACTATTCACCTGCTTGCATTGCTTACCTGTTTAACTGCATATCTACTTTAAATTGCGTAACCTACTGAATTAAATATACTTAATTCAGGTTCTTGTAGTCTCTCTTGTGCACCTACTAGTTTTTCACGAAACTAACCCATTCTATGGGTACATGTGATGATTAGGTACACTACGGGCGATGGCGCGATTGCAAGATGGCTTCAAGACTTCTTCTTCCTGCTCTTAGCTCGTGTCCTGGATGCTTTGGGTTTGTATCGGATTTCCCTTGGGATACCCGAATTTTGTGAGCTTTGGTTCTTTTTAGCTAACGTGCCCAAAGTTGTCAGCTTGCCTTCTAATTTAACAAAAGAAGAATCTTCTGCTGATTTCATAAACAAACTCTGAAGGAAAGAGATATTTCTAGGCTCTTGCCTGTTTTTCTGAAAAGGTTCACAAGTTTGAAATTTGGGGGGTTACAACTTGGTATCAGAGCTAAGGAAAGTAAGGATTATTGACCATTAAGCATTCGCATTGCGCTGTAAGTATATCATTTTTCTTATTTTATACATGTTTTTAGTGTTGTTAAGCTAAGTGGCTTGACGTGTTTCGCTTATGTACCAGCATTGCTGGGTTTTTATAAAACTACTCATGATTACGCATGAATAGTACGAATGTTTTTGGCTTCTTTTTCGAGCTTCCTGAGATTTTGATCTTGGGTATTCCTTGTTTACTCAAAGGATTTTAAAGAACTCGAACAAAGATTCAGTTGATGAATGCTCAAATATTAGGGAAAAATGTCTTAACTTGTATTTTGACCAATGAATGCAATAAAAATTTCGCGGATGAAATTCTTTTAAGGAGGGTAGGATGTAATAAACTGGAAAAAAAATTAAGTTTGGATTCGGGTCGGATCCGGACTCGGACCCGAAAGGGAGGCACCGCCTTCCGTGTTTTTTGAAGACAGCGAGGCAGGGGTTTCAAAGAGAACCCTCGCTCCCCCTTCTTCCTCTCTCGGTCTCTCTCCCCCTCAGCGCCTCTTCCCCCTCTCGTTCTCTCTCCCCGACTCGGCTCTGTACTCCTTCTCGCTGGAGACCCCTATCAACTCGACGTCGATGCCGACACTGTCGCCACCTGCGACCTCCCTCCGCTGCCATCGGCGACCACCAGGTATGCCCCTCTTTTCCCTCTTTCATTCGCCACTTTCTCCCCTTCTCTCCCCTCTATCGCGTCTCTCTCTCTCGCTATCGCCTACGATTGGAGACGCAGGCGATCAAAGTTGACGGGCGGCGTCCGAGCTCCGACGATCGCATCGTCGGCAGCCTGCTAACTAGCAACGTGGAGGTACTCCTCCATGGCCAGCTTCTTAGAGGGACTATGGCCATTTAGGCCACGGAAGTTAGAGGCAATAACATGTCTATGGTGCCCTTAAGTAAGGATTGACAGACTGAGAGCTCTTTCTTGATTCTATGGGTGGTGGTGCATGGCCGTTCTTGGTTGGTGGAGCGATTTGTCTGGTTAATTCTGTTAACGAACAAGACCTCAACCTGCTAGAACCTCCCCTACCTGCCTTTGGTACAGGTAAGTCGGCAGGGGGCAAGCCCCTGTCACTTAGCCGACAGGTCGGCAGGGGTAAAACCTCTGCCGCCTATAAGGAGGGTTCTGGCAGGGAATTTAGGGGCCCTGCCTGCCCTTTTGTGTTCACATAGAGGGTCGAGAGCCCTCCCTGTCTCTTCTTGGTCATAGGGAGGGTCGAGCCCTCCCTGTCCCTTCTTTTTCACAGGGAGGGTCGAGCCCTCCCTGTCTCTTTTTGTCATGCAGATGAGGGTTCAACCCCCCTCTGCTTTCGTAATATGCAGAAGGAGGGGTCGAGCCCCCTCCTCAGTCCCTTGATGTTAGGGGAGGGGTCGAGCCCCTCCCTGCTTGTCTTTTATACAGGGGGAGGGGTTGAGCCCCTCCCTGCTTGTTTATTGCGTATAGAAGGGGTCAATCCCCTCCCTGTTTTCGTGTTTCGCTGGGAAGGGGCCGAGACCCCCCTTCCTCCCTCTATTGTTCAGGGGAGGGTCGAGCCCTCCAGGTGTTCTGTTCTGCTTGGCAAACAGGGGCTCATCCCCTATCTTTGTTTCTTTTTGCAGGACAGAGCAGGGTCGTCGCCGCTGTCCTTTTGCAGAGATGGCAGAGGACCGAGTCCCCTAGCCCTCTTTGCATATTTGGCAGGCAGGGAAGGGCCTCGCCTCCTTGCTCTCTTGGCATGCAGGGCGAAGCATTTCTCGTTGTCTTCTTCGGGCGAGGGCACGACCCCTCTGCCTCCTTAGAGTCAGCTGACAGCAAGTCAGCAGGGGCTCGCAGCCCCTGCCCCTGCTTCTTGCGCTTATAGCAGGTGCGCATGTGCATAGTGCCCCTGACCTTCTATTTTTGGTGGTAGCTTGCTAAGATCGTTATTTTTGCAGCTCGTACAACGGATCCTGATCGCGTTCTGCGACCCAAGTCGTCCACCGCTTACACTCGCAGACGCCAACAAGCTTGCAACTCCCAAAGGTAGGGGAAGATTGCACAGAAGACTTGGACGATTGAATTAAGTTCAATTAACTAAAAAGAGACCATTAAATAAATATATATATATATTTATACAAGTACGTATTTAACTTAAGGACGCGGTTTCGCGATCCTTGTCCTTTACTTTGCCGTTGCGCATCACGCACAGGTTTTGTGTTGCACTCCTGTTTACGGTTCCTTTACTTTGTCGTTGTGCATCGTGTAAAGGTTCTGCGTTGCACTCCTGCTTACAGTTTTTACTTGCCGTTGCGCGTTGTGCGAGGGTTTGCGTTGCACTTCTACTTACCGCCTTTACTTTGTTGTCGCGCTTTGCGCCTAGGCTCTTGCTTTTCCATATGTGTTGGTGTTGCCTTGCTTTTGCAGATGACGTGCATGTTCTTGCTCTTTGCGTATACCTTAAAGGCATCCTCGTGGAGGATGCAAGGGGCATTTTTCACTCTCCCTCTTGCGATAAGAGTTCAGTCGGGAGCGAGCGACACATCCTCGTCTAAGGACAGAGATACCTCGCAAGGATCCTAGCTCTTCGTGTGTGCAGTTCTGCAGAGTCGACTTGAGATTTTAAGGAGCTGCACAAAAGTATCAAAGACTGCTCCAAATCGAAGCATTTGGAAGGATGTGACTAGCTGGTTCTGCTCGCCCTTTTGGCATATCTCGGGTGATCCCGAATTGGGGGTTCGAGCAAACTTCTTAGCGGGTGTTCTATTAAGAAACCCATATCCCGTCTATCGAGGTCGGTATCGAGTCATGTGAGACATGTAGATACCCCAATAGCGGATGTGATTCGAGATAATCACATGCATAATGTTGGCACAAGGTACTGCTATTTTAAAAGATAAAGTAAATGTGATAAACTTTACATCTTTGTGAAACACTCTTGTTGAGGCTTCTATTGAGGAGCTATATCCCCTTCATCCTATAGTACTTGTAGTCGTGCATGACACGTCTAGTACTGCGATGATCGGATGAGACGGTCGTGCGACCTCGAACAACGCTAAATGCAAAATGTTGTAATCACATAAATGGCCTCACATTCGCCTTCACAGGCAAGATGCTCGAGTGGTTTAAAGACCATAGCATAGAATGGGTCGTTAGTTAAGCAACCCCTAACGTACCTATTCGCTTATATGTGTTTGTCGAGGGAGATGACAGAGCAGTACAAACTCCAATGGACAGGTTGTTAACAACCACCCTACGGGCAACGATCCGGCCTCCCCAGTCATTGGAGTTAGGAGAAAGGGGCTACATTAGTTAGCTCAACACTTCTGCAAAAGTTGGATGCGTCTGTGGTACAACCTCCTTTGGGGAATTCTTTTTCGGCTAAAGTCGTCCCTTTGGAGAGAACTCAACTAGCTATTCGGGTTATTGAAAATACATAGAATAACAGATGCCCAAACTAGTCTCAGTTGGTTCTACGTTTTGCCTGCGCGTACCCGCAGGTTCGTAATTATCGAAACATAAGGTTTGTTCACACTGGTCGTTGAGTCGTGAGCTTCGCTTGCACTGCTGATTCGCTTGCACTACTAATTCGCTTGCTTACTCGATAGTTCAGTATGCTACTCGTTGAACTGTGCACGCCTGTCAAGGCATTACTCTAGTTGGTTAAACTGCTTACGCAGTTCTTTGCGGAGTAATAAGGAGTTTCTCATACTAATTAAATGCTTATAATAATAGCAATATACCAGTTGCTACATATTAGCATGTGACTTGCTTTATCCCTTGGTCGAATTGTTTGGTGCTTATTGTAGCGTAGCACTTGTTGGCTTGCATCTCTTATGATTGATGTGATTGCATACAACTCGTAATCTACGAACTGGTGGCATCTAGGATTGATGTGGCCGCTTGTCTTATAAGCTGCTTACATATTGTGATATAAATGTTGCCGTACGATTGCTTATGAATGACTTATGATGTAATGGTTTATGTCGTATTATTAATTTAATTACTTGTTGATGAACTGAGTCATTTTATGGTAATTATGTGTTTTACGAGCATTGTTATGAGTGCTTGTCTTATTCAGTTGTTTTGTTTGGCTGACGAGTAGAGTTAGTTACCCTTCGCCCATAGAATCAATTGAATTGCCATGTCTGCGCGTTCTCATGTGTCGTTTACATATGCTTTGAAGGTCTATTTGAGGATTGCAATATTCCTTGTGGCAATAACACAATGCGTAGGATTATATGCTTCTATGTGAAGTGATACGATGCATGTATCACTGAGTGGGGTGTCTGTCGAGCACCTGATCTCCAGAGGATTATCTGTGAGGGCGTGTATGATCAAGACCAGGTACCCGACTAGAGTGGTAGATTCTCTGTGAGGATGTACACTGTCCACGAACGGGTAGCCGCAAAGACGGTGAACTCCTGTGAGGAAGTGTATGGTCCAAGACCAGGTATACCATCTAGGGCGAAATTCCTTGTGAGGTTATATATTTCCCAGACGAGGTGATCCGGCGTTGATTTTGTCATTTGTATTAGTGACTATCATCCTCGAGAGCGGTCATTCGTGTTGATGCGTGTATCACAATGATTTTCATTGGATATGGCATTTGTTGGGGACCGTCTTCCCAAAGGTTTCGCTATGGGGGTATATATGATCAAGATCAGTTGACCCGGCTAGAGCGGTAAATTCTTTGTGAGGATGTACACTGTCCACGAACGGGTAGCCGCAATGACAGTGAACTCTTGTGAGGAAGTGTATGGTCCAAGAGCAAGTATACCCTTTAGGGCTGTAATTCCTTGTCAGGTCGTATATCTCCCGGACCGAGCGATCTGATGTGGATCTTGTGTTTTTGCTTACCATAGAAAGTTATGGTGAGCTGTGACGATCTTCTGAGATTGTTTTTGATAGCCAACTATGAAGTCATAGTTTCGGCTTTCTGTTTTAGCATGATTACATGCTTGACTCAGGTGTGAGAATCAGATCGTTAGCGATTTGAGTTAGTGATCATGTTTTGGACCTTCTTTAGAAGGGTGAGCTTTTCTGAGAAGGTATGACCCGTTAGTGCGTCATAACCGGTGACGGTTAGCCGCGTAAGACTTTGAGAGATGAGGATAGATTAAGGTCGTTCAGGACAAAGCGTTGGTTAGAAGTAGTGAGTGACAAACTATGTCTTGATGGTGATTAGATGCAGAGACCTCGTTCTAGGAACGAGGACAAGCTTGTTGCATAGTAGTTCACAGCTTACGATCAAATGGATCATATGCTGCGTTGGTCAGTTGCACTGCTTACTTGCGTTGAACTACTTACTGTTTGCACTACTTACGCGCTTGCACTGCTGATTCGCTTGTACTACTTACGTGTTTGCACTATTCACCTGCTTGCATTGCTTACCTGTTTAACTGCATATCTACTTTAAATTGCGTAACCTACTGAATTAAATGTACTTAATTCAGGTTCTTGTAGTCTCTTTTGTGCACCTACTAGTTTTTCGCGAAACTAACTCATTCTATGGGTACAGGTGATGATTAGGTACACTACGGGCGATGGCGCGATTGCAAGATGGCTTCAAGACTTCTTCTTCCTGCTCTTAGCTCGCATCCTGGACGCTTTGGGTTTGTATCGGATTTCCCTTGGGATACCCGAATTTCGTGAGCTTTGGTTCTTTTAGCTCACGTGCCCAAAGTTGTCAGCTTGCCTTCTGATTTAACAAAAGAAGAATCTTCCGCTAATTTCATAAACAAACTCTGAAGGAAAGAGATATTTCTAGGCTCTTGCCTGTTTTTCTGAAAAGGTTCGCAAGTTTGAAATTTGGGGCGTTACACGAAAACACCATAGAAAATGATGGAATTTGGTATAAAAAAACTAGACTCGATGCTGAAAATATCCCTTTTTACAGATCATCTCTGGTTAGGGAGAAATCACTTCAACAAGTTAGTCTAATTTCAGGCCAAATTCGGACAAGGCTAAATAGCAGGGTCCGAATCTTGGTTTTTTTGAGAGATCAAACAAACTCATAATGATCTGATTTTTGGTGAAGATCCCAAAAATATATGCATGAAGATGTAGTAAAAAAACAATATCAAAATAATATCTAATTATATGTAAATTGATGAGATAAAAAATGGATCATAATTGAAAATATCATCTCAACATAATTAAATGGAATAGAATCTCATAAATGAATTGATAAAATGATCAATCATAAGATCTATCATTCTAGATCATAGATGATAATAAAAATGATATAAAAACAGAAATGAAAGCATCTAAAATGAAATTAAAAGCATTGGGGTATAAATTGAAATTGATTTGGCCCATAGAATGTGAAATTTGATCTATTGAAGATCAAATCCCAATTTTAAATGGCTAGACTGAAAATGCATAAAGTAAATGACAAAGTGAACAAATAAAAAATATAAAATAGAAATTAACATAAAATTAAGATAGATATACATTGCTATTACATGATATTGAAAGAAAATTGCAAGAAAAAAGAGAAGAAAGGGGGGGGGGGGCGATTTTGAGAAAAAATGAAAAAAAAAGAAACAAAAGAGAAATAAAAATAGAAAATAGGAGAGAGAGAGGACTACCTTGGGATTTCTTTTTCTTCACTCTAGCTACCAAGAGAGGAGCCAAAGAGGAGGAGGAGCACTTGAGAGAGAGGAGAAGAGAAAGCGAGAATTCTTTTTTATTCTCTCAATTTCTCAAATTTCAACTTATGAAAGGAGAGACCCCAAGGGCCTTATTTGTAGCTTGAAATTGGGACATTTTGGGTATTAAAATTGATGATATTTTCTTAAAATTGGCCCCACCCCTATGTGAGCATTTTTTCTTTTTGTCAAATGGGCAAAAAAGGCAATTTGCTAAGAAATGCACATGTGGCGCCCCTTTTGCAAATGGGTGCCCATGTGGGTCTTTTTGAAAATTCTTAAATGGGTAAAAGAGAAAGTTTGGCAAAATTTTGACACATAGCATCACCTTCTAAGTGATGCTCATATGAGTTTTTAAAGGTTTGTTCAAAACAATTTTTATTTTGATTTTTGAAAATACCAAGTGGCACCCTCCTTTAAAAAACAAATATTTTCCCTTTTGATTTTGAATTTAAGATAGAAAGGGAAATAAAATATGAGAAATGAAAGAGGGATTTTGGAAATAATTGGATTCAAAAATCCAATTTTGATTTGTGAAATCTAAATTGGGCAAAAACTGGATCCAGATTGAATTTTGAGATTTTTTTGCAAAATATTGATTTTGGATTTTAAAATTCAAAGGTTATTTTTTAATTTGGGGATAAAAATTAGATTTTAATTTTGAATTTGAAATTCTCAAATTGATTTTGAATAAAAAATGGATTTTAAAATTGGATATGGATCCATTTTGACATTTCAAAATCCAAACTGAATTTTTGAACTGGATCCATGGTATTTTTCAAAGGATTTTTAAAATTCAAAGGTTATTTTTGAATTTGAGGATAAAAATTGTATTTTGATTTTGAATTTGAAATCCCCAAATTGATTTTGAATGAAAATTGGATTTTAAAAGTGGATCTGGATCCATTTTGACATTTCAAAATCCAAAGTGAATTTTGAACTGGATTCAGGGTATTTTTCAAAGGATTTTTGAAATTCAAAGGTTATTTTTTAATTTGGGGACAAAAATTGGATTTTGATTTTGAATTTAAAATCCCCAAATTGATTTTGAAACTAGATCTGGATCCATTTTGATATTTCGAAATCCAAACTGAATTTTGAACTTAATCCAGGGTGTTTTTCAAAGGATTTTGCAAAATATTGGATTTTAATTTGAAATCCAAAGATTGATTTTAAAATTAGGATAAAAGTTGAGTTTTGAAAAGTATCTGGATCTAAAGTTTTGAAAAAGATTGGATCTGGATCTTGATCTGAATGAAAAATTGGTTCGAAATGGGAATCAAACCCTGAAATATGGATTTCTAAAGAATTGAAAATGGAAAACCCCCAAATTCTTAATGAAAATTGGGATTTTGATTCTGGATCTTGGATCCAGTTTAGAGAATGAAATTGAATCTTGGATCTGGATCAGAATCCAAGAGGTGAAATTGAATCTCAAATGTGAGATTAATCTGAGTTCAAAAATTGATTCGGTTAAACTTCTGAATGGATCAGAAGATGGACCCAAACTGAAATGGATCCAAAATGGTTTAATTGGATCATGAATATCTGATGAGATATTCCAAGTAGAATGAACAAATTGGACTCTGGATATGGATCATAGAATGAATCAAATAAGAAATCCAGGTCTAGGATAAAACTTAAACACTAGATCCAGCATTGGATCCACTATCCGAACTGAAAAAAATTCGATCTTGGATGTTGATGAAATATTAGATGAAGGAATTGATCAGGGTTTAAATTTGTGGCTTGCCCCAGTTCAAAAATTATCGAAAACAGTGTCCCGGGCATTTTTTATTTTTTTGGGTCTTCACCCTCCAGGGGAAGAAACATGGTAATAGACTGGTCCAAACTAATTTGAATTGGATTGGATTGAAATGAATAGAATTAGAAGCTAGTTATACTCAGATGAACTAAATTCGAAGCCAAAACACTAGCTCAACCAGCTAGAGTCTGCTCAATCTGGACTGTATTGAGCTCAAATGAGCTAAAAATGAGCTCAAATAAGCTGAAACAATGGTTTGAGTGACTTTGAATTGGAACTGAACTATTCAAACTCTTGATGAACTTAGGTTTAAACTCTTGTCGATAGGATCTACTGGGTTTGGCTAACTCAGGGACAGTCTGGCTAAAATTCGAGCTAAAAATGAGTTTATTTCATGAGAAACAAACTAATTTTAGCTGAAATGGACTGACACTGCTCATCGTGAGTTGAGTGGAGCTTAAAATGACTGACATTCTAACTTTTCTGAACTTAGAATAAGCTTAGCCAAGTTTGACAGACGAAAGGCTAAGGGTGACTTAGGGGTAAAATGATAATTTTATTTATGAAATGAGGGTAGACTGGTCTCTAGCTTGGGGTAAACCTAGGGGTGAGACTTGACACTGCCATGCTGGGGATTGGCATCTATGAAATGAGATATTCATAATAATTTGAAAAATTTGGGTTGTTTACATGCGCAAAAATTGTATGTCTTCCTTGGTGCAATGTCAGTGCTATCAGCTATTTCAGCAATTGCGGCATGCACTTTAGTTACTTTACGATGTGACCTTAACATAAGAGTCATAAATGAAGTTGCTAATTCACGGTTATGATCACTGATTAAAGTATAAACTACATATTTCCCATTCGGAAGTCTTATTAACACCATTATCGTTGGACATCTATATCTTGAACCTGACTTGCTCCTTGTTGGATTTCCACTTGACTTCTTCCAACCTTCTTTAGAACATATATATGTTTTTCTCACCACAACACCATGTGCATTTCTTGACCAAGAATACCTTCTAACACTGAAACCAAGTTTTAAGAAACAATCATTGTAAAAATTATATGCAACTTTCTCATTATTAAATTGTATTATTTCTACGAGAACAAAGACAAGTGTACTATCATGTGCATTCCCAGTGCCTACACCTTTATCAAGTGTAGGGATGGCAGTGGACCGGGGGAAAGCGGGGCCCCGCCTCGCCCCGTTTTGATCGGGGATGAAAGGTATGAAACGGGGATGGAGGCGGGGGTGGAGAATAAAATCCATCCCCGCCGCGGAGGAGGGGCGGGGGTGGACGTGCACTTTTCCCCGCCCCGCCCCGTCCCCGCCATGATCCCCTCCTAATCCCCGCCCCAACCACTTTTCCCCGCAATATCCCCGCCCCGCCCCGCCTCATCCCCGTTTGGACCGGGGATGAAGGGTATGAAACGGAGATGGAGGCGGGGGTGGAGGATAAAATCCATCCCCGCCGCGGAGGCGGGGCGGAGGTGGAGGATAAAATTTTGAGGCGGGGCGGGGGTGGAAACCTTGTCCCCCGCCCCGCCCCGCCCCGCCCCACTGCCATCCCTAATCAAGTGTACTGTCATGATCGTCTACCTCATTATCGAATTGCATTTTTCCTGCTAGAACATTCAAGTCAAGAGTGAATCCAATGCCTGCATCCTTCTTATCATGTGCACCATTAGTGCACATGTTCACTTATTTAGGTGCATTATTAGTACAAATGTTCACTTCTCCATAACTTTTCAATGATTGAGATAGATCATCTTCACTGCAACCAGATGATAAGCTCACCACTGTCGTAAGCAAGATATCAATTTGTGTTAGCCGGCACATACATTTACTATGATTTATTCAAGACGCATTCAATAACAAATACTGATAAAGTTAAGTAAGTCAAATAAACGATTGAATGAATCACAATATAAAAACAACAGTGATTTGTTATTTGCTTATACCATACATCAAGTTGTTATTTACCATGTCAATAAAAGAAACGATTTATCGTATATGTGTGTTGACGATAGCGATTCACGTGACAACGATTTAATTATATCTACGACGCTGTTAAGCGATTTCAATAAAAATTGCTAAATGAGCAGCGATTTGAATACGAAAATTGCCACCACAAGTGCGCAACAATGGATTTCTGTACGCACACATTTTAAAATTCTTTTAACAAATATCTTACAAATCGATACTAAAAAACACATAATATCTTATAAATCGATATACATATCGCATAATATATTACAAATCGATACGACAATTCAGCACAATAGCTTACAAATCGACACTACAAAACACATAATATCTTATAAATCGATATACATATCGCATAATATATTACAAATCAATATAAAAATTAAGCACAATAGCTTACAAATCGATATTAACAGACAAAACAATATCTCATAAATCGGTAGTATGTTACTACAACCACGGTTTGTGTTGCATTGCATATACCAAGTGAATGAATAATATCGAATGGGGTAGAGGCCCTTCCTCGCATATGTAAACAAGCATTCTTGTCAATAGGTCCCAACATCTTATGAATATCTTTAATTTTTCAACCATCGAAAAGAAAACATCCACCTACAATAACAAAATAATGCCTTGATGGCACTCACGATGACATACGTTTTTCAATAATAGCATGATGACATGAAAAGGTACTTACGACGCCTTGATGGCACTTGTTGAAATGTTTGTGCGTTATTGCTTTATTCCATACTGCCTAAAAAAAATGAAGAAGAAGAGAAGACTGTAAAAAGAGATGACCAACAAATGCCCCTATGACGCCCACCAATGATCGAACCAGTCGATTGATTTATATTATCTCCATGAGGTAGGAAAGAACCCGAAAATGTTTTGTAACACAAGGCAAGAACGAGAAGGCAACAATCTATTGCAACACAAGCTAAAAACCAAGGCGTGAACATGGACTTGAGACGACAACAAAGGGTGCTCCGGCAGCAACAGACGAAGGTAAAAGGTACGTCGTCAAAGGAAGCTTCTGTTACAACAAATGGTGCATCGTCAAATGGTGATCTCACGGTGAGCATAGGATTTTACTGCTTAGGGCGAAAACAGAACATTTAGAAATTTTGAAGAGTTAAGATCATCCTCTCTTTTTTGGATGGACACTTTTGTCCTTTTCTCAAATCATCGTTTCATGGCGAGAATGGCAAGAAAGAGTACTTAAGTCTTTGCAACCGCACCAAACTCTAATGCTAAGTAATGCCGACATACATGGGGATATGAGCCCCACATGCTTATATACATGACGCTCATTCGAACCCCGAACATGCACTGTAGCAAACAATGCATTTTTGGAGGAGAACATGCAGCACCCTCCCACATTGGAGAGCACATTGTGGCGAGTAGGGGTGGGCATTGGGCCGGGCCAGGCTGTTTAGAGATCGGCCCATCGGACTTTAAATGCGGCCCAAGCTATTTACTAACGGGCTGAGTTTTGGCTCGGGCCTAAAATCCTGGCCCAAACTCGACCCCACGATGGGCCGAGTCGGCTTGGCCCATCGGGCCGCCCCTGCCCCCTTGTGGCGAGCATGGACGAGGGATGTGAGAGGCTTTCAAACAGAGGAAAGGAAGAGGGATCCGAAAGGGTTTCAAATAGAGAATTTGGGGTTGCAAGTCAAAATTCACGTGAAAGGGAGGAATCTGAAAAAGGTAAGAAAAGCTGGTCCACACGTGCCAGTGTGGACTTTTCCCTGTCCATTGCAGCACTGTCTATTTCGTCAATGTTGGGTAGATCCGAATTTTCCTAGGAAAAATGCTGAGAAACAAACGACCTGTTAACATCATCGCCTTTTTAGGTGGGATTCCGCGTGTATTTACTTCCGTTGGATCTAAGATCCAAAGGCCACGAAACGCCTCCTGCAAAAACTTTCTCGTCCTGGCAACACGAAACGGTAGAAGCGGCAGTTCAAGATCTCCCCATCTTCCATTTTCCACAACACCAAACTACGAACTTCAAACCATATAAGAAGAGAGAACGACGGAGAGAGAGAGAAAGAGAAAGAGAGAAGCAACGAACGAAGAAGAGGACTAATCCCCGTAAAGGAAAGGCGAAAGACTCCGTCTTTCTCTCTAAAAAACCCTTCCTGGGAAGATCGAGAAGCTGCGATCTTCGAGCGACGAATTAGGGTTTTCTACTTTGCTGCTACCACCATTCTCCAAGAATTGTCGAAGCGCATCGGTTGTATTTCCCCGGAAATGACCACCGTTTCCGGGATTCGGAGGCCCCTGCGATGCTAAAGCCCCACGGGATCGGAGTCCTTCCCTCGGTTCCGGTTGCCCTAGTGTCGGTCGCCATGGCGGACGCCTTCTCCCTCATTCCCACGTCGGTTATCAGAAACCTCTCCGATAAGCTTTACGAGAAGAGGAAGAATGCTGCGCTCGAGGTACGCCGTCGTTTTTCTTCCTATTTCTTTGATTTGGATGAGGGATTTTGTTGATGGAGTGAACTCGCCGATCTGCTTTCAGCTTTCTGAACGGAACCCTAGATATTTTCCGATTGATGTTTGGTTTGTAGGTTGAGGGAATTGTCAAGCAATTGACCAGTGGTGGAGATCATGATAGAATAACGTCCGTGATCAATTTGTTGATCACTGAGTTCACTCGCTCGCCGCAAGCAAACCATCGTAAGGTTTGTTGCAACAAGAAAATGAACTTGTTTTTCCCTCTTGCCATATTTTCTTCTTTTTTGTGAAGTAGAATTTGGGGATTGTTTCTATTTTCGGCATGGAGGCTTTAGTGTAGGAATTAGAATCCAATTGTGACTGTTGCTGGTTCTTTTTGCTTTCTCTAGGGCGGGTTGATAGGTCTTGCTGCAGTAACAGTAGGTTTGACATCAGAAGCAGCTCAGCATCTCGAGGCAAGAATCATCGAATTTAATCTTTTTTTGGTTAATTTCTTATACATGGTTGATATTTTTATTGATATTATTGGCTCTATGCATGTAAAAGGTGGTCTGTCTGCTGCTCACGGAGTGGTTTTAACTTTTTCATCTTGAGATATTTGGAGTTCAATTCGTAATTATCATTTTTTCTGGTGCTATTTGATTCATAATTGCTGTAGGTGACCGTGACACTGTTACTTGTAAAGCGGGCTTTCAGAATGTATCATGGTTTAGTTTATGCCAAGATAATGCGGTAATATTAAAGAAAAATCAATGCGAGAAAAAGAAGTTCCTAAAGCAGTTTCCTTTTATTCATGCAATCAAGAAAAAGAGAGGTGAGGACTTTGTAGTGGCTCGACCAAATGTTTTAATGTGTATATTAGAAGTGGAGGATGTAGAGTAGGTAGTCGGGTGCCAAATGCAGGCATTGTTTAGTTCTGAAACCTCGTTTGAAATAACTTATGCTTGGGTCAAGCTGATGAACAAGTATCAGTGTGAACTTTCTTGGTTTGGGAAGGTCTATGTATTATGGCTTTATATTTGTGTTTTTAGGTTTTCTATATATCATGTATTAATTGAAACCATGATTATTTGCAAGCTTTGTTGTTTTGGAGCTTGTCTGTGTTAAGGATAGTTGGCAGAGGCAATATTATCATTTTAGTTATGATATTGTGGGTCAGGGATGCAGGGAATTTTTAAAAATCTGGTGTAGTGTTTTATTTTCATTAGTATATTGTGGCATAAAAGACAAACACATTCTTTTTAATCATTATGTATAATTACCTTGTTTAGGGTTAATATCAATTAGTATAAACACAATATCCATAGTTCTGCCCCTCACCATTAAATGAAAGAAATGGTCATGGGTAGGTTACTTTTCTTTCCTCTTCTTTACCTATGCTAGTCACTGACATAACACAAAGGCACAGACAAGTATGCATACGAGAAATGAATTCATTGATTTTGTGAAAACTAAGACACGACAGCAGACACACATCCATATATATATATATATATAGGGGTTAATATTTGGTGATATTGAAGGCACAAAGTTTTTGAGCTGGAAATCATAGGTTCAAGCTTTATCAACTCAATCTGACCACATAGTTGTGTTCAACACATTTTATTTGCTAAGGATCAAACCTTGGATCGTGTTATTTCAATCTAAAAATGGGAATTTTTGAGTTGTAAAATTCTAGTGCATTGTGGGCCCTTAATTTTTGAACCATTAAAAAACCTGCTTACATGTCGCAACCACACGATTCGAGACTCATTTTTTACTAAACAAACCTTGTAGATCACATCCATTAGGTCCGATCAAAAAATCTAAAAAGTATGAAAAGGTGATTTATACTCAGTAGTCGTGTGCCTTCATTAGCCCTATATATATATATATATATATATATATATATATATATATATATATATATGAGAACTACTGTGTGAACTGCATTTTTCATGGTTTTTTGTTCTTTTATCTTAAATCTAACCGCACAGATGTGATCTACATGCTTCATTTTATAAAGACTAGCTCTTGAAATATCCGATTATAATGCATAAACAATAAATTTTAAGGCTTTAAAATCAACTGTTCACAATTTTCATAAATATTCAGCATCCAAAAATTATATTTTTTTTTATCGAAAGTACACGATCCAACAATTGTTTTGTAGCAAATTCATCGTGCCGAACACATCTACATTGTTGGATTTGCAAAAAACGTGATGGAGATGCCCAATTCACATTGTAGTTCTCATATTCTAGTGTCTCTCTCTTTCTTTCTTTCTCTTTCTCTCTCTCTATATATATATCATAGTCACCAACATCGGTATCAACTATATCTCGGTGAGGCTATTTATCGCGATATTATAGGTTTGGTGACAAATCTTGGGAAAATCTCAGGGCTTAAAAAATATAAAAATAACAAAAGTAAGTAAGAAAATATCATGTTTAGACAAAAAAATACATAAATAATAAAAGAGTAAAAACTGTAAAAGAAAGAAGAAAAACATATTTAAAATGTAAAAAATAAAAACAAAAACTAATTGATAATATCGTGATAATATCATGAAAATATCACAATATTCTCGTGATAATATCACAATATTATACTTTACCTATATTATTGTTTGCCAAATTTACAACGATAATATCACCGATATCATAGTCACTTGTATTGTTCAAGGTAATTTCTCGGCAAGGTTTTTTTTCAAAAACTTTTTTTTCTTGGAAAAATCTCAAAAGCTACGAATAATAAATAAATAAATAAATAATAGGTTTTATAGTATTTTTCTTGCAAAAATTTAGAGAAACAGTTAGAAAAGGTTTTAAAATATAAAAGAAACAAAAAAAATACTTAAACTATATAAAAAATATGTTTTTTGAAAATCTTGGGAAAATATCATGATATTTTAGGTTCTGAAAATATTTTAAAAATCCAGACTGACCTTGAAAATGATAATATTGCAATATTTTCCTAATAATTGCGACGTCGATGACTATGATGTGTGTATGTATGTATAGGGTTAACATTTGCTAATGACACTATTATGTACAAATACCTCTGGATCTCCACGGTGTGGGTTGTTTTGATCCAATCCAACCTCATGCCTGGATTAAACATGTTTAAAATAGTGGGAACCGACTTTTGGATCATTTTTTTGATGAAAACCATGATTTTATGAACCGGGATAAGTATCACACATTGTAGGCTGTTGACTTTTGGAACCGTATGAAAACCTACTTACATGTCATAATCAGACTGCCTAAGAGCCGATTCCCTCTAAGAAAAGCATGTAGATCACATCTGTAACGTTAGTTTCATGAAAAACAACCAAAAAAATAAAAAAAAGCGGCATTTGTACCTCATGTCACCATTACCAAATGCTACCCCATATATATATATATATATATAAGCAACATTTTGAACCTCTTTTTTCCTACTTGATTGATGAAAGGGAACAAACGCTGTTTGGTAACCTTGTTGGTTTATGGATTGGATGAAGTCAGCTTCACTCCTTCCAGTGAGTCGGGTTGATGTGTGCTTAGACGTTGACGTTGATACGCATGCCTACTTTACCGCAACTACCATGATCAACAAAGGAAAAGTGATGGTTTGGCTACTTTCTTTCATCTTTTTTTCTACTTTCTTTCCCTTTATCTTTGCCATCTTCTTACTCCTTCCTTCCAGTCATGATGCTGCGGGTTTGCTGTGAACTTAGACGTTGATATGCATGCCTAATTTACCACAGCTACCATGATCAACAAAGGAAAAGTGATGGTTTGGTTACTTTCTTTCATTTTTTTTTCTACTTTCTTTCCCTTTATCCTTGTCATCTTCTTACACCTCTTTCTATCTTTTCATAGTTCCTTGCCTTTATCCTTTGTCATATTTTTTGCTGTCCTTATTCTTGTTCTTTCTTTTTTTTGTTTTCCTTTCTTATCATATTCTTAGTCCTTGAATTGTTTGCTTCTCTCTCTCTCTCTCTCCCTATCTCTCCCCACCCGCTTTTCTTTTTGGTGGCAATCTATGTCACAGGGATTCGGCTAGCAGGGTGCCGCACCCGCGTCGACACGACTCGACGCGGGTGCGGGTGCGGTCAACCCGATCCTGGGTGCGTTGACCGCACCCAGGATCATTTAGGTCCATTTTTTTTTTGGGATTTTTTTTTTTAAATTTGCCCTATGATGCGATTTTTTTTTAAAAAAAAAATCTGTTGACAGCAGCTGTCAGCTGCTCGATTTTTTTTTTTAAAAAGCAACTCTGTCAGCTGGCTGACAGCTGTCTGTCAGCTGCTGACAGCAGCAGCTGTCAGCTGCTCGATTTTTTTTTTAAAAAGCAGCTGTCTGTCAGCTGCTGACAACAGTTGTCTGTCAGCTGCTGACAGACAGCTGCTTTTTTAAAAAAAAAATCGAGCAGCTGACAGCTGATCTTTTTTTCGTAAGGGAGGGGAACCCCGACCCCCTATATATATATTGACATTTTTGCCCCTGCCGCACCCCCGCACCCGGGTTTTTTGGAAGTGCCGAATCCCCGCACCCGCACCCGCACCCGCGCCCGCACCCGCGCCCGCACCCGCACCCATGTGACATAGGTGGCAATAGATCTGCTATTAGCCTTCTATTACAGCTCATGTTATTGCTGGCATTATCATCCTATTGGCCCTTTGATATGAATTTTAGTTCAGATTATATCTCTGAATCATTTTTTTATAAGAATAAGACTTGAGTGCTTGCTTCCATGGGCCCTTTAGCATCATTGACTATTCCTTTTCCGAAGGTGATAATAAAGTGAACCCTTCTGATTCTATGATTTGGAAAGGAACCATGTTCCTTATTTGTTACATGAAGTTGTCAAATCATGTTGATGGGATTAGTTCAGCACTTGAATACGACCTAGAGAGGAACCCATGATAGAAGCAACAATAAAAGCTGCAGTGCAACATAATCTCGTATGATGACTTTGTTGTAAAGGATCAAGGGCTTGTAGAGTGGATTAATTCTACTTTTTCAGAAGAAATTTTAGCACTTGTTGATATATATAATGCTGCTGGTTGGTGGAAGGAGTTACATAACTGATATGCCCCTCCCCCCTTTTTTTTATTTTAAGATCTCTATTCTCCAAGCATGATTTAAGTTGTTTTCTGAGTTTGACAAATTTATTCTGACCAAGTATGGTGTATTTGCTGAGAAGGGCTATTTCTGGAAAACCCTTGGTTAAGCCAAATCACCTTTCTTCCCAATAGTTGTACCTCTTCTTGCTTGGGGCATCTTTTTGCATTATGAGTGAAAACCCTTTCAATAAATAAATCTTTTTCTTCTTATCCCATTCTAGGTCATAGCACAGTGAGGCTTCAGCCATGAAAGAGGAAATCATGATGCATTTTGACCTTTCAAGTAAGAAATATGAGGATAAGTGGATAAGGACTGACACTGCTAGACTAAGAATCAGAGATACTGCTGCCCGTTTGTCTTTTTTCTTATTGTTTTCTCCAAACCTTTTTGATCTGGAAATAGATAAACTATGAAGACATCTAATCTAGTTATTATGATTGGGATGCAAAGAATCAAGGACTCATAAGGTGATAGTTCTATTTTTGCAGAAGAGATTCTGGCACAAGTTAATGATATATATGTTGCTGATTTGTGAAAAAAAACTTTATGATTGGTATCCCCAGGTGCATCAAATTAATATGATGTATTTGAGAGAATGACCATTGCTCTGTAGGCAGGAAGACAATGATTTAACCACCAATAAGGGATTCAGATATGTCTTAAGAGGATTAGGAGATGGATATGAGAGTTTTGTTCGACATTTTTTTTGCAGTAAGCTTTGCTCTATGTCTGCCTTGCAATGGAATTTTCTTATGATGCGTTATTACTAAGTTGTCATTGATTTGCAGCCTCCGGGTTCTTTGTGGACATCATAAATTTATATAATACGAGTATATATCCATCATTTTAATTTCTCTCTATGGAATTAATTCTGTTTTCTTTTCAAGTGAATTTCCTTTTTGGCAATTTACTTTCTTTTTTTTGGTTATTTTAATATTGCTGCTATCTGTGAATGAACAGCAAATAGTGCCACCTGTTCTTGATTCCTTTTCCGATCAAGATAGTAGGGTCCGTTATTATGCTTGTGAAGCTTTGTACAACATAGCAAAGGTGGGACTTTATCAGCTTATCTGGAGCTTATTGTGGAATAGCTATTTCATGGGGATACTCTACTCACACAGAGAAATGATGCAGGTTGTCAGGGGAGACTTCATAGTGTACTTTAATCAGATATTTGATGCACTCTGTAAGCTCTCGGCAGATTCAGATGCAAATGTGCAGAGTGCTGCACATCTGCTAGATCGACTGGTAAAGGTAAACTCATAGCAAAGTAGCATCTTATGTTTCTGATTTTGGTTAAATCATGATTTTTTTTGGTAATTTATAAAAATAGATAAGTTTGCTTTCCAAGGAGATTAAGAAACGTGTTAGGGACATGCTGTCTAATGTAGATAGTGGTATATTTATTGGCCGACCTATTTTCTAGGGAATTCTCCTCCCTAAAGTGCTTGAGAAAACATTCTGATAAATCATTTTTTCCCTCCATATCTCTTTGTTGACCATCAAATAACCTAATTGTAGTTGTCTGTGTTGCCACCTGCTGGTGTCTAGTTTTCACCTTCAACTTTGGTTGATCTCAAGCATATGTTTTAGGTTATGTTTAACACCAAATTAGCTTCCTCAAAGAGCATGATATATATAGATGTTGTATGTATGTATTTATTCTTACAAGTTTGTATCTAGTTGGGATCTCATGATGCAAGTCATTGTGACTGAACGTAATATCGTAGATGTGTTTAGCATGGTTGATTTATTAGAAATTGACCCTTGGATCATGTTTTTTTGAAAAAAATACTTTCTCTGGGTTGAGAATTTTGAAGCATTTGTGGTTAATTTTTGGATTGCGGAAAGAACCACCTAACACATCAGAATCTGACAATCAGAATGTTGATACTCACAAAACAGAGCGTGTAGATCATATCTACAGGGTCAGATTTACCAAGAAGAGAAACAATAAAAAAAGAAGGATTTGCTAGGTTGTTTGTACGTATAAATTATTGTAGTAAATATTTTCCTTACACACACTCACACATGCTTGAAAAAATACAGGTTTATAAATTTTACAAGCTTGAGCATTCCTGAATTTGTATATCAGTCTCTTCCTTTGTATCATATAAATCAACTAATAGATGTGCTGCCTTCGTGTGTTAAAGCATTATCATTTGCTATGCTGATCTTCATGAAAATTTGTGTCACCCTCCTCTCTACTGTCTCTTTACTATCTTAATATTACATAATCGCTGTTGACTCGTGTGACCATAGAGGCTGGTGCCAAGGAGGAACCTCTGCTTAAACCTTCCCTTCAAAACCAAGGTTTTAAAACTCGCCGAGTCAACTCGGTGATTGGGCTCGGCCCTCCAGCGAGTCAACCCGGCAGGGTAAACTCGGCTTGATTCGGCCGAGTTCTGGGATATTTGAAATTTGATTTTTTGGGTATTTCAAAATAACAGTTCAATAATAAATAATAAATTACAAGACAAACCAGTTCAAAGATACAATAATCTATCAATCTTTATGTGTTGATTAAACATATTGGCAAAAAAAAAATGATTCAAAGATCTAACAAAAAAGTGAAGCATACACGTATCGGTACTTGTACTTCATGTTCTGGTGTTGGGTGCCTTTGAGTGTTGTTTTATGAACACATCATATCCTTCATTGTATATAAAAATACATTTTTGTACAAAGTCTGTATTTGCTTATCTTCATATTCTTGTGAATTTCTCTATTTGCAATCTTAAATACACCTCTCACTTTATGCACTCATATCATATCCTTCATTGTATATACAAATATATTCTTGTACAAAGTTTGAAATTTTGTATCTTCATATTCTTGTGAATTTCTTTTTTTGCAATCTTAAATATACCTGCTCCCACACCTGTGCATAACAATCTGTACCCTGGCATCCTTATTTTTTGACAGAAACACCCATATCATACCAGTTGTGCTGATCTTGTACAGTATGCTTGTACATGTATCCATGTGACAGCATTTCCCTTGGTCATAATTGGAATTTCTTCTGGTGATTCATTCTCTTATTGTTGTTTTACCTTGTTGCAACTAATTCAATCTGGCTTTTTATGCAAGATGATGTGTTGCTGTTCTCAATGAGGTGAGATCACTAGAAAGGAAAGCTAACAAAAGCTAGGGTGTCTTCTGGAGAAGTTTAGCTGAAATCCCAAAATCATTCTATTTAGAAACTTGAGTTTAAGTATGTTTCTATACTCAGTTACATGGGGCCTTCATTGAATACCAAAGACATGCAAATGAAAATTGCTCGGTCCCTCCTTTGTCCTGCCTCTTCTAACCATTTTTTCCAACCTAGAGGTTCTAGCTGGGGACAATCAATATTCATCTAGATAAACCTGAGTCAAATATGAGCAGCATGCTTTGGCTCAATAAGCTAATCACCTTTGAATTTAAGGTATTCATTAATGTCCTTTTTATTTCTATTTATCTTTTGCTGTAGTTGTATTATGGTTCATCAGCTTCTTCATGTAACTTGATCTTTCCATGTGACCTTGTTACGAAGAAGTTTGTACTTTTTCTACTCTGAACTTGCAATTTTTTATTCTGTCAACTCTTTAGACTATATGTTTACTGAAAAACATGGTTTGAGACAAATTATATATTGTTTTTCTTTTAAAATCAAAAGTTAACAAAACCCGGTCTGAGTCGCCGAGTTGACCCGCCGAGTTACGAGTCAATAAAGAACGAGTCGAGTTCCGAGTCACGGGTTTTAAAACCTTGTTCAAAACATTGTAGTCAATCACTTGCCTGGATAATTTAGTTATCTTTTGGATTTGGTGTTTCTATTTTCTTTTCTTTTTCGAATGTGGTTTTGTTATTGAATAAAGCTGAAAATTGCTTTGGTTTCAACTGAATGTCCAGGACATTGTGACTGAAAGTGACCAGTTCAGGTGCATTATTTACTTTCCATGATTTGGTTTCAGTTATGGTGGATTATTTACTTGCCAGACAGCAAGTTACTGACCATCTCTATCTGATTTAATGAAATATTCAGCATAGAAGAGTTTATTCCCCTACTTAGGGAGAGGATGAATGTTCTGAACCCCTATGTTCGACAATTTTTGGTGGGATGGATAACCGTTTTAGATAGTGTTCCTGATATAGATATGTTGGGTTTTCTGCCAGATTTTCTTGATGGTATGTTGAGATTATAGTTCATTTCCGATTAATCATATTCTTATCTTTTCCCAAACTACAAACTAAATGTTCTCAATGTGTAATTTTTTAGGTTTATTTAACATGTTAAGCGATTCAAGCCATGAAATACGACAGCAAGCTGATTCTGCTCTTTCTGAGTTTCTGCAAGAGATAAAAAACTCCCCAGTAAGATTCTCTTTCTCTTGCTAATGTAATATTTTACCTTTTTAAGTGATTAAGAAACTCATGCTCAGTGTTATCAGTATCGTACGACATATCACATCGTATGATATGGTACAATGTATCATAGTATCACTGATCCATGTGATACGATATACCCCCTTGAATCTTTGATGCAATGCAATACGATATTCAGTTATTTTAAATTTTATTTTATTTTTGTATTGTGTGATTGTTATAATTCATTAATTTGTTTACTCGAAACCTTTTTCTTTTGTTTGTTATCTAATGTGATTCTGTAATAGTAAACCTTTTGTTTTTGTTAGTTGTTAGTTTGTTATGATATCATTTCACATGTTATATCTGTACATGTCTGTCTAATTGTTCATAATGCTTAAATTTGATTTCTTGTTTTCTATTTTATTCTATGATTTTTTTTAATTTTTGGAAAGTTTTTATGATTTTTGTGTTTTTTAAAATAGGATTTTTTCTGTATATTATGATACAATACGATATGGTCTATGTCACAGGGACTCAGCCAACTAGGTGCCGCACCTGCATCGACGCGACGCGACATGGGTGCACGTGCGGGTGTGGCACCCGGTGTGGTCAACCTGACCCTGGGTGTTGTCAATGCACCCAGGGTCATTTATGTCCAACTTTTGGACTTTATATATATATCTATATCTATATCTATATCTATATATATATATATGATTTTTTATATTTTGCCGCACCCCTGCATCCAAGTTTTTTGAAAGTGCCGCACCCGCACCCATGTGACATAGGATATGGTATGATACACCTGTATCGCCAACCCTTCGGATATGATAATTACAACATTGCTCATGTTGGTCTTTGAACCTAACATAGTGGATTAGTTGCAATTCTAGGCATATCTTCTCTCTTGAATTTTTTGAGAAATGTACATAATATATGATTACTTCTTAGGAATGATTACTAAAGAATCTACATTCATATAATATTTTTTAATCACATAATGTAGGTGACATACTTATAAATTACCCTGACCCCTAACTTTCTTGTCAAGTCTGTAGACTATGGACGAATGGCTGAAATATTAGTTCAGAGAGCAGGTTCTCCTGATGAATTTACACGATGGACTGCTATTACATGGGTAATGAAATTTTAGTATTTTCTTATTAAGCCGCAGGGATATCTCTGTTAGGGTTAATAATGTATCTTTCTATAATTTCTCCCATGTTTTGTTGATATGAATACTTGGTTGAGCAGATTAATGAATTTGTGAAACTTGGCGGAGCTCAACTTGTCCCATATTATGCTGATATTCTAGGAGCTATTTTGCCCTGCATATCTGATAAGGAGGAGAAAATTAGAGTGGTAAGTTCAGCATTTTGGTTCTGTATTGACATAAATTTATTTCTGTACCACTTGTTAAGGTTTGTAATTAGCTTTTTATTTTATCTGTATGCAGGTTGCTCGTGAAACCAATGACGAGCTTTGTGCAATTAAGGCTGATCCAGCTGAGGGATTTGATATAGAAGCCATCCTTACTATTGCAAGGAGGTGCAGTTTTTGTCATCTGGGAAACCAGCTAGGTTAAAGGTTACTGATAATTAATAATGTGTGATATATACCTGTTGTGTTGTTATGACAACAACAGGTTAATGCTTCATTGACGAAGTGATAAGTTCAGCTGTGGTACTTTCCGTATTCCTTGTCTTTTCCCTTTGGTCATTGGGTCTAATTCTGTAGTCTGTATTGTGCACCCCAGACGATTGACAAGTGAATGGGAAGCTACTCGAATTGAAGCCTTGCGTTGGATTTCAGTGCTGTTGATTAGACACCGTAATGAGGTCATAATGCTAATATCTGAATCTGACATGTTTGATCATTTCAATTCTTTTTGGTCATGCCAAAAATGCATTTGATAACTTTCTTGTGTGTGTGTGTGGCCGTCCTTGTCATTGCTATCAGGCTTTGTCCCATTGACATAATGCTGACCTTTCTGATCCTACTTGTTTGCTCCTAGTTTAAATCTGTTTTCTCCCTCCAAGTTTCAAAAGTGCTAGGTGGCCCATAGCTGAGTGCCTAGGAATTTTCTGGGAGAACCTCCCCAAAAAAGTATAATTTGTTTAGAATAAAATATAAAAAATCATAAAAAAAGAAAGAATATGAAAAACTTAAATATTTCGTCAATGTGCAACCCAAACAACCTAGTTGCTCCGTACCTAGGTGCTCACATAGGCACCAGCTCCTAGGTGCTAGGCGAACCTAGATGAGCACCTAGGCACTATTTTAACTGCTAAGACTGCAGCATATACTGTATTGCATTTCATAACAGTGCTATTTGACGTTCTCATATAGCATGACTGACATCTTGAAAACACTCTTTAGTTTAGCTTTTGTAATACTTATGTAATATAGACATTTCTTAATTCTATCATTCTTGGTTACTTCAGGTAGCTTATTATATGCCGTGCAATTTTAGTGCACTCTATTTCATTTTGCTTGTTTAGTACACGATACAGCTTTATTCATTTGTGACTACTACTTTGTCTGTTGAAGGCAACTACTCTATGCTAAAGCCTAAATTTTAAGTATACTCTTGACATCTTAACCATAAGCTGTTTTAAAGTTTCTCATTTATCTTTTCAATAAGCATCCATTCTGTATATCATGCTTTGTTCTCTTCTTTTTCTTTTTCTTCTCATCATCATAATCATTATCATCATCATGATATCCAAGCTGAGATGGTCTATGGGGGATTAGGACCCCCTTGCTAATGTTGTTTCTCTATCCAGTCCATCTATCTTATTCAACCCTAAATGGGTTAAGAGTGTTCAGGCAGCACTCTGGAGGCACTGACCTCTAAATCTCTTTCTTATAAGGCTTCGCCTATCCAGTCCAGCTATCTTATTTCACCCAAGGATTTGACTACTTAGGAAGTCTTGGTGAAGGCAACTGACTTCTAAATCTCTTTTATCTACTCTTCTGCTCCATATGAATGATGTGGATGGGCAAAGATGGGATATCCACAACCTAAGAATATAATCGAGGGGGATGCCTTGACATGATGGAAGTCATCTGTTCAAGCATGATTATTCCTAAATGAAATGCAAACTTTCCTATTTTGACTTGCTCTCCTGCCTTGATCGAATGAGATAAGATGCTCTTAATTCTTGAGTTGCTTCTCTAATCTGAGCTGATACCATGTAAGAATTGCTTTTTTGCAAATGATGCCTCTTCATCTTTTAACCAACAAAAATACATTTAGTTAGGCCATCTCCTTTGTGAAGACCATATGTAATTGGTAATACTCTAAGTCTTTCCATGTTTAACTCCAACGTTGGTTCCTACATTGGAATGTATTCCTTGTATAACTCCAGGATGTCCATTTCAGATACTTTACATTCAGTTGATGATTGTCTCAAGACAAGTTTTTCTAGATAAAAATCATGTGCAAATTATTTTCATCTAATATTTTCAATAAGTTCTCTATGTATGCATTTTCTGAGCCTCCTCCCCCAAAGACATGCACAAACACACACAACCACATACTCACACATGCTCACATGCACATATATAATTTTTAACATAACTCATAGATCATCTTAACCACAAGAACTATCTATTCTATAATATTGAATCCTTCTATACACATTAATTGATGAATACTGTTGGATGCTTTATCCAAAACTTCTAGGCAACTTAGAGTTGTCTTCCCTCCTAGACCTGACATTCTTTAAATATCAAGATTACTTTTGGAAAATCTGACACCTTATCTTCTCATTAGCCTGCATAGTATAACCATGTTTCTTTAACATTATTTCTGTTAACCAAGAACACGAATAATGGGCATTCTACTTTTTCTTAGTGTTGATTTTTCTGTATGTGAAAGAAATCTGCACTGTGAGCTAAGAGAAAAGATATGGCAGTCCTCTCTCTCTCTCTCTCTCGATATATATATATATATATATATATATATATACATATAAAATCTTTTTCTCTGTGTATGCATGTTTGTGTGCTACAGAAAATGCCTATGGGGCATACAAACAAAGAAAAGATTGATTTTACTTGTATTACATGTCCTCCAATAGTTGTTTATACTTGTGCTTGTGTCTGTACTCTGTAACAGGTGATAGCTTCATTGGGATCCATCTTTGACCCTCTTCTTGGAGTACTCTCAGATCCTTCTGATGATGTAATTTCTTTAGCTATGCTATATGTTTGTAGTTCATCTTGATATTGTTTCTTTGTACTTTATAAAGTGGACATGGTCTTTGTTTTGTTTTCATTTAAATATTTACCAAATGGCCTATTAATATCTTAATAGTGTTACTGTTAAAATATAGTGTATGCATTTTTATACCTAACTGATATACATATATTTATACAATATACATATATCAGGGGTATTTTGGTCATTTAATGACATGTAATATAATACAGTTCAATAAGGACAGTAGAGTCTTTTTATTTTCTGTTTTTTTGTCAGTCACTGTTGGAGAGGCAGCCCAACTAGTCGTTGGACTGCCTCCCTTTCATTGTAAGGCTCTATAAATAGAGCATCACCACTCTATGCAATATATGCTTTTCTAAGCTTATTGGCTGTTATACTAAAATCAGTTTTTTACATTGTGCTCTTGTGGAATTCATGCTTTTGTATATCTCTTTTATGAGATTGGTATCAGTCCATTAGAGACCATATTGTATTTGTGCACTTGTATAGCCCTTCGTTGGCATTGTGATTGTGCACATCTTGTTTGATTACATGCTCTCAGAGCTTAGGTCTCTTGAAGTATTGAAAGTTATCTTAGGATTGCTCTCTTTGTGGTGGTGCTTTTCAATCTTTAGTCTTCAAATGCAAACCTTCTTCATTATGGGAGAAAGATCGCGCCTCCGTATCTCCTACAAGCTCAGCATAAGCAACTATTTGATGTGGGCTGTCGCAATGAAAAATCACATCAAAGATAAAAAGCTTTGAGGGTTTGTTAGTGGAACCACTAATGAACCTCAACTTAAATTAACAAGAAGAGAACTAGATCAAATAGATGCTCTATCCGAAGAAGAAAAAAAGAATTCTTTGTAGAAATACCAAAACAAGTTGGAGGATTGGGAAGTTAGCAATGCCCAAATACTCTCATGGTTCATGAATACCATGGAGTTCAAGATCGCCACCAACATCATCAAATTTAAAATGGCATGCAATGCATAGATCTTCCCAAAGAGTACATTCATTCAAAAAATATGGCTAAGCTATATTATCTTCAAGACAAGGTACGTAATACCAAACAAGGAGATAAAAGTGTAATAAACTTTTATAGTATCTTATCTCCTATTTGGGATGACCTAGCTATGTTAGAACCAAAATGGGAAGGTTCGACTATTGAGATGAAAAAATTACATGTTGAAAGCAAAAACCTTTTCTCTTTTCTATATGGTCTCCGGCCGAAATTTGAGCAAGTTAGGTCTTTGCTTTATAGGATTTCGTCTCTTTCTCTAAGTGAGGGTCTTGCTCAAATTTGTTAAGAAGAAACAAGACTTGGAATGCACAAGTCTAATGACGAGGTTATTGCCGTATCAAGACCAAAATTTTTGTAAAAACTTATAAACCACTCCACTTTGAAAGAAAATTCAATGGAGAAGGATATGATAGGGGCGAATACATGGGTAAAATTACTTGTTATCATTGTAAAGAACTAGAACATATATGACTGGATTGTCCAAAGCTCCAAAAAGTGGCCGTCGGAAGTGAAGAACCTCAATAATCAAAGAAAGGTGACAACTTCAATGATTTAACAATTGCTCAAATAGCGGAGGCCGTCTCTCAAATTCTAAAAGCCACTCCTACATCCGGCGTCGCCATCTCCTCTTTTTCTCCTTCAGGTAAGTCTTCTTGGATTTTGGATTTGGGAGCCTCTTTTCATATGACTCATAGTGAGTCTCTATTATCCGATTGCACTAATTCATATTTTTTCATGTGTATCAACCGCCGATGGTACTTTTTTGAAAGTTAAAAGTATAGGAAACCTCAACAATATTTCAATTTTTTTTTGTTCTAAATGTGAGGGTTATTCCAAAATTAAATTTAAACATTTTTTCGGTATCTCAAATTTTTGATTATGAGTGTAAAGTATTCTTCTCATCTAAGGCTTGTTGGGTGCAGGATTTCCAGTCAGGAAAGTTGATTGGGCAAGGCCATAGAAGAGACCTTTACTATATGGATTCCTTATGTTTACCTAAAAACACTTTTTATAATCATATCAAATAAATTAATTTAGATCTTTGGCATAAAATATTAGGACACCTAAGTACATCCAAATTATCTCACAGAAAAATAGTAAAACAATAAGATCTAAACATGGTACTATCTAATCCCAAATGCAAGTCATCAGGAAAATTCAGATCTCTCACAACCCGTTTTTACAAAATCTACCAAAAATTACAGCTTCAAAATAAAATCACCATATTTTTACTGTGACTGCCTGTACCTGTCAAGAATATAACCCAACAAACCGATCTTAAAAATCATGAGTAGAAAAATAATTAAAAATCCTCTAATGAACCCTGTTCTGATAGAGTTTTAATCCAGAATCTGTAAACTACAGGATTTTTATCAGATTAAAGATTTTCTTGGAATTTCTAAAAAATGTTTTCGACAAAACTCTTTTTACACGGTCTTTT
The DNA here is from genome assembly GCF_984573655.1 of Nuphar pumila. Lineage (NCBI taxonomy): Eukaryota > Viridiplantae > Streptophyta > Magnoliopsida > Nymphaeales > Nymphaeaceae > Nuphar > Nuphar pumila. The sequence continues at coordinate 26,065,518 of NC_143262.1, read as the reverse complement.
ATTATATGTTAGACTACACCCAAAATTTTTATAAAATATTCAGAGTGATTTTGCTTGATCTTTTATACCTTTCGAAAGAGGTAGGTCAAAACAATCCTATAACCAGAGCCTAAAACTTGAATTCTGTTAGGACAAATGTTTCTTCCTCAATACAAATCCAAATATGGTAAAACAAGATGCTAAAATCAAACCCAAGATGTGTAGATTAATCCAATATTTTTATTTAGATGTTTCAGACTCATATTCGAGGAGATATCGATTTATTTTTGAAACTGGTTGGGGATAATATATCAGTCATCTTAAACTTAGGTTTCTCAAAAAACGTTTTTGCTAAAAATCTTCTTGAGACCATAAAACCTTTGAAATATCATTATTTTAGATTTAACAAGATCTAATAAGGGTTAACTTATGAATATCACAAAAAATAAACATGTTATGACTGAATCTAACCAAAATCAACAAAGAAACCCTATTTAGACGCGCTTTTCAAAATTGTTTTAATGAAAAACCCATGATTCACACTTTGCGAATCGAAATAACAATTTCTTCATAAAGGAAAATGTGTATAACTGAGTTAAACATGTAAATACTCCTCTGAAATAATATATTATACATATATGCATGCTTGGTGTATGTACAAAACATCTATTACGTAAATCTTACTTGAAAAATTGTTAGATCTGTTGAACCGCAAGAAAATCGGGTAGCTTGATCTCTACGCCACTACCAAAGGTTTTGTAGGTTTAATGACTCCTCACCACAACTCCAGACCTCATAGACGTTTTTAGGAGAAGAGGAAGAAGGAGAACAAAAAGAAAAAGAGGAGAGATTTTTTTTTTCTAAAAAAAATGAGAGGGGCGTGTGGGAGAGGGTATAAAATATAAATAGCCCTCTCACCTAGCTCTAGTTCTAAGTGGTTAAGGACTCTCTCCTCAAAATTCGTGTGGAGGGGGAGGGGAGTTCTCTCTGAGTTAAAAATCTATCTCTTAGACTCTTCTTCGGTTGTTATTTGATTTTTCTTAAAATTTCTATTTGAGTAGGAGTATTATGTTTGACTATTCTACAACTAACCACTAACAAATCCAACTAATTTTAGTTATTCAAGAGGTGTGGGATGTCCCACCCTCTTTATTATCTAAATTATTAATTTAATTAAATTTCTTAATTAAAATGTTAATTATCTCTTTTATTTATTTATTTATCTAAATTAAAACTAGATAAAATTTTAACTCATATGGACTCTTGGATCCAAATGAGGGTCCACATAGGACGTCCCCTATAAGGGTCCAATCTATTACCATTAGATCCAATTAATATTTTAAATTGGATCCAATCCAAATATCACCTCAAATCCATATTGGATCCAAATGCCGAATTTAGATCCAAAACCAAAGTCCAAAATCTAAAACTACTTATTTTTAAGTTTTACAATTATTCTTGCAATATTCTTCATAACTAGAGAGGGAAATTCATAATTAATCGAAATCAAGAACATCAATAATTCACAATATAGTTATAGATGCACCAATAATTCGTCATTTATTCACTTTAATTACTGAAGAAAAATCTTGGGTTTTACATAGGTACTTTGATTTAAGTATATGCGTGTGAAAATATGGCTCCATGAAATGTCAATTTTCCATATTGCTAATTCCTGAAAATATTCATTTTAGCTACAACGTTATTTGACATCAAAACATAATTTGTGTTTGACAATTTTCTGTTTTATTATGAGGTTCCGAAAATCTTGTATTGATCAGCCTTGTCAATTGACATCAAACATTGAACTGCTACTTACTGGTTGTTCCCTGTTAAATATGATTTGTATGTTCTTGACAGCAGGTGTCATGATTAGGAATCAAAATGCTTAGTTATTAAGTTCATTAAATTGGTTTGCAATCAACAAAATATGCACTCAATTAGATTTGGGCATCTGTATAGTCCGTCTGGCCGAAAAAGATTCTGTTATGAGTCACCAACATCTATGTGAATGTGAAAGGAAGAAAAAAAATATGCTCACATCGTTTAGACGTTTTTTGGGATTCCAGAAAAGTAAAAAAATGGGTTTAGTAATATATGGATGGTCTGCGTTTTCTTAACAACATAGGTCTGGTTTTAAAAAAATAAATGGGTGCAAAACGTGATTTGGCTCAACATAACGATCTTCGTTAAATTGGGTTTATAAAAGAGAAAAAAACTGTCACGTATGAGGCACCTCGTAACTGAAAATCAGATTGGATTTTAAAATGTGTATTTCAAGTCAGTGACACCGTTCAAGGCATTTTATAAGAAAAAAAACATATATAATGACCTAAGTTTTTTTTGTAATATATAGTGACCGGCAAGTTAAGATTTGGATTTTTGTGAAAAACGATTTATATGTATGTCTTGAAGCTTTATAATCAATGATCTTAAAGTATGAGTTTATGATAAGAGATATGATTAAACTATATATGATTTGTTTCTGGCTTAGAAAAATAATCCCAATTTTTATTAGATTTTTTGTATATGAGTTAAGCTTTGATGAAATATAGTCACATTTGTTTTGCCTCTATGATTTTAAAACTACATATTTTCTTTAAGTAAAAGATTAAAAGTTATGTTAGCTTCATATATATATACATATATGCATTTTTACCATAACCCATATGGATTTTTAAGGTATATTCTAAATGTGATTGGAAGTATGTGAAACAAACATGTTGCCTAATGAAAGAGTGCACGTATTCAATTAAGAAAAGTTATTTATTCGTGTGATGCATATTACTTGACAACCAAATGGGTGGTCGGCACATGATGTGCCATTTTAAATAATCCCAATGGAGACAAGAATCTTAGTTTTCTTTAGAAAAATGCCAAGTAGATGGTAAACCTGCTCCCACTAAGCAACAATGCTGCATGCACAAAGCTACTAACATTATGAGTCTTTAACACAGCTAAAACTTAATGATAACAGTGAACTAATGATCCAACGTGAAGCCTCCACATCTGCATCAGTTTAAAGCTTCTGTAGGATTGGAACACCAAGATGTCGATGATCTAACATATCATCCAAAGCTTTACGCACAGGGAAGAAAGCTTCCTTCTAGCAACAATGGCAAAACCTCTTACCAATCGACTGTTTCTTTGAATTTAGTGAGTTCACTGGTGAGACAAACCATAGTAAACCTACCATTCTCTGTTAAAAAACAAAGAATATTATAAGAGTGATTATTGTGGATTAGCTAAAAAGTTATGAGTGTGCTTTTATTAAATGATCCAAGCTTACATCATTATCATTTTATATTTTCGTATCCATGTATTAACTAATGGTCATGCATGTTCTTCATTTCAAATTCTTAACCAATGTAAAGTCATAAATCTTGTGCATTGATCAGCAGAAAGAAAATAATAAAAATACAAAAGGACAAAAGGATAATGAAATGGTACATGGTTGCATCGGGGGGGACCTAAACCCTGGCTTTACTCTAGTTTGGAGGTAGGCACCAAATGGAGTAACAGTGGTGCTACTCCTACAAAATCAGGGTCAGCTTCAGCATTTCCCAGTATTCACAAAAATGGCACCGGATTCTTTGATAATCAGAGAAAAACCTACTCTGTGGCAACAACAGAATTATTTTTTGGTTGTTTATCTTTTTCCATCAGTGCATATCTATGATGCTCAACAGGAGAAAATGGATGTTTCCCAAGAATGCAGCCTAAGAGGAATAACTTAACTCAAATCAACATGCCAATGTTTTTCTATTCAAAATTGGCTGTTGTATTTTTTTCATCAACTTGAGATGTCAATTACCATAACTTGTTTCAATGACATCTGAAGTATTAGTTTCACTTAATGATTCATTACTTCTAGCCATCATGCAGAACCACATGAATCTTTTATATATATTTGCTAAATCAAATAATGAAATTATTGATAATGATGATATTGATAATTTTTAGTCAAATAAATAATGGACCAAGCTATGAAAATAGAATTTGATGCACTACACAAGGCCTATACTTGGGAAGTTCAACATCTTCCTAAGGGAAATAAGACAATAGGATGGATATGGGTATTTAAAGTCAAAACAAAGAGTAATGAGTCCCTAGAAAGATATAAAACAAGATTAGTTGCAAATGATATTCTAAAAAATATAGATTAAATTATGAGAAACCATTTGACCCCGTAGCACACATGACCATAGTTAGAGCTCTAGTTGCAGTAGCATCTATTAGAAAATAGCCTATATATCAGTTAGATATTAAGAATGCTTTCTTAAATGAAAATTTAAATGAAAAAGTTTACATGGATCCTCTCTTGGTCTGACTAATGGAATGATTCTTCGTCTTTAAAAAGCTTTATATGAGATTAAACAAGCTCTTAGAGCATGATATGATCGGTTTAGTGGAACTGTGTTGAATCTTGGATTTAAATCCTGTTATACTGACACTGCCCTTTTTGTAAGATCTACCAGTACCTTGCTTATCATTCTACTCTTGTATGTTGATAATATGATTATCATCGGGAGTGATCAGAAGAAAATTGAAGAAATTAAGATTATTCTTAAGAAATCCTTTGATATCACTGGCCTTGGTTTTTTGAGATATTTTTTAGAAATTAAAGGAGGATACTCGCTAAAAGGGTATATTTTGTCTCAAATAAAGTTTGCAGCTAATACTGTTGCACGTTCGGTTATCACAGACACTGTTAAAATTGTAATCACATAGCTAATCTCATATGTAATATTACCACTATCATATGTAATCTTATCTTTTTAGTTTAGTTTCAAAGTTTAGGTAGGATTGGGTTAGTTAGTTTTTCTTTTTTCATTTTTGGACATTTAATAGGCTTTATGCCTTTTTGACTAAGTCAAAAAGCATAAAACATCATTTTTATTTTTTTGGACATGTAATAGACTTTATGCCTTTTGACTAAGTCAAAAAGCATAATGCTCTATGAGAGTCGGAATCCCAACGACAACAACTCTAAATAGAGCCGTTGGGAGCTATAAGGTGTAGGATCTTCTAGAAGAACCCCATCCTCCAACCTTAATTTGGCATTTATGACTTTTGGAGTCTCTACCTTTTTATCATATGAAATGCCAGACTTATTACATATATCTCCAACAAGCTTCATTTGTGACAGAATATATCCTCGGAGAGAATATGCAACTTCAATGCCAAGAAAATATCTAAGAAAACCTAAATCAGACATGTCAAAGTTATCTTTTAACATATATTTTAATATTAACAATACTATCTTGATAATTTTCTATGATAATCATGTCATCAACATAAAGTAATAAGATAACAATATTAGTACCTACACTTTTCATAAAGAGAGCAATGTCAGTATAATATGAACAAAATCCCAATTTAATCATGATATCACTAAATCGTTCATACCAAGCCTTGGGAGCTTGCTTAAGACCATATAAAGCTTTTAAGAGTTTGAGGGTTTGACCTTGTCCAATGTTAACTCCGGGTGGCGGATCCATATATACTTCTTCATTTAGATTTTCATTTAAAAAGCATTTTTCACATCGAGTTGATATATATGTCATTTTTTGGTTGATGCGACAACTATTAAGGTTCTAACACTTGTCATTCTGGCTATATGAGCGAATGTTTTCTCGTAGTCAATTCCATATTTTTACGAATATCCTTTAGCCAATAATTTGGCTTTATATCTTTCTAAGGATCCATTACTTTTGGTTTTAACCTTAAATACCCATCAACATCTAATATATTTTTTATGTGAAGGCAATTTGACTATTTTCCAAGTATTGACCTTTTTCAGGGCATCTAATTCTATTTTAATGGCTTCAACCCAACATGGTATAGTTTTGGCTTGATTATAATGAGTAGGTTCATAATATGAATGTAATGACAAGCCCAATAATTAGATGTAAGAGACTCATATGACACAAACCTATCGGGTGAAATTGATTCTCTAGAAGATCTCCTAACATGGGTTTCTTCTAAAGATTCATAAAGTTGAGAAAATTTCTCCAAGGCACTAATAGGCCTTTCTTGGTCTCTTCGGGTATATACATTAATATTTTCATTACTGATATGATGATATTTCAATATTGGATACATCATAAGTATCCTCTATATTTTCAGGATGATTCATAAAATCATCACATATATCATCTATAAGGTCATGTAAAAACATGTAGTCAATTTCATTTTGTTTTTCTAGGTTTTCAAATCCATTCTTATCTTCCAAAAAAGTTACGTCTTTTGAAATATATAGTTTGTTATTTTTGAAATCAAAACATCTATAGCCTTTTTTATTTTCCCCATAGCCCAAAAAAACACATTCAATCGCCTTTGGGGATAACTTGTCTCTCTTATGTAAGAGGACAAAGCATTTACAACCAAAGATGCGAAGGCGATTGAAATCAAGAGGAAATTTGAAAAGTTTTTCATATGGAGAGATATTCTTTAGTTTAGAAGAAGGCATTCTATTGATTAAATATATTGAGGTCAAGACGGCTTCGGCCCAAAATGTTTTTGGAATATTTTTAGAGATAAACAATGTTCTAGCGGTTTCAATAATATGTCTATGTTTTCTTTCCGCTAGTCCATTTTGTTGTGAAGTTTTAGGACATGATTTTTTATGACAAATTTCATTTTATTTTAAATAATTTTAAAATTCGGTAGACAAATATTCTCCACCGGAATCGGATCTAGGAATGGATATATTACTTTGAAATTGATTTTGTATTTTCATATGAAATTCTTTAAAGAAGGAAAACACTTACGATTTATGACTAAGAAAATAGATCCAAACATATCTAGTGAAGTAATCGATGAAAGTGACATAGTAAGAGTAACCACCCTTAGACATAACCGGAGATGGACCCCAAACATCCGAGTTCACCAATTCAAAAGGTCTTGTAGAAAGAAATGTTCTAGTTGGAAATGGAATAGACTTCATTTTTTAAAAAATGCAATATTTGCAATTAATGTCTTTTTCCTTACAAAATTTGTTTGCAAATGAAAAAAAATACATTTTTAAATAACTTGGATGTCAAGTCTTTTATGCCAAGTTTCAATGCTTTTATCTTGGACATAAGTACAAAAAGAGTTTGTAGGAAGGTTTAGATGATCCATATATTAGAGATCCTCCTTTCTATGGCCTTACCTAATTCGCTTCTCGGACTGGAGATCTTGCACAAAACAACCATTAGATGAGAAAAATATTTCACATCCATGGTCAGAAATTTGGGAAACCGAAAAAAGATTTAAATTTAGCTTTGGACAAACTCTTACTTTTTGAACAAAAAGGTTTTGAGAATTTTTAGAGTTAAGTGTTCCAATACTTGTGATTTTTAAAAAAGTCCCATCGGCCGTAGAAACACATGAACTTTTTAAATTGGTGCATATATCGGTTAAAGCATTTTCATGAGGGGTCATATGAAAGGATGCTCCAGAGTCTAAGATCTAAGAATACGTACCGGGTGATGATGTAGACGCAATGACCGCACCTGTTGTGGAAGAAGTGTCTTTGAGAATTTGTTGTAGAGCCATAGATATTGGACCAAGTGCTTCTTTGAGGTCTCCACTCTTGTCTTCATTTCCTTATTGGTTGTAGATCGTTCAAGAGAAGTCACCTTAGGCTTGAATGTTCCATTTAGCTTTGGGCAAGCGAGTTTGATGTGACCTGACTCATAACAATGATGACATACAATCATCTTTCTTCCTCCACTATAGTTTCCTTGTTTTTCAAAGTGTGGTGGTTTATAGGTTTTGACATTGTTGCTGGGTTTGGATACGGCAAACACTTCATTAATGTTCTTACTCATGCCAAGCCTAGTTTATTCTTGTGTGATTTCAGTTATGACATCTTCTATTGGAGGAAAAATAGATCTATGGAAAAGTGATGACCTCACTTGCTCAAATTCGGGACGTAGTCCAAACAAAAATTGGAACAATCGATCTTGTTCTATTTGTTTTTGTCTTAGTTCAACATCCTCCATAGCAATCCATTTTGGTTCCAAAAGAGCCAACTCATCCCATAGTAGGTTTAATGCACTATGGTAATCTTGTATACTTGAATCACCTTGTTTGGTGGTTCTAATTTTTTCTTGCAAAAAATATGCTCTTGCAAGGTCTTTTTGGGTATACATACCCTTCATAAAGAACCAAGCCTTATTGGCTCGGTGAAATTTAGCTATATTTGCAGATACCTTGATTTCAACATTGTTCATGAACCAAGCAAGAATCTTGGCGTGATTGCTTTTCCAATCTTCAACTTTCCTTTGGTGGTCTTCAATGACTTTGAGACGAGCATCTCCCTCAAGAGCCTTTTCTTGGTGTCCTTCAATCTTGGTGAGTTCTAATTGAGGTTCTGGAATAGAACCCATTACATAACCCCAAAGTTTCTTACCTTTGAGGTTGTTCTCCATTGCCGATGCCCACGTCATGTAGTTCTTTCCATTGAGCTTGAAGAATAGGTCGATTTTGGATTCCATGATGCCACTAAAGTGTGTGAAGAATGAGACAATGAATGCAAAGATGAATATCACACCTTTTCTTTTATGAACCGAATGACTTTGATACCATGTAACGAAATATGCAGAAAAATAAAGAATGCAAAATAAAACATTCACAATGTCCAACAATGGACAAATACACAAAGGTGATAATGACCAAGTCCACTATGGGACAATACATACCAGGGTTACCGGAAGCGCCCAGCTAAAAGGGGAAGCGCGAAACATCGCGCTTCCGAAGCGTGGGGGGGGAAGCGTCCCCCTTTTTTGGGAAGCGCGCTTCCCTTTAATGGGGGACACATTTCCCTTTAATGGGGGACGCACTTCCCTTTAATGGGAAGCACGCTTCCCATCACGGTTCCCCCTCGCTTCCCCACGCTTCCCCTGTTTTTTTCAATTTTTTTGTATTTTTTATTTTTATTTTTTTCGCTTCCCCCTCGCTTCCGAGACGCTTCCTAGGTCGCTTCCGAGACGGTTCCTAGGTCGCTTCCGAGACACTTCCCGAATCGGTCCTAAGTGGTCCTACGCTTCCCCGCTTCCTAAAATTTTGAAAGTGCCTCGCTTCCCGCTCCCGCTTCCCGTATCGCTTCCCACTCCCGCTTCCTCAACTGGCAACCATGATACATACACAAGCTTTAAGAAAAGCACAAACTAAAAATATAAAATCTCTTTATTGAGAGAGAGAAAGCACTAAGGCATATCAAATACAAGGGAATTCACCCCTATTTATACAAAAGAAATAGGTTCAAAAGGGAGGCCAAAAGGGAAGCCAAAAGGGTGCTCCCAAAGAGTCGTTGGGAGCCTCCAACGGTCACATTTGTGACCATTGGGGGTCTCAACGACTCTATTGTTAGGTCCCCTAAATGGCATGAAATATAAAGAAAAAAATAAAAAATAAAAAATAAAAAAGAAAGTGGAAAATGAATAAAAAGGAAAAACCAATTGTTTGCTAAAACAATTGTGAAAAGACTATAATACCCCTATTGGGTATTGTAGTATAATACATATATATGTATATGTATTAATACATATAATTTAACACTCAGTGTTGTGTAAGACACCATTAACTAACCAAAGAGAACCCCCTAATTTCAGGTTGGATTAGTGATGTGAAAAGCGTTGAGGTGTAGCGAGACACTACAACCCAAAAAAGTGAGACATGCTTCGAAGCTCCCTGAAGCAATAAAGCTAAGCTTCACAAATAAATGTGAAACAAAAAGCAAATTTAAAAACTCAAATAGATATAAACAAATGCATTTTTGTGAACCGACAACAAATAACAAATAAAGAACCAAAAATAAATTCCAAAACCAACTTCAAGCAACAAGTACAATAAATAATTTCAATTATCTAACAAATAAGATGTGATCATTCAACTAAAGAAAACTAGAATCACTAATATTAATTCAACATAAAACAATTATTTGCTATAAAGTATCAATAAAGTTATTAAATGTAATACTGAATGCACTTGTCCAACTTCGGAGTAGCACAAACTTCACAAGTTTAAGATTACTGGAGCCATAGAGGTAATATCTTTATAAAACAAAATGAAGAAAGCCTCAAATGATGATTGCCTATGGCCATGTACTATAGACTAGGATGCATTAGACTCACCCATTGTCTTATCATCATCAATCTCCAAACTGTCATGTAGTTCTCATCTGACTCATTTGTATAAGCTGGTTTTCCTAGTCTTTGTTCTCTGTTTCTTCATTTCTCTGTTTCTTTATCATTTACATTTTCCTCAATAAACACTTCCCTTTTCGTTTAGCAACAAATCATGCTTTAAATTATTAATCATATACTAATTATGATATATTTTTTTATGTATATATAACAAGGAAAAATGTGATAAGTTCACCTCTAAAATTTGATAATGATCTAGTCTTGCCTTTCATAGGCATAATTTTGTGAACCTTGATGTAGAGTGAGAGCCTTTCTGACATGAGTTCTCCGACCAATTATGATTTTTAGGAAACACTGATTCTTCCTTTTTAATTATCTATTTGTTATCCTGGTCAACTTCCTAGCGTTTCTCTTCATATGTCTCTCTCTTAACTTCATGTTATAGATTACAAAGACTAATGCATTCATCTTTTCCTTGATCAAGACTTCAATTAAAATAACTGAGTTAGCTTACAGCCCTATTTCCTGAACTGAAAGAAGAAGCTGAGCTCAAGCTGCTTATTTAGAGCTTAGTTTTTTTGTGAATCTTATTTTATAATGTGAAGCATCTTGAGTTTAGTTGTAGGCCTTTCTTTGGGATGCAAATATTATTTCTCAGTATTTTGTTATTAGAATGAGTTGTATAAATGACAATGAAGATCTCTCTCTCTCTTTGTTGTTCTTGATCACTGCAGAGTTTTTTCTTTTGGAAATCATACATGTCATTTGGTTCTTATATTGTTCAGGCTGTAGGTTGCTAAATTTATCCATGATTTCTTCATGCATATGTATTAGCTCTTCTATTTGGTTCTGCCTGCGCAGGTCATTCTGTTAATGGAAGGATGCGTAGCTAATGAAACTATTCTGCAGTAAATGACCGAACAGAAGTTGGATGCTTTATGCATTTGTTTGTTTTTATAGATTTTTATTGCTTCATTATTGAAGATGCTTTCTTCTCCCACCTCCCAATGCAAAATACTATTTTATGTGACTCATTGTGGCTGAAATAGATCTTAAATTTAAATTCTTTTCCCGCTTTTGCTGCTCTTCTTGTTTTGTGATTTAACTGCTTGCAGTGGTAGCATGGCTGTGAACCTGCTGCCTATTTGTTGTGCTTCTCAGTAATAGGCATCATGGGTCCAGTTCCTTTCACAATTTTGTATGTTGACAACTATCCTGAATTTCAATGTGTTTTGGAAATTTGGAATATAGTGTTAGGTGTGTTTTCTAGCTGCCTTGGTTACAGATTCTACGATTCCAGAAATATGCCCAATATTTAATGATAAAGTGAATGTGGCTGTGCTTCTAATAGATGCTGGTATTCATGAATAGGATGTATATTTGATTCATATGGCTTTGTTGACAGGTGGTGTCAATGGTTTTAGAGGTGCATGCATGCATAGCAAGAGATGCGCCACACTTTCGGCAGCTTCTTGTTTTTCTTGTGCATAAATTTCGTGTAGAGCAGTCACTTCTGGAGAAGTGAGTATATTCCTTGAGATCAATCACCAGCTGGTTTCTGTTTTTTAGGCTATGCAAGTGTCACTTCTAACTCCTTGTTTCTGTTCTCTTTTTATCAGGAGAGGTGCATTAATAGTTCGTAAATTATGCATTCTTTTGGATGCTGAGAGGGTTTACAGAGAATTTTCTACAATCTTGGAGGGTGAAGCTGACTTGGACTTTGCTTCCATCATGATTCAGGTCTACCTACTTTTATGGAGCATCTGTAATGAAGGCACTAAAAGAATATGAAGAGTGTCACTAAGGGCAACAAGAGAGCACAAACACAAATAGGTCACTTATGGACCAAGAATAATCCTCACAATGAGGAACAACTCACAAGAGAACACAAAGTTAAGAAATAACTTATAATTAATCTCATAAAATGCTTAGAAAAGCATTGGATTACAATGGAGATAAACCCCTTTAAATAGGCAAGCATGTGACAGCCCAAGTAGACTTTGGGCATGTGACAGCCCAAGTAGACTTTGGGCTAGTCCCAACGGCTAGAACCTAGAATTCTAGCTGTTGGGACTAGTTCAACGTGTAGTTGGACTGGCCCAATCAGCTACCAAACAAAAAGTAAAAAGACAATATACAAAAACAAAAAAGTAAAATTACAATTGTAATGCCTCAAAATTTCAAACTTGTGAACCTTTCAGAAAACAGGCAAGAGACTTAAAAAATCTCTTTCGTTCAGAGTTTGTTTATGAAATCAGCGGAAGACTATTCTTTTATTAAATTCAGAAAGGTAATCTGACAACCTTGGGCACGTTAGCTAAAAGAACCAAAACGCACAATCCATGTTACTTGCAAAACACTTGAAAAAAGCACTTTCATTTAAGAAGTTCCCCAAATAGTACAAAATTCGGATATCCCAAGGAAAATCCGTTACAAAACCCAAAACGTCCAGGACGTGAGCTAAGAGCTGGAAGAGGAAATCTTGAAGCAATCTCGCAATCGCGCAATCGCCCGTGGTGTACCTAATCATCACATGTACCCATAGAATGAGTTAGTTTCGTGAAAAACTAGTAGGTGCACAAGGGAGACTACAAGAAACTAAATTAAGAGCATTTAATTCAGTATACTAAGCAGTTTAAAGCAGATATGCAGTTAAACAGGTAGCCGTGCAAAATAGGTAAGCAGTTCAAGCAAGTAAGCAGTGCAACATAGGTAAGCAGTGCAAACAGGTAAGCAGTTCAAGCAAGTAAGCAGTGCAACTGTCAAACACAGCATGGCGATTTATTTGATCGTAAGCTGTGAACTATTACGCAATAAGCAAGTCTCATGACCCATCAACCAGTGTGAACATACTTTATGTTTCGATATTACTGGCCTATGGGTATGCACAGGCAAAACGTAGAAACAACTGAGACTAGTTCGGGCGTCTGTTATTCTATGTATTTTCAATAACCCGAATAGTTAGTTGAGTCCGCTCCTAAGGGGACAACTTTAGCCGAGAGAGGATTCCCCAAAAGCAGGTAAGTGGCAGCGGATGCATCCAACTTCTGCAGAAGTCCATGAGATCTACCACCTATGATAATGTCTGGTAGTCCCTTCTCCTAACTCCAATGACTGGGGAAGTCGAATCTTTGCCCGTGGGGTGGTTGTTAACAACCTGTCCATTGAAGTTTTGTACCGCTCCGTCCTCTCCCTTGACAGACAACAAGAAGCGAATGGGTGCGTTAGGTGTTGCTTAACTAACGACCCATTCTATGTTGTGATCTTTCAACCAGTCGAGCATCTAGCCTATGAAGGTGATCAATCACCATATTATTGTTAAAATAAATGTATTATTATATATATATATATATCCAAATACATTATAATACCCAATAGGGGTATTATGGTCATTTCACAAGTACCTGATAGGGGTACTTGTTTTTCTTCTCCTTTTATTTTCTTTATTCTTTTTTTATTTTTAAAACTTTCTTTTTGAGTCACTTAGGAGCCCCACCATAGAGTCGTTGGGGCCCCCAACGGTCACAATTGTGACTGTTGGGGCTCCCAACGACTCTATTGGGAGCCCCCAAGTGCCTCCTTGATGTATAAATAGGGGTGCATCCCCTTATAATTCCTCATGCTTTTGCAAGCTCCTCTTTTATAATAAAGAGTATGTTTTATAGTTGTAGCCTTCTTTAAAGGCCTTTTGCATTGTTTCCTTGTGAAATCCTATTCTCTTATGCTTGTGTATTAGTCCGGTGTTGGACATTGTGAATGCATTTGCATTAAATTCTTCCGCATACTTCATTACATGGTATCAGAGCCATTCGAATATCTAAGATGAAATCTTGTCTCTCTCTACTTTCTTCCTTTTTCAATCTTTATATTGAAGCAATGGAAGCCAAGATTGGCCTATCATTCAAGCTCAATGAAAAAAATTACATGATGTGGGCATCCGCAATGGAAAATAATCTCAAAGGAAAGAAGCTTTGGGGTTATGTATTGGGGATCGTTCCGGAACCCCAACTTAAGCTCACAAAGATGGAAGGAGATAAAGTGAAAGCTCTTGAAGGTGATGTTCGTCTCAAAGCAATTGAAGATCATCATCACCAAATGGAAGATTGGGAGAGCAACCATGCAAAAATCCTAGCATGGTTTATGAATAATGTTGAACTTAAGGTATGTGCAAATATTGCTAAATTTCGCCGAGCCAATGAAGCTTGGTTTTTTATGAAGAGTATGTATACCCAAAAGGATCTTGCAAAAGCTTATTTCTTGCAAGAAAAAGTGAGAACCACAAAACAAGGGGATATGAACATACAAGATCATTATAGTGCTCTAAACCTTCTGTGGGATGAATTGGCTCTTTTAGAGCTTAAATGGGTAGCTATGGAGGATATGAAACTAAGACAAAAACAAATGAAACAAGATAGCTTGTTTCAATTTTTATTTGGGCTTCGTCCCGAATTTGAACAAGATCCTCACTTCTCCATAGATCCACGTTTCCTCCCTTAGAAGAGGCTATTGCCGAGATTACTCAAGAAGAGACTAGGCATAATATGGGTAAAAGCATTGATGAAGTTATTGCCGTATCTAAACCGGCAATCATGTCAAAACATACAAACCACCTCATTTTGGTAAGCAAGGGAGTGGTGGAAGGAAGATGATTATATGTCATCATTGTTATGAGCCGGGACATATCAAACCCGTTTGCCTAAAGTTAAATAGGACTTTCAAGCCAAAGGTGGCTTCCGTTGAAGAACCCTCCACCAAAGAAGATGAAGGCAAAAACAGGGATCTCAAGGACACTCTTGGTCAAATTTCCATAGCTCTCCAACAAATTCTAAAGGCCACTTTTTCCACCTCTGGTGCCGCCATTGCCTCATCATCTCTTCCCGGTACGTATTCTTGGATTTTAGATTCCGGAGCTTCTTTTCACATGACTCCCCATGAAAATGCATTAACCAACGTGAACACCAATTCAAAAATATCTTGTCTCTACGGCCGATGAAACTTTTCTCAAAATAAATGGTATTGGAACTCTTAATCCTAAAAATATTCAAAATTTCTTTGTTCCAAAAGTAAGCATAGTTCCTAAACTAAATCTTAACCTTTTTTCCGTTTCCCAAATTGCCGACCATGGATGTGAAATATCTTTTTCATCTTAAGGGTGCTTTGTGCAGGATCTCCGGTCCGGGAAGCGGATTGGACAAGGCCATAGAAAGGGAGATCTTTATTTTATGGATCACTTAACGCTCTCTAATACCTCTTTTTGTACTTATGTCCAAGATAAAAATATTGAAACTTGGCATAAAAGACTTGGACATCCAAGTTACTCTAAAATATATCTTTTTCCTTTTGGAAACAAGTTTTGTAAAGAAAAAGATATCAATTGCAAAGATTGCATTTTTGGAAAAATGAAGTCTATTCCTTTTCCTATAAGAACCTTTGTGTCAACAAGACCTTTTGAATTGCTGCATTCCGATGTACGAGGACCATCTCCGGTTCTATCTAAAGGTGGTTATTCATATTATGTTACTTTTATTGATGATTATACTAGATATGTATGGATCTATTTTCTTAACCTTAAATCAGAGGTTTTTAACTTTTTCAAAGAATTTTATGCAAAAGTTCAAAATCAATTTCAAAGTCAAATATCCATTCTTAGATCCATTCGGGTGAAAAATACTTATCAAATGAGTTTCAATCATATTTAAAACATGGCATTTGTCATCAAAGATCATGCCCAAGAACTCCTCAACAAAACGGTCTAGCCGAAAGAAAGCATAGACATATTTTAGAAACCACTAGAGCATTACTTATTTCTAAAAATATTCCTAAAAATTTTTGGGCCGAAGCCGTGTTAACCTCCACCTATTTAATCAATAGAATGCCATCTTCAAAATTAAATAATCTCTCTCCTTATGAAAAACTTTTTAACCTAACACCCGATTACAATCGTCTTTGTATTTTTGGATGTAAATGTTTTGTTCTTTTACATAAAAGAGATAAGTTGTCACCAAAAGCAATTGAATGTGTATTTTTAGGATATGGTGAAAATAAAAAAGGCTATATATGCTTTGACTATAAAAACAATAAGTTATTTGTCTCCAAAGATGTGACTTTTTTAGAAGATGAAAATGGTATTGAAATATTAGATAAACCAAATGAAATCGAATATATGTTTCTCAATGATCTTTTAGAAGATCCAAATGATGACTTTTAAGTCATCCAGAAATCCTAGAAAATACTCATAGTGATGATTCTCATGATATTGAGGTATCACCAACTAATGGTGACAATCTCCAAGTTTACACCCGGCGTGAGCAAGAACAACCTATTAGTGCTTTAGAAAAATTCTTGCGGCTTAATAAACCTCTAGAAGAAATCTCCCTTGTCAATTCCACCTAATAGGCTTGTCTCATATGAATCTCTCTCACCTAACTATAGAGCTTGTCTAATAGCCTTGCATTCATACTATGAACCTTCTCATTATAATCAAGCAAAAAATACACCTCATTGGGTTGAAGCAATGAGAGTTGAGCTAGATGCTTTAAATAAGGCTAAAACTTGGGAAATAGTTCAACTTCCTCTAAATAAAAAAGCTATTGGATGTCGATGGGTTTACAAAGTCAAGACAAAAAGTGATGGTTCTCTAGAACGATATAAAGCAAAATTAATTGCTAAGGGATACTCACAAGAATATGACATTGATTATGAGGAGACTTTTTCCCCCGTGGCTCGCATGACAAGTGTTAGAACTCTAATTGTTGTAGCATCATCAAAGAAATGACCTATATTTCAACTAGATGTTAAAAATGCCTTTCTTAATAGTCAATTAAATGAAGAAGTATATATGGATCCTCCGTCGGGAATTAATCTTAACCAAGGTCAAACTCTTCGATTATTAAAAGCTTTATATGGCCTTAAACAATCAAGGCTTGGTATGATAGATTTAGTGCTATCATGAAGTGCATGTAATAGTATTATCATCCTTATGCTTTATGTTGATGATATGATTATCACAGGCAATGCTGAAAGTTGTATTTGTACTGTTAAAAATATGTTAAAACATAACTTTGATATGTCTGATTTGGGTTTTCTCTGGTATTTTCTTGGTATTGAAATAGCGTACTCTTCCCGAGGGTATATTTTGTCACAGATGAAGCTTGCTGCAGATATATGTTCTAAATATGGAATTTTAGATGACAAAAAAGTAGACTCCTGAGGTTATTAATGCTAAACTACGGTTGGAGGATGTAGTTCTGCTGGATAATCCTACTCCTTACCGGCAACTCATTGAATCTCTCACCTATCTGACTATCAACAGGCCTGATATCGCTCATGCTATGCACTCCGCAAGCCAATTTCAGCATGCCCCTACAACTGTGCATATGAGTGCTGTGCTTCAGATCATTCGCCACATCAAAAATACTTTAACTAAAGGCCTATTCCTATCCTCACTCTCTTCATTAAATTTACTTGCTTATACTGATGCTGATTGGGGAGGTAACCCAAATGATCGAATCTCAACTACTGGCTTTTGTGTCTTTTTAGGAGATTCGCTGATCGCCTGGAGATGCAAGAAACATCAGAAAGTCTCATTATCTTCTACTGAGGCTGAGTACCGAGCTATGACAACTAGTACAATGGAACTTGTGTGGCTTCGAAGTCTTCTTCAAGATATGAGAGTTGAAATTTCGGGTGCTTCGAAGCTCTACTGCGACAACAAAAGTGCCATCTATATTACCAGCAACCACACCTTCCATGAGCGGACTAAACATATAGAAATGGATTGTCACTATGTTCGTGATGAGTATCTCCGTGGGACAGTTACACTGCCATATGTCACATCCGAATACCAGCTCGCAATTTTTTTTACTAAAGCACTTCCTGCTCCTCGCTTCTTGTTTCTTCTTGCCAAACTTTCAGTCATCTCCCCGTAAAGTTTGAGGGGGGGGTGTTAAAATAAATATACTATATATATATACCCGATAGGGGTATTATGGTCATTTCACAAGTACCCAATAGGGGTACTTGTTTTTCTTCTCTTTTTATTTTCTTTATTCTTTTTCTATTTTTTAAAACTTTCTTTTTGAGCCACTTAGGAGCCCCACCATAGAGTCGTTGGGGCCCCCAACAGTCACAATTGTGACTGTTGGGGGCTCCCAACGACTCTATTGGGGGCCCCCAAGTGCCTCCTTGATGTATAAATAGGGGTGCATCCCCTTGTAATTCCTCATGCTTTTGCAAGCTCCTCTTTTATAATAAAGAGTACATTTTATAGTTATAGCCTTCTTTGAAGGCCGGTTGCATTGTTTCCTTGTGGAATCCTATTATCTTATGCTTGTGCATTTGCATTCTTAAATTCTTCCGCATACTTCATTACAATTATGTGATTACAGCATTGTGCATTTAGCACTATTCGAGGTCGCACGGCCATCTCATCCGATCATCGCAGTACGAGCGTGTAGTGCACGACTACAAGTACTCTAGGATGAAAGGGGTATAACTCCTCAATAGGAGCCTCAACAGAAGTGTTTCACAAAGATGTAATGTTTCTCAAACTTTACTTTTGACATACTTTATCTTTTGAAACAGCCAGCAGCTTCTGCCAACATTCGGCATGCGATTTTCTAGAATCTCATCCGCTATCGGGGTATCTACATGCCTCACATGACTCGATACCGGCCTCGATAGACGAGATATGGGTTTCTCAACAGAACCCCTCGCTAAGAAGTTCGCTCGAGCCCCAATTCGGGGTTATCCGAGATATGTCAAATAGACGAACAGAACCAACCTATCACATCCTTCCAAATACTTCGATGCTTTTGCGCAACTCCCTAAATCTCAAGTCTATTATGTAGGAACTGCGTACTCGAAGAACCAAGATCCTTGCGAGGTATCCCTCTCCTTAGATGAGGATGTATCGCTAGCTCCCGACTCAACTCTTGTCGCAAGAGTGAGAGTGATAAATGCCCCTTGCATCCTCTATGAGGATGCCTTTATGGCACATGCAAAGAGCGAAAACCTGAGCGTTACCTGCAATGGCAAGACAGTAACAACACATTTGCAAAAGCAAGAACCTGGGCGCAAAGCGTGACGACAAAGAAAAGACATGACATAAGTAAATGACAAGGATTGCGAAACCGCGTCCTTGAGTTAAATGCGTACTCGTATAAATATATATTTGTATATATATTTATTTAATTATCCTTTTTAGTTAATTGAACTCAATTCAATCATCCAAGTCCTCCATGCAATCTTTCCCTACCTTGGAGAGTTGCAAGCTTGCTGGCGCCTGCGGGTGTAAACGATTGACAGCTCGCGCCGCGGAGTGCGAGCGGGATCCGTCGTACGAGCTGCAAAAGCGACGATCTTAACAAGCTAATACCAAAAATAGAAGGTCAGGCTATGTCACATGGGTGCGGGTGCGGGTGCGGGGGTGCGGTAGGGGAAAAAATGTAAAAAAAAATATATATATATATATATATATATATATATATATATATAAGGGGGCGGGTTTTTTCAAATTTCATTTTATATATAACTACACGATAGCACAAGCAAGGCTACCACCATCATTGAAAAGTCAGTAGCTGAAGCAGCTGACAGCTGCTGTCAGCAGATTTTTTTTTTATATACAGCTGCACGATAGCACAAGCAAGGCTACCACCATCATTGAAAAGTCAGGAGCTGACAGCTGCTGTCAGCAGATTTTTTTTTATATACAGCTGCACGATAGCACAAGCAAGGCTACCACCATCATTGAAAAGTCAGGAGCTGACAGCTGCTGTTAGCAGATTTTTTTTTATATACAGCTGCACGATAGCACAAGCAAGGGTACCACCATCATTGAAAAGTCAGGAGCTGACAGTCACCAGATTTTTTTTTAAAAAAAATTTCGCAGCCCATTTCATAGGGCAACTTTTTTTTTAAAAAAAAAATCCAAAAAAAAGGACATAAATGATCCTGGGTACGGTCAACGCAACCAGGATCGGGTTGACCGCACTCGGTGCCACACCCGCACCCGCGTCGAGTCGCATCGACGCGGGTGCGGCACCCTGCTAGCCGAATCCCTGTGACATAGAGGTCAGGGGAACTGCCGCTGACCTGACGTGAAGGAAACAGAGGCAGGGGCATCGTGCCCTTGTGCAACTGCTATAAGCGCAAGAAGCAGGGGCACGGGCTACGAGCCCCTGCTGACATGCTATTAGCAAACTACGAAGAGGTAGGGGGTTGCACCCTTGCCCTCCGAAAGCAAGGGCAGGCAGGGTTGCGCCCCTGCCTGACAAAGTAGAAGGGAGGCAAGGGCAAAGCCCGTGCCCGTCAACAACGAAGGGGAGGCAGGGGACTTCGCCCCTGTCTGTTGAGTATGCTAGGAGGCGGGGACTTGTCCCCTGCCTGGCGATTATGCGAACAGGCAGGGGGCGAAGCCCCTCCCTGATGCCGGGGGAGAGGAAGGAGGCTCTGCCCCCTTCCAGCAGGGAAGCAAAAAGGCAGGGGGCTAGGCCCCTGCTCGTTAGCGACAAAGGGGGAGGTAAGGGGCTTGGCCCTTGCCTATCGAACACGCAAACAGGCAGGAGGCGAAGCCTCTGCCTGACGCCAAAGAAGAGGGAGCAGGGAGGGGGCTCGACCCCTCCCCTGAACAACGAGGGTGCAGGGAGGGGATCGACCCTTCCCCTGTCGGAAAAAGGGGAGCAGGGAGGGGCTCGACCCCTCCCCTGCCGTAACAAGGAGCAGGGAGGGGGTTGGGCCCCTCCCCTGAACAACGGGGGTGTAGGTCCCCTGCTAAAGGTGGTGCAGGGAGGGGGTTCGACCCCTCCCTTGGCCACAGGGGGCATAGGGAGGGCTCGGCCCCTCCCCTGCCGTACCAGTGAGCAGGGAGGGGCTCGACCCTCCTCCCCTGCCGTAATAGGGAGCAGGGAGGGGCTTAACCCCCTTCCCTGTCGTACCAGTGAGCAGGGAGGGGCTCGACCCCCTCCCCTGTCGTAAGGAGACGCAGGGAAGGACATCAACCGCTCCCCTACAGCCAGAGGGCATCGGGAGGGGGCTCAGTCCCTCCCTTACCAAACACGGCACAGGGAGGGGCTCCGCCCCTCCCTTGCTAAAAGGAGTCGCAGGGAGGGGGGCTTTTCCCCTCCCCTGCGATTTAGGGTAGCAGGGAGGCGGCTCGGCCCCCTCCCTGCGCAACAGAGAGGTGAGGGAGAAGGATAAACAAAAGGATAGGAGAAGAAGAGCGAGGGTACGTACTTGGAGGTCGCCAGAGGGAGTCGCCGGTGGCGGTGGGTCGTCGGCGAGCAAAAACGAGGAGAGTGGGAGAGGCAATCGGGGGAGAGAGTGACGAGAGAGCAGAGGGGAAAGGGGGGTTTCGAGAACCTCCCCCCCTTTGCCTCACTGTCTTTAAAAGATAGTGAGGGAGGCGGTGCCTCCAATGGGTCCGGGTCGGGTCGGGATCCGACCCAAATCCTTTTTATAATTTTTTTGTTTACGGGTTTTACAACAATTCAGCCCCTAATGGGCTGACACTTGTTACAATAAGGAAATGACCTACCAAACAAAAAAAAAGGATACAAAACAACAAACAACAAAATTACAATGTAGCTTCTAGTGGGCTGACCCCCTTTTACAATAAGGAAATGACTGAAATACCCTTGATGGGTATTTCAGTTTACATACAAAAAATACTTCAACACACACACACACACACACATATATATATATATATATATATATGCACACACGCCGAACAATATATTAACAGCATCATCATATTTCGGTGTCCATATATTCTGGATTGGTTTCATCATTCATGCATATAATTCACTTTATTTTCATGTTGCAGGCGCTGAACTTGATTTTGCTAACCTCATCTGAGCTGGCTGAACTTCGAGCACTTCTGAAGCAATCTTTGATGAATACTGCTGGTAGAGACATGTTCATTTCTCTATATTCATCTTGGTGTCACTCACCTATGGCAACAATAAGTCTCTGCTTTCTTGCCCAGGTAGGTACAATAGTGGCCGTATTGGTGTGCCTTTTAGACAACTATTGGATTTAATTTATTTATGTTCCCTTTCCTTCTTCACAGGCATATGAGCATGCCAGTTTTGTTATTCAGTCTCTGGTGGAGGAAGACATAAATGTGAAATTCTTGGTTCAGGTCGACAAATTGATTCGTCTGCTGGAGACTCCAATTTTTGCTTACCTAAGATTGCAGGTGGCTGTATTCTTCTTTATTTACAGCAATAACTCAAATGTGCAAAATGAATCTGACATGGTTATTCTTTTGATGGAATTCCAAGTTTGGTCTAGATCAAGGATTGAAAGCTGATTCTGAAAGTTGGTCAGAAACTTGAAACATGCATTTGGGCCCTGATCCTTTGGAAAATCTTTGGATGGATTTAACGCTCTCCTCTTCATCAGTTAGATGAAAGAGTAACACTGGGAAAATAAGATACAAAAACCAGGCTATACAAATTTTGACTCAGGGTATGGAGTTGACAATTGAAAATTCAAAAAAGAAAAAAGTCTTGTCTGTGGTACATCTTCTAAGATATTTGACGTGAATACCATATATTTCACCCTATGAATTGACTTCATATTTTTGAGTTTTAAAACTAATTAGAATGTTTTCAGTATAGCCAAGATGCTTTATCTGTCTTTTAACTGCTCTTTATCTATAAAATGTAAAGATTGTGACAAATATCCCATCTAATTCCTTCTTTGAAATTCAATTCTTAGGTATGATTACTTAGACCTTGTGCATTACAGTTTGTCAAATATTTGAAGGGAATTTATTAAATAAATATAAGGTTTTTATTTGTAGATTTTCTAGATGCTGTATTTGTTCTGTTGACAACAATCTAAAACACAGGTTAAAACGATGAATGTAATGAAGTAGCGGTTAAATATATATTGATTGGCTTTGTATTACATATATGTTTATTTATATACATTCATATGTATATATATATATATATATATAATTTTTCTTTTTAGCATGCATTTTAGGATAAATATGTATTTTTTTGTATTTTATATTTATAATACGTTAGGAATGCCTAACGGCTAGTACGCTCTCTCTCCTCCCTTATGTGCTGTGTATATATATGGGCTTTTGGCCCATATTCTGTATATGTTTTTCTTAAGCATTTCAAGTGAATACAACTTATATTTTTATATTTTGTGCTTGCCCATTAATGGCTATTGTGAGTGTGTTTTCATACTTGTATTTGCCCCTTAGTAGCGTGTGTGTTGCCCTATATTGGGTTTGTTCTTATGCCTTTTGCCTTAGTGGCCTTTGTATTTGTGTGCTCACGATTCCATTACATGGTATTAGAGCCAATATGATTTTTTATCCTATTTACTTGAGGATTTCATCTATTGGTGCTTGCTCGTGCCTTCTTCTTCTCGGATTGCGTGAAGAAGCTTCTTGTGTCATAATTACCATGGCCAAAGGAGAAACAAAGATCAAATTCTCTTTCAAGTTGAATGGCTCCAACTACTTGATGTGGGCCGCAACAATGGAGAAAAATCTCAAAGGCAAAAAGTTGCGAGGATACATGAGTGATTCTATTTCCGAACCCCAACTCAAGCTCATGAAGGTGGAAGGTGATCAAGTGAAGGCTCTCGACGGTGATGAAAGAGAGAAGGCGATTCAAGAATACAGTTATGATATGATTATTACTGGTAATGATAAGAAGGGTATAAACGATATTAAAAATATTCTTAATTTTTTTTTGATATCTCTAACCTTGGTTTCTTGAGGTATGTAACACAAACTCTTCTAATAGGGCACCACACTTGCATCACACACGCATCCATACGGGTGCGACACTTGGACATGACTTACTTTGTCTCAGGTGAAGTCAACCACACTGAGGTCCATTTTGTCTAAAAGTAAATTTAGTTAACCCTAACCAAGTCCAATTTTATTTATATTATATGTATATAAATGCATAAATGCACACCTTGTTAACTTAAAATTGTTAAAAATTATATATATATATATATATATATATATATATATATATATATATATATATATATATATATATATATATATATATATATATATACCCTCCTCGCACCCCCGCACCCAAGTGTTTTTAAAGTATCGCATCGCCGCATCCGCACCTGTACCTATGTGACATAGGGTATCGATGTTGCATACTCGAGGTTTTGCATTATCCCAAATGAAATCGACCACTGAAATAATTGCTAGATCAGGTATGACAGATGAAAAGGTAGTAGATACTTCTGAGGTTATCAATGCAAAAATGAGGGTCAATGATAACACTCCTTTAGATGCTCCTACTCTTTATCGCTAGTTAATTGGATCCCTCACGTACTTATCCATCAGTAGACTTGTCATTGCACATGCGGTCCACACTGCGAGCCATTTACAACATGCACCCACCACGGTTCACATGGCTGTTGTTATGAGAATTATCAGATATTTGAAGGGCACAATTACTAAAGGGATTTTCTTATTCTCTTCCTCATCTTTCAACTTAATTGCCTATACTAATTCAGACTTGGAGACAATCCTAATGATCACATTTCTACTACAGGTTATTGTATTTTTCTTGATGATTCACTCATCTCTTGAAGTTGTAAGAAGCAACTAAAGATATCACTCTCTTCCACCGAAGTAGAGTATCAGGCAATGATAGTCATCACTGCGGAGATTGTTTGTCTAAGAAGTTTATTGAAGAATATGAGTGTGAGCATCTCTATTCCATTGAAGATGTGTGTTAAATTGTATATATATGTACATATTTGTATATATATATATTTATGTGTACATGCATATATATGTATACATATTAATATATATATATATAAGTATATGCATATATATATATATTTATACATTTTTTATTTGAATTGTATTTCTTTACTTTTCTATTTTTAGATTTAGGATTCTAGCCGTTAGGACTAGTGATGTCAATGGGTCGGGTTTACTCAGAGCAAACCCTATAGGGTCCGGGTATGGTGATAAATGATAAGACCCTATCAAGTACCGGGTCTGGACCCAAAGGTCCGATTAATACACGAATCCGAGTATAGTTTGTGAAATTTTATGTCAAACTCGAGCCCAACTTGAGTTTCGATTAAGACCCACATTTTTTTAATGTAAACATGATAAAAAATATTATTTTAGTGGGTATGGTCCGGGTCTGGTTCATGTAGTTCTTATCGGGTCCTGGCATGGTTTCTCTCATAGTGGACCCGATTAGACTGGGTACGGACCCGATACCATACCCGAAAATTGGGCCCAAGTTTGGTTTTACCTGGGCCCGAACCAAACCCGACCCGTTGACACCCTTAGTTAAGACTAGTCTAACAACTAGTTGGGGATTCTTTTGGTGTATATAATGAGGACTCTTCCCCCTTGTATGTTATGCATTCTTTGTGCATTTCACCCATTAATAAAATATTATTTTTTATCTTGTGTGTGCTCCCTTGGTGTGTGCCTTTAGTAGCTCTTGTGTTTGTGCCCTTAGTGACTATTGTGAGTGTGTCGTGTCTTTAGTAGCCCTTGTGCTTGTGACCTTAGTGGCTGATTTGGTAGATTATTATGCTCATTGGTTTTGTGGTGTTGGTGTTCTTGGATCTTCCCCGTGAGTGTTCACTTCATTTCATGGTATCAGAGCCATTGACTCTTGATGCTTAAAGTTGAAGATTTCAAGAAGCTCAAAGTGAAGAAGTCATGGTTTGTGTGCTCCAAGTGTTCTCATTCTTTCTTTCTCTCTCTCTCTCTCTCTCTTTATCTCCATTATGGATGACAAAGACACTACCATTATTATACCTGTCAAGCTTAATGACAAACTATGTAATGTTGTCTTTAATCATAAAGTACCATATATGGGGAAAAGGACTATGTGGCTTGATAGATGGCCACCGATGTGGAGCCAAAGGTTGTTCTTACCAAACAGATGATGGAAAGAGTGTTGAGCTTCTAGGTGTAACACCCCGACTTTCAAAAACCAAGGGGGATTTATTTATTTATTTTTTAAACACAACAGAAGACTTTTTAAAACTACCTCCGAACTCTCGGACTCTTCACATGTTTAAAATCAAACCATTCAAACCATTGCAATTCAAATATAACCAAAATAATTTCATAAATAAAATTCAAAGTTTATAATCCAAAAACAGAAAATAGCAGAAGAATTCATTCCAGTCCATTTCAAAAACTAGAAGTCCCTGTGTCCTGCAACATTCATCTGTCTACGCACGTAAATTTGAAAATTTAGCATGAAGCGTGAGACACATCATGTCTCAACACAGTTCCGTAGACCCTTAGTAGGTCTCACTTACGCAAACAACACAAACACTCAATGATTACGATATAATTACGTAACATTTACCTCATCTTGAGATGATGTAGGAAAATACAAGACACTCATACATTACGTGTGGATAGCAATACAATATACACATACCTTTTATGCGTACAAAAGCAAACTTACGCATACCTCTTTGCGTAAATAAATATACACATCGCGTATACTGTCATGCACACTAGAATTTTCAACATATAATTATATGTACTTGTACTTACATACATTTATGCGCACATGTCATTCGAGTGTACTCTTACACTCACATGCATACAATTAAGCATTTATTTCACTCAAGCCTACCATTAGGTTCATTAAAAAGTCATGCATGCAATTATGCAGTATAATTTATCTAAATATGCAAATAGCTCACAAGCATCTCACATACACAAAATGTTACGAGTCACTAATCAATTTTAAACTATTCGATCATGCATGTCGACCACCCAAATTTTAAAACCATAATAGGTTAGTTACCTACTTACTTAACCAGGAATCATCCTATGATGATTTAAAACACAATACACATATTTTTATGTGCATGCCATAAAACAGAAGTCACGCATACCTTTATGCATGATCCCTACAAAATCTATGCATACCTTTATGCGTGGATCATAGCACACAACACACTAATACCCCAATGTATGCACACAAATAACTCATGCATACGAGTAGTTTGTGCATACTCCTATTCACAATCAATCAACCATACAATTATGCAATTGATCTCAATTAGGCATGCATTTATAATAATACTCAATTCATCGTATAATTATGCTCATATGAAATTCAATCATGAAATCATGACCTACCTTATGCATGACCACATTTTCTTTATTTTTTCAATTAATTTCTTTTGCATTACTTGATGATGTGGAAAGGAGAGAGAATGAGAGTTTCGTGAAAAGGGAAAGAGAAGAGAGAAAGAGAGAGAGGGAGGAGGTGGTTCACATCTAACTCTGCGGAAATGACTTTCGTCTATGTATGCTCATTTATTATAGGATCGGTGCTGCATAGGTTCACATTTGACCAACTTGTTCGACCTCAATGGTATGAGTTAATACAACAACAACAACAACTACGCCTTCATCCCAAAACAATTGGGGTCGGCGATATGAACCAAAAAATAAAATCATTCTGGGTCTTCCACATGAATCCTTCTCCTCCAATCATTTCTATCCAATGCCATGTCCTCGGTGAGGTTCAAAGCATTCATATCCTTTCCTATCATCTCCATCCATGTCTTCTTCGGCCTACCCCGACCTCTTTTTACTAATATATTTTCTCATTTCTCCATCCTTCTAACTGGAGCATCATTAGGCCTTCGCCGAATATGTCCAAACCACCATAAACGATTCTCTCTCTTCTTATTTTCAATGGGTGCAACGCCTACCTTCTTACGTATCTCCTAGTTCCGAATCTTATCTTTTATTGTATTTTCACACATCCATCTAAGCATATGCATCTCAGCTACACTCATTTTTTGAATATGATCTCTCTTGGCAGCCCAACATTCCGTACCATATAATAAAGTGGGCCTAATAGTCGTCCTATAAAACTTTCCCTTCAACCGCAATGGCATTCTACGATTGCACAACACTCCAGTTGCACTTTTCCATTTCATCCACCCAACCTTTATCCTATGATTTACATCTCCATTAATTTCTCCATTCTTTTGAATGATAGATCCCAAATATTTGAAACAATCATCCACCAGTATTTCTTGCTCACCAAGCTTCACTACACTCCCATCACTACTTCGTTGCTTACTAAACCGACATTCCATATATTCTGTCTTACTCTTACTCAACTTAAAACCTTTTGCTTCCAATGTCTGTCTCCATAATTCTAACTTAGCATTAACCCCAACTCTAGACTCATCAATCAAAACAATATCATCAGCAAATAACATACACCACGACACATTTTCTTGAATTGATTTCGTAAGCTCATCCATCACTATAACAAATAGGAAAGGGCTTAAAGCAAATCCTTGATGTAACCCAACCGTTATAGGAAAATTGGTTGTCATCCCTCCACAAGTGCGAACATTGGTTATTACTCCTTCATACATATCTTTAATTATACTAATGTACTTGAGAGAAGCACCTTTCTTCATCATTGTCCACCAGAGAACGTCCCTAGGTACTCTATCGTATGCCTTCTCCAAATCAATAAAAACCATATGCAAATCTTTGTTCCTCTCTCTATTTTTCTCAATAAGTTGTCTAAGAAGATGTATAGCTTCCATAGTTGATCTTCCATGCATAAAACCAAATTGATTCTTCGATATCATGACAACCTTCCTCAACCTAGACTCAATCACCCTCTCCCAAAGTTTCATAGTATGACTCATGAGTTAATGCCACTCTATTTTTTTAGTGTCACCATGACAAGACTTTAACCAGACCATACTTAATGTTACTACAATAGGATTTTAACGTGACCGCATTTAGTGTGACTATGATAGGATTTTAACTTGATTGCATTTAATGTTACTATGGTAGGACTTTAACTTGACCGCAGACCGAGTCACCTTTCTTATCTTTCGAAAACTTTTTCTCAATGTGTGTCATTTAACAAAGTAAACGCACGTGCTAGGCCTTATCACAACAGCCGTTTCACTCGGGTCGATACCCATAAATTTCATGCTATTAAATCATACATCACATTATATTTAGCATATATATAAGATTCTAACTTGAATAACACAAAATTCAACATGCAAAATCAGACACTAAGGTCAATACATTTCAAGTTCATGTTATTCAAGCGCGCATCTCACGCATCACTCACATTTTCCACATTTGCAAGTTATTAGCAAGATTTCACCTATATAGAATTTTATGAGTCAATACTCATCAAATTCATGTTCGATCATGCACGTCACAATTCATGCATATTTACCCTACGTGCAAGTTTTAAAATAAGAATGACATAATTCACATCTTAAATGCCACACTTGCAAATTTCATACGTGAATCACAAATTTTCACATACGAGATCATCGTAAGGATCAATACCCATTACATTCATGGAAAACAAACAAACATCACCATGCATTTGCCAATCGGGCAATTACCAAACACGCGAACCTCACATTCAAAACAATCATTTGGGTTAATGCCCATTACTTTCATATTCGAAAGTGAATAATACACCAAACAACATGAATAACGAGACCTTCGCATTCACAGCATTCATTTTAGTCAATACCCATTACTTTCACATTCGAAAGTGTACAAAGATACACAGATCACATTTATCACCCACCATTTGCCATATTCACAAATGTCAAACATGAACGGCGAAACTTCGCCTTCACAAGGATAATGTGAGGTCAATACCCCTAAATTCATAGTAGAAACAATTATAATGCATTTACAGATATACATCCACCCATCTTTGTACGACCTATCTTAAACAATTACCTTCTAATGCGTGCATTCAATCCTATGCAGTAAAAATCTCTAGTGCATGTACCATACATTTCAGCCCTTTTTATACAAACCATTCCATACATCATGTATTCATACGTATGCCAATTGCATATGTATGCATCACATCACATAAGCATTCGTACGTATGCCTCAATTGCATACACATACATCACATCGTACAAGCTTTTGTATGCATGGCACAATTGCATACACACACATCACATCGTACAAGCTTTCGTATGTATGGCACAATTGTATACACACACATCACATCACATCACACAATCATTTGTACGTATGGCACAATTGCATATGCACGTGTTGCATATTGACAAACAATTATATACAAACCACCACAATCGCATGTACCATATGAATATCACCGTTCACTCTATTTTCTCAATTACACGATGCTTTATCAATAACAACACTCCAACCGAAGCGCAATCACGAGCATATATTAGTCCACTATAACCTAGTTTGCGAAGAGAGCAACCCATATACAAGAACTCGACTTGAAGAAATGAGCGCAATGTAATGTACACCTCGGGCACTTCATATCACATAAGTCTATGTGCATGCCTTAATTTTATACACACACAATTATACACTTGTACGTATGTCGTCTCGACATACGCAAATACACACATCGAACATACACTTTTAATATTCTAACTTGCAAAACACGTAGTTTTATATACCAAATTTTATTTTTTAATGTTTAATATTCATCTTGCAAAATAAAACACTTCTAACGTTTCAGATTACCCGATTCTACAATTATAATCTTACACCCGCCAATTCCCAACTCTAGTTAATTGAATGAAATATATTATATATTTACTTACCCCAAAAAGCCTGTTAGGATTTACATATTTTGCTGGAAGTCATGGCAAAGCTTGCCCAATCTTCGTACGCGATTATCCTAGAAATGCAATAAGGGCACGAGGAACCGTACCTCTAAAGTTGTGTCTTTCGTTCAAGGACTTTTTGAACTTCGTGAACTCGGCACATACTCTTATGGAGATCGATCATGCGAGGGGGCACGTGACAATGAGGGTGACTACGACACGACAACAACGACAGTGTTGTTGCTCGACATCAGTGGGGCCCAAGCAACCCGGTGGAGGTGGCCTTTGTGTCTCCGATGGCATCGACCTGCTTCCTCTTTCTTTTTCTTTCTCTGTCTTCCTCTTCTTGCCTTTGTCTTCCTCTTTCGCAATAGAACAAAGGAGAGGGGGGACAAAATAGAGAAAAGAGAGGAGAGACGATCGATTGGGGTGATCGGCGAGTAGGAGGTGGCGGAGCTAGGGTGACCAGTGGTCCCGTTGAAGGGAGAACAAACGAGAGAGGCAGGGAGGAACATATGAGAGAAGTGGTCGTCAGTAGGGGTGGGCATTGGGCTGGCCCAAGCCTGTTTAGAGCTCGACTCAGAGATGGCCTGGGCGATTTACTAACGGGCCGGGCTTTGACCCGGTTCTTAACGGGCTCAGGTTTGAAGAGAAACCCATGATCCGACCCATTGGCCCTATCACGAGCATAGATTTTTTTTGCAAACACGCGATGAGACAGACTGCCCAGTCTGGCTAGCCTAACGACCAAAGGCCGCACACTAACACTTTTTTGTGTGATGAATCATTTCATTGGCCCCGTGCATCACCATATGCTTAATGATTAACCAATGGGGTCGTTGTCCAAGTTCCAAGGAAAGGGTGATGCTTACACCCAACCGAACAACCAACCAATCTAAACGGCAATGTCGCAACTCTAAGACTACAACACGACATCCTGATAGCATCACTCGAGAAGGCCTTGCGGGTCTGTAACGAATAGGGGAAGATTAATCCCAAGACCGCTCGATTTTTCGCCCAATTGATAGTTGTTACGTCATAACAAACAACACTACCCATATTTCTCACTGACACCTAGGCATTCACTCACTTAGCTCCAAGTTACCATACTCGGTTGGAACCACCTAAGGTGATCCTTGGGGGAATTAGCCCTAACCCATGCACACCCCCATGCGTCTAAACGCTATGCGTGAGAAAGTTATCCATGTCGAAAGGTCCTTAACCAAATCCTCGAAGGTAACATCCTCTAATCCGTTGGCACTGCTTAACCAAACAACGCTCCACGTCTGTGCCACCATACACCGTTACACCAACGACGATACCGTTGCCTATTGCGTGTCATGCTACCCCCCATACGTCACCGATCAAGCCAACACATACTCATGTTCCTACATAATGCATTTTTCACTTAGTAGAGCTTCACACTTCCCATGCCTCATTTCGAAGGCTCGATCCAAGACATTCTCTCTCATCCAAACCATTGTCGTCCTCGACAATGTCGGTGCCGGTAAGAACATAGTCTTTATTAATATGCCAGTTTCCCATTGCATTTATCTTTGGTCTTCTTTTCTTCACCCTACTAAACTTGTTTTGGTTTTTATTTGCCATCACCATAACCTTTAGCACGCCAAGTCTCATTTCTCAACGTGCCTCAAATCACTTAGACAACAATCTTTCGCTCTATCAACATCGAGCATTCTTCGCTCGTGGGACCACAATATAGTCCTATACACAAGCAAGTCATTATCGCCCGCACGTCAAACTTGTCTTCGTGCTCATGGTTGGGGCACCTTCCGACCCCAACAAGGGCAATTCCAAGCCCTTCGTGGTCTTCACAGAGAAGAGTTATCACAGTGTGCTGTAAGGATATCAACTCTCTTAAAACACCAATTAGCGATTTTTTAATGGTCTAAATTAGTCTTCAAGTGGGGGATGCCTACTTGCGTATCATCCCAAAGCGGTTCTTCAAAGCGTCTTCTTGGTCACTCGTCCACACAAGGGGCAACTCACGGCCCAACGTTGCAACTGTCATTCGGAGCCAGCAAACACGTTCTGGCAGGAACCAAACCAACGAGCTACAAACGACTTTTTACACACACAATCCACAAAGGAACTACCAAACTCAATGGATCAAAACAACGAGCATTCTGCTCAAGATGGTCACTCCGCTAACCCAAAATCTTGAGAGAGAACATTGAAGTTCAATTGAGTCTTCCATACTCAAAGATGTATATTCAACCAGTCAATCCAATGTGCGTCCTCTGCATGCACAAAATAAGTGCCATGCTCCACTTGCGAGCTTGACGTACAACTGGTAGAAATCTTTGGCTTATCCATGTTTCCTTAGCTAACTCAACAACAACCGTACACTTATGTTTACTATTGATAAGATGACCCATACCACCCTCCCAACAAATTGTTTATGCATTCAGTCAACTACACTTTATCTGCCAAAATTTGCGTAAACAGAACAAACCGTCTCTTGTTTCTTTCCAACTTTAACAAATGATCACTGCCCTTTTCAGTGTCGCATTCATCAAACGAGGTTTTCGTGAATCTTTCTGCTTTGATACCAATTTGTCATGGGCATAAAAATTTTCGCAAACCTGTGATGCGCCAGACCGTCCTGTCTGGCCAGCCTAACGGCCAAAGGCTGCGCACCAACGCTTTTTTGTGTGCTGAATCATTTTATTGGCCTTGCACACCACCCTATGCACAACTCCTAGCGAAAGCTGATCATGCGTACTCTACTTGGTTCATGCCACTGACTCTGTATATCATTCCTTAGCGCATTGTCATCGTGCTCGATAAATAACCAAAGGGGTCATCGTCCAAGTTCCAAGGGGTGACGCTCACACCCAACCAAACAACCAACCAATTCAAACGACAATGCCTCACCTCTAAGGCTGCAACATGACCTCCTGATAGCGTCACTCGAGAATGCCTTGCAGGTTTGTAACGAACGGTAGAAGATTGATCCCAAGACTGCCCAACTTTTTGGTCAGTTGATAGTTGTTACGTCATAGCAAGCAACACTACCCGAATTGCTCACCGATGCCTAGGCATTCACTTGCCTAACCTTGAGTCACCATACTTAGTCGAAACCACCTAAGGTGATCCCTGGGAGAATTAGCCATATCCCACATGCACCCCGTGCGTCCAAACGCTATGTATGAGAAACTCATCCAAGTCGAAAGGTCTTTAACCAAATCCCCAAAGGCAACATCCCCTGATCCGTTGGCACTGCTTAACCAAACAACGTTACGCGTCTGTGTCGCCATACACCATCATACCAACGACAATACTGTTGTCTATCGCATGCCATGCTACTACTGCACGTCATCGATCATGCCAACACATATTGCATGTTCCTACACTCGATGCATTTTTCACTCAGTAGAGCTCCACACTGCACATGCCCAATTCCAAAGGCTTGGTCCGGGACAAGCCCAATGGGCTAATGTGAAGCGGGCTGAGCCCTCCACCGCCTAGCCCAAACTCAACTAATTAGTGCAACTAATTAGGTAAATAATAAATAAATAACAAGTTCCTATGTACCCAATTAATTACTTTTCTAGTATTTATAAAATTAATACAACTAATGAGGTAAATAATAATAGTTACCATGCAATTAATTAAACGGGTTTTTTGGAGTCCCTGAGGATCCAAATCCAGTTTGGATTGATATTTCAGAGCATGCACTGCTTCGCCTCCAGATTTAGACTAGATTTTTTGGGTTTCGGATCGCTCTCGGATCCGAACTCATGTAAATCTTATGTAAAAATTCTCCAAAACTCGTATTAAGAATTACAGTTATTACACTAGAAGATGAGAAAACCAAGGTGATAGATGAGCATTTAATGATAATGTCATGGATTATTAGTAGCGTTGACATTAAAAAATACTTTAGTTTGGCTAAGTTTGCGAATGCTCATAACACTTAGAATGACCTCAAATATATGTATTCCCTTAAAGACATTGCACATGTGTGTAATTTGCCGGACAAAATTAGAACTATGACGTAAGGAGACATGAACATTAGTGAGTACTACAATGCTCTAACCGAGTTGTGAGATGAGTTTGCTGTTTTAGAACCAAAGTGGCATT
Source organism: Nuphar pumila (assembly GCF_984573655.1). Taxonomy (NCBI): domain Eukaryota; kingdom Viridiplantae; phylum Streptophyta; class Magnoliopsida; order Nymphaeales; family Nymphaeaceae; genus Nuphar; species Nuphar pumila. The sequence goes on along the minus strand of NC_143262.1, from coordinate 26,030,668 downwards.
GCCCTTTGGATATAGAGCTTTGCCAAAAACATATAGAGGTGAAACACATTTTGCGATTTGTCAACGGGTTGAAACCCGAATTTGAAGCTACTAAACCAACCCTCCTTCATAGAGGAAAAATCTCTTTCTGTGGAGGAGAGTCGGTTTTGGCCGTGTCTAGGCTGAGAACCAGCACACATGCTTATAGACCGCCTAACTTCACAAGAAAACAAGGTGACTATGGGCTTATAGACCACCTCGCTTCACAATAAAATAAGGTGACTATGGGCTTATAGACCACCTCACTTCACAAGAAAATAAGGTGACTATGGGAATATAAGTATTTGTCACGATTATAATGAACTGGGACACATTAAACCCTTGTGTCCCAAGTTGAAGAGAAAGGAAGACAAGAAGGTGTCATTCGTTGGGACATCTCAAGGGGCCAACAACACGGAGAATAGAGAAACTTCAATTGGAAACATGTCATTATCTCAACTAGTATAAGCTCTCCAACCCCTTCTCAAAGGAGTGTCATCTTAAATTGTGATATGTCTCTTCTTTCTCGGATCCCAGTATGTCTCCTTGGCTCTTAGATTCCAATGTGTCTTTTCATATAACTCCAAATTGTGATATCCTATTCGAATGTCGACCAAACTCAAATGTGTTAAGTTTTTTTACCGCCAATGGTACTTTTCTTGAAATTAAAGGCATATGACATTTTGAGAAAAACTTTGAAAAAAAAAAAAAATCAATTCCTAAAGTTAGATATATCCCAAAATTGAATTTAAATTTTTTATTTGTTTCCCAAATTTTTCTCATATTGGTTCATATTCATAGGGTATGACAAAGTTTTTATGCTGGCTGTCACAGGCCTACCACAACCCTCCTCCTTTATCCGGGCTGGGGACCGGCAGTGTATAACTAAACAGTTATACACAGGCGGAGTTTTTTTGGGATGAAGGCGTAGTTGTTGTTGTTGTTCCCAAATTTTTCACCATGGGTGTAATGTCTCTTTCTCATCAAATGAGTGAAGGATCACCAGTCAGGTAAGCTAATTGGGGAAGGTTGTGGGAAAGGAGGCTTATACTACATAGATTTTTTGGAAATTCCTTAGGATATTTTTTGTTGTAATGTTCAAAAATTAGATATAAAGTTATAGAACAAAAGATTAAAACATCCTAGTATTTCAAAGTTATGACATTTTCCAATGTTGGAAAATTTCTGTAACATTGAAAACTTTAATTGAAGTGATTGCATCCTTGGGAAGATTGAAACTTTGCCATTTAATGAAAGAACTTTTGTTTCTACTAGACTCTTTGAATTGGTTCATTTGGATGTTTGGGGTCTCACAACGAGTATATCAAAGGGAGGGTATGTATATTATGCTATATTCATTGATGATTTTTCTAGATAAACTTGGATTTACTTCCTTAGGCATAAATCCAATGTTTGCATTTTCCATATTGTTATAAAATGGCCAAAAATAGGTTTGATAGCAATATTTCTATTTTCTGTACAGATTTGAGAGTAGAATTTTTATCAAATGAATTCAAAGAATACCTTAAATTCATGGGATTTCTCATCAAAAGATAGTATCCTCACACCCCTTAAAAAAAGGCCTAGTGGAAAGAAAAACGTAGACATCATAGAAACCATTAGGACCCTATTGATTTTGAGTCTTGTTCTCAAAAAGTTTTTGGCAGAAGCAGCATTAATAATCATATATTTGTTAAACTGTATGCCTTCTTCCTCTTTACAAAATGTCCCCACGATTGAAAAACTTTTCAAAATGACACTCAATTATTTGTGACTTAAAACCTTTGGATGTAATGGTTGTTTTATCTAAAAAGGGTGACAAACTCTCTCCTCGTGCCATAGGATGTGTTTTCTTGCGGTATGGTGATAATAAAAAAGGATATAGATGTTTTGATTTCAAAATGACAAACTATATATTTCCCAAAATGTGTCTTTTCTTGAAAATAAGATTTTTTTAGTTTGGATGAGCCTAAGGGATTGACTAAATATTCTTTTGAAAATTGATATTGATAAATGTGATTGTGAAATGCATGATAATGATGATGATGTTGATAACGTTGAGCATTCCAATGATAAGGTTGATGACCTACATGGTGAGGTCCAACCTAGTAGTGACAAAACTTATTTACAATATTCTAGACGGAAGGATGATAAACCTCCATATGCACTTGAAAAATATTTAAGCAAAGACACTACAGGTAACCAACCTACTAGACAATCATGTAGGATATCCAAGCCCTCAAAAAAAAATTGTATCATTTGAGTCTTTCTCACCCAAGTACAAGACCTATTTTGCTCTTATCCACTCATATTTAGAACCCACATTCTATATGCAAGCCAAAGATCATCCAAAATGTCTAGAAGCCATGAGAGTAGAATTACAAGTCTTAGAGAAAGCTAAAACTTGGAAAGTTCAAGAATTATTATAAGGAAAGAAACCTATAGGCTATAGATAAGTGTATAAGGTCAAAGGTCAAGACAAAATATGATGGATCTCTTGAGCGATATAAAGCTTAGTGGCCAAGGGATACTCACAAGAGTAGGGATAGACTATGAAGAAACCTTCACACATGATGTTGGAATGACCACATTTAGGACTCTTATTGTTGTTGCTTTAATTAGGAAATGATCTATGTATCAGATGGATGTGAAGAATGCTTTTCTTAATGGATAACTAATTAAAGCTCCTTCTGCTATGGGTATTCTTGAGGCAAAAACTTTTCACTTGTGTAAGGCCCTTATGGCTTGAAGAAAACACCAAAAGCTTGGTATGCTAGATTTAACTCGGTCATGATTGAGAATGGGTTTATATCTTGTTTAACTGACACAATTTTGTTTGTTAAGGAATCTGATGCAGGTATTGTCATTCTGTTTCTGTGTGGATGATGCGATCATCACTGGTGGGGACAAACAAAATGCTTCTTAAGAATAATTTTGAAATGATAGATTTGGGTTTTCTTAGATATTTTTAAGGAATAGAAGTGACTTATTCTCCTAGATGTTACTTGTTATCCCAATCTAAGTTTGCTTCTGACATTGTTTTCAAGCTGGAGATTTCTGGTGATAAGAAAGTAGATAATCTTGAAGTTACAAACTCCAAGATGAGGATTGATGATGGGAAGCCTCTTAAGGACCCGACAACTTATCAACAATTGATTAGAGCCCTCTCTTGATTGGGGCTCTCTCTTATCTATCAATTGCTAGGCATGATATAACTCAGGTTGTTCATACAACAAGTCAATTTCAATGTGCTCCTAGATCTGTTCATATAGGAGTTGTTTTTTGAATTATTATATACATGAAATATTTTATTTCTAGATGTCTTTTCTTGTCTTATTCTTCTGTGTTAGATTTAGTTGCTTATACTAATGTTGACTGGGGAGGTTATACCAACAACAAGCATTCAACCATGTGTTTTGTATTTTTTTAGGTGATTTGTGGATCTCGTAAGCAACAAAAGGTCTCTCTCTCATCAACTGAAGCTGACATAAGCTGACATGGGAGTTTATGTAACATGAGCTACAAAAATGTTTTGTGACAATAAAAGTGTTATTTACATTGTCGGTAACCATATGTTTTACGAGATGACAAATCACATTGAAATAGATTGTCACTGTGTACCCTAGAAGTATCTTTAAGGGAACATTGATTTTTCCTATTCACATTAGAGTACCAGTTGATAGATTTCTTCATCGAACCTATCCCAGATCTTAGATTTCACTTTTTTCTTGGCAAACTTTCAGTTATTATTACATTTATATATATTTATGTGTGTAGATATGTATATGTATTTGTATATTTTTATTTGTATTGTATTTTTATTTTTTTAGTTTTTGTATTTTTAGAGATAGGATTCTAGCCGTTAGGACTAGTCTAACGACTAGAATTCTAGCTCTTAGGGTGGTCTAACGACTAGTTGGGCTTCTTTTGGTGTATATAATGTGGACCCTTTGCCCTTATATGTTATGCATTCTTTGTGCATTTCACCCATTGATAAAAATAATATTTTTTATCTTGTGTGTGCTCTTAGTGGCTATTGTGAGTGTGCTGTTAGTAGCCCTTGTATTTGCGCCCTTAGTGGATGATTTGGTGGATTATTGTGCTCATCGTATTTGTGGTGTTGGTGCTCTTGGATCTTCCTTATGGGTATTCACTTCATTTAAGTGTTGTGACAACAAAATTGCTATTTACATTGCAGCAAACACACCTTTCATGAGTGCACAAAGCATATAGAGATGGATTGTCACTATATTCAAGAGGAATTCCTTAAGGAACTATAAAGCTTCCCTACGTAACATTGTAGTTCCAACTTGCTGACTTCTTCACCAAAGCGTTGCCTTTGCCACATTTTTCTTTTCTCGGCAAACTTTCGGTCATTTCATCATTAGCTTGAGATGGGGTGTTAAATATATATTGATTTGCTTTGTATTACATATATGTTTATATATATATATCTTGATTCCATTATAGTAGCTACTTCTAACTGTTGGTCATTTGCTATGATGCATGAGTTGGGCCTCCCAAATTCAGACCAAGGTAAAATCACTAAAATGTCCAATCTTTAAGGAGTTGAAAAACCTAGAATGCAAATTGGTTCACCTTTTTCGCCCTGAAATTTCTAGATCTAACCACTTCGTACATGAATTTAAACCCCCAAATGTTAGATTAGGGGAACATGAATAAATTGAATTCCTAAGAGTTGGATAAAGTGAAGTCGCAAGGAACCCTAACTTTTAAGGTTTGAAAGACCATATAATGGAATATGGAAGGGATCTCTAGGATTTTGTCTTAAAAATGTGGCCAATATGTGTGCCAGATACATTTTCGTATCCTCTTGTTAGAAACGGATCTTCCAGCTGGTTTCTGTGAAGTTGATTAAATAGTATGGACCTCATATATTTGTGTCCAAATGAGGGATTATTGAAGGTTCTAAAAGAACTAGCTTATGATTAGGTATGAAGGAGCAATTCCTTTTTTTTCCATTTTTTGTCAGTCACAAATATTTGTGTTTTTTTGAAAATATTATGATTTATCACAATGTTTTAAGAAACTGATGAAATCTTGAAAATTGCGATATCACAAATATTAACCCTTTTTAATTCTATTTGAATTTTATATTCATAATTTTTAGATATTCTATGTGCTGATGTTTTTTTGAGATTATCTCAAAAAAGGAAATTTTAATTTTACGCAACATTTCCCTCATCAAGAAAATACCAGCACTGAGATTTGTGACATTGGCCTCTTTACCTATAGCTGACTCTTTTTTTTTTTTGAAAAAAAAAATGGAGAAAACAATAGCCTATAGCTGACTCTTAGCTCACTGATTTTTTTTAAAAAATATATCGTATAGCCTCATTGATTCTTTATTTCTTGCCCTCTTCCTTTGGATTTTTATTTGTTTCATTTTAGTTGGTGCTTCATATCACTAGTAATGTTTTTTTTCCTTTTCTGCTAAATGGTTTCATTGTTTTTGCATTAGCCACTTGTGAAATTTGACCGGCGTGCTCATTTTTTTATAGTTGTTAATAAACCACTCTTTCATTTTTATCAAGTAGTAGACAGATGCAAAGAACATTTTTCTGCCTAAATTATATGAATTTTCTTTTTATTATTGTATTTTTAGTTAGTGTACTGAAGTATTTTCATTTATTCTTGAAGCTTTTGGAACCTGGAAGATATATTTGGTTGTTGAAGTCGTTGTATGGCCTTCTTATGTTGCTTCCGCAGGTTTGTTATAACTTGTCACGTGAGACATGAAAATTCTTCTCTGATTTTCATTGATATGCCGTTTTTGTTAGCTGACCAAATGTGTTATGAGTGACTTTAGGTGATGCTTTGACATGGTTTAAACTCGCTTAGGCCATATGTGCCTTATCTACTAATAAAGATGGGATTCCATAAATTATTCTCATACTATACGGATCTAAAATAGCCATAGCACGCAAAATTATATAATATCATGAATACAATTTCCAGGATTTCTAACAGTTTAGAGCTGTCTGATAATACATGTAAGCCTGTTAATAAGTTATTAAAGAGAAAGGTTATGCTTCACAGATTAGTAGATATGAATGCCAATACATGTAACTTATATACACATAGGTTTATGCCAATGAACATATGCATGTTGCACAAGTTGTCTGTTGACTCAATAGCTAAATTTACTTGCACATGGACTAATATCAGATCTTCCTCATTGAATGTTTGATCTAAGTCTGTCAAACATTATACACAATCACATGCTTGCAATTGAAATTTCCAACCTTCTATCCATATAGAATAACAGAAAAATGTCCCACCATGTTTTCTAACCTTATTTAAGAAATCACTACAGCACTTCCGAGTGTAATTTCCCTTGCTTGCACTTAACAGCTCATTTGGTGAGCCAGGCACTGCCTTGCCTGATGGAGAACGGTTGTTTGCATAACTGATTAGGATAGTATGCACATTGGCTTTTTGTCACCTAATCTAGCATGTTTGACGTGGCCAGGTCTGACCTAGCAAGCTAGTTGCAACTTGCTGGTTGCAATTTTGCTTAATGGCTTCATGAAGGACTGGCTAACGTAAACTGCTGCACCTATGCCCAACAGGTTGAGTCAACTTGGCCTGGTTCTAATTTGACCAGTTTGGAACAAGGGTCAGATATGGGTCCAAATTATAAACTAGGTACTATTGACTTTTACAGATAAGCTTAACAAAATAATTGAATATTTTACATGCTTAAAAAGATAAGCTAATTGGAATGAAGAAATAAACTGCTAGTTGTATAAGGCATTCCTTAATATAGTCAGGGAACGTCACCTGAAGAGTGTTCCGTGACTCTATTCTAGGGTACCAATTGTTTTGTAAAGTTTCTTTGTGCCTTACTGTTCTACTTGAACTTATTGCAAAATGCTAAAAAGTATCTGTGGATGTCTTTGGTTGGAAATAACCATGACAGGCATGTGGAAACTGTAATGAAACAACAAGTGAACAAATATAATACCACAATGTGGCTACAAAGGTGCACACTCACAAAAACAAGGGCTACTAATGAACCAAATAAAAAGAGCCACTAAGGGCTAATCACACAAACTCTCAAAAGAGGGCAAGAAAATAAAAAATAATAAGGATTTTATTGAACAATGCTTGGAAGCTTGCATAATACAAGAGAGGGAGTGCCTTTATACAGGCACTTTCATGCATAAAAGGGCTGGCCCACCAACGGCTAGATTTCTAGCCATTGGGGCTGGTCCAATAGCCAGTTGGACCAGCTCCCAATCAGATGTCAGCTATGTCACAGGGATTCGGCTAGCAGGGTGCTGCACCCACGTCAACGCCACGTGGGTGTGGCACCGGGTGCAGTCAACGCACCCAGGATCATTTTGGTCCAATTCTCGGACTTAAAGAAAATTTGCCAAGAAAAATTTTTTGCCCTATATGTCACAGGGATTCTCCAACTAGGTGATAGGTGCCGCACCCGTGTCCCACCCGCACTCGCACCCGATGCGGTCAACCTGACCCTGTGTGCTGTCAGCGCACCCAGGGTCATTTATGTCCAACTTTTGGACTTTATATATATATATATATATATAATTTTTTATATTTTTGCCGCACCCCTGCACCCAGGTTTTTTGAAAGTGGCGCACCCCCCCCACCCGCACCCATGTGACATTGGATGTCAGTTGTATCTGTCAGTTGCAACTACAATCGTCAACTGACAGCTGCAGCCTGTCAGCTATCAGAATCAAAATAAAAAAGTCTGAAAAAAGAAAAACTCATCAGTCCCTAGTGGACAAACTCTTATTACAACATGAAATGATTGAAATACCCTTGATGGGTACTTCAGTTTACACACACAGTGAACTATATATATATATATATATATATATATATATATATATATATGGCATAAACATATTACATATTTAACACCTCTATCAAACTTACACTGTGATCACCGAAAGTTTGTCAAGAAGAAAATAAAATTGCAGTGACGGAAGCGCTTTGGTGAATAACTCTGCTAGTTGATACTCAGAAGTAACATAAGGTAGGGTGATAAGCTGTCTCAGAAATTCTTCACGAACATAATGGCAATCCGTTTCTATATGTTTGGTTCTTTCATGAAATGTATGGTTGTCAGCTATGTATATTGTACTTTTGTTATCACAACACAGTCTGGAGGGTGTCTGAAGATGAAGACTCATGTCTTTAAGTAATTTTCGCAACTAAACAATATCTGATGTTGTAGTAGTCATTGCACGATACTCAGCCTCAGTGGATAATAATGATACTTTTGTTGTTTTTTACACTTCCACGATACCAGAGAATCACCTACAAAAACACAAAAACAGTGGTTGAGCATTGATCATTTGGATCTCCTCCCCAATTTGAGTCAGAATAAGTAATCAACTTAAGAGAGAAAGAGGAAGATAATAAAAGACCTTTAGAGGTAGAGGTTTGTAGATATCTAACAAATCTCATCACATAACTCTTGTGAACTGTGGTGGGAGAATATTGGAATTGGCTAACAGTATGAACTACATGCGCAATATCAGGCCTAGTAATAGTTAAATAAGCTAAGATGTCAATCATTTGGTGTTATGGAGTAGGATAATTTAGAGGTGTCCCATGATCAATCTTCATCTTGACATTAATAATTTCATATGTGTCCACCCTCTTTTCATCAGTAATGCCTGACTTGTCAATAATATCATTAGAAAACTTGGTTTGAGAAATCCAGTATCCTCTAGGTGAGTAAGCAACCCTTCAATTCTAAGAAAAATCTTAAGAAATCCAAGATCAGTCATTTCAAAATATTTTTTGAGGATACATTTAATATCTTTTACTCTTTGTTTTTCTTCACCTATAATGATCATATTATCAACATAAAGGAGAAGTATAACAATCCCTGCATTAGATTTCTTAGTAAACATAGCAGTATCGGTATAACAAGACTTAAAACTAAGCTTTGGCGCAATAGAACTAAAACGATCATACAAGACATTAGGTGCGTGTTTCAAACCATAAGTAGTTATTCTCAATCGAAGTACCTTACTAGAAGGGACTTCATATTCAGGAGGTGAATCCATATAAACCTCTTCTTTTAAATCTTTATTTAAAAATGCAATTTTAACATCGATTTGGTATATAGACCAACCTTTAATATCAACAACAATATTATAGGTCCTAACTGAACTCATCCTAGCTACTAGTGCAAATGTCTTATCATAGTATATTATGTATTCTTGTGCATACCCTTTAGTAACTAATCATGCCTTGTTTCTTTCTAGGGTGTTATCACTCTTAGTTTTAACTTTGTATGCCCATGTATAACCTATAGTTTCCTTACCTTTAGGCAAATCAGAAACTTTCCAAGTCATAGATTTTTTGAGTACTCCTAATTCTTCATTTATAACTTTTACCCATTCAGACTATTCTTTTGCTTGTTTATATGTGAAGGGTTCAAAATAAGCCAAAATCCTAGCTAGACAAGCTCTATATTGAAGTGAGAAGGATTTATATGAAATAAATCCATTAGGGGGTCTATAAGTCTTATATGATCTCCTGACGACATTAGTTGGTTGGTTTTCTAAGGCAGAGTACCTTTCTAAAGCATTTGGTTAACTATCATTATCACATCTTCTATATTGAATTATACTAGGTCCTCCACTTTTAGTGTTTTCACCATCCTGATTTAATTGAGGCTCTTTTTCTCTATCATTCTCATACGAATAATCACCCTTACATTGAAGCAATAATTCAAGCAAAAAAGAATACTCGGAAGTCTTTCTCAGGCATACTTTAAAAAACTTTCATTTTTCAGAAAGCGAACATTCCTGGATATATATAGTTATTTTTTAAATAAAAACATCTATACCCTTTCTGAGTTTCTCCATATCCAAAGAAAGTATACAATATGACTTTAGGAGATAATTTATCATTTTTATCAGTGAGAATAAAACACTTGCATTCAAAAGGTCTTTCTAAGATAATCAGGAGAAACTTTGATTTTTTTTAATAAGGAGAGATGGTTTAAAGCTTAGATGATGGGAGTCAGTTGATGGGGTTTACGACTCTTAAACATGCTTTAACCCAAAAAGTTTGGAACATCTTTTGCAATTAAGAGAGTTTTAGTAGTCTCAATTATGTGCCTATGTTTTTTTCTCAACTAATTCGTTTTGTTGAGGAGTATAGGCACATGATTTTAATGAATAATTTTATTATTTTTAAAATCATTTGACATAAATTCTCCACCAAAGTCAGAGCGGAAAATAAAAATTTTGGTTTGAAATTGGTTTTTGAGAAAGTTATGGTATTTTTTGAAGTTCTCAAAAACCTTGTTTTTGTGCCTAAGAAAGTATATCCATGAGTATATTGTATACTCATCAACAAATATAACATAATAAGAAAAACCACCTTTAGATAAAATGGGAAAAGGTCTCCATATATCTGAGTGCACTAATTCAAATGGTTTAGAAGGAAAGGTTCTTTTAGGAAATGAGACGACCTTCATTTTGCCAATAATATAGTCCGTATAATAATTTTTTTTCATTACAAAATTTGCTTAAATGGGGTATATGAGATAATTTTGACATACTAGAATGTCCCAATCTTTAGTGCTATAAAGCTAAATTTATATTTTGAACATTATAACAAAAATTATTTTTTTGGAAGAAGAAGACGATTCATATAGTAAAAGTCTTCTTCTTTATAGCCTTCCTCCATCTGCTTCCTAGACTGAAAATCCTGCACAAAACACTTTTTGGATGAGGAGACACTACACCTATGGTCGGTAATTTGTAAAACATACAAAAGATTTAAATTTAGTTATGGGACAAGTCTAACTTTTGAAATAGGAAATTTTGAAGTGTTTTCAAATTTTCCAATGCTTTTTATACTAAGAGAGGATCCATCGGCGGTAAAAACATGTTTTGGTGTTGAATTAGTGCAACATTCAAAAAGTAAAAATGAATATGAAGTCATACAAAATGAGATTCCAGAATCCTAACGCCACGAAACCTTATCGGGAGGCAAAGATGTAGAGACCGAGACATCGGAGAGAGAAGAGTTCTTTATTAGTGGATGAAGGGCCTTCATGATTTGAGTGAGCATGGTTCTAATAGATTTAGAATCTTCGTTGGTTCAACTTCTTCGTGAGAAGCTCCTACGGATGCCACCTTGTTTTCTTCTCTTCCTTTGAACTTGGGACAAAATGACCTAATATGTCCCGGTTCTACACAATTATGACAACTCAACATAGTTATCTTTTTGTTGTAAGGCTTTCTATTGTAAGGTTTTGAAAAATGGAGTGGTTTATAAACATTTGTATTGAGCCTCGGTCTTGAGAGGACCAATACATTATCCTTTATCTCCTTAGATTTGGTCCTTTCAGTCTTGTCTCCTCCATTTATACTTGAGTCAAAACTTCATGTAAGGGAAGCAGATTTTTCCTATGAATAATATTAGCCCGAACTTGTTCAAATTTGGGTCTATACCTTTAAAAAATTAGAACAATTATTTCTTATGTTTTTATTTCCTTCATTCTTGAGCATCTTTTGGAATCTCTCATATAGGCTCAAGTTTAGCCAATTGATTCCAAAGTCTCTTGAGGGTACTATAGTATTCCCTCACGGTCTTTTCACCTTCGAGGAAAAAACTCGGTTGCGAATACGCAAACGCAAAACACTTGTGTTGCTTTTCGATACAGCGAACAATGCGAGCTTGAAATCTCGCATGTAAAATATTTTAAAAATCGAGACTCAGTGAGGTTGTGCAAATCTGTGTCTTTAAATACATACAAACGTAATCTTAAAGTAGTCAAGAGTACGCAAAACTACGTATTTTATAACATTATATATGTATATAGAATATATATATAGTAGAGCATAAGCCAGTGCACATTACAGGATGGCGGCAAAGTAAATAACAAAGCAAGGTCTGATGTGTGAAACCACACATCGAGCTAAATAAATTGCAGAAAGCGGGAGCCTATGCACATTAAAGTGCGATGACAAAGTAAATGACGTAATTTAAAATGGACAAGAATACGCAAAACTGCGTCTTCGAGATAAAAAGCATATATATATATATATATATTAGAAGTATTCCGACATTTGTTCTTCTATGCAAATTTTTCGTACCTTAGAGATGATCCGAATCTTTGACGATTTCGAGCATAGGTTTTTAAAGGCTCGTGCCTCGGTAAGCTTGTCTAGTCCGTTGCATCGACATAGTACGCTAAAAAGATATTTTATCATGTTGCATGATGTAAAAATATTAATATCTTATATTAACAGAATATGCGACAATTGTGTTGCATGGGTCAAACCCGAACCTAGAGTCCAAGATGAGTTTGGACTTGTTCGACAACTGAGCTGGGCAAAAACCGGGCATAGCGGCAACCATATTGCCGCTGCATGGGGCGGTGGAACAGAACCACCGCCCAGGTGGCTCTGGCCTCCCCACCGCACAGTTGATGACAGAGGGGAGGGAGTGGGTTCCCTTCATTCAGAAAAACAAAACAAAGAGGGTGTTAGGAACCCTCTCCTGTCGAGGCTCTGGTTGGCCGACAAGAACAAGAAAAAAATAGGGGTGGGTGTCGGGTGGAGGTGGCTCGACCCCTCCATCTGGCCAACCCAAGCGAGAGGGAGAAAGACAGGCGAGGGAGGTTTGCCTAACCCAGCATGCCTTACAAGAAAAAGGAGGCAGACACACACTTCATTCGGCCAGAGGGGTAGGAGAGATAGGTATCAATGTAATAACCCTAACTCATCCCCATTGAAAAGTGATTTTTTTTAAAACAGTTGCGGAAACAATCCTAGAGACCCTGGAGTCATAACACATCCACAACCATAAGGGATCTTATGCCACCATTATCCAAACCAAAATAACTTTATTCATCAATCAATAAAGTTTAAGGACAATAAGCCAAGGAAAGACTAGACAAAATATAGAGTCACTCTGTCCCAAGTAAGTTATCAGGTAGTCACGCAGTCCTCGTAGCTCTCAATAGCAGCCTATGTCACAGAGACTCGGCAAACTATGTGCTGCACCCGCGTCGACGCGATGCGGGTGCGACACCCAATGCGGTCAACCTGACCTTGGGTGCGGTCAACGCACTTTAGGGTCATTTATGTCTAACTTTTGGACTATATATATATATATATATTTTGTTGCACCCTTGCACCCAAGTTTTTTGAAAGTGCCTCACCCGCACCCATGTGACATAGGTAGCAACTTGTCGCATCATTGGGCATCAAAGACTTTGAAAAACATAAGAAATACAATGTTAGAATCATAGATCCTACGTATAAATTCCTCTAATGTATCAAATAAGCAAGAACATAAATTAAATTTATGCAATGTTTTAGAGGAAATATAACATCTATTTCATAATCTGAATAACAATTCATGCATTTAAGAACAATAATCATGCAACATCAACATATTACATGTAGCAAAACAGGTAAAGATGCTTGATCTAATGCAGAATAATATTATTAATTTATTATCAAAGTTTTTTTTATACATGTCCATATTAAATGCACACAATTTTAGTTTCACTTTCATTAAAACACGCAAATACTAAAAAACGGGCATAACAATTATCGAGTTCAAGTTAGGTTCCCAGTTGTAACTTAACATACAGTTTTGTATTTTATTACTGGATTCTACACTTGGCCTTCGACCGATATTAGGAATTAACACTATCCATCAGAATATTAGAAATCAACATCTAATGTTAGGACACCAAGAAAATCAACATCTACTGATGTCACTTTTTTGGTATACCAATAACAACTGTATCTACATAATACCCCAAGACAAAGTGGCGAAATCTCTCCAAAACCGTGTCCCGGAGGCGAACCACCTAGTTGGGTTCAGGGGCACAATTGCATACGAAGTTTTAGTATCCTCACGATTCTCAAAAACTGCAATCCAGGATTCCCACACTATGAAAGAGACATCCAGGAAGAAACATTACTTACATTATTTTGTTCATTTTATCTTTTTATCAAAAGACAGGTTCTTTACACAATATTTGTTTTGCAAATCAACATGCAAAACACAACACATGACCTCAACCCGTTATAATATTTAACAGTGTAATTTGTTTAGAAAACCAATGATTTTTTATGGAATTTGCAATGTATTCAACAAAAACTTAGAGCAACACCTGCTCGTGGCCCACATGGGCTTCAATGATTCACATCAGACCACTGGACACATTTTATGCAAAAACCACAATGCGCATGTCACTTATGCAATTAGTCAACATGCTCTCACATGCACATTCATACACACTAAACAAGAACGTACACGAATAAATTTCATATGCATATGAACACATCGTCAGAAACAAAAAAATAAAATATATATCTTTTACATATATATTATATACATAAGTTAACAGTAACCATAGCCACAATTTTTTTGATGAAAAGGAACCCTCGTGGAAGCAAGGAAAACCCCAAGTGGGGCCCCACGACCACCCTGCCTTGCATGACCCACTGTTGAAAGTTACAGACACAACTATGCGCCAGCGGGGTTTGATCCGGCTTCTTCATCTCAACACCCTCACAACCACCCCACAAATATTATTTTGGGCAATTTTTTGGCGAGGCTTTTCTTGGGAGTTTCTTTCAAAAAGCAGTTTTCTTGGGAAAATCTCTGATGCTTTAAAAAATTTAAAACGTAAAATCATTAAAAAGAATAAGAAATAATCGGTTTTTACAGTAATTTTGATGAAAACACAAAGAAATAGTTAGACTTTTTTTTTAAAATAAAAATAAACAAAAACAGTAAAATATATACTATGAAAATATAAAGTAAGATTTTAAATATTGTGATACTATCTTAATAATATCATGATATTTATGTTATAGCTAATCTTTTTAAAAGATCGTCTAGGGTGTTTTTCTCGTAAATATCATGATATTTTCAAAATTTCAATGATATTTCTGGCTATGTTTGTAACTCTTGTTCAAGTTTCTATCTGCTGAATATTTTGTAGATTTTAGCTCTCTGCACTAGACATGGAGACTGCTAAAGATGTTGAGACTGCCTTTATTCAAAAGTAATCATAGTTGCCATTCCTTTCTTACCACTTGGCCTTGGATTTAATCCATCTCAATATTCTTTTTCCTTGTTTTTGAAATATATTCAGCAAAGCGCTGCCTTCAAGATATTAAGAACACGATTAAAAACTGTTCCGTCCTACACTTTCAATGGTGAGTCTGCTGGTGGTGGAATTCGTAAGGCATTATCAGTAAACCCTTATTCCCAGATTCTGTCACATCATATTCCTAGCGTCTCACAAAATTCTGAGGATGGTGATATGAACCAAGACTCAGGAAATGTTCATACCGGGATCAACTTCGCATCCAGGCTCCAACAGTTCGAGCACATGCAGTATCAGCACCGGATGCATGCTAAAAAACAACTCCAAGATATGATGCAATCCCGCAGGTCTATCTCCTCTAATATGCAGCAGGTTTGTACTATCTGCTTGTTAGCCATGTCCTGGAGTTATGTTGTCTTTGCAATGCCTGCATATGAGCAAGTCGTCAAGTGCTTTCTGGTTTGAGAAAACTTCACTTCAAATTGAAGTATTAGGTTATTTTTATTTTTATATTGAGTCATGTATTCAAAATGCAATCATGAAGTTATCTGTGTACACAGAAAATGTAGTTATTGCTTTATGTGATGTCATATAGTATTGGTCTATCTATGTTTCTGTAGTTCGCAAAATTTAAATATATGTGCTTTTTATATGTAGCCTCACCACAAAGTTCCATGAATGACAGAACGAGAGAGGGGTGCTATTTTTTCTATTTTGTTGCAGAATTTCTTCATGCTAATAGCTCTTTCTTACATGCACATGCACATCAAAGTGCATTTATTTGTGTATCACACATGTAGATGGGCTCTAAACCAGGCATCTATTATAATGTAGAGAACAAAATCATATTAGCATAATAATTGTGCATGCATCCCTAGCAGGTGCAAATCAGGTTTTTTTACTTGAAGTGGACAGTAAAGAGTTTTTGTTGTGGTTCTACTTCCATGGATTCCACACCCACATATGAATTTTATTTTTGGTTCTTCATTTGAAAAGTCAACAATGCAGCATGCTCTGTGTGCCATTCAAGGCCATGCTATAGTCTATAATTCATTCTAATCATGGGAACAAGGGTTGAACTCTTAGTTGTAAAATGGTTTAAGTAGGATACTCTCACATTTGCCTTTTGATGTGGTTAGTGAAATGATTAGACTATCTTCGACAAGGTCAGGCATGATTAGTATCCTATTGGAGCGTTTACATAGAGGGGTCTACTCATGTTTTTTAGGATGAGAGGAAAATCATATTTGGACAAGAAAAAGATCCGAGCCATTTGGATTCCACAGAAGCCTCAAGGTGACTGGAAAAGAATTTACTGGGGACTTGTTAGGTGAATGAAGAAGAGAGAATCTACCTTAATTGTGTTAGCGACTAAGGTCCAAGCAGCCTTTAGACAAATCGTGTTGGTTATCTTTATTTGCTGCAAACTATTATTTTTGATGTGAAGAAAACGGCAGTGAACATGATGAGACGTCACGGGTTACAATAGAGGGGTGTAACTGGGTTGGTTTGTTTCGGGTTTGGGTAGGGTCTTGTCAGACCCGTTTTTGAATCGGGTCTTAAAAATAGACCTTTTTAGACCCAAGCCTGAACCAATTTGATTCGGGTTGGGGTTTGGGTATTGCTAAAACTGAAGACCCGTATGGGTCAACCGGTTCATGTGCAAATCAGTTTGGATCTAAATAGTTCGGGTCTCAAGTAGACCCATGTTTTAATCGGCTCTAACAAATAGACCCAAGTCGGTCAATGTTTGATTCCCATTGGCGCGTAGCATAGGCCCCGGGGGCAGGGGTCCTAGCCTCAGAGTTTTACGCTGCTGGCATGATGACTGCAGGTATGGCAGGCTGAGCCAGTGTGATCAGGTCTTTGTGCCAAGTGCGGTTTCTTTGGGTTATAAATCCCCAAAAAATAGACTCAAACCCATGTCACATGGGTGCGGGTGCGGGTGCGGCTGCGGGTACGGGTACGAGTACGGGTGTGTAGCAATTTCAAAAATTTTGGACACGGGGACACGGCTATATATATATATATATATATAATAAGATTGTAAATTTTAAAGCAAAAATAACAAAGCCTGCCGAAAAAACAAATTGAGGCAAGGGGCGGAGCCCCCTACCGGAAAACAGATCTGAGTCAAGGGCCTCCGCCCCCTGCTGAAAAACTGCGACTGAGGTAGGGGCAGAGCCTCCTTCCGAAAAACCAAACGGAGGTAGGAGGCTTCACCCTCTGCCAAAAAAAACAAATTGAGACTACCGGAAAACATATCCGAGGCAGGGGGCTCCGCCCCTTGCCGGAAAAGAATCTGCGGTAGGGGCCTTCGCCCCCTGTCGGAAAACACGAACGAGGCAGGGGGGGGCCCTGCCAGAGAAAGAGGAAGAAGAACGTAAGAGGGAGGAGGGATATACCTGAGAGGACCAGTGGCTGGGGTCGTCGGGGTCTGGGTCGCTGGCGAGCCTGAAGGGGCTGGGTGGGGGAGAGTGAGTGATCAACGGGGAGGGGTCTTCTGTCTGCCCCTCCCCCTGCGTAGCCTCTTAAGGGTCGGGCCCCGATACTGTCTTGGATCCGGGTCGGGTCGGGTCCAGACCAGAACTGACCCGACCTGACCCTAGTCCAAATTAATTTTAATAAATGGACAAAAATAGACTCGATCAAAGTTGACCGAGTCCAAAATGTGAACGGACTCAACCCTGGTGTGTTGACCGTAGGGATGGCAGTGGACCGGAAGAAAGCGGGGCCCCGCCTCGCCCCGTTTGTACCGGGGATGAAGGGTATGAAACGAGGATGGAGGCGGGGACGAAGGTTAAAATCCATCCCTGTTCGGGGATGGGGGCGGGGATGGACGTACCCTTTCCCCCGCCCCGCCCTGTCCCCGCCTCATCCCCGTCCCGTCCCTGCTATTAGACAATGCATTGTTTTGTATTTAAGTTTGGATCCGGACCCAAACTATTTGTATGTACCATGCGCACATCATAATGGCATACTTGTAAATACTCTCAAAATCTGTATTAGGGCTTTGCCTATATATTAATGAAAAGGGGTCACGGTTTCTCTCAACGAAAGCCGTGACTCATTGCAGCCTCCTCTCTTTCCCCCTATTCGCAGATTTTGGAGAAAACTAATATGGTATCAGAGCAGATCTGATCCGAGGGTTGGAGGTTTTCCAGCAGGTACGTTCCTAAGAGATCTCTCTCATCATTCTCTCTCATTTACGGTTCTACGATTTGTTCTCCTTGAGTGTTTTTCGGGTCATCTCATTTCTGCGATTTGTTCTTTTCAGATATGTTTTCATTCTAGATTCTGATTTTGTCTTTCAAATCTGAAACTGAGTAATCTTATATTCTCTGTGTATCGCATAGGTTTTGTTTTCTGTTATTTCCTTCCTGAAAGTAAGTTGGGTTTGATTCAACGTAATCGTTATCTCTTGGAATCTGAATTGGGTTCATGCTAAAATTAGCTTTATGACTTTTCTTTGCTTGATCCCATCAAAGGTCTCTCTTTCTTCATACTGTTGTGTGCAATCAAATAGATCTATGCGTTAGATCTGATAACTTGCTAGAGTTGTATATCAGGTTTACTTGATGCTATAAAAAAAAAGAATCTTTCTTTCTTGGTACGGCTGTGTGCAATCAAGTATAAGGCTTTGACATTAGATTAGATCTGAACACCAGATCTGCTTTTTCTCATTCAAGTTAAGTACTCAAATTTCCTTTATAAAAAAAAGGGGAACGAGACTTATTGCATCGGTATCTGTAGAAGCCTTCATTATGTTATACTGATTGAAGCCTTCATTCTGTTATACTGATTGCACACGCCATGTTATTAGTCATTCCGTTCACCTAATTCTCTCTTACCTTTAACCATGGACTCTTCTTCTCAGTCATTTCTTTCATCCAATTGTCTCGGTCAACTCATTTCTGAAAAACTCACCAATTCAAATTTCCTGATATGGAAAAGACAAATCCTCCATTTTATTAAAAGCCAAGGTCTCTCTGGACATCTCACTGGATCAACCCCAGCTCCTTCAGAATTTCTCATACAAGAAGTTAAGAATGGAAATGAGGCTGATTTCATACAACAAATTCCAAATCCCCAATATGAGATTTGGATAAAGCGTGATCAAGCTGCAGTTGCCTTTATTATTTCAACTATCTCTCAAGAAGTGTTAGTGGGAATTCTAGATGAATGCTCAACAAAGGAATTGTGGGACATACTAGTAAAGACATACTCACAGATATCAGAGGCTAGAATTTTCTTTCTTCAGTGTGAGTTTCAACTCTTGACTAAGGGTTCCATGTCTGTCATGGAATACTTGAATAAGGTTAAGACCATCAGTGATCAACTTGCAGTTGTAGAGTATGAAGTGGCAGATAAAGACAAGGTCAGACAAACCTTGAATGGATTGGGACCAGAGTTTCATGTTCTCTCGACTTCTATGCTATGTCTACCTGATCTACCATCATTTGAAGACTTGCAAGCAAAATTACTTCAATATGAGATGACTTTGAAAGGGATGTCACATGAGACTGGTGGACAGGTTCTTGCTACTGGTGTTTCCTTTGGACAGGGGCGTGATGATAATAATTTTGGTGGCGGCAGAGGACGAAGACGAGGTACTCTAGGGGGATGTGGGCTATTGCCTACCCCAAATACTTCCCATCTTATAATGCAAGAAACGTACCCACATGTTATCTTTGCAACAAGCGAGGCCACATAAAAGCCAATTGTTGGCACAATCCTCAGAACAAAGGAAAGTTCCAAAAGGGTGAAAGCTCGTCAGGACGAAAGGAGAATCCTCCAAAATTCGGGGGAGATGTGAAAGAGTTTCTCTTGGCAACACTGTCTGAGCTTGATTTGAAACGTGATGATAAAGGAGTGGTATATTGATTCTGGGACAGCTACTCATGTCACAGGTAATGCGAGTAAATTCTCTATTTTAACTCTCTATTTTGGAAGAAGTAACATTATCACTGGAGACTGGTCACACCACCCCATTACTCACATTGGAAGTGTTTCTATCCCTTTGTCTAAATCCCCACTTCATCTTTCTAATGTCCTTCGTGCCCCAGATATTACAAAAAATATTGTTTCCGTTTCCAAGCTTGTTGATCATACCAATTCTTTCATTGAATTTACTCTGTCTTTTGTTTATGTCAAGGATCTACAAACGAAGGAGACGTTCGCTTGAGGGGAACATCGAGGAAAGGAGAATACCGAGGAAATATGTATGTCTTCCAGGAGGACCCTTCTACTTGTGTTCGACCTACCTTGAAGCCATCTCCTCAGTCTATGTCGTGAAAGAATATTCATGTGTTCAATTTGCAATCTTCAAATAAATGTAATAAGCTCGATTTTTGGCATTTGCGTCTTGGTTATTGTGGTCGACTCTTTGTTGAGAGACTAGTATCTGATGGTCTTATTCCTGAGTCTAGCCTGATTCCTAGACCAGATAATAAAATGTGTAAGAGTCATGTTCTTCCTTTTCATTCAATAATGAGAGAGCTTCAAGACCTTTTGAAATGGTCTGTTCTGATGTATGGGGACAGACTCCTAATCCTTCCCATTCTGGCATCAAATATTATGTTATTTTTATTGATAATTTCTCTCGCTTCACTTGGATATATTTCATGAAAAATAAATCGGAAGTCTTTCTCTATTTTTCGTTGTTTTCATGCATTTGTCAAAACTCACTTTTCTTGTAATATTTTACATTTCCAATGTAACGGTGGGGGGGAATACTCCTCCAGGGATTTTATCAATTAACCTCCAAGACAATGGAATAAATCGTAAAGTATCTTGCCCGCATACTGTTAGAAAGTGACTTGGAATACCTTGGGTTCAATAATGAACCCATACTTATGCACGTAAAGTGCAAATATACCCATTAAAGGGAAACAACACACGCACATAATGTGCCAATACATAAAACCCATAAAAAGGAAAAAATATGACTTAAAGTCATAAGTTACATATCATTGAAGAATAATGGAGAAGGGGTGAAAACCCCATTACAATGGAGCATAAGCTCCCTCAAGAACACAAAATACAAAGGGGAAATCCCCTATTTATAAGCATGAAAAGGGACCACCTTGGGGGCTCCCAAAGGGGACGTTGGAGAGCCCCCAACGGTCACATTTGTGACCGTTTGGGGCTCCCAACGTCACTTTTGGGAGGCCCCCAATGTGGTATGAAATCCAAAAATATAAAAAACAAAAAATAAAAATAAAACAAAAATTACAATGCATATTCCAATTGGAATATGCGTAAAATGCTAATTTACAAGAATACCCTTGAGGGTATTTTAGGAAGATAAAATATATATATTTATATATATATAAATAGAGATATGTATACATATATATATATATATATATGTATACGTATCTTTATATATATATATATGTACATTTAAGGATCAACATCTTTTAACACCCCCCCTCAATCTTTGCGGGGAAACGAAAAGATTGAACAAAGGGCAAGACTCCAAGAGGGTCCGGCAAGGATGCAATGGAACTTGAAAAGGCCTTCCTCCTATTGTCTTCAAATTTCCCGAACTATCCAGGGTACTTCTCTTTGTCCTATCTCTAAGATCCTGTGAAATATCAACAAAGAAACAAGTAAAACAAATCTTTGTACTTTTATTCAAATGGAACATTTCTAACTAGCACAGGTTAGAAGAGATGCACATTATGTAAAAATGACACCAAAGTTTCAAAATCATATATCATGTTTAAAACAAAATGAGCGGAAGCAAATTATGCAGAAATAAATTGCAAGAATGCATAATGCATTCATAAGGTCCAACGTTGGACGAATATAACCCCATAATGGGGAATAACAAAATGGTCCACTAAGGGACACCACAATAAGCCTACGAAGAGGCATGATATATATAAACATTATTGAATGAGGGCTCAAAAAGGCCATAAAGAGCATATGCATATACTTATCATGAAATGAATTAATACTCAAAGAACTCATTAATAAACATGCTTCAAACATGTAATGAAGTGCCAAACAAGAGAAACAAAGTCTCCAAGCATACTTTAGGCAAAATAAACCCAAGAGTTCACAAGGTTTTAAAATCATTTATGAAAGACATACATAATACTCATTTTGCATATAAGGGTGGCAAAAACCATAAGCACTTAATATATAGATTAAATGCTAAGAAATCAACTTGATATGCATATCAAAAATATGATTTGCTTGAAAAACACAAGTCATGAAAGAAATTTTGCAAATTTCAACAATAGTTTATCCATTACAAACATCTTCCTCATTAGTCCTCCAAAACCCATAAATCAAGTGTATAAGCTACTAGATCAAGAATATAAAGCCATTAAAGGCCAAAGACACACACAAAGGTGTGTAAAAGAACCTCTTGTCTACATATAATAATACTTGAAATAAGTGCATCTACGACAAGAACAAGAGAATACATGTCAACATGGACTAAAAAGTATCTCTTGTCTACGTAAAAAATACACTTAAAATCAAGTATGTTCAGCTACTAGAACAAGAGTAATAAGCCAACCATGGGCTAAAACATAATACATCTCTTGTCTACATATGATAGCACTTAAAATGAGTGAAATAAGCCAACCATGGGCATACATCTTAAGTGACTAGAACAAGGACACAAACGCCAACATAGGCTAAAAATCACACACCATGGTGTGAATCAACGTGCATTGTCTACATATAAAAACACTCAAGACAAGTGTGTTCAGCTACTAGACCAAGAGAGCAAAAGCCAACAAAGGGCTAAAAACACACGAAGGTGTAATAAAATTCTTGTCTACATATGATGACACTTAGATAATGGGCATAAAAGGAAAAGACTTTTGAGGCAATAAACTTGTAATGAAAATAAACCTCGAATGAAACAATATTCCTTTTAAAACATGAATACTCATAACAATAACATTTTGGAATAAATGCATGTAAAAGTATCTTCAACAAGATGATAAAATAATATTTTTTAGAACAAATGTGTGAACATACACACACCAAGAACACTTGTGAAAAAACACAAGAACACATGTGCACAATAAGCACAACATTCAGAATCGCAAATGTGCAAATGCACTCATAAGATTCATAAATAAAAGGTTGGGCTATAATCCCAAAACACCTTGATTTTAAATATACCTTAAAGCATTTAAGGTTTCAAACACCATATGTCCATCACATTTACATAGAAGCATCCATAATATCAATGGCCACAAGAGAAAAAATGAGTGACACACTCATAATTAGAGATCAAATAACAACTCATTTTAGAGTCTCAAGGTGCCCATAACTCACCCCAACAACCATCTATAATATGGAAGGTGGACAATCTAAAATGATACAACACGAGGTGCCCATAACTCACCTCGACAAATATCTCTAATATGACAAAAATAAGGCCAAATAAATGATGCATTAAATAACATGTGATGGACAAATATAAATGCCACAAAAGGGCAATAAACACAAGGAATCATTTTCCAAAAAGTTTTTACAAAGAGGACCGATTAACAAATTGAATCAAAGGTCCAATATAATCCATCAAAAACAATTTTGCATAAACACGAATTATGCCTAATCTTTAAAAGAAGTCTTGTATCAAAAAGACCACAACATAAAGAATTCATCAAGACAATCAAGCTTTTAATCAAAGAAATCATAAGAACCGTAATGGTTCACAAAGAAGGCTTTAACACAATACTCAAGGAAAAAGTACTTGAAAATTTATAGATTTGGGATTAAATCCCATACAACAAGTTTTAAATATTCTTTGATTGAGATGAGATATGCGGAAACGTACAAAGTGCTATAAGCACTTACAATGATTTAAAAAGGACTCAATATCTAAATTCATTATGTTTTTCACAATAAGAAATGTGCATAAAGGCTCCATAATGCAAAAATGTCTATGAAGAGACAATACACATGTAAGCACACAAGGCTTTATAAAAGATGTGCACGAAAGCATTCATACAATACTTGAACAAATACACACCAAGGTGTAAACAAACATGCACTAAGGCATGTATATCATAAAAAAGAGGGAATGCATACAAGCGCAAATATTTTGAGAAGCAAATGTGCACAAAATACAAAAAAAGTGAGCAAGTATGCACTTTATAAAAAGAGCAATGCTTGAAATTCTCAAGTTTTAATTATGTAATTACATGTTTGACAAGTGCAATTGAGGACAACTAAAACTATATTATGGCCAATGTAGGCATTTTTAAAGATATTATTAAGAGATTTTGAAACCTTATGAAAAATACAAATCAACAAGTTTATAAGGATGAAAAATGAAATCATTTATACCAAAAAAGGATGCAATAGATGAACTATGCATTCTATGTGGGAAATTCCCTTTTTAAAAACAATCTTTCCTAATGGTTTATCATAAATAATTTTTCAAAAAAGAAACATTGAAAAACTTTTTAGGAGTTCTTATAAGTTATCATTAACAAGAACTACTTTAGGATTCAACAAAGATTTTAGATGTGAGAGATTCTCATATAATGATTATAGCAAATTTTTCAAAAAATGCACTAAAATCCATAATCAAGAGAGGAACTCAAATCAAATTAGGGTTCATATGAGAATTAAGAAATTTTAAGCAAAGATCATTATATAATTTTAAAAGTTAACTTATAGGTCAATCATGAAATACTTATTTAAGAACTATAAATCTCACATAATTGACAGTAATTTTTAAAAACATAAATTATTATTATATGCTATGAGTAGTTCGATAAATAGACACAAATTTTATATTTGGACAACAAACGATTTCACCAAATTTAGGAGATATTTTCAAAATATATGAGCACACGAAATGTGAAAAGAAATAATTCAACTATCATGACCATCAAAACGAACAAACTATATGCAAGAAACATACTTTCAAATGCATAATATTTTTTGAGAAAAGGGATACATACCGAATAACTTCAAAAGCATAATACTTTAGGAAGAGCAATGAATACTTCACCATTTCTTGAGCGACACGCTTTCCGTTGCACAAAGAGACAACCCCATCGTGACCTTGCTCTGATACCATGTTAGAAAGTGACTTGGAATACCTTGGGTTCAATAATGAACCCATACTTATGCACGTAAAGTGCAAATATACCCATTAAAAGGAAACAACACACGCACATAATGTGCCAATACATAAAACCCATAAAAAGGAAAAAATATGACTTAAAGTCATAAGTTACATATCATTGAAGAATAATGGAGAAGGGGTGAAAACCCCATTACAATGGAGCATAAGCTCCCTCAAGAACACAAAATACAAAGGGGAAATCCCCTATTTATAAGCATGAAAAGGGACCACCTTGGGGGCTCCCAAAGGGGACGTTGGAGAGCCCCCAACGGTCACATTTGTGACCGTTGGGGGCTCCCAACGTCACTTTTGGGAGGCCCCCAATGTGGTATGAAATCCAAAAATATAAAAAACAAAAAATAAAAATAAAACAAAAATTACAATGCATATTCCAATTGGAATATGCGTAAAATGCTAATTTACAAGAATACCCTTGAGGGTATTTTAGGAAGATAAAATATATATTTATATATATAAATAGAGATATGTATACATATATTATATATGTATACGTATCTTTATATATATATGTACATTTAAGGATCAACATATTTTAACACATACACCCCAACAGAATGGAGTTGTAGAACGGAAACATCGTCATATTGTTGAAAGCGCTATGAGCATGATGCACGAAAGTCATACCCCCATAGGACTCTGGACCAGAGTTACCAGTCGAGGAAGCGGGAGCGGGAAGCGATACGGGAAGCAGGAGCGGGAAGCGAGGCACTTTCAAAAATTTAGGAAGCGGGGAAGCGTGGGACTACTTAGAAGAAAATTCTGAACCGTCTCGGAAGTGACCTAGGAAGCGAACCAGAAGCGACCTAGGAAGCGAACCAGAAGCGAGGGGGAAGCAAAAAAAATGGGAAAAATGGGGAAGCGAGGGGGAAGCGCGCTTCCCATAAATGGGAAGCGCGCTTCCCGAAAAAGGGGACGCATCCCCTCACGCTTCGGAAGCGCGCTTCCCCTTTTACCTAGGCGCTTTCGGTAACTCTGCTCTGGACAAAGGCTTTTCACTCTGCTGTTCACATTATTAATCGTCTGCCCATGAAGCTTTTAGAAAATAAATCATCGTATTTCATCCTATTTGGGAAGCATCCTGATTATGATGAACTAATTTTTTTTTACTGCATGTGTTATGTTCATATTGACTCTTCTTTGCGAGACAAGTTTCAGGTTAAGGCATCAAAGTGTAGATTTGTCGGATATGCAGATCATCACAATGGGTACAAGTGTTATGATCCTGACAGCAGACGAATCAAGATATCTAGGAATGTAGTTTTTGATGAAAATGATTTTGGAGATGGAGAATATGTTTCTGCCCAAACTAATATGAATGCGCTATTTTATGATTCATGGCTCAGTGCAGAACTTTTTCCAACAATCAACAAAGAGTGTTCTTCCTCCTGTACTCAAGGAACATCCTGTCAAGATGGACACAATGACATACATGAACTTGAAGTAGAACATCCTTCAGAGATTAACAAGTTTGCTGGGCAAGTTTATAGGAGAAGAGAAAGGGACTCACTCTTGACCCCGGATGGTATTGAACAAGAAGAGCATGTGTTTCATCCATCCAATGACATTACTTCTCCAATTTCTAATCCAATAGCAATTTCGATCAGACGATCTGAAAGAGCTCAGCATCCTATTGAACGGTGGGTCACTTATGAGAATTTCACCATGGATTTTCAGTTATTTTTGTCACAGATTAAGAAAGAGATCGAGCCTAAACATTTTCATCAAGCCATTAATTCCAAAAAATGGATTCAAGCTATGAATGAAGAGATGAAAGCTTTGTACCAGTGTCAAACATGGATAGTTGTCCCTCGACCTCCAGATAAAAATGTAATTGGGTCACGATGGGTCTATAAGATCAAATACAAATCGGATGGGAGTGTTAAACGGTACAAAGCTCGTCTCGTAGCAAAGGGATTCACTCAAGAATTTGGACAAGACTATGATGAAACCTTTAGTCCAGTTGTGAAAATGGGCACAATTCACATTGTTCTTTCGTTGGCTGTGGATTATGGTTGGAGAATAAGTCAACTAGATGTGAAGAATGCTTTTCTTCATGGGGATTTGAAGGAAGAAGTATACATGGAACAACCGTCAAGATATACAGAGGGAGATTCAAAGGAGTATGTATGCAGATTAAATTGAGCACTCTACGGACTGAAACAAGCATCTCGATCATGGTTTGAGAGTTTTTCCCTAGAAATTCAAAAACATGGTTTTTTTCGATCCCAATTTGATCACTCCCTATTTATTCTTCGAGGTAAGGAGTTTACTACCTTCTTGTTGATATATGTTGACAATATAATTATTACAGGAAGTAGTGAGAATTATGTTCAAGAAACTAAAGATCTTCTGAGTCATAGGTTCAAAATGAAAGATCTTGGGAACCTTCGATACTTTCTTGGAGTAGAGGTGGATAATCAAGGAAATAAGCTTACCTTGACCCAACATAAATACACCCTGGATCTGTTAGAAAAGGGTGGAATGAAAGATTGCAAGCCTATTGCTACCCCTAGTGTGCTTAACCAGAAACTAAGTGTGCAAGACGGAGACTTGTATCATGATCCCACCAAATATCGGAGTATAGTAGGAATGCTTCAATATCTTACTTTTACCAGGCCCGATATTACATATTCAGTCAATCAAGTTTCGCAATTCATGCATGAGCCACGGACGGGACACATGGATGTAGTAAAAAGGATACTGAGGTACTTGAAGAGTACTGTTGGAGATGGACTTTTGTACACCAAAAGCAGATCCATGAATACTGCTCATGACATCATTGTTTATTCAGATGCAGTCTGGGCCGGGGATCCTGATGATCGAAAGTCAGTTTTAGGGTATGTCGTTTTCATTGGTGCTAATCTTGTTTCTTGGAGTACTAGAAAACAGAAAGCAGTGGCTAGATCTAGTACAGAAGCAGAATACAGGGCGATGGCTGCTGCTACAACAGAAGTAACATGGACTAGACATTTGTTGACAGAGCTCAAAGAGCCGATTGCGAGTTGTTCTCTCTTTTGTGACAACCAAAGTGCCATTCAAATATCTCTCAATCCCATTCATCGTAGCAAGACCAAGCACATTGAGATTGATCAGTATTTTATCAGGCAGAAGATTGAAGAAAAAGAGATTGAGCCTCATTATGTTAGAACAGAAGACCAAGTGGCTGATTTGTTTACTAAAGGACTCACAAAGTGTCGTTTTTGGTTCCTAAATAGCAAGTTGTCCATGATCCAAAATCATGCACAACTTTAGGGAGACTATTAGACAATGCATTGTTTTGTATTTAAGTTTGGATCCGGATCCGAATCCAAACTATTTGTATGTACCATGCGCATATCATAATGGCATACTTGTAAATACTCTCAAAATCTGTATTAGGGCTTTGCCTATATATTAATGAAAAGCGGTCACGATTTCTCTCAATGAAAGTCGTGACTCATTGCAGCCTCCTTCTCTCTTTCCCCCTGTTCGCAGATTCTGGAGAAAGCTAATACCTGCCACTTTTCCCCGCCTCATCCCCGCCCCGCCTCATCCCCGCTTGAACCGGGGATGGTGGACATGAAACGGGGATGAAGGCGGGGGTGGAGGTTAAAATCCATCCCCGCCGGGGATGGAGGCGGGGATGGTGGTTCTAATCTTAAGGCGGGGCGGGGGTGGAGACCTTGTCCCCCGCCCCGCCCCACTGCCATCCCTAGTTGACTGAAACTGACACTTAGTTGACCGTGTCTGAAACCGCACCCGTGTCGGGCGTGTCGACGTCGGTGCATCGACCTTTTAGCCGAGTCCGCGTGACTTAGACCCAAACCTGATCCGGTTTGATTCAGGTCTAGGTTTGGGTTCGGATATGGTTGAAAATTGTGGACCCATATGGGTTAACGTGTTTAGGTAAAAAGTGGGTCTGTTCCGAATTTGTTGTCTTAACTTGATTCATGTTCCGGTTGCGTCTATATATTACTAAGATTATAGATTTATATGGGTTAATTGGTTCAAGTATGAATTAAGTCAAGTATAAATAGGTGGGTTTAATGTTAATACGAGTAAGTTTACTAAGATTTTTAGCTTGAGTTAAAATTTGTTTTAAAAAAGGAACCATATTTGATTAATGATAATTATAGTTCTATTAATGATGATTATGTTTAAATTTTTCATAATCAATGTACATTGTGTTGTGTTTAGGATCGGGTTTGAGTGTCGGTCCAACATGTGTTTGGGTATGAAACACTTTTTGGGTACACGCCGCTTTTTGGTTCAGATCAGTGTTGAAGAGGCTAATATTATCCATAGTTGTTGACTATCATGGCCCATCTTTCATCCCTTTAAAGTCTTTTGTACTTCTTGAAATCATGTAAGGGCTTTTTTGTCCTAACTCAAAAGTTTCCATAAACTTAATAAAATGAGTGAGTGGTCTCTCTCTCTCTCTCTCTTCGTCTGTCCAGTGATTGCAGGAGCTAGAGGAGTCTGATCTGGGTGTTGAACAGTCAGTTCAGGTTTAAAACTATTAATTACATAGAACCATTAGGGTTGGGTATGACCATAGTGACAAATATCTCGAGATTTATGAAAATTTCGAGATAATATCGCGAGAAATTGCCTGAAAAAAGTTTAAACCGGTAATTTCTCACGAGATTTTCAAAATATCGCAAGATTTATGAAAAAACATAAATGCCACGATTTAAACGCAATATTTACATTTTAAACGGCTATTTATCGTGAAAAAGTTGTGTGTTTTTATTTTTAAATAATTTTTATTGATATTTTCTTATAAAAATAATTTTATTTTTTAAAATATACTTTTTTATTGCCGAAATTTTGCCAAAAAATGCGAGATTTATGGATTTTTTTCAATTTCTCGTGAGTTTTTGAAAAACGAGAAATTGCCGATAAAAACGTTTGTCACTATGGGTATAACACTAGACCAGGTCTAATCAGTTTCAGATCTATTCTTCATAACCAGAACCACCTGTTTTTTTAATGGTTCTAGATTTTAGATCCATCCCAAACCCATGTCTATCAAAATCACGTCGCTTCAAGACATCGGTTTGGTTGGTTCAGGAATAGCCAACCCAGTTACATAAAGTAAATTAGTAGAAAGCTTGGTATATTAAAAACGAAAACTAATTTAAATATGGAAGTATGAGTTTTCCATTGAAACCAAGGTTGTTAAAGGCATCAAGGAGAGGCGAAGCGTTCCAGCCTTGATGAAACGAGGCATAAGTATCAAGGTGTTGATGTGCAAATATCAAGACAATGAGTAGTGCAAGATAAGAAAAAATGCAACTATATAATAAACTAAAATAAATAAATAATTATGTATTTTAGCAACAATAACCTATGATAACATATAAAAAAATTTTTTACGTAAAAAGGGATCACATTCACACAAACACAATGTACATTCATATGAAGAACTAAATGATCCAACTTAATTTTAAAGTAAGATCAAGAACAAAACTAACATAACATATCTTACCTAATTAAAATAGTATCATGAGTTTTTATTCAAATCTCAATTCATAAGTAAATTGAAAATATGCAAGACAAAATTTGCAATCAATGTGTAAGAGAAATTAAAATAAAAAATTTAACCATAGTAGATTTAATGTTTCATCATGGCGGTGCTTGAGTTGCATTTTCATCACTTGTATAGTTGCGACTTACATTGTACAATTGCGCTTAGAGTTTGTTTTGCTTTTGTTGAGTCTGATGTAAGCTGCCCGGTTCAGGTGAATCAATACCCCGAAGGGGCAGCCCATATACTTGAATTGTAATAGCCTGCGGTTAAAATTGTGAATAAAGTAAATGCGTTGAGCTTTCTTTTGTTCACCCTCGTTGTGATTGCTTCTTGTGATTGCAATTTCTCTCCTTCTATTCTCTCTTGCTTTCTTGCACTCTGATTACAAGCTTCCGCGGTCTGTAAGCAAGCTAACAAGTAGGCTTGCGGTGGTGAGGAAGGACCGTCGCGCCGCGCTGGCCCATTGAAGGAAATAGGCCCGTGATAAGTGGTACGAGAGCCCGTTCTCGTGCTGGGGAAGGGACTCCGGAGTCGGTGTCGACAGACACGCCGACAGACTGCGATTTGTGAGCAAGACATCGTGACGCCTTATCAAAACTTGCGCAACACCAAAGGCAAAGCAGCTGTCGAAGGTGAGGAGATGGGTTCACCTCGGGGCCAAGAAGAGTTGGCTGCAACTGTTAACAAGCTGGTGGAAGATATGACTTCGCATGAGGAAGCGATTTCACGCGCATGTGAATCATTTAGTGGACTGAATGATATGGTGGCAAGCCTGCAAGAGCAAGTAAACTTACTAATGGGGCAGGTCACTTCGTTGACGACTACAGTGGCCGACTTGCAGATTGAAGTAGGGCAGCTTCAGTTGAAGAACCGTACGTTGTAGCGGACGGTGACCCTAAATGGCGGAAATGGTGAGAGGCCATTAAGGATTGATGTGTCAAGACCATGGTTGTCAGTTGAGGAAGCGGGAGCGGGAAGCGATACGAGAAGCGGGAGCAGGAGCAGGAGCGGGAAGCGAGGCACTTTCAAAATTTTAGGAAGCGGGGAAGCGTGGGACCACTTATGAGTGATTCGGGAAGTGTCTCGGAAGTGACCTAGGAAGCGTCTCGGAAGCGAGGGGAAGCGAAAAAAATATAAAAAAAATAAAAAATACAAAAAATTGAAAAAACAAACAAACAGGGGAAGCGAGGGGGAAGTGAGGGGAAGCGTGATGGGAAGCGCGCTTCCCATTAAAGGGAAGCATGCCCCCCAATAAAGGGAAGTGCGCTTCCCAAAAAAGGGGGACGCTTCCCCCCACGCTTCGGAAGCACGACGTTTCGCGCTTCCGAAGCGCGCTTCCCCTTTTAGCTAGGTGCTTCCGGTAACCCTGGTCAAGACCCACAAAATTCAATGGTTCTCGTGACAAGGCCATTGAGAATTTTTTGTTCTAAGTAGAAGATTACTTGGATATCAAGAATGTGACCCTTGAAGATCTGAGGATTAAGGTTGCAGTGGCCTTACTTGATGGAGATGCCATCGCTTGGTAGAGGCGGAAGCGCAACGGCATGAAGAGGGGTCAATGTGTGATAGACACTTTTGACGACTTCAAAATGGAGTTGCACAACTATTTCATGCCAAGAAATGCGCAGAGGCAGGCGTACCGGATGGTTTGTGAGCTCAAACACTCTGGTTCGTTGCAAGACTATGTTAGAACGTTCCAGAAGCTTATGCTGGAGATACCTAATATGCCAGAAGACGATATGCTCAACTGGTTCATTGTGGGACTTCAACCATGGGCACAGTTTGAAGTGGAAAGGAGCAACCCGCGTATTTTGGAAGATGCATATGTAGTGACCGAGCACTTAGTTGACACTCAGTGCAAGCCTTTCACCCCATCAACCAAAGTTGGGAAAAAGCCTGACCACAGAAGCAAGAAGGATGAGCAACGCAATGATAAAGGTGAGGCGTCGACACACCATCAATCCGAAAAGAAATATAACTTCACAAAGCATAACAACAACAACAAGGGTGCAGTTGTGACATGCTGGTTCTGTGGCGATTGACATATCGCCAGGCAGTGCCCAAAGCGCCTCGTAAAAGACGACTGGCAAGCCAGGAAGAATGCAGCGATACTGAATGCAGTAACACTGAAGCGATGCAACCAAGGATGGGGGTCATGCGATTGATTAACGCGGCTAGAAGTTGCGCGGCTAAGAACATGCAGGTCAGTAAGGAACTTATGTACTTGGAAGTCATTATGAATGAAAAGTCTACTTCAGCAATGATAGACTCCGAGGCCACACACAACTTTGTCTCGCAAGAAGAGGCAGAACGGTTGGGCTTGAAACCTGGGTCAAAGCAGAGGACCATCAAGACGGTAAACTCTGAGGCCAAGCTCATCTTTGGCGAAGCAAGAGATGTGGCTACTCAAGTGGGGACTTGGGTCGGCAAAGCCAACTTCTCAGTGGTGCCCCTGGACGATTTTAAGGTGATTTTGGGTATGGAGTTTCTGCGAAGCCAGAATGTTATGATACTGCCAAAGTTTAACACGTTGACGATCATGGGGTCAGGCCTGTCCCACACAGTGCCTTATGCAGAAAGGCAAGTCTTCAGTGTTATCGACAATGCAGTTGAAAAAGGGTGTCAAGCATGGAGAGCAGACATTCTTAGTTGCAGTGCGCGCAGAAGAAGGAAAGGTTGAAGCAGCAGTGCCGCCGACCCTAGCCCCACTATTGGAGGAATTTCGGGAGGGTGATGCCTCCGGAATTGCCGAAGCATCTTCCACCAAGACGTGAGGTCGACCACAAGATTGAGTTGACCCCGGGAGCGAAGCCTCCCGCAATGGTTTCGTACCGTATGGGGCCAGCTGAGCTGAAGGAGCTGCGCAGGCAGCTAGATGAGATGTTGGACGCATGCATTGCTCGTCCATCAAAAGCCCCATTTGGTGCTCCAGTCCTTTTTCAGATAAAACATGATGGCTCCAAACGGTTGTGTGGATTACCGTGCTTTGAACAAGGTCACGGTGAAGAACAAGTACCCATTGCCACTGATAGCGGACTTGTTCGATCAGCTAGGCAGTGCTCGTATCTTTTCCAAGCTAGATCTGCGATCGGGTTACTGGCAGGTGAGGATTGCTGAAGGTGATGAGCCGAAGACAACTTGCATCACCCGCTATGGTGCTTACGAATTCCTAGTAATGTCATTCGGGTTGACAAATGCTCCAGCCACGTTCACGACTTTAATGAACCAGATCTTCTATCCTTACTTAGACGAGTTTGTGGTAGTCTACCTGAATGATATCGTGATCTACAACAACAACATGGAGGAACATGTCGGGCACTTGCGAACAGTGTTTCAGGTGCTGAAGGATAATGACCTCTGTGTCAAACGAGAGAAGTGTCTCTTCGAGCAGGAGGAGATCAACTTCCTTGGCCACGTTGTGGGGCGTGGTGTGCTGCGTATGGATGGACAGAAGATAAGGGTCATCCAGGAATGAGTTCTGCCAAACAAAGTGTCAGAATTGCGGTAATTCCTCGGTTTGACAAAATATTATCGGCGTTTCATCGAAGGCTATTCCCTCATTGTTGCGCCCCTCACAGATTTGTTAAGGAAGAATCAGGTATGGCTCTGGACAGGAGCGTGCCAAGATGCCTTCGATGGCTTCAAGATAGCCTTAGTGAGGGAGTCAGTGTTGTGACTGCCTGATCATTCGAGACTCTTTGATGTCCACACGGATGCCTCAGACTTTGCCATTGGCGGAGTTATTATGCAAGATGGCCATCCGATCGCATGAGAGTTGCAAGCTGAAAGATACAGAGAGGCGTTACACAGTGCACAAATGTGAGATGACCGCCATTGTGTATTGCCTCAGGACCTGGCGGCACTACCTCTTGGGTGCCGAATTCGTCGTCAAGATGGACAATGTGGCCATGAGCTATTTTCAGACGCAGAAGAAGTTGACTCCTAAACAAGATCGATGACAGATGTTTTTTGCTGAGTTCGACTTTGCCTTGGAGTACAAGGTTGGAAAGACCAATGTTGTGGCAGATGCCCTGAGCCGTAGGATTTAACTGACAGTTGCACGCACGGAGCCTTCTGAAGTGCACTTGGAGGGCGCATTGCTGATCCGCATCTGCGAAGGTACGCAACAGGATCCAACTGCACAACACCTTGTTTCTCTAGCGCAGGCAGGGAAGACTCGACGATTTTGGCTACAGGATGGCCTCCTCGTAACTAAAGGGGGGGACGTATCTTCATGCCGCGGTGGGGAAGCCTTCGTCGAGAACTACTTAAGGAGTGCCATGATACACTATGGGTCGACTATCCTGGTCAGGAGCGGACCTTAGCACTCCTTGAGCACGGCTACTATTGGTCGCAGATGAGAGACGACATTGAGGGGTATGTGCGAACATGCCTCATCTGCCAGCAAGATAAAGGGACAAACCAGAAGGCTGCCGGTCTCCTTGAGCCTCTATTAATTTCAAAACGTCCTTGGGATAGCATTTTCATGGACTTTATTGTTAGTCTGCCAAAGGTAGAGGGCCTCAGTTCTATTTTGGTTGTGGTGGATCGTTTCTCAAAGTATGTCACCTTCATCCCAGCTTCCAAGGAGTGCCCTATAGAGAAGACTGCAGAGTTGTTCGTAAAGCATGTGGTGAAGCACTGAGGCATACTAAAGAGCATTGTGAGTGATCGCGATACTCGCTTCACGGGCAAGTTCTGGCGTGAAGTATTTCGGCTACTTGGCTCTGATTTGTTATTTTCAACAAGCTTCTATCCGCAGGCAGATGGGCAGACAGAGCGTATCAACGGGATACTTGAGCAGTACTTAGGCATTTTGTTAGTGTCAATCAGAAAAGCGAGTCTTTAGGCCACAACCCGTCTGAGATAGCTCCTTGATGTGGCACCGTTTTGTTACAATTTGCAGAAGAGCGAGTCTTTAGGCCACAACCCGTCTGAGATAGCCACGGGGCAGCAACCACTGACTCCGCACACTCTTGCCGCACAAGAAAATGGAAGGTCATCATTCGCCTATCAGTTTGTTCGCGACTGACACAAGCAGAATGAGTTGGCGAAAGCATTCTTTTACAAGGCGGCAAAGAGAATAAAGAAGTGGGCGGACAAGCATCGTCAGCCCGCGGGGTTCCAAGTTGGGGACCAAGTGTTGGTGAAGCATTATCCTGGTTGTACAGGCATCTTCCGCGGGCGACACCGCGGACTGCTCAGAAAGTATGAAAGACCCTTCACCATCACAAAGAAGGTGGGCAAACTGGCATACAAGCTGGAGTTGCCCTCAGATTTCAAGGTGCACCCGGTGTTTCACGTGTGCAACTTCAAGCAGTTCCATCCGGATGATGGAGGCCCGGAACACAGTGTGCCACAACGCGCTCCCATCATGCAGAGGGCCCCGGCAGCACAATGGGCCGAAAAGCACCTCAGTCAGATCCTTCACCACAAAGTCAACTATTTGGGAGAGACGAAGAAATACTTGGTGCAGTGGGAGGAAACAACAGAACCAACGTGGGAGCCTGCATTCCAAATGAAAGACCGCTACCTGGCTGAAGTCAGAGCTTACCACGAAACAGATGGCGCCGAGGACGACACATGATTTGAAGGGGGGAGCATGTTCCCTTGCGACTTACATTGTACAGTTGCGCTTAGAGTCTGTGTTGCTTTTGTTGAGTTTAATGTAAGCTGCCCGGTTCGGGTGAATCAATACCATGAAGGGGTAGCCTGCATACTTGAACTGTAATAGCCTGCGGGCAAAATTGTGAATGAAGTAAATGCGTTGAGCTTTCTTTTGTTCACCTTCGTTGTGATTGCAATTTCTCTCCCTCTATTCTCTCTTGCTCTTTTGCACTCTGATTACAAGCTTCCACGATCGGCAAGCAAGCTGACAAGTAAGCTTGCGGCGGTGAGGAAGGACCGTCGCGTCGCGCTGGCCCATTGAAGGAAATAGGCCCGTGACAATCAGGGTCTTCTTCTTTTTAATGAACCCAAGTTGGATTTTTTTTCATCATTTGTTCAGTCACAAGCTGCACAAAAAGAAGTCACAAAATAAATTATTTTCCATTGTGGCTTGCATGGACAAAAGTTAATATCAAAAGGAAGCCAAAGGTCTGGTTGAAAGAAAACAAATCACACATAAAATATGAGAGAGTTTCATGTGACCATGTGACTATAGCGACCTCCATCACTTGATAAAAAGCTTTCCATATGATAAAAAATACAACCATAGAGACCTGGAATGATTGTTTCAATTTGATTATATCCCCTTGTTTTCATGAACAAAATCTCATTAAAAGTTAATGCCTTGTGATCCGAGTCAAAAACCATCAATTCATACAAACTCTTCATCCTTTGCCTTCCATGCTAAGATTTCCTTGCTTTATTTACAAATTTGTCTTAGTTTACTTGGCCATTCTCTTGTGCATTATCAGAATAACATATTAACATTTTAAAAAAATACAAGGCAACGGGCTGGGCTTAAGGCCTTGATGCATAATACTAGGGTTCTAGGGTTTCTCAGAGCCTGATTGTTGAAGGTGTGCAATGAGTGGTTGTCACCACTTGAAAGACAGCAGCAGATTTACAGAAAGTTGCTAAGAAAGATACTAACAGACACATGCC
The DNA here is from genome assembly GCF_984573655.1 of Nuphar pumila. Taxonomy (NCBI): domain Eukaryota; kingdom Viridiplantae; phylum Streptophyta; class Magnoliopsida; order Nymphaeales; family Nymphaeaceae; genus Nuphar; species Nuphar pumila. The sequence continues at coordinate 25,993,288 of NC_143262.1, read as the reverse complement.
ACTTTGCATTCAACTAGGACCATGAGAGTAACAGCATGAATCTCCTTCTTAGAGCTAAACACTGAAACTTGATAAGCAACGAAAAAAGTATGAGTTTACGGAAAGTTGCTAAGAAAGGTGAAAGTTTTCCTCTGCACCTGCGTTGAGAAAGAGAAGAGAGAGAGAGGGAGAGAGAGATCGATTTCGGCTGTCACGATTTCAGTAAAAAGAAATCGTGACCTAACTTGTGTATTTAAGTTACATTACAGTATGGGTCCGAGTCTGGTGTATCCAGGCCCGATAAATGTAAAAATAGTTACATGGTTACATGGTCATTACATGGATCGGGTTACATGTTACATGGATCAGGTACATGGATCGGGTCAGATCCTATGCACCTTTTTCACCCCCCCTCAAGTTGATTATGGTTTTGAACCATGAACAACTTGCTTTTAAGCATCCAAAAGCGGTCATTGGTTAACCCTTTGGTAAATATGTCTGCAACCTGTCTTTCAGTGCTGACAAACTCAGGCTCAATCTCTTTTTCTTCAACCTTCTGTCTTACAAAGTGTTGGTCGATCTCAATGTGCTTGGCACGACTGTGATGTACTGGATTGAAAGACATGTTAATGGCACTTTGATTGTCACAGAGCAAGGTAGTGTGGGAGATCTTTTCTCCTACTTCAGTTAGAAGATGCCTGATCCATGTGACTTCGGCAGTGGCAGCAGCCATGGATCTATATTCAGCCTCAGTGCTTGATCTAGCGATAGCTTTTTGTTTTCTACTGCTCCAAGAGACTAAATTTCTTCCAATGAAGGCACAATATCCTGATGTAGATCTTCGTTCGTCAGGATCTCCTGCCTAGTCTGCATCACAATACACAGTAATTTCGTGCTCGTCTTGGCCATATGACCGTGGTAAATATATCAATCCATCCCCAATAGTCCCTTTCAGATATCGAAGGATCCTCTTGACTGCTTCCATATGTCCAGTACGTGGCGCATGCATAAATTGAGACACTTGATTGACTGAATAAACAATATCAGGTCTAGTGAATGTGAGGTATTGTAACATTCCTATTATGCTACGATACTTGGTGGGGTCATCACACAGATATCCATCATGAGCGCTAAGTTTTTGATGAAGTACACTCGGAGTTCCCAGAGGTTTGCAGTCTTTCATGCATGCCTTGCTGAGAACGTCTACGGTGTACTTGTGTTGAGTGAGTGTCAAGCCATGAGCCTGGTTATCAACTTCTACACCAAGGAAATAGCGTAGAACTACAAGATCTTTCATTTTGAACCTTTGACCTAATAAGTCTTTTATTTCTTGGATGTGGTCCGCAGAGTTTCCTGTGATGATAATTCCTGTGATGATAATATCATCGACATAAATTAATAATAGAGTGGTCACAGGCGGGCTTTTAAAAATAAATAATGAGTGGTCCAGCATGGAACGTGAAAATCCATGTTTCTGAATCTCTAGCGAGAAGCTATCAAACCAAGAGCGAGATGCTTGCTTCAGGCCGTAGATGACTCTTTTTAGCTTGCATACATGGGTTTTACAATTTTGTTCTTGATATCCAGGGGGTTGTTCCATGTATACTTCTTCCTTCAAATTCCCATGTAAGAATGCATTTTTTACATCAAGCTGACTCAACTTCCATCCATGTTCAACAGCCAGGGAGATGATGATTCAAATCGTTTTCATTCTTACAACCGGACTAAAAGTCTCATCATAGTCTTGCCCTGCTTCTTGAGTGAATCCTTTTGCTACAAGCCTTGCCTTGTATCGTTCAATGGTTTCATCTGGCTTGTACTTGATTTTGTAGACCCATTTGCATCTGACAACATTTTTATCAGGTGGTCTGGGAACAACTTCTCATGTTCCACATTCATGCAAGGCTTGCATTTCATCATTCATGGCTTCTACCCATTTCATAGAAGCGGCTGCCTGATAATACATGATGGGCTCTTCGTCCTTATTGATGGCAGTTAAAAACAGTTGAAGATCCAAGGAGAAGTTGTTATAATTGACCCACCTGTCAATAGGATGTCGTATGCGGTTTGATTTTCTGGCTGCAAGAGTATGAGACGGCGCAAGATTGGCGACTGAGACATGATCTGAATGGCTTGATGTTGTCGGTCTCTGTCTAGAATAGACAATACCTTTGTATCTGCCCGGTACTTCCTCTGCATTCTGTGACCCCGACGTCCCAGTGTTCTCAAACACCTCTCCTTCTTGTTGCACACAATCTGAGGAATATGCTTCATTGGAGCCAACAAAAAGTTCTGAGCTCAGCCAAGGATAGTAAATTTCAGTTGACATATTCGTTGTGTTAGCTCCGTGATCAAAATTTTGTTCATCAAAGACAACGTTTCTTGAGGTTCTGATGCGTTTGTTGGTGGGATCATAACACCTATATCCTTTGTAGTCATCTGCATATCCCACAAATCTGCACTTTTGGGCCTTGTCTTGAAACTTGTTTCTCAGGAACTGATCGATATGCATATAGCAGACACATCCAAAAACACGCAGATCATAATAACTAGGATGAGTTCCAAAAAGACAGTGGTAAGGAGACTTATTTTCCAGAACAACCATAGGCAGTCTATTTATCACATGCACGTCAGAATGGAAAGCTTTTGTCCATAGGTTGATGGGAAGATTGCTGTCATGAAGCATACTCATGGCACTTTCAACGATATGCCTGTGTTTTCGTTGAGCAATTCCATTTTGTTGAGGGGTGTGAGGACAGGACACCCTTCTTCCTATTCCGTTATTTTGAAGAAAAGAAATAAAATCACGGGATGAGAATTCCCCAGCTCCATCACATTGGAAAAATTGAATGGACTCAGAAAATTGATTTTTGACAAGGGAAATAAAATTTTGAAACAGAGAGAAGACTTCCGACTTATTTTTTATGAAATATATCCGTGTATCGAGAATAGTTATCAACAAATATTAGATAGTATTTGCTTCCAGATCCAGAGGCAATTGGGGCGGGTCCCCATACATCAGAACAAATTATCTCAAAAGGTTTTGAAACTCTCTTATTAATGGAATGAAAAGGCAATACATGACTCTTGCAGGAAAGACAACTGGAACATTTGTGACTGTTCTCATTCCTATTGAGACTTTCTTTTGGAATGAGATTATTAGATACAAGTTTCTCAATAAAATGACTCCCACAATGTGCTAACCGACTATGCCATAAGAACGACTTATTACATTCAGAAATACTAAAAACATTAGCAGAAGAGGATGAACACGACTCTAATGAGGGTTTTGAATTCAAGTGGACAGGGCGAACAACATGACAAGGAGCTTCTTCAAAGACATACATATTGCCTCGTCTCTTTCCTTTAGCGAATGTTTCCCTCGTGCGTAGGTCCTTGACCTGCACAGAGAATGGAGTGAATTCAACTGAAGCATTATTATCATCAATAAGTTTGGAAACAGAGACAATATTTTTCTTAATGTCAGGAGCATGAAGAACGTCTGAAAGAGTAAGAGTGAAATATGACATGGGAATGACAATTTTTCCAACATGAGAAACAGGATGGTGGGATCCATCTCCAGTGACAATCTTACTTTTTCCAAAATAAGGAATGGGATTAGAAATCTTACCTGCATCACCTGTCACATGAGTCGCTGCCCCTGAGTCGACAAACCAAGTGCCTTCATCACTCTGTTTCAATTTGAACTCTGACAAGGCAGATATAAGCAAATCTTTAATCTCTCCACTATTTGATAACTTCCTTTTGTTTTATGTCTGTGGACCCTTTCCTTTATTCTCTGGATTATGCCAACAATTCGCCTTGATATGCCCCTTTTTGTTACAAAGGAAGCAAGTAGGAATGAATCTTGATCCCTGCGCATGAGCTAACGTATTTGGAGTGGGAAGCAGACCACGCCCTTCGTGTCCACTGTGCCCTTGTCCTCCTCGTCCTCGTCCTCTATCATAAGTCACTCATGTGGCAAAAACTTTCTGAGAATTTGTGTGAATGTGAGATTCCTCAGAGAACCCTTTCAGAGTCATCTCATACTGAATCAATTTTGCTCGCAACTCATCAAAGGTAGGAAGGGCAGGGAGACACAATAGTGAAGTGACGATCATATTGTAGTCGGATCCCAATCCACTCAGAGTCTGTTGTACCATATCATTGTCACTCACCGCGCATCCTATAACTGCAAGTTGGTCTGTGATAGTCTCCATCTTGTTCAGATATTCCATGATGGTCATGAAATCTTTTCTCAGCATTTGAAATTCCCTCTTGAGAAAAACCATTCGTGCCTGCGAAACTTGTGAATATGTTTGAACCAATTTTTCCTAAAGTTGCAGAGCAGTACAATTGTTGGGAATTGCAACAAGGACCTCTTGGGACAAGGTGGAAGTGATATATGCAACCACCAACTGATCTTTCCTTTCCTAGTTGAGGTACTCTACATTCTTGACATACACAATTGAACTTACTCCTTTGTCATCTTTTTCCTCTCTCGTAACAAATTCGAGTGGAGCGGGAGTGGTTCCATCAAGGTGACCTAAGAGACCTTGACTCCTTATAAAATGAATGATTTGTCTCTTCCAAATCAAGAAGTTTGAGGTAGTTAACTTTTCAGAAACGAGTTGAGTGAGAAAACTTGAAGAAAGATTGGATGAAGAGGAATGAAGATCCATGAAGAAGAGTTTTAACAAGAAAAAGGAACCCCTTTTTGTGTTACCAGAGTATCCACAGAGTGCTCAATCTGCAGCTAGAGAGGTTTGCTGATCGTTTTTTTTTTGCGGCTGTGAAACTCGAACATTGGCGACCAGAGGCTGTCAAAAGAAATTCAGACTGTATTCCAAGACTGAGTTTTCTCTTCTACTTTTGTAAGGTCGGATATTTAAGCAATGAAAAGAAATTCAGACTGTATTTTCAATGTGGAAGCAATGAGGAAAGGAAAAAAAATTCAGACTGTATTTTCAATGTGGATCCCACTCGTAACAGTCAAAAGAAATATAATACGAGAAAGGGGTTCTGAGAGTCGAATCAAAAGAGGTTGTCACACAGCAGGCGGGTTTAGAATCCCAGATTTGATGTCGCAGGTCTGCCCCGAAATGCATGATCAGACTTGGATATCCAGCCCAGTAGAAGAAGGGATATCGTGAACCAGAAGAAGGGATATCGTGAACCAGGTTTCACGTGATTCCCTTCGTGAACAACTTAGGGATTCACGTGAGGAGTGAATCCACTAAAAAAGAAAAGAAAAGACTGAAGAAAAACAGAAAAAAGGGGGAAAACGAGAGATGGAGATTGGGGATGGAGGTAGAGAAAAAAATCTGAAGAAGAAAAGAAGGGAGATGAACGAATCCTCAAACCTTTGATCTGTCGCACCTTTGGAATCCTCTTCAACCCCTAGATGGATCTACGCTCTGATACCATGAAAGTTTTCCTCTGCACCTGCGTTGAGAAAGAGAAGAGAGAGAGAGAGGGAGAGAGAGATCGATTTCGGCTGTCACGATTTCAGTAAAAAGAAATCGTGACCTAACTTGTGTATTTAAGTTACATTACAGTATGGGTCCGGGTCTGGTGTATCCAGACCCGATAAATGTAAAAATAGTTACATGGTCATTACATGGATCGGGTTACATGTTACATGGATCGGGTCAAATCCTATGCACCTTTTTCAAAAGGTACTAACATAGACGCATGCCGCTTGTCTCTATATACTTAGACTGATTCAAATCTGGGTTTACTTTGACCCAGGTCTGAATCCGACTGAGTCAAAGTAAACCCAACAGACCCAGGTCCAGATACGGGGAAAGAAAAAGCAAAAGGTGTAAATTTCAACAAAGGAAAACACTTCTTTTCTCGTTCTTCACAGCAAAAATATTAAAAAGGGGAAATCTGAGGTGCCAGCTGTTTTTATTTACATTTCAAAAAGAAAAAACATTAAAGACAGGCAGGTTATAGCTGGTTGAGGATGACAAGTGTCAGTTGATGTGACAATACAAGGGCATGTATCTTCCTTTGACATTTTTTTTAGATAACTCTCATTTTCTCTCTATTCCAGCGAGATGAGGAAGAAAGAGGAGCGAGAGGACGACGACCCCAGCCCTCTCTCTCTCTCTCTCTCTCTCTATCTATCTATCTATCTATCTATCTATCTATATATATATATATATATATATGTGCCAGTGAGATGAAGAAAGAGGACAACCCCAGCCCTCTCTCTTTCTCATGACCGGTGCGGCACCCACGTCGCGAGGGCCCTTTTGCCGAGTCCCTATGACATAGCACATACTTCATGCTTGCATCATATTGTGTTCCATGAGCTAGCTGGATGGTTAGTCACACTATCACAACTAGGTGTCAGATTTAAAACCTACAGACATTATCACCCAGTTTGCACATCAAAAAAACAGAGAAAAAACCTCAATAGCTTCCTAAACTTGACAGCACTAAATATATGATACAAAATATTATGCAAAATAAAAAGAAACAAACTTTAATAATATAAAGAACTTCAAACATGACAGCATCAACAAAACCTCTTGCAGCAGAGAAAGAGACTTACCGATATCTGCAGACTTCTTGCAGCAGATTAAGGCTCCACCGTTTCTTGGATGACTGAGTCTCCACCAAAACCTAAACCTAACAAGAGTTAGCCGAAAAGGCAAAGGCAAACACAATCGTTTCTAAAAAAACTTTCTTAAGCTTTCTAATTTTATAATAATATTTTTATTGACTCAAATAGGTAACCATTCATTTAATATAACCTGTTACCTATAACCTGTTATATATTAAATAACTTATAACCTGTTACATAATATATTATAGCCTGCTATTTTTTAGCTGGCAAAGAAGCGCATGCTTCTTGCCCTAAAGCACATCTTGGAGGCGAGGTGTGCGCCTCACCACTTAAAGTGTGGGTATCAAGTGCACTTGTGCCCCATCACTGTGCCTTGAGGCATGAAGGCCAGACTTGCACCTGATGTGCTCGCTTCATGTCTCAAATCATAGGTACTTAACAACATTGATTGAAACTGATCAACAAATTTCATATGACTAAAAACTAGGAGGGTGAATTACAACAGAATATACTCATGCCAGACATATGATTAACTTGAAGTTCTACGATTTGGTAATTAAAAAAAGACTAAATTAAGAAAGGCATACCCTGTTACCTTTCTTTTTTCTGTAGATATGAGGATCAAAAAGATGAAAGTGGTTGTGGTAGCAAAATGTGGAGGTCAGAATGTTGGAACATTGGATTTTATGGTTTTTATATCTCTTCACAAATGGGGAGCTATGTTTTCCAACATGACATCCCTTTTTTTATTGCTCTCTTAGAATGTCATGGTAAACAGTATTCGGCTTTTGATTTGTTCAGATTGTGGATCTGAGGAAAAAAGTGGTATTCGAAGTTGGTATCTCCTAACCCTATGATTTCCAGATATCTGAAAAATCTTGATAATTTTGGTTTTGATAAACTGCTAATCCTCTTTCTTTTTTTTCCTCATCTATAAATCACAAAATAATGTGTTTTTTGGAATTCCTTATAACATGCACGATCTTCCCAACATGAACTGTCTGGCAAATCCTTATATCTGAGAAGGTTTTTCAAGTTTTTCAGAAGTGTACAGGAAACAATTCTCACAGTAAAACCAACATTTATTTGATCCAGACAAATGTCAACACAGTATTAGTCAAAGTTTATGGCCACAAGAGATCCAATAAGCTAATCAAGTATTGTTTGTAGGTTCTAGATGTTTGGTGGACTAGATCAGGTTTGGGTGTTTATATGCTAGTCCTGGATCTATCCCAAGGTCTGACTAAGATTCAGACTATCTATGTATCTTTTTCCAAAACTAGTGCTTTTATCCAGTTAGCCATGTAATGTTCTTGCCTTGTTATTTAGCAAAACCATGCATGTTAAGGTAGTTTATTGACTAGGGTTGAAAGATCTTACATGTTTTCTTCACAAAGTGTTGGGATTTACCTATCCAGACAGCCAACTCAGTATTGTTCAGTATTTGTACCTAAAAGCATATTCAATATGCTAATCAGTTGTGGATTGGTGGATCTGGATATTTGGTGGACAATCAAGATCCGGTTTGGATGTTTACAACCTAGATCTCAATCTAATCCAAGATCCAGTTAAGTGATTCAAGATCCTGACTGCATGTGCTTTTTCCAAAGCCTAGGTATCGTCCTCACACATCAGGACTTAGACCAGAGTAAGCCAGATCTAGGCTTTGATCCAGCTGTTGCACAATGACAAGCATGGTGCCAAATTATGGATAGCTGATGCGATCCGGTGGGCCTAGGCTCAGGGTTTAAGGTTTATGTGGGCTGGGTTAGGTTTGTGTTAAGTCAAGATCAAGTTTGGCTCAGGTTCAGGTATGGGTCTTGCAGGGTTCAAAGAAAATTTGGTTTCTCTTAAAATATAGCACAATAAATGCTGAAAAATTAGGTGGCTAAGGACACGTCGGTAAAGCTTGGGTTAAATTTTAAGGTTGGATTTGGGGTTGCAGAGATAAAATTTTTGAAAATTTTGGGTTTGTCCGGGGACTGGATTCTGTTCAATTTCTGTCAGACCCTAAGAGAGTAAGTAAGTAAATTCTCTCAAAATAAAATTCAGAAAAATCACAGAAAATAGGGTTAGGTTAGGAAAAATTAGAGAATGTTTGGTTAAAATTTGGGAGTCTGGGTCGGTCTGGTTTATAGACAAAGTTAGGACACAGGTTTGGGTCAGGTCTATTTCTGGATTGGGATTTGGGTAGATCAGGTTTTGGCGTCTGAATTAATTCTCCTAAACAAAAAGGAATTAGGATCCGATATTTGGTGGGTAGGTTAAGGACAGGTAGGTTTACATATATTATGATGGTTGTTTTATGTCTCCAGCATGATATATGGGATGTTTGGTTATCTGACCATTTCATCCTCATTTTGACATGCTTAATTAATTTTTTTTATGGCCTTTCCATATACAAATTTTCATTCTTGTTTTTGCGCTGGCATGGTACTGAAGATGTTGCTTGGCCCCATGTGTGGATAAGCCTTGATGATGATGTTGATGATGATATTGGCATAGTTTTTCTCAAGTTGGTACATTTTTATATACATTCATAAGTATAGCTGGAGTATTGAAGCCAGATTATGTAATTGGGCACTTTGTTCCAGTTGCTTCAAAAAATGTTTCTAGAGAAAAGAACATCTATTCCAGAATTTGATTTTAAGCAGAGAACGTCTCTCTCTCTCTCTCTCTCTCTCTCTCTCTCTCTCTCTCTCTCTCTCTCTCTCTCTCTCATATAAGCTTATGCATAGGTGAGAGTTACAAAGAATAACCAGTTATATATGTTTTAGGATGACCAAGGACCGTCTTGTCCAGTCAATTATCATATGCTTGTCCTGGTGTTCAATTGTGGGACCAAGGACCATGTTTGAAAATTTTATGATGGTTACCTTTATATTTTTTCATCATTTTCTTTTATAATTCCCTTCATTTTAAGATCGTATTGCTGATGCTAATGATTCATTTAGGAGGTGCAGAAATCAGAAGAATCACGCCGACCTTCTCCTATCCCAGATATTAGCCGTCCTCCTTCTAGGTCTTCATGGAGATGACCTGCAGAATTATGACCTTGACATTGCCTCTATTTCAACTGCTTCAAATCTATGGATCACATCTCAAGGGGAAGCTGTATATTGTGTCTCTGTCCATCTGTTGTATTTAATTGTAAATTCATAATTGTTGGTTTTGTCCATGTTTGGAACAAGGATGGGGTTGATCAGAGATGCAGCGCTCTGTGGTCTGTTATTTTTTCCATCACGGTCGCTCATGTGGTTTGTTTTTTAATGACCATATGGGATCAAGGGTTCATCCAGTTTGTATTTTTGTTAGTCAATTCCCTTGATGAATAAGATAGCCAATGTTTTAATTGTAAGCTTAGTAAATGTCGGCCACAAGTTGTACAAAACATGAAAAATGGTGAGGTTATCTTAGTTCATGAATGGCGTGCAAATGGAGTTCTGCTTCCATACTGTGCAAATAAGAGTGCCTTTTCAGGTGAGCCTTTATTCACTCCAAGCGTAGACCAACTCTGTCTTTTGGAGTGGGTGTGATGTATTCTGCAATAAGTCAAAGCTTTGGGACTCTTACCCACTGAATGAAGCTCTCTAGAGTTAATTGGGGATATTGATCTGCAGAGAAGCTGGCTGTTGTAAAGTTATGAAGTTTTTGGGTCCTTCATGTGTGCAGTTGAGTTACAGAATCATCGGTTTGTAATGTTGGCAAGGGATCCAACATGTTATAACATTGACTTGATACCTTGTGAATCAGGTGAAAGCTCCTAAATGCCATGTTCTCATAATAACGGTGAAGCTCTTAAATTGATCTGCTACATTGCTTGCCGATCGCCCCCTGTAATGGTCTTATCTGTGACCCCTCCCTATGTTAGATTTTTTTAAGGAAATATTTGAGCAATTTTGGAATTAAAAGGGATTTAATCTGAATAAGGTTCTCAACAGTTGAGGTCTTAAAGCTTTTTTCTTTTTTTCTGCATTGGGAGACACTCTTGTTTGGTATTACAAGCAGGAGATAATGCCACAGGTTGATGGGCTCACCGTGTCCGTGTAGAAATCCCTTGCATCCTCGTAGGGGAAGGAGCTTTTTTTTGGATCTCAGGCTGAGGAAAATCTACTAGTGGAAAGTGGTGTTGGGATGGTAAGCTTTCTGTCATTCTGTGTCATAAGCCAAAGTAGGGCCCACGAAATTGACGGATTATGGGCAAGTTGCTGTAAAGTGTCCTTTAGCCTATATTTTTTGTATTTCTATAGTTCTTGATATGTCAAAGCAATTTTAGATCAATTATCACTTTGGGAGAAAAGGAATCAATCAGAAGTTGTAGAAGCTGAATTTTGGAGCAAGAGAATTGGATAGCTGATATGTTCACTAAAGGGCTGTCAAAGGTGATAAGTTGTGCAAGTTGCACAATCTATCATTTGAGGGTGAGCGAGTGTTTGGCATACTTTAAAATACTTGGTAGGGGTGTTTTCTAGTTAAGTTAGAACGATCATTATCCAGTTCCCATTGGCATGTTCATGATATTATATGTTTTTATTAAATATGTCATCCCAAAAGGTTCTTTTATAATAACATACCATGACTAGAGTTTAGTATAAATGAAAATTCATTGGTACTTCTCACCCAAGAGAAAAAGGGGTCACAGCGCCTACAGTTCTCTCTTCCAAAATGTGAATGGTACCAGATTTACAAGATGTAAAGATTCTTTTGGCCCAATAGGTGTAATTATCTATAAAATGCTTCTTCGTGAAATAATCATGACTTTCTACTGGGTACTGTGTGGTACAATCATTTATACCAAATGTCTAAAACACCTCCTCCCTTTCAGTGTACATAAATGCACTCCTAAGGGACGGCCTATGTCAATGAATGATGACGCCAAGACATTTTAAAGTAAAAAAGAAAAAAGAAGAAGAAATTCTAATAATTTTAGCTTGTAGTCTCCATGGGATTCGAACTGAAGACCCCTCCGCTATGATAGTGAGACCTAAACATCTACTGGTATCATGTCCCCCTGATGATATATTTATGCAAATCAAAGTTTGGTCATTTTTATTTCTTTAGAAAAAAAAAACCCAAGTAAAAGAAATGACAGCAATTCCAATGTGTGCGTGAGAGAGATAGAGAGCCAATATTTTGTTTTTTTAACCAAAGAGAGCCAATATAGCATAACCTAAAGAGAACGAGTTCTCTTTTAAAAATTAAGTAAATAGATCATCCTATTCTCTTCTCTAATGTGTTTTACGTTCCTAAAAGCACCGAAGTACCCGTAATTAAATAAATAAATCAAATGAATTTTCTTTATGCAGGTTGCATTTGCAAAATTCTTTGAAAAGCAAATCAATTTTGCACTAAACTTCATCCACACGGTGCAGACGGATTTTAAAGTGATTCATATTGTCAAATATACCCTTTCTAAATTTCATGCCAATCAAATGGTTAGCAGCAGCTGATACGTCTTGTGATAACAGGGATAATGGTTACTAGTTGCTACCCTCGTGGGTTTCATACCCCCCAGAGGAAAAACACTAATTTTCTGAGTTATTTTCTTTTTTTGCATCTGAACCCGCAGATATGATCTACATATTTGGTTTAGTAGAAACTGACCATCCTATCATGTTTTTCGAACATGCATATTGAATTTTTTTTAGGGTGAAAATGAAGGGCCTACAAGGTATCAAAATTTTAACCATAAAAAAGACATGTTTTCAGGTTGAAAAAATATGATCCAAGAGTTGATTCCTATTTTTTTTTTACTCGGAGAAACCACTCCAGGCATAGACCTAGTCGTGCTGGCTCAGCCTGCCGTATGGTCTCTTTCCATGTGAGCGTAAAACTGAGGGCTTACACCTCGACCCCAAGAAGTCACCAAGCTTTGGCTTACACCGGGGGGTGACGTCCATGGGATTTGAACCTAGACTGCCCGTCAAACGGTCTAGGCCCGATCCCATTACGCCAAACCCATTCCTACTATTTGGCCATGCCATGGGTCAATTTTGGTCAAACATCTTATGAGTTTTAACTAATGGGTTAAGAACCCACGTGGGTGGTCAGTATTTCCCCGAGATAACATATATATGGGCTACTAGTATGGAAACTGAATATATGAGAACTAGAGCATGAACTATACATTTTCAATTTTTTTTTGCAAAACTGACTTTGCAGATGTGTTCAGCATGACAGATTTGCTAGGAATCAATTGTTGAATCATATTTTTTCGAAAAAACTATGATTTTTGGATACTTAAATATATGCGAAAGTTATAAGCTGTGGATTTTCAAGCCGTAAAAATCTGGCTTATGCATCACAAATGATGCAAGAGCCATACAGTCAGATTAAAAAAAAAGAAAACCCATGAAAATCTTGGTTCACACTCATATTATAGTGGTCCTATATATATAGAGAGAGAAACCCGTAACTTCAAACAGCTAGTGTCCAAAAAAATTCGGACACTTGCACCGCTGATCGTGCACACGATCAGTGGCACCTTTTTTTTAACGTGCCTAGGACATTTAGCGGCAGTCTTGATCGCTGCTAAAGCCCTGGGCAGAAACCTGGGATTTAAATGCCCATTTTTATTTTCTTTTGGATGCACAGCATTATGCCGGGCGGACCAATAGCGTTCTAAGAGAAACCTCTCTCTCTCTCTCTCTATATATATATATATATATATATATATATATATATATATATATATATATATATATATATATATATCAAATAAGCCTTCTTTCAAGGGTTGAGGTGAGGTCCTGGACTTTGTATCTGCGTTGTTGTTACTGTGTAAGGCACACATACCCTAAGACGGTGGTTGCGTTCATGCAAGTCGCCTTTGTTTTGTTTCACATCGCATCCTACACAATATTGAGACATCATAATATTATTATAACGCCAAATTAAACCATGAAGTTTTCCAGATACAACTTCATCGGCATATAGATAGGTACAAGTAGGACACTTGACAAGCAACTGATAACCAACAGTATACCTTGAGAGCATTTATGGTTTGATGCGACATTAGAGGCGCAGCTGCAAGCTATCTGCGCATGCATACGAATATATGTACAGGAAAAAAGACGAGGGTGAAAGCAACGCACACCCAACACTAAACATGCCTTATTGGCCAAACCCATCTTTCGCTCAGCTCCAATAGATCAAGGGTTCTCGCAAATACACACCATGGACTGAAATAAGCCTAAAGAGCATATATCTTATGATTGAAATCGGAATCATAAGCCTCAGGTTCAGAAGGAACTGAATAGAAAGACCATGAAAAGGACCTGCTTCGGCTTGGCCTCTTGATGCGTCTCTCAGAATCATCACCTGACCGCCAGAATTTTGGTTGGCCCATAAAACGGAACATGCCAACCACTGTTCCAATGATGATGGGTCCAGCAATAACTGTGATGGTAATAGCCAACCATGCATTAGCAACAAGGAATGCCACGGAAAGAAATGCTGCAGAAGTGCAAAGGCAAGCTATCCACATCAGCTTATTCATAACCGCCAAGACCTGCCTCCGAGCATTGGTTTCCCAGGCAACCAAGGTTATTTGGACCACCACAACAGCCAGGGATATGAAGAGCGCGAGCGCATTCAAGATGAAGAACAGGTCGAAGGCCATGGAGCCTGCTGCATTAGCTTGACCAACACTATCTCCATCCTGACGGTATTGTCCTGGCATATTGAATATAGCCACAAAAGCAATAGAAGCAACCAGGACTGCAACAACGGTCACAGAATTGGTTGTGTTGTTCACCGCCTCTCGATGAAGTTTCAGCAGCACCTTGTGAATTCCTTTCACTCGTTTGTGTGTCTTGTCGTTCTGGATAAGTTGCGTATGCAACTCATGCCGTATATAGCTGACCGTTCTTGTAAGCTCTATGGTCTCAGCTGCTTGTCCAACACAATAAGCACGCATAGCACCAGCTTTGGATAGAACTCTCTTAATATACAATGCAGAATCACCATACTGGAGCTTTTCAGCCAGATCCATCGCTGTTTGATTCTGATTATTGATAGCATTGACATCAATTTTGTTATATGTAAGGAGAAGCGACACAATCTGTAGGACAAAGAACAAAAGGCTTAATATGTACAGTACTGAGCTGAAAGAAATAACACAAATGTTTCAGTCAGCATTCAATCTAAGGTTGCCAAGTACTTTAAGCATATGAAAGATCAAAAACAAATGACTAAAGAATAGTAAACAACAAAGACACTAGTTATTCTACAAAAGGCAACCAAGACAATGAATTTATGGTACAAAAGGACGTTACTCTTTCTGTCAAGTTCCAAATTCTTCAAATCTACATTCAGCCATTATCATGATGGTACAACTTCTCTTATATTGGTCCCATGCACTAGAAAAATTAGTCATCATACATTCAGATCCTAGACATACACAACAATGGTGAAAAGATAGTGGTTAAATAAAAAAGACTATGGACACAACAAAAAACAACTAGCTTTCAGATTTACTATGTCAGTTGAGAACTGCTATTATAGACTATTTTTCATTGTTATAGAGAAATCAGAAAAGACATTTCCCAATATTCATGCTGATAAAGCACACCACGTGTATGACTGCACGATGGACATCAGCATAGACAAGGATTAAGAGTGGTCAAGCAACCACCATTTGAGATATGCATTTCTATTTGTCCATCCTATATAAAGTGAAAACACAGTTCTAAAAAAAATATGAATAGGACATAATATACAATTAAATGAACCATAACAGAAAAGAATTCATAATGAAATATTGAAATCCTGGAACTGCATCTAATAACATAAATCTCTCTAGGTTTCATAGGTTCACTTGTCATAAGTTCATAACTCATAAGCAGAGACCGAGAAGCAGTGCATATTACATTAAAAGATTAATTCAGAAAGGCACTCAGATAGCCAAGGGGTATATTGTGCACACACAGAATGTGCATTGCCTCCACAAACATTTGAAGCCTGTGTGGCTTGTAATGTTTTGACCGTTCTACAAGAGTGCCATAATATTGAAAGCAGGGGCCTAACATAATGATTAACACGTTAGTAACAATATTAAGGTTTATGATGTTCCTGAAACTTTGGAGACCAATACAGTTTTCAACATTTGCCACCAGACCAAAAAGGCAGGTCTTGCCAGCCAAAAGTACAATCCTGTTAGTCAAAAGGCCATCAAGCTTATCAGAAAGTTTGCAGATTTCATGGGATTTACAACATTTTGTCTTAATGAGTCAGCGGTCTGCCAGACTAAAACATTAAAAACAAATAAAGGTTCGTGACAATTTTGAACAATTTGCTACTCATTTTAACATTATGTAATGTTTTTTGTAGTAAGATGAAACCGGTATAAATAGCCAACCCACATAAGAGTAAATAAAGAGAAATACTTAAATAAATAATTCAGTCTTCAGTTTCTTCCACATACTCATCATCACCATTCCCTGAACTAAAGTCATAGCCTCTTGCAAAAGTTCTTTTAGCCAAATAACCAGTTCACTTAAGCACCCTTGCTAAAGCGCCTACCTCTCCACCCAGAAAGGAAACTTGAATGTTGATGCCAAAGTCACCACTCTCTTACATATTAAAGTCTTAGTTCTATGTGTATATCCATTTGCTATGCCAAAACAAATTGGTAACACCTTGTTATGAAGTATTGTTATGAAGTATGCAGAAATATAACCCAAGAATGCAAAAGCATTAAAAGTCCAATAATGGACATGCACAAGAGCACAAGGAGAATACAAACAAAAAGTCCTCGATAGGCTAATACAAAAGCCTAAAAAAGGGAAACACAAACAAGTAAAAAATAGAAAACTTTATTGAAGAGAGCCTGAGAAGCTTAAGAAATACAATGAGAGAGGTCTCCTATTTATACACAAAATATGAGAGAGTGAGAGACCATTGGGGGCTCCCACATAGAGTTGTTGGGAGCCCCCAATGGGCATATTTATGACCGTTGGGGGTCCCAACGACTCTATGGTGGGACCCCTGAAATGAAATGGGGATCTTCGAAACACGAGCTTAGATTCACAAGGGCAAGTGTCAAGAATGACACTAAAGCATAACCCTTAAAAAGGGCATAACTGGAAACAAAATAAAAATAAAAATGTATTCTTTATTGATATGAAAAACCAATTTCTTAAGAAGCATTTGAATGAAATACAAGAGGGGCTGCACCCCTTTATATACACAGCTGAAAGAGGACTCTATTGCTAGTCAAGTCTGGACAGGACTTGACTAGCAACAGTTATTCTAGTTCAAACTGAACTAGATGACATAAAGACAAAAAATAAAGGAAAAAAAATTACAGAAATGAAAGAAATGAAATATATATATATATATATATAATATTATTATATATATATACAGTTTTACATTTTAACACTCCCCCTCAAACTTACGGTACAATGAGCGAAAAGTTTGTCTAAGAGAAAGTGAAATCGAAGAGCAGCGAGAGGCTTTGTAAAGAAGTCTGCTAACCTATGTCACACGGACTCGGCTAGGGAGGTGCCGCACCCGAGTCGACACGCCCCGACACAGGTGCGGACACGGGTGCTGTAACGACCCCAACTCCTACCTTGGAAAAATGCGGATTTTTTTTTTTCTAAGAGTCGCGGAAAACTTCCCAGAGACCTGGGGTCCCTACAGTTCCAATTTCAGTTGGATAACCACACACCACAAAGCAACTTACATTTATCAATCATAACCAATCCACTGAACTCTTTTATTAATGAATCAATAAGAGTAATATGTTCAATGTCAAAAATGAAATATCAAATTACAGGAAATCAGAAGAACTAAAAGAAAACACAGGTAGAGTCACTCTATCCGTAAGTGAAGCCGTCTGAAACAAATGTGACCCTCGTATCCCTCAGAAGCGAGTCGACTTCACTGATCACCTGTGCCTAGGAAAAACCAATAAAATAAAAGGGTCAGAAATCCGAAGAATTCTGCGTACAGGTTTCCCTAATGGATCAAATAAGAAAAAGAGCATAAATAAGACTCATGTAATATTTTGAGGAATACGATTATAATCAACTACTAAGTCAATTAACCATTCATGCATAATTAAACATTTAACAGGAAGGAACACGAAATAGGTAACATTGATCACAACTTAATCAATAAGGCAATTAAATGCAAAAGAGCTCAACATCATACAATGATCAACATAAACGACCAAGTGAACAGGTAAACATGCATGAACTAATGCATAGCAAGAATATGCATGATTTATGTGCAATGCATGAATCATTTATTATTTTCCATTTAAGTTTTCCTCTTTCCATATGCATGTCCTATTAAATGCACACAATCCTTAAGTTCATCTTTTTAATTACAGTGGCCCGCGGATACACCAAACGGGTACAATCCCCGAGGTCAAGTAGGGTTCCCGAGGTAGCTTCACACACAATTTGTATTTTGTTACCGGGTTCCAAACTTAGCCCTCGACCGATATCAGGAAACAGCACCATCCATCGAAACCTTGGAAAACAGCATCCAAAGTCGGTGACACCATGAAAAACAGCATCCACTGGCGCCACTTTCTTGTTATACCAAACAAACTCACAGCTGTGACTAACACACCACTCCCGGGTAAAGTGGCGGATTCTCCCTAAAACCGTGGCCAGGAGAAGAACCTCAATATCGGGTTCAGGGGCAACAAAACGCACACGGAGTTTTTGTATCCTCACGGTTTCCCCTAAACCGCAATATCCAAGATTCCCACGCTAAAGCAGGGACATCAAGGAGAAAGTAAATAACACTGTTCTTTACTTTCTTTTATCTGGTGATTAATTCATTTCTTTTACACTTGCAAATTTACATGCGAAATTAATAACATAAGCTTCCACATCAGCATGCTAAGTTTTTCACGGGACCACCGCCCATGACAACATAGAACAGTGCGGTAAAACATTAATATCACCTTTGATTTGTTGTAATGCATCAAAATAACTAAATCAGAGAACAACTGGTTCTCGAGGCTCACCCAGCCCCTGATGATCCAATTGACCATCAATGTATTCATAAGCAAAAATCATCCATCGCAAGACCCCACGCATTATTTCTCACATGCTTTTCAGTGCTCATTCGTGTATACAAATTTTTGGTGCATAAAACAATAAATTTATAAACATATGCATGAGTTCGCACATGTACAAGTTAAAGATGTATGCTTCCATTAAATGCTTTCATTCCATACACATGCTCATATCCCATGTATAATTTTATTTAGCCTATGCATTCATGTCAATGCATGCTTTAACGTACATGTTCATGTCACATACACACTTTGATGGAATTACACATCTTAATCAGCATGTGAACATTCAAGTGGTGGTGCACGTGTCAATACATCAAGTTAGTGTGCGATATGCATAAGATGTAGCTTTGCAGCAAATACTTTGATTTTAGCTTAATGTGTGAGATGCAGGGAAACAAAACATGTCATGCTCTTACACACCTAGGTCTGCATATCAGGTAAGCATAAATATGAAAATTTCAAGAACTGAACCTTATACAAGCTAATCTAACTCAGCCTAAAATATTTTAGTTTAAGCCTTGGCAAACAGCCTGTATGATAACAACCGAAAACATTTACATGTTTAGCTAAATTATGATAACACTCTTAACGTTTGTGTCATACCGATTACATGGGTGTATTCCTAATAATCTTTGCACGTCCATATGCCTCTTAATCACCGTGTAAATAGGTATGACAGGATGCATGATATAAATCCATTATGCTACTAAGAAATTTAACAATTATGAAGCAAATGACCACTTACACATGAATATATATAAAAAGAACAATATAACCATGCAAAGCTGGACTAACACAGGTATAATGTAGTCTTATTTGAGAAGCAATGACCCAGCCAACCCGATCAGCTGGGTTTGGCACACAAACAACCCCACCCAGCCAACCCGGTAGGCTGGACCTGCTGATGCACACAGCTCAGCACACACCCATTTTTTTTTAACTAACATAACTTTTTTTTTCTTTTTTTGTTTCAGGTGGAATCTGCCAGCACTTGGCAGGTGCAGCGAGACCCACAAAGAAAAAAAAACAGGGTATGACACAGATAACAAGGCCCAGTCAAAAATACATCAAACTAAAGGACATCCTTTGTGATGTCGACAGGATTTGTTCTCAACTAATCCCACTGCCCAGTGCATGCACATTTAGATATTTCAGTAAGTTAAGACCAAAAACAGAAAGTACATAAACATACTGCATTTCAAATCCAAAAAGAAATATTGCCCATATGTCAAGATAGATAATTCTCATGCAGTTAAATTTTACACTAAGTGGACAGTGAGCCTCATTCAAATTTGAAAATTTTAAGCATAAACAGGTACACCAACTTCTTTCCATATAATACAACAATAAGTCAGCTACTTTGCAATAATGTTAACTAGGTATTGTCCCACATTAAGATTTGAAGAGTCATATTTACAGAAATGATTTATATATAGATAAGAACTTCTCCCCAATCTTAATGTAAATCGTTCTAACCTTTCAGTATTTATAAACCTTAAATCATGAAAAATCTGGACCGTGATTTCATATGTGAATGGCAAGACGACAAAAATATTAGAGGACACAAGAAACACGACATAGCAGGATTAGGCAAAAGCCTTGAATCCAAGACCCAAAAAGAAAGCATATTTTATTTAGAATTTGACTGGTCTACAGGCGCACCTGCAAGGCACTGCCTTTAGAGCACAAGTACATGGATTTTATTTTTTTTTTAAGACACAGCCACACCCCATTGAAGGTGCATGCTCACGGTATTTTTTTTTTCCATGCGATACCATAAACTTTTACAGCACAATATATGCGTCTAATAATTTCTACACTACCAGTCATACAACATCTAGAAAAGGGCCAGATATAGGAAAAACCAAAGTGTAAAACATTGGATGTAACGTGCCAAAATTTCTAACCTCTAAAATTTTTTCTAATCTAACCCATTTAGCCCAAAAGAGAAAAACAGAAATTTCAGGATGATATTTCCCAAAAAGATTACATTGAAATCCAGTTCATACCCATTTTCTCACCCGATTTCAAAAGAGGAAGAGCCCGTACCTCTTGAAGAATTTTCAGGCGATCGGAGGCTGGAGTCGCGTCCCTTGCGGCTGCTGTGACAGGGGTACCCACCGTGGCTGCGGTGGCTGTTGGTGGGTGCTGTTTTCCGGCGACCTCCTCCTCAAAGCTCGCCCACACGAGAGAGGGAGAAAAACGAGGGAAGAGAGAGAGATGAGGGAAGGGAGAAACGAGGGAGACGAGGGAAGAGACCCCCTCTCCACTCCCTTTTATCGGTAGATTCCCCCCCCTTTCCAGCCGAGATGGGTGGGGATCGGTTACGCCAGCCGACCCCCCTCCCTTTCCATCCTTTCCTCCTTTAGAAAGGGCAGGAATCGTGCCCTAGGCACGATTCTTGCTCTTTCCTTCTTTTAAAACAAAAACAGCCCGATATAGGGTTTTAAAAACCCTATCAGGTTACGGATCCGGGTCGGGTCCGACCCGGGTCCAAGAGCTTTCTTGCTTTTTAAAAATTAAAATTTATTTAATTATTTTTTTTTCTTTTCGTAACCTACCTGCTACAGGGGACATGACTTGGGTCCGAACCCGGGACCCGGTGCATGTTCACCTGATTACTAGGGTCCACAAGTTTGGACCCGCAACCCATTGCAAAGTGGATCCATGGGCTGGGTCCAGATGGATCCAGCTATGGATCCCTTGCATATTCTTATAAATCTTTTTATTGATTTATTAAATTACACATACACATATATATATATATATATTTCAAATATGATATAATTTACATATGGATCCTTTATGGATCTTGGATCCGAAACTGGATCTAGGCCCAATTTGCATAATTTAACTTATTTTAAAATAAAAATTTTGGGTTTTACAGGTGCGGCTTCGGACTCGGCCCGGACTCGATCAATGCCGAGTCGAACTCGGTCAACGAGTCAAGGCCGAGTCCGTCCACATTTTGGACTCGGTCAACTTTGACCGAGTCGAAAAATGTCCATTTTTAAGACAAAAAACAAAAAAAAACATTTTTATATATCTTTTTTTTAATATATAACCAGACTGTGCAATGCAGTTGCACAGTCACAGACTGTGCAACTGCAACTGCACAGTCTGTGACTGTGCACAGTCACAGACTGCATTGCACAGACTGTGACTGTTTCACAACTTATGTAAAAATATGTATAAAACACGATAAAAGGTAACACAACCATTTGAGGTAGCTAAATAAATGCTTTTCCAGTTTAAAAAAAATACTAGTTTCACAAGTATTAGAAAAGCTAGCTTAAGAACTACCATAAAGAAATGGGAGTGCCAAATTGAAACTTTCGAAAAAATTAAAGTCATAGTTTTGGCTACTTAATTTACTGCAGACTTGAAGTTTACTATTAGAAGTCAATTTAAATTATATCTGTACAATGATAATATCCTTTTATCTTATATAGTTTTGGCTACTTAATTTTAATTGTTTACTAGAATTATTGTTATATATATATATAGCCGAGTCCCCGTGTCCAAAAATTTTGAAATTGCGCCGCACCCGTGTCGCACCCGCACCCATGTGACATAGCTGCTAACTGATATTCTGAAGTGACATATGGCAGATCAATTATCCCGTGTAGACATTCCTCTCTGACGTAGTGACAATCCATTTCGATGTGTTTGGTGGGTTCGTGGAATGTTCTGTTACTGGCAATGTAGATCGCACTTTTGTTGTCACAATACATCTGTGTGAAGCCTTTGTTGATTCAGCTCCCATGTCAGCAAGCAGTCGTCGGAGCCAAACTACTTTCATGGTCGTAGTTGTCATGGCTCTGTATTCAGCTTCGGTGTATGAGAGAGATACCTTCTGCTGCTTTTTATACCTCCACGAGATCAATGATTCCCTTAAAAAGACACAAAAGTCAGTGGTTGAATGTCTGTTATTGGGATCACCTCCCTAATCAACATCAATATATGCAATTAAATCAAGAGAAGATGAGGAAGATAAGAAAAGTCCTCGTGAAAGAGAGGACTTGATGTATTTGATAATACACATGACTGCTCTCATATGAACAGAAGTAAGAGCATGTTGAAATTGAGTTGCTGTGTGAACAACATGTTCTATATCTGGTCTGATAATGGATAGATAGGAAAGTGCCCCGACAAGTTGTCTGTAAGGAGTAGGGTCTGCAAGAAGTTCTCCATCATCAATCTTCATTTTAACATTAACAACTTCTGGAGTGTCAACTTTCTTATCATCAATAATACCAGACCTGAAAACAATATCAAAAGCAAATTTAGTCTGAGATAATAACTATCCTCTAGGAGAATAAGCAACTTCAATGCTTAAAAAATATCTCAACAAGCCCAAATCAGACATTTTAAAATGAGATTTAAGAAGTGTTTTGATTGTTTCAACTCCCTATTTATCGCTTCCGGTGATGATCATATCATCCATATAGAGAAGAAGCACAACGATCTCTGCATCAGAATTCTTAATAAATAAAGCAGTGTCAGTTAAACAGAATTGAAAACCAATATCAATCATAATACGACTAAACTTATGATATCAAGCTTTTGGTGCTTGTTTAAGTCCATAAAGAGTTTTTTCTAAGCGAAGGACTTTACCCTTAGGAATACTTAGACCAGGAGGGGGTTCCATGTATACTTCTTCAATTAGCTTTCCATTTAAAAAAGCATTTTTGACATCCATTTGAAAAATAAACCATTTTTTGATAGAAGCTAAGGCAATTAAGGTTTAGACAGTTGTCATACGAGCCACCGGAACAAAGGTTTCTTCATAATCAATCCCATATTCTTGGGCATAACCTTTGGCTACTAAACTGGCTTTATATCTTTCAAGAGTACCATCACTCTTGGTTTTAATTTTATAAACCCATCAGCATCCTATAGTTTTCTTCCCTAGAGGAAGATCTTGAATATTCCATATAGAAGCCTTTTCAAGTGCATCTAATTCAGCTTTCATGGCTTTTATCCATTTGATATCATTTTTTGCTTGAAAATATATGGATGGTTCTTCATATGAGTGAATTAATGCAATAACTGCCCTATATGTGGGTGAGAAAGACTCGTATGATACAAACTTTCCTGGAAGCCTAGAGACTCAGGATGATTGTCTAGTTGGAATGTTAGAATATTTTTCAAGTGTACATGGAGGATTAGACTCTTGTCGCCTGGAATATTGAATACTAGTATCTCTATGAACTTCTTCATTTTCAACATTAAGATCAATAATTCTTTGATCATCATCAAAGTTACAGTCAATGTCATATTCATCAGATGTTGATGTTAAATCTAACAAAAAGGAGTACTCAGTGACGTCTTTTAATTTTCTAAAATCAAAGAAGCTCTCCTTTTCAAGAAAGGAAACATTTCTAGACACATATAGTCTATTGTTTTTGAAGTCAAAACATCTATAACCTTTCTGTTTTTCAGCATATCCTAAAAAGGCACAGGGAATCGCACGAGGGGAAAGTTTATCATTTTTGTCAGTAAATATGAAACATTTGCACCCAAATATTCTTAGTCTAGAGTAGTTTAGAGAAATGTTCATAAGTCTTTCAATGGGAGGTGATATTTTGTAACGAAGAAGATGGCATCCTATTAATGAGATAGGTGGCAGTTAAGGCAGCTTCTGCCCAAAAGTCTTTCAGGACTTGATTTGCTATTAATAAAGTCATAGTGGTTTCTATAATATGCTGATGTTTTCGTTTTGCCAGTCCATTTTGTTGAGGTGTATAAGGACAAGATCTTTGATGTGTGATGCCATGCAATTTAAGATAATTTTGAAAATCTGTGGATAAAAACTCTCTTCCTGAATTTGTGCGAAAAATAATAATATTATTTTGAAACTTGTTTTTAACCATATTATGAAAAGTTTGAAAGTATGAAAATACTTCAGACTTATGTTTGAGAAAGTAAATCCACGTATGTCGGGAGAAATCATCAACAAAAATAACATAGTAAACAAATCCTCCTTTAGAAATTACTGGTGCAAGACCTCAAACATCCGAGTGTATTAATTCAAGTGGTCTTGAAGAGAAAAAGGTTTTGTTCTGAAATGGTAATCTTTTCATTTTGCCGAGAATACAATCTTTACAATCAAATGATTCAGAGTTACAAAATTTCCCTAGATTTGGAAAATGTCGGATTTTGGCTATATGTGGGTGACCAAGTCTCTTATGCCACAGTTCCAACTCTATTTTTTGAATATTATAACAAAAAGCTTTCTTCGGCATTTCCAAAAAATCCATGTAATAGAGTCCTCCTTCTCTATGGCCTTCCCCAATCAACTTGCCTGACTAGCGATCCTGTACCCAACAACCATGAGAAGAAAAGGAAATATTACACCCATAATCAAAAATTTGAGATATAGATAAAATATTTAAATTTAATTTGGGAACATGTCTAATTTCTGGAATAAAAAAAAAATTTTGTTTTATAAATTTTTTCAAAATTTCCTATTCCTTCTATTTCAAGAGAAATCCCATCAGCAGTAAAGACCTTTGACACACTTGTTTTATTTTTAACACATTTAGATAGACTTTGATTATTTGGGGTCATATGAAAAGATGCACCAAAGTCAAGGAGCCAAGAAATTTTACCTGGATCAGAAAAAGATGAGGCTGCTATGTCGGTTGAAGCTTCAGATGAGGAAGAGGCACCTTTGATGAAAGGCTGAAGAATCTCCATTAGTTAGGTCAGGGAAACTGGTGCATCCTGATCTTTAGGCTCCGATCCAACAATTGCAGCTCTTTTTTCTCTCAGCTCCTTAAGTTTGGGACATTGTGGCCTGTAGTGTCTCGGTTCACGACAGTGATGACAAATAACTTTCTTCTTATCATAGTCACCATTTTGTCGGTTAAAGTGAGGAGGCTTATATGATCGAACTGTTAAAACATATGTAATAATACATCTATATATATATATATAAATATAGATGTATATTCACCATAATACCCGATAGGGGTATTATGGTCATTTCACAAGTACCCAATAGGGGTACTTGTTTTATTTCTTTTATTTTGTTGATTTTTATTTTTGTTTTTTTATTTTTTAAAATGTATTTTGGATACCGAAAAGGGGCCCCACAATGGAGTCGTTGGGGCCCCCAACGATCACAATTGTGACCGTTGGGGGCTCCCAACGACTCTATTGGGAGCCCCTTTGGTCTCCTTTTCTTATAAATAGGGGGAACCCCCCTTGTATGTTGTATTGCTCTTGAGAGCTCTTCTTCAATAATAGTGATATTATTTTTCATGTGTGTAGCCTTTTTTATAAGGCCTTTCGTATATCCCTTAGTGGATTTCCTCTCTTATGCTTGTTGCATTTGTCCGTGTGGGACATAGTGAATGCTTTAGCATTCTTGGATTCTTCCGCATATTTCATTACATGGTATCAGAGCCATACGATCTTCTAAGGTAAAATCGTGTATCTCTCTACTTTTTTTTCTTTTTCTCTCTCACCTCCATTTTGTAGCAATGGAAGTCAAGATCGATCTATCATTCAAGCTCAATGGGAAAAATTACATGATGTGGGCATCCGCAATGGAGAATAATCTCAAAGGGAAGAAGCTTTGGGGTTATGCAATGGGGACCATTCCGGAACCCCAACTTAATCTCACAAAGATGGAAGAAGATCAAGAGAAAGCACTTGAAGGCGATGCTCGTCTCAAGGCTATTGAAGATTATCATCATCAAATGGAAGATTGGGAGAGTAACCATGCAAAAATCCTAGCATGGTTTATGAATAATGTTGAACTTAAGGTATGTGCAAATATTGCAAAATTCCGCCGGGCAAATGAAGCTTGGTTTTTTATGAAGGGTATGTTTACCCAAAAGGATCTTGCAAGAGCTTATTTTTTACAAGAAAAAGTGAGAACCACAAAACAAGGTGACATGAGCATACAAGACTATTATAGTGCTCTAAATCCTTTGTGGGATGAATTGGCTCTTTTAGAGCCTAAATGGGTGTCTATGGAGGATGTGGTTCTAAGACAAAAACAAATGGAACAAGATAGATTGTTTCAATTTTTATTTGGGCTTCGTCCCGAATTTGAACAAGTTAGATCCTCACTTCTCCATAGATCCACGTTTCCTCCCTTAGAAGAGGCTATTGCCGAGATTACTCAAGAAGAGACTAGGCATAATATGGGTAAAAGCATTGATGAAGTTATTGTCGTATCTAAACCCGGCAATCATGTCAAAACATACAAACCACCTCATTTTGGTAAGCAAGGGAGTGGTGGAAGAAAAATGATTATATGTCATCATTATTATGAGCAGGGGCATATTAAACCTGTTTGCCCAAAGCTAAATGGAGCATTCAAGCCAAAGGTGGCTTCCGTTGAAGAATCATCCACCAAAGAAGATGACGGCAAGAACGGGGATCTCAAAGATACTCTTGGACAAATTTCCTTGGCTCTCCAACAAAATCTAAAGGCTACTTCTTCTACCTACGGTGCCGCAATTGCCTCATCATCACCTCCAGGTACGTACTCTTGGATTTTAGATTCTGGAGCTTCTTTTCACATGACCCCTCATTAAAATGCATTAACCAATGTGCACACCAATTCAAAAATGCCTTGTGTCTCTACGGCCGATGGAACTTTTCTCAAAATAAATGGTGTTGGAACTCTTGATTCTAAAAATGTTCAAAATTTCCTTGTTCCAAAAGTTAGAATAGTTCCAAAATTAAATCTTAACCTCTTTTCCGTTTCTCAAATAGCCGACCATGGATGTGAAATATCTTTCTCATCCCAAGGGTGCTTTGTGCAGGATCTCCGGTCCGGGAAGCGGATTGGGTAAGGCCATAGGAAGGGAGACCTTTATTTTATGGATAATTTAATGCTTCCAAATACCTCATTTTGTACTTATGTCCAAGACAAAAATATTGAAACTTGGCATAAAAGGCTTGGACATCCAAGTTACTCTAAAATGTATCTTTTTCCTTTTGGACACAAGTTTTGTAAAGAAAAAGATATCAATTGCAAAGATTGCATTTTTGGCAAAATGAAGTCTACTCCTTTTCCTATTAGATCCTTTGTGACAACAAGACCTTTTGAATTGGTGCATTCCGATGTTTGGGGGCCATCTCCGGTTCTATCTAAAGGTGGTTATTCGTATTATGTTACTTTTATTGATGATTATACTAGATATGTATGGATTTATTTTCTTAACTTTAAATCGGAAGTTTTTAACTTCTTTAAAGAATTCCATGCAAAAGTTCAAAATCAATTTCAAAGTCAAATATCCATTCTTAGATCCAATTCGGGTGGAGAGTACTTATCAAATGATTTTCAATCATATCTAAAACAACATGGCATTTGTCATCAAAAATCTTGCCCAAGAACTCCTCAACAAAACGGTCTAGCGGAAAGAAAACATAGGCATATTTTGGAAACCACTAGATCCTTACTCATTTCTAAAAATATTCCTAAAAATTTTTGGGCCGAAGCTGTGTTAACCTCCACCTATTTAATCAATAGGATGTCATCTTCAAAATTGAACAATATCTCTCCTTATGAAAAACTTTTTAATATGACACCCGACTACAATCGTCTTCGAATTTTTGGGTGTAAATGCTTTGTTCTTTTACATAAAAGAGATAAATTGTCACCTAAAGCAATAGAATGTGTATTTTTAGGATATGGTGAAAATCAAAAAGGTTATAGATGTTTTGATCATAAAAACAATAAGTTATTTGTCTCTAAAGATGTAACCTTTTTAGAAGATGAAAATGGATTTGACATATTGGAAAAATCAAATGAAATTGATTATATGTTTATCAATGATCTTTTAGAAGATTCAAATGATGACTCTTTGAGTCATCCGGAAGTTTTAGAAAATACTCATGATTCTCATGATAATGATGTATCACCAACTAATGGTGACAATCTCCAAGTATACACTCGGCGTGAGGAAGCCCAACCTATTAGTGCTTTAGAAAAAATTTTGCGGCTTAATGAACCCCTAGAAGAGACCTCCCTTAGGCATTCTTCTAGAGAATCAATTCCACCTAATAGGTTTGTCTCATATGAAACTCTCTCACCTAAATATAGAGCTTGTCTAATAGCCTTGCATTCTTACTATGAACCTTCCCATTATAATCAAGCAAAAAGTATACCTCATTGGGTTGAAGCAATGAAAGTTGAACTAGATGCTTTAAATAAAGCTAAAACTTGGGAAATAGTTCACCTTCCTCCAAATAAGAAAGCTATAGGATGTCGATGGGTCTACAAAGTCAAAACAAAAAGTGATGGTTCCCTAGAGCGTTATAAAGCTAGATTAGTTGCTAAGGGATACTCACAAGAGTATGGCATCGATTATGAGGAGACTTTTGCTCCCGTGGCTCGCATGACAAGCGTTAGAACTTTAATTGTGGTAGCATCATCTAAGAAATGGCCTATATTCCAATTAGATGTTAAAAATGCCTTTCTTAATGGTCAGTTGAATGAAGAAGTATAACAAGGTCAAACCCTTCGGTTATTAAAAGCTTTATATGGTCTTAAACAAGCCCCTAAGGCTTCGTATGATAGATTTAGTGCTATCATGTTACAATTGGGATTTCGCTCATGTTATACTGACACTGCTCTTTTTGTTAAACGTGCAGGTAATAGTATCATCATCCTTCTGCTTTATGTTGATGACATGATCATCACTGGCAATGATGAAAGTGGTATTCTTAAAGTTAAAAATATGTTAAAACATAATTTTGATATGTCTGGTCTGGGTTTTCTCAGGTACTTTCTTGGTATAGAAGTTGCATACTCTCCTCGAGGGTATATATTGTCACAGATGAAGCTTGCTGCAGACATATGTTCCAAATCTGGGATTTCAGATGATAAAAAGGTGGAGACTCCCGAGGTTATCAATGCTAAACTACGACTGGAGGATGGAGTTCTGCTGGATGATCCTACGCCCTACAGGCAACTCATAGGCTCCCTCACCTATCTGACTATCACCAGGCCGGATATTGCTCATGTTGTGCACTCTGCAAGCCAATTTCAGCATGCTCCTACATCTGTGCATATGAGTGCTGTGCTCCGGATCATTCGATATATTAAAAATACTTTAACTAAAGGGCTATTCCTATCCTCAATCTCTTCCTTAGATTTACTAGCTTATACTGATGCTGACTGGGGAGGAAACCCAAATGATCGAATCTCAACTAGTGGCTTTTGTGTTTTCCTAGGAGATTCGCTAATTGCTTGGAGGTGCAAGAAACAGCAGAAAGTCTCATTGTCTTCTACTGAAGCAGAATACAGGGCTATGGCAACTACTACAATGGAGCTGGTGTGGCTTCGAAGTCTTCTTCAAGATATGGAAGTCGAAATTACCGGGGCTTCGAAGCTTTGTTGCGACAACAAAAGTGCCATCTACATTGCCAGCAACCACACTTTCCATGAGAGGACTAAACATATTGAAATGGACTGTCATTATGTACGTGATGAATATCTTCGTGGGACAGTTACACTGCCATATGTCACTTCAGAATATCAACTTGCAGATTTCTTCACCAAAGCCCTGCCTGCTCCTCGCTTCTTGTTCCTCCTTGGCAAACTTTCGGTCATTTCCCCGTAAAGTTTGAGGGGGGTGTTAAAACATATGTAATAATACATCTATATATATATATATAAATATAGATGTATATTCACCATAATACCCGATAGGGGTATTATGGTCATTTCACAAGTACCCAATAGGGGTACTTGTTTTATTTCTTTTATTTTGCTGATTTTTATTTTTGTTTTTTTATTTTTTAAAATGTATTTTGGATACCGAAAAGGGGCCCCACAATGGAGTCGTTGGGGCCCCCAACGGTCACAATTGTGACCGTTGGGGGCTCCCAACGACTCTATTGGGAGCCCCTTTGGTCTCCTTTTCTTATAAATAGGGGGAACCCCCCTTTTATGTTGTATTGCTCTTGAGAGCTCCTCTTCAATAATAGTGATATTATTTTTCATGTGTGTAGCCTTTTTTATAAGGCCTTTCTTATATCCCTTAGTGGATTTCCTCTCTTATGCTTGTTGCATTTGTCCGTGTGGGACATAGTGAATGCTTTAGCATTCTTGGATTCTTCCGCATATTTCATTACACGAACATGATTCTCTGGTCTAGACACGGCTAAAACGAAATCATCTTCAATTTTTAAAGAACCTTTCCGGAGACAATTTTCTTCCATTGTTAACTCTTCAATAGTTTCAACAATAGAAGGAATTTTTCCCCAGTGAAGTAGGGCCGATTTAGTGGTTTCAAATTCCAGCCTTAATCTAGTGATAAACTGGTAAAAATGATCAGCATCGAGTTGTTTCTGACGAAGCTCGATGTCTTCGACACAATGCCACTTTGGTTCTAAAAGCGAAAGTTTTTCCCAAAGTTAGGACAACCCATTGTAATATTCACGAATAGTTTTGTCTCCTTGTGTCATCATTCGAATTTTTTCTTAGAGGTTGCACATGTGTGCAATATCTTTAAGGGAATACATATTCTTAAGGTATTCCTATGCCTTATCGGCATGATCAAATTTGGCAAGACTTGAGCATTTTTTAATGTCAACGCTATTGATAAGCCATGACATTATCTTTGCATGAGATATTCTTCATTCTTTCCATTTTTTCTCGTATGAGGCAATAGCCTTGATTTTCTCTTCTTCCGATAGGGGGACCTCATTATCTCCCTCCTTTTTAGTAAGAGATAGCTTAGGTTCAGAATCGGAACCATCCACACCATATATGGTGCTTCATGATTGAAGTCCATGTTACATAATTAGTATCGCTTAGTTTCATAGGCGGTGACTTTATCATTATCATCCATCGACTACAAGGAGAGAAAGAATAGGGATAGAAGAGAAACAAGAAGAAAAATGAAAAAGAAAGAAGAAAAAACAATACAACAAGATGTGAAATCTTCTCCAATGAAGTAATAAAACACTTCTCTTCAAGTGGCAAACACTTTTGCAAACGGGTACGGAAATCGAGGCAACTTTTCCTCAAGATTTAGTACTTCCACGGCTTTGATACCTTGAAATGAAATGGGGATCTTCGAAACACGAGCTTAGATTCACAAGGGCAAGTGTCAAGAATGACACTAAAGCATAACCCTTAAAAAGGGTATAATTGGAAACAAAATAAAAAAAATGTATTCTTTATTGATATGAAAAACCAATTGCTTAAGAAGCATTGAAATGAAATACAAGAGGGGCTGCACCCCTTTATATACACAGTTAAAAGAGGACTCAATAGAGTTGTTGGACACAGTCCAACAGCTCTATTGCTAGTCAAGTCTGGACAGGACTTGACTAGCAAGAGTCATTCTAGTTCAAACTGAACTAGATGACATAAAGACAAAATAAAAAATAAAGGAAAAAAATTACAGAAAAGAAAGAAATGAAAAAAAAAGTATATATATATATATATATATATATATATATATATATATATATATATATATATATATATATATACAGTTTTACATTTTAACACCCCCAATGTAATTCAAAAAGAAAAAAAGAAATAAAAAACAAAAAGTTACATTTAATTAAAACAAAAAAGATCTAACCAAGTAAAATAGTTGTTTCTAGAAACAACTATGTGAAAAGCTATGTCACATAGGTGCGGATGCGGATGTGGATGCGGGGAGTGTATATATATATATATATGGACTTGATTAGGGTTAACTAAATCTACTTTTGGATAGAAATGGACCTCTATGTGGTTGACTTCACCTGACACAAAGAAAGTTGTGTCCAAGTGTCGCACCCGCTTGGGTGAGGGTACGGTGCCCTGTTAGAAGAGTCTGTGTGACAGGTGAAAAGACAAAAATATTTATATATATATATATATATATATATATATATATGTACGTATATTTCAACCCCCCCCCCCTCAAACTTTATGGGGAGATAACCGAAAGTTTGTTAAGGAGAAAAATAAAACAAGGAGCAAGAAAAGCTTTGGTGAAGAAATCCACCAACTGGTACTCTGATGTAACATATAGCAAATTAATAGTTCTTCTCAGATATTCGTCACGTACAAAGTGGCAGTCCATCTCAATATGCTTAGTA
The DNA here is from genome assembly GCF_984573655.1 of Nuphar pumila. NCBI lineage: Eukaryota > Viridiplantae > Streptophyta > Magnoliopsida > Nymphaeales > Nymphaeaceae > Nuphar > Nuphar pumila. Next base: position 25,960,616 of record NC_143262.1, on the reverse strand, counting down.
CGCTCATGGAAGGTGTGGTTGCTTACGATGTAAATTGCACTTTTATTGTCGCAGCACATCTTCGATGGTGTGAAGATGACTATGCCCATATCACTGAGAAGACTTCGAAACCACACAAGCTCCATGATCGTAGTGTTAAAATATGTTGTAATTTCGTATATATATTTTATATATATAAGGTGATACATATACATATATTACATATGTATATGTATCTACCTATTATATATATAAAATATATATATTGCTAAGGGTAGCTTAGGTAAGGGTAGTTTAGGTATTTTACACATATTCACTTTCGTGAATATGGTTTGTATTTTTACCTTTTTTCTTTTTCTTTTTTATTTTTCCTTTTTCTTTCATTTAATGCATTGTACTTGCATTGGGAGGGGCCCAACCCACTAGTCGTTGGGCCCCTCCAACGGTCACATTTGTGACCGTTGGAGGGGCTCCAACGACTATGTGGAGTCCCTCCCAAGGCCTCCTAAAAGCCCTATAAATATGGGCAGCTCCTCTTGTATTTCCTTAAGGGTTTTGGGATTATAGCCCAACCTCTTTAGTTGTTTACGAATCTTTGAGTGCATTTGCACATTTGTGATTCCGTGTGTTGTGCTTGTTGTGCACAAGTGTTCCAAGTGTTCTTGGTGTGTGTATGTTCACACATTTATTCTCAAGGTTATTGCGTTATCGACTAAAGTATCTTGTTGAAGGTACTTTCACATGGTATCAGAGCCTCGTTGAAAAAGAAGAATTGCGATTCGCCCTCTCTTGCATTTCTCGAAAAGCATGCCTTCAAGTTTTTTGAAATCAAAGAGGATCACCTTCTTCGAGCAATATTTTAGGAGCCTCTCTTGTCAAGAAAGACGTGAAAAGTATTTGAGGTATGTATTATTCCTTGTCTTCTTTCCTCTCTAATGGGCGAAAAAGACTCATTTCTCTCTTGGGTTTAAGCTTAATGGCTCAAACTATCATGTTTGGGCCGGTAATATGAAAGCCCATATTAAAGGAAAGGGGCTTTGGGGTTACATTCATGGATCCATACCGGAACTGGAACCCAAAATTACCGTTATTGAAGGAGGGGATATTAAGATCCTTGAAGGGGATGAAAGACAAAAGGCCCTTGAAGAGTATTCTAAAAAAACATGATGATTGGGAAATGAAGAACTTCAAGATCTTATCTTGGATTTTCTCATCCGTTGAGACCAAGATAAACGCCAATATCATCAAATTTAAAAAGGCTTCCGAAGCTTGGGTATATCTTGAGAAAATGTACACCTCAAGAGATCTATCCCACAAGTACTTTCTCCAAAAGAGGGCTTTGACCCTCCAACAAAATGACATGACCATTCGGGAGTACTTTGCCGAATTATCCTCTATTTGGGACGAGCTCGCAATTCTTGAACCTAAATGGAGTGGAGAGGCAATCGAATTAAGGCATAAACAACTTGAGGAAGACCGGTTCTTCAATTTTCTAAATGGCCTTAGACCCGAATTTGAACAAGTTCAGTCCTCTCTTCTCTCCGCTTTCACATCCCCCTCACTTGAAGATGTTATCACCAAGCTTAGTGGTGAAGAAACCCGTATGGGGATTGGCAAAAATAATCCTAGCATTCTTGTTACTTCCTCTACTCAAGAAGATGGTGAAATGGCTAATGTCGTGTCAAGACCGGGAAATAACATGCCTCCTCATTTCAAGAATCAAGGTCAAGGAGGAAATGATCGATATGGCAAAAGAGACTATAGCAAATTGAATTGCTACTATTGTAAAGAACCCGGACATATCAAGCCTATGTGTCCTGAATGGAAGAAATTGATTGCAACGGCTATGGCATCCCAAGTAGAAGAACGACCTTCTTCATCAAGTGAGTCTCTTTCTCTTCAACAAATCGTAGAAGCACTACAACCTCTTCTCAAGGGAGGTACTTCCGGAGCCGCTATGCCATCTTCTTCCCCCGGTAAGACATCTTGGCTTTTAGATTCCGGGGCATCCTTTCACATGACCCCTAGCTCTTGCTCTCTTTCAAATTTTTCTAAAAATTCTTTTCCATCCTTTGTCTCAACCGCGGACGGAACATCTCTTGAGATTAAAGGAATAGGTAATTTTGAAAAACAAGACTTCTTTGTTCCAAAAATTCGTTTTATCCCAAACCTTAACTTAAATCTTCTTTCCGTCTCCCAACTCTCGGACCATGGTTGCGATATAAAATTCTCTTCTAATAAATGTTGGATACAGGATCGCCAGTCCGGGAGATTGATTGGGGAAGGCTCTAGAAGAGGAGACCTCTACTACGTAGATTTTCTTCAAGTTCCCAAGAGTCAATTTTGCAACGTCGTCCAAAACAAAGATATTCATGTATGGCATAAGAGATTGGGTCATCCCAATATTGTTAAAATCTCTTATTTGCCTTTTGTTAAACATCTTTGTAAAAGTGAGTTTTTGTGTAATGAATGTATTCTTGGGAAAATGAAATGTTTGCCTTTTCCTCAAAGATCCATGTTTACGACAAAACCATTTGAAATTGTCCATTCCGATGTATGGGGACCGGCTCTGGTAATGTCAAAAGGAGGATTTTCATATTATGTGATCTTTGTGGATGACTACACTAGGTTTTGTTGGATTTATTTTCTTAAACATAAACATGAAGTTTTCTCAACTTTTAAAAGTTTTCACATGATAATTTCAAATCAATTCAATGGATGTTTAAAAATCTTTAGGTCCAACTCTGGAGGAGAATACCGCTCAAATGAATTTAAAAGTTATCTTGAAAATTTTGGTATTCTTCACCAAAAATCTTGTCCGAAAACCCCTCAACAAAATGGGTTAGCCGAACGAAAGCACAGGCACATCATTGAAACAACTAGGACTTTACTCATTTCTCAAAACATTCCAAAAAATCTCTGGGCTGAGGCAGCCCTTACTTCTGTCTATCTCATAAACAGACTCCCATCGAAAAATTTAAACAAAATTTCTCCCTTTGAAAAACTGTACGATAAGGAACCTGATTATAGCAGGTTAAGGGTCTTTGGGTGTAAATGTTTTGTTCTTACTGATAAGAATGACAAACTTTCTCCTAAAGCCATTCCTTGTGCCTTTCTTGGCTATTCTGAAACCCAAAAGGGGTTTCGTTGTTATGATATCAAAAGTGATAAATTGTATGTTTCCAGAAATGTGAGCTTTTTGGAAAATCTTAGTGGATTTGAACGTTGTGACCCTCATAATGAAAATGTGGATTATTCCTTTTTATTTGATTTACTGAATAAAGACGATGATACTAGTGATAATGAGTCAGATCAAAGTAACCCAAATGAATTTGAAACCGAGGAAAACATCTCCTTGCCTCCTTCGTCACATCAACATATTGATAAAGAATTACCTAGAGACCCTATCACCTATACTCATAGAGATCAAAACAACTTTATGAGTGCTCTTGACAGATATAATGATGTCAGTCCCAGTGCCTCTCAGAATGAAGTGATCCCTCGTAGAACCGAAAGCAGTAGAAGGCCTCCTTCTAGGTTCATTTCCTATGACTCCTTTTCACCAAGATATAGAGCCTGCCTTAGTGCCATCCACTCCTATATAGAACCTAGAAATTTTGAAGAAGCACGAAAGTGCCCTGAATGGATTAATGCAATGGACAATGAACTTGAGGCTCTGAGAAGAGCCAAAACTTGGGAGTTTCAAAATCTTCCTAAAGGCAAGAAAACAATAGGGTGCAGATGGGTTTTTAAAGTAAAAACTAAAAGTGATGGATCCCTTGAAAGGTATAAAGCTCGCTTGGTTGCAAAAGGATATAGTCAAGAATATGGTATTGACTATGAAGAAACTTTTGCTCCTGTAGCTCGTATGGTCACTGTCCGATGCCTTATAACCGTTGCCTCTATCAACAAATGGAACATCTATCAAATGGGTGTTAAAAATGTCTTTTTAAATGGCGATTTAAGCGAAGAAGTTTATATGGATACTCCTCCTGGAATGGAGACTCCTAAGGAAAAGGTGTTTCGTCTTCAAAAAGCACTCTATGGCCTAAAACAAGCCCCCAAGGCTTGGTATGATAGATTTAACTCTGTTATGATTGAGAATGGTTTTTCCTCTTGTTTTACTGACACAGCTCTATTTGTTAGAAAATCCAATGCAGGGATTGTAATTTTACTTCTGTATGTTGATGACATGCTCATCACTGGGAGTGACTCTAACGAGGTTAAGAGTATAAAATCTATCTTAAAAGATAAATTTGAAATGTCTGACTTGGGTTTTCTAACATATTTTTTGGGAATTGAAGTAGCATACTCTCTTAGAGGATATTTCTTATCTCAAACTAAGTTTGCTTCCGAGATCATTGACAGGTCAGGTATTACAGATGAGAAGCTTTGTGAAACTCCTGCGGTAGTAGGAGCAAAGATGAAAATTGATAATGGGGTTCCCCTTTTGGATCCTACACCCTACAGACAGCTTGTAGGATCATTGATGTATCTGAGTATTACCAGACCAGATATATCCCATGCAGTCCATACTGCAAGTCAGTTTCAGCATGCGTCTACATCCGTTCACATGAGTGCCATCTTACGGGGGTCGTAAGATACATAAAGGGTACTCTAAATAAGGGAGTTTTTCTGTCCTCTTCTTCTCACTTAAAATTGATTGCTTATACTGACTCAGATTGGGAAGGTGACCCAAATAACCGTCACTCCACCACTGGTTTTTGTGTTTTCTTTGGAGACTCACTAATATCGTGGAGATGCAAGAAGCAACAAAAGGTGTCACTCTCTTCCACAGAAGCTGAATATCGTGCCATGACAACTACTACCATGGAGATTGTTTGGATTCATCAATTGCTAGAAGACATGGGGATTACAATAGAAGGGCCCACTAAGCTTTGTTGTGACAACAAGAGTGCAATCTACATTGTGAAAAATCACACCTTTCATGAGCGAACTAAACACATCGAAATGGACTGTCACTATGTTCGTGAAGCATATCTCAAAGGAGTCATTGATCTTCCTTATGTCACGTCCAAATATCAGTTGGCAGACTTCTTTACTAAAGCCTTGTGCGCTCCGCGGTTCAACTTCCTTCTTGGCAAACTATCGGTCATCTTGCCCTAAGTTTGAGGGGGGGTGTTAAAATATGTTGTAATTTCGTATATATATTTTATATATATAAGGTGATACATATACATATATTACATATGTATATGTATCTACCTATTATATATATAAAATATATATATTGCTAAGGGTAGTTTAGGTATTTTACACATATTCACTTTCGTGAATATGGTTTGTATTTTTACCTTTTTTCTTTTTCTTTTTTATTTTTCCTTTTTCTTTCATTTAATGCATTGTACTTGCATTGGGAGGGGCCCAACCCACTAGTCGTTGGGCCCCTCCAACGGTCACATTTGTGACCGTTGGAGGGGCTCCAACGACTATGTGGAGCCCCTCCCAAGGCCTCCTAAAAGCCCTATAAATATGGGCAGCTCCTCTTGTATTTCCTTAAGGGTTTTGGGATTATAGCCCAACCTCTTTAGTTGTTTATGAATCTTATGAGTGCATTTGCACATTTGTGATTCTGTGTGTTGTGCTTGTTGTGCACAAGTGTTCCAAGTGTTCTTGGTGTGTGTATGTTCACACATTTATTCTCAAGGTTATTGCGTTATCGACTAAAGTATCTTGTTGAAGATACTTTCACACGTAGTAGCCATTGCACAATATTGGGCTTCAGTTGAGGATAAAGATACTTTGTGTTGCTTCTTGCATCTCCATGAAATCATAATCACCTAAAAACACACAGAAATCTGTAGTTGAGACTCTATCATTGGAATTTATGCCTCAATCAACATAAGTATAGGCATATCAATCAAATGAAGATGATGAGGAAACAAAAACCCTTTTGGTTATAGCATTCTTGATATATCTGATAATTCTTAAGACAACACTCATGTGCACAGTGGTAGGAGCATGTTGAAACTGACTAACAGGAATAAACTGCGTGAGCTATGTCTGCCCGAGTGATACATAAGTTTGTGAGTGATCCAACAAGTTGGCGGTAAGGGGTAGGATCTTCGAGTAGAGTCTCATCTTTCAGCCTCAACTTAGCATTAATGACTTCAGGGGTTTCTATCTTCTCATCATCTGAAATATCAGACTTAGTACAAATGTCAGCAACAAGTTTCATTTGAGAAAGAATATAAGAGTACGCAACTTCAATACCTAAGAAGTATCTTAAGAATCCTAAATCAGACATGTCAAAATTTTCTTTTAGAATATTCTTAATGTCATTGGTTTCTTATCACTTCTAGTGATAATCATATCATCTACATAAAGTAAAAGAATAACAATCATAGAATCTATACTTTTCACAAAAAAGAGCAGTGTCAGTATAACAAGAATGAAAACCCAGATGAATCATCACATTACTAAATTTATCATGCCAAGCTTTTGGAGCTTGTTTTAGACCATATAAGGCTTTTTTAAGTTTAAGAATTTTTTCTTTTCCAATGCAAACCCGCAGCGGAGGATCCATGTAAACTTCTTCACTTAATTCATCATTTAAAAATACATTTTTCACATCTAGTTGATAAATGGGTCATTGTTTAATAGATGCAACGGTTATGAGGGTCTTAACACTAGTCATCCTGGCAACCGAGGCAAATGTTTCTTCGTAGTCAACACCATATTCTTGAAAGTATCCATTAGCCACTAGTCTAGCTTTGTATTGTTCTAAAGACCCATCACTTTTGATTTTAACTTTGAAAACTCAATCTGCATCCTATAGATTTCTTTCCTATGGGTAATGAAGTTATCTCACAAGTTTTAGATTTTCAAGAGCACTAAGTTCTAAATTTATAGCTTCAACCCATTGCGGAAGATTTTTTGCTTCATTATAATAAGATGGTTCATGAAATGAATGAAATGCAATTAAACATGACCTATATTTTGGTGTTAATATGCCATAGGATGCAAATCTATTTGGTGGATTGGAAATACGATTGGATCTCCTAAGAGAGGTTTCCTCTAAGTTTGAGTTTTGAGAATATTTTTCTAAAGCATTTAGAGAATTTCTTTGATCACGCCGGGTATAAGTTTGCATAGGTCCATCTACAATATCATCATTTATATGTATTTCTTCTTCCATATTTTCATTACTATTTTCATTGACATTTAGGGGATTATCCCCTCCGTCATCCAAGGAATTATCACAAGAGTTCAACTCTTCTTGTGGTAAAAGATCAAATAAAAAAGTATATTCAACTTCATTGTTGTCTTTTGTCTTATCAAAACCATTTTCATTTTCTAAAAAGGTTACATCCTTAGAAACATATAGTTTGTTGTTTTGGGAATCAAAACATCTATATCATTTTTTATTTTCCCCATAACCTAAGAATACACATTCAATTGCTTTTGCAGACAATTTATCTCTTTTATAAAAAAGCACAAAGCACTTATAACCAAAGATCATTAATCTATTGAAGTCGGGTGTTCTTTCAAATAATTTTTCATAGGAAGATATGTTTTGTAAGGATGATAATATCATTCTATTTATCAAATGGGTTGATGTTAGAGCAGTCTCGACCCAAAAACTTTTTGGAATGTCTTTAGAAATAAGTAGTGTTCTAGCGGTTTCCAAGATGTGTCTATGTTTCCTTTCGGCTAATCCATTTTGTTGGAGAGTTCTAGGACATGATTTTTTATGACAAATTCTATTTGTTTCTAAATAATTTTGAAACTCATTTGATAAATATTCACCACCCGAATCGGATCTAAGAATAGATATGTTGCTTGAAAATTGATTTTTGACAATCATATGAACTTTTTTAAAGAATGAGAAGACATCGGATTTGAAATTAAGAAAGTATAGCCATACATATCTAGTGAAATCATTAATAAACATCACATAATATGAGTATCCTCCTTTTGATATGATGGGAAAAGGTCCCCAAATATTTGAATGCACTAATTCAAAAGGTCTCTCAGAAATGAAAGTTCTATTTGGAAAGGGAGTGGATTTCATTTTTTCAAAGATACAATCCTTACAAGCAAAATTTTTCTCATTACAATTTTTTTTTCTAAAAGGAAAAAAGTACATCTTAGAGAAACTTTGATGTCCAACTCTTTTATGTCAAGTTTCATTATTTTTATCTTAAACATAATTACAAAAAGAGTTGGTAGAATGATTTAAATAGTTCAAGTAGTAGAGATCTCTCTTCCTATGGCCTTGCCCAATCAGCTTCCCGCACTGGAATCCTGCACGGAGCAACCCTTAGAAGAGAAGGAGATTCCACATCCATGATCAAAAATTTGATAAACGGAAAGAAGATTTAGATTTAGATTTAGTTGTAGAACAACTCTTACATTTGGCACAAAAAAGTTTTTAGAAGAATTTAAAGTTCCAACACTTTTAATTTGTAAAGATGTTCTATCGGCAGTTGAAACATAAGAGGTTTTTGAATTAGTGCATAATTCGGATACACCACTCTTAAGAGGTGTCATATGAAAAGAAGCCCCCGAATCAAGGATCCAATAAGACATACTTGGAGGTGAAGAAGGTGGCACCCGATGTGGATGGAGATTTGAGTAGAATTTGAAGTGCCTCCGATAATTGAGCTAGCGAAAATGAATCATTTTCTTTGGTTGGTTTTTCCTTTCTTGGTGTAGTTTCTTCGATAGAAGCAACCTTCTTCTTTAGGGTTTCATATAACTTAGGACAATTAGGCCTTACGTGTCCCGGTTCATGGGCAATAATGGCAAATCGCTTTCCTATACTCTCTATTATAGCCATTTTGCCTCTCAAAGTAAGGAGGTTTATAAGTTTTAACATAATTACTGGGCTTGGACACGGCTAATACTTCATCTCCTCCCTTTATCATGCCAAGACGAGTTTCCTCTTTGCATATTTCAGCAATGGCATCCTCTAAGAGAAGAGGCTTAAATCTATGAAGGAGGGAAGATCTAACTTGTTCATATTCGGGCCTAAGCCCGTGCAAAAATTGAAAAAAGTGTTCTTTTTCATTTGCTCTCTTCTAAGATCAACATCTTCACTAGCAACCTATTTGGGTTCAAGAAGAGATAATTCATCCCACAAGGGACTAAGGGTGCTAAAATAATCACAGGCACTCATGTCTCCTTGCCTAATGGTACGAATTTTTTCTTGAAGGAAAAATTGGCTCGCAAGGTCTTTTAGAGTATACATATCTTTCATAAAAAACCATGTCTCGTTTGCTTTTACGAAATTTGGCTATGTTGGCACATATCTTGAGCTTCACGTTGTTCATAAACCATGCAAGGATTTTTGCATATCTACTTTCCCAATCCTCTATCTTGGATTGGTGATCTTCAATGGCTTTGGTGCGAGCATTTCCCTCTAGAGTCTTTTTTTGCCCTCTTTCCATTTTGGTAAGTTTGAGTTGTGGTTCCGAAATGGAGCCCATCACGTATCCCTAAAGCTTTTTGCCCTTGTTGTTCTCCATGGTGGATGCCCACATGATATAGTTTATGCCATTTAACTTTAAGGAAAGATCAATCTTATGCTCATTCTCCATAGTGACTTAGAGAGAGGATGGGCAAAAAAGTATCGAAGATATTCCCGAATCACAAACTATCAATAGATAGCTTTAACAAAATCAAGAGCACAACCTTGCTCTGATACCATGTAATGAAGTATGCGAAAATATAACCCAAGAATGCAAAAGCATTAACCAAGTCCAATAATGGACATGCATGAGAGCACAAGGAGAATACAAACAAGAAGTCTACAATGGGACAATACAAAAGCCTAAAAAAGGCAACACAAACAAGTAAAAAATATAAGCATTTATTGAAGAGAGCCTGAGAAGCTTAAGAAATACAAGGGGAGAGGTCCCCTATTTATACACAAAACATGAGAGAGTGAGAGACATTGGGGGCTCCCACATAGAGTCGTTGGGAGCCCCCAACGGTCATATTTACGACCGCTGGGGGTCGGGGTCCCAGCGACTCTATGGTGGGACCCCCCAATGTAATTCAAAAAGAAATAAAAAACAAAAATTTACATTTAATTAAAACAAAAAAGATTTAACCTGGTAAAATAATTGTTTCTAGAAACAACTATGTGAAAAGACAAAAATACCCCTATCAGGTAAGATTATATATATATATATATATATATATATATATATATTAACACAACTGACCATAAATCTCTACATTCTATGGTTGCAAGCAAGGTATGAACATAAAACCCAATCATAATTATTGGAAGTGCTTAGAGAGAAGAAATTCCAATTCTTAAACATAGAAATCCCAAATGCAAGTCATGGCACTATTTTGACATTAGATTTTTTTGTTAAAATGATGTGATGAAAGTATGATACCATTCGGATGTTAGATTGTTTGTAAATTTTGAGAAAATATAAATATATTTTGTTACTGCATCATAAATTTGTCTTTTAGATGAAAAGAATAAAGGATTTTCCACTTTAGATGGCATGGATAACAATTTTCAAGTATGAATCTATAAAACACTTCTATCCTTAAGAATATTTATTTATTGTTCAAAAGTATCATATAGTAGCAAACGTATGTTTTAGGCTTAGTTGAAGTTTTCCACAAGTATAGTACATGTGATAAAGATTGCATAAATTTCCATACAAATTCTTTATTAATGTAATGTTTGGTGTCCAGAGTAAGCTTACCAAGGTGTTGCTTTTTAAATATTTTGTAGTTTTGTTGAATGCACATTTGTGTGTTATTCTATTAACTGAGTGATCTAGAGGTTTTTTTAATATTATGATATAGTTGTTGATATCATCTTCCTTCTTAAAAGTTTTCTTCTTACATCCATCAATTTTTTAATATTTCACATGATTTCACATATCACTTCCTAAATGATTCCCATTCAACTACTTGCTTTCGATTGCTCCTCTGGCAACTATGAAGCCAACCTCCACACACCCATCAGATCAAACAAAACTAAAAAGGGATCTCAATTCTCATGTTCAGCTTCAAGTTTAAGATACCTCACAATTGGGCAATTAGTGTTTCTTGCAAATGATGAGGATAGACAAACCCAAATCCATTTCCCACTATGAAATCTACAGTCGTTCTTCCCAAACTGAAGAGAAACCCTGATCCAAACTTGCTTCTTCAGGAATCTCGAAATTGATTTCATCAATAGTGCCACCATTTAAAGCTCGACAAGAAGTTCATGCACCATACAAGGAAATGCCTAAATGTACACATTAAGGTGGTCTCTTTGGTGTTTATGTCCCTCCTTGAGATCATTGGTACCAACAATCATTAGTGCCCATTTCCGTACTTCTAACAAAAAGAACCTTGACATAAGTGTTAAAATTTGAATTAATGAAATTGAAAATGGTTTTATCGACCATGTCACCACGTGAAAATTAGGATGTTTAAGGGCATGAATCGTGTGAATATATAACTTAAGGCAAGTAGGCACAAACTCAATAAGCAACATAAGCCAAACTCCATGATGAATTAGCATGAGAAATAGTAATATGAGCACAACATAGCATCAACAATAAGAATTGTGTGAAGACAGAAATAATATAGGTGAACCATGAACAAGGCATGAAAAGTGACAAATAGTCACAGATTACACAAAGGCAGATGGCTGGTAAGAAGATAACATACTTCTGATCGTGATTTCATTGTGGCTATATGCAGAGCTGTATTTCCTCTCTTATTCTTCTCATTGAGTATGGATGGATCAACACGTAATAATTCTGCAACTATATCCGGATTACTGGGACTACGTCCTTTTACAGCCATATGCAGCGCAGTCTGGCCCTTCTTATCCTTTATAGAAACTATAATTGGGTCTCTGTACAAAAGTGCTTCAACAATTCGGAGATAACCAAGTCTAACAACTCTGTGCAAAGCTGTCTTTCCATTTTTCCTCACAATCCTTATTGCACTTTTATCTGCATCTAAGATAGCATTAACTACATCTAGGTGATCCTTTTCTGCAGCAACATATAGTGCACAAGTGTTTGTTTGATCACAGGACTGACAAAGGGCAGGCCACTTACTGACCAGCTCTCGAACGGTACCTGCATATACAAATATGACAGCCAATTAGATGTCATCCCGCCCATCATCTAACAATAGCAACATTGTGAGAGACATAATGCCATGGAAGTACCTCAATGAAGTAAAAAATGTAAATTGTGTAAGATACCACAGAATCAATGACCAACCTTGAGGCTGTATTGCGTATCACTCTGTATCACTGCTCTAAATTTGGGATGCAAGTCGGCTTTTTTTTAGCAAATGTTTATGATCAATGCACCAAACAAAATATGCAAAAGTAATTGAAACTTCATTTGTTAGAGGCCGCACTTTATGATTCATAAGTGCAGAATAGTACAAAACAAGGGACTACCACTTTCAATTGAACTGTATTAGATCCAAATAAGCATCCCAGTAGGGGGATTCAAACAATCCTAGAGCCACCTAGCTTTCGAACCACAATGAAAAAGTTGTATCAAGCAGATAGGAGAAAACCTCATCATTGCCGAGCTAAACGATTTAAATGTGCCACTCTGAACGTGGCCAAGCACCAAAGAAAGGGAAAAAAAGAGAAAGTAAAGGAAATAAAGTTTTTTTTTCTTTCACTCCAACCTTCTTTAAAACCTATAAGAGAGACCTATTCCCTAATCAATCAACTGTTCCGATACCAAGATAATTCCCTAACCAAAGAAATTTTTTGATACCATGTTAACAAGATATATGGCACTTTCCTTCACAATTATCACTCTCAAACTGTTTCTTAAACTTATCAGAAAGACTTGGTTCCATAACCGAAGGATCGCTCTGATAACATGTTAGCAAGATTTAACAAGAAGGGAAGGAAGAAAAAAATGGGATCATGACCAATCATATAAGAAATTACTGTTCTAATCCTTTGCTTGAAAAACGTAGAGGATCAAATTCGCACATAGTTCTAGATAATCCAAAAGGAAAAACGTTTATTCTTCTATTCGTCAACTCCAGGGCTCCATAACGAGGAAAATTATGGAGAGAGAGAGAGAGAGGGGGGGAGGAGGAGAGGTTTACTGGCGTGTCCGTTCTTGGCGGCGACATGGAGGGCGTTGATCCCGTTGCCGGACTTGATCTCGGCGGTGGGCTGGTCGTAGAACCTCACGAGGAACTTGAGGACGTCGTGGAGGTTGTTCTTAGCCGCGATGTAGAGGGCCGTCTCCCCTGCCTCGTTCTGAGCCCCCATCAGCGATCGAACCCTTTCACTCTCCCCCTCCTCTTCCTCTTCTTCTTCCTCCTCCTCTTTGGGCGCCACGAACCGCTTGACGGCTTCCAGATCCCCCGATTTCACCGCCGATAGGAACGCAGACTCCACAGGCCGGAATCGGGACGACTTCACATCCATCGCCATCAACTCTCTCTCTCTCTCTCTCTCTCTCTAACAGACAGTTAAAGAGGTAGTGGAGGATGGAGATGGACGGAAAGGGTAGAAGAGGGTCGTCCGATTTCTTTTTTCTTTTTTTTTTGGATTTTTCTACGTTTAAAATTTACGTTCGGCCCCTATTTTTGCAGATAATTCCTTCAAACCCCATTCTCATGCTAATCATAGTCACCAATCTCCTTATTAGGATTTTCTCGGAAAGAAAAAAATCTAATAATAAATTAAAATACTTTTCTTGAGAAAATCTTGAAAAATATTGGTATATTTAAGCTTTAAAATTATTAAAAATATAAATGTCGCCTTTAACCATGGTGATAATATTTTAATGAAAAATATCATTTTCAAAATAAAAAATATTCTAGAATATCACATTTTTTATTATGCTAGTTTTTTAAATCGTATGATAAAATTGCAAGATTTTCAAAAACAAACTGTTGTTTGTAACTATGATGCTAATTGCTGAGTGACCCATAGTGTACAAGATGGATGGCTCAAATCGATGCTCACAAATCTCATGGGAAAATCTTGCCAACAATTTTTTTTTAGAAAAAATCTCAAGAAGAATTGTTGGCATATATAAAATTAAATTTGTTAAAATATATAAAACTATATTAAAAAACAAAAGATTTTAGTGTGCTAATATAATGAAAATGTGGTATTATCAAAATAGTTGAAGCTTGAAAATATCGTATTTTTCATGATCATATTGGCTTTTGCAATATATTGCAATAAAATCTTGTAAACATCACAAATATTTGCTTAGCATGTTGCTTTTGAAATCTTGGGTAAGTAAGAATATTTGATTCAATAATAAAATATATTTTAAGAGTTATTAAGGTTTAATTCATCAATTTTAATAAGATTATGATCACTACTTTCATTTTCAAGTTGAAATCTATGAAATATTTTGAAGACAGTCACATCCGATAACACATTTTAAAAATAAAAAGGTATTACATCTCAATTAAATGACATAAAACTTACCATATTTAACTCATTCCTGATACATTTGATTCAATATTGTTGGATATATATGTGCATCCAACTTTGAGGTATTGGTACATAGCTTCAATCCCAATCCAAATGGCTCAATTAAGTGGTGGGACATAGCCCCATAAAATCTTAATTTTATTTATTTTACATTAAAAAATTGCAAACCTTAGTATGAACTCAGGATGGACCTAGATCTATTTTGAAAAAATATAAACTAAACCCAAGTCCATGTATTGCTAGAATCTTGTGGGTTCGACCTCATTAGCTAATTAGACTTGTTCATTGAGCTTGAACCCGAACCCTGTTGGATCACACACAACACAACCCAATGACAGCCCTACATGTGGCATTAGGGATCCAAATACTTGATAGGATCCACAAGGTAAATTGTTCCACCCTACCCATGAAATCCTGACGCTCTGCGTTAATGAGTTTTTATTTTATTTTAAGAAAAACAATAAGACTATGCTTTCGCCAAATGAAATAGCAGCTGGAAAAAAAATGTGTGTTTGTGGGGGAGGACAAAGAATTAAGCTAAAGTACGGGGGGCATAAACAATATCAAAAAGCATGCTTTCTTATTTATTTATTTATTTATTTATTTACTTTTTTTTAGCTTTTCAATTCGTCCTTTAGCTTTTGTCAAAGCATAAGGTCACACGTGGTAATCGAAATGATTATTTTGCCCTCAACCTTCGGGTGTTATTTGCGGGAAGGGTTCTCCTAGGACGGCGGCTTAAGAAAGGGTAAAATAATGAAATAACTTTCTGCGTTCTTATCCGCCGTTGACTACGTCCTCCTCGGTTGCGATGGATCAACGTCTGAATTATCAGAACCAATTGGATCCGGATCAGCCCTCATGACGTATTGAACCGACTCGAGGTACTGGATTCGAATATGGATAGGTGAAACTTGATTACTCTGGGATAGCTTTCATCCCAAGGACCGACCCGGGCAAGGCTGCTAATGGGGGTCCGGATTTACTCGACCAAGCCCTGGTACTTATACCTAACGGTGCAAACGGATCTGATGCAGGCTGGATCCTGTTTTATAATATTGCATTCAAATTAAATGCAATAGGAATACTGATTGTGTAATGAGATTGGATGACCTAGGGGACGGTGTGGATGATAAACGGACTGGAACTTACACACATCTCTCTCTCTCTCTCTCTCTCTCTCTCTCTCTCTCTATATATATATATATATATATAAAGAGAGAGAGAGAGAGATGTGTAGTTGTGCAACCCTTAGGTGCTCTGCTATGAGTGGAAAGCTGCTTTGGTGAACGCTTGATGTTTTTTCTGCACAAAAAAACATTGTTCAGCATCAAAATTGTGCAAAAAGACCTTAAGTGGTGGTTATCACTGTCATTAAAGGTTTGTTTTCTAGTTGGGATCTTTAGCAGCGTTCAAAACCGTTGCTAAAGCATCTTTTTAAAACTGGCATGTGCATCCTTGGAGGTGTTAGCGGCTGTTCCTAGTGAAAAAAAGACCTTTAGCGACGGTTCAAAACTGCTAAAGGTCTTTTCTACACTATTTTGATGCTGAACATTTTTTGGCACAGAAAAGATGCTCAGCATCCATCACTTGCGTGATGGACACTAAACAGCATTCCACTCGTAAGTGTGCACCTACCACCTCTCTCTCTCTCTCTCTCTCTCTCTCTCTCTCTCTCTCTCTCTCTCTATATATATATATATATATATATATATATGAAAACATGCCCACTACAAAACATGTCAAACCTATTCACCGAACCTGGACCGTCTTATTATTTTATGATAAGGTATTCCAGATTAACATGATATATATATACTCAAAACATGTTGCCCTATCCCCTCCCTCTTGTCTCCCTCCTCTCCCTCTCTCTCACCTCGTCCTTCTCCCTCCGACGACAATTGTGCCTCTCTCCTTATGGTATCGGCGACCGCTGATCCCTCTCCCTTCAGAGCTGGCGACTAAAGAGACCTATGTCTTCTTCCTCTGAAAAATGATTTTATTGTACAATAAAAATGACATGTTTTTCGAAGTGTCTTAAAATTTTCAAAATCTGCCTAATGTTCACATTCACAAATTTTGGACTGTAAAAAAACTCACCAAAGTGAATTTTCTTCAAATATGTGAACTTTCTCTTAAATATCTAAATATGTGAATTTTCTTCCATATATGCAAATTTTCTCGTAAATATGTGAATTTTCTCTCACACATTTGCAAACGTCCTCTGGCTTGTGTGCCTTATGTGATTTTATTAAAAAGAGGCTTGCACATTTTTTGAACATTTTGCAACCATGAGTTGCGAAGGTCCCTAAAAAGTGCACACCTTTTTTAACTAAATGCTTTCACATTTGCGAATGTCCTGACTTTCGCATTGCGAAGATCGTTTTGCATATGTCCCTTATGCAATTTTAGTAAAAATAGTTCACACATTTTGATGACATTTGCAACTCATGGTTGTGAATGTCATACTCTATTTGTACATTTCAAGACATGTCTGACAAAGGGTCGTATGCTTGGTATTTGCAAAAGTGTCACTAAAGATATAAATAGTCAAGCATGAACATCGAATATAACATATGGCGTTTAAATGCAGTACATATTAAAAAAGTAGTTTTCTATACCTAGTTGGGGTATATGTCATGTGCAGGTCAAATCTCATCATTGGCAACTTCACATTTCGTAAGGGTTTTTCTATATGAGCAAGCCCCAACAAGCTATGCTCGTTTCGTTCAACTGGTTTACGAGCACTAGCCATGTCTCATTGCACCCAAAAGATTCTACGAAAAAGGAGTAGATGATATGTAATATCACAATATTCTTAAACCATGAGAAACATAATGCACTGATTTATGAGTTCAGAAGATGATTATACGGAATGGTAAAAATGACGTATTTTTTTAAAAGACTCATAATTTCCTAAAATGTGCCTGATGACGAAAACCGTAAATAGCCAACTTCATTAGGACCTTTTTACCCTTTGCATGTGCAAAACTCACGAAGTTCACATGATATATCACTTTGCTCATCGGATATCGCAAACTCCCACTTAAAAGGAGTTTCGCATGTTTTTTTTTTTGTGGACCTTATAAAGAGAGCAAAAAATTATATTTTTTTATGTGCTCTTCTTTAATAATCATAAAATCACAAATACCTTAGTAAAATCATAGATTTTATATCAAAGTCATGAAAAAACATGTGAACATACATTTAAGTAAAGGTCAAAGAAAGGAGGTTCGCATGGTTTCTCATGACTTTAGTATAAAATATGTATTTTTTCTAAGGTATTTGTGATTTTATGATTAAGAAAAAAGACCTTATAAATAACATAATGTTTTGTGGGTTTGGTTATATTCGTAAAAAAATAACATGTGGACCTCCTTTTAAGTGAGAGTTTGTGATACCCGACGAGCGCACACGAACTTTATGAGTTTCGCACATGCGAAGGGTAAAAAGGTCCTAACAAAGTTGGTTATTTGTGATTTTGGTCATTGGGCAGATTTTAAGAAATTATAGAGTTTTTAGGAAAATGCATCATTTTTACTATATAGTACAAACATTTTATGTTATTAGTTATTCTTTATACTTGAGCATGTTTGTAAGGTTACAATACAAAACTTATGAAGCAAAACACAAAAACAAAATTAAGTGAATATTTACAATTAGGGTGCATTTGAAAGGGTGTGTCCCTAGATTTCAGAGGTAGGACACATAAGGCAAGGTGGTTGTGGGGCCCCACCCAGGGTTTCCTCCCTTCGATGAGGGATTTTGTCTTAAAAAAAATAGTTAGATACATTTGAAAGAGGATACTCGAGTCATTGCTGCTTGTGACAAAAGACTGGCTGGCTCACCATCGTGTAAATTATCATTATCTCACAGTCATTTTACTTTGTAAGAATCCTCATGCACCACCAATTTCTTTAACCTTGGATGCTTCAAGCAACACCGTGTAAGAGGCATGAGCAGGGGCATTGAATACCCAGCCCAAGGAGTGTTATTCTTTGATGTGTTGATATTTGTCAAAATTATCAAAGGACATGTTTGGTATATCAGTTGAAACCTAACCAAGATCTTGAAGTTTTACATCGTTACGTGCCAAAAAGAACACATTGCACGGATTGATAATGATGGGACTAGACATGCATGGCTTCACACTAAAGGGACATTTTAAATGTGTATAAAATGATTGTATTGTATGACAAAAATGATACATTTTTTAAAATGCCCCAAAAATTATCAAATCCATCGAGTGGACAATATCACAAGTTCCCAAATTTTTCTTAGTGCTTTTACCCCTTGCATGTGTAAATTTTTTACTTTCGCACATCATGACGCTAAAATAATACACTCACGAAACTCATCAACAAAATCACATCTGAAGTTGCGATATTCCAAAAAAACTTGCAAAATTTTAAATAATTTGCAAAATATGTGACAAGTTTCATGTGATAACCTGCAAAAATCATAAAATTTGCGAAAGTCTGATAATTATGAAATTGTGCATGAGTATCGCATGTATTGCGAAATTACAAAAATTTGAAGGTTACTTGTTCAATAAAAATCATGTTTTTCATGTAGGGTCAACTTTAAGTGCATTTTTTACCATCAAAATTATTTAATTTGGTTTTTCACTTAAAGATAAATTAAAGTTGAGGATGTTAGCTTTCCAATGCATCAAACAGTATCTCAATCTGACATCAACAACTCTATGGTCTTTTAACCATAGAGCCCATGCTCTTTAAAAAAAAGACTTTAAATAAAAAGATAAAAAATAAATAAGAGAAAATTTGTTCCTAATGAACTGTACTATTACTTGAGTAAAATGATGAAAATACAATGTGTGTGTGTGTACAATATGAAACAAATATATATGTATGACAATACATACATAAATATATATATGTACAACTTAACACTCATCATCAAACTTACGTTGAGATATACCGAAAGTTTGAAAATATAATAAAGATTCAACGAGAAGGATCCAAGTCTTCAAGTGGCTTTAATGGGAATCTCCATGTTTATGACATATTAGAGAGTTTTGCAAATACAAGTCTTCAAATGCTTTTTATTGGTGATCATACTCAATCGCCTTCATAAGCTATCTCCATCTTAATGATGCATCAAAGATATTTATCCCTCAATCCATCACATCTTTAAGAACCCGTAAAGAAAACAAAACAAATGTCTTAACTACAAAAAAAATGTATTCTAACCAAATAGTTATGAATTTTCAAAACAATATATATATTTTGAACAATAATAACACTCAAGAAAAAAATTTAAGCAAAGTAGTGATAATTTTTTAGAAATATTAGATAACCATTAAGAAAGATAGGAGGAGCATACCTCAAAAGAGAAATTTTTATGAAATTAAATTTAGACAATCATAAACCCAAAATCAACATGTTTTTCAATAAAACATAAATATTAATCATAAGGGAACTTAATCACTAAAAAACATATCCATTATCAAGAAGAGATAAACAATGATGTATTGATAATATTTTAAATTTTTAGGAAAACTTTTCAATTAAAACAAATCATCAATTTATACTAAAAACAATGTTCATATAGAGTATGACACTAAAAAGAAACATTCATATAGAGTATGACACTAAAAAGAACCCTCAAGAAAAGAAGAGTTAATTAAATTTATACATGCAACAATGTCAACAAGATAATCAATATGAAACACATATATATATCCAACATGCAATTAAAGTATATTTAATACACATAAGACACAATAAAAATAACAGTTTTTAACAATAAAATACATAATTTTAATATAAAGAATCAAATAGTCTTCAATTACAAACAAAAATATCAACCAATATCAAGTGAACAACGCACAAGTATTTTCGTAAGGAGCACACTATCAACACCTACAAAGGAGAACACACAAGAAGGCTCACAATATAAAGAATAAGATTTTTTATTAAACATCACAAGTATCCAAAATCCATAAAATCTTTATTAATAAACATTTTTTCTATATAAGGAAATACAAGTAGAAAACATTCTAAAATTTCATTGAGAGATTCTCAAAAATCCCTCGTAACAAAGGGAATGATACTTGCAAATTAATATTAATTTACAAAAAATATGAAGAGATTTAAATTTTCACAAATATCAAGAAGTAATATTTTGCAAATTTCAATAATAGTTTGACCACTACAAGCAATCACCTCACTAGGCCTCCAAACCTCAAACATCAAGTGTATCAGTGATTAGAACAAGAGCATAATAATTATGCAACTAAAGGGCCAAAGACACACACAAAGGTGTGTATAAATATATTTTGTTTACATATAATTACACTTAAAAACAAGTGTATCAATGACTAGAACAAGAGTATAATGCCAACGATGGGCTAAAATCACACACGAAGGTGTGAATAAACTAGGGTTACTGAAAATGCCATAGGGCATAGAAAAGTGTACTTCCTCGAAGCATGTTTCAAAAGTGCAAAACGTGGCACTTTCAAAATGTGCTTGGAAGTGCTAAAAAAATTGGGAACCTCACTTTCCCTTCTTTTTTTTATTTTTTTTATTTTTATCTTTATTTTCATTTCATTTTTCTATTTTTTTTCTTCTCCCTTGCTTCTGATTTGCTTCCTAGGTTGCTTTTGGGTGACTTTTGAGACAATTATTATTTTGCTTCTAAGTTGTCTCGTGTTTCTCGCTTCCTAAAATTTTTAAAGTACCTCGCTTTCTGCTTTCACTTCTTGCTTCCACTTCCTTGACTGGCAACTCTAGAATAAACATCTCTTGTCTACATATAATGACACTTAAAAATCAAGTCTATCAGCTACTAGATCAAGAGTATAATGCCAATAATGGGCTAAAATTACATAGAGCGACTAGATCAAGAATATAATGCCAACGATGGGCTAAAATTGGACACAACTGTGTGAATAAACATCTCTTATTTACATATAATGATACTAAAAAATCAAGTGTATTAGCGACTAGATCAATGTATAAGCACAATGCCAACAATGTGCTAAAAACACACATGAAGGTATGGACAAACACCTCTTATCTATATATAATGACACTTAGATAAGAGGCATAATAGAAGGAAACACAAAAGATAAGAGAGTTTGTAATGAAAATACACTAATGTTATCAATAAAATATCAATTTTAATCATCTTTCGAAACACCATGGTTTCAAAAATAGATAGTCAACACAAATAAATAGAATTACAAGCATCCATAATAACAATGGTCATATAACAAATGAGTGATACAATACACTCAGATCCAGAGATAAAACAACTGTCAATTAAAGTCAAACCATAAGTTGACAATCTAAAATGACATAAAATGAGGTGCACACAACTCACCCTAATAATATTTCTGAATAAAAAATAATAAGGCCAAGAGAAATGATGCATCATATAAAATTTTATGATAGACACAACAAATGCCATAAGAAGGCAATAAATACTCACAAAAACCATTTTCCAAACAAGTGAGTTCAAATATAAGAACCGATTTGAAAAAACAAAGTTTCAAATCAATTCCAATAATGGTAGATGGAAAGCTTAGACTGAATATAGTGCAATCATATGCGCATGCAATCATAAGCATTGTCAATATAAGAAAGCTATATAGATAGATAACTTAATGCAGATTACAAGTTTACTATGAGACAATCAATGTCATTAAAGAGAACCAAAAAATATATAGAGATTCTCAAAGAACCATATAAAAAATCAAGTGCATACACAAGTACAACTATTCATGGATTCTCACAAAGAGATCAAAAGAACCCATGTAAATGCAATAATCCAAATAACTTAAAGCTGCAAATCTTATACAAAAGAAATGCATAGGAACAAATTTAAGCATATATGCAAGTGACAAATTTAAGGCACTAAGAGCATAACATAAAAAAATTTATTTTATAAATAACAAGTATGCAATGAATCAAGAGTCTTTAATTAAGAACACACATGTCCACCAAAGATCTAAGTGGACAAACATGTCCATCAATAATAGACAAGTATTAAAGTGAACCATGAGAGAAACATATATAACTTTCATAAAAACACAAGGAATTTTTTCATGATTCTCAACTTAATATTTTATTAAAAACTAAGTATGCAACACAATATTTAAATCATATGCAAAGCATGTAAAATAATGCCATGTGACTAATAACATAATTATAAGTACCACAAAAATGATCAACAATATAAATACCTAATATTATAACTATTGTCCCATAAAAGACTTTTATTAAAGTAAATGATTTCCTATAAAAAATTATGCTCAATACTTAATGCACAAACAAACAGTCTTATTCATCATGTAAAGCAATCATAAGTGCATAAAGATCAAATATCAATGCAAATTATTTTATAAGCTATATCATAATTTGTAACACTTTATAGTTTACTTTTAATACACAAGCTATATCATAATTTGTAACACTTTATATGTTACTTTTAATACACCAAGAGTAAAGAGAAATATTTAACACAAGTTCAAGCAAAATTTTCTAAAATTATACTTGTGAAATACACACATCATTATTTTGAAATATTTCAAATTATTTTAAAATATATAACAATTTATCAAAAAAAACAAAACCAAGTTCTCTACAGTACAAACATGATTTGACATTTATAATCATGGCTTGTTCAAATAAAGCATCTAAATGCCAACAATACATATTCAAGCATGCACAATTGTATACATATATATATAAAATAAAACAAGTTTTGAAAAATTAAGATTCAAACATGATTTAAAAACATACATGTATAATGCATAGAATAGATAACACAAGAAATACTTAAAGATATAAGATACATATTGGGTGTACATTTTTCTTGAATTCAAGTCAGACAACAATTATAAATCCTTCACGAAGCACGAACTCAAACCAAAGAATCTCAAGACCCAAAAGAGGCAAAATGCTAATAATTTTTTTTTTGCTTTGATATCATGTAATGAAATAACGAAAAATACAAAAACAATGCCACTAAGGGCTTTACAAGATTACGATCACAATGTGCACAAGCACAAGTCTACTATAGGACAAAACAATAGTCACTAAGGGGCAACAACACAAGCACTAAGTGCATATAAAATATTAAGGAACTAAATAGAAAAATATAAAATGTAAAAAATATTCATCTTTATTGAGCATAAATGCTTAAGAGAAGCATTACATAATATGGAAACAAGTGGTCCCTTATATATACAAAGGAAGAACTAAAAGGGAGCTCCCATAGAGTCGTTGGGAGCTCCGAATGGTTATAGATATAGCCATTGGGATGCTTCCAACAACTCTTAAGAGTAAAAGACCTTAATATCTTTGGTATTTGGGATAAAGACAATACAAAAAAAGAAAATTTATCCCTAAAGGACAAAACCTATTACATAAGGCAAAGATGAAAATACCTCTAGATGGTATAAATAAATATATATAATGTATATATATTATATATATTACATTATATATACGCATCTTAACAACACACTTATAAAACCAAAGATCAAACAACCATTAGTTAGAGCTATATAAGTTGACCGTCTAAACTCTGACATAACCGAGGTGCACAAAACTCATCCCACAAACAAACTTTGGTTCAATAATAACAAAGCCAAGATAAAAGATGCATCATATAAAATTATGTGATGGACACAACAAATGTCATAAGAAGGCAATAAATATTCATAGAAATCATTTTCAAAATAAGTGAGTTCAAATATAAGAATCAATTTGAAAAAATAAAGTTTCAAATCAAATCCAACAACGGTAGATGAAAAACTGAGACTGGATATAGTGCAATCATATGCACAAAAAGATGTTAATTGATGTAATCATATGCAATACAATCATAAACATTGTTAATATAAGCAAGCTATATAGAGAGATAGCTCAATCTAGATTATAAGTCTATTATGAGACAATTATAGTTATATATCATTAAAGAGGACCAAAATATATATAAAGATTCTCAAAGAACCATATAGAAAACCAAGTGCATGCACAAGTACAACTAATCATCGATACTCACAAAGAGATTAAAAGTACCCATGTATTTTCAATAATCTAAATAACTTAAAGCCACATATCTTAGACAAAATACATGCATAGAAATAAATTTAAGCATATATGCAAGTGATAGATTTAAGACACTAAGGGCACAATATAAAAAATTATATTTTATGCAATAAATCAAGAGTCTTTTAATCAAGAACACACATGTCCACCAAAGATCTAAGTGGACAAACATGTTTATAAATAATAGACAAGTACTAAAGTGAACCATGAGGAAAACACTTATAACACCCACAAAGGGAAAATACAAAGAAGTTTTTCATAATTCTCAACCTAATATTTTATTAAAAAATATGTGTTCAATTTAAACATAATATTTAAATCTTCTGCAAAATATGTAGGATAATATTCATTAAAGAGCCATGAAACTAAGAAAATAACATAATTATAATGACCACAAAAAAGACCAACAAAAGAAACACTCAATATCAAAACTATTGTCTCACAAAAGGACCATAAAAAGCATATATTAAAGTGAATGACTTCTTATAAGAAATTATGTTGAATACCTTATGCATGAATAAACAATCTTATTCATCATATAAGGCAATTATAAATGCATAAGGATCATATATCAATATAAAAATTATTTTTTTCATAAGCTAGATCATAATTTGTAACACTTCATATACTACTTTTAATGCATCAATAGTAAAAAGAAAAATTAAAAACAAGATTAAGCATCATACTTATGAAATACACACAACACCATTATTTTAAAAATTCTCAAATTATTTTAAAATATATGATAACTTTTAAAGAAAGAACAAAACAAAGTTCAATAATAGAACAAAAGTCAACAAATGCTCAAGCATACAAAATTGTATACATATATATCAAATAAAGCAAGTTTTTGAAAAATTAAGATTCAAACATGATTTCAAAAAACATAAATCTATCTAATTTCACAAGATTAAACAAATAAACCTTATAAAAACAAGTTCAATAATAATAAAAAAAAAACATTCAAAGCACAAAAGTGCAAAGGCACATATAAGTTCAATCGTGGATAATGCAAAGGCATGAAGGCATAATACAAGCACAAAAGTTCACAAGCACAAGTCCAATATGGGATAATACTAAGAGCCAACAAAGGAAAACACATGCAAGTAAAATTATATTGAATACATTCTTGAGAAAAGCATACACTTATGCAAGACAATCAATCGTGGAATAACTCATGCAACTAACGCATAATGCAAAATGCATAAAAAATATTTCAACAACCGTTTCACATAAAAGAGCAAATGAGTTTAAAAAAAATTATGAAGAGATTAAAAAATTGCATATATCATAATGAATGAATTTTGCAAATTAAAATACTAGTTTGACCACCATAAACAATCACCTCACTAGATCTCCAATCCTTAAAAATCAAGTGTATCGGCGACTAGAACAAGAGCATAGACATAATGTCACTAAAGGGCCAACGACACACATGAAGGTGTGTATAAACATCTCTTGTCTACGTATAATGATACTCAAAATAAGTGTATCAGCGACTAGAACAAGAGCATAATCACAAAGCCAGTGATGGGCTAAAATCACACACAAAGGTATGAACAAATATCTTTTATCTACATATAATGATACTCAAAACAAGTGTATCAGCGACTAGATCAAGTGCATAGTCTCAATGTTATCAATGGTTTAAAACACACACACAAAGGTGTAAACAAACATCTCTTGTCTACATATATTGACACTTAGATAAGAGGCATAAAGAGGAAAAGACACTCAAGGTAAGAAAACTTGCAATGGAAACACACTAATGTTATCAATAAGAATATTAATTTTAACCATCTTTCGAAACACCATGGTTTCAAAAATAGATAGTCATCACAGATAAATAGAGTTGAAAGCATCCATAAAATTAATGGTCATACAATAAATGAGTGATACAACACACTCAGATCTAAAGATCAAACAACTGTCAGTTAGAGCCAAATCATAAGTTGACAATCTAAATTGACATAAAACGAGGTGCACACAACTCACCCCAACAACATCTCTAAATCAACAAAAGCATATATGGATTCAGAGGCCAATCAATTATCAATCAGATCCAAGACTGGTGTCAATACGATACTCATAAACTTTGATAATTATAGATTGATAAGATTATTTGAGTTGCACATATAACTCCCCTAAATAGCTAACCCTGACCCAACAATAAGGTCATAGAGAGATTATGCATCATATATAAAATTTTGTAATGGACAAAATCAATGCCATAAAAAGGTAATAAATACTCATGGAAATCAATTTCCAAATAAGTGAGTTCATATTAAATAACCGATTTGAAAAAATAAATTTCAAATCAAATCCAGTTAGATAAAAACCTTATCATAAGAATTAGTGCAATTAGATGCACAAACAATATGTCAATAGGATGTCTTATGATAATTTTACAAATTTGAATAAGTAAATAAGCATGCAAATATGATGCTTGAGAATCTTTAAAAGGATCATAAGTCCATTACTCAAGAAACAAGTGAACTAAGGTACATCTCATACAACAAATCTAATAAATCTCACTAAATAGACAAGAATAACATATATAATCTTTATATCTAAATCTATTATGAGGCAATACAAAATGACAAGCACCAATTGAAGGCAACATATAGAGATTCCAAAAGAGCTAAGTGCAAAATCACACAAATACAAAACCATTAGAAGCCAACTAAGAGCTATGTATAAACATAAAAAATGTTGACATTATTGATGAAATGTTCTCAAAAAGCCATAGAGATTTTAATAGCATACATAACTATGAACCCACATATGATCGCATTAAACAAGAGATTTTTCTCACAATGCAATGAAAATTCAATATCCAAGATGCATGATATAAAATATCAATACTCAAGAAAGAAACCACTAAGATAAGAAAAGAAAAAAGATTTGAGTATATGATAACAAGTCATGCTTATGCTATTCAATAAAGACTATTTGAAGTATATATCTAAAGATGCCTTAATCCAACATAAGTCATTTGAAAATAGTCTTCATAGAACAATGTCACTCAAACATACATGAAATAACGCATTCACATGATAATAGAAAAACTTTATGAGAACATAGAAAACACGACTATATTAAAAAAGGAACACATAATACATCTTTTTAATCTTCATGCTTGATCACATCACAAAAAAGAAATCCAAAAGATAGTCCACACATACGTTAAAAAAACAAAATTTAGTATTTTGCAAAAACATGAAATACATAAGATTTTAAGAAACCACATATTTTGCAAAATATTATTTTTCACTACATGTATCACATATTTCAAAAACATTTAATTTTATCATAACACTTTTATAAACACTTACCATACATATGAAAATAGAAAAGCCAAAGATACATATCAGAATACAAAATTCTTAAATCCATAGTCATACCATCTATTAATATAAATCTTTCTTAAGACCTCAAACCTTGCTTGGATACCATGTCACAAAATGGTATGGATCCCAATGCACTTCAAAATACATCCTATGAGTCAAGAATACAATGTAGTTAAAAACTCATTCACAATGAAAATACCCATAGAACACAAGACTTAAAAATAAAAAAATTCATTAAGTAAGAAATTCAAATAAAATAAAAAATTACAAAAAAGCTTCACTCAAAACATTCAAAACCTAGATCTAACCATCAACTCTCTCACTACACAAAGGCACCCACCCACCCTTTATATAGAGAATAAGAGGGAGAAGAGAGAGATTAAAAGGAGAGATAGGAGAACTAATCTAGCTCTTGGACTAGGTCCAACAACTAGGTTTCTAGTTGTTGACCAACAATCCAACAGTCATCCATCTCCAAGTCAACCAATAGTTGACTTGGGTATAATATATATATATATATATATATATATATATATATATATATATATTATACACATTTTAACAAACAATAGCCAACAACACAAGCATTTAGTGCATATAACACATTAAGGAACTAAATAGAAAAACACAAAATAAAAAATATTCATCTTTATTGAGCATATATGCTTAAGAAAAGCATTGAATACAAGAGAGGGGTTCAACCCCTATATATATATACAAAGGGAGAGCATAGGGCTCTATTGGGGAGCTCCCAATAGAGTCGTTAGGAACTCTCAACGGTCACAAATGTGACCATTGGAGAGCCGCCAACGACTCTATGGTCTTTTGACCATAGAGCCCATGCTCTTTACAAAAAAGACTTTAAATAAAAAATAAAAAATAAATAAGAGAAAAATTGTTCTTAATGAATAGTACTATTACATGAGTAAAATGATAAAAATACCCTTAGAGGGCATTTACCTTTTACACTATTATATATATATATATATATATATATATATATATATATATATATATATATGTACAACTTTACAGTGTCTTGTTCCCGCATTTGTATCCATGTGACATACTGATGTCCCATACTTTTTTCCAATGTACCTTTTTTAAAGATGAATTAAAACTTGCAGCAAAGTATTCAGTCCCTTAATGCTTTTGCAACTATTTCATAACATTATTCTTATTGTGCTTTTTAGAATCATTTTACTCACGAGTGCAGAGTAGTTCAACAAGCTCAATCTTTCAGTTTCTAGTGTGCTGATTCATGCACCATCTTGGAGGATTTTCAATTGCTGGATTTGATTTCTGGAGATATTTCAGAATGTAGTTGGCTATGGAAATGTCTTTTAAGAAATTATTTTGAATTTTGAGAGGAATCACTTGAGCCATGTTGGCTGTATGGAAGTTTAAAAATTAAATTAAAAAAATTTGTTTATTTTTCTTCTTGGCATGTAAGTTTACACATTATAAAAAAATGTTCTTTTAAATGCAAAAAATGTTTTTGTGCTTGTTTTCTTTGGCTATGTCAGAGGGACACTTTACATGGGCATCGGTGTCCTACGTTGACATGAGATGACACCAAACATGACACTGGAGACACAGTAACGTTTCAAGGACATAGTCAAACTTGTGTCATACATGGACAATATTGTTTCTAACTCATCCTTTTTTATGATATTGATCCTTTATTTTTGTAGTTTGTTGTGTTTTTCCTCTTAATTGTCGTCATTGATTACATGCATTACAATTTTTTCTTCGACTTACTGTTTAGTGCTTATTGACCATATCAGACTGGAATTGTTGTTCAAGAATTTGCATTTAATGACGATATTCATGTTGTATTGCTTTAAAGAATTTATATATATATATATATATATATATATATATATATATATATATATATATATATATATATATATATATATATGGCCATGTCTCCATGTCCTAGCTACATAAAACCCTCGTTCTCGTACCAATTGTGTTTGTGTCATGCCTTGTACCCTTGTCCTTGTCACACATGTTTAGCTACACTACCCATCTCCACATATATAATGAGTTTAGCTTCCAAGTATGAAATTACCATCTTCAATTGCTTGGGATGCTCTATGTGGTCTATTGAGCGATTTTTCATTTTTCATGTGATTTTCTTGTTCAATTGCGTTGATTCTTTTCTACTCTTTGATTCATTGTTTGTGTTTCAGTTTTTGCTTAATATAGCAATTGCTATATGTTGATGTGAAAATGGCTTTCTCAATGACCAACAGTTTCATCATAGATCAAGGAAAAAAATCAGTAGTATTTTTCTTATATTCTACATATTCCATTGAACTCATTTACCAAGTAACTTTTTAGTCTTAGGTGGATCAACCTTTCATTTGATATATCCTGTTTTTTCCTGTTGTAATTTGTTTTTGAATAAAATCATTATTTATGATATGGTTTTGGTTGTTATAATCATTATTTTTCTTGTAAATTATTGGATAAAAAAATTCTCTAGTTTTAATAATTCAAAAGCGTCTGTTTTTTTTATAGATGAGAGAAATACTCCAAAATCAATCAATGACACTAAGCTCATCAATGAGGGCAAAATACTGGAGAACAACAAAACTCTTGCTGAATCTAGGGTACCTGTTGGAGAGCTTCCTGTTGGTGTCATCACTATGCATGTTGTCGTGAGGCCTCCTGTACTGGATAGAAACAACGGTAATATGGACAAGAATCCATTAATTATTGAACTTCCAAATTGTTTTATATATTCAGGCAATGATTATACCATGACGTTATGTTGGTTATATATGTAACTTTTTTCATTCTTTCCTTTCTTGCTCAACTTGAACTGCATGGCAAGGGACTGTTGCATTTTTCAACTTTTACAGTAATGTCTCGGTAGAAAACATTTTCAGCAAAATAAAACTTACAATTAGATGCCCAATTAGTGAGGATAGACCAGATGACATAGATTTGGTTGGAGGATACGGCATCTTGCTGTTTTTTGTGAAGTCCTCCAGAAGAATGGAATTTAAGAGGTAGAGGAGTGAAAATGGAGTATCCCTGAAACATAGACCATAGAACAAGATGAGAAAGGAACAACATAAGAGCTACCTTATTTCACTCCGGCTTAGAGTAGTGACTGAGTATTTTGTTTTGCTTACATTTGTCTGGATTCATGAGCTTCAGCTTTTAATTTATGGAGTAATATTTCAGTTGGAAATATGAAATGAAAGCTCTGCATTAGTCTTTTCCAGAATAAACTTCTGTCTAATTATTTATTGAAGGGAAATCTTCATTTAGGGGTCAACCTTTTGCCTTTAATTTCAAATATGGCCCACATGTTACAAAATTCCAAATATGGGCCAAATTACATCTCCTAGAAACTGTCAAAATAGGGACCTCATGTCAACACCCACGTAGTGGAAAACGTGAGTACCTATGTCACATGGGTGCGGGTGCGGGGGTGCGGCACTTTCAAAAGACTTGGGTGCGGGGGTGCAGGCAAAATGTAAAAAATTATATATATATATATATATATATATATATATAAAGTTTAAAAGTTGGACATAAATGACCTTGGGTGAGTTGATTGCACTCAGTCAGGTTGACCATATCGGGTGCGGGTGCGGCACCTAGTTTGCGAGTCCCTGTGACATAGGTGAGTACTTTTTGGTTTCTTATATTATTCCTTGAAAAGTGAAAAGTACTTTATCATAAAAAAAGGAAAAAAGTAGAACTTTAAATGATGAAGGTCATGGTTGTAATTTGACCTGTGATTTAACCTGAGCTAAACGACAATAATAAATGCAAGCCCTTGTTTGTCAATTTTCAGAATAAGTTTGGCCCATATTTGGAATTTCAGAAATGTGTGGCCCATATTTAGAATTAGGGGCAAAATAAATGAAATTTTCCCTTTATAAAACTACCTGCAACCCTACTAAATGGGAGGGTGTTGTGTCTTCTCCCTCGAAGACATAAGGTTTGCTACAGTGCATGTTTGAGGGTCCAAATAAGCGCCATGTATATAAGCATGTGGGGATCGTATCCCCGTGTATGTCGGCATCACTTAGCATTAGAGTCTGGTGCAATTGCAAAGACTTAAATACCCTTTCCCACCATTCTCGCCATAAAATGATGGTTCAAAAAAAGGACAAAAATGTCCTCCATCCATAAAAGAGAAATGATCTTAACTCTTCAAAAGGTCTAAACGTTTTGTTTTTACCCTAAGCAGTAAACTCCTATGTTGCCAGTGGATCACCCTTTGACGATGCACCATCTGCTGTAACCGAAGCTCCCTTTGACGATGCACCCTTTATAATTGTTTGTTGTCATCAGAGCACCCTTTGTCGTCGGCTCGAGTCCAGGTTTCCGCCTTGTTTTTTAGCTTGTGTTAAAACACATTGTCGCCTTCTCGTTCGTGCCTTGTGTTACAAAACATTTCCGGGTCCGTTCCTACCTCGTGGAGATAACTATAAATCGATCGACTTGTTTGATCATTGGTGGGCGTCATAGGGGCATTTGTCGGTCATCGCTTTTTGCAGTCTTCTCTACTTCTTTGTTTTTGTTATGCAGTATGGAAAAAAGCAATGATGCACAAACATTCCAACAAGTGCCATTAAGGTGTCGTGAGTACCTTTCATTGTCATCATGCTATTGTTGAAGAACGTATGTCATTGTGAGTGCCATTAAGGCATTGTTTTGTTATTGCAGGTCGATGTTGTCTTTTTGATGGTTGGAAAATTAAAGATATTTGTAAGACATTGGGACCCGTTGACAAGAAGGTTTGTTTACATATGCGAGGAAGGGCCTCTACCCCATCTGGTATCGTCTATTCACTCAGTATATGCAATGTAACACAAATCGTAGTTGTAGTAAGATAATACCGATTTGTGAGATATTGTATTGTTTATTAATATCGATTTGCAAGCTATTATGTTGAATTTTTGTATCGATTTGTAAATGATATGTATATCGATTTGTAAGATATTATGTGTTTTGTAGTGCCGATTTGTAAGTTATTATGTTGAATTGTCGTATCGATTAATAATATATTATGCGATAAGTATATCGATTTGTAAGATATTATGTATTTTCTAGTGTCGATTTATAAGATATTTATAGTATGATTTTAAAACATGTGCATGCAGAATTTATATTATTATGCGCTTGCAGTGGCCAGTTGCGTATTCAAATTGCTACTCATTTAGAGATTCCTATTGAAATCGCTTCACAGTGTCGTAGATATAATTAAATCATTGTCACGTGAATCACTATTGTCAACACACATATATGATAAATTATTTCTTTTATTAGCATGGTAAATAACAACTCGATGCATAGTATAAGCAACTAATAAATCATTGTTGCTTTATATTGTGATTCATTCAATCATTTTTTTGACTTGCTTAACTAATATGTATCCACTGTTATATGCATTTTAAGTAAATCGTAGTAAACGTATGCGCTGGCTAACGCAAATTGATATCGTGCTTATGACAGTGGTGAGCTTATCATCTGGTTGCAGTGAAGATGATGTATCTTAATCATTGGAAAGTTATAGAGAAGTGAACATATGTACTAATGATGCACCTAAAGAAGTGAACATGTGCACTAATGTTGCACATGATAAGAAGGGTGCAAGCATTGGATTCACTCTTGACTTGAATGTTCCAACAAAAGAAATGTTATTCGATAATAAGGTAGACGATCATGACAGTACACTTGATAAAGGTGCAAGCACTGAGAATGTACATGATAGTACACTTGACTTTGTTCCCGTAGAAGAAATGAGTTTAATAATAAGGAAGCTGCATATAAATTTTATAATGATTATTCCTTAAAACTTGGCTTCAGTGTTAGAAGGTGTTTTTGGTCAAAAAATGCACAGGATGTCATGGTGAGAAAGACATATGTTTGTTCTAAGGAAGGTTGCAAGAAGTCAAGTGGAAATCCAACAAAGAGCAAGCCAAATTCAAGATGTGGTTGTCCAGCGAGAATGGTGTTAAGAAAACTTCCGAATAAGAAATATGTAGTTCGTACTTTAATCAGTGATTATAACCATGAATTAGCAACTTCATTTATAACTCCTATATTAAGGTCACATCGTAAAGCAACTAAAACGCACACTGCAATTGCTGAAATAAGTGATAGCTTCGGCATTGCACCAAGGAAGATATACAATTTATGTGCATGCATAGATGGTGGTCGCGAGAATGTGTCATTCACACCTATGGATCTAAAAAACCACTTGAGAAGGAAGATGACAAATAACATGAAGAATAAAAGAATATGTTGTTTAATTGATTACTTATAGAAGAAATCAAACAATGACCTTGGTTTCTTTAGTGCAATGCAACTGGATAAAGATGGATATGTTGTGAAAATGTTTTGGGCAGATTCAAAGTCAATAGTAGATTATGAATGCTTCAATGATGTGCTTGTTTTTTATATGACACTGAAGATTAATATTGAACAGTGATCATTTGCGTAGTTTGTTGAAATGAACCATCACTCACAGAGTTGCATATTAGGCGATGCTTTATTATATGACCAGACCAAAGAAGGCTTTGAGTGGTTGTTCAAAGTATTTACACAGACAATGAATGGAAAGCACCCTGAAGTTGTACTTACATATAATGATCACGTAATTACGGTTGTAGTGTCTCATGTATGGCCAGATGCACATCATCGCCTATATTTGTGGCATATCTTTCAAAATGAAGCAAAGAACATAGGACACATATTTAATCAGAAGACAGAGTTTGATAAAAAGTTTATAAGGTGTGTACTTGAAAGCATAGACGAGGTCACCTTTATATCTGATTGGGAGAAAATGATTCAGATGTACGACCTTGAAGACTGTGTGTGGTTAGAAAATTTATATACAGACAACGAGAAGTGGACATTGGCATATGGAAGATAATACTTTTTTGCAGGTATGATAAGCACACAAAAACTGAATCTATGCATGCCACACTGAAGAAAACCGTGTATTCATGTTTAACAATGTTTCGCTTCATGGAACAATATAAATTATTTGTAGACGGTCTTAGACAGAATGAGCTTGAACAAGATGTGAAATGCTTTAATACACGCCCTATAACTTTGGGCATAAAAATATTGATGTGACGTGCAGATCTGTATACACTAACTATATTTGAATGGATTAAGAAGGAGGTTATACAGTTCATGAACTGCAACATAGAAGGACATATGCAAACCGAGAATATGCATAAATACCATATTATATGGGAGGGAAAAGAGCATCCAAAAAGGCAAGAAGCACATGTTACGTATAATGTTAACAATGAAACTGTTGAATGTACGTGCAAAATATATGAATTTAAAGGTATTTTATATCGTTGTGCATTAAAGGCACTTAATCAAGAAAAGATACAAGAAATATCGGAGTCATATTTAATGCGAAGATGGACGAGACAAGCAAAGATTGAACTGTTGGATACAAATAATGTCAGTCCATCTAGTGTTGATGAGAAGTGCAACATAGTCTTTCGTTACCAACAACTATGTAGGTCACTTATGCATGTTGCAGATTTGGCATCAAAAAGTGAAGAAGTCTATGTATGCATGAGAAAAGTATAAAGAGAGTTGCTTAAAAATGTGCAGTTAATTCACCATAAGTCCATTGTAGCTCATGAGGACCAGTCCAAAAAAATGGGAGAGAACAATGAAGGTAAAAATCATGCTTTCTCTGACCCGCTTGAGAAGTTGCGCCAAAGCATAAACATCATTTTCAACAAGTCAGGAGTCAACATTGTAGATTATAATAAAAAATTTTACATAGCGAAAAGTATCAAAAGAAAACTTGCCTCTGATCGCAGTCGTCGAAGAACAAAGGGTGCACTCGAATTTATTGACAAGAAAAGGTCTAAGAAACAACTAACCCCTAAGCAAAAACAACCAAGCCCTTCGCATGAACAATTATGTAATACATTATATTACTTCTCATGTAAATTGTATTACGTGCAGCTTGTCAAATCTAACTTGTGTAATTTTCAACATACAGCAATACCCTACAGATGTGCACTACAATGTTGAAACCTTCAATCCTTTCGACCAGTTTAAGTGAAACGTTGGTATCAGTTTTACAAGGCTTTTGGTATGTAATCAATGTTTGGAGGATGTTTGCATTTCTTGTGAAACTCAATGCAGTGTCTTATATTGTTCTATTTCATGACAGGCTCAAATCAATTTGAAAGCGAGCAATGGAACACAGGAATCACTTGTGAATTCTTCAGTTATATAATTGTATTTAATTGTATTAACATATTCGATCATTGTAATATGTGTCCATATATATAAATTGTTGTATCATCTAGCCTACAAATCTACAGTTTTGATACCTTTGGTAAATCACTGTTATTCAGT
The DNA here is from genome assembly GCF_984573655.1 of Nuphar pumila. Classification (NCBI taxonomy): domain Eukaryota; kingdom Viridiplantae; phylum Streptophyta; class Magnoliopsida; order Nymphaeales; family Nymphaeaceae; genus Nuphar; species Nuphar pumila. The sequence goes on along the minus strand of NC_143262.1, from coordinate 25,924,392 downwards.
GCTTATATCATTAGTAAAAATTGTTGTCTCATGTGGCCTTCACATGTACAAATCATTGTAGATATAAAACATTTTTTCCTTTCAGTGCGATTTTTTATTTATGAATGCTAAACGTGTGATGATGATTTATAATAACGGATTCTTACTAATATAGCATTTATTGACTTCCCCCATTTGGTAAATCGCTAACGTTGATACATTTGTGGTTTTAACTATGTTGATGAGTTAAATTTAATACATGTGCATGATCGTTGTTAAATCGTTGTAGCTTAATTTTTATACTATTAGTAAATCGCCTTTATGGCGATTTATTTGGTATATAAATCATAGTGCCATGTATTATTGTGATTTACGCAATGACGTCTATTTCGGCCAAAACAGGATGAAAATCGTAGTGTACATTATTACAAATCGTGATAGGACATATCATTCACATTGACAAAGCTCATAAAAGCAAATCGTGATAAAAAAATTTATAATATTATGAAACTTAAAGAATTTTGGTCATAATATATCATGAAAGTCATCAATTTCTTCTTTACTAAGTCTAAACATCGTGTCAATTTTTTTATTGTTTTTTCTTTCCACCTTTTATGAATCAGTCATTATGTAAATCATGATAGGATATATCCTTCACATAGACAAAGCTCGTAAACACAAATCACGATAGGATAAATTGTTTCTGATTTATGTTTGTTGTTGTAAAAATCATGATAGAATACCTTCTATAAAACAATGATAGCGATTTACAATTGTTACTTAAATAGGTATCAAGTTATAATTCGATTTGTATTTATGAAGTTACCTCGATTTATACTTTACTAAGTTTAAACAACGTAATGAATTGTGTACACATGCATAAAACCCTATTCTATCTAAAATCATCTTCATCTTCTTCTTCTTACATGAGGAGTTGTCAAAACCTAAGCAGGAAAAGTAGCAAGCGCATTAGAAACACTAATACTGAACTCATTCGCATATATCATTATTATATTCATTTGAAGAAACAACCTGCAAATGTAAATAGTTAGCAACAAGAAGGACTCAGGATCTTATAGGTGGAATCTCAGTAATCCAATTGAGATGAGCATGAGGGCCAGTTTTTGTAAATCATAATTTCTACTATACACAACACTAATCGCTTTTACGATTTACATTTATGAAGAGCGAACATTATAACGATTTGTTCACATAGACAAAGCTCATAAAAGCAAATCACGATAGGATAAATACTATTATTCTATGAAACTTAAAGAATTTTGGTTGTAAGTCTATTTTTATTTATCAAGTTACCTAGATTTGTAGTTCACCAATAAACATTGTGTCAATTTATTTTTCTTTATCTTTTTCGCCTTTTATCAGTCATTGTTTAAATCGCGATAAGACAAATTCTTGTACATATACAGTATTTGAATTGTTATACAAGACAATGTCCTATAGCAATTTACACAATGACGTCTATGTTGGAGACAATGATTTGCATTTGCTACAAATAACAATTCAACTTATTGGCGTGTTTAGTAAAAGTGAATTTTTATTTCAATCCAGAGAGGTTTATATAATTTGTATACACAGTCTTATAAAATTTATATACACAGTCTACAAAATCGTTCGTTCCCTTCTAGGTATTCTTGCCGATTGAGTTTTTTTCTCTTTCACAATTAGAAACTCCGATAATTTTTTGCATAGTTCTATGTGAAATCCAGGTATATCATCTTGCAACAAAAAGGTAATGTGACACCAATATATAAATTGAGTCTCCAATAATAGAGGATAATAAAACATGTTTAAGTGTAGAGCATACATCAGCGAAATTAGGTTCTTGTCCATTGTATATTGCTTCAATATACTTCATTATAAATATGCTACAATCAACGCCATTATTTTGTAAAGAAACATCGTGTGCACAGCGCAACCTCCACTTGCTAATGTCGACACTCAAAACATCTTTGACGAATCCCTCGTGTGGTTAATGCAGAAGCAAGTAAATTCTGGGCCACCGTAGAAGATACAATACACTTATAGATAGAAACTTACCAAATACATAATATTACGTTGTACACCAGTGTGAAAGTCCAATGAGTTGTAGCACCATAGTTGTTTTTTCCGTAAATCCATCACGTATAAGATACAATGCTCAGAAGTTTTTCTGAGTGTAGGAATAAATATCTGCAAATTGATAATAAAATATCTTGCAAATCGGTATGGAAATTCATATTAGTAGCTTAAAATCAACATACAAATCGATATTAAGAATCAAAACAATGTCTTAAATTGATATAATATCTTACAAATCATGTTAAGACTGCTATGCCTAAACTTTAGACAAGAAGTTTCTTCACTTACCTTTTCACTTGACCAAAAGTCTCTGCAGTGATCATCGTTACCCCCAACAATGTAGTCCATCTTGAAATCCAATGGAGTATGACATTCAGCGGATGAAACTCTGTTGAACGAAATAGTGATAATAGTAAGGTTAAAACACGAAACAATAAGAGTAAATCAAAAAAGAAAATAAACATATAAGAGAACCAATATACCATGAAATAAGGAGTGACAATGCGTCTAGTATTGGTTGTTGTGTTGTTTTGAATATACATGACAAAATCGGATATAGTTTGTTTGCAACAAATATGCATATGTTAACATACATACCCATGATATACGTAAATATATAACTGATAGTGGTTTCATATGTACAAAATTACTGATAGTGTTTCCTTCTGCAAATTTATCTTGCAGCCGGTTGATGTTATCTTAAAGCTCTTTGTTGAGTTTTTGGGCACCTTTTCTTGTTAATGTTTCACTGACATAAGCAGAATATTCAATAAACAATATTGCAAATCTTTTCTATAGTACACCACAAATCGAATATACATCATAAAAGAGACAAAATTTGAATAAATTCATCACAAGATTTAGAAAATATATGCCTAATTCGCCATCACTGGTCATATAGTTGTTGTCATCTCCTTCCTTGTCATTGATACCGCCTTTGTGACAAAGAAGGTTATATGTTCGACCCACGAACACGTCGCTTATAAAAGAAATGTCGCTTCATATGTTCCTTACTTGTGAAGCAAAGAGAAGCGACACCTTTTTGAACTTGTGCGATGTGTCATTCATTTATAAAGGAAACACCATTTCACATACCACTCATTTTCAAAAATTATGGGTAAATAAATTGCATTGCACATTAATTAAATTAAAAAATATCATTTCATTTGCCTTTTACAAAATTCGTCAACGCGATAGGACATATCGTTCACATAAACAAATCTCGTCTACACAAATCGTGATAGGACAATCAGTATCAAGCAAATCATGATAGCATATATCATTACAGCGAAATTGATTTGCAACTAAGTCTTGATTTTTATTTACGAAGGGCAAACATTACAACGATTTGCTCATATAGACAAAGCTCGTAAAAGCAAATCGTGATAGGACAAAAACTATTATTTTATGAAACTTAAAGAATTTTAGTAGTAAGTCGATTTATATTTATCAAGCTACGTAGATTTGTAGTTTACCAATAAACATCATATCAATTTTTTTTCTTTCTTTTTTCATCTTTTATCAATGATTGTGTAAATCACGATAGAACATATCATTCACATAGACAAAGCTCGTCAATGCAAATCGTGATAGGATAAATCTTTTCTACTTTATGTTTGTGGTTATACAAATCATTACAGTGAAATTGATTTACAATTATTACTTAAATCGGTATCAAGTTGAAAATCGATATATATTTATGAAGTTACCTCGATTTTTACTTTATCTGGTCTAAACATCGTCTCGATTTATTTATTGTTCTTCTTTTCTGCCTTTTATGAATCAGTCATTATGTAAATCCCGATAGGATGTATCGTTCACTTAGACAAAGCTCGTAAAGGCAAATCGCAATAGGATATTCAAACAGATTTGGTGGGATGGGATCTATTCGATTGTTGGATGGGTTTAGGTGGAGGAGTGATTGGATTGGGTTGGTTGTGAGACCCATTTAGCTCTCATAAAATCCAAACTCAATTCAAACTATTATATATATATATAGATATATATCTACATATATATTTTTAATTAAATTTATTTGGTTATCAAATAAACCCAAATTCTATTTATCTAAGTGGATCTATTTAGAATTTAGATAGATCCAAAACTTAAAACCTAAACCCTAAACCCCAAAACCTAAACCCTATAACATAAAACCCTAAACCACTAAAACCCTAAACCCTAAACCCTAAACCCTAAACACCAAAACACATCTTAAACCCTAAAACCCTAAACTCTAAACCCTAAATTCTAAATCCCTAAACCCTAAAACCGTAAAACCATAAAACCCAAAAACCTAAACCCTAAACCCTAAATTCTAAAACTCTAAACCCTAAACCTTAAATTCTAAACCCCTAAAACCCTAAACCCTAAACACCAAAACCTACACCCTAGACCCTAAACCCTAAACCCGTAAAATCCAAAACCCTAAACCCTAAATTGTAAATCCCTAAACCCGTAAAAACCTAAAACATAAAACTCGATTTGTATCATTGAAGTTACCTTGATTTGTACTTTACTAAGTCTATGGTTGTACAAATACCTTGATAGGTCAAATGGATTTACAACATAGAATTATAACTGGTTGCAAGCCAAATTGTATCAAGAAAATCGTGATAGCACATAGCCTTTATACGTATAAACTGTTTCAGCCTTTTATCAATGTTTGTGCAAATCATTTTAGCCTTTTATCAATCATTGTGTAAATCATGATAGGAAGATAGCTCATAAAAGTAAATTATAATTTTTATAGTACGCAATGCGAAACGCTTGTTCAATTTTTATTTACGAAGGCCGATCATTACAACAATTTGTTCAGTAGCAATTGTGTGCTATACTTATTAAAATAAATTTATACACTTATAGAATGCCATGTTACAGAAAAGAATTATAAAATTACAACAAAGAATTATAGAATCCCAACAAATTATTATCAAGACGTCAATTTGTATTTATGAAGTTACCACGACAACGACATGACTTTGTTTGTGTAATATATACATGTCGACTGGATTTGTTTATTGTTCTTTTTTTTGCCATTTATGAATCAGTCATTGTGTAAATCACGATAGGATGTATTATTCACTTAGACAAAGATTATAAAGGCAAATCGCAATAGGATATTCAAACGGATTTAGTGGGATGGGATGTATTCGATTATTGGATGGGTTTAGGTGGAGGAGTGATTGCATTGGGTTGGTTGTGAGACCCATTTAGCTCTCATGAAATCCAAACTCAATCTAAACTATTATATATATATATACATATATATTTTAAATTAAATTTATTTGGTTATCAAATGAACCCGAATTCTATTTATTTAAGTAGATCTATTTAGAATTTAGATATATCCAAAACTTAAAACCTAAACCCCAAAACCCAAACCCCAAAACCTAAACCCTAAACCCTACAACATAAAACCCTAAATCCTAAACCCTAAACACCAAAACACATCCTAAACCCTAAAATCCTAAACCCTAAACCCTACAACATAAAACCCTAAATCCTAAACCCTAAACACCAAAACACATCCTAAACCCTAAAATCCTAAACCCTAAATTCTAAATCCCTAAACCCTAAACCCTAAACTCGTAAAACCCAAAAACCGAAAACCTAAAACCTAAACTCTAAACCCTAAACCCTAAAACCTTAAATTTTAAACTCCTAAAACCCTATACCCTAAACACCAAAACCTACACCCTAGACCCTAAACCCTAAACTCGTAAAACCCAAAAGCCTAAAACCTAAACCTTAAACCCTAAATTGTAAATCCCTAAACCCGTAAAACCCAAAAACCTAAAACCTACAACCCTAAACCCTAAAACCTACAGCCCTAAACCCTAAACCCTAAATTCTAAAAACCTAAACCCTAAACCCTTAAAACCCCAAAACCTAAAACTCAATTGGTATCGTTGAAGTTACCTCAATTTGTACTTTACTAAGTCTGTGGTTGTATAAATACCTTAATAGGTCAAACGAATTTACAACATAGAAATATAATTGGTTGCAAGACAATCTGTATCAAGAAAATTATGATAGCACGTAGCCTTTATATGTATAAATCGTTTCAGCCTTTTATCAATGTTTGTGCAAATCGTTTTAGCCTTTTATCAATCATTATATAAATTGTGATAGGAAGATAGCTCGTAAAAGCAAATCATAGATTTCATAGTACACAATGTTAAACACTTGTTCAATTTTTATTTACGAAGGTCGATCATTACAATGATTTGTTCAGTGAAAATTATGTGCTACACTTATTAAAATAAATATATACACTTATAGAATGTCATGTTATAGAAAAGAATTATAGAATTACAACAAAGAATTATAAAATCCCAACAAATTATTATCAGGACGTTGATTCGTATTTATGAAGTTACCACGACAATGATATGACTTTGTTTGTCTTTTGTGAATGATATTGATATGTTTATAAAACCCTAATATAGATCTGTGTAAAACCTTATTCTATGTAAAACCATACCCGACTTGTTGTCCAGGCCTAAAACCCTAATCTATTTAACCTCTCTTCCTCTTTTTTTCTTTTTTTTTCTTCTTTTTTTTCTTCTTCTTTTTCTCCTCTGCCTTCGTCTTCTTCTTCTTTCTTGTATTTTCTCTTCTTTTTTGTTCTTCTGTGTTCCTTCTACCTGTGCTTGATAGATGGGGTTCGAAGTTTATGCAGAATATAATGACCATAATCATCCTCAATCATTGCCGCCATACCGAAGTAAGCACAGATGTTCGCAATTGAAAAAATATCTGCCTAATCTTTGATATACTTCAAGACAAGTATACTGCAGTGGTGAGGGCTCCATCTTCTTTTTCTGTTGGGATCAATACCTTATGCAACTTTGTTGACTCTGCCTTGAAGCTTTCTGCATAAGCAAGTTGTATTTCATGTGCACCTGGATTGTATTAGAAGCACATCACTATTTGAATGTATCCTCAGTTGCACATAGAATCGCTTTACAACAGGAAATGAAATGGATGTTTTGGTGATCTCTTTTATAAAAATAAGAGTCTCTAAAAGATAGATATGTGTTTGACGGAAATGTTTTCCAATAAATAGCTTTCCACACTGATATTGAACTCCTTCGCATATTTGTCATTATTATATTCATTTAAAGAAACAACCTGCAAATGTAAAGAGTTAGCAACAAGAAGAACTCTGGATCTTACAGATGAAATCTCAATAATCCAATTGAGATGAGCACGAGGGTCAGATTCTGCTTACTAAGATGCACTTAAGCAGCAAGCAACAAACACAAACAATCAAAGCAAGAAAGAGATGCTTTAAACATTGCAATCATTGGTCATATTTCATGTGCACCTGGATTGCATTAGAAGCACATCACTATTTGGACGTGGGTTTCATATTGGTGATGATATCTGTTTTCTTTGATGATGATGGTCATGTATTATATCTAAGCCAAACCATTGGTCATGATGTATTGTAACTAAATATTAATATTTTTTGTAAATGAATGTGATTGTAAATCATATGGATTTGTAGTTATGACGTTACCACGACAATGATATGTCTTTGTTTGTCTTTGTTAACAAAATCAATTTATATTTAAGAAGTTAACTCGATTTGTATCATTGAAGTTACCTCAATTTGTACTTTACTAATTCTAAACGGGACGTCAATTTGTACTGTTAAAGCAGTCATTGTGTAAATCATTATAGAACATATCGTTGACATAGACAAAGCCCATAAAAGTAAATCGCGATAGAACAAATCTTTTGCATATTAATTAAATTAAAAAATATTGTTTCATGTGCCTTTTACAAAACTCATCACCGCGATAGGACATATCGTTCACATAGACAAAGCTCATCAACGCAAATCATGATAGGACAATCCGTATCAAGTAAATCACGGTAGCACGTATCATTACAGTGAAATTGATTTGCAACTAAGTCTCAATTTGTAGTTTACTAAGTCTAAACATTGTGTCAATTGGTTTATTGTTTTTCTTTTTTGTCTTTTATGAATCAGTCATTGTGTAAATCATGATATGACATATCGTTCACATAGACAAAGCTCATAAAAGCAAATCGCGATAGGAAAAATACTATTATACTATGAAACTTAAAGAATATACATGGTTCGGTTTGTTAGAACCTACATCCACGACTGATATCGATATGTTTGTAAAACCATAATATAGATTTGTGTAAAACCTTATTCTATGTAAAACCCTAGCTGATCCGTTGTATAGGTCTAAAACCCTAATCTATTTAACCTCTCTTCCTCTTTTCTGTGTCAATGCAACTTTTTATTCTTCTTCTTTTTTCTCCTTCGCCTGCATCTTCTTCATCTTCATCTTCTTCTTCTTCTTTGTTCTTATATGTTCCTTCTACATGTGCTTGATAGATGGGGTTTGATGATGATTATGGTGGTTATCTTCTATGTATGCATCGATATATTCATGACATATACAATTGTGGCGTATTTGTCATAAAGTAAATTAAAGCTTACACAAAATATAAGTTATAACGACCATAATCATCCTCAATCATTGTCACCATATTAAAGCAAGCACATATATTCTGCATGATAGGCAATGGGTGATGTTGATGACCATCTATTTGATCTATTTCTACTGTCGGACCCTCCATCGTTCACAAACCATACTTTGCAGTTGAAAAAATATCTGCCTAATCATCAATATACTTCAAGACAAATATGTTGTTGTCGTGCGAGCTTAATCTTCTGCACGTGTTGATATCCCATACAATATACAGCATTGAAGCAACATCACTATTTGGATGTGGGTTTCATACTGGTGATGATATCTGTTTTCTTTGATGATGATGGTCATGTATTGTATCTAAGTCAAATTGTTGGTCATGATATATTGTAACTAAATACTAATAATTGGACCTGGGTTTCATGTTGGTAATAAACTGCATTGCGCATTAATTAAATTTAAAAACATTATTTCATCTGCCTTTTACAAAACTCATCACCGCGATAGAACATATCAATCACATAGACAAAGCTCGTCAACGTAAATCGCGATAGGACAATCAATATCAAGCAAATCGTGATAGCTCGTATCTTTACAGTGAAATTGATTTGCAATTAAGTCTCGATTTGTAGTTTACTAAGTCTAAACATTGTATTGATTTGTTTATTATTTTTTTCTACCTTTTATGAATCAGTCATTATGTAAATCGCAATATGACATATTATTCACATAGACAAATCTCATAAAAGTAAATCGTGATAAGAAAAATACTATTATATTATGAAACTTAAAGAATTATGGTACTAAGTCGATTTGTATTTATCAGGTTACCTAGATTTGTACTTCACCAATAAACATCGTGTCAATTTATTTTTTCTTTCTACTTTTTGCCTTTTATTAGTCAGTGTAAATCGCAATAAGACAAATCATTGTACATATACTGTATTTGAATCGCTATACCAAAGTGTTTCAGAGCAATTTATACAATGACATCAGTATCGTTAAAGTTAACTTGATTTGTACTTTACTAAGACTAAATATTATGTCGATTTGTTTATTGTTTTTCTTTTCTTCCTTTTATGAATCAGTCATTGTGTAAATCGCGATGGTATGTATCATTCACTTAGACAAAGCTCATAAAGGCAAATCGCAATAGGATATTCAAACAGATTTGGTTCAATTGTTGGATGAGTTTAGGTGGGATGGTTGTACATATCATGATAAAACACCTTCTATAAAAAACAAATTGTGATCTCTTATAGAACTGGTTGCAAGCCAATCGGTATCAAGCAAATCACGATAGCACGTAGTCTTCATACGTATAAATCATTTCATCCTTTTATCAATGTTTATATAAATCATGATAGGAAGATAGCTTATAAAAGCAAATCATAATTTGCTCATGACACAACGCTAAACGCTTCTTAGATTTTGTTTATGAAGGTTGAACATTACAACGATTTATTTAGTGGCACTTGTGTGTTACGCTTATTAAAAAAAGAATTATACATTTATAGAATGTCATATTATAAAAAAGAATTATAGAATTACAATAAAGAATTATAGAATTATAATAAATAATTATCAGGATAAAAAATCACATAATGTTTATTTAGTGGCACTTGACGACTCAGATAGACTATGACATACAAATCGTCTCTTTCTTTTCCTTGGTGGACTCTCTTTTCTCGGAGGCCTCTTGGTTTCCTCGATCTTATTAAAACCATTGGTAATCATTTCTACTAGTGTACCATATTGTGACCACATTTGTCTTCTTAAATTTCTCACATGCTTCTGTAACTCCTTATTCTCCCTCTCCAATATCTCTAACCTTGTGGCGGAGCCTATCTTCTTTTTTGTAAGATGTGTTTGCTTCTCATCGTGTACTGCAACTGAGAGAATCATTGTTGTAGCCGAAGGGACATGATGAACATTTTTTCTATGTTGGGAGACGACATGATAGGAGACAGGAGGGACGCATGGGTTTCCAACATTTCCATGTTGCTTCTTCTCAATCTCCAGATTTCAATGCATGGGTTCCTAATATTTTTTGAAATAGTTGGGGTTATATTGTCGTTCTTTATAATCATATGTTATGGCATGGACACCTCCTATGTTCCAGCTATCCAATTGTTCCTTGAAGCGTTCATGCAAATTCACGTTCCTGGCCCCACCACTATTTATCTTCCTTCTCACTTGCACAAGTTGCTTTGGGATAGACTGTCCCAAGCTAGCTTGTAGGAGAACTCGACTACCATGTTGCAACTCGGCTTCATAATTGCTAAACAACCAAATATCACAGACACACAGTTTCGTAGCCTCAGCAACAGACTATTGGTCCTCATCCTCCCCATCTCTATACGATCTCCACACAACTTGTTCATTGGATATTATGGTTTAGGTATAGACATAATTATTCATGCTAATGAATACTAAATATTAAAATAATTTATAATAACGAGTGCTAAATATATTACAAGGACTATTACTAATGAGAGCTTTATATTAAAATGATTTACACTAATGAATGCTACATATTACAATGATTTACAATAACGAATATTACATGCTAAAGCGATAACGCTTTGTACTAACGAAGACAAAATCCTGTAATAATCATTACTTAAGAATGCTAATGATTACAACGATTTACACTTATGAAATTTAAATGTTAAAGCGATAACGATTTGTACTAAAGAATATAAAATTCTGCAATGATCATTACTTAAGAATGTTAAACATTAGAACGATTTGTACTAATGAGGACAAAATCCTGCAACGATGATTACTTAAGAATGTTAAATATTTCAACGATTTATACTAATGAATGATAAATGCTGAAATGAATGTAAATGATTTTAAACCATTTACCTTATTTAATTGTAGACCAACTAAAATAAACTTATCATTATCCTCCTTGACATTTATTCTAGCCTACCGGCCGATCTTTGGAAAATCATAAATCGTAAGGTCACACTAAAGACGCAAGGCGATAATATGCACCCACAACCTGGCCTACAAAATCAATATATTAGTAAGACTATAACCTTCAACGATCTTAGTCTACAACTACTAAATATGTAATAAACAATTACTTAGACAAATGGCCAAAACCCTACAACAGTTTTTGTAACTTTACTCGTATAGTAAAGTTGATTATACAAGTGTGTGAGTATAGCAGCACCCCATACATAGTTGTTCATTTCATCTAAGTCTTCTAAGAACTGCAGCCACAGGTAACTTAACCTCGAACCAGACAAATTGAAAAATAAAGTAAGTCCAAAAAAATAAAGAAGGAAGTCGTGCAACTCTTGGTCAGCTATTTCAGATGCACATGTAGCGGACCGGCCTTTTCATTTATTACAAAAAGAAGAAACTTTCATCGATATGGAATTATTTCCATCAGAAATACATTGACTCCATTCCTCCATCAACATTTCTAGAAGGGTTGTGCACTTGCCCTTGTGTTATAGTTTGAATCCCGTAATAGGATAGCACTTTCATGGCACTTAAGGCCCGTAATTCGCATCACATCTTTTAGGGTCATGGTGATCTCAAAAGAATCAAACTAGAATGTGTTTGTCTTATGATTCCACTTATTTATCAGGTAGGTCATGATGTTCTAGCACGTTTCAAAATAATGCTGGTCCAGAAGGCCGTTAAAGTGCATATTTCATAATCGATCCTTCTGATATTCACTCAGTTGTCTATACCACGACAGAACTGCAGGCCACTGACACCGCCCTTTGAGCTTTTCACCTAGTACTCTACTTCTCTTTTGACTTCCCTTTAACACAAAATAACATATTATTCATATCAAATTAAAATTAGTTCTATTTATACTTCTACACATCGCTATACATAGTAATCACTATAAATAATAATCGTTGCACACTTGTTATCATAATAATCGTTATACATAGTAATCGCTATCACAATAATCGTTATACATAATAATACCTATAACAGTAAATCGTTCACAGTAATCGCTATATATAGTAATAGCTATCACAGTAATCGTTATACATAATAATACCTATCATAGTAAATTGTTCACAGTAATCACTATACCTAGTAATCGCTATCACATTAATCGCTATACATAGTAATCGCTATCACAATAATCATTATTCAAAATAATACACATCACAGTAAATCGTGATAGCCATGATTGATTTATATACCTTGGTCACACTTTTTTCCTCTTCATCCCCTTCATTCATCATCTGCCTTTCTTGTTGCTCATTTGCTCTGTCGCCTCCCTCCTTTACTTTTCTACTTCTTCCTTTGCTCTTTCGCATCCCTCCTTTGCTTTTCAATTTCTCTTTCATTTTCTTCCTTCTCCTGCTTTTTTCTTTCCCTTTTCTTCTCTTCCTTCTTCGGCTTCTTCCTTTCCCTTTCCTTCTCTTTCTCCTCCTGTTTTTTTCTTTCCTTTTTCTTCTCTTCCTCCTCATGCTTCTTCCTTTATCTTTCCTTATCTTCCTCGTCCTCCTTTTTCCTTTGTCTTTCATTCTCTTTTTCGTCCTCTTTATCCTTCCTTTGCCTTTCCTTCTCTTCCTTGTCCTCCTTCTCCTTCCTTTACATTTCCTTCTCTTCATCATCATGATGCTTCTTCCTTTGTCGTTCCTCTTTCATCTTCATTATTTGCCTTTCCTTCTCTTTCTTTTTCTCCTTCTTCTTCTTCAATTGGCTTTCCTTTTCTTTCTCCTTATTCTTTTTTTGCCTTTTCTTCTCCTCCTCCTCCTTCATTTGTCTTTTTCTTCCTTTGATTTTCATTCTCCTCCTCCTTCTTCCTTTGCCTTTTCCTCTCCTCCTCCTCCTTCATTTGCCTTTTCTTCCTTTGCTTTTCCTTCTCTTTGTCATCCTTCTTCTTCTTCATCTTTAGTTCTTTCTCATGTTTCATTTGTTCTTCAGCCTCAATATCTGATGGATAATGTTTCGCATAATATAATTTCAACGCTTTGTCCATGCCTTCATCATTCTCAATCTTCATTATATTTTGGTATCTTTCATAACGCTCATATAGATGGGACTGGCGGATAATTTCTCTAATAGTCATCTCATCGAACGGTGGAAGATTTCTTGTCTGACTAGCTTTAGACATTGCTAACTTGCACAACACATAAATTTAACCGCAACATTATATGTTACAACTGCCTCCCTAAGTATATAATATTATAAATTATCTCATTTGTTAAATAGTCACCAACATTACAAATCATCGCAATATTTGGCTTCATAAGTAAACATTATTGTAAGATTTAGCAAACTTAAGTACAAATTGAGGTAACTTCATAAATACACATCGCTACTACTTTAAATGTATAAATCGTTGCTGCTTCAAACTTACAAAACGTTATAGAAATCACAACCTTCATAAGTACATATTGTTGTAACATTTGGGCTTCATAAGTAAACATTGTTGCATGATTTATCAAACTTAAGTATAAATCATGGTAGTTTCATTAAATCGTTACTGCTTAAAACGTATAAGTCGTTGCTGCATCGAACGTACAAATCGCTACTGCATTAAATGTATAAATCATTGTTGCATTCCAACGTACAAATTGTTGTAAAAATTTAGCCTTCATAAGTACATATCATTGAAAAATTTTGCTTTCATAAGAAAAAATCATGCTAACTGTTTTTCGACGCTCGGAAGGTGGATAGTTACAAATCGATTTATTTCAGTATGAAAATAGGTGTTATTTAGTATGAATAGTACAACCAGTTTTAAGATTTAGCATTCAGATTTACAAATCAATTTGTTTACATAATGAAACCTTACACAAAACTCATCGAAACTATAGGAGTTTTGGTAATCCGACAATGGAGGAGAAACACCCAGAAGGTAAATGCAATCGATGGTGGCAATGATGTTGTCATTGCACAGATGACAGCAAAGGATACTCTGGTGGCAGCAAACGACGACAAATGGTGCTTCGGTGACAGCTGACGATGGCAAAGGTTGCTCTGACGACAGACGACAAAGGGTACTCCGACGACAACAGATGATGGCAAATGGTGCTCTGATAGCAGTAGACGACAGTAAAGGGTGTGTCGTCAAAGGGAGCTCCTGTTACCGCAGATGGTGCAAAAGTTTATTGCTTAGGACAAAAATGAAATGTTTGGACTTTTAAGAGTTAACATCATCCTCGACTTTCTAGATAGAGGATATTTTTGTCCTTTTCTCGAACTGTCATTTTTCTTTTTTGGATGAAAGACATTTTTATCCTTTTTTTGAATTGTCATTTCATGGCGAGAATGGCGGGAAAGGATACTTAACTCTTTGCAACCGCATCAGACTTCGATGCTAAGTGATGCTGACACACATGGGGATACAAGCCTCACATGCTTATATACGTGGTGCTTATTTGGACCCCTGAACATGCACCTGCGTGTGTTTTTTTTTTTTTGGGGGGGGGGGGGGCATATAACCTGTTGATCAGATACAGTAGGGTGCAGTGTCATACAATGTCCTTCTACATAAATGATCGAGCCAGTGATCTGATTATTCAATTGTTCCGCTCTTCCTTGGTTTGATAAAGACAATAAACAGAGGAAAGAAAATCAAAGAAGCTAAGGATCGTGTTTCAATTTAGGGTTGACTAGGTAAATGTGAGTTCTTATTGTCTCCAAACAAAATAAATTTGGGGACTCATGAGAATTCTCACCTTGGTATCGAAGTGAGTCCCAAGTGAACAAGGAATCCAAGCATTTCTTTGTTTTCCTAATTGCCATTTCATCAATTTCGGAATTTCTTCTTAAATCTGCATGGGCATTTAAATGTTCTCCTGGACATTTAAATGTTCTTTTGGACATTCGGTGGTTATAAATGCTTGAATCAAAAGATACATATGTTTTTCTGGTTTTCATGCTTGAGTGGTGCACTCGAAGAAGGGGTATTGGAAATCTCAGGAATGAGGAAATTGTGATCACTCCAAATTGACCCCTGAATTGGTCTATATAAGTCTAAGGGCATTAGAACTATTTTTTTAGTGGTACATATATATATATATATAAGGAAGGAGGATCGTCCAACCAAAGGTCTAAAATCTACAGCCGGTGATAATTGACGGCATTCCTTCTCTAAGGGTAGAGTTTTTCATGGATCGAACTTTACATATTTGGATTGTTTTCATCATTTATTGAGCGACATATTTTGGATTATGAATTTTGGATGTTAAGATGTGTTTTTGAAAGCGCTAAAAATCAATGGCCCACAATACTTTGTATTGTAAAGTTTTAAATGCATTGTGAGCCGTTGATTTTTCACGTTTCAAAAAGCATGCCTATATGTCGTCTCATGTAAATCATATTTCTTACTAAATAAATTATAAAGAACAAATATATGAGGTCCGGTCGATGAGATGCTCAAGCATTGGAGAAGGGGAGCCATCCGATCTTCGTTTGTAGAGTTTGGACCTTCCTTTGGTTGGGCGGTCCCCCTTTCCTCTATATATATATATATATATATATATATATATATAGAGAGAGAGAGAGAGAGAGAGAGAGAGAGCACTGGACATGTTCTAATGTTTGGAAAACTCTTATTCTACTCATCTGATTGTTCGTCTTTCTACTAACCTGTTTAAAGATGTTTGCAGAATAGATTAGGCATCTTTAAAGAAGCGGAGCATATTTGTGGTGTAAGCATAGTATGTTTAATGTTTGTTACAATATCTGCTTCAACTTTTCTTTTGTTTTCTTTCAAACAATCTCCAACAATCGGAAGAACTGCAGGAATACCAATGCATATGTTGCTTTGGATGCAGAAAAGACAAAAGCGGATTCCCAGAAGAACAGATGTTCCTGCTCAATTCTGTGATTACAGATTATAGATGATCACCTGGTTCAGCTGGTTAACTTGCACACATCTTGGTGCACAGAGCTGTCTCAATATGCCATTCCTTCTGCTTTTGATTCTATTTTGGCCTGCAGCATAGCGGAAGGATTCATTTGCCGTAGTAACTGTTGGGATTTTGAGTAGGGATGGCAATGGACCGGGGCGGGGGACATGGTCTCCACCCCCGCCCCGTCTCAAGATTAGAACCTCCATACCATTTTAACCTCCACCCTCGCCTTCATCTCCGTTTCATGTCCTCCATCCCCGGTTCAAACGGGGATGAGGTGGGGCGGGGCCCGTTTCCCCGTAGTCTATTGCCATCCTTTAGAATGACTGGGGATGGGGCGGGGAACAGTGTAACTCCATCCCCGAACGGGGATGGATTTTAACCTTCGTCCCCGCCTCCATCCCCGTTTCATACCCTTCATCCCCGGTCCAAACGAGGCGAGGCAGGGCCCCGCTTTGCCCCGGTCCACTGCCATCCCTAATTTTGAGTTTTTGTTTTTTTTGCGGGGAGGGGGGGCTAGGACCTATTGTTTCTTTGTGGTTGCTCTGTGAAGTTTTGGCAATTTTCCTTTTGGAGGCCACGCATCTCTAACTGAACTTGTCAGATGGAGTGCATAGTGAGATCATCTTTGCCTACTGTAAAGCGAATTAGGAAATAGAGTCTATAGCGAGATCATCTTTGCCTACAGTAAAGCAGAACAGGAAGTTTGATTGGTGAATTTAGATGGCATGTTTTGGTAGGCTACAGTTTTTTCAACTCGAGGACCGAGAATTCCATGAAGATGGTGCATACCTTTGTGGGAAATCCTGTTCAGTGTCAGTGACGTACTAAAATTCTCTCCATCAGGATATTCAGTTTGTGTGTAAAGACTGCGTTTTGGTCCCATGTATGTTCCTTGCTTGCTGATTTTTATTTCCACGTTTTGGACCAAATTGGTCGACCTATGGTGAGGCAACGTTACACTTCAAACCACGAAGAACTTGAGCCATTTTGTCTGCCAATACAGTAGACTGAGTTATCTAGCATTTGTTAAACTCTTATATATAGGGTATTGCAGAGGCAACGCACATAAAAAAAACTGTCAGAAATTTATTTATTTTTTGATAGGCAAGCTGGGGTTTGGCAGACACCCCACCAGTTATACAACGTACCACTGGGTTTTGAACTTGCAACGTCCCAACACAAACTCAAGTCAGAATTAGTTACAAGACTAATCCAATAAAAGAATTTAAATTCACTGTACATCTGTGGAGGAATGTCATGCTGACATATATATGTGCATCCTTTGAACAAGGATGCATAAGCACTTTGACAAATGACTACATGAACCGGGTTGATAAGACCAACCAACCACTGGAGTATTCAGTTATTTACATACCAAAACACTGCATCTCCGGTTGTAATTCCCAGCATCATAATGCGCTATATACAGAAGCTAGTTTTCTTGTAATGTCTTAGCCAGAAGGAATATACCAGAAGTAGGCTGAAAGGTGTATTGCAGCAGATGGAGTTTTGCTTAAGGCCTTCCATGTTGTCAGCATCTAAAACATGTGAGACAAGATTGAGAACTGTTCCTTGGGGTCACATACTTTTGCTGACGTTGCTCAAAGAACTAGGGCTTCCTGTGCGTTCTTATGTTCTTAAGGGTCATTACTAGTTTCTGCCTCTCACCTTCCACCTCAGCAAACTGGACACTAAGTTGTGAGTAGCGGTTATGCATCTCCTTTAACTCTGTCTCAACTGTAGAATTTTTCCTCCTCAGCTCCAGCATGTCCTTGATTAGTTCATTGATGTCTCTAAAGCTTTTCAAGATTGCTTCCTCGTCATTGTGTTGTTTCAAGAAGGAACTAAACGCTCGAAAAGAAACGTCGCAGTAAGTACATAACAAAAACATGGCATGGTTGGCTATACACAATGATTCTTTAGAGAGCAGATGAAATTTCATCTGCGCATATGATACATCAAGATAAATGCATTAGACAGGATATAGCACTTGAATAGCATGAAGGCATCAATCCTAGAAAGGATGGTTAGATTAATGACAACATTGAGAAATAACCAAGCTAGAAAGTTGTTACAAAATTAGAGGCATCAGTGAATTAATTAAATAAAAATATGGTTCTCTTTTTTCACTTAATCTGGGTTGTGTGGGTGGGTGTCAGTGTTTTTCATTTAACGTATATAGACCCTTGCTGAAGCAAACATAAACATATCATCTGTTCCAATATCTAATTGATTGGTGTGAAAAAATGGAGTTATTGCATTTCTTCCCTAATGCAACTTAAAACACCTGAACTTACATGGCAAAGATGGATTTAAGGTAGCAGAAGCCTTTTCTCTTAGAGGGCTCATAGTAGGAAAAGGTAGAGCAAGAGTTTGAAGTTTTGTAATGGATCTACAAACAAGTAGTTGAGTAGCAGATTTTCTTTGACAGACCACTTTCCAAAGCCTGGTTTATCATATCCATGACAAGCTGAACATCACTACGTGATGATGAGCTTGTTGGGGAGAGCTGAGATGTGATATCTCCCTTTGGAAATCCATACACTTCTAGAGGGTTATCTTTATTTGTTAGAAGCTCTAAAAGATTGTGATTTTCATCCTAATTTTGCATCACTGGAAAACCTCAACCTACATCACTGTTGAAAACCTCATTCTATGTGCAACCTTATTTTGTAACTGTAATCTTTTTGTAAAACCGAAAACAGGTTCTGATATACAAAAACTCTTTCAGGGTGGACAAGTGAGAAGAGAAAACCTACCACATCCTTGTCCTTGATTGCTACTTGCCACAAGCACTTCGTGAATATTCTGCTTATTGAAATTAGAATGCTGAAATTAATGAAAAATAAAGCTTCATGCTGTAGAATCAATAACCATAATTCCTCAAACCTGTGCTAAGTCACAAGGGCTACATTTAGCATGTGTTACTAAGCCTTCGAAACTTTATTGTTCAAACTTACGAATAGTCTTTTTCAGCTTGCATATCCATAATTACTGGGTTCTCTACCTTGGGCAGTGAACTGTAACCCACCACCAAGTGTTCTTAGCATATCTGGATATTTTTACTTCAAATGAGCTTACCGATAAACCTGGGTTTTTGCGCCTTCGTCAACCAGCAAACATGGGACTTGTGTCCACCATATTGTTTCTCTTTGGATTGAATGATGGAAACAAATGGATATCCTCTTGGGATTTAATTGAGCAGGTGCACCTTTAAGATCAATTTGTGGGCAGCAAGTGGAAGGATGACACAACCAAAGTTGTAAGAGAACAATTTCTTTTTTCCTTTTCCTTTTCTAAGGTCAAAAACAAAAAGGAAATTTACTAAATGAAACATAATTCATATAAGCAGAGTAAGGGGGACAAAAATATTATAAGTTAACAACAGAGTCAACATTCAGCCTGCCCTTGAGTCCCCCATCCAACTGTTCTCTGACTTTGGCCGGGAAATAGGCATACATCAAGATATTGCTCTAAAAATATGAAATACCAAGCAACCTTGAGCCACAAGTTGCCCACAAAGAAATGAGGCCCTACACATTACTGCAAAGAGGTGTAACATTGATTGCATTACCGTAGAGGATGTTATTGCTGCAAAGAGGTGTAACATTGATTGCATTACCATAGAGGATGTTACACGCTAGCTAGAGAATAGCCCCTTTTTTTGAGGTTGTATGGAAGTTAAAAGTACCCGTGATGACAATCCATGAGAACAGTCTCTTCTTATGCCCCAAACTGACACCACCATAAAGGGTAGCCCTAGGCAGTGGTTCTGGTCTCATTCTTCTATAATGAATCCATCTTTATCAACATTACTTCTTTCCACATTTGATACACCAGTTCTCCTTGAAGACTCTTCAACATGTGAGAATCAAAATTGGCAAAGAAGCTCCTCAAAATCTAGATATGTAGCAATGAGGCAGTGTGTTCCTTTTCTAAGAAACTTAAGAATTTACAATCTTAATTCAACAATACTGCCAGAGGAGCTCAATCAGACAAAGTACCATAAGAAACTGAAAAATGTAATTTTTTGAGAAGATTCTTATACGCACAAACTGGAAAAGATAAACATAAAGAAAAGGAACAAAAGAGTTACTGAATGTTTATAAGATGTGAACTGCAGCAAGTTATATTTTTTACGTTTTTACATACCTTTGAAAATGCATCATGTTTTTCTTCCTTGATTGCAGTGCCTCTGCCAATTCAATTTCCAAGGCAAGTACCCTTTCCAAAGCATTTCCACTTTCCAGAAATTCATTGAATTGAGGAAATATGTGTCCCAATTGTTCATTTGCCTATCCAAGTTCACAGTAAATTTGGGAATAAGTTCTCAATTAGAAGATAATTGAAAATTGCTTTTGCTGGATGTTAGAGAACCACTAACCATGTTTAATTGTGACACTTCTCTTTGAAATGGTTCTTCATAAATCAGGTCAGGATGTTGTTCCATTTGGTCAAGCAATGGAGCCAAATTCTCATTTTTCATCTTTTCTAACTGTAGGGCATAAACAGGAACATAGAAAAAAATTAGAAGTAGAAGAACCATGTAAGACATCATATATGCTAAGAAAAAATAATATGCTCAGAAGGCTCTGCCTGTGCGTGTGTAAGCTGTGTAGATCAGAAAAGAGAACAATTCGGCTTAAATGGCTGGTCTATCCTGCGATTAAGGTTTGTGAACCAATTAGACAAGTAGTTTGTGTTCATGAAAGTAGTGTATACATTAATCAAGCACATTTTAGTTGAACTAAGATGAATTTAAAGCTTATCTAGGTGTCAACGTGTCAACACAATTCACTTATTAAGCAGTACGGTTTATGATACGAACATGTGTTGGCAACCTCTCGCTTCAACTGTTACTAAAAAATTATCTTCATCTGTTTCAAATTCCAAATGCAGAAACAGATCTTATGTATTCTTTTGAAGGATTTTTCTGCAATTCATAGACAGAGAAAGGCCTTAACTATTCTGAGTATTACTTGGCAAGATTTAGTGATACTTAAAGAAAAACATTAGGATGTTTCAAAAGGAAAAGAAGGTAGAGCTAGCAAGATCTTTGCAAAAGGAAGTAACCAGAACAAGAATGAGCTCATCCAAAGACATGGTCTATAATGAAAACTTTCTAAGACCCTCTCTCCAATTTCAGATGACACTGTGTCATCACAGCACCCCTAGGTGTCACCTAGCTGAGCCAGTTGACCTTCTTCGCCTACGTTATGCCTGCTAGAGAGGGTAGGCACAGCTCGAATAGGCAATATCTATTGGTTGGGTAGTATGTGTCCACCTGGGCAATGTGTAGTAGTTCGATGACTAGTTGATAGCAATATATTAGTTGCCCTACAGTGCTTGTTTAGAGTCATTGGACAAAATGAGACAAAATAAGGGGCAAAATATTAACTTTAAACTCCACCATGAAGTGCTGTAGAAAAAGCTTTTGTCTACACTTGTTTCAAAACAAGAATCAAGCAAAGGAAATCCACCATTTTCTTACCTCTCAAATCTCAAGATTTAGTTCTTTTATTGTTTTTTTTTTGCTTTTCACCTCCCTTTTGTACTTCAAAGCCATGTTCAGGATTTTTTTTAAAGCCTTTTTTATTGTTTAAAAAAATCAAGAACAAAATTTATCTTCATCTCTCTCTTTTTTTAAGATCTGGCATGTAGTTTACAGTTTTTAGATAAAATATAGTTACAAATATGATTGTGTTGTTACTTTTATGATCTTTTCATTGTACTTGAGGTTAGAGAGTTGAAAGGAGTATTACAGGTCATATTTTTGTGTTTTTGTTGTAGCTAGGCATTGGAGGACGAAAAAGAGTTTAAGAATATTTATTACAGTTGGGGGTTGGACAATGAAAGGGGCAGAAGAAATTATTGTTTTCATGCTCTGTACTTTGGTTTAAATTGTAGCTGGGCCTTGAAAGATGGGAAAGAGTATTGATAATGAGACCTATGGCATTGAAAAGAATGGTGGGAAAAAATTGAGATTAAGTGAAGGGCAAGTAGTGAACTGTATAGGACAACATTTTTTTTCTCACTAATAGATAACTATCATTGCAAATGATGCCATGTATTTGAACTATTATAATGTATTTTTCCACATTCATTGGGATTAGGCATGACACTTGTTGACATTTTGTTTTTCTTTGACTAGGTAATAGGTATCATAATTATAATTTATACTTTGTCTTAAACTAGTTATACATAGTGGAGAGTACAATGATGTGATCTGAAACAGCTAAATTCAAGAATTTCTTTCACGTCCCATTGTAAAAAAAGATGTATAAATATCATGTTCTTACATTTTTTCAACATGTTACATTTTTTTTATTTGTTAGAAATTTTTATCAGGCATTCCTAGGCAATAAGTGAGCTTAATGTCCAAGCATCACCAAGTGCTTTTGATAGCAAAGGAACAAGGTGCATGCCTCAATCTCATATAACACAGACACACACACGCACACGAGCTTAGCGTCCAAGCATCACCTAGTACTTTTGATAGCAAAGGAACAAGGTGCATGTCTCAATCTTATATAACATAGACACAAAACAGTAATATCAAATATAGCACACACACACGCGTGCACACACACACACAGAAGCAGACATGCATGTGCACACACACACACACACACACACACACACACACACACACACACACACACATACACACACACACGATCCAAATCAGATAAAAGGTAATATATGTGACACTATGTCACATGGATATGGCTGACGATACATGGATACAACCTTTCAATGAAGTTTCCAAAATGACTTCTATATAAGGGGATACATAATGGGAGTCAAAATGGAGTATCAATACACAGGATATATTGTAGCACACGGCATGAATATAATACTTTAATAGAAATAGGACATAGGGTCACATTTATGTATTTAATGATTTAACATTATATTTTTTATAATCAAAACACCTAAAAAGTCAACTAGGCACCTAGTGACTTGTGCACTGGCGAACAACTAGACCTCAACCTCCTACTTGGCCAAGTCCTGGTCGACCAACTATGCCAACCTAGATGACTTTTATATCTTTTCCAAGAAAAAACTAAAGACAAAAAGGGGTGAATCAAACCTGACTCTCCTGCCCCCTTTACCACCTTCCTCTCCCCTCTTTCTCTCGCCCTCTCTCTCCCCTTTACTTTAGCTACCCATAGACACAAGGAAAAGAAGAAAGAGGAGAATGGTGCTCTCTCTCTCTTCACTTCTGTTTTTTTTTGGCAAAAAAGGGTCCTTATTCAACACGTGGCTATGTGACATTGGCATTGTAGGCACGAGACACAAATTTGCCTTTTTTTAATTAGGACATGTGGGAATAAAGTATGTTTGTCATTCAACAAAAAAAAAACTTAAATTAAATGTACTCTTTTGAACTTTATTAAAGGGAAGAGTTCCATCTTAAAGCCATAGAAAATTCAAAATACTATTGTGGTCCTCTCTTTCTCATATTATTAACTTTTCTACTTTATATGGCCTGAAAGTGTTAACATTTTCACTTTTGCACTTTTTATTGTACCAACCAACAAGAGAGAGGGAGAGATTGTCGTCACATGGAAGTGTCTACTAAAGAATAGGAATGTGAATAGAGCTGTCAGCAGACAAAGTTTTGCTATCACATCAGGAACAAGAACAAAAGTGCACGAGAGAGAGAGAGAGGGTCACTATCTGCCAAAATCTCTACATTATCCACTCAAAAGACAGACAGTGGTTGGAGTTGGAGTTATAAGCCTTTTAAGGAAAGACAGAAACAAAGCATTTTATGTTTTGTTATTGTTTTAGAAATTACAAAAATAACCTTGACGCACATGATTGACTATGTTCCACATGATTGACATTGACCATGTTGGACATAGCATTGGCTATGTTAGCATGTGTTAGAGTGTACACCATGTCTAATTTTGAGTAGTACCCTTCCCAGTGAGCATATGCAAGGTTTAACATGTTGCTATGGCATAGACGCATAGTCGAAGCCCAAGCAATGCCTAAGTTTTTAGTACAGCTTTTGTCTATTTAGATTATTTTGTAACAAGCACAGTGTTTAAGATTCAATTTCTTAAAAGTTTACCAAACTCATGACTCGATCATCAGAAACACAAGCATAATTATGACAAAGAAGGGATTGATCATCAAGAGTAGGTGAAAAGAGTTCTTGTGGAACTTAGAAACTACATTTTTCATCATCTACACATTGTTTAGGTGATGTTGAATCTAATAACAAGGAATAGAATAAGCATTTAGAGGATGACCATTGATTAGACTGTGGAAAGGCAAAATTGCAAGACTGGGAAGCTCCATCGAGAAAGAGGACCATATTTGGATTTTTTTGCCAATGTCGTATAAGAGGTTATATGGCAAATTTCCAATTGCTCTATTCAATTCAGGACTACAAAAAACATCCCGGAGACTTATGATTGTATCCGATAAAAGTCAACATCTTC
The DNA here is from genome assembly GCF_984573655.1 of Nuphar pumila. NCBI lineage: Eukaryota > Viridiplantae > Streptophyta > Magnoliopsida > Nymphaeales > Nymphaeaceae > Nuphar > Nuphar pumila. The sequence continues at coordinate 25,899,546 of NC_143262.1, read as the reverse complement.
AGCTCTTAATTTCAATTCCTTTCTCTAAATGTTGTTAACATAAATATCCATAACAGTCTAAAATTCTTAAAATGTGATTTTGTGCCTGCTTCATATAAAGGTTAAAGGCATCTTTGACATTTGCTTACAATAATGGTTCATCAGATAAACTAACAAATAACATGTTTCAGTCCACAGATGATGCATAACTTGACAAGGAAACATTGGGAAGGGCTATTTTCCCAATACGATAAAGTAAACAGCACCATTTCATTCAAGGATTCCTTCCATCTCTCAACAAGTAATTGTATTATTTCTAGGTTCATTACTTATAAAGGATATGACTAAACATCTAGAACATTTTCTGGCAATATATGCCTAGTCTTTCTTAAGAAAGTTAATTTAGGTAAATGAGAGAAACCATATATAAACGTAGCAATTAAGCAAGCCAGCAAAAAGGCAAATGATGCGGAAAGTTGGAGATTAAATAAACTTGCAGAACAGGAAATAAGTTTTCTATGATACTCGGGAAAAAAAGAAATCCTGATCTTTGCTTAGCTAGATGCTAGACCAAAGATGTAGCCGACAAATGTGATTTTATAATTCAGCATTAATGAAGTTTTCAGTTGAAGTGTGTACTTTCAAGTTTCAACAGTAATGAATCTGATTATCTAAGGAACAAAAAACAAAATGAGCAGAAAGGCAGTTCACCAAAAAAAAAATTGCAAAAGGATCCTAGAGGGTCTCCCAAAGCCATCCTTACAACTTAGAAGCCAACACCAAAAAGATGCCTGTGGAAATTTTGGAGAGAGAAGGAATCGACAGTTGCAGTTTGAGAAAAGGAAAGGCCCTCATTTAAGGAACAAGAAATAATAGATAACTGACTGCTTTTAAAATTACATAGAATTAAGGTAAAGCATGGTCCATGGAATATCTCAGGAGATTTTCAAAATCTTTGTTTTTATGAGAAAAATCTCGGAAAATTCAGTTTTTAAAAAATATTATAAATAAACATGTAACAAGAAGTATTAAGCAAACTAATGAATATGTATATATTTAGTGGTATGAGTTGGTAACATTACTTTAGCATAAACACTCAAACACATATGATCCAATACTGAGGAAGAAGGGATTATATAATGCAAAGAATAAAAGCAAGGGACACAAAATAGTCCCATATCGCAGAGGAGGGGAATGATCGCCGCTCCCACCTCTAATTAAGAGGGTCTTCCCCCTTTACTTACCAAACTCAAATTTCAAAATAGCTGCTGATGTGGAATCATGTGAATGAAGCAGGAGCTTTTGAATTTTTTTTCTGGAAATTGGGGTTTACATATCTTTCTTTTAAATAAAACTTTCTGTGGTATGTTTGGTGTTTTTTAGGTTGTGATAAATTCATGATAATATCACGATATATTCAAAGTGGAACATAAGAAATATCAAGATTTGATGAAAGTCTTCAAAATTCCCATTGGTTTTGCTTAACGAAAAAAAGAAGAGCATAAGAAAGGCATGGCAGTCTGGCACTCCAATATTGGTAGGCAAACCTGGTTTATTTTTCTCAACTCTAAACAACCTAATGTGCAAAAAGTAAAAGGGATGCTACAGCATTTAGGTAAAATAATTGCAACAGACTGAAATTATGGGTGGTGATGGGTTGTGGCAGAGGAGATATAACATTTAAGGAAAGCTGCAACCAGAGTACCTCTTTCTGCAGGTGTTCCATGCTAGAAAACAGACTTTTCTCTTTCATGTGCCTACTGGTAAGTTGTAGATGTTCCCTACCATCCTCTAGCAATCCGCCTTTATGTATCAGCATCAGCCTGGAGTCTTCAGGTGAAGTGTCAATGGGTTCAGTGATACCCTGCACAATAGGTAAATATGATTCCGTTGTGATGCAGCAGAATCCTATCATCTCCATCCAAGTCTTCTTAGGCCTACCCCGACCTCTTTTAACTAATATATTTTCCCATTTCTCCATCCTTCTAACTGGAGCATCATTAGGTGTTCACCGAATATGTCCAAACCACCATAAACGATTCTCTCTCTTCTTATTTTCAATGGATGCAACGCCTACCTTCTTATGTATCTCCTCGTTTCGAATCTTATCTATTATTGTATTTCCACACATACATCTAAGCATACACATCTCAGCTACACTCATTTTTTGAATATGATGTCTCTTGGCAGCCCAACATTCCGTACCATATAGAAAGCTTATGCCTTCATTTTTTTTGTATGTGTTTTATGATTTTGTGTATACTCATTTTAGATTCTTTTGCTAGATCTGTATACTTGATTTGTTGTATACAATGTATAATTTTTTTGTTATCTGTACATGTATCTTGTATTTGTAATATAACACTTTAGATGGATTAGAATGTTAAAAATGTAATCAATTAATCATGTTTTAATTGTTTAGCTTCATTCATGAATGATGTGTTTTTTTAGTTTCAGCTGTTTAGCTACATAAACTGTAACGGCAAAAAAAAATGTTTTGATTCGGGCCGGATCCGGACCCGACCCGGACCACCGCCTCTTGCTGTCTTTTAAGACAGCGAGGCAGGCGGGAGGAGGGTTATGAAACCCTCCTCACCGCCCTTCCACCTCGACCCTCTCATCTCTCTCCCCGACATCCACTGCCTCTCGTCACCCTCGATTTGCCGGAGACCAGCGTCAGCCGATCGCCGCCGGCGCCTCTCTCCGACGCCGCCGCCGACCACCAGGTATGTTCTTCCTCCCCTTCTTCTCCCTCTTTTCGTATCTCTCTCTCTCTCTCATTCCTTCCCCCTCGTTTCTTCGTTACAAAGGGAGGGGAGGGTTGAGCCTCCTCCCTGCTTTCGTACGGCAGGCGAGGGGCGGAGCCTCCTCCCTACTTCCGTACGCAGGGGAGGGGCCGAGCCCCTCTTCCCTGCTTCCGTACGGCAGGGAAGGGGTCGAGCCCTCTTCCCTGCTCTCTGCTACGGTAGGGGAGGGGTCGAGCCCCTCCTCCCTGCCCCTTTTTGTTGTGCCGGCAGGGGCCTATGGCCCCTGCCTTTCTTTTGTCAGCAGAGGCATAGGCCCCTGCCTTTCGTTTGCCAGCAGGGGCCATCGGCCCTTGCTTTCCTTTTTACTAGCAGGGGCCATAGGCCCCTGCCTTTCTTCTTAGGCACCTGTCGTTCGTTTGCCAGCAGGGGGCCATCGGCCCCTGCCTTCCTTTTTGCCAGCAGGGGCCATAGGCCCCTGCCTTTCTTTTTGCCAGCAGGGGCCATCGGCCCCTGCCTTTCTGTGTGCCAGCAGGGGCCATTGGCCCCTGCTTTTCTGTTTGCTAACAGGGGCCATCGGCCCCTGCCTTTTTGTTCGCCATCAGGGCCCATCGGCCCCTGTCTTTTTGTTTGCCAGCAGGGGCCGATGCCCCCTGCCCCTTTGTGCGCGAGCCTATACCCTTGGTCGACAGGCCCGGGGAATCTTTGGAAGCTACATCGTAATGGGGACAGATCATTACAATTGTTGATCTCCAGCGAGGAATTCCTAGTGAACGTGAGTCATCTGCTCGCATTGACTACATCCCTCTTTAGGCGGCAAGGCTCATTTGGCCCTGCCCCATCCTTTTTTTTCGAGTCATTTGGGACTGTTGTCCCCAGCTCTATGTATTGGAGAAGTTGAGTCTTTGCCTTGCTTTTGCTTTTGTCTGGGTTTGCATGTTAATATCGCATATTTGCAGCTACGACGGATCTCACTCGCGCTCCGCGACTCGAGCCGTCAATTGTGTACGTCCGCAGATGTCAGCAAGCTCGGAACCCTCCAAGGTAGGGGAAGATTGTAAGGAAGACTTGGATAATTGAATTAAGTTCAATTAAACTAAAAACGATCATTAAATGAATATATATATATACAAATATATATATATATATACTTATACGAGTATGCACTTAACTCAAGGACGCGGTTTCGCGATCCTTGCCCTTTACCTTATGTCAGTCTATACTTGCCATCGTGTACCGCGTCGAGATCTCGTGTTGCATTCTTGCTTATGGTTTGTATGTGTCGTCACACATCGTGGCGAGGTTCAGCGTTGCACTTCTGCTTACCGCATTTACCTTGTCGTCGCGCTTTGCGCCTAGGCTCTTGTTTTTGTATGTATTATTACTGCTTTGCTATTGCAGATGTCGCACAGGTTTTTGCTCTTTGCATATGCCTTAAAGGCATTCACATCTCTCTCTTGCGACGAGAGTTGAGATAGGAGCTAGCGTTACATCCCCGTCTAAGGAGGGGGATACCTTGCAAGGATCCTGACTCCTTGAGTATGCAGTCCTGCAGACGAGTTGGAGGTTCTGTTGAGAAACCTGTATCCCGTCTATCGAGGCCGGTGTCGAGTCATGCGAGGCATGTAGATACCCCGATAGCGGAGGAGGTTCTAGAAAATCGCAGGCATAATGTTGGCACAAGGTACTGCTGTTTCAAAGGATATAGTAAAGTTGATAAACTTTACATCTTTGTGAAACACTCTTGTTGAGGCTTCTTTTGAGGAGCTACACCCCATTCATCCTAGAGTACTAGTAGTCGTGCACGACACGTCTAGTACTGCGATGATCGGATGAGACGGTCGTGCGACCTCGAACAGTGCGAAATGCACAATGCTGGAATCACATAAATGGCCTCACATTCGCCTTCACAGGCAAGATGCTCGAGTGGTTTAAAGACCACAGCATAGAATAGGTCGTTAGTTAAGCAACCCCTAACGTACATATTCGTTTCTAGTGGTCTGTCAAGGGAGAGGACAGAGCGGTACAAACTCCAATGGACAGGTTGTTAACAACCACCTTACGGGCAATGATCCGGCCTCCCCAGTCATTGGAGTTAGAGAAAAGGGGCTACAATAGTTAGCTCAACACTTCTGCAGAAGTTGGATGCATCTGTGGCACTACCTCCTTTGGGGAATCCTCTCTCGGTTAAAGTCGTCCCTTTGGAGCGGACTCAACTAGCTATTCGGGTTATTCAAAATACATAGAATAACAGACGCCCGAACTAGTCTCAGTTGTTTCTACGTTTTGCCTACGCATACCCGCAGGTCAGTAATATCGAAACATAAAGTCTGTTCACACTGGTTGTTGAGTAGTGAGACTCACTTGCACTCGCTTGCACTACTGACTCTCTTGCACTCGCTTGCGCTACTGACTCGCTTGCACTACCTACTCGCTTGCACCACTGACTCGCTTGCACTACCTATTCGCTTGCACCACTGACTCGCTTGCACTACCTATTCGCTTGCACTATTGACTCGCTTGCACTACCTATTAGTTTGCACTATTTACCTGCTTGCATTGCTTACCTGTTTAACTGCATATCTGCTTTAAACTGCGTAACCTACTGAATTAAATGTACATAATTCAGTTTCCTTGTAGTCTCTCTTGTGCACCTACTAGTTTTTCGCGAAACTAACCCATTTTATGGGTACAGGTGATGAATAGGTACTCCACGGGCGATGGCGCGATGGCAAGATGGCTTCAAGACTTTCTTCTTCCTGCTCTTAGCTCGCGTTCTGATGTTTTTGGGTCTTGTAACGGATTTTCCTTGGGACATCCGAATTTTTGTACTTTTGGAACCTTCTTTTAATGGAAGTACTTTTTTAAAGTAGCATGGTTTGTATGTTTTGGTTCTCCAGCTAACACGCCCAAAGTGGTCAGCTTGCCTTTCTAAAATTAACAAAAGGATGGTCTTCCGCTGATTTCATAAACCAACTCTGTAATAAAGAGATTCTTTTAGTCTCTTGCCTGTTTTCTGAAAGGTTCGAAAGTTTGAAATTTTGGGGCATTACAACTTGGTATCAGAGCTAAGGGAAGCAAGGATTCTTGACCATTGAGCATCTGCATCGCGCTGTGAGTATACCTTTCTTTTTGCTTAGTAGGTGTATTTTGCATTGTGAAGCTAAGAGGCTTGACGCGTTCTGCTTATGTACCAGCATTGCTGGGTTTTCCTAAACCAAGGTTGCCAGACTAGGAAGCGGAAGCGGGAAACGATACGGGAAGCGGAAGCGAGAAGCGATGCATTTTAAAATATATAGGAAGCGGGAAGCGAGAAATTTAAAAAAAAAGAAATATAAGAATTGAATGAGAATCAAAATAAAACACAAATAAAAACTAAAATAAAAGTGACCAATATTAAATTTCATGATTTTTTAGTGTAAGAATTAAATTTTTAACAAAATCTAAAAATGATGACTACCAAGTACTAATTTAGCGAAATCACATGGAAGTGAGTGAGAAGAGTCAGAGAAAACACATAAAAATCATGAAAAGTTGAGTAAGAGAACATATAATAAGAATAAATGAAGTGTGCAGAAAGCATAGGAGAAGCGTGGGGGAATCGAGGTTCTCATCAAGTTTCAGAAGCGAGGAGTATCGTGCTTCCGAAGCGAGTTTTTGGGAAGCGAGCTTCCCACCTATCTAAGAAGCTTCCAGTAACTCTGTCCTAAACTACTCATGTTAAACATGAATAATACTTATGTTTCTGGCCTATTTTGAGCTTCCTAAAAATTCTAATTATTGGTATTCCTTGTTTACTCCAAGGATGGCAAGGAACTCGAATGAAGGGTCTGCTGACGATTGGTCAGATCAGCGGGGATTCGTGTTGGATTCCATAAGTTCCCTAACAGCGACTATGCGAGACCAGATTCGTTCTCAAAGGGAACCAGCGCCCGTTCCTGAGCCGAAGCCGTGTACCGCAGTGACGTATGAGAAATTCCTGAAGCTTGACCCCCCGACCTTCGACGGCAAGCCCGACCCAGACATGGCCGATAACTGGGTGAAGGAGGTGGAACGAGTGTTCGAGGTCTTGTCAGTGCCCGATGACAAGAAGACGTTATTCAGGACCTTTAGGCTGAAGGAGAATGCCCGCAGTTGGTGGGACATGGCCCGGAGTGTGCAGTTTTCGGGAATTTCGCTCATTCCTTGGGAAGCTTTTAGAAAGGCTTTCTTGGAGAACTACTTCCCGCCTCATGCGAGGGAGAAGAAGAAGGTGGAGTTCTTGGACCTCAGCCAGGGCAATTCGAGTTTGACGGATTATATTGCCAAATTCCAGCGCTTAGAACCCTATTGTCCCAACCTGTTCGCGGATGATCACGAGAGAGCAGGAAAGTTTGTTCGGGGGCTGAAGGAGGGGCTCATGTATCGGGTCCTAACCAGCATGCCCTCGACCTTCTCTGCGGCAGTTGTTGCTGCCACCCTCCTAAGTGAGGCCTGGGAGCGCACTAAGAGTACTCAGAGCAGGAGGCCACCCGCTACGGGTGGTGAGCCGAAGACACCCTCCGGTGACCCAGGCAAGCAATCGTTCCTTCCTGTGAAGAGCGAAGGAGGAAGGAACCGATATCCTCCTTCGAAGCGTCAGCGGCCTCAGGGCAACCCTCCAGCCAGGCAGCAGACAGGCAATGCGTGCCCCAGGTGCGGTCTATCCCACATTGGGCAGGCGTGCCCGCTCGACACAGGCGGATGCCTGTATTGTGGCAAGATGGGCAACTACGCCCGCGACTGTCGCAAAAAGGCGGCTGACGACGCCAGGCAGACCAGCGGAGCACCTCTGCTCCCTCAGCCACCACAGTCGCAACAGCAGTATCAGACGCCGCAACCGCAGGCAAGCAGTCAAAGGAGGGCACCGGGACGCGTCTACTCAGCCAAGGCCGAGCAGCTGACCAAGGGCGACCTAGTGCAAGGTACCCTTTTTGTCGCTAACCAAGCGGCTTTTGTGCTTTTTGATTGTGGTGCCACACACTCTTTTATTTCGGTAAATTTTGCCGAGTTTTTGCGCGTACCTGTAAAACCCTTACATAATACCCTTGAAGTGTATAACTCGATTGGGAAAAATATTGTTTGTGCGACCTACGTACCAGAGTTAGACGTAGTCCTGGCAGATTGGCATTTACCGGCTTGTGCTATCCTGCTAGTGATGACGTAATTTGACGCCATCCTAGGCATGGATTGGCTGCACAAGTATCATGCCAAGATTTTTTGCAGAGATAGCAAGATTGTTTTGTCTCCCCCAGGAATGCCCAAGGTGGAATTCAAGATCGTGAAACCTGTTCGGGCAAGCAAGTTGATTTCGTCGCTGAAGGCGCAGAGCTACCTCAGGAAGGGATGCACTGCCTTTTTGGTTAGTGTCGTCCAGTCCGAGCCGACGCGAGTCTCGATGGGAGACTTGGAGGTTGTTCGAGATTTTGCAGACGTCTTCCTGGAGGAACTGTCAGGCCTTCCTCCACCTCGTGAGGTGCAGTTCAGCATCGAGTTGTTGCCGGGTACTGCGCCAATTTCTAAGGCTCCATATCGGATGGCACCAGCCGAGCTCGAAGAGCTCAAGAAGCAGTTGCAGGAGTTGATGGATCAGGGATTCATCCGCCCCAGCGTCTCGCCTTGGGGAGCTTCTGTCTTGTTCGTGAAGAAGGACGGATCATTGTGATTGTGCATCGACTATTGAATGCTCAACCAGGCGACAATAAAGAATAAGTACCCATTGTCACGCATCGAGGATCTATTCGATCAGTTACAGAGGGCCAAGATCTTCTCAAAGATCGACCTTAGATCTGTGTATCATCAACTAAGAATTAAGGGAGATGATATCTCCAAGACGGCCTTCCGGACCAGGTATGGGCATTACGAATTTACGGTCATGCCCTTCGGACTCACTAACGCTCCTGCAGCGTTCATGGATCTCATGAATAGGGTGTTCAAACCCTTCTTGGACACCTTCGTGATCGTGTTCATCGACGACATCTTGGTGTATTCCGATAGCTGGGAGCAACATCGTGAGCACTTGAGAGTTATTCTCGAAACTTTGCGAAAGGAGCGTTTGTTCGCTAAGTACTCTAAGTGCGAGTTTTGGCTCGAGGAGATTATGTTTTGGGGACATGTCATCTCCAAGGAAGATGTGTCCGTGGATCCAGCGAAAGTCGAGGCTGTACTCAGTTGGCAGCAACCGAGAAATGTTCGTGACATTCGGAGTTTTCTTGGATTAGCTGAGTATTATCGAAGATTTATCCAGGACTTTTCTAAGATCTCTCTACCCTTGACGCAGCTCCTGAAGAAAGAAGCTAAGTTCGTGTGGGACGAATGTGCGAGAGCAGTTTTCAGATGTTGAAGGAACGTCTTACGACTGCTCCTATTTTGGTCTTACCTTCGGGTCAAGGCGGCTTCGTGATTTACACCGACGCTTTCGGGACAGGCTTGGGTTGCGTCTTAATGCAGAACGATAGAGTGATCGCCTATGCATCGCGCCAACTTAAAATACATGAGAAGAATTATCCGACTCATGATTTGGAGTTAGCAGCGGTAGTCTTCGCATTGAAGATATGGCGGCACTATTTGTATGGGGAGCGGTTCGAGGCTTTTACAGATCATAAGAGCCTAAAATATTTGTTCTCGCAAAAGGAGCTGAATATGAGACAACGACGTTGGCTGGAATTCCTCAAGGATTACGACTTTACCTTGTCCTACCACCCGGGAAAAGCGAACGTTGTGGCCGACGCTCTGAGCCGCAAGTCTCCCAGCGTTTCCGTTAATTTGTTATTTGCGGGGTGGAAGCTGATCAAGGATCTGATATCGTGGGAACCGTTTGCAGCCACTCCAATTTCGATCAGTCTTTCCAGTATGGTAGCTCAACCTGAGCTATTATCAAGGATCTTTGTTAGTCAAAAGATCGATGAGCGGTACGAAAAGCTGAGGGCTCTAGCGCAGCGGGCCGATACCCCCTTCCGTCCGAGTGAGGAAGGAGGTGTATGGCGTAAGGATCGTCTCTGGGTGCCAGAAGACCCTATTTTGAGAGATGAGATTCTCGCTGAAGCCCACAAGTTCAAGTACACGATTCACCCGGGCGGCACAAAGATGTTCAAAGATTTGCAGCGCAGATATCGGTGGAGTGGAATGAAGCGGGACGTAGCCGAGTACGTTTCGAAGTGCTTGACTTGCCAACAGGTTAAGATCGAGCACCAGCGACCAGGCAGAGTGATGCAGCAGATGGAGATTCCACAATGGAAGTGGGAGGACATCACGATGGACTTCATCGTCGGTTTGCCGAGGACGCGGAGGAAACACGATGCGATTTGGGTGATCGTGGATCGACTCACTAAATCGGCGCATTTCCTCCCTATTCGGCTCAGCCAGTCACTGGACAGCTTGGCAGACCTCTATGTCAGGGAGATTGTGAGATTACACGGTGTTCCTGTGTCAATCATCTCCGATCGTGACCCGAGGTTCACCTCTAGGTTTTGGGGACAACTGCAGTGGGCCTTGGGCACGAAACTGAAATTCAACACCGCTTTCCACCCTCAGACCGACGGACAATCTGAACGCACGATTCAGACTTTGGAGGACATGCTGCGAGCGTGCATGTTAGACTGGAAGGGAGAATGGAACTCTCATACCCGATTGGCAGAATTCGCGTACAATAATAGTTATCATGCGAGTATCGGTATGGCCCCGTACGAAGCTTTGTACGGGAAGCCTTGTCGATCACCTGTTTATTGGGATGAGGTTGGTGAACGGATGCTAGATTGACCTATAGTGCTACAGCACTATACTCAGCAAGTACAGATGATCAGGGAACGTCTGCGTACCCCGCAGAGTCGGCAGAAGTGTTATGTCGATCGTCGACGTAGAGAGCTCGTGTTCTCAACAGGAGATATGGTTTTTGTTAAGGTATCTCCTACGAAGAGCGTTTTCCGTTTTGGGAAGAAAGAAAAGCTGAGTCCCCGGTTCGTCGGACCTTTTGAGATCCTGGATCGGATCGGTGAGGTGGCTTATCGTATTGCGCTGCCTCCTCAGTACGCTCAGATCCACGACGTCTTCCACGTATCTATGCTGAGAAGATACGTTCACGACCCATCACACATCATTCATTATGATGATGTGGATATCCAAAAATACTTGACGTTCGAGGAAAGACCAGTGGCAATCGTTGATCGTCGAGACCAAGTGCTCAGATCGAAGATGATTTCTCTTGTAAAAGTACGTTGGCAACACCATGGAATAAATAAATGTACATGGGAGCCTGAGTCGGATATCAGGGAAAAATACCCTGACTTGTATTTGGACCAATGCATGGAATAGAAATTTCGGGGACGAAATTATTTTAAGGAGGGTAAGATGTAACGGCAAAAAAAATGTTTTGATTCAGGACGGATCCGGACCCGACCTGGACCCGACCCGGACCACCGCCTCTCGCTGTCTTTTAAGACAGCGAGGCAGGGGGGAGGAGGGTTACGAAACCCTCCTCACCGCCCTTCCACCTCGACCCTCTCATCTCTCTCCCCGACACCCACCGCCTCTCGTCACCCTCGATTCGCCGGAGACCAACGCCAGCCGATCGCCGCCGACGACTCTCTCCGGCGCCGCCGCCGACCACCAGATACGTTCTTCCTCCCCTTCTTATCCCTCTTTCCGTCTCTCTATCTCTCTCATTCCTTCCCCCTCGTTTCTTCGTTACACAGGGAGGGGAGGGCTGAGCCTCCTCCCTGCTTTCGTACGGCAGGCGAGGGGCGGAGCCTCCTCCCTACTTCCGTACGGCAGGGGAGGGGGCGAGCCCCTCTTCCTTGCTTCCGTATGGCAGGGAAGGGGTCGAGCCCTCTTCCCTGCTCTCTGCTACGGCAGGGGAGGGGTCGAGCCCCTCCTCCCTGCCCCTTTTTGTTGTGCCAGCAGGGGCCTATGGCCCCTGACTTTCTTTTGTCAGCAGGGGCCTATGGCCCCTACCTTTCGTTTGCCAGCAGGGGCCATCGGCCCTTGCTTTCCTTTTTACTAGCAGGGGCCATAGGCCCCTGCCTTTCTTCTTGTCAGCAGGGGCGTATGGCCCCTGCCGTTCGTTTGCCAGCAGGGGCCATAGGCCCCTGCCTTTCTTTTTGTCAGCAGGGGCCAGGCCCCTACCTTTCTTTTTGCCAGCAGGGGCCATCGGCCCCTGCCTTTCTGTGTGCCAGCAGGGGCCATTGGCCCCTGCCTTTCTGTTTGCTAACAGGGGCCATCGGCCCCTGCCTTTTTGTTCACCATCAGGGCCCATCGGCCCCCGTCTTTTTGTTTGCCAGCAGGGGCCGATGCCCCCTGCCCCTTTGTGCGCGAGCCTATACCCTTGGTCGACAGGCCCGGGGAATCTTTGGAAGCTACATTGTAATGGGGACAGATCATTACAATTGTTGATCTCCAGCGAGGAATTCCTAGTGAACGTGAGTCATCTGCTCGCATTGACTACATCCCTCTTTAGGCGGCAAGGCTCATTTGGCCCTGCCCCATCCTTTTTTTTCGAGTCATTTGGGACTGTTGTCCCCAGCTCTATGTATTGGAGAAGTTGAGTCTTTGCCTTGCTTTTGCTTTTGTCTGGGTTTGCATGTTAATATCGCATATTTGCAGCTACGACGGATCTCACTCGCGCTCCGCGACCCGAGCCGTCAATTGTGTACGTCCGCAGACGTCAGCAAGCTCGTAACCCTCCAAGGTAGGGGAAGATTGTAAGGAAGACTTGGATAATTGAATTAAGTTCAATTAAACTAAAAACGATCATTAAATGAATATATATATATATATACAAATATATATATATATTTATACGAGTATGCACTTAACTCAAGGACGCGGTTTCGCGATCCTTGCCCTTTACCTTATGTCAGTCTATACTTGCCATCGTGTATCGCGTCGAGATCTTGTGTTGCATTCTTACTTATGGTTTGTATGTGCCGTCACGTATCGTGGCGAGGTTCAGCGTTGCACTTCTGCTTACCGCCTTTACCTTGTCGTCGCGCTTTGCGCCTAGGCTCTTGTTTTTGTATGTATTATTACTGCTTTGTTATTGCAGATGTCGCACAGGTTTTTGCTCTTTGCATATGCCTTAAAGGCATTCACCTCTCTCTCTCTTGCGACGAGAGTTGAGATAGGAGCTAGCGTTACATCCCCGTCTAAGGAGGGGGATACCTTGCAAGGATCCTGACTCCTTGAGTATGCAGTCCTGCAGACAAGTTGGAGGTTCTGTTGAGAAACCTGTATCCCGTCTATCGAGGCCGGTGTCGAGTCATGCGAGGCATGTAGATACCCTGATAGCGGATGAGGTTCTAGAAAATCGCAGGCATAATGTTGGCATAAGGTACTGCTGTTTCAAAGGATATAGTAAAGTTGATAAACTTTACATCTTTGTGAAACACCTTGTTGAGGCTTCTTTTGAGGAGCTACACCCCATTCATCCTAGAGTACTTGTAGTCGTGCACGACACGTCTAGTACTGCGATGATCGGATGAGACGGTCGTGCGACCTCGAACAGTGCGAAATGCACAATGCTGGAATCACATAAATGGCCTCACATTCGCCTTCACAGGCAAGATGCTCGAGTGGTTTAAAGACCACAGCATAGAATAGGTCGTTAGTTAAGCAACCCCTAACGTACATATTCGTTTCTAGTGGTCTGTCAAGGCAGAGGACGGAGCGGTACAAACTCCAATGGACAGGTTGTTAACAACCACCCTACGGGCAATGATCCGGCCTCCCCAGTCATTGGAGTTAGAGGAAAGGGGCTACAATAGTTAGCTCAACACTTCTGCAGAAGTTGGATGCATCTGTGGCACTACCTCCTTTGAGGAATCCTCTCTCGGTTAAAGTCGTCCCTTTGGAGCGGACTCAACTAGCTATTCGGGTTATTCAAAATACATAGAATAACAGACGCCCGAACTAGTCTCAGTTGTTTCTACGTTTTGCCTACGCATACCCGCAGGTCAGTAATATCGAAACATAAAGTCTGTTCACACTGGTTGTTGAGTAGTGAGACTCACTTGCACTCGCTTGCACTACTGACTCTCTTGCACTCGCTTGCGCTACTGACTCGCTTGCACTACCTACTCGCTTGCACCACTGACTCGCTTGCACTACCTATTCGCTTGCACCACTGACTCGCTTGCACTACCTATTCGCTTGCACTACCTATTAGTTTGCACTATTTACCTGCTTGCATTGCTTACCTGTTTAACTGCATATCTGCTTTAAACTGCGTAACCTACTGAATTAAATGTACATAATTCAGTTTCCTTGTAGTCTCTCTTGTGCACCTACTAGTTTTTCGCGAAACTAACCCATTTTATGGGTACAGGTGATGAATAGGTACTCCACGGGCGATGGCGCGATGGCAAGATGGCTTCAAGACTTTCTTCTTCCTGCTCTTAGCTCGCGTCCTGATGTTTTTGGGTCTTGTAACGGATTTTCCTTGGGACATCCGAATTTTTGTACTTTTGGAACCTTCTTTTAATGGAAGTACTTTTTTTCAAGTAGCATGGTTTGTATGTTTTGGTTCTTCAGCTAACACGCCCAAAGTGGTCAGCTTGCCTTTCTAAAATTAACAAAAGGATGGTCTTCCGCTGATTTCATAAACCAACTCTGTAATAAAGAGATTCTTTTAGTCTCTTGCCTGTTTTCTGAAAGGTTCGAAAGTTTGAAATTTTGGGGCGTTACATAAACTGAGTTGAATATGTATTTCTATTGTTGTTAAGAATTTTCTTGTAATTATTTTATATTTTTTCTTTTTTGGTTCAACTAGGCCAACTAGTCCCGACTAGGCCTTTTACGGGTCTGATGCTTAGGCACCAACTAGTACTTTTGACTACATAGGTTTGAATGCACATGAGATCTGTGAACACGCAGATCAAAGTTGGCTCTGGCATCGGACTCGAGTCACACCAGCCTTCCCTCAAATGAAGGGAGTTAGATGATTGGGTCTGTGATTCCCAAAATGAAGGGAATCTGTGGTTTTCTAATCCGATTGGGTGGGGACTCGGACCAGATCCAGGTGCATTCACTGCACCCTAAGGGAAATACAAGCTGAACTAGAACACATGAATTTGACTAAAAGATATCAAAAGCATGAAAATTGAATCAGGAGAAAAAGGACTAGTTACTTGATAGGATTGCTTATCTGGCGTTAGGCACAGACTGTTGCTCTGATTCATGGAAGCGTGCTCTGCCTCCGAATCTTCCCCGCATGAGGCATCTAAAGCATCTTTGTCTGAAGAATTCAGCAGATCCATTGTAATTATGTCATTGTGAGTAACTGAATTATTTGTGTGCTGCTCGGGAAGATCTTCGCCCGCAGTTAATCCTTTTGGAGCTGCAGGCAGATAAAAATAGATCAGAACTTCAGAAAATGGAAGACTTAAACTCTTCATGGTATTTTTTCACTCTCTGGAAAAAATTCTTCATAACGTTTTATTCAAAAACAGTTCTCTACATACATTGGAGTGTAATATGAGCTTCTAACTCTTCTTTTATGGAGCTAAGCTCTAACGAAAGTTTGGTTCTCTGATTATGACATTCTTGCAGAGAGATTTCAAGATTTTCTTTTTCTTCTCTACAACAGATAAGGCTTAATGTTGAAACTTCCAACTCAGTCTTCAACTGATTGTAGTCCTTGACTTTTTCTCGCATGTCATTTAGTACACTTTGTAGTTCAGCCTCCAATTCAAGAACTCTCATTGACAGGTCTTCATTTTTTCTCACATATAAGGCCTCACTTTTCTTTCGAGCTTCCAGCTCATCAAGTGCGATTTGCAATTTAAGTAGCAATTCCTCCCCATGTTTTCTTGATAAATATAGCTGAGACCTTTGTTCTTGCAATTTTGTTTCACACTGTTCCCTGATAAAAACAATCCTCAAAGACTCCTGTGTAGCAACGGAAGGACCATCTGCTGCTATATTCTCATTGACTTGAGTTGAACCTGTTTTATCTTTAAGTTCCTGCAAATGGATAGATAAGTTCCTGAACTCTTCAGTCTTAAGGACTTGTTCTGATAGCCTTTGTGTAAGCTCAGATTGTTGGATGCGCAATTTATTGAGTTCATCACCATATTCACTAAGGCATATAATATGGTTATTCAGCTCATCCAACTTAGTCAAGAGGATTATATTTGTAATATCCAACTCATCCCTAGAAGCTTTCAGAATTTCTAATTCTTCTTCAAGACACACAACTATGCTATTCAAATGCGCAATCTCATTGTCATCCTTGAATATCCCCAAATTTGGCCAATGATTACTGACTTCTTTGAAGTATCTACTCCCACGGACAACAGTATCAATCTCTGATTTTAACAATGAGAGCTCCAGTACTAGAAGTGCATTTTCTTCAACATACCGAGCTTCACTTGCCATTCGATCATCCAGAGCCATACTAGTTGCTTGAAGCTTTGAGTGAAGCTCCCTTTCATGATCCTGTAGAACTGCAATCTGATTGCAAAGCTCTCCCATTTTGGAGGGTAACTGACTTTTTAGGAAAACAACTTCTATATCAGCTTTTAGCAATAACTCATGCATTGTGACCATGTTATTTCCCAGATCACTAACTTCTGCTTCAGAACGCCTCATATCTTCAATCAACTTCCTTTGGCTCTCCTCAGAATGCAACAAAAGACTCCTCAGTTTAGAAGTTTCTGCGGATAAATCTGATGCCTGTTGTGTGAGGTAAAGCAATTCAACCTTCTTCTCTGTAAAAGATACCAGCTGCTCATGTTTTTCATTCAATTCAAAAGTAACACGTGCAAATGCACCCTCAAGTTCATCCTTAGATTCTCTAACACAATGTAACTCATCCTGCAAGCATTTAAGACTTTCCTTCAAGCAATCCAGCTCGTTCATTTGTTGGACAGACTCATCCCAGGCAGACTGGAGAGAAACCCTCAAACTTTTGTTCTCTGACAAGTAATCATTAAAAATCCTCTTATTGTTCTCAAGCTCCTCATTAGAACTCTCCAAACTCAAGACTTTCTGTGAAAGGCTTTTGTTTTCCTCTGAAACAGATTGCAGCACAAGTTTCAGGCCTGAAAGTTCTGCAGAAAGCTTCCTGTTTTCTTCTAAATGCTCTTCATCCATTTCTGATACAATCTTAAAGTTGCTGGTCATATCATCTAATTCTGAATGGAGTTGCTCTAGTGTTGCATTAGATTCATCTAGTTTGGCAATTAGAGCTTTCACATCCATTTCAGACTTCTCTTTCACAAGCAAAACCTGAGATTCTGCTTGCCTTAATGACCTTTGGGCAAAATCCCGCTGTTCTTCAGTTTCCTTTTTCTCTTGACAGCAATGGAGAAATTTTTCAAGGGCTTTATGTTGAAGCTCTTCAACATGGGAAATGGCTGTTTCTATATCTTTTCCATCCAACTCCTTTGGTAGGTTAGTACCATCTGTCTCAATAAGACCAGTCACACCAAAGAAAAACATTTTGCTCCTTATTTCATGCAATCTACCTTGTATTAAAGCAACTAGTTTCTCCTGGTCATTTATTTTAGAGGATTCTTTATCCAAATCTAGTTTCAAAGTTCTCAAGTGTTCCTTCAGTGAGATTACCTCATTTTCAAGTTTAACCTTTTCCAGCTTTCCTTCTTCTAACAAAAACTGCATTTCTTCTTTTTCTGCAGTACAAGTAGCATATTTCTGTTTGTAGCTAACGGATTCCATGGCTATCATCTTACAGTCCCTGAGCTTTTCAGAAAAATGACTATTTTCTTCTAAAAGATCTTGCAAATGCTTCTCGAGAACAGAATTTTGCAAAACCAAGTCCTCAAATTTAGCTTTGCTTCTGATCTCATTTTCCTGCAGTAGTTTTATGCTATTCGATGCAGTTTGTAACTGAAGCATCAACTGCTCCTTTAGTCCAATAGAATGGTCAAGCTGCCTGTTAAGTTCTACATGTTTTTCCTTCAAGATCATGTTCCCAGCATGTGCGCTTGTGAGTGATTCCTGTAAAACCAATGAATAGATTTCCAAGTACAAGTTTAGCATTTCAACATCAGTCAATTTATTGTGAGCCTTCTGCAGGAGCTTTTCCTTCAAGGAGATTGAAACCCTTGTCTCTTCTACAAGAAACTCTAGCTCAGACTGCCTCTTAAGGTTCATATATTGTTTCTCATTCAATTGGGAAGTAACATTTGCAAGTTCAGCTTCAAGTTTATCTTTGGAGTCTCCTACACTGTGCAACTCATCCTGCAAACATCTCAAAGTTTCCTTCAAGCAAATCAGCTCCTTCACCTGCTTGATTGACTCTTCACTTGCAGACTGGAGAGAAACCCTCAAATCTTTGTTTTCTGAAATACAATAATTAAGAATCACCTTAATCTTCTCAAGCTCCTCAGCACCACTTTCCAAACTCAACACCTTCTGCGCAAGGCTTTTCTTTTCCTCAAGAACAGATTGCACCTCAATCTTCAGATCCGAAAGCTCTGCAAAAAGCTGCCTTTTCTCCTGGGCATGCTTTTCTTCTGCTTCTACTGCAAGCATATACTTGTTGGTCATGTCAACCAGTTCTGAATGCAGCGTTTCTGATTTTTCAGTGGATTCTTCCAGCTTGGCCATTAGAATTTGCAAATCTGTTTCAGTCTTCTCTTTCATAAGTGTAACCTGAGACTCTACATGCCTTAGCTGTTTCTCAGCTTCCTTTTTTTCTTGAGAAAGTTGGAGAAACTTTTCATGAGTTTCATGCTGAAGCTTTTCCAAATGGGAGATGGCTTCCTCAATATCCTTGCCATCCAACTCTCTTGTAGCCGTTCCACCAACTATGCTTTCATGGAAAGAAGACATTTTTCTCCTTAAATTTTCCAGCCTATATTGCAAGGAGGCAACTTTTTTATCCCGGTCAGCTCTTATGGAGGACTCTTTATCTAGATCTAATTTTAAGGTTCTCAAGTTTTCTTTTAATGAGATGACATCATTTTCAAGACTAACCTTCTCCAGTTTTCCCTCTTCTAACAAGCATTCCACTTCTTCCTTTTCTGCAGTACAAGCTTCATATTTGTATTTGTAGTTAACCAAATCCATGACCCTTGTCTCACATTCCTTAAGATTTTCAATGAAAACACGATTTTCTTTTGAAAGATCCTGCACTTTATTTTCAAGGAAATTATTTTTCAAGACCAATTCATCACATCTAACTTTATTTTTTGCCTCATTTTCCTGCAGTAATTTGACATTGTCTGATGAACCCTGCAACTTAACAATCAAAAGCTCCTTTAGGTTTGTAGAATGTTCAAGCTGCTGAATAAGTTCTTCATGTTTTCCCTGCATGACCATGATTTCAGTGTGTTCTCCACGCACTGTTTCCAGTAGTATAAGAGAAAATATTTCCAAATACAAGTTCAGCATTTCCATGTCCATCAATTTGTCCTCAGATACCTGCTGGAGATTGCCTTGCAATAAAAGTGAATGCTTTGTCTTTTCTAATAGAAAGTCTAGCTCAGACAGCTTCCTCTTAAGCTCTCTATTTTCTGTCTGATACTCCATCATTTCAACTTTGTCAGATGCTCGAGAATCCAGGAAAGACTTAGTTAAGGCACTGGGTATCCAGATTTCATCTTTCTGGCAGCTCAGAAAATTATTTGCAGCTAAAACTTTTAGTTGCTTGCCCATCAAGTCAGCATGATTGGTGAGAGAAACCTGTTCGTGATTAAGCTGCTGTGGCAGGGCTAATAAGCTAGAGTTCCCAGTATCCAATGTGTTTAAGTGAGCATTATCCATCCCTCTATCTTCTTGCAAGTTCAACATTTTGTGATAGCTACCCTTACAATTGTCTTGCAAGTCTTGTACTTCAGATAAGTGGTTAAAATAAACATCCCTAGTTTCGGCAGCATGACCTGCTTTCAGTGTCATGTGCCCCTCAAGTGCCACAGGTACAGCAATCTCTTGCGGCGAAATTTTCTCACTCTTATCTATTAAGAAAGCATCAGTCCAAGTTCCACACGTTTCAGTTTTGCGATGTTCCTTCAATAATGAGTTGATGGATTCAAACTTAACCTGAGAGGAATATATCTCCTCTGGTTGTTCAACTTTACTTCTTGTCAAGCAAGGTTGAGTTGAACCAGTAAATGCTTGTCTGGCCGGGTCTTCATTTGTTTCATACATTGATAAAACCTGGAACGAAAGTGTCTCAAGGTCCTTTAGTAGATGATCTGCTGCAATAGAATAATTCTGCCGCAACCTTTTTAGTGCAGTTTCAGAGGCAACAGCTCTTTTCTCAAGCTCCATGTTGAGTGAATCTAAAGCATGTTTCTCTGCAACAAACCTTGTGAGTTGCTCATCTTTGTCTTTTTGCATCTTATGAGCTTGATTTCCTAAAGTAGCAATGGTGTAGAGACAAGAGCAATGTTCATCTTTGACTGCCTGCAGTTCTGCATGCATTAGCTGCTGGCTTTCTTCAAGCTTGTGAACAAGTGTTTCATAGTAACACTCCATCTCATCCATTTTCTTTGCAAGATTGTTATTCTCGACTCTAGACTCATCTAACTCTTTAGAAAGCTCACTGATTTTTACTTTCATTTCCATAAAGGTGTTGTAGTCAAGTCCCATTGACATGCTGGACGGCATGCTAGAACAGTGGAAAAGGCCTTGCCTGTCAAATTGTTTTACATCAACTACTGGGAGGACACCTCCTTTCTGATGCAAGTCATTATCTAATATACCTTCAGATTTCTGAGAATTTTCCATTCCAGAAGGTTTTCCAAAGAGTGAAATACTTTCTGCCAGTCCTTTCCCAAGATCTACAAGTCCATCCTGAAGATCTGATCTAGCAGTCAGCCTCATATTCGAGGAACAAGAGAACTTTTGACTACTACATTTAAGATTGAGAGTAAGGGACTCCAGAGACTCTAGATCAGCAATAAGCCCAAGGTCTCTTTGTTTGTTTCCAAGACATGCCTTTTCTTTAATGTTTTTTATTTTATCCTCCAAAAGAAACAGATTCTGTAGCCAATTCACCTCTAAATCTTGGAGAAGGAAAGCAAAACTTTCTGCATCAGCAGTCTTCCCAAGCTTAGCCATAGATGATACGTTATCTGGCTGATCATATTTGTTCTCTTTATCTGACATCTTAGATTGTTCATGTCGCACACTAACAGTCCCAAGTTGTTCATTTGCATGTTCAGATTGTCCAACAATGCTATTGTTATCAAGAAAGCTGACCTTATCATTTGTATTATGCAATCTGAGCTTTTCAAAGTCATCTTTGAACCTGGAGCATTCAAGTTTCAAAATAGATACTTTTCTTGCCAGTTCTTCTCCTGAGGCTATTTCTGCAACTAGCTGCTGGACACATCCTTGTGTTTCTGCAGTCATTTCGTCAGCTTGAGCTTTTAAGGTGCTTACTTCCAGCTTAAGATCTAAGATGGAGGACTGGGCAGCCTCCAAACTTGTCCTCAGTTTATTATTTTCTTCATAAGCAGCACCTAAATCATTATCCAAAGAAACGTCTGAACACCAACCATGAACCCAGTCACCACTCCCTTGTGGCAAAAGCTGATGGTCACTTGTACCCACATTTTCATGACCAGGAATTTGAATATGACATAGACTTCCTATCTCACCAGATATTGTGCTCTTGAGACTATCATTTTCATGGGTACTGGAAATATCATGCTTCTCTTTGCACAAACATTCAGAAGTATATGACGATCCATCAAAAACAACTGCTGAATCAGAACAATCTTCATTCATCTCTCCTTCCTCTTCAATTGATAGAAACTCTCTATCTGACTTGAATCTCGCTTTTCCACTTACCTGGATGATTCAGAAAGACTCTTATGAGAAGATAATAAAGCCACTCTTGCAACTGTTCTGGGATGACATAATGGTGAAATTAACAGATGTACAAGATAAGCATTTAAAAATACATGATGCAGTAGATGAAGCAAATTAGCTTAAAGGTTCCAAACCTTAACCAGATTTTTCATGTGCACTTTGCAAGAACAAGAAATGAAACAATATGCCAGCACATCCTCTTTTTGCACTACGACAGAATTGTGTTGAGAGTTTTTTCAGTGCTAATCTCCATCAGTTATATTTGATCATTATTTAGGGGTTGCATGTGCACATGGAAACACCACACACACACACATACCGTACTATTTTGGAAAAAGGCATTGAGAAGCAAACTCTCATCATTTCTTAGAAAAAGAAAAAGAGAAAATTCATTAACTAGCTAATTGGGGAACTCCTATACCCATATCTATATAAAATATAAACATATAAATACATACATACATATGTATAAATATATTCACAGAGTGCTCCCTGAGCACCTACTCCCATTTATCAGCCATTAGATCAATTGAAATCCAACAGCCTAAAATACGGTCTAAAATGTTGCAGACAGAGG
Organism: Nuphar pumila; assembly: GCF_984573655.1. Taxonomy (NCBI): domain Eukaryota; kingdom Viridiplantae; phylum Streptophyta; class Magnoliopsida; order Nymphaeales; family Nymphaeaceae; genus Nuphar; species Nuphar pumila. Next base: position 25,877,451 of record NC_143262.1, on the reverse strand, counting down.
CTGCATCATTTTATGCTTGTTTTATACTTTTCTGGTGACGTTAAAAAATAAATTAAAATAAAAAATTACCTTAAAAATGATCAATTGTCATCCGATGGCAACTTCCAAAATTTATCAGTAGTTTAGGTAAACATCCTAAATTTTCTAAATTTGTAGGTAGGTTTAAAAAGTGGTTTCATATATAGGAAATCTCGTGCACACACAGAGATGCACTGGTTCAGTCAAAGGAATACAACTTAATTGTTAATCCATGCTTGTGCTGAATAGAATATGGATGCAGTTTAAAGTTTAAAGAAAACTGAAAGTATTAATCTAAGAATATATAATCAAAAGGAAAAAAAGAAACAGGGTTGTTTTCAGGCTTACAGAGAGAGAACGTTTGAGATTTTTTGAAAAAGCTTCACGTTGATTAATTAATGAAAGTAAACTAGTTAGTGTCTTAATAGCTCACGCATATCCAAATATTCTCAAGTACTTCCACTCATTTGCACTGCTAGGGATCCGACCAGATTCATTTAGGACATATAATATCAGATCATAGTTCTCTATATAAAATGAGAAAGAATTGCTTTTTTTTTTAAGAATAACAAAAGCAACAATTTTACTGCCAACCAGAAGCTTTTTTGTCCTGGTCATGATCCCAGAGTTTCAGCTCTTTCTTTATCAGATTGATACCACAGAATACAATAAAGAAGAAAGGGTAAGCTCTTGATAGCAGATGAGGGTTTTCTAAACTGAATGTTACCAAGTCCCAAGGAATTTATATATATCAAGCTAACTCATGTCCAATCAAGTCCAAGACAAGTCTTAACACATAGGACCTCAAAATTCTTTTATTTACAACCAAGATAATAACTAAAGACTCCATCATTAAATAAACTTATAGTTAATTTTCTGGTTTAAAAACTCATTGTAAATTCCCAATTGTTATCCAAAATCTAGCAAACCAGATAAAAGTTGTGATTTTCTGGACTATCACCATGCCCCTATGATGTATAAAATGATAACAAGACAGCATGATCAAACCTTTTCATTTTCAAGATTGGAGGTTTCTGAGAAGACTGATACTTTACAATCCACGTCATCGTGGGTGCTCAGGTCAGTAAGCATCTGAATTCCTCTTTCTCTAAGTTCCCTCTGCTGCTCAAATTCTCTGCAGAAATTGCAAGTAAATCTTGAGGAAAAAAAAGGTATGGTAAAAATCATTCACTGGATCGATAGAAGTTTCTAAATCAATGGTCTGGCTTGGATCGGACAGATTAAAAAGGAATTAATGAATTAGGCAGGCTCTTATCCTATTCAAATTGGATGATTATGCATGTATATTCCCAACCCAAAGAATATGATTAATAGTGTTTTGCAACAGCACCTGAACCCAGTTCTGGAAGTGAGCAGCTGGACTGTGACCTGCCATCAGGCATTATCAGTTAGCAAGATGAGTTATAGTTCCATTTTCAACTAAGGTTTATCTGGCAGCAGTAAATAAATTCATAAAGTTCCATCAAATATGAATGTGCAGGAGATGTAAACAACCAGACTTGACTTAGGCATTATCTACCTACGTTACTTCATAGCACAATCAAGTCTTGTAATTGACAAACTATGTTTTACCAAGTGTGAACCAAAAACGCAATAAAGAAGGAAAAGAAAAACAGATGCAAACATCAAGAAAACAAGACAAAAATACTCACATGCAAAACCGTTCCAAAGTTGCATCCCTGAAGGGGTAGAGAAATGGATAAAGGTTTTGATGCATCCGCATAATCAGCAAGGTTGATACTAGCGTCCCCAAGGATGCCAGACCGTGAAGAGCCCTGATATCCAAGGAACACATTACTAACAGTAAAATCATCGATAGAGATAAAAATGGGTTCAAACTTGAGGATTGAAGACAAGCATATGCTAAAAGAATTAAAGTCTTTCAGATTTAAGATTTTTTGTATCAAGCAGTTGCTGTATGAGATCATTTTATAACTTCTATTACATGAAAAGTGATTAAAAGGAATAGTGCATACCATGGACACCACGAGTTTATATAATTTATCATCATATTTCTTGGTTTTCTGATCTTGGAGTAGTCTTGTGGTCTCATAGATGGGGTCTGACCACTTGCAATTACCATTTCGCACATTCGCTTTAGTTGTTTTGGCCGTTACTTTTCCAGTGTCTGCAGGAATGAAGGAGACAAACAACTTGTCCCATCCTGCTTGTGGAACCTGGAAGAAACAGAATGAGAAAGGATCAAGTTCACATCAGTCAACATCAACTACAAGTTCAATTGTGATTATTGTACCTTCAGGATTTTATACAATATAGAAGTACCTAACATTTCCATCCCAAACAAGGAAGACCCTCCCCAGTGGTAAGTGGTAGAATAGACAGAACCACCTCTATGTTCAGTATCATCACATTTCAAGTTACTAATTAGGCATATTCTTCACCCATTTTTTCTAGCTCATTCATCATCATGGTGCATGAATCCTGGGAAACAGGAAAAGGTACTAGACTACTCCACAGAAAGAAGGATGAAATAAAGATACAAGATACTTCTGTAGAAACTTATGAGAAATTTTTTGTGGCCCCCAAGAGTCACATTATCCATCGTCCTACAGAATTTATTGAGGTTTCTACCAGAGGGGCAAGATGTTCCTAAATGACCAGTGAAAATCAAATTTAACAGCAGCAAGGCGTAAGTATCACGAGTATACCAGAAATTAAGAATTATAAACGGTTCAATAAGGTAATGCTTGATCAAGCAACGGACCTGACTTTTCATTTCACAGTCGAACTGCCAAAGCAAATACTTACATGAGTTGCATGGAATTGCAAGCGGAAAACCACTTTCACTTTTGTCTTCTCAGTTTTCCACTTTGTAATTTTTGACATTTTTTTCAAATACAACCAAGAGAACGCTGATCAATCCTCCCGGCAGTTGGTCACCCGACTCTATATCAAGAAACCATCAGCATCCATATGCACCTATCCTGCATCATGCACCAACAGTAAGTCATCTGAAAATGACGAGAAGGCCATGAAAAATATTCAGCAAAAGGATACTTTCACCATCCAGAACCCTAAAGATATTTGACTGGGATACCAACTTCAATGCAGGTAAAATTTTGGGAAAGGATGAAACAAAGAATTACATGGATTCTCCAATTGCTCACTTTAGACACAAACTGAAGCAGATATAAAGACCTGACAAGCGATGAAGATGATATTCATAGCAAAAACAATAGGACATGCCAAGTTTAAACTTGAATTGAAAACTACACATTAGTTAATATCAGACATTCAACTTCCTAAATCATAGTAAAGTTCAACCCATTTCATTATCCAGGGAAGACAAAAAAAAACTAACTCGGAAATGAAGCTATTTTGATATCTGCTCCCTAGGGTTGCACTGGAAACATGACGATTGAACTAAGGTCAGATTGTCAATGCTTAAAATGGGGCAATCACTATCCAACATCCACAGTATTCAAGAGTTTCAGATAGCATGTTATTGCAGGAACAACTGTGCACATGACAAAGAAACAGATTAAGCATGTAAACGAAGGGCAGCCCAAAGTAGTCTTAAGCATGTAATTCGTACATGACAAAAAAGAAAAAAAAATTAAATTTGTGAATTGCTAGAGGATCCAACCCCAAATTTTTGTTGAGCTATGATTATAAAGAAAAATAAACAAAACAGAGACTGCAGAATTTCCCAACCGTTACACTGACTCATCAAGCCTACCCCTAGCATCTAATGTGGCCCAAGTGATATTAGCAAAAGCAAGCAAAGAAAATAAAATTTGACCAAATAGCGAAGGATAGCCCTAGCCATGAACTCAAGCCGGTTTTTAGTATTTAAAAGGAAAATTGGTGTCTGCTCTGGTTCAAACCAGAGTTGCCAGTGGGGGAAGCGGAAGCAGTAAGCAGAAGCAGGAAGCAACTTAGAAGCGAATCAAGAATCGTTGAAGCGACTTAGGAATCGTTGAAGCGAACCGGAAGTAACCTAGGAAGGGAAGGGGAAGCGAGGGGGAAGCCAAAAAGAGAAAAAGGAAAGAAAATTAAAAATTAAAACACAAAAAAAAAAGTGTGCTTCCCGGCACCTTTGGAAGTGCCACTTTTCGCCGTTTCGGAAGCACCACTTTTCGCGCTTCCGAAACGCGCTTCGGCTTCCCATGTCCTATGGTGCTTCAGGTAACCCTGGTTCAAACTCTTCTAGCTGAGTCTGGAATATGTTGAATGTGCTTGATGCAGAGATCTACTACTTCGAAGCAGAACCAGGAACATAGAATATCAGATGCTAGAGATGATGCCTAGGCAAGTTAATTGAGCAATATGTGCCGTACATACAAGAAGTAACTCAGTTTACAGATCCAGCCAAGAATAAGACGAGATAGAGGTATAAAATTAAGCCTTGAGATCAACCTACATTCGCCAAACTCGACTCGGGCCCTATGTTACAGCTTACCTGAAGTTAGAATTGCAATGAAACAGATCAAGGAGAGAAGCAACACTTCAGCTTCAGCCCAACGTGCTGCTGCTGCGAGCAAAAAGCTTTGCATCGGTCACACGATCAAGGGAAATCATCATCGTATGATCAGAACACTAGCCTGAAAAAGAAAATAAAAGGTTATCTGAAGGACGAACTGCCGCCTGGAAAGCACATTTTGCAGAATCGCTGGCCAACACAGTCACAAAGATGGAAGCTTTCAGCAATCAGAGTCTTAAACCCTAAATCTTCGAGCGAATTAACCTCCGATTATTTGCGTTTAAGACAGGTGATAGATAGGCGACGGCAGACGTGAAAACAAATAAGTACATAAATAAGCAATCATCCATTTATTCCCTGATCTCAACGTAACCTAAAAAGGAATCGTATATCAAAAGTGAAAAAACAGAGAGAAAGAGGGGCCAAAAGGACGGACTTCTGCAGGCAAAAAGAAAAAGGAAAAAAAAAACTTCGGCTCAGAATGCATCAATCTACATCATCTTTTGCATTTACGATGCCGACAAGATAGAAGAGCCGAAAATTACGTATATACTTTTATATATCATACAAGTATATACACCAGAAAAGGCATAAAAATAACTGCAAATTTGTACAAAAAACGAGTAAAGGAGAGAAAGCGAGAAATGGAGAAAGCCAAAAATGATCGATCTCTACACCCGAGTTTCAAACACTAAATCCTATGCCGATGAACTCCAAATTTCCGTCAATTTTTCATTCCGTGACAAAGAATAAAAAAAAAGGAGCAAATATCGTTAGAATCGAAAGAAAAAAAAAAGTAAGTAGGAAGAGAAGATCGAAGGAAACGTCAAAGGCGTGGAAGAAAACGACAGGCATAGTGCGATGCGATCTCACCTAACTCCGGAGGGCGATCGATCGGAAAGAAGCCTGCAGGAGAAGGCAGATCACAAGCCCCTCAGAGGAACACAGGCCGCTTCCTCCTCCTGGTTCGTTGCATCGAGCACAAGTAGAAGAGAAGCACGAAGAGGAAAGCAACAAATGCTCGTGCTCACGTTTTCATCATCCTAATAATAATGACTTTCACACACACTCGCAGAGAGAGAGAGTGATGATGTCAGCGAGGGAAGGAAGGCATGTGAGGGCGCGCATTGGCAGCTCGCGGATGCAGGCACAGTGTGGAAATGCCTTCTCCCCTCTCTTTTTTTTCTTTAAGTAACATGGAGGAGGGCGGAAGGACTAAGAGAGAGAGAGAGAGAGATGCGGGTGATTAATTAAAAGCGACATCCCGCCAAATACCGCACCACGTTTGACTAATGAATTGGGTAATCCATGTCTAATTCTCTATTCTCTCCCTGCCATTACTCTCTCGATAACATAACCAAAACACGGCTGCTCGGCTGTTGAAATTGACATATAATATATATATATACATATATAACTTTTATATGCTGGGGATAAATATTTTTTCTTAGTTTTTTATTTATTTTTTACAAAACTAACCTTATAAATGTAATCTACATGGTGAGAATTAGCTCTTGTATCATCTGATTATGTCAAGTAGGCAGGATATTATAAAATTTCAAAAATCAATGGCCTACTGTGCAATATTTTCTTGTTATAAAATCTTATTTTTTTATTTTCATCTTAAAAACATGATCCAAAAGCTCTGTAATATTTAGTCTACCTCGGATACAGATGTTTTTATAAAGTTTTCAATGTAACTAATACACAAAAAGACATGGTGACATAGGATTTAATCATAGCGACCTTACTAAATCCTATATCACATTCATGGGGTTAGTTTCATGAATAACAATGAAAAATATTTAAAAAAAAAAAACTCATTAAGATGTTATATATATATAGAGAGAGAGAGAGAGAGCGAGTTTTGTTTTAAGGCTATTTCTTGAGCAGTGGTGCAAACAGATCCAATAAAGACCCGATTATAGATTATTTCCCAAACCAAAATCCCAACCTGAACTAGATTCAATAAAGTATTGTTGAATCCAAGTTCAAGTTTATTTGTTTTCTAGAAAAGAAAAAGGTTGAAACATGTATATATTAAAATGCAAAATCATAAACATATTAAATTTTAATTTTTTTCATATAGTATGGGTTTAGCCATGGCATCATGAGGTGTTGAATTTGTCCTTCATGATATATTTTCTATGGTAAGGCTATTTACATATTAGGTTGATTTTTCATCATGCTCCTTTAATGCACTCATTTAAAATAACTATATGAGTTTCTCATCATGTCATAATTTTTATCATAAATAATGTGAAACAATATATTTTTAGTAGTTATCATCCACTATATATTCAATCATGCATTTTATAGTTTTAGAGAAAAGCAAATACATCATAATGTGAGCCTCACATAAGTCACAGGGTTCTTATTGTTCTTCTATGATCATACCATAAGACATAATCATGTCCACATGCACACTAGTGGAGTACTATGAATTTGTATTAATTCATGAATCTATGGTAAAGTACGATTTGCCAAACACAACAAATACACTCACTTTTTAAATCTTTCACTATAGTCCATACTTTCACTATCCATATGCATTATCATATGTAACATGCTTAAATTCGTATAAGGTTAATCACCATCTGAACATTTTTTGATCGATATATTCATATCCAAGATTTATAAGAGTTATCATATTACCATTTGGATATGTCAAATATGACAAATCAATTCTAAGGCTTTAATCAAACCACAAGCTTGTGAACATAAAAATTCAGATCCATTACTAAATCCACTCAAAAAATCTAGATCCAAATTTATTGAATCTATATGAATCCATATCTAAATCTGACTTGAGATGTTATACATCAAGTCCAACACGTTCCATATTAATATTCAAATGGATCTCATGCAAAATAAAATCATAGATCACAAAGTATTTGATCATAATCCAAATCCATGTCCTTACATTCAACATTATACTTACGCAAATCTATCTGGGTCAAACCAGGACCCATACAAAATATATTAGTATTAGATTCAGTGTCTAGTCTTGATACTATCTAGATAAAAACTAGATTAAAATTAGTTTTATATCCAATATCTGCTAGTATGTTTCCTGATACATCTCTAGATAAAATCTTAATCCATATCCTATTGACTAGATGTATTTAGAACCATTCAAGTTCAACAAGACCCAATAGCATTGTCTGGATCAAAAACTAACTCAACTGGATCTAAACTTATTCAATTGAATCTATTAAAATCCATATAGGTTCAACCATATCCAATATTGCTTTACTAGATCAAACTAGATCTATGGCACTAGATCTAAACATTTGATCCAATGGTGATCAGATCTACTCTTGACCTAAACATCATATCTAATGGATCATAATCTAATTAAACTTGATCTATATAAAAACTGAACCAAATACTAAGTCATACCAGATTCATATAAGTTAGAACCAAAAATTTGGATTGACACCTAGCTCCATATAAGTTAGAACCAAAAAATTGGATTGACACCTAGATCCAAAACGTATCCAACATGCTATTATCTTAATTTATCATAAAACTAAATCAAATCTAGATCTAGACCCATACGATCAATTGATCCAAATAAGTACCAAACAAAGCACACAAACATAATGAATTGTGCAAAATAAATAAATTATGGATCAAATTAAACTTTTATAGATTGAAACTTACCCTCAATCCAGATTATAATTAGATTCAAAGAAAAACATAAGTGGGTTCAAAAGACATTTACCGGATCCAATCAGATTTATAAAGAGCTACATGTACCAATTTGATTCAATCTAGATCCAAACCTTTCTGGATAAAGTTTTAGGAGATATTTTGCCAACCAGAAGTATTTTTCTGCAAAATTAGAAAAGTTAGAAGGTAGTTCTAGGTAAAACAACAAACCTGAACCCCGAAGAAGAATATTCACAAGTTGTTGAGTTAAACAAAAAATTTGGGTGGTTTCCCATAATTTAAAAAAAAACCGAAGATTGTTCTAAAAAAAAAACATGACCCTATCTCGGGTATTTTGTAGATAACATACATGTTTATGGAATTACCTAGAATAGAGCCTCTTTTCTAAAATATAGAGGGGCACAACCATAAATAAGTGGAAAATTCAAGGTTAGTAAAGTAATTTTATATAAAAAATATAAACCCCATTTTTTTTTTGTTTCTTTCTTTCCTTTCTTTTTTCCTTTCCTTTTTCTTTTTCTCTAGACAAAAAAGAGGAACCCGATTAGGGTTTCCTCTTTATGAGAGGGAAAAGGGCGGAGGCGATAGCTGACAGCCTCTTTCTCTCTCCGTTTTATTTTTGTTTCTTTCATGATCGTCGAACTCCAGCAGTTGCCTCCAGTGGGATGCAGACCCTCTTATTCGGTGGAGGGAACTCCACCATCTCTGGCTTTGGAAGTGATGCACGATGTCGGCAACGTCGCCCCTAACAACTCCAGTAGAATCCATATCGTAAACTCCGTCCTCTACATTCATACCTCACTTAGAACCAGAATGCCTCAGTTTTCCACGAACGTCGCCTGCACTTTCAACTATTTGGCTGCCCTTTACCCATTTTTTTGTTTACAGAATAGGCAGCCACATTGTCGCTGCGTTTATTTCAGCAACGGCTTTAGTGGGTCTTCGTCTTCCCTTTCTTTTCTTTTTGTTTTTCTCCCTCTCCTGCACCACTAACAAGCTCAACTTGCCCCTCTCCAGAATCACCAGCACAGGGTGTCTGGTGGGTGGAGGTCTGATGGAGTGGCTTCCTCTGCCTCGCCTTCTCCTTCTTACAATGTAAAGGCCATGTGGGTTGCAGGGCCCAACCGACTACTGAGGAAGGCCTTTGGTCACTCTACAACCCCTTCATCGGCAGCAACCACATGCCAAGATGTCTCTACTACCTCAGGCAGCTCCAACACTAATGATGATTCAAATGGGCTTATTGGCAACAAGTTGTCGGCAACCGACGAGAGGGTTGTGTATGTTCGCCCCCGATGATTCACTGAATCCCACGTCTGTGTTCGGGGCTTTGAATGAGCACCACGTATACAAGCACATGGGGCTCGTATTCCCGTGTATGTTGACATAACTTTGCATCGGACTCCGGTGTTGTTGCAAAGACTTAAGTACCCTTTCTTGCTATTCTTCTCATAAAATGATGGTTTGAGAAAATGACAAAAATGCCCTTCATTCAAAAAAGAAAAAACAAACAGTTCAAAAAAAGGACAAACATGTCCTCCATCCAGAAAGTCGAGGATGATGTTGACTCTTCAAAGTCTTCTTCTTTTTCTGTTCAAAAAAAGGACAAACATGTCTTCTTCTTCTTTCTCCGTAAAACACTGTAAAACCCTCTCTCTCTCTAGAGAAGAAATCAAGGGAAACAAAGAGTTCTTCCTGGAGAAGGCCATGAACATCAACCCTCTCACTCTCTCTCCCTTCTCTCTCTACTTCTGTGCACATCCAACAGACGATCCTACATTGCTCCATCGTCATCTTCTTCTTCTTCTTTCTTCGTAAAACACTGTAAAACCCCCACTCTCTCTAGAGAAGAAATCAAGGGAGGTAAAGGGTTCCTCCTGGAGAAGGCCATGAACACCAACCCTCTCACTCTCTCTCCCTTCTCTCTCTACTTATGTGCCTGATTTAGAGTTTTTGCCCTTACAGGAGGGGGGTCCGGGGGTTCATCCCAGCGTGGGTAGCATCATTCAACTAAATGAGTTGTAGATCCTGATTCAGAGTTTTTACCCTTATAGGAGAGGGGTCTGGGGGATCCTCCCAACGTGGGTAGCATCATTCAACTTGAAGAGTTGTGGAGTTTGATTCAAAGTTTTTACCCTTACAGAAAAGGGGGGTCTGAGGGCTCCTCCCAGCGTGGGTAGCATCATTCAACTTGATGAGTTGTGGAGTCTGATTCAAAGTTTTTACCCATTCATATTTTAAGACATTAGATCTCATGTTTGAACATCCATGCATGTGCAGTTTGCTTTCATCATGTTCAGTTGCTTTCTAGATTATATTTTGAATTCTGGTGCATTTTAGATCTATCAATTTGTATGTAACCAGAGCTCATTTTAATCTGAATTTTTTACTGCAACTTCATGCATATGTCTTCATGCTCTCCACCAAAACTTAGATCATTATGAGTTTGTTTGATTCACTTTAAAAATCAAGATTCAAAACCTGTTATTTTGCACCGTCAGAATTTTAGCAGAATCAAGACCAACTTGCAAGAGTGATTTCTCCCTAACCAGAGATGATATTTCCAATCCATAAAAAGGGTTGTTTTCTAAATTGAATCTAGTTTGTTCATACCAAATTTCAGCGATTTCTATGGTGTTTTCATACCAGTTTCGGGTCAAAAACCATAACTTTGTCAACCTGTGTCATTTTAACGGCTCAAATTTTGATCCATTTTGTTTAATGTTTATTTTCCTAATGGGAGATCATTTTTCAATTCTGTAAAACGGGTTCTCTTTGTTTATGTGTCTAGTTCATCCTTGTAAATTTTCAGAATTTTTCATGGTCAATTACTATTTTATTTTGATTAAATACCAGAACCATGTATCCAGATTTTATAAATGTTCTGATTTTGGCCCCCATATCATGACTATTGTAGCACTTCTTCAACAAATCGTTATTTGATTGACAATATTCTTCAGCAAATTGTTGTTATTATTTTTTTGAGTCTCTAATGAGTCCCTACTATGATTTATAGTATTTTTGGGTCTCCAATGAGCCTCACAATGATTTATAGTGTTGTTCGGTCTCTTAACTATAATTTATAGTGTTTTGAGGTCTCCAACGAGCCCCACAATGATTTGTAGTGTTTTTCGGTCTTTTAACTATGATTTATAGTGTTTTCGGGTCTCTAACGAGACCCACAGCGATTTATAGTGTTGCTGGACCTCGCTATAGCGATTTGTAGTGTTTTTCGATAAACACTTCAGCGATTTGTGATACAAATCGCTATCCGAATCAGGGCCAACTTGTCAGGGCCATATCTCCCTAACCAGAGATCGGATTTCAAATATGTAAAAAGTGGTGTTTTTGTTATGAAGTCTAGTTTATTCCTATAAATTTTTAGCAATTTCTATGGTCATTTGATACCCCATTTGGATCTAAAACCAGACCCCTATCAGTCTGCCTTATTTGAGTGACATAGGTTTTTATTTCATTTTGTAAGAGTCATATCTCCCCAATGAAAGATCATTTTTCAAATCCGTAAAAAGAGTTTTCTTCCTCTATGTGTCTAGTTTATATCTAGAAAGTTTTATAACTTTTTACGCTCATTTGATATTTCAAACCTGTTAAAAACTAAGACATGTTATAAAATGTTATAAAACTTAAAAAGTTTGAAACTTCCTCTATGTGTCTCGATTTTTAACAGGTTTGAAATATCAAATAAGCAAAAAAAGTTATAAAACTTTCCAGATATAAACTAGACACATAAAAGAAGAAAACCCTTTTTACGGATTTGGAAAATGATCTTCCGTTGGGGAGATATGACTCTTACAAAATGAAATAAAAACCTATGTCACTCAAATAAGGCAAACTGATAGGGGTCTGGTTTTAGATCCAAATAGGGTACCAAAGGACCATAGAATTCGCTAAAAATTTACAGGAATAAACTAGATTTCATAACAAATACACCATTTTTTACGGATTTGAAATCCGATCTCTGGTTAGGGAGATATGGCCCTGACAAGTTGGTCCTGATTCGGATAGCGATTTGTATCACAAATCGCTGAAGTGTTTAGCGAGAAACACTACAAATCGCTATAGCGAGGTCCAGCAACACTATAAATCGCTGTGGGTCTCGTTAGAGACCCGAAAACACTATAAATCATAGTTAAAAGACCGAAAAACACTACAAATCGTTGTGGGGCTCGTTGGAGACCCCAAAACACTATAAATCATAGTTAAAAGACCGAACAACACTATAAATCATTGTGAGGCTCATTGGAGACCCAAAAATACTACAAATCGTAGTAGGGACTCATTAGAGACTCAAAAAAATCATAACAACAATTTGCTGAAGAATATTGTCAATCAAATAATGATTTGTTGAAGAAGTGCTACAACAATCATGATATGGGGACCAACATTACAGCGATTTGTGATACAAATCGCTATCCGAATCAGGACCAACTTGTCAGGGTCATATCTCCCTAACCAGAGATCGGATTTCAAATCCGTAAAAAATGGTGTCTTCGTTATGAAGTATTGTTTATTCCTGTAAATTTTCAGAGATTTCTATGGTCATTTGATAGCCCATTTGGATCTAAAACCATACCCCTATCAGTCTTCCTTATTTGAGTGACATAGGTTTTTATTTCATTTTGTAAGAGTCATATCTCCCCAACGAAAGATCATTTTTCCAAATCCGTAAAAAGGGTTTTCTTCCTTTATGTGTCTAGTTTATATCTGGAAAGTTTTATAACTTTTTACGCTCATTTGATATTTCAAACCTGTTAAAACTCGAGACACATAGAGGAAGTTTCAAACTTTTTAAGTTTTATAACATTTTATACCATGTCTCAGTTTTTAACAAGTTTGAAATATCAAATGAGCATAAAAAGTTATAAAACTTTCTAGATATAAACTAGATACATAGAGGAAGAAAACCCTTTTTACGGATTTGGAAAATGATCTTCCGTTGGGGAGATATGACTCTTACAAAATGAAATAAAAACCTATGTCACTCAAATAAGGAAGACTGATAGGGGTATGGTTTTAGATCCAAATGGGGTATCAAATGACCATAGAAATCTCTGAAAATTTACAGGAATAAACAATACTTCATAATAAAGACACCATTTTTTACGGATTTGAAATCCGATCTCTGGTTAGGGAGATATAGCCCTGACAAGTTGGTCCTGATTCGGATAGCGATTTGTATCACAAATCGCTGTAGTGTTTAGCGAGAAACACTACAAATCGCTATAGCGAGGTCCAGCAACACTATAAATCGCTGTGAGTCTTGTTAGAGACCCAAAAATACTATAAATCATAGTTAAAAGACCGAAAAACACTACAAATCATTGTGGGGCTCGTTGGAGACCCCCAAACACTATAAATCATAGTTAAAAGACCGAACAACACTATAAATCATTGTGAGGCTCATTGGAAACCCAAAAATACTACAAATCATAGTAGGGACTCATTAGAGACTCAAAAAAATCATAACAACAATTTGCTGAAGAATATTGTCAATCAAATAACGATTTGTTGAAAAAGTGCTACAACAGTCATGATATGGGGGCCAAAATCAGAACATTTATAAAATCTGGATACAAGGTTCTGGTATTTAATCAAAATAAAATAGTAATTGATCATGAAAAATTTTGAAAATTTACAGGGATGAACTAGACACATAAACGAAGAGAACCCGTTTTATAGAATTAAAAAATGATCTCTCATTAGGAAAATAAAATTCAAACAAAATGGATCAAAATCTGAGCCGTTAAAATGACACAGGGTGACAGAGTTATGGTTTTTGACCCAAAACTGGTATGAAAACACCATAGAAATCGCTGAAATTTGGTATGAACAAATTAGATTTAATTTATAAAACAACCATTTTTACGGATCGGAAAGATCATCTTTGGTTAGGGAGAAATCACTTTTGCAAGTTGGTCCTGATTCAGCTAAAATCCTGACGGTGCAAAATAACAAGTTTTGAATCTTGATTTTTCAAGTGAGTCAAACAAACTCATAATGATCTGATTTTTGGTGGAGAGCATGAAGACATATGCGTGAAGTTGCAGTAAAAAATTCAGATTAAAATGAGCTTGGTTACATACAAATTGATAGATCTAAAATGCACCAGAATTCAAAGTATAATCTAGAAAGCAACTGAACATGATGAAAGCAAACTGCACATGCGTGGATGTTCAAAAATGAGATCTAATGCCTTAAAATATGAATGGGTAAAAACTTTGAATCAGACTCCACAACTCATCAAGTTGAATGATGCTACCCACGTTGGGAGGAGCCCCCAAACCCCCCTCATGTAAGGGCAAAAACTCTAAATGAGGCTCCACAACTCATCAAGTTGAACGATGCTACAGTTAGTGTGCAGGTCAGTCGGTGTTTGATGGAGAAATGTTGGATTGTTTGTTGGATGTGCACAGAAGTAGAGACAGAAGGGAGAGAGGGTGAGATGAGGTTTTACCCCTCTCTTGTAAGGGTAAAAACTCTGAATCAGGATCTACAACTCATTTAGTTGAATGATGATACCCACGCTGGGAGGAGCCCCCAAACCCTCTTCCTGTAAGGGTAAAAACTCTGAATCAGGCTCCACAAGAGTCAATGTACAGGTCAGTCGGTGCTTGATGGAGCAATGTATGATCTTCTAATGGATGTGCACAGAAGCAGAAATAGAAGGGAGATAGAGAGTGAGAGGGTTGATGTTCATGACCTTCTCCAGGGGAGATTTCTTTCTCGGATAATCCTGCAGTGCAGAGACTGGGTCTTAAATAATCATATTCGGGACACTTAAGTCTTTACAACCACTCCTTTTCAAGAACCGTCATTTTTTTTACACCAATGGAGGAGAGGGTACTTAAGTCTTTGCAATCGCATCAAACTCCAACGCTAATTAATGCTGACAAACATGTGGATACGAGACGCACATGCTTACATATGTGGTGCTCTTTGGGACCCCCGATCATGAGATGTAGCTAACTGCCCTGTTCGGGGGGGGGGGGGGGACATATAACCTGCTTTGGCAACCGACTCATGTCAACTAGTTTGAATTTAATTGGTGGAGGTCTTGTTAGTGGCACACATGCTTGATTTTGATGGGGCTCCACGAGATTGAGATCGTGAGCCCTGCTTCATCGTGAGGAGGTCGTCCATCATTGGGACAAGCAACTACAACACTTCCATCATGGTAGAGGTGTACGATCGTGACTCCAACTACAAGGAGTACCAGATCGAGGGGTCGTTCCAACAAAGGTGCTAGCAGAGGTTATGAAGGAAGAAGGTGAGTGATGTTGTCGTGCTGGGGAAGGATATCTTTTGTTTGTGTGTAAAGATAGGGTTTAATAGCGTCTTTTCCATAAAGATGGTCTTGGTGCTGGATCAACGGGGACGGGACATGCACTACCATCCCTCACATGATCTCACCACCACCTCAACAACAACCCCCTCTGGAGCCCTAACGTCCCTCTCTCTCTAAGCATGTGTGCGTGACTACGGCCTCTCCACGCCATGGTGGTGAATTTTGTTGATTCCTTTTCCATTGTATGGCTGGTGTAAACTTAATCAATTAAGCAACAACCGAAGGTTAGACCTCATATTGCAATCAAACAAGATGGAGGGTGCCTTCGAGAGGAGCTAGCCCTTTATCCAATGTTGTATCTTCATCCAGAGCATGCGTTTGTTCTCCCCGACGAGTTGATTCAGGTAGTTTTTTTTTTTGTGGTGGCCGACCCCCTGCATTGCCTTCGCATAATGCACAACCCTGCTTTGGCGTGGCTGAGTCCATGCCAAGGTGCAAAGTTGACTCCTCTTGTTGCGCACACTAGTACTTTGCTCTGATACCAATGTAGGATAGAGGTGTGTGCAGTGAGGTCAAGCACCCTATCAACATAAATGAAAGGAATGGCAGAGGTGATTAACGGCCTGCATCAAGGGCATTCTTTATCGGCTTTCTACTTGTAGTGCACAAGGGCTGGGGATCTGTAATCCTCCCCTGAGTAGCTGTTATCCCAACCTTAAATGGGGTTTTTAATTTCATTCAATCTGGTATTTAACTCACACGTTACATGAGTTATGAGCCCACCATTGTGTGTCACTTCGGATTTCGGTGTGAGACCCTATGGCCACACTGAATCCAAGATCCAACATTTATCTCTCTTGAGCCTTTCTTGTATGAGATTGAGAGCGCCTTTAATATTTTGTCTTTCGGGTTTAATCTGTTCCGTTCTACCCACTTCAAATCATAATTGAACCAAGACCCACAATTTTGGATCCAGTTCTATGTGGATTTGACAAGTAGGGTCCAGATCTGTATCTACTTGGACCCAACATGATTACATTGCCGCACACCATGGCAGGTGATTAGCTTTGGCTTCAAGATCATGCTTACCCAAACAATCATTAGAAAGAACATTATTATTATTGTTGTAAGGCAAATCAAATGGATCTGTGCTTGATTGAGATCAACTAAAACATGGGTTACCTATATATATATATATAGAGATCCTGTTCCATGTTAAATCTGCTAATATTGGTTGATATTGTACCCATCTCCAGATCCAATCCATTTCTCAAACTTTTCTCTCTCCTTAGTGGAATATGGCTTTTTGTACATTGGATCTGGATCAGATCCAAACCATGACAGGTCTTATTCCCTATATTCTTCCAGTAGCTGGCCAAGCCCATAGTGGGGCTCACTGGTGCCACATGATCACAAAAGAGCGCCAAGAAAAGAGCAGTACATAGAGGTGAACCCCTTTTAACAAAAAAAAAAGATAAAATTCACTGTAAAAGACAAAAGGAGGAAGCAAAAGCATAACATGATCAAATTCTGTTTTAAAAAAATATGACATTTTTGTGAAACTGTAGTCTCTTTCTTTCGCATTCTCTCTCTCTTTTTTTTTATAGTTGTATTTGCTTTTCCTCTGTTAATGTGTAATCATTTGGCTAATATGTCATGTTTGGATACAAGTAGTTGTCATTGCTTTTCATTTCCTCCTTTAAGGATGCAATCATATGCATGTTTAAAAAAAAATGAGCCATAGCTTTCATCTTTCACGTGGAAGGACAAGTCTGTTAATTGGGTCCCAATTGAGCTGTAGATATTTGACATTGCTTTAGTAGTGAATGGGACTGTGGGAGGGAATCGTGGCCTTAGCTTGTGGTTGATGACCTCACGTGCAGTTTACCTCTCAGAGAGGCGGGCCCATTAAGTGACCTGATTCTCGGTGAGGATTCCTTGTCATAAAAAAAGCATAGGCACTTAGAAGTAGTTACAAATATCGTCCATTTTTTTTTAAACTTCATCTTTATGGTGAGATTTTAAAAAAAACTAAAAAAAATCTTGAAAAAGTTTTTATTTTTAATTAAAATGTTGCTTATTTTTTAGAAACATAATTTTTATTGTGATATTATCACATTACTAATGTGATATTTATTCATATATGTATATATTGTTAAATATATATTATTAATTTTCTAAGAGTTTTTCAAGGAAAATATTTTTTTTATTTATCACAAGATTATCCTTTGTCAAGAACATTTTTTTTATGACAGAAGAACCATTGTTGAAGACAGGAAATGCTCGGGTGGAGCCCCGCAACCACCCTACCTTCCGTGGCTCACTTTTGAAAGCTAAAGACACACTCGTGCGACAACGGGATTTGATCTGGTGCTTTCACCTCAGCACCCTCTCAACAACCTTGCTGGCCACGCAAGCGACCCCCGTCGTAGTCTTTGCCAAGAACATTTGGATAAAAAGATTTGTAACCATGCTTAGAAGGCAGGACCTAAAGGCATCGTATTTGATCATCCATAAATTGGGAACCAGGATTAACCATAAACAGTGCGTTTTAATTGCAAACAAAGCCCACAATGAATTTGTAAAACTGTAACTGTCCAATAACGGGTTAGGTAAGATGGTACCATAATTACGTTCCAACAGCAACATGAGAAGTCCTATTAAATAAGAATATTTTTATAAGACATTCAAAATGGGACTACCCTTTAAAGAGGGATGGCAGTGGACAGCGGCGGGGGGCAAGGGACAAGGTCTCCACCCCTGCCCCGTCTCAAAATTTTACCCTACATCCTTGCTTTCATCTCCGTACGGGTTTTGATTTTAACCTCCATCCCTATTTCATGTCTTTCATTCCCGGTCCAAACCGAGTGAGGAGGGGCGGGGCTCTGTATCCCCTCAGTCCACTGCCATCTCTAAATATAAATCGGATCCGGGACAGGGCGGGGCTCCGTATCCCCTCAGTCCACTGCCATCTCTAATCTAAATATAGATCGGGGATGGGGCCAATTTTGAAATCATTAATGTTTTTTTATTATATAGCTGATAGTGCAACCTAACCATCCTGCACTATCATCGCTCCTGTTTATCCAAAAGTTTCCTTTTTTTTTTTTTGATAATTGAGGAAAACCACCTTTATCAATTCTCACCGAGTTGCTTATCAAAAAAATTCTCACCGAGCGGTGTAAAACCTCACGTCTCCTTTACCCAGAAGAATATATATATATATATATAATGGGTTGGTGCTAAATCCATTTGTTGCTAAATTGTTTTTTTTGAGCTTTTTCATTTTATTTTTAAATTTTGACCTTACAGATGTGATCTATGTCATAGGGATCAGCTCTTGAAGCGTTTGATTCCAACACACGGGTGGGTTTTTATAAAGTTCAAAAAATCTTTGTAAAATTTTTAGGCTTTAAACATCATTTTTTTATTGAAAACACATTATCCAGATTCTTAGTAAATCGACCATGCCCAGCACATTTATAGGGCCGCATAAAAAGAACAGGAGAAGCTTAAAAACCCATTTAGCATGCGGTTTAGCAACAAATGGGTTTAGTGCGGATAGTTTAGCACAGAGATAAGGAACCTAAATTGGTATACCCTTGTTTCACCATATATATATATATATATATAAGCAATTTAGCCCAGAAATAAGGAACCTAAATTCGTACACCTTTTTCTTTATCTTTTGAAGGGCAAGCTGGGGTTAGGCGCCTCCCTACCAGAAGAACAGCTGCCCCATGTCGCAGAGGGATTCTCGATCTTAGCTTGACACAGGACCTCGCTTACCACATGAGATACAACCTCGGTCCTAAAATTGGTATATCCTTGTTTCACCTAGCTGGCTTGATTCTCTTCAGAAGTAAAATGATTAACTCTGTACGGCCTAGCAAACTCGCGACTTAACATTTATTTGAAAAAGGACCATTTTTTTTAAAAGGGTTAATATTGGTTACTAACGGAGGTACGAAACTAATGAGTAGAAATCACTTTTTTCTTCAAAAATTTATAATTTTTTGTAGATCAAATGTTAAGGATGTGATGTACATGGTTTGCTTAGTAGGAAACTTGTTTTGAATCATGTAATTACGACAAGTAATTAGGTTTTTAAAGGGGTCCAAAAATCAACGGCCCACAATGTGTCAAAATTTCGTAACTCAAAAAGGCCACATTTTACATCAGAAAAGCATAATCCAAGGGTCGATCCTCAGCAAACGAGTCATGTGGAACACATCTATGCGGGGTTACGTTGAGTCGATACAACTTTCACCTATGATTTCTAGCTCATTAGTTCCGTTCCTTCATTAGTAGCCAATATTTAGCCTATTTTAAAATACATTCTAATTCTATTCAGATCCTTACAATTGTCTTCCTAAACGTATTATTTTCCATTATTCTTCCTACTAAAAAAACAAAGGAAGAAAAAAGAAACAATTGGATTCTTGTGATGGTCGCGTGCAAAACTCGTTCCAAGGGAAAAGGTGTGAAATACTTTTCATATGAAAAAGGCACTTTTCATGTGAAAAAAGGTGGCCCCACTGGGCCTCACATAATGTATGTTTGTTTCTCCGATTGTGAAAAAATGACCTCTTTTCATACGAAAATGAGGGTGAAACAAACGCGTACGACCTAAGTATATATATGTGGCCATTAAGAAAACGCCATTCAAAATTACTATGAATGCTATAGGGACACACTCAAATGGGTCTGGGTTCATCACTTGAAACAAAATGCCATCTGCTCTTGTGTTACGAGAATCCATTCATTATCTTCAGCATATCTCAAATCACCACCAAGATGTCATAAATAGGCTTGCAAACGGATATGATTCTGGCTGGATAATGAAAGATCTAAATCTGAACCCGAAATGTGAACAATATATCTGAATATGAATCTGGATCCAATTCAGATCTGATTACGTAAAGTTGAATATGGATCTGAACTATATGTGATAATACTGGATCTGGTAAGAAAAGTAAAATATCACGTTATTTACATGTAAAAAGTACAGATCCGAATCCAAATAAGACCCAGCTTATCATGTTGATCTGGATCTGATCTGCACCCCAAAACAATCTGATTTAACAGATCCAAGTCCTGTAGAAATGCATTTTTGGATTGTACCTTCAAAGATCCAAGTCCAAAAATAACATGTCGGACACAGATGGAATATCGGACTGGATCTGATCCGTTTGTAACCCTAGTTTTGAAGCACCAGTTAACAAATTGAAAATTCATTTTTGAATGTATAGAGAAATGATCAGTTAGTAATAAGCTTAAATTCATCTAAACTTGGCCACCTTGAGACATGGAAGTCCATGGAAGCATAATCATATGCATGGTAGGATCAAACCCTTATGATCCAAGGAATTCACACCCTTGAGGTTATAACATGATAAACCAATGTAACAGATCTCATTATAGGATTTTCTTAGTGAGGGAAAATCTCATGATATATTAAATTTTTTTGGGTCTTTCTTGGAAAATTATTAGGAAATAAAGAAGTTACATAAAAATTATAAAAAATTAAAAGTTCTGATTATCTTGTTTAAAGAATCGAGAGCACCATAAAAGTGTGACTTTTTAAACATAACCAATATTTTAAAGTTATAACAATGGGAGCTCCGCTTGTCTGGTAGGAGCAGCTAGTTCACGTCACCATGTGTTGGGACATTGCAGGTTCAAAAGCCAGTGGTATAGTTGTATAACTGGTAGGGGTCTGCCTAACCCCAGCTTGCCTTTCAAAATAAATAAATTAATTAAAGTAATCCTGATATTTGTGAATAAGAGACTAAGCAATAATATATATATATATATATATATATATATATATATAGAGAGAGAGAGAGAGAGAGAGAGAGAGAGAGAGTAATGCGTTCCTAATTAAGCTTTTTCTCACTCTTAACACTGTAGATATGATCTATAGGTTTTGTTTAGTGGGAACCAGCGTGATAAAAAATCAATTGCTAACAAGGTACCAGTTTTTCTCGGCTTATAAAAACATGTTCTTTCATTAAAAAACATGATCCAAGAGTCGATTCTCACTTTAAATTGATCATGCTAAACACATCTAACGGTTCAGATCTATCGTAAAACAATTAAAACCTAGAAGGCAGAATGGGGCAAAACGAGAAATGGGGCCTAATATATATATATAGGGCTGCAATGTGAAACTAGCGTTAAATGGTAAAATACATTGACCATACTTTATCTATGAATGGATTATATTTATAGATTTCAATGAATAATTAAAGTGGGTTTGTAAATGATCCTATTTTAATAGACTAGGAATAGCACAAAAATATCTGCACCATTATAATTTGGCTTTGGTTGGTTGGTTTCTTTCAATTAGCGAAACATATTAAAGTTGGATTGCATGAATAATACAAACATGAAATGCCAAAACGGGCATGGTCCTTGAAGGCGACGGCGACCGATGACAACGTCTTGCCCACTTAGCATAACCACACATAAGAAACAAGAAAAAAAAAAGGAAACGACGATCTGCATCAGAGCCACTTAATCAAACAAGGACGTCTTGCTTGCCATTGTGACATACCACACATTGCATCTACAGAGAGCCACAGGTTCTGGGTTCGAATCCCATCCGACCCCACATGGAACTTTTACCCTACCCTCAAACCTACCATGGAGGCGCTTGACTTTGATTGCCTCCACGAGGATCTGATCTGGCGTGGGGCCCAAAGCTAAAAGTAATGTGATTTTAATTATAGACTTATCGAGCCGAGCACAAGCTGGCTCATTTATAGAATGATACATTATTGTTTTTTTTTTAAAGGCAAGCTGGGGACAGGCGGGCCCCTACTAGAATGTGTCCGAGGGATTCGATCCTAAGCCTTCAGCTTCACACAGGACCTCGCTTACCACATGGGATACCACCTCGGTGGTAGAATGATACATTATTATAAAGCTGATAGTAGTAACCAATGGGGACTCCGCTTATCTGGCAGTTAGTGCACTTCGAATCCCATGGTATGGTTGTATAGGGGTCGGACTAACCCCAGCTTTCTCTGTCGAAAAAACAAAACAAAAGCTGATGGCAGTAAGATTTTTAAACCAAACACCTCTGTCTCACTTTAACTCTGATGTAAATTATATCTAAAATATTTTTGTTAATACTTAATTTCCTATACAAGACAAACTGAACTAAACACCTATTATTTGTGTTGTTTTTTTTTTTTTTTATACTTACATGGAGAAACCTCCCACAAGATCAAAGGCCTAGCCACGCTGGTTCTGCCTGTCGTACTTATGATCACTGTCCAGGTAGCCTAAAACTCATTGAGCTTACCCTTTGCCTTCAGGGAGTCGCTACGCTTCGGCTTGCGCAAGGCCTGCCGTGTTTGTGTTGGGCTCGCGGGACTCATTTTAGGATATGCAAAGACTCCTTACCAGCTGAGTTCAGGGGGCTCGTCTCATTTCCCAGCCCTAAAGAAATATTGAGATTTTTTTTATTCAATTTAATAATATATATATATATATAAGACACGGGCATTAGCGGGTTTTGGTGTAAATTGACTTTGGGTTGGAGAAAATTTGGGTGCGTATTATAAAGAGCTAGTATGGTTCAGACATGAGAATGGTTTTTTTTTTCGATAGTCAGGCATGAGAATGGGTTGGGTATTTGGTCATTGGTCATAAATTTCCATACTCAAGAACCAACCCGTTTTCTCAAATAGGTCTAGGTTTTATACCCAACCTAACCCATGAATCCATTAGAAGTGGGCTAGGTTGGGTTTAGTGGGATCAGATCTTTGATCTGGGTCAAGTTCGTCCTAACAGTTACCAAGCCTTGTAGATGACCCTGGACATTATAGCTGTAAATGTGTTAGATCAGACCCGAATCTGAGTTTGTTAGGCGGGTTTGGTATTAAGTTTTGAATACAAATTATAAGAATGATGTCAACGGGTTGGGTGAAACCCAACACCTGACTCGAATCTGAGTTTGTTAGGCGGGTTTGGTATTAAGTTTTTAATTCAAAACCAAACCCGAACACAACTAATGTAAATATCGGGTTTTGAACTAGTCAAATCTGGGTTTGGTTTTATTTATTTTCATTGAAGTCCGAATCCAAACCCTATTAAGTTGGACTTGATAATGCCCAAATTTGACCCTAATCTGTTTACATCCCATGATAAGACAGGTGTTCTAGGTTAGGGCTTATCTGGTTGGACTCTAGAACTAGCTCACTATGACAATTTCTGATTCCTTAAAACAAAAGACTCAAGATTTTGTCCAGTCCGGGGTAGGGATGGCAGTGGACAGGGGCGGGGGACAAGGTCTCTACCCACACCCCGTCTCAAAATCCTAATCTCCATCTCCACACAGGGTCTTGATTTTAACCTCCATCCCTGTTTCATATCCTCCATCCCCGGTCCAAACAGGGTGAGGTGTGGCGGGGCCCATTTCCCTCGGTCCACTGCCATCCCTAAAGAAAGATAAGGGATGGGGCGGGGTGGGGCGGGGCAAGGCGGGGATTGGAAACGAGGATGGAGTGGGGCGGGGAAAAGCATAAGTTCATCTCCGCCTCCATCCCGGGTTTTGATTTTAGCCTTTATCTCCGTTTTATATCCTCCATTCCTGGTTCAAATAGGGCAAGGCGGGGCGGGACCTCGTTTTCCCCCAGATCCACTGCCATGTCCGGGGCTTGAGCTTGGCCGATGACTTGTGGTTACAGCAAAGAAAGACTTTCCAAGTGACGCGTTTGGCAGAGATTCACGTGACGGATTTGGGTGTTGGAGAGACAAGATCCTCCATGCCACGTGGGTGTGCCTCCATCCAACTTGGCAACACGTCACAGGGTGAAAAATATTAGAGTTATTTACAAACAACTACCATATTTATTCAATATTTTATTTTTCTGATGTTATAATTTTCAATTACCTTTTTAGGTAATTTAAGAACAGGCGCTTAACTTATAGTAAATTTACGTTTAGGGCTTGTTTGGGATCGGTAGCTGGGATGGGCGTTTATGGAGTTATTCTCTACTGCAGGTACAGAAGAGAAAGGGCCTCACTTCCCATCCCAAATGCATAAAAGCTCATTCCAACGCCGAGATTCCAAACAGGCCCTTAGTGGCCACAGATTTCCAATCTTAAGAACACATTTTTTTTGAAAATTGCACAGATAACCGACTGTGTTCTTTCAATGAAGAAGAAGGTAGGTCCCTTTCCTTTTTATTAACTGATATGTAAAAAGATAAACACAAAAAATGTATATACAATGCAGAGGGGGTATGAAAACCTATCAAACCTATCCACTAAGAAACATTTATCATATTTTCTGTGTTTGTTTTGGAAATTCTGACCTTGCAAATGTGTTCAGCATGATTGATTTATTAAAAAATTGACACTTATAATGTATTTTGGATGAAAAATGGTATTTACACTACAAGAAAATTGTTAATTAGCGACGGAAATTAGCGACGGATTTTTTCCGTCGCTAATTAGCGACAGATTAGCTAGAGATAGAATCTGTCGCTAATTCGCGACGGATTAGCGAGGAAACAAATTTTATCGCTAATCTGTCGCTACTTAGCGACGGATTAGCGACTAAATTTTTTGTCGCTACTTTTTATTACAAGAACACCATTTTAGCGATGGATTTAGAGAGGGAACTCTGTCGTCGCTAATCCGTCGCTAATTAGCGACGGAGTAGCGACAAAATATATTCCGTCGCGGTTTTTGTATTTTGATTTAGCGACGGCTTAGCGACGGAATGTTTCCGTCGCTAAGCCGTCGCTAAATATCGCGTAAATCCCTAATCCCATCCCTTTTTCTCTTTTTCCTGTTTCGCTGTATTGCTCCCGCCCGCCGCCCTCTCCCTCCCGCCGCCCATCGGCTCTCGCCACCGTCCGGCCGCCGCCGCCTCGCTGCCGACCTCCCTGCTTGGCTAGCGGCTGCGCCAGGGACCCCGAGCACCGGCGACCCGCCGCCGACCTCTTCCTCCTCCCTGCTGTTCCTCCCTGTGGCTGCTGCCGGGAGGTGTTGTCTCCCCTTCGCCGGCGACTCGCAACCGGCGTCCTCAGCCGCCGACGACCGACGATCCTCCCTACAGCCACCTCTTCGCCTCCGCTCTGAGTTCCGGCGACCCAGTGCCCCCCGAGCTTCGCTCCAGGTCTCCCCCTCTCTGCTGTCGACTGCGCCGGCCACCGGCGACCTCGCCAGCCGCCGCTCCCCGTGCTTTCCGGCAGGGGGTCGACCCCCTGCCGGAAAGGCATGGGGGGTCGACCCCCTGCGTTTCCGGCAGGGGTGGTAGACCCCTTGCCGGAAAGGCATGGGGGGTCGACCCCCTGCCGAAAACGCAGGGGGTCGACCCCCCCTGCCGTAAAGGCACGGCAGGGGGTCAACCCCCCATGCCGGAACTGCCTTTTCGGCAGGGGGTTTAACCCCCTTCCCTGCCGGAAAGGCAGGTGGTTTAACTAGCTAGGTTGAGATTTAAAATTCAAAAAAAAATTTAATTATAAAAAAAAAATTCAAATCGAAATCAACTGGCTAGGTTGAGATTTAATCAACTGTGGTTAGTTAGAGTATTTCATAAATTTTTATCAATTTGTTAGTTTGTTCTAGTTAGAGTAGTTCATAAATTTTTATCAATTTGTTAGTTTGTTAATGTCTACTGGTAGTTAGTTTTACTTCAATTTGTTTTCTTGAAATCTGGTTAGTTAGAGTATTTCAATCTATTAGTCTTTTATAATTATATTTTTCTTAGATAGATTGGTATTTAATGTTCTCACAATCAGTTAGTTAGATTAGGGCTATTTGAATTCTTTATGATAGTGGTGGTTAAACGGAGTTCACATCTTTTCTAGTAAACTAATTGATTGATTTACTATTCCTTTGCTAAGTAGTTCAGATTAGAAATTGTCTATGACTTTATGTTAGTCGACTGGTTCAACATGTTATAGCTGGTTTGTTAAATTAGCATCTTCTAGTTAGATTTGGCTTAACATATATATTATTTTTCTTTTCTCTTCTTTCAATTAGTTAGAGTTGTTTTAATTTGTTTTAATTTTTTTAGTTAGTGTTTCATCTTGTTTCATGATTAGTTAGTTTGTTACTTAATTTGTTTTGTTTTTGTGCAGATTTTTCAACGGAACCAACTCGTGCTCGGCCACCTGTGGTAAGTAAATGACAAAAACAATGCAAATCGGGTAAATACCCGTGGTGAGTAAGTGATGCAAACGTATCACATGTTATTTAATTTATTGAATGCAACACTTTATTGTTAACACACTCACTTAGTTGTTGATATCTAGGAATGCTTTGTTGGAGTTCAGAGATCATGCTGAGCATGATTTTAATGTAAAAATATGGAAGTGTTCTTATTTTTGGAGTACGGAGTCCATGCTAAGCATGGTAGTAGTTAGTGAGATATTGAAGTGTGTTTGCTGCAGGTACATGTTTGCCATTTATTTGATATGAATGATTATGATGTATTGCAATGTTTGATGTAATTGTATCCATGCTTGCATGTAGTTACTTTCAATTTGATTTTGACTTCCATGTGAAATTTTATAATAAAAGCATGGTTCAAATGATTGTATCATGTCATTAATAGTTTGCACATGAAAATATTAAGTTATCAATGCATGCATCAAAATTCTTGTTATTGTTTGACATAGTATATTGCATGATAAATTTGATATTTTCTTCATCGTAGCATTCTGATTGTTTTTTTCTTAATTCGTTAGGATACTATTCGTAACATCATACGACAGAATGACTGCAAACCGTGAATGGATGTACCGTAGGATAGTGGACAATGAGTTATCGCATGAATATATGGATGGTGTCGATAGTTTTATTGAATTTGCAACGGCGAGTGTCAGTACGGTAGATCCCACAGGTCGGATTAGGTGTCCCTGCAAGATTTGTAAGAATAATCGATTTGTAGAACCTCATGGCGTTAGACATCACCTATACAGGAAGGGTTTTGTGAGTGATTATCAGAACTGGACGTTTCATGGAGAAGAATTTAGAAACGATTTTGATGCACGGGTGAATGTGGTGCACGATAATCCATATACGAATTTGATATTTGATGCTGCAGGAACAGAACTGGGTTCTGCTATGAGTTCTAGTGATGTAAGAACTGCCGTAGATGAAGAATCACCAAACGATGCAGCTAGTAGATTTTATGATTTACTTAAAGATGCTGATGAGCCACTTTGGAACGGTTGTGAGAGTCACACTATCTTGTCTGCAGTTCTTCAACTAATGAATTTGAAGTCCGAGTATAATTTGAGTTAATCATGTTTTGACCGTTTGTGCATGATTGTGAAGAGTATGTTGCCTAAAGATGAGAAATTGCCACAAAATTTCTATCGTGCGAAAGTTATGGTCAACGCTCTAGGTATGGGTTACAAAAAGATTGATGCTTGTCCAAATCACTGCATGTTGTATTTCAAGGAGCAGGAAAACGACATATCATGCCCGTCATGTTGGCATCCTCGGTTCAAGCCAAAGACAAGAGGCAATGGTAGCACGAGATCAAAGAAAGTTTCATACAAGTCGCTCCGCTACTTTCCTATCACTCCTACATTGCAGCGATTGTATATGTCTTCAAAGACAGCTAAACACATGAGATGACATGCAAATAAAGTTCGACACGATGAAAACAAGATCACGCATCCTGTTGACGCTGAAGCTTGGAAGCACTTTGATCGTACTCATCAGAACTTTGCAATGGAAGTGCGAAATGTTAGACTCGGTCTATGTACAGATGGATTTAATCCATTTGGGGGTAGATCAACTCCATACTCATGCTGGCCAGTATTTGTAACTCCATACAACCTTCCACCAAGCTTGTGTATGAAACATCCAAATCTTTTCTTGTCTCTGTTGATCCCTGGTCCGACCTCACCTGGCCAAAATCTTGATGTATATCTAAGGCCATTGATTGATGAATTAAAAGTACTGTGGGATGACGGTGTTACCACGTATGATGCCCACAAAAAACAAAATTTCAACATGAAGGCCGCTGTTCTATGGACAATCAGTGACTTCCCTGCATATGGTATGTTATCTGGTTGGAGCACACATGGGAGGTTGGCTTGTCCGTACTGCATGGAGGATTCCAAAGCTTTTAGATTGAGGCATGGAAGGAAGCCTTGCTGGTTTGATTGCCATCGTCGATTTCTACCTAGCGATCATCCGTTCCGACGTCAAAAGAATGCATTTACAGCAGGCACAACTGAAATGGAAGGTCCATCCTCAAGATTGTCTGGCATAGAGATTTTAAGAAGATTGCGATACTTTCCAGATGTATTAACAGATGCCCGCAGTCCTACACCCTTCCGTGGATTTGGGAAGGAACACAATTGGACGAAAAAATCTATTTTTTGGGAACTACCGTATTGGCTGACCCTATTGATACGACATAATTTGGATGTGATGCATGTAGAGAAAAATGTGTTTGATAATGTGTTCAATACAGTAATGAATATTAAAGAAAAAACGAAGGATAATCCGAAGGCCCGTATGGATTTAAAATTAATATGTAAAAGACCAGAATTGGAACTCAAAGAGTATAATGGCAAAGTACTGAAACCAAAGGCGAAGTACGTGCTCGGACCTGATCAAATAAAACATGTATGTCAATGGTTGAGACAACTGAGATTTTCAGATGGATATGTCTCTAACATTGCTCGGGCTGTGAAGATTGACGATGGACAGTTATATGGGTTGAAGAGCCATGATTGTCATATCTTTATGCAACGATTGATACCCCTAGCATTCCATGATATGTTAGACAAACCTATATGGGGGGTATTGTCTGAGTTGAGCGGATTTTCAGAACATTGTGCGCATCGGAGGTCATTGTATCAGATGTAAAGAATCTCTAGGACTCTGTCATCACCACTGTTTGTCTTTTAGAAAAGATATTTACGCCAGCATTTTTCGATGTTATGGAACATTTGATCATACATTTGCCATATGAACTAAGGGTTGGTGGCCCTGTGCAATATCGATGGATGTACCCATTTGAAAGGTATATGTTTTTTTATATTTGTCTCTTTAATGACAGATATTTAAAATTTGAAATGTATATTCTTGTCAGATGCATGTTTGACCTAAAAAAAAAGGTTCGTAATAAAGCAAGAGTAGAAGGCTCTATTTGTGAGGCGTACACTTTAGAAGAGATTTCAAATTTCTCATCTATGTACTTCGAACCTCATATTTCAACACGTTACACATGCCCGCCCCGTAACGATGATGGAGAACAAGTAACTGTAGCTGACAAGCTGTCGATATTTCAACGACTTGGGCATGCATTTGGTAGTTGCCGATCAAGGCTATTGACAGATCGAGAGCAAGATGCAGCACACATCTATATTCTTTTTAATTGTTCAGCGATCGACCCATACATCGAGTAAGTATATGTATATGCAACTCAATTATAAATCTTTTTATGTTCTATATGTGGATACATGGCTCGGTAATATAAGTATTTGTGGTTTGCAGACGATTTGATCTGGAGTTGCAAAGCAAAGTTTCAAATCTCACTAATGCAGAAGTACAAAAAGAACGTGAAACTAAGTTTGTGGAGTGGTTGAAACAGTTGGTAAAGAAGCTAACATAAATTTTGTACTTATAAACAACACTAAGTTACTTAATTGATCGTGATCACAATAATTGTTTATGTCTGTGCGTAGGTTCGCCATGGTGATGTTAAAGATCAAGGAATATGTGATTTAGAAAATGGTCCGACCAAAGTTGTGCAATGCTACAACGGGTATATCGTAAATGGTTATCGATTCCATACAAAAGACTACGGTATAAACAAATCAACGATAAATAGTGGCGTGTGTGTCAAGGGTAGCAGCTACGGTGAAAATGAACATGATTACTACGGTGTTATAGAGGAAATAATGGAGTTGACTTACTTAGGCATGAATAACAGGGTTATGGTATTCAAGTGTCATTGGTTTGATCCAACTGCAACAAGACTCGACAAAGCTTCAGGCATTGTGGAGGTGAATCATAAATCCAGGTTTGGAACATATGAACCATTCATATTAGCCTCGCAAGCTCAACAAGTTTATTATACTTCATATCCGAGTATAAAAAAGTCAGATAGAAATGAATGGTGGGCAGTTTGCAAGGTGAAATCCAAACTATACCCCGAGTATGATCAGTTACAGGAAGATGAGTTAGCTGAAGACAGTGATTACTATCAATCAGATGATGTCTGTGACTTCGCTTATGGTCACGATGTTGCGCATGATATGCATGTCATATCTCCATTGGCTGATGAAACATTCATAAAGGAATGTGATCCAAATGATGTACCAAGTGGATGGACAAACAATGAAGAAGAAGAAGAAGAAGAAGAAGAAGAAGAAGAAGAAGAAATTCAAACTAGTGACGATGAAGAATTCTCAAGCTAGTGAGCAAAATCTTATACTACAAACCTCTATTTAAATGCATTGTAATACTTGATGTGAGTTGTATTGCAATACTTGGTGTGAATGATTAAAAATTTTATTTCAATGTATTGTAATACTTGATACGAATGATTCGAATGCATTGTAATACTTGATGTGAATGATTTCAATTATCTGAATGTATTATAATTTATGCAATTAACGAATGATTTGAATTAGTGCAATACTTGATGTCAATGATTTGAATTATTTGAATGCATTGCAATGCTTGATGTGAATGACTTGAATGCATTGTAATACTTGATGTGAATTATTTGAATGTATTGTATGACATATGTTATTTGTTAGAATATGGTTCGTGGAGGTTATAGTGGTCGCTCATCCAGTAGTAGCCAGGCTCAACCTTCATCTTCACGGGCTCCTGTGATAGGTATATCATATAACTAATTAGATGCTTGATTAGTTCAAATGCACATTCTGAGAACTTGGTGTATATTTTTTTACAGATGATATTGCGCCTGTACACGACCCACCTACACCAGTTGATCGCACAAGTCAACAGCCAACACAAGAAACAGGGTCTTCTCAGGCTGGCACAAGAAGACTCATTCGAATAGTGTATATCGATAATCGACCGTAAGTATTTTGTTTTCAATTATTGCATATCTTTTAAATATTTTATATTGATATTTACTGTGTAACAATTCATGTGCAGCACGAGGTTTGAGCCACAAGAAGTAGTACGGGAGATTAGGAATTCACTTCTTCAACATCTACCAGGACCAGTTGCTCAATGGAAAGAGTACCCAAAGGAGGTGTTAGACAGATTGTGGTCCTCATTCATGGTATACAGTTGTTCATCATAGTTAATGTGTTTCATATTTAATTTATTTAAGCAATGTCTACTAACTTTCTGAAAATATTTGTAGGCTTCGAATCGCTTTGCAACTACGGTGGAAGAAAATGATGCAAGGAAGGTGTGGCAGAAGGTGGCTGCCAATCGATTTGCAGACATGCTGCACACTATGAAGACTGCAGCAAAAAAAGCATCTGGCGTAGTAGATGATCCATTACTGTGGAAGGCCCATGGTCCTATTACTATCAGGAGAGATTACTGGGATGAAATGTGCGATATGTGGGCGGGAGATGCATTTAAAAATCGCTCTGCGAAGGCTTCACAAAATCGATCAAAGATGCCCGAAGCCCATCTACACACAGGTGGATCTAAGACATTTGGGAGCCACCTAAAGAAAATGGTAACTCATCAATATATAATATTAATTTTATAAGTATTGTTGCAAATTTGTGTACTAAATCTTTTGTCATTTAACTTCGCAGGAAGCAGAAAAAGGAGGCAGTGTACCATATAAGGATGTGTTTGTAGAAACACATAAACGGAAGACCACGGGAGTCTTCGTATCAGAGAAGGCGAGAACGACAACGGTATGTATTAATTCTATTAATAATCATTGCAATATATATGCAAGTCATCATAATGTTATCATTAATTATTAATGAATACTTTAAACATTATTTTGTAGGAGGCATATGAGCAACAGATGGTAGAGCGATATGGCGAAGACGCTACTCAGCATCCATCATTTGATCCTACAGCATGGGTGACTGCAGCAGGTGAACCCAAAAAAGGTCGCGTGTTCGGGTTTGGGAGTAATATGAACACTTCACCAGTTATTGGTTCTTCCAGTTACGGCTCACCGACTTCTTGCGCCGACATAAGCTCCAAGCAGCCGACTATTCTTTCCGGTGATGATGTACGCGAGATCATTAATGAATCACTGAATAACTACTTTCAATACATCGTCGCCCCCTTTCTCCGAAATGAGATCAAGGCCGCTGTTCAGGATAGGGGATCTTCGATTCCAGGTCCCTCTCAGGTATAATCACATATATAGTTTTTTTGACTGTCTTAAAGCACATCTGAGCATGGTAGAATCACATATAGAGTTTTTCTAGATGCCTTAGAACACATATGAACATGCTATAATCACATATTCAATTTTTTTACTGCCTTAGCACACATATGAGCATGATAGAATCACATATAAAGTTGCTTTGCCTGCCTTAGAGCACATATGAGCATGCTATATTCACATATTCAATTTTTTTACTGCCTTAGCACACATACGAGCATGATCGAATCACATATATAGTTTTTTGCCTGCCTTAAAGCACATCTGAGCATGATAGAATCACATATAGAGTTTTTTTATATGCCTTAGAACACATATGAACATGCTATAATCACATATTCAATTTTTTGACTGCCTTAGCACACATATGAGCATGATAGAATCACATATATATATATTTAACTTTTTGTCTGTCTTAGAGCACATATGAGCATGATAGAATCACATATAAAGTTTTTTTGATTGCATTAGAACACATAAGCATGCTATAATCACATATTCAGTTTTTTTACTGCCTAAGAACACATATGAGCATATTATAATCACATATTATGTTTTTTGACTGCCTTAGCACACATATGAGCATGCTATAATAACATATAAAGTTTTTTAACTGCCTTAAAACACATATGAACATGTTATATATCATTTATGATAGAATCACATATAAAATTTTTGGCTTTGCCTGCCTTAGAGCATATATGGGCATGCTATATTCACATATTCAATTTTTTTACTGCCTTAGCACACATACGAGCATGATCGAATCACATATATAGTTTTTTGCCTGCCTTAAAGCACATCTGAGCATGGTAGAATCACATATAGAGCTTTTTTATATGCCTTAGAACACATATGAACATGCTATAATCACATATTCAATTTTTTGACTGCTTTAGCACACATATGAGCATGATAGAATCACATATAGAGTTTTTTTATTGCCTTAGATCACACATGAGCACATGATAGAATCACATATAGTGTGTAATTTATTTCATTATATTTTGTTTATCAATACTGACTGTTCTTTTCTTGTGTAGGCTGCTAGCGATAATCAGGGTAGTTGAGCTGAAGGGACAGATAAAGACAATGAACAAGAAGACGCACAAAATCTTGGCGATGATTAGAGGACTGTGTTGAAGAAGTTCTATTTTTTTTATTTTTCCTAATTGTAATTGTTGAATTGTAAATAATTAAACTTCTTAGTTTTAAGGTGGAACGATTAATTATTATAGATACTTGTTATATGAATTTTTTTGTGTGGTTTGTTTTTTATTTACAGGAAATATAAATTGTACAGGAAATATAAATTGTACAGTTCTCGGTAATTAATTTTTAAATAATTTTTTTTTGATTTTTTTTCGTTTTTGCGACGGATTAGCGACGGATGATTCCGTCGCTATTCATATTAATCTAGCGACGGCTTAGCGACGGAATTAAATCCGTCGCCACGCCGTGGTCGCCGTTTAGTACCGACGGATTGGCGACGGAATATAGCGCTCGTTATTCCGTCGCAATTAGCGACGGACTTGGCGACGGAATTATTCCGTCGCCAGTTAGCGTCGAAATATTCGCGACGTAAGCATACTGTCGCCGCGTTGTCGCTAATCCGTCGCTAACATGGTTAGCGACGGATTAGCGACGTATTAGCGACTGAATGTGGTCGTCGCTAATCTACTGCTTTGTTGTAGTGTTAGAGCCTAAAAAATTTTATGAAAATTGTAGTCTCTTGATTTTCGAAACCTTATAAAAACCTATCCATGCATCGGAATCAAATACTCCAAAAACTGATTCCTAAATGTCAGAATTTCGAAAAAAAGACTGGAAATCCGATAAAATGTTTCTTAGTGGATAGGTTTGGTAGGTTTTCATTCCCCAAGTGCACGAGTATATCAGTATGCAAACATTACTACTGAATGTCATCTGCCATCCATACCGTGTGAATAGTTTTAATTTTTCATATTTTTTTATTCTTTTTAAGAAATTGGACCTTATAGTTACGTTATGTTAAATAAGAATCGGCTTTTGGACTATCCAATTATGACATCTAAGTAGGTTTTATAACAGTTCGAAAAATCAATGGACTGTAATTTTTATAAATTTTTTAAGGGTCACAAAATAAAAAATTTCATAGAAAAACATGATCCAACATCTGATTCCTAACAGAAGGATCATGTTAAACATATATATGAGGTTAGATTCCCAAAACATGATTTTTATGATAAAAAAAATAACATTGTCTACGCTGTATAGGTTGGAGGAGGATCCAACTCCTCCCACGGTGCTGGTCTGGTATCTCCAATCTGCATCTCATGAACATTTCTCTTTTATGTAAATGGTGGTGGCCCCTTTGCTATAACGAGCAAAATGATTCTTGGGATAGGTTGCTAAAATCAAAATATGATATTTATGGGTCCCCCTTCAGAGTGGGTCCCATGTTGGAATCGACGCTGATCAGTCTCATCTGAGTGGTACGTTTTGGACTTTTTCATGTCTTGTATTCAGTCAGATGCTTCCAAACTGGGTGGAATAATATGGTCACACTAGGCCGCGTAATATGTACCTTGAGTTTGGGTCATGATTTTTGCTGGGTCCCAGACCTTACCTGGCTTTTTGCTGGGCACTTAACCCAACCCAAGTATTTTATATATATATATATATATATATATATATATATATATATATATATATATAATAAAATTTAAAAATTATGTGGGTTCGGGTTTGGGATTCCATTTTTGTGACCCAGCAAAACTTGAACCCGCTTATTAGTTATATGAGCGGGTCTGGGTCAACCCTGACCCAACCCATTGACAACCCTAGGTCCCACATTGCTTTTTAGAAATAGTGTACTAAAAATACAATAAATTGTATTTGAGACATTTACTATTTTGTGATCGTTATGTTTATGGGTGTATTAAATAAATTGTCGTGAGATGATCAATATGATATGAGATATTATAAAGATCCACTTGTAACGGTGTAGGATAGCTAGATGTTTGACTTTGAATCAACATGGGAGAATTAGTTTTTTCAATTTTTTTTACATGAAATAGTTATAACTACGTATGAGGATGAACAATTCATTTATATGGTTGTGATAGTGAATAATGTTTATATTAGATATGAAATGACTAATTCTCGAGTTATCAAAGTAAGAACTTCACATCGACATATGAGTACTTCATTATACACTCACTAATTGTGCATAATAAATTATCTTGAAGTATATTTCTACCGTTAAGGTGGAAGAGGAAAGAAAAGAGAAGATAAGGAAGGGAAGAAGAGGAAAGAAGAAAGAAAGAAAAAATGAAGGGGGGAAGAATATGAAAGATAAAAGAAAAGAGGAAGAAGAAGAAGAAAAGGGGGAGCCGCATGACCGCCCCTCTCCCTCTCGTCTCATCCTCTCTCTAGGTTCGGGCGCACCACCGCCGCCACCACCATCGGGTCGGGTGGGCCTTGCTTACGATGAACAACAACCCATTGTCGTTGTTATCATATCGATGTCTTGGGATCCATGCACGATCACCATATTGCGCACTGCCTTAGGATTTGTGCATGTTGCCACCCTACATACATGTTACCTCATGGTTCGCATCGCAGTCGCCCCGACTATCGCACACCCTCTCAAGTAGTCAATCCTATATCAGAAGTTCAAAAAATCCTCAAACAAAAGATGCATCTTTAAAAGTATAATTCTCATATCCGTGTCGAGGCTTAGGGTACAAAACCCTTACGCTTATCAGATTTTTAATTATGCAAGGGGTGTGTAAGTAGTTACCTATAAATGCTTTCAAAACCCAAAAAGTCTTTTGGGTTAATAAATTTCTAAAAATATTTTGTTGAACTAGCTGCAATAGGGTTTGGCAGACACGATGTATAATCATAAAATCAGGTTTATCCAAAGCGTTCTGTAAGTTGAACCCTTAATATAAAAAGATAAAAATTAGCATATATTGTTAATTGCCTGCAGGTAATGGTGAACCTTATGTGTATGTATTGTGCGAGCCTACGCTATCGAGGCATACACATTGAATGTTTATAATGTGTATTGATATGTACACAATTATAACATAAGTACGTGCATGTTTGTTTATGTGAGTATGCGCGGAGTGTATATCTTTGTTGCACTCATTTTCTGAGGTCGAGCGCTTATTAGAGCTTATTCCCTTTACAAATATAAGTCAATATACACTCGTGCTTGTGCTCAGGTAGGCCCCTAAGTGCTTAGTTCAGTTGGTGCATCACCATGGATAAGACTCGTATCGTCGAAGAAAATGGAGTGAATGGAGATATTCATAAGGAACATGCGATTGAGGTCATTTGCAAATATTGAATATCGCTATGATATGATACATACATATGCAGTTGAGGCATACACATGAATGTTGTTATATTATGATTCATACATGTGAAGTTGAGGCATACATACTAATATTGTTGTGTTGTGATTTGTGCATATGCACTTGAGACATATGTACAAATATTTACGTAAATTGATATGTACTTATGCAACTGACATACGTATAAATGAATGTGACATATATTTATTATTATACGTAATTTGTGGGATAATGTATGAAATGGTATAAAATGTATGGATATATGCATTATTAAAAATTAACTGATAAGGTTGTTTGCACACATTGAAAGATATTTGTTTAGGGTATATTGTATATATAGGTGGATGACATATATGTATGGTTTGACATTTATACGTAACGGGCATTGACTCCTTACAATGGTTTCAAATATGATACCTTGTGATGCGTGTTTGACATTTGCAAAGGTGAAAAATAGTGGGTTATGGTGTGATTTTTATGAAAATGATTTTTAAAACACTATTTTTAATAAAAAAAAGTGTGAAAGCCAGACACCAAATAATAAAAATCGGCTCGCACGAGTGGTGGAGTCTGGGTCGAACTCAGGGAACGAAAAATACTTATATTCAAACACACAAGCTAAACTACTCTTTATTGCTAAAAATAGAAGAATTAATTAAATAATTAACTAAGGGAGTACGGCCCTACGCAGAGGGCTTA
This sequence comes from Nuphar pumila, assembly GCF_984573655.1. Classification (NCBI taxonomy): domain Eukaryota; kingdom Viridiplantae; phylum Streptophyta; class Magnoliopsida; order Nymphaeales; family Nymphaeaceae; genus Nuphar; species Nuphar pumila. Next base: position 25,839,601 of record NC_143262.1, on the reverse strand, counting down.
AACAAAATAAATAAATGGCTTATTATAGACCCAATTAAATAAATAAATATAAAAAATAAAACCCTAATCTAAAAAGAAAAGAAAAGGCTTCAGTTTTTTGAGTCTTCTTGTCCCTTCTTGATTGATTTGCTTCCCTTTATCCTACCCTCTGTGTACCGTTTAGGTACTTAGGTTGAACACTTTTGTATGGTGTGCTAAAGGGCTCTCTGAGGGCTCCCTGATGGCACCTCTGAGGGCATGAGGGGACCTCAGAGGGTACTTTAAGGGCATAAAAAGGGCTCTACCACACGTTTCAACGCTTCCCTGCAAAACACATAAAAAAGAAACAAAGCAGTATGAGGAAAACTAACAAGAATTTAAGAACTAATGATAAAAAGAATTCAGCTAAAACATGATTTGAATTAACTAAACAAAACAAAACATGAACTAAACTATTTCAAGAAATCAACTTGTAACAACCTATACTAAAAGACAGAATAGCAAAACTACCTAACTAACAAATCAAAAACTAAATGCTAACAAACTAATTATTAACAACTAATCAAGAATTATGAAAGAATGACAAACCGAATTTCAAGGCCTAACAATTAACAAACTAAGTACATAAAAAAATAATATCTTATAAATTGATATACGGTAATTCAACATAATATATTACAAATCGATAATAACAAACAAAGCAATATCTCATAAATCGATACTATAAAATACATAATATCTTACAAATCGATATATGGCAATTAAACATAATATATTACAAATCGATAATAATAAACAAAACAATATCTCACAAATCGACACTAGAAAATACATAATATATTATAAATCAGTATACGACAATTCAGCATAATATCTTACAAATCGACATACTGCAATTCATCATAATATATTACAAATCGATATTAACAACCAAAATAATATCTCACAAATCGATATTAGAAAATACATAATATCTTACAAATCGATATATGACAATTCAACATAATATATTACAAATCGGTATAAAGTAATTCAACATAATATCTTACAAATCGATATACGACAATTCAGCATAATATATTACAAATCGATATTAACGACAAAATCAATATCTCACAAATTGATACTAGAAAACACATAATATCTTACAAATTGATATATGACAATTCAACATAATATATTACAAATCGATATTAACAACCAAAACAATATCTCACAAATCGATACTAGAAAACACACAATATCTTACAAATCGATATAAGGTAATTCAACATAATATATTACAAATCGATAATAACAAACAAAATAATATATTACAAATCGATAATAACAAACAAAATAATATCTCACAAATCGATACTAGAAAATACATAATACCTTACAAATCGATATACAATAATTTAGCATAATATATTATAAATCGATATTAACAAACAAAACAATATCTCACAAATCGATATACATATTACTACAACCACTATTTGTGTTACATTGCATATACTGAGTGAATGGACGATACCGGATGGGGTAGAGGCCCTTGCTCGCATCTGTAACCAAGCATTCTTGTGAACAGATCCCACCACCTTACAAATATCTTCAAGTTTCCAACCGTCGAAACGATAAAATCTACTTGCAATAACAAAACAATGCCTTAATGACACTCATGATGACATACGCTCTTCAACAATAGCATGATGACACGGAAATGTACTCACCACGTTTTAATGGCACATGTTGGAATGTTTGTACGTCATTGCTTTTTTTTATACCGCCTAACAAAAATGAAGAAGAAGAGAAGACTGTAAAAAGCGATGGCTGACAAATCCCCCTATGACGCCTCCCAATGATCAAACCAGTCATTCGATTTATAGTTATCTCCAAGAGGTAGGAACGAACCCGAAAAAGTTTTCTATCCAACACAAGGCAGAAACGAGAAGGCGGCCATGCATTGTAACACAAGCTAAAAACAAAGGCGGAATGTGCAAATCTATTTACGAGGAGCAGGAGGACATTTTCGTCCAATGCATATCTATCTTACGGGAGGACATTTCAGTCAAAAACATATCTACCTTTTTTATATGTTATTTTATTATAAAGTCATTGTGGGAAACATTGGCATATGAATTATTGTGGGTCCCAAGATATTCCTTCGTACACACCGAAACACTCAAATTTGTGTTTCGGGGAGAACACACAACACCCTCTCCCCTCTGAGTGTGCATGCGGGAGGACGGGTGTGTGTGTGCGTGCAACTTTTTTTTTCCAAATAGGCAAGTTCTGTAAAACACAGAGTAGATTCAGTGATGGGGAAACATACTTGGGTTAAAGACAAAAAATCGTGTCTCACGATTTTCTGTGTTTTTTGTTTTACACAAAAAATCGCTGCGTGATTGTTTATGTGTTTTACCAAGAAAATAGCCGCACCTAGCATAAATTCAAAACTTATGATGTTTATAGAAAGTAGAGTCTTGATTTGGGTTTTTTTAGAATCACATAAATGTTTAGTTATGTTTTTAAGGATTTTTTATGTTTTTTCAATTACCTTTAGTCATAAATCCATGAATATTGCATGATTTGATTTTAGTAAGAATATTAGTTTTTTTAATTAGCATAAATGCATAATTTGTGATGTTTTGTAGGAATTAGGATTTTGATTTTTTTTGCTCTAGGTGTGTTTGTTTGTATGCCTATGTCATTTAGGTTTTTTATTCTACAAGCAGATACAGAGGTAAATTCTAGGTGCATTTGTGCTCACCCTAGTTTAGATTTCTGGTTTTGCCCGAGCCCATGTCATCCCTATTTTTCATATCGGGATCTCACTTATGCAAGTTGTGGTTTATTTAATGAATACAACATTTGAATCACTAAAATTCAACATTTATATAGGATTTTATGGTGATTAAAAACTCTATCGCTATAAAATATACCGAAATTTGTTGATTAAAAAAATATTTTTTTGTCAAAAAATGCAATCTGCATTGGTTGACTCTTATCAAATTGACTGTGTTGAATCCGTTTATATGTGATCAAAACAACTTGCATCAATGAAATCTTGTATGGGGTATAATGATGGGATGAGTGTAACTGAACTACTTGTGATTGGTAGCTTGGATCCACACAGGTGTCATGAAATGAGCAATGAGATGAGCAAGGTTTTACATTGCATTTGATCTTTGCTCATCTGTAACACCTCGATTCAGGACCTCTAGAGTTAAGGTTTGGTTGATATTACTTCTCAGAGGAAAAGTTTACAGAGTTCACATAGAGAAAATATGATTAAATTTTTTCTTTAATAGACTAAAAGTCTTTAACAAGGTTCATCATTTATAATAGATGAAAATAAAGATTACATGAATATTCGATAACAAGAAATAAAACTAACAAATATCTCCATTATACAATCGAAGTAGCTGATCACGTCATGCCTTCGCTTGTGTACCAGGAACCTACAGTTATAATTATTCAGGTGGGGTGAGTCTACAATAAAAAATATTTATAAGTAATAAATAACTTAAACTTACAACTGTAGTGAGCTCTAAGCCCCTAATATGAGTTTGGTTTTTGACACACCATACAAAATTGTATATTTTAAAATTTTGTTTTAACTCTCTTAATGTAAAACTCACTCACAACAGACTATAACACTAGGTCGGCTATATCAGTCATAGTCATATGTGGGCGTAGAAACCCGTGTAGAAGACCTCAATTCTATATTGTTGGCTATATATTATGAACCATACACTTTCAGTGATTCATGGATCACCAGGCACTGCAGTAAAACAATAAGGAGGACCCCACCGATAGTTAGTTGGGAGGTCAGTCTCAAATTCAGCATGATTCATGCTACATCCTAACCATAAATGACTTTCAACCATCCATGATTGTCTAGAGTCTCAGTTAGTATATGAATATAAAACCCTAAGTCATATATTAACTTTACTACCTTGAACCTTACTCTTAAGCTCGTGTTTCACTCATTCTTCCATGAGTGCCATCTTGAAATAATTACGATGAATCTCTTTCTCAATCTCAAAATTGTACTAATGTTCACACTTTGTATCCTACTAAGTATTCAACAAGGTAGAGTCTCTACATCGTTAAATCACCAACGACTCATTCTCCATGGTGGCTGCACTCTGTCCACGAATTAGGTAGCAATTTTCACAGGTCGTCAGATTTAAGGGATTAAGTATACTAATCTCAATTTAAATTCAAACAATATGGTTAAACTCATGGGACTCAAGGCTAATCACAATTCTCATTACAATGTATGTCATTCATAGCGTATAGCATAGATATGTTTTCAAAAGACAATCTTTTTTTCCTAGTATACGTGACATATCACGATCGGCATGTGTAGACATTTATTTTAATACAATTAACTCATGAATGATCATTCTATGTATATCATGTTCACACTCAATAAATACTTGTCTAAAAATTTTAATATACAATAAACAATGCTAACATACAATGCAACATAATTTATTCACAAGTAAGGTTACTTATAATATCCTTTACCTTGAATGCGAATGTTGCACTCTAGTCACAATAGAGTCTCAAGTAGCTCTGATAGAATTTGATCATCACACAAGCATGTTCATATTAATATATATATTATTTATATTTTGATACAATTACCAAAATACCCCTTTAAGGTGATTTGTCAGACCTTAATTTTTATGCTCATGAGTTGGTAAAACCATAGGATAGAAAGATTCTTCTCTATCAAATTCAATGCATCAAACCTCACTCAATTTTGAGTTAGGGGTGCAATTTTATGCCCATTTTACTTAATTGGATATTAAATACACACAAGGGTAATTTGGTTATTTCAACTTTGTGATTTGACCTGACTCATCATAGGTCAAAAACATGTTCAATTTTATTTTAGAATACTAGGTTTAATGAACCTAGTCCAGACCCAACTGGCTTTCAGTTCAAACCCAATTGAATTTTAAAAAATCTATAATGGATCCTCTTACTAATAGGTGCAAATTCATATTCAGTTTGGTGTAACTGGATTGGACCTAACTGTTCCAATTGAGTTTAGTTTTATTTTAGTTAGAGATAGACTGAACTAGTTCAGTTATGTCTTCATCAAGAATAGACTGAACTGGATCCAGTTAAGTTCTAAACTAGATTCATACTAAATTATAAACTGAGTCTAGATCCAATTCTGATATGGATCAAACACTGTCAGACTAAATCCAAACCCAGTTCTGATCTTGATGCAAAATTGATCCAGCTATGAATGAGATCCAAATCCAGTTATATGCTGGATCTAGAACTGATCTAAATAATCTTGAATTGGATCGAAATCCAGTTTTGTTCTGAAACTAGGATTGATCCATACATATCCATACTAGATTCAGACTCGGTCTTGTTCAGTTTAATCAAGACCTAAACAAGGAACCGAGACCCTGTTAGACTCGACTCTGTTTGATTCGATCAACTGAGTTAGGTTTGAGATTCGTTGACCAATTTTCGTCTGGACTAACCCAGACCATCGGTCTTGGTCATACACGACCCGGTCTCGGTTCACACCCAAATCGGTTTCGTCAGACCAACTCAATCCGGACCGGTTTGATGGGCCGAGACACTCCCCCTCCCTTTTGTTTTTTTAGTCGGTTCAATCTAGGTCTCACCCAGACATATTCAGTTGATTATAACCAGCCCGACCTGGTCTAGTTTACTACCAAACCAAGTCAGTCTTCCCGACTTCTTGGTCAAGACAGAAGGTACACACCCTCTTCTAGTTTAAAGTGACATCGCCGATAACAATAGTAGTTGTCGTTGACTGGGACATAGGGCAGTACCCTATGTCCCGCCCCTCTTTCTCTCTTCCTTGTTTAGAAGAGACACCGACAACCACGGTGGCTGCCGATAGTGGGTTCCTACTGGGGATGGCAGTGGACCGGGGGAAAAACGTCCCCCTGCCTCGTCTCGTTTGGATCGAGGACAGAGGACATGAAATGGGAGGGAAGTTAATATCGAAACCCATTCAGGGATGGAAGCGAATATGAACTTACTCTCTCTCTCTCTCTGTGTTACGATGCCGGCAGGCTGCCGGTCCGGCAGCCACGATCTCTTAAGAAAAACAAAAAAAAAAAGAAAAAATAAAGGGAAAGAGGCGGTCACCTGCGGTGGTCGTCGGCTGCCTCCCTCTCCGTCACTCTCAAGCTCTCTCTCTCTCTCCCACTCTTGCAACTCTCTCTCGGTCGAATGGGGGCAACACGGCACACAGTGGGTGAGGATAACCTCGCCCCCCCACTCGATCATCGTGGGGACGATGTTTATCCTCACCCCCTTCCCGCGACGAGTGGGGGAGACGGTTGGGGAACCGTCTTCCCTATTCTCGGGACTCCTTTTGATATTTGTCTAGACAGACCACAACAACAAGAAACAAGAGCAAGAGCAGAATTACACCTGCTGACAGAGTAGTGTTAGAGCTTTGAAATGGTCCAGCTGTGCTAGTCGCAGCAAACTCCAATTTTCTCGAGTTCTGTTTTCTAGTGTGCGCCCATTTGAATAGAGCAGAGACAATAGGTACCGCTTCAGCAGAAATAGGATTATGAGACTTGACAATCGTGCGTTCTCATCTGAGGTAAAGAGACTGGGCCTGAAATGGAAATTCGTTTGGAGGTGTTCGACTTTTGTTCATGTGGAGATGCATTTTGGCTACAGAGAAATAACAATAACAGGGTGTTTAGGGGTTCCTCCACAGGTATTCAAACTTTGCATCATAAGATTTGAACATGCTTGTAGCCCTCTATGAGGCTTTTTTCTATCTGCTTCTTGTATCTGATCTGTATGAGAGCTCAGGGTGATTGCTCATCACCTGGTTCTCTGACTTTCCTTGCTCATTATCCTTCTTTCAAAAGAAAAAAAAAGACAGTCGTGCGTCCTGAACTGAGCTTGAATGAACTGAACTGAAGGTAAACTGATTACGAAGTTGAACTGCTTGCTTGCTGTGCACCACCAAACTGCTCTGTCCCCCTGGCTGGCAAAGTATTCGAAGAACCCCTGACCAAATGCTGCGTCGTCATTGAAGATTGCCAAAGGATCCGGCATCCAAACGGAACAAAGCAAATACATGTAATTAGCATACTAGTGCTTTGCTTGAAATAGAACAGAGAAATAGATGGGAATTCACAAGTCTTTATCTAAAAATTAATGTGCGAAAATTGGTGAAGTAGCATTTTAATTTTCAACTCAATTTCATGTCTATTGTTATTCATTTGGGACGGAAGTGCATTTGTCGTTGCGATGAGAAGATCCATTGTTTCTAAAGGTTTTTGAAGATTGATATCCTTGGATTTTTAAGATTTTGGGGTTTGGAAGGGTCTCCGTAAGAAACAATTTTCACTCAATGAACTCTAGTAGTTGCTGAAAAGATCATGACTCAAACATTGAACATTTTTCTCCTTATATTTTTTATTTTCTTATTGGGCAATTTTTGTCATTTCTCCTGCAGGAATTCTCTGGAATTATTATGGGAAATTATCAGGTAAACCCTCTATAGCATTCTCCTTTAAACCCAAGTTATAGTTTCATTAGAACATTCCAATCCTAACTTCATGTGGTTGCATCCTTCGTGAAGCATCATCAGGGCCATATGTTCGCATATCTGAAAACATATCAGTGAAAATCTTGGGTAAAGTTCTTTCTTTCTATCTTGTTTAACAAAATTATATTCATGAAAAGCTTGTTAAGAAACAAAAACCATTTGACAATCAAATCTTTAAATTGTTTTTGCGGGTTTATTTGCTATTGAAAAATTGGTGGGACAAAATTGGCGACATCCAACTGAAGTGGGTATGGGTAAGTAAATGAGTTGGCCATACCTTAGAATAATACAAAAAAAAACTTCCTGCACCTTCGCTTCAAGCTAACTCAGATAGCATAAGAAACATGGTAGTGAGACATAACTGCTAAACCATACAAGAAAAACAATATTTTACTTATTTCAGGTCTCAAAGATCCTACATTCATGGGTAAAACATGTTGTATCTTAGTATGGATCCAATGTTGCCAGATGGGTTTCACTTGGAATCCAATGACACACTTGAGTAGTGGGTGGAGCTCATTATACATTGGATTCTCAGCATGTTATCCAATGAAACAGTTAGAGCTGGATAACGAGTACCCAGGGGAGGTTAAATTCTTTAGCCCCTGCCTCTACAGAATACACGAAAGAGTTCTCGATGTTCATATCGTGGATTCCCCCTAAGCAAGCCATTAATTACTTCTCACTCTTCTTCTCCTCAAGTCTTCCCGACACACACCCTGATCCTAGATCTATCAGTGATAATAGAGCCTCGTTACAGGTGTGCGAGCATTGCAGTGGACTCGACCTTCACTCAAACCAAAGTTGTCAAAAGCATGAATTCTGCAACGTGCAGGTTTCACTAGACTCACTCTGAATTCTAACAACAGTACAAGGAGTCATGTCCACTCTATTAGGCGGTGAACCCTCATAAAAAAAAACTCTACGAAGTTTTTGCATTGTAGCGGGATCGATGGTGTAGCGAGACGCGAGGCGAACGACTCCGGCTCATCGGTGGAATCAATGAGAGAGGAAGGATGAGGGTGCCCCTCAAGTTTCGGGAGGTGCAAAAGCCCCTCATGAGGGAGGAGGTCCCCTCTGAGCTTTCTCGACCCCCACCTTGCTCATGACCAAGACCGATGATGATGCATAAATTACTCATAATTATAATATATTTTTATTGCATAAATACATCATTTATAGGTTTAGAACCATCACCTAGATGCATTTAGATGTCATTGATCTATGGTTCGAATTTCGTTCGAATCGAACTTAAAACGAGTGGGATATCACATATATAGTGTAGCAGGTCGGACCTCAGAGCGAAATGGGTCAAATTGGATCCAAACAACCCATTTGGGCCTTGAATCTGGGCCAAAACTCTGCAATGCAGCCCACACTCCATCCCACTTACGAATTTAGAAAAGATTTGCAGAAAACCCCCTCAGAAGAGGCGCCCAACAAATATTTTTATTTTAATCTTTCTTTTGGAAAATGCCAAAAAATGAATTTTGTCTATAAAAACAATTTTTAAAACCCTAATAGGCATCTTTGCCTTGGAAGCTGCGCCCACACAACCCGATTCACGATCCCCCATCTTCTCCCTCAGCCACAACCATTCCACCGTCTTCCCCTTTGGGTGCTTGGCCATTCCATCCCCCATTGTCGCCGACCCCTTCTTCCTCCATTTCCCTTCTTCTACAAACGTTTCTTCTCTTATCCTCCTTGCTGAAACTCACCCTCTTTGTTGTGTTTGCAGGTAGCAGCAGCCATGGAAGTTCTTCAGTTGGGGCAAGGGTGTCGCCTGCCCTTCCACAGCTAGTCGACCCTCCCTCCATCCGGCTTTCTCCATTCCCCCGTGCCGTCGGGCCTTCATGCCATCCTCGGAGTACCACCCGTTGCGGTTTCCAGCACCCTGCGGCAAAGGAGAGTGAGACAACACCACTGAGGCCTTTGATGACGCATCTTCTGGGCAGATTCCAACTCTTTCCTACCCCCTCAATCGTTGGACTGCCGGATTAGTGCACGGTAAGTCTTCGCATCTCCTTTTTTTTAGTGTAAAACCACAAAATAACGTATAGTTCTAATTCTCTGTTTGTATGCGTTTTTTGTTTCCAGCCTTAGCATAAGTGGGTCAGTGCTTAAACCAGCACGGTAGGTCGAGTCTAGATCTTGATTTCTGTTTCAGTTTTTATGTTTTTGATATCTCGGAGCATACTTGAATAGTGATTTCCTCTTTTGTGCCTAAACCGGCTAGATTGATTCTAGCCGTTGGAAGTTATTTTGTTTAAGATTTTAGTTCAATTGATTTAGCTTAAGTTCGTATATGCTGCTGTGTGTGAGGTAATTCCTTCAGAGAAACAATAGTATTAGTTGCTTTCGTTGTTGCTTTCATTGTTTTAGAATTAGATAAAATGAATCCCCCTTGTGCGCCCAAACCGGCTAGAGTAACTCTAGCCGACTGAAGCTGTTTGGTGTATATTTTAACTCAGTAAAATAACAGAAGTTAGCGTGTTTTGAGTGTGTTTAATTAGGATTTAATATTGTCTACCTGCTGTGTGTGTTTTAATTTTAGCATGTATGCAAAAGGCCCAAAAATTAGGTAGATATCCTCTACCCGATTTATGCATTATAATACCAATAGTTTGGTTGATGTGTCATTTGCTGTGTTAGAATTAGAGTTAGATGTTTTAACCGTTAACTAGTCGATTATTTCAGTAGGGTGTGAGTTAGTGTTATGAGTGTTGTTTGGAGCTTAGATTAACTACAGTTCTAATATTACTTAGGGTTAATTAATTTCCTCTTAGTTGAATTAATCATTGTGTTTTGCTTTGGTAGAGGAGATAAGATTTTAATTTCTGTTTTAGCAGAATTAGTATGTTCATTTACTTGTTGTTAGTAGGATAGTTTTGAGTAAAGTAGTGTTATTTTGTTAATTTCTATTTGTGCAAATAGTTCAGTGTGATATTAACATTAATCAGGTTCATTTCCATGTTAATCGAGTAGATGTTTGCCTAATAGCTGAGATTTTTTGTTGGCTCACTGTTACAACAGGGTTAGGGGCTAATTAGTCAGTAGATGTTGCACTGATTATTTTAGTTAAGTTAGATTAGCCATAGTTAGTGTGAGTTCTCATCTTAGCATGGCTTAGAAGTAGTTTCCCCTTTATCCATTTCAGCTTTGCATAATAGATTTGTTTAGCAACAATTTCTTTTATGTTGTCCAACATGATTTCCTTGCGTATTAGATAGTATATGCTGTGTTAATTAGAGTAAGCAACTTAGACTAGTTAGGATTAGTGATTGTCAATGATTTATAGAGTTAGTTGGTTTAAAGATCATAAATCGACTAGAGCTACTCTAGTCGATTAAAAGTGTTTTCTAAAATTTGAGTTCGCTATCATTTTCGTGTTTTCTAGCTAGTTTGAATGTTAATTAGTTAGTCTGTAAATGGATCAATAGCCTATTGTAGTTAGAATAGATTTTGTTTAGGTTTTTGTAGCCTCCCATGCTGGAACCGGCTAGAGTCCTATCTCTAGTCGGATTTGTCTGTCTTTGTGAGGAAAATCAATAGTTTAGGGTTAGTGTTTTCTGTAGTTTAATAGTGTAAGTAATATAGTACTCAATACATGCATGTTTTAGTAGCATAAGTAGTAATTAGGTTAGGATTTCACTGCTAGTTTCGTCCTTGCAATTTTTGTTATTCTCGATAGACTTGTCACTGAATTCTAACTGAATTTGTGACACTTATATCTGGAGTTCCCGAATTGATTTTCATAGTTCAAAAGTTGCGTTGGATTCATGATTGAGTCAGGGATCCAACAGAGTCAAAATCATTTCAATCAGACTTCGGTTGAGTAGTCCACTATTCATTTTCTATCACTCTATTAGAGATTAGGGTTGAGGGTTGCGCAGGGGTATAGTTATCTTTTTCTATTTTGCGTAGTTTTTTTAATTCTGATTTTTAGCATTCTATTAGGTTTCTAACATTAATCCAAAGTTAATTGTAGCGTTAGGATAATTAGTTTAGGAAATTAGCTTTGGTAATTTCTTATTTTACGTAGAATTAGGTTAGCGATTAATTTTAGAATTAATTTAGAAATAATGGTTTCCATTCCTCTAAATAGTTTCCTAACTCTATTTTTATATCGTGCAAATGATATTAAGTTGCAGTAAGAGCAATTCGTCCCAGTGGTCGATCACCACATCAGTGAAATGACAAAAATGCCCTTACACTCCTGGGCTTAAGTCATTCCATGTTTCTTTTCCGTTCTTATTCAAATTTGATTTCATTGTAATATTCTTTGTAATTGAGCAAGTTCTATATCAATAAAATGCAGTATTTAGTTTTAATCTGAGTACATCCCATCTCTTGTGGATCGATTCGTACTTTCTTGATTGGCGATTTTTCAAAATTATTTCAATTATAAAATAATGTTTTAAAATAACACTTACAAAAATCCGATCAAACCGACAAGTTCCTGAGCAAGATTTTGGCCGATGACAGCCCCGTCAAAACCCGAACTCCCCACCTGAAGCTGACAACAATGTTTTTTTTCATCAAAAAGGTGCTCACACGGATCTCAACACCGAAGAATAGGTCGTCGATCACGCTGGCAAATGACTGCAACAAAAAAAGAAAAAGAAAAAATAGAGAAGCTTCATCGACGGTGTGGTCTTCATTGCCCATGTCTCTAAACAGGTGGAGATGAGGAAATCGGTGACCAGCGAGAAGCAGAAACTCTCACAACTCCAGGAGCAGAGGGGCATCTCCTTCCTCGGCTCTGACCATACACCCGCTGACCGCAAGACGTGGATGTCGTTGCTCAACTTGTAGAGGCTTCGGATCAAGGACATCGTGTGGCCGAGCACCCACGACTCTACCACCAATAAGATTGAGATGCGATACGTCTCCCGACCCTTCGCCTAATGCCAATCCTGCTCCATCTATCGCCAACTCATTCAGGGCACCTGGATCCTCGACATCCGAGTCGACCAGAATCGACGAGTCGGCCACGACATCCTCACCACCTACAACACTGATGTCATCCTTCGAGAATGGAGGCGTGGTTGCGTCTGGACAGGGCGATGGATCGATGGTGTCATCGTCATCATCATCGCCCCCACTCACTCATTTTCTGACCATGAGCCACACAACCATCGAAGCACCGACCAACCTCTTCAGCAGAGCCCAAAGGGGCAAGCCGTTGCTGGGAGGATGAGGGAGGGTGATGGCGAGGAGCAGGTTGCGAGGAGGGCTAGGGTTTCACGGCCGTCCACCTCCTCCTCCTTCTCGGTGGTGATGCAACAACAGTAGGGAGATAGCAATGGATTGACCTATAAGGATGCCTGCATCGACATTGATGTTGGCACTAAGCTTTTTCAGCAGATCGCCAAGATGGCCCCTGGCCCGACATCAGTGGCTTCGACGGTCTCATCCCCTAGGCACCTCATGCGTGAGGCATCAGACGATGAGGTCTACGACAATGATTCTGAGGCTAACTGGAGGAACAGAGAGAGAGCAGAGGTCGAAACCCTCTGCAAATCTGAACATTGAGGGCAGAGGAGTTGCATCTACCTTAACAATGAGGAGATGCCAGGGAGGGATCACAGTGGGGCTTCAACTAGCTGACCGCCAGGAGGTGGTGGCCCCAGATGGTTGCACCAAAGGCAGCGCAATTGCCATATCTCCCGATGAGGTCTCTACCAGACTCTCATCGGAAATCTCGAGCGCGACGCTGACCTCAGAGAAACCTACGAAAGTGAAAAAAAAATGAAAACAAAAAGGGTTAGGGTTTCGCGAAAAATCGAGAACCCTTTACCTCCCTTTGTATTTTTTTGTTTTTCATTTTTTTTCTCACACTTAGTCTGTATTTTTATGTGATATTACGTTGTGATACCTTTACTATTATTTAGAATAAAGACTCTAGTTTTTGGAAATTCCAAAAACAAACCCGTCTTCTGGTTAATACCCAATACTATATAGATTCAGATTGGATCCAAGTTTTATGTTGAATTTGGATAGTATCAGGCCAGATATTTGGATCTAATAATGATATATATTTTTGTATAAATTCAGGTTTGACACAGTTAGATCCAGATAAGTAGAATACTGGATGTGTAATATGGATCTATTTACATTTGAAATATATGGTTTTGGATATGAATTTGGATTATGGTTGATAGATAACATCTCAAATCGATTTTGTATATGGACTCTTACAAATCCAATAAACTTGGATATATATATATATATGGATCTAATAATGGATTTGAACTTAAACCTTCAAACTTGTGGTTTGATTAAAGCCTTGTAATTGACTTATCATATTTGGCATATCTAAATGATAATGAGATAACTCTCATTGGATATGGATCTAGTGTATATCCAATTTGGATTTGGATATTGCTAAACTTTATGATTAAAAATCAACTTAGTATGTGAGTATCCTCATGATGGTGATATATCATGAAGAAAAAGTCCAGCTAGTGTATGTAAAACCTCATGATGTCGTGGCTTAATGCAAATATTGCTTAAATGCAATGCATTAAAAAAGCGAGAGCTGAATTTTACACATACATATGAGGATATAATGATAAATAATCATTATAAATGCTCCCTATGGTATGATTGTATAAATGCATGAAGGGATATTTTGTTTTCATGCAAAAAATATTAAATAGTGTTGGTCAGTCACATTTATAATTATTTGAATCTGGATATACGGATCTGAAATGATCAGTTAGTGATCAACATGTCATAATGCACATGAAAAGTGAGAGTACAAGTTTTGGTGAAAATTTGAAAAGTGAGAGTATTTGCTTTGTTTGGCAAATCATGAATTTATAAATTTCATAGTACTTCACTAGTGTGCATACGTATGATATAGTCATGAAGGAGTCACAAGAACCTCATGACTATATGAGACCTGCATTATGTTGTATTCATGGACTGCATGAATGGTGAATACTTGAAATCTATGACATGATGAAAAAATAACCTAGTTTTTAAATAACCTCATGATAGAGATATATCATGAAGGAGAAATCCAACTAGCATATGTAAACCTCATAATGGGTGCAATACATAATACACTGATTATGATACAATATGGGTGTTCACCCCATATGACCAAGTGGGAGATGTTGGATCCTAGTATGGATCCAGTGTGGCTAAATGGGTCTTACATGAAATCCAATGACCCACTTGTGTAGTGGGCCATTGAGATATGCACTATGAGGATAATGGTGAGGCCCATTAAACATTGGATTTCCAGCATGTTTGGGAATCCAATGAGACAATTAGGGTTGGATAACGGCTAGCAACGGAAGGTTAAATTCTCTAGCCCCTACCTCTGCAGAATACACGAAAGAGGTCTTGATGTTCATATCGAGGATCCCCCCTGAAGCAGGTCGTTAATCACTTCTCACTCCTATTTTCCTCAAGTCTTCCCGACGCACACCCTGATCCTAGATCTATCAAAACATACTCTCATACTTTATTCAAATGGAGATGGGTTACATATATAGACTCTTGTTGAGGCTATCTTTACATTTTCTATTGTGCACTAAAATTATCTTTCCTTTATCTTCTCTTTTGAAAAAGTCTTTATCCTTTCCTTTTTTGTTTGAATTGATAACTATAGTATTTGTCGATTCCTTGATTGCAGCTATCCAACGAGCTTTCCTGTTGAAGTGTTGATATGATATCTGTTGCTAATATGATAGTTGTTGTGTCTACATCATCAGGCTATCGTGATCCATATTGTTAACACAAAGGTCATGACCTTTGCTTATATCCACTCTCACTTTCCAATACCTCTTGTTTTACCCTATATACACAAAACCGACAGACTTAAAAAAGAAAAGGTGTGTGGTCTAGGCTCAAATCCCATGGGCATCACCCAGAGCTGAAGTGTGGCAACTCTCTAGAGGCAGGGGTAAGCCCAATGAGTTTACAGTGTCAGGACAATGTGTGTAAGTATGGCAGGCAAAGCTAGCATAGCTAGGTCTCTAATGTTGAGGGGGTTTCTCGTGTAAATATTTAAAAAAATGAAAACCCTTACTGAGAGATGCTCTTTATTTCTGGCAATAGGGCATCAATAATGTCTTATAGGAACTATTCATGCTTTACGGTTTTCCAACATAATTGGAGGCTAAAAACAAAATTTTTAATAGGCCCAACTAAATATGCGTAGACTCCATGAGGATCCAAAGAGACTGAAAAGAAAAATATATGGGTTGGAGAAGGAGAAATGGTAGAAGGGAGGGAAGGTTGTGGAGAGAGAGAGAGAGAGAGAGAGTATGGGCAAGTCCTTAGGAGCTTAGGATATAAATGACAATTTATGAAGCTAGTTAAGTATTGAGAAACTAATTTGCAAGGACCATTGCTGTCCCGGACCGAGCCTTCGGAATAGGACACGTGCACTATAGAGCTCTACTAAGTGAAAATTGCATCGAGTGTAGGAACGCGCGGTATGCGTTGACTTGATCGGTGATGTGCGGTGGTAGCATGGCATGCGATGGACAACGGTATCATTGTTAGTACATTGTTGTATGGCGGCATAGACATGGAGTGTTATTTGGTTAAGCAGTACCAGCGGATCAAAGGATGTTGCCTTTGGAGATTTGGTTAAGGACATCTTGACTTGCAGGAGTTTCCCACGCGTAGAGGTTGGACGCATGGGGGTGCATGTGAGTTAGGGCTAATTTCCCCAAGAATCACCTTAAGTGATTTCAAGTGAGTGTGGTGACTCGGGGCTAGGCGAGTGAATGCCTAGGCGCAAGGAAATGAGTCTGGGTGGTGCTCTTCGCTATGGTGTTCAATCATCAATTGGTCTTCAGACTAGGGGCCGCAAGGTCCTGTTCCTTTAGTGACAAGGTTTTGCTGTAGCGTGCGTATGAAGTCATAATACGCTCTATGGCATGGAAGGCTAAGACAAAGTTTATGCTCCTTTTTGGAAGTGATAGTTGGTATAGTATGGCTATGCACTAAGTGACATTGACTATACAAAATACACATTTGGAGATACGCTTGACCAACTTCCGCTAGGCAGCTACTCATGAGGTGATGTGCAGGGCTAATGAAACGATTCAACACATAAAAAAATATTGGTACGCGGCCTTTGGCCATTAGGCTGGCCAAATTGGGCAGTCTTGCGCGTCGCGGGTTTGTGAAGCATTTTATGCCAGTGATAAATTAGTTGCAAGTGAGCCACTGGAAGGCTTACGGCAGTAAGGAAGGACCATTACACTGCATTGAATTATTGAAGAAATATGCCTATGACAGATTGGTATTAGAGCAGAAAGATTTACGGAGACCTTGTTGTTTATTGTGTGCGACATTGAAGATGACAGTGATGGTTTATCTTGGTTACACAAATTTATGCAGCTGAAGTGTTGTTGACCGAACACAAAAACAAGATGTTGGGAGGATGGTATGAGACATCTTTACCATGGTGAGCGGAAGTGTAAGGTTGTTATTCAGTTGGCTAAGAGAACATGGATAAGCCAAAGATTATTACCAGTTGTGCGTTAGGCTCACAGGTGGAGCATGTCTACCTTGTGTATATAGAGAATGCATATTGGATTCAACTGGATGAATTTTCACTTTTGAGTACGGGAGACTCAACTAAACTTCTATATTCTTTCTCAAGATTGTGGGTTAGCGGAGTTCCCATCGTGAGTAGAATGCTCATTATTTTGGTCCCTTGAGTTGGCAATTCTTCTGTGGATTGCGTATATGAAAACAAATATTATTCATGGCTCGTTGATTTGGTTTCTACGAGAACGTTTTGCTGACTTTGAGAGAGAGTTACAACGTGCTGGCTCTGGATGACAGTTTCAGCGTTGGGCCAAGGTGACCTTGTGAGGACGAGTGCCCAAAAAGACACTTTAAAGGACCGTTTTGAAATGATACGCAACTAGGCTTTTCCTACTTGATGATTAGTTTAAACCATTGGAAAACTGTAAGTTGGTGGCTTAAGAGAGTTGATATCCATGCAGCATGCATTGATAGTCGTTCTTCTTTGCAAGGACCACGAAGGGCTTAGAATTGCTCTTGCTGGGGTTGGAAGGCACCCCAGTCATGAGTTTGAAGATGACAAGTTTATCGTGCTGGCGAGGATGACTCGCTTGTGTATGAGACTGCATTGGGGTCCCTCGAGTAAAGAATGCTCGATGTTGGTGAAGCGGAAGACCACTGTCTAAGTGATTGGAGATGCATTAAGGAATGAGACTTAGCGTGTTAAAGGTTGCGACAATGTTGGATGGAAACTAGGACAAGTTGACTAAGGTGAAGAAAATAATTAGATCAAAGATAAGTACAAAGAGAAACTGCATATCAATGAAGACTGTGTTCTTAGCTACACCGACATTGTCGAGGACAACAATGGTTTTGGTGGGGAGAATGTCTCGGACCGAGCCTTCAGAATGGGGCACGTGCAGTGCAGATTTTTATTGGGTGAAAATTGCATCGAGTGTAGGAACACACGGTATGCGTTGGCTTGATCGATGATGTGCGGTGGTAGCATGGCATGCTATAGGCAATAGTATCATCGTTAGTGCATCGCTGTATGACAACACATACATGGAGCATTGTTTGGTTAAGCAGTGCCAGCGAATCAGAGGATGTTGCCTTTGGAGATTTGGTTAATGACCTCTCAACTTGCAAGAGTTTTCCACACGTAGTGGTTGAATGCACAAGGGTGCATGTGGGTTAGGGTTAATTCTTTTAGGAATCACCTTAGGTGATTCCATCCGAGTATGATGACTTGGGACAAGGCGAGTAAATGCCTAGGTACCGGCGAATGAGTTTGGGTGGTGCTCTTTGCTATGGTGTTCAATCATCAACTGATCTTCAGACTGAGGACCACAAGGTCTTGTTCCTTCAATGGTGAGGTTTTGCTGTAGTGTGCATGTGTAGTTGTAATACGCTTCATGATATGCAAGTCTAAGGCAAAATTTGTAACCCTTTTTAGAAGTAATAGCTGGTATGGAACAACTATGCACTAAGTGACATGAACTATATAAAATACGCATTTGGAGATGTGCTTTATCAATTTCCACTAGGCAGCTTTGCATGAGGTAGTATGCAGGGCCAATGAAATGATTCAGCACATAAAAAAGTGTTGGTACGCGACCTTTGGCCATTAAGTTGGCCAAATTGGGCAGTTTAGCGCATCGCGGGTTTGCGAAGCATTCTATGCCCGAGATAAATTAGTTGCAAGTGAGCGACTGAAAGACTTGCGGTAAGAAACGACCGTCGCACCGCACTGGCTTATTGAAGAAATAGGCATGTGACAGTTGTAATTATTTTAATAAAATAATTATATTGGGCCTAGCTGGTCAGAGTTGCCAACAAGCGCATGAAAGCTCTTTCTCACAGCCTCCTAACTGTTTTTTTGCCAAATCATGTCTGACAGGAGGAGGGTTGGACTTGATTTCTAAGGATGGAGAATCTATGTAGAGTCTCCTTCCTCGCTAGGCAAACCTTTCAAAGAGATGCAGAAGAGATATTTGCTCCTCGAAAATGGACATGAAAGTTTGTATCTTTTTTTTTTTAAAGAAAGGGGGAGCAATTGCAAACCAAAGTAGTGGAAGTTGGTAGCTAAAGCCAAATTTGAATGAAGTCTCAAAAATTAGACCCAAACTCGGGTTAAAGTTCAAGTTCGGGTGCATATTTTATTTTAGATCCCTATGAAAATAAGACCAAACATGCGTACATTGGCATATATAAAGTAATCACGAGTTTTTAGAGATACATAAATATTTAAGAGGGTGTTGTGTGTTCTCCCTCGAAGATGCACAATTTTCTACAGTGCATGTTTGGGGGTCCGAATGAGCGCCACATATATAAGCATGTGTGGCTCGTATCCCCATGTGTGTCAGCATCACTTGGCATTAGAGTCTGGTGCGGTTGCAAAGACTTAAGTACCATTTTCCCGCCATTCTCACCATGAAACGATGGTTCGAGAAAAGGACAAAAATGTCCTCTATCCATAAAAGGGAGTTCTGATCTTAACTCTTCAAAAAGTCTGAACGTTTTGTTTTCGTCCTAAGCAATAAACTCTTATGCTACCAGCGGATCACCCTTTGACGACGTACTATGAACACCCCAAATTTTCCAAAAATCCAAAAATTCCCATTTTGCCCATGGCTTCATCTTCTGAATAATCCGGTCAATTTTTAATCAAAATTTCTATTCATTTCTCGGATTCGCTAAAATCCAGACTCAATTTTTATATCTAACTCAATCTTGGACCCAAATCGGATATCCGGATCCAATTCTGATCCTGGATCTTCTATTCTTCAAAAAATCAAAAAAATCAATTTTTTTGTATTTTCTCAGAGGTTTTTCTCAATTCAGGATCTGATCTTAATTCAAAATCCAAATTCTAATGTTTTATTAAAATTTTCGGACCCAGATCTATTCCTGAAACCCAATTTCCAAATTTAACCTAATATTTTCCAGAAAACCTCATTTTTAAAAAAATCTTACAATTTCAAAGCGAATATTTTATAAAAAACTTTTCAAAAACCTCATTTGGATCCCATTCTCTAAAAAACCCTCGTGTTTTCCTTGTGTCTTAGACTTTTTAGAAATTTTAGAAAAAGCTCTTTTTGAAAAATTTTCGTAACTAAACCCTCTTTAGAAAACCTTTGAAAGAGAGCCGTTCTTCTGAGAATTTTCAAAACTTTTACTTTCGATTTGTAAAAAAAAAACTCAACTGCCATCTGTTGCGAGGATAATCGCAAGAGGGGCGATGGAGGCCATCGCCCTCCACCTTCTCGATGCTTCCTTTCTCTCGATCCTTCCTCTTTGCCCTATATAAACAGGCCTCCAAGGATCACGATCTTCACCGCTTCTTCACCTCCCCATTGCATCTGTTCACGCATCTCGGTTCCTCCTTCCCCTCTCCCTTTTATCAGCCTCTCTTCTCTTGATTCCTCCCAACCAGTTGGAGCAAATCAACCCTCCCATAGCAGAGCACCCTTTCTCTCCTCCCTCCTTCAAAAACTCTGCGAAACTAAGGTAAGCCGTCATTCATTTTCCCTCCCTTTCATCACTTATTCACAAATTTCTTTGAGTTTCATGGGTTTTAACGTATGTTTATAATTTGATTTTATATTTTCATTTTCATCATTCGTTACATGTAATTCTTCATGTGTATTTTGATTTCCAGTGTTTATTTTCGTGGATTTTAGATTTTTGATTATCTTCCCTTATGCATTGATGGTCGACGATGCCTCGCAATGGCATCGCCGATTCATCTGGATTTTTGAATCTCAATCTTATATTTGCGTTTATTTTATTTTCCCCTTCGTATTTTTTTTTGCAGAAGCTTTTATCTTACCACTTTAATTCGGCTTTTCTCATTCTTGTTTCATCGAGAGGCATCACAAGTGAGATCGACTTGCATATGGCAGGATCGATCCACCTGCTGCTACAGTAAAGGAACAATTATGTTCCAACATCTTATTTCCTCTATTCTCTTTCTTTATGTTCTGCTGTTTTATTACGTTCCAATCCATAGTTTTGCTTACTTTCTCTAGTTATTTCAATTTTTTGTTGACATTGGATTTATATTTTGATTTCCAGTTTCTCAGTTTTTATTTCCTGTTGGCCATGAGTATTTCTCGTCTTTGATCTCTTGTTTCTCCTTTCGATTACCCTTTTAGTCTCTGATTTTCTATTTTTATATCAGATTTTACTCATCATCATTGACAACATTTCATTTACATAAATTGTGTTCTGCTCCATTATGTTAGGCCATCCTTTGCTTCATTTCATTTTCTGGTGTCTGATATGGCTTCCAGTATGATTCATTTTTTTTTGTTTTATTTTATTGAAATTTCCGGCTGCTTCATTCCTATATCTGCATCACTCTATTTCATTGATCTGATTGGGATTACATCCTCTTCCTCTTCATCTTCATCATGTTATCATTTGTGACCTATGGCTATGTTCATTTGGTTTCATCTGCGTCATGACATTTGATTCATTTCATCTAACTAATGTTTGCTCACCCTATCCTTTTGATGATGATCAATGTTGTGTTTTCTCTGTTTTGAAGAGAAGTCATTACCATAAGAGTCATTTGGATTACATTCTGGATTAAAGCACTCTTTTCTATCGATCTGCTGTTATTTCATTATAGGTCATAATGTAGCATCTATAGTATATCATCCATTTGGCATATTTTTGTTTCTTGCTCTTTCTGGTTTTCTTTTGAATCACCATTTGCACAATCGTGATCAATTAGTATTTCTAGAACTGTTATGATTGGTTAAAGAAGAGCATACAAGGACCATTCTATCAGGAGACCTCTCAAAAGGAGTAATGAAGAAGAGGGCGTAAGAGTCTCAAATGAAGCAAACATCTCCCTCTGTATCAATCTGGAATCTCCCTTTTGAGTCTGTCTATTTTTCAGCATTTTTTTATATATATATATAGGTGCTAGCATAGTTTGCCATATTTACCATTCGTTGTGTGGCCATTTACCTTTCCATAGATACTTGTTATACACTCAGAAGTAGCGGCAATTGCAAGGACACACACTAGATCATTTATCACCATTACATTGTGTATAGTAGGTTTGATATGTGTTTGTGATATCCCTGGTTTGCCAAAAGTGAAAACATGAGATTCATTTTTCAAGGAATGAGGTTGGAAGACTTGGCAGGCTTGACCTGCTAAAAGTCAGATAGAGAGATCGATCTCCGAAATCAATCAATGGAACAAAACTTGCTTGGAAGTATATAACCATGAAAATACCTAAATCCACTCACTGTTTTACTTTTGAGAGTTTGAGGTCGGAATTTTATTTACTAATCAATATGTTGCTTAAAGTTTCAGGTCTGAAATTGATCGACCAATCAGTTCATTATCGGAATTTCAAGAATCCAACAATTGGGAATAATCTGCTAATCCAGCATTTCTATATATATTCTCAATACATTTTCTGATGCAGGGTAATCCCCATCAATAGTGTGAAGGCGTTAACCCTTTGTAAGTCTGGAACATTTATTGTTGATGTTCTTTATGTTGATCCTCGTGAGGTATAAACATAAATAAGCACTTACACGACTGGTCCACCCCAGTCTACTGAGGGAGAATGGGCGAAGCTCAAACTAAATTTACATTGGATAGCAGTCGTTGAAACTATCGTTTGGTTGGAAGAGGAAGAAATGGAGATGCCCGTGTCATTGATCAAAGAGCCTCCAGAAGAAACAAAGGTTTGAAATTTACATTGGGCTGCAAAAGGGTCTGCACTACCTTCACGCTGGAGCAACGGAAGTCATCACCCATCATGATGTAAATATTATCAACATCTTGCTTGATGAAAATTTCATTGCAAAGCTTGCAGACTTCAGGTTGTCAAAAGCTGAGCCAATACATGATAAAACCTATGTCAATACAGCAGTGAAGGGGAGCTTTGGTTGACCTTGATCCAGAATACTTTAGAAGGTAGCGAAACTCTCACAGTCCCTATTTACACCATTATCAGCTGCCACCATTGTCTGTCATCTACTTCCATGACACTCATCCACTGTCACGGCTGTGCACATTTTCCTGCATTTCATAAAAGGCATTATCAGCACTCCCAACCATTCATTTTATCATTGTGCACTCACTATACATATTGCAGAAGCCTTTTGATGCATAATGGCCCAGCTACACTACATCTCTCTTATCCAACAATATTATTTCCTGCAAACACCACTCTAGCAACACCTTACTTTACCAATCCATAATGCACAACACCCTGCTATACCCTTGTACATACTTGCATTTGTAGCACCTGCTTAGCACCCCCTCTCATTTACATCAAGCACACCACTTCACAGCATATTTCATTTAAATTTCCACCCTACACCTACACAACAGCATCCATTGTTACACAACTACCCATCATACTCATTCATCCACCTATAGTAGCAGCAATATCCATATACCTACTAGTTGACCCATACACTCTACATAGCCAATACACAGCAATAGATACCCTCTTATTCCATCTTGCGTGCTTCATGTAGTAGCTACTTAATGCACATTTACTTAGGCTCATTATCCTCATTCATCTCCTGTATAGCCATACCTTTACCCTTCCTAACCATGTCACCATTCATTACTTGATAACTCTCCACATAGAATTTTCATTCACTGCCTCCACTTAGCCATCTAATGCATCTCACCCACATACACTATCCATATAGCACTTCTATCACCATCTACCTGCAAATGCCCACACACAATGATATCATTGTCCCTGTTAAGGCTAATGATACTTGTGCATAGCAAAACCCAAGCTTCCACCAGCCTTATGCTCATTTACAACAACTTCAAAAATCAGAGAATTAAAGTTCATAACCGGCCCTAACTAACACTCTTACCACTATCAGAACCTCTCCCACCTTGTTGCAATTACATCACTGTGACTCTCAATGTTTCACATTCACCTGCAACACCATGTGTGGGGCTATACAACAACCAACTACTCCACCTACAAGCTAACCTCTCTCTCACACAGTGTGCACACACATTGTGTGCACACTCCATCTGCAATACCCAACACCTATCGACTCCACATCCACCAGCCACCTTTTGTCACTAGCTACAGTGACATCATATATCCACTATACATCTCTCATTTACACTCCCTCTCAACAGTTCACCTGGGTGCCCACCTTGCCTCCATCCACCATCTGTCATTCACTTGTGCTATTGACCTCCCCTGCCTCATGTTATACATGGCATTTGTAATGTATTGCATCCTCATTTAGTCATAACCACCTTGCATTTGTGTTATTTTCTGGGGCATCCTCACAGCAGGTAACATTTAATATATACATTATGCTCTTGATTTAATAATCAACATGTGAATTAACCTCATAGTGTAGTGTATTAAATAGCAAGATGGTGGGTCAGCAGTGTGGATTGATATGTTCAGCATCATACGGTTAGCAGTGTGAGAGTGCATATAGCTAATGTTATGTTATCATAGTGTGTGAGGCAATACATCATAGTTATTGATCCTACATTTAATTTTCATATCCAAGCCTTATAACTAAGCTTACCTGTTGGTTATATCTGAATTTTTATTTTTTTGTGCCTTTGCTTATTATCCAGTAATGATTCTCAATGCCCTGTTACTCTCATTAATCGTTGATTTCGCAGTAAATATTTTACTGTTTCTTAGTATTTCCCCTAATATTTCTTTCCAAGCATCCATAGCAGCAGTTTCAACCTTTTAGTATATCTTAACGCCGGTTTTTGCATTTGTTTAGCCCTTTTACATTCACTTAGGGTGCTCTAGCATTACCTCATGCATTATAACATCCATCCTCTCCTTAATTCATGCATTTAGACATTATATACATATTTTAGAATAGTGATTTGGGATAGATATGGACATGTGTATTTGTACATTGATATAATATCTCTCATTTATCTTACGCTAACTTAGATTTTGCAGGAATTAGGTAAAAATGTTGCTTTTCCTTCTTAACTTAGAAATTGCAGTATCGAATTCAAATCAAGTTGTAATAGCTAGGTATTAATGAAAGTTTACATTTCCCGCATTAGGTTAGAATGTATGAATATGCATATTTTCTAGAAATACTTGGTTTATATCATTTTTTCTTTTATTTTAAAATCCACCATGGTGAAACCCGAATGGCACGTGCACCATTCTAATGAGAGATAATTAATCCTAAGCAAATGACTCACATTGATGGCCATAGTCAAAATGTGAGCAATGCTTAGGATTTTCATCTTTTATGGAATAACACTGAATCCACACTGGGTCTCTTTTCAAAAATCATCATATTTTTAAATAATTTTCTCCTTTATCGGAGTTTAACTTAAAATTAACTCAAAATGTATATCAATGGCCATAGTTAGGATATATTGAGAGTTAATTTTATTTTAAACTCTATAAAAGCACAAAAAATGTGTTTTATTTTTCACTTGAATTTAAATACGATTATTATATAATACATCTTATGACCATAGTCAGAGATGTATTATATCTTCAAACTTATTTCAATTCATTTAAAGAATGAAATATGCTCTTCAAATATTCAATTTTTCAAAAATTCTTTAATTTATTTCATCATTTACGATAGAATCACATAATATTTTCAAATTATTTTAATTTTTTCTTCAAAAATCAAGTGATTTTGAGACAATCCTTCAAATATCTCCTTCATTTCTCAAATTAATCTTCAATTCTTATTCATAAATTCAAATTCATCTTCATATTCTCAATTCTATTTACTTCAAAATTCAATATCCCAATTTCAAAGTTCAATTTAACTTTGGAATTTCAAATTCAAAAATTCAATTTCCAACTCAAATCAAATTTCAGAGTTCAATTCAACTTTGAAATTCCAAATTCATTTCCAGGATCAGGATTCAATTTCAAATTTAATTTAATATTCAAAATCAAATTTCAAAGTTCAATTCAACTTTGAAATTTCTAGATTCATCTCCTGATTTCAAAATTCAAGTTTGAAAATCAAGTTTCATTCTCTATCCTTCTTTCCAATTTCAAAAATTGATTTAGGATCTCTCAGATCCAATTTCAGGTTTCATCTAGATTTCCAAAATCCAATTCTATCTTCAAATTCCGTTTGGATTTCTCAAATCCGATTCCAAGTTCCATCTGGATTCCCAAAATCCAATTCTATTTTTAAAGTCTATTTGGATTTCTCAAATCCAAATCCATTTTCAAAAATCCATTCCCAAATCCAGATTTCCAATCAACATCCTATCCTGAATTCCATATTTCAAAAGCAAATATATTTTTAAATCTCATCTGGATTTCTTAAAATCCAAAGTTCTATTTCCAAAATCCCTTTGGACTTCTTAAATCCATTTTTAAGTTCCTCTGATCTAAACACCTAAAATCCAGAATTCATTTTCATTTTCATAAATTCATCTAGATTTCCAATTTCACCTCTCAAATTCCAAAGTCTGAATTCAATTCCAAAATTCCAGATTCAATCTCCATTTCAAATTCTATTCTCATCTTCAAAAACCATTTCTTCATCATATTCTCAAATTTATTTCAAGATCATTTGGAAAATCCCAAAATTTCTAAATCATTCTTCTCAAAAGCATACATTTCTGCATTCGCATTCGCACACGCATGGTTCTTTATGCATCCTTAGACCTAGAATAAATTCTTAGATAATATTTAGGCAAAGCAAAAGGCATAAATTCTAACAGTGTATCATATTGTGACCGCATTTGTCTCCCCAAATTCTTCACCTGCTTCCATAAGTCCTTATTCTCCATCTTCAATGTGTTCGCTCTTTAACGTGTACTGCAACTGAGGTAATTGTTGTTGTAGCTGGAGGGAGAAGATGAACGTGTTTTCTATGCTGGGAGACGACATGATGGGGGACAGGAGGGACACATGGGTTCCCAATATTTTCAATCTCTAGATTTTGATGCACGGGTTCTCAATATTTTTTGAAATAGTTGGGATCATATTATCGTTCTTTATAATCATACGCTATGGTACAATCACCTCCTTTGTTCCAGCTATGCAGTTGTTCCCTATAGCGTTCGTGCCAATTCACGTTCCTGGCCCCACCACTATTCATCTTCTTTCTCACTTCCGCAGGCTTCTTTGGGATAGACTGTCCCAAGCTAGATTATAGGAGAACTCGACTACCATGCTGCAACTCAGCTTCATAATTACTAAACAGCCAAATATCGCAGCTAGACAGTCTCGCAACCTCAGCAACAACCTCTTGGTCCTCGTCCTCCCCATCTCCATACGGTCTCCACAGAACCTGTACATTGGAGATTATGGTTTAAGTATTGATAATTATTTATGCTAATGAATGCTAAATATTAAAATGATTTATAATAACGAGTGCTAAATATATTACAACAATTGTTACTAAGAATGCTAACGATTACAACGACTTACACTAATGAAAGTTAAATGTTCAAGAGATAACGATTTATAATAAGGAATACAAAATCCTGCAACGATCATTACTTATGAATGCAAACGATTACAACAATTTACAGTAATGAAACTTAAATGCTAAAGCGATAATGATTTGTACTAAGGAATACAAAATCCTTCAATGATCATTACTTAAGAATGCAAATGATTACAACGATTTACACTAATAAAAGTTAAATGCTAAAGTGATAACGATTTGTACTAAAGAATACAAAATCCCGCAATGATCATTACTTAAGAATGCAAACGATTACAACGATTTACATTACTGAAAGTTAAATGCTAAAGTGATAATGATTTGTACTAAGGAATACAAAATCCTGCAACGATCATTACTTAAGAATGCAAACAAATACAACGATTTACAATACTGAAATTTAAATGCTAAAGCGATACGATTTATACTGAGGAATACAAAATCTTGCAGCGTTGATTACTTAAGAATGATAAATATTTCAACTATTTATACTAATGAATGATACATGCTGAAATGATTGTAAATGATTTTAACCCATTTACTTCATTTAATTGCAGACCATCTAAAATGAACTTGACATTATCTTTCTTAACATTTATTCTAGCCCACTGGTCGATCTTTGGAAAACCACAAATCGTAAGGCCACACTGAAGACACAAGACGACAATATGCTCTCACAACCAGGCTTACAAAATCATATATATTAGTAAGACTATAACCTTCAACTATCTTAGTCTACAATTATAAAATATGTAATAAACAATTACCTGGACAAATGGCCAAAACCCTATGACGGTTTTGTACCATTACTTGCACGATAAAGTTGATTGTACAAGTGTGCGAGCATAGCAGCACCCCATGCATAGTTGTCGACTTTATCTAAGTCTTTTAAGAATTGCAGCCACATGTAACTTATTCTTGAATCAGACAAATTAGAAATTAAAGTAAGTCCAAAAAAATAAAGAAGGAAGTCACACAACTCTTGGTCAGCTCTTTCAGATGTACATGTGTAGCAGACCGGTTTTTTCATTTATTACGGAAAGAATAAACTTTCATCGATGTGGGATTGCTTACAACATAAATACATTGCCTTTATTCCTCGATCGACATTCCTAGAAGGGCCATGCACTTGTCCCTTGCGGTATAGTTTGAATCCCGTAATAGAACAACACTTCCATGACACTTAAGTCCCGTAATCCGTGCTACATCTTCTAGGGTCATGGTCATCTCAAAAGAATCAAACTGGAATGTGTTCGTCGTATTATTCTACTTATTTACTAGGTGGGTCATGATGTTCCAGCACATTTCAAAATAATGCTGGTCCAGAAGGCCGCTGAAGTGCATATTTCATAATCGATCCTTCTGATATTCATTAAGTTGTTTATACTACGACAGCACTACAGGCCACTGACACCGCCCTCTGAGCTTTGCACCTGGTGCTTTACTTCTCTTCTGACCTCCCTGTAACACAAAATAACATATTATTCGTACCAATTGTAAATTAATCCTATTTGTACTTTTACACATCGTTGTACACAATAATCGCTATAAATAATAATCGTTGTGCACATGCTATCACAATAATCGCTATACATATTAATCATTATCACAACAATCGCTATACAGAATCATACCTATAACAATAAATCCTTCACAATAATCGCTATACATAGTAATCGTTATCACAATAGTACCTGTCACAGTAAATCGTGACAGACAGTATCGATTTACGTACCATTGTCACACTTTTCTCCTCTTCATCCCTCCCTCCATCTTCTGCCTTTCTTGTTGCTCCGCCGCCTCCTTCTGATTTTGTACTTCTTCCTTCCTTCGCCTCCCTCCTCTGCTTTTCAGTTTCTTTCATCTTTTCCATTTCCTTCTCTTCCTCCTCCTGCTTTTTCCTTTCCCTTTCCTTCTCTTCCTCCTCTTGCTTCTTCCTTTCTCTTTCCTTATCTTCCTCGTCCTCCTTCAACTTCCTTTGCCTTTTCTTCTCTTCCTCATCCTGATGCTTCTTCCTTTGTCTTTCCTCTTCTATATGCATCATTTGCCTTTCCTTCTCTTCCTCCTACTTCTTTTTCAATTGCCTTTCCATCCCCTCCTCCTATTCCTTATTCTTTTTTTGCCTTTTTCTTTACTCCTTGTCCTTCTTTATTTGCCTTTTCTTTCGTTGCTTTTCAAAATATTCCTGCTTCATCATTTGCCTTTCCTTCTCTTCCTCCTCCTTCTTCTTCTTCAATTGCCTTTCCCTCTCTTCCTCCTCCTTATTCCTTTTTTGCCTTTCCCTATCCTCCTCCTCTTTCATTTGCCTTTTCTTCCTTTTCTTTTCATTCTCTTCCTCCTTCTTCCTTTGCCTTTTCCTCTCCTCCGCCTTCTTCTTTTGCCTTTCCCTCTCCTCCTCCTCTTTTTTCGTTTGTCTTTGCTTTTCATTCTCCTCCTCCTTCTTCCATTGCTTTTCCTTCTCTTCGTCATCCTTCTTCTTCTTCATCTTTAGCTCTTCTTCATTCTTCCTTCGCTCTTCAGCCTTAATATCTGATGGATAATCCTGCGCATAATACAATTTCAACACTTTGTCCCCGTTTTTATCATTTTCAATCTTTATTATATTTTGGTACATTTTATAACGCTCATATAGATAGAACTGACAGATAACTTCTCTAATAGTCATCCTATAGAACGGCATAGGATTTCTTCTCTGATGAGCTGTAGACATTGTTAACCTGCACAACACATAAATTTAACCACATCATTATACGTTACAACCACCTCTCCAAGTATATAATAATACAAATTATCTCATTCGTTAAACAATCACCAACATTACAAATCATCGCAATATTTAGCTTTACAAGTAAATATTGTTGTAAGATTTAGCAAACTTAAGTACAAATCGAGGTAACTTCATAAATACACATCTCTACTGCTTTAAATGTATAAATCGTTGTTGCTTTAAACTTACAAATCGTTGTATAAATCACAACCATTCATAAGTATATATTGTTGAAATGTTTGGCCTTCAAAAGAACAAATTGTGCTAACTATTTTTTGATGCCCAGAAGATGGATAAGTACAGATTGATTTGTTTCTGTACGATAATAGGTGTTATTTAGCATGAAGACGGCTACCCAGTTATAAAATTTAGCATTCAGATTTACAAATCGATTCGTTTGCATAACGAAACCTTATACGAAATTCACCGAAATGATAGAAGTTTTGATAATCCCACAGTGGAGGAGAAACACCCAGAAGATAGAAGCAACTGATGGTAGCAACGATGCTGCCACTGTGTAGACGACAACAAAGGATGCTTCGACGGCAACAGACGATCGCAAAGGGTGCTTCGACGAAAAAGGGTGTTCTGATAGAGTTTGTTGCTTAGGGCGAAAACAAAATGTTTGAACTTTTGAAGACTTAAGATCATCCTTCCTTTTCTAGATTGAGGACAATTTTATCTTTTTCTCAAATCGTCGTTTCACTTTTCTAGATAAAGGGCCGTTTTGTCCTTTTCTCAAATCGGTGTTTCGCTTTTATAGATGATGGGCATTTTTGTCTCTTTTTTGAACCATAGTTTTATGACAAGAATGTCAGTAAAAGGCATTTAAGTCTTTGCAACTCGGACGATAAGTGATGCTGACATACACAGGAACACGAGCCTCACGTGCTTTTATATATATGACGCTCATTCGAACCCCAAACACGCACAGTAGCTAAAGACCATCTTTGGGGGAACATATAACCTGCCTTGATTCGTATAATACAATTACGGCTGTCAATAGGTTAGGTTAGTATCCGGTACCCGAACCCAAATTTCCAGTTATCGACATAAAAAGCATCAACCGAACAATATTTGGGTCAACCCGAACCCAACTCGAGAAATATGCAGACCAGATTTTTGGTTATGATTTTTGTTGGGTTCTGACCCAACACAGAGTGTTTTATATGTATTTGTAGTAAAAGGAAACTTATGAAATTACATGAATCTAGGTTTGGATTTCATTTTCAACCCCTGACAAAACCCCAGCCTGGAAATTTGTTATTTGAGTGGGTACCCCGTACACCCTGATGGGTCGGGTTTGTGTTGGTAGGTCGGGTTTGTGTTGGACAACCAACCTGACCTAAACCTGATTCTCAGGGTTTGGGCATAAGCTCTCTCTCTCTCTCTCTCTCTCTATATATATATATATATATATATATATATATATATATATATATATATATATATATTTCAACGTCATTCGAACTTGGCATCCCCAAATGGGTCAGATATCCACTTTGCGAGGGAAGATCAAGTGCAATGTGATGGAACATTTTTTTGGTGTGCTGCTGCCGCTGATCACCCTCCATCTGCTGTTGGGACCTACAGCTGATAAGCTGTATCCCAAAGATGGAGGGTGATCAGGTGCAGCAGCACACTAAAAGTGTACAATCACATTGCACCTGATCCTCCCTCCCGCTTTCCAGGCAGCACTATTCAATAAATATGTGTTTCTTCTTTCCCTTATCGTAAAACATTCCAGAATCCAAATAATCTACAACGATATAACGTAAACGGGTCAGATTCAGATACGGAAGAAGAAAAGCTCTTTATCGAAACAAGATCCAGTTAACTATTTTATCTTAATTGGATGTGCACTTACATGCAGAGAAAGTCGGATCGTATACATAAATCGGTGAATAATAACTATAATATCTCATTCAACCGATGCAATGAAAAAAATAAAAAAGAATACGAGAAAGTATTTGCATCACCCCGGCTACCAAGAAAACCTTTCAAACGATCACAAAGAAAACTGCGAGTCCGTAGAAATCGGGTAAGGATCCGACGGCTGCAAACGATTGGGGTGGACCTTCTTGTTCAGACGGAAAAGCTTCAAGGCTGGTTTGTTCTTGCGGGAAGCTCCAACCTCTCATGCCTGACTCTGTGCGGCCTCTTCTTCTTGAACTTGGTGCTTCATCTTCTCTTTGTAGAGCTTCTGCATCAGGTAGGCTTCCCCCAAGCTGCCTGTAAACATGGACGCCATCTTCTTCTTGAAGATTAAACTCAAAAGAGCCTGAAAGAATTAGAATTCTGGAAGAGCCGGATTGAGATTGTTCAGAGAGGTTGATTAACTGGATGAGAATTTATAGGGGCTGGGAGAGGTTGCTTGGTCACCAAGTTTTGGGTTCACATGTCATATTGGAAAAGTCGTGTGTCATTTCATTAACAAAAAAAAAAAAAAAAACAATAAAAACAATCATATGCGTGTGTCATCGGTGACGACTTTTCTTAATCCACGTGGGATTTGAAATGTCGTGTAGACACCAAACCTGCAACAATCCAATAACGACTGTTCCGCTTTTGGACACGTTATCAGTGACGGCTTCTTTATCAGGTGAGGTGATATGCCAAATCACTGATTATCATGATGTCATGTGTGCCTTTAAGGCGGTCATGAAACCGATAAACGGTGATCATCCAGATTGATCAAAGGTGATTAGGTATATCACCTTCATCTGATTTTTTTTTATTATTTTTCATCTGATTTTGTTTTATTATTTTTAAAACCGGTAATGTTTTTTATAAAAAAAAGATTATGGATCTCGTATGTACATGTATGTCAGGTTGCAAGCCACTCTTTCAGTACACCAGGAGTTGAATGTTAACGATGGAGAGTTGTATAATGACCCAACATAATAGCATTGTTAGAATGTTGCAATATATTACTTTCACTAAACTAAATAGTGTGCATACAATAAACCAAGTGTTTTAATTCATGCATCAACCAAGAACTACCCATATGAAAGCGGAAGCCGATCAGGTCATGCTCATGCGGACATCGTGGCCGTCTGTTTGCATTTTGGATGAATAAAATGCAAATCGGATGGCCACGATGTCAGCATGAGCGAAAATGCTCATTTTCAGCATGACCTCATGATCTGCTTCCTACGAAAGCAGTGAAGCAAATTCTCACCTTTTTCTTGGAGTGCACAAGTGTATGCAAACATGACACCTGCTTTCTACAAGAAAAGCAGAAGCCAAAATCAATGTAAACCCCCCTTTACCATGGTAATGGTTTCCGTCGAGGGTGGTGGGTTCCAATTTAATTACCGCAAAAGAACACTACACATGGATTGCGGCATAGAGCATCCTTCCACAGCATGCAAACACACCCTAACAAAACTAGACATACTTTGCATTGATGCATATCGAGACTTAGATACACGTGGATCTGACCCAGTATCTCTTGTGTCTCAAGCAACTAGCACTTTTTGCCCCATATAACTCATGGATGGGTGGTCCTAACTTCGTTCTTGTCCGAGCATAAGGTCCCATGTCAAATGCTGGGTTTGGCATAAAGGGGCAGCACAAAACTAGTAATATAGTGTTTTACACAACTTTTAATAATTGGATGTGTAATGAAACAAGCCATAATACGCACATGCATAAATACAAGCACAAATACAAGTCCACTTAATGAACAATACAAAGGCACTAAGGCACTACATAAGCACAAAGTGCAAATAAGAGCTTCAACAGGCTAAAAGAGAACACAAATATTAAAAAATATAAATCTTATTGATTTGTAATTGTTTACGATAAACATAAAATACAAGAGGGGGATTCACCCCTATTTATACACAACACACACACTAAGGCCCTGAGACCTTTCCCAACGACTAGAAATAGAGCCATTGGGAGGTCCCAATGATTCTAAGAACAAAAGACATAGATATCCTTTAGCTTGAAGCTAAAGAACATGTAACAAAAAATAAAAATAAAAATAAAAATAAAAATAAAAAAGTATTGTTGTGCCCCTAGTGGGCACAACCTATTATAATGTTATAAAAAGACTAAAATACCCCTAATGGGTATTTACTATTACAACACTATAAGATTAAATATAAATAAGAAGGATCTATTGAAAGGTATAAAGGTCAACTTATTACAAAGGGTTTCATGCAAGAGTATGCCTGGATTATGATGAGACATTCAGTCATGTGGTTAAAATGATGACAATACATATTATTTTGTTTCTGGCAATGGATCATAGTTGGACGTCAAACCAACTTAATGTTAAGAATGCATTCTTACATGAAAACATGAAAGAAGATGTTTACATGGAACAACCATAAGGGTTCACTCAAAATGATCCAGTTGAATATGTTTGTATTAAGAGGGCTATATATGACCTAAAGCAAGCTTCTCGTTTTTGGTTTGAGAGCTTTTCCTTGAAAATACAGAGACATGACTTTTGCAGATCTTCACTTAATCATTCTTTGTTTTCTCAACAAAGGTAAGAGGTATATGACTATTTCACTAATATACATGGGTGATATAATTGTTACATGGAGTTCAGATAAACATATTCAGGAAATAATATCCTAGAGTGCTAAGAAGTAGCACAATGTTGTTTGGTCCAATGTCGAAGCATAATACAGGGCGATGGCTCCTACCACCGTTGAATTGACATGGATACAATATATAAAATAAATTGGGGTCAAGATGATAGAGACTCCAGTTCTTCACTATGGCAACATCAGTTTTCTTTATATGACAGTGAATCATGTCTTCCACAATCAATCTAAGCACATTCAAATTGACTTTTACTATGTTAGAGAAAAGGTTGCATATGAAAATTTGATCATCAAATTTGTCTCCTCAAATCAGTAGCTTGTTTATATCTTTACCAAGCCTCTTGAGAAAACACAATTTTATGCTTTAAAAAACAAACTTGGCCTCCGTAGTAGGCTAAGTTTGAGGGGGGTGAAAATAATTTAAGTCAGAATCTACTCAGCAGGCAAGTCAGCTTGATATCCTGTTGCCTAGTCAATAGATTAAGATGAGAAAACATTCTCATTTGAAAGAAGAATCTGAAAACATGACCAGCTCCAACAAAGATGATAAAGATAAGAATGTCAGTTCAAGATTGACTACATTTAAGGAGAAATCGAAGGAAGGACATCAAGAAAATTGCTTAGAGAAGCAGATCATGGTAGGATTGAGTTGATCCATTGTGTTTTCCCTTTGGGGCCTTGTATTTTTCTTTGTGTTTGAATTTAGCACCTTTCTATCTTCTTCTTCCCTCTATATATGTATTCTCAAAATCCATGAATAAGATCATCCTAGCCGTGTGCTTTTGACTCATGGATGTAGGTTCTATAGAACCGAACCGCATAAACACTCTTCTCTCTTTACTATTCTTGTGATGCCCCAAGATTTTTACCCTTTGAAAAATGTGTAAAAAATTAAAACTTTTCTTTTTAAACTTGACAGCGAGAACCTTTTTAACTCTGGTAAAAAAAATTGGTGAGTCACATTTTCAAAGTTTCGATAACTGTCTTTATAAAAACACCACAATATTCCTAAGACATTCCTTCTTTTCTAAACAAAGTAATTTATTGTAAACCTTCAAAGGATTCTTGATCCATTTACAAAAATGTGTAGTACGAGAGTTTGTACAGACAAACTACAAAATTTCAGGAAAGTAAAAAGGAGAAATTGGATCAAGTTCTTGTCCCTTTTGCCCATCGCATTTAACATTATTTATTACCTAAACATGTTAGAATATAATTCGTCAAACTCCCAGTCTGGTAGGTACGAATACCTCAAACAGTTGTAGGCATTATATCATACATGTCAACACGTAATATAACATGTATACATTTATAAAAGCATGCATTCAGTAAGTTTGCAAGGTGTAATAAGTGTCAGCCAGAAATGTCTACCTTGTCGAACCATGATATCACCAATGGTAGGTATAACTAAGTTATTTCAACTAGCAACTATACAATCCAACAATTTATATAAACAAATATGCATTTCCATTTCAAGTAAGAGACTTTGTTTTGATATTAATCCCACCTGCGGGTACGCACATGACGATACATAGATCAAGCTAAGATAATCCAAAGGTTTATTATGCCATGTATTTTAGTACCTTGAATGACTAGTTGATTTAGTTCAAAGGCGACGACGTAACAACCGAGAGAGAACTCCCCAAAGGGCGACTCCCAAAAATAGGCCTTACAAGGATGCAACCTAACCTTCTGTAGAAGTAGTGAGATTTATTACCTAGGATAATTATTGAAAGTTGAGTCTCCTACCTTTGATGGCTGGAGACATTAAGTTATTGCCACTCGAGGAGCATGTTTGTGTAACAATAATGCCATCAAAGCTTGTACCATCTACCACCTCTCTAGGTAGCCAATAAACATAAATAAGTTAATGAGTCCTCTTTATTAAGAGGTTGTACCATTTATAGCTTATGCCATAACTGAGCATCAAGCTACCTCCTTGGGTATGCTCCCAAAGGTTAGTGTATTTGTTTATCCCATTCAGCATGCTCTGGTTTATTCAAATCGATCGAGCATCTTGACTGTGAAGGTGATTCTCAATTTCAAGTGTGCATGTGATTTTTTCATAACTCGGTGCAGTGCCGCATCTTTTGGGTTGTGAGAAACCCCCAGCTAATTATGAACAACAATTATATAAACATGTCTCGATGTCTTATAGTATAGAACAATAATACACATGCCATATAAGCCTTTATAACTATCTAAGGCATCATACTGGATCCGTCGAGCCATATGCTCCATCATGAGCAATTAGCTACGTGTGTGTATGTCTTGCATGCCTAATGGCACCATACTATCTTATTATGGACATCCTTCCATAATGTAATAGTACATCGTATGTCACTTCACACTTACAACATTTATAGCATGATAACAATTCATACATCCATAGCATTTCAATATGCATTATATATCAGGTTGCGGTATTGCATAATTTTCATGTCAAGCGTGCATACCACAATCAACATTTGATAATGCCTCATGACATACATGCAAGTTTACTAACTCGTGCATTTTGACAAGAACCGGGTCCCATTTATACCCTCAAGCACTTAGCAGTGCCTCATAAAGCATAATCATAGCGTAAACAGGTTCTTTGACCTTTTCTCAGGTTGATTCACTTGAATCTCGGTCTTGACTGCTCTTACCCAAGCCAAAAAAATATCAAGGAACTACCCTTAGATGCCCAGGAGTCGACTCTGCTGGAAGCAGGTGTCAACTCTGGTGGCAAAGAATCATAACACATACAAGAGGGTCGACTCTCTGTGTGCAGAGGGTTTGATTTGTTTAGAAGGGTCGACTCTCCAAATCCTAGGAGTCGACTCTTTTGATTGCAAAAGCTTAAAGGAACCAGCAAGGGTCGTCTCCTCAAACAGAGTGTTGTCTCTTCCGTCTGCCGAAGTACATAGGGGCCAGAAAGGGTTGACTCTTCAAACAGAGGGTCAACTCTTTGTCTCTCGAGATTTTCAACCTAGCATGGGTCGGCTCTTTATTCCTGAAAGTCGACTCTCGGGTTCTGCATAATGAGAGAGGGTTGACTCTTTATTTAGAGGGCCGACTCTCTGTCAATCTTAGGAGCCAACTCTCATTTACACAGGTCGACTCGTAGACATTCTCTGTGGCCTGAGTTAGCAGAGGTCGACTCCTATTACTACAGAAACTTTGAAAACCTATGTTGCAACAGTGCTTCCACACCCAAAATATGTTCTTTTCACAACGTACTTCAACTGATAGTCCCAAACCATAACATTTAAGCTAGTAAAATCATATATCTAGCAAAAAATCTTTATAATAGTTTAAGCATATTATACAAAAAATTATGAAAAAACTATGCATGAAATAACGTAAACAACATGTATGGGTTCTTCGCATTAATCTTACCTCAAAACTATAGGGTTGCATAGGAAATAAAGCAGAACTTGTAGAAAAACAAAAGTTGTTGGTTGGATGGTTCAACGACTCTTCAGTGAACTTCCAAACCAAGAAAAATAGAGAGTGGGAGGGTTACCTCCCACCGATGGTTCCTAACGGAGAAGAAGAACAAGAAGAAGAGAGAGAGGGATAGTGGTCGTCTAGCCATTGTGGTTCCACAACAACAGAGAGAGAAGATAGAGAGACAGAGAGAGCGAGCAAAGAGAGTGATGGTCAAGTGAGTGGGTTGGGCCTCTATTTATAGGCCATAAAAGAGGGGGGGGGGGGGGGGAGAACCAGTTTGGATGGGAAGTGAGTGTGAATGCAAACCGAGTTTGCGTAAGAAAGGGAGGGTGACATAGCCTATGTAGAGGCTGATGGGAGAGGATGATGATGGTTTATAAGCCCTCGAAACCCAAAATAGGAGGTAAAAACAAAGGTAGTTTCGCCCTCCGTTATTTAGGTCAAACCCCAACCGACTCCGGTGGGTCGACTCTTCAAAGGGAGGGTCAACTCTCTAGTTGCTAGATAGACCTCTTATAAAACAAACAATGCAAAGGTCGACCTTTCAAAACTTTTCTCTACACAGGTGTCGACTCTCAATTCAAAGGGTCGACCCTTGGGTCCCTTCTCTTAAAATAGAGGTCGACCCTTTTTGGTTAAAGGTGCCCTATAACTTATTGAGGGTGTTCCAAACTCGTTTCAACTCCATTTTTTACGAAATAAAGACCGTTCAAAATTTTAATATGAACGCAATTGTATACTTGAAAGTTATAAAATATGCTTTAAAATTTTCATTATCTCTAAAAATTCATGGGCATTACATTTCTTGGTTTAATGATATTCTAAATCACTTGTTGGTTGCTTAAAGGGCAAGTGATGATGATGTTATAAATGTTTTATGATGAGTCCTACCAATTACACAAGGGACTCAATGGCAATGGTACTGATAGACAGTGGTCATACAAAAACACTCACCAAATATGATTTGCATATAATGTTACGACAATGAAGCCATACATGATACTTCAAGTACAAGGTTTTGATGATGAGCAAGTGAAATCAATTGCATTTCAGCTAAGGCAATGAAGACATTGAAGAATTCGATGAAGAATCTTTGAAGACTAATGTGCAAATGTTAAATTCATTAAAAGTCTTAGATTCTTGTAAGAGCCTTACTTAGAGTGCAGATTAAGGTTGTATTTTACCTAAAAAGTCTTTAGAAAAACTTTTCTAAAAGAACCTTCAATGAAAATCTTTTTGTAAAACTCTTTTCTTAAATTTTCGTGTTTATTAGTCGACCAATAGACTTACCAGTCGACTAATCCTTTCGCGCCATATTTTCTAAAAAGTCATTTTTGTCAAATTAGTCGACTAATGGTTTTATCAGTCGACTGGACAGAACATGTGTTTTTTGAAAATTTAGCAGCAGTCGACTAAGGCTTTTATCAGTCGACCGGACAGAATATATGTTTTTCAGAAAATTTAGCAGCAGTCGACTGAAAGGTTTTTCAGTCTACTGATGATATTATCAGTCGACTAATTTTATCTCTAGTCGACTAAGTTTCAAAAGTTCAAATTTCCAAACGGCTCGATTAACAGATCAGTCGACCGACGATAACTGTCAGTCTACTAATAACTAATTATTAGTCGACTAACTACTGTTCCAGTCGACTAATTTTGCCGTTTTCCCTGAAACTTCAAAAAGGTGTGTCTTTTCATTTTTCAAACGTTTTGATCGTTCAAAATGGACTGTTTTGACACCCTTTCATACCCTCAACGTATGGAAACTTTCAATTATAAATATGAATGCATTCTACACTCAAATACATCAAATCTAATTGAATTACTTCTTGTTTTTCACTCCTATTCATTCAAGTATTTGTTTTCTCACTCACGTGATATTTTCACTTCAGTTTTTCACTCAAATTCTTTTAAGAGATAGTGAATTCGTAAGTAGAGTATCTCAACAACCTCAAAAGCCAATTGCATCTCATTTGCATTCAAAAGAAAGGCTCATAGGTTGTATTGTAAGTTGTTACTTGTTTCAATTTTCTGTAAAAGGAAGGACTCCTTGGTTTAAAGGAGTTGTTTGCTTTCAGTAGGTGTGTTACTGGAAGTGGGACCAGATTTGGTCTGTGTATGATCTTGTAGTTACACAAGGTTGATAATGGAAATCTCAAGCGGGTTTTGCTTGGGGACTGGATGTAGGTCGGGAAAGACCGAACCAGGATAAATTCTTGTGTTCTTTTGTGTGATTGCTTTTCAAATTGCAAAATCTGTTAATATTCCGCAGACGATTTTTAAAAGCACTATTCACCCCCCCTCTTGTGCTCGTTGCCTCGATCCTACTGCACTTTCATTTGGTATCAGAGCAGGTTTGCTATTATTTTGATTTGATTATCATCTAGCATGACAACTACAACATCTCAGCATAAAGAATGAAGCTCCTCTGTTCGTCCTCGTCTCTTCGACGGAACAAACTATGGATACTGAAAAGTGAGAATGACAATATTCTTGCAATCCATGGATCTCGATATTTGGAGAGTTGTTTCAGAAAAATACCAAACTCCATCAACTGATTTCAGCCAATGGACCGTTGAAGAAAAGAAGACTGCTTCACTTAATGCCAAGGCAATGAATGCATTATATTGTGCCGTTGACAAGGTAGAGTTCAATCGCATCTCTCAATGCTCTACAGCAAATGAAATCTGGCATACTCTTCTCGTGACTCACGAAGGTACGTCAAAGGTAAATGAATCCAAAATTACTTCTTTGGTTTATAAATTTGAATTGTTTAAAATGAAGCAAAATGAATCTATATCGGACATGGTAATAAGAATGACCGATATAACTAACACTCTGAAATCCCTTGGAAAAGAATATTCACAAGTGGATTTAGTCAGAAAGATCCTAAGGTGTTTAACTCCTGAATGTGAGAGAAAAACCACTGCTATTGAAGAGGCAAATGATTTAAACACTCTCACTCTTGAAGATTTGGTTGGTAACCTAATGACATATGAAGTTCAACTTCAAGACAGACAAGAAGAAGAACCCAAGAAGAAATCTCTTGCTTTTAAGGCTACTTCTGACTCAGAAAATTCAGAAGAAGATGTAGATAAAGATATTGCCCTCATTACAAGGCAATTCAGAAGATTCATCAAAAAGGGAAGATTTCAAAGAAAGGTAAATAAAGCAGATTCTTTCAATCCCATTGAAGTCAAGTGTTTTAATTGCAAAAAGGCTGGACATATCAACAAAGATTGTCCTCTTCTCAAAATCAAGCACAAGGACCAATTCAAGAAGAAAAAGGCATTTCAAGCATGTTGGGATGATAGTGACTCCTCTTTCGATGAAGAATCAAATGAAGAAATCGCCAACATGTGTTTTGTAGCACAAGAAGATTCGGTAAGTCAATTTGTCTATAATGAGTTATTAGAAGCATTTAATGATTTATATGCTAAATTTAAAAGTCTAAGTTCTAAAAACAAAGAGTTAAAAACTGAAAAATTAACTCTTGATTCTCAAAACAAAGTGTTACTTTAAGAGATAGAAGATCTCAAGAAGGAAAACTCTTGCCAAGCTTTTGAGATAAAGGAAATTGGAATTAAAACCAATCTCTTACAAAAAGAAATATATAGTCTAAAAGAAAAATCAAATGATCTTCTTTCTATAGTGACCGAATTCACAAATGGTCAAGAGAATCTAAAAAGACTTCTTGGTTCTCAAAGATGCTCGGTAAATAAAACCGGATTGGGATATAGCTTATTTGATACTCAAAATAGACCAAACTATGTGGTGAAGAATCAAAGACATTATTCTCAACCATTTGTTCATAGAACTAAACTTTCTAGTTCTAATAGAAATGCATCTAATCATGGAACTTATAATGCTTATAAGTCTAGACATGATTATTCTAGAAATGCTAAATCTTTTTATAGAAAGAATATTTATTATCAAAGGAAACCAAAATCCAAATGGATATGGATTCCTAAGACTAACTCTCATAGACCCGAAAATAGAAAGGGGTCAAATACTTTGTCTTCTAATTTTGTTGTAGATACACAAAATAAGGAACAAATGGATATTGAACAACGGTTGTTCCAAACATATGACTAGAAGGCGGGAGTTATTTTCCACCCTCCAAAATAAGGATGGAGGAACCGTCACCTTTGGTGACAATAACAAGAAAAAAGTAATAGGTATTGGTAATATTGATAATCCAAAATTTTCCTTGATAGAAAATGTTCTTTTAGTAGATGGTTTAATGCATAATTTATTATCTATTAGTCAATTATGTGATAAAGGTTTTCATGTTTCTTTTGAAAATGATTTATGCTTAATTTTTTATTTTCAATCTAAAAAGATCATTTTTAAAGGTAAAATAAGGAACAATGTGTATGAACTATGTCTAGATGAGTTACCCACTTTTAATGAAAAATGTCTTATTGTTTCAAATGAAATTCAATGGTTATGGCACAAGAGACTTAGACATGTTAACTTTAAAATTATTTCCAAGTTATCCAAGAATGATCTTGTAAGAGGCCTACCTAGAATACCATATAAGAAAGATCACTTATGTGATGCTTGCCAAAGGGGTAAATAAATCAAGAGTTCTTTTAAAGCAAAAGATATAGTTTCAACAAAATGTCCTCTTGAACTTTTACATTTAGATCTATTTGGACCATCTAGAATTCAAAGTTTGAATGGTAGCAAGTATGCTTTTGTTATAGTAGATGATTATTCTCGATTTACATGAGTGATTTTTCTAAAAAGCAAAAATGATGCTTTTTCTTAATTTTCCAAACTTTGTAGAAGAATTACAAATGAAAAATCTACATCTATTATTAAAATTCGTAGTGATCATGGTGATGAATTTGAAAATGAATCTTTTCTAAAGTTTTGTGATCTACATGGTATATCTCACAACTTTTCTTTTCCTAGAGCGGCTCCACAAAATGGAGTTGTTGAAAGAAAAAATAGAACTTTGCAAGAATGTGCTAGAACCATGCTTCAAGATAAAAATTTACCAAAATACTTTTGGGCTAAAGCAATAAATACATCATGTTATGTTTTAAACCGTGTTCTTATTCGACCATTCTTACATAAAACATGTTTTGAATTGTATTATGATCGTATACCAAAGATCTAATATTTCAAAATTTTTGGTAGTAAATGTTTCTTGTTAAATACCAAAGATAATCTTGATAAGTTTGATTCAAAATCAAATGAATCAATATTTCTTGGATATTCCTCTAAAAGTAAAGCTTATCGTATTTTTAATAAAAGAACATCTTGCATCGAAGAATCTTTACATGTTGCTTTTGATGAGAATTGTGAGCAGGTTATACCTCTAAGCGAAGGAGAAGAAGTAATACTTCAAGAAGAACCTTAGATAGAGAATACTTCTCAAGAAAATGTTCCTCTTCAACCTGTTTGGAAAGAAGTTCCTAATCATCCACATGAACAAGTTATTGGAGAAATAAAAAGTGGTGTTCAAACTAGAAGACAATTAGAAAAATATATTGCAAATGTTGCTTTCATATCTAAAATAGAACCAAAGAATATCAATGAGGCTTGTG
This sequence comes from Nuphar pumila, assembly GCF_984573655.1. Lineage (NCBI taxonomy): Eukaryota > Viridiplantae > Streptophyta > Magnoliopsida > Nymphaeales > Nymphaeaceae > Nuphar > Nuphar pumila. The sequence goes on along the minus strand of NC_143262.1, from coordinate 25,795,784 downwards.
ATGATGAATTTTGACTTTTGGCCATGTCTGAAGAACTTAACCAATTTACTAGGAATGATGTTTGGGATCTAGTTGATAGACCAAAGGATCATCCAGTAATTGGAACAAGATGGGTCTTCCGAAATAAGCTGTATGAAAATGGCGAAGTCATTCAAAACAAAGCAAGGCTAGTAGCACAAGGCTATAATCAAGAAGAAGGCATATATTTTGATGAAACCTATGCACCAGTGGCTCGATTGGAGTCAATTCGAATGATGCTTGTTTTTTCTAGTTACATGAACTTGAAGTTATATCAAATTGATGTTAAGAGTGCATTCTTAAATGGACACATCAATGAAAAAATTTATGTAGAGCAACCTCCAGGCTTTGAAAATGAGAAATATCCAGAAAAAGTCTACAAATTAAAAAGAGCCTTGTACGGACTTAAACAAGCACCAAGAGCATGGTATGAAAGACTACAAAATTTTCTAGAACAATCTGGTTTTTCCATTGGTCGGGTAGATTCCACTTTATTTATTAAAAATCTTAATTCAGATATTCTTATTGTGCAAATTTATGTTGATGACATAATATTTGGTTCTACTAATGATTATCTTTGTAAAGAATTTGCTAAAGCTATGCAGGAAGAGTTTGAAATGAGCTTGATGGGCGAATTAAACTACTTCCTTGGACTTCAAATAAAGCAAACTGAAGAAGGAATCTTCATCAATCAGGCTAAGTATACAAAAAAACTTCTCAAGAGATTTGGGATGGACTCATCGAAATCAAGAAGAAATCCTATGAGTATAACTACTTCTCTTGATAAAGATGAAAATGGTAAAAGTGTAGATACTAAGCTCTATAGAGGTATGATCGGATCTCTATTATACTTAACTGCTAGTCGACCTGATATTATGTTTAGTGTTTGTATGTGTGCAAGATTTCAAGCTAATCCAAAGGAATCTCATTTAACTGCAGTAAAACAAATTCTTCGTTATTTGAAAGATACTTCAGATTTCAGTTTATTTTACCCAAAATCATCTTCCTTTGATTTAGTTTCATATAGTGATGCAGATTTTGCAGAAAGTAAATCTGATCGCAAGAGTACTAGTGGAACTTGTCATTTCTTAGGAAATTCCTTAGTCTCTTGGTTTAGTAAAAAGCAAAATTCAGTGTCACTCTCAACAACTGAAGCAGAATATATAGCAGCTAGTTTAGCGTATTCACAAGTACTATGGATGAAACAGACCTTAAAAGATTTTGGTTTGAATTACTCCACAACAACTATTTATTGTGATAACACTAATGCTATAAATCTTTCTAAAAATCCTGTTCAGCACTCAAGAACTAAGCATATTGAAGTTAGACATCATTTCTTAAGAGATCATGTGTTAAAAGGAGATATTTCGTTAAAATTTATTTCCACTAAAGAACATGCCAATATCTTCACTAAACCTCTTAAAAATGAAGATTTTATGAGAATTAGGAGAGAACTAGGTATTTGCTCATTTTTGGATTTATAAAAATGCTGATTTTTGAACAAAATCTCAAAATCGCACTATATTAGTCGACCGATAAAATTTTAGTCGACTGATGCTTTAAAATTTTAGAATGAATCGCACCATATTAGTTGACCGATATATTTCTAGTCGACTGATGTTTTAAAATTTTTAGAATGAGTCACACATTCTTAGTCGATCAATAAAGTTTTAGTCGACTAAAAAAAAATTTAAAATTTTAACTGAAGGGACCCGATACCCCTTGGATTTTTTAACACCCATTTTTTTATGGGCATCGTTTTATTTTATTTTCACACCTTTTCATTTTTCTTAAAAACGAAACCCTTAAAACGAAAACCCTCTTTCTCTCTCTTTCCTCTCTCTCTTCCGAAAAAACCCTCGGAGTGTCGTTCGATCCTATCATCGCCGTAATTTTCTTGCCGTGACAGGGAGACGCCAGAATCTTCTGGTCGTGACCGAGAAACGCCGGAATCCTCTTGCAGTAACTGGCACATCTTCAAAACACACCAGAACCCTCTTGCCGTGACGGTGTATCTTCAGCCATTGCCGAAATCCCCTTGTGGCCGCCTTCTCACCCGCCGTCAGCCACCGTATCCTCCTCTATTCCTGTTTCACAACGCCGGACAACATTTTCCTTCTGCCGGACGTCATTTGGAAGCCGACATTCTTTTTGGTAAATCTGTTTTTTAACCATGCCTCATTCGAAGTCTGCATCTGCAAAAGGTTTAGGTTCTCCTCCTCCTACACCTTCTTCAAGACATGGATTTTCTCTCAGATTACTCTGAAATCCTCTTATATATGATACTTTTGGATCAATTTCTGCACTACCTATTCTACCAGGCCGAAATGTATTGTTTCACCTGTTTTCTCGTTACAAAATAAGAGAATTATTTTCAGGAATTTCACATCTTTTTTATGCCTGTGCAGATACTCTTCGTTATCCTTTTCTGATTCACTTATTTTATACGAATTTACATTTTGATCATGAAATTGGAGTTCTGTCCTCTCTTGTTCGTGATGTTGAAATCGAGTTTGATTCTAAACTACTTGGAGAAATCCTAGAAATTCCATCTTCAGACACTCTTTTCAACACTGTTGAACTGAATGATGAGAGAATTTTTGAACAAATTCTTCTTCTAGGTGCACCTCACTGCCCTCTTTTTAAAAATACTAATCTTCAAACTCGTGCACGCATTGCGGGATGAATCCTTGCCCACAATGTTCTACCTAAAACTGGTTCTTTTGATTACTATTCCACAGATCTTTCTACGACTCTTTATGTTTTATTTGGAAATATTTATGTAAATTGGGCCAATGTGTATTTTACAAATTTGTGGAAACAAAAACCATTTCTTCCTTATGGATGTCTTCTAACTCGTATTTTTAGACATTTCAAAGTTCCTTTAACAGATGAAAAATATATTGAGCAAAAAGAGTTCTTTGATCAAATAATTTTTAAAAGAATGAAAATTAAATATCTGCCTCCTTTAAATGTTGATCAAACTGAACCATCTGATCCTACTGAACCATCAATTTCTGAACCTTCACCATCTTCTGCGACACCTTCATCTCATGTAAAAAGAAAGAAATTTTCTACAAGTCAAGACAATGATGAAGTTTTGCAGCGATTGGAAGCATTGGAGCTGCATCAACGCACTTTTCGTGAATATGTGACTCAACAACTATCTTCGATTCAAAAAGAGATTACTTCAATCAAGGACTTGCTCAACTCACTTTTCTGATCTTTATGTTCTGTCTTTACTAAACTTTGATACTTTATGGGTTGTAATATTTTAAACTTGTATCTCCATTTTGCTTTTGCTATTTCTGCCCTTATTCTTTTTTATTATGACAAAGGGGGAGAAAAAGATAAAAGATAGCATTACATTGAAATTGCATTGAAATTACAGGAGATCTTGCATGAGAAATGCGAAATTAAGAGAAAAAGAAAGCATGGAAATGCAAACCAATCAATATGTGATATATGTGCTTTAAATGTGCTAATGGAAATGCAAACCAATCAATATGTGATATATGTGCTTTAAATGTGCTAACTTTTAATGTTTTGCAGCATATTGATAGGGGTAGTAAAATCTCCATCTATGAATCTAAATGCTTAATCTTTGCTTAAGTTTGTCATCATAAAAAAGGGGGAGATTGTTACGACAATGAAGCCGTATATGATACTTCAAATTTAAGGTTTTGATGATGAGCAAGTGAAATCAACTGCATTTCAGCTAAGGCAATAAAGACATTGAAAAATTCGATAAAGAATCTTTGAAGACTAGTGTGCAAATGTTAAATTCATTTAAAGTCTTAGATTCTTGTAAGAGTCTTACTTAGAATGCACATTAAGGTTGTATTTTACCTAAAAAGTCTTTAGAAAAACTTTTCTAAAAGAACCTTTAATGAAAATCTTTTTATAAAACTTTTTTCTTAAATTTTCGTGTTTATTAGTCGACCAATAGACTTACTAGTTGACTAATCCTTTCGCGCCATATTTTCTAAAAATTCATTTTTGTCAAATTAGTCGACTAATGGTTTTATCAGTCGACTGGACAGAACATGTGTTTTTTGAAAATTTAGCAGCAGTCGACTAAGGCTTTTATCAGTCGACCGGACAGAATATATGTTTTTCAGAAAATTTAGCAGCAGTCGACTGAAAGGTTTTTCAGTCTACTGATGATATTATCAGTCGACTAATTTTATCTCTAGTCGACTAAGTTTCAAAAGTTCAAATTTCCAAACGGCTCGATTAACAGATCAGTCGACCGACGATAACTGTCAGTCTACTAATAACTAATTATTAGTCGACTAACTACTGTTTCAGTCGACTAATTTTGCCGTTTTCCCTGAAACTTCAAAAAGGTGTGTCTTTTCATTTTTCAAACGTTTTGATCGTTCAAAATGGACTGTTTTGACACCCTTTCATACCCTCAACGTATGGAAACTTTCAATTATAAATATGAGTGCATTCTACACTCAAATACATCAAATCCAATTGAATTACTTCTTGCTTTTCACTCCTATTCCTTCAAGTATTTGTTTTCTCACTCACATGATATTTTCACTTCAGTTTTTCACTCAAATTCTTTTGAGAGATAGTGAATTCGTGAGTAGAGTATCTCAACAACCTCAAAAGCCAATTGCATCTCATTTGCATTCAAAAGAAAGACTCATAGGTTGTATTGTAAGTTGTTACTTGTTTCAATTTTCTGTAAAAAGGAAGGACTCTTTGGTTTAAAGGAGTTGTTTGCTTTCAGTAGGTGTGTTACTGGAAGTGAGACCGGATTTGGTCTGTGTATGATCTTGTAGTTACACAAGGTTGATAGTAGAAATCTCAAACGGGTTTTGCTTGGGGACTGGGTGTAGGTCGGGAAAGACTGAACCAGGATAAATTCTTGTGTTCCTTTGTGTGATTGCTTTTTAAATTGCAAAATCTGTTAATATTCCGCAGACGATTTTTAAAAGCACTATTCACCCCCCCTCTAGTGCTCGTTGCCTCGATCCTACTGCACTTTCATATAAGGCTATGTTTGTTAGCCTTGAATCAGTATTTGTGTTGTGATTTCCACCATGCTCCCATACTCTCTTGTTGTTTGAGAGTAGTGGTGTTGTTGAAACAATGCATTGAGACTGGTGTTGGAATGCCCAAAATCACATTTCAACACCTTTCACAAGAGGATTTTTTTGGTAACTTCATCTCTCAACATCACACATTTGCAAAACGATATTTTGGCAACACACTAAAACTGTTTCCATCCCATTGCAAGGTTCCCAAACATAGCCTAAATGATTTCTTTTGAATGTCACAAAATTAGCATTGTTTTTCGTGGGCGTGTGTCATTTGTTGTGAGGCTAGTGGTGGGTGTACTTTGTTGTGAGTGAGGAGCGTAGAATTTTTAACCTGGTATTCTCATAGTGAAGTGATTTTCCCTAGTAAAAAAACATTCTTTTCATGAAATTGACACCATTTCTGCAGCCCCACTCATGCCAACAAGGCATGAAAGCCGCTTTCCTCACATGCTCCTATGTTTTCTCAAAATAATTTTGGTGGGATAGGAGTAGCATTGGACTTGTTTTCTTAAGGAGAATCTGTGTAGTCTCTTTCCTCGCTAGACAAACGCTCATCAAAGGGGTGCAAAAAAGCTACCTGTTCCTTGATAATTGATGTGAAAGTCTGTATCTTCATTGAAAGAAAGGGAACCAGATCCAGTGTATGGGTGCGAACATTTATAAAGTGTTTTGACCAACTTGGGGGGGGGGGCACTTATTGGCTGCCCATGTAAAGCAAGGGGGCTCCCCTCTATTAAAGAAGGGGACCAATGTACTTGCCCCCTCTTAAAAGACTAGAACACTTTATAAGTTTTCTGCTCTGAATAATAAACATGCCTTGAAAGAAAGGGAGTGCATTGTTAGGTCACCAATCTTGGGATCATTGCCCTAATAGATTTCTCAAAAATCATGAAGGGTTTGAGTCTTCATTGATGCACTCATGAATACTGAGAAACCATGGATGCCCCAATAAAAAAGAGAAACACATTCCCAATGAACAAAGGCAATGAGTTCAATCAAAGAAAGATCTTCAATCTCGATGATTGTACCCTTAAAAAACAAGAAATGAGAAGGAGAAAAAGTGATCGCAAAGAAGAAAGTTTTCCAAAAATCTTCAATATAGCTTTATTATGGGGTTAAGTCTCCTTAAATAGTCCAGGGGTAGATCGGATCCGATATAGATTTGATCCAATACAAATAGATCCAAACCAAAACAAATATGGATTGGTCCAAGATGGATCCAATCTCAACAAACCAAACCAAATCAAGAAGTCCAAAACCCAACACAATACTTGACCTAGATACACACAGGTCCAAACAAAAAGAAATGAATCTGATTAGTCCAAATATTAAAAGAACAGATCTTGGTCGATCTATAATAATTTCCCGCCTCTGAAAAACCACCTTGTTCTAAAGACGAGAAGTTGGGGTAACACTTCCTCAACCTCCCAGGTCGCCTCATCCACTTTTTGCACTTAAGGCAAATCACCTCAAACCACCATATCTCCCGTTTTTAACTTGGACATACTGGTACGGTCTCACATTAGACGGTTTGGCTCCCGACTCTATCGATATTATGTGGTCGTTGCTTCTCACAGGTGGCAGTCCATGTGGCTCACTGAACACTGATTTGTACTTAGTCAGGACCTGTTCCAAGTGTGTATGCATCTTTGTCTAGCTCTCTACTGTTGTACCATCGACCACCATCAAATATAATTGTGCATCTCCCTGCCTGAGGACTCGGGTCGTCTGATGTGTCTTAGTCTTGGTGGGAGGTGATAAGAGTGTTGTGGCAATAGTGATCCTCTCCCCTACGTGCTAGAACTCTATCCTCATGTCTCTGGACTTTCATTCATTCATCTCAATCAAGTACTGAAACTCGATGTCATTCAACTCAACATAAGAGTTGGATTGTGAGTTTTTCGTGAACACATGGTGGGGTTTAAAGGCTACACATTGAAGTTTTTCACTGATCGATTAGCTCTTGTTGCATGGCTCATACAATTCATCAAAAAATGCAACAAGATTGGCTTGGGTTAACCAATAATCTATGGTTGTGCATGCTTCACACGGTCCTTCAAAGAACAATTTGAGTTTCACATCCATCAACACCTGATCTAGCTCATCACATGAATTGAAGAAAAACTCTAGCAAATCAGCATTAAAAATAATCCAATCAATATCCCTTCTCCCATTTTGCTCAGTGAATTTGCGTCTGGGGCTTGCAAACTAGTTGAGGGTCTGCTCAAGATGGGACATGTAATCCTTTATGTCTGTTGTGAACTCTGTGATGATCTTTTGTGCTCACATTGTCTGGGGGACCTCTACTCCTACAAGGGCATATAGGAGATCTCTGCAGTCCCATCAGTCTGATCCTCTGTCTTTGGCTAAGTCTCAATACCCTCTTTATCAATGTCCTCACTGTTTGAGTCACACGTGTATAAGTAAAATAGTTTGCACTTGTACCTTGACCGCCACACCTGGATCTGTTCTTTTTCTGTTTGGATTGGTCAGATTCATTTCTTCTTGTTTGGACCCATGTGTATCTGAGTCGGGTATTTCATTGGGTTTTGGACTTCTTGCTTTGGTTTAGTTTGTTGAGATCAGATCCATCTTGGATCGATTTGTATTTGCTTTGGTTTGGATTTATTTGTATTGAATCGGATCCATATTGAATCTAATCTACTCCGAGACTATTTAAGGGGGACTTAACCCCATAATGAAGCTATTTTGGACATTTTTGAGATAATGTTTTCTCCTTTATTCCCCTTTCTCATTTTTTGAGGGTACAATCATCGGGATTAAGAATCTCCCTTTGATTAAAACTCATTGCCTCCGATCATCAAAAACGTGTTTCTCTCTTCGATCGTGGCATCCGCGGTTTCTCGAGATTCATGAGGGCGCAAGCCCTTCACAATTTTTGAGAAATATGTTAGGCCACCGATCCCAAGATAAAAAATGACTCAGGTTTGAAAATTTGTCAAAGTTAGAGTACCAAGGATGTGACTCTGTAAAGATAAAAAATGGCTCAAGTTTGAAAATTTGTCACACTGGTTTCTCTGAATTTTCTAGCTCAAATTCACATTTTCTTTGAAAAATATTCTTTATGTTCATGATATCACTAGGAAATTATTATCTATGAGCTAGTTTGTTAAAGATAATAATGTCTACTTTGAGTTTCATCCTAATTCATGCTATGTGAAGGATTGAACCACATGGAGAATCCTAACCAAATGGGTGAATGAACAAGGTCTTTACCGCTTACAATTGGATCCGAAAGAAGTTTTGCTTGGTGAAAGAACCTCCTTGGACTGGTGGAATCAAAGGATTAGTCATCCTTCTTTTCAGACAGTTAGGCTTGTTCTAAATAACTATGGTTTGCCACATACTAATGAAAATTTGCATGATATTTGTGTGGCTTGTCAATAAGGGAAGAGTCACAATCTTCTATTTTCTATAATTACTTTTATTTTTGCACCATTGGATGTTATTTACTCTAATGTGTGGGGACCATCAGATGTAGGTTTTAGATATTATGTGCACTTTATGGATGCTCACACTAAGTACATGTGAATTTACATGCTCACACATAAATCAAAGGTCAGTGACATTTTAAAAAAAAATCAAGCCTTTGGTTGAAAATGTCACTGATAGATGTATCAAATATTTACACACCGATTAGGAAGGTGAATACAGAAGTGTGTATGTTTTTGTCTTTATGCTTTATAGGACATTGAATTTCAGGTCCCCGTACTCATGAACAAAATGGATCTGTTGAACAGAAACATAGACACATAATTGACATTGGCCTTCCTCTTATGGCCAAAGCAAATGTCCCGCAACAATATTGGCTCTATGCTTTTGCCACTACAGTTTACTTACTTCTGAAGTGATTGTTTTTAAAACTCTCAGTGAAATGTTATTTTAAGTCAAGCTAGATTATAAAGATCTACATGTTTTTAGATGTGTATGCTTCCTGTGTTTTATTGTTCTCATAAACTAGACAAAAGTTTGGTTTGTGTTTTTCTTGGTTATGCCAACCAACATCGGGGATTTTACTGCTTTAATTTCAAAACCATTTTTTTATCTCGAGGCATGTCATATTTGTGAAGGACATTTTCCCTTTCAAGAGTCCTCTTCGGTTTCTCCTCCTATCAAATTTGCCCCAATCCCTTTCCTTTAGCCCCTATGTCTATCCCTTCACCACCTTCTGGATGAAGGTACGACCTCTTATTCTCCACCTCCCTCTCCCCGGGCTAGCTCTAATCAAGGTATGTTATCCAATAGTGAACCAACCCTTAGCCCCGAATCTAGCTCCCCTATGTCAGAACCTCCTGTTAGTGTTGGCCCGGGCCCGTCTTCTGCTAGTGTGCATTTCGAGCCACCTCCTCTTCCTCCTCCTATTATTGTAGGCACACATCCTATGACCACCCGCTTTCAGGATAACACCCCTAAACCTAAAGCCTGGCTTTTTACCAAATACCCTTTCCCTTTGATCTACCTTACTGAACTTACCTGGGATCTTGAACCTACATCCTTTTCCCAAGCCAATAAAGATCCCTGATGGCGCATTGTGATGAATGATGAGTTCTATGCCTTACCCGAAAAGCACACTTGGACCTTAGTCCCACCTCATCAGGCTTCGTATATTGTTGGGTGTAAATGGATTTTCAAAGTCAAATGCAAAGAAGATGACACATTGGAAAATGTACAAGGCGTGCCCTGTAGCCAAAGGCTATACCCAAGAATATAACATTGATTTTTTTGAAACCTTCAACCCTGTTGTCAAACCGCCAACCTAATTCTTTTCATTGCTGTCAGTAAAGGATGGGAGATTAGACAGTTAGATGTTCATAATGCCTTTCTCCATAGTCAGTTATCTAAAGAAGTTTATATGTCTCAACTACCAGGCTTCCAAGATCTTAGATATCTGCATTATGTTTGTCATCTACAGAAAGCACTATGTGGCTAAAATAGGCTCCGTAAGCATGGTTTCAACGACTCAGTAGTTTAATTTATCATTTCCTTTGGATTTTGGCTTTTAAAATTAGACCCATCTTTGTTTGTTTATCAACGGTCATCAGTCATGATATTCTCATTATCTTATGTTGCTAATATTATTGTCACTGGCAACTCGCCTCATACCATTAAAGAGCTTCTTAGTGCCTTGGGCAGGCATTTTGCTATGAAGGTTCTTGGCCTTCTTCATTTCTTTATTGGTATTGATAGTTTGCTATCAAGGATCTTGGCCTTCTTCGTTTCTTTATTGGTATCGAGGTCAACTCTCACAAACGGGGTTAAATCTTCTCAAAAAAAATATCTGTTGGGTGATTGGAGGTTTTCCGGCGAGACCACAGTCGAAACCACTGTATGGTGGTGGCCTTGCAGAACAAACAGAACAACAGCGTACCTGATGCTGCCATTTACGGAGGTCGAAGGTCGCCAGAGTTGGTCGCCGGAATTTTCTGCTCAGCCGGACTGCAGCCCTTCACGAGCCCAGGCTACCAGATGCAATCGGTGAGTAGACCTTCGATTTCCTTCACCCTGTATTCTCTTTCACCTGGGTCGCTCATGATACCAAGTCTTTATAAAGCATACGGTGGGAACGGTTTGCGTAACCGTTCCCCCTTATCGTATGCATATTTATCGGACGGATCATCCTTGATGTGGGGATGTATCCACATCGTGGATAACCACCACGTTAATCGTGGTGGTTAATCCAACATTCTCCCACTTGATCCGACGATAAATCTTTTTAACCAGAAAACCTTATAGAAATAACTTGATGAATAGAATGGCCTTTATATTCTATTCTAAAGGTCCTTAGTTGAATCTCTAATCCTTATGAGATTAACAACAACCATAATGAGAATCAAAAGGCTGAAAATGATCACTTTATTTATATGTATATGTCAAAAAGAGTTTAACAATCCCATCCTCATTACATGTTCGGAATATAATCCCGGTGCTAGCCCTTTAGTAAGAGGATCAGCGATCATCTCTTTTGTACCAATATTAACAATATGCACTAAATGATTCTCCATCCTTTCTTTAACAACAAAATACTTCAATTCCATATGCATGCATGACGTAGTACTTTTGTTGTTGTTCGAAAAGGACACCGCAGCTTCATTATCACAGTAGACCTTCAGTGGCTTCCCAATGGAATTGACCACCATTAACTGTGATATGAAGTTCTTTAACCATATAGCCTGCGAAGTAGTCTCGTATAATGCAATGAATTCTGCCTCCATGGTGTGGGCAGCAGTGGTCGTCTGCTTTCCACTCCTCCAAGAGATTGCTCCCCCAGCAAGTAAGAAGACGTACCCAGTAGTAGACTTTCTACTATCAAGGCATCCTCCTAAATTCGCATCTGAGTATCCAATGACCTCGAGGTGATCAACTTTATGATACGTTAACATATAGTCTTTTGTCCCTTGCAAATACCGCAAGACTTTCTTGGCAGCCTTCCAATGGGGTAAACCTGGATTAGACTGAAATCTGCCAAGTACCCCTACTGCAAAAGAAATATCTGGTCGAGAACATGTTTGCGCGTACTGCAAGCTGCCAACAACTGATGCATATGGATAAGCACTCATCTGTGCTTTGTCAATATCGTTCTGTGGACAATCCTTTAGGCTCAGTTTGCCACCTTTTGATATGGGTGTAGAAGTAGGAGAACAATTCTCCATCCCATATCGCTTTAACACATTTTCTATATAGGATCTTTGGAAGAGGCCTAGAAAACCTTTTGCTCGGTCTCGACGAATCTCAATGCCAAGAACGTAAGCAGCCTCACCCATATCTTTCATATCAAAATGTGATGCAAGAAACTGTTTTGTCTCTGAAAGCAACTTTATATCGTTGGTTGCAAGTAAGATGTCATCCACATATAACATCAATATAATGAACTTACTCCCACTTTCCTTAAGGTATATACATTGATCAATAATGTTTTCTGTAAACCCGAAAGTCACAATGACTTGGGAAAATTTAATATACCACTGTCGGGAGGCCTGTTTAAGTCCATATATTGATTTGTTAAGCTTACAAACCAAACGATCATTTTCAGAGAAACCAAGAGGTTGTTCCATGTATACCTCTTCATTCAAATCCCCGTTGAGGAACGCTGTTTTCACATCCATCTGATGTAGCTCTAAGTCATAATGAGCTATGAGGGCCAGAATAATCCTCATTGACTCCTTAGTTGAGACAGGAGAAAATGTCTCATTATAGTCAATGCCCTCCATTTGGGTGAATCCTTTAGCAACCAATCTTGCTTTATGTCTCTCTATGTTACCTTTTGAGTCCTTGGTCTTAAAGACCCATTTACACCCTACGAGCGTTACTCCTTTAGGTAACGTGACAAGATCCCACACTTGATTTTTAGCCATAGAGTCTAACTCTTCTTTTATGGCTTTAATCCAGTGCGAAGATTGTTTGCTTTCAACAGCTTCCATAAAATTCAATGGGTCATCATCCATATCTAAGAAATCACCAGGCTTCTGAAGGTGCACCACATAATCAGGATGTATGGCAGATCTCCTAATCCTTGTGGAGCTCCAAACAGGTCATTCCTCAGGCTCAGATGGAACCTGATCATCCTGTTCGTGCTTTTCCGCATTGTCCATAATAGGTTCACTTTGGATTTATGCATTAACAATCGAATGATCAACCACACCATCATTAGGAATAACAATGTGGTATCTTTCGATGTTTTCCTTAACAGGTGATGAAACTGGATCCTGTATTTCCTCAAAACCAATGCTTTGAAGTGCACTTAATCCTACTGAACCATATTCTAGGAATTTAGCCTTATCCGTTTCAACAATCTGTGGTGAGTGAGATGGGTAACAAAACATGTACCCTTTTGATCTTTCTGGATAACCAATGAAATATCCACTTGTTGTTCTTGGATCAAAGGCTTTAATGTGGGGGTTATACAGTTTAGCCTCAACAGGACATCCCCATATGTGCATATAAGACGGTGATGGTTTCCTACCTGTCCACAACTCGTAAGGAGTTTTAGGCACAGATTTCGTAGGAACTTTATTCAAAATATGCGTCGTTGTTCTTAAGGCTTCACCCCACAACTTTATGGGAAGTGTTGAATAATTCAACATGGCCCTGACCATTTCTTTAAGCGTATGATTTCTCCTTTCAGCTACACCATTCTGATAGGCACTATCAGGCATGGTATATTGAGGCACTATGCCTTCCTCTTTAAAAAATCGCGCTAATGGTCCTTCCCTTTGCCCCATCTCAGTAAACCTACCATAATATTCGCCACCTCTATCAGACCTGACTATTTTAATAACCTTATCAGTTTGTTTCTCTACTTCTTTCTTAAATTCCTTAAACATCTGAAAAACATCAGATTTTTCAAAAATCAAGTAGAGATACATATACCAAGAATAATCATCAATAAAGGTGACGAAATATTTTTCGCCTGTGTAACATGGGGAAAACGGTCCACATACATCCGTATGGACTATTTCTAATATCTCACTACTGCGTTTGACACCCTCTTTATATGTGTTTCTATGCTTAGCCTTTATGCAATCAACACATGGGTTATTATCAGTAAAATCTAGAGATTGTAAGATCCCTTCATTTACCAGTCTTTTTATTTTCTTTTCAGAGATATGACCCAACCTTCGATGCCAAAGCATGTAGAATTTATCATCTGTCATGCTACGTTTATTTCCAACCAATGCGTATTCAGAAGTCAAAGACTCCTGAGTTTGGATCTTCACATTCAATCTATATAAACTATGATAAACTGATGCAGAACCAATTTCAATTGAATTTCTGAATATGAACAATTTGGAATTTTTAAACTTAAAACAATATCCAAATTTATCCAACTTTGAAATTGAAATTAAGTTTCTACTATACGATGGAATATAAAAGACATCATTAAGATCTAAAACTACGCTCGTATCCAGAGTAATCCTGCAGGTTTCAACACCCTTCACATGTGAACGCATCTTGTTTCCCGAATAGATGCTTTTCTCATGCATTGTTGGTTCCCTTCTGCTCAGAAACAACTGTAAACAGTAGCACCAAAATCAATCCACCAGCTGTTTTCAGGAATTTGTAATAAATTACATTCATGAGAAACAAATGACAAATTACCTCTCTTTTCCAACCACTTCTTGTACTTTATGCAATCTGCCTTTATGTGTCCTTTCTTCTTGCAAAAGAAGCACTTTATGGGAGCAGAGTTGGATTGCTTATCTTGGGATGACTTATCCCCAGTTGGCTTCTTCCTAGCATTTCTCTTAAATGCATTCTTCCTTGGTCCTACCTTGGATGCATGAGAAGCCATATGTGCACTCTGCACCTTCTCACCTTTCATCCTCTTTTCTTCTTCAACACACTTGGACATGAGTTCATTAAATGTCCATTCATCATTATGTGTGTTGTACGAGATTTTGAAAGGTTCGTATTCCAAGGGTAAGGATGTTAGGACTAAATGCACTAGGAAGAAATCAGAGATGGCGAGCTTCATGTCATTCAGCTGAGACGCTATGTTTCTCATCTCCAAAATGTGCTGGCGAATGTTTTTCCCTCCAATATATTTCATAGATATCAGTTTTGACATCAGGGTACTGGCTCTGGCCTTGTTTGAACTCACAAACTGTGCCTCAATGGCATTCATGAATTCCCTCACTGTTCTGCATTGTGGGAGAGCACTTCGAATGTTCTTAGCTACTTTAGATTGCAAAAGCAACAAGCTAAGTCTATTCGAGCGCTCCCACTTCTCAAAAGTAATCTTTTGATCAGCAATACTCTGATCAGTGAGGGCAGCGGGTTCATCTATCCTTAGGGCCAGATCTAGATCCATATACCCTAATGCAAATAAAACAGTTTCTTTCCAAACACTAAAATTGGATCCATCTAGAAAAGGTATAGAGCTAGAGTCATCTAAAATCATAGAACTAGAAACTGCATGACAAAAGACACGTATCAGGAATCATTCATACGAGACTAAAACTTTAGTGAAAAAAGCAAAATAATAAAGACCCTTGATATGCTTCTTTCCAGGCGAGTGTAGGGGGTCATCAGAGTCCTACTTTGGTAAGAGCTCCGACATGCGAAACCACTTCGCCTACCGACCATATTTGGTAAAACTAAGGTTCTTGTGAAGTTAGACCATCAACACAAGGTACCTTTGGATACTCATATGTGATGTATCTCGACACATTTACCTTATTCTACCCTACTTAAATTCCAAACACTATAAAACTACCTTTGGGTCGTCTATCGTTTAATGAATATAAGTACAACATTAATATTGACTAAAACCATATGATAGTATAACATTTTGACAACATACGTGTATTCAGTCACTTTGGTGACATGAATACACTAAGTTATCTCACTATCCTTAATGCCAATATAAAATAATATCTTAAAATAGTCCATAAACTGAATGGACTAGACATATGACCCTCAAAATGGTTCTAAAACTGAATGAACCAGTCATATGTATCACAAACCGGTCTGAAACAGCCCCGAACCGGTCATCCAAGGGTCCGAACCGGTTCTGAACCTTATGAACCGGGTCAAGTATGAACAAAAGTTCATTAAAACCCTATAATCGTATGACAAAACCCCTGTATTTTCTTATATTTAAAAAAACAGGGTCTTAGCATCTCGGAACCGGTGAAAAACTGGAAGGAACCGGCCAAAAATGGCTCCGAACCGGTCCCGGAAGGGGACTGAGTCAGTCCTTGATCCGGTTCAGGCCAAATAGTGCCTGGACCCTTTTGGATCCGGGTCAGACCCGACTGCTAACTCGATCCGGGTCAGACCCGGGGTTATCCAGATCCGGGCCGGACCCGATACAGTCCGGATCGGACCCGGCTGCAACTGGATCTGGGTCAGACCCGGTTCATGCCGGATCCGGGTTGAAACCAGGATTATCTGGATCCGGGCCAGACCCGAGGTTATCCGGATCGGACCCAGTACAGTCTGGATCCGGATCGGACCCAGTATGGTCTGGATCTGAGTCAGACCCAGGATTACCCGGATCTGGGTCGGACCCGGTTAATATCTGAATCCGGGTCAGACCCGGTTAATACCCTTATCCGGGTCGGACCTGATACTTACCGGATCCGGGTCTGACCCGGTGTTCCTTATCCGGGTCGGACCCGAGCGGGTCCCCACCCAAATCTCGGATCCGATCCGAATCATCTTTATGGATCGTATTCGGGTGGGATGGTCCGGTTCAAAAAATGAACCCGACCCGAAAACAATAAAATCATAAGAGGCGAAATAGGGATTTCTGAACCCTATTTTGCATTTTCCCTTTTTGTTGCAGGGTGTTGCCGCCGGCTTTGACGATCGAACGATCGCCGGCGACCTCGACGACGAGGAGGTGTCAGCCACCATCGTTGGTGACCCAAATGGTCACCCTGCAGTCGACGGTGGGGCGACAACATCTGCAACAGCAGTTGCAGAGGGAGCTGCCTCTCCCGCCGCCTGCCGGCGACCCATGTCGCCGGCTGTCTAACGCCTACCGATCGACGCCACCTTCTAATGATGACTCTCCTCTGGTGACCATCGAGTCATCCGGCGGTGGAAAGACGCGAAAAACCCCCAATCTACACTGGTAAGAATTTTTTTTTATCAATCTGTCGCCCAACGGCGAGAGTCGCCGGTGACCAGCAGCAGGGTCACCCCACGGTGACCAGCAGCAGGGTCACCCCACGGTGACCTGCGTTGCTGGTCAAACCAGAGCACACCTCGCAGCGGAAGCGGGGTGTGGGCCCATAACACAATGTTGGGTGATTGGAGGTTTTCCGGCGAGACCACAGTCGGAACCACTGTATGGCGGTGGCCCTGCAGAATAAACAGAAAAAACAGAACAACAACGTACCTGATGCTGCCATTTACGGAGGTCGGAGGTCGCTGGAGTTGGTCGCCGGAATTTTCTGCTCAGCCGGACTGCAGCCCTTCACGAGCCCAGGCTACCAGATGAAGTCGGTGAATAGACCTTCGATTTCCTTCACCCTGTATTCTCTTTCACCTGGGTCGCTCATGATACCCAGTCTTTATAAAGCATACGGTGGGAACGGTTTGCGTAACCATTCCCCCTTATCGTATGCATATTTATCAGACGGATCATCCTTGATGTGGGGATGTATCCACATCGTGGATAACCACCACGTTAATCGTGGTGGTTAATCCAACAATATCTTCTAGAACTTTTACATAAAATGGGTATGCTTGGCACTAAACCTATCACCATGCCTCTTTCGGTAGACCTCCAACTCACAGGGGACTTTGAGCCCGAGTTCTTGGATCCAACTCTATACCCAACATTGTTGGGACTCTTCAATTTGCTACTGTAAATAATCCTAACATAGCCTTTGTAGTAAATAGAGTTTGCCAATAAATGCATCGCCCCACCATTGATCACTGGAACATGGTGAAGCATATTTTACGTTATATTAAACACATTGGATATGAACCTGGTTGTCCCGTCTTGTACCAAGTTAGCGGCTTACTTAGATATGGACTGGGTTGTTTGCCCTGATCAAAAGTCTACCAAAGGTTTTGTTGTGTACCTTGGCTCCAACCTATTTTTTTTGGAGTGCTCGTAAACAACACATTATGGCCTAGTCAAGCACAGAAGCTGAATATTGTGCTGTTGCTAATGCTGCCACTGAGCATGTTTGGGTAAAACAATTGATGCTTGAACTTTGTCATCCCCCTCGCAAGATCCTTGTCTTATGGTGTGGTAATCTGAGTGCCACATACATGGCAGCTAATCTCATTCTTCATCAGTGCAGTAAACACATTGAAATTGACATTCATTTTTGTTCATGACAGAATTTATAAGCAAGAGCTTGTTGTTCAGTATATTTCCACTAAAGAGCAGCTTGCCGATGTTTTTACCAAGCCTCTCACGTCGGCTCATCTTGCTTTGTTACTGTACAAGCTTCAGGTCCTATCCTATCTGATCCTGTACCTTCATTTTGGTGGGGAACATATATTAGAGCTCAGATATCTGATCCATCTCCAGGATCCAAACCAATGCTTATCAAGGAAAATACTCCAAGATAGACTTTATGAAGATAGCAAGTTTCATGAAGAGGAAAAGGTTATCCCTTAAGGCATCATATTTGGAGATAACAACCACGTTTCAAGGGAAAGAAAGATTGGAGAGAAGAAAAGGAAACTATCTCATTCTTATTAAATTGTATTCAAAATCTAGATAAAGGGAACCTCCTCTTCGATGATGAGCTAAGTAAGAGAAGACAGAGATGAGAGTATTTTCACCCTGGATGTAGGCTGATGAACAGCCGAACTACATAATCGTGTTTACCGTTCTTGTTGTGTGTGTGCTTCTCTGATATTTATGATCCATTAGGATAAATAAAATCAATATGGATCCTCATATATTCATGTTGTTATGAGTATGAGCACGAACCAAAACAGGTATAGGTGCTTTTACGTGCAAATTGGGTTTGGGACCGGGTTAGTTTGGGCGCAAATGGCCAAGAACCCATTAGGTGGTCAAGCTTTTCAAATACAAACTGGTTTGAGTCTTCAAACTACTTACCCAATAATTAGCCCAACTTCCAAATGAGTCTAAAATTTGGATTTTCACCCTCCTCTTAGGTTTAAAAACCAGGTATGGTCCAAGTCTACAACAACAACAACGCCTTCATCCCAAAACAATTGGGGTCGGCGATATGAACCAAAAAAGAAAATCATTCTAGGTCTTCCGCATGAATCCTTCTCCTCCAATCATTTCTATCCAATGCCATGTCCTCAGTGAGGTTCAAAGCATTCATATCCTTTCCTATCACCTCCATCCATGTCTTTCTAGGCCTACCCCGACCTCTTTTAACTAATATATTTTCTCATTTCTCCATCCTTTTAACTGGAGCATCATTAGGCCTTCGCCGAATATGTCCAAACCATCATAAACGATTCTCTCTCATCTTCTTTTCAATGGGTGCAACACCTACCTTCTTATGTATCTCCTCGTTCTGAATCTTATCTTTTATTGTATTTCCACACATTCATCTCAGCATACACATCTCAGCTACACTCATTTTTTGAATATGATGTCTCTTAGCAGCCCAACATCCCGTACCATATAGTAAAGCGGGTCTAATAGTCGTCTTATAAAACTTTTCCTTCAACCGCAATGGCATTCTACGATCGCACAACACTCCAGTTGCACTTTTCCATTTCATCCACCCAACCTTTATCCTATGATTTTCATCTCCATCAATTTCTCCATACTTTTGAATGATAGATCCCAAATATTTGAAACAATCATCCACCAGTATTTCTTGCTCACCAAGCTTCACTACACTCCCATCACTACTTTGTTGCTTACTAAACCGACATTTCATGTATTCTGTCTTACTCTTACTCAACTTAAAACCTCTTGCTTCCAATGTCTGTCTCCATAATTATATCTTAGCATTAACCCCAGCTCTAGACTCATCAATCAAAACAATATCATCAACAAACAACATACACCACGACACATTTTCTTGAATTGATCTCGTAAGCTCATCCATCACTATAGCAAATATGAAAGGGCTTAAAGCAGATCCTTGATGTAACCCAACCGTTATAGGGAAATTGGTTGTCACCCCTCCACAAGTGCGAACATTGGTTACTACCCCTTCATACATATCCTTAATTATACTAATATACTTAAGAGAAACACCTTTCTTCATTATTGTCCACCAAAGAACGTCCCTAAGTACTCTATCGTATGCCTTCTCTAAATCAATAAAAACTATATGCAAATCTTTGCTCCCCTCTCTATTTCTCTCAATATCATGACAACCTTCCTCAACCTAGACTTAGTCACCCTCTCCCAAAGTTTCATAGTATGACTCATGAGTTTTATACCACGATAGTTTGTGCAATCTTGTATATCACCCTTATTCTTATATAGAAGCACCAAAGTACTCTTCATCCACTCATTAGACATCTTATTTGTCCGTCAAATCTTGTTAAAAAGATTTTTCAATCATTCTAAACCTTTCTCTCCCAAACATTTTCAAGCCTCGATAGGTATGGTCCAAGTCTAACAGAAACAATTCAAGTTTACCAGACCCACTTGCACTCATACTCACAAGTCTAACTGTGTAGGGGAATAGATTAATTTTAAACCTGAGTTTGAAAATAAGCCCAAACAAACCTACATTGACATATGTAAAGTAGTAGTCACAAGTTTTTTGGGAATAAAGATTTGCTTTGATTCGTATAATACAACTTAGGTTGTCAACAGGTCGGGTTAGTATAGGATGCGGGCTCAATCCGAACATGAATTTCCAGGTATTGGCATAAAAAGTACCCTGAATAATAATCGGGTTGACCTGAACCCCAACCTGAGCAATATGCAGACGAAGTTTGGTTTATGATTTTTGCTGGGTATCCGACCCCACTGTTTTATATGTACTTTTAGTGAAAGTAAACTTTTTAAATTATATGAATCTGGGTTTGGATTTAGTTTTGGTGTCCTGACAAAACCCACGACCGATACACCTGCTGAGAGAGAGAGAGAGGATATAATGTATGATCATATTCCAAAAAAAGAAGTACGATAATGTGAGTTTATGGGTAGGTTTGGAAGAGAGAAAAACTGTTGTAGGAAAAGAAAGTTTTGCCTAGGAGAGTATTTGACACAAAAATTTTAAAAAAAAGTTTTTTGCTTGTTTGTATAACATGAGAAAAATGTGGAAAAAATGAGAGAGGAGGAAGAGGGAGGTGGTGGTGGTGAGATGGGTGTTGGGGAGTGTAAAAATAAATTTTCTCTTGATAGGAAATAGTCCGCTCCTCTCAATAGCTATGAAAAAAATATGTTTTTTTATGAAGGAATGTTTCTTATAAAAAAAATATACTTTTTAGAAAAACTATATAAAAAAATCTCTCTTGTTTGAAAGGAACTTTTCCATTTTGCATCACTTTTCCTCCATCTTTTTCGCTTCCGTCTTAAGTGGGGAATCCGGGTAAATGGGTTAGGACAGATTCAGTTGGAAGTCGGACCCAAACCCAGGCCATTACATGGGTCGGATCTTATTCCGGCCCGGGTTGACAACTCCGACCCGTTTTATCCCAAGTCGGTGTCTTCTCCCGCGGAACTTGAGAGAGAAAAGACGCGAACCTCTCTCTCTCGAGCTAACTCTGGTGGTGAATCAGAGAGGCAAACAAATCCAAGGATGGGGGGCCACAAGAGCCGGAGGTTCAGAAACTCCACAACCCACCGAGGCCAGCAATCCAACAAGCACGGCGCCTTTCTCTCGTGAGCTACCAATTCACTCCAACTCTTACTCTCTTTCTCTCTTGTTTGTTTATTCCCTTATATGTAACGATCGTGGAGGGAGTTGTTTTGAACATTGGGATTTTTCCATGTGTTTAGTTATGGAGGTGTGATGTGAGTTTGAACAGCTCACAACTCATAAATTTATTGGGATCATGATTTGGGGGTGTCCCTATGGTATTATTGTTTTTGGGTGAATTGGGTTTCTGATAAACTTTTGGGTGAATTGAGTTTCTGATAAACTTTCTTTTTCCCTCTCTAATATGAATGGGAAATGTATTATTTTAAGTTGGTTATGCTTTTCTACTGCATGTTTAGTTTGTTGATTCATGTGGGGAGTTGTTGTATACAAAGAAAAATCCATAACTACCGGAAGCTTGCTTTGGAAGATTGAAACTACATGCTTCTATACTTTTATGAGAAAAAAATGGGTGAAAATGAATTTCCTTAATATTAGAAATGTTTTTTTCATGATAAAAGAATCTTGCCTACTTTTCTGAATTTTTGTTTTAATTTAAAGTTAAATATTCAATGAATATTTTTAATAAAAGACTTAAAATTCAGTTTAAGTAGAAAAACCACACGTTTTGACTATGTTTTCATGTCAATTCATACTCGTCTCTACCTTTTCGATTCCTAAACACTATTCGCTTCACGCATCCATTCATTTCTTAATCTCTCGCTTCTGGCTTCATGCTGCGCATATTGCTTCTTGCACCCACTTTTAACTTTCTAAACTATGAAAAGAATCTTTCGAGGACCAATTAAAGAATAGTTTCTATAAATTGTTGTTGCTAACCTTTGTGATTTGAATGCACTTGTTTATTTTTTTTCTCTGCAGATCCAACATTTGTTCTTTCATACAGGAACTAGACATACATGTGTGATGATTGCTTTTTTCTGTTTATACAGGGAAGAAGACGGTGGAAACACCCAAATTATAAGTCAAGGTATATTGACTATTATTATTATTTTTTTTGAGGGAAAGGTATATTGATTATTGTTGTTAACACAGTGTCATATGAGGATGATTGCTCCTTTATTTTTAGTCTGTCATGAAAGAATGATAGCTGTAGCACCACTGTTTCACTGTCTGTGCATATGTTGATTGGTCGTATCGAGCTTATCTTTTGGGAATCAGTAAACACTTCAAAAGGTTTTGTCATTTTTATTCTTAATCCTATCTTCTGTTTTCTTAAGTAGGGATCATTCTGGTATCATGAAGTCTTGCTATGGGACTATGTAAATATTTCATGTGGATATCAGACTTCTTTAGACAAATTTCCTAATGCTTCTCTTTTCATTTTTCTTTGCTCTATCTTTTAATAGTGTAACTTTTGTGGTTGTTAGTGGCGCTATTTCTACTTGAGATGATTGATCTTTTCCGTTGTAGAAACTGAAGTTTTAATTCCCACTAACCCGTCGAATAGATCCAAGAAATTCAATCTGGGGTGTCATTATCTCCTGAATGAAAGCTTTGCAAATTTTCTCATCTACTAGAACAATGGTTAACCTACTACAGAGTATTTCTGCTCACAGCAGTCATAGGTTTCTAAACCCTAAACAGTAGATACCCAATCCATTACTGCTGGGCACTCTTGCAGGGGACCTCTTTACCTGTCACATTCCTAGAACTTGCACAGTCCTTGTTCTCAGCATTTTTCTCTTCTGCTTCATGGTATGAGTTAAATAAACTGTCAAATTATTAGTAGCTTTGTCTGTTATAATCTGAATCCTGCACATGATTGCTGAAGATTTGTCTTATGAAGCAAGATGTAATTACTTTGGAAGTATATTCTTTTTAATTGCAAAGAGGAGCTCTTACATCTACTATGATGACTAGGATTTTTGGGACTTTCTGCTGCCCTGTGCCGAGGATAACTGATTTTCCATATTTTCCAAGAGTTGTTTAAAGATTGGAAATGGTTGTTTCCTATAGTTCAGAATTGCCTGCTTTTTGTGCAATTTATGCATTTTGACTTTAATTTCAGAAAGAAAATCATTTTGCTTGTTTTCTGCAGGTGAGGAGGATGAATTAAATCCGCAACTTCCTAAGATTCCACTTGCTATGTGGGTATGTACTAGACATCTAGGTGGTTAACTGTCTTCATGCGGTTCATGAATGGCTTGTGGATTAACCTGATTTCTATATGTTTTAGGATCTTGGACAATGTGATATTAAAAGATGTACAGGCCGCAAGCTAGCAAGGTTTAGATTCTTGAAGGAAAGTATCTATTCTATTGTAAATTAGTTTTAAATTTGGAGCTTGTGCAATCACATGATTCCTTTAGCTGAGGAATTTGCTTTTCTATTCCCATTCTAAATTAGTATATCATATGCATTGCTGCCATCATACAATATAGTGATTGTTGCTTATCTGTACCATATTTCATTTGCCTAAAACCCATTTTATGCTTTTGTTCATTTATAAACATTTATTGACATGTCCATTATTTGGTTTCCATGGATAGTATTATTGGAGGGGAAATTATCGTTTATCCATTTGTTGTTACCTGTGCTTCTGTAGTAACTTGATCCTATGGTAGCTTTTTGGGTGGAACATATATCCAAGTGATAGCAGTTGCTATATTCACTTAAGGACCAGTTAGAATCTAGAAACTGATATAGTGATCTATACATATTAATCTATTGAAGGTTAGTGCGCTTGTGGTGGTCTGCACTATTGCTCCCAATTTCTTCTTTTATCATGAGTCATGGAAAATACAATGAATTTTGGACTGAAATTTCAAATTCAATTTATAAGCAACTGATCCAATGCGCTGTAGCACTTGATAAGGTCCATAGGATTTTGGAGCAAGTTTGTAGTTTTCTTGGTTAACTATAGTCCGTTGGCAGTAAGACTGCAGCTGTAGATAAACTCTCTTTCCATGAGCAAATTCCATTTCAGTCATATGCTTAGCTTGAATCTTTATGCTATTCTGTGTTTCTTGGAGGTTCTGTGAAGTTATTTAGTAACCAAATAATGACCAAGAGGTTCTCAATGTGGTCCACTACATTGCTGCCCAAGGCACAGTAGGAATGATAGAGGTGCATTATGATAAACTATCTCAAGTGGTAGTAGAGACAGTAATGAAACACTATTGCAAAGGCAATGTCACAAAGTGACTACAAGGAATGCACAAGTATACAAACAAGAAGCCACTAATGGGCAAGATACAATAAGCCTCAAAGGGCTAAGGGCAAATCACACACAATGAGAGAGAGAATCCTTAAAAATTAATGAGAGAATATTATTGAAATGCTTGAAAAAGCATTGAAAAGTGATGGGGCAAAGCACCCATATTTATACATACAATGGGACCTAAAGGGGCTCCCATAAAATCATTGGGAGCCCCCCAACGGCTCTAATGTGGGCCCCATTACATTATTCAAAAAAGAATAGAAACAAAAAAAGAGAAAATAATAAAAAGAAAACAAAAGTCCCTAATGGACATGTGTATTTTTATGTTGGGAAGGAAAAGACTAAATTGCCCCTAGTGGGCATTACAAAGAACACAAGAAAATAAAATGCATATATATATATATATGGTATGATATACATATATTTTAACACCCCTCCTCAAACTGACAGTGAGATCACCAAAAGTTTGCTTAGAAGAAGGGAGAACCTCGAGGAGGGTAAAGCTTTGGTAAATAAATCGTATTTTGAAGTGACATATGGAAGTTCGATAGTGCCCCATAAAAATTCATCTCGAACATAATGACAGTCCATCTCTATATGCCTTGTTCGTTCATGGAATGTAGATGACACTTGTTATTGCAGCATAGCTTCAAAGGAATAAAAATGATGACTCACATATCTTTGAGCAAACTTATTGAAGCGGTCAGACATATCAAAGTTATTTTTGAGAACATTTTTAATAAATTCGATGCCCCTTTTATCATTCCCAATGATGATCATATCATCAACACACAATAGTAAGATAGTTATGCGGTCCCCTGTATTTTTAACAAAAAGAGCAGTGTCAATATAACAAGAAGTAAATCCACTATCAAGAAAAACTTTATTGAAGCGGTCATACTAAGCTTTTGGAGATTGCTTAAGACTATAAAGAACTTTATTAAGCTGAAGAGTTTTTTTTTTCTATTTCAAGACCCGACGGAGGATCCATATAGACTTTTTTACAAAGATCCCAATTTAAAAATGCATTCTTGACATCTAATTGATAAATATGCCATTGTTTGATAGATGCTAAGGTTATTAGAGTTCTTACACTAGTCATCTTTGCAACCGGAGCAAATGTTTCTTCCTAATCCATTCCATATTCTTATGCATATCCTTTTGCAACTAACCTAACTTTATATATTTCTAATGACCCATTACTTTTAGTTTTTACTTATAAACCCACCTACAACCAATAGCCTTTTTACCTAAAGGGATAGTTACAAATTTTCAAGTGTTAGCCTTGTTGAGTGTTTCTAATTCTAGGTGCATGGCATCTATCCAATGGGAGTATTACTTAGCTTCTTTAAAGTTTGTAGGCTCATGATGTGAATGGATCAACATTAGACAAACTCTATAATTTGGGAAAAAAGAGTTATATAATACAAATTTTTGAGGAGGTCTAATGATTCTAGAAGATCGTCGAGGTAAGGATTCCTCAACTTGGTCATTTAAAGGGAGATTATGGGAATATATGTCAAAAGCATTTTGATGCTCATTTCTCTCACGCTAAGTATACACATGAATATCATTAAGATTCTCACTAGGAGAATCATCTTTTTGATGTGAATGATTATCACAAACAATCTCATTATCACAAATTGTATCATTAGATTTTTTAGAGACACTTCTAGGTAATAAGTCAAATAAAAAGGAGTAATTAACATCTTCCTTGGGTTTTTGATGTTCAAATCTATTTTGTTCTTCAAGAAAAGTTACATTTCTTGAGATGTAAAGTTTATTATTTTTAACATCATAACACCTATATCCTTTTTTATTTAAAAGCACATTCACGAGCCTTTGGTGAGAGTTTGTGTTGTTCTTCAAAAAGAACAAAACATTTGCAACCAAAGATTCTTAATCTTTTGAAATCCAAATATATTTTAAACATTTTTTCAAAGGGAGACATATTTTTTTAAAAATGAGGATGGCATCCTATTTATAAGGTATATTGCAGAAAGAGCGGCTTTGACTCAAAAATTCTTTGGAACATTTTTAGAAATGAGAAGAGTTCTTGTGGTTTCAATAAGATGCCTATGCTTTTTTTCGGCAATGCCATTTTGTTGGGGAGTTTTGGGACAAGATCTTTGATGAATAATGTCATTTTGTTTAAAATAATTTTGAAATTCTTTTGACATGCATTCTCATCCGGAATCAGATCTAAAAATAGCTATATTGTTTTGAAATTGTTTTTTAATAATGATATGAAACTCTTTGAAAATAGAAAAAACTTCAGATTTATTTTTGAGAAAATAAACCCAATTATATCTAGTGAAATCATCAATAAAGACAATATAATATGAATAACCTCCTTTAGACATGACATGTGTCGGTCCCCATACATCCAAATCCTCAAACTCAAAGGGTCTTTTCAAAATGAAGTTGCTAAGTTGAAAAGGCGTAGAATGCATTTTTCTAAGGGTACAATCATTGCATGTAAATTCTTTTTCATTACAAATTTTCTCAAAAAGATGGAAGAGATACATCTTAGAAAGACTGAGGTGACTAAGTCTTTTGTGTTAAATGGCAACATCCTTTGTTTGAACATGATTGCAAAAAAAACTTAGATGGTAATGACAAAAAATCCATATAATATAGATCTCCTCTTCTATAGCCTTGCCCAATTCGCTTCTCGGATCGAAGATCCTGCACGTAGCAATTTGAAGATGAAAAAAGACACTACAACCGAAATTAGATATTTGTGAAACTGAAAAAGTTTAACTTTTGAAATAATTTTAATTTTTGAAACAATTTTTTTTGTCATTGCTCAAAGTTTTTTCAAGAGTTCCTTTTTCCTTAATATCTAAGGATGTACCATCGGCCGTAGAAACAAAAGATTTAAAAGAGTTAGTGCTTGATTCGGATAAAAGAGATGCATTTGGAGTCATATGAAAGGAAGCACTCGAATCAAGAATCCAAGAGGTACCAAGAGTTGATGAAGGTGCGACAACGACAATAGAAGGTGTGGAAGAGTTGTTCCTCACAAATTGTTGAAATGCTTCCGTAAGTTGTGCAATGGAGTCCTTGATATCTCCATCCCTTTTTTGATCTTCATTTGAGTTGCTTGAGTTCTCTCCAACGGAAGCCACTTTTCTCTTAATCTTAGGATAATCGGGTCTAAGATATCCTGATTCATTACAATGATGACACAAATTTTCTTTCACCACCATTGTTGTTATAGTTATTTTTTCAAAAGTGAGGAGGCTTATATGTTCTCATATTATTGCCCGGTTTAGATACCGCATGTACTTTATCAATTTTCTTTTTTAAAGCCAAGTGGGTTTCTTCTTGGCATAGATCAACAAGAATTTCACTAAGAGGAGTTGAAACTCTATGAAGCAGGGATCCTCTTCGGGCCTAAGACCATGAATGCATTGAATTAATCTCTCTCTCTCCATTTGTTCTCTCTCTCCATTTGTTCTTGCCTCATAACAATATCCCTTCCTTCCCATTGGGGTTCAAGTAGAGCAAGCTCATCCCATTAGAGAAGATAAAGTACTATAATAATCTCTAATACTCATATCTCCTTGTTTGGTTGCTCTCACTTTTTGTAACGACCCCAACTCATACCCTTTGAAAATGCGGAATATTTTTTTTTTAACAGTGCGAAAAACTTCCCAGAGACCCGAGGTCCTCACAGTTCCAATTCCAACTAGATAACCCAAACACCACAAACGAACTTGCAACCATCATCCATAAGAACCAAAACAATTTCTTTATTTATGAATAAGAGTAAATTTTAGAGATAATGTTTTATTTGACTGAAAATAAAGCAGCAACTGAAAAGCAAGAAAGATTAAAGTAAAAGAAAGAGCTACTGTGTCCCCTGGTGAAGCTGTCAAGCCCAAATATGACTCTATCTATTCTCAGTAGCCAATCCAACCTCACTGTTCACCATTTCTTGTGAAAAACCAACAAAGTAGGGTGTCAGAACCAAAATTCTGAGCACAACTACTTCTAAAGAAACCAGGTGAGACAAAAAACATGGATAAGATTTCATGTAATGATTTGAGTGAGTACAGATATAACAATTTGCAGTGTCTTAACAATTCATACATGCGACAAATTGATATACTCACCAGTCGAGAACACTAAAGCAATACCATATATCAAGAACTAAATAACAAAACCTTCCAACATGCTTTCAAGAAGTAAATTACATACTACCACCATATCATGTCATAATATAAAGAACAATTCAAATATGCATGATCTAATGCATAACAGGAAGATGCATGACTTCTTTTCAATGCATGAGTCCTTTTTTTTATCTTACCTTTAAGTTTCCTTGTTCCTTTGCATATGCATGCCCTGTTAATGCACACAACTTTAAGTTCTTCTTTTTTAATTACCGTTACTCGCGGATACAACAAACGGGTACAATCCCCGAGGTTAAGTAGGTTCTCAGGGTAGCTTAGCACATAATTTGTATTTTATTACTGGGTTCCAACTTAACCCTCGACCGAATCACCTTCGGAACATTAGACCTCCACATCTAATGTCGGGGACACAAGGAACACCCCACGCCCACAAGTGTCACTTCTTTGGTACCATAAACAACTGTGTCAAATACACCACTCCCGGGTAAAGTGATGGACTCTCCCTAAAACAGTGGTCAGGAGAAGGAACCTCAATATCGGGTTCAGGGGACAAAATTACAGCACACAGAGTTTTTGTATCCTCACAGTCTCCCCAAGACCGGATCTCTAAGATTCCCATACTCCAGATGAAATATCCCAGAACGTATATTACACTATTCTTATTCATTATATTTTTATTAAAGTCAATTCTTTAAGTTTGCAACACCATATGCAAAAGTAAAGTGAAAACCCGCATCCTCCTCTTGCGGGAAGCCCTTACGGAACTCCAGCCCGTGAGGACAACCAGAACAGTGTAGTAGTGTGCCATATCATCTTATGTGGTTTAAGTGATGCAGTTAAAAACATATGTGAAAAGAAACCAAACCCACGACTCTCCAGGCCGGTGATGATCCATTTAGGCCATCGATGATCCATTTAGGCCATCGATGCATCACATAATAAAACCAAAGTAGTGTTTCATTCGTAACACTAGGCCAAAGTGCCAAAAGCACGTGCACTCATGCAAACATAACCCAACCATATGCATGTCATTACTCAATCATATGCATTTTCACTATGTGTGGTACCTACATCATATACGTGTATTAACCAATGCACATTTCTTTTGAGTGTGTGACTGTACATGTAAAGTTTCACATATTCATCATGCATACATGCTTAAGAAAATAAATCAGTAACCGAGTCATGCTCACATTCACGATTGCACAACCAGTATCATGAAATGCAAAAATAACATTTACCAATTACCGGGCAGAAGTGTAAGCTTTGGCATATGTTAGGGAAGTTGGTCAGGCTTACCAATCCCAGACTCGCCAACCTCCTAGCTAAAAGTATAGTCAACTCAGTCCAACCAACACACCCCCATAATTTCATAACAGAAAGTTTATTTTCTGTTTGACACCGCAACAACCTATATATATGCTGTTTTATGACCGGAATATCATTTTCGGTTCAGCACTAAAGCAACCCGCACATATGCTGTTTTATAACAGGAATATGCAAGACCATAAAACTAAAAATCAAGAGATCCAACCTTGAACTCAACATCAAATAAAAGGAAAGGAAACCAAAGTTATGTCTTTTAACAAGAGCATATAGGCTTATGTGTACGTTTAGCACATGTGTGTGTGTGGTCAGTTATCACAACCAGAACATCTTACTAATTCACCAATCTCTCCTTTTTTTTTTTCTGAATATGCTCCAGCACAAGAACATTCAAACATCTCATTACACAGGATCTGTTTTTTTTTTTTTCAAAGGACCTATTGTGATGTCTAATCTTTTGAGTTTTGACTAGATTTAACATCTTCATAAAGCTTTTATGGTAAGACAGTTTTAACTAATAATTAAATTCATCAGAAAACAATTGAAATTTACAATTAAACATTCTGAAATTTTAATCAAACAAACCAATAACAGTCCAAGACCACAATTGTATGCTCAAACTGAAAAAGAATCTACAATGCATTTTGTACTTAGTCAATAAATAGGTAAAATTGACAATTAATAATCACACAGAAATAGATTTTGATATAACCAGCACCTTAACGTAGCCTTTTATTATAACATAAATTCTGGTTTAATGATAGAATACAGAGTTTCATTGTTACATACAAATTCTGAATTTAAAACAGAATGGAACCTACGATGCATCTAACTCAACATCGATTCAACATACTTTTTTTTTTCTAACATCCTATTAACTTAAACAGGTTGTTCAACTTGGCAGGTGTTAAGTCAAACGACCCCCCCTGTCAGGAAGCTGAAACCAGGAGAAAATCCCCTTTTCAATATAGAAATCTAAAACCTAAAAAGCCTCTACATTCCCTTACCTGTTAACCTGAAACTGAAATCCCTCTAATCGAAGATTTGGGGTTTTCTGCATAAATTCAATAGGTACCATGGGGTTTGTCGTTTCCTAACTAAGAAACCCCCAAATCTGGGGTATCCCTATAAGAAACTCGGGACCTCCACGGCTGGGGCCATCCACTACCTCAGCCGACCCCTCTTCCCCCCCCGTATCGGCCTGATTTGGGAATTTTACGGGTTAGGGTTAGACCAAAATAACCCCATTGATTCTTGAAAACCAAGAAAGTAGCCATCTAACGGATTTCCGTGGCTTCTCATCTCAAACCCTTACACGAAATCGAACCTCTGTTCGATCCCTCACCAAGATTCAACGAAGACCTGTACCTGTTTTCAGTGGGTTTTCCAACGATCGGAGGCTAGAGACACGAGTACAGAGCCGGCTGAAGTCGCCCCTCACTGCTGTCGTGACAGGGAGTGCTCGAGGAGGCCGATGATGGCTGATGGTAGCCGGGGCTTTGCCAGTGACAGATCTCCCTTCCGGTGAGAGAGAGAGAGAGAGAGAGAGAGAGAGAGAGAGAGAGAGAGAGAGAGAGAGAGAGAGAGAGAGAGACCCTCTCCACTCCCCCTTTATCGCCCAAACTCCCCTCCCCTCTTGCCGAGAGGCGCGGGGTTGGTTACGCTCTGCGTAACCCCCCTGCCCCTTTCTTTTTCTGGTTCTTGAAAGCAAGAATCGTGCCCTAGGCACGATTCCTGTTTAACGCCCTTTTAAAAACCGAACTGGGGTCCGGGTCCGAGCTCGCGACCCGCGGCTCCAAATCCAGTTTACAACTGGATTCGGGTCGCCAAGAGCTAGCGGATCCTCAGTTGGATCCTTGTGGGTCCGACCCCTTTGTACTAGATTTATATATATATATATATATATATATTTTTACAAATACTATTAATTATTTATTTAATTAAAAATTAATATTATAAGTATAATTTAACACCCCATTGTGGGTTATTTACGGATTCTTTTATGGATCCAATAACGGTAACGAACCCAAAGCCCAAATCCCCTAAAATTCATTGATTCTCTTTTTCGGATATCAGATCCGAACTCTGCTACTCGGGATCCAAATCCCAATTTGGATCCGGGCTGGTTATAAGAGTGGATCCGTCTACACTATTTACTGCTTTCTTTATTTTATTATGATTTTATATATATATCAATATATATATATATGGGTATATGGATCCGAAAGGTGGATCCCGGACCCATCTACGCATCATCGTAAATAGTTATCCCTCGAATTATTTAATTAATTAAAATTATTGCACTTATATATACGTATAAGATTATACGAGGTAAATTTATTTGTGAAAATCCCTTTATGGGTCCTGGATCCAAAATTTGGATCCCAGGCCCAAATCACATAGAATCACTTAAATTTTTTGGGTATTACATCCCTACCCCCTTAAAAGAATTTCGTCCGCGAAATTAGAACGTACCAAACACGTGTGGGTAGTACCAAAATTAAATATCACACGAGCCTAATGATTGACAACTAAGAGATACCTTAGACCAGATCAGTCTGATCGTTCTGTGTGGTTGTCGTAACGGCATAAACCCTCCCGTTAGTCCTCCGCTGACCCTGTTGCGGTTGAGGTATCTGTTGCAGTTGCTGAGGTGGTTGTTGTTCTCCCTGAGCCGCTGGCTTGTTCGGACAAAAAGGAGCAATGTGCCCTGCCTGTCGGCACTGATAGCAATCTCCCTTGAATAGCGGGCAAAAACCTAGTGGATGGTTCTTGCCGCACTTGCGACATGTTGACGGAGCCTTTCCATGTTGTTGTCTCTTATGGGTCCGCTGCTTCTTGCCATCTTGAGTCTTTCCGCCTGCAGGTGGGTCCTTTCTCTTTCTGCCTGAAGCATCCCCTCCATTGATGCCTCCCTTTTGTAATACATTTCTAGACCTCTCACAGTCCTTGGTCAGAACGGTAGCCAACTCGATCGCATCGGCCAAAGTAGTAGGCCGACTCGTCAGGACGCGAGTTCGCAACCCATTCTTCAACCCGTGCACATACCTCGCCTTCTCGCTCTTGAAGAGGTTCAGACAGTACCTCTCAAGACTCCAGAATCTAGTAGTATAGTTCACCAGACTCATGGTTCCCTGAGTCAAATCGAGGAACTCTCGTTGCATTTGTTCCTCGGCGTAAGAGGGAAAGTAAGCATCCAGAAACTCCCCTCTGAACGCCTCCCAGGGAATCTCGTCCCAGTCGGCGAACTTTACCCTTCGCAAGGTGTCCCACCATTTCTTGGCATCGCCCTTCAGACGGTACGTGCCAAAAGGTGTCTTTCTGTCCTCGGGGATAGGTAGGACGTTGAACGCTCGCTTCATTTCCTCGACCCAGCTCTCGGCAACCTCTGGGTCTGCCTTTCCTGAAAAAGTTGGCGGATCCAACTTCAGGAACCTTTCGAAGGAAACACCACCCACATTTGGACCAATGTCGACCGGATGGTCACGCGCAGCTGCCTGCGCAGCTTGTGCCGCCTGCAGGGCCTATGCAGCCTGTAGAGCCTGAGCAGTTTGAGTTGCCTGAGCCGTCATAGTCTCGGTCAGGGTGTGAATGACCTCTATCATAAAGTCCCTCTGCTCCTGCCAATTTGCGGGAGCAACAGTAGAGGACGAAGCACCTCTGCGGGTATACGACATCTACAACACATATACTTTCTACAAATTAGACTTTTATTGATCCTACCCCCTTAGGGTTGATCATGAACAATAGTCGTTCAAATAATCACACCAAGACTTTTAAATCCATACCAATAAAATATTGAACTATAATTGCAATCAATCATACAAAGTTCACATACTTTAAGTAAAACTATTAAATAACCTTACCAGTGAAGAGGACTGCTCTAAAGGATGAGTCACACTTGTCGACACTTCAGGACAGGGCTCACATACCAAAATAAAATTTAATACTCAAAAGATAATAAAATTGCAAGTTTTTTTGTGGTGGACTCTGATACCAAACCTGTAACGACTCCAACGAACTCATACCCTTTGAAAATGCGAATATTTTTTT
Organism: Nuphar pumila; assembly: GCF_984573655.1. Lineage (NCBI taxonomy): Eukaryota > Viridiplantae > Streptophyta > Magnoliopsida > Nymphaeales > Nymphaeaceae > Nuphar > Nuphar pumila. The sequence continues at coordinate 25,761,760 of NC_143262.1, read as the reverse complement.
TTTTAACAGTGCGAAAAACTTCCCAGAGACCCGAGGTCCTCACAGTTCCAATTCCAACTGGATAACCCAAACACCACAAACGAACTTGCAACCATCATTCATAAGAACCAAAACAATTTCTTTATTTATGAATAAGAGTAAATTTTAGAGATAATGTTTTATTTGACTGAAAATAAAGCAGCAACTGAAAAGCAAGAAAGATTAAAGTAAAAGAAAGAGCTACTGTGTCCCCTGGTGAAGCTGTCAAGCCCAAATATGACTCTATCTATTCTCAGTAGCCAATCCAACCTCACTGTTCACCATTTCTTGTGAAAAACCAACAAAGTAGGGTGTCAGAACCAAAATTCTGAGCACAACTACTTCTAAAGAAACCAGGTGAGACAAAAAACATGGATAAGATTTCATGTAATGATTTGAGTGAGTACAGATATAACAATTTGCAGTGTCTTAACAATTCATACATGCGACAAATTGATATACTCACCAGTCGAGAACACTAAAGCAATACCATATATCAAGAACTAAATAACAAAACCTTCCAACATGCTTTCAAGAAGTAAATTACATACTACCACCATATCATGTCATAATATAAAGAACAATTCAAATATGCATGATCTAATGCATAACAGGAAGATGCATGACTTCTTTTCAATGCATGAGTCCTTTTTTTTATCTTACCTTTAAGTTTCCTTGTTCCTTTGCATATGCATGCCCTGTTAATGCACACAACTTTAAGTTCTTCTTTTTTAATTACCGTTACTCGCGGATACAACAAACGGGTACAATCCCCGAGGTTAAGTAGGTTCTCAGGGTAGCTTAGCACATAATTTGTATTTTATTACTGGGTTCCAACTTAACCCTCGACCGAATCACCTTCGGAACATTAGACCTCCACATCTAATGTCGGGGACACAAGGAACACCCCACGCCCACAAGTGTCACTTCTTTGGTACCATAAACAACTGTGTCAAATACACCACTCCCGGGTAAAGTGATGGACTCTCCCTAAAACAGTGGTCAGGAGAAGGAACCTCAATATCGGGTTCAGGGGACAAAATTACAGCACACAGAGTTTTTGTATCCTCACAGTCTCCCCAAGACCGGATCTCTAAGATTCCCATACTCCAGATGAAATATCCCAGAACGTATATTACACTATTCTTATTCATTATATTTTTATTAAAGTCAATTCTTTAAGTTTGCAACACCATATGCAAAAGTAAAGTGAAAACCCGCATCCTCCTCTTGCGGGAAGCCCTTACGGAACTCCAGCCCGTGAGGACAACCAGAACAGTGTAGTAGTGTGCCATATCATCTTATGTGGTTTAAGTGATGCAGTTAAAAACATATGTGAAAAGAAACCAAACCCACGACTCTCCAGGCCGGTGATGATCCATTTAGGCCATCGATGCATCACATAATAAAACCAAAGTAGTGTTTCATTCATAACACTAGGCCAAAGTGCCAAAAGCACGTGCACTCATGCAAACATAACCCAACCATATGCATGTCATTACTCAATCATATGCATTTTCACTATGTGTGGTACCTACATCATATACGTGTATTAACCAATGCATATTTCTTTTGAGTGTGTGAGTGTACATGTAAAGTTTCACATATTCATTGTGCATACATGCTCAAGAAAATAAATCAGTAACCGAGTCATGATCACATTCACGATTGCACAACCAGTATCATGAAATGCAAAAATAACATTTACCAATTACCGGGCAGAAGTGTAAGCTTTGGCATATGCTAGGGAAGTTGGTCAGGCTTACCAATCCCAGACCCGCCAACCTCCTAGCTAGAAGTATAGTCAACTCAGTCCAGCCAACACACCCCCATAATTTCATAACAGAAAGTTTATTTTCTGTTTGGCACCACAACAACCCACATATATGCAGTTTTATGACCGGAATATCATTTTCGGTTCAACACTGAAGCAATCCACACATATGCAGTTTTATAACAGGAATATGCAAGACCATAAAACTAAAAATCAAGAGATCCAACCTTGAACTCAACATCAAATAAAAGGAAAGGAAACCAAAGTTATGTCCTTTAACTAGAGCATATAGGCTTATGTGTACGTTCAACACGGGTGTGTGTGGTCAGTTATCACAACCAGAACATCTTACTAATTCACCAATCTCTCCTTTTTTTTTTTTTCTGAATATGCTCCGACACAAGAACATTCAAACATCTCATTACACAGGATCTGTTTTTTTTTTTTTTTCAAAGGACCTATTGTGATGTCTAATCTTTTGAGTTTTGACTAGATTTAACATCTTTATAAAGCTTTTATGGTAAGACAATTTTAACTAATAATTAAATTCATCAGAAAACAATTGAAATTTACAATTAAACATTCTGAAATTTTAATCAAACAAACCAATAACAGTCCAAGACCACAATTGTATGCTCAAACTGAAAAAGAATCTACACTGCATTTTGTACTTAGTCAATAAATAGGTAAAATTGACAATTAATAATCACACAGAAATAGATTTTGATATAACCAGCACCTTAACGTAGCCTTTTATTATAACATAAATTCTGGTTTAATGACAGAATACAGAGTTTCATTGTAACATACAAATTCTGAATTTAAAACAGAATGGAACCTACGATGCATCTAACTCAACATCGATTCAACATACTTTTTTTTTCTAACATCCTATTAACTTAAACAGGCTGTTCAACTTGGCAGGTGTTAAGTCAAACGAACCCCCTTGTCAGGAAGCTGAAACCAGGAGAAAATCCCCTTTTCAATATAGAAATCTAAAACCTAAAAAGCCTCTACATTCCCTTACCTGTTAACCTGAAACTGAAATCCCTCTAATCGAAGATTTGGGGTTTTCTGCATAAATTCAATAGGTACCATGGGGTTTGTCGTTTCCTAACAAAGAAACCCCATATCTGGGGTATCCCTATAAGAAACTCGGGACCTCCACGGATGGGGCCATCCACTACCTCAGCCGACCCCTCTTCCCCCCCCCCCCCCCCTATCGACCTGATTTGGGGATTTTACGGATTAGGGTTAGACCAAAATAACCCCATTGATTCTTGAAAACCAAGAAAGTAGCCGTCTAACGGATTTCCGTGGCTTCTCATCTCAAACCCTTACACGAAATCGAACCCCTGTTCGATCCCTCACCAAGATTCAACGAAGACCCGTACCTGTTTTCAGTGGGTTTTCCGGCGATCGAAGGCTGGAGACACGAGTATAGAGCCGGCTGAAGTCGCCCCTCACTGCTGCCGTGACAGGGAGTGCTCGAGGAGGCCGGTGATGGCTGATGATAGCCGGGGCTTTGCCGGTGCCGGAGCTCCCTTCCGGTGCGCACGAATGAGAGAGAGAGAGAGAGAGAGAGAGAGAGAGAGAGAGAGAGAGAGAGAGAGAGAGAGAGAGAGAGAGAGAGAGAGAGAGAGAGAGAGAGACCCTCTCCACTCCCCCTTTTTCGCCCAAACCCCCCTCCCCTCTTGCCGAGAGGCGCGGGGTCGGTTACGCTCTGCGTAACCCCCCTGCCCCTTTCTTTTTCTGGTTCTTGAAAGCAAGACTCTTTGACGCCCTTTTAAAAACCGAACTCGGGTTCGAGTCCGAGCCCGCGGCTCCAAATCCAGTTTACAACTGGATTCGGGTCGCCAAGAGCTAGCGGATCCTCAGTTGGATCCTTGTGGGTCCAACTGTGGTTCCGACCCCTTTGTACCAGATTTATATATATTTATAAATACTATTAATTATTTATTTAATTAAAAATTAATATTATAAGTATAATTTAACACCACATTGTGGGTTATTTACGGATTCTTTTATGGATCCGATAATGGTAACGGACCCGAGGCCCAAATCCCCTAAAATTCATTGATTCTCTTTTCCGGATATCGGATCCGAACTCTGCTACTCGGGATTCAAATCCCAATTTGGATCCGGGCTGGTTATAAGCGTGGTTCCGTCTACACTATTTACTGCTTTCTTTATTTTATTATGATTTTATATATATATATATATCAATATATATATATATATATATATATGGGTATATGGATCCGAAAGGTGGATCCCAGACCCATTTACGCACCATCGTAAATAGTTATCCCTCGAATTATTTAATTAATTAAAATGATTGCACTTATATATACGTGTAAGATTATACGAGGTAAATTTATTCGTGAAAATCCCTTTATGGGTCCTAGATCCAAAATTTGGATCCTAGGCCCAAATCACATAGAATCACTTAAATTTTTTGTGTATTACACTTTTTTTGCAAAAAAAAATGCCTAGCACATCTTTGAGTGTACATGCCTTTCATGAAGAACCATGCTTCATTTGCCTTCTTGAATTTGACTAGATTAGCACAAATTTTGAGCTCCACATTGTTTATGAACCATGCCAATATTTTGACATGCTCACTTTCCCAATCTTCAACTTTGGATTGGTATTCTTCAATGGCCTTGCCTTTTTCTTCATCACTTAAGGCTTTTTCTTCATTTTCTTCCTTCTTGGTGAGCTTAAGTTGAGGTTTCAGAACTGTGCTACATACGTATCTCAAAAGTTTTTTACCTTTGAGTCTGTTTTCCATAACGGCCACCCATATTGTATAGTTAGTCCCATTCAATTTGTACGAGAGATCACTCTTTGCATCTTTGTCGGCCATTATAGGAGAAGAAGAAAAGAAGATAAAAAAGAATAAGTGTGCCAAATACAAGAACAAAAAAATAGAAAAAGAGAGAGTCCCAAGAGTGCTCAATCACCTAGGGGCTCTGATACCATGTAACAAAACCCTAGTGCAAAGGCAATGTCACAAAGTGACTACAAGGAGTGCACAAAGTATACAAACAAGAAGCCACTAATGAGCAAAATACAATAAGCCTCAAAGGGCTAAGAGCAAAGCACACACAATGAGAGGGAGAAACCTTAAAAATTAATGAGAGTATTATTGAAATGCTTGAAAAAGCATTGAAAAGAGATGGGGCAAAGCACCCATATTTATACATACAATGGGACCTAAAAGGGCTCCCATGGAGTCGTTGGGAGCCCCCAACGGCTCTAATGTGTGTTAAAAATATATATATACGTATGTATATATATATATATATATATATATATATATATATATATATATATATATATATATATATAAATTATGTAATTTATTTGTAATACCCGATAGGGGTAAAATAGTCTTTTCACCATTTCTCGCATATTCATTCTTTTGAATATGCTTTTATTTCCTTTTGTATTTTTTCTTTCTTTTTCCTCCTTTTTGTTTAATGCATTGGGGTTCTTAACGACTCCATGTGGGAGCCCCCAATGGCCTCTCATGTGTTCTCCTTTGTGTATAAATATGGGGTTATCCCCCTTGTATTAGTATGCCTTTCAAGGCCCATTTCAATAAATATTCCATTATATTTTTCATGCTTATATAGCCTTGTTAGGCTTTTATATTGTCTCTTTGTGGACTTCTTGTTTGGTTGTTGTAGTGCTTGTCCATTATTGGACTTTGTAAACGTTTGCGTATTCTTGGGTTACACTTCCGCCTATTTCCTTACATGGTATCAGAGCTTGGTCTCTAGGAGAATAGATGGTGTGTTGTGATGGTTGTCTCAAAAAATGTGCTACACAAAATTGTGTGGCTTGGATTCAAGAAAAGTTCTTATCCGGTATGTATCTCATGTCTTCTTAAAGTGTCTTTTGTATTATTTATCTCATGTATTGTGTCTTTATGTATCTCATTTATTTATATGTATCTCTATTTTAAATAGTAGCTTCTTGTTAAATATGTTAAAATGAATATTTTTTTAAGTAATTATTAAATCTCGTACATAAGCATATTTCCATAAAATATTTGTTTTAATTTTTGCATATCATCATAAAAATTATTTTTTATAAGAATAGATGATTTTTTTTAAAAATCTTAAATATTGTGCTTTTCATATGGCTAATTCCTTTGTTGTATGCATTTGATTTTTATCGAAATTGATAGTTCTAGGCATATGTTAAAATATGATTTTTAGGTATATTATATGAATTTTATGAAAATTTTAGAAACTTGTATGATGTATATCATTGTGTTTTTCCTTAACTCTTTGGTAATATCGTGGATATTTTTGCATACTCGTATGATTTTAACAGTTCTCTCACTTTTTCCCTTCAATAATATTCTTTTACCTTTTGGCATTTAACCCTTAGTGGGTTTTTGTGTATTTTGCACTTTATGTGCTTGTGATATTTGGTTTTTTATTGAATCCTCTTGTGTTATCCCTTGTAATTTGTATTTCCGCATATCTCATTATAATGGTTAACTTTAAGATGTTTTCCTCATTATGCAAAACTAATTCTTTGAAAAACATTCTCGATTGATTATGCTTGAGAATGATCTTTGATTTTTGTGTTCATCTCTATTCGACTTTTATATAGAAAATAAATCTTGCATTGGATGCCTTGAATACATTTTATAATGTTAACTCATTTTTCTCTAAAAATATGTCAGCCATACAAAATAAATTGCATTATGAATAATGTTTGGTATAATTTCATAGCTTCTATATAACTATGAGTTATTAGATTATTTGCATGATTGGTAATAATTATGCTTACTTTTGGGATTGTAAGTTCTCTTAAAAACTTTATACGTATTATTTCCTTAATATTACATGTTTTGTTTGTCTCGTAGTAGACTTTTGTTTTTAAAAGACTTATTTTTAAGACAATATGACCTTGTATTCTCTTTAAAAATTATTATATCTTTTGTACGTAACGTGCCCTAGTGCATCTATTCCTTGATCAGTGAATTTATGACTTCATCTTTAAGAATTGATTATGTTAAGCATGATTTTTGTTTATTCAAAAGATTGTCATGAGACATATTGTTATGCATATGATTGCACTTTTTCTAAGATTGGTCATCTACTATTATTGGTTTTTTTTATTTAAAATTGTCTTTTCATATCGGTTCCTTTTATGAACTCACCTATTTGGAAATTAATTTTCGTGAGTATTTATTGCCTTTTTATGGCATTTGTGTTGTCCATCACATACTTTTATATGATGTATCAATCTTTTTGGCCTTATTTTTGTTGAATCAGAGATGTTTGTTGGGGTGAGTAGTGTTCACCTCGTTTTATGTCATTTTAGATTGTCAACTTGTAGTTTGACTCTAACTAACAGTTATGTAATCTCTGATTGTGAGTTTATTGGACCTCTCATTTGTTTTTTGGCTATTATTTTTATTATGAATGCTTTTAAGTATGTGTATCTGTGATGAATATCTATTTTTTTGAAACCATGGTATTTCGAAATATGGTAAAAAATTTATATTTTTTAATTGCATTAGTGTTTCCATTACAAGCTTTCTTACCTCAAGTGTCTTCTCCTTTTTATGCCTTTTATCTAAGTGTCATCATATGTAGACAAGAGATGTTTGGTCACACCTTTGTGTGTGCTTTTAGCCTATTGTTGGCTTTGTAGTCTTGTTCTAGTCGCTGATACACTTGTTTTTAAGTATCATTATATGTAGATAAGAGATGTTTATTCATACCTTCGCATGTGATTTTTAGCCCTTTGTTAGCTTTGTACTTTTGTTCTAGTTGCTGATACACTTGTTTTTAAGTGTCATTATACATAGACAAGAGATGTTTATTCATACCTTCGTGTGTGATTTTTAGCCTATTGTTGGCTTTGTACTCTTGTTCTAGTAGCTGATACACTTGATTTTGAGTGTCACTATATGTAGACAAGAGACATTTGTTTACACTTTCGTGTGTGATTTTTGGTCCATTGTTGGCTTTGTGCTCTTGTTCTAGTCACTGATACACTCGTTTCAAGTGTCATTATATGTATACAAAAGGTGCTTTTAGACACTTTCGTGTATGTCTTTGACCCTTTGGTGACATGTTTTTTATGCTCTTAGTTTAGTCGCTAATACACTTGATATTTGAGGTTTGGAGGACTAGGAGGTGATTTCTTGTGATGGTTAAACCGCTGCTCTAATTTACTCATTCAAATGTTTGAGAATTTTTAATCTATTCAAAATTGTCTAACTCATCTTCTCTTCTATGAGAAATAATTGATTGAAATAATTTCATGCATTTGATATATATATATATATACACACATATATATTTGGTCCTCTATTCTTAAAATCACTCTAGGATGGGTGAGTGAATTATGTTTTTTTTAATTGATTATCGTGTCCACATTGTGGCATGCATAAATTTAATTAACTCATTTTTATTGATAAATATACTTATCTTTTGATTGTTGTTTCATGTACATTAAACATGCTTTAACTAAATATGCATATATGTGTATTAAATTTAACTCATCTTTTATTGATAAATATAGTTATCTTTTGATTATTGTTTCATGTGCATTAAACATGCTTTAACTAAATACGCATATACGTGTGTATTAGCATGAAGTTAATTAGTTCTTTCTAATCCGCTTTGTAAAGGTTCTCTTACTCATTCAATAAACTTGGTTCTTTATTTTTCATGCCTTTGTGCATGTGTACTCCTTTGAAAGTGTCCATCTTGCCCTTGGGCGCATTTTGGTCTATTGAGAATCTAGTGCTTTTTAGCACATAGCTTTAGTCTTGAAGACATGGTGCATGATCAATGCTTCTTAAGTATTTCTGTGATAAATAAAGATTTATTTATTTTATTTGTATTCTTTCATTTATATCCTTTTATGGGTTTTGTTTGAAGTGTCTCTAATAGACACTTTTTTGAGAGATTCGTATGCTTTTTGGAAGACTACCATTTCATTTAAGATAATTTTTATGCATAATTGTTTATCTCTTAATGAATCATATGTCCTTTAAATAATCAAATCTTCTTAAGATCAATGTTATGGTTTCTTGAAACATAAGTTGATTATAATTTAATTTCATCTTTGAGGGATGCTTCTCTTGTCTTTCTTAATATCTAATAATTCGAAAAGTTTTACTATTTTGTTTAAACCATTTTATTCTTTCTTTACAATATATTAAAAATTTTGCAACTCTTGGGCTAGAATATTTTTCTTGTGTACTTGAAATTTTCTTTTGGTTTGTTCTTTCTATGCAGGATCGTTAAGATGTGATACCTTCGATACATCATGGAGATAACCAATGAAGGTGCTTGGAGATGATCACCAATAAAGGCGTTTTGAAGACTTATATTTGCAATAATTTTCTGAGATACCATAAAGATGGAGATTTCTCTTGAAGACTTGGACTTCTTCCCAAGATTCTTTTTGTATTTCCAAACCTTCGGGATAACTTTCCCCGTTAAGTTTGAGGGAGAGTGTTAATATATATATATATATATATTATGTAATTCATTTGTAATACCTGATAGGGGTAAAATAGTCTTTTCACTATTTCTTGCATATTCATTCTTTTGAATATGTTTTTATTTTTTTTTGTATTTTTTTTTAATTTCTTTTTCCTCCTTTTTGTTTAATGCATTGGGGGTCCCAACATAGAGTCGTTGGTCATAAATATGACCGTTGGGGGCTCCCAACGACTCTATGTGAGAGCCCCCAATGGCCTCTCATGTGTTCTCCTTTGTGTATAAATATGGAGCTATGTCACAGGGATTCGGCCAGACAGGTGCCGCACCCGCGTCGACGCGCCCAGGGTCATTTTGGTTCATTTTTGGATTTTTTTTAAAATTTGCCCTATGAAATGGGCTGCGGAATTAAAAAAAAAATCTTGGGGGGGGGGCGCCCCCCCTGGACCCACGCCGGGGGGAACCTCCGGACCCCCCCTTCTCTCTCTCTCTCTCTCTCTCTATATATATATATATATATATATATATATATATATATATATATATATATATATATTTGCCGCACCCAAGGTTTTTGAAAGTGCCGCACCCCCGCACACGCACCCATGTGACATAGATATGGGGTTATCCCCCTTGTATTAGTATGCCTCTCAAGGCCCATTTCAATAAATATTTCATTATATTTTTCATGCTTGTGTAGCCTTTTTAGGCTTTTATATTGTCCCTTTGTGGACTTCTTGTTTGGTTGCCGTAGTGCTTGTCCATTGTTGGACTTTGTGAATGCTTGCGTATTCTTGGGTTACACTTCCGCCTATTTCCTTACAATGTGGGCCCCATTACATTATTCAAAAAAGAATAAAAACAAAAAAAGAGAAAATAATAAAAAGAAAACAAAAATCCCTAATGGACACGTGTATTTTACATTTGGAATGAAAAAACTAAATTGCCCCTAGTGGGCATTACAAAGAACATAAGGAAATAAATTGCATATATATATATATATGATATACATATATTTTAAGAGAGCCATGTATGTGGTATTATACCACCATTCTGCTCAAAGACACTAGAGGCGGAACCAGAACATTTATGTAAGGGGCCAACCATATATATATATATATAAACAAATTGTATAGAAAAACTATAGACTTTAGTATGTTAATCAACACGTTCACCATATACATTAAATTAATGTCAACTTTGATACAATCCAACAAAGAGAGCAAATTACATATAGCATCTATTGCAATTGTGCTTGATGACTTTTCATTGCATAGAAGTCATCTATAATTGCATGGGAGTCGAACTTTTGAGCAATCTCATATATATATATATATATATATATGCAAAGAAGTCATTCTCCATTTTGCTACACAGTCTTTTCTTGATAAGATTTATAGCAGAAGCTGCATGTTCTGTAGTTGTAGAGACAATAAGAGTTAGAAAAAGACGAATCAATCTATCAATCAAATGGAACACTTTTGACTTTTCAGTTTTTGTAAGTCAACATGGTTTTGAATCTTTTGATATTCTAAACAAATTTTGGAAACTTGAATTGCAAGGTATATTAAGCTTGTCATGTAGCAATTAAAAAATTCTTACCTTGTGAAATCTTGAGAATAAAACTTCTTTAGCTATGCTCAACAAAAAATGACTCCAAGACAAACTATCCGAGCCATTACAAACTGCCGATTTGAACACATGAAGCAGTTTCCGAAAGCTAGTCACTATTTGGGCAATATCCAGAAATTCCAGGAAATTCTTCAAAAATAAAACTTACCCAATCACCAAAATTTTGGATTCTAGGGTCTGCCAAAATTAGGCTCTACTAGAATATACCTCAATCTGCTCTCAATCTAGAAGTCTTCTGAGCTATGCTGATGTCACCATGCTAGTAACCCCTCTCCAAAACTAGTTGCACACAATCACTGATTGAGGAGCGCTTCTCCAATGATTCCCACTCTCCTACAATCCTATCTCTGTAAGAACCACAAATTTCACACTAAACTTAAAGAATAATGTGGATTTGGGCCTGGGATCCGTTATTGGATCCAAAAAGAAAAATGTGCATATTTGAGTATTTTAGTAATACTATATAAATAAATAAGTAATAATAATATTTAAAAAAAAAACCATTGTTGGACTCAAGTGGATCCACTGCTATTCACGCGACCCGGATCCAAACTGCAATCGGATCCGGCATCGCAGGTCGTGGGTCGGACCCGGATCCGACCCACACCCTGTTAAGTTAAAAGAGGGGCTAATAGGGGGGGGGCAACCCGATATGGGTTGCCCGATAAAAAAAAAAAAAATTTATGAGAGGAAAACCCTCTCCCTTGTGATAGCGGGTGTTAGGGTTCAGCCGAACCCTAACACATAAGGAGATGGGAGGTGGGGGAGCACACCGCAGCCGCCGGGAGGAGGAGGAGCTCCTTCCTTTTCGGGAGACCACCCACCTACAAAGGAGGGACCCCGAACCCTCTTTCCTCTTCTCTCGCTATCCCCTTTCTCTCTTTTCTCTCTCTTCTCTCTCTCTGTTCCATTCTCGCTCTCACTCTTTTCTACCTTTCTAAACCTCGAAGCTCCCTCCAATCCCAAGCCGCATCTCGAGGCCTTGCAGTGAGGAGCCAACCTCGCCGGTGGTGGTGCTGTCCAGGCCGACCGACCCCTCTCGTGGATGCCGCAACAACCTCGTCGGATAATGGTAGGTTATTGTTTTTTTTCTGTAGGTAACTCGCGTGTTGGGGATGTGAATGAGTGGGAAGGGGGAATCGAAAATCCCCAAATCACGAGGGGTGTTGTGACAGTTGGGGATTTCGGTAAATCCCACGCCAGAAAACCCCCAAACCCTAACCCTAAAGTCTCAAATCCACATCGATTTGGGTGGGTTCAACTCTTGGTTGTATACTGTAATACATCTTATGAGTTTTAGTTATACGAGTTGCCATTATGATGCACAAGTTGTTAAAATATGAAATGGTTCCTAAATAATAGAAACTCTTTTATAATAGAAATTTACTTATAACAGGTTAGCCGATCTCTTGAGTCTGGTTCATTTAAGATTACATAACAATGGTTATCAAATTCCTGTGATGCATAACTGAGTCTGTGTAAATGAGTAAGGTCTAACCTGTTATCAGATTTTCTTTCCGGTCATTTTCTCTATTAATATGCTGTTATCAAATGCTATTAAGACTGAATACCTATGTTTTAACTACCTGTACCCATACTTTATTCATTTTTATCAGAATTGAATTCCTCTTATTTCAAGTGTACAGTGATGACATTTATGTATCATTAAAGTAGGTATACTTTAGGAATTTCCTGGTAATCATACATATAGTCAGGGTTTGAACTCTTAGGGTGTTCGATAGAAAATGGATTTGGGTTTTCCTGAATAAATTGTATTAGGAACTGTGATAGAATCACTGTGGGATGATTCATGTTCCATTCTTGTATATGCATGATTCATGATTATATTGATCGGAATGGGTGACATGTTTAAACAGTAAATTGTGAGTTTGCATGATTGACATATTAAAATAGTAAATCAGGAATGTGTGTTGTGTTAAAATAACCAATCTCTAAGTGTATGACAGTATAGAGATGTTATGCTATTTTGATGGTTGTAATACTAGAGCAATACGTTAATTTGGGGTTTTCTATTAAGTCTGTAGTTTTCTATTAGTTTGTTAGATGTGATCAGATCTGAATACTTGAAACCATGTATAAGAGTGTATAATTGTATGCATGAGGTTGGGTGAAATTCTATATGTCACAGTCTCATAGTTAAAGTATGCTGGATGTGATTTGTTTAAGTGGAATTCATTGTTTCCTCAGAATAAATTGGATTAAATCATGTGCTTCTTAGTGACGTTCGAGATACTTTATTTGGTATGTCTTGTTCGGTCGATGTTGCAATATGCTGTTAATATTGTCATTTGATGTGCTATAACCAATAAAAGATAGTTTCACTTAGTAGGGTATTACATTGGAAAACTTTGCCTAATGGACAAAATGGGTTGAATACCCGATATGGGTATTGGAACTATTAGCTTGTAGGCTATGACAATGAAACTGATGAAAAAAAAACTTATTATAAATGATTGAATGTCTAACTGGTTTAAAGACACTGGGCATTGTGCTTGGTTGGTTTAAAGGCACCGGAGCACTGTGGGTGGGTTATGCAATTAAAATGACAAATGACTGAGACTGTTCTATACACCTGGGTAGAATGACTAAGGTTGAGAATCCTACTACTATGATAGTAGAATGAAGTTGGGAAAATGCCCCATACTTCGGGAAATTAACTAAATGAAAAGATTAACCCACTCAGTTTCGGGCTTACCTTGGAGAGGGTAAGTGGTACAAAACTCTGGGGACATGTGTTGGTTTCGAGCGTAAAGCGACTCGTTGGTCCCAGTCCTCAGAGTCGGGGGACCCGGACTACCAATTGTGTCCTGGGCGGTAGTTCCATGTTCTTCTGCAGAAGTTAGGGATGCATCCTGTTTTGGTTTTGGCCTTTGGGAGTTTCTCTCGGTCACTGGCCGCTCTCTTGGGATTTCAGTCACAGTTAGAATGTTCGGGTAAATAATACAACCCTGAATAATATACCCCCGGACATTCTCTTCTGTGATGGTTGCCTTGGCCCGTGTGTACCCGTGGGATAAGAAAAGATAAACATTAATTAGAACAGTTAGGTATCACTGTGTTGGAGTCATTAAAGAGACAACTGTTTACTTTTTCATCATGCTGTATATTCGGTGCTTATGATAAAACAACATCCTAAACTGTGCATATATTAGTTAATTGAATTCATATTATGGATGTTATATAGATGTTATTCATGTTAGTGTAAGTTCTGCTTTAATTGCTTAATACCTTGTTTAATTGTTGTAGTTGAGTAAAATGCTTTTTGTGCTTAAGTATAAACTGTTACATAATCTACCTTTCTATTCAGATATATGTCTATTATTGCTATTGCATCGAATTCCCTATGTGTTTATGTTTAGACTGAAATTCCAACACAACACCCACATCACACCTGACACATGATCTACTTGCAAGTATAATTACTGTTTTTCTACTTAGACGTGGTAGTCTAATTCCTATAATTTCTATTATTTTCAGGAGAAGAGTAGTTCTATGAGCGATGCGGGATGAGGCGCTGACCGAGACTTGATCCATTTGTTCTCTGGCGGTTCTGCTTACTTTCAGATTGAGATTTTTGTTTTGAGACTAAATGTGAAAACTCTGATGTTGGATTTTATTATTATTGAAGTGGAAATAAATGGTGTGGTTTGCTTTTACCTTCCTGTATCGTTCTGAAATGCTTAACTCGAGAATTATTAGTTGTTTCCGCTTGGAAAAAAAAAAAAGAAAAAAAAAATCCCTAAAAATTTGGGTTAAATTTCGGGGCGTTACAGTTATGGTATCAGAGCCTGGGAACAATAAATCAAGGATCACGGTCATGCCACATCCTGAGATCGCTCTGTGAGTATATTTTTATCATTCTTACTTTATTAGTCATGATAATTGCATTGTTTTCTATATAAGTATAGATATATACATGTGATGATTTTAGGGACACTACAATTCAAAGATAGTAAAACTGTGTGTATTGAAATGATTATTAGATGTATCGTCGATCCCAAGCTAGTTCGAGCACGGCGAACGAATGGCAGGACCAAAGGGGTTTCGTGATGGAAACTCTCGGTAATCTGGCTCAAACCATGGACACCCAAATGCGCCATCAGGCGGAGTTAGCCGCAGCCATAAGTGAAAGGCATAATACGAACACAATCACCTATGAGAAGTTCTTGAAGTTGAACCCGCCTACCTTCTCAGGCAAGGCTGATCCTGAATTAGCTGAGAATTGGATTGCAGAGACAGAACGAGCTTTTCGGGTTCTGTCTGTTCCCGAGGATAAGCAAACGGACTTCGGCACTTACCGCTTGACGGAAGATGCACAGAAATGGTGGGACACAACCCGAACCATCCACTTTGCCGGAGAGGATACTATTCCATGGGAAGAATTCAAGCGGACATTTCTAGAGACATATTTCCCCCAGTACGCTCGTGATCAGAAGCATCAGGAGTTCTTGGAGCTTACACAAGGAAATATGAATTTGGTGGAATACACTACCAAATTTCGGACCTTGGAGCGTTATTGCCCAAATTTGTTCGCGAATGATAAAGCCAGAGCAACTAGGTATGTCCGCGGACTCAAGGACGGATTGCGACCACGAGTGATGATAAATCTGCCATCCACCCTCGCACAAGCCATTGAAGTGGCTACTATGCTGAATGAAGAATGGGAGAGATCAAGGAAGAGTCAAAAAGACACACCGGGGAAACGGGGAGCCGGTCCGCCGCAGCATCACAGTGGCAAGAAGTACCAGCCACCTTACAAGAAGCAAAAGTACAATGGTGGAAATCGTTCTCCGCAACAACAAGGACAAAATCGGGTGTGCCAGAAGTGCAACCGGTCCTACTATGGACAACCTTGCCCTAGAGACACAGGAGCATGTCTTTACTGTGGAAAGATGGGTCACTATGCCCGTCAGTGCCACAAGAAGATGGCGGATATGCAGAAACGTAATGCCGGGGGAGGACATCAACACCAACCATCTCAGCCGCAGCAAACACCGCAGCAAAATGCACAGAAGAGGGTGCCGGGACGAGTATATGCCACCACTGCAGAAGAATTGGAGAAAGGAAATCTGGTACAAGGTACTGTATTTGTCAATGGCTGTGCTGCACTTGTTCTATTTGACTGTGGTGCCACACATTCGTTCATATCCGTAGAATTTGCAAAATTACTTGGTGCACATACTGAATCTCTGAAACATGAATTATATGTGTACAACCCGATAGGATATAATTCGATATGTGTAAACTACATCCCTGATGTCATAATTGTACTTGAAGGGCAGAACTTACCTGCTGACCTAATCTTGCTCGATATGACTGAATATGATGTCATTTTGGGGATGGATTGGTTATATGAACATTATGCCAACGTTCTCTGTCGACAAGGGAAAGTGGTTTCGTCCCGACCAGGATTGCCAAAGGTTGAGTTTCGACTCTCTAGACCTACAGTGAAGGGCCGAATTGTATCGATATTAAAGGTTCAGAAGTATCTGCGACAGGGGTGCCGAGCATTCCTAGTAAATGTATTCTCCTGTGAGTCGAAAGTCACACCATTAGAAGAACTTGAAGTGGTTCGTGAATTCCCGGAAGTGTTTCCGGATGAGTTGCCTGGACTACCTCCACCGCGTGAGGTGGATTTTCATATCGAGTTGGTGCCTGGGACGACACCGATCTCGAAAGCGCCTTATTGTATGGCCCCAGTAGAGTTGGAGGAGCTGAAGAAACAACTCCAGGAGTTGATGGAGCAAGGTTTCATTAGACCGAGCGTATCACCATGGGGAGCACCAGTTCTTTTTGTGAAAAAGAAAGATGGTTCTATGAGGCTGTGTATAGACTATCGGATGTTGAATCAAGCAACAGTAAAAAATAAGTATCCCCTACCTCGTATTGAAGACTTGTTCGACCAATTGCAAAAGGCTAAAGTGTTTTCAAAAATCGATCTTAGATCTGGTTATCACCAACTTCGGATCAAGGACGATGATATTCCTAAGACAGCGTTTAAAACAAGGTACGGTCACTATGAGTTCGTAGTTATGCCTTTCGGACTGACAAATGCTTCCGCAGCATTCATGGACTTGATGAATCGAGTATTCAGAGCATACTTGGATACGTTTGTAATTGTCTTTATTGATGATATACTCATATACTCAGAAAGCATAGAGCAACATCGTGAACATTTGAGGATCGTATTGGGGACTCTCAAGGAACACCAGTTGTTCGCCAAATTCTCCAAGTGCGAATTCTGGCTCGAGAAGGTCATGTTCTTGGGTCATGTCATATCGCGAGACGGAGTCGCTGTAGACCCGGCTAAGGTTGAAGCTGTATTAAATTGGGGTCAACCGAAGAATATCAGTGATATCAGGAGTTTTCTGGGATTAGCAGGCTATTATAGAAGATTCATTCAGGACTTTTCACGGATTGCTATGCCCATGACCAAGCTCCTGAGGAAAGGAATCAAGTTCGAATGGACGGATAAGTGTGAGGAGAGTTTCCAAATCTTAAAGAAGAAGCTTACCACCGCACCAGTGTTGGCTTTACCTTCAGGTCATGGTGGTTTTGTGGTCTACTCCGACGCATCAGGTAC
This sequence comes from Nuphar pumila, assembly GCF_984573655.1. Lineage (NCBI taxonomy): Eukaryota > Viridiplantae > Streptophyta > Magnoliopsida > Nymphaeales > Nymphaeaceae > Nuphar > Nuphar pumila. The sequence continues at coordinate 25,744,245 of NC_143262.1, read as the reverse complement.
TGGGTTGGGATGTGTTTTAATGCAAAATGGTAAGGTAATAGCTTATGCCTCTCGCCAATTAAAGACTCATGAACGAAACTACCCAACTCATGATCTCGAATTGGCAGCCGTGGTGTTCGCGTTGAAAATATGGCGACATTACCTGTATGGGGAACAATTCGAGGTATTTACTGATCACAAAAGTCTCAAGTACCTGTTTTCCCAGAAAGAGTTGAACATGCGACAACGACGATGGTTGGAGTTTATAAAGGATTACGATTTTACCATTTCCTATCACCCAGGAAAGGCAAATGTGGTAGCTGACTCTCTCAGTCGCAAAGCTGGTTGCAGTTTGTCCAGTCTATTGACAAAAGGGTGGAATATGGTGGAGGAATTCATGGATTGGAAACCGTTTTCAGATGTCGTGGGGAGTATCAAGTTATCTAATTTATCTGCTCATCCGGAGATCCTTACAAAGATTATTGAAGGTCAGAAAGAGGATCCCCAATATGAGAAATTGAAGTCACTAGCCCAACAAGAGAAGTCACATTTCTCACTCAAGGAAGATGGCAGTATTTGGATGAAAAAGCGACTTTGGGTCCCTAGTGATCCCAAGTTGAAGGAAGAACTATTGGGGGAAGCACATAGGTCCAAATACACCATACACCCAGGAGGCACGAAAATGTTTAAAGATTTACAACGTGGGTATTGGTGGAATGGAATGAAGCGTGAGGTCGCAAGTTATGTCTCGAAGTGTTTGACTTGTCAGCAAGTCAAGGTAGAACATCAGAAACCTGGTGGAATGATGCAGCAAATGGAGATTCCATAGTGGAAATGGGAAGAAATCACCATGGACTTTGTGGTGGGTTTGCCCAAAACACGGAAACAACATGACGCTATATGGGTAATAGTGGATCGACTAACCAAATCGGCTCACTTTCTACCCATACGAATAAATCAATCTCTCGAGAGCTTAGCAGACTTATACATCAGAGAGGTTGTTCGACTGCATGGAGTACCAGTTTCTATTATCTCAGATCGAGATCCTCGATTTACTTCGCAATTTTGGGGTCAGTTGCAACAGGCCTTAGGTACAAAACTGAAGCTGAGTACTGCTTTTCATCCCCAGACTGACGGACAATCAGAGAGGATTATCCAGACACTAGAAGATATGCTGCGAGCATGTATGCTGGATTGGAAGGGGGAGTGGGACAAGCATGTTATTTTAGCCGAATATGCTTACAATAACAGTTACCATGCGAGTATCGGCATGGCTCCTTTCGAAGTTCTGTATGGAAGACCATTTAGATCACCTGTGTATTGGGATGAAATTGGTGAACGGTCGGTAGAATCACCAATCGTGTTACAACATTATACCCAACAGATCAAAATGATAAGAGATAGACTGCTCACAGCCCAGAGTCGACAAAAGAGTTATGCAGATCAAAGGCGCAGGGAGCTCACTTTTGATGTGGGGGATCGAGTCTTTGTAAAGGTATCACCCACCAAAAGTGTGTTTCGTTTTGGTAAGGAAAATTGAGTCCCAGATATGTCGGACCTTTTGAGATTTTGGAACGGATTGGAGAAACGGCCTATCGTATAGCCCTACCTCCTCGGTATGCTCAGATACATAACGTATTCCATGTATCTATGTTAAGAAAATATCTTCAAGATCCGTCACATGTCATCCAGTATGAGGACGTAGATATAAGGGAAGACCTAACAATGGAAGAAAAACCAGTGGAGATATTGGAACGAAGTGAGCGAATCTTGAGATCAAAGACCATTCCTCTCGTCAAGGTGAGATGGCAACACCATGGCATCGATGAAAGCACGTGGGAATCAGAGGCTAATATGAGAGAAAAATACCCCGAGCTGTTCGAGTAAACACCGACAGGTAAATTTCGAGGACGAATTTTTTTTTTAGGAGGAAAGGATGTAAGAACCACAAATTTCACACTAAACTTAAAGAATAATGTGGATTTGGGCCTGGGATCCGTTATTGGATCCAAAAAGAAAAATGTGCATATTTGAGTATTTTAGTAATACTATATAAATAAATAAGTAATAATAATATTTAAAAAAAAAACCATTGTTGGACTCAAGTGGATCCACTGCTATTCACGCGACCCGGATCCAAACTGCAATCGGATCCGGCATCGCAGGTCGTGGGTCGGACCCGGATCCGACCCACACCCTGTTAAGTTAAAAGAGGGGCTAATAGGGGGGGGGCAACCCGATATGGGTTGCCCGATAAAAAAAAAAAAAATTTATGAGAGGAAAACCCTCTCCCTTGTGATAGCGGGTGTTAGGGTTCAGCCGAACCCTAACACATAAGGAGATGGGAGGTGGGGGAGCACACCGCAGCCGCCGGGAGGAGGAGGAGCTCCTTCCTTTTCGGGAGACCACCCACCTACAAAGGAGGGACCCCGAACCCTCTTTCCTCTTCTCTCGCTATCCCCTTTCTCTCTTTTCTCTCTCTTCTCTCTCTCTGTTCCATTCTCGCTCTCACTCTTTTCTACCTTTCTAAACCTCGAAGCTCCCTCCAATCCCAAGCCGCAGCTCGAGGCCTTGCAGTGAGGAGCCAACCTCGCCGGTGGTGGTGCTGTCCAGGCCGACCGACCCCTCTCGTGGATGCCGCAACAACCTCGTCGGATAATGGTAGGTTATTGTTTTTTTTCTGTAGGTAACTCGCGTGTTGGGGATGTGAATGAGTGGGAAGGGGGAATCGAAAATCCCCAAATCACGAGGGGTGTTGTGACAGTTGGGGATTTCGGTAAATCCCACGCCAGAAAACCCCCAAACCCTAACCCTAAAGTCTCAAATCCACATCGATTTGGGTGGGTTCAACTCTTGGTTGTATACTGTAATACATCTTATGAGTTTTAGTTATACGAGTTGCCATTATGATGCACAAGTTGTTAAAATATGAAATGGTTCCTAAATAATAGAAACTCTTTTATAATAGAAATTTACTTATAACAGGTTAGCCGATCTCTTGAGTCTGGTTCATTTAAGATTACATAACAATGGTTATCAAATTCCTGTGATGCATAACTGAGTCTGTGTAAATGAGTAAGGTCTAACCTGTTATCAGATTTTCTTTCCGGTCATTTTCTCTATTAATATGCTGTTATCAAATGCTATTAAGACTGAATACCTATGTTTTAACTACCTGTACCCATACTTTATTCATTTTTATCAGAATTGAATTCCTCTTATTTCAAGTGTACAGTGATGACATTTATGTATCATTAAAGTAGGTATACTTTAGGAATTTCCTGGTAATCATACATATAGTCAGGGTTTGAACTCTTAGGGTGTTCGATAGAAAATGGATTTGGGTTTTCCTGAATAAATTGTATTAGGAACTGTGATAGAATCACTGTGGGATGATTCATGTTCCATTCTTGTATATGCATGATTCATGATTATATTGATCGGAATGGGTGACATGTTTAAACAGTAAATTGTGAGTTTGCATGATTGACATATTAAAATAGTAAATCAGGAATGTGTGTTGTGTTAAAATAACCAATCTCTAAGTGTATGACAGTATAGAGATGTTATGCTATTTTGATGGTTGTAATACTAGAGCAATACGTTAATTTGGGGTTTTCTATTAAGTCTGTAGTTTTCTATTAGTTTGTTAGATGTGATCAGATCTGAATACTTGAAACCATGTATAAGAGTGTATAATTGTATGCATGAGGTTGGGTGAAATTCTATATGTCACAGTCTCATAGTTAAAGTATGCTGGATGTGATTTGTTTAAGTGGAATTCATTGTTTCCTCAGAATAAATTGGATTAAATCATGTGCTTCTTAGTGACGTTCGAGATACTTTATTTGGTATGTCTTGTTCGGTCGATGTTGCAATATGCTGTTAATATTGTCATTTGATGTGCTATAACCAATAAAAGATAGTTTCACTTAGTAGGGTATTACATTGGAAAACTTTGCCTAATGGACAAAATGGGTTGAATACCCGATATGGGTATTGGAACTATTAGCTTGTAGGCTATGACAATGAAACTGATGAAAAAAAAACTTATTATAAATGATTGAATGTCTAACTGGTTTAAAGACACTGGGCATTGTGCTTGGTTGGTTTAAAGGCACCGGAGCACTGTGGGTGGGTTATGCAATTAAAATGACAAATGACTGAGACTGTTCTATACACCTGGGTAGAATGACTAAGGTTGAGAATCCTACTACTATGATAGTAGAATGAAGTTGGGAAAATGCCCCATACTTCGGGAAATTAACTAAATGAAAAGATTAACCCACTCAGTTTCGGGCTTACCTTGGAGAGGGTAAGTGGTACAAAACTCTGGGGACATGTGTTGGTTTCGAGCGTAAAGCGACTCGTTGGTCCCAGTCCTCAGAGTCGGGGGACCCGGACTACCAATTGTGTCCTGGGCGGTAGTTCCATGTTCTTCTGCAGAAGTTAGGGATGCATCCTGTTTTGGTTTTGGCCTTTGGGAGTTTCTCTCGGTCACTGGCCGCTCTCTTGGGATTTCAGTCACAGTTAGAATGTTCGGGTAAATAATACAACCCTGAATAATATACCCCCGGACATTCTCTTCTGTGATGGTTGCCTTGGCCCGTGTGTACCCGTGGGATAAGAAAAGATAAACATTAATTAGAACAGTTAGGTATCACTGTGTTGGAGTCATTAAAGAGACAACTGTTTACTTTTTCATCATGCTGTATATTCGGTGCTTATGATAAAACAACATCCTAAACTGTGCATATATTAGTTAATTGAATTCATATTATGGATGTTATATAGATGTTATTCATGTTAGTGTAAGTTCTGCTTTAATTGCTTAATACCTTGTTTAATTGTTGTAGTTGAGTAAAATGCTTTTTGTGCTTAAGTATAAACTGTTACATAATCTACCTTTCTATTCAAATATATGTCTATTATTGCTATTGCATCGAATTCCCTATGTGTTTATGTTTAGACTGAAATTCCAACACAACACCCACATCACACCTGACACATGATCTACTTGCAAGTATAATTACAGTTTTCCTACTTAGACGTGGTAGTCTAATTCCTATAATTTCTATTATTTTCAGGAGAAGAGTAGTTCTATGAGCGATGCGGGATGAGGCGCTGACCGAGACTTGATCCATTTGTTCTCTGGCGGTTCTGCTTACTTTCAGATTGAGATTTTTGTTTTGAGATTAAATGTGAAAACTCTGATGTTGGATTTTATTATTATTGAAGTGGAAATAAATGGTGTGGTTTGCTTTTACCTTCCTGTATCGTTCTGAAATGCTTAACCCGAGAATTATTAGTTGTTTCCGCTTGGAAAAAAAAGAAAAAAAGAAAAAAAAATCCCTAAAAATTTGGGTTAAATTTCGGGGCGTTACAATCTCAGCTCTGATACCATATCAGCTGAATCCAAAAGCAATGAGATAGAAGACGAGACTGAAGAGAGACTATCTTGAAGAAGATGACTTCATTTAAAAGAAACGAAAGAATACAACATTATAAGTCTAATGCCTCGAAACTTTAACCCAATTTTTTTTGTATTTTTTTTTTAAAATACACCAGAACTGTTAAGTTTACTTCAGGTCAAACGTCTCAGGCACATCACAGGGTATTCAAACCAATAATATCATTCCACAAGTACTAAGAAAGTTTAACATGAGATAAACTATAAGTTCATTGCAAGAGTAGAAATAAAAATAATTGGACTATCTCATATTGCCTCGTGTATATCAAAAATTCATGCATCAAGGTTCCTACAGCATCTCGCCATCGCTCTGCTCCGTCTATTCTTCACTTGAAATGATTAAATAGTAGGAGTCTGAACTATGATTATGCATATGTACAATGTAACAAGGATGTGCAATTCTATGGATTATCAGTAAGTTGTAAAGCTATAGCATATCATGAGATGACTAAATGAATATCACATTAAACAATTAATATTATAACTCAGTCATGATGTATAAATAAGCACAAATCATTATAAGCATTTTCAAGCATAGTATATCACAAGTTCCACATGAACAAAGAGTATAAAATAAAAACTAATTTAGTTTTTTCTTTTATTTATCTCACGAGTACTCGTAGGCTAAGGCAACCGTACCAGAAGATAACACTCGGGGTTTGTTATGCTATATGTATTGTTAACCCGAGTGTCTAACTGAAACTGAATCCAAAGGGAGCGGTATAATAACCGAGAGATACTCCCAAAAACCAAACAAAAATGATTTACAACTAACTTCTGCAGAAAAACTTGGACTTACCACCTAGGACAAATTGGTAGTCTGACCCTCTAACTCCGAGGATTGGGGATCAACAAGCCATCGCCGCTCGAAGCTATATATCACATGTCTTCGGAGTTTTGTACCACTTACCCTCTCCAAGGTATGCCCGAGTATGAAGGATTTATTTAACATATTAATTTCGTTATCAAAAGTTTTATTATGTCTTACAGGTGACCATCAAATATGGCACCCAATGGATCGATGGTCCATATCCCCACATAAGTAACAAACCTTACTGCCATAGTGGCAAGAACCCAAGGATTCTCGTCCCAAGTAGAACACGTTTTTATGTATTTATGCAAACCCCTTCAGTGGGCTCCGGTACCTCTTGAGCAAAAAGCGCCCTGGTGCCTTTAAGTACTTAATTTTTTATAAGGTAGGGTGCACACATAATTATCATATCATCATCATGGCAACACATTCACATCCACTATCAGGGTATACACATCACTAGTATGATTCACATAACATTGATATGCACTCGCCAGTATCTCCGGCATGTTTCGCATCATACTCAATGGGTTAATCAACTTTTAACATTGCCTGAAATAAAATCTTGTATATGCAGGGTCGTATGTAGCATAAGTTTTACAGGTACTAATACATTAATGCAGCATAGCTGTCAATGGGTTAATCAACTTTTAACCAACAAAATAAATACTGTTTTTTTTTTAACGACAGGCTGAATCAGACTTGATTATCAACAAAATAGAAAAAAAACTGTCAAGGCTTGTAATTACAGATGACCAATGAAAACTCATACCACAGTGGACAGGGTACATGAGTATTGGCTCAATGGACCAGTATACTGGAGTAATCCATAACAATTCAAAGATACTTTAAAAAAACTACAGCCAGATTTAATTTAATGTTGAATCATGTTAGATTAAATTTGTAGTCATAAGCTTATTTAGTTAGTCATGACAGAATAATACATATATGACACTTCAAACTCAAGTTAACATTCAAAAGAGGTAACAAATACAAGAATGTAACAGACTTTATCAAGCTCTAAAATTAGATTACAACAACAATCTTAAATGCTCAAATCCATGCTGGTCAAATAATATAATGCAGATTCTTATCTAACCAGTTAGCCATGACAGAATCATACATATATGACACTTCAAACTCAAGTTAACATTCAAAAGAGGTAACAAATACAAGAATGTAACAGACTTTATCAAGCTCTAAAATTAGATTACAACAACAATCTTAAATGCTCAAATCCATGCTGGTCAAATAATATAATGCAGATTCTTATCTAACCAGTTAGCCATGACAGAATCATACATAGATGATACTTCAGACTCAAGTTGATATTCAAAAGAGGTAATAAATACAAGAATGTAACAGACTTTATCAAGCTCTAAAATTAGATTACAACAACAATCTTAATTGCTCAAATCCATGCCTGTCAAATAATATAATACCGATTCTTATCTAACCAGATAGTCATACAGATTAATGCCTAATCTAATCAGGGATTTTCAGACCATACTCAACAGCGACGCACCCCCCACCCCCCCTTTTTTTTTTAAAGAAATCCAGACCTATTTTGAACAGCCCCAGGTTCACGCAAATCAGTCATACCAGAAAAATATTTCTGGTATTGATCGATTGGCTTTCAAATAAACCTCCTCTTGTTGCATCTATACAAATTTTTTTTCTTCTGATTTAGCTTTGTGCTGCAAACTGCGACATGCTTGGAACAAAGCACACAACAAACCATAGAAATCCTACCTTGACGTTTAATTGAGAGTCCCCACCCCGTCTTGGCTGTTTCCTCCTTGTGACAGTAGCTCTTGTGAAGACAACCTCCTCTTGTTGCATCTATAAATTTTTTTTTCTTATGATTTGGGTTTGTGCTGCAAACCACAACATGCTTGGAACAAAGCACACAACAAACCATAGAAATCCTACCTTGACGTTTAATTGAGAGCCCCCACCCCCTCTTGGCTATTTCCTCCTTGTGACAGTAGCTCTTGTGAAGACAACCTCCTCTGAATCATGAGAGAGAGAGAGGGTGATAGGGATTTTTATGGTTTTATGAGAGAGAGAGAGAGGTATCGTGAGAGGGAGTTAGAGAAGAATGGGGAGAACGAGTGAGAGGGAGGGATGACAGTTCGTGGGAGAGGGAGAAATCATGGGTGAGAAGAGGGAAAAAATAGAGGGGAGTTAGAGGGGTTCGGTTTCCCTTCTTTCTCTCCAGCATGTGTGAATGGGGAAACTTCACGCCCTCCCTTTCCTTTTTTTTTTAAAGTTGCATTGCGTTGTTTAAATTTTTTTTTAAGCAATGCAGGCTGCGTTCGGCAAACCTCTACCCGATATATAACCCAAACCATTTGGGTTTCAAACTTGCAACGTCCCAACACAAGGTGACGTGCACTAGCAACTCTTGCCAAGCAAGTCTTATATATATATTTATTTATTTATTGGATCTATCTAACGAGGATACAAGATCCATTTATTTATTATTATTATTATTATTTTTTGAGTGATTGGATCTGTCCAACGAGGGTACAAGATCCATTTATGTTTTTGGATCCATATTAGGACTATTCGGGTCTATCAAAAAATCCAGAATTTCTGGGACTCAAATTAGAAGGTCAAAAAATCCGAGATCCGATTGAAATATTGTAGACCCAACTAAAATGTCATGGATTTGGTTCCAACTGAACTATTGTGATTTCAAATATAAAAATTAAATTAAGATGTCGGGGATCCAATATCTGAGATCCAAATAAAATATCTGGGATCTAATGTTAGATATCCAAATAAGATATTCGAGAACCGATATCGAAGATCCAAATAAAATATTTAGGATCCAATATAAAAATCCAATTAAGATATCAGTAGTCTGATATCGAAGATCTGAATAAAATATCCGGGATCTAATATCAGATATCCAAATAAGATATCAGGGATTCGATATCGAAGGTTCGAATAAAATATCCAGGATCCAATATAAAAATCCAATTAAGATATCAGGAATCCGATATCGAAGATTCGACTAAAATATCTAGGATCTAATATCAGATATCCAAATAAGATATCCGGGATCCGATATCGAAGATTCGAATAAAATATCCAGGATTTAATATCAGATATCCAAATAAGATATCCAGGATCCGATATAAATCAAATTCAAAATAAAAATACCCTCATATGACATTTCGGCCATGAAAATTCAAGTTTATTTATGTGATAAAATTCACAAGCATTACAATAAGGGGGTTGACCCCCATGACCTAACTGAAGATTTTTTATTTTCCTCTTTACATTGGTAAAATACAAGAAAGAAGAAAAATTACATAATCATCATTGAAAATAATAATAAATACAAATGAGGGGTTCAATATAATTCACATTCCAACACTTCCAAAGTGAGCTTCCTGAGAAGCGCACCTCCCACTGTTATGTGGTGCTTCTGGTAACTTCATTTTGGGCCAGTCAGCAGCAAAACAATGGAGATATTTTTGAAGACATTGATTGAAAATCTCGGTTTGTTCATCTGTTTGAGGAAGGTGTGCTGAGATCATGCAAAGTTAGCTAGATTGCAAGTTGAAGAACTCTAGCTCAAAGGTACTCACAAGATATTGTCATGGTGACTAACAATGGATATTGCCACTGTGGTAGATGGAATTTCTTCAACATAAGTTTCTGCTATGTGGCTGATGTAAAAGGGTAGTGTAGGACAATGAAGTGAGCATCCTTTGAGAAAGAACCAACCACTACTACGGCTGTACAATCTGCTAAGCTCTTGGAAGAGGCTGGGGCTCTGCTCATTTGAGCTTACCTGGGGCTTGCTTGTTTAGGTAAACAATCAGAGCTTGAGCTTAAGGTCAGGTTTGAATTGAGTAAATGTGTCAAGTCCAAACATTGGCCAAAGCTCAAATAAGCTCATTTAAGTTTGGTAACGTAGGTATAAATCTTACATTATATGTTTTATAAACATTATATACAAACGATATAGATAATAAATCTAAATCATTGATTTTAGAAAATCAATCATCCAGAAATAAATTGGCAGTATCTACAACCTGAAGACAGATTTTCTATGGACATCGTTATTCAGATTATTGAACTCCAATAGTTCTGCATAGGGATTTTCAGTATGTTGTGCACTTATTTAGGCCTGTAGCTTTTCACAATCACTCAGTTCAATGAAATTAGCTAACAAATGAAACTACAGATCTACAAGGGATATTGCTGCTTTAATAGGGTAGTCAGTGGTTATTGGTTACTGCCACAGTATGTTGCTTGTTATTGCTTTTTACGTATGCTTTTTATTTTTACATTTCTCTGCTTCGTCTCTTGATTTAGGTCTTATGCTGCAGGAATTACGACTGGGTAATGTTTATGGGGGAATAGTTCTCAGGTAACCAATACTTTCTTTCTGTTATATGATTTTTCTGATCCCCATTAGCATGATGAAAATGGCCCTCACTGTCACTTCTTTTTGCTGTAAAGAGCTAGTGAGAATGGTCTAATGGCATTTTACAGTTTCTGTTATAGAAAGGTGATTCTTTTTCACTGGTTATTGGTTGAATAAAACCATCAATGGTGAAATATTCCTAGACACTACTAAAATGCAATTATTTGTTGGTGGCATTTAGGGGTTTGAGTTAATGCCATAAATTTATAGCACCTTCTTTTAAAGCAACCACAGTATTATTTTTGCAGCCCTGTTGGGAAGCAGTGTGTCTCGAAGGAAGACGGCCTTTTAATAAAGAACAAGGGATTGGCTGTAGTTGATTGTTCATGGGCACGCTTAGATGATGTTCCCTTTGTAAAAATTCGTTGCACTGCTCCACGACTGTGTAAGAGATACTGAAAAAATTCTTTAAAGCTTTATATCTTGTGTCAGTATGGGTTTGCTAGTTGCAGGTTTTATTTTTGTGCACTATATTAGAATCATATTTATTCTGAATAAAGATTTCAAAATGTAAAATATCCCAGTTTTGTGCATTTCATTGACAAACAAAACTCGATTTTGTAATACAATCGAGTAGTGTCATTTATAGTTTTGTTCTCAAGAAACATTGTTCTTGAAGGAATTGTTGATCATGTTTTTCAGCTTTGTGTGTCTAGAAATTATCAAGGTTGTAAGTATTGTATCATTAGCCGTATCTGCCGGGCCCAAAAAATGATATGTATCGTAAAAAATTATAATTTTTTAATAAAAATTTTCAAAAAAAAAATCAAGAAAAATCAGAAAAAATTAGCAAAAAAACTAAAAAATCTTAGCACATGAAACAATAATGAATTACACAAAATACAACCATAAAATCACATATGAAGCATTTATGTCTCTATGAGTTGCATAAGACATCATCAAACATCAACTCTCATAAGAACAATGCAAAATATTAAATATCTTGCAACTATGTCACATAGGTGCGGGTGCGGCACTCTAAAAATGCTTGGGCGCGGGGAGGGTGTATATATATATTTTAACAGTTTTAAGTAAACACTACGTGTGTATATATATATATATAAAAAAAAAACTGGACTTGGTTAAGGTTAATTGAATCTATTTTTGTACAGAAATGGACCTTAGTGTGGTTGATTTCACCTGACACAAAGGAAGCCATGTTCGAATGGAGCACCTGCATGGGTGCGACACGGGTGCGGTGCCTTGTAAGAAGAGTTCGTGTTACATAGTCTTGCAATTAAGAACATGACACAAGACTCATACTTTCATATTATATAAACAAAAACAAAATAACCAAGTTTATGAATACTTAAGTATTAAATAACAAAGTTTTTTGAAAATATAACCTCAATCATCATCATCATCTTTTTCTTCTTCTTCTCCTCCTCTTTTTTTGACATCCACATCGTCTCCAATATATATGGGCTTTTTATCATCTACCTTATGTGCTCCTTTCACGTTAATCCACTGAATGTCTTCTTTATTCAGAGTGCGTGGTTCTTCTTCAACCCATGCATTCAATGCATCAAAATGTTCCAAACTAATGGGATGAAATTGCTCTTAGTGCCTCCTTGATGATAACTTTTTTATTTGCCTAAAAAGATGACATGAAAAAATTAAAATATTTTGGGTTCTGCATGATATAATTTTTTTTAATAAACACATAAAAATGACAAATAAACATTATAATTTTATATATCTTTGCCTCAATGGTAAGTTGTAGCGAATATAGATGAGGTCATTGAGCCTTTTGTGCTCAAATCTATTTCTTTCTTTTTTTTATGGATTTGCCCAAAGACGCTCCAGTTTCTCTCACATCCACTTGCATTACACATTTGGCTAATAATGTGAATAACAAAAACTCTCAAATTTAGCATATCACTTTTAAACCCGGTCCATCACATGTTTGAAAAAAAACAAGAAAACGAGAAATCAATAAGACAATAACATATACAATCATACAAAACATTATAACTAAATAATAATATAAAATTATAATTGAAATAGACAAAATAAATTACCTAGACGCATTGTGGTATAGTTTCCCACTGCTGCAGGTCTCCCAATATTATACAATGCATTATCATAAATTTTCATTTCTTTATGAATTTGATTTTGAATACTATAATCCAAAAGTCCCTTGTTGACTTCCCTGTCTATTTTGAATGTTGGAGACTATCTAAATGAAGGATTTAAATAATATGTTGCAACATGAAGAGGTTGATGAAGTTGCCCAATCCACCTATGACCAATGATGTTCCATATAGGTATGTATAATTTTTTTTTCCCATTCAAATGATCTCTAATGACTTCTTTCACCTTATTCATGGCCTCATAGAGATAACCCATAGCTGGTTTGTCTTCTCTATCAACCAATTGAAACATTTTCATTAAAAGTTTAGTGATTTTCAACACCTTCACGCATGAATCTCAAAATTCTCTTCTAAATACAATATCTATAATTTTTCTTGGCTTTTTTTTTTGTGTGTGGGGATATGCATTCCACTCATCTGATAAAAACATTTTTTAGTGTAATTCTATTTTTTACTAGACTGTGCACTATAAAAAAATTCATAACAAATCTAGTAACTGCACTACAAATCAACTCAACACTACTAATGTAATTTCTTATTAGTCTCAAAATCCATTCATGCTTGTAAATAAATCTAGTAAAATAGCAATCAACTGTGTGTTTTATTTTATCCATGGTGCTGATGTCCTCAAGCATGAGGTTTATGCAATGGGTAACACACAGGGTTCAAAAGAATGACCAATAATTTTTTGCCAATTCTTTACCTGCTGCCCTATAATTTGTTGCATTATCAATAATAAATTGAACAATATTTTGAGGTTGAACCTCTTTTACAATGATCAAATATTTTGAGCAATATATTTGCTGTCTTGGGTGTGTCAAACAGATCAATTGACTTCAAAAACATAGTTTCTTTGGGGCAATAAACAAGAAAATTTATTATATTCCTTGACTTTCTGTCTGTCCACCCATCTGCCATAGTGCTACACCCAGTTTTTCTCCATGTCTGCCTCATTTCATCATAATATGCCTTCATTTCTTTTACATTAATATTTAATTTTTTTTTCTTAAATCATGATATGAAGACATTTTATATCCAAGCCCGATATTGGTTATGGCATCTGCATTGACCTGAAAATAAAAGAAATTTGCTGCATTGAAAGGAATGCAAACATTATAGAATCATCTCCCAACTGCGACATTCACCTGCTCGACTAAATGTTGAGGAGTCATAGCATTACAAATGTCGGGTTGCGCCATAGGGACATTCCTAGGACGGGAAAAACTCTTAATAGAGCCTGTAGCTCTACCACCTCTCAAAGAATTCCCTCCTCCTCTCTCTTCCTCTTCTTTTTTTTGTGCCCGTAACACTACTACTAGTAGCAACCATACCTTTCCCTTTTGTTGCAGAACTTCCTACTTCTAATGCTATGCTAGGGATTGTAGGATTAGAAGTAGGGAGCTCATCTTCGTCGTACACATCCTCTTAGGGCTGCACATACCCCATTTCTGCCTTACTCATTTCTTTTTCTTGTCTTTTTTCTCCAAGACCACTGAGTAATTGCTATCATTTTCATTTCACAACATTCGACAAATCCCTTGACATGCAGCCAACAACATTGAGATGTGTCTCGGTTAAATGATACTTCAACCGAGAGACACCACCCGAAACAATATGATGGCAATGGTTGCACTCGATTTTCAATCGGTTTTCACTCACTACTTGAGTGCCCTATTGCCATGCTGGATCATTTGATGTCATCTTTTCTCAAAAACAAACTCAATAAGAAACAAAAAATAAGGATTTTTTACTTTAACTCACTTCCTTGAGTGAAAAAATGGTGAAAATACACTCTTGAGCAAACTGCAAAATCCCTCTCCCTTGCGCACGGATCGACTCCCAAATCGCTCTCACGACTTGTAGGGTGCGTGGATACCCTCTAATGGCCTCTACACAAATAAGGAAGTCAGTCCTCAAGAGGTCTTTAAAACCCAAAACATAAAAAATACGATTTAACCCTTTTTAAAAAGCGCAGACCGTACGATACACTTGATACAGATACGATATACACTCGTATCACAATAGTGTGTATCATATCGATTTTTCCCATAGTTACGATACAACATTGAAAATTATAATTACTGTCACTGTGGTATAACTAAATATATGACTTCCCTAATCAACTGCTTTTGAAAATTTTATGCCACTGAAGCTGATTTTATCCATTCTAAATTTTACTTATCATCCATTGCATGTCAATCATTTGCAGCTTTATTTTGATGATGTGACTGAAATTCAATATTGTCCTGCAGTGCCATGGTTGGTAGCAGCAAACCCTGTAAATTACGGTCGACCATGTGAACTTTCTTGTGTGGAGGCGTTGTCTGCAGCATTGATAATATGGTATTGGTTCCGATTTTCCAATTTGTTTTTTAATTTGACTGTGAACTATTTATGTGGAACATTTTTTGTGTTGTTTATTTTATCCAGTCATAGTTGCTACAATTTACTGCAGTGATACAATGCTGAGGTAAAATATCATGTAATAGGAATGACTTTAGTTGGGGGTATTTTGGTCAATCAAGTCAGGTTGTGGCTGTTTCTTTTAAGTTGTACTATTAAGGGCCACTTTTGGAATTTAACTAATAATGATTCGTACAAAAGAATTGAATAGAGATTATCAGTTTTGGATGTCCCTCTTGGCAGCTGACGGTCATGTTGCTTCTCTTTTTCCCTCGTATCTCCATTTCCTATTACAGTATTCATACGGATTTTTCATTAAGGTCATGAACTGTCTTCCATCTACAGGTGTTTCCTTCTCTTTTTCTCTTCTCTCGTTCTTATTTTTTTTTTCTTCTTTATGCAATCCTCAAAATCTAAGATCTCATCTTTTCATCTTTCTTGTTCTACAAGAAATCCTTTTAGTCCTTTTTGCAACATCTACCCAAAATATCTTCTTATTCTCTTTCTTTATTTTAGCATGCAAAAGGAGAAAGAGGAGCTGATGTCGTCATTTAGCGCAGACACATACACACATGCATCTCTCTCTCTCTCTCTCTCTCTCTCTCTATATATATATATATATATATATATATATATATATATATATATATATAGGACAAGTAGGCAACCTATTGATTTCTGTTGGCTATGTGCTTTTGATTTCACTGAGATGGGGAACTTAGACTAATTTGTAGCTTTTGTGGTTGTTTGATCTTTTTCCTGCATAATTCTCAGATTTGCCTTTTCAACATGTTTCTGTAGCTTTTGCATAGGATTATGCAGCATGTTACTGTAGCTTTTGTATAGGATTATGCAGCATGTGACATTCTAATCTGTACTCAACAGTGGGGAAGAGGAAACTGCAAATCTTTTGCTTGGAAAATTTAAGTGGGGACATGCCTTCTTGTCCTTAAACAGGTAGTTCACCATCTGGTTCTATACACTGCTATATCTAGCTATATGATATTTATGCATCTTAAAATGTACTCATCTGGAATTATGTTGTTGAATGAATTGTAATTTGTTGCATTATCCTGGCAGGGAACTTTTGAAGGCATATTCTAATTGCAGTAATGGAGCAGAAGTTATTTCTGTGCAAAATTCTTGGCTTTCAAACTATTCGCAAATCTCGGGTACATTAGAGAAGTCTAATGGTATGTACCATATATTCCTGTCCCTTTTATGTACTTTTAATTTTGTTTTCATATATTTTAGCAAACATCTAGTTTTCTTGTATTGTCATAGAAATGAGGATAGGACAAAGAAAATTATTCAATATTATTTCGGAGCTTCCAAAATCCTTCTATAATCCCTTAGAATGTTAGAAGTCATTAAAATGTCTACAATAATCTGAAAGATAAATCCCTTTCACTTCATGCAAATGGTATCTTGTTTTTGGTGAACATCAACTTTTGGTGTTTGGATAACATTGCACTTTTTTCTCTTAGCACTATAAATGTTGGTTTCTACGTGGCAGCTCCCCATGGGCGAGGGGTCCCCTCCATGGGGACTTTTCAAAATGCCCCTCTTCTCGTAAATTCCCCTTTCTTTTCTTCTTGTTTTGCCCCTCCTTCCTCTCTTTCCTTTGTACATGCCTCTCTGGGCTTGGGCCGTTTGGATCTCGATTGAAACCCATCAAACGGGGTTTCTGGATTTTCGGTCCATCCGAATCTCATACGGATCGATTCTATGGAGTGTGCATCACTCCATCTCCGGTTCAGACCAGATAACGGTTCTGGTTCGTTCTAATCCACATCGAACCCAAATTCGATGGGTTTGGATTGCTCCTAGATCCGAACTTACGTAATCTTACCTAAAAATTTCAAAAAGTCGTATTAAAAATTCTTGGGTATTACATCCAGTTCGGGAAGCAGATTAGATAAGGCCATAGGAGAGAAGATCTTTACTATATGAAGTTTTTGTCTTTACCATCCAATTCTTTTTGTAATCATTCTCTATCTAAGGATGTTCTCACTTGGCACAAAAGACTTGGTTACCCAAGTACCTCTAAGTTATGTCTCTTTCCATTCTTGAAAAACTTTTGTAATAAAAAGGAATTTGTTTGCAATGATTGTATTCTTGGAAAAATGCATTCTTCTCTTTTTCCTAATAGTAACTTTGTTTCTCAAAGACCCTTCGAGTTAGTGCATTCAGATGTATAGGGACCGATATCGGTCATGTCAAAAGGGGGATATTCCTACTATGTTATTTTTTGTTGATGATTACACTAGATTCACTTGGATATACTTTCTTAGGTTCAAATCCCGATGTTTTCTCTGTTTTTAAAGAATTTCACATATCAAAAATCAATTTCAAACCAATATATCTATCTTTCGATCCGATTTGGGAGGATAATATATGTCCAATGAATTTCAAAATTATTTTAAGCAAAATAAGATTATTCACCAAAAATCTTGCCCAAAAGTTCCTCAACAAAATGGACTTACGGAGATAAAACACATGCATATTATTGAAACAACTTGAACCCTACTTATTTTTCAAGAATGTTCACAAGTATACTTTTTACGTTGTAATATGCCCTCTATGGGCATTTTGGTCTTTTTCTTTTTGTAATAGATTCTGTCCCTTGAGAACATTTTTATATTTTTTTTATTTTCATTTCTGTTTTTTTGTTCTTAGCTAGGGGCTCAGAGTCGTTAGGAGCTCCCAATGGTCACAATTATAGCCATTAGGAGCTCCCTTTGGCCTCATACTTCTTGTCCCTATTATTTCTAATGCTTTCCTTAAGCATTTTATAAAAGAATTATATTTTTTATGTGTTCTTGCTCTTTGTGAGTTTTGTTTGCTTAGCCCTTTGTGGTTTATTGTATTTAGCCCATTAGTGGCTTTTGTGTTTGTACTTTTGTAGCCCTTTAGTGGCATTGTGTTTGTGCACACTTTATTTCATTACAGATAGTGACAAAAGGAACCAGTAGTTGGAGAGTTAAGTACATATGTTCACAAAGGTTTCAAGGCATCAAGCTCAAATTTGATGGTCTTTTTTTTTACAATATTACTAGTGGATAATTCCAACCAAGAAAGGCAGAATGCAGTAGTCAATTTATATAGCTTGGTTTTCATGAGACAGGGAATCCTCATTCCTTCATATTGGATAGTGGAATCGAGTGTAATAGGGATGATGTAATATTGTGTTCGACGGTAAAAATTGCTACTTTTGATACTTGCAGATCATATTATTGTAATAGGGATGATGTAACTGTTAAATTGTATCTCCTATGTACATATATTTTTATATGTATGTAACGAGAGATACATATGTGAAAGTATCTCCAACAAGATACTACGAACAATATTACAATATTCTTGAAAATAAATGCGTATACAAAAGCCCAACAAGAACACTTGAAACTCTTGTGCACACAATGCACAACACAAACTCACAAATGCACAAATATGAACCCAAAAGTCATAAGTTCCACTAACACAAGCTTGGGCTATAATCCCAAAGCCTTAAAATATACAATGGAGGAGAGCCCTTTATATAGGGCTTGGAGAGACCCTTGGAGGGGCTCCCACATAGTCGTTGGAGCCCCTCCAACGGTCACAAATGTGACCGTTGGAGGGGCCCAACGACTAGTGGTGGCCCCCCCAAGGTACAAAGTACAAAGGGTACAAAAAAGAAAAAGGAGAAAAAAAAGAAAAATAAAAAGGGAAAAAATACAATACATATTCAAGAAATGAATATGCGCAAAAATGAGAAAAAGACTAAACTACCCCTATGGCTAAATAATAGAAATATATTATATATATATATAATAAGTAGATACATATTACATATACATATATATTAATATATGTATATGTATTACTTTATATATATAAAATATATATATACATATATATAACATTACATGATTTGATTACATAATTTAACAACATATACATATATGTATATATGTATCTACTGTTATATATATACAACAACAACTACGCCTTCATCCCAAAACAATTGGGGAATATGAACCAAAAAGAAATTCATTTTGGGTCTTCCACATGAATCCTTTTCCTCCAATCATTTCTATCCAACGCCATGTCCTCGGTGAGGTTCAAAGCATTCATATCCTTTCCTATCATCTCCATCCAAGTCTTCCTAGGCCTACCCCGACCTCTTTTAACTAATATATTTTCCCATTTCTCCAACCTTCTAACTGGAGCATCATTAGGCCTTCGCCGAATATGTCCAAACCACCGTAAACGATTCTCTCGCATCTTGTTTTCAATGGGTGCAACACCTACCTTCTTACGTATTTCTTCGTTCCGAATCTTATCTTTTATTGTATTTCCACACATCCATCTAAGCATCCGCATCTCAGCTACACTCATTTTTTGAATATGATGCCTCTTGGCAGCCCAACATTCCGTACCATATAGTAAAGCGGGTCTAATAGTCGTCCTATAACACTTTCCCTTCAACCGCAATGGCATTCTACGATCGCACAGCACTCCAGTAGCACTTTTCCATTTCATCCACCCAACCTTTATCCTATGATTTACATCTCCATCAATTTCTCCATACTTTTGAATGATGGATCCCAAATATTTGAAATAATCATTCACCGGTATATCTTGCTCACCAAGCTTCACTACACTCCCATCACTACTTCGTTGCTTACTAAACCGACATTCCATATATTCAGTCTTACTCTTACTCAACTTAAAACCTCTAGCTTCCAATGTCTGTCTCCATAATTCTAACTTAGCATTAACCCCAGCTCTAGACTCATCAATCAAAACAATATCATCAGCAAACAACATACACCACGGTACATTTTCTTGAATTGATCTCGTAAGTTCATCCATCACTATCGCAAATAGGAAAGGGCTTAAAGCAGATCCTTGATGTAACCCAACCGTTATCGGAAAATTGGTTGTCACCCCTCCACAAGTGCGGACATTGGTTACTACTCCTTCATACATATCTTTAATTATACTAATGTACTTGAGAGAAACACCTTTCTTCATCATTGTCCACCAGAGAACGTCCCTAGGTACTCTATCGTATGCCTTCTCTAAATCAATAAAAACCATATGCAAATCTTTGTTCCTCTCTCTATATCTTTCAATAAGTTGTCTAAGAAGATGTATAGCTTCCATAGTTGATCTTCCAGGCATAAAACCAAATTGATTCTCCGATATCATGACAACCTTCCTCAACCTAGACTCAATCACCCTCTCCCAAAGTTTCATAGTATGACTCATGAGTTTTATACCACGATAGTTTGTGCAATCTTGTATATCACCCTTATTCTTATATAAAGGCACCAAAGTACTCTTCCTCCACTCATTAGGCATCTTATTTGTTCGCCAAATCAAGTTAAAAAGATTTGTCAACCATTCTAAACCTTTCTCTCCCAAGCATTTCCAAGCCTCGATAGGTATACCATCTGGGCCAACTGCCCTTCTTGATTTCATTTTCTTCAAAGCCTCTGCAATTTCTTTCTTTTGAATCTTGCGCATGAAGTCACGATTTATCTCATGAAAAGGAATGGAGAAGTCTCCAAGATCTTGAGCATGACTATCATTAAATAGCTTATCAAAATAATCTTTCCATCTCTCCTTAATCTCCTCATCTTTGACTAAAACCCTTTGCGTTTCATCTTTGATACATCTAACCATACCCAAATCCTTCGATTTCCTATCTCTCATCTTTGCAAGCCTATAAATATCCTTCTCGCCTTCTTTGGTATCCAACTTGTCATAAACCTCCTTATATACCTTAGCCCTCGCGTTTCGAACAACTTTTTTAGCTTCCTTCTTTGCTATCATATACTTCTCCAAATTCTCATTATCACGACTCTTACTTAGATTTCTATAACACTCTCTTTTAACCTTAATAGCTAATTTGACATCCTCGTTCCACCATGATGTATCCTTACCTAGTGGTGCACCGCCTTTAGACTCACCCAATACCTCCTTAGCTACTTTTCTCATACCACCCGCTATCTTATTCCACATTGATTCTGAATCCTCCTCGAGACACCAATCAACTTCCTTAACTACCTGCTCTACAAACATTCCTTGTTTAGCTCCTTTCAGTGCCCACCACTTAATTCTAGGATCTATCCTATGTCTATCCCTTTTGCGGCATTGTCTAATTCTAAGATCTAAAATTAAGACTCTATGTTGTGTAGCTACACTTTCTCCTGGTATAACCTTACAATCGATGCAACAACCCCTATCTCTCTTTCTAAGTAGGAAAAAATCTATTTGACTCGTATTAACCCCACTTTTAAATGTTACTAGGTGAGACTCCCTCTTCCTAAACCAAGTGTTTGCTAAGATCATATCATAGGACACACAAAAATCTAAAATCCTTTCTCCACTTTCATTTCTTTCTCCTATACCATAGCCTCCATAGATATTCTCAAATCCATCCCTACTAATGCCTACATGTCCATTAAGGTCACCGCCGATGAAAAGCTTTTCTCCATAAGATGTCTCTTGTACTACTCCATCTAAATCTTCCCAAAATTGATGCTTAATGAAATCATCTAAACCTACTTGAGGTGCATAAACACTAATAATATTAATAATATCCGTACCTAATACTAATTTAATAAGTAAAATTCTATCACCCTTCCTACGGACCTCAACTACATTATCTATAAACTGACGACTCATAACAATCCCTACTCCATTCCTATTCCTATTTATTCCTGTATACCAAATCTTATATCCCCAAGGTTCTATCACTTTAGCTTTCTCACCTACCCATTTGGTCTCTTGAAGACATAAAATATCAATCTTTCTCCTACACATAACATCTACTAACTCTACCAACTTACCAGTTAAAGACCCTATGTTTCAAGTGGCTAACCTAATTTTATGGTCTTGGACTAACTTCTTTACCCCCACCCGTCCAACAAAGTGAGGGAACCCTTGCCTATTTGACACCACACTCGGGCGCCGGTGTGACGCGTCGCTTCTGGGCGACGACCTAGCAACCCTTGCACATTTATCACTGCCTCCGGGCCTAGAGAGTACAGCGCGTCGCTCAGTAGGGAACACCCCAACGAAATTCTCATATTGGTTCATTTTCATAGGATATGACAAAGTTTTTATGCTGGCTGTCACAGGCCTACCGCAACCCTCCTCCTTTATCCGGGCTTGGGACCGGCAGTGTATAACTACACAGGCGGAGTTTACTGTTATATATATAAATATATATTTTCCCTTCATGTAACCCTAGGGGTATTTTTGTCTTTTGTTCTATTTTACGCATATTTACATTTATAAATATGTTTGTAATTATTTCTTTTTTTTTTTCTTTTTTTTCCTTTTCCTTTTCCTTTTTGTCTTTTCTTTTTTTTCTTTTTTCATTTGTTGACTTAGTCAACCTTAGAGGGGGGTCCAACACTAGTCGTTGGACCCCTCCAACAACTAGTGGGAGCCCCTTCAAGGCTTCCTCTCCTCTATAAAAGGGGTTGAATTGAACCCCTATTGTAAAATCATCCAATGCTTGGAGCATTGTTCTCCAACTTGTTCAATAAAATTCTTTATATTCTTGCATTTGTGTTCTCTTTTTGTACCTTTGTGTATATTGTTCTAAGTGTTCTTGTGCCTTTGTGCACCTCTTCCTTTGTGGTGGTTGTGCGTATTTAGCACTATATCTCTTTTGAGATATTTTCACATGGTATCAGAGCAAGGTTGGAGATTGAAGATCGTGTAATTTTTTATTTTTTTCAAAGTGCCTCGTAAAGTGTGCCTTTGGCTTATTGGTGATTGAAGTAGGGACTTCTCTTCCATCAATATTTTGGAAGATTCTTACGACAAGAAAGACTTAAGAATCCTTTGTAGTACGTATATATTCTCCATTCTTCTATCTCTAATGGGTGAGAAAGAGTCCCACTTTTCACTTGGTTTCAAGAGGCTCACATTAAGGAGAAAGGTCTTTGGAGATATGTTAAAGGAACCGTTCCCGAACCCGAACCTAAGATCACCATTATTGATAAGGGTGAAATAAAGGTTCTTGATGGTGAAGAGAGAGAAAAAGCTTTTGAAGAATATAACAAAAGACATGAAGGATGAGAGATGAAAAATTAAAAAATTCTCTCATGGTTCTTTTCTTCCGTTGAAACGAAATAAATGCCAATATTTTGAAGTTCAAGAAAGCCTTTCAAGTATGGGAATATCTCGAAAGAATGTATACTTCGAGAGATTTGTCCCATAAATATTACCTCCAAAAGAAGGCATTAACCCTTCAACAAGGGGAAATGTCCGTTAGAGAATATTTTGCCGAGCTATCCACCATTTGGGATGAACTTGCTCTTCAAGAACCTAAATGGAGTGGAGAGGCTATTGAATTAAGGGCCAAACAACTTGAAGATGATCACTTCTTCAACTTTTTAAACGAGCTCAGACCCGAATTTGAGCAAACTAGGTCCTCTCTCTTGTCTTTTTTCTCTTCTCCTCTGTTAGAAGATGTACTTACCAAGCTAAGTGGAGAAGAAACTCGATTGAGGATGAATAAAACCAATCAAAGTGTGTTAGCCGTTCCCTCTAAAGATGAAGATGAGGGTGCTTATGCCGTCTCTAGACCGGGAAATAATGTCAAAACATATAAACCCCCTCACTTCGACAAAAATCAAGGAGGAAGAGAAAACAGTGGACAATATGGAAGAAGAGATTATAGCAAAATCATATGTTACTTTTGCAAAGAAAGGTCACATTAAACTGGTATGTCCTAAATGGAAAAAGATGGTGGCTATGTCTACAACTTTCAAACAATACAAGGATGAAGGACCGTCAACTTCCAACAATGTTGCATTATCTCTAAATCAAATAATGTAAGCTCTTCAACCTCTCCTCAAGGGATCCGTTTCTGGATCCGCCATGTCCACCTTCTCTCCTACCGGTAAGATTCTTTGGCTCTTAGACTCGGGTGCATCCTTTCATATAACTCCAAATGTTTTTGCACTTTCTAAATACTAAAAAAATTTGTCACACTCTTTTGTTTCTATGGCGGATGGGGCTTCTCTTGAAATAAAGGGAATTGGAGATTTTGAAAGTCAAGGTTTTTTTGTTCCTAAAGTTAGATTTATCCCAAAATAAAATTTAAATTTGCTTTCCGTCTCTCAACTATCGGATCATGGGTGTGATATCAAATTCTCATCAAATAAATGTTGGATACATGATCGTTTGTCCGGGAAGTTGTTTGGGGAAGACTCTAGCAAGGGAGATCTATACTTTATGGAATTTCTTCAAATTCTAAAACACTCTTTTTGTAATGTTGTCCAACATAAGGATATAAATGTTTGGCATAAACGTCTTGGGCATCCAAATATTGTCAAGCTTTCTTATTTATATTTTACCAAAACTTTATGTAAAGACAACTTCAATTGTAATGATTGTATTCTTGGTAAAATGAGAAACTTACCTTTTGGACAAAAAACTATGTTTTCAACTAAGCCTTTTGAAATTGTGCATTCGGATGTATGGGAACCGACACCCGTTGTGTCTAAGGGAGGGTTTTCATATTATGTTATTTATGTTGATGATTTTTCAAGATATAGTTGGATTTACTTTCTCAAGCATAAACATGAGGTGTTCTCTACCTTTAAGGTTTTCCATATGATGATACAAAACCAATTTAATAGTAAATTACAAATTTTTAGAACCGATTCCGGGGGATAATATCTTTCAAATGATTTCAAAAGTTATATTGAAAATAATGGAATTATTCATCAAAGGTCTTGTCCCAAAACTCCTCAACAAAATGGATTAGCCGAACGAAAACATAGATATATAATAGAAACTACAAGAACCTTACTCATTTCTCAAAAAATTTCAAAAAGATTTTGGGCCGAAGCGGCTCTTGCATCGGTTTTCCTCATAAATCGACTTCCATCCAAAAATTTGAACCAAATAACCCCTTTTGAAATCTTATATAAAAAGGAACCCGACTACAATAGACTAAGAATTTTTTGTTGTAAATGTTTTGTCCTCACCGACAAAAATGATAAATAATCTCCTAAAGCTATTCCTTGTGCATTTTTGGGATATTCGGAAACATAAAAAGATTTAGATGTTATGATATTAAAAATGACAAACTATATATTTTAAGAAACATGACCTTTTTAGAGAACATAAGTGGTTTTGAAGAACACAAAGCTCATGAAGATAATGCCGATTACTCTTTCTTGTTTGAACTATTATCTAGAAATGAAGATTTTTTTAGTGATGATGAAGTAAATGAGGATGAGGGTAGAAGTGAAAGTACTCCACAACCCATCCAACATGAAGAAGAAATGATAATTGAACTAATCACCTATACATATAGAGATAAAAGTACCTTTAGAAGTTCAATAGAAAAATATAGTTACCCTAGTGAATCTTCTAACCAATCTCGAAGAACCGAAAGATCTAGGAAAAATCCTTCTAGATTTATATCCTATGAGTCCTTTTCTCCAAAGCATAGGGCATGTCTTAGTGCCATTCACTCCTACTAAGAACCTAGAAATTTTGGAGAAGCTAAGGAAAGAATAGAGTGGAGGGACGCCATGGATAACGAGCTTAGAGCCCTCAACAAAGCTAAAACTTGAGTTTTTCAAGATCTCCCAAAAGGAAGGAAATCAATAGGATGTAGATGAGTTTATAAAGTCAAAACCAAGAGTGATGGTACTCTTGAGAGATATAAAGCCCGCCTTGTTGCTAAAGGATATAATCAAGAATACATCAATTACGAAGAAACCTTTGCCCCTGTTGCACAAATGGTCATTGTTAGGTGTTTGATCACCATTGCCTCTATTAAAAACTGGAACATTTATCAAAAGGATGTCAAAAATGCCTTTTTAAACGGGGACCTTAATGAAGAAGTATATATGGATACTCCTCCTGGCTTGGATGTTCCAAAGTGAAAAGTCCTTCGTTTGCAAAAAACTTTTTATGGTTTAAAACGAGCTCGTAAGGCTTGGTATGATCGATTTAATGAAGTAATGGTTGTTTCATGCTACACTGCTTTGTTTGTTAAAAGGTCTGATGCATGTATTGTGATTTTACTACTCTATGTTGATGATATGTTGATAACAGGTAGTGACATAAAGGGCATCAAAGGTATTAACAACACTTTGAAAGAAATATTTGAAATGTCAGATTTGGGGTATCTAACTTATTTTCTTGGTATTGAGGTAGCCTATTCACATAGAGGCTATTTTTTGTCTCAAACTAAACTTGCATGTGAGATTCTTGACAGATCTGATATTACTGATGATAAAATTTATGAAATTCTTGAAATTGTGGGATCAAAGATGAAAATCGATGATGGGATTCCGTTGAAGGATCCTACCCCCTATCGACAACTTGTGGGGTTTCTAATGTATCTTAGCATCACAAGGCCAGATATCTCACATGCCGTGCACACTGCAGGCCAGTTCCAGCATGCTCCTACATTCGTTCATATGGGCGTTGTTCTCCGAGTTGTCAGATACATAAGGGGAACTACCAACAAGGGAGTTTTTCTTTCCTCATCCTCGGAATTAAATTTGATTGCATATATTGATTCTGATTGGGGAGGTGACCCAAATAACCGTCACTCAACTACAGGCTTTTGTATTTTTTTAGGTGAATCCCTAATCTCATGGAGATGCAAGAAACAACAAAATGTGTCTCTGTTATCCGCAGAAGCAGAATATCGAGCCATGACTTTTACAACTATGAAAATTGTGTGGATTCATCAACTGTTACAGGATATGAGGATTCAGGTTCAAGGACCCACTAAGTTATGTTGTGATAATAAGAGTGCAATCTACATTGCCAAAAATCACACATTTCATGAACGCACAAAGCATATTGAGATGGACTGCCACTACTTTAGAGAAACATACTTGCAAAGAATTATAGATCTTCCATACGTGACTTCAGAATATCAGTTGACAGATTTCTTCACCAAGGCTTTATGCTCTCCTAGATTCAATTTTCTTCTTGGCAAACTCTCGGTCATTTCGCCCTAAGATCAATTATTGTAATTAAATATATTATATATATATAAAAGATGATACATATACATATATGGTATATATGTATATGTATCTTCCTATATAATAATAATAATAATAATAATAATAATAATAATAATAATAATAATAATAATAATAATAATAATATTTTTCTATATTAGCCGTAGGGATAGTTTAGTCATTTTACCTATTTTTACGCATATTTCATTTTGGAATATGATTGTATTTTCTCTTTTATTTTTATTTTTTATTTTTATTTTTTTGTGGTTTGCGCCACATTAAAGGACTCCCCAAAGAGTCGTTGGGGATCCCCCAACGGTCACAAATGTGACCGTTGGGGGCTCCCAATGACTCCTTTGGGAGCCCCCTATGTGTCTCCTCAAAGACTTATAAATAGGGGCTTGCCCCCCTTGTATTTTCTACTTCTTGGAGGAGCTTTTGCTCCATTGTAATGGGTGTTACACCCTTCTCTTCAATAATATTAACTTATGCCTTATAGGCATTTTTGCCCCTTTTGTGGGTTTATGTGTTAGCACATTATGTGCTTGTGTTTTCCCCTTTAGTGGGTATATCCGCGTTTCATGTGCATGTGTATTGGTTCATTATTGAACCTAATGTATTCAAAGCCGTTTCTTTATGGTATCAAAGCAAGGTTGGGATCGAGTTGCTCTTTGTTGCATTGGGAGGCGTGCTATTTAAGAAATTTTAAAGAAAAATGGTGAAATTCTCATTTCTCTCTTTTGTTTCTTAAAATTATTCGGTATGCATTATATTTCTTTAAGTATTGTGCATTATGAAGAATTAGATATGTTTTGCATATGTGTTCTCCTTGTCATTATGAGTTTGTGTTCTTAACATTCCATTGAACCTTTTTTTTCGTATATTATTCTTTTTCGTATGTCTTTTCTTGAAAAATAAGTCTTTTAAGAAAGTTATGTTAAAAGTAAAATGTTTGTGAGATATGTAGCATTGCTCACATACTCTCATCATAATTGTTGGTTTGTGTTAAAGGTATGTGTTTATCCTCTAAAATGTCCTATATGAGGCTTTTCATAATATCACGTGTCTTTGAAAAATGATTGACATATATTAACTATGAAAAATTCCTTATTAATTTTTGATTTTTCTACCTTATGAGTTCTTGTTCATATGAGCAATATTTGATTAAGGAGGCATTTTATAATACCGGTTGAATTAAGTTTTAAAAATGATCTCATGAAATATGGTTATTCTCTTTACATTCTTCAATTCAATTTCAAGAATATGTTTTATTATAAAATTTATGGTCTTCATTAATGTTGCATACTTATTACATTACGAGTTGGTTATAATCTATAAGTCATATGTTTTTAATAATATTATGAATTTTTGTTTATAGATTTATGCCATAACGCAATCCTATTATTCCTTTTTGTTGGGATTTTCTCCACTTTAATAAAGTTTTCCCTCTTCCTTTCGTATGTACCCTCATTTGGGGATTTTCTTGCGTTGGATCTCTCTTTGAGAGACCTTTTGATCCTTGTAAATCTTTTTATGAGTATATACTCTTTGAGAAGATTTCATGATTGTTATAAGCTTCTTTTTAAATAACAATATTGGTTTTTATGAGACTTTTTAAATATTACCATCTTTATGAATGCTTGAGAGCTCTCTCTCTCTTTTCAATAAAAATATGTTTATATTGCCTTCTTTAGGGCTTGTTTTGTCCCTTAGTGGAC
Source organism: Nuphar pumila (assembly GCF_984573655.1). NCBI lineage: Eukaryota > Viridiplantae > Streptophyta > Magnoliopsida > Nymphaeales > Nymphaeaceae > Nuphar > Nuphar pumila. The sequence goes on along the minus strand of NC_143262.1, from coordinate 25,715,310 downwards.
TTGTGAGATTGTTTCTTTTATCGTTGTAAGTGCTTTCGCAATATCTTGTTACATGTTGTCCTAAATTTGCTCATTTAAGATTATTGCCATTCTACATCTTGGTATGCATATAATTGCAATTTATAAAGGCTTGATTTGATTCTTGGATTATTCCAAATCTGTTCTCACACATGACATTGCTTAAATATTTCATGTTGTGTTTATTAAGTTTTTTGATAATAATCATGATTGAACATAATTTCGTGTTTATGCAAAATTATTGTTATAAGGCATATTGTTGTGATTAATTATGTTGGACCTTTGAATCGACCCTCTTTGTAAAATCACATATTTGGAAAATGATTTCCCTAAGTGTTCATTGCCTTTTTATGGCATTTATTTTTATCCATCACAAGTTATATGATGCGTCAATCTTTTTTTATGGCCTTATTGTTATATTAGAGATGATTGTTGAGGTGAGTTATGGGCACCTTGTGTTATGTCATTTTAGATTGTCCACTTACCATATTAAAGATGGTTGTTGAGTGAGTTATGGGCACCTTGGGACTCTAAAATGATTTGTTATATGATCTCTAATTATGAGTGTGTCACTCGTTTTCTCTTTTTTGGCCATTGATTTTATGAATGCTCTTATCTATATATAAATGTGATGAATATATAGTGTTTGAAACCTTAAATGTTTTAAGGTATATTAAAATCAAGGATTTTGGGACTATTGCCCAGCCTTTTGTTGTTTATGAATCTTATGAGTGCATTTGCACATTTGTGAGTTTGTGTTTTGTGCTTTTTGTGCACAAGTGTTTCAAGTGTTCTTGTTGTGCGTATGTGCACGTATTTATTTTAAAAAAATATTGTTCTATTGGTTGCAGTATCTTGTTAAAGATACTTTCACGAATATTGTTCTATTGGTTCTATTCAAGGTTTTATTTATATGTTTGTCATTACAAGTTTTATTGCCTCAAAAGTCTTCTCCTTTTATAACTTTTATCTAAGTGTCATCATATATGGACAAGAACTTTTTGATTATATCTTTGTGTGTTGGTAGCCCTATGGTGACTTTGTTCTCTTGGTCTAGTAGCTGAATACACTTGTCTTGAGTGTTTCTATATATAGACAAGGCACGTTGATTCACACCATGGTGTGTGATTTTAGTCCATGTTGGCATTTGTGTCCTTGTTCTAGTCGCTGAAATGTATGCTCATGGTTGACTTCTTTTACTCATTTCAAGTGCCATTTTATGTAGACAAGAGATGTATTGTGTTTTAGCTCATGGTTGACTTGATACTCTTGTTCTAGTAGCTGAACATACTTGATTTTGAGTGTCTTTTTACGTAGACAAGAGATGCTTTTGGTCCATGTTGGCGTGTATTCTCTTGTTCTTGTCGTTGATACACTCATTTCAAGTATTATTACATGTAGACAAGAGGTATTTTACACACCTTTGTGTGTGTCTTTTGGCCTTTAATGACATTATGTTTATTCATTTGAGTAAGATGTTCCTAAATGTGTAAGGTTCTCTACTAAAATAGAGAAATGTGTAGATTATTCATTGCAGAATGAATAACACCCATTAATTCATACCTCTTTATAAGCTTCTTATGAAGCCTTTTATGAGTGAAATATATTTTTCCACCTCTCTTGTGTGTTTGACAACTTTTGTGGTTTATTTTGCCCATTAGTGACCTCTTGTGTATGTGTGTGCTTCCGTGCTTACTCTTGGAGATTTCGTCTCTCTTGTTTGGTACTTCATTATAAGCTTCTTATGGGGTCCCATGGCGGACCATTGCTTTATTCCCCATTGTGGGGTTGTGTTTTGTCCATTTTTAGAGCTTGTGAAAGCATTATGCATTCTTGTAATTCGTTTCCTCTCTCTCTTTGACACGATATATGATTTTGAAATATTGGTTTTCTAAATTTTCTTTTCATGCTAAAGTAATTATCCTATCATGTGCTTCAAATTACTATGTATAAGTTATATTTTTGCACCATTGTTTTGTGGGTGAGTCATTTGATATGGTTTTGATTAATTCATCTTGTTAGGAATGTTCCATTTGAGTAAAGTGCAAAAATATTTTTTACTTGTTTTTTGTTGTTATTTCACAGGATCTTGAAGATGAGATAAAAAGAAGTACCTTGGATAGATCGGGAAATGTGTTCACCATTAAAAGACAATTGAAGGAAGGCATTTGCAAATTTCAATGGCATCCTTACCGAAGCCTCTTGGAGTCTTGCGATTTTTTTTCAATCTTTTCGTTTCCCCACGCAAAGTTTGAGGGGGGGTGTTAAAATGTACTCATCAATTATTGTAATTAGATATATTTTATATATATAAAAGATGATACATATACATATATGGTATATATGTATATGTATCTTCCTATATATATATATATAATATTTTTCTATATTAGTTGTAGGGGTAGTTTAGTCATTTTACCTATTTTTACGCATATTCCATTTTGGAATATGATTGTATTTTCTCTTTTATTTTTATTTTTCTTTTTTCTTTTTATTTTTTTTATGGTTTGCGCTACAAATGTGACCGTTAGGGGCTCCCAACGACTCCTTTGGGAGCCCTCTATGTGGCTTCTCAAAGGCTTATAAATGGGGGCTTTCCCCCTTGTATTTTCTACTTCTTGGAGGAACTTTTGCTCCATTGTAATGGGTGTTACAACTTTCTCTTCAATAATATTAACTTATGCCTTATAGGCATTTTTGCCCCTTTCGTGGGTTTATGTGTTAACACATTATGTGCTTGTATTTTCCCCTTTAGTGGGTATATCCGCGCTTCATGTGCATGTGTATTGGTTCATTATTGAACCTAATGTATTCAAAGCCGTTTTTTTACACATTGCAAAAAATCACACATTTTATGAACGCACAAAGCATATTGAGATGGACTGCCACTACGTTAGAGAAGCATACTTGCAAAGAATTATAGATCTTCCATACGTGACTTCAGAATATCAGTTGACAGATTTCTTCACCAAGGCTCTATGCTCTCCTAGATTCAATTTTCTTCTTGGCAAACTCTCTATCATTTCGCCCTAAGTTTGAGGGAGGGTGTTAAATTGTATCTCCTATGTACATATATTTTTATATGTATGTAACGAGAGATACATATACATATATGTATCATACATATATGTATATGTATATGTATATATATATATATAAAATATATTTTTTCTTCATGTAACCCCCAGGGGTATTTTTGTCTTTTGTTCTATTTTACGCATATTTACATCTGTAAACATGTTTGTAATTTATTTCTTTTTTTTTCTTTTCCTTTTTTCCTTTTTCTTTTTCTCTTTTTTCTTTTTTCATTTGTGGACTTAGTCAACCTTGGAGGGGGGTCCAACACTAGTCGTTGGACCCCTCCAACGGTTAGATTTCTAACTGTTGGAGGGGCTCCAACCACTAGTGGAAGCCCCTCCAATGCTTCCTCTCCTCTATAAAAGGGGTTGAACCCCTATTGTAAAATCATCCAATGCTTGGAGCATTGTTCTCCAACTTGTTCAATAAAATTCTTTATATTCTTGCATTTGGGTTCTCTTTTTGTACCTTTGTGTACATTGTTCTAAGTGTTCTTGTGCCTTTGTGCACCTCTCCTTTTGTGGTGGTTGTGTGTATTTAGCACTATATCTCTTTTGAGATATTTTCACAGTAACATGATATCCTACAGTAAAAATTGCTAGTTGTAGATCATATTATTTACTTTCACAATGCTTTAATTTTTATTGATTGCCTTTAGCCGAAGTTCCTTGGTCTTCTTGATACTCTCTATTGTTGAAGTTTTAGTTGTATCATGTCATAAAATGTTTTTGTATTAAGCTCTGGAACATAATTACTCTACCTAATAATTTCCATTGTTGAAGTTTTGGATTTATCATGTCATGCAAAGTGTTGTTATATTATGCTCTGGAAGATAATTAGTTAAGCAGGACACTGAAGTGCAGGTATCAAGGATTCTCCAGATGATGATGCCATTGAGAAACTCGAATCTGAAAGTGACGATGATCTTCCTCCACTTGAAAAGAATTTGAATCATCTGAACTTACTGCCAAGTGATGAAGATAGTGATTAGACTGAAAGACCATGAGATTGTCCATTGTCCAGGTAATAGTCCACACCAAAATTTCCTTTTCTTCAAGCAAGAAAAAAATTATTTTTAACTCTGTTGGTAGATTGTCTTGCAGGTTGGGATGTTGGTTTTGTATGGACTGGAGAAGCTCAAATTGCAGTATAACATGAAATCGATTCCATAACGGCAGATTTTACCTCACTATAGCATTTTGTTATGGTGTAACTAGGTTCAATCTGTTGCTTGAGTCTCCTCACATCCTTTCCACTAGATGTGGATTCAATCTTATTCAAATCTTCTGCTAAATTTCACATGCATGCAACATGGTCCTTTTGTAGATGGAACCCTCTGAGTTCTGGGATGCGGCCTTTTTTATTGTTTTCTTTTAGTTCCTCTGTTAGAAATTTTGCACAGGTGCAAGTTCTTGGCCACTATTATTTTAGTTTGGATCATCAGTGTCAGACCCTGCTTGAATACCCATCTTACATGTAAAACAAGGTTTATTTATTTTTTATCTGTCAAAAGAATTATTTTATTTCAAACAATTAACATGGTGCCTGAGTTTTACTTTTACCATCTCTTGGTGCCATTATGTCTCTGTCACACGGACTCTTCTAACAGGGTGTCGCACCTGCACCCAGATGGGTGCGACACTTGGACACAGCTTCCTTTGTGTTAGGTGAAGTCAACCACACTGAGGTTCATTTCTATCCAAAAGTAGATTCAGTTAACCCTAATCAAGTCTATTTTTATCTATATTATATATAAATACATAAATGCACACAAATACACAGTGTTAACTTAAAACTGTTATATATCCTCTCCGCACCCAAGTTTTTTTAAAGTGTCACATCATCGCACCCGCACCTATGTGACATAGCATTATGATAATGATTGTCTTGATGGTTGGGGTGGTGATAAATTGGTGTTACTGATGCAGGCATATTACATATGGTATTTCTATTCTGTTGTTTTTTCCAGTTTTATTGCTTTCCCTGCACATCCAAGTTGATACCACATTTATTATTTGCAATTTGCTTGTTAAACTGATAAGTTTTCATAGCATGAACTGTGTCCACTAAATTCCAAAAGAGCTTATTGATCATGAAAAATAACAGGGTTCTTGAAAGTTTTTTTGTGTTGATGTGTGTGTTTTTTTTTTTTAAATCTGGCCATGTGGATGTGTTCTAGATGTGGATTTCCAAAAATAAGCTATTGGATTGTCTAATTATGATAAGTTTTTATACTTTATAAAATTATAACAACTACTACGCCTTCATCCCAAAACAATTGGGGTCGGCAATATGAACCAAAAAAAGAAAATCATTCTGGGTCTTTGACATGAATCCTTCTCCTCCAATCATTTCTATCCAATGCCGTGAGGTTCAAAGCATTCATATCCTTTCCTATCATTTCCATCCAAGTCTTCTTAGTCCTACCCCGACCTCTTTTAACTAATATATTTTTCCATTTCTTCATCCTTCTAACTGGAGCATCATTAGGCCTTCGCCGAATATGTCCAAACCACCGTAAACGATTCTCTTTCATCTTATTTTCAATGAATGCAACGCCTACTTTCTTACGTATCTCCTCGTTTCGAATCTTATCTTTTATTGTATTTTTATGCATTCATCTAAGCATACGCATCTCAGCTACTCATTTTTTGAATATGATGTCTCTTGACAGCCTAACATTTCGTATCATATAGTAAAGCAGGCCTAATTGTTGTCCTATAAAACTTTTTCTTCAACCGCAATGACATTCTACAATCGCACAACACTCCAGTTGCACTTTTCCATTTCATCCACCTAATCTTTATCCTATGATTTACATCTCCATCAATTTCTCCATACTTTTGAATGATAGATCCCAAATATTTGAAACAGTCATCCATCGGTATTTCTTGCTTACCAAGCTTCACTACACTCCCATCACTACTTTGTTGCTTACTAAACCGACATTCCATATATTCTGTCTTACTCTTACTCAACTTAAAACCTCTTGCTTTCAATGCCTGTCTCCATCATTCTAACTTAGCATTAACCCTAGCTCTAGACTCATCAATCAAAACAATATCATCAGCAAACAACATACACCACGACACATTTTCTTGAATTGATCTCGTAAGTTCATCCATCACTATAGCAAATAGGAAAGGGCTTAATGCAGATCCTTGATGTAACCCAACCGTTATAGGAAAATTGGTTGTTACCCCTCCATAAGTGCGGGCATTGGGTACTACTCATTCGTACATATATTTAATTATACTAATGTACTTGAGAGAAACACCTTTCTTTATCATTGTCTACCAGAGAACATCTCTAGGTATTCTATCGTATGTCTTCTCCAAATCAATAAAAACCACATGCAAATCTTTGTTCCTCTCTCTATATCTCTCAATAAGTTGTCTAAGAAGATGTATAGCTTTTATAGTTGATCTTTCAGGCATAAAACCAAATTGATTTTCCGATATCATGATAACCTTCCTCAACCTATACTCAATCATCCTCTCTTAATGTTTCATAGTATGACTCATGAGTTTTATACCACGATAGCTTGTGCAATCTTGTATATCACCCTTATTCTTATATAGAGGTACCAAAGTACTATTCCTCCACTCATTAGGCATCTTATTTGTTCGCCAAATCTTGTTAAAAAGATTTGTCAACCATTCTAAACCTTTCTCACCTAAGCATTTCCAAGCCTTGATAGGTATACCATCTGGGCCAACTGCTCTTCTTGATTTCATTTTCTTCAAAGCTTCTTCAATTTCTTTTTCTTTTGAATCTTGCGCATGAAGTTACGATTCATCTCATGAAAAGGAATGGAGAAGTCTCCAAGATCCTGAGCATGACTTCCATTAAATAGCTTATCAAAATAATTTTTTCATTTTTCTTTAATCTTCTCATCTTTGACTAAAACCTTTTGTGTTTCATCTTTGATACATCTAACCATACTCAAATCCCTCGATTTTCTATCTCTCATCTTTGCAAGCCTATAAATATCCTTCTCGCCCTCTTTGGTATCCAACTTGTTATAAACCTTCTTATATACCTTATCCCTCGCGTTTTGAACTACTTTTTTAGCTTCCTTATTTGGTATCATATACTTCTTTAAATTCTCATTATCACGACTCTTAGATTTTTATAACTCTTTTAACCTTAATAGCTAATTTGACATTCTCATTTTACCATAGTGTATCCTTACCTAGCGGTGTACCACCTTTAGACTCACCCAATACCTCCTTAGCCACCTTTCTCATGTCACCCGCTATCTTATTCCTTATACTGTATAAAATTCAACCACTTAAAAGTTTTATAAATATTCAAGACTTGGAAATCATAATTGTTGAAAAAAATATGATCCAAGTATTAATTTCTAACAAATGGACCATGCTAAACACATCTATGAAGTGGAATTTAGAAAAAAAAAATTGCTGCCCAGGTGCACATTAGGGTTTGATGCGACCTTGTGTGGCCTCTCTTCATTCAAATGGATGGTCAAAGGAACTTGATAGACAATTTACATGTTTTAGTGACAACAAATTTTGGAGAGAGGATCACGTCAGGGCAGCTTCGACGGTAACACCGTCTTTGGATGTTCTTAAAATGAACGACACCCATCAAAACAGTGAACAAGCTCATTGTCAGCTGTTTATTTTAAACCATTCGGATGTCGTTCATTAGAAACACAAACAACATCGAAAAAAGTGTGAGGCCCATCCAAGTGATGGGCATTTCATTCTTACAGGTTTTGGATGCCGTTCATCTAATTTTGGATCATATGATGTGCAGAAAAGATTTTGGATGGAATATACCAAATTTTATAATTAAAAAAATTATTGCTATGTGGTGATTGGACAAAAACGCCCGGTTGTAAGGTAATTAATTTAAATTCTTCCTGAAGCCAATGATCTGAAATATTCCATTTTCTGTAACAGCTACTGTGTGTGTGTGTGAGAGAGAGAGAGAGTTTTTCTTCTAATCTAACCTCACAAATATCTACACAACTGATTTAGTGGGGATTGGCTTTTGGGTCCAATTCCAACATGCAATAAGTTGTTTTTAAGATTTAAAAAATCAATGCCCTCACAATTTTAACATTTTAAATTTAAAAAATCCTATTATTCATTGGAACAAAAGCTGGTTCATAGCAAATGGACTATGCTCTGGATACATCCCTACGGTCAGATTGCTGGACAAAGATTGCATTCACTTGTGCACTCGAGGAGTGCGGACCGAACCCCCTCTCTCTCTCTCTATATATATATATGACTATTTAATGTCCATTTGCATTATAAACCTTTACAGGTAGTGGATTCGTGCATTAACTAGAACCAACCTTAGACACTTTTATAACTAAGTTTATAAAGAAAGTGAATTAATGAAGTATGTACTAGTACCTTGAAAGTGCACAATATTTTTAATGTGCTTTCTTTATAACATTAAAAAAATGTTCATAAGTTTTTGTGACAATTAATACATGGAATCTAATTCAAAGCAACCACTGTCATTTCTAAATTTGCTAAAAGTATGAATGTGAAAATGCAGAACATTTTTAATGTATATATACTTTATTGCAAAAGTTCCTTGGGTAGGTGCCGATTTTTTTTTTTTATGATCAGAAACCCTCACCCAGTCTAATCGAACCCACTATAAAAGAAACCATACCGGGTCTCTCAAAACTTGGGTCAGGCCCGGGTCTGGTATAAACTTTCACAAACTATACTCGGGTCCATGTATTAATCTGACCTTCGGGTCCCCCGACTCAGGTCTTAATGGAGTCTTCTAATTTATCATCATACCTGGACAGCATAGGGTTTGGTTCGGGTAAACCTGACCTACCCCACCACGATATCATGACATTCTAATTATAAAAAAAAGAAAGATGGGAGTTGGGACAATGCAAAGCCCTATGACACGTTAGCATGCACCCCCGCTTTCATCAAAACACGCAACCTGCGCAAGACACGCCGAGCTTAACACTTTCACAACCGTGTCATGTAAACAAGACACGAGACACGTAATCGGCAAGTCTTCCAGAATCAACAGCACGCAACGAGACAAGACACGGGAGTGAGTGAAGTCGGAGCATCCTGTCACATAGTTTCGGCAGCTAAAGGACAAAAACTCACCGTGTCTCTTTCTCAATCCACAACCGGCTCACCAACTTGGACTCCGCTTGTCTGGTAGGAGCAGCTAGTGCACTTGACCTTGTGTTGAGACGTTGCAGGTTCAAACCCCAATGGTACAGTTGTAGAACTGGTGGGGTCTGCTTAACCCTTGACGGACAGTCTAAGGTTTATCCAATAAGCGTTATTCTTTTTTGGCCTAAGACAAAACGTAGCATAGGTCTTGGAAACCTTATCCTCGAAGTTTTACATATAAGCGTAGGTATGTCAGGCTGAGCAAGCGTGACCAGGTCTTCGGTTTATAAATGAAAAAAAAAAAAAACAGCAGCAGCAGCATCCCTGTGCTCTAGCATTGCCCGGAGCCAGCAAGCAAAAGCACCACTGTGGTGTTTCTGTGATTTGTTGAGAGGAGCGAGGGCACTTGCGATTGATGACGAGCCGCGCCGCATAAACAATCCTATCGTCATCCCCCTTTTCCGGAAAACACACGTCTCACACTTTCTCTATTTTTCAAAGCCCAAGGAGAGAGAGAGAGAGAGAGAGTCTTTGCTTTCCAAGTTACCCCATTTCCTCCAAGAGCCTGTATGTTTCCGGCGATGGCTGCTCCTTCTGGTCGTTGCTTCGTCTCGTTACTCTTTTTGGTGGTGGTTGTGGAGGGTGGCTCGCAGTCCCTGACGTTGTCGTCGAAGCTCATCCATCGGTTCTCGGAGGAGGCGAGGTCGATCGAGAGAGGGAGAGGGAGAGGGAGAGGAGGGGAGGCCTCTTCCAGGTTCCGTGCACGGAGTCTGGAGTACTACCGGATGATGATGAGCAGTGACGTCCAGAGGCAGCGGATGAGGCTCGGCTCGCAGAATCAGTCGCTCCTCTTCTTCTCCGAGGGCAGCCAGACCTTCGCCCTCGGCAACGGCTTCGGATGGTATACCAACAACCCCTAATGATCACTACTCTCTCTCTCTCACTCTCACTCTCACATCCCTGGTTCAAGATCTCGCCGGAGATCGACCTTTTGGAGCTGATCTCCGGCGACTCCTCCGGCAGCCGTGGTATCAGGGTGGGAGAGTGGTGTCATGCATGTGTGATGAGAAGAAGCCAGAAGGGAAGAGAAAAAAGGGGATGGCTGGGCATGGCATCTCAAATAGTGTCAGTGAGATCTCAAAAACATGTTTCGAAAACCTTTTTTTTTCAAAGGCATTGTCAGCCAAACAAGCTCAAAACCGTGTTCTGGCAAAAAAACTGTTCTACACTAAATAGTTCCTTAGATTTTCTATGAAAAAGATTTTGATACCCTAGTAGTTCTTTCACACTAAATGGTTGTCATTTGAAACTATTGGTATGTTTTGTGTTCTTCGCAAATGGGCTCCGAAATCTTTTAGATTTTGAATAAGAAATCTGATGAAGGATTTACCTGAACAGCGAACGTGTATGGAACCATGTGGGTAGGATTCTGTTTGTCTTATAACACAAGTTCGAAACATCCTCTTTGCATGTGGCATAAGACTATCTTTGACATTTTCATTGTTATCTTCATCATCATGCCTTGCCCCCTTCTACATGTGGTCGTCCTTACTAGTCCTATTTCTCCATTCCTGTACAAGTTTCCCATTTTTATAATTTTCTGTTGTGCTTTCCTCTTCTATCTTGATTGCTATCTCTCTTTTTCCAATCTCATTTTGTTGCCCTCAGATAAAACTCAATCAGGGAAAGCAGAACGACAGAAATAAATCACAGACCGCAGGATCGGTTCATTTGAGTTCGCTAGCAATCCTCCCATTGCTAGTCTGACTTCATCTGATAAATTTCTGCTACTGCGAGTTCCTGTATGCATAATCTCTCGGTTCATCCTGCCACACTCGTTGCCACACTTGATCAACCTTCAAATCTGCATCGGAAATGGTGCCTTCTTAAACATCTTGGTGCCTTTGTGGTTGTATGTTCCACCAAGTAGCTAGATTGGACTGTCAGCTGCACTGATGGCGGATTGGCATACAAAACATATTTTGAATCAAACCGGTCCGAATGATAGATAAGGCAGATGGATATAATTAGTCCCATGATATGAATGGAGAAAGTTATGAACTTATGAGAGAACCCCACTTTTGATATGCCTAATGAGTTTAATGTTATCATGATGGTATTATTCTTGTCCTTAAGATTAGGGGTGGGCAACCGGCCTGGCAGCCCGATGGGCCAAACCGACGTGGCCTGCCATGTCCCGGGTTTGGGCCATGATTTTAGTCCCGGGCCTGTTAGGTACTGAAACCCGGCCCATTATATACGTGGGCCAGGCTTGGGCTGGCCTGCAGGCTACCTGGCTCGGGCCGGCCCGCTGGCTACCGGGCTGTCCAGATGGGTCTGTTATTTTATTAATTATTTGAATAATATAAAATTTTAAAAAATTAACTATTGCATAGTAACTTGAATAAATATTATTATTTACCTAATTAGTTGTATGACAACTTGCTATTTGTTAATTATTACTGTTTACCTAATTAGTTGTACTATTTTATTAATTATTTGAATAATATAAAATTTTTAAAAATTAACTATTACATAGTAACTTGAATAAATATTATTATTTACCTAATTAGTTGAATGAGAACTTGCTATTTGTTAATTATTATTGCACTAATTAGGAATTAGTTGCACTAATTAGGAATTAGTTGCATGGGAACTTGCTATTCTCTCATTAACCCATAATTTTAGCCAAGCATTTATGCATTTTAGGATTGGGCCAGGCTGGCCCGGGCCGGGCCGGATCCGGCCTGCTTCACATTGGCCTGTTGGGCCAATGGGCCGGGCCATGGGCTTCTTCTTCAAACCCGAGCCCGTTAAGAACTGAGCCAAAACCCGGCCCGTTAGTAAACGGGCCACCCCAGTCAACGGCCTTGTCCAGGCCGGCCCGATGCCCACCCCTACTTAAGATGCTTACAATATGTGACCAGCCCATGTAGTTAATGACACAAACACTTGACTAGGTAACCTGGATGGATATGATTAGTCCCATGATCTGAATGGAGAAATTTATGAGAGAACCCCACTTTGATATGCCTAATGAGTCTAATGTTATCATGATGGTATTATTCTCGTCCTTAAGATGCTTATAATATGTGATCAGCCTATGCAGTTAATGACACAAAACACTTGACTAGGTAACCTGGACGTTGGCCCAGTCCTTTAGCCAAGGTGGGTACCATGGAAGCACCTAAAAGGAAAACTACAAAACAAATGTTAGAATTTCTTTACATAGAATGTCAAATTATCATTTAGTAAATTTTTTAATTTCTCAGTTTTAATCTTTTTGAAGAATTAGTATTATAAAGTTTAGTTCTTATTTGGGGGTTCCAGGCACCTTTGAGGCTGCTGTGCCTAATGCTTTTAACTACATAGAAATCAATCGCTAGAGGTAGGCCTAAACCTCAGATGCTTTCTTTAATAGGTTAAACAATGTTGGCACAAGAATAATATTATAACAAGATATGGAGAATATCAAACGTTAAATGACTATTCATGAAGTCTTCAATAAATTATCTACTTCTAAGTTCCTATTAGCTCTAGCCATGTCTACACTTTGTAGAGTGCACATTCAGTGTTATTCTTGTTATATTTAAATATAGAAACATTACTTTTATTGACTTCTATCCGTATTGCAGTACTCCCTGGATAAAGGCATTTTTTTGTTAAAACACTATCACCACATTGTATATTTATAATGCTTGCCAATATGTCTTAGACAGTACTTCTGAGCTGTTCTAGTCTACTCGTCAAACCTGTAGAAGTATGTGACATTCCCATGAGTAATAAAATCCCATTGTTTTACTGGAAACTCAATGCTTGATATTTCTGCAATTGCTTGTAACAAAATTGAGCACAGGCTTTAAATGGCCTGAAATTTTTGTTTAATAGGATTTTGGGTCTTAAAATCAGCTATTCCTATTATGGAAATTTAGAAACATGACAGACTTCAAGCTTTGAACTGATAATACCTGCTTATTTTCACTTTTCTCTGAAAATGTGACGACTGCTTGAGTACATGCTTTGATAAAGAAGATGCCTTCCTTTGATTTGTTAAATTATGAGTTGAAATCAATGAAATTTTATAAACTCCTTTGTTGTTTGTCTTACCATATAAATTGCTGTAATGCAAAACTGCAGATGAAATATGATTGCATCTGCTAAAAAGTTCGGCATGGACAATCATGCATGCACTTTTGAGGACATAAGATTTCTTTTCTATTGATAATTAATGAAGGCATTTTTTTTCTCTTTATTTCCTCTGCATCCATAACAATGCATGATATGTTGTTTGACAGGTTACATTACACATGGGTTGACATTGGAACACCAAATGTGTCTTTCCTTGTTGCGTTAGATGTTGGGAGTGATCTTTTCTGGGTTCCATGTGATTGCATTCAGTGTGCTCCTATTGCAGCTCAAAATTACAGTTTGGTATGTTAAGCTATACCAAGGATATGCTTCATTTGATTGTATCAGTGTGCTCTGATGTCTATGCTATATTTCCAGAAGGCTTAATTTTTTATGCTGTTCTTGAAATACATATGTGGGAAATTTGTTAAGGAAGAAGAGCATTACTTGTGTGGAAATTTGTTTGGAAAGAAGTGCATTACATTTGTGTGGTCTTGTATGGCCTTTAACCTACCAAACCCCAGATGTGCCATGTGTGATAGTTAATAGGCAAGAAAGATGATCTTCCTACCACTCTCAGCTGTGTTAGATTTGGGAGGAGCAACTTATGAATTGTCATAAGTTTCTATAGTTGTTATTATTTCTAGGAGTTCTGCGTTTTAAATTTAGAGAATTTCCCTTAAAAGTTGCTTCGAAGGTTCTGGACAGTACGATATAGGAACATGGAGATCTGGAGTTTGTTAGGGTTGGCTAATACATAGTTTGCCCACCCAGTGACTCGGGACTTGGGTGATTCAAGAGCTTTTACTTTTTGTATATTATAACAAATAAATTTAAAACTTTAGATGGATTTTTTCAATTTTTATTTTATACTATATATGCGAAAACAGCCATACCCCCAACCACCTCATAGTCATAGGTGGTATAAAAAATATAACTGTTTTTGGGGGAAAAAGTCTTTGCGACTTGCGGTAGGTTAAGGCATTTAAGAGCAGCAGGTTTTCATGGAACAATGTATAGTATAGGACAATGAGCATGCATATAGCATTGCTACTGATCACTGCAATTCACATGTTATGTGCATGGCGATGACATAAAGCATGTATATGGTACACGATGGTGGCATATGATAAAGTGCATTGTGACTTCATAAAGTCATTTGAAGTAAATGATGAAACTACTGGTGATGGCATAATGCATGTATATTGTATATGGTGATTGCATAAAGGCATTTGAGTTAATGATTGCACATCTTTATGAGTCAAATTTATTGGGATTTGAAGTCCCTTTCTATCCTGGTTCAGACGTGAAAGGCGACTTCGGTGAAGTGGACAAGGGATACACCGAGCCACAGTGATTCTTGGTCAAAACCAAGTATAACACAAACCATTACTTGCTTGGGTTCTAGCTCGGACCAAGTTGCCGAGTCAGCCGGTTTGAACCAGTGAGTTTGCCAACCATGGGCTAACAAACTTACACACATTATGACAATAAAAAATGCATGTAATATGATGTATAAAAGAGGATATTTTATGTAACTCAAGTTGCAACTTATAAAGATATTTATGTAACTGAAGTTGAAACTTATAGCAACAGGTTTAAGAGTCTACAGAGTCTAACTTCTTAATCCTAAAGTACGTAAGTCCCAAGCCTTAGATCCTTCCACCCAGAAGATTTCCCAATGCCAGCTTTTATATATCTTAATATTTTCTTATTTGCTATAAATTGTAATGATTTTTATTCAATATAAACCTTACTATTTATTTGTCTTTGTGAAGCATGAACAACTTGTGTGATTATATTCTTGTAAATATAGATCTAATCAGTGTATACATGTATTTTATGAAAAATTCATTTGTTAAATTTACTTTTTAATCATCATCATTTTGGCGATTACATAAATTTGGTCTAAGACTCTAAATAACCTTTATTTCCTCCCATAAGCTTTGTGTAGATTTATGTATTAGTAGTTAGGACAAGTGAATAAAGGACATTAGGCTAATATATTATTTTTTTCTTGCTTTAAACCTTTATCGCTTGGAATTTAAAACAGAAAAATAAAACAGAAAAACTAATTTTTCTTCTCAAATATTTCCCAAATGCTTCTTGAATCTTGGTTCCTTTCTCATTTCCCTCTCATTTCCTGCTTCTCGTTTCACATGGGCATAAAAGAACTTTCCCGTTTTATCTTCCCTTCTCTAACAACCTTAAGTTTCATACATAAATATCTGAAAACTATGTTACTGTTAAAATACATGTAATTCATATATATATATATATATATTGTCTAAAATACCCATTAGGGGTATTTTAGTCATTTCACAAGTACCCGATAGGGGTACTTGTTATTTTTCATTTATTTTTTGTAATTCTTTTCTTTTTCTTTTTTTTTGTTTTTTGCTCACATAAAAGGGGCCCCACCATGGAGTCGATGGGGCCCCCAACGGTCACATTTGTGACCGTTGGGGGCTCCCAACGACTCCATTGGGAGCCCCTAGGTGGCTCTTCTTTTAAGGCCATAAGGCCATCCCCCCTCTCCTTCTTTTGTGTATATATAGGGGTAAACCCCTCTTGTATTTTTCACTCTTGAGAGCTCTCTCTCTTTTTCAATAAAAGACATTTATATTTTTATGTTGTGTTGTCTCTTGTGGGTTTGGGTGTTACCTCTTTTGTTTATTCATTAGTGGGTATTGTAAGTGCTTATCACACTCTTTATTTTTCTGTATATTTCATTACATGGTATCAGAGCCTTGTGTGTGCTCTTCTTCTTAATATAGCTAGTTGAGTAGTTATATTATTGTTTTTTTGTATCTCTCTTCGTTTGTCCTCTTGTGAGTGATTAAATGGAAGGGGAACAAAAGATTGATCTCTCCTTCAAGCTCAATGACTCCAACTACATGATGTGGGCCGCCGCCATGGAGAACAACCTCAAAGGTAAAAAAACTTTGGGGATACGTTATGGGTACCATTCCGGAACCACAACTCCAACTCACTAAGATGGATGGTGATCAAGAGAAAGCTCTTGAAGGAAATGCATGCATGAAGGCCATTGAAGATCACCAATCTAAAGTGGAAGATTGGGAAAGTAAGTATGAGAAGATTCTTGCTTGGTTCATGAACAATGTGGAGCTCAAGATTTGCGCCAACATTGCTAAGTTTCAGATGGCTAATGAAGCATGGTTCTTTATGAAAGATATGTTTACTCAAAAAGACCTTGCTCGTTAATTCTTTCTTCAAGAAAAATCCGGACTATCAAGCAAGGAGAAATGAGTGTAAGGGATTACTATAGCACTCTTGGACCCTTATGGGATGAGCTATCTTTATTAGAACCAAAGTGGGTTTCTAGTGTGGATGTGGAACTAAGAAGAGAACAAATGGAAAAAGAACACTTTTTCCAATTTCTACATGGCTTAGGCCCGAATATGAACAAGTTAGATCTTCCCTTCTTCATAGATCTAAGCCTCTTCCCTTGGAAGATGCCATAGTCGAAATATGCCAAGAAGAAACTAGTCCTTGCATGATTAAAGGAGGAGATGATGTTTTGGCTGTACCTAAACCGACAACCATGTAAAAGCCTATAAGCCTCCACACTTTGGAAGGCAAAATAATGATAATGGCAACTATAGAAAAGCCATTTGCCATCATTGCCAAGAACCGGGTCACATAAGACCTAATTGCCCTAAGTTGAATGAAGCACCTAAAAACAAGGTTGCCTCCGTTGAAGAAGCTACTCAAAAGAAGGAGGAAACTATCAAAGGGAAAGAGTCTTTTTCTCTTGCTCAACTATCAGAAGCACTACAAACTCTACTCAAGATTCCATTAACCTCGGGTGCCGCCATAGCTTCTTCTTCTCCTCCAGGTATGTCTTCTTGGATCCTTGATTCTGGAGCTTCCTTTCATATGACCCCTCTTGAAAATGAGCTTTCCGATTTGTGTAATAACTCTAAAAACTTCTATGTTTCAACTGCTGATGGTACATCTTTCCAAGTAAAAAGTTTTGGAACCTTAAATTTTTCTAAAGATTTCTTTGTGCCAAACGTAAGAGTGGTACCTCAACTTAATTTAAATCTCCTCTCTGTTGCTCAAATATGTAATCATGGATGTGAAATCTCCTTCTCAACTACGGATTGCTCTATACAGGATCTCCGGTCCGGGAAACAGATTGGGCAAGGCCATAGGAGGGGAGATCTCTATTACATGAGCAACTTGAAACTTCCCACTAACTCTTTTTGTAATCATGTCCAAGATAAAAATATTGAAATTTGGCATCAAAGAGTTGGACATCCAAGTTTCTCAAAAATGTACTTCTTTCCATTTGGAAAGAAATTTTGTAATGAGAAACATTTTGTTTGCAAGAGTTGTATTTTTGGCAAAATGAAATCCACCCTTTTTCCAAATCGAACCTTTGTGACCAAAAGACCTTTTGAGTTAGTCCATTCGGACATTTGGGGTCCTTCCCCGGTCATGTCTAAAGGAGGATACTTCTATTACGTTACTTTCATTGATGACTACACTAGATATGTATGGATTTACTTTCTCAATTTAAAATCCGAAGTCTTTGACTTCTTCAAGAAATTTCATATGATAGTCAAAAATCAATTTTCAAGTAATATCTCTACTCTTAGATCCGATTCAGGTGAAGAATATCTATCAAATGAATTTCAAAATTATTTAGAAATAAATGAAATTTGTCATCAAAGATCCTAGGACTTCTCAACAAAATGGTTTAGCCGAAAGAAAGCATAGACACATCATGGAAACCACTAGGACACTCCTTATTTCCAAAGAAATTCCAAAGAGTTTTTGGGTCGAAGCGGCCTTAACCTCAACTTACTTGATAAATAGAATTATATCTTCATCCTTACAAAATACATCTCCATATGAAAAACTATTTGAAAGAACACCCGATTTCAATAGATTAAGAATTTTTGGGTGTAAATGTTTTGTCCTTACACATAAAAGAGACAAATTATCTTCTAAAGCTATTGAATGTGTTTTCTTAGGATATGGAGAAAATCAAAAGGGTTTTAGATGTTTTGACTTGAAAAATAACAAACTCTATGTATCCAAAGATGTAACCTTTTTGGAAAATGAAAATGGTTTTATGAAAACTAAAGATATTGACGAAAGTGAATATGCTTTCTTATTTGATCTTCTCTCCCAAGAAGATGAGACTCCTCAAGAAGAGGAAATCTCTAATGAGTCGTTGAATGACCTAGAGGATATTCCTCTTGACAATGTTGAAGATGAAAGTGATAGACCAATCCAAACCTATGTTAGGCGTGGTCAACAAGCTCAAATGAGCGCCTTAGAAAAATACTCTCAAGGGTCCAACATAGAAGAAACTTCTTTAAGGAGATTCGGCCGAATCTCCAATCCTCCTAATAGGTTTGTTTTCTATGAGTCTCTAACTTCAAGGTATAAAGCGTGTCTAATTGCATTACACTCATTTCATGAACCTTCACATTATAATGAAGCCAAAAACATTCCCCAATGGGTTGAAGCCATGAACTTAGAACTTAGTGCCCTTGAAAAGGCAAAAACTTGGGAAATAACTTCATTACCCACTGGAAAGAGATCGATTGAATGTAGATGGGTCTTCAAAATTAAAACTAAAAGTGATGGTTCATTAAAACGTTATAAAGCCCGATTAGTAGCAAAAGGATATGCTCAGGAATACGGTATAGATTATGAAGAAACTTTTGCACCCGTAGCTAGGATGACCAGTGTTAGGACTCTTATCGCCGTGGCGTCAGTCAAAAAATGGCCTATCTATCAACTAGATGTTAAGAATGCATTCCTAAATGGTGAATTAAATGAAGAAGTTTACATGGATCCTCCACCAGGAGTATGTATTGGTAAAGATAAAATTCTCAAACTTAAAAAGGCATTATATGTTTTGAAACAAGCCCCAAAGGCTTGGCATGATAGATTTAGTAATGTAATGATAAGTTTGAATTTTCGTTTATGTTATACTGACACTGCTTTGTTTGTGAAAAATGTAGGGTCTTCAGTAGTTATTTTACTACTTTATGTTGATGATATGATCATCACTGGAAGTGATGAGTAAGGAATTAATGATATTAAGAAAGTTTTAAAAGAAAATTTTGACATGTCTGACCTTGGTTTCTTAAGATATTTTTTCGGGATTGAAGTGGCGTACTCTCCTCGAGGGTACATTCTCTCTCAGATGAAACTTGATGCTGACATTTGTTCCAAATTTGGTATCTCCGATGATAAGAAGACAAACCCCCCTGAAGTCATCAATGCAAAATTAAGGTTGGAAGATGGAACACCTCTCGAGGATCCTACTCCCTACCGGCAACTTGTTGGGTCTCTAACCTACTTATCCATCACTCGGCCAGACATAGCTCATGCCGTCCACTCTGTCAGTCAGTTTCAACATGCACCTACAACCGTGCACATGAGTGCAGTCTTAAGGATCGTCAGATATATTAAAAACACCATAACTAAGGGAGTTTTTCTTTCCTCTTCCTCATCACTTGATTTAATTGCTTATACTGATGCTGATTGGGGAGAAAATCCCAATGACCGGGTCTCAACTACGGGATTTTGTGTTTTCTTAGGTGACTATGATTTCTTGGAGATGCAAGAAGCAACACAAAGTATCCTTGTCTTCAATGGAAGCGGAATATCGTGCTATGGCTACTACAACCATGAAACTTGTATGACTAAGAAGTCTTCTCAGTGATATGGGCATTGTCATCTCTACTCCTTCGAAGATGTGTTGTGACAACAAAAGCGCAATTTATATTGCAAGCAATCACACCTTCCATGAGCGTACTAAGCATATTGAGATGGACTGCCATTACGTACGTGATGAATACCTAAGAGGAACCATAGCACTACCTTACGTCACATCTGAGTACCAGTTGGCAGACTTCTTCACTAAGGCCCTTGCTGCTCCTCGTTTTTTGTTTCTCCTTAACAAGCTTTCGGTTATATCCTCGTAAAGCTTGAGGGAGGGTGTTAAAATACATGTAATTCATATATATATATATGTATTGTCTAAAATACCCAATAGGGGTATTTTAGTCATTTCACAAGTACCCGATAGGGTTACTTGTTATTTTTCATTTATTTTTTGTAATTCTTTTCTTTTTATTTTTTTTGTTTTTTGCTCACATAAAAGGGGCCCCACCATGGAGTCGATGGGGCCCCCAACGGTCACATTTGTGACCGTTGGGGGCTCCCAACGACTCCATGGGGAGCCCCTAGGTGGCTCTTCTTTTAAGGCCATAAGGCCATCCCCCCTCTCCTTCTTTTGTGTATATATAGGGGTGAACCCCTCTTGTATTTTTCACTCTTGAGAGCTCTCTCTCTTTTTCAATAAAAGACATTTATATTTTTATGTTGTGTTGTCTCTTGTGGGTTTGGGTGTTACCTCTTTTGTTTATTCATTAGTGGGTATTGTAAGTGCTTATCACACTCTTTATTTTTCCGCATATTTCATTACAGTTACCGTGGCACGGTTGTCGTACCCGCATCGTCATGGGTACCAGTACGCTGCACTGTGCGGGTACGGTGCACTGTGCCAGGAACCTCATAAAAAAAGGCAAAATCTTTCCCCTCCTGAAACCCTTGACTCTCTCTCTCTCCCTGGTCTCTTTGTTCTCCCCTCTCTGGCTTTCTTCTTCCCCTTTGTCGTTTCCCCTTTCTCTCTGTCTCTCTCTTGGTGATTGCAAGGTCACTTGAGAGAGGGTTGGGGGAGGGGGAAACATGAAAAAGAGAGAGAGAGCGGGCACGGGGGGAGGGGGGGGGGGAGATAAACCAGAGGATTAGAGAGAGAGAGAGAGAGAGAGAGAGAGAGAGAGAGACCTACCTCCTCAATCTTCTTCACCTCCTTTTCTCCTTCTTCGTACCCCCAGACGGAGAAATGGGTTTGTTGGGGACGTGGCTTATGGGCTTGCCACACGATTGGAGAGATGGTGATAGGCTCCCTGTATTCCCCTGATCCACCATGAAAAGAAACACCCCATTTAGGCACATAGAGAGAGAGAGAGGGGGAGAGGCGTTCCTCTTTTTATTATCTTTTAATATTTCCGTACACCCCCTATTCATTTTTTAATTACACCCCCTCCTTTATTCAAAATGACATGTCACAATTCCTGCATTGGATTGGACCTATATATATATATATATATATATATATATATATATATATATATATATATATATATATATAGCCTTGTCTCCGTACCCTCATTTTTTAAAATTGCTGTGTCGTACCTTCTGTACCTGTACCAAGGTGACATACGCTGAAAACCTAATATTAGTGATTGAAACCCAAAACTGTAACAAATTAAGCAAAAGTGATGACTTTTTGCTGAATCAATTTGGTTTTATGCCTGGAAGATCAACTATGGAAGCTATACATCTTCTTAGACAACTTATTGAGAGAAATAGAGAGAGGAACAAAGATTTGCATATGGTTTTTATTGATTTGGAGAAGGCATACGATAGAGTACCTAGGGACGTTCTCTGGTGGACAATAATGAAGAAAGGTGTGTCTCTCAAGTACATTAGTATAATTAAGGATATGTATGAAGGAGTAGTAACCAATGTCTGCACTTGTGGAGGGGTGACAACCAATTTTCCTATAACGGTTGGGTTACATCAAGGATCTGCTTTAAGCCCTTTCCTATTTGCTATAATGATGGATGAGCTTACGAGATCAATTCAAGAAAATGTGCCGTGGTGTATGTTGTTTGCTGATGATATTGTTTTGATGATATTGTTTTGATTGATGAGTCTAGAGCTGGGGTTAATGCTAAGTTAGAATTATGGAGACAGACATTAGAAGCAAGAGGTTTTAAGTTGAGTAAGAGTAAGACAGAATACATGGAATGTCGGTTTAGTAAGCAACGAAGTAGTGATGAGAGTGTAGTGAAGCTTGGTGAGCAAGAAATACCGGTGGATGATTGTTTCAAATATTTGGGATCTATCATTCAAAAGCATGGAGAAATTGATGGTGATGTAAATCATAGGATAAAGGTTGGGTGGATGAAATGGAAAAGTGCAACTGGAGTGTTGTGCGATCGTAGAATGCCATTGCGGTTGAAGGGAAAGTTGTATAGGACGACTATTAGACCCGCTTTACTATATGGTACGGAATGTTGGGCTGCCAAGAGACATCATATTCAAAAAATGAGTGTAGCTGAGATGCGTATGCTGAGATGGATGTGTGGAAATACAATAAAAGATAAGATTAAGAACGAGGAGATACGTAAGAAAGTAGGCGTTGCACCCATTGAAAATAAGATGAGAGAGAATCGTTTACGGTGGTTTGGACATATTCGGCGAAGACCTAATGATGCTCCAGTTAGAAGGATGGAGAATTGGGAAAATATATTAGTTAAAAGAGGTCGGGGTAGGCCTAGGAAGACATGGATGGAGGTGATAGGAAAGGATATGAATGCTTTGAACCTCACCGAGGACATGGCATTGGATAGAAATGATTGGAGGAGAAGGATTCATGTGGAAGACCCAGAATGATTTTCTTTTTTGGTTCATATCGCCGACCCCAATTGTTTTGGGATGAAGGCGTAGTTGTTGTTGTTGTTGATGACTTTTTGCTATTATCACCCTTAGAGTCTTAGACCATTTTAGCATGAAAGGATGATGACTTTTTTATAGGCAAGCTGGGAGATAACTCCTGTGGAATTCAAACCTGAAAAGCATCAGTTATGATAGTGTGGCCTAACCATCCTGCTATTCTACAACAATCACCTGGGTAGTAGGTTAGTATCAATTGAACCATGAAGGTCCCCCAGAATTCTAGGTTACATGCCAGAAAAGGTCTGGAACTGTGGCTGTGCATGAATGGAACGTGTGCCTAGCCACTGCAGTGGAGTTTCTGGTTCTGATCAGCCTGGGTTAGTTATTGAGGTTGCCAAATTTGGGAAGATCAGGGTGTTAGGCGAAGCTATTTATGAGAATGTGCTAAGAGATTCCATTTTATTCATGATACTTTTATAAAAATGTATTATGATCAAGCGAAATGGAGAAGGGAAAGGACAATTATTTTTGTTGATGTGCTTTTTCTCTCATCTTCCCACACGGTGTTCAGATTATGACAAGCACGAGCTAGAGTTTGAGTGGTGGAATTCTGGCTGCCAATGCTGTACCTTGTTGGCATCAGCTTGATAATATCCTGTAGATCGCCCTGCAGTATCTTGTGTTAATTACTTGTGATCATATTTTTTTGATATTATGATATTTGTTAAATCATAACATTTTAATCCATGAAAGTATAACCACCTGCATAGTTGGTCTTTTTTAAAAGATGTGATATGTTTTTCAATACATGAAATGTTTTGATGTTTTCTTATCAAAACTTGATTGTTATAGTGCTTGGTTTATTATAAAGGCATTTTTGTGATGTCATCCCAAACTTTTTTCCATACTTTCTGTTGTTCCTAAAACATATTCGAGATTTTTCCGGATTCTTTGAGAAATCAAATGTCTTGAAGAATAACTGAGGAGATAGTGTGATAAGCTTACAGGCACTTTGGATATCATGCCTCCACTCTCTGTGATGTATTTTCTTTCGCATATTTTCACTTGTTCCTAGAAGATATTCCAAATTCTTGAAGAATATCTGAGGAGATAGCGAGATAGCTTTCAGGCATGTTGAGGATCGCACTTCAGTTCTTTGTGACTATTAATTCTTTATGTTGTTTCAAAGCTTTGTTGAAGTGGAACATTTTATGCAAAACGTAATCTTCAATGTTCTTATTTGGTCTGTCTTTAATGAGGCCCAGCCAGTGAGCGGGCCATTTAGTTTGGCAGACAAAGACGTGTTCCCTTTGCTTGCATAGTTCCAAACACATGCTTTTTATGATAGTCAAACACTGATTGTTCTCCTGCTATTCTGCATCCCATATGAGTCCATGCAGAACTGATTCTTTGAGGGAATTGTAAGCTTTCGTCCGTTAACCTTTTCAATGTAATCTAGCCAGTGGCCTGCAGAAATTGTCATGAATAAGCTCATGACTTTTTTAACTGGTTGGATATTGTTTGTTTCGACGGTTTGACCTCTATTAAAGGAACACTTTGATAATTTTATAATGTTGACAATTCTTTCATTATTCCTGAGGAGACTGAGTAGTTGAACTCTTTGCCTTGAGTTTTGCAATGCTGTAAGTTAGCATGTTATCTGACTCCATTGTAAGCATATATCTCCTGGGGGGAATTTTCTAGTTAATAGTTATTTACCCTTTTTACAACTGTAAGCTAGAAAATCATGCAATATGCAGCATGGTGTTTAATTTGATTCTTCTTACTAATATCGAATCTCTATTGTAAGACCTAATTATTTGGGTGTGCTGTACTGCTTAGATGTGATAACAGGTTTAGCACTTATACTCAATGATTGATTGGCAGGTGCTCCCTGGTGTTTGGAGCATTTATTATGCAGGATAGAGATTTAAATATGTATAGCCCGTCCAGATCAACTACGAGCAAACATTTCTTCTGCAGTGATGGGTTATGTGAGAGCAGATCCAAATGCAAAAGTCAAACACAGTTTTGTCCTTACACTGTTAATTATGATTCAGTGGATACATCCAGTTCTGGTTTGCTGGTTCAGGACAAGTTATATTTAGCTGACAGCAACAATCTTGCATCCAAAAGCCCCATGGCGGTTTCAGTTCTTATAGGGTGTGTTCATAATCTTTAAGTTCTGTTCTGCAGTTATCTTATTTTGAGATATCTTAACATGACTACCTCTATTTTTGCCTTGTTATAGATGTGGAAATAAACAAAGCGGTGGTTTTTTGAATGATGCTGCCCCTGATGGTCTGATGGGTTTGGGGTTTGGAGACATCTCGGTTCCAAGTTTTCTTGCAAAATCGGGACTAGTACAGGATTCTTTCTCAATGTGTTTCCAGGAAGATGATTCAGGCAGGATTGTCTTTGGGGATCAAGGTTTACCTAGTCAACATTCTACTCCATTTCTGTCATCAAAAGGAAAATAGTAAGATATAAAAATTTTAACCTTATGTTGTTGAAATAATTTTTTGAACTACATAATTCCATAGTCTGGAAGTATGAGGCTCCAAGTACTTTTGTGATGTAAAATTTGGAAATTTGTAATTAATTGATCTTTGAGCTTCTTCAAAAGGGAAGTCTATGAGATTCAGTGCTATTCTGACCTTACAAAGAGAGATTTTCTCGTTAGTATAAATTTCTGTGTTTGGAACTAGTTAATGTTTCTAGGTGAGTTCCCTTGACAAGCGTCAGTTGCTTATTTCAGTGTGACCTACATTGTTGGTGTGGAGGGTGTATGTATTGGGAAGACATGCCTTGAACAAACCAGCTTCCAAACATTGGTCGATAGTGGCTCCTCGTTCACATATCTTCCGGATGATGTCTATAAGAGGGTTGTTCTGCAGGTAATTTTATTTCCTTTTTGAATTTTGTTCCGTGATTGCTCTGATGACCTCAGCATAAAACTTTTCTGATGGCAGTTTGATGCATGGATAAATGCCTCAAGGGTCGTCTACAAGGAAGCTCCATGGGATTATTGTTACAAATCCAGGTGGATATGGTGTAATGCATAAATAGAGGCTGAGGCCTTTTCTTGTGTTCTGGGAATAAGAATGAACTGTATATTGTGCACGCAGGATGCAAGATTTACCTGAGATTCCAAAGATTACATTAATGTTTGCTGCAAACAATAGCTTTGTTGTTCAGAATCCCATGGTTGAATACCACGCAAATCAGGTATACCATTTTATGCATGTCTTTTGAGCTTGTGGACAACTGAATTTTCAAATGCATGATTTCTTTGTTGTCTTCGTGTACCTTCTGGTACAATTATCAATCTAAATCAGTTCATTGATGATACCGTCCATCTCCAATATGGTTAAAAGTACATTTTAAATGGAGTTATGTACAGGATCGAGAGAATGATAAGTAATGACATGATCTTATGTGCTGCAGCAGGACTCTGGTGGTTTGTGTTTGGCTTTGCAGTCTACTAGTGATGGAATTGGAACAATTGGACGTGAGTGTTAAATCTCAGTGTGTGTGTGTGTGTGTGCATTTGACTGCTGCATGAAATGATGATTTTGATGCAGAAAACTGGATGACTGGTTACCGAATGGTGTTTGATAGAGAGAACCTTAAATTGGGGTGGTCGCTCTCAAATTGTGAGTTGCTCTTCCAATGTGATATAGTTTTGATTCTTCTAGGTTCAGCTAAATATTCTTACAAATTTCTGTAGGCCAGGATCTTAATGAAAGTTATGAGAATGGTCGACCAGAAAATCCACTCCCAACAAACCAGCAACAGAGTTCACCTGGTGGGCGTGCAGTTCCTCCTGCAATTGCTGGCTGGGCGCCTACTGCCAATCCTTCTGCGGCCTCTTTGCAGCAGATGCAGCAGCTCAGTTTGCTGCTTCTGGTTTTGTTGTGCTTGCATCTGAAAGGGACTTGACCTTGGAGGTTCTTTGCCATGGGATGTGTATAGATGTGTTTTCCTTTGTCTTGTTAATTTTTGATGCCAAGATGATACCCTATGCGGTCACACAGATTTTGAGATGGGTGTTGTAGGAATCCATTCCCTGTGAGCTGTATGTTTCTCTTGGTTTCTGTTACCCTTGATTCATTTCTTGGGCGGTTGGCAGGTTGTGGTTTTATCCGGTTATGCGCAGAACATGCATATGAGCTCTTAACTCAACCTCGAGTTTGGATCTCATATGCCCAAGTTTTGGTGGCAAAGCAGAGACTTTAGCAATTTCTTCATCGTGAATGCCCATTTTATCCGGAATTGGTCACTTCAACGGGCTTAGGTGGTAAGCGAACTGAATGAATTGAACAAAGGGTGTTTAATTAGCCTATTTTTATGGCCAGCTAAGGTGAGTTGGAGCTCATGGCAAGCCCAAGTTAGATGAGCTGAGCTCGAGCTCATGGCTTGTTAATAAAATGAATATGTATTTTAATATTGAAAAATAATAGAAATTGGGCTTTAAACCTACTTTTAAAGCTGGAACTAGCTCATTTACAAACAAGTACACTGTTTCAAAGCTGCAAGCAATAAGATGTGAATTTTAAATGGAAAATGATCACCTTGTATGATAAAAATGATGTTTTTTCTTAAAATCCTCATAATTTGTCAAAATGTACGATAAAAATGACCTGCTTAAAATTCTCACAGTTTGTCAAATTTGGCCTGATGTCTATAATCGTAAATAGGACTTTGTTAGGACTTCTTATACTTTGCATATGCTAAACTCATAAAGTTTGTGCCATATATTGCTCTCCCATTTAAAAAGGTGTATGCTTTTTTTGCGGTTTTCAAGAAGTGTGCAAAAAATTATGTTATTTATACCTTTTTTGATAATCATAAATATTTTAGTAAAATTATATATTTTATACTAAAGTCATTGAAAATTGTGTGAACATCCTTTTTCTTTTCTTTAATCATCATTTAAATGTATTTTTAGACTTATTTTTTTGCGGTCTTCATAAAGTGTAAAAACAAGTTTTGTGATCTTCTTTGACTTTAACTTTGCAAATACTTTAGAAAATTTATATATATATCTTGTACCTATAGTATATATCTTATACCTAGAGAATAGGTTTATGTTTGCAATTTTTTGTGGTGTAAAAAGTGATTGTCTACATATTAGGGTTATTTTTGCATTTTTTGGGGTTTTTTATGGACCCCAACTTGCTTTGATCTTCCACAAAAAAATTGACAATTTTTTTGTAAACTATTTTTGGCCACTTTTTTTTATAGAGATTCATTGATGACACTTCATCGTGGCATTTTGACATGGTTGCGGCATCCTTGAAAGGTGAGTTTTATACAAATTATATATATATATATATATATATATATAAAATTTTGATTTTTCTTTTCTTTTTTGTAGAAATGAGCATTATCTTGGTACATGTGTATTTGTGTGATTGTCTTGTGTTTTATTTATTATTTTTAAGTGATTTACCATTTAAGGTTTATTATATTTAGAATTTTTTTGATATATATATATATATATATATATACATGTTTGTAATGTAGATGATTTATACATATTTTCTTGTCTTTTATTTAATTTTTAGTGTTTCTGTGTTAGAGTAATGGGCACAGGGTTGAGTATGGTGGTATAATGTGTATTTGTTTAGTTAATGATGGCCTCAATATTTATTAAACGCATTATCATATCACTAATGATCGCAACTAGAGATCTTTAGTGGTTCCCAAAATGTTAGCTTTCGTCACACTTTATAAATTATCAAACTTTAAGGATGCAAATTATGAGTTTCGTCATTATTCTTTAAATATTTTATGTACATGGTTCTCTAAATTTTGTATGTTTAAAAAGGACAAAAAATTAATATAAGTAGGTTAAATCATAAATATTCGTCAATGTTTTGCAAAATCTGTATTGTTAAGAATTGTTTAATGAATTCCTTTATATTTATAAATGCTAAAATCACACAAGCTCACTTAAACACAGGCAAAAAATATATTTTAAAGTTGTTCGGTCCAAGCTGACCCATGTCCACTATGGGTCTCTCTCTCTTTCTGAGTTCACGTTGAGAGGAGAGGAGCCTCTTCATTTACATAGAAGTTACATGAGGAAGGTTTAGATTCCAAGTGAATCTCTTATGATTACAACAATGAGTGGATTGGACTCCATAGTTTTCTATCATCTTAGTGTCCTTAGATACAATATTTAGAAGAGGTTTATTATGCAAAGACTTCTTCTCAACAAGAGTCTTCTTATCCTTGAAAATCTCTACACTGAAAGTTGATTTAACATGAGAGTCTGAAGCTGATCCAACTTGGGAGTCTGCACTTACTTTGAATCTTGGATTAACGTTGGATCTTAGATCAGGTCTTAAGTCACATGTATTTAGACTTGGACTTGGATTTATCTTCACTTGTCCCCTTAAGCCAATCCCTCCAAGACTTGAGCTTGTCTGAAAAATAGTGAAATTTTAGTCCAGGTAAGGCTTTAGTAAGGATATCTTCAATCTGGTTTTCAGAGAGAACAAACTAGACTTCCAAGTCACCACAAGCAATCTTCTCTGACAAAGTGATAATGGATCTCTATGTGTCTTGTTCTGGCATGAAACATTGAATTAGTTGTCAAGTATGTAGTTCCCAAATTATCGCACCAAAGGGCCGGAGCTTGAGATAAATTGAAATCCAAACCCTTTAAGAATTGTGTAAGCCACATTTGTTCTGATGTTGCCCCCAGCAACAACCTTGTATTCCACTTTTGTACTAGATAGAGCAATAATATATTGTTTAGAAGATCTCGGCCAGTGTAAATTGGATCTCAGAAATGTTAATCAAGCAATGGTGGATTTATGATCATCTGGTTATCCAACCCAATATGCATCAGAGAGCCCAGCAGTGGTCTAATGTGGAGCTCATAACTAAGAGTTCCTTTGAGGTAACGTGAGTATATAAGCAAGACAACATGCATAGTGTGGGGTTTGACCAGCTAGGTGGCACTAAGGTCTTCCAAACAAACTTGGGTATGTTTGGAGTTTTGAATCCAAGAGACAATTTCTTTATCCCATCACAGTTTTTTTTTTCTTGGTGTTCCAACTTATAAAAATTTTGATTCATCAAATAAAACATGTATGAAAATAAAGGTTTTTATATTAATAGGATCATAACAGACAAATCCTTTATAATTGATACTATATCTAATAAACACATATATTTTTTACATCAAAGACAATTTTGAGTTAAATATAAGGTCTTAGATACGAGTAACACGTGCATCTAAAAATTTTAAATGCTCATACCCAAACTCGTATGGGGTTATGTCACTCAGATTAAGACTTGGGATCCTATTAATCAGATATACAGTCATAAAAAAAAATATCAACCCAAAACTTAGCATCTAGAGATGCGTGAACCAAAAGACTAATCTACCGTGCTCATGTTCAACAATGCCATTTTGCAGGAGTATTTGGGCATGAGAGTCACCATTTTATCCCATGTTTATTTAAAAATTCAGAGAAGACCCCACTAACAAACTCTTCACCTCCATCACTATGATTTTAATTTTCTTTACCAACTGATTTTCTACTACAACCTTAAAATTTTCAAAACATATCAATGCATCAGATTTTCTAAACAAAGGAAAAATACATAAAAAATGAGAAAATTATCATCCAGTAAGAGTAAATAGTAAACATATCATTTTCTTGAAGGAGGTGCAGGTCCCCACATGTTGGCATGTATAACTTCTAATGGCGAGCTGGCAAAAAATTCAATTTTCTCAAACAAAAGTTTGTGAATCTTATTTACGATGCAACTAGAGCATATATCACTACAACACATCTTTTTATCACAGGAAATCAAATGTTTTTGTTCAAGAGAATTTAATGTTCTGAAATTAACATGTCTCAAATGACAATGCCACACATCCTTGGAAAATTTATCTGAAACAAGAGCAAAATTAGCTTCACCTACGACAACTACGGTAACTCCATGATTCTCCTTCATACTCACCCGAGGGTAGATTCCTTCTCTTAGGAGAATAGTCTCATTTTTTCGATCCTTAACACAAAACCCATCAACATTGAATTCAAAAGTACAATTATTATCTCAAAAAAACTTTGCAACTGATAAAAGATTTTTCTTTTATGGCAAGGACATGTAAAATATTTAAGAGCTCAAACTGATTTCCATGAAAGAGTAAAATAATATTACCTATGCTTGAGATACGAAGATTAACACCATTGCCTTTCATAACTCTATCACGTCTATAATACTTTGACTTGCTTCCCATAGATTGATCTTCTGGCATCATGTGGTGAGTAGTGCTTGTTTTTGGGTACCAATTATTTTCCTACATGCTACTAAGAACCATGATTGTAAAAGCTTCCAGAATATTATAGCATGTGCATGTCGTATGGTTTTTTTGACCATAAAATTGACATATGACCTGACCATCCCTTTGGCCACCTTCACGCTGGACTTTTTATGCTTCTCGACCTTGATTGTTGTTAGCCTTGAAATTTTGAAAATTCTAGAAGGGATTGAAACGATCAACCCCTCTTCCATGACCATCACAGCTACCACAACCGCAACCACGACCACGACCACGACCTCTTTGAGAAAAGAATGCAGTCATAGATGATTTAGCTTGCTGGGAATGCTTAGAATTCAATATTTGGAGTCGCTTTTCTTGATTTAAAAGGTGATCAAAGTTCTCATTAAACCTGAAAAACTTATTTAGGATGGAGGTAATGACAATAGTCATGAAATTCTTATATTTTCAAAGTAAATTGGACCAAATCACTATTAGAAACTAGCTACTCAACAACACACAAGGAGTCAAATAAGAACTTAACATGATTTAGGTATTCTAACATGATATTGTCCTCAACATTTTGTAAGTCACGTTTTAACTGGAGAATCCTAAGACTTGAATGAGATGCATAAGATTATTTCAACATAATTCATGTGTCCTAGGCAGATGAAATACAAATAATTTACCCCAAAATGACTTTAGTAATAATTTCTTTGGTCCAACTCAATGCAAGTTGGTCTTCCCTTTTCTAAGACAACTTTAAGATTGATTTTGAGTGTCTCACCTTTTGTAACATATTGACATGGCACATGAAATGTCTCACAACGTACTTGAGAAGGTCCTCACTGTATAAGACGGATTCTATCTCAGAATGACATAACAAATAATTATCATGATCCAATTTGACAGACACAAGGGAGGAGAATCATAGCACAATAGGATTGGGAACCAACAATGATGAGCTTGAAACCATCTCTTCTAGCAAAATGAGCAGCACCAATAAATTATACAAACTAGATGGATCCAACTGGCTTTGATACCATGTAAAAGCTAAAATCACACAAGCGCACTCAAATATATAAACAAGAAGCACATTTTTAAAGTGATTCAGTCCAAGCTGAGGGTCTCTCTCTCTCTTTCTCTTTATTTGAGTTCATGTTGGGAGGAGAGGTGCCTCTTCATTTATATAGAAGTTACATGAGTGAGGTTCATGGTCTAACTGAACCTCTTATGATTATAACCATGAGTGAATTGGACTCTACAATTTCCCATCACCTTAGATTCCTGAGATATAATATTTAGAAGATGTTGATCAGGAAAGGACTTCTTCTCAACAAGAGTCTTCTTATCCTTGAAACCCTCTACACTGGAAGTTGATTTAACGTAGAAGTCTGAAGCTGGTCCAATGCGGGAGCCTATACGTTGGTTCTTAGATCAACGTTGGATCTTTGATCAGATCTTAAGTCACATATCTGGACTTGGACTTGGATTTATCAGATCTATCTTCACAGTATTTATGTTGTCTTTTTTAATAAATTAAAGCCGTTGAAATTTTTATTTTCAGCCCCAAGCAAAAAAGCAATTGTGGTGCTTGAAGTACTTGTAAATTCTCTGAGTCGTATTTATATTCAATTTTAAGTAGCGGTTTTGACATGTATATGTTTATATTCAATTTTAATTCTTGATGAAAATATGTTGGTGAGGAAAGTCAAAATGAGCCAAAATAATATGAATTTTACGAAAATACCTTGTTGGCAAGTGAAGTAAATGTTAGGTTTGCATGTTCATTTATTTATTTATTTATTTGTTATGTTTGTGTGTATACTCAAATGAATTTAACATGAATGTATTACATATATAGTATTTAACATGATTCATGGAAAGACTTAAAAAAGCCTACAACCAAGACATAAAAAAGAAAAGAATATGCCAAGGACCTTTTACCTTATCCCTTATTTTTTGTGAGTGAAAATCAACGTTTCTATTGTTTTACTACTGACTAACAAAAAGTAACTTATAAATATTGACCGATCACAACAAATGCTCACAACTAAAGAGCAGCAAAAATGAGTTTGTTGATGCTTAGAGTAATGTCAGACCTTAATATGGTCAGACGTTATTAGACGCATGCATGCCATTGATTGCACACACGATTGACGATGCACGTGCCTTTATTTTTTCATGCTACAGTGATTTAGAGGCAGTCTTGGACCGCCACTAAAGGTTTGGACAGAATTCCGACCTTTAGTGATGTTCCAAGACAGCTGCTAAAGCACTGCAGCACCTTTTATTTTTTTGCGTGCAATAGCCTTTTAAAAGCAGTCATGGACCGCCGCTAAAATGCTGTTTATCAGTTTTTAAAAAAGGAGGGGCATGAAACTCTGATGTTATTCCCCTCTTTATATATGGAAAATATATTTATTAACCGTTAACGAGCCTATATGTGCTAAACCGAGCCAAACACTGGTTGTTCATGCTTGGCTAACTGAGCCTATTTTAGGAGTTTGAACATGCTTTTTACGAGCAAAGCATGAGCCCAGTCATCATCTTCTCGTCTTGTTTCTCAGCCCATATATATTCGTACCAAAGTACGAACACAAAAATGCAAAACATGCATGCATACTGGGGTGTCAACAGGTCTGGTTTGGTTCAAACCCAGGTAGAACCAAACTCAAATCTGATTTGAGATGGTGGTACCGGATCTGGACCCAGGTCTAATCGGGTTTACCTTAAGAGAAACCATAACTGGATCCTATAAGGATTCCATAAACTAGACTCGGACCATACCCGGTAAAATAATATTTTTTTAACTTTTCTACATTGAAAATTTGCGTATCTTATTCGGAACTCGGGTCGGTCATGGGTCTGGTCTGAAATTTCATAAACCATACCTAACTCCATATATATTAATCGGACCCTTCGGGTCCAACACAGATTCTAGTGAGAGCTTCTTGTTTATCACCATACCTTGAACCTATAGGGTATAGGGTATGGTACGGGTCAAACCCAACTCGTTGACACCCCTACATACATACAAAACATGATTGCACATTTTTATTATTCTCACAGGGTTTATAATGGAAATCTGCGTATTTCATATTTCGAAAAAAAAAATACAGCATCTCCATATTTTTGTACTATGAAATTTAACAGTATATGTGGATGTATTGTTTGAATCCATTCTTATACATTTATATCGCACGATAGTGAAACTTTTACTCATGGGGTTGATCATAAATAATGGCGATGATCATAATATATACAACAACAGTATCACCAGGATATGAAAAGGCATATATTGGGCCCCTCCACACCATCACTATGGGGATGGTCTACAGGGTTTGTTCGGTATCAATAGGTTATGTAAATCATACAAGCTAGAGCTACCAAGCGATTGATGTTGACTCAATCCTTACTGAACCGAAAATGGGCACTTGCTACTAGGGGTTTCAATGGGTCGGGTTTGGTTCGGACCCAGGTGGAACCAGACTTGGACCAGATTTTCTGGTATGGTATCGGGTCCGGACCCAGTCTAATTGGGTCCACTATGTATGGAAAATATATTTATTAACAGTTTAGAATAAGTGATTTTTTTCACATTATTTGAGGAGCAAGACCGTAATGCCAGTGTAAGAGCATATGGCTGAGCTAAGCAACCATCGTTAAAAATTCCATTTTTGGGTTTTTCTCGGCAAGAAAAAAACTCCCAAGATTAAAAAAAAGAAAAAATGTCAGGAAAACCTTGATATATATAAAATACAAAAAACAATGTATAGTAATATCTAAAAATTCGAAGCTACAAAAATTACAATAATATTGTAATATATTGGAGGCAGGTGATAATTAATCTCAACAAATTATCAAGATTTTCATGGCTTTAGAATATCCTACTCTATGGTGAGATTTTCCAACTCTGTCTGATATTTGTGACTATGACTAGCACTAATTTCTGTGAATAATATATTTCATAAAAAGCCCATGTAAGCTCATTGGTGCAATTTTGGTACCGATTCGGCTCATCCCTCACCTCCAGCTCATATCTGCTCAAAATTAGAGTGACATTGACATGATACCTTTACAAAAGTAAGCACCATATGGTGTTCTGCTAACCTGTTGAGATGCATTTCCTGATATAAAGTACAAAACAGGCTTTGGCTAAAGTATCAATGCTTTAACTGATATTTTTTCTGCCCTTTTCTACCATTGCTTTCTAAATGATAATTGTATTGGAATTATTAGAAGCAGAAATAAAGGTGAAAAAAAGCGTTCAACGATATAGTTTTATAGGCTTTTAAATTTGATACATGAAGAATGGGATGAGGTAGGAAGGCAACTTTATGGCATTTATAGGAGAATGATTGTGCCGGGAGCAAATAATTGATACATATTTTATAGTGGGAGGCCATGCATTTGTCCCACCTTTTCAAAAGCCTCCACCAAATCTTTATCTTCTTGTACCACAGGCCAGATTTATGAAGATGCATGTTAGAATCTTGTGATTAATTAGAATATTAGCAAAAGACAGGATGGGTGTTGGGATATCTTTTACCATTACTTTTGTATCCATTTGTCTTGATTCATTCATTGTGAGAAAGAAGGTTCATTTGATTGGAGCTACCAAACATGCATCTAGTATTAAAAATAAAAAATAATTATTTTACTTGTCCAAAGTGGTGCATGGTGAGAATCTCTCTCTCTCTCTCTCTTCTTTTCACTGCATTTAGTGAAGTTAATATACATTCATCTGGTACTCTTGTAAGATTCAACATTACAGTGCTTTGAATGCCTTGACCGTGTGCTGGGCCCCAGCATTCTCTCTTTATAAATTTTTTTGGAGAACTAAAAGTCGCTTTTACATGTTAGGCATGACTAGTATAACTGATCATTTGGAAAAGTTTTCTTCAACTATTCATTAGCAGTGAAACAATTATATCCTTGCAAAAATAGTGCGCTTCCTGAAATGCCTATAAATTTGACAATCTTTTACAAAATCATCCATTCTTGACATTTTTAAGACATTTTTGCCTTTAGCACATGAACCTGCGTGACATATAGGTGTATTGTAGATAGTTCACAGCCTATCAATAAAAAAAGGCTATTGCAATATGACCTTCACAAATATAGTACAACCTTTGTAAAGATAACTTGTAAACCTCACTTAAGCAAATACTCCTCATGGAGGTCTGCAAATGTGTGCATGTACTAACTTTTGCACTCTGATGAGATCTCAAATACAACACGACCTTCACAAATATAATACACCTTCGCAAAGATAACATGCAGGGGTCTCATCAGAGTATAAAAGTCGAAGATATTTGTAACAAGTATTTGCGAATGTCAACACGCATTTGCGAACCTCCTCGAAGAGTATTTACTTAAGTGAGGTTTATAGGTTATCTTAGTGAAGGTTGTACTATATTTGCAAAGGTCGTTCTATATTTGCAGATGTTTGCAAAATCCTCTTTTTTATTGACATGTGAACTTTCTACAACATACCTATTAATCGTGCGAACCTCAGCAGGTTCTTATGTGAAAATGGCAAAAATATCCTAAAAAAGTCAAGAATCAGTGATTTTAGATATGCAGGAGATTTTGTCAAATCGATAAACATTTTGAGAAAATCACCATTTTGCAAAGATAATATAGTCATTTTTTGTAACAATTATTGCTATAAGAAGCATAGAATGTGAACACAATTTCCTATCACATACACAATATGGCAATAATAATCATAACTATATAGCAATAATACCATCTTATATTACAAAAAAATTCATTGCTATATAACAATAATACCAATTTGCATAGGTGGATAGAAAATTGTTGATTTTCTGTTCATCGAAAGGTACAACCAGTTGGCCCATGTCCTATTGGCAGTGTTTGTCAGCATAAAACCCTAGGTCCCCTTGCCCAACAAGGAGCATACTCGGCTTCAGCCTTGAACTGAGGGACGTGCATCCTGGGTTTCAAACTCGTGACACCCCTTCAGCTGTTAGGCTCGAAATGCAACGGAGGTCCACACTCTCAACTCTTTCATAGTTTGAATGCCTTTAACCATTATTTTTCTGTGAATGTCTATGCATGACTCTGCTATGACTTAGTATGTCTACTATACCCTTGACTGCATTTATAGTTGTATAAAGAGTTCAAGTTTGGGACACACCCGGGAGAAATCCCTTCAACTCTCAAAAGATATGTTTCTTTGCATTTGAGCATTGTGACGGTTGGAATAGCCTCCAAGAATCACCTTATAGCCACATAGCCTTACACTGTCAATCTAAAGAAGAGTTTCCGACGATGTGGAAGGACCTTTTCGCTTTCTGTAAGGAGATATAAGGAGAATAAGAATTGAAAAGGTAACTTGGTTTTGGCTGACCTCTTTCTTTGCAGGCTGGTGATCCTCAAAACCATTATTTTCCTCTTCTCCCTCCTCTCAATTTCATCACTTCCATCACCGTTATTACAAGATGTCAATCAAGAAACCAATCTTCTTCCTCCTCCCAAGAAGAACTTTGAATCTATCATAAACATAATCAAAACCTATAGTCTTTACTCTAAACGAATGTTGAGTAATTTGATAAAATAAGATTCATTATATATGTAGATTCTGTCACTAAAACATAAATTTTAAAAGGGAATGCAAGTCTTCCAAGGTTTAAGAAGCTTCTGGTGCCGATGCTAGGGACGCATCTGTGCTGGACTATTCCCAAAACCAGCTAAGTTTTTGGTGAAGCGAGTTGGATCAAGTCCCCCACTGTTTCCCTGGTGAAGAGAGAGATGGTTTTTTGATGAAATATTGATTGCATAAACTTTGCCATCCTCTTCCCACCTCTACCCTTTTCTCATGGAAACTAGTCTTCCTTTGATGAGAAGGACCAATAAGTGTGCTAGTTAAATCATCCCCTTCTTCTTAATGACATATTAACCACCAGAATTTAAATGATGAATATGCTTTGAATATGATCCTGCAAGAAAAGTCTCTTTTAGACCACTAAAATAACATTTCCTGCTTTTGTTTTATCATATGTTTCCAACTAATCACAAAGCAACCAACGGGGCGCTTCGCTTATCTGGCAGGAACAGTTAGTGCAGGTCACTGTTGGTTAGTGCAGGTCACTGTTGGGATGTCGCAAGTTCAAACCCCAAATGGTATGGTTGTATGACTCGTAAGGGTCTACCTAACCACAGCTTTCTCTGTCCAACAAAAAAAGAAAAAAAACTAATCACAACTCACACTTATAGTAATGGATCTTTAACTCAAAACCACAACTCTTATGCTTAGCAACGAGGCTTTTCTCAAGAGTATATTTTTTAAGTGGATTTTCTTGCAAAAATTTCAGAAAAATCTTGAATGTTTTACAAATAATTAAAAAGAATAATAAAAATTAAAAATGATAGGAAACATATAGCTTTTAACAATATTTGTAATGAAAACATAAAGAAACAATTCATTTTTAAATCAAATAAATAAAAATAGAAAATATAAATATATAAAAATATAACCACTATTTGAAAACATCATGATATTTTTTTTATTTAATATTCATGATGTTTTCATTACATCATGATATTAAAGGCCTAATTCCATTTTCATTGCCATTAACACCCACAAAAATATAACCACCAGAATACATAATAGCCATTAACACCCACAAAACACAGATAGCAGCAGCACCAAAAGGCCTAATTCCATTTTCATTGCACCTTCACCCGTGGACAAGAGCAGAAATGAATACACAACTCACCCACTTCTGTTCTTTTTTTGGAAAGGCGAGCTGGGGTTAGGCGGACCCTTACTAGAACAACAGCCGCCGCATGTAGCAGAGGGATTTGATCCTAGGCCTTCAGCTTGACACATGACCCTGCTAACCAAATGGGATACCACCTCGGTGGTCACCCACTTCTTTTGTTGCCAAAAATAAGTAAGCGGGGTCCTGTGCCAAGCTGAAGGCCCAGGTTCGAATCACTCTGCCAAGCTGGTCAGTCACCCACTTCTTTTTTTTTTTGAAAGGCAAGCTGTGATGACCCTTTTTTTTCTTTTGCTAAACCAAGTAAAAAACTGGCTCTATGAAATATTGTCAGTATCTTCGTGAATCGGACAATTCGTATCGTATCGTATCGGCAGAAAATCAGTAAGATGACGACCTGAACAGGCTTATTTTAAAATAAATCTAAAAAAATGGTCAAAGTAGTTTTTAAATATTTGTAATATTTTTGTGGGACGTGCCTTTTTATTTTCTTTTTTTGAAAGTTGGTCGATTCCATTTGATTCAGCCTCGAATTGGAATACCCGGATTCCCTGAATCAGTTTGAAACCGAGACGATTCTTACAACATTGGTTCTATTTGAAACCAGGCCGACTTAGTGCAGGGCTTCACTGATAAAATCCTTGATGTCCACCGCACCTCTCGGCAGTACTCCCAACTTGGGCCTTGTGGCAAAGGACAATGTTACGAGTTATTAGTCCTTTTGAACCCATCCATGTTAAGCCTGTCCATCCAAATCAGGGCTGTCAATGGTCTGGGTTTGTGTTGGATGCCGATTCAACCCGAACCCAAATAATGGTTATGGGCATGAATAACTCTGACTTTAATATCATTTAGGTCAACCCGAACCCAACTTGAGAAACATGTGGATCAGGTTTGGGATGAAATTTATCCTGATTATTAAAAATGTCGAATGCCCAAATATTTTTATTTGTAATTTTGAGTGTAAATACATGTTTAGGATTCGTTCTTTGACCCGACTTAATCTGGGTCAGGTATCCAAATCCATTGGTTGTTATTTGGTAAGGTTTAGGTAAACCCTCTTTAACACATACTCCACCTATTGATAGCCCTAGATGACATGGGAGAAAAAGGGATTTGATAAGTCTATCTCCACCTCCATCATTGCACCGGTTTTGATTTTGGCCTTCGTTCCAGATCTTCCATTCCCGATCCAAACGGGGCGAAGCCCAGTTTTCCCTCGGTCCACTGCCAAACGCCGAAATTATTTAAACATCTTTGTGCAGAAAGAAAGACCCCTCGACTATTTTTCTCAGTGCATCAAAAGTGAACTATATAAGAGTTAGGGATGGGAGAGAAAATGTCATACGTTAAGAGGGTGGGAAAAAGAAATAGCCGAAGGCTTTATTTCCGTGGAAACCTTAT
Source organism: Nuphar pumila (assembly GCF_984573655.1). Classification (NCBI taxonomy): domain Eukaryota; kingdom Viridiplantae; phylum Streptophyta; class Magnoliopsida; order Nymphaeales; family Nymphaeaceae; genus Nuphar; species Nuphar pumila. Next base: position 25,674,991 of record NC_143262.1, on the reverse strand, counting down.
ATGTGAAATGTGTTCACAATCAGTGCATATTTTCTTGTATCGTTTGGCCAACGATTCAGGTGAATCGGCTAGATACTGATACTCAAGTGAATTGTCCTGAATCAGCCAAAAAAAAATTAAAAAATATTACGTGTCAATCAAAACGTAGCACGTATTAAAGCTATTAAAATAATATTTAAAAATAATTTTAAGTAATTTTTTACATTTATTAAAAAATAACCTATTCAAGGGTGAAACGTATCGATTTTCTGCCGACATGTATTGACCGATACAGGCCGATAGTGACAACATTGATTTTTTTCCATGTTCTGACATATAGAACTTTCTCCAAGGCTCCATTAAACCTCACTGTGCTGCTACATGCATGGCGTCAGCAGAGCAACCACTACAAACTAATGCAAAACAAGATGAATCGTATATGCAAACAAGATCAAATGAGCACCTTCATGCCTTCTCATTGACACACAGATGTACAGTCTTCTGATTAAAGAAGAGAAAATCAGGAAAAAAGGAACCAACCACAAACCAAAACCTTATCAACCCAACTCAAATACTAGACCAAATAACCCTTTAGCCCAGTAATAACAGATGGGGAGGGAGCACTTCTTCAGCCTATAGTCTCCCTGTTGTTTCACAAAAACTACATATGAGATAAGCATATCTTGAGAGGTGTGGAAAACTGATGGTTTTGTACAGATGTCTCAGAGAAACCTAGCAAGGAAAGAAGCTACATGATGGAACAGGAGTTGGGGTTTTCATCACTGAACATGTTGGTGTACTGCTCATCCTGCCTGGTTTTAGGATTTGAGTAGGCAACTTGCTCAACATTCCTGACATAGCCAGGAGGTGCTTTCTTGTCATAGGCCTGTGCAGTGTAAGGATATGCCACCAGATTGTAAGGGACATAAGGCCAAAGCTCAGCCTTTTTCCCTGTGGCCTTTGCCTTTTTCAGCACTTTGTTGTCCTCCACGCGCCCAACCACCGTCACCTTCTGCTGCTTCCTGTTGATCTCCACAGAATCAACCCCTGCAGAATAAACCCATTTAACATTATTAGGCAAATACTTTAAAAGGGATCATGATGCTGATAGTGGTGCTGATGAACGAGGGTGATGGTGATGATGATAATGATGATACCTTTCATTGACGTGAGGGCTTTCTTAACTTTGAGTTCGCACCCATCACAATCCATTCTGACTTTGAGCTCCACAGTCTGCACCTGCTTCTTGTGCTTCTTATTGTGCCCACCACCCAATAACCCTGAGAGATACTCCAAAGTTCCTCCCATGATGTAATTTCTACTCTCTCTCTCTCTCTCTCTCTCAGTTCTCTGCCTTTAAACCGTTCCCTCTGAGCACTACTTGCATATATAGGCACTTGAGGGGGCAGAAAACAACCGTTCCCATTACAAGGAAACTGCTAGGTAGTAAAGCAAATGGGAAAATAAGACAAAACAAAAGGTTAAAAAGAAAAAAGTAAAAGTAAAAAACGTAATGAGTAGAAATTTCAAAAACAAATTAAAGATCTATCCCTTGGTACGTGTATGTTGCATTAAATAATGATGTATTGTAGACTAGGTATTACCGTATGAGTTGTGCATCACAGAGTACAACGCTGGTTTTGCTTTTCTCTCTCTCTCTCTAAAGTTTTGCACATATTTTACTTGGTATGGAAGCAAGCTGCTGCAAACAGTCACATCGGGTGGGAAAAGGTAGGGTGGCCATGCCTCAATCATGAAAAGGTTAGATGAAACATGATGTTGACACGTGTTCACTTTAGTTTGACTGTAAGGACACGTGGCTGGTGATTAGTGGGGGATGAGAGGCTGAGGAGGTGACATGGGCAACAATACAGCTGGTTCTGTACAGGTGGCAAGGAAGTTGTGGGTAAGAAACAATACCACCCTTGACTGGCGGGCTATTCATAACGTATTGGTCTTGGCTTGTACACTATTACACTGCCGACTCGGGCAGATGGCCTACTCCGCTCGGACTTGGTCTGCAAGTAACTTGGCTTAGTTTGAGATGGATGATGACTCTTGCATCCTTCTTACATTTGCACTAAGTTTTCTCTCTATATACCTTATGTTATAGTTCAATTTGCATGTTTATGTACGACTGCGTTCCACTGTAGAAGAGCACGATTTTTTTTTCCTAAAAACAGAAAAATCATAGAGCTGCAATTTTAGTGTTGAAGCTTCTGACCTATATTAGGGTCACGGCATTAGGATTGGTAAACTAACCAACAAACTCGTTCATTATCGGTTTATATAACAGGTATGAGCAGAGCTATGAGTAGCTCATTTAGCTTAAACTTTATCAGTTATCACTTACTTTATTTGCGCTTTTTTTTTTTCTTAATATAAATTTTTATTTTTATTTTTAAAATTTTAAATAAGTCAATTCAAAGCTATTTGGATTGTACTTTCTGAATCTTTTTTTTTTTTTGGAAAAAAGATTCGGTGCCGAAACTCCTTCTGACATCATTACTTGCTACAACTCACGCAAATAATTTCACAGCCGCGGTCTTCTCGAAGGATCTGTTACTGAACCGAATCAAGAGCAGCAGATACACAAACAGGACATGAGTGACAGATAGAGACCAACTTCAAAGTCACGTCAGGTGGGTTCAGCCTGTATGGTTTTCAATTGCCCTCATCATTGCAGTGGAAAGTTATTTTATTAACCACTAACCCAAAATCCAAAACCAACCATGTCTTAGCTGTACGGTGGTGTACCAAAGCGCCAGAAAAAAAAAGTGGCAGCAAAACTATCACAGGCAAGTTGGTAGGGCGCACGCACGGCCTCTTGTACAGTTTAATAACTGTAATTACTGTAATCACCACGTTACAAAATGCATCTCTCTCTCTCAAAAGAGAGAGAGAGAGAATGTCGTGTCATAGGAAGCCAAGAAGATCCAGCTTTTTTAGACCGTACATCTCCAACGATAATATCGTCAGTGTGGTCTTGGATGAGATGCACGGCAACCCAAACACTACCATTTTTTTTTCAGCTGTTTTATTTTTTGTGCTTTAGATGCTATTCATCTACAAAATGAACGGCTCTGAAAATGTTTTGTGAGACGCATCTTTGAGGGTTCTACACAGTGTGTTTTCTTTGCATCCAAGGCTAATCCGTTAGGGGTGACTCTAACCTGATCATCTCGTTTAGGCTCTTGTGGCATGGAAGAACAGGTGCCTGTATATATAGATATAGGCGCCCCCATACGTTTTAGTTTTATTCTCCAACCAAGCTTCTCACTTTCCAATGTCGGTGTTAATGGCCCAAAGGGGTTGGCGTAGTGGGTGGGGACCTTGGCTGCTAGAGGGGCACTCAAGGTTCAATTTTCATGGGCGTCGCTCATCTGCTCAAGTCAATGCATAACAAAGGTCTCAGGGTCAAGGATCTTAGTTTCGGAGTTTTACGCTGCCGGCGCGACGACTGGAGATATGGCAGGCTGAGCCAGCACGGCCAGGTCTTCATGCCATGTGCAATTTTTTCGGGTTATAAATTCAAAAAAAATTTGTTGATGTTAACGGGTCACAGACCTTCACTACAAGGGATCCAACTCTGAGGTACTGGTACCAAGTGTGGACCTGGGCCCTACCAGATCTATCATAAATAAATCAAAACCAATCCATACCCAGTAGATATAGATATAGATTGAAATTTGCGGATATTAATGGGAACGCAGGTCAGGTCTGGGTCTGGGTCTGGTATAAAATTTCATACACCATACCTAGCATCATTGGATCCCACAAGTCACATCTGAATAGTTAATTGGACCCTTTCTTTTGTTGCCAGACCCTTACCCTACTTGATCCAGTACGAATGGGTCTGGTACCCAACCGGTTGACACCATTAGCCATGAAGCCAACTGTCCTCTATTTTTTATGTTTGCTAGCTATCTCAGTGTAAGCAGATCCACCATTGGTCAGATAAAGTCATATGGCGTATGACAGGCCTCTATCATATGCCAATCCCAACCATTGATAATGGCTGCAAGATTGTGCCACATGTCCTTTACATATGAACAAAATTCTAATAGAACAGGGCAGTTCAATGGCAGGCTGCAGAAACCATGTATTATCAGTGTGGCGAAAGAGAGATAAACATACACGAATTTACACAAGAATGAAACACCTAATACTTTTATAGGATACACCTAATACTTAGATGGTCGAAATGCTTAGGTATGTTTTGTTACAAATCGGATAAGATCAATTTGAATATTTGTCAAATACATGCAAAACCCACTGATCAGTGGGCGCTTTGAGCTTTGATATCAACGGTTAGGATTGACATAAGATATATCATTTTAGCTATAGTATTTAGGTGATTAATTGGTGAAACGTTCTCTGCGTACTCTTAAAGAAGTTTCTTTTGTTCGATGACTTTTCCAAGTGGCATTAATCGTGGAAATGGATCTTGTTTAACTTATAATCAATGTTGCAAGGTTTTTATTTACATAGTTGCAACGAGTTGGTTGTTTATCTTTTGTGTGTGGTAACGTTGGCAACCAATTCAAGAAGTCTGTGGACATCAAGGCTCTGTTTGGGAGCCTTGCATTGAAACCATTTTCATATGTTACCAAAATATGGTAGTGAGGATGGAGTTGCCAAAAACGTCCTCCTGTTAATAGTGTTGAAATGTGGTGTTGGGCTGCTAACTCCACTCTATGCAGTGTTTTGGCAACATCACTGCTCTCAAACAGCAGAGAGCATAAGAGCACTAGGGGAAACTGCAATACAACTCGGAGTTGAGGCGCCCAAACAGAGTCAAGTGGTTTTTGTTTTATGAGAGAATTGTTTGTTGACTATGGATATCCTAAGCAACAATATGCAAGAATCATTTTTGTTTTCCTTGCATTTTATCTTGTCAAGTTGTCATGCATTTATTGTTGCGATTGTTTTTTTTTTTTTTTTGTTTATGCTGATGGGGTTTGGCTTAATATACCTTGTGTTAGATTTTCTTCACAATGAGTGGGAGCAAAAGCTTGGAGCTGTGCAGCAATGGTGCTTTCTTAAAAGCAACAGTTATCTCACCAGGTGTGAACCTGAGTAGAGAAGGGTTGGATACAATCATGCATGCACATCTTATGCAATGTCAACATCTTCTAGCATTGATAAGGTTGGTCACCACGACACAGCTACCCTGGGGTTATTTGGCCAAAAAGCTTGATTCAAAAGACTAATAATTTTCAGCCAAAACCATAATAATCCTTCACCTGGGTCAAAATTATAACAAAAAAAACCAAAAACTGCTTGTAAAAGTTACATGTATAAATCAAAGTACCTTTTTAGGTTTAAACCTTCACTTAGTATAAACAAGATTCAGACCGTCTTAAAGACTAAGTAGCGAAGCTTTAAATTTAGTTCCTATTGTGAACTTCTTAATCTCATTCACACATTTTTTTTCAAGTAACCATATGTGTCATCTCACTTGATGAGTGCTCTAGAGACTACCTGAATCTTATAGAAGGCGACCCACACATTCATACTCACATAGGTGACTATGGCAAAAGTAAAAATATCTTTGAACCATTTTAATCAATTTAGCTTACAGATCTCATTAAGTGTCATGAGACACACTCTTATATCATAAGTTTTCAAGTACTTACATCAAAATGGGACATTAAGATACTCTCTATTTTTATGTATTCTTTAGTGCTCACCCAATTACTCAAGTGACTCATTGAACCAAGAACTCAATTGACCCAAGTCATTTGGTTGGGTTTCCATCATGGGTAATTTTTTTAGTAGGTTTTAATCTCAATCCCTTAAATGCACTTTTAATGATATTTTGTGAAATGTCTTTCGTAAGTGGATCTGCCAAAATTTGGCAAGATCTCATATATTCAACTGATATTACTTTTTTTAATAAGTTATTCACAGTATTGTGTTTTAGACTGATATTCTAGATTTTTTATTTTATATATTGTTCTCTGCTTTATATATAGTAGCTTGGCTATCACAATGAATCACTATAGGGGGCAAGGGTTTGCTGCCCAATGGAATCTTAATCAAAAGATTCTTCAGCCATTCAATTTTTATACTAGCATATGCTAGTGTTATAAACTCAACTTCTATAGTGGATTGGGTTACGATGATATGTTTCTACAATGCCTAGAATATTACCCCATATTCAAGGTTAAAGACTTATATGCTTGTGGATATAAAATCATTATTATCTGAATTCTAATTTCCATCACTATGCCTTTCAAAGTTAGTGGGTTCTCTCATGTAGAATAACCCATATTTCAATATTTTATTAAGGTACTTTAGGACCTTGAAAATTGCATCCCGATGCTCAGATCCCAGATTGATAGTACATTTGCTTAGTTTGCTTATGCAAAATATTATGTCTGGTCTAGTTCTATTCATCGCATATGCAAGACTACCAATAATACTACTATACTCAAGTTAAAAAATGTCCTTTTCAATGTACTTTGATGAATTAATAATATGATCAAATGAGGTATCAATAGATTTGCAATCAAAGCAATCAATATAATGTGATTGAGTCCAATCATAATCGTGCTCATGTCTAACCAGTTTGATTTCAAAAATCACATAAGCAAAACTCATATCTTTCATATCAAAATTAAATGACAAAATTTTTTTAGTATCATTTATGCATTCTATACTATTGCTAAGTATTAACATACCATCTACATGTAAATAGATAATGATTATTTTTATGATCAACTTTAGGACTGATGCATTTTTTAGTTTCAAGAATGTTAAAATCATAACAAAAAACCACTTGGTCAAATTTTTCATATCATTGTTTTAAAGCTTGTTTCAAACCATACAAAGACTTAAGTAGTTTGTAAACTTTGTTCTCTTTTAAGTTGTTCCATGTAAATCTATTATTTTAGGTTACCATTCAAAAAAATGAATTTAACATACATTTAATGAATTTCAAGTTTGAAAATTGAAGCTAAGGCTATAAGAATTCTAACTGAAGTAATTCTTAAAACTAGAGCATATGTATTAAAATAATCAATTTTGAATTTTTGTTTAAAGTCTTTTGCTACTAGTTTCACTTTAAATTTATCAATTGATCCATCATTTCTAAACTTTCTTTTGAAAATGCAATTACAACCAAGCAATTTAAAACTAGGTGGTAAATTTGCTAAAACCCATGTTTTATTTTCAAGAATAGAATCAATTTTGCTTTGAATAGCTTATTTCTAAGATGCAACATCAAGTGAAGGCATAAATTCAAAAAAAATAATGGATCTCTATCAATCATGTGAATGTAAAAATATATTCCAAAATTCTTAGGTTTTTTAGTTCTCTTGCTTTTTCTAATTTCTAAATTTTTAGGTTCCAAAACACACTTTTTGAATATAGATTCGCACAATGAATTGGGAGACGAAAGATTTTACAATTCTTTGAAAGTTAGATATTTTCTAAATTCAACTTGCATAAATTCACAAATTACTCTAATTTCTATATTCATAAATCTATATGCCTTGTTATTTTAAGAGTAGCCAATAAAAATTCATGTTAGTTTTAGGCCCTAATTTAGTTTGTTTGGGTTCATTCAATCTTACATATGCTACACAACCCCAAACCTTAAGATAACTCAAATTATGTTTTTTATTCTTCCATAATTCATAAGGAATAACATCAAGTTTTGAGTAAGGCACATGATTTAATATATAACACGAACTAAGTAAAGCGACAACCCTTAAATTAAAATCAAAAGTAGAACTAATAAGCACATCATTCACCATATCAATCAAGGTTTTATTTTTATGTTCTTCAACAACATTATGCTCGGGAGTTTAAGGTGTAATATTTTGTTTATGTATGCCGTGTTTTCATAAAATTTGATAAAATCTTGAGACAAGTAATCTTTATTTCTATCTGACCTAATTGATGCAATTTTGCAATTGTAAAAATTTCAACTTTGACATTAAAAATCTTGAATGTTTCATATGACTCATCTTTACTTTTCATAATATAAACATAAGCAAATTTAGAATAATTATCATTGAAAGTACCCTCACGAGTTTAAGTATTTTTCAAATCACAAACATCAATATGTATGAGTTCAAGAATTTAGAACTAAATTACTTATTTTCTTAATAGAATCGAAATGCACATGATCAAGCCTCACATGCCAACATTCAAGAGAGTCAAGCAAGTAAGCAAAAATATAAACAGTCTTATTGATCATGTTCAGTTTGTATAGATCATCAGAAACAAAGCTTTTACCTACAAACATATAGCTCTTTCACAATATTAAATTGTTGGATTCAAACACAAACCTAAAACCATGTGTGGTCAGTAGAAAGGCTGATATAAGGTTCTTTATTACAGTATATACATGATATATATTTGTGAGGGTAAGACATTTCTCGGATGTGAATTGCATTTTCATAATCTCTTTTCCTTCAACCCTCGTAGGATGAGTTTCTCATATATACTCGATTGTCTTCTCTCACAACATCGTATGTTTTACACTACAAGAAAATACGTTGTTAGCGATGGACTTTAGCGACGGAATATTTTCGTCGCTAGTTAGCGACAGATTAACGAGCGACAAACATCCATTGCTATAATTAATGAAGCTTACAAAAATAGCGACGAAATATAGTCTGTCGCCCAGTCCGTCGCTACTTAGCGATGGATTTTGCGACATATTGTTTTGTCGTTACGGTCGCACCATTTGGCGACGACGTTTGCGACAAAATCTAGTCTGTCGCTAATTAGCGACAGACTTGGCGACGAAATATAGTCTGTCGCTCGTTTCATAAATTTGATTTACGTTGGCTTAGCGACGGATTAATTCTGTCGCTAAGTTTCGAATAACCCTAATTCCAGACAGCTTTTTCTTTTCTTCTTTCGCTGCTCCCGCTGTTCGCCGCTCCCACTCCCGTCGTTCGCTGGTCCCACCGTCCGCAGGCCCCGCCGCCCGGAGACAGGTAAAGGACGCCCCCCCCCCCCTGCGATTTCCGGCAGGGGGTCGACCCCCTGCCGGAATCCATTCATTATAAGTGTGAATTGTAGACCCTGAATCCACATACCACCCTTTATCCATTTAAACCATAAAAGTCGAGCTTATTGCAACCATTAGGTTTTCTTTGGGTAATTCTGCCTTGGTGCCCTATCTCTTACAATGACAACAATCTCTCGTATAATGCCCCAGTTTGTTACACATAGTAGAAAATAATTTTGCATTTATATTTCTTGAAATATTTGAGTTTCTTGTTTTTAGATTTCAAACTAGGTTTATACCTTGGCTTATGATCCAACATATTCACCTTGGTGCCAACTTTAACATTTTCTTTTTTTTATCTCTATAACGAGCTTTTTCTTCAATCTGAATATGTGAAAGATGTTTTTTTAAGGTGAATTTTTCATTTTTATGTTTCAACATATTACAACAGTCCTTCCATGAATTAGGTATTTTGTCAATTATAGCAGTCACTTGGAAGGGCTCATCAAGGTTCATTCCTTCTATCTTAAGTTGATGAGTCAACAATTGCATTTCATGCACTTAGGTAGAAAAGGTTTGTCATCCAAAAATTTGAAATCTATATATTTGCTAAAAAGAAACTTACAATTACCCATGTCCTCCATATTGTACTAATTCTGGAGAGCTTCCCACAACTTTTGTGCAGAGTCCACATCTAAGTATAGGTTGAACAGTTTGTCAGATATGGTATTTAGAATGTGCCTTCGGTACACAATCATCTTCCTTCCACTTGCGGTGCTTCTTGTTCTCATCAACGGTTTCTTCTTCTCATTTTGGTGGGTATGACTGAGTCAGTACCTACACCACCTTAACCATGGTAAGGAATATGAGTATTTTGTTGCCACTATTTGAATTTGGTCTCGTCAAACTAAGAGAGCTTAGAAAGCTTTTGGTTCTTGACCTTAACAGTTGATATCATAGAGCTAGTTGTTACTTTTAAATTGTTAGATTTTCTTCACAACAATTGGGACCAAAAGCTTCGATATAGGCAACAATGAAGTTTTCTTAAAAGCGATAGTTGCCCCACCAAGTGTAAACCCAAGTGCTGAAAGATTGGTTACAACCATGCTTCAGGTATACAACTAAGCTTACACTTCAGGTGCAAGCCAACCTCTCCTAGCACTAAGAAGGTTGATCACCACGACACGACTACGGTGAACAACTTCATAAAGAAGGTGCATAGAGAGAGAATGGAGAGAGAGAGAGCTGAAAATCACTTATGAGACACCTGAGGCGACGTGAGGACTCTTTGGGGGAAAGGGGTAAGTCCATAGAGTTTTACGTTGCTAGGACAATGACCGTAAGTACGACAGACAAAGCCAGCGCAGCTAGGTCTTTGATCTTGGGGTGGTTTCTCCGTGTAAATATATAAAAAAAAAATTGGAGCTCTTTGGCCAAAAAACTTGGCTCAAAAGGCTAATATTTTTTAGTCAAAACCACAACATTATGTTGACCTCTTAAGTGTCAGTATGGGAGCATTTATTGTGCCTTTAGTGTTTTCTTTTGATTCAATGTTGTTAACTTAGGCAAGTAGTGCATGCGTGCATGTAAAGTAACCTTTATTATTTGTATGCATTGCAATAGTTATGTGGTTTATGTGGATTGTGAGCGCTTATAAATACCTTCCTTCCTGTTTTGTCTAATTGACCGTATATGATTTTTAATTTGTACTGGTATTAGGAATGTTGTCGGTATCATTGCAAATTGGTCTGAATTGGCTGATTTGTATTGTGGATGGCAATGGACTAGGGAAAAATGGGAATCTGTTCAAACCCGTTCCATTTGGACCGGGGAAGGAGGACATAAAACGGGGAATGGACCGGGGATGAAGGTGAAAATCAAAACCCATACGAGATGAAGGCGGGGATGGACTTACTCTTGCCCTTTCCCCCACCCCGTCTTTATTCTTGATCCCCGTAGCATCCCTTCTGGCACCCGCTTCTTAATCTAGTAACTATGGTATAATGCAATGCCGCCGTCCCGATACAAAAAATCTGTCCATTTTGAACCCTTGGTTTAAGAACTGCTGACAAAAACTCAATTCAAAAAATTCATGCTACTCAAGACAGATTAGACTGATATGACGGTAAGATATTTGGATGGACATGTCAAAAATAAATTGGGCCGCTTCACTGGTCACAGACAAGATTCAGTTTTTTGGCCAACTTCAGGCCCAAAGTGGAATTACTTGCTGATTCGAATTCTGCTTACAAGTTCTTGACCTATGCGATTGAAAGATCCACCTTAATCAACCATCTGGAATTGGTTTTACAATTTATTTCAACGAATTTCACGTCATTTAAATCTAGATACATACACATGATTCAACTGCAAAAATCATTGCATTAAGACAATGGGGAAGAAGGCAAAGAACAATGCTTCATTTTATTGACATAAACCTCTCTCTCTCTCTCTCTCTCTCTCCCCTTTATTCTATTTCTGAGCTCCATCCTTTTCAATTCCAAAGCTTACTTGTAAACACCCATAAAGTGAACGTCATAGAGAAGAGTTGCATTGGCAGGTATATTGCAATCACCTGTAACACCATGACCAAGCACCCTGAGATCAATCTTCCAAGACCAATTAAGTCTAATAACTTCACGAGCAGTTTCAATTGATGGTCCAAAAATAAAAGCATAAAGAATTAGCCAATCTATTGAAAATAACATAAAATAAGTAGGAATATGGACATGTTCCATGCTCATCAACGAAAACCAGACATACACCTAAAGGATTAAGGCAGATGATACATGCCACAGGGAGGAAACCCTCTTTTTCAGTTTGCACTACAGGCTAAAATTTGTTATTTTCTTCCATTCTTATTCCATCATAAAAATAGATAGTGGTGAAAACCCAACATATGCAGATTTTGATTTCTACAGTTTTGGCTTTCAATTATGAGCAAGATTCTGCCACAAAAAGTACAGAAACTTCAAGTTAACAAATTTGATATTTATGCATGTGTACATCAACACTAAGGCTATACGAAGCAAATAAAGGGAATTTGGAAAAGAGGAAGAACACTGAAAGCAATACCACCCATTATAGTATAGTGAAGGCTGTAACTCTGGATAGGAAGGAATGGAGAAATATCACTTGCAAGCTAACTCCATGCAGTTGGGATAAGGTTTGAAGATAAGGATGATATGATGGGATATACTTCCTAATACACAATTTATTATGTCCTTAGGGCTTACTGAACCTATAGTCAACTTTTTAAATATGCACACCATTCTAACTCCCAAACTATACAAACAAGGATCCAAGTGTGTTGACATGTGACGAATGGACATCTTCCTGAAGCTATTGAGAAATGCATTATTTATATCAAATTGATATGAAGGCTACAACTTAGCAGTAAGAGAAAAAAATACATTAAGCTTCATGGTCATCATGATTCATTATGCCAGATGCCATAACTATATTTTAGAGGCTATTGCAATCAGGACGTCAGTTACCCATAAAAATACCATATGCATTTATTGCTAGATTCTTTATTTAAGATATACAATCCACTATAAATATTAGAAAAATTTACAAAAACCCACCTAACTTTGGATTTTCTGATTTTATGGATGGACTCCTGGGTTAGAAAAATAATGATCAAACAACCGCCTCTCTGAACTCATGTGAGTTTTCCATGGTTAAACCTCGTTATTTAAATAAATTTACTTTAATACCCCTCCTCATGCCATTAACCAATTTGCAAAAAACTATGGTATTCTTCCACGGGGATTAGGGTTTAAGGTAGTGACTTCTTGGGGGAGCAAGGATTGGGCGTTCTCACTGGATGGGAGTTGCGATGATGGTGGGGCCTTGCAGGAACAGCAGAGGGTAACGTTGCCACTGCTGCTGCTTTTTGTTCTTCGGCTCTGGCTCAACTGCAACGAAATATGTGTTTTGTCTTGTGGTTGGTGGGAGTAACACAGCTTGGATGTTATGTGATGAGCATGTGCCTCGGAAACGGCACCTGGCTTGTTAACTGATCAGCCACAAAGAAATCCACCATTTGTACCTTGTAGAATGGTGAGCAGATTATGTTTCCTATGACCCGCAAGAAGTAGTAGCGAGTCAAGCCGTAAAAGATGTTGAGAGGGCAGATAAGTAAGCCTGTGAATACCAGCGAGAGGATCCTGGGGATTGCATCAACGTTATGTGGGGAGAAGCCAGCGCAGGATGAGGGAGCCAACCGTGGCAGTGACGACGATGGTCATGATGGAGGTGCAGACCAGGAAGGCGTCCTATGCTTGAGGGCTTTGGTGGGAGAGAAGCCGAACATGAAGTTGGGTATGTGAAGAATCCATTAACAGCATCTTCCTAAGTTCTGTCCATGCGAGTGGATTCACAAAGTGTTGATAGAAAGAGAAAGAGGCACCAAGTTTTGATTTGTAAAAGATGGTTAATGGTGAAACAGAGAGATGAGGGGTTATTAGGTATTTTTATTTATAGCAACTAGGGTTCGACCATGGCTTGACCCACCTGAGCTGAGCCAGGCAGGTATTTGAGAGTTATTTTGCTAACCCAGGCGTCCATTTGTAAAATTTGAAAAGGCAATCGGGTATTTGTAATTAGGTAAAAAGTTAAGCGGGTTTTAGTAAATTTTTGTAAATATTATGTCTGTGCTCTATCCATACCATCTTCACTGGTGGAATTGACTAAAAATCAGCAGCAGGTTGAGTTCTCGGCCATATAATTGGTTAACCATGCTAAGACCATCAAGATTGGACGAGTCAATAAACAACAGGCCAAGTACTACAGCAAAAAAAAAAAGTACTCCAGCAGCAAAAATGTACATTAGATTTAGTCATATCAACTATTGTGTTAATGAGCCAACCAGCCTCCGACTCTCAGAGTTGAGCTTCAGTCTCTAAAACCATAGCTGAAATTAGTGAAAATCTTAGATAAAGTTGAGTATATTTAATCAGATAGCAGAAAATGCCCTACTATAACTAGACCAAGTTACAGACATCTGTCACGGGCTTACTGTTGGGCACAACTTGACGTATGCATAGTATGGGACACATCATATGTAGCAGAAATGCAGCGTGTGCACATGGTATGGAACGCTTTGTGCACAACCATGTTGCAAGACAGAACATGGCACTGGGCAAGTGAACATGCCACTGAATAGAGAATGCAGTGCTGGCATGCGATGTATGGTGTTGGTTGTAGGCCGCTAGTGACATGCAGTGGTAGAACAATGCAAGGCGGCAACAACGTTGGCATGGTGACACAAATGTGGATTGCATGATTTCAATTGTGTGGGCAGCATCTCAGCAACCACCCTTGGCAAAATGAGTGACAGAAGGTTGGCAAGACCGGCCAGGAATAACATGGAAAGTGTGTGCACATGCAGGCATAGCAGAATTGACAGCGGACGTTGTTTATCTTGCAAGAAGTGGGCCGTTGAAGAGACCAAAAGAATTTTGTGCACCAAATGATCCCTCAAAAGTTGGGTGTTCAATAAGACCAAAGGCATTTTGTCTGCCAAATGATAGGTGCAGCTAATAGTGAAGTTGAATAAATTATTTAAAGACTTCTGAAATTTTATGGTTCCAAAGAGTTTTTAGTCATGGGCCTTTGTGACGAACCTTATGGGGGGCGGGGCATGTGACTGTCGATTCCTCTGAGAAGCCAATGCATGGATCAAAAGTGTTCAAATGAGTTGAAAATGTTAATGATGAAAACAGCCATGCGATTTCAGTCATGCATAGGGCACATGGGGACTCAGACTCCAGAGGAGTGAATATTCGAGTACAGTTGAGTGAACTTTGGCTAGCTTCTCTTGCAACGTCATTCAGCCAGCAACTGCAAGAAATGGTAGGGATCCTTCATTACTATTGGATGGATAGAGGCTCTCTAGGAGGTTCACCTAGAGGGCCGAGTTGCCATTTGCACATGGCAGCTGCACGGTTTGGCTCACAGGGCGTCAACATGAGGTCATGCACCCAATCAGTTTGATGGGGCAGTGAACCAATGACACATCATTCTTTAATGTTTCTGCTATGCTTGAATGTGAAAGCCAATGCATTAGACAGGAGAATGCACGGCAAAGGAACACAAGATTTGCACAGGATAGGAACTAGTGAGCCACACTGGCCAGTATGTCAACAGGAATGACAATCCATGACACATTATAATTCACTAAAATATGGATGGTTTGGTTCCTTAGGTACACAGTGAACCAAGCATATCAATTCATCATGACCCCAGAAATGAGCATACGGAAGAGATAAAAAGGATTTTAAAATATGTGAAAGATGCTGCAAGAGATGGGTTAGTGTATAAAAGGTCACAAAGTGAAGAAATACTCACTGTCTTAGCCTTTTCAAATGTTGACTGGGAAAGAGACCCAAATGAGAGATGATCAATCTCAAGCTATTGTGTTTTTGTAAGAAAAAAATCTAATATTCTAGGGTAGTGCGTTCGAATACAGAAGCTGAGTACAAGTCAGTGGTGGCAGTAACAGCAAGAGGGACACGATTGAGGCATCTATTATATGAGCTGGGAGAAAATTTGCCAAGATCGATACTCTTCTAAGATAGATCAGATCACAGCTCATGAAGCATCTGATCAGTTTGACAGGTTCCAAGCTATGTAACACGGACGCTTCTAACAGGGCACCGCACCCGCACCCATGAAAGTGCGACACTTGGACACAACTTCCTTTGTGTCAGGAGAAGTCAACCACACTGAGGTTCATTTCTGTCCAAAAGTAGATTCAGTTAACCCTAATCAAGTCCAGTTTTATCTATATTATATATATAAATACATAAATGCACACACATACAAGTAGCGTTAACTTAAAACTGTTAAAAATTATATATATATATATATATATATATATATATCCTCCCTGCACCCCCGCACCCAAGTTTATATAAAGTGGTGCATCGGCACCCGTATCCGCACCGTACCTATGTGACTTAAGTTCCAAGCAATGGACCTATTTTCAAATGGCACATCATTCTTTGACACTTCTGCTATGGTTGAATGAAAAAACCAATGCATTTGACGAGAGACTGCATGACAAAGGAACTCAAGACTTTCACAAGATGGGAACTTGTGCACTGCACGGGCTAGTATGCTGATAGGAATGAAAGTCTGTGACAGTTGGTATCAAAGCACAAAGATTCAAGGCATCTACAGAATGGAACCAAGGCAGGTCACATGTTTTGAAGGAATCAGTTCTTGAAAGAAGTGACCTAGAGGAATGGCAATTGACAGAATGGAACCAGAATGCAGCTGCCATAGCATAGGCTAACAGGAAGTGAACAAGAGACAAAAAACATGAGTAAATCTCGCATTTTGGGGCTTACACTAGAGACACAGTAGAGCATTGCGGTGATAGGCCGCTCAAACAAAGGAAGAGAAGACTCAAGCACCACCTCTTGCAGATGGAGGGGTCCAAGAGGTCCCCTTGCATGGGAAAAGCAGCGTACATGAGTTATTGAATGAGAAGCAAAATGCTGGTGAGGAAACAGGCAAATCCTTGGCCGAGCACTCCTAAATGATGAATTGCTTTTGAGGCAACCTGGAAACCCTTAATGGAGCTGGCTCTTGGGGAAAATAGTGGGACAACTTGAGGCTTGTAGGCGCATCTTGGATCGTCCTAGGCATAAAGTAGCCAGAATTGGATTATGAACAAGAGTGTGGGGCTAAATTATAGACACATCTCAGGGTAAGCCGAAGCATGAGGCAGCTTGGAGCAGAACTCAAACAAGACTAAGTGCTGAGTTGCAGGAAGCGATCTTGAAGCGTCATAGGCGACAAAAGGGCACAAAAACAGCCCATGAATGAGATATAGGCAGCGGGAAGCCTGGCAACCCCAAGATCAACTTCAAGCACTCCCCGGCAATGCATTTTCTTCACCTTTTGTCCTGAAGAAACAAGTCACAACTGCTTCATTAGGGGCAATGGTCTACTTTCTTGCTTGTAAACATGCCCTTATTTTTCTCCATTCTACTTGTCCTGAAGCACCATATCCTTTTATAGCATGAAAGTAGGATTTACAAGAAAAACGTGTTCATGTTATTGCTCAACTATATACATGGTTCAGTCTTACTCTTGTTTTACATATATAATTTTTTTCAGTGCAAAATAGTATTAAACACGCATTTTTAGAAACATGGTGCAATTTTAGTTAAATAAAATATCTAATATCTATTAAAGGTCTTTCAACAACCATTTCTTGAAGTGGTTATTAAATATTTTTTACAAAGTATTTCCAGATAATGTCTAACCACTATAATGTAAGATATTCTACTTTGTATATTACTTATATCATCATACTTCCTTTTTTGATGTATCAAGTCATTACATTTATACAATGTACTTTGATAGGTCCGAAGAGAGCTCGTTTATCGCAGAATTAGACCTACTATTAACGTTGGCTCATCTGTCAGTTGCATCGGGTCTGCCGCTCAGTTGAGAGCTGTGAAACAAGTCCGCGGTAGTTCAAAACTAGAATTGGCACAATATCGCGAAGTGGCCACACTTGCTTAATTTGGGTCAGACCTTGATGCTGCTACTCAGGCATTACCAAATAGAGGTGCGAGGCTTACAAAATTTTCCAAACCACAACAATATGAACCACTGAAAAGGGCATTCACCAAGTCTCCCTCGGAACTCTACCTCCCAACATCTATTTTCACAATAACGGTTTATCGATCATTGTAGCATCAACAGACTTTGACTCATTTGACTTCAGAAATAGAACATTTCACGAAAACCTGGCTTTTTTGCTGCCCTCTAAGATTGATCCAAAAAAGAGAACATGTGTTTTTTTTTTCTTTTTCGCCATATTGAATGGAATAAGAATAACTGAAGTTGGATTCAAGATGCCATGTGGGAATAGTCCCTTATTTCTTTTCTACAGTTTCGTGATCATTGTACGACTTTCTTTCTGAACCAATAGTGTAACGCCCGTGAAAAAAAAAATGCGTCTGACTCATGTCAGACACGTGCCCTGCACGTGTCGGACACGTGTCAGGGTCTGAACCCCTATGTCGGGCCCGAATCCGGGATGGACCCGAGCTCGAGCTGACCTGCGCCCCGGCTTCTCGAATTCTCGAGAAGTCGGTGTCCTTAAAAGGACACAGCGTCTCGGGCGAGGGGCAGAACCCCTCGCTCGATCTCCTCTGCTTCGTCTCCCTCGCGCTGCCGCCAGCGACTGGAGATGCCGGCGAGCAGCTCCGTCCGGCAGGTCTCCCGGCGACGCAAGCATCCCTCTCTGCTGTATCTCCCTGCTACTGCCACCGTGAAGCACTTTCCCCCTTTTGCCACCGCCGACGGCGGCCTCTGAGTTCCGGCGACTCGCAGCCGGCAACCTCAGCCACCGACGGCCTCTAAGCTCTGGTTTCCCTTCTCTCCTCATCGCCTCACACCCTCTGAGCGAGTGTCGGTGATCGAAGCCGCCGACCACCACTGTCCCCTTCAGCCACCATCGACGATCAAGGCTGCCAACAGTTGTGTCAGCGGTCTTCACTTGCGGCAACCCTCATCGGTACTCTGGTGAGCCCCCTCCCCGATCGCTGCCTTTCTCTCCATCTGGCCGTTAGAGGGCGCGCGCCAGTGAACCCGAGAGCCCTTCCCGGCAGCCTCCATCAGCTGACGACCTTCCCACCTCCGACGGCCCTGTTACTGCGATTTTCGGAGGTAAACCTTCCCCTCTCCTTCTCCTTTGTGCAGGGTTGATCGACAGGGGGGGCTGAGCCCCCTGTCGTCACCGCTTGTTGGCATGGGGTTAAAACCCCCTGCCTCCCTTTTTGTTGTTGGTCGACAGGGGGCTGAGCCCCCTGTCGTTGACTCTTCTTGGCAGGGGGTTCCACCCCCCGTCACTTTTCCTTGTTTCTCGGTAGGGGGCGGGGTCCCCCTGCCTTTGTGATTGTCTTCGGCAGGGGGCTTCGCACCCCTGCCTTCTTTCTGTTTCCTGGCAGGGGGCGAGCCCCCCCATGCTCTTTTATCGCTTCCTGGTAGGGGGAGAAGCTCCCCCTGCCTTTTGTTGCTTCTCGGTAGGGGGTTCTGCCCCCTGCCTCTTGCGCTTTGCCGGCAGGGGACTCTGTCCCCTTGCCATTCCTTTTGTCGGTAGGGGGCTCTGTCCCCCTGCCATTTGCCTTGTTGACAGGGGGTTCCTCCCCCCCATGTACCTTTTTGTGCTTTTGGGTAGGGGGAGAGGCTCCCCCTGCTCTTGTCCCAGCAGGGGGCAGAGCCCCCCTGCTCTCTTGTTCCTTCTCGGCAGGGGGTTTTGTCCCCCTGCCTCTTGCGTTTTGTCGGCAGGGGGCGAAGCCCCCCCTGCTTTCCTGTTTTCGAGCAGGGGCTTTCCCCCTGCGTTTCATTGTTCTCCGGCAAGGGGCTTTGCCCCCTTGCCTTGTTCTTGTTGCCGGCAGGGGCAGAGCCCCTGCCTGTTTCGTTCCCAGCAGGGGGCTGCGCCCCTGTCATGTTCTAACAGGGGGTGTTCCCCCTGCCTTGTTGCGGTAGTTGTGGCAGGGAGCCTCTGCTCCCTCCCCTGCCTTTCTCTGTGCTGGCAAACAGGGAGCTCCTGCTCCCTGCCTTTGCTGCTGTTGCCAGACAGGGCTGAGGCCCCTGCCTCTAGCACTGCAGCCTGCGAGAGACCTTGTTGCCTCTGTTGCTTCTCGGCATATACTAATGTTTTAAGCTCTCCAGGTTGAACGGTGGATCTAGCTCGCCCTCTGTGGCTCGAGCTCTTGCTTGCTTACGCTGCATGCGTACGAGGACTCACAACCTCTTAAGGTAGGGGATTCTTGCGTGAAAGGACAATGAACTGATAAATGCTAAAATAAGAAAGATAACTAAAAGAGGATGATATATATGCGTATAATATATATACGTATGTCTTTACCTTCAAGGACGCGGTTTCGCGATCCTTGTCCTCTTTAATTTCTCGCACTTTCCTTTCTGTCGCCACCGCGCTATATGTGCCCAAGCTTTTCATTCCTGTCTTTACATTGCATGTCTTTTAACTCAGGGACGCGGTTCCGTGATCCTTGTCCTCTTTACTTTTTCGTACTTTACTTTCCTGCTGCCCCGCGCTTTGCGCCCTGACATTTACTTGCTTATATCTGTCTTGTTCTCCAGAATGCAAATCATGGTCCTCCTTTACGTTCTTGCACTTTACTTTCTTGCATTTACTTGTTGTCCCGCGCTTTATGCGCCATGACTTTGCTTCTGTTTTACTCTTCGTACTTTACTTTCCTGTGCTGTCGTGCTTGCTCTTGCACTTACCTTTTGTATGTGTTTGTCTTTGCCTTGTTGTCGCACTTCGTGCATATGCTTTGCTCGTGTATGTATTATATCTCTGTCGCATGCTTCTTTACTTGCTTACGCTTATCGTTTAATCGAGGTGCAAACCCATACCTCGTGAGTCGTCCTCTACACTTGCTTAGTCAGTATAGGATCTCATACCTCACGAGTTGCTTACGTAGTTGCCCGCTTGTGTGTTACGATAATCGAGGTATGATCTCATACCTCGTGTGTAGTTCTAGCGTTCTACCCTCGCGGTGCAGCTTCGCCCATCGAGTCTTGCCTCTCGATTTGCCATTGTATTAGTATGTGCACGGGTTTGTCTCTTATCAGCTTGCACTCCCTGAGTGCAGCTTCGAGTGTATAGTGTATATCGTTTCACTTGTCTTACAAGCCACGACACACACTTATGCACTTCGGTTCTCCAAAGACATAGTCTTAGGTGCAAACCTATTTTCAAGATGTATAACTTGTAAAGCAGAGATAGCGGTCAGATCTCCCAAATCGATGTATTTGAGAGAGGTGTGTTACAACCTTAGTTCACCTATCCGATACAACTCAGATAGCCTTGTTTAGGAGTCTGTGCACGAGTAGGGCGGGGATCCTAGCGAGGTATTTGCGCCATCGCTAGATCGGCGTTACCTCGCCTCTGATGCGAGACCTAGTTCTAGGCTTTCTGGTCAAACCCAGATAGTAGCGCCTTCCTTCCTTCGTGAAGGTATTGTTGGATCTCTTACGAGGGATCCATGTTCCTCCTCTTGTAGTTGTACTCTTAGTCACGTACGATATGTTTGGACTACGAAGAGCAAGACAAGAGGTCTATAGTAACCTCTAAGCGTGTATTGACACATTAAGCTAAATCCTGTTATGTTGATATTCGCCTAATACGCAGATTGCTTGCGATTGTCTAAAGGACCCAAGCACGATAAGTTGGAACTTGAATGAGTTCACTGTGGGCTTCTGTAAAGCAGAAGTGTTGGGATTTCCTGCGAGAAATCCATGTCCTTCTCATCGTGGTTGTATTTTTGAACAGGTATGATGCATACTACGATGAGTAGGATGAGAGGTCTATGTCTACCTCGAACATGCAATGGCATGTGTTTAAGATCACAAGAGTGACGTTTCTACTTTCACTACGTATTGACCCTTTTCATCGTGGTTGTACATTTGAATAGGTACGTTATATACTGTGGTGAGTAGGATGAGAATTGTGTGGTTGCCTCGAACGTGCAATGGCGCGTATAACTCACCTAAATAATAATCTTGCGCCTTCACAGGCAAGATGCTCGATTGGGTTGAAAGACCAGAGCATATAGAATGGGACGGCGGTTAAAAAACCCTCCATCGTGCTCATTCAGGACAGTTCATCAAGAGAGAGGATGTATGGTACAAAACTCCGATGGACAGTCATTAATGGCAATCTCAGGCAAAGATCCGACCTTCCCCAGTCATCGGAGGTTAGGGGAAATCCTTCAGGCCACTTCTGCAGAAGTTCGGATGCGCATCTATTGGGCCTTTGTTTGCCTTTGGGGATTTACTCTCTTGGTCGTTGGCCGTCCCCTTAGGAAGCGGACTCAGTCAGTCATTCGGGATATAATAAAATACATAGCATAATAGACCCCCGAATCGATCTCGGTTGTTTCTACGTTTTGCCTTGTGCGTACCCACAACGGCCTGCTCAATAATGAGACAAGATATAACTTATGCACATGATCATGAGATATGCGTGTTATGACGTAAACTGATTGCTTGCTTGTTAGCTCGGTAGTTCGGTACACTATTCATTGAGCTATGTATGCCTGTCAAGGCGTTACCCTTATTGATTGAACTGCTTGTGCAGTTCTGCTAAGTAATGACTAGCTTCTCATACTAGTCGATCACTTATAATACTAGCATTATGCTAGTTGTTGTATATTGTGATATAACTGCTACATGATTGCTTATCATAGCTAATGGCCGATAGACTGAACCATATAATGGTACTTGTATGTATTATGAGTGTTGTTATGAATGTTTGTCTTATGCAATTGCTTTGCTTGACTGGTGGATAGAGTTAGTTACTCTTCACCTATTATATCTGTAGGATTGCTATAGTTGCTTGTTTAGCACTATAATCCTTATTGCTCTTGTACGTGGTTGTTTGCCTTACTAGAGCCTTGCTTACTCTACAACATATTTGGTTAGATCTGCTAGTCTTGCTTGTTCCTGCTTGAGCTAACGTTTATCTTACTTATTGCAGCATTTGTTCTTTCTTGTCTTTTGCACCCCTACTAGTTTGTTGTGAGACTGACTCATTTCATGGGCAGGTGGTGAAAAGGTTGAGACAGCTTGCGATGACACGATGACGCGATGCATTCAAGGCAATGCCCTTTCCTGACGTTGCGCTCCTAGGGACTCTTTTTTATAGATGTGGTATAAAGTTTTTTTGAAAGCATCTCTTTTGATTAGAACTCTGGATTTCTAAAACTGAATTACCAAAACATGGTTCTTCTTTTCATTTCAATAAAATATATACTTGAGTTGCAAATCGGTTTGTAAGGGGAACTCTGCTTTTGTGTTGTAATGCGCCCAAGGTCTAGGGACTTGCTGTTTTGAACCTGATCTTCCGTTGAACTTCTGTTTTAAACTCTGATAAATGATTGATTTCAAAGCTTTCAACCTTTTTCATAAAAGGTTTCAAGTCCACGATTTTGGGGCGTTACAAATAGTTAGCCCAAGCCCAAGGGAGTGGCGTTGCTTAAATCGTCAAAGTAAAATAAAGCATAGAAGGCTACAAATTTTTGTAATCTAATGTTGTAAACACCCCAAATTTTCCACCTTCATTCACAAACCCTTTGCCACTGGGGCCCGCTCTCTAAATCCTTTAGGAAACCAGTTGGTCGACATCTGAGTAAGGGCTATTCAGAGCCCGAATTTTGCCCCAAATTCAAATATTCCAAAAGACAATCTCCATTATGGCTCAATTTCAATCATCAATCTTTACCTCCGAACAGAAATATCAAAATTCTATAAGACACATAAATTCCTTTTTCAAATGATTTTCTTAAATTCTTCAGAAAATACTTTCTCAAAATAACGTTCATGCATCACTTAGGTTTAGATTGTATCATGAAAATATTTCATAGGGCCACACGCCCCTTCTCCTGATTCACTTCACAAATTCATCTCAGAGAAATCGATTTTCTCAAAGTTGCTAGATTTTCCTAAGAAATCGATTTTCACAACACATTAAGATTTCTCCAGAAATCGATTTTCTTTTCTTCAGAAATGTTCTCTTAACATGGTTCACGATTTTCAAGGTGTCCCCTTTTCCAAATATTTCAAAGTATTTCAAGCATACATTATGTTTTTCAAGTCAAAATCTTTCTAAGTCATAGCACATGCCTGATTCTTTGTGCATTTAGGAATAGAACATCGATTTAGACAAGTTGAGCAAAGCAAAACACATGATTGATCCTTGGTTTGATTACCCCTGGTTATGGTGCCAGGAACGGTTGAACCTCGTACCGACAGACGAGTCCTATTCTTCGGAATTATCCTGCATTTTAAAACGGAGGCGAGTTATTTTCAAATTTTTTTTCAAAGGCCACTTTGACTTGCAAAAGTAAAATTTTGCAATGATAACAAATGTAAAACATAATAATACAAGATGACCATTTTCCATGTAAAAGGTCTTATGTTACATTGCAAGTTCATGCTATTTCAATTGGTGTGTCATCTAAGTGAGAAAATCCAACAATTTGTTAATAACATAGACTTGGTTCTTTTAAACCTAATTTACTAGGACAAGGAAAATGGTTATATTTACATGTGAATCATGGTATATTACTTAAATAGTATCCCAGATTTTCTAAAGATCACAAAAATTGAGTACCATTGTTACATATTTAAAAAATAAAAACTGAAATAAGACTAAGGTCTTCTAATCATATGCAAGTCTAATAGACATATAGCAATTAAGCACTTTTACTGCCAGGTAATCACACTACAGGGACAAAAAATAAAGATTCTTAATGAATCGCATGATAAAATTATCAACCACTTCACCTGAAAAGCATCCAGCAGGTTCAGGCCCATATGCTAATTGTGGAGGAATATAAAGTTTACGTTTTCCGCCTGTCCAAAATCAGGAAGCAATTTAAACATACTTATCTTGGTTTAGTGTGTTTATGAAAGGCAACAAAACATAAAGATTTCCACGAACAAAATTTAATTTTCAAAAACATACCAACATGCATTGGTGGTACACCATCACCACCTAAAATCCCTTGATCTAATCCAGGAATGACCTGCATGCAAATGAGGTGAAGAGGTAAAAGAGTAGAAGTAAAGATCACATGAAAATTGGAGATTTGTGCAGGTGGAACTGAGCAGTTAGGACTATGAAAAAGATGGGAAGCCAATTAAAAGAAAAAAGTATCAAGGCCTAGTCTTTAACAAAATCAATGATTATGTGGTTTTCAGTGTCATAAAGATGTTACTAGCAACTGTGCCAGATGAATATAGCTCAGCATCAAAAAATTATTCTTGCCAACTACGCTGGATACAGGGATAGAATTCTGGATATAGATAACTTCATGGATTCTATCAAGAACTCTATATATGGGAATATAACATGAGTAAAAATGGAGTATCCAGGTGATATGCCTTTGAGGTGAACAAGGATCTTTCTGGACCATTTAGGTCACACATCTTGTATGGCCTTTGGTTCTTCTGCTTTCTTAGTTACCTATTAGTTAAGTGCATTATAACTTTGTTGCACCTTTAAGTACTCGGCATGCTTTCTCGTTTAATGCCCTTCCTTCTGTTGAAACCATCTTATATTTACAATGCTTTATGTTTCTAAGTGCACCTGTTTATAAATTTTCAAGTTAGACACCTGTGCTTCTCTATGTCCGATGGACATGGACACAGGTACAGGATGCAACATGGAACACTTGCTATGACAAGAAAATTTTCTAAAACTGGGACATGCAGACAAGACTGTACAATATATGTGTATATATGATGTGTATACAGTTATGTGCATTCAAAA
The DNA here is from genome assembly GCF_984573655.1 of Nuphar pumila. Taxonomy (NCBI): domain Eukaryota; kingdom Viridiplantae; phylum Streptophyta; class Magnoliopsida; order Nymphaeales; family Nymphaeaceae; genus Nuphar; species Nuphar pumila. The sequence goes on along the minus strand of NC_143262.1, from coordinate 25,649,705 downwards.
TTCTTGATCTAAAGCAATAAAACATGAATATCATCAAATTCTTGAATAACATTTCTAAGTCATTAAGATTAAAAACACAAAATGGTAATTCAAAGTTGAAAATTGAAATGCAATATAATCAACAAACGGCTTTAAAAGAAATAAGCAATAAAAATCACAAGAAAACATAGATAAAGTTAACGACAGTGTTTACTGTGTCTGACATAGGTTTAACTGTGTCCATGAAGAGTCGTGGTGTGCCTGGCGTCATGTCCAGTGTTGCATTGTGCCAACATGAGATATGCATGCTAAGTGTCAGTGTGTCCTAGATGTTGCTGTGATATGGTCTCGACTGCTCAAGCTAGAAAAATGTAAAATATAAGACCATTTGCTTCATGGATTTGCACCATAGGCACAAGAATTATCAGTAAAAGGGCTCAGGCTTGTAGAATAGGACACATGCTATGTCACATAGGTGTGGGTGCGGCGATGCGGTACTTTAAAAAAACTTGGGTGTGGGGAGGGTATATATATACCATTTTTAACAGTTTTAAGTTAACACTAATGAAATAAAAATAATTATTATATCATCAATTCATCATGCATAAATTCATGCAATAAATCAAATTAACAATTTACAATTGCTATTCCCCATTAATTAAAAAAAGACCACAATTAAATCAACCTAAATATATTATGGCTATGCTAAGTGAATTAAGAAAACAAAAAACAATTAAACAAGTCAAGTAGAAAAGAAGTAAATTCTACTAATAAAAGAAGCAAACAATGCATAATTGCATACCAAAAGTATATCATATACAATGTTTGTGAGTCCTTTCCCTTTATCCGCCATTTTCGTCCTTAAAACCAAAAAAAATATTAAAATAAATTCATAAAAAAAAGTGGCCGAACTCAGAACCCAACCCAAGCTTGGGTTTAGTTCTGGTGAACCCAAGCATGAGTTCACCAGAGCCGAACCCAGTCGGCTTGGGTTCGGTTATGCTGGACCCAAGCCTAGGTTCACAAGAGCCAAACTCAGCACACCTAGGTTCGGTTTTGTTGAACCTAGGGTTCATACCTTGCACCGAGGGGAGGAGGAGGAAGGTGGGGAACGAAGAGGAGGAGGAGGAGGAGGAAGGTGGGGAACGAAGAGGAGGAGGCGGGGGGAGGAGGAGAAGGAAGATGGGCTTACTAGAGTTGAACCCAACAAGCTTGGGTTCGTTCCTTGAGCCAGCAAGGGGAGGAGGAGGAAGGAGGAGAAGGAAGAAGAAGAAAGAGAGGAGGAGGAGGAGAAGGAAAAAGAAAGAGAGGAGGAGGCGGCAGAGGGAGGAGGAGAAGGAAGAAGAAGAAAGAGAGGAGGAGGAGGAGGCGGAGAATGAAGAAGAAGAAAGAGGGGAGGAAGAAGAGGAGGAATAGAGAGAGAGACTTACCGAAGTGGTCGTCATTGTCGTCCGCCATTGGAAGAGGAGGAGGAGTCGTGCCCTAAACCCCCTCCCCAAAAAAATTTATTTTTTTTAACGTGGACCAAAATGGACTCAGTCAAAGTTGACCAAGTCCATTTTGGACAAACATAACCTTGGGTGTGGGTTGACCACACCCAAGGATTATTAACCGCACCGGGTGCCGCAACCGTGTTGCGTTGACGTGGGTGCGGCAGCCTATTTGGTGAGTCCCTGTGACATAGGACACACACATATACATGAATGCTTTACACTACAAGTTACCTATTGGCGTTAGGGAATATTTCTATATCAAAGGCACTAAAATGCAATCTGATAAATTTAATTTATCATATTCTACAGAATTTCCAGCTGAAATGCACTTTAGTTCTTAACACTCACTCTGTACATCAATTTTGTAGATTCACTAAAAAGCACTTGAAGGTTAAACATAATTTTGTATACTCTTGGAAGTTTAACATAACTGTGCAAAATAGAAGATTATCATGTTTCAGGAAACTAAGTTTGGCATTGACATCTTCTTTTCCATAAGATTTAGCAAGAAGAACATGAAAATCTTCCTCTGTACCTTTTGCTAATTTGGCATTCATGCACTCTATATTGCAATGGAAAACAAATGTCATAAATAGGTGAAGGAAAAATACGATGCCAAGTCAACTGTGTCTACAAACCTAGAAATAGAAGTGCAACAACATGATTTATGAGATGATAAAGCAACTGATGCATCATAACACTAGACAACTTGGAATACCTTTCCAACTCCTATGCGCAAAGTGAGGGGCCTTGCACGCTTGTAGCTGCTGTCAAAGACTGTCCCATCTGCAAATCTTGCAGTGTAGTGAATCTATAATAGAAATAGTTTAGCTTCAAAGTTCGCAGGGTAAGATCACTAAATTAAGAATAAAAGAAGTAATACATATAGACCAAGCTGTAGGATATTCAAATAATTTGATTTGAATTTCAAAAAAACTCTATTACATAAATAATCAGATCAGAGAATGTATCCTTAATGTAACAAGTATGAAAAACAAGATAAACAAAGATCTACTTGTTTTACAGAAGAATAGTACCATCACACTCTAAATTACCATCCAGCACTTTTTCTGATTCATTAGCTTGCACTAAGTTGGTATTGTCAAATAGCTTAGAACAATAAATAATACTGAAGATTAAACTCTTGCCAAAGGAGAGTATTCGTACATAAAAAGTATGGGGAATAACTCCAATATAACAAGAAATTGTTAATTGGCATGACCTTTAACGTTGAACGATTGGTGGTAAAGAACAAAGTTTAATTTAAATGAATTGGTTGTCTAAATTATATTTGCAAGATGACTGAGCTGAGTGCTTTGCTTGGGGTCTGTGAAACTTATATCACTGATGAGGGGAAGAAAAAACAGTGCCAGTGTCATGTAGCCATTTGTGACAAAGGCAATTTGTAGAAGGCATTAGTTGCCTATGAAATAGAACGTGGCTTGTGCTCTACATTCTCCCATAGACTTTATTCAAAGAACCACACAGATATTTGATCTGCCTCAATAAGAAATGAACAGAAAAGGCAACAGGAAAAATAGAAAAAGTATTAATGGTGTGCAAAGAAAAAGTCTTACAACCTTTCACAGGATCTGGTCCAAGTAATTTAACTCTATTATGTTACCAAAACTTGAGTAGAACACAATTATCATTTAGTTGAAAAACTAGTATGCAGTTGTGAAGCAAGCTGCATACTCATGGAACAGATCTGTATTTTGAAATGCAGTAGCAGCTGAACAGAATTTTGAGGATAAAAGAAGGAAAAAGTCCCCATAACACAGTGATCTTACAGTGGACCCCTAGTTCATGATGAATGCTTAAAAGTTGATGCTGCCACCTTGTGCAACCAGTCTTGATGAATAGAGAGCAAATGATGCAATACTCAATGTTACTCTCAGCCGCAGTTTAGATAATCAAATATGAGAGACAATGGTTACGAATTGTTTGACCTTGTTTCTCTGAGGAACAGAAGAAACATAATCAATTTGAATTCGGGACATCTATTTGAAATCTTAGCAAAACACTTGATTTGTTATCTCACATCTGCTTTTCGTCAAAAAAGACATTGAAGCGGAGGGTTTCCTCGAACAACAAGGAGCTGAGGCAACTATTCAATCAAATGATATTCAGCATGTTTCCCATCTCTTCTCGAGAAACAAATGGGATATTTCTTTGCAAATAAAGGGCATAAGGGTGTTAAATTATGTAATCTAATCATGCAATGTAATATATATATATATAAGGTAATACATATACATATATTAATATATATGTATATGTATCTACTTATTATATATATATAATATATATTTCTAACTGTTTAGCCGTAGGGATAGTTTAGTCTTTTTACAACATATTCTTTTTAGAATATGTTTTTGTAATTTCCTTTTATTCTTTTTCTTTTTTCTTTTTGTTGTTTTTTGTAAAAGGTGGAAAGCACCTTGGAGGGGCCCACCATCTAGTCGTTGGGCCCCTTCCAACGGTCACATTTGTGACCGTTGGAAGGGGCTCCAACGGCTAGAGGTGGAGCCTCTCCAAGGACTCCACCTCCTCTATTTAAAAGGGCTCTCCCCTTGTGTATTTCTTAAGGCTTTGGGATTATAGCCCAAGCTTGTGTTAGTGGAACTTATGACTTTTGGGTTCGTATTTGTGCATTTGTGAGTTTGTGTTGTGTATTGTGTGCACAAGTGTTCTTGTTGGGTGTTTGTATACGCATTTATTTCCAAGAATATTGTAATATTGTTCGTAGTATCTTGTTGGAGATACTTTAACATACTATCAGAGCCAGGTTTGAAGAAGGAGGATCATGTGTTTCTTCTCTTTTGAAGTACCTCGAAAAACGTGCCTTCAAGCTATTGGAGTTTGTAGTGGATCATCTCCTTTGAGCAATATTTTAGAAGCCTCTTTTGTCAAGAAAGAGTTGAAAAGTCTTTGAGGTACGTATTGTTTTTCATAATCTCTCCTCTCTAAGGGGTGAAAAAGACTCCCATTTCTCTCTTGGGTTCAAACTCAATGGGTCCAACTATCATGTTTGGGCCAGTAACATGGAAGCTCACATCAAACGAAAAGGGCTTTGAGGCTATGTCCAAGGCTCGATTCCCGAATCGGAACCCAAGATAACTTTAATAGAAGGAGGAGAGATAAAGATTCTTGAAGGAGATGAAAGAACCAAGGTCCTTGAAGAATATACGAAAAAGCATGAAGAATGAGAAATGAGGAATTTTAAAATCCTCTCTTGGATATTTTCATCCGTAGAAACGAGAATCAATGCAAATATCATAAAGTTCAAGAAGGCTTCTCAAGTATGGGAATATCTTGAGAAGATGTATACCTCTAGGGATTTATCCCATAAATACTATCTCCAAAAGAGGGCACTAACGCTTCAACAAGGAGAAATGTCTATTAGAGAGTACTTTGCCGAGCTCTCTTGTATTTGGGATGAGTTTGCTATGCTCGAACCCAAATGGAGTGGTGAAGCCATAGAGCTTCGTCACAAACAATTGGAAAAAGATAGATTTTTTAATTTTTTGAATGGGCTTAGGCCCGAATTCGAACAAATTTGATCTTCTCTTTTATCCGCTTTTTCTTCTACCCCTCTTGAAGATGTATTAACTAAGTTAAGTGGGGAAGAAACTCGAATGAGTATAAGCAAGAATACCCCAAGTGTATTAGCCACACCTTCAAATAATGAAGATAATGAAGGTGTAAATGTCGTTTCAAGACTGGGAAACAACTTAAAGACATACAAGCCTCCTCATTTCAAAAACCAAAATCCAAGTGGACAAGGAGGAAGGAGGGACTATAGCAAGCTTACTTGCTACTTTTGTAAGAAACCGGGGCACATCAAACCCATGTGTCCAAAGTTAAAAAAGTTTTTTGCCATGGCCACTACATCTCAAGAAGGCCCATCATCTTCAAATGAAGCCCTCTCTCTTCAACAAATCGTAGATGCTCTTCAACCCCTTCCAAAAGGGGACACTTTCGGTGCGGCCATGTCAACCTCTTCTCCCCCCGGTAAGACTTCTTGACTTTTGGATTCGGGTGCTTCCTTTCATATGACTCCAAGTTTTAATTTTTTTCCGAGTATACAAAAAATCCCCTTCCATCCTTTGTTTCAACCGCGGATGAAACGTCTCTTGAAGTAAAAGGAATGGGTAACTTTGAAAAACAAAGATTCTTTATTCCAAAAATTAGATTTATACCCAAATTAAACTTAAATTTACTTCGTGTTTCTTAACTCTCGGATAATGGGTGTGATATAAAATTCTCATCTAACAAATGTTGGATACAGGATCGCCAGTCCAGGAGATTGATTGGGGAAGGCTCTAGGAAGGGTGATCTTTACTATGTCGATTCCCTTCAAGTTCTAAAGAATTCTTTTTGTAATGTTGTTCAAAAAGATATTAATGTATGGCACAAAAGACTTGGACATCCAAATATTGTAAAAATTTCCCATTTGCCTTTTGTTAAAAGTTTATGTAAAAGTGATTTCACTTGTAATGATTGTATACTTGGGAAAATGAAAAAATTACCTTTCTTTCAAAGATCTATGTTTACAACTAGACCGTTTGAAATTGACCATTCTAATGTATGGGGTCTGACACCAGTCTTATCAAAAGGTGGATTTGCTTATTATGTTATTTTTGTTGACGATTATACGAGATATTGTTAGATTTATTTTCTTAAACACAAATATGAAGTTTTTTCAACTTTTAAAACCTATCATATGATGATTAAGAATCAGTTTAATGGAAATCTCAAAATTTTTAGAACTGACTCAGGTGAAGAATATCTTTCAAATGATTTAAAAAACTACCTTGAAAATTATGGTATTCTCCACCAAAGATCTTGTCCAAAACCCCCTCAACAAAACGGGTTAGCCGAAAGAAAGCATAGACATATAATAGAGACAACCCGAACTTTGTTGGTCTCTCAAAACATCTCAAAAGGTTTTTGGGCTGAAGCTGCTCTTGCATCTGTTTATCTGATAAATCGGTTATCCTCTAAAAACTTGAACAATATCTCGCCCTTTGAAAAACTCTATACTAAAGAACCTGACTATAGTCGATTAAGAATATTTGGTTGTAAATGCTTTGTTCTTACTGATAAGAATGATAAGCGCTCACCTAATGAGATTCCCTGTGCTTTTCTTGGATATTTCGAAACCCATAAGGAGTTTCGTTGTTATGATATCAAGAATGATAAGTTGTATGTCTCCAGAAATGTGAGTTTTCTGAAAAATGTTAATGGTTTTGAAAAAGGTGAATCCTGTGAAGATAACATGGATTATTCTTTCCTATTTGAAATGTTAGCTCATGATGATGACAATGAGGATAGTGATGATGGTTTTACTCCTAATGGCATCAATGAAAATGAAGATAGTTCCCCTCCTCTTCCCTTGGTACCTCAACATAGTAATGAAGAAGATTTAAGAGAACTTATAACATATATCCATAGAGATAGAAGTAATTTCAGGAGTGCTATTGAAAAATACAGTGAACTTAGTAGTTCTAGTTCAACAAATGATGATCTACGAAGAACTGAGAGAAGTAGAAGAGTACCCTCTAGGTTTGTCTCATTTGATTCTTTTTCACCTAGATATAGGGCTTGTCTTAGCGCTATTCACTCTTACTTTGAACCAAGGAATTTTGAGAAAGCTAAAAAATGTATAGAATGGCAAGAAGCTATGCAAAATGAACTCACTGCTCTTAGGAAAGCAGAGATGTGGGAATTACAAACTCTACCAATTGATAAGAAAACCATAGGCTGTCGTTGGGTATTTAAGGTTAAGACTAAGAGCGATGGATCTCTGGAGAGATACAAAGCTCGATTAGTTGCTAAAGGGTATAGTCAAGAGTATGAGATTGACTATAAAAAAACTTTTGTGCCCGTTGCTCGAATGGTAACTGTCTGATGTCTCATCTCTGCTGCTTCTATCAACAAATGGAACATTTATTAAATGAATGTTAAGAATGCTTTTCTGAATGGTGATTTGAATGAAGAGGTTTACATGGATGCTCCACCTGGAATGAAGACTCCCAAAGGGAAGGTGCTTCGCCTTAGGAAAGCCCTTTATGGCTTAAAACAAGCCCCTAAGGCTTGGTATGATAGGTTTAACTCTATAATGATAGAAAATGGTTTTTCATCTTGCTTTACTGATACTGCTTTATTTGTTAAGAAATCTAATGCAGGGATTGTTATTTTACTTCTATATGTGGATGATATGCTTATAACCGGAAGTGATTTTAAAGGGGTTAAAAGCATAAAATCAATTTCAAAGGATAAGTTTGAAATGTCTGACTTGGGTTTTCTAACTTATTTTTTGGGTATTGAAGTAGCTTACTCTCATAGAGGGTATTTTTTGTCTCAAACTAAGCTTGCGTATGAGATTATTGACAGGTCAGGTATTACTGATGATAAGGTTTGTGAAACTCCTGCTATAGTAGGAGCTAAAATGAAGATTGATGATGGTGTTCTTCTCTCTGATCCTACTCCCTACAGACAACTTGTAGGATCGTTGATGTATCTGAGTATTACAAGACCAGATATCTCACATGCAGTTCATACGGCAAGCCAGTTTCAGCATGCACCAACCTCCGTTCACATGAGTGCTATCTTACGAGTCGTAAGATACATAAAAGGCACTCTAAATAAGGAAGTTTTCTTGTCCTCTTCCTCTGATTTAAAATTAATTGTATATACTGACTCTGATTGGGGAGGTGACCCAAATAACCGTCACTCCACCACTGGTTTTTGTGTGTTCTTAGGAGATTCATTGATTTCATGGAGATGTAAGAAGCAACAAAAGGTGTCTCTATCATCAACTGAAGCCGAATATCGTGCCATAACGACTACTACTATGAAAATTATATGAATTCATCAGTTGCTGGAAGATATGGGGATCACAATAGAAGGGCCCATCAAGCTATGCTGTGACAACAAAAGTGCGATTTATATTGCTAAGAATCACACTTTTCATGAGCGGACCAAACACATAGAAATGGATTGTCATTATGTTCGTGAGGCGTATCTCAAAGGAGTCATTGACCTTCCATATGTCACATCAGAATATCAGTTGGCGGATTTCTTCACCAAAGCTTTGTGTGCTCCGCGCTTCAACTTCCTTCTTAGCAAACTCTCGGTCATACTGCCCTAAGTTTGAGGGAGGGTGTTAAATTATGTAATCTAATCATGCAATGTAATATATATATATATATATATATATTATATATATATATATATCTACTTATTATATATATAAAAAATATATTTCTAACTGTTTAGCCGTAGGGGTAGTTTAGTCTTTTTACAACATATTCTTTTTAGAATATGTTTTTGTAATTTCCTTTTATTCTTTTTCTTTTTTCTTTTTTCTTTTTGTTGTTTTTTGTAAAAGGTGAAAAGCACCTTGGAGGGGCCCACCATCTAGTCGTTGGGCCCCTTCCAACGGTCACATTTGTGACCGTTGGAAGGGGCTCCAATGGCTAGAGGTGGAGCCTCTGCAAGGACTCCACCTCCTCTATTTAAAGGGGCTCTCCCCTTGTGTATTTCTTAAGGCTTTGGGATTATAGCCCAAGCTTGTGTTAGTGGAACTTATAACTTTTGGGTTCGTATTTGTGCATTTGTGAGTTTGTGTTGTGCATAAGTGTTTCAAGTGTTCTTGTTGGGCGTTTGTATACGCATTTATTTCCAAGAATATTGTAATATTGTTCGTAGTATCTTGTTGGAGATACTTTCACAAAGGGATCTAAACCTGACAGTGAAATGGTTGGAGATATCATAATGGGAACCTTACTGTTCAATTGATTTTGAAGACTTAAAAGCTACGTTTGGAAGTGAAGAAAAAAACATTCATATGAAAAGAAAATTTTACATATGAGAATTTCTCATATGAAATTGTTCCTTTGTTTATGCAAACATGAAAACCAAATTGGAGAGAGAGAAAGAGAGAGCAGCCATCTCCACAGATGGAGAAATTTCCATATGAAAAACTTAGATTTTTTAGAGAACTTTTCATGTCATTTGGAATAATTAAAAAAAATGTACCTTTTTTCTTTTTCACTCACATATTTCCCATCATTTCCCACTTCCATATGTACCCTCATCAAGACTCAGTCACTGACCACTTACAAAAAATAACCAGCGTTTTTGTTATTTACAAATATGTTTTTCAATGATATGATCCATTTATGGTTTCAGTGAAGCTTGGTAGATAGTATTGATATGGAAACCACTATTTTCTGCTCCTTTGCATCGCTTATGTAGCTCGTGGTTAGGAAAGAGATAATTCAATCTTTTGATGATTTATATGAACATTCCCAGTTGGAGAAGAAAAAAAGCAGAAGATTCACCAAAAGGAAAGATAAAACAAATACAAGCAAACAACCACATTCATGTAGACAAGTTTCTTATTTAGAGAGCCTACGATCACTTTGTTGAGACTACTAGGCTTTAGCATCATATGGATCTAGATGCATGAATTAACTTCATCTATATGTGCTCATAATAACGTCACCTAATGAGAAATACCATGTACTCTTCGTCACTTGGAAAGATGGAAATGCACTCAGTCCCGCTGTTGAATAGGCAAGAAGTGAACCGACCCATGGATGACCATTCTGCAGAATAATTTATAGTTCCAACTAAAGTTTACAGGAAACATTCATACAGTAAGCAAGATATCGGTCCGTAATTTCTAGACACCACAAGCACCAACTTATCGACCACAGTCACACGTTCCAATCTTTTAGTGGCAAATCACTCAGCGAAGCGCTCCATTGTTTTTTCAGTAGTTTACCCACAGAAGTCTCAGCTGAATACTACTTCCACATTAACATCTCAGCAATGTCCTCAGGTCAATCAACTGCAGCAATCATGGCCAACCACATTTGGATGATGGAAATATTTAGCGCTCTAACAATCGGAAAACCACCATTAACATATACTAAAATAGAATGCTTCCTTCCTCAATGATGAACATTGGCAACCTCACAGTTAAAGAAGATTCATCCTTAAATAGTCATGCAACAATCAATCAAAATTTCTTTCCAAATAGAATGCTTGAATCATGTCAATCAGATTCTCAATACATTCTCCATTACGCAAGTCCTGTTACTGTTTCCATGCCCCATTTTCCTGTTGCTTCAATTTCACAGAGAAAGAATGATGGTTTTGCACACTAAAGCGCAAGTCTTCATCAATCCACTCGATACTTTCCAATAACAATGGTTTGAAGAAAAGAGCGTGAAATGTTCACTACCCAAATGGTGAAAAAGAAGAGAATTGAAAAGAAAGGATGATAGAAAAAGACTCATTGAAGGAGGCAGATACTCACATTGATGAGCTCGCCGGGAGGAGGCTCGACGCCGGTGCCAACAGAAATATCGCAGTAGCCGAGCCCCGACCGGACGAAATTTATGTCGCATAGAGGCTCGCCGACAGTGGCATAGTACTCGACCCTGGTTGCTCCCGCACCCTGTACGGGCAACAAAGGAGCCAGCAGACCGAAACCCATCTCGAGAAACAGCCTCCTTGTAGTTGATGAAAGTGCTTCCGGAGAGTGTTTTGGGAATTGGGTACTCAACGAATTCGATGATGTTGCCCCGCAATGGGGGAATTGTCTGGTGGAATTGAATTTGGTAAGCTGAGGAGAGTAGGCTCTAGCGGTTACGGGGAATACGGTTGCGGTAGTTGCCATCCTTTTGGACTGTGATGGTTGCCTTCGAAGGAATGGATGGGCTTATTACCATAAGATGGCAAGATGGTCACCGAGAGTGGGGAACGGTGGGAAGTAGTGCGAGGCTAATTCTGCAGAGAGAGAGAGAGAGAGAGAGAGAGGCTGCAATCGTGGTTGCCGATTGCCTTAGCCGGATGGAGGAGCTACGGCTCCTTTTTAATGCCTTTTTGATGGGGAGGGAAATGCCAAAATTATATTCACGGCACTGGTGGACCACGGCCCCAAATTAGTGAAAAAAAGGGTTTTTCCAACTCCATCCCTGCATCATAGGCTAAACCTACATTCATCCTTCCCTTATACCTACCTAACCAATCTCAAAAAGAGTCCCCGCCTTTCAAACCGTTAAACCGTCAGACAAACCACCTATCTGTTCAGAACGCTGATGTTAACTCTAGTTAAGAGTCTACCATGGTCAAATGGACCTCTCAAATGACTAGAAAGTCATTCTCAACTGTGTGCGAGGAGCCTGCGTGTTCATGCTTCTCTTTCAACATAGGAAAGTTCTCAAATTCAGTCCAACCGTGTGCAAGATTTTTTTTTTCAACATATGCAACGTTATCTTTTTCATGTGCAAGGTTATTCCCAACCTTTTGATCTTATCTGGGTTCTTCATGGAGGGTGTCGACGGGGCTTCGATTAATGTTTTTAATTAAGGTTTTTGATTTGAGGTTTTGATGCTAATATGAAAGTTTCTGGTCCAACAATGGACCAGTTAGGTTAGATGGGTCTGGTAAATTGGGAAGGAGATTCACGATGGGAAGATCTGGGCTCAAGCCTGGTTTGCAGAACAGGATCTTGCTGCAGTGGCAACAATAATGGAAATTGCAGCAAGATAGCTAATAGGGTTAAGTTCAAGGCAACGGCTATTAGGATGATAGGCCCGAGTTAAAGCAACCAACGGATGTTAGGATGATAGGACTTGTTCGATCTTTGTAGCAGCTGATCCGAATAGATATGATGACTTGGCATTTACTCTCGGTTAAGCACTCATGAACGTCTTTCCCCCAAGTGCGTGCTCTCGGGTCTGAATGAGCGCAATGTATGTAAGCATGTGGGGCTCGTTTCCCCGTGTGTGTCTGCATCACTTAGCATCGAAGTCCGGTGTGTTTGTAAAGACTTAAGTATCCTTTCCCGCCATTAACGCCATGAAACAACGTTTTTAGTAATGTACCGAAATCTCCTCCAACCAGAAAATGGAGGATAACCTTTTGTTTTCACCTTAAGCAGTAAACACCTCTGCTTGAAGAGTCTCAACCTCGAAATATGTCGCTTTTTCCATTCCAGATCACCCTTACACTTCCGGAGGAGCACCTTTTGCCATCGTCTACTGTTGCGGGAGCACCATTTGCCGCTGTCTGTTGTCGGAGCACTTTTTACCATCGTCTGTTGTCAGAGCACTTTTTATCGTCATCTGCAGCTGATGATCTATCATATATTAAATCAACAAGAGCAGATGCAAAAGTATACTCTGCAGTTGGTAGCTCCATGTTCTTCTGCAGAAGTTCTGACAACAACTCTGTATCAGGGGTCAGATCCCACATATCTTTTGCAAGCAAACGAGCTCATTCGTAATGGCAGCCCACTGCACCATTCAAATTGATACAACTTCTCTGATGTTTGTTACGTTCAATATTATTTCAATTGGTGGTTGTACATAGTCATCGAAGAGAAATAATTGAAGATCTTTACAAAGAATGGGTTGACCCTGCAAAAGGAAAGGTGATTCAGTTATTTGTAATGATCTTCGAGTTATTATTTACCATGCCAATAAAAGTAACAATTTATAGTATTAGCATATTTTGACATGATTCATATGATAAATATCGTAATAATTGACACTAGCAAACACATAATATCTATTTACAATGATTCATACTTCAAATAATGTGCAACGATTTTAATAGAAATCGCTAACTGAGCAACGATTTGAACACACAAATCGATGTACATATCACATAATATACTATAAATCGATACGACAATTTAGCATAATCGCTTATTCATATTACAAATCAATACGATAAACATAAGTACTGTTATGCCTCACAAACTCTGGACAACAACAATCGTGGTAACTTCATAAATCATAAATACAAATCACGGAGACTGATCCATCAGATATTGAAAATGAAAAGCAAACGAAGAAGGATGAGGAAGAACTAAAGATGATGAAGAAGAAGAAGGATGGCGAAGACAAAGAAAAGCAAAGGAAGAAGAAGACGGAAAAGGAGAATGAAAACTCGATATATACATCGCATAATATATTACAAAAACGATTTATACATTTAACGCAGTAGCGATTTATTATATATAAAGTTACCAAGATTTGTACTCAAGTTTGATAAATCGTACAACAAGGTTTACTGTTGAAGCCCAAATGTTACAACAATATGTACTTATGAAGGGTGCGATTTATACATCGATTTGTAAGTTTGAAGCAGCGATTTGTACGTATAATTCAGGGATGATTTATACGTTTGATGCAATAGCGATTTATAATTGTTGATGATAGTGATTCATGTGACCCTAAACCATAAAAACTAACACTAAACCATAACCCCTAAACTTAAAACCCTAAACTCTTTTTCCAAAACCCTAAACCCCAATCCCTACAACATAAACCTTAAACCCTTAATATATTACTAAACTCTAAACCTTAAACCCTAAATATATTACTAAACCCTAAACCCTAAACCCTAAACCATGACCCTAAACCTAAACCATAACCCCTAAACCCGAAACCCTGAACCTTAAACCATAAACCCTAAACCCTAAACCCCAATCCCTACAACATAAACCCTAAACCCTAGACATCGTGTTGATTTGTTCTTTAGTAAGTCTAAACACTGTGTCGATTTGTTTACAACTATTTCCTTTTCGCCTTTTATGAATCACTCATTAGGTAAATCGTGATACGATATATCGTTCACGTAGAAAACCCTCGTAAAAGCAAATCGTGATAGGATATCATTCACATAGACAAAGCTGGTAAACGCAAATCACGATAAGACAAATCGTTTTCGATTTAGGTCCGCTGCTGTATAGATCTTGATAGAACACTTCTTCTATAAAACAATGATAACGATTTTCAACTTTAACTTAATGTTTGTTGTTGTACAGATCGTGATAGAACACTTTTTCTATATAACAGTGATAATGATTTACAACTTTTTAATAGTTATCAAGTTGTAAATCGATTTGTACTTTACTAAGTCTAAACGTTGTATCGATTTGTGTACACGTGCATAAAACCCTATTCTATGTAAAACCCTAATATAAATCTGTGTAAAACCCTATTCAATGTAAAACCCTACCTGACCTGACCCGTTGTCCATGTCTAAAACTCTAATCTATTTAACCTTTCTTCCTCTTTTTTGCGGCAGCGCAACTTCTTCTTTTTTCTCCTCTGTATTCTTCTTCTTCTTCTTCTTCTCCCTTGTATTTTTTTTCTTCTTTGTTCTTCTGTATTCCTTCTACATGTGCTTGATAGATGGGTTTTGATGCTGATAACGTAGTTGTTTCACGTCGTGAGGAAAGATTTGTATAATCTTCGATGATGATTATGGTTGTTATCTTCTGTGTATACATCGATATATTCATGACACATACGACTATGACGTGTTTGTCGTGAAGTATATCGAAGCTTACGCAGAATATAACGACCATAATCATCTTCAATTGTTGCAGCCATACCAGAGCAAGCACAAATATTCTGCATGATAGACAGAGGATGATGTTGATGTTCATCTATTTGATCTATTCCTACTGTCGGACCCTTCATTGTTCGCAAACTATAATTCGTAGTTGGAAAAATATCTGCCTACCTTCGATATACTTCATGACAAATATGTACATAGAACCAGTTCCTTCAAGGGGACAGTGCCTGAGTTGATGTTTGTGAAGCATATTTGCATATATACCTCTCTCGAGCTCTTGCTAGCCAGAATATGAACTCTATGCCAGAAGTGATAACATTGGAGGATCTCTGAAAGCAAAGAATGTGCAACACTTTGAAAGCAAAGAATGTTCAACTGAGGATATTTGCATGAGAAGCAAAGAATGTGCAACACTCATATATTTTGTAAATGAATGTGGTTGTAATGTATCATTGAAGTTAACTCGATTTATAGTTTACTATGCCTAAACATTGTGTTGATTTTTTTATTGTATTTTCCTTTCGGCCTTTTATGAATCAGTCATTGTATAAATTGCGGTAGAATATATTCACTTATACAAAGCTCATAAAATTAATTCACGAAAGGACAATCGGTATCAAGCAAAATTTTGTATATCATCTTAAAAATCGATACTAGAAAATACCTAATATCTTACATATCGATATACATATCACATAATATATTAATCATTGATACGACAATTCAGCATAATACTGATTTCTATCATGATTCTGTATATTGATTTAAGATATTGTTTTGATTATTAATATCAATTTAAGATATTGTTTTGATTCTAAATATCGATTTTTAAGATATCAATACGATTTTTTAAATCGATTTATGATATTTTTTTTAATCTTAATATTGATTTCTATGTTGGTTCTTAATATGGATTTAAGATATTGTTTCATTCTTAATATTGCTTTAAGATACTGTTTTGATTATAAATATCGATTGTTAAGATATCAATAGGAATTTACATATCGATTTAAGATGTTTTGATTCCTAATATCGATTTAAGATATTGTTCTAATTCTAAATATTGATTTTAAAGATATCAACATGAATTTTCAAATCGATTTAAGATATTGTTCTGAATCTTAATACCGATTTTTATGCCGATTCTTAATATCGATTTAAGATATTGTTTTGATTCCTAATATCATTTTAAGACATTGTTGTGATTCTAAATATCAATTTTTAAGATATCAATAGGAATTTTCATATTGATTTAAGATGTTGTTTTGATTCTTAATATCAATTTAAGATATTGACTTGATTTTAAATATCGATTTCTATCCTGATTATGTATATCGATTTATAAACTATCAATAGTAATTTCCATATCGATTTGTATGATATTTGATCATCTGATTGTGTTATACTATGACAATATTTTCGCAACAAAGGCAGATCTTTGTGGCCGACAATGACATCATTTTAAAATCTTTTATTATAAGACGTGGACCGACAAAAAATCTTTGGTGGGTCCCATAAGCATTAAACTACTCGACTATAAAAAGAGTTCTTCGCAATATTTTTCCCTAATTGTTCCACAAAAATTCTAACGCTTCATCTTCTTTCATTGGAGCACCCTTTACCGTCTCGGTAAGTTTTTGTGTTGTGCAGATTACCAATGGCTTACATTCTTAAGAGAAGAAATGTTTCATCGTTAGCAAAAAAAACTCTTGACGAAATCGTCCAAGAGTATGCTTTGTATGAGCAAGTAGAAGCGTACTATAGACTAATGAAGATTGAGAATGATAAAGAAAGGTAGCAATTGCTGGTAAAGTATAGAGAGGAGTCTAATCCATCAGATATTGAAGATAGTAATCCAACGATAAAAAAGAAAAAGAATGATGACAAAGAGAAACAAAATGGAAGGAATGAGGAGGATAATGAAAAAAAGCAAAGGAAAGGAAGGAGGAGGTGGAGGATGGGGGAAAGAAAAGGAATAATAAGGAGGAGGAGGAAGAGAAGCGAAGGCAAAAGGAGGAGAAGGAGGAGAGGGAAAAACAAATGAAGAATAAGAAGGAGGAGGAGAAGCGAAGGCAAAAGAAGGAAGAAGAGGAGATGAAAAAGCAAAGGAAGGAGAAGGAGGACGGGGAAGAGAAGGAAAGACAAAGGAAGAAGCAGGAGGAGGAGAAGGAGAGAGAGAGAAAGGCAATTGAAGGAGGAGGAAGAGAAGGAAAGGCAAAAGATGAAGAAGGAGTTTTTAGCACAGTGAAAGAGGATAAGGCAAAAAAAGAATAAGGAGGAGAGGGAAAGGCATTTGAAGAAGATGGAGGAGGAAGAGAAGAAAAGCCAAATGATGAAGATGGAAGAGGAAAGGCAAAGGAAGAAGCATCAGGATGAGGAAGAGAAGGAAAGGCAAAGGAAGGAGAAGGCGGACGAGAAAGAGAAGGAAAGACAAAGGAAAGAGAAGGAGAATGAGGAAGAGAGAGAAAGACAAAGGAAGGAGAAGGAAGACGAGGAAGAGAAGGAAATACAAAGGAAGGAGAAGGTGGACGAGGAAGAGAAGGAAAGAGAAACAAATGAGAAGGAGGACAAGAAAGAGAAGGAAAGAGAAAGAAAGAAGCAGGACGAGGAAGAGAAGAAAAAAGAAAGGAAAAAGCATACGATGGTCGTGAAAGACAGACGGAAGGAAGAAGTACAAAATCAGAGGAAGGAAGGAGATGACGAGGAGAAAAGTGTAACAAAGGTACGTTAATCGCTACTGTATGTCGCGGTATACTGTTGTAGGTATTATTATCTATAGCGATTACTATGTATAGCGATTACTATGTATATTGATTATTATGTATAGCGATTACTCTGTATAATGATTACTGCAATAGCGATTATTTTGTATAACGATTACTCTGTATAGCGATTACTAGGTATAGCGATTAACTGTGATTGAATATTTTGTGTTACAGGCAGGTCAGAAGAGAAGCAGAGCAACAAGTGAAAAACTGAAAGTGTAGTGTATGTGGCCTGTAGTTCTGTCATGGTTTAGAAAGCTGAGTGAATATCAGAAGGATCGATTACGAAAAATGCATTTTGGCGGTCTTCTGAACCAACATTATTTTGAAAATTGCTGAAACACCATGACCCACCTGGTCAATAAGTGAAACCATAAGACAAACATGTTCCAGTTTGTGGGTTTTGAGATGACCATGACCCTAGAAGATGTGGCATGGATTACGGGACTTAAGTGCCATGGAAGTGCTGTCCTAACACGAGATTCAAATTATAACCCAAGGAACAATTGCACGTCCCTTCTAGAAATGTCGATGGAGGAATGGCGTGAGTGTATTTCTGGTGGAGGCAATTCCTCATCGATGAAAGTTTATTTTTTCCATAATAAATGGGAAGGTCGGTCCGTTGCATGTGCATCTGAAGCAGCTGACCAAGAGTTGCACATCTTCTTTCTTTATTTTTTTGGACTAACTTTATTTTTTTATTGTTCTGGTTCAAGAATAAGTTACGTGTGGCTGCAATTCCTTGAAGACTTAGATGAAGTCAACAACTGGGCATGGGTGCTGCTATGCTCGTACACTTGTACAGTCAACTTTACCATGTGAGTAGGGGTATGAAAATCGTGGGGGGGGGGGGGGGGCATTTGTTTATTACATATTTAGTATTTTTGGACTAAGCTTGTTGAAGGTTGTAGTCTTACTAATATATTATTTTTTGTAAGCCTAGACTTGGGAGCATATTGTCGCCCTGCGTCCTCAATGTGGCCCTGCGGTTTGTGGTTTTTCCATGATTGGCGCGTGGGCTTCAATAAATGTCAAGTGCGAAAATGTTCAATTCATTTTAGATGGGCTGCAATTAAATGAGGTAAATAGTTTAAAATCATTGTAATGTTTAGCATTTTTAAGTAATAATCGCTTTATAATTTTGTCTTCATTAGTGCAAATCGTTATCGCCTTTGCATCTAACTTTCATTAGCGTAAATCGTTATATGGTTTAGCATTCTTAAGTAATCACCGCTTTAAGAATTTGTTTTCCTTAGTAAAAATCGTTATCAAATTTGCATCTAACTCTCATTAGCGTAAATCATTGTAATATTTAGCATTCTTAAGTAATCATCGCTTTAGGACTTTGTCTTCCTTAGTACAGATCATCATCGCCTTTGCATCTAATTTTCATTATCGTAAATCATTGTAATGTTTATCATTCTCAAGTAATCATCACATTCATTATATCATTTTCCTTAGTACAAATCATTATCGCATTTGCATCTTACTTTCATTACATTAAATCGTTGTAATGTTTAGCATTCTTAACTAATGATCACATTCAACATTTTGTCTTCTTTAATACAAATTGTTATCACATTCAGTATTTTGTATGAATAATTATGTTTATATCTAAACCACAATCTCGATTGTATAGGTTGTGTGGTGACCTTATAGGGATGGGGAGGATGAGGACGATGAGGTTGTTGCCAAGGCTGCGAGACTGTCTGCCTGTGATATTTGGCTTTTTAGCAAATGTGAAACCGAGATACAGCATGGTGGTCTAGTACTCTTGCAAGCTGACTTGAGGCAGTCGATATCAAAATTGCCTTTGGCATTAAAAAGGAAAATGAATAGTGGTAGGGTCATAAACGTGAATTAGCACAAACGCTTCACGAAATAATTAGATAATTGGAACAAAAGAGGTGTTCGTGCTATATCATATGATTATAAAGAATGACAATATGACTCCAACTATTTCAAACAATATTGGCAACCCATGCATGGAAATCGACAAATTGAGGAGAAACAACCTGAAAGTGAGGTCACTCTTGTCCCCAAGCATGTCATCCTCCAACATAGACGTAACGTCCATCGTGTCCATTTGGTGGATACTACGATTCCATTTGTTGTAGTACACGATAAAGAGAAAACATAGCTCCCAAAGGAGACGATATCGTCTGACCAAAGGTTTGCAATGCTGGAGAGTGAGAATAAGGAGTTACGGAAGGACATGCAAAATTTGAGTAAACAAATTGGGTCGTTGGTTGAAATGATTTCCAGTGGGTTATATAAGATCAAGAGAACGAAGAGGCCACCGAATAAAGAGACTCCACCAAGTGCAAGCAAGAGACGAGTTTTATGTCTATATGAGTCATCAAGCGCAAGTGAATAAACATATGTGATTTATGTATTCCGATAATTCTATGTTGTAGTTCTGACATTCTTTGTTGTAATTATATAATTCTTTCCTTAATAAGTGTAACACAGAAGTGCCACTAACTCTTTCATGATTTGTACTTACGTATAGTGATTATTGGCTTAGGATTTATTATGTATTGTGATTCATGTGATAGCGATTACTCTGTATAGCACTTAATATGTATAGTGTTTAGCAAGTTACAATGATTTGTACTTACGTTTGCTAAATCGTATAGCAATTATTAGCTTAAAGTTTATTATTTTTAGCATTTCTTGTGATAGCGATTACTCAGTATAGCGATTATGAAAATACCATTATTTGTACTTACGTTTGCTAAATCATATAGTGATTACTGGTTTAGGGTTTATTATTTATAGTGTTTCCTGTGATAGCGATTACTTAGTTTAGCGATTAATAGGCATAACGATTATGCAATTACCATGATTTGTACTTCCTGTGATAGCAATTATAGTGATTACTAGTTTTGAGTTTATTATATATAGCAATTCCTTTAGTTGCAAGAAACGTCGCATAACATTAGTATAGGGTTTAGGATCTGACACGCTACTGATGTTATGTTACGTGTCATTCATTTACAAGTACTAACATCGTGTCGATGATACTAGCAAATGAAATGACGTCTTTTAATTAATGTGCAATGTAATTTATTTATTTGTTAATATTCTTTTTGCATGATTTTTGAAAACTGGCAGGATGTGAAACGACATGAACAATAAATGAATGAATCGTCGTGTTCCGCAAGGCACACAAGACGTTTCCTTTAATAGCATGAAACATGCGACGTTTCATTTAAAGAAGAAAAGGAGCCTTTCCTATAACCTGCTTCATGAGCAACGAACAGAAAAACTGATGTTTTCTCTAACCTCCTTATAAGCGCAAGCAGTATTGATGTCGAAGAAGGATGCTACGATTCGGTCAAACGTTTGCAAAAAAGGGTACCTTAGATTTTTATAACATGCTTCAGCCTTTTTACGCCGTTTACAGTTCATTTACTGAATATAATGCTACGGTTATTTTACTAAATATTCAGCTAATTTCAGTGCAATATCTACAAAACAAGGTGCCAAAAACCTCAGCAAAGTGCTCGAAGAGAACATCGACCGGATGCGAGATGAATTTGCAGAAGGACACACTATCAGTAATTTTGTACGTATGAAACTACTCTCAGTTATACATTAACGTATGTCATGGGTATGTATATTAATAAATGCACATTTGTTCTAAACAAACTATACACAATTTCGTCATGTATATTCAAAGCAAGGGAAGAACCATGTCGATCCGCGTTGTCACCCCTTATTTTATGGTATATCGGTTATCTGATATGTTTATTTTATCATTTTATTTACTAATGTACCGTCATGTTTTAAACTTACTATTATTACTGTTCCGTTCAACATAGTATTGTCTGCCGAATGCCATACACGGCTAGATTTCTAGACGAAATACAATATTGGGGTGATGATGACCAAGAGGCAAACTTTTTTTCAAGTGAAAAGGTTTGTGACCATATCGATTTGTAAGATGTTAAATCTATTTAAGATCCTGTTTTGATTCTTAATATCGATTTTAAGCTATCAATAGAAATTTGCATATCAATTTAAGATTTTTTTTATTCTTAATATCGATTTCTATGCTAATTTTAAATATCAATTTTTAAGACATTGTTTAGATTCTTAATAACGATTTCTATGTTGATTCTTAATATCGATTTAGGATATTGTTTTGATTCTCAATATTGATTTAAGATATTGCTCTGAATCTTAATATTGATTTATATGCTGATTTTTAATATCGATTTGCAGATATTGATTCCTATATTGTGGCAATCGGAAAAGTATTGGGTCTTATATGTGTTGGATGTACGAGAACAAAAATTATGGCTATACAACTCCTTGGACTATGACATTGGTGTAGACCGTGACATTGTGCATTTGGTAAGTTTCTATCTTTAAGATTATCGTATCTTGTACCATGGCCCAGAATTTACTTGCTTTTGCATAAACCACAGGTTGGATTTTTCAAAGACATGTTGGGTGTCGACATTGGCCCGTGGAGGCTTCACGTCGTAGAGGATGATCCTTTATAAAATAATGGTGTCAATTGTGGCATCTTTGTAATGAAGTATATTGAAGTAATATACTATAGACGAGCACCAGAATTCACCGTTGTATGCTATACACTTAAAGATGTTTTATTAACCTATATTATTGATGACTACATTTTTATACTATTCTCATTTCTGTTTTTTTTTTCAGGATGATATACCTGGATTCCGCAAAGAACTATGTGAAGAATTGAAGGATTTTCTAGTTGAGGAAGATATAAAAACCCAGACTGCAAGATTACCTAGAAAGCTATGAAGGACGCGAGACCCCCAGCAGTAAGAGGAAGTCATTTTAAACGTCTACCTGTTCTAAAGGATAATGTGAAGAGGGTTGTGTTCTACTGCTGAGAGAGAGATAACAATTTTTGGTTCAACTTTCAATTTCCATTTTTTTTTGTGTACAGACATTTGTAATAAATTTTGTAAGACTATGTACAAAATTCACATTGATCCATAAACCAAAATTATGAACCTGGCACACGTGTGTTGAATACATAAATTGCCACCTCAAGCGCCCAAATTGCAACAATGTAAATTCTGCAATAATTTAAGATATTATATCGATTTTTGTGAGATATTGTTTTGTTTGTTAATATCAATTTGTAATATATTATGTTGAATTATCGTATATCAATTTGTAAAACATTATGCTGAAATGTCGTATACCGATTTGTAAGACATTATGTTGAAATGTTGTATAACGATTTGTAATATATTATGTAGAATTGTCGTATATCGATTTGTAAGATTATATATGTTTTCTAGTGTCGATTTGTGAGATATGATGTTTTTGTTAACATCGATTTGCAAGACATTATGCTGAAATGTCGTTACCGATTTATAAGACATTATGCTGAAATGCCGTATACCGATTTGTAATATATTATGCAGAATTGTTGTATATTGATTTATAAGATTATATGTGTTTTCTAGTGTTGATTTGTGAGATATGATATTTTTGTTAACATCGATTTAAGTGTAGCACACAAATGCCACTAAACAAATCATTGTACTGGTAGGCGTTCAAAAATAAAAATCAAACAAGCGTTTAACATTATGTAGCATAAAAATGCCACTAATTTGCTTTTACGAGTTGTATTCCTATCATGATTTACATAATGATTGATAAAAGTCTAAAACCTTTGTACAACGCATACAACGCTAATCCCTTTTGCGATTTTCATTCACGTAGGGTGAGCATAACAATGATTTCTTAACAGTACATATATCTAATTGCTTATTGAATTTTTATCTATGAAGGGCAAACATTACAAGCCTTTGTTCACCTCATACATTGCTAATCTCTTTTGAGATTTACATTCACGTAGGGTGAGCATCACAATGATTTATGAACAATACACGTCTCTAATCGCTTGTTGGATTTTCATTGACGAAGGGCGAACATTACAAGCCTTTGTACACCGCATACATCACTAATTCTTTTTGCAATTTATAAGATATTATGTGTTTTCGAGTATCAATTTGTGAGATATGGTTTTGTTTGGTAATATCAATTTGTAAGCTATTATGTTGGATTTCTGTATATCGATTTGTAATATATTATGCTCAATTTCTGTATATTGATGCATAAGATATTATGTATTTTTTAGCATCGATTTTTATGATATTTGTAGTATGATTTCTATTATAGAATTACAACAATGAATTATAACACTACAACATAAAATTATCGATTTACAATAAAGAATTATAGAATTACAACAAAGAATTATCGATTTACAACAAAGAATTATAGAATGATAAACATTACAATGATTTGGAAGATATGAAAGCTAAATGCTATAACTATTTTGAAGCTGAAGAATCCACACACGATTCTTGTATTGCGTTGCTACACCTAAACATGTGAATCCACACACGATTATGAGGAAGAAAGAGAGAACTCGATAATCACATCGAGGAATCCTCCCTGAAGCAGGCCGTTAATCTCAACCTTTCCCTTCTCCTCTATCTCTCCTTTACTGCGCATACCATGTTCCTAATTCCTACAGGGGAGGAGGAAGAAGAGGTCGACTGGGAAGAGCGAAAGAGAGGAAGGAGAAGGTTGGTTGGAGGGTCTAGCGAAGAAGGAGAAGGGGAAGAGGCATTGGGAGGATTGAGCGAAGGAAGGAGAAGAGGAAGAAGAGATCAACTGAAATTTTTGGGGTGTTACAACACCCTTTGACCAACCTCCTCCGCTCCTTTCCCTTCCCCATTCTCTGCTTAAACCCACCCTCCCACCTCCCTCCCCCATCATCTTTTTTTGCCTAGGAAACTCGTCCTGGTGTGTTCTTTGGGGGCATAGGACACTTCTGGAGACCCATTCACCATTCGATCAATCAAGCACACCCTAATTACATCAATTGCCTATGGAGTCATCAAGGATATAAAATCTAAGAACTTATTTTCCATTTTTCAGTTAAGCATAATTCTTTTAGTTTAATTAGTTTGCAATGCTAGTACCTTCAAAAATTTGTTCATTCAGTATATGTGTACAATGGTGTCTGACAATACATGCTTTAAATTAATTAAAGGTTACCATCATTTGAAACCTAGACATGTGAAGACTTGCTCTATTTTCACCCTACTTGGGACCATGTTCCACTCTAGTTTATAACCTATAATCAGTTGTTTTTTTGTTGATATAAGAAACTTATATTGAAAATAAAATATGTTATATTTGTATTGAATGCTTTCAAGTGTAGAAGAAGATGGCTACAAGCCTAGAGACCTAACAATTAAGAACACTGCTAGGCCACAAAAGAGTCAAGTTGTTGCACCAAGGATCCATTCTAACAAAATAATCACCTATAGGTGCAAGCTTAAGGCTATCATGATAACCTGCAAGCTTTCTGAAAGTAGGATTTCACAAATTCTTTTAAATAGATTTGCAATAAGTAATGTATATAGTCTATACAAGGAACGGAAGTGGTGGGAATAAGAAGTTGTAGGTGATAAAAGAAAAATCATGTGCTACGAGGGAGTTCTACTTTGTGAGAAGTAGAAAGTTCTACTTAGCATGGTTCACAAATTAGTACCAGAAGTAGGGAGTTTGTAATTTTTCACATGTTATAATTTTGTATTTTATATTTGGGGATTTTCTTGTAAAAACCAAAATTATTGAATATTATTTTAGTACCCTTGAAATCTCTACAACTTTCTTTTAGAAGAGTCCTAATTTATTAATTAAAATTAATTAGTGAGTGTTTGACTTGGTTTAAGAAAGTGTGGTTGGAGATAAGGTCAACTGGGATTCCTATCTTAATGGAAGAAGGGTCCCCAACACTATAAATAAGGGTCTCACTCTTGGGAAGAGCATCAAAAAAATTTTCTGGGTAGCCTAGTGCAATTGAGCCAAGAGACAAGTCCATGGTTTGTCCCATTTGATTTGCTCCCAACTAAGGGTGA
This sequence comes from Nuphar pumila, assembly GCF_984573655.1. Classification (NCBI taxonomy): domain Eukaryota; kingdom Viridiplantae; phylum Streptophyta; class Magnoliopsida; order Nymphaeales; family Nymphaeaceae; genus Nuphar; species Nuphar pumila. Next base: position 25,624,136 of record NC_143262.1, on the reverse strand, counting down.
ACGCAAAACCTTCAGCCCAGTACAATCTTGACGGTGGCTGGAGGTAAAAGTAAGTTGGTTCTTATCTTGGGATTCATTCTTCTTAATTCAATTTGTGTAGTAAAGCTCCCATCAGGTGAAAGGTATGTTTTGTCATCCATATTTAGTTTTATGCATGTTAAATTAGTTACATATTTGAATAACCGTTTTAAATTATATTGATATGTTTATCGACTACATTGATTGGTTCGTCAATTTGTTATGTATACAGTCGAGTGAGCCACATGCTTACACCAATTCAATGCATCACTGTTGTCGAATCATTCATGTTGTCGATATTTGCATACGCATCTTGGCCATGCATGTAATCACCAAATTATATATTCACCTTTAATCATAACAACGATTTTCTTTTTCATGGTGTTATAACGTTATTTTGTTTTATTTGTCATTGTGTGAACTGTGGACCTTTTTATTATTATAAAATCATGAGAAGCTGAATACACGGTGGTTAAGTTGTTATAATGCATAAACCTGAATAAGTGGAACATGAATCACAACATCCCCATCCTTGCATCATGTGTGAATATGTGGAATATGATATTTTGTTTTAGTAATTGATTCTTATGAATTATGTGAAAGTCAAGTTTTCTTATGTGTTGTTCATATTTGAAAATATTCTAAATTTGGTTAAAACTAAAAGAGAATATTATTTTCATGTTATTATATCATTTTTTTTATCAACCATACATATATCTTCATTAAAACATGACTAAGATATTTCTATGGCCTGTTGGTTCAATGCATGAAGTTGAGATGTTTGCATCTCATGCCATCTTAACAATATGTATTATTCAAATAAATTATTTTTTAATGACATATATTATTCAAATGAATAAATATCGTCAATATTTTTTTTAAGTTCTATAGGTTATTTATTGATACTAACCTACCATGTTTTTCAACAATAATTGAGTCAGATTTGATTAGCTATCAAAATTTGATTAAACAAGCTCCCAAGGTATAGTACCAAAAGCTTAGCAATGCTTTGATGTCTATGGGATTTTCTCGCTCATGCCCCGATACATCTTTATTTATTCTCAAAAGATCATGCCTGGTGGTATATGTCTTAGTCTATGTGGATGACATTCTTATTACTGGCAGCTCTACCTCCTGCGTCTTTCACCTTATCTCTCAGCTAACTGCAGCTTTTGTTTGGGTGGTCTAAGTTTCTTCCTTGGGATTGAGGTTAGTACTCTGGAGGAACTTATTTTATCGCAGAAAAAGATTTATTTTATCCCAGAAAAACATGCTTCTGGCAGATATGACTAGTGTCAAACCCATGGGCACCCCTGTCACCCTTGACAACTTTGGATATCAAATTTGAATAGACCTTTCATGATCCAACCCTGTACCGAAGCACGCTAGGTGTTCTCCAGTATCTCACATTAACTGGGTCAGACATTTCTTATGTTGTCAACAAAGTATGCTAAATTCATGCACACTCCTACTGTTTACCATTGGGCTGTTGTCAAATGGATTCGTTGTTACATCAAACATACAATTCATTTTTGTCTCCTAATATGGCCATCTAAAGGTCTTACTCTCACAACTTTCTCAAATGTAGACTGGACAAGATGTCCAACTTATCGAAAATCTACAAGAGGGTATATGGTTTCTTGGCCCAAATATTCTCTCATAGAGCTCCAACACGAAACAACACATCGGTTGAGCACTGAAGCCAAGTACCAAGCTGTTGCCAATGTTGCTGCTTAATTAATTTGGATTCAATACCTTCTTCAAGAAATGGGCGTCCCTACTCTATTCCACCAACTTTACGTTGTGATAATCTCAATGCCACCCACATGGCTGCTCACACCGTTTTCCATCAACACAGTAAATATGTTGAGATTGATGTTCATTTTGTGCCTGACAGAGTAGCCAAGAAGTAGCTCATTGTTCATCATCTTCCCTTCAAAGATCAGCTTGTTGATATTCTCACAAAGCAGCTACCTGTTGTTTGGTTTTCGGAGCTCATATTCAAATACAACGTGAAGTATTGTTGGTCGAATCTGACCCAGATCTGGTAATGATAAGATTCGACCCAATCTTATCTAATGTCTCAGTTGGCACCAAAAGGATAGAGATCCCGAATCCAGCATGAAATCTCATACAGTTGTAATCCTTCCTAAATTCAAGGAAAGTAAACAGGAAATGAGAGGAGATATATCTCAATTGTAAATAATAGAGTTATTTAAATAACCTCTTCTTCTGCAATTGGAGAGAGAGGAAGAGAGAAATTTAGAGCCTGTTGATATAGGCTTTACTAGCCGAACCACATAATCATCTTTTACTATGTGCTTGTGAGTCTTCTTTTCATTTACACTTTCTTATTCCCATCCCTCATCCATGCTGGCGTGCTTTTTTAAAATCTTTATGCCCTTGGTTTGAAAGCCCTTTCCCATCCCTTTCTCTGCAACAAATATGCCTTTAGCATTTTTGATAATCTGTGATTAAATTTGCCTTCTGTGATTCATAAACATTTTAGCCACACACGACTGTTTACTAGTCAGACTTGATTTAGCAGCCTAGGTCTATCATAGATACTCCAACTTTCCCTCGAGTCGTGTCCACTTATTCATTATTATCCTTAATGAAAAAAAAACACAAAAGTGTGAACCCCGTGTCCCTTTGGTTGTGTCCTTGTCCTTGTGACATAAGTCACAAATTGGATAAACCAAAATAATACTCAAAGCCCACCTATACATCCTTTTTTCGTGTATTAGCAAGTTCAAGCAAACACAAAATCCAATCTTCAAGGGTGAACATCTTGGACCTTCCCCATTTTAAAAATGTTGTTGCAGCCATCAAGATGGGAGAGCATAGTCCAGATATCAACATCCTTTAATCTACTATGAATATGCATTATATTGCACTATGGTCCATTGTTTCTTAGCTAGGTGACATTATATTAAAATATCTTATAGATTCCAACCTTGCCCGTCTCCACAATCATTTATTGTTAGTATTGATCAGCTGGCTGTTCACAACTAAAAGTGTTTTTACTTCTCTATTTTTTTTTTAAATAAATAAGTGATTACGAGTCATTAATAATACATAATGCCCAAGTTGTAGGGACACCATCATGGATGGCACTCCAAAAGTAATGGAGGAAATCCCCAACAATTCAGAATTCCAAAGAAACTAGATGAGGAACACCATGCATGTGGATGCAAATGGAGTAAAATTCCATCATTATCATATTTTACATCACGCATGACTTTGGTTTGTGTTCATGAAGGAGGTGGACCCGCATTTGTTTTATGCCCTTTCTTACGAAAGAGGTCATCTTTTATAAGAAATAGAGTCTCTTAGAAAGGGTGAAAGAAACATCCATGAGAAATATGTGGTGGGACCCACATGATAAATGCAAAAAGGCAAACTTACTGTTGAGATAGGTTCATACTAGTGGCCCTTTCGAAGGAAACAAACTTTCCTTAATTGGGTGGGAGTGTAACAGATCATAATTTTATCTCTCGTGGGGCATTAATAACAAAAATCCACCTAATTTATCACCAAAGAGAACAAATAAAAATAAAAAATCATTCATTTTAAAGAGAACCGCGCAAGCATGCAAGTGTAAAAATCACAGCTTCTCCTTGCACAGTGGGGAGTGAATCCATGCATGGGTTTCAAACTTGTGACGTCCTTCAGCTTGGTGACATTTATGAGCTACCCTTTACCAGATGAGTAAAGGTCTTGTAGCCCAACTACTTGGCTCACATGTAAAATAGTAGATTTTTTAGTTAAAATTAAAAATTAAAAAAATGACATTGTTCTTTTTTATAGTTTTTTTTTTATCTAAATTCACCACATGTAAGATGGAGCCCTCTATTGGGGGGGTGATTCTGTTTTTTTCTTTTCTTTTTTGCTTTTTTAATGCAATAAAATGTAAGATTGTGGTCATGAGATAACCTTTAATGGTTACATGCCACCAAAAAATTAACCATAAATCCAAGGGTTGCAACCCTTGAGTCGAAGGAGCATCAACCCCCTTTCAGGATGATAAGAAGGGCTCTAGGGGAAGGTTCTATGTATAATGAAAAACATATAATTAAGATTTCTGAAAACATAAAATCTTACAATTAAAGGCTAAAGGTTGTGATTCAAAGTCAGTGCCCTTGGTAATTTATTGCATAACTGCATACGCTCATCGATTTGGGTTCACCCTTCTGCTGCATATCTAACAGTGGTATCAGAGCGATGGTTCATTCAACCCTATCAGTGCTTGGACCGGTCTTTGATATGAATGCATAGGCACAAGAACAAATTGCAGTGAATCTCAGAAAACCGAAGAGAAAGATTTTAGCGAAATAAAGTTGGTAGGAAAATTTTGTTTTCTGTATATGTAAACACCCCAAATTTTCATCTTTATCCAGTACATACATTTCATACGTCATTCCCTATCATTGTATACATTCTGCATACCATTTCATTGCACTGCATAGCATTGCATGTCATTACATCTCATTTTCGAGATCCAACACTCCTGTTTTCAAAATATTTAATCCAGATTCGAGTTTTAAAACTTTTCTTTCAAAATCAATTTTAAAACCTGGGTTTTTAATCAACATTCTGTCATTTGCCAACCCCCAGGACCTTATTTTTTGAAATGTTTTCTCCGAAAATAATTTGGATTCGTTTTAAACTCAATTTTCAACTGATTTCAATTCTCAGATGAGACTCATTTAGGTGATGTCGCTTCTGGATTCCTTCATTTATCAAATTCTTCAAAAATTTCAGAGTCCTAGTTGGATCAGGACTCTATCTTTTTAAAACATTTTCAAAACTCTATTTTGATTTTAAACTAGTTATGGTCACATCCTCTGTCCATTTCCACCATGTTGGCCAAAATCTTAGAGTCCTAGTTGGATCAGGACTCTTTTTCCAGAGTCCCAGTCGGATTAGAACTCTACTTTTTACTACCTTTTCTACCTCTTTTGGAGAAAACCTTTCAAAATCTTCCGTTTTGGCCAAAATCTCAGAGTTCTAGTTGGATTAGGACTCTTCTTCAAGAGTCCAGTCGGATTAGGACTCTTCTCTAGAGTTTCAATCGGATTAAGACTCTGTCTTTTGTCACTATTTTCACCTGTTTTTAACCAAATCTTTCAAAATGAGTCAAAACTCATAGTTTCAGTCAAAACTCAAAGTTTCGATCAAAACAGGACTCTGTTCAGAGAGTCCTAGTTGGATCAAGATTCTGATCCTGATTTCAATTTTGAGAGAATCTTTCAAAAATCTTTTCATCTATCAAAATTGTTACACTTTTATCAAAGAATTTCAAAATTCTGAGGTTTTATCCCAGTGTCCTGATCAAATCAGGACTCTATCCCGGAGTCCTGATCGAATTAGGACTCCATCCAAAGTTGGTTTTTGCACTTCATTTTCACTGGTTTTCAAAAGCTTTGTTTAAATTTCATCATTTACTTATCAGAAAAACCAAAATTCTTAGAGTTTTAATCGAATCAAGACCCTTTCTCAAAGTCCTAATCAGATCAGGACTCTTTCTCAGAGTCCTAATCAGATCAGGACTCTGAACCAAAACTTCAAATTTATCCTGTTTTTAACTGTTTTTCAAAATTGTCTTATTTGTTTTCCCAGAAAATCCAAAAATCTGAGAGTCCTAGTTCAATTAGGACTCTGTCCCCAGATTCTCAGTTGAATCAGAATTCTGTTTTATTTCAATATTTGTTATTGTTTTCACTATTTTCACACGTCCTTTCATCTGTTTTTCAGAAAAATACCAAAAAAATCTAGAGTTTTAGTGTGATCAGGACTCTGTCCCGGAGTCCTAATCTAGTCAGGAGTCTGTTTTAAAGTTCATTTTTACTTCCATTTTCATTTATTTTCGTTTATTTTCAAAAATTAGGTCATTTTGAAAAGTCCAGTTAATCCAGGACTCTATTTCAGAGTTCTGATTGAGTTATGAGTTTAACTCTGACTGTATTTTCTGACTCGTTTCACCATTTTTGGTAAAATCTTTTCAAAAGCTCCTTCGTTTGTCTTTTAAAACCAAAAAATCTCAGAGTCCTAAAAATCCAGGACTCTAACCCGGAGTTCCAGTTCGCCTGAGACTCTATTTTCAAAGATTTTGAATTTTAATTATTGATTTTAACCTCTTTTCAAAGTTATTTTCAGTGTTTATTTTAAATTTCTTAAAACCTGATGTGGGCCCACTCAGTTGGCGCCATATCCAGAGGTGTTCTGACCCAGTTGGAACTCTATGCCATTTCAAAACTTTTAATTTTAAGTTTACTTTTGAAAATCTTTTGAAAATTCTCTCAATTTCAAGTTTTAAAATCGTTTTTGAAAATTCAAGTGGGGTCCACTCGAGGTGGCGCCACATTTGAGAAAGTCAGAGCTAGAATAGGGTTAGTCAGTGTCTTGGTTAGCTTTAGAAGTTTAAAAGAGTCAAAATCCATTTTTGAAAATTCATTTTGAAATTTGATTTTTAAACTATTGTTTTTAAAGGTTTTAGTTAAAACTTTAAACACCAAATGTGGAAAAATGCCAAGTGGCACCACATTTGGAGGTCTTTAGGATTGGTTAGGAGTTCAATTAGGTGTCAATTAGAGTTAATTAGGTCAAGGTCATATAGGTAAATCCACTCCAAAATCGCCCTTCTTAGAGAGTCCAAAATTTTTAAAATTGTCAATTTTCAAAACCTAAAAAAATTTCTATAAATAGAGACCCATAGGGGGTTGATTTTTCCAGCTACCTCTTTAGCAATTCTTGAAGATTCTCTCTCCTCTCCAGCCCTTCCTCCATTGCTGCAACCTCAAGAAAAGAAACTTTCTTAATTTTTTGGATTTATTTAATGCTTTTATTAGTTTAAACAAGAATTTAGCCATTGGCATCATCACCTTCATGGATTAAACCATGGATTCAACCTCAAGAACATCAAGAACATTCCAAGAAGATGATCTAACCTGGTTTCACTGTTTTTACAGAGATTCTAATCCGTTATAATCGATTATTGCATCGATTTTCATGTTATTAACCAATAAAACATGTGATTTACCCTTTTAAAGGGTTAAATCCATGATTTTAAAGGTAAAATCAAATTCCAGCCATGGATTCCCTGTTTTTATTTATTTATTTTACTTATTTACATTTATTACATGTGTTTTAGCATAGAAATTAATTTTGTTTTTCTGTTTGGTATTTATTATTATTATTTTCATTAGTTAAAGCATGATTTATTAGGTTTTATCAAATTTCTGTGTGTTTTTAGTTTAGAACAGTAAAGAGCATGTTATTTCGGATTGAAATATTCACTGTTAATTTCTGATTTTTTTATATGTGATGCATGGATGTGTAAATGAACTACTTTAAAAAAATCAGAGGTTTTGGGATTCGAGAACCCTGTCAGAAAAATCGGATATCAAACCGTGATTTTAAATCTTTAAAATCGTTATTTAAATTCAAGAGGTAACTTGATGTTATGTTATTTTTCTCATCTGATATTCGATTTGAGATCCGTAAAGTGCTGTGGATTTGTGTTGATATTATATATTTACTGTGAAATTTTGGTAATTTTTATTTTCTGTTTAGTATTTTTCCTCTGACAGAAAGTCTGATTTTAAATTTAAAACTCGTTAGGGTTTACCAAAACCCTAATCAGACTTGTAATGACCATAGATCTTAAACCACAGGTCCGATTTATGATCTGTAAAAAAGGAGTTTCATTATTTTTATATCTATTATTCACTTCTAAAATGTCAAAAATGTTTGAGTAGGTTTGATATTTATTTCTGTATTTTCAATCCGAAGTAGCTGTTTTAATCCCTGTTAGATTTGTTATATTTTAGTTTAGATTGCCGGAAGGGTTTCTCCCTAACCGAAGATGATTTTTCCAATCTGTAAAAAGGAAAACCTTTGTTTTTATGTCTAGTTTGCCTCTGTAAAAATTCAAAAATTTTAATGAAGGATTGATCCCTGATTCAGGTCTAACTCTGAAATGGCTTTGTGACCTAGGTTAAAAATAGCATATTTTAGAGTTTTAATGTAATTTTCGGATTAAAATAATGTCAAAAAATCATTTTTATGATTTCAATCTTATTTTAAGGTCATAAAAAGTGCATTTACCAGTTTTTATGAATATTGTTATCTGTTTGATGCCTGAATTAATCAAATTGCAAAACAGGGCACCCGCAGGATCCCGAAACACAGCCAAAATCATAATTTTTGTGATATTTCTTGATTTTCGTGCATAAGTGTGTGTTTTTAGGGTTTGTTCATGTCTAGAATCATATTAGGGTGTTTCATGTTTGATTTTGTGTTTATTTCAATCATAAATCCCAAGTTGTCATCAAGACCTATTTCAGAAAACCTTGATTTCAAGGCCATAGTCTTGCTATCAGGGGTAATTTGGTCATTTGACCTCAATTTCGAAATTAAAAACCCTAATTTTCTCATTTTTAATAATGTCATATCATATTTGAGTTAATTTATCATTATTGGTATTTCAAAAGTTGTATTTTACAAAATATCTTTCTGAAAACCCTGATTTCAAGGCCATAGTCTTGCTATCAGGGGTATTTTGGTCATTTTGACCCCAATTTCGAAATTCCAAATCCATTTTCATATTAATTACATCTTATTACATATTTTATTAAGTTTATATAAGGGAATCACAATTTTCCAAGTGTTATTTTTTTTCAAGAATCTCCAAATATTTTCCAATCTTTGAAGCAAACATCATGTTTTCAAATATGCATTTTCTGAAATCCATAGCACATGCCTGATTATTTGTGCATTTAGGAAATAGAACACGATTTAGACAAGTTAAGCAAAGTTAAGCACACTTTTGATCCTTGGTTCGATTACCCCAGGTAAAGGCACCAGGAACGGTTGAACCTCGTACCGACAGGTGAGTCTCATTCTTCGAAATTATTCTGCATTTTAAAACGGAGGCGAGTTATTTTCAAAATCTTTTCAAAGGTCAGTTTCACTTGCAAAAGTAAAAATTTTGCGATGATAACAGGTTTGGCGACCAAGATGGGACCTGTCTTCGCCTGATCAATCGTGTGCTTAACTTAGTTCAAATTGTCAAAATCATGTTCCATGGAATGTCAGCTTTTTATGATATCATGTGAACCTAGGAGCCTAGACTTGAACCCAGCTGACATGGATTACATGTAGACTAGGCATGATTTGGTAGGACTATATTGAGGAGGAAATTTTCATGCTCACATAGACTTAGGTCTAATACAACCCTCCTCAATCTAGGTTTGATTGAAAACAATGTTTGCTTCTTCAAATTTTTCAAAATATCTATCTCTTTAGGTTTTAGAGCCTTCTGATTTGATTGCATGTGCTCATATTTTCAAAAACCATCCCACCTATCTTTACCCAGTCTTCACGTTGCTGGGCTTTCTTCGAGAACCATAGTTCGGGAAAAAGCCTCACAACTGGGCCACCTATTTGGGTGAAACCCCCCCAGCCACGTACCAAGGGCCATAGTCCAAAGTATATCGGCAGACGCTCAAGGATATTGGAAAACTTGAATCTAGAACTGGAGAAATTGATTTTATGCCACGTACATCGAGCCCCGGCTCGAGTATATAGGCATAGCATGATTGGACACAGATGATCTAAACTTTAGAGCTAGGATTAAGGTCCTACAACTATTTCAAAACTTGTGCATCTAGAGTCAGCTTTTAGGGAATGCTGTATGTGCATACTTGTTTGTACATGATGTGATTGAATGCCAGTTTTTTTATTACATTTTTCCATAAGTTTTCTAAAATACTGGACGATTTTCAAAAATCTCTAATTTTTTCATCTGTTTCCATATACTATCTAAAATTTCTGTTTTATTCAAACCCTGGACGATTTTTCAAATTCTCCTTTATTTTACTCAAAACTCTAGGTGATTTTCCATCCTTTCGTTCTTATGGATCTCGAATTTCCTGCTTCATTTTTATCCTGCCTACATTCTTTTCAAAATTCTTGTATTTTCCCAAGTCTTATTCCAATTCTCCATGTTTTCCAGACTGATGGCATCCAATCAACTCGATTCAGTCTTTTCTGAAGGTCACATCTCCTACGAGGTGCGACAAGGTCTTCCAGAACATCGAGTCCTCAGCACCGGATCCTTCCTTCCCCGGTGGTATTATTCGTGGCTCAAGAACTTCTCTCATATGTTTTCGGACCATCTAGACGATTGTGGATTGGAACTGGCATACGCAGTGGGAAAACAGACAGTTAACAACAATTTGATCCACGCACTGGCTGAGCAATGGAATTTGAGCACTAGTACCTTCTGGTTCCAATGGGGGGAAATGACTATTGATGGACAAATTCTCAGAGATTATAGGATTACTTGAACCAGTTGGTCAGCTTGGAGATCCATTGGAGAAGCAGTTTTTTATCAATGTCAAGGGTTTGGATCCCCGAGACGCTTTAGCTCGCATGACAGGACGCAAGTCATGGCCATTGATAGAGGAGAATGAAAGCAAATATGTGGACCTGCTCGACATCTACAGACAGTATGGGGCATTTGTGGAAGTCAATTCTTTATCTCGAACTGCCCGAGAGAGAATCCAGCATGCGATGGTCTTATGTACTGTGGGATTAACTCTCTTTCCCGATGGACGAAATTACATGGATATCAAGATAGTTCAACTTCTGCGAAGGTGGGAAAGTCGACAGACCAGCCGCCTCTCTATAGCCATGGCTGCACTCGCTTTTCTGTACCGAGGGTTGACCCGTTTCACACTCGGAGAATCAATTCTAGTTGAAGGGTGCACTTACGCATTGCAATCTTGGTTCCTCCGGCATGTGCCAGCCCGAGCCAGTTCATTCAGATACAATGGTGAAGAGCTCCTTCCAGTTGCACGATACCGGTTCTTGATCGACAACCTTCAGGAGGAAGAAGTCGTATGGGACTACTTTGATCGTCAGGAATCACCTCTCAGATATACTTATGCATATGGCAAGCGATTCAGGCTACTTGGCCCATTCTTTTGCACATACTACCATCCAGAACGGTGTGTCAGGCAGTTCTCTTAGAGACAGAAGCGCATAGAAATTCGCCCACTATCAGGGATCTTGCCAGAGTTCGATCTCACATCAGATCAGTGGTCCGAAGTATACCATTCTGCCAGACATGGTTGGGATTCTTTTGTTACTCTCACTATTTTTCCTGGTCCTAGAGTGTCCTCTGATTATCAAGTGTGGTGGAAAATTGTTCGCCCCCCTCCCCTTTGTCAAGTATATTATTAATAAAATCATGTCTTTTTCTTTTAATAAAATTCCTTTAAATTTCATCCTATCTTGGTTTGACGACCTCACCTAGGTAACAAGGCATATTTTTCAGTTGTTTATTTTGGCAAAGGAATGACAACGCAATTATCGTAATCCTAACGATGACTCAATCCCTAGTAATGAGATGCTCTTTCAATTGTCTACCAAAATTCTCAATAAATATTTTCCCCAATCAGAATTTCTTTCAAAAGCCTAACCATCAATTCTGCCCTGCAGAGAGCGTTAGTGACATTCAAGAGAGCACCTGCATCCTTACATGGTTCAGACAAGGCCCAGAAAGAAGATCGCACTAGTCCAGCTTATCAGTTCTCTGTCAGCTTCAGTACAAGAAATGGCTTCTTCATAATCTGCTGGAAATATAAGTCAACAAGCTAATGATGACATCGATCCACAGAAGTATTCGTTGTTCCGAAGAATGCTGAGCAAAGTATTGTCTGAGGAAACAGGGGCCGGTTCAGGAAAAGCCCACAATAATAAAAAGGTTAAAGGCCGAACAACAAAGAAGGATGTGAAGATCACCAAAAAGCAGAGTCGTCATTCCATTTCAAGTCTTCAATAAAGCTATCAATTTTCTCATCTATCTGGATGCCATCTTTCTCTTACTCCTTTGCAATTTGTCTTCAAAATTCATTGTTCTTATCCTTTTCCATTTCATGCAACTTATGCCATAGTGAATGAACTTTTTCTGAAAGCTATTCCTTTTCAAAATTTCAGAATGTCTTCCCAATCAATAAGGAGATTAGTCATTAATTCGTCAATCACATCAAAACCTGCAAAGATTTATCGGGTCAGGGCAAGAGCGGAGGACAGTAAGGTCACAAAGCAACCAGAAGAAATGGCAGAATTTGATTCGGCGCTTCCAAAATTGCCAAAATTTACAGCGATTCAGAAACAGGATGAGCCATCGACCCTAGTTCAGGATCCAACTAAAGACATCAATATTGGTTTAGAGGATAATCCTAAAATTCTCAAGATCGGCTCTTGTCTAAGCACAGATGAGAAGGAAAAGCTCATCCATTTTCTCAAGCAATATCAAGAAGTGTTTGCGTGGACTTATGAGGATATGCCAGGGTTAGATCCTAAATTGGTGGAACATTGCCTCGTCTTGAAGCCTGATGCAAAACCAGTTAAGCAGAAATTAAGAAAGATGGATCCTCGAATCGAGCAGCAGGTCAAGGAAGGACTTGAGGATTTGCTTAAAGCAGGATTCATTCGAGTAATAGATTATCCGGATTGGTTGGCAAATATCATAGATGTTCCCAAAAAGAATGGTAAAGTTTGAATCTGTATCGACTTTCGTGATCTCAATAAGGCTACTCCTAAGGATGACTATTCACTCCCAAATATTGATCTCTTGGTCGATAGCACGACTGGTTATGCCATGTTCTCTTTTATGGATGAATACTTCAGATATAATCAAATCAAACTGACCACTCGTGACCAATCCAAAACACCCTTCACTACACCAAGAGGCACTTTCTGTTACACAGTCATGTCGTTTGGGCTCAAGAATGCCGGAGCAACCTATCAACGCGCAATGGCTGCCAAATTCCATGACCAGATGCACAAGACCATGGATGCATACGTGGATGACATCCTAGTCAAATCCAAGGAAGAAGAAGATCATATCGATGCTTTAAGTCAGGTCCTCAAGCGACTTATTCTTTATAAGCTAAGACTCAACCCTCAGAAGTGTGTCTTCGGAGTTGGATCAGGCAAGTTATTAGGCTTCTTGGTCAGCAAAAATGGAATAGAAATGGATCCTGCCAAAGCAAAGGTCATCATTGATATGTCACACCCGACTACTCTCAAAGAATTGCGTAGTCTTCAGATACGTATGCAATCAATTCAGAGATTCATGTCCAATCTTGCCATGAGATGTGAGCCTTTCAATCATTTGCTTAGAAAAGGAGTGAAGTTTGAGTGGGGACCGGAATGTCAGCAATCATTTGATCGTATCAAGAAGTACCTTCTTAACCCACCTGTTCTGAAGCCACCGAAATTGGGAAAGCCTTTTTTATTGTACGTTTTAGTTAACCAAGCCGCTTGTGGTGGATTCTTGGTACAGTACGAGGAAGGCAGTCTGATTGAGCATGTCATCTACTATGTAAGCAAGACTTTTATTGATTATGAGAAGAAGTACTCCCAGATAGAGAAGACATGTCTAGCACTGGTTTGGATGTGTCAAAAGTTAAGGCATTACTTGTTAGCATCAGAGGTCAAGATTCTTTCAAAACTTAATCCTCTCAAGTACATTCTCGAACAACCATTTCTCAGTGGACGGATTGCCAAGTGACAAGTCCTTTTGATGCAGTATGACTTGAAATATGTTTCTCAACAATCTATCAAAGGCCAAGTAATTGCAGACCAATTGGCAGATTTTCCTCTGGCAGAAGATGTTAAAGTTGAGGATGATTTCCCCGATGAGCGGATCTACAATGTTCAACAGTCTTCAGTTTGGAACTTATTCTTTGATGGTTCCAAGAATATGGTCGGCATAAGAATCAGCATCTTACTGATCACACCAGACAAAGAGATGATCCCCTTTTCTCTAAAACTAGATTTTCAATGTACCCATATGGCTGAGTATGAAGCTTTAATACAAGGTATGAGAATTCTGCAAGACTTCAATGTCAAGAGAGTACACGCTTTCGGTGATTCATTACTCGTCGTCAGCCAAGTCAAAGTTGAATGTCAGGTAAAAGACAAGAAGTTGCTTCCTTATCAAAAGATTATTCTAGCCCTCGTCAACAATTTTGATGAATTTCAGCTTTGCCATATCAAAAGAGAGTTTAATCAAATAACCGACGGTTTGGGCAGCCTAGGCTCCATTATGTCTTTCAGAAGCGGAGAATTCTGTCGTTCTTTTGAGATTGGCAGACTTGATCAACCTGCTTTCGTTCCAGTAATACAAGTTACCCAGGCGGAACAGAAAAGAAAACCTTGGTACCAAGATATTAAAGATTTCATTAAAACTGGTGAGCTTCCACCGGAATTATCAAAGAAGGAGCAAAAAGTGATTCAGCATATGTCGGCCCGTTATTTTATTCTCGCCAATGTTCTTTATCGTCGTGGGTTCAGTTCTGAATATTCTAGGTGCTTAGATGAAGAAGAAGCCAAAGAAGTCGTGCGAGAAGCGCATGAAGGCATTTCCAGTGGTCATGTTGGCTACCAAACCCTTGTTAAGCAAATCATTCGAGCAGGATATTATTGGAAAACCATGCAGCAAGATTGTTATCGCTTTGTAAAGAAGTGTGTTCCGTGTCAGGTGCACGCACCTTCCATTCATGCGCCAGCTACGTACTTGCAATCAGTCGTGTCTCCATGGCCATTCTCTATGTGGGCTTTCGACGTCATGGGACCCATCACTCCTTCCGCTTCCAATGGTCATAAATATTTCCTTGCCGCAACAAAGTACTTCACCAAATGGGTTGAAGCTGTCACTCTGCGTACGGTAGAAGGTCGACATGTGGTCTCGTTCATTCATAAGAACATTCTTTGTCGTTTCGGTATACCGCACGACATTGTGTCAGATAATGACACTCATTTCAAGAATGAGACAATGAAGATCTTTTGTTCGAAATTCAGAATTCATCATCATTTTTCAGCTCCTTATTATCCCCAAGAGAACGGCCAAGCAGAAGCGATGAATAAAAGTTTGATCCGCATCTTGGAAAGAACCGTTGAGACGGGCTATGATTGTCACGAGAAAATCCATGATGCACTCTGGGCATATCGAACCACCATTTGAACCCCAACCAATGCAACTCCTTCAGAACTTGTTTATGGGACCGAGGTGGTGCTACCCTTTCATGTTCAAAAACCCGCTCTTAAATTTGCATCTCTTCTAGAGCTACCACTTGATCAGTATCAGCAACAGAGATTGGTACAACTAGATCTACTCGATGAGAAAAGACTTAAAGCAGCAGAGCATGCCCAGTCTTATCGTCAGAGGATAGCAAGACAATACGCCAAGTCAGTCATCGAAAGAAGATTCCAAGTTAATGACCTGGTCCTTAGATCAACGGCTCATCTGAAGCATCATCCACGTGGCAAATGGTCACCAAATTGGGAAGGACCTCACGTGGTGAAAGAAGCACTACCACGTAATTCATATCGTCTGATTAATGTAGACGGGGTGAAACTATCCGACCCCATTAATGCTCGACATCTGAAGAAATTCTACACCTAGAAAATCTCTATTCTATCTTTTGTATGCTTCAAAAATCCTTTCAATAAATGATCAATTATTCTTTTATAATTCTCAGAATATACTGGGGCATTCTTGTTATAAAGTTGTCTTTTATTCAAAACAACCTGTGTGCAGGCATGATCTAATAAATCTCTCATTTTGCACACATGTGCACTCAGTTGCATCCTTTGCATTTGCATCTGCATTCATTTTACATCAAGCTTTTTCACCTATTCAGGATAAGGGATAAATCCTGAGACCTGTGGCGTTTGTCCAGGTCATTGGAAGGGTGAAGATCGAAAATCCCCTACTACGATCAACCAACAATCTTTCAAAACCCAGTGCTCGTACTGGCAAATCTTTTAAAAATCCAGTGCTCGTACTGGTAACCTTTGCAAATCCAGTGCTCGTACTGGTAAACTTTGGAAATCCAGTGCTCGTACTGGTAACCTTTTGAAATCCAGTGCTCATACTAGTATTCTTCAAAAATTCAATGCGCGTACTGGTAACCTTTTGAAATCCAGTGCTCGTACTAGTAGCCTTTTTAAAATCCAGTGCCCGTACTGGTAATCTTTGGAAATCGAGTGCTCGTATTGGTAACCTTGTGAAATCCAGTGCTCGTACTGGTATTCTTCAAAAATCCAGTGCTCGTACTGGTAACCTTTTCAAATCCAGTGCTCGTACTGGTAATCTTTGGAAATCCAGTGCTCGTACTCGTAACCTTTTGAAATCCAGTGTTCGTACTGGTATTCTTAAAAAATTCAGTGTTCGTACTGGTAATCTTTTGAAATCCAGAGCTCGTACTGATAGTCTTTTAAAAATCCAGTGCTCATACTGGTACTTTGTCAAAGTTTGGTCTTCATACTAGTCGCAACATAACTTTCACATTGAGGTTCAGACTCAATCTTCAGATCTGCGAATCAAACAATCCTTATCAAACCTTTGGGTCACTCCATTCTGTTGATCTGACCTTCGGGTCACCAATCTTGTCAGACCTCTGGTCATCCATTTTACCAAGCAAACCTTTGGGTTATCAAATCATATCAATGTCGATCATATTTGTCCGACCTTTGAGTCGTATCATGCAATCATAGTCTTTTAAGATTCAACTTTTATGTCGAATTTGTCTGCCAGTTAGTTCAGAACCAATTATCAATCTTTTCTCTTGCGAGGGACCCTTTTTCCAGAGAGAGTTCGAGGGAGCTCGTTCTTTTCGCATGTCTTTATTGTTCGTTGAACCCCTTTTTCTAGGGAGAGTTTGAAGAGACTCGTGCTTCACGAACAGTTTGCAAAACAATCTTTATTGTCATACAAGGAACCCTTTTTTCAGGGAAAGTTTCGACGGAAGCTCGTCATCCTTGTAATCCTGAATGTCTTTTGTTAGGCCACCCCCATCGTCGAGGACCCTTTTTCCAGGGAGAGTGTGATGGACTCATTCCTCTATGTTATCTTTTCAACCTTTGTTAGCGGCCCTTTTCCATGAGAGAAGCCTAGAAATAGGGAGTTTTGACGAAAACTTTATTTCTCTTCGAAAGTTCATTTTGCAAACACCTTCTCTTTAGGGAAGAGAGGAGTATCTTCTTTATTACCCGTTCAGGTAAGAGTCAAGCTTGAGTCTCTCCTTTGGGGAAAGGAGAGGAGAATCTAGTCACGGATGTGTCATTTAGATCTCAAGTGATTTCTTTCACCAAGGATTTCAGGAATATTTTGCCAATTTGCCATGAAAAATAGTTGTTGATTTCAAAATCTTTATTGCATAAAATTGTACCTCAGAATACCTTCAGTATTACTTCCAAAAGGACAAAGCTTTTGGGAAAAAGGATTCAAAATTCAAAATCTTTCTATTGGCCAACCAAAAGGATGAAGATTAAATCCGCGATATGGCCGGTAAAGAAAATTCAATGTTGTTGCAAAGCCATGAGTGGTCGATATTGATCGCAGTCAATGGCACACTTTTAAAGATTATTCTTGGGAAATTAAAACAATCAAAATATTCTGGGTGGTACAGAAAAATCCACTCAATCTCCATATCTCTTCAATCACTTAAGCTGCAATTAAATATCTGCAAAAGGGATCTCTCAATTGTCGTCAAGATGAAGGTGAATTAAGCGAGTAGACCCCCGGGGCCAAAGAAGATTTGGATCATCTCCAAGATGACGGAGTTTGTGACGGATCTTTCTAGGGAATGTCCAAAGCATTGTCGAGATGAAGGCATATGCGATGAACCTCCCGACAATCCCTAAAAGGTATTTAATTTCTGCTATCACCAAGAGATTTTCAATAAAAGAGCCAATACCGTCAATATAATCCCTGAGAGAAAAGAAGGATTGGAACATCTCTGAGATGAAGGAGTTTGTGACGTATCCTTCCAAAAAAAAAGAGAGAAAAGTCAGGATATCTCCAAAATGAAGGATGATGTAATTTCCGAAAAATCCAAGAGAGCTCCAATTCTGTTAAAAAGAGAGTGCAGAAAAATCATCATGAGAAAAGAATCCCAGGATATCAGACTGCCGAATCTATCAAGAATCTTCTTTAATTTTGTGAAATTCTTTTATCAATATTCTTTCACCAATAGCTCTCGCAATAACAAGAATACATTCTTTTCCGTCCATATCAAGGAAATTGATAGCTTCCTTGAAAGAAAGTCAATGGCAATGATATTTGAATTCGAATTTTGATTCTACGGAGTTAAGTCCAGTCAGAGGTAATACTTCAGGTAGACAAAAGGGAATATTTTTCATATATATATATATATGTGTGTGTGTGTGTGTGTGCTTATCATTCTTGAATTAAGTACAATCTTTATCTTATTGGCAATCTTTTCAAGTTATTCTGACATGAAGTGAGAACTTGATGTCTATTTTGATGTATCGAGGCGTTGTTGTTATCCCTTTTAGGATCGGATGATGGGAGTTGTCCAAGATCCTTCCCTTCTTGTTTTAATCTGAGTGTCTGGGCTCTCAGATTCACACACTTCCCTGTGCTCCCCATTGTCCCACCATAGACAGTTCTCGTTCAGGTTAAGAGTTAAACCTGAATTTTCGCAAAAAGGTCATCTGTCTTAAAAGTCATTCAGTCTCAGCGATGAGACGTCCAAGATCAATCCCTTTTCAAGCTTTAGGGAACCCTCTTTCTTCCTTTTGCAAACCCCTTTCGGATTTATTGTGCAAAATTCGAAGGTCCCATCATGGTTTCTTCATTTGAGGATTCCGTTTATCGTCCCCTTTCAGGTTAAGGGTTAAGCTTGAACCTCGTTTTTCCATGAGGTATCGTCCCCTTTCAGGTTAAGGGTTAAGCCTGAACCTCATTTTTCCATGAGGCATCGTCCCTGATCAGGTCAAGGGGTTAAACCTGAACCTCATTCGTATGAGGTATTTCGTTTTCCGTCCCATCCAGGTCAAGGGCAAAGCCTGAGCCTTATTTCGATGAGGTGAATCTTCTTCTTTGTTCTCTATTCCCTATCTATCACCATCATCTGAATTAATTCTTTCACACCCAGCCAGATTTTTCTAACTGGGGCATTTTATAGCCCAAATTTGGTGTGTTTTCTTTGCCACTAAGCTCGGCCTTATACCGGCTTAGTAGCAAAGAGGGGCATCTGTAAACACCCCAAATTTTTACCCTTATCCAATACTTATATTTCATACGTCATTCCCTATCATTGCATACATTCTGCATACCATTTCATTGCCCTGCATAGCATTGCATGTCATTACATCTCATTTTCGAGATCCAGCACTCCTGTTTTCAAAATATTTAATCCAGATTCGAGTTTTAAAACTTTTCTTTCAAAATCAATTTTAAAACCTGGGTTTTTAATCAACATTCTGTCATTTGCCAACCCCCAGGACCTTATATTTTGAAATGTTTTCTCAGAAAACAATCTGGATTCGTTTTAAACTCAATTTTCAACTGATTTCAATTATCAGATAAGACTCATTTAGGTGATGTCGCTTCTGGATTCCTTCATTTATCAAATTCTTCAAAAATTTCAGAGTCCTAGTTGGATCAGGACTCTATCTTTTTATCTTTTTATTTTTTTTAAACATTTTCAAAACTCTATTTTGATTTTAAACCAGTTATGGTCATATCCCTTGTCCATTTCAACCATGTTGGCCAAAATCTTAGAGTCCTTGTTGGATCAGAACTCTTTTTTCAGAGTCTCAGTCGGATCAGAACTCTACTTTTTACTACTTTTTCTACCTCTTTTGGAGAAAACCTTTCAAAATCTTCTGTTTTGACCAAATTCCGAGAGTCCTAGTTGGATTATGACTCTTCTTCAAGAGTCCAGTTGGATTAGTACTCTTCTCCAGAGTTTCAATCGGATTAAGACTCTGTCTTTTGTCACTATTTTTACTTGTTTTAACCAAATCTTTCAAAATGAGTCAAAACTCAGAGTTTCAGTCAAAACAGGACTCTGTTCAGAGAGTCCTAGTTGGATCAGGATTCTGATCCTGATTTCAATTTTGAGAGAATCTTTCAAAAATCTTTTCATCTATCAAAACTGTTACACTTTTATCAAAGAATTTCAAAATTCTGAGGTTTTATCCCAGAGTCCTGATCAAATCAGGACTCTATCCCGGAGTCCTGATCGAATTAGGACTCCATCCAAAGTTGGTTTTTGCACTTCATTTTCACTGGTTTTCAAAAGCTTTGTTTAAATTTCATCATTTACTTATCAGAAAAACCAAAATTCTTAGAGTTTTAATCGAATCAAGACCCTTTCTCAGAGTCCTAATCAGATCAGGACTCTTTCTCAGAGTCCTAATCAGATCAGGACTCTGAACCAAAACTTCAAATTTATCCTGTTTTTAACTGTTTTTCAAAATTGTCTTATTTGTTTTCCCAGAAAATTCAAAAATCTGAGAGTCCTAGTTCAATTAGGACTCTGTCCCCAGATTCTCAGTTGAATCAGAATTCTGTTTTATTTCAATATTTGCTATTGTTTTCACTGTTTTCACAAGTCCTTTCATCTGTTTTTCAGAAAAATACCAAAAAAATCTAGAGTTTTAGTGTGATCAGGACTCTCTCCCGGAGTCCTAATATAGTCAGGAGTCTGTTTTAAGGTTCATTTTCACTTCCATTTTTATTTATTTCCGTTTGTTTTCAAAAATTAGGTCATTTTGTAGAGTCGAGTTAATCCATGACTCTATTTCAGAGTTCTGATTGAGTTAGGAGTCTAACTCTGACTGTATTTTCTGACTCGTTTCACCATTTTTGGTAAAATCTTTTCAAAAGCTCCTTCATTTGGCTTTTAAAACCAAAAAATCTCAGAGTCCTAAAAATTCAGGACTCTAACCCGGAGTTCCAGTTTGCCTGAGACTCTATTTTAAAAGATTTTGAATTTTAATTATTGATTTTAACCTCTTTTCAAAGTTATTTTCAGTGTTTATTTTAAATTTCTTAAAACCTGATGTGGGCCCACTCAGTTGGCGCCATATCTAGAGGTGTTCTGACCCAGTTGGAACTCTATGCTATTTCAAAACTTTTAATTTCAAGTTTACTTTAAAAAATCTTTTGAAAATTCTCTCAATTTCAAGTTTTAAAATCGTTTTTGAAAATTCAAGTGGGGTCCACTCGAGGTGGCGCCACATTTGAGAAAGTCAGAGCTAGACTAGGGTTAGTCAGTGTCTTGGTTAGCTTTAGAAGTTTAAAAGAGTCAAAATCCATTTTTGAAAATTCATTTTGAAATTTGATTTTTAAACTATTGTTTTTAAAGTTTTTAGTTAAAACTTTAAAAACCAAATGTGGAAAAATGCCAAGTGGCACCACATTTAGAGGTCTTTAGGATTGGTTAGGAGTTCAATTAGGTGTCAATTAATGTTAATTAGGTCAAGGGCATATAGGTAAATCCACTCCAAAATTGCCCTTCTTAGAGAGTCCAAAATTTTCAAAATTGTCAATTTTCAAAACCTAAAAAAATTTCTATAAATAGAGACCCATAGGGGGTCGATTTTTCCAGCTACCTCTTTAGCAATTCTTGAAGCTTCTCTCTCCTCTCCAGCCCTTCCTCCATTGATGCAACCTCAAGGTAAGAAACTTTCTTAATTTTTTGGTTTTATTTAATGCTTTTATTAGTTTAAACAAGAATTTAGCCATTGGCATCATCACCTTCATGGATTAAACCATGGATTCAACCTCAAGAACCTCAAGAACGTTCCAAGAAGATGATTTAACCTGGTTTCACTGTTTTTACAGAGATTCTAATCCGTTATAATCGATTATTGCATCGATTTTCATGTTATTAACCAATAAAACATGTGATTTACCCTTTTAATGGGTTAAATCCATGATTTTAAAGGTAAAATCAAATTCCAGCCATGGATTCCCTGTTTTTATTTATTTATTTTACTTATTTTCATTTATTACATGTGTTTTAGCATAGAAATTAATTTCGTTTTGCTGTTTAGTATTTTTTATTATTATTTTCATTAGTTAAAGCATGATTTATTATGTTTTATCAAATTTCTGTGTGTTTTTAGTTTAGAACAGTAAAGAGCATGTTATTTGGGATTGAAATATTCACTGTTAATTTCTGATTTTTTTATATGTGATGCATGGATGTGTAAATGAACTACTTTAAAAAAATCAGAGGTTTTGGGATTCGAGAACCCTGTCAGAAAAATCGGATATCAAACCGTGATTTTAAATCTTTAAAATCGTTATTTAAATTCAAGAGGTAACTTGATGTTATGTTATTTTTCTCATCTGATATTTGATTTGAGATCCGTAAAGTGCTGTGGATTTGTGTTGAGATTATCTATTTACTGTGAAATTTTGGTAATTTTTATTTTCTGTTTAGTATTTTTCCTCTGACAGAAAGTCTGATTTTAAATTTAAAACTCGTTAGGGTTTACCAAAACCCTAATCAGACTTGTAATGACCATAGATCTTAAACCACAGGTCCGATTTATGATCTGTAAAAAAAAGAGTTTCATTATTTTTATATCTACTATTCACTTCTAAAATGTCAGAAATGTTTGAGTAGGTTTGATATTTATTTCTGTATTTTCAATCCGAAGTAGCTGTTTTTATCCCTGTTAGATTTGTTATATTTTAGTTTAGATTGCCGAAAGGGTTTCTCCCTAACCGGAGATGCTTTTTCCAATCTGTAAAAAGGAAAACCTTTGTTTTTATGTCTAGTTTGCCTCTGTAAAAATTCAGAAATGGGTTTGTGATCTAGGTTAAAAATAGCATATTTTTGGGTTTTATTGTAATTTTCAGATTAAAATAATGTCAAAAAATTATATTTATGATTTCAATCTTATTTTAAGGTCATAACAAGTGCAGGTACCTATTTTCAAAGATTTTGAATTTTAATTATTGTTTTTAACCTCTTTTCAAAGTTATTTTCATTGTTTATTTTAAATTTCTTAAAACCTGATGTGGGGCCACTCAGTTGGCGCCATATCTAGAGGTGTTCTGACCCAGTTGGAACTCTATGCCATTTCATAACTTTTAATTTCAAGTTTACTTTTGAAAATCTTTTGAAAATTCTCTCAATTTCAAGTTTTAAAATCGTTTTTGAAAATTCAAGTGGGGTCCACTCGAGGTGGCTCCACATTTGAGAAAGTCAGGGCTAGACTAGGGTTAGTCAGTGTCTTGGTTAGCTTTAGAAGTTTAAAAGAGTCAAAATCCATTTTTGAAAATTCATTTTGAAATTTGATTTTTAAACTATTGTTTTTAAAGGTTTTAGTTAAAACTTTAAACACCAAATGTGGAAAAATGCCAAGTGGCGCCACATTTGGAGGTCTTTAGGATTAGTTAGGAGTTCAATTAGGTGTCAATTAGAGTTAATTAGGTCAAGGGCATATAGGTAACTCCACCCCAAAATCGCACCCCTGAGAGAGTCCAAAAATTTCAAAATTGTCAATTTTCAAAACCTAAAAAAAATTCTATAAATAGAGACCCATAGGGGGTGGATTTTTCCAGCTACCTCTTTAGCAATTCTTGGAGCTTCTCTCTCCTCTCAAGTCCTTTCTCCATTGCTGCAACCTCAAGGTAAGAAACTTTCTTAATTTTTTGGTTTTATTTAATGCTTTTATTAGTTTAAACATGAATTTAGCCATTGGCATCATCACCTTCATGGATTAAACCATGGATTCAACCTCAAGAACGATCCAAGAAGATGATCTAACCTGGTTTCACTGTTTTTATAGAGATTCTAATCCGTTAGAATCGATTATTACATCGATTTTCATGTTATTAACCAATAAAACGTGATTTACCCTTTTAATGGGTTAAATCCATGATTTTAAAGATAAAATCAAATTCCAGCCATGGATTCCGTGTTTTTATTTATTTTTTTTACTTATTTATATTTATTACATGTGTTTTAGCATAGAAATTAATTTTGTTTTGTTGTTTGGTATTTTTTATTATTATTTTCATTAGTTAAAGCATGATTTATTAGGTTTTATCAAATTTCTGTGTGTTTTTAGTTTAGAACAGTAAATAGCAAGTCATTTTGGATTGAAATATTCACTGTTAATTTCTGCTTTTTTTATAAGTGATGCATGAATGTGTAAATGAACTACTTTAAAAAAATGAGAGGTTTCGGGATTCGGGAACTCTGTCAAAAAAATCGGATATCAAACCGTGATTTTAAATCTTTAAAATCATTATTTAAATTCAAGAAGTGTTGTGGATTTGTGTTGAGAAGATCTATTTATTGTAAAATTTTGGTAATTTTTGGCTCTGTTTAGTATTTTTCCTCTGACAGAAAGTCTGATTTTAAATTTAAAACTCGTTAGGGTTTACCAAAACCCTAATCAGACTTGTAATGACCATAGATCTCAAACCACAGGTCCGATTCATGATCTGTAAAAAAGAAGTTTCATTATTTTTATGTCTACTGTTAACTGCTAAAGATTCAGAAATGTTTGATTAGGTTTGCTATTTATTTCTGTATTTTCAATCCGAAGTAGCTGTTTTAATCCCTGTTAGATTTGTTATATTTTAGTTCAGATTGCCGGAAAGGTTTCTCCCTAACCAGATTTGGGTCTAACTCTGAAATGGGTTTGTGACCTACGTTAAAAATAGCATATTTTTGGGTTTTATTGTAATTTTCAGATTAAAATATTGTCAAAAAATTATATTTATGATTTCAATCTTATTTTAAGGTCATAACAAGTGCAGGTACCTATTTTCAAAGATTTTGAATTTTAATTATTGTTTTTAACCTCTTTTCAAAGTTATTTTCATTGTTTATTTTAAATTTCTTAAAACCTGATGTGGGGCCACTCAGTTGGCGCCATATCCAGAGGTGTTCTGACCCAGTTGGAACTCTATGCCATTTCATAACTTTTAATTTCAAGTTTACTTTTGAAAATCTTTTGAAAATTCTCTCAATTTCAAATTTTAAAATCGTTTTTGAAAATTCAATTGGGGTCCACTCGAGGTGGCTCCACATTTGAGAAAGTTAGGGCTAGACTAGGGTTAGTCAGTGTCTTGGTTAGCTTTAGAAGTTTAAAAGAGTCAAAATCCATTTTTGAAAATTCATTTTGAAATTTGATTTTTAAACTATTGTTTATAAAGGTTTTAGTTAAAACTTTAAACACCAAATGTGGAAAAATGCCAAGTGGCACCACATTTGGAGGTCTTTAGGATTAGTTAGGAGTTCAATTAGGCGTCAATTAGAGTTAATTACGTCAAGGGCATATAGGTAACTCCACCCCAAAATCGCCCCCCTGAGAGAGTCCAAAAATTTCAAAATTGTCAATTTTCAAAACCTAAAAAAATTTCTATAAATAGAGACCCATAGGGGGTCGATTTTTCCAGCTACCTCTTTAGCAATTCTTGGAGCTTCTCTCTCCTCTCAAGCCCTTTCTCCATTGCTGCAACCTCAAGGTAAGAAACTTTCTTAATTTTTTGGTTTTATTTAATGCTTTTATTAGTTTAAACATGAATTTAGCCATTGGCATCATCACCTCCATGGATTAAACCATGGATTCAACCTCAAGAACCTCAAGAACGATCCAAGAAGATGAACTAACCTGGTTTCACTATTTTTATAGAGATTCTAATCCGTTAGAATCGATTATTACATCGATTTTCATGTTATTAACCAATAAAACATGTGATTTACCCTTTTAATGGGTTAAATCCATGATTTTAAAGATAAAATCAAATTCCAGCCATGGATTCCCTGTTTTTATTTATTTTTTTTACTTATTTATGTTTATTACATGTGTTTTAGCATAGAAATTAATTTTGTTTTGCTGTTTGGTATTTTTTATTATTATTTTCATTAGTTAAAGCATGATTTATTAGGTTTTATCAAATTTCTGTGTGTTTTTAGTTTAGAACAGTAAATAGCAAGTCATTTTGGATTGAAATATTCACTGTTAATTTCTGCTTTTTTTATAAGTGATGCATGGATGTGTAAATGAACTACTTTAAAAAAATGAGAGGTTTTGGGATCGGGAACTCTGTAAAAAAAATCGGATATCAAACCGTGATTTTAAATCTTTAAAATCATTATTTAAATTCAAGAAGTGCTGTGGATTTGTGTTGAGAAGATCTATTTATTGTAAAATTTTGGTAATTTTTGGCTCTGTTTAGTATTTTTCCTCTGACAGAAAGTCTGATTTTAAATTTAAAACTCGTTAGGGTTTACCAAAACCCTAATCAGACTTGTAATGACCATAGATCTCAAACCACAGGTCCGATTCATGATCTGTAAAAAAGGAGTTTCATTATTTTTATGTCTACTGTTAACTGCTAAAGATTCAAAAATGTTTGATTAGGTTTGCTATTTATTTCTGTATTTTCAATCCGAAGTAGCTGTTTTAATCCCTGTTAGATTTGTTATATTTTAGTTCAGATTGCCGGAAAGGTTTCTCCCTAACCAGAGATGCTTTTTCCAATCTCTAAAATAGAAAACCTTTGTTTTTATATCTAGTTTGCCTCTGTAAAAATTCAGAAATTTTCATGGAGAATTGACCCCTGATTTGGGTCTAACTCTGAAACGGGTTTGTTACCTAGGTTAAAAATAGCATATTTTAGGGTTTTAATGTAATTTTTGGATTAAAATAATGTCAAAAAATTATTTTTATAATTTCAATCTAATTTTAGAGTCATACAGTACCAATTTTTATGAATATTGAAATCTGTTTGATGCTTGAATTAATCAAATTGCAAAACAGGGCACCCGCAAGATCCCGAAACACTGCCAAAATCACAATTTTTGTGATATTTCTTGATTTTCGTGCATAAGTGTGTTTTTTTAGGGTTTGTTCATGTCTAGAATAATATTAGGGTGTTTCATGTTTGATTTTGTGTTTATTTCAATCATAAATCCCAAGTTGTTATCAAGACCTATTTCAGAAAACCTTGATTTCAAGGCCATAGTCTTGCTATCAGGGGTAATTTGGTCATTTGACCTCAATTTCGAAATTAAAAACCCTAATTTTCTCATTTTTAATAATGTCATATCATATTTGAGTTAATTTATCATTATTGGTATTTCAAAAGTTGTATTTTACAAAATATCATTTTGACCCCAATTTCGAAATTCCAAATTCCATTTTCATATTCATTACATCTTATTACATATTTTATTAAGTTTATATAAGGGAATCATATGGAAAATGACTTATGTCTAGCAAAATACAGTAATTTCTAGATATTATTGGATAAATCTAGAAAAGCCAACATATTTTCACTAATCAATTTTTCTAGTTTTGCAGGAACATTGAAGACTTTATTTTCCTTTATTTCCTGTATTTAAATTTGATTAGTGATGTAAATTGTAATTAATTTTGGAATAAGAATTTCAATTTCTGCATAGAATAGGATGCATTGCATATAGTTTTAAACTTTGATATATAACTGTTATGTATGCCAATTCATGCACATTCTTTACAAATTCACTATGGTCTACACGAATGGCACGTGCACAAGCTCTTATGGAGTTGACAAACTCGGTGGAATTTGTATTTATGGCCATAGTCAGAATACGAATGAGACCCAGATTTGTAATCTTCGTATTAGCCACATTCAACCTACACTATTAGGCTAACTTCAAAATGCACTGCATTTCTTAAAACTCAAAAGGATTTTCTCAATTCCTCAAAATCAAGTCTTTCAAATCCATATTCATCTATTTCATTCATTTGCAAATTCCAATTTCAATTCGGAGAAATCGATTTCCTCAAAATTTCCTAAGTCTTATTCAAAAATCGATTTTCTCAAGACATTGATTTTCCAATGATATTTCAAGTATTTCCCAAGTTTCAAATTTGATTTTCTAAGTTAAATTTTCAATTTCAAAGTTTGAATTCAAATAAATCAATTTTTTCCAAAGTTATTTCATCTTTCTCAAAATCGATTTTCACAAAACCTCTAGATTCTTCAGAAATCGATTTTCACTTTCTCAGATACAGTATCTCAACCATGATTCACAATTTTTCAAGTGTTATTTTTTTTTAAGAATTTCCAAATATTTTCTAATCTTTAAAGCAAACATCATGTTTTCAAATATGCATTTTTTGAAATCCATAGCACATGCCTGATTCTTTGTGCATTTAGGAAATAGAATACGATTTAGACAAGTTAAGCAAATTTAAACACACTTTTGATCCTTGGTTCGATTACCCCTGGTAAATGTGCCAGGAACGGTTGAACCTCGTACCGACAGGTGAGTCTCATTCTTCGGAATTATTCTGCATTTTAAAACGAAGGCGAGTTATTTTCAAAATCTTTTTCAAAGGTCAGTTTCACTTGCAAAAGTAAAAATTTTGCGATGATAACAGGTTTGGCGACCGAGATGGGACCTATCTTCGCTTGATCAATCGTGTGCTTAACTTAGTTCGAATTGTCAAAATCGTGTTCCATGGAATGTCAGTTTTTTATGATATCATGTGAACCTAGGAGCCTAGACTTGAACCCAGCTGACATGGATTGCATGTAGACTAGGCATGATTTGGTAGGACTATATTGAGGAGGAAATTTTCATGCTCACATAGACTTAGGTCTAATACAACCCTCCTTAATCTAGGTTTGATTGAAAACAATGTTTGCTTCTTCAAATTTTTCAAAATCTCATATCTTTAGGTTTTAGAGCCTTCTGATTTGATTGCATGTGCTCATATTTTCAAAAACCACCCCACCTATCTTTACCCGATCTTCACGTTGCTGGGCTTTCTTCGAGAACCATAGTTCGAGACAAAGCCTCACAACTGGGCCACCTATTTGGGTGAAAACCCCCCTGCCACGTACCAAGGGCCATAGTCTAAAGTATATCGGCAGACGCACAAGGATATTGGAAAACTTGAACCTAGAACTGGAGAAATTGATTTTATGCCACGTACATCGAGCCTCGGCTCGAGTATATAGGCATAGCATGATTGGACACAGATGATCTAAACTTTAGAGCTAGGATTAAGGTCCTACAACTATTTCAAAACTTGTGCATCTAGAGTCAGCTTTTAGGGAATGCTGTATGTGCATACTTGTTTGTACATGATGTGATTGAATGCCAGTTTTTTTATTACATTTTTCCATAAGTTTTCTAAAATACTGGACGATTTTCAAAAATCTCTAATTTTTTCATCTGTTTCCATATACTATCTAAAATTTCTGTTTTATTCAAACCCTGGACGATTTTTCAAATTCTCCTTTATTTTTCCTCAAAACTCCAGGTGATTTTCCATCCTTTCGTTCTTCTGGATCTCGAATTTCCTGCTTCATTTTTATCATGCCTGCATTCTTTTCAAAATTCCTATATTTTCCCAAGTCTTATTCCAATTCTCCATGTTTTCCAGTCTGATGGCATCCAGTCAACTCGATTCAGTCTTTCCTGAAGGTCACATCTTCTACGAGGTGCGACAAGGTCTTCCAGAACATCGAGTCCTATGCACCGGATCCTTCCTTCTCCGGTGGTATTATTCGTGGCTCAAGAACTTCTCTCGTATGTTTCCGGACCATCTGGACGATTGTGGATTGGAACTGACATCTGCAGTGGGAAAGCAGACAGTTAACGACAATTTGATCCACGCACTGGCTAAGCAATAGAATCCGAGCACTAGTACCTTCTGGTTTCAATGGGGGGAAATGACTTTATTAATGGATGAATTCTCAGAGATTATAAGATTACTTGAACCAGTTGGTCAGCCTGGAGATCCATTTGAGAAGCAGTTTTTGATTAATGTCAAGGGTCTGGATCCCCGAGACGCTTTAGCTCGCATGACAGGACGCAAGTCTTGGCCATTGATAGAGGAGAATGGAAGCAAATATGTGGACCTGCTCGAAATCTACAGACAATATGAGACATTTATGGAAGTCAGTTTTTTATCTCGAACTGCCCGAGAGAGAATTCAGCATGCGGTGGTCTTATGTACTGTGGGATTAGCTCTCTTTCCCGATGGACGGAATTACATGGATATCAGGATAGTTCAACTTCTGCGAAGGTGGGAAAGTCGACAGACCAACCACCTCTCTATAGCCATGGTCGCACTCGCTTTTCTGTACCGAGGGTTGACCCGTTTCACACTCAGAGAATCAATTTTAGTCGAAGGGTGCACTTACGCATTGCAATATTGGTTCCTCCGGCATGTGTCAGCCTGAGCCAGTTCATTCAGATACAATGGTGAAGAGCTCATTCCAGTTGCACGATACCGGTTCTTGATCGACAACCTTCAGGAGGAAGAAGTCGTATGGGACTACTTTGATCGTCAGGAATCACCTTTCAGATATACTTATGCATATGGCAAGCGATTCAGGCTACTTGGCCCATTCTTCTGCGCATACTACCATCCAGAACGGTGTGTCAGGCAGTTCTCTTAGAGACAGAAGCGCATAGAAATTCGCCCACTATCAGGGATCTTGCCAGAGTTCGATCTCACATCAGATCAGTGGTCCGGAGCATACCATTCTGCCAGACATGGCTGAGATTCTTTTGTTACTCTCACTATTTTTCCTGGTCCTAGAGTGTCCTCTGATTATCAAGTGTGGTGGAAAATTGTTCGCCCCCCTCCCCTTTGTCAAGTATATTATTAATAAAATCATGTCTTTTTCTTTTAATAAAATTCCTTTAAATTTCATCATATCTTGGTTTGACGACCTCACCTAGGTAACAAGGCATATTTTTCAGTTGTTTGTTTTTGCAAAGGAATGACAACACAATTGTCGTAATCCCAGCGACGACTCAATCCCTAGTAATGGGATGCTCTTTCAATTGTCTACCAAAATTCTCAATAAATATTTTTTGTGACCTTACTGTCATTCGCTCTTGCCCTGACCTGATAAATCTTTGCAGGTTTCGATGTGATGCATGGATGTGCAGAATTTGATTCGGCGCTTCCAGAATTGCCAGAATTTGTAGCGATTCAGAAAGAGGATGAGCCATCGACCCTAGTTCAAGATCCAACTAAAGACATTAATATTGGTTCAGAGGATAACCCTAAAATTCTCAAGATCGACTCTTGTCTAAGCACAGATGAGAAGGAAAAGCTCATCCATTTTCTCAAGCAATATCAAGAAGTGTTCGCGTGGACTTATGAGGATATGCCAGGGTTAGATCCTAAATTGGTGGAACATCGCCTCGTCTTGAAGCTTGATGCGAAACCAGTTAAGCAGAAATTAAGAAAGATGGATCCTCGAATCGAGCAACAGGTCAAGGAAAGACTTGAGGATTTGCTTAAAGCAGGATTCATTCGAGCAATAGATTATCCGGATTGGTTGGCAAATATCGTAGTTGTTCCCAAAAAGAATGGTAAAGTTTGAATCTGTATCGACTTTCGTGATCTCAATAAGGCTACTCCTAAGGATGAATATTCACTCCCAAATATTGATCTCTTGGTCGATAGCACGACTGGTTATGCCATGTTCTCTTTTATGGATGGATACTTCGGATATAATCAAATCAAACTGACCGCTCGTGACCAATCCAAAACATCCTTCACTACACCATGGGGCACTTTCTGTTACACAGTCATGCCGTTTGGGCTCAAGAATGCCGGAGCAACCTATCAATGCGCAATGGCTGCCATATTCCATGACCAGATGCACAAGACCATGGATGCATACGTGGATGACATCCTAGTCAAATCCAAGGAAGAAGAAGATCATATTGATGCTTTAAGTCAGGTCTTCAAGCGACTTATTCTTTATAAGCTAAGACTCAACCCTCAGAAGTGTGTCTTTGGAGTTGGATCAGGCAAGTTATTAGGCTTCTTGGTGAGCAAAAAGGGAATAGAAATGGATCCCGCCAAAGCAAAGGCCATCATTGATATGTCACCCCCGACTACTCTCAAAGAATTGCATAGTCTTCAGAGACATATGCAATCAATTCGGAGATTCATATCCAATCTTGCCATGAGATGTGAGCCTTTCAATCATTTGCTTAGAAAAGGAGTGAAGTTTGAGTAGAGACTGGAATGTCAGCAATCATTTGATCGTATCAAGAAGTACCTTCTTAACCCACCTGTTCTGAAGCCACCGAAATTGGGAAAGCCTTTTTTGTTGTACGTTTCAGTTAACCAAGCCGCTTGTGGTGGATTCTTGGCATAGTACGAGGAGGACAGTCTAATTGATCATGCCATCTACTATGTAAGCAAGACTTTTATTGATTACGAGAAGAAGTACTCCCAGATAGAGAAGAGATGTCTAGCATTGGTTTGGATGTGTCAAAAGTTAAGGCATTACTTGTTAGCATCAGAGGTCAAGATTCTTTCAAAACTTAATCCTCTCAAGTACATTCTCAAACAACCATTTCTCAGTGGACGGATTGCCAAGTGGCAAATCCTTTTGATGCAGTATGACTTGAAATATGTTTCTCAGTAATCTATCAAAGGCCAAGTAATTGCAGACCAATTGGCAGATTTTCCTCTGGCAGAAGATGTTAAAGTTGAGGATGATTTCCTCGATGAGCGGATCTACAATGTTCAACAGTCTCCAGTTTGGAACTTATTCTTCGATGGTTCCAAGAATATAGTCGGCATAGGAATCGACATCTTACTGATCACACCAGAGAAAGAGATGATCCCCTTTTCTCTAAAACTAGATTTTCAATGTACCCATAATATGGCTGAGTATGAAGCTTTAATACAAGGTATGAGAATTCTGCAAGACTTCAATGTCAAGAGAGTACATGTTTTTGGTGATTCATTGCTCGTCGTCAGCCAAGTCAAAGTTGAATGGCAGGTAAAAGACCAGAAGTTGCTTCCTTATCAAAAGATTGTTTTAGCCCTCGTCAACAATTTTGATGAATTTCAGCTTTGCCATATCAAAAGAGAGTTTAATCAAATAACCGACGGTTTGGCTAGCCTAGGCTCCATTATGTCTTTCAGAAGAGGGGAATTCTGTCATTCTTTTGAGATTGGCAGACTTGATCAACCTGCTTTCATTCCAGTAATACAAGTTAACCAGGCGGAACAGAAAAGGAAACCTTGGTACCAAGATATTAAAGATTTCATTGAAACTGGTGAGCTTCCACCAGAATTATCAAAGAAGGAGCAAGAAGCGATTGAGCATATGTCGGCCCGTTATTTTATTCTCGCCAATGTTCTTTATCGTCGTGGGTTCAGTTCTGAATATTCTAGGTGCTTAGATGAAGAAGAAGCCAAAGAAGTCGTGCGAGAAGCGCATGAAAGCATTTCCAGCGGTCCTGTTGGCTACCAAACCCTTGTTAAGAAAATCATTCGAGCAGGATATTATTGGAAAACCATGCAGCAAGATTGTTATCGCTTTGTAAAGAAGTGTGTTTCGCGTCAGGTGCACGCACCTTCCATTCATGCGCCAGCTACGTACTTGCAATCAGTCGTGTCTCCATGGCCATTCTCTATGTGGGTCTTCGACGTCGTGGGGCCCATCACTCCTTCCGCTTCCAATGGTCATAAATATTTCCTTGCCGCAACAAAGTACTTCACCAAATGGGTTAAAGCTGTCACTCTGCATACGGTAGAAGGTCGACATGTGGTCTTGTTCATTCATAAGAACATTCTTTGTCATTTCGGTATACCGCACGACATTGTGTCAGATAATGGTACTCATTTCAAGAATGAGAAAATGAAGATCTTTTGTTCGAAATTCAGAATTCATCATCATTTTTCAGCTCCTTATTATCCCCAAGGGAACGACCAAGCAGAAAAGACGAATAAAAGTTTGATCCGCATCTTGGAAAGAACCGTTGAGACGGGCCGTGATTGGCACGAGAAAATCCATGATACACTCTGAGCATATCGAACCACCATTCGAACCCCAACCAATGCAACTCCTTCAGAACTTGTTTACGGGACCGAGGTGGTGCTACCCCTTCATGTTCAAAAACCCGCTCTTAAATTCGCATCTCTTCTAGAGCTACCACTTGATCAGTATCAGCAACAGAGATTGGTACAACTAGATCTACTCGATGAGAAAAGACTTAAAGCAGCAGAGCATGCCCAGTCTTATCGTCAGAGGATAGAAAGACAATACGCCAAGTCAGTCATTGAAAGAAGATTCCAAGTTAATGACCTGGTCCTTAGATCAACGGCTCATCTCAAGCATCGTCCACGTGGCAAATGGTCACCAAATTGGGAAGGACCTTACGTGGTGAAAGAAGCACTACCACGTAATTCATATCGTCTGATTAATGCAGACGGGGTGGAACTATCCGACCCCATTAATGCTCGACATCTGAAAAAATTCTACACCTAGAAAATCTCTATTCTATCTTTTGTATGCTTCAAAAATCCTTTCAATAAATGATCAATTATTCTTCTATAATTCTCAGAATATATTGGGGCATTCTTGTTATAAAGTTGTGTTTTATTCAAAACAACCTGTGTGCAGGCATGATCTAATAAATCTCTCATTTTGCACACATGTGCACTCAGTTGCATCCTTTGCATTTGCATCTGCATTCATTTTACATCAAGCTTTTTCACCTATTCAGGATAAGGGATAAATCCTGAGACCCGTGGCATTTGTTCAGGTCATTGGAAGGGTGAAGATAAAAAATCCCCTACTACGATCAACCAACAATCTTTCAAAACCCAGTGCTCGTACTGGAAAATCTTTTAAAAATCCAGTGCTCGTACTGGTATCCTTTCAAAATTCAGTGCTCGTACTGATAGTCTTTTAAAAATCCAGTGCTCGTACTGGTGACCTTTTGAAATCCAGGGCTCGTACTGGTATTCTTCAAAAATCCAGTGCTCGTACTGGTAACCTTTTTAAATCCAGTGCTCATAATGGTAATCTTTGGAAATTCAGTGCTCGTACTGGTAATCTTTTAAAATCCAGCGCTCGTACTGGTAGTCTTTTAAAAATCCAGTGCTCATACTGGTATCCTTCAAAAATCCAGGATTCGTACTGGTAATCCTTTAAAATCCAGTGCTCATACTGGTACTTTGTCAAAGTTTGGTCTTTATACTAGTCGCAACATAACTCTCACATTGAGGTTCAAACTCAATCTTTAGATCTGCGAATCAAACAATCCTTATCAGACCTTTGGGTCACTCCATTCTGTTGATTTGACCTTCGGGTCACCAATCTTGTCAGACCTCTGGTCATCCATTTTACCAAGCAAACCTTTGGGTTATCAAATCCTATCAATGTCGATCATATTTGTCCGACCTTTGAGTCGTATCATGCAATCATAGTCTTTCAAGATTCAACTTTTATGTCGAATCCGTCTGCCAGTTAGTTCAGAACCAATTATCAATCTTTTCTCTTGCGAGGGACCCTTTTTCCAGAGAGAGTTCGAGGGAGCTCGTTCTTTTCGCATGTCTTTATTGTTCGTTCGTTGAACCCCTTTTTCTAGGGAGAGTTTGAAGAGACTCGTGCTTCACGAACAATTTGCAAAACAATCTTTATTGT
Source organism: Nuphar pumila (assembly GCF_984573655.1). Lineage (NCBI taxonomy): Eukaryota > Viridiplantae > Streptophyta > Magnoliopsida > Nymphaeales > Nymphaeaceae > Nuphar > Nuphar pumila. The sequence continues at coordinate 25,588,834 of NC_143262.1, read as the reverse complement.
CATACAAGGAACCTTTTTTCCAGGGAGAGTTTCGACGGAAGCTCGTCATCCTTGTAATCCTGAATGTCTTTTGTTAGGCCACCCCCGTCGTCGAGGACCCTTTTTCCAGGGAGAGTGTGATGGACTCGTTCCTCTATGATATCCTTTCAACCTTTGTTAGCGGACCCCTTTCCATAAGAGAAGCCTAGAAATAGGGAGTTTTGACGAAAACTTTATTTCTCTTCGAAAGTTCGTTTTGCAAACACCTCCTCTTTAGGGAAGAGAGGAGTATCTTCTTTATTACCCGTTCAGGTAAGAGTCAAGCTTGAGTCTCTCCTTTGGGGAAAAGAGAGGAGAATCTAGTCACGGATGTGTCATTTAGATCTCAAGTGATTTCTTTCACCAAGGATTTCAGAAATATTTTGTCAATTTGCCATGAAAAATAGTTGTTGATTTCAAAATCTTTATCGCATAAAATTGTACCTCAGAATACCTTCAGTATTACTTCCAAAAGGAGAAAGCTTTTGCAAAAAAGGATTCAAAATTCAAAATCTTTCTATTGGCCAACCAAAAGGATGAAGAATAAATCCGCGATATGGTCGGTAAAGAAAATTCAATGTTGTTGCAAAGCCATGAGTGGTCGATATTGATCGCAGTCAATGGCATACTTTTAAAAATTATTCTTGGGAAATTAAAACAGTCGAAATATTCTGTGTGATACAGAAAAATCCACTCAATCTCCATATCTCCTCAATCACCTAAGCTGCAATTAAATATCTGCAAAAGGGATCTCTCTATTGTCGTCAAGATGAAGATGAATTAAGCGAGTAGACCCCCGAGGCCAAAGAAGATTTGGATAATCTCCAAGATGACGGAGTTTTTGACGGATCCTTCTAGGGAAAGTCCAAAGCATTGTCGAGATGGAGGCATATGCGATGAACCTCCCGACAATCCCTAAAAGGTATTTAATTTCTGCTATCACCAAGAGTTTTTCAACCAAAGAGCCAATAACCGTCAATATAATCCCTGAGAGAAAAGAAGTATCGGAACATCTCTGAGATAAAGGAGTTTGTGACGTATCCTTCCAAAAAAAAAGAGAAAAGTCAGGACATCTCCAAAATGAAGGATGATGTAATTCCCGAAAAATCCAAGAGAGCTCCAATTCTGTTAAAAAGAGAGTGCAGAAAAATCATCATGAGAAAAGAATCCCAGGATATCAGACTGCCGAATCTATCAAGAATCTTCTTTAATTTTGTGAAATTCTTTTATCAATATTGTTTCACCAATAGCTCTCGCAATATCAAGAATACATTCTTTTCTGTCCATATCAAGAAAATTGATAGCTTTCTTGAAAGAAAGTCAATGGCAATGATATTTGAATTTGAATTTTGATTCTACGGAGTTAATTCCAGTCAGAGGTAATACTTCAGGTAGACAAGAGGGAATATTTTTCATATATATATATATATATGCTTATCATTCTTGAATTAACTACAATCTTTATCTTATTGGCAATCTTTTCAAGTTATCCTGACATGAAGTGAGAACTTGATGTCTATTTTGATATATCCAGGCGTTGTTGTTGTCCCTTTTAGGATCGGATGATGGGAGTTGTCCAAGATCCTTCCCTTCTTGTTTTAATCTGAGTGCCTGGGCTCTCAGATTCGCACACTTCCCTGTGCTCCCCACTGTCCCACCATAGACAGTTCCCGTTCAGGTTAAGAGTTAAACCTGATTTTTTTGCAAAAAGGTCATTTGTCTTAAAAGTCATTCAGTCTCAGCGATGAGACGTCCAAGATCAATCCCTTTTCAAGCTTTAGGGAACCTTCTTTCTTCCTTTTGCAAACCTCTCTTGGATTTATTGTGCAAAATTCGAAGGTCTCATCACGGTTTCTTCATTTGAGGATTCCGTTTATCGTCCCCTTTCAGGTTAAGGGTTAAGCCTGAACCTCGTTTTTCCATGAGGTATCATCCCCTTTTAGGTTAAGGGTTAAGTCTGAACCTCATTTTTCCATGAGGCATCGTCCCCGATCAGGTCAAGGGGTTAAATCTGAGCCTCATTCGTATGAGGTATTTTGTTTTCCGTTCCATCCAGGTCAAGGGCTAAGCCTGAGCCTCATTTCAATGAGGTGAATCTTCTTCTTTGTTCTCTATTTCCTATCTATCATCATCATCTGAATTAATTCTTTCACACCCAGCCAGATTTTTCTAACTGGGGCATTTTATAGCCCAAATTTGGTGTGTTTTCTTTGCCACTAAGCTCGGACTTATACTGGCTTAGTAGCAAAGAGGGGCATCTGTAAACACCTCAAATTTTCACCTTTATCCAATACTTACATTTCATACGTCATTCCCTGTCATTGCATACATTATGCATACCATTGCATGTCATTACATCTCATTTTCGAGATCCATCACTCCTGTTTTCAAAATATTTAATCCAAATTCGAGTTTTAAAACTTTTCTTTCAAAATCAATTTTAAAACCTGGGTTTTTAATCAACATTTTGTCATTTGCGAACCCCCAGAACCTTATTTTTTGAAATGTTTTCTCAGAAAACAATCTGGATTCATTTTAAACTCAATTTTCAACTGATTTCAATTCTCAGATGAGACTCATTTAGGTGATGTCGCTTCTGGATTCCTTCATTTATCAAATTCTTCAAAAAATTCAGAGTCCTAGTTGGATCAGGACTCTATCTTTTTATCTTTTTAAAACATTTTCAAAACTCTATTTTGATTTTAAACCAGTTATGGTCATATCCATTGTCCATTTCCACCATGTTGGCCAAAATTTTAGAGTCCTAGTTGGATCAGGACTCTTTTTCCAGAGTCCCAGTCGTATCAAAACTCTACTTTTTACTACCTTTTCTACCTCTTTTGGAGAAAATCTTTCAAAATCTTCTGTTTTGGCCAAAATCTCAGAGTTCTAGTTGGATTAGGACTCTTCTTCAAGAGTCCAGTCGGATTAGGACTCTTCTCCAGAGTTTCAATCGGATTAAGACTCTGTCTTTTGTTACTATTTTTACCTATTTTTAACCAAATCTTTCAAAATGAGTCAAAACTAAGAGTTTCAGTCAAAACAGGACTCTGTTCAGAGAGTCCTAGTTGGATCAGGATTCTGATCTTGATTTCAATTTTGAGAGAATCTTTCAAAAAAAATTTCATCTATCAAAACTGTTACACTTTTATCAAAGAATTTCAAAATTCTGAGGTTGTATCCCAGAGTCCTGATCAAATCAAGACTCTATCCCGGAGTCCTGATTGAATTAGGACTCCATCCAAAGTTGGTTTTCGCACTTCATTTTCACTGGTTTTCAAAAGCTTTGTTTAAATTTCATCATTTACTTATCAGAAAAACCAAAATTCTTAGAGTTTTAATCGAATCAAGACTCTTTCTCAGAGTCCTAATCAGATCAGGACTCTTTCTCAGAGTCCTAATCAGATCAGGACTCTTTCTCAAAGTCCTAATCAGATCAGGACTCTGAACCAAAACTTCAAATTTATCCTGTTTTTAACTGTTTTTCAAAATTGTCTCATTTGTTTTCCCAGAAAATCCAAAAATCTGAGAGTCCTAGTTCAATAAGGACTTTGTCCCCAGATTCTCAATTGAATCAGAATTCTGTTTTATTTCAATATTTGCTATTGTTTTCACTGTTTTCACAAGTCCTTTCATCTGTTTTTTCAGAAAAATACCAAAAAAATCTAGAGTTTTAGTCCGATCAGGACTCTGTCCCAGAGTCCTAATCTAGTCAGGAGTCTGTTCTAAAGTTCATTTTTACTTCCATTTTCATTTATTTCCGTTTGTTTTCAAAAATTAGGTCATTTTGTAGAGTCCAGTTAATCCAGGACTCTATTTCAGAGTTCTGATTGAGTTAGGAGTCTAACTCTTACTGTATTTTGTGACTCGTTTCACCATTTTTGGTAAAATCTTTTCAAAAGCTCATTCATTTGACTTTTAAAACCCAAAAATCTTAGAGTTCTAAAAATCCAAGACTCTAACCCGGAGTTCCAGTTCGCCTGAGACTCTATTTTCAAAGATTTTGAATTTTAATTATTGATTTTAACCTCTTTTCAAAGTTATTTTCAGTGTTTATTTTAAATTTCTTAAAACCTGATGTGGGCCCACTCAGTTGACGCCATATCCAGAGGTGTTCTGACCCAGTTGGAACTCTATGTCATTTCAAAACTTTTAATTTCAAGTTTACTTTTGAAAATCTTTTGAAAATTCTCTCAATTTCAAGTTTTAAAATCGTTTTTGAAAATTCAAGTGGGGTCCACTCGAGGTGGCGCCACATTTGAGAAAGTCAGGGCTAGACTAGGGTTAGTCAGTGTCTTGGTTAGCTTTAGAAGTTTAAAAGAGTCAAAATCCATTTTTAAAAATCCATTTTGAAATTTGATTTTTAAACTATTGTTTTTAAAGGTTTTAGTTAAAACTTTAAAAACCAAATGTGGAAAAATGCCAAGTGGCACCACATTTGGAGGTCTTTAGGATTAGTTAGGAGTTCAATTAGGTGTCAATTAGAGTTAATTAGGTCAAGGGCATATAAGTAACTCCACCCCAAAATCGACCCCCTTAGAGAGTTCAAAATTTTCAAAATTTTCAAAATTGTCAATTTTCAAAACCTAAAATAATTTCTATAAATAGAGACCCATAGGGGGTCGATTTTTCCAGCTACCTCTTTAGCAATTCTTGGAGATTCTCTCTCCTCTCCATCCCTTCCTCCATTGCTGCAACCTCAAGGTAAGAAACTTTCTTAATTTTTTGGTTTTATTTAATGCTTTTATTAGTTTAAACATGAATTTAGCCATTGACATCATCACCTTCATGGTTTAAACCGTGAATTCAACCTCAAGAACCTCAAGAACGATCCAAGAAGATGATCTAACCTGGTTTCACTGTTTTTACAGAGATTCTAATCCGTTAGAATTGATTATTGCATCGATTTTCATGTTATTAACCAATAAAACATGTGATTTACCCTTTTATTGGGTTAAATCCATGATTTTAAAGGTAAAATCAAATTCCAGCCATGGATTCCCTGTTTTTATTTATTTATTTTACTTATTTTCATTTATTACATGTGTTTTAGCATAGAAATCAATTTTGTTTTTCTGTTTGGTATTTTTTATTATTATTTTCATTAGTTAAAGCACGATTTATTAGGTTTTATCAAATTTCTGTGTGTTTTTAGTTTAGAACAGTAAAGAGCATGTTATTTCGGATTGAAATATTCACTGTTAATTTCTTCTTCTTTTATATGTGATGCATGGATGTGTAAATGAACTACTTTAAAAAAATCAGAGGTTTTGGAATTCGAGAACTCTGTCAAAAAAGTCGAATATCAAACCGTGATTTTAAATCTTTAAAATCGTTATTTAAATTCAAGAGGTAACTTGCTGTTGTGTTATTTTTCTCATCTGATATCTGATTTGAGATCCCTAAAGTGCTGTGGATTTGTGTTGAGATGATCTATTTACTGTAAAATTTTGGTAATTTTTGGCCTCTGTTTAGTATTTTTCTTCTGACAGAAAGTCTGATTTTAAATTTAAAACTCGTTAGGGTTTACCAAAACCCTAATCAGACTTGTAATGACCATAGATCTCAAACCACAGGTCCGATTCATGATCTGTAAAAAAAGCATTTCATTATTTTAATGTCTACGATTCACTGCTAAAATTTCAGAAACTTTTGATTAGGTTTGCTATTTATTTCTGTATTTTCAATCCGAAGTAGCTGTTTTAATCCCTGTTAGATTTGTTATATTTTAGTTCAGATTGCCGGAGGGGTTTCTCCCTAACCGAAGATGATTTTTCCGATCTGTAAAAAAGAAAACCTTTTTTTTTATGTCTAGTTTTCCTCTGTAAAAATTCAGAAATTTTCATGTAGAATTGACCCCTGATTTGGGTTTAACTCTGAAACGGGTTTGTTACCTAGGTTAAAAATAGCATATTTTAGGGTTTTAATGTAATTTTCGGATTAAAATAATGTCAAAAAAATTATTTTTATGATTTCAATCTAATTTTAGAGTCATACAGGTACCAATTTTTATGAATATTGAAATCCATTTGATGCCTGAATTAATCAAATTGCAAAACAGGGCACCCGCAGGATCCCGAAACACTGCCAAAATCACAATTTTTGTGATATTTCTTGATTTTCGTGCATAAGTGTGTGTTTTTAGGGTTTGTTCATGTCTAGAATAATATTATAGTGTTTCATGTTTGATTTTGTGTTGATTTCAATCATAAATCCCAAGTTTTTATCAAGACCTATTTCAGAAAACCTTGATTTCAAGGCCATAGTCTTGCTATCAGGGGTAATTTGTTCATTTGACCTCAATTTCGAAATTAAAAACCCTAATTTTCTCATTTGTAATCATTTCATATCAAATTTGAGTTAATTTATCATTATTGGTATTTCAAAAGTTGTATTTTACAAAATATCTTTCTGAAAACCCTGATTTCAAGGCCATAGTCTTGCTATCAGGGGTATTTTGGTCATTTTGACTCCAATTTCGAAATTCCAAATTCCATTTTCATATTCATTACATCTTATTACATATTTTATTAAGTTTATATAAGGGAATCATATGGAAAATGACTTATGTCTAGCAAAATACAGTAATTTCTAGATATTATTGGATAAATCTAGAAAAGCCAACATATTTTCACTAATCAATTTTTCTAGTTTTGCAGAAACATTGAAGACTTTATTTTCCTTTATTTCCTGTATTTAAATTTGATTAGTGATGTAAATTGTAATTAATTTTGGAATAAGAATTTCAATTTCTGCATAGAATAGGATGCATTGCATATAGTTTTAAACTTTGATATATAACTGTTATGTATGCCAATTCATGCACATTCTTTACAAATTCACTATGGTCTACACGAATGGCACGTGCACAAGCTCTTATGGAGTTGACAAACTCGGTGGAATTTGTATTTATGGCCATAGTCAGAATACGAATGAGACCCAGATTTGTAATCTTCGTATTAGCCACATTCAACCTACACTATTAGGCTAACTTCAAAATGCACTGCATTTCTTAAAACTCAAAAGGATTTTCTCAATTCCTCAAAATCAAGTCTTTCAAATCCATATTCATCTATTTCATTCATTTGCAAATTCCAATTTCAATTCGGAGAAATCGATTTCCTCAAAATTTCCTAAGTCTTATTCAAAAATCGATTTTCTCAAGACATTGATTTTCCAATGATATTTCAAGTATTTCCCAAATTCCAAATTCGATTTTCTAAGTTATATTTTCAATTTCAAAGTTTGAATTCAAAGAAATCAAATTTTTTCAAAGTTATTTCACCTTTCTCAAAATCGATTTTCACTTTCTCAGATACAGTATCTCAACCATGATTCACGATTTTCCAAATGTTATTTTTTTTCAAGAATCTCCAAATATTTTCCAATCTTTGAAGCAAACATCATGTTTTCAAATATGCATTTTCTGAAATCCATAGCACATGTCTGATTCTTTGTGCATTTAGGAAATAGAACACGATTTAGACAAGTTAAGCAAAGTTAAGCACACTTTTGATCCTTGGTTCGATTTCCCCTGGTAAAGGCACCAGAAACGGTTGAACCTCGTACCGACAAACGAGTCCCATTCTTCAGAATTATCCCTCATTTTAAAACGAAGGTGAGTTATTTTCAAAATCTTTTTCAAAGGTCAATTTCACTTGCAAAAGTAAAAATTTTGTGATGATAACCGTATACAAACAGTAATAGAAAAGAAATTCATGTTTGGAAAAAGAAAAGAAAGAAAATTTGTGTGAGTACTTGCACGTACTCGGTTTTTCTGGTGATCGGCAACCGCCGGAGTCTGTCACCAGAAAACTCTGTCGGCAGTGCATTTGTTATCTCTCTAGCTACACAGTTCGCCACTTGGATTCTCTATAAAAAAATAGAGAAAGATGGAGAAATAAAAAATAAAATAAAATATTTTTGTGTGTCGCCGAAGTTAACATGCTTTGTCGGGGAACAGAGATCTCTGAGGTTATGCCAAACAATGGGAAGCCATTGATTATCGATTCCCATTTACACAAAAAAAAATAAAATAAAATAAAATAGAATAAAAAAGAGAGGAGAAAACATAAGGTTTTTAGTCCTTTGTTCTTGCTCACCTCGCACATGCTAGAATCCAGTCAGTGGTAGAAGAAATAGGATTCTTTCTCCCTTCCCTCTATTTTCGTTTCTCTTTGTCGGCAAGCGCTATCGAAGGATTTTCCCTCTGATTGATCCTCCTTATGACACCAAACAATTATCCTTGTTATTGGTGACAATCATCAAAGTGTGAAATCCTGACGGTGAATCTCTTATGACCTCACTGGAAGAAAGAGATAAGAGAGAGAAATAAAGAAAACCCTCAGAGAGAGGAAGGATACTGGAAAACAGAGATAGGCGCAGTGTCAGAATCTGTCATGTCAGGGGTGGTCAGATCCCTCAAGTGAGACCATCGTCCGACTGAAACTGCTTGAGATCCTTCTCTCACCAGGGAAAACCCTTTTCCCGGGTTTTTCGATAACCCTAATACCGTGTAGAGGGCTTTATCATCTTCTTTTTGTTGTGGAAATCTCCACCACCGAATGCTGAGCAATGCCATTGGACAGGGTGCTCCGACGGGTCACTAGAAGAGAGAGAGAGAGAGCCTGAAAATTTGGGGTTTAAGGTTTTCCAATTTTCAGTTTGAGGACCCTTCTTTGTTACCTTTAAAATCTTTATTTATTATTTTAATAAGTATAAGTGATGTATTATGTTTTAAGTCCATAAATTTGTTTGTTTTGCCATTAAGAACACTCTGCATTATTCATAACAAAGGTTATATTTTTGATAAATTTCATAGATGAGCTTGTCTGCTGGAAAAATTTTCATGACAGGGTTTCTATCTGTCAATTTTCTAGAAACAATCTCCCTGATTTTTTTCAAAAATTATAGAAAGGTGCCTATAACTTTATGTTTAATTCAGAAAACTTCAAAATTTACAGTTTTTGAGGTTACTATTTTGAGAATTGCTCAGAGAAGTTTTTGACTTTTCTGATGTTACAGAAAAGTGTGTATACTTTTTTTATTAACACAATTTTTTTTCAGAATTGGTATTCATAGGTCCTAACTTGTTATTTTTACTCAGGACAATATTTTGACTTTTTTGATATTATAGAAAATGTTCTATTTTTGCCAAAAACCTCATAGTGCTTTAATTTGATGAAATCGCATGATATTAAGCATTTTTTGTGTATATTGACATATTTAAAATTTTTTGTTCCATGCCTCAACTAGGATAGAAACACAAAACATATAAATTGAATATTTTGTGAGAAATATTTGTAAGAATTACTAATTGACATAGCACTTTATTAATCCTAGTATTTCTCTATGTTTAGGCAAGTGACAAACAAAATAAACCTAGAATGTAATTGGTTGTGGGTATGGATTTGGTCAGTTTTGGATTCATTTATTTAATTAACCAGTCTTGAAATAATTATTAAGATCCATTATAATCAAATTCATATTATGTTGTATATGATGCAACATGGATCAATTTGGTATTTTGAATGAATGCTTATACATGATTATTTATTGAAAGTTTTTCTTTATATCATTTTATGATAATGCATTTGGTTTTGACATTATTTCTATCATGTTATCTTGAAAAAATGGATTGATGAGATGTATTGTGGATATAACAAATATAAAATTAAGTTGATCCTATGAACAACTTATATAATCATTCATTAAAATTTGATCACCTTATTGGGATTGGATTGATTCAGTCATTTTGGATCAAATCATATTTTTTAGATTAAATTGTATATAATGATCCAAAATTGAACATAATCAAATCCATTGGATTGTATTAGTAACCAAATTACACTAATTATGATTAATTGTATTAGATTCAGTTAAATCAGGTCATGTGAAACTGTGAAATTGAGAAAATTGATTACTCAGTTTTGAACATGATAGATTTTATTTTGGTTGTTTTTAGTCTAAGGTTAGATCATATCAGGATCTTATGAACCTTGTTTGGATCTATTTACACCAAGTTGGATCTATGGAATGTGGTTGGACTTAGAAGATAGTCATACTAAATCATTTTTCATATTGGTTCCAACCTGATGGGTTGTATGTAAAATAGGTTTGAATGAGGCTCAACCATACTTTTATGATTGGATCAGAATCAGGGCAAGTTTACTTAGACCCATTCTGATGATTCAATCTAAATGAGCCTTAATGGATTCCTCAAGGTTGTATGAACTAGATCAGATACAATCAAATCATGGATTAAGCTTCTTAAATGGTTTATAGAAAGCCAATTAAGTATCATAAGGCTAATGCATTGTGTGTAATATGAATTGGATAGTCCTTTGGATTTGAATATATATCGATCCAAAATAATCAGAAAGTGATATGACCTAATTAGAACATATTTTGCAAATATGTGATAAATGAATTTACATATTTGAAAATGCATACAATGTTATTTTATTTGTTGTTTTGAATGGTGCACATAGATAGTGAGAGTTTGGTTTAACAATAAAAATGGTATGTGTATTTATCATAGATCCATGCAAGTGCTGAATATTTTTTACTAATGTGCATATAACTATTATCTGTAAGTCAGAGTATGTTATATTGACTTAGTATAGACTATGTACAATGTTGGCACAAAATATTTGGAGGTCATGGAAGAGTTATAAGAGACCCCAATTGACTAATTTACACATATGAACTTTTATGAGATAAGACAACATTGTTGTTATGTGATGTATGAGTAAAAACATGCTAGAAATTTACCATGGTGGTATTCTAGAGAAAAGTATATGTTAGTTTGTATGATAAAAGGATGCTTGAAAATTTCATATATCTATGTAAGATAAACATGACTTAGATCATGATGATGAAATGCTAGAAAAAAAAACTTATGATATCATAAAAAATCTATAGTATATGCGAATAAGTCACAATCCTTAATATACATGTTAATATGAAAACTCATAAATCTTGAAAATAGTTATTCTTAAGATATTATAAAAAATTTGTTTTATGCATAGTATGACAAGTTTGTGATGGATATAAAATTTTATATGTTCATAAGAGGTACATTGATGATTATTACTGTAACAACTAATAACATAATTCCATGACATACGAGTTATGTCCCATAATTAGAAAAGTAACCCTATGTTTGGTGCATGATATGAAAATAAAAAACAGATAGCAAGTAGATTGTTTACCTGCACATAATATGGAAAGAGATTAAGACTGAAAGTAAATGGCCTTTAAGGCATGTGAGTCGAAGAAGACTCAATTATCTATGAATAAAAATCTTACAAGGAACATATAAAAAAATCACATAATGAATGACTAGTATACAGGTAATAAAAGTCTTATGAGATATGTATGAAAATTTTGCAAAATGCATGATTAGCATACAAGGTGTACTAAAGTAAAACCCAGAAGTGAGAGTAAGTTTGATGGTACAATTATCCCTTATAGCCAAGTGGGAGATGTAAGGTTATGACCATAAGGTAACCATTGGGAAGGGACACCTCCAATGGTTACATGCCTCCTAAAAATTAACCATAAATCCATGGGTTGCAATCCTTGAGTCGAAGAGGCATTTCTCTTTTAGGCACACCCCAATCCAACCCCCTTTTAGGATTATAAGAAGGGCGTTAAGGGCTGATTCTATGTATGATGGAAACATAGAATTAATATTTCTAGAAACAAAAAATCTTATAGTGAAAGTCTAGATGTTGTGATTCAAAGCCATTGTCCTTGGCAATTTATTGCATAACTGTGTACGCCCTTTGATTCAGGTTCACCCTCCTTTCACAGATCTAACATAAAACAACTATGCTAAAGTAACAAAGTAATTTTGTGCCTTTCATTAAGCAAAACTTAATGCTTTACTAAAATGTCCTAGAGCTTAGCCACTTTATTTGACTAAATAATAGTCAACTAGGGTCTAATGAGGTAGCTGGATGGTTACATTGCACCATTATAACTGAGGGTTCTTGAGCTCAAATCAGCCGGTGTTATCCTCCCAAATTTTTCTTTTTTTTTTAAATAAATTATGAGATATCATAAATTATTCCCTAAATTACTTATAAAAAAGAAGACAAGTGAATGTGTTGGTAAATTACTTATAAAAATTTAGCAAACATAAAAATTTGCAGCACAACTTTTAAGTTGGTTGTTCCCTTCTTTTTTACAATTTAAACAAGTGAATGTGTTTTTATTTGGATCTTTTTACTACTGCAAGGCAAGATGCATCAATTTTATGTTTTATTAGGTATAGTTTTGTTTTCCTATATATTTACTTAACTTTTCTTCAATTTTTTTTATATGAGATCTTCCTTTTTTTCTTTGTAGAATTTTTTATGCACTCATGTACTTGGTTTAGTATGGTGTTGGAAACAATCGAGCTAAAAGTCATTACATAGAGGGAGTTGAGCTAATTGATCTAATTCTAGATGTTGTAACTAACTTGAGAATTGTCATTGTTTGCAACATTTGCTTTCTTTTTAATATTTTTTTATAGAGTATGTATATCTTTTTATCTTACAACTTTTGGTTGCATCTCATGTGATTTGGAATCACATGAGATTTAGAAAGTGAATCTCATTTGATTAATATTTCAAAAACAATTGAACATAAACTTTTTTAGTACAGAACCTCAAAAAAAAGCTTTATAAAAAGTAAGTTGGCATAGAGCTGCAAAAGTGAGATTTAGAAAGTGAATCTCATTTGTGTGAGATTCACTTTCTTATGAGGTCTCATGAGATTTTGAAAGTGAATCTCTTTTTAACAGTATTTTTACTTTTTAAAAACACAACCCTAAGGGTATGTTTGGTTGTGTTTTTTAAAAGTAAAAATACTGTTAAAAAGATATTCACTTTCAAAATCTCATGAGAAAGTGAATCTCACATAAACGAGAGTCACTTTCTAAATTTCACTTTGGGGTTTTTTGCCAACTCACTTTTTATGAAGCTTACTTTTGGAGTTCTATACCAAAAAAGTTTTAGGTTTGGTTGCTTTTAGGATACTGTTTAAATGAGATTCACTTTCTAAATCTCGTGATTCCAAATTATATGAGATACAATCAAACATACTTTTAGTGTTGTTTCTCTATTCTTCTCTTGAATATATACATATGCATTTATTTTCTTGCAAATTGAATATTTTATAATATAGATCTAGAGTTGATGATATTTCTATAAATTTAGTAGATATTGATTTCTACATTTATTATTTTATTTTATTGATTTGTCATCATTCTAAAGGCATTGCAATTTTTTTCCCTTTGAAATATGTAACTGATATAGCCTCAAACCTGAGGGATTGAACAAGCCACCTTTCGAAATCCCTTACTAATTCTAATACCCTTACTTCTATGAGTAACATTTTATTTTATGTTCTTCCATAGTGTTGGTTCCATTTTTCATCACTTGTTTTTTTTCTGAAGTGAACCCTAGCCCCATTACATCAACCTAAGAACAACAAATATTAACTGAAGGATAAACAAATAATCATAAATTATCTATAATAATATATATTTCTATAAAAAAATTATAAACATAATAAACCCTAAACGATAAATCTGGTGGCTGAAAAAGTCAGTGACAACACAAGAAAACATACAAAAAATATCCATAGCAATAACCAAACACAAATACTCATGGAGATATTCAATGATCACGAGTTGAATCCATTTATACCCCTGATTGTAGGCTGTCATATTAAAAAGAAATATGCATGGGGATACACATGTATATATTGTATGAAACTCACATTTCAAACCTATAGATGAGAAAGTTAATCACAAGGATGATATTGCAACCTCCTCAAAATGCAAAAAATCATTGAAAGGGTTCTACAAAGAAGTTTTTTGTAGACACAAATGAGAAAAAAAACCCTCAAATAAAAAATAAGTATATATATGATTCGATAAAATTATAAATATTAAGAAAAATCACATATGATAAAAATTTCATAAATATTTAAGTAGGAGATTTGTGATTTTTTTTATTTAAGTGGAGATTCACACATAAATTTAAGTGATTTAAGAAAGTATATGTGAAAAAGTAAGATATTTATGAGAGGTGTGTCGCAAATATATTTATGCAAAATATTGACGTATATGCGAAAGAGTAGGATATTTACAATTTTGATGTTTCAGTTTTACCAAAAATCCATAAATAAATTTATACGAGTTCGTGAGGTTTGAATAAAAAAACTGTGTTTTTGAATTTAAGTGGAAGTTGGACCTAGCCAACGGGCAGTACAATTTTATCGCAATAAGACCTAAATTTGCAGATGCAAAGAGTAAAAGTGTTTTAACGATGTCGGATATTTATGATTTTGGACATCGAAAGAATATACATTTTTTAAAGTTTTTAGGGAATCAGGTCAAATTATCCATACAATACGATCATTTTTTATTATTAAAATGACTAAATATTTTATTTTTTCTATTTTTTGAATAACCAATTAACCATTGGGGTTTGTAACAACTAGATTGACTAGTCAAACTAGTCATTAGGATTTGCTTTAATGGCTAGTTTGAGTAGTCTCACTAGTTGCTGGGATTTGTTCTAACAACTAGTTTGACTACTCAAATTAGCCGTTAGGACTAGCTCTATATATTGCTCATGCTTTTGTTGTATATGTGAGAGCGGATGGATGGATGGATGTATATATATTGTTTGTATGTGTGCATGAATACTGTAGTGAGGTTATCTTGTATATTTATGTGAATATTTATCATTAACAAAATATTTATTTTTTTTGTTTTGTTTTTCTTCATGGCTATCTAGCCAAATGCATTATGATAATGCATTTGGATTTCATTTATGTTTGGTGAAATCATTTTTTTCTTTAGTATTTCTTGTGTCTCAGATTTCATGTCATTTTGTGACACCTATTAAGTTTCATTTTCAATTAGTCAAACGGATCTTGTGATACATCAATGAAACTATTATTATGGAATAAGGCTCTTATTTCAATAATCCTTTGGTATTATACAAATTCTCCTGTGCTGATTGAGCCCGATGCCCTAACACCTGCGAGTCTATTTTGAGATATTGTATTTATCTTGGTGGAAATTGCATTTTTTAAAGTGCAAAGAAACAGCCAACTGTCATCAGATCAAGCTTTGAAGTCGAATATTGATCAGTTGCTAAATTACTTATAAAAATTTGCAGCACAACTTTTAAGTTGGTTGTTCCCTTCTTTTTTACAATTTAAACAAGTGAATGTGTTTTTATTTGGATCTTTTTACTACTGCAAGGCAAGATGCATCAATTTTATGTTTTATTAGGTATAGTTTTGTTTTCCTATATATTTACTTAACTTTTCTTCAATTTTTTTTATATGAGATCTTCCTTTTTTTCTTTGTAGAATTTTTTATGCACTCATGTACTTGGTTTAGTATGGTGTTGGAAACAATCGAGCTAAAAGTCATTACATAGAGGGAGTTGAGCTAATTGATCTAATTCTAGATGTTGTAACTAACTTGAGAATTGTCATTGTTTGCAACATTTGCTTTCTTTTTAATATTTTTTTATAGAGTATGTATATCTTTTTATCTTACAACTTTTGGTTGCATCTCATGTGATTTGGAATCACATGAGATTTAGAAAGTGAATCTCATTTGATTAATATTTCAAAAACAATTGAACATAAACTTTTTTAGTACAGAACCTCAAAAAAAAGCTTTATAAAAAGTAAGTTGGCATAGAGCTGCAAAAGTGAGATTTAGAAAGTGAATCTCATTTGTGTGAGATTCACTTTCTTATGAGGTCTCATGAGATTTTGAAAGTGAATCTCTTTTTAACAGTATTTTTACTTTTTAAAAACACAACCCTAAGGGTATGTTTGGTTGTGTTTTTTAAAAGTAAAAATACTGTTAAAAAGATATTCACTTTCAAAATCTCATGAGAAAGTGAATCTCACATAAACGAGAGTCACTTTCTAAATTTCACTTTGGGGTTTTTTGCCAACTCACTTTTTATGAAGCTTACTTTTGGAGTTCTATACCAAAAAAGTTTTAGGTTTGGTTGCTTTTAGGATACTGTTTAAATGAGATTCACTTTCTAAATCTCGTGATTCCAAATTATATGAGATACAATCAAACATACTTTTAGTGTTGTTTCTCTATTCTTCTCTTGAATATATACATATGCATTTATTTTCTTGCAAATTGAATATTTTATAATATAGATCTAGAGTTGATGATATTTCTATAAATTTAGTAGATATTGATTTCTACATTTATTATTTTATTTTATTGATTTGTCATCATTCTAAAGGCATTGCAATTTTTTTCCCTTTGAAATATGTAACTGATATAGCCTCAAACCTGAGGGATTGAACAAGCCACCTTTCGAAATCCCTTACTAATTCTAATACCCTTACTTCTATGAGTAACATTTTATTTTATGTTCTTCCATAGTGTTGGTTCCATTTTTCATCACTTGTTTTTTTTCTGAAGTGAACCCTAGCCCCATTACATCAACCTAAGAACAACAAATATTAACTGAAGGATAAACAAATAATCATAAATTATCTATAATAATATATATTTCTATAAAAAAATTATAAACATAATAAACCCTAAACGATAAATCTGGTGGCTGAAAAAGTCAGTGACAACACAAGAAAACATACAAAAAATATCCATAGCAATAACCAAACACAAATACTCATGGAGATATTCAATGATCACGAGTTGAATCCATTTATACCCCTGATTGTAGGCTGTCATATTAAAAAGAAATATGCATGGGGATACACATGTATATATTGTATGAAACTCACATTTCAAACCTATAGATGAGAAAGTTAATCACAAGGATGATATTGCAACCTCCTCAAAATGCAAAAAATCATTGAAAGGGTTCTACAAAGAAGTTTTTTGTAGACACAAATGAGAAAAAAAACCCTCAAATAAAAAATAAGTATATATATGATTCGATAAAATTATAAATATTAAGAAAAATCACATATGATAAAAATTTCATAAATATTTAAGTAGGAGATTTGTGATTTTTTTTATTTAAGTGGAGATTCACACATAAATTTAAGTGATTTAAGAAAGTATATGTGAAAAAGTAAGATATTTATGAGAGGTGTGTCGCAAATATATTTATGCAAAATATTGACGTATATGCGAAAGAGTAGGATATTTACAATTTTGATGTTTCAGTTTTACCAAAAATCCATAAATAAATTTATACGAGTTCGTGAGGTTTGAATAAAAAAACTGTGTTTTTGAATTTAAGTGGAAGTTGGACCTAGCCAACGGGCAGTACAATTTTATCGCAATAAGACCTAAATTTGCAGATGCAAAGAGTAAAAGTGTTTTAACGATGTCGGATATTTATGATTTTGGACATCGAAAGAATATACATTTTTTAAAGTTTTTAGGGAATCAGGTCAAATTATCCATACAATACGATCATTTTTTATTATTAAAATGACTAAATATTTTATTTTTTCTATTTTTTGAATAACCAATTAACCATTGGGGTTTGTAACAACTAGATTGACTAGTCAAACTAGTCATTAGGATTTGCTTTAATGGCTAGTTTGAGTAGTCTCACTAGTTGCTGGGATTTGTTCTAACAACTAGTTTGACTACTCAAATTAGCCGTTAGGACTAGCTCTATATATTGCTCATGCTTTTGTTGTATATGTGAGAGCGGATGGATGGATGGATGTATATATATTGTTTGTATGTGTGCATGAATACTGTAGTGAGGTTATCTTGTATATTTATGTGAATATTTATCATTAACAAAATATTTATTTTTTTTGTTTTGTTTTTCTTCATGGCTATCTAGCCAAATGCATTATGATAATGCATTTGGATTTCATTTATGTTTGGTGAAATCATTTTTTTCTTTAGTATTTCTTGTGTCTCAGATTTCATGTCATTTTGTGACACCTATTAAGTTTCATTTTCAATTAGTCAAACGGATCTTGTGATACATCAATGAAACTATTATTATGGAATAAGGCTCTTATTTCAATAATCCTTTGGTATTATACAAATTCTCCTGTGCTGATTGAGCCCGATGCCCTAACACCTGCGAGTCTATTTTGAGATATTGTATTTATCTTGGTGGAAATTGCATTTTTTAAAGTGCAAAGAAACAGCCAACTGTCATCAGATCAAGCTTTGAAGTCGAATATTGATCAGTTGCATCCACCACTACAGAACTAACTTGGATCTCCTTCATTTTTTCAAGATCTTGGCATGTTTTTATCTCAAGCTCTCACTCTATTTTGTGATAAAAATTTTGCCCTTCACATAACTGTCAACCCAATCTTCCACATGCGTGCAAAGCACATCAAGATTGACTACCATTTTGTTCATGAGAACGTTGGCTAATGCTAGCTCGTCACATGATTCGTTTCATCCATTTGCAAGTTGCATAGATTTTCACTAAGCCCCTCACTAAGATAGTGTTTCAGCATTTAACACACAAACTTTTGCCTTTGGCCTCATCCCTGACCAAGTTTGAGGGGTCAGTATTAAGCCTATTGATTTGGATCCAGCATACAAGAGCAGCGGTAAAAGTTTGGAAAGCTCAGACAAATGTTTAGAAGGTTCAACAGTTACTGAAGATAAAAATGTAGGAGTGAAGTGGGAATGCCAACTATGCCAGCCAGATCACGCCAACTCGAAGAGCAAATTAAAGTTTACATTTGTTGAAATCAAGAGATAAAAGATAAAGGAGAAATCTGTGTATTAGTTGTACTGGGGATGCATGTCATGCTTCTTTCTCTCTTTCTTCATTTTAGTCTACAGCACCTCAGGATTGAAATCAGAGGGATTCAAACACACCCTAGAAGTCTTCTCAAAGTGATTAAATAGTATGCATTTTTATGTAGTAGATATAGTCAAAAGGGGTTCAGGAGTTTTAGACAACGACATTAGGCCCAAAGGTGCCCTATCCTAGAGGTCTTCTCAAAGTGACTAAATAGTATGCATTTTTATATAGTACATATAGTCAAAAGGGGTTCAGGAGTTTAGACGATGACATTAGGCCCAAAGGTTCCCTTTGTACTAAGACTGGACAGAGTTAAATATCTCATGCATCCCATTCAAGCTTGACTCTGCCAAAGGGTGTACACACACACACACACACACACACACACACACACACATATATATATATATATATATATATATATATATATATATATATATATATATATATATATATATATATATAGTGATAGAGATAGTTTCTTGACCTTATCACTACGACTTGCAGTAAAAGGTTCATTAATGCCAGAGATTTTATCAATAGCTTGTGGAAAACAAAAGAAAATCAACAGAAAAAACACTTATTACAGCAAACTATTGGCTCTTTCTAACCACAACATCAGCTATCCAAAACTCATCTGCTAAATGCTGCAACGCTACAAATAGATGGCTGGCAAATTCTGACATAACCACCTAGTAAAAAGTTTGTAATACAGTATTGAAGGTGTCAAACTGGAATGGCGGGCTTGAGGAGAGCCAATGCCTTGTCAATCTTGTCCATGGCAGCCTGCAGTGTTGAGAGAGATGCAGCATATGAAAACCTTATGCAGTTGTCATCACCAAAAGCATCCCCAGGGACAAGGGCAACCTGTAAAGCAATGGAGGATTAGACTGAATTGGAGGAATATCATGACAAACTTTGTGATTCAAATTTTAGATTATATCTTCCATACTTGTGCTTTGTCAAGCAGAAATCGACAAAGAGAATCAGAACCATCAATTACACCAAACCCTTCAGCCTCTGCTCCATAGTAGGAACTGAAGTCTGGAAAAAGATAGAAAGCACCCTGCAGATGCAAAGAATCAACAAGACAGTTAGTGGAGCATTCAAATGTTTGACAACATAGTTGGAATAACTTGGCTATATCACTTGATCACATTCATTTGCTGATCCCTCTTGAACATAGTCACAGATATCAGTGATATAATGAGCATATCAAATATTAACATGAAATGCTAAAAAATATTTTAAAGGATATTCATGCAATGTATTCAAATTTAACCATTTTTGCCAAAACTCAATGCAACCATTTTATGTCGTTTTAGAAATTTTTATTTTTATTTTTTTCCTTTACATAGGCTTTTTTGAAAAATGTTTTAAACATTAAGATTTTTGTGCTTTTAGAAGCTGAGATAAAAGAAGGATGCAATAAACAAAATTTTATCATTTTTTATAACTTTTAGGTTGCCTACTATATTTTGTTAAAAAATTTAAGGAACTTTTCTTAGCGTATACTTTTCCCCATATCTTCCTATTTGTTTTTCATCTGTTTCCTTTTTTATTTATATCATCAAGATACTCTTAAGATTTACAATGAAAATGTAGGAAAACATCCACACTAATGTATTTGTATCGATCAATGCTAATGACACTTGCAGTTGGCACTCCTCCAATGTCCATTACATTGCAGTTAAGCTAAAAACATGAGATTTAAGTGACAATTGGCAGCTCTACCTGCGGCACTGAGATCTTAACACCATCCAACGCTCTAAGCCTCTTAACTAAAAAGTCCCTCCTTTCTTGAAATGCTTTCACCATTACAGACACTGCCTCGCCTCCTCCATATCCCATGCCTAATGCTGCAAGTCCTGCTTTTTGAGAAATGCTGCTAGCACCAGAGGTAAACTATGGGCACCCACAAATCAGTCATACTCAGCCACCAATGAAGTAACAGACAAATATACCATAGGAATCAGCTCACCTGACTCTGGATTTTACTGCAAGCTGTCACAAAGTGCTTTGGCCCAGCAAGATAACCAAGCCGCCATCCCGTCATTGCAAAAGCCTGTACACATTACAGTGTAAAACTTAGTTACTTTCAGGAAAATGACATGCATGACACAGCTTGGACATGAGTCCTTACGCTAGGAAGTGAATTCACAATAGACAAATCTTCACAATATCATGTATGTGTGTGTATGCATGTGTGCAAATGTGTGTGTGTGTGTGTGTGATTTTAGGTCCATAGCCTTCAATGGATATTACTGAAGTTTCCAGATGTTCTTGTCCTTAACAAATTGCAAAATACCATGGTGGCCCCATACCATTGTCATCACTGTGGATAAGAAGTTTACCAAAAAAGTGAACGCCAAATTTGCACCTAGATTTGTCATTTGGAACATCTTCTCATGGGTGCCTTTGAAAGTTTTACTAAAATACTCCTTGTAGTGATGGAAAATGCAGTCATCATGGTATATCAAAAATATATTTAGGGCAGGAAAATGTAGAAAATCTGTTAATTCTCCACAAGGGACTACGTGTGCATGCATGCATGTATCATTTATTTCTTTTCTAATTTATGAAGGATGGAAAAAGGCCACCCTTTGAATAAGTGATGATAAACCTTTTTTTGCCTACATAACAACAAAGAGAAAGAGAAAAGAATGTCAAGCTTTTCATATGGAGGGGCAAAATGCCCTTGAAAACCATGACAATTCATTGTCAACTCACATAACACTTTTTAGAGGTTAACACAGGAGTCTCAGGTCAAATTCCAAAAGAATGATCCCAAAAATATTGGACAAACAGCACAGGAATTTGTGTTTATAAATTGTCCCTGATGATTAGTACAATGTATACCCTGGTCATAAAAGTACATTATAATCTTCGTAAGTATAATGTCATCTAACCAAAAAAAGCAGACAGATCAACGGATGTCATAATTCATATTTGACCACTGCACCGTATATTAAGTGACATAAAATGCCTTTAATGTCACTTGCTAAATGCTTCGAACAATACACCAATAGGATATATTCAAGACAATGAGTTCTCTGTTCATTGTATTGCAAAACTAGTTATAACTAGTTATAGATTGGTAGGGGTTACTTATAGGTAATATTGTTTTTTTTTTCTTTTTCATTTTCATATCTTAAAAATTGAATCTTTTGACATTGTCATTAATAAAACCTGCAAAATAGCAAGTAGACCATGTCAAACATATCTCATATGTTGGATCTTGAAATTGGTGTGTCTATACATTACTCTCTCTCTCTCTCTACATTTGTACAGATCCAATAAAGATTTGGAAAAATTATTTCCTGGAACATGATCAAGATAGCCTAATTTTCATTTTCATATACTAAGGCTAAGTTCAATTGACAATTTTACCTTTTTTATGGCAATGATTATCATAGCATACTACAAAGTTTTATTCCTAAAAAAAACAGCCACACAATGCACTCTCTATGGTCAAGCATTCTAGAATAGCAAGCTGATGATATTGAATATATAGAAAATGTTATATCTAAATTTTCATAGGACTTATGCCAGCAAAGACGTGCATTAATCTAAATATATTAGAACCATAATACCTTCTCTCTCTCATACACATGTACGCATTAACTGATCTGCATGATTAACAACAAACATAAATGAAGGTTTCCGTGTGAGAATATTACCTTGGAGAACCCATTCACGGTTAAAGTTCTCTCCCACATACCAGGCAAGGAAGCAAAGCTTATGTGTTGAGCAGGCTCATATATAATGCGCTCATATATCTCGTCTGACAGTACCTGAAACAAGAAAAAGGAATCAGATTACCATATATCCAACTGTTAACCAGCACTACAAGGCTGTTAACTGTTAATCTGTTCTTGAGAAAGCTTACCAGTAACCTGGGGTGTTTTGCTACTATTCTTGCTATCTCTTCTAGCAGCTTCCTTGGATAAACAGATCCAGTGGGATTAGAAGGAGAGCACAAAATCAGCAGCCGTGATTTTTCAGTGAGTTTTGAGGTCAGAACATCTGGATCTAAAAGGAAGTCATTTGTTATAGGTGTTGGAATTATCACTGGAGTAGCATCAGCCAGTCTAGCCATTTCTGGGTAGCTGACCCAGAAAGGTCCTGGTATTATGACCTAATTGCAGAGGTTGGTGACCCATTCAGTAAGAAACCAAAGAAGATCACAAACATGAGAAATTCGAAAATGTATATGAATGACAATGATGTGTAGAAAACCATGTCTGCACAGGAATGACAAGTGAGGACAAAACAGTATAAAATAGTAAGCCCACTAGTTATAAAATCCTTGGCAAAATCCCTGACTATATTTTATTTTTCTCTCAAGATCAAAGTTAAGAAACCTATGTATGTTTGCAGACAATCACGTGGAAGCTATCCATGCTTGACCATAGTTCATTTTTTTTATACAAGGTCCTAAGATTTATTTGTGAATAAAGTCATGTAAACAAGTATCCAGGATGTATATATATATATATATATATATATATATATATATATAGAGAGAGAGAGAGAGAGATGCAAATATGCTAAATGGGTTTTATGGGTTTTTTGGGATTTTTTCATTTTTATTTTAAATTTTGACCGTACAGATGTGATCTATGTACTTGATTTTATTAAAAAAAAAAAGGATTACAACACATGGGTGGGTTTTTAGAAGGTCCAAAAACTCAGCCATCCAAAATCTTTGTAAATTTTTTAGGCTATAAATATTGTTTTTTTTATTGAAAACACATTATCCAGGTATCGTTTCCTAGTAAATTGACCATGCCGAACACATCTATGTGGTTGGAATCGCGAAAAAAACACCGGAAAAGCAAAAAAAAACCATTTAGCATGTTTTATTAAGCATATTTCATTTAGTAATCCTATCTCTCACTCTCTATATAATGTCTATCAATGTCTTTGGCTAGTATGACCTGTTAAGAAACAACAAGACTTCAATTCACGAACCACAGTGTTCCCTCAAGGAATCCACTTACAACACTCACAAAGTGAACCACAAAGTGTTCTAAAAGAACACACTCACAAGCCCATAAAAGGAAACAAAATATAATCTATTCAACAAAGAAAGTGTGCCAAAAGGCTTACAAACCAAAGGGGATAACACCCCTATATATACAAGAGGATAGAGAAGAGAGGCTAAAAAGAGAGGGAGCAGTCAAACCCAGTTTGACTCTCCCTCTAACATATATACTTATTGATAAATATATATGTATTATATATTGTATATATATAAATATATGTATGTACACAAGTACATATATATGTACGTATATAATATCATACATACATAAGTATATATAAATATATATACAATTTAACAATCCCCCTCAAACTTACGGTAGAATACCAAAAGTTTGACTAAAAGAAAGTGAAACCTAGGAGCAAAGAGAGGTTTGATAAAAAAGTCCGTCAATTGGTACTATGATGTAACATAAGGCAAATCGATTGTTCTTTGAAGATATTCCTCTCGAACATAATAGCAGCCCATTTCAATGTGCTTCGTTCTTTCGTGAAAGGTGTTGTTGCTGGCAATGTAGATAATACTTTTGTTATCACAGTACATCTTTGAAGCTCCTAAAATCTTGGTTCCTATATCAGCAGTTTTCTCAGTCACACTACCTCCATTGTGGTAGTAGTTAGGGCTAGGTACTCGGCTTCAGTTGAGAAGAGAGACTTTCTATTGCTTTTTGCACCTATACGAGATCAACGATTCACCTAAAAAAACACAAAAACTATGGTTGAGTGTCTATTATTTAGATCACCTCCCCAATTTGCATCTATATATGCAAGTAAATCTAATGCAGAAGACGAAGATATAAATATGCCTCTAAAAAGTATTTTTAAGATATCTAATAATACACAAAATAACTCTCATGTGAACCGATGTGAGAGCGTGCTGAAACTGACTAGCTGTGTATTCAGCATGTGCTATATCAGATCTAGTAACAGTTAGGTAAGAAATAACTCTAATAAGTTGTCTATAAAGAGTTGAATCATTCATATGCTCCATATCATCAATTTTCATCTTGACATTTGTTACTTCAAGAATGTCAACCTTATTATCATCTCATATTTCAGACCTTAGAATAATATCAGAAGTAAACTTAGACTGAGATAATAAATAACCTCTAGGGGAATAAACAACTTCTATATCTAAAAAGTAACGTAGAAAACCCAAATCAATCAATTCAAAACTAGTTTTAAGAATATGACTGACATATTGAACTCCATGTTTGTCGCCAACAGGGATTATCATATCATCTATATAGAGCAATAAAATGGCAGTACATGCATCAGAATCCTTAACAAACAAAGCAATTTGGGTGCCTATTTGAACCTCTATCAAACATAACTTTTCTGAATTTATCATACTAGACTTTGGGTGCCTATTTGAACCTCTATAATGCCTTTTGAAGGCGAAGAAACTTTCCTTGAGAAAGACTCATACCAGAAGGTGCCTCCATGTATACTTCTTCCATAAGTTTTTCATTTAAAAATGTATTTTTGACATCCATTTGATATATAGACCAGTTTTTAATTGACGTTACTGCAATAAGAGTTCTAACCGTGACCATGCAAGCAACCAGAGCAAAGTTTTTTCATAATCAATGTCATATTCTTGCAAATATTCCTTTGCAATAAGCCTAACTTTATATCGCTCAAGAGTTCCATCACTCTTGGTTTTTATTTTATATACCCATCTACAACATATGGGTTTCAATGCTGGTGGAAGAATTTAAATATACCAAGTTTGAGCATTTTTTAAAGCTTCAAGTTCTACCCTCATAGCTTCAACCCATTCAGAGTGTTCTGTAGCCCGAGCATAAGATGAGGGTTTTACATATGAGTGAATTAGGGCTATGCATGCTTGATATTTTGAAGAAAATGAATCATATGATACAAAGTTGGATGGGGTTTTTGATATTCTAGATGATTTTCTAATATGTGGTTCATCATTACTAAGGTTAGAAAACTTTTCAAGTGCAAATGGAGGGTTTTGATTTTCCCTTCTAGAATATTGTATATAAGTTTTGATTTTCTCCAAATCATGTTCACAGTCACATTTATCAATATTTTGTTTGAAAACAAGGTCAAACAAAAAAGAATACTCGATTACTTCCTTCGGTTTATCCTTATCAAAGAAATTTTCTTTTTTCAAGAAGGTAATATTTTGAGAGATGTATAATTTCCCAATTTCAGAGTCATAACACCTATATCCCTTTTGGTTGTCGGAATAACCAAAGAAGGCATAAGGAATAGTTCTAGGAGAAAACTTGTCATTCTAATTGGTAAAAATAAAGCATTTGCAACCAAAAGTTCGTAATATTGAATAATCAAGAGAGAGTTTAAAGAGTTTTTCAACTGGGGAGGTATTGCGTAGAGAAGAAGATGTCATTCTGTTTATAAGATAAACAACAGTCAGAACAACTTGTGCCCAAAAAACCTTAGGCACATAGCTACCAATAAATAAAGTTCTTGAAGTTTCAATAATGTGCCTATTTTTTCTCTCAGCCAGACCATTTTGTTGTAGTGTATGTGGACAAGATTTTTAATGTGTGATGTCATGTGAGTCGAGATAGTTTTTAAATTCTTTTGACAAAAATTCTCCCCTGAATCAGTTTGAAATATCGAGACATCATTTTCAAATCTATTTTTGACCATCTTATGAAAACTTTGAAAATGAAAAAAAAACTTTAGATTTATGCTTAAGTAAATCTAAGTATATCTAGTAAAGTCATCCATGTCATCCACAAATATAACATAATATCTATATTCACCTGTAGACATAACCGGTGTTGGACCCCAAACATCCGAATGAACTAACTCAAATGGTCCAAAGGAAATAAAAGTTCTATCTTTAAATGACAATCTTTTCATTTTTTCAAGAACATAGTCTTCACAAGTGAAATCATCATTATTATAAAAATTTTCCAAACTTGAAAAAATAGATTTTAGATACACTGAGATGTTCTAATCTTTTATGCCACAATTTCAAATCCATTTTTTGGACATTACAACAAAAAACATATTTCGGTATCTCCAAAAAAATCTATATAGTAGAGGCCTCCTTCTCTAAGGCCTTGCCCAATCAGCTTCTTGGACAAACGATCCAGCACCAAACATTCGTTTGAAGAGAAAGAGACCATAATTGGATATTTGAGATACAAATAAGATATTCAAATTTAATTTAGCAATGTATCTAATTTTTGAAATGAGAAATTTATTGAAGTTTGAAAGATCTTTTTCAAAACTTCCTATTCCTTTGATTTCAAGAGGCATACCATCAACTGTAAAACTTTTGATACACTTGAATTGCTATAGCATTAGGATAAAATATCATTGTTAGGGGTCATGTGGAAGGATGCACCAGAGTCAAGAAGCCAAGGAATCTTACATGGGTCCGAACAAGATGATGTCGCAGCCCTAGCTCAAGAAGATGACCCTCTAAGAAGAGGTTGAAGAGCTTCAACTAATTGGGCTAGAGACATGGTTTCAATAGATGATTCTTGAGATGTGGGAAAGCCCTTGTCCTAGACTCTTGAGGAGAGTCAACCAAAGCAACTTTCTTCTCAAATGTCCCTTTTAGTTTAGGACATTTGGGCTTCATGACAAAAATAACAAATGATTTTCTTTCTTTCATAGTCATTTCTTGGTCTTATATAGTGAGGTGACTTATATGCACGAACATGGTTTCTCGGTGTAGAAACGGCTAAGACCGAGTCATCTTCACTTTTGCTTACATGCTTTTTAAATTTATTTTGTTTCATACTCAACTCTTTTATAGTGTCTTTAATAGATGACACTTTTCCTCTATGGAGAAGAATAGACTTGGTAGATTCAAATTCCGGCCTTAGACCATTAATGAATTGATAAAGGTGCTCTGCATCTATTTGTCTTCAACAGAGTTCTATGTCTTTGGGACAATGTCACTTTGGCTCTAGAAAAATCAATTCTAAGTTTGAATAGGTCATTATAATATTTTCTAATAGTTTTATCCCCTTGAACCATAATCCAAACTTTATCTTACACGTTACATATATGTGCAATATCTTTAAGAGAATACATTCTCTTAAGATAATCCCAAGCTTTATTAACATGTTCAAATTTGGCGAGACTTGAACATTTTTTCATATGCACATTATTAATAAGCCAAGACATGATCTTGGCATGTCCCATCCTTCACTTCTTCCACTTCTCATAAGTGGTTATAGCTTTTGTTTTCTCATTTTCAATTAGAGGAACCTCTTTCTCACCCTCTACCTTAGTGAGAACTAGCTTAGGTTCTAGATCAGATCCATTTACTAGTCTCCACAATCCCTTTCCCCAAACAAGGTGCTTCATGATAGAAGCCCATATTACATAATTGAAATCATTGAGCTTTATGGGTTAATGGTGACATTATCATTATCATTCATTTTTACAAGGGCTTAAGAGGGAGAAAGAAAGAAAAGAGAACAAGAGAAGAGAAAAAATGGAGAAGAGAGAGGAGATGAAAAAGAACGAGCACACCTCTATGATCACATGAGCCAACAAGCCATACTTACACAATTTCGCGAACACTTGATTCACCAAAAAGGTCTTTCTTTCTTCCGTTGAGCACAAAAAACGAAGCAACAAGCAACCTTCAAAAGTCAAGAGCAACCTTTGCTCTGATACCATGTTAAAAAATAACAAGACTTCAATTCATGAACCAAAGTGTTCCCTCAAGGAATCCACTTACAACACTCAAAAAGTGAGCCACAAAGTGTTCTAAAAGAACACACTCACAAACCCATAAAAGGGAATAAAATATAATCTATTCAACAAAAAAAATGTGCGAAAAGGCTTACAAATCAAAAGGGAGAACACCCCTATATATACAAGAGGGTAGAGAAGAATGAGGCTAAAAAGAGAGAGTCAAGCTCCCAACGGCTAAAAATTCTAGCCGTTGGAAGCAGTCAAACTAGATTTGACTCTGCCCAACGGCTAGAATTTCTAGCCGTTGGGAGCAATCAAACCCAGTTTGACTCTCCCTCTAACATATATATTTATTGATAAAAATATATGTATTATATATTATATATACACAAATATATGTATATACACAAGTATATATATGTATATATGTACGTATATAATACCATTCATACATAAGTATATATATAAATATATGTACAATTTAACATGACCAGCTAAATTATCCTTGAATACACATGACTAAGTTGAACAAAATTGAAAAGGCCAATTTAGTGTATGCCATAAAACAGGCCCATCAAAAGTCATTCACAAGGTCAGGATTGGGCCTCTAACTGCATCAATGTCATACCATCAGCACTTCCACTGCCTAAGTACTCACCAGTAGAGTGGATTCAATGCTACATAGTGGCCATTGAGTTAGAAGGTCTGTAATCCACTTTAGTGCAGAATGATAATTTCTCCAAGGTTACTCATACAATGAGGAATACTTAAGATTTGTTGAAAATAAAGTGATCAAAATTTCAATCAGAATTTTACCATGAAAATCATAACAAAAACTCAAAACCTATGTAGTTTTTGAGTTTAATACATAAAAATTGAAATAGAACGGTATGGCATTATATAGAAGGAAAATTTGGAATCAAACTAACTAAAGAAAGACAAGAAACAACAAAGGCTTCTTCAGGTTTTACACATCCCTGTCACCCGGCACCCAGCCACACACACATACACAGACCAAAGATCGATTCCAAAAAATTAAACATAAACTCTCTTTCTATCATGTCCCTCCACCTGCCCACCCAGCCACACACACACACACACACACAGACCAAGGATAGTCGACAGAATATTAAACATAAAAATCACAAAAACTAATTTGTTGATCATTATGATTTCTTAATTAATTATCAATTCTTACTGTCCTAGAAATAAGACAAGACTTATTGTATTGAATATTTAAATCTTATTTCCCTTACCATAAGACCTGGGAAATATTTTATAGAGGAAGTGTCTGCTTTTTATACTAATACAACTTTTTAAGTGTTTATCTAGTTGAATTCCTTTTGTCAAGGCAATAACGCATCCTATTTGTTTTAATATGCTATTGGATTTACTTAAGCCAATTGTGGTGCTTGGGCCGTTGCTAGTTGACACATCTATACAGAAAACCTCTAATACCGGAGCTGATAAGAATGATGAGTAGTCCCGTGTAGTTGGGCTAAGTATTGATGATATTAATGCATGCAGTAAGAAGAACAGTAACTAGCAAAAGTATGTTGAATGCTCATTTGTTTAACTATACTATACCTGGATAGTGCACATATGTTACTGTCATAAGAAAATACATGTATACCTCCTTCAATGTCATCTTGAAACTACACATTGAAAGTACTAAGGATTACCCAATTAATAAATGCATCCATTATGTGAATTAGGGCTTTAACACCATTGAATTTAAATGGATTCTGATAAAGGCAGATGAAAAAAGATAGGAGATCTGCTAGTTGCTGATATTTATTGGTATAAGGGTTACCATGGAGTTTAAAATCCAAAACATGTTGCAAAATCTGGTTCCAAGGTACAGAATAGAGCCATAGCATATGGGATAGGTGAGGGTCCATGGTTAGAGCATACTTTTGAAGACTTTGTGCGTGTGAATGTGTGTGTGTGTGTGTGTATTTCTCTCTCATCTTTCCTCTGCCAATATGTTTAACATTATGAAGTTTTCAAAGTTACCTCATCCCTTGGTGCACAAACGGCAAGTATAGCTTGCAAGATGCCCTGTTTTGCCCCGTTGCTGATCAGAATCTCATCTGGAGAATAAGAGATCCCATTCTCCTCTACAACAGGAACAAGAAAATAAAAGAAAACCTTGAATTATCAAAAAGTTGCCAGAGGGAAACATACGTCAGGAAATTCACTCCATGTGAAAAAGCCAAAACGAACCTTTGAGTTTATTGCAGATTGCCATTCGGAGCTCCATTGTACCAGCATTCGGCGTATACCTAGTGTATCCTTCACGAATAGCATGAATTCCAGCCTACAAGTTTCACAATTATCCTTGAAAACTTAGAACTTAGGAGCAGTTCCGAACAAAAGATTTCAAGAGTTAAGCAAGAAGAAGGAAAAAAAAAAGAATCGAGAATGTACTTCGGCGATAGGTCCGGGAGTGTCGAAATCAGGTTCCCCGGCAGCTAAACGAATAACCGGCACTCCGGCCCTTATGAGAGCAGCTGCCTGATCTGTAATGGCTACCGTTTTCGAAGGTTTCACTGAATTAACCCTCGGGCTCAAGGCATTGTCGAGATGCACCGAATCAATGGTGCTACTGCCATCTGCTCTAATGAAGGCTTTCGATCGGTTCGATTTCATTTTTCTCTCACTTGATCTTATTTAAAAAAAACGAAAAATGCAAATCACTATAACATAAACTATACAACAAAGAACCGAAGAAACAGAGAAACCAAGACGTTGGTCTGCGTCGAAACTGTCTCCAATCCAGAATGATGGTTTGAAAGAAAAGCTCCCAAGTCCCCTCTTTCATATGAAGAAGAAGAAGAAGCCTACTCAGATTTTCTTTTATTTCTCAAAATTTGAATTTCCTCAAAAAGAATACAATACACACGCAAGCATTACATTCAAGTCATTATCTTCATTAAAATATAAAAAAATTAGAGAAAAAAACATCGATGTTCACCAAATTACCAAGACCGAAATCTACATATATTCCTAATCCAACAAGCTAACAAGCTAAGCATGAGAGAGAGAGAGAGAGGAAAAGACTCACCTAAGAGAGAGAGAGCGGAAATGGGAGCGCCAGGATAATTGGGAAGACGAGGAAGTGAAGGAAGGAGGGACTCCCTTGGCATGCTTGAAGTTGAGATAAGCAGAAGCAGAAGAAGAAGGATGGTGAGAAGCACACAACGAGAAGGATCCCTCCATGGGAGAATTGGAGAGAGACAACAGCATCAAACACAAGAGAGAGAGAGAGAGAGACTCCCCAACACTCCTTCCTTTGATTTGCTTTGCTTTGTTCAGAAAGCAATTTGAAGGGAAAGGGGGTTGGTGGGAAAGGGAAGATCCAGCAGCTGGATTGGTAAAATTTGGTAGGTAGCAGCCCTGCTCTGTCACAGTCAAAGTGACGGATCACAGGTACCCGGTTCGAACCCAGACTGGTTGATGAGTAGGTCCTAGTATCCTGCCTGATTTTTTGAGGGTTGAAAATTCAATACAGGTTAAACCGATGATTTTCCAACTCTAAAAAAATCTGACATATACGCTAGAGAAACATAATCTGATGGTCGTTTTATACTAAATCAAATATGTAAAGCACATCTAGAGGATCAAATGTACAAAAAAAATTAAAATAAATAAATTTAGTTTTTCACTAGAGAATTTGGAACCCACCGTGGTAGCAAAACAGTAACCTACATAAAAATACGTTTAAGATATTAAAAAAAGTTAAGGGGATTTAAAAAACAAAAATATAATTAATATGACAACATCATAATGAAGATTAAACCTAATAAGAATCCTCGAAATTGATACCAAGAGCAGTGGTGGAATTGGGTTGGCCCTAACCTGGTGAGGCCCATTAGGGCTCGACGACTCGAGATTTAATACAATATCAGATGGGTTCAGGCCCAACTTTTGTCAGGCTCAGGTATTCTTTTATGGCAGCTGCTACTTATTTGATAGGCTCGAGTAGGCAGCCTTCAGCCTCCATTCCCATTTTCCCACAGAGAGAGAGAGAGAGAGAGGTGGGGGGGAGGAGCAGCACCAAATGCACCGCCAGTGGCTCCGGCCATGGTGTTGTTCCTCACCATGCTTTCCATAACCCTAGGCGCTCCTTGCCTCTCGTACCAGAGAGAGAGAGAGAGAGAGAGAGAGAGAACCTGGGCGGGGCTGCAGCAAACACACCACCGTCGGCTTCGATGATGATGTTGTCCCTCACTATGCTTTTCATAACCCTAAGCGCTCCCTGCCTCTCATGCCTCAACCAAACCACAGACAGAGATGGTGCCCACCAATGACGGTTGACAATGGCATGGTTTGACAGTGAGTTGATGACTACAAGTGAAACAATCTTCACTATTGTCAATCCAAGTGAACAGAGATTTTCATCGTTTTTTTCTTCTTAAATTTCACCATGTTATCTAGATGCTTGCTTTTATAAAAACCCTTACATATCATCCGAACGCTTTTTGGGTGATCCAAAATCAATGGTTACAAAGGTATCAGTTTTTTTCGGCTCATAAAATCATGTTTTTCATCTAAAAAATATGATCAAATAGTGATTTTCACTAAATCGAGCATGCTAAACACATCTAATGGTTCAGGTCTATTATAAAACACTTCAAAACCACACTAAATTGAGCATGCTAAACGCATCTAAAAACACTTCAAAACCATAGAGCACTACCTTCATAGCATTGATTTTGGATCACCAGAAAAACATGTATACAGGTCAGATTCGGGTGATCCAAAAGCCGAAGATAACATCTATGGTGTTAAATGTAAGAAAAAAAAATACCAAAAAAACATGATTTGAGAGGGCATAACGGGCAGAATGAAAAAAAGTAGGCAGCACCGTATGTATATATATATATATATATATATATATATATATATATATATATATATATATATATATATATATATATATATCACTGCAATATGATAACTAATGTGGAAACTGCGATTTTCTTTTTGTTCTTTTCTCTTGAATCTAACATGCTTGATTTTATAAGAACCTGCTCTTGAATCATCGGATTTTGATGCATAAAGGAGATTTTTTT
The DNA here is from genome assembly GCF_984573655.1 of Nuphar pumila. NCBI lineage: Eukaryota > Viridiplantae > Streptophyta > Magnoliopsida > Nymphaeales > Nymphaeaceae > Nuphar > Nuphar pumila. The sequence continues at coordinate 25,555,275 of NC_143262.1, read as the reverse complement.
AAGGCTTTAAAATCAATGGCTCATAATCTTCATAAATATTCAAAAATCATATTTTTTCATCAAAAATACATGATCCAATGGTTGATTCCTAGCAAATTCACCATGCCAAGCACATCCACATTGTTGGATTTGCAAAAAAAGTGTTGAAAATGCTCATAATTCTAGTTCTCATACTTCAATTCTCATATTCTAGCGACTCATATATATATATAGAACTGAACATATTAGGTCTCATTTATAGTTCTGCTTCATAGTTTTGAAGTGTTTTATGATATATCTAAACCATTAGATGTGTTTAGCATGCCCGATTTAGTGAGAATTGACTTTTGGATCATGTTTTTTAGATGAGAAAACATGTTTTTATGAGCCAGGAAAATCTGGTACTTTTACAGCCATTTTTTTTAAAGAACCAAGATAAAAACAAGTTTTTTAGGTCAAAAGCATCGGAAAGACAGACATATTTTACTTTTAACAAGAAGAAATGTAATGATGCCTTTTTCAGAAATATATTTCTGGAAATAGGATCAAGTTTAGGATGACTTATACTCTAGTCAAATGAGTTATCAGATTGTTCCATGAATCTGTGAGACTTCTTAAGAACCTAATGTCCATCTATCTAAAATATTATCTTAAGATAGAACTAAGTATGTTTTTCTTAATGAGACAATTGGCACAATTGTTTTTTTTTTAAACATAAACAGGTTAGAAGATACATAATGCATGGGAACAATACATGAAATATGCATGATATGTATGAAAAAAAGTGTGTACAATATGCATCAAAATGATCACCAAGGGGACTATGCACTTGATTTTATAAGGATAAGCTCTTGAAGTGTTTGATTTGGACACATGGGTGGGTTTTTATAAGGTTCAAAAAATCAACGGTCTAAAATCTCTATAAAATTTCAAGGATCCAAATATCATTTTTTCATCCAAAACACATGATCCAATTGTGGATTTCTAGTAAATTGACCATGCCCAACACATGTATGGGGTTGAAACTGCAAAAAAAAAAATACTGAAAGGACAAAAAAACCCATTTAGCACATATCAATTTTGCACCAACCCATTTCTCATATATATATATATAGATATATTTGCTATAGTTGATTGTATGTACAATCAATTTAGCAAAGTGGCATGACCCCATTTTCTATTTTTTTCTCACATCTAACACCATGGATGTGATCTACATGTTTTATTTAGTTGGAAGCAACACTTGAATTGTGTTTTTTTATGAAAAATATGATTTTTTAAGCCTTTAATATTTAGAAAAATCTTAGACCATCATCTTTTTAAACCTTATAAAAACCTACTTATGTATCAAAATTGGATGATCCAAGAGTTGTTTTCTATAAGATCAAGCATGTATAACAAATCTGTACGGTCAGATCTAAGAAAAATGTGAAAAAACCCTTCGAAATCCCATTGTCAAACACCCATCTCGTCCTATTCAGATCAGACACAATATGTGCCACTAATCATAACACATTTTTTTTTTGCATTTTTGTCACTCTTTAGTGGTAGTCTTGACCACCTCTAAAGTATTTTTTCAAAATAGTTACAAGCAAGGTGTGTGTCTCACGAAAGGGGGGTTCGTTGATACCTTTTTTCATGCATATATATATATATATATATATATATATATATATATATATATATAGAGAGAGAGAGAGAGAGAGAGAGAGAGAGAGAGAGACAGAGAGAGAGAGAGAGAGATGAACATATTAGCCCCTCTTTTCTCATTTAGCCTCGTTAGGCCCCATAGTTTGAAGTGATTTATGATAGATCTAAATTGTTAGATGTGTTTAGCATGATCAATTTAGTAGAAATCGACTCTTGGATCATGTTTTTTTGATAAAAAAATATTTTTTATGAGCCGAGAAAAAATGATGCCTTCATAGCCATTGATTTTGGATAACCTAAAAAATTATATATCCAAAAACCAGTTTCCACTAAACAAAACCTATAGATCAAATCTATGGTGTTGGATGTGAGAAAAAATACTGAAAACTATGATTTTTGAAGGGGCCCAACAACAAGGCAGAATGAGAAAATGGGGTAGAACCAGCATATATATATATATATATATATATATATATATATATATATATATATATATATATATATATATATATGTGTGTGTGTGTGTGTGTGTGTGTGTGCTAAACATGGCACAATGCTAAGTGAGTCGTTTTTTTGGTTTTTTGGTATTTTCTCAAAATTCTGACCATACAGATGTGTTCATCATGATTGATTTACTTGAAATTGACACTTGGATCATGCATTTTGGATTAAAAAATGGTATTTAGAGCCTAAAATTTTAAGAAAATTATAGGTCATTGATTTTTTAAACCTTATAAACACCTATCCATGCATCACATCAGAATAAAATGCTTTGAGAACTAATTCTTATAAAAACATGCATATAGGTCACATTTGTATGGTCACAATTTCAAAAAATTCCCAAAAATTTAATAACTTGTTTCATTTGGCATTGTGCCCATTTAACATGGATGCATTACCCAAATATAGGATTAATATTTGGTGATATTGAAGGCACCAAATTATATGGAAATATTGTGCTTGAAATCATAGGTTCAAGTTATATATATATATATATATATAGAGAGAGAGAGAGAACAACGAGTTTTTGATGGATTTTTTCTATGTTTTTCTTAAATCATTCAGATATAATTGACATGGTCAATTTACGAGAACAACACTTGGATTATGTTTCTTTCGATAAAAAAATATAATTTTTTAAACCATGATTATTTATAAAAATCTTAGAATGTTGATTTTTAAACCTTATAAAAACCTACCTGCATATCAGAATCAAATGATCTATGAGGCAATTCCTATAAAATCAAGCATGTAGAGCTCATTGGTCAAATTTAAGAAAGACATGAGAAACCCCTTAAAAAACGTGGTTAGCAGCTACCACCTTCTCTCTCTCTCTCTCTCTCTCTCTCTCTCTCTCTCTCTCTCTATATATATATATATATATATATATATATATATATATATATATGAAAAGTGGTAGCCTACCACCAGAAATAGGTGTTTTCAGATTATTTTTCATAAATTCTGACCCTGCAGATGTGTGCAACATGGTCGATTTGGTAGGAAATGACACTTGGATCATATTTTTTCTACAAAAAATATGACTTTTTAAGCATTGAATATTTTTTAAATATGAAAAATAACCATACTACACGACAAATATGATGTGCACCCCAAATGGCCTAAATTTTTTGAAATTTGCTCGTTGCCCAAAATCACAAATAAGAAACATTTAGGACCAGTTTACCCATTATACAAGTGAACCTCATGAAGTTTGCGTGATATATCATTCAACCCATCGGCTAAGGCAAAACCTCACTTAAATTTCATATTCACACATATTTTTTTATGAATTTCAAGAAGCGCATAAAAAATATGCTATTTATGTGGTTTTCTATGTTAATCATAAAATCATAAATATCTTAGCAAAATCACATATTTTATACCAAAGTCACAGAAAACCATGCAACCACCCTTCTCCTTAATTTAAGTGTCACGTGAATGCATGTTCATACCTATTTTTTTATGGTCTTCACAAAGTGCTCAAAAACAATTTTTGTGAACCTCTTTATGATCTTAACTGCGTAAATACCATAGTAAAATTGCATATTTTATACCAAAGTTGTTAGAGACTCTGCAAACCACATTTCTCCTTTCTGCAGTCCTCACTTTTCGTGAAGTTCGCACTCAGAAATGAAGTTCATAAATTCTATAGTAACTTCATAAATCATGTCATTGCAAATATGCTCTTTATGTGCATATTTGCTGAGAAATTTGTGAATTTCCTGATACATCACAAATATTAGAGATGAATACAATGTGAATTTTCTTCTTATTAGGGAATTTTCAGACAAGCATTAAATGTTCCCAACATTGTATAAAATTAGGGTTTTTTTTCACCTAAGAGTCATTTTTGTATAAGCTAGGGTTTTTGTGGTCCCCAACGACCTCCCAACAACTTTTGGCAATTCATCAATCGAAAATCATCGACAGTGAATTTTTATGGTAAGCATATCTTTAACGACTGAACCTGTTAGTTTTTTTGAAACAGCAAGTTGAATTGGTTACTTTTTTTGGCATGAGTTACTTCATTTGTTGAAGAATTACATGGTTTTTTAGTTATCTTTGCATGTTATATAGCTTATTCTATTTTTTTATTAAATCATTTGCGTGTGACTGTTTGTCTAATTATATGTGTGTATCTTGTATTATGTAGCATTGTTCTTGCTCTGTGGCCAAATTTTTTCGGCCTTGTTCCTGCAATTATTTTTTGGCAGCAGTTAATGATGGACTCTAAGATGGTTAAAACACACTATTGTACCTATCACACTAATTGAAGATCTATATTAGTCTCCAAAAATAATAGCTTTAATAAATTTATGGCTTTGATGTCTCCTAAAACTATTTATGCAAAAGAGTTATTGAGCCTTCTCTATAGTTATTCTCCAAACGTAGATTGTTGGATAGATGTTTTAGATGATCATGATGTAGAAGCAATGGTATTTAGTGACGATATATACTTAATTGTATGCTTTAAAACTCAAGAAGATGTTGTTGGTTGCAAAGTTAAGCATTGGACGGTTAGCAAGACATCTAGGAAGTCCAAGCTTGATCATATAATATCAGTGAGATAGGAAAGCAATGGATAGTTAGCAATTGCAATTAATCAGTTAACAATTACAATTGCATGAGCAAGTTTATTTTTTAAATGAATGAAATGCATGAGCAAATTCAGTTTTGAATGAATGAATGATTGGATGAGTATGTTCATTTTTAAATGAATAAATAGAATGAATGCAATGTATGAGCGTGGCATATTTTTGAATGAATAAAATGAATACAATGTAACTTCGTAAATACCTTAATAAAATTGTATATTTTAGACAAAAAAAAGTGTGAACATACATTTAAGTGAAAGTCAAAGATAAATGTAACTTTGCAAATACCTTAGTACAATCACATATTTTATATAAAAAATAATAGTTGTGAACATATATTTAAGTGACGGTAAAAGCTAAATGTAACTTCGCAAATACTTTAGAAAAATTATATATTTTATACCAAAAAAATAGGTACAAACATACATTTAAGTGACAGATAAAGATAAATGTAACTTCATAAATAGCTTGGTAAAATCATATATTTTATACCAAAAAAATAGGTGCGAACATATATTTAAGTGACAATTAAAGATAAATGTAACTTCATAAATATCTTAGTAAAATCGTATATTTTATACCAAAAAAATAGGTGCAAACATATATTTAAGTGATAGTTATAGATAAATATAACTGCGCAAATATGTTAGTAAAATTGTATATTTTATACCAAAAAAATAGGTGCAAACATATATTTATGTGACAGATAAAGATAAATGTAATTTTTCAAATACCTTAGTAAAATCATATATTTTATACCAAAAAATAGATGTGAACATATATTTAAGTGATAGTTAAAGATAAATGTAACTTCATAAATACCTTAGTAAAATCATATATTTTATACCAAAAAAATAGGTGTGAACATACATTTAAGTGACAGTTATAGATAAATATAACATCACAAATACCTTAGTAAAATCATATATTTTATACCGAATCGCAAATATGAAGTGTATATATATAACTTATGTGAACCTTCTTTAATCATAACTTTACAAATAATAGACTAAAATAACATATCTAATTATGCAAAGAGATATGTTATTGATAACCGAGTAAAATCATATATTTTATAAGAAGATGGCATATTTTCTTATTATTTGTTACAAAATTACAAAAGATTGCAACTAATGGTTATTGTTCGCAACAATTATTTGTGGTGTTCTCTAAAATCACAAATCCATCATTTTCTGTTATATAAGTTTTGACCCAGTTTTACAATTAATAAATTATAATATTAATAACATATAGTCCTTATAATTGCCCATAATTTTGGATCTTTCATCTCCACAACCTCTGTATTTGCAACCTTTGCCTTTTTGGTCTTCGTTGTTTTCTACTACGGTCTTTTTTTTGTTCTTTGTCTTCTTGTCAACAACCTTCCTCATTTTCTTATAAAATGAGATCATATGATTTTTGGAATTTGTGACATCATTATGAAAAAAGATTATTAGTAAACAATTAATATAGCTTACCTATCAAAAACATCACAAATAAACACCAACACAGTCAACCCTAGCCCCATTGTACCAACACAGAAATACTAAAAATTAAATAAAGAATAAGCAAACACACATAAATCATCTACAACATGGTAAACCCTAAATGATAAATCATGTAGAAAATATTAAATAAAATACAAGACAAGCAAACAACCATACACAAATACGCATGGGCCTAGATGATGCTCATTTCTACAAAAAAAAAGTTTGGAATGAAAATAAAACAATATGCATATATATATATTGTTTGTATGAAACTCACCTTTTGATCGTAACCTCGTCAGAATGCAATGATGAAGTGCCGCTGATAAATCACTGAAAATTTATAAAAAAATATGTGTGAATATGAAATTTAAATGAGGTTTTGCCTTAATCGATGGGCATAACGATATATCATGCAAACTTTGTGAGGTTCGCTTATGAGAAGGGTGAAAAAGTTCTAAAAAGTTTTTTATTTGTGGTTTTGGCTAGAGGAAAAATTTCAAAAATTTTAGGGCATTTGAAAAAACACATCATATTTGTCGTATATTACGATTATTTTTCATTTTGAATATTATAAAAACCTACCTGTGTGTCAGAATCAGATGATCCAAGAGTCGATTCCTATAAAATCAAGCATGTAGATCACATCTGTATGGTCATATTTTAGAAAAAATAAAAAACTCCTTTCAAAGCTTGGTAGGCACGAAACAGAGTAGGCCGCTACCACCAATTCTCTCTCTCTCTCTCTCTATAGTCACTAGAATATGAAAACTTGAAATATGAGCATTTTCAATGCTTTTTTTGCATGGTAAATTGGCTAGGAATCAATTGTTGGATCATGTATTTTTGATAAAAAATATAATTTTTTAATGTTTCAATATTTGTGAAGACTATAAGCCATTAATTTTAAAGCCTTAAAAAATTTGTTTATGCATCATAACTGGATAATTCAAGAGCTGGTCCTTATAAAACCAAGCATGTAAATTACATCCTTTCTGGTTAGATTCAAGAGAAAAGAACAAAGAATCCATAAAAATCATGGTTCATATGGTAGTTTTCATATCATAGTGACTAATATATATTTTACATGGGTTGGTTCGGTATAAGGGCATGACTAAGCTGCACTCATACCTGAGCTTGTCCCAATGACTAAGCGAGTCAGGTCTAGCCCAAAACTAATTGGGTTTAGGGTAAAATCTACTACCAAGGATGATCCACAAGCCCATCGAGTATCCAACCTAATCCACCCTTAATCTTTGAAGTAACCATGAGGTGGCAACAAAATGGTTTTTCAGGTGTTATAATGTGATAAAAAATAAAATACTAACAACTATTTTCTTGGCAATTTTTGGAAGAGAGAGAGAGAGAGATTGGGCAGAGCAACACCAAACACCATTGACTTGGATGGTGGTGGTGTTGTACTCACCATGCTTCCATAACCCCAGTCACTCCTTAATTAGCTAAACAAGACTACAAAGGAAGTGAAAGGATCTTTGCTAATGTCAATCCAATTTTGATCTTGGTATATTACTTTTTTTTTACATGGGTTGTGTAAGTATTAGAGCTTGACTAAGCTGCACTCGTACCCGAGCTTGACCCAATAACTACTCAAGCCGGGTTTAGCCCAAAACTAATTGGGTTTAGTGTAAAATTTACCACCAAGCATGACCCATAATGAGTGAAACACCCAAAAGCCCATCAAGTACCCGATCCAAAGCAGGTTGTATGCCCCCCCCCTCCCGAAGATGCACTTTTTGCTACAATGCATGTTCGGGGGTCCAAATGAGCACCATGTATATAAGCACATAGGGCTCGTATCCTCGTGTGTGTCAGCATCACTTAGCGTCGGAGTCTGGTGTGATTGCAAAGACTTAAGTACCCTTTCCTGCCATTCTCGCCATGAAACAATGGTTCGAGCAAAGGATAAAAATGTCCTCTATCCAAAAAAGGGAAACGATGGTTCAAGAAAAGGACAAAAATATCCTTCATCCAGAAAGTCGAGGATGATGTTAACTCTTCAAAGTCCAAAAAATTTATTTCCGCCCTAAGCAGTAAACTTTTGCACCATCTGCTGTAACATGAGTTTCCTTTGATGACACACCCTTTGCCATCGTCTGCTGCCACCAGACCCTCCTTTGTCGTTGTCTGCTGCCACTGAAACACCCTTTGCCATCGTCTGCTGCTACCGAAGCAACCTTTGTTGTCTTCTATTGCCGCCAGAGCACCCTTTATCGTCGTTTGTTGCCGTCAGAGCATTCTTTGTTGTCGTCTGTGTAGTGGCAACATCATTGCTATTGTCGCCTGCGTCTACCTTCTGGGTGTTTCTCCTCCACTATCGGATTACCAAAACTTGTATCATTTCAGTGAGTTTCGTGTAAGGTTTCATTATGCAAATAAACCGATTTATAAATTTGAATGCTAAATCTTATAACTGGTTGTACTATTCATGCTAAATAGCACCTATTTTTCATACTGAAACAAATAGATTTGTACATATCCATCTTCTGGGCATCAAAAAATATTTAACACAATTTGTTCTTATGAAGCAGCAATGATTTATACGTTTGAAGTAGTAATGATTTAATAAAATTACCACAATTTGTACTTAAGTTTGATAAATCGTACAACAATGTTTACGTATGAATCCCAAATGTTACAACGATATGTACTTATGAAGGTTGTGATTTCTACAACGATTTGTAAGTTTGAAACAACAACAATTTATACATTTAAAGCACTAACGATGTGTATTTATGAAGTTACCTCGATTTGTATTTAAGTTTGCTAAATCTTACAATGATGTTTACTTATGAAGCCAAATATTGTGATGATTTATAATGTTAGTAATTGTTTAACGAATGAGATAACTTATATTATCATATACTTGAGGAGGGGATTATAACATATAATGATGCAGTTAAATTTGTGTGTTGTGCGGGTTAGCAATGTCTAAAGCTTGTTAGACAAGAAATCCTCCATCGTTTGATGCGATGACTATTAGAGAAATTATCCGCCAGTCTCATCTATATGAGCATTATGAAAGGTACCAAAATATAATAAAGATTGAGAATGATAAAGACAGGGACAAAGCATTAGAATTGTATAATGCGAAGCATTATCCATTAGATATTGAGGCTAAAGAGAAAAGAAAGCATGATGAAGGACTAAATATAAAGAAGAATAAGAAGGATGATGAAGAGAAGAAAAAGCAAAGAAAGAAGGTGGAGGAGAATGACAAGCAAAGGAAGAAAAGGCAAATGAAGGAGGAGGAGGAAAGGAAAAGGCAAAGGAAGAAGGCGGAGGAGAGGGAAAGGCAAAGGAAGAAGGGGGAGGAGAATGAAAAGCAAAGGCAAATAAAGAAGGAGGAGGAGAGGGAAAGGCAAATAAAGAATAAGGAGGAGGAGGAAAGAAAAGGCAACTGAAGAAGGAGAAGGAGGAAGATAAGAAAAAGTAAATGATGAAGATGGAAGATGAAAGGCAAAGAAAGAAACATCAGGATAAGGAAAAGAAGGAAAGGCAAAGAAGGACGAGAAAGAGAAGGAAATGAAAAGAAAGAATAAGGAGGACGAGAAAGAGAAGGAAAGGCAAAGGAATGAGAAGGAGGTCGAGGAAGATAAGGAAAGAGAAAGGAAGAAGGAGGAGGAGGAAGATAAGGAAAGAGAAAGGAAGAAGCAGGAGGAGGAAGAGAAGGAAAGGGAAAAAGAAAAAGCAGGAGGAAGAAGAGAAGAAAATGGAAAGGAAGGAAGACATTGAAAAGCAGAGGAGGGAGACAAAGGAGTGAAGGAGGAAAGAAGAAAGACAGAGGATGGAGGGAGGGGATGAAGAGGAGAAAAGTGTGACCAAGGTACGTAAATTGATCATGTCTGTCATGTTTTACTGTGATAGGTATTATTATGTATAGTGATTACTGTGATAGTGATTACTATGTATAATAATTAATGTGATAGCGATTACTATATATAGCGATTACTGTGATAGTGATTACTGTAAACGATTTACTGTGATAGCGATTATTATGCATAGCGATTACTGTGATAGCGATTACTATGAATGATTTACTGTTATAGGTATGATTATATATAGTGATTATTGTGATAACAATTATTATGTATAGCGATTACTGTGATAGCGAGTGTGCAATGATTATTATTTATAGCGATTACTGTGTACATCGACGTGTAGAAGTATAAATATGACTATTTTTTATTTGATATGAATAATATGCTATTTTGTGTTATAGGGAGATCAGAAGAGAAGTAGAGCACCAGGTGAAAAGCTCAGAGTGTGGTGTCAGTGACCTGTAGTTCTGTCGTGGTATGGACAACTAAGTGAATATCAGAAGGATCAATTATGAAATATGCACTTTGACGGCCTTATGGACCAACATTATTTTGAAATGTGTTGGAACACCATGACTCACATGGTAAATAAGTAAAATAATAAGATGAACACATTCCAGTTTGATTCTTTTGAGATCACCATGACCCTAAAAGATGTGGCATAGATTACAGGCCTTAAGTGCTATGAAAGTGCTGTCCTATTACATGATTCAAACTATAATGCAAGGGACAAGTGCATGACCCTTCTAGGAATGCCGATGGAGGACTCGACTCAATATATTTCTGGTGGAAGCAATTCCACATCGATGAAAGTTTATTCTTTCCATAATAAATGGGAAGGTCGGTCCGCTACATCTGAAAGAGTTGACCAAGAGTTGTGCAACTTCCTTCTTTATTTTTTTTACTTACTTTATTTTCTGATTTGTCTGGTTCGATGATAAGTTACCTGTGGCTGTAATTCTTGGAAGACTTAGATAAAGTCGACAACTATGCATGGGGCACTGCTATGCTCACATACTTGTACAATCAACTTTACCGTGCAAGTAAGGGTATAAAAAACTGTCACAGGGTTTTGGCCATTTGTCCAGGTAATTGTTTATTACATATTTTGTAGTTGTAGACTAAGATCGTTAAAGGTTATTGTCTTATAAATATGTTGATTTTGTAGGCCTAGTTGTGGGAGCATATTGTCGTCTTGCGTCCTTAGTGTGACCCTACGATTTATCGTTTTCCAAAGATCGATCGGTGGGCTCAAATAAATGTCAAGAAAAATAATGTTAAGTTCATTTTAGATGGTCTGCAATTAAATGAGGTAAATGGTTTAAAATCATTTACAATCGTTTCAACATTTATCATTCATTAGTATAAATCATTGAAATGTTTAGCATTCTTAAGTAATCAACGTTGCAGGATTTTGTCTTTGTTAGTACAAATCATTCTAATGTTTAACATTCTTAAGTAATGATCATTGCAGGATTTTGTATTCCTTAGTACAAATTGTTATCACTTTAGCATTTAACTTTCATTAGTGTAAATAGTTGTAATCGTTAGCATTCTTAAGTAATGATTGTTGCATGATTTTGTATTCTTTAGTATAAATCATTATCGCTTTAGCATTTAACTTTTATTAGTGTAAATCATTGTAATAGTTAGCATTCTTAAGTAATGATCATTGCAAGATATTTTTTTCGTTAGTACAAAGCGTTATCGTTTTAGCATTTAGCATTCATTATTGTAAATCGTTGTAATATGTAACATTCATTAGTATAAATCATTTTAATACAAAGCTCTCATTAGTAACAATCATTATAATATATTTAACACTCATTATTATAAATAATTTTAATATTTAGCATTCATTAGCATGAATAATTATGTGTATACCTAAACCATATTCTTCAATGTACAGGTTGTGTGGAGACCGTATGGAGATAGGGAGGACGAGGATCAAGAGGTTGTTGCTCAGGCTGCCAGACTGTCTGACTGTGATATTTGGCTATTTAATAATTATGAAGCTAAGTTGTAGCATGGTAGTCGAGTTCTTCTACAAGCTGGCTTAGGACAATCTACCCCAAAGCAACCTGTGGAAGTGAGAAGGAAGATGAATAGTGGTGGGCCAGGAATGTGAATTGGCACAAACGCTTCAGGGAATAATTGGATTGTTGAAACAAAGGAGGTGTTCATGCCATAGCATATGATTATAAAGAACAACAATATGACCCCAACTATTTCCAAAAATATTGGGAACCCATGCATCCCTGGAGATTGAGAATAAGCAACATGGAAATGTTGGGAACCCATGCATGTCCCCTATTATGTTGTCTCCCAACGTAGAAAACACGTTCATCCTGTCCCTTCAGCTACAACAATGATTCCCTCAGTTGCAGTACACAATGAGGAGTGAACACAACTCACAAAAAAAGAGGTAGTTTCCGCTATAAGGTTAGAGATGTTGGAGAGGAAGAATAAGGAGTTACGAAAGCAGGTGAGGAATTTGGGGAGAAAAATGTGGTCACAATATGATACACTGGTAGAGATGATGATCAGTGTTTATAATAAGATCGAGGGAACCAAGAGGCCACCAAGGAAAGAGAGTCCACCAAGAAAAAGAAAGAGACGATTTGTATGTCATAGTCCATCTGAGTTGTAAAGTGCCACTGAATAAACATTATATGATTTTTTATCCTGATATTTATTTGTTGTAATTCTATAATTCTTTTTTGTAAGGTAACATTATATAAATGTATAATTCTAAACATTTTTTTTATCTCGATTTGCCTTTACGAGCTTTGTCTAAGCGAACAATACATTCTATCGCGATTTACACAATGACTGATTCATAAATGGCAGAAAAGAAAAAAAAACAAATCGACACGATGTTTAGACTTAGTAAAGAAAAAATTGAGTTAACTTCAACGATACATACATCATTATGTAAATTGCTTTGGGACAATATCTGGTATAATGATTCAGATACAATATATGTACAACAATTTGTCTTATCGCAATTTACACAATGAATGATAAAAGGTGAAAAGTAGAAAGAAAAAACAAATCGACACGATGTTTATTGGTGAAGTATAAATCTAGTTAACTTGATAAATACAAATCGACTTAGAACAACAATTCTTTAAGTTTTATAATATAATAATATTTACGTCTATGTGAATGATATGTCATATCGCGATTTACATAATGACTGATTCATAAAAGACAAAAAAAATAATAAACAAATCAATACGATGTTTAGACTTAGTAAACTACAAATTGAGACTTAGATGCAAATCGATTTCACTGTAATGATACGTGCTACCGCGATTTGTTGGATACCGATTATCCTATCGCGATTTGCGTTGATAAAATTTGTCTATATAAACGATATGTCCTATCATGGTGATGAGTTTTGTAAAAGGCACATGAAACAACATTTTTAAATTTAATTAATGCGCAAAAGATTTATCCTATCGCGATTTGCTTTTACGAGCTTTGTCTATATCAATGATATGTTTTATAGCAATTTACACAATAACTGCTTTAATGGTACAAATCGATGTCTCATTTAAAATTAGTAAAGTACAAATCGAGGTAACTTCAATGATACAAATCGAGTTAACTTCTTAAATACAAATCGATTTCGTTCACAAAGACAAACAAAGACATATCATTGTCACGGTAACTTCATAACTATAAATCCACATGATTTACAACCACATTCATTTACAAAAAATATTAGTGTTTAGTTACAATACATCATGACCAATGGTTTGGCTTAGATACAATACATGACTATCATCATCAAAGAAGACATATATCACCAATATGAAACCCACATCCAAATAGTAATGTTGCTTCAAATGCTATAAATTGTATGGGATACCAACACGTGGAGAAGATTATGCTCATATGACTGCAACATATTTGTCTTGAAGCGTATCGAAGATTAGGCAAATATTTTTCCAACTGCGAAGTATGATTTGCGAACGATGGATGGTCCGACAGTAGGAATAGATCAAATAGATGGTCATCAGCATCACCCTCTGTCTATCATGTAAAATATATGTGATTGCTCCAGTATGGTAGCAACAATTGAGGATGATTATAGTCGTTATATTCTGCGTAAGCTTCGATATACTTCATGACAAATACGCCACTGTCGTATGTGTCATGAATATATCGATGCATACATAAAAGATAACCACCATAATCATTATTAAAGATTATACAAATCTTTCCTCACGGCATGAAATAACTACGTTATTAGCATCAAACTTCATCTATTAAGCACAGGTAGAAGGAACATAGAAGAATAAAGAAGAAAGAAAAATATAAGGAAAAAGAAGAAGACGAAGGCGGAGGAGAAAAAAGAAGAAGAAAAAGAAGTTGCGCTGCCGCAGAAAAGAGGAAGAGAGGTTAAATAGATTAGGGTTTTAGACCTAGACAACGGGTCTGGTGAGGTAGGGTTTTACATAGAATAAGGTTTTACACAGATCTATATTAGGGTTTTACAAACATATTGATATTGTTCACAAGACAAACAAAGTCATATCATTGTCGCGGTAACTTCATAAATACAAATCGACGTCCTTATAATTATTTGTTAGGATTCTATAATTCTTTATTGTAATTCTATAATTCTTTTCTGTAACGTGACATTCTATAAGTGTATAAATCTATTTTAATAAGTATAACACATAATTTCCACTGAACAAATCATTGTAATGATCAGTCTTCGTAAATAAAAACCGAACAAGCATTTAGCATTATGTAGTATGAAAATTATGATTTGCTTTTACAAGTTGTCTTCCTATCATGATTTACATAATGATTGATAAAAGGCTAAAATGATTTGCATAAATATTGATAAAAGGCTGAAATGATTTATACATATAAAGGTTGTGTGCTTGCAACCAATTATAATTCTATGTTGTAAATCTGTTTGACTTATCAAGGTATTTGTAGAGCCACAAACTTAGTAAAGTACAAATTGAGGTAACTTCAATGATACAAATCGAGTTTTAGGTTTTTAGGTTTGAAGGGTTTAGGGTTTAGGTTTTTAGAATTTAGGGTTTAGGGTTTAGGGTTTAGGGTTTAGGGTTGTAGGTTTTAGGTTTTTTGGTTTTACGGGTTTAGGGTTTAGGGATTTAGGGTTTTAGAATTTAAGGTTTAGGGTCTAGGGTGTAGGTTTTGGGGTTTAGGGTTTAGGGGTTTAGAATTTAGGGTTTAGGGTTTTAGAATTTAGGGTTTAGAGTTTAGCTTTTAGGTTTTTGGATTTTACGAGTTTAGGGTTTAGGGATTTAGAATTTAGGGTTCAGGGTTTTAGGGTTTAGGATGTGTTTTGGTGTTTAGGGTTTAGGGTTTTATGTTGTAGGGTCTAGGGTTTTAAGGTTTAGGTTTTGGGGTTTAGATTTTAAGTTTTGGATCTATCTAAATTTTAAATGGATCCAGTTAAATAAATAGAATTTAGGTTCATTTGATAACCAAATAAATTTAATTAAAAATATATATGTAGATATGTATCTCTCTCTATATATAATAGTTTAGATTGGGTTTGGATTTTATGAGAGCTAAATGAGTCTCACAACCAACCCAATCCAATCACTCCCCCACATAAACCCTCCAACAATCGAATACATCCTATCCCACCAAATCCGTTTGAATATCCTATTGCGATTTACATAAAAATTGATAAAAGGCTGTAAAGATTTGTATGTATGAAGGCTACGTGTTATCGCGATTTGCTTGATATCGATTGGCTTGCAATCAATTATAATTCTTCTTTATAAAGTAACATTCAATAAGTATATAGTTCTTTCTATAACAGGTCGTGATTTATTTTTTATAGAGGAAGTGTCCGATCAAGATATGTAAAGCCATGAACATAAAGCACAAAAGATTTGTCCTATCGCGATTTGCTTTTATGGGCTTTCTCTATGTCAACGATATGTTCTATAGTGATTTACACAATGACTGTTTCAATGGTACAAATCTATGTATGTTGATAAATACAAATCGACTTACAACCAAAATACTTTAAGTTTCATAGAATAACAGTTTTTGTCATATCACGATTTGCTTTTATGAGCTTTGTCCATGTGAACGATATGTTCTATCGCGATTTACACAATGATTGATAAAAGGCAAAAAAAATATAGAAAAAATAAATCGACATGATGTTTATTGGTAAACTACAAATCTAGGTATCTTGATAAATAGAAATCTACTTACAACCAAAATTCTTTAAGTTTCATAGAATAATAGTTTTTGTCCTATCGCGATTTGATTTTACGAGTTTTGTCTATGTGAGCAAATCATTGTAATGTTCACCCTTCATAAATGAAAATCGAGACTTAGTTGCCAAGTTTTGTAAAGGTCGATGACATGACATTTTTAATTTAATTAATGCACAATAAAATTTATTTTACACAATTTTTGAAAAGGAGCATTATGTGAAATGACGTTTTCTTTATAAATGAATGACATGTCGCACAAGTTCAGAAGGGTGTCGCTTCACTTTGCTTTGTGAGTAAGAAACAAATGAACCAACTTTTCTTTTATAAACGATGTGTTCTTGGGTCAAACATATAACATGTTTTGTCGCAAAGGAGGTATCAATGACGAGGAAGGAGACGACGATAGCTATACGACCAACGAATGCAAATTAGGCATATATTTTCTAAACCTCGTGATGAGTTTCTTCAAAATTTGTCTCTTTTATGACATATATTTGATTTGAGTTGTGTACTGTAGAAAGGAATTTCAATATCGTTTATTGAATATTCTATTAATGTCAGTGAAACATCCATAAAAATAGGTGCCCGAAAACTCAACAAAGAGCTCCAAGATAACATCAATCGACTGCAAGATGAATTTGCAGAAGGAAACACTATCAATAATTTTGTACGTATGAAACCACTATCAATTATATATTTACATATGCCATGGGTATATATGTTAACACATGTATATTTATTGCAAGCAGACTATATCCAATTTTGTCATGTATATTCAAAGCAACACAACAACCAATACTAGACGTGTCGTCACCCCCTATTTCATAGTATATTGGTTGTCTTATATGTTTATTTTCTTTGTTGATTTACTCTTGTTGCATTGTGTTTTAACCTTACTATTATCACTGTTTCGTTCAACAGAGTTTCGTCAGTCGAATGCCATACTCCATTGGATTTCAAGATAGACTACCATGCTGGGGTAACGATGATCACTGCAGAGACTTTTGGTCAAGTGAAAAGGTAAGTGAAGAAACCTCTTGTCTAAGGTTTGGGCATAACAATTCTAACACAATTTGTAATATCGATTTATAAGATATTGTATTGATTTGCAGATATTGATTCCTATACTCTGGCAAACTTCTGAGCATTGGGTCTTATATGTGATAGATTTACAAACAAAACAACTCATTAGACTTCCATACTAGTGTACAACATGACATTATGCATTTGGTAAGTTTCTTTCTATAAGTATATCGTATCTTGTACGGTGCCCCAAAATTTACTTGCTTCTGCATTAACCATAGGAGGGATTCGTCAAAAATATTTTGGGTGTCGACATTGGCGATTGGAGGTTTCACTCAGCACACGATGCTCCTTTACAAAATAATGGCATCGATTATGGCATATTTGTAATGAAGTATATTAAATCAATATACAATGGACGAAAACCTAATTTTGACGCTATATGCTCTACACTTAAACATGTTTTATTATCCTCTATTATTGAGGACTCAATTAATATATTGGTGTCACATTACCTTTTTGTTACAGGATGATATACCTGGATTCTGCACAGAACTATGCAAAAAATTGACAGAGTTTCTAATTGTGAAAGAGAAAAAAACTCAACCGACAAGAATACCTAGAAGGCAACGAACAATGCAACCCCATAGGAGTAATATGATATACAGAGATTTCTAACAGATTTTATAGACTGTATATAAATTTTGTATACAAATTTTGTAAGATTGTGTGTACAAATTATGTAAATCTCTTTGGGTTGAAATAAAATTTCAATTTTACTAAACACGCCAATAAGTTGGACTGTTATTTGTAGCAAAGGAAAATCGTTATCTCTAACGTAGACGTCATTTTGTAAATCACTATAGGACACTATTTTGTAAAATGATTCAAATATAGTATATGTACAAGGATTTGTCTTATCGCGATTTACACAATGACTGATAAAAGGCAAAAAAGATAAAAAAAAACTAATCGACACGATGTTTATTGGTGAACTACAAATCTAGGTAACTTGATAAATACAAATCAACTTACAACCAATATTCTTTAAGTTTCATGGAATAACAGTATTTGTCCTATTATAGTTTGCTTTTACGAGCTTTGTCTGATAATTATTTGTTGGGATTCTATAATTCTTCGTTGTAATTCTATAATTCTTTTCTATAATGTGACATTCTATAAGTGTATAAATCTATTTTAATAAGTGTAGCATACAAATATCACTGAATAAATCGTTGTAATGATCGGTCTTCGTAAATAAAAATCGAACAAGCGTTTAGCGTTGTGTACTATGAAAATGCCACTAATTTGCTTTTACGAGTTGTGTTCCTATCGCGATTTACACAATGATTGATAAACGACTGAAATGATTTGCACAAACATTGATAAAAGGCTAAAATGATTTATATGTATAAAGACTATATACTATCGTGATTTGCTTGATTCTGATTGCTTTTCAACCAGTTCTATAAGAGATCGTGATTTATTTTTTATAGAAGATGTTCCATCATGATCTGTACAGCCATCCCACAAAAAACAATCAAATAATCAAACCAAATCTGTTTGAATATCCTATTGCGATTTGCCTTTACGAGCTTTGTCTAAGTGAATGATACATACCATCATGATTTACATAATAACTGATTCATAAAAGGCAGAAAAGAAAAACAATTAACAAATCAAGACGATGTTTAGACTTAGTAAAGTACAAATTGACTTACAACCATAAGTCTTTAAGTTTCATAGTATAATAATATTTGTCATATCACGATTTGCTTTTATGAGCTTTGTCTATGTGAACGATATGTCCTATCATGATTTACACAATTCTGATTTATAAATGAATGACATGTTGCACAAGTTTAAGAGGGTGTCACTTCGCTTTGCTTCGTCAGTAAGTAACTAACGAACCGACGTTTCCTTTATAAATGCCATATTCGATTTCGTCATTATGAACCATATGTCCTATAGCCATTTGCTTTTATAAACTTTGTCTATGTGAACGATATGTCCTATAGCGATTTACATAATGAATGATTCATAAAAGGCGAAAAAAAAATAAACAAATCGACATGATGTTTAGACTCAATTAAGTACTAATCGATATAATTTCAACGATATAAATCGAGGTAACTTCATAAATAATGATGACAACGATTGCAAGTTTTTTTTGCAGCACATATTGATAATTTTAGTTGTTAGTTTCCTTTTCTATGTAAGCGATTTGCACAATGATTGAGACAAAACAACATGATTATGGTTGTTATATTCTGCGTAAGCGATTTGCACAATGATTGATTAAAGGTTGAAATGATTTGTATGTATGAAGGCTACATGCTATCATGATTTGCTTGACACCGATTGGCTTGCAACCAATTATAATTCATTATGTAATGTAACATTCTATGATTATATAATTCTTTCTATAACAAATCACAAATTGTTTTTCATAGAGAAAGTGTCTGATTTGTCCTATCATGATTTGATTTTACGGGATTTGTTTATGTCAACAATATGTCCTATTGTGATTTATATAATGACTGCTTCAACAATACAAATTGATGTCCCATTTAGAATTAATAAAGTACTGGTTTAGGGTTTAGGTTTTTGGCTTTTACGGGTTGTAGGTTTCGGTGTTTAGGGTTTAGGGTTTAGGGTTTGGAGTTTGGGGTTTAGGTTCTAAGTTTTGGTTCTATCTAAATTCCAAATGAATCCTCTTAAATAAATAGAATTTGTTTTTATTTGATAACCAAATAAAATTAATTAAAAAATATATATGTAGATATGTATCCCTAAACTCTAATCCTTAAAACCCTAAAACCTAAAACCCTAAACCCTAAAGCGATTTTACTTTACGAAATGATTTATCTTATTACGATTTTACTTTACGAGTTTTGTCTTTTAGAACGATATGTCCTAAAGCAATTTACACAATGACTGATTCATAAAAGGCGACAAAGAAAAAAAATAAACAAATCGACGTGATGTTTAGACTTAGTTAACTACAAATCGAGGTAACTTCATAGATAGAAATCGATTTACCTTTTTATAATGCGACATTCTATGAGTGTATAAATCGTTTTTTAACAAGTGTACCACACAATTACTGATTCATAAAAGACGTAAAACCAAAATAATAAACAAATTGACATGACATTTTTTAATTTATTTTCTATAGCGATTTGCAAATGAAACGATATTTTTTAATTAATGCGCAATATAATTTATTTGTTTATACAATTATATACTTTGCACATGATTTTTAAAAATGAGTAGTATGTGAAACAATGTTTCCTTTATAAATGAATGACATGTCACACAAGTTCAGGAGGTTGTTGCTTCGCTTTGCTTCGTGAGTAAGGAATAGATGAACCAACGTTTTCTTTATAAATGACATGTTTGTGGGCTGAACATATAACCTGCTTCATTGCAAAGGAGGTATCGATGGCGAGGAAGGAGACTTTGACAACTACACGGCCAACGACGGTGAATCATGTGTATATTTTCTAAACCGTGTTACGAGTTTCTTCAAAATTTATCCCTTTTATGTCGTATATTCGATTTATTTTGTGTACTGTAAAAATGAATTGCAATATAATGTGACAGATCATTTATTGAATATTTTGCTAATGTCAGTAGAACATCCACAAAAAAAGGTGCCCGAAAACTCAATAAAGAGCTTTAAGATAACATCAAGCGGCTGCAAGATGAATTTGTGAAAGGAAACACTGATAGTGCAAAAAGCTTTGAAGCAGAGCTGACGAAGCTGCAGAATGTATGTGATCCCATCATCATGGATATGTTTCTACAAGCATAGAAGATGGAACCACATGATTGTAGCATATTTGTCATTGTTGTATTATGTGTAAACTTCGATATACTTCACGACAAATACATCACAGTCATGGTCCCCTTGCAAGCATTTAGATTGAGCACATATAAGGCTTCACACGTGTTCATGCCTGCAGGCTAGTGCATAAAGCTTCGAGGTAGAGTTGACGAAGCTGTATAAGGTATGGATTCCAAAAGGCAGAGAAGATGGAGCCCGCACGACTGTAGCATATTTCTTATGAAGTATATCAAAGAAAAGAGGAAGAGAGGTTAAACACATTAGGGTTTTAGCCCTGAAAAATGGGTCGGGTCGGTGATGATGGACAACTTGGACAACGGGTTTTAGGCTTGGACAATGTATTCTTTTTTTAACAAGCGTAAAATACTAGTGCCACTGAACAAATTGTTGTAAAGTTTGGCCTTTATAAATGAAAATCGTAAAAGCGATTAACGTTGTGTATAGTGAAAATCATAATTTGCTTTTACGGTCTTGCTATCACGATTTACACAATGATTGATAAAAGGTTGAAACGATTTGTACACATGAAGGCTACGTGCTATCGCGATTTGCTTGATACAAATTGGCTTGCAACCAATTATAATTCATTATGTAACGTAACATTCTATGATTATATAATTATTTCTATAACAAATCGAGAATTGTTTTTCATAGATGAAGTGTTCGATCATGACATGTATAGCCACAAACATAAAGCGAAAAAGACTTATCCTATAGTGATTTGCTTTTATGGACTTTGACTAAACCTTGTGATGAGTTTCTTCAAAATTTGTCTATTTTATAGCGTATATTCGATTTGTGTTGTATACTATAGAAAAGAATTGCAATATCGTTTATTGAATATTCTCTAATGTTAGTGAACATCCACAAAAAAGGCGCCTGAAAACTCTGCAAAAGACTTTAAGATAACATCAACCAGTTGCAAGATGAATTTGCATAAAGAAACACTATCAGTAATTTTGTACGTATGAAACCACTAATCAGTTATATATTTATTATGCCATGAGTATATATGTTAACACATGCATATTTGTTTCAAACATACTATATATGATTTCATCATGCATATTCAAAGCAACACAACAACCAATACTATACGCGTTGTCACCCCTTATTTCATCGTATATTGGTTCTCTTATAAACAAATCGTTGTAATGTTCGGCCTTCGTTAATGAAAATCGTAAAAGCGATTACATTGTGTAAAATGAAAATTATGATTTTATTTTACGATAATTCTATCACAATTTACACAATGATTTACAATGTAAATTATGATTTGTACGTATGAAGGCTACGTGCCATTGCGATTTGCTTGACACCGATTGGCTTGCAACCAATTATAATTCATTCATAACATTCTATGATTATATAATTCTTTCTATAACAGATCACAAATTGTTTTTCATAGAGGAAGTGTTCGATCATGACATGTACAACCACATACATAAAGCAGAAGCGATTTGTCCTATTGCGATTTGCTTTTACGGGCTTTGTCTATGTCAACGATATATTCTATAGCAATTTACAAATCGATTTAAGTAACAATTGCAAACTGATATGAGTAAATCGAGATATTACATATCGATATCATTCACAGAGACAAACAAAGATATATCATTGTCGTAATTATTAAAATATTGTTTCTGTATAAAACGTAAATCGATATCATGCTGTAAATCGATATGTATCATTGAATTTACCTTGATTTTTATCGTTGAATTTTATGTCGATTTGTATTTATGGGTTTAGGTGGAAGAGTGATTGGATTGGGTTGGTTGTGAGACATATATATAATTTAATTAAATTTATTTAATACTTTTAATAGTGTTTATTTATAGAATAACTTTTTGTGCAACAATTCAACTATAATATATATACAACGATGTGTATATGTGAAGGCTAGATGAGACAACGATTTGTCTATGCACTTTTACCACGATGTGTACTCATGCACAATGTGATTTTCATCCAGTTGTGGCCGACATAGACGTCATTGTGTAAATCACGATAGGACACTACATGGTATAACAATTTATATACCAAATAAATCACCATAGAGGCAATTTACTAATGGTGTAAAAATTAAGCTACAATGATTTAACAACGATCATGCACAAGTAGTAAATGTAACAACTTTTTACTTTTAAGATAATTTATTTACAGAACAACTTTTTGCGCAATAATTCAACTACAGTATATGTATAACAATTTGTATATGTGAAGGCTAGATGAGACAATAATTTTCACTAATGGTATAGGCACTGAACAATGACAATTTACCTATGGTATCAAAATTGTAGCTCTATAGGCTAGATGAGACAATGATTTATACATGTGAAGGATACATATTACAACGATTTATACATGTGAAGGATACATTATTAAACAAAATTCACACGTGATTCCTGTATTCCATAGCTCACTTTCAAATTAAGTTGAGTCTGTCATGAAACAGAACAATATAAGACACTACATTAAGTTTCACAAGAAATGCAAACATCCTCCCAACATTGATTACATACCAAAAGACTTATAAAATTGAAGCTATTGTTTCAAAAAAATTGATCAAAAAGATTGAAGGTTACAACATTGTAGTGCATGTTTGTAGGGTATTGTTGTATATTAGAAATTACACAAGTTAGATATTGATAAGCTGCACGTAATGCAATTTACATGAGAAACAATATAATATATTACATACTTGTTCATGTGAAGGGCTTGGTTGCTTTTGCTTAGAGGTTGGTTGTTTCTTAGACCTTTTCTTGCTAACCAATTCTAGTGCACCCTTTGTCCTTCGACGACTGCGATTAGAGGCAGGTTTTCTTTTGATACCCTTCGCTAGGTGAATTTTTCTATCATAATCTACAACGTTGACTCCTGACTTATTGAATATAATGTTTATGCTTCAACACAACTTCTCATACGGGTCAGAAGAATCATGATTTTCACATCTGTTGTTCGCTCTCATTTTCTTGAACTAGTCTTCATGAGCTGCAATGAACTGATGGTGAATTAACTACATTTTTTCAAGTAATTCCCTTGACACTTTTCTCATACATACATAGGCTTGTTTACTTTTCGATGTCAAATCTGCAACATGCATAAATGACCTACATAGTTGTTGGTAACGGGAGGCTATGTGGCACTTCTCATCAACACCAAATTGACTGACATTATCCGTATCCAGCAGTTCAATCTTTGTTTGTCTCATCCATCTTTGCATTAAATATGACTCAGGTATTTTTTGTATCTTCTATTGATTAAGTACCTTTAATGTATGACGATATAAAATACCTTTGAATTCATACATTTTGCACGTACATTCAACTGCTTCGTTGTCAATATTGTACGTAACATGTGCTTCTTGGCTTTTCGGATGCTCTTCGCCCTCCCATACAATATGATATTTGTGCATATTCTCGGTTTGCACACATCCTTCTATGTTATAATTCATGACCTGTATAACCTCTTTCTTAATCCATTCAAATATAGTTAGTGTATACATATCTGCAGGTCACATCAATATTTTCATGCCCAAAGTTATAGGGTGTGTATTGAAGCATTTCACATCTTGTTCAGGCTCATTCTGTCTAAGATCGTCTACAAGTAATTCATATTGTTCCATGAAGTGAAACATTGTTAAACATAAATACAGGGTTTTCTTCGGTGTGGCATGCATAGATTCAGCTCTTTGTGTGCTTATCATACCTGCACAAAAGTATTATCTTCCATATGCCAATGCCCACTTCTCTTTTTTGGCATATAAATTTTATAACCACACACAGTCTTTAAGGTCGTACATTTGAATCATGTCCTCCCAATCAAACATAAAAGTGACCTCGTCTACGCTCTCAAGTACACACCTTGTAAACTTTTTGTCAAACCCTGTCTTCTGATTAAATATGTATCATATGTTCTTTGTTGTATTTTGAAAGATATGTCATAAACATAGGCGATGATGTGCATCTGGCCATACACAAGACACTGCAGCCGCAATTGGGTGATCACCATCTGTAAGTACAACTTCGAGTTGCTTCACATTCATTGCCTATGTAAATACTTCGAACAACCACTCAAAGCTTTCCTTGGTCTGGTCATACAAAAAAGCGCCGCCTAATATACAACTCTGTGAGTGATGGTTCACTCTGACAAACTGCGCAAATGACCATTGTTTAGTATTAATCTTCATTGTCATATAAAAAACAAGCACATTATTGAAGCATTCATAATCTACTCTTGACTTTGAATCTGCAAAAAATATATTCACAGCATATCCATCTTCATCCAGTTGCATTGCACTAAAGAACCAGGGTCAATGCTTGATTTCTTCTGTAAGTAATCAACCAAAGAACATATTTCTTCATTCTTCATGTTATATGTCATCTTCCTTCTCAAGTAGTTTCTTAGATCCATAGGTATGAATGGTACATTCTCGCGACCACCATCTATGTGCGTGCACAAATTGTATGTCTTCCTTGGTGCAATGCTGGTTCTACTAGCTATTTCAGCAATTGCAGCATGCGCTTCAGTTACTTTACGATGTGACCTTAACATATGAGTCATAAATGAAGTTGCTAAATCATGGTTATGATCACTAATTAAAGTACAAACTACATATTTCTCATTTGAAAGTCTTCTTAATACCATTCTCGCTAGACATCCACATCTTGAATCTGGCTTGCTCCTTGTTGGATTTCCACTTAACTTCTTCCAACCTTCCTTAGAACAAACATATGTCTTTCTCACCATGACACTCTGTGCATTTTTTCACCAAGAATACCTTCTAACACTAAAGTCAAGTTTTAAGGCATAAACATTGTACAATTTATATGCAACTTTCTTATTATTAAACTACATTCCTTCTACGGGAACAGAGTCAAGTGTATTATCATTTACATTCTCAGTGCCTGCACCTTTATCAAGTGTATTGTCATGATTGTCTACCTTATTATCGAATTGCATTTCTTATGCTGGAATATTCAAGTCAAGAGTGAATCCAATGCCTGCACCCTTCTTATCATATGCATCATTAGTGCACATGTTCACTTCTTCAGGTGCATCATTAGTACAAATGTTCACTTCTCCATAACTCTCCAATGATTGAGATAATCATCTTCACTGCAACCAGATGATAAGCTCACTATTGTCATAAGCAAAATATCAATTTGTGTTAGCCAGCGCATATGTTTACTATGATTTATTCAAGATGCATATAACAACAGATACTGATAAGGTTAAGCAAGTCAAAGAAATGATTGAATGAATCACAGTATAAAAGCAACAATGATTTGTTATTTACTTATACTATGCATCGAGTTGTTATTTACCATGCCAATAAAAGAAATAATTTGTCGTATACGTGTGTTGACGATAACGATTCACGTGACAATAATTTAATTATATTTATGACGTTGCGAAGTGATTTCAATAGAAATCGCTAAATGAGCAACGTTTTGAATACGAAAATCGCCACCGCAAGTGCACAACAATGTATTTTTGTACTCACACGTTTTAAAATCTTTTCTATAAATATCTTACAAATCAATACTAGAAAACACATAATATCTTACAAATCGATATACATATCACATAATAGATTACAAATTGATACGCTAATTCAGCATAATAGCTTACAAATTGATACTACAAAACACATAATATCTTACGAATTGATATACATATCGTAAAATATATTATAAATTGATACGGAAATTCAGCACAATAGCTTACAAATCGATATTAACAAACAAAACAATATCTCATAAATCGGTAGTATGTTACTACAACCGCAATTTGCGATACATTGCATATACTGAGTGAATGGACGATACCGGATGGGGGTAGAGGCCCTTCCTCTCATCTGTAAACAAGCATTCTTGTCAACATGTCCCAGCGTCTTACAAATATCTTTAATTTTCCAACCGTCGAAAAGACAAGATCCACCTGCAATAACAAAACAACGCCTTAATGGCACTCACGATGACATACGTTCTTCAACAATAGCATGATGACATGGAAAGGTACTCACGACGCCTTGATGGCACTTGTTGGAATGTTTGTGCATCATTGCTTTTTTTCATACTGCCTAACGAAAACAAAAAAGAAGAGAAGACTGTAAAAATAGATGGTTGACAAATGCCCCTATGACGCCCACCAATGATCGAACCAGTTGATCGATTTATAGTTATCTCCATGAGGTAGGAACGAACCCAAAAATGTTTTGTAACACAAGGCATGAATGAGAAGGCAATAATGTGTTGTAACACAAGCCAAAAACCAAGGCGAGAACCTGGACTCGAGACAATGACAAAGGCTGCTCCGGCGGCAACAGACAACAGTAAAGGGTGCGTTGACAAAGAGAGCTCCTATTACAGCAGATGGTGCATCGTCAAAGGGTGATTCAAAACGTTTAGGGCAACATAGGAGTTTACTGCTTAGGGCAAAAACGGAACGCTTGAACTTTTTGAAAAGTTAAGATCATCCTCCCTTTTCTGGATGGAAGACATTTTTGTCCTTTTCTCAAACCATTGTTTCATGACGAGAGTGACAGGAAAGGGTACTTAAGTCTTTGCAACTGCACCAGACTCTGATGCTAAGTGATGCCGACACACACAGGGATACGAGTGCCACATGCTTATATACATGGTGCTCATTCGGATCCTGAACACGCACAGTAGCAAACAATGCGTCTTCAGGGGAGAACACACAACACCCTCCTTCATCTTTGAACTAACCCTAGGTTGCAACAAAAAGGTTTTCCATGTGTTATAATGCTATTAAACTCTAACATTACACACTCACACACACACACACACACACAGAGAGAGAGAGAGAGAGAGAGAGAGAGAGAGAGAGAGAGAGAGAGAGAGAGAGTTCACACACCTCTTATCCTTTACCTCACATCTCTCACTCTTGCCCTCTTTTGGGCCAAAAAGTCCAGTAAACTAGGGAAGAATTAATGTAGGCAACTTGAATTCTTCCCTAGTTTAACCTCA
The DNA here is from genome assembly GCF_984573655.1 of Nuphar pumila. Classification (NCBI taxonomy): domain Eukaryota; kingdom Viridiplantae; phylum Streptophyta; class Magnoliopsida; order Nymphaeales; family Nymphaeaceae; genus Nuphar; species Nuphar pumila. Next base: position 25,527,124 of record NC_143262.1, on the reverse strand, counting down.
GTAGGTTGTCCGTACCCCAAGTTTGAGTCCCTGTGTGAGCACCCTCTTCCACAAGTCAAAGCAGGAAACTTCCTAGGATTCGAGAGGGGTGCCACTAAACGAAAAACGAAAACAAGAGAAGTACAATTTTAACATGGTTCAGCAACTTTGGCTACGTCCACTATCCTCTCAAGACTCTCACGTCTTTCATAGAGAGGTTTTCCTTACATAATATGACTCTTTACAAGAAGGAAATCCCTCACAACTGTTTCCAGGTGAATCTTCTAAACTCAAGGGATTTACATTAGAAAGGTAACTATGATCCTTATCACAGGTTACCAAATATGACGATGTGATCCTGAGTTTCCTTATCATTTGATCTTTTGCATATTTCTTCTTCGGGTTGCCATCCTCAACACCATGCAGATCTGAAACTTGTTTTGATCCAGAACCTGATCCATCAAACGATCCATGTATCTTAACACTCACAAACAAGTTGAGGGAAGCTAAAGATGTGGACAGAATCCTGTTACTAAACTTAACTGTGAATGAGATAAACCTTTAGTGAGCAGATCCGCAAGCTGCTCTTGAGTTCCAAGATATCGAATAGCCACCTCTTCTTGACGACAAACACATTTTCGTATGAAGTGATTGTCCAATTCAATGTGCTTTGGCCAAGCATGAAACACAAGATTATGTGCCATGTAAAGGGCACTAATGTTATCACAATAGAGTGTACCTAGCAGAGAATATAAAACATGTAAATCATCAAACAAACAGAAGATCTACAACACGTCAGCCAAGGTAATAGCCATAGACTTGCATTCAGCTTTAGTGCTAGAACGTGCAACAGTAGGTTGTTTTTTAATGGACAGAGAAATGAGAATTAAGTCCAAAGAAGAAACAAAAACCCATTGTGAATCTACGAGAATCAGGGTATCCCACCCAATCCGCATCCTAGAAGGCTGACTGATGAAAATTTGATGAAGTGAATACCAAACCCCAAGGTGCCTTTGACATATCTAAGAATTGGTTTGACAGCCATTGAAGGAGGCGAGGTCGGAGCATGCATGAATTGGCCAACTTGATTTACACCGTAACAAATATCAGGACCAGTTAGAGTTAGATATTGTAAAGAACCAACAATTTGTAGAAACTCCAAAAAATCAGAAAGAAGTTGCCCATCATGTAAAGACAACTTGCCATAAGATGCAGAGTAGCAACAGGCGTTGCCCCAATCATACCAAACTTCTCTAACAATCTGACATAATACTTATTCTGAGTAAAACAAATACCGGTAGATGTCCGATGTACTTCTAAGCCTAGGAAATAATTTAAGTCCCCAAGATACTTCATTTCAAATTCTTCACCAAGATGAATAAAAAGATAAGAAATAGCAGAATCATTATCACCAGTCATAATATCATCAGACGAACAAACAATTGTCCGAGTGAAAGGTGAACATTGCTGGATCTGCATGACTCTTGAAAACCAATTTGCAATAAAAAATCACTAAAACATTGAAACCATTGGCCGGGATCTTGTTTAAGCCCATAAATGGCAGGTATTAAATGACAAACATGGTTTGGAAAATCAGGATGAGCAAGTCTATGTATGTGTTCGAGACATAAACCTCTTATTCCAAAAAAACATGTAAACACACATTTTTGACATCGAAGGATCCACTTCTTAGAAATGGAAAGAGATCAGCAATCTCACAATAGTGGGATGAATGATGGGACTGAAAGACTCATCAAAATCAATACCCTCACATTGGTGGAATCTGCGACCAACTAGCCAATCTGCTCTAAACTTTTGCTTAATTTTAAAGACCCATTTACAATCAACCAGGTTGGCAACACAAGAAGCAGACACTAAATCCCAAGAATGGTTCTTTAGAAAAGAATTAAACTCATAGGCCATTGTTGCATGCCACTGGGGAAGCTTGACTGCTTGCTTAAAGGTAGCTTATTCCATCGAAAAAACTTGAGATAGAAAGCACATGGATATATGATACTTCATCGGAAGTAACACCTTAGGTACTCAAATTCCATCCATAGAATAGGTGACCATAGAGTGAGTACAGAGACGAGAATTGGAGGGTTGGGGTGAGAGGGGAGAGATGGAGATGGGCTAACAGGAACACTCAAAGCAGGAGACAATAGAGGTGTCTCGTTAAGGGCCGGAGAAAGAGGACCATCAAGAGAAGTAAGAGAATTTGGCATACTATCCAAAGGTTGATCATACGGTTGAGAAATAGGAAATGGAGGTGGTGAAAAGCAAGTGTGAGTATTTAGCGAAGACAAATAAGAGGAACTGGATGACATATCTAGACCAGAGAATGGAAAATTTGACCTATGAAATATAACATGACAGAAAACATATATACGATCTTTGGACACATCTAAGCAACAATAACCTTTTGTGAAGAGGACCATAACCAAGGAAAACACATTTTGTCATTTTCCAATCAAGCTTGTGACGACGATATAGTCACCAAGACAGGGATAACAAGGACAACAAAAAACTTAAAAACTTTGATAATCTAGTTGTTTGTGATAAAGTTTTTGAAAGGGTGACTGGTAACGAAGAGGAGGAGAGGAAAGCCTATTAATCAGGTATACAACAGTCACAAAGGCTTCATCCCAATACTTGCACAACATAGACATGTTTCAGAAGAGACGAACTTGTCTCAACGACGTGTCTTTCTTTGGATCGGCAATACCATTTTGCTCAGGTGTTTTTAGATGAGAAATGGGGCTGAATACCACTATCACTTAAAAATTGCATAAATGGCTTGATGGTGTATTCTCCTCCCTGGTAAGATTGAAAAAACTGAATTTGCTTTGGGAAAATATTTTTAAATCATAAAAACAAATTTTTGAAAGCAATCAAAGGCATCTGACTTTTGCTTAAGAGGGTAAAGCCAAGTAAATCTAGTGCACTCATCAACAAGCACAATGTAAAAACACTTTGCAAAATTTGTCGATGCAATCTATGTATCAATGGGTGATGGTAGCAAAACCAGATTTTAAAAAGATGCTTGGCACCAAGATGGATCTTTGAAAGATATACCCAACCCTCTATTGATCTGCCCGGGGCAAAGAAGAACCAATTTCTTTCTTTTGAGACCATCAACACGGTTGAGAAATCCAACTACATCGAAATCCTTCGCCCAACGTGTTCGACGAGTGGTTGTGTCTAATGAGAGATTTGTCCCCCGTTGAGGCCTAAGGATTGGTTGGACATCGTGTTGGAAACATACCCGCAATGGTGAATTTACCATCGATGCATGCTATCAAATGCATGGCAACCCATCCGTACATTGGCTGCCCACCAATGCATTGTGGGACACTGCATTTCTGATCCTTCACAATGGATTGCTCACTCACCAAGTGCTCAAATTGAGGGGTATCTACATTGCAAGCATGTGCATTCTTTGTAGACGGGAGGAGGAATCGCCGCTGCACCTATTTTGAGAATGTCAATTTTCAAGAGAGTGTTTTTAGACTGGTTTGGCACTCCACTGCACCACAATGGGATGCGCTCAACACCCTAAGAGGAGTTCTTGTAGCATCACATCTTCAATTTTGGGGGCCAAAATTTACTTTTGCTTTGTGATGCTTCCTGCTCATCCTATGGCGCCTCATATGGTTACATTAGAATGATTGAGTGCATATGGAAAGGCAGTTGATGGTGTCTAAGTGCAGATCCGGTGCCAACTTATGGGTTGATTGTGGAAGTAACTACACGCTAGCAGTATATGGACTCGTGATTAGCAAAGAAAGAACTGACAGTTTTTAGTTATATAGACAAGTAATTTCAACATGTTAACAAATTCAACAGTGAAAAGAAGGATGCAGACTATGTCAAGTTTATCAATAGGTACTTATGCAGTAAAAAACAACTTCCAAAATGCTGCAAGTTCAGAAAGTATGTTGTTCGATATTTCAGATACACATAGGCAACAAATGTGCGGGATCAGAAACTATACACAACAGTTAACAGTGAGGCATTAACGTAGGTAGGTTATGCTAACAAGGAAATTAAAAAAAAAAAAAATAGAAGTCTTACCCTATGCTGAAGAGGGTACTTGACGTCAGTCACTTTAACGCAGAACAGAGAACAATGCAGTAAAAAAATTTAATATCAAGCGCACGTGGACTCGGTTGCAGTAAAGAAAAAAAATAATCTATCCAACGTGACTGCAGTCCAACTTCATACTTGGGCAATTTCAATTCAGTTCAACAGAAAATGATTCGACAGACATGAGCCAACAACAGTCCTTTCTTGACAAAAACAATTTGATTCAAGAAATTTTACATATCTTAAACAGTAACAGAAATCAATCTACCCAATCATATTTCAAACAATCGAACTTCAATTTTCTGATTCAGCAATTCTACTACAAATAGAAAAGTTGTCTAATTCCCTCAATATATATACAAGAATTTCCAGGATTTAGATTAAAATCAAAATTAATTAGAAATAGAGAAAATGAACAGAACAAATCAGGTTTCTTAGCTCCGGCGACTCGTAGACGCTGGCCAAACCGTCTTGTACAACACATGGTCAGGACCTTGATGGAGGTCGACTACAGGCCGTATTCTCATGCAGCAATGCCCAACGATGACAGCCGAAACAATGGGAAAGGGGAAAACGTCCCTTCTTCTCAAGTTTTATCTGAAAAAATCTAACTTTAAAAAAAAAAAATCCCCACGATTTGGGCTTTTAGGGCTTTATAAAGAAATAGAAGGGGTGGCCATTGTTGGAGGTAGAGGGTGGAGAGTCATTGGAGAAGAAGAAGAAACACTGGGGAGAAAGAGGGGGCAGCAAGCGGAAAAGACAGATGGAGGTGGAAGGGCGGCAGGGGATTTGGAGTGGTGGCGGTGCCCTAACGGGAGGAAGAAGAGAGAAGAAAGGAAGAAAGAAAGAAAGTAAGAAAAAGAGAGAAGAAAGAACGAGAGAGAGAAGGGCAGGGGAAGGGGTTGGGTGCCTGACTCGACCCTCCCTCTTCTTTAGGAGTGGTGGATTCGGGTCGGTATTCAGTCAGACCCGAACCGATTTCTATATATATTTTTTGGTTTTTAGTAAAAAGAAAAGAAAAGACTACCAGAAAACCCTCTTGCACCTAATGGGCCATCAGAGCTAAACCTAGGGTCATTAGGAATAAGTGTCACAACACCTATTTTTCTCATGCTTTAGGCATGTTGTTGGGGTTGTACCTAGCACCTGCTTATCGTCTTTCAACGATTAAGTCCTTATTTAATATTCTTTTGAGAGCTTTTCTAGAATTTGCCAATTTTTTGGACCAAGATTAGTGTCAAAATCTGGTAGAGATCTTGAACTTCAGAATTTTTTTTAGTAACTCCTTGGCTTCGGATTAGATATTGCTTTTCGGGTATCAAAATCTCATGATTCCACTACCCTTAGTCTTAAGTGATTTTTGGCTTTTCCAAACTTTTGATCAAAACAATAAATATTTTTGAGTGTTTATTTTTTGTTTTCATAGGTAGAAACCCTAGTTAGAATTGGATGTTTGCTTACTTGTTCTAGATTAGAAAATTTAATTAGAAATACTTGTTGGAGAAAATCTTGTCAGGTAAGATTCTTAGGAAAATCTACAACCACCAACAAGGTAGTCATTCACTATATATGAGATATTGTTTGCGTTGACTTTGCTTCTCTTCTTATTTATCCCCATTTCTTATGACTTTGATTGCAGAGTCATCATTTTCTTTCATGATTTTTCAAAATCTTCTATCTTGTCTTTTATTTTTGGATCTTCAGAATACCTCATTAGTACTAGAAGCCATCATCTTGGGTATATTAGTGATGGTCCTAAGAGGCTACGTACTCGCTGGCATATACCAGGAGTCATAGTTGCGGTATATAGCGAAAGGTTTGGCAAGGTACAAGCCATACCTATTAGAACCTTGTGAAGTGGCCTTAAAGTTTTCTAGAGCATACGAGAAGATCTAGGAAAATATACTTTTTAAAATTTGATTTGTGTGGACTCTTGTGTGTTTATAGAACCTAGACTAATGGTTTTTAGAAAGGATTTTCACACTAAAACTTTTAAAAACCAATCAAATTAGGGGAAGGGTTCTGAGATCCCTAACTCGAGCATGCAATTCGAGTCCATAGCCCATGACCCAACTAGACAACTTAATAAGAAGGCTAGAGGTACCAAGGAACTTTAAAGACCACTAAAGGACAGTTCTAATTTGGGATTGGTTGTGATCCATCTACACCAAACAGATCCTTTTGAACAATTGGATGGGGGAAGAAACATGTCCAAAAGATGAGGAAGATATGGTTTAATACATTCATGAAGTATCAGACACAAGAAAAGTAGTTTAGAATTTTTCAGATGGATATACTCTCAAAGAGTTAGACAACTCTAATGTTGCCTTGAAATTAATGATGAAAGAGATCTTCAACACAGGTTCATGAAAAATGAAATCCTGTTCAAAAATTTTTCTTTTGTTTTTGTCTTTGCTTCACATCTCTTTCTTTGATCAATCATGTAAATTTATTCATCTTATGCTCTTAAGTCTTGTTTTCAACATCCACGAAAATGACTAAGTTGGTAATTTCATTGTATAAAATAAAACCTACCCATTCAAGCCTTATCTTGAAACACGACTTAGGATGGGTATTCAGTGACAGAGAGATACGACAATTGCAAGGGGTCAAAGTTACTGTTATGCTTAGTGATGTATATCAGGATAAGTGTGTTATAAACTGCAACATTGTTCTGACATGCTCTGCAGAACATATGGCCTGAATTGCAGACTTCTTAATGGTCAACCACGCTCCAAGGATGCACAGGATGTTTACAATGGCATGGTAGGGACTAGTTTAATGCTAGAGCAGTATGGGATGTGGTTTGATCGAGGGGTACACATTTTGACTTACATAGACTTATTTGGCCAAATGCTTATATCCCTATATCAGCTCTCACCTTGCAGTATGCAATTGCCAATAGGCTTCTCACTATGGATCGACTTCAAAAAATCGGTATATGTTTACCGAGTCATTGCCCTCTGTGTGAAAGTGCAGAGGGAACAATTGATCATTTGATGATCCAATGTCCCTATGTTAGACAAATCTGGTGTAGAGTGGTGAAGTATTTGTTAGGAAAGTTTTAAAATTGGTGATTTCTTTCCACCAAAAGTGCTTTAAAAGGTTTAGTCCCATATCTAAGAGAAATCAGTTTTCTAGTGGTTTAAATACAGGCTTTGTTCTCTATTCTTTACTTTGGTAAGCCTTGTGTCTTTGGGTGGCTTGCGGACGTTGCTGCGCATCGTGCAGTAACGAACGCGTCGTTCGCGCGCACGTGCGTGTGTGCGCAAGGGCGCGTGAGGCGCAATGTGGCGTTTTGATGGCGCACTTTGCACTTCGCAGGATCGCAGCGGTCCGAGGTGCATATGAGGCGCAAATATCTGTTTTGATTTTTCGGTTTTGAGATATCGGACCGTTTGAAAGGTTTTAATAGCATTTATATTGAGTTTAAGGCGTTTTGTGACTGTTGGACGGTTTTGAAGGCCTTTGATTGACAATCAAAGGTGGGTGATCGTTCAGGTACCTTTTCGTTCTATTTTCAAACTGTCAGATTTATGACCATTAATCTCATTTATCACAAAACGTTTTGGCCTCTCTAAAAGTTTATAAATATCTTCTATTTTCATCTTTTGAAGACATCACAACTTCTGACTCTTCAGTTTTCTCTGACTCTCCAGTTTTCTCCTTTCTTTCTTCTTGGTTTGGCTTGCAGAGTTCATGTGTGGGAGAGGTCATCTATTCTTGCGAAGCAGTGACTCTCTTGAGGTTCAAGCCTAGTTGTATCCTGGGAACTCAGTCATAACAAAACCCTTTTTCGCATCTTCGGAATTTCCGGAGTGGGGCGATTGAAGTTCTAAAGATAGCGATCTTAAGAACGTGCCTCTAGGCTTGAAATCTCTTTTCTGAAATCCAATTTTCACAAGGTTGGAAGAACAATTTTAGAACTTCAATATGGTCTCTGGTTCGACATCCAACTCCATCAATCTGCTTAGTCGTGACCTTGAAAAACTTGATCGATTTGATGGGTCAAACTTCAAACGGTGGCAATCAAAGGTATCTTTCTTGTTGTCCGAGCTGCATATCGACTATGTCCTCAAAAAGCCCTGTCCCACTGTCGTTGCTGGAGAAGTTGAGACAGAAAAACAGAAGAAAGAGTGAGAGAAGTGGAATACTGACAACTACAGATGCAAAGGGCATATTCTGAACACTTTAGCCGATTCTCTCTTTGACCTGTATTCACCATTGGAGTCGGCTAGAGAGTTGTGGAATGCTCTCGAGATTAAGTACAATGCAGAAGATGCTGGTAACAAAAGGTTTATCGTAGATCAGTATGTTAATTTTTCTATTGTTGATGATAAGCCGATACTTGCTCAAATTCATGAGATGCAAATTCTGGCCTATAAGATCAAAGGAGAAGGTATGTATCTTGATGATGACTTCCAAGTTGCTGTCATCATTGGAAAACTGTCGGATTCCTGGAAAGAATATAGAAGTCACCTAAAACACAAAAATGAAAAAATCACTTTAGATGGTCTTCTTAAGGACATCCGAATTGAGGAGGAGACTCGTCTTCGTGACAAAAAGAATTCGAGTCCTAAAGAAGGTTATCCTAAAGTGAATTTTGTTAGTAACAAGGGTGGCAAAATCATGAAAACCCAGAAAATCAAAAAGAATTTCGTGAAAGGGAAAAAGCCAACTGATAAAAAGAAAATTAGTTGCTATGTTTGTGGCAAGTTTGGCCATTTTGCTAGAGAATGCAGAGAACGGAAGATGACTGGTCCTAAGCCAAATGAGTCAGAAGAAAGGCTTGTTGCTGTAATCTCTGAAACCTTTATGGTGGCTGTAAATAAGGACTGATACTTGGATACTGGAAGCACTGTTCATGTGGCAAACGATAGGAACTTGTTCAAGTCGTATGAAGTAGTGGAGGAGGGATGCAATCTCTTTATGGGAAACTCTTCCTCAACTAAAGTGCTGGGAAAAGGGAGTGTGTAAATTAAGTTCACCTCCGGGAAAGTCCTAACACTTGAGAATGTCCACTATGCTCCAGAAGTTCGAAAAAATTTAATCTCTGCAGATCTACTGTCACGAAATGGCTTTAAGATTGTTATTGAGTCTGGGATTGTAACTGTGACCAAAGGAAAAATCTTTGTAGGAAAAGGGTTTGCCACTGGTGGTATGTTCAAGATGAGCATAAATGAAGCTACTACTTCTGTTTATATGGTTGACTCCTATTTTCTTTGGCATTCAAGATTAGGACATAATTCTCGTTGCATTCATAATATGAATAACTTTGGTCTTCTTCCTTGTCATGTTAGAATAGAACATAAACATAAGTGTGAGACATGCATTCAAACTAAGTTAACTAGATTCCCGTTTCCTAGTGTAGAAAAGAATTATAAATTGCTTGAATTAGTGCATTCTGATGTGTGTACGATGAATAATATTTTAAGTCGTGGTGGAAATATGTACTTCATTACCTTTATAGATGATTACTCAAAATTTTGTTATGTTTATTTGATGAAACATAAATCTGAAGCATTTTCCAAATTTCTTCTTTATCTTGCTGAAGTACAAAATAGGTTTAAAACAAATTTTGTACATTTAAGAACAGATAAAGGAGGTGAATACTTAGGAGAAGAATTTGATAAATTCTGTGGAGATAATGGCATTATCCATCAAACTTCAGCACCTAGAACTCCTGAACAAAATGGAGTAGCAGAAAGGAAAAACAGAACACTTGTAGAAATGATGAATGCTATGCTTCTTAATACGGGTTTGCATTCCAACTTAGGGGGAGAGGCTATACTTTCTGCTTGTTATATTCTTAACCGAGTTCCTTATTCCAAATCTAAAAAATCACCTTATGAATTGTGTTTTGGTAAGAAACCTAATCTTAGTTATTTTCGTGTTTGGGGTTGTTTAACATATGTTAAAATTCCAGAAAATAAAAGAAAGAAGGTTGGACCTAAAGCATTTAAATGTGCATTTGTTGGGTATGCTGAACATAGTAAATCATATAGATTTATGGACATTGTTAATGATGTTATTATAGAATCTAGAGATGCATCTTTCATAGAACATAAAAATGCATTTGATTCTCTTCTTGATGGCAATCACATTACAGTTGATGAACATCCTGTTAATGACATGATTGAATATTCTAATGATTGTGCTGATGAACCAGAAACTGAAGTTAGACACAGTAAACGCATTAGAAAACCAACTAATTTTGGTTCTGACTTTTATACATTTCTAATTGAGAATGATCTTGTGTCTTTTCAAGAGGCTATGTCTTCTCAAGATGCTGCCTTTTGGAGAGAAGCGATTAATGATGAAATAGAATCATTTATGTCTAATAATGTTTGGAAATCAGTGGATTTACCTGTTGGTTGCAAAACTATTGGCTGCAAATGGATTTTCAAAAAGAAATTAAAATCTGATGGTACAATCGATAAATTTAAAGCGCGTTTGGTTGCAAAAGGCTTTAAACAAAAAGAAGGTATTGATTATTTTGATACTTTTGCTTCTATAACCAGAATATCTACTATTAGAATTTTGATTGCCATGGCTGTCATATATAAGCTTCAAATCCATCAAATGGACGTGAAAACGACCTTTTTGATTGGAGAATTAGATGAAGAGATATATATGGAGCAACCTGAAGGTTTTGTAGTGCTAGGGCAAGAGCGCAAAGTTTGCAAACTTGAGAAATCCTTATATGGATTAAAGCAAGCCCCTAAGCAATGGCATAAAAAATTTGATAGTTCTCTGGTACATAATGGTTTTAAAATTCATGATGCTGACAAATGTGTCTACAGTAAAGTAGATAGTAGTTCAATTATTATTATTTGTTTATATGTTGATGATATGCTTATTTTGGGTAACAATAGTGAATGCATAAATCAAACAAAAATATTTTTATCTTCCTTGTTTTGTATGAAAGACTTGGGTGTTGCAGATGTTATTTTAGGAATCAAAATTATAAGAAATAAAAATGGCATTGTATTATGTCAATCACATTATATTCAGAAAATTCTTACAAAGTATGGATATCTTAATAGTTCACCAGCATGCACCCCATATGATCCAAATATGAAATTGACTTTTAATGTTGGTGCAAGTGTTCAACAATTAAAATATGCCAGTGTTGTAGGTAGCCTTATGTATGCAATGAACTGCACAAGGCCTGATATTGCCTATGCAATGAGTAAAGTGTGTAGATACACTAATAATCCTGGTCATCAACACTGGAATGCAGTGAATAGGATTCTTAGATATCTAAAGCATACTTTAGACTATGGAATTCACTATACCGAGTTTCCTGCTATTATTGAAGGGTATAGTGATGCAAGTTGAAATACCGACTTTGAAGATTCCAAGTCTACGAGTGGTTGGGTTTTTACCCTTGGTGGAGGAGCAGTTGCATGGGGGTCTAAGAAACAGACCTGTATAACTCATTCTATATTGGAATCTGAGTTTATTGCTTTGGCATCTGCTTGTAGAGAAGCAAAATGGCTTAAGAATATGTTAGTGAATATTCCACTAGGTGAGAAGCCTATACCTGCTATTTCAAGGTTTTGTGATAGCCAATCAGCTATATGTAAAGCAGGTAATATGAAATACAATGGAAAGTCTAGACATATTAGTCTAAGACACAATTTTATAAGACAAATGATTGATGGCAATATTATTTCATTGAAATATGTGAAGCCATGTCAAAATTTGGCAGACCCATTTACGAAAGGTCTTTCGAGAGATGTCATCAATAAAATATCGAGGGGAATGGGAATTAAGCCAATTAAATCATCACCTAAGGATACCCAACCTAGAGCGCTGACGATCCCACATGCATAGGTTCAATGGGAAACAAATTGGTGAATGACAAATATTGAGCATATTTATGTAAGCCCATTACTGATGTGTGCTCATGAGATGTAACTAATATGAGGGTTGAGCTAATAGCTCTTAATGAGTTTGTAGACCTTGAGGCTAGGGTGTGTGTTACTGTACACCTAGACAAACTCACCTATATGAGTGTAGAAATGTGAGCCGTTTCTTATGAGAATTGACAATTCTCTAGAGCACTCATGAATCCAGGAAAGCACAAGGCTCTAAATGTGCCAACATGAAATCCACACAATCGAACTTTTGGAAACGCTATGTATGATTGAAAACTCTGTTAACAATATAAGGAGCTAAGTTCAAGGTAAGTCCACTTAGCACCTTGGTTAATTTAGGTTTTCTTTCAAATAGTGGGGGTTCAAGTCATGCAGACACTCTCACTAATGCATAAGTTTCTATGCAAGCCAAATATATTTTAAAACTAGTGGGGGATTGTTAGGAAAGTTTTAAAATTGGTGATTTCTTTCCACCAAAAGTGCTTTAAAAGGTTTAGTCCCATATCTAAGAGAAATCAATTTTCTAGTGGTTTAAATACAGGCTTTGTTCTCAATTCTTTACTTTGGTAAGCCTTGTGTCTTTGGGTGGTTTGCAAACGTTGTTGCGCATAGTGCAACAATGGACGCGTTGTTCGCGCGCACGCGCGCACGCGCCCACGCGCGTGTGTGCGCAAGGGCGCTTGAGGCGCAATGTGGCGTTTTGATGGCACACTTTGCACTTCGCAAGATCGCAGCGGTCCGAGGTGCATATGAGGCGCAAATATCTGTTTTGATTTTTTGGTTTTGAGATATCGGACCGTTTGAAAGGTTTTAATAGCATTTATATTAAGTTTAAGGCGCTTTGTGACTGTTGGACGGTTTTGAAGGCCTTTGATTGACAGTCAAAGGTGGGTGATCATTCAGGTACCTTTTCGTCCTATTTTCAAATTGTCAGATTTATGACCATTAATCTCATTTATCGCAAAACGTTTTGGCCTCTCTAAAAGTTTATAAATATCTTCTATTTTCATCTTTTGAAGACATCAGAACTTCTGACTCTCCAGTTTTCTCCGACTCTCCAGTTTTCTCCTTTCTTTCTTCTCGGTTTGGCTTGCAGAGTTCATGTGTGGGAGAGATCATCTATTCTTGAGAAGCAGTGACTCTCTTGAGGTTCAAGCCTAGTTGTATTCTGGGAACTCAGTCGTAACAAAACCCCTTTTCGCATCTTCGGAATTTCTGGAGTGGGGCGATTGAAGTTCTAAAGATAGCGATCTTAAGAACGTGCCTCTAGGCTTGAAATCTCTTTTCTGAAATCCAATTTTCACAAGGTTGGAATAACAATATTTTGGTAAAAGGAAGATTCCTGCATTAAGTGTAGGAGACTCACTTAAGCTATGGGGTGCTCAGTGTTTAAAGATAAATTTGTGAGGAAATCTTGGTGTTGCAGACCCTCATGTTTTTAGTTACTTGGTTAGTATCTTTTTAGTCATTACCAGGAAGACATGGAATGTGAGAAATAAAATCATTTTTGAAGGTATAAATAGGTCCAAAAAATGCATAGTTCTAATGGTTTTGAATGAGGTGCTTACTCATGTCACACTCGCTAAAATGAGTGGATTCAAATTTCGATCCATATCTGACTTAGTGGTACAGGTACTAGGTCCAGATTCAGGTCTAACCCAAATTTTTATAAGAAAAACCATATCCGGATCTGATAAGAATTACATAATCCAGACCTGACCAATACTAATAAAATAACACTTTTTTATATTTTTTACATTTAAAAGTTGAGGATCTTAATCAAAACTCGGGCTAAACCTAGGTTTGGTATAAAATTTTATAAACCATATCCGATCCATTTAATAATGGAACCTCATGGGTCTGATCTCAGACCCCCTTGTTTGTGTAACCAGACCCTGGCCCTACTAGATCTGGTACGGGTCAAGATCGGGTCATCTCCGATCCATTAACACCTCTAATGGTCATACATGAGAGAGACATGACAACTAACAACCCTCTAGCATTAAGTGAAATTTTGCTAAAAATAGGCCCACTCATATGGGAAAGGTATATAGGTAGCATGTTCATTTTAATAAATATATAACAGAATTTATTAAAAATAACTATAGTGTGTGTCACTTAATTAACTCAATTTAAAACTTCAGTGAGAATTTGCAAAATTTTGGTGTGCCACGAATTAGACCCAAAAGTTTTGGGGGTGTTTGAAAATTTCCCAATCTTTTAAGAATTCATTTTTTTATAGTCAAGTTGGGGAATAACCTCCCTAAGATTCGAACCCTAGTCCCCCTCCATTGGTCATGACAGAGAATATTAGGCACAACCACACCAACGACCCTCTCCAAACAAGAAGCTCAACTTCAAACATGGCCACTTCATTTTCCTGAGATTTGTATTAGTTTCATAACGTTGAAAGTAAGGAAGATGAAGGTCAGTAGGCGTGGACAATGAAAAAAGGAATCTTTTGTTGGCCCTCTATCTTAGGATGAAAAAAATATTCTTTAAATATTGACATGTTTGACTCGTAGTGGAGCAGTCAACGGGCCAGAACTGAACCAGATCTGTGCCATCCCTCACTTTTACAGCTGTGAGCCCACTGAAAATGGTTTAGACTTTGGACCCTACTTGAATGAAACGTTCACATTATGATTGGTTTTGGATCTGCTATATTTATCTGGAAACATGGATGCCCACGCATTGGGTTTGGATCCGATAATGGAAATAGACACACAGACACAGCCATCAGAGTATCATTTAAGAATTTGGTGAGTCCCCAGGTCATTATGGGTGCGTTTGAATGTGCATCTTAAGGGACACCAGGGACATGCATGATGCCCCCACAATCAAACTGCGGATGCACATCCGTGGGATGTTTTTTTTTTGTACCGACCAGGCCCTCTAGAGGAGTAGGGATAGAACAGTTCTTAAAAAAAAAAAAAACCCTGTCCAAGACAAACTGGATAACGTGTCATGGACAGGACCACTGTTCTATCTGTCCTGAGCAAGGTGTATGTCCTAACCTGGATAGGGAGTCAACAACACCCTATGGGAAAGGTTTCATTGATCTGAAATTGAGCAAAGCAGGTTATATGTCCCCCCCCCGAACACGCAGGTGCGTGTTCTCGGGTCTGAATGAGCGCCACATATGTAAGCACATGGGACTCGTTTCCCGTGTGTGTCTGCATCACTTAGCATCGAAGTCCGATGCGTTTGCAAAGACTTAAGTACCCTTTCACGCCATTAGCACCATGAAACAACGTTTCGAGTAAAGGACAAAAATGTCCTTCAGTCAGAGTTTGCAAATACTTAAGTACCCTTTCCAGCCATTAGCATCGTGGAACGATGTTTCGAGTAAAGGACAAAAATGTCCTCCAGTCAGAAGAGAGAAAGGGTTAAAATCATCATCGTTTTCACCCTAAAGAGTAAACTCCTCTGCTTTAACAAGAGCTCCTCGCAATATGTTGCCCTAAACATTCTGAATCACCCTTTCATGATGCACGAAGCTCCCTTTGATGACACAACCTTTGCCATCGTCTGCTGCCACCGGAGCACCCTTTGTTGTCGTATGTTGTTGCCGGAGCACCCTTTGCCGTCGTCTGCTGCCGCCAGAGCGTAGTCGGAGTACCATTGCCACCATCGGTTGCATCTACCTTCTAGGTGTTTCTCCTCCACTGTCGAATTAGCAAAACTTGTGTCCTAGAAGGTGAGTTTTGTGCAAGTTTTCGTTATATAAACAAATTGATTTGTAAATCCGAATGCTAAATCTTACAAGTGGTTGCACTATACATGCTAAATAATACATATTTTCATACTAAAACAAGAGTTGTGAAAGGCAACGATATATACTTATGAAGGATAAATTTCTACAATGATTTATAAGTTTGAAATGAACAAAGAGTGATACATTTGTTCGATGCCGTAACGATTTTTCTGTTTGAAGCAATAGCAATTTACGATTTATAATTCATGATTTATACATTTAATGCAGCAATGATTTATACATTTAATGCAATAGCGATTTATGATTTACAATGATATGTATTTATGAAGGGTTCAATTTCTACAATGATTTGTATGTTTAAAGGAGCGTTTTGTACGTTCGATACAACAATGATTTATACGTTTGAAGCAGTAGTCATGTGTATTTATGATTTATGAAGTTACCATGATTTGTACTTAAGTTTGCTAAATCGTAGTACAATGTTTACTTAGGAAGCCAAAACGTTACAACGATATGTACTTATGAAGGGTGCGATTTGTACAACGATTTATACGTTTAAAGCAACAACAATTTATATGTTTGATGCAGTAGCGATGTGTAATTATGAAGTTACCTTGATTTGTACTTAATTTTGTTAAATCGTACTACGATATTTATTTATGAAGCCAAATATTATGACGGCTTGTAATGTTGGTGATTGTTTAACGAATGTGATAATTTATAATAATATATACTTGGGAAAGCGCTTGTAACATACAATGATGCGATTAAATTTATGTGTTGTGCAGGTTAGCAATGACTACAATTCGTAAGACAAGAAAGCCTTCATCGTTTGAGGGGATGACTCTTGAAGAAATCATCCGCCAATACGATATATGTGAGGGTTATATAAAGAACATTGAGAATGAAAAAGACAGGAAAAAATTGTTGGATATTTATTATGTGGAGCCTGATCCTTCAGATATTGAAGATGAAAAGCAAACGAAGAAAGATGAGGAAGAACTAAAGATGAAGAAGAAGAAGGATGACGAAGAGAAGGAAAATTAAAGGAAGAAGGAAGAGGAGAATGAAAACTACGCACACTTATGAGGCAAAAGGATTTCTTCTTGCCGACCATGCAAAATTAAATCTAGATGCACATCATTCTTCATGTTATCTGTCATGATCGTCAGTTGCATTGCACTATACTATGCATCGAGTTGTTATTTACCGTGCCAATAAAAGAAATGACTTATTGTATATGTGTGTTGACAATAGCGATTCAAGAGGCAGTGATTTAATGACATCTACAACGTTGCAAAGTGATTTCAATTTTAATTGCTAAATGAAGAGCGATTTGAATACGCACATCGTCACCGCAATTGTGCAACAATGTAAATAGTATGTTATATACAAATATCATACAGATCGACACTAGCAAACATGCAGTATGTTACAAATCGATATACATATCGCATAATATATTACAAATTGATATAAAAATTTAGCATAATAGCTTACAAATCGATATTAACAAAAAAAATAATATCTCGCAAATCGATAGTATGTTACTACAACCATGATTTACGTTATACTATTCCAATATTTTCTATACAAAGGCAAATTGTTGTTGCTTACATAGACGTCATTGCTTAAATTGCAAACATCACAACCAGAATCCAGGTCTCACAAGGCATATTGATTTTTGACAATGAGCGGGATGCGAAATGACGTTTCTTTTATAAATGAATGACACATATTTTCGTAACAAAGGCAAATCGTTGTGGCAATTTATGATTTGTGATTTACACATTTAAAGCAACAATGATTTATACATTTAATACAGTAGAGATTTATGATTTATAAAGTGACCAAGATTTGTAATCAAGTTTCTTAAATCGTACAATGATGTTTAATGTTGAAGTCCAAACATTACAACTATATGTACTTATGAAGGGTGTGATATCTACATCGATTTGTACATTTAAAGCAATGATTTGTACATTTAAAGCAGAAACCCTAAAACCCAAAACCCAAAACCCAAAACCCAAAACCCAAAACCCAAAACCCAAAACCCAAAACCCAAAACCCAAAACCCTAAAACCTGAAACCCTAAACCCTTAACCTAAAACCTAAACCCTTAATATCTTACTAAACCCTTAACCTAAACCCTAAATCCTTAATATCTTACTAAACCCTAACCCTAAACCTTAACCTAAACACTAAACCCTTAATATCTTACTAAACCCTAACCCTAAACCCTTAATATCTTACTAAACCGTAATGCTAAACCTTAAACCCTTAATATCTTGCTAAACCCCAACCCTAAACCCTTAATATCCTACTAAACTGTAATACTAAACCATAAACCCTTAATATATTACTAAACCCTAAACCTTAAACCTTAAACCCTAAACCCTAAACCCTTAATATCTTACTAAACCATAACCCTAGACCCTAAACCCTAACCCTAAACCCTAAACCCTTAATATCTTACTAAACCTTAACCCTAAATCCTAAACCCTTAATATCTTACTAAACCCTAACCCTAAACACTAACCTTAATCCTTAATATCTTACTAAACCGTAATGTTAAACCACAACCCTTAATATATTACTAAACCCGAAACCCTTAACCTATACCCTAAACCCTTAATATCTTACTAAACCATAACCCTAAACCCCAAACCCTAAACCCTAACCCTAAACCCTTAATATGTTACTAAATCGTAATGCTAAACCATAAACCCTTAATATATTACTAAACCCAAAACCCTAAACCCTAAACCTTAAACCCTAAACCCTAAACCCTAACCCTAACCCTAACCCTAACCCTAAAACCTATAAACTAAACCCTATAACTAAACCCTTGATTATGAAGATGATTCGGTATATCGATTTATAAGCTATAAATAGAAATTTCCAAATCGATTTGTATGATATTTGATCATCGATTTGCATTATACTATGACAATATTTTTATAACAAAGGCAAATCAACTAAACATTACAACGATTTTTAAGATATCAATAGGATTTGTCATATCGATTTAAGAAAATGTTTTGATTCTTAATATCGATTTAAGATATTGTTTTGATTCTAAATATCAATTTTTAAGATATCAAAATGAATTTCCAAATCAATTTAAGATATTGTTCTGAATCTTAGTATCAATTTCTGTGTTGATTCTTGATATCGATTTAAGTTATTGTTTTGATTCTTAATATCGATTTATATGTTATTGTTATGATTCTAAATATCGAGTTATATGCTGATTTTGTATATCAATTTATAAGCTATCAACAGAAATTTTCATATCGATTTGTATGATGCTATGACAATATTTTTGTAACAAAGGCAAATGGACTAAACCGTTGTCATTGAACAAATCGTTGTAATGATCGGCATTCGTAAATAAAAATCAAGCAATCGTTTAGCATTGTGTACAGTGAAAATGCCACTGATTTGCTTTTACGAGTTGTTTCTATTGCGATTTACACAGTTGAATTAATAAACGTCTGAAACGGTGAATTATAAAACGTAAAAGCAATCTACTAGTAATAAATCACTTTATATAAATTTTGATAAATGGCTGAAACGATTTGCACAAACGCGCACTGTACTCATGCATCACGATTTTTATCCAGATGTGGCCGATATAGACGTCATTGTGTAAATCGTTATACCATCATGATTTACACAATGACGTCTATCTTTTAAATAATAAGCTTTGTCTAAATGAATGACAAGTATCACCGCGATTTACACAATGACGTATGAAGGCCACGTGCTATCGTGATTTTCTTTTACAAACACATATCATTCTCGCCACAATTTCGTAACTACAAATCCACATGATTTAAAACTACATTCATATACAAAAAATATTAGAATTTAGATACAATACATCATGACCAATGGTTTGGCTTAGATGCAATACATGACCATCATCAAGAAAGAAAACATATATCATCACAAGTATGAAACCCACAACCAAATTAGTGATGAGCTTCTAATGCGATCCAGGTGCGGGAATGTGGAAAGCTATTTATGGGAGAACATTTTCGTCAAATGCATATCTATCTTTATGAGACTCCATTTTTACAGAGGTGATCACCAAAACATCTGTATTGTTCATCGAATTCATTTCATGCTGCAAAGCGATTCTATTTGCAGTTGCGGATACATCCACTCCAAGAAAACAAGCGCATTAGTAATGGCATGCCATTGCACCATTTCCCTTGGGCTAAGGCTGATAGAGACTCGAGCAATGGTGCACCTTGAGAATATGCTTCACAAACTTTATCTCAGGCATTGTCCCCTTGAAGAGCAGATGGGCTACATCATAAATCTCTTTTACGTATTTATCATAAAGTATATCAAAGACAAATATGTAAAAGTGACTTATGATGTAGCCCATCGGCTCCTTCAAGGGTTCAATGCCTGAGCTGAAGTTTATGAAGCATATTCTTAAGAGTGCACCGCTACTGGAGTCTCTATCAGCCTCAGCCCGAAGAAAATGGTGCAGTGGGTTGCCATTACTAACGAACTCATTTTCTTGGAGAGGATGTATCCATAACTGCACATAGAATCGCTTTGCAGCAGGAAATGAACTCGACGATAAACTTTATGGATGTTTTGGTGATCTCTTTTGTAAAATTGGGAGTCTCGAAAAGATAGATATGCGTTTGACGGAAATGTCGAAGAAAGAGAAGAAGAAGAAGACGAAGGCAAAGGAGAAAAAAGAAGAAGAAGAAGAAGTCGCGTTGCCGCAGAAAAGATGAAGAGAGGTTAAATAGACTAGGGTTTTACACTTGGACAACGGGTCGGGTAGGGTAAGGTTTTATATATATCTATACTAGGGTTTTATATTTTGTTGCGTTTTACGCATCTGTATACAAATTGACACGATGTTTAGACTTAGTAAAGTACAAATCGATTTAACTACATCATATGTATAACGATTTATATATGAGACAGCTAGATGAGACAACAATTTTCACTAATTGTATAAGCACTGGGCAAAGGCGATTTACCTACGGTATCAAAATTGTACCTTTGTAGTCAAGATGAGACAATGATTTATACATGTGAATGATACCTATTATAACAATTTGTACATGTGAATGATACATTATTAAACAAAATTCACATGCTTTTTGGATGAAGTCATTTTCATGAATGGTGATGCAAAAAAATATTAACAATTTTATTTTTGTGGCTCACGATTCATGAAAATGGATTCATCCCAAAACTCTTTCTTTGCGAACGAAATCAATAATAGACAACACATAATATTTTATACATCGATATACATATCGATGCTTAAGATATCAATACAAATTTCCAAATCAATTTAAGATATTATTCTGAATCTTAGTATCGATTTCTATGTTGATTTTAATATCAATTTACGATATTGTTTTGATTATGTATATCGATTTAAGATATTATTTTGATTCTAAATATCAATTTCTATGTTGATTCTTGATAGCGATTTAAGATATTGTTTTAATTCGTAATATCGATTTCTATCGTGATTTTGTATATCGATTTATAAGCTATCAACAGGAATTTATATATCGCTTTATGGCCGACAAAGACGTCATTGTGTAAACTGCCTAAAACGTGAACCACTAAAAGGTATATGTTATTTTATTATAAAATCTTTGGCGGATCCCATAAGCATTGAACTCCTCTACTATAAAAGGAGATCCTTGCAATATTACCCCATAAACGATCCACAAAAAATCTAATGCTTTGTCTTCTTCCCTGGAGCACCCTTTGTCGTCTCAGTGAGTTTTTGTGTTGTGAAGGTTACCAATGACTTACATTCGTAAGAGAAGAAACACTTCATCGTTAGAGGAAAAATCTGCAACCAAAATCGTCGAATAGTATGCTTTGTATGAGCAATTAGAAGCGTACTATAAAATATTGACAATTGAGAATGACAAAAAAAGGGAGCAATTGCTGCTAAAGTATAGAGCAAAGCCTAAACCGTCAGATATTGAAGATGATGATTCAACAAAAAATGCTGAGGAAGAAGTACAAATGGAAAAGAAGAAGAATGATGACGAAGAGAAGCAAAAGAAAATAGAGGAGGATAAAGCAAAAAAGCAAAGGAAATCAAGGCAAAAGAAGGAGGAGGTAGACGATAGGGAAAAGCAAAGGAAGAATAATGAGGAAGAGAAGCAAAGGCAAAGGAGGAGGAGGAGGAGGAGGAGGAGAGGGAGAGACAAAGGAAGAATAAAGCGAAAGAGGAAGAGAAACGAAGGTAGAAGAAGGAGGAGGAAGAGAGGGAAAAGCAACAGAAGAATAAGGAGGAGGAAGAAAAGTGAAGGCAGAAGAAGGAGGAGGAGAGGAAAAAACAAAGGAAGAATACGGAGGTGAAAGAAAATCAAAGGAACTTGAAGAAGAGGAAGGAGGAGGAAAATAAACAAAGATAGTTTAAAAAGAAGAAGGAGGAGGAAGAGAAGCAAAGACAATTGAAGAAGAAGGAAGTGGAATGGCAAAGGAAGCAAACTCATGATGAGAAAAAGAAGGAAAGGCAAAGGAAGGAGAATGAGGACGATGAAGAGAAGGAAAGGTAAAGGAAGGAGAAGGAGAACGAGAAAGAGAAGGAAAGACAAAATAAGGAGATGGAGGACGAGGAAGAGAAGAAAAGAAAAAAGGAAGAAGAATCAGGACAAGGAAGAAAAGGAAATACAAAGGAAGGATAAAAAGGACAAGGAAGAGAAGAAAAGAAAAAAGAAGAGGATGGACGTGAAAGAGCAAAGGAAGAAGTACAAAAGCTATGAAAGGGACGGGATGAGGAGGAGACAAGTGTGACCAAGGTACGTTAATCGCTACTAGATGTAGCGATGTACTGTTATAAGTATTATTATGTATAACGATGACTCTGTATAGCGATTACTATGAATAGCGATTACTCTGTATACCGATTACTGTTATAGCGATTACTATGTATAGTGATTACTGTGATAGCGATTACTATGTATAGGGATTAATTATGATTTGATATTTTTTGTTACAAGTTGGTTATAAGAGAAACAGAGCAGCAGGTAAAAAACTGAAAGGGCAGTGTCAATGGCCTGTAGTTCTGTCGTGGTACAGAAAGCTGAGTGAATATCAGAAGGACCAATTACAAATGATGCACTTCGACGGCCTTCTGGACCAACATTATTTTGAAAATTGCTGGAACACCATGACCTACCTTGTCAATAAGTGGAACCATAAGACGAACATGTTTCAGTTTGAGGTTTTTGAGATGACCATGACCCTAGAAGATGTGACACGAATTACGGGTCTCAAGTGCTATGGAAGTGTTGTCCTAACAAAGAATTCAAACTATAACCCAAGGAACAATTGCATGACCCTTCTAGGAATGTCGATGGACGAATGACGTGAGTATATTTATGGTGGAGGCAATTCCTCAACGATGAAAGTTTATTTTTTCTGTAATAAATGGGAAGGTCGGTCTGCTGCATGTGCATCTAAAGCAGCTTACCAAGAGTTGCGCGACTTATTTATTTTTTTGGACTTACTTTATTTTCCGATTGTTCTGGTTCGAGATTAAGTTACTTATGGCTACATTTCCTGGAAGACTTAGATGAAGTTGACAATTGGGCATGGGGTGATGCTATGCTCGCACACTTGTACAATCAGCTTTACCGTGCGAGTAATGGTATAAAAATCATCGACGGGTTTTGACCATTTGTTCAGGTATTTGTTTATTAAATATTTAGTACTTGTGGACTAAGCTCATTGAAGGTTATAATCTTACTAATATATTGATTTTGTAGGCCTGCCGTGGGAGCATATTGTCGCCTTGCGTCCACTGTGTGGCCCTGCGGTTTGTGTTTTTCCCATGATCGGCCAGTAGGCTTCAATAAATGTCAAGGAGGAAAATACTCAGTTCATTTTAGATGGACGACAATTAAATGAGGTAAATGATTTAAAATCTTTGTAATGTTTAGCATTCTTAATTAATAACCACTTTAGGATCTTGTATTCCTTAGTACAAATTGTTATTTTCTTAGCATCTAACTTTCATGAGCATAAATCGTTATAATCTTTAGCATTCTTAAGTAATAATTACTTTAGGATTTTGTCTTCCTTTGTACACATCGTTATCTCTTTAGCATCTAACTTTCATCAGCGTAAATCATTATAATGTTTAGTAGTCTTAAGTAATAATCGCTTTAGGATTTTGTCTTTCTTAGTACAAATCGTTATATCCTTAACATCTAACTTTCATTAGCGTAAATCGTTATAATGTTTAGTATTCTTTAGTAATAATCACTTTAGGATTTTGTCTTCCTTAGTACAAATCGTTATCACATTCAACATTTTGCATAATAATTATGTCTATATCTAAACCACAATCTCGAATGCACAGGTTGTTTGGAGACCTTATGTAGATGTGGAGGACGAGGACAAAGAGGTTGTTGTTGTGGCTGCGAGACTATCTGTCTGTGATATTTGGCTCTTTAGCAAATATGAAGCCGAGTTGCAGTATGGAAGTCGAGTACTCCTACAAGCTAGCTTGGGACAGTCGGTACCAAAAGCACTTGTGCTATTTAGAAGGAAAATGAATAGTGGTGGAGGCAGGAACGTGAATTGGCACAAACGCTTCAGAAAACAATTAGATAACTAGAAAAAAGGAGGTGTTCGTACCATACCATATGATTATAAAAACGACAATATGACCCCAACTATTTCAAACAATATTGGCAACCCATGCGTCCAAATCGATAGATTGAGAAGAAGCAACCTAAAAGTAAGGACGTTCTTGTCCTTGATCATGTTATCTTCCAACATAGACATAACGTTCCTCGTATCCCTTTGGCGCTTCCTGGGATTCCGTCTGCTGCAGTACACGACAAGGAGCAAACACTGCTCCGGAAGGAGAATGTATCGTCTGACAGAAGGTTCGCGATGCTGGAGAGAGAGAATAAGGAGTTAGGGAAGGACATGCAAAATTTGAAGAGACAAATTAGGTCGTTGGTTGAGATGATTACCAATGGGTTTAATGAGATCAAGGAAACAAAGAGGCCACCGAATAAAGAGACTCCACCAAGGAAAAGAAAGAGACGATTTATAGGTTCATCTGAGTCGTCAAGTGCCAATGAATAAACATATTATGTGATTTGTGTATCCCAATAATTCTATGTTGTAATTCATTCATTCTTTGTTGTAATTATATAATTCTTTCCTTAATAAGTGTGACACAGATAGCGATTAATAAGTGTAATTGTTTAATTCTTTCCTTACATTTGTTGTGATAGCGATTACTTTGTAGTGATTCTTGTGATAGCGATTACTCTGTATAGCGATTACTATGTATAACGATTATGAAGTTACCATGATTTGTACTTATGTTTGGTCAATCGTATAACGATTACTAGTTTTGAGTTTATTATGTATAACAAATCTTGTAATAGAGATTACTCAGTATAGCGATTACTACTTACAAGAAGCTAATTCGTATAACGATTACTGGTTTAGGATTTATTATTTATAGTGATTCTTGTAATAGCGATAAGTTAGTATAGCGCTTCTAAAGTTAGTACGATTTATACTTACGTTTGCTAAATCGTATTGTGATTACTGGTTTACGGTTTATTATTTATTGTGTTTCCTGTGATAGCGATTACTTAGTATAATGATTAATAAGTATAGAGATTATGAAGTTACCACGAATTGTACTTATGTTTGCTAAATCATATAGCGATTACTAGTTTTAAGTTTATTATGTATAGTAATTCCTGTAATAGCGATTACTAGGTAAAGCGATTATGAAGTTATCACGATTTGTACGTAGGTTTGCTCAACCGTTAAGCGATTTCTGGTTTAGGGTTTATTATTTGTAGCATTTCCTTTAAGTGCAAGGAACATCACATAAGATTAGTTTTAGGTTTAGGGTCTAGAGTTTAGGTAAACGTCATCTGACACACTACTGATGTTAAGCAACATGGCATTCATTTACACGTACTAACGTCGTTGCGATGATACTAGCAAATGAAACATCTTTTATTTAATATGCAATTTAATTAATTTATTTAATATAATCCTTGGAGGCAGTATTTTTGAAAATGGGCTGGACGTGAAATGACGTGAAATGATTAACTTCGGTGGTGTGTTCCACAAGGAACACATGACGTTTCCTTTAAGAGCAAGGAACATGCAACATTTCATTTTCATGCGTCGTGAACAACGAACAGAAAACCCAACGTTTCAGTTAACCACTGTCGTCATAAAAACTGTATCAATGTTGAAGAAGGAAGTTGTGATTCAGTCGACCGTCCACAAAAAAGGGTACCTTCGATTGCTTTAACATGCTTCATCTTTTTTATGTAGTTTACATTTCGCTTACTGAATACAATGCAACAATTCCTTTACTGAATATTCAGCTAATTTCAGTGCAACATCCACAAAACAAGGTGCCCGAAAACTCAACAAAATGCTCGAAGAGAACATCGACTAGATGCGAGATAAATTTGTAGGACACACTATCAGTAATTTTGTACATATGAAAGCACTATCCGTTATACATTTACGTATGTCGTGGTCATGTATATTAACAAGTGTATATTTGTTGTAAACAGACTATACACGATTTCATCATGTATATTCAAAGCAAGGGATTATCCATGCCGGTACCCGTCATCACTCCTTATTTTATGGTATATTGGTTATCTTATATTTTCATTTTCTTTTTTTATTTACTAATGTACCTGTGTGTTCTAAAGTTACTATTATTACTGTTTCGTTCGATAGAGTATCGTTCGACGAATGCCATATGCGGTTGGATTTTTAGATGGACTACAATACTGGGGTGACGATAACCAAATGACAGACTTCTTGTTAAGTGAAATGGTTTATGACCATATCGATTTGCAATCAATAAGCTATTAATAGGAATTTACATATCCATTTAAGATATTGTTCTGATTCTTAATATCAATTTATATGTTGGATCCTAATATTGATTTAAGATATTGTTTTGATTATTAATATTATTTTATATGTTGATTCTTAATATCTATTTTAAGCTATCAATAAGAATTTACATATCAATTTAAGATATTTTTCTGATTCTTAATATCGATTTATATGTTGAATCTTAATATCAATTTAAGATATTATTTTGATTCATCGATTTTTATGCTGATTCTTAATATCAATTTTCAGATATTGATTCCTATATTATGGCAATCAGAAAAGCATTGAGTCTTATACGTGTTGGATGTACGAAAACAAAAAATATGGTTATACAACTCCTTTGACTATAACATTGGTGTATACAGTGACATTGTGCATTTGGTAATTTTCTATCTATAAGATTATTGTATCTTCTACCGTGGCCCGAAATTTACTTGCTTTTGCATAAACCATAGGTTGGATTTTTCAGAGACATGTTGGGTGTCGACATTGGCCCGTGGAGGTTTCACGTTGCCGAGGATGCTCCTTTACAAAATAATGGCGTCGATTGTGGCGTCTTTATAATGAAGTATATTGAAGCAATATATTATGGACGAGTACCAGAATTCACCATTGTATGTTGTACACTTAAACATATTTTATTATCCAATATTATTGCTGACTACATTTCTATATTGTCCTGACTATCAATTTTTATTTTTTCAGGATGATATTTCTGGATTCCATACGAATCTATGCAAAAAACTGATGGATTTTCTAATTGCGATGGATACAAAACCCCAGACTGCAGGAATACCTAGAAAGCAACGAAGAATGCGAGGCTCTCAGGAGTAAGAGGAAGTCGTTTTAAACGTCTACCTATTCTCAAGGATAACATGAAGAACACTACAACAAAGCAGTAGATTAGCGACGACCACATTCCGTCGCTAAGCCGTCGCTAATCCATCGCTAACATGGTTAGCGACGGATTAGCGACAACGAGGCGACAGTATGCTTACGTCGCGAATATTTCGACGCTAACTGGCGACGAAATTATTCCGTCGCCAGGTCCGTCGCTAATTGCGACGGAATAACGAGCGCTATATTCCGTCGCCAATCTGCCGGTACTAAACGGCGACCACGGCTTGGCGACGGATTTACTTCCGTCACTAGATTAATATGAATAGCGACGGATGGTTCCGTCGCTAATCCGTCGCAAACACGAAAAAAAATAAAAAAAAAATTATTTGAAAATTAAATACAGAGCAATTTCTATTTCCTGTAAATAAAAAACAAACCACACAAAAAATTTCATATAACAAGAATCTACAACAATTAATCGTTCCACCTTAAAAATAAGAAGTTTAATTATTTATAATTCAACAATTACAATTAGGAAACATAAAAAAAATAGAACTTCTTCAACACAGTCCTCTAATCATCGCCAAGATTTTGTGCGTCTTCTTGTTCATTGTCTTTATCTGTCCCTTCAGCTCCACTACGCTGATTATCGCTAGCAGCCTACACAAGAAAAGAACAGTCAGTATTGATAAACAAAATATAATGAAATAAATTACACACTATATGTGATTCTATCATGTGCTCATGTGTGATCTAAGGCAATAAAAAAACTCTATATGTGATTCTATCATGCTCATATGTGCTCTAAGGCAAACAAAAAGTTATATATATATATATATATATATATATATATATATATATATATATATATATATATATATATATATATATATATATATATATGTGATTCTATCATGCTCATATGTGTGCTAAGGGAGTCAAAAAATTGAATATGTGATTATAGCATGTTCATATGTGTTCTAAGGCATCTAGAAAAACTCTATATGTGATTTTACCATGCTCATATGTGCTTTAAGGCAGGCAAAAAACTATATATGTGATTCGATCATGCTTGTATGTGTGCTAAGGCAGTCAAAAAATTGAATATGTGATTATAGCATGCTCATATGTGCTCTAAGGCAGGCAAAGCAAAAAAATTTATATGTGATTCTATCATAAATGATATATAGCATGTTCATATGTGTTCTAAGGCAGTAAAAAAACTCTATATGTTATTATAGCATGCTCATATGTGTGCTAAGGCAGTCAAAAAAACTGAATATGTGATTATAATATGCTCATATGTGTTCTTAGGCAGTCAAAAAACTATATATGTGATTCTAGCATGCTCATATGTGTTCTAATGCAGTCAAAAAAACTTTATATGTGATTCTATCATGCTCATATGTGTTCTTAGGCAGGCAAAAAAACTTTATATGTGATTATAGCATGCTCATATGTGCTCTAATGCAATAAAAAAACTCTATATGTTATTATAGCATGCTCATATGTGCTCTAAGGCAGTCAAAAAACTGAATATGTGATTATAACATGCTCATATGTGTTCTTAGGCAGTCAAAAAACTGAATATGTGATTATAGCATGCTCATATGTGTTCTAATGCAGTCAAAAAAACTTTATATGTGATTCTATCATGCTCATATGTGCTCTAAGGCAGACAAAAAGTTATATATATATATGTGATTCTATCATGCTCATATGTGTGCTAAGGCAGTCAAAAAATTGAATATGTGATTATAGCATGTTCATATGTGTTCTAAGGCATCTAGAAAAACTCTATATGTGATTCTACCATGCTCAGATGTGCTTTAAGGTAGGCAAAAAACTATATATGTGATTCGATCATGCTCGTATGTGTGCTAAGGCAGTCAAAAAATTGAATATATGATTATAGCATGTTCATATGTGTTCTAAGGCATCTAGAAAAACTCTATATATGATTTTACCATGCTCATATGTGCTTTAAGGCAGACAAAAAACTATATATGTGATTCGATCATGCTCGTATGTGTGCTAAGGCAGTCAAAAAATTGAATATGTGATTATAGCATGCTCATATGTGCTCTAAGGCAGGCAAAGCAAAAAAATTTATATGTGATTCTATCATAAATGATATATAGCATGTTCATATGTGTTCTAAGGCAGTAAAAAAACTCTATATGTTATTATAGCATGCTCATATGTGTGCTAAGGCAGTCAAAAAAACTGAATATGTGATTATAATATGCTCATATGTGTTCTTAGGCAGTCAAAAAACTATATATGTGATTCTAGCATGCTCATATGTGTTCTAATGCAGTAAAAAAAACTTTATATGTGATTCTATCATGCTCATATGTGTTCTTAGGCAGGCAAAAAAACTTTATATGTGATTATAGCATGCTCATATGTGCTCTAATGCAATAAAAAAACTCTATATGTTATTATAGCATGCTCATATGTGCTCTAAGGCAGTCAAAAAACTGAATATGTGATTATAACATGCTCATATGTGTTCTTAGGCAGGCAAAAAGTTATATATGTGATTCGATTATGCTCATATGTGTTCTAAGGCAGACAAAAAACTGAATATGTGATTATACCTGAGAGGGACCTGGAATCGAAGATCCCCTATCCTGAACAACGGCCTTGATCTCATTTCGGAGAAAGGGGGCGACAGTGTATTGAAAGTAGTTATTCAGTGATTCATTAATGATCTCGCGTACATCATCACCGGAAAGAATAGCCGGCTGCTTGGAGCTTATGTCGGCGCAAGAAGTCGGTGAGCCGTAACTGGAAGAACCAATAACTGGTGAAGTGTTCATATTACTCCCAAACCCGAACACGCGACCTTTTTTGGGTTCACCTGCTGCAGTCACCCATGCTGTAGGATCAAATGATAGATGCTGAGTAGCGTCATCGCCATATCGCTCTACCATCTGTTGCTCATATGCCTCCTACAAAATAATGTTTAAAGTATTCATTAATAATTAATGATAACATTATGATAACTTGCATATATATTGCAATGATTATTAATAGAATTAATACATACCGTTGTCGTTCTCGCCTTCTCTGATACGAAGACTCCCGTGGTCTTCCGTTTATGTGTTTCTACAAACACATCTTTATATGGTACACTGCCTCCTTTTTCTGCTTCCTGCGAAGTTAAATGACAAAAGATTTAGTACACAAGTTTGCAACAATACTTATAAAATTAATATTATATATTGATGAGTTACCATTTTCTTTAAGTGGCTCCCAAATGTCTTAGATTCACCTGTGTGTAGATGGGCTTCAGGCATCTTCGATCGATTTTGTGCAGCCTTCGCAGAGCGATTTCTAAATGCATCTCCCGCCCACTTATCGCACATTTCATCCCAGTAATCTCTCCTGATAGTAATAGAACCATGGCCCTTCCACAGTAATGGATCATCTACTACGCCAGATGCTTTTTTTACTACAGTCTTCATAGTGTGCAGCATGTCTGCAAATCGATTGGCAGCCACCTTCTGCCACACCTTCCTTGCATCATTTTTTTCCACCGTAGTTGCGAAGCGATTCGAAGCCTACAAATATTTTCAGAAAGTTAGTAGACATTGCTTAAATAAATTAACTATAAAACACATTAACTATGAGGAACAATTGTATACCATGAATGAGGACCACAATCTGTCTAACACCTCCTTTGGGTACTCTTTCCATTGAGCAACTGGTCCTGGTAGATGTTGAAGAAGTGAATTCCTAATCTCCCGTACTACTTCTTGTGACTCAAACCTCGTGCTGCACATGAATTGTTACACAGTAAATATCAATATAAAATATTTAAAAGATATGCAATAATTGAAAACAAAATACTTACGGTCGATTATCGATATACACTATTTGAATGAGTCTTCTTGTGCCAGCCTGAGAAGACCCTGTTTCCTGTGTTGGCTGTTGACTTGTGTGATCAACTGGTGTAGGTGGGTCGTGTACAGGCGCAACATCATCTGTAAAAAAATACATTAGAAATTCTCAGAATGCGCATTTGAACTAATCAAGCATCCAATTAGTTATATGATATACCTATCACAGGAGCCCGTGAAGATGAAGGCTGAGCCTGACTATTACTGGATGAGCGACCACTATAACCTCCACGAACCATATTCTAACAAATAACATATGTCATACAATACATTCAAATAATTCACATCAAGTATTACAATGCATTCAAGTCATTCACATCAAGCATTGCAATGCATTCAAATAATTCAAATCATTCACATCAAGTATTGCACTAATTCAAATCATTCGTTGCATAAATTATAATATATTCAGATAATTGAAATCATTCACATCAAGTATTACAATGCATTCGAATCATTCGTATCAAGTATTACAATACATTCAAATAAAATTTTTAATCATTCACACCAAGTATTGCAATACAACTCACATCAAGTATTACAATGCATTTAAATAGAGGTTTGTAGTATAAGATTTTGCTCACTAGCTTGAGAATTCTTCCTCGTCACTAGTTTGACTTTCTTCTTCTTCTTCTTCTTCTTCATTGTTTGCCCATCCACTTGGTACATCATTTGGATCACATTCCTCTATGAATGTTTCATCGGCCAATGGAGATATGACATGCATATCATGCGCAACATCGTGACCATAAGCGAAGTCATAGACATCATCTGATTGATAGTAATCACTGTCTTCAGCTAACTCATCTTCCTGTAACTGATCATACTCGGGGTATAGTTTGGATTTCACCTTGCAAACTGCCCACCATTCATTTCTATCTGACTTTTTTATACTCGGATATGAAGTATAATAAACTTGTTGAGCTTGCGAGGCTAATATGAATGGTTCACATGTTCCAAACCTGGATTTATGATTCACCTCCACAATGCCTGAAGCTTTGTCGAGTCTTGTTGCAGTTGGATCAAACCAATGACACTTGAATATCATAACCCTGTTATTCATGCCTAAGTAAGTCAACTCCATTATTTCCTCTATAACACCGTAGTAATCATGTTCATTTTTACCGTAGCTGCTACCCTTGACACACATGCCACTATTTATCGTTGATTTGTTTATACTGTAGTCTTTTGTATGGAATCGATAACCATTTACGATATACCCGTTGTAGCATTGCACAACTTTGGTCGGACCATTTTCTAAATCACATATTCCTTGATCTTTAACATCACCATGGCGAACCTACGCACAGACATAAACAATTATTGTGATCACAATCAATTAAGTAACTTAGTGTTGTTTATAAGTACAAAATTTATGGTAGCTTCTTTACCAACTGTTTCAACCACTCCACAAACTTAGTTTCACGTTCTTTTTGTACTTCTGCATCAGTGAGATGTGAAACTTTGCTTTGCAACTCCAGATCAAATCGTCTGCAAACCACAAATACTTATATTACCGAGCCATGTATCCATATATAGAACATAAAAGGATTTATAATTGAGTTGCATATACATATACTTACTCGATGTATGGGTCGATCGCTGAGCAATTAAAAAGAATATAGATGTGTGTTGCATCTTGCTCTCGATTTGTCAATAGCCTTGATCGGCAACTACCAAATGCATGCCCAAGTGGTTGAAATATCGACAGCTTGTCAGCTACAGTTACTTGTTCTCCATCATCGTTACGGGGCGGGCATGTGTAACGTGTTGGAATATGAGGTTTGAAGTACATAGATGAGAAATTTGAAATCTCTTCTAAAGTGTACGCCTCACAAATAGAGCCTTCTACTCTTGCTTTATTACGAACCTTTTTTTTTAGGTCGAACATGCATCTGACAAGAATATACATTTCAATTTTTAAATATTTGTCATTAAAGAGACGAATATAAAAAAACATATACCTTTCAAATGGGTACATCCATCGATATTGCACAGGGCCACCAACCCTTAGTTCATATGGCAGATGTATGATCAAATGTTCCATGACATCGAAAAATGCTGGCGGAAATATCTTTTCTAACAGACAAACAGTGGTGATGACAGAGTCCTCGAGATTCTTTACATCTGATACAACGACCTCCGATGCGCACAATGTTCTGAAAAATCCGCTCAACTCAGACAATACCCCCCATATAGGTTTGTCTAACATATCATGGAATGCTAGGGGTATCAATCGTTGCATAAAGATATGACAATCATGGCTCTTCAACCCATATAACTGTCCATCGTCAATCTTCACAGCCCGAGCAATGTTAGAGACATATTCATCTGGAAATCTCAGTTGTCTCAACCATTGACATATATGTTTTATTTGATCAGGTCCGAGCACGTACTTCGCCTTTGGTTTCAGTACTTTGCCATTATACTCTTTGAGTTCCAATTCTGGTCTTTTACATATTAATTTTAAATCCATACGGGCCTTCAGATTATCCTTCGTTTTTCCTTTAATATTCATTACTGTATTGAACACATTATCAAACACATTTTTCTCTACATGCATCACATCCAAATTATGTCGTATCAATAGGGTCGGCCAATACGGTAGTTCCCAAAAAATAGATTTTTTCGTCCAATTATGATCCTTCCCAAATCCACGGAAGGGTGTAGGACTGCGGGCATCTGTTAATACATCTGGAAAGTATCGCAATCTTCTTAGAATCTCTATGCCGGACAATCTTGAGGATGGACCTTCCGTTTCAGTTGTGCCTGCTTTAAATGCATTCTTTTGACGTCGGAACGGATGATCGCTGGGTAGAAATCGACGATGACACTCAAACCAGCAAGACTTCCTTCCATGCCTCAATCTAAAAGCTTTGGAATCCTCCATGCAGTACGGACAAGCCAACCTCCCATGTGTGCTCCAACCAGATAACATACCATATGCAGGGAAGTCACTGATTGTCCATAGAACAACGGCCTTTATGTTGAAATTTTGTTTTTTGTGGGCATCATACGTGGTAACACCGTCATCCCACAGTACTTTTAATTCATCAATCAATGGCCTTAGATATACATCAAGATTTTTGCCAGGTGAGGTCGGACTAGGGATCAACAAAGACAAGAAAAGATTTGGACGTTTCATAAACAAGCTTAGTGGAAGGTTGTATGGAGTTACAAATACTGGCCAGCATGAGTATGGAGTTGATCTACCCCCAAATGGATTAAATCCATCTGTACATAGACCGAGTCTAACATTTCGCACTTCCATTGCGAAGTTCTGATGAGTACGATCAAAGTGCTTCCAAGTTTCAGCGTCAACAGGATGCGTGATCTTGTTTTCATCGTGTCGAACTTTATTTGCATGCCATCTCATGTGTTTAGCTGTCCTTGAAGACATATATAATCGCTGCAATCTAGGAGTGATAGGAAAGTAGCGAAGCGACTTGTATGAAACTTCCTTTGATCTCGTGCTACCATTGCCTCTTGTCTTTGACTTGAACCGAGGATGCCCACATGACGGGCATGATATGTCGTTTTCCTGCTCCTTGAAATACAACATGCAGTGATTTGGACAAACATCAATCTTTTTGTAACCCATACCTAGAGCGTTGACCATAACTTTCGCACGATAGAAATTTTGTGGCAATTTCTCATCTTTAGGCAACATACTCTTCACAATTATGCACAAACGGTCAAAACATGATTGACTCAAATTATACTCGGACTTTAAATTCATTAGTTGAAGAACTGCAGACAAGATAGTGTGACTCTCACAACCGTTCCAAAGTGGTTCATCAATATCTCTAAGTAAATCATAAAATCTACTAGCTGCATCGTTTGGTGATTCTTCATCTATGGCAGTTCTTACATCACTAGAACTCATAGCAGAACCCAGTTCTGTTCCTGCGGCATCAAATATCAAATTCGTATATGGATTATCGTGCACCACATTCACCCGTGCATCAAAATCGTTTCTAAATTCTTCTCCATGAAACGTCCAGTTCTGATAATCACTCACAAAACCCTTCCTGTATAGGTGATGTCTAACGCCATGAGGTTCTACAAATCGATTATTCTTACAAATCTTGTAGGGACACCTAATCCGACCTGTGGGATCTACTGTACTGACAATTGCCGTTGTAAATTCAATAAAACTGTCAACACCATCCATATATTCATGCGATAACTCATTGTCCACTATCCTACGGTACATCCATTCACGGTTTGCAGTCATTCTATCGTATGATGTTACGAATAGTATCCTAACGAATTAAAAAAAAAAATCAGAATGCTACGATGAAAAAAATATCAAATTTATCATGCAATATACTATGTCAAACAATAACAAGAATTTTGATGCATGCATTGATAACTTAATATTTTCATGTGCAAACTATTAATGACACGATACAATCATTTGAAGCATGCTTTTATTATAAAATTTCACATGGAAGTCAAAATCAAATTGAAAGTAACTACATGCAAGTATGGATACAATTACATCAAACATTGCAATACATCATAATCATTCATATCAAACAAATGGCAAACATGTACCTGCAGCAAACACACTTCAATATCTCACTAACTACTACCATGCTTAGCATGGACTCCGTACTCCAAAAATAAGAACACTTCCATATTCCTACATTAAAATCATGCTCAGCATGATCTTCGAACTCCAACAAAGCAACCCTAAATATCAACAACTAAGTGAGTGTGTGAACAATAAAGTGTTACATCTAATAAATTAAATAACATGTGATACGCTTGCATCACTTACTCACCACAGGTATTTACCCGATTTGCATTATTTTTGTCATTTACTTACCACAGGTGGCTAAGCACGAGTTGGTTCCGTTGAAAAATCTGCACAAAAAAATACAGTTTTAAAAAAAACTCGCCAAAAAAAAAAAGGAAGCTGTTCCGGCAAGGAGTCGACTCCCCTGCTGTTCCGGTAGAGGGTCGACCCCCTTACGGAACATAGGGGGTTAACTGACCCCCAGCCTTTCCGCCAGTGAGTCGACCCCCTGCCGGGGTCGACCTACCGGAAAGGCAGGGGGGTCGACCCCCTGCCGGAAACGCAAGGGGTTAACCCCCTGCCTGTTCCGGCATGGGGTCGACCCCCCATGCCGGAAACGCAAGGGTTAAACCCCTGCGTTTCCGGCACGGAAGAGGGTTAAACCCCCTGCCTTTATGGCAGAGGGTTTAACCCCTGCTGGAAACGCAGGGGTTAAACCACCTGTGTTTCAGGCAAGGGGTCGACCCCCCCTGCCGGAAACGCAGAGGGTTAAACCCCCTGCCGTGCCATAAAGGCAGGGGGTTAAACCCCCTGCCGTAAAGGCATGGGGGGTCGACCCCCTGCCGAAAAGGCAGGGGGGTTTAACCCCCTGCCGGAAAGGCATGGGGGTTTAAACCCCCTGCCGTGCCGTCATCCCTTTACGGCAACGGCACGGCAGGGGGTCGACCCCCCTGCCTTTCCGGCACAGCAGGGGGTTTAACCCTCTGCCTTTCCGGCAGGGGGTCAACCCCCCCTGCCGGGGTCGACCTGCTGGAAACGCAGGGGTTAACCCACCTGCGTTTCCGGCAGGGAAGGGGGTTAAACCCCCTGCCGTAAAGGCACGGGGGGTCGACCCCCTGCCAGAAAGGCAGGGGGTTTAAACCCCCTGCCGTGCCGTCATCCCTTTACGGCACGGCAGGGGGTCGACCCCCTTGCCTTTCCGGCATGGCAGGGGGTTAAACCCTCTGCCTTTCCGGCAGGGGGTCGACCCCCCATGCCTTTCTGGCAGGGGGTCAACCCCCCATGTCGGAAAGCACGGCAGGGGGTTAAACCCCTGCCTTTCCGGCAGGGGGTCGACCCCCCATGCCGGAAAGGCAGGGGGTTTATCCCCTTCATGAAACGAGTAGGGCGGGCGAACCTGTCTCCGGCGAGGCGACGGTCGGTCGGCGGGGCGACGGCTCGGGCGGAACGCGGGGCGGCAGGCGACGGAGCGGCGGGCGGCGGCGAAAGGCGTCAGGCTGCGTAGGGAGGGCGGAAGAGAGGAAACAGGAAAAGAGGGAAAAGGGTTTTGATCAGATTTACGCGA
The DNA here is from genome assembly GCF_984573655.1 of Nuphar pumila. Classification (NCBI taxonomy): domain Eukaryota; kingdom Viridiplantae; phylum Streptophyta; class Magnoliopsida; order Nymphaeales; family Nymphaeaceae; genus Nuphar; species Nuphar pumila. The sequence continues at coordinate 25,489,698 of NC_143262.1, read as the reverse complement.
AAATTAGCGACGAAAGTATTCCGTCGCGAAGCCGACGCAAATATATACAACTCTTTAGCGACAGAATATGTTTGTCGCTCACGGCGTCGCTAAGTAGCGACGGAAAAATACTGTCGCCCCATCCGTCGCTAACTGCAGCATGTTGTTGCGACAAAACTGGTCTGTCGCTAAGCCGTCGCTACTTAGCGACGGCTTAGCGACGGACCATTTTCCATCGCTACATCTGCGAATATCACGAAACGTAGCGACGGATTAGTGACGGTCGCTAAGCCGTCGCTAATTGGCGACAGAAAAATGTCGTTGCTACTATCCGTCGCTAATTAGCAATTTTCTTGTAGTCGAAGGTTACGTTCTACTGTTGAGAGAAAGAGAGATAGCAATTTTTTGTTCAACATTCAATTTCCCGAACAGGAGAAATTTTTTTTGTACAGACATTTGTAACAGATTTTGTAGACTGTGTATACAAATTTTGTAAGACTGTTCAAAATTCACATTGATCCATAAACCAATATTACACATTGACATATGTGTGTTGAATACTTTTCTACTGTCGATTTGTGAGATATTGTTCTGTTTGTTAATATCGATTTGTAAGCTATTACGCTGAATTGCGATATATCGATTTATAAGATATTATGTGTTTTCAAATATTGATTTGGTGATATTATTTTGTTTGTTAATATCAATTCATAATATATTATGCTGATTTATTTTATATCGATTTGAAAGATATTATGCTAAATTGCTGTAAATCGATTTGTAAGATATCAAACCAAAGAGAAGTGAAAATTCTTATGAGCTTTCTTAGAAATGGTCACTTTTGGTCATTAATTGATGAAATAGGGAAAGATTTATCAACGAGTTCAATCTTTGGCTTCTTAATGTCAGTCTGTTTATGCATCTGCAACCCGCCTTTTTGAGAATGAAGCTTCCCGATATAGTGTCAATTTGTGAGATATTGTTTTCTTTGTTAATATCGATTTGTAAGCTATTATTGGTGAATTGCCGTATATCGATTTGTAAGATGTTATGTGTTTTCTAGTGTCGATTTTTGAGATATTATTTTGTTTGTTAATATCGATTAGTAAGCTATTATGGTGAATTGTCGTATATCGATTTGTAAGCTATTATGTGTTTTCTAGTGTTGATTTGTGAGATATTGTTCTGTTTGTTAATATCGATTTGTAAGCTATTACGCTAAATTGCGATATATCGATTTGTAAGATATTATGTGTTTTTGAATGTCAATTTGGTGATATTGTTTTATTTGTGAATATCAATTTGTAATATATTATGCTGATTTGCCGTATATCGATTTGGAAGATATTATACTGAATTGCCGTAAATCGATTTATAATCCAGCCAAAGAGAATTATGCGCTTTCTTAGAAATGATCACTTTTAGGTCATTAATTGATAAAATATGGAAAGGTTCATCAGCAGGTTCAATCTTTGGCTTCTTAATGTCAGTCTGATTACTGTTTTTGTCAGCACACCCTCTCTTCTCTCGAGGAAATTAATGAGGCAAAATTGCATTCGTAACACGCCTTTTTTAGAATGAAGCTTCTCAATATAGTGTTGATTTGTTGATATTGTTCTGTTTGTTAATATCGATTTATAATATTATACTGAATTGTCGTATATCGATTTGTAAGATGTTATGTGTTTTCTAGTGTCGATTGTTGAGATATTATTTTGTTTGTTAATATCGATTAGTAGGCTATTATGCTGAATTGTCGTATATCGATTTGTAAGATATTATACATAATTGTTATATATCGATTTGTGAGATATTATGTGCTTTCTAGGGACGAGTATGATATTTGTAGTATAATTTCTATTATAGAATTACAACAAAGAATTATAACATTACAACAAAGAATTATAGATTTACAACAAAGAATTATAGAATTTCAAGAAATAATTATCGATTTACATCAAAGAATTATAGAATTCTAGTAAAAAATTACAGAATGCTAAACATTACAATGATTTACACTAATGTAAGTTAAATGCTACAAATATTTTGTAGCTGAAGAATCCACACATGATTCCTATGTTATGTTGCTCACTTTTGAATTAAACTGAGCTTGTCATTAAACAAAACAATATCAGGCACTACAATAAGTTCAACAAGAAATGCAAACATCATCCCAAAATTGTTACATACCAAAGACTTGTCAAACTCATGCCATCGTTCCACTGAAACTGGTCGGGGGGATTGCAGGTTCCAACGTTGTAATGCATGTTTGTAGGGTATTGCTGTATGTTGGAAATTATACAAATTTGATATTGATAAGTTGCACGTAATACAATTTACATGAGAAGCAATATATTGTGTTACATACATTTTCATGTGAATGGCTTGGTTGCTTAAGGGTTAGTTGTTTCTTACACATTTTCTTACAAACCAATTCCAGTGAACCCTTTGTCCTCCGACGACTGCGATCAGATGCAGGTTTTCTTTTAATACCTTTCGTTAGGTGAATATTTCTATCATAATCTACAAAGTTTACTACTGACTTGTCAAAGATGATGTTGACGCTTCAGTGCAACTTGTTATAAGAGTTAGGAGAAATATGAATTTCACCTACGTTGTTCGATCTCATTTTCTTAGATTGGTCTTCATGAGCTGCAAAGAACTCATGGTGAATTAACTGCACTTTTTCAAGTAATTCTCTTGACACTTTTCACATACATACATAGGCTTTTTCGCTTTTCAATGCTAAATCTGCAACATGTATAAGTGACCTACATAGTTGTTGGTAACATGAGGCTATATGGTACTTCTCATCAACATCAGATGGACTGACATTATTTCTATCCAGCAGTTCAATCTTTTCTTGTTTTGTTCATCTTTGCATTATATATGACTCAAGTATTTCTTGTATTTTCTCTTGATTAAGTGACTTTAATGCATGACGACATAAAATATCTTTGAATTCAAACATTTTGCATGTACATTCAATTGTTTCGTTGTCAACATTGTACGTAACATGTGCTTCTTTTCTTTTTGGTTGCTCTTCGCCCTCCCATACAAAACTTTTGTCATCTATATTCAGATTGGTTTTTGGGTCAAACGGGATGCATTTAGTTAGGTTGATTTAGTTTGTGTTTGGATATTTATCGGGTCAACCATTGAGGAACCAAACCTGACTATATATGATTTTTCAAGTTTTCAAATACAGACTAGATGTGTTGTCACCAGTTTCGATCATTGTTAGCTTGATTGTCTTTGTAAAATTTAAATGTAATTATATAAAGGTTTTTTTAATAAAAAAAATGATTGCACTGTACCACAAAAATGACATGTTTCCTAAAATGCTCTATAATTTTTGAAATCTACCCGATATCGAAATTCGTAGATGTCTGACTTTTTAAGACCATTTTACCCTTTGCATGAGCAAACCTCCTGAAGTTCGCACAATATATCGGTATGATCTCAAGGTATCGTAAATCATCACTAAAAGGCAGATTTACACATTTTTTATTTGCAGACCTCATGAAATCAGTATAACCAAATTCATAAACTTTGTGTAATTAAAACTTGTCGAAACTTTGCAAATATTTGCATATATAGTATGAAGTTAGCATAACCAAATCTACAAATTTTTTGTAATTAAAACCTGTCGAAACTTTGCAAATATTTTACTAAATTCACATATATAGTATGAAATTTGTATAATTAAATCAACAAACTTCTTATAATTAAAACCTATAAACTTTACAAATATTTCATTAATTAAATTTGCATATATAGTACGAAGTTCGCATAACTAAAACTACAAACTTTTTGTAATTGAAATATGTCATAACTTTACAAATATTTAACAAAATTTACATATATAATATGAAGTTTGAGAAACTCTCTGTAACTAAATCCAATAAACTTCTCAAACATTTTTACTAAGTTTGCATAGATTCGTATGGATCTTCTTTAAATAACAGATCCTTAAGAAGACATGCAAATATAAGGTGATTTGTGCATATAACACATTGCTTGATGTAGTTGTTAGGAGCTTGTCTTTTAACGTGGAGGTTAAGAGTTTGAGTTTGAGCATTTTTGCTTGGTAGTTATTTTTTAAGATTAAATACATAATATACACACATTTATAACCCTTTGCATTTAGGTCAAACTTACTTTGTTCGCACCTTAGAAGTAAATTAGTAATTTTATCTCACCAGCTATAGGTGTAAAACGATAATTTCAAAAAATGAGTTGGTGTTAACTCAAGGACAACCCAAAGTTAATTTACTAATGGAAAAATTGATTAAACTATAGGAAAACTTTGGTAGGAATTTTCCATCTCTCAAACTTTTGGTGTATGCATGAATTAGATAGAAAAGGTTGGGGGCTATTTGAAATTTTTTCCGAAAGATTTTGTAAATTGTAAGCTTTCTCTTTTCTCTTTGTGTTTGAGTGAACAGGGTCTGGGTTGAATGGAATAGCTGGAAGGTAAGGTCGGGTTATCAAAACTGAGCGATCTCGGGTCAAATTTGCCCGCTGGGATTGTGCATCAGCTTGACTATTACCTCAAAAAAAATCTTTAGGTGAGAAGGAAAAAAGGAATGAGTTGTTCCATGGTCAGATCAAGAAAGTCTCTCCTGTATCAATCAATGCCAGTCAGACTAGAGGAGGGATCAGGCACTTACAAACATTGTTTGTAAGCCCAAGTATCGCCTCAATTGACTTAGAAACGAAAATTTTAATCATTTTTGTGTCAAATTAAAAAAATAAAAACCAACAACTTCGTACATACCGAAGCTTTAATAATTTCTGTATTTTTATATTGAAATAAATGAAACCAACTTGTTGAGAGCTATGCATCTTTCAAATCACGTCGAGATTGTCAGATGGTTTATTAGGTGGCCCCCATAGACAAGCAGCCACTGCATGTGGACAGAGAATACCAACATCACCTGCCTCCAAAATTTCCAACAGAAGCCAAAAAAACAGATACCCAGAAAATATAAATTCTTATCCTATTTGAAGAAATAGCCCTTCAGTTTAAAACATTGGGATCCCCTCCTTTTTGTCTTTGACCAAACAAACCATGATGATGTCAATTGCAACTTCTATTCCTTGCTATCAATTAGCACCAGCAAATCACCACTAAACATTCTAAAAAATGCTTATTAGACAACGGCCACATTAAAACTACATCATATCCCTGAACAATACAGTCCCCTTATACTCAAATTTCCATTAATACAAGAGAAGGAAAAGAAAAGAAAACAAATGGTAATGATGTACCATTCTGCAGATTCTTATCATATTCCCATTTATGTGGCCTTGTTCAGCTCTCAGAGTGCCAGAACTCTGCCTTCTTCACCTTTGATATGCTCTCTAGGACGCCTTGGGGCGAGACGTGTCCCCTGACTGTTACCCTCTTGCTCTCCAAGTCTATGCTAAAAGATGTCACCCCTTCAAAACAGAAGCAACAATGGTTTTTAATTCAATTACATGTGCTAAGTTAAAATGGGCAGGAATCTGATGGAAGGCACCGCACCATGTTACGGTGGGTGCATTCAGTGAAGCACTAAATTGTCTTCTACCAAAATCAATAAGACCATTGATTTGGTTCTCATAGTTATGACCAACATGCTAAAAGGTTGTGGTCCAAGCTGACCCACTTTTATGAACGGTCAGTATGGGCAGTAAATCGCCTTTTTTTGTTGGTGATTCTTAAATGGCTCGCATCTTTCTCGAGACCAATCTATAGCACCAAAAATCTAGTGTATGATGTGCACCATATTCTCTTCCTTACTCTTGGTTCTATAAGCATTCTTCACCATTTATTTCCCTCTAGTAAGGAAGAGATAAAACTGGATACTGCACCACTAGGCTTCTTGTTTTCTCTAGCTAGCAACCCTCAAAACAAAGCTAAGTCTCTATCTATCACTAGAAAAGAAAAAGAACACCAAAATCCATCGCACCTTCCATCTTTGATATATGCTTCTTCACTTTTCCAGCACACCCTTGGCAGTGCAGAGAGACTCTCATGTCCACCACCTGAAAGAGAACCCCAACAATGTAGGTAAGGAAGCAATGTCGGCCTGAATCAGGCTCACAGAGGGTAACTATAACATGATACATGCTCACCTGAAACACGTCACTGACCGTCGATTGGACGATTTCTGATCTCTTGGTCAGTGGGTGAGATCGACTCCTCTCGGATCTAGATCTTCTAAGCTGTGGTGTTTTGTTGGCCAAAGGCTGGATCTCCAATGACCTGGGCTCGATCAATCTCGAGTACTTGACGTCGAGTAGCTTGGCGTGGTCAATCAGTCGGCATGGTTTTACGACTGACCGACGATCCATAGCCAAGCAAACGGCAGTCGCTGACGGCGATCGGCAGAAGAAATCGGCCATCTTGGTTGTCTTCATACTCTTCCTACCGGGGAGGAGGAGGAGGAGGAAGAGGAAGAGGAAGAGGAAAAGGAAGAGGAAAAGGAAGAGGAGGCAAGAATCGTAAGAGACAATAGCTATGTAACCAAGTGGCCGGCCTTTTAATATTGTGATTCGGCTTGGTTAATCTCTGGGAACGGCTTGTCAGACGTCTGACTTCTCTCCTGTGGTGTGATGGAACAAGCAACACAAACCACGCTGGGTGTTGGGGGGTGTGATGGATTTATTAACAGGAGGGACTTGCCTGAGGCTGCATTAGAAATTAGAATATGACCAAGTTGCAGTTAGTTGCGTTGCATGCATGCATCACCTCGGTTGTTAAATCTTGAAGATGGACGATCGAGATCTGGTCTTCCGTTGGACCGTGGTCTAAAATGAGCGGTCAAGATCTAATCTTTGACCTCCTCTTTGAGTTTTCGTGCATGTGTGTACGGTTACGGTCCATGAGAAGCTATAAATCGGGATAAGAGCCATACGTTAGGTTAGCATGGACACACTTCACGGGGGGAGCTTAGCAGTATGCAGATTTAAAAAAGGAGAGAGAGAGAGAGAGAGAGAGAGAGAGAGAGAAGTATGCAGATTTAAAAAAGGAGAGAGAGAGGAATTATAGGGCTCGCTATGATGCCCTTGAAGTTATCATACTCTAGTAAAAAATTTTAATTACATGTATCATTCAGTCAACCATACCCTATCATATTGACATTTTTTTCATGGTTTATTTACTAAGATATGATTTTTGCATATCCTAGTATTTGATGTAAAAATAGCTTTTAGAGGTGGGCCACGCAAAGCAGGGTGCCATCGATCAGGGGTTTTCCTCGCTTCACAAGGGCTTCTGATCATTCATATAAAAGAAATTGAGGAAAATTTTTAGTGTATCATGAGGCTAGGCTGTAGATTCTTACGTTACTGTAAAAACCTGTCTTCATAAAAATTCTTTGATTCTAAGATTAGAAAATCAATGTTGATGAAGGGTATTGCATGAGCCTAGTGTATGTGTGCATGCATGCGTGTACGTATGTGTATGAGTTACACATAATTTCAGTTATATGCACCTAATATATAATGGATGGTGCTTCACATAAGCCTTATTCATAGTAGAAAATTCTACAAAAATGCGCGTGTCCTCTTAATACAGGTTGTGGGCAAGCATCAACACCTTTAGCATATCTTTACTTCATATTAGAGATTGTCACTACTTTAGAGTTGAAACGAGTAGAGAACATGTACAGCATCAATTGGAACAAGCCAACAACCTGAGAGATTCTCATTGCTTGCCCTTCAACAGCATGCTGGCATAGAAGCTGGCCCACCTTGTTGTACTCCGATGGCAGATCATGTCATATTGAACTTAACCGATTCAATCTCCATTAATGCACTTTTTCTTTACGAGAAACCCTGGCCAAGAATCCAGTCACTTAATAGGCCTACCCCTTGCGATGTAAACCTAGAGTGGGGTCACCCACACCTAAACCCGTATGGAGCCCACCAGTTAAAGGCACCCACCCTCACACCCAGAGAGAGTCGAAACAGCTGGAACAAATGGATCAGCAACTTCTAGTCAGGCCTGCTGCCACTCGAGCAACCCGCGGGTGTCCAAGGAGCCAGGATCAGGTGCCATTACATGGCACACTTTGAGTGTGCCTCTGTACCTGGCTGCCCTCCATCTTTGGCTGATAGTCTGTCAGTCGTGAGGCCCAAAAGCAGATGGAGGGCAGCTAGGTGCCGAGGCACACTCAAAGTTTGCCATGTGATAGCACCTGATCTTGATCCTGGCTCATTCCCAAGTGAGATATGCGGGTGGGAGACGAGAATATGACCTGACCTGCCTCCTGTATTGCTTAACTGCTGCAGTTCATGCTGAAATAACACGCATTACATCCCTGGCCCGTTTGATATGCAACTTATCTTAGACTTTACTCGCCCTATACGGCTTTTTTTTTTGGACTTTACTCTCCCTGATTTGGACAAGTCTAGTAAAGCATTAGATGATACATCACAATAACATACAGTAGTGGACTTAATGGCCAACTTCCCATGCATTGAAAAAGAATGGCAAAGGCTTTATCTCCTTAGGCTTGCCCCCACTAAGGTCCAACCAATAGATTTGGATAATGGCATAATAAACCATCTTGAGAATTGATCAAGAGAACTTTCGTGGTGTTTGCTAATTGCATTTGGTTTGGATAATTATTTCCTGAGATAGGGAGGAAAATTGCAAGATTAAGGAAACCAACACTAATAGATTGGTTTCAAGAGCAAGGATTCGGTTATGATTATTGCACTTCTCATAGATTGGCTTCAGTCCATTTCCTACACCTTGATATTAGGCGATGAGTGCATTAAATTTTGGTTGACACTTGGAGGAAAGGGGTCCCCATAAAGTGCAATCATAAAGGTTGAGTATTTTGTTGTATTATCCCATGAAAGTTGTGCTCATCTGGCAGGGGCGACTCATGAACGTCACCAAGACAAAGGGAAGTCATGCGTTCAAAACCGGAGGACACATGCCCGTTGCCGTGGGGTAAAACTGGGTGTACTCCCTAGTTGGCAAGGTGACTTTGATGTTTTTACACCAATGAGCTTGCAAGTGAGTGAGGTGGCTTTCACCTGTTATTTAGAAAAAAGAAAAGGTCTTAATTTTTTTATTTTTTTGTATTTTGAGTATGCAGGTCAATTGCAATAGAATACTCGATGCTCCCATTGATTTTGCTTCCAATTGAGTAGGTATCTGTTCATTCTCAAAATTTCTAATTTAGCTAAGTGGGAAATCACTGGAGGTTGTTCTTTCTACATGCAGTTTGGAAGTGGTGCATTGTCTTTTATGTGCGAACCAACAACAACAACAACAACAACTACTACGCCTTCATCCCAAAACAATTGGGGTCGGCGATATGAACCAACAAAGAAAATCATTCTTTGTTGGTTCATATCGGAAAAAATCAAGGTTGCCAGACTAGGAAGCAAAAACAAGAAACAATAAGAGAAGTGAAAGCGAGAGGCGATGCATTTTAAAATGTATAGAAAGCAGGAAGCAAGATTGCACAAACTATCGTGGAGGAAGAGTACTTTGGTGCCTTTATATAAGAATAAGGGTGATATACAAGATTGCACAAACTATCGTGGTATAAAACTCATGAGTCATACTATGAAACTTTGGGAGAGGGTGATTGAGTCTAGGTTGAGGAAGGTTGTCATGATATCGGAGAATCAATTTGGTTTTATGCCTGAAAGATCAATTATGGAAGCTATACATCTTCTTAGACAACTTATTGAAAGATATAGAGAGAGGAACAAAGATTTGCATATGGTTTTTATTGATTTACAGAAGGCATACGATAGAGTACCTAGGGACGTTCTCTGGTGGACAATGATGAAGAAAGATGTTTCTCTCAAGTACATTAGTATAATTAAAGATATGTATGAAGGAGTAGTAACCAATGTCCGCACTTGTGGAGGGGTGACAACCAATTTTCCGATAACGGTTGGGTTACATCAAGGATCTGCTTTAAGCCCTTTTCTATTTGCGATAGTGATGGATGAGCTTACGAGATCAATTCAAGAAAATGTACCGTGGTGTATGTTGTTTGCTGATGATATTGTTTTGATTGATGAGTCTAGAGCTGAGGTTAATGCTAAGTTAGAATTATGGAGACAGACATTGGAAGCTAGATGTTTTAAGTTGAGTAAGAGTAAGACTGAATATATGGAATGTCAGTTTAGTAAGCAACGAAGTAGTGATGGGAGTGTAGTGAAGCTTGGTGAGCAAGAAATACCGGTGAATGATTATTTCAAATATTTGGGATCCATCATTCAAAAGTATGGAGAAATTGATGGAGATGTAAATCATAGGATAAAGGTTGGGTGGATGAAATGGAAAAGTGCAACTGGAGTGTTGTGCGATCGTAGAATGCCATTGCGGTTGAAGGGAAAGTTTTATAGGACGACTATTAGGCCCGCTTTACTATATGGTACGGAATGTTGGGCTGCCAAGAGACATCATATTCAAAAAATGAGTGTAGCTGAGATGCGGATGCTTAGATGGATGTGTGGAAATACAATAAAAGATAAGATTCAGAACGAGGAGATACGTAAGAAGGTAGGTGTTGCACCCATTGAAAATAAGATGCGAGAGAATTGTTTACGGTGGTTTGGACATATTCGGCGAAGGCCTAATGATGCTCCAGTTAGAAGGTTGGAGAATTGGGAAAATTTATTAGTTAAAAGATGTCGGGGTAGGCCTAGGAAGACTTGGATGAAGATGATAGGAAAGGATATGAATGCTTTGAACCTCACCGAAGACATGACATTGGATAGAAATGATTGGAGGAAAAGGATTCATGTGGAAGACCCAAAATGAATTTCTTTTTTTGGTTCATATCGCTGACCCCAATTGTTTTGGGATGAAGGCGTAGTTGTTGTTGTTGTTGTTGTAGAAAGCAAGAAGCAAAAAATAAAAAAATAATATAAGAATTGAATAAAAATGAAAATGAAACACAAATAAAAACTAAAATAAAAGTAACTATTCTTAAATTTCATGATTTTTTAATATAAGAATTAAATTTTTAACAAAATTTAAAAATGTTGACGGTCAATTTAGAGATAGCACATGAAAGCGAGAAAGAAGGTAGAGAGAGGAAACACATAAAAAAACATGAAAAGTAGAGTGAGAGAACATATAATAAGAATAGATAAAATATATAGAAAGCATAAAAGAAGCGTGAAAGAATCAAGATTCTCGTCAAGTTTTGAAAACAAAAAGTATCGCGCTTTCGAAGCAAGTTTTTGAGAAGCGGATTTTCCACCTATCTAAGAAGCTTTCGGTAACTCTTAAAAAAACCAACCCACTACAACTAAGTGTCCTAAACACTTCTCGAATACATTGTTGCACTGATTTTTTTATTAGTCCTAAAGTGTAGATATGTTCATCATTGCTTGTTTACTAAAATTCATACTTTGGATCAAATGGATTTGATGAGAAGCAGTGGTTTCTATTACACCAGGTTTTGATAGGCGATATGAACCATTGATTTTTTATTGCTTTAAATATGCACCTAAACATGAAATATGCTTAATCTAATACATGTTTTCTATTAAGGCATGGAGAATATGCCTATAAATTTTGATTAAGCAAAAACCTGAAACTTTGTCCTTTTGAAGCTGTCTAGGACGGTTTGGGAGATGAGAACTTTTATATGTAAAAAACCCTTTTACATGATGGGAAACTTGAAGTCCCATTGAATTCTTTTTTCTATCAAGTTTTTGTTTATCTATAAAGTTTTGGAGACAGCTTCACACTAAAGTGTACAATGTGATTGCATCTGATCTGCTGTCATTAAAAAAGGGCACTCTTCCCTATTAAAAAAGGAAGCCCCAGCATACCACATGCCTCCCTCCCCCCGGTATTAGAAAAATGTTTGACCCCAAATGCTGGACCATGCCTCGATCCTACTTGCTTGCACCAAAAGATATGCAGCTTCTTAGCACCATGTAGGGTCCCATTCTAGACAAGTTGCGTTATTGGTTGATTAGGTGATTAGGGTGATCGTGGGGAACAATTGATCACTGTTCTCATTAGTCAGGAGAGGAAGGGAGCACATTTCTGAGTCAATGAGCCCTCTGTGAGCAATTTGGTTTCACTCATCCCTGATGTCATACCCCTCTGAGATCTTATTGCTGCATCAAATCTGACCTCATAGATTGATTCAGCATGGTTGATTCAGTAAGAATTGACTACTTTTTATGCAAAAAAAAAATATGATTTTTGGAATATCAAAATTTTGTGTTTTCTCAGCCATCGATTTTCAAATTACAAAAAAAAAAAATCCACAAACAAGTCGGATTTTGGCAATTCAAACGTGGATCTTCAATGAATATGGAGAATGTAAATTACATCTGTTGAGTCTGATTTAAGCGAAACAGCATGCATCAATGAAATCCCGAAGATGGGGTGTCAAAATAGGGATGACTTAGACAACATTTGAAAGCGAGAAAGATGTAGGAAAAGTTAATCAAAATGAAAAAATTCTTACTAATTTTTTGACCCTTCCAAATAAGACGTTAAGAGAGTTTTTTCTTAAAAAGTACACTTTTTGATAGGAAACATTCCTCCACGGTAGAAGAATGTTTCCTAGCAAAAGAAAATTTATTTTTACAGTCCACACCACCCATCTCACCACCACCATCCAATATCTCACCACCACCTACCACCCACCACCACTCTCCTCCAACTCTTATTTTTTCACTCTGTTTTTCTGATGCTACACAAACAAGCCAAAAACTTTCTTTTGGAGAACTTCTAGTATAAAAAACTCTGGCAAACAAAACTTTATTTTCCTATGAAAGTTTTTCTCTCTTCCATACGTGCCCTTAAGGATGAGAGGAACCAGACTCGTCCATGAGCCATTCAACCGCACCAGCAAATTTAATCATATTGAATATAGCCAACTATCTGTCATATTCAGTATCTGCCCCCACATCTCAGTTAGGAACCGTGAGAGTGGGGGCCCACACACCTCTATCAAGTGGGGTCCATTTTGACCTCATGATCGGCCCTTTTGAACTACCAAGCAAGCAACACGATGGAACAGTAAACGCCAGAAAGGTCAGCCATGTACCAAGAGAAGTCAAGGTTCCCCTCGGCTCGAGGGGCAGGTGAAGCCGGCTGGGGAGAGCCGAGCCGAGCCGAGCCGTCTTCGGCTCGTCTCTAATGTAATTACGGAAAGCGGGCAGTATAAATAGAAAAACAACAGACTTCTGACTGCTGAGCCTGAGCCTGCCCACCTGGGGAAGCCCAGCAACAGCAAGAAACGGGGAGCTCAAGTGGGACCCACTGGTGGCGATGCCTCTGCCTCTTAGGGCGGGGTGGCAATGGTGTCGGGTTGGCGGGTCGACCCGACGGGTTGGCAGGTCAGCATACCTCAACCCGAACCCAACCCGTTTATTAAACGGGTCGGCTGTGGCAAACACAAACCCGACCTGTTTATTAAACGGGTAACCTGACAGGACCCACCAACCCATTTAATAAATGGGTTGGGTCGGGTAAACGGGTTCTCAGGTTCGAGGGTCAGGTTGACGGGTCGGGTTGGCGGGTTGATGGGTCAGGTTGGCGGGTTGGCATACCCCTAACACGAACCCAACCCGTTTAATAAACGGGTTAGGCAGGTCGACCCGTTTATTAAACGGGTTCATTTTTTCCAAACCCAAACCCGCCTAAGAGGAGGGTTGGCGGGTCGTGTCACTGCCTCTGCAAGAAATTAAACAATAAAAATTAGATGAACACTCCAAAACTGCCCCGTCGTTGAAATGAACCGTGCTGGACTATCTCCTCTGTCTTGTGCAAAGGATCCGTTATTTGGTTTGACTCCATTCATCAGGTATGGTTTTCTTTTTCTTTTTTTGTAATGATGAAGAAACCCTCACCGAGAACCGGATCACTTAATCGGCCTGCCTCCCTGCTAGGTAAAACTTGGGGTTGAGAACACGAGCACCCTGATTTGATCCTGGGCCTTCAGCTTGACATAGCACCCTGCCGACCACATGAGTAACCACCGCTGTAGTACTCGTGGGGTATGGGATGGGGATCCAAAAGATATAAGCTTTACTGAATCTGGCCCAATAGGATCATGCCTGGTCAGAGTTGGATTCAGATTCAGAGTCACATGTGAAAGGTCATACAAAATCTGGATCCAATTGTGTGGGATGATCCATCAGATTTGCATACCAAGTCTAAATCCGAATGATCATTGTTCAGATACCGTATGCTTTACCATATCTGGCTAATTGGATTCTTATTCAGTTAGATATATATCGGACCCAAACCTGGCCAATTATTGACATCTATGGTCTTGGGGATATGGTTGATGGGTACTCAAGCAAGGGTGTTGCAGCTACCCAGCAACTCCCAAAAGAGTGAAACCCCATGTTTGAAATTTGAAGCCTTTAGAGAGGCTTTTGGTTGAACATGTTTGGAAGGTTGGCCCCACATGATCATAAGCACCAATGTCCAGGGCAAGAAGTTACATAATCATTTTTTCCTTGATTTGCAACTTCAGTTCTTACATGGTTTCACTTTCACAAAATTTGGTGATATTTTTCACGATATGCTGAAAATATCACGATATTTGTCACTGTAGATACAAAGAAGCTAAGGGCAGTATTCTAAAACTCGATTATATGAGACTAAGGGGTTGTTTGATGGCTTATTCAAGATTGGAGGAAATGAACAAACAGAACGCAACACAACATTGGTTCTGTTTGTTTCATCCTTTTTGTCCAAAGTCCAATAAATGTTGATGGGGAAAGAATGAAGAAGAAGAAACCCTAATCAATGAAAAAAAAAACCTAATCAATAAAATCAAACAAAAACCTAATCTATGAAAATCAAACAAAAAACCCTAATCTAAGAAAACCTACAAATACCCTAAAAAGAAATTTGATTCAAACCAAAATAAAAAGAAGAAAGAAGATATTGTGTAAAACAAAGCTTGACTTTGACTCAATCAGCTAGATTGATAAATATAGAGGAGTTGCGACTGTATAGTTATGAGTTGTTGAGGGGGTTGGCTCACCTAATGGACAGCCCTCTTACTTAATGATCGTCGTTTAACCAACTCTATGGAATCCAATGGGGATGAAATGAACAGTTTTATCAATTCCCGATTTATTTAATATAATTAGTTAACCATCGCGGTCACAACACACACACGTATGTATTGAGAGAAGGGATTAGCTACCAACAGCTCTCCCTGACAACGCGAGCCAACGTGCGTGCGTCAAAGGCTTAAAATCGAATCAGGTTATATGTTCCCTACCGGAACACACGCATGTGCGTGTTCTCGGGTCTGAACGAGCGCCATGTATGTAAGCACATGGGGCTCGTTTCCCTGTGTGTGTCTGCATCACTTAACATTGAAGTTCAGTGTGTTTGCAAAGACTTAAGTACCCTTTCTCGCCATTAGCGCCATGAAACAATGTTTTAAGTAAAGGATAAAAATGTCCTCCCGCCAGAGTTTGCAAATACTTAAGTACCACTATAAGAAAAATGCTAAGTAGCGACGAAAATTTATGACAGATTATTTTCGTCGCAAATTTGCGATGGATTAGCGAGAGAAAACTATTTGTCGCTAACATTCGAAATATTTGCAAAATTAGCGACGAAAATATCTCCCTCGCTAAATCCGTCGCTAATTAGCGATGGATTAGCGACAATATTTTTTCGTCGCCAAAACACTACAAAAAATGCTAATTAGCGACAAAATTAGCGAGGGATTTTTTTCGTCGCTAATCCGTCGCTAATTAGCAACGACAAAATTTTCTCGCTAATTCCGTCACTAATTTTCGATTTAAACCGTCCCACCTGAGACGCGAAATTTTCCCTTTCCCCGTTTGAATTTTTTTCTCCCTCCGTTTTTCCCTCCCCCCGTTCGATTTAAACCGTCCCCACCTGAGGCACTTCTCAGGACGCCAGAAGCCCCGCCCTTCCTCTGACGACGCGCAGTGGCCTCTCGCACCCTCCAAGCGTGACAATGGTGTCGGCCCCCGGAGGCCAAAGGCTAGCAAGATCAACTCTCGCTACCTCTCCCCCGCGCCGTCCTCCTCCTCCTGACGGTGCCCCTCGCCAGTCTCCACCGCCCGTCTCGCCTCTCCCTCGTCGGATCCCGTCTCCACTATGACCCCGAAAAGGTCGCAGTCGGCCGATCGACGTCGCTTCTCTACCCCCTCCTGCACGTCCACTCCTTCGCCGACAATTTATTCCGTGAAGCGGGCGCCGGAGGTCCTCTGGTTGTCGACACAGAGCTTGTCGATCTCCTTCCAGGGGGAGTCGTTCTCCCTCCCGATCGGCCACCGCGAGAGGCCGCCTGCAGCTGCCTGCGTTCCTTCTCCCGCCGTGACTGGCTCGCTGCGGAAGAGCGTCCCAATGCCAAAATGCGTCGGTTTTGTGAAAAAAATTGCTCCCTGTCGGAGAACGCGCTGGCAGAGAGCAATTTTTTTTTTTAAATTTAATGATGGATTAGCGATTGATATTATCCATTGCTAATTTAAAATAGCGGACTCGCGATGGATCATGTCCATCGCAAATTAGCGACGAAAGTAGCAACAGATAAGTTCTGTCACTACTTAGCATCAGAAAATTTGCGATGAAAGTCATCCATCTCTAATCCGACATTAATCCATCGCTAAACTGTTTAGCGATGGATTAACGTCGAATTAGCGACGGATTTAGGTCATTGCTAATCCACAGATTTCTTGTAGTGTACCCTTTCCCACCATTGGTGCCATAAAATGATGTTTCGAGTAAAGGACAAAAATGTCCTCCCGCCAAAAACGGTTAAAATTATCATCATTTTCGCCCTAAGGAGTAAACTCCTCTGCCTTAACAATAGCTCCTCGCAATATGTCACCCTAAATGTTTTAGATCGCTCTTTGACGATGCACCATCTAATGTAACAGGAACTCCCTTTGACAACACAACCTTTGCCATCGTCTGCTGCCGTCGGAGCACCCTTTGTCATCATCTGCTGCCGCCGAAGCGTAGTTGGAGCACTGTTGCCACCATTGGCTGCATCTACCTTCTAGGTGTTTCTCCTCCACTGTCGGATTAGCAAAACTTGTGTCCTAGAAGGTGAGTTTTGTGTAAGTTTTTGTTATGTAAATAAATCAATTTGTAAATCCGAATGCTAAATCTTACAAGTGGTTATACTATATATGCTAAATAACACATATTTTCATACTGAAACAAGAATCGTGAAAGGCAACGATATGTACTTATTAAGGCTAAATTTCTACAATAATTTGTAAGTTTGAAATTAACAAAGAGTTATACATTTAATACAATAGCGATTTGTTCGATGCAGCAACGATTTATACATTTGAAGCAATAGCGATTTACGATTTATGATTCATGATTTATACATTTAATGTAATAGCGATTTATGATTTACAATGATATGTACTTATGAAGGGTTCAATTTCTACAACGATTTGTACGTTTGAAGGAGCGCTTTGTACGTTTGATGCAACAACGATTTATATGTTTGAAGCAGTAGTCATGTGTATTTATGATTTATGAAGTTACCATGATTTGTACTTAAGTTTGTTAAATCATACTACGATGTTTACTTAGAAAGCCAAAACGTTACAATGATATGTACTTATAAAGGGTGCAATTTGTATAATAATTTATACATTTGAAGCAACAACGATTTATACATTTGATGCAGTAGCGATGTGTAATTATGAAGTTACCTCGATTTGTACTTAATTTGGCTAAATCGTACTACGATGTTTATTTATGAAGCCAAATATTATGACGGCTTGTAATGTTGGTGATTGTGTAACGAATGTGATAATTTGTAATAATATATACTTGGGAAAGCGGTTATAACATACAATGATGCAATTAAATTTATATATTGTGCAGGTTAGCAATGACTACAATTCGTAAGACAAGAAAGCCTTCATCGTTTAAGGGGATGACTCTTGGAGAAATCATCTGCCAATCTGATTTTTATGAGGGTTATGTAAAGAACATTGAGAATGAAAAAGACAGAAACAAATTGTTGGATATTTATTATGTGAAGCCTAATCCATCAGATATTGAAGATGAAAAGCAAACGAAGAAAGATGAAGAAGAAGAAGAAGGATGATGAAGAGAAGAAAAAGCAAAAGCAAAAGAAGAAGGAGGAGGAGAATAAAAACTATGCGCACTTATGAGACAAAAGGATTTCTTCCTGCCGACATGAAAAATTAAATCTATATGCATATCATTCTTTATGTTATCTGTCATGATCGTCAGTTGCATCACACTATACTATGCATCGAGTTGTTGTTTACCATGCCAATAAAAGAAATGACTTATCGTATATGTGTGCTAACAATAGCGATTCAAGAGACAACGATTTAATAACATCTACGATGCTGCGAAGCGATTTCAATTTTAATTGCTAAATGAACAGTGATTTGAATACACACATCACCAATGCAATCGTGCAATAATGTAAATGTTGCACGCACACGTTTCAATATCATAATACAAATATCATACAAATCGACACTAGCAAACACATAATATGTTACAAATTGATATACATATCACATAATATATTATAAATCGATACGAAAATTCAACATGTTTAATGTTGAAGTCCAAACGTTACAACTATATGTACTTATAAAGGGTGCAATTTCTATATTGATTTGTACGTTTGAAGCACTGATTTGTATGTTTAAAGTAGGAACCCTAAAACCCTTAATGCCTAAACCCTAACCCTAACCCTAACCCTAACCTTAAAACCTAAAACCTAAAACCTAAAACCTAAACCTAAATCCTATACTCTAAACCTAAACCCTAAAACCTAAAACCTAAAACCTGAAACCCTAAACCCTAAACCCTAAACCCTTAATATCTTACTAAACCCTAACCCTAAACCCTAAACCCTTAATATCTTACTAAACCCTAACCCTAAACCCTTAATATCTTACTAAACCCTAACCCTAAACCCTAAACCCTTAATATCTTACTAAACCCTAACCCTAATCCTAAACCCTAAACCCTTAATATCTTACTAAACCATAATGCTAAACCATAAATCCTTAATATATTACTAAACCCTAAACCTTAAACCTTAAACCCTAACCCTAAACCCTAAACCTAAACCTAAACCTAAACCTAAACCCTAAACCCTTAATATCTTACTAAACCATAACCCTAGACCCTAAACCCTTAACCTAAACCCTACACCCTTAATATCTTACTAAACCCTAACCCTAAACCCTAAACCCTAAACCCTTAACCTAAACCCTTAATATCTTACTAAACCCTAACCCTAAACCGTAAACCCTTAATATCTTACTAAACCGTAATGTTAAATTATAAACCCTTAATATATTACTAAACCCTAAACCTTAAACCCTAAACCCTAACCCTAAGACCTATAAACTAAACCCTATACCTAAACCCTCGATTATGAAGACGATTTTCTATATCGATTTATAAGCTATAAATAGGAATTTCTATATCGATTTGTATGATATTTGATCATCGATTTGCGTTATACTATGGCAATATTTTTGTAACAAAGGCAAATCGACTAAACATTACAACAATTTTTAAGATATCAATAGGATTTGCCATATCGATTTAAGAAAATGTTTTGATTCTTAATATCGATTTAAGATATTATTTTGATTCTAAATATCTATTTTGAAGATATCAAAACGAATTTCCAAATCAATTTAGGATATTGTTCTGAATCTTAATATCGATTTTTGTGTTGATTCTTGATATTGATTTAAGTTATTGTTTTGATTCTTAATATCGATTTATATGTTATTGTTATGATTCTAAATATCGAGTTATATGTTGATTCTGTATATTGATTTATAAGCTATCAACAGGAATTTCCATATCGATTTATATGATGCTATGACAATATTTTCGTAACAAAGGAAAATTGACTAAATCGTTGTCACTTAACAAATCGTTGTAATGATCGACGTTCGTAAATAAAAATCAAACAATCGTTTAGTGTTATGTACAGTGAAAATGCCACTGATTTGCTCTTACGAGCTGTTCCTATCGTGATTTACACAATTGAGTTAATAAATGTCTGAAACGGTGAATTATGAAACGTAAAAGCAATCTACTAGTAATGAATCACTTTCCATAAATTTCGATAAATGGCTGAAATGATTTGCACAAACGCGCACTGTACTCATGAACCACAATTTTTACCTAGATGTGGCCGACATAGACATCATTGTGTAAATCGTTATACCATCGCGATTTACACAATGACGTCTATCTTTTAGACAATGAGCTTTGTCTAAGTGAATGACACATACCATCACAATTTCATAATGACGTATGAAGGCCACGTGCTATCGCAATTTGCTTTTACAAACACATATCGTTCTCGCCGCAATTTCGTAACTACAAATCCACATGATTTAAAACCACATTCATATACAAAAAATATTAGAATTTAGATATAATACATCATGACCAATGATTTGGCTTAGATACAATACATGACCATCATCAAGAAAGAAAACAGATATCATCACAAGTATGAAACCCACGTCCAAATTAGTGATGAGCTTCTAATGCAATCCAGGTGTAGGAATGTGGAAAACTATTTATGGGAGGACATTTTCGTCAAACGCATATCTAGCTTTATGAGACTCCCATTTTTACAGAAGTGATCACCAAAACATCTGTATCATTCATCGTCGAGTTCATTTCCTGCTGCAAAGTGATTCTATTTGCAGCTACGGATACATCATCTCCAAGAAAATGAGCTCATTAGTAATGGCATGCCACTGCACCATTTCCCTCAGGCTGAGGCTGATAGAGTCTCGAGCAATGGTGCACCTTGAGAATATGCTTCACAAACTTCAGCTCTGGCATTGTCCCCTTGAAGAGCCAATAAGCGACATCATAAATCTCTTTTACGTATTTGTCATAAAGTATATCGGCTTCTTCAAGGGTTCAGTGCCTGAGCTGAAGTTTGTGAATTATATTCTTAAGAGTGCACCACTGTTGGAGTCTCTATCAGCCTAAGCAGAGAAAAATGGTGCAGTGGGCGACCATGACTAACGAGCTCATTTTCTTAGAGATGATGTATCCGCAGCTGCACATAGAATCGCTTTGCAACATGAAATGAACTCGATGATGAACGCTATGGATGTTTTACTGATCTCTTCTGTAAAAATGGGAGTCTCTAAAAGATAGATATGCATTTGACGGAAACGACGAAGAAGGAGAAGAAGAAGAAGACAAAGACGAAGGAGAAAAAAGAAGAAGAAGAAGAAGAAGAAGAAGAAGCTGCGCTACCGCAGAAAAGAGGAAGAGAGGTTAAATAGACTAGGGTTTTACACCTGGACAACGGGTTGGATCGGGTAGGGTTTTATATATATCTATACAAGGGTTCCAAATCAATTTAAGATATTATTTTGAATCTTAATATCGATTTTTGTGTTGATTCTTGATATCGATTTAAGTTATCATTTTGATTCTTAATATCAATTTATATGTTATTGTTATGATTCTAAATATCGAGTTATATGCTGATTCTGTATATCGATTTATAAGCTATCAATAGGACTTTCCATATCGTTTTGTATGATGCTATCAACAGGACTTTCAAAATTGTAGCTCTGTAGCCTAGATGAGACAATGATTTATACGTATGAATGATACCTATTATAACGATTTGTACATGTGAATGATACATTATTAAACAGAATTCACGTGCTTTTTGGATGAAGCCATTTTCATGAATGGTGATGCAAAAAAATATTAATAATTCTATTTTTGTGGCTCGCGATTCATGAAAATGGATTCATCCCAAAACTCTTTCTTTGTGAACGAAATCGATAATAGACAACACATAATATTTTACACATCGATATACATATCGCATAAAATATTATAAATCGATACAGAAGTTCAGCCTAATAGCTTATAAATCGACACTACAAAACACATAAAATCTTACAAATTGTTGTACATATAGCAAAATATATTACAAATTGTGTCATATCTTACTAAACCCTAAGACTAAACCCTAAACCTAAATCCTAAACATTATACCTAAACCCTAAACGATGTGTATATTTGAAGGCTAGATGAGACAACGATTTGTCCGTGCACTTGTATCGCGATTTGTACTCATGTAAATTACGATTTTCATCCAGTTGTGGTCGACATAGACGTCATTGTGTAGATCGCAATAGGACAATACATGGTATAATATCTTACAAATTGATACTAGAAAAACCTAATATCTTACACATCGATATACATATCATATAATATATTAATCATCGATACAACAATTCAGCATAATATTCTTAATATCGATTTAAGATATTGTTTTGATTCATAATATCGATTTCTATCATGATTTTGTATATCGATTTATAAGCTATCAACAAGAATTTCCATATCGCTTTGTGGCCGACAAAGATGTCATTGCGTAAACCGCCTAAAACGTGAACCACTAAAAGGTATATGTTATTTTATTATAAAATCTTTGGTGGGTCCCATAAAGCATTGAACTCCTCTGCTATAAAAGGAGATCCTTGCAATATTACCCCATAAATGATCCACAAAAAATCTAACGCTTTGTCTTCTTCCCCGAAGCTCCCTTTGCTATCTCGATGAGTTTTTGTGTTGTGCAGGTTACCAATAGCTTACATTCGTAAGAAAAGAAACACTTAGTCGTTCGAGGAAAAATTTGCAACAGAAATCGTCGAACAATATGCTTTGTATGAGCAATTAGAACCATATTACAAAATATTGATGATTGAGAATGACAAAGAAAGGAAGCAATTGCTGCTAAAGTATAGAGCGAAGTCTAATCCGTCAGATATTGAAGATGATGATCCAAGATAGAATGCTGAGGAAGAAGTATAGATGGAAAAGAAGAAGAATGATGACGAAGAGAAGCAAAAGGAAAGGAAGGAGGAGGATAAAGCAAAAAAGCAAAGGAAATCGAGGCGAAAGAAGGAGGAGGTGGATGATAGGGAAAAGCAAAGAAAGAATAATAAAGACCAAGAGAAGTGAAGGCAAAAGGAGGAGGAGGAGGATTGTTAACACCCCAAATTTTCAAAAGGTTCAAAAATTCTCTTTTTACCCCTGGCCCCCATTGGGTTAATTTCTATTAATTTCTCGGATTCATTTTCTTGTTGAAGATCCAAAATCCAATTTCATTTCCCATATCTGACCCAATCTCGGATCTAGATCTGATATCTGAATCCAATTACAAGTCTGGTTCTTCTATTTTTCAAAAAATCAATTCTCTGTATTGGCTCAGGTATTTTTGTCCAGATCTAGTCTCATTTCATATTCTCAATTCGAGATCCAAACTCGATATTTTTCTCAAAATCTCAGATCCAGATCCGTTTTGAAACTCAATTTTTAAAATCAATTTCGTTATTTCACAAAACCCTAATTTTGGTAAAATCCTCAAAATTTTGAAATAAAATATTTTTACAAAAAACTCTTAAAATATATTCTGGATTTTTCTTTCAAAAAAATAGAAAAGGGGAAAAATATATTTTAGGGTTCTTTTGAAGTTGTTACAAATCTAAACCCTCTTTTTGAACATTTTGAAAATTTCAAAGGACCCCTCTTGAAATTATTGTAACGGTCTCCCCCGTTATAAACCAACGCAGGGGGGGGAGCTCATTGATCGACCGTCTTCTGATATCCCATCTCTCTTATTCCTCTCTCCCTTCCTCCTCCTCTTTTTCTTACTTTCCCTCTCTTCCTCTTCTTCATCAGTGAAAGAAGTCGACCCATCATTGGCATAAGGGCAGAGACTCCCTCTCTTCGGAATTCACGGTAAGAATTTCTACTCCTCCTCTTAATCTTTTTCTTCTCTTCTTTCTATTTCTCTTCTACGAATTCTCTGGTTTTGCTCTTCATTATTCAATGGCAAGCATCCTTGTAGTATCAATCTGCATATAGCAGTATCGAGGTACATGTTGCAATATCATCGAAATGTTTATTCCAACATTTTTCTTTTCTTTGCAATTTGTTATTGAATTTCTCTAGTTTACATATGTTTATACTG
Organism: Nuphar pumila; assembly: GCF_984573655.1. NCBI lineage: Eukaryota > Viridiplantae > Streptophyta > Magnoliopsida > Nymphaeales > Nymphaeaceae > Nuphar > Nuphar pumila. Next base: position 25,465,708 of record NC_143262.1, on the reverse strand, counting down.
TTAGATTCAGTGTTCCCCTGTAGCATCACTGAACACTTCATTTGTAGCACAACAGTCGGATTTGTTGTGTTTTACTCCATGGATCATGTTAATTTCTGCATCAATCATGTTTCAGTTTTCGATTCGCATCCTCTGCATCATTTTTTTGGTGTTGCATATACCTATTGCGTGTTTTCATCTCTCTGCATCTTTATCATTTCATTAGTTACTTTGTTGTTTAGCATCATGGTTCATTTGCATCATCTCCTCTGTATTTGATTAGTGTCTCCTTCATCATGTTCATCTCCTCTGCATTATGGTACATCTGTTATAGCATCGTCATGACATCTTCTAAACGTGCATCTTACTAGATCATTCAGACGATTCATTCACATCTCCTTAATCCATGTATTAGCCTCTGTATATTCATACCCATTTCGCATTACATCAACAATATTTGCATCTGTGTATTTTAATTCAGCATAACCTCATATACATCCCCTGTATTTTATTCGATCGTGTACTTCCAATGAGTTAAAAATCATTGGATCTGCATAAACCCCCTTCATTTCAGCACCCGATTTAGGTATCAGTGGCATTCCATGCATAACAACTTGCAAAATCTGTATTGCATCCAGTTCGCATTACTCTGTTATTTCCATTTCCCAATTCCTTGTTCTTGGCTACTTGGCATCGTGTGAATCTGATTGTGCTTCTTATCACCATTTACACTTGATTCAATGTATATCCATATTGTTGCTCATACATTGCTTGTGCTATCGACTACATCTCATTGATATTCTGATAAGCATATTTTGGTAACAATAATTGTCTTGTTGTGTGTGCATCTGATCTTGTACATCGTTGCACTTGCATAGCTGTGTTTGCGTGATGGGGCAAAAGTTAAAATTTTGTAGTTAGGGAGTATCACGTGTGAACATGAATATTTTTTTTTTAGTTAATTAAGAATGGAAACTCTGCATGATCTGCAAATTCAACCACTTTATTGGTTTGATTGGCTTCATTATCACTTGGGCATGGGAAACTAGATGATGGAATCTCAGTATGAGATGTTGATTCAGAAATCCTGCAAGTTGGATTTACTTCACCGTTTACTAAATATGATAATCTAGAGACTGGAGTAACAGAATGATTCCAAAATTTTATGGGTTTGACTGGTCTTATCATTTTACATGTATGATAAATTAGAGGATGGAACATCAAAATGATTGTTGATTCAGAAGTCTTAGTCGCTGCACATGGCAAAGTAAATAATTTGCTACTGTAGAATCACAGTTAGTTTGATTGATCTCACCACTTCTGAGAAACTTCCCTAACTTGTTTCTTAAGTTTGGTCCCTTACAACATATCATGACTACTTATTTTTTTTTACATCTTATCATGGTGTATTCCAACCCATTTCTCTGTACTTCATTACACACCCCCAACTCATTTTTTTGCATATCGACACTCTGATGTGCTGGGTGAAATCACCCTGTTTCCTACACATCTTAATTGGCTATGTAAAATTGCCTTATATTATGTTATCATCTTGACATACTGTTGCTAAAATCCACTGATGGATGTTGCCAAATCCCTTGATTGCTGCCACTAAAATCAGTTTGCAAAAACTGACTTGTTGCTGGCAGTTCACTTGAGTCTACCCATCACCACTTACCTGTGCTTCCAATTTTATATCAATCACTTGATATCACCTGATATCATGCGATATCACTTGCTGTTATCGCTGGATATCACTTAATATTTACACAGTATATCACAACCCATCACTTGCCACTTTCACAACACATCACTTGTTATCCTCACAGCATATCATTTGAGCTCTCACACAATGCCATCCAAACCTATGAAAATTCTTGATTCAATATGCTCATAGAGATCCTGGGATCCGAAAAAGCATTGTGTCGTCTTGGTGTGTTTGTCAACATGATCTACTTACATGGAGGTTCTCTGGAGATAGGTAAATTTTGAAGCAATGCTGCTGTTTCGTGTACTGGAATAAAGTTTTTCAAGTAGTTGTTCTTGCACCAGAATATAATTTATGGTGCTACCTATGCACCATTTGTAGGAGATAGGTTCGGTTTCCGATATTTCTAAAATTGATGCATCTACACAAGGTTCTGCAATTGATGCATCCTTAAAACCAATTAAGACAAAACCTCTGGATGAACTCTCGGTAAAGCCTGGACCTAGGTCATCAATGCCTAAGCTGCTCCTGCATATTGCTTTATTTCCTGCATATGCACTCATAGCAGCTCATGAGTTGTTGTAGCCTCATAGCAACCCATGAGCTGCTGTGTCTCCCTAACATTTGCACTCACAGTAGCTCATGAGCTGCTGTAGCCTCATGGCAGCTCGTGAGCTGCTGTGTTTCCCTCTCATATACATTCTCATATGTATATTTTCATTAGCCTAATGTATCTCAAAGGCATTCTTATATATATATATATATATATATATATATATATATCTTCATTAGCATATGCATTTCACTTTGGCATTGTATATGCATTTCTTCATAAATATATGCATTGCATGTAGGCATTGCACATGCATTTTTCCATTAGCATAAGCATTGCACATAGGCATTGCATATGCATTTTTCTATTAGCATATGCATATGCATTTCATCATAAACATAGGCATTTCATATGCATTTTTCCATTAACATATGCGTTGCACTTAGGTACTGCATATGCATTTCTTCATTAGCATATGCATTGCACTTAGGCATTGCATATGCATTTCTTCAGAATGCATTGCATTTAGGCATTTCATCTACATTTCTTCACTAGCTTAGGCATTGCACTTAGGTAAATACATATGCATTCCATTCATGCATTAGGCATTGCATCTTCATTAATTTGAGCATTTCCATTATAGCTTAGGCATTCCATATGCATTTCTCCACTAGCTTAGGCATTGCACTTAGGTAAATGCATATGCATTCTACTCATGCATTAGGCATTGTATCTTCATTAATTTGAGCATTTTCATTATATCTTAGGCATAACCATGTGCATATTAGTTTTGATTTCTATCTATATCTTGTATTTTATTGTCTTATGCTAACTCATATTTGCAGGGAAGCTTAGAAGATGCTGACTTCTTTTCCTAGATTAGGAATTTTAATATTTTAGTATTTAATTTCAATTGTAATAATTTCATACTAGAATGTATGAGCATATAGTTGCAATTTTAAATTCTCATGAATGCTTATGGCATTTCCTTTTATTTTATTCTTCAAAAAACACAATGGTGAAACACGAATGACACGTGCACCATTCTAATAAAAGGTAATTAATCCTAAGTAAATGATTCTCATTTATGGCCATAGTCAAAATGTGAACAATACTTAGGATTTTTATCTTTTATGGAATAAAATTTGACCTATACTTTAGGCCTTTTCTAAAAATCATCATATTTTCAAAAAAATGCATTTTCCTCTTTTATCAGAATTTAAAGTAAAGATTAAATCAAGATATATTTATGGCCATAGCCATGGATATACTGAAATTTAATCTTGCCTTAAATTCTATAAAAGCACGAAATTTAATTTTATTCTTTCTTGGAATTTAAATGAAGACTAAATTAAAATATATTTGTGACCATAGTCATGAGTATATTAAAATTTAAATCTCATTTCAATTCTATTAAAGAATGAAATTTGCTTTTAAATTCCAACTTTAAACACGTTTTTTCAATACATTCATCATTTTGCATCATTATTTGCCATCTTTTCAAATTATTTTTAGTTATTTTCAAAATTCCAAGTGACTTTGAAATAAATTTTCAAAAACACAGTTTTCATTTTCAAAACTCAAAATCATTTTCAAATTCCATTTACAAATGCATATTTACCTTTTATTTCTCAATTCTATTCAGTTTTAAATCTTATTTCGAAATTCTAATTTTTAATTCTTATTTCTGAAATTCACAATTTTTTTGGATTTCATATTTTAACTTCGAATTTCATGTCAATTTCAAATGCTAAATTCAAAAATTCTTTATTTCTCTTTAAAAATTCCAAAATTTTGAATTCTCATTTTCAAATTCAATTTAAAATTTTGAAGTTTATTTCAAATTCAATTCTAAATCAAATGTTTAAAATTCATTTCGAAATCTCATCTTAAATTTGAAGTTCAATTTCAAATTTGAAGTTCAATTTCAAATTTGAAGTTCAAATTTAATATCAATTCTAAATTCAAATTTTAAGTTCAATTATGATTTCAAAACTTAGAATTGATTTCTAATCTTGATTTTTAATTCAAAGTCAATTCAAATTCGATTCTCAGTAAATTTCAGATTTCAAAATTCTCAAACTCTGAATCCAATTTCTAAATTCTCAAAATCCAACTTCCAAATTCATTTCTGAATTTTCATTTTAATTTCAGCTTCAAATCCTTATTTCAATCCCAATTTTCAATTTCCAAATTCATTCCCAATTTCAAAAGTTAAGTTTCAAATTCAAAATATAAACTCAATCTTCAAAATTTCAAATTTCAAATTCCAAATTCAAAGTTCAAGTTCAAATATTAATTCAAGTTCAAATTTCAATTCTGATTTCAAGGTCTCAAAATCGATTTCCAAGTCCAAAATCTTAATTCAAAATCAATCCATCAGATTTCAGAATTTCTTCAAAATCTCAATTCCAACTTTCAAAATCGATTTCAAGTTCCATTTCAAAATTTTCAAATTCAAACTTTCAGAATTCCAAATTTTGAATTCCATTTTCATCACAAATTCAATTTCAAATTTTTAATCTTATTCCAACTTCTCAATCTAATTTTGGAATTCACTTTGGATTTCCAATTCAAAATTCGAATCTGATTTTAAACATCAAATCAAATTTCAGAATTATTTCAATGTCTCAACTTCTAAATTCCTTTTCAATCTCAAATTCACTTCATTCCCCAGTTTTTAGATTCAAATTTCAATATTTTCAAATCAAGTTTAAATTTTCTAAAAGATATTTTCAAATTTATTTCAAAATCACTTGGAAAATTCAAATTTCTAAAATATTTCCAAGAAAAGCATACATATTTCTCAAAATTCAAAACTCATAGCACAAGCTTGATTCCATGTGCATTTAGGATTTCAGAATAATCACTTAGATAAAATTAGGCAAAGCAAAAGGCATTGATTCGATCCTTGGTCCAATTACCCCTGGTAAAGGTGCAAGGAATGGTTGAACCTTATATCGATGAGCGAATCCCGTCTCTCCATTTTTTCCCGCAAAATTTCAAAACGGAGGTGAGTAAATTTCAAAATCTATCTTTCTTTCAAATAGGTCAAGTGAGACCTTGCAGAGGATTTTTCTCATTCTCTTTTTGTTTTTTTTTCTCTCAAAAGGAGGAAAAGGAAGAAAAGGGAAAAGAGGAAAAATTTTACAATGATCACATGTTTGGTGACCGAGATGGGACCTTGTCTTTTATTTTGATCGAATCAATGCCATTGCTTTATTTAAATTTGACTGAGTTAGTATTCTTATGTCAGTTTCATTTTTCATGCAGCCCTAAAGACCAAGAATCATACCCAGCTGACATTATGCATATAGGATTAAGTATGGTTTGATAGGACCATATTGAGGAGATTTATGCATGCTCACTTAGACTTAGGTCTGAAATACAACTCTCATCAATATAGGGATTGAATGAAAATAATATATGCAGGTCTGTGCTTCTTTATGATTTTCAAAATCTTATTTCTTTAAGACTTTGCATTAGAAACATCTGATTTCTTACATGTTGAATCATATTTTCAAAACATCCCTACCTATATTGTCCCGGTCTTCATGTTGCTAGGCTGTCTCACTGAATCATAGTTCAGGAAAGAGCCTCACAACTGGACTACTTATTTGGGTTAATACCCTCTGCTACGTACTAAGAGCCATAGTCCAAAGTATATCGGTAGGCACTCAAGGATGTTGGGAAAACTATATACCTTAGAACTGGAGAATTATTCTTATGCCACATACTTCAAGCTTCCCCTTGAGTATATCAGCGTATCTTGATTGGATTCAGATGATCTAAACTTTAGAGTTAGGATTAGGTTCCTACAAGCCTTTTCAAATATTGCATTTAGAGTTAGCTTTTAGAGAATGTTGTTTTGTGCATCCTTGCTTGTGTAGCTTTGCTTCTTTTTGTGGATATTATCTTGTAACTCTCATTTACTTCACCTTTTCAAAACCTTGGATATTTATTTCAAAATTTCTTCTATTTCTCAAATCCAGGTATATATTTCTCTTTCTTTATTTCTTCAGAATAATTTTCTTAAACCCTGGATATTTTTCAAGATTTCCCTACATTTCTCAAAATCCAGGTGTATATTTATCCTTCTCTTCTTCAGAATAATTTTCTTAAACTCTGGGTATTTTTCTAAGACTTTCTTATATTTTTCAAGATCCAGGTGTATATTTCTCTTTCCTTATTTCTTCAGAATGATTTTCTTAAACCCTGTATATTTTTTAAGATTTCTCAGTATTTTTAGGTGTATATTTATCTTTCCATATCTCTTCAAAACTATTTTCTAAGATTCTAGATATTTGTTTCAAAAATCTTCTTCTATATTTTAAAATCTAGGCGTATATTTTCTTCTTTTTTCATATCGATTTTCTCAAACCCTAGAAATACTTTTTAAAAACTCTCCTTAGATTTTCAAAACTCCAGGTGTATTTTCTTTTCTTCTTTTGATTTCTTCAATTTCTCCGATCTTGCCTGCAATTTTTCAAATATTCAAATCTTGCCAACTATTTTCAACTTTCTTCATATCTTCTAGTATATCTCCTAGATTCTATTCAAAATTTCTATTTTCTCACATAAAATCTCTTTTGTCAAGAGATATCTTTTCCAAATTATCAACCTAATTCTCAAATATCTCCTTCATCATCTCTTTTTCTCCCAAAAATTCTTCAGTCTAAACCATTCCTTTATTCTGCAGAAAACATTGACATTTTATCATGGTTCAGACAAGGACGGAAAGACAACTGTTCAGCAACACAGTGACAATGAGGCAGAAGAAATGAACTCCCCCAGATCATCCAGAGGACAGAACCAAGAAGTAGAAGATGATGTTGATTCAGTCATATACAAGCTATTTAAAAAATGATGACAAAGATGATATCTGAACAAACTAGGGCAAATCCAAAGAAAGTATCTTCCAAAAGCAAGATCAGGAGAAAGCCCGTCAGGATCAGCAAGAAGAAAGTTAAGCATGACACCTCTTATGAAAGCACAGAGTCAGCAGAAGAGGATTCGAAAGAAGAACAACCTGCATTTTTCCAAAACCCCTGTATCAGCCTAACAAAATCATTAAGGAGCCTCAGTCAGTGAACAAGCCTAAGTTTCAGATCCCGGTGGAAGACCCGATTCAGCTGCAATTGAAGGAGATGACTCGTGTGGTCAAAGATTTACAGGCTCGCGACAAAGGCAAGAGAGTCTACACCAGCGAGGATTTTTATGATGGCCTAGAAGAGGATGACAACCTGGAAGACCTTTCCCAAAAGTTTATTAAATTTGATGGAATCGACAATCCCAAGGCTCATTTGGCCATGTTCTTCGCAGAATGCAACCGGTTTAAAAGGGACAACAGACCTTTATTCATATGCTTTCCGTGCAGTCTGGAGGGAATAGTAGTGAGATGGTATGCTGAGCATATCAACCCGATTGAACTATGAGAGTTCGACAAAGTTGTCAATTTATTCATTGAAAGGTTTCTGTTCAATACTGGGGCACTGCCAACCCTCAATCACATGTATAATATAAAGCATAATGACAAAGAAAAAGCCAGAGATTTCATTTATAGGTGGAGATCCACCTGCAACAAGATGAGGGATCCGATATCATAAGGGCATGCATTGTCAATGATTCTGAATAATTTCTTCCAACCTCTGAAGGGCCTGATCTCTACCTCCCCATCGTGATCCTTTATTGAATTAATAGAATGAGTCGAATGACTCAAAATGGGGATGCAAAATAGAGTCTATGAGGGCATTACCATTGCAAAAAGCAGTCAAGATGCGAAAAAGAAAACTTACTTCACTTTTTTCTGCCAATTCTTTCAACAACAACAAGGATAACAAGAATAATCATGACAACAATTCAGAGGGATTCAAAGACCAAAAAAAAGAAGTTCTTCAACAATGATAAGCTTTTTCAATCTAATCCTCAACATAAAGAGAAAAATCAGGAGAAATCAAAGCGCAAGGACTGGAGTCCTGACCGAAAGTTCACCCCTTTGGACCAGAAACTTGAGACTGTTCTGGAATATTTGCTCGCGAAAGATATGATCCGTTTACCAAAAGTCATCGATCCTCCAACAATTATGGGCAGATTCAAAGAACAATTTTGCAAGTTTCACCGAGCAGTGGGGCATGACACAGAAAATTGTTTTGTCCTTAAGAACATCATCCAGGACTGCATTGATAAGAATCTTCTGGTGGAAAACGACAAAGAAGAACAACCGACTGTCATGACCAAGCCTTTCTCGGACCACTCAAAAGAGTGATAAGGCTAGAGTTTTTATGCTTTCTTCCTTTGTCTTGTAGGGACAAGATAGTCCCAGTCTTTTGTGCCCTTTTGTTAAATCCTCAATCTATCTCAAATAATGAAAAACTGATTTTTCCTTTATATTCTGATGTCCATCATTTTGTCTATGTCACTTCTTTTTTTTTATACAAAAGGCTATTTTGAAGTTTGTGGTTTCCCCTAAAAACCCCTCCTTTCATTTTCAGGTCTGTTAAAACATACCTCCCAAAATCAATCAAGAAGCTTGTCGCCTTGTTTTCTTCAAAGAGCATTCTTCAAAATCTTTTTCCCTAGTTATACTGGGGGATCTTTTGAAAAGCCATGTTTTACTTTAAAATCCTGTATGCAGGCAGGATCAAACGAAATCTTTCATCACCAAACATTATCAATTTTCATCAGTTTTATAGCAATTTCTCATTCATACCCATTCAGGATAAGGGATAATCCTGAGACCCCGGCGGTTGTCCAAATCATCATGAGGGTGACGATTAAAGATCTCCCATCACAATCATCAAGCATTATTATCAAGCATTGCCATGTATTGTCTTTTATTTGTATGATCGGCATTCGCTGGAACCAATAGTTTATAGGTTGAACCCCTGTTGAACCGATGTGGTCCTTAGGTTGAACCCCTATGAAATCGATAGTTCATAGGTTGAACCCCTGCTGAACCGATGTGGTTCTTAGGTTGAACCCCTGTGAAACCAATAATTCGTAGGTTGAACTCTTGCTGAATCAAGGTGATTTGTAGGTTAAACCCCTGTCAAACCAATATGGCTCATAGGTTGAATCCCTTTGTGAACCAAAATTCTTTCTTAAATTGTGATTCTTAGGTTGAATCCCTCTTGAACCAATCTCATTTTTTAAAATTCGATCTGTTGGTTGAATCCCTCTTGATCTAGTTTTTCTTGGTTGTTCTTAGGTTGAATCCTTATTAAACCAATGTTGTTCCCAGTGAACCAATGTTGTTCTTAGGTTGAACCCCTATTGAACCAATGTTGTCCCCAGTGGACCTATTTTGTTCTTAGTTGTCCCCAATGGACCTATTTTGTTCTTAATTAAACCGATGATGTTCTTAGGTTGAACCCCTATTGAACCGATGTTGTTCCCAGTGAACCTATGTTGTTCTTGATTGAACCGATGTTTGTTCTTAATTGAACCTATGTTGTTCTTGATTGAACCAATGTTGTTCTTGATTGAACCAATGTTTTCCTCAGTAAACCTATGTTGTTCCTGATTGAACCGATGTTTGTTTTTAATTGAACCTATGTTGTTCTTGATTGAACCAATGTTTGTTTTTAAGTAAATCAATGTTTTTTCCAATAAACCAATATTCCTACAAAACCAATTTTGTTCTTACAGAACCAATGTTGTTCCTATGGAACCAACCATCCCTTTTGATCCAATCTCTTATCAAATTCAGTAAACCAAAAGGTTCCAGTTTTCGCGGTGGTCAGTAAATCAAAGGTTTCAGCTATCGCTGGTCAGTAAACCAAAAGTCCCAGCTCTCGCTGGTCAATCTTTCAAAATCCAGTTTTACTGGTCAAAATTTCCAAAATCTAATTTTCAACCCAAGGTTCCATTAAGATTGATATTGAGTAATTATTTCACAAAGGATTCTCGAACACTTTATCAATTTGCTTACTAACATTTATTGATTTGAATATTTACTACATGAAAAAATCACCTCAGATTATCTCTAGTATTTCTTTCCAAAAGGGTGAAGCTTGCTGAGAAAAAGAGCAAAATTCAAAACTTTTCCCTGTTGATCAATCAAAAGGATAAGAAAAATCTCCTTGATATGATGAACGAAGAAAATTTCAATGATTTTGAAAAGCCAGAAGCGAATTGATATTGATTATAGCTATGGTGCATTTTTAAAGATGATTATCCTAGCAAGAAAGCATTAGAAATATCTTGAGCAATATAGAATCTACTCAAAGTTCTCAATAAAGCAAGTATAATTAATGATCTACAAAAGGGATCTCTCAACTATCATCAAGTTGAAAACTGATTTGCGAGTTAGACTTCTAGGGCCAAAGAAGACTCGAAATATCTCCAAGCTGAAGGAGTATATGACATGTTTTTCCATGGAAAGTTCAAACCATCGCCAAGTTGAAGGCTGATGCAATGAACCTCTCGACAAACCCTAAAAGATAATTGATTCATACTATCAAAAGATTTCAATCGAAAAAGACATCTTTATCAATTTCTGGGGACAAGGAAGACCGTGATTATCTCCAAGTTGAAGGAGTATGAAGCGTTCTTCTAGGGAAAATCAGAGCATCTCCAAGTTGAAGGTTGATGTGATGAAATTCTCGCCAAACCCCAACAAACGAATTCATTTTTATGTCTTAGAAAGTGCAAAAAGTATATCTCAGATATCAAATTGCCAAAATTGCCAAGAATCATCTTTTCTCATGCAAAATTCTTTTATCAATATCTTTTCACTACTTGCTTTTATGAAATTGAGAATATTTCTTTTCTTTTCTTTTCATATCAAGAGAATGAATAACTTCCTTAAAGAAAATTATCAGCGTTAAAATTTGAATTTAATTCTTAAATCCATGGAGTTAACCTCATTTAGAGGAAATACTCTAGGTAAAAGAGGGAATATCTTTTGCATATACGTGCACATTTTTCAAACATTTGAATCAACCACAATTTTATCTTATTGGTAAAATTTTCTGGCTATTAAAAAATGAAATAAAAATTCAATGTCTATCTTGATGCAATCTAGCATGGCTTACATCTTCGAAAGAGTTGACTCATTCTAATGAGGTATTTCTTTCAGTCCCATCATGGTTTTCCCATCCTGGCGAGGAATCCATATTTTTCATTTCCCATCCAGGTAAGGGTCAAAACCTGAGCCTCATTCTGATGAGGTATTTTCATTTCCCGTTCAGGTAAGGGTTAAAACCTGAGCCTTATTCCGATGAGGTATTTTTATTTTCCGTTCAGGTAAGGGTTAAAACTTGAGCCTCATTCCGATGAGGTATTTTCATTTTCCATTCAGGTAAGGGTTAAAACATGAGCCTCATTCAGATGAGGTATTTTCATTTCTTGTTCAGGTAAGGATCAAAACCTGAGCCTCATTCAGATGAGGTATTTTCATTTCTTGTTCAGGTAAGGATCAAAACCTGAGCCTCATTCCGATGAGGTATTTTCATTTCCTGTTCAGGTAAGGGTTAAAACCTGAGCCTCATTTCGATGAGGTATTTTCATTTCCCGTTCAGATAAGGGTTAAAACCTAAGCCTTATTCTGATGAGGTATTTTCATTTTCCATTCAGGTAAGGGTCAAAACCTGAGCCTCATTCTGATAAGGTATTTTTATTTCTCGTTCAGGTATGGGTCAAAACCTGAGCCTCATTCCGATAAGGTATTTTCATTTCTCGTTCAGGAAAGGGTTAGAACCTGAGCCGTTGTGATCATCGCAAATTTTTTTCTCTTGTGTCCTTCTCTCTTTTCCTCCTCTTTTTCCTTTCTAACCTCTATTTCCTTTTTTGAAGGGGAAATAAAAGACAGAAAAGAAGAGAGAAAAGAAAAGAAAAGAAAAGAAAAGAAAAGAAAGAAGATTGAGGAACTCTTTTGCAAAGGTCTCACTTGACCTAAATTTTGAAAATGTTTTGAAATTACTCGCCTTCATTTTAAAAATTTGTGGGAAAAATGGAGAGACGGGATTTGCTCGTCGGTACGAGATTTGACCGTTTCTGGCACCTTTACTAGGAGTAATCAAACAAAGGATCAAATTTATGCCTTTTGCTTTGCCTAAATATTATCTGAGAATCTAAGTTTAAATGCACAAAGAATCATGCTTGTGTAATGCAGATGCAAAAATGTATGCTTTTGAGAAAAATAATTTAGAAATTTCAGAATTTTCCAAGTGATTCTGAAATAAATTTGATAATGGAGTGAAGAAATGATTCAAAGGTTTGGAAATCGTTTTGAAAAAGTTGGATTTTGAATCCAACTCAGAATTTGAAAGAGATCTGAAAGAAGAGACTTGAAATTCCAAGTCTTGGAATAATCAGAGTTTGAAAAATGGATTTTGATTAAGAAATAAGGAGAAAAGGAGATTTTGAAACTGAGATAGAATTTTTGAAGTGAAAATGAATTTTCAAGGTTAGAATGAACTTTGAATTTTGATTTTGAATCTAGGATTCAAATTTGAGAAGGAATCTTGAAAGGGAATTGAATTTCGGATTTAAAGTTCGAAATTAGAATGAATCTTGGATCTAAGTAGAATTTGAAAATAGAATTGGATTTAGAATTTGGATTTCAAGATGGATTTGAATCCAAAATATGAGATCCTAAGTGGAATTGGGTCCGAAGTCTGGAATCCAAGATGGAGTTGGATCCAAAATCTAGAATTCTAAATGGAATTTGGATCCGAAGTTTGGAATCCAAGTTGGAGTTGAATCCGAAATTTAAAATCCTAAATGGAATTGGATCTTGAAAATCCAAATGGGACTTTTAAGGATGGATCTGGATTTTGGAAATCCAGATTTGAATTTAAAAGTGGGTTTTAAACTTAGAGAAAATTGAATTTTGAGATTTCAGAATCAATCTCAAAACCTCGATTTTGAATTGAGAATCAAGACTCAATCTTTAGATAGAATTTTGGAGAATAAACTCGATTTTAAAGCTTGAGTTTTGAAATCAGAACATGAATCAGAAATTTCAAAGTTAAATTGAACTTTGAAATTTGATCTGAAATGCTAAATTGAATTTGAAATTGAATCTTGGAAATGAAAGTGAATTTGAATTTTTCAAAGTTGAATTGAACCTCAAAATTGGATTTGAATTGAAAATTGGATTTTGAATATAAAAATGAATTTTGAAATTTCAAAGTCAAATTGGACTTTGAAATTGAATTTTGAGATGAGATAGAATTGAGAATAGGAAGCTGAATTTGAATTTTATAAATAAGAATTGATTTGAGAAATGAAGGAGATTATCTCAAAATTACTGGGATTTTGAAAAAAGATTTTGAAAATAGGATGTAATTCTATCATAAATGATAAATGAATTAAAAAAATTTGAAATTGGATTTTTGAAAATCATATTTTATTCTTTAAAAGAATTGAAATAAGATTAAAGATATAATACATTTCTGACTATGGTCATAAAATATATTATATAATAATCGTATTTAAATTCATTTGAAGAATAAAATACATTTTGGTGCCTTTATAGAGTTTAAAATGAATATAACTCTCAATATATCATGACTATGGCCATTGATATATATTTTGAATTACTTTCAAGTTAAATTTTGATAAAGGAAGAAAATATTTAGAAATATGATGATTTTTTGAAAAGATCCAGTGTGGATCCAGCATTATTCCATAAAAGATGAAAATCCTAAGTTTTGTTCACATCTTGACTATGGTCATTGATGCAAATCATCAACTTAGGATTTAATCAGCTTTTATTAGAATGGTGCACGTGCCATTCGTGTTCCCATTTGTGATTTTTGAAAAATAAAAGCAAAATGATATGAAACAAGCAATTTATGATTTTTACATGCTCATACATTCTAATCTAATGCAAGAAATATAAATTCTTATTACAATGTAGCTATTACATCTTTTGATGGAATTGGAATTACATTAATCTTCAAAAGGGAAAATAACACTCTTTACAGATTTCCTGCAAAAAAAAGCAAGTTTAGCACAAGGTAAAAAATGCACATGGAAAGGAAACAACACTTTATATTCAAGATGATGGGATACTCACATGTCTAAGTGAAGAATGCACATGAGATGCATAGGACTAAGTGTATGCATATGAGAGTGGATCTGTCTAAATATACATGAGAATGTATATGAAGAAAGCATATATATATATATATATATATATATATATATATATATATATTCCTATGACTAGAAAGCCTACATAAGATTTAGGTGCATTTATACATATATAATATATATATGTATAAGGGAAACTTGAGGTGCAGGAGGTGAGATGTGGATGGATATATCATATAGCAAATGTGGTGGCTAAACCAATAAGAGTTAAATGGAGTTTGGTGCAAGGTGCAGGAAATGTTGTATGCACAGGTTGCTGCAAACAACACTGTAGCAGCAGGGTGATGAGACGGCTAGTTGTAGGTAAAGGAGTGGATTTGCAGAGTGGTGCGAATAGCGGTGATATTTAGTGCAGGGAAATAGTACATTTAACAGATGGGTATTGGAGTATGAGGTAGGCTGTGAATGCATCGGGTACAAGTGATTAGGTGAAATGCTCACACAGGTGCAACCGCAATAATCATACAGGTGTAGCTGGGGGTAATGGAGAAGGAAGTTGAGCAGTGCATTTGAAAGTGTTGTGAAGCACAGTGCAAGAGGGTAACTGGTGATGGGTGCTTCAGCAGGGGCAGAAGATAATTTCCTGCAAGATGGTGATAGCGGCTAATAATGGCGGCGAGGATAGTGGAATGGGTGGTTGTGAAAGTGGGATTTCAGTATATTATAGAATATACTATGAAGGAATTGAGTTTGGCAGGGAGTATGTGCAAAGGGATGATAGCTATGTGGAGGCTGTGGCAACAGCAGGTGGAGGTATGATGTAGGAGACTGGAAAGAGGGCAGTAGGTGTTGTAGCTGGAAGACAAGCCGATCATGAAGTAAATGTGGGTCGTACACAGGATATGAATTGAAGTTGCTATAGGGGATGTGTAAATGTAATAGAGAAGAGGAGGAGGGCAGATGTCATGATAGCAGCTAGTGGAGACCCATCAAAGGGTCAACATAAACTACTAACTGGGATGAGGATATGATGCCATCCATGACAGATTTATTTTCCATCGGAACCATCTCCAGAGATGATTCAACTAACTTGATAACACAGACCATCAGGACTATAGAAAGTGCTAGCCCGGATATGAGTAATAACCGAGTTGTAGAGATTTCACCCTAGTGAGATATCAGATCCTTCAAAGTTATCCCAACATACACTAGTGTAAAGATTGCAAGCATCATTCCCTGTGAATCCATCATACATTCTCCTGTTCTCTAAATTGATATAGCTGCCTCTTGCGGTTGTGGACAATCCTCAGCCTTGAAATAACCAATAGCCTTCCAATTGTTCTACCAAAAAAAAGAAGGCATGTCATTACACCAGTGATTGCCCCAAGGGCATTGGTAGCAAAGCTTATGGGCAACTCCAAGAAGGTAACCACCTCCCAAAATAAACATCGAGGATGGAACTGTTAGTATGGTGAGAGGTAAGGAGGAATAACAGTATAGCCTAACCATGGTAGGTGTTGTAAGAGCATGACTTACAACAGGGAAGTGTGAGGGTGCTGTGACAAAAAGTACAAATGATGGTATAGATATATATGCAATGGTAAGTGGAGGGGAGGTTATTGTGAGAGTTTGATATGTGTGCTGGTGGTGTAGCTATTACCAGTGGGACTATGACAGGAGAATAATGAGGATAGTAGGCTGGAAGTGTAATAAAATGTGAAATGAGGCAGCATGGGTTGCTGTGTGAGATAGGCAGTATGATAGATGATAGGGTGCACAATGTGCTGGAGTATGGCTAATGCTATGATAACTATGAATAGTGCCATGTGCAGCGGGTGGATTTTCCAAATCCCAAGTTGTGCTAACACTTGTCTAAATTGTGAAAATTTTAATTTGGTAAGATGAATGAGAACTATCCCTAATCAGATGACGATTTCACAAAATATCCCTTGCGAGATATCAAATTTTGAGGCTTTTGCTAGTAGGCGTTGTCTCCAACATATTCCAGTTGTTCACCTCAAGAAGTACCTGTATGAACAAAGAAAATGGCCTGGTTCAACTCAAAAAGTTTGACTGTTCTGGAATGAGCCCAGATTTTAAAAAGGCAACCAAGATCAATTGTGTTTTCACGGATTAGCCAAAATGAAACTGCAAAAAAGTTACTGCTACAGAGGTTTTCTGAGGCAG
The DNA here is from genome assembly GCF_984573655.1 of Nuphar pumila. Classification (NCBI taxonomy): domain Eukaryota; kingdom Viridiplantae; phylum Streptophyta; class Magnoliopsida; order Nymphaeales; family Nymphaeaceae; genus Nuphar; species Nuphar pumila. The sequence continues at coordinate 25,449,239 of NC_143262.1, read as the reverse complement.
ATCTACAGGAGGTAAATGCAGCCAACAGTGAGCCACCATGCACAACACGAAATCTTTTTAGTGTTATAGCAATAGATCCAATAATTTAAGCAAATTAATAGAACTAAACTGAAAGATTTGAATTACATATACAGTTCACCTTGGTTCTTCTAGTCTGTCTGTTGCACAATGGATTCCTACCAATGTGGTTGGTATTGTCTCTGGCTTGCTAAGATCACCATTTACTACCGCTGCACCTGAATCACGAAGGAGGTCAGCAGAAGTGGACTGATACAGAAAATTGCAAGACACCTGACATCGCGACCCTCATCCAATGCTCTTCTAACCACATGACGTCCAAAGTTCCAGTGGCCCCAATGACTAATATGCCTGTAATTCTGATAGGAGTCCCAGGTGCTAGGCTGCTTGCTAAAATTGTATCATTAAATGTTATAATTGGTGGTCTGAAAGGCTCTCACAGTAACTGTCATAATAGCTTTGCCATCACTCTGAGATGAGAGCCAAAGAAACTTTACGCCAATGAGTTTGATCTTCATGGATCAATTGGAACAATTAATTCTGGCAGCTTGATTGCCTGGTAATAACCTCTTCCAGCCTTTTCGACAATAGCCCCAGGATTATGTTGGCTGGAAGTATCTTGCCCTTATTTAATGCACTGGAGATCTGCTGGGAGAAGGGCGAGTCATTGCAGGAGGAGACAAGCTCGCTCCTGACGAGGCTGCCTATGGGGCTATGGGAGGATAATAGGGATATACAAATTTAGAAAACACGATGCACGTGAAATGCAAAGTGCAACAAAAAATACTTATGCAGGGGAATATGTTGTTGAACATTGATCTAGACGATACTGAGATCACAGTGAAGGATCCAGATCTTGGGAAATCATTGAATCCATCGGAGATATATAGGTTCAAGAGTGAAATGTATATATAACAAAAAAGAAACTATGAATTAGAATGAAAGTCGGTGAGAACTAAAACCCATAATGTGAATTGAATTCGAAATATTGATCAGAGCTCATACTCCGCGTTAGATTCAAACATTGAACTACTTGAAATGAGAACCAGAGAAGAGAATGTGTTATACAGGAAATGCAGATGCAGACACAAATTGCGATATGCAAAGATATACAAAAGAAAAAAAATGATCAAAGCATGGATAGATTAGCAAAAGGGAATTGAGAATCTGTTATGTCGTAACAATTGAAAAAGGAAATCATAACAAAATTAGGAAATGAAAAACAACAAAGAGAAAACGCAAACCGAAAATCAAAGAGGAATAAAAAAAAACGTGAATCGGCTACGGGAAAATAATGATCAAGGTGCAGAGTGTATTTTCACATTGAAAGGACTTGAATCATTTATAATCTTAGGAAAGAAAGAAATTCAATGTAATTGATTGAGAACTTCTGCAAAATGAATCCGATCTGATACGGGATTAGATCAGATGTCATCGCGGAGATCATTCTAAATATAAAAGGAAAGCAGATGGATTTCTCAACAGCTTAGGCCCAGATGAAAACCATGATTATGCTAATGGCTAAGGGAGGCCGATCGTGTTTGGTAAAAGCAAAATGGAAATGCAATCAGTTGAGAAAGAAAAGAAATACAAAAAGAAAGAAGCGAAAAGGAGAACCAAATTGAAATGATGATGTACAATGAAAATAAGAAATCGAAAGAAAAATTTGTAACAAAGGAACGAAAGAGTCAGAATCTGAGGATTCCTATCGATGCTGCACAGGAATGGGTTGGTGTTGCACAAGCAACTCAACACCACCAGAGGTGCGTCAACGGGGTCAAAATAAAAAATTAAGAAAAAAAAGGAAAAAAAAGAGAGAAATGAAAGGAAGAAAGAAAGAAAACAGAGAAGAAGAAAAAAAAAAGGAGAAAGATGAACCACTTACCTCTGATTGCTGTGGGATTGATTTCCTTCAGGCCACTGGGGCAGAGGGGAAGAAGGAGAAGCGTGAATCTGGAGGGGTGAGAAACAGATGCCCATCAATGCCCCTTGCAGTTTTCTTTTATAAGAGAAAACCATTGGGGTTTTTACAAATCGGGTCCTAAGGCTTCTTGAAAATTTTCAGAAAATGGTTCCTTTTTAAGGGTTTTCTAAAAAGATGGTTTTAATAACAAGAAAATTTTCAAGAAGGGCTTCTAAGACCCATTTGATGTATTTTCTTTTTCCATTTTGATTTTTTGTACTTTTTCTTTATAATTTCTATTTTTTTATGTTTTTGAAACGAAAACTCAGAAAACTAAATGATTTTAAACTAATTTTGCAAAATTCAAAAATATTTAAAAAAGAAAGGTTTTCTGAGAATTCGGGTTGTTCTTTGAAATTTTCTTCAAAAAATGGGTTTTTGATATGAGTTTTGAAGAAATATTCTAGTTTTTCACCTCGAATCGAGAAATACAGAGCCGTGGATCCAACTGGATACTGGATGGACTGTTTGAGCCTTTTAGATTTTTTTTTTAATTTAAAAATTGGATAACAGGGTTCAAATTTGGAATTTAGTACTGAATCCGGATCTGAAGTTGAGTCAGATATAGAAAATGGATTTGATTCCAGTAAATTCGAGAAATAACTGGAATTTAGATTGAAATTGACTCAATTTTCTCAGAAAATGGGGCCAGAGGCACAAAGGGAATATTTATAAAATTTTGAAAAATTTGGGGTGTTCACTGCCGCATTCCGATAAAGTATTTTCATTTCTCGTTCAGGTAAGGGTTAAAACCTGGGCCTCATTCCAATGAGGTATTTTCATTTCCCATTCAGGTAAGGGTCAAAACTTGAGCCTCATTCTGATGAGGTATTTTTATTTCCCGTTCAGGTATGGGTTAAAACCTGAGCCTCATTTCGATGAAGTATTTTCATTTCCCGTTCAGGTAAGGGTTAAAACCTACGCCTCATTCCGATGAGGTATTTTTGTTTCCCATTCAGGTAAGGGTTAAAACCTGAGCCTCATTTCGCCGAGGCATTTTTCATTTCCCACTCAGGTAAGGTTTAAACCTGAAATTTGTTCTGACATATTTTTATCCCATCCAGGTCAAGGGCTAAACTTGAATCTTTTCAAAAAGCTTATTTTTGTCTCAACCATGGGACTTCATCAAAATCTCGCTTTATGATAATTTTGGGATATTCATCCAAAGGCTCCATCACAATTTCCTCATTTTCCTTTTATCCAATTATCTCATTTTTGAGGATTTCATCTTTTTCCAAGCCATTCAGGACAAGGTGCTAAACCAGAGAATAATCTTCACAAAACAATTCTTCCACACTCAGTTCAGATTTTCTGACTAGGGCATTTTTGTTTTAAAATTTGGTGTTTTTTCTTTGCTACTAAGCTCAACTTTCAACCGGCTTAGCAGCAAAGAGGGGCATCTGTGAACACCCCAAATTTTTAAAAATTTTAAAAATTTCCTTTTTACCCTTGGCCCCCATTGGGTTAATTTTTATTCATTTCTCGGATTCATTTCTTTGTTGAAGAACCAAAATTCCAATTTCATTTCCCATATCTGACCCAATCTCGGATCTAGATCCGATATCTAAATCCAATTACGAGTCTGGATCTTCTATTTTTCAAAAAATCAATTCTCTGTATTGGCTCAGATATTTTTGTCCAAATCCAATATCATTTCATTCTCTCAATTCAAGATCCAAACTTAATATTTTCTCAAAATCTCGGATCCAGATCCATTTTGAAACCCAATTTTTAAAATCAATTTTGCTATTTCACAAAACCCTTCTTTTTGTAAAATCCTCAAAATTTTGAAACAAAATATTTTTACAAAAACCTCTTAAAAACCTCTTAAAATATATTCTGGATTTTTCTTTCAAAAAAATAGAAAAGGGGCGAAATATATTTCAGGGTTCTTTTGAAGCTTTTACAAATCTAAACCGTCTTTTTAAAAGTTTTGAAAAATTCAAAGGACCCCTCTTAAAATTGTTGTAACAGTCTCCCCCGTTATAAACCAACGCAGGGGGGAGAGACCTCATCGATCAACCATCTCCTATTCTCCCATCTCTCGCATCTCTCTTCTTCCTCTCTCCCTTCTTCCTCATCTTTTTCTTTCTTTCCCCCTCTTCCTCTTTTTCATCAATGAAAGAAGTCGACCTAGCATTGGCATAAGGGCAGAGACTCCCTCTCTTCAAAATTCACGGTAAGGATTTATGCTCCTCTTATTCCCTTTCTTCTCTTCTTTCTATTTCTCTTTTACGAATTCTCTTGTTTTGCTCTTCATAAGCATCCTTGTAGTATTGATCTGCATATAGCAGTATCGATCTATATGTTGCAATATCATTGGAATGTTTATTCCAACATTTTTTTTTTTTTTTTTTTTTGCAATTTGTTATTGAATTTCTCTAGTTTACATATGTTTATACTGTTAGATTTGGTGTTCCTCTGTAGCAGCACCCAACACTTCATTTGTAGCATAGAAGTCGGATTTGTTGTGTTTTACTCCATGGATCATGTTAATTCCTGCATCAATCATATTTTGGTTTTTGATTCACATCCTCTGCATCATTTTTTTGGTGTTGCATATACCTATTGCATGTTTTCATCTCTCTGCATCTTCATCATTTCATTAGTTACCTCTCTGTTTAGCCTCATGGTTCATTTGCATCATATTTGTTGTATTTGATTAGTGTCTCCTTAATCGTGTTCATCTCCTCTGCATTATGGTCCATTTGTTTTAGCATCGTCATGCCATCTTCTAAACGTGCATCTTACTAGATCATTCAAACGATTCATTCACACCTCTTTAATCCATGTATTAGCCTCTGTATATTCATACCCATTTCGCATTGCATCAACAATATTTGCATCTGTGTATTTTGATTCAGCATAACCTCGTATACATTCCCTATATTTTATTCGATCATGCACTTCCAACGAGTTAAAAATCATTGGATCTGCATAAACCCCCTTCATTTCAGCACCCGATCTAGGTATCTGTGGCATTCCATGTATAATAACTTGCAAAATCTGCACTGCATCCAATTTGCATCACTCTGTTATTTCCATTTCCCAATTCCCTGTTATTGGCTACTTACTTGGCATCGTGTGAATCTAATTGTGCTTTTGATCACCATTTACACTTGATTCAATGTATAGCCATATTGCTGCTCATACATTGCTTGTGCTATCGACTACATCTCATTGATATTCTGAGAAGCATATTTTGGTAATAGTAATTGTCTTGCTGTGTGTGCATTTGATCTTGTACATCGTTGCACTTGTATAGCGGTGTTTGCGTAATGGAGCAGGAGTTGAAATTTTATAGTTGGGGAGTATCGTGTGTGAACATGAATACATTTTTTTTGAGTTAATTAAGAATAGTAACTCTGCATGATCTGCAAATTCAACCACTTTATTGGTTTGATTGGCTTCATTATCACTTGGGCATGGGAAACTAGATGATGAAATCTCAGTATGAGATGTTGATTCAGAAATCCTGCAAGTTGGATTTACTTCACCATTTACTAAATACGATAATCTAGAGACTGGAGTAACAATATGATTCCAAAATTTTATGGGCTTGACTGGTGTTATCATTTTACAGGTATGATAAATTAGAGGATGGAACATCAAAATGATTGTTGATTCAGAAGTCTTAGTCGCTGCACATGGCAAAGTAAATAATTTGCTACTGCAGAATCACTGTTAAGTTGATTGATCTCACCACTTCTGAGATACTTCCCTAACTTGTTTCTTAAGTTTGGTCCCTTACAGATATCATGTCTAGTTATTTTTTTTACATCTTATCACAGTGTATTCCAACCCATTTCTCTGCACTCCATTACATACCCCAACTCATTTTTCTGCTTATCGACACTCTGATGTGCTGGGTGAAATCACCCTGTTTCCTACACATCTTAATTGGCTGTATAAAATTGCCTTATACTATGTTATCATCTTGACATACTATTGCTAAAATCCACTGATGGATGTTTCCAAATTCCTTGACTGCTGCCACTAAAATCAGTTTGCAGAAACTGACTTGTTGCTGGTAGTTCACTTGAGTCTACCCATCACCACTTACCTGTGCTTTCAATTTTATATCAATCACTTGATATCACCTGATATCATGTGATATCACTTGATGTTATCCCTGAATATCACTTAATATTTACACAGTATATCACAGCGCATCACTTGCCACTTTCACAGCACATCACCTGTTATCCTCACAGCATATCATTTGAGATCTCATAGCATGCCATCCAAACCTATGAAAAATCTTGATTCAATATGCTCACAGAGAGCCTGGGATCCGAAAAAGCATTATGCCATCTTGGTGTGTTTGTCAACATGATCTACTTACATGGAGGTTCTCTGGAGATAGGTAAATTTTGAAGCAATGTTGTTGTTTCGTGTACTGGAATAAAGTTTTTCAAGTAGTTGTTTTTGCACCAGAATAGAATTTATGGTGCTACTTATGCACCATTTGTAGGATATAGGTTCGGTTTCCGATATTTCTAAAATTGAAGAGTCAAATAAAGAATTGAATTCTGTTCATAATTCTAAAGAATGTAGTTCAATATATTTAATCACAAAAATAGGAGACAAAACTGGCAAATAGTTGATGTCAGTCATATCACGGGACTATGCAGTGGAAAGCTAAATCAATCAGCTATTTGAAGCTCTTGATTTTCAAAGTATATCCAGGGAACTTGTCCATTGTCAACAGTCCCAAGCTTGTCCTTCATGGAAAAATACCTCAAAAAGACCAATTAGTGTAGGATTATCACAAGCATCGGGAATGGGCATTTCTGAATAAGTGACCTTGAAGTAGGCATTGAGAGGGCTATGCATCTCTCAGGCTTCAGAGTTGGCTTCTATAAAGAGGAAACCAAAACTAATAGTGCTATCCAACTTATCTGAAACTGCCACCGCTACAAGATTGTATGGGGCAGATGTTATCCAGATGGGTGAACCTATTAATTCCATAAATTCCAATGGATCGACTATGTTTACAGGCAATTGTAGCACATATGCCTCTAAAATGTGTAATACAGATAAAGAACTCAGGCCAAGACTGTGGGGAAGATATCACTGTTATTCCTGACATTGGAGACTCAAATTCTTTGATTCAAGTCTTCACTTCTACAAAGGAGCCCACATTATCGTCAGCCATACAAAAATCAGAATCTACACAAGGTTCTGCAGTTGATGCATCCTTAAAACCAATTAAGATAAAACCTCTGGATGAAGAACTCTCGGTAAAGCCTGGACCTAGGTCATCAATGCCTAAGCTGCTCCTGCATATTACTTTATTTCCTGCATATGCACTCATAGCAAGTCAAGTCATGAGCTGTTGTAGCCTCATGGCAGCTCGTGAGTTGCTGTGTTTCCCTCTCATATACATTCTTATCTGTATATTTTCATTAGCCTAATGTATCTCATATATATATATATATATATATATATATATATATATATATATATATATATCTTCATTAGCATATGCATTTCACTTAGACATTGTATATGCATTTCTTCATAAACATATGCATTGCATATGCATTTTTGCATTAGCATATGCATTGCACTTAGGCATTGCATATGCATTTCTTCATAAACATATGCATTGCACTTAGGCATTGCATATGCATTTTTCCATTATTATATGCATTGCACTTAGGTATTGCATATGCATTTCTTCATAAACATTGGCATTGCACTTAGGCATTGCATATGCATTTTTCCATTAACATATGCATTGCACTTAGGCACTGCATATGCATTTCTTCATTAGCATATGCATTGCACTTAGGCATTGCATATGCATTTCTTTATAATGCATTGAATTTAGGCATTGCATATGCATTTCTTCACTAGCTTAGGCATTACACTTAGGTAAATGCATATGCATTCCATTCATGCATTAGGCATTGCATCTTCATTAATTTGAGCATTTCTATTATAGCTTAGGCATTCCATATGCATTTCTTCACTATCTTAGGCATTGCACTTAGGTAAATGCAAATGCATTCCATTCATGCATTAGGCATTGCATCTTCATTAATTTGAGCATTTTCATTATAGCTTAGGCATAACCAAATGCATATTAGTTTTGATTTTTGTCTATATCTTGCATTTTATTGCGTTATGCTAACTCATATTTGCAGGGAAGCTTAGAAGATGCTGACTTCTTCTCCTAGATTAGGAATTTTAATATTTCAGTATCCAATTTCAATTATAATAATTTCATACTAATGAGAATTTCTGTTTTTCTGTTTAGAATAGAATGTATGAGCATATAGTTGCAATTTTAAATTCTCATGAATGCTTATGGCATTTCCTTTTATTTTATTCTTCAAAAAACACAATGCTGAAACATGAATGGCACATGCACCATTCTAATAAAAGGTAATTAATCCTAAGTAAATTATTCACATTTATGGCCATAGTCAAAATGTGAACATTACTTAGGATTTTTATCTTTTATGAAATAAAATTTGACCTACACTTTTGGTCTTTTCTAAAAATCATCATATTTTCAAAAAAATGCATTTTTCTCTTTTAGCAGAATTTAAAGTAAAGATTAAATCAAGATATATTTATGGCCATAGTCATGGATATACCAAAATTTAATATTGCCTTAAATTCTATAAAAGCACAAAATTTAATTTTATTCTTTCATGGAATTTAAATGAAGATTAAATTAAAATATACTTATGACCATAGTCATGAGTATATTAAAATTTAAATCTCATTTCAATTCTATTAAATAATGAAATTTGCATTTAAATTCTAATTTAATTTTTTTTAAATACATTCATCATTTTGCATCATTATTTGCCATTTTTTCAAATTATTTTTAGTCATTTTCAAAATTGCAAGTGATTTTGAAATAAATTTTCAAAAACACAATTTTCATTTCCAAAATTCAAAATCATTTTTAAATTCCATTTACAAATGCAGATTTACCTTTTATTTCTCAATTCTATTTAGTTTTAAATCTTATTTCAAAATTCTAACTTTTATTTCCTATTTCTGAACTTCACAATTTCTTGGATTTCATATTTTAACTTCGAATTTCATGTCAATTTCAAATGCTAAATTCAAAAATTTTTTATTTCTCTTTAAAAATTCCAAATTTTTTAATTCTCATTTTCAAATTCAATTTTAAATTTTGAAGTTTATTTCAAATTCAATTCTAAATCAAATGTTTGAAATTTATTTCGAAATCCCATCTTAAATTTCAAGTTCAATTTCAAGTTTCAAATTTCAAATTTCAAATTTCAAATTCGAAGTTCAAATTCAATATCAATTCTAAATTCAAGTTCAAGTTCAAATTCAAATTTCAAGTTCAATTATGATTTCAAAACTTAGAATTGATTTCTAATCTTGATTTTCAATTCAAATTTGATTCTGAGTAAATTTTAGATTTCAAAATTCTCAAACTCTGAATTCAATTTCTAAATTCTCAAAATCCAACTTCCAAATTCATTTCTAAATTTCCATTTTAATTTTAATTTCAATTTCAAATCCTTATTTCAATCCCAAATTTTAATTTCCCAATTCATTCCCAATTTCAAAAGTTAAGTTTCAAATTCAAAATATGAACTCAATCTTCAAAATTTCAAATTTCAAATTCCAAATTCAAAGTTCAAGTTCAAGTTCAAGTTCAAGTTCAAGTTCAAATATTAATTCAAGTTCAAATTTCAATTCTGATTTCAAGGTCTCAAAATTGATTTCCAAGTCCAAAATCTCAATTCAAAATCAGTCCATTCCAGTTTTCAAATCAGATTTCAGAATTTCTTCAAAATCTCAATTCCAATTTTTAAAATCGATTTCAAGTTCTATTTCAAAATTTTCAAATTCAAACTTTCAAAATTTCAAATTTTGAATTCCATTTTCATCACAATTTCAATTTCAAATTTTCAATCTTATTCCAAATTCTCAATCTAATTTTGGAATTCACTTTGGATTTCCAATTCAAAATTTGAATCTGATTTCAAACATCAAATCAAATTTCAGAATTATTTCAAAGTCTCGACTTCTAAATTCCTTTTCAATCTCAAATTCACTTCAATCCTCAGTTTTTGGATTCAAATTTCAATCTTTTCAAATCAAGTTCAAATTTTCTAAAGGATATTTTAAAAATTATTTCAAAATCACATGAAAAATTCAAATTTCTAAAATATTTCCAAGAAAAGCATACATATTTCTTAAAATTCAAAACTCATAGCACAAGCCTGAATGCATGTGCATTTAGGATTTTAGAATAATCACTTAGACAAAATTAGGCAAAGCAAAAGGCATTGACTCAATTCTTGGCTCAATTACCCATGGTAAAGAGGCCAGGAATGGTTGAACCTCGTACTGACTAGCGAATCCCGTCTCTCCATTTTTTCTCGCAAAATTTCAAAATGGAGGCAAGTAAATTTCAAAATCTATCTTTCTTTTAAGTAGGTCAAGTGAGACCTTGCAGAGGGTTTTTCTCATTCTCTCTCTCTCTCTCTCTTTTTTTCTCTCAAAAGGAGGAAAAGGAAGAAAAGAAAAAAAAAGAAAAATTTTGCAACAATCACAAAGAGAAGAGGGAAAGTGTAAACACCCCAAATTTTCACTCACCTCCCCAACATTTCCACCAAGCATCAACATCCAGCCTCTGAAATCGCTGGAGGGCAAAATGGTCATTTTCTGAGCCCGGACCTTGCAAAAGTCTAAATTTCATCTGCAACTCTCAAAATTTCTCTATTTTGTCTCAGATAGTCAAAATCTTACTCCTGACAGAAGACAGGAATCCTCAAGTCTTGGTTCAAGATTCCATTTCATAAGACATGACATTGCATATCATTGCATGAGCATTTCAAATCACTGCACTGCACAGCATGTCATTTCGAGGTCCAGAACTCTTGATTTCAAAATTTTCAATCCAGATTCGAATTTTAACTATTTTCAAAATTGATTTCAAAACCCTGGGTCTTCAAAATTATCAATTCTTCCCATTTTACCCCTAGGGCTCTGAATTTCAAAATATTTTCTCAGGAAAACGATCTGGATAGTTTTTAATATGGATTTCAGTCACTTCACCTCAGATTTTGCCCTTTTTGACAATTTCAAATATCTTTCTTTTACAAAATCGCCCTACAAGGGCCAACTCTTTCCAAAATTCCTGTTTTGCCCATTAGTCCAAATTTTTATGAAAATTCCAAAAAGAAGTTGTTGTTTTATCCTTATTTCAATAAAGAAGCAATGTGGGACCCACACTGAGGTGGTGTCACACAAGCTTTTCTTTTGAAAATTTGAATTTTGAAAAACCCAAAAATATAGGAGCCTTGTCCCCTGGATTGGTGCCACTTGTCCTTTCTCTCTCCTCCCATTTACATGCCATGTGTCAGCATAGGGTTCACCTAGAGTTGGTACCACATGTCACCTTCCCTCTTCTGCCACGTGTCAGTGTGGGGCTACCTTCAGAAGCCGCCACATGTCATCCCATTTATCTGCCATGTGTCACCCTATCCATCCTGCGCCATGTGTCATTTCAAAGACTACCAGGAGATGCCAAGTGTCATAGGTTGTCCTGTCTAGAAAAAGTGGAGTTTGTCTCCTCTGAGGTGGCGCCACTTGAAGTGTGTCTCCTGCAGGGGACACGTGTCAACCCCTCCTTCCTTCTAGAAAAGTAGCCTGACACATGTCCTCTTCCTACTTTTCTCAGAAAAGTAGGAGACATGTGTCACTCCTAAATTCCTACAGAAAAGGTAGGCTTGTCTCCTCTGAGGTGGCGCCATCTGGAGTGTCTCCTGCAGAGGACACATGGCAAGCCCTCATTTCCTCAGAAAAAGGCAAGTGCCATGTGTCATTTTCTGCTTTCTTCAGAAAAGCTAGAATTCAAATATTCAAAAATCCTCATAGGTGGCGAAAATCAAGAACTCCTACCTTTTTCATCCTGTCTGAGATGGCGCCACATGGCTTGGCCCACCTTCTCTCCCCTCTGCCACGTGTCATTCTCTGCTTCTTTCAGAAAAAGTAGAGGACACATGTCTTCTCCATACCTCTTTCAGAAAAGTAGGAGACACATGTCACTCCTGGCCTTCTTCAGAAAAAGCAAACCATTTAAAATTCAAACAAGGCATTAGGTGGCGAAAATCCGGAGCTCTGATTTTTCCAGATAGCCTGTGAGGGCGCCAATGTCCCTTCCCTCCTTCTCATCCCTCTGCCACGTGTCATCTTCTGCTTCTTTCAGAAAAAGTAGGTAACACATGTCTCCTTCTCACTCCTTCAGAAAAAGTAGAGGACACATGTCCTCTCCCTACTTTTTTTTAGAAAAGTAGGAGACACATGTCACTGCCCTCTTTTTCCTCCCTCTTGCCACATGGCATTGTAGGAGCCACCCTGAGGTGGCGCCACATGTCCATCCTCCATTCCTCCAGGGCCAACCTCCATTTGAAATTCGAATTCTCCTCTGAGGTGGCGCCATCTGAAGAACCTCCTCCAGCAGGCTGACACTTGGAACCATCCTGGACTGCCACATGTCCAGATCTCCTTTCACCAGAAAAAGCAAAATTCAAATTCCTCTGAGGTGGCGCCTTCTGAGCCCACTGCTCTGTCCTTCTGACATGTGTCAAACACCTTTTGAGGTGGCACCATTCCAGGACTCCACTTGGCTCCATTTTTATTTTTTATTTTATTTTTAATAAAGGTAGCCCACCATGAGGTGGCGCCACCTGAGGACTCCCTACAAAAGGTGAGTTTGAATTTCAAATTCCAAGAGAGCACCCTCTGAGGTGGCGCCTTCTGGGAGCTCCCTGCAGAGAGAATCAAGCTAACTTTTGAAAAATTCCAAATTCCCCCTGCTGAGGTGTCTCACCCACAAAATTTCCATTTTTTTTATTTTTCTCAAAAATTAAAACACCTTTTGAGGTGGCGCCACCTGAGGGCTCCCTGCAAAAGACAAATTCGAATTTCAAACCCCTCAGATGGCACCCCCTGAGATGGTGCCACATGGAGGGCTCAGATTGAACCTGTTTGAATTTTAAATTTTTTTCAGAAAAGTTATAAAAACAAGGGTTCACGCCCAGCCTAAGGAGATCATTTTTTAGCTCTGGTGAACTTGGAAAATCCGACCTAGCCTTCCTAGAATCAGATTTTGAACTGTGGAAATCGTGCCCCCTTTGGCGCATTGAAGAAGGTGGAGTAGAGCTCGTGCTGTGGCCAATTCGATTCCAACAGAGCTCGATTTTGGTGGACCATCCGAAGCTCGGAGCGAAGGACGAAGGAAGCTCGTGATAGCTGCCCCTTTCAAGAGCTCCTACGCTGCATAACGAAGCAAGGTGCACTTCTTTTCCCCTTGATGTGATTCTATAATCCGAATCGGGAGTCGTTTGAAGAAAGAGCTCATCCGAGGGATGGATTGAGCTATTCTCATAAAACGACATATATAAAAATGTTTTGTTATGCTTCCTTGATGATTTTTAACATTCATATAGTTAGCTAGGTTTAATTTGCATTTTATTTCATTCATTTAGCATATTTCATGAATTAATTAGGATTAATTTAGCCTTTATTTCAATTCTGCTTATTTTCAGTAGGTCTCTGTTTTTGTCAGTCAGTCCACACGTCATTTCATGCATTTGTTTTTTATTAAAAATCCCAAAAAAATCACTGAATGCGCCCTTAGGTGTCCCTAAAATTTTGCCAAAATTTCGGAGCCATTTGGATTTGTTTACTGCGGTAAACATTCAAAATGGCAAGTCGGGTTTTGTTACCCGGGATACGTTTTGAAAATCATTTGCCGACTTTTAAAATCGAGATATCCCTCATGGGAGATCCGATTTTCAATCCGAAATCTGTTCTGAACTCGGGAGCATGTCTAGTTTTTAATATGATTAGATTTTTCTGATTTTTTTTAATGTCTGACAAAAATCCGAGATGTTGGTACACGTGTCAGAGCCTAATTTGGGCCTCTGAGATCTTGGATCGACTTAGGGCTATGGTTTCTCTTTGTGTGTTGCTCCAAATCCGAAACTGTAAAAAGTGAAAGTAATGTCCGAGATGTCTTCTGTTTGAATCTAAAAGCCTGTAATTTTTAAAACAGTGTTGACCCCTGCTTCGGATTTTTCTTGTCAGCCCCCTGTTTTGCTACATTTGTCTGTTCTGTTAGTTTAGGCAGGAATAGTTATATTTTTATCTGTGTTTCTGTTGATCAAATGCCGAAGTCATAAACATGAAAGTTGTTCATGTAGATGTCGTGCATAACTCTGATTAATTTCATAAATTTCCATGGCCGTTTTGTATTTCTTTAGCATTTTTCATCAGATTAGTGTGATTTTTACCTCTGTCCGAACTAAATCTCTGTTATTGAACTCACCATGGCTCAAATCCCGAGGCTATAAAAACCAAAATTGTTCCATTTCGGGTCTTTTAGCAGTCTGCAAAATATCAGAAATTTCCATGGTGTAAATCTTGCGTTATCATATTAAACATTGCATTTGGTTCGGATCCATAGGCAAAATCCATCATTTTAGGACTTTCCTTGAATTGTAGCATTTAAATCATATCATTTCATGATTTTTAGCATTCTAGGCTGTTTATCAGAGTAAGTAGATGCTTCATACCGAATTTGGTGCAATTTGGAATCCATTTGAGGTTCGGATCATCCATAATACCAAAACAGGGTCCCGCAGGACCCAGATCCAAGCGAAAAACAAGCGAAAATCGTTATTTTTGATAAATTGCGAAATACCAAATTCTGATTTTACAGTCCTAATGTGTTTAGAAGCATGTCATCATGTCTCTTACTACATTTCATCATCATTTGATTCACTTTGAATTTCAAAATCTCAATTTTACCAAGTTTTCTTTCAAAAAACCCTGATTTTAAAGGTATAACTTTATAATTAGGGGTATTTTGGTCATTTTAACCTCAATTCCGAATTTCAAATTGTTTTTCACTGAATTTCTAGCATTTTCATCATTTCAAAATATCAAGGAAGCACGAGAATAGGGTTTATATCCAATTAAATCCAATAATTTCATAATATTATTGGAAAATCTTGGAAAAACCCACATATTTGAGCTAACCCAATTTCAAGTTTGGCAGGAACAATCAAAAGAAGGAGCTGAAGTCTGCAAATTTCTTTTATTTCTTTTATTTGGTGATGTAATAATTTTGGAATAAGAGAGTTAATTTCCTGCTTAGACTAGGATGCATGTCATATAGTTTGAATTTATGCAATATCCTGATTATATGATTCATGCATTTTATTTAAAAGCACTATGGATGTTCACGAATGGCACGTGCACCAACTCTTAGGGAGTTGATGGACTCGGTGGGATCCATATTTACGGCCCTAGTCGGAATATGGACGAGACCCAGATCCATCATCTTTCTACTAGTCACATTGAGCCTACACTCTTAGGCTATCTTAAAATGCACATCATATTTCCAAAGTTTTCAAAATCATGTGCATCAAATCAACTAAATTCTGAACATATTCATGGCCACAGTCAGGATATGTGAAGGATTTATCTTGACTTAATGCATATTTTTCCAACAAATCTCTTAGAAAATCTTTTCAAAGTGCATTCATTCACTTATGTCATTTGCATCATAGAATCATTGATTTTCTCAAGATTTTCTCAAGAAAACTTCATTCTCAAGAAATCGATTTCTCAAGAAATTCTAAGGATTTTTCAAAATCGGTTTTCCAAAGACAAGCTTTTCCACAGTTTTCCCAGGAAAATGATATTTTCTTAAGATATTCAAAAGAGTTTTCCAATCTTTCTTCAAGATCCAAAATCGATTTCTGAGTATTTCAAAAAGGTAAAATTCCCAGGATTTCGATTCCCCAAGTTTTGAATTTCCTTCTCCAATGAGCTTTCCTATGAATTTCCATCATTTTCCTAAGAAAACTCTCAAAGTCCAAGTTTTCCTAAGAAGTGCTTCCCTTTTCAAAAAGTCCATCTTTTCTCAAGAATCACTTCCATTTTCCCAAGGTTTTCAACTATTTCTGAATTTTCCACATCTTTATAAGCTTTCTCATGTTTTCAAAAACCCCTTTTTTATCTGAGTTTCCTGAGAAATTGACCTTTTTCCTGAGAGATTCTTTCCAACTCCAAATGTTTTTCTAAGCATACATCATGTTTTCCAACTGGCATTTTCCAAAATCTCATAGCACATGCCTGAATTCTCTATGCATTTAGGATAGAACATAACTTTGATAATTTCGCTAAGTCAAGCATAGTTTTGGTCCTTGGTTCGATTACCCCTGTTAAAAGCGGCAGGAACGGTCGAACCTCGTACCGACAGATCGAGCCCCATCCCATGGATTTTCCCGTAATTTTCAAAACGGAGGCGAGTATTTCAAAACAATTTCCAAAATCCGGTCAAAGTTTGAATCGCGAAAGCGTTTCCTTCCTTTTTCTCTTCTGCAAGGAAGGGAAGACGGAAAAAAAATTTCGCGACGATAACAGGTTTGGCGACCGTGATGGGACCTGTCCTCGTCTGATCAAAGTAATGCTTGACTTAGCTCAATTATCAAAATTATGTTCACAAAATGTCAGCTCTTTTACTTTCAATATCATGTGAGCCTAGGAGCCTAGATTCTGACCTAGCTGACATTGATTGCATATAGCTTAGGCATGGTTTGGTAGGACCATATTGAGGAGAAATTTTCATGCTCACATAGACTTAGGTCTAAATACAATCCTCCTCAATTTAGGATCTGAATGCAAACAATGTATGCTTCTTCAAAATTTTCAAAATCTATCTCTCTAGGACTTAGAGCCTCTATTTCTTGCATGTGATCATTTTTTTCAAATCTCCATTACCTATCATTACCCGGTCTTCACGTTGCTGGGCTCTCTTCCAAAACCATAGTTCGGGACAGAGCCCCACAACTGGGCCAACTATTTGGGTTAACACCCCCCTACCACGTACCGCGGGCCACAGTCCGAAGTATATCGGTAGGCGCTCAAGGATGTTGGAAAACCTTACCTTAGAACCGGAGTTGAAATTCTATGCCACGTACCTCGGATTTCAATTCGGGTATATCGGCATAACTGGATTGGACAAAGATGATCTGAACCTAGAGTTAGGATTAAGGTCCTACAACTGTTTTCAAATTGATGCATTTAGAGTCAGCCTTTTAGGGAGTGCTGAATGTGCATAAATGTTTGTGCAGGATGTGATTGTATGTATGATTTTCTCAATTCTTTATATTTCCCAATGTTTTTCAACTCATTAGGTCTTTTTCCAAATATCCTTATTTTCCACGAGATCTTTTCTCAAACCCTGGATGATTTTTTCAAATATCCCATTTCTTTCAAAACTCCAGGCGATTTTACATTCTACCATTCTACTGGATCTCGAATTTCTAGCTGCATTTTTATCCTGCCTGCAAAATTTTTCAAAATTTCTCACATTTTCCTAAGTCTCATTCTGAGTCTTTCTCTGTTTTCAGTTCGATGGCATCCAGTCAAGTCGATCCTATCTTTCCTGAAGGTCACATCTCCTTCGAGGTGCGACAAGGTCGTCCTGAACATCGAGCTCTTAGCACCGGAACTTTCATTCCCCGGTGGTATTATTCCTGGCTAAAGAGCTTTTCTCGAATGTTCCCGGACCATTTGAGCGAGTGCGGATTAGAGCTGGCATCATCAGTCGGAAAGCAGACCATCAATGGCAACCTGATCCATGCAATGGCGGAGCGATGGAATCCTCGGACGTGTACCTTCTGGTTCCCATGGGGAGAGATGACTGTTTTAATGGATGAATTTTCAGAAATCATGGGGTTGCCAGAACCAGCCGGTCAACCAGGAGACCCCTTAGAGCATCAATTCCTTATCAATGTCAAGGGTTTGGACCCCCGAGACTCCTTAGCTCGTATGACAAGCCGCCGATCTTGGCCCCTGATCCAGTTAGAAGGAGATGAATATGTTGACCTACTTGAGTTGTACCGTCAGTACGGGACCTTCGTCGAAGTCAGCTCGCTTTCAAGAATAGCCAAAGAAAAGATTCAGAATGCAATGGTTCTATGCACCGTAGGACTGTCCCTTTTCCCAGATGGATAGAACTACATGGACATCAGGATAATCCAGCTTATGAGGAGATGGGGAAGTCGGCAAACCAATCGCCTCTCCATAGCCATGGCAGCGCTCGCCTTCCTTTATCGTGGTCTGACTCGATTCTCACTCGGAGAGTCCATTTTAGTTGAAGGATGCATCTACGCACTTCAGTCCTGGTTTTTCCAGCACGTTCCAGCCCGAGCAAGCTCTTTCAGATACAATGGTCAAGAACTTCTTCCAGTGGCGCAGTACCGGTCTATGATCAACAACATTCAAGAGGATGACGTTGTTTGGGACTATTTTGATTGGCAAATATCTCCTCCCAGATATACCTACGCTTATGGCAAGCGGTTCAAGTTGCTGGGACCATTCTTCTGCACTTACTACCAACCAGAGAGATGTGTTCGGCAATTTTCTCAAAGGCAGCAGTACGTCGAAGCCCGCTTGTTATCAGGAGCTATGGCAGAGTTCGATCTCACCTCCGCACAATGGTCCGGGGCATATCATTCTGCCCGCTACGGCTGGGATTCCTTTGTCTCTCTTAAAATCTTTCCAGGTCCTAGAGTGTCTGCCGACTATCGTGAATGGTGGCAAATTGTTTGTCCCTCACCTCTTTGTCAAGATCAATAAAATCTTATTCTTCTCATTTTAAATAAAATTCTCTTTCTTTCTATTATGGTTTGACGACCTCGCCTAGGTAACAAGGCATATTTTCGTTGTTTATTTCTTTTGCAGAAGGAATGACAACACAATTGTCGTGATTCCCAGGACGACTCAGTCCCTAGTAATGGGACATCTTTTCCAAATTGTCTACCATATTTTCAGCAAATATTTCTTCCAAAAGCTAATTCCTTCATAATCTAATCAGGTCTTTGCCCTGCAGAGAGCATCCATACCATTTGATGGTTGAGACAAGGTCAGGCAAAAGAACCACGGCATCCCAGTACTCGTCAGCCTCGGAAGAAGAGATGAGTTCCCCTCGATCTGAGAAGAGTCGAGAGCAGCAGCAAGAAGACGATAGCATAGACCCTCAAATGTATGCCATGTTCAGAAAAATGATGAACAAAATGATGAATGAGCAGCCCGGGACCAGCTCAAAAAGGAACCCATTCAGAGAAAAGTTCCATGGTCACAGGGGTAAGAAGGCTCCCAAGAAGCAGATCCAGCCAGAAGAGATTTCAGATGAATCAGATTCCACTGAAAACACAGATGAAGAATATGAGGTGCCTCCGACATTTCAGAAGCGTGGCCAAAGTAAAAGCCGCAGATCCAAGAGCAGAGATAAAGAAGAGCCTTTACAAGCGCAATTTAAAGAAATGGCCCGAGTTGTCAAAGATCTGCAAGCCCGCGACAAGGGCAAGAAAGTCTTCACCAGTGAGGACTTCTATGACGGCTTAGAAGGGGATGATGATCTGGAAAATCTCCCCCGAAAATTCATCAAATTCGATGGTTCTGGCGACCCAAAAGCTCATCTCGCCACTTTCTTTGCTGAATGCTCTCGGTTTAGAAGGGATAACCGAGCATTGTTTCTATGCTTCCCCCGCAGCTTGGAAGGAGTTGCCGCCAAATGGTATGCTGAGCATATCAACCCCATTGAGCTCAAGGAGTTCGATAAAGTTGTAAATCTCTTTATTGAACGCTTCTTGTTCAACACAGAAGCGCTGCCTACATTAAGTCATCTCTGCAATTTGAGACAGAACGAGAATGAAAAAGCACGGGACTTCATTCACAGGTGGAGATCAGCCTGTAATAAGATGAGAGATCCTATCTCGGAAAGGCATGCATTGTCCTTAATCCTCAACAATTTCTCGCAGCCGTTAAGAGGATTAATTTCCACAGCGCCGTCCAGGACCTTCATTGAGCTGACTGAACGAGCCGAATGGCTCGAGCTGAGTGTGGAAAATGGAGTCTATGAAGGCTTCACCTTTTCCAAGAACAACTCCCATGGTGAGCAGAAGAAGAAAGCTCACTTCACTTATTCTACCAACAACAACAGCAAAGGCCGTAATCAGCACAAAGGGCAAAAGAAAGATTACTGCTACAGCTCAGGCAGTTCGAACAACAAGGATCAGAAAGCAAAGCCTGCTCCTCAGTACAGCAAGCCTCCTCAGCAGGATCAAGGGCCGAAGCTGCGCGAGAAAACCAAACATGAAGGATGGAGCTATGACAGAAAGTTTACTCCCCTTGACCAATCGCTCGAGGACATGCTCGAGTACATGCTATCAAAAGAGATGGTCAAATTGCCCAGATTGGCCGATCCCCCTGTGCCCATGGGGAAATGGAAAGATCAGTTCTGCAAGTTCCACAGGACAGTGGGACACAACACCGAGAACTGCTTTGTTCTCAAAAACATCGTGCAAGATCTCATTGAAAAGAATCTATTGGTAGAAGGAGAAGAAGAAGAGAAAATGGACATTCTCAACCACCCCTTCCCTTCGCACACCACAGCGGTAGTGTCTGCACAACCATTTCTACCGCATGAGCATATCAAGCCATGTTCTGCGCAAGATCTCCAAGTTCAACATCAGGTGACGGTGCTACGACAAGCAGCTCCAGATTCTAAGAAGATGGACTTAATTTCAGCATTCAGTAAAATGAGAGTTGCGGAAGCACCTGTGAAGTCAATTCCCAAATCAAAAGGAACTCCTGACTTCTTCAAACAAATCGTTAGACCAAGGCCAGAGAAGTCAAGTCAGAAGCCTCTGACTGCTTTATCCAATGTCTCCATCCTTGACTTGGCCAAGAATTCTAGCAAGCACCGACAAGTACTGGATGATCTGCTCAGGAAAATCAAAGTTAAACCCAGTACCACTCCTGAAGACATGGCACAGATTGTGAACTCTGCCATGACCAATGCACCAATCACCTTCTCAGATGAGGACCTTCCAAAGCCTCATTCCTTTCATAATAATGCTTTGTACATTGTCGTTCGAGTCAGAGGAATGACAGTTCCCCATGTGCTGGTCGACGGAGGTAGTAGCCTCAACATATGTCCCGAAATGACCGCAAAGGCATTAGGGATCAAGGATGAAGAATATATTCCGGATCCCATCACTATCTATGGGTTTGACAATCATGGTCAAACGGCCAAGGGTAAGATATTCCTGGAGGTGTTCATTAATTATTCAGTGCATTCAGTGCTTTTTCATGTGGTTAATGTACCACCAACCTACAACTTGCTGCTCGGTAGGACGTGGATTCACAATGCTAATGCAGTGCCTTCTACCCTCCATCAATGTGTAAAGTGGTCAAAAGGTGGAATGATTACCACAATACTGGGAGAAGACCCAGAAGAAAGGCTCCCGCAGCCCATGATTCCTCGGCCATCATTCAATGCAGATATTCCCAGCATCAGGGAAAGTGAAGAGATCAATCTCGAGGAGAATCGAGAAATAATTTAGGCACCATCAGAGCCATCTCTGCACACAGTAGCCACGACACGATGGAAAGGTCCTCAATTCTTCAAGGTTGGAGGTCGAATCGACTACAGCACCATTAAGGATCATCCCTTGTTTCCTCAATTCATGAAGTCAAGAAAGGGATTTGACTTACTCCTGAAGCATGGCTATCAACCCTTCAAGGGACTCGGCAAGAATGAAGATGGCCGCATCGAGCCAATGATCCAGAAACATCGTCCCCACAGGGCAAGATTGGGGTTCTCCGGAGGAAGCTCATCAAGGAAGATTGTTTTTGTCAAAGGGGCACAATGAAGACCATTTGTTATTTCCTTTCTATTCTTTTCCAAATAAATGTCTCATTTTACCAATGTCATTGATCAATTCAATCAATAAAATTCCAAGTTTCTTTGTCTATCCGGATGCCATCTACTCCCTTTTTGTCTGTCTCATCATTTTATAATTCAATGCCATTTTATGTATGGTTCTCTTCAAATGATTGCTTGTCTTACTATAGGCCAATTTGTCTGAACCAAAATTTCTTCTCCAAAATTTCAGAATGACTTCTCGGACAATCAAGAAGCTCGTTCTCAATCCCAAGGCCTTTCAGAAGTCAACAGCAATTCACAGAATCAAAGCAAGCACCGGAAATGACAAGAGTGCAAAGCAGTCTGATGATTGTGCAGAACACGATCAGTCTCTTCAGGAATTACCGGAGTTCGCCGCAGTTCAGAAGCAGGACGAACCATCTCCTCTAGTACAAGATCCAACTGAAGGTGTCAATATCGGTTCAGAGGAAGATCCCAAAATTCTCCAGATCGGAACCAGTCTGAGTCCAGAAGAAAAGAAAAGGCTTATAGATTTTCTCAAGCGGCATGAAGAAGTGTTCGCATGGACATATGAAGACATGCCGGGCTTAGACCCCAAATTGGTCGAGCACCGTCTTGTCTTAAAGCCGGATGCTAAGCCAGTCAAGCAGAAGCTGAGAAAAATGGATCCCAGAATAGAACAACAAGTCAAGGAAGGACTCGAAGATTTGCTCAAAGCAGGATTCATCCGAGCTATTGACTACCCAGATTGGCTAGCCAATATCGTCGTTGTCCCAAAGAAAAGCGGCAAAGTAAGGATCTGCATAGACTTCAGAGACCTCAATAAGGCAACTCCGAAGGATGACTATCCACTTCCAAGCATCGATCTTCTAGTCGATAGCATGGCAGGACATGCCATGTTCTCTTTCATGGACGGATATTCCGGCTACAATCAGATTAAGTTGGCCGCCCGCGACCAATCAAAAACTTCCTTCACTACGCCTTGGGGCACTTTCTGCTATACAGTTATGCCTTTTGGGCTCAAGAATGCTGGAGCAACGTATCAACGGGCAATGACTGTCATCTTTCACGATCAGATGCGCAAAATCATGGATGCGTATGTTGATGATATTCTCGTGAAATCTAAAGAGGAAGAAGATCACCTCGAAGCACTTGATCAAGTCTTTAAAAGACTTATTCTTTACAAGTTAAGGCTTAACCCGCAAAAGTGTGTCTTTGGAGTCGAATCAGGAAAACTGTTGGGTTTTCTGGTCAGCAAAAAGGGAATTGAAGTTGACCCAGCCAAAGCAAAGGCTATCATTGATATGCCACCCCCGAAGAATCTCAAAGAACTACGTAGCCTTCAAGGACGTATGCAGTCAATCCGGCGATTCATTTCCAATTTGGCAATGAGATGCGAGCCTTTCAACCACTTGCTCAGAAAAGGAGTGAAGTTCGAATGGGGACTAGAGTGTCAGCAATCGTTCGATCGGATCAAGAAGTATCTTCTTAATCCTCCCATCCTGAAGCCGCCAGAATTGGGAAAACCTCTTTTATTATACATCTCAGTTAATCAAGTTGCATGCGGTGGATTCTTGGCGCAATACAAAGAAGGCAGCCTGATAGAGCACGCCATCTACTACGTGAGCAAGACTTTCATAGATTATGAGAAGAGATACTCTCAAATAGAGAAGACCTGCCTAGCTCTGGTATGGATGTGTCAGAAGCTAAGACACTACCTGTTGGCATCAGAGGTCAAAATCCTGTCTAAACTCAATCCTCTCAAGTATATCTTAGAGCAACCTTTCCTCAGCGGACGAGTCGCAAAATGGCAAGTCTTACTGATGCAGTATGACTTAGAATATGTCTCGCAGCAATCAATCAAAGGCCAAGCAATTGCAGATCAATTGGCGGATTTTCCCCTGGCCGAAGAAGTGAAAGCCGAAAATGACTTCCCTGATGAGCAAATTTGCAATACCCAGCAATTTCCAGTCTGGAATTTATTTTTCGATGGTTCTAAGAATATGGCGGGAATAGGCATCGGAATTTTATTAATCACTCCTGAGAAGGAGATGATTCCATTTTCTCTCAAGTTAGATTTTCAATGCACTCACAACATGGCTGAATATGAAGCCCTGATTCAAGGTCTAAAGATTCTGCTAGACTTCAATGTCAAGAGAGTGCATGCCTACGGTGACTCATTACTTGTTGTCAATCAAGTTCGAGCCGAATGGCAAGTCAAAGATCAGAAGCTATTCCCCTATCAGAAAATTGTTTCAGCTCTTATCAGCAAGTTTGAAGAATTCCAGCTCTTCCATATCAAGAGAGATTTTAATCAAGTGGCCGATAGCCTAGCCAGTTTAGGCTCCATTATGGCATTCAAGAATGGAGAATCTTGTCGCTCTTTTGAAATTGGCAGACTTGACCAACCTGCTTTCATCCCAGCGGAACAGGTAAACCAGGCTGAACAAAAGAAGAAGCCTTGGTACTACAACATCAAAACTTTCATAAAAACTGGCGAATTTCCTCCAGAACTCTCAAAGAAAGAGCAACAAGCAATCCAGCGTATGTCTACTCGATACTTCATCTTGGCCAATGTCCTCTATCGTCGCGG
The DNA here is from genome assembly GCF_984573655.1 of Nuphar pumila. Classification (NCBI taxonomy): domain Eukaryota; kingdom Viridiplantae; phylum Streptophyta; class Magnoliopsida; order Nymphaeales; family Nymphaeaceae; genus Nuphar; species Nuphar pumila. The sequence goes on along the minus strand of NC_143262.1, from coordinate 25,424,906 downwards.
ATTCAGTTCAGAATATTCCAGATGTTTAGATGAAGACGAGGCCAAAGAAGTCGTGCGAGAAGCACACGAAGGCATTTGTGGTGGCCACGTCGGCTACCAAACCCTTGTCAAGCAAATCATCAGAGCAGGGTACTACTGGAAGACTATGCAACAAGACTGTTATCATTATGTGAAGAAGTGTGTGCAATGCCAGATATACGCACCTTCCATTCATGCTCCGGCAACTTATTTACAGTCTGTTGTCTCTCCATGACCATTTTCTATGTGGGCCTTCGATGTCGTAGGTCCCATCACTCCTTCAGCTTCAAATGGCCACAAATACTTCCTTGCCGTAACAGAATATTTCACCAAGTGGGTAGAAGCCATCAGTCTCCGCACAGTAGAAGGCCGACACGTGGTCTCTTTCATTCACAAGAACATCCTTTGCCATTTTGGCATCCCGCATGATATTGTGTCAGACAACGGCAGTCATTTCAAGAATGAAAAGATGAAGACATTCTGCTCAAAATTCAAGATCTATCACCATTTTTTCGCTCCATATTATCCTCAAGGGAATGGTCAGGCAGAGGCCACCAACAAGATTTTAATTCGTATTTTGGAGCGAACTGTGGAAACAGGCCGTGACTGGCATGAGAAGATCCACGATGCACTGTGGGCCTATCGGACCACCATTCGTACACCAACGAATGCTACTCCATCAGAACTGGTCTATGGAACAGAAGTAGTATTGCCGCTACATGTTCAGAAGCCCGCTTTGAAATTTGCTTCACTTCTGCAATTACCTCTTGATCAATACCAGCAGCAGCGACTAGTGCAGCTAGACTTACTCGACGAGAGAAGGCTAAAAGCAGCAGACCATGCTCAATCCTATCGCCAGAGAGTAGCCAGGCAATATGCGAAATCTATCATCGAAAGAAGATTCAAAGTCAATGATTTAGTACTTCGATCCACAGCTTATCTCAAGCATCGTCCTGGCGGCAAATAGTCGCCAAATTGGGAAGGTCCCTATGTTGTCAAAGAAGCATTACCCCGCAACTCATATCGGCTCATCAATGCCGATGGGGTAGAATTGCCAGATCCTATCAATGCTCGACACTTGAAAAAGTTTTATACTTGAAACATTTATTCTTCTCTTGTAATCCTTCCTGTTTCCTTCAAATAATGATCCAACTTTCTTTCCCAGTTACACTGGGGCATTTTAAAATTTTGTTCTATATGCAGGCAGGATAAACAAATTCCTCATTTCATGCACATGTGCATTCATATGCATCAACCCATATTCATTTGCATTCAATTGCATTAATAACAATCCGGTCAGTATTGGGATTTCAACAAACAGTCCCATCACAATTCCTAATGATTCAAAGATCATCGCCAATACTGAACCAAAACCCAGCGCCCGAACTGGCATTATTTCAAAATCCAGTATTCAAGCTGGTACATTTTCTAAGATCCAACTTTTTGGAAAACCGAGTTCCGACTCGGGTTTTTATTCAAATCATTTTCCTTTGTTAATCCGGGTCCCGACTCGTGATCTCTCTACTTTACTCGAGCCTTGACTCGAACTCTTCATTTTCCTTTGTTGATCCGGGTTCCGACTCGTGATCTCTCTACTTTACTCAAGCCTTGACTCGAACTCTTCATTTTTCTTTGTTGATCCGGGTTCCGACTCGTGATCTCTCTACTTTATTCGAGCCTTGACTCGAACAAATCATTTTCCTTTGTTGATTCGGGTTCCGACTCGAGATCTCTTCGAGCTTGTCATTCTCTTTTGTTGATCCGGGTTCCGACTCGTGATCTCATTACCTTACTCGAACCCTGAATCGAGTCCTTCATTTTCTTTTGTTAATCCGGGTTCTGACTCGAGATCTCCTTATCTTACCCAAGATCTAACTCAAGTCCTTCATTTTCCTTTGTTGATCCGGGTTCCGACTCGTGATCTCATTATCTTATTTGAGCTCTGATTCGAGCCTTCCATTTTCCTCTGTTGATTCGGGTTCCGACTCGTGATCTCTATATTTTATTCGAGCTCTGACTCTAACTCATCATTCTCTTTTATTGATCCAAGTCATTTCAATCATCAGGGTCTGTCAATTGCTCAAGTTTGACATTTTGCCCTCCAAATTTCAATTTAAATCCTCAAATCAGGCAATTCTCCAATTTCGACCTCTGGGTCACCCGATTTCCAATTCTCGATTTCCATTACCAATCCAATTTTCGATCTTCGGGTCAATCAAACTCCAATTTTCGACCTTCGGGTCAATCAATTTCCAATTTTCGACCTTCGGGCCAATCAATTTCCAAATTTCGACCTTCGGGTCAATCAATTTCCAATCTTTGACCTTCATTTCCAAATTTCGACCTTCGGGTCACCCAATTTCGACCTTTTGGTCAATCAATTCTCAATTTTGACATTTTTGGTCAAATCAATTCTCAATTTCGACCATCAAGTCATCCAATTTCGACCTTCGGGTCATTCAATTTTCAGCAACCAATTTTCCAATTTTCAATTTCGACCTTTGGGTCAATCAATCTCAATATCCAATTTCAATCATTTTCTCTTGCGAAAGACCCTTTTAGGGAGAGTTCGAGGGAGCTCGTTCTTTTCGCATGCTATCCAATTCGTTCACTTAGCCCCTTTTCAGGGAGAGTTTGAAGGGACTCGCGTCTTTGTGAACCGTTTGCAAAACAATTTCCAATCTCACACAAGAAACCCTTTCAAAGGGAGAGGCTCGACGAAGACTCGCTTTTCTTGTGACCCCCCAATTTCATACTAGGCCATTTTCGTCATGAAAGACCCTCTTTGCAGGGAGAGTATGATGAACTTGTTCCTTTCATGACCCAATTTTCAGACCTCACTATTATCGGCCCCCTTTCCATAAGAGAAGCCTAATATTAGGGAGCTTTGACGAAAGCTCAATTTCTCTTCGAAAGTTCGTTTTACAAACACCTCCTCTTTAGGGAAGAGAGGAGTATTTCCCATTTCCCATTCAGGTAAGGGCTAAGCCTGAGTCTCTCTTTTTGGGGAAAAAGAGAGGAGAATTTTCATCACGGATGTGTTGAGCCGGATTTCAAATACTCACTTTCACCAAGGATTTCAAGAAAATTTTGTCAAATTTGTCAATCAATTGTTGATTTCAGAATCTTTTATTGCACTAACCTTTATCTCAATTTACCTTTAGCATTACTCCCAAAAGAATGAAGCTTTTGCGAAAAGAGATTCAAACTTCAAATTCTTTCTATTGGCCAACCAAAAGGATGAAGGATAAGTCCTCGATATGGCCAGAAAAGAAGATTCAAGGTTATTGAAAAGCCATAGATGATCGATTTTGATCGCAGCCAATGGCGCATCGTTAAAGGTTATTCTTGTAAGGACGAGACAGTGGAAATATCCTGAGTGCTAGAAAAGAGAGAATTCACCCAAACCCTGTCTCCTCAGAATCACCTAAGCTGCAATTAAATATCCGCAAAAGGGATCTCTCACCTGTCGTCAAGATGAAGGCGAATTAGGCGAGTAGACCCCCGGGGCCAAAGAAGATTCGAAACATCTCCAAGATGACGGAGTTTGTGACAGATCCTTCCAGGGAAAGTCCAAAGCACTGTCGAGATGAAGGCAGATGCGATGGACCTCTCGACAATCCCTAAAAGATATTTAATTTCAGCTATCGCCCAAAGATCTCCAAACCCATCATCCAAGAAGGATCGAAACATCTCCAAGTTGAAGGAGTTTGTGACGTACCCTTCCCAAAAGAGAAAAAGTAGAGGACATCTCCAAAATGAAGGAGAATGTAGCAAAAACCCAGAGAGTCAAAAGAGTGCAGAAAGATTATCAAGAGAGAAGCTCTCAGGATATCAAACTGCCAGATCTATCAAGAATCCTCTTTAACTTTGTGAAATTCTACTATCAATACTCTTTCATCAATTGCTTTCATAATATCAAATTCTCTTTTCTGCTCATATCAAGGAAATTGATAGCTTCCTAGAAGAAGGTCAATCACAAGCAATTTGGATTTCCAATCTCGATTCCACGAAGTGAACCCTGTTTGGAGGTAATGCTTTGGGTAGAAAAGAAAGAATATCTTTGCAACAATTGCAACATTTTCAAAAACTATGAATCAACAACAAAATTCCCAACATGACAATATTTTCTAGCTATCTTGACGTGAAGCGAGAGCTTGATGTCCCTTTTTGATACATCCTGACACCAATTTTAAATCCCTCCTAAGGACTTGATTCCTTCCCTTCTTTGAGAGCATGAACTCTCAAATTTGCACACTTTCCTGTGTCCCCACTGTCCCACCATAGACAGTCCCATTTCGGTTCGAGGTCGAACCACCAATCATTTCCCGCAAAAGGCAATTTCAAAAGCTGATTTTAGTCTCAGCAATGAGACGCCCAAAACCAATCCCTTTTCAAGCTTTAGGGACCCCATTTTTCTTCCTTTTGCAAAAAACCCTATTGGATTTATTGTGCAAAATCCAAAGGTTCCATCATGGTCTCTTCCTTCGAGGATTCCATCCATTTTCCACCCGATCAGGATAAGGGTACAAACCTGAGCCTCAATCAAAGAGGTATTTCATCTTCCGCCCGATCAGGATAAGGGTACAAACCTGAGCCTCATTTGATGAGGTATTTCATTTTCCACCCGATCAGGATAAGGGTATAAACCTGAGCCTCAATCAAAGAGGTATTTCATTTTCCGCCCGATCAAGCTAAGGGTACAAACCTGAATCTCATGTCATGAGATATTCCATCCCCAATCAGGTCAAAGGTTAAAACCTGAGCTTCGTTCCATGCGAGGTATTTCTGTCTCATCCAGGTTAAGGGCGTAAACCTGAACTTCGCTCTCATAGAGCAAATCTTTCCTCTTTATTCTTCGCTTCATATCTACCATCTTCCTCGGGCTAATTTCTTCACACCCAGTCAGATCCTTCTAACTGGAGCATTTTTTTCGTATAGCCCAAATTTGGTGTGTTTTCTTTGCCACTAAGCTCGGCCATGAGCCGGCTTAGTAGCAAAGAGGGGCATCTGTAAACACCCCAAATTTTCACTCACCTCCCCAACATTTCCACCAAGCATCAACATCCAGCCTCTGAAATCGCTGGAGGGCAAAATGGTCATTTTCTGAGCCCGAACCTTGCAAAAGTCTAAATTTCATCTGCAACTCTCAAAATTTCTCTATTTTGTCTCAGATAGTCAAAATCTTACTCCTGACAGAAGACAGGAATCCTCAAGTCTTGGTTCAAGATTCCATTTCATAAGACATGACATTACATATCATTGCATGAGCATTTCAAATCACTGCACTGCACAGCATGTCATTTCGAGATCCAGAACTCTTGATTTCAAAATTTTCAATCCAGATTCGAATTTTAACTATTTTCAAAATTGATTTCAAAACCCTGGGTCTTCAAAATTATCAATTCTTCCCATTTTACCCCTAGGGCTCTGAATTTCAAAATATTTTCTCAGGAAAACGATCTGGATAGTTTTTAATATGGATTTCAGTCACTTCACCTCAGATTTTGCCCTTTTTGACAATTTCAAATATCTTTCTTTTACAAAATCGCCCTACAAGGGCCAACTCTTTCCAAAATTCCTGTTTTGCCCATTAGTCCAAATTTTTATGAAAATTCCAAAAAGAAGTTGTTGTTTTATCCTTATTTCAATAAAGAAGCAATGTGGGACCCACACTGAGGTAGTGTCACACAAGCTTTTCTTTTGAAAATTTGAATTTTGAAAAACCCAAAAATATAGGAGCCTTGTCCCCTGGATTGGTGCCACTTGTCCTTTCTCTCTCCTCCCATTTACATGCCATGTGTCAGCATAGGGTTCACCTAGAGTTGGTGCCACATGTCACCTTCCCTCTTCTGCCACGTGTCAGTGTGGGGCTACCTTCAGAAGCCGCCACATGTCATCCCATTTATCTGCCATGTGTCACCCTATCCATCCTGCGCCATGTGTCATTTCAAAGACTACCAGGAGATGCCAAGTGTCATAGGTTGTCCTGTCTAGAAAAAGTGGAGTTTGTCTCCTCTGAGGTGGCGCCACTTGAAGTGTGTCTCCTGCAGGGGACACGTGTCAACCCCTCCTTCCTTCTAGAAAAGTAGCCTGACACATGTCCTCTTCCTACTTTTCTCAGAAAAGCAGGAGACATGTGTCACTCCTAAATTCCTACAGAAAAGGTAGGCTTGTCTCCTCTGAGGTGGCGTCATCTGGAGTGTCTCCTGCAGAGGACACATGGCAAGCCCTCATTTTCTCAGAAAAAGGCAAGTGCCATGTGTCATTTTCTGCTTTCTTCAGAAAAGCTAGAATTCAAATATTCAAAAATCCTCATAGGTGGCGAAAATCAAGAACTCCTACCTTTTTCATCCTGTCTGAGATGGCGCCACATGGCTTGGCCCACCTTCTCTCCCCTCTGCCACGTGTCATTCTCTGCTTCTTTCAGAAAAAGTAGAGGACACATGTCTTCTCCATACCTCTTTCAGAAAAGTAGGAGACACATGTCACTCCTGGCCTTCTTCAGAAAAAGCAAACCATTTAAAATTCAAACAAGGCATTAGGTGGCGAAAATCCGGAGCTCTGATTTTTCCAGATGGCCTGTGAGGGCGCCACATGTCCCTTCCCTCCTTCTCATCCCTCTGCCACGTGTCATCTTCTGCTTCTTTCAGAAAAAGTAGGTAACACATGTCTCCTTCTCACTCCTTCAGAAAAAGTAGAGGACACATGTCCTCTCCCTACTTTTTTTTAGAAAAGTAGGAGACACATGTCACTGCCCTCTTTTTCCTCCCTCTTGCCACATGGCATTGTAGGAGCCACCCTGAGGTGGCGCCACATGTCCATCCTCCATTCCTCCAGGGCCAACCTCCATTTGAAATTCGAATTCTCCTCTGAGGTGGCGCCATCTGAAGAACCTCCTCCAGCAGGCTGACACTTGGAACCATCCTGGACTGCCACATGTCCAGATCTCCTTTCACCAGAAAAAGCAAAATTCAAATTCCTCTGATGTGGCGCCTTCTGAGCCCACTGCTCTGTCCTTCTGACATGTGTCAAACACCTTTTGAGGTGGCACCATTCCAGGACTCCACTTGGCTCCATTTTTATTTTTTATTTTATTTTTAATAAAGGTAGCCCACCATGAGGTGGCGCCACCTGAGGACTCCCTACAAAAGGTGAGTTTGAATTTCAAATTCCAAGAGAGCACCCTCTGAGGTGGCGCCTTCTGGGAGCTCCCTGCAGAGAGAATCAAGCTAACTTTTGAAAAATTCCAAATTCCCCCTGCTGAGGTGTCTCACCCACAAAATTTCCATTTTTTTTATTTTTCTCAAAAATTAAAACACCTTTTGAGGTGGCGCCACCTGAGGGCTCCCTGCAAAAGACAAATTCGAATTTCAAACCCCTCAGATGGCACCCCCTGAGATGGTGCCACATGGAGGGCTCAGATTGAACCTGTTTGAATTTCAAAATTTTTTCAGAAAAGTTATAAAAACAAGGGTTCACGCCCAGCCTAAGGAGATCATTTTTTAGCTCTGGTGAACTTGGAAAATCCGACCTAGCCTTCCTAGAATCAGATTTTGAACTGTGGAAATCGTGCCCCCTTTGGCGCATTGAAGAAGGTGGAGTAGAGCTCGTGCTGTGGCCAATTCGATTCCAACAGAGCTCGATTTTGGTGGACCATCCGAAGCTCGGAGCGAAGGACTAAGGAAGCTCGTGATAGCTGCCCCTTTCAAGAGCTCCTACGCTGCATAACGAAGCAAGGTGCACTTCTTTTCCCCTTGATGTGATTCTATAATCCGAATCGGGAGTCATTTGAAGAAAGAGCTCATCCGAGGGATGGATTGAGCTATTCTCATAAAACGACATATATAAAAATATTTTGTTATGCTTCCTTGATGATTTTTAACATTCATATAGTTATCTAGGTTTAATTTGCATTTTATTTCATTCATTTAGCATATTTCATGAATTAATTAGGATTAATTTAGCCTTTATTTCAATTCTGCTTATTTTCAGTAGGTCTCTGTTTTTGTCAGTCAGTCCACACGTCATTTTATGCATTTGTTTTTTATTAAAAATCCCAAAAAAATCACTGAATGCGCCCTTAAGTGTCTCTAAAATTTTGCCAAAATTTAGGAGCCATTTGGATTTGTTTACTGTGGTAAACATTCAAAATGGCAAGTCGGGTTTTGTTACCCGGGATACGTTTTGAAAATCATTTTCCGACTTTTAAAATCGGAATATCCCTCATGGGAGATCCGATTTTCAATCCGAAATCTGTTCTGAACTCGGAAGCATGTCTAGTTTTTAATATGATTTTTTTAGATTTTTCTGATTTTTTTTAATGTCTGACAAAAATCCGAGGTTTCGGTACACGTGTCAGAGCCTAATTTTTGCCTCTGAGATCTTGGATCGACTTAGGGCTATGGTTTCTCTTTGTGTGTTGTTTCAAATCCAAAACTGTAAAAAGTGAAAGTGGTGTCCGAGATGTCTTATGTTTGAATCTAAATACCTGTAATTTTTAAAACAGTGTTGACCCCTGCTTTGGATTTTTCTTGTCAGCCCCCTGTTTTGCTACATTTGTCTGTTCTGTTAGTTTAGGCAGGAATAGTTATATTTTTATCTGTGTTTCCGTTGATAAAATGCCGAAGTCATAAACATAAAAGTTGTTCATGTAGATGTCGTGCATAACTCTGATTAATTTTATAAATTTCCATGGCCGTTTTGTATTTCTTTAGCATTTTTAATCAGATTAGTGTGATTTTTACCTCTGTCCGAACTAAATCTCTGTTATTGAACTCACCATGGCTCAAATCCCGAGGCTATAAAAACCAAAAATGTTCCATTTTGGGTCTTTTAGCAGTCTGCAAAATATCAGAAATTTCCATGGTGTAAATCTTGCGTTATCATATTAAACATTGCATTTGGTTCGGATCCATAGGCAAAATCCATCATTTTAGGACTTTCCTTGAATTGTAGCATTTAAATCATATCATTTCATGATTTTTAGCATTCTAGGCTGTTTATCAGAGTAAGTAGATGCTTCATACCGAATTTGGTGCAATTTGGAATCCATTTGAGGTTCGGATCATCCATAATACCAAAATAGGGTTCCGCAGGACCCAGATCCAAGCGAAAAACAAACGAAAATCGTTATTTTTGATAAATTGCGAAATACCAAATTCTGATTTTACAGTCCTAATGTGTTTAGAAGCATGTCATCATGTCTCTTACTACATTTCATCATCATTTGATTCACTTTGAATTTCAAAATCTCAATTTTACCAAGTTTTCTTTCAAAAAACCCTGATTTTAAAGGTATAACTTTATAATTAGGGGTATTTTGGTCATTTTAACCTCAATTCCAAATTTCAAATTGTTTTTCACTGAATTTCTAGCATTTTCATCATTTCAAAATATCAAGAAAGCACGAGAATAGGGTTTATATCCAATTAAATCCAATAATTTCATAATATTATTGGAAAATCTTGGAAAAACCCACATATTTGAGCTAACTCAATTTCAAGTTTGGCAGGAACAATCAAAAGAAGGAGCTGAAGTCTGCAAATTTCTTTTATTTCCTTTATTTAGTGATGTAATAATTTTGGAATAAGAGAGTTAATTTCCTGCTTAGACTAGGATGCATGTCATATAGTTTGAATTTATGCAATATCCTGATTATATAATTCATGCATTTTATTTCAAAAGCACTATGGATGTTCACGAATGGCACGTGCACCAACTCTTAGGGAGTTGATGGACTCGGTGGGATCCATATTTACGGCCCTAGTCGGAATATGGACGAGACCCAGATCCATCATCTTTCTACTAGTCACATTGAGCCTACACTCTTAGGCTATCTTAAAATGCACATCATATTTCCAAAGTTTTCAAAATCATGTGCATCAAATCAACTAAATTCTGAACATATTCATGGCCACAGTCAGGATATGTGAAGGATTTATCTTGACTTAATGCATATTTTTCCAACAAATCTCTTAGAAAATCTTTTCAAAGTGCATTCATTCACTTATGTCATTTGCATCATAGAATCATTGATTTTCTCAAGATTTTCTCAAGAAATCGATTTCTCAAGAAATTCTAAGGATTTTTCAAAATCGGTTTTCCAAAGACAAGCTTTTCCACAGTTTTCCCAGGAAAATGATATTTTCTTAAGATATTCAAAAGAGTTTTCCAATCTTTCTTCAAGATCCAAAATCGATTTCCGAGTATTTCAAAAAGGTAAAATTCCCAGGATTTCGATTCCCCAAGTTTTGAATTTCCTTCTCCAATGAGCTTTCCTATGAATTTCCATCATTTTCCTAAGAAAACTCTCAAAGTCCAAGTTTTCCTAAGAAGTGCTTCCCTTTTCAAAAAGTCCATCTTTTCTCAAGAATCACTTCCATTTTCCCAAGATTTTCAACTATTTCTGAATTTTCCACATCTTTATAAGCTTTCTCATGTTTTCAAAAACCCCTTTTTTATCTGAGTTTCCTGAGAAATTGACCTTTTTCCTGAGAGATTCTTTCCAACTCCAAATGTTTTTCTAAGCATACATCATGTTTTCCAACTGGCATTTTCCAAAATCTCATAGCACATGCCTGAATTCTCTATGCATTTAGGATAGAACATAACTTTGATAATTTCGCTAAGTCAAGCATAGTTTTGGTCCTTGGTTCGATTACCCCTGTTAAAGGCGGCAGGAACGGTCGAACCTCGTACCGACAGGTCGAGCCCCATCCCATGGATTTTCCCGCAATTTTCAAAACGGAGGCGAGTATTTCAAAACAATTTCCAAAATTCGGTCAAAGTTTGAATCGCGAAAGCGTTTTCCCTCTTTCTCTTCCGCGAGGAAGGGAAGACGGGGGAAAATTTTCGCGACGAGAACAGAAAGACAAAGAAAGAATAAAGAGAATGAGGAAGAAAAGCGAAGGCAGAAGGAGGAGAAGGAGAAGAGGGAAAAACAACGAAAGAATAAGGAGGAGGAGGAGAGGAAAAAACAAAGGAAGAATAAGGAGGAAGAAGAAAAGCAAAGGAATTTGAAGAAGAGGAAGGAGGAGGAAGATAAGCAAAGACAATTTAAAAAGAAGGAGGAGGAGAAAGAGAAACAAAGACAATTGAAGAAGAAGGAAGAATAAAGGCATAGAAAGCAGATTCAGGATTAGGAAGAGAAGGAAAGGCAAAAGAAGGAGAAGGAGGAAGAGGAAGAGAAGGAAAGACAAAGGAAGGAGATGAAGGACAAAAAAGAGAAGGAAAGAGAAAGGAAGAAAAAGGAGGACGAGGAAGAGAAGAAAAGACAAAGGAAGGATAAGGAGGACGAGGAAGAGAAATGAAGAAGCACGAGGAGAAAGAGAAAGAAAGGGAAAGGAAAAAGAAGAGGATGGACATGAAATAGCGAAGGAAGAAAGAAGTACAAAAGCTATGGAAGGGAGGGGATGAAGAGGAGACAAGTGTGACCAAGGTACGCTAATCGCTACTAGATATAGTGATGTAATGTTGTAGGTATTATTATGTATAGCAATGACTCTGTATAGAGATTACTATGAATAACGATTACTCTGTATTTTGATTACTATTATAGCGATTACTATGTATAGCGATTAATTATGATTTGATATTTTGTGTTACAGGTTGGTCAAAAGAGAAATAGAGAAGTAGGTGAAAAACTGAAAGGGCAGTGTCAGTGGCTTGTAGTTCTGTCGTGGTACAGAAAGCTGAGTGAATATCAGAAGGACTGATTAGGAATGATGCACTTCGGCGGCCTTCTGGACCAACATTATTTTGAAAATTGCTGGAACACCATGACCCACCTTGTTAATAAGTGGATCCATAAGATAAACACGTTCCACTTTGGGGTTTTTGAGATGACCCTAGAAGATGTGGCATGGATTACGTGCCTCAAGTACCATGAAAGTGCTATCCTAACAAGGGATTCAAACTATAACCTAAGGAACAATTGCATGACCCTTCTAGGAATGTCGATGGAGGAGTGGCGTGAGTGTATTTCTGGTGGAGACAATTCCTCAACGGTGAAAGTTTATTTTTCTGTAATAAATGGGAAGGTCGGTCCGTTACATGTGCATCTGAAGCAGCTGACCAAGAGTTGTGTGGCTTCCTTCTTTATTTTTTTAGACTTACTTTATTTTCCGATTGTTCTGGTTCAAGGATAAGTTACTTGTGGCTGCAGTTTTTGGAAGACTTAGATGAAGTCAACAACTGGGCATGGGGTGCTGCTATGCTCGCACACTTGTACAGTCATCTTTACCATGTGAGTAATGGTATGAAAACTGTCTGTGGGTTTTGGCCATTTGTTCAAGTATATGTTTATTAAATATTTAGTACTTATGGACTAAGCTCGTTGAAGGTTGCAGTCTTACTAATATATTGATTTTGTAGGCCTGGACATGGGAGCATATTGTCGCCTTGTGTCCTCTTTATAGCTCTGCAGTTTGTGGTTTTCCTAGGATCGGCCAGTGGGCTTCAATAAATGTCAAGGAGGAAAATGCTTAGTTTATTTTAGATGGATTGCAATTAAATAAGGTAAATGGTTTAAAATCTTTGTAATGTTTAGCATTCTTAATTAACAATTGCTTTAAGATTTTGTATTCCTTAGTACAAATTGTTATCTTCTTAGCATCTAACTTTCATCAGCGTAAATTGTTATAATGTTTAGCATTCTTAAGTAATAATCACTTTAGGATTTTGTCTTCCTTTGTATAAATCGTTATCCCCTTAGCATCTAACTTTCATCGGCGTAAATTGTTATAATGTTTAGTATTCTTAAGTAATAATCGCCTTAGGATTTTGTCTTCCTTAGTACAAATCATTATATCCTTAACATCTAACTTTTATTAGCGTAAATTGTTATAATGTTTAGTATTCTTTAGTAATAATCGCTTTAGGATTTTGTCTTCTTTAGTACAAATCGTTATCGCATTTAGCATTTTGCATGAATAATTATGTTTATATCTAAACCACAGTCTTGAATGCACAAGTTGTTTGGAGACCCTATGTAAATGATATGGAGGACGAGGACAAAAAGGTTGTTGTGGCTGCGAGACTGTCTGTCTACGATATTTAGCTCTTTAGCAAATATAAAGCCGAGTTGCAGCATGGCAGTCGAGTACTTCTATAAGCTGGCTTGGAACAGTCGGTACCAAAAGTGCCTGTGCTATTTAGAAGGAAAATGAATAGTGGTGGGGACAGAAACGTAAATTGGCACAAATGCTTCAGGAAACAATTAGATAATTGGAACAAAGGAGGTGTTCGTGCCATACCATATGATTATAAAGAACAACAATATGACCCCAACTATTTCAAACAATATTGGCAACCCATGAATCCAAATCGACTGATTGAGAAGCAGCAACCTGAAAGTAAGGATGCTCTTATCTTGATCATGTCGTCTTCTAGCATAGATGTAATGTCCCTCGTGTCCCTTTGGCACTTCCTGCGATTTCCTCTGTTACAGTACATGATAGGGAGCAAACACTGCTCTAAAAGGAGAATATATAGTCTGACAAAAGGTTTGCGATGCTGGGGAGGGAGAATAAGGAGTTACAGAAGGACGTGCAGAATTTGGGGAGACAAATTGAGTCATTGGTTGAAATGATTACCAGTGGATTTAATGAGATCAAGGGAACGAAGAGGCCACCGAATAAAGAGACTCCACCAATGTTAAGAAAGAGACAATTTGTAGGTCCATCTAAGTCGTCAAGTGCTAGTGAATAAACATATTATGTGATTTGTGTATCCCAATAATTCTATGTTGCAATTCATTCATTCTTTGTTGTAATTATATAATTCTTTCCTTAATAAGTGTCACAGATAGCGATTAATAAGTGTAATTATTCAATTATTTCCTTATGTTAGCTGTGATAGCGATTACTGTGTATAGCGATTATGAAGTTACCATGATTTGTACTTATGTTTGGTCAATCATATAACGATTACTAGTTTTGAGTTTATTATGTATATTGAATCTTGTAATAGCGATTACTACTTACAAGAAGCTAATTCGTATAGCGATTACTAGTTTAGGATTTATTATTTATAGTGATTTTTGTTATAGTAATTACTTTGTATAGCGATTACTATGTATAGCAATTATGAAGTTACCATGATTTGTACTTACGTTTGGTCAATCGTATAACGATTACTAGTTTTGAGTTTATTATGTATAGCGCATCTTGTAATAGCGATTACTCAGTATAGTGTTTATGAAGTTAGCGATTACTACTTACAAGTAGCCAATTCGTATAGCGATTACTGGTTTAGGTTTTATTATTTATAGTGATTCTTGTAATAGCGATAAGTTAGTATAGTGATTCTGAAGTTATCATGATTCATACTTACGTTTGCTAAATCGTATAGCGATTACTGGTTTACGGTTTATTATTTATAGTGTTTCCTGTGATAATGATTACTTAGTATAGCGATTAATAAGTATAGAGATTATGAAGTTACCCCTAATTGTACTTATGTTTGCTAACTCATATAGCAATTACTAGTTTTGAGTTTATTATGTATAGTAATTCCTGTAATATCGATTACTAGGTAGAGCGATTATGAAGTTACCACGATTTGTACGTAGGTTTGCTCAACCGTTAAGCGATTTCTGGTTTAGGGTTTATTATTTATAGTGTTTCCTTTAAGTGCAAGGAACATCACATAAGATTAGTTTTGAGTTTAGGGTCTAGAGTTTAGGTAAACGTCATCTAACACACTACTGATGTTAAGCGATGTGTCATTCATTTACACGTACTAACGCCGTTGCGATGATACTAGCAAATGAAATGATGTCTTTTATTTAATGTATAATTTAATTAATTTATTTAATATAATCTTTGGAGGCGGTATTTTTTAAAATGGGCGGGACGTCAAACGACGTGAAATGATTAATTTCGGTAGTGTGTTCTGCAAGAAACACATGACATTTTCTTTAAGAGCAAGGAACATGTGACGTTTCATTTTCCTGCTTTGTGAACAAGAGACAGAAAACTGTGATCATCGCAAACTTTTTCCTCTTATATTTCTTCTCTCTTTTCCTCCTCTTTTTCCTTTATAACCTCTATTTCCCTTTTTGAAGGGGAAATAAAAGACATAAAAGAAGAGAGAAGAGAAAAAAGAAAGAAAGAAGAGAGATGAACTCTTTTGTGAAGGTCTCACTTGACCTTAATTTTGAAAAGAGTTTGAAAGATTACTCGCCTCCATTTTAAAATATTTGCAGGAAAACGGGAGAGATGAGATTCGCTGGTCGGTACGAGGTTCGACCGTTCCTGACGCCTTTACCAGGGGTAATCGAACCAAGGATCAAATTTATGCCTTTTGCTTTGCTAAAATATTGTCTAAGAATTTATTCTAAATTTAAGAATGCACAAAGAATCATGTTTGTGCAAATGCAAATGTAGAAATGTATGCTTTTGAGAAGAATGATTTAGAAATTTTGAGATTTTCCAAGTGATTTTGAAATAAATTTGAGAATATGGTGAAGAAATGGTTTTTTGAAAGTTGAAGACGGACTTGGAGAAGTTAGATTTTTCTAACTTAAGATTTAGGATAGATCTTGAGTTTTGAAATAATCAAAGATTGAGATGAACCTGAATTTGAAGAAGGGAGATTTAGAAAATAAGAATTTGAAAAATGAATATAGACTTCAAAATGTGGATTGAAAGTCAAGATGGAATTTGAGAAATGAAGTGGAATTCTAGATTTAAAGTTTGAAATCAGAATGAAAGTTGGATGGGATTTAAGAAATCTAGATGGGATTGTTTTTTGAAATATGGATTTGAACTTGAATTTTGATTTCAAATCTGGATTTGAAATTGGATTGGAAATCCATATAGAATTTAAAAATGGAATTAGACTTGAGAAATCTAAAAGGATTTTGAGAATGGATTTGAATTTGAAATCGGGTCTTCAAGATGGCATTGGATTTGGAGTTGGGTCTGAGAAATCCAAATGGAAATCGAAAATGGGATTGGATTTGAGGAATTCAGATAGAAATAAAAAATGGGATTGGATTTGAGGAATCCATATGGGATTTGAAAAATAGAATTGGATCTAAAATCTAGAGTCCTAGATGGAGTTGGATCCGAAGTCTGGAATCCAAGATGGAGTTGAATCTAAAATCTGGAATCCTAAATGGAATTGGATCCGAAGTCTGGAATCCAAAATGGAGTTGGGTTCTAAATTTAGAATCCAAGATGAAATTGGATTTTAAAAATCCAAATGGGACTTTGATGATTTTTGAGAAATAGAGAATAAATTTGGTTTTAAATTCGAATCTTAAAAATCTGGTGATGAATCTGGGAATTTCAAAGTTGAAATTGAACTTTGAAATATGATCTGGAATATTGAATTGATTTTGAAATTGAATCCTGATCCTGGGAATGAATTTGGAATTCCAAAGTTGAATTGAACTCTGAAATTTGATTTGAATTAAAAATTATATTTTGAATATAAGAATAAATTTGAAATCTCAAAGTCAAATTGGATTTTGAAATTGAATTTTGGATTTTGAGATCAAATGAAAAGATGAATTGGAATAAAAAATTGAAGATTTATTTGATAAGTGAAGAAGATATTTGAAGAATTGTCTCAAAATCACTTGATTTTTGAAGAAAAAATTTGAAATAATTTGAAAATATGATGTGATTGTGTCTTAAATGATGAAATGAATTAAAGAATTTGAAAATTGGATGTTGAAAAGCATATTTCATTCTTTAGGAGAATTGAAATAAGATTGAAGATATAATACATTTCTAACTATGGTAATTGAATGTATTATATAATAATCCGCATTTAAATTCACATAAAGAATAAAATACATTATGGTGTCTTTATAGAGTTTAAAATGAAATTAACCCTCAATATATCCTGACTATGTCCACTGATATATATTTTGAGTTAATTTCAAATTAAACTCTCATAAAGGAAGAAAATATTTTAGAAAAATATGATGATTTTGAAAAGAAATCCAGTGTGGATCCAATGTTATTCCATAAAAGATGAAAATCCTAAGTCTAGTTCACACCTTGACTATGGCCATTGATGCAAATCACCAACTTAGGATTTAATCACCTTTTATTAGAATGGTGCACGTGTCATTCGTGTCCCATCATGTGAAATTTTGAAATAAAGGAGGAAAATGATATGAAACAAGCACTTCTAGAAAAACATACATGCTCATACATTCTAATCTAATGCAAGAAATGTAAATTCTTATTATAATCTAGTTATTACAACTTGAATTGAATAAAAAATCCCTAAACTAAGAAAGGAAAACAACATTTCTCATGTATTCCTGCAAAATAGAGTAAGCAAAATGCAGACATATAAAAGCAAAACATACTGGAATCGATATACATATGGCCAGATTTGTATTTAATAAAGGGATGCTTATGCTATATACAATGCATGGTGAATATACAGTGGATTATGAAAAGTGTAGATGATGTATTACAAGTGGTAGGAGAAATGACATGCAGGGATTGGAAAATGTTATGGAGTGATGTAGCACACAACATGTAGAGGTACATAGTTGGAATGCTGTGAAACAATGTGATGGTGTTGTGAGTGATGGCAAAATGTATTGAATCTAAGTGGCAAAGGATGTTGTGTAATGCTATAGGTGGATATATGTTGTCTTGAATTGCAACAAGTAAATAATGAAGAAATGATGATAGTGAGTGTAGGGAAAATGGAATGTCGTGTACATTGCTATAGGGGTATGAGAAGGCATAAGTGAAGGGTTTAATAAAAATGGAGTGTGTTGGAGATGATGACAGCAGGTACATAGGGTATACCACAGTGCCAGTGAAGAGTGTTGTGAAGGGAGGTCGTGAAGATGGACAATGAAATGAGTATAAGGAGCACAGGAGAAGCATAAGTGATAGCTTATGCTATGAAGGGGTGAACATGGGATGATGTTTTGGGAAATGGATGTTAAGTGGATGAGTGCAAGGAGGGGCGACTGAAGTGGTGGGGATAATATAGGTAGAAGTGCACAGGTGGTGAACAGTGAGTAGGTAGAGGTGCTGGCTGGAAAATCATTAATAAAGGTACTATGTGAGGTAGCAGTGAACTGAGGAAGTAGGTGGATGAGTCTGCCTTTGGTTTGCAGCAGTAAAGGGGGTACACAACAAGAAATGGTGTTTGTGGTTGGTAAAGCTGGAAACATGAAGTGGCAGGTGATAACGTGTTGTTGTGACTGGTGAAGCCATCGGTGCAACTGTGCGTAAATGGGGACTAAGCTGAATGGAATGGGCTTGGAGATGTGTTGGCAATAATGTTATGAAGAGTGGGCTATGGTTGGAGGTGTAGGTGATACATAGGACAAGGAGCACAATGGGGTTGTGAAAGATTTTAGCAGGTGGATATATGCAAACAAGATATCCAGGGGATGCAACAAGGGATAATAGAGAAGGAAATTGAGCAGTGCGTTTGATAGGTAAAGTGTAATAACCTCAATCTTTTTGACAACTAATTATTTAAGCTTATTGGAAAATAACGGGTGTTTTTCTAAATTTGGGCCTCGGATCCGTTACCGGATCCATAAAAGATTGCATAAATAAACCACAATGGGGCATTAAATTTTACTTATAATAGTAATTTTAATTAAAACAAATAATTAATAGTATTTATAAAAAAAGTAAAAATAAATAAAGTTTAGTATAGAGGGTCGGACCCACAGTTGGATCCACGGATCCAACTAAGGATCTGACACTCATAGGCGAAACCGGGTCCATTATTAAAATGGACCCAGCATCGCGGGTCACGGGCTCGGACCCAGACCCGATTTCACTTATTAAGGGGGGGCGTGAAACAGAAGCCCGATTCTTGTTTTCAAGAATGGGGAAAACAGAAGGGGGAGGGGGGTTACGCAGGGCGTAACCAACCCCGCGTTCCGCCGATAAAGGGGGGAGTGGAGAGAGGGTTTTACCCTCTCCACTCAGTCTCTCTCTTTCTTCACCCATCTATCTCGTCTCTCTCCCTCGTCCCTCTCTTTTTTTGTTTGTGTGCGTGCGTCGGAGGGTAGAAGATCGCCGACGAGCTGCGGCAACCCACATCCACCATCGTCGACCTCCAGCGAGCTCCCTGTCACGGCAACAACAAGGAGCAACCCCAGCCGGCCCTACCCACGCGACTGCAGCCTCCAATGGCCGGAAAAGCTTCAAAGAGGTATGGTGCTCCTTTCGATTCTAGGTGAGGGATCGAACATGGGTTCGATCCCGTGTAGTCTTTTGAGGTGAGGGTCCCTGGGGACCTTTTTGCATGGTTGATTGTTGTTTCCTTTGTTGCTTCGTGGATTAAATTTCGTTTTGAGGGTTTCCATCGACCCTAATCCGAAAACCCTAACCTATGGTTTGGAGGTTTGGGGTTTTCATTGTGAAAGAGGGACGGCTGAGGTAGGGGATGGCCACAGCAGTGTAGGTTCCGATTTAGGAAAAAGGGAAAAAAATTTTGCTCGGCATGCATAGGTAATCCAACTTGGTAGGATTTAATGTGATTTTCGGGTGGATTGTGTTGCAAAGTCTGCACTATGCTGTGTTCCACCCCAAATCAAGTAGTTTCGAAATTTTGAAGGGTTTTCATATAGATACAAGGTGCTTTCGAGTAAAGCTAATCGACAATATCCTTTGGTATAAAGAACTGAATGGATTACATGTTGTTTAGTTAGTGTTTTTCACAGTTTAGCATGAGTTCTAAATGGTTTAAACAAAACCTATCTTTGTAAGCAGTGACAGATGAAAAAAAAGAGAGAGGTAAAATCACGTGTATAAATATAAATAGCTATACCCTTGTTATCCCTATGATAGTGCTGGATTTGGTGTGAAATATATTTGTTTTAAGTACTTGCATATGAATGATCGATGCATGTTAATATTAAGTGGGCAACACAGGTATGACCTACTGTTTCTAACATGTTCTAAAAGTTGCTATGTTCTCTGCTTGTGAATAATAACTACAATACCTAGGTTAATGCAATGTTAATAAGTATATGCTGATAACTTTATTTGTCATTATCTATATAGTTGTGTTCTGAATATTTGGTTACACATGCCAGCATGCTTGTATTCTTTATATCTTCCTAAATACTTAGACTCGCTCTGAAATTGGTTATGAAATATTGATCGTACCTAAAAGATTTTACCTGCTAAACTGCATATGTGTGGGTTGTTTCAGAATTGAACAGAAAATGATATTCTTGTCATGAAATTGCATATATGTGGGTTTCTTCGGTGCCAAAAAGAAAATAAACTTTCTGTCATGAAACTATGGGGGTGCGTTGGGTGAAGCGATGCTATAACAGGCATAGCAGCAGCATGATGCGTGTGGGAACACGCTCAATATCATACCTATGTTCGTCAGGGTTAATGCTGCTTATAATACGGTTTATTCTATGATAGGTTAATATATGTGCTCATAAGTTCTGCCAGTGATATGTATATGTGATTGACCTTATTAAGCAGTAGTTAGTTGTCTTGGTTATGTAGTCATTAACGTGAGCATGTGTTGTCATATAACTGTTAGGTTATTGATATTTGGCAGTTTACGTTAGCATGTACACTTGATGAAAATGTTTAATTTATGTGCACATGCACACATTCAAAGGAGATATGCATGGGTGGATACACGTATGTGATGGAGGTAACACACATAGTAAGGATGCATATGATAAAAAAAAATGACATGCTTATGATTGGGTTTATTTTTGCATAAGTGCACATGCATTTGGCACTTTGGCCTAGTGTTATCAATAAAACACTACTTTTGCTTTGTGATGTGATGCCTCGATGGTCTAAATGGGACCATCATTGGCCTGGAGAGCCGTGGGTTTGGTTTTCTTTCACATATGTTTTTAACTGCATCACTTGAACCACATAAGATGGTTTGGCACATTACTACACTGTTCTAGTGGTTTATACGGGCTGGAGTCCCGAATGGGTCCCTGCAAGGGAGGATACGGGGTTTTTCACTTTACTTTTGCATATGGTGTTGCAAACTTAAAGAATTAACTTTAATAAAAAGAATAAGAACAATGTAATATATATTCTGGGATATCTCATCTGGACTATGAGAATCTTGGATATCCGGTCTTGGGGAGACTGCGAGGATACAAAAACTCCATGTGCGTGAATTTGGTTCCCTGAACTCGATATTGAGGTTCTTTCTCCTGACCACGGTTTTAGGGAGAGCCCGCCACTTTACCCGGAAGTGGTGTGTTAGTCACAACTGTGAGTTTATGGTACCAAGGAAGTAGCACTTGTGGGTGTGGGGTGTCCCTTGTGTCACTGACATTAGATGTGGAGGTCTAATGTTCCGATGGATGGTGCTGTTTCCTGATATCGGTCGAGGGCTAAGTTGGAACCTAGTAATAAAATACAAATTGTGTGTTAAGCTACCCTGATAACCTACTTAACCTCGGGGTTTGTACCCGTTTGGTGTATCCGCGGGCCACAGTAATTAAAAAGAGAAACTTAAAGATGTGTGCATTTAATAGGGCATGCATATGGAAAGATGAAACTTAAATGAAAGATAACAGAAGAAATCATGCATTGCACATAATCATGCATTTTTCTGTTATGCATTAGATCATGCATGTTTGAATCATTCTTGATATCATGACATGATTTGGTAGTAGCATATGATTTACTTTGTGAAATCATGCAAGGTTTGATTATTTAGTTCCTAATATATGTGTACTGTTTTACTGTTCTTGACTGGTGAGTATATGCAATTATTGGGAGTTATGGATAATTTGAATGTTGAAAATTTTATATCTGCACTTACTCAAATCACTGCATGAAATCTTATCCATGTTCTTTCTCTCACATGGTTTCTTTAGAAGTAGTTGTGCTCAGAATTTCGGTTCTGACACCCTACTTTGTTGGTTTTTCACAGGAAATGGTGAACAGTGAAGTTGGACATGCATCTGGGGATGGATGAGTTATACTTGGGCTTGTCAGCTTCAGTAGAGAACATAGTGGCTCTTTCTTTTGTCTTTTAGTTCTTTTAATTTCTACAATTGTTACTTTACTTTTAGTTGAAGAAAACCTTGTCTTTGAAATTTTCTTACTCATTAATAAAAGAGTTTTAGTTGGTTGATATGGATGATGATTGCAACTTCGTTTGTGGTGGTTGGGCTATCCAATGGAAAGTGGAACTGTGAGGACCCCAGATCTCTGGGAAGGTTTCCGCAACTTCTAGAAAAAAAATATGCCGCATTTTTAAAGGGTCTGGATTGGGGTCGTTACATAAAGTGTTATGAAGCATAGTGCAAGAGGGTAGCTGGTGATGGGTGCTTCAGTAGAAGATAATTTCCTGCAAGATGGTGACAACAGTTGGTAAGCCTTTCAGTGGTATTGTGAAGCGGCTGGAAATGCAAACTTGGGTAACTGCATGTGGAGTATGGCATCAGGTGGAAAGTAGGGCTGGAAGTAACACTAAAGATACAGGAAAGTGGAGATGCCAAGTGTGGCTGGAAGGGGGCGATAACATGCGTAGGTGGACAATGTTGTGTTGTTGTGAAATGAAGGTTGCTAATGATGAATAGTGTAAATTGTAGGAAACGTAGGTGTATGCAGGAAAAAAAAAACAGTGGTGAAGGTGAAATAACAAAAGAATGAAATACTGTGAAACTTAAGTGAAGTGAAATGGTAAAATGAAGTGTCAAGAAGATGAAATAGTGAGAAAGAAATGAAATGTGGCTAGGATGCAGAGGAATGGACTGGAACATACTATATAAGAATAACTAAACATGATATGTTATAAAAAGAAAAGTCACAGGGCTAGCTGTAATAAAAGAAGTAAATGATCTATCGTGCAAGTATCAAATGATATCATATGTTTGCTTAAGTCCATAAACATGCTCCTTATCTCAGATGGTAATGACCCTGAAACATTGTTTGAAAGAAGATTAAAAAACCCCAAATTTGAAGAGGTAATGCCATCAACGTAACCATAAAAGTGATCTCAGAAGTAGTCGATCCCTCATGTTCTTTTGGTCCCCAACAGTGGTCTTTCCCTTAACTAATGGAGCTTCATGTGAAATTCTCTGACTATTTCTCCCAGAAACTTTTAACAGGGACCCTTGACAGTACATCAATGAAAATTAACGGGCTGTCTTGGGTTGGGAAAGATAACACGCCCCTAGCTATCCAGCATCAACGATAATTTCATGGTGATAAAAAAGATAAATAATAAAAAAAATAAAAAAAAGTAACACAAAAAAGGAAAGAAACCCTAAAAATACTTTTTGCTCTCTTTTTTTTAATGCATTTATTAACATAAACTGTATTGTTGAATGAATCTTATTAGGAGTATATGCAAATTGAAATACCAAAAACGCTACTATGAATTGATCTACACAAATGACGTTAAGACTAAACAGGTAGATGATAAAGCAACCCAGAAATTAGTGTTGAACAAAAAGAAAAAGAAAAAAAGAAAAAGGAACCTAAGGCAGATAAAAACAGAGGAAACCTAGAAGAGAACATCTAGTGAACCATGACAAAGTAACCACTTCAATCCAAGGAGTGTCTACGACAATCCAAGTGGCCATTATAAATGCTTGGATCGAGTTCTCGGCTATATACTTCCGCTTTGAAGAATCTGAATTTTCATGCCCAAATACGCCAGTCAGGTGATGATTTAATTCAGTGGGAAACAAGCTCGATCGATCTTAGGTTTATGGTGAAAATTTTCCTCAACTTCATTACATATTGATGCATGCAAATGAGTTTCA
Organism: Nuphar pumila; assembly: GCF_984573655.1. NCBI lineage: Eukaryota > Viridiplantae > Streptophyta > Magnoliopsida > Nymphaeales > Nymphaeaceae > Nuphar > Nuphar pumila. Next base: position 25,401,160 of record NC_143262.1, on the reverse strand, counting down.
ATGGATGATTCTTCAAATCAGATTGATAAGAAGGCTATTTAAATCTATGGTAGCCATGGACATCTGTGATGTGCATATGATGGCCGGTGAATTAACTAAAATACAGAGAATCAACAATGAAACAGGAAATTCGTGGGTGAAATGCAACAATTCAGCCATAATAGAAATAGATTCATCCAGAGCCATCGCAGAGAAGGTAGCATATTGATGAAGACATTACAGGGGATGAATCGTTGAAGTCGAAGCATGTGTTTATGCTATAGCAGAGCATAAACACAAACTTACATCAAGGTTTCAAGAAATTGAGATACATATTCATGCTACAACCATGTGCAAGAATCTGCTATACGCGATGCATAAAAGGAAAATTAAATAAAGTCAACACAGAAATACAAAAAATAACAATGATGTATAGAATTAGCAACGGGTCCAAAGAGATTTACAATGATAAATAGTAGATTGAAGCTTCAAAGGAAATAAATAAATAAAAGAAGAAAAGATGTGGGGATCTGAGAATCCCCTTTGATATTGCACAATGTGTGTGGATCAGTGTTTGCTATATGCAAACCGACACCACAATAGTGCTTCTAAAGAAGAGATTTAAACAGGAAAAACAAACAAAAGAAGAAGGAAAAATCAAGATTAACAAGGGGATAAGGGAGGGGAAAGACTTACCGTAGCCTTGGTGCTAGGATTCAATTTAGGAGGAATGCCTCTTGTATGTGGTGGTAATGTGAAGAGAGGTATTCGTGATGGATCGAAGAGAGAGAATCTACAATGGAGAGATGAATCATAGATCAGACTCCTCCAGACGATCAAAAGAGGAAATCTGATTTTGCTTAGCTCTGCTGCATGGTTCTTTGGATCACTAGAGTTCTGAAGGAAGGAGCGCTGATATCCTGTATGCTCCTTCGGATTGCTTGAAGCCTCTGCTTAATAGAGTTTCTTCAGTCGATGAGGGAGAAGGCCAGGGAAATAAGAAGAAGAAGTAATAAAGGAGAGGAAAGGGAGAAGAAGAAGAAGAAGATCAGGAAAAATCGAGAAGAAGAGGCTGTGGAGGGGTGAAGACGATGAAGGAGTGGAGACCCCTGTGTGCCCCCCTTTTAAAGAGGAAGAGGAAGAATCTGAAAGGCAGTTGGAGATGAGCGGGAGAGGTAGAAGAGGGCGATGAAGGTTGGCGATCGACGAATGGAGATCGAGAGAGAGAGAGAGAGATCGTGAAGAGATCGAGAGAGGGTGGAGGTCCGTTAGAAAATTTGTAAAACAAGTCCCTCTTTTAAATATTTTCAAAAGGAGGGCTCTTGAAGTTTTGGGAAATTCAAAAAGAGGTTTTTCCTTTACAAGACTCTTTCAAGAAAAGGTTTAAACTAATATTTTATTTTTATTATTATTTTTCTGCAAATATATTTTTTAGAGAGATTTTCAAAATTAATAGGAAAATATGAGGGTTTTTTAGGAAATGAGGTCCAGAAATGGAGTTTTGAAGTATTTTTACCAAAATTTTGTTTTAAACTTTAAGATTTTTCTAAAACAAGGTTTTTATGAAAGATGCAATATTTATTTTAGAAAATGAACCTCATAATGGATCTGGATCCAAGATTTTTGAGAAAATATGAATTTTTTATCTTGAATTGAAATTGGATTAAGATAAAATATCTGAGAAAATACCACAAATTGATTTTTTTGAAGAATAGAGGATCTGGGATCAGAATTGGATCCAGATATCTGATTTGGATCAGAAAATAAAAATTGAGTCTGGATTCCAGCAAATCCGAGAAATGAATGGAAAAAAATTGACCCAATTATTTAGAAGATGGAGCTAGGGGCAAAAAGGGGAATTTTTGGATTTTTTTGGAAAATTTGGGGTGTTCACAAAAACCCGATGTATCAATTAACCACCGTTGTCGCAAAAATGGTATCGATGTTGAAGAAAGAAGTTGTGACTTTGTCGATTGTCCACAAAAAAGGGTACCTTCGATTGCTTTAAGCTGCTTTATCTTTTTTATGTAGTTTACATTTCGCTTACCGAATATAATGCAACAGTTCTTTTACTGAATATTCAGCTAATTTCAGTGCAATATCCATAAAACAAAGTGCTCGAAAACTCAACAAAATGCTTGAAGAGAACATCGATCGGATGCGAGATGAATTTGCAGAAGGACACAGTATCAGTAATTTTGTACGTATAAAAGCACTATCCGTTATACATTTACGTATGATGTGGTCATGTATATTAACAAGTGCATATTTATTATAAAAAGACTATACACAATTTCGTCATGTTTTAAACTTACTATTATTAGTGTTTTGTTCAACAGAGTATCGTCCGCCAAATGCCATACGAGGCTCAATTTCTAGGTGGACTACAATACTGGGGTGTCGATGACCAAATGACAGACTTCTCATCAAGTGAAAAGGTTTAGGATCAAATCGATTTACAAGATGTTAAATCGATTTAAGATATTGTTTTGATTCATAATATCGATTTTTATGTTGATTCTTAATATCTATTTTAAGCTATCAATAGGAATTTACATATCCATTTAAGATATTGGTCTGATTCTTAATATCGATTTATATGTTGGATCCTAATATCAATTTAAGATATTGTTTTGATTATTAATATTGATTTATATGTTGATTCTTAATATCTATTTTAATCTATCAATAGGAATTTACATATCGATTTAAGATATTTTTTTATTCTTAATATCGATTTATATATTGAATCCTAATATCGATTTAAGATATTGTTTTGATTCTTAATATCAATTTCTATGCTGATTCTTAACATCAATTTTAAGATATTGATTCCTACATTATGGCAATCGAAAAAGCATTGGGTCTTATACGTGTTGGATGTACGAAAACAAAAAATATGGTTATACAATTCCTTGGACTATAACATTGGTGTAGACCGTGACATTGTGCATTTGGTAATTTTCTATCTATAAGATTAGTGTATCTTCTACCGTGGCTCAAAATTTACTTGCTTTTGCATAAATCACAAGTTGGATTTTTTAGAGACATGTTGGGTGTCGACATTGGCCCATAGAGGATTCATGTTGCCGATGATGCTCATTTACAAAATAATGACGTCGATTGTGGCGTTTTTGTAATGAAGTATATTAAAACAATATACTATGGATGAGTACTAGAATTCACCGTTGTATGTTATACACTTAAACATGTTTTATTATCCTATATTATTGCTGACTACATTTCTATATTGGTCTGACTATCGGTTTTTATTTTTTCAGGATGATATTCCTGGATTCTACACGGAACTATACAAAAAACTAATAGATTTTCTAATTGCGATGGATACAAAACCCCAGACTGCAGGAATACCTAGAAAGCAACGAAGGACGTGAGACCCCCAGAAGTAAGAGAAAGTCATTTTAAACGTCTACATGTTCTCAAAGATAGCGTGAAGAGAGTTACATTCTACTGCTGAGAGACAGAGAGAGATAGCAATTTTTGGTTCAACATTCAATTTCCGGAACAGGATAAATTTTTTGTGTACAAACATTTATAACAAATTTTGTAGACTGTGTATACAAATTTTGTAAGACTGTTCAAAATTCACATTGATTCATAAACCAATATTACGCATTGGCATATGTGTGTTGAATATGCAAATTGCCACTTCAAGCACGCAAATCACAATAATGTCAATTATGCAGGTACATGTTTTAAAATCATAATACAAATATCTTTAAAATTGAAACATCTTATAAAATTATGCAACTCACACTTGTTAATATCGATTAGTAAGCTATTATGCTGATATAGTGTCGATTTATGAGATATTGTTTTGTTTGTTAATATCGATCAGTAAGTTATTATGGTGAATTGTCGTATATCAATTTCTAAGCTATTATGTGTTTTCTAGTGTTGATTTGTGAGATATTGTTTTGTTTGTTAATATCGATTTGTAAGCTATTACGTTGAATTGTGGTATATCAATTTGTAAGATATTATGTATTTTTGAATATCGATTTGGTGATATTGTTTTGTTTATTAATATCGATTTGTAATATATTATGTTAATTTGTTGTACATCATTTTGAAAGATATTATGCTGAATTATTGTAAATCAATTTGTAAGATATCAAGCCAAAGAGAAGTGAAAATTCTTATAAGCTTTCTTAGAAATGGTCACTTTTAGGTCATTAATTGATGAAATAGGGAAATATTTATTAGCAGGTTCAATCTTTGGCTTCTTAATGTCAGTCTGTTTACTGTTTTTGTCAACATACCCTCTCTTTTCTTGAGGAAATTAATGAGGCAAAATCGCATCCGCAACCCTCCTTTTTTAGAATGAAGCTTCCCGATATAGTGTCAATTTGTGAGATATTGTTTTGTTTGTCAATATTGATTTATAAGCTATTATTAGTAAATTGCCGTATATCGATTTGTAAGATGTTATGTGTTTTCTAGTGTCGATTTGTGAGATATTATTTTGTTTGTTAATATCGATTAGTAAGCTATTATGGTGAATTATCATATATCGATTTGTAAGCTAGTGTGTGCTTTCTAGTGTCGATTTATGAGATATTGTTTTGTTTGTTAATATCGATTTGTAAGCTATTATGCTAAATTACGATATATCGATTTGTAAGATATTATGTGTTTTCGAATAACAATTTGGTGATATTGTTCTGTTTGTGAATATTGTTTTGTAATATATTATGCTGATTTGCCGTATATCAATTTAGAAGATATTTTGCTGAATTGTCGTAAATCGATTTGTAAGATATCAGGACAAAGAGAATTACGAGCTTGTTACGACAATAAAGTTGTACACGACACTTCAAGTGCAAGGTTTTAATGATGAACAAGTGAATCAATTGCATTTCAACTAAGGCAATGGAGAAAGATAACAAGAATTGAAGAATTCGATGAAGAATCTTTGAAGACTAGTGTGCAAATATAAATTTCCTTAAATGTCTTAGATTCTTGTAAGAGCCTTACTTAGAGTGCATATCTCACTTGCATTACACCTAAAAAATCCTTTAAAAAACTTTTCTAAAAGAACCCTTGACAAAAAGCATTTTAGAAAAATCTTTACTCACATTTTCATGTTTATCAATCGACCAATAGACTCATTAGTCGACCAACTTTTTTGTGCCAATTTTTCAAAGCAAAATGTCAACTTTCTGATTAGTCAACTAATCGACTCTTAGTTGACCAGACAGAATGTTTGATTTCTGGAAAATTTAGCAGGAGTCGACTGAAGGTTTTCTTAGTCGACCGGACAAAATGTTTGTTTTCAGAAAAATTTAGCAGGAGTCAACTGAAAGGTTTTTCAGTCTACTGATGATTTCATTAGACGACTAACTTTTCTTTAGTCGACTAAGTTTCAAACTCTAGATTTTAAAACTGTTCTATTAAATACAATAGTCGACTAATGATAATTGTCAGTTTGCTAATATTTGATTTAAGTCAACTAACTATTGTTGTAGTCGACTAATGTAGCTATTTTTCTGTAACTTTTAAAAGGTGTCTTTTTATTTTTCAAACGAATTGACCATTCAAAAGTGATTGTTTTGACACCCCTTCATACCCTCAATGTATAGAATCTTTCAACTATGAATAAGAGTGCATTCCACTCAAAAACATCAAATTACATTAAATTATAAAGATCAAATTCTTTGCTTTTCACTCCTATTCATTCAATTATTCATTTTCTCACTCACTTGATATTGTTACTCTAGTTTTTCACTCAAATTCTTTTGAGAGATAGTGAATTTGTGAGTTGAGTATTTTAACAACCTCAGAAGCCAATTGTATTTCATCTGCATTTATAAAAAAGACACGTAGGTTGATTATAAGTTTGCTTACTTATATTTTTCTGTAAAAGGAAAGGACTCCTTAGTTTAAAGGAGTTATTTGCTTTCAGCAGGGTTGTTACTAAAAGCGGGACCGGATTTGGTCTGTATGTTCTTGTGGTGACACAAGGTTGATAGTGGATATCTCAAGCAAGTTTTGCTTGGGGACTGGATGTAGGTCAGGAAGACCGAACCAGGATAAAATCTTATGTTTTTTGTGTGATTGTTGTGTGAATTTCAAAATCCTTCAAAATTTTAAAGACGTTATTTAAAAGCACTATTCACCCCCCCTCTAGTGCTCGTTGCCTCGATCCTACAACACTTTCATTTGGTATCAGAGCAAGGTTTTCTATATCAAGATTTTATCATCATCTAGCATGGCAACAACATCGTCTTCTCATAACAAAGAAGGATGTTCCTTAGTTCATCCTCCTCTCTTTGAGGAAATGAATTATGGCTATTGAAAAGTAAGAATGACAATATTCTTACAATCTATGGATCTCAAAATTTGCAGAGTTATTTCAGAAAAGTACCAAGCACCATCAACTGATTTTAGCCTATGGACCGATGAAGCAAAGAAGATTGCTTCACTCAACGCCAAAGCTATGAATGCGCTATATTTTGTCGTTGACAAGGTAGAGTTTAATCGCATCTCTCAATATTCTACAGCAAATGAAATTTGGCATATTCTTCTTGTTACTTATAAAGGTACGTCAAAGGTAAAGGAATCTAAGATTGCTTCTTTAGTTCATAAATTTGAATTGTTTAAAATGAAGCAAAATGAGTCTATATCGGACATGGTAACAAGAATGACCAATATTACTAACACTCTAAAATCCCTTAGAAAAGAATATTCGCAAGTGGATTTAGTTAGAAAAATCCTAAGGTATTTAACTTCTGAATGGGAGAGAAAAACCACAACAATAGAGGAAGCAAATGATTTAAACATCATTTCTCTTGAAGATTTGGTTGACAACTTAATGGCATATGAAGTCCAACTTCATGATAGACAAGAACAAGGACCCAAGAAGAAATATCTTGCTTTCAAGGTCACTTCTGACTTTGAAGATTCAGAAGAAGATGAAGATATTACCCTTATCACTAGGCAATTCAAAAGATTCATCAAAAAGAAAAGATTTCAAAGAAAGGTAAAGAAAATTGATTCTTTCAATCCTAATGAAGTCAAGCGCTTTAACTGTAAAAAGGTAGGACACATCAAGAAAGATTATCCTCTTCTCAAAATCAAGACTAAAGACCAATTCAAGAAGAAAAAGGTGTTTCAAGCATGTAAGACCCACAAATTTTCTGAGAAAATTATTCAAATAATAATGAAAATTTCAAAATACATGTATGGGCTTATATATATACGAATGTGTAACCCTAGAGTAAATATATATTCAATTGATTCAAACCCTTGAAATCTTTTAGGATTTTATTTTATTAAAGGAGTTTTCTTTTTTTTATGTTTGTGAATGATAGGAACTTAGGAAACAAATTTAAACCTTAAGTTTAATTTCAAAAATAAATAAATAAATAAATTAGAAATGATACATTCAAAGATTAAAGCATAACTTCAAAAAAAAAATGAAATGAAAAATGATGTGGTTTTTCAAAAGAGCCAAAACGGAATTTTACAAAATCCGTAGAAGGTTTTCTAAATTTTTGAAAAGTAGGTTGGTTTTGGGAATTTAGAAGAGGTTGGCATGAGGCCAACATTAGCATGTGTACAGCCCATGCTACTTCAAAAAAAAATGGATGCAAAAAAATATATAATAAGATTTGAAAGGGGTCAATGGCCAATAAATGAGCCCCCAAAATTAAGAAGGATTTAGTGGGGAGTGGTTGGTACTCTTGGAAGGGAGTGGGTAGCAATTAAGAAGGAGGGGGATTTGAAGTCAACACTAGAGGAGGAAATTAGGGGGGGGGGGGGGTGTGAGCATGGAGAGACCTCCATCTCACCCTCTAAACCTCAGCCCTCCATCTCTCTCTCAACTCTATAAGAGGTTTGAGAAGGGGGAGGAGAGAGAAACTATTCTCGCTTCTCTTCTCTCTCCCACTCTTTCTCTCCTTTTCCTCAAAACCGTGTAAGTGTGAGTGTGCATCCTTTGTGGAGGTCTTTCAAGAGTAGCTGACTTCTCCTACCTCAAATCGAACCCGAGCTAGGTGAGATTTTCCATCCCTATGTTATTTTTGGAGGATTAGCATTCGGTTTGGCCATGAAGCCCAAAACCGACTTGCACTCATTGCATGAAAGTGGTTTTTATGGTGGATTAGAATCCATGAATGTCCTATATTTTATGTTAGAAATGCTTTGGTATTTCCTTCTTCCTTTCGTTATTTTCCTTTTGATGGTTTGTTTCCCAGATTTCTCACATTTTGGAGGTGTTCGGTTGGATGAACACATGGCCGGGCTGGGCTCCCTTATAGCCTAACCTAGCCTTCACCTTCTTCATGATTTGAGTCACCTTGACCTTGTTGAATGCAGTTGCATATGCTGCAGCAGTAACCTAGACCGGCCAAGGGATGGTCAGTCCGGGCTACCCTTGTCTCTCTCTCTCTTTTTGCGTCCTTGACAAAGCCACCGCAGCACCCCCAGTCCGGGGTCCGTTGTGGCTCTCTCATGTTCAGCCTGGCTGGTCTGAATCACCCTGAATTCAGACCTGTCAGGGTGTCCCCTAACCAAGCAGAGACTCGGTTGGGGCACCCCATTCGGTCGTCTCTCCAAGACAGGCAACCGTGTGCAGGTTGCACCCGGGCCTTGGCTGTTGGCGCTCCTACTCCATCGCAGGCCATGGCTTGCAAACTTGGTCTGAACCCCTTAGTTTAGACCAGAGACACCCTCTTGATTCCGCAAGGTCCGATCCCTCAAGGACCAGACCATGCTGGTGCGGTTCAGCACACCTAGCGCACCCTTGTTAGTTGTGCACCCACCTTAGCGTGACAACTGGGTGGCTGGGCATGGCACAGTTGGAGCCCTTGGACCGAAGTGCACCCTATTGCAGCACCTGGTCTGAGCCTTTTGGGGTTTAGACCAGGGTCAACACAGACCTATAAGGTCTGGTCCGAAGGACCAGACCCTACGGACTAGGCACCAACTTGCTGGAACACCTAGACTGTTCCAGTCCGAGAGTGTTCCAGCCAAACTCTTGTTTTGGCACCCACCTGGTCCGAACCACCTCGCTTCAGACCAGAGTATGAGTGAGACCAGTTGGGTCTGGTCCCGCCTAGACCAGACCTGGCTAAGATTTCCCTTGAAGCCCAGTCAACCGGTCTGCAACCCCTCCCTCTTGCCGCAAGACTGTTAAAAAAAAAGAGAGAGATAAAGAAGTAGAATGAGTTGGGCGTTTGATGCCTTGTGCACTTGCTGTCCAGCAAGCACTGGCTAGACACCTTGCACAGGTTGTGCATGTCCAAACCAGTGGGGCTGGCCTCCTTGGTTGCAGCCCACACTCCGCTTGGTTGGCAACACGGTTGCCCCTGTTCTTGTCATATTCGGCCGGCCCCCTTTGACCAAATGTGTGAGCTGGCCCGAGGCACCTCCCGTGGCCCCTAGCTGCCCCATCATGGCAGCAAAATGGTGAGTGTTAACACCTCAAAATTTTCAAATCCATTTCAGACACCCCCTTTTATAGATGCCAAACCCTTTTTAAATTCCTGATTCATTCAGGAGTATATTTGAATCAATTCGTGATCTCGAGTTCATCTGCTATCCGAGATCCAACTTTATTTTTTAAGTTTTGATCTAATATCTAAGATCTGGTTCCAGGTTTGATCCAATATACAAATCTGAACTACATCATAAGCCTGGATTTTCCATTTTTATAAATTCATTCCCGAGGTTCGAACCCAATTCAAACTTATCTCCCTTATTTTGATTTGTAATCAAGATCCAGATCCAAATCTAGTTTTTATTCAAAACCTTGAATCCGGATCCTTTTCAAAATTCAATTTTGTCCTAATTTTAAAGATTAATTCTTAAATTTGAAATTCAAGTCCATCATTTTGCAAAAAACTTTTGAAAATACCCTGGATCCAATTCATAATCCAATTCCAAAATACCAAAACGGATCTAGATCCAGTTTCAAAATCCAATTTTTATCTCCAATTCAAAGACAATTCTTGAATTTCAAACCCAAGATTCAATGCTTTTGCAAAATTTCTTAAAATTCAATCTAGATCCGGTTTTAACTCAATTTGGATTCAAAAATCAAATTGGATCTTGGATCCAATTGAAATCCGTTATTTTCAAAATCCTCCTTTTTATATTTTATTTAACTTAGATTTTTAAACCTATTAAAATCATAAAAGAAAAAAATACATTTTGGAAAGTCGCCAGCCCAAGACCCTCCAGAAACAGAGGAAGAAAAAAGGAGGAAACGAAGGAGGAAAATGAGGAAGAAAATGAGCAGAAAAGGAGGAAGAAAATGAGCAGAAAAGCTGCAAGAAAAGAAGCAAAAAGAAGAATAAGAAGAGAAAGGAAGGAAGAAAGAGGGGGTCAGCGATTGAGCAATTGGTGGTCAGCTCTCTCTCTCATCTCTCCTCTTCACTTTGAGTTTACGAAGTTTGGAGAAGTTTTTAAACCCTTTCTTTCAGACCCCTTCAGCCAAGGTGAGTATTTCTCTTCTATCCCTTTAAAATTTCTTGTCATAACATGATTAATAAATTAAAATCTAAGTTTTCATCTTTCTATTTGCTGCATTTTAATCCATGTTTAACATATTTTGATTGAGCCAAAAGAATTGAAGTGATTTGATCTTTTTAGATCAAATCCTTCTTTCAAATGAGCTACAACAAGTTAGATTTGTGCCTCAGCCATTTTGGTTTTCTTTTAATGCATTTTATGTCTTAATTTTTCATCATCCATGCATGCATTAATGTTTTAAGGCATTAGATCTCATGTTTGAACATCTACGAATGTGCAATTTGCTTTCATCATGTTCAGTTGCTTTCTAGATTATACTTTGAATTCTGGTGCATTTTAGATCTATAAATTTGTATATAACCAGAGCTCATTTTAATCTGAATTTTTTACTGCAACTTCATGCATATGTTTTCATACACTCCACCAAAAATCAGATCATTATGAGTTCGTTTGACTCACTTTAAAAATCGAGATTCAGAACCTATTATTTTGCATTGTCAGGATTTTAGCAGAATCAGGACCAACTTGCGGGAGTGATTTCTCCCTAACCAGAGATGATCTTTCCAATCTGTAAAAAGTGTTGTTTTCTAAATTGAATCTAGTTTGTCCATACCAAATCTCAGTGATTTATATGGTATTTTCATACCCGTTTTGGGTCAAAAACCACAACTCTATCACCCTGTGTCATTTTAACAACCCAGATTTTGATCCATTTTGTCAGAATTTTATTTCCCTAATGGGAAATCATTTTTCAATTATGTAAAATGGGTTCTCTTTAATTATGTGTCTAATTTATCCCTGAAAATGTTCAGAATTTTTCATGGTCATTTGCTATTTTATTTTGATTAAATACCAGCACTCTATATCCATATTTTGTACATATTCTGATTTTGGCCCCCCATATCATGACTGTTGTAGCACCCCTTCAACAAATCGCCATTTGGTTGACAACATTCTTCAACAAATCATGGTTACAATTTTTGGGGTCTCTAATGAGTCTCTACTACGATTTGTAGTGTTTTCGGGTCTCCAACGACCCCTACAACGATTTATGGTGTTGTCCGGTCTTTTAACTACGATTTGTAGTGTTTTCGGGTCTCCAACGACCCCTACAGCGATTTATAGTGTTGTCCGGTTTTCCTACTATGATTTATAGTATTTTTGGGTCTCTAACAAGACCCACAGCGATTTGTAGTGTTGCTGGACATCGCTATAGCGATTTGTAGTGTTTTTCGCTAGACACTACAGCGATTTGTGATACAAATCGCTGTAAATCGCTATCTGAATTAAGACCAACTTGTGAGGGTCATATCTCCCTAACCAGAGATTGGATTTCAAATCCATAAAAAGTGGTGTCTTTGTTATAGAGTCTAGTTTATTCTTGTAAATTTTTAGCTATTTATATGGTCATTGGATACCCGATATGGATAAAAAACCAGACCCCTATCAGTTTGTCTTATTTGAGTGACACAGGTTTTTAGTTCATTTTGTAAGAGTCGTATCTCCCCAACGGAAAATCATTTTCCAAATCCGTAAAAAATGTTTTCTTACTCTATGTGTCTAGTTTACATCTGGAAAATTTTATAACTTTTTATGCTTATTTAATATTTCAAATCTGTTAAAAACCGAGACTGGTTACAGAATTTTGAATTTTGTAACAGGTTCATTTCTTGTTTAGAAACAGTGACTTCCTGAAGTCGCAATTTTCTAACCAAAATTGATTTTTCAATTTTGTAAATTGGGTTTGTTTCTTGATTGAATTGAGCAACGTTTCCTTCAAATTTGGGAGAAATCAGATTTGTTTAGCCTCTGTAACATCCCGTTTACTGAAACATTTCTGTTAAAACCCAATTTCTTGTTTCTAAAATGAATGCTCTGATGTTTTGATCATAACCCTAGTTTCATGAATGATTTTGATATTCTGTAAAACGGAAATGCTTTCTTGCTGTATTGTGAATCTATGTATTCATTTTGAGTTAAAATCAAATTGTTTAAGGCTTCCATCCACTCGAAATGCTCTGACAGGTTCACCTGCAAAATCCTGATTGTACAAAATCTTGTCTTATCTGGATAAGAGAATCCAAATTTAAGTTTTTCTCAGATGATTGCTTAGCATTTTCAATTCTACAATATTCATCAGATTGTTAAGCATCTGCATATCATTTTAGAAATTTCTAAGATCATTGACCATTCACTCATTGCATCTTTCAAAAATTGATTTTATAAAAAGGTATTGCTTTGTTAAAATGAAGTTAAAATGGGCATTTTATCACTTTTAAATTCAAATTTTCAAACATAACTCCTGTATTTCATAAATTAAAAATGAATTTTATCAAGTTGGAATGCCTTAACTTCATTTCAAACAAGCTTTGGAGTTTATTTGCCTTTATTTCAATCATTTTCAATAGATTTTCATAAAAAACCCAATTTCAAAAATTCAAATCTCCAAAGCACCATTTTCAAATGTTTTCATGAAATTATGCATCATATGTGTTTTTTTTGTTTAATTTTCTTTACCTCTGAGGCATAAAAGGCTAATTTTGGACATATTCTTCAATTTTTTCAATAATTGAGGAGAAATCCATAAAAGCCAATATCTATTTCTAACAAGTTTGCTCATTTTGCAGGATTTTCTGTTTTGTTGTCTTTTTTTTTTAATGGTTGTATCCATTCAAAGGTTGTAATAAATCAATTAATGAGAAGTTTACTTTATACTTAGTTTAGAATGAATGAGCATGTAGTTTAACTTTTTCATTTCTAATAATCAATGTGTTGCATTTTTATTTTCATTTTCAATAACACTATGGTGAAACACGAATGGCACAAGCACCATTCTAATAAAAGGTGATTAAATCCTAAGTTAATGATTTGCATTTATGGCCATAGTCAAAATGTGAACAAAACTTAGGGTTTTCATCTTTTATGGAATAACATTGGGTCCACACTGAATCTCTTTAAAAAATCATCATGTTTTTATAAATATTTTCTTCCTTTATCAGGGTTTAATTTAAAAATTGACACAAAACATATATCAATGGCCATAGTCAGGATATATTGAGAGTTACTTTTATTTTAAACTCTATAAAGACACCAAAATGTATTTTATTCTTCAAATGAATTTAAATACGATTATTATATAATACATTTTATGGCCATAGTCATAAATGTATTATATCTTCAATCTTATTTCAATTCACTTAAAGAATGAAATATGCTTTTCAAAACCTAATTTCAAATTTCTTTTAATGCATTCATCATTTAAGATAGAATTACATCAGCATTTTCCACCTCTTTGAAACCATTTTTCAAATTTTCAAGTGAATTTTAAAATGATTTTTCAAAATCAGTTTTCATTTCAAAGTTATCCTTTTCTAATTTCATTCCCAATTTCATACAATTTCTTATTTTCAAATTAATTCTCTCCATTCAATCACATTTTTAATTTCAAACTTCACTTCTTCAAATCTTCAATTCTAAGTTTAAAGTTCAATCTTTTGACTTCTAAATTCAATTCTAACTTCTGATTCTCAAAATTCAACTGTAAATTTTGAATTCAATTTCAGAATTCGATTTCCCGATCTTCGATTTCAATGGTCTTAAATTCATTTCAAATTCTTGAATTTCAAAATCGTCATCTGATTTGCGACATCCTTCAGTAAATCGCTATTGCGATTTACCGTCTTTCCATAAACCATTGTGCGATTTACAAAGATTTTTAGCAAATCATCTTGAGATTTACGGACTGCGATTTATCGCTTCTTTCAGAAAATCGTTGTTGCAATTTATAATATTCTTCAATAAATTTTAAACCAATTTTTGAACTTTCGGGCCATTTCTTAAAGGATTTTTTTCAAAAAATTCATTCCCAAAATCACTTGGAAAATCTCAATTTTTCTGAAGCATTTCTAAAAGTATGCATGTTTTCAAGTTCAAAATCATAGCACAAGCATGATTCTTCGTGCATTTAGGACTTAGAATAAATACTTAAATAATATTTTAGCAAAGCAAAAAGGCATGAATTCGATCCTTGGTTCGATTACCCCTGGTAAAGGCGCCAGAAACGGTTGAACCTCGTACCGACGAGCGAATCCCGTCTCTCCATTTTCCCACAAATTTTTCAAAACGGAGGCGAGTGATTTTTCAAAATATTTGTTTGGTCAAATGAGACCTTGCAAAGGGGTTCCTCTCTCTTCTTCCTTTTATTTTCTCTCTCCTTTTCTGTCTTTTATTTCTCCTCAAAAAAAGGAAAATAGAGGCTAGAAAGGCAAAGAGAAGGAAAAGAGGAACAAGAGGAAAATTTTTGCATGATCACAGTGAGCAGGGTGGCGAGCCGCAGGCTACCCATCCCATGTGCTCCCTTTTTCCTTTCGTTCTAGAATTTTGGCCGCTTTCATTGGAAACCCTAGATTCACCTAGCTAGTTTCCACAAATGTGACGACAACCTTTGGAAATGCTAACATAATTCCCATACGTATGCAAATATTCAAATTTTCACACCTTAACACTCATGTGTGTTGTTGTCGCGAGTTCCTTATGCAAATGGTCGTGCTATGTAATTTACCTATTGTAAAGTGTCTTGAATGCGTAATCATGACACATGCGTAGAATGTCTGCTAAGTTGCTTTTCTCGACTTATATGCAAGTTATGGCAAAATTACGCCTTGTTAAATCTTGTATTGCATGTGAATGTCAAATAATACACTCTTTTACACATGTTCACGTGTTGCAATGTGGTTGCATAGGTAAGCGTAAGTGTCATTGATTTTGTTTCAATACTTTGCAAAAAAGTGAAATTTTATGTAGTATGACTTCACACATGCACGTTGGCACATCATGACACATGTATTATCCAGTTCATACCTTAAGTGTTACACTTTAGTCTTGTGCTTGAGATATTGAAAAATGTACTAAGTGCATACTACACACTCGATGTAACATATGATTGAGACTTGAACACCATAGGGCATTATCATCAAACACCTGTTAAGGTTTTACAACTCTATTGGAGTCTTTAGGCAGAGGTCCCATGTTCGTGAGTGAGCTCACGTATTATAATACCCTAGAAATGGAAATAAAATGGTGCTAAGATCTCCTTCATAGGCGATGTGCTCTTTCTGTGGCCGTATGAGACTGAGCACGTGAATAGGCAGGCCAAGTCCTTGTTTGCGTACCCCATGGGGACCACGGGACATATGTGTCTAAACACCTCGAAAGGAGGTATGAATGTCGAACCAGCTTAAGAAAGATAAATCGTCGCACCCCATTCACAAAACGATTCACCTTAGAGAGGGTGGATGGTACATCCCTAAGTGATAAGTCATTACTACAACATGTTTGTAGGAGCTAAGTCATCCTTTGACCTCCAGTCACTCAGAGTTAGGGAGGTCGAGGTTACCTGTTGAGGTACCTCCACTACTGTAGTAGTGTGGATTGCAATCCATTACCTATGTGTGGTTTCTATCAGTTGTGCGCTGCCCGCATGAGGTTACTCAGTCTGTACCATCCCTGGTTACCACTTTAGAATTTGAATAACAGACGCAGGGTGCATGTCTCACAGAATGCGAGGTTTCTTCACGTACCCGAAGGAGTAATCAGAAGCACATAATTACTAATCAATCACAGACTAACTTACTTTGTTAGTTGCTTTACTTG
The DNA here is from genome assembly GCF_984573655.1 of Nuphar pumila. Lineage (NCBI taxonomy): Eukaryota > Viridiplantae > Streptophyta > Magnoliopsida > Nymphaeales > Nymphaeaceae > Nuphar > Nuphar pumila. The sequence goes on along the minus strand of NC_143262.1, from coordinate 25,385,032 downwards.
CTTACGTTAGTACTGTTCTTGTACATGTCTCACTCGTGGTTCCTTAGTTGCTCATTCAGTAGTTGCTTTGCTTGGTCTCCTTGTTCTGTTTGTTGTAGTCTGTTGCACTTGTTACTTTCTTTGTTGCTTAGACTTGTAGCACGTGCACTTACCTGCCACATGCACATATGCTTGTTAATTTACCTGTTTTCATGCGGTATACCTTTCCTTTAAAATGATATCATATGGATGTTTTATCTCACCAACTCGCAAGGGTACTGACCTCATTTTATGGGGATACAGGTGATGACTGCTAGAGTGCGATTGCGATGACTATGCGACAAAGGCTTTTTGGGCCCACACTTTGGACTTACACGGTCTTGGCAGTTGTTTTGGGGAATTGTACCATTTTGGTTTTTGAAAGACCCTTTTATAACTAAGTTGATGTAGCTTTTGGTCTCATTTTGTAAATCAACTGTGGAATGAAATGTTTCTTTTTGTTGTTCATTCTGTGACTTGCTCAAACTTTCCAACTGACTTTCCCCTTATGATTTTTTCGCTTGCTTAGTGTTTTCAAAAAAACAAATTTCTTCTAAAATTTTAAGGATTTTTCCAAGTTGGGGTTTTGGGGCGTCACAAAGAAAGTTGGGATGAAAGTGATTCCTCCTTCGATGAAGAATCAAATGAAGAAGTCACCAATATGTGCTTTGTATCACAAGAAGACTCGGTAAGTCAATTTGAGTATGATGATTTATTAAAAGCTTTTAATGATTTATATAATAGATTTAAGACTCTAAGTTCTAAAAACAAAGAGTTAAAAACTGAAAACTTAACTCTTGACTCTAAAAACAAAGTGTTACTTCAAGAGATAAAAGATCTCAAGAAAGAAAACTCCTGTCAAGCATCTGAGATAAAAGAAATTGGAATTAGAACCAATGTCTTACAAGAAGAAATATCAAATCTGAAAGAAATATCAAATGATCTTCTTTCTATAGTATCTAAGCTCACTAATGGCCAAGAAAATCTAAAAAGACTTATTGGTTCTCAAAGATGCTCGGTTAATAAAACCGGATTTGGATATAATTTCTTTGATACTCAAAATAGACCAAATTATGTGGTAAAGAATCAGAGTCAAAATTCTCAATCATTGGTTCAAAGAACTCAATTTTCTAGTCATAATAGAAATGCATCTAATCATGGTACTTATAAAGCTTATAAGCCTAGACATGACTATTCTAGAAATGCTAAATCTTTTTATAGAAAGAATATTTATTCTCAAAGAAAACCAAAATCTAAATGGATATGGGTTCTTAAGACTAATGCTTATAGACCCGAAAATAAAAAGGGGTCAAATGCTTTCTCTTCCAATTTTGTTGTAGGTATACAAAATAAGGAGCCAATAGATCTTGGACAACGGTTGTTCCAAACATATGCCTGGAAGGCCAAAGTTATTTTCCACCCTCCAAAGTAAGGATGGAAGAACCGTCACCTTTGGTGACAATAACAAGAGAAAAGTAATCGGTATTGGTAACATTGATAATCCAAAATTTTCCTTGATAGAAAATGTTCTTTTAGTAGATGGATTAATGCATAATTTGTTGTTTATTAGTCAATTATGTGAAAGGTTTTCTCATTTTTTTAAACATGATTTATGCTTAATTTCTGATTTTCATTCTAAAAAGATCATTTTTAAAGATAAAATAAGGAATAATGTATATGAACTTTATCTAGATGAGTTACCCACTTTTGATAAAAAATATTTTATTACTTCAAATGAAATTCAATGGATATGGCGCAAGAGACTTGGACATGTTAACTTTAAATTAATTTCCAAGTTATCTAAGAATGATCTTGTTAAAGGCCTACCTAGAATACCATATAAGAAGGATCACTTATGTGATGTTTGCCAAATGGGTAAACAAATCAAGAGTTCTTTCAAAGCAAAAGATATAATTTCAACAAAGCATCCTTTTGAACTTTTAAATCTAGATCTATTTGGACCATCTAAAATTCAAAGTTTGAATAGTAGTAAATATGCTTTTGTTATAGTAGATGATTATTCACGATTTACTTAGTTGATTTTTCTAAAAAGCAAAAATGATGCTTTTCTGAATTTTCTAAACTTTGTAGAAGAATTACAAATGAAAAATCTACATCTATTATTATCATTTGTAGCGATCATGGTGGTGAATTTGAAAATGAATCTTTTCTAAAGTTTTATGATTTACACGGTATATCTCACAACTTTGCTTTTCCTAGAGCGGCTCAACAAAATAGAGTTATCGAAAGAAAGAATAAAACTTTGCAAGAATGTGCTAGAACCATGCTTCAAGATAAAAATTTACCAAAATACTTTTAGGCTGAAGTAATAAATACAACATGTTATGTTTTAAACCATGTTTTTATTCGATCATTCTTACATAAAACATGTTTTGAATTATATTATGATCGTATACCAAAGATCTCATATTTCAAAATTTTTTGTAGTAAATGCTTTTTGTTAAATACCAAAGATAATCTGGATAAGTTTGATTCAAAATCAGACGAAGCAATATTTCTTGGATATTCTTCTAGAAGCAAAGCTTATCATGTTTTTAATAAAAGAACTTCGTGCATTGAATAATATTTACATGTTTCATTTGATGAGAATGGTGAGTAGGTTATACTTCTAAGCAAAGAAGAAAAAGTCGTACTTCGAGGAGAACCTTTGACAGAAAGCATTTCTCATGAAAATATTCCTCTTCCACCAGTTTGGAAAGAAGTTCCTGATCATCCACATGAGAAAATTATTGGAGAAATAAAGAGTGGTGTCCAAACTAGAAGACAATTAGAAAAATATATTGCAAATATTGCTTTCATATAAAAAATAGAACCAAAGAATATCAATGAGGCTTGTGATGATGAATTTTGGCTTTTTGCCATGTCTGAAGAACTTAACTAATTTGCTAGGAATGATATATGGGATCTAGTTGATAGACCAAAAGATCATTCGGTAATTGGAACAAGATGCGTCTTCCGAAATAAGCTGGACAAAAATGGCGAAGTCATTCGAAGCAAGGCTAGTAACACTAGTGTTATAAATCTTTCAAAAAATCCTATTCAACACTCAAGAACTAAGCATATTAAAGTAAGAAATCATTTCTTACGAGATCATATGTTAAAAGAAGATATTTCATTAAATTTTATACCCACTAATGCACAACATGCCAATATCTTCACTAAACCACTTAAAAATAAAGATTTTATGAGAATTAGGAGAGAGCTTGGTATTTGCTCATGATTGGACTTATAAATTTTTTTGAAATTTTTAAGACTATCATTTTTCTTGAACTTTGATTGCTATGATAACGTTTTTGGGTTGTAATATTTTGAACTTGAATTTGCATTTTGCTTATAGTATGACTGCACTTACTCATTTTGATTATGACAAAGGGGGAGAAAAGGACAAACATGAAAACTGCATGAGAAAGCATTGAAAATTGCATAAGAACTTGATACCAATTCATTGAAAAAGAAATAGAAATACATGAAGTAATGATGAAAATGCAAAACAATCAATATCTGATATATATATATGTTTTGATTATGCTAACTTCTTATGTTTTGCAACATATTGATAGGGGGAGTAAAATCTTCATCTATGCATCTAAATGTTTCATCTTTGACTAGTTTGTCATCATAAAAAAGGGAAAGATTGTTACGATAATGAAGTTGTACATGACACTTCAAGTACAAGGTTTTGATGATAAACAAGTGAATCAACTGCATTTCAGCTAAGGCAATAAAGAAAGATAACAAGAATTGAAGAATTCGATGAAAAATCTTTGAAGACTAGTGTGCAAATGTAAATTTCTTTAAATGTCTTAGATTCTTATAAGAGCCTTACTTAGGGTGCATATCTCACTTGCATTACACCTAAAAATTCTTTTGAAAAACTTTTCTAAAAGAACCCTTGACGAAAATCATTTAAAAAAAATCTTTACTCACATTTTCATGTTTATCAGTCGACCAATAGACTCATCTGTCGACCAACTTTTTTGCACCAATTTTTCAAAGCAAAACATCAACTTTCTGATTAGTCGACTAATTGACTCTTAGTCGACCAGACAAAATGTTTGATTTCTGGAAAATTTAGCAAGAGTCGACTGAAGGTTTTCTTAGTTGACCAGACAAAATGTTTGTTTTCAGAAAAATTTAGCAGGAGTCGACTGAAAGGTTTTTCAGTCAACTGATGATTTCATCAGACGACTAACTTTTCTTTAGTCGACTAAGTTTTAAACTCCAGATTTTAAAATGGTTCTGTTAAACACAGTAGTCGACTGACGATAACTGTCAGTCTGCTAATATTTGATTTCAGTCGACTAACTATTGTTCCAGTTGACTAATATAGCCATTTTTTTTGCAACTTTTAAAAGGTGTGTTTTTTCATTTTTCAAACGAATTGACCATTCAAAAGTGACTGTTTTGACACCCGTTCATACCCTCAATGTATGAAATCTTTCAACTACAAATAAGAGTGCATTCCATACTCAAAAACATCGAATTATATTGAATTATAAAGATCAAATTCTTTGCTTTTCACTTATATTCATTCAAGTATTCATTTTCTCACTCACTTGATATTTTTACTATAGTTTTTCACTCAAATTCTTTTGAGAGATAGTAAATTCGTGAGTTGAGTATTTCAACAACCTCAAAATCCAATTGCATTTCATCTGCATTTATAAGAAAGGCTCGTAGGTTGATTGTAAGTTTGCTTACTTATATTTTTCTGTAAAAGGAAATGACTCCTTGGTTTAAAGGAGTTGTTTGCTTTCAGTAGGGTTGTTACTGAAAGTGAAATCAGATTTGGTCTGTATGTTCTTGGGGTGACACAAGGTTGATAGTGGATATCTCAAGCGAGTTTTGCTTGGGGACTGGATGTAGGTCAGGAAGACTGAACCAGGACAAAATCTTGTGTTCTTTGTGTGATTGCTGTGTGAATTTCAAAATCCTTCAAAATTCTAAAGATGTTATTTAAAAGTACTATTCACCCCCCTCTAGTGCTCATTGCCTCAATCCTACAACACTTTCAGAGCTTTCTTAGAAATGGTCACTTTTAGGTCATTAATTGATGAAATAGGGAAAGGTTCATCAACGGGTTCAATCTTTGGCTTCTTAATGTCAGTCTGATTAATGTTTTTGTCAGCACACCCTCTCTTCTCTCAAGGAAATTAATGAGGCGAAACTGCATCTGCAACATGCCTTTTTTAGAACGAAGCTTCCCGATATAGTGTTGATTTGTTGATATTGTTCTGTTTGTTAATATTGATTTGTAATATTATGTTGAATTGTCGTATATCAATTTGTAAGATGTTATGTATTTTCTAATGTCGATTGTTGAGATATTGTTTTGTTTGTTAATATCGATTAGTAGGCTATTATGTTGAATTATCGTATATCGATTTGTGAGATATTATGTGTTTTCTTGAGATGAGTTTTATGATATTTGTAGTATGATTTCTATTGTAGAATTATAACAAAGAATCGTAACATTACAACAAAGAATTATAGATTTACAGTAAAGAATTATAGAATTACAAGAAAGAATTTTCGATTTACAATAAAGAATTATAGAATTACAGCAAAGAATTACAGAATGCTAAATATTACAATGATTTACACTAATGTAAGTTAAATGCTAGAAGTATTTTGTAGCTGAAGAATCCACACGTGATTCCTGTGTTATGTTGCTCACTTTTAAATTGAACTAAGTCTGTCATTAAACAGAACAATATCAGGCACTTCAATAAGTTCAACAAGAAATGCAAACATCATCCCAAATTTGTTACATACCAAAAGACTTGTCAAACTCATGCCATCATTCCACTTAAATAGGTCAAGCGTATTGCAGATTTCAACATTGTAATGCACGTCTGTAGGGTATTGTTGCATGTTAGAAATTACACAAATTAGATATTGATAAGTTGCACATAATACAATTTACATGGGAAGCAATATACTATTTTACATACTTGTTCATGTGAAGGGCTTGGTTGCTCAAGGGTTGGTTGTTTCTTACACATTTTCTTGCAAACCAATTCCAGTGAACCCTTTGTCCTCCGACAACTGTGATCAGAGACAGGTTTCCTTTTAATACCCTTCGCTAGGTGAATATTTCTATCATAATCTACAAGGTTTACTCCTGAATTGTTGAAGATGATGTTGACGCTTCGGTGCAACTTGTCATAAGAGTCAGGAGAAATATAAATTTCACCTATGTTGTTCGATCCCGTTTTCTTAGATTGGTCTTCATGAGCTGCAACAGACTTATGGTGAATTAACTGTACTTTTTTAAGTAATTCTCTTGACACTTTTCTCATACGTACATAGGCTTCTTTGCTTTTCGATGTCAAATCTGCAACATGCATAAGTGACCTATATAGTTGTTGGCTCATCAACACCAGATGGACTGACATTATTTCTATTCAGCATTTCAATCTTTGCTTGTCTTGTCCATCTTCGTATTATATATAACTCAGGTATTTCTTGTATCTTCTCTTGATTAAGTGTCTTTAATGCATGATAACATAAAATACCTTTGAATTTAAACATTTTGCACGTACATTCAATTGTTTTGTTGTCAACATTCTACGTAACATGTGCTTCTTTTCTTTTTGGTTGATCTTCGCCCTCCCATACAACATGGTATTTGTGCATATTCTCATATTGCACATGTCCTTCTATGTTGCAATTCATGACCTATATAACCTTCTTCTTAGCCCATTCAAATACAGTTAGTGTGTACAGATCTGCAAGTAGCGTCAATATTTTCATGTCCAAAGTTACAGGGCGGGTGTTAAAGCATTGCGCATCTTGTTCAAGCTTATTTTGTCTAAGACCATCTACAAATAATTCATACTGCTCCATGAAGCGAAACATTATTAAACATGAATACAAGTTTTTTTTTCAATATGACATGCATAGATTCATTTCTTTATATGCTTATCATACCTGCACAAAAGTATTGTCTTTCATATGCCAATGCTCACTTCTCTTTGTCTGCATATAAATTTTGTAACCACACAGTCTTCAAGGTCGTGTATCTGAATCATTTACTCTCAATCAAACATAAAAGTGACCTCGTCATGATCTCAAGTATACACTTTCTAAACATTTATCAAACCTTGTCTTCTGATTAAAAATGTGTCCTATGTTCTTTGTTGTATTTTGAAAGATATGCCACAAACATAGGCTTTGATGTGCATATGGCCATACATGACACACTGTAGCCGCAATTGCATGATCACCATCTGTAAGTACAACTTCAGGGTGCTTCCCATTCATTGCCTGTGTAAATACTTTGAACAACCACTCAAAGGTTTCCTTAGTCTAGTCATAGAAAAAAGTGTTGCCTAATATGCAACTCCGTGAATGATGGTTCACTCTGACAAACTGCGCAAATGATTATTGTTCCCTATTAATCTTCATTGTCATATAAAAAACAAACACATCATTGAAGCATTCATAATCTACTCTTGACTTTGATTATGCCCAAAACATATTCACAGCATACCCATCTTCATCTAGTTGCATTACACTAAAAAAACCAAGGTCGTTTCTTGAATTCTTTTGTAGGTAATCAACCAAAGAACATATTCCTCCATTCTTCATTTTGTCTGACCTCTTCCTTCTCAAATGGTTTCTTAGATCCATAGGTGTGAATGATACATTCTCGCAACCACCATTTATGCGCGCACACAAATTGTATGCCTTCCTTGGTGCAATGTTGGAGCTATTAGCTATTTCATCAACTGCAGCATGCACTTCGGTTACTTTATAATGTGACCTTAACATAGGAGTCATAAAAAAATGGGCTAATTCATGGTTATGATCATTGATTAAAGTACAAACTACATATTTTTCATTTGAAAAGTCTTCTTAACACCATTCTCACTGGACAACCATATCTTGAATCTGGCTTACTCCTTGTTGGATTTCCACTTGACTTCTTCCAACCTTACTTAGAACAAACATATGCCTTTCTCACCACGACACCTTATGCATTTTTTGCCCAAGAATACCTTCTAACATAGAATCCAAGTTTTAAGGCAAAATCATTATAAAATTTATATGCAACTTCCTCATTATTAAACTGCATTCCCTCTACGGGAACATAGTCAAGTGTAATATCATGTAGACTTGAGGTGTCTGCACCTTTGTTAAGTGCACTGTCATGATCGTCTACCTCATTATCGAATTACATTTCATCTGATGAAATATCATTATCGAATTGCATTTCGTCTGCTGAAATATTCAAGTCTAGAGTGAATTCAATTCCTGCACCCTTATTATCATGTGCATCAATAGTGCACATATTCACTTCTTCAGGTGCGTCGATAGTATGGATGTTCATTGCTCCATGACTTTCCAGTGATTGAGACACATCATCTTCACTACAACCAGTTGATATGCTCAACACTATCATGAGCAAAACATCAATTTGTATTAGCCAGCGCATACGTTTACAACAATTTAGCAAAATATATTACAAATCGCTAATAACAATCAAAACAATATCTCAAAAATCGACACTAAAAAACAAATAACATCTTACAAATTGATTTATAAAAATTCAACATAATATATTACAAATCTAGATTAATAAACAAAACAATATCTCACAATTCGATACTAGAAAATACATAATATCTTACAGATCGGTATACGACAATTCAACATAATATATTACAAATCGATATTAACAAACAAAACAATATCTCACAAGTCGACACTGGAAAACACATAACATCTTACAAATCGATATATGAAAATTCAACAAAATATATTATAAATCAAGATTTTCAACCGAAACAATATCTCATAAACGAATCTAGAAAATACATAATATCTTACAAATCCATATACGACAATTCAGCATAATATATTACAAATCGATATTATCAAGCAAAACAATATCTCACAAATCGATACTAGAAAACACATAATATATTACAAATCGGTATACGACATTTCAGCATAATATATTACAAATCGATATTAATAAACAAAAAAATATCTCACAAATCGATATACGTGTTACTACAATCGTGATTTGTGTTACATTGAATATATTGAGTGAATAGATGATATCGGATGGGGTAGAAGCCCTTGCTCGCATCTGTAACCAAGCATTCTTGTCAATAGGTCCCAACGTCTTACAAATGTCTTCAGGTTTCCAACCATTGAAACGATAAAATCTACCTGCAATAACAAAACAATGCCTTAATGATACTCACGACAACATACATTCTTCAACAATAGCATGATGACATGAAAAGATACTCACGATGTGACCTTAATGGCACTTGTTGGAATGTTTATTCGTCATTGCTTTTTTTATACTGCCTAACGAAAACGACAAAGAAGAGAAGACTGTAAAAAAAGATGGCTGACAAATCCCCCTATGACGCCCACCAATGATTGAACCAGTCGTTCGATTTATAGTTATCTCCACGAGGTAGGAACAAACTCAGAAAAGTTTTCTATCTAACACAAGGCAAGAACGAGAAGGCGGCCATGTGTTGTAACACAAGCTAAAAACAAAGGTGGAACGTGCAAATCTATATACAGAGAGCGGGAGGACATTTTCGTCCAACGCATATCTATCTTGCAGAAGGACATTTCTGTCAAAAGCATATCTACCTTTTTATATGTTATTTTATTATAAAGTCGTCGTGGGTAACATTGGCATATGAATTATTGTGGGTCTCAAGATATTCCTCCATACACACTGGAACACGCGAATTTGTGTTCCGGGGAGAACACACAACACTGTCTCGCTTAAAATAGCCTTTTAGCATGGCCACGATTGCCACTAAAGTGTGTTTTTCAAGTGCAATTGAAACGCCCCAAAATCGTGGACTTGAAACCTTTTATGAAAAAGGTGAAAAGCTTTGAAATCAATCATTTATCAGAGTTTAAAACAAAAGTTCAGCGGAAGATCAGGTTCAAAACAACAAGTCCCTAGACCTTGGGCACATTACAACCAAAAAGCAATTTCCCTCTTACAAACCGATTTGCAGTTCAAATAGATATTTTATTGAAATTAAAGAAGAACCACATTTTGGTAATACAGTTTTAGAAATGCAGAGTTATAATCAAAAGAGATGCTTTCAAAGAAACCTTATACCGCATCTATCAAAAGTATCCTCAGGAGTGCAACGTCAGGAAAGGGCATTGCCTTGAGTGCATCGCGTCATCATGCCATCGCAAGCTGTCTCAACCTGTTCACCACCTGCCCATGAAAATGGGTCAGTCACACAACAGACTAGTAGGGGTGCAAAGGACAAGAAAGAGCAGAAGCTGCAATAAGTAAGATAAACGCTAGCTCAAACAGAAACAAGCAAGACTAGCAGATCTAACCAAATGTGCTGTGGAGTAAGCAAAGCTCTAGTAAAGCAGACAACTATGTAAAAGAGCAGGAAGGATCAGAGTGCTTGAACAGACCACTATAGCAATCTCACAAATATAATGGGTGAAGAGTAACTAACTCTATCCACCAGCCAAGCAAAAGCAATTGCAAAAGACAGGTATTCATAACAACATTCGAAATAAATACAAGTATCATTATATGGTTCAGCCTATCGGCCAGCAGCTACATTAATCGTGAGGCACAAGCTATTGCATCACAAGTAATTTGTAAGCTACACAGGATAAGCAATCAACTAGTATGAGAAGCTAGTTATTACCAAGCACAGAACTGCGTAAGCAGTTTAACCAACAAGGGTAACGCCTCGACAGGCGTACCTAGCTCAACGAGTAGCATACCTAACTACCGAGCTAACAAGCAAGCAAGCAATGCACGTCACAATATGCATATCTCAAGATCATGTGTATAAGTTATATCTTGTCTCATTACTGAGCAGGCCATTGTGGGTACGCACAAGGCAAAACGTAGAAACATCCGAGATCGATTCGGGGGTCCATTATGTTATGTATTTTATTATACCCCGAATGACTGACTGAGTCCGCTTCCTAAGGGGACGGTCTGTGACCAAGAGAGTAAATCCCCAAAGGCAAACAAAGGCTCAATGGATGCGCATCCGTACTTCTGCAGAAGTGGCCCGAAGGATTTCCTCTAACCTCCGATGACTGGGGAAGGTCGGATCTTTGCCCGAGATTGCCACATATATGACTGTCCATCGGAGTTTTGTACCATCCATCCTCTCTCTTGATGAATCGTTCCGAATGAGCACGACGAAGGGTTTCTTAACCGCCGTCCCATTCTCATGCTCTGGTCTTTCAACCCAATCGAGCATCTTGCCTGTGAAGGCGCATGATTATTATTTAGGTGAGTTATACGCGCCATTGCGCGTTCGAGACAAGCACACAATTCACATCTTACTCACAGCAGTACGCATCATAACTATTCACATATACAATCATGATAAAAAGGGGGTCAATCCTCAGTCAGGGTAGAAAGATCACCCTTGTGATCTCAAACACATGCCATTGCATGTTCGAGGCAGACATAGGCCTCTCATCTTACTCATCGTAGTACGCAACGTACCTGTTCAAAAGTACAACCACGATGAAAGGGGTATGGATCTCTCGCAGGAAATCCCAAAAGCTTCTACTTTATAGAAACCCGTAGTGAACTCATTCCAGTTCCAACTGATCGTGCTCGGGTCCTTTAGACAATTGCGAGCAACCCGCCTATTAGGCGAAAGCAACATAAAAGGATTAGCTTAATGTGTCAATACACGCTTAGAGGTTACTGTAGACCTCTCGTTCTGCTCTCGTAGCCCAAACATATCGTATGTGACTAAGGGTACAACTACAAGAGGAGGGACATGGATCCTTCGTAAGAGATCCAACAATACCTTCACGAAGGAAGGCACCACAATCATGGTTGAACCAGAAAGCCTAGAAACTAGGTCTCGCATCAAAGGTGAGGTAGCGCCGATCTAGCGATGGCGCAAGCACCTCGCCAGGATTCCCGCCCCTACTCGTGCACAGGCTTCTAAACCAGGCTATCTGAGTCAAATCAAATAGGTGAACTAAGGTTGTAACACACCTATCCCGAATGCACCGATTTGGGAGATCTGGCCGCTATCACTTTACAAGCTATACATTCCTGAAAATAGGATCGCACCTAGGACAATGTCTTTTGAGAACTGAAGTGCATAAGTGCGTGCCGTGGCTTGTAAGCCAAGTGAAACAATATACACTATACGTTCGAAGTTGCACGCAGGGAGTGCAAGCTGACAAGAGGCAAACGCATGCACATACTAATACAAAGGCAAAATGAGGGACATGACTCAGTGGGCGAAACCGTACCGCGAGGGTAGAACGCTAAAGCTCCACACGAGGTATGAGATCATACCTCGATCATCGTAACGCACAAGCAGGCAAACACGTAAGCAACTTGTGAGGTAAGAGATCCTATACTGACCACGCAAGTGTAAAGGATGACTCACGAGGCATGGGGTTACACCTCGATAGATCAATAAGCGCAAGTAAGAAAAGGAGCATGCGACAAAGATAGGATACATGCACGAACAAGGCATATGCACGAAGCGCAGCATCAAGGTAAAGATGAATACATACAAAAGGTAAGTGCAAGAGCAAGCACGATAGCACAGGAAAGTAAAATACGAAGAGTAAAGCAGAAGCAAAGCCATGGCGCATAAAGCGCGGGGCAACAAGTAAATGCAGGAAGTAAAGTGCAAGAACATAAAGGAGGGCTAGGATTACATCCTGGAGAACAAGGCAGACATAAGCAAGTAATTGCCAAGGCGCAAAGCGCGGGGCAGCAGGAAAGTAAAGTGCGAGAAAGTACAGAGGACAAGGATCGCGAAACCGCGTCCTTGAGTTAAAAGACATGGAATGTAAAGACAGGAATGAAAAGCCTAGGCACATATAGCGCGGCGGCGACAGAAAGGAAAGTGGAATAAAGTAAAGAGGACAAGGATAGCGAAACTGCGTCCTTAAGGTAAAGACATACGTATATACATTATACGTATACATATATCATCCTCTTTTAGTTATCTTTCTTATTTTAGCATTTATCAGTTCATTGTCCTTTCACGCAAGAATCCCCTACCTTATGGGGTTGCGGGTCCTCGTACGCATGTAGCGTAGGCAAGCAAGAGCTCGAGCCACAGAGGGCGAGCGTGATCCACCGTTCAACCTGGAGATCTTAGAACGTTAGTATATGCCGAAATAAACAAGCAACACAAGGAAGCAAGGCCTCCTTGCCGGCAGGAGGCAGATGCAGAAACTCTGCATCCTGCAGACAAGGGTGCCAGAGGCAGGGGCCTCAGCCCTGCTTGGCAAAAGCTGCAGAGGCAGGGAGCAGGAGCTCCCTGTCTGCCAGCACAAAGAAAGGCAGGGGAGGGAGCAGAAGCTCCCTGCCACACCTGCCACAACAAGGCAGAGGGGGGGACACCCCCTGTCAGAACACGAGACAGGGGCGCAGCCCCCCTGCCGGCAGCAAGAACAAGGCAAGGGGGCAAAGCCCCTTGCCAGAGAACAAAGATGCACACAGGGAAGCAGGGGGGGATTCGCCCCCTGCTGGCATGATGCAGGAGGCAGGGGGACAGAACCCCCTACCGAAGAGCAACAGAGGGTGCAGGGGGACTCCGCCCCCTGCAGGGGAAACAACAGGAGAGCAGGGGGCTTCAACCCCTGCTGAGGAAAAACAGAAGGCAGGGGAGGAGCCTCTCCCCCTACCAGAAACAACAAGGGAGTAGGGGGGCTCGCCCCCTGCCAGAAAACAAATGCAGAAGGCCTCGCCCCCTGCAGGCAAACACAAAAAGGAACAGGGGGGAGGGACCCCCTGTCAACAAAACAAATGGCAGGGGGACGGAACTCCCTACCAGCACAACAAGGATGGCAGGGGGAAGCCGAGCCCCCTGCCGACAAAGCAAAAGAGGCAGGGGGCCGATCCCCCTACCGAGAAGTAACGGAGGGCAGGGGGACTCGCCCCCTACCGGGAAACAATCACAAAGGTAGGGGGGGGGGCCCTACTGAGAACAAAGAAAGAGTGACAGGGGGCGGAACCCCCTGCCAAGAAGGGTCAACGACAGGGGACTCAACCCCCTGTCGACCATCAGCAAACAGGGAGGCAGGGGGTTTTAACCCTCTGCCAACAAGTGGTGACGACAGGGGGCTCAGCCCCCCTGTCGATCCACCCTGCACAAAGGAGAACAAAGGGGAGGGTTATATCTCCAAAAAATCGCAGCAAACGGGGCCGTCGGAGGCTGGCGTCGACTGAGGTCACTGAACAGAGGGTGGTGTTGCCGAAGTCGGAAGGCTGTCACCGGCACACGGGGTCCCTGGCACCACCGATGGCCAGACAAGGAGGGGACGAGCGGCGACCGGCAGTGAGTCGCCGGCACTCGGCGACTGCAGGGAGGAAAAGCAGAGGGGTGACCGATGGCGACGAACCCTCGCTCGAAGGGTGAGAGGCGAAGAGGTGGTGGTCGTGCTTGCAGGATACCGGCGCTCGGGGGGTCGACGACGGCTCCCACGACACAGGGAACAAAAAGGGGGGGTTCTGCCGGAGCAAAAAGGTCGTAGGTGGCCGGCGCAGGGAGCAGAACAAGGGGGATGCTGAGGTTGCCGACTGTCGAAGGTCGCCGGCGCTCGAAGGCCACTGGGTCGCCGGAACTCAAAGGGGAGGCGAAGAGGGGAGTGCTCGCACCGTCGGGAGGCCGCAGGGAGGATCGTCGGTCGTCGGCGGCGAGGATGCCGGCTATCGAAGGTCAGTGGCGATCGTGGACTCACCGGAGCTCGAAGGGGGGGAAACGCCGGTCGTCAGGGAGGCCGAGGGGTGCTTGCGTCGTCGGGAGGCCCGCTGGACCGAGAGAGGAGGCGGCCGGACGGAGCCACTCGTCGGCGTCTCCGATCGCTAGCGACAGCTCGAGGGAGGCGGAGCATAGGAGAGAGAGAAGGGGCGAAGGTTTTGCCCCTCGCCCGAGACACCTGCGTCTTTTTAAAAGACGCAGGTTCTCGAGAGTTTGAGAACCCAGGTCCGGGTTGAGCTCGGGTCCGGCCCGGATCCGGGCCCGACATAGGGGTCAGACCCTGACTCGTGTCCGACACGTGCCGGGCACGTGTCTGACACGAGTCGGACGCGATTTTTTTTTTTCACGGGCTTTACATCCTACCTTCCTTAAAAGAATTTCGCCCTCGAAATTTCATAGGAAGGTGATCTGCCTAGATCGCAGCCAAAGGGAACTAGGTAGATTAGGATGCACGCGCGCACACGAACTCCCAAACACATAAGCTTCTGAAGGGATCAAGACAACACATAATGCGTCCCAGAGAAAGGTTCGAAATCAACAACTTGATCGAACAAAACGTATGTGTGACATCATTAATAGCTTGCCTTTGCAAGAGTTCACGAGAGTTCATAGAGAGCCACGAATAGACAGGGAGTTTAGCAGAAGGCTACAAGAAAGGTTATTTGCTATCTTCAAGGGTGAAGAGACACGACGAGTCATCAAAGAAAACGAGTCTAGTAGAAGACCAAAAGGAAAGGTTAAACATTAACTTCTACAAGACGCGATAAGGGATGAAGAGACAAAACGAGACATTGCTCTAGCTTGCGTTCCTTGAACAGGGTCTCTAAATCATCGTCAAGACGTCGTGTGTCACACTCGCAGACTCTAACAAACTCTGCGTCATGAATAACCACAATCTATACTCTTTCAAGGCCTAATGCGGCCAACTACCACCTATCAAGACTCACCTAAGGCGACATACTTTCCTATAAAAGCCCACCTTTCCACAGAAGGTCTGAAACATGATCAAGATCTAAAAATCAATACAGATCTAATTCTCACATCTGAGTTGGGCATATAATCATGCTAAAAACAGAAAGCCAAAACTATAGATTCGCAACTTACTATACTCATCATTATCAGAAGATCAATACAGCTCACCATAGCCTTTCATGGAAATCAAAGTCACACAAGTTCCTCGTCGGGCCTCCTGATTTGGGAAACGTACAACCTCACACGGGATTACCGCTCTAGATGGTATACCTGGTCTTGGACAGTGTATATCCTCACAGAGATTCTACCACTCTAGCCGGGTTACCAGATCTTGGTCATACGGACCCTCACAGAAAACCCTTGGGAACCCAAACCTCAACAAATGCTATAATCAAAGAAAATCACTACGATACCCGCATCAACACAAATGACCGCTTACTGGGTCGATAGCCACTAATAATCAACAAGATCCACGCCGAATCACCTGGTCTGGGAAAATGTACGACCTCACAAGGAATTACCGTCCTAGATGGTATACTTGGTCTTGGACCATACACTTCCTCACAGTTCACCGTCTTCGCGGCTACCCGGTCTTGGATAGTGCACGTCCTCACAGAATTCTACCACTCTAGTGGGTCACCTGATCTTGGTCATACACCACCTCGCAGATAATCCATTGGAGATCAGATCCTCAACAAACGCCATACCCAGTGATACATGCATCAAAACAATCGACTGATCAAAATAATTGACCGCACACAGGGTCAGAAGCCACCAAGATGGGCATAAGCATAAATACCAGCAATATGCATCGTATCACTTCTCATGGCAGAACAAATCACAAAATCACACATTCTTCCAACAATTCTTATCACGTGGCATATCAATCACATCACATAGAAGATTTAAACTACGCAACTCATCAATGCCACAAGAAACATTATATCCTCAAATAGGACCTCAAAGCATGCGCAATCAAAACATGAATTCTATACACAGAAACTCGCAGGTAATATATTATGAATCAACTTAACTTCAACTTACGTAACTCCTACGCAGTTCAATAAATCCACAAGTTGTATATGTAAATAAGACAATTCAAATCTTTGCACCATCATATGCATCCACAATTCTTACCTCAAAGCACATCGCATTCGACCACTTCACCGTAAAACATACGCACATATCTACAAGACTTCTCTAGTCCAATACTCGTGATACTCATCAATCATGCTATACAGAGATGATATAATCACACAATTCATCATAATGCGAAACCCTGCAACACAGTTATGTATGCGTGATGTATCATCAAACTACTAATCATTTGTAGTCGCGAGGTGTCATATATCTAAGGGATCTAAACTAATGATTTGTAGGCGTACAAGTCAACCACCTAAAAGTTAATCAGTTGTAGGCGTGACACGTCATTCACCTAATAAGCATCACAATCATTAAGATCACAAAGACACCAAAGTCACACGAAATTCCATCGATAAGCTTTTACTTAACAAAAATACGCAACAACACACACAAAAAGCCTAAAACTAAGACTAACAAAAGTGTCTACTCGACGTTTCTATGTGTTTTGATGCTACTACTGAGAAGGTTGGGGCGTACTGCCCACTCGCCGAAGGTCATCGACCTTCTCTATGCGACAATCACGGATAAAGTGGCCCACTTTTCCACAATAAAAGCAACCACCAGTGGCTCGAGGACATGCCTGTCCACGGTGAATACGATCACATCTCAGACATTTTGGGTTTAACGGTCGTTGAGGCTCATTTCCTTCACTTAGTTTCTGTCTTTTAGCAGGTCGACGCTTGTTGTCAGCACTATCTTCGGCAGACTTTCGGTCGCGCCGTTGGTTAAAGTGGCATTCTTCAGCAGAATGCCCCATCTTTTTGCAAAAGTGACAATCAATAGGGTTCCGAAGGCACATCGGATCGGACAAAACCTGAGGGCTGACACCTCGCTCTAGATTGGTGCTCGTGCAAACCAACCTATCAACCTTATAATCCAGGTTCTGGACCATCGCTTGGAGTTGTTCCGGTTAATGCGTCTATAGATTTGATTAATCTATTGAACAACACTTAAGCAAAAACACATTCTTAAATGAAAATAACTACAAAATAAGTTAAGATAAAATAATACTCACAGTGCGATGCAGATGGCGGATGATCAAGGATTACCACTTTCCCAGTTGCTCTGATACCAAAAGTTGAAACGCCCCAAAATCGTGGACTTGAAACCTTTTATGAAAAAGGTGGAAAGCTTTGAAATCAATCATTTATCAGAGTTTAAAACAGAAGTTCAGCAGAAGATCAGGTTCAAAACAAGTCCCTAGACCTTGGGCACATTACAACCAAAAAGCAATTTCCCTCTTACAAACCGATTTGCAGTTTAAATAGATATTTTATTGAAATTAAAGAAGAACCACATTTTGGTAATACAGTTTTAGAAATGCAGAGTTATAATCAAAAGAGATGCTTTCAAAGAAACCTTATACCGCATCTATCAAAAGTATCCCCAGGAGCGCAACGTGAGGAAAGGGCATTGCCTTGAGTGCATCGCGTCATCATGCCATCGCAAGCTGTCTCAACCTGTTCACCACCTGCCCATGAAAATGGGTCAGTCACACAACAGACTAGTAGGGGTGCAAAGGACAAGAAAGAGCAGAAGCTGCAATAAGTAAGATAAACGCTAGCTCAAACAGAAACAAGCAAGACTAGCAGATCTAACCAAATGTGCTGTGGAGTAAGCAAAGCTCTAGTAAAGCAGACAGCTACGTAAAAGAGCAGGAAGGATCAGAGTGCTTGAATAGACCACTATAGCAATCTCACAAGTATAATGGGTGAAGAGTAACTAACTCTATCCACCAGCCAAGCAAAAGCAATTGCAAAAGATAGGTATTCATAACAACATTCGAAATAAATACAAGTACCATTATATGGTTCAGCCTATCGGCCAGCAGCTACATTAATCGTGAGGCACAAGCTATTGCATCACAAGCAATTTGTAAGCTACACAGGATAAGCAATCAACTAGTATAAGAAGCTAGTTATTACCAAGCACAGAACTGCGTAAGCAGTTTAACCAACAAAGGTAACGCCTCGACAGGCGTACCTAGCTCAACGAGTAGCATACCTAACTACCAAGCTAACAAGCAAGCAAGCAATGCACGTCACAATATGCATATCTCAAGATCATGTGTAGAAGTTATATCTTGTCTCATTACTGAGCAGGCCATTCTGGGTACGCACAAGGCAAAACGTAGAAACAGCCGAGATCGATTCGGGGGTCCATTATGCTATGTATTTTATTATACCCCGAATGACTGACTGAGTCCGCTTCCTAAGGGGACGGTCTGTGACAAGGAGAGTAAATCCCCAAAGGCAAACAAAGGCTCAATGGATGCGCATCCGTACTTCTGCAGAAGTGGCCCGAAGGATTTCCTCTAACCTCCGATGACTGGGGAAGGTCAGATCTTTGCCCGAGATTGCCACATATATGACTGTCCATCGGAGTTTTGTACCATCCATCCTCTCTCTTGATGAACTGTTCCGAATGAGCACGACGGAGGGTTTCTTAACCGCCGTCCCATTCTCATGCTCTGGTCTTTCAACCCAATCGAGCATCTTGCCTGTGAAGGCGCATGATTATTATTTAGGTGAGTTATACGCGCCATTGCGCGTTCGAGACAAGCACACAATTCACATCTTACTCACAACAGTACGCATCATAACTATTCACATATACAATCATGATAAAAAGGGGGTCAATCCTCAGTGAGGGTAGAAACATCACCCTTGTGATCTCAAACACATGCCATTGCATGTTCGAGGCAGACATAGGCCTCTCATCCTACTCATCGTAGTACGCAACGTACCTGTTCAAAAGTACAACCACGATGAAAGGGGTATGGATCTCTCGCAGGAAATCCCAAAAGCTTCTACTTTATAGAAACCCGTAGTGAACTCATTCCAATTCCAACTGATCGTGCTCGGGTCCTTTAGACAATTGCGAGCAACCCGCCTATTAGGCGAAAGCAACATAAAAGGATTAGCTTAATGTGTCAATACACGCTTAGAGGTTACTGTAGACCTCTCATTCTGCTCTCGTAGCCCAAACATATCGTATGTGACTAAGGGTACAACTACAAGAGGAGGGACATAGATCCTTCGTAAGAGATCCAACAATACCTTCACGAAGGAAGGCACCACAATCATGGTTGAACCAGAAAGCCTAGAAACTAGGTTTCGCATCAAAGGTGAGGTAGCGCCGATCTAGCGATGGCGCAAGCACCTCGCCAGGATTCCCGCCCCTACTCGTGCACAGGCTTCTAAACCAGGCTATCTGAGTCAAATCAAATAGGTGAACTAAGGTTGTAACACACCTATCCCGAATGCACCGATTTGGGAGATCTGGCCGCTATCACTTTACAAGCTATACATTCCTGAAAATAGGATCGCACCTAGGACAATGTCTTTTGAGAACTGAAGTGCATAAGTGCGTGCCGTGGCTTGTAAGCCAAGTGAAACGATATACACTATATGTTCGAAGTTGCACGCAGGGAGTGCAAGCTGACAAGAGGCAAACGCATGCACATACTAATACAAAGGCAAAACGAGGGACAAGACTCAGTGGGCGAAACCGTACCGCGAGGGTAGAACGCTAAAGCTCCACACGAGGTATGAGATCATACCTCGATCATCGTAACGCACAAGCAGGCAAACACGTAAGCAACTCGTGAGGTAAGAGATCCTATACTGACCACGCAAGTGTAAAGGACGACTCACGAGGCATGGGGTTACACCTCGATAGATCAATAAGCGCAAGTAAGAAAAGGAGCATGCGACAAAGATAGGATACATGCACGAACAAGGCATATGCACGAAGCGCAGCATCAAGGTAAAGATGAATACATACAAAAGGTAAGTGCAAGAGCAAGCACGATAGCACAGGAAAGTAAAAATACGAAGAGTAAAGCAGAAGCAAAGCCATGGCGCATAAAGCGCGGGGCAACAAGTAAATGCAGGAAGTAAAGTGCAAGAACATAAAGGAGGACCAGGATTACATCCTGGAGAACAAGGCAGACATAAGCAAGTAAATGACAAGGCGCAAAGCGCGGGGCAGCAGGAAAGTAAAGTGCGAGAAAGTACAGAGGACAAGGATCGCGAAACCGCGTCCTTGAGTTAAAAGACATGGAATGTAAAGACAGGAATGAAAAGCCTAGGCACATATAGCGCGGCGGCGACAGAAAGGAAAGTGGAATAAAGTAAAGAGGACAAGGATCGCGAAACCGCGTCCTTGAAGGTAAAGACATACGTATATATATTATACGTATACATATATCATCCTCTTTTAGTTAACTTTCTTATTTTAGCATTTATCAGTTCATTGTCCTTTCACGCAAGAATCCCCTACCTTATGGGGTTGCGGGTCCTCGTACGCATGTTGCGTAGGCAAGCAAGAGCTCGAGCCACAGAGGGCGAGCGGGATCCACCGTTCAACCTGGAGATCTTAGAACGTTAGTATATGCCGAAATAAACAAGCAACACAAGGCAGCAAGGCCTCCTTGTCGGCAGGAGGCAGATGCAGAAACTCTGCATTCTGCAGACAAGGGTGCCAGAGGCAGGGGCCTCAGCCCTGCTTGGCAAAAGCTGCAGAGGCAGGGAGCAGGAGCTCCCTGTCTGCCAGCACAAAGAAAGGCAGGGGAGGGAGCAGAAGCTCCCTGCCACACCTGCCACAACAAGGCAGAGGGGGGGACACCCCCTGTCAGAACACGAGACAGGGGCGCAGCCCCATTGCCGGCAACAAGAACAAGGCAAGGGGGCAAAGCCCCTTGCCAGAGAACAAAGATGCACACATGGAAGCAGGGGGGGATTCGCCCCCTGCTGGCATGATGCAGGAGGCAGGGGGACAGAACCCCCTACCGAAGAGCAACACAGGGTGCAGGGGGACTCCGCCCCCTGCAGGGGAAACAACAGGAGAGCAGGGGGCTTCAACCCCTGCTGAGGAAAAACAGAAGGCAGGGGAGGAGCCTCTCCCCCTACCAGAAACAACAAGGGAGCAGGGGGGCTCGCCCCCTGCCAGAAAACAAATGCAGGAGGCCTCGCCCCCTGCAGGCAAACACAAAAAGGAACAGGGGGGAGGGACCCCCTATCAACAAAACAAATGGCAGGGGGACGGAACCCCCTACCAGCACAACAAGGATGGCAGGGGGAAGCCGAGCCCCCTGTCGACAAAGCAAAAGAGGCAGGGGGTCGATCCCCCTACCGAGAAGCAACGGAGGGCAGGGGGACTCACCCCCTACCGGGAAACAATCACAAAGGTAGGGGGGGGGGGGGGGCGCCCCCTACTGAGAACAAAGAAAGAGTGACAGGGGGCGGAACCCCCTGCCAAGAAGGGTCAACGACAGGGGACTCAACCCCCTGTCGACCATCAGCAAATAGGGAGGCAGGGGGTTTTAACCCCCTGCCAACAAGTGGTGACGACAGGGGGCTCAGCCCCCCTGTCGATCCACCTTGCACAAAGGAGAACAAAGGGGAGGGTTATACCATCGAAAAATCGCAGCAAACGGGGCCGTCGGAGGTTGGCGTCGACTGAGGTCATCGAACGGAGGGTGGTGTTGCCGAAGTCGGAAGGCTGTCACCGGCACACGGGGTCCCTGGCACCACCGATGGCCAGACAAGGAGGGGACGAGCGGCGACCGGCGGCGAGTCGCCGGCACTCGGCGACTGCAGGGAGGAAAAGCAGAGGGGTGACCGATGGCGACGAACCCTCGCTCGAAGGGTGAGAGGCAAAGAGGTGGTGGCCGTGCTTGCAGGATACCGGCGCTCGGGGGGTCGTCGGCGGCTCCCACGACACAGGGAACGAAAAGGGGGGGTTCTGCCGGAGCAAAAAGGCCGTAGGTGGCCGGCGCAGGGAGCAGAACAAGGGGGATGCTGAGGTTGCCGACTGTCGAAGGTCGCCGGCGCTCGAAGGCCACTGGGTCGCCGGAACTCAAAGGGGAAGGCGAAGAGGGGAGTGCTCGCACCGTCGGGAGGCCGCAGGGAGGATCGCCGGTCGTCGGCGGCGAGGATGCCGGCTATCGAAGGTCGGCGGCGATCGTTGACTCACCGGAGCTCGAAGGGGGGGAAACGCCGGTCGTCAGGGAGGCCGAGGGGTGCTCGCATCGTCGGGAGGCCCGCCGGACCGAGAGAGGAGGCGGCCGGACGGAGCCGCTCGTCGTCGTCTCCGATCGCCGACGACAGCTCGAGGGAGGCGGAGCAGAGGAGAGAGAGAAGGGGCGAGGGTTTTGCCCCTCGCCCGAGACACCTGCATCTTTTTAAAAGACGCAGGTTCTCGAGAGTTCGAGAACCTGCGTCCGAGTTGAGCTCGGGTCCGGCCCGGATCCGGGCCCGACATAGGGGTCAGACCCTGACTCGTGTCTGACACGTGCCGGGCACGTGTCTGACACGAGTCGGACGCGATTTTTTTTTTTCACGGGCTTTACAGCAATGACGCACACGTGGGGTTCTTTAGTGTCATCATCCACGTTGGACAGCCCTGGTGCGTTCACAAGGGTTGTCAGCTACTTACTCTCTCTCTCTCTCTATCTATCTATCTATCTATCTATCTATCTATCTATCTATATATATATATATATATATATATATATATATATATATGACTAATGTGAACCACAATCTTCATAAATTTTTTGGTTCTTTTCTCTTGAATCTAATCATACATATGTGATCTATATGCTCGGTTTTATAAAAATCCACTTTTGAATCATCCGATTTTGATGCATAAATGAGATTTTTTTAAGACTTGAAAATCAATGGCTCATAATCTTCATAAATCATCAAGCATCAAAATTTGCAATTTCCATCGAAAATACATTATTCAATAGTTGATTCCTAGCAAATTTACCATGACAAGCACATTCACATTAATGGATTTGCAAAAAAAAGTGTTGAAAGTGTCCATATTTCTAGTTCTCATATTTCAGTTATCATATTATAGTGATTATATTTATATATATATTGGAAATGTCACCATGACATCATGCTGCTTTTGAAAGTCATAAGCATGGGCTTTTTTTTTATGCAATTGGACCACATACATGTGTTTAATATGTTCCAAATAGAAGGAACCAACTTTTATATCATGTTTTTTTAATGAAAATATATAATTTTATGACCCAAGAAAGTATCACACATTGTAGGTCATTGATTTTTGAAGCCTTGTAAAAAAATCCCTATATGTTCCAATCAGGCAATTCAAAAGTTGATTTCTATTAAGAAAAGTGTGTAGATCACATCAATATGGTTAGTTAAAAAAAAGATAAACAAAGATCATTTATACCTCATGTCACCATGATATATATATATATATATATAAAAAGCTAACTAAAAACCTACAAAATGAGCATGGTGCTAAATGAAATACGATAATGGATTTTTAGTGTGTTTTTTTTAAATTCTGACCCCATAAATATGTTTAACATGATTGATTTACTAAAATTCAACACCTGAATCATGCATTTTGGATAGAAAAAATGTTATTTGGAGCCTCAAAAATAAAAAATTATAGGTTGTTGATTTTTGAAACCTTATAAAATCATATCCATGCATCAAAATCAAAAGTTCCAAGAAGTGATTCCTATAAAAACAAGCATATAGATCATAGTTGCACAGTAAAATTTTTGAGAAAATACTGAAATGTGTGCATATGATCATTGTTCAGAGCGTTGGAAAGCTAATGTCTTCTATTTTGATCTATCTTTTAAGTACCAAACCAAATTCGATTGTTTCATGGTAAAAAAAGCACTCAAAGTGGGCTCTACTTGAAAAACAAGATTTTTATTGAACAACTCATTTTGTTTTGGTCATAACTCTTAATTGAAATATTATATTGGCCTGAGTTTTGGCTTTTTTGAAAGCTAAAATCCTCTAGTTTGATTCATCATTTGGATGAAAACTTTTATGATGCCATTTTGAAGGCCAAAAATAAACTTGAAGTAAGAATAACTCTAAAATAGGTCTAAGACACTAAATTTCAGCTTATGACTTTGACATGAAATGATTTGGTCAAGATTTATGTGTTTACAGATTGCCCCTCTTTGTTGTCGAGCTTGCAAAACTCAGTCGATAATAAAGAAAGTAGACACACTGATTTTGAAAAGATAAAAGATTAGCTCTGACACTAGGTTTTTTTTTTTGAAAAAGTCCTATGAAAGATAAATACATGATGGCTTATTGTGCGCTCTATAGCTAAAGGCATGTACATACCTCAACACGAGGATTTTTCTGTGATGCTTGTCTGTATAGGTACATAGATTTTGTCAAACGAGGTTAAACTAAGGACTAAGATAGTATTTTGTTTCACACGAAGAATTTTTCTTGAACTTGAATTGGTGAGTGGGAAGTCTTTGTTTAGCAAGGTCAGACGAAAAACGAAACAACTGCCTTATTGTGTAAGATTGCATAGAAGATGGCTGACAAGTGTGTTAAAAAAACATAGACTTCTTTAAAAGACAAAGGCAAGTTTTTTGAGCAAAAAGTGTCAGGGTATGACAAAGACATTTAGAAAATGCCAGCAGTACATTTGGTCCAAACATGCTTAGGAGATGAGGATGGCTAACACACTCGTTAAATGGGTATCATATTACTCCATTAATCTATCAGACAACTTATGGATCTAATGTTTGTCTATCTACAGAATAATCCTAAGATAGGACTGAGTAGGTTTCGTAATGATTTAACTAAATTCCTTTTTGGCATGCAGGGAGGCTGCTGATGATCTATAGGTCCTAGACTTGGCTAGCTTGATTGAGGATGAGCATGTTTCTCCAAAGAAAGAGGCGCGTAGAGTGACCGGGGAGTCAGATTCAATAGAGGTTCTTCCCCACCGACTAGAGACAAGAGTAGGTCATGGCTGGTATATTTAGGAAGTCATCACAGTGGCTCAGGTTGCCGACGCACCTATGGTCGAGTTGATGTTCTCAAGGGGTGACAACATTGACAAAGGTTCACATCCACTATCGTGTTCCTTCCTCAGGCAGTACAAGACTTCGTGGCTGAGAGTTGTCATGTCTCAAGCCTGACACTTATGGGGGAGGTAAATGCTCTTAATCTTTCTGTCTTTTCTTTTCTTTCCCTTGAATTCCTACCTTTCTGAGCTTTTTGGAAAAAAATTCTAACTTGAACTTACTCTGAATGCAGGAGATTCCTGAGATGAGGTGTCGAGCACACCTCAAGCTTCTTCGCACCTGGCAGTTATACAAGGATGACAAGCTCATGGCTGACATGTATGAGACTGAGTTCGGCTTCCAATAGGAAACTTACTTGCACTGAAGCCAAAAGACCAACACATTTCATTTCCTTTGGGGTTAGATGACTATCACCCCTGCAGATATCAAGGCCAATAGGAAACTTGCACTGGTAGAGCAGTGAAGGCGAAAGACCAACACATTTCATTTCCTTTGGGGTTAGATGACTATCACCCCTGCAGATATCAAGGCCAATAGGAAACTTGCACTGGTAGAGCAGTGAAGGCGAAAGACCCAACACCTTTCATTTTCTTTAGGTTAGATGACTATCGCCCCTGCAGAGGTTCACCTAATGAAATGGAAGTTTCAACCCAACCGCCATTCTTCGCTAAGGCACGGGCCATGGTGGATTTTGGTTGGACTCAGGTCCACAGCAAGAAGGACAAAGCACAAAAATTAAGCTCTCTTGCACAAAGCTCAATGGACTCATGCTCAGCGAGGGGACTGGTGGGGCAATTTCTGGAAACGGATGGTTTGCTTGACCTGATGCTTGTGGTCATGAACAATGCCAATCTCACGATATGTGGCAATACAAGGAGACTCAAAACTCAATCCCACCCTAAGGATCCTAAATTACATAGGGATCCTTCATTTGTGGAACCCCTTGACCACAGTATGCTGCCCCAATGGTCACCCCTCAAGGTCCTTCAAAGTAAGAACTATTTGGGTCCCTATCTGCAATGTAGATGGCGACCCCATGGCTGCACTACGGATTCAAGACATGACAGGCAGACCAAACGCCCACAAGTAGGGATGGCAGTGAACCGGGACAGGGGTGGGGGACAAGGTCTCTACCCCCGCCCCGTCTCAAAATTCTACCTTCCATCCCTGCACGGGGGTGGAACCCTGTTTATCTCTGGCCCACTGCCATCCTTAAAGGCATTTTAGTTATTTTACTAATGGGGATCGGGGATAGGGCAGGGCGAGAGAAAGCTTAAGTTCATCCCCACCTCCATCCCTTCGTGAGTTTGGATTTTAATTTTCATCCCTGCCTTCATTCCCGTTTCATGTCCTCTATCCTTGGTCTAAACAGAGTGAGGCGGGGTGGGACCCCGTTTTCATTCGGTCCACTGCCATTCCTACCCACATGTCATGCAGAGCACCTATGACCCTCTTCTCGTTCGGGGCTTTGAATGAGCACCACGTATACAAGCACATGGGGCTCGTATTCCCGTGTATGTTGACATAACTTTGCATCGGACTCTGGTGTTGTTGCAAAGACTTAAGTACCCTTTCTTGTTATTCTTCTCATAAAGTGATGGTTTGAAAAAATGACAAAAATGCCCTTCATTCAAAAAAGAAAAAACAAACAGTTCAAAAAAAGGACAAACATGTCCTCCATCCAGAAAGTCGAGGATGATGTTGACTCTTCAAAGTCTTCTTCTTTTTCTATTCAAAAAAAGGACAAACATGTCTTCTTCTTCTTTCTCCGTAAAACACTGTAAAACCCTCTCTCTCTCTCTAGAGAATAAATCAAGGGAAACAAAGAGTTCTTCCTGGAGAAGGCCATGAACATCAACCATCTCACTCTCTCTCCCTTCTCTCTCTACTTCTGTGCACATCCAACAGACGATCCTACATTGCTCCATCGTCATCTTCTTCTTCTTCCTTCTTCGTAAAACACTGTAAAACTCTCTTTCTCTCTAGAGAAGAAATCAAGGGAGGTAAAGGGTTCCTCCTGGAGAAGGCCATGAACACCAACCCTCTCACTCTCTCTCCCTTCTCTCTCTACTTATGTGCCTGATTTAGAGTTTTTGCCCTTACAGGAGGGGGGTCCAGGGGTTCCCCCCCGGCGCGGATCCCGATTTTCGAGTCTCCAACGAAACACTATAGCGATTTGTAGTGTCTTCCGCAAATTAGGACCAACTTGTCAGAGCCATATCTCCCTAACCGGAGGTCATATTCCAAATCCGTAAAAAGTGGTGTCTTTGTTATTGAGTCTAGTTTATTTCTGTAAATTTTCAGCAATTTCTATTGTAATTTCATTCCCCATTTTAACTTCAACGATACATTACAACCACAATCATCAAAAGAAAGATTGCCCAAGCTAAGAGTCACCGTTCTCGCCCTCCTCCTCGACAGCAACCCAGTCGGTGCAGTCGCGCTGAGGATGGTCAGCAGAAGCTCCACCACGTTGTCTTCCTCTCCCTAGCGAGGAGGTCTTAGCGGAGCCGTTGTTCCGGTGACGGGTGTTCATCTCGTTCCGGTGACGGGTGTTCTACGAAATGTAAATCCCCCCTCCTGTAAGGGCAAAAGGCCATGAACACACTGGGAGGAGCCCTCAGACCCCCCTTCTGTAAGGGTAAAAGCTCTGAATCAGAGTCCATAACTCTTCAAGTTGAATGATGCTACCCACACTGGGAGGAGCTCTCAGACCTCCCTTTCTGTAAGGGTAAAAACTTTAAATCAGACTCCACAACTCTTCAAGTTGAATGATGCTACCCACGCTGGGAGGAGCCCCCAAACCCTCCTCCTGTAAGGGTAAAAACTCTGAATCAGGCTCCACAACAGTAAATGTGCAGGTCAGTCGGTGCTTGATGGAGCAATGTATGATCTTCTAATGGATGTGCACAGAAGCAGAAATAGAAGGGAGAGAGAGAGAGTGTGAGAGTTGAATGATGCTACCCACGCTGGGATGAGCCCCCAAACCCTCCTCCTGTAAGGGTAAAAACTTTGAATCAGGCTCTACAACAGTCAATGTGCAGGTCAGTCGGTGCTTGATGGAGCAATGTATGATCTTCTAATGGATGTGCACAGAAGCAGAAATAGAAGGGAGAGAGAGAGAGAGTAAGAGAGTTGATGTTCATGGCCTCCTCCAGGGGAGATTTCTTTCTCGGATAATCCTGCAGTGCAAAGACTGGGTCTTAAATAATCATCTTCGGGGCACTTAAGTCTTTACAACCACTCCTTTTCAAGAACCGACATTTTTTTTTTGCACCAATGGAGGAGAGGGTACTTAAGTCTTTGCAATCGCATCAAACTCCAACGCTAATTAATGCTGACAAACATGGGGATACGAGACGCACATGCTTACATACGTGGTGCTCTTTGGGACCCCTGATCATGAGATGTAGCTAACTGCCCTGTTCGGGGGGGGGGGGACATATAACCTGCTTTGCTCTTCCTGACCTCCCTAAAAAACGTTCTTCTGACCACCACCAGCGAGGTACCACATACATCTCCGATGAGCACTCATTAGGAGTCGCCCTATGCTCCAACGCCATTCCACCAATTCGCTAGTCGTTGCTGGTTACGAGGGAAATAATCATTAAAAGTGGAGACCAAGGGCCACACTACTTGGCCTTGATACTCCAACGCATAACCATTTGCATGGGGGGCAATCCCTTAAATGTAGCCTCCAAAAATCGATTTTCTAGGGGATACCAGATGGTTACATTTGATGGCCACGCATAAACCCCTCTCAAGATCTCATGGGGCCCACTGGCGGTAGTGGAAAAAGTAGGGGTGGCAATCGTGTCGGGTTGGCGGGTCGACCCCACGGGTTGGCAGGTCAGCATACCTCAACTCGAACCCGACCCGTTTATTAAATGGGTCGGCTGTGGCAAACACGAACCCGACCCGTTTAATAAACAAGTAACCCGACACGACCCGCCAACCCATTTAATAAATGGGTTGGGTCGGGTAAACGGGTTCTCAGGTTCGCGGGTCAGATTGGCAGGTTGACCCACCCGCCTAACCCATTTATTAAACGGGTTGGCGGGTTGGCATACCCCTAACACGAACCCGACCCATTTAATAAACGGGTTAGGTAGGTCGACCCGTTTATTAAACGGGTTCGTTTTTTCCAAACCCGAACCCGCCTAAGAGGCGGCTTGGCGGGTCATGTCAGGTTTTGCCACCCCTAGGAAAAAGCAAACTGTAAACAATTTTTAAGGGGCAATTGGGACCCACAAGTTGCCTTGTTAGATGCTACCCAACGTTTTCTGCTGAACTAGCCCATACATGAAATTAGGATTGAGCCGAGCTGGAGCCTCAAATTCCTAACGTCCCTTAACTTTGATTCACTCCAAGGGGACAACTTTGATAGGGTGTACAACGTTGTCCACTGTGACAGTGTTTGGATGGACGTCCCTGCATAAACCAGGACCGAATCTGGGGTTGTAGTTCCTGTCCCTGCTCACACCATCTGTGACAACATCCACATTTGGGTCGACTTGAAGATCTCACCCGCAGACAGGAATGACACCGATGCTTCGCAAGTCCCACTGTTATCCCATCCCTAGATGACTAATCTAAAGCTTCAGTTTGCAAGCAACTGAAAGGAGTCGATAAAATGACCTACGTCCACAGTCGGTCTCTATTATTTTATTCATGTTACCTCTCACCAACAGAGCCGTACCTGTGTTTTATGGGGCCTGAGTCGGAAGGAAAAAATGGGCCCCCTATTAATAGTAGGAGTTCAGGGGCGGCGCCACAGAATTTTTTTTTAAAGAATCAAAATAACAATAAAGTTTGCATTCACATTAAACAAATATAATATTCCAAATATTTATATTATATTAAATAAAAATGTATAAAATATTTATATAAACTACCTAAACAATACTCATTGGCCTTAAAAATGGGCCCCTAAAATTTTTTTGGGCCTAGGGGCCCTGAGGCCCAAGCCTCATTGGCCTCTTTACAGGTCCGGCTCTGCTCACCAATATATACTGAGATACATGATTACAGGGATCGCGATCAGCCTTTCCTTCATTAGGGATATGGTTGTTACAATCAGTTAGATAAATTTGTTTCGTGCCACATTTATCTTTAGTACAAATGACATCCTTGTCGACCTTACCATCCTGATTGTTCTTATCCTTATCACCATGCACCCGCCTGTCATCATGTTGGTTAACATCCCCTTCAAGCTCATCTTATCATGAATAAGATTGAGCTTGTTAACCATAGTAGTGTGTTGCAGCTTCATCAATGGCTTGGTTAGAATATCGGCTACCTGATCTTTGGTCAAAATATATTTAATCACGAGGTCTCCTTTGACGATTTTCTCTCAAACAAAATGTAAATCGATATCACACCATAGTATGGGGCTTCTTGTATGGGAAATTCTGAGTTCTGTCAATAGGAATTGAATCCACATAACTTCCGTAGTAGCATTAGCTAAAGATCTGTATTCTGCCTTTGTACTTGATGGAGACACAATTGCTTGTTTCTTTGAGCTCCACGATATTAGGTTTGGTCCAAGAAACATTGTGTATCCTCCAGTGGATCTTTTGTCATCTGGGCATCCAGCCCAATCGACATCACTAAAGGTTGATACATTCATAATTGGATCTGATTTGATGAGAAGTTCATACTCAAGAGTGTGTTTAAGATACCTCGTGATCCGTTTAGTAGTGTTCCAATGGACATCTGTGGGTCTGTGCATAAATTGGCACACTTTGTTGACAGCATATGATATGTCTGGACTTGTCATTGTAGAGTATTGGAGTGCTCCTACAATGCTTTTGTACAATGTAAGGTCATGAAACTCTGGTCCATAATCTGCAGTAAGAGGTGTTAACTCACCATAGGTGTAGAGATTGGCTTAGCTCCTGTCATTTTTATCCTTTTAAGAAGGTCAAAAATATACTTTTGGAATTAACTCTTCTTTAGAAAAAATTGCCTCTATGCCCAAAAAGTAATGAAGTTCACCCAAATCCTTAATAGCAAATTCAACCTTGAATTGAGAAATAAGTCTTTGTATATAGGAAGGTGAGCTTCCTGTGATGATTATATCGTCCACATAAACAAGCACATGCATAACTAGATTTTTTTTGGAATGAAGAGAGAGGTATCAGTTTTGGCTGTAATAAATCCCAGATTGAGAAGGAAAAAACTCAGGCCAGCAAACCATGTTCTTGGAGCCTGCTTTAGTCCATAGAGAGTCCTTTGTAACTTACAAATATGATTTGAAAATTTTGGATCTTCAAAACCTGGAGGTTGTATCATATATACTTTTTCTGAAAGATGGCCATGTAAGAAAGCATTCTGAATATCTAACTGACAAATTTGCCATCTTTGGCTTAGCGAGATAAATAAAATGGTCTGGATGGTTGTAGGTTTTACAACTAGTCTAAAATTTTTTGAGTAGTCAATTCCTTCTTTTTTACTATACCCTTTAGCTACTAATCTGGCCTTATATCACTCCAAAGTTCCATCTGCCTTTCTCTTTATCTTGAATACCCATTTACATCCTACAACATGCTTAGCCTCTTCAATAGGAACAAGTCTCCAAGTGTTATTCCTCATAAGGGCACTGTATTCAACCTTCATAGTTTCTCTCCATTTCTCATGTTTGTATGCCTCTCTAAAATCGGTAGGTTCAATGTCTTGTAGAAGGGTAACAACTAAGGCCTTGGGAAGAGAATGTTTGCTAGAAATGAAGGTTTGAAAATCATTGTATTTGGGGTTTGATCTAAGTGTTCCATCTTGAGAACGGGTAGTCATAGGATGGATCCGAGCATGATTTGGTTCAGCTTGAATTTTGGATTGGATCATGGGTTGATATGGAACCAAAGGAGAGTCAGGATTCAGTTCAGTTGTGGGATCTTCATGACTCTCGATGGATTCACTATGATTAGCTATGGTTTGAGGATCTCTATTGGGAACAGATCCATCATAATTTTTGAGTGGCTAGTGGATTGGTTTAGGGTAAAATCAAAATTAGACAAGACAACGACCTGATTAGGAGTTTCACGATTTAGAGAGACATTTTTTTGTTTGTTCCTTGAAAGAAAAACTTTTCTCATTGAAAATTATGTGTTGTGAGATAAAAAAAATCTAGATTTCAAACTCATATGGTAGTACCCTTTGTGTTTAGGAGCATAACCTAAAAATATACTTCTTTCAGATCTAAAATCCAATTTATGCTTTTGGTAGGCTCTTAAATAGGGAAAACATTCACATCCAAAAATTTTGAGAAAATTATAATCATGTATCTCTTTGAACAAATTTTTCAAAGGAGAAACACAATCAAGCAAGTTAGTAGGCATTCGATTAATACGATAAATTGTAGTGCTAAAAACATATGTCCAAAATTTTATTGGAATATTTGCTTAAACCATGAGAGACAAACCAGTCTCAACTATGTGTATGTGCCTTCTTTCAGCAACCCCATTTTGTTCAGGGGTATGTGGACATGAGATTCTATGTCCAATACCATTTTCAACAGGGTAGGATTGTAAAGCCTGAAATTCTCCACCCCAATTAGAATGTAAAAATTTAATTTTGTGCCCTATAAGATTTTCAGCAAGAGCCCTAAAAGCCTTGAACACTTGACTGACATCGGACTTATTTTTCAATAAATAAAGCCAGATATACTTAAAAAAAGTATCCACAAAAATCACATAATATCTAAAACCATTGGTACTCATGACAGAAGCTGGTCCCCATACGTCTGAGTACACAATCTCAAGTGGGGCATGCACATGGTTAGAAGCATTTCAAAAAGGTAATATATGGTTTTTCCTTCTTTGACAGGCTTCACACAAATTATTTAAATAAACATCACCATAAGATAAATTGAAAGTGTCTAATGCACGCTGATGGTATTTTTGTAAGTGTTATTTTAAAACCTTATTTTATCATTGAAAGCGTTTTGGAAAATCACCAATCAAGTAATAAAAACCGACTTTCCACGAATGTGATGAGTACGGGTCGAATCCTCAGGGAACGAGATACATTCAAATCAAATCTAAAACTTTACTTTATTAATATCACAAATGTTTACAACTACGTTAACATTACAATTCTAATTAAATGACAATCTAAAAATAAAAATAAGCTCAAACAGATTGCTAAGTCTTCTTCGTATCGCCAGGGGTAATCCTGGTTTTTCGCCACACGTTTATTCGCACTCACATTCTGAATACACCTGTTGATCTGTTTCTAACTTATCAACCTAACACAACAAAAATAAAAAGCCAGTCTATAATCAATTATGAATTCTAGATTACATCTACAACTACTTCTGAACTCATTATTAAATTAAACTACAATTAAAAACAAAGATAACTAAAACTGTAATGTCTAACTAAACTAACTAAGTAAACAAACTCTAACTAGTCTAATTACTGTTAGTAAATTAACTACATGCTAAAAAATATGAAAAACTATCGAAAATCAACTAAGTAAATAACTGTTTTACCCTTGTTGTGGTGCAAAATGGATTCTGATAGGTTTTCGCAAATAGGGAGTTTGAAAGAGCAAACGAAATTCAATTTTGAAGATTTTTTTTTTCTTTATGATAGACTCACAAATCTGTCAGACTTTACGGAATTGAAAAACTCATCCGAAAACTCCGGATATAAGTGTTTCAAGTTCATAGAATATCTGGAAATTATTTGTCCCGAAATCTTAAATTGCGAAAAAACTGATTTTGCAGAACGCTTAAACATCAAACCAAATCAACTTGAAATGAGTTGATTTTTGGTTTATACACAGTTAACACTCTAATGAATAGCATGGAACAATAAGTTCGGGAAAACTCAAATAGATTGCAAGGCAGATGACAATTGCAAGTTAGTGCAAAAACCAGTTTTCAAATTCAATACACTATTCACTTAACTAATTTCATGTCTGCACTATTGCTTATATATAATTACAGTCATTCACAGCCTAATACTAACTACTAACAGAAAATACAACTAATTACACTAAGAAAATAAAATCTAAATTAACTACCTACATTACCTGTGAGAACTATACATTAATGCTAGAGTAAAATGCTAATATGCATGCAAATGATAAGCTAAATGAACCTAGCATACAAATGTGGATTAGACTAATTAACTTACTAACATTAACTAACATCATGTAAGTACATAGTGTAACCTAATTAATTACCTATTCTAATTACTTCAAAATGTAAAACACTAAAATCGGGTAGAAGGGGAATGCAACTAATTGATTCTAAAGAAACATTGCAACCTTAAGCTAGGAGTTAGACATGGTAAGCAAACCTAATAGCATCTACAATCCACACTCCAGCTACTATTAACAACTACATATAACAGAGCTAATCGTCCACTATATCAAAATGCACAAATCGGATATTACGCAAAGACTATAAGCAATACTACATTGTAATTCAAAGTAACACACGTTCAAATCTAAACCAAAGCAACCTAATTAACCACTAATTAACAATTAAAAACTACCTAAATGTTGTTAACACAGAAAATCACAATTAGCATTACACACACTATGATGCCTAAATTGGGTGGAAGAAGTCCACCCGATTTGGGGCTTTTTGCATTCTTTCTAAAAAAACACAACACATGATAAGTAAACAGCAAAAAACATTAATTAAACACATTGGATTTCTGTTATTCAATCGAACTAAACTCTGTACTAAACAACCACAACTGGCTGGAAGCAATCCAACCGATTTAGGCGCAAATAGAGAAAACTGATTCCAATGGCAACAAAAATATAAAAAACGTAAAAACTAAAACATAAATTAAAATCTAGACTCGACCTACCATGCTGATTCAAGCATGAATAAATATAGATATAGGCTGGAAAACAGAGATAAAAATGCATACAATAAAAGAATAGAAAAAGCACACACACAATTGGTTTTACGCTACAAGAGAGGGGATGCGAAGACTTACCGTGCACTAATCCGGAAGTCCGAGGAGTGGGATGGTAGAGAAGAGGTGGAAATTCGCCCAGGTTGTGTGCCAACACCCTCAATGGTGCTGTCCACTTTGCTTTTACTGCAAGCTGCTGAAAACTGTGGCTGATGGCGCTTCGAATGGTGGTGTGAAGCTCCGATTGCGCGGATGGTGTAGAGAGCTGGATGGTGGTAGAGTCGGTTGGCTGTGAAGGGGTAGACAACACCCCTTACACAGCTGGACCACCACCATTACTGCTGCAACCTGCAAAACACAGCAAGGAAGGTTAGTTTCAGCAAGGAGGAGAAGAGAAGGCATGTATGGAGAAGAAGAGGAATGAAAGAAGAAGAAAACGACGGCCATGGGAGCTTGGCAAAGCCTAGAAACCCAAGGTGAAGAAATGGGGCGACTTGGGGCTGAAGAAGAAGGCTGGAGGAGTGAGAATAGGGGCTGGGAGGTGCACTTCCAAGGGCAAAAAATGTGAAATAGGGTTTTGGGCAAAGTTTTTATAGTTCAAGCACTCTTTTCTGGAAATTCCAGAAAAGAGATTAAAAAATACTTAATTGTTGGGCGCCCTTTTTTGAGGAGGTATTTAGCAAATATTCTAAAACTCGAGTTTGGGCTAATGTGGGGTGGATCTTGGAGTTTTGGTCCAGATCCAAGGCCCAGATGACCCTTTTGGATCTAAAATGACCCGGATTGCCCCGAGGTCTGACCTGTTTCACTAAAAATGTGATATCTCTCTTGTTTTAAGTCTGATTCGAACAAAATTTGAATTATAGATCAATGACATCCAAATGCATCTAAGTGAGGGTTTTAAACCTATAAAAATGTATTTATGCAATAAAAATATATTTTTTTATGAGTAGAAAATGCATCATCACACGCTTAACAATAGTAAGTGTGAGATGCTCGAGACATTCATGCCAATGATCAACTGAATCCTTCTTGTTGTTGAAGACCTCTTTATTTCTGTCACAAAAAAATTATTTTGTAAAGTCCATCACTGCTTACTCCTTGGCACAACACTTTCTTTGTTGCCTGATGCTTGACATAAAAAAGCATTAGGATGAAATTCAAAATATACATTATTATCTTTAGAAAAATGTTGCACAGACAATAAGTTCCTTGTAATTCTTGGCACATGAAGCACTTCATTCAACTTTAAATTTTGAGAAAGATTAGAAGAGCCAATGTTAAGAATGCAAAAACCTAAGCCGTCACCAATTTTTAAGGTGTCTCCTCCCTGATACTCTGAATGTATCAATAGATTATTTATGTCATTGGTGATGTGATGTGTAGCTCTGGAATCAGGATACCAGTTATCATCACCATAACTTTGATTTGAAGCACTTCCTTGGGCAGCATGATATGCATGAGGGATAGATTTCTTTTCTTTAAGGAGATTTATATATGAGTAACAATTCTTTGCAACATAGGCGACCTTGTCACAAATCTGACAGACCGATTTTTTCCTTCCTTGATATGAATCATTTTTCCTGCTATACTTATTCTTGTTCTCATAATTGTTTCTTCCACACCTCGATAGTTTTGCTGCCTATTAAAATTTGATGTTGAAACAACGTTGGCTGCCGGTATAACCTGATCAACAACTTGCTCTTCATGATCTTTAATTTGCCTCTTGCATTAACAAGAGTCCATGCAACTTGGCTAAAGATATGGGCTCCTTCCAAGTCTCCATACTTATTTTAAAAGCTAAATACTCACTCAACAATCCTCTGAGAATCTGAAGAATTAAGTCATCCTCATCCACTGGTTTTGAAGCAATGACCAACTGATGAGCAATGGTCTTTGCTTTGTTTATATATGCATCTATAGAACTAGACCCCTTCTTTAAATCTTGAAGTTGTGATTTCAATTACATCACACGAGATCTTGAGTGTGTGGTGTAGGATAGCTTGAGAGCATTCCAAACTTTTGCAGATGACTTAAGACCAATAATCTATGTATGGATTGATTCTAAAAGACACGACTTTATCCAACTCAACAAAAGTTGGTCTTGTTTAAGCCAATCAATATATTCTTGATTGATCTCACTAGATCCAGTCGTGAACATAGAAGGGGCAGGTTTGCTTCTATTGATGAATCTCATCAAATTAAAGGAATTGAGGATGGGAGTAAATTGTGATTCCCATATGAGATAATTCTTAGCATTAAGCTTAATCGAGAGAAAATATTGTAAATTGCTAGGATATTGCATTAAGGAGACTCGGTTATTCATACCAGCTCCAGCAGGATTGGGCAGACTGGATCCTGTATTCAGAGTGAGCTTCCCGGTCGATAAAGTCATGATATGCAGACTGTGAGAACTGCAAAGAAGAAGATCTGGACAACAGTATAAAAGCTTCCTCAAGGCTCTGATACCATGCAAGAAACAGAAAGGAGAAGAGACACAAATAACACAATATTTATGTGGTTCGATCGATAAAATGACCTACATCCATGGAGGAAAAATCTCACTCGGCCTCTATTATTTTATTCATGTTACCTCTCACCAATATATACTGAGATACATGATTACAGAAATCACGATCAGCCTTTCCTTCATTAGGGATATGGCTGTTACAATCAGTTAGATAAATTTGTTTCATGTTATATTTATCTTTAATACAAATGGCATTCTTGCCGACCTTACCATCCTGATTGTTCTTATTCTTATCACCACGCATCAGCCTGACATCACTTATCATGCTGCCATGCAATCAGTGTTGGTTAACACAGACAACTTTGGATGCTCTTGTAGGCAAGTAGTATGATTGCTCAATTTCAACAAGGAATGACTTTGTTGCTGGATAAAACCTTGTGAGTGCATATTTTTCTAGGTTATTTCCATGTGTTAATTATAAAATGGGTTGGGCAACCATGGAAAACATTTTTTTATAGTGAATTGGCTCAAGCAAGAGAAATTTGATATCTTCTATATTTGTGAAACAAAATTAGAACAAATTGATGAGGCACTAATAGGAAAAATTTGGAGAGGATGCTACTTTGCTTTCCTCCCTTCTAAAGGAAGCTCGGGTGGGCTGTTGGATATGTTGGGTTCCAACATTGAGCATGGGGTCTTCTCTCTCACATTGAAATTTTATAACCCGTCAGATGCCTCAATTTTTTTCCTTTCATTGGCTTATGGTCCAGTCACAAGCAGGCTCAATCAAGCATTTCAGGCCAGTCAAATGCAATTTCTAGATTATCAGTGGTGACTTCAGTGCCACCCTTTTTATGAACTCCAATATGCTCCACATCAATACCAGATCCATGTGAAAGTTTAATGAATTCATCCTATCTTGGGACCTTCATGCAATCCCTATGGAAGAAGGGCTCTACGCTAGGGATGATAGTGGACCGGGACAGGGGCTGGGGGACAAGGTCTCCACCCTCACCCTGTCTCAAAATCCTACCCTCCATCCCTGCACAGGTTTTGATTTTAACTTTCATCCCCGCTTTCATCCCCGTTTCATGTCTTTCATTCTTGGTCCAAACGGGGCAAGACTTTGTTTCCCCTTGGTTCACTATCATCCCTAAAGAATGATAGGAGATGGGGCGGGGCAAGGTGGGGATCAAGGATGGAGAGGGGGCGGGTCAGAGCAAAGCATAAGTCCATTTCAGCCTTCATGCTGCACGGGTTTTGATTTTAACCTCCATCTTCATTTCATGTCCTCCATCCCTGATCCAAACAGAGTGAGGTGAGTATGGTCATGTTTCTCCCGATCTACTGCCATCTCTATACTACACTTGGATAAACAAGCAAAGTCTGTCTATCATGAAACACCTTGACTGATTCATCCTATCAATGACCTTCCTATATTCATTTCATGATGCCCATGCATTTATTGGCTTGTTCATAGTCTTGGACCTTGCACCCATCATGTTGTCTTGGAATATGGGCCAACAACAACGAACAAGGCAATTTTGATTTGAAGCATGGTGGTTGAGTGATCCTGGTTATATTGGACAATCTAATTAATTGGTGGTGTGTTTTGCAAGTCAGAAAAAGGGCATCTTGGCAAAAAATGATTCTGTGAGGAAAACCTAATTCGATGAAGCAAAGAAAGTGACAAAGCTGGGTTCCAAGAACTTAAAATCTGAGAATACGAGCTTGGTGAAATTGAAAAGAAAATCAGGAACTCAACCTACCTTGAAGAGGC
Source organism: Nuphar pumila (assembly GCF_984573655.1). NCBI lineage: Eukaryota > Viridiplantae > Streptophyta > Magnoliopsida > Nymphaeales > Nymphaeaceae > Nuphar > Nuphar pumila. The sequence goes on along the minus strand of NC_143262.1, from coordinate 25,345,179 downwards.
TGCAATTTTAAGAAGTAAAGACCAACTGGTATCTTTGATTGAGGAATGGAGGATCCTACATGAGATGTGGTGGCATCAATGATCTAAAGTGCAATGGTTGTGTGAAGGTGATTTCAACACTTGTTATTTTCATGCATTTGCTTTAGCTCGTGATAGGATAAACTGTATTTCTTCTTTGGATGTTGATTGTACCAATCTATGAGGGGTCGGCCTAATGGAATAACGGTGGTTTAGACCTTACCTACGGGCAAGGCCTCGCGGGTGGGTGGGTTCCCTATTGAGGTCTTTCGTATGATTTGGGAATGCAAACATGACTTAAAACTATTGCTCCAAGAATTTCAATACAATGGCACCCTTCCTAAAGCTATATGGTGCTTATCCCTAAAGATGGCTCTAGGAATTCTCTTGAAAATTTCAGACCTATAGCATTGGTGGGACACTCTACAAGATCATTTCCAAAGCATTGTCTATGCACTTACAACCAGTCATGCACACCCTCATCTCCAAGCACCAATACGCTTTCATAAAGGGTCGAAAGTTACAAGAGGAATTCATACTTGCTCGTGAAGCTATAGATATGATCCACTCCTTTCACATGAAGGTGTTCTTGCTCAAATTGGACATCACCAAGGCATTTGATATGATGAGATGGGATTTCTTGTTCGCATGCTTGGACAAGATGCACTACGTGGAGAAATAGTGCATCTGGATTAAGGAGCTATTTAAATATTTATCTATGACAATCAGCTTTAACAGTATGCAAGGTACGTTCTTTAACCTTCATAGAGGACTTCGGCAAGGAGACCCCCCTCTCACCCTTGCTCTTTCTCATTATCATGGAAGCACTCTCTTGCATGATCCAATCGGCTATTTCTGATGGCTTGTTCCATGGTGTGAACCTAAAGGGATTTAAAAACTTTTCTCACATCCTATTTATAGATGTATGATCATTGCAAAAATTTTCCTCTTTGTTCTCTCTTTTCCTTTCTAGCCTCTATTCCCTTTTTAAAGTGGAATAAAAGACAGAAAAGAAGAGAGAATGAGAAAAGAAAAGAAGAGAGAGGAATAAAAGATAATGCTTTCTTCATCTTTGTTCTCTAGCCTCACGGTCGCCAAATCTGTGATCATTGCAAAAAATTTCCTCTTTATTCTTTTTCCTCTTTTCCTCTCTAGCCTCTATTCCCTTTTAAGACTTTTTCTAGGTATAATGTTTTCTTCTAAATTACTTCTGTGATCATTGCAAAATTTTTTCTCTTTATTCATCTTTGCCCTTCTTTTTTGCCTTTCTAGCCTCTATTTTCCTTTTTTGAAAAGGAATACAAGATAAAAAAGAAGAGAGAAAAGAAAAGAAAGAAGAGAGAGGAACTCTTTTGCAAAGGTCGTACTTGACCTAAATTTTAAAAGATTTTGAAATTTACTCGCCTCCATTTTGAAAATTTATGGGAAAATGGAGAGACTAGAACCTTTACCAGAGGTAATCGAACCAAGGATCGAATTTATACCTTTTGCTTTGCCTAAATATTGTCTAAGAATTTATTCTAAGTCTAAAATGCACATTGAATCATGTTTGTGCAATGCAAATGCAGAGATGTATGCTTTTGAGAAGAATAATTCAGAAATTTTGGGATTTTCCAAGTGATTTTGAAATAATTTGAAGATACCTGAAGAAATGCTTCAAAGGTTGAAATTGTTTTGAAAAAGTTAGATTTTGAATCTTACTTAGAATTTAGAAATGGATCTGGAAGAAGAGACTTGAATTTCTAAGTCTTGGAATAATCAGAGTTTGAAAAATAAATCTTGGATGAAGAGAAAAAGGAGAATTGGAATTTGAAATTAGAATTCTTGAAGTAAGAATGAAGTTTCAAAGTCAAGATGAACTTTGAATCTAGATCAATTTTCAAGAATCGATTTGGAAAAGGGATCTTTGGTCTTGAGTTTTGAATTCAAAACCTAAAATAAGAATTTTTGATTTGGAAATTGAATTTAGACTTTGGAAAAATAGATTTAAAAGTGGTTTTGGAAAATAGAAATTGAAATTGAAATTGAAATCTTGAAATCCAGATGAGATTTGAAAATGGAATTGAGTTTGGAATTGAAAATAAAATTGGAAAATAAAACTGGATTTGAAAAATCTGAATCCAAGATGAAATTGGATTTGAAAATCTGGAATCCAATCTGGAATCCTAGATGGAATTTGAAAAATTTGGAATTGAAATCTGGAATCCTAGATGGATTTGTATTTTGAAATCTATAATCCTAAATGAAATTGGATCCGAGATCTGAATCCAATATGGAATTAGAAGATCAATCTGGATTTTGGAAATTCATATGGGATTTGAAGATAGATCTGGATTTTGGAAATCCAGATAGAACTTGGAATTGGATTCAAGAAATCCAGATTGAATTTGGATTGGAATCTGATTTGAGAAATTATGATTGAATTTGAAAAATGGACTTGAATTTAGCACTAATCTTAATCTTAAAAGTGATTTGAAGATTAAAACTCAGAAGTTTTCAAAAGAACTTGGGGATTTGAGAACTTGAAGTGAAGAATAGAAAATAAACCTGGTTTAAAAACTTGATTTTTTGAAATCAGACGATGAATCTAGGATTTTAAAGTTGAATTGAACTTTAAAATTCAATCTGAAATATTGAATTGAATCTGAAATTGAATTCTGAAAATGAATTTGGAATTTCAAAGTTGAATCGAACTTTGAAATTTGATTTGAATTAGAAATTGAATTTTGAATTTAGAGATGAATTTGAAATTTCAAAGTTAAATTGAACTTTGAAATTGGAATATTGAATTTTAAAAAGTAAGATAGAATTAAAAATAGGAAGATTAAGTTGAATAAGAATTGAAGATTGATTTGAGAAATGAAGAAGATATTTGAAGAATTATCTCAAAATCACTTGGGTTTTTGAAGAAAATTTGAAATGATTTGAAAAATATGATGCAATTCTATCTTAAATGATGAATGAATTAAAAGAATATTTGAAAATTGAATATTTGAAAAAGCATATTTCATTCTTTAGAAGAATTAAAATAAGATTGAAGATATAATACATTTCTGACTATGGTCATAAAATATATTATAAGATAATCTATATTTAAATTTAGATGAAGAATAAAACACATTTTGGTGCCTTTATAGAGTTTGAAATGAAATTAACTCTCAATATATTCTGAATATGACCATTGATATATATTTTAAGTTAATTTCAAGTTAAACTCTGATAAAGGAAGAAAAAATCAAAAAATATGATGATTTTTTGAAGGAGATACAGTGTGGATCCAATGTTATTCCATAAAAGATAGAAATCCTAAGCATTGTCTACATTTTGACTATGACCATCAATGTGGGTCATTTTCTTAGTATTAATTACCTCTTATTAAAATGGTGCATGTGCCATTCGTGTTTCATCCTTTGTGGATTTTTGAAATAAAGGAAAAAATAAGATTAAACAAGTAATTCTAGAAAATATGCATGCTCATACATTCTAATCTAAAAGATGGAAATGGAAATCTTCTCATTAACATCTAACTATTACAACCTTGAGTGGAATCATAAAAATCATAATCTAAGGAGGAGGATTAACATTTTCCATGTATCTTCTGCAAAAATCAGAGTTAGCACAGGGCAAGATTGCAAAATGTAGAGGATATTAGGAAATATGGAGTGAAACCTAGATATCGTGTTCATATTAAAAGGGAAATGTAAAATGCATTCATCTAAATGGGAATGTGATATTTGTCTTTCATGATGAAATGCACATTTACTAGAAGTGACACATGAATATCTGTATGAGAGAGAGAGAGATGCAATGCCTTAAGGAAAACATAAATCTGTATGCACTTACCTAAAGTGTTACACTCTATGTCAATGAAGGATGTTCATATGTCTGATGGAAAGGAAGTATCCATGGACCCAGTTTATGTATATCTAAGATGGGCCTAATACCATGTGAAAGTAGGGTATGAGTGGTTGAATGGGAAGATAGAAGGCATGACACAGTAGGGTAGCGACAGCAGGTGAGGTACACCAGCTATACGCAAGGCATAGTTAGGTGGCTGTTGTGCAAGGGGTGATGTTTTGCAAATGTAGTGGCATATGGTACAAAATGTAAATACGAGTAAAATGGATGATAGGGGATAGGTTAACTAGGATGTAGCGAGGCGAACACAACTGGGTGAGTGCAAGTGGCAGTGGGGTGGCTATATGCTGAGTGATGGATGTGTGTGTGCTGCTATAGGTGCAAGCACAAGATGGGTGTATGTTGTCTTGAGTAGCAGCAGGGAAGATAATAAGTGATACTAAATGGTGTATAGTAGGTGGCTAGTGAAGGTATGGTGATGTGGAGACAGTAGACATAGCCACTAGAGGATAATAATGGGTGACCATATTGCTGCAGTTGCAGCAATGTTGTTGTGAGAAGGTGGGATATGAAGATAATTGGAAGGATGCAGGGGAGGTTGGAGATCCTATGTGCTGGAATATGATTTAAGATGGAAGGCGGCTAGGAAGTGGTGTGAAGGATGGGCAATTGCTGGAGTGATCACACAAACGGAGAGACAGACCCACCCTGGTCGTTCAATCCCAGCCATTTCTCAAATACCAAAACCATGAAAAATAAGGGCATACACTAATGGGTAATGACTTGCCCAAGTAAAAGTAAAAAAAGAATGAAACCTAGAAAAGAAAAGACACAATCTAAATGCTTGGCAGGAAAAATTTGGCATAGACTCTTATAAACATTTTGATTTAAGCAACATCAAGAAAATGTAAAGCATGAAATGATATTTACAGAGTTACAGAAAATATATATAGATTAAATTCAATGTACAGAGTAAGAAATCAGAGTAAATCATACGGAGGTGGCATGAATGATATGTTGAAATCGATGCCATATGATGTTGAATGCTTGTGAGATATAATAGGGGAATAAAGAACATCATGAAGCATGGATGGGGATGATGCAAATTGATGCGGAGCTATTTGGTGGACTAAGTGCAAGGAATAGACACAGGTGGTGAAACAGTGTGTTTAGCAGGTGGTGCATGGTATGAGGTGGGTGGTGAGGATAATGGATTGGTGTAACTGTGTAAGGGTGTTGTAAGTAGCATGTGAGTGTTAACAAGAGGGTGAGAAGAGTGACCATGGGCAGCAGTACATTGTGCTCATATGAAGGATAATGAAAATGGAGGTATTGCATATATGGTGGGGTTGTGGGTAGTAAACAATGACGATGGCTCAGTGGGAGCACTAAGGGCTATGACTGATGAGGCAACAACCCTCTTGAAAATCGCACCCATCTCTGGTATGGTTCGAAAAGTCATCATAGAACTACTTGCAGCTGAAGAGGCCCATCTCTTGCAAACACCCATCACAAGTGTAAATTTCTTAAGATCACACGAGGGTATTTTATCAGTGAGGCACATTGCCGCTGGCTTATTCAAAAGGGCTTTAGCCGAGGCTCTTACCAATATCTATGGATCACCTTGCTTCTTTCTCTTGGTTGTTTACAAGGGGGTACTAATGCCAACCAGAAGGCAACAAATATGTATGCAGATGGATTTAATAATGTGTGGTGGAAAGCAATGATGCCAATCAACTTGATGGAATAAGACTATACAGATAAATAACAGAAAATCAAGACGATGTGAAACAATAAATCACGCTAGAAAAGATATCAGTCACCATGAAAATTCAATAAAGCAGAGGGTAACTAAATGAAGGAAATACAACAATGAATCTTCTGTGGGAGCATATCCCCCCTTCAACCCAAGGCTATGCTTCTGGAAACAGCACAGGAGGTTAAACAGGAGGCTAATCAAAACAGGGAATACCTGGACATGAAGCCTAGAAATAAAAAAAAGAAAAGGAAGAAGCGATCAAAATGAGAGATGCATAATAGACGATTCATATGAACTAAAGGGAACTCATAACAGTGGGGACATCAAACGAATATTCACAAGCAGATAAAATCTAAACGCATAGCCCTTAAATATATGCATACTAAACAACGACTTGAATAATACCCTTTTTAACCAAGTGCAGAGAAATTAGTACAAATGAATCGATTTTTTTTTTACAGATCGATTTTGGCAGTCTATCCAGACAACTTGAATATATACACCAGATTTTAGGTTAATCTTTTACAATAAATCGGTTTCTAGCAAATTCCCCAGGGTGATCCCAGCCATTAGATAGGCTTTAATGATTAATTTCTACAGATTGAATCAATGCAGCGCTTCCGTGAGCCCTATTCAAAGTAATGCTCAGCCATAATCCGAATCATTGATGCTAATGATACTTACCTAGCATCTGATGATGTTTGAAAACACCACTTGTTGACTACGATCCACACATACATTTCAAAAATACCGGGTGGGTAAAGGCAAGAGATACAAAATGACATGCAGGGTAAGACATGGGAATAATGGGGGACCAACATGAACCCATGAAATTAAATTCCAACTGATAATGGATGAACAGAACGGGAAATCAGAAACCGAAAGTGAAAATAGAAACCTGAAGCAAAGGAGAAATTAAAATACCAAAATGGTCATCAGACATAAACCAGAAATTATGATAAGAAGAGGCAATCAAAGACCAAAACATGTGATGGATTGGAATGAGGATGTAAATGAAACAGAAAACTATAAAAGACAAAAAAAAATGTCAAAATCCATATATTCCATTGTTGTAGCGAATGATGGATCGGTCCTGCTATAAGCAGGTCGATTCTATCATGGGTGCCTCAAAAGGGAGAAAAGAAACAAAGATCGATACAGAGTTATACCATAAGCAAATTTTTACAGAAAATCAAAGGAAAAAAAAGGGAAAAGTAAGATGAAGGCAAAGATAAAATTGAAGTTCAAACACCCAGATGAATCAGCGATGCCATTGTGAGGCATCGTCGGTCATCGGCATGTAAGAAAAGATTGAAAATTCACTGTAAATTTTAAACAGTGATAAATACTAAAAATTACAACGTAGATGAAGAAATACAAATAACGAAGATGAAAATGGGGGAAAACGAACTCTAAAACATGCATTAAAACTTTATGAAGATCAGAGGATGCCAGGGATAAATAAAGAGTTCTTACCTTGTTTGCAGTTGTGAGACTTCAAAGCATGAAGAAGAGAATCTGAAGTTTCTTCAGTGGCTTAGAGGGGAAGCACTAGAGGAAGAAGGGATTGAGAAGAAGGGCCATGGAGGGGTGAAGAAGCATTGAGAATGAAGGAGCCTCGATCGTGGTTTTATAACGGCAAACCGTTAGCATTTTTTTAGAAGAACTCCTTTAGTTTTTAGGAATTTTTAAGAAGGTGGTTTTTGGAAAAAGAGTTTTTCAAAGAGGGGCTCCTAGTTTAAGAGAGAGATTTCAAAAAAAGGAGGGCAAACTATTTTCTGAATTTTTGAAGAAAAAACCCAAAAATGTAAGGGGAATGTGAGGATTTTAACAAGTGGGACCCAAATGAGGTTTTTGAAGCATTTTTGTAAAATTTCTAATTTTGAGATATAAGGATTTTCAAAATGAGGTTTTTGTAGAAAATACATGATTTATTTTAGAAAATAAACTCCAAAATGGATCTGGATCCAAGATTTTCAGAAAATATTGGGTTTGGATCTCAAATTATGATTGGATCCAGATAAAATGTCTGAGAAAATATAAAGAATTGATTTTTTTATTTTTTGAAGAATAAGAGATCCGAGATCAAAATTAGATTTGGATATCCGATTTGGATCTAGAATTGGGTCAGATATGAAAATTGAGTCTGGATTCCAGTAAATCCGAGAAATGAATGGAATTTTGGTTTAAAGATTGATATGATTTATTCAGAGGATGGGGCTAGGGGCAAAAAGGGAATTTTTGGATTTTTTGGGAAAATTTGGGGTGTTCACAGGATGATATTCTATTATTTGGTCAAGTTAATGAGGACAACATTGCCAATTTGTGGGTGTTGCTGAATTTTTTTCAGATTTCTCAGGCTTATCTATTTATTGTCAAAAATCAAGTTTTGTGGGTTTCAATATTGATGATCATACAACATCCTTCACATCTCTCTTATATGGATGCCAAGTTGGTAATTTTTCACTTAAATATCTTGGACTTCTGCTTCACATTTGAGTCACACAAGCTATTTTACTACAAGAAAAGAGGTCATTGCCGACGATATTAACGTCGACAGTAAATGATTTATGGTGGCCAATAACATAAATAATGATATTTATCATCGCTCGAGGCATCAGCTTTTTACGATAATTTATATTACTATTTTTTATGATATTTATATATTGTCATTTTTATAAAAATAAATTCAATAATACGATATAGTTGTATAAAACGGTTGGCTCTAGAATGTCGTCGGTAATATTAATTAAAGGCGCCAATAATTACCATTGGGTATACTAGTTAAGACATCGCCTATATTATTTAAAGTTGATGATAAATATCATTGACTATACTAGTTAAAACCGATGATAAATATCATTGGTTATGTATTAAAATTCATTGATAATTATCATCGTAGAGATATTGAAAAATCATATATGTTCAAATAGCCGACGATAAATGTCATTAGTTATAGTAATTTAATTTGATGATAAATATCACCAACTATATTTAATATCGACGATATTTAGCATCGGCTATTTGAACATATATGATTTAACCTTGCACTTGCAGGTTAGCAAAAAAATTTAAAACGTATATGATTTGACCTTGCACTTTCATGTTAGCAAAACTTTTTTAAACATATATGATTTAATATCAACGACGACCAAAAAAAAATTGGAAGGAGGTAGAGGAGAAAGTGTTAGCAAAAATGAATAAGTGGGTCTGATTCAACCTTGCTCTTGCGAGAAGAATCACCTTAGTTAAGCTTCTTTTTGGCTCCTTTCTCTTGCATTTCTTACAAATTTTTTAAATTCTGGGTAAGACAAGAAAGAGGATAAATAGTGTGTTTCAAACCTTCATTTGGTTTGAAAAAAATCCAAAAATTAAAATGCACTTAGTTTCATGGGAAATCATCACATGTAGCAAAGTGGAAGAAGGATTGGGAATTAGAGAAGTGGGGAGATGGAACAAAGCCATGCTCATGAAATGGATTTGGCTGGTCCTCACTCAAAGCAAACCATGGGTGATGGTTTTAAAACATAAGTATAGCTTGTTTGGATGGCCTTGACGCTGATTTGGGAGTACCAAATGGGCAACTAGGTCTGGTATATGAAAAAGAGTGGGTCAAAATATTACTAAAATTCCTTGAAGCAATTCATTTAGAGATGGCTCTAATACTAGATTTTGGAAGGATGTTTGGTTGAAGGTCCGATGTCTTAAAGACACTTATCCATCCCTATATTGGCTTGCAAAAGGTAAAGAAAGCAATATCTTCTCCTATTAAAATCAAATCTTTGGTTGGGAGATCCAACTTCGACGTAACCCATCGACACTTGCCTTCAATCAGTGGATGTATTGGTTCATGCTATCGCATGCTGGGACCAACAATAATTCAATGGTTGTCGACCAAGGCAATATGGATCCCAGCCTACCCAATCCGTGGATCCACCACTGCCTGATTTATCCTACATGATAACCTGCTCACAGATGAGCCTTTTGTCAAAGTAAGCAGGAATCAATGACTCATCTATTTTGGGAGTGCACCTTCACTAAAACTTGTTTCAGCTATATTTAGTGTAATGTCTGAAAAAAAATAGAGTCTGACACGTGTCAGACATGAGCCAGGCACGTGTCAGACATGTGTCTTGGTAGGCTGACGATCCCGGATCCGAGCCGGACCCAGATCCGAGCCCAGCCCGGATCCGGCTTCTCGATTTTTCGAGAAGCTGGTACACCCCCCTTTTTAAAAAGGGTTAGGGTGCCTCGAGCGAAGGCATTTGCCTTCGCTCGATTCTCTCTCCTCTCCCACTCCCTCATTCTCGGCTCAGCTTCGGAGACCCGCCGACCGCTCGATCGGCCATCCAACATCCACCTTGGTGGTGGTCAGCTCCCCTCCTCCGTGCTCGCATCCACTGCTTTCCTCTTCTTCTTCTCCAGCGACTCACCATCGGACTGCTGCAGGTAGGTGTCCTTCTCCCTCTCCCCGAAGCTCGGGTTCGTCGGCAGGGGGGCTGTCCCCCTACCATCGTCGGTGTGTCGGGGAGAGGCTTGGCCCTATGTCACCGACGATGGCTCGGCAGGGGGTTTAGCCCCCTGTCACCAGCGGTTTGTCGGCAAGGGGCTTGGACCCCTGCTGTTGTCCATTCGTCGGCAGGGGGCCTGACCCCCTGCCATCGTCAGTGTGTCGGGGGGAGGTTTGTCCCCCTGTCACCGAAGATGGGTCGGCAGAGGGTTTAGCCCCCTGTCGCCGGCAATTTCGTCGGCAGGGGGCTTGGCCCCATACCGTCGTCGATTTGTCGGTAGGGGGCCTGGCCCCCTACCTTTGTTTGTGTGCTGGCAAGGGGCGGAGCCCCCCCTGTCGCCTCTGTGTGCTGGCAGAGGGCGAAGCCCCCCTGTCACCTCTGTGTGTTGGCAGGGGGCAGAGCCCCCTTGTCGCCTCTGTGTGCCGGCAGGGGGCAAAGCCCCCCTGTCGCCCCTATGTGTCGGCAGGGGGAGGAGCCCCCTGTCATTGCTTCGGTTTGCCGGCAGGGGGCGGAGCCCCCTGTCATTGCTTCGATTTGCCGGCAGGGGGCGGAGCCCCCTGTCACTGTTCGGTCTGTTGGCAGGAGGCTTGGCCCCCTGTCACCATCGGTTTGCCGACAGGGGACTTGGCCTCCTGTCGTCGTTCTGTTTGCCGACAGGGGGCGGAGCCCCTGTCACTTTTGTTTGCCGGCAGGGGGCGGAGCCCCTGTCGTTGTTCGGCTTGTCGGCAGGGGGCTTCGACCCCTGTCACTGTTTTGTTTACCGACAGGGGGCGGAGCCCCCTGTCATTGTTTGGCCTGTCAGCAGGGGGCTTCGCCCCTTGTCACTGCTCTGTTTGTCAGCAGGGGGCAAGGCCCCTTGTCATCTTTTCTGTTTTTCGGCAGAGGGCAGGGCCCCCTATCATCTTTTCTGTTTGTCGGCAGTGGGCAGAGCCCCTTGTCATCTTTTCTATTTGCCGGCAGGGAACAGAGCTCCCTATCATCTCTTTCGTTTGTCGGCAGGGGGCTCAGCCCCTTGTCGCCGTTGGTGGCCGCCTGTCGCTCGGGTTGTTCGTCAGGGGCCTTGTCTGTCTATCTCTGCTTGGCGGTCAGGCCCTTGTTTTGCTTTTGACTTATGCTAACATCTTTAGCGTGTGCAGGTTGCACGACGGAGCGCCCGCGTGTCTCGTGGCCTAAGACCCTTCGAACTTACGCCCGCAGGTGTGCAGGAACCCGCAACTCCCCAAGGTAGGGGAAAGTTGCGTGGAAGGACTTTGAATGAACTAAACTGAACTAAAGAAAAGATAATTAAACAATATGCCTATATACGTATATGCACGTTCTTTTAACTCAAGGATGCGGTTTCGTGATCCTTGTCCTGTTTACTTTGTAGCACTTTACTTTCTACTGCCGCCGCGCTATATGTGACAGGCTTTCCTTTTTGTCTTTTAAACTCAAGGATGCGGTTTTGTGATCCTTGTCCTATTTACTTTCTAACACTTTACTTTCTGTTGTCGCCACGCTATATGTGCCCAGGCTTTCTTTTGTGTCTTTTAAACTCAAGGACGCGGTTTCGCGATCCTTGTCCTATTTACTTTTCAATACCTTACTTTCTGTCTTTTAAACTCAAGGACGCGGTTTCGCGATCCTTGTCCTGTTTACTTTACAACACTTTACTTTATGTTGCCTTGCGCTTTATGCGCCTTGACTATTTATGTTTCCGCACCTTACTTATTGCCTTGCTTGCTTATGCTGACTCATTTCTTGCTTGTGCCATATTGACTTCGATTGTGCTATTGTTCTGCCTTGCAGGTACCCTTAGAAATTGTTGTCAGTACTTGAGCTCCTTTGAGTATTTCTGGTGACTTGTGGCTATAAACTTAGTCGCATATCTTGGCTGTGCTATGCGATGCTATGATGCGTAGCACAAAGTGAATGAGCCTCATGTTCTGCTTTTGGATATCTCACTAAATGATAAACATGCGCCTTCACAGGCAAGATGCTCGAGTGAGTCGAATACACTAGGGCATATAGAGCAAGGTGATGATGATGAATAACCCTTCATCGTGCTTGTTTGGGCTGGTTCATCAAGAGAGATGATGGATGATACAAACCCTCCGGTGGACAAGTCATTCATGGCTATTTCGGGCAAAGATCTAGCTTCCCCAGTCATCAAAGGTAGGGAAAATGGTGTTACCATAAATATCCTAGGTGGTAGTCGCTCGGCACTTCTGCAGAAGTTAGATGCATCCGTGGGCCTTTTCTAGCCTTTGAGGACTTGCTCTCTCAAACACAAGTCGTTCCCTTAGGAGCGGACTCAGTCAGTCTTTCGGGGTATAATAAAATACATGGCATAATGAACCCCCGAAAGGATCTCGGTTGTTTCTACGTTTATACATTGTGCGTACCCATAATGTCCAGATAATAATTAGATCACAGTATGGCATGCTCACAGTTATTTATTCTTTTCTCGTACTGCTTGCTTTTACCTTACTATTCGTTTGTTGTTTGCGATAGTTGGAAGGTATGCATGATAAGCCTGGTTGTGATTGCTTACAGTTACATTGATATCACTGTACCACTAGTTTGCTTGAGTTTATGATATATCGGTTAGCCTTGTTGTTCACAAGCATAGATTGTATTTGTTTCTACTTTCTTCTGTTCAAGCATGCTTTAGATTAGTTCATTCTATTCCTTTTGCGTACCTACCAGTTTTCAGGACTGACCCCATTCTTTATGGGTGTAGGTGACACGTAGCTTTCTTACAGGCGGCGGTGCAGATGCTACGTGGTCAAAGCTTCGCCTCTCTTGTCGACACGCTGGCTATTTGGTTTTATACTTTTTTGTTGTTTTGGGGTGGACACCCTTCTGCCTTGTATAAATTAAACCCTTTCTTTTATGAATGTACTTTTTCTATCCTCTGTTCACTATTTTGGCTTAGAAAATGAGCTTGTATTTGCGCTGAGTCTTTTTGCTAACGTACCCAAAAGAATTGACTTGTGTTTTTAAAATCCTTTGGTATCTTTAAAAATCTTTGCTGCAAACTCTGATTTTCGAAGGTATTTCTATGCAAACCTTTTTCTCTCAAGTCAAATTTTTGGGGCGTTACAAATTTTGGTATCAGAGCCAGGACAAGAATGGTTGAGCCTTGATCATCGAGTTTTTCACTGCACTGTAAGTAAACGCTTAATTTTTTCTTGCTTTGATAAAAAATAATGCATTGTTTTTACCTTGATCAGTACTTGTGTGTGATGGATCCGTCAGCTGGTCCGAATGGCTACCACAGCAGGGGTGGTCGTAGAATGCGTGCTCGTTCGGTAAGAGGTAGGGGCCTCTTTTTTGAAAGAGGAGGACGTAGGGTGTCCTGGGAAGAGAGTTGGGCTAATCGCCCACCCCCACCAACCTTTACGGATGAGACGGGTAGCCCACTACCCCCAGAATTTCAGGTACCTTTCACAGCAACCTGGTCCTCAGTATATGTTCGAGTTGGAGGACATCTACCCTCGCAAGTCCAGGAAGATCGGCAAGCTACGCCAGAATTCTCAGACGGTAGTGGTCCCATCCTAGTACCACTTGAGTGTGTCTTTTGTGGCGAGTTCTGACACACCTTAGACTTTTGTCTCCTTAAAGAGGAGCACGATAGGGCAACTGCAGTCCAGGATTCTACTGAAGCCGTCATCCCTGACCTTAATGTGCCAGATCTACCTTTGGCGGTCCTCGAACAACCTTTGCCCCCAGTGATTTCAGAGGGCCCTGCGCTCCCAATTCCTGGTGTTGATTTTCCAATCAACATTTCAGATTCGTCCACAAGTGGTTCGTTCTCACTGGACTGCACACCTTCGACTCCGATGTATGATGTGGAGGTTCCCCCAGATGAGCCACTCCCTTTTGTGCCTCGACGCAGGTTTAGAAGTACGGAGAATAAGAGGAAATACCTTCGACAGTTCGAGCGTCCCTATAAGGGAGTGTTTGTAAATTTTTTGTTCAATTTTTGTAAGAGAGGCTGTCATCGTCGATGTGTCGGGGGGAGGCTTGGCCCCCTGTCACCGACGATGGGTCGGCAGGAGGTTTATCCCCCTGTCACCGACGGTTCGTCGGTAGGGGACTTGGCCCCCTGTTGTTGTCCGTTCGTCGGCAGGGGGTCTGACCCCCTGCTATCGTCGGTGTGTCGGGGGGAGGTTTGGCCCTCTGTCACCAACGATTGGTCGGCAGGAGGTTTAGCCCCCTGTCGCCATCGATTTCGTTGGCAGAGGGTTTGGCCTCGTGCCGTCGTCGGTTTGTCAGAGCCCCCCTGTCGCCTCTGTGTGCCGGCAGGGAGCGGAGCCCCCTGTCATTGCTTTGGTTTGTCGGCAGGGGGAGGAGCCCCCTGTCGCTGTTTGGCCTGTTGTCAAGGGGCTTGGCCCCCTGTCACCGTTGGTTTGCCGACATGAGGCTTGGCCCCCCTTTCACCATCGGTTTGCCGACAGGGGACTTGGCCCCCTGTCGTCGTTCTGTTTGCCGACAGGGGGCCAAGCCCTTGTCGCTTTTGTTTGCCGGCCAGGCCCTTGTTTCGCTTTTGACTTATGCTAACATCTTTAGCATGTGCAGGTTGCACGACGGAGCGCCCGCGTGTCTCGTGGTCTGAGACCCTTTGAACTTACGCCTGTAGGCGTGCAGGAACCCGCGACTCTCCAAGGTAGGGGAAAGTTGCGTGAAAGGACTTTGAATGAACTAAACTAAACTAAATAAAAAATAATTAAACAATATGCCTATATACGTATATGTACGTTCTTTTAACTCAAGGACACGGTTTCACAATCCTTGTCCTGTTTACTTTCTAGCACTTTACTTTCTGTTGCCGCCGCGCTATATGTGCCTAGGCTTTCCTTTCTGTCTTTTAAACTCAAGGACGCGGTTTTGCGATCCTTGTCCTGTTTACTTTTCAACACTTTACTTTTTGTTGCCTCCGCGCTATATGTGCCCAGACTTTCTTTTCTGTCTTTTAAACTCAAGGACGCGGTTTCGCGATCCTTGTCCTATTTACTTTTCAATACCTTACTTTCTGTCTTTTAAACTCAAGGACGCAGTTTCGCGATCCTTGTCCTGTTTACTTTACAACACTTTACTTTTTGTTGCCCTGCACCTTACTTATTGCTCTGCTTTCTTATGCTGACTCATTTCTTGCTTGTGCCATATAGACTTCGATTATGCTATTGTTCTGCCTTGCATGTACCCTTAGAAATTGTTGTCAGCACTTGAGCTCCTTTGAGTATTTCTGGTGACTTGTGGCTATAAACTTAGCCGCATCTCTTGGCAGTGCTATGCGATGCTATCATGCGTAGCACAAAGTGAATGAGCCTCATGTTCTGCTTTTGGATATCTCACTAAATGATAAACATGCGCCTTCACAGGCAAGATGCTCGAGTGGGTCGAATAGACCAGGGCATATAGAGCAAGGCGATGATGATGAATAACCCTTCATCGTGCTTGTTCGGGTTGGTTCATCAAGAGAGAGGATGGATGGTACAAACCCTCCAGTGGACAGGCCATTCATGGCTATTTCAGGCAAAGATCCGGCTTCCCCAGTCATCGGAGGTAGGGGAAATGGCGTTACCATAAATATCCTAGGTGGTAGTCGCCCGACACTTCTGCAGAAGTTGGATGCATCTGTGGGCCCTTTCTAGCCTTTGGGGACTTGCTCTCTCGACCACAAGTCGTTCCCTTAGGAGCGAACTCAGTCAGTCTTTCGAGGTATAATAAAATACATGCCATAATGAACCCCTGAAAGGATTTCGGTTGTTTCTACGTTTATACATTGTGTGTACCCACAATGTCCAAATAATAATCAGATCACAGTATGGCATGCTCACAGTTATTTATCCTTTTCTCGTACTGATTGCTTTTACCTTACTATTCGTCTGTTGTTTGCGATAGTTGGAAGGTATGCATGATAAGCCTGGTTGTGATTGCTTACAGTTACATTGATATCACTGTACCACTAGTTTGCTTGAGTCTATGATATATTGGTTAGCCTTGTTGTTCACTTGCATAGATTGTATCTGTTTCTACTTGCTTTTGTTCAAGCATGCTTTACATTAGTTCATTCTATTCCTTCCTCCTACCTATCAGTTTTCAGGACTGACCCCATTCTTTATGGGTGTAGGTGACAGGTAGCTTTCTTACAGGCGGCGGTGCAGATGCTACGTGGTCAAAGCTTCGCCTCTCTCGTCGACACGCTGGCTATTTGGTTTTATACTTTTTTATTGTTTTGGGGTGGATACCCTTCTGCCTTGTATAAATTAAACCCTTTCTTTTATGAATGTATTTTTTTTATCCTCTGCTCACTATTTTGGCTTAGAAAATGAGCTTGTATTTGCGCTGAGTCTTTTTGCTATCGTACCCAGAAGAATTGACTTGTGTTTTTAAAATCCTTTGGTATCTTTAAAAATCTTTGCTGCAAACTTTAATTTTCGAAGATATTTCTATGCAAACCTTTTTCTCTCAAGTCGAATTTCTGGGGCGTTACATTTAGCACACAACTGACTTCCATTGGGCTGATGCTCGTGATCTTTAGAGCAATCTTAATTGCCTCACACATCAAGCTTTGAGGGAAGAAGTACATCTTTGCATAGAGATGCTTGGTTCTTATCTTGTGGTGCCTAATCTGGCTTTAACGAAATAATCATATTCATGACAACAATCAACAAAATCCATTCACTATTGTGAAGGCTCGATGCAGCGAACTGATTACAATGTTGAATTTCAAATGGCTGAATCAGTCTGCCCTCCCCCCCCCCCCCCCCCCATCTTTAAAACATTTTATTTGTTCTGTAAATCATAACGAATGATCTCTCGTCACTTGTTTACTGATTATTGTTGTAATTCTTTCAATTATATATATATATATATATATATATATATATATTTAAATGAAAAACAATACTATCTCTATTCTCCAAGTCTATTACATTGTGAACGAGTCTATTAGAATCATTTTTACACTCCACAACATATACTATCACGAGAATTCATTTGGTCTGGGTTGTGTTGGAGTGTGGAGCTTGTTCCCTACCTAGCTATGAATCCTTTTAAAGAATAGTTTTGTAATTTTACCCTAGACTTTTTGTAGGATTAGGCTACAGAAGTCACGTACACTCCTTGAATCAAAATACAAGTCTTGTAGAGTCCTTATAATATATGAACTCCACTTGCAGAGTTTTTTGTAACACTCTTTGGCTTCCTTTATTTAAAGAGGGTCATTCGCACTTTGTAAGGTATCTCAGAATCGAATAAGCGATCATGGGCATAAGCAATTCTTGCCAAACCAAGTAAATCTTTGTTCCTCATGTGCTTTGAATTCTTCCTTTTTGCTTCTTCTCGTTTATTTGTTTGTTGATTTGTCGGTTGTGTGCTTATCATTTCCCAAATACTGGTATCAATGCTTGGAGATGGTTCAAGTGGGAGCGATGGAAGAGAAGAAGCTGAGAATTGAGAAGTTCAACAAGATGAACTTCAGGAAGATGTATATTGAAGATTATCTATATCAGAAGGATCGCTATCGGCCGCTCGGAGGAAAAGCCAAAAAACTGACTGACATGAGCAACGATGACTAGGAGATCTTAGATAAGAAAGCCCTTGGAACGATCTGTCTCTCCTTGGTGACATATGTTGCTTTTAATATTTCAAAGGAAACTATGACTACAAGTCTCATGAGTGCTTTGGCCAAGATATACGAGAAACCATCGACATCCAACAAGGTGTTCTTGATAAAGAAGTTATTCAATTTGAAAATGGCCGTAAGTGAAAGTATTTCTAAACATCTAAATGAGTTCAATACTGTCACTAGTTAGTTGAACTAGGTCAACATCAATTTTGATGATGAGATTCGTGCATTATTGATCTTGTCTTCTTTATCGGAAAGCTGAAATGGGCTAGTCATGACTGTAAGCAACTCCTCAGGGTCATCAAATTTAAAGTACAATGATATAGTAGGTGTTTTGTTTAGCAAGGAGATCCACAAAAAATCATTCGATAAAGGATCAAGGAAAACTTGCTAGTGTAGGCTATGTTACTGTGTTTGTTGGTGACTCATGGAAGATCACTGAAGGGGCTATGCTACTAGCCAGTGGTAAGGAGGGTACACTTTATGTGACAGAAGGAACTATAAGTTCCAAATCATAGGACAAATCAAAGACCCATGGACGATCCAAATCAAGGGGTAAATCCAGATTTTCCAAAGATAAGGAAGATGGTTGTTGGCACTGTGACAAAAAGAGGCATTTCTGCAAGGCTTTTAAAAATTAGACAGAGAGCACTCCTCAGGAGAAGAGCGCTTTCGATGAATATTTTTGACGATTCTGACATTGATGCCTTAATTCTATCTCTAGATAGATTGTTTGAATCTTGGGTTGTAGACTCTAGTGCTTCTTTTCATGCTATTGTATAGAAAGATATTCACAGAAATTATGTCCAAGGATACATTGAACGTGTTTGTCTTGGAGATGGAGAGCCTTGCAATATTGTTGGTAAAGGTAAAGTTCAGATAAACATGTCCAATGGTTCTATTTTGAAGCTCACGAACGTGAGACATGTGCTCAATCTCAAAAGGAGTCTCATATTCGTGGGACAGCTTGCTAGTGCAAGCTATGCTACTGTGTTTGCTGGTGACTCATGAAAGATCACTAGAGGGGCTATGATACTAACCCGTGGTAAGAAGGAGAGCACACTTTATGTGACAGAAGGAAGCATGAGTTCCAAATTAGTCGCAGAGTCAACCACTAATTTGAATTTATGGCACAGTAGAGTTAGACACATGAGCGAGAAGGGAATGAAGATTGTGCATTCCAAGAGAAAACTTCCAGAGCTCAAGTTAGTGAATTTGGAGTTTTGTTAAGACTGCATCTTTGAAAGGCAGAGGAAAGTAAGCTTCTCAAAGGCAATATGACCATTACGTTCACAAAGGTTGGAGTTGGTCCATACTGATGTCTTTGGACCAACCTAGGTACGCTCACTTGGTGGTTCGTCTTACCTTGTAACCTTCATAGATGATGGTACAAAAAAGCTATGGGTTTATTTTCTGAAAAATAAATTTGATGTATTTGGTGTCTTTAGAAAGTGGAAAGCTCTGGTTGAGAATTAATCTCAATTAAAATTAAAGTGTCTAAGATAAGACAATGGAGGAGAGTACTGCAGTAGAGAATTTGAAGTATATTGCGCTACTCATGGAATCAAATGATAAAAGACGATTCCAAGGATACCATAATAGAATGGTGTAGATGAGCGCATGAACCACACTATTATGGAGTGTGCTAGGAGCATAAAGAGGCTACACGTTGGGTTGCCTGAACAATTTTGGGCAGATGCGGTGAACACTGTTGCATATTTGATAAACAGGGGGCCTTCAATCCCACTAAATTGAGCATTGCCAGAGGAAGCATGGACTGGGAATGAGGTAAAACTATCACACCTAGGGACTTTTAGCCACATGTCTTATATTCATATTGATTCTAAAAATAGAAGCAAATTGGATGGCAAGTCTAGGAAGTGTATTTTCCTTGGGTATGGACAAAATGGTTTTGGGTATCGATTTTGAAATGAAGAAAATTGAAAAGTCATTAGAAGTAAGGATGTCATATTCAATAAAAACATTATGTATAATGACAGATATGAAAAACAACATAAAAAGAAAGAATATGTAGAGTTAGAAGAGATAAATGAGAGAGATGACTTAAAAGGTAAAGAGAACATGGTGACACCTGCAGAATGAGAGACCTCTAGTGGGGTGGTACCTGCAGAATCGGAGACCCCTACTGCTACTAAGAGGTCTGCTAGAACAGTTAAAGCTCCTAGTCATTATTCTTCATCTCTACATTATTTATTGTTGACTGACAATGGTGAATCAGAGTGTTTCGAAGAAGCTTTATGAAATTCCACTAGAGGGGGGGTGAATAGTGAAATATGATAATGATCGATAAAATAAAATAATTAAGCAATTAGGCACAACGCATAAAACACAGAAGTTATACTGGTTCGGTCAATATCCAGACCTACATCCAGTCCCCAAGCAAACCACTTGAGATTTCCACTATAACATCCGAGTCACCAGATAAATAGTACAACACCCTCTTCCCAAGAGGTCTTCTTCTCTCAACAGAGAAGGGCAACACCCTCTTTCACAGAGGTCTACTTCTTTAAACAAAGAAGGAATACAGTGAACAACAGAGTTACAATACTTCCTATAGAACCTTCAGAATGATATGAATGCACGAATGAAGGATTCTAAGAATGTTATGTTTGTCACTCAGAGGATACTCTTTGTCAAAGAGCTGGACTTGACTTTTTCTCTTTTCTTTCTTTTTCTTTTTCTCTTTCTTTTTCAAGGCTCTCTTTTCTAATCACGAATAGAAATTTTTCTCTTTGTAAGCTCACACGTCTATTTCATTCTCTTATCTGAATAGTTTGTTTGTGTGTGTTTATATAGCTTATAAAAAGTAGTCGTTACATTTTGGAATTGTAACTTTTTGAAATGTGAAATGTTAGGTCATTTCAAAAACATTTTTTAGAGAAGTTCGAGAATGCCTTTTTCCATAAAGGTGAAATAGAGGGTACACTAGTCGTTGTATTATTTTTAGGTAATACATATTTTATGTAAAAAGTCTATTTCTTACAATGGTACATTGAACGTTGGGTTGTAGTTTTGTCTTTATTCTAATTAATGATTTGAGGTACATTAGTACTTCTTTTCTTTAAATGAGTGTAAGTACTATGAGTGCTTTGAGATATATATTTGTACATAGTCATGTCAAGTGTTTTCTTTATGTTGTGTATTTCAAAGTCTCTAGAGAGAATGAGGACCAAAAGAAGGTCGACATTCTTTGGGAAGGATATTTAGTAAGGATTTGTTACAGAAGGCATTTAATGCTTTGTAGAGAGAATGATGACTTCAAGTAAGTCGACATTCTATGGTTATGAAAAAAGGTAACTAGAGTCCTTTTAAAAACATATAATATTTGTTTTTCTTATGTGTAGCCGATTTATGTTTTTGTCTTAAACAATATTTCTTTAAAGAGGGAAACTAGAGTCTTTTCAAAAACATATTTTATTTGTTTTCTCCATATAGTCGATGTTATGTTTTTTGTCTTTTTCCTACATTCCTTTTTTTTTTATGTTGTCTTGTATATAGTGTAAGGTACAATGACAAAATGTTTTTTTCATAAAAGGTTGTAAGAAGGTACAATTATTATATGACAAAATATCTCTTTCATAAAAGGTTGTAAGAAGGTACAATTATTATATGACAAAATATCTCTTTCATAAAAGGTTGTAAGAAGGTACACTTATTGGTTTTCAAAAAAGGAGCTTTTTGAAACTATCGTATACTTTTATGATATAGTTTTTATGAATGAGTATGTAATATGCAATATGCAAGTTCCTGAAGGTTCTGTTACATATGACTCTAAAGAAGAAAAAAATCTTCATCTTGAGGTAGCCGATTTCTTCATTTGAACTTTAGGAAAGCATGGCTTATCAAGCTTTTTCTTCAAGGAGTATGATTGCACCATAGTTGTACTTGAACAGGAAGTCTCCATCCTTATTGGGTGAGATATCCTTGCATCAAATACTCGTTAGATTTAAGGCAAAACATATTCAGTCATAATATAACATTATTTCAAGAGAACATATTATCATATCATATAAAATCAAATGAGACAGTGTATCATATTATGTGACATCAAAACTGAGTTTCTCAACACTTTATAGGTTGGTCCAATTGCCTGAAGGAAAAAAAAACTCTTTACAATAAATGGGTCTACAGACTGAAAGAAGAACAAGATGACACCAAGAGGTATAAGGTCAAATTGGTGGTAAAAGGGTTTCAGCAAAAATCAGGTATAGACTACACTAAGATATTTTCTCTTGTTGTCAAGTTGACTACTATAAGAACTATCTTGAGTTTGGTGGCTTCAGAAGATTACACCTTGAGCAACTAGATGTAAAAACTGTATTTCTCCGTTTTGATTTAGAGGAGAAAATTCATATGCATCATCTATATGGTTTTCTAGCTCCAGAAAATGAGAACTTAGTGTGTAGACTCAAGAAGAGTCTATATAGTTTAAAGCAAACTCTTAGACAATGGTATATTAAATTTGACAAATTTATGTTTGTGTATGGTCATGGGAGATGCAATACTGACCAATGTTGTTATTTTAAGAAACTTGATAACTCTTACATCATATTGCTATTGTATGTAGACGATATGCTTGTTGTAAGATCAAGCATGGAAGAAATATAGAACCCCAAAAGTGAGTTGTCAAAGGAGCTTGCAATGGAAGGATTTGGGTCTAGCTAAACAAATCCTTGGTATGAGAATCAACAGGGGTAGAGTAAAGAGGAAGTTGAAGTTGTCGCAGACCTAGTATATTGAGAAAATTTTACAAAGATTCAGCATGGAAAAGGCAAAGCCTTCCAATAGTCCATTGACTGCTCACTTCAGGCTTAGCAAAAACCAGTGTGCAAAAAATCCAGATGAGAAGGCTTATATGAAGAAAGTTTCATATGCTTAAACTCTTGGAAGTCTTATGTATGTTATGGTGTGTACAAATTCGGATATTGCACATGCAGTGGGACTTGTCATCCGATTTATGAACATTCCAGGCAAGACATATTGGAAAGTTATAAAATGGATTCTCAAATATTTGAGAGGTACTATAGATGTGGGACTCTGGTATGGAGGGTCAGAGATTAGACTTCATGGGTTCGTGGACTCGAATTTTGCTGGTGATCTTTATAGCAGGAAAAACACTACAGGTTATATATTTACTCGAGGTAGTGCAACAATCAGTTGGGCTTCAACGCTTCAAAAGATAGTTTTCCTGTTCACTACAGAAGTCTAATATGTTGCAGCAGTGGAATCATGTAAGAAGATGATATGGCTTAGGAACCTTTTGTCTGAATTGGGCAATCATCGAATGCAATTTATCTTGCAAAGAATTTGGCATTCCATTACAAAATGAAACATATAGACATAAGGTATCATTTTATCTGCTCTTTTCTTGAAAATGGATAGTTTATCTTTGAGAAAATCCATACCAACAAAAATTATGCAAATATGCAAACCAAGAAAGTTACAGTTGAGAAGCTAAAGGTATGCAAAACTTCTCAAAGACCTCACGGATAGGAGTTGGTGGCATCACATCGAGACCCTGGACTGCTTGAGGAAGAAGTTACAAGATGAGACTGTTGGAAGGAAATCAATCTCCAAGTAAGAGATTGCTAGAGGAGTGTGGAACCGTTTCCTACCTGGATATGAATCCTTTTGGAAGGTAGTTTTATAATTTTATCCTAGACTTCTTTGTAGGATCAGACTACTCCTTGATTAGATTACAAATCTTGCATAGTCTTTGTAATATTCAAATTCCACTTGCAGAGCTTTTTGTAACACTCTTTGGCTTCTTCTACTTAAAGAAGGTCATCCGCCCTTTGTAAGATATCTTAGAATCGAATAATAGGGTTTCAGTGTGGCCGTGAAAATACGCAATTCTTGTCGACCCACATAAATCTTTGTTCTTCATGTGGTTTGATTTCTTCTTTTTTTTCATTTATTTGTTTGTCAATTCATCGAATGTGTGCCTATCATTTCCCAACAGGTTGTTGGGGGTGAGTATCAGACATTATCATTAGCATCATACTATCCAGAATGATATCATAGTTATGGATATTGTCTACTCAGTTTTAGCCTACAGATGCATTTGGCATGGTTCTTTTATTAGGAAACACCACTTCGGATCAAGTTGTTCTGAAACAAATACATGAAATTCTTAATTGTGACACTTTCAGGCATTTGGTGTGTTGATTTTTAAGCGCTTGAAAAGCCCGTTTATGGATCACAATCATGCTTCCAGATCATCCATCTATTTTTATCATAATTGATGCCTACGATACATTGGTTCCTTCTACAAAGTTCAAGGTATTTATTGTTTTTTCCTCATGATATGACCTTTCCACTGTTGAATGTATATCATAGGCCACAAATTCAAAAGAACTAACTTAAACGAAGCAGTAAATTCTATAATTCAAAAACAAAAGCAGTAGATTCTAGCAACACTATCTTCCTTCCCCCTTTTTATTCAATTTGCTTCACTCCCCAATGAGATTCAACATTTCTCGTTGCCTTTGCATCTCTCTCTCTCTCTCTCTCTCTCTCTCTCTCTCTCTCTCTCTCTCTCTCTCTCTCTCTCTCTCTCTCTCCGGTGAGAGACTTTTTAAAAGAAAACAAGGAAACCTCAGTATTCAACTGAACAAAGAGGATACAAGAAACGGAAATGAGGAAAACCGAACAGACCAATCACTCTCACCCCAAAGCAGGTTATATGCCCCCCCCCCCCCCCCCCCCGAACAGGGGAGTTAGCTACATCTCATGTTCGGGGGTCCCAAAGAGCACCACGTATGTAAGCATGTGTGTCTCGTATCCCCATGTTTGTCAGCATTAATTAGCATTGGAGTTTGATGCGATTGCAAAGACTTAAGTACCCTCTCCTCCATTGGTGCAAAAAAAAATGACGATTCTTGAAAAGGAGTGGTTGTAAAGACTTAAGTGCCCCGAAGATGATTATTTAAGACCCAGTCTCTGCACTGCAGAATTATCTGAGAAAGAAATCTCCCCTGGAGGAGGCCATGAACATCAACCCTCTCACTCTCTCTCTCTCCCTTCTCTTTCTGCTTCTGTGCACATCCAGCAGAAGATCCTACATTGCTCCATCAAGCACCGACTGACCTGCACATTGACTGTTGTGGAGCCTGATTCAAAGCTTTTACCCTTACAGGAGGAGGGTTTGGGGGCTCCTCCCAGCGTGGGTAGCATCATTCAACAAAATGAGTTGTAGATCCTGATTCAGAGTTTTTACCCTTACAGGAGATGGGTCTAGAGGCTCCTCCCAACATGGGTAGCATTATTCAACTTGAAGAGTTGTGGAGTCTGATTCAGAGTTTTTACCCTTACAGAAAGGGGGGTCTGAGGGTTCCTCCCAGCGTGGGTAGCATCATTCAACTTGATGAGTTGTGGAGTCTGATTCAGAGTTTTTGCCCTTATAGGAGAAGGGTTTGGGAGCTCCTCCCAGCGTGGATAGCATCGTTCAACTTGATTCATTGTGGAGCTTGATTTAGAGTTTTTGCTCTTATAGGAGGAGGGTTTGGAGGCTCCTCCCAGCATGGGTAGCATCGTTCAACTTGATTCGTTGTGGAGCCTGATTTAGAGTTTTTGCCCTTACAGGAGGGGGGTCCGGGGGCTCCTCCCGGCACGGGTCTCGGGTGTCGTGGTCCAAAAATGCACAGAGTATCGTGGTGAGAAAGACATATTTTTGTTCCAAGCAAGGTTGGAAGAAATCAATGGAAAATCTAACAAGAAGCATGCCAGAATCAAGATGTGGATGTCAAGCGAGAATGGTGTTGTGCAACTCAAATAACACAAAATAACAGGGGTTTGGTTTTTAGTTAAAATGAGGAATGAAATGATAATAGAAATCGCTGAAAATTTACAGAAATAAACTAGACTCAATAACGAAGACACCACTTTTTACGGATTTGGAATATGACCTCTGGTTAGGGAGATATGGCCCTGACAAGTTGGTCCTAATTCGGGTAGCGATTTGCTTACTGAATAACACTACAAATCGTTATAGTGATTTGCGGAAGACACTACAAATCGCTATGGCGATTTGCGGAAGAATCTACAAATCGCTATAGTGATTTGCGGAAGACACTATAAATCGCTATAGCGATTTGCGGAAGACACTACAAATCGCTATAGCGATTTGCGATTTGTAGTGTCTTCCACAAATCACTATAGCGTTTCGTTGGAGACCCAAAAATACTACAAATTGTTGTAGGAAAGCCCGATAATACTATAAATCATTGTTGGAGCCCCCGGACCCCCCTCTTATAAGGGCAAAAACTCTAAATCAGGCACAGAAGTAGAGAGAGAAGGGAGAGAGAGTGAGAGGGTTGATGTTCATGGCCTTCTCCAGGGGGGACTCTTTACCTCCCTTGATTCTTCTCTAGAGAGAGAGAGGGTTTTACAGTGTTTTACGGAGAAGGAAGAAGAAGAAGAAGATGTCGATGAAAAGTTCAAACGGACATTTTTGATGGCTTATGTTTGTTTCGTCAGATGACCATTGGATCGTCGACTCACCATCGTTTCGCCAGATTACCATCGGCGAAACGATTAAGGTTCGTTTCGCTAGGTAGACTTTGAAGAGTCAACATCATCCTTGACTTTCTGGATAAAGAACATGTTTGTCCTTTTTTTGAACTGTTTGTTTTTTCTTTTTTGAATAAAGGGCATTTTTATCATTTTCTCAAACAATTATGGTTCGTTTCGCTGGGTAGACTTTGAAGAGTCAACATCATCCTTGACTTTCTGGATGGAGGACATGTTTGTCCTTTTTTTGAACTGTTTGTTTTTTCTTTTTTGAATGAAGGGCATTTTTATCATTTTCTCAAACCATCGTTTTATGAGAACAATAGCAAGAAAAGGTACTTAAGTCTTTGCAACCGCACCACACTCCAATGCTAAGTGATGTCAACATACACAGGAATACGAGCCCCATGTGCTTGTATAAGTGGTGCTCATTTAGATCCCTGAACACAGAACATACACCACCCTCTCCTCTCACCCACCATCCCCATCATTCTGCAAACACTCACCAAACACCACCATGATTATAATTTACAAAGATAATTTGAATTACAATTTTCCACATTAATACAATATATAATCAAAGCTCTTATAGAACCAAGAGATATTATGGTCATACCTTTCAATCATAAAGAGAAAATCTAGCAAAGTACATTGTATATAACGTCTTGTATATAACGTCCATCAACTTCATTCCAAAAATCTCATAACAGTGTTTTCCTGCGCATTTCTCTGCTTTGCAGCTGCTTAGTTGCCTAGCAGCTTGAAGATTTACCTCTCTCTCTTCATTTCCTATGGGGAGTATGTGACATAACATACTCAAGAAAGAGAGTCAAGTTGGAGTGAGAGGAACCACCTTCCTCAACGGCCCTCTTCGCCTTCTCTCGAAGCTCATCGGCTCTGCGCCTCACCCCCTCGTCGCCCAACACGGCAACGACAGCCTTCGTTACCTCCTCTCTCCTGACCCCTTCAACGCACTGCTCCCCAAAATCCCCCACGAACAGGTTCCCCACCGCAACTCCCGTCCTCAACGCCTGCACCACCAGCCTCTCGTTCGCGTGCTGCTCCACAAACAGCGGCCAGGTGATGAGCGGCACCCCGCTGCTCACCCCTTCCAGTATGGAATTCCACCCGCAGTGCGTCACGAACGCCCCCACCGATGGGTGCGAGAGTATCAGCAGCTGCGGAGCCCAGCCCTTTATGATCAAGCCCCTGCTCTGCAACCTCTCCTCGAGCTCAGTCGAGAGGTTGTCGATGGCATTTCCTCTGATCACCCAAACGAAGAAGTAGCCAGAAGCTTCAAGACCCAGCCCGATTTCCAGCAGCTGAGCCTCTGAGATGGCACTAACACTACCAAAGCACACGTAAACCACAGAGTTCGGCTCCTTGGAGTCCAGCCAATCCAAACACCGGCGCTCTTCGATGGAAGCCTTGTTGCCCCTCTCCGCCTTGTCGACCTCCCGTGTATTGCAGAGCGAGACGGGGCCGATGGTCCATACTGGCTTGCCGGTCGCTCCTTTGTAGTACTCTACATACGAAGGCTCCAACTCATAGAAGCTGTTCATAACCATACCCTCCGTCGCAGCGTCGGCTTTAACGACTCCCTCCAGGAATTTAACGAGTCCGGGATCGTTGATCTGGTCCCTCGTCTTGTACATAATATTCGATAGATGGTCTCTCGAGAACGATATCCTTTCTGGAAAGCCCTCCAGAAGAAGCATCTCCTCTGAATCCGAAGAAACCGTCGTGTTATAACCGCGAAGGAAGCGCATGAAGGAGAGGTAGAAGCAGGAGGTGCCGTTGAAGGCGAACCTGGGGATGCTGAGCCTGCGGGCGATCTCTGCGGTCCAAGGGAGGAAGACATCGGATACGATGAAGTCGGGAGGGGAGGCCTCGACGAGTGCTTCGAAGGGGGCCTGGAGCGTCCAGGTCGCTAGCTGCCACTTGACGGCCATCTCTTTGGAGGTGCAGGAGTCGAGATTCTCGCAGTTTTCGGGCAGGCCTGACGCTTGAGGAGAGAAGGGGAGCTGCGCCACTCGAATGTCGAGGCCGAGGGAGACGAAGCGTTCGACGGTCGATTGGAATCGGGGGAAGTTGAGAGAGGTGGTGACTAGGGTGACGGCCACGCCTCGGTGGGCGAGGAGGCGAGCTATGTCGACCATGGGGATGGTGTGGCCTTGTGCCATCAGAGGGAAGAGGAGAGCCTGGAGGTTGGATCGTTCGCTAGCAGTTGCAGAGGGGGACATCGTGTTGTGGCGATGGGCTGAGAGAGACAGAGACAGACAGAGGACGAGCTTATCTTTTCTTTCAGCAAAGTTAGTTGTATATGTACTGACTCTTCACTACCACACAAATAATGTAGGTAAAACTCTTTTTCCTGGCTTTTTTTTTTGTCAATTCCTATTGTATTATTTTGACCTGCTAAACACATTCATAAGGTCAGATTTTGTCAAAACAACCTCATCCTGTGAATTTAACCAGGGTTCCTTATCCACGAGGACAGCAAATGCTATATAATGAATAGTAAAAGTGTTTGGCTTGCAAGTAACAAGTTTTGAATTCTCTACTTATCCCATGTGATAAGCGGGTCCTGTGATCGAATCCCTCTGCCACATGGGCGGCGGCTCTTGTTCTGATAGGGGTCCGCCTAACCCCAGCTTGCCTTTCAAAAAATAAAATAAAGTAACAAGTTTTGAATTCAAACTCTACTTTATTCCATCTTTGAAAGAGTGTAGTTTCTCTGTAAACCAGTTAACCTGAGCCTCGCTGAATTGTTCTAAAGTTCGTGCAATATTACTTTCAATTCTGTAACAATGTACTTTTTCATGGAGCTTGCTCATGTTCAGCTCATTTAGCTTGAGCTGGTCATGAACTACATCAAGTTTGGCTCATTCACCAACCCTACCTGCAGAGTACTGTGAACTATATGCGGGTAGGGGTGTAAACAGGTTGCATTCGGGATGGATCTTGCCAGATCTGAAATAGTAGATACGAATCTGAAGCCATATCCAAATCTGATTTGAGGAGGAAAGATTGAATCGGAAACCGAAATACATGTAATACTGGATCAAAAACAAAAAAGAACAAAACAAGCTATTTACATGTAAAAAAATGTAATCAGGTCAGTCTTGAAATGGGATCGATTTAGTATCTGACTTAAAATACTGATCTGAATCCAAAAGTAATCTGATTAGATAGATATGAATATGATCAGAATGTACATTCAGATATCCAGAAAAAAAAAGTCACTCTCAGATCGAATATCCGATCATATCTGATTTGTTTGCAGCCCTATATGTGGGTGCGAATCATTGGAGACTTGTTTCTTTTGGAGACTTGTTTTTTTTTATAAGCAAGGTGGGGTTAGGCAGACCCCCTACCAGTTACAAGATATCAAAAAACATTACAAGTCAAGCAAAGAGGGAAACCAGTCTGGAGGTTTATCCTTACAAACTCTATTCCTGCTAGTGAACCCCATCTGAGCCAGCCAAACAGCCCCGTAATTACAAGATTTATCAATGAGCAAACATTTGCTAAAAAGCAAATTGGTCATATCAGAAATCAACATAGAGACTACTTTCTCTTCCTTCTAACAACTTGTTTGTAGCAGCAACAATGTCTCGCCTGAAAGATTCAATGAGAACCTTAGTACCCAGTAAGGAACCATACTTAAAACCTCCTTCCACGATATCCACTCCCTCTTACAGACCTCCCCCGTACAGGACATCAACTGTTCAAGTTTATCAATAATCTTCTTAGGGAGATGGAAACACCATCCAATAAATCGGATACAAGGCAAACGCCTTTTTAATAAGCACCAAACGACCAGCCTGAGATAAAAAGAGTACCACTCCATGTGTCTAAATCTTTCCTAAACTTGACAATAAGAGGGGCGCACAAAGAAGATTGGAGTCAATCTCCCCGTGAAAACGGGCACTCCTAAGTACTGGAATGGGAGTTTCTCTAGCTTCCATCTAAATATAGACAGAGTATATAAGATTCTACCAAGGCACAAATTAAATGGGATGAAAGTATACTTCTCCTTACTGATTAGGAGGCCCGATCGAAACCCGTTGGAAATGCTCCAGTACTATGAAAATTTTCAACAAAATTCTTTGAATCTTTTAGGGAAAAAAGAGCATCTGACTCCACCTGAAGGACTTAATTGAGGCTAGAATAATTTGAGAACTGATTTCAGCATCTTTCAATCTCCTGATCAGTAGCTTCATGACCAATAAAAACAAGAACAGGGAGGGGGGGTGATGAGTTGTAGAGTCTTGATTCAGAGTTTTTGCCCTTGCAGGAAGAGGGTCTGGGGGCTCCCCCAAGCGGGTCCCGCTTATGTTTGAGACCTGGTTTCTTATGGATCAGACTCGATTTGTTTAGGTTTAGGGTTGTCGCTCTTGCCTTGTATAAATGCTTTCTTTTCTTTCTCTCTTGTAGCAGTCAGAAAGAATAATAATATTTCTCTCTAGACGGCCGTGGTTTTTTACTCTCTTTAGTTTGAGGAGAGGTTTTTCCACGTAAATGTGTGTCCCTCTTCTTTGTGATTTGATTGTTCTTGTTTCTTCATTTTATTGCTTGAGTGTTATCTAACAAAAAGTATCGTTGGGCTCACCATTTACAAGAACTACAAAAGTGAGCATTGACACACAAGTCATCCTATCCTTTGAATCCATTTATCATGAATCCCAAGGAAAAGCAGGGAGCTCTCCAAAAATTCTCAGTCCACTCTATCATATGCTTTAGCAAGATCAAATTTAAACATGACGCACTAGACTCTAGAGAATGCACTGCCTCGTACGCAATAGAAGTACTTTCCTTGACAAAAACGCATGTTGATTCTCCCAGATGATTTTTTTGTAGAACAGGATGCATCCTATTCACCATCACTTTAGAAATAAGCTTGAAAATCACATTGCAAAGACTTATTAGATGAAAATCCTTCATCTTCGTTGCCCGTGCAGCCTTCAGAATAAGAGAGATATGGGTGGCATTTATGTGTTTTAGGAGATGCCCTGATTCAAAAAAATTCTTGCGACACCTCATATCTCACAATGCCCCCAATACTTCTGATAAAAGAACACTGGAAATTCATCCGAGCTCGGAACACTATCCGATTTCATTAAAAAATGGCATTTTTTTTTTATATTTTCGAGTCAGAGATTTGGCTAACAAGCATCAATTTTATCAATATCATCAACCCTCGGATCCGCCACCCGAGGATTCTTCATAAAGAGCTCCATAAAAAAAACCCTGTTCTCCCGTTTCATAGCTAGTGGAGAGTCAACACGATCACTCGTAGCCGTCTCAATAAATCTGATCGAATTCCTTTGAATATTACGTTTGAATCGAGCATGGAAAATGTGTTGAGATCACCTTCGAAAATCCACTGCACCCGTGATTTTTGGCACGAAAAGCTTTCCTCCATCACAAGACAATGTCACACCTTGTCTCGAAGAAACTGAATCTGAGCCACAGCTCCCAAATCTCCAGAATAAATCCTACTTTGCACAATCCTCATTTCTTCCTGAAGATCTGATTTTCACCTGTCAATGTGGCTCACACGCTGTGTTGACAAAACCTTCAACCGCCGTTTGATTTCATCAAGTTTACTAGCAACCCGAAACATAGGAACACCTGCCACAGAAAGCTGTCAGCAATCCTGTATGATTTTACCACACTCAGGGAAAGAAGCTCACATATTAAAAAGAAATTTAAATGGTGGTTGACATTTGTAAGTGACAAGCTCCCATTTTAACAAGAACTCCACATTATCATAAACAAGACTAGGAATGAACTCCAACATCGAATCCGAAAACAAATTCATCCACTCACAATTCACCAGAACCCGATCAATCTTGCTGGCTAGAAACCAACTACCTTTTAGCACTATTATTTTCGATTTCCGTAAGATGGCAATCATCAATAAAGGAGTTAAAGTCATGAATGGCCAAAGAGTCTACCTGAGAACCCCACCTCTCCTCTATAGATCTGACAGAATTCCAATGACCGAGCAAGGCCCACGGCCCATGACCACAAAGCTGACCTAGATGCTCCCAAAGTGCATGTCTCCGCCCATAGTAGTTACGTGCATGAATACCTTGAGAATGTAGAGTTTATTGTGAGTTATCTTAACTGTGAGACTCTGGTCAGTGATGGCAATAACTTCTAGATGCAGGTATTGGCTTTTTCATACGCAAAGCACTCTACAGGTTTTGTAATATTGGAAATTCCCTCAAAGTCCTTCATAACTTTGTTCATATTCTCTATGGCAAGTTTAGTCTCCAACAAAAGCACCGGTTCAGCCTTCATACTCTGCAATAACCGAGCAATCTCTATTCTTGCCCATGACCTACGTACCTAACCCACAAACATTCCACACAATGATCTGTTGTTGATAAAGAATCAAGCTAGAGTTAGCTCCAGGCTGAATGATTGTATCATGACTACTGTCGTGGCCAACAACTTGGATCACTTCATCAATTCTGCACTCCTTAAATGCTCGACCTACTGTAGGCCCACTAACCTTATCAACGTGAACATCATTACCTGCGTGATCATCACTGGGAGATACCCCATTAGGATCTGGATCGTGGATCTTGTTCTCCAATGCTTGCGCTATGCGACCCACCTTGGGTTGAGCCACGCGTCTTTTTCTAACCAACCGGGACCCACCTTTAAGGTCCAGCATCATAGAGGATTCACCGTTATGAGGTCCCCTAAACCAAGCCGCTCCTTTTTTGAGGCGGGTCCTGATTTGACACCTAGGATGCCAATTTGGGTGGAGTCTATCAAAAGAGGTGATCCACCAGCTTGGAAAGAGAACGTTCCTAAATCATCTCCACCATTCGCTGCAAGAAAACAAGGTTTTACTACTGTACTCGCATGCGGACCCCAGAAAAAAAGCAAAGATTTACCGGCGCAATACTCTTTTGCGCACAAGATAAATTTTTTTCACTGTTGGTGCCTGCGCAAAAAATGAGAGAGAACATACCTGAAGAGGCCATGTTTGTCTGATAATGGACGATGAGTGAACCTGATCTATCATCTCTGAGATGTTTGTCTCCTCAGCTGATCGCAACCCTTGATGAGCGCAGGCCCTCCAACGACAATGAGCAGGATCTGAATCCCAAAATAATCAACTGCGTTGATTAGCTTTTGTTTCTGCACAAGGGTCTCTCATCAATACCATTTTTATAGCATTAACCTTTACTAAGAAATAGTTAAAGATAATTGTTCCCTCCAAATGGTAAGGTTTATCCGATAGGGATACCTCTTGGAGAGTCCTTATACATGGGTGACTCCAACATTCTCCCGCTTTTCCCAGCGATAAACCCTTAACCGAATAACTTATGGGAATGACTTGATGAATAGATTGACCTTTAAAATCTATTCTACAAATCCTTAGTTAAATCTCTAATACTTATGTGATTAACAAAAATGACCATAATGAGAATCAAAACTGTGTGTGATCACTTTATTCTTATGCATATGTCAAAAAGAGTTGAACAAGTACATCTTCAATGCATGTTCGAAATACAATCTCAGTGCTAGCCTTTAGTAAGAGGATCAACAATCATCTCTTTGGTACCAATATTAACAATATGTACTAGATAATTCTTTGTCCTTTCTTTAACAACAAAGTACTTTAATTCCATATGATTACATGATGTAGTACTCGTATTGTTATTCGAAAAGAATATTGCAGCTTCATTATCACAGTAGACCTTCAGTGGCTTCTTGATGAAATCAACCACCTTTAACTGTGATATGAAGTTCTTCAACCATATGGCTTACGAAGTAGTCTCGTATAATGCTATAAACTCTGCATCCATGGAGTGAGCAGTAGTGATCGTCAGTTTTACACTCCTCCAAGAGATCGTGCCCCTAGCAAGTAGGAAGACATACCTGTAGTAGACTTTCTACTATCAAGGCACCCTCCTAAGTCCGCATCTGAGTAGCCAATGACCTTAAGGTGATTAACCTTATGATACATCAACATATAATCTTTTGTCCCTTGCAAATACCGCATGACTTTCTTAACAGCTTTCCAATGAGATATGCTTGGGTTAGACTGAAATCTACCAAGCATTCCAAGTGCGAAAGAAATATATGGACGTGAACAAGTCTGCGCGTATTGCAAGCTACCAACAACTGATGCATATGGATAAACACTCATATGTGCTTTGTCAATATCGTTCTGTGGACAATCCTTTAGGGTCAGTTTATCACCTTTTGATATGGGTGATGCACCAGGAGAACAATTCTCCATCCCATATCACTTTAATATCTTATTTATGTAGGATCTTTGGGAGAGACCTATAAAACCTTTTGATCTGTCTCGACAGATCTCTATGCCAAGTATATAAGCAACCTCACCCATATCTTTTATGTCAAAATATGATGTAATAAACATTTTTGTCTCTACAAGTAACTTTATATCGTTGGTTGCAAGTAGTATATCATCTACATACAACATCAATATGATGAACTTACTCCCACTTTCTTTAAGGTATATACATCAATCAATAATATTTCTGTAAGCCCGAAAGTCACGATGACATGAGAAAATTTAATGTACCACTGTTGGGAGGCCTGTTTAAGTCCATATATTGATTTGTTAAGCTTGCAAACTAAACGATCATCTTTAGAGAAACTAAGAAGTTGTTTCATGTATACCTCTTCATTTAGATCTCCGTTGAGGAACGTTGTTTTCACATCCATCTGATGTAGCTCTAAGTCATAATGAGCTATGAGGGACAAAATTATCCTCATTGACTCCTTAGTTGAGACATGAGAGAATGTCTCATTATAGTCAATGCCCTCCATCTGAGTGAATCCTTTAGCAACCAATCTTGCCTTATATCTCTCTATGTCACCTTTGAAGTCTCTTTTGATCTTAAAGACCCATTTACACTCTATGAATTTTACTCATTTAGGTAACTCGACAAGATCTTACACTTGATTCATAGCCATAGAGTTCAACTTTTCTTTCATGACTTTTATCCAGTGCGAAGATTGTTTGCTTTCAACAGCTTCTATAAAAGTCAATGTGTCATCATTTATATCTATGAAAACATCATGCTCCAGAAGGTTCACCACATAATCAGGATGTATGGTAGATTTTTATACTCTTGTGGATCTCCAAACAGGTTGATCTACAGGTTTAGATTGAACTTGTTCATTCTGTTTGTGTTCTTTTACATTATACATAATAGATTTATTTTGGATTTGTACATCAGCAATCGGGTAATCAACCACATCATTATTAGGAATAACAATATAGTATCTCTTAGTGTTCTCCTCAATAGGTAACGAAACTAGATCATGTATTTCCTCAAAACCAAGATTTTGAAGTGCACTTAATCCAACTAAACCATCTTCAAGGAATTTTGCCTTATCCATTTCAACAATCTGTGGTGAATGAGACAGACAATAAAACTTATATCCCTTTGATCTCTCTGGATAGCCAATGAAGTATCCACTGGTTGTTCTTGGATTAAAGGCTTTAATGTGGGAGTTATACAACTTAGTCTTTGCAGAACATCCCTATATATGCATATATGACAATGATGGTTTCTTACCTATCCACAACTCGTAAGAAATTTTAGGCACAGATTTTGTAGGAACCTTATTCAAAATATACACATCAGTCTTTAAGGTTTCATCCCACAACTTGATGGGAAGTGTTGAATAATTCAACATGGCCTTAATTATTTCTTTAAGCGTATAATTTCTCTTCTCAACTACACCATTTTGGTAAGCACTACCATGTATGGTATACTGAGGCACAATGCCTTCCGCTTTGAGAAATCGTGCTAATGGTCATTCCTTTTGCCCCATTTCAGTAAACCTACTATAATATTCGCCACCTCTATCAGATATGACTATCTTAATAACTTTATCAGTTTGTTTCTCTACTTCTTTCTTAAATTCTTTAAATATTTAAAAAATATCAAATTTTTCATAAATCAAGTAGAGATACATATACGGAGAATAGTCGTCAATAAAGGTGATAAAATATTTTTCGTTTGTGTAATTGGGGGTAAAAGGTCTGCATACATTCGTATGGACTATTTCTAATATCTCACTACTACGTTTGGCACCCTCTTTATATATTTTGTTTGCTTAGCCTTTATACAATCAACACACGGGTCATTGTGAGTAAAATCTAGGGATTTCAAAATTCCTGTATTTACAAGTTTCTTTATTTTCTTTTTAGAGATATGACACAACCTTTGATGCCAAAGCATGTAGGACTTATCATTAATCATGTTATGTTTGTTCTCAACCAACGTGTATTCAGAAGTCAAAGACTCCTGAGTTTGGATCTTTACATTTAGTTTATATAAACTATCATAAACAAAAGCATAACCAATTTCAATTGAATTTTTGTATATGAATAAATTGGAGTTTTCAAATTTAAAACAATATTCAAATTTATCCAACCTTGAAATTGAAATTAAATTTCTACTATATGATGGAACATAAAAAATATCATGAAGATCCAAATCTACGTCGGTATCTAAAGTGATTCTGCAGGTCCCAACACCTTTAATATGCGAACGCATCTTGTTCCTCGAATAGATTCTCTTCTTATGCATTATTGGTTCCCTTTTGTTCAAGAATGATTACAAACAATTGGCAATATGAACAGTAGCACCAAAATCAATCCATCAGCT
The DNA here is from genome assembly GCF_984573655.1 of Nuphar pumila. Lineage (NCBI taxonomy): Eukaryota > Viridiplantae > Streptophyta > Magnoliopsida > Nymphaeales > Nymphaeaceae > Nuphar > Nuphar pumila. The sequence continues at coordinate 25,308,201 of NC_143262.1, read as the reverse complement.
ATTTTTAAGAATATGTAATAAATTACATTCATGAGAAACAAATGATAAATTACCTTTCTTTTCTAACCATTTCTTGTACTTTATGCAATCCGCCTTCCTGTGTCTCTTCTTCTTGCAAAAGAATCACTTCATGGGAGTATAATCGGGTTGCTTGCTTTGAGATGACTTTTCTTCTGCTGACTTCTTCCTAGCATTTTTCTTTGGTCCTACCTTGGATCCATGAGAAGCCATATGTGTATTTTGCATATTCTCTCCTTTTAATCTCTTTTCTTCCTCAACACACTTGAATATAAGTTCATTCATCATTATGTGTATTATAAGAGATCTTAAAAGGACCATATTCCATAGGTAGGGATGCCAAAATTAAATACACTAGGAATCAGTCAAAAATGATCAGTTTCATGTCATTCAGTTGGGACACTATGTTCCTCATTTCCAAAATGTAGTGGCGAATATTACCCCCTCCAGAATACTTCATAGATATGAGTTTTGATATTAGGGTACTAGCCTGGTCTTATTCAAACTGACAAACTCTGCCTCAATGGCACTCAGGAATTCTCTCATTGTTCTGCATTGCGGGATAACACTGCGAATATTCTTAGCCACCTTAGATTGCAAAAGCAATAAGCTAAGTCTATTCGAGTGCTCCCACTTCTCAAAAGCACTTTTTTTTATTCAGCAGTGCTTTGTTCTGTCAGGGTAGCCGGTTCATCATTTCTTAAGGCCAAATCCAAATCTATATACCATAATGTGAAAAGGATAATTTATTTTCAATTACTAAAATTAGATCCATCAAGAAAAGAGATAGTACTCGAGCCATCTAAAATCACAGAACCAGAAATTACATGGCATAAGACATGTATCAAAAAAGAAAGCATGTATGAGACAAGCCTGACGGAAAAAAACAATAAATAAAGGGCTCTTGATATGTTTATTTTCAGGCGAGTATAGGGGGTCATCGATGTTCTACTTTGGTAAGAGCTCTGACATACGTAATCACTATGCCTACCAACCATAGCTAGTAAAACTAAAGCTCATGTAAAGCTAGACCATCAACACATGACACCTTTGGATACACATGCGCAATTTTACTTTTGCGAGTCAAACTGACCTTTGAAAAAGATTTTAAAAATAACTTGCCTCCATTTTAAAATGCGGGATAATTCTGAAGAATGGGACCCGTCTGTTAGTACGAGGTTCAACCATTCCTGACGTCATAACCAGGGGTAATCAAACCAAGGATCAATCAAGTGCTTTACTTTGCTTTGCTCAACTGTCTAATTAAATCGATGTTCTATTTCTTAAATGCACAAAGAATCACGCATGTACTATGACTTAGAAATTTTTTTACTGAAAACATGATGTTTGCTTGGAATACTTGAAAGTACTTGGAAAAGGAAACACCTTAAAAATCGTGAATTGCATTGAGAAAGTATTTTTTAAAGAATGAAAAATCAATTTCTGAAGAAAAGGAGAGCTTTCTGAGAAAATCAATTTATGAGAAAATTCAAATGATTTTTGAGAAAATCAATTTTATGAGATGGAATTGGAAAATACATCAAAAGGATGAGCAATAGTCGCTCTGTGAAAACTTTTCATGATGTAAACTAACCTAGATGAATTAATGTGATTTGCAAAAGTATTTTCTGAAGAATTTTAAGAAAAAACTTTGAAAAAGAGTTTATGTGTCTTATAGAAATTAGATGAAATAAATTTGCCACGTATCCCTAACTATGGCTACAAATACGTATTGAATATAATTCATTTTGATACTAAAAGAGAAAAATATTTAGAAAACTTTGCAATATGCAATAGTTTGTTAAGATAGCCTAAGAGTGTAGGCTGATTGTGTTAGAAAAAAATGATAAATCTGGGTTTCGTTCGTATTCTGACTATGACCACAAATACAAAACCTACCGAGTTTATCAAATCCTTAGAAGTTAGTGCATGCATCATTCGTGTAGACCATGATGAGTTCGAATATGCATGAATCATCATCCATCAAACATTAACATTATTGAAAGAAATAAATTATATACAATGCAGCCTAAGCTAAGCAGAAAAAGTAAATTCTTATTCCAAATTTACATTTATTTTACATCACTAATTGAATTGAAATAAAGGAAAATAAAAGGAAATACAATCTTTAATATTCCTGCAAAACTAGAAAACTTGTTAGTGAAGATATGTTGGCTTTTCTAGATTTATCCAATAATGTCTAGAAATTGAGAGATTTATCCAGATATAAGCCTCTTTCCATGTTTTCCTGAAATAAATATAATAAAAAATGATATAAAGTTAAAGAAATAATAAAGATAAACAATTTTAAAATTCAAAATTTTGAGAAAAATGATAAAAATGCCCCTGAAAATAAGACTATGGCCTTAAAATCAGGGTTTTCAGAAAAGATCTTTGTAAAACTTTGGATTTAAAGCTCAAATGGATTCAAATAAACACCAAATCGGGTGTGAAGCACCCTAGCATGATTATAAACCTGATCAAACCCTAAAAATATTAAACTTTTTATAAAAAAATCAAAATATCACAAAAATAGTGATTTTCACCAGTGTTTTACTCGAACTGGGATTCTACGAGCGCCCTATTTTCTTGATTTAATCAAATAATATATCAAATGAACTCAAAAATCTGTAAAAATCGACATGGATAGTTTTGATAACCATAAAATTAAATTGCATTCAAAAATATATATTTTTGACATTATTTTAAAATAAAAAATTAAATAAAACCCTAAAATATGCAATTTTGCTCACGGGCACAAACCTGTCACAGTGTCAGACCCAAATCAGGTATCAAATCACCATGAAAATTCATAAAAATTTATAAAGAGATATTATACATATAAAAAAATAATTCTTTTTTGCATATTAGAAAAATCATCTCCAGTTAGAGAGATATCGTCCCAGCAATATATGATTGATTCCTGCTTATATGTAACAAGTTAAAATAACTACATCTTATTTCGGGTATAAGTAAATATAGCAAACCAGGTTTAAAAATTATAAAACTTTGGTAGGTGAAAGTAGACACACAGAGGAAGGTTTTCCCTTTTATGGATCATCAATCAAATATTTGGTTAGGGAGATACAATCTGCCCAAGTTGATCTAGGGTTTAAACAAGGTATAACGGGCCCTGTGAAACCGATTCTGGTTTCTGTCAAAGAAAAAATATCAAACATATATATATAAATCTAAAAAATTTACAAGAAATACTAGACAGAATAACAAAAACACTTTAACTTACGGATCATCAATCGCATCTTCGACGAGGGAGATATTGCCTCAGCAAATTGTTAACAAATCCCCATAGTGATTTCACTGCTTAAAAAGTAGGGTTCGGTTTTCTATTTTTTTGATAGGGCTACAGAATCCAAAGTAATCCAATTTTTTTATAAGAAATCACTGGCATGTTCACGGTTTAATCCTAAAAAAATTATATTTTGTTGAAAGAAACTTGAACATGAAATAACATGGTTCCCGCATGCCCGAGATCGAAATCCATATATTATTGATAAAACATGAAAAACCTAATCTAAATACAATAAATAATAAAGAAAACACAAAAATAACACCACAAATTTGAATTTGACATTTAAATGACCAAAATAAGCATGAACATGATAAAAAAATTTAGGAAATACACGGTTAGAATTTGATTTAGCCTTCGAAAAGAGGGATTCGACCCATTGAACGGGCGAATCTCATCTTTTATTTGGCTTAAATATAAAAATTGATATTTCCAACAATTTCAACGAATTGGAATCATGAAAAATGCCCTTAAATAGCATTAGATCACTTTCTTGAATTGATTTTAAGGTTCTTGAACGAAAGCTAAGCTTGAAACTCACAACCAAAGGGGGGTGTCAATGGCTAAAATGGCTAAAACAAGTAAAAAGTATAAAATAAACAAAGCTTACATTGAAGGTTGTAGCTCCAATGCAGGAAGAAGAGGATGCTGGGAGGAGAGATAAGCAGCAAGAAAGGGAGAGAGAGAGCATAGGGGTCGACCCCCCCTTGGAAGACTCTTTATATAGGTTTTTGAAACCCACTTAATTAGGATTTTAATTAATGAAATTTGACCTTTTGAAATTCTATCCAAAAGGGGTGATTTTTGGTGGGATCCTAACCCTAAATGGACTCTAACTAACTAACCCTAATTGACATAATTAGACTTCTAAAGGATTTGGAAAACTTCTAAATGTGGCGCCACCTAATGTGGCCCACATTTGGTTTTTTTAAAGCCCTAATTTTTTGAAAACTTTAAAAACCAAAGTTAAAATTTAAAGTGAAAATAAAATTTTAAAATCAATTTTGACTCTTCTAACCTAGCTAGGATACTAAGCTAACCATAATACTCTCAAATGTGGCGCCACCTAGAGTGGGCCCACTTCATTTTTCAGAGAACGATTTTAAAACTTTAAAAACAAAGGGGTTAATATGTTTTTTCTCAAAAACTTTAAATGAACACCTAAACTAACTAATAATTTTTTTGTATTTTTGAAATATGAAAGATTAAATGAAATTGAAAATTAGGGTTTTGCACCCCTACAGGGTGGGCCCCGCTTGAAGAAGGCTGATAAAATTGGATTTTGAAAGATTAAAACAAAGGTTAAGAAACAAGGTTTTTAAAATAAATAACAATAAAAATAAAAGATTAAAATCATGAAGATTTAGAGTCCTAATCCGACTAGGAATCTGGGAGAGAATCCTGATTTGAGTGAAACCCTAAAAATCTGGCATTTTTTGAAGATAAATAAAGGAATTTTAAAAGGTTTTCTCAGAATTTGATAAAATGAGCTGAAAAACGAAGTTAGGGTCAAAGTCCTAGTTCAACCGAAACTCTTGAAATAAAGTCCTAAGTTGACTAAAACTTTACAAAATGGTTTTTTTTTAAAACAGGCGAAAAGGTTTTAAAAACAAGTCAAAATGGGAGTTAAAAAAGAAATCAAAATAGAGTCTCGATCCGATCAGGACTCTGAGACAGAGTCTTAATTCGACTAAAACTTTGAAAATTTTGATTCTTCTGAAAACAGACAAGAAGATTTTGAGAACTTTTCGCGAAAATAGGTGAAAACAAGATGAAAACTGAAATCAGAATTAGAATCCTGATCCAACTGGGACTTTGGGACAAAGTCTTAATTTGACTAAAACTCTTAAAATTTAAGGTTTTCTAGAAAACAAATGTGAGAGTTTTAGAAAACAGATGAAAATAAGATAGAAATTGAAGTCAAGTTCAGAGTCCTGATCCGACTAGGACTCTGGAGAAGAGTCCAAAATCGACTAAAACTCTCAAATTTTTTGGTTTTCTGAGAAGCAAGTGACGAGATTTTAAAAAGGACTTTTGAAAACAAGTGAAAATGAAATAAAAAATAAAAGCAAGATAGAGTCCTCATTCGATTAGGACTCTGGGAAAAAGACCAAATAAGTGGAGTAAACAAGGTATGGACCCACTTCTTATTCAGAATCAATAAATGGAAGATTGAAAGGGCTTAAAATATAAAATCACAGAGTTCTAGTTCAACTAGAATTTTGAAATAATTGGAATTATGCAAATTTTGAAAGAAATCATTGATTCAGAAGTGACGCCACCTGGATGGGTCTCAAAATAGATTGAAAATTGGTTTGAAAATAGTTCAACTAGAGTTCTTTAGATTGTTTTTCTAAAGAAATGCTTTTGAAATAAAGCTCTGGGGGTTATCCAAATGGCAAATGTCAATTTAAAAACCCAGGTTTTTAAAATTGCTTTCAAAAGAAAGGTTTTAGTATCGAATCTGGATTAGATGTTTAGAAAAAACAGAGTGATGGATCTCTAAAATGAGATGAAATGATATGAAATGATGAGAAAGGATAAGAAATGATGAGATATGACATGGAATGTCATGTGAAATGCAAACTCTAGATAAAGGATTTCAGGTATTGGACCCTGATCGACTGTTGTACCAGTTTAAAAAGTGATAAAATTGATAAAAATGAACAAAATGATTCAAGAAAATGGTTTTTGTTCCTGCAGGGCCAAGTGTGACACTGAAAACTGGGGTTTTAACTGGTTTAAACTAGAATGAACTGATTTTTAGGGCTTCGAAACTCAAGAGAACTAACAAGACACAAACTCAACAGAACTCTTATGTTGGATGATCGAGAAATGGTACAATTCTTAAGAAAATTGTGAGAAATGATCACTAGAGTGAAGTGAGTTACGAACAAGAACTGGGTTTGAGCTGGAACAAAGATCAGTAATACTGAGTTGAACTAAAACTAAAGCTCAAACACTAGCTCAACTGAATGGACTTAGCTCAATTTCAGCTGAAATGAACTGAAATGGGCTAAAATGGACTCCTAGACTGTAGAAATGAATTTGAACTGGAACTGCTCTACTTGAACTCCTAGTGAGCTCAAATTAGACTCAGAAGAATAGGGTTGACTAGATTTGACCGACCCAGAAACAATTGATTGGGATTCAGATTAGAAATGAGCTCATTTCTCAGAAAATGAACCCATTTTGGCAGGAATGGTCAGAAATGAACATGATCTGCTCATCGTGAGCTAGAAATGACTGACATTCTAACTGTTCTGAACTTAAAAATGAGTTTGGTTGACTCTGACTGGCAAGGATCTAAGGTGACCTAGGGATAAAATGGTAGTTTTCTTAGTAAAAAGGGGTGAAATGGCACCTAAATTAGACTAGACCTAGGGTTAGACTCTTAAGGGGACTGACACCTGCTATAAAGGGGTATCAAGAAATGTGCGAGAAAAATTTTGGGTGTTTACAGATGCCCCTCTTTACTACTAAGCTCGTTGAAAATCGAGCTTAGTAGCAAAGAAAAACACACCAAATTTGGACTACAAAATGTCTCAGTTAGAAGAATGAGACTGGGTATGAAAGGATTTATTCGGGTGATGATGGTAGATATGAAATGGAGAATAAAGAAGAAAATTCACCTCATCAAAATGAGGCTCAGGCTTAACCCTTAACCTGAATGGGACAAAAACTGCCTAATGGAAGAACGAGGTTCAGGTTTTACCCTTAACCTGAGCGAAGAAAATACCTCATGGAAGAACGAGGTTCAGGTTTGACCCTTAACCTGAAGGAGATGATACCTTATGGAAGAATGAGGTTCAGGTTTGACCCTTAACCTGAAGGGGACGATACCTCATGAAAAAACGAGGTTCAGTTTTGACTCTTAACCTGAAGGGGACTATACCTCATGGAAAAATGAGGTTCAGGTTTGACCCTTAACCTTAAAGAGACGATACCTCATGGAAGAACGAGGTTCAGGTTTGACCCTTAACCTGAAGGAGACAATAACTTATGGAGGAATGAGGTTCAGGTTTGACCCTTAACCTGAAGGGGACGATGGAATCCTCAAAAGAAGAAACCATGATGGAGCCTTTGGATTTTGCACAATAAATCCGAGATGGGTCTGCAAAAGGAAGAAAAGGGGGTTCCCTAAAGCTTGAAAAGGGATTGATCTTGGACGTCTCATTACTGAGACTGAATGACTTTTAAAATAGATGACCTTTTACAAAAATGATTCAGGTTTAACCCTTACCTTGAACGAGAACTGTCTATGGTGGGACAGTGGGGAACACAGGGAAGTGTGTGAATTTGAGAGCCCAAGAGCTCAGATTAAAACAGAAGGGAAGGATCTTGAAAACTCTCATTATCAAATCCTAAAGAGGGATAAAAAACAATGCCAGGATATTCAAAATGGACATCAAGCTCTCACTTCATGTCAAGATAGCTAAAAAATGATTACTAATAAGATAAAAATCGTAGTTGATTCAAATGATTGAAAGTACACATTTGTGCAAAAATATATTCCCTCTTCTACCTAGAGTATTACCTCCAACTGAGCTAACTCTGTAGAATCTAGAATCAAAATCAAATTGTTGCTATTGAGTTTCTTCAAGAAGGCTAACCATTTCCTCGATATAAAAAAAAGGAATTTATTCTCAGTATCATAAAAGCATTTTATGAAAAGCTATTGATAAAAGAATTTCGCATAAATAAAGAAAATTCTTGGCAGTTTGACAGTTTGATATCTGAGGTTTACTCATGATGATCTTTTTACACTCTTTCGAGATATAGAAATTGAGCTTTCTTGGGATTTGGCGAGAATTTCATCGCATCAACCTTCAACTTGGTTATGTTTTGATTTTCCCTGGAAAGACATGCCACATGCTCCTTCAACTTGGAGATGATCTGAGTCTTCTTTAGTCCCAAGAATTATACTGATAATGTTGTCTCTTTTATTGAGGATCTCTTGATGGTCTTTTGCATTCTTTTGAGAAATGAAAAGTGAGCTTTCTTGGGATTGGGCAAGAATTTCATCACATCAACCTTCAACTCGGTGATATTTTGATTTTCCTTGGAAGGACACGTCACATGCTCCTTCAACTTGTAGATGATCCGAGTCTTCTTTAGTCTCAAGAATTGAATTGACTGCATTGTCTCTTTTGACGAAAATCTCTTTATGATAACATAAATCAAATATCTTTTAGGGATTGACGGGAGGTTCATCATATCAACCTTCAACTTGGTGATGATTTAAACTTTCTTTGGAAAGACACGTCACATACTCCTTCAACTTGGAGATGATTCGAGTATTCTTTGGCCCCGGGGGTCTAACTCATCCATCAATCTTCAACTTGATGATGATTGAGAGATCCCTTTTGCAGATAATTAATTGCAACTTGAATGATTGAAGAGATATATTGAAATTGAGTGAATTTTTTTTATCGCCCAAGATATTTTCACTGCCTTATTACCAGAAAAATAATCTTTAAAAATGTGTCATAGCTATGATCAATATCAATTCACTTATGGCTTTTTAATATCATTGAATTTTCCTTTACTAGTCATATCGAGGATTTTTCTTTATCCTTTTGGTTGACCAACAGAAAAGCTTGAATTTTTTTTTCCTTTGCAAAAGTCTTGTCCTTTTAGAAATAATACTGAAGGTAATTGAGGTAATTCTTTGTGCAATAAAAGTTTGAAATCAACAACTGTTTTTTATAGCAAATTGGCAAAATGTTCTTAAAATCCTTGGTGAAAGAAATCGCTTGACATCCAACTGACACTTCTGTGGCTAGATTCTCCTCTCCTTTCCCCAAAGGAGAGACTCAGGCTTGACCCTTACCTAAATGGATAATAAAAGGATACTCCTCTCTTCCCTAAAGATGAGGTATTTACAAAATAAACTTTCGAAGAGAAATTAAGCTTTCGTCAAAACGTCCTAACTTTAGGCTTCTCTTATGGAAAGGTGGTCGAAGATGGGTTGAGAGAAAAGATATCATAAAGGAGCAAGTCCATCACACTCTTCCTGGAAAGAGGATCTTTTATGACGAAATGGCCTAACAAAAGTATTGGGGGGGGGGGGGTCACGAGGAGAATGAGCTTTCGTCGAAGCTCTCCCTGGAAACAAGGTTCCTTGTATGATAATAAAAGATTGTCTTACAAACTATTCGTGAAGCATGAGTCCCTTCAAACTCTCCCTAAAAGGGGTTCAGCGAAGCAACAAAATTGCATACGAAAGGAATGAGCTCCCTCGAACTCTCACTACAAGAAAAATGATTGATAATTGATTTTGAGCCAATTGGCAGACGAGTTTGACATAAAAGGTCAGATCTTGAAAGACCATGATTGGCAAAAGTGACTCGTAGGTTAGAAAATGATTGACTTCGATAGAATTGATAACCTAAAATTTTGATTGATAAGATTGATTGATAAAAATTGATTGACCCGAAAGTCTGGAAATGATTGATTTTGACTAAATTGGTAACCCGAAGGTTCGCTTGATAAAATTGGTGACCCGAAGGTCGCTTGACAAAAATTGTAGACCCAAAGGTCGATTGGACAAAAATTGATTGACTTGAAGGTCGGTTTGATAAGAATTGGTGTTGATCTTGATGTGGAATTAGTATAAAGATTGAATTTGAAAGAAAGACTAATACGAATACGGGATTTGGTAAAAGAACCAATGCGATGTTAGATTTTGTAAAAAGACCAATTTGAAAATTGGATTTTACCGGACCGGTATAAAACTGGGTTCGGCAAGAAGATTCGAATCAGAATTTGAATCTTCAAGAAAATACTAGACGAATTGGATTTGGAAGAAAATTTGAGTCAGAACTCGGATCTTCTAGACCAATTACTAAATTTGAAGAAAAGTTTGAGTAAAAATTTGAATCTTTAAATGAAAGGTAGACAAATTGGATTTGGAAGAAAATTCGAGTCAGAACTCGGATCTTCTAAACCAATTACTAAATTTGAAGGAAAATTCAAGTAAAAATTTGAATATTTAAAGCAAAGCTAGATAAATTGGATTTGAAAGAAAAATTGAGTCAGATATTTAATTTTCTAGACCAATTCTAGAATTTAAAAAAAAAAGCAAATTAGACAAATTGGATTTGGGAGAAAAATTGAGTCGAAACTCAGATCTTCTAGACCAATTCTAGAATCTAAAGGAAAGCAAATTAGACTAATTGAATTTGGAAGAAAATTAAAGTCGGAACTCGAATTTTCTAGACCGATTCTAGAATCTGAAGGAATGCAAATTAGACGAATTAGATTTGGAAGAAAATTCGAGTCAGAACTCAGATTTTCTGGACCAATTCTAGAATCTGAAGGAAAGCAAATTAGACGAATTGGATTTGGAAGAAAATTTGAGTTGAAACTCAGATTTTCTAGACCAATTCTAGAATCTTAAGGAAAGCAAATTAGACAAATTAGATTTGGAAGAAAATTCGAGTTGGAACTCGGATTTTCTAAACCAATTCTAGAATCTGAAGGAAAGAAAATTTGATTAGTGTGAAAACAGAATTTTGGAATAGTTCGACCAGTATGAAACTGGATCTTGAAATAGTACCAGCACGAGCACTGAAAAGTACCAGCATGAGCACTGGATTTTGAAAAAGTATCAGCACGAACACTGAATTTTAAAAAAGTACCAACACGAACACTAGATTTTAAAAAAGTACCAACATAAACACTGGATTTTGAAAACTTACCAGCACAAACACTGGATTTTGAAAAATCACCAGCATGGACACTGGATTTTGAAAAATCACCAGCACCAACACTGGATTTTGAAAAAGTACCAGCACAAACACTGGATTTTGAAGAGGTACCAACATAAACACTGGATTTTGAAAACTTACCAGCACAAACACTGGATTTTGAAAACTTACCAGCATGAACACTGGATTTTGAAAAATCATTATCACGAACACTGGATTTTAAAAAAGTACCAGCACAAACACTGGATTTCGAAGAGGTATCAGCACAAACACTGGAATTTGAAAACTTACTAGCACGAACACTGGATTTTGAAAAAGTAAGCCGACACTTTTGAAGATATTTGAAGATTGTGATGAGAATTTTTAACTTCACCTTTATGATTGATTATCATAAATGACTGTCGTGGTCTCAGGATTTATCCATTATCCTGAATGAGAAATAAATTTGATGCAAATGGATGCAAATAAATGCAAAATGCAGAGGAATGCAAATAAATACAAATAAATACGAATGAATGCAAATAAATATAAATAAACGATGAAAGATTTTGTTTAATTCTGTCTGCATACAAGACATTTTGAAGTAGCGACAAATTTTTAAAAAAAATGCCCCAGTGTAACTGGGGAGTGGGATGTTAGTCAAAAGGATAAGTAATTGATATTTGACGAAAGCTCTTTGAAAATAACAAGGAAAAGATTAATGATGTGCTTCTTGATTGATTCGAAAAGCACTCTGAAAGAGGTCACTCCTCGTAAGAAGACATTAGACATTTTGCAAAGAAGGAGAAATATAAAAGATGGCACCAAGCCATGAGAAAAATTGATAAATTTATTGAGGCATTGGAAAAGAGGAATAACAAATTGGTAAGACAACTGTGACTACATTGCCCCTTTAAAATGACAAAAGCAAAATGAAAGAAGTGATATAGCATTGGCATCATCCTTCCTCTTCGCGTCCAAAAAAGATGTTGGCAGGATAGCTGATTGATTTTCTAATTTGCCTTAAGCAAGAAGTCCTTTGTCGATGCAACCCTGCACGATGTTCTTGAAATCAAAGCAATGTTTTATATCATGCCCCAATGCTCGGTGGTACTTGCAGAATTGATCTTTCCATTTGCCCATAGTGACAAAAGGATCAGCGGCCTTCAGAAGTCTGACCATATATTTTGCGAGCATGTATGCGAGAATACTCTCGAGTGTTTGATCTAATGAAGTAAATTTGCGGTCATGGCTCCAACCTTCATGCTTTTTCTTTTGTTGCGCGCTTGGCTTCAGCTAAAGCTTGGCTAGGATAGTCGATTGGTCCTCTTCTTTGCCCTCAATGAAGAGATTCTTATTGATGCAGTCTTGGATGATGTTCTTCATGACAAAACAATTCTCTGTGTCGTGCCCTACTGCTCGGTGAAACTTGCAGAATTGATCTTTGAATCTTCCCATGATCGTGGAAGGGTTTGTGGCTCTTGGGAGCTTGACCAATCTCTTGGTCAACATGTATTCAAGGATTTCTTCGAGTGGCTGCTCTAGGGGAGTAAACTTGCGGTCATAACCCTAGCCGTCACGCTTTATCTTTTCATTCTTCCAGGATTTCTAGTGGGAGGTCGACGGGAATAGCTTGCTTGAAGGTAACTCCCTTTTTGCCTCCATTGCTGCTTATGTCAGGCTTAGAACCTCCCATGTTGCCGCTCTTGCTAGTGATGTTCTTGAAGAAGGTGATAGATACCTTCTTCTTGATGGGAGCCTTTCTGGGACTGTCTTCAGCTTGTTCGGATATCATTTTAATCATCATTTTCTTAAATAGCTGATATGCGGCAGGATCGATGTCATCGCTGTCAGTCTGACTCTGTCCTCTAGCAGATCTTGGAGAGTTCATCTCTTACTCGCTACTGCTACTCTGACTAACACGTTGAGATGATGCAGTCTTCTAGCCGGATCTTATTTGAACCGCTTGGGGATACCGGTGCTCTCTGCATATTGAGGTGGATGGTTTAGAATTTGCTAATGGCGCTTTTGGACAAAATGAATAGAAGAGAATATTTATTGCAGATCAGGTTGACAATTGAAAGAATATTTCATTACCAAGGATCAAGTCATCGTTGGAATCACGACAATTGTGTTGATAAACAACTAAAATATACCTTGTTACCTAGGCGAGGTCGTCAAACCATGATAAAATGAGATTTATTAAAGAAAAATTATTTTATTTTTAGTCATAAACTTGACAAAGAGGAGGACGGACATACAATCTGCCACCACTCATGATAGTCGGAAGACACTCGAGGACCAGTAAAAATAGTGAGGGTAACAAAAGAATTCTAGCTATGCTGGGCAGAATAGTATGCTTCAGACCACTAAGCAGGCTTTAGATCAAACTCTTGCACAATGCCTGACAATAATCGAGCTTAAATGCGTTTTTGCCTCTGCGAGAACTGCCTGAGACATCGATCTGACTGGTAATAAATGAAGAAGAATGGTCCGACTAACTTGAATCGCTTGTCATTTGCATAAGTGTATCTAGGGGGTGACTCTCGATGGTCGAAGTAGTTCCATACGATTTCTTCTTCATGAAGGTTCTCGATCAAGAGTCTATACCAAGAAGTAGGTAGTGGCTTCTTATTGTTGTATCTAAATGAGCTGACTCAAGTTGGCACATGCCGAAGGAACCAAGACTGTAATGCGTAGATGCACCCTTCTACTAAGACTGAATCTTTAAGTACGAAGCGGGTCAATACACGGTACAAGAAAGCGAGTGCGACCATAGCGATCGAGAGACGCTTGGTCTGCCAACTTTCCCATCTTCGCAAAAGTTTTACTATTCTGATATCAACGTAGTTTTGTCCGTCCTAAAAGAACATCAGTCCTATTGTGCACAAGACCATTGCATGTTGAATCCTTTCTCACACTGCTCGGGATAAGGAGTCGACTTCTTCAAAAGTTTCATACTGTCGGTATAGCTTAAACAAGTCAACACACTGAGTCTCATAGACTTGTATCAGTGGCCATGATCGGTGCCTAGTCATACATGCTAAAGCATCACGAGGGTCAAGTCCCTTGACATTGATAAAAAATTGTTGCTCTAACGGATCTTCTGGTTGACCAGCTAACTCGGGTAAACCCATGATATCTGAAAATTCATCCAATAGTAGAGTCATCTCTCCCCACGGGAATCAGAAGGTGCAGGTGCGCGGATTCCACTGCTCTACTAGTGCTTGAATTAAATTGGCGTTGATGATCTGCTCTCCCACTAACAATGTCATTTCCAATCCACAGTCGCTCAGATGGCTTGGGAACATACGAGAGAAGTTGGTGAGCCAAGAATAGTACCACCAGGGAATGAAAGATCTAGTGTTTAGAGTTCGATTATCAGAAAGACCTTGCCGCACCTCCTAAGAGATATAACCCTCGAGAAAGACTGAATCAAGCTGACTGGATGCCATCAGAATAGACTGGAAACAAAGAAGAAATTAGGACCAGTATTTAAAGAATGTACACAATTTTTTTAAGAAAATTACAGGCAGAATAAAAACAAGGCTGAAAATTCGAGATCCAGAGGAATGAAAAGATAGAAAATTGCCTGGAGTTTTGGGGAAAACAGAGGAGATTTCTGAAAAAATTGACCAGGGTTTGAGAAAATAACAAGGAATAAAAATAAATAGAAAATAGGAGATTTTTGGAAAAATCGTTCAGTATTTTTTAAAAATTATGGGAAAATATAAAGAAACAAAAGGAATAAAAGGAGCTAACATTCAATCACATCCTGCATAATCAAATATTCACGTACAACACTCCCTAAAAGTTGACTCTAAATGCATAAGTTTTGAAATAGTTGTAAGACCGTAACCCTAACTCTAAGGCTCAGATCATCTGTGTTCAATCATGCTATGCCGATATACTCGAGCCGATGCTCGATGTACGTGGCATAAAATAAATTTCTCTAGTTCTAGGCTCATGTTTTCCATCATCCTTGAGCCCATGTTGATATACTTTGGACTATGGCCCTCGGTACGTGGCAGTGGGGGGATAAACCCAAATAGGTGGCCCAGTTGTGAGGCTTTGTCCTAAACTATGGTTTTAGAAGAAAGCCTAGCAACGTGGTGGCCAGGTAAAAGTAGGTGGGGTTGTTTCGAAAATATGATCAACATGCAAGAAAACAGAAGGCTCTAATGACCTAAAGGAGTAGAGTTTTGAAAATTTTAAGAGAAGCAAGCATTATTTTCAATCAGATCCTAGATTGAGGATGATTGTATTTGACATAAGTCTAAGTGAGCATGAATAATGCCTCCTCAATCGGTCCTACCAAACCATGCCTAAGCCTATATGCTTTCCATGTCAGCTGGGTTTGATTCTAGGCTCCTAGGTTCATATGAAATAAAGCTGACATTCTAGAATATGATTTTGACAAGATTAATAGAGCAAAGCACAAGATTGATCAGGCGAAGACAGGTCCCATCACGGTCACCAAACCTGTTATCATTGCAAAATTTTACTTTTGCGAGTCAAACTGACCTTTGAAAAAGATTTTAAAAACAACTCACCTCTATTTTAAAATGCAGGATAATTTTGAAGAATGGGACTCGACTATCAAGGCGAGGTTCAACTGTTCCTGGCACCATAACCAGGGGTAATCAAACCAAGGATCAATCAAGTGCTTTGTTTTGCCCAATTGTCTAAATCGATGTTCTATTTCCTAAATACACAAAGAATCAGGCATGTGCTATGACTTAGAAAATTTTTGACTGAAAACATGATGTTTGCATGGAATACTTGGAAAAGTGAACACCTTGAAAATCGTGAATTATATTGAGAAAGTATTTTTTAAAGAATAGAAAATTGATTTCTAAATAAAAGGAGAGCTTTCTAAGAAAATCAATTTTTGAGGAAATTCAAATGATTTTTGAGGAAATCGATTTTATGAGATGGAATTAGAAAATACATCAAAAGGATGGGTGTGTCACTTTGTGAAAACTTTTTATGATGTAAACTAACCTAGATGAATGAATGCGATTTGAAAAAGTATTTTCTGAAGAATTTTAAGAAAAAACTTTGAAAAAAAGTTTATGTGCCTTATAGAATTTAGATGAAATAAATTCGTCATGTATCCCTGACTATGGCCATGAATACGTATTGAATATAATTCATTTTGATTCTAAAAAGGGAAAATACTTAGAAAATTTTAAAATATGCAATGGTTTTTTTAAGATAGCCTAAGAGTGTAGGTTGATTGTGGCTTAGAAAAAGATGATAAATCTAGGTTTCGTTTGTATTCTGACTATGACCACAAATACAAAACCCACTGAGTTTATCAACTCCTTAGAAGCTAGTGCACGTGCCATTTGTGTAGACCATGATGAGTTCGAATATGCATGAATCATCATCCATCAAACATTAATATTATTGAAAGAAATAAATTATATGCAATGCAGCCTAAGCTAAGCAGAAAAAGTAAATTCTTATTCCAAATTTATATTTAATTTACATCACTAATTGAATTAAAATAAAGGAAAATAAAAAAAATACAGTCTTGAATATTTCTGCAAAACTAGGAAACTTGTTAGTGAAGATATGTCAGCTTTTCTAGATTTATTCAATAATGTCTAGAAATTAAGGGATTTATCCAGATATAAGCCTTTTTCCATATTTTTTTGAAATAAACATAATAAAAGATTATATAAAATTGAAAAAACAATAAAGATAAACAATTTTGAAATTTGAAATTTTGATAAAAATGCCCCTGAAAATAAGACTATAGTTTTGAAATCAGGGTTTTCAGAAAAGATTTTTGTAAAACTTTGGATTTAGGGCTCAAATGGATTCAAATAAATACTAAATCGGGTGTGAAGCACCCTAGCATGATTATAAACATGATCAAACCATAAAAATATAAAATATTTTATAAAAAAATCAAAATATTACAAAAATAGTGATTTTCACCGGTGTTTTATGCAAATCAGGATTCTACGGGCACCCTGTTTTTCTGATTTAATCAAATAATATATCAAATGAACTCAAAATTCTGTAAAAATCAACATGAGTAGTTTTGATAACCCTAAAATTAAATTACACTCAAAAAAATATATATTGACATTATTTTAATATAAAAAATTAAATAAAACCCTAAAATATGTGATTTTGCTCGCAGGCATAAATCTGTCACAGTGACAGACCCGAATCAGGTGTCAAATCACCATGGAAATTCATAAAAATTTACAGAGAGATATTATACAGACAAAAAAAATCCTTTTTACATATCAGAAAAATCAACTCCGGTTAGAGAGATATCGTTTCAGCAATATATGATTGATTCTAGCTTATATGTAACGAGTTTAAATAAATATATCTTGTTTCGGGTACAGATAAATATAGCAAACTAGGTTCAAAAATTATAAAAATTTAGTAAGTGAAAGTAGACACATAGAGGAAGGTTTTCCTTTTTATGTATCATCGATCGGATACCTGGTTAGGTAGATACGATCTGCCCAATTTGATCTAGGGTTTAAACAAGGTATAACAGGCCCTGTGAAACCGATTCTGGTTTACGTCAAAGGAAAAACATCAAACAGATATATAAAAATCTGAAAATTTTATAGGAAATACTAGACAGAATAATGAAAACACTTCAACTTACGGATCATCGATCGAATCTTCGACGAGGGAGATATTACCTCGGCAAGTTAGCAAATCCCCATAGCGATTTCACCATTTAAAAAGTAGGGTTCGGTTTTCTAGTTTTTTGACAGGGTTACAGAACCCAAAATAATCCAATTTTTTTATAAAAAATCACTGACATGTTCACGGTTTAATCCTAAAAAAATTATATTTTTTTTGACAGAAACTTGAATATAAAATAACATGGTTTCTGCATGTCCGAGATCAAAATCCATATATTATCGATAAAACATGAAAAACCTAATCTAAATACAAAAAATAATAAAGAAAACACGAAAATAACACTACGAATTTGAATTTGAGATTTGAATGACCAAAATAAGCATGAACATGATAAAAAAATAAAAATAAAAATCAGGGAATACATTGTTAGAATTTGATTTAGCCTTCAAAAAGAGGGATTCGACCCATTGAACGGGTGAATCTCATCTTTTATTTGGCTTAAATATAAAAAATGATATTTCCAACTATTTCAATAGATTGGAATCATGAAATGCCCTTAAACATCGTTAGATCGCTTTCTTGAATTTAAGGTTCTTGAATGAAAGCTAAGCTTGAAACTCACAACCAAAGGGGCGTCAATGGCTAAAACAAGTAATAAAACTAGTAAAAAGTATAAAATAAAATAAACAAAGCTTACCTTGGAGGTTGTAGCTCCAATGCAGGAAGGAGAGGATGCTGGGAGGAGAGAGAAGCGGCAAGAAAGGGAGAGAGAGAGAGAGAGAGAGCATAGGGGTCAACCCCCCCTTGGAAGCCTCTTTATATAGGTTTGTGAAACCCACTTATTCAGGATTTTAATTAATGAAATTTGACTTTTTGAAATTCTATCCAAAAGGCGCAATTTTTGGTGAGATCCTAACCCTAAATGGACTCTAACTAACTAACCCTAATTGACCTAATTAGACTTCTAAAGGATTTGGGAAACTTCTAAATATGGCGCCACCTAATGTGGCCCACATTTGGTTTTTTTAAAGCCCTAATTTTTTGAAAACTTTAAAAACCAAAGTTAAAATCTAAAGTGAAAATAAAATTTTAAAATCAATTTTGACTCTTCTAACCTAGATAGGATACTAAGCTAACCCTAACACTCTCAAATGTGGTGCCACCTAGAGTGGGCCCCAATTGGTTTTTCAGAGAACGATTTTAAAACTTTACAAACAAAGGGGTTAAATTGATTTTTCTCAAAAACTTTAAAAGAACACCTAAACTAACTAATATTTTTTTGTATTTTTGAAATATGAAAGATGAAATGAAATTAAAAAATAGGGTTTTGCATCACTACAGGGCTCTGCTTGAAGAAGGCTGATAAAATTGGATTTTGAAAAGATTAAAACAAAGGTTAAGAAACAAGGTTTTTAAAATAAATAACAATGAAAATAAAAGATTAAAATCATGAAAAATTAGAGTCCTAATCCGACTAGGACTCTCGGACAGAATCCTGATTCGAGTGAAACTCTGAAAATCTGGCATTTTTGAAAGATAAATAAATGGATTTTAAAAAGTTTTCTCAGAATTTGATAAAATGAGCTGAAAAACGAAGTTAGGGTCAGAGTCCTAGTTCAACCGAAACTCTTGAAATAGAGTCCTAAGTTGACTAAAACTCTACAAAACTGGACTTTTTTTGAAAAATAGGCAAAAAGGTTTTAAAAACAAGTGAAAATGGGAGTTAAAATAGAAATCAGAACAGAGTTCTGATCCGATCAGAACTCTGAGATAGAGTCCTAATTTGACTAAATCTCTAAAAATTTTGATTCTTCTAAAAAGAGACAAGAAAACTTTGAGAGTTTTTCGCGAAAATAGGTGAAAACAAGATGAAAACTGAAATCAAAATTAGAGTCCTAATCCAACTGGGACTCTGAGACAGAGTCCTAATTCGACTAAAACTCTTAAAATTTAGGGTTTTCTAGAAAACAAATGAGAGGGTTTTATAAAACAGGTGAAAATAAGATAGAAATTGAAGTCAGGTTCAAAGTCCTGATCCGACTAGGACTCTGAGGAAGAGTCCTAATTCGACTAGAACTCTGAGAGTTTTTGGTTTTCTAAGAAGCAAGTGACGAGAATTTAAAAAGGACTTTTGAAAACAAGTGAAAATGAAATAAAAAAATGAAAGCAGGATAGAGTCCTCATTTGATTAGGACTCTAGGAAAAAGACCAAATAAGGAGAGTAAACAAGGTATGAACCCACTTCTAATTCAGAATCAATAAATGGAAGATTGAAATGGCTTAAAATGTAAAATGACAGAGTTCTAGTTCAACTAGAATTCTGAAATAATTGGAATTGTGCAAATTTTGAAAGAAATCATTGATTCAGAAGTGACACCACCTCGATGGGTCTCAAAATAGATTGAAAATTGGTTTGAAATAAATCTCAATTGTTTTTCTGAAGAAATGCTTTTGAAATAAAGCTCTGGGGGTTAGCCAAATGACAAATGTCAATTTGAAAACCTAGGTTTTTGAAATTGCTTTCAAAAGAAAGGTTTTAAAATCGAATCTAGATTCGATGTTTAGAAAAACTAGAGTGTTGGATCTCGAAAATGGGATGAAATGCAATGAAATGATATGAAATGATGAGAAATGATGAGCAATGATGAGATATGACATGGAATGTCATGTGAAATGCAAACTCTGGATAAAGGATTTAAGGTATTGGACTCTGATCGACAGTTGTACCAGTTTAAAAAGTGATAAAATTGATAAAAATGAACAAATGATTCAAGAAATGGTTTTTGTCTTTGCAGGGCCAAGAGTGACATTGAAAACTATGGTTTTAACTGGTTTGAACTAGAATGAACTGATTTCTAGGGTTTCAGAACTCAGGAGAACTAACAAAACACAGACTCGACAGAACTCCTATGTTGGATGATCGAGAAATGGTACAATTCTTAGGGAAATGGTGAGAAATGATCATTGGAGTGAAGTGAGTTACGAACAAAAATTGGGTTTAAGCTGGAACAAAGATCAGTAATACTGAGATGAACTAAAACTAAAGCTCAAACACTAGCTCAACTGACTTGACTTAGCTCAATTTCAGTTGAAATGAGTTAAAATGGGCTAAAATAGACTCCTAGACTGTGGGAAATGGACTTGAACTAGAACTGCTCTACTTGAACTCCTGGTGAGCTCTGATTCGACTCAGGAGAATATGGTCGACTGGATTTGACTAACCCAGGAACAATTGACCGGGATTCAGATTAGAAATGAACTCATTTTGGCAGGAATGGTCAGAAATGAACATGATCTGCTCATCGTGAGTTAGAAATGACTGACATTCTAACTGTTCTAAGCTTAAAAATGAGCTTGGTCGACTCTGACTGACAATGATCTAAGGTGACCTAGGGATAAAATGATAGTTTTCCTAGTAAAAAGGGGTGAAATGACACCTAAACTAGACTGAACCTAGGGTTAGACTCCTAAAGGGACTGGCGCCTGTTGTAAAGGCGTTTCAGGAAATGAGCGAAGAAAATTTGGGGTGTTTACAGTCTGACCTGGTACAAACTAGATCTGGGTCTGACCCGGTACAAACTTGATCCAGTACAAACTGGATCCGGGTCTGATCTAATGGAAATGACAGACCCAATCCACCCAAAATGGGTTTGGATTGGGCCTATCATTAGGTCGAAATGCGGGACCTGATCCAGTTCCATTATTAAAATAAAAACCTGAGGCTTTCTGTTTACAATTTCAGAGAAACCGAAAAGGGTTTTCCTTACCCGGCCTACTAGCGATCCACGTCGTCTGTCGGCGACAAACGTCGGTGGCTGGCCGAAAAGTTGTCAGTGTTTGCAGCCCCCTGATGGACTCCGACGATTGGAGAAAGAACGGGAAAGGGTTTTGCTGCACGTCACCAGCAATCCGGCGAAACACCCCATCTATCGGCGATGATCCATCGGCAGACCTCGGCGTCGATCAGCCTCCCTGCAACCCAACAGCGTAGGTAAAATCCCTCTAGTCGACTTTTTTTTTATGTGTGTGGGTGTACCGGGAAATGTTGTTGCCCCATGGCAACAGTCATTGAAGTTCCAGCGACTGTTGCAGAACACAGATGAGCCATGTCGCCCCATTGTGACGGACTGCCGAAAAACACTATTTTCCCACGACAACCATCTCAGTCTTTGGCAGTTGTCTCAGGGCGACCAAAAAAATAGTCACCTCACAGTGATTGTCGGCGTCAGCCTAGCTGATAAAACTTTAGAAGCACGCGCAGCGAAAATGCGTGGCATGGGCCCATAACCCAGTGTTGGTGCCTACGCAAAAGATGAGACGGAACATACCTAAAGCGGCCATGTTCGTCTGATAATGGTTGATGAGTGAACCCGATCTATCATCTCTGAGAAGTTCGTCTCCTCAGTTGATCACAGCCCTTGATGAGCACAAGCCCTCCAACAATGGTGAGTAGGATCTGAATCCCAAAATAATCAACTACATTGATTAGCTTATGTTTATGCACGGGTCTCTCATCAATATCCCTTTTTATAGCATTAACTTTTATTAGGAAACAGATAAGATAATTGTTTCCTCCAAATGATAAGGTTTCTCCGATAGAGACACCTCTAGGAGAATCCTTATATGTGGGTGACTCCAACATTCACTAGCTTAGTTACAGTGGAATCAAGTCAGTAAAAATCATCTTTCACTGGCGCAATATTTTCTCTGCCAGTGAAAATCTAGATTTTTTTAGCAGAGCACACACTGGCACCAATGAAAATCTCAATTTCCTGGTGCAGCAACGTTATTTCTGTCACAAAGTATACCTGTGCCAGTAAAGGCGTTATTTTCTATAAAAAAAATTGCGAGGGGGTTTCCTCCCTTTTCCTTTTCTTTCCCTCTGTCGAACGCCGTTCTCCTCATTTTTCTTTTTCGATCCCTCCCGAAAACCAAGAAGAGGAAGAGAGAGAAAGAAACGACTGTCTCATACATCCATACTTGATCATCATCATGCTCTCTCTCTCTCTCTCTCTGGAAGGGAACAAAAAGAAGGGGAGTAGAAGTGTATCTTTTCTGCGGTTTCCGTTTGGCATAGCGTCGCATGCTTTCTCTACCGTCCGTGGTATAAAACTATAAATTCCCATATTTTCCCCATTTTTTTTGTTTTCTCCGATTTTCCCAGTTTGTATCCTGTTGGATTTTCCTGATAATCTGGAAGTTTCTCCTCCCTGCTTTAGGTTTAGGTTTAGGTTTGTGACGAGCTTCGATCCCTTCATTTTTCTTTTGAAAATTTTTAGTTGTTATTCAGTGGAGTCGTTAATATCTCTCTATATAACAAACTTATGAGTTACATCTACGAAGTGAAGGTCTAAGGATTTGAGTTATTTATGGGCTTTCTTTTGTATTTTTTGGACACGTGTTTAATTACTCTCAATTTGTTGTGACTGCTCTATTAGCTTGTGATCTAATTGTTTTCTCATGGTTGCATTATTTCTTGTTTCTGTCTTTCTTATTTTTTGAATCAAATTTATTAAATGGACAAGTAGATATGTATGTAGCTCCAGAGGTTTCTTTAAATGAAGAATATGATACAGAGATGGATGTTTTCCCGGTTGCTTTGATTCTACAAGAGGTAATATAAGCTCTACCTGTCATTTTTCTACAATTATAGGTTGTTGCTCACATGTAGGTAAACCAGAACATGAAAGTTCCTGTCTGTGTACTTGTGTTTCTCTAGAAGACCATGCTTTTTTATTATACAGTACCCACCATTTTTTTTTGCCGAGTAAAGGCACGAGTATATGCTGTTAAGGAAGATAGGAGCAAGATGAGCCTTAATTTGCTCTTGTAGTTTATAGATAAAATTTGTGTAATTGATATGCCTCAAAGTTGTCAAGCACTGAATTATCACCTTTGGAATAGCCTCTATAACTTGGTAAGGCAGCCAGATTCGCGGAATCGGTTTAGCCAGAGTGACTAAGAAGTTAAAGATTATGGTTTAAACTAGCTCTTCCAAGAATCGCCAAGAAGGTTCATAAGGGTACCTTCCCATTTGGATTTGGAAATCCTAGTGTTCGAGAGTGACTATGATAGTCCATATTTTTTTCATTCAGGTTTTTTTTTCATGCTCGATGAGCTTGGATACAATTTGGGTTTTTCAACTTTGGATTTGTGTTAATCCCCATCTTTTCACTGATGACTCATCTTTATTCAAAAATCCAAAAATAAAATTTGAAAAATTGTTAAAATCTCAAAAATATCAAAAAACTGAAAAATATGATGCGTCAGATTTTCAAGGGTCTTTTTAAAATGAGTCTGAAGGCAATTGAGGCTTGATCTATATAGGAGAGTCAGCGGAGGCCATCATCGAGCTTTTATGGTAATGTGTTTTATGCACCCTCATCTGCAATGCATTTTGTTGCTTCTCCATGATCATTTTCTATGTGGGCATTTGATGTCATAGGTTTTATTCATCGTCATGAATTGACAATCATCGCTACATCTTAGGAGCTACTGAGTATTTTACCAAGTGGGTAGAAGGAATGTCATTAGCTAGAGTTGAAGGTCAACAAGTAGTTACATTCATCTATAGAAACATTGTATGTCGATTTGGTGTACCCAAGGACTTTGTCAATGATAAAGGCTCTCATTTCAAGAATGAGAATGTTAGAAAAATATGCAATAAGTTTGTCATAACCAACAATTCTTAATTTCATATTACCCCCAAAATAACGGCAAAGCCGAAGCCACCAATAAGACCTTCATTCACATTATTGAAAGAATCGTCAAGACAAGTCATGACTTACATGACACACTACATGATGCATTGATCGTATATCATACTACCATTCGTACCCTTACAAACTCAACCCCAATTGTGTTAATATATGGAACCAAGTCATCTCGCCTTCGCAAGCGTAGTTACCTTTTAGTAAGATAGTTGTTGCCTTAGAAATGCCCTTAGAAATCCAGCAGGAGCTTAGGTTGGTCGGTGTGAGTTTTGAAAAATAATTTTTAAAACAATATTTTATGTAAAAACAATGTGAAAGCTAGACACCAAAAATATAAAAACTGACTCGCACGAGTGGTGGAGTCTGGGTCGAACTTAGGAAATGAGAAATACTTTGTATTCAACACATAATCTAAACTACTATTTATTGCCAAAAAAATTTAATTAATTAAATAAATAAATAAGAGTGTTGCCCCTGCAAAGGGCTTAAACAAATAATTAAAGTGCATTATTACAAACTCAAATGAATTGAATTGAATTAAAAATAAAACCTAATCTCAAAATAAATGAAAGGTCTTCAATGCCCGAGTCCTTGTGTGATCCCTTTGTTCCCTTCTTTTGCAGTTGAACACTTATACATTTTAATTTAAAGAGCTCCCTGAGGGCACTTTTGAGAGCTTAAGGGGGCCTCAGAGGGTACTTTGAGGGCACGAAAATGGCTCTTTTGTATGTTTCAATGCTTCACTGCAAGACACAAAACACAAAACAAGGCAGTACGAGGAAAAACTAACAAGAATTTACTAACTAATGATAAAAGAATTCAGTAAAAAAAAGAATTAAACTAACTAAACTAAAAAATAACAACTAACCTATGAACAAACTAATGTAACAACCTAACAATAATGACAAAATAGCAAAACAACCTAGCTAACTAATCAAAAACTAATGTAACTCATGAAATCAAAAAAATCAAGAAACTAACTAGACCTAAAAATCAAGAAAGCAATCAGCCTAATATGATAAACTAACTAACTAATTCTTATTGTAAGTAAGTAACCAATAAACAAAAAACTGAAATAACAATGAAAGCTAACTTATGCTATCTAATAACTAATTAACAAAGACTTAAAAGAAATAACACAAGAACCGGCTAATGTATGTTAAACTAACTAAACTCAAGAATCAAGAATCATCTAACCAACTACTTACTTAGATTAGTGACTAACTAGGCAAAAGACAAGAGTTTGTATTTATTCTATTCTTATTAGACTCATAAAGAAAAAGAAACGTTAACTCTAATGTGAATGCTGAAATACATAATCTAACTACAAAATTGATTCTTAGATAAATGAAACATGAACCGTACTAATTTATTTAACTATTGGCTGGGTTCTAAGGAAAACAAAGTGTTGATTTTTACCAAAAAAAATATCATCAAATGAAAGTAACTACGGTACTTAACTTTACCAATGTTAATACACGAATTATGATAGCTAAGAAACGTGAATGGGAGATGAGTATTAACTAAAAGAAAAACAAGTAAATCTCAAAGCATAGTACCTAATCTAATAATCTATGCAATCTGAAACTACAATCTACCTAACTAATACTCAATACTACTAACATAAGTCAAGCAATAGCCATAACTTAGGCTAAAAAAACTTAAAACACACTACACGGCTTCACAGACCAGCGTTAAAACCAATATATATATATATATATATATATATATATATATATATAAGTAACTTTAAACTATATTGAACGGCTAAACATTAAACAGTATTTGGCTAAGGAAGAACGTAAAATTTAATGATTACTTACTATGACAGAATAACAAAAGCTAACAGAACTATGGGGTCAACGTCAAATACTGACCTGCGTGTTTGACGCTGATTTCAGGATCAAAACAGCGTTTTCACGTTGTTTCACTGAAACGTGAATATGGCTGTTGTTTCACGACATGATAACAAATATTAATCTTTATGCGATGTCTCGCAGATCGTGAAGAGCCAAAAAAAAACATTCACAAACACAATCAGAAGTATGTCTAACTATAACTAACTATTTACTTAAATCAAGATTATCAAAAACAAAATATATTTTTGTTTTTTTTTTTCAGATGCAAAACATCAACTAAACTAGATTAATATGTAGATGATGTGAAGATCTAACAAAACTATATGTGATGCAATGTGTTATGCTATGCAAAACTTAAATCTACGGTAAAAAAGAGGGAGAAAGAAATGACCTGTCACAGATCGCCTCCGATGGAAGGGTTGAGAGGAGAAAGTGGTTGATCCTAGTTGCATACACGCCTCCCCGATGAAGAAGGTAAGAAAAGCCGATGAAGACGGGGTTTAGAGGATCGATGAAATAAAGAATAAGAAAAGGAAGAAAAAGGAGAAATAGGAGGAGAAAAGAAATCGGCCAAGAATGAAGAAGAAGAAGGGAGAAGGGAAGATGGAGGCAAGAGGGCTGTTGGAAAAAAACATTTTTTCAGCCCTCAAAACTACTATTTATAAGCCTAATTAGGTTAAAAACAAAGTTTTCAAAAGGAGTCTAAAATATTTTTCAATTTCCAAAACAGGTCCTCTCTTAAAATGTGTTTTTCAAAGGGGTATTTTCTAAAACTAATTCAAAGTAATAAAGTAAGTCCTAATCTAACAAAATTATGAAATAGAAAAATTCTATCTAATAAAAATACCAAAAAACACAGGGCCAAATAAAAAATATGGTTTTTTTTTTAAATTGGGTTTCGAAGCAATTTCTCAAAAACAATGATAAATACGAGTTTTTAATATGATTTTACACTAGATCATGCATAGAATAAGATGGATAAACATGTAAAATGTATGCATGATCATTGGCTAAGATAAACCTCTTGGTTGAGAAAAGGTTCTTAGCAGTTGAGTATGTTCAAGGATAGAGAAGGGTTGAGTGATACTATGCCAAGCATATAATCAAGCGATATTTTCAAGTCAATGATCTGATTCTGCGATTTAATCACCGTGTGGCTCCTCATCTCTTGGGAAAGTGGTGCCCTAATTGAGAAGAATCATACATTATCAAAACAAGTCTTGGAAATTCTTATCAGCTAATCAATTTTGATAGAGTTGAGTTACCTGACCCAATCAATGCCATGTATTTAAAAAATATATATCAATAGATTGGATCCTCTTAAAAACTTTATAAAATATCCTTTTTATCTTGAGGAGGTGTCTTTCAGAAAGATGGATTAAAAATAAAGTCGTGGAAGTCCAAATCCCAATGGAAAGGTTATCCCAAGGGAAGTAAAATTGGCGATAAAGCAGAGTTGCCCCAAATTATTGTATCATTATTAAGGATTTCAAGAAGTTAATCATGAGAATTCATAGCTAGATATCTTGAGTCAATGATATAAGACCATATATGACTTCCTTAGGTAAACAATTATATTTGCTTAAGATTAGGTTAAAGACATCATCTGTTAGCCTTGCTTTTTAATTTTCTTTAGTCAGTCCCAAGGAATCCCTATTCACTAACTTTAGGTGGACTCTACGAGTAGCCAAACCAAAATGATAGGTGAAAAGAGCCAGATGTGAGAAAAATGTGTAAAAAATGAGGAAAAACCTTGTCATACCCTTAGGCTAAGTGGTTTCTGTGGAAGTTATAGGTTTAAGTGGCAATGGTTTGAGAGGTGAAAGAGCCAAAAGTGCCAACTTTGAGAAAAATAAGAAAAATAGAAAAGTTGATCAATTAAAGTGAGGAAATGGAGAGGTTGTTGGTTGGGAAAAGTCATAGTAGGATGAACTAACATAGGGTGAACCTGGACATATCTCCAATATTATCTTTTTCCAGCGCATGCAAGTTTCCCAAGGTGTTTTCCTTGTTTGGCAGTGTATAGAGTTATAATCTTTGTAAGGCCCAATATGACAGTCTAGCATTATGGATACTAAACCTTGAATCTTTATGACTAGTCTTTTTATCCATGTTGGAGTCCAATAAGGAGGGTGATAGTAAATGCCAAGCCAATTTTTCCAACTTAGGATAACCTTGAAAGAAGGAGAAAGGTTGAACTGACCAAATTTTGAAATCAATCAGATCAGAAGTGAATTATACTAAGACAATTGGGTCATACTTGAGCACACAAAAGTCACATACTTTTGTAAAAAACTTTCAAAAATCATCCCCGCTTTGCAAGCCAAGTGCCTCTCCTTCTCAAGTGATAAGGGATCAACCTTGCCAGGAATGTCAGCTCCCCTTGATCTTGGCTTTAGTGTTCATCACCATGTACCGCATACACAAATCCAAAAAAAAAGGTGAGTTTGATGGTGTAGAGACACCACCAAGACTCGAAAAAGATGCAAAACAAACAATATGGTATCTGTTAGACAAATCTACACTTAAATTAAATGAAATAACAAAGAAAATAAAGAAAACAAAGAAAATGCATAGATATGAGTCTCGCCTCAGACTTAGGTAGCTTTTTCTATGATGATGGCGAATGTGACGATGAACGAATAGAGCTTCAGCTAGGCAGAGGCTCTGGAAGGCTGGGTAAAACTAGGATCTAGGTCTATGGGTAGGGTCCAGGCTCCATGTATGGGTGCACAAGGCTAGGGTGAATCCAGAAGAGTTTGGCTATGAAGGCCTAAAGATCCTAGATGTTGGACTAGGGGGCTGGACCACTATTTATAGGCATAGAGATGGATCCAGCTCCTAGATCAAGTGGATTCTGGGCCAAAAGAACCAGATCCAGATGCTTAAATTTGATTGGCCAGAGTTATGAAGTGACATGATTCTATTGGCCAGGGTTTTATCTTAGCGGCTAAGAAACTGAGTTTGGTAAGTCTTAAGGGAAAGTTTCTAGGTCCAAAATACCATTTAATTATGACTCGGGCCTAAAACAAACAACACTAGCCTGGGCGCCACCTAGGTTGCCTGGGCAACAACCTAGGTTGTCATTCAAATAAAATGGGTCTGGATCCATTCCTTGGACGACAATTTGGTTTGCACTAGCACCAACTCAACCTAGATCTTATCCATATGAAAATAGTATGGGTGATAAACTAGCCTAGGTGGAAACTTGGGTCAAGATCCATATATTATGGGTGACAATTGGGATTGGGCGACAATGCATGGGTGACAATTGGGTCTGGGCGATAGTGTAGAATAGATTTGAATCCAAAATCAAATCCAAACAAGGTAAAAATCTTATTTTGGGCATAACTTTTGATTATGATGTCCGTTTGAAGTGATTTTTGGTGAGTTGAAAACCTTATGATGCCTTCTTTAACTTCTCTTTTGAATAAATAAAAAGCTTGAAAACATCATTTTCTAAGACAAAAATGTATTTCAAATAGATCCAATAGTTTGGACAAAATATATTAGTATTTTGAGAAAACAAACATTTAGACAAAATCCATGTGATAATGATTGGTCAAAATTTGGGTGTCTACAGATGCCCCTTTTTGTTGTCGAACATGCGAAGCTTTATCAATAACAAAGAAGTAAACACACTGACTTTAAAATACAGAAGACAAATTTGAAAGAGCTTGACAATCATGAAATCTTTTCTTGAAAGGCATTTTGGTAGACGAAAATTGGAGTGTGCTTCGTACCTCAAGGCACATGTGTGGCTTTAGATGAGAGCCTCCTACGCTCTTTGCCTAATGTTTGGAGGTCTTGCCGAATGAGGTCATATTAAACAATACAAATCCTGCAACTTGCATTTATAACATTGCACAAACATTTTGGAAGATTGAATTTTTATGGAAAAAGACAACATGAGTGGTAGACATCATTCATAAATATATTTTAACTTTTTTTATCAAAACATTTTGAAAGAACACAAACTATTTTCTCTCAAGGAGGACATTGGTTCACTTATAGAGGATATTTTGGGTTTGATTGCACTCATCTTTCGGTAGAGGACTACTCTATCAGTCTATGGGACAACCTATAGAACTAATGTTTAACTATCTATAGAATGATCCTAAGATAGGATTGTGTAGGCTTCACTAATAAGACAATTGAATTCTTAAGAACTATGCCAGCTTCAAGAAAACTGGTTAGCAGCATGAAGGAAAATACATATGACATGACATGATGAAGTGTAATGAGATGCTTTGATTGGAACTTTTTCGGTCAAGATAATCACATCACACTTTCATTGGACCTTTTTTGGTCAAGCTAATCACAAAGAAAGTTCTCTAGACAAATTTTCTTACTTATGAAAGATCAACTTTATTTTTTTAGAAAACAATGCAAAAGATATTTGATTTTAGCTTGCTTAAACTCAATGTTTATATGTTTTTTATGAAAAAATGACTATTAATCTAATGCATTGCCAAATGTTCCTCACTCTCTAGCCTAATAATCAACAATTAAAGGTGGGAGGGTCTTACCGACAACCAACCATCATTGTCAATACGAAACAAAAAACTTGTTTCACACGAGGGTCTCCCTAGCTTGATGAATAGTCGTTCAAGGTATAAGTTCTTGCTGACGACCAACCGTCAGTCTCAAGATGAACAAGCAAGACAAAGTGCATTCGAACAATAGCAAGACAAAAATTAATTTGAAATAACACTTCTTGCAAATGTTATCCCATGGATCCACGCATTGCTAAAAAGCCAATTTTTAGACAAAATCAACATGGTTTTACAGAAAAATTTGTTAAAATAAATCTTGTTAGAGGATAAACTTGTAAACCATTATGGGTCAAGTGAGACAACCTAAATATGCCAGAGAACTTTATGACAAGATAAAGATGACACTCATAAATGACAATGATGCATGACATAAGGCCATGACGGAAGTTATTATGGAAAAATTTAGAAAATGTCATATCAATGATAGCCTGAATCTAAAAAGATGATTCAAACAACTTTTTGTTTCAAAAAGGAAACTGCCTCTTGCTAATTTTTAGAAATGAATTTTAAGAAAAAAAAATTCATCAATTGAATGAATGCTTGACTTGGAAAATGTTGCGGACATTAGAAGAGTGAGCGCAAAATGAGTTGTGCACTTTGCATTATTTAGCAACAATATGATTCCTTGCCAATGTTGGTCTAACTTTACTTTTCAGGTTTTGCCCCTAATTGAAGTTTTCATAAATAGACAAGCTCACTCTTCTTCATTAGAATAAATCATTTGTTTAGCCCTCAAATTTCAAAGGAATTAGTCATAAAAGTACATGTATATGCTCATGCTTCAATAGCTACAAATTTAATCCTACAAAGATTGAGATTCTAAAAACTTTCAAATAAGCAAGACTCTTAGGTGGTTTAGGCCAAAAAAATGAGAGTTCCAAGTGAATACAAGGTTTGGACTTACGTTCTGATGCACTTTAATCTCCTCTCTCTAGAGTTTGCATCAAACTTATCCCATGTTGAATATTTTCAAGTGGCCAATCATTTTCCAAAGACTTTGAAGGAACAATAGGACATAGGTTATCAAACTTTTGAAATAAAATGGCAATAGCAATAGCAATGGATGAGATGGTAATGACATTTTTTTGGTATCATGAGGTTGGAAATGGATAATGAAGAAAGATAGATATTGCATCCTTAAACACGAGGTTCAAAGGTGAAACAAAGAAATTTGGATATTATATTCTCAAACTTAAGGCTCAATATAAAGAAAGGGGTAAGCGATCTTGAGCATCTTCTGCTCGATTCTTCAATTACAAATGAAGCATTAAAACTTTGAGAGCTTTCTCACTTTTTTTCTTCTCTTTTTTTCAATAATGCCCTTTTTCTCTCTTTTTTCTATAATAATGCTCTCTCTTTTTTGTCATCAGGTGATAACTTTACAAGGGAATCACCAAGAATAGGGGATGGCATGACTCATTCTATCTTATTCAAGTGGTAAAAAAATTGCCCCAAAAAGGGCAATCTTTTTTAAAATTCTATTTTTTATTTTGGATTTTCAATTTTTTTTATCTTTTATGGAATTTTCAAATAACCATTTCCAAAAGATGATTAAAACAAATCATTCACATTCCCAAAAGATCTGAGATTGATGAATGCATTATTTTGGACAATAAAAGGTTGAGTGCAAACTTGATCCTGATGATGCAACTTTCCCTCTAGTGATTCTTTCTGAGCTGGCAACGAATCTCTATCTTCTGGGTTTTGCCAAAACTGAAGTGGGGTTCACGATGCTTTTTTAATCTACCCCAACAATGGACTTGAGATGCCATAAGGATATGTTGGTGACATCTTCCCTTTGAAGTAAGATGTTGCCATTTTTCTCAATTGTCCTTCTTTTCAATCTTCATCTTTCAAAGGATTAGGATTAAGAATTGGACTTTTATTCCAATATTGCCCTTGATCTGGCTCCATGAAATGTTAGATAATGTTGATCTCCCATATCATTGATAAAGTTTGTTAGCCTTTAAACTCTCTTGCCCTAGCATTAACTTGTTCTACATAATATACATCACACAAGATTTCTCCACCACATTGAACTTTTGAGGCAAAGAATTGGATTGAATTGGCAAAGATCTTGAGATCAGAAGGTTGGCAATCAACATGAGCATGAGAATAACAAGACCACATCTTTTCTCGACACTTTTGAGTTGCCCAAAGAAATTTCATTATAAGCACTTTTTTCCCCATCAAAGGACACATGAAAATTTTTTATCTTAGAATTTTTCATGACATCATCTAGATAATTCATCTCAATATGGTTATTTGCCCCAGCCAAATCATCTAGAGCATCAACATATTCAAGTTCTTCCACTTCCACAGAAACTTCAAACACCTCTTGTTCCTCTAAAATAGGAGTGTCGGTGGTTGATTCAAGTATAACTGAATCTTCTTTTTTGGAGTCGTAATAGGACATTCTTCTTCTAGATCCCTGGCAGAACCTTCTTCTTTCTTCATGACTTGAGCCTCGTATTGGTGGACTTGAATAAAATTTTTAAACAAGGGCAGTGGTAAGCTTGTCCCCCAAACCTGACCCCTCCACTTCCATCCCTATGTCTATTGTGTAGTATTGATGTAAAATATTTTGGATTTTGCAATAGAATGGTTCTTGTCTTTTGTTTTATAATAGTATTTTTGTATCAAATATTACTATAATATAATTAAATAATGTATTTTATATTGCCACTTATAAAGACATTTTTATAAAAATTAATAAATGAGATGATTGTAGTCTGTCATCTTAAGTATAGATGTGATAGACGACCTTCCTCTTTATCTCAACTATTGGTCGACATGATTTATGAAAAGATCATTGATAACATATAATTGATAAAAAAAAAGATGGTAGTGACATGTCGAACTCTCTCTCTCTCTCTCTCTCTCTCTCAACTCATACGAGTAATTTTAGTTTTATATAGTAAAATATTTGACATGAACTATAAGTGTGTCATAATGCACATGGTATCCGATGATGTGCCCAACACACCCATGTTTTGACGTGTGCCTGACATAGAGAAAACCTTTTCCTCATAGGAGTAACTTGAAAATCTTGCAAACTATGCATTTTGTCACATATCCCACAACAAAACTATGAATTTCGTTGTCAAGGGCAAAAATTCTCAGCGTCATAGAACCAAATCTGACCAGCCTAACAACCTTTTGTACTAACATTTTTCTATATTTGTGGATTCGATCACCTCATTCACAATTGCCTAAACACATCATACACCACCTCATGCACAATGACCTAACCCAAGTCACAACTCCGCTCATCTTCTCTATGCACAACATTAGAATACTCTTTAATGAATATACAAAAGCACTCATCATTCGAGTTTTGAGAAGGAGGCGACACTCACGTCCCTCCGAACCAACAACCTCAACAACAATGCCATGCTCCCAAGGCCACGATGTGATTTTCTAAAAGCGACACTCATAAGAACTTGCAGCCTTGCATCCAGTTGATAGATATATGTCATAGTAAGCAACACTACCCAAATCATTCACCTATACCTAAACATTCACTCGCTTAGTCCCATGTCACTATACGTGGTTGAAAACACTTAATGTGATCCCTAAGAGAATTAGCTTTAACCCATATGAACTCCCGTACATACCAAACACTACACCTGGGATATCACTACAAGAAAAATATGGATTAGCGATGGACGCTTTTCATCGCTAATCTATTGCTAAACATGTTAACGACGGAAAGTGTCCATCACATAATCCTGGTCGCTAAAATGCGACAGAATTTATATGTTGCCAATCCGTCGCTAATTAGCGATTGATTAGCAGTGGATCATGTGCATCGCCAATCCGTCGCTAAATAAGGATTGATTTGGTTTTACGAAGGAATGTATTTTGTCGTTAATCCGTCGCTAAAATTTAATGACGAGTACGTATCTGTTGCTAATGTCCATCACCAATTTAGCGAGGGATTAGCGATGAATCAAATTCTATCGCAAAACATCGACTAATTTAAATTGGCGACAAATATTAGCAACGAATAATATCCGTCGCTAATTCGTCACAAATTTTTAAAAAAATATAATTTTTTTTTTTGAAATATGAATATCGAGAAAAAATTCTCGTTATACAATTTATATAACCTATGTATAAAAAACAAAGTACACATAAAAAATAAATATACAAAGCATGTGAAACAAATTTAACACAAGTTATAAGTTAAACAAATTTAACAACCCAGTACAGTCCTTGCCAAGTTCTAATTAGTTACAAGTACGTGAAACAAATTAAACACATGAATCTAATCCTCGCCAAGATTTGGGGCATTATCATCTTTATTGTCTCGATCTGCCCCTCCAGCCATGCCTCCATTGGCTCCTCTACGCTGATCATCAACAACAAACTACAAGAGAACTGAAATTTTAGTATTGATAAACAAGATATAATGAAAAAAATTATATAGAATGCACCTAATCTAATGCAATCAAAGTAAATGGCTGAATGACACATAGACTAGCAATAAAATTAAGGACAATAACAGAATTCAGATATGTGTTCTAAGACTAACAAAAAAAAATCATAGTGATTTAATCATGCAGATATGTGTTCTAAGGTTGTCAAAAAAATGTCACAGTGATACACGCATGCATATAATGTTTATAAGGTTGTCAAATAAATATGTTATGTGTCACAATCATGCATATATGTGTTATAAGGCAGTCAATAAACTTTCATAGTGATGAAATCATGCTTATATGTGTTCTAAGGTTGGAAAAAAACTTTCATAGTGATTCAATCATGCATATATGTGTTCTAAGGCAGTAAAAAAATTTCATAGTGATTCAATCATGCATATATGTGTTCTAAGGCAGTAAAACAATTTCATAGTGATGAAATCATGCTTATATGTGTTCTAAGGTTGTAAAAAAACTTTCATAGTGATTCAATCATGCATGTATGTGTTCTAAGGTTGTCAAAAAACTTTTATATTGATTCAATCATGCATATATGTGTTATAAGGCAGTCCAAAAACTTTCATATATGCTAATATCATGCTCATATGTGTTCTAAGGTTGTCAAAAAACTTTCATAGTGACTCAATGATGCTCATATATGTTCTAAGGCAGTCAAAAAACTTTCATAGTTATTCAATCATGCATATATGTGTTTTAAGGTTGTCAAAAAATTTTTATATTGATTCAATCATGCACATATATGTTATAAGGCAGTCAAAAAACTTTCATATATGCTAATATCATGCTCATATGTGTTCTAAAGTTGTTATAGTGATGAAGGAATGCTTGTATGTATTCTAAGGTTGTCAAAAAACTTTCATAGTGATTCAATCATGCATATATGTGTTCTAAAACAGTAAAAAAATTTCATAGTGATTCAATCATGCATATATGTGTTCTAAGGCAGTAAAATAATTTCATAGTGATGAAATCATGCTTATATGTGTTCTAAGGTTGTCAAAAAACTTTCATAGTGATTCAATCATTCATATATGTGTTCTAAGGTTGTCAAAAAAACTTTCATATTGGTTCAATTATGCATATATGTGTTATAAGACAATAAAAAAACTTTCATATATGCTAATATCATGCTCATATGTGTTCTAAGGTTGTCAAAAAACTTTTATAGTGATTCAATCATGCTCATATGTGTTCTAAGGCAGTAAAAAAACTTTCATAGTTATTCAATCATGCATATATGTGTTTTAAGGTTGTCAAAAAACTTTCATATTGATTCAATCATGCATATATGTGTTATAAGGTAGTCAGAAAACTTTCATATATGCTAATATCATGCTCATATGTGTTCTAAAGTTGTCATAGTGATGAAAGAATGCTTTTATGTGTTATAAGGTTGTCAAAAAACTTTTATAGTGATTCAATCATGCATAGATGTGTTCTACGGTTGTCAAAAAACTTTTATAGTGATTCAATCATGCATATATGTGTTCTAAGGCAATAAAAAAATTTCATAGTGATTCAATCATGCATATATGTGTTTTAAGGCAGTAAAACAATTTTATAGTGATGAAATCATGCTTATATGTGTTCTAAGGTTGTCAAAAAACTTTCATAGTGATTCAATCATGCATATATGTGTTTTAAGTTTGTCAAAAAACTTTCATATTGATTCAATCATGCATATATGTGTTATGAGGCAGTCCAAAAACTTTCATATATGCTAATATCATGCTCATATGTGTTCTAAGGTTGTAAAAAAACTTTTATAGTGATTCATGGTGAAGAAAATATCTAATTTATCATGCATTCATGGTGGATGTAATGATTTGATATATATATATATATATATATATATATATGATGTCATTCAATCACAAGAATCATGATGCATGCATTAATAACTTAATATTTTCATGTGCAAAACCATTCATTTGAAGCATTGATAACTTATCATTCATTTTCATGTGCAAACTCATTCATTACACAATACATTCATTTGAAACATGTTTTTATGATACAATTTCACATGGAAGGCATAATCAAATTGAAAATAACTTCATGTAAGCATGGATACAATCACATCAAACATTGCATTACATTCAAATCATTCATATCAAAATAATGTTAAACATGTATCTGTTGCAAACACACTCTAATATCCCGCTAACTACTACCATAACTAGCATGAAATTTGAACTCCAAAAATAAGAACACTTCTATTTTCATACATTAAAATCATGTTCAACATCATCTCCGAACTCCATCAAAGCAGTCCTAGATATCCACAACTAAGTGAGTGTGTGAACAGAAAAGTGTTGCATCAAATAAATTAAATAACCTATGATGCGCTTGCATCACTTACTCACCACGGGTATTTACCCGATTTGCATTTTGCTTGTTTCTTTTCGCATAGCATTTTAAGCCACGTGCGGTGCTTAATATTAAGCATTGCGTATTTTGCTTTGTTACACATCTGCAATGCACATTACTCTTGCCGACCAAAGACAAAGACATAGGGAGAAACAGAAGAAAACAGGCGGAGCCCCTTGCCAAAAAGTACCACTGGTAGGGGGGCGGGGGGGCCTGTTAGCTGAGCAAACACAACGATAGGGAGAGCGGAACCCCCTGCCATTGTTGCTTAAACAAGGGCAAGGGGGCAGAGCCCCCTGTCGGAAAGTATCAGCGGCAAGGGTGCGGCCCCCTTGTCGGTCGAGCAAACACAACGGCAGGGGGGGCTGATCCCCCTATCGATATTGCTTAAACAAGGGCAGGGGGGCGGAGCCCCCTACTAAAAAGTACCAGCGGCAGGGGTGCGCCCCCCCCCAAGCCAACCGAGCAAACACAACGACAGGGGGGGGGGGGGATCCCCCTGCCGCTGTTGCTTAAACAAGGACTGGGGGGATCCGCCCCCTGCTAGAAAATACCAGTGGCAGGGGGGGCTCCGCCCCTTGCTGGAAAATACCAGCGGCAGGGGGGCTCTATCCTCTGCCGGCCGAGCAAACACAGTGGCAAGGGGGGTGGATCCCCCTGCCGTTGTTGCTTAAACAAGGGTAGGGGGGCTCTCCCCCCGCCAAAAAATACCAGTAGCAGGGGGGCGAGTCCCCTGCCGACAGGTTGGAAAGAGGGACAGGGGGGAGGTGAGCTCACCGGCATGGTCACTGGTGGACTTCGGTCGAGTTGCCAAAGTCGGAAGAACAAGTGGTGGGTCATCGACAGGGTCACTGAGGGAAGATGGCGTCGGTCGGTGTGGCCAAAGAGGGATGGGCGTCGGTCGGTGTGGCAGAAGAGGAAGGCAGTCACCAGAAGGGGGAGAAGGGAAGGGAGGAGGTCGCCGGAGAGGGAGGCGGTCGCCAAAAGGGGGAGAAGGGAGTGCGAGCAATGGGGCAAGAGAAAGGAAAAGAAAGGGGGCTCGCATTAGGGATTTATGAGAAATTTAGCGATGACAAAATTCTGTCGCAAACTTCATCGCAAATTTGCGACAGAGTTTGAGACAGATTTTTTCCATCGCGAATCCATCGCTAATTAGCAACAGATTCGTGACAAAAAAAATTTTGTCACTAATTCTGCAAATAATTCAAATGTTAGCAACAAATAGTTTTCTCTAGCTAATCCATCATAAATTTCTGTTGCTAATTAGAGTTTTTCTTGTAGTGTATATTATCTAAATAGAGAGATACTTAACCAAATCTCTAAAGGTATCTATCTAATGATCTGTTGGCTCAACACTTTATCGAACAATGTTCTACGTCTGTGTTGCCACACACTGTCGTACTAATGATGATATCATTGTCCATCGCATGGTATGCTACCATCACACGTCACTGATAGCCCAATGCATATTGCTCATTACTACCCCCAATGTATTTTCCACTCAATGGCGCTCAACACTCTGTTGCCACATCCCAACAAGCTTGGTCTGTGACAGTCCCTCCACTTAATCCTTCAACGTTCTTGTCAAAGTGGGTGCAGGTAAGAAAGTGTCCTTCCTTTGAATTACCAATTTTCCTTCTCACTCATCTTTGGTTCCACTTTACATCACCCTTCTTCACTTGTAACTCTCACTCAAAAAAATCCAACTTTATGTCAGAGTACTCTTTGAACGTATGTTCCCCTTGCGCACAACCATCTTTATCTAGCTTCAACTTGCTGTTATTGCAACTTTCAGCATGTTGCATCCCATACCATGACATACATTAAGTTACTTTGATAACGGTCTATCACTTTCCCTTGCGACCTATTGTCTTGCTCATTCCCTAAACCATAGGGCTATCCAAAGGCACTTTCTGCCCAACATGGTCCTCGATATTTGCAGAGAACAAAGACCATCAACACGTGTCAGATGAATGTCTGATATTTTAAGGCACCAAACTATGGTTTTCAATAGTCCATGGTCAAACTGGTCCTCAAAATGGGGGATGCCCTCGTGCATACCACCCCATAATGGTATTCTAGTCACTTGTCCAACATGATCAACTTTCGACTTAATGCTGTAACTCTTTCCTAGAGTCAACACACTGCAACTTTCTTGTAGAGCCAACAAACACGTTCTTATATAAACCAAACTGATGAAGTAATAATGACAACCTTTTACCACCCATACAACAATCAATGAAAAATTGTCGAAACACAATGGACCAACAATAAGGAGCATCTTGCTCAAAAGGTGGGTACTCCACAAACCCACAACTTTATCATCTTATTCGTAGATGTT
The DNA here is from genome assembly GCF_984573655.1 of Nuphar pumila. Taxonomy (NCBI): domain Eukaryota; kingdom Viridiplantae; phylum Streptophyta; class Magnoliopsida; order Nymphaeales; family Nymphaeaceae; genus Nuphar; species Nuphar pumila. The sequence continues at coordinate 25,268,274 of NC_143262.1, read as the reverse complement.
TCTACTTCACACTTTCATCGTCTTGCTCGAACACTTGAAGGAGAAAATACAAGTCTGATTGAGTCTCCCTCACTCAAAAGTGTAAATCCTTTTAGCTAAATAATCAATTGTGCACTCTTTGCATCGTGCACAAAGCAAACACCATGATCCACCTATGAGCTGACACATAAACTGATAGGAATCGATCACACATGTGCTCATCATATCATAGTGTCATTATGCCAACCCCGGCACACATCGGCTTACATATGTCCCTTAGCCAACTGAGTAACAACTTGGCACATCTTCTTACCATCGACAGAATGCCCCATACCTTCCAGCCAACAACTCACTTTTATACTCAGTCCACCATGCCTCAATTTCAAACATACACATACATGGGACAAACCAATATTCTTATTGGTTTTGATACTTGAAACTCATATAAACGAACATTGTCCTCTTTAGTGTCAGATTAACCCTTAGGTTTCTTCTACTTTAAATGCATAACTTATGTGTCATTGTGTCTCATCTTACTTCGAAGGCATGTCATGTACCACTCAACCATCGGCAACATCACCATAAATTGTTATGCTATGATAACATTTGTCACAGGCAAAAATTTTCTGCGAGCCCGTGTTGTGCCAAAAAACCAAATTTGACCAGCCTAACATCCTTAGGCCTTGCACAAACTTTTGTGTTTGTCGATTCGATCATTGGCACTGCGCACTACCCCATGCATAATTGCCTAAACAAATGTTTGGCCTCACACAATACCTTATGTGAATGACCTAGCCCAAGCCACGACTTCGCTCATCTTCCCTATATGTAGTGCCATTGTATTCTTCAATGAATGTACGAAAGTAGTCATCATTCAAGTTTTGAGGAGCGGGCAATGCTCATGCCCCTCCAAACCAACAGCCCAAATTCAACAATAACGTCATGCCCCAAATACCACAATGTGATATCCTAAAAGTGTCACTCAGAAGACCTTGTAGGTATCTCAATAGACGGGAGAAGATTGTTTTTAACTCTCAACCTTGCAACCAATTGATAGTATGTGTCATAGTGAGAAACACTATACAAATCACTCTCTCACACTTAGGCATTCACTTGCCTAGCCCCGCGCCACCATACACAGTTGGGAACACCTAATGTGATCTCTGAGAGAATTAGCCATAACCCACACGCACTCTCATGTGTACCAAATGCTACACATGAGATATCTTATCCAAGTAGAAAGGTACTTAAACAAAGCACCAAAGGTATCCATTCTTTGATCCATTGGCTTTTCATTTCCATTAACAAATGCATCACTACAACTTAATTGCAGCCTTATCATATTTATGTTCATGTATACGAATCATAAAGTGTGTTTTTTTTTATTTGATGCTTATGTTAAAAATAAGTTTTTTAATCTTATGTGCTCCATTTCTAGGTTTATTAGGTCTTTCACGTATGTGATATGCCTAACAACTTTTGGATTCATTCTCAAAAAGTTATCAGGTTTTATTATTCTTTTATTTATATTTTAATTTTTTATCTTGTTAAAATTATTGTCTTTTAGAAAACTTGAATCTGAACATAAAAACATAAAAAAAAAAGAAAAACCAAAATTTTAGTTGCTTCTCAAAAAGGTGCTCTTGATAAGTTTGTTATTAATAAGAAAAATATAAATTACTTGAATGATGATACTATTACCTACAATGAAGAAAATTTGGATGATGTTGAAATGAAAGAAAGTGAGAAAATTGTCAAAAAATTAGAAGAACCAAGAATAATATCTGAAGAAATTTATGACATTATAGAGGGAGAACATGAAAAAGTAAATGAAAAACTTCAAAAACATTTAGAAAGAAAATCACAAATAATAGTTGATTGATTATGACCCATGACATTGGTCAATAAAAGATATAAAATTATAAGATTTATTAGTTGAAAGAGGCCAAATTAGAGAAAATAAAAGAATTTTTTCTCTTGATCAAGACTCTAGACATTTTTTTATGTTCCATTATTTCTTAGAATTACTAAATAGAGAAAAATATGATAGACCATGGTTAATTTATTCAAAAGGTGTGGATAAAGTGTTTTATTTTTGTTGTAAGTTATTCACATTGAAACCTAATAAAATTCAATTAACTAATAAAAGAAATAAAGATTGGAAGAATCTTAGTAGAATATTAAAAAGTCATGAAACATAATGCTTAGGTTGAGTTAGATAAAAGATTATTAGAAAAAAGGACAATTGACAAAAGTACTCAAGCGACAATAAATAAAGAAAAAGAATATTAGAAAAAAGTTTTAGTAAGTATTATTGTCGTTGTTAAGACTCTTGCAAAAAATAACCTAGCATTTTGTGGATGTAAAGATAAAATATATCAAGAAAAAAATAAATTTTTTTAAGTTTAATTGAAATGATAGTAGAATTAGATCCAATAATGAAAGAACATATAAGGCGTATTAAAAATAATGAAATACAAAACCATTATCTTGGACATAACATACAAAATGAATTGATATTATTGTTAGCTAATATTGTTAAAAATATTATTATTTCAAAAATTAAAGAAGCAAAATATTTTCAATAATACTTGATTGTACAACCGATGCAAGTCATCAAGAACAAATGATAGTTATTTTAAGATGTAGTGATGTTTCCACTATTTCAATACAAATAAAAGAGTTATTTTTAGATTTTTTAGATGTTGATGACACATTTGGACAAAGTCTTTTTAATGAACTAATAAATGTAATAAACGGTCTTAGACTAGATATTAATAATATAAGAGGATAAGGTTATGACAATGAATCTAATATGAAAGAAAAACATCAAGGTGTGTAAAAAAAGAATACTAGATTTAAATCCTAGGGCATTTTACACACCATGCGGTTGTCACAATCTTAGCTTAATACTTAGTGATATGAATAATTCTTGTCCTAAAGCTATGTATTTTTTTAGAATCATACAATATATTTTTTGCTTATTTTCTTCTTCTATAAAACAATGAAAATTTTTAAAAGACACTCTTCCATTGCTAAGTCTTAAAACATTGTCCATAACATGATGGAAAAGTCGGGTTGAAAGCATTAAAGCAATAGTATACCAAACACCATATATAAGAGATGCATTATTAAATTATCTGAAATTAGTGAAGATGCTAAAATAAGAAGTGAAGCAGAAAGTTTAGCTACATATGGCATAGAATATTTTGAATTTTTATTAGAGTTAGTTATTTGGTATGATATATTATTTGTCATTAATATAATTAGTAAAAATTTGCAATCTAAAGATATGCATATTGATGTTACCATAAGTCAATTAGAAGACCTTAAAATTTTTAATTTTTTTTAGAGAAAATAGTTTTAAATCGTCTTTAACTCATGCCAAAAAGATTGCAAGTAACATGAAGATAGAGCCTATTTTTCATGTAAAACATAAATTTTTTAGGAAAAACTATTTTGATAAAAATATTAGTGATGAATCAATACAATTAGCGGAAGAATCTTTTAGAATTAATTATTTTATATTTATTGTTGATCAAGCCATCTCCTCCATTAACATTAGATTTGAATAATTTCACAAATATGAATATTATTTTGGTTTTTTATTTGACTTAGAAAAACTAAGATCATTAGATGACGAAAGTTTAAAAGTATGTTGTGTTAAACTTGCATGTTTTTGAAAATATGATATATATTTAGATATAGATGGCATAGATTTATTTTTAGAGTTAAAAGTCTTAAGAGAAATTTTAATAAAAGAGATAAAGAATGTAATTGACACACTAACTTTCATAAAAAGATTAAACTCTTTTCCAAATGCACATATTGCTTATAGAATATTCTTGACCATACCTGTTACCGTTGCTTCCACCGATTTTTTTTTTCAAAATTAAAATTGATTAAGTCATATCTAAAAAATAACTATGTCACAAAAAAGATTAAGTGGATTAGCTATGCTATCTATTGACAAAGCTTGACTATAAAGGTTTAATCAATATATTTGCATCATTAAAAGTAAGAAATGTAGATTTTAGATAATATTTTTTAAACTATTTAAAGTTTTTTGTGTGTAGTGTGATGAATATATATATGAACCCAATTAGTAAATATGGAGGATACTAAGAATTTAAGGAAAAAAAGGTGCAAATTTTTATGTATAATAAAAAAATTAGGGCCTCATTTGGAGGCTTCGCCTAGGGCCTAAACTTCTCTTGAGCCGGCCCTAGACCAAAGTTGCACAAATCTCATTGCACTAGTAAATGGATCCTCATTTAACGACAAAGAACCCTCATCGAGAACCAGATCACTTAATAAGCTTGCTCCCCTGTGAGATAAACCTCGGGGAGGTTTCACAGTCACCGGTACCCAAGCATTTACCCAGTTAAAGGTACAAAGTGGTGTGGGGTCACCAGTTAACAAATGGAACCTGAGTCGAGCAACCTTCGCATCAAAGAAAATGTGCTTAACGTGTGCCTCCAAGACAACTTTGTATTGAGCTATGTTTCTTTCATAAACCCACTAATTTTAAACAACTACAACCAAGTAATTTGTTTGAAGTTTTGGAACATTTATTCTAGAACATGTAAATTTTGTAAGTGTGATAAGAAATAATCACAATTTTACAATTACTATTTTTAGTAGTGACAAAACAATTTGATCTAATAGAGCAAGTTTGCTTTCAATGTTGATACCTTGCATTATCATGCAAGTGGAAAACTAGCAAATTGGGTTTTAAATAGTTTCTGTTGTCTCTTAACAGTTACATAACCACAGAGCATGGGTGCATGAGTCAATATATATTAACTTAATATGCGGGTTTATTCAAGAAAAATTAGGAAAAGTCAAAGCATATGTTTTGATAGCTAAATACAAGAGTTCCTATTTCTGTATTCATAGAATTAATGTTTCTTAATACTATTAATAAGATCCTCACCTGCCCTTATGCCGACTTTGCATCGCATCCATTTTTATAATCGAAAGTTTCTCCGACTGCAAATTGTTTTAAAGTGCCCTGTTCCACAAATCAAACAAAGCTGTTCAACATGAATCAATGTTTTAAATCTTCTTATACGATAAGAAACTGAAATCCATTAGGTGACCAGTCAACCTAATCCCAAGTTGGTAACCGAGTACTGTGGTGCCCCCGCATCCTTGACTTAGTTAACTTATATGAACAATCACAAACCAAGGTCACCACCTTATAGAAAACAAAATGGATATGAACTTAGCACAGGTCATCAAGAAACAGAGTCATGTTGAAATGATCATTATAGTTTATAAATGATTGACTAATTAATCACTTAAGAACCAAGTAGTTGAGAAACCTAGCCACCAAAAAGAATAAAAAGATAAAGAAAACCAGGAAAACAAGTCAAACAAGCAAGAGAGGTGATAAGGTGGAGGCAGATATCCACATGATGCAGCCACCATTCCAACACCATGGAAACTAACATTAAATAGAATGGGCCCCACCTTTGTTTGAGATAAAAAAAAGGGTATACTGTCTCATTAGTTTAGAAGCACCAATTGCATGAATTCTCTCGCTCAAAATTCAGAAAGAAAAAAGAAAATATCATTAATGTTGGGGCAAATATATAACAGATCAGAATTCCCCTTACATCACCCTTTTCTCCTCCCTCCCACAATGGAAATCAACATGATGATGATAATTGAGAAAGTGACATTGAAAACTTTTGGTGTTTATACCAAAAGCTGCCCTACTGACCTGCATTAGATAAGTTGGTTGGCCCAACCCCTTCAACCCTCAGTCAATCTCTACCACCACCACCACCACCACCACCACCACCACCCCAACACGTAATGCATTCCTCAGCAAGTTGAAAAATCAAGATGTGGGTGGCCAAATCCTTGGAAGGGGGCCCTGAGACCAGAAAATTCGTTAATAGTTGGGAGATTAACTGCACTTTTTTTTCTTCACCATGGTGTTTAATGAGGGTCCGAAAACAAAAAAATGGGATGAATGGGAATGGGATCTCCTTGAATGCATGGGGTAGTTGCGAGCTAACTCCACAGAGATAGGTGGGCAGATATCACGTGGAACTCTAATGATCACCGCTTCTACTTACTACCGGCCCTCTATTTTATTCATAGACAGTTTTTGAAGAAAGAGGTACTTTTATTTTTCTCTGCGTTTTTTTTTCTTTTCTATATTTTTTTCTCTTTCTGCGGGGGTGTTCTATGAAAGGAGCCGCCAAAATGCAACCGAATTTGGTCTTTTTTTGAGGAAAGCTGAGATGGGCAGCTGTTAGTTTTGCGTAAATCTAATTTGTGGGTTGTGAGGAATCGGTTTTCTAGAGTGGTGGGGGAGATTGGTTTAGATTTAGTATTTGGGTTGCTTGAAATTTGTGGAGTTTCCCTTATTTTCTCACTCCCATAGGTAAAGTGTTCTCGATTTAGTTTTTTGTTTTTTTTGTATTTGACTTTTTGATCAAGGGATGCAGCATGTTAGAAGTAGATTGTTTTGACAGAAATTCCTACTTTTTCCTTCTTGGTGTTCGAGATCCTTTGTTGTTTCCCAATTTCGTAGTGTTTTGGTTGCGTCTCAGTTTTTCCTTTTGGTCGTTTATCTGGCGTGTGTGTAGCGGTTAGACTAGATGGGCTCTCTTCCTCAATTCAAATAATGATATTTGATAGTCGGAACTGTCTTCGAGAAATCTCTTTTGGCCTACGGAATGAAAAAATCTAAGATGACAATGAGAGAAGTCCGCAATACCCTTTTTGTTTTATTCTAACTGTTGGGCCCAAGACAGAAGTAGACCGAATTATGGTGTTCAAAAAGAAAATCTACTTATTTTTTTCATTTGTTTGTGATTCATAAGATCATCATCCTCCCAGATACTTTTTGGCTTTGAGGGGTTGTGAAGTTTCATGTATCTTTACATTTCTCAGTGGTGATAGCATGGCGGAGTTGCAAAAGGGGCCCGTGATGGGTGATGCTTTGCTCACAAATGTTGTTGTGAACGGGAAGGTTCAAGTGAGGAACGGACAGACGGTGTCACAGATCGACGAGTTCTGCTCGGCGCTTGGCGGGAATAAACCAATTCACAGCGTTCTGATTGCTAACAATGGGATGGCGGCAGTCAAGTTCATGCGAAGTGTTAGATCTTGGGCCTATGAAGCATTCGGAACAGAGAAAGCCATTCTCTTAGTGGCCATGGCAACTCCAGAAGATATGAGAATTAATGCAGAGCATATCAGAATCGCCGATCAGTTTGTGGAAGTGCCTGGGGGGACCAACAATAATAACTATGCAAATGTGCAATTAATCGTGGAGGTGGGCATAAATTTTCTTTTGTTTTTATCTTTCACCTATGTTTCTGTAGCTTCATACTGCCATGATTTCAGTGCACAGCCTCTTTGTAAGTCCACTCAGCATGTTTAACTTAAATATTGTTAGCACCAAGTTATATAAATGGATTTTCTAGGGAAGAAATCACACTATAAGTAGGACAGAGCCATTGTTGGTTGCTAACACTCTCTTCTGGATTTTCCTTTTTTCTTTTTTGTTTGAAAAAGTTTTGATAGTTACATGGCCAGTCTTGCCAAAGTTCCATAGTTTTCAAATAAGTACGCTTGTTTCTGAAGTTTATGGTATCATACAGATGGCAGAAAGGACACATGTTTCTGCTGTATGGCCTGGTTGGGGCCATGCATCCGAAAATCCTGAACTTCCTGATGCATTAAATGCCAAGGGGATAATATTTCTTGGACCCCCAGCTTCAGCAATGTCAGCTCTAGGAGACAAAATTGGATCATCTTTGATTGCTCAAGCGGCATCAGTGCCAACCCTTCCTTGGAGCGGGTCGCATGTAATCTACTTTGCCTCTTATTTTATTTTGTCAGGAGAGGCATGTTCTATCGTTTTTGTTGGAGTGTATGCATCAAATAAGCCAGACGTGGACTTTTTCCCTTGATGTTTAGGTCAAAATACCTCGTGAGAGCTGCTTGGATTCTATTCCAGAGGATGTCTACCACGATGCGTGTGTGTTTACAACAGAGGATGCTGTGGCTAGTTGTCAAGTGGTTGGTTACCCAGCCATGATCAAGGCTTCTTGGGGAGGTGGTGGTAAAGGGATAAGAAAGGTTCGTATTATCTGTGTGCATATTGTAATGGCAAGTTAAATGGGACCTTTCAATATCACAGAGTTAAGTGCTTATATTTGATCTTCTTTGAATGGGAACGTTGTTAATTGTTACACTGTTGTGGTGGGACACCATATTGATTGATTGACAAAATGACCAACAAAGAAACGTGTTTATCTAGTTGACACTTTCATATGCTAATGTTGAGGCTTTGTAGGGTCTGCATTATATGGGAATGGGATATCAGTCAAAGACATGAAGTCCAAAATTTTATATATCCTAGGCACAGTCATCAGTAATCTCAATGTTTAAATTTACCACATTTTTAGAGGCTTTTCTTCCAAAAAGGAAAAAAATGAAAAAAAACCATCATAAACTGTAAATATTATTAAAAAAGTAATGATAATGATATCATACCATTTTATCAAGCAATTCATTTTCCAAAAACTCATATTTTCATTTTATTATCATTATTTTTAGAAATGCTGATAATTTTCTTTTACAAGAGGGGAAAACCATTTTATTAAAATCTAAAAGGACTGTGGTAGAAAAGCTATACAATCGGTTACAACACGTGACTGCTGAAAAATAATTAAAAGAAAAGTAAACACTTTCAAGATATCCTATTCTTAATAAACCTGGTGAAGTCAAATCTGATAAAAATACTGGTGGTTTTTTACCCTTCTCATAGGTTCATAATGATGATGAAGTGAGGGCCTTGTTCAAACAAGTTCAAGGTGAAGTTCCTGGATCTCCAATATTTATTATGAAGGTTGCATCCCAGGTATGGTTATCTTGTTTGACTTGTTTTCCGATTCCCATAGACATTGTTGTATCTGCTTGTAGTTGCATATTCACAGAAGTGGCTTTCTGAGATGCCTAAACAACTTTGGAGTCCATGGTGCCTAGTGACCTAACAGCAAAAGCAGTAGTTTATTTCTACACTTCACGACTTTATCTCATATTTCTTCACTTGCCAGCAACAAGTGAAACCTAATGTAATAACACAAATGTGCAAAGTTAGCAGATACAGTTTATTCATTATTGGTTGTTTGCCATCTCTAAGTAGACGATGCAATCTTTTGTGGGATACATATAATATGCATGCTAGAACAGTATTCGTGTAATGCATTCTGTTGCAATATTATCTTGCTAATAATTAATTCAGGGTATACATTTGGTTGGTTGAAGGCAAGCTCATTCATGAAATCTTTGAAAGAGGAACTAAGCATTTTAAGCTGGTGCACTTGTCTCCCAATGTATGATATAATTTTCTCTGGTGCATGCAGAGCCGGCATCTGGAAGTTCAGTTACTTTGTGATCAGTATGGGAATGTCGCGGCATTGCATAGCCGTGATTGTAGTGTCCAGAGAAGGCACCAGAAGGTATATTATGCTGATTTATATTTGATTTTTCAGTTTCATATCATCAGTTTGATGTCAACCTTAATTTACAGTATAAATGAAGTCTTTTGTCCTTATCACAGTATTTATGTATTCTATGTTTGTGACTTTGTTCAATTGAAAAAAATAGCCAAATAATTTCTTAGCATTGTTAGCCTGTAGTTAGACTGTTGAATGTTCACATTAATATGCTCATTTATATGTTGCAGATTATTGAGGAGGGACCAATTACAGTAGCTCCTCATGAGACTGTGAAACAGCTAGAGCAGGCAGCTAGGAGGCTGGCCAAATGCGTGAATTATGTTGGAGCTGCTACCGTTGAGTATTTATACAGCATGGAGACAGGGGAGTACTATTTCTTAGAGCTCAACCCTCGTTTACAGGTTTGTGGATTTTTACTCCTGTTATGTTCAGCGCATAGTCACAAATATCGGTATCGGCTATATCCTGGTGAGGTATAATATCGGGATATTATAGGTTTTCGAATAAATCTCAAAAAAATCTCAGGATTTGAAAAAAATTTGAAAAAATTGAAAAAATTGAAAAATAGGAATATATATATATATATATATATATATATATATATATATATATATATATATACACACACACAACAACAACAACAACGCCTTCATCCCAAACATTTGGGGTCGGCGATATGAACCAAAAAGAAAATCATTTTGGGTCCTCCACATGAATCCTTCTCCTCCACTCATTTCTATCCAATGTCATGTCCTCGGTGAGGTTCAAAGCATTCATATCCTTTCTTATCATCTCCATCCAAGTCTTCTTAGGCCTACCTCGACCTCTTTTAGCTAATATATTTTCCCATTTCTCCATCCTTCTAACTGGAGCATCATTAGGCCTTCACCGAATATGCCCAAACCATCGTAAACGATTCTCACTCATCTTATTTTCAATGGATGCAACGCCTACCTTCTTACGTATTTCCTCGTTCCGAATCTTATCTTTTAGTGTCTTTCCACACATCCATCGAAGCATACACATCTCAGTTACACTCATTTTTTGAAAATGATGTCTCTTGGCAGCCCAACATTCCCTACTATATAGTAAATCAGGTCTAATTGTCGTCCTATAAAACTTCCCCTTCAATCGCAATGGCATTCTACGATCGCACAACACTCCGGTTGCATTTTTCCATTTCATCCACCCAACCTTAATCCTATGATTTACATCTCCATCAATTTTTCCATTCTTTTGAATGATAGATCCAAAATATTTAAAACAGTCATCCACCGTTATTTCTTGCTCACCAAGCTTCACTACACTCTCATCACTACTTCGTTGCTTACTAAAGCGACATTCCATATATTCTGTCTTACTCTTACTCAACGTAAAACCTCTTGCTTCCAAAGTCTGTCTCCATAATTCTAACTTAGCATTAACCCCAACTCTAGACTCATCAATCAAAACAATATCATCAGCAAACAACATACACCATGGCACATTTTCTTGAATTGATCTCGTAAGTTCATCTATCACTATAGCAAAAAGGAAAGAGCTTAATACAGATCCTTGATGTAACCCAACCGTTATAGGAAAATTGTTTGTCACCCCTCCACAAGTGCAGACATTGGTTACTACTCCTTCGTACATATCTTTAATTATACTAATGTACTTGAGAGAGATACCTTTCTTCATCATTGTCCACCAAAGAACATCCCTAGGTACTCTATCATATGCCTTCTCCAAATCAATAAAAACCATATGCAAATCTTTGTTCCCTTCTCTATATCTCTCAATAAGTTGTCTAAGAAGATGTATAGCTTCCATAGTTGATCTTCCAGGCATAAAACCAAATTGATTCTCCGATATCATGGCAACCTTCCTCAACCTATACTCAATCACCCTCTCCCAAAGTTTCATAGTATGACTCATGAGTTTTATACCACGATAGTTTGTGCAATCTTGTATATCACCCTTATTCTTATAGAGAGGCACCAAAGTACTCTTCCTCCACTTATTAGGCATCTTATTTGTCCGCCAAATCTTGTTAAAAAGATTTGCCAACCATACTAAACCTTTTTTACCCAAGCATTTCCAAGCCTCAATAGGTATACCATCCGGGCCAACTGCCTTTCTGGATTGCATTTTCTTCAAAGTCTCCGCAATTTCTTTATTTTGAATCTTGCGCATAAAGTCACGATTCATCTCATGAAAAGGAATGGAGAAGTCTCCAAGATCCTGGGCATGCCTTCCATTATATAGCTTATCAAAATAATCTTTCTATCTCTCCTTAGTCTCCTCATCTTTAACTAAAACCCTTTGCGTTGCATCTTTGATACATCTAACCATACCCAGATCCCTCGATTTCATATCTCTCATCTTTGCAAGCCTATAAATATCCTTTTCGCCCTCCTTGGTATCCAACTTGTCATAGACCTCCTTATATACCTTATCCCTCGCGTTTCGAACTACTTTTTTAGCTTCCTTCTTTTCTATATATATATATCATAGTCACAAATATTGGTATCCTTCTTTTCTTCCTTCCCTTTCTCTCTCTTTCCTTTCCTTCCTTCCCTTTCTCTTTATTCTTTCTTTCCCTGTTGATGCAGCCTGTCGAGAACTCGAGAACATCAGGGTCAAGGTCAAAAGACCCCCTTACATTTCTTAAAAGTTTTAAAAGGTAACCCTAAACCAAAAAGTTATACATTTTATACCAAAACTAGCCTATTAAAAATCAGTAAGGACATATGTATCCCCTTTTTTTCAAAAATCCCCAAATACCCCTACACTAACATTTTTAACTTTTAAAAAAGCAACTGTTGTGATAGCTATAATATAGCGATATATATAAATTACTGATATTTTACCTTTAATATTGCTTTCCCATTTTACAGCTTTAATATCATGATATTTTCAAAATATCGGCAATATCTGTGACTATGGTTCAGCGTGATGTCTACTTGAAACCTCTTGGCTTGGTTATGTAGAGCCACTTTTTATTTTAGGTTGAGCATCCTGTAACTGAATGGATAGCTGAAATCAATTTGCCTGCTGCTCAAGTTTGTGTTGGGATGGGTATCCCCCTTTGGCAAATTCCAGGTATGATTCAGCATTCAGTGATCATTTATTAATGAATTTCCTTACAGTGCTCACTAATCTGCTCTTATATCTGATAGAAATAAGACGCTTTTATGGGATGGATGCTGGTAGAGGGTATGATGCCTGGAAGAGAACATCAATTGCTGCCACACCATTTGACTTTGACTTGGCAGAGTCTGTCAGGCCGAAAGGCCATTGTGTGGCTGTTCGTGTGACTAGTGAGGACCCAGATGATGGTTTCAAGCCTACTAGTGGGAAAGTGCAGGTTGGACTGTTGAACTAAATTTAGCAGTTTTAGATTCTGGTCACCAAACTGCTTTCAGTTTTCAAGTAATTGGAAACATTTGGTTGACATGCATGCAGGAGTTGAGTTTCAAAAGTAAACCAAATGTTTGGGCCTACTTCTCTGTTAAGGTATAATTTCCAGAACATTTTTTATGCCTTTTCTGTTGGGATGAACTTTGTTGATCATTTGATGAAGTTGTCCTTTGTTAACATTCTTTGAAAGCCCAGGGTTTACCAACCAATCACAATTGTTTAATTAATTGATGCATCATGTGCTTGGTGGTCTTTCATGTACTGAATAGCTGAAAGTTGCATTATTATGTGATTTGCAGTCTGGAGGAGGCATTCATGAGTTCTCTGATTCTCAATTTGGTATATTTCCATTTAATGCACTGTTTGGATTTTCTTCTGTTAGCACTGTCACTGCTGAATTGTTTGAATAAATAATGCAGGACATGTTTTTGCCTTTGGTGAATCCAGGGCCCTAGCAATAGCAAATATGGTGCTTGGCCTAAAGGAAATCCAAATTAGAGGGGAAATACACACCAATGTTGACTACAGCATAGATCTTTTACATGTAAGCTGTGATTGTTTTTCCGACAACTCTGCTTCTCCAAAGATGTACTGATGCTCTCAAAGTTTAGTCTTTTGTTTGAATTATACACTAGAAGAACGATAAGGTAACTCAAATGCCTCCTTTTTCTGACTGATATTAAAGTTAATTTCCAGGCTGCTGAATATAGAGAGAATAAAATCCACACAGGATGGCTTGACAGTAGAATCGCTATGCGGGTTAGAGCTGAAAGGCCTCCTTGGTACCTTTCAGTGGTTGCAGGAGCTCTTTTTGTAAGATTTCATCTCAAATATCTAACTCATGGAGCATTTAAATAATAGGCATGACAAAGGAAAACAGTTATCTGTCATGATTGTTTTTTTAATATTCTAGTCCCTGATAGTGGGCTTTAAATTGGCACCTTCCCAGAAAGCATGGACTGCTAGTGCAGCTACGGTTTCTGAATATATTGGTTATCTGGAGAAGGGGCAAATTCCTCCCAAGGTACTCCATTATTCTTTAAGTGCTGTATATTTAAAGAACGTGATGTTGTTCTTAACTACATTACAGGATATAGTTCATAATGACAATTACTCTAAAATTGCAGCACATTTCACTAGTCAACTCTACAGTTTCACTGAATATTGAAGGAAGCAAGTATAAGGTAGGTCCTCCAACTTTGGTTCAATAGTTGCATGATTTTTCCTTGGGCAAAAGTTTCAAATTTATCTTCATCAGCTGCTTGCTTTTTGACTGACACATCTCATGCTTGGAATGTAGATTGAAATGGTTAGGGGAGGACCAGGCAAGTACCGGTTAAGGATGAACCAATCAGAAATCGATGCAGAAATCCACTCTCTGCGTGATGGAGGTCTATTAATGCAGGCATGTGTTTCTTATCTCTATTCTCCTTAGAATTATACAATTGTTGATAGAGATGAAATTTTATTTTTGATGTATAAAGCAAATTGTGTGTGATGGATTTACTGATGCAGGCATGTATCTTCTATAAATATTATTTAACTGTGTTTTTTGATGCATTTAGGGCAATGATAGCATCTCCATTAATAACTTTGTTACTTGAATTGTTAGAGATATTTAGTCAATCTTCTGAATGTAGCAGGTGATATTCTTTCACTTGTTATGAGAGAACTATTAGATCAAAACCCTTGACTAGTTATTTCTTCCTGTATGTGTAGAACTTAAGATCAACCTCCTAATCTCTCTCTCTCTCTCTCTATATATATATATATATATATACACACACACACACTGCGTATCTGTCTACTTGCACCACTCACACATCATCCTCTATACTTTGGATGATAAATAGCTTTTATCTAATCTTCCTGCTTTTTAAGAGAAAGGAAAATAAAGTTTTCTTCTTTGAATTGCTCTCTCTCTCTCTCTCTCACACACACACACATACACACACATGCACTCACGCATGCATGCAAACATGCAACACCACACATCCAAACAATGATTCAGAATATATTCTTCTAATTAAGTTGAGAAGCTCCTACTATCATCAACCAAGGAGAAAATATGGAATGGGCATGGGGTAATAACTCCATATTGTGTATGAACCAACCTATGTACTCCTGTTTTAGTAAGATTTCAGCTTGAAATATACAATGTGCCTCTTCATGAGTATTTGGGAGCCATATACGTAGGGACGTTATTGGTGATTTCACAGCATAAGCTACAAGGAAGCCAAGGAATACAATTGATTAGCCGATGTTTCAAAATCTTATCTTGATTCATCAGAGCCATAAAAATAAATACCTAGAAGCTGGAACCCCCATTAATAGAAAATTTGAACCTCCTACAACGTACAACATGAACTTTATAGCTGCTTACAGGTTAGTGTGGTGTGAAGAAAAGGACAAATAACTAGGAGTATGGCCACATCTAAACAGAAGGTTACAGTGGAGAGTGGTATGTCATTTAGTGATGGTGCATCAAGCATTTTTAGCTATTTATGTGAAGGGTTAACACTAGCTGGTGATACCAAAGGCTTTCAACTCACCGACATAAAGGCTCTATTTGGGAGCCTTGCATTGAGATGGAAAAACGATTACCATGCATTGCCAAATCATGGTTTTGAAAATGTATGAAACTGCCAACTCCATAATTTGTTTGGGAGCTCTCCTTGGTTTTCAGGTGGTTTTAACAATTCAAGGAATTGATGTTGGCTTCCAAACAAGTGTGGATTTTTGGGTATACACCTTGACATTTTTGAGTGTATACAAAACATCATTCATAGATACATGATAGAGTATCTGTTGAATACCACCACAAACTCGACATTTCAAAATAAAAAAACAGACAATACTAGCAAATAAAACAAGGCTTGTGTGCTGCCAATGGGATAGGAACAACATCACTTGCCTGAAATCGAGCGATTTCAGTGAGGAAGGATGGAATAGATTTTTGTTTGGAGTCCACAAATCTCCTTCACATGAATTGCATGTAAATCAAGAAGTTCAATACTCTTGAAGCAATAATTAGAAAAAGGAAAAGAGGACGAAGTAGAAGTATAAGAAGGTAATTATTAAAAAAAACATCTAATGGAAAAAAGCCAAAAATAATCAACTAAGACCCAAAAAGGAGAGAGAGAGATAGAAGATCAAACTTGTGTAGGAAACGGCAGAGCTGCAGGTGGTTGGGGCCAAGAGGACCTTCGGTTTTCTGGTCGTCAAAAAAAGCTTGCTCTGCAAAAGAGTCACTCGTTGTTGAGGGTCACTGGAAAGTAGCTGGGCATCAAGTCAGACATCGACGCAGGTGTCGGCTGTTGGAGTTTTGCAAATCCACCTTGAGAGATGGGTGTCAAATCTATGCATTGGGAATGGTTTGGAGCTGCCAACACCCTCTCCATTACCAATGTTTTGGTAAAACACTGCTCCCAAATGTATCCGTGAATCGGGGATTCTTCCACCCAGCTCTGATGCAGCATTCCCAAACAGAGCCAAAGTTCAAAAGGAAAAACTCTAAAGAGTGGTATCATTCTGTCAAAATTACAGTGAGTGAAGAGAAGCCTTGAGTTTTATTAGAGCGGAAAAGTGATAACTATCTCGTAGTAGGTTGGCTTAGATTCAACCCCTTTTCACAAAGACATGCTTATGTTTTTGTATAGTTAAGGAAATTTGGATGCCATGACCAATGTATACTCAAGGAATGCCACATAAAAGTACGATATAATGGATGGAGGTATAAGCAAGGGAGTGTACTTCCTGGGTTATTATTATGTCAAACTTCGAGGCTTGTGATTCACTAAACCACTACAATTATGCTCAATGGGCACATGTGAAGGAAAAAAAAAAGCCTTGAAGAAAGGTCTCACTTCATCTAATGCTTGAGCCCAGAGTATGAGATTATAAAGGCCAATATTACAGATAGTGATGAGCTACCTTCTTTTAGGCTGTGTGCTACTGTGCTCTTTTACAAAGAGAAGATAGAAGACACTTGAGAATCCAAGAAGTTAGTATGGAATGCTTGGCACTCTTGACTGAATATACTCTGGTATGTAATCCACTTTTAATTGAATATACTCCTCATAGATCACCTTTTGATCAGGTGAAAGGAATAGGAAGAGAGCTATTGTTCATGTAAGAGGTCAACGAATGGTAAACAATGACAAGAACAGTAGACCCCAAAAATGTTTGAAAATTCGACAAATTGAGTCATTGACTTGGTTGAGTCAACTTGAATTGGCAATTCATTGGGTCAACCAGTGAATCCTAGAAATTGCACAAGACTCGGTTGAGCCACAAGTTGACTGTTTTAGTATGATATGTGTGTATATGTATATGGTGCATATGTATGTGTATATAAAATGCCTACACAGACATATTTAACTCTCTCTCTCTCTGTCTTTGTACACATATACGTGTGTATGTATATTGTAAATTCTTTAATGATATATATGTCTTAGTATACATAATATATCCTAGAGTTACTGGAAGCACCATATTAATGCAAGTACGTTCCCTAGAATCTTGCTTCAGAAGAACAGTAGACCCCAAAAATATTTAAAAATTCGACAAATTGAGTCATTGACTTGGTTGAGTCAACTTGAATTGGCAATTCATTGGGTCAACCAGTGAATCCTAGAAATTGCACGACTCGGTTGAGCCACAAGTTGACTGTTTTAGTATGATATGTGTGTATATGTATATGGTGTGTATGTATGTGTATATAAAATGCCTACATATAAACATATTTAACTCTCTCTCTCTCTCTCTCTTTGTACACATATACGTGTGTATGTATATTGTAAATTCTTTAATGATATATATGTCCTAGTATACATAATATATCCTAGAGTTACTGGAAGCACCATATTAATGCAAGTACATTCCCTAGAATCTTGCTTCAGAAGTGCGGGACACCTCGTTTCTGAAGCATGATAGGCATCGTGTTTCCTATGCAGTTCCCTCACACTTCCCTCATGCTACCCCATTGCTCTCTTCATGCTTCCTCTATGCTTCCCCCTCGCATTTTCTTGTGTTTCTCCTGCTTCTTTTCACGCTTCTTGCATGCTTTCCTTAAATTGGAAACTATAGTTCTCAGATTTTAAGTTTTTAATTCTTATACTAAAAAACCATGAGTTTCCCTTACATTGGAAACCATGGTTCTCAGATTTTAAGTTCTTAATTCTTACACCAAAAATGACAACTGTTTTATTTTTAGTTTTTAAAAGAAAGTATATAATATATTAAAAAAATGGTAAAAACTGGTAGAAACAATTACAGTTTTACATTCTTTTTTCGTTTATTGTTTTCTTGTATAGGCATCCAATCATTTTTGGGTCTATTTTCCATATAAAACTCAACTAGCTTCAGAATGGTTTACTTAGTTTAACGACTGAGTATTTTAGGATTGAGAATGCACTCATCAAGAAAAAGATGGAACTGAACATCAAAGGGATTTTTTGCCATTTAAAGGTCAAATACAAGTTTTATATAGTATTCTAGTTGTACTACTGTCTAGTTTTAAGTTTAAACTTTTAACATTATATAGTATATAATTTTATATACTATCTAGGTCCATGATTAAAGTGTATCCCTGGGGAGTTGGTGGAGAAGGTAAATCTACTTACATCCATGAATTATTCATAACACTAATTCAATATTCCATGAGAAAACAAAATATATTGACATAGATGAGTGTGAGAAGATTGAAAGAAGATACTTGCAGCTCTTTATGTGAGTTTTTCATATCAATTAACGAATATCATTATTGATGTGGTGGATCCGTTGCATAAATGTCTTTGAATAGGTAAATCAATCATTTGTCATTGGGGTACATTTTGAGCTGTGGGTTAAGTGATTGCATAATTTCATGAGGCAATTTCTGATGAAAAGTCATGGATAATGTTCTCATCATTGATACTTTCTTTGCATTAAGCTTTCCAGAACTTTAGTTTTAGACCCTTCTTTTGATTTCCAGTTATCTAAATGCTGATTCAAATACAAGTGAAGGTTCTTCATGCTGTTTGATATTTATGTTAAAGTTTAGCTGATACAGAACTCTATGTCACAGCTGGATGGCAATAGCCATGTTATTTATGCAGAGGAAGAGGCTGCTGGTACTCGCCTCCTCATTGATGGAAGAACATGCTTGCTACAGGTAAATCCTTCTCTCCATCTTTTATGTATTTATTACTATATTTTGTTAAATTTGTTCTCTTAAGTAGAAAATGATCAGAGTTTGAACAAGAATATAGGCCACTCATCTGTGGACATTGCTTTTATAGAGCATTGATATGAGATTTTTTTCTTTAATAGGAAAGATTTGTGATATATATATATATATATATATATATATATATATATATATATATATATATATATATATATAGAGAGAGAGAGAGAGAGAGAGAGAGAGAGAGAGAGAGAGAGAGAGAGAGAGAGAGAGAAAATATATGGTGGTTCTGTACCATTTTGTTTGTATGGATCTAGCTACCAATTGGTAAATCTAACTGTACAGATGTGTTTAGCATGGTTTATTTAATATGTTAGATGGTTTATCAAGTCTAATACACCATAAGATTCATTTTTGCGATGGTGAAAAATCAATGGCTCACAATTCATAAAAATAAGGGTAATTTACAAATGGTATAAAACATCCTATTTTAGTAAACTTTAACACATGCAAATAGTAAATAGAACATGCTATACATCATCCAAAGGTTTGATTTTGCTTTTGGAGCTTAGATCTATGTAAATCATGTGCGTACCACGGTAAGTTATGGTGGTACAGTACCACCACAGAAGCTCCCATATGCATATTTATATAGATGAATGTTTGTGTGCATGAGTGTGTGCGCGTGTGCATGTGCATGCATGATGCATGTGTGTGTGCATGCCTGCCGTCTATGGTTCAGACATGAAAACATAGTACCAAGCTTGCAATTAAAATATCTTGGCATTTTCCATATTTTCATTTATATAGTGATTTTAGTTAACAAATTACATTATCATTTCATAGATTTTCATACACAATTTTGTCCTTAAACTTATCTTTGTTTTCCTTGACATTCTATCTTGCCAGAATGATCATGATCCTTCTAAGCTAGTGGCTGAAACACCATGCAAGCTGCTTCGTTTCTTGGTGCCAGATGGCAGTCATGTCGATACTGATGCACCATATGCAGAAGTTGAAGTTATGAAGATGTGTATGCCACTGTTGTTACCTGTTTCTGGAACCATCCATTTTGTGATGTCTGAGGGCCAAGCTATGCAGGTAATTTTCTATGTAGAATTTCTAGTGGTTTTGTTAAAAAAATCTGAAGTGTTGTCTTTAGTTTTTTGTCTAAATTCTACACTCCACTCTAATTACAGTTTTTTCTGTTATATGAGGTTGAGTCTTGTCCTCTGAGTTTGGAGGTCTGGCAGGTCTTCATTTATATGGATGAGCTAAAACAATAATATTCTTCAGGCAGGTGATCTTATAGCTAGGCTTGATCTTGATGATCCTTCAGCTGTAAGGAAAGCTGAGCCATTTCACGGATGTTTTCCACTTCTTGGCCCTCCCACTGCAGTAGCTGGAAAGGTCCACCAGCGATGTGCTGCTAGTATAAATGCTGCACGGATGATTCTTGCAGGATACGATCATAATATTGACAAAGTTGATATCCTTATCTGATGCCTTATCTCTTCTTTTTGCACTTTGTTTTTCTCATCGCTTTTGGCTACATTCCAAGTTTTGAGCAATGTTATGTTCTTGCCATGTTCTTACAGTTGATTTTCTTGTCTCATTGTAAGATTGAATACTTGGTTACAGAAAACTGATATTATTGTTTTATTTTGAAGAGTTTGATGAGTAAAGCTGTAAGAATTATGAGTATTATGTCATATAACCTACCTCTAAATTAATGTAAATGTTACTTCTGGAAGTTTACCTATATGCCTTAGTTTGGAATTTGGATCCATGATCATGTTACAATGATTAATGTTAGCATAGAACATGAAGTTGGCAAGATTCTATGTCATGATATCGCCAATGTCTGACTATATTCCAAGTTTTGAGCAATGTTAGGTTCTTGCCATGTTCTTACAATTGCTTTTCTTGTCTCATTGTAAGATTGAATACTTGGTTACTGAAAACTGGTAGAATTGTTTTATTTTGGAGAGTTTGATGAGTAAAACTGTAAGAATTATGGGTATTATGTCATATAACCTACCTCTAAATTAATGCAAATGTTACTTCTGGAAGTTTACCTATGCCTTAGTTTAGAATTTGGATCCATGATCATGTTACAATGATTAATGTTTGTGTAGAACATGAAGTTGGCAAGATTCTATGTCATCATATCACCAATATCTGGCCTTATCTCATCTACTTGGGGTAAGGTTATCAAGTATATTTTGTTATCACACATTACTTTGGGCCCCTCTCTCATTTCTGGCCGGAAGATGGCCAGGCTGGTTCTGCCTGACAGGCATGACAATAGTCCAGCCATTTTCCGGCCAGCAACCAGCGGAAAAATGGTTGGTTTTTTCTCTTTTTTTTCCAAAATAAGTAACTCCCTGGCCATTTTCTTACCAGCCACTAGCCAGAAAATGGCCGTGCTGGTACCGCCCTGCTGGGATGGTACCAGCCTGGAAAATGTCCAGAAGTTATTTCCTTCTCTTTAAAAAAAAATGAATGCCTTTTATGGAGTCTAGCCATTTTCGGCCAGCCACTGTAATGAAATATGACAAATACAAACAAATGGGCAAGTACAACATACACAAATGGAGTCCACTTATGGGTCAAGATACAATCACATACACAATACCACTTATGGGCAAGAGAGACAACATAAAAAATCTAAAGAATCTATTGAGAGAGTGCTTGAAAACAAGCATAAAAGAACAAGAGGGGGTTCACCCCTATTTATACACAAGAGGCAGTCTGAATAGAGCTGTTGGACTGTTTCAACAGCTCTATTGACTAGTCAACTCTATGTTGACTAGTCAAAAAAGAACCCAACAACTCTATTTGGTATTTGACCAAATAGTCCCTATAAAAATATAAAATGACAAAAAAAATAATAAATTAAAAGTACTAATGTGCCCCTAATGGGCACAACCTATTACAAGGACTGAAATGACCAAAATACCCTTAATGAATATTTACCTATTACATCATTATAAATATATCTATATATATATACATATGTATATATATGTGAATAGAATACATACAAAGCATATATATATATATATATATATATACACACACACACACACACACAACTTAACAACCATCACCCGGAAAATGGTCGGGCAGGTGGTCTGTTGGTGGTTGCTACTATGCCGGTGATGTGTTCGCCCTCATTTTTGTTCTTTTTAAGTGTTTTTTTTGGTATTTCCGGCTAGCCAATGACCAGAAAATGGTCAGGCTGGTGGCTGGCTGGAAAATGGCTAAACCTTTTTTCATATTTTTTATATTTTTATATAAAAACCCAAATTTTTAGGGTTTTTTCATTCAAACATTATCATAATTGAGTTTTTGGCAAACCAAGTTTGCCAAAAACTTGGCTTTAATGCAAAATCAGGTTCTTGGAAAACCTAGTTTTGTCCCTTGTCATCCAATCAGAGCCTTAGCTTTAACCTTTTCATGAATAAAATGGGAATCTGAATATGCTTGGTCTTCATGTTGTAAATTGGATTTGAATGCGGATGGCATCATTAATATCACAATTCATAAGAAGCTTTGTTATTGGCACCTATGAGTAAGTAGAAGGGCTTTTTATTTAAAGGATAGGCTAGTATTTGTATTCAATTCTGCATATTTATAAAATTATGTGCAACAATTTGCAGCCCGACCATATAGTTCATCAGCATTAGCTGCATTTAATGAGACATGAGGTTATAATATGCCACCAGCACTAGGACCTCATGGGTCATGAATCATGGAATGCTAGGTCTTTGGACTTGGGTAGACACAATCATCATAAGAAAAGCCCATATAATTACATGATTCAATTTTTACAATATGAAAAATCCAAATTTACACTAATCTTACAAACCTTGTATAACAACCCTTGACTGTCTATTTCACTTTGTGGCACCTTTTTTCTCTTTTTTCCCTAGTTAGAGAATGTGAGGGGTTAGGGGCTAACCCCTGGTGAGATTTGAAGCAAGTCTTTGACAATTAGTGGTATTTTGTTATGTATAGCCTCATTGATGCGATCTATCAACTGTTGTCGGGGTACTTGTCTAGTATCCACTTAAAAACTTATATTCTGCTTTAACTAAAAAGAAAAGTATAAATAATTTCTAACAGTATCGTAGAAAGCCTTTCATCTACCATAGGTAGAAGTGTTTGATTGACAGATACTGGTCCATGGCTAAGTACAATATGTGCCAATGCATCAGTAACAGCACATAGAGGAGCATCTCCAAATTCATTCTTAAATTTAAAGTTCTAGGTGCATCTCATGAGTGTCAGCAACAAAATAATGATTTTGGTGGATGCCTCAGCAAAATGTTTTAATGTCTTGAACCTTAACGATCATGCAATTGCGGTGTACATGTTTTTCAATAACTTCAAGAATGGTTGTCACTGCAATGCACTGACATTTGACAATTAAAAATCGAGTATTAAAATCAAAACAACTCAATTCATAGTGTGTGTCCAAACAAACAAACCATGCAAATACATCAATGGGCTTTGGTTGAGTAGCTAGAGCTCACATCTATGATTTCCTACTAGATAGTATGGTGCTATCAATAGCAGAAAATATCTTTTAGATACATACAATTTTTCTGTCCTTGGTTAGGAGAAACAAGAAAAATCTTTATCCACTTTTCTATCTCAACTAAAATTTGAAACTTGAAAAAGTTGAAAGTTTTCTAGTTTTTGAGAAAATCCTTTAAGACAAATAAAGAAGAAATCCAATTAAACTCCTGACAGGTATCAGGTATTTCTTAAACCTTGTTCTCACCGTATAACAGAAATGGTCCAAGAATATGTATATGGTGCAGAGAAAGCTAGTTATTGATCGGGAGAATTGCAGACAATCTTTGGTGCTACTCTGCTGATAAGTATTTGGAGCTATAACTACTATCCTATGCTTATCACTTTTAAATTGTTGGCTCTGTTTGAATGAGTTCTTTTTAGTAAAGTAGTCAAAGAATCCAAATTTATCTTTTTTTCTACCAATATAGGCGTTTTATACACACACATGCCAAA
Source organism: Nuphar pumila (assembly GCF_984573655.1). Taxonomy (NCBI): domain Eukaryota; kingdom Viridiplantae; phylum Streptophyta; class Magnoliopsida; order Nymphaeales; family Nymphaeaceae; genus Nuphar; species Nuphar pumila. The sequence goes on along the minus strand of NC_143262.1, from coordinate 25,244,193 downwards.
AGATGGATGCGTTCCCTATATATTGACTTAATTCATTCTTTTTGACTTTTTGCTTATTTGTTCTGTTAGCTCTTCATTGGGGTGAACTATGTGATGGTTATCTTTATGCAGGTTGTGCATGATTTGCTGATTTGCCTAGATAGTCCTGAGCTGCCCTTTCTCCAATGGCAAGAGTGCATGGCAGTTTTGGCAACCCGCCTTCCAAAAGATCTCAGGAATGAGGTAGCATGAATGTTAGACTTTGTTGCTTTTATGACCTTTACTTTTTCGAAGCCATTTGTAATCCTAAATGATGCTGACAATGATGTTGACCTATGTAAATATCTAGTTGGATACAAAGTTTAAGGGGTATGAGGTGAATTCGAATGCACATAACGTTGATTTTCCAGCCAAATTGCTAAAGGGGGTTCTGGAGGTCAGACTGTTTTCTCTTTATCATAACTCTGATGTCTTTGTGAAACTGGATGCATGTGATTATATTTAGTTTACAGGAGAAATTGGTCTTTCTGGAGCACATTCAGCATTGATATACTGAACTACACTTTACTATGTTTAAGAAAATACATGGTTCTCTTAACATGTATTACTGATCTTTGTGTGCAGGAACACCTTGCATCTTGTTATGAGAAAGACAGAGCTGCCCAAGAAAGACTTATAGAGCCTATGGTGAATCTTGTTAAGTCTTATGAGGGAGGAAGAGAAAGTCATGCTCGGGTTATTGTTCAATCCCTCCTTGATGAATATCTGTCTGTTGAGGAGCTCTTTAGTCAAAATATTCAGGTGAGTATCACTTAGCATACGTATACCGTGTCCACACGACATGACACTTGGACACACCGGGAAACTTTATTGATACAGCACACTATGTCATTGACTTTATTTATTCTCTTTTATGATCTTGTTCACATATTTTGTATTCACTTGTATTTTTTTTTCTTTTAAAAGTTGTGTCCTCATTTTTCAGAAGTGTTGTGTCATACCAAGCATATCTGCATTGTATCCTGTACCCACATCCATATCCATGTGACATAGATTACCCTTTGTTACCTGAACGTTCCTACCTGCCAGCCATATCATGCTCCTGTTTTTAGTTCATTGAGCTTTGGACACTTGAAACTGGTGTTCGAAACTTATGCACACCAATGCACACTTCTGTACAAGTTTAGTTTTTGGTTTTTCAATTGATGAATAAGTGGTGCTTTATTCTACCTAGGGGTGGCCATCAGGTCGAGCCGGGCCGGCCCGATCATGTAAAGGCCGATCTGAACAGCTGCCAAAAGCCCGACCCAATTATTATTGGATCAGGCTCGGCCCGACACTAATCGGGTGGGACTTTGGTGGCAATGTCTGTGACCCGTCCAAAACCCAGAGAGAGAGAGAGAGAGAGAGAGAGAGAGAGAGAGAGAGAGGGGGAAGCGGCTATTCCTCTTCCCAAGAAAGGAGTGAGGGAGAGCGACATGTGTCTCTCTCCTTCTCTCATGTCATTTCAATTTGACATATGGCAGCTGTCAGATGACAGCTGCCAACCTTTTCTTTGAAAATATGTAAAGGGTGGGAAGATCGGAAGAGGGGGGGGGGGGGACGCACTTTTTAAAACGGTAATTGTTTTTAATATTTTTTTGCCATAATAAGGGACAGACTTGGGCCAGGACCTCACCCCCGATAAGATATAGGGCCAGGCTCGGCCCGACTTTTATTGGGATGGGTCCTGAAATTGGAGTCCGAGCCCGACCTGAACCGGGCTGGGTACCCGAAAGCCCGTGGGCTACCCGGCCCAGTGTCCACCCCTAGTTCTGCCATTTATTTCAAAATTTAAACACATTTTGATTTAGTATCAAAATCAAAAGTTCATATTTCACATTAATGATCAATGAAAGAATTATGAAATGGTGCAGTAATATTCGGTAGTCTTTTGGTTTTCTGTACAATGAATTACTATTTTGACACCCTTTTTCTCTTTATGTTGATTAATTCTACTAATTCTTTTCAAGAATCACAACCATTTCAGTAATTCAGTTTTCAGCTCATGTGTTCAATTTTTTATCAGTCATCAATCAAAGAATTGTGATATGTCATGGTAGTGCTGTAGAGACTTATTAGTTTCAAATCATTGCATTACTAGTTTGACACCCTACTTTTTTTCTATGTCTAATGTTTTTGATCTCTAATGTGTATGATTATCTCCACCTATCTCATACCAATAACCATATCTATGTACAAGGAATATACATGTTGCATGTTAAGGTGGAGAAATGATCCTAAATTTTCCCTTTTGCCTTTCTCCTCAACTGATATTATGTGCAATGTTGTATCATACCGTATCGTACAATATGGTACGCTATGTATCATAACTATGGGCAAAATCGATACGACACACACTCGTATTACGCTATGAATGTATATCGTATCCATATTGGGTGTATCGTATGACACAACCCTGTATCGTAACACATCGTACGATACAGGGTGTATCATATGATACACTTTCGGCACACTTTAAAAAGGGCCAAATCGTATTTTTTATTTTTTGGGTTTTAAAGGCCTCTTGAGGGATAACTTCCTCATTTGTGTAGAGGATCATAACACATGGTTTTAAAGACCAAAAAAGCATAACACATGAAAAAAGACATCATTTCTGTTACTTTATTTGCATTATGTAAGCTTGTGGAATTTTTTTTGGCGTAATAACCGAAAACCATTGTTCTATTCAATGAATTTCGGAATCACTAAGAAAAGAATAAAGATAACAACAATTTCAATGTATTGGAGGGCCAAGTAGTTTGTTAATATGAGGAATCTCTGAAAATCGCTGTTTCATTTAGCACAATCACTGAAAATTGCTGTTCTATTTGATGAATTTTGTACTCACTGGAAACTCAGTAAATATAACAACAATTCTGTGCATTAAAATCTCAAGTTTATTAAAATAGGAATCATTGAAAATCACTATTTCCTTTGTAATCAATAAAAATTGTTCTTTTTAATGAATTTTGAGAACACAAAAAAATCAGTAAACACAATATTGACTTTAGTATAATGGGGGCCCTAGTAGTTTGTTGATCCCTATATTATTCTCGTGATGTTCTATTAAGAATTGGGAGAACCGTGAAACTGAACCTAGCAAGATTAGTAATATATTTGGATGATGGTGGTAATGCAATTTAAAATTAACCATCATCCAGCCTTTCATACAGGGTTTTTTTTGTCTTTCATGTGTTATGATTTTTTTAGAATTTTTACTAATTTTTTCTGATTTTCTTGATTTTTTTGGAGTTTTTGGAAATGTTTTATTAAAAAATTATGATTTTTTACAATACAATACAATATGAATCTTTTTTGGGGCCCGACCGATACGGGTAACCATACGATACAACCTTGATTATGTGTAAAATTTGTTCTATTCCAGGACCATGTTGGAGTTCCCAAAACATGATTCTTTTTCCTTTTCATGAAAAATGATGGAAGATGGGGCTTGGTATTGTTTCATCTGTCTTGTGAAAGCATTATTAGAGGCTTGCTACAAATCTAATCTAGCGATTCTATATTGTGTCTACCTCATATTGTTTATAAAACTTGAAAAGAATCATTCTAGTTAACTTGACATGGTTTCTTTTGAACGTTAAATGAAATTTTGGCACAAATCATAATAGGAATGGAATGACATCTCAAGGTTCATTCATTGTCATTTGTAGTTTGAGGGGTTCATGTGTAGACAAAACCATTCTTTTTGGGCATTTCTATCAGAGGTGTATTTGTGCATCTTATTTTCCTCTAGCTTAGGGATGAAAATGGGTCAATTGTAATGAAATCAAGTGTCACACACCTCAAACAAGAGACCAATACAAATCCCACAAAGAGGGCAAAGCACAAAAGCTACTTAGGGGCTTAGAAGAACACACACAACAATATAAAAAATATGTTTATTCACTTGAAAATGCATACAAAATGCATTATAATACAAGGCTGTCAAAGATCCATACCCATATTTATACACAAGGGGGAGTGCGGAGCTCCAAGATATAGCTGTTGGGAGGTTCCCCAATGGCTAGAAATCTAGCTGTTGAGAGCTCCCAACAGCTAGACAGCTGTTGTAATTGTCAAGGACAAGAATGCCCTTTACAATACAACAAAGTACACAAAAAAGAGAAAAATAAAAAAACAAAACTCCCTAAGGGGCGACACCGATACAATGGTCAAAAGACCAAAATACTCCTAAACTGTGTGTATGTATGTAACGCCCCAAAATTTCAAACTTGCGAACCTTTCAGAAAACAAGCAAGAGGCTAGAAGAAAATCTCTTTCCTTTTAGAGTTTGTTTATGAAATCATCGGAAGATAATTCTTTTGTTGAATTTAGAAAGGCAAGCTGACAACTTTGGGCCCGTTAGCTAAAAGAACCAAAACTCACAATCTATGTTACTTGCAAAACACTTGGAAAAACTACTTTCATTAAAAGAAGTTTCCAAATAGTACAAAATTCAGATATCCAAAGGAAAATCCTTAACAAAACCCATAAACATCCAGGACGGGAGCTAAGATTAGGAAAAAGATATCTTGAAGCCATCTTGCCATCGCGCCGTCGCCCGTGGTGTACCTAATCATCACATGTACTCATAGAATGGGTTAGTTTCGCGAAAAACTAGTAGGTGTACAAGAGAGACTACAGAAAACTGAATTAAGAGTATTTAATTCAGCATGCTAAGCAGTTTAAAGCGGATATGCAGTTAAACTGGTAAGTCGTTTCAAACAGGTAAACAGTTCAAAGCAGGTAAGCAATTCAAAGCAAGTAAGCAGTGCAATTGTCAAACGCATCATGACGATTCATTTAATCGTAAGCTGTGAACTACCACGCAACAAGCAAGTCTCATGACCCATCAACCAGTGTGAACAGACTTTATGTTTCGATATTACTGGCCTGCGGGTACGCGCAAACAAATTGTAGAAACAACTGAGACTAGTTCGAACGTCTGTTATTCTATGTATTTTCAATAACCCGAATAGCTAGTTGAGTCCGCTCCTGAGGGAACGACTTTAGCCGAGAGAGGATTCCCCAAAGGCAGGTACTTGGCAACGGATGCATCCAACTTTTGCAGAAGTCCATGGGATCTACCACCTAGGATAATGTCTGGTAGTCCCTTCCCCTAACTCCAATGACTGGGGAGGCCAGATCTTTGCCTGTGGGGTGGTTGTTAACAACCTGTTAATTGGAGTGTGTACCGCTCTGTCGTCTCCCTTGACAAATTACAAGCGAATGAGTGTGTCAGGGGTAAGTTAACTGATGACTCATTCTATATGTTCTGGTCTTTTGACCAAATGAGCATCTTACCAGTGAAGGCAATCCCATTTTTATGTGTTTACAGCATTATCATTTAACACTGTTCGAGGTCGCACGACCGTCTTATCTGATCATCACAGTACTAGCGTGTAGTGCACGACTACAAGTACTTTAGGATGAAAGGGGTATAGTTCCTCAATAGGAGCCTCAACAAAAGTGTTTCACAAAGATGTAATGTTTCTCAAACTTTTCTTTTAATATTCTTTATCCTTTGAAACAACCAACTGATGCCAACATTTGACATGCGATTTTCTAGAATCTCATCCGCTATCGGGGTATCTACATGCCTCACATGACTCGATACTGGCCTCGATAGACGGGATACAGGTTTCTCAACAGAACCCCCACTAAGAAGTTCGCTCAAGCCTCAATTCGGGGTTACTCGAGATATGTCGAATAGACGAACAAAACCAACCAATCACATCCTTTCAAATACTTTGATTTGGGTAGTCTTTTATGCTTTTACGCAGCTCCCTAAATTCTTAAGTCTACTTTGCAGGACTGCTCACTCGAAAAGCCAGGATCCCTGTTAGGGATCCCTCTCCTTAGACGAAGATGTATCGTTAAGCTCCCGACTCAACTCTTTTTGTAAGAGGAAGAGTGGTAAATGCCTCTTGCATCCTCTACGAGGATGCCTTTAATAGAACATGCAATGAGCAAAAATTTGAGCGTCATCTGCAATGACAAGGCAATAACGAAACATTTGCAAAAACAGGAGCCTGGGCGCAAAGCGCAACAACAAAGTAAAACCATGACAGAAAGTAAAGGACAAGGATCGCGAAACCACGTCCTTGAGTTAAATGTCTACTCGTATAAATATATATGATATATATATATATATATGCATATATATTTATTTAATTATCTGTTTTAGTTAATTAAACTCAATTTAATTGTCCAAGTCCTCCGTGCAATTTTTCCCTACCTTGGGGAGTTGCGAGATTGCTAGCGTCTGCGGGTGTAAGCGATGGATGGCTCGGGTCGCGGGGCGCGAGCAGGATCTGTCGTACGAGCTACAAAAGCAAGACATCAACATGCTATCTCAATTAGAAAGGTAGAGAGGACAGGGGCGTTGCCACTGTTCTGACGTGAAAGAAGTAGAGGCAGGGACAACGTGCCCCCTACGAACTTGCTTTACGTGCAAGAAACAGGGGCAAGAGCTGCGAGCCCCTGCTGACCTGCTGTCAACAAGAACAGGGAGGCAGGGTGTTGCACCCCTGCCTGCCAATTATTCAGACAGAGGCAGGGTTTGTGCCCCTGCCTGACGAAGGCAAGGAGAGAGGCAGGGGCTTCGCCCTTGCCTGTCGGAAAGTACAGAGGCAGGGAGCTTCGCTCCTGCCTGCCGAAAATTGGCGATGGCAGGGGCGATACCCTTGCCCTAAAGAAGAGGGTGCAGGGAGGGGTCTCAGTCCCTCCCCTGCCCAAACCAAGGGAGGAAAGGGGTCTCGGCCCCTCCCTAGCGAAATAGGGAAGAAGGGAGGGAGCTGACCCCTTCCCTGCGCAATAAACAAGCAGGGAGGAGCTCGACCCCTCCCTCTGTGTAGCTCGAAGGCAGGGAGGGCTCGAGCCTGTCCCTGAAACAAACAGAGGCAGGGAGGGTCGAACCCTCCCTTGCGCAATCAAAAAGGAGACAAGAGGGCTCGACCCTCCTTGTGAAAAAGAAGAGACAGGGAGGGGTCTCGACCCTCCCTGGTGAAAACAAAAGGGCAGGCAGGGGCCCCAAAACCCCCTGCCAAGACCCTTCTCACAGGTTTTACCCCTGCCGACCTATAGACAAAGTGGTAGGGGCTAAAGCCCCTGCCGGACGGCCATTCCCTACCGTCAAAGGGAGCAGGGAGGAGGCTGGGCCCCTCCCCTGCTAAAGGTAGTGCTGGGAGTGTAACGCCCTAAAATTTCGACTTGTGATTTCGAAAACCTTATCGAAAAACCTTTCAAAGATTTAAAGTTTTAACTCTGAAAAACGACAGCGGAAGACATTTAGAAAGGAACACAAGTCAACAATCCTGGGTACGTTAGCTGAAAAAACATCATTCACATGTACAACAACTTAAAGGAATTTAAGAAATAAGGCAATAGATTAAAAATCTGCAGTTTACTACAAAGTGAGCATTTTGTCCCAAAGTTCAATAAATCTAAAGAAAACTCCAAAAAGACTCAGAGCCAAGCCGTCAGCAGAAAGAAGATAAATCTTGATCCATGTTGCACCACGCCATCGGCCGCCAGTGAAGTCCTACTCCTCACCTGCCCATGAAATGGGTCAGTTTCATAACAAACCAATAGGTGCACGAACAGATAAGTAGAATGAAAATAAAACAGGACATTCATGAGATAAGCAGTTATGATATTTAAGCAATTAAACAATTGTAGTCTATTCTAACAAATGTAATAAGTGCAAAGAGCTGTTAGTTGAAGCAGTGTAAGTCTCAGTCATCTACAACTATTCATGAAGATATTCCTTAAGTTCTGATATTAACTGGCCTGTGGGTACGCACAGACGCGAAACGTAGAAACAGCCGAGACCGATCCGGGGGTTTATTATGTCAGGTGTTTTCATTAACCCGGATGGCTGACTGAGTCCGCTCCTAAGGGGACGGTCAGTGACCAAGAGAGTAAATCCCCAAAGGCATTCGTGGCCCATGGATGCATCCAACTTCTGCAGAAGTGCCTGGGAGTTACCACCTAGGATAATTTATGGTAATCCCAATTCCCCTAGCTCCGATGACTGGGGAAAACCGAGTCTTTTGCCTGTGGGGTGGTTGTTAACAACCTGTCCATCGGAGTCTTTGTACCATCCATCCTCTCCCTTAATGAACCGTGAAGATCGGATGGGTACGACGGGGTTTCTTAACCGTCGCCCCATCCTACATGCTCTGGTCCATTAGACCCACTCGAGCATCTTGCCTGTGAAGGCGAATGATCACCATTTATGTGATCTCAGCATTGTGCTAATTGCACTCATCGAGGTTGTTACAACCTCATCCTCCAACCATCGTAACCCATATGGGACGTACTTGTCCAAAAGTACGATTGTACCTCCCTAGAGGTACGACTACGATGAAAGGGCAACATATAAAGTTTTATGATTCTTTTGGTTCATAAATGACTTGTATTGCTCTTTCGAGAAATTTGGCCTGTGGAGGCCAACATTAACTCATCTATATAAAGTGTTGAGTTCCTAATTCAAGGTTCTCCATGACCTCTTGTCAAATTTATACCATACCTGCCTTAAGGTTTGGTTATAACAGTAATTACAGTGGTTTTCTTTCCAGAAATGAGTCTATTCACAAAGTCTACCTTAAGTATGCAGTTTCAAAAGTATAAGCATGCCGAACAGACAATCACGAGTTAAGTAATCCTACACGTAAACAGGTATGCCAATTAAACTACTTGATTCTTTCTAGAATGAGTCTAACCACAGAATTTACATTAAGCATGCAATTTCAAAAGAGTCAAAATGAGTAACCTCTGACCAGCCAATACTTTTTCAGATAAGCAGGTATGTAAAATAACTATTCTATCTCTGAAGTCTTATTTTATTTTGTTCATACAAACTTTTCGTGCGACTTTCCCCTACCTTAGGATGTCATGCAACTGCGTGCGTCTACGCGTGTAGATGATACGAGGCTCAGGCCGTGGAGCCAGAGCGGGGGTCCGATGCGAGGTCTGCAACAGTGCTACGTTAATTATTATGCGGAGAAATAGAAAAACAAGCCTGCCTATAGGAAAAGAGAGAGGCAGCAGGGGTGTGCCCCTGCTGGCCGAAATCAGAAAAACGACAAGGGGCGAGCCCTTGCCTGCAGACAGCCGCGGGGTGACAGGGGCTGAGCCCTCTGTCGAAAAATACCGAGGCGGCAGGGGGGTCAGCCCCTGCCAATCGCAAAGAAGCGGCAGGGGCTGCTAAAGTGGCAGGGTTGAGCCTCTGCCAGAAACAATCAAGTGGCAGGGGCTGAGCCCCTGCCAGCAACAGCCAAGTGGCAGGGGCTGAGCCCCTGCCAGAAACGATTAGGTGGCAGGGGCTGAGCCCCTGCCTGCAATAAAAAGGTGGCAGGGCTAGGCCCCTGCCGGCAAAATGAAAGTGGCAGGGGCTGAGCCCCTGCCAGCAACGATTAAGTGGCAGGGGCTGAGCCCCTGCCAGAATCATCGAATTGGCAGGGGCTGAGCCCCTGCCGACACACACGAGACGGCAGGGGCCCAACCCCTGCCGATGACGGTGAGGTGGCAGGGCCGCGGCCCCTGCCTGGTATAGTCAACGAATGGCAGGGGCCTCAGCCCTTGCCAGACCGAGTCACGACGACCCCAAAACGACGACAGGCAAAAAGGTGCCGAAGGGGTGATTGGACCCCTGCCGGCCCTTCGACAGTCCCACTAGAAAAAAAAAGGGGGGGGGGGGGAAGAAAGGTGACAGGGGCCTGAGGGCTCCCTGTCGACCCTCCGAAGGGCACAGGGGACGTGGGAGGGTGCGACAGGGGCCGTGCGCCGCCTGTCGGCCTCCCGGCGAGGTGACAGAGGGGGGTGAGGAAGAGAAGAGGGAGGATGGCGTACCTGGGAGCGGTGGCCGGCGTCGGCGACGTGCGCAGCAGGGGAGGAGACCGGCGCGAGGGGGGGGGGGGGGGGCGAGGACTGCGAGAGGGAGGCGTGACTCCCTTCGCCCTCCAACGCCTCACTTAAAGGCACCAGGGGTGATGAAAGGGGAAACGTCGGTGGGTTTCCCTAATCCACCCGAAAACTAAAGGGAAATAAAAGGGGGGGGGGGGGGTTGTGGCGCCCGAAAGCTCGGGTGAGCTCGGGTTACTTAAAACCCTAATAAAAAAAAGGGGCCCGGGTCGGGTCCGGACCCGACCCGGCTCGGGTCCATTTTTTTTTAAATGGGGTTTTACAGGGCGGGGGGTTCGACCCCTCCCTTGGTCGTAGGGAGCATAGGGAGGTGGCAGGGGCTCGACCCCTGCCCACCCAATCGAGAAAAAGAGAGGGAGACAGAGACAGGGCTCGACCCCTGCCGTAGTTCCCGAACTTAGGGAGGTGGCAGGGCTTGACCCTTGCCAACCTACCGAGAACAAGAAGAAGAGAGGTGTCAGGGGCTCGACCCCTGCCGACTTACCTGAACAAGAGGCAGGCAGGGGGGCCTTGCCACCCTACCGACCAAGGCACGAGCAGCCCCTCCCCCGAAAGCCCTACACTCGAGAGAAGAAGCGACGCAGGCGACAACCCTACCGCCTGCCGAAAAGGAGAGGTGGAAAGAATGAGGGGAGGTGCTCAACACCTCCCTCCCTGGCAAACTCAGAGCCACCACTATCCACCGACCCTTGAACAGGAGGGTTGAGGGAGACGAAGAGGAGAGAAGGAGACAGCGAGGAGGGGTGCTCGGCACCACCCTCCTGGTAGACCCAGAGCCACCCACGATGGTGGCTCTAGTCCACCGACAACAAACAAGGGGAAAAAGGGATGAGATTTACCTGGGAAGACTGCGGCGACGGGAGAGTCCACAGATGGCACAAGTGAAAGCGACGACATCGGTGACGTTGGCCGAGCTGCTGGAGCAAGGGCGATGACAATCGGTGGTCGAACGAGGGGGGGGAGATAAAGAGAAGAGGAAGGGGGACGGTGACGTTGTCGCTGACGTCTTCCTGTCGTCGGTCACGGGTGGTGATGGCTGGACGAGCCACAGAGAGGGAGCAGAGCGACGGTGGTGGCGTCGACCGAACACGGGAGGTCAAGAAAGTGCAGAGAGAGAGAGAGAAAGAGAGAGCAGAGGGGAAGGAGGTTTCGAGAAACCTCCCCCCTTTGCCTCACTGCCTTTAATAGGCAGAGAGAGAGGAGGTGGCCTCGGGTTCGGTCTGACCTGAATCTAAGTTTTTTTTTTGGGATTTTACAATGTACATACGAATGTATATATATGTATATGAACATATGCAACTACCTATATTCTAACAACCTCCTCAAACTCATGGAACGACAACCGAGAATTTGCCAAGAAAGTGAAATGTCGGAGATGGTAGCCCCTTAGTGAAGAAGTCCGTATACTCAGATGTCACATATGATAAAGTGATGGTCTTCTTCAGGAACTCTTTACGAACATAATGACAATCCATTTCGATATGCTTTGTTTGCTCATGAAATATATGATTGCTTGCGATATAAACAACGTTCTTGTTATCACAACATAACTTTGAGGGTGTGGATACGAAAACCTCCGAATCTTCGAGTAACTATAGCAACCACACCAATTCAAAAGTCATAGTGGCCATGGCACAATATTCGGTTTCTATGGAAGATAAGGACACCTTCTGGTGTTTGTTGCACCTCCAAGATATCAAGGAATCACCTACAAAAATGCAAAAACCCGTGGTTGAGCAATTATCATTTACATCTCCGCAATCAGAGTCAGTATATGCAATAACATCTAATGGGGATGAGGATGACAAAAATAAACCATGATTAACAGTATTTTTGACATATTTAACTATTCTCATTACAACACTCATATGTATTGTAGTAGGAGAATGTTGGAATTGACTAACAATATTAATAGCATGACGAAAGGAGGAAGCACATCGAGATGGACTACCATTATGTTCGAGAGGAATATCTTCAAAGAACTATTGATCTGCCCTATGTCATATCAGAGTACCAATTGACAGACTTTTTTTATCAAACCCCTCTTTGCTCTTAGGTTTCACTTTGTTTTTGGCCAGCTTTCGTTTATCCTACCTTGAGGGAGAATGTTGAATTGTACATATATATGCATTTGTGTATATGGCATAGTATATATGTATATATACATATATATATTATTATATACATACTATATGTATATATCTATATGCATATTTATCATATATAATATAATATATATGTATATATATATAAAATATAATATAAGGAAGTCAACTGATTTGACTTTGATTCCAATGGCGAGAATTTGTAATGAAGTATGCGGAATTACAAGGCTAAGATGCAAAAGCATCAAACAAGTCCAATAGTGGACAATTACAAAGGCACAATAAGCACAAAAGTGCATAAGCAAGAAGTCCATGATGAGACAGTATAAAAAGCCTAAAAAAGGCAATACCAACAAGTAAAAGAATAAAAATATTATTGAAGGAGGCTTAGAATACAATGAGAGAACTAAGGGGAACACCCCCTATTTATATACAGCAAAGGAGTGAGACGAGGCCATTGGGAGCTCCCCTCATAAAGTCATTGGGGAGCTCCCAACGATCATATTTCTGACTGTTGGGGGCCCCAACAACTCTATGAGTGGGGCCCCAAATGGCATACAAAAAAGAAAAAAAATACATTTAAGAAAGAAATAAAAAAAAATTAAAAATATAGTTCTTTCTAGAAAACAACTATAAGTACATGTGAAAAGACAAAAATGCCCCTATCGAGCAAACTAAAACAAAATAGATTATATATATATATATTAACAAAATTTTAGCCGTTGGGAGAAGTGACTTGACTCCCAACGGCTAGAATTCTAACCATTGGGAGGCCTTACTCCCTCTTGTTATGCCCTATCTCTCTCTCTCTCTCTCTCTCCACTTTCTAGCTCACTCTCTTCTCCCCATTCTGTATAAATAGAGGTGTTCTTCCCTTTGTAATTTTATGCTTTTGCACACTTATTTCATTGAATAAAATATATTTTTTATATTGTGCCTTATCGTATATCCCTTTTATGGGATTTGTGAGTGTATTCTCTTAGAACACTTTTATTGTTATCTACTCAAGTTGAAGATTGGTGGACTTTTGGTTCGTGATTGAAGCCTCTTTGGCTCTTGACAATACTCTCTCTCTCTCTCTCTCTCTCTATGTTGCTCGGTCTATTACGTGTGTGCATGCAAAAATGTGTGTGCCGATCCTTTTGATGTAGTGTTTAGTGGAGATAAATGGATTTTAGTGCTTTAAATAAGGGGCTTTTGTGTGTTTGTTATTATTCTTGCTTTCTTTTCTGTGTTTGTTAATTTTTTGGCATTCTATTGCGTGTATACATGCAAAAATGTATTGGGTGACCCTTTTGATATAGTGTTTGGTGAAGATAAATAGATTTTAGGGCTTTAAATTAGGGGCTTTTGTGTGTTTGTTAATATTCTTGCATTCTTTTGTGTGTTAATTTTTTGACATTCTATTGAGGATATACATGCAAAAATGTGTTGGCTGACCCCTTTGCTATAGTGTTAGGTGAAGATAATTGGATTTTAGGGCTTTAAATTAGGGGCTTTTGTGTGTATGTTAATATTCTTGCATTATTCTGTGTGTTAATTTTTTGACATTCTATTGCGTATATACATGCAACAATGTATTGGCAGACCATTTTGATATAGTGTTTAGTACAGATCAATGGACTTTTAGCATTTCTTTTATTTATTTGTATTTTTAGATATTTTTTAAAGTTTTCAAAAAAAAAATTTGAGGCTTACGCCTCGCCTCAGTTTTTGGTGGAGGGCTACGCTACGCCTCAACGTTTTTCACAACATTGTTCTCTCTTCTTGATGCTTTATTTTGGTTCTTGTTCATTGCTTCCTACCAGGTGATGTTCTCATAACCGTCATAATTTTGATCTGAATCTGATTCTGTAAAATCACAGAGCAAATTGATTTTCTGCAACCAATAATTGTATTGTGTCAACTTTAATTTGAATTTGGTTCTGTAGAACCCATAACAAATTGATTCTATGCAAGCAAATAGAGTTGGGGAACATGTCAATTATAAATCAGACACATGGTGCCTAGTTTAGACCAGAGGTCTAGGTAGAGATTAAAGGGACTTAAGATACAGAGGCCAAGAAGTGATGGCAACACACGTACTGTGAACACTTTCATCATCCATAATCATGTTTGAATGGATCAGTGTTGAATTTCAAATGAAATATATGCAACTGGTCTTCAAAGTCACTATAATTCTGGATGTCTTGATCACTTGAGTTCTCATTGTAAGAAGATGAGCTCCTTCAAGGATGTTCACTAGATCACCAACAATGGATACTCAAAGAGTTCCAACAAAAGTACCGAAATGAATACTTAAAAGAACCAAGAAAGGTTCATACACAAATGCCCACTAAATGGGTATTCAAGAACAAGAGGAAAAAATAGAGATTTTATTGATTGTAATCCACTCTAAAATACACTAAAATGAGAGGAGGCAATACCCCATATTTATACACAAAAGAGGGTTTAGAGGAGAGAGTCGTTGGGCTCCCAACGGCTCTTTGTATTTGACTAGTCCAATACAAACTAAATTTAAACTAAAAAGGGATAAAAAAATCCTATACAAACTAAACTAAAATAAACTAAAATAAAAGGTAAAAAATCCTAGTTGTTATGATACATTATTTAACACTCATCATTAATATCATACTTGTTTGATTGTTGAATGGTAAATTGATATATATACCTGATATTATTTAGTGGTGTAATTGATGCTCAACAACATAAACAATTCAGTCTAGTTAGGATGAGTGTGAGTTCTTACATTGCTTGGTTATTATCATTATTAGCCACTTCACAAAATTGGGATTTGGGTAACTCTTATGTCTGATTTAAGAAGGAAGATACGAGAGTAGTGGAGAAGTTGAAGCATACTTTTGTGGGGTAGTCAAGTGTGGAACATAGTGCCAATTTTTATGAGTAATAAAAAACAAATTTAATTTTAGTATTGTGCATGGTACTCCAGATGCAACTTTTGGTCTATGCGTCTAAATTGGAATAGAGGAGGCAATCAACAAATTTAGTGCTGGAGTCAACAAAAAACGTTTTGGAGCATTTGGGAGTTTTAGAAAATTTGATCCAGGAACTACATTACGTACTCGAGCAGAGACTGGCATGAAAGTGAATGGAAATGGTGTGAACACCTTTAATAGATAGAAAGTTGGAAACAGTAAATCTCATCTGAAGGAAGATGATACATGAGAAATGGACAATGGTACTTCCTGTACTTTGTCAAAGAAGATATATTGCTGGTCCATAGATAGACCTACGAGCAGTGAGGTTAAGAGTGGCAACATGATTGTATGTAATTTTCATATATTATTTTGAGTATGGTAAATACAATAAATAAGAAGTTAGTGCCAAATTATGGATGATAGGAGCTAATTTTGTGTTGCAGAGTAGGTATATAGGTGATGCATGTTAATGTGCTCCCCTGGTCCATTGCTATTTTTTGGTTAGCTTGTGCTTGTTATCACTTTCTTAGTCGTACATGTTTGTAATATTTGCATGTCATCCTTATTTTGATCAGTGTCACCAATATCACCGATATTTTGAGAATATCACAATATTATCGGCAAATCCAGGTCATCCAATCGGCAAAATATCATGATATTATTGCGATAATATCATGATATTAAAGTGGTATTACGAAAAAATCTTATTTTATATATTTTAAGCCAAATTTTTGTATTTTTTGGATTCTTTTTGTTTTCTTATATTTTTCCAAGAATACCTATTATTTTTCATATTTTTTGTATTTTTAAAACTCCTGAGATTTTCTCGGGATTTTCCAACTTTTGAAAATCTCTGAGAAATACCCTCACCGAGAAAGTACCTTGAACGATATAGGTGACTGTTTTGAATCAATAAAGCAATGGAACTTCTGAAATCTCATTGCAAACACTTTTTTGCAGGCTGATGTCATTGAACGACTTCGTCTACAATACAAGAAGGACCTCTTGAAAGTTGTGGACATGGTCCTTTCTCATCAGGTATGTTTGGGATTACTGAACCCTTTGTCTATTTCCATTTACCACTTTCCTTTCACACCAGTTCTTTTCCAATGGTTGTACCACTTCTAATGCCCTTTAATCAGGGAAAGGGATCCTAAAGGATATATTACTTTCTAACATGGAATTCAATATATTGATGTGCACATTGCAGGGCGTGCGAAGCAAAAATAAGTTGATTCTTCGTCTCATGGAAGCACTAGTTTACCCTAATCCTGCTGCCTACAGGGATAAACTAATTCGCTTCTCATCACTCAGTCACACAAGCTACTCTGAGGTCATACCTCAACTTCATCTCAAACAGAGAACTGCTTTGTATTATTGTGTAAATGTAGTTCATCATATGCTCTTGACTTTCCTTCTTTTATGATCCCTAGAAGATGTTAGGAGTTTTTTATTTATTGACAGTATTATAGAAAATCAAACAAAAGCAAGACTTATATGGTTGTCTTTTTCTAGCTTCCATATTCCAGTCAGACGGACAGGGAATTTATGTGGATGCCTTCTTGTCAGTTTTACAGGCTAACTATAGTGTATCATATAAATAGAGAGTACACAAAGTTTAGCATGATCTGACCAAAGTAGTTACAATGAGGAAACTCTACCAAAATCGAAGTTGCGAGAAATAATCTTGGAAAAACAAATGGAAACTATTACCCTTTTTGTACTTTTCTGTCTCTGAAATTTTCTTATCTTATTTTTTCAGCTGGCACTAAAATCAAGTCAGCTGCTTGAACAAACCAAATTGAGTGAGCTCCGTACAAGCATTGCTAGAAGTCTTTCAGAGCTTGAAATGTTCACTGAGGAAGGTGAGCAAATCTTTACTCCGCGGAGGAAAAGTGCAATTGAGGAAAGGATGGAAGACCTGGTAGGTGCTCCTTTGGCTGTGGAAGATGCCCTTGTAGCATTGTTCGACCACAGTGACCATACTCTTCAAAGGCGTGTTGTTGAGACATATATTCGCAGACTTTATCAGGTATCCATTACTCTCAAATCACAGTTGTTGTAAGGCCTAAGCCATCACCGGATATTGCTGACTTTCTTTTTTGGTTCTCAGCCATACCTTGTGAAGGGAAGCATCCGTATGCAGTGGCACCGTCATGGCCTTATTGCTTCATGGGAATTTTGTGAACAAGTCTTTATAAGGAATAATTCTAATGAACCAAGGACTGCTCTGCCTAATTTTGACAAGAATGGGAAGAGACGATGGGGTGTGATGGTCATCATCAAATCACTTCAAATTCTAACTTCAGTGATTACTGCTGCATTGAAGGAAGCTGCTCATTGCTCATGTTATGGTACTGATGGTGAAACTTTGTTAAATGGATCTTCAGAGACTACCAGCGGAAATATGCTTCATGTTGCACTGGTTGGCATGAACAATCAGATGAGTTTTCTTCAGGATAGGTTTGCATCCATTGCTCCTTTCACTTTTGTGCTTGTCTGATTTTGAAATTGCTAAGATGAATTTCATTTAAAGAAGGTGAAAATTGTGAAGGGCCTCCTGTTTTCAATTTTCAATGGTTTCTCCCTAGAAATACCTAGTATGGGTTTGTGCATCTAGAAGAAACAGAAGGTTTTCATGGATATGCAAAATTTGATTGTGATCTGATCTCATTGTGCACTTTTGAATCTACACTTTCAGGCTCTCTTACACTTTATTGTGCTTTGATTTGTATAGTGGTGATGAAGATCAAGCCCAAGAAAGAATAACAAAACTAGCCAAGACACTGAGAGAGAAAACTGTAGTGTCTAGTCTTCGTGATGCCGGTGTGGATGTCGTGAGCTGCATCATACAGAGGGATGAAGGGCGTTCCCCCATGAGGCACTCATTCCACTGGTCTTCTGAAAAACAGTACTATGAAGAAGAGCCTCTACTCCGTCACCTAGAACCTCCTCTATCTACCTTCCTTGAATTGGTCAGTCTATGTTTCCTTTGCACCTTATGTTCTTCCGACAATTTTTACCTTACATTAGACATTTTTTCTTTTTCAGGAGAAGCTTAAAGGATATGAAAAACCACAGTATAGAGCATCCCGAGATCGCCAATGGCATCTATACACTGTGACGGACAAACCATCTATCCAGAGGATGTTTCTTCGGACACTAGTTAGGCAACCCTCTTCATCTTCTGGCTCCTCTGTAGTCCATGGATTGGATGTGGGCAAAGATCTACCACAAACAGCTTTTTCCTTCACATCAACCAGTATTTTGAAATCACTGATGGGAGCTTTGGAAGAGTTAGAATTGCATTTGCATAATCAAACAGCTAAATCTGGTCATGTTCACATGTATCTTTGCATCTTACGTGAACAAAAGTTGTCTGATCTTCTTCCAGATTTCTCTGGAACATCTCCATCAGGGTAACCAATGTTCTGTTTCTGAGGGTAATTAATGTTTTTTCTGCAAGGTTAAAGGGGATCCTTATCGTATTCTTCTATTTGATCTTTTGGTTTCAGGATATGTGATGTAAATGTGGAAAATCAAACTGCAATTGCTGCAGTTTTGGAAGATCTAGCATATGCTATATTTGAATGTGTTGGTGTACGGATGTACCCTTTGTCAGTTTGTGAGTGGGAGGTGAAACTTCAACTGGCTGAAGCTGGAGTTTCTAGTGGCGCTTGGAGAATTGTTGTTACAAATGTCACAGGTCATACTTGTGCTGTCCATGTAAGTTCTTATTTTATCAATATTTTGCATGAATCAGTTTTGTGATGCTTTATTTGTAATAATTTCTCCACATATTTCATTTAAGAAATCATTATTTCATAACTGCCAGTAGATATCAGGATGCAGTAAGCAACTTGCAAATAGTCTGAAAGCTTAAGCGAGTATAAATAATGACTTCTCTTTTCTTCTTTTCCTTTTTGTTCTAACAAATGGATAGATATATTACAGATATACCGAGAAGCGGAGGATACCAGAAAACATGAAGTGGTTTATCAGTCAGTCTATTCTTCCGTTTCTCCTCTGCATGGTACACCAATTACAGCACAGTATCTGCCACTGGCAATCATCGATAGGAAACGTCTCTCAGCAAGGAACAGCAATACTACTTACTGTTACGATTTTCCTCTGGCAAGTGCCCTCCTTTTGCCTAAAACCATCTTTTCCCCCTTTTCAGGGATTTGTTTCCAGTAAAACCTGTATGGATGGTTTTGTCCTAACTGGAAGGGTTGCATTTACTCTTGCAGGCTTTTGAAACAGCTTTGAGACGTTTATGGAGCTCTCATCTTTCTGAAAAAGCTATTGCCAGGGGTCAAAGCCTGCTCAAAGTCACTGAGCTTGTATTTGAAGACAAGAAAAGCACCTGGCGTACTCCTTTGGTAACTGCTGAACGTCCTGCAGCTCAGAATGATGTAGGCATGGTAGCTTGGTTAATGAACATGTCTACTCCTGAGTTTCCTAATGGAAGGACCATCTTGGTGGTAGCAAATGATATGACATTCAGAGCAGGATCTTTCGGACCAAGGGAGGACGCTTTCTTTCTTTCAGTCACAGAGCTAGCTTGTAAGGAAAAACTGCCTCTGATATATTTGGCTGCAAACGCTGGTGCCAGAATAGGGGTTGCTGATGAGGTAAAAGCTTGCTTTCAAGTTGGATGGTCTGATGAGGCAAGTCCAGAGCGTAGTTTTCAGTATATCTATTTAAGGCCAGAAGACTATGCTAGAATTGGATCATCTGTGATTGCGCATGAGTTGAAGCTGGACAGTGGTGAAACAAGATGGGTCATAGACACCATTGTGGGAAAAGAAGATGGGTTGGGAGTTGAGAATTTATCAGGTAGTGGTGCCATTGCTGGTGCTTTTTCCAGAGCATATGGTGAAACCTTTACCTTGACATATGTTACTGGTCGTACAGTTGGCATTGGTGCTTATCTTGCTCGGTTAGGCATGCGGTGTATCCAGAGGCTTGATTCTCCCATAATTCTAACTGGATTTTCAACCCTAAATAAACTGCTGGGTCGGGAGGTATATAGTTCTCAGATACAACTAGGAGGCCCAAAAGTTATGGCAACCAATGGTGTAGTTCATCTGACGGTATCAGATGACCTTGAAGGTATTGCAGCCATTCTAAAGTGGCTCAGCTATGTCCCTGCCATTATAGGAGGGCCTCTTCCTGTCTTGACTTCTTTGGACCCAATTGAAAGACCAGTTGAGTACTGTCCAGAGACTTCTTGTGACCCTAGAGCAGCTATTTGTGGTGTTCAGGACAGCAGTGGAAGATGGCTGGGGGGTATTTTTGACCGTGATAGTTTCATGGAGACATTGGAAGGTTGGGCGAGGACGGTGATAACAGGTAGGGCAAGGCTTGGTGGAATTCCTGTCGGCATTATTGCTGTTGAGACACAGACTGTGCTGCAAGTGATCCCAGCAGACCCTGGTCAACTTGATTCTCATGAAAGGGTTGTCCCTCAGGCAGGACAAGTTTGGTTTCCTGATTCTGCTACTAAAACTGCTCAGGCCCTGTTAGATTTCAACAAAGAAGAGCTTCCTTTGTTTATTATGGCTAACTGGAGAGGTTTCTCAGGTGGACAAAGGGATCTCTTTGAAGGAATTCTGCAGGCTGGATCCACAATTGTTGAGAATCTCCGGACATACCGTCAGCCAGTGTTTGTGTATATTCCGAAGACTGGTGAGCTTCGTGGTGGAGCATGGGTGGTTGTGGATAGCAGAATCAACCCAGACCACATTGAAATGTATGCTGAAACAACAGCCAAAGGTAACGTACTTGAACCAGAAGGAATAATTGAAATCAAGTTTCGACCAAAAGAGCTGCTAGAATGCATGGGTAGATTGGACCCTGTGCTAATCTCATTGAGGCAAAATCTTCAAAAGGCAAATGATTTAACATCTGGAAGCATTGAAACACTGCAACAGAAAATTAAATCCCGAGAAAAGCAGCTGTTGCCTGTCTATACTCAAATTGCAATTCGATTTGCTGAATTACATGAGACTTCTGTAAGGATGGCTGCTAAGGGAGTTACCATGGATGTTGTCAACTGGGAAAGCTCAAGGTCATTCTTCCACAGAAGGCTACACAGGAGAGTAGGAGAGGGGTACCTTGTCAGATCTGTTATGGATGCTGCTGGGGAGCAGTTGTCTTCGAGAGAAGCTCTTGCCATGATAAGGAAATGGTTCCTGGACCATAATCCTGCTGACTCTGGAAGCAACAGATGGGAGGACGATTTTTCTTTTTTCTCTTGGAAAGATGATCCTAGAAACTATGAGGAGCACCTACAGGAGTTAAGAGTTGGGAGAATGCTGTCACTATTTTCAAATCTTGGGGCCTCCACGACAAACTTGAGAGCTCTGCCTCAATGCCTTGCTGTGCTTCTTGACAAGGTTAGTACTCACAAATCTATTTATATTGTTGATATTGGTGTGCATGTGTGTGTGTTTTGCACGCACCTCTATTTCTTAAGGCATAGGTTGATTCAACTAACAAAGTTAACATAACCATTGGGTGCTGATAATATCTTATATCCAACCATACAGTAGTTTCAACATGGTTAACGTCTCATGTTAATGGTGTTATCTCAAAATGCATTGTAGATTTTAAGCACTTCTGGAAATAAGTGTTAGTTTGACTTACGGTGCCATTCGAACCTACAACAATGTCAAGCTGTATGCATCTATATATACTTTTTTAGTTTCCAAAACCTGGGAACCTATGGCTATGTTTTAAGAAATGGGAGAAACTTTGCACTGGGACTACATATGCAGATTCATAGATATAATTATACAGGGAGGTCTTAACACCCTTCCTAATAGAATCAAAATAGTAGAAATTAATTAGATTTCTAGAAACTTTGGAGAGAAGAAGGTGACTAGAACTACAGTTAAAAAGAAACAAAAACATAGAGAAAATGCGGAGTAAAAACCACGAGAGTTCATTTTTTTCCATGTTTTAGGGGATCACCGTGTCTATCGTGCATGTTACGTTCTAGAAAGAACATAAAAACATAAGACTTGTATTCAAAAAAAGAAATCTTAAATGTTACTATGACCGAAAGGGCTTTCATATCTTTTTATGTTTCTTATAAAGCAACACAAAGTTCGCCACAAACTTGTACCCTTAAAAGATTTTAAAAATGGCTTAGTTGTTTTGATGCATTAGTTTTCAGCACCATGAGCATTTTAGTAACTTTGTAGAAGTTAAATGACACATTTTTCATTGGTTGTACTTTGAAACTGCACAATATTTTGTATTGTGTTATCTTTATAAAATGACTAACATGCCCATGCTGGTCACAATTAATGCATCAAAACCACCGAGTTATCCTTAAATTTGTCAAAGGTATATATACTTGTTGACATGCATATACATACATATATACATACATATGTGCATGCATGCATGCATGCATGCACATACACACAAATCACTTTCTGATTTTCTTGTTCTTTCTCATTAAAAAATTATAGGTTGAACCATCAAGCCGGGCACAGCTGATTGAGGACATAAGGAAGATTTTGAAGTGAAACTAGGACATGCATGCAGCCTTTGTTCATTGCTTTCTTGTTTATTATTTTGTGGGTGGAATACCTGCTCGAGTAATTATGTTCGATTTTATGAAAATTCAGATGAGCTTGTATTTATAATGTTCTCTTAAATCAAGCATTTGATTGTATCCAATAATAAGCATCCCAATGCGAAAAGTGGTACTAATGTGTCTGTGGATCTGTAGATGCAGAATTGATCTGTCATCTCTTAGCAATATATTGTTCATCACATCCTGATTAGGCCAACCAAGCATACAGAGGTTTCAATGACTCTCTTCAATTGATATGATGGTTTTTCGTTGGTGGAAAGAGGTTGGTTTCTTGATTCCGATTTCAAATATAGTGTTAGAGGAGTGCCAGTCTAAGGTCTGCTCATATGGCATTTCTACTGGGATAAACATTTTCCGTAATTACCCTTGTTGCATATATATTCACAACGCTTGTGCCTGACCTGTAAAGAACGCCCATCTTACAGCAAATTTTCATAAGAGGGTAGTAATTTGCTATTGCACGCATTAGAAGGTTATCTCATGTCAGGCATTGGAGGCAATGCAGAGATTTAGTAAGGGTGCGTTTGATTACTTGGGATCTCAGATCAAGGCAATCAAGGATCCTAAGGATCTGAGATCCTAGGATCTCAAATCCCTGAATCTGTAGGAATCTCAGATCTCTCGTTTGCTTGAGAGTCGGTTCAGGCCTCATGCCAGATCTGTCCTCCAGCAAGGAGACCCACTGCAATCAAACGTGCCATAAGAGACTAGAACAGGGTCGCTGATCTGCAGTGGCTTCCCTGTATGTATCTGCTATACGAGGCATTTGTGTGTGACGTGGAAAAATAGTGCCGTTACTGCAAAAATGGTGTTGTTTTTGTGGTCCTCACAATTTATTTTGGAAATTCCAAGTGACCCCCCCACCATCCACCGTACATTGGCTGGCCGCTAGTTGGTTAAACCCTTGAGGTCCCTCCTGCCCACCAGTCAGTACACTCAGCTTTAACGTTGCGGCAAGGGATGCCATCTATGGGTTTCTAACTCGTGACATCCCGTCAACTTGGTGACATTCAAAAGTCACCCCTACCAGATGGCGGAGCCCTTTTGGGCTAGGCCTCACATAATTCAACTAAAAGATGTGCAGAAAATGGCTCTCAAGAATTTTGCCCGTGGAAGAAGGCTCCATGCTGGCAAACTTTATTCGATGCGAGGCAAGTGTGGCCGTGGAAAATATCAACAATCAGTTGGCTTCCTCTATAAAATATTTTCTCCATCCTGGATGATTCCCATGAAAGATAAGCATACTTATGCATGCTTCTATTATAGCAGCAAGAACAATGCTGTTGGGACAGCACATGTTTTCCTTTTAGCGTTCAGTCTTATGCAAAATTAAATAATTTGGCGGCCATACTGTTAAACTGAGTTATCAAATGGTGTGCATATATGTAAAGCTATGCTGCACATTTTCCAAATCTTTTGCAGTAGGGGCAGCCCTGCTGCCATCCCATGCTTAGGTTCTCCAATGAAGGTTTTTTTTTTCAAGAAAATAATGTCAGTGTCTTGAAACCTAATAACCAACAGTTTGAGAGCTTTTGAAAGAAACGTTTACCACAGTCAGAAATCTTGTTCTCATGAAAAAATTAGCACGGAATAACCTTGCAATATTATGAAAAATCAAGTTTTTCTTGGAAAAATCTATAAAAATATTGGTATACTGGAAAATATAAAATATGTCCCAGAATATAAATGAATTAAAAATATAAAAAAAACTATGCGAAAACATTTTTATCACATTAATATACTGATACAACCGTTATGTTTTCTAAATAAATGGTATTTTGAAAATATGATGTTCTCTTTCTGTTAAGGGTACATGGCACGCTGAAAGCAATCACATCGAATCCACCTTCTACTTCTTTAAGGAGAACACTACATTTCTAGGAAGGTCTTGCCGTAAAAGACACTCATTGGTTTTATCCTGATTGCATTCTTTTTTTTTTTGAAAGGCAAGCTGGGGTTAGGCAGACCCCCCCAGTTATTATTCAACGTATCATTGGAGTTTTGAACCTGCAACGTCCCACCACCGGGAGACGTGCACTGACAGCTCCTACCAACCACTCGGAGCCCCCGTTGGTTTTATCTTGGTTGCATGCTTATGCCATTTTCCTTTTCTTGTGTTTGGTGTTCCCTTCTCTAAATGAATTCTAGCATTGATGTTATTGGGTGGACTTTTGCATGATTTTTCTCATGGGCATTGATCCAAGTCATTGTTTCAATTTACATAGTTTCATTACGTTGCTTTTACCATTCTTGTTTGGTCAATGGATTGGATTTTATCCCATATCTGACCCAATCTGGTTTCGTTCGGAAACCATATCTGATTTGTACTTGTTTATGAAAATCCTTAGTTGTTGTTGCACTGGTAGCAGTCTGCCTAACTCCAGTTTGCCTTTATGAAAATCTAAAAAGACCTATAGGACATTATCGAAAGAGTGGATGATTTGTGAGGGCCCATCCACATGAGGGCTAGTCAATTTCTGGGTGCCACTCATCTTGACAATAAAGGTAGCGTTTGATTGATGGAATGCAACAGTCTTCAGGGATTGTTGCATCCCAACAATGTTGGCTTCATGCACCTCGAGGAGATGCTTGCCTTTCATGAAAAATGAGACGTAAGTGTAACTTGGTCTCACTTTTGGGGGATGCAAGAGTCAGACTCTAAGGGGGTCAGACAAAACTGTACAGGAAGATTTGTCCTGCATGGGTGTCTCCCACTAATCAAACGCAGCCCAAATGGCATCTGGCGTTCCTTGGATGGTTCTGTTCAAGAAAGCCCTGGATACCATATCTACTCTCAAACCACTCCCACCTACTACAACAACAACAACAACAACAACTACCCCTTCATCCCAAAACAATTGGGGTCGGCGATATGAACCAAAAAAGAAAATCACTTTGGGTCCTCCATATGAATCCTTCTCCTCCAATCATTTATATCCAATGCCATGTCCTAGGTGAGGTTCAAAGCCTTCATATCCTAGCCGTCTCCATATTATACCAAACCTTTAGCTCTAAAAGACAACATTTTTCTTCTTCTTATTATTATTATAGTTTTTTTTTTTGTATTTACATGAAAAAAACCCATCCCATCATATACCTAGCCGTCTCACTGGCTCTGCCTGCCATACTTACTATCACTGTTCTGGCAACCTAAAACTCCGTGGGCCTACCCCTTGTCCCTAGGGAGTTCATGTTAGATCGTTTTTTCGGATCGCGCAGTTTCACAATCAACATCATGACATAAAGCAGGAAATGCAGCAATATTGAAACCATGATTGACAGTCGATCGAAACAATAACCGGGAGCAAGCATGGCGGTTTTCGCATCAGACCAAAATCTAGACAGCAGCATATGAACAAACAGATGCAAAAAACATAATAAAAACAACATAAACATGTCAATACTGTGTAAAAGGCTAAGGCGTACGAAAGTACTCCCCTTAGAAAAGATTCACCCCTACATACAATGCAAACATGGTCCGGCGTCCTTCCCCCAGGATACAATAACCTTGACGATTAGAACGGTGCACTCTGATGGATCGTCCTTCAAAAACAACCTCTACGAACCGATGTTGCAGAAAATTCAAGAAACTTTGAGCACAAAGATACTTTGGTCTTGATTGGATATGGCCCTAAAAGGCCAATTACCTGAACCCGAACCCGAGCTTGGCTCGGCACGGTAGGTGAGCGCGCACACGTGTGTAGTAGTTATCTCAACCTCTTGTTCTCAAGAACAAGTGTAAGAGTTTACATGTGGGTTATAAAGCCCACAACAAACTCAAACACCATCAATATGAGACTATTCCACGTCATCAAAACCAACTTTTTTCAAAAAGAAGGAAAACAACCCACGTTTCATATTTGAATTCTCTCTCCCCACCCTTCTTACACCTAACAGTTCACTCTTGCAAACCAAGGAAGTGAAACCCATGCAAGAACAAACGATAGGACGCATTTTGGCCAGTTTTGAATCCAAATAGTTCCTAACATGGCCCCTTTTCTCTATTGAGAAGGTTGTCACGCATCTTTTGTTTTTTGTTGTTGTTGCCTTTAGTGGATGCCTTTAATTCATCCTTATCTCATGCATCCTCTTTCTCTTCATGTATGCAGTTACAACTCAGCTGAAAACAATGGACCAATCTTATAAAAAACAATTGCTTTTATTCCACTAGTGCATGCTACCATCACATGTAGAAGTGCTATAAACACTCATCCAACATTTCAATGCATTACCAACTCGTTGCTTTTCTATTGTATAAAATGCTTTAATTTCTATGCAACTTGCTGATCCCCATGTAGATTGCAGCTTTACAAAACTCAAGGAGCTTCTCTTTTGGTACATTCTTCTCAAGGACAGCATGGTCTTCTTGATGAGAGTCCTTGGCATTCAGACTCCTCATTAGTAAAGGTATGTATCTGTTGAAAAAAAAAAACACGAGCACACACACACAGAACACATGCATGTCATGACCTAAACCTCAAACTTGACCTTTGATGAACAGGTCTGCACGGCTTCTTCAACACTAAGGAAGATCTTGTCATCACCAATCATTTCAATGAGCTTGGATTCATGGAGTTTTTCGATCACTTTATGCCCCGGGTTAGCAAGTATAAGCTGCAAAGGCAAAGATTTTTTACATTAATTAATGGGTTAAACTCTACATGATGAATGTCATCTCTCATGCCATTAATTCTCCATAGACAAACAGCTAGCTGATCGATTGATAATCTAACTACACACACACCATTCACTTAATTTTGTTAGTGCTTCAGTATAGGATGATCAAAGTAATGATGTGAACCCATTTCTGGATAGAAACTTAATTCACATCGATTATAGAGACATTAATGGCAAAAAAGGTATCATGGTTTCCTAGAGGAGTGTCTTTTTTTTTTTGGATAACGCAAGGGAAACCCAGGCTGGTTCCCTTGAGGAGATTCTCTTCTATGATCAGACCTGAATTATGTCCCCTCGTCCCCCTTGCCCACCAGGGAGTACACCTAGCTTCGATCTTGTGGCAAGGAACGCCACCCATGGGTTTCGAGCTTGTGACCTCCGGTCAACTTGGTGACATTGACAAGTCTCCCCTACCAGATGAGCAAAGCCCTTGTGGGTTTCCCAGAGGTATTTTAGCATTCTAAACTTTTCACCCACATCATCGTACGGACTATTGAATTGCAAATACACATAGGAACACAAAGTTTTAGAATCTTCATATACAAGCACATGCACACAAATCTGAAGCGGTTCATTCACTTGGTTCCTTTAAATATTTTCAAATGTTATGTGATGGTGTCGACATGAATACTCTAGGGACAGAGTATGAGAGCGTGATTGTTTGGTTTTCTTAGTTGGTCACCTCTAAAATATCTTCAGCAAGGTTAACTGAGAAAAGGCTGTTATATTGAACATTCACAATATCTCGATCGGAAAAAGCACACGTATTAATTTTACAGCACTGTATTTTTTCAAATTTGAGACCCCTTCAAGTAAAGAAGTGGTAAAATTAGTGATAACTAAAAATACTTCGGTGAACCTTCCATTTGGAAAAATGAAAACAAAACATTGATGGAATTCAATCTAGTGCATTGCAAAAGATAATAGATACTGGGAAGATGATAACAAAAGCCAAGGAAATCCTTTTACTTACAGCTTGGTTCCAAAAGAAATATGAGAAAGTAATCTTAATAATGGCATCAAATACAGCATATTACATGACAATTTTATTGTTTAAAGAGTCACTTTTTTAGTGATCTAGATTCTAGACAGATAGATACTTTCATTCAGTAGCACAATGTGATCCATATGTTGGCTGGAAATTCTTTCCAGCTTGTTGTGATGGAAAGATCAGGACTCGGTCAAAACAAATTATGTGAGATATACAATTGCTTCTAGTTAAGGAGGAAATTTTCAGATCCATCTAAAATTGGACTCTATCGTCACATGGTAAAAGACAAAATTGGGGTCTTACCCTCTGATGTTACAGTGCTACATGTTTGGAATGAGAAGATAAAAGCTGGTCCTGAGGCTAGCGTGCATGTTCTGGGAATTTCAGTTTATGAATAAAAATGCAATTTACACTATCAGTGACGTAAATTCTAAAAGATTCATAGGCATAGCTTCAGATCTTTGGATAATTTTGTTCATTATGTGGTTCAGAAGGTACAAAATAGTTTTACCATTGTAAATAATGCTTACATTTCTGGTTCTCTATTTCTGGATTTTGTTACACGATGTGATCTAACAACTTGGAACTTACAAAAAAATATATATATCTACACAGAACATAAATAAATACATGGACATAAACAATAATGATTATGCATAACTGAAAAATGCTAACATGTATCATATATTCAAGTAAAGATCATAACCTTGTCATTCAACAGAGGAAAAAACCTACAGACCATCATGATCATGACCCATTTTGCTAACATGTTTTGGTTAGAATTTCGCATTTCAGATTGCTTTTGGTATTATTTTGACTAAAAAATGTACTATGTAACACTCTTTTGACATTTAAAATGACAAAAATCTGTAGCAAACTAGATGGTAAGCATATCAAACTATCACATACTATTGGTCTGACCATTGCTGGAAAGGCAAGGCTAGTGGCACTTATCTAAGTACTAATCATCTTGAGAAACATACCCTTACAGAATATCTGTTGGACATTTAAATAACTCAAGGCATTTCCAGGAGAACCATGGTTGAAGTGACACAATTAGGTAGGGGAAACTCTTTCTTTCTGGAGAGTGATCTTAAACCTCCAGCATAAGGCAACTCTCTCTCTGTCTCTCATGTACATAAATACATACATACACACACATATATATGTATACATATATATAAATATAAATATAAATATAAATATAAATATAAATATAAATATAAATATAAATATAAATATAAATATAAATATAAATATAAATATAAATATAAATATAAATATAAATAATATATATATATATACATACATACATATAAATAAGTAAATAAATAATATATATATGCCTGCATGTATTTTTGTGTTCATGTATTCATGTACACATGCACATATTTATAGATCTGTAAATTGTCCAAAAATAAAAGCTTGATTGAAAAATGTAACACCCGTTATGCTGTCAATTTCATGTAATACCAGAAATGGTGGTACTAGTAAGTCTCCTAATGAGAAATTCCAGAACAGTATACCATGTATCCCAACTTCAAGAAAGCCAGCTCAATATATCAGACAAGGACTGAGATGACGATGATAGCTTAAGTGCACGAGGGTACTAATTTCCATTATTCTTTCATTAATTTTTTTCATAAAGTGCTTCTGGAACTTATTTTTTACATGACTTAAGGCTAATATAATATGACAATCCCAACCTTAGTTATCTACTAATCTAATTTCACTTTGATGTCTTAGAATAGAAAATTTTATTGAACTAATGAACAAACTTTATGAAATTGCAAACCTGCACTTGTCGTTTTTGGAGGCTTTTATAAAGCTCTTCCATGGCATGGATACCACTGGTGTCAATGTCAATAACAGCTGAAAACAACAATCCAAACATCAGAACAGGTCCCAGGAATACCCCTCGAAAGGCATGGATATCAGTCTCCTAGAAGAAACTCTTACGTGACATTTCTATGATCAAGAACTGGATCCTCTGTTGACCTATCCCCTGTACTTTCTCTTCTTCATCAGATAACCATCTTAGTATCCTACAAAACATTCAGCAGCTTGTAAGCCTTTCTGGATCAGAGGAAAATTAAAATAGAAAATAGAAAATAGAAAATAGAAAAAATCCGGATGCTTACCTCTCTCTGATATAATTTGAGTTAGAAAAGTAGATTGCTGAATCAATTCTTGTAATCAGAATACCAGGAATTTTGGTTGCATCTGGGTATTGCTCAATGTTCCTATAGATTGATGTCTGAGGGATATTCCCAAGTAATGCTGTATGTGGACGAGTAACGTGAAGAAGAATTTTCGCAAATGATATTGAGACCTGATGACAAGGTCACGAGAAATTATGTAATCCTTATTCTGTTCTTAACTTGTAAGACGTTTTGTGATGAAGTGGATTTGCATAAAAAGATTATGATGCTTACTGCAATTAGAATCCCTATTTCAATAGATATAAACAGAACGCCAAGGAAGGCTCCCAAGCATGCAATAAAGTCCAGTTTGTCAATTTTCCATATCAGCCATGCAGCATCGAAATCAATCAATGGAATCACCGCGGAAATAATAATGGCTGCTAAAACTGCATTTGGGGTGTAATGAAAGAGGGGTGTGATCAGTTCTAGTGTCAACAATACCACAATAGACATCACTATGTTCGATACAGCTGTTTGGCAACCAGCCATGTAGTTTACTGAGGACCGAGAAAAGGAACCTGGAAAGGAAGGCATTGATCTAAAAGTAAGAACGACTCTTCAACATTAATCAGTAATGTAATTTTCAATCATATTAAAATTTATTTTCATACCTGTTGCAACATAGCAGGAAGTCAATGATCCAACAATGTTCATTACCCCTAATGCCACCATTTCTTTGTTGCCATCTATACTGTAGTCTTTCATTGCGGCAAATGTTCTTCCTATTGCTATAGCTTCCTGGGAAATTCATGAGGTTGATTTCTTAATTTAGGATGTTAGAATAGAAAAACAAGAATGATTTGAGTCTGATCTGGCATACCGTTAGTGCTATAAAAGCTGCTACCACACCAATCTTGAAACCTTTGCCAACATAGCTTCCACTGAAATAAATTTGATTGACAGAGGATTTATTTATCCCCTTTTGTATCTTGCCCACCTTCCATGAAAGAAAAAAGAAAAAAATAGCATCTTGGTACTATAGGCATGATTTGTTTCAAGTAAGAACCATACAAGTGTGTCCTGCAACTTAAATGAGAGATGGATACTCACTATTTGCACATTACTCTTGTCTGCTCGGGTTATGTAAACGAAAAAGGTGGACACAACCACTGATATTATAGGTGATATAGCAGCCACCCAGAATAAGCGCTTGTTCCTTTTTGCCTGGTAGCATACCAAAATCGCGTAAGCCAGCCACCAGATGAAGAGAAGGAAGGAAATAGCATCATGTAAACAAGGTTCTTACAATATACTTAGTTAACAGAAGGAATGACAGGAAGGCTATTCCGATGAGTATCGTCTGCCAGTTCCACTACACAGAGCAGATCACAACAGTTGGTTTTCCACAACATACTAAGATAAAAAGTTAAAATGTCTGTAATGATTTCATACCCCATGATGTACTGGGCGCCATACTGAACGCATAACAGAAACAATATCTGTCTTGGTAGTGAAGCTCTTGATGCCAAGAAAACCTTTCAGCTGTTGCAGAGCAATTGTAACTGCAGCCCCAGCCATGAACCCCACTATGGCAGCATGGGATAGAAAATCAACCAGAAAACCTAGCCTGAAAGAGCATTTAAAATAATCAAGCCGCAAATATAAATGTGATAGAAGTGCTAAAATAGGTGTGATAAAATCACCTGAAAAATCCAAGTGCTGCTTGAGTTACACCAGCAAAGAATGTAGCAGTGAAAGCCAGGCGACGATACTCGACTGGATTACGAACAGGATCAATCTCTTTTTGTAGCAAGGAACCCAGCAGAAGAGATATCACAGCCACTGGTCCAATAGCAATATCTCTGGAGCTTCCCAGAAGAGAGTAAATCAATGGTGGGACAAAACTGCTGTCTGTTTGAGAATCAGACAATGAAGGATAAAGATCAGACATGCAGGTAAAACAAAAACGTTGCTTCAACAGAAATCATGGTTAGTAAACATTTCTCGCTCATTAGGAGAAAATATCAATGCGTAAGAAGGAAGTGGCTTACAGAGTCCATATTGAGGATCTAAATGTGCTAACTTTGAATATCCGATGTCCTAATTTGAAGAAGAAACTAAAGTTAGAAACTCCCTCAGACAAAATTTGAACCGATTTTTTTTTTTTTGAATTCCTACCTGTGGAATAGCAAGACTAGCAATAGTTAGTCCAGCAACAAAATCACCAATGAATTTCTTGTAATTATATTGTCTTCCCCACTCCACTATAGGAAACACAGCCTGAATACCAAGAAGCATCTTCTTTGACCTGGGCTGGTCCTTAAAACTGCGCAACGGGTCATCTGCAAAGAGTGTCTCTTTGACCGTATGCTTAAATTCCTTCACTAGATCTTGTCTTGGAGGAATACCAACCCTGTGAACTGATGGTAGATCATCAGCATGGATTCGAGATGATGGGATCTTTGTAATGGCTGAGTTCTCTGTTTCATGCTCATCACGCACAGAGTGACCCATCTGAGCTTTCCTTCTCCTCTATACGTGGACCACCAAAACCTTTTATGCACAACTGAGTCAAGCAACAACAGAGTTCACTCTATTTAGAAACCTGATGAAGAAATAACCAGACAAAACCTAACACATTTGACAATTGTGACCACGGGTCAGGTTTCATACTGGCAAAACACAATTCAAACTCAAGACCATCTAGAAAGACATCCTTTTCAAAGAAAGAAGAAAACTCAATAGCTTTGAAAGGGAGGTAAAAGCCTGAATGCGTGCTGAAGTGCAACAGAAATGGATTAGCTGATAACTTTATTTCCACTGCATTGAAACATATAAATCTAAAATTCAAATATTTTCTTTAGGACCATCAGGATGGTTTCTTCATTCATGAGAAGCATAAACTGGTGGAGATGACTAACCTACTTATTTCGATTATTTTAGTTTTGATAATCTCTCTCAGTAACTCATTAATCTAACATGCATGAAACGCAAAACAATCAAAAGGATGAAAACATCTTTCGTAACACAAGCAAGAGCCTACCTCAGCAGCACTCTAACTAGCAGAAACAGATTTAGGGGACAAACAAATTCACTCTTTGACATATGGTAAAAGATTTTAGTACAGAAATCGTGAAACTTAGATGCAAGATGATGAGAGCATCATTTTTAAGACAAGTACAAGCCTGCAAAATAATGTGGTCGTCTTCCAAATACAAAAAATGGACCAACAACCACAACAAAACAAGCATAAGATAGAGAAGGGCAACAACAGAGACCAACTACAGCACTGATGAAGATACAGCTTTCAATCAATAGTGGAACTGCTGTAGGGCCCATTGAAAGACAGAGACGCCCAACAACAGAGGCCAACAAACAAACAAACAAGCAAAATTGAGGGCTCTCTGAATTCAAATGTACCCACTAGGACACGTACATAGAATTCAATCACGGGTGAGGCTCCTCATTCTTTGGTGGGGATGGTATGAACTGCGAAAAATCTCTCAAAGGCGAATGTATGAACATAGAAGTTCAGCGCAGCTACTTATAAGTAATCAGTGAGCCAAAGGTCAAACATCTCATTCTAACAGCTAAGACTATGAATCTATCATCTATTCAAGGCTATGTGAATAGGAATTTGGACTTGTAAACAAATATTTAAATAAACAAGAATTATTACTAATATTCAACGCCTTCAATTGCGTTGCTGTTATGTTATCTGCAAGAGTTTAACTCTAAGAACACCAGGCTGTGCTCTAAAATATGAGAGAGAGAGAGAGTTGACTCTTGGATTAAGCACCACCAAAGCTTTCGCGAATGTTATTCTTAACAATATTATTAAAGAGAGAGAGAGAGAGAGAGAGAGAGAGAGAGAGAGAGAGAGAGAGAGAGAGAGGCCAACTTAATTTTTTTTTGAGTCGTATGACGTGCCATTTCTTAAGCTTTTCGTCATTCCATGCGGGTTAAAAGTCATTACGTTACGTGGTGAAAGAACAAAAACAACGTCTTTCATTTTCTGCATGGACGAGTGGTGAGAACGGCCATGGCACCCCTTTTCTTGTATAAGCCTCCCAACTATATTGTCTCCCTTCATCAAATACCCAAGTACCAACATGCTTTCCCCCCTCCCCTTTTCCTTTTCATTACTTCCAAAACATGGTGGCGCCACCTTATGGATTACTAGATTTTCCTTTTAGTTTTGAGGTTGTTTCTGGTGAGGGTTTTTTTTGTTTTTTCTTCAGCATATTTTAACAAGAAACCAAAATAAAAGCACAAAACACCAAAACCGTTCTATTTGTCTTCCCTCCGTACCCCCACAAATCACAAAAGGAGAAAGAAAAGTCAAATGGAGTTATTGAAAACTGTTTTCAGTAGCAAAACAACAGAAACTCTGAAAGTTATATATATATATATATATATATATATATATATATATATATATATATATATATATATATATATATATATATATATATATATATATGAGAGAGATGATTATATATATGATTATGATCCTGTAGCAAAGCCTAAATTTTATATATATATATATATATATATATATATATATATATATATATATATATATATATATATATATATATATATATATATATGAGAGAGAGAGAGAGAGAGAGAGAGTGTGAGTTTTCACCTTTTGGAATAACTCACGTTCACGTGTGTTGAGGGCACTCTCCCATCGATATGCTGTCCGGAAACAAACTGCTTTGTCTGATTTTGATATTTGAGGTGACCAAGATGCTTTCCTCATGAACCCCACAAAGAGGAAAAACGGACCGTTACATATACATTAGTATATTGTGCAAAAAGGGAGAGAGAAGGGGAAAAGAGTGGAGGGAAAGGAAAGAACTGAAGCTTTAATTGAGAGTCATCGGGAGGGATGAATGTATGGCTGTCATCGTTTCCTTTTTACCTTTCCCTCCCCCACCCACCTTTTCTTGTTAATCCTCGGACGGTATCCCGTCCAGGTTCAACGAACACGCTCTCTCTCCATAGTTCCGCCAGCATCATCAGACGTAGTTTGATTGCAAAACGGTAGTGTAGGACCACCCTTGCATGCCAATGCATTAGAGAATACACCCTTGTTTGCTATAGGGTTGGGTATCCCAAACACGCCTCAATATACCAGAGTTGACTTTGAGTGGGACCCACATTCGGGGTGATGTGGGGTCCATGCAATGCCTCAGTGTGATTGGTTGCTGATGCTGACCGTCCAATAGAGAATATATCACCAAGTTGAATGGGACGTACGTCACAAGTTCGAAAGCACACAGGTGGTTGTCTTTTGTGTTGCAAAGTTGAAAACTGAGTGTTTTTGCCCAATTATTTTTGAAAGAAAGATCTGAACATAAGCAATCGCATAAGAAAGGTGTTGGGTTGAATGAGACCTGCATTTAGGTGTCATGCATGGGACCTATTATTTTTGAAAGAAAGATCTGAACATAAGCAATCGCATAAGAAAGGTGTTGAGTTGAATGAGACCTGCATTTAGGTGTCATGCATGGGACCTATCCAAGACTGCTATATGATCGGTTCTTATGACATTTCAGATTACTAGATATCAAATATGGGGTACACAAAATGTTTTGAAAAGAAAAATTGGCCACATTTGGATCAGAATTGTGTCACAAATTTTTATATGCATTTAAATGATATAGGTCGGGGCGGACGCCGGAGTCCAATTTCTCTTGAAAAGAGTTTCAAACGACAGGAAGCACTTTCCAAGTCCATAGTGGAAACCTCTCACTTACCAGGAAGATCTATCAGGGACGAACAAGAGAGACGGGAATGAAAGAAATCGATCATTTCTTGCTTTGGATCAACAGGGAGGGGAACTGAACCAACCAATCTTTTTTTTTTTTTTTACTTCAGTATAAAGGTCAGCAGGGCCTTCCTTTCTTTTCTTACTTCTAGACCGACTAAATTTTAAATTCAAAGCATGAACCTTTTGTTATGTTTTGAGTGTCGTTCATCTTGATGATGAATGGTGCACAAGATGCCTTTGAACAATTTTCAGTTGATCATCTAGAGTTCCTTGGACCTGGTCTGATCACCCTTTTGTTTGGCCCCATGATATAATTCTTAGAAAAATGCCAACCTTAAGTCATACTTGTAAACAAAAGTGTTCTAATTCGAAACCAGGGGTCCCGTCCGTCTGGTAAGAGCCGTCAGTGCACGTCATCTTGTGGTGGGTGGGATGTTGCGGGTTCAAAACCCGGTCGAATAATAACTGGTAGGTGGGTGGTCTGCCTAACCCAGGCTTGCCTTAAAGAAAAGAGTACTGTTCTAATTTGAGTATGTGAAATGGTACTATTTAACCAAAAAAGGGAAAGAAAAAAGAAAAGCCCAAGTTAATTACATCAGTTGCAAATCATTAACCAACCGCGTGGTTGGCAAGAGCTGTCAGTGCAAGTCTCCTGTGAGACTTTGTAGGTTCAAAACCCTGTGGTAAGTTGAATAATAATAGTGGGCTCTACCCCAGCTTGCCTTTAGATAAGAAATGATGTAAATGTTAGAAAAATCGGTTGAAAACAAACCTAAATCTTATAAACAATTTGTTAAAAGAAAAAAACAACAACACTGTAAGGTTGCGTTTTAGATAGAGTATCTCTGAGATCTTAAAATATGATGTCAAAAGCACTGTACAGGACAGGGATACACCTCATTACTGATCACATATTAGTAATTGTTGGATATATGGCATGTGCCCCACGTCAAAACTGATAGGGACGACGGTCAAGGGCATTCAAACACTCACAGATGAAAATCTACAAAATGTACACCGTGGTAAATGAAACATGCTATTGGATTTCTATTGTTTTTTCGAAATTCTGAAGGTACTGATGTGATTTATGTACTTGTTTTTATAAGAATCTGCAGCATTTGATTACGATGCATGGATAGATTTTTATAATGTTTCAAAAATCAACTATATTTTTAAATACATTTTTGAGGCTCTAAGTACCATTTTCATTGTAAATGCATGATCATGTGTCTATTTCTAGTAAATCAATCACGCTGAACATATCTATAGGGTTAAAATTTAAAAAAAAATTATCATAAATCCATTAGAATGTTTCATTTAGCACCATACCCATTTTGTGGGTTTTCATTTCCTTATATATATATATATATATATATATATATATATATATATATATATATATATATATATAGAGAGAGAGAGAGAGAGAGAGAGAGAGAGAGAGAGAGAGAGATGGAAAACCAACCCTGCCCACTAAGAAATTTTTTGGTAGTTTTTAGAAATTCTGACCTTACAGATGTATTCATCATGATTGATTTACTAGAAATTGATACTTGGATCATGCATTTTGAATGAAAAAACAGTATTTGAAGCCTTATATATATATATATATATATATATATATATATATATATATATATATATATATATATATATATATATATATATATATATATATATAGAGAGAGAGAGAGAGAGAGAGAGAGAGAGAGAGAGAGAGAGAGAGAGAGAGAGAGAGAGAGATGGAAAACCAACCCTGCCCACTAAGAAATTTTTTGGTAGTTTTTAGAAATTCTGACCTTACAGATGTATTCATCATGATTGATTTACTAGAAATTGATACTTGGATCATGCATTTTGAATGAAAAAACAGTATTTGAAGCCTTATATATATATATATATATATATATAGAGAGAGAGAGAGAGATGGAAAACCAACCCTGCCCACTAAGAAATTTTTTGGTAGTTTTTAGAAATTCTGACCTTACAGATGTATTCATAATGATTGATTTACTAGAAATTGATACTTGGATCATGCATTTTGAATGAAAAAACAGTATTTGAAGCCTTATATATATATATATATATATATCCTGTCACTATTGTGTTGGCTATGAGTCTCTCACACGTAGCGACAGACTGGATATGGATGCAAACGTGAATCATGCTACCACATATTATTCAGACATATCCAACTTGCTAATGATGCATATTAGTGGAATGCCTGATTTGGATATGAGTTGACTGGGTTGCACACTTAACGGTAGAGTGCTCCAAGAGCACTTGCACTCAACTATATATATGATATTGTTTGCTATCCTTGTAGATAAGGAACCCCTAGTGAAAAACTATAATTTTTATTTATTTTTTTTACATCTGACCCTAACCATGTGATCTACGAGAAATAGGCCCTTAGATCATTTTTCTTTGACTTGTATTTCAATGTTTTTGGATGCTAAAAAATTAACAGCCTACTATGTACCATATTCTCAACTCTCAAAAATTTGTATTTGTATATGTAGAAAATATGATCCACGGGTTGGATCCTATTATTTTGATCATGTTAAACACATTCATGGCTTCAAATTAGGTTAAAACAACCTCCCTCTCTGGCTTATACTAAGAGGCACACACACACAAACATGTTGGGTTTCCCTCCTTTTTGTGGGACCCACCTTTTTCTATATTGAGCTTTGTTAATTAATGCTCATTGGTACAGCATATTGCCTTTATTTGGTGGAGTTTCAAGAGCGTTCTTATTTTTGTTTATCTCAAGGTAGCTTTTGCTGTAAAGTAAATTTTGGGGGTGATGTTTTAGTTGGGTATCACATGTCTATTTGGCTACACCTCATCATTTTTCATTTGAAGTTATGAGTGTTTTTGGGGTAACAGCGTTGTGAGAACGTTCGGTTAGAAACAGTAGGGACGTTTGACTAGCAGCAAAATAGACTTTCGTCCAACAGTAGGGTTCTCTCCATTTTGTACTGTGTGTTATTTCAGTGTGACTAGTTTTTTAGAACATTCAGGTGAGGTCTTTCCTCTTGTTTGTTTTACTCTACACCTTAGTGTGTTTGTAAGGCTTATGCCTTTTGGTATTTGTAATCTCTGGTTGATAATAGTGAAAAGAGCTGACCTTACGGTCACCATGGGCGTACCTTAGTTTGAGGGAACCACATAAATCTTGTGTGCCTCTTTATTTCCTGATGTTATATTTATATTGCTTTCTTTGATTTACACTTGGAGAAAGGCGTATTTTTTTCAACATCTGGTATCAGAGCCGGGTTAATCCAGTTTTGATTCGTTGTATTTTGTGTGTATAAATTATGAAAAGCAACGGTGGGTGTATGATTAGCTTGAATGGTATAAATTAGAAGACTTGAAAAACAAAATTAAAGATCTTTTGGTTTGTAAAGATTTGGATGGACCCATAGAGGGTGATAGCGGCAAACCAGAAAAAGATGACGAGTGAAAAAATCAAGACCAAAAAGCTATCGGTTTCATTGAGTAATGGATTGATGATAGTGTTTTTCATCATGTCTCAACTGAAAATTTAGCACATGATCTTTGAACCAAATTGGAGAGTCTTTATGATAGAAAGACAACAGTGAATAAAGCTTTCTTATTTCAAAAGCTTGTGAATCTAAAATATAAAGATGATACTTCTATTGCAAAACATTTGAATGAGATTAAGAGTATTGTGAATCAGTTAGCCACCATGAAAATTACTTTTGATGATGAGTTGCAAGCTTTGTTACTTCACTTCCTGAAAGTTGAGAAACCTTGGTGGTCACAGTTAGTAACTCCGCACCTGATGGAATGGTAACAATGAGCCAAGTTACCAGCAATATCTGTTGAATAAAGAAACAAAAAAGAAAATTATCAGGTCCTTCTCACTCCGACGCTCTTGTAATGGAAAATCGGAGGAGAGGTAGAAGTAAGAGTAGGGCTCCTCACAATCATGACAAATCTAGAGGCCATTCAAACTCGAGTTCAAAGAAAGACGTCGAGTGCTATTATTGTCACAAGAAAGGGCACATGAAACACGAGTGCAAAAAACTCAAGTTCAAAGAGTAGAACAAAGAGAAAAAATTAAAGGAAAATCAAAATGACACAACTGCAGTCACAAATGGTAAACTCATGATTATCTGTGATGGTACTAGCATTAATTTGCTTGAATAAGAAATAAATTGGATAATTGATTCTGGAGCTTCATTTTATGTTACCTCGCGGGCTGATTTTTTTACTTCTTACTCGCAAGGTGATTTCAGGAATGTTCGAATGAGAAATAAAGATATATAAAAAATTATCAGTATATGTGACATTTGCTTGAAAATAAATATTGGTTGTAAATTGTTGCGTAAAAATGTGAGGCATGTACCTAATATTCGACTAAATTTAATCTCTGCTGAAAAGTTGGATGATAAAGGCTACAACAATAATTTCAGTGATGGAAGGTGGAAGCTATCCAAAGGTTCTCTGGTGTTAGCAAAAGGAAAGAAGACTTGCTCTCTTTACACTATGCAGGCAAAGATTTGCAAGAGAGTTGTGAATGTTGTGGAGAATAACTCGTCCACCAATCTATGACATAGAAGGCTCAGGCATATGAGTGAGAGATGATTACAAGTTTTGCTCAAGAAAGAGCTTCTAGTGGAGATAAAAGGTACATCTTTGAAAACATGTGTTCACTGCTTTCATGGTAAACAAAATAGAGTATCATTCCGTAGAAATATTGCATCTAAAAAATCTCATGTTCTAAATTTGGTACATTCTGATGTATGTGATCTTTTAAAGGTTAAGACACTTGGTGGTGCACTATATTTTGTTACTTTTATTGATGATCATTCTAGAAAAGTTTGGGCTTATACATTGAAAACTAAAGATCAAGTTCTAGATGTATTTAAGCATTTTCAAGACATGGTTGAAAGAGAAACTGTAAGATAGTTGAAATGTATTTGCTCGGATAATAATAATGAATACATTGGGCCATTTGATCAGTATTGCACCAATCATGGCATCAGGCATAAAAAGATAGTAAAAAAGACACCTCAACAGAATGGGGTTGCAGAGAGAATGAATCACACCATTCTTGAGAGAGTCAAATGTTTGTTGTCACATTTTAAATTGCCAAGATCTTTTTGGGGTGAGACAATGAGGACAACAATTGATCTTATCAATTTATCTCCTTCTATTCCGTTGAATGGCGATGTTTCATAGAAAGTTTGGATAGGGAGGGAAGTTTCCTATGATCACTTGAGAGTATTCAGCTGTAGAGCTTTTGTTTATATTCCAAAGGATGAGAGGTCTAAGCTTGATCCTAAAGCAAAGCAATGCATATTTCTTGGCTATGGGCATGAAGAATTTGGCTACAGATTGTATGACTCAGTTGATAAAAAGGTTGTCAGAAGCTGAGATGTTATTTTCTTGAAAGATAAGACAATTGAAGACATTGACAAGCTTGAGACAACTGAGTCTAGCACTGAAGATCTTGTTGACTTAGATCCTCTTGATTCACCTGTTGTTCAGGATATCATTGAGGAGATACAAGCATCTCATGATAATGTAGAGGAAGGAATTGTTGAGCCAAAGATTGAGGGAGAGCAGTTACTCCAAGAGCCACCTCTACAGTCACCGTTAAGGAGATCTACCAAAGAGAAATAATCGTCTAGAAAATAATCTTCACATAAGTATGTAATGATAACATATCAAGGAGAGTCAGAGACTTATCAAGAAGTTTTGGAGCATGAAAACAAAACCGAGTGGTTTAAGGCAATGAAAGGGGAAATGAAGTCATTGCATGAGAATCACACCTACGATTTAGTGAAACCACCTAAAGGGAAGAAGATTTAAAAAAAAAATGGATCTTTAGACAAAAGAATGATGGGAACAACTCTCAACCTAGATTCAAGGCACGACTTATTGTGAAATATTTTGGTCAGAAGAAGGGAGTTGATTTTGATGAGATCTTCTCACCAGTTGTGAAGATGTCCTCCATCCGAATTGTTCTTGGTATAGCTGCAAGTATGAATTTTGAAGTTGAGCAGCTTGATGTGAAGATTGCATTTTTACATGGTGACTTAGAAGAAGAAATCTATATGGAGCAACCTGAGGGATTCATTGAAAAGGGAAAGGATCAGTTAGTTTGCAAACTAAAGAAGAACTTGTATGGATTGAAGCAAGCATCGAGACAGTGGTACAAAAAATTTGATTCTTTCATGACCGAGCATGGGTATTCAAGAATCACCACAGATCATTGTGTGTTCGTGAAGAAATTTTTAGATGGTAATTTTACTATTCTCTTGCTTTACGTTGATGATATGTTAATTATGGACCAAGACATAAGCAAGATTAACAAGTTGAAGTTAGAGCTGAGTAAGTCCTTTGCCATGAAGGACTTAGGTCCAG
Source organism: Nuphar pumila (assembly GCF_984573655.1). Lineage (NCBI taxonomy): Eukaryota > Viridiplantae > Streptophyta > Magnoliopsida > Nymphaeales > Nymphaeaceae > Nuphar > Nuphar pumila. Next base: position 25,201,593 of record NC_143262.1, on the reverse strand, counting down.
CAAGACAAATTCTTGGGATGAGAATCATTCGAGATAGATCAAATAGGCTGATCTGGTTATCACAAGATAATTATATTAAAAAAGTTTTTGAGAGGTTCAATATGGACAAAGCAAAGCCTGTTAATTATCCACTTGCAGGTCATTTCAAACTTAGCTCAAGCCAATGTCCTACAAGTGATGAAGAGAAAAATGAGATGCAGAAAATTCCCTATGCTTCAGCAGTTGGTTCTTTGATGTATGCCATGGTTTGTACTCGACTGAATATTGCTCATACAGTAGGGGTTGTTAGTCGATTTCTGTCAAATCTGGGAAAAGAACATTGAGCAATAGTGAAATGAATTTTAAGGTATCTTCAGGGCACTTCAAAGATGAGTTTATGTTTTGGAAAAGGTGAGCCTATTTTTGATGAGTTCACAGATTCTGATATGGCTGATGATGTCGATAATAGAAAATCTACTTTTGGATATTTGATTACCTTTGTAGGGGGAGCAGTTGCATGACAATCAAGATTACAGAAATGTGTAGCTCTCTCCACCACACAAGCTAAGTTCATCGCCATCACAGAAGCAAGTAAGGAATTACTATGGCTAAAGAAATTCTTACAAGAGTTGGACTTAAAACAAGAAAGATATGTTATTCATTGTGATAGTCAAAGTGCAATCCACATATTGGATTCGTGATGTCTTGAATGATAAATTATTACAATTTGAGAAAGTTCACACTGATGATACTACTTCAGATATGATGACTAAGACATTGCCTAAGGACAAGCATGAGAAGTGTCGACTCTTGGTAGGAATGGTTGAAGCTTCCACATAAGTCGGGAGGGGGAGAATTGTTGGGTTTCCCTCCTTTTGTGGGACCCACCTTTTGCTATATTGAGCTTTGTTAATTAATGCTCATTGGTACAACATATTGCCTTTATTCAGTGGAGTTTCAAGAGCGTTCTTATTTTTGTTTATCTCAAGGTAGCTTTTGCTGTAAAGCAAATTTTGGAGGTGACGCTTCAGCTGGGTATCACATGTCTGTTTAGCTACCCTCATTTATTACACCTCATCATTTTTCATTTGAAGTTATGAGTGTTTTTGGGGTAGCAGTGTTGTGAGAACGTTCGGTTAGAAACAACAGAGACGTTCAACTAGCAACATGAGAGACTTTTGGCCAGCAACATGGTTCTCTCCATTTCGTACTGTGTGCTATTTCAGTGTGACTGGTTCTTCAGAACATTCGGCTGAAGTCTTTCCTCTTGTTTGTTTTACTCTACACCTTAGTGTGTTTGTAAGGCTTATGCCTTTTGGTATTTGTAATCTTTGGTTGATAATAGTGGAAGGAAATGACCTTACGGTCACCGTGAACGTGCCTCAGATTGAGGAAACCATGTAAATCTTGTGTGCCTCTTTATTTCTTGTTGTTATATTTATATTGCTTTCTTTGATTTACACTTGGAGAAAGGCATATTTATCTCAACAACACACACACACACACACACACACACACATATATATATATATATATATATATATATATATATATATATATATATATATATATATATATATATATATATATATATATATATATATATATATATATATATATATATATATAAAGAGAGAAAGAGGGTAAATATTGGCTACTAATGAAGATAAGAAACTAATGAGTAGAAATCATTTTTTTCTTCAAAAAATTTCAGTTTTTTGTTGATCAAATATACACATCTACATGATTTGTTTAGTAAGAAACTTGTTTTGAATTATGTGATTATGACAAGTAATTACGTTTTTAAAGAGGTTAAAAAATCAACGGTTCCAATGTGTCAAAATTTCATAACTCAAAAGATTACACTTTTACATCAAAAAAGCACAATCTAAGGCTTGATCCTTAGCAAACACATGCATGGACTCAATCTAATAAGAATCACTAACAAATATACAAAATATCCCAAAAAACTTACACACGTATGTTGACGTTCTCCATACCTGCTAATGCTGTAATAGTTCTTGTTACTTTGCTCAATAAGAGCAAGAAGCCAGAATGCAATTAATGTTACCATACTCGCCGACTTGAGATGAAAAATTCCATAGGCAAATGAGGGCTCAAGATTGTGGTTGCAGGTGAGGATGGCGAGGGCTCGCTCTCTCCTCTCCTATATCAAGTTGTATCTAGAGTGGTGAGAACATTTTAGACTGAGAGAAGAGTGTGCACATACGCATTTATTCAGGCTTATGTAAAATTTGGGATGGAGGCTTGCAAAGAAGAGAGTGTACACACGTGTGTTGGATTGAACGTGTGTAAGTTTTTTGGGATATTTTGGAAGTGTATATTTGTTAGTGCTTCTTATTAGATTGAGTCCATGCATGTGTTTGCTAAGGATCCAGCCTTAGATTGTGCTTTTTTGATGTAAAAATATAATCTTTTGAGTTATGAAATTTTGACACATTGGGAGCCGTTGATTTTTTAACCTCTTTAAAAACCTAATTACTTGTCATAATCATATAATTCAAAACAAGTTTCTAACTAAACAAACCATGCAGACGTGCACATTTGATCAACAAAAAACTGATTTTTTTTGAAGAAAAAAATGATTTCTACTCATTAGTTCCTTATCTTCATTAGCAGCCAATATTTACTCCCTCTCTTATATATATACCCTTGTGGGTAGGGAACCACTTAGTTGGAACTCATAAGAGGAGGTTGTTTTAACCTAATTTGAAGTCATGAATGTGTTTAACATGATCAAAATAATATGATCCGACCAGTGGATCATATTTTCTACGTATACAAATACAAATTTTTGAGACTTGAGAATATGGTACATAGTAGGCTGTTAATTTTTTAGTGTCCAAAAATATTGAAATTCAAGTCAAAGAAAAATGATCTAAGGGCCTATTTCTATTAAAACAAACATGTAGATCACATGGTTAGGGTCAGATGTACAAAAAAAATTAAAAAATTATAGTTTTTCACTAGGGGTTCCTTATCTACAAGGTAGCAAACAATATCATATATATAGTTGAGTGTAAGTGCTCTTGGAGCACCCTATCGTTAAGTGTGCAACCCAGTCAACTCATATCCAAATCAGGCATTCCGCTAATATGCACCATTAGCAAGTTGGATATGCATGGTCTGAATCTGATTTAATATGTGGTAGCATGACGTTTGCATCCATATCCAGTCTGTCGCTGCGTGTGAGAGACTCATAGCCAACACAATAGTGACAGGGTATATATATATATATATATATATATATATATATATATATATATATATATATATATATATAAGGCTTCAAATACTGTTTTTCATCCAAAATGCATGATCCAAGTATCAATTTCTAGTAAATCAATCATGTTGAACACATATGTAAGGTCAGAATTTCTTAAAAATACCAAAAAAATTCTTATTGCGTAGGGTTGGTATGTTTTCTATATGGTAGGTTTCCATTTTTCTCTTTCTTTCTCTCTCTCTCTCTCTCTCTCTATATATATATATATATATAAATAAAGGAAATGAAAACTTACAAAATGGGCATGGTGCTAAATGGAACATCCTAATGGATTTATGATATATTTTTTTTAAAATTCTGACCCTGTTCAGCATGATTGATTTACTAGAAATAGACATTTGATCAAGCAATTTCAATGAAAATGGTATTTAGAGCCTAAAAAATTTATTAAAAAATATAGGCTGTTGATTTTTGAAACATTATAAAAATCTATCCATGCATCATAATCAACTGTTCCAAGAAGTGATTCTTATAAAAACAAGTGTATGAATCACATCAGTACCGTCAGAATTTCGAAAAAACAATAGAAATCCAATAGCATGTTTCATTTACCACGGTGTACATTTTGTAGATTTTCATCTGTGAGTGTTTGAATGCCCTCACCGTCCCTATCAGTTTTGACGTGGGACACATGCCATATATCCAACAATTACTAATATGTGAGTAATAAGGTCAGAATAAAACCCTAAAATATATGTATCCCTGTCCAGGGACGGGTTAGAGGGGTCCATCTGTACAGTATTTTGACATCATATTTTAAGATCTCAGAGACTCAAATCCGAGTCAAACTCTCTAAAACGCAACCTTGCAGTGTTGGCTTTTTTTTTTTAACAAATTATTTATAAGATTTAGGTAGTTGTGGACTGACTTTTCCAACATTTACATCATTTCTTATCTAAATGATTTGCAACTTTTTGTTTTAAAGTCAAGCTGGGTAGAGCCCACTATTATTATTCAACTTACCACTGGGTTTTGAACCTACAAAGTCTCACAGGAGACTTGCACTGACCCGTTTCCTATCTGTTATCGGAAAGGGAAAGACTTTCTTCTTTTCCTTCAAGACCGGAATGACCTCTTTCAATGACTTGATTTAGGAAGTGGCACTTAGCTATCATGTGAGCCGGCCTGTCTCTCTGGCCTAATCCATCTATACCCTTGCCTATAACAATACTTTTTCCTGAGCAGTGAGTGCAGGTCACCTTGTGTTGGGAGGTTGAAAGTTCAAATCCCAATGGTATGGTTGTATAACTGGTAGGGTCTGCCTAACCTCAGCTTGCCTATCAGAAAAAAAGTTATCCTTTGTCAGCCTTTTGATGCCATCCAATTAGAAAATGAGCAGCATCACAAATTTTTGTGGGGCCAATCTAGGTGTGAACCATTCTTTTTTATGGGTGATCTAGGTGTGAGGGTCTTTGATGATGTAAAGCATCCAAAGCATAATTACTGAAAACACCCTTAATCTAGGGTAGGAAAGTACCCTTCTGCACTAAGTGGGGCTCCACTTGTCTGGTAGGAGCAGTTAGTGCACGTCACCTTGTGTTGGGACGTTGCAAGTTCAAAACCCAATGGTACGGTTGATTAATAACTAGTGGGCGGTCTGCCCAACCCCCAGCTTACCTTTCGGAAAAAAAAGTATGCTAGCATCATGCTTCCTGAAGAAAGTGTAGGAAAACTTGCTTCCTATGTAATGGGAAGCAGGTTTCCTCCTCGCTTTTCTTATTTTTACGCTTCATGCTACTTTTAACACTCAGCTTCATGCATTGCTTCTGGTATCCATTTTGCTTCTTGGTAACTTTGATCCAAAGTGCCTTGGTCAGGTTTTAGAGGGTCCTTGGACCTGACCAACAGTCGAACAGGGAGAGGGAGAATTGTGACTGCAAATTATAAGATATGTTTCTTGTGATATATCAAGCAATTGAATATTATGCCAAATCAAATGCAAGCTCCTCTATTATTGCATCCTGTATGAAATATTAAGCAACTTCTCACAATTTTTTTTTTTAATCTGTGATACATCTGTGGCAAGGAGAAACAAATGATAACCTAGCAAAGATGTCATGTTGCCATTAGGGATGGCAGTGGACCGGGGGAAAGCGGGGCCCCGCCCTGCCTCGCCCCGGGGATGAAGGGTATGAAACGGGGATGGAGTCGGGGACGAAGGTTAAAATCCATCCCCGTCCGGGGGTGGAGGCGGGGATGGACGTGCACTTTTCCCCACGCCCGCCCCGTCCCCGCCTCATCCCCGCCCCGACCACTTTTCCCCGCAATATCCCCTCCCCGCCTCATCCCCGTTTGAACCGGGGATGGAGGACATGAAACAGGGATGAAGGCGGGGGTGGAGGATAAAATCCATCCCCGCCGGGGATGGAGGCGGGGGTGGAGGATAAAATCTTGAGGTGGGGCGGTGGTGGAGACCTTGTCCCCCGCCCCGCCCCACCCCACTGCCATCCCTAGTTGCCATTAGAAAATAGCTGTCTAAGAAAGCTCTATACTGCTGTCCATTCTTTAATTTCCTCAGATTCGGTGGATCCAATGGATCATTTGGGTCACCGTGTGGATCCATTAATGATTTGGACTACTTGGATGCTTTTGAAGCATGTTAGGGAAGTTATTGCTTAGCTTTCTCCTGGGATTTGGAAGCGGAAACGAAACAGAATCTTGAAATAGTAATATTTGTTTTTATTTTTTTACTTAATCATTAATTCTTATAGGGTAAGCATTTAATCCAAAATCTTATAAAAGCAGAAGCAAGGGCAGCTGAGGCAAAAAAATTGACTAACTTTTTTCTAAATGACAGTTTTGTTATGTGTCCAAAGAATGGAAATATAAATTTGTTTGGGCATTGATTGATTTTTTTTTTCAAAAATAGAATGTGTTACTTACATGGCAACCATGTAATTTTTGAAATTAAATGTATTGAAATAAACAAGCAACTTTCTATATTCTACACGTCACTCTCTCTCTAACGGTTCATTTCCTTCTGCTTTTTCAATGGCAAACTTATCCTTTCTTCTCCCACTTTGAAACCTCTATAATCCAAAAGACACCACTCTCCCTTCTATTTAAAAGAGCACACCACTCCTCCCTAAAATTTATTTGTTAATAATTTCTCAACTTCCTTCTACATGGTTGCTTTTTGCGTTCACCTTTTTAACCACGGTAAGCATTCCTTTTTTTCCTCCTTATTAGGGATGCACGTGAGTCGAGCTTGGCTCCAGCTTGAAGCCGAGCTTGAATTCAAGCTCAGCTCGGCTCCAAGCTCGAGCCAAAGCCTAGACCATCCATAAAAAAATGTTTACAGAGGCAGGATTCGATCCTTGAACTTTTGAAAAAAATAATAGGACTTACCATTAGGTTTTGTTTGATGGCTTATCTTGTACCAAGTCAAATGTTTGTTTGAACCATACTTGCATGTTGTGTTCCAAATATCCGTTGCTAGATGACGATGTGCAAACAACTTGGACATACATGAATAATGGGTCAGATCAATTTGTTTTCAATTGTATGACTCGATCCACCCACCAATTTACATGTTTTAACATGTTTATTATTGATTTTGCCCCGAATATGAACCCAATTACGAACATGTCTAAAATAATGAATTTTTGCTCTAAATACGAATCTTGAATTGTATCCAAATACCATAACATAAAACAAATATGCAACAATTTTTTCATTATCAAAACATCTCAATTACGGATGTATGTCTAAAAGCATGGATTTTTGTTCCAAATATGGATCTCAAATTGGATCCAAATACCATAACATAAAAAAATGTTTAAAATCTAAAATCTTGGATTGAATCTAAACACTAAAAAATGTTTAAAATTTGAGTAATTTGAGAAAAAAAAGAATTAATATTTTTAATATATAAATGATTTAATCAATGTCATATTACATCTAATTATGAAAGTTTATCATAAAAATATCAAACCCTAAAATCAAATTAACTATAAAAATCAAATTATCAAACCCTATTAAATCATAAAACCTTAAAATGCAAGAAAATAAATCATAATTTAAGAAGTTTGATTCAAAGCCTCAAATCAATGAAAAAAAAATTCTAATCAAATAAAAGAAAACCCTAATCAAATTAACTATAAAACACCCTCATTTAAAAAATTTGATTCAAAGCTCTAATTAAAGAAAATAAAAAAACTAATCAAATTAACTAGAAAATCCCTAATTTAAAAAATTCGATTTAAATCCCTAATCAATGAAAAAAAAAACTAATCAAATCAAAGAAAACCATAATCAACTTAACTATAAAAAGTCATTTAAATTTTTTTATTCAAATCCCTATTCAAAGAAAAAAAATCCTAATCAAATTAACTACAAAAAATTCTAATTTAAGAAATTTGATTTAAATCCCTAATCTATGAAAACCAAAGAATGGAAAAAGAAGAAGAAGAATGAATAATGCCCTAAAAAAGAAGAAGAAGAGCGAAGAATGAAGAAGAAGGAGAACAAAAAAAAATAAGAAGGAAAAAAATCCTAATATATGAAGAACAAAGAAGAAGAGATAAGAAGAAGAAGAAGGAAAATGGAAAACAAAAAAAAAAGGGGAGAGAAGAAGAAGAAGAAAAATAGAAACCGAAGAAAGGGGAGAAATGAAGAAAAAGGTGAAACCTGGCTATCAAGCACCAGCCTCACTGCGAGTGCTGGTGACGATTGGTGCTGCCTTGCCCGACGTCGATAATGACCAGCACTACTTCGCTTGGTGCCAGTGACGACTAGCGCTGGCTCAACCCCACCGGCATTCGCTTGGCTGCAAGAGAGAGAGAGAATCGGAGGGACCCCTCTTTCCCCATCTTTTTTCTTTAAATTTCATTCTGCTTGTCCCCGTTCTCACCGTAACAAGGGGTGGAACAAAAATTACATATAAATAAGGATGAGGCAGACAAGTTTCATGCATCCGCCGCAACCAATGTTTGTTGAAAACACTGTCTCCAATGCAATTTTTGTCTAAAAATTGTGCAGGAACATAGCATCAAACATACCCTTAGGGTATAACCCTTTTTTTGTTAAAAAGGCATCCAGAAAATGTAAATGTCATTAGTAGATTATTAACAATTAAAATAAACTTGTTGGCAACTGGATTCAAACCTACCACCTTCTCAAAAAACGACTACCACCCCAACCATTAAAGCAACAACAACCATTGTGTCATAATAGAAATAAAAAATCTACATATAACTTATACGAGCATAATCGAATTTAAACGAGTTCACTCAATTGATCAAGCTCAACTCATTTATCTAAACCGAGCCTGGTCTTGAGTTCAAGTTTAGCTCATTTATCTTAGCAAACAAGCTCGAGCTAGCTTGGCTAATTGTGTATCCCTACTTCTTATCATGCTAAGCATATTTTTTTGATACACATCATGTTAAGTATATTTAGTGTGGCATGAGGGTTGAACATAATCAAGGGTGCCATAAGCCTCCCAGTGCTCCACTTAGGTGTTGAGCATATAAGTAGCCAGCCCCTTGGCCCTACCACAACTTCCTTGGTGCGTGAGAGCATGGATTGACTGTCAAATTGAGGAGAGAAGCTCTCCATGTCTGATATGACAACCCACCTTGTTGTTCCTGGGGTGCAACACCCCTCTTGGAAGTGCCTTGAGTGTTGAAGGCATCGACAACCCTCCAGAGAATCAGTAAGCCTCTTGTTGCCCCGCTCCATGCTTTGAGCCTATCGAAAGCTCGTTGTGGGTGATGTGTAGAGGACATCTTCAACATGCGTGAACCTCTCCCATGACAAATCTTCCCCTACACATATGTTTGGGTGGTTTCGATGATCAGGACTGTGGTTTCTTCTTCGTTGCTACTGATTGTTGCCCAAATGATGATGACCGTTGAGGCAACATCCTCCTCCTCTTGTTCTGTGTCCTTTAATAATGACTATACATCATAGTATTAGAAATTAAAAAGAAAAACCAGAATCTATAAACAAGAGTCTAGAATGGGAGCTTGGCTGAAGGACTCCGATGATGAAGATTGCATCCTCTTTGGTTATCCCTTTGAAGGTCAAAACTCTAAAAAGTTTCATCTCCATGTTGTGAGACATAGTTTCCAGGATAAATCGATGGGTCATGAGTCAACTTCTCCCTCATAGAAGATTGGCTTCGAAGCTTCTATTGCACTAGACAAAGAAGTTCTTCCATAAGCTTTAATGGGTCTTGTTGGCTTGCATTGACTTTGGCTTGCTTACGATCCCTAATGTGGCCCACTATGTTTGTCTCATCTATCATGAGGTGTTGTAGTTGAACGATATCACAACATCATCACGTCCGTCTTTCTTAATCGCTAAAGGATCGGATTCGGCAGAGTAAGTCTGGGAGGTGGTGGAATCTAGATGAGATAAGCACATCAAAATGGTTCTTTTGAGGGCCTAGACCATCCCTGTGAGTCTGAATGACTAGTGGTGCATGCACTGATATTTATTTAACTTCCATAGATGATATTCATGTTTTCAATGTGGTCTTCTAAAATCCCACAACAGTTCAAACCTCACGGTTTGTAGAAACAATAGGCGCCCTCATGAGGCCTCTTCGAATGACCATCATCTTATGCATCATTCCCTAACCATCGTTTCTCAAGCAGGTCACCCTTCTAAGCACCATTTTTCTCCATGTCCAGTCGATGGCCATCTTGCTTTGTGTATTCCCTTATTTGACTTAGCAGTGGGTGGGATATGGGCGGGTACTAGTCTGTTGCACCCCTCATGGGTGTTCGGCGGGAAGCTGTTTGGCCCCCCTATGCGATGTTTACCATTACTAGCCACCCCTCACTGGTGTCGACGTCCCTTCATGTTATGTGCCCTATGGTTCCCACTCCTAACTTTAACCCACACGTTTTCCATTTTGCTTAAATCTGCATAGCAAGTTTGGTTGCTCATGCAGTTGCATGAATGTCCCCTCATTCCCTGTGGGCCTAAAGTTTTCACCCCTGACCTTGACAAACATGCCCCTTTGGCCACAAATTGCGTGGACTCTTTTGTTCCATGTGCAGTTCGTTAAGTTATGTTTATGCAAATGTCCCATTCAGGTGAGTCCTTAGTGTTGGAGGGCCCCACTTTGTGTTTTTTCTAGACTTTCTCTGCCTCTCTAATAATCTTTTCAACCCAACCCAACCCCTTACCCTACGGTCTCTCCTTCCCTTACAAACACTACAAGAAAAACATTAATTAGCGATAGAAATTTATGACAAAAATAATTCATTGCAAATTTGTGATGGATTAGCTAGAGAAAACTAACTGTCCCTAAAATTGAAATTAGTTGCAGAATTGGCGACGCAAATTTTTTGTCACAAAATCCATCGCTAATTAGTGACAGAAACATTCTGTCTCAAACTTCATCGCAACTTAGTGACAGATTTTGAGATAGAATTTTCTGTCACTAGACCATCGCTAATTGGCGACAGAGTTTGAGATGAAATATTTTCATCACTAATCCGTCGCTATGTTTCCCGTAAAACCCTAATACGAGCCCCTTTCTTTCCCTTTCTGTTTCATCCCTCACACGCAGTCGTCGCCCGCCACCCGAGTTCTCTCCTTCACCTCCTCCTTCCCTCACTCTATCTCTCTCGCCGTCGTGTGCCACCGCCGACCACCGACCCCGAACCCTCACTCACCTTTTGACATTGTTGAACCCTCTCCCTCGATCGATCGTTGATCGTCGACCACCAAGTTCTCTCCTTCGATCGAACCCCGAACCCACTCCCTTGCTCGACTCTCATAGTCGAACCCTCACTCACCTCGTCTGCACCTAATGTCGGTGGTCTCCCTCTCATCGATCCCTTTTTAGGTAACCTCTCACCCCCTCTCTCTTTCTTCTGTGCCTTCTTCTTCTACTTTTTCTTCTCCTCCTTCTTTTCTGTCGACCGGCAGGGGTCTATCATTCTTCCCTGCCGATAAACCATGGCCGACTGACTGGGGCTAAAGCCTCTGCCAGTTTTTTTGAGAGGTCGGTAGGGGAGACACCCCTTGCCGCTTGTGATAAAGTTTTCAATAGGGGCTTTGGGCCCTTGCCTTATTCCTTCCGACCAGCAGGGGCTGCCTGGGTGTTTCCGGCAAGCAGGGGCAAGGCCCTTGCCCCATCCGTTCCTTCTTTTTTGCCAGGGAGGGGTCAATTTCCCTCCCTATCTTCTTTTTCTTCATTTTGAGGGAGTGGCTCAGCCCCCTCCCGTTTCTCCTTCTTCGTAAGGGAGGGGCCGAGACCCCCTCCTTATTCTCCATGTCTTTATTTTCTACGGTTTTTAGGGAGGGGCTCAACACCCTCCCATTTGTCCTTCGTAAGGGAGGGGCCGAGACTCCCTCCCTGTTGCTTGGGTTACGAGGGAGGGGTTCGGCCCTTCCCCCGTTCCTTCTTTGTTTTCATTCGGTCGGTAGAGAGCGGAGCCCCCTATCCTTGGTTCTTTTAGTCGGCAGGGGGTGGAGCCCCTCCGCCCCCTATCCACTTTATTTCTCTGGCCGACAGGGGCTTTGCCTCCTTGCTATTATCTTTTCTTGTCTGGCAGGGAGGGCGAAGCCCCTACCTGAGTGGTTCTTCTGCCAACAGGGGGAGGAAGCTCTACCCCCTATCGTGTTCCCCTTTCGTCAGGCAGGGCAGGACGAAGCCCCTGCCTGTGTCTTTGTCTTTGGCCAACAATTTTTGTCATTGCAGGTGCGTAGCAGAGCAAAATGTGTGATACTGAATGCTAAGCATCACATGCAACTTAAAATGTCATGCGAAAAGAAAGAAGAAAAATGCAAATGCAAAAGTATGCAAATCAGGTAAATACCAATGGTGAGTAAGTAATGTAAGCACATCACATATTATTTACTTTCTTGGATGCAACACTTTCCTGCTCACACACTCACTTAGTTGTGGATATCTAAGACTGTTTTGCTGGAGTTTGGAGATCATGTTGAGCATGATTTGAATGTATGGGAAAATAAGTGCTCTTATTTGTGTAGTTCAGATTTCATGCTAGGCATAGTAGTAGTTAGCAGGATATTGGAGTATGTTTACTGCAGGTACATGCTTGACACTATTGTGATATGAATGATTGAATGTATTGCAATGTTTGACAAGACTATCCATGCTTGCATAAAGTTATTTTGGATTTAATTATGCATTCCTTGTAAAATTGTATCATGAAAACATGCTTAAATTGAATGTATCATGTTTGTGAATGTGATTTCATCTTTCTAAATATCCTTTTGATGTATGTAAATATGATGTGATGGTGTTATACATGAAAATATTGAATTATCAATGCATACATAATAGTTTATAGAATTACATTTTATGTTAAGTATGTTTGTGGTAGAGAGGGAAGAAAATTTGCGCATTAACTGAAACAAAAAAATTGCTCACCAACAATCACCAAACAAGAATTTTTAACAGATTTTTAAGCCACATAGCATTCTTATGATTCTCTTTTAACTGGTTAGGATAATATCCGTAATATTATAGGACAAAATGACTGCAAGCCATGAATGAATATATCGTAGAATAATTGATAATGAGGTGTCGCTTGAATATATGGATGGTGTTGACAATTTTATTGAATTTGCAACAGTAAGTGTCAGTATAGTGGATCCCACCAGTCAGATCAGGTGCTTCTGTATGATGTGCAAGAACAATCAATTTGTAGAACCTCATGGCGTTAGATATCACTTATACAAGAAGGGTTTTGTCAGTGGTTATCAGAATTGGATGCTTTATGGTGAAGAATTTTAGAACAATTTTGACGCATAGGTAGATGTGGTGCACGATAATCCATATATGGATTTGATATTTGATGTCGCAGGACCAAAACTGAGTTTTTCTATGGGTCCTAGTGATGTACCAACTGGGGTAGAGGAAGAAACAACAAACGATGCAGCTAGTAGATTTTATGACTTACTTAGAGATGCTGATGAGCCACTGTGGAATGGTTGCGAGAGTCACACTATCTTGTCTACAGTTTTTCAACTATTGAATTTCAAGTCAGAGTATAATTTGAGTCAATCATGTTTTAACCGTTTATACTCTATTGTGAAGAGTATGTTGCCCACAGATGAGAAATTATCACAAAATTTCTACTGTGCGAAGGTTATGGTCAATGCTCTAGGTATGAGATATCAAAATATAAATGCTTGTCCAAATCACTGTATGTATTTTAAAGATCAAGAAAATAGCAGATCATGTTCGTCATGTGATCATCCTTGATTCAAGCTAAAGATAAGTGACAATGCTAGCATGAGGTCAAAAAAAGTGCCATACAAGTCACTTCGCTACTTCCCTCTCACTCCTAGATTGCAACCACTGTATATGTCTTCGAGGACAGCTAAACACATGAGATGACATGCAATTAAAGTTTGACATGATGAAGACAAGATCACACATCCTGTTGACGTGGAAGCTTGGAAGCACTTTGATCGTACTCATCAAACCTTCGTAATGGAAGTAAGATATGTTAGGCTCGGTTTATGTATAGATGAATTTAATTTATTTGGGGTAAATCAACCCCATACTCGTACTGGCCGGTATTTGTCACCTCATACAACCTTCCTCCAAACTTGTGTATGAAACATCAAAATCTTTTCTTGTCTCTATTAATCTCTGGTCTGACGTCTCCGGGCTAAAATCTTGATGTATACTTAAGGCCATTGATTGATGAACTGAAAATACTGTGGGATGACGGGATTCTCACGTACGATGCCCACAAAAAATAAAACTTCAATATGAAGACTGTTGTTCTATGGATAATTAGTGACTTCCCTGCATATGATATGCTATCTGGTTGGAGCACACATAGGAGGTTGGCATGTCCGTACTGTATGGAGGATACAAAATATTTTATATTGATGCATGAAAGGAAGTCGTGTTGGTTTGATTGTCACTGTCAATTTCTACCCAATGACCATCCGTTCTGACGACAAAGGAATACGTTCTGAGAAGGCACAACTAAAATAGAAGGTCCACCTACACGGTTGTCTGGCATAGAGACTTTAAGATAATTGTGATACTTTTTATATGGACTGACAGATGCCCGTAGTGCGACGCCCTTCCTTGGATTTGAGAAGAATCATAATTGAACAAAGAAATCTATATTTTAGAAACTACCATATTGGCCGACCTTATTAATACGACATAATTTGGATGTAATGCATATAAAGAAAAATGTGTTTGATAATGTGTTCAATACAGTAATGAATGTCAAAGGAAAAATAAAGGATAATCCGAAAGCTCGTATGGATTTAAAAGTAATATGCAAAAGACCAGAATTGAAACTCCAAGAGTACAATGGCAAAGTACTGAAACCAAAGGCAAGGTATGTGCTTGAATCAGATTAAGTAAAGCCGGTATGTCAGTGGTTGAGATAGTTGAGATTTTCAGATGGATACGTCTCTAACATTGCTCGAGCTGTGAAGATAAATAAGGGACAATTATATGTGTTGAAGAGCCATGATTGTCATGTCATCATGCAATGGTTGATTCCCTTAGCATTCCATGATAAAACTATATGGGGGGTATTATCCGAGTTGAGTCGATTTTTAGAACATTGTGTGCATCGAAAGTTTTAGTAACTGAGGTAAAGAATTTCGAGGATTCTGTCGTCACTATTATTTGTCAGCTAGAGAAGATATTTTCACCAAAATTTTTTGACGTTATGAAACATGTGATGATACACTTGCCATATAAACTTAGGGTTGGTGGTCCTGTGCAATATCAGTGGATGTACCCATTTGAAAGGTATATTTTTATTTATATTTTTTTCTTTAATGCTATTGAGAATTTATTGTATTACGAGATATATATTGTTAACAGATGCATGTTTGACCTCAAAAAAAGGTTTGAAATAAAACAAGAGTGGAGAGTTGAATTTCTGAGATGTACACTTTAGAAGAGATTTTAAATTTCTCATCTATGTATTTTGAGACTCACATTACACTTGCCCACCTTGTAATGATGATGGAGAATAAGTTATTGTGGCTGACAAACTATCAATATTTAAACTACTTGGGAATGCCTTTGGCAGTTGCCGATCAAGAATCTTGAAAGATCAAGAGCAAGACACAACATAAATCTATATCTTTTTTAATTGCTCAGAGATAGACTACCACATCGAGTAAGTATACAAAGTATGTTACACTAAGTTCTCTACGCACATGGTTCGGTAATATAATTATTTATTAAGTGCAAACAATTTGATCTAGAGTTGCGAAGAGAACTTCCACATCTCACTGATTCAGAAGTACAGAAAGAACGTGAAAATAAGTTTGGGGCATAGTTGAAAGAGTTGGTAAGGACGATGACATGCATTCTTTTCGTGTAAACAATAATATGTTACTTAATTGGTCGTGTTTACAGCCATTGTTTATACTTATAGGTCTGCCATGGTGATGTTAATGATCAAGGAATATGTGATTTACAAAATGGTCCGACCAAAGCTGTGCAATGTTACAACGGGTACATCGTAAATGGTTATCGATTCCATACAAAAGACTATGGTGTAAACAAGTCAATGATGAATAGTGGCATGTGTGTCAAGGGTAGCAGTTACGGTGAAAATGAACTTGACTACTACGGTGTTATAGAATAAATAATGAAGTTGACTTACTTAAGCATAAATAAGAGGGTAACTTTATTCAAGTGTCATTGGTTTGATCCCACAACAACAAAAGTTGACAAAGCCTCAGACATTGTGGAGGTGAATCATAAATCAAGGTTTGGAACATATGAACCATTTATATTAGCATCGCAAGCTCAACAAGTTTACTATACTTCATATCTGAATACAAGAAAGTCAGATAGAAATGAATGGTGGGTGGTGTGCAAGGTGAAGTCTAAACTATACCCCGAGTATGATCAGTTATAGGAAGACAAGATTGTTAAAGAGGGTGATTACTATCAATCATATGATATGTATGACTTCTCTTATGGTCACAATGTCATACATGGTCTGCATGTCATATCTCCATTGTTCGATGGCACACGTATGAAAGAATGTGATCCAAATGATATACCAAGTGGATGTCCGCCCAATGAAAAAGAAGACGAAGATGAGGAGAAAGAACAAGAATATGAAAGTTAAACAAGTGATGAGAAAGCATACTCGAGCTAGTGAAATACATCTTGTAATACATACCACATCACTTTCTCATATGCTATTATTTTTGTAGTTCGGAGACCATGCTAGTAATGGTTGTAGTTAATGAGATAGTGGAGTGTATTTACTGTATGTACATGTTTGACATTGTTATGATATGAATGATTTGAATGTATTGCAATGTTTGACATAACTATCCATGCTTGCATGAAATTATTTTTGATTTGATTATGCATTCCATGTGAAATTGTATATGAAAATATGCTTAAAATGAATATATCATGTTTGTGAATGTGATTTCATCTTTCTAAATATCCTTGTGATGTATGTAAATATGATGTGATGGTGTTATACACAAAAATATTGAATTATCAATGCATGCATAATAGTTCATAGAATTACATATCATGTTACATTCCATGCATACTTAGCATGTACATGCATAGTTCATGCATAATTATAAAACTGATTCATGTAAGACCTTTAAATCTTTACATTTCATACGTATGTCATGTTCATGTTAAGATCAAGAGTTATCTAACTGATCCAAATAACATTTTTATTTGTTAGAATATGGTTCGTGGAGGTCACAGTAGTCGAGCACCCAGTGGTCGAGGAACAAGTGGAGGCCGTGGGACAACATTAGGTAGATGACTTTGTGTTATATTTAAATATGGGCATTCATTATGTTTTTGCTTATATGTTGATATAAAAATTATTACTTGTTAATTGTCTTTATAGGATCCCAGCTCAGTGATAGCCAGTATCAACCTTCATCTTCACATAATGCTTCAATATGTATATCATTTAGATAATTGTATATTTGATTAGTTTAAATATGCATTATGTGAATTTTTAACTCATTGTTCTGTAGATGATGTTTCGCCTGCACATGACCCACCTATACTAGCTACTCATACACATCACGAGACAACGTCGGATGTAGGGTCTTCTTAGTCTGACACACGATGACTCATTTAAATAGTGTATATCGATAGTCGACCGTAAGTATTACATTGTCAGCTGTCCAATACTTATCTTATAAATAGTGTATATCGATAGTCGATTGTTAATGTGTACCAATTCATTTGCAGCGTGAGGTTTAAGCCACAAGAAGTAATACTAGAAATTAGGAAGTCACTAGTTCAACATCTTCTAGAATCGGTCGCTCAATGAAAAGAGTACCCGAAGGAGGTGTTAGAAAGATTATAGTCCTCATTCATGGTATACAATTGTTTATCATAGCTAATGTGTTTCATATTTAATTTTTTGTTATAGTCATGTATATTAACTTTCTAAAATTATTTATAGGCTTCAAATCGCTTCGCGACTGCGAAGGAGAAGCAAAATACGAGGCTAGTGTGGCAGAAGGTGGTTGCCAAACGATTTGCCGACATGCTGCATAATATGAAGACTGTAGCAATAAAATAGCTGGTGGGATAGATGATCCACTGCAGTAGAAGGGTCATGACCCTTTTACTATCAGGATAAAATATTGGGATGCAATGTGCAACAATTGGGCGAGCAATAAATTTTGAAACCGCTTAGCAAAGGCTGCATAAAATTGAGCGAAGATGCCCAATGCCCATCTACACATAGGTGGTTCTAAGACTTTTGGGAGTTACTAGAAGAAAATGGTAACTCATCAATATATATATATATATATATATATATATATATATATATATATATATATATATATATATATATATATATATATATATATATATATATATATATATATATATATATATATTATCAAATTTATAAGTATTTCTGCATACTTTTTAATTGATTTTTTTATCATTTAACCTTACAGAAAGCCAAAAAAGAAGGCATTGTGCCTTATAAGGATGTGTTTGTTGAAACACATAAACGTAAAAGCATGAGAGAGTTCGTATCAGAGAAGGCAAGAGCGATAATGGTATGTATTTATTATATTAATAAACATTATAGTATAAAAGTTACCATGAATTACATTATCATAAATATTGTAACTCTTAATTATTAATTCATACTATAATCATTACTTTATATGAGTCATACGAGCAGCAAATGTTAGAGTGATATGACGATGACTCCACTCAGCATCTGCCTTTTGATCCTGTAGCATGAGTGAATGCAATCGATAAACCCAAAAAGGGTTGTGTGTTCGGGTTTGACAGTAATATGAATACCACACCAGTCGTTGCCTCCTGCAGTCAAGACTCTCAGTGTTCTCCCACCAGCATCAACTCCCACCGTCCAATTTACCCTGCTATTTCTTGGGATGGTGTCTGCCAGCTTCTTCAGGACATAATGCGTGACTTTAAACATGAAGCAATTCTCAACCTTGTCCATAATGAGTTGTGAAACTTTTTTTGGGATAGGAGAACTTTGTCTCCATTCAACATGAGCTCCAGTGTCCGTCAGGTATAAAGTTTCATGTCATTTGTTTCATGTTGTTGGATTTCAAGCTAGTATATGCATGATTGAATACATATATGCATGATTGAATCACTATTATTTTTTTTGACACCTTTAGAACATATATATGCATGATTGAATCAATATACAATTTTTATGACAACCTTAGAATACATATATGCATGATTGAATCACTATAAATTTTTTTGACAACCTTACAACACATATATGCATGATTGAATCACTATAACATTTTTATGACACCCTTAGAACACATATACGCATGATTTCATCACTATAATTTTTTTTTTACAACCTTAGAACACATATAAGCATGATTTCATCACTATAAATTTTTTTGACTTCCTTATAACATATCTATAAATTTTTTTAACAACCTTAGAACACATATAAGCATGATTTCATCACTATGAAATTTTTTGACTGCCTTATAACACATATTTGCATGATTTCATTAGTATACAATTTGTATGACAACCTTAGAACACATATATGCAAGATTGAATCACTATGAATTTTTTTTGACAACCTTATAACACATATATGCATGATTGAATCACTATAATTTTTTTATGACACCCTTAGAACACATATAAGCATGATTTCATCACTATAATTTTTTTTTGACAACCTTAGAACACATATAAGCATGATTTCATCACTATAAATTTTTTTAACTGCCTTATAACACATATATGCACGATTGAATCACTATGAAAGTTTTTTGACAACCTTAGAATACATATAAGCATGATTTCATCACTATAAAAAAAATTTATTGCCTTATAACACGTATATGCATGATTTCATCACTATAAATTTTTTGTACAACCTTATAACACATATAAGCATGATTTTATCACTATGAAATCTTTTGACTGTCTTATAACACATATATACATGATTTTATCACTATGAATTTTTTTGACAACCTTAGAACACATATATGCATGATTTCATCACTATGATTTTTTTTGACTGCCTTATAACACATATATGTATGATTTCATCACTATAAATTTTTTTGACAACCTTAAAACACATATAAGCATGATTTCATCACTATAAAATTTTTTTTGACAACCTTAGAACATATATAAGCATGATTTCACCACTATAAATTTTTTTGACTGCCTTATAACACATATATGCATGGTTGAATCACTATGAAATTTGTTTGACAACCTTAGAACACATATAAATATGATTTCATCAATATGAAATTTTTTGACTGCCTTATAACGCATATATGCATGATTGAATCACTATGAAAGTTTTTTGACAACCTTAGAACACATATAAGCATGATTAAATCACTATGAAAGTTTTTTGACATCTTTAGAACACATATAAGCATATTTTCATCACTATAAATTTTTTTTGATAGCCTTACAACACATATAAGCATGATTTCATCACTATGAAATTTTTTGACTGCCTTATAACACATATATGTATGATTGAATGACTATGAAAGTTTTTTGACAACCTTAGAACACATATAAGCATGATTTCATCACTCTAAATTTTTTTAACACCTTTAGAACACATATATTCATGATTGAATCACTATACAATGACAACCTTAGACCACATATATGCATGATTGAATCACTATGAATTTTATTTGACAACCTTAGAACGCATATATGCATGATTGAATCACTATGATTTTTTTTGTCAGCCTTAGAACAAATATATAAATGATTGAATCAGTATGAAATTTTTTTAACAACCTTAAAACACATATATGCATGATTGAATCACTAAATTTTTTTTTGACAACCTTAGAATACATATATGCATGATTGAATCACTATAAATTTTTTTTTGACTGCCTTATAACACATATATGCATGATTGAATCACTATGAAAGTTTTTTGACAACCTCTGAATTCTGTCAATGTCCTTCACTTTATTGTTAATCTATGTGTCATTCAGACATGTTACTTTGATTGCCTTAGATTAGGTGCATTGCATATAATTTATTTCATTATATTTTGTTTATCAATACTAACATTTTGGTTCTCTTGTAGGATGCTGGAGATGATCAACGTAGAGGAGTTGATGGAGGCATGTATGAAAGGGCAGATTGAGACAATGAAGAGGATGATCCTCCGAATCTTGGCGAGGATTAGATTCATGTGTTAAATTTGTTTCACGTACTTGTTGTTTCGAACAAAACTCTTTGTATATGTTCATTTGTAACTAATTAGAACTTAGCGAGGATTATACTGGGTTGTTAAATTTGTTTTACTATGTATTTTTTATGTCTACTTTATTTTTTATACACAGGTTATATAAATTGTATAACGAGAATTTTTTTCTCGATATTTATATTTCAAACAATTTTTTTTTTATTCTTTTTTAAAATTTATGATGGATAATATTCGTCGCTAATATCTGTTGCCAATTTAGCGACGGATTAGAGATGCATATTTATCTGTCTCAAAAACTGAATTAGCCGATGTTTTGCGATGAAATATAATCCATCGCTAAATTGGCGATGGATATTAGAGATTGATACGTATTTTTCGCTAAATTTTAGCGACGGATTAGCAACAAATATGTATCTGTCGTAAAACCAAATCAGTCTTTATTTAGCAATGGATTAGCAATGGATCATAACATTCACTAATCCATCGTGAATTAGCAATGAAAGTAACTACAAATCAGTTTTGTCGCTAATTAGCGACCATAAAATTGCAATGGATGCTATCCATCGCTACACCGTCGCCAATCCATCGCTAAACAATTCAGCGATGGATTGGCGTCGGATAGCACCCATCGCTAATCCGCAGAATTCTTGTAGTGAAACGACACACCTGATCCTGAATCCTCTTTGCCACCTTCTTGCCATGGCATCCCTTGACTACGATCCCTTTTCAACTATCCTTTCATTTTCTAGTGGGTCTCAACTTTCTCATTGCCTCCATGTTGCCCTTTGAGCCCACCTTTCCTCCCTCACTCGACCCTTATCGCCTGTCTTTCACATGTTATTCCTCACCCCTTCTCTGTCTCTCTTTCGTGTAACCACACCCCCCTTCCCTTTTCCCCTTCCCCCACTTTACTAGAACCCATCCCCAGTGATAGGGGGTTGATTTCTATGCTCCACTCTATGCTAGGTGCTCCCTTGAAGGTTTCTCTAGAGAAGGTAAGTCTGTATTTCACCCCTAAACAACTTCAATCACTAGATGAGGGTATGCCCGAGAGGGTTGCTTTGGCTTCGACACCATTTACTAGTCTCAGGCAAATCAAACACCTTGCAAGGGCTATCCATTCATCGGCCGATACCACCCCATTGCAGTGCTTTCTTTATAGGTTTGGTTCTTCCAGGAATATGTTCAAATGAAGAGTGTTTTAGAATATCAAATAACTAAATTGCCCTAAAAATAGGTGTTCATGTGCAATTGGTTACGTCATCATAATTTTGATATAGTTGGTCTTATTGAGATGGTGGATCTTCCGTTGATAAATCAGGTTAATTTGGCATAAGTGCAATTAGACTTCGCTTCCTGCTCGTGAATGCTTGGGTGGTATTCTGGTGATGTGAAAGTGATGCCACAACATCTTTACATTTGGTTGAGGCCTATTCTCTACCTCTCTATTGCTAAATTTATCATCAATACAATCCCCCATTGTGTTGTCTACGGTTTACGACCCTGTAACTTTGGCTAGAAAGTATATCTTATGGGAGGAAATTGAGGAGGTTTGTCGCAGGTCACCAGCTACATAGATTTTCTCTTTGTGACTTATTTGCACTCTCAATTCGACAGAAAGCAATCAGCTAGTCAAATTCATCCATATGAACTTTTTGGGCATATTTTCCCTTGTACCATTTTTTATCATGGTGCAGTAACTCTCAGTTGTGGAGTTGGTTTCAGCCAACATCAGAATTTTCGAGATTGAACAATGGTGGCTTCATGAGCCAGACTTCCTGGTCATTGTTAAGCATTCATGGTGTGCAGACATTTGATGGCCAGTGGGACGAGTTCCGTCTCAGTGGTAAGCTGAAGCGTCTGTGTAGTGATGTGAAGACGTGGGCCTCCAACATGACTGTGTCTAAGTTCAAAAACATTTTTGAGTGGGAAGCAGAGTTACCTCAAAGTTGGATTCACGAAAATTAAAGATTTATATCAAGTTTGAAATCAAGCTTCACTCTCCTTCAACAAAGATGGTATCAGATGATCCAATATAGCAATGGGGTACTCAAGTAATGAGTGAAAACCCATTGAAAATCAAGCACAACTAGTGTTATAATCTTTTGTTTATGTAGCATAAAAGTATGAGTCTTGTGGCATGTTTTTAATTGTAAGATATTTAATATTTTTGAATTGTTATTGTGAGATAGTTGATGTATGATGATGTCTTATGCAACTCATAGAGATATAAATGCTTCATATGTGATTTTATGGTTGTATTTCGTGCAATTCATCATTATTCGATGTGAAATGATTTTTTTTTAATTTTTTATTAATTTTTATATTTTTATTTTTTAGATATTTAAAATTTTTTTTATTAAAAATTTATGATACGTTTATAATGCGATACAATACGATACAATGTTACTATTGGCCTGATAGATACAGGTAATGATAGGCTACTTACAACCTTGGAATAAAGTATATAGTCTTACAAAAACTTTTATCATTAACCACACTAATAGGACATCTGAGCAGCAAGGTCTAGTGTCTGAAAGAGGACTATGACATACAGGGTAAAGTTCTATCGTGAATATGTGAATAACTATATAATTTTGAGCATGGATCAGATATGTGGAATCCTGATGCAATCTAAAAATCCAAAGAGAGGATCTAAACACAAAAAAAGTATCTAAGCAGATCCTTTAGACTGGATTGCACATTGCTCTGAATCTACATGACTGCATGAACACTGTAATTCGTATAAATTGATGTAGGAATAAACCCAGGTTGCCCGAGTAGCAGCGGGCCCCGCTGCTAATTCCTTTTTCCCCCAAGACAAGACCACCGCTAAATGTCGTTATACACAACAGTTGGACGCGCTGGATGCATACGATTTTGTCCGATTAAATGAGCCTCGATGTTACTCCCTTTCATGTATATATATATATATATATATAGTATAATACAATAATAGCAATAAATGACTTGTTACTCTCGAAAAACATGATTATGAACTTAAAAAATAATTGCTACTGAATAAACAAAATATCAATAAAACATGAATTATGAACTTCAAAAGTATGAATATCTTTTCATTGCCATTATTATTAAAACTTATATACATAATGACTTTCTTTTTAGTGCTTTGCACATAAATTGTAAACTATTTTAATTTTATACAAGGCCTAAATTATTCTTTTGAGAAATATGCATGAGAAAATGAAATGAAACTATGCACTTTAGTTATTAAATATCTTGATGTAAATGCATGCCAATTATTATTTTTAATTACTCAAGTTAAACTTTTTAGATACTCGCACCAAATTTTTATGCCAGATTAATGTTATTAAAAACTCTTATCAATAATTCTTTTTCACATAAAGTCATATACCAAAACGTTTTAGGCCTCTATGCACTAATACCAATACCCTATACGTGCACCGTTAGCGATTTCTAGCAAACTACATGCAAGATAATGAAAGCATAATTTGGTGACAACCATAAGGTCCTGGAATTTTCATACCAACTACAGTTTGTAGTGTCAATGGGTCGTGTTTGGTTTAGATTCAGATCTGATTTGAGATGTTGATATCAAGTCCGGATCCGAGTCCAATAAGACCTACCATAAGAGAAACCATACCCGGATCCTATAAAGATTACATGAACCGGACCTGGACCATATCGGGTAAATTTTATATCTTTTTATCCTTCTTACATTGAAAAACTGTGGATCCTAGTCAAAACTCGAGTTGGGGTCGGGTCTGTTATGAAAGTTCACAAACCATACTCGGCTCCATACATTAATGGAACCTTTCGGGTGAGACCCGAATTCTATTTGAACCTTCTTATTTATCACCAAACCCTGACCCTATAGGTTTGGGTCCAGGGCAAACCCAACCCAATGGCACCCCTAACTACAGTCATGCTTGAATTCAAATATACCCACTAGGACTTTTAGAAAGAATTCAATCACTGGTGAGGCTTTCTCTCATTTTGGTTGGGGGAAAACAGAATATGAAATGGGGGAAGCTCTCAAGGCAAACACAGAATTCCGGGGAAGCTCCTTAGTAAGTAATCTGTGTGCCAGCACCAACGGAGGGCTTGGCTTGATTGGTAGGACAGTAGCTTGTATAACCGGTGGGGGTCTGCAGTTTGCCTGTAAAACAAAAAAAAGAGAGTAATCTGTGTGCCAAAGGTCAAACGTCTGATTGTAACAGCTTTGATTTTTTGATCTATCATCATTTCAAGGCTATGTGCATACACATTTGGACTTGTGAATAAACGATTAAACAAATGAATTATCACCAAACAATTCAAAGCTTTTCGGTTGCTTTGCAGTTATATTATACGCAAGAAGTACAACACTAACAAGGAGAGATAGGGATAGCAGTGCACCCGGGCGGAGGCGTCTCCATCAAAATTCTGCCCTTCATCCCCGTATGGGTTTTGATTTTAACTTTCATTCTCACCTTCATCTCTGTTTCATGTTCTTTATCTCCGATCCAAATGGGGCGAGAGATGGCCCCGTTTTTTTTGGGTCCACTGCCATCCTAAAGGTATTTTAGTTATTTTACTAATGGGAACAGGGTGGAGGAAAGCATAAGTCCAAACAAGACGAGGCAGGGCAGGGCCCTATTTTTCCAGTCTATTGACATCCCTATAGAGAGAGTTTTTTATGAGAAGAATAAGATTCATTAAATAATAGCAAGAAAGAAGTATACAGATTAGCCTGATGAGGGAGTCAACAGACTAATGAAACATCAAAAGAAGTTCAGAGTTGATTGTGGGCTTTTAATCATCCCCAAAGCTTTCATTGATGTTGTTCTGAACCACAAACAACATTAAGGTTAGGCATAGTGACACATTTTTTTAGGTAAAATCTCGTTTTTCAAAAACTCGTGAGAAATTGAATTTTTTTCATAAATCTCACATTTTGTTCAGCAAAATCTTGGCAATAAAAAAATAAAAAAGATCTTTATAAGAAAATATTAATAAAAAATATTTAAAAATAAAAATACACGTTTTTTTCATGATAAATAGCCGTTTAAAACATAAATATCGTGTTTAAATCACAGTATTTATGTTTTCTCATAAATCTCGCAATATTTTGAAAATCTCACGAGAAATTGCTGTTTTAAACTTTCAGGCAATTTGTCACGATATTATCACGAGATTTTCATAAATCTCGCGATATTTGTCAGTATGGTGTTAGATGGCGTGGTAAATTGATCGGCGAGGAGAAATTTATGATAAATTTATCATGAAGAAAAGGCTGCTTGAGGGTGGGGGAGGGGAGGAGAGACATTTTATCTCTTAAATTTTTTAACGAGATTAACTCATCAATACAGTGGAAAACAATGAGAAAATTTTGGGCATGTTTGATGGTATGCGTCGGGCCTATAAAAAACTTAAAGTTTCTCCTTGGAGGAGAAATTTTCGGTGCCGTCAAACGCACCTTAAAAATAGGAAACGATTGAGCCGTCTGGCATGACTTTTCTTAAGGTCGTTGCCCTCATTTCTGCCTAATCTTTGGTGTTTTGGGAAAAAGATCAGGTGCAATTCAGAATTTCCATTTGGTGTCTAGATCTTTGCAAACAGGAGTGTTTACCACCATATGGTATTATAGTTGATATCTAATATTATACCATTACATTTTATTGTTGTTGAGAAGGTAAACTCAACAGCTCACAATTTATGGAAATAAGGGTAGTTTAAAACCAATATAAAACATCATATTTGAGTCAACTTTAATACATGAAAAATAATACATACAACCAATATATATATATATATATATATATATATATATATATATATATATATATATAGAGAGAGAGAGAGAGAGAGAGAGTCTTTTTTGACATAAAAAGAAGGGGTTAAGCAGACCCGTATCACAACCATATACCATTGGGATTTGAACTTGCAATGTCCCAATACAAGGTGACATGAAATAACTGCTCCTGCCCGATGAGCTGAGCCTCAGTTGATAGAGAGAGAGTTGAAATTGTGCTTTTCACCTTTTTCATACAAACTAGAATGATGTCTGCGGGGTTGAATGTGTACCATTAATCGTGGACCTGCATCAGGTCAGTTGCAGCTCTGATGACCTTGGCTGTTTGTTTTTTGATGTAGAGGTTGATATTTGGCATTGTAGATGTTGTTCATCTAAAACATGAATAACTCAAAAGAATTTGTGGTATCCATCCAACTAACAACCTATTCTTGGTTGCCGTTGATCACATGGATGAATGGTCTGCATCTAACCTGATGCGCCCTCTCGAACAAAATCCTTTCCTGAAATCGATATTTGAGGTGACCAAAGTGTTGGGAAAAAACTGGCTTTCCCACAAGTGTGAATCGATGGAGGCAATACAACGATGATAGTGGAAGAAAGGTAAACCAACAACGAAAATAAAAAAAATAGCACACAAAGATTTACGTGGTTCTCTCTCAAACTGGGGTACGTCCACGACGACCAATAGGTCAATACCTTCCACTATTTTCAAACAGATATTACAAAGTGGCCAAAAGGCATAAGCCTTACAAACACACACGGTGTAACGAAAATAAACAAAGAGGATATATATCTCACTGAAGAACAAAGAATGACTGTTCTGAAGATCCAGTCTCATGAAGCTGTCCTGAAAGAAGTGTAACAACACTTCTTGCTTTGTTCTCTTCACACCCTTTCGGTGCCCTGAAAGTGTTTTCACACTTTCTTCTTGCTTTTTTCAGCTCTCATTTTCTCTCTCTCATCCATCCCTTAAATAGAGGACGAGACATGTATTTAATGCGGAAGACTAAACATCTTGCACAACTTACAATGCGCCTAAATTGCCTTATCACAAATCGCTATCCAACGAGTACTACAAATCGCTTTTCAGCGAGTACTATAAATCACTATCCAACAAGTACTACAAATCGCTATTCAGCGAGTATTGAAAAAAATCGCTATGCAGCGAGTACTACAAATCGATATCCAACGAGTACTACAAATTGCTATGCAGCTTAATGCACTAACCACAAATCGCCATCGATAAATCGTTGATCCTCAAAACTCTGAACAATTGAATCGTCATTCAGCTGTGAGGACTTCTACAAATCTCTATCCAGTGAATACTCGAAATCATCCTTAAGAAGATCAAGCATCATGCTTGGGAATTTTGCCGCGATAATGAATATGCATCGAACTACTAATGATGCCATAAATGATCAGTTATCAGATGATTCATTTTCAAGATAGGTGGATCGCATAAGGAGGGAAACCCAACAATTCTCCCCCTTCCCGACTTATGAGGAGGCTTCTACCATTCCTGCTAGTAATCGACACTTCACAAGCTTGTCCTTGGGCAATGCCTTAGTCAACATATCTGATGTATTATCATCAGTGTAAACTTTCTCAAGTTGCAGCAATTTGTCATTCAAGTCATCTCAAATCTAGTGGTATCAAACATCAATATGCTTTGATCTTGAATGAAATAAGGAATTCTTACTCAAGTGAATTGCACTCTGGCTATTACAGTAAAGAACATACCTTTCTTACTTCAAGCCCAACTCTTGGAAGAATTTCTTTAACCACAATAATTTCTTACTTACTTCTGTAATGGTGATGAACTCAACTTCTGTGGTGGAGAGTGCTACATATTTCTGTAATTTTGACTGCCATGCAACTGCTCTCCCTGCAAAAGTAATCAAATACCCAGAAGTAGATTTTCTACTATCGACATTACCAGTCATATTAGAATCTGTGAACCCATCAAGAATAGATTCACCATTTCCAAAACACAGACTCATCTTTGAAGTGCTCTAAAGATACCTTAGAATCCATTTCACTACTGCCCAGTGTTCTTTCCCTGGATTTGACAAAAATCGACTAACAGCTCTATGTAATCTGTCACAAATGATTCTCATCCCAAGAATTTGCTTTGTTGGACCTAAATCCTTCATGGCAAAGGTTTCACTCAGCTCCAACTTCAGCTTGCTTATCCTGCTGATGTCTTGGCCTACAATCAACATATCATCCACATCTGATTTTTTTTTTCACAAACACACAATGGTCTATAGAGATTCTTAAATATCCATGCTCAATCATAAAAGAATCAAACTTCTTATACCATTGCCTTGGTGCTTGCTTCAATCCATACAAGCTCTTCTTCAGCTTGCAGACAAAGTGTTTTTTGCCCTTGTCAATGAAGCCTTCAGGTTGCTCCATATAAATTTCTTCTTCCAAGTCACCATGTAGAAATGCAGTCTTTACATCAAGCTGCTCAACTTCTAAGTTCATTGTTGCTACTATATCGAGCATAGTTCGGATGAAGGACATCTTCACAACTGGTGAGAAGATCTCATCAAAGTCAACTCCCTTTTTCTGACCAAAACCTTTCACGACAAGTTGTGCCTTGAATCTAGGTTGAGAGACATTCCCATCAGTCTTCTGCCCGAAGACCCACTTGTTCTTCAACACCTTCTTCCCTTTAGGTGGATTTACCATATCAAAGGTGTGATTCTCATGTAATGAATTCATTTTTTCTTTCATTCCCTTGAGCCACTCATACTTCTTTTCATTCTCCAAAACTTCTTCAAAAGTTTTTGGCTCTTCTTGATCTGTAATCATCACATACTCGTTTGATGAGTATTTTCTAGATGGTTGTTTCTCTCTAGTGGACCTCCTTACCAAAGTCTGAGGAATTGGCTCTTGGGGTGTTGGCTCTCCCTCAATTTCTGTCTCAACACTTCCTTCCTCTGCATCATTATAATGATGTGACATCTCCTCCACGAAATCATGAACAATCGGTGCATCAAGGGGATCTAAGTCAACAAGATCACATTTACTGGACTCTGATGGCTCAGACTTACCAATGTCTTCAATGGTCTGATCTTCCAAAAAGACAACATCTCGACTTCTGATCACCTTCTTATCAACAGAGTCATATAGTCTGTAACCAAATTCTTCATGGTCATAGCCAAGAAATATGCACTGCTTGGACTTTGAATCAAGCTTGGACCTCTTTTCCTTTGAAACATGAACAAAAGATCTGTAGCCGAACACTCTTAAGTGTTCATAGGAAGATTTTTTTCTAGTCCAAACTTTCTCTAGATCATCTTCCTTTAAGGGAATAGAAAGAGACAAGTTGATAAGATCAACTGTTGTTCTCATTGCCTCACCCCAGAGAGATCTTGGCAATTTTGAGTGTGATAACAAACATCTGACTCACTCAAGAATGATGTGATTCATTCTCTCAGCAACCCCATTCTATTGAGGCATCATCCTCACGGTCCTTTTATGCTTGATGCCATGATTGATGCAATACTGATCAAATGACTCAATGTATTCACCACCATTATCCAAGCAAACACATTTCAACTGTCTGTCAGTTTCTCTTTCAGTCATGGCCTGAAAATGCTTGAATACATCTAGAACTTGGTCTTTAGTTATCAGTGTATAAGCCCAGACTTTCCTAGAGTGATCATCAATAAAATTCACAAAATACAATGCACTATCAAGTGTCTTGACCTTTAAAGGTTCACACACATCAGAATGTATAAGATCTAGAACATGAGATTTTCTAGATGAAATGCTTTTATGAAAAGAAACCCTATTCTATTTACCATGGAAGCAATGAACACATGGTTCCAAAGATGTACCTTCTGCCCCTATTAGGAGCTCTTTCTTGACCAAGACTTGCAGCCTCTTCTCACTCATATGCCCGAGCCTTTTATGTCATAACTCTATGGATGAGTCATTCTTCACAACATTCACAATACTCTTGCAAATCTTTGCTTGCAAAATGTAGAGGGAGCAGGTCTTCGTTCCTCTTGCTACCACCAAGGAGCCTTTGGTTAGCTTCCACCTTTTGTCACTAAAGGTGTTGTTGTAGCCTTCATCATCCAACTTTCTGGCAGAGATCAGATTTAGTCAGATGTCTGGTACATGCCTAACATCTTTGAGCAATAATTTGCAGCCAACATTTGTTTCCAAGCAAATGCCGCCTATGCCAACAATCTTTGACACATCTTCATTTCTCATTCAGACATTTTTGAAATCACCTTGCAAATAAGAAGTGAAGAAATCAACCTACAAGGTAACATGAAATAAAGTGACAGAATCAATTACCTAACCAGTCTCTTGATCCATCAAATTGATGCTAGTACCATCACAGATAACCATGAGCTCTCAATCTGTGACTGCGGCTGTGACACTTTGCTTTTCTTCTGAGCTTTTTTCTTTGTTCTGCTCCATGAACTTGAGCTTCCTACACTCTCGCTTCTGTGCCCTTTCTTGTGGCAATAATAACACTCGACGTCTTTCTTTGAACTCGAGTGTGAGTGACCTCTGGATTTGTCACGATAGTGCAGAGTCTTGCTCTTACTCCTTCTCCTCCAATTTTCAATCACAAGTGCCTCAGAGAGGGAAGGATCTGATGATTTTCTCCTAGTTTCTTCATTCAGCAGACTGCTGGTAACTTGACTCATCATTATCGTTTCATTAGGTGCGAAGTTACTAACTGTGACCACCAAGGTTTCCCAACTCTTAGGAAGGAAACTAAGGAGCAACAAGGCTTACAACTCATCATCAAAAGTGATTTTCATTATAGCCAACTGATTTACAATGCTTTTTATCTCATTTAGATGTTCTGCAATAGAGCTGCCCTCTTTATATTTGAGGTTCACAAGCTTTCAAAATAGAAAGGCCTTATTCACTGTCGTCTTTCTATCATAAAGACTTTCTAGTTTGGTCCAAAGACCATGCACAAAAGTTTTTGTGGATACATAATGAAAAACACTATCATCGATCTATTGCCGGATGAAACCGACAACTTTTCTGTCTAGCTTTTTTCACTCATCATCTTTCATCTCTTCTGGTTTGCCGCTATCACCCTCTATAGGTCCATCTCAATTTTTACAAACTAAGAGGTCTTCCATTTTTGTTTTTCAGGTCATCCAATTTGTGCCATTCAAACTGATCATGTGACCGACGTTGTTCTCCATGACTTCACACACAAATATAACGAACTGAGACTAGAGGAACCAAGACTTTGATACCAGATGTTAGGAAAAAACTGGCTTTCTCACAAGTGTGAATCAATGAAGGCAATACAATGATGATAGTGGAAGAAAGGTAAACCAACAGCGGAAACAAAAAAAATAGCATACAAAGATTTACGTGATTCCCTCTCAAACTGAGGTACGTCCATGGTGACCAATAAGTCAGCACCTTCCACTATTTTCAAACAGAGATTACAAAGTGGCCAAAAGGCATAAGCCTTACAAACACACACGGTGTAACAAAAATAAACAAAGAGGATATACCTCACTGAAGAACAAAGAATGAATGTTCTGAAGATCCAGCCTCACGAAGCTGTCCTGAAAGAAGTGTAGCAACACTTCTTGCTTTGTTCTCTTCACACCCTTTCGGTGCCCTAAAAGTGTTTCTCACATTTTCTTCCTGCCTTTTTCAGCTCTCATTTTTTCTCTCTCATCCATTCCTTAAATAGAGGACAAGACCCATACTTAATGCGGAAGACTAAACGTCTTGTACAACTTACAATACACCTGAATCGCCTTATCACAAATCACTATCCAGCAAGTACTACAAATCACTATCCAGCGAGTACTACAAATCACTATCCAGTGAGTACTAAAATAAATTGCTATGCAACGAGTACAATAAATCGTTATCCAGCGAGTACTACAAATCGCTAACTAACCATAAATCGCCATCTATAAATCACTGATCCTAAAAACACAGAACAGTTGAATCGTCATTCAGCTGTGAGGACTTCTACAAATCGCTATTCAGCGAATACTCCAAATCGTTCTCGAGAAGATCAAGCAGCGTGCTTGAGAATTCTGTCGCAATAATGAATATGCATCGAACTACTGATGATGCCATAAATGATCAGTTATCAGACAATCCATTTCCAAGATAGATGGGTCTCATAAGGAGGGAAACCCAACACAAAGGTGAACCCCATTACAAAAGAAAAAGACGTATACATATTTTATTATGAGAAAGAGCGAGTTGCCAGAAGGAGAAGAGTGAGTTAGACGAGAAGGATGAATGGATGTTCCGTTCATCGTTTGCTTTCTCCCTGCAAACCTACAACCACCCTATTTATAGAACTTCAAACGGAATTCTGTCCAGGTTCAATGAACCTGCGAACCACGCTCATCATCACACGTGGTTTACTTGCAAAAGGAAAGCCTTCATTGACAGTACAACCCTCACCCATAGCTATTTGGATTAGATTTTTGGGTATGGTATCGGGTTTGGATTCGAGTTTAATCGGGTTTACTATAAGTGAAACCATACATGGACTGGATACCCGATAAAAACTACATGAACCAGACCCCGACCATACCCTATAAAATAATATTTTTTAACAGTTTTTACATTGAAAATTTGTGAGTCTTAATCAAAACTGGAGTCAGGCCCGAGTTTGATATAAAATTTCACAAACTATACGTAGGTCCATGTATTAATCGGACCGTCAGGTCTGAACCCAGGTCTTTATCGAGTATTTGTCACCATACCGGAACACTATAAAGTTTGGTATGGATAAACCGAACGGGTTGACACCCCTACACCTAGCCCATGCATTATTAGATATTGGTATTCAAAACATTGAGCAAGCTAACACCACCAGTGACATAGCATTGTCTCGATGAAGCTTCCATTCAAAGTGTTGCGGGGCTCATGCAATGTTGCCATGTGATTGGCGTTATTTACTTGATGGACAACGTTCTGCTTTGGACAGTTTTCTGTGGGAGGCCACTCAAAACCCACTGAATAGGATGGGCCCCAATTACATGGTGTTGATTAATTCAGAATGGTATGCAAGAGTTGAATCTACGGCGTACAATGTGCATTTTAACCCTCATAAAATAGTATCTTAAAATAAAAATTAAAAATATGATCCAAGGTTTGATTCCTACTATTTTTTACTATAATGAACACAGCAGTGTGGTTTCAAAACAACCTTTCACTATGTGTTTCAACTAGGGTCCCTTACCTCTATATATTATTTGCTGAGTTTTTTGTAATTTATTTTTTATTTTAATTTTTTTTTTATGAACGTAAAACCTTTTTTTTTTATGACGAAGAACCCTTGCTGAAGCGAGGAAAACCCCAAGTGAGGCCTCACGACCACCCTACTTTATGTAGCCTGCATCTGAAAGCTACGGACACAAAGCCTTTTTAAGCATGCATTAGTTATTTAGCGATCTTTTTTCAACTCACGTATTTTGCTATATATGGTTGCCATTGACAGGGGCCACAAAATACTCATTTAGAATAAGAAGTTAAAAGAATGCCCACGATCCAAGTCCCACCTATGACCAAGGTGAAAATCAGAGATAAAGGGCATGAGTTGAATGAATGCTGCTTGCCCCTCTTTTTTTTTTTGTTTTTTTAAACCTTTTGAATTCTAAATGGTAGCTACGACGTGATAATGACAATGACTATGATGATACATGTTGCATATTTTAATCATATATATATCAATAGTCAAGTTAGGGTTTGGCATATTGTACATCAATCTATACATAATTCACTTACAAAATTGGAGGTAGCGCAAAGTCAAATGAGAAACACAACTTACAGGAAGATGCCATTGTCGGTCCGATCGAAGTGTGCGTAGACGTGAGTGGTCAGTGTTCTCCTCAACCTATTCAAGTCAAAAGGTAAGCAGGACCCTTGAACCCAATGTGAGAGAGAGATCACTTAGGTTGCACTCATCAAGCAACCATGTCTCTCTCTATATAGTGGGAGGAGAGTGGAGGTTACATGCGTGACATTCATGCATGCGAATCACTCACATTTCCATAATGAGTATGAGCTCTTCACATTCACATAACAGCCCTCCCCACTCTCCTTTGTCTTTTGGTGTGCCCTGTATCAAACCGGGTCACCTCCGGTTGGACTTGCTCAAAAAATTCAACATTCTCCCACTTGACCCATTGACATGAAAAAACACATAATAGAGGTTCTTTACCATTATCTTGATTCAATTTTTATGTAGGTTCGCATGCTATCCCGTATCACAAGAATGAATCATATGATCAGTCATTGAGATAAAACACATCTATACGAAATGTCAAATTTTCATGCACTACAATGTTATTCATTTTCAGTGTTTTAGCATGTTAAGATTATCTTTATGAATGAGTTGATTTTTAAACCATTCTATTGGCCTATTTTAATATTGTTATTCTGTTATTTTCTCTAACCAAATGAGATATATTTTACATAGAATCAACAATGCACAAAACCATAGAGAATCAATTTAGTTTTATAAATGTAATCACATATAACCATAATGTATTATCATACATAAGAATGAATCAAACAGACACATCTCTATTACATGTTGGGAATATAATCCTAGTGCTAGCCCTTTAATAATGGTATCTATAATCATTTTCTTTGTATCGATTGTATTAATACACACTAAATGATTCTCAATGCTTTCTTTAACAATAAAGTACTTTAACTCTATATGTCGACACACAGTAGTGCTCTTGTTGCTATTCGAAAAGGACAAAACAACTTTATTATCACAAAAGATCTTCAGTGGTCTCTCAATAGAGTTCACAATACCAAGATTCATAATAAAGTTTCTTATCCAAATGACCTGAGATGAAGTCTTGTATAAAGCAATAAATTCTTCATTCATGGTATAAGCTGTAGTTGTAGATTGCTTTTTACTTCTCCGTAAGACAACACCACCTGTTAGTAGGAAGACATATCAAGTAATATACTTTCTACTATCGAGACATCCTCCTAAGTTCGTATTAAAGTATCCAATGACCACTAGGTGGTTAACCTTTCTATAGGTCAATATATAGTTCTTCGTTTCTTACAAATAGCATATGACCTTCTTTGTTGCCTTCCAGTGCGCAATGCCTGGATTAGACTGATATCTACCAAGCATCCCTATAATAAATGCGATATTTGGTCGTGTGAAGGTCTGTACATATTATAAATTCTCAACCACTGAAGCATACAGAACAATTGCCATCTGAGTCTTTTCATTATCATCTTGAAAACAATTCTTTAGGATCAATTTATCCCCATTCACTATGGGTGCCGAACTAGAAAAACAATTCTCCATCCCATATCTTTTAAGAACCTTACGAATATAGGATTTATAAAAGAAACCAAGGGCACCCTTAGTTCTATCACGTGGATCTCAATTCCAAAGACATATGCAGACTCACCATGTCCTTCATATCAAAATGAGAGGAAAGAAATATTGTTTCATGTAGCATACTCAAATAATTAGTTGCAAGAAGAATATTATCAACATATAAAACCAGAATTATGAACTTACTTTCACTAGCCTTAAGGTATATATACTAATCATATCAACATTGTTTTCAGTAAATCAAAAGTTCAAAATCACCTGATTAAACTTTTTATACTATTGATGAGAGGCCTGTTTAAGTTCATAGATTGATTTCTTTAATTTGCAAACTAAATTATTCGAGTCATCTACACTGAAACTAGGTGGTTGTTGCACATATATACACCATCTTCTAGATCCCCATTTAGGAAAATTATTTTCACATCTATTAGATATAACTTTAAATTAAAATGCGCTATAAAAGTCATGATTATTATTAATGATTCTTTAGTTGAGACAGTAGAAAAAGTCTCATTATAATCAATGTCCTTCATATGTGTGAATCTTTTTGTAATGAGCCTAGCCTTGTACCTCTCTACTCATCCTTTGGAGTTTGTTTTGGTCTTAAAGACCCATTTACAACCAACATATCTTACTCCGTCAGGTCAGGGTACAAGATCTTACACTTGGTTCTTTATTATAAAGTCAATCTCTTCTTTCATGACAATCATTTAATGTTTTGATCTTTCACTTTCAATGACTTTTGCAAAGCTTAAGATCATCATCAATATTTATGAAATCATTGGGCTCTTATAAATATACTACATAGTCTGAATGAATACCTGATTTTCTAGTCTTCATGAACCTTCATGCAGGTGCTACAGGTGA
This sequence comes from Nuphar pumila, assembly GCF_984573655.1. NCBI lineage: Eukaryota > Viridiplantae > Streptophyta > Magnoliopsida > Nymphaeales > Nymphaeaceae > Nuphar > Nuphar pumila. Next base: position 25,164,643 of record NC_143262.1, on the reverse strand, counting down.
TTCAAAATGAACTTTTATATCTCCATCAATAACTTGTTCTACTTGGGATTGATATTCATTGACCAGATTTTTTCTAGAATCATCTAAAGAGACAATAATAAGAAAAAATATATCTTTTTCTTCACAAGTATGAAAATTAAATCATGCAATATCTCAAATTCAAAACTTTAAGATATATTTATTCCAATAGAATCATTTTCAAAAAATCTTGCTTTATCTATTTTCACTATTTGTGGTATATGAGATGGATAATAAAACCTAAAGCCCTTTGATTTTTCTGGATAACCAATGAAAAATTCACTAGTCATCCTAGAATCAAAGACTTTTATATGTAGGTTATACAATTTAACTTTATCTGGACATCCCCATATACATATATATGACAAGAAATGTTTTCTACTAGTCCATAGATCATAAGGAGTCTTTTGGTCAACCTTCATAAGAACCTTGATCAATATGTGCACTATTATCCTAAGAGCTTCTCCCCACAATGTCAAGAAAAGATTTGAGTGATTTAATATCGCTCAAACCATTTTTATAAGCGTACAATTTCTTCTTTCAGCTATACCATTCTGGCAAGCACTACTAAACATAGTGTATTGAGGTACAATATCTTTCTCTTTTAGGAATCACGCTAATGACCCTTTCTTTTGTCCCATCTTAGTGAAACAACCATAATATTTGCCACCTCTATATACCTAGCTACTTTAATAACTTTACTAATCTATTTCTCTACTTTTTTGAAGTCCTTGAAAACCCAAAAAACTTTAGATTTCTCAAATAATAAGTAAAGATACATATACTATGAGTAATCATCTATAAAGGTGATAAAATATTTGTCACCCATGTAATATAAAGAAAAAAGCCTGCAAACATCCGTATGCACTATCTCTAATTTTCTATTGTTGTATTTGACATCTTTTTTATATGTGTTGTACTGTTTAGACTTTATATAGTCAATACATGGTTCGGTTTTTGTGAAATCAAGGGATCCAAGAATCTCTTCTTTCATAAGTCTTTAGACTCTTTCTTTTGAGATATGCCCTAACCTTCGATGCCAAAGCAAATAGAATTGATCATCCTTTAGACTATGTTTATTGTCAATCATTGTATTTTCAATAGAGTGAGATTTCTAAATTTAGAATTTGGTTTTCAAACGATACAAACCATCACACACATATTCAAACCAACAAGAATAAAATTTTTAACAATAATAAGCTTAGATTTTTTAAAATTAAATGCAAGCCCAAACTTATTAAGTTCTGAAATAGAAATGAATTTCCGACTATAAGATGAAACATAAAAAGTATCAACCAATTCCAAAATAAATCTAGGCTCCAACACAACTCTGCAGGTCCCAACATTCTTGACATGCAAACATATCTTATTTCTTGAGAAAATGTTTCTTTTATACTCTATTGGTTTCTTTTTATTCATAAATGCTTGCAAAGAGTTAACAATGTGCACCATAGTATCAAAATTAATCCACCAACTATGCAATGGAATATGGATTAAATTGCACTCATGAGAAACTCGTCTTTATTCTTAAGCTATTTCTTATACTTCAGACAATTCACCTTCTTATGTCTATTCTTCTTGCAGAAGAAGCATTTTATAGAAGAACCTCCTGCCTAAGAGTTAGAACTATCTCTAGAGGTTTTCTTCTTATTCTTCTTATTGAATGAACCATTCTTTGCCCCGGCCTATATTTTTCTTGATAAGAAGTCATATGTGCACATAATACCTTCTCACATTTTAATCTTTGTTCTTCTTCAACACACTTGGTCAAGAGGTCATTGAAGAACCACTCATCATTATGTGTGTTGTAAGAGATTTTGAAGGGTCTGTATTCAGTAGGCAACAAGGTCAAAATCATATAGACTAAAAAGGAGTCTGAAATGACGAACTTCATGTCATTCAACTGAGATGCAATATTTTTTATTTTCAAGATATGTTGTCAGATGTGACTATTACCAGAATATTTCATAGACACCAACTTGGACATCAGGGTACTTGTCCTAGCCTTATTAAAATTGACAACCTAAGCCTCAATAGCTCCAAGGAATTTTTTTATTGTCCTACAGTGATGGATGACTCTTCGAATGTTTTTAGCCACTCTTGATTGCAAAAGCAATAGGCTAAGTCTATTTGAGTGCTTCCACTTCTCAGAGGTAGCCTTCTGATTGGCTGTACTCTGCTCTTTAAGAGCAGAAGATTTGTTAATTTTAAAAGCTAAATTTCGATCTATGTAACCCAAAGTGAATAACATTATTTTTTTCTAATCCAAAAAATTGGATCCTTCTAAGATGAAGATATTATTTAAATCATCAATAATCAAAGAACCTAATACTGCAAGAACGAAAGGAAAAGACCATATAAATGCTCAAACGTGACTCATGTTGAAAAAGTAAAAGTGAGACCCTTTATTATTCACCTTTTCAAAGACAAGTATAATAGGGTCATTATTATTCCACTTTGGTGGAAACAATAATACTCAAAGCTAATTCATCTTCTCAATTCTCAAGGATTTGACTTCAATTGGTGAAACTACCAGATCATATAATTAGAGGCAATTCAGAACTATACTTTTGGGTACGAACATGCTTTATGGACTAGTATATACACCTATTATTACATCCAATGTGAATTTGGAATACAATGATATTCCTTTGGGTATAATCATTGTTTCATAAGTTATACATAATCACAATATAAAATCTTAACACAGTCCAAAGAATCCTCAATCAACAGAACTCAAATCACTTTGGTGATTGCATGAGTCAGTTAATCAAGATCTTTTACCGCAAACATATTTGTATTATAGAGCATGCCCATGCACAATGATAATGCATGTATATTCATGTCAAACTATGTATTATAACATCAAAAATACAAATCCATGCTTCATCTCATATGCATAAATAAAATTTTGATGAAACACATCACACATGTCATGAATTTAGTCATAATTCATACTTGAATATCATGGATAACTGAAAAAAGCATAAAATGCATGTATTAGTCATGCAAAAGTCATGCATCCATGATAATAAATATACATAAAGCATGAGAAAATGACAAAAACATGATTTTACAGGTAATACCCAGGGTTCAAGTATTGGAAACAATCACAAAATACCCTGAATTGGTCCCAGAACAACTGAACCAATTCAAAACATGCACTAAAGCCTATAAACCCCTAAAATCAAATGAAAAAACCATTGTTCTTTCTCAGATATAAGAAAATAGGGTCTTCTCATACAAAAATAGGTAAAAAATTAATTAGAACCGATCAGAAAAGGCTCTGAATCGGTCTTAGAATGCCCTGAATCGGTCACAGAACTAGTTTAGCTCTTTAAAAGGGGTAAATAGTGTATGGATTCAATTTCAGACCAGATCAACCTAGTTTAGATTCAGATCCATTCTCAATGGGTCCTAGGTCAGATCCCACAATCCAAAAATCCGTTCCAGATCCATACCTAGTCCAAACTGGATCCTAGATTGGATCCCATGATCCAGGCCCAATCCAATCAGATCCCAGGTTAGATCGAAATCCTAGACCAAATCAAGGTCATACCCGGTCTAAGACCCGAAACTTCTTAGAGCGAGTCTCTCCAGATTAGGAGCAGACCCAATACACCCAAAACCATTTTTAATTGGTTCCAGGTTATGGATCGGGTCCCACCCGGGTCGGGTTCCACTGTAGCTGCAGTGGACAACCGACACTTCCGACCCTGGTAACATTTTTTTTAGGGTTTCACCCCACCTTGCCTCCCACTTTCATCTGCCGCTAACAATCTCCATCGACGACCGACCATGGCTGCCATCAGAGATGGCCTGCCTCTGATGGCTAGATGTCATCAATCCTAGTCATCGGTCATGACCGAACCTTCTCTACCACCAACAACTGCCTCTAGCAGTCGGGCACACCTGCTACAACAACGGTTGGCCATCCGACATCTGTCTGCAAGTGTTTGGGGCATTCTCCCGGTGACGACAGCCGACTAAAGTCGACTGTGGCTTTTTATAGCCACAATCTTCAGCAACCGGCCATGGTTGCCATCGGTCGTGGCTGATTCTGGTACCCGACCAACACCCATGGCTACAGGTCCCAAACTGCCGTCTGATGACCCTGCACCCAATTAAAGTGGTGGGAGAGGGGGTGAGCTCCTGAATCAAGGCAAAAACTGAGATCCTGTGCCCCTACTCACTGGCGGCGACCACCACCAGTCTTTGCGGAGGGCAGTAGTTGTTGTCGCTCGATTCACATGTTGTGGGTCACCATTCAATGGTTGCTCCCTTGTCTCCAAAATTCCCAAAACCAAACAGGAATCCGACAAGAGAAAAAGAACACTAACCATTATTTTTGGCGAACGTCACATGGACATTGGCACACCCACATGCACAGTGAAAATGTGGAAGTGGGCCCATAACCCAATTTTAGGGAAAAGTCAAATAAGAAATGTAACTTACCGAAAGATGCCATCATCTGTCTGATCGGAGCTTGCATAGACATGGGTGGTCAGCGTTCTCCTCAACCTATTGATGCCCTCAAAGAAGCACATGCCATCAAGTCAAAAGGTGAGTAGGACCCTTGAACCCAATGTGAGAGAGAGATCACCTTGGTTGCACTCATCAAGCAACCATGTTTCTCTCTATATATTGGGGGTTACATGCATGATATTCATGCATGTGAACCACTCACATTCCCATAATGAATGTGAGCTCTTCATATTCACATAACAACCCTCCCCACTCTCCTGTCTTTTGGTGTGCCCTATGTCAAATCGGGTCACCTCTAATTTTACCCTCTCCAAAATTTCAACATATTGTTCTTCCAAACTCATTCTTGCTCCATCAGGAATAGGTGTGCCAGTGATTTGCATGTCCATTTTGACAATTTGGGATTGTGTTCATTGCTATTTGATCAAAGTTCAACATTTGGGATACCAAATCCATCGTGACCACATATTGTCTTCTTTTGCCTTAAATAAGTCTCTGAACTAGAAGTTTCTATATGAACATTGTTGTTTTTGTCAATGCATTCCAAGATTTTGATCCATCCTCTCCACACCCTTTCTTCAATGGTACTCCTATGACAGGGGTCCACCATACAAAGAGAAAATGTTCTCAATGATCACCAAATTGTATAGCTCATTAACCATCCACTCCTCCATACACTATATACATTGACTTTCAACCATCCAGGTTTAGGGGGGCTTCCAGTTTCCTACTGCTCTCCATCTAGATGCCGCAGGGTGGTGACAATTTTGCATTTACCACATTGGTTTGCTCCCTCACTACACGAAGACCTTTTCTTGCAATGAAGGTTGATGTTTTCTTGGTCTCTAAAGATGCTATCATTTCTTATCCTCCATAAGGCCCACATCATGCTTCAGAAAGCAACCAACCATGCACGATAAGCTTTTCAGTTTTGAAATTTGTTCCTTATTTTTATCATATTTTTTAAAATAGAAAAAGCTTGTCCTTCCATCAATGTGTTCGATAGATGATGCATCCATTATATGTCAAGCGCCTATAGGTAAATTACCCATTATTTGGGTGAGCAGTTTACATGAATGGACATGCTAATTAAATGGATGCTTGTGTTTTGATCAAATTTGATCTTATAAACGGATTCAACATGATTGATTTAGTATGAATCAACTCTTGCGTCTGTTATGACCCAAATTTTAGAAGATTGTGCAGATCCAATGCCCAAGATCTAGACACTACAGAGGTTAATGGGGGTTGACCAACATAGTGTGGGTCATAGGATGCTAATGTGGTAGCTGACATGACTTTTCTAATGGTTGACAAGTAAATGATCTAGAATCATAGAAAAAAATAGAAAGAGCCAGACACATGTTAAGCCCGAAGGCAAGCCAATTAAGGAATAGGGTCCACCAAAGTGGCGTGCCATGCTAGAAAGTTCTAGGGGACGTCCCCTAGTTCTAGAAGATTAATTAGAGTTAATTAATTATGAGATAGTTTTTTAGTTGGTTTGTTCATTTGCTAAGGAATTCTAGTTTAGTTGGTTTCTTAATGCAAATAGGACTCAACCCAAACTCTATCTATATAAGGAAGCCTTAGAGATACATATGAAATTGAGTAATGAATAAAGTTTTTTCAGAAGGCCTAGTTGTCCCCCTCTCTTTCTCCTCCTGTCTCTCTGGCGTCCCTACCCTCTAACGCCCTATTTTCTCTCTCCTCCCTCTTGGGCGTCCCTACGTCTTTGACATCTTCTTCACTTCTCTCCTTCTAGTCTAACCTAGCACCACATGTGTGGTGGTAGATCCAACCTATGCAAATGGCCTAAGCCTTTCACGAGTTTCTTTAAGAGATTTAGGAAGGCTACATTGTCTAAAAAAGCTATTCGAAAGTCTTTATAGTCGTGGTTTTATTGTACTACCCTTTCTAAAACCTTACTTAGATACTCAACCCTCTAACCCTCTGATATTAGTTTTTTAGACCTATAGTGAGACCTTAAGTTGTATTAGTTTGCTTTTCATAGCCTTAGAACCAAAACCGCATCCACCGGATTAATCCAAAAAGCCTAGTTTTTATTGTTTGACCTTCCCAGCCTTCTAATGACCTATTTTACTTTTTCATGACCTATAGCAACTTATCCTAATCCTGACACACGTCTCTAGTTGATCAACAAGGCCTTGGTTCAATCTATATCAAATCTAAATTGAATCCCTATCCTGATTGGCCTCTGGGAATATTTTTAAACGACCCAATTTTCTAATTTTTGTTGGCATTTTCCTAGAACCATCCAAAACCTTCACCACGGTTACCCTTAGTCCTCTATCCTATCGTTTTTAGTAGGGGTCTGCACCTTTGACATGTTCAAACCAACCTCAGAGGGCAAAGAACCTTAGGTTTGATCCTTTCACATTCATCGGGCTCAGACTAGAGTACCCATCTATTGCTAGCCTAGGGCTCCCTTCTGGTTCACTCTGTACTAATCCAACTAGTCCTTGAGGAGGGCCTAACAATGTCGTGCTTTTTTAACAAAAAAAATAAGATTGTTTAAATAACAAAATTTTGTATTTTCTCAACTGTTGATTTTGAATCAATAAAAAGTCTCGCACACAAGTTGGATTTCGGCAAATTGAATGTCCATCTTCACTAAATGAATGATATAGATCACATCATGGAGTCCTATTTGACCAAAACAACTTGCATCAATGAAATTCCAAGGAAGGTATGAAGATATGGATGACATAGGGGATTAGTGGGACCAATTTGGGGGTTTTACACCAATAAACTCATTGACTAGGGAGTTTTTCTCATGGTTATTGAGAAAAAAAGTTGCTTGTATGACATTACAGGGTTTTAATGTGACATGGGCATGACAATAGCCATCTTCATAAAAAAAAACAAATCATTTGTGTAAGTTGGATGCCTCCCTACAATGTCTTATTGGCAGGAGAGGTGGGAAATAGCCTGATAGGCCCCTCAGTCAGCCTGCTATGGTTGGGGCTTGAGCTTTCATTTTTGAATATATATATATATATATATATATATATATATATATATATATATATATATATATATATATATTAAGCAGCTACCTATGCAACCACACTAGCCGTCCATCATGCCCTACGATGGATGGCCATAACAAATGCAAAAAAAGGCAAAAATGTGCAAATATTGGGGCCATGAGATGTGATCTATAGGTTTTGTTAAGTGGGAACCAGCTTTTCCATCACCAGAATCTGACCTGCATACAAGTTTTTTTAGTGATCCAAAATCAATGGATATGAAAGCATCAATTTTTCTTGGCTCATAAAAATAATTCTTTTGTGAAAAAAACATGATCCAAATGTATATTCCCACTAGATTGAGCATGCTAAACACATCTAACGATTCAGATCTATCATAAAACACTTCAAAATTATGAGTTCTAACAGGGCAAAATGAGTAAAAAAGGGCCTAATATGTTCAGTTCTCATATATATATATATATATATATATATAATATCATGGGACGAGCCCCTGCTCTGAGCTAGTGGACTCATGGTTGTGTGTCCACTCAGAAGGCTTTAGCAGCGGTCACAACAACCACTAAAGATCTGTTTTGTGCAAAATCAGTGTGCACTGTTGATCGCGTGCACGATCAATGGCGTTCACTCGTCCAACAGGGGCATCCAATGTTTGGGTGTCTTCTAATACCCCGTCTCTTTCTCTCTCCATATATATATATATAAAATCGCTAGAATATGAGAACTAGAAATATGGGCATTTCTAACATTTTTTTTTTGTAAATCCAACTATGTGGATGTGCTTGGCATGGTGAATATGCTTTGGATCAACTATTGGATCGTGTATTTTAGATAAAAAATGTGATTTTTGAATACTTGAATATTTATGATGATTATGAGTCATTGATTTTAAAGCATTAAAAAAATCTTGTTTATGGATGATTCAAGAGCAGGTTCTTATAAAACTAAGCATAAAGATCACAACCATATGGTTAGATTCAAGAGAAAAGAACAAAAAATCCATGAAAATCATGGTTCACACATTAGTTCTCATATTTTCAATTCTCATATTCTAGTGACTCTCTCTCTCTCTCTCTCTCTCTCTCTCTCTCTCTCTCTCTCTCTCTCTATATATATATATATATATATATATATATATATATATATATATATATATATATATATGAGAGTATTTGGTACCCTCATGAGTAAGGAATCCCCTAGTGGGAACCTAGGGGACGCTCCATAAGACGTGGGGCGCATGTACCCACACAAACGCATGACACACAAGATCCATGGACACTCCTTCGATGTTCGTATGGGTGTGTGGGAGTGTCCTGTGCCAATCCAGCCCCGTGGAATGGTGGTGCCCGAACATGTGGGATGCTGCTGATGAAACAAAAAAAAAAGCACTTGATCTCCACCCCACCCGACTCTCAACTACACTCTCCCTCTTTGCTACTGCAGTGCACTCTGTCTCCCTCTGCACTCCTCTAGTCCACTGGCAGTGTGATCGACGATGCTCTCTCTCTCTCTCTCTCTCTCTGTTGTTGAACTATTGTTAAGTGAATCCTATCCCGATTTTTGGGTTAGGATTTGCTAAATTAGATTTTTTTCAAATATGCTTTAGATTTTAGTATTTTAATCCCTATTTCGGCAATTTATTGAGTGGATGATGCTAAATCCATTTTTTTTCAGATATGCTTTAGATTTTGAGGGATTTGTATTTTAATCTTTTTTTTTCAATTTATTGAGTGAATGATGCTAAATCCATTTTTTTTAATATGCTTTAGAATTTGGGGGTTTTGTATTTTAATCCCTACTTTTGCAATCTATTGAGTGAATGATGCCAAAACCGATTTTTTATCAGATATACTTTAGATTTTGGGGTTTTTGTATTTTAATCCTTATTTTTTAATTTATTGAGTGAATAATGCTAAATCTGATTTTTTCGGATATGCTTTAGATTTTGAGAGTTTTGTATTTCAATTCTTATTTTTGTAATTTATTGAGTGAATGATGCTAAATATGATATTTTTTTATATGCTTTAGATTTTGAGGGTTATGTATTTTTATCTCTATTTTTGTAATTTATTGAATGAATGATGCTAAATCAAATTTTTTTATATGCTTTAGATTTTGGGGGGGTTGTAGTTTAATCCCTATTTTTGCAATTTATTCAGTGAATGATGCTAAATATAAGTTTTTTTAATATGCTTTGAATTTTTGGGGTTTTATATTTTAATCTCTATTTTTACAATTTATTAAGTAAATGATGCTAAATTTATTTTTTTTAGATATGCTTTAGATTTTAGGAGTTTTGTATTTTAATCTATATTTTTGCTATTTATTTTTTATTTTTTTTAGATTGTAGCGGTTTTGTATTTTCGGATATGCTTTAGATTTTCATATTGCAAGCTAAATCCATTTTTTTGCTTAATGCTTAGAATATGAATTCTTTTTTTATTAAAATACACAAATTTTAAAGATTTGTATCCAACTTGTCCATGATGATAGTGCCCTGGACTGGACAAAGTCAGAACATAGTGTCCTTGTCCCCCTTATAGTGGGGGGTTGTTTTGGCCAAATCCAAACCCATGGATGTGTTCAGCTTGGACTCAAAATAACAAAAATCAACTTTTTGAACTTTTTTTTCAACATAGAAATATAATTTTATGAGGGTTGAAAATTTGGTATATTATAGACAGTTCATTTTTCAATCCTTGTAAAATCATATATAGACACGTTGGAATAACACGAACTAAGTACTAATTTCCACTAACCAAAACATATGGATCAAATCTGCAGGGTTTGATCTCTGTGACAAATATCATGAGGAATTGCCTGAAAGTTTCAAACGGTAATTTCTGGCGAGATTTTCAAACCGTGACAAATATCGCGATATTTACATTTTTAATAATTGAAGAATTTCTTGAGATTCTTTGTCATTGCAACGTTAAATTAATGACTTTTGAAGTTTAAGATTCAACAAACCCGATTATCAAAAAAAAAAAATTTCAACCCTCCCATTTTTTTAAATTTGGTGGTGCACTGATTGCCTTTTCTTTTTAAGTTATCAAATGATGTGGAAGTTGGATCCACACTTTGTTTTTCAGGGGAGGAAGTTGGATTGACACTAACAACTTCAGGAAAAAATGAGTAAGGCAGTGGAGGAAGTTATCAAATGTGGAAGTCGTGGGGCTCCACTTGGGGTTTTTCTAGTTTGTCATAAAAAAAAAATTGAGGAAAATTTGAAAAAAAAAGTGTGACGGATAAACCATTGACTTTTCTTAACCTAGTTTTTATTTATTGAATTTAACGATTGTTGCAATCGTTGTAGCTTTGGTGGCCTCTTTTTATTTTTTCCTTGCAAGTTCAAGTCATACGTCACGTCCAACATTTTTGTTTTCATTAGTCATATACCTAAAGTCCTCAAGTTAGGAACAGCCTTGTCTCCAAGTATGGTTTGATACTGTCACCTTTAGAAATTATTTTTTGGGCCAAACAACGGCGCCCACTTTTTTGAGTGAGAATTGTAAATTCGAATTAGAAAAAAATTTTTAGGGTGGAATATCAGACAATTCGAATGAGAGCAGATCGAGTGATCTGCCGAATCACTTTTAGAAAAGTGATTTGGCGTCCTCACCGTCCACAATGAATGGCAATGAACGGTGAAGATGTCAAATCACTTAAAGTGATTTGACAGATCACCTGATCTGCTCTCCAATGGAATATTTGATGAAACTTTGGAGTGGTCATCATGTCCAAATGCAAAATCCAACTACTACATTTTGTTTATAAAACTCAGTTGTTATCTCTATTAGAACTTAAATTCACGATCTGTCAGACGACCTCGATGAAGGTGAGAGCCTAAAATGCTTGGAGGTGAGGTGCAGAACAATGACACTTTTCACAACTATGTTCACACTTGTGCTATAGTGACAGTCTTTAACAATGACACTTTTCACAACGATGTTCACACTTGTGCTATACTGACAATCTTTTGCACTGAAATGACCAACCACTACAACATGATCGTCCTTAGTAGCTTTAGAAACAAGGAAGAAGATGAAAAAAAAAAGAAAAGTTACAAAAGCATATAGAGATCAAGCACTTATAGACCAGGCAAAATGGTCAATCAACAAGGTTACAACGGTCTATTGACCGGACCATTTGAATACACCCATAATGACCAAATGCTTAACATGTACCCACTAATGTCCTAATGCTTGGAGACACCCAACAATGACACTTTCTATAAAGCAATAGTTGTTCCTTCGAATGTGAACCTAGGTGCAGAAGTGTGGTCTGCAACTCTGCTTTTAAGAAACGATCAAGCCTACAAATACTTGTGTTATGTCAGCCTTCTCTTGCACTGAGATGACCTAACACCACGACAAGTTCATCCTGAGCAGCTTTAGAAAAAAGGAAGAAGACTTGCAAAAGCATATGGAGATCAAGGACAACCAATGTACATATAGATCAGGCTAAACAGTTGATCACCCACAATCCATTGACCAGACCGTTAGCATAAACCCATAATGACCAAATAGGCAGCATGCACCCACTAATGTCCCAATGTTCCTAAGGATGTTGGAGCCAGGTGGAATGCTCAAATCAATTTAGAAATAGGCCTTGGTTGATCTGTTAAACTCCAAAACACACTACAAGAAATTACTCTTTACTAGCATGACTCATATGTGCACCAGTAATGAGGCACCTTTAATGGCATGAAATGTAAAAACTTGAGATTTTTTTTTGATAAATAAAACAAATAAATGATGAATTATTGGTGCATTTATAACTATAATTGTAAAATTCTTGATATTCTTGATTTTCTAGATTTCGATTAATTATGAACCTTTGTTTCAAGTTATGAAAATTATTTCAAGAATAATTGAGAAAGCTAAATTATGATGACTAAATGAGTTGGTGTGGTTTTGGATCTTAGACTTCAGTTCTGGATCCAAAATCAGCATTTGGATCCAATATAGATCTAAGGTGTTGTTTGAATTGGCTCGAAGTTAAAATATTAATTGGATTGAATGGTTATGGATTGGACCCGCATAAGGGGGACATCCTATGTGGACCCCCAATTGGATCTAAGTGTTCATATGAATTAAAATAATATCTAGTTTTAATTTAGATAAATAGATAAATAAATAAATAAAAATAATAATTAATTTTTTTAATTAGAAAATGTAATTAAAATTGAGAGATTTAAGAGGATGGGAAGTCACATACCTCTTAAAGAGTTAATATTTGTTAGAATTGTTAATGGTTAGTTGTTGAATAATCAAACCTAATAATCCTAATTAAATAAAATTTATGAAAAATTAAATAACTAGAAAAAATGAAGTCTAGAAGATAATTTTCTTTTTAGAAAGGACTCCTTTTCCCCTCCACACAATTTTGGAAAGGGAGAGTCCTTTCTTTAAATAACTAGAGAAAATAGAGTCTAGAAGATAGTTTCCTTTTTAAAAAGGACTCATCTCCCCCTCCACATGATTTTAGAGAAGGAGAGTCTTTTCTTAACTAGTTTAGGGTTGTGGAGAGGCAATATATATAACCCCTCTCATTTTTTAGAAAATCTCTCTCTCTCTTCTTTTCCCTTTTTGCTTTTCTTTTTTCTCTTCTCTTAAAAATGTCTAGGAGGTCCGAAGTAGGGTGTGCAATCATTAAACCTTCACAAACTTCAGTGTTTGTGGTGGTGTAAAGATCGAACTACCTGATTTTTTCCATGTCATAAGGATCTATCGATTTTTCGGGTAAGATTTATTTAGTAGATATTTTTTATATACATTAAGAATACATATCTAAGTTATATTTATTTTCAGTAGCATATTTACATGTCTGAAACTGTTATACATGTTTTCTTTTATGAAAAAATTATTATTTGGGTTCGAAGAAGGTAAATTATGAGTTTTTCATAAAAACAATTTTGAAAAATATGCCTAAATAGGGTTTCTTTATTGGTTCATATTAAATTAAGTCATAACTTGATTATTATTGAAGATATTCATAAGTTAAACCCATTTTGTATATGATGGAATCTAAAATATTGAGTTTTCAAAGGTTTTATGGATTTAAGAAGATTTTTAACAAAAATATTTTTTTGAGAAATCTAAGTTGGTGATGACCGATATGTTATTCTTGACCAGTTTTGGAAATAAATTGATATATCTTTGAATAGCAGTCCAAAAAATCTAAATAAAAATATTAAGTTAATTTACACATCTTTCTCTTGATTTTAGAATCTTGTTTTACCTGATTTGGATTTGTATTAAGGAAGAAATGTATGTTCTAACAGAGCTCCAGTTTCTAGCTTTGGATACAAGACTGTTTTGACCTATCTCTAATGAAAGGTAAAAACTTCTAAGAAAAATGACTAAATATTTTATAAAACTTTTGGGTGAAGATTAACATATACTAACAGACCATGTAAAAATGGTTTTTTCAAAACTTTTCTATAAATTTCAAGAAAATCTTTAATCTGATAAAAAATTTGCAGTTTGTAGATTCTAGATCGAAACTTTGTCGGAATAGGGTTCCGTAAAAGATTTTTAATTATTTATGTACTCATTATATTTTAGATTAGTTTCTTTGGTTGCATTTTTGACAGATACAGACAACAATGGTAAAAATATCATGATTTGTTATGTGATCTATTATTTCTGGCAAATTTTATAAGAATGGGTCATTAGGGATCTGATTTTTCTTAACGACTTATGCTTGTGATTAGCCAGTAATAAGTTTGGATCTTATGATTTTACTATTTTTCTGTTATATTCTACATATTATCAGTGTTTAAAAACCTCATCAAATCATAAACAAAAGGGCTAAAAATTTAGAAAGATCAAAATTAGAATTTATGCAAGTTGTAATTGAAAGATATTATCAAATCTTGATTGTCTTGTAAATCAATTGTTTTGATTGATTCCAAAAGAGAGTACATTTATTTATATGATTATGTTCAACATGTTTAGCTTGTTTAATATCTGAATTCATACTTGATTTAATGAAGATTTAATGATTCATGTTTGAGATAAACAAAACCCTGATTTCTTTGAAATCGGTTTACAGTTTCGAGCTCTTTCTTTGATTTTGATTCTTCCAAAAGCATATGTTGTTGATATATGATTTTTTCAAGTTATATACAGCATGAACTGAATTAAGTTGTGTATATTTTTATTTTTTTAAACATGGCTACAACTGAACATAATTAAAAATATATATCTTTCTGATTTAGGCTTATGAAGGTCTGGCTCAAAAAAATTGACTTATGTGTTTTTTGTTATGGGTTAGTTGTAGTGGATTTATTGATTTAATCTATTATCATGAATATTTTAATTAGGTCTGATATGATTTGGGTACTGAAAAATTAAGACATTAATTAGAGTCATGTCGATTTGCTTGATAAGGATTTTTTAGAGCTCTTATTGAGAAAGTCGAGTTTATGACTTTAATTATGTCTTGATGCTTTTTTCTAAATTTCTCACAAAAATTCAATTTTGATTCATATCAGATCTAATATAAATATTTATGATAGAAATAAAAGTGGATTAGATTGCAATTGATAAGTTATGGTTATGGTGTAAGGATACATGTTTCTAAGAAAAAAACTTCTACATAAATTGTATTTGAGATTTATGAGTAAATTCAGTTATGACAACTTAAATGTGTTTATTTTTATGATAAATTGAGCATGAGCATGATTGTATTTGCAAAGCATATGAAAAGATAAATATGAACATGTTGATTGTATTGTAAATTGGCAACATGTTTTGGTTGTGCAGCTTCAGGCAACTCTAGCCACGGGGCCTAAATAATTTGACAGTGATATTAGAATTGTGGTTCTCAGATTGATTCATATTTATGATATTGATGCATGCTTATTTATGAATATTGAAATTATGTAATATTGCATGAGTAAATTGTTGAATAGCATGTTGATATGATTCTTTGCTTATGAGAATGCATATTATGCTTTGAGATGCAGTGTTTATAAAATGCATGCAGGATGATATAAATCCTACAGGGTTGCATGGACACTTAGGATGCTTAATAAAATAATAATTTATAGTTTCAAAGAGGGAACAATGAGATGGCAATGCATTAGCCTAAATGGTAAATGCATTTACCTATAACTTAATTAATAAAGATAACCTTGTGATATATTTTCGGGTATGTCTTTACCAAGGTATGTTGAACAAAAATGATTGATGGTCTACCTTAGAGAGGGTAGGTGGTATGAAACTCTATAGGCCTTATTATTTCTTATTATGCTGCGAGGGGCAATGCCTTGACGGTCTCTTAGCCTAGAGAATTTAGGGGTACCAAGACTGTCTCTTATATCCTTGGCGGGCATGTCTATGATACTTCTGCAGAAGTGAGTGATCATGATCATTATTATAGCATGAAGTCATGCCCCTGGGTAGTTTTTCTCTGAGCACGCTGCTACCTCTCACAACCTGACTCCGTTCTTGAGAAATATGACTCAGTCAGTTATTTGAGAAATTAAAATATATAGCATAATAAACACCCGAGTAGTCTAGTCTATTTCATGTTAGTTCTACACGTACCCGATAGGCATTTGATAATCAAGTGAAACATAAAATACTTGCTCACTTTATTTTACTACACTTTTAGTTATGTTCATATGATTATGTGGATTCATACATATTATTGAATGTCTTGATTTTATTTAGAATGCAATTATGTATGCTTGAAATTGTTATATCATGCTTGTGTATATTTTTAGAATCATGAATGCATGCACTTCATGTAAAATCATTTATTTGACTATTAGATATTGAATGCAGTTCTTTGGTGATTGATACATATTATGCAAGCTTTATGTATTGTATTTTGCATTAGCTGTGTAGATCTTACTGAGACTCTTCAAAGTCTCATGCTTTCAAAATCAAATATTTTTCAGGAAATACGTGAATTATGGAGCGAATGCAGGATGCTGGAGGGAGTTGTGAGCTCTAATATTTTTGAGATCCTAAGGGCAACTTGTCTTATTTTAGTTTGATATTCATTGACTATTTAATTGTCCACTTTTGAACAATTGCTTGAATGGTTTAATATTTAAATGAGACTTTCATATTTTAATTCATTTATCTTATGGATGATTGAATGACAATGTTTTTAAAATATAATGTGTTAGGAAGGTTTAACCAAAAATCCAACTTATCAAATTGATTTTAAATCAATATTTTTTGTTGTGTATGGTTGGAATGTGTAGGTGAGACCATTGCATTGTTACATATTAGAAAAGAAAAATTAAATCAATAATATGTTAACTTAAAAAATGGTATTTTTTGGTTGAAATCTATTGGGCCCTTACATAAAATATGCTCAAGCTAGTAAAGATTTGAGTTATATTGGCATGACCTACATTGTGCCAGTAAAGTAACCACCTTTATGGGTATAAACATATTTTGCGCCAATAAAGGATAATAATAAATAAAAAATATGAAATGTGTTTTTAGCCTATACTAGCACAAAAATATTTTGTGTCAGTAAAGGCTAATAGTAAAAAAATATGAAATATAGTTTTAGCCTTTACTGGCATGAAAAAAATATCACACCAGTAAAAGTAGACTAAAAAAAATAAAAATAGGGTTCGAGAGCTCCTCTCTCTCTCTCTCTCTCTCTCTCTCTCTCTCTCTCTTTCTCTCTCTTTCTCTCGCTCCATGCCTCCTCTCTCTCTCTCTCACTCCACCCTCTTTCTCTCGACCCTGCCTTCTCTCTCTCACCCCCACCCTCTTTCTCTCAAACTCGCCTTCTCTCTCTCGCCCCAACCTCTTTCTCTGTGTCCCTCTCTCAATCTCATCTACAAACCCTCACTAGTTGTTGCATTCTTCTTGTCTCATCGTTATTTTCTTTTTCTTCCATAGTTTCTGC
Organism: Nuphar pumila; assembly: GCF_984573655.1. NCBI lineage: Eukaryota > Viridiplantae > Streptophyta > Magnoliopsida > Nymphaeales > Nymphaeaceae > Nuphar > Nuphar pumila. The sequence continues at coordinate 25,147,238 of NC_143262.1, read as the reverse complement.
AGTTAGAGGCAAGGCTTCTAAGAGGAAGCTTTAGGGAGGTTGAAATCATGGCTTTATTTCATCTTCTCTAAAGTTAAGTCTCTCATTTGACTATCTTCTTCTTCTTTATTTTTTATTTGATTTTTTAATATATATTTTTTCATATATGACTTAGATTTTAGAGGTTTACATATTAATTGCCTATTTTATGATTTATGTATTGAATGCATGCTAAATATATTTTTTTCATATATGACTTAGATTTTAGAGGTTTTAAATATTAATTATCTATTTTGTGATTTATTTATTGAGTGCATGCTAAATGTATTTTTTTATATGTGACTTAGATTTTAAGGGTTTTACATATTAATTGTCTATTTATTTATTTATTTATTTATTTATTTATTGAATGCATGCTAAATATGCTTTTTTATATGACTTCGATTTTAGGGGTTTTACATATTAATTGTTTATTTTGTGATTTATTTATTGAATGCATGTTAAATGTATTTTTTTTCATATATGACTTAGAATTTAGGGGTTTTACATATTAATTTTATATTTAATAATTTATTTATTGAATGCATGCTAAATATATATTTTTTATATGACTTAGATTTTAAGAGGGTTATATATTAGTTGCTTATTTTATGATTTATTTATTGATTGCATGCTAAATATATTTTTTTATATATAACTTAGAATTTAGGGGTTATACATATTAATTGACTATTTTATGATTTATTTATTGAATGCATGTTAAATATATTTTTTTTCATACATGACTTAAATTTTATGAATTTTACATATTAATTGCCTATTTTTATGATTTATTTATTCAATACATGTTAAATGTTTTTTTTTCAAACATGACTTAGATTTTAGAGGTTTTACATACTAATTACCTATTTTGTGATTTTTTTATTGAATACATGTTAAATATTTTTTTATATGACTTAGATTTTAAGGGTCTTTCGTATTAATTGCATATTTTGTGATTTATTTATTGAATATATATTAAATTTATTTACTTTCATATATGACTTAGATTTTAAGGATTTTACATATTAACTGTTATTTTTTATAATTTAGTTATTGAATGCATGCTAAATATGTTTTATATTTTTTATTTATTTTTTATATAATAATTGCCCACAGTTTGTAGGCCTTGTACAAGTGTGGTGCACCCTAGGTTCTGAGACTATCTCTCTTCTATCTAATTAAAGAACTGAGATATTATATATAGATTTGAAACAAAATTATTTTTTTTCTATTATTTGACATTTGTTTAAAACTACTTCTAATTTATGCATAGATTTCTCATAGTTGTTTGGAGTTATATATTTGTATATATGAATATTAGAGTTATGGCAGATGTAAATATGATTGATGAAGAAAAAACTATAGTAGTGTGTATATGAATGCTTTGCATGTTGTGTTTCTTGCAAGTTTCAATTATAATTGTTGGAGTTATGGAGGATGTAATTATGAAGGGTTGGAGTAAGAGATATATAGTGTGTGTATGAATGCTTTGCATGTTGTGTTTCTTCCAAGGTTTCAATTATAAATATTAGAGTTATGGAGGGTTGAAGGAAGAGATATAATAGTATGTGTATGAATGTTTTACATGTGTTTTTTGCAAGATTTTAATTGTGAATGTTGGAGTTATAGTGGGTTGAAGGAAGTGATATACTAGTGTGTGCATAAATGTTTTGTATGTTGTGTTTCTTGTATGGTTTCAATTATGAATGTTGGAGTTATGGAGGGTTAAAGAAAGACATATAGTAGTGTGTATGAATGCTTTGCATGTTGTGGTTTTTAGAGGGTTTCAATTATAAATATTAAAGTTATGAAGATTTGAAGCAAGATATATAGTAGTGTGTGTGAATTCTTTGCATGTTGTGTTTCTTGCAAGGTTTCAATTGCAAATGTTGGAGTTATGGAGCGTTAAAGGAAGAAATATAGTATTGTGTGTATGCAGGTTCATGAATGAACCAAATATAATAGTGTTTGTATTCAATGAATATATAAGCAGATTCATGAATGAATTACATAATAAATAAATGAATGTGTGAACATGTTTATAAATGAATGAATGTATAAGCAATTTTTGTATTCAATGAATGTATGAGCAGGTTCATGAATAAATAAATGAATGAATGAACATGTATATATTGTTGAATTAATAAGCAAGTTCATAAATAAATGAATGAATGAACCCTTGGAACATGTATATATTATTGAATGTATAAGCAGGTTCATGAATGAATGAACATGTATATAATATTGACTGTATAAACAGGTTCATAAATGATTGAATGAATAAGTATATAGTATTGATTGTATAAGCAAGTTCATGAATGAATGAATGAACATGTATATAATATTGACTGTATAAGCAGGTTCATAAATGAATGAATGAACATATATACAGTATTTACTGTATAAGCAGGTTCATAAATGAATGAACATGTATATAGTATTGACTGTATAAATAGGTTTATGAATGAATGAACAAATTGATAACGAGAAAAAAAAGTGATCTATTTTGGTGAAATTTTGCGCGAGTAAAGATATTTAAAAGAAATGTGTTTTAATATCTTTAATGGCATAAAATTTAATCCAGTAATGATCTCTTTATTGGCTCAAATTTCATGCAAGTAAAGATATTTTCTCATATTTTTTTTAAATATCTTTTCATGCACAAATTTTGCACCAGTAAAGAGGTCTTTAATGATAGTAAATGTTACATCACAAAATTTTAACCTGAAAATACAAGAAATTATTTTTTTAGATACATAGTAAAAAACATTTAACTTAATTTCAGTAAAACCGTTGGGCGAGTTACAAGTATTCAAACACACCATCATTCATAAACTTAAAGCATCTATCAACTAAATAAAAGTTATTATAATCCAGTCTTAAATTTAATAATAATTTATTCAAAATATTATTTTCGAGATTCAAATTGATAGTTCACATGGTACCCCACAGCATCCCGCAACCACTCCATCATCCTACTCGTTACCTGGACATTGATAAAGTAAGGGATCAGACTACAACGAGTCTCAGTAGGAAACACACCATAACTAAGCATGCAAATATGAAACTAAGTACACATATAATAAAAAAACATTTTGAACAATTATATAACACAAATAAACCATAGGGCATCCAACTGAGCATGCATAAACAATATTTTTATGCAACATGCCATAAAATAAGAATAGTATAATGATTATGCATCTGAATTATTAGGGCATATTTCACATAAATTTTCACCCATAAATTTGATCAAGTTTAAGGCTTTAAGTTTCACTTTATTACTCTCATGTGGGTATGCACAGTATAGTCGCAGCCTCAGAGGAGACCACCCGGGTGTTTGTTATGCCATGTATATTAAGTACCCAAGTGACTTACTAAGATCGATCTATAGAGGGTGGTCCATGACCGAGCGAAAACCACCAGTGACCAAGATTTTGAGGATGCACCATAACTCTTTTGCAGAAGACATAGACCTACCACGTAAGATATATTGCTAGCCTTGGCTCCCTAACTTCGAGAACTGGAGACCAAGTGGAACATCGTTGCTATTAAAAAAATCATCACAGTCTAACAAAGTTTGTACCACTTACCTTCTCCAAGGTAAGTTAGAGTCTAAATGAGTTATTAGTTGTTATTAAAACAAGGTTCTATACATTTTCATTATAAGTGCTCACATAGAACTACAAAGGCTCATCAGCCCATGTACTCCTCCATAGTAATTTACCACATTGCTCTCCCAGCAAGATCATCATACTACCCATCTTGGCAGTTACACAATTTTTATTTGTTTAGTTAAGTTCATAGTCCATTCAGTATGCTCTGGTGCATTTAAATCAGTCAAAAATCTTGCCTATGAAGGCATATCCTCAAACTATTATGTGTGCATGTGTATATTTATTAACAAAAAGTGGTGCACTCACAACACCCACATTGGGTTCTCAACAACCCCTTGCTCACTTAGGAGCGAATCTGTGTGCAAGCATGTTCATGCCTTACAACACAATGATATCACATGCCACATATATATCCATGTGTACATCCATGGCACTATAGTAGTTCCTTGAACCATAATTCCATGTGCATTCATATCTCTCCATGTCTTACAACAAATCATAGAAAAAAATATGCAACATGTCATGTTTATGCTCTCAAGCACTAATTCGGTTCTTCGAATCGGGAAGCTCATCAGAAGCATTCACATGTGCAACATGAAACTCATGTGTCATAGCACATAACAATAGTAATAAACATCATGATGCATGCCTTAACATCATATCATAAACATATGTTGCATATCATTCTCATTCAAGCATGTAAATATAGCATGCATTCAATTAACCTTGTAATTGAAAATTTCAGCATATACATAATTACATGTTTGTATTCAATCATTAGCATAATTGTCATCATTAGGACTAAACCTTGTACTTAACCAAGCAAGGTGTTTAATTGGTTCTATTCTGGACATCATTCATATCCAGCTGGTTAATTTTTTGAACCATGACATATATTTAAACATGAGTTCTAACTCAGAAAAACATGGACAAAATTTATCATTCGGTATAAATTATGTTATGGATAGAATACAGTGAAATAAAATCTAAAATATTTACAGTAGATGCTCATATATGATAGCTAACTACAACTATGAACCTTGCCACAAACTCAATCCAAAACAGGGTTAAATAAATGTTTTACCGAAACTAATTTTCTATTCACTAAACAGACCTGTCCAGTTCAGTCTTAACAAAGAAGCATTAACTAGAAAATTTACAGAATGAGAAAAATTCTATAAATTTTAATGTAATTAGATGAACATGTCTAAAAAATCTTCCAAAAAAATCCTGTTTAAAAACTATGCCATCTGAGAATTAAAATTTATGCACTACAACCTGTTTATGTTCTTGGAAGATTGCAGTTAAAAAAATTTAGGTTTTTGGAACCAACTTTCTTGATTTTTAATTTACAAATCAAAATAGATTATGCTTAAAAGTTTTACAATAGACCAATGTTGATAAAAAGTTTAGCTATAAACATAAAGCAGATTAGGAGAAATAAAATCAACAAGACCGTGCAGTCATTACAGGAAAAAAATTTGCTTTGAGTTGAGGACATCAAACAAAGCCAATTTTTTTTTGGGACTTCTTCTATGTGTTTGAAACATCTCACTAAAATTTATAAATTTTTGGATTCACCATTTGGGAGATCCAATTAATTCTTTTAGACAAGTTAGAATAAAATTTACATAACAACAAGAATTTAAATCACAACGTATCATTTATTTAATAATTTTCATGAAATAAATAATATAAACATGATTTTTCCATATTTGATTTAACATAACTCATCATTAACACATATACATGATAAAATATGTTGAAAACCCAAAGATCATAATCATAGCATGAATTACATCATAAATCCATTGTTTCTACACTAGAAACTAGGTTTTCAGCAAAATTGATATTTTGAAAATGATTTCAGGTTTCAAAAATCTCAAAAAAGGTTTCTAAACCATTAAGTCATATTCCAACCATACATAATCATATTCAACATGCACAAATACAGAAATATAATATTAAGAGTGGATATTCATCCAAAACACACATCAAACTCTTTTTTTTATACGCATTTTTCCAAAAAGTATTTTCTAAAAAAAAATCGGTAAATAAAAACCCAACTATAAAAATGGTCCAATTCCAAGATGGATCTAGATAATCATACCCTTATGCATCTAGGAATTGAATCCCAATATATTCATGCTCTTTAGCATCATATACACGCTCTTAGTTAGAATGTGCCTACTTCGAAAAGCCGAAATATGAATATGAAATGAAAATCGGGACCGTAGGAGTGATCCTCTATCTCTAGGCTGCACCACCTCCTTCTCAACAATGAAGCACCTCCAACACCAGCTCCAAACCTTACAAGAACCCAATGGAGGGCATGGAAAGGGAGAAGAAGATAGAAAGAAGAAGAAAACTAGGAGAACAGAGAGTAAAAAATAGAGAGAGAACTTGAGAGAGATAATAAGGTGTGGGTGGGTGGGTGGGGGTGGGGTGGGGGATAGGGCTATTCATAGCCCTCCTCATTCTAATTAGCTTCTTAGTTGGCTTAGGAAGTCTAGACCAACTAGGTCTCCTAGCTATTTTCATATAATTTCCTATTTATATTATATTTATTTATTTGTATATATGTTGTATAACTCATCTTTATGGCAAGTTAGGTGGGTACGTCCCACCTCCTTGAGAGTCTATCCCATATGGACTCTATTCCTGTTTGGAAGGCCCACCTAGAGGAGGGCATCCCACCATAGAGTCCAATTTCAATGAAAATACTAAACTCCTAATTAACTATCTGCATTAGGAAACCTTTGGACTTTTAAACTAATGTATACTCCTAACTAGTTTAGAACTTTAAAAATTAGAATTTTAGCCAAGTGGAATGGGCCCACATAAGGAGGGTGTAAGGACCCCAGAGTGACCCTCGAGAAATGCAAAAATGTTTTCAAACAATAAATAATTTTAAAACATTGTAGAAAAATATCCCATGGACCTGGGGCACATTACAAATTTAATATACACAACACAATAATCAATTCAGACAGAGAATAAATCAAACCATGAATTGAAATTAAATTTATTTTAATTAAATAGTCCTTATCTAGGGTTCACACGTTCCTCCAAAACAAAAAACTTTCCAATATAGTCAAAATTTAGGCCATCATATCATAACCCTCACTCCCTCCAGCAAGCTGGTCCCTCCATCATTGTGCCTCAGTACCTGAAAAAAGTTTTAAAAACAAGGTAAGAACTAAAGTTTTCGTATAAGACCCTATCGAAATCCAACAGTAAGGAAATTAGCATAAATTAATTCAAACATAAGTTTAATAGGGCTTAACAAACATTACATATTCAGAACAAGCTTGCAATATAGTCAATTTAAATAAAATAACCAATAATTTTATGCTAAAATATACATTTAGAGATGCATGAATGAATGATTTTTTTAACTTTAATTATCAGTATTTCTTTGCATGCATGTGCCTACTTAATGCAGATAATTAAGTTTTTACTTATATAAAACCCGCCGATACTCAAAATAGGTCAAATTCTTGATGTTCAAGGCAGTTTTCAGTGATATTTTAACATATAATTTGTATTTTATTATCTGAGTTCTACACATATTCTTTGACCAATGTCAGTAATCATCATCATCAATCAGAATATTATGAATCATCATCTAATACCGAGATGACAAAGAAATCAACATTTATTGATGCAACTTTCTCAGTATACCAATAATTGTAGCTGAGTCTAACAACACTACCACTAGACAAAGTGGTAGAAGTTTCCTACAAACGTGACTGAGAACACGAATCACACATCATGTTCTTGAGAAAAATAATACACACATTATTTAGTATCCTCACAATCCCCCATGACCGCCATCTGAGATTCTCACCCTTTCAAAGGGCCTTTAAGAAAGAAAATTTATTAATATGTTTGGCCTCTTTTACCATGTTTAATCAATTAAGAGTTCTTTATACAAGAAAAGTTATGCAAGTCATCATGCATTAACAAATTTGGGTCTTTACCCTATAATTTTAATAGTATAATTAATTCAAAAGCAATACAAAATAGTTTTTCAATACATTTACAATTTACTATTTCATAAGCAACACATGCTCTCGACCACCAAAGGCTCATTTATGGTTCATACACAACCACACCACAAATTAATGTAATTTAAATGACATTGCAAATTTTCAGTGAACAACAGTCACCCATAGACAAACACATTTAGTATTCTAAGTGCACAAGACATGACACCAAAGCATATTCATGGCTAGTGAATGAATACAAATTTTATCAAGCACTTCAAATCTATCACATTATCCTAAAATCCTAAACTTTTTGTGACCGACCAAATTCAACACTTATTAAGCTCGAATTCAATTTAAATATCCATAACCGACCAGATTTCACAACTTAAATAACAATCATATTTTTGAATAGCATAAGACAAATTTCAGTTTTCCAAACAAATCTTCAAAACAGATTTTTAATTCATGTACATATCAAATTTAATGATTTTGATTGTCTCTTCAGCCTAATGTTTAATGACACACACACACACACACACACACACATATATATATATATAAACTAATCTGGTTAAAAACCAAATGACACAAAAAAAAATTATACTTTCAGCCGAACTGGAACAGAACTAACAAAGCTCACTGCCAACATATATATATATATATATCTTAAAGTTTGATCAACTGGCAAACATGATTCAACACCTGCCCCACATGCATACTCGAGTTTTAATATAAGAAATTTGTCCCTGTTCAACACCGAAAACAGCCTAGGAAAACTGGGTTCTTGATAGATTTTCTTTCAATTAAAATTTTAGTCCAGAACTATACTGATTCACCTTTTTCTTGAATTTAAAAAATAAAGTTTTCAAATATTATAGTTAATAGGTGTCTTGGGGGTGTGGGGTCCAAATTTGAGATTGATTGAATGGGTTTAGGTTGGGTTTTGACTACACTAAGTGAATAGGTCAAAACAAGCTAGGTGTGGTTGGTGACAGTCAAGGAAAAACATATTTTGGTGCCTAATTTTTTTTATCTTAGAATTTAGGTTAGTAAAAATTCTGAAATTTGGATAGTATTTAGTGGACACATGGAGGAATCTATAAAATAAAAATCATGCTTAAATGAGGCAGGGTTTAGGATATATGAGCTTTCAAAGTTAACCAAATTTTCAGTCCGGGTCAGGGTTAGGTTGGTTTGAACAACACCTTCTTAATATTAAGAACTTGGTCTTCATGTGCCCAAACTGGTCTCAATCTCACCCACACAACTCCACTACTTTTCCACATAAGAATACTCCAAACAACAAGAGTAACAACAATCTTTTACAAGAAAAGTCAATCCACACTCCAAGAACAAGTAATCTTGGTCTAATACTTGAGAACTCTAACAAGGTATGTAGATGCCCTTGTACATTCAATCAAGATTGACCCAAAATTATTTTCAATCTCACACAAACACAAATCGAGCTTCAAACAACTCTCCAAGCGTTAATACTTTTACATAAATCTAGCCCAAATGCCAATTTTCAATAAATTTTGAAATTAGTTCAAGAAAATTGGCAACACAATGACACTCCAATGCATGCGTATATGAGTTAGACCCCCATTTGGAATCCAACTTATAAAGATTTCTTGATTATCGCAGATCTTAACATCAAACATTGATAAACAACAGTCTAACATATCTAAAACATCTGATGAATAGTAGTCTAAAATATATAATTTGTATTCAATTTAAATCCAATAAAAAACGTCGATTCTAAAACTGGTTTTATAAAAAAAAATACTGATTTTAATTCAATCTATAATTTGCCTAGAAACGTGTATATACAAAGAAAACCAAACTTTATTTTAACTCTAAACCCATGCTTGAATTGATCTATACTAGATCCCATCAAGCTGGACTAAGAGAATCATGTGCCTTGTTACATACTCATGAAAGGAAGAGTGTAACACTTCAATCTGAGACCTTGAGAGTCCAAGTCTGGTTGGTATTACTACCAAGAGGGAAAGAATACAGAGTTCACATAGAGAAAACATGGCTAATTTTGTTCTTCTAATAACTCGATTTATTTCACAAAGTTTATCATTCATAACATGCATAAATAATGATTACATAAGTATTCAATGATAAGAAAGTAAACTAACAAGTACTCTGTTGCAAAGTCAGAGTAGTTGATCACGTCCTACCTGTGCTAGTGTGCCTGGAACCTATAATTGTAATTATACATGGCGTGAGTCTACAACTCAGTAAAGAATATTTATAAGCAAATAATGACTTTTACTTATAATTGTAGTGGGCTTGAAGCCTCTAGTATGAGTTTAGTTTTCGACACACCACATATGATTTGTATGTTTTAATTGTCCCCCTTAACTCTCTCAATCAAAACACTAGGTCGGCTATACTGGTCATAGCCGTCTATGAGCGTAGCAAGCCGCGTAGAATACCTCAATTCTATATTGTTGGCTAGACTATAAACCATACACTCCTAGTGATCCCTGAATCACTAAGCACTGCAATGAAGCAACAAGGGGGGGGGCACTGATAACTAGTCAGGAGGTCAGGCTCAAATTCAAACTCGGCATAATTCATGCTATATCATAACCATAATGACTTTCAACCATCCATGGTTGTCTAGAGTCCCAGATACTGTGTGAATATAATCCTAAGTCCTATTTTAAGTTCATTATTTTGAACCTTACTCTCAAGCTCGTGTTTCACTCGTTGTCCCATGAGTGATATCATGAAATAATCATGACGGATCTCACTCTTGATCTCAGAATGATATTAGGTTTTATACTTTGTATCATATTAAGCATACAATGAGGTAGAGTCTCTACTTCATTAAATCACAAGCGGCCCACTCTCCATGGTGGTTGTACTCTGATTGCGAACCAAAGGTGGCTCTTTACACAGATCGTCACTTCTAAGATTTAAGGGGTTATGCATGCTAATCTCAATATAAAATTCACATGATATGACTAGATTAAAGGGACTCAAGTCTAATCATAATCTCATCATAATGCATGTTATTTGCAGATTATAACATAGACATGTTATCATAAAAATAGTCTCTTTCTAATATACATGACATATCATGACTAATATGTGCATATAAACATTTCATTCCAATAATCTCATGCATGGTCATTTTATACATATCATACTCACACTTAAGAGCTATAATTCTAAACATGCTAATATACAACATCAATGATAACATGCAACATAATATAGTTTGTTCACAACTAAGATTACTTATATCCCTTACCTTGAATATGAATGTTATACTTGGGTCGCAATAAAATTTCAAGAGGCTCTAACAACAAAATCTGATCATCACACAAGCTTGTTCAAATTAATACACATATCTTCTTTATATTTTGACAAAATTACCAAAATACCCCTCTTCAGTTAACTCATCAGACCTTAATTTTTGTGCCCCTAATTTGACCAGAACCATAGGACAAGAAGAGTCTCCTCTATGATACGAGTTCAACGCACCAAATATCACTCAATTGTGAGTCTAGAGTGCAAAGTTATTCCCATTTTACTTAATTTGGTATTGGGTATACCTAGGGGTAATTTGGTTATTTTAACTCTTATGATTTGACCTGACTCATCCTAGGTTAAAACAGGTTTGGTCTGAGTTTAGAGTACTAGGTTTACTAAACCTAGTCTCGACCCATCTAGGTTTGGTTTTAAAAACTCAATTGGATTATCAAAATTCATAATTAATCACAAGCTAGATCCAGTTCTAATCTAGATCCAAAATTGTCTAGATCTAGAACTGTTAAACTGGATCAAGACCTAATTTTGATTTAGATCCAAGAAGAATCCATCCAACTATGAGTTGGATCTGGATCTAGAACTGTTAAACTTGATCCAGACCCAGTTTTGATCTAGATCCAAAACTTATCCATCTAGTTGGATCCAGATCTGATATGAATCCAACATTGATCCAAATCAGATACAGTTATGATCTAAATCTAGATTTGTCAGATAGGATCCAGACCCAAATTTTGTCTAGATCCAGTTCAATTTGGATCAGTTTAGATCAATCAGATCGAACTAGACCCAGATTTGATCTAGTCCAGATCAAACCAGATCCAAATATTGAACTCATACCCTGTAAGACCTGACTCAGTCTAGTTCACACGTAGACCAGTTCGGTCCAATTTGGTATGACCGAGTTGGACTGGTTCGGTTGGGGCCGGCCTGGTATAGTCAATTTTTTTTTTACTTGGTTCAGTTTGGGTGCGACCCAGACTTCCTAGTTCAGTCTGGGTCACACCTAGACCAACCCAATTCAGTCTATTGGGTAAAAAGGCGGAAGGGCCACGTCCCCTTCCTAACTTTCTCCTCTCAAAAACAGAGGGGCCGACAACCAAAGCCATCTCTCTCTCTCTCTCTCTCTCTCTCTCTCTCTCTCTCTCTCTCTCTCTCTCTCTCTCTCTCTCTCTCTGCAACAAGGTCGGCAGCCATGGCTGCCAGCTTGTTGTCTGTTTTTTTTTCTTTTACAACTCATCTGCAATGATGGTTGCTGACCCTCTGAACAACCAAAAAAAAAGGAAGAGGAAATGCATACCTACCGGTCGCCGTCGACGATCTCCAGTAAGTCTCTCCCCCCTACCACTCTCTCATTTTTTTTTCTCCTCACGCTCTATGTATTGATGGGGTGGAGGTCTTTTTATATGGCCCTCATGGTGGGTGAGGTTAATCCTCACCCCACCCATCAATCATGGGGTGTGAGGTTTACCCTCACCCCCTGCGAAGATAATGGGGAAGAGGTTCCACAAATGGAGGAACCATCTTCTCTTTATCTTTTTTTTTACCTCCCCCACCCAACGATCTCGATCGTCGGGTGGTTTTACAAAGAAGGAAGAAACATTATAGAAGAAGATCTTTCTCTCTCTCACGATTATGCACTTTCTCCTTTTTTTTGTGTTCAGCCCTCTCTCTCTCTCTTTTAAAAATCAATATTGAAAGAGAGGGCTCATATGAGGTTTTATAAAACAAGAGGCACTCCCTAGAGGGGACGTCCTATCTTATCTTAAAATAGAAAGTCTTCTATTTTCTTATGAAACTAGAAGTCTTTCTAAACCAAGGATCTCTTATATATATGTATATTACTTTCTAATTATCTTATCACTAATAAAATTTTAGTTTTAAAAATAAAAATAATTTACCTTAGCATAAATGGATTATGGATCTTGACAATGGGTCCAAGATTTGTATCATAAATGGATCATGGATCTTGGCAATGGGTCTAAGATCCATATCAAGATCCACTTTAACGTTAGCCACTATATATTAATATATATTATACACATTGTTTTAATTTTAGACATGAAAAATGTCATTATTTAAATAAAATTTATATTTATTAAATTTAAAATTAGAAGAAAATTATGAGATATTACAGCGGGGTGTCCCACCCTCTTGGGTTTTCTATTTGATTAATTACACTAATTAATTAAATCACTAAATTAAATCCCTAGTTTGGATTTTAAATCAAATACTAAATTCAATTAAGTTTAGATCCTATATCCAATCCGAATACAAATTATTTCTAAATCAAATTTAAATCCAAATTTAAATGTCAAATCCAAATCTACACTCTATTAGATCCAAATTCAAATTCTTGTTTGATTAAATCAAAATTCCAATTAAATCCAAATTAGATTCAAACTTCAAATTAAATTCAATTAAAATTCTAATTCATATGATATTCATATTCAAATTAATGTACACATTCAAATACAATTTTAAATATAATTAAATCCTTAATTGAGACATAAAATTTATCTTTATTAATTTTAATAAATGCCAAAAAATTCACAAGTATTATATCCTTCCACCCTTGAAAGAACTTTGTTCTCAAAATTCAGTATTAATACTACTCAAACAAATGAGGGTATTTTTCTCATATACCAACCTCGGGTTCTCAAGTAAAACACACTCTTGATAGAAGATACTCTGACAAATACAAAATCTCCCACATCAAAAGTGAGTTCTACGTCGTTGATCAGCATAGCTCATTTGCACCTATTGTGTGTAGTGCTACAGTAAGATTGGTAAATCTAGAGTCCGCTCACCAACCTCTTCCCAATACACAGGTGATCGATAGGGTTTTTTGTAAAGAGACTAAAAAGGTGTTATCCTGATACTAACATGATAGTTGTTGTTATATACAAACTCGGCAAGTACCATATGCATATGCCAATCACTCTTCCAATATATAACATAGGCTCTCAACATGTCCTCAAGAGTCTGGATCATCCTCTTTGATTGACCATCATATTGGGGATGAAAGGCCATAATAAACTTAAGCTTTATACCCAAAGCCTTCTGTAGTTGTCCCTAAAACCTTAAAATAAAGCAAGGATCATGATAAGCTATGATCAAGGTCAGTACTCCATGTAGTTGAACGACCTTTTTGATGTACAACTCGGGTAGGCACTCTATTGACAGGTTGATCCGAATAGGTAGGAAATGAACTGATTTGGTGAGTCGGTCCAATCACCCACATTGCATTGTGTTATCGTCAGGTCCTGGGTAACCCTACTACAAAATTCATCATAATATTTTTTCATTTTTGTTGCGAGATCTCAATCTGATGCATCAACCCGACAAGTCTCTAATGCTCGATCTTGATTTGCTGGCAAGTAAAGTACTTAAAGACATACCTTGCAACTTCTTGCTTCATGTTGTTCCACCATTACCTCCGTTGTAGGTCCTTGAACATTTTCATACTCCTTGGATGTATGGTGTACTTGGACTTATGTGCCTCATCTAGAAGCTCCTCCATCAGTCTAGGGTCAGCAGGTACCTAAAGTCTCAACTTTAACTAGATACTTTCATCCTCTTTAGGTCTAAAAGAGGCATGTTCTTGTTGAACGAGTGCCTTTGGTTTCTCATAGTGAGGGTCCTTCCTTTGTTCGTCGACTATCCTCATAAGAATCTTCAACTAAACAATCAAACTGGATAGTCGGATCACACCACTGCCATATGATAAAGGCTTCTAATCAACAAAGTTCTACACAAATCTTCATCTCCTACCTAGTAGACAGAACAACGTGCCACCAGTCTTGCAAATAAGAGCATCCACTATAATGTTCATCTTTTCTAGATGGTAGAAAATGATGAACTCATAGTCCGTAATGAATTCTAGCCATTGTCTTTGCCACATGTTGAGCTCATTGATGATGCATGAAATGCACATCATTTTTATATAATATTCATGCAATTTCACGTGTTTTAAAGGTCTAGAACCCATGTATTGATGTAATTAGGTATAAAGAGGTCATGGTTTGAATTTCACTAGAATCGAAGTTAAAATGAGGAAAATATTATATTTTTAGGGTTTTGGATCAGATTTTGAGGTAGACTGGATCCAATTCTAACCCAAGAGCTCTAATTTAGATCTTGGACTAGGCTCAAACCCTAAATATCCCAAACCCACGTGATCTAAAGTGTTTTTCATAAATATTTTCTGAACCCCCCCTCTTTCTAACTCATTTTGCTAACGTAGTGTAAATAACAAGTACTTTAGAATATACTTTTTAAGTAGGTAGTTTTTAGAGTTTAGCATAACTTAGGGAGTATAAAAGGTTTAGAAAAAGAGGAGAGGATGCCTTTTGGAGTTTGGAAAACTGCTTCTCTCTCCCTCCTCTATTTCTCTCTTTTGTCTCTCCCTCTATCACACGTCTCTCTCTATGAGCGTGTATATTCCCTTCTTCATCTTCATTTCTTCCTTGTTTTTGTTATTCTTTGAAGTACTGCATTTTTTCTTTTTGCAGGTGTTGCAGACCACGTGGAGCTTAGCCTCGGTGGTGTGCCATCTATGCCTTGTGGCTGGATGTCTCTCCCTCCATACGGCTCTCCTCTTCTTCTTCAAATCATCTACAAATTGGCTTCTACGTGAGTGAAGTCATGCAAGAGAAAAGTGCAGCACATTGGAGGATATGCTGGGCGTGTGGACCATCTCCAACTGACAGCTCTACCTCACCCCTCCCTCGTCGGATTGCCCTTGAGGTTGGTCTCCTTTCACCCTCTTTTTTTAGTGTAGATCGAGTCACTCTTGTGTGTCGAATCATGTCGTGGTTGTTCCAGTCAGATGTCTTTGTTTTTGGGTGTTTTATCAACCAGTAATCTATTGCTTTTAATGTTTTACAGCATTAGGAAATTGTGTTCTTGCTTCTGCAAGAACCAATTCAAATTAGTTTAGCCATTTGCATCAAAATTGCAATCTTAAAAATAAAAATCGGTTAATTCGTTTGATTATGTATAAACTGTAGACTATGTTCAAAATTTGTTAGAGTTGAGTGCATTCAGTATTTTAGGTTTAACAGGTCTGATGGTGAACTGCAACACTAGATCAGACTAGCAATGAGATTCGGCTAGTGTTGCAGTTGCACATCAGCCGAGTAGCGCATATCAAAATTAGGTAGTTATTATGTTAGTGGTTAACCAATATTTGTTAATATTAATTTTATTAATCATGAGTCTGATATTTCACATTTTGTTTAACAATAGCTTAATGTAGGTATTACGTTATTTAGATGGGTATTTAGCTAAAACTAACATAGCTAAAATGTTAGGTATGCTAGATTAATTATTTTGTGTAAATCATGTAGCTTAGATTCTTTTCATTTTTAGTTCTATGGTATCACTGAGTTGTAATTAATATAGTTTTTACTTTGCTTTAGACTTAGGATAATATAAACTTTTACCATCATGTTATTAGGTTAGCATATAGGTTGGGCGTGTAGTTTTAGTATTTGTTGACTTTCAATTAGGTTCTTTTGAAAAGTGTGCAGGTGTTTTAGGGAGTAATTTGATTTCTTTATTCAACTTAGGTAAATTTTCTTTGTGAAATGTTAGGTTAAATCCTAGATGTTGACTTTAAGGCTGATTTTGGTAAATATCAACTTTTGGTATGTTAGCGTAAGTAATTTTTGTGTCATCAATGTTAGTAATTTGACTTTTTGCATAATAGTTTTCCAATTCATGAATTGCATTTTAGTTAAAATCTCTGAATTCCTTTGTTTAGTCTTTAGGCAGTAGATATTCTAAATCAGCAAGTTAGCACATCCATTTTCATTGCATGTTACTATTTTGGCAAGAATTGACTTTGAATGAGATTTAGAAAATCGTGTGATGTAATCAATTTGGTAAGTGGGTGGTGGTTTCTTAAAATCGTGTATTTAATTTGGGTAAGGCTATTAAGAGTCCAGCCAAGAGAGAATCCTTCTCTTTTTTTCATTTAAGAAATAGATTTGAGTTTCAAATCTATTTCTAAATTCATTTTGTATTGTTTTGGGAAGGATCTTGATTTAGCAATAAATCTATAAAGCCATTCAAAAATTGTGTGGGTCCTATGGGCTAACGATTTTTGACTTTGGAATAGCCCATTCTCTCCTTAAGGTAAGTATGTTAGGGGCCCCACCTAATGCCAAATTAGCTAATTCATTTTAATGCCTTCCCTCATTCAAGTATTTAGATTAATATAGTATAACATATTTCCTAAGTTAGGAAGTTTGATTTAGGCGTGTGGTTTAATTCATATCATTTCTTATTCAATATTGCATATTAGTTAACTGTATTTGATTGTATTTTGACATTTAGTTAGTTCTAAATGGGGTCCACCTAGGGGGGCATGAGCCTCCTAGTCAAAGTCAAGTTATAAATTGTCCCCCTTAGTGTCCTAGTTTGGTCAATTAATCTTAGTTAGGGTTAAGTTAGTTTTTAACTTTAATTTAAAGTAATTTTAAATTCAATTGTCTTTTTAGAGTTAAGTAGTTAGCTTATATTAAGTTAATTGCATTAGGTTAGTCAATTAGAATATTATAATTCTTAATTGTATTTTAGTTTAATGTAGTTTAGTTATGGCGTGTAATTTAGACTTGATTTATAATTAATTTGTTTAAGTTCTTGTGATGTTTATGTAATTAATTTAATTGATTTCATTTATTGATTTTTAGTATAGTCTTACGTTTGTAAATGACTATTATTGCATGTGCTTTAAGTAATAGTGCATGAATTAAATTATTGAAAGTGAATAGTGCACTAAATTTCAAAATTGGATTTTGCCGCATTTTGTAGTCATCATTTTATGTGCATTTTTTTTTGAGTTTTTCTAAAATTTTTGTTCTATTCTCTTAATTGGTGTGTTAAATGTCAATTGACCAAAAATCAGCTCAATTGGAGTGGATTTAGTCTGGATTTTAAGCATTTTTTGAAAACAGGTTTTTAGGGTTTTCAAATTTTGGGACAAACGGTTTCCAAGATTTTATCATATTTGAAACACTTATATTTGGAGCTTCTGGATGAATTTTTCAACTCTTTAAAATCTGACAGATTCTTGAATTTGTCAAAAATAGAACAAAAGAAATTTCAGTGAAATCGAACTTTGTTTGCCCCTCCAAACAGTCTGTTTTTAAAAACCTATCAGATTTTAATTTTACACTATATCGAGGGCAAAGCAGTTATTTTGATAATTAGTTGGTTTTAAATAGTTTTTCTTATTTTTCTGCATATTAGTTAGTGTAATTATAGTAATTAACTTAGTTAGGTTTAAATTAATTAGTTAGTTTAATTAAATATTGCATTTTGTTTTATTTCTAGCTTAATTATAATTTAAATTTAATAATTAATTTTAGAAGTAGTTTTACTGTAATTTTTAGCACTAATTGTCGTAATTGTTTACTAACTTTTTATTTTCTTTTTGTTTAGGTTGATAAGTTTACTATAGGTCAAAAGGTGTATTCATACTGAGAGCTCGAATACATATGTGGTGATTAGATAAAAATGCCCCTGGCAATCTGGAGAAGACTTAGCAACCTGCTTGGGACTTAATTTTTATTTTTAGTTTGTAACTTATTTAGAGTTATAGTGGTTGACTTAATTGTAAACATTTCTGATATTAATAAATTGAATTTTTTAGATTTAATTTGAATATTTTTCCGTTCCTGAGGATTCGACCCGTACTTGCCACATTCATGGAAAGTCAGTTTTTATACTTTTTGTTGATGATTTTCCAAGTCTTTTATTGAAAAATATCTTTTTAAAATACTATTGCAAAAAGATCAACCAAATTTTGGCACGGTTGCCGAAGAGACGACGGTTATATTCTGTTATTTTTAATATTTCAGTCTATTAATATTTGTTTAGTTAGTTTTTTTTATCTGTTCTAGTTAGTAGGATTAGTTAGTAAATATAGGATTCACGTGTTTTTTCCTAGGATTCACCAAATTACATGCCTCAAGGAGCGATTAGACAGGTAAGTTTTAGCGAATATAGTTTGTGATTTCCCGTATTTGTTAATTTTGTGATTTAGATTAGATTTTGTTCTTTTATTTTAGTAGAATAGTTAGATAATTCTAACATAGTTTAGATTATTTGATTGTTATTTACCTTGAGTTTTTGTGTGCTTTATTTTGTTTAGTTTAGTTTAGATAGATTTATGTTTGTTCCATACATCTGGTCTTAGTACTTGTGTATGTAGAGGCAAAGAGCTCTAGGAACTCCTTTACATCCTTTTGTCGATGACCCAGAGAGAATTTTATATTCTCCTTGAAGTTCGAGAAAAATGGGTGACATGGATCCTCCAGCTCCAGCTCCTACCCGCACACTGAGGGATTACTTCGTTCCTATGGAGTACATCCAGGCATCCTGCATTCAGAGACCCAATATAGGAGTACCCCATTTCGAGATTAAGCCTAGTGTCATTCAGATGCTCCCATCTTTCTATGGCCTTAGTCACGAAGATCCCTATAGGCACTTTGACGAGTTCCTCGAAATCTATTCTACAATGAAGATACAAAATTTCAGGGACGATGCTTTGAGATTGACCCTTTTCCCGTTTTCATTGAAGGACAAGGCCAAGTACTGGCTAAAGTACTTAGATACTATAAAAATAGAGTCTTGGGATCAGATGCAACAGGAGTTTCTGAAAAAATATGTTCCCATCGGTAGGACGAATCAATTTAGGCAAGCCATTACCGGTTTTTCTAAACTAAATGGGGAGCAATTTCATGAGACCTGGGAGAGGATAAAGAATCTCCTTAGGAAATGTCCCCACCATCAAGTGTTGAGAAGACAACTGGTGTAGAGTTTTTATGATGGATTGCCTGATAGGAATCATCAGAAGATTGATTTTTCATGCGGGGGGACATTCATGTTGAAGAACGAAGATGAGACCTAGAGATTGTTTGATACGTTAACAGAAAATTTGTTGCATCATGCCTCTAGCTCTCATTTTGAGAGGCCCACACCCAACATTCCCAAGAAAGGTGATGTTCTCGAGATTGGTTCGACTGTTGCACTGCAAAGCAAAGTGAATATGCTTTCGCAGAAGCTAGATCAACTTCTTGCGGGCACATCCCCCATTCATCAGGTGTGTGCTCTCTGTGCCAGTCCAACACATTCTGTCACTGAGTTTTATTCGGCAACTCAGTACCCTGAATTTGTTCACGAACAAGTTCAGGTTGCTTAGGGGTTCGCCAATCCCCCGAATGGCCCATTTTCATCGACATACAATTCAAGTTGGCGAAACCATCCAAATTTTTCATGGAAAAACTAGCAAGCCCCAGTCCCTGCCCCTCAGTCTCACCGGGTTAGGCCTAGCTCTTTCACTCAGACATTTCATAGGCCAAATTACTCCTAGCCCTCTCCTACTTTTCCAATGGTTACCCCTCAGGAGACAGCTTCACAGTTGTCTTTTGAGGAGAAGATTCTTCAAGCATTGCAGGAGGTGAAAATCTCCAGTCATAATGCTATGGAAAAATGTAACCAAATGCTTAACTCCCATAATCAGTTTATAGCCAAGCTTGAAACGCAGATGGGCCAGTTAGCATATGCTTTGACGAGGAGAATCGAGGGTGGTTTGTCGAGCCAACCTGTGATGAATCCCAAGGGCAAAAAACTGATGGCTTTTGAGTTGAATATGCCAGAATTCCATTGAAGAATAGGATAGAATCTAAGCACAGGCAGTGTATCATATGTATATAGTAGGAATAGAAATTTGTTTTATTTGATTTTTTCTTGAATTTTATTATTGTCATGGAGGTATGCATATTATTTGATGCTTCAGTGTATAAGCTTCAGGTTACCAGACATAGGACAACTTCAGGAGCATACCATTGGCTAGATCAACAGAAAACCATCCATTCGTATATGCATAGTAGTGGTGCGAAGTCAAGTCAATCATCAGCTCAAGAGGCCCTGCACATATCAGGTTGTATCTTTCTTTTCTCCCATATTTATTTTATTGTTCTTTAATGTGCATCTGCATTGCATGTTTACATTTTTGTATGCCACTAGGGACAACATGGGGGGATGGTTTAGATGCACACACTCAAAAAAACAAATTTGTTCAGGTAGCTAAAACTCATAAGATTAGGCTTTAAGAAATAAGTTTGTAGCATATACGAATGTTTTTGCATGATCTGACAATTTAGAAATTTATAAGGTCCATGTAATTTTTTTTTCTGAACTAATCTAAAAAGAGGGTTATTATGTAAAATTCAAAGAAAAGATAGTATTTGGATGTTAGAATTTTTTTAATCACTAAAGTATAAGTATGCACAGTATGCTTTTGAAAAACTAAACAATTGAAAAATATAAAGAAAAATGAGCTTAAAAGTAAAAGAGCATACATTTAGTTATTGATGTCTTAGCAATCCCCAGTAGCTGAACTTAGACACAAGTTGAAGTGTTTGAGTCTCATGACGAAAAGGAGAATGAAGGAGATCATTTTCTTGTCTAGTTGATATATGTGGCATATTTGGTTTGAGCAAGTAGAGTCTGAAGGGTGTTTTACACCTTGTTCCCTAAAGCCACCTGGTTTGGGATCCACCGACTCAAAAGTTTGTTACATAGACTTTATAGAAAGCCTAATAGATAGAGACATTGCATATGGCAAGAGGAAAACTATAAAAAAACTATTAGAATGGAAGGTCTAGTGACTCAAGCAAGGGATACTCTGTATCTGGTGCCCTAAGGTCATCTGGCCTGGGAGTCACTGACCCAAAGCTCACTACACGGGTCACGAACCTGGATTTTGAAATAGTGCTCGACTGAAAAAAAAATTAAAAATTGAAAATTGAAAATTGAAAATCAAAAGAAAAAGAATGAGCTTAATGAAAAATTCATTGCTTAGAAGTAATTGTGCAATACTATGCAGAAAACATATAAGTGATGATAAATAATAACATGATAATACTTGACTTTCTGAGGAAAAATCATAAATAATTACAAGTTTAGAAAAGTGAAAGGAAAAAGTTTTTACTGTGGAGGCATGAAAATTCTAAATATATTATGAGAATGTAAATTACATAAAATATTTGCCTAAATTATGTAAATTTTTTAATTGCCTAATATTTTTGAAAAAAAAAAATTTATTTCCTGCATGACATCAATGTTTATGGGTAGCATCGCTGCAAACCTTCATGAGACCTTACTCGTCCACTGGGGTAATACAAGGGTTTAAAGGGCTTGTTGCATGAACTAAATGCAACCGTGATTCCTACAAAAGTGAGTTAGTCCATTTAAGATTTATATTTTATTTATTTTTATTCGTATATTTGTTTATTTTTTAGTTTCATAACTTAGGTAGTTTAGCTTAGTTGAATTTGTTAAGGGACTAACAAATATTCAAGCATGGGGGTATTTGATGATGCATAAAATATACATCATTTTCATACAATATTCATGTAATTTCATATATTTTAAAGGTTTAGAACCCATGTATTGATGTAATTAGGTATAAAGAGGTCACAGTTCGAATTTCACTCGAATCAGAGTTAAAATGAGAAAAATATTGCATTTTTAGGGTATTAGATCAGATTTCAAGGTAGACTGGATCCAGTTCTGACCCAAGAGCTCTGATTTGGATCTTGGACTGAGCCTAAACCCTAAATATCCCAAACCCACATGATCTAAAGTGTTTTTTATAAATATTTTCTAAAAAACCCCTCTTTCTAACTCATTTTGGTAACGTAGTGCAAATAACAAGAAGTTTAGGATTTTTATTAAAATATACTTTTTAAGTAGGTAGTTTTTAGAATTTAGCATAACTTAGGGAGTATAAAAGGTTTAGAAAAAGAGGATAGGATGCCTTTTGGAGTTTGGAAAACTGCCCCTCTCTCCCTCCTCTCTTTCTCTCTTTTGTCTCTCCCTCTATGACACGTCTGTAAACACCCCAAATTTTCAACCTCATCCAGTGCTTACATTTCATATGTCATTGCATATCATTGCATGTATTCAACATTTCATTTCATTGCATTGTATAGCAGTGCATGTCATTGCATCTCATCATTGAGATTCAGAACTCCTGTTTTCAAAATATTAAATCCAGATTCAAGTTTTAAAACTTTTCTTTTGAAATTAATTTCAAAACCTAGGTTTTAAGTCAATATTTTTGCCATTTGCCAACCGCCAGGATCATATATTTTGAAATATTTTCCCTTAGAAAACAATCTGGATTCATTTTAAACTCAATTTCAATTGATTTCAATTGATTTCAATTCTCAGATGTGGTCCATTTAGGTGGTGTCACTTATGGACTCCTTTATTTATCAAAAATCTCAAAAAATTTAGAGTCCTAGTCGGATCAGGACTCTGTATTTTTATCTTTTTGAATCTTTTTAAAACTCCATTAGCTGTGGTCATATCCTTGCCCATTCTTGTCATTTTTAGCCAAAATTTCAAAATCTCAGTCCAATCAGGACTCTTTTTCTAGAATCTCAGTTGGATCAGGACTCTTTTTTCAGAGTCCTAGTCAGATCACAACTCTACTTTTTACTACCCTTTTCACCTGTTTTTAAGAAAACCTATCAAAATCCTTTGTTTTTGGTCAAAATTTTAGAGTCCTAGTCGAATTAAGACTTTCTCATAGTCCTAATTGAATCAGAACTCTATCTTTCATCGTTATTCCTACCTGTTTTTAATCAAATCTTCTAAAATCTTGCAAAGAGAAGTTAAAAACTCAGAGTTTTGGTTGAACCAGGACTCTGTTTGAAGAGTCTTAGTTTGATCAAGACTCTGACCCTGATTTCAATTTTGAGAGAATCTTTCAAAAATCTTTTTATTTATCCTTTCAGGAATCAAAATTGTTATACCTTTATCATGGAATTTCAAAATTCTGAGGTTTTATCCCAGAGTCCTGATCGAATCAGGACTCTATCCCAGATTCTTGATTGAATCAGGACACTATCCAAAGTTTGTTTTCTCACTTCATTTTCACTGGTTTTCAAAAACATTGTTTAAATCTTACCATTTACTTCTTAGAAAACCAAATTTTTTTAGAGTTCTAATCAAATTAGGACTCCTCTTCAGAGTCCTAATCAGACCAAGACTCTGAACCGAACTTCAATTCTATCTTGTTTTCACTTGATTTTCAAAATTCTCTCATTTGTTTTCTCAGAACATCCAAAATTCTGAGAGTCCTAGTCCAATCAAGACTCTGTCCCCAGAGTCCCAGTTGGATCAAGACTCTGTTTTGATTTCAATATTTGTTATTGTTTTCACTGTTTTCACAAGTTCTCTCATATGTTTTTCAGAAAATACCAAAAAAAAATCTAAAGTTTCAGTCCGGTCAGGACTCTGTCCCAGAGTCCTAATCCAGTCAAGAGTCTGTTCTAGAGTTTGGTTTTACTTTCATTTTTATTCCTTTTCATTTATTTTTCAAAAATTAGGTCATCTTGCAGAGTCCAGTTAATTTAGGACTCTATTTCAGAGCTTCGGTTGAGTTAGGACTCTAACCCTGACTGTATTTTCTGACTTATTTTACCATTTCTGATAAAATCTTTCAAAAACTTCTTTATTTGGTTTTTAAAATTATAAAAGCTCAGAGTCCTACAAATTCAGGACTCTAGCCCGGAGTTCCAGTTCGATTAGAACTCTATTTTCAAACCTCTGAATTTCAATTATTGATTTTAACCCCTTTTCAAAGCTATTTTCAATCTTTATTTCAAATTTTCAAAACCCGATATGGGGCCCACTCAGTTGGCGCCATATCCATAGGAATTCTGACCCAGTCAGGACTCTGTGTTCTTTTAAAACTTTCAATCTCAAAGTCTACTTTTGAATATCTTTTGAAAAACCTCTCAATTTCAAGTTTTAAAATCATTTTTTAAAATTCAAATGGGGCCCACTCTGGGTGGCTCCACGTTTGATAAAGTCAGGGTTAGTCAGTGTCTTAGTTAGTTTAGAGGTTTATAAGAGTCAAAAACAATTTTAAAAATTCACTTTATTTAGGTTTTAAACCATTTGTTTTTAAAGGTTTCAAATTAAAGTTTTAAAAACCAATGTGAAAAAATGCCAAGTGGCACCACATTTGGGGGTCTTTTAGGTTAGTTAGGAGTTTAGGTTAGGTGTTAATTAAGTTAATTAGGCTAGGGGTGGTTAGGTAATCTCTCCTACAAATCCCCGCCCCCCCCTTTAGAATCCAACTTTTTCCAAACTCTTGATTTTAAACCTAATTTTTTTTATAAAAGCCCATAGGGGGGGTCGACCCCCCTATCTCTCTCCTTTTGATTTCTTGGAGCTTCTCTCTCCTCTCCAGCCCTTCCTCCTTCCTCCATTGCAGCTACAACCTCAAGGTAAAAAATTTCATAAACTTTTATGTTTTATTTAATAGTTTTCCATGTTTTAACATGAATTCCACCATTGGCGCCTTCCCTTTCATGGATTAAACCATGGAATCACCATCAAGAACCTCAAGGTTGGTACAAGAAGATGATCTAACCCTGTTTTACTGTTTTTCCAGAGATGCTAATTCGTTATGATCGTTGAGAAACACGTTTTTCATGTTCTTAGCCAATGAGATACGTGATTCACCTGTTAAATGGGTTAAATCTGCACTTTCAATGGCAAAATCAATTCCAACCATGGATTCCATGTACTTTATTTTTTTTATCATCATATTAATGTTTATTTTAGGTACTAAAGCATCAAAATAGATTTTATTTTACTGTTCAAGCGTTTTTTTATTGTTTTCATTGATTAAATCATGTTTTATTAGGGTTTCTTAGATTTCTGTATATTTTAATCTTGGATTCATAGAAATCATATTAGTTTGTATTAAAATACTCGTTAGAAATTACTAATTTTGTTTATATGTAATACATGGATATGTCAGTGAGGTTCTGTAAAAAAATCAGACGTTTTGGGATTCGAGAACCCTGTCAAAAAAATAAAAGATCGAACCGTAATTTTCAATCGTTAAAATCGTTATTGAAATTCATAGGTAACTTGAAGTTGCGTTATTTCTTTCATCCGATATCCAATTCAAGATCCGTAAAATGAAGTGGCTTCATGTTGATGTAGGATATTTACTGTAAAAGTTTTAAAATTTTTTGTCTCTGTTGATATTTTTCCTCTGTCAGAAAGTCGGATCCATGTTTTGAAACTTGTTATGATTTATTAAAACTCTAATTCAACTTGTGTTGCTCATAGATCCTTAACCGTAGATCCAATTCATGATATGTAAAAAAAGAAGTTGATTATTTTTTTGTCTACTATTTACTGCTGGAATATCAAAAAATTTTGATGAAGTCTCCTATTTTTTTCTGTATTTGCAACCGGAAGTACATATTTTAATCAATTTTATATTCGTTAAATTTAGGTTTAGATTGCCAGAATGATATCTCCCTAACCGGAGATGATTTTTCCAATCTGTAACAAGAAGATTCTGTGTTTTTCTGTCTAGTTTGTCTCTGTAAAATTTCAAAAATTTATATGTTGAATTGACCCCTGATTCGGGTCTAACACTGAAACTGGTATGTGACCATGGGTAAAAATAGCATATTTTAGGGTTTTAATGCAATTTTTGAATTGGAATAATGTAAAAAATATATTTTTATGATTCCAATCTTATTTTAGGGTGATAAAAAGTGTAGATGACAATTTGTATCAATTTTGAAACCCATTTGAAGCTTAGATAAGCCAAATTGCAAAACAGGGTGCCCGCAGGATCCCGAAACACTATCAAAATCATGATTTTTGTGATATTTTTAGTTTTTTATGAATAAGTTCATGTTTTTAGGGTTTTTTCATCTTTAGAATCATGTTAGGACACTTCATGGTTGATTTGCTTGCTATTTGATTTTATTTAAATCCTAAACCCAAAGTTTTTATCAAAAGTATTTTCTAAAAACCCTGATTTCAAGGGCATAGTCTTGCTATCAGAAGCATTTTGGTTATTTGACCTCAATTTCGAAATCCCTAACCTAGATTTTCTTATTTTTGATCATGTTATATCATCTTGTGTTTGATTTATTTTTATTTGAGTTCCAAAACCCCATTTTTACAAAATATCTTTCTGAAAAACCCTGGTTTCAAGGCCATAGTCTTGCTATAAGGGGTATTTTGGTCATTTTGACCCAAATTTCAAAATTTCAAATATCATTTTCATATTTCTTCAATTTTATTTCTTATTTCATTATACTTATCTCATGGAATCATGGAAAAGGCTTATATCTAGTAAAATCCAGTAATTTCCAAATATTACTGGATAAATCTAGAAAAGCCAACATTTCTTCACTAACAAGTTTGCTAGTTTTGAAGAGATATTGAAGACTTTATTTTAAGTTATTTAAATTCAATTAGTGATGTAAATTATGGTTAAATTTAGAACAAGAATTTCAATTTCTGCTTAGATTAGGATTTGCATTGCATATATTTTGAATTTTGATATATAACTGTTATGCTCGTCATTCATATGCATATTTCTATAAATCCACTATGGTCTACATGAATGGCACGTGCACAAGCTCTTAGAGAGTTGACAAACTCGCTGAAATTCGTATTTATGGCCATAGTCAGAATACGAATGAGACCCAGATTTGTGATCTTTGTATTAGTCACATTCAGCCTACACTCTTAGGCTAACTTCAAAATGCACTGCATTTCTTAAAACTCAAAAGGATTTTCTCAATTCCTTAAAGAAATATCTTTCAAATCCATATTCATTCATTCCATTCAATTTGCAAATTCCAATTCCAATTCCAATTCCAATTCCAATTCCAATTCAGAGAAATCAATTTTCTCAAAATTTTCTAAGTCTTATTCAGAAATTGATTTTCTCAAAACTCTGAGCTTTCAAATGGTATTTCAAGTGTTTTTTCAAAGTTTAAAATTTGATTTTCCAAGTTATATTTTCAATTTTAAAGTTCTAATTCAGGGAAATCAATTTTTTCAAAGTTACTTGAAATTCCTTAGAAATTGATTTTCACAAAACCTCTAGATTCTTCAAAAATTGATTTTCATTTTCCTCAGAAATATTCTTTCACCATGATTCACAATTTTCCAAGTGACATCTTTTCGAAGAATTTTCCAAGTATTTCAATTATTCTAAGCAAACATCATGTTTTCAAATCTGCATTTTCAGAAAATTCATAGCACATGCCTGATTCTTTGTGCATTTAGGAAATATAACATGATTCAGACAAGTTAAGCAAAGCTAAGCACACTCTTGATCCTTGGTTCAATTACCTCTGATAAAGGCGCCAGGAACGGTTGAACCTCGTACCGATAGGCGAGTCCCATTCCTCGAAATTATCTCGCATTTTAAAAACGGAGGCGAGTTATTTTCAAAATCTTTTTCAAATGTCAGTTTGATTTGCAAAAGTAAAATTTTTCGATGATACCAGGTTTAGCGACCGTGATGGGACCTGTCTTCGCCTGATCAATTGTGTGCCTGACTTAGTTCAAATTGTGAAAATTATGTTTCATGGAATGTCAGCTTTTATTTCATGATATCCTATGAACCTAGGAGCCTAGATTTGAACCCAGCTGATATGGATTGCATATAGACTAAGTATTGTTTGGTAGGACCATATTGAGGAGATATTATTCATGTTCACATAGACTTAGGTCTAATACAACCCTCCTCAATCTAGGTTTGATTGAAAACAATGTTTGCTTCTTTAAATATTTCAAAAACTTTACTTCTTTAGGTCATAGAGCCCTCTGTTTGTTGCATATGCTCATGTTTTAAAAAACCACCCCACCTATCTTTACCCGGTCTTCACGTTGCTGGGCTTTCTTCCAAAACCATAGTTTGGGACAAAGCCTCACAATTGGGCCACCTATTTGGGTTAACGTCCCTCTGCCACGTACCAAGGGTCATAGTCCAACGTATATCGGTAAGCGCTCAAGGATGTTGGAAAACTTGAACCTAGAACCGGAGAAATTAATTTTATGCCACGTACATCGAGCCTCGGCTCGAGTATATAGGCATAGCATGATTGGACACAGATGATCTGAACCTTAGAGTTAGGATTAAGGTCCTACAGCTATTTCAAAACTTGTGCATCTAGAGTCAACTTTTAGAGGATGATGTATGTGCATACTTGTTTGTACAAGATGTGATTGAATGCTAGTTTCTTTTATTATATTTTGCACAAGTTTTCTAAAATACTGGACGATTTTAAAAAAAATCCCTAATTTTTTCATTTGTTTTCATATACTATCTAAAATTTCTGTTTTATTCAAGCCCTAGACGATTTTTCAAATTCTCCTTTGTTTTCCTCAAAACTCTAGATGATTTTTCATCCTTCCTTCCTTCTGGATCTCGAATTTTCTGCTTCATTTTTATCCTGCCTCCATCTTTTTCAAAATCCTTGTATTTTCCTAAGTCTTATTCCAATTTTCCATGTTTTTCAGTCTGATGGCATCCGGTCAACTTGATTCGGTCTTCTTTGAGGGTCATATCTCTTACGAGGTGTGACAAGGTCTTCCGGAACATCGAAGTCTCTGCACCGTATCCTTCATTCTCCGGTGGTACTATTCATGGCTCAAGAACTTTTCTCGTATGTTTATAGACCATTTAAGCGATTGTGGGTTAGAACTGACATCTGCAGTGGGAAAACAGACAGTCAACGATAATTTGATCCACGCACTGGCAGAGCGGTGGAACCCGAGTATTAGTACCTTCTAGTTCCCATGGGGAGAAATCACTTTATTGATGGATGAGTTTTCAAAAATCATGGGATTGCCCGATCCAGCCGGTCATCTAAGAGATCCATTTGAGAAACAATTCTTAATCAATGTAAAGGGTCTGGATCCCCGAGATGCTTTAGCTCGCATGACAGGACGCAAGTCTTGGCCATTGATCGAGGAGAATGGAAATGAATATGTGAATTTGCTCGAAATCTACAGATAGTATGGGGCAATTGTGGAAGTCAGTTCTTTATCTCGAATAGCTCGAGAGAGAATCCAACGTGCGATGGCCCTATACACTGTGGGATTCTCTCTCTTTTCAGATGGACGAAATTACATGGATATCAGGATAACTTTTGCGAAGGTGGGAAAGTCGACAAACCAGCCGCCTCTCTATAGCCATGGCTGCACTCGTTTTCATGTACTGAGGGTTGACCCGTTTCACACTCGGAGAATCAATTCTAGTTGAATGGTGCACCTATGCATTGCAATCTTGGTTCCTCTGACATGTGTCAGCCCGAGCCAGTTCATTCAGATACAATGGTGAAAAGCTTCTGCTAGTTGCGTGATATCGGTTCTTGATTGACAACCTTCAGAAGGAAGAAGTCATGTGAGACTACTTTGATCATCAGGAATCACCTCCCAGATATACTTATGCATACGACAAGCGGTTCAGGCTACTTGGCCCTTCTTCTGCGCATACTATCATCCAGAACACTGTGTCAGGCAGTTCTCTCAGAGACAGAAGCACATAGAAATTCGTCTACTATCAGAGATCTTGCTAGAGTTCGATCTCACATTAGATTAGTGGTTTGGAGCATACCATTCTGCCAGACATGGCTGAGATTCTTTTGTTACTCTCACTATTTTTCCTAGTCCTTGAGTGTCCTCTGATTATCAGGAGTGGTGAAAAATTGTCTGTCCCCTTCCCCTTTGTTAAGTTTATTATTAATAAAATCATGTTTTTTCTTCAATACAATTCCTTTAATTTTCATCTTGGTTTGACGACCTCGCCTAGGTAACAAGGCATATTTTCAGTTGTTTATTTTGCAAAGAATAGCAGCACAATTGTCGTGACTCCAGCGATGACTCAGTTCCTAGTAATGGGACATTATTCAGATTGTCTACCAGATATCCAGCTAATGTTTCCTATTCAAAAACCATTTTCAGCAGCTAACCCTCAGTTTGGCCCTGCAGAGAGCATTTGCATCCTTACATGGTTCAAACGAGGTCCGGAAAGAAAACCACGCCAGTCCAACTTATCAGTTCCCCATCAACTTCAGTACAAGAAATGGCCTCTTCATAATCCACCGGAAACGGAAGTCAGCGAGCTAATGATGACATCGACCCACAGATGTATTCGTTGTTTTAGAGAATGTTGAGTAAGTTATTGTCTGAGGAAACAGGGGCCAGCTCAGGAAAGGCCCACAATAAGAAAAAGGTCAAAGGCCGAACAGTGAAAAAGAATGTAAAGATCACCAAAAAGCAGAGTCATCATGAAGAAACCTCTGATGAGGCAAAATCAGCGGGAGATACTGATGAGGAATATGAAACTCAACAGGCATTTAGAAGGTCAACTCAAAGGCAGGGGTCGGCTTATAAATCCAGAAATCAATCTGTTAATTACCCTACTCAGTCACAACTCTGAGACATGATGAAGATGGTCAAGGATCTATAGGCCCGTGATAAGGGCAAAAGGGTCTTTATAAGTAAAAATTTCTATGATGGACTGGATGGGGATGATGATCTCGACAATCTTCCCAAGAAATTTATCAAGTTTGATGGTTCGGGTGACCCAAAGGCACACCTCGCCCTATTCTTCGCAGAATGTTCCAGGTTCAGGAGGAATAACCGAGCCTTATTTCTTTGTTTCCCTCGCAGTCTGGAGGGTATTGCAGCGAAATGGTATTCGGAATATATTAACCCTATAGAGCTGAAAGAGTTTGACAAAGTGGTCAATTTGTTTATTAAGCGCTTTTTATTCAATGTTGAGGCCCTTCCGACTCTCAGCCACCTCTGCAGTCTGAAGCAGAAAGAAAATTAGAAAGCCAGGAATTGTATTCATAGGTGGAGATCCGCTTGTAACAAGATGCATGATCCGATATCAGAGGGACATGCACTATCTTTGATCCTGAGCAATTTCTTGCAACCCCTAAGGGGACTAATTTCCACATCTCTATCAAAGACCTTCATAGAACTGACAGAACGAGCCGAATGACTTGAGTTGAGTATGAAAAATGGATCTTATGAAGGCTTCATGTTCACCAAAAGCAACAGTCAGCAGGAATCAAAGAAGAAAACCCATTTTACCTACTCTGCCAATAACAACAAAAATCAGAATAAAGGAAATATGAAATATCACAATTATGGTTCAGGAGGGTCAAATCCCAACAAAAATGATCAAAAAGGCAAATTGATCCCTCAGTATGACAGACAATCACAACAGACTCTTGATCAAAGGTCGAGACCTCAATAAAAGCCAAATCGTGAAGGATGGAGTTATAATTGCAAGTTTACCCCTCTGGATCAATTTTTCGAAACAGTGCTAGAATATATGCTCAGCAATGACATGATTAAGCTTCCAAGGGTAGCTAATCCACCAGTGATTATGGGTAAAATGAAGGACAGATTCTGCAAGTTTCACCGAACAGTGGGACATGACACTGAGAACTGTTTTGTTCTAAAAAACATCATACAAGACTATATTGACAAAAAATTGTTGATAGAAGGTGCCAAAGATGAGAAAATGGGAATACTAAATCAATCTTTCTTTCAACATTCAACTACAATGATATATGACCATCCTTTCTAGCCTCAAGATCATATTCAACCATGTCCTAGCAGTGATATCGACATTCAACATTGGGTTTTAGTGTTACATAAGGCCCAGTCCAATTCTCAGAAGATGGACCTCGTTTCAGCTCTCAGTAAGTTGAAAGTCTCAAAAGAGCCTGCTGAGGTATCTCCAGAGGTAGCCAAAAGAATGTCATGGTTTCCCATAAACTTTATCAAACTCGTGTCAGAAAAGAAAAAAACATCAGAAGAGAAGATGGATACAGTGCAAAGACCGATCACTGCCCTCTCCAACATCCCAATTCTTGAGTTGGCACGCGTCTCTTCCAAGCATCAGCAAGTCCTGGATGACTTACTATGAACAATCAAGGTTAAGCCAGGCATCACTCCCGAAGACATGGCCCAGATCGTTAATCAGGCCATGACCAATGCTCCCATAACTTTCTCAGATGAGGATCTGCCCAAGCCTCACGCATTTCATAATAATGCTCTATACATTGTGGTGTGAACCCGGGGAATGACTGTACCCCACGTACTTATAGATGGAGGCAGTTGCCCCAACATTTGCCCCGAAATGACTGCCAAGGCTCTAGGTATAAAAGAAGAAGAATACATGCCGGATTCGATCACTATTTATGAATTTGATAATCACAGACAGATAGCAAAGGGCAAGATCTTCTTGGAAATATTTATCAACTGCTTTGTTCACACAGTGCTTTTCCACGTCATCAATGTGTCGCCCACGTATAATCTTCTACTGGGGCGAACGTGGATTCACAATGCCAATGCAGTGCCATCCACCCTACACCAGTGTATTAAGTGGTCTAAAGGCAGCATGATAACTATTGTTCTGGGGGAAGATCCAAAAGAGAGGCTGCCTCAGCCTATGATTCCTCGGCCGACCTATACTGCTGATATTCCTAGCATCAGGGAGAGCAAAGAAGTTGTTCTTAGCGAAATTCTAAAAATGTTAAAACTAGAGACAACGTCAGAGGCGAAGCATACTACGGCGAAAGTCTGATGGCAAGGGCCATATTTCTTTAAGATTGGGGGTCGTCTCGATTATAACACTTTCAAAGACCATCCTCTTTTATCGCAGTTTGTAAGAACCAAGAAAGGATTTGACCTGTTACTGAAGCATGGTTATCAGCCTTTCAAAGGCTTGGGCAAGAACAAAGATGGTCGGCTAGAGCCAGTGATCCATGACCATCATCCACGCAGGGCAGGATTGGGATTCATGGGCAAAAGATCTCACAAAAATATTGTCTTCATTAAGGGGATTCATTAAAAGCTTCTACCATCTGCCTTTCTCCTTTTCATTTATTTGATTTCTGCAGTTGTAGGGACAATGTTCCATTTCAGTTCATTTTAAATGTCATCATTTCATTTTAAGTCTTCAATAAAGCTATCAATTTTTTCATCTATCTGGATGCCATCTTTCTCTTACTTCTCTGTAATTTGTCTTCAAAGTTCATTGTTCTTATCCTTTTTCATTTCATGCAATTTATGCCATAATGAATGAACTTTTTCTAAAAAGCTATTCCTTTTCAAAAATTGCAGAATGTCTTCCCAATCAATAAAGAGATTAGTCATCAATTCTTCAATCACATCGAAACTTACAAAGATTTATCGGGTCAATGCAAAAGCAGAAGACAGTAAGGTCGCAAAACAGCCAGGAGAAGTGGCAGAATTTGACTCATCACTTCCAAAGTTGCCAGAATTTGCAGCAATTCAGAAACAAGATGAGCCATCGACCGTAGTTCAGGATCCAACTGAAGACATCAATATTGGTTCAGAGGATAGTACTAAAATTCTCAAGATCGGTACCAGTCTAAGCACATATGAGAAGGTAAGGCTCATCAATTTTCTCAAGCAATACCAAGAAGTGTTCGCATGGACTTATGAGGATATGCCAGAGTTAGACCTTAAATTGGTGGAACATCGCCTCGATGCGAAACCAGTTAAGCAGAAGTTGAGGAAGATGGATCCTCGAATCGAGCAGCAGGTCAAAGAAGGACTTGAGGACTTGCTCAAAGCTGGATTCATTCGAGCAATAGATTATCCGGATTGGTTGGCAAATATTGTAGCAGTTCCCAAGAAGAATGGTAAAGTTTGAATCTGTATCGACTTTCGTGATCTCAATAAAGCTACTCCAAAGGATGACTATCCGCTCCCAAATATCAATCTCTTGGTCGATAGCACGGCTGGTCATGTTATGTTCTCTTT
Organism: Nuphar pumila; assembly: GCF_984573655.1. Classification (NCBI taxonomy): domain Eukaryota; kingdom Viridiplantae; phylum Streptophyta; class Magnoliopsida; order Nymphaeales; family Nymphaeaceae; genus Nuphar; species Nuphar pumila. Next base: position 25,112,641 of record NC_143262.1, on the reverse strand, counting down.
CATGGATGAATACTTCGAATATAATCAAATCAAATTGGCTGCTCATGACCAATCCAAGACATCATTCACCATGCCATGGGGTACTTTCTGTTATACAGTCATGCCGTTTGGGCTCAAGAATGCCGGGGCAACCTATCAACGTGTAATGGCCGCCATATTTCATGATCAGATGCACAAGACATACGTTGATGATATCCTAGTCAAATCCAAGGAAGAAGAAGACCATGTTGATGCTTTAAGTCAGGTCTTCAAGCGACTCATTCTTTACATGCTAAGACTCAACCCTCAGAAGTGTGTCTTCGAAGTTGAATCAGGCAAGTTATTAGGCTTTTTGGTCAGCAAAAAGGAGATAGAAGTGAATCTTGCCAAAGCAAAGGCCATCATTGATATGTTACCTCCAACTACTCTCAAAGAATTGGGTAGTCTTCAGGGACGTATGCAATCAATTCGGAGATTCATATCCAATCTTATCATGAGATATGAGCCTTTTAATCATTTACTCAGAAAAGGAGTGAAGTTTGAGTGGGGACCAAAGTGTCAACAATCGTTTGATCGTATCAAGAAATATCTTCTTAACCCACCCGTTCTGAAGCCACTAGAATTGGGAAAACCTCTTTTGTTATATGTTTCAGTTAGCCAAGCCGCTTCTGGCGGATTCTTGGCACAGTACGAGGAAGGCAGTCTGATTGAGCATGCCATCTACTATGTAAGCAAGACTTTTATTGACTACGAGAAAAAGTACTCTCAAATAGAGAAGACATGTCTAGCACTGGTTTGGATTTGTCAGAAATTGAGACATTACTTGTTAACATCAGAAGTCAAGATTCTCTCAAAACTTAATTCTCTCAAGTATATTCTCGAGCAACCATTTCTCAGTGGGCGAATTGCCAAGTGGAAAGTCTTTTTAATGCAGTATGACTTGGAATATGTTTCTCAGCAGTCAATTAAAGGCCAGGCTATTGCCGACCAGTTAGCTAATTTTCCTTTGACAGAAAATATAAAAATAGAGGATGATTTCCCTGATGAACGCATCCATAATATTCAACAGTCTCCAGTTTGGAATCTATTTTTCGACGGTTCCAAGAACATGACCGACATAGGAATTGAAATCTTGTTGATCACACCAGAGAAAGAGATGATCCATTTCTCTTTGAAACTTGATTTTTAGTGCACTCTTAATATGGTTGAGTATGAAGCTTTAATACAAGGTATGAGAATTCTGCAAGACTTCAATGTTAAGAGAGTACACGCTTTCGGTGATTCATTGCTCGTTGTTAGCCAAGTCAAAGCTGAATGGCATGTAAAAGACCAAAAGTTGCTTCCTTATCAAAAGATCGTTCTAGCCCTCATCAACAATTTTGATGAATTTCAGCTTTTCCATATCAAAAGAGAGTTTAATCAAATAGTTGTTGGTTTGGCCAGCCTAGGCTCCATTATGTCTTTCAGAAGCAGAGAGTTCTGTTGTTCTTTTGAAATCGGCAGACTTGACCAACCTGCCTTTATTCCAATAATGCAAGTTAACCAAGCGGAACAGAAGAAGAAGCCTTGGTACCAAGATATTAAAAACTTCATTGAAACTGGTAAGCTTCCACCAAAATTATCAAAGAGGGAGCAAAAAATGATTCAGCATTTGTCTGCCCGTTATTTTATTCTTGCCAATGTTTTTTATCGTCGTGGGTTTAGTTCTGAGTATTCCAAGTGCTTAAATGAAAAAGAAGCCAAAGAAGTCATGCGAAAAGCGCATGAAGGCATTTGCGGTGGTCATATTGGCTACCAAACCCTTGTTAAGCAGATCATTCGAGTAGGATATTATTGGAAAACCATGCAGCAAGATTGCTATCGCTTTGTAAAGAAGTGCGTTCAGTGTCAGGTGCACGCACCTTCCATTCATGCGCCAGCTACGTACTTGCAATTAGTCATGTCTCCATGGCCATTCTCTATGTGGGCCTTCAATGTCGTAGGACCCATCACTCCTTTCTCTTCCAATGGTCATAAATATTTATTTGCTGCAACAGAATATTTCACCAAGTGGGTTGAAGTTGTCACTTTGCGTACAGTGGAAGGTCGACATGTGGTTTCATTTATTCATAAGAATATTCTTTGTCATTTTGGTATACCACACGATATTATGTCAGATAATGGTACTCATTTCAAGAATGAGAGAATGAAAATCTTTTGTTCGAAATTCAGAATTCATCATCATTTTTTGGCTCCTTATTATCCCCAAAGGGAACAGTCAGGCATAAGCTACAAATAAAAGTTTGATCCACATCTTGGAAAGAACCGTTGAGACGGGTCGTGATTAGCATGAGAAAATCCATGATGCACTCTGGGCATATCGAACCACCATTCGAACCCCGACCAATGCAACTCCTTCAGAGCTTGTTTATGGGACCGATGTGGTATTACCACTTCATGTTCAAAAACCTGCTCTTAAATTTGCATCTCTTCTAGAGCTACCACTTGACCAATATCAACAACAAAGATTGGTACAGCTAGATCTACTTGATAAGAAAAAACTCAAAGCAGCAGAACACGCTCAGTCTTATCGTCAGAGGATAGCAAGGCAATATGCCAAGTCCGTCATTGAAAGAAGATTCTAAGTTAATGACCTGGTCCTTAGATCAACGACTCCTCTCAAGAATCGTCCACGTGGCAAATGGTCACCAAACTGGGAAGGACCCTACGTGGTGAAAGAACTATTACCACGTAATTCATATCGTCTGATTAATGCAGACGGGGTAGAATTACCCGATCCTATCAATGCCCAACATTTGAAGAAATTTTACACTTAGAAAACTTCTATTCTATCCTCTGTATTCCTTAATGAATTTTCTCCAATAAATAATCAATTATTCTTTTATCAGAATACTCCTTTTCTCTTCAGCATACACTGTGGCATTTTTGTTATAAATTTGTCTTTTATTCAAAACACCTTGTGTACAGGCAGGATCAAATAAAATCTTTCATCATTTGCTTATTCACATTCATTCGCATTTACTCGCATAATATCTACATTCATTTGCATTTGTTTGTATTCGCTTGCGACAGTCGTCCAAGTCATCGTATGGGTGAAGATTAAAAATCCTTCATCACAATCAATTGGTAATCTTTTAAAATCCAGTGCTCGTACTGGTAATCTTTTAAAATCCAGTGCTCGTACTAGTAATCTTTTAAAATTCAGTGCTCGTACTGGTAATTTTTTTTAAAATCCAGTGCTCGTACTGGTAACCTTTCAAAATTCAGTACTCGTACTGATAATCTTTTAAAATCCAGTACTCGTACTGGTAATCTTTTAAAATCCAGTGCTCGTACTGGTAATCTTTTAAAATCCAGTGCTCGTACTGGTAATCTTTCAAAATCCAGTGCTCGTACTGGTAGTCTTTTAAAATTCAGTGCTCGTACTGATAATCTTTCAAAAATCCAGTGCTCGTACTGGCAATTTTTTTAAAATCCAGAGCTCGTACTGGTAACCTTTCAAAATCTAGTGTTCGTACTAGTAATCTTTTAAAATCCAGTGCTCGTACTGGTAATCTTTCAAAATCCAGTGCTTGTATTGATAATCTTTTAAAATCTAGTGCTCGTACTGGTAACCTTTCAAAATCTAGTGTTCGTACTAGTAATCTTTTAAAACCAGTGCTTGTACTGGTAATCTTTCAAAATCCAGTGCTCGTATTGATAATATTTTAAAATCTAGTGCTCGTACTGGTAATCTTTCAAAATCCAGTGCTCGTACTGGTAGTCTTTTAAAATTCAGTGCTCGTATTGGTAATCTTTTAAAATCTAGTGCTCGTACTGGTAGTTTTTTAAAAATCAGTGCTTATATTGATAATCTTTCAAAAATCCAGTGCTCGTACTGGTAGTCTTTTAAAAATCAGTGCTCGTACTGACAATCTTTCAAAATTCAGTGCTCATACTGGTAGTCTTTTAAAATCCAGTGCTCGTACTGGTAATCTTTCAGAATCCAGTGCTCGTACTGGTAATCTTTTAAAATTCAGTGCTTGCACTGGTAATCTTTTAAAATCTAGTGCTCGTAGTGGTAATCTTTTAAAATCTGGTGCTCGTACTGGTACCCTTTTAAAATCCGGTGCTCATACTGGTGTCTTTTTAAAACCCAGTGCTCGTACTGGTGATCTTTCAAAATCCAGTGTTCATACTGATAATCTTTCAAAATCCAGTGCTCATACTGGTACTTTGTCAAAATTTAGTCTTCATACTGGTCGCAACATAAATCTCACTTTGGAGTTTAGACTCAATGTTAATCTTCAGATCTGCAAACCAAACAATCTTTGTCAGACCCTTGGGTCACTCCAGTCTATCAAGCATACCTTTGGGTCATCTATTTTGTTAGTCAGACCTCCGGTCATCAATTTTTAGCAAGCGAAACCTTTGGGTTAACAGATTCTATCAAAGTCAATTATCAATCTCTTCTCTTGCGAGGGACCCTTTTTTCAGGGAGAGTTTGAAGGAGCTCATTCTTTTCGCATGTCTTTATTGTTCGTTCGTTGAACTCCTTTTTTAGGGAGAGTTTGAAGGGACTCGTGCTTCACGAACCGTTTGCAAAACAATCTTTATTATCACACAAAGAACCCTTTTTTCAGGAAGAGTTTCAACGAAAACTCGTCCTCCTTGTAACCCTAAATGTCTTTTGTTAGGCCACCCCGTCATCGAGGACCCTTTTTCCAGGGAGAGTGTGATGGACTCGTTCCTCTATGATATCCTTCTAACCTTTGTTAGCGGCCTCCTTTCCATAAGAGAAGCCTAGAAGTAGGGAGTTTTGATGAAAAGTTTATTTCTCTTCGAAAGTTCGTTTTGCAAACACCTCCTTTTCAGGGAAGAGAAAAGTATCTTTTTGTTACCCGTTCAGGTAAGGGTCAAGCCTGAGTCTCTCCTTTAGGGAAAAGAGAGGAGAATCTAGCCACAGATGCGTCATTTAGACCTCAAATGATTTCTTTCACCAAGGATTTCAAGAATATTTTGCCAATTTGTCATGAAAAATAGTTGTTGACTCCAAAAAAACTTTTATTACACAAGAAATTACCTCAAGTTACCTTCAGTATTACTTTTGAAAGAGCAAAGCTTTTGCGAAAAAGGATTCAAAATCCAAATTCTTTCTATTGGCCAACCAAAGGGATGAAGAATAAATCCTCGATATGGCCAGCAAAGAAAATTCAATGTTGTTGCAAAGCTATAAGTGATCGATATTGATCATAGTCAATGGCACATTTTTAAAGATCATTCTTATAAAGATAAGGCAGTCGAAATATCCTTGGTGATACAGAAAAATCCGCTCAATTTCCATCTCTCCTCAATCACCCAAGCTGCAATCAAATATCTGCAAAAGGGATCTCTCAATTGTGGTCAAGATGAAGATGAATTATGCGAGTTAGACCCCCGAGGCCAAAGAAGATTTGGATCATCTCCGAGATGAAGGAGTTTGTGACGGATCCTTTCAGGTAAAGTTCAGATCACCGTCAAGATGAAGGCGACTGTGATGAGCCTCCCGACAAACCCTAAAAGATATTTAATTTTAGCTATCATCAAGAGACCATCAGTCAATGAGCCAATATCGTCAATATAATCCCTGAGGTAAAGGAGAATCCGAATATCTCCAAGATGAAGGAGTTTGTGACGTACCCTTCTAAGAAGAGAGAAAAAGCTAGGACATCTTTAAAATGAAGGATGATGTAATAAACTCCCCAGAAACCTAAAAGAGCTCCAATTCTGTCGAAAAAAAAAGAGTACAGGCAGAAAGACCATCATGAGAAAAGAATCCCAGGATATCAAATTGTCGAATCTACCAAGAATCTTCTTTAATTTTGTGAAATTCTTTTATCAATATCCTTTCACCAATTGCTTTCACAATGAGAATTCTTTCTTTTTCGTTCATATCAAGGAAATTGCTAGCCTCCTTAAAAGAAAGTCAATTGCAAGCAATTTGAATTCGAATCTTAATTCTACAAAGTTAAGTCCAGTTGGAGGTAATACTTCAGGTAGAAAAGAGAGAATATTTTTCATATAAATATATTTATATTTCAATCATTTTTCAATCAACTACAATTTTTATCTTATTGGCAATCTTTTCAAGTTATCCTAAGAGGAAGTGAGAGCTTGATACCTATTTTGATGTATACAGACGTTGTTTTTATCCCTTTCAGGATCAGATAACGGGAGTTGTCTAAGATCCTTCCCTTCTTGTTTTGATCTAAGCGTTTGGGCTCTCAAATTCACAGACTTTCTTGTGCTCCCCACTGTCCCACCATAGATAGTTCCTGTTCAGGTTAAGGGTTAAACCTGAATTTTCTGCAAAAGGTCATCTGTCTTAAAAGCCATTTTCAGTCTTAGTAATGAACATTCAAGATCAATCCCTTCTCAAGTTTTAGGGAACCTCCTTTCTACTTTTTGCAAACCCCTCTCGGATTTATTGTGCAAAATTCGATGGTCCCATCATGGTTTCTTCATTTGAGGATTCTGTTTGTTGTCCCCTTTCAGGTTAAGGGTTGAGTCTGAACCTCATTTTTCCATGAGGTATCGTCCCCTTTCAGGTTAAGGGTTAAGCCTAAACCTCATTTTTCCATGAGGTATTGTCCCATTTCAGGTTAAGGGTTAAGCCTGAACCTCATTTTTCCACGAGGTATCGTCCCCTTTCAGGTTAAGGGTTAAGCCTGAGACTCATTTTTTCATGAGGTATCGTCCCCTTTCAGGTTAAGGGTTAAGCTTGAGCCTCATTTTTCTACGAGGTATCGTCCCCTTTCAGGTTAAGGGTTAAGCTTGAGCCTTTTTTTCCATGTGGCATCGTCCCCTTTCAGGTTAAGGGTTAAGCCTGAGCCTCATTTTTCCATGAGGTATTGTCCCCTTTCAGGTTAAGGGTTAAGCCTGATCCTTGTTTTTCCATGAGGTATCATCTCATACAGGTTAAAAGCCAGGCCTGAGCCTTATTTTGGTGAGGTAAATCTTTTTCTTTATTCTCCATTCTATGTCTACCATTTTCCATCATCCGAGCACATTCCTTCATACCCGATCAGATTCTCCAAACTGAGGCATTTTTTTATGGCCCAAATTTGGTGTGTTTTTCTTTGCCACTAAGCTCGGCTTTCAACCGACTTAGTTGTAAAGAGGGGCATCTATAAACACCCCAAATTTTCACCCTCATCCAGTGCTTACATTTCATATGTCATTGCATATCATTGCATGCATTCGACATATCATTTCATTGCATTGTATAGCAGTGCATGTCATTGCATCTCATCATTGACATCCAGAACTCATGTTTTCAAAATATTAAATCTAGATTCGAGTTTTAAAACTTTTCTTTTGAAATCAATTTCAAAACATGGGTTTTAAATCAATATTTTTGCCATTTGCCAACCCCCAGGATCTTATATTTCAAAATATTTTCCTCAGAAAACAATCTGGATTCATTTTAAACTCAATTTCAATTGATTTCAATTCTTAGATGAGGTTCATTTAGATTGTGTCACTTCTAGATTCCTTTATTTATCAAAAATCTCAAAAATTTTAGAGTCTTAGTCGGATCAGAACTCTGTATTTTTATCTTTTTGAATCTTTTTAAAACTCCATTAGCTGTGGTCATATCCTTGCCCATTCTTGTCATTTTTAGCCAAAATTTCAGAATCTCAGTCCAATCAGGACTCTTTTTCTATAATCCCAATTGGATCAAGACTCTTTTTCCAGAGTCCTAGTCAGACCAGAACTCTACTTTTTACTACCCTTTTCACCTTTTTTTAAGAAAACCTATCAAAATCCATTGTTTTGGCCAAAATTCTAGAGTCTCAGTCGAATTAGGACTCTTTCTTAGAGTCTTAATCGAATCAGGACTCTATCTTTCATCGTTATTCCTACCTGTTTTTAATCAAATCTTTCAAAATCTTGCAAAGAAAAGTTAAAAACTCAGAGTTTTGGTTGAACCAGGACTCTGTTTGAATAGTTCTAGTTGGATCAGGACTCTGACCCTGATTTCAATTTTGAGAGAATCTTTCAAAAATCTTTTTATTTATCCTTTCAGGAATCAAAATTGTTATACCTTTATCATGGAATTTTGAAATTCTGAGCTTTTATCTCAGAGTCCCGATCGAATCAGGACTCTATCCTAGATTCCTGATCGAATCAGGACTCTATCCAAAGTTTGTTTTCTCACTTTATTTTAACTGGTTTTCAAAAGCTTTGTTTAAATCTTACCATTTACTTCTTAGAAAACAAAAAATTTTCAGAGTTCTAATCGAATTAGGACTCTTCTTCAGAGTCCTAATCAGACCACGACTCTGAACCGAACTTCAATTCTATCTTGTTTTCACTTGTTTTTCAAAATTCTCTCATTTGTTTTCTCAGAACATCCAAAATTCTAAGAGTCCTAGTCCAATCAGGACTATGTCCCCAGAGTCCCAGTTGGATTAGGACTCTGTTTTGATTTCAATATTTGTTATTGTTTTTACTTTTTTCACAAGTTCTCTTATTTGTTTTTCAGAAAATACCAAAAAAAAATTAGAGTTTCAGTCCGGTCAGGACTCTGTCCCAGAGTCCTAATCCAGTCAGGAGTCTGTTCTAGAGTCTGTTTTTACTTCCATTTTTATTCCTTTTTATTTGTTTTTCAAAAATTAGGTCATCTTGCAGAGTCTAGTTAATTCAAGACTTTATTTCAAAGCTTTGGTTGAGTTAGGACTCTAACCCTGATTGTATTTTCTGACTTATTTTACCATTTCTAATAAAATCTTTCAAAAACTTCTTTATTTGGTTTTTAAAATTATAAAACCTCATAGTCCTAAAAATTCAGGACTCTAGCCCAGAGTTCCAGTTTGATTAGAACTCTATTTTCAAACTTCTGAATTTCAATTATTGATTTTAACCCCTTTTCAAAGCTATTTTCAATCTTTATTTCAAATTTTCAAAACCCGATATGGGGCCCACTCAGTTGGCGCCATATCCATAGGAATTCTGATTCAGTCAGGACTCTGTGTTCTTTTAAAACTTTCAATCTCAAAGTCTACTTTTGAATATCTTTTGAAAAACCTCTCAATTTCAAGTTTTAAAATCATTTTTGAAAATTCAAATGGGGCTCACTCTGGGTGGCTCCACGTTTGATAAAGTCAGGGTTAGACTAGGGTTAGTCAGTGTCTTAGTTAGTTTAGAGGTTTATAAGAGTCAAAAACAATTTTAAAAGTTCACTTTATTTAGGTTTTAAACCATTTGTTTTTAAAGGTTTCAAATTAAAGTTTTAAAAACCAATGTTAAAAAATGCCAAGTGGCGCCACATTTGGGGGTCTTTTAGGTTAGTTAGGAGTTTAGGTTAGGTGTTAATTAAGTTAATTAGGCTAGGGGTAGTTAGGTAATCTCTCCTACAAATCCCCCCCCCCCCTTTAGAATCCAACTTTTTCAAAACTCTTGATTTTAAACCTAATTTTTTTTATAAAAGCCCATAGGGGGGGTCGACCCCCCTATCTCTCTCCTTTTGATTTCTTGGAGCTTCTCTCCTTTCTCCAGCCCTTCTTCCTTCCTCCATTGCAGCTACAACCTCAAGGAAAAAATTTTCATAAACTTTTATGTTTTATTTAATACTTTTCCATGTTTTAACATGAATTTCACCATTGGCGCCTTCCCTTTTATGGATTAAACCATGGAATCACCATCAAGAACCTCAAGGTTGGTTCAATAAGATGATCTAACCCTGTTTTACTATTTTTTCAAGAATTCTAATCCGTTATGATCGTTTAGAAACACGTTTTTTGTGTTCTTAGCCAATGAGATACACAATTCACCCGTTAAATGGGTTAAATTCGCACTTTCAAAGGCAAAATCAATTCCAACCGTGGATTCCCTATACTTTATTTTTTTTATCGTCATATTAACATTTATTTTAGATACTACAGCATCAAAATAGATTTTATTTTACTGTTCAAGCATTTTTTTTATTGTTTTCATTGATTAAATCATGTTTTATTAGGGTTTCTTAGATTTCTGTATATTTTAATCTTGGATTCATAGAAATCATATTAGTTCGTATTGAAATACTTGTTAGAAGTTACTAATTTTATTTATATGTGATACACAGATATGTAAGTGAGGTTATGTAAAAAAATCAAATGTTTTGGGATTCGAGAACTCTATCAAAAAAAATAAAAGATTGAACTGTGATTTTCAATCGTTAAAATCGCTATTGAAATTCATAGGTAACTTGCAATTGCGTTATTTCTTTCATCCGATATCTGATTCAAGATCCATAAAGTGCAGTGGCTTTGTGGTAATGTAGGCTATTTACTATAAAACTTTTATAATTTTTTGTCTCTATTTGATATTTTTCCACTGTCAGAAAGTCGGATCCATGTTTTGAAACTTGTTATGATTTACTAAAACCCTAATTCAACTTGTGTTGATTATAGATCCTTAACCGTAGATCCAATTCATGATATGTAAAAAGGAAGTTGATTATTTTTATGTCTACTATTTACTTCTGAAATATCAGAAATTTTTGATGAAGTTTGATAATTTTTTCTGTATTTGAAACCGAAAGTACCTGTTTTAATCAATTTTATATTCGTTAAATTTAAGTTTAGATTGTCAGAATGATATCTCCCTAACCGGAGATGATTTTTTCAATCTGTAAAAAAGAGATTCTGTGTCTTTCTGTCTAGTTTGTCTATATAAAATTTTAGAAATTTCTATGGTGAATTGTTCCATGATTCGGGTCTAACACTGAAACTGGTATATGATTATGGGTAAAAATAGCATATTTTAGGGTTTTAATGCAGTTTTTGAATTGAAATAATGTCAAAAATATGTTTTTATAATTCCAATCTGATTTTAGGGTAATAACAAGTGCAGGTGTTGATTTTTATCAATTTTGGAACCCATTTGAAGCATAGATGAGCCAAATTGCAAAACAAGGTGCCCGTAGGATCCCGAAACACTGCCAAAATAATGATTTTTGTGATATTTTTAGTTTTTTATGAATAAGTTCATGTTTTTAGGGTTTTTCCATGTTCAGAATCATGTTAGGATACTTCATGGTTGATTTGCTTGCTATTTGATTTTATTTAAATCCTAAACCCAAAGTTTTTATCAAAAATATTTTCTAAAAACCCTGATTTCATGGGCATAGTCTTGCTATCAGGGGCATTTTGGTCATTTGACCTTAATTTCGAAATCCTTAACCTAGATTTTCTTATTTTTGATCATGTTATATCATCTTGTGTTTGATTTATTTTTATTTGAGTTCCAAAACCCCATTTTTACAAAATATCTTTCTGAAAAACCCTAGTTTCAAGGTCATGGTCTTGCTATAAGGAGTATTTTGGTCATTTTGACCCAAATTTCAAAATTTCAAATATCATTTTCATATTTCTTCAATTTTATTTCTTATTTCATTATGCTTATCTCATGGAATTATGGAAAAAGGCTTATATCTAGTAAAATCCAGTAATTTCCAGATATTACTGGATAAATCTAGAAAAGCCAACATTTCTTCACTAACAAGTTTGCTAGTTTTGAAGGGATATTAAAGACTTTATTTTAAGTTATTTAAATTCAATTAGTGATGTAAATTATGGTTAAATTTAGAACAAGAATTTCAATTTCTGCTTAGATTAGGATTTGCATTGCATATAGTTTGAATTTTGATATATAACTGTTATGCTCGTCATTCATATGCATATTTCTATAAATCCACTATGGTCTACATAAATGGCACGTGCACAAGCTCTTAGGGAGTTGACAAACTCGCTGAAATTCGTATTTATGGCTATAATCAGAATACGAATGAGACCCAGATTTGTGATCTTTGTATTAGTCACATTCAGCCTACACTCTTAGGCTAACTTCAAAATGCATTGCATTTCTTAAATCTCAAAAGGATTTTCTCAATTCCTTAAAGAAATATCTTTCAAATTCATATTCATTCATTCCATTCAATTTGAAAATTCCAATTCCAATTTAGAGAAATCAATTTTCTCAAAAATTTCTAAGTCTTATTCAGAAATTGATTTTCTAAAAAACTCTGAGCTTTCAAATGGTATTTCAAGTATTTTTTAAAGTTTAAAATTTGATTTTCTAAGTTATATCTTCAATTTTAAAGTTTGAATTCAGGGAAATCAAAATTTCCAAAGTTACTTGAAATTCCTCAGAAATCGATTTTCACAAAACCTCTAGATTCTTCAGAAATCAATTTTCATTTTCCTCAGAAATATTCTTTCACCATGATTCACGATTTTCCAAGTGACATCTTTTCCAAGAATTTTCTAAGTATTTCAATTATTCTAAGCAAACATCATGTTTTCAAATCTGCATTTTCAGAAAATTCATAGCACATGCTTGATTCTTTGTGCATTTAGGAAATAGAACACGATTTAGACAAGTTAAGCAAAGTTAAGCACACTCTTGATCCTTGGTTTAATTACCTCTGGTAAAGGCGCCAGAAATGGTTGAACCTCGTACCGACAGGCGAGTCCCATTCCTCGAAATTATCTCGCATTTAAAAAATGAAGGCGAGTTATTTTCAAAATCTTTTTCAAAGGTCATTTTGATTTGCAAAAGTAAAATTTTGCGATGATAACAACGTCCCTCTTTATGAGTGTGTATCTTCCCTTCTTCATCTTCATTTCTTCCTTGTTTTTGTTATTCTTTGAAGTACTACATTTTTTCCATTTACAGGTATTGCAGACCATGTGGAGCTTAACCTCGGTGGTGTGCCATCTATGCCTTGTGGCTGGATGTATCTCCCTCCATGCGGCTCTCCTCTTCTTCTTTGAATCGTCTACAAATTGGCTTTTACGTTGGTGAAGTCATGCAAGAGAAAAGTGCAGCACATCGAAGGATATGCTGAGCGTGTGGACCATCTTCAACTGACAGCTCTACCTCACCCCTTCTCTCATCGGATCGCCCTTGAGGTTGGTCTTCTTTCACCCTCTTCTTTTAGTGTAGATCGAGTCGCCCTTGTATGTCGATTCATGTCGTGGCTGTTCTAGTCAGATGTCTGTGTTTTTGGGTGTTTTATCAGCCAATAATCTGTTGCTTTTAATGTTTTACAACATTAGGAAATTGTGTTCTTGCTTCTGCAAGAACCGATTCAAATTAGTTTAGCCAATTGCATCAAAATTGCAATCTTAAAAATAAAAATCGGTTAATTCCTTTGATTATGTATAAACTGTAGACTATGTTAAAAATTTGTTAGAGTTGAGTGCATTCGGTATTTTAGGTTTAACAGGTCTGATGGTGAACTGCAACACTAGATCCGACCAGCAATGAGATTCGGCTAGTGTTGTAGTTGCACATCAGCCGAGTAGAGCATTTCAAAATTAGGTAGTCATTATGTTAGTGGTTAACCAATATTTGTTAATATTAAATTTATTAGTCATGAGTCTAATATTTCACATTTTTTTTAACAATAGCTTAATGTAGGTATTACGTTATTTAGATGGCTATTTAGCTAAAACTAACATAGCTAAAATGTTAGGTATGCTAGATTAATTATTTTGTGTAAATCATGTAGCTTAGATTCTTTTCATTTTTAGTTCTGTGGTATTACTGGGTTGTAATTAATATAGTTTTTACTTTGATTTAGACTTAGGATAATATAAACTTTTACCATCATGTCATTAGGTTAGCATATAGGCTGGGCGTGTAGTTTTAGTATTTGTTGACTTTCAATTAGGTTCTTTTGAAAAGTGTGTAGGTGCTTTAGGGAGTAATTTGATTTCTTTATTCAGCTTAGGTAAATTTCCTTTGTGAATTGTTAGGTTAAATCCTAGATGTTGACTTTAAGGCTGATTTTGGTAAATATCAACTTTTGGTATGTTAGCATAAGTAATTTTTTGACTTTTTGCATAATAGTTTACCAATTCATGAATTGCATTTTAGTTAAAATCTCTGAATTCCTTTGTTTAGTCTTTAGGCAGTAGATATTCTAAATCAGCAAGTTAGCACATCCATTTTCATTGCATGTTACTATTTTGGCAAGAATTGACTTTGAATGAGATTTAGAAAAATCGTGTGATGTAGTCAATTTGGTAAGTGGGTGGTGGTTTCTTAAAATCGTGTATTTAATTTGGGTAAGGCTATTAAGAGTCTAGCCAAGAGAGAATCCTTCTCTTTTTTTCATTTAAGAAATAGATTTGAGTTTCAAATCTATTTCTAAATTCATTTTGTATTGTTTTGGGAAGGATCTTGATTTAGCAATCAATCTTTAAAGCCATTCAAAAATTGTGTGGGTCCTATGGGCTAACGATTTTTGACTTTGGAATAGCCCATTCTCTCCTTAAGGTAAGTATGTTAGGGGCCCCACCTAATGCCAAATTAGCTAATTCATTTTAATGCCTTCCCTCATTCAAGTATTTAGATTAATATAGTATAACATGTTTCCTAAGTTAGGAAGTTTGATTTAGGCGTGTGGTTTAATTCATATCATTTCTTATTCAATATTGCATATTAGTTAATTGCATTGCATTGTATTTTGACATTTAGTTAGTTCTAAATGGGGTCCACCTAGGGGGGTGTGAGCCTCCTAGTCAAAATCAACTTATAAATCGTCCCTCTTAGTGTCCTTGTTTGGTCAATTAATCTTAGTTAGGGTTAAGTTAGTTTTTAACTTTAATTTAAAGTAGTTTTAAATTCAATTGTCATTTTAGAGTTAAGTAGTTAGCTTATATTAAGCTAATTGCATTAGGTTAGTCAATTAGAATATTATAATTCTTAATTGTATTTTAGTTTAATGTAGTTTAGTTATGGCGTGTAATTTAGACTTGATTTATAATTAATTTGTTTAAGTTCTTGTGATGTTTATGTAATTAATTTAATTGATTTCATTTACTGATTTTTAGTTTAGTCTTACATTTGTAAATGACTATTATTGCATGTGCTTTAAGTAATAGTGCATGAATTAAATTATTGAAAGTGAATAGTGCACTGAATTTCAAAATTGGATTTTGCCGCATTTTGTAGTCATCATTTTATGTGCATTTTTTTTTTAGTTTTTCTAAAAAATTTGTTCTATTCTCTTAATTTGTATGTTAAATGTCAACTGACCAAAAATCAGCTCAATTGGAGTGGATTTAGTCTGATTTTTAAGCATTTTTTAAAAACAGGTTTTTAGGGTTTTCAAATTTTGGGACAAACGATTTCCAAGATTTTATCATATTTGAAACACTTATATCTTGAGCTTCTGGATGAATTTTCCAACTCTTTAAAATCTGACAGATTCTTAAATTTGGCAAAAATAGAACAAAAGAAATTTCAGTAAAATCGAACTTTGTTTGCCCCTCCAAACAGTCTGTTTTCAAAAACCTGTCAGATTTTAATTTTGCACTACATCGAGGGCAAAACAGTTATTTTGTTAATTAGTTGATTTTCAATGGTTTTTCTTATTTTTCTACATATTAGTTAGTGTAATTACAGTAATTAACTTAGTTAGGTTTAAATTAATTAGTTAGTTTAATTAAATATTGCATTTTGTTTTATTTCTAGCTTAATTATAATTTAAATTTAGTAATTAATTTTAGAAGTAGTTTTACTGTAATTTTTAGCACTAATTGTCGTAATTGTTTACTAACTTTTTATTTTCTTTTTGTTTAGGTTGATAAGTTTACTATAGGTCAAAAGGTGTATTCATATTGAGAGCTCAAATGCATATGTGGTGATTAGATAAAAATGCCACTGGCGATCTGGAGAAGACTTAGCAACCTGCTTGGGAGTTAATTTTTATTTTTAGTTTGTAACTTATTCAGAGTTATAGTGTTTGACTTAGTTGTAAACATTTCTGATATTAATAAATTGAAATTTTTAGATTTAATTTGAATATTTTTCCATTCCCTGAGGATTCAACCCGTACTCACCACATTCGTGGAAAATCAATTTTTATACTTTTGGTCGATGATTTTTCAAATCTTTTATTGAAAAATATCTTTTAAAAATACCGCTGCAAAAAGATCAACCACTCATTCTGAGAGACCATGCACTTCAAAATCTGGTGGTTAATAAATACCTTAAACTATTGTCTGTACAAATAGTGCCTTCAAATCTTCAATGCAAAGACCACTACAACCAACTCTTGGTCATGAGTAGGATAATTCCTCCTGTGAGTCTTCAGTTGTTTAGATGTGGTCTATAACCTTCTCAGTCTTCAGTTGTTTAAATGTGGTCTATAACCTTCTCATGCTGCATCATGACATATCCTAGGTTTGTACCTGAGGCATTTGTGTATAGCAGAAAACCGCCATGACTGGATGGCAAAGTCAAAACCAGAGCCGTCGTTAGTTTCTCCATCAACATCTAGAATCTTTCTTTGCACTTATTGTTCTACTGAAACTTGACTCCTTCCCTTAAAAGCTTCATCATCGGCAAGGCAATATGCAAGAAATCCTTAATAAACTGTCAATAGTAGCTTACAAGTTTGATAAAACTCCTAATATCACTAACAATCTTTGGTTGATCCCAGTTAAGTACAACCTTCACCTATTAGATTATTTGATATTCACTTATTAGAATCCAACAAGAATTTAAATATAAACCTAAGGATGTTAATTGGGTCAGATATTATCTGTCATCCATCCTGGATCGAAGTCCAATTAGTCGAATCCTGTATCCAAAATAGAATCTAATTAAGGATTGGATTTTGGATCTGGATCTGAATGAGTAGGATTTGAATACGACAAAATTCTGAATATGAATACATATAACTACAAGATTTTAGGCTAGTCAAATCCAAGTGTCAAGAATTATAACCACACAATTGAAATCCAAATCAAGAATCTTCATCTTTATTCTCAGAAAATGTATTGAAAATTTCTCAGATATTATATTTTTTTTTTCTTAAAAGAATTTTATCTTTTCCTAATCTAGTTCATCCTGTGCAACCATGTCATGTTGCTATGGAAGATTTGCTCATTCTTCTCTTGCATGTATTGAAATTCTTCAGAGTTTGAGGCAATATCGGTGAGGTTCTCCACTGATGTCTGCTTCTTAACATCGACCTATTTCATATGTCACTCATGGATGAAATGACATCTTCTCATAGTATAAGCATGCACCCATGTCACAAGGGCATGCCTGTCCTTTATGGAAACGATGTCACTTCCAACACCATTGATTCAGCTCTAGCGGTGGCTTGTCTCCTCTATTACACTTTGTATACATACTCCTTCGATTGCCAAACTTTTTTTC
The DNA here is from genome assembly GCF_984573655.1 of Nuphar pumila. Lineage (NCBI taxonomy): Eukaryota > Viridiplantae > Streptophyta > Magnoliopsida > Nymphaeales > Nymphaeaceae > Nuphar > Nuphar pumila. The sequence goes on along the minus strand of NC_143262.1, from coordinate 25,095,478 downwards.
ATTAAAATTTCCTTGAACCAATTACCCCAGGTTATTCCCTATAACCTGCACTGTGGCCGCCTATTGCTCTACGACCCCTGTTAGGTCGTTAAGATTATTCATAACATTATTAAATCTAGCTGCCCACGCCATCTATGCAAACTGAACTATCATAAGTGTCCAGGTCATACTATTAAGACTGTTATGTGATGTCCCTAGTATTCATTTCTAGGTTCTCAAATTTATACAAAATTTCATAACATAAGCACATAAACTTAAACATACTTATAGAGCGATGTGGGGTTGTTGAGCGATATGGGGTTGTTGGACGGGCCATGAATCAAAATTTTATTCCTGCTTTAATACCAAAGCTATTTTTTTTTAATATATTTTAGTATCTCAAAGAATCTTATCCCTAAGCTTTGATACTAAGTCTTTAACATCCCAAAATTTTAACTCAAAAATACAAGATTTTTTTTTAATACACAGAGAAAAACTTAATGACAAATTCTAGTACAAATTACAAGGATGGCAAGGGATGCTACTATCTAAACCGACTCGCACAATTTTAATCAAGCACGTGATAAGCTGCATACTGACCCATATGTTTCAGCTATTTTGAATGACAAAAAAGGTGGAAACATGCCTCAATAGTGCTCTCAAATCATTTACTTGGGGGGAGGGGCCGGGATGGTGATGGCCTTGGTATGGCAGTCAGTTACAATGCCAACTAGCTGAGGAGAACTCAACATCCCCAAACTAGAAAAGCTCAATAATGTGTTGCATTGTAATTGGTGGTGGAGACTTTCCGCTAAAAGCTCACCTTTATTCACATTCATAAAAAAAATATATATCATTTGTAGATATCGGTGTCCTCTTGGCAACCAAACAATTCGTGGAAAAAGTGCTCCACAATTTTAAAAGAAATTACGAAACAGTTCGACTTCTTCAAGCAATGCATTAAACCTATGGATGGCGAGCCTTATTTTAAATGGATGCTAGAAAAGGGAAGGATGCTTCACCACAAGCCATGGTGATGGAATGGATTGTCTTCCTCGTCGAGCACTCTGCTCTGCAGGTCCTTCCCCCATGCATGCTTCTTTGCACAGTTGCTGCATGCAGGACACATTAACACTCAAGATCGCTTGCAAAGAAATTGGACATCAATTGGCCAGCAAATGTCCCCTATGCATGAACAGTTCGGAATCAGACACACATCTTATGTGGTTTCGTAGCTTCTTCCAAGCAAGTTTTGCAGCGTCCTGGCTAGGTAACATCATTACTGTGTACCCCAGCTCCTGCCTCAATCAAAAACTCATCTTGGGGCCACCTGAAGTGAGGCATTCCAAGAAGTGGATAAGGATATGGAAATGGTGGCATAAGCCTGGTGGAGAGTCTATCTAGAAAGGAATAATAAAATCTTTAGTAACAATGCCACATCCTCCAAGAAAGTCCTGTGTTGCATAATAGGTGATGTCACATCTGCCATCTATGAGCTATGGCCAAAATCGGGTCCAGCATCTAGCTCGGCACCCACTGTTTAGTGGTAGCCTTCAAAGTCACCTCATGTTGGACCGCCAATATATAACACTATGGCCTAATTTTTCCTTCCCCTATCCTTCCCTTGGACTGCATGGATATATCATCCCTAGCTTATTGTATGAGTTTTTGTTCAATGAATTTTATGTCTCTATTATTTTGAAAAAAATAAAAACTGACCTACGAGTTCCGAGTCAATTCTCACTACCATGTTCGATCTTCCTGGATCTTCCTTGTGTTTAGTTTTGTGACTGAAACTAAATAAAATGTACACAAAAATAGAGTTTATAAGATGAAGAAGGGACAGTAAATATATGCTAATCAGCTATCTCAGTTAGGTTCTATTGGATGCAAGCTTTTGTGTTTGCTGACAGTAAGGAGGAAAAGATTTACAATTTCTTTGGGTGCATCTCTTCTCTTTCTCTCTACATAACCATATTTAGATGAGACCTAAATTGTATAATAATAGGAAATTTCCACTTCATACTATTAAAGGAGACCTAGCCATCCACTCCTAAATACTTAGACAAACAGAACATATATAACCATTGATTTTGAAATATTAGTAGTTGATTAACTAATTGACCTAAAATATAAAATAATTACATCATGCTACATTGAAAAAATTGATTAAGAAGAAAAATTGAACAAATCTGAATTCAAATGGCCTAAGCAATGTGCATTGGGTTGTTTTAGAAAAAAATAATAAAATTTAATAGGAATAAATTGAGGTTTAAAACATATATTTATAAATATTTGGCATATGAACACAATAACTAGACCTATAACTGGAGGTCAAATAAGGTAAACTGGATGGGGGGTTATCCCCTAGATTGACTATCAAAAAGATAAAAAGGCGGCCTAGAACTCTTATTCTAACAAGAACGATGGATAAATATGGATCCTATATCACTTATTATCATGTTAAATTATTTACTTTTTTAGGGAAAAGAAAGGCATTAGTTAATCATCATGAAATCAGTTACAAACAACGATGTTGGTTAAAGAAATGTCGAGCAGCAGTGAGTTCATAAACAAAGGAGTACACTTGAATAAAGGAGACAGCCACCCCCACCGATTGAAAACCCCATCAGCGACCAACCATATAGAACACATCCTCTAAAATGTGCTTATGGACCACAACAGCATCAGTACGGTGATTCTGAAACGTTCTTTCATTTCTTTCACACCAAGTGAACCACCAAGTGATAATCAACCAGCAAAGCTAGGCAAAGCACTAGCACATACTATTATGAAGCTGTGGAGGGCTGAAGAGAAGATCCCTTGCCCAGGATTCCACCTGGCGAAGGTCGTGGTAAACACCATGCTGCCAAGAATAAGGACTGAAAGAAAGAGCATTGATGGAAGATGAGTTATTAGATAGAGTTTTCTGAATGCTCCATAAATGTTCGTTTTCTTCTTTCTTTAATAAAGCTTTGTCAGGTTATTTTTGACCTAAAGACAGATATGAAAAGCCTAAAGTACACCTAAGATAGGACTAATTATTGGTCGATTTTGGGGCGTGACAGTTGTGGTATTAAAAGACTAGGTTTATGAACTAGGCCTGTGAGACATTGGATGAATTGTCTCAAGTGTTTTCAATCTGATTTTGAACCTTCAAGGTGTTTTACTAAAAGAAAACTTGAAGAAGATGCTTTTAGCTTTTCAGCACACTAAAAATTAGGTCGATTTGGATCCGGGATCAAAAGTTATGACCAAAGCAAGTTTTAAGGCTTAACCACAAAATAATTTATTGTTAATAAACCTTGAATTGTCGTTAATGTACCTGAACTATCATCATTGATCTTGGAATTGTCATTAAACCTCTCACAATGTGTCATCTTTGTCTTTCCCTTTTCGATTGTGTTGTCAGAGCATCTTTAACGACATATTAATTATTGTTAATGTTTGGCCCACCCACAGATTGCTGTTAATGACTAGCTTTAATGACAAACTCATTTATCGTTGATGTCAAATTTGATGATAAGGTTTGTCCTTGCTGACAGACTCCAACCATTTCAAAAAGTGCATGCCTCAATCCTTACCCATGCCACTTGACTTTCAAAAATAGTTTTGGAATATCCTCTCCCCTTAATTCTCTTTACAAAATTAATAAACTATCCTAGGAAACTCCTCCAAGATCTAATCTTAGCTCCTCATTCAAATCTCCTTGAATGAGAGCCATCTATCCTACTTTGGATCTTAGATACTTAGAAAACATATATGATCCATTAGAACTCTATAAATAGAGAGCCTTTCCCCCCTTTTGAAGCAATATAGCTCATACATTCCTAGCACTATCACTCTGTCGAAACATCGCCACAGACTAAACCTACCTTTAGTCAAACCATCTGACCCACCTAGCTTACCTTGACCTAGTCGACTAGCCTAGGGTGCACCTACTTGGACCTAGCCTTAGAACCTTGATACTTTGTATCTCATACTACTTAGAACTTGCACCCGCTCATGACGTTCATGTTCTTCTGCTTATCGATCATAGGAGGGCCACCCATAGCCTGTTGTGAGATTCATGTATTTTCTTATGTATTTTGTTTTTTATTTTTATTTTTATAAGTTTGGATTTGACTAACATTATCATATTTTTCATTTTTGGTGCATTTTTCATGTTTTGGTGGATTTCACTACCAAAAGTCACTTTTCTAGGTTTTTGATTGAAGTACGCCTCATTTTCGCAACACTACCCTAACAATGTTGATCTAATGTCTCTGATTTGGTTGATCCCTGTTCAACAGAGGAGAAAATGCATGAGGTCTTGAAGAACAATTCTCCTTATCTTCTAAAATTTAGATCTAGATCTTGGATCCATTTGCTAAAACATTTTTTTATGAAAAACTTACATTTTTTGCTTTTAAAAATCAAGGATCCACACTTGTGTGGGAGGGAATGGAGGTCACAAATTAGACAGGGAGTTGAGGGAATTCTTGCTCTATTTCTTTGGCATCTGTGCGTTCATCGACACTGGTGGGAAGATGACCTTTGCATCTTACATGTAGCATGTGCAAAACCTAGATAGTGCCGATTACCTTACATGGGGGGTAACTTCACTTTCACACTGATATGCAAGTTTGTCTCAGGTGAAGCATAAAAGAAAAAACTTAGCCGACATACTAGTTTTGGTGGAGGTACAAAAATTGATTTATTTATTTGATTTGATTTATATAAAAACATGAATTTGTGATCTTTGATGTATTAATCCATCTATTGATCCTTACAGATTTGGATATGAGAGCAAATATCCATTTAAAGGCCCCTTACATGTGACCTAGTGCATGGGTTTCCAGGTATAGTTATATAGAGTAGGTCATGTAAAGGAGAGAATGAAGACTAAGAGGAAGAGGGAAGCGTTATCCAGTAGAAAGGGCCCTTTAAAGTACAAAGTTATGCATGCTAATCAAATCACATGTGAGTACACAATGGAGCTTGATTTTATAAATAATGCAACATACTTATTGATTAGTGACGCTTCTTTATGTAGGTAACATGATGCTCGTACAAAAAAAAATAAAGATGACTTGGATGTGGTTGTCCATGAAATGGAGCTCACCAAAAAGGATATTTGGTTGCATAACATTAATGAAGTTGAATGCCAAATGGCAAGCCAAGTGGTCTGAAAGTTTGGATATGGTTAGTCACCACCTAGTCACCATCCCTGTGTGAGAAGAAGTGTTTCATATTGTTTAAAGGATCAGTTTGATGAATACCCCACTTTGTTTCTCAATGAACTGCAAAACTGACACAACGGTGACGATGACATTGCATACTACTCTATTGTATGCGCCCACCTCAAGAATGTAGATGCTCACAACCAATAGTGTTTTGGCAGTTCCAACACCAAGAAGAGCATGTGATGATAATGCAAATTATATACTTTGATTATCTCATATACTTTGATATTCATAATTTTAGTATCAAACTTATATATATACTTTGATTACAAATGCAATAGGGTTGAGAAAATTAGGGCTAGGAGTCTAAATCATAGGAGGACTTTAAATGGAGTGAGAGTTGCAACTAGTCAGTCGGATGCAAAGGCAGAATTAGCAGTTGCAAAGGCTGAAAACTCTTAATTGCATGATCTGCTTGTGACTAAAGAGAAGATTTTATAGGCCTATGAAAAATTATTCGTTATGAAGGATAAACTTCTACAAGCCTAGAAAGAGTTGCTTGTTATGAAGGAGAAGCTTCTACAGGCCCAGGATAATGAACTTCATGACCTTAGAGCACTCATACAAGATCAACATTCACAGGAGTCACAACCCTTAGATTTTTCGGTTATTTGATCATTAAGTTTTAAAAAAACATGAAATGTTTTTAAATAACATACCTTTTTTTTATATTGTCATAGATATTATTTATGAATGTTGCAATTATTTATAAATAACATATATTTTTTATATTGTGATTGATATTATTTATGAATATTGTAATTCTTTATAATGTTATAATTTTTTATAAACAACATACTTTTTTAAACTATGATTGATATTATTTATGAATTTTGTAATTCTTTATAATGTTATAATTCTTCATAAATAACATATTTTTTTTATACTTTGTTTGAAAGAATGAATGTATTGGCATATTTTATATTATGTTTGAATATATGGATATATTGGCAAGGTTTAAAGGAGTGAATATTTATAATATTGTGTTTGAAGGAATAAATATATTGGCAGGTTATATATTATGCTTGAATGTATTGGTAGGTTTTATACCTTGTTTAAATGTATGGATGTATATAATATATTTTAAAGACTTGATTAAATAATAGATTTTTTATACTATGTTTGAATGTATGAAAACTTGATAATTTTTTGTAGAATCATTGATTTTTTATATAAATAATAAGTGTTATATACTATGTTTGAATGATAATGTTTGTATATCAGACTATGCGAATATTAGGACATTTGCGCAATTGTTTAACCTTTCAATTACGTGATGTTCATAAATGTGTGTGTGAACATCAAGACATTTATGTAGTAATTGAACCTTTTAATTACATGATGTTTGCAAATATGTTTGTGCAAATGTTAATACATTTGTGTTGTAACTTAACCTCTCAATTCAATGATATTCGCAAATATGTGTGACCGTACATCCTCACATTTATGTAGTTCATTAACCTCCCAATTCATCGATGTTCGCATATCAAATTGTGCAAACATCCTCACAGTAATTTAACCTCCCAATTCAGTGATGTTCGCAAATGTGTGTGTGTGAATGTCCTCACATTCATGTAGTTTATTAACCTCCCAATTTACTGGCATTCGCATATTAGAGTGTGTGAACGTCAGAATATTCGTGCAATAACTTAATCTCTCAATTCAGTGCTATTCACAAATATGTTTGTGTGAATGTCCTCACATTTGTACAGTTTAATAACTTCCCAATTTGCTGATATTTGCATATCAGAGTGTGTGAATATCCTTATATTTATGAAGTAACTTAACCTCATAATTCAGTGATGTTCACAAATGTGTGTGTATGTAACATCCTCATATTCGCGTAGTTTATTAACCTCCCAGTTTTTTGATGTTCGCATATCAAAGTGTGTAAACGTCTTCACATTCGTGTAGTAGCTTAACCTCTCAATTAAGTGATGTTCACAAATGTATGTGAGGTTCACATACCAAAGTATGCAAACATCCTCATATTCGCATAGTAACTTAACCTTCCATTTTGGCATGGTTCGCAAATATGTGTGTGTATGTCCTTATGTTACTGTATGAATGTCCTGATGTTTGTAGAACATCATTATTTAAACATAGTATATAACACCTATTATTTATATAAAAAATCAATAATTATAAAAAATTAACATGTTTCTCATGTTTCCATAAATTTAAATACAATATAGAAAACCTATTATTTACATGTAATCTCATATTTTTGTTTGAATACATTTAAATCTTGACAATACGATCATTTCTTCAAATCTGCATTGATGTTTCTACCAGTACATTCATACATTCAAATATAGTATAAACATTCACTCCTTCAAACCCTGCCAATATATATAAGCATTCAAACATAGTATATACACATACATTCAAATGCATTATAAAAATCATATTATCTACATAAAATCTCATGTTTCTATTAAAAATCATAATGAATTACAACATTATAAAAAATGTATGTTATTTACAAAACATTTCATGTATCTTTAAGAATTAGAGTAGACAAAAAATCATCTCAAATCGTTCCACATCTCTTCAAGAGCGGCTTTTTCATCATAAGCCTTCGGCTTATGCACTGTCATGGTTGCCTCCCTTTTTTTTTGCCCGTGCAATCACTATCATGGTTGTCTCTGCATTTTTGTTTTTGCCTCTTCTTGCATCACCTTCTTCTTCTTCAATCTCTCATAGAATCTAGAATTTGACCATGAAAATCCTTATATATATATATATATATATATATATATATATATATATATATATATATATATATATATATATATATATTATATTGTCTTGAAAAGTTATTAGCAAATAACTAATTAGCTTAAATTCTAAACACTCACAAAACTATACATGACAATATACCTGCATGAATTTGAGTTGCATCCTCTTGCCTAAGTACCTCATGTACATTATCACAAATACGCCACAATCATATATATAATTGCATTGTCAAAAATATGCACATATACATATTGAGTTAACAATCATACACTAAAGTAATTACTCATTATTTTGTTGAGAAATCTCTTGAATGGGACAAACTTGCCAATCAGTATAAACATCCGAGCCAAACTGTTCTGCAAAATAATAAACCTGAAATCCAACATTAATCCTACTTAATATGATAACAAACTAATGATATTATTGAATAATTTAAAATTTTGTATTAGATCTGCAATGTTCTTATCTGCATGCGTTGTGGTCTCAGTGAAATTGTATCTCCCAAAGAACCCAATGTTGATTGCTCTAGTTGAAAGGACTTAAAATCTCCAATATAAATCAAGTTGATGACATAATCATGCATTATATATAATGTAAATATGTACTATAACAAAGAACCAATACAATATGACAGATACATTCTCGCATTTTGTAAAAAGATACCACAAGTTATAGCTCTCCAAGAAATGGCGAACCCCAAATCTCCTATTGGGTTTGGCAATCATTTGTTGTGAATAATAACATTAAGCGGTTAATTTTTTTAGTCAAGAGAAAAATAATATTATCGCTTTCGGGACTCACCAAGAACGTATTAAGGTAAATGGCCTTTAGTGATTCATTTCCTACTGCCTCATCCCATATATGGATATATTCAATTTTGATTATGAATCTTTCTAAATGCTATATAATCAATATTTGTGATACATTCATGTTAGATTTAAATCAATCTACATACAAACCTAACAAACATGAAAACTTAACATTAGTAGCTCTCTAATATACAAACAAAGAAACATTCAAACCTAACACTTACATCATTGGTCAATAATGTCTCTATACCAAAATCATACTCGTGCCCTTGTTATTGGTGGTTCTCATCTACCAATTTTTAAATAATTATATAAATACATAATTTGTTTTCTTATACATCTTACCACAATGGGTTTTGTGTCTACGGGTAGTTTGATTGTAAACTTTCTTATGTGACATTTTACTTTAGTTATTTTATCTATATTGTGAAAGACCTAAGATATACATATAAAACATACGAGCAATAAATTTATTATTTTTTAATAAAGATATTGCAATAGTTCTTTAAAAACTCTCAATAAATACATAGAAGCAATTCATTCAACAATACTTAACAAATACACACACAAAAAATACATACAAACACACACACACACACATTTTATAATAAGTACTTAAACATACTGTTATATTGTACTTGCATGATACAATATCCTCTGGTGTTGTTTTTTGTCTCTTCACCTTAGGTTACCTTAGGTTACCTTGGTTTACCTGTCACCTTTGGTGGATAAACTAAATAAGAGTGAAATGAGGGTTGTGTGAGACATTCTTTGTCATTAGAAAGAATGCAAATGTATTATATGCAACTATATATGAATCAACATTATATTTTTTGTAGTAATCTTCGGGTAGCTTACCCTCATATAAAATACATGAAATTGCATGTTCTCATGGAATCTCATTCAACTATCATTCATTACAAGAGCATTTCTCTTTCTCAAGATCAACACTGCAAACATGAGATCGATCGCAAGCCTCATACTAACATTGATGAAAATATATGACAACCTCACGTAGTTGTTGTGCCTTTTTCTTTAGTGTCTCTACCCCTTCTTTTATCTTAGGCACAATAACGTTTGACATTTTCTGCTCAGTATTCTTTTTTTTCTCAAACAGTATCATCAACATGACACATCGTGACCTAAGAGAAGGCACTAAAAGCTTATCACATATGGAGAGAATCTACAAATTGAAGCTTTCTATAATATTAGATGTTATACACCCATATATTTTTCTTGGAAAGTGAGATGTAGCTCAAAATATTAGTTTCACCTCTTTGATAATATAATCATATACAACTTGATCTTGCTCATAGATTTTTTTAAGAAAATATGTGCACTATTGTTAAGTAGTTGCTCGAGCTACGCTTTACCAAAGTGCACTGAGTGGTACACCATTTTTTTTAGTAAAGTACTTTGTCAAGTATTTCATGCAATATTCAACATAACAATTATGGCATTTTGAAGGACAACAAACAAGAGCCTTGAGTGCCTATATGAGATAATTGTCAATTGTCTTCTCTTTCTAAACTCGTCATAGCCTATGAGTTCTTCAAATACTTCAAAAATCACTCTCATAACTTCTTAGACTCCTTATCTACAACTACAAATGTTATAGGATATATCTCACCATAACACTACAAGAAAACCCCTGATTAGTGATGGATATTTGCGACAGATTTTTTCCATCGCAAATTAGCGACGGACTTAGCGAGAGAACATTATCCGTCGCCAATCTTTGAAATATTTTTGAAATTAGCGACGGTATAAATTCCGTCGCTAATTATCGACAGATCGACGACAAAAATTTTCACCGCAAAACTGTAGGAAATTAGCGACAGATCGGCGATCAATATTGTAAGCCGACAATAATATACCCATGTATTTTTCTTTTAGGAATGTATCATGTATCATAAGAACTTGAGGACTTTCTTTTAAAAAGCCATTGATTCATGAATGAAAGGATAAAAAATGATACTTAAATTAATCTTTCTTATCAATCTCAATTGCTCCTAGAGTTCTCGGGTTTGTCTTCATCAAATGATTCAAATAAGTAGGAGGCATTGTGAAGGACTCTTCATATATGCCATATAGTACTTTCTTCCTGTGTTTTCGTCCATGTCATGCTTTTTTATAATTAATCTCTCAACATTATCGCAACTAATGTCATTGATGATTTTTCTTGGAGTGATCATCTTCAAGTTATCATATAGGTGTTTGCGAATAACACCTACAATCCATGAGTAAGACACTTTTTATACTCAAAGGTTGCACAATGAACCACTACATATATGCTCTCTTTCATATGCTTTCACTTGAAGGAACATTTTTCATGCATGTTTGTCCAATAGTTCTTCTATAAGCAATTAGCCATAGTTTATGGGTTTTTTCTTGTGCATACACTAATCACTTTATTATTGTAGCTCTTCAAAAAATTTGTTTTATAATTATGCCTGATCACATAATTTTTAAAAAACTCGCAATAATGTTTTAGATCATTAAACTTTTGACTGACAACAATGCCTCTATTTGAGTTTGTTGTTAACCACTGAAAAGATTTTTTGTCATTAAGTTTTTTGTTACGTAACTCGTTAATCATTTTAGATGCTTTTACTTCAATAATTTTTAATTGCTATACATAGTATGAGAATCCATTGAACACAAACTTATTCAACCGCATCTTATTAGTAGAAAAAAATAATTTTATTGCCCAATAAATGCTCATATACCTTATACAACATACTAAGGGTTTGACTTTTCAATTTTCATTTGTGTATCATTTTCATCCGTCATTAATTGTCCCATGTCATTTGTGCATTGGTCCTCTTCTATCATTTCAGAGTCATCCTCATCCAACACAGTATAATTATCATCATCATTTGATTCTCCGATGTCTACATAATTGTTACTATCACTAATTGGTTATTCAGATGCATAAACTAAATCAAAAGACATCATATTTATCTCTTCATTTGCTTACATGTATGTATCATTTCTGCATTTTCAAATTTCATGATTAACGATAAAAATAACACCTACATCTCAAGCATAGATTACATAGTCTAGCAACTTTTACATAGTTATGACATCTTCCCTAGAAGGCTGGATGTTATCCATATTATTGCAGTACACACCAATAGCACTGGTTTGCTTATATAGCTTCATATTATCTACAAACATCCTTCGATTATATATAACATTAATTGTTGGTGCAAGTTGTTCATTGCTATATATATATATATATATATATATATATATATATATATATATATATATATATATATATATAATTGGTTGGAGCAACTGCATACCCTTTTCATGCATGTTATAAACATAAATATTGATAATTGTTTGAGAGAGTTAGATGGTTGCCTCATGATTGTCCTCAATAGATATTGCTTGAGATAAATGTGCATTCTCCACATAAAGATGTAGCGGTGGATAAAATGTTTTTGCATGGTGGAGAAATGTATGTGGATCAAATGAGATAGTTGGATGGTTAGGTTATACTATCATAACTTGAAGGATCTCTTGATCAAATCCACTGGAAGGAGGATCAGGTGCAATTGCATTTCACAAAGGCAATGTGTCATTCGCCCTATATAGTTAAAATCCCACCTAGGCTACCTAAACACAAGTCTACCACCTAGGAGTGCCTAGGCAAGTACCTAGGTTAGAGGAGGGGCACCAAAGTTGGTACTTTATATTTTTTTTTAATATTTAAAATATTATAATCATATTTATATTTAAAATCTTTTTATTCATTTATACAACTCTATGACACAGCTAAACAAATATTTGTTTAGATGAAGTTGAATGTTAGAAATATATATGTTTTAATTATGTAGATTCATTCATGATTTTTTTTTCAAGTTTGACATGTTTAGCTTGATAAATTGTGTTGAATATGCATGTTATATTACTTTTAAGAATTTATTGTAGTTTTTTAATTTTTCTTTTGCTTTTTTGTGGCTAACTAGTCTTGCCTACGCATTGATTGGGACTTTTAGGGGGCTGGCAGTACAAGCTATTTCTGAAAGCTGGAGGGCACTTAGGTGTAGCAGCACATTGCTTTTGTACAATCTGATGGAACCTGATCCGGCTTCAATCTACTAGGGTTCTCTCAGCTCCTACCCCCCCCCCCCCCCCCCCCCCTAGAAAAAGAAGAAGAAGAAGAAGAAAAAAAACATGTGTGTGTGTTTTGATTGGGAGGGGGGAGATGGATGTGGGGTTTGAACATTATTGGCTAGCTTTTTCTTAGAAATATTTGTGATCCTACCTCGTTCCCCTTCTTTGACGCCGAGATCCCACATTTTTGGGGGGTGTTTGTTTCATGACCTTTCCTATGAGAGGCTCTCCTTCATGGAAAATAGGGTCTCTTCCATGAGAAATACATGGTGGGACCCACATAATAAATGCAACAAAGCAGCTTTCATGTCAAAGTAGATTCATACCTCCCCAATAGAGAATCACTTTCCCTCTAAAGTGACTCTTTCAAAGGAAAAAAACTTCCCTCGAGTAGGCGCCTAACAAACACCCCTTAAAAGAAATTAAACTTGAGACACAACTCTAAGGCCAAAAAATAGTCCAACTGGTATTTTGCAAGTGGGCATTCAAGTTGAAGCGCAAGACCAAGGATCCATTGAAACTCGATTGGTAGCGCATAATCTAATATCTTATGATAAAAACAAACGTATTTATATCATTTATTAAAGAGAAAGTACTCCAATGAGTCATTAATATAGATAAGTTTGTTTCTAAGAATCACGTAGCTGACGTATTTACAAAACCATTGCCAGAAAAAAATATTAAAACATTTTTATTGAACCTTGATGCCGTGGATTCCAAGCACAAACAAACAGGATCATTGACTATTACATGTGTGTCCTTGCGCATTTTTGTAATTTCTTAAGTGAAAAAATTTCAAGGGTAAATAATCTCATACATTGGGTCATGCATATTCATTAAATTTAGATTAACCACGTAAATTTGTAATTAATGTTTAGTCCAACAAAGTAGTATGCGAGTATTTAGAATGTGGTTGTAAATGCATAAGGGTATTATTATACAGATGAATTGAGAATATGACTTTCATTAAAATAAAAAATAAAAGAAATGAAAAGTTATTCGTGGGATTCTCATTTTCTTCTTTTTCTCTTGATAATGAGGAGACAACAGTATTATGGTTCAGACACCTCGTGACAGATCAAGACGCATCTTCTTCGTCCTTGAGTTGTGAAGTTTTGCTTTCTTTTCTTTTCTTTTGGAAAGGCAAGCTGGGGTTAGGCAGACCCGTACCAGTTATACAACTATACCCTTGGGTTTTGAACCTGCAACGTCCCAACACAAGGTAACGTGCACTAGCTGCACTTACCAGACAAGCTGAGCCCCGGTTGGTATGAAGTTTTGCTTTCTTGATCATCTCCTTTTAACTTCTTTCTTTGACTAAAAGTTCTTCCTATAATAATTTTTAACATTGATTTTCATGCAAAGAAATATGTTTCAGTCGAGAAATGAGGATAATTGGGGGCGTCTGTTTCACGCCTTTCCCATTTTCATATATAGGAAAAAGGATCTCTTTCTCAAGGAGGGTAAAACAAACATCCCCATGAGAAATATGTAGTGGGATTCATATGATAAATGCAAAAGAGCATTTTTTTCTATCAAAATGGGTTTCAAACTTTCCCTTTTTCAGCCCTTTCAAAGGGAAAGTGGCTTCCCTTGGGTGGGAGTATAACAAACACGCCCATGGACAAAGTTGACTGTATTGCAAAAGATGAGGTGCTCCTCTTTGTTCTCCTTGAATGCTTTTTCATTTCTATCCAATATTATGCCACTTGTGGTAGCTTTTGGGTGATTAGAGTTACAACACTCCTAGATGCAACTATCATGTGCATTCCTCTGATCTTGATCCATGTGCATGTGGAGCAAATAGAAACCCTAGATATTGCAAGATTTCCCCACCCTTGTGCTTTTTTCATTATTGTTGACCTATACTAAGATTCTGTGTTATTGCATCACATGCCAAAAAAATCAAGTTGGCTTTTATGACCGAGTGCATGTTGGTGCTATGTTTTCATGCACTGAAAAGGAAGAAAGAAGAGGAGGGGAAGCAACATGAAGCACAAGGTGCTCATCATCTCTTAGTGATTTATATTCCAAAAAGATAAAGTCCCATTCTTTTTCAAGTGGAGCAACTTTCTTTCTCACTCTCCGTTTTTTGTTCCAATCTCTTTTTTTTTTGTTTTTTGAGAGTGCGGTGGGCACAGTCGACTGCTCAAGCACGATGATGAAGCAACTACTATGTGTCACGTGAAAGAAGTAAACCCTGTGGTCACACATCTGCTTGCTTTCAACTAATTATCATTTCTTACTCAACTTTCTTTCTAGCTAAAGTTGGATTGGATCTCAAAAAAAAAAGCTAGGTACATTGAATTTAGACATGTTTTTATAATTCCCTCTCCCCTCGGGCCCGTTTGTTTCATTGGAAAACCAGCTATTTTTTAATGAAAGTTAGGGTACGTTCGGCTGCTCCTTTCAAAAAACATGATTCTGAATCACTTTCGATTTGCTTGAGATTCAGAGAATCACATGGGGTCTCATGTGATTTTGAATCTCAAGCAAACTAGAAAGTGACTCTTATTTGCAAAGGCAAATTTGATTCACTTTCTCACAGCTTAACTTTTTATGTTCAGGTGCTTATACAAACCAGATTCACTTTCTCCTTCAAATGAGAAAGTAAATCAGAATGATCCAACTGAAGGTGTGCCCTTAATGTTTCTCGCAGTGGCTGAGACAAATGACCATTCCCATGTACATATTGACTCAGCACTTATGGTCTGCAACAATGCCCTTGTGGGGACCATGTTTTCATCTGGAAGCTAATTCAGATCTTATGAAAATGCATCGATCATCCCTTTGGGGAACCATTTTCTCGTGAGAAATGGTTGTTCTCCTAGCCGTGTTCTTTCGTACAGAAGGCATTTCCCATGAGTCCAACATGCCACTATGAGACACATGAATCTAACCAACTCATGCAATGGCCACCCCTTTCGCATGAGATGGATGTTAATCATCTCGACTCCCAAGTCTTGGCTGAAGTGTGAATGATTATCATCACCAACGGGGGGGGGGCTCTGCGTGGTTGGTAGGCGCTATCAGTGGTGGGACGTTGCAGGTTTAAAATGTTGCTGACCCAGTTCATTGTTCCACCCATGATAACAAGAACGATCATCCAGAAATCTCCACTCCAATTCATGAATCCACTTGTAGCATGCCGAAATCCATACGTAGAGACTTCTCATGTGAACGACCCCTACATTCCTCCTGGCTTTGAGGGCAACCCAGACGAGTGTCAAAATGATGTTGATACTCTTTTTAACTCTCTTTTCAATGAGCATAGATGCACATTAGTTCCCTCCTATGAATACGAGATGGTGCACAAGTTTTTTCACAGTCAAAGCTCAGAACTCTTCTACCAAGGCTTTAGAAACATCGTTACTTTCTCCACTTAAGCTGGTCCCTAAAAGTGCAAGAAGAAGAACGCGTTTCAATAAACAAGTCGATATGCTCAATGGAAATTCTCAGTGAAGTATCTCAGTTATGGTTAGTTTGCATGTTTTTGTTTTCTCCTTTTGGAGCCAATCTTATCCTTTCAATCCGGTTAGAGGGTGTTGTGTGTTCTCCCCGGAACACAAATTCGCGTGTTCCGGTGTGTACGGAGGAATATCTTGGGACCCGTGATAATTCATATGCCAATGTTGCCCACGATGACTTTATAATAAAATAACATATAAAAAAGGTAGATATGTTTTTGATGGAAATGTCCTCCCGTAAGATAGATATGTGTTGGACGAAAATGTCCTACCGCTCCTCGTAAATAGATTTGCACGTTATGCCTTTGTTTTTAGCTTGTGTTACAACACATGGTTGCCTTCTCGTTCCTGCCTTGTGTTGGAAAACATTTTCGGGTTCCTTCCTACCTCATCGAGATAACTATAAATCGAACGATTGGTTTGATCATTGGTGGGCATCATAAAGGGATTTGTCGGCCATCTTTTTTTACAGTCATTTCTTCTTCTTCGTTAGGCAGTATGGAAAAAAGCAATGATGCACAAACATTTCAACAAGTGCCATTAAAGCGTGGCGAGTACCTTTTCATGTCATCATGCTATTGTTGAAGAATGTATGTCGTTGTGAGTGTCATTAAGGCGTTGTTTTGTTATTGCAGGTAGATTTTATCATTTCGACAGTTGGAAACTTGAAGATATTTGTAAGACACTGGGACATGTTGACAAAAATGCTTAATTACAAATGCGAGCAAGGGCTTCTACCTCATCCAGTATATCCATTCACTTAGTATATGCAATGTAATGCAAATTGTGGTTGTAGTAACACGTATATCGATTTGTGAGATATTGTTTTGTTTGTTAATATCGATTTGTAATATATTATGTTGAATTGATGTATATCAATTTGTAAGATATTATGTGTTTTCTAGTGTCGATTTGTGAGATATTGTTTTGTTTGTTAATATTGATTTGTAATATATTGTGTTGAACTGTTGTATATTGATTTGTAAGATATTATGTATTTTTGTATATTGATTTATGAGATATTATTTTATTTGTTAATATCGAAGCGTCAGCATCATCTTCGACAAGTCAGAAGTAAACCTTGTAGATTATGATGAAAATATTCACCTAGCGAAGGGTATCAAAAGGAAACCTGCCTCTAATCACAGTCGTCGAAGGACAAAGGGTGCACTGGAATTGGTTTGCAAGAAAATGTCTAAGAAACAACTAACCCCTAAGCAATCAAGCCCTTCGCATGAACAGGTATGTAATATAGTATATTGTTTTCCATGTAAATTGTATTACGTACAACTTATCAATATCTAACTTGTATAATTTTTAACATACAACAATACCCTACAGATGTGCACTACAATGTTAGAACCTACAATCCTCCCGACCTGTTTGAGTGGAACAATGACATGAGTTTGACAAGTCTTTTGGTATGTAACAATTTTGGAAGGATGTTTGTATTTTTTGTTGAACTTAATGTAGTGCCTAATATTGTTCTCTTTAATGACAGACTCTGTTCAATTCAAAAGTGAGCAACGCAACACAGGAATCACGTGTGGATTCTTCAGCTACAAAATAGTTGTAGCATTTAACTTTCATTAGTATAAATTATTGTAATGTTTAGCATTCTATAATTCTTTATTGTAATTCTATAATTCTTTGTTATAAATCGATAATTCATTATTGTAATTCTATAATTCTTTGTTGTAAATCTATAATTCTTTGTTGTAATGTTATAATTCTTTGTTGTAATTCTATAATAGAAATCATACTACAAATATCATAAAACTCGACACTAGAAAATACATAATATCTTACAAATTGATATACATCAATTGAGCATAATATATTATAAATCGATATACGGCAATTCAACATAATAGCTTACAAATCGATATTAACAAACAAAATAATATTTCACAAAAATCGACACTAGAAAATACATAATATCTTACAAATCTATATATGGCAATTCAGCATAATATATTACAAATCGATATTAACAAACAAAATAATATCTCACAAATCGACACTAGAAAACACATAATATCTTACAAATCGATATACGACAATTCAGCATAATATATTACAAATCGATATTAACAAACAAAACAATATCTCACAAATCGATACTAGAAAATACATAGCATCTTACAAATAGATATATGACAATTCAGCATAATATATTACAAATCGATATTAACAACCAAAACAATATCTCACAAATTGACACTAGAAAACACATAATATCTTACAAATCGATATACATTAATTCAACATAATATATTACAAATCAATATTAACAAACAAAATAATATCTCGCAAGCCTGCATGTTTCGAGAAAACACATAATATATGATTTGTCGTCTCGATGAGTTTCATGTAACCATGTATTTTTATGATTTATAAAGTTACAATATCTCATAAATCGACACTAGAAAATACATAATATCTTACAAATCGATATACGACAATTCAACATAATATCTTCTAAATTGATATACGGCAATTCAGCATAATATATCACAAATTGATATTAACAAATAAAACAACATAAGATATTATGTGTTTTCTAATGTCGATTTGTAAGATATTGTTTTTGTTTTGTTTGGGCTTTGATCGTGTCTAACCGTTGATCGAACGGAGGCAAAAAGGAGGACAACAATGACAATGCATGTGAGGTATAGTGAATTAGAACATGGTCTGCTCAATGCATTTGTTCATTTGGGTGGTTTTTAATTTGTAGTGTATTGTCAACCTTTTTTGTAGATGGTGTATCCTATATTATCCTAGATTATGGCGTCCTATGATTTAAGATGATGATTTTGAATACAAAGTGCCATTGACGCGGTCACGGATAAGAATCAAGGAACCCCCATCTTCTCCACTCTCTGTTCCACTGTTGTCTTATCGCGACACACCAACATCGTCGAAGAAACTGATGCTGAAGGAGCCAACCCCACCAAGAAGGTGGTTGTAGTTAAAATTGGAGGAGCCATCATCTTCTCTACTTCAGTCTTCTCCTCCAAGATTGCCTTGTGTCTTCTCCTACTGGAGGAGTACCATGAAGCCTCGTTGTCGAGGAGACCCGTGTTGGAGGAGCCTCCAAGAAGGCGGTCTGTGAGATTGTAGGAGCCCCCATGTTCACCATCAGCATCTCTTTTGTGCTTGCCATATCGGGAAGCTTCATTCTAAAAAAGGCGGGTTGCAAAGGCGGTTTCACCTCATTCATTTGCTCGTGGAAAAAAGAGAGGGTGTGCTGACAAAAACAGTAATCAGACTGACATTAAGAAGCCAAAGATTGAACCCACTGATGAACCTTTCCCTATTTCATCAATTAATGACCCTGAAGTTCTCATTTCTAAGAAAGCTGGTAAGAATTTTTACTTCTCTTTGGCTCGATATCTTACAAATCAATATACGACAATTCAGTATAATATCTTCCAAATCGATATACGGTAACTCAGCATAATATATTATAAATCAATATTAATAACCAAAATAATATCTCACAAATCAACATTAGAAAACACATAATATCTTACAAATCGATATACGCCAATTCAGCATAATATATTATAAATCAATATTAACAAATAAAATAATATCTCATAAATTGACACTAGAAAACACATAACATCTTACAAAACGATATACGGCAATTCAGCATAATATACTACAAATTGATATTAACAAACAAAACAATATCTCACAAATTGACACTAGAAAATACATAATATCTTACAAATCGATATACAAATTCAGCATAATATATTACAAATCGATATTAACAAACAAAACAATATCTCACAAAAATTGATATAATATCGTATAAATTTATAGTAGACATCGTGTTAGGAAGCAATCTCTGTAAATCGATGATAAAATATCATAAAATTTGAGAGGAAAATTCCTATTAATAGCTTAGAAATTGATATTAAGAATCAAAATATAAATTGATATTAAAAATTGATTTGTAATATATTATGCAATATTATATCGATTTGTAAGATGTGTCAATTTGCAAGATATTTGTATTATGATTTTGAAATATGTGCCTGCAGAATTTACGTTGTTGCGATTTGCGTGCTTGAGGTGATGATTTGTGTATTCAACACACGTGTGTCAGGTGCATAATTTTGGTTTATGGATCAATGTGAATTTTGTATACAGTCTTACAAAATTTGTATACACAATCAACAAAATCTGTTACAAATGTCTGTACACAAAAAAATTGTCATGTTCAAGAAATTGAATGTTGAATCGAAAATTGCTATCTCTCTCAGCAGTAGAACATAACCCTCTTCACGTTATTCTTGAGAATAGGTAGACATTTAAAACAACTTCCTCTTACTCCTGGGGGTCTCGCGTCCTTCATTGCTTTCTAGGTAATCTTGCAGTCTGAGGTTTTGTATCTTTCGTAATTAGAAAATCCATCAATTTTTTGTATAGTTCTGTGCAGAATCCAGGTATATCATCCTGAAAAAAAAAATGAAAGTCAGACCAATATAGAAATGTAGTCAACAATAATATAGGATAAAAAAACATGTTTAAGTGTACAACATACAACAGTGAATTCTGGTGCTCGTCCATAGTATACTGCTTCAATATACTTCATTATAAAGACGTCACAATCAACGCCATTATTTTGTAAAGGATCATCCTCTGCGACGTGAAGCCTTCACGGGCCAATGTCAACACCCAACATGTCGCTAAAAAATCCAACCTGTGGTTTATGCAAAAGCAAGTAAATTTTGGGCCACGATATAAAATATGGTAATCTTATAGATAAAAACTTACCAAATGAACAATGTCACGGTCTACACCAATGTTATAGTCCAAGGAGTTGTATAACCATATTTTTTATTTTTATACATCAAACACGTATAAGACTCAATACTTTTCTGATTGCCACAATATAGGAATCAATATCTGAAAATCGATGTTAAGAATCAGCATATAAATCGATATTAAAAATCAAAACAATATCTTAAATCGATATTAGGAATCAACATAGAAATCAATATTAAGAATCAGTACAATATCTTAAATCGATATGAAAATTCTTATTGATAGCTTAAAATAGATATTAAGAATCAGCATAGAAATCGATATTAAAAATCAAAATAATATCTTAAATCGATATCAAGAATCAGCATAGAAATCGATATTAAGATTTAGAACAATATCTTAAATCGATTTAGAAATTTGTATTGATATCTTAAAAATTGATATTTAGAATCAAAACAATATCTTAAATCAATATTAAGAATCAAAACAACATCTTAAATTGATATTAAGAATCAGTATAGAAATCAATATTAAGATTCATAACAATATCTTAAATCAATTTGAAAATTTGTATTGATATCTTAAAAATTGATATTTAGAATCAAAACGTAATCTTAAATCGATATTAATAATCAAAACAATATCTTAAATCAATATAGAAATTCCTATTGATATCTTAAAATCATTGTAATGTTTAGTCGATTTTTCTTTGTTACGAAAATATTGTCATAGTATAGGGTTTAGGGTTTATAGTTGAGGTTTAGGTTTTAAGGTTTAGGGCTTAGGGTTAGGGTTTTAGGGTTTAGGGTTAGGGTTAGGGTTAGGGTTTAGGTTTATGGTTTAGGGTTTAGAGTTTAGGGTTAGGGTATAGGGTTTAGGGTTTAGGGTTTAGGTTTAGAGTTTAGGTTTAGGGTTTAGAGTTTAGGGTTTAGAGTTAAGGTTTAGTCAGATATTAAGGGTTTAGGGTTTAGGGTATAGGTTTAGGTATAGTAATATATTGTGGGATATATGTACTAATTTGTAAAATATTAAGTGCTTTCTAGTGTCCATTTGTTAGATATTTGTAGTATGTAATTGAAACTTGTGTGTGAGGAATTTACATTGAAGCGACATGAGGTGGCTATTTGCGTGTTCAAATCATTGCACATTTAGCGATTTCTATAAAAATTGCATCAAAGCTTTGTACCTATAATTAAATAGATGTCACATGAATTGCTAACATTAGCAAGTATAAATCGCTATTTCGTCAAACGTATAAATTGTTCTTGCTTTAAACGTGCAAATCGTTGCTTCAAACTTACAAATCGATGTATAAATCACACCCTTCATAAGTACATATTGCTGGTGTATAGAAAATATTGGAATAGTATAATGCAAATCGTGGTTGTAGTAACATACTATCGATTTGTGAGATATTATTTTGTTTGTTAATATCGATTTGTAAGTTATTATGCTAAATTTTTATATCAATTTGTAATATATTATGTGATATGTATATCGATTTGTAACATATTATGTATTTGCTAGTGTCGATTTGTAAGATATTTGTATTACGATATTGAAATATGTGCGCGCGGCATTTACATTATTGCATGATTGCGGTGGCGATTTATGTATTCAAATTGTTATTCATTTAGCGATTAAAATTGAAATCGCTTCACAGCGTCGTAGCTGTCATTAAATCGTTGTCACGTGAATCGCTATTGTCAACACACATATATGATAAGTTGTTTCTATTATTAGCAAAATAAATAATAACTCAATGCATAGTATAGTGTGATGCAACTGGCGATCATGACAGATAACATGAAGAATGATGTGAATGTAAAATTAATTTTGCATAATCGACAGGAAGAAATCCTTTTGTCTCATAAGTGTGCGTAGTTTTCATTCTCCTCCTTCTTCCTTTGCTTTTCCTTCTCTTCATCATCCATCTTCTTCTTCCTCTTCATCTTTAGTTCTTCCTCATCTTTCTTCGTTTTCTTTTTATCTTCAATATCTGATGGATCAAGCTCCGCATAATAAATATCTAACAATTTGTTCCTATCTTTTTCATTCTCAATGTTCATTATATTTTGGTACTTTACATAACCCTCATATATATCGGATTGGCGAATGATTTCTCCAAGAGTCATCCCTTCCAACGGTGAAGGCTTTCTTGTCTTACGAATTATAGTCATTGCTAACCTGCATAATACATAAATTTAACCACATCATTATATGTTACAACTGCCTCCCCAAGTATATATTATTACAAATTATCACATTCGTTAAATAATCACCAACATTACAAGTCATCGCAATATTTGGCTTCATAAGTAAACATCGTAGTATGATTTAGCAAAATTAAGTATAAATCGAGGTAACTTTATAATTACACATCGCTATGAATAGCAAAATTAAGTACAAATCGATTTAGTAATGTTTGGCCTTCATAAGAACAAATCATGCTAACTATTTTTCAATGCCCAAAAGGTGGATAGGTACAAATCGATTTGTTTCAGCATGAAAATAGGTGTTATTTAGCATGAATAGTACAACCAGTTGTAAGATTTAGCATTCAGATTTACAAATTGATTTGTTTACATAACAAAACCTTAAACGAAAGTCAGTGAAACACCATGAGTTTTGCTAATTCGACAGTGGAGGAGAAACACCTAGAAGGTAGATGCAGCCGATGGTGGCAACGGTGCTTCGACTACGCTCCAACGATAGTAGACGACGAAAATGGGTGCTCTGGTGGTAGCAGATGACGCCAAATGGGTGCTCTAACGGTAGTAGACAATGGCAAAGGGTGATCTCGCGGCAGCAGACGACGTCAAAGGTTGCGTCGTCAAATGGAGCTTCTGTTACAGCAGATGGTGCATCGTCAAAGGGTGAGACATAACGTTTAGGGTGACATATTGCGAGGAGCTCCTGTTAAAGCAGAGGAGTTTACTCCCTAGGGTGAAAACGATGATGATTTTAACCCTTTCTGGCGGGAGGACATTTTTGTCCTTTACTCAAAACATCGTTTCATGGCGCTAATGGCAGGAAAGGGTACTTAAGTCTTTGCAAACAAATTGGACTCTGATGTTAAGTGATGCCGACACACACGGGGAAATGAGCCCCACGTGCTTACATATGTGGCGCTCATTCAGACCCGAGAACACGCACACTACAAGAAAATCATGGATTAGCGATGGACGATATCCATCGCTAATCCGTCGCTAAACTGTTTAGCGACGGATTGGTGATGGATTAGCGATGGATATCATCCATCGTAAATTTTTGCTCGCTAATTAGCGCCAAAATTATCTGTCGTTACTTTCATCATTACTTTGTGATAGATTAGCGACGGACAGTATCCGTCGCTAATCCTTCACTAAATTTAAAAAAAAAAAAATTGCTCCCTGTTGAGCGGTATTCCGGCAACAATAAGCAAGACTTGTACCGCGCGCACTCGACAGGCATTGCAAAGGGACTGCCCGTCCTTCGATATCTGCAATGTCATCCTCTGTGAACCGGTGCGCTTTTCGGCATCGCCATCCTCCGTGAATCGGCATCGCCATCCTCTGTCGTCGTCCTCCAGCAATCAAACGCTCTGCCTCGTCACCATCCTCTGTGAATCGGTGCGCTCTCCAGCGTCGCCGTCCTCCAGCAACCGAACGCTCTGCCTCATTGCCATCCTTTGTGAACCAGCACGCTCTTCGGCATCGTTGTCCTCCAGCAACAGAACGGTCTGCCTTGTCGTCGTTGTACGTGAACCGATGCGCTCTATGGCGTTGTCGTCCTCCTGCAATTGGTCGCTCTGCCTCATCACCGTCCTCCGTGAACCGGCGCGCTCTTCGGCATCGCCGTCCTCCAGCAACCGTTCGCTCTGCCTCGTCGTCGTCGTTCGATATCATTCCTTCGAAAGTCGGTTTAAATCGTTCGGGCGGTTTAAATTTCGAACGGGAAGAGAGGGAAAATTTTGCGCTCTTGATGGGCGGTTTAAATAAAAAATTAGCAACAGATTTAGCAAGGGAATTTTTCTCTCGCTAATCCGTCGCTAATTTGTTTTTCTTCTATTGGCAAGTAGCGACAAAAAATTGGAGTCGCTAAGTAGCGACGGATTAGCGATAACATTTTTTCATCGTTAATCCGTCGCTACTTAGCGACGGATTTAGGATGAAAGTTTTTTTTAGCTAATCTGTCACAAATTTGCGACGGAAAAAATCCGTCGCAAATTTTCGTCGCTAATTAACATTTTTCTTGTAGTGGCACCTGCATGTTCTAGGGGGAAACATATAACCTGCTCCGTTCAATCAGGTGTACATGTGTTTATTTTAATATACTTTTTAGTTTCATTCTAAAAATAGTAATATTGGTTGCTAATGAAGGTAAAAAACTAAGGAGTAGAAATCACTATTTTCTTAATCTATATGATTTGTTTACTAGGAAACTAGTTTTGAATCATGTGATTATGACAAGTAATTAGGTTTTCAAAGGAGTCCAAAAATCAATGGCTCACAATGTGCCCAAATTTCATAACTCAAAAAGATCACATTTTTACTTAAAATACGCTGATCCTTAGCAAACAAACCATGATGAACACATTTATGTGGTTAGATTGAGTCGATACTGCTACTAAGATGCAGGTCCAGATCCAATACAGGTTCAAATAACATTCAAGATGATGATGGCGTCAAATCAAGAGGACTCCCTAATCCAAATGAAAATAGAATTCAAGGTGATGAGGTGAAATGAAGATAACGTCCAAGAGGATAAAAAGCCCATAACTATTCAAGATAAGATAAAGAGAAGATTGGTGGAAAATGTAGATAAACTCTATATATAGAAGAGGACTCTCACATGAGGTGTCTATGGTGAAGACCCAAATGGGTCATCCAAGTACCTCATCTTATCCTTGGATAACGTTGAGTTGGTAAAGAATGTGATGTAAAACTCTCAAAGTATATTTTGTATATATAGTGGAACAACCCCACTCACAATGATTATCGAGTGGAGTTACTATCGTGGATGTAGGTGCTGCCACACTGAACCTTGTTAAAAAATCGATGTTTCGTGTGTGTGCTTTTCTCTTTAAATACAACTTGCTCATTAATTCTTTACTTTCATGATTAGCAAAATATTTTCTCATATATATATATATATATATATATATATATATATATATATATATATATATATATATATATATCAAAGTTTTGAAGAAGTAATCAATGCCAAGCATATAGAAAGCAGATCAGGTCATGCTAAACATGAGCTTTTTGCTAGTTTGTATTTTGGATGAATGATACGAAGCATATAACTGTTCTGTTGACTTTTTAACTTTTCAAAATACAAAAAACGGATGGCCACGATGTTGGCATGGGCAAAAAGGCTCATGTTCAGCATGACCTGATCTGATTAGAGGCAGCTAAGATTAATTGAGAAAACTCAATTTTTTGTCGTTCCAAATTACCTGCCCATCACTTTAATCACCACCATTCATTGTGCAAGCAATGGGGGCCTACCAACAGTGATGATGCCGGCATTTCATAAAGTGATGGATGGTGGTGATTTCAAAACACAAAATTTGTGCTTTGTCAAATCACATGATTTGTCTTCACTTCAATAGGCATGCTCAAGCATTAATGGTGAATGGTATTAGGGCACTTTAGTTTTTGCAATGGGGGCTCCACGTGGTTGGTAGGAGCTGTTGTGGGATGTTGCAGGTTCAAACCCTAGTGGTATGTCAAATAAGGGTCTGCCTAACCCCAGCTTGCCTTTAAAAACAAAATAGACTCACTTCCACTCTTTTAGCTTTACAAATTTGACTCATTTTCAGCCCTTCAAATGTGGTATCCCATGTGGTAAGCGGGGTCTTGTGCCAAGTTGAAGGCCCAGATCCCAATGCCTCCGCTACATGGGGCTTACGAGACATCTGGTAGGAGTCTGCCTAACCCCAACTTGTCTTTAAACAAAAAAAAAAAATGGTAAACTTTGAGTATATTTGGTAAGCATTGTGTAGCCACTTTGATGGATGACTTTTACATGAAGGGTATGGCCCTTAGCCACCTGGTTTTGGCATGAGAAGATAACTTGCCGTCTAGGACAAACTGCAGCATATAAATGTTGCATCAGGTTCAGTCACCTATGAACATTTATTCCCTCTACCTCATTCTCACTTATCTTGAAGTAGAAACTTATAAATCGAAAAGGAAAATGGTTAGTAGCTACTGCCATGCACACTGATCCACAAAAAGTAATGTTCAGTTTTTATGCTTTTTTAGTGTATGATTGCAGAAGTGATAATGCTTCTACTGTATATGGTTGCAAATCAAAAACGAAATTCTGCATTCGTCGACTTGGCATTATTGGAGAATTTGTGACGACTCTTTCCTTCACTGTTTTTGTGGCAATATCAGTCATTACTTTCACCAAAATCTGGAAATACGGTACTGGGAAGAAAAGTCAGTCAAAAGTTAGGGGGAATATGGCATAACACCCTCTCAATGGGAGACAAGCGTAGCCCCAAAAGTTTTAAACTTAAACTTATCAGCCATCACGATACCATGATATTTTAGATTCGTTTGCACATTTATTGGCAGTGTTGGCAAAAATGAATAATTACAAAATTAAAATATAAAAATAAATGATATGCAAAAACTAAGTTAGCCGACAATATAAGGATATTATGCTGAAATAAATGTAAATACCACAATAAATTCAAGAAGTTTTCGTCTGAAAAATAATATGGTGATATTTTTAAAGTGCCAAAATATATTGGGCATTTAAAACGTTTATTTTTGTGAAATTTTCAAAAAATTTAAAATATTTGTCACATTGAAATAAGTGTTCTGCCATTAATAGGCGTGTAAATGACATACTACATTTTTTTTGAAAGTTAGGCTGGGGTTAGGCAGACCCCTACCAGTTACACACTATACCATTGGGTTTTGAACCTGCAACGTCCCAACACAAGGTGACGTGCACTAGTTGCTCCTACCAGACAAGCTGAGCCCTGATGGTAAATGACATACTACATACTGAAAGAGGAGAGAGAAGATTCATTGATCGACCAAGTATTTTTCAAAAGTACTCAGTCCAATCACATTCTGCCACATCCTGCACCTGCCCCCCTCCTTCAAAGGTGGTGAGAAAACTGAGCTTGAACCAAGTAAATTCAGAGGTATAATTAGACATTATTTTTAAAGCAATAGTTGCCCCACTTAGTAACAAGTCTTTTGTGCAATGAGTACTTGTGCAATTTCGCTCTCAGGATACAACTGAGCTTTCATCTATTCTCGAAGGTTGTGCCCTATACTGAGTGCGACCGAGCAATTCAACATGTACCACCTTGAATAGCTTCTTGACTTGACTAGAACTAGGCATACCATAGGCTAAACTAAGCACGCTCTTGACTAAGTCAATGTTAAGGCTGCTAGATAGAGGGGGAGGGCATGAGAGAGAGAGAGGGAGAGCTTAAGTGGGCAATAATCAAAATGGGAGAGTGTTGGGGTATATATAGCCCCCAGCCCACTAACTAGACATAAAGGACCCCACAACAAAAAATAAATGACCTTTAAGAGGTCCAATGACTATGAGATGGGGGTTAGAACCTAGGTGCAGTCAATGCATAGAAAGGGCGGTTAAAGCATCAAGAATGACACTACCAAGTTTGAAGCAATTCAAAACAAAGGCGCTAGTTAAAAAGTCAATAGAGTTAAATAGTTTGGAATCAATGGGGATGTTAGAGGACTCTTTAAGCATAAATGGTAACATACAAAGACATTGGATGGTTCAGATTGAGGTCAAAAGCGGATCCAACAGTTGGGTTGACTAGATCTAGCTAAAAAATGGATGGTCAAAGCCCATTAAATGGGTTGGTCAAAGTATTAGGGATAAAACCTAAACCTAAACCCAAACTCAAAATCCTAATCCAAGTCTAAGTCCATGTTGAAAGCTAAGCCAAAGCCAAAGCCAATTCCAAAGTCTAAGGCTAAAGTTCCAAAGTTTAAAGTTCAATTGATATACTCTTAATGGGCCTTGCCTATAAAAGCAACTCTATCATATATAAACTCATCTACAGGACACTCTCATCTTTAATCTAGGACTGAACTTTTTTAAAAGGTGTTGTTTCTCTCCAAAACCTAATTTAGGTAAATAAAATAAAATAGATGAACAAAGCTTAGATTTTTAACATAATTTTAAGACAAAACCCCAATAGTCTCCTATGTGGGTTAAAATTATGGAAAGACTTGAGGCTATTCATGAAGATCCATTGCATAAATAAAGGTACTTTTGGGGTTTGAACTTTCATATTAGTGTTAGTTATTATCAATATACAAGATTTTCTATATTCAATAAATATTACTTATTGTTTAAGTAAACTATTCATATAATTATGCTTAAGATTGATATGTTTAGATTTTTCTTCATAAATATTACTTCATATTTTATTAATGGCTAATTGATTATCGCAATACATAGCTATCGAGGGTACCGATTTGCCACCTAATGGTATTCTCATTAAGAGATTTTTCAATCATTTTACTTTCATACTTGCTAAAGGTAGTATTATAAACTCTACTTTCATTATAGAATAAGTTATCATAATTTGCTTATTAGATCTCAAAGCAACTATTGCATGTTTAAGGGTAAATATATATTCACTTGTGGATAATGATTCATTAAAATCAGAATTTTAATTTGCATCACTATAGCTTTTAAGTACAATGAGTTATATCTCATAAAATATCTCATAGTGTAGAGCTCCTCTCAAATACTTCAAGACTTGATAGATAACATCACAATATTCTTGTCTTAGATTATTAGTGTATCGACTCAACTTACTCATGTAAAAGGTTATGACTCATCTAGTTTTATTCATAGAATACATGATGCTATCAATGATAATATAATACTCTGACTGAGATATTCTTCTTTCAGTGTTAATCGATAAATTAACACTAGGCTTAAACAAAGTTGCAATATGCTTACGATCATAATTATGATTATATTTTCTTAATGTAGTGGGATTGAGTTAATGCATAACTATTCTCATGTTTAATCAATTTAATACTAAGTATAACATTTGTTAAGCCCATGCATTTCATGTCATGTCAAATTTACACAAAAAATTGTTTGGTATTATTTATATATTTTACACTATTACTCACGATTAATATGTCATCCATGTACAAGCAAATGATTATAACAATGTTACTCTCTACTTTTTATATATGCATCTATCAAAGTCGTGAGTTTTGAATCAGTATCATATCATCACATTATCAAATTTTGCTTGCCACTGTTTTGATAATTATTTTAAACCATATAAAGACCTTAGCAATTTCTAAACTTTTTTTTCTTCACCTAACACTACATAGCCTTTGGGTTGTTCCATATAAATCTCTTCCTCTAACTCATCATTTAAAAACACAGTTTTAATATCCATTTGGTGAATTTCAAGTTTGAATATCGATGTCAAAGTATTTCTATTTAAAATCCTTAGCAACAAGTCTCCCTTTAAATTTCTCAATAGAACCATTAGGCCTAAGTTTTTTCTTTAAAATCTCTTTGCATCCCAAAGGTTTAAAACTAGAGATAGGCAATTTCTTCTGAAAAAGAAACCAAATCTCTATCTATCATGTGGAGATTAAAATATGGGCTAAAATCTTTTTTGTTTTCTCAATCTCTTATTTTTTTAATTTCAAGATTATCAAGCTCATAAATTTGTTTTCTTGAAATTGGCTCATTTTCAATATCTTTTAGAATTTCAAGATATTTTAAAGTTAAGTCTTTTCTAAATTCAGCTTATGTAGATTCTAAAATCACTAAGGTTTCAATATCCATAAATTTATAGGTTTTGTTGTTTTGAGAATATTCATTAAAAATACATGTTTAGATTTTTAGACCAAGTTTGGTTAATTTTAGTTTAGTAAGATTTACATAAGCAAAGCAATCGCAAACTTTCAAATAACTCAAATTTGTTTTTTTGCATTTTTAAAGCTTATAAGGCATAGTATTTGAATAAGAATACATAACTATATTTAAGATATGACATGCACTAAGCAATGCATCACCTTATGCATTATATCACATTAACTATATCTACTAGGGTCCTATTCTTTCGTTTAGCTACACCATTATGATGAGGAGTATATGGAGTAATATTTTATCTATGTATCTTATGAATTTTACAAAATTTAATAAAAATATTTGAAAAATATTCATTACCTCTATCAAATTTAAAAGATTTTATTTTGTAATTATAAAATTTTAACATTTCCTTTAAAAAATCTAAAATTCTTAAAAGATTCATTTTTAATTTTCATGATATAAACATAAACATACCTTAAAAGATTATCAATATATGTTATAAAATAATTGTTACCTCAAAGAGTTGGAGTATTTTTCAAAATACATATATCAATATGTATTAAACAAAGTAGTTTTGAATTTCTTGTAACACTTAAAAAAGGTCTTTTCGTAAACTTGGCTTGAATACAAAGATCATATTTTCTTACATTCTCAATTTTATATTTATGAATAAGTCCTAAGTCACCCTTTGCTTCTCAAAGATTTATAATTAATATGTCTTAATCTAGCATGTTATAAAGTATACTAGTCAAGCAAACAAACAAAAGTAAAATCATGTTTATTAATCAATTTGAGCTTAAACAACCAATTATTGGAGTAACATTTACCTATAAAATTTAATTCTTTGATAGTATAGTGTTGTCAGGTTCCATTACAACCTCAAAACTATGAGTTGTAAGCAGAGAAGTTGATATAAGATTCTTTATTATGGTAGGTACATGATACATATTTTGGAGGGTTAGGCACTTTCCAAAGGTGAAGTGAAGCTTCACACTCTCTTTTCCATAAACCTTAGCTTTATGGAAATCTCTTATGTAGATCTTATATTATTTCCTCATAGTTTCATATGTTTTAAACATACTATGGTTATTGCATGAATAAATCATTGATCTATAATCCGTATACCATCTTTTATCAGAATTAATCATGAAAATCTCACTTACTATAAGCATTAGGTTGTCATCAGGTTTAGTAGCTTTGTTGCCTTAAAATTTCTTCTTATGTTGATATTTTCTCACATAAAGACCTAGTTTTTTACAAGTATAACATAAAATAGAATCTATCTTCTTAAAAATAATCTTAGATTTTGTATTATTTTTCCTAAGTTTGGGTTTCAATATTGGCTTACACGCAACCATGTTCATCATATCACCAACTTTTTTTATTTTAAATTTTTTATCTTGAGACTAAGCTTCTTCCTCGATTCTAAGATGTTGAAGAAGTTGTTATAAGGTAAACTCATTATTCTTATGTTTTAACTCATTTTTATAATCTTTTCAAGATTAATGTAATTTTTCAATAATTTTTGTTAGCTAGAATGACTTGTCAAGATAAGTACTCTTAGACTTGATGAGTTAGAATCTACATCTTATAGACTTGAGGTAGTGGTGGCTTATCATCAAAGAATTTATAATCTATATCTTATTAACCAAAAACTTACAATTTCCTACATCGTTTGTCTTGTATTTGTCTTTTAGTGCCTCCTACAACCCTTTAATTGTACCAAATTTTAAGAAGAGGTCGAACAAGGTGTTCGAGAGCACATTCAGAAAATCATTGCGACACATGAAATTATTCTCCTTTCATTTCTTCTTTTTTTGGTTCTTGGAGATGGTCTTGTTCTCCCATTCTGCTAAATGTGCCTCTATGAGCATGTACACTACGTTCACAACGGTGAGAAATGTGCAGATTTTATGTTGCAATCTTTTGAAATTAGTGGCATTGAACTGTGACAACTTAGACAACTCTTGATTGCTATTTTTTATGGTAGCCACCATTTTGTAGAATCATTGCTTTAAAATTATTTAAAAATTAACTTAATGGGTATGACAATGAGCTTGAACCAAGTAGGCTTGAAAGCACGTGTTGGATGCACTATCTTTAAAGTGATAGTTGTCCTAATTAGAAATAAGTCTTTGGTGCAATGGGTATTCATGAAACTTTTCTCTCAGGATATAATTAAGCTTTCACCTATTCACGAAGGTCGGATTAATTATGCCTTGCACTAGGTGAGACCAAGCAACTTGACATGGACCACCTTAAATAACCTCTTGACTAGGCACACCCTAAGCTCAACTAGGCAAACTCTTGACTAAGACAAGGCTGAGACCACAAGAAAGAAAGAGAGATTATGAAAATGAGAGAGAGTTGGGGCCTCCCAGCCCACCTGTTAGTCATAGAGTACCCAACAGTCAAAAATAAATTGCTCCAATGAATTCCCTTTAATTGGACACACAACTTGGGCACAATCAATGAATGTTAAGGGCAGTCAAAGGCCAAAAAATAACCCTGTCATGTCTAAAGCAGTTCAAAATAAAGGTGATGGTCAAAGGCCGATCCAAGACTGGGTCTAAGTAAAAAATGGGGTTAAATAGATTCGAGAACCTAAACACAAAT
The DNA here is from genome assembly GCF_984573655.1 of Nuphar pumila. Classification (NCBI taxonomy): domain Eukaryota; kingdom Viridiplantae; phylum Streptophyta; class Magnoliopsida; order Nymphaeales; family Nymphaeaceae; genus Nuphar; species Nuphar pumila. Next base: position 25,061,881 of record NC_143262.1, on the reverse strand, counting down.
CCAAATTCAAATCTAAAGTCTAAAGTTCAATTGACATGCCCCCCAACGAACCTTGCCAATAAGATCAACTCTACCATATATAAACTCATGTGTAGGACACTTTCCTCTTCAATCTAAAACTATGTTTTTTTTTTTAAAAAGTATGGTTTTTCTTCAAAATTTTACTTAGATAAATGAAAGAAAATATGTGGACAAAGCTTAGGTTTCCCGTATAATTTTGAGACAAATCCCCAACAACCCCCCTCCTGCGAAAAGACTCAAAGTACTCGGTCTGAACCATGCCTCAGAAGAGGCTGGATTGCATATTGTCGTTGGAATAAACACAACAGGTGGTTGGCATATATAAAAAAACATAGCAGTTTATTCTTTTTTCTATTGCTGCTCATATTTTGCTCTAGTTATCGGAGAAACCAAGTACTCTTTTAGTTCTATATATCATTGTTACAAGTGACTGTTTTTTTATATAGATAATAAAGGAAACCACCGGTGCAAGAATGCAGGGAAAGGATTCATGGCTTCAACAGTCCCTTCACCAATCACCTCTTGTGGGCATAAAACCTCCAGATATCCTCTGCATGCAACGGCAGATCAGGTGTAATCATACTGCACACTTTGAGTGTGTCATTGCACCTGTCAGACTGCATCTTCATTTGTTGTTGTTGGGCCTCACAACTGACGGGCTATCAGCCAAGGATGAAGGGCTACTAGGTGCAGCGGCACACTCAAAGTGTGCAATGTGATTTCACCTGATCTGTGCATACCAGGTAGGTTTACCCATCGCTTTGACCTTGTGGCAAGGGACACATACTCTGGTATCAACACTCAACATCATTCAGCTTGAACGCCTTAAGCCGTCCCACCTGGGTGAATCCATTGTGTGTTAATGGCAAATATTTTATATATAATCATTTCAAAGTTTTGAATATTTTTTCTTTTGAGGGGGGAAGTTTTGAAGTTATTATCATGAAGAATCAAATGTGTGAGTTTGCAGAATTACCTACACGTAAAAAGATTATTAGCTACAACTATTATTAACCCAAGGGTTTATTTGTTATTATTATTGATGCAGATTAAATAAGTCTCTACAGCTAGTACACGTCACCTTGGGACGTTGCAGGTTCAAAACCCAATGGTATAGTTGTATAACTGGCAGGGGTCTGCCTAACCCCAGCTTGCCTTTCAAAAAAAATAAAAAAAACAGTTTCACGCTTTTGAAATGCGAGAAATTCAAGCAATTTGAAATCTGGCTCTCATTAGGAAATCCCAAGGATGACAGCATTAAGAAAGACTTAACTATATAGAGAGGCGCTCTTTTAGGAATTCTTACATGAGAGATATCTTTAACCTTTTCATGTTTTTTTTAACTTATCACTTGAAGAAAGCATCTGAGCTTGAAGACCTGATCGCAGTACTGGCTCAGCCGGCGTACCTACAGTCGTTGGCCCAGAGGCGTAAAACTCTAGGCTAGGACCCTCGCCCCTAAAACCTAGTCTGGACATCAGCTTGCACAAGGTAGTGACACTTGCTGGAATCGAACCTTGACCGTCCTGACAGCCTAGGCCCCACCCCACTATGCCAAACCATGTTAAGGTTTTAACCTTTTCATTGACTCGGACCTTATGTGAAAAAAGAAGAGCCCATCCTCTCAATCATACCATCAAGAGATTTATATATATATATATATATATATATATATATATATATATATATATATATATATATATATATATATATGTGATCACTTTAATTTCTCTTATTTTTGTCATTTTGTAAAGATGATAAAGATAAGAAAGTCAACTTGTTGGTGAAAGGTAGTTTTTGTGAAGACAAATTGCATTGTTATAATAGGGATAGCCTCTAGTCTGCCTCCCTTGCTAGAAGTCTATCTATCCTACCAACGGTGCTTGTTTGGTAGGAGTTGTTTGTGCACGTCACCTTGTGTTGGGATGTTACAAGTTCAAAACCCAATGGTAAGTTGTATAACTGGTGGGGATCTGCCTAAGCCCAGCTTGCCTATAAAATAAAAAGTCTATATATCCTTGAAATTGCGATCCTTTTTTTTTTGAGGTTTATTGTTGTAGGTGAGGCCCTATATATATATATATATATATATATATATATATATATATATATATATATATGATTTGTACTGCTACATATCTTTGTATTTTGTATGCCTTGACACAAAACATTATCATTGTTATCGATATTTTTGTGAATATCACCACATATTGTGATAAACTCCATAAATTTTGTGCTCTTTTAATGGTCTGCATTTTTGTTCCTATTTTTGCATTATTGGTGGGTTCATTAGAACGATCTTTACGTTTTATACACAGCAATCTCTATCAAATACGAGGCACATTATAGTCAATAGGAAGAGCATGTCTATCTTAAAATGTATATATGTTCTCCATGTCCGTCTGTCCACTAAAAGATATTGTGAATAATTCCTCTAGGAACATATTCCTAAAAGTTTCTCCTGCATCTTGCTATACGTGTAAAAGATAGGACTCAAAATTCGTTTGTCAGCCTTAGGATTTTCCACCTTTAAAATTATGTCAGTAGATAGCTAGATAGACAAAAAAAAAAGGAAAATTTTGAATGTAGGTGCTTGTAAGTGTAGATAATTTATATTTAGATGCCTGAATTTTTTAAAATTTATCGTACAATGTTTCAAGAAGTTGCTCAAATAGCCACTTCCGCTATTTTTCATCCATTTAAATCTTTAACAGTTGCCCAGCTAATTAGTTACAAAAAGAGAATGTTTGAGATTTTTTTTTTTTTTTTAACTATTGGATGCCCAAAACAGGAGAAACTTTCCTCCTCACTATTAGCTGTGGGTTACGTAGTGTGAGTGTCAACAACTCAATCATGGCTTACCAGAACGAAATCCTTTCATGATTTTTGCAGTTCAGCCCCCACAATCGAGTGGGATTATAACCCAGACCCTTCAAGAAAAATAGAGGGAAAAAAAGAGAAAATGTCATTGAGTATCAATCTTTTGTCCTTAATTTCAAATATGGGCCTCAAATTTCTGAAATTTCAAATATGAACTTTTATTTTCTTAAAAACTGCCAAATAAGGGCCTGCATTTATTATTGTCCTTTAACTCAGGTTAAATCACATGCCAAATTATAATAGTTACCTTCATCAAAAGTTCAAACTGTTTATTTTCCTTTTTTTTGTGAGAATGGGTGACTCCTTAGGTGCACGGGGTGTCCCGGGTTTATACCGCCGAAAAAGTGACCATAAGTACATCAAGCATAGCCAGCGCGACTAGGTTTCAGATCTTGAGGGTGGTTTTCCGGTTCCTCATGAAAAAGAAAAAGACAACACACGAAACAATAAAGGAAACAGGATTTCCAAGATGATAGATATGACCTGAGGTCCTTATTTGACTGTTTTTAAGAAAATAGAGGCCCATATTTGAAATTTCAGAAATGTGAGGCTTATATTTGGAATTAAAGCAAAAGGTTAGCCCCTAAATGAGTTTTCCCAAAAAATACATTAATTCCAAATTAAATATCATATGCCACACACAAGATAAATCGTTCCCATTTAATAAATTCTCAGGGAAAAAAATTGAAGGAAGAAGTCAATGCCAAGAAGAAAGAGAGGAAAAAAGATCAACTGGGGAACAATGAATGAGAGGGAATTGGGTGGGGTACCGTTTCTATAAGTTCCTATTCTAATAATTTCTTGAAACAATATGCACCTATGTTAATTTTTTGGAAAGATCCAACAGTTAAATGTGCCACTTTAAGACAAGAAGAGTTTCTACAAAAGTTGAAATGTGATAGATTGATGGGGGTGTATGTGTCTATCTATAATTTGTTCTAGAACTTGATAAGATCACCAGGCAAGCAACTCTTGCATTTGATGAGCTTGACCCAAAAATGCATGAAATATACAAGCCAGGAATAACCATGCATCATTTAAAAGGACAGGCATTGGTCAAGTTCAATATTCACTATATATGTACACAAGCATCTTGATATACTAAGTGAAAAGTAATTGTTTGAAAGCATGAAATAACCAAACATTATGTTTGATCCAATTAATGTGTACAACATAGAATGGTGAAGCTACGCACTTGAATCAAAGTGCAATATACAAATCTATACAAACAAAAAGGAGACATTCTCTAGCCACTTATTGCGACATCAATCTTTTAGGTGAATTTTCAAAGAATCATGGAACAACTTTTTATGAGTTTTTTTTTTTTTTTGTGATTTTGCCATGTGTCCTTAGAAATTTCATTTTGATTAAAAAGGGTACATCATTGAGGGAATCAGAAACCAAATTAAAATCAAAGCCAAGTGAAAAGTGATAATGGAAGTGGTGGTGAAAGTGTCAGTGATGCTGAGAATCTTACTGTTTGTTTGGTTCCCATGGAAGGAAGGGAACCTTTCCTTGAAAGTCTTTTAATATGGGGAGAGATGTGAAGGGATTTTCACATAAAAAGCAGAAGTGGTAGCACTTTCCCGTCTATCTGCTTGGGTATTTGTTTCACACATGGTGAGAAGCGCTGACACACATTAGATAGGTAATATTTATGTCAAAATTTATATCATGAAAACTAATAAAATTAATAAATATAAAAAATTAACATAAAACTAAACTAAAATGGTTTAACCTGATCTTAGTGGTTCTTTATAATCTGCACCTAAAATGAGCCCAAACAAAAACCAATTTTATGCTCGAACCCATTTTCTTCAATCTCATTTATATTCACACTCGCAATAACCTGAATTAATTTATACATGAACCAAAGGGCTGTCAATAGTTCAGGTATGACTTGAATCCAAGAGGATTGGATATTGTTGGATCTGGTTTCATACTTAATCAAATGGGTCCAATTAGTTAATCGGGTCAGATTCATGGAATCCAATTTATATATAGACTTTGATCTGATGTTCTGGCTTGTACTTATCTACAATCAAAATCAGGTTTGGTTGTACCTAACAGAAGGCCTGATAAAATCCGGATCTTGATCCAATAGTAACACCTCAAAGTTTGGTCCAAGTCTAGACTACACTTGTCCAGTGTAGATCCAGTCGGCTTGTCCACAAGGCCAAACCTACATACATGATGTTTTTATTTAACATTTTATGATAAATAGATGAATATAGAATAAAAAATGTATATGTTTAAAACAAATTATACTATTTTAGCTTAAAACACACAACTAAAAAAATTGAAGCAAGTAAAACCTTTTTTTTATGTTGCTTACTATATGTTTAATAAAAATAATAAATAATAAATTTTAGTTTCCAACTTAAAAGGTAAAAAAAGGTTGATATATGTCATATAAGGTTTAAAAAGCACAAAAAATGAGCACACTCACCATCAGCGTTGTGAAAAGCTAAAAAGTGAGGCAAAGCATTAGGCCCCCTTTTTTTTTTAATATTTACATGGAGAAACCACTCTTAGGATCATAGACCTAGCCGCGGTGGCTCTGCCTGCCGTACCTACGATCACGGTCCTAGCAGCATAAAAGAGCTTACCCCTTGACGTCAGGGAGTCGTCACGCTTCGGCTTGTGCAAGGGATGGTGCCCATAGGATTTGAATCGCTTGTGCAAGGGATGGTGCCCATAGGATTTGAATCGCTTGTGCAAGGGATGGTGCCCATAGGATTTGAATCTATACCGCCTGCCTAGCGGTCTAGGCCCCTTAAGGCAAAGTGTATGCTTTGAAGCACAAAAAGGGTATATATATTTAACAGATAATTATTCAGAAATTAAAAAAATCCTAAAAATTTAAAATTACGATTGCTATATATTGTCAACCATAAAAAAAATTGCAAGTTTTCATAATGATAATTAACAAACAATGATATTCATATACAAGGATTAAATTAATATAACCCCCAAACACCTTCTTCCCTAAAAGAATGAAATTTGTAGTTCTTTTGTGAGCAAATTAAACCTGACCTGTGTACTCCAATCACAATTACCAGCAAAGACCTTAGTGAAATTCATTGAAAACAACCCTAGACAAAGTTTTAACAAATCTAAAAGCAAAATCGATGGTTAGAAAACGTTAATATCTTAGTGAGAGAGAAGTCAACAGCAGAGACATGCAGGCTTAGGTAGAAAGTAAACAGAAAATGAACAGCAAATCCACCATAAACATATGGGGCAAAAAAAAAAAAGCACCATCCCATATGTCAACCTTATCAACATAGACATATGCAACAAAAAGCATAACCCTTGGGAAAGGTTATCTTAATGCAGCATACACGGCCAATCCTTTGAAGATGCTTGGCACGGCCTATTTACTATCAGTACATGTCAAGATGAGCTCAATATGAGACTTAACCGGAAACGGATCCCCCCATACTACATATGAGGGCTACCATCATATGAGGCAGGCTTTGGTTAATGGCTGACGCTTTTCTAATGTTCAAAACTAAAAATAATCTACAATCACGCCCGCTCTACCCTGCCTCTCTTCCCTACCTGATCATGATCTCTCTCTCTCTCTCTCTCTCTCTCTCTCTCTCTCTCTCTCTCTCTCTCTCTCTCTCTCTCTCTCTCTTCCCAACCGGATAACCCTTGTGCTAGTTTTCTTCTTGCTAAATATGGGGATCCAACTCTTATTCCGGTTCGTTTGGAAACCCGAGGTTTGGCGCTCTCGCACTTGCGTAAATCGTGGTTGAGGGCTTTAGCCTGCTTTAGAGACCATTTTGAGGTCTACGGAAATTTTGGTTAGTGGTTGCAGTGGACGCTGGCACCAAGCGGAGAGTTTCTCACCAAAAAAGTCTATAGATCGTTGCTACCGCCAGGGGCTGATTGGTTGCCCGAGGATGTGCTTTGGGCGAAGGGTCCTTCCCCCCGTTCTCAAGTCCTGGCTTGGTTAATTTTGCACGATAGGATCCAGACCCACAGTAATGTAAAGAAGTGGGGCATTCAACTCCCGAGTTGGTGTGTGCTTTGTCAAGCTGCAGAAGAATCTATGTTTCACTTGTTCTGGTCTTGCCCAATATTTATGGAATCTTTAGTAGGACCTGGAGGCATCCAGAAGTATGTGTTAAGGAGGAGTCCTTTGCGCTAGATCTGATCTTGGGGCCGGTTTGTATTAGGCGTAGCAAGAGGTGGAGGTTCATCTGGCGGACGTGGTTGCTTACCTCTTGGTGGTTTGTTTGGATGGCGCGAAACGATGCTCATTTTCGTCATATTCGAGTTAACATTCAAAACCTGGTGCATAAAATCTTGGTAGATGTTTATGCGATCTTGCGTATGCATCTTAGTGATCTTCCGCTCCCTCCTGCTGATGCTACCTATCCTTTGTCGCAATCTGGGCAAGCGGCTCTGGCGTGAGCCCATTTTATCTATCTAATGTTCTTTTCTCTTGTGTTTTCTTTATTTGTTTTGGCTTTTGTTCTTGTTCAGTTCATGGGTTCAACATTTTGTTGATCTTCATGAGTGGTAATGTTGAATTACTTTCGGCTCTCTCTCTCTCTCTCTCTCTCTCTCTCTCTCTCTCTCTCTCTCTCTCTCTCTCTCTCTCTGCCTTCCCTCCTCCTTCTTGACTTGTGTTCTTCCCTTCCTTCCCTCTCTCATGACCATCTAACCTCTGTTCCCTCCACCAAAAAACACAACCCTTCAGCGGTGATGGCAGATACTTCTGAACAACGGGATTTGGCGAAGTCGTCGGGCAGGCTCAATGAGGTTTGTGGCTCTTGGAATGTCTCCTGTTCAAGTGCTACACCAAGCTGCTCTGCCGACTTCTACTCCTAATTAATGCACCCACAGTGAATGGGGTGCGTGGAACACACAAATTTATTTTCAGTGTTGTGCATGGTTTACATCAACAAGAAATCATATTATCGTATGATTATATTATTAAAGTAATTTTGGTTTAGCTCTTCTCCAACCATTGATGTTACTAAAAGGTTAATACTGATGGCAATCTCTTCTTCTTTTTAATCTATCATTTCTCCACGAATCTGAGATCCTTACCATCAAGTCTAAATGATGTGTTATCCCACTACAGGAAATGAGAGAGAATTGGGGAGCAAGTTCATATCCAGATTAGAATGATGTGACTATATTCAACTTTTTGTCACCTAAAAAAATCATCATTGATCCAAGAAAATACAAAGTAAGAGAAAAGCATGATTTGAATGACTTTTTATCTAGAGACATCAACACTATCATTTGAAAGCACGAATTTGGGAAAACAAAAACAAAAAAAGCCTAAATTTTCAAAAATAAAAGATTGAGACTTGAGAGCAAAAAAAGTACATAATCCATAATAGAATGTATTTCATCCTTTTCTATTATAAATTTCATAAAAGAATTTAAACTAGAACAAAAAGAAAAACTAATTCCACCATATCCAATTGAGATGTGCTTTAATGAAAGCAAAACCTTGGACCAAGAAAAACAATAATAAATTTAATTAGTGTATCAAATCCACTTCTTTTATCGATTAAAGAAATTCCAATGTCTCTTATTGAGAAAGGTTAAGAAAAGAACCATAATTCATAGTTTCATACGAAGAAAGTATACTTTTTAAAAAAAAAACAGAAAAAAAAAGTTTGACATAGAAGAGAGAGAGAGAGAGAGAGAGAGAGAGAGAGAGAGAGAGAGACCATTTCTCTCGTTTCCTAATCCACTTAAACCTAATTTAACCTAAAAGCCATCAACAAAAAAATCTGAAAAATAATCAAGCCTTCAACACCTTTTCAGTTTCAAAACATTATAACACCAAAAATAGAATGCAAAGAAAAACCATTAATTCCATCATTATGGGTTTCGAATCAATCTCATGGCCTGGATATGAATCTGTCACCACCACTAACAGAAGAGAGCTGATGAGGAAACATTGCACTTTTTGGGGGAGGGAATGAAGGATAGAGGAGGCAAGGGACGGAAGAAAGAGAGAGGAAGGAATGTCTGGAGAGACAGGCACGCGGGAATGGACATGATTTTAGTTTATTTTTTTGTTTTCATCATTATAATGGTGTGTGAGTGGGTGACGTGTAACAGACGGTAACGATTCGTTGCATCCAACGGTTGTAAGCTTCACATGATGGTAACCCTCATATGTCGTATGAGGGGATCCGTTTCCCATGCTTTTAGTGCAAGGTGGTAGATGAGTGCTTGCTGGGGCACTAAATAAAGTATCACGTTTACTTTTAAAGAGAGAGATGGTTGAGCCAAGAGGCAGAAGTGACAAATTATTAAAACAGTAAAAGAAATGATTAAAACAGTAAAAAAAAAGGAGCAAAGTCCAACTATAAATTTATCTAAGGCTGTATGCTAGATCACAGCCTCGGTGATTGAGTGGAGGCCATATATAGAAATAGTGTCGCTCTCTCTTCTGTTTCACCGGCTTCATGGCTTAAACGTCCAGCAAATGCAGGTTTGTCGTCAGACTCAAATCTTGAACGCTCCTTTCAAAACCGGGCATCTAGTTTGGTCCCCTCAAGTTTCAGCCACTCGCTGGGTCACTCCTGCTCATGTTGAAACCATAAGAAAGCCGTCTTTCACGTTCTCCCAAACACTTCAACAAATTTTGAATCATGAATTTTCATGGAGTAGATGTTTCCTCTGCCGAGGAGAATCCCCGAGCCGATCCGGGGCTTCTACCAGTTGATGTAGTATTAAGAGTTCCTGATCCCCCAGGCCTTTGGAGTGAGCTCCTGGGTTCCTTCAAAGACTCCATCTTCTCTCATGGGAAGTCCTCAGCGTTTGGAAAGCATCTAGTTGCACATCTTATTTCAGCTGTGAAACAACTGTTTCCCATACTTGTATGGATAAAAAATTATGATCTTAAGATGTTTCGAAGTGACTTGTTGGCAGGACTGACGCTCGCTAGTCTCTCTATTCCACAGGTGAAGCCAATCATATTCACAAAATGATTTATTTGCTGCAATATCTTTTCATTTATAAGGTATCAATATATTTTCTTTATTTTGTTTACAATTTCTTGCAGAGTATTGGTTATGCTAATTTGGCAAAGCTGGATCCTCAATATGGCCTCTGTAAGTCTTATTCTTCATTTGATCTTGTAGAATCCTAAGACAGCAGTAAACCACACACATGAAAGAGAGAGAGAGATGGTTTGCTTTTTTTTTTCTCCAACTTGGGTGTGTTTCTTTGAATATAAACAGATACAAGCTTTGTGCCACCACTGATTTATGCTGCGATGGGGAGTTCCAGAGACATTGCCGTGGGACCTGTTGCGGTGGTGTCTCTGTTGCTATCAGCAATGATACAGAAGCTGATAGATCCTTATGTGGATCCCTCTGGTTACAGAAAGCTTATCTTCACTTCTACTTTCTTTGCTGGTATTTTTCAGTTGTCATTTGGGTTTCTCAGGTATCATACATCTCTGTTGCTCAAAGTGTCTAAAACCATTACCTCTCTTCTCTTTCCTTTTTCTTTCCTGGCTTCTTTTTTTCTGATTCATTTTTGTCTATAATTATATTTCTATTTCATGGCAGGCTTGGTTTTCTAATAGACTTCCTTTCACATGCTGCGATCGTTGGGTTCATGGGAGGTGCTGCTATCGTTATTGGTTTACAGCAACTTAAAGGATTGCTTGGACTCGCCCATTTCACCAACAAAACCGATGTCGTTTCTGTGGCAGAGTCAGTATTGGCCTCGCTGAAGCATACTGTAAGTAGGAAGATGTCCTAAATGGTATCATATATAGTTGTGCGCAAGGACACTCTTTAAAATTTTGCCTCGTTCCTTCAAATCATGAAGAACTGATTGTCCACATCAGGGAACATAATAGTAAACCAATATCTGTTTGAAAAATAATAACCATGTCATAAATTTTGCCGATGTTTTGAAAACATCGTGATAGAACACCAAAAAAATGATATTTTCATGATATTGTCTATTTTGAAAATATCACATTTTTATTGAGATATTACAGCAGTAAAAACACTTTTTCTACACACAAATGCACGTGCACACACCAATATTTTCTCAAGATTTTTCAAAACATCACAAGTATCACAAAATTCTCCTTACTGAGATTGACGATCTTCTCATAGTTGTTGGTAATGGCTATTTTATGCACTCAATAATAAATCAATACTAGTGTTGTTGCAACTTTGACTACAGTGGGATTTTAGCAGAATCACAAAATTCCGCGTGAAGGATTTTTTGCTGGGTTTTTTTTCAGCACCGCTTCTTAGACATTGATCCATAGTGCCTAAACCAAAAAATTCTGTTCTCTTTTATTATTATTATTACCCATCTCCTTGTCGTTGGTCGCTTCTTGGAATCCCAAAAAGGCATAGGGGCTTGACTGAACCAAGCGGACCAAGCCTACTGAAGTTGCAAAAACCAAACACTTCGGTTCATATATAGTACGGTGCAGGAGCCCCCCACAAGAGTTGGTGGCTTGTCTTTGCCGTTGTACGACTTTGAAGGACTGGATTCCTTGTGATTTCCGCGTCCAACATGACTTTGGACTTTGGACTGCTCTGACCTTTTCTAACCAAAAAAGTTTGAACCAAGGCAGCCTAACCTATGTCACGCCCACATGTACAGACATGCCATATAGCGAGTCCCGTGTCTAATGAACATGACACGGCCACCTAACATGCTATCACGTCTCTGACTCTACATTTTTTTTTTATATATAATAGTCTTCTTTTTGCAATTTCCTCGTGTCCTCTGCTTGGTAAAGAACAATTTTTAGTGTCTTCAGTCTGGAGGGAGGATCAGGTGCGATGTGATTACACACTTTTAGTGTGCTGCTGCACCTGATCGCCCTCCATCTGCCGTCCGATCAGGTGCAGCAGCACACCAAAAGTGTGCAATCAAAGTACCTGATTCTCATTCTTCAGTCTATAGCATCTTCTTGCGATACGAGTTTGCATGTCATGAGATAGCCCATAAGAATGTTGCTTGCCTAGATAATTCGATATGTTTTCTTAAAAACCCTACAATTTTCTATATTTTTTCATGTCCAAAATCGCAAATGGTTATCTTTAGAATGTCTTTTTACCCTTCACATGCACGAAACTCACAAAGTTCGCATGAAATGTCGCTCCATTTGTCAAGTGCTGCATACTCCCACTTAAATTGAGGTCTACACATTTTTTTTCGGACTTCACAAAGTTTCTATAATAATATTTGCAAACATCCTATCAAACTTGAATAAAATGAATAAGTTCACATATATTTTATGTGGACATGAGGAAGTCCGCATATATTTTATGCATGCTTTCTCAAGTTCGCATATATTTTATGTGGACTTTCTTATTCTCGCCTATGTTGATTGTTCGCTTGTTTTGGAGGAACAATCTATCTTTTAGAAGACATTTCTTCTCAATCGTTCATTAGATCAAGGTGATCTTGGTGACAGTGGAAAGCTAACGTTCTGAGCTGTCACTTTTACTTTTTTTGTTTTTTTAGATTTTTGGTGCATGTAACCGAAAAATAGCATAGACCAGATGAAAAAGGCGTACCACTCTTGTTCATCGCCTATTTTAGGGATATTGTTGGGGTTGTATCTCAATGCTCCTTCATCGTTTTTTAGCGAATCAGGTGTCATTGAAAAGGTATTTTTGTCTAGTTTTTTTGTTTGTTTGTTTTTTCGTTTTTTCAAAAAAAAAATATTTTTTAAGTTAAAACATCCTCTAAAAGATAGATTATTCGGTTGTCCCAGTCTACAAAACATGTTTCTATTCCGGTTTTGAAACTCAGAAACAGGAACCCTAAAGGGTTTTTCGATTTTTACTCAAAACATGAAAGTTATAGGTTTGCATCTCAGCTTTCTAACGACTATAAAAACACAGGCGATATCGGATCACAAATCTGATATTAGAGACGTTTTTGCAAAAGATAGTCATATATTTGAGAAGAAGTTCGCATGTGCGAAAGGTAAAAAGGTTTTTTTTAAATCTAGATATTTATGATTTTAGACATGAAAATTATATACCAAATTCTAAGGTTTTTAGGGAAACACGTCAAATTATCCGTGTGGTCATTTTCAATTAAGTTTACCTAGCTTTATGTCACATAAAAGCAAAAGATGGTTTAGAGTTAAGAGAGACCTGTTTTTGCTTGGACACAGCACAAGCTAACTAGGTGAAACATAACCACCGAGTTTCATACAGCCAGACCCACTTAGCTTGACCAGCATTATAGTAAGAATAGAAAAAGAAGAGCAGAAAAGAAAAGATATCTGGAAAAAATATATACATGAAAGAAAGAAAGGTAAAATTGTTTTTTTAAATTACATTACCCCAAAATCAAGACTTTTGATGGAACAGAAAGCTCAAGCTGTCTTGTTTATAAAAAATAAAAATATATATTGTTTGAAAGCTAGAAGAAATAGGATTTTGCTTGAAAGCCAAACACTTAAATCATTAGTTTTACATTATACTGCTGTGTTGTGTAAAATAAATCTAAAATATATTTATTATTACTTAACGAGCTTATATGAGCCGAGTCAAGCCAAACAGCTCTTCATGTTTGGCTTGCCAAGGCTATGTTATGAATTGGAATGACCCTTTTATAAGCCAAACATAAGCCTAACCATGAACAATCTTTTCCCAGCCCTACTTACAGTGTTGGTTGTGTGTCCTAACAGTGGCATCCCTACAACTTTCTCATCGGCTGCACGTTCCTCATCCTTATTTTGATGGCGAGATTCTTTGTAAGAGCGATCCTTTAGTATAAGTCACATGTCATTACTAAATTAGATCAAACAGTAGGGAAAAAAAAGTATTTCTAAATAATTCAATTCAAAATTTGCAGGGAAGAAGGAATAGAAAGCTCTTTTGGCTACCAGCCATTGCTCCTCTGGTTACTGTCATTATATCAACCGTTCTTGTGTTTGTGACAAGAGCAGATGAGCACGGTGTCATAACGGTGAACTCAAATACACCCATTGGTTTGCATGAATAATTGCTATAACTTGGGGTTGTTTGTGTACTAAAATGTAGGATCTGTTTCTTTATGATCATTTGAAGGTGAAATATGTAAAAGGAGGGATTAATCCAAGCTCAGTTAATCAACTTGCATTTGGGAGACCTTATGCTGGTGAAGCGGCCAAAATCGGTTTAGTCACTGCACTCATTGCTCTAACAGTATCTCTCTCTCTCTCTCTCTCTCTCTCTCTCTCTCTCTCTCTCTCTCTCTCTCTCTCTCTCTCTCTCTCTCTGTGTGTGTGTGTGTGTGTATATGTTGTATTCTTCAATATTCACACTTACGCTATCATGAATCTCAAGAATTGGCTAGAATACGAGTGATGTTGCCGCTACCATATGTTCCATTTAATTAACAAAGGCGATATATAGTACAAGGAGAATTTAGTATAAAATACTTGGTGTGTGGGTACATAAAGGGTAAATATTTAGAAATTTGAAGGTGCCGTGGCAAGCTATAATATCAACTTGATTTGACCATATAGATGTGCTTAGCACAGCTTGCTTTTCTAGCATGGTACCTTGCATCATGCTGTTTGAATTATGAATATTATTCTTTTTATTTTTTGAAAGAATTTCAATGTTTTACTGCAGATAGGAAGAATTTAGCATGTTATAGTAGCTTTGAGTAAGGGAAGTGATGAGATACGGCTTCCCTAAAAACAAAGAACATAGTTACAAGAGATCCCATCTAAGACCCTTCTCTCGATCCTTAGTAAGCAATTACGAGACCATAAAGTTGGTACCCTTTCCTCCACATTAACACCCTTAGGAGACGTCCACTTCCCCCTTGAAGGTGAAGTCTACCAAAGACAATTTGTACTTGGCACCACCAACTGGGAGAGCAAAGGATTCTTGCGTGTGGTAGCATCACAACGCTCTTACAGGGGAGCCAAACTGAAAAATCCCATAGATTGGCACTCCGTGATAAACCATGTAGCTTTCCGTGAAGAATATGTGTCCGATCCCAAAATGTGATCAGAACTGACTGTAGTGCCCGAAAGATGTAGCTTGCTGCGTCCTGTGTTTTTAATAGGTAAAAGCTGATGAGTATTGAACAGTCGACTACTCGCAGGGAAGCCAAGCTGAAAAGACCCACAGATTGGCAACCCGAGATAGACCAGGTTGCTTTCCGTGAATGATATTCAACTGATCCCAGATCAGATCTGACTGTAGTTCCCGAAAGATGTAGCTTGTTGCTGATGAGGCGAACCCGTATACAATCACCCACTCTGATACGAGTACGACAGTCCGACACCTGAAACCGTCCGACAGAGATACACCCACACAGGGGACACACACCCAGTGACACCCGGCCACAGTAACGCATACCCCTACAGCATAGTGACACCCACCCACTGATTCTTTCCGTCGTGAAATTTTAGGTAGATTGTGAACTTTTAATCTTTGAACTGCTTGAAAATTTTGCTTACACTATACAAACACAATTGAAGGTGGAGGCTCATTTTCTACTAAATAAATCATGTAGATCACGTGTATAGTGTCTAATCTACCAAAAGTTAAACAAAATATAAGAAAAAATTGGCCATTCCTACTCAGTGGCTTGGTACCTTTGACAGTACTAAGTGTAAAACTAAAACAAGTAAGATCTCTCTCTCTCTCTCTCTCTCTCTCTCTCTCTCTCTCTCTCTCTCTCTCTCCAGTTACCTTCATTTCTGTACTTTCTCCCATTCAATTGTCAGCATGATAGGTTTACAAAAAAATGCTAATCACAGTAAACAAATATTAAACCATTCACGCCCACAAGAGCTGCTCATCTGGTAATGGTGACTTGTGAATGTCACCAAGTTGACAGGACATTATATGTTAGAAACCCATGGGTTGCTTCCCTTGCCACAAGGCCAAAGTTGGGTGTACTCCGGCGGACAAGGGGGGGCCTCAAGGGTTTTACCAATTGGAGGCCAGGTAATGTGCAGTCGGTAATTGGGAGAGGGGGCCTTTCCCTTGGATTATATATATAAGACCATTCACAATATACTTCGTCCTCCTCCACCCTTCTTTCTCTCCATCAATTTGACCAAAGCCTTTTAGCGAGGTTTTTAAATTATATTTAAGGGGTAGCTGTTGGTGATCGGACCAATATTGTCCCATTCACTTAGTGCCATCCATCTCTTGATCATTTATGTTGTTAGCCCTTGGTCAAATGATCGTATGCTTAGATCCTGCCCACATTTTAATCATCTTTCAACAGTTCGACAATGGTTCAATCTTGAGCCAGAAAATCTTTTAGCTTTATTAGTAAAACATTTTGTCGAGTTTGATATGAGCAAACTTCTTGTTCAGAGGGAGGGATGGGAGTGAAGATGTGAGAGATAGGACATGAGGGATGGAGGGAGGTATGGGCTGCCTGGGGTGGCAAAGTTGAGAGAGAGAGTTGCTTCAGGGGAACCTTGAGTCCTAAAACCGATTGCTTGGCCAAAGAATCCTCATTTGTTAATTTCCTTAATGCATCAATGGAAGAATATTTTAAGCTCCAAACCATAATCCAAAATCCTTATGATCTTCTAAATATACACATCTCCCTTACAGTGAATTCAAACCAAAATTCAATTCTAACACTGAAAACCGTAACCTAAAACCAAAATAATCTTTATAAACTCCAGTACGTTTACTAATACTTTTTGAATTTCACTTGTTTACATATAGATAAAATCATCAAAAATGTCCTAGTTGAGTAGATCCCTAGCTTGGACATCAACATCATTTTCCTTACCTGGGTACGATTAACATTCCAATTAATGGAGGTCACGTTTTGGCATTTGTTAATGATAGGAAGATGGTGCTTTCAAATAATTGACTCTGATCCAATAATGGGTACCCACTAAAATATTTAGCTAAAGTTCAAGCAAGTAGTGGACAAACTTTTCTTAGACCAATACCAGCAAAAGCTAAAATAATTTCTTACACCATATGTGGGCTGGGAAAATAAGTCCTCATAGCTTTTGTTGCCACCATAAACTTGTGTTTTTTTTCACTCTGCAACTCCATTTTTTGGTGATTCAATATACCCAGAAACATCAACTTGACATTTGAACAGTCCTCTAATTGGCTACATCCAAAGGCAACTATGCCTAAGCAAAAACAATACTTCGCCAAATGCGACATCATGGGGGCATAGGATACCAAAACGCAGGGGGGACTGGTACCCCCATAATGTTGTAAATATAATTTAAGAGAAAAGCATAACAATAATTAGTTTGTACAATATATAGTAAAATATATGCTGCTACAATCTTTTTATTTAACAACCACACTACAGTAATTAGGTGGTCTACATGTTTTGTTTATTAGGAAATGGATTTGAGATCATGCGATTGTAGTATATAAGCAGGCGTTCTTAAAGGCTTTAAAAATCAATTGCCCAAAATATACTAATTGGTCACAGGTGGGAATGAACAATCACATCTGAGAAAGTAGACGTGATTGTTGGTCACAGTGTCAATCTTGTGACCAACTATAACAAGATATAAAGGCTAAAACAATCACAGCTGGCAATCATAATCATAACTTGTACTTTTCTCATCTTATACTTTTCTCGTCTTTTACTAGCCTTGAGAAAATGTGGCGATTCTGATTTACAATAGAAAATCCAAGTATCACATGGCATTGCAAACATGCCCTGTTCTTATGTTGGAAAAACACAATCCAAAAGTTTGATCCTTTCTACACTAAATATGTGGTCAGTTGATACAACTTGCACCTGTGATTTCCAGCTCTATTTCTTTAGCTTCATTAGTGTCAAATATTTACTCTTATTTTCACGTAGGGCAAAGGAAATGCCTAGAGGTAGACATAATGGCAAGGACGCTCATTCCCCACTCCCCACTCCCCTCCCACCCTCTCCAACCACCACATGAAAATCAAAGTGAGGAGCCAACTACCAGGGTCAAATCAGGGGTGCAGCCTACAACAAGTTTTAATCCATCTCAAAGATGTATAGGCCGGAATATGTAGGATGTGTCATGAAACAGTGGACTTCCATGAACTTGGCCACTCTAGTGATGTGGCAGACATACTCTTCGATCATCCATCTCGGAGAATGTTCCATGCCTCAGACAAAGAGGTAGGACAAATACTGTGTGCAATAAGGATTTGCGGTTTGGCTCAAAATGGAAAGACCCCAGCCTCCAAAGTTTGAGATTCAAAAAGCACCAAAGTGGTGGTCCATGGGATGTGTGTGACCAGTAGTTGGTACACCTGCAGTGGCCCACATGGTGAGCACCATTGATGGAATTATGAAAGAGAAGTGAAAACCCCAGCTACATCATTTAGAAAATGGACGCCATTACACTTGCATATGTGTGCTTGAATTGAGATTGGCCACACACGCAAAACAGAAAGGTGGAACCCCAGTGGGTCACACTTAGTTGGTTTGAAAAGCATCAACCCACTAAGAGACATCCACCACTCACAAGAGCAGCCATTGGAGGCCCATAAGGGCTCCATCATAGGGTAGGGGTGACTTGTGAACATCACCAAGTTGACAGGAAGTCATGAGCTTGAAACCCACTGAGAGGATCCCTTGCTGCAAGATCGAAGCTGAGTATACTCCCCGATGGGCCAAGGGGACCTCATTTCCCTGGGCGAAAACAAAAGGGAGCGGCTATTGGGAATTAAGGCGAGAAGTAACCACTGCAGTAAGGGAAACATAACATTACATGCTTAGGGAGTCTACCACAACTGAAAGGCAAATTTCTCCATCACAATCGACATTAGGCCATGAATGTAAGATCAAACCAACTCTTTATCAAGTTATTTGCTGAAATGGATCAAAGTGTGTTTTGTTAGATGCATCATACTGTATTCCAGTTAAATGGCAGATGTAGGAAGAAAATGATCTGATTGCTACAAGTAGCGTAGCCTCAGATTTTTTTGATGCATCTATAAATATATATTTCATTTATTCTCTATGCATCAAATATTCATTTTTGTTCATCGTGATATTTTCAAAAGCCAGAATCATCCTTAAAAGATCATGATTTATCTGATGGAAACACTTTATACTTTTTTTAGATATTGCCTTGTAGATTTATCTACTATTATATATTTTGCCTTTCTATGTAGGTTTTTTTTCAAAATATTCCTAAAAACAAAAAAAATTAATTTATCGCAAGAGTGATGATAGTCACGTCAAGAGCAAAGAAACACTGTAAAGGAAGTTGGTGTAGAGATTTAGAAATATGGAAGAAAATTAATGAAAACTGATCGGATAAGAGAAAACATCATTAGGAACATGATAATATTCTGGCATCTTCATTTTGGAGTTCTTCAATTTATGGAAAAATAATTAAAAGCAAGATAAGTCCAAATGTTGTCAATATCGAAGATTATGATGAAAACTAAGAACCTATTTATAGTTGCCTTCTATACATAAATTCACAATAGCAAGTTCATTAAAAAATATGACCCCAATTATCCAATATATTGCATTACTTCCAGTAGAACTTGTCAGTTAGTTGAAGTATCATCCAATCTTAAGGAAACATTTCACAAATCAAGGCTGTATCTTATTTACACCTTTGCAAATGAAAATTTTAATGGTTTATTTTAATTTTAAAATTGTAGTACTATACATACACAGTAGTGTTTTGCATTTGTTGGATAAGAAGGATATACCTATCATAAAAGATAGAACGTGGCTGTTAATGAAGGGGGGTGACTGCAATTACAAATGCAAACTGAGGTTCTCATTAGTGGTCAATTAATGAGTAAAACATGAGCAGCACCAGTAGGAAATCTTTTTGTTTGATATTATGCACAAGTGCTGAATGATCTGTGATCAAAAAACACTTTTTTTAACTATTTCAGGAAGCCGTTGCTGTGGGAAGATCATTTGCGTCTATCAAGGGTTACCAACTTGATGGGAACAAGGAAATGGTAGCCATGGGTTTCGCCAATATAGCAGGATCGATGACTTCCTGCTATGTTGCTACAGGTAAGCTTACCAGTATGTGGTTTGCACCTTTCCCTAGCTTATATTTAGATGCTTTCTTTACACTTTTCATATTTCATATTCTAATGCTTGGATACTGTATATTTTTTAGGTTCTTTCTCTCGAACAGCCGTGAATTTCAGTGCAGGCTGTCAAACAGCAATATCCAATGTGGTCATGTCTATCACAGTCTTCTTGGCAATGGAGCTGCTAACTCGGTTATTGTACTTCACTCCAACAGCAATCCTTGCTTCAATCATTCTCTCTTCCCTTCCAGGACTAGTTGACATTGCAGAAGCATCAAGGATTTGGAAAGTTGATAAATTTGACTTCCTGACTTGTATTGGAGCTTTCATTGGTGTGATATTTGGATCAGTTGAAATCGGTCTTCTAGTAGCGGTAGGTTGCTTAACAGTACAATGCATTTTTATTGTTTGAACTTCATGTAAATATCATGGCAAAGGGCATTTTCAGTCTTTATATTATCCCGCCTGACGTTCTGTGGTAAGATAAAAATAAAATGTCCTTCACCCGCTAGTGTAACTTTCATTAGCTTCTCTGTTGGTGTTAAGCACTAGTAGGAACACATTGATACGCTTGTTGGCACAAGCTTCTTTAGTGACAGAAGAATATATTTATTTTCATAATACCTTAGCACTAAAATGTTTTGGTTTCCATCAAACAGGTATCCATTTCCTTGGGAAAGATTCTACTAGATTCAAGCCGACCACGAATAGACATGATTGGAAGGATTCCAGGAACAGACATCTTTTGTAGCATGAAGCAATATCCATTTGCACTCAAACTTCAAGGAGTTGTTATAACACGAACAAACACAGCCTCACTGTGTTTCTTCAATGCTAGATACACTGGGGAAAGGTAGATATCATTTTCTCTCATAGACATGAGGACAGAATAAAAACTAACCACCACTTATATTTTAGGATTACAAAGTGTGTTGAAGATGAAAAAGAAAGGACAAAGTCTGAGGAGCAAAGTCTGCAAGCTGTGGTACTCGACATGTCAAGTAATGTCAATTTTCATAAATAATAGAAATATATGCATATCTCAATGTGCACACCAAACCTTGGCTCATCAATTATATTGTTAAATTTCTTGCACCATAATGAGCACCTGTCTGAGACAAGTGTGTGTGCATCTCCTAATAAAAAGCTTTTTAATTTAATGAAGATTCCTAGTTTCACAGTATATATATATATAGGGAAATGAAAACCTATAAAATGGGCACGGTGCAAAATGAAAGATGCTATTGGATTTCTGGTGTTTTTTCAAATTTCTGATCGTACAGATGTGATCTATATGCTTGTTTTTATAGGAATCACTTCTTGGAGAGTTTGATTCCGATGCATGATAGGTTTTTATACGGTTTCAAAAATCAACGGCCTACAATTTTCATAAATTTTTGAGGCCCCAAATAACATTTTTTTCATCCAAAATGCATGATCCAAGTATAGATTTCTAGTAAATCAATCATGCTGAACACATTTATGGGGTCGGAATTTCGAGAAAAAAACATCAAAAAATTCAATATCATGTTTCATTTAGCACGGTGCCCTATATATATATATATATATATATATATATATATATATATATATATATATATATATATATATATATATATATATATATATATACACACAGACAGACAGAGAGAGAGGATCATCCATCAAATGTCTTGATCACATGAAAGAGAAAAGTGTTGTATTTCATTTGAGTGGTTCCTAAAATAATTAGCATTCACAAACTTTGATTTGGCTATTTTGTTTCAACAGACATAATGAGTATTGATTCAAGTGGCATCGGTGCACTAGAAGAACTTCACAAGAAGCTGACATCACTTAACTTGCAGGTAAGTACAGACACATAATTTCTCTATGATAAGTTATGGAAATTAAAACTGTGGAGGATATAAAAGATCTAATGGAGGGTCTTACTTGCAGCTAGCTCTAGCTAACCCAGGATGGGAGGTGATACATAAGCTCAAATTGGCAAAGTTTGTGGATAAAGTTGGAGGAGAATGGATCTTCCTTTCAGTTGCTGAGGCAGTAGATGCATGTCTCAGAATTAAGAAGAGTATGGTCTGAAGTCTAATTTTTAAGATGATTTCATAGGAAGACCATATTACAAAGTTTTAGCTATTGCTCTCCTCAAACTGAAATATGAGAAAGATAATCTTTCTTCCTAGGGATAGGCGTGGTAAAATAAAAATTCAGAAACCAACATAAGATTTCTAAGATCAATATATTTCCTGGCTTTTTTTGGTGTGCTAAAATTCAACTCTACAATTACATGATGCATGAATACCTGACTGTGTTGCATTGGTCGATGGCCTTTTTACAGTTTTCCCTTACCAGATGTTCCCCCTAAAGTGACCATGTAATATGAAAATATCTAAGTGTGGCATTGTACCATGTGTGTTACCTGGTGTTATAGTTTTAGTTGTGCATGTGTGTGTGTGTGTGTGTGTGTGTGTGTGTGTGAGAGAGAGAGAGAGAGAGAGAGCTTCGTTAGTACCAAGTCTCTTTTCTTGTACCAAATATTGATTAAAGGAAGAAGAAAGAAAGCTTGAAAGTCAGCCCGGTGGTTCTGCAAAAGTCAATTTCATGCTCAAAGATATGTTTCAACTAATTCGCTAGTAATTTTTCTTTATGTGCCTCTAGTTATTTTATCAAGTTAATGCCATTGCTTACCAGATAGAAGATAAAATAACAAGCAGATTATACTTAATCCCACTCCAACACTCTATTTGCTCAATTTAAGCACTAGTTTGTACAACAGATTATTTGATTTTAAAAAGAGAACTCATATTGCACTAGATTGAATGGGATTCTGATTGCATTTCATTTATCAGAGAATGATTTGGAATAGATTGACCAAATAAAAGACAAGCTAACGTATTCATAAAATTGTACGACAATGATGGGTTTACACTTCACCACTTTGTTTCATCATGCATCACCTCATTTCTCTCAATTATTCAATAAAATAATATTACTCTACATAAACATAAAAGATCGATGGAAATAATATTCCCTCACATAAACAACTTGAAGAATTATATGCAGAAGAAATTTCAAATGAGGATTTAGGAAACTTGAAATATTTTAAGAACTTGATCGGAACAATCACACAATGTTTCTCTCACAACAGAAGTATGCCTTGGACTTACTCAAGAAGAGTGGAATGAAAGACAGCAAACCTGTTTCTGCTCCTAAAAGCATAAGGGAAGGCATACAAGCATCCTAGATTGTATAGGGGCATTGTGGGAGCCCTTCAATATTTAACTTTTACTTGTCTAGATATTTCATATGTTGTGAATCTAGTATCTCAGTATATGCATGATCCACGAGAAGGTCATATGGAGGTTGTAAAGCGTATATTAAGATATCTTAAAGGGACGATAAATGATGGGCTTAGATATGGTATCGAAAGAGATAATCTGCTGATTGTTGTTGGCTACACAGATGTAGACCGGGCAGGTGATTTAGATATGAGGTGTGAAGATTAGCCTTGGTATATGTACTTCACTTGGATCCCAGACAAGACAACGAAGAAGAAGATGATGAGAGAAAAGATGCAGAAAAGCAGATTGAGATCATTCCCTTTGGGATGCCCCTGTTATATTTATATTGGATGATGTGAGAATAAGAGGCTGAAATTACATGTATTTCTAACATACCCCCTCAAACTATACATGTGTGAGAAACAATCATGGATAGTTTGTGGTTCATAACGGATCTAACTAGGGTCCTAATTCAATTTAAACTCTTGAATTTCACTTGAATTTAACTTGAATTTCGCTCGAATATAAAAGTTAAAGATGAATCAATTCGCAGGTGTTACATATCATGTAAGGATCTCTTCAATGGGCCCCATATTGATGTCAGCTCATATTTGTCATTTTCATTTTTTTTGACATATTAAATATAATTATATAATTAAAAATTGTATTTTCAAACTTGAAAATATCGGAAAATTTTACGAGGTATTACATTGATTGAGTAAATGCAATTTCAGTTCATGGTTTAAAAAAAATTGATTGGGTTGTAAATATTAAAACTGTAATGTGCCCCGGGTCCTTGGGAGGTTTTCCGCGATTGTTTAAAAAAAAAATCTGCATTTTTCGAAGGTCAGTTTGGAGGTCGTTACAGAGTTGGTATTAGAGTCAGTCAGAACCACCACCATAAAGATCATAAACTCGCACTCTAAAAGCAGTCTCCACATCACTGGTAAGAGGTATCTTGTGAATTTTTGTTTCCTTACTGTCTTTAAATTATAGAAAAAAATTATTTTGACTATATGGGCAATTACAATTAAATCAGTGTTTGATGGTTTAATTTACATGCTTGATGTGATTATGTGTCTTTAACATGATCAATCCTAAGAGGTAGACTTGATCTAGGGGTATAGATTGAATAATATTTTTTGGTTGATTTTTTTTAAATGTATACTCGTAGTCATACGAACGTTCTCGAGAACTGGCAAGAGCAGAGGGATTTTCTAACAAATACCCTCAACAGTCTGGCCGAGACAGTGACTACGCACATCCAGGCGCAGATTGCTCAGCCTACGACATGTGTGCACCCTGCATCAGTTGTGACTTCGAACACTGATTCAGTGACGTATGAGAAATTCTTGATGTTGGATCCACCAACTTTTTTGGGGAAGGTCGATCCTGAGGCCATTGAGAGCTGGGTCGAGGAGATCGAGCGTCTTTTCCGTGTTATGCCCGTACCAGAGGACAAGCAGACAGATTTTGGTATATACGGTGGGACACCGTGCAGAAGGTGAAGAAGGCTACGAAGGAGTCCATTCCCTGGGAGACCTTCCAAGAGGAGTTCTTGGAGGCCTACTTTCCCTCCTTTGCCAGGGAAAGGATTCAGCAACAATTCCTCGAGCGAACTCAGGAGAACATGAGTTTGGTAGTCTATATCACCAAATTTCAGAGCCTGGAACGATACTGCCCCAACATGTTTACCGATGACAAGGCAAGGGCAGCAAAATATGTGAGAGGGCTCAAGGACGGGCTACGTGTTCGGGTGATGACCAGCCGCTCTACGGCGTTTAGTGATACCATTGAGTCGGCTTCCATCCTGAATGAGGAGTGTGAGCAATTCAAGGGAGGACAGTCGAAGAAGGATGGCAACAATAATGGTGGAGCTCGAAAAAACCCACTTGCTGGTGGCAAGACACAGGAGAAGAAACAGAAGACTCAGCAGAGAAACCACCAAAATCGTCATCAACAGAAGCAGCAACAAGGAAAGGCACAACAGACATGCAGGAGATGCAACAAGAGCCATCCCATCGATTATTGTCCTCTCTTCAAGGGGCTCTGCTATCAGTGCAAGCAGCCCGAACATGTCGTTCAGTACTGCTCGAACAAGCCAGGATCCTAGGGCAGCCAGCAGCAGCAAACACAACAGTAGCAGGCGCAGAGGAAGACCAATAGATGGGTGTACGCTGCTGCAACCACGGAGCAGGACGATCAAACTGATCTGATCAAAGGTATTATTGTAGTTGTTGATCACCTTGCTCGTGTCATGTTTGATTCGGGGGCAACCCACTCTTTTATATCCTCTTCTTTTGTTGGATTGCATGACATTGCACCATCTAGCTTAGGGAATGCATTAGATGTTATGTCTCCGATGGGTGTGTCTCATCGATATGCAAAGTACCTCCCTACAGTTCGAGTAGTTATAGAGGAACACGAGTTGTCAATCGATCTTGTCATACTCGAGATGACATTCTACGATATCATTTTGGGCATAGATTGGCTATCACGACATAACGCGACTCTTTAGTGCCGAAGCATGGTCTGCTTAGAGCGACCGAATCTGGCAGTGTTAGTGTTGCAGGTGACTAGGCCGGTGGGTGAGGTGAAGATTGTATCAGCGATGAAGATTTCTATATAATACAAGCAGGGTTGTGCAGTGTTCTTGGTTGTTGTGCTCGCTACGAATAGCCAAGAGACACCATTGGAGCAGTTGGACGTGGTCCGCGAGTTTGTCGATGTCTTTTCAGAGCACTTACCAGGTTTACCGCCTCACCGAGAGATCGAGTTTTCGATCGAGTTAATGTCTGGTACGACACCAATGTCACAAGCACCGTATCGTATGGCACCCGTTGCGCTTGTTGAGTTGAAGAAGTTGCTGCATGAGCTTCTTGACAAGGGTTTTATCACGTCGAGTGTGTCACATTAGGGTACACCAATTTTATTTGTCAAGAAAGACGGATCTATGAGACTCTGCATTGATTACCATATGCTGAATAAGGTGACCATGAAGAATAAGTATCCTTGGTTCAAAATTGATGACCTGTTTGATCAGTTGCGCACAACGAAGGTGTTCTCAAAGATTAATCTTCGTTCAAGATATCATCAATTACGGATCAAGGCAGAGGACATCTCGATGACAACTTTCAGGTCCAACTACGGGCATTACGAGTTTTTAGTGATGTCTTTTGGACTCACGAATGCCCCAACAACATTTATGGGCTTGATGAATCGAGTCTTATGGTTGTGGCTGGATGAGTTTGTCATTGTGTTCATTGATGACATCCTGATATACTCAAAGAGTATGAAGGAACATAGAAAGCATCTGAGGATCGTGTTGAGAAACTATGTTTTGATGATACATGATAAATATGATATGCTTTCATGATGCATATATATGATACATGATAAAAATGACATGCTTTCATGAGATATGATAAATATGATATGATTTTATATATGAAACTGAATATGTTATATTATGACTGGATATGATGTGCTATGAATCTAACGTGTATTTGATGCAAGGATCTTTGACTTGAAGATAGTGAAGGCTTTATATTCAAGTACAACATCTTGATGCAATCATACTCATGGATTGAAGAAAAAGCTTGATGAGCCAAAGAAATGCATTAAAAATTATCCAAGATGATCGGCTACTTCAAGATGCCTTTTTTCTTCTTTAGAGTTATATGTAACAGAACCTTCATTCTACATGCATATTTCATATTAGATTATATGCTTTAAAATCATACAAGCTATTCATATACAAAAAGACAAGCTTTCATAAAAAGAACGTTAGTCAAAAGCACCTTTTTGAAACAAATCATTGTACTTACTACAAGCATTTATGAAAAAGACAAATTGACAAGATATAATAGCTCATGATTTCAAAAGCATTAATTGTACTTCCTACAAGCATTTATGAAAAAGACAATTTGACAAGATATAAAACTCATGATTTCAAAAGCATTTATGTAAGAAAAGACAAAATGCATTGGTTCATAATACACAAACATTTACGTAAGAAATTTCGGTTCATAATACATAAACATTTATGTAAGAAAAGACAAATTGTGAAAAGATGTATTGGTTCATAATACACAAGCATTTATTTGAAAAATGACTATTTGTAATATAAATATTACTCAAGCATTTATTGTACTTCAAATCATTCATTTTAGAAATGACAATTTGAGAAAATAAACATTACTTTTATAACACAAACATTTATCGTTGAACAAAACATTTATTTAAGAAATGACAATTTGTGTTTATTTTATTTAAAGTACTTCAAAAACACTCACTCAAGAAGTGAAGACTTATATTTGAAGACATCTTTCTTCACTCAAGCATTTATGGTACTTTAAAGTATTTACTCAAGAAAAGATCTTTTGCAAAATAAGTACTACATAAAGCATTTATTATTTAAACAATGAAGTGACGATTTGTAATATAAATATACTTAAACATTTAATATACTACAGAACACTTATTTGAGAAATTACATTACAAATTAAATCTCATTTATAAATACACCAACGTATATTGTACCTCAAAATATTTAATTTAGAAATGACGACTTGAAGAAACTATCATTATTTAAATACACCAAACATTTATTACTTAACAATTTTTTTATTTATGGAATAGACGATTTTTGAAAAAAGCTATACATAGTACACACATTATTTTGACACCTTTTTCTCATAAAAGTTATGATGACCTAGCATCTCACATAACAAAAGAACAATTATTTCAAAGCATTTCAAAAAGCAACAACTATTTTTGAAGATCTATATATATATAGACAAAATAATATTTCAAATATACACATGTGAGCTTTCAAAGAGAAATATTCTTACACAACACACTGAAAAAGAGCTTAGAAAAAGAAAGAAAAAAAGAAAGAGAAAAGCTCTCTGACAAAAGAATCAAGTGTGTGTCTGAAGAAAAAGAGAAAAAGAATATTTTGTTCCCCAGAAAGATTATTCTGCCTATCTTAAAAAGAGAGAACATTCTGAGAGAATCTTCAAACGTGCATTCATATCCTGCATATCATTCTGAAGGTTCTATAGAAAAGTGTTGTAACTTTCTATTGTAATATTGTTGCCTTCTTATAATTAAGAAGAAGACCTCTGAAGAAGAGGGTGTTTTCCTTGTCTGTTGAGAGAAGTAGACCTATGAGAAAGAGGGTGTTTCCCTTCTCTGTTGAGAGAAGTAGACCTTTGAGGAAGAAGGTGTTGTACTATTTATCCTGTAACATGGATTATATAGTGAAAGGCTCAAGTGATTTACTTGGGGATTGAATGTAGGTCAGTAACTCGGCCGAGCCAGTATAAATCCTATGTTTATTGTGTTGTGCCTAATTGTCTTATTTTTTATATTATCGATCTGCAACAAATTACACTATTCACCCCCCCTCTAGTGGAATTTCAGATCGTTCTATAGACAGTCTGAGAACATAAGTTTTTTAAGTGTGAGTTTTGGCTCGACATGGTGATGTTCCTCGAACACATCATATTAGGAAATGGTGTTGAGGTAGATCCAGTTAAGGTGGAGGCAGTGTTGTCTTGGGAGCAGCCAAAGACAGTCACAGAGATCATAAGCTTCTTGGGGTTGGCAGGGTATTATCGTTGATTCATCCAGAACTTCTCTCGTATAGCTGCCCCGATGACGAAGCTATTGTAGAAAAGAGTGAAGTTTGTTTGGACAACACGTTGCAAGGAGAGCTTCCAAGAGCTGAAGAAAAGGTTAACCTCGGCTCTAGTCTTGACATTACCTTCAGGGTCAGGAGGGTTTTGTGAAGAATCCTTGCAAACAATCAAGTTTTCAAATAACTTGATACTTCAAATACTCAAGACACAAAATAAATGCACAGTGTTTATAAGCTTTACACTAAAAAAGAAGTGCAATAAATGCAAGTGTTTATAAGCTTAAGGAGACAAAACTCCTTACATGTAATATATATCTTTACAATGGGCTTACAACCCTTATAAGCTTAGCAACTTGTAAGAGTTGTTGGGCTGATTCCCAACAGCTCTAATTAGAGCCGTTGGGAGTCAGCCCAACGTCTCTTATTCTTCACTGTGTACAATAGTCAGTGGTTGACTGTTGTACATTGTACACTGTACACTGTCAGTTGCTGACTGTGTACAGAAATAGTACATAAAAAAGATAAAATAAAAAATGAAAAGTTACAAAAATAAGAAAAATTAAAAGAAAGAATTAAAATCATATTCAATGACATGAATATGCATAAAATGACTAAAATACCCCTACAGCTACTACAAGAAAGAAATATATTACATATATATAAGTAGATGGATACATGTACATATATATGAAATATATGTGTATATGCATCTTCTTTTATACATATAAAATATATATTAAAAAATACATTGTCTTATGGATTACAATTTAACACCCCCCCTCAAACTTAGGGCATAATGACCGAAAGTTTGTCAAGAAAGAAGTTGAATCGCGGACAGCACAACGATTTGGTGAAGAAATCTGTCAACTGATATTCGGAAGTTACATATAGAAGGTCTATGACTCCTTTAAGATATGTTTCTCGGACATAGTGGCAATCTATCTCGATGTGTTTGGTATGCTCATGAAATGTGTGGTGTTTGGCAATAAATTGCACTCTTGTTATCACAACATAGCTTGGTAGGCGCTTCTACATTAATCCCCATATCTTCTAGTAGCTGATGAATCCATACAATCTCCATGGTAGTAGTTGTCATGGCTCAGTATTCAGCTTCGGTAGAGGATGATGATACATTTTGTTGTTTCTTATATCTCCATGAGATTAGTGAGTCTCCTAAAAACATACAAAAAACAATGGTGGAGTGATGGTTATTTGGATCACCTCCCCAATCAGAATCAATATAAGCTATTAAATTTAATTCAGAAGAAGATAAAAAAATTCCCTTATTCAACGATCCCTTTATGTATCTGATGATCCACAGAATTGTACTCATATAAACGAATGTTGGTGCATGTTGAAATTGACTGGCAATATGAACTGCATATGAAATATCTGGTCTAGTAATACTCAGATACATCAAGGAGCCTACAAGTTGTCTGTAGGGAGTGGGGTCTTTGAGAAGAATTCCATCATCAATTTTCATTTTGGTTCCTACTATAGCAGAAATTTCACAAATTTTATCATCTGTAATACCTGATTTGTCAAGAATCTCATAAGCAAGTTTAGTTTAAGATAGAAAATAACCTCTATGTGAATATGCAACTTCAATTTCCAGAAAGTAGGTCAGAAATCCTAAGTTAGACATTTCAAATTTATCTTTTAAAATAGATTTTATGCTCTTAATTCCTTTAGAATCGCTTCCAGTGATTAGCATATCATCGACATATAAAAGCAATATTACTATTCCTGCGTTAGATTTTCTGACAAATAAAGCGGTGTCAGTAAAACATGAGGAGAAACCATTTTTCAACATTACAGAGTTAAATCTGTCATACCAAGCCTTAGGGGCTTGTTTTAGTCCATAAAGTGCTTTCTGGAGATGAAGTACTTTTCCTTTAGGAGTCTTCATTCCGGGAGGAGCATCCATATACACTTCTTTATTAAGATCGTCATTTAAAAAGACATTTTTAACATCTATTTGGTAAATGTTTTATTTTTTAATAGAAGCGATGGTAATAAGGCATCTTATAGTAACCATTTGTGCAACAGGGGCAAATGTTTCTTCATAGTCAATCCTGTATTCTTGACTATATCCTTTGGCTACTAGACGAGCTTTATATCTTTCTAGAGATCCATTGCTCTTGGTTTTGACCTTAAACACCCATCTACACCCTATGGTTTTCTTACCCTTAGAAAGATCTTGAAATTCCGAGGTCTTCGCTTTTTTGAGAGCTCTAAGTTCATTCTCCATAGCTTTTATCCATTCAATACTTTTTTTTGCTTCTTCAAAGTTTTTGGGTTCTACATATGAGTGAATAGCACTAAGGCAAGCTCTATGTTTAGGTGTGAATGAATCATAAGAAATGAACCTAGAAGGGACTTTTCTATTTCTCTCAGTTCTTTGTGGATTTTCCTCATTTAAAGAGGTAGTTCCACTAGATTTGTTATATTTTTCTATTGCACTTCTAAAATTATTTTTATCTCTATGGGAATATGTGATAGGATCTCTAGTTGTTTCTTCGTCAACATGTTGATAAGTAGATGGGTATAGTAAAGAGTTGTTTTCCTCAACTTCATTATCACTAGAGTTATTATGTGGGAACTCATCATCACTAGCATCATCATTTCTAGATAATAACTCCAATAAAAAAGAATAATCCATATTTTCTTTATGAGGTTCACATTTTTCAAAACCACTAACATTTTCCAGAAAACTCACATTTCTAGACACACATAATTTGTCGTTTTTAATATCATAACATTGAAACCCCTTTTGACTTTCGGAGTAACCAAGAAAAGCACATGTGATAGTTTTTGGGGAAAGCTTGTCATTCTTGTCTGTTAGAACAAAACATTTGCATCCAAAAATTCTCAACCTATTATAATCAGGTTCTTTTATGTACAACATTTCAAAAGGCGGAATTTTGTTTAAATTTTTGGATGGAAGCCGATTTATGAGATAGATAGATGTGAGAGTTGCCTCGGCCAATAATTTTTTTGGTATGTTATGTGAAATGAGAAGGGTTCGAGTAGTTTCAATGATATGTCTATGTTTTCTTTCGGCTAATCCATTTTGTTGAGGTGTTTTCAGACAAGATTTTTGACGGAGAATATCATAACTCTCAAAATATCTTTTTAATTCATTTGATAGGTATTCTCCTCAAGAGTCAGTTCTAAGAATTTTCAAGTCACCATTAAATTAGTTTTTTATCATCATATGATATGTTTTGAATGTCGTAAAAACCTCATGTTTGTGCTTAAGAAAAAATGTCCAACAATATCTAGTGTAATCGTCAACAAAAATCACATAATACGAAAACCCCCCTTTTGATAAAACAGGTGTCGGTCCCCATACGTCTGAATGAACAATTTCAAATGATCTTGTTGTAAACATAGATCTTTGATTAAAAGATAAACTTCTCATTTTTCTAAGAGTACAATCATTACATGTGAAATCACTTTTACAAAGATGTTTAACAAAAGGTAAGTAAAAAATTTTAACAATATTAGGATGTTCAAGCCTTTTATGCCATACATTAATATCTTTATGTTCGACAACATTACAAAAAGGGTTTTTTGGAATTTGAAGGAAGTCAACATAGTATAGATCTCCCTTCCTAGAGCCTTCCCCAATCAACCTCCCAGACCGGCAATCATGTATCCAACATTTATCAGATGAGAATTTTATATTGCATCTATGGTCTGAGAGTTGAGAGACCGAAAGTAAATTTAAGTTTAATTTTGGTATAAATCTAATTTTTGGGACAAAAAACCTTGTTTTTCAAAATTTCCAATTCCTTTGATTTCAAGAGAAATTTCATCCGCAGTTGAAACAAATGATAGAGAGAAATTTTTGAATATTTGAAAAATAAACAATTACTTGGAGACATATGAAAGGAGGCACCCGAATCTAAAAGCCAAGAAGTCTTACCGGGAGGAGAGAAAGTTGACATGGCGGCTCCAGAAATTGCCCCCTTGAGAAGAGGTTGAAGTGCTTTCACAATTTGATGCAAAGAAAGAGCTCCATTAGAAGAAGATGAACTTTCTTCCTTTTGGGGTTGGGATGTGGTAGTCATGGCTAGTAACTTCTTGCATTTTAGACAAACCGGTTTGATGTGCTCCGGTTCCTTACAAAAGTGGCACACAACTTTGCTATAATCTCTTTTTCCGCCTTGCCCACTATCTTTCCTTGCTCCTTCATTTTGATTTTTGAAGTAGGGAGGTTTGTAGGTTCTCAAATTGTTTTTCGGTCTTGAAACAGCATTAACACCTTCACCTTCTTCTTGGTTGGAAGGTGTTACAAGAACACGGGTTATTTTTGCTTATACTCATATGAGTCTCTTCCCTACTTAATTTAGTAATTACATCCTCAAGAGAAGGGAAATTAAAGGCGGATAGAAGAGAGGATCGTATTTGTTCAAATTCGGGTCTAAGCCCATTTAAAAAGTTGAAAAAGTAATCATCTTCTAATAGTTTATGCCTAAGCTCAATGGCTTTACCACTCCATTTGGGCTCAGGCATGGAAAGTTCATCCCAAATAGAGGACAACTCTGCGAAATACTCTCTAATAGTCATTTCGCCTTGTTGGAGGGTCAAGGCCCTTTTTTGAAGATAGTACTTGTGGGACAAGTCTCTTGAAGTGTACATTTTTTCAAGATATTGTTATGCTTGAGAGGCCTTTTTGAATTTGATAATGTTGGCATTAATTCTTGTTTCAATGGATGAAAAGATCCATGATAGGATTTTAAAATTTCTCATCTCTCATTCTTCATGCTTCTTATGACAGTCTTCAAGCGCTTTGATTCTCTCTTCACCTTCAAGAATCTTTATTTTTCCTCTTTCTACCAAGGTAATCATTGGTTCCGGTTCCGGTATTGAGCCTTGGACATATCCCCAAAGCCCTTTACCCTTGATATGGGCTTCCATATTACCGGCCCAAACATGATAATTTGAGCCATTGAGTTTGAACCCAAGAAAGAAGTGAGTCTTTTCCACCATTTTGAGAAGAAAGAAATATAGAGTGAAGAGGATCTTACCACAAGCGAGTCTTTTAGAGCTTACTTGATGTGGTATGATTCTTTCGATATATATTACAAGGAGTCTCCAAGTCGAGGATCAAGAGCAAGGTAGGTGCACGCATTTCGAGGCACGCGATCTTCTTCAACAATCACCTTTCTTCTTCAATAATTTTCAACGGCTCTGATACCATGTGAAGAATCCTTGCAAACAATCAAGTTTTCAAATAACTTGATACTTCAAATACTCAAGACACAAAATAATTGCACAGTGTTTATAAGCTTTACACCACAAAAGAAGTGCAATAAATGTTCAGTGTTTATAAGCTTAAGGAGACAAAACTCCTTATTGTAATACGTACCTTTACAATGGGCTTACGGACCCTTATTTATAAGCTTAGCAACTCATAAGAGTTGTTGGGTTGATTCCCAACAGCTCTAATTAGAGCCGTTGGGAGTCAGCCCAACGTCTCTTATTCTTCACTGTGGCTGAATGTTGTACACAGAAATAGTATATAAAAAAGATAAAAAGGAAAAAGGAAAAGTTACAAAAATAAGAAAAATTAAAAGGAAGAATTACAATCATATTCAATGACATGAATATGCGTAAAATGACTAAAATACCCCTACAACTAATACAAGAAAGAAATATATATTACATATATAAGTAGATAGATACATATACATATATATGAAATATATATGTATATGTATCTTTTTTTATATATATAAAATATATATTAGAAAATACATTGTCTTATGGATTACAATTTAACAGGTTCATGGTGTATAGTGATGCCTCGAGAAGGGGACTGAGTTGTGTCTTGATGCAGCACGAGAAGGTCATCGCTTATGATTCTTGACAACTGAAGGTGCACGAGAAGAACTACCCAACGCACGACTTGAAGTTAACAACCATTGTCTTTGCATTGAAGATTTTGCGTTACTACCTGTATGGGCAGTTTGAGGTTCTGTCTAACCACAAGAGTCTCGAGTATATTTTCTCGCAGAAGGATCTGAACTTGAGACAGCACAAGGGGTTAGAGTTCTTCAAGGACTGAGTTTTCTATCACTTACCACCCAAGTAAAGCAAATGTAGTGGTGGATGCACAAAGTAGGAAGACATCGGTTTCGGCTGCCAGCTTGATTGGTTGGAGTTGGGACTTACTTGAGGAGTTTGTTAGGTGGCAGCCGTTTGCCGATGAAGCCGAACACATCCATTGTGCAGGGATGAGGGCGTGACCCGATATCATCGATCGCATCGAGAAGCTACAATCAGTTGATTCGGACTTCGAGAAGTTATGTGAGAGTGCTCAAAAGCCGAATATGCAGTTCCATCGTGAGGAGGACGGGACCATTATGTTCGGGAATAGATGGTGGGTTTCGAAGGCTCTTCGAGAGGAGCTCATAAGTGAGACCCACAAGTCGAAGTATTTCGTTAATCCTAGTAGCACCAAGATGTTCAAGGACTTACTTAAAACCCGTGAAAAAATTCAAAAACAAAAATGGATCCAAACCCGGCACCCCCCCCCCCTTCCCATGTTTTCTATTTAAACACAGGGGGGTCTCCCTTTTACGTAAAAGGGAACCCCCACCCCACCCCGACTTTCACTCTTCCTCTCTACCTGACGCTCTCAGCCCCCAGTGTGCCCCTGTTTCCCCATGTGCTCTCTCTCCCTCTCCCTTCACCGAAGCTAGAGATGCAGCCCCCTGTCTCTCTCTCGCTCTCTTCTCTCCACCTCTCTCTCTCTGTTCTCTGATGGGGGTGTCGGCCCTCCTGTCTCACCCCCCCCCCCCTCTTTGTCCTCTCGTTAGCAGGGGAGGGGCATCGCCCCTCCCCGCTCACTCACTCTTTATTTAGCAAGGAAGGGGCACAATCCCCCTGCTCTCTCTCTCTCTCTCTCTCTCTCTCTCTCTCTCTCTCTCTCTCTCTCTCTCTCTCTCTCTCTCTCTCTCTCTCTCTCTCTCTCTCTCTCTCAGGATTCGGCTGGCAGGAGGGTCGTCGCCTGTGTTTCGGACCGACTGGCAGGGGGCGACACCCCTTGCCACCCCTATTTCAATTAGAGAGCAGGGGCGCTGCCCCTGCCTTCCTTTGTTTTTCGGCCGGCAGGCAGGGGCAACGCCCTACCTGGTCCTTTTTTTTCGACCAGCAGGCAAGGGCGCAGCCCCTGCCCTGCTTTCTTTTCTCCGGCCAACGGGCAGGGGCGCAGCCCCTGCCTTCTTTCCCTCTTTTTCTGGCCATTGTGCTTTCTTAGCCTTAATTCATTCTTATGTTGAGCTTGAGTCCTATACAGAAGCAGCAAAAAAGGAGGAGTGGCAAAGAGTCATGGTTGATTAAATGGATGCACTTGAAAAAATGCAGGCATAGGAACTAGTAAAAGCTCCTCCAAAGAAAAATATTATAGGCAGTAAGTGGGTGTACAAGGTAAAGACAAAGGCAGGCGAGACAGTGGAGAGGTATAAAGCTAGATTGGAAGCTAAGTGGTACAGTCAGCAATTTGGAATTGACATTGCAGAAACGTTTGCTCTTGTGGCTCATATGACCACGATTTGTACTCTTTTAGCAGTGACAGTCATACAACAGTCGGATCTTTGGCAGTTAGATGTCAAGAATGCATTCTTGAATGGGGATTTACAAGTATATATAGAGTTGCCACAAGGATACTGAGATCCAGAAGGCAGAGTGTGTAGATTTCGCAAAGCTCTATATGGTCTCAAACAAGCACCACGGGCTTGGTTTGAGAAGTTCAGTTTAACAGTGAAGTCACTTGGTTTTGAGCATAGTCATCATGATCCTACTTTGTTTGTATCTTCATCTGCTCTTGGAAAATGTATATTGCTTCTTTATGTAGATGATATGGTTCTCACTAGAGATGATATGAAGACTGAAGAGACCAAAAAAAATTGGCCAATATGTTCGAGATGAAAGATTTAGGGTGTTTGAAGTACTTTCTTGGGCTTGAGATAGCCTACTCTTCAAATGAATTGTACTTGTCTCAACATAAGTATGCCACGGATTTGGTTGTGAAAGCAAGATTGGTGGATGATGCGAAACAAGTAAATTCCCCCATGGAGGCTAACTTGAAGATAAGAGCAACCAATGGGGTTGAGCTAGAGGATCTTGTAGTATACAAGCAATTAGTTGGGAACCTTATATATTTGACTATATCTAGACCAGATATAACCCACGCAGTTCATGTAGTAAGTCAATTTATGAGTGCTCCCCGATCAGTTTACTTGGTAGTAGTGCTTAAGATCATCAGGTATGTCAGAGATTCTATGCACTATGGTATGTTTTTTTCGTCTTCGTTTAGCAAGGAGTTGAGAGCTTTCTGTGATGCTAATTTTAGAGGCTCCACTAGGGATCGTCTTTCCACTACAAGGTTTTGCGTTTTTCTTAGAAGCTCCCTCATCTTGTGGAAGAGCAAGAAACACCAAAGGGTTGCCTCGTCCACTGCAGAAGCAAAATACAGAGCAATGGCTAAAGTTGTGGCTGAGATTATTTGGATTTGATGGTTATTAAGGGAATTGGGAATTCTATGTGAAAAGAAGTCATCTATATTGTGACAATACCAGTGCTATTCATATTGCAAAGAATCCAGAGTTTCATGGGCATACTAAGCACATTAAAATAGATTGACATTATACAAGAAGGGCTTATAAAGATGAGATTATAGTTTTGAAACATGTCAACTCAAAGAATCAAATTGCAAATGTGTTTACAAAAGTCTTTCTCCATTACATGTCAGTTTCTTCATTGCCAAACTTGGAAGGATCCATTTACATCCTTCCAAGTTTGAAGGGAAATATTGAAAGTTTATGTAGTATAGTGTAGCATAGTGCTATGTAAAGTAGCTTTATATAAGTTAGTTTGTACATACCCTATAAAGAAGGGGCATAGTAGTCATTTCATATTTTTCACTAAAGGGGTTCGACCCTCTATGTGTAAATGTTCCTCGTTCCCGACAAGTAATAGAAGAACTTTGTTCTCCCCATTTTGTTATGCCTCCTCTAACCCTAACCTCTCTTACTCTTATCTCTTTGGATTTCTAACAGTGTCAAGAAACTTCCCCTAAATTTTGGGAATTTTATGTGGCATTGTTTAGGCATAGTGAATTTCCTACCGAAACCTGACAGAAAAACAGATACTGAAACCTGTCAGAAAAACAGAACCCTGTCTACCCGAGTTTGACTTTGACCTAACCCTAGACCTAACCGAGCTCACCTAAACCCACAAAACCTAATCCCAGACGCAGCCACACATAACAAAAAAGATTCCAAAAAATCCCAAATTCCATAATTTTAACCTATTACATTTGGTTGTTGATCCAAATCAAGTGAAAATTTGTGTGTTAGATAGTTTTTATTTTAGAAATATTATGAATATTTTTTATATTTTTATCATTTCAAAAAATCCTTTCTTTCAATTGAAACAGTGAAAAAGTTGGCGGTGACTTTCTTTTGGTATATATCATGGTAACATTGCAATGTTACTGTGATACATATTTTGGTGATATTCTGAAAATATCATGATATTTTGACTTTAATATCGGTGGAAGCCTTTTTAACTAATATCAAGGTATTTTGAAAATATTGGCGATATATGAGGCTACAAAAATACATATGCGCAAACTTGTCACCAATCTTTGAATTTAATTAAACAGCACCTAAAAAAATATATACTGAAAATCTGGTTCAGTGGGGCATAAAGACAATACTTATTAAGTGGCCCAATGACAATTTAATGCCTAGGGAAAGTAAATAAATCGTGAAAAATGTTCTGAAAAAATGTGAGATAGAAAACAGATAAAATATAGTGTAAAAAACAGAAATTTTTAGGGAAAAAAGAATTTTAATGTCATTTACATTTTTTTGGATAACTATCTCAAAATATGCTAATCAACAAGTTTTGTGCATCTTGAGCACATGTTCTGTATTTAGTCTTAATTTTCACTCACTATTTTCGGAAGGTACTTGTTTTAGTTATGAAATAAATCATGGGACTGACTTAATACATAACGATAATTTTTCCACCATTTTTCAATATGCGTCTTTGGGCTTAGAAAATTCATGAAATAGACCTGATATCTATATTAGGATAAATATTCAGTGCAATATCATAGGTTCAAGTCAGCTGCCTGCAGTTTTACATGCCATGGAACAAGCTCATGTAAACAAATCACGTCCAAATTTGCATGGGTTAACAATACCAGTAGCAGTAACAATAGCGGTAGCAGTAATAGTAGGTAACATATTATGAATGCAACTTACTATTATACTTTCTTACTTCAACAAAAGGAAAGGAGAATATTTATTATTGGATATTCTGCTAAATTAATCTAGAGATTATTAATAAAAGCAGATCTGTACATGGAAGAAGAAAAAGACCACATTTGCAAAGAAAAATAAAAGATACAAGTTTTCAGAATCAGACTGAAAGTTCCAAGTAAATATACAACAGGTTCTGTTCAACATGATCAACTTTTTAATGACGTTTGCTTGACAAACCTGCTTGAGAAACAAATTTTTACTATGGTACATGCTGAGCATGAATAGAATTCTGTATTGCATAACGACGATCAGGTGGCATTCCATTTACACGTATTTGCTCGAAGAAATCCACACGTAAAGTTTTGAACAGATATGCCTGCTTTATGTAGTATTAAACTATTAGCTATCCATTGGTTACAAAGAGATTCAGCAGCCAAGTAAGAAGAATCCAAAAGTTTCATGAAGGTACCTTGCCCTTCCAAGTAAAATCAACAACTCGATGAAAAGGATTGATCAATGTCAGTTTATCGCCTTCTTTAATCTGATGATAAATGCAGTATAATGTCAACATGGAGACGCATAATGAAATAGGCTCTTGGGATATCATGGCAAAATACAATGTGCTACAACTAAGATGCTGGCCCATTATCTGAGATTACTATTGGATTATCAAACAACTGAAGAAAGATTTGTCTACTTCAAAACTTTCAGGGGAACAAAACATTCAGCAGCGATTGCTGCAGTTTAGGGATGTAAACAGGTTGGATTCGGGTCAGATTTGGGCATTACCAAATCCTATAAATTGAATATCCAGTAATCAGAATCGAATATGCCCTAATCAGAGTGGGATACAGATTAGGACTCGAATATGAAAACACTCGAAACTGAATTTGAGTCTGACTATGGGAACAATAACCAAATTCAACTTGAAATCCACTTAAAGTGTGGTTCTGGTCAGATCCACTGATAGTGCTTATTAGAAAAATCTGCTACTTTAGTACAAGCATGTGACTAGACGTGTTTACTTGCGTTGGTCAGAAGTCATTTCATTGCCTTATGTCTCAGGTTCAAACATCTTTGGTGAAAACCTTTTGAAGGGTGTTAAGAATCCGACCAGATCATGCTCAAAAACAGAATCAGAATCTGTACCAATCAAATTCTACAATATAAAGCTTGTCCTACCGATTTCTTAACTGGATTCAAAAATTTAATCAAACCCCACTAAATGGGTTTGGATCAGTAAGGTATCTTACCCAAACCCATATCATTTACATCCCTACTGCTGTTAAAAAAATTGTAAAAACAAAAAATCAGTAAGACAATCCCATTTCATATTGGTCACAGATATTCCAGTCACTAATAAAACTTTATTGGCATATCAAGTTAATTTTGAATAGGCAGGCACGAAAACTAAAACAAAACTTACTTAGCTGATCAGTTAAGTATTAATCAGTATAATACTTAGCACAGTAATCCATAAAAAAGGTAAGTGTGAAAATGTAGGCCAAAAAATTTACCGCATCACTATGCAGCCCATAAACTGAAATAATGGCATGTGTCTCAACAGAATCAAGTACCAGAAAATATCTGCAAATGATAAAGTGAATTAATGGATGTAGATGAAAATAGACACCACTCATTTCTGTATCTTATCCCATCTGCAAATACAAGTCTTTAAACTTAGTTGCCACCACCTCCTTAGAAACATTGATACATTCTTCTTGATATAGATCAACCATTCTACTTTCCACAAACAAGGGCTCTAGTTTTGATAAAAAGGCCACTAAAAATGTTCTCATATAAGGACATGGAAGAAAAATCACATTGCTTCAATCCTGAGATTTTAAATGAACCAACGAGGAATCACATAGACCAGGATTGATGGGAGTAACTTACATAGGTGCAGTACTGTCATGCCTAATGAAAAGAAGCACAACAACTTCCAACACTATTGCTTCATTTTGACCCTCATGGAGAAGATTTATAGTGCTATTTCTGCAAGATGGATATCCTTGAGCCAAAAAAGTGAAAACAGATTATTAAACACTATATGACTGAAGAGGATAAGAAATGATAAATGGACCATACTCCATTTTAAATGTACTCAAGAAATCCATTAGTAGAATAAGTACTTACTATTAGCAGCTACCACATTTGACTGAATTGCAGCAATGCGTTTTGGCCTTATGAATCCCTGCCATAAAAGAAGAAAACATGTCAGGGTAAATGCAACTATAGAGAACAATCAAATCACTGAAGAAGTAAAACAGCTAACATGGAAACCATGCCAGATATAGCAGTTGGTAAAAAGCTCGTAGTAAAATTGCACACAAAGTGATATGACGATGCTAGTAAACAAACATGAGCAGTATTATGGAGATCATGAGGATCTCCTTGCACCTCACACAGTCTCAGGCTCAGGCTCAGGCTCTTACTCGCTGTGGTTTACAGTGCATTGTTCCTTCTTTTCATAGAAAAAAGATAATAAGGGTGCAGATCGCCTCGTCACCCTTTCTTGGTTCTCTCTTAATCTTCACTACTCTCTCCTCCTTGGCGGAGAAAACTCTTCAAGCCTCTAGGTGAGCTTAGGCAGACTCTGTGTAACGACCCCAACTCATACCCAAGAAAAAGTGGCATTTTTTTTTAAACAAATGCGGAAACAATCCCAGAGACCCGGGGCCTTACAGTTAAATACAACCACCACCACAAGGGATCTCATACTCATCTTTCATATGAAACCAAATCAAACCAAACTTTATTTATTCAAATATAAAGAGTTTCAGACATAAGCAGATGAAAGTAAAGAAAGCAAAGGAAAGAGCAATGTCATCCCAAGAATCTGCCCTGCAGTCGTGTAGTCCTCTCGTGACTCTTTTCAGAAGCAAGTCACCCCACTAGGCATCTGAGGCTGCGAAAAACACAAAAAGTAGAGTGTCAGAATCCAAAGAATGTTGCGTACGAATCCCTCTAATGAATCAAACAAGTACAAAAGAACATAAATAAAATTCATGCAATATTTTATACAAACGTAAATATAACGCATTCATAATTCAACTAATCATTCATGCAATAGGAAACAACTATTAAGCATGAGAGAACAGTTAATAACAACAGGGATCACAATTTAAGCATTAATGTAACGCCCCAAAATTTCGAACCTTATAATTTTCTTGAAATAGTTGGAAAATTCCTTTTCTTTACAGAGTTTATTTCTAAAATCAGCGGAAACGATTTCTTTTAAAAAAAGAACAGGTTTGACAACCTTGGGCACGTTAGCGAGAAAACAAAGATTTACCATGGACGATCTGCAATAATACTTAGGAAACCATTTCTTCTATTTAAAGAGAGTATCAAGTTTGTACAAAATTTGGGTTTCCTCAAGGGAGAACCGTATCAAAAACCAAAATGTCCAGGAGAAGAACTACGAGCAGAAACAGTGGATCATTAAATCATCTCGCAGTCGCGCCATCGCCTGATGCACCTAATCGTCACATGTACCAATGAAATGGGTTAGTTTTGCGACAAACTAGCAGGAGAGTACAAAGACAGATAGAACTAAATTAGGCATAGATAATTTATGCAGCAGGTAGTAACGAGCAAACTAAGCAGATAGACTGGAGGAATAAGCTAAGTACAACAAACTGAAAAGGGTGTGCATGCTCAATTTAGTTATTACTTGATAACCGGTCATGCGGGTACATACATGGCACGTGAGTCGAAACAGTCGAGTCTAAGCCGAGTGTTCATTATGTTAAGTATTTTAATATACCTCGGTTGTCTGACTGAATCCTATTCCTATGGAGACGACCGATGGTCGAGAGAGTAAGTCCCCAAGGCCTGATAGGGATGCATCCAACTTCTGCAGAAGTGTTAGGATAACTTATGTAGCCCCTATCCCTCCCCCTAACCACCGATGACTGGGGGAAAACGGGTCTTTTGCCCTTTTAAAAAGCCATAAATGGTCTGTTCATCGGAGTTGGTACCCTTCGTCCTCTCTCTTAACGAAGCCAAGTTGAATTGAGCGCGGCGGGGTTTCTTAGTCGTTGCCTCATTCTTTATGCTCTGGTCCCATTTTTTTTTTATATGTGTTTTCAACAACGTGCACTAAGCATCAATCGAGGTCATAAGACTCTCTCATCCAATCGTCGTAGTACTAACATGTCTCGCATGTTCAAGAAGTACACTTACGAGGAAAGGGATACAGGTCCTTAATAGGAGCCTCGGGAGTGTGTTTCGCAAAGATATAATGTTTTTTAAAAAGCTATTTTAACATTTCAAATCTTTCGAAACGACACACAACTTACCAACATATGGCATGTGATTTTCTCGAATCTGACAACTGATGACGCACAGTCTAGGTGTTATGCAAGTCACGACACTGGCTTTGGTAAATGGGCTTCACAAATGAACCCATCACCCAACAACTTGATCTTGCCCCAGATCGAGGGTTCTCCCAAAACATATTGGGTAAAAAGAGGAAAAGGTATTCCTTCTGAATACGCTGAGTCAAAGTCAAGGCAAAAACGAAAGACAATAATGCGAAAAGGAAGTGCCTGGGCGCGAAGCGCGACGGCAAACAGGAACTGTGAAAGTAAGGGACAAGGATCGCGAAACCGCGTCCTTGAATTAAAAGACAGTAAGTAGTAAATATGAAAGCAAAAGCCTGGGCGCAAAGCGCGACGGCAACAGAAACAGGAAGTGCGCAAGCAAAGGACAAGGACCGCGAAACCGCGTCCTTGAATTAAAAGACAGTAAGCAGTAAATACGAAAGTAAAAGCCTGGGCGCAAAGCGCGACGGCAAACTGAAATAGGAAATGCGAAAGCAAAGAACAAGGATCGCGAAACCGCGTCCTTGATTTAAAAGTGTACTTATATACGTATAAGTATATAAATATATCATTAAGTCCTTTCGATCATTAATTATTTAAGCTTGATTTAATTATTTAAGTCCTTGTGCAACTTCTCCTACCTTGAGGTATTGCGAGAATAAAGTCGTCTACGAACGTAGGTGATCGTCGGTTTAGTTCGCGGGGCGCAAACGGGCTCTGTTGCGTAAACTGCAAAAAATGTGATTTTAGAAGGCATAAACGAGCAAAGGTAGAGAGGAGACTCGGCTTCTCCAACCTCGAAAGGAAGGGGGCCTTCCCACCCCCTTCTGTTGGCCTGTCGGAAGGCAAAAAGAGAGAGAGACGAGGTCGCATGGGCCAAACGCACACCTGCGGCCCTCAGAAGATGAGGCAGAGGCCAAATGGCCCCTGCCGAGCTTTGCTTGACAGGAAAAGGGGAAGGGGCCAGAGGCCCCCATCGGGTCTCAAAAAAAAAAAAAAGGCAAGGGCCTTAGGAGGCCCTTGCTGGAATTTTTTTGAAAGAAAATGGAGGGGCAGGAAACTTCGGCTCCTGCCAGGTTTTTAAAAGAGAAAGGGGCAAGGGCCGATGGCCCCTGCCAATGGAACGAGTAGGGAGGAGGGAGCGCAGGGGCCAAAGGCCCCATGCGGCTTAATAGGAGAGGAGGCAGGGGAGTGCAGGGGCCAAAGGCCCCTGCCGAGCCCTTGCTCGACAGAAAAAGAGACAGGGGCCTCTGGCCCTTGTCGGTTAAAAGAGGGGCAGGGGCCAAATGGCCCCTGCTTGGTTTCCGAGGGGTGAGGTAGGAGCCTTTGGCTCCTACCTCCTCTCTTAAGGAGAAGGCTAGGGGCCATCGGCCCCTACGTGGAAAGGGAAGGGCAGGGGCCATGGCCCCTGCCAGAATGTTAAAAAGGGCAGGGGGCTCCGCCCCCTGCCTGCTAAGAAGAGGAAAGCAAGGGGGGCGGAGCCCCCTTGCTTGTCGAAAAAGAGGAAGGCAAGGGGACGGAGCCCCTTGCCTGCCGAGAAAAGAGGAAGGC
The DNA here is from genome assembly GCF_984573655.1 of Nuphar pumila. Classification (NCBI taxonomy): domain Eukaryota; kingdom Viridiplantae; phylum Streptophyta; class Magnoliopsida; order Nymphaeales; family Nymphaeaceae; genus Nuphar; species Nuphar pumila. The sequence continues at coordinate 25,016,902 of NC_143262.1, read as the reverse complement.
AAGGGGGCGGAGCCCCTTGCCTGTCGAGAAAAGGAGGAAGGCTCGGCAGGGGCCGCCGGCCACCTGCCGGCCTTCCGGCGAATCTACGGAAGAAAAGAGGGGGGGGTGTTTACCTGGGCTGCCGAGGGGAATGAGGTCGCCGGGAAGGGAGCTAGTCGGGAGGGGAGTGAGGGATAGAGTCGGGGGGTCGGGGGAGAGAGCAGAGAGTGAGGGGAGAGACGAGAGATGAGAGAGAGAGTCGGGGGGGGAGCTTCGTAAGCCCTCCCCTCTCCCCTCTCGTCTTTTAATAAAGAGGGGGCGCACACAAGGCCCGCCCCCTGTGTCGCCGGAGAAGCCCCCTGCCGTGGGCTGCCAACCCCTCTGAAAAAGGAGTTTTCGAGGGGCTGGGCACGGGTCAGATCTCTTTTTAAATTTTTTTTTTTAAACTGGTTTTTACAATTAAAGACATTTAACATGCATTAAGAAACAATATTATGCATTCACCAATATATCACAGTTAAGGGAATAAGTAAATGTGCATGTTTTATGCATAGCAGGAATATGCAAGATTTCAGTGCAATGCATGAATAAATTATTATCTTTTATCAAAGTTTTTTATATATGCATATAAATATTAAATGCACACAATTTAAGTTCCTCTTTTTAATTACCATTGTCCGCGGATACTCAAAACGGGTAAGAATTTTCAAGGTCAAGTAGGATCCCCAGAGTAACTTAGCATACAATTGTATTTCATTATTGAGTTTCAAACTTAGCCCTCGACCGATATCAGGAATCAACACCATCCATCGAAACATTGGAAATCAACAACCAATGTCGGGACACTATGAAAATCAACAATCATAATGTCACTTTTCTTGGTATACCAAAACAACAGCTTTGTCCACACACCACCCCCAGGCAAAGTGGCGGATTCTCCATAAAACTACGGTCAGGAGAAGAACCTCAATATCGGGTTCAGGGACAATAACAACGCACATGGAGTTTTAGTATCCTCACGATTTTCCCAAAACCGCAATATCCAAGATTCTCACACTAAAGAAGGGACATCAAGGAAACATAAATTACATTGTTCTTTACTTTCTTTTATCTTGTTATTAATGCATCTCTTTTACATTTGCAAATCAACATACAGAATTAAAAACATAACTTGCAAATTAACATGTCAAGCTCTTCACGAGACTACAGCCTGTGGCATCATGGAACAGTGTAATAGAAACAACAATATCACATTTGATTTCTGCAATGCATTTAACAACTAAAACAAAGAGAAACCCATGCTCAAGGCTCACGCAGTCCGGGTTGATCCATTTGATCATCAATGCATTCATATGCAAAAATCATCAATCGCATGCCATTATGCATTCCTTTCAGATGCTTTTTAATGCACATTCATGTATGCAAAATTTTGAGATGTGCATGAAATAATAAAATTCATAGGCAGATGCATGAGTAAACATGTATTCAAGTTAAATGCATGTTTCCATTCAATACACACATTCATGACCAATGCATGCCTTAATTCACATGTTCATGTTGCATGCAAGCTTTCATGAAATACACATTTGAATTAAACATGTGAATATTCAAGTAATGGCGCATGTGCCAAACACATCAAATTAATGTATGCACATGCATAAGATGCAGTCTCGCAATATTGCTTTGATTCAACATAATGTATCATGTACAAGAAAGTGAAACACGTCATTCTTTTACATGCATGGGGCTGAATATAACACGTATATCGAATCTGGAAATTTAATCACATGACTGAAAACTTTGTTAATTTAACACTCATCTATGCATACAATGAACATACCGCTACGTGTTCATGCATAAGAGGACAACCTTGTATTACTACTTTTAATTCAGCAAAGACTATACAAATTAACGAGACATCTTATATGACGACCATTGCGGACGATTACATGTTTAGCTAAAATTATCGCAGCACTCAAAACCTTTCTGTCATATTGATTTCATTGATGCTTGCCTAACACTTTACATGATGCATGCATTTTGATTCCACTGTACACAGGCCTAGTAGGATGTATAAACATGGATCACGTATGCGGCTAAACAATCGGCATGTATAAACCACTTAAACACTCAAACATGAGTATATATATGTGAAAAGAAAACATCAGTTTAACCTGTGTAATTCTAGACTAACATATATATAATTATATAATGTTTCTTCTCCCTTTTTTTTTTTGAAACCACTCAACTGTACCCAGCCGGGCCACTCGGCTGGGCTGCCGAGTGTCTAACCACACCAGGTCGGGTCTGGTCCGACCAGACCCCCAGTGTAACACCCCAAAATTTCAAGCTTGCAAACCTTTCGAAAAAAAAAAAAAGACAAGAGACTAAAAAGGAATCTCTTCATCTCAAAGATGATTTACGAAATCAGCGGAAGACTATACTTTTATTAATTTCAGAAAGGCAAGCTGACAACTTTGAGCGCGTTAGCTAAAAGAACCAAAACGCACAACACATGCTACTTGCGGACACTTGGAAAAGCCACTTTCATTTAAGAAGTTCTCCAAATAGTACAAAATTAGGATCTCCCAAGGAAAATCCGTTACAAAACCCCAAACAACAGGACGCGAGCTAAGAGCAGGAAGAAGAACGTCTTGGAGCCATCTAGCCATCGCGCCATCGCCTGTGGTGTACCTAATCATCACTTGTACCCATAGAATGGGTTAGTTTCACGAAAAACTAGTAGGCGCACAAGAGAGACTACAAGGATCTGAATTATGTAATTTAATTCAGTAAGTTACACAGTTTAAAGCAAATATGCAGTTAAACATGTAAGCAATGCATGCAGATAACCAGTGCAAACGCGTAAGTAGTGCAAGCGAATACGTAGTGCAAGTGAATAAGTAGTGCAACGAATCAGTAGTGCAAGCAAGTCGGTGGTGCAAGCGAGTCAGTAGTGCAACGAATCAGTAGTGCAGCGAATCAGTAGTGCAACGAATCAGTAGTGCAGCGAATCAGTAGTGCAACGAATCTCACGGCCCAGCAACCAAAGTGAACAGACTTTATGTTCCGATATTACTGGCCTGCGGGTACGCGCAGGCAAAACATAGAAACAACTGAGACTAGTTCGGGCGTCTATTATTCTATGTATTTTCAATAACCCGAATAGCTAGTTGAGTCCGCTCCAAAGGGGACGGCTTTAGCCGAGAGAGGATTCCCCAGAGGCTGAAAAGCAGTGCCACGGATGCATCCAACTTCTGCAGAAGTGTTAAGCTAACTATTGTAGCCCCTTTCCCCTAACTCCAATGACTGGGGAGGCCGGATCTTTGCCCGTGGGGTGGTTGTTAACAACCTGTCCATTGGAGTTTTTGTACCGATCTGTCCTCTCCCTTGACAGACAACCAGAAGCGAACGGGTGCGTTAGGGGTTGCTTAACTAACGACCCATTCTATGCTGTGGTCTTTAAACCACTCGAGCATCTTGCCTGTGAAGGCGAATGTGAGGCCATTTATGTGATTACAACAGTTTGCATTTAGCGTTGTTCGAGGTCGCACGACCGTCTCATCCGATCATCGCAGTACTAGACGTGTCGTGCACGACTATAAGTACTCTACGATAAAGGGGGTATAGCTCCTCAATAGAAGCCTCAACAGGAGTGTTTCACAAAGATGTAAAGTTTATCAACTTTACTCTATCTTTTGAAACAGCAGTACCTTGTGCCAACATGATGCATGTGATTATCTCGAATCACATCCGCTATCGGGGTATCTACATGTCTCGCATGACTCGATACCGGCCTCGATAGACGAGATACGGGTTTCTCAACAGAACACCCGCTAAGAAGTTCGCTCGCTCCCGACTAAACTCTTGTCGCAAGAGGGAGAGTGGTAAATGCTCCTTGCATCCTCCACGAGGATGCCCTTAAGGCATCCGCAAAGAGCAAGAACCTGCACGTCATCTGCAACAGCCAGGCAATACCAACACGTATGCAAAAGCAAGAGGCTAGGCGCAGAGCGCGACGGCAAGGTAAAGGGCAAGGATTTGCGAAACCGCATCCTTGAGTGAAGTGGATACTCGTATAAATATATACATATATATATATATATATATTCAATGGTCGCTTTTAGTTCAATTGAACTTAATTCAAATATCCAAGTCTTCCGTGCAATTTTCCCCTACCTTGGAGGGTTACGAGCTTGCTGACGTCTGCGGACGTACACGATTGACGGCTCGGGTCGCGGAGCGCGAGTGGGATCCGTCGTAGCTGCAAATATGCGATATTAACAAGCAAACTCTGACAAAAGCAAAAGCAAGGCAAAGACTCGACTTTTCCGATACATAGGGTTGGGGCCAACCGTCCCAATTGACTCGAAAAGAAGATGGGGCAGGATCAAAAGACTCTAGCTGCCAAAAGAGGGGTGTAGTCAAATGCGAACAGATGACTCACGCTACTAGGAATTCCTCGTTGGAGACCAACAATTGTAATGATCTGTCCCCATCACGATATAGCTTCCAAAGATTCCCCGGGCTTGTCGGCCAAGGGTATCGGCTTGCGCACAAAGGGCAGGGGGCCATCGGCCCCTGCTGGCAACAAAAAGGCAGGGGCCATCGGCCCCTGCTGGCATAACAAAAGGCAAGGGCCATCGGCCCCTGCTGGCATAATAAAAAGGCAGGGGCCGATGGCCCCTGCTGACAAACTAAAAAGGCAGGGGCCATGGGCCCCTGCTGGCACAAACAAAAGGCAGGGGCCGATGGCCCCTGCTGGCATAACAAAAGGCAAGGGCCATCGGCCCCTGCTGGCATAATAAAAAGGCAGGGGCCGATGGCCCCTGCTGGCATAATAAAAAGGCAGGGGCCGATGGCCCCTGCTGGTACAATAAAAAGGGGCAAGGAGGAGGGGCTCGGCCCCTCCCCTGCCGTAACAAAAAAAACAGGGAGGAGGGGCTCGGCCCCTCCCCTACCGAAACGGAGAGCAGGGAGGGGTGTCGTGCCCCTCCCCTGCTAAAAGGGGGCAAAGGGAGGGGGTTTGACCCCTCCCGTGGCCACACAGAGAAATGAGGGAGAGAGAGAGAAGAGACGGAGAGGGAAAAAAGGGAGAAAGAAGAAGCGATGGCGTACCAGGGGGTTTTCGGAGGAACTCGCCGAAGAGGAGCTCGCCGGAAGGAAAAGGGGGGGGGTCGCCGATGTCGGTGGCGGCGGCTGTCGGGGGTCGCCGGCGTCGGTGACCGTGGACGAGCGAGAGAGGGAAACGGAGAGACAGAGAGCGAGTGGCGGTGAGGGGGGTTTCGTAACCCTCCTCCCGCCTGCCTCGCTGTCTTTTAATGACAGCGAGGGGCGGTGGCCCGGGTCGGGTCCGGGTCGGATCCGGATCCGGCCCAAACCAAATTTTTTTTTTTTTTTTTTTTTTGATATTACATCCTACCCTCCTTAAAATAATTTCGTCCGCGAAATTTCTATAGCATAAATTGGTCAAAATACAAGTCGGGGTATTTATCCCTGATATCCGACTCAAGCTCCCATGTACATTCACTAATTCCATGGTGTTGCCAACGTACTTTTACAAGAGAAATCGTCTTCGATCTGAGCACTTGGTCTCGACGATCAACGATTGCTACTGGTCTTTCCTCGAACGTCAAGTCCTTATGGATATCCACATCATCATAATGAATGATGTGCGATGGGTCGTGAACATATCTTCTCAGCATGGATACGTGAAAGACGTTGTGAATCTGAGCGTACTGAGGAGGCAGCGCAACGCGGTAAGCCGCCTCGCCGATCCGATCCAGGATCTCAAAAGGTCCGACGAATCGCGGACTCAGCTTTCCCTTTTTCCCGAACCGGAAGACGCTCTTGGTAGGAGATACCTTAACAAAAACCATATCTCCTGTTGAGAACACGAGCTCTCTACGTCGACGATCGGCGTAACACTTCTGCCGACTTTGCGCGGTACGCAGACGTTCCCTGATCATCTGCACTTGCTGAGTATAGTGCCGTAGCACTATAGGTGAATCTAGCATCCGTTCACCAACCTCATCCCAGTAAACGGGTGATCGACAAGGCTTCCCGTACAAGGCTTCGTAAGGGGCCATACCGATACTGGCATGGTAACTATTATTGTACGCGAATTCTGCCAACCCAGTATGAGAGTCCCATTCTCCCCTCCAGTCCAACATGCACGCTCGCAGCATGTCTTCCAAAGTCTGAATCGTGCGTTCAGATTGTCCATCAGTCTGAGGGTGGAAGGCAGTGCTGAATTTTAGCTTTGTGCCCAAGGCCAACTGCAGCTGCCCCCAAAACCTGGAGGTGAACCTCGGGTCACGATCGGAGATGATTGACACAGGAACACCGTGCAATCTCACAATCTCCCTGACATAGAGGTCTGCCAAGCTATCCAGTGACTGACTGAGCCGTATAGGGAGGAAATGCGCCGATTTAGTGAGTCGATCCACGATCACCCAAATCGCATCGTGTTTCCTCCGCGTCCTCGGCAAACCGACGATGAAGTCCATCGTGATGTCCTCCCACTTCCATTGTGGAATCTCCATTTGCTGCACCACTCCGCCTGGTCGTTGGTGCTCGATCTTAACCTGTTGGCAAGTCAAGCACTTCGAAACGTACTCGGCTACGTCCCGCTTCATTCCGTTCCACCAATATCTGCGCTGCAAATCTTTGAACATCTTTGTGCCGCCCGGGTGGATCGTGTACTTGGACTTGTGGGCCTCAGTGAGAATCTCATCTCTCAAAAAAGGATCTTCTGGCACCCAGAGACGATCCTTACGCCATACACCTCCTTCCTCACTCAGTCGGAAGGGGGTATCGGCCCGCTGCGCTAGAGCCTTCAGCTTATCATACTGCGCATCGATCTTCTGACTGACAAAGATCTTTGACAATAGCTCAGGCTGAGCTACCATGCTGGAAAGACTGATCGAAACTGGAGTGACCACAAACGGTTCCCACGATATCAGATCCTCGACCAGCTTCCACCCCGCAAACAACAAATTTACGAAAACGCTGGGAGACTTGCGGCTCAGAGCGTCGGCCACAACGTTCGCTTTTCCTGGGTGGTAGGACAAGGTAAAGTCGTAATCCTTGAGGAATTCCAGCCAACGTCGCTGCCTCATATTCAGCTCCTTCTGCGAGAACAAAAATTTTAGGCTCTTATGATCTGTAAAAGCCTCGAACCGCTCCCCATACAAATAGTGCCGCCATATCTTCAATGCGAAGACTACCGCTGCTAACTCCAAATCATGAGTCGGGTAATTCTTCTCATGTATTTTAAGTTGGCGCGATGCATAGGCGATCACTCTATCGTTCTGCATTAAGACGCAACCCAAACCTGTCCCGGAAGCGTCTGTGTAAATCACGAAGCCGCCTTGACCCGAAGGTAAGGCCAAAATGGGAGCAGTCGTAAGACGTTCCTTTAACCTCTGAAAACTGCTCTCACACATGTCGTCCCACACGAACCTAGTTTCTTTCTTCAGGAGCTGCGTCAAGGGTAGAGAGATCTTAGAAAAGTCCTGGATAAATCTTCGGTAATACCCAGCTAATCCAAGAAAACTCCGAATGTCACGAACATTCCTCGGTTGCTGCCAACTGAGTACAGCCTCAACTTTCGCTGGATCCACGGACACACCTTCCTTGGAGATGACATGTCCCAAAAACATGATCTCCTCGAGCCAAAACTCGCACTTAGAGTACTTAGCGAACAACCGCTCCTTTCGCAAGGTTTCGAGAATAACTCTCAAGTGCTCACGATGTTGCTCCCAGCTATCTGAATACACCAAGATGTCGTCGATGAACACGATCACGAAGGTGTCCAAAAAGGGTTTGAACACCCTATTCATGAGATCCATGAACGCTGCAGGAGCGTTAGTGAGTCCAAAGGGCATAACCGTAAATTCGTAATGCCCATACCTGGTCCGGAAGGCCGTCTTGGAGATATCATCTCCCTTAATTCTGAGTTGATGGTACCCAGATCTAAGGTCGATCTTTGAGAAGATCCTGGCCCTCTGCAACTGATCGAACAGATCCTCGATGCGCGGCAACGGGTACTTATTCTTTATTGTCGCCTGGTTAAGCATCCGATAATCGATGCACAACCGCAATGATCCGTCCTTCTTTTTCACGAACAAGACGGGAGCTCCCCAGGGCGAGACACTGGGGCGAATGAATCCCTGATCCATCAACTCCTGCAACTGCTTCTTGAGCTCTGCGAGCTCGGCTGGCGCCATCCGATATGGAGCCTTAGAAATTGGCGCAGTACCCGGCAGCAACTCGATGCTGAACTGCACCTCGCGAGGTGGAGGAAGGCCTGGCAGTTCCTCCGGGAAGACGTCTGGGAAATCTCGAACAATCTCCAAGTCTCCCATCGGGACTTGCGTCGGCCCGGACTGGATGACACTGACCAAAAAGGCAGTGCATCCCTTCCTCAGGTAGCTCTGCGCCTTCAACGACGAAATCAACTTGCTCGCCCGAACGGGTTTCAGGATCTTGAATTCCATCTTGGGCATTCCTGGTGGAGATAAAACAATCCTACTATCTCGGCAGAAAATCTTGGCATGATACTTGTGCAGCCAATCCATGCCTAGGATGACGTCAAATTCTGTCATCACTAGCAGGATAGCACAAGCCGGTAAATGCCGATCTGCTAAGACTACGTCCAACTCTGGTACGTAGGCCGCACAAATGGTATTTTTCCCAATCGGGTTATACACTTCAAGAGTATTATGCAAGGGTTTTACAGGTATGTGCAAACACTCGGCAAAATTTACCGAAATAAAAGAGTGTGTGGCACCACAATCAAAAAGCACAAAGGCCGCTTGGTTAGCGACAAAAAGGGTACCTTGCACTAGGTCGCCCTTGGTCAACTGCTCAGCCTTGGCTGAGTAGACACGTCCCGGCGCCCTCTTTTGACCGCTCGTCTGTGGTGGTGGCGACTGATACTGCTGTTGCGGCAGTGGCGGCCGAGGGAGCAAAGGTGCTCCGCTGGTCTGCCTGGAATCATCAGCCGCCTTTTTGCGGCAATCACGGACGTAGTGGCCCATCTTGCCACAATACAGGCATCCGCCTGTGTCGAGCGGGCACGCCTGCCCAAAGTGAGATCGCTGGCATCTGGGGCATACGCTGCCAGCCTGCTGCCTGGCTGGAGGATTGCCCCGTGGCCGTTGACGCTTCGAAGGAGGATATCGTTTCCTTCCTCCTTCGCTCTTTACAGGAAGGAACGGTCGTTTGCCTGAGTCGCCGGAAGGTGTCTTCGGCTCACCACCCGTAGCGGGTGGCCTCCTGCCCTGAGCACTCTTAGTGCGCTCCCATGCTTCACTCAGAACGGTAGCGGCAGCAACTGCCGCAGAGAAGGTCGAGGGCATGCTCGTTAGGACCCGATGCATGAGTCCCTCCTTCAGCCCCCGAACAAACTTTCCTGCTCGCTCGCGATCATCCGCGAACAGGTTAGGGCAGTAGGGTTCCAAACTCTGGAATTTGGCGATGTAATCCGTCAAACTCGAATTGCCCTGGCAGAGCTCCAAGAACTCCACCTTCTTCTTCTCCCTTGCGTGAGGTGGGAAGTAGTTCTCCAAGAAAGCCTTCCTGAAAGCTTCCCAAGGAATGGGCGAAATTCCCGAAAACTGCACACCCCGCGCCATGTCCCACCAACTGCGGGCATTCCCCTTCAGCCTGAAGGTCCCGAAAAGCGTCTTCTTGTCATCGGGTACTGACAAGACCTCGTACACTCGTTCTACCTCCTTCACCCAGTTATCAGCCATATCTGGGTCGGGCTTGCCGTCGAAGGTCGGGGGGTCAAGCTTCAGAAATTTCTCATACGTCACTGCGGTATGCGGGATCGGCTCAGGAACGGGCGTTGGTTCCCTTTGGGAACGAATTTGGTCTCGCATAGCCGCTGCCAGGGAACCCAGGGAATCCATCACGAATCCCCGCTGATCTGACCATTCGTCAGCAGACCCTTCGTTCGAGTTCCTTGCCATCCTTGGAGTAAACAAGGAATACCCATAATTAGAAATTTTAGGAAACTCAAAACAAGCAAAAACATAAGTACTATTCATGTTTAACATGAGTAGTTTATGAAACCCCAACAATGCTGGTATACACACAAAACACGTCAAGCCACTTAACTTAACAATGCCTTGAGCACCTACTAAGCAAGAGGAAAAGTATACTCACAGTGCGATGCGGATGCCCAATGGTCAAGAATCCTTGCTTCCCTTAGCTCTGATACCAAGTTGTAACACCCCAAAATTTCAAGCTTGCAAACCTTTCGAAAAAAAAAAAAAGACAAGAGACTAAAAAGGAATCTCTTCATCTCAGAGATGATTTACGAAATCAGCGGAAGACTATACTTTTATTAATTTCAGAAAGGCAAGCTGACAACTTTGAGCGCGTTAGCTAAAAGAACCAAAACGCACAACACATGCTACTTGCGGACACTTGGAAAAGCCACTTTCATTTAAGAAGTTCTCCAAATAGTACAAAATTAGGATCTCCCAAGGAAAATCCGTTACAAAACCCCAAACAACAGGACGCGAGCTAAGAGCAGGAAGAAGAACGTCTTGGAGCCATCTAGCCATCGCGCCATCGCCTGTGGTGTACCTAATCATCACTTGTACCCATAGAATGGGTTAGTTTCACGAAAAACTAGTAGGCGCACAAGAGAGACTACAAGGATCTGAATTATGTAATTTAATTCAGTAAGTTACACAGTTTAAAGCAAATATGCAGTTAAACATGTAAGCAATGCATGCAGATAACCAGTGCAAACGCGTAAGTAGTGCAAGCGAATACGTAGTGCAAGTGAATAAGTAGTGCAACGAATCAGTAGTGCAAGCAAGTCGGTGGTGCAAGCGAGTCAGTAGTGCAACGAATCAGTAGTGCAGCGAATCAGTAGTGCAACGAATCAGTAGTGCAGCGAATCAGTAGTGCAACGAATCTCACGGCCCAGCAACCAAAGTGAACAGACTTTATGTTCCGATATTACTGGCCTGCGGGTACGCGCAGGCAAAACATAGAAACAACTGAGACTAGTTCGGGCGTCTATTATTCTATGTATTTTCAATAACCCGAATAGCTAGTTGAGTCCGCTCCAAAGGGGACGGCTTTAGCCGAGAGAGGATTCCCCAGAGGCTGAAAAGCAGTGCCACGGATGCATCCAACTTCTGCAGAAGTGTTAAGCTAACTATTGTAGCCCCTTTCCCCTAACTCCAATGACTGGGGAGGCCGGATCTTTGCCCGTGGGGTGGTTGTTAACAACCTGTCCATTGGAGTTTTTGTACCGATCTGTCCTCTCCCTTGACAGACAACCAGAAGCGAACGGGTGCGTTAGGGGTTGCTTAACTAACGACCCATTCTATGCTGTGGTCTTTAAACCACTCGAGCATCTTGCCTGTGAAGGCGAATGTGAGGCCATTTATGTGATTACAACAGTTTGCATTTAGCGTTGTTCGAGGTCGCACGACCGTCTCATCCGATCATCGCAGTACTAGACGTGTCGTGCACGACTATAAGTACTCTACGATAAAGGGGGTATAGCTCCTCAATAGAAGCCTCAACAGGAGTGTTTCACAAAGATGTAAAGTTTATCAACTTTACTCTATCTTTTGAAACAGCAGTACCTTGTGCCAACATGATGCATGTGATTATCTCGAATCACATCCGCTATCGGGGTATCTACATGTCTCGCATGACTCGATACCGGCCTCGATAGACGAGATACGGGTTTCTCAACAGAACACCCGCTAAGAAGTTCGCTCGCTCCCGACTAAACTCTTGTCGCAAGAGGGAGAGTGGTAAATGCTCCTTGCATCCTCCACGAGGATGCCCTTAAGGCATCCGCAAAGAGCAAGAACCTGCACGTCATCTGCAACAGCCAGGCAATACCAACACGTATGCAAAAGCAAGAGGCTAGGCGCAGAGCGCGACGGCAAGGTAAAGGGCAAGGATTTGCGAAACCGCATCCTTGAGTGAAGTGGATACTCGTATAAATATATACATATATATATATATATTCAATGGTCGCTTTTAGTTCAATTGAACTTAATTCAAATATCCAAGTCTTCCGTGCAATTTTCCCCTACCTTGGAGGGTTACGAGCTTGCTGACGTCTGCGGACGTACACGATTGACGGCTCGGGTCGCGGAGCGCGAGTGGGATCCGTCGTAGCTGCAAATATGCGATATTAACAAGCAAACTCTGACAAAAGCAAAAGCAAGGCAAAGACTCGACTTTTCCGATACATAGGGTTGGGGCCAACCGTCCCAATTGACTCGAAAAGAAGATGGGGCAGGATCAAAAGACTCTAGCTGCCAAAAGAGGGGTGTAGTCAAATGCGAACAGATGACTCACGCTACTAGGAATTCCTCGTTGGAGACCAACAATTGTAATGATCTGTCCCCATCACGATATAGCTTCCAAAGATTCCCCGGGCTTGTCGGCCAAGGGTATCGGCTTGCGCACAAAGGGCAGGGGGCCATCGGCCCCTGCTGGCAACAAAAAGGCAGGGGCCATCGGCCCCTGCTGGCATAACAAAAGGCAAGGGCCATCGGCCCCTGCTGGCATAATAAAAAGGCAGGGGCCGATGGCCCCTGCTGACAAACTAAAAAGGCAGGGGCCATGGGCCCCTGCTGGCACAAACAAAAGGCAGGGGCCGATGGCCCCTGCTGGCATAACAAAAGGCAAGGGCCATCGGCCCCTGCTGGCATAATAAAAAGGCAGGGGCCGATGGCCCCTGCTGGCATAATAAAAAGGCAGGGGCCGATGGCCCCTGCTGGTACAATAAAAAGGGGCAAGGAGGAGGGGCTCGGCCCCTCCCCTGCCGTAACAAAAAAAACAGGGAGGAGGGGCTCGGCCCCTCCCCTACCGAAACGGAGAGCAGGGAGGGGTGTCGTGCCCCTCCCCTGCTAAAAGGGGGCAAAGGGAGGGGGTTTGACCCCTCCCGTGGCCACACAGAGAAATGAGGGAGAGAGAGAGAAGAGACGGAGAGGGAAAAAAGGGAGAAAGAAGAAGCGATGGCGTACCAGGGGGTTTTCGGAGGAACTCGCCGAAGAGGAGCTCGCCGGAAGGAAAAGGGGGGGGGTCGCCGATGTCGGTGGCGGCGGCTGTCGGGGGTCGCCGGCGTCGGTGACCGTGGACGAGCGAGAGAGGGAAACGGAGAGACAGAGAGCGAGTGGCGGTGAGGGGGGTTTCGTAACCCTCCTCCCGCCTGCCTCGCTGTCTTTTAATGACAGCGAGGGGCGGTGGCCCGGGTCGGGTCCGGGTCGGATCCGGATCCGGCCCAAACCAAATTTTTTTTTTTTTTTTGATATTACACCCAGCCAATTCTGGTGGAGCCTGGCAGATCATGCCAGCCGAACATGGTTCGGCTGGTCTGACAGCCAGCCCACCAAACTCTGTGAAATATTTTGTTTTTTTTAAAGCATGCCCAGCGGACTACTCGGCTGGGGCCCAACATAAAAAAAAAACAACTTATAAATTTTTTTTTCATCACACAGCCAGCACCCAGCGGGCTGGGCCAAACCCCCAGCCCAGCCAACCCAGTTGGCCGGGGCTGTCTGCACATGGCTCAGCTGACTGTGGTCGGCTGAGGCCCAACACAAAAGGAAGATAAAAAAAAATTGATAAGGAATACATTCATGTTCAGGAAACTATTTTAGCATGCGTGTACAGATTGTTTTATGAGCAGATATGCTTAAATATGCAGGCTTGGAAATCAACCAAACATGTATATGACTTTCCACTTTATGAAATATGAGCATACTCATATTTTCATAGATCAAGCAACAAATAACTAATGTTATGCAAAATCTACAGTTAGGCATGCACGTACAAACAGATTCATTCATGAGAACACATGCATATGCTTGTTTTGAGATCCCGTTATTGAGGGTTTTCATGCACTAAATCTGGGCCAGATTTACGCATGTTACAAACATGGCAAATCTGTCCCGATTTAGGGATCCACCAATACAAACATCAAGATATGTATTTTGCCCAAAATAAACTTTGAAAACAATGCAAATACATTAATCTTTAACCATGAATCTTAGAGTAAATCTCTTCTTAGGGTTTTTACTAAAACATTAGATGGGATACGAATTTTTTCCTTCTCTTTCTCTTTTCTCTCTTTTCTGAAGTCTTTTTATAGGCCCTATAGGGGAGGACGCCCCCACTTCTCCAGCCCATCTAAAAGGGCTGGAGAGAGAGAACTCTCATGAAAATAAAACTCTTTTATATGAGTTTTTCGAAAATTTTAAACTCTTCAAGTTTGACTTTTTGAAATTTTGTTAATAAAGAACTCTTAGTCTCTCAAATCCTCTTGAACTCTTCCATAGGTGTTTAAAGGCTCTTTCAAGAGTCCTAAACAAACCCCAAAATAAATTTTTGGAATTGCATTAAATTAATTAATTATTTATTTAATTAATTAATTAATATTAAATTATAAATAAATTTCCAAAAGTTTCCAAAATTTATCAAATTAATGTGGGAGGCTTCTTAACATAAATAAACCCAAATTTAAAGGTTTTTGATGAATTTAAAGTTAGAAAAATCATTGGGCATGGATTTGGATCTGGATCCGGATCCAAGATCCAAATCCATATCCGAAATCCAAATGAGTTTTAAACTGGATCAAATCCAGATTAATATGGGTTTAGGATAGGGTCCAAATCCATATTAATTTGGATCAAACCCCTCATATCCGGTTTGATTCAAGTCCGGATCTGAACCGACAAACTGCTCAATTTTTAAAAAAATGTGATTTTTGGCCCAACCATAGCCCGAATCGAGAAAAACAAAATATTATTGCGCTCAGAATTCCGCGATGCAGCCAACGACATATTACACGAATATCAAATTCTGAATTTCACCCAAAAATAACCCTAATTTTGCTTGAGTTTAAAGGTTAGAAATAAAACTTTTTCTCACGTTTTAAGTGGCGCGTTTAGACCTAGGTGATGAGACTTGGGCGAAGCCCAGACTCAAAAGCATTGATCTAAAATCGAGGTTCAAACGATTTTTCTCCCAAGCGTAGCCAAATTTTTTAGAATCTCAAATTTAACTAAGTGCGAAAAGACGCGACATTACCCCCTTAAAAGAATTTCGTCCTCGAAATTAGAACGTACCGAAAAGATGTAAGTTGGACCAGAATCAAATGTCACACAAGCCAAATAATCGACAACTAAGACGATACCTTCGATCAGATCAGTCTGATCACCCTGCATGGTAGTCGTAACAGCATAAACTCTCTCGTTGGTCTCGTACATTTACAATAGATACAATTATTATAACCTCAACATTTCTTAATTCATATCACAAGATTAAGAATTAAATCATGAATACATAAGAAATTTGCATACATTCATAAAAGTACCTCAGAGCCTTACCACTGAAGGAGACTGATCTGGAATACGAGGCACGACTTGCTGACATTCTTGGACATAGCTCATTTACCAAAAGAGAAATTTTGGTACCAAAAGAGAAATTTTGGTAAAAAAATATGATAGAATATAAGATTTTGTGGTACGCTCTGATACCAAACCTGTAACGACCTCAACTCATACTTAAGAAAAAGTGACAATTTTTTTTAAACAAATGCAGAAACAATCCTAGAGACCTGGGGCCTTACAGTTAAACACAACCATCACCATAAGAGATCTTATACTCATCTTTCATACCAATCCAAATCAAATCAAACTTTATTTATTAAAATGTAAAGAGTATGAGACATAAGCAGATGAAAATAAAGAAAGCAAAGGAAAGAGCCACGTCGTCCCAAGAATCTACCCTACAATCGTGTAGTCCCCTCGTGACTCTTTTCAGAAGCAAGTCACCCTACGAGGCATCTGAGGCTACAACAACAACAACAACAACAACTACAACAACTACGCCTTCATCCCAAAACAATTGGGGTCGGCGATATGAACCAAAAAAGAAAATCATTCTGGGTCTTCCACATGAATCCTTTTCCTCCAATCATTTCTATCCAATGCCAAGTCCTCGGTGAGGTTTAAAGCATTCATATCCTTTCTTATCACCTCCATCCATGTCTTCCTAGGCCTACCCCGACCTCTTTTAACTAATATATTTTCCCATTTCTCCATCCTTCTAACTGGAGCATCATTAGGCCTTCGCCGAATATGTCCAAACCATCGTAAACGATTCTCTCTCATCTTATTTTCAATGGGTGCAACGCCTACCTTCTTTCGTATCTCCTCGTTCTGAATCTTATCTTTTATTGTATTTCCACACATCCATCTCAGCATACGCATCTCAGCTACACTCATTTATTGAATATGATGTCTCTTAGCAGCCCAACATTCTGTATCATATAGTAAAGCGGGCCTAATAGTCGTCCTATAAAACTTTCCCTTCAACCGCAATGGCATTCTACGGTCGCACAACACTCCAGTTGCACTCTTCCATTTCATCCACCCAACCTTTATCCTATGATTTACATCTCCATCAATTTCTCCGTACTTCTGAATGATAGATCCCAAATATTTGAAACAATCATCCACCGGTATTTCTTGCTCACCAAGCTTCACTATACTCCCATCACTACTTCGTTGCTTACTAAATCGACATTCCATGTATTCTGTCTTACTCTTACTCAACTTAAAACCTCTTGCTTCCAATGTCTGTCTCCATAATTCTAACTTAGCATTAACCCCAGCTCTAGACTCATCAATCAAAACAATATCATCAGCAAACAACATACACCACGACACATTTTCTTGAATTGATCTCGTAAGCTCATCCATCACTATAGCAAATAGGAAAGGGCTTAAAGCAGATCCTTGATGTAACCCAACCGTTATAGGAAAATTGGTTGTCACCCCTCCACAAGTGCGGACATTGGTTACTACTCCTTCATACATATCTTTAATTATATTAATGTACTTGAGAGAAACACCTTTCTTCATCATTGTCCACCAGAGAACGTACATAGGTACTCTATCGTATGCCTTCTCCAAATCAATAAAAACCATATGCAAATCTTTGTTCCTCTCTCTATTTCTCTCAATAAGTTGTCTAAGAAGATGTATAGTTTTCATAGTTGATCTTCCAGGCATAAAACCAAATTGATTTTCCGATATCATGACAACCTTCCTCAACCTAGACTCAATCACCCTCTCCCAAAGTTTCATAGTATGACTCATGAGTTTTATACCACGATAGTTTGTGCAATCTTGTATATCACCCTTATTCTTATATAGAGGCACCAAAGTACTCTTCCTCCACTCATTAGACATCTTATTTGTCCGTCAAATCTTGTTAAAAAGATTTGTCAACCATTCTAAACCTTTCTCTCCCAAGCATTTCCAAGCCTCGATAGGTATACCTTCTGGGCCAACTGCCCTTCTTGATTTCATTTTCTTTAAAGCCTCTGCAATTTCTTTCTTTTGAATCTTGCGCATGAAGTCACGATTCATCTCATGAAAAGGAATGGAGAAGTCTCCAAGATCCTGAGCATGACTTTCACTAAATAGCTTATCAAAATAATCTTTCCATCTCTCCTTAATCTTCTCATCTTTAACTAAAACCCTTTGTGTTTCATCTTTGATACATCTAACCATACCCAGATCCCTCGATTTCCTATCTCTCATCTTTAAAAGCCTATAAATATCCTTCTCGCCCTCTTTGGTATCCAACTTGTCATAAACCTCCTTATATACCTTATCCCTCGTGTTCCGAACTACTTTTTTAGCTTTCTTCTTTGCTATCATATACTTCTCCAAATTCTCATTATTACGACTCTTACTTAGATTTCTATAACACTCTCTTTTAACCTTAATAGCTAATTTGACATTCTCGTTCCACCACGATGTATCCTTACCTAGCGGTGCACCGCCTTTAGACTCACCCAATACCTCATTAGCCACCTTTCTCATGTCACCCGCTATCTTATTCCACATTTATTCTGAATCCTCCTTGAGACACCAATCAACTTCCTTAACTACCCGCTCTAGAAACATTCCTTGTTTAGCTCCTTTCAGTGCCCACCACTTAATTCTAGGATATATCCTATGTCTATCTCTTTTGCAGCATTGTCTAATTCTAAGATCTAAAATTAAGACTCTATGTTGTGTAGCTACACTTTCTCCCGGTATAACCTTACAATCGATGCAACAACCCCTATCTCTCTTTCTAAGTAGGAAAAAATCTATCTGACTCGTATGAACCCCACTTTTAAATGTTACTAGGTGAGACTCCCTCTTCCTAAACCAAGTGTTTGGTAAGATCATATCATAGGACAAACCAAAATCTAAAATCCTTTCTCCACTTTCGTTTCTTTCTCCTATACCATAGCCTCCATGGATACTCTCAAATCCATCCCTACTAATGCCTACATGTTCATTAAGGTCACCGCCGATGAAAAGCCTTTCTCCATAAGATATCCCTTGTACTACTCCATCTAAATCTTCCCAAAATTGACGCTTAATGGAATCATCTAAACCTACTTGAGTTATATAAACACTAATAATATTAATAATATTTGTGCCTAATACTAATTTAATAAGTAAAATCCTATCACCCTTCCTACGGACCTCAACTACATTATCTATAAACTCACGACTCATAACAATCCCTACTCCATTCTTATTCCTATTTATTCCTGTATACCAAATCCAAAAAATCCTATGTATGAATCCCTCTAATGAATCGAACAAGTAAAAGAGAACATAAATAAGATTCATACAATATTTTAGATGGACGTAAATATAACGCATTCATAATTCAACTAATCATTCATGCAATAAGGAATAATTATTAAGCATGAGAAAACAGTTAATAACAAGAGGGATCATAATTTAAGCATTAAAAACATTTAACATGCATTAAGAAACAACATTATGCATTTATCAATATATCACAGTTAAGAAAATAAGTCAATATGCATGATCTAATGCATAGCAGAAATATACAAGATTTCAGTGCAATTCATGAATAAATTATTATCTTTTATCAGAGTTTCTTTTATATGCATGTTCATATTAAATGCGCACAATTTAAGTTCCTCTTTTTAATTATCATTGTCCGCGGATACTCAAAACGGGTACGAATTTTTTAGGTCAAGTAGGGCCCCCAGAGTAATTTAACACACAATTGTATTTTATTACTGAGTTTCAAATTTAGCCCTCGACTAATATCAGGAATCAACACCATCTATCGGAACATTAAAAATCAACAACCAATGTCGGGACACTATGAAAATCAACAATCATAATGTCACTTTTCTTGGTATACCAAAACAACTGTATCTACACACCACCCCCAGGCAAAGTGGCGGACTCTCCCTAAAACTATGGCTAGAAGAAGAACCTCAATATCAGGTTCACGGGCAACAACAACGCACACGGAGTTTTAGTATCCTCATGGTTTTCTCAAAATCGCAATATCCAAGATTCTTATACTAAAGAAGGGACATCAAGGAAACATAAATTATATTGCTCTTTACTTTTTTTTATCTTGTTATTAATTCATCTCTTTTACATTTGCAAATCAACATACAGAATTAATAACATAAGCTTGCAAATCAACATGACAAGCTCTTCACGAGACCACAGCCCATGGCATCATGGAACAGTGTAATAAAAATAATAATATCACCTTTGATTTTAGCAATGCATTTAACAACTAAAACAAAGAGCAACTCATGCTCAAGGCTCACACAGTCCATGATGATCCATTTGATCATCAATGCATTCATATGCAAAAATCATCAATCGCATACCATTATGCATTCCTTTCACATGCTTTTCAATGCACATTCATGTATGCAAAATTTTGAAATGTGCATGAAATAATAAAATTCATAGGCATATGCATGAGTGCACACGTATTCAAGTTAAATGCATGCTTCCATTCAATATGCACATTCATGACCAATGCATGCCTTAATTCACATGTTCATGTTGCATGCAAGCTTTCATGAAATACACATTTGAATTAAACATGTGAATATTCAAGTAATGGCGCATGTGCCAAACACATCAAATTAATATATGCACATGCATAAGATGCAGTCTCGCAATATTGCTTTGATTCAACATAATGTATCATGTACAAGAAAGTGAAACACGTCATTCTTTTACATGCATGGGGCTGAATATAACACGTATATCAAATCTGGAAATTTAATCACATAACTAAAAACTTTATGTGTTAATTTAACACTCATCTATGCATACAGTGAACATACCGCTACGTGTTCATGCATAAGAGGACAACCTTGTATTACTACTTTTAATTCAGCAAAGACTATACAAATTAACAAGGAGACATCTTATATGACGACCATTGTGGACGATTACATGTTTAGCTAAAATTATCGCAACACTCAAAACCTTTCTGTCATATTGATTTCATTGATGATTGCCTAACACTTTACATGATGCATGCATTTTGATTCCACTGTACACAGGCCTAGTAGGATGTATAAACATGGATCACGTATGCGGCTAAACAATCGGCATGTATAAACCACTTAAACACTCAAACATGAGTATATACATGTCAAAAGAAAACATCAGTGTAACTTGTGTAATTCTAGACTAACATATGTTAAATTATGTAATCAAACTTGTAATTTCGCATATATATTTTATATATATAAGGTAATACATATACATATATATAATATATGTATATGTTTTTACCAATTATATATATAAAATATATATATTCCTAGTAAGGGTAGTTTAGGAATTTTACACATTCTTTTTCGAGAATATGTTTTTGTATTTATTTTCCTTTTCTTTTTTCTTTATTCGTTTTTCTTTTTGCATTTAATGCATTGTACTTGCATTGGGAGGGGCCCAACCCACTATTCGTTGGACCCCTCCAACGGTCACATTTGTGACCGTTGGAGAGGCTCCAACGACTATGTGGAGCCCCTCCCAAGGCCTCCTCCAAGCCCTATATATATGGGCAGCTCCTCTTGTATTTTCTTAAGGGGTTTGGGATTATAGCCCAACCTCTTTAGTTGTTTATGAATCTTATGAGTGCATTTGCACATTTGTGATTCGGTGTGTTGTGCTTGTTGTGCACAAGTGTTCTTCGGTGTGTATGTTCACACATTTATTCTCAAGGTTATTGCGTTATCGACTAAAGTATCTTGTTGAAGATACTTTTACATGGTATCAGAGCAAGGTTGAAGAAGAAGAATTGTGATTCGCCTTCTCTTGCATTCCTCGAAAAGCGTGCCTTCAAGTTTTTTGAAATCAAAGAGGATCACCTTCTTCGAGCAATATTTTAGGAGCCTCACTTGTCAAGAAAGACGCGGAAAGTAATTAAGGTACGTACTATCCCTTGCATTCTTTCCTCTCTACAACAAATCGTAGAAGCACTACAACCTCTTCTCAAGGGAGGTACTTCCGGAGCCGCTATGTCATCCTTTTCCCCCGGTAAGACATCTTGGCTTTTAGATTCTGGGGCATCCTTTCACATGACCCCTAGCTATTGCTCTCTTTCAAATTTTTCTCAAAATTCTTTTTCATCCTTTGTATCAACCGCGGACGGAACATCTCTTGAGATTAAAGGAATAGGTAATTTTGAAAAACAAGACTTCTTTGTTGCAAAAATTCGTTTTATTTCAAACCTTAACCTAAATCTTCTTTCCGTTTCCCAACTCTCGGACCATGGTTGCGATATAAAATTTTCTTCTAATAAATGTTGGATACAGGATCGCCAGTCCGGGAGATTGATTGGGGAAAGCTCTAGAAGAGGAGACCTCTACTACGTAGATTTTCTTCAAGTTCCCAAGAGTCAATTTTGCAACGTCGTCCAACACAAAGATATTCATGTATGGCATAATAGATTGGGTCATCCCAATATAGTTAAAATCTCCTATTTGCCTTTTGTTAAACATCTTTGTAAAAGTGACTTTTTGTGTAATGAATGCATTCTTGGGAAAATGAAATGTTTGCCTTTTCCTCAAAGATCCATGTTTACGACAAAATCATTTGAAATTGTCCATTCTGATGTATGGTGACCGGCTCCGGTAATGTCAAAAGAAGGATTTTCATATTATGTGATCTTTGTGGATGACTATACTAGGTTTTGTTGGATCTATTTCCTTAAACATAAACATGAAGTTTTTTCAACCTTCAAAAGTTTTCACGCGATGATTTCAAATCAATTCAATGGATGTTTAAAAATCTTTAGGTCTGACTCTGGAGAAGAATACCTCTCAAATGAATTTAAGAGTTACCTTGAAAATTTTGGTATTCTTCACCAAAAATCTTGTCCGAAAACCCCTTAACAAAATGGGTTAGCCGAACGAAAGCACAGGCACATCATTGAAACAACTAGGACTTTGCTCATTTCTCAAAACATTCCAAAAAATCTTTGGGCTGAGGCAGCCCTTACTTCTGTCTATCTCATAAACCGACTCCCATCGAAAAATTTAAACAAAATTTCCCCCTTTGAAAAACTGTATGATAAGGAACCTGATTATAGCAGGTTAAGGGTCTTTGGGTGTAAATGTTTTGTTCTCACTGATAAGAATGACAAACTTTCCCTTAAAGCAATTCTTTGTGCCTTTCTTGGCTATTCTGAAACCCAAAAAAGGTTTCGTTGTTATGATATCAAAAGTGATAAATTGTATGTTTCCAGAAACGTGAGTTTTTTGGAAAATATTAGTGGATTTGAACGTTGTGACCCCCATAATGAAAATATGGATTATTCTTTTTTATTTAATTTACTGAATAAGGACGATGATACTAGTGATAATGAGTCTGATCAAAGTAACCCAAATGAATTTGAAACCGAGGAAAACATCTCCTTGCCTCATTCGTCACATCAACCTATTGGATTACCTAGAGACCCTATCACCTACTCTCACAGAGATCAAAACAACTTTAGGAGTGCTCTTGACAGATATAATGATGTCAGTTCCAGTGCCTCTCAGAATGAAGTGATCCCTCGTAGAACTGAGAGAAGTAGAAGGCCTCCTTCTAGGTTCATTTCCGATGACTCTTTTTCACCAAGATATAGAGTCTGCCTTAGTGTCATCCACTCTTATATAGAACCTAGAAATTTTGAAGAAGCACGAAAGTGCCCTGAATGGATTAATGCCATGGACAATGAACTTGAGGCTCTAAGAAGAGCCAAAACCTGGGAATTTCAAAATCTTCCTGAAGGCAAGAAAACAATAGGGTGTAGATGGGTTTTCAAAGTAAAAACTAAAAGTGATGGATCCCTTGAAAGGTATAAAGCTCGCTTGGTTGCAAAAGGATATAGTCAAGAATATGGTATTGACTATGAAGAAACTTTTGCTCATGTAGCTCGTATGGTCACTGTTCGATGTCTTATAACTGTTGCCTCTATCAACAAATGGAACATCTATCAAATGGATGTGAAAAATGTCTTTTTAAATGGCGACTTAAGCGAAGAAGTTTACACGGATGCTCCTCCTAAAATGGAGACTCCTAAGGGAAAGGTGTTTCGTCTTCAGAAAGCACTCTATGGCCTAAAACAAGCTCTCAAGGCTTGGTATGATAGATTTAACTCTGTTATGATTGAGAATGGTTTTTCCTCTTGTTTTACTGACACTGCTCTATTTGTTAGAAAATTCAATGCAGGGATTGTAATTTTACTTCTGTATGTTGATGACATGCTCATCACTGGGAGTGATTCTAACGGGGTTAAGAGTATAAAATCTATCTTAAAAGATAAATTTGAAATGTCTGACTTGGGTTTTCTAACTTATTTTTTGGGAATTGAAGTGGCATACTCTCTTAGAGGATATTTCTTATCTCAAACTAAGCTTGCTTCTGAGATCATTGACAGGTCAGGTATTACAGATGAGAAGCTTTGTGAAACTCCTGCGGTAGTAGGAGAAAAGATGAAAATTGATGATGGGGTTCCTCTTTTGGATCCTACACCCTACAGACAGCTTGTAGGATCTCTGATGTATCTGACTATTACCAGACCAGATATATCTCATGCAGTCCATACTGCAAGTCAGTTTCAGCATGCGCCTACATCCGTTCGTAAGATACATAAAGGGTACTCTAAATAAGGGAGTTTTTTTGTCCTCTTCTTCTGACTTAAAATTGATTGCTTATACTGACTCAGATTGGGGAGGTAACCCAAATAACCGTCACTCCACCACTGGCTTTTGTGTGTTCTTAGGAGACTCACTTATTTCGTGGAGATGCAAGAAGCAGCAAAAGGTGTCGTTCTACTCAACTGAAGCTGAATATCACGTCATGGCAACTACTACCATGGAGATTGTTTGGATTCACCAATTGCTAGAAGACATGAGGATCAAAATTGAAGGACCCACCAAGCTATGCTGCGACAACAAGAGTGCAATCTACATTGCAAAGAATCACACCTTTCATGAGCGGACTAAACACATCGAAATGGACTGTCACTATGTTCGTGAAGCATATCTCCGAGGAGTTATTGATCTTCCTTATGTCACGTCCGAATATCAGTTAGCAGATTTCTTTACTAAAGCCTTGTGCGCTCCACGGTTCAACTTCCTTCTTGGCAAACTTTCGGTCATCTTGCCCTAAGTTTGAGGGGGGGTGTTAAATTATGTAATCAAACTTGTAATTTCGCATATAATATATGTATATGTTTTTACCAATTATATATATAAAATATATATATTCCTAGTAAGGGTAGTTTAGGAATTTTACACATATTCTTTTTCGAGAATATGTTTTTGTATTTATTTTCCTTTTCTTTTTTCTTTATTCGTTTTTCTTTTTGCATTTAATGCATTGTACTTGCATTGGGAGGGGCCCAACCCACTAGTCGTTGGACCCCTCCAACGGTCACATTTGTGACCGTTGGAGAGGCTCCAACGACTATGTGGAGCCCCTCCCAAGGCCTCCTCCAAGCCCTATATATATGGGCAGCTCCTCTTGTATTTTCTTAAGGGATTTGGGATTATAGTCCAACCTCTTTAGTTGTTTATGAATCTTATGAGTGCATTTGCACATTTGTGATTCGGTGTGTTGTGCTTGTTGTGGACAAGTGTTCTTGGGTGTGTATGTTCACACATTTATTCTCAAGGTTATTGCATTATCGACTAAAGTATCTTGTTGAAGATACTTTTACAAAATATGCATAATTATATAATGTTTCTTCTCCCTTTTTTTTTTTAAACCACTCAATTGTACCCAGCCGGGCCACTCGGCGGGGCTGCCGATTGTCTAACCACACCAGGTCGGGTCGGGTCCGACCAGACCCCCAGCCGATTCTGGTGGAGCCTGGCAGATCATGCCAGGCGAACATGGTTTGGCTGGTCTGACAGCCAGCCCACCAAACTCTGTGAAATATTTTCTTTTTCTTTTTTTAAGTATGCCCAGCCAACTACTCGGCTGGGGCCCAACAGAAAAAAAAACTTAATAATTTTTTTTTCTTCACACAACCAGCACCCAGCTGGCTGGGCCAAACCCTCAGCCCAGCCGACCCAGTTGGTCGGGGCTGTCTGCACATGGCTCAGCCGACCAGGCCCAACACAACAAGAAGATAAAAAAAAAATGATAAGGAATACATTCATGTTCAGGAAACTATTTTAGCATACGTGTACAGGTTGTTTTATGAGCAGATATGCTTAAATATGCAGGCTTGGAAATCAACCAAACATGTATATGCCTTGCCACTTTATGAAATATGAGCATACTCGCATTTTCATAGATCAAGCAACAAATAACTAATGTTATGCAAAATCTTCAGTTAGGCATGCACGTACACATATTCATTCATGAGAACACATGCAGATGCTTGTTTTGAGATCCCGTTATTGAGGGTTTTCATGCACTAAATCTGGGCCAGATTTACGCATGTTACAAACATGGAAAATCTGTCCCGATTTAGGGATCCACCAATACAAACATCAAGATATGTATTTTTCCCAAAATAAACTTTGAAAACAATGCAAATACATTAATCTTTAACCATGGATCTTAGAGTAAATCTCTTCTTAGGGCTGTTTGTAATAACCTCATTTTTCTATTTATTTTTATCATAAAATCATACTTATTTTTTTTAAAAATAAATTGGGCCTGGGATCCGTGTTTAGGATCCAGGATCCACAATGGACTATATATATATAGTACTATAATAATATTATATATATATTAAATGTGTATATATATCAATAAATGGGTGAATCCACAGTTGGATCCATATGGATCCAACCCCAGGCTAATTGTGGATCCAATTGGGCAGACAAGTTGTGGATCCAACATGCGGTTAGATCTCGAGTCCCAGACCCGGACCCAAGCCGCGCCCCACGTAACTAAGAAGTTAAAAAACAAATTTATAACACAACACTAACGTTGTGCTGGCCCGATAAAGTGGGCGTTAGGGTTCAAAATGAACCCTAATGCAAGCCGATGGTGAGAGGGGGAGTGCGCAACCGCTGGGAAGGAGGGGGTAACCGCCTCCTTCCTTTCCGGAAGATTCCCCCCCCCCTACATAATGCCATGTCCACTCCCTCTTTCTCCCACACATTCTCTTTCTCTTTTGTTCTCGCACCCTTGCTCGGCAACGGAGCAATCGGAGACGAAGCACTCGACCTTCGCGACAACACTGTCGAGGCTCGGCCGACCTTCCTTTCGATGTGTCAACCGCCTCCAAAGCGTTGGCTCTAAGGTACGGGTCTCCTCTTTTGAAAATAGATGAGATATCGAACCCCGGTTCGATTTTATGCTTTTTTTGGATGGAATCCATGAAAAAAAAAATGTGTGATACCAGGGCATAGGTCGGCTGGCAGACAGCTGAGTGATACTCAGCTGACTGCCAGAGGCAGGTGATGCGCAGGCTCAGCCTGCGCTCTGCTTTGCCCGGACAAGCCCAACCGACTCAGTTGACTGGATTGGATCTGAGCCCAACCATGTGGGCTGGGTGTTGGTAGTGCCTATTTAAAAAGGCAAGGTGGGGGGGGGGGGGGAGGCGGTGTCTGTGCTGCGCAGTCTTGACAGCACCTGCACAGGCCCAGGCTGGGCTTGTGCAAGGGCTGTCAAGCCCAGCCGAAGAGCTCGGCTGGGCTAGCCCGGCTAACCCAGGGCTGGCAGGGCCTTGCCAGGCCCAGTCCGGCCTTGTGCATCGTCAGGCCCGGCCTGGGGTTGGTTTGCAACAAACCCAGCCGACCTTGGTCGGCTGGGCCTGTTGGAGCCCCAACCGATTGGGTCGGCTGGGTGTAAACCCTTATAATAATAATAAAAAAAAATCCAGATTTCTTGCCCTTGTGAAAGTCTCAACTATGTGCAGGCTAGAAAGTAATTTTTGCATGCCTATGATTGACTAATTGTACGCGATCAATAGGTGTTTAAAGGCTCTTTCAAGAGTCCTAAACAAACCCCAAAATAAATTTTTGGAATTGCATTAAATTAATTAATTGTTTATTTATTTAATATTAAATTATAAATAAATTTCCAAAAGTTTCCAAAATTTATCAAATTATTGTGGGAGGCTTCTTAACATAAATAAACCCAAATTTAAAGGTTTTTGATGAATTTACAGTTAGAAAATCATTGGGCATAGATTTGGATCTGGATCTAGATCCAAAATCCATATCTGAAATCCAAATGGGTTTTAAACTGGATCAAATCCAGATTAATATGGATCTAGGATAGGGTCCAAATACATATTAATTTGGATCAAATCCCTCAGATCCGGTCCGATCCAAGTCTGGATCTGAACCGACAAACTGCTCAATTTTTTAAAAAATATGATTTTTGGACCAACAGTAGCCAAAATCGAGAAAAATAAAATATTGTTGTGCTCAGAATTCCGAGACGCATCCAACGACATATTACACAAATATCAAATTTCGAATTTCACCCAAAAATAACATGAATTTCACTCGAATTTTGCTTGAATTTAAAAGTCGGAAATAAAACTTTTTCTCACGTTTTAAGTGGATCGTTTAGACCTAGGTGATGAGACCTGAGCCAAGCCCAGACTCAAACGCATCGATCTAAAATCTAGGTTCAAACGATTTTTCTCCGAGACTTTGCCAAATTTTTTAGAATCTCAAATTTAACTAAGTGTGAAAATACGCGACATTACACTCTGTCTCTTTATTGGTAGTAGGTGGCCGAGCAAAGCCCCATACTTAAGCCAGCGGCCCCTACCCCACCAAAGATGAAAAAGGTAACATTTACATCGTGACATTATGGTTTCCAGAGAACAGTGAATGCTTCCAAAGGCAACCCTCTAGAGTTGAAAAAGGGAACCTTTTGAACAGTGACCATCTCCTTATGTGTATATCTTTATTTTACTCTTCTTCTTTCCACACTTCACCATCCTTTCCATCTTCCACTATGTACATGGTTTCACGACGGTGGCCTGGATGCCACACTACATTACAAGAAGCATATCTCTTGCCTTAAGCACTTTAGCATGCACTTCCTAGGCACTTCTTTGACATGCACATCTTTTAACAAAATTTACAATTTGCAGTGATGTGGAAGACTCACTTAAGGGATCATCACTTAATTCTTCTTTGTGCGCTAAAGGTATTGCACACTCAATATCCTGTATATGGATTTCTTTGCTAGGCAAGCCTCTTGAATGTTGTGATAGAACTCCAAGTCACCGTCAAGAGCTCACGGTCATCCTCAAGCATTGAAACAAATACTTTATACGCTAAGCCCCGCAAACTGGACAGAACCCAATGTATATTCTTTAAGGTCTCCTTGAGCATGTTTAGGCTATCCATGGTCATCCAAATATGTCTCTTCATCTAGCCTTTTCTCAATGCTGGCATAGAGTGTTTAAATCAACTCAATTATGGCATTCGGTTGATTGTGGGTCCTTCAGAAATTATGTTTCTAGCAGTATCCACTGTGATTCTATGTTTATTTTGTAGAAGGCCTTGCAAAAGTCATTGCACTTTATGGATGTCATGTGACCCTGAAGATGAAATTTCCAACGGTGTACTGAAATTGTTTGCACTTCTCCTATTCAAAACCTGGATTTTTGTACAACTTTTGAAGAATTTTAGATTTGATACTTTATAAGTATGTCAACAGCCTCTGTATGGAATTAGCTATACACAAAACCTGTTTTAAACACAGCTGTTTCAGATCAGTCTGCAAAGTTTAACTTCAGATGGGACTTCCAAAAAGTATTTTGGTCTGGTTCTTGATTAGGTTTGCATTTACACACTGCGCACGATCCGGTGTATAGCTATATATATAGATATAGATATTCATATATATGTAATTGTATATATTGATGTAATAGGCAATACTCATCAGGGGTATTTTGGTCTTTTTGTCTATGTAATAGGGTCTGTCCAATATGGACAGATTTGTATTTTTTTCTTTTATTTTTATTTTTCTTATTTTTGTCTTTGTGTTATTGTGTAAGGGCTGTATGGTCTTTTGACCATAGAGACGTTAGGAGCTCTCAACATCTCTATTGGGAGCTCCCCAAGGCCTCCTCCTTGTATATATATGTAATGAAACATGCAGAAATACAAAACGAGGCAAGTCCAATTAAGGGACAATACAAGGGCACAAAGGGACTACACAAGCATTAAGTGCATTCAAGACATCAAAGAACTAAAGAGAGGAACACAAAAATAAAAAATATTCATCTTATTAAGCATGAATGCTTAAGAAAAACATTAGGAAATGAAAGGGGATAAAAGCTCCGATTTATACACATACAAGAGAGGAAGTGTAATGCCCCAAAATCTCAAACTTGTAAACCTTTAGGAAAAAATTGAAACTTTGCAATCAATCCTTTTTCAAAATTTAAAATGGTAGTTCAGCGGAAAACAGTGTTTGAAAGAACAAGACAATGGACCTTGGGCGCATTACAGGCGAACTTTTCTTTACACAATAGATTTGTATCTGCATACAATCATTGAAACCACATAGATTCAAAACAAGGTTTTTGATAATTAAAGTTTACACAAAATGAGGTATTACAAAAGAAACCCTTATACAAAACTACAAAACGTGCTCAGGAGCGAAACAACAGAGAGAGTGAGTTTTTGATATCATCACGTCATCTCGTCATCGCGTCATCGCATGCCGCGTCAACCTAATCATCACTTGTATCCCATAAAACGGGGCAGACTTATGAAAGCCTAGCAAATAGCAAATGCATAAATATCAAAAGTCATAACAAAACTACCATATGTGTTATTCCTATCGCGACGTGCAGTTTAAGAATAAGTAAAATAAGCATGATAATCTTGTTTCGATAATTACTGACCTGTTGGTACGCACAGGATAAACGTAGAAACAACTGACATTGTCTGGGGGTTTGTTATTCTATGTATTTTAATACCCCAGATAACTAGCTGAGTCTGCTCCCAAGAGGACGGCCTATTTACCGAAAGAGAATTCTCCAGAGGCATAAATGACAAGGGAGCATCCGAACTTCTGCAGAAGCCAATGGGATCTACCATCTAGGATAATATTTGGTAGCTCAGTCCCCTAACTCCGATGACCGGGGACACTGAGTCATTGCTACTCGAGGATTGTAGTTGTTAACAACTTATCCATAGAAGTTTTTTGTACCATTTCATCCTCTCTCTTGACAGAACCAAAGAGACGAATGGGTATGTCAGGTCTTATTTTAACTGACGACTCATTCTACATGCTCTCTTTTAAACAAAATTGAGCATCTTGCCTGTGAAGGCGAATATTTCATTAATGTGATTTCCTTTATTCAGGAGCTATGTTGCACTTTGAGGTCATAATAAACTTCTAGTTCATTCATCGTTGTAGTAACATGTCGTGCATGTCTAACAGTAACAATCCGATGGGGACGATACGGGTTTTCTCAAAAGGAAAACCCCAACCATAACGATATCCCATGCCTTAGGTCGGGATCAGTTTGGAAAGGGAGGTATAGAAAACTTTCTAATACTAGATGATTTTTCCAGTAAGAACGAACGTGACATCATTGGTCCAAGTATGCAAGGGAGTCTTGCCATAAACTTGGGGTAAGTTATATATGAAATTGCTAGGCGTTGCGAATATGCAATCGTAAAATATTTGTTTTACTTTTCCAGATATCGAGGAAATGCGAGCTTGAAATCTCACTTGGGGATTCTTTCAATAAACATTGAATCACGGTGAAGATACACAAATCTACATCTTTAAATATATATATACAACAACAACAACTACGCCTTCATCCCAAAACAATTGGGGTCGGCGATATGAACCAAAAAAGAAAATCATTCTGGGTCTTCCACATGAATCCTTCTCCTCCAATCATTTCTATCCAATGCCATGTCCTCGGTGAGGTTCAAATCATTCATATCCTTTCCTATCACCTCCATCCATGTCTTCCTAGGCCTACCCCGACCTCTTTTAACTAATATATTTTCCCATTTCTCCATCCTTCTAACTGGAGCATCATTAGGCCTTCGCCGAATATGTCCAAACCACCGTAAACGATTCTCTCTCATCTTATTTTCAATGGGTGCAACGCCTACCTTCTTTCGTATCTCCTCGTTCTGAATCTTATCTTTTATTGTATTTCCACACATCCATCTCAGCATACGCATCTCAGCTACACTCATTTTTTGAATATGATGTCTCTTGGCAGCCCAACATTCTGTACCATATAGTAAAGCGGGCCTAATAGTCGTCCTATAAAACTTTCCCTTCAACCGCAATGGCATTCTACGATCGCACAACACTCCAGTTGCACTTTTCCATTTCATCCACCCAACCTTTATCCTATGATTTACATCTCCATCAATTTCTCCATACTTTAAATATATATATGCGAGCGTAATTTTAAAAGCAGGCAAGAGTGTGCAAAACTATGTTCCTTGTTAAAAACATAAGCCTATGCACATTTCAGTGTGACGACAAGGTAAATAACATAAAGCAAAGCCCGATGTGTGAAACCACGCATCGATCTAATTAAATTGCGTGAAGCAGTAGCCTGTGCACATTACAGCACGACGGCAAAGTAAATGACATAAAGCAGGGCTCGATGTGTGAAACTACACATCGAGCTAAGTAAATTGCAAAAAACTAGAATCTATGCGCATTTCAGCGTGACGGCAAAGTAAATGACATAAAGTAGGGCCCGATGTGTGAAACCACACATCGAGCTAAATAAATTGTAGAAAGTTGGAGCATGTGCACATTTTAGTACGACGACAAGGTAAATGACGCAATTTTAAAAGTGGACAAGAATATGCAAAACTGCGTGCTTTAGTTAAAAGTATATATATATAGCGTAAATATAATACATATATTTCAGAAGTGTTCCGACATTGTTCTCGCATGCAACTTTCCCCTACGTCAAAGATGGTTTGAATCTCTGATGATTCCGAGTATAGGTTCTTAAAGGCTCATGCCTCGGAAAGCGTGTTTCATCCGTTGTGCCAATGTAGAGCGCTAAAAAAAAAGGATTTTATCGTGTTGCATAAATAATGATGTTAAAACCTTATTTTAGCAGACGAGGCGCTGATTGCGTCGCAGGGGTCGAACCCAAACCCAATTTGAGTCGACCAGACCGCGTCGAGCTCGGTATAAGAAATCAAGTTTGTTGCGCTAGCAAGCTGAGCTGGCGGAACGAGGCATAAGAAGTTGGTTTGGCAAGGAACCGAGTTGACTAGGTTTGACCAAGCTAGACTCTGTACCAAAAGGATGGATAAAGCTGAGTTCGGCCCTTGCCGAACTCAACTTGGTTGAGCCAAGTAAGAGGCAGCCCTAAGTTGCCTCTTGACCAATCCAGGCTCTGCTTGGTCGATAGGAGCAGTTAGTGCACGTTACCTTGTGTTAGAGCGTTGCAGGTTCAAAACCCAATGGTGTAGAGTATAACTGGTAGGGGTCTGCCTAACCCAGCTTGCCTTTCAAAAAAAAGGAGGCAGGCGCAGGTGGTGCCTGCTCTCTATTCAGTCAGAGGGTAGGAGGGAGAGGCATCAGGCCCTCCCTCCAGCTACCCCTTCTTAGAAAGATGGCAATAGCCTCCGGTTGCTGCCTATCTTGCCAGAAAAAGGAGAGGGTGCTTGGCACCCTCTCTCCTGGCGAGCCAGAGCCACCAATGTTGGTGGCTCTGGGTTTGCCGGCGAGATATAGAGAAAGGGAAGAGGGAGGGCGGCACCCGAGAGGTGCTGCAGCTCCTCATGGTGGAGCAAGAGAGACAGAGAGAGAGAGCAGAGAGATTGAGAGAGAACTTACAGGGGAGGGAGCTTCTGGCGAGAGGGAGGCAAATTCGGGGAGAGAGATCCGTAGAGGGAGAGAGTGAGCGCGTAGAGGGAAGAGGGCGTCAGCGTGGAGATTCCGGCGAGGGAGAGAGAGAGACGGGAGGGAGTCGGGGGGGCAGGGTCAGGTTTTCTTTTAAAAGAAACCCCCTTAGAGGTGTTTAAACTTTAAATAGACTAACGGGGGGGGGGGGGGGAATGTCGACTGGTTAGTCGACATCCAACCTAGATCCAAACCCAATTTTTTTTTAACCCATGTAAAAATTAACACAGGAAGACCTCAATAGAGCTTTTGGACTGTTATAGTGATTGGATTGTTCCAATAGCTCTATTGACTAGTCAACTTTATGTTAACTAGTCAAAAAAGAACCCAACAACTATATTTGGTATTTGACCAGATAGTCCCTATAAAAACACAAAGGACAAACAAAAGAATAAAGTAAAAGTACTAATGTGCCCCTTAATGTTCACAACCTATTACAATGATTAAAATAACCAAAAATACCCTTAATAGGTATTTTATAACAAAATTGCACCGATCCCAAAGCACTCCATAATGAACTCTAAGAACATAATACATTTGAACAAAAAACATGAGAGCTAAAAGAATATAAAAAATGTGAATGAATAACTCTATTCATAATGGACATTAAGAATATGGAAGGAAAATTATATTAGTGAGTGGATAACTCTAGTCATAATGGACACTAAAAATACAAAAAAAATTACATTTGAACCTCACTACAAATACACTCAACACACAAACTTAATACTACCCATCACTCTCTCAACCCTTACACATTCATACACACCCTTATTTATAGAGCAAAAAGAGAGAAAAGTTGAGAGAAGAAGAGTGAAAATGAGAGGGGAAGTCCTCTCTCATTAAGGAATGAGAGAGAGCTCCCAACGACTATAATTATAGCCCAAGGTTGTGAGACTACAAAGCAGAAGCGGGAAACGATACGAGAAGCGGACGCGAGAAGCAATGCATTTTAAAATGTATAGTAAGCGTGAAGCGAGGAATAAAAAAAGCAATATAAGAATTGAATGAAAATCAAAACAGAATGCAAATAAAAACTAAAATAAAAGTAATTATTCTTAAATTTCATGATGTTTTAGTGTAAGAATTAATTTTTTAACAAAATCTAAAAATGATGACTGCCAATTTAGAGAAAGCACATGGAAGTGAGTGACAAGCGTGCGAGAAAACACATGAAAAACATTAAAAGTAGAGTAAGAGAATATATAAGAAGAATAGATGAAGCATGTAGAAAGCATAACATAAGCGTGGGAGAGTCGAGATTCTCATCAAGTTTCAAAAGCGAGGAGTATCGCGATTCCGAAGTGAGTTTTTGGGAAATGGGCTTCCCGATTATCTAAGAAGCTTCTAGTAACTCTGGTCTAGCCGTTAGGAGCAAGTCTAGTTTTGACTTGACTCTCAACATATATATTATATATATTTACAATATATAATATATATTATTACATATATTATATATAATATATTATTATAATATATAAAATATATATTATTATATATATTAAACAATATATATGTATACATATATTATATATATACATATATAACAAAATATTACATTAATCTTAACACCCCCCTCAAACTTTCAGTGACTCCCTGTAAGTTTGCAAATACAAGCTAAGAACTCATTACATTTGGATTCAACAAGTTTGAAAATACAAAAAGAATCAATGGAAATTATCAAAGTCTCCATGTTTATGTCGCATCAGAGAATTTTGCAAATACAAGTCTCTGAATGTGCTCTTTTCATGATATGATGCATCAAATATATTCTTTTCTCAATCCATCGCATTTTTAAGAACCTGCAGAGAGAACAAAACAAAGGTTCCAACTACACAAAGGAAAATATCCTAACCCAATAGTTATAAAGTTTTTAAAACAAATATATTTTTTAACAAGAGAAACATTAGTTAATCATTAAGAAAGATAAGAGGAGCATACCTTAAGGATAACTTTTTATGAAATCAAATCATAAACCCAAAATCAATATTTTTTTCAAGAAAAACATAAATATTGATCATAAGAGAATTTAATCACTAAAGGACATATAAATCATAAAGAAGAGATAAACAATTATGCATAAATAATATCCCAATGATTTTTAGAAAAGCATTTCAAATGAAATAACAAATCATCACTGACAACATGCATATAAAATATAACAATTGAAAAGAGCCCCCAAGAAAAGAGAAAATAATTAAATTCATGCATACAACAAATATGAACAAGATAATTAATATGAAACACATATATATTCAATATGCAATTAAAGCATATTTAATACACATAATAATGAAAGAGAGCAATCTCACAAATCACAACCCACTAAGATTCATTCACACAACCAAGAATGGGCTTAAGCACAAAGGACCAAACATCAATATTAAAATTACATATTTGGAAATTACATACGAGGGGTCATATGAAAGGATGCTCCGGAGTCTAAGATCCAAGAATATGTACTGGGTGATGACCATGCTAACACAAACATTTACATGGTATGTTTAAATGTTCCCAAGTTAACAAGGTCTGGTCAAACTCAATTGGTTGACTGACTAGAGCCTCAAGTCATTACATGAACCATAGATTTCATCCTTAGGCCTACCTATTGCTTGCAAACAATCAAGATGAACTATGTTTGCTTCAATTTATTTAACCCTGTAGAGCCCCAAATATTACTCTTTCAGACCATTAATATTTCAAGTTCATACCTACGTTCCCATACAAGTCCTAAGCCAAGACATCAGGTGCTTAGACATAAAGCATGACCAACATTCATTGCATTCACAAATCTAAAAATAAAGACTTAAAGCCCTTCTACATATCTATGCTAGAGGATAGTTGTCAATTCCGCATAAACGGTTCAAGCAAGTATGACTCAAAAGTTTTTCTTTGAGAGAGTGAGTTTTAGAGAAAGTTCAAGAGTCTTGAATTATTCAAATAGAATGAAAGTCATTACAGATCAAAGGTTGGGCATGCCTATTTTGGATGATGATATTTAAATATAGATTGTGAGATGCTTTGGATCCACATATCTCCATGACCATGTATAATACTCAGGTTCCTAGACCCATGTTCGATGAACTACACACATGCTCCCTAAGCGTGAAAAGATGCTTAACATCTCGTCAAAGAAAGAAAGAAAATTTGTACAAACATTTTACATGATATGTTTAAGTGTTCCTAAGTTAACAAGGTCTGGTCAAAGTCAACTGGTTGACCGACTAGATCCTCAAATCATTACATGAACCATAGATTTCATCCTTAGGCCTACCTATTGCTTGCAAACAATCAAGATGAACTATGTTTGCTTCAATTTATTTAACCCTGTAGAGCCCCAAATATTACTCTTTCAGACCATTAATATTTGAAGTTCATACCTACGTTCCCATACAAGTCCTAAGCCAAGACATCAGGAGTTTAGACATAAAGCATGACCAACATTCATTGCATTCACAAATCTAAAAATAAAGACTTAAAGCCCTTTAGATGTTTTGGTATATGAAACTAAGAAAGTGTAAGTATGTTGCTCTAATGCTTCAGTGGTGAAAGAGATGACCTTTCTTGTTACAGAATCTTCCAACTTGTTAAGAAGATTGATGATCTTTTCAGCTTCTTCATTAGCATTGAGGGATGGGTCTCTTAATGCAGCAGCTTCAAATCCACTAAGAGCCCTCTCATAATTTTCCAGATATCTATTCGCCTGTCAAAAATGAAAGTTAGAACTTAGCTTTGAAACCCTGAGAAAAGAGAAAAATAGAAGGAAAATATAAATTACAAGATTGCAATAAGTAACAGATTAAATGCTTAACTTTCAAACAAAACAAAAAGTTGCTTTAATTCTGTTGACATCATAATGAATCACGCATCCAATCATGGACACCATGTCGCAAGGACAACTTCTCAGTGATGTAAAAACCAATTTATTCTAGAACATCACATATAGAATTATGTCTAATTCTTTACTCATCCAGTTGTCTAATTCTTTACTAATTTTCAGTGACCTTTAAACCCTTTACTGCATCTTGCATTGTTTTCTGTTATGAAAACATAAAGCACCAACTATATATTGTCTTTTCCTCCACTCTTTTTAATTCTTTTCTATGCTGGAGGATAGTTGTACATATATACATATATTGATATATATATATTCATGTACAACTTAACAGTTCACACATTCAATCTTCTCTATGTAGCTTATTTATATATGACATATTTTATGCATTCAAGCTCACTTTCAAAGAGTTGTTATAAGAGTTAATTAATCTTGAACAATGTCGTCCTGAGTTTGGAAGATCCAAATCTGTTCTGGATTTAAGTGGATGCAACTTGCACCCATACAACCTGAGTTGTTATCATCATGACATTAACCAAAGAATAACCAGATGAAACCACTTCTAATCGAAGGTTGGAGACCAATTATTTGATTGTTAGTCGTAATCACATCCAAATAGAATTGGAAGGTGAAACTGCCTACATGAAATAGTCACAATCAGTGTAAACATCCATCATGAGAGTAATCATAATTACAAGAGATTACATATGCAAATAAAACTACACTTCAAGCTGTGAAAAAATTAAAGAATCTATGATAAGCATGATAAGATACATTATCTTGTACTTTCAGTCAGTATCATACAGAAACTTCAACAGAAACAAAAGCAGGTTGACTTACTATTGCAGAGTTGAAATACAGATCGGGGTTGGTGTTCATCTGTTCATCTTTTTCCTTGAAAAGAATTCATTGAAAACTTGTGAGTGCTCTGTAATGAATAAATTTTAAATTTCATCAAAAAATTCAGATTTTTTTCTCATTCAAACAAGAGACATTCATACAAGCATAGGAATTACCCAACATTCAAAACAATCAGTTCCAGAATATTTTGCTAACTTACTGCATTTTGATAAGCTTTAATGGACTGCAAGAGCTTACTCTGTTCCCATGCCCCAGACACAAAAAATCTTGTAAGATATGCATTGCCTAGGATGTCTGGTACAAATCAAAAATGGGAAAGTGAAAAGAAAATGGTCAGAGAATGTAACCCTCAAATAGATGGAAGCTTGAATATTATAATCAGACATCAGAAGCACAATAAAAGTCTCTCCACATTGTACACTAGAGATGCATGTGAATACATTAGAGAGGAATATGCAAGGGTGATCATGGAATTATGCTGGAAAATACTGCAATGCCCAGAGACGAGAAAAGCTTTCCAGCATGAGATAAAAAAAACCAAGCATATCTCATGCAGGGGCAACAAAAGAAAGTAGAGGAAAAGATAGATATTAAAAAGCAACCTGAAGTGCTCTCATATTGATAACGAGCAACAAAAACAAGGTTGTTCACTATCTTGTTTTGACAATTTCAAAAAATGTTTCTCATAAATCTGTAGTAACTCACCACAATGTTCAAGTTTCTCGGTCACTATAGGAAGCAGTTGAATTAAATGGAATTCTTCATAAATCCACATATGAATTGGCAACTCCAAATTAAATGTCATACCCAAAACCCACATTGAGCCATCAGCAGGTCCTAAAACTTCCTAAAGGCCATATTTTTAAGCAAATTACAGGTACATTTTACACAGAACACAACATGCCTTCTCTCTCTGGTTAGAGCCCTACCAACCTCCGTCACTGGCAATCTTTTATGCATGATAAATATTTCATTTGTCTAGACCAGAGTTACCAGTCGAGGAAGCGGGAGCGGGAAACGATACGGGAAGCGGGAGTGGGAAGCGAGACACTTTCAAAAATTTAGGAAGCGTGGGACCACTTAGAAGAAAATTCCGAACCGTCTCGGAAGCGACCTAGGAAGAGAACTGGAAGCAACCTAGGAAGCGAACCGGAAGCGAGGGGGAAGCGAAAAAAATGGAAAAAATGGGGAAGCGAGGGGGAAGCGCGCTTCTCATAAAAGGGAAGCGTGCTTCCCAAAAAAGGGGGACGCTTCCCCTCACGCTTCGGAAGCAAGACGTTTCGTGCTTCCGAAGCACGCTTCCCCTTTTACCTAGGCGCTTCCGGTAACTCTAGTCTGGACAGTTCAGCCAACCTCGTATATCAACTGCAATCTAGGTTGGGGATTAAAATTCATGTTCACAATAATCTTAGAGGTGTTAAAATCTGTATATAGATGATCACACCAGTGTGAAGATTAACAAATTATCTACATGTGGCCAGATCAAACATGTTTAGCCAGACATACATTTTGAAAGATACTAGATAGTGATCCTGGAAATAAGGATATTATGCATGTAACAGCACAGGCACATGGTTGTTTGCACTTGTAGCTGGTCATACAAGTGCGGACCTACAGATTTATATATATATAGCAGTCAGCCTGTATACTGATCTGGATATATATATATATATATATATATATATATATATATATATATATATATGTCAACCAGTGTGTATATATATATACTTATATATGCATATATAATGTTGCAATTAATACTTGAAAAAAATTGTTTGATGTATGGTTCTTTATTCAATGAAGTGGTTATGCATGTTATGTTTGACTTTCCGTTTTAGTCGAGTCATGCATAAATTCGGTCAGTGAATTACCATGCTGCAAAATTGGATTTTTATTGAAATTGTGAAGTCTGATTTGGTTTTGTTCATTCATCTAAAATTGAGATGAATAAATGTTTAAACTGGTTGATTCTAAAGGTTGAGTTTTTGGCTAATGTGATGGATTTGAAAAGATTGCATTCATTCATTTGCCATAAATATGCATTGATGATTGTGCATTATGAATATAAGTTTGTCTGTTTGTAGTTTATGTATACTGAAATTTTGCAATGACATGAATTATTTGTGAGATTGATTAAAGGTTGTATGTGAACCACTAATAAGCCTATGTAGGCCAGAATCATGTGTTGTTCATGTGTTACTGAAAATGTTTATGCATTGCAAAAAGATTTTTATAAATGATTGGTTTTTCCAAAATTAATTACAATGTTGAATTGATAGGGCAAGAGCCCGAATTAGTTATTGCATGCTGATTTGCATAATTGTTCGTGTGTAAAGAACTTTTAATTGATTAAAATGGTAAAAGAGACCAAACAGTATAATAATGTTCTTCCTTAATGTCCCTTTAATAGTGTGAGAATCTTAGATGACGGTTGTGAAAGACCATGAAGATACTAAAAGAACGTGTGTAATTGTTGTTTTCAAGAACCTGATATGAGGTTTACATTCCCAGCCACGGTTTTAGGAAGCTTTCAGCCACTTTGCCTGGGAGTAGTGTTGTTGACTCGGCTATACTTATTAATATACCAAGAAAGTGGCGCCAATGGTTGTAGATTTTCATTGATGACCCGACATTAGGTGAGGATTCTTAATATTCCGATGGATAGTAAGGACTTCTGATATCTGTTGGAGAACACGTGTAGAACCCAGTAATTAAAGTACAAATTGTGTGTTAAGCTATAACTGGAAACTACCTTGAACCTCAGAAACTATATCGGTTTTTTAGTATCCGCGAGTTGTAAGGAAAAGTGAAAATTAAATTTGTGTGCATTTAATAGGGACATGAATGCAAAAGTAACTCTGATAAATAACTTAAGAAGTTATTCATGCATATGCATTGATTCATGCATCCCTTACTGTTCAGCATTAGTTTCATGCATTCTTGAATATTTGATTTAGCATGATATTATAAAATGCTTGAATGGTAAGTTAGCTCTAATAAATTATTGCTTGTGATTTTCTCTTAAATTGTGTTTGATTTAATTTATGATATTTCTTTACCGTTGGATTTTTAGAGGAATTTGTACGAGGACTTGGTTCTTACCTGTTTTCTAAAAATGTTTTCAGACACGGAGGCTCAATGATAAGAGGACTGGCTGGCTGGAGGACTCGAGGCTTTATGACTTGGTGGCTTGAGTTCAGACGTGTGCAGGATTGGATGGAGTCAATTTTTGAATTTTGAACTTCTTGACTTGTTGATTAAATAAATGAAATTCAATTCATTGTTTTTAATTGACTCTATATTTGGAATGGTTATAGAATGGGTATATTAAATTTGTGATGTGCCCCAGGTCCTTGGGAGGTTTTCCGCAAGTGTTTAAAAAAAAATCTGTATTTTTTCGAGGGTCAATTTGAGGTTGTTACACTCTACTATATGATTGAGCTTTCTCTCAGCAAGACCATTTTGCTGAGGTGTTTGGGGACAAAATACTCTTTGATTAATTCTATTTTCTTTAAGGTATTCAATAAAGTCATTTGAAGAGTACTTGCGTCCACCATCACACTGGAAATTGAGGATAGGCAACGAAAAGTGATTACGAACCAAAGCATGAATGTTTTTAAAATTTTTAGAAACTTTGTGTTTGTGTTTCATAAAGTATATCCAGGTATACCGAGAGTAATTGTCAATAAAGATAACATAATAATAGCTCCTACAAGAAATATTGGGAGTTGGCCCCCATATATCAAAATGAACAATTTCAAATAATTTAGAAGCTCTTTTATTACAAGAAATAAAAGTAAGTGCATGACTCTGAGAGACTTGACAACTAGAACATATTTTATTGGACTCATGATTCATACTGGACAAAGAAATTAAACCATTAGAAACAAGTTTCTCAATAAAAGCCTTATTACAATGTGCTAGGTGACTATGCAAGACTTTTGGCTGATTTGACTCTAACTAATTGACAAAACAAGAAGAAAAAGAGCTTTTGAATTTTTCTGCAGGCTTATTCGGAATTCGTAGCAGTGGATTCTCCTTGAAGAGATACATATTCTCTCATCTTTCTCATTCAGTGAACGTCCTCTTTATGTGAAGATCCTTCACATAAATCTTCACATAAACAGGAGTAAAAACGATGCAAGAATTGGTATCATCAACAAGTTTAGAGACAGACACAAGATTCTTTTTTATATTAGGAACCAGAAACACATTTGGCAAATGGAGATTGGAATTGGACATAGGAATGAGAACTTCTCTTGTGTATGTGATGGGATGACGAGTGCCATCTCCAATAATAACTCTATCTCTACCAAAAAAAAGGATTCAAAATTTTAAATTTACCTTCATTCCTGGTTATATGGTTCGCTACGCCCGAGTCCACGTACCACACCCCCTAGTCATTTTGCTT
Organism: Nuphar pumila; assembly: GCF_984573655.1. Lineage (NCBI taxonomy): Eukaryota > Viridiplantae > Streptophyta > Magnoliopsida > Nymphaeales > Nymphaeaceae > Nuphar > Nuphar pumila. The sequence continues at coordinate 24,974,607 of NC_143262.1, read as the reverse complement.
TAAATTCAGCCCTGCAATAGCAGCCAAGAGAAGCAGATTGTCTACTGGTAACTGTAACTGCTCTAGATGTACTTAGTGTATTCTTTGCTTGAAAATTTGCTTCCCTGAGATATCTCGGGTCATCCTTATACCAACAGTTGGCTTTAACATGACCCGGTTTCTTGCAAACATAACAAGTGGGAATTCTCCTGTCTGAATAAGAAATAGGAGTATTATTAAGTGGAAGCAATCCATGACCTCCATGATTTCCTCCTTCTCCTCTCATACATCATTTTCCTCTCCCAAACTGAGTATTTAATATGAGCACATGATGATGTTGAGATTAAGAGGTTTTAAGTTTAAGTTTTCTTAGATTAGAGGTTATTTGATATTTTAATTTAATGAGGGACTTATATGTAATTTCTCCTTTTGGCCTCTCTCTATTTAACATAGAGATTAGCCCTAATAACAGTTAACGTGTTCTCTTATTTTTGCAGCCGTCTCTCTCTCTCTCTCTCTCTCTCTCTCTCTCTCTCTCTCTCTCTCTCTCTCTCTCTCTCTCTCTCTAGGTGTCTGCGCATCTCATCTACCTTCTACATGGTATCAAAGCCAGGTTGATCTCGGGAGCGTGATCAATAGTGATTGATCTACACCAATGAAAAAAAATATATTGAAATCATGTTTGTTGTTTTTTTTCTGTGTAAGATCTGATAACAGATCTGGGATTTGACCAAGGTCATGACCTAGATCTGTCATCAGATCTAAGGGAGCAGATGTGGATTCGTGTCTTTGGTCTGGTTGCCGTAACCCTTGAGCTCCTCAGTTTTGGATTTTTTCTGCCGTGATTTCCTGCGGTTTGAGAGCAGCGGCAATCTCATTTCCTGTGTTGTTGCTTGTGATCGAGATATGACTGATTTGTTTAACCGTGCCCTGAAGAACTGATATTCTTGTTAGTTGTCGAGCTTTATATGTCTGGGAGCAGCAGCTGTCGTGATTCCTTTTCTGCGTCTGCATATTATCGTTGGTCGTGATTCCCTGGATTTTAGTTGGTTGTTTTATTTCAGAATATGGATTTCAGCAGTCGTGATTCCCTGTTGTGTCGTGGGTTTTTTTTAACATGCGTGTTGTGAAAGAAGCATGTTAGTATCAGGTGTCTTTCTGTCGTGGAAACAGCAGGCGTGATTCCCTGCTGTGTTGGAAAATATCCCTGTTTGTGGGCTGTTGTTCTTTACTGTCGTGGGATTCTGTGTTGGGTACAACTGCTGGTTGTTATATTGACTGATGCGTGATGGTAACACACGCTATTCCCTGTATCGCTTGAAGCCTGTCCAAATTCTATCTCTGGTGTGGAAAACTGTGTAGTCGTGGACTTGCCTGACGCGTGATTATAAAAACTTGTTGTTCAAGTGAGTGAATCTGAATTTTTTTTGCAGCTGAAATAGAATTAAATCTTCAGTATGGCTGAAACTTCGAAATGTGATTACAAAATTGAACATAATGGGGAGTATAAGGCTTTTGTCAATCCCTTCTCGTACAACTCTTCTGTAAGGTTGAATGAAACTAACTATGCCAGGTGGTCCAGAATTTTTATGATGTCGATATCTGGACATCGTAGAAAACATATTTTGTTGGAAGACGAACCCACTGAAAAAATGGGAAAATATGTTACTTGGGATGAAGATAATCACATAGTTATGTCATGGATCATGAATAGTGTCGAACCCCATATTGCAGATGGTTTAATTTACTATAATACAGCCAAACAGATGTCGGACAATCTTCGAGATACGTACTCACAAGAGACTAATGTGAGTCGTATCCTGCAAGTCGAACAGGAGATATATAATTTACAGCAGGGAGATCAGACCTTGGCCCAGTACTATGCCTCTGTCAAAGACTCAATGCTCATAGGCCTCTTTGTTGCTCGAAGCAAAAGGATCATCAAGAACAGACAATGGTTGTTCGGTTTCTTACAGGTCTACCTTCAGAATTCTCTGTTGCAAAAGTCCAAATGTTGACTGGATCAGATGTACCTACTCTTGCTGATGCATACAATCGTCTGAGTAGACTTGCGATCTCTCTTCCACAATCTCAGCCTGTGACTCAGTCATCTGCTCTAGTTGTCTTATTTGGTTATGGGCGTGGAAATATTCAGAATATTAAAGGACGAGGTTGTGGCCGAAGTATGGGAGGCAGAGGAAAGCTTCAATGTACATTCTCTAGAAAATCTGGACATTTAGAAGATCGTTGCTGGGATAAGCATGGTTGGCCAACCACTTCTTCATCAAAGCCATATGCTCCTAAAGCAAATGTTATTACACTAGAAGCAACAAATATACATGATAATATCTCTGCAAGTGACAGTATCACCCTCAGTCGAGCAGAATATGATGAGTTGATAGCTCTTTGCCCCTTGAGTTTCGCCCCTCCTGTAGCCGGTGTTGCCTACTCAACAGGGAATCATCTTCATCTGAATGACAGTAAGTGGATTATTGACTCTGGTGCATCCAAACACTTGTGTGGAAATTCGCTTGTTTTTTCAGATCTAAAGGATATTACTGTTCATCGAGGAGTCTCATTAGCCGATGGGAGTTTCTCACCGGTTGTTGGTCAGGGAAACATTTCTATATCCTCCTCCTTACAGTTAAAAAATGTTCTTCATGTTAAAATGTAAAACTGTACATATATGTATATATAATAATATTATATTATTATATATATATAAATACATTTTTCATTTCTTTCATTTCTGTAATTTTTTTCCTTTATTTTTATTTTTTGTCTTTATGTCATCTAGTTCAGTTTGAACTAGAATGACTGTTGCTAGTCAAGTCCTGTCCAGACTTGACTAGCAATAGAGCTGTTGGACTGTGCCCAACAGCTCTATTGAGTCCTCTTTCAGCTGTGTATATAAAGGGGTGCAGCCCCTCTTGTATTTTACTCCAATGCTTCTTAAGCAATTGGTTTTTCATATCAATAAAGAATACATTTTTATTTTTATTTTGTTTCCAGTTATACCCTTTTTAAGGGTTATGCTTTAGTGTCATTCTTGACACTTGCTCTTGTTAATCTAAGCTCGTGTTTCGAAGATCCCCATTTCATTTCATGGTATCAAAGCCGCAGAAGTACTAAATCTTGAGGGAAAGCTGCCTCGGTTTCCGTGCCCGTTTGCAAAAGTGTTCGCCACTTGAAGAGAAGTGTTTTATCACTTTATTGGAGAGGATTTCACATCTTGTTGTATTGTTTTTTTTTCTTTCTTTTTCATTTTCCTTCTTGTTTCTCTTCTATCCCTATTCTTTCTCTCCTTGTAATCGATGGATGACAATGATAAAGTCACCATCATGCCTATGAAACTAAGTGATACGAACTATGTAACATGGGCTTCAATCATGAAGCACCATATATGGGGAAAAGGCTTATGGGGGATTGTGGATGGTTCCGATTCGGAACCTAAGCTATCTCTTACTAAAAAGGAGGGAGATAAAAAGGTCCCTCTATCGGAAGAAGAGAAAATCAAGGCTATTGCCTCATACGAGAAGAAATGGAAAGAATGGAGAATATCTCATGCGAAGATAATGTCATGGCTTATCAATAGCGTTGACATTAAAAAATGCTCAAGTCTTGCCAAATTTGATCATGCTGATAAGGCATGGAAATACCTTAAGAATATGTATTCCCTTAAAGATATTGCACACGTGTGCAACCTCCAAGAAAAAGTTCGAATGATGACACAAGGAGACAAAACTATTCGTGAATATTACAATGGGTTGTCCGAACTTTGGGAAGAACTTTCCCTTTTAGAACCAAAGTGGCATTGTGCCGAAGACATCGAGCTTCGTCAGAAACAACTCGATGCTGAACATTTTTACCAGTTTATCACTGGATTAAGGCCGGAATTTGAAACCACTAAATCGGCCCTACTTCACCGGGGAAAAATTCCTTCTATTGTTGAAACTATTGAAGAGTTAACAATGGAAGAAAATCGTCTCCGGAAAGGTTCTTTAAAAATTGAAGATGATTCCGTTTTAGCCGTGTCTAGACCAGGGAATCATGTTCGATCATATAGGCCTCCTCACTTTAACCGACAAAATGGTGACTATGATAAGAAGAAAGTTATTTGTCATCACTGTCATGAACCGGGACACTACAGGCCACAATGTCCCAAACTTAAGGAGTTGAGAGAAAAAAGAGCTGCAATTGCTGGATCGGAGCCTAAAGATCAGGATGCACCAGTTTCCCTGGCCCAACTAATGGAGATTCTTCAGCCTCTCATCAAAGGTGCCTCTTCCTCATCTGAAGCTTCAATCGGCGCAGCAGCCTCATCTTTTTCTGATCTAGGTAAAATTTCTTGGCTTCTTGACTCTGGTGCATATTTTCATATGACCCCAAATAATCAAAGTCTATCCAAATGTGTTAAAAATAAAACAAGTGTGTCAAAGGTCTTTACTGCTGATGGGACTTCTCTTGAAATAGAAGGAATAGGAAATTTTGAAAAAATTTATAAAACAAAAAAAAAAATTATTCCAGAAATTAGACATGTTCCCAAATTAAATTTAAATCTTTTATCTGTATCTCAAATTTCTGATTATGGGTGTAATATTTCTTTTTCTTCTCATGGTTGTTGGGTATAGGATCGCCAGTCAGGCAAGCTGATTGGGGAAGGCCATAGAGAAGGAGGACTCTATTACATGGATTTTTTGGAAATGCCGAAGAAAGCTTTTTGTTATAATATTCAAAAAATAGAGTTGGAACTGTGGCATAAGAGACTTGGTCACCCACATATAGCCAAAATCCAACATTTTCCAAATCTAGGGAAATTTTGTAACTCTGAATCATTTGATTGTAAAGATTGTATTCTCGGCAAAATGAAAAGATTACCATTTCAGAACAGAACCTTTTTCTCTTCAAGACCACTTGAATTAATACACTCGGATGTTTGGGGTCCTGCACCAGTACTTTCTAAAGGAGGATTTGTTTACTATGTTATTTTTGTCGATGATTTCTCCCGACATACGTGGATGTACTTTCTCAAACATAAGTTTGAAGTATTTTCATACTTTCAAACTTTTCATAATATGGTTAAAAACAAGTTTCAAAATGATATTACTATTTTTCGCACAGATTCAGGGGGAGAGTTTTTATCCACAGATTTTCAAAATTATCTTAAATTGCATGGCATCACACATCAAAGATCTTGTCCTTATACACCTCAACAAAATGGACTGGCAGAACGAAAACATCGCCATATTATAGAAACCACTAGGACTTTATTAATAGCAAATCAAGTCCTGAAAGACTTTTGGGCAGAAGCTGCCTTAACTGTCACCTATCTCATTAATAGGATGTCATCTTCTTCGTTACAAAATATCACTCCCATTGAAAAACTTATGAACATTTCTCCAGACTACTCTAGACTAAGAATATTTGGGTGCAAATGTTTCATATTTACTGACAAAAATGATAAACTTTCCCCTCGTGCGATTCCCTGTGCCTTTTTAGGATATGCTGAAAACCAGAAAGGTTATAGATGTTTTGACTTCAAAAATAATAAACTATATGTGTCTAGAAATGTTTCCTTTCTTGAAAAGGAGAGCTTCTTTGATTTTAGAAAATTAAAAGACGTCACTGAGTACTCCTTTTTGCTAGATCTAACATCAACATCTGATGAATATGACCTTGACTGTAACTTTGATGATGATCAAAGAATTATTGATCTTAATGTTGAAAATGAAGAAGTTCATAGAGATACTAGTATTCAATATTCCAGGCGACAAGAGTCTAATCCTCCATGTGCACTTGAGAAATATTCTAACATTCCAACTAGACAATCAACCCGAATCTCGAGGCCTCCAGGAAAGTTTGTATCATACGAGTCTTTCTCACCCACATATAGGGCAGTTATTGCATTAATTCACTCATATGAAGAACCATCCACATATTTTCAAGCAAAAAATGATATCAAATGGATAGAAGCCATGAAAGCTGAATTAGATGCACTTGAAAAGGCTTCTACATGGAATATTCAAGATCTTCCTCCAGGGAAGAAAACTATAGGATGTCGATGGGTTTATAAAATTAAAACCAAGAGTGATGGTACTCTTGAAAGATATAAAGCTCGTTTAGTAGCCAAAGGTTATGCCCAAGAATGTGGGATTGATTATGAAGAAACCTTTGCTCTGGTGGCTCGTATGACTACTATCCGAACCTTAATTGCCTTAGCTTCTATCAAAAAATGGTTTATTTTTCAAATGGATGTCAAAAATGCTTTTTTAAATGGAAAGCTAGTTGAAGAAGTATATATGGAACCCCCTCCTGGTCTAAGTATTCCTAAGGGTAAAGTCCTTCGCTTAGAAAAAGCTCTTTATGGACTTAAACAAGCACCAAAAGCTTGGTATGATAGGTTTAGTCGTGTTATGATTGATATTGGTTTTCAATTCTGTTTAACTGACACTGCTTTGTTTATTAAGAATTCTGATGCAGGGATCATTGTGCTTCTTCTCTATGTGGATGATATGATCATCACCGGAAGCGATAAACAGGGAGTTGAAACAATCAAAACACTTCTTAAATCTCATTTTGAAATGACTGATTTGGGTTTGTTGAGATATTTTTTAGGCATTGAAGTTGCTTATTCTCCTAGAGGATATTTATTATCTCAGACTAAATTTGCTTTTGATATTGTTTTCAGGTCTGGTATTACTGATGATAAGAAAGTCGACACTCCAGAAGTTGTTAATGTTAAAATGAAGATTGATGATGGAGAACTTCTTGCAGACCCTACTCCTTACAGACAGCTTGTCGGGGCACTTTCCTATCTATCCATTACCAGACCAGATATAGCACATGTTGTTCATACAGCAAGTCAATTTCAACATGCTCCTACTTCTGTTCATATGGGAGCAGTCATGCGTATTATCAGATACATCAAGTTCTCTCTTTCACGAGGACTTATCTTCCTCCTCTTCTCTTGATTTAATTGCATATACTGATGCTGATTGGGGAGGTGATCCCAATAACATACACTCAACCACTGGCTTTTGTGTCTTTTTAGGGGAATCATTAATCTCGTGGAGGTGTAAAAAGCAGCAGAAGGTATCTCTCTCATCCACCGAAGCTGAATACAGAGCCATGGCAACCACGACCATGGAAGTAGTTTGGCTCTGACGACTGCTTGCTGACATGGGAGTTGAAGCAACAAAGGCTTCACAAATGTGTTGTGACAACAAAAGTGCGATCTATATTGCCAGTAACAGAACATTCCACGAACGCACCAAACACATCGAAATGGATTGTCACTACGTCAGAGAGGAATATCTACACGGGATAATTGATCTGCCATATGTCACTTCAGAATATCAGTTAGCAGACTTCTTTACAAAGCCTCTTGCTGCTCCCCGATTTCACTTTCTCTTAGACAAACTTTCGCTCATTGTACCGTAAGTTTGAGGGGGAGTGTTAAAATGTAAAACTGTACATATATGTATATATAATAATATTATATTATTATATATATATAAATACATTTTTCATTTCTTTCATTTCTGTAATTTTTTTCCTTTATTTTTATTTTTTGTCTTTATGTCATCTAATTCAGTTTGAACTAGAATGACTGTTGCTAGTCAAGTCCTGTCCAGACTTGACTAGCAATAGAGCTGTTGGACTGTGCCCAACAGCTCTATTGAGTCCTCTTTCAGCTGTGTATATAAAGGGGTGCAGCCCCTCTTGTATTTTACTCCAATGCTTCTTAAGCAATTGGTTTTTCATATCAATAAAGAATACATTTTTATTTTTATTTTGTTTCCAGTTATACCCTTTTTAAGGGTTATGCTTTAGTGTCATTCTTGACACTTGCTCTTGTTAATCTAAGCTCGTGTTTCGAAGATCCCCATTTCATTTCACTTCATGCTCCCAATTTTCCTCAAAGTTTACTCTTTGTTAGCTGCCTTACAAAAGAATTAAACTGTAGAGTGATATTTGATCCGATGGGTTGTCATTTTCAGGATTTACTGACGGGGAAGAAGATTGGTGGAGGATATGAAGAAAATGGAGTCTACTACCTACATCATCCAGTGGGAACTGTTCATGTTGTAGTGGAACACTCATCCAGTCATGTTCAATGGCATCGGCGTCTTGGTCATCGTTCATTGTCAAAGCTTCGGTCTGTTTTTCCTCAAATTCCTTCCACTACATCATTTCAGTGTGAAGCATGTCAGTTGGGCAAGCATCATCGAAGTTCGTTCCCTTCAAGTCAGAGTCAGTCTAGTCATAAAGTCTTTTAACTTCTTCATGCAGATGTATCGAGTCAGTCTAGTCATAAAGTCTTTGAACTTCTTCATGCAGATGTATGGGGTCCAAGTAAGATTCCTACTAGGACTCATTGTCGATACTATCTTGTTATTGTTGATGACTTCTCTAAGTTGTCATGGGTGTTTTTAATAAAAGAACGATCTGAAGTTCCAAGTATTATCAAATCCTTAATTCTTGAAATAAAAACTCAGTTTGAATCTATTGTCAAGATTGTTCGCACTAATAATGCTCTTGAGTTTAAATCAAAACTTATGTTACAATTTTACCAAGATCATGGCATTCAACCCCAAACTTCCTGTGCCTATTCATCTCAACAAAATGGGGTGGCTGAGCGAAAACATCAGCATCTGCTTGATGTTGCCAGGACCATTATGATTCAATCCAATGTTCTTGCGTTATATTGGGGCGATGCGATTACCATTGCTTGTTATCTGATCAACAGCATGCCTTCATCTTCTGTGGGTGATCAAATTCCATTACATATCCTAAAACCTAATGCCACACTCTTCTCTTTTTCACCAAAAGTATTTAAATGTGTTTGTTTTGAACACAAACTTGGTCCTGACAGTGATAAATTATCTGCTCAAGCTACAAAATGCATATTTATAGGTTATCCAAAAAATCAAAAGGGATATCGATGTTATGATCCTATTTCTCGCCGAGAGTATGTCAGTGCGGATGTATCTTTCTTGGAATCCACTCCATATTTCTCTAGTATCGGTTCCTCGCTGCAGGTTGGTCCAGCTGACCATTTTCCCTTACCTACACTTCCTTTTCCTTTGGAATTTGTGCCCTTGGTACCGAACCAAACCTCATTCTCTTCACGATTTAATAATCCTCCATTGGTATATGTACGTAGGGATTCACCTCTGCCCGTGCCTCCATCCGCTTCTTCTCCTGAGGTAAGTACTACTGACAATAGTGATCTTCATGATGATGATAACAAGCCTATTGCTCTACGCAAGGGGACACGACAATGTACCTTATATCCCATATCTCATTTTGTCTCCGATGTCAGAATTGGAAATCAGATGAAAAATTTTATTTCAGCCTTATCTGCTGAAATGATTCCTCTGAACTATCAACAGGCAGAGCTAGATAACCGCTGGAAGCTGGCTATGCAAGAAGAAATGGATGCTTTAGTGTCTCAGCATACATGGGATTTAGTTGATTCCCCAGTAGATGCTGACATTGTTGGATGCAAATGGGCATATACAATCAAGTACAAATCAGATGGATCTATTGAAAGGTATAAGGCAAGATTAGTAGCAAAAGGATATACTCAGACATATGGTATTGATTTCTTTGAAACCTTTTCTCCTGTTGCACGGATGGGCAGCATTCGTCTTGTTCTCTCAGTAGTTGTTCATCATGGTTGGAGCTTATGTCAATTAGATGTAAAGAATGTGTTTCTATATGGGGATCTATCTGAGACAGTTTACATGCAACAACCTTCAGGTTTCGAGGTTGAGGGGGAGTGTCAGAAGGTGTGTAGATTGCAAAAGGCGATTTATGGCTTGAAACAAAGTCCTCGTGCATGGTTTCAAAAGTTGTTTGAAGTGATGTCACACTTTGGCTTCAACAGGTCAGCTGCAGATCATACACTATTTATCAAGAAAACTAACTCAGGCATAGTTGTTATGGTGGTATATGTGGATGACATCATTCTTACAGGAGACGATGTGAAAAATATTGAAGTCACAAAGGCTCATCTTCAAAAACACTTTGTTACAAAAGACCTTGGTTCACTTAGATATTTTCTGGGTATAGAAGTTGCCAGGAACCGTGAAGGGATGGTTTTGTCTTAACGGAAGTATGTTCTTGACTTATTAAAGGAAACGGGAATGTTGGGAGTTAAACCAGCAAATATTCTCATGGACCATAAAGTTCAGTTGTTTAAAGAAGGGTCAAAACCGGTTGATAGCAAAAGCTATCGCTCACTAGCAGGGAAGCTACTGTATGTAACTCTTACCAGGCCGGATATTGCTTTAGCCGTAAGCAAAGTCAGCCAGTTTATGAACAAACCAACTGAGGTACACTGGAATGCAGCTATAATGATTCTCAGGTATTTAAAATCTTCTCCTGGAAAAGGGTTATTGTTCAAGAAAGGTGAAAATCTGGAAATAGTGGCTTATTCTGATGCTGATTATGCAGGATCTATAGTGGATAGAAAATCTACCACAGGATTCTGTGTGTTTCTGGGAGACAACCTGATTTCATGGAGAAGTAAGAAGCAAAATGTGGTTTCTAGATCGAGTGCAGAATCAGAATATAGGGCTATGGCCCAAACAGTTGCTGAATTGATGTGGGTCTGTACTGTTCTTCATGATCTTCAGGTGAAAGTTTCCTCTCCTATGACCATGATGTGTGATAACAAGGCTGCCACATATATAGCGAACAATCCTGTCTTTCATGAGAAAACAAAGCACATTGAGGTTGATTGCCACTATGTAAGAGATATGGTTCAAGCTGGTTATATCTCTACCAAATATCTAAAGTCGGAGGACCAAGTTGCATATATGTTTACAAAGCCTCTTGCTAGACCAAATTCCTCAAAATGTTGTGACAAGCTGAGCATGATTGACATCTATGCTCCAGCTTGAGGGGGAGTGTTGAGATTAAGAGGTTTTAAGTTTAAGTTTTCTTAGATTAGAGGTTATTTGATATTTTAATTTAATGAGGGACTTATATGTAATTTCTCCTTTTGGCCTCTCTCTATTTAACATAGAGATTAGCCCTAATAATAGTTAATATGTTCTCTTATTTTTGCAGCTCTCTCTCTCTCTCTCTCTCTAGGTGTCTGTGCATCTCATCTACCTTCTACAATGATTATCCATTGTACCTGAAGAACTTTCCATTGTACCTGTCAAAATCATTTCAAATTGAAGATTTTTGGGAGGCAAAGCTTCAAATGTGGAAGGGCATCAAAGCATGACAAGGTGGTATAGAAAACATTATATTCAGGTTCTAAACCATTGAGGGTCTAATGCGCCTTGTCTTTATCAGGGATCTCATATCCGACCATGGCAAGCTAGTCTGTAATTTCCTTTATCTTCTTAAGGTACTTCATAATAGACATAGATCCCTTTTTAAGATTTAGAAAATCTTTCTTTAAAAACATCACTCTAGCCTCTGAAACTTGTGAATATGTCTGCACAAATCTAGCCCATAACTCCATGATTGTACAATCATTAGGAATACTTATCAAGACCTCCTGTGATATAAGCAACTAGTGCTAGATCACGTTTCATCCAATAAACATAATCTGGGTTCCGAAAATGCATTGTGTCGACCATAACTCCTTTTTTATTCTTTTCCTCCCTCAAAATTATGGATGGCAGTGGACCGGGGCAGGGCGGGGAACAAGGTTTCCACCCCCGCCCCGTCTCAAAAATTTAACCTTCATCCCCGGTCAATCCCCGTGGCCGGGGAGACTTTGGACCTCCACCCCCGCCCCGTCTTAAAATATGAATCCCCGTCCCCACCCCACCCCCGCCTCGCCCCCGCCCCCGCCCCCGCCACATCCCCACCCCATCCCTCTTCTCTGATCTTCAGTTTGCTCCCCCTTCACCAATATGGATGTCTTCCATTGACATCCCTGATCTTGTCTCTGCTGAATTCATTAAACATCTAAAGGACTCACCATACGCTAAAACATATAAAGGACTTATGACACTAATAAATAAAATAAATCAAAATGACCACCTGAGCAAGACCACAGTTAGTACCAGACGATACCAACCCATCCAACTCAGGTTGTATGCCTGAGTATCAGATCATTTCCTTTATAAAGTATATGTGCAGTAACACCACCACCTTGTAACTTCTTAATAAAATCAACAGATGAAGCCAACCTTCACAGAACAACAGCAAGAGAAAAGACAAACCGCTTTATGGCCATGGGAATCTCTGACAACACCAACAGAGCCATGATGCAAAACACCGAAAAAAAAATAAACAAAGATATTTTACTAAGAAAAATTATTTACAGATCACACAATGGAACATAAGGCAAACTTGCAAACAATAGGTTACAAAAATATAACATTTAGATCACACAAAAAATTAGGCATTTCCACATCTATAGAAATACGTTCAGAAAGATACCAGATCTCGATAAGGTAAAAGAGCACCGAAAAACTCCACCATAAGATCCCTTGAACTGATTGAATACAATGCATTTTTCATTCTAGCTGGATCACTAACCAGAATAAACTTATGATTTGTTTTCCTCGTTCAAACAGAGCAAAAAAAACCATTTACCTTCTCTCCCTCTCCTCTGGACGGCGACAGCGACGGCTCCGACGGATAAAACATAGGGTTAGGGTTAGTAAGAGAAGAGTATTTATGAAGGTTGGTATTTTGTAATTTTATTTTTTGATTTAGGGTATTTTAGTAATATCATTAACGGGCGGGCAGGGGAAAGTGTCGGTCCATCCCCGCCTCCATCCCCGAACGGGGATGGATTTTAACATTCGTCCCCGCCTCCATCCGTGTTTCATACCCTTCATCCCCGGTCCAAACGGGGCGAGGCGGGGCGGAGCCCCACTTTCCCCCGGTCCAGTGCCATCCCTACACAAAATAAACCCTAGTGGGATCTTAACCGATTTATCTAGGTGTCCAAAAAGATCTTGGCTACGAATAAAAAGAATTATTTGACGTTTTTAAGTAAGAAAATTCGATGTAGTTAATTTTGTCAAGATGTACTTATATGTACATATACGTATATGCATATGTGTATATATATATATATACATATACGTATACGTATACGTATAAATTTCTGTAAACCGAAATACCCATAGAAGGTATTTTGGTCTTTTCAATGTAATAGGTGTCAACCCTCTAGGGGCTGACATGTTTTTTTTTATCTTTTTTACTTTTTCTTTTTGTTGTTTATTGTTGCGGCTTTTTGCTTTTTGGGAGCAGCTCCAAAGTAGTTGTTGGAGTTGCTCCCAACGGTTATAATTCTAACCGTTGGGAGCAGCCCAGCAACCACTTTGGGCTGCCCCCCTTGTGGTGATTGTAGTATAAATAGGCCACTAGTGGCCATGTATTTAATAACACTCTTTTGAGTGATTATATGCAATAACAACATTCTTTAGACCCTTGGGTGGGTGGTTCGATGATTCAATCAAGCATTTTACTTGATTGAAGGTGTGTTCTTGCATGTATATTGGATTCTATCCATTTCATTACATGGTATTAGAGCTTTGGTGTTCCAAAGGGCGTTCGTTAGAAGGAAGATCGTGATCAAAAGGAGGATCTTGGACTTGGCAAAATTCTGGTTGCTACATCGGGAAGTGGACCATTATCACATTCTTTTTCTCTCTTCCTCTCTTTCTCGTCTTCTTTAGTTGTTTATTTCCACTTGTTGTAAATGGAGAATGAGAGGGAAGTGATTGTCTCCATTCCCATACGCCTAAATGACACCAACTATATGACGTGAGCCTCCATAGTAAAACATAAAATATGGGAAAAGGGGCTTTGTTGGGGATTGGTTGATGACACCGACAAGGAGCCTAAACCCATCCTTACAAAGTTGGAGAATGAAAAAGAAGTTGCGCTTCAAAGAGAGGAAATGGCTAAAGTCGTTTTCGAATATGAGAAAAGATGGAAGGAATAGAGGACGGGTCATTCCAAAATTATTGGATGGCTCATCAATAGTGTGGACATTCACAAATGTTCTAGTTTGGCGAAGTTTGACTTCGCTAGTGATGCATGGAAATATCTTAAAGACATGTATAGTCTTAAGGATATTGTGTATATATGTAATGTCCAAAATAAAGTAAGAACAATGAACTAGGCACTCTCTCTCATTTGGGATGAATTGGCTCTTCTTGAGCCAAAGTGGCATTACCCACAAAATGTTGAGCTTCGCGAAAATCAAATCAAAGCGGAGCATTTTTATCAATTTATAAATGAGTTAGGCCCGAATTTGAAGGAACTAAATTCGCTCTTCTTCGTAGAGGAGTCCCTTCCATAGTTGAGACACTTGAAGAATTAACTATGAAAGAGAATAGATTGAAAAGACCATCTACTTCTAAGGATGAAGAATCTGTGTTTGCTATGTCAAAGCCCGAAAATCATACAAAAAGTTATAAACCACCTCAATTTGTAAGAAATGAGAATGGTAGAAACCCTAACTATTAAAAGAGGGGTGATCCCGAAAATCATACAAAGAGTTATAAACCACCTCATTTTGTAAGAAATGAGAGTGGCAGAAACCCTAACAACTATTAAAAGAGGGGTGATCATGAGTCAAAGAAAGGTGAAAAAATTATTTGCTACCATTGCTATAAACCGGGACACATCAAACCTTTTTGTCCCAAAAGAAATGAGTATTATAAAGAAGACAAAAGAGTGGCTTCGGTTGAAAGGAGTGAAGTGGACGACTCCAAATGCATCGGTTCACATTCCTTAGCTCAATTGATGGAGGCATTGCAACCTACGTTTAAAGCTCAATCTCCTTCTTATTCGGGAGCAGTCATATCGACAAGCGACAACCATGGTAAGACCTCTTGGATCTTAGATTCCGGTGCTTCATTTCATATGACCCCTAATGAGTCCATATTGTCTGAATGCAAGAGTAATTCAAATTATTCTTGTGTTTCAACTGCCGATAACACTTCTTTAAAAATCAAAAGTTTTGGTATTTATCAAAAAACACTTATATTTCAAGTACCAAATATTAGAGTAGTACCAAAATTAAATTTAAATCTCCTATCGGTTTCTCAAATTGCGGACTATGGTTGCAAAATAGTTTTCTCATTTAATGATTGTCTAATACAGGATCTCCAGTCCGGGAAGCCGATTGGGCAAGGCCATAGAAGAGGAGACCTCTATATTATGGATAATCTTGAATTACCGAATAACTTTTTTTGTAATTTTATGGAAAAGAAAGATGTAGAAATTTAGCACAAAAGACTAGGACATCCTAGTGTGACCAAATTACAATTATTTTCATTTCTTTCAAATTGTAAAAGAGAAAATTTTGTATGTGAAGATTGCATTCTTGGCAGAATGAAGTCTTTACCTTTTGGAGTAAGACATCTTATAACTAAGAATCCATTTGAATTAGTACATTCGGATGTATGAGGACCCGCACCGGTTGTATCCAAATGAGGTGTTTCGTATTATGTTGTGTTTGTTGACCACTATAGTCGACACTCTTGAATATTCTTTTTAAAACACAAATCGGAAGTATTTGATTGTTTAAAAAAAAATCATAGTTATATACAAAATCAATTTAAAACCCATATTCAAATTTTTAGAACTGATTCTAGAGGAGAATTTGTGTCAAAAGAATTTAAAATTTATCTTGACTCAAATGGGATTGTACATCAAAAGTTGTGTCCATATATCCTTCAACAAAATGGTCTTGCCGAAAGAAAGCATAGACACATTATTGAAACCACTAGAACACTTCTAGTATCTAGAAATGTTCCAAAATGTTTTGGGCCGAAGTCGCCCTTACGACAGTCTATTTGATAAATAGAATGCCTTCCAAGAATATTGAAAACATTTCTCCTATTGAAAAACTTTGTAAAATGTCTCCCGATTACAAAAGGTTGAGGGTTTTCAGAAGCAAATGTTTTGTTCTTACCAAAAAAAATGATAAACTCTCCCCTAAAGCCATTCCTTGCGTGTTTTTAGGCTATGCTGAAAACCAAAAAGGATATAGGTGTTATTGTGAGAAATCACACCAGAATTACGCAGAAGAGAGAGAGGAATTGTTATGGAGGAGGTGCTGACTGAAGAATATTTTCTTTGTATTTTGTATTGTGCCCTATGTTCTCAATATATACATAACATATGGGTTGGGTCTGGTATGTTATATCAGACCCAAATACAATAAACGACCCAAACCTATCAATAACATACACACATATGGATCAATCTCAATACCCTCCCTCAAGTTGTGCATGGTATTGTACCATGGACAACTTGTTCTTTAAAAACCAAAATTTTACACTTGTAAGTCCCTTGGTGAACAAGTCAGCGATTTGATCTGTTGTCGGAATGTAAGTTGGTTCAACTTCCTTGTCTTCAATTTTCTGTCGAACAAAGTGTTGATCAATCTCTATATGTTTCGTGCGACTGTGATGGATGGGATTGAACGCGATCTGTATAGCACTCTGGTTGTCACACAAGAGGGTAGTGGGAAAAACATTTTCTCCTATTTCAGTTAAGAGATGTCTCAACCATGTAGCTTCTGTTGTGGCTACTACCATAGACCGATATTCAGCCTCAGTGCTAGACCGTGCAATGGCTCGCTGTTCCAGGCGATAAAATTCCCATCAATAAAAACGCAGTACCCTGACACCGAGCGCCTGTCATCCGGGCCTC
The DNA here is from genome assembly GCF_984573655.1 of Nuphar pumila. Taxonomy (NCBI): domain Eukaryota; kingdom Viridiplantae; phylum Streptophyta; class Magnoliopsida; order Nymphaeales; family Nymphaeaceae; genus Nuphar; species Nuphar pumila. The sequence continues at coordinate 24,957,972 of NC_143262.1, read as the reverse complement.
CAGGCCAGTCTGCATCTGTATACACAACTAGCTGGTGTGGTGCACCTTTAGTTTTAGCTAGATGATAAACTAGACCATCCCCAAGGGTTCCTTTCAAGTATCGAAGAATCCGCTTAACGGCATTCATATGCTCTGTGCGTGGCTCATGCATAAACTACGAAACTTGATTTACTGCATATACAATGTCTGGTCTAGTAAATGTGAGATATTGAAGCATACCTACAAGACCCCAATATTGTGTGGGATCTCCATGTACTTCCCCATCCTGGGAACTCAGCTTATAATTAAGCACACTAGGAATACCGAGAGGTTTACAATCTTTCATGTCTGCCTTATCCAATAGATCCAAGGTGTATTTATGTTGGGTTAGTGAGAGACGTTCACCCTGTCTATCAACTTCAACTCCTAAGAAATATCACAAATTCCCCAAAACTTTCATCATGAACTTCCTACTTAATAGAACCTTTGTGAGTTCTATGTGGTCATTCGAGTTCCCAGTGATGATAATGTCATCCACATGTATAAGTAGGAGAGTGGTTACCTGATGATCTCGAAAGATAAAGAGAGAGTGATCCAAATGAGACCGAATGAATCCATGCCTTTGAATTTCAAGAAAGAAATTATCAAACCATGAGCGAAATGCTTGCTTTAACCCATAAATGGACCTTCGTAGTTGGCAAACATGTGTGCTAGAACTATGTTCTGCATAACCGGGAGGCTGCTCCATGTACACTTCTTCTTTCAGACTGTCATGCAGAAAGGCATTTTTGACATCTAATTGACTAAGAGGCCAGCCATAATTGACAGACAGAGACAAGATTAATCGAATGGTTCCCATCTTGATCACTGGGCTAAAAGTTTCTTCGTAGTCTTGACCATATTCTTGTGTGAAGCCCTTGGCTACTAGCCTCGCCTTGTAACGTTCGATAGATCCATCAAGTTTGTACTTTATTTTATAAACCCATTTAGACCCGACAACATTTTTATCTAAAGGTCTAGGGACAACATTCCAAGTCTCGTACTCATGTAAGGCCTCCATCTCCTCATTCATAGCCTCCACCCACTTGATTGATTTAGATGCTTGTGAAAAGTTGATAGGTTCATCCTACTTTTCAATTTGAGACATGAATAATTGTAATTCCGTGGAGAAATTATCATAATTGACCCACCTTTCAATGGGATGATGCACCCTCTCAGACTTCCTAGGTAACACATCAAGTCTTTGAGCATTATTCATGTTTCGCCGCGTATAGACAATCCCTTGAAATTTTGTGATATCTGGGACAGATCTAGTAATGATTTGTTTGCCTCGCAGCTCTTCCCTTCGTGCTTGTATATCAGTCTCATTCTGCTCAATAGGTTATATAAGGCTCGGCAAAGTACCTTGTGTTTCTGTATGGTCAAATAGCTCAGCAGCAAGCCATGGCTGGTATTCTTCAATATTTTTGTTGGGTCCATCTGTACTCATTAAGACCTCAGTATTAGTCTCATCAAACACAATATTCCTCGAGACCCTGATGTGGTTAGTGACGGGATCATAGCAACGATATCCTTTGTATTGATCAGCATATCCCACAAATTTACATTTACACGCTTTATCCTAAAACTTTTTACGTTGGGAGATGTCAATATGAACATAACACACAGCCAAACACTTGGAATTCATTGTAATCAGGGTAAACTTCAAATAATGTAAAATAGGGAGATTGATTTTCTAATAGTTTCATTGGCAGGCGATTTATGATATATACGACAGAATGGAAGGCTTTTGTCCACAAACTGAGAGGGATACTACTATCATGTAGCATGCTCATTGCACTTTCAACAATATGGCGATGTTTTTTTTCCACTACACCATTTTGTTGTGGTATACGTGGACAAGATATGCGATGACTGATTCCATTATCTTGAAAAAATTCAGTAAATTCCTTTGATAAATACTCTCCCCCACCATCACATTGGAAATGTTGTATTTTAGATGAAAAATGATTACGAACTAGAGCATAGAACGAGCGAAAGAGCTTAAACACTTCGGATTTATGCTTTATAAAATAAATCCAGGTATATCTGAAATAGCTATCAATGAAGATAACATAATAACGACTTCCAGATAAAGAAGCTTGAGGAGCAGGTCCCCAAACATCAAAATAAATAATTTCAAAAGGAACAGAAGCTCTTTGATTTATTGAATTAAAAGGGATAACAAGACTTACACAATTGACAGCTAGAACAAAGTGAAGCATCTGACTCAAGATTCAAACTGGACTACGGAACAAGCCCTCTTGACACAAGTTTTTGAATAAAAGAACGATTGCAATGAGCTAAACGACGATGCCAAATTTCTGGCTTATTACACTGAGAGAGACTAAAAACATTTTTAGATGATAATGACGCAGTTGACTGAGTTCTTTGCAGGCTTGGGAAATTATCACGAACAGAAGAGGCTTCCTTGAAGACATACATGTTTCCCTGTCGTTCTCCTTCAACGAGCGTCCTCTTCGTGAGAAGGTCCTTGACACATACAGGAGTAAATTCGACAGAAGAATTAGTATCGTCAACAAGTTTAGAAACAGAGAATATTTTTTACAATGTTGGGAGAATGATAAACATCAGACAAAAGTATGAAAGAATTAGGTAATGAAAGAACAACATTTCCAGCATGAGAGATAGGATGGAGGGCACCATCTCCAATTTTAATATTGTATGATAAGGAACAAGTTTTGAAATCTTACCATCTCCTGTGACATGGGCGGCAACCCCCAAGTCAATATACCAAGTCCCTTGCTCACTTTGTTTGAAGCTTAATCCTGAAAGTGCAGATATGAGGAGATTCTTCACATTATCTTTTTCATCATCCTTATATCCATCCCCTGGCTTTCCTCGAGCAGAAGACCCAACACCATTGAATCTACTTTTATTATATGGATTAGACCAGCAATTCGCTTTAATATGCCCCCTTTTGTTGCATTGAAAACAAATTGGTACATTCCTGGAGTTTTGGTTCCCTGTAAAAGAATTAGGCTGCATGTTAGGGGTAGGCAGTAATCCACAGCCCCCTTGACCAATCCTTCCCTATCCATGTCCTCCCCGGAAACCTCCTCGTCCCCTGCCTGACATCATCCCTGTGACTAGTACTTTATGGTTGTTTGAATTTAAAGTCATCTCCTCGCCTCTGATAGAGACTTCATACTGAAGCAACTTTGCACGAAGATATTCAAAACTAGGCATTGAAGGTAGACACAGGAGAGATGTGACTAACATGTGATAATCATGGCCAAGTCCATTTAGTGCATGTTGAACCTTATCTTTGTCGAAAATTTCGCAACCCGCCATGGCTAGTTGATCCGTAATGGTCTTCGCTTTATTCATATACTTTGTGACAGATAGAGAGTCCTTTCGCAAAAGTTGAAATTCTCTTTTCAAATATAAAATTCTAGCCTCTAAGATCTGAGAATACGTCTCTGCCAATGTTTGCCAAAGCTCCATGGCCGAACACTCATCTGGAATGGCCACCAATACCTCCTGAGACAAAGCAGAAGTAATGTAGGCCACAACTGCCTGATCTTTTCTCCTCCACGTAGTAAAATCTGGATTTCGAACTAATTTACTAGAAATTTCCCCTTTGTCATCTCGCTCCTCTTGCAAAACAAATTCTGGTGGGACATGAACTGTCCCATCAAGGTATCCGAAGAGATCCAAGCTTCTAATAAAAGGCAAAATTTGCCTCTTCCAGGTTAAGTAATTTGAATTATTGAGTTTTTCAGAGATGAGTTGGCCAAGAAAGCTCGATGGAAGAGAAGGGGAATCCATAAAGAAAGAAATTTGGAGAAGGCCGACGCAGCAAGCAGTCTGACACAGCAGCAGCATGTAATGAAGAGGGGCGGAAGCACCAATAAAGCAAAACACTCTTTAAGAGTAATCACAAGAGCCAAGAACACAAACACTAGAAGTGTATACAAAAAACCCACAAAAGGAGAAATGACTTAAAGTCATAAGTTGGATATTATTGAAGAAAGAAAGAAGAGGGTAAAAAACCCAATGCTCATACAAGGGAAGGCCTCCTCTATTTATAGAGGAGGAAGCCAAGAACAAGGGACCACAAGGGGGCTCCCATCTTGTCGTTGGGAGCCCCAACGGTCATAAATATGACCGTTGGGGCCCCAACGACAAGAAGGGTGGGGCCCTTTGTGGTCTTACAAATAGTAAAATAAAAAAAGAAAAAGAAAAGGAAAAAGTAAAAAAGTAGAGGTGAGGGTTTATATGAGGATTTACCAAAATACCCCTATTGGGTATTTGGAAAATAAGAAAACAAAAAAAGAATTATGTATATATATACATATATGTATATATATACTTATATATATATATGTATGTATATATATATAAGTATATGTATATATATATATATATTTATATATACATAATTTAACATGCCCCCTCAAACTTTACGGGGAGAAGGCCGAAAGTTTGCTAAGAAGAAACATAAATCGTGGAGTTGGGAGCGCTTTGGTGAAGAAGTCAGTCAGTTGATATTCTGAAGTAACATATGGTAATGTGATAGTTCCCCTGAGATATTCGTCTCGAACATAATGGCAATCCATTTCGATATGCTTGGTCCTCTCGTGAAAAGTATGATTGCTTGCAATGTATATCGCACTTTTGTTATCACAGCAGAGCTTGGTGGGAGAGGAAATGAGGACGCGCATGTCACCAAGGAGACTTCTGAGCCATACGATTTCCATAGTTGTCATTGCCATGGCTCGATATTCAGCTTCAGTGGATGATAGTGAGATCTTCTGCTGCTTCTTACATCTCCACGAAATGAGAGATTCACCTAAAAAAATGCAAAGACCAACAGTTGAGATACGATCATTGAAATTTCCTCCCCAGTCAGCATCAGTAAAAGCAATTAATTCAAGAGATGAGGAAGAGGATAAGAAGAGTCCCTTAGAGATGGTATTTTTGATGTATCGCACAATTCTCATTACGGCCGCCATATGAACTGAAGTAGGTGCATGCTGAAACTGGCTTGCAACATGAACCGCATGATCTATATCTGGACGTGTGATGGATAAATAGGTGAGAGATCCAATTAATTGACGGTAGGGGGTTGGATCCTTAAGAAGAACACCGTCCTCAAGTCTCAGTTTTGCATTGATAACTTCGGGAGTCTCAACTTTCTTTTCATCAGATATCCCTGACTTGGTACAAATGTCTGCTGTTAATTTCATTTGAGATAGGATGTATCCTCGCGAGGAGTAAGCCACTTCAATTCCTAAAAAATATCTCAAATATCCAAGGTCAAACATATCAAAAGTTTCTTTTAACATAGACTTCACATCATTTACCCTCTTTCTGTCACTCTCAGTGATGATCATATCATCAACATACAACAGAAGAATAACAATGAAATCACCTGTCTTCTTAACAAAAAGAGTAGTGTCAGTATAACAAGAAGTAAATCCTAAATTAATTAATACATTACTAAACTTGTCATACCAAGCTTTAGAAGCTTTCTTGAGTCCATATAAGGCTTTTTTTAATTTTAAAATTTTTCCATTTAAATTCATACCCGGAGGTGGTTCCATATATACTTCTTCATTTAAATTTCCTTTTAAAAAGGCATTTTTGACATCAAGTTAAAAAATTGGCCATTTTTTAATAGAGACTATTGCAATAAGAGCTCGAACACTGGTCATTCAAGCAACTGGGGCAAAAGTTTCATCATAATCTACCCCATACTCTTAGGCATATCCTTTGGCCACTAACCTAGCCTTGTATCTTTCTAGTGAGCCATCACTCTTAGTTATTACTTTAAAAACCCATCTGCATCCAATGGGTTTCTTGCCATTGGGAGGGATCAATGATTTCCCAAGTTTGTGCCCTTTTAAGTGCATTAAGTTTCAGTTTCATTGCTTCATTTCAATGAGCATATTGTTTAGCATCATTATAATGAGATTGTTCATGAAATGAGTGAAGAGCTAGCAGACATGCTCGAAAATTTGGAGAAAAAGAATCATAAGATACAAATCTATTTGGTATTTTAGAAATACGATTTGATCTTCTTTGAGAGGATTCTTCAATCGACTCATTTTGAGAGAATTTTTCAAGGGCACAAGGTGGATTACTTTCATTCCTTATAGAGTAGACTTGTATTTGTCTTGGTACATTTTCTTCTAAACTTTGGTCATCATTTGGCGATTCAAAATGATCTTCTATGAGAGATTCACTAGATTCAACATGACCATCTATGATGTTTTCTTGAGGTAACAAGTCAAATAAAAAAGAATAGTCAAAATTTTCATTTGGTTTATGCGAAAAACCATTTTCTTCTTCTAGGAATGTGACATCTTTTGAGATATAAAGTTTGTTTTTGAGTATGTCAAAACATCGATAACCTTTTTGATTTTCGCCATATCCTAAGAAAATACATTCAATTGCCCTAGGAGAAAGTTTATCATTTTCGTGAGTTAGAACAAAGCATTTACATCCGAAAATTTTTAGTCTTTTATAATCGGGAGACATATTGTAAAGTTTTTCAAATGGAGAAAGATTTTTCAAAGAAGATGAAGGGGTTCTATTGATAAGATATGTTGAGGTTAGAACCGCTTTGGCCCAAAAGGATTTTGGAATATTTTTTGAAATTAATAAAGTTCTTGTGGTTTTTATTATATGTCTATGCTTTCTTTCCGCAAGACCATTTTGTTGCGGAGTATTTGGACAAGATCATTGATGGCAAATTCCATTTTCTTTCAAATAGATTTGAAATTCATTGGACATGTATTCGCCTCCTGAATCGGATCTAAGAATTGATAGATTTCCTAAAAATTGATTTTTAATCATTGCATGGAATTCTTTAAAGAAGGAGAAAACTTCGGATTTGCGACTCAAGAAGTAAATCCATGTAAATCGAGTGAAGTCATCAATAAAGACCACATAGTACGAAAATCCTCCTTTGGATAAAACAGGGGAAGGTCCCCATACATCGATATGAACAAGTTCAAAAGGTCGAGTGGTGAAATAACTTCTTTGAGGGAATGGAATAGCTTTAGATTTCCCAAAAATGCAATCTTTACAAGTCATGTGTTTGTCTTTACAAGTATTGTTCAAAAAAGAAAAAAGAGACATCTTTATAAAATTTGGATGACCAAGTCTCTCATGCCAAATTTCAATACTTTTGTCCTTTATAAGATTGCAAAATGACTTTGATGGAAGAGTCAAAAAGTCCATAAAATAAAGATCACCCCTTCTATGGCCTTGCCTAATCAGCTTCCCTGACTGGAGATCATGCACGGTGCAATCTTTAGGTGAGAAAGAGACTTGGCATCCATGATCGGTTATTTGAGAAACGAAAAAAAGATTTAGATTAATTTTTGGAACGATTCTCACTTTAGGAACGAAAAAGTTTTGAGACGTCTTAAAATCAAGTGTTCCAATACTTTCAATTTTTAAAGATGTCCCATCGGCCGTTGAAACATAAGAGGATATGGGTTCGGAAAAAACATTAGAAAGAGAGTTTTTATGAGATGTCATATGAAAAGAAGCACCGGAGTCTAGAATCCACGTACCTGGAGGTAATGAAGAATAGGCGATGGAGGCTCCGAATGTTGAAGATGAAGAAGTCTTGAGAAGATGTTGGAGAACCTCGGAGATATGATTAAGAGTTTCTTTGATATCTCCCTGTTTGGCACTTTCTTCTTCCTTCTTTGGAGAAATTTCTCCAACCGTGGCCACTTTTCCCTTAATCTTTGGGCAAACCAGTCTAATGTGTTCCGGTTCATTACAATAGTGACAAATCACTCCCTTTCTAGATCCATTATTTTTGTTAAAGTGGGGAGGTCTATATGCCTTTACATTTGATCAGGGCCTAGTAATGGCCAAAACTTCATCACTCTTAATACTTAGGCCAAGTCGAGTTTCTTCTTAGCATAATTCGGCAAGGGCGTCCTCAATGGGTAAGGCTTTACTCCTATGGAGAAGGGATGCCCTAATATGTTCAAATTCCGGTCGAAGACCATGGAGAAATTGGAAAAAATGCTCTTTTCCAATTTGTTCCCTTCTCAACTCAATATCTTTCAGAGCCACCCATCTAGGCTCAAGAAGAACAAGTTCATCCCAAAGAAGGGTTAAAGAGCTAAAGTAGTCACGAACACTTATATCCGCTTGTCTAGAGGAACGGATTTTTTCTTGACAAAAAAATTGTCTAGCAAGATCCTTTTGGGTATACATACCCTTAAGAATGAACCATGCCTCATTGGCTCTTCCAAATTTAGCAATGTTGGCACAATTTTTGAGGTCCACATTGTTCGTAAACCATGCCAAAATTTTGGCATGGTTACTTTCCCAATCCTCAACTTTGGATTGATGGTCATTGATAGCTTTGATGCACTCATCGCCATCTAAAGCTTTTTCAACCTCATTTTCAATTTTAGTGAGAACAAGAGAGGGTTCAGGAGTAGTTCCCATAACAAAACCCCAAAGTTTCTTACCTCTTAGATGATTTTCCATAGCGGAGGCCCACATAAGATAATTGGATTCATTGAGCTTAAAAGAAAGCTCAACTTTAGAATCGTGTTCCATAGGTACCAAATAGTCTTCCTTTCTTCAAAAGCTTGAGAGGCACACGTCCCAAGATAAAAAAAAAAAGAGAAGCCCGATCACCAACCTTGCTCTGATACCATGTAATGAAGAGGGGCGGAAGCACCAATAAAGCAAAACACTCTTTAAGAGTGATCACAAGAGCCAAGAACACAAACACTAGAAGTGTATACAAAAAACCCACAAAAGGAGAAATGACTTAAAGTCATAAGTTGGATATTATTGAAGAAAGAAAGAAGAGGGTAAAAACCCAATGCTCATACAAGGGAAGGCCTCCTCTATTTATAGAGGAGGAAGCCAAGAACAAGGGACCACAAGGGGGCTCCCATCTTGTCGTTCGGAGCCCCAACGGTCATAAATATGACCGTTGGGGCCCCAACGACAAGAAGGGTGGGGCCCCTTGTGGTCTTACAAAAAGTAAAATAAAAAAAGAAAAAGTAAAAAAGGAGAGAAAAAGGAGAGGTGAGGGTTTACATGAGGATTTACCAAAATACCCCTATTGGGTATTTGGAAAATAAGAAAACAAAAAAAGAATTATGTATATATATACATATATGTATATGCATACTTATATATATATATACGTATGTATATATATAAGTATATGTATATATATATTTATATATACATAATTTAACACAGTAGTCTATCTGTCACCTCTTTTTTTTTGTTTTTTAAGGCGTCAATGTAAAGTGCTACTCCGACGTTACGTGAGAGGCGTCCAGCAATGAACCCTCAAATGTAAAGTGCTGCTCAGACGTTACGTGAGAGGCGTCCAGCAATGAACCCTTTCTTGTATTGAAAAGACTACGCAAACGATGGCTCTGATTTGCACAGATTATGATTAGACTTGAGATCAATTCCAAAGGTGTAACAGAAACAAATTTAAAATTTGATGTGGATAATCGTGACAGAGAAAGGGCCAAAGATTGATTTACGATAAAAATATATATCTATATTTCTGAGATGAATAATCAGATCTCGTGTTTGAGAAAGTAACGCAGATCTGGGAGTAACAATCAGATTTCATATTTCTAGAAAAAATATATAACTAACGACATAAGAGACTTTGATGAACTAATTAGGTCAGGGTATAACAAAAAAAACAATGCTATTTATGAAATCAAGTCTCAAAACAAAAGAGAAGATGAAGACACAGAACTGAAATCGAAAACAGATCTGAAAGATAGGATAAAGAAACGACAAATAAAGAAACCCAGAGGTATTTCTTTCCCAAGATCAAGGATATGGATATTGTGCGAAGGCTCGAGAGAAACGATGATAAAATGAAACCCACGATGAGATACGATAGAAGGAGTTAGACAAGGGCGAGGAGGAAGATCCGAGTGGAGAGACACAAGAGGAGTTAGGGTAAAGGAAAAAATATAGGGCAGAATCACACTAACCTGGAATGTGAAGACCAATCTCTCGAGACACATTCTGGGATCAACTTCACGCCCTTAAACCAGATGCCAGACGAAGCCCTGCTCTGATACCATGTGAGAAATCACACCAGAAGGTGTTTACGCAGAAGAGAGAGAGGAATCGTTATAGAGGAGGCACTGATTGAAGAATATTTCTCTGTATTTTGTATTGTGCCCTATGTTCTTAATATATACATAACATATGGGTCGGGTCTGGTGTGTTATATCAGACCCAAATACAATAAACGACCCAGACCTATCAATAACATACACACATATGGATCGGGTCCCAGAACCGAATGGGAACAATAGATCATTCTTAATTGTTATGATATTGAAAGAAACAAATTGTATGTTTCTAGGAATGTTACGTTTTTTGAAAATGAAAATAGGTTTACCAAAGATAATATCCAAGAGAGTTGTGATTATTCGTTCCTCTTTGACCTAGTCAATGATAAGAGTGAAAATATTCAAGAGAACCAAAACATACACGAGAAATGAGAATGCGAGTAGGAGTCTTGACAATATAAACCTATCTCACGATAATTTACAAACCTATGCTCGATATACTGAAGATCACCCACTATGTGCTCTAGAAAGATACTCCCAAAACCAAGAAGAAGATCCTTCTAGCCTTAGAAAATCCATAAGAATTTCGAAAGCTCCTAGTAGATTTGTATCATATGATTCCTTTGAACCAAGGTTTAGATCTTGCCTAATGGTCATTCACTCGTATTTCGAACCTCAATCATATCATGAGGCTAAACACCATCATGAATGGATTAAGGCCATGAATGACTAGTTGAAAGCATTAGAAAGAGCAAAAACTTGGGAGATCCAAACACTACTTAAAGGAAGAAAAACTATAAGATGCAGATGGGTTTACAAGGTAAAAACCAAGTACGACAAAACTTTATAAAAATATAAGGCTAGGTTAGTAGCTAAGGGATATAGTCAAGAATATGGGATTGACTATGATGAGACATTTTCCCCAATTGCTCGCATGACTATGGTTAGAACTCTCATTGTTATAACATCGATTAGGAAATGGCCTATATTTCAGATGGACATTAAGAATGCCTTTTTAAATGGCAACCTAAATGAAGAAGTGTACATGGATCCCCCTCCTGGTTTGTCTTTAGCAAATAGAAAAACTCTCCGATTACGTAAGGCCTTGTATGGCTTAAAGCAAGCTTTAAAAGCTTGGTATGATAGGTTCAGTGATGTGATGACACAACTTCATTTTAAATCTTACTTTACTGATACTGCATTGTTTATTAAGTCTTCTAATGCAGGAATGGTGATTCTACTACTATACGTAGACGATATGATAATCACAGAAGATGATAAGCATGAAGTTAACCATATCAAAGATGTGCTTAAAACCTTTGATATGAGAGATCTTAATTTTTTACAATATTTTCTTGGAATAGAAGTTGCTTACTCACATCGTGGTTATTTTTTGTCACAGATATGCAGCGGAGATCATTGAAAGATCAGGACTCTCGGATGAAAAATTGGTCGATATTTCAAAAGTCATAAATACCAAAATGAAGATAGATGATGGAGAACCCTTGCAAGATCAAACGCCCTACAGACAGATGATTTGAGCTTTGTCTTATCTTTTCATTATTCGTCTTGATATATCTCATGTTATTCATTCTGCTAGTCAGTTTCAGCATGCTCTCACTACAGTGCATATGAGTGTTGTAATGAGAATTGTTAGATATATTAAAAAATCAATTAATCTTGGCCTATTTTTATCATCATCCTCTTCATTAGAAGTCATTGCATATTCTGATTGGGGAGGGGATGTCAATGATAGACGCTCAACCACTGGTTTATGTGTATTTGTAGGTGACTAATTTCATGGCGATGCAAAAAACAGAAGAAGTGTCACTCTCCTCCACTGAAGTCGAGTATCGTGTCATGGCAACCACTACGTCTGAATTAGTATCGCTGAGACAACTTCTTGAAGACATGGGAGTTGATATTGCAGAACCTTCAAAATTGTTTTGTGACAACAAGAACGTTGTATACATTGCAAGCAATCATACGTTCCATGAAAGGACGAAACACATTTAGATGGATTGCCACTACGTTCGTGAAGAATTCATGCGGAAGACTATCAGTTTGCCTTACGTTTCATCTGAATATCAACTAGTAGATTTCTTCACCAAAGCGCTACCATCACCCAGATTTCACTTCTTACTTGGCAAACTGTCGGTTATCGGACCATGAGTTTGAGAGGGGGGGGGGGTTAAGATGTACTTATATGTACGTGTCCGTATATGCATATGTATACATATACATATATGTATAAATTTATATAAACTGAAATACCCATAGAGGGTATTTTGGTCTTTTTAATGTAATAGGCATCAACCCACTAGGGGCTGACAACATGTTTTTTTGTCTTTTTTACTGTTTCTTTTAGCTGTTTATTGTTGGAGCTTTTTGCTTTTTGGGAGCAGACCAACAGCCACTTTGGGCTGCCCCCCTTGTGGTGATTGTAGTATAAATAGGCCACTAGTGGCCATGTATTTAATAACACTCTTTTGAGTGATTATATGCAATAACAACATTCTTTAGACCCTTGTGTGGGTGGTTGGGTGATTCAATCAAGCATTCTACGTGATTGAAGGTGTGTTCTTGCATGTGTATTGGATTCTATCCATTTCATTACAAGTTTCTCATAAACGAGTTGATTAAGAAAACTTGTTGAGATTCTTGAGAATAGAAGGGGACGAAGAATCCATTTCAAGAAGTTTTAAGAGAAAAGGAATGTTGCTGCTGTAAGTGACACAGGTCTGACTGTGTTTTGTTTTCAGTACAGAGATAATCACAAATGATAAATACTGTAAACAGCAAATAAAGGAAAGCCAACTTCAAATAAATGTGAGAAGGGGTAACAGATAATCAAGGGAATATCGAAATAGTAAATGAAATTTGATTCAGAGGTGAATCAGATTTAGATCTGAATTAAACATAAACAAAAAAGATAGAGAATCAAGAAAGGGGAAACGGAATTTTTTTTATGTATTAAATTTTTAACAGCAAGGAACGAAAACCCAATGGTCAAGAAATATCAATTTGGGTTTTATCACGAAGTTGACGTCTCTTGAAAAACTGATATGGGTGACATCAATCCAGAAAAAAAAAATGTGATATTGGGTTTACGATGAACAAAATAGGATTCACAGCTAGGTTTCCTTTTAGAAAAGAGAAGAAAGAAGAAAGGCATGATTCACAGGGAAAGAAGAATAGATGAGAAAAGAAAGAAGAAATAAGGGAGAAGAGGACAAAAGAAAAGCCAAAATCATTCAAAACTTACCTGGGTGGAAGATCAATGATCTGATACCGTGTAAAACCAGATCGAATCACCTAGAGCAAGAAGGAAGATGAGAGAGTAGAATAGGATCTGTAGCAAACTGATTTCCATGCCTTTCCTTGGTAGGTCGTGGGTTTCTTTATATCACTAATCATGAAATATTACAGTAATACCCCTATTTAAAATACACAATAACATACATAAAAAAAGCACAATAATAGAAAGCACATGACTTACAAATCTAAGATCCAAACATTAACTTGGGTCTAGATGTGGATCTAAATCCAGACGTGAAACCTCACATCCCAATATGTTGTTCTACGACTAGAATTCTATAATCAAAGGGCTATCAAGAATTCTAAAATCAAAGGGCTATTTCTTCCTTTTTAGAATTAATTGCTTATATTAATGCAGATTGGAGAGAGAGTCCTAATGATAGAGTCTCAAATATTGGTTTTTGGTAGTTTTTAGGGGATTGTCTTATATCTTGGAGGTGTAAGAAGCAACAGATGGTCTCTCTATCATCCAACAAAGCTGAATATCGACTCATGCCAACAACAACTATGAAGATTATTTGGTTGCAGAGTCTTTTCAAATATATGGGCTTGGTTATTTCTAGTCCTTCGAAGATTTGTTGCTTCAATAACAGTGTTATCTACATTGCAAGCAACCACACCTTCCATGAATAAACCAAGTATATAGAGATAGAGTGTCATTATGTCCGAGAAGAATATCTAAAGAGAATTATTGAGTTGCCCTATGTGACTTCAAAATGTCAATTGGCGGACTTCTTCACTAAGGCCTTGCCTTCTCTTTGTTTTGTATTTCTTCTTAGCAAACTTTCGGTGATTGAGTCTAGGTTGAGGAAAATTGTCATGATATCGGAGAATCAATTTGGTTTTATGCCTGAAAAATCAACTATGGAAGTTATACATCTTCTTAGACAACTTATTGAGAGATATAGAGAGAGGAACAAAGATTTGCATATGGTTTTTATTGATTTGGAGAAGGCATACGTTAGAGTACCTAGAGATGTTCTCTGGTGGACAATGATGACGAAAGGTGTTTCCCTAAAGTACATTAGTATAATTAAAGATATGTATGGAGTAGTAACCAATGTCTGCACTTGTGGAGGGGTGACAACCAATTTTTCTATAATGGTTGGGTTACATCAAGGATCTGCTTTAAGCCCTTTCCTATTTGCTATAGGGATGGATGAGCTTACGAGATCAATTCAAGAAAATGTGACATGGTGTATGTTGTTTGCTGATGATATTGTTTTGATTGATGAGTCTAGAGCTGGGGTTAATGCTAAGTTAGAATTATGGAGACAGACATTGGAAGCAAGAGGTTTTAAGTTGAGTAAGAGTAAGACAAAATATATGGAATGTCGGTTTAGTAAGCAACGAAGTAGTGATGGGAGTGTAGTGAAGCTTGGTGAGCAAGAAATACTGGTGGATGATTGTTTCAAATATTTGGGATCTATCATTCAAAAGTATGGAGAAATTGATGGAGATTTAAATCATAGGATAAAGGTTGGGTCGATGAAATGGAAAAGTACAACTGGAGTGTTGTGCGATCGTAGAATGCCATTGCGGTTGAAGGGAAAGTTTTATAGGACGATTATTAGGCCCGCTTTACTATATGGTACGAAATGTTAGGCTGCCAAGAGACATCATATTCAAAAAATGAGTGTAGCTGAGATGCGTATGCTTAGATGGATGTGTGGAAATACAATAAAAGATAAGATTCGGAACGAGGAGATACGTAAGAAGGTAGGCGTTGCACTCATTGAAAATAAGATGAGAGAGAATCATTTACGGTGGTTTGGACATATTTGGCAAAGGCCTAATGATGCTCCAGTTAGAAGAATGGAGAAATGGGAAAATATATTAGTTAAAAGAGGTCGAGGTAGGCCTAAGAAGACTTGGATGGAGATGATAGGAAAGGATATGAATGCTTTGAACCTCACCGAGGACATGGCATTTGATAGAAATGATTGGAGGAGAAGGATTCATGTGGAAGACCCAGAATGATTTTCTTTTTTGGTTCATATCGCCGACCCCAATTGTTTTGAGATGAAGGCGTAGTTGTTGTTGTTGTTGAAACTTTCGGTGATCACACTGGAAGTTTGAGGGGAAGTGTTAAAATATAGTGTGTGTGTGTGTGTATATATATATATATATTATTTTATATGTAAACTGAAATACCCATCAGGGGTATTTCAATCTTTTCTCTTATGTAATAAGTGTCAACCCTCAAGGGGCAGACTTAGAATAGGTATTTTTTTATTGTTCTTACTTTCTTTCGTCCCAACAGCTATATTTATAGCCATTGGGGCTGGTCAGCTAATTGGACCAGTCCATTTGAACCTTGAGTGCCTGTTTAAAGGCACTCTCATTCTTGTATTTTCCAATGCTTCTCCAAGCATTTTTCTAAGTGAATATATATATATATATATATATATATATATTATGTTGTGCTTGCCCTTATTGACTTTTGTATGAACTTGTAGTATTTTTTTTTATTGTTCTCACTTGGATATTGTATTGTCCCTTGGTGAACTAGTGCTTGTGCACTCTTTATTGTTACTGGTTTTCCCTTAGTGGGTTTTCTATTGTATTTCCCCGTGCTTTATTACATTGACACCTTGAGTTTGAAAGGGAGTGTTAAGATACGTATAAGATTGTACATTATATATATATATATATGTTTTTATTTTTTTATTCTTTAGAATGTATTTTAGGGTTTTTGTAATTTTAGTTTTGATTAGAGCATATAGTTGTTAGGGCCTCCCAATGGCTAGATTTCTAGCCGTTGGGAGCTCCTCAACGGCTATATTGGGATCTCTTACCCCTTGTCTCATGTATATATATATATATATATATATATATATATATGAGACATCTTGTCCCCTTTATGTCATGCTTCGCTTAAGCATTTGTTATAAATAAAATATTTATTTTTTAATTGTTTTGTGAGTGCTCTCTCTTTGGCCCCTAGTGGCTCTTGTGTTTGTGCCTCTTGTAAGGTGAGTGGACCTGTGTTCTACTTCATTACAATTTTGACTCCATTTTTTCATATTCCCTCTTTCCAAACCTCATTTCTAAGCAAACCCATTGATTTTTAAGATCAAATCGACCTCAAAATTTGGGGATTTTGATAGATTTGGGCCCTAGAGGTGATTTACTCAAATCTCACCCATTTCCATCCTAACCAACTTTTGTTCGCCTCTAACACTTAAAACTGAGCCCTAGAAATGTGATTTACCTTAAAGCCCTTCATTTTCATCCAACACAATCATTTTTTGACCTCCAACCCTGAAAACCGAGCCACAGAAGTGTGATTTACCCTAAAAAACCAGTGTTGTTAAAATTGGTTTTTACAAGGTGACATGTTTCTTAAAGCCATCCAATTAATCACAGTAAGTAGAATCAAGTTGAATAGATTTTGAATTAACCAACAACACTAATAAATACTGAATGTCCTCTTAATTTATTAAAAAAATCCCATGAACATGGCTGCAATCCAGTAGATAAGGGCCTGTAGTTCCCTAAAAATGTTGTTCTACCAACCTAAGTTTTTCACTTGACCTGTCACATATCTCACCAAGAAATTTGGTGCAAAGACAGTAATAAAAATATTTTTTCAGATGCAGATAATGTAAAATGAGAATTAGTGATAGCAATTTTTGTGGAAGGTCTCCTTTTTGATGATTAAAGCATTCCATTTCATTGTATCTTGTTTTTCAATAAATTGACTGTGATATTAGTACATATACAAAATTCAACTAAAAGATATCAGGATGCAAAAGTTTCATATGTTTTGGTAAATTTCATTCAAAGCACAGATATAGCCAGAGTTCACTAGGGAATTTCTACACCTTATAGACATTTAGAAAATATCAACTGCCAACATTTTGCTCTCTCAATCATATGACTATTATATATGTTCTACATAGTCAATAGGCTGCTTATAAAAGTAATAGATTGCCTTACACCAAGAGTATCCATCCTTTACATCCAACATGACAGCTTCCTTTGCATGTTTAATGCTTTCATCAACCATATGGGCTTGATTTTCAGTGCCTGAAAAATCAAGGGTATGAGTGAGATGCAAAGTAACTTGGCATGTGTTCATAGATTTATGAACAGATAACATTACCTCATCTCATGAACAAATTAAAACATAGAATTTGTCATCAAACCAAATAGTGGTCTCATCACGCCTCAACAAGAAATTAAAATAAAAACAAACAAATTAACCATTGTGACTTTCTGTAGATATTATTGCCAAGTACAGATACTCATAACTGAAAATTTTTAAATTCTTCAAAAATTATACAAAATTATACATCAGCTGAGAAAAATAAGAAGGCTAGCAGAGACAAGTATAGAAAGCCAAATCTTGGCTAGATAATCAACATTGCCTGAAATAGAAATGCATAGACTAGTGTTTGCCTCCAAAGAAGATGATGAGGTAGCAATATTTTTATCATTAAACCTTGAGTTGTAGTGGAGCACAATGTACATATATATAGGGAAATATTTATTCACATTGCCAAGATGTCATGTCTAACAGTAAACACCATTTTCGTCATATTTTCTGGAATTCTTTTGTGGATCAAACAATGTTATAAAAATTGTACCGCATTGTATGATACGACATGGTGTATTATTATACTTCTAGTCCATGAAATACGATATAACCCCAATATGCAAATCATGGTATATTGCACCCTATCACACCGTATCATAAGATACACACCATATTTGTAATATCATGTATTTTTTCATGATTTTTAAAATCGATAAATATATATTTTATATTATATATTTAATTAAATTGATAAAATCATGAAAAAAATAGTTATTTTATAGGTGATGTCAGCTGGGTCTGGGCGTGGCCTAGAGCCCACTGACAAGACCGAGTAGTTTGAGAAATTTTTCATTTTTAACTTTTAAATTCAAGCAAAAATTGAGCAGAATTCAGGCAAAATTCTGAGGCAAAATTCAGGTATGTACATCGTTAGATGCGCCTTGGAATACTGATCGTGTTGGTGGCCTGTTTTTCCAAATTCGGATTACGGTTGGCCCGAAAATTGTATTTTTCAAAAATGACCCGTCTCTATTTTTACTTTTTCTGGATCGGATCGGACTGGATCCGCTCCATTTGATCCAAGTTAATATAGATCTAAACCCAGTCCATGATCCATATTGACTAGGATCTGGTCCAAGTAGGATCCATATGGATTTGAATCTTGAATCCAAATCTGGATCCGAAATCCATCCATGGCCAATTTAAAACTTTAAAATCAACTTTAATATAAAAAAGGATGAGGTAGAACCCTACCCCATAGAGACTTCCTAAGGGGGGGCAACATCCTCTGAAATATTCTTTAGAATATTAAATTAAATTAAATAATAATTAAATAAATTTTAATTAATTAAGATTATCTAGAAGCGGTAGAGTTCCACATTGAGTAGAACTCTATTCTCTTAGGCCGTATCTAGAGGGGACGTCACCCCCTTTCAGATTAATTCAAGTTAGAAAAAAATAAAAAGAAGATAAAATAAAATATTAAATTTATTATATAAGGGGTTAGTCTCTCCCTCTCTCAAGAACTCGTGTTTGAGAGAGAGAGTGAGTTAGAGAAAAAAAAAAGAAACCCCAAAATCGTGTGAGAGAGAAAAGGGGAAAAAAATGAAAGAAAAAGAGAAAGAAAATAAAGAGAGAAAAGAGAAGGAAGAAAGAAGAAGAAGAGATCGTACATCCATCGATTTTTCGGTCTTTTTTTCTGAACTTCGATCAAGGTACGAGTTTCTCTCTAAGTTCTTACGGGAAGAAATAGGTATAAATCCAATTTTATGTATAATTTTAGATGAAAAAGGAAAATCTGATTCAAAAGAATATATACATATATAAAGTAACGATTTTATATATATATATACATATACATGTTTATTTTTTGAGATTGTTGATTTTCCTAGAGTATCAAATCCTGAAAATTTTTATGTTTTTTATTTTCATAGATGTCGATTTTCTTGATTTGATGTGAGCATGCTATATGGGTTAACAATTTTTCCCTGTTATGCATATTAATCTTTTGTGAGATTTTATGCTCACGCAAATCCCATGATATATATATATATATATATATATATATATATATATATATATATATATATTCAGGTTTGTAGAGCTCTCTTGCTCACGTAGCCTGAATATATATTTATAAATTTTTGGATTTGACGGGTTTCATGATTATGCAAACAGATGCCGAATAATTTCAGATCTAAGTATTTCTTTGTTTTTTCATCAAAAAGAATTCATACTAGACTTAGGCTTGTTTATTGTGCATGCATGTAAATGAACTTGTCGATTAATTTTGTTGTGTGGCACAATCATGTGTCGGATATTATTGCACACTGTATTTCATATTTATTCATGCTGAATATATATATCTATATATATATATGATCGGTCATGTCAACCTTATAATGTACAACAACAACAACTACGCCTTCATCCCAAAACAATTGAGGTCAGCGATATGAACCAAAAAAGAAATTCATTTTGGGTCTTCCACATGAATCCTTTTCCTCCAATCATTTCTATCCAATGTCATGTCCTCGGTGAGGTTCAAAGCATTCATATCCTTTCCTATCATCTCCATCCAAGTCTTCCTAGGCCTACCCCGACCTCTTTTAACTAATATATTTTCCCATTTTTCCAACCTTCTAACTGGAGCATCATTAGGCCTTCGCCGAATATGTCCAAACCACCGTAAACGATTCTCTCTCATCTTATTTTCAATGGGTGCAACGCCTACCTTCTTACGTATCTCCTCATTCCGAATTTTATCTTTCATTGTATTTCCACACATCCATCTAAGCATCCGCATCTCAGCTACACTCATTTTTTGAATATGATGTCTCTTGGCAGCCCAACATTCTGTACCATATAGTAAAGCGGGTCTAATAGTCGTCTTATAAAAGTTTCCCTTCAACCGCAATGGCATTCTACGATCGCACAACACTCCAGTTGCACTTTTCCATTTCATCCACCCAACCTTTATCCTATGATTTACATCTCCATCAATTTCTCCATACTTTTGAATGATGGATCCCAAATATTTGAAATAATCATTCACCGGTATTTCTTGCTCACCAAGCTTCACTACACTCCCATCACTACTTTGTTGCTTACTAAACCGACATTCCATATATTCAGTTTTACTCTTACTCAACTTAAAACCTCTAGCTTCCAATGTCTGTCTCCATAATTCTAACTTAGCATTAACCCCAGCTCTAGACTCATCAATCAAAACAATATCATCAGCAAACAACATACACCACGGTACATTTTCTTGAATTGATCTCGTAAGCTCATCCATCACTATCGCAAATAGGAAAGGGCTTAAAGCAGATCCTTGATGTAACCCAACCGTTATCGGAAAATTGGTTGTCACCCCTCCACAAGTGCGGACATTGGTTACTACTCCTTCATACATATCTTTAATTATACTAATGTACTTGAGAGAAACACCTTTCTTCATCATTGTCCACCAGAGAACGTCCCTAGATACTCTATCGTATGCCTTCTCTAAATCAATAAAAACCATATGCAAATCTTTGTTCCTCTCTCTATATCTTTCAATAAGTTGTCTAAGAAGATGTATAGCTTCCATAGTTGATCTACCAGGCATAAAACCAAATTGATTCTCCGATATCATAACAACCTTCCTCAACCTAGACTCAATCACTCTCTCCCAAAGTTTCATAGTATGACTCATGAGTTTTATACCACGATAGTTTGTGCAATCTTGTATATCACCCTTATTCTTATATAAAGGCACCAAAGTACTCTTCCTCCACTCATTAGGCATCTTATTTGTTCGCCAAATCATGTTAAAAAGATTTGTCAACCATTCTAAACCTTTCTCTCCCAAGCATTTCCAAGCCTCGATAGGTATACCATCTGGGCCAACTGCCCTTCTTGATGTCAACCTTATAATGTGATGAATTTTTTTTAGCATGTTTTGAATATATTTCTTGGATCAGATTTGATGTGTGAAAATCTAATCAGACTTGCTGAGTTTCATTAATGAGTAAATCTGATCAGACTTACCAAGTTGCACAAGTGTGCAAATTTGATCAGACTTGTTGAGTTTCAGTAGTCAGTAAATCTGATCACACTTGCCGAGTTACACAAGTGTGCAAATCTGTAAGACTTGCTGAGTTTTAGTAGTCAACAAATCTATTCAGACTTGTCGAGTTTCGCATGAGTGCAAATCTGATCAGATTTGTTGATTTTTATATGGGTGTAAGTCTGATCAGACTTATCGATTTTTATATGTGTCCAAACATGATCGGACTTGCCAATTTTTATTGTGTGCAAATCTAATCAGACTTGTTGTGTTTCATGTGTATACAAATCCGATCAGACTTGTCGAATTCCATTAGCATGCAAATCTGATGAGACCTATTGAGTTTGCATACATGAAAATCTGATCAGTTTCGCCAAGTTTAGGTGAAGTGTTATGGATCAGATATGCCAAGTGTATGTATTAGGTAGATCTGGTCCAGATCTACCGAATAGATGATTATTTGATTTATGAATTCAGATCTACCCAGTTGTTTACTCGATAAGAAATTTCTACAAAGTTGATTTAGTACATGAATTTGATCATGTACATGTTTAAGATTTGATGTATGCATTTTTTTTAAATGATACATAAACATGATTTTGGTTTAATTAACTTGTAGTTGTACATATCATACGCATGAAATGTGAAATTTATTTGATGTTTGCATAAATATGATCATATGCATGTTTGATTGTTTGTGTATAGAATTGATCGTATTAACGTGTTCTGCAAGCATCTATTTGTATGCGTATGCGTTTGGTTTCATGTGTATTTGAGTGTGTATTATGAACATAGTTGGAAACAATGTTTGTGTGTGTTGCATGTTCACTGAAATTTTGCAAATATGCATAAATCACTATTGAGTTGTGTTGGTGGTCATATGTGAACCACTGCGGGCCGTGCAGGCCAAGAGCATGTGTTGCTCTAATTGTTGTTGATTTTATTTAGGCAATGCAAAATTTATTTATGAAAATGAATGGTTTTTCCAAAATTAATTGCACTGTTAAAATTGTGTGGGTCAGGGCCAAAATTTGGTTTTGCATGTTGATTTGCAAAATGGTTCTTGTGTAAATAACTTGACATTATTTAAAAAGGTAAAAAAGACCAAATAGTATAATTAATCTCTTCCTTGATGTATCTTCTATAGTATGAAAATCTTGGATGGTAGTCTTGGGAGACTGTGAGAATACTAAAACTCTGTGTCCGATTGTGCCCCTGAACCCGATATGGTAGTTCACTTACCGGCCACGGTTTTAGAGAGATTTAGCCATTTTGCCTAGGGGTGGTGTTGCTGACTCAACTGTAGTTATTGGTATACTAAGAAAGTAGCATCAGTGGATGTTGATTTCCCAAATATCCCGACATTAGATGTTAATTTCTAGTGTTCCGATGGATGGTGTTGATTCTTGATATCAGTCGATGAACAAGTGTGGAACCTATTAATAAAATACAAATTGTGTGTTAAGCTACAATTGAAACCTAACTTGGACTTCGAAAATTTTTCCCCATTTTAAATATCCACAGGTTTAAGGAAAAGTGGAAATTAAACTTGTGTGCATTTAATAGGAACATGCATGCAAAAGCAACTCTCATAAATAACTTAATAAGTTATTCATGCATCTGCATTGAATTATGCATATTTACTATTCAGCATTAGTTCATACGTTTATGTTTATTTTGTTTCGCATGATATTTGTCATTGCATGATGTTTGGTTAAATGCCTAAATGGTAAGTTGATTATGGTAAGTTGTTAATCATGACATTCATCTGAAATTTATGCATGAATTTGGTTTATGTTATTTCATTTACTGTTTTGATTTTTAAAAGAATTCGTACAAAGTAGTTTGGTTCTTACACGTTTTCTTAAAATTGTTTTTCAAGCTCGGATGCTCAGTAATGTCCTGACTAGCTAGCTGATGACTATGAGCCTTGTGACAGGTTTCTAGTTCATGACAGAGTGGCTCCACTGAGATAAACGATGTTTACAGTCATAGACTATTTGACATTTTTATTGAATTAATAAAGTTTGATTATTCTTCATTTGATTCAATGCCCAGTTTGGTTTGTGGTTTGGTATATTAAATCTGTGAGGCCTCGGTGTTAAATTGTAATTTATTATCATTGTAATGCCCATATATATTTTTATATATATAAAGAAAGATACATACATATATATATATATATATTATATATATATGTATCTATCTAATAACATATATATGTATATCAGCCATAGGGGTATTTTTGTCTTTTCCTCTCTTTACGCATATTCATCTTTTGAATATGTTTGTATTTTTTTTTCTTTTCTTTTTTCTTTTTTCGTTTTTCTTTTTTCTTTTTTAATTTTTGTACTTTGTGTACTTGGGGTCCCACATATAGTCGTTGGGCCCCTCCAACGGTCACATTTGTGACCGTTGGAGGGGCTCCAACGACTACATGTGGAGCCCCTCCAAGGCCCACAAAGTGCTCTATAAATTGAGTCCCTCTCCCTTGTATTTCCTTATGGCTTTGGGTCAAAGTCAAAGTGTTCAATAAAGTTTTTATTCTTTAATGCATTTGTGAGATTGATTGGGTTGTGCTTTTGTGCACAAGTGTTCTAAGTGTTCTTATTGTGCATGTGTGCACTTGCCTTTCATCAAGAATGTTGGGTCTTGATCATAGTATCTTGTTGAAGATACTTTCACATGGTATCAGAGCCAGGTTGGAGAAAGAAGATAGAGTTGACTCTCACATTTTTTTGGTGCCTCGAAAAACATGCCCTCAAATTTTTGGAGTTTGGCGTGGATTCTCTTATTCAACCAATATTTTAGAGGCCTCTTCTATCAATAAATATCTAAAATGCTCTTTCGGTACCTAACTTTTTTCTTTATTTCTCCTCTCTAATGGGTGAAAAAGACTCCCATTTCTCTATCCATTTCAAACTTAATGGCTCCAATTATCATGTATGGACGGGAAACATGGAAACTCATATTAAAGGAAAAGGGCTTTAGGGTTATGTTCAAGACTCAATTCTGGAACCGGAGCCTAAAATCACTTTGATGGAGAGAGGAGAAATAAAGATCCTTGAAGGAGAAGAAAGAGCCAAGGCGCTTGAAGACTGTAGTAAAAAGCATGAAGAATGGGAGATGAGGAACTTTAAAATTTTCTCATGGATTTTTTCATCCGTTGAGACAAGAATTAATGCCAACATTATAAAGTTCAAGAAAGTCTCTCGAGCGTGGGAATACCTTGAAAAAATGTACACTACAAGGGATTTGTCTCACAAATATTACCTTCAAAAAAGGGCCTTGACCCTTCAATAAAACGAAATGACTATTAGAGAGTATTTCGCGGAGTTGTCTTCCATTTGGGATGAGTTTATCATGCTTGAGCCAAAATAGAGTGGAGAGGCGGAGAGGCTATTGAGCTTAGGCATAAACAATTAGAGGAAGATCGTTTCTTTAATTTCTTGAACGGGCTTAGGACCGAATTCAAACAAATTCAATCTTCTCTATTATCCGCTTTCACTTCCCCCTCTATTGAATATGTAATTACTAAACTAAATGGAGAAGAGACTCATATGGGTATAAGTAAGAATAACCCAAGTGTTCTAGCAACACCTTCCAATAATGAAAAAAATGAAGGTGTTAATGTTGTCTCAAGACCGGGGAGAAACTTAAGGACCTACAAGCCTCCTCACTTTAAGAATCAAAACCAAAGTTCAAGTGGTCAAGGTGGAAAGAGGGATTATAGCAAGCTTGTGTGCCACTTTTGTAAGAAACCGGGAAACATCAAACCGATTTGCCCAAAGTGGAAGAAGTTGCTAGCTATGGCTACCACATCCCAACCTCAAAAGGAAGAGTGTTCATCATCTTCAAATGGAGCTCTCTCACTACAACAAATTGTGGATGCACTTCAACCTCTTCTCAAGGGAGCTATTTCCGGAGACGCTATGACAACCTCTTCTCCTCTCAGTGAGACCTTGTGGCTTTTAGATTCGGGTGCTTTATTTCACATGTCTCCAAGTATTAGTTCTTTTTTCGAATACTCAAACAGTCTTTTTTCATCCTTTGTTTCAGCCACGGATGGAACATCTCTTGAAGTAAAAGGAATTGAAAATTTTGAAAAACAAGGTTATTTATTCCAAAAATTTGATTTATACCCAAATTAAACTTAAATTTGTTTTGTGTTTCTCAACTCTCGGATCATAGGTATGATATAAAACTTTCTTCTAACAAATGTTGAATACTGGATCGCCGATCCGAGAGGTTGATTGGGGAAGGCTCTAGGAAAGGCGATCTATACTATGTCGATTCCTTTCAAATTCCAAAGAACATGTTTTGTAATGTTGTTCATCAAAAGGATATTAATGTACGGCACAAGAGACTTGGACATCCAAATGTTGTAAAAAAAAAATCTCATTTACCTTTTGTTAAAAATCTATGTAAAAGTGATTTCACTTGTAACGATTGTATTCTTGGAAAAATGAAAAAATTACCTTTTTGTCAAAGATCTATGTTTACAACAAGACCTTTTAAAATTGTCCATTCAGATGTATGGGGACCGATACTTGTTTTATCAGAAGGGGGTTTTGCATATTATGTCATTTTTGTTGACGACTACACGAGATATTGTTGGATATTTTTCCTTAAACATAAATATTAAGTTTTTTTTTACTTTTAAAACCTATCATATGATAATTAAAAATCAATTTAATGGAAACCTAAAAATTTTTAGAACTGACTCTGGTGGAGAATACCTTTCAAGTGAATTCAAAAATTATCTTGAAAGTCATGGTATTCTCCACCAAAAATCTTGTCTGAAGACCCCTCAACAAAATGGATTAGCTGAAAGGAAGCATAGACACATAATAGAGACAACTCGAACATTACTTGTTTCTCAAAACATCCCAAAAGGTTTTTTAGCTGAAGCGGCTTTAGCATCTGTCTATCTGATAAATCGGCTACCTTCTAAAAACTTTAACAATATCTCGCGTTTTGAAAAATTGTATACCAAAGAACCCGACTATAGTCAGTTAAGAATTTTTGGTTGCAAGTGTTTTGTTATTACTGACAAGAACGACAAGCTTTCACCAAAAGCTATTGAATGTGCCTTTCTTGGATATTCTGAAACCCAAAAAGGGTTTCGATGTTATGATATCAAGAATGATAAGTTATATGTTTCCAGAAATATGAGTTTTCTGGAAAATGTTAACGATTTTGAGAGTGAACCTTATAAAGAAAACATAGATTACTCTTTTTTATTTGAATTGTTAGCACAAAATGATGATAGTGATGATGAACTCACTCATAATGATGCTAATGATAAAGAAGATAAAGAAAATATTTTCTCTCATCCACCTATTTTCCAACATATTGATGAAGGGGCATCGAGAGACCCTATAACATATACTCATAGAGACTGGAACAGTTTTAGAAGTGCAATTGAAAAATACAGTAAACCTAGTGGCCCCACTTCAATAAATGAAGAAAACCTACGAAGAACTGAGAGAAATAGAAAGGTGTCTTCTAGATTCATCTCATATGATTCCTTTACACCTAAACATAGAGCTGGACTTAGCGCCATTTACTCCTATGTAGAGCCCAGAAACTTCGAAGAAACCAAAAGCAATGATGAATGGTTAAAAGCAATGGAATGTGAGGTTACGACTCTCAATAGGGCAAAAACTTGGGAATTCCAAGACAACGTTTTAAAACCCGTGACTCGGGACTCGACTCGTTCTTTATTGAATCGTTGTAATGAAATGGTGGTCTTCAACAAATGCACAAATAACTCACAAACAAGTGTCTATTGGAGACACTACAAGCATGACCCTTGAAAGGGTATAAAAGGAAGAACACTTGAAAAATAAGAGTCCTCGTGAAAGAGAGGATTTTAAGTATCTAATAATACGCAAAATCGCTCACATGTGCACGGAGGTGGGAGCATGCTGAAACTGACTGACTGTATGAACCGCATGAGTTATATCTGGCCTAGTAATGGAAAGATAAGAAAGAGCTCCAACAAACTGTGTATAAGGAGTAGGATCATCAAGAAGTTCTCCATCATCAATTTTCATTTTAACATTGACAACTTCTGGAGTGTCTACTTTCTTATCATCTGTAATTCCAGACCTGGAAACGATATCAAGAGCAAATTTAGATTGAGATATCAAATACCCCCGAGGGGAATAAGCAACTTCAATGCCTAAAAAATATCTTAATAAACCTAAGCCAGTCATTTCAAAGTGAGTTTTAAGAAGAGATTTGATATTTGCAACTCCATGTTCGTCGCCTCCGGTGATGATCATATCGTCCACATAGAGAAAAAGAATAATGATGCCTGCATCAGATTTCTTAACAAACAAAGCAGTGTCAGTTAAACAAGGTTGAAAACCAATATCAAGCATAACATGACTAAATCGGTCATACCAGGCTTTTGGAGCCTGTTTAAGACCATAAAGAGCTTTTTCTAGACGAAGAGCTTTACCCTTAGGGATACTAATACCAGGTGGGGCTTCCATGTATACTTCTTCAACGAGATTCCCATTCAGAAAAGCATTTTTGACATCTAATTGAAAGATAGGTCATGTTCTAATGGAGGCCAAGGCTATTAAAGTTCTAACAGTGGTCATACGGGCCACAGGAGCAAATGTTTCTTCATAATCGATGACATACTCTTGAGCATATCCTTTTGCTACTAAACGGGCCTTATATCTTTCCAGGGTCCCATCACTTTTGGTTTTGACTTTGTATACCCACCTACAACCTATAGGTTTCTTACCCGGAGGGATATCTTGTATCGTCCAAGTATTGGCCTTTTCTAGTGCATCCAATTCTATTTTCATGGCTTCTATCCATTCTATATGATTTTTTGCTTTAGAATAGGATGATGGTTCAACATATGATTGTATTAATATAATGGCGGCCCTATACGTGGGTGAAAAAGATTCATAAGACACATTTTTCTGGAGGTTTAGAGATTCTAGACGTTCTTCTAGGTGAGACTTCAGAGTATTTTTGTAATGCACATGGAAGATTTTGCTCTCTACGTCTTGAATATTGTAGACTAACATCCCCATGGATTTGCTCTTCATTATCATCATTTTCAACAACAATAGGACTTTGATCATTGTCAAGGTCACATCCAACATCACATTCATTGGATTTTGAAGTTGGATCAATTAAAAACGAGTATTCAGTGACATCCTTGGATTTTTCAAATTCAAAGGAGCTTTCTTTTTCCAAAAAAGATACATTTCTTGACACATATAATTTGTCATTTTGAAAATGGAAACACCTGTAGCCTTTTTGATTATCAGCATATCCTAAAAAGGCACATGGGATTGCACGAGGAGAGAGTTTGTCATTTCTGTTGGTGAAAACAAAACATTTGCATCCAAAGACTCTTAATCTAGAATAATCTGGAGTTAAATTAACAAGCTTTTCTATTGGAGTTGTATTCTTTAATGAGGAAGATGGCATCCTATTAATGAGGTAGGTGGCAGTTAGGACCGCTTCAGCCCAAAAACTTTTTGGAACTTGATTTGCAATTAGCAATGTCCTAGTAGTTTTCATAATGTGCCGATGTTTGCGTTCGGCTAGGCCATTCTGTTGTGGAGTGTGTGGACATGATCTTTGATGTGTAATACCATGTAAATTGAGATAGTGTTTGAATTCGTTGGACATAAATTCTCCCCCTGAATCAGTGCAAAAAACAGAAATATCATTTTGAAACTTATTTTTAACCATTTTATGAAATATTTGGAAGTTAGCAAAGACATCAGATTTATGTTTAAGAAAATAAATCCAAGTATGTCTAGAAAAGTCATCAACAAAAATGACATAATATGTATAACCACCTTTGGAAATAACTAGTGCGGGGCCCCAAACATCCGAATGTATTAACTCAAGTGGTCGTGAGGAAACAAAAGTTCTACTAAGAAATGGTAACCTTTTCATTTTGCCAAGAATGCAGTCTTTACAAGAAAAATTTTCAGAATTACAAAAATTTTCCAAACTTGGAAAATATTGAATTTTAGACATATGAGGATGGCCAAGCCTTTTGTGCCATAAATCCAATTCTAATTTCTGAATATTATAACAAAATGCATTCTTGGGTAATTCCAAAAAGTCCATGTAATAAAGTCCTCCTTCTCTATGGCCTTCCCCAATCAGCTTCCCTGACTGGCGATCCTGTACCCAACAACCATGAGAAGAGAAGGAGATATTACATCCATAATCAGATATTTGCGAGACAGATAAGAGATTCAAATTAAGTTTAGGGATATATCTAACTTCTGGGATAAAAAATCTTTTGGATTTTTGAAGATTTTCAAAACATCCTATTCCTTTTACTTCAAGAGATGTGCCATCGACTATAAAAACCTTTGACACACTTGAGTTATTTGTAAGACATTCGGATAGACTATTAACATTTGGGGTCATATGAAAAGAAGCACCAGAATCTAAAAGCCAAGGAAAGTTACCTGGACCGGAGAAAGATGCAACTGCCGCTCCAGTTGAGGCTTCGGTTGAGGAGGATACCCCTTTGAGAAGAGGTTGAAGGATTTCCATCAGTTGAGCCATAGACACAGGTGCATCTTGATCTTTTGACTCAGATTCAACAGATGCAACTCTTTTTTCTTCTCTTCTTTTTAACTTTGGACATTGAGGCCTATAGTGCCCCGGTTCATGACAATGATGACAAATAACTTTTCTTTTATCAAAGTCGCCATTTTGCCTTCCAAAAATGAGGCGGCTTGTAAGTACGAGTATGATTTCCCGGTCTAGATACAGCTAAAACGGAGTCATCATCAACTTTTGGAGTACTTTTTCTAAGTCTATTTTCCTCCATAGTGAGCTCTTCTATAGTATCAACAATAGAAGGAATTTTTCCATGATGTAAAAGGGCCGATTTGATGGATTCAAACTCCGGCCTTAGACCATTCACAAATTGATAGAAATGTTCCATATCGAGTTGCTTTTGGCGAAGCTCGATGTCTTCGGCACAATGCCATTTGGGCTCAAGAAGAGCCAACTCTTCCCAAAGTTCGGACAACTCATTATAATATTCTCGAATAGTTTTATCTTTTTGAGTCATTGTCCGAACTTTATCTTGTAAATTGCATACATGTGCAATATCTTTAAGGGAATACATGTTTTTGAGGTATTCCCAAGCCTTATCGGCATGCTCAAACTTAGCTAGACTAGAGCATTTTTTAATGTCTATGCTATTGATGAGCCATGACATAATTTTTGCATACCCTATCCTCCATTCTTTCCATTTCTTTTCATAAGTGGCTAACTCCTTACTCTTCTCTTCTTCCGTTAGAGGAACCTCTTTATCACCCTCTTTCTTGGTAAGAGATAGTTTAGGTTCCAAATTGGAACCATCCACTATACCCCACAAACCTTTTCCCCAAATGTGGTGCTTCATAATCGAAGCCCACATTACATAGTTAGTATCATTTAGCTTCATAGGAATGATGGTGATCTTATCATTGTCATCCATCTTTTACAAGGGTAAGAGAGAAATAAATAGGAGGAGAGAGAGAAAAAAATAAAAAGAAAAGAAAAAAAGTAGACAAAGGAATAAGAGAGGATACAAAACCAAAATTTTTTGTAGCACAAGTTCGTCTTTCTTCAAACAAATCTTCTTGAGCCAAGAACAAGGTGATGAAACACCTTTTGTAAATGTGGCACAGAAATCGAGGCGGAAGCACTTCAAGATCTAAGGATTTCGTAGCTCTGATACCATGTAATGAAATGGTGGTCTTCAACAAATGCACAAATAACTCACAAACAAGTGTCTATTGGAGACACTACAAGCATGACCCTTGAAAGGGTATAAAAGGAAGAACACTTGAAAAATAAATAATACTTTATTCATGAACAAAATGCTTAAGAAGCATGGGTATTTACATTGAAGGGGTTCACCCCTATATATACAAAAAAGTGGAAGAGAGAGGAGAACTCATTTTGAGCTCTCCAAAAGAGACGTTGGATTCCAACGTCTCTTAATATAGCTGTTGGACTACAGTCCAACAGCATTTATTATTATAGTTGTTGGACTATAGTCCAACAGCATTTATTATAGTTGTTGGAACAACAGCTATTTGCACAGTCAAGTTCCAACAGGAACTTGACTGAATCAAATATCTAGTTTCTATTGAAATAGATGCTAAAAAAGAAAATAAAGAAAAATAAAAAAAGAAAATAATATAATAATATTAAATAATATATATATTACAGTTTACATTTTACCACTCGTGACTCGGCGGGTCAACTCGGTGACTCGGACCGGGTTTTGTTAACTTTTGATTTGACATAATTACTAGTGACTAGTAAAAAATATATAAAGGTTTGTCATTTAAATTGTCATTACTAGTGACAAACAACAAAAAAATATGACCTATACATTGGAAATTATAGGAATATGCCCCTAATAAATTGCCTCAACATGTTCCCTATGAAGGATTTCCAAAAGTATAAGACTATAAGTACATTAAAGCATATGTAATACAAGTAGGAATATAGATTATTTTGCAATTTGCAAGTCAATTGAATGAATAACACTAGTTAATACAGAACACGGACCATGAATTGAATTTGGCCTTTTATGGATCATAAATCCTGAATCTGTGGTCTTTATCATCGTCACAAACACCACAAAACAACATCGCCGAGCCTTATTGCATCTATATGAATTAGCCTTTAGAACATTGTCTTAACATAGATACCAGCTGATGAAATTTGAAATCGTGAATATAATTGATAGATTTTAAGAGCATAACTTTGGGTAAAAAACTAAAAAAAAAGAATTTCAATCTTATATGTTTCCAATGAAGTTTTTTATTCATTCTAATGTTGTGTGCTTCTTAGCAAATATAATAAACACATCTGATAATTTTCATATGTACTAAATGTGAGATAATTTTCATATGCACTAATAAACACATCTGAAAAAAG
The DNA here is from genome assembly GCF_984573655.1 of Nuphar pumila. NCBI lineage: Eukaryota > Viridiplantae > Streptophyta > Magnoliopsida > Nymphaeales > Nymphaeaceae > Nuphar > Nuphar pumila. The sequence goes on along the minus strand of NC_143262.1, from coordinate 24,925,520 downwards.
AAAAAAGTGCCCAAAACTCGCGAGTCAAGCCGAGTCAAGGCTGAGTTTTTGCAAAACGAGTTTACCTTGCCGAGTTGACTCGTTGGAGGGCTGAGCCGAGCCGAGTCACCGAGTTGACTGACGAGTTTTAAAACCTTGTTCCAAGATCTTCTCAAGGGTAAGAAATCAATAGGGTCTAGATGGGTATTTAAAGTAAAAACTAAAAGCGACGGATCTCTTGAGAGATATAAAGCTCGACTAGTTATGAAAGGATATAGTCAAGAATACGGGATTGACTATAAAGAAATATTTGCCCTTATGGCCTGAACGGTCACTGTCAGATGCCTCATCATCGTTGCCTTAATTAACAAATGGAATATCTATCAAATGGATATCAAAAACGCATTTTTAAATGGTGATCTGAATGAAGAAGTATATATGGATGCCCCGCCTGGAATGGAGACTCCCAAAGGTAAAGTGTTTCATCTTTGAAAAGCACTGTATGGTTTAAAACAAGCCCCCAAGGCTTGGTATGATAGATTTAATTCTGTAATGTTAGAAAATAGTTTCTCATCCTGGTTCACTGACAATGCTCTGTTTGTTAGAAAAAACAATGCAGGGATAGTTATTCTGCTTTTGTATGTTGATGATATGCTAATAACTGGAAGTGATACTAAATGAGTTAAAAGCAGAGTTACTTGAAGGGCCTAGGTAAAAGGGGAAGCGTGCTTCGAAAGCGCGAAACGTCGCGCTTTCGAAGCATGCAGGGAAGCGTCGCTTTTAAATGGGAAGCACGCTTCCCCCGCGCTTCCCAAATTTTTTTCATTTTTTTCCATTTTTTTCAATTTTTTATTTTTTATTTTTTATTTTTTATTTTTTTTTATTTTTTATTTTTTATTTTTTATTTTTTTTATTTTTTATTTTTTCGCTTGCAACTGGAGTGTTGTGCGATCGTAGAATGCCATTGCGATTGAAGGGAAATTTTTATAGGACGACTATTAGGCCCGCTTTACTATATGGTACGAAATGTTGGGCTGCCAAGAGACATCATATTCAAAAAATGAGTGTAGCTGAGATGTGTATGCTTAGATGGATGTGTGGAAATACAATAAAAGATAAGATTCGGAACAAGGAGATACGTAAGAAGGTAGGCGTTGCACCCATTGAAAATAAGATGAGAGAAAATCGTTTACGGTGGTTTGGATATATTCAGCGAAGGCCTAATGATGCTCTAGTTATAAGGATGGAGAAATGGGAAAATATATTAGTTAAAAGAGGTCGGGGTAGGCCTAGGAAGACATGGATGGAGGTGATAGGAAAGGATATGAATGCTTTGAACCTCACCGAGGACATGGCATTGGATAGAAATGATTGGAGGAGAAGGATTCATGTGGAAGACCCAGAATGATTTTCTTTTTTGGTTCATATCGCCGACCCCAATTGTTTTGGGATGAAGGCGTAGTTGTTGTTGTTGTATTTTTATTTTTTTCGCTTCCTCCTCGCTTCCTAGGTCGCTTTCGGTTCGCTTCCGAAACGATTCCCGACTCGCTCCTAAGTGGTCCCACGCTTCCCGCTTCCTAAAATTTTGAAAGTGCCTCACTTTCCGCTTCCTGTATCGCTTCCCGCTCCTGCTTCCTCAACTGGCAACCATGGTTAAAAGCATAAAATCAATCTTAAAGGATAGATTCGAAATGTCTAATTTGGGATTTGTAACCTATTTTTTGGGTATTGAAGTAGCATACTCTCATAGAGGGTATTTTTTATCTCAAACTAAGTTTGCCTCTGAGATTCTTGACGGGTCAGGTATTACTGATGATAAGTTTGTGAAACTCCTGCTATAGTAGAAGCCAAAATGAAAATTGATGATGGCATTCATTTCTCTGATCCCACTCCCTATAGGCAGCTTGTAGGATCACTGATGTATCTGAGTATTACTAGACCAGATACTTCTCATGTATTTCATACTGCAAGCCAATTTCAACATGCAACAACATCGGTTCACATGAGTGCCATTTTGCGGATCATCAGATACGTAAAGGGTACACTAAATAAGAGAGTATTTTTATTTTCTTCTTCTAAATTGAAATTAATTTTTTATACCGACTCTGACTGAAGAGGTGACCCAAATAACCGTGCCTCCACTATTGGTTTTTGTGTGTTTTTAAGAGACTCGTTGATCTCATGGAGATAAAAGAAGCAGCAAAAAGTGTCTTTATCCTCTACTGAAGTTGAATATCGAGCTATGGCAACTACTACCATGGAAATTGTATGGATTCATCAGTTATTAGAAGATATGAGGATCAATATTGAAGGGCCCACCAAGCTATGTTGTGATAACAAGAGTGCAATTTATATTGCCAAAAATCATACATTTCATGAGTGGACTAAACACATTGAGATGGACTGACACTATGTTCGAGAAGCATATCTCAAATGAGTCATAGATCTTCCGTATGTAACTTCAGAATATCAATTGGCAGATTTCTTCACCAAAACTTTGTATTCTTCGCGGTTCAACTTTCTTCTTGGCAAACTTTTGGTCATCATGCCCTAAGTTTGAGGGGGGTGTTAAATTGTAATCCATTATCATTGTAATGCCCATATATATTTTATATATATAAAGAAAGATACATATACATATATATTTCATATATATGTATATGTATCTATCTAATTATATATATAAATATATATCAGCCATAGGGGTACTTTAGTCTTTTCCTCTCTTTAAGCATATTCATCTTTTGAATATGTTTGTACATTTTTTATTTTTTATTTCTTTTCTTTTTTCTTTTTTCTTTTTTAATTGTTGTACTTTGTGTACCTTAGGGGGCCCACATATAGTCGTTGGGCCCCTCCAACGGTCACATTTGTGACCGTTGGAGGGGCTTCAACGACTACATGTGGAGCCCCTCCAAGGCCCACCAAGTGCTCTATAAATTGAGCCCCTCTCCCTTGTATTTCCTTATGCTTTGGGTCAAAGCCCAAGTGTTCAATAAAGTTTTTATTCTTAAATGCATTTGTGAGATTGATTGAGTTGTGCTTTTGTGCACAAGTGTTCTTATTGTGCATGTGTGCACTTGTCTTTCATCAAGAATATTGGGTCTTGATCATAGTATCTTGTTGAAGATACTTTCACACCCGGATCCTTGGGTTAGTTTCCGCAACTGTTTTAAAAAAAATCATTATTTTTACGAGGATCAGATGTAGTAGTTATAATATCGTTTGACATGGCTTATTTTTTATATTTTTGGGTTGAAAAAAAAAGGCTTTATTAGAGACTTATTCACCTATTTTAGAAGCTAAAAAAATTTAAAAAATTATTCTTTGTCTATTGTGATTGGTGAAGACAAGAAAGAAGAATACTATCACACAAAAATATCCAATATTTAATTTTTTGTGTCTATTGTTATTAATGAAAGTGTTAAATGAAAAAAATTATAAAAACATATATTTAATGCTTAATACTTCTCAAAACTTTGTTTTACAAATAGTCTACTAGATGTAAAACATTCCATATAGTAAATATTTGATAGTTGATAATTTGTTTACAATTTCAGCTCTAACTTATTACTTTTTTTTTGCTTTTCAATGTCTAATCTAAGACCCATATGATACATTTAATGTGTTTTTTAAACAATTGTATCTCCTAATTTGACATACTTATTCATGTGCTATTTATTTCATAATTAAGTTTACTTAATATTGCAGTTCAACTGCTAAAATGCATTCTATGTCTCTTTGTGGTCATCTTTTTGCTTTTTTGGTTTGTTATTTGATTGATTAATGTTGGATTCATGGATTGTTAAGTGATGTATTTAGAGATTAGACCTGTTGTTAATGACTTGATGTGATCGTTATATTATGTTTGTTTTCTTCGTTGTTACCTAACATGCTCAGTAGTGTACATCTAGGTTTAATTGATGTTCTAGTAGTTTTACTGCTTAAATCTTTTTTAAATTCTATGAGTTTTTCTTGATTTTTTCCATTTTTCAATTTTTAGAGTTTATGAATTTATAAAAAGCTTTTTCCATATGTTATGATACAATACAATATGATTTGGCATACTGGTACTTTACACAATTCTAATGCAGGTTCCAATGCCTTTTACAACATTAGACCAAACCCTACCGTCAAAGTCTACACAGCTTACATGGTTTGTTTAGTAGAAAATTGATTTTAAATCATGATTGTAATGTTTAAGCAGGTTCTTGTTAGAGTATGTATATATATTGTTAATACAATAAATATATGATGCAGTCCGGAAGGATGTGATATTCTCACGATAAAGGGTACCAACGCACTGGCTTGACGCTATCGTAGATCTGTCTGGTGCCCGATCAGTTGTGCGATGGCAAGATAAGCAAAGGAGTGCACCGTAAGGGATCAGATCAATGGATCTGATCAACGTCTTTTTATTCAAAGGACCGACAAACTATTACAATGTTCAAAAGGTAAACAGACTGACAACTATTGGTTGAATGTAAAGAAATAAATGCAAACAACGTGAAAAGAAACCTACAGCTGAAGTGAACCACCAGAAAATGACAAACAGAAGAAGAAAAACAACAGTAGGAAGAAACAGGCGTGCGGCTAAAAAAAAATCAAATGACAGAGATTATGAGTTTTCCCATCCACCACTGCACGCAACCCTAAGTTGGGTTATTTAAAGGGTTTGGCTGGATCCGGGTCTTAGGTCCGGACCCGAACCCGAGACGACTCTGCCTGTTGTTGGATATGGAGCGCTCTATGCCTGGGACCTTTGTTTCTCACCTGGATTAGGTACGACGGGACCTCTTCCCCGCGCCTTGGTACAGTGGTCTGGATTGGATCCACCACCTGGATCCGATCATCAACCCCTTGGAGCAAATTCGGTCCAAAGCCTTAGTCTTGTTGTATGGATCTGGGTTCATCCTGCTCTGCATCATTCTCTCCTGGTTGGAAAAAAGTCGGCTCTAACGACTTGTTGTCTCCACAGTTAGCATTTAGATCAAACACATTACATGTAGGAGAAAGGTGCCAATTTTCTGGCAGCTCAAGGAGGTAAGATCGGTCAAATAAGCCCGCGAGCCGGGAAAACCCGGTATCCTGGTATCTTTGTTGGAAAGAAGAACTATCTTATGACCCTTAAAGACAAATGTGTACGTGTTTCTATGGTCATCATGGATGGTCTTACGGTCAAATTGCCAGGGACGTCCCAAAAGGATGTGACACACACTCATAAGGGTCACATCACACCACACTTCATCGTGGTAATGCTCCCCCATGGAGAACCGAACTAGACAACGCAGGGTGATAGGTACCTCGTTCCCTTTCTTGAACCATGTCATCTTATAAGGTTGGGACAATTTTTCCGTTTTTAGGTTCAAAGTGGACACGACACTCTCGGATACCATATTCTCGCACGCTCCGGTATCAATGATAACATCACACATGCGCCCCTCACAGTTGCACCAGGTTTTAAAAATATTATTCCGCAACCATTTTGCCGGTGCCGACTCTCGGGATGTGGTCAAGACATGACGGATGGTTAACAAATTTTCGATGCTGCCATCAAACTCTACAGCTTTTATCTCGTCATCTCCCTCAACAAGCGATTCACCCTCGCTCTCACTGTCGGACGCAGACTCAACAATGCCCTCTGCTAGATGGGTGTTCTTACTCATGGTGGGACACTTGGACGCAATAAGACCTAACTCTTGATACCTAAAACAAAGAACGGTGGACTCACTAGGCTTACCTTTGGATCGGGTGTGGTACGCGGGTCCAGACTAATCGAGTTTGCTAGGGTCGACTCCAAGTGTGGACTTTGAGTCTTCTTTCCTAGGGGAGCTCGCTCCCCTGGTTGGGAAACTCGACTTAGGTTGACTGCACTGATCACTACGGGGTGCTCTATGTTCCTGCCTCCTTTTCAATTTATCCTTCAGATTCATGGCATAACTACTTGCCTGATCTAATGACTCGACTGTGATACAACTGAAGTCGTCAGAAATAACAGGATGGAGACCAGAAATATACCTTGTGACCTGCTGGCGGGCGGTCTCCTCGATCTGCACTCGTAGGGAAAGACGATGGAACTTAACAGTGTACTCTGTCACCTTATTGGTGCCTTGACGCAGGGTCAGGTACTCCTTGTAGGCTCTTTCGGTGTGATCTGACGGCACGAACTTAGACTGCATCAACCTCTGCATCTCTTCCCACGACTGCACGCGCTCTAGTCCCTGCCGCTCTCTCGCGACCTCTGCAGTTCAACCCACCACGTCTGTGCTAGGCCTCTACACCGAGTGGAGGCTAGGGAGACACGACGATGCTCAGCTACATCGTGGTAGTCAAAGAAGAACTAGATGGCATAAGACCAGTCGAAGAACTGCTCCGCATCAAACCGACCTGCGTACTCTGGAAGCTCCAGCTTCACCCCGTACGTGGAGGGGCGTTCTGGTGCACTTTGTTGTCGGGCCTCCACCAGTCCTGCAGGATGCTCGTTCCAGAAAGTGTCATCATCCCACACTGCTTCATCTTTGCGGTCCTGTTCGCCTGGCTGCGGGTGTTGGCGTACTCCAATGATGGGTGGTCGACGCTCAAGTCGCGCCGGTCCTTGCTGAATCTGTCTCGGTCTGGCTTGTCCGTGGAGGGGAGCCATCTGTGGTCGGTGTTGTGGCATCGGGATGACAAGAGGTCCAAGGTAAGGTGGATAAGTTTGTCGGGTCTCGGGCACTAGGTGGGTAGGAATGGGGTAATATGGGTTTGGATTAGGGATTGGATTGGGGTAGGGGCAGTGAATTGGGTTTGGTATTGGGTTTTGGATCGGGACTGGGTTAAAGGCTTGGGTTTGGTGAGGGTACAGGGTTTGGGTAGTGTAGTATTGGGATGAATCACTCGATTGGATCTTGATCGGGTCTAGTCCTAAATTACACGTCGGACCCAGATTTGGATAGGTCGGATCGGGGATCGAGTTATGGGGATAAAAGGCCTGGTTTGAACTCGATCCACGATCCAGATGAGTATGGGTCTGGTTCTGACCCGGCTCAAATCCAAACTGGAGCTCTGTTTGGGTCCGATATGGGTTTCGGTCGGTATGGAGTCCATTTTGAGGTTCAAAATTAATAGGTTGGGTCAGATTCGGAGCAAACCGCGAACCAAACCCAACTGAGTAAGTCGGGTAAGGGGCTTCGACACTCGGACCAGCTCCCGGGGACCCAAAGGGTGGTCCCCGAAACCCGAGCCCGGGTCCTATTTTCACGAACTCGGGTCTGGACCCTCTCGGGTCTGGGCCCGGCCAATGGTTGGCTACCTTCTTGCTTCCACGCACAGAGTCATGGTAAAAAGTCTCCTTCCCGGGTCGGGCTGACACACCCGGGTCTGCAGCAAGGCCCGGCGTGACGCTAGGGCCCTGGTGGCACGACCCACTCGATGGTGCCATCCGAGTGGCTCGCGGCCACGAGCCCGGACCCTCGGCAGGACCCAACGTGACGCTGGGGTCCTGCAGAGCAGGTCCGGCCTGCAGTGCAGCCGCAGGGACCAGCTGCAATGATGGTGGGACACCCGAGTGATGGGGCGTACCTGCTGTGATTCCCTGATTCGACTAGAGTGGACGATTCAGATCAGAATAGGGAGGGAGAACCGAAGGCGGGGCAGTGAATCGAGCAGGTTGAAGGTGCATCGGCTGACCCATTTCTACAACGATAGGGTTCCCACGGGTCGCTGCGCTGTCGACCAGATCTACCGCCAACGTTGGGGTTGAAGTCGTGCGTCTCTCCACCGGTGTTTCAAGGGCGACTGGTCAATCTTCGATTTTGTCTAGCCGCTTCGATATCCCGACTATCTCTCTGTTCATTCGCGACATGTTTTCCTGTATTCTGGTCATCATCTCCATCATACGCAACATTGGACCCTCGTTGTCGTCATCCTCCTGCTCGTTTTCATTCGCCGGATCGCTCCTCGCCTCTTGAACCATATTGCTGACGAAGGAGGACACGCTGGGCTCTGATACCACCTTGATGCAGTCCAAGAGGATGCGATATTCTCACGATAAAGGGTACCCACGCTGTTGTTCCAGAGTGCAGCAACAAAAACGAGTCACCCACGCACTGGCTTGACGTTGTCGTGGATCTGTCTGGTGCCCGATCAGTTGTGCGATGGCAAGATAAGCAAAGGAGTGCACCGTAAGAGATCAGATCAATGGATCTGATCATCTTCTTATTCAAAGGACCAATAAACCATTACAATGTTCAAAAGGTAAACAAACTGACAACTATTGGTTGAATGTAAAGAAATAAATGTAAACAACGTGAAAAGAAACCTACAACTTAAGTGAACCAACAGAAAATGACAAACAAAAGAAGAAAAGCAATAGTAGGAAGAAACAGGCGTGCGGCTAAAAAAAAATCAAATGACAGTGATTATGAGTTTTCCCATCCACCACCGCATGCAACCCTAAGTTGGGTTATTTAAAGGGTTTGGCTGGATCCGGGTCTCGAGTCCGGACCCGGACCCGAGACGACTCTGCCTGCTGTTGGATCTGGAGCGCTCCGGCCTGGGACCTCTGTTCTCGCCTAGATAGATACGACGGGACCTCTTCCCCGCACCTTGGTACAGTGGTTTGGATCGGATCCACCACCTGGATCCGATCATCAACCCCTTGGTGCAAATCCGGTCCAAAGCCTCGGTCCTGTTGTATGGATCTGGGTCCATCCTATTCTGCATCAATATATATACATATATATTTTCTGTTGTAATAAGTAATACCCAACAGGGGCATTTTGGTCATTTCATCTCTTGTAACTAGGTTTGTCCAATAGGGACAGTTTAGTTAGTTTAATTTTTGTTTTTTATATAATTGCAATTATTAAACTATAGAGGGGCTCTATTGTAAACTACCATAGTCGTTGGAACTTGGGATAGCTCTCAACGACTATAAATGTAGTCGTTGGGGGAGCTCCCAAGGCTCCTTGCCTCTTTTATTGATGTGTATAAATAGGGACACCTTGTCCCCAATCTTTTTATACTTTTTGCTAAGCATACTATCAATAAAGTCTCATATTTCTTATGTTTGTAGTTGTTAGAATGTGGGTTGTATATATATATATATATATATATATATATATATATATATATATATATATATATATATGATGTATTACTCTATAGGGGTATTTTTGTCTTTTTGACCTATGTAATTTTTTGTAATAGGTGTCGCCCAATAGGGGCCTTTTTTATTTTAACTTGTTGTTGAGATTAAGAGGTTTTATGGTTAAGTTTTCCTAAACTAGAGGTTATTTGATTTTTTATTTTAATGAAGGACTTATGTGTAATTTCTCTTTTTGGCCTCTCTCTATTTAACATAGAGATTAGCCCTAATCATGATGAACGAGTTCTCTAATTGTGCAGTCGTCTCTCTCTCTCTCTCTCTCTCTCTCTCTCTCTCTACCTAGGGTTCGGTGCATGTCATCGATCCTTCAACATGGTATCAGAGCTTTCGAACTTGGGAATATGATTTCGGTGTGTTGCGCGAGACACTCTCTAACTAAGTTTTTGTTCAAGGGTGTTGGTGCTAACATCCTGCGTGTTGTAGCTGGTGCTGGTGTGCTTGCTGGCTACGACAAGCTGCAGTTGATCGTCTTTGGTAAGAAGTATGGATCTGGTGGCGGTGGCTAATGGGTGTTCTTGGTATGACCCATTTCACAGATACTGATGAAATACAAGAGCTCCTTGGAGTGCTTCTTGGTTATCTTAAAGAACGAGGGTGCTAAGTCGTTGTTCAAGGGTGCCGAAAAATGGTCGTTGATCTGCATATTGTGGTGCAGACCCAAATAGGAAATCAGGTCTGGTTGTAATTTCCTGTGTCGCTTGTGGGTGCCGAAAAAAAAAGGAGGAAGAATCAGATTTGACTGAGTTCAGATCCGATTATTTAGTGGATCGTGGGAGTAGACTTGAACAATGCTATTGCTGTTGTACACTCTTGGGAACGTGTGAAGGCAGAGCTCGTGAAGGTTGATCGCGTGAAGGTGATTTCTGGATTTCTTTTTTGACAGATCGTCTGTAGAAGATCGGATCTACAAGTCGTGATGAATCCATGGGTTCCTGATCTGGTGAGTGGTATGGATGTTTCGCAGACGTCGTGAAGCAGAGTAACAGTTTTTTTTTGGTGTGGACCTGCATAGTGTGGAGTTTTTTTTGTCGTGGTGGAGACAAATTAGTGTCATCAATCTGAGTACCTGTTCGTTTTTTAACCCATTCTTTTCCTTATGGATCAAGTGGTTAAATCAGATGCGGATTGCTCCAATGATTATATAACTCTTAGTCGGGCTTAATATAACAAGCTTTTTGCTTTATGCTCATCCTCTTCAAAGTCTTCTGTTGCTAAGGTTGTGTGCTTGGCAGGTGATGGCCTATCTGGCAAAGGTGGTAAGTGGATCATTGATTTTGGAGGATCCAGACACTTGTACGGAAATTCGAGTAACTTTTTAAGTTTAAATCCTGTAACCGATCAAAAAGGGGTAGTACTTGTTGATTGCAGTTCTTCCCCAATTGTAGGGCAAGGAAACATGTCTATTTCCCCTACCCTTCAACTGTCAAATGTTTTTCATGCTCCTTCTTTTCCACATAATCTATTATCTGTCAGTAGAATGACAAAAGAGCTGAACTGTAGGGTAATTTTTTATCCTATGGGTTGCACTTTTCAAGACTTGCTTACGGGGAAGAAGATCGGTGGTGGCTATGAGGAAGGTGGTGTGTATTATCTACATCAACCAGTGGGTTCTGTCTATTCTGATGTTACGTCTTCCTCGAGTCCTTTGTTATGGCATCATCGTCTGGGTCATCTTCCAGTGCCAAAACTTCGTCGAGTCATTCCTCATATACCTCCCTCAGTTTCTTTTCAATGTGAAACATGTCAATTGGGAAAACATTGCCGAAGCTCTTTTCCCTCTAGTCAAAGTCCATCGAGTCAAAGATTGTTTGACCTTCTTCATGTCGATGTATGGGGTCTGAGTAGGATTCCTAGTAGGTCTCAGTGTCGTTATTATTTGGTCATTGTTGATGATTTCTCAAGGTTATCGTGGGTGGCTATGAGGAAGGTGGTGTGTATTATCTACATCAACCAGTGGGTTCTGTCTATTCTGATGTTACGTCTTCCTCGAGTCCTTTGTTATGGCATCATCGTCTGGGTCATCTTCCAGTGCCAAAACTTCGTCGAGTCATTCCTCATATACCTCCCTCAGTTTCTTTTCAATGTGAAACATGTCAATTGGGAAAACATTGCCGAAGCTCTTTTCCCTCTAGTCAAAGTCCATCGAGTCAAAGATTGTTTGACCTTCTTCATGTCGATGTATGGGGTCTGAGTAGGATTCCTAGTAGGTCTCAGTGTCGTTATTATTTGGTCATTGTTGATGACTTCTCAAGGTTATCGTGGGTGTTCTTGTTAAAAGATCGGTCTCAAGGCCCTGTCATTCTTAAATCTTTGATTGTTGAAATAAAAACTCAATTTGACGTGTGTGTTAGAATTGTTCGCACTGATAATGCTCTTGAGTTCAAATCCAAAGACTTGCTTCAATTCTATTCTGATAAAGGGCTTCAACCTCAATTTACATGTCCTCATACATCTCAACAAAATGGTGTGGCTAAGAGGAAACATAGACAAATTCTCAATGTCGCTCGGTGCCTAATGATTCAATCCAATATGCATGCGTCATACTGGGGAGATGCAGTTTTGACTGCTGGTTTTCTTATAAACTGCATGCCTTCAAGTTCTGTAGAACAGATCCCAATCCAAATTCTCCATCCTGAGGTTCCTCTCTTTCCTATCCCCCGTAAAGTTTTTGGATGTGTGTGCTTTGTGCATAAGCTGGGTCCTGAACGAGATAAACTTGTTTCACAGTCTATTAAATGTGTTTTCCTTGGGTATCCTAAGAATAAAAAAGGATATCGTTGCTATGACCCTATATCCCATAAAGAGTATGTCAGTGAGGATGTTACCTTCTTTGAGTCTACTCCATATTTCACGAGTACTACTCCAAGGTTACAGGAGAGTCAGGGTGATGTCTTTCCTCTGCCAATTCCTCCTTTTCCTTTAGAGTCGTTCACTCCACAGCCTGTGGCTCCATCATCTGGGGAGTCTCGATACAAAAACCTTCCTATAGTGTATACTCACAGGTTACCACCTACCTCCATGCCCCCATTATCTCCTTCTCCTGAGGCAAGTATCACTGAGCATACTGAAGTTTCTGCTCTTGATGAGGATCTTCCTATTGCTCTGCGAAAAGGGAAAAGACAGTGCACCCTTCATCCCATTTCTCAGTTTGTTTCTGAAGTTAATCTTGGGGCATCTATGAAGAATTTTATCTCGGCTTTGTCTGCCTCCTTTGTTTCGCTTCATCACAGTCAGGCTCTATTCGACCCCAAACGGATGCAGGCTATGCAGGATGAGATGGATGCCCTATGCTCTAGGGGCACTTGGGACTTGGTTGATCCTCCAACTGATGCAGATATTGTTGGTTGCAAATGGGTATATACCATTAAATATAACTCGGATGGGTCAATTGAACGATACAAAGCCCGGTTGGTTGCAAAAGGCTATACTCAGACTTATGGTGTTGACTTTTTTGAAACTTTTTCCCCAGTCGCTCGTCTTGGCATTATTCATCTCGTTCTCTCTATTGCAGTGCACTATGGATGGCCCTTGTCTCAGTTGGATGTCAAGAATGCCTTTTTGTATGGAGATTTACATGAAACAGTCTATATGCAACTACCCCCAGGCTTTAAGGTTCAGGGGGAGTGTCTGAAAGTGTGCAAGTTGAAGAAGGCTATTTATGGCCTGAAGCAGAGTCCTCGGACATGGTTTTAAAAATTATTTGAGGTAATGTCGGATTTTGGATTTGTCAGGTCAGCCTCAGACCACTCCTTGTTTATCAAGAAAACTAGTTCTGGAATTGTGATTATGGTGGTATATGTCGATGACTTTGTTACTAAAGATCTTGGTTCCCTTCGATATTTTTTGGGTATTGAGGCTGCAAGAAACAAAGAGGGCTTAGTTTTGTCACAAAGAAAGTATCTGATGGACCTATTAAAAGAGACTGAAATGCTAGGAGCGAAGCCAGCTAACATTCCTATGGATCGCAAAACTCATATGTTCGATGAGAAATCTGAATATGCGGATAGTACCAGTTTTAGATCCTTGGTGGGTAAGTTGTTATATGTGACCGTTACTAGACCTGACATTTCATTAGCCGTGAGTAAAATTAGTCAATTCATGGATAAACCTACCAAAGCTCACTGGGATGCAGCTATGATGGTTCTCAGGTACTTAAAGTCATCTCCTGGTAAAGGACTGTTGTTTAAACAAAATCCTTCCTTGGACGTTGTTGCTTACACTGACGCAGATTATGTGGGGTCTATCGAAGATAGAAAGTCAACAACTGGATTCTGTGTTTTTGTGGGAGGAAATCTTGTTACCTGGAGGAGTAAGAAACAAACTGTTGTAGCCAGGACGAGTGCTGAATCAGAATACAGAGTTATGGCTCAGACCGCAGCTGAGATCATGTGGGTAAAATCAGTTTTGACCGAACTTCAGGTGAAAGTATCCCTACCTATGGTGATGGTGTGTGACAATAGGGTTGCTACATATATTGCCAACAACCCAGTTTTTCATGAAAGGACTAAACATATTAAAGTTGACTGTCACTATGTACGTGACTTGATTCAGGCTGGTTATATTTGCACAGATCATGTATCTTCCGAAGATCAAGTTGCTGATGTCTTTACCAAGGCCCTTGCGAGGCCTAGTTTCTCCCATTGTTGTGACAAGCTGAGCATGATCGATATCTATGCTCCAGCTTGAGAGGAAGTGTTGAGATTAAGAGGTTTTATGGTTAAGTTTTCCTAAACTAGAGGTTATTTGAATTTTTATTTTAATGAGGGACTTATGTGTAATTTCTCTTTTTGGCCTCTCTCTATTTAACATAGAGATTAGCCCTAATCATGATGAACGAGTTCTCTAATTGTGCAGTTCTCTCTCTCTCTCTCTCTCTCTCTCTCTCTCTCTCTCTCTCTCTCTCTCTCTCTCTCTCTCTCTCTCTCTACCTAGGGTTCGATGCATCTCATCGATCCTTCAACACTTGTAATATGTTATAATGTCAAGGGCATTTCTGCCCTTGACAAATATAACAGCTATATAGCTGTTGGGGCTCCCGAACAGCTAGAAATCTAGTTGGGAGCTCCAACAGCTATATTGGGAGCCTCTCACTCCCCTTTGTGCCTATACATATGGGGCTTAGACCCCTTGTAATATAATACATTTTGTGTGCATTTGATCCTCAATAAAGACAATATTTTTTATATTGTGTGTTCATTTCTTTAAGCCCATAAGTAGCTAGTGTCCTTGTGCTTTTGTCCCTTTGTGTGGGTTTGTATTTGCCTTTTGTTTGAGGTGTGTGGAAAGTTCATGATTTCATCAGAGTTGTAAGCCCTTGTAGGCTGTTTGTGTTGTCCTTAGTAGACTTGTGATTGTGCACATTGAATTGTGCTTTTGTATGCCCTTATTAGGCGCTTATTATCTTTTGTTCATTTCATTACAATGATACATGGTATCAGAGTTATAGTGCTTTTGGTCTCGTGGAAAGCATCTAAAAGTGTTTGTGTGTTCTTGGTACTTGCGGTGACTCAAGTGAACGTATTCTTCCACACTTTTCTCTTTCTCTCGATCTCTCTTCTCTCATTCAAAATGAAACGTGACCACAAAATTGATCTCTACTTCAAACTCAATAGTACCAACTACATTATGTGGGCCTCCGTTATAAAGAACAACCTCAAAGGAAAGAAGCTTTGGGAATATGTGATGGGCACTATTCCCGAGCCTCAACTCAAGCTCATCAAATTAAGAAGTCAAGAAAATACTCTAGAAGGAGAAGATTGAACTAAGGTTATTGAAGATCATCAATCAAAAGTACAAGATTGGAAGAGTAACCATGCTAAGATTCTTGCATGATTTAGGAATAACGTTGAAATAAAAATCTGTACCAATATTGCCAAATTTAGAAAGGCAAATGAAGCTTGGTTGTTCATGAAAGGCATGTATACTCAAAAATATCTTACAAGACAATATTACTTGCAAGAAAAATTAAAACAACCAAGCAAGGGGACATGAATGTCTGTGATTTTTTTTAGTGACTTATCCCCTCTATGAGATTTATTGGCACTTTTGGAGCCTAAGTGGTTGGCCACCGAAGATGTGGGGAGACACTCTCCATCTCTCACTGACCTTTGAAATTAAGAATAAAGTTCCTCTTACTTGAAGCAAGTGGTCATGATAACGGAGAGTGACAGGATGTCCTATAAGAGAGCCTCAAGGTCAAATGCAGCATATTTCTGCCAGTTGCATCAAATCTGGATTGTTGACAAAGGAAAAACTGTGGGATTCAACATGCAATAGCATAAAGTTGTCAGAACATAATTTTTAAAATCAAAGTTTAGTGAATCATTTCCATGGTACATGCTTCTACAACTCAGTCAGTGAAAGTAATGACTCGTGCACCAGTCACTCACTGAAAAAGTAACAGGCATATTCTCCAAAGCAAGAAAAACTTATCAATTCGACCAATAACACAGATTAATGACACTAATATACAGGAAAGGAAGATATCTTGCCTTGAGCCAGTCTTCTTTCTAGCATTGACAATTGAGAAAGTATCTTTTTATTTGGACCCTACAAGCAAACAATGAAATTCGTTTACTTACTATACATTGCATCTAGTTAAGATGTGTGCAGCATCATGAATGATGGAAATAACCTTAAGCAAAGCAAGGGAAAAGCAGTTCTTAGCAGCAGATAGATCCCCCTTCTTCCAAATGCAATTGCCCAAACATAACCAAGCATCTGAAAGAGAAGGATTCAATTTGACCTGGAGATACAATATAGAGTGCTTCATTATGAGTTGCTTTTCCACTGTGGAAGGAGAAGAAGGCTGCATTATTAGAAATATCATTTTAGTTCTGAGTTTGAAATTTTATTTATCACGTACTGCTTTTGATAGATGATCTTCTGCCTCTTTTCTATATTCAGGATGTACATCAAGTATCTTGCCTCTCAAAAACTCAAAATTAGCACGCTGCAATGGCTCTTTCCTTTGATCTGCATAAAAGTTCATACTGTAATAAACAAAGACTTGAGAGTGAAAGAACGTGTAGCAAGAAATTATAAATAGAACTCTGAAAAAGCCTGAAATGATAACTGCAGGATCCAAAAAATGTAATTGGTCAGAAGTGGGATCATAGTTAATATGTTTTAGCAGGCATGCTGATAGCAGTGAACCATCCAATAGGAAAAGGAACGAATTAGGAAACATTCAACTTTCTTATGACACCAAAATCACAAAATCCTTAATCACCTCCGGTATAAACTAAAGTAGAAATAGAAAAAAGGAAAAAATGGAATTTTGACAGTGTTTTTCACCATCTAAAGCTTTAATAGGTATTTCATTGTTAAGCAATCACTAAGTACCAGATTCTAACTAAACTTAAGGTACAAATGAAAATCACATTTCCTTACACCTAGCACATGCACGCATGCACATTCACACACACACACACACACACACAACCTATGCACCCATGTGCGGACAGCCGGACACACTCATACAAGCAGAGACAAACACACCAGGCATACACACAGGAATGTGAATACACGACACAAACACAGGCATATGCATGTACAGGTGTGCATCATCATTGACACATTGCCTATTCTAATCTCTATAAACAAAATGCCTTAATAGATTCAACCTTTTAATAGTTTTACATGTTTCAGTTGAATGTAACCTTTCTCATAGTTTTTTACATGAAGTTGCATCTCAATTTGAGATTCAGATATTAATGGAAGCTATAATCGTGTATGTTTATGTAAGCATGAACTCTTTTCTTGTTTTTCAAGATCACATTATTCTTGTAGTTTTATAGAAAAGCTTAACATAGAATAGGTGGCAGCTAATAACTGTGCTGTGAACAACAAACTGAAGTTTGACCAGTTGGTCTTCTCATGATGTGCATATTGAGCAAGGCCTTCTTTCTAGAAAAGGAGCACGTACTTCATATCTTTGATTGAAGTAATGGTTCATGTTCAAAATGGGATAAACTAGTGAATCAGTACTTGATGTCATTCCTGATGTTGTAAAAATTGTATCGAATATCTGTACCACACTGTATATGTTCTAGAAAAGTTTTAGATAAAAATTTAAATCAAATATAACTTATTAAGGGGTTGGATGATATAACTGGATGGTTTAGCTCGCACAATCATAATTGAGGGATCTCAGGTTCAAATCCCATAGGGGTTATCCCCCAGATCTCATATATACTAAATGTGAAAGTCAAGAAAAATAGGGAGAAATATATAGAGAGAGAGAGAGTGGTAGCTGTGCAACCCTTAGGTGTGCAGCTACCAGAGCAACCATATTGCAAAAATGTGTGTTTTCTGCTTTTTTGGCTTTAGTGGCGGTCAGAAAGAAACTGTGGCCTTTGGTGACAGGTTTTTGACCATCACTAAAGGTCCTAGTGGAACCTGTCACTAAAGGTCCCAGTTTCCACTGGGACCTTTAGCATCGGTAAACTGGGACCTTTAACAGCTGTAAAAAAAACACCACTAAAAGTTATAAATGCACAAAAATATGTATTTTTGTGTGTTTTGGCACTGGTTGTCCATCAAGCCTACTATATCTATATATATATATAGAGAGAGAGAGAGAGAGAGAGAGAGAGAGAGAGAGGGAGAGAGAGAGCAATGGGTAGGCGTGAAATGGTAGGTGCGAATTGATACGTGCCAAATGAGTTTTTCAGGGTTTTTTCATTTTATTTTTTAAATTTTGACCATAAAGATGTGATCTATATACTTGATTTTATAGGGATCAGCTCTTGAGGTGTTAGATTCCGATACATGGGTGGGTTTTTATAAGGTTCAAAAAATCAAGGTCAAAATCTTGTAAATTTTTTGAGGCTCCAAATATCATTTTTTTCATCGAAAACACAGGATCGAGGTGTGGATTCCTCCTAAATCAACCATGCCCAACATATATGTAGACTACAAACAAAAAGAGAACAAATACACATGCATCAAATAAGTAGAATGCAGGTAATGGTAATGCATGCTGAATTATGTCTGCAGGTAATGGTTATGCATGCTGAATTATGTACTGAATAATGAATAACATGCCCCAAGAGAGGTTGCCGTAGTGGGGTGGGGGGCCTTGGTCACTAGACGGGTGGTCAAGGTTCTATTCCCATGGACGTCTCTCTCTGCGCAAGCCAATGCCCAGCATAGGCCCGGGGGCGGGGGTCCTAGCCCCTGAGTTTTAGGCCATCACCACATTGAAGCGCAACCAGGTCTTGTTGCCGGGTGCGGTTTCTTCTGGTTATAAATCCAAAAATAATAATAATAGTAATAATAATAATAAAGAATAACACATAAAATCATGAAAAATTAACAAAGAAGCTACTGGCACTTCATATTCATAATGCAGTGATACCTACTTAGCCAAACAGAAAAAAAGAGCAACTATTCACTAAGGCATCAATAAAACCATAAGAAAAATTAGGGTCAAACTACATTAGCCATGAGGGGGTATATCACATGTCTTTATACCAGAAAACACCAACTATGATATTCTTAAGAATATTGCGACTACTACACTTGTTTCATTCGGGAAACTAAATCGATTGTCGATCATTGGCCCCAAATCCACAAAAAGGAGACCCCTTGCGGAGGGTTTCACTGGAAGAAGAAGAAGAGAAACAAAGTAAACCTGGAGGGAATGCATGATCGAGGAGGCTGACGGCGAGGTCGGCTTGTTGCTGGATGGCGGCGATCTTGTGGTTGGGGTCGGCGGGGAAGTAGGTGTCCCGCAGGTGGTACAGATCGTCTGCTGCCTTCTTTGCCCTCGCAATCGGATCTCCGTCGTCGTCGTCGCCTGCTCCGCCTTCCGCCATCAAAGCGAGCACCAAGCAACCCCGAGAGAGAGAGAGAGAGAGAGAGAGAGAGAGAGATTTACGAAGAGGAGCGCGCCGCTGGCGAGAGGATACGACATATGACCCGATTTCGACCCGTACCGGATTTTTGGTAATAAAGATTCAAGTCTGATGAACTACTCCTGTCGGAGTCATTGGGTCTGATTAGCATATTGAGTTGCGTATGGTTCATGAAATTTCTTACTAATCTTGAGTTGAAGACAATTGAGATTCAAAGCTCTTTTAGTGCAAAAACATAAAAGTTTATTAATTTAATCGGTTTGCTTCACGTTCAGTTTGTGTTATTCTTATATGACCTGGGTATGGTTTTGCGTATGATTGGTTTTCTTGTACCTAGTACCACCACCTCAAAATCGGATCTGGATTTGGACTCTCCTAGTATTGGTGAAGGTCTAACCGCTTATGCTCCTTTGGTGCTTCCCTTTGTTTCTGCGGTCATATGTCGGACCTCTTTTGATAAAGGTTTAACAAATGAACTTGGCTGCTCGTACAGTAATTAACTTGTTTTAGTTGGAAAGAGGAAAAAAAACTCATATTAATTTCATTAAAGGATTTGCTTTATCATTATTTACTAGAAAATAGTTATATGAAATGATTAGGATATACTTTTGTGTGTATTGGCATATGGAAGATAATACTTTTGTGCAGGTATGATAAACACACAAAGAGCTGAATCTATGCATGTCACACTGAAGAAAACCTTGTATTCATGTTTAACAATGTTTCGCTTCATAGAACAATAAGAATTATTTGTAGGCAGTCTTAGACAAAATGAGCTTGAACAAGATGTGAAATGCTTCAATACACGCCCTGTAACTTTGGGCATAAAAATATTGATGTGACCTGCAGATCTGTATACACTAACTGTATTTGAATGGATTAAGAAAGAAGTTATACATCTCATGAATTGCAACATAGAAGGATGCATGCAAATCAAGAATATGCACAAATATCATATTGTATGGGAGGGCGAAGAGCATCATAAAAGGCAAGAAGCACATGTCACGTATAATGTTAACAATAAAGCAGTTGAATATATATGCAAAAAGTATGAATTCAAAGGTATTTTATGTCATTATACATTAAAGGCACTTAATCAAGAGAAGATACGAGAAATACTTGAGTCATATTTAATGCAAAGATGGAGGAGACCAGCAAAGATTAAACTGCTGGATACAGATAATGTCAATCAATCTGGTGTTGATGAGAATTGCCACACATCCTCTTGTTACCAACAACTGTGTAGGTCATTTATGCATGTTGCAAATTTGGCATCGAAAAGTAAATAAGCCTATGTATGCATAAGAAAAGCGTCAAGGGAGTTACTTGAAAACATGCAGTTAATTTACCATCAGTCTATTGCAGGTCATGAAGACGAGTTGAAGAAAATGGCAACGAACAATGGAGGTGAAAATCATGCTTCCCTTGACACTCCTAAGAAGTTGCGCCGAAGTGTAAACATCATCTTCAACAAATCAAAAGTGAACATTGTAGATTATGATAAAAAAATTCACCTAGCAAAGGGTATCAAAAGAAAACCTGCCTTTGATCACAATCGTCAGAGGTCAATGGGTGGACTAGAATTGGTTCGCAAGAAAATCTCTAAGAAACAATCAACCTCTAAGCAAAAGCAACCAAGCCCTTCGCATGAATAGGTATGTAAGACATTATATTGCTTCTCATGTAAATTGCATTACGTGAAGCAATATCTAACTTGTGTAATTTTCAACATGTAGCAATACCCTACGGACGTAATTTTCAATATGAAGCAACACCTTACGAACGTAATTTCTAACGTTGTAAACTTTAATCCTCCCGACCATTTTTTTTGGAATGATAACTTCAGTTTTACAAGTCTTTTGGTATGTAATCAATTTTGAAAGGATGTTTGCATTTCCTGTTAAACTTGATGTAGTGTCTTATATAATTATGTTTCATTATAGGCTGAGATCAATTCGAAAGTGAACTATGGAATACAGGAATTGCGTGTGAATTCTGTTTAAGTCTTACCATAAAGTTAGTTGTCATGCCTCTTTGCATGACCTAATTTTTATATTGTCGATTTTGTTAAGAGTTTGACAAAATAGGAGGTGAATATGTTTATACACTAGATGGTCTTATTAAGAAAGAGTTTTTGGATAAAGCCATTTTCATGAATCGTGAGCCACAAAAATAGAATTGTTAATATTTTTATGGATCAGCGTTCCTGAAAATGGCTTCATCCAAAAAACTATATAACAAAGGAATCACATGTGAACTCCATTTAATAATGTATCTTTCACATATATAAATCCTTGTAATATGTATCATTCACATGTATAAAATGTCGTTAGTGAAAATTGGGTATGAAAATCGGGTACTGTATGTGAACTCAGTGTTTACACAATTAGTGATAATCATTGTCTCATCTAGCCTTCACATATACAAATCGTTATATATAAACTGTATCGTCTATATTGTATAAGAGGGCATCTACAACATCCGGTATTGTCCAAGAATAATTTATTCACAAACAAAGTCACACGATATAAAAACTTAGTAAAGAACAAATCAAGAATAATTGTAACGCCCCAAAGTTTCGACTTGTGATTTCGAAGACATTATCGAAAAACCATTTAAAGTTTTCACTTTTAAAAGCGACAGCGAATGACATTTAGAAAGGAGCACAAGTGAACAATCCTAGGTACGTTAGCTGAAAAACCATCATTCACATGAACAACTACTTAAAAGGAATTGAGGAAATAATGCAATAGATTATTAATAAAATTTACAGTTTATTACAAGATGAGCAATTTCTCAATGTTCAAAAATCTAAAGAAAAACTCAAAAACTCAGAGCCAATACACCAACAGAAAGAAGAGAAATCTTGAGCCATGTTGCACCACGCCATCGGTCGCTTGTGAAGTCCTACTCATCACCTGCCAATGAAATGGGTCAGTTTCACAACAAACCAGTAGGTGCACGAATAGATAAGTAGAATAAAACAAGGCAAGACATTTATAAGATAAACATTTTATTGTATTAAAACAACAAATACAATTGTAATATATTCTAACAAGTGTAACATATGCAAGGAGTTATTATTTGAAACATTTCAAGCAGTGTAAGTCTCAATCATCTACAACTATTTAAAAAGATATTCTTTATGTTCTGATATTAACTGGTATGTGGGTACGCACAGACGCGAAACGTAGAAACAACTGAGACTGATCCGGGGGTTTATTATGTCAGGTGTTTTCATTAACTCGGATGACTAACTGAGTCCGCTACTAAGGGGATGGTCAGTAATCAAGAGAGTAAATCCCTAAAGGCATTCGTGGCCCATGGATGCATCCAGTTTCTGCAGAAGTACCTGGGAGTTACCACCTAGGATAATTTATGGTAATCCCAATTCCCCTAACTCCGATGACTGGGGATGGCGAGTCTTTTGCCCGTGGGGTAGTTGTTAACAACTTGTCCATCGGAGTTTTTGTACCATACATCCTCTCCCTTGATGAACTGTAAAGGTCGAATGGGTACGGCGGAGGTTTTTTAACCGTCGCCCCATTCTACATGCTCTGGTCTAATAGACCCACTCGAGCATCTTGCCTGTGAAGGCGAGTTGTCACTATTTATGTGATCTCAACATTGTGCTAAATGCACGCTCCGAGGTTGCTACAACTTCACCATCCAAACATCATAACCCACATGGGGTGTACTTGTCCAAAAGTACGATCGTACATTTCCTAGAGGTATGACTACGATAAGAGGACAACAATTAATGTCTTGTGATTCTTTTGGTTCATACATGACATGTATTGCTCTTTAAGCAATTGGTCTGTGGAGGCCGATATTATCTCATTAATATCTATAAAGTGTTGATTGCCCACTTTAAGGTACTTCATTACCCCTCGTAAAATTTATACCGTACTTGTCTTAAGGTCCGGTTACAAAAACAATTGTCATGGGTTTCTCTCTAGAAATGAGTTTACTCATAGAGTTTTACATTAAGCATGCAATTTCAAAAGAATAAGGATAAGGAAACGCAAAACAGACAATCACAAGTTAAGTAATCCTACAGGTAAGCAGGTATGCCAAATAAAACTATTCTATCACAAAATCCTTATATTTTATTTCATTCATATAAACTCTCTCTGCGACTTCCCCCTACCTCGGGATGTCGTGCAGCTGTGTGTGTCTACAAGTGTAGATGATACGAGGCTCAGGTCGAGGAGCCAGAGCGGGGTTCGATGCGAAGTCTGCAAAAGTGTGGGCATTCAGCGCTATATTATTATTATGTCAAGAAAAGAGAGTGTGACAGGGCATCACTTTTTGCATGTCGATCAAAAATAAATGAGAGGCGGCAGGGTTTGCCCCTGCTTGCAAAAATCAAGGAAACAACCGGGAGTGAGCCCCCCGCTGCCGACGACAGTGAGGCAACAGGGGATTAGCCCCTACCGAACAGCAAGGCGGCAGGAGGCGAGCCCCTGCCAACAACATCGAGGCGGCAGGGTGCCAACCCCTGCCGACAACAACGAGGTGGCAGATGGTCTGCCTATGCCGACGGTAGTGAGGCGGCAGGGGGGCTGCCCCTGCCGACAGCAATGAGGGGCAGGGGGGCGAGCCCCTACCTGTCGGGAACACCCAGGTGGCAGGGCGAGCCCCTACCAGACGGTAATCGAGCGATGGTAGGGGAACAACCCCTGCCAAAGAGAGAGAGAGAGAGAGAGAGAGAGGGATCGGGGTGGCAGGAGCCACCAACCTCCTGCCAACCCCTTCACAGGTCACAGAGGGGAGGGGGGGGGGGGGGGGACAGAGGGACAACCGACCTCTTGACGGTCGCTCGATCACCCACAGAGGAGAAGGAGTGTCGTAGGGCCCATTGGCCCCCTGCCGGCACTTAGACTAACCCCTAGAGAGAGAAGGAGATGACAGGGGTTGTGCGCCGCCTGTCGACCCCCTGACAAAACCCTTAAGAAGGGGGAAAAGACGGAGGTGAAGAGGGAGGGCACGCCGGGGGCCATTGTCCTCCTATCGTGCCTTCTGGCGAGATGACAGAGAGAGAGAGGTGAAGGGAGAAGAGGGCGTACATGAGAAAAGGATCACTAGCATCGTCGGCAGTGGTCACAACGGCGACAATGATCGACATTGGCGGCGTGCGCAGGGAAGGAGGAGAGGGCCGACATGAGGGGAGCGAAGAGATTCGAGAGGGAGGTGTGCCTCCCCTCGCCCTTTTGCAGTGCTCTTAAAGAGCTCGAGGGGGCAAAAAATCGGGGAAACCCCGATAGGTTTCTCTTATCGGATCGAAGGCACGGGTGGGGGTTGCGCCGCTCGGGAAGAGCATTTCTTAAAATCCTCTTCCTGAGTCGGGTTTTAAAAACCCTATCGAGCACGGGCCCGGGTTGGGTCCGGACCCAACCCGGCCCGAGTCCGAGTCCGATTTTTTACGTGGATTTTTACATCCTACCCCTCTTAAAAGAATTTCGATCGCGAAATAATTATTGCCTTCAAGAATCAAAATACAGGTCAAGATATTTTTCCCTGATATCGTTCTCAGATTCCCAAGTACATTCGTCAATTCCATGATGTTGCCACCGAAACTTTACAAAGGAAATGGTCTTTGATCTTAGCTCTTGGTCACGATGATCTACGATCTCCACTGGTCTTTCTTCGAATGTCAAGTCCCCTCTAATGTTCACATCGTCGTAATGAATGATGTGCGATGGATCGTGAACGTATTTCCTCAACATGGATACGTGAAAAACATTATGGATCTGAGCGTACTGAGGAGGTAACGCCACGCGATAAGCTGCTTCTATAATCCGCGCCAGGATTTTGAATGGTCCAACATATCTAGGACTTAGCTTTCCCTTCTTCTCGAACTGAAATACGCTCTTCGTCGAAGATACCTTAACAAAAACCATCTCGCCAATTTCGAAGGTAAGCACTCGTCGGTGTCTATCTGCTTAGCTTTTCTGCCAACTCTGAGCGGTACGGAGTCGTTCCTGAATCATTTGCACTTGTTGAGTATAGTGTTGCAAAACTATAGGTGCCTCCAATCTTCGTTCGCCAACCTCATCCCAGTAGACAGGTGATCAGCATGGCCTCTCATATAAAGCTTCGTATGGGGCCGTCCCGATGCTCTAATGATAGCTGTTGTTATATGTGAATTCCACCAAACTGATGTGGGAATCCCACTCTCCCTTCTAATCCATCATACAAGCTTGAAGCATGTCTTCTAAGGTCTGAATCGTACGATCCGATTGCCCGTCAGTCTGAGGGTGAAACGCAGTACTGAACTTCAATTTTGTGCCCAAAGCCAGCTGAAGTTGCCCCCAAAACCTTGAAGTGAATCTAGGATCACGACCAGAGATGATCAAGATCGGAACATCGTGCAGTCTCACAATCTCTCTAACATAGAGATCAGCGAGACTATCTAATGACTGATTGAGACAGATAGGTAGGAAGTGAGTAGACTTGGTGAGTCTATCGACAATAACCCAAATCGCGTCATGCTTCCTCTGTGTCCTTGATAGACCGACTATGAAGTCCATGGTGATATCCTCCCACTTCCATAGAGGGAACTCTATCTGCTGCACGACCCCACCGGGTCTCTGGTGTTCGATCTTGATCTGCTGACACGTCAAACACTTCGAGACATACTCAGCCACATCTCGCTTCATACCATTCCACCAATAACTTCGTTGTAGGTCCTTGAACATCTTCGTGTTGCTAGGGTGAATGGTGTATCTAGACTTGTTGGTTTCCGCAAGAATTTCATCTCGTAAGACCGGGTCATCAGGAACCTAAAGGCGCTCCTTCAACCATATACTTTCATCCTCCTTCAGACAAAAAAGTGTATCTACTTGTATCGCTTGAGCCTTCAACTTCTTATAGTGTGCATTTGTCTTCTACCCATTGATGATCCTTGCTAGTAGCTTCGGTTGAACAACAAGATGGGATAACCCGATTGAACCTTTAGTGATTGTGAAAGGTTCTCAAGAGGCTAGGTCTTTCACCAACCTCCATCCAGCAAATAAGGCATTAATCGAAACTTTCGGTGCTTTATGGCTGAGGGCGTCAGCCACGACATTCGCCTTTCCTGGGTGGTAGGAGAGGGTGAAGTCGTAATCCTTGAGGAATTCAAGTCAACGTCGTTGCTTCATGTTCAATTCTTTTTGCGAAAATAGATACTTGAGGCTCTTATGATCGGTGAATTCTTCAAACTGCTCCTCATACAAGTAGTGTCGCCATATCTTTAGTGCGAACACAACTACAAATAACTCTAAATCATGAGTTGGGTAGTTTTTCTCGTGAATTTTAAGTTGCCGAGAGACGTAAGCGATCACTTTCCCATTCTGCATCAGCACGGCCCCTAGGTCTGACTCAGCGGCATCAGTATAAATCACGAATTCTCTTTTACCAGAAGGTAAGGTCAAAATAGGAGCACTGGTAAGTCGCTCATTCAATAACTGAAAACTTGCCTCGCACTTCTCGTCCCATAAGAATCTTGCCTCTTTCTTCAGCAACTTCGTCAGGGGTAACACAATTTTTAAAAAATCGTGAATGAATTGTTTGTAGTAACTAGCTAATCCCAGAAAACTCCTGATATCACGTGTGTTCTTTGGTTGCTGCCAACTGAGTACAACCTCAACCTTTGCAGGGTCCATGGACACTCCTTCATTAGAAATAACGTGTCCCAAAAATATAACTTCTTCGAGCCAGAATTCACATTTAGAGAACTTGGCATACAAATATTCCTTTCGCAGGGTCTCCAACACGATGATTAGGTGTTCCTGATGTTGTTTTCGACTTTCTAAGTACACCAAGATGTCGTCAATGAACATGATCACGAAGGTGTCCAAAAATGGCTTGAACACCCTATTCATTAAGTCCATAAAAGCTGCAGGAGCATTGGTCAGTCTAAACGACATGACCGTGAACTCGTAATATCCGTATCTTGTCCGAAAGGCCGTCTTAGGAATATCATCATTCTTAATTCTGAGTTATGGTATTCAGACCTAAGATAAATTTTTGAGAAAACTTTAGCCTTTTGTAACTGATCGAACAAATCTTCGATACACGACAATGGGTACTTGTTTTTTATCGTGACCTGGTTGAGCATTCGATAGTTGATGCACAAACGCAAGGTCTCATCCTTCTTCTTCACGAAAAGCACAGGAGCTCCCCAAGGAGATACGCTGGGGCGAATGAATCCCTGATCCAACAACTCTTGCAACTGTTTTTTGAGTTCCTCAAGCTCAACTGGTGTCATCCTGTAAGGTGCTTTAGAGATTGACGTCGTACCTGATAGCAATTCAATATTGAATTCTACCTCACGAGATGGCGAAAGTCCTGATAGTTCTTTAGGAAAAATGTCGGGATAATCGTGAACAACATCGAGCTCACTGATGAGAATAAGCATTGGATCTGATTGAATAACACTAACCCAAAAGGTCGTGCATCCCTTCCGCAAGAAGTTTTGAACCCAAAAGATCATCTGGCTTGCTCGCACAGGTTTGGGAATTCTGAATTCTATTCTCGGAGAGCCTGGAGATGATAAAACGATCTTGCCATCACAGCAAAATATCTTGGCATGATACTTGTTCAACCAATCCATGCCTAGGATGACATCAAATTCTGTCATCTCAAGTAGGATGGCACAAGCAGGCAAGTGTCACTCTGCCACAACTACGTCCAATTCAGGTATGTAAGTGGTGCAAACCATATTCTTCCCAACGGGGTTATACACGTCTAAAGCATTGTCAAGAGATTTTAGAGTTATGTGCAATTGTTCTACAAATTTTTCTGAAACAAATGAGTGGGTGGCACCACAATCAAAGAGTGCAAAAGCTTCTTAACGAGATTCTCTTTTGTCAATTGTTCGACCGTGGCTGCATAAACTCGATTTTGCTCCTTAACACTACTTGGTTGTGCTCACTGTTGCTGATGAGGTGGTCGAGGATGCTGAGATACGTTGCTGGTGCGCTTGAGGTCATCTGTTGCTTTCTTTCGGCAACCACGTATGAAGTGACCCATCTTGCCACAGTACATACATCCGCTAGTGTCCCGCGGATAAGATTGTCCTACGTGAAGCCTCTTGCACTTGGGACAGCTATCTCTAGACGACTGTCTCGGCGGTTGATGGCCCTGCAGTCGTTGGCGCTTTGCCGGAGGGAACTGTTTCTTCCCTCCCTCGGTCTTCACATGTAGTGGTGGTTGTTGCTCTGGGCCGCCAGAATAGGTCATCTTTTGATCACCACCTGTCACATGTGGCTTTTTCGCCTGTACACTCTTTGAACGCTCCTAATCCTTGTTCAGTAGGGTGGCTGATGCTACAGCCGCAGAAAAAGTCACGGGCATACTGGTGAGAACCCTATGTTTGAGTCCTTCCTTCAATCCACGAATGAACTTTCCAGCCCGCTCATCATCATCCTCGAACCGGTGGGGACAGTAGCGCTCCAACCGTTGAATTTTGGCGATGTACTCGTTTAAACTTAAGTTGCCTTGGCACAACTCCAAAAATTCCACCTTCTTCTTTCCCCTAGCATGAGGAAGGGAGTAGTTTCTGAGGAAAGCCCTCCGGAAGGCCTCCCAATGAATCACCTCAGCACCCGGTAACTGCACTTCTCGGGTAGTGTCCCATCACTCGCGAACATCGTTCTTCAATCGAAAGGACCCCAACATCGTCTTCTTATCGTCAGGAACGAACAACACTTGGAACACCCGTTCCACCTCTTTGACCCAACTCTCCACCAAGTCAGGGTCAACCTTGCTAGAGAAGGTAGGAAGGTCAAGCTTCAGGAATTTTTCATATATAGCAGTTGGCGTATTCCCAACAAGGAAACCTGGATCCTGCTATTGACGACTCTGGCTACGAATCGCCTCTACCAAGGAGTTGAGGGTATCCATCATGAATCCCCTATGCTCACGCAACTCATCAGCTTTGTTGTTGCTTGAGTTCCTCGTCATCCTTAAAAAGTAACCAAGGTTAAGAGTCAAAAATACTAAAGAAGCACTAGAAGACATAAGTGTAGGAGCAAAGGCAAAAATATAGGTCTTTATTACGAAAGTCATTTATTTCGAATCCAGCTGTGTTGGTACACAAGCAAAAAGTTCTATTCTGTAATGATAAATGAGTTCACAGTTTCCAACAAAACTTGGTAGATGCTACCTCCCCTTAGGGATGACTAGAGTATTGCCTAAGATATTTTCTTTTATTGCCTGTGCGCCTGAATATGCGCTTAGGGGTGAAGAGAGGTGGTTCCCCATAGGAGTTCTCTTGCCCGTAGAGGGGCGTCGCCGGAGTATATTCTGGTGAGCCAAGACTATAACTTGAAGAATCAGTCGCAGACGTGTATGTGGGTGATACACCGCCCAGTGGGTCTGCTGGAGGTGGTGGTTGCTCGCCTGTAGTCAAAATTATGATCTTGTCATCGTGCTCGGCCTTGCAAAGGCAGGCATCCATGTTGTGCCCTGATTCTCCGCATAATATACACTCCTCTGCTAACCCAGGGGGAACATAATCTCCCGATGACTCTTGTGGTGCCTGCTGGTGCACCAGAACATGCGAAGGCGCGAAACCACCTTCTCGAGCATGCACCTCAGTCCACGTTGTTGCCAAGGGTATTTGGTAGGCGATCGGTAGTGGGAAGCCCTGATCATCCGTAAAAATGGGTAGAGGAAGTCGGTTAGCCCAGTAACCAGCTTTGAACATCCCATGTACGCCCCTCTCCCTTACGGAATGACCACTCACCCTACGAGTGCCCCCATTGTAACTACCACTAGAACCAACAAATGGATTCATCTTTCGAACGGTACTACGAATAGAAACGAGAAGATAATTTAGTCTAAACATGGTATAAAATAATAAAGACTTACTTATAGCGCGATGGGATGCTCAATGGTCAAGATTCACCTATTTCTGATATGGCTCTAATACCAAGTTGTAACGTCCCAAAATTTTGACTTGTGATTTTGAAAACATTATCGAAAAACTATTTAAAGTTTTCACTTTTAAAAGCGAAAGCGAATGACATTTAGAAAGGAGCACAAGTGAACAATCCTAAGTACGTTAACTGAAAAACCGTAATTCACATGAACAACTACTTAAAAGGAATTGAGGAAATAATGCAATAGATTATTAATAAAATCTGCAGTTTATTACAAGATGAGCAATTTCTCAAAGTTCAATAATCTAAAGAAAAACTCAAAAACTCAGAGCCAAGACACCAGCAGAAAGAAGAGAAATCTTGAGTCATGTTGCACCACGCCATCGGCCGCTTGTGAAGTCTTACTCATCACCTGCCCATGAAATGGGTCAGTTTCACAACAAACCAGTGGGTGCACGGATAGATAAGTAGAATAAAATAAGGCAAGACATTTATAAGATAAACATTTTATTGTATTAAAACAACAAATACAATTGTAATATATTCTAACAAGTGTAACATATGCAAGGAGTTATTATTTGAAACATTTCAAGCAGTATAAGTCTCAATCATCTACAACTATTTAAAAGGATATTCTTTAAGTTCTGATATTAACTGGCCTGTGGGTACGCACAAACGCGAAACGTAGAAACAACTGAGACTGATCCTGGGGTTTATTATGTCAGGTGTTTTCATTAACCCGGATGACTAACTGAGTCCGCTACTAAGGGGACGGTCAGTAACCAAGAGAGTAAATCCCTAAAGGCATTTGTGGCCCATGGATGAATCCAGTTTCTGCAGAAGTACCTGGGAGTTACCACCTAGGATAATTTATGGTAATCCCAATTCCCCTAACTCCGATGACTGGGGATGGCGAGTCTTTTGCCCGTGGGGTAGTTGTTAACAACTTGTCCATCGGAGTTTTTGTACCATACATCCTCTCCCTTGATGAACTGTAAAGGTCGAATGGGTACGGCAGAGGTTTTTTAACCGTCGCCCCATTCTGCATGCTCTGGTCTAATAGACCCACTCGAGCATCTTGCCTGTGAAGGCGAGTTGTCACTATTTATGTGATTTCAACATTGTGCTAAATGCACGCTCTGAGGTTGCTACAACTTCACCATCCAAACATCATAACCCACATGGTGTGTACTTGTCCAAAAGTACGATCGTACATTTCCTAGAGGTATGACTACGATGAGAGGACAACAATCAATGTCTTGTGATTCTTTTGGTTCATACATGACATGTATTGCTCTTTAAGCAATTGGCCTGTGGAGGCCGATATTATCTCATTGATATCTATAAAGTGTTGATTGCCCACTTTAAGGTACTTCATTACCTCTCGTAAAATTTATACCGTACTTGTCTTAAGGTCCGGTTACAAAAACAATTGTCATGGGTTTCTCTCTAGAAATGAGTTTACTCATAGAGTTTTACATTAAGCATGCAATTTCAAAAGAATAAGGATAAGGAAACGCAAAACAGACAATCACAAGTTAAGTAATCCTACAGGTAAGCGGGTATGCCAAATAAAACTATTCTATCACAAAATCCTTATATTTTATTTCATTCATATAAACTCTCTCTGCGACTTCCCCCCTACCTCGGGATGTCGTGCAGCTGTGTGCGTCTACAAGTGTAGATGATACGAGGCTCAGGCCGCGGAGCCAGAGCGGGGTTCGATGCGAAGTCTGCAAAATTGTGGGCATTCAGCGCTATATTATTTATTATGTCAAGAAAAGAGAGTGAGACAGGGCATCACTCCTTGCCTGTCGATCAAAAATAAATGAGAGGCGGCAAGGTTTGCCCCTGCTTGCAAAAATCAAGAAAGCAACCGGGAGTGAGCCCCTAGCTACCGACGACAGTGAGGCAACAGGGGACGAGCCCCTGTCGAACAGCAAGGCGGCAAGGGGCGAGCCCTTGCCGACAACAGCGAGGCGGCAGGGGGCCAGCCTCTGCCGACAGCAACGAGGCGACAGGGAGCCAACCCTTGCCGACAGCAGCAAGGCGGCAGGGGGCCTGCCTCTACTGACAGCAGCGAGGCGGCAAGGGGCGTGCTCCTGCCGACAACAGTGAGGTGGCAGAGGGGCGAGCCCCTGCCTGCCGGGAACACCCAGGTGGCAGGGCAAGCCCCTACTAACCGGTGATCGAGCAATAGAAGGGGAACAACCCCTGCCGGAGAGAGAGAGAGAGAGAGAGATCGGGGCGGCAGGAGTCACCAACCTCCTGCCGACCCCTTCGTAGGTCACAGGGGAGGGGGTGTGTGACATGGGGACAACTGACCTCCTGTCGGTCGCCCGATCACCCACAGGGGAGAGGGGGTGTCGTAGGGGCCATTGGCCCCCTGCCAACACTCCGACGAACCCCTAGAGAGAGAAGGAGATGACAGGGGTCGTGCGTCGCCTGTCGACCTCACGACAAAACCCTTAAGAAGGGGAGAAAGAGGGAGGTGAAGAGGGAGGGCACGGTAGGGACCATCGACTTCCTGTCGTGCCTTCCGGCGAGATGACAGAGAGGGAGGTGAAGGGAGAAGAGGGCGTACGTGGGAAAAGGATCGTCGGCATCGTCGGGAGTGGTTGCAGCGGCGGCGGCGATCATCGTTGGCGGCGTGCGCAAAGAAGGAGGAGAGGGCAAGCACGAGGAGTGCAAAGAGATTTGAAAGGGAGGTGTGCCTCCCCTCGCCCTCCTGCAGTGCTCTTAAAGAGCTCGAGGGGGCGAAAAATCGGGGAAACCCCGATAGGTTTCCCTTATCGGGTCGAAGGCACGGGTGGGGGTGCGGCGCTCGGGAATAGGATTTCTTAAAATCCTCTTCCTGAGTCGGGTTTTAAAAACCCTATCGATCACGGGCCTGGGTCGGGTCCGAACCCGACCCGACCCGGGTCTGATATAAAAATTTTTTTTACGTGGGTTTTACAATAATTCAATGATACAAATCGATGTAACTTTATAAATACAAATCAATTTCGTTCACAAAGACTAACAAAGAATATCGTTGTCACAGTAACTTCATAAATAGAAATCAATTTTTCAGCCCTAGGACTAACATGGACATATCATTGTGGCGGTAACTTTAAAACTATAAATCAATATCATTTACAACCACACTCATTTACGAAAAAACCTAGTCTTTTGTACGTGACCAGAATAGTTTGGCTTAGATAAAATACATGACCATCGTTATAAAAAAACAGATATCATCAGCAGTTGGTAATTAACAGGATGTCTAATTATATAAAAAAAATAGATATGTCTTTGTTTGTCTATGTGAACGAAATTGATATGTAATATAGCGATTTACACATAACGTTTTGCAACTGTTACTTAATTGGATTTGTACTTTACTAAGACTACACATCTTGTTGATGCCTGTACACATGTGTAAAACCCTGCAAAATGTAAAACCCAAATATAGATCTATATATAAAACTCTACCCGACCCGTTGTCCAGGTCTAAAACCCTAATCTATTTAACCTCTCTTTTTCTTTCTTTTTTATGGCAGTGCAGCTTCTTCTTCTTCTTTCTCCTCCTCCTTCTTCTTCTTCTTCCTTGTATTTTTCTTTCTTCTTTGCTCTTTTGTGTTCCTTCTACCTGTGCTTGATGGATGGGGTTTGGATGTTGATAGCGTAATTGTTTCACATTGTGAGGAAAGATTTGTATAATCTTCGATGATGATTATGGTGGTTATCTG
This sequence comes from Nuphar pumila, assembly GCF_984573655.1. NCBI lineage: Eukaryota > Viridiplantae > Streptophyta > Magnoliopsida > Nymphaeales > Nymphaeaceae > Nuphar > Nuphar pumila. The sequence goes on along the minus strand of NC_143262.1, from coordinate 24,891,931 downwards.
CATGATAGACAGGGGGTGATGCAGATGTTTATCTATTTGATCTATTTCTACTGTCAGACCCTACATTGTTCACAAACCATACTTCATAGTTGAAAAAATATCTGCCTAATCTTCGATATACTTCATCATAAATACGTAAAAGCGATTTTTCATGTAGCTCCTCGGCTCCTTCAAGAGAACAATTCCTGACCTTTGAAGGTTATTGTCAAGAGCGCACCAATGCTAGAGTCCCTAAGAATCAGCTTCAGTCAAAGAAAAATGGTGCAGTGGGCTGCCATTACTAACGAGCTTGTTTGCTTGGAGAGGTTGTATCCTCAGCATATACGGATATGACGATGAATGATACAGATGTTTTGGTGATCTCTTTTGTAAAAATTTGAGTCTATAAAAGATAGACATGCGTTCGATGGAATTATCCTCCCATAGACATTGTAACTAAATACTAATAATTTTTCTATATGAATATGGTTGGAAATCATGTGGATTTGTAGTTATGAAGTTACGGTGAGAACAATATGTCTTTTCTTATATTTGCGAATGAAATCAATTTATATTTAAGAATTTAACTCATTTTGTATCGTTGAAGTAAAACCCAAAATCCTTAAACCCTCAACCCCAATCGCCCGTAAAAGCGATTAGGAAATTTTGTTGACATAGACATTGTCTGTAAAAGCAAATCGCGATAGCATGTATCCTTCATACGTCATTGTGTAAACCACGATGGTACTTATGGTTCACTTAGACAAAGCACATTGTCTTAAAGACAGACTTCATTGTGTAAATCACGATGCTTTAACAATTTACACAATGACGTCTATGTCAGTCACAACTCGATAAAAATCGCATTGTGCATGAGTAGAAATAGTGGTAAAAGTGCACTGTCAATGCTTGTGCAAATCGTGATTGCCATTTATGACTGTTTTTGCAAATCATTTAAGTCTTATATAAACGCTTGTTCAATTTTAATTTATGAAGGCCGATCATTTCAACTATTTATTCAGTGACATTTGTGTGCTATACTGATTAAAATAGATTTATACACTTATAGAAAGTCACATTAAAGAAAATAGCTCATTTCCACTTGTATAATGCTAATCGCTTTTATGAATTTCAATTACTAAGGTCGAACATAACAACAATTTGCTTTTACTATATAACAATCCAACTTATTTGTCGTGTTTAGTGAAATTGAAATTTTATTTATTTCAACCTATAAATATTTACATATTTTGTGTACATAGTCTTACAAATTTTTTTATACAAAATTTGGTTGTACAGTCTATAAAATCTATTAGAAGTCGATGTATATCATATTACTTCTGGGAGGTCGCGTCATTTGTTGCCTTCTAGGTATTCATGCCGGTTGAGTTTTTTTCTCTTCTATAATTAGAAACTCCTTCATTTTTTTGCATAGTTCTGTGCGGAATCCAGTCATATCAACCTGCAACAAAAATGTAATGTGACACCAATATATACATTTGAGTCCCCAATAATAGAGGGCAATAAATAGCATATAACGTTAAAAACAAGTTCTCGTCTATTGTATATTGCTTCAATATACTTTATTACAAATACGCCACAATCGAGGCCATTATTTTGTAAATGAGCATCGTGTGCTAAGCGCAAGATCCACTCGCCAATGTCGACACCTAAAGCATCTTTGACAAATTCCATTTGTGGTTAATGCATAAGAAAGTAAATTCTTGGCCACCGTACAAGATACAATATCTTATAGATGAAAACTTACGAAATGCAAAATGTCATGACGTGCACCACTGTGTAACTCCAATGAATTGTAGCACCATAGTTATTTTCCATGTAAATCCATCACGTATAAGAACCAATGCGCTTCGGTTTGCTAGAGTGTTCGAATCAATATCTGCAAATCGATAGGATAAATCATGTTAGGATTGTTATGCCTAAACCTTGCACAAGAGGTTTATTCACTTACCTTTTCACTTGACCAAAAGTCTCTGCAATGATCATCGTTACCCCAGTATGGTAGTTCATCTTGAAATCCAATGGAGTATGGCTATCGATGGATGATACTCTGTTCAACAAAATAGTGATAATAGTAATATTAAAACACGAAGCAATAAGAGTAATTAAAAAAACAAAATAAACATAAAATAAAACTGATATACCATAAAATAAGGGTTGATGATGCATCTAGTATTGTTTCTTGCATTGCTTTGAATACACTTGACGAAATCGAATATAGTCTGTTTGCAACAAATCTGAACTTGTTAACATATATACCCATGGCATACATAAAACTGATAGTGGTTTCATACATACAAAATTACTAAGTGTTCCCTTTTGTATATTTGTTTTGCATCTGTTTGATGTTATCTTGGAGGTCTTTGTTGAGTTTTCGGGTATTGCCTTTTGTGGATGTTCCACTAACACTAGCATAATATTTAAGAAACGATATTGAAATTCCGTTATACAGTACACAACACAAATCACATATATGCCATAAAAGAGGCAAATTTTGAAGAAAATCGACATGATGTTTAGACAATATACGCTTGATTCACCATCATTGGTCGTGTAGCTGTTGTCTTCTTCTTACTCGTCTCCATCATCGATATCGATACCCCCTTTGCGATGAAGCAAGTTATATGTTGAATTCACAAACACGTCATTTATAAATAAAACGTCAGTTTATCTGTTCCTTGTTCATGAAGCAAAGCTTAGCCACACCAACCAGAACTTGTGAGACGTGTCATTCATATATAAAGGAAACATCGTTTCACAAACCGTTAGTTTTCAAAAAAAATAATGCTAGTTTTCAAAAAGCATGAGCAAATCAATTGCATTGCGCATTAATTAAATTAAATAATGTCATTTCATCTAGCTTTTAAAAAACTAATCATTGCGATAGGACGTATCAATCAAATCACGATAGCACATCTTGTGTGGATTTGTTTTTCAAACTCTTTTTCATCTTTTATATGTCATTGTCTTATCAAAACAAATCATGATAAGACAAATTATTGCATCGAAATCGATTTGCAACTATGACTTAAATCGACACAAAGTTATAAATTATGATATGATATATCATTTACATAGACAAATCTCGTCACCCTAAACACTAATCCCAAATACCTAAACCCAAAACCCAAAAACCTAAACACAAAGCTCGTCAAATCGCGATATTATATATCACTATCGTTCACAAAGATAAACAAAGATATATCATTGTTGCGGTAGCTTCTTAAAACATAAACCCTAATCCCAAAAGCCTAAAGCCTAAACCCTAAACCCTAAACACTAAACCCTAAACCCTAAACCCTAAACACTGAACCCTAAACCCTAAACCATAAACCATAAACCATAAACCCTACTACCTAAACCCTAAACATTAAACCCTGCTACCTAAACCCTAAATCCAAAACCTAAACCCTACTATCTAAATCCTAAAACCTAAATCCTAAACCCCAAAACCAAAACCCAAAACCCTAAACCCAAAACCCTAAACCCCAAACCCAAAACCCTAAACCCTAAACCGCTTATAAAAGTTGTTGCATGAGTACAAAACGCTGTAAAAGTGCACGGTCAATGTTTGTGCAAATCATTTCAGCCGTTTATGAAGGTTTGTGCAAATCTTTTCAGACTTATATAAATGCTTGTTAGATTTAAATTTACGAGGGCCGAACATTACACTGATTTGTTCACCGTATACATCACTAATCCCTTTTTCGATTTTCATTTACAAAAGAAGAACATTACAACGATTTGTTCACATAGACAAACATTGCAAAAAGCAAATCATGAAAGGATAAATACAATTTGCAAAATGACGTCTATGTCGGAGCCAACATACACATGATATAATGAGGCATAATGCCTTCTTCTTTTAGAAACCACACTAATGGCCTGAAATACTTCATATTTCTCTAATTGTAAGTAGAGATACATGGTCCAACTTATTCGCGTGTTTAGTAAAATTAAAATTTTATTTCAACCGAGAGAGATTTACATAATTTGTATACAGTCTTACAAAATTTGGTATACACAGTCTACAAAATCTGTTAGAAATCTCTGTACATCATATTAATCCTAGGGGGGGGGGTCGCGTTGTTTGTTGCCTTGTAAGTACTCTTAAAATCCAATGGTGTATGCCTTTCAGCGGACGTAAGTCTGTTGAACGAAAGAGTGATAATAGTAAGGTTAAAACACGAAGCAACAAGAGTAAATCAAAAAAGAAAATAAACAAATAAGAGCACTGATATACCATGAAATAAGAGGTGACGATGCGTCTAGTATTGCTTGTTGTGTTACATTTTATATATATAACGAAATTTGATATAGGCTATTTGCAACAAATATGAGATTGTTAACATATATACCCATGACATACGTAAATATATAACTGATAGTGGTTTCATATATACAAAATTATTGATAGTGTTCCCTTTTGCAAATTCATCTTGCAGCGCTTTCCAACCACCAATTGAGGCTCTGTTTGTCTGATAAGAGCAGTTAGTGCACATCACCTTGTGTTGGGACGTTGCAAGTTCAAAACCCAATGGTATAGTTGTATAACTGGTAGAGGTCGGACTAACCCCAGCTTGACTCATTCAAACCCCAAGCCACTTTATTCTACCAGCACAAGAAGAGTTATGTGTCAGATGTAACCCGGATAAGACAAACATGAATCTAGGTTTAGTGTTAAATTTTGCATTCAAAACCGAATCCCACTACAAAACCCAATGGATTAAATGTAAATACCGGGTTTGAAGCTAGTTAGATATGGGTTTGGTTTTATCTTTTTTCATCTGAATCTGAATCAAATAAGAATCCAATTAGGTCAAACCAGATTAAGTTGGACTTGGTAATGCCTAGATCTGGTCGGTTCACATCCCCTATTTGCATCCTTAGAGACTCCGGGTCCAAGTGAGGTCCGACCCGCTGACTGCCCCATATTCTAATACCCGAACCGTCATCGGCCCTATAAATACATAAACGAGACGGAAGGTCGCCAGACTGTGTGCCCTCTCTTCTTCAGTGGCGAAGGGGGGAGAAGAGTGGCGATTGCGAGAGCGTTGGGGAGGCATCCGCGCCCTCCCGGGAGGCGATATCAGAGGTTCTTTCCCCGGAGGCTCCTCAGTTTCCTTCTAATCCTCGCCTTCCTCGCCGTTGTTCCTCCCGTTTTCTTCCATTTCCGGTTGCGAAGAATCTCCGAGGTGCGTCTCCTTCTCCTCCCCTCCCTCCCTCTGAACTTCGTCCTTTTTTTCACCCAAGGGAAACCCTAGATCTAGAGGAAAGAGGAAATCGTGGTTTTGCCTCTCGAACTTTAGGCATCGATGACGTTTTAGGGCTGTTTTGGATTTCCCGGAGGTGTTGAGGGAAGTCTGGAGCTTGAAATCGGTTGCTTTTGTAACGTTATAAAGACGAGAAGAAAAGGACACCAAATGGACGAATTGTCGAATATGAGGCTGATGGAATTATAAGGACATAAGAAAATTGTGATCTGATTTAGCTTTTGTAATAGCGTCGAGGAATTAAGCATTCTTGATGTATATTTGTTTCATTTAAAAGCAAAAACAACGGGTAAGTAACGACATCACGGTAAGCAATCTCGGTTATTAGCAGCTCTCTATATCACTGAGCTGGTGAACGAATTGTATAGTATGAGATCGATGGAGATGAGGGGCAGAGAGCGGAGAAATTGATGACGTGATTTCAGGCTGTTTGGTGTATCATTAGTTAGGCATCAAAATGGCCGGTTATGAGTGGAAAATCAAAATCAAAATAACTGGATAATAATGGAAAATAAGTCGTTAAATAGTATTGTTTGTTAACATCTTTTATAATACCACCTAGGAATAGTTTCATGAAAGAAGAGATATACTGATCCATGTAATTGTTTGGTGTTTTGGTTGGGTTGTGTGTCGATTGAGATGATCCCTCATATTGATTCATGCTTGTTGTTTTCTCTTTTAGATGAAATCGAGAAGGTGTGGTTGGCTAGAAAAACATCCTCTCGTATGTGCCCATGGTGGTGATTCCAGCAATGCATTCCCCAACACTGTATGTATTTCGTCAACTATTTCTTCTAGTTAATTATGCATTCATTTATTATGGATATAATTGGCTTTCCTTATCAGGGGTCTACTCTTAGGCTGTATGAAAATGTTGGTTAATGTCACAATTTTTTTAGTGGACTTGTCATTTAAGCCATGAGTCCTTTTAAATTTAGATTTAGATTTGCATGAGTTGTAGCATTTAGCCACACGGATGTTGAACTCTCAATAGATCTTAAAAAATTTGTTTGTTATTGTAAGTTGGGTAAACTGTGTACAAGTTTTTGTCTTTTGTTTCTGTCACTCATTATCACACAGGGCCGTGTCTGATAAGTTTAATATTGAAAAATTCAAGTTCAAATGTTAGTTTGAAATAAATTATTGATGCTTTGCTCAATGCAATAGAGGCTGAAATATGAACACTGAACAAATAAGCGAGCTATCCTCTAGGAGGGAAACCAATAGTAAGCACACCTATAATAATTTAGTACGCGAAACCGCAAGCTAAGATGTATCTGATCTATCAAATTCAAGAAAATGCTGATTTAGGTAAAAGCATTGATTGTTGCATAAATCTTTTGTACTACTTATTGGTGTTCTGCCTGGTTTTGATAGTTACGATATAGAAGATTATAATGTGTACAGTTTCATTTTATTTCCAGATGGAGGCATATCGCATAGCTCTTCTTTCTAATGTAGATTGTGTTGAGATTGATGTTTCTCGCACTTCAGATGGCACTTTGGTTGCACTCCATGACAGGTATGTTACGATCCTTTTAATGCTTTAAATGTTGACTATTTTCTATCCGTACTTATTTGGCTGCTATGCCTGACATCTATAATATCCATCTTGTAATGCTTGAGATATTGGTACCTAAGCCAATTCAGCTAATAAGACCATTTAGAAGAATCATACTTGTTACCTTTCTGGAATCTGTGGTGTATCTTTAGTGTTATCAACTTATGATTGAGTTTTCCTCTACACTGCCTGAGCAATGACTAGTATATGACACAGGCAGGGAGTTGCAGCTTTTATCTGGTAACTCTACTACAAAAGTTGGGCATTTCAGCATGAGCGAGGTGATTTCCATTGACCTAAAGAGACTTTTTCTGTTTTAACTAATTTAATGCACAATAAACAGCTAGATTAACTATTTACTGTTAAAGCATTTCGAATTTGGGTGTGACCTTTTCCAGTTCAGTATTATTGCTTTTGCTATTTGCCTATGTAGTCAAAAGCACTAGGCGGTGCCTAGTCGGTCGACCCCTAAAAAGATTAGTCGAGGACTAGGCGGGACTAGTCGGTACCTCAATTAAAATATAAAAAAGTACACAAAATATACATAAAAATATGTTTAGTTCTTTTACTAATAAGATGTTTTCATTACACAAATACAAAATTACACATGCTTTCACAAAATATATTAATATACATAACCAGAATATACATTTATATAGTTTCACACACACACACACACACACACACACACATATATATATATATATTCAGTTATTCATAACATATTCAGTATAATCAACAAAATATGCTTTCAATCTTTCATAGAAGCACAATAACACATACATATATAAATAACATATATACATCAGAAACAAAGTAACATACACATATATAAAAAACATAATCAATTAAAATTAACTGTGCATGCTTTCAATGTTTTACAGGAAAAAACCCAAAAGCAAAGTAACACACACACACACACACATATATATATATATATATAAAATAACAGAATATATAAGAATAATAAATAACTAAAATGCTTTCGTGCCTAGGCGGGGCAGCTTAGTCGCCGACTAGGCACCTTAGTCGCCGACTAGTCGTTAAAATTAGTACCTTTTAAGGTGCCCACCTAGGAATTGCAAAGCCTAGGCATTTTACTTACGCCTAGACCGACTAGGTGGACTAGTCGGTGCCTAGTCGGGGCTTTTGACTACATAGTTATTTTCTTTATCAACTGTTGGGCAAGAGGGAAAATGGTACTTGCAAAATGTGTAGGCTATGCATACGTTGAATGATTGATGAATTTAAGAGATAAAAAAACCAATGCAAACTCACCGACATCCTGCTGGTGACCTTGTCAATCATGTTGAGGAACACGGTGACCACAACTTTACATTTATCTAAACATATATTATGCTTTGCATTATTTACTTTAAATTTTTTGTGCTTATATAAATATATATATTTATTTCACACAACCCAAATGACACCCTTGGACCTTATATTGTAAAACAATTGATAAGCCATGTCACAAGGGTATTCCAACTTACCCTCGTGTTGTGTCAACTTAAATACTATTCTTAATGGGAAAATACACAATGATGGTGTTGTGAAGAATCCTTGCAAACAATCAAGTTTTCAAATAACTTGATACTTAAAATACTCAATACACAAAATAAATGCACAATGTTTATAAGCTTTACACCACAAAAGAAGTGCAATAAATGCACAATGTTTATAAGCTTTACACCAAAGAAAGTGCAATAAATGCACAATGTTTATAAGCTTAAGGAGACAACTCCTTACTCTAATACATACATACAATGGACTCACATAGCCCTTATTTATAAGCAAACTTAAGAGACGTTGGGCTATTCCCAACGTCTCTTATTAGAGACGTTGGGAATCAGCCCAACGTCTATATTTTTAAAACTGTGTACACAGTCAATGGCTTACTGTTGTACACTGTACACAGTCAACCACTGACTGTGTATAAAAACCAAGGTTTTAAAACCCGTGACTCGGAACTCGACTCGTTCTTTATGGACTCGTGACTCGGCGGGTCAACTCGGTGACTCGGACCGGGTTTTGTTAACTTTTGATTTTAAAAGAAAAACAATATATAAATTATCATTTAAACATATAAAAGTTTGTAGAATGACTTAATTACTAGTGTAATTGATTAATAAGTAAAATAACATCAAGTAAAACTATATCTAACTTATAATTACTCATCTAATAGCAAGAAATCGAACAACCAAGCAAAACAATAATTCAAATATGCCAATAGAAATAAGCCCTAAAGTAAAGTTAAGTTACAAAGTTCATAAATATAAAGTTAATGATCATAACACAATGACAAAATCAAATTTCATTCATCCAAAATTCATCCACTTTTACAAAATATGATATCTCAATTCTCAAGTCAAGAGTCAATTACTCAAATCTCAAATAGAGGCGAAGTGCTATTATTTGGAACTTCATTTGAATCAATTCTTGAGTTTGAAGTAGAAATTAATGGCTGAATTGGAGTACTAGTGGTTGCATTTTCCCTTGCATCTTCATCTTCAACTCCATCACCACCTTCGTCATCAATAAGATTAGCTTCTTCAATGTTTTCAACTTCCATCTCTAAGTCTCTTAAGAAATCCTTCATTCAATAAAATATGACACATTTGAGTTAACATGCAATAGAGAAAGACAAAAAACTAAATTAAAACAATTTTAATCAAGTTAAAATATCAAACAAACCTTTACGATTTTACCTCATCTCCATCTAAAACTCCTTCTTGCATGACCCATTCATCCATTGGTGTTTGCAAATATATATTGTCCAAAGAAATTGGGTCAAGACGTGTTCTCTTTAATTGCTTTTCTCTCAGACGTAAATTATAATGGACAAACACTAATTCATTAAGTTTCTTTTTAGCTAATCTATTTCTTCTCTTAGTGTGAATTTGATCAAAGGTACTCCAATTTCGTTCACATCCAGATGAAGAACATGTTTGACTAAGTATACGAATAGCAATTTTTTGAAGATCGGGGGCACATATTCCATGCATTTTCCACCACATTGCTGCATAAAGCCAAAACACACAAAAATGAAAAGTTGATTAAAGAAATATTCTTTTGCACAACACAACAATAATGTTAAAGATAAATCACCTGGGTTATGCTCATCTCTAGTCATAACAGCTATAGAAGTACCAAAATCTGCACTTGCGTCTTCAAATAACTCAAGTTGCTTGCATGCTCTTACTCTAGCTGAAATATTTGGCTCCAACTTCTCAATACATTGAATTAAACCACGCCTTACTTCAGGATGCTTTGTGAATTACATGAAATAGTGCAAATAGTCAAATACATTAAATTGGTAATTGATAAAAGAAAGTTCATATTCAAAATTTAAAACAATTAATAAAAAGATATAAACAAATACATACCTTAGAAAATTGTGGACTATAGTGGTATTTGGGATTGAGATAGTATGCTGCTGCATGAAGAGGATGATGAAGTTGATTTTCCCAACGATTGTCAATTATTTTCCAATAAGGTTTATACTTTTTCTCGTCATTCTCATGAATTTCTTTTATAGCCTCTTTGGCTCTATCCATAGCTTCATAAAGATAACCCATTGTAGGATTTTCTTCACCATCGACCATTCTCAAAACTTTGACCAGAGGTTCTATAGTTTTAACAGTTGATTCTACGACTCTTCAAAAATTACTATTCAATATAATATCCTCCATCTCTTTTCCCTCAGCAAATGATGAATATTTTGAATTGTTCCATTCATCTGATGCCATCATTTTTCTAAGACCACTTCAATGTTCTAGCAAAGATTGAAGCATGATAAAATTAGTGGCAAATCTTGTAGTAACCGGTCTTAGAATTTCTTTCTTATTAGAAAATTGAGTCCTCATTAGGTTCAAAACAAAAGTATGATTGTAGATGAACTTCGTGATCCTTTTTCCTTTTTCCACACATCCAGCTATGCTTTTTATCTTAGAAAAATCTTCAAGCATGAGATCTATGCAATGAGCTGCACAAGGAGTCCAAAATATGGTTTTCCTCCTATCCTCCAACATCTTTCCAGCTGCTTGATAGTTGGCTGCATTATTTGTGATTATCTGTCATTTTTAAATTTCAAAACATTATTAACATACTAGACAAATTATAAATATCAATGTTTAATAGAAAATTACAAAAGAACAAAATAATATACCTGAACAACATTCTCTGCACCTACTGTTTCCACCACTTCATCAAATAATTTTAATAAATTTTCTCGATTCTTCACGATACTTGTTGCATCAACTGATTTCAAGAAGTAAATGCCCCTTGGACAATGAACCAAAAAATTTATCAATGTCCTTTGTGTTGCATCTTTCCAACCATCAACCATAATAGAACAACCCATTTCAGCCCAAGACTCCTTGTATTCTTTGAAATAATCATCAATTTTTTTAATTTCTTCTTGTAACAATCTTCCAGAAATCTCAGATGAAGAAGGCGGCTTCAATCCCATTCCTACTGAGGAACAAACTTCAATCATCTTCGTAAAGGAGAATTGGCTGCGTTGAAAGGAATGGCTGAATGATAAAAAAATCTCGCAATAGCTGAACATAACCTATCTCTAGCTTTTTTATCCAAAGCTGCTTTTATTCCAAGTTGTTTCATTGATGGAGACCCTGCCTTCACTTTAACAAAAGCATCAAGATTATGCTTTGGGGCATCGTTCATCAATTTTTTCCCCTTTATATATCTTTTCTCAGAAGACTCATCACTTTCATCTGACAAGTCCATATCATTATCATTTACTTCAGCAAAGGAACCAATCTCATTTACAATATTTCTCTTATATAATTTGTGTTCCTTAAATGACTCTAAATTCTTACGATTTTTTTTTCTTACAGATTCTTCGACTTTGTCACATGGTTCCACCTCTCCTTTAATACCAGCAAGATGATACTTAAGTCTATTAATGCCACCACTCATTTGTTTTGTACACCAAGTACATTGTACCCTCTTCTTTTTCTTATCAAGTGGTAAACCAAAATCCCACACAAGGTCCTTTCCTTTAGTGAATGCTATTGGAGTCCTTGAAGATCCTTCTTCTGACATTTCTTTGCTGATTTGATAAATCTATAACGCACGGTTAGTAGATTATGCACAAACCCACCAAGGAAAGTTAAAAACTTAAAAACATAGTGTCATACAAGTATAAAACTAAAACTATACATGGTACACTACATAATGCACACAAAATGAACACTGTATATGCTCATCAGCATAAGCAAGTTATCATTTTTTTTTACTATTAACACTAGTACGATCAAGTTATCAACAAAAAAAAAACCATTAGTGCATGCTTCGTTGCCAAAAAAAATAAATAATGGATCCATGCTAATTTTTTTTGTCAAATTTGTTTGTTTAAAATAGCGAAAGAAATGATGGCATATTATTTCACAACTTCAGCAACCTACATCTTCAACAGTGAGAATAAAGCAAACCCAATCTTGGCTGCATTTATCAAGGATAATAACAAGAAATATGCAATGCTATTGATTTATTTACAAACTACCAAATAGCCACATTGAATTTCTCCAGAATATGATGGTGAAAAAAATAAACAAAAGCCTTCAAAGAAAGTGTCCACAGAAAAAGAAGAGGTCTACAACATTGACATACACACAAGCAGAAAAAATAGAACTACATCTCTTATACAAGCATAGATAATAGAAATGTTCACAACGATATTTATATATTTGACAGGCTGCTATTCAAAATGGAAAAAAGTACCCCTAGTAACCATGTGGAAGTTCTCAAAGCAAAAATCCAGTGAACTTGTCATATATTTATTAAAGGCTGAGGAATTTGACTTGCAGTATTTGTGTGTCTGTGCCTAGTTTTCAATGTGTATTTCAGTGTGCAAGGATAACAATTCAGCTCCTGAAGTCATCAGAATTTGGTGTGGAGAAAACAAGAACGTGCTGTAAAAATGAGCACCATTAGGTCCAGTGTCAAAATTTAACAGTTTGATTGGATGGAAACTTGGTGCTGCCTGTGAGGCATACGCCTCGCCTGTGAGCCAAACTGGCGATCCAGGGGAGATTAGTGCTATTTAACAAAGGAGCCAATTGTTCTAGTGGAAATGGATTTTCTCATTCATAAGGTTTCAAATCTTTTATGAAGATTTGAAGGCAAATAGAGAGATGTAGGATAAGTGGAATCCACGAACAATAACGTTTGACCTTTTCTTTCTCCATTAATTTTAAAATAACGCTTGCAAATATGCCACAGAAAATAGCTAGAATAAAATGGCAGCTGCAAACTATTTTTTAAACAACTGGAGGCTAAACCTTGACCTTGCCAATTGGACTCCATTAATAACGGCCATGAAACTAAGGGAACTCTTGAGGGGGAAAACAAAGCCATGAAAAAGTCACATCTTTCCTCCTAAATGTAAAGACTTCACATCGTATGTAGCTTGGCTCCACAACCATCCATCTTAGCATTTCAAGAACTGAGGCGTACGCTTCAAGTACTGAGGCGTACGCCTCACCTGTGAGGAGTACGATTCAAATACTGAGGTGAGGCGTACGCCTCACCTGTGAGGCGTACGCTTCAAATACTAAGGCGTACGCCTCGCCTGGGAGGCGTACGCCTCGCAGGCGATGTCGCAGCAGCCGAAGGACCACCTTGAATCCAACGTTTAAAAACTCGCCGGAAAATCTTGCTGGAAATTATCGCAGAGGCAGAAAAAAACACAAAAGGGGAAAATTTGAAAACATACCTGGTGGCGTCGAAAAATGTCGCCGATGGACTATTTTTGCTGGAGAAGACACGTCGGAGCTGCGACGATGTGCCTTCGCCGTCGATGTGCCTTCGTCGGTGACTTGGCGTCACTGTTCACGCCGGAGTTAATGTTCGCGATGCAAATACAAAACGAAGAAAAATCCCACTGCTCACGCCGGCGTCACTGCTCACGTCGGCGTCACTGCTCACGCCGGAAACTCCTTTCCGGCGTCGCTTTTCTCGCCGGATGGCTGGAGTTGCAGCCGCACCTTCTCGACTTTTCCCCTCTTCAGTTGAGGGTTAAACGCAATGAACAGTGAAAACCCTTTAGGTTTTCACATTTCGTTAACCATTTAAAGGGTAAAATAATTAATATTGCGAAACTGCCATTAAAACAAACCCTCCGAGTTGTCTGATTTTTTTTGACCCATGACTCGTCCCGAGTCGCGCGAGTCCTCCAGCGAGTTTTGTAAGAAGGAAAACGACAGACCTCGCCCGAGTTCTACGTGACTCGTGACTCCGCCGAGTCAAGCTGAGTCTAGCAGAGTCATGCCCGAGTCTTGGTCACCCGAGTATGCCTTACCGGGTTGACCCGCTGGAGGGCCGAGCCGAGTCAACGAGTTGACTCGGCGAGTTTTTAAACGTTGATAAAAGCATTATATATAAAAAAAAACAAAAATAAGAAATGAAAAAAATTACAAAAATAAAAAAATAAAAAGGAGGAATTACAATCATATTAAAAAACATGAATATGCGTAAAATGTAGAAATGACTAAAATACCCCTACAACCAATACAATAAAGAAATATATATTTTATATATACAAGTAGATGAATACATATACATATATGAAATATATATATGTATATGTATCTTCTTTTATATATATAAAATATATATAGAAAATACATTGTCTTATAAATTACAATTTAACACCCCCCTCAAACTTAGGGCAAGATGACCGAAAGTTTGCAAAGTAGGAAATTGAAACGCGGAGCACACAAAGCTTTGGTGAAGAAATCTGCCAACTGATATTCTGAAGTTACATATGGAAGACCTATAACTCCTTTCAGATACGCTTCCCGAACATAGTGACAGTCCATTTAAATGTGTTTAGTCCTTACATGAAAAGTATGATTTTTGGCAATGTATATTGCACTATTGTTATCACAGCATAGCTTGGTGGGCCCTTCTATTGAGATCACCATGTCTTCTAATAGCTGATGAATTCATATAATTTCCATGGTAGTAGTTGCCATGACACGATATTTAGCTTCTGTTGAGGATAGAGACACTTTTTGTTGTTTCTTACATCTCCATGAAATCAGTGAGTCTCCTAAAAACACACAAAAACCGGTGGTGGAGTGACGGTTATTTGGGTCACCTCCCCAGTCAGAGTCAGTATAAACAATTAATTTTAATTCAGAAGAAGAGGATAAGAATACTCCCTTGTTTAGTGTGCCTTTTATTATGTATCTCACAATCCGCAAGATGACACTCATGTGAATTGATGTTGGTGCATGTTGGAACTGACTTGCAGTATGAACTGCATGAGAGATATCTGGTCTAGTAATACTCAGATACATCAAAGATCCCACAAGCTGTCTGTAGGGGGTGAGATCGGAGAGAGAAAAACCATCATCAATCTTCATTTTGGCTCCTACTATAGCAGGAGTTTCACAAACCTTATCATCTGTAATACCTGACCGGTCAATAATCTTAGAGGCAAGCTTAGTTTGAGATAAAAAATACCCTCTATGAGACTAAGCTACTTCAATACCCAAAAAATAAGTTGGAAATCCCAAATCAAACATTTCAAACCTATCCCCTTTAGAATCACTTCCGGTTATAAGCATATCATCCACATATAAGAGCAGAATGACAATCCCTGCATTGGTTTTTCTAACAATTAAGGCAGTGTTAGTGAAACAGGAAGAAAAACCATTTTCTAACATTACAGAGTTAAATCTATCATACCAAGCCTTAGGGGCTTGTTTTAAACCATAAAGTTCTTTTCGAAGACGAAACACTTTCCTTTTGAGAGTCTCCATTCCTGGTGGAGCATCCATATATACCTCTTTATTCAGATCACCATTTAAGAAGACGTTTTTAACATCCATTTGATAGATGTTCCATTTGTTGATTGAGGCAACGATAATGAGACATCAGACAATGACCATTCGGGCCACAGGGGCAAAAGTTTATTCATAGTCAATCCCGTATTCTTGACTATATCCCTTTGCAACTAATCAAGCCTTATATCTCTCAAGAGATCCATCGCTCTTAGTTTTTACCTTAAATACCCATCTAAACCCTATTGCTTTCTTACCCTTAGGAAGATCTTGGAACTCCCAAGTCTTTGCCCTGTTGAGAGCTGAAAGCTCACATTCCATTGCTTTCAGCCATTCATCATTCATTTTGGCTTATTCGAAGTTTTTGGGTTTTATATAGGAATGAATGACGTTAAGGCAGACTCTATGTTTAGGAGTAAACGAATCATATGAAATAAAGCTAGAAGGCATCTTTTTACTTCTCTCAGTTCTTCGTAGGTTTTCATCATTTGTTGAATTAGACCCACTAGGTTCATTGAATTTTTCAATTGCACTCTTAAAACTGTTTTTTATCTCTATGGGTATATGTTATAGGATCTTTCAATGCTCCTTCACTTCTATGTTGGGAGATAGGTGGATGGGAAGAGCCATCTTCTTTATCATTGACGTTATTATGAATGAAATCGTCATCACTATCATCATCATGTGCTAACATTTCAAATAAAAAGGAGTAATCCATATTTTCTTCAAAGGGTTCACTCCTTTCAAAACCATTAACATTTTTCAGAAAACTCACATTTCTGGAAACATATAGCTTGTCATTCTCAATATCATAACAACGAAACCCTTTTTGAGTTTCAGAATATCCAAGAAAAGCATAGGCAATGGCTTTTGACGAAAGCTTGTCATTCTTGTCAGTAAGAACGAAACATTTGCAACCAAAAATTCTTAACCAAATATAGTCGGGTTCTTTCGTATACAATTTTTCAAAACGCGAGATATTGTTCAAGTTTTTAGAAGGTAGCCGATTTATCAGATAGACAGATGCTAAAGCCGCTTTAGCCCAAAAACCTTTTGGGATGTTTTGAGAAACAAGTAATGTTGTCTCTATTATATGTCTATGCTTCCTTTCGGCTAATCCATTTTGTTGAGGGGTTTTGGGACAAGATCTTTGGTGAAGAATACCATGACTTTCAAGATAATTTTTGAATTCACTTGAAAGGTATTCTCCACCAGAGTCAGTTCTAAAGATTTTTAGATTCTTATTAAATTGATTTTTAATCATCATATGATAGGTTTTAAAAATTGAGAAAACTTCATATTTGTGTTTAAGAAAATAAATCCGGCAATATCTCGTGTAGTCGTCAACAAAAATGACATAATATGCAAAGCTTTTTTTTGATAGGACGGGTGCCGGTCCCCGTACATCTGAATGGATAATTTCAAAAGGTCTTGTTGTAAACATAGATCTTTCACAAAAAGGCAATTTTTTCATTTTCCCAAGAATGCAGTCATTACAAGTTAAATAACTTTTACATAGACTTTTAACAAAAGGTAAATGAGAAATTTTTGCAATATTTGGATGTCCAAGTCTCTTGTGCCACACATTAATATCCTTTTGTTGGACAACATTACAAAACGGGTTCTTTGGAATTTGAAGGAAATTGACATAGTATAAATCGCCCTTCCTAGAGCCTTCCCCAATCAATCTCCCGGACCGGCGATCGTGTATCCAACATTTGCTAGATGAAAACTTTATATCACACACATGATCTGAGAGTTGAGAAATAAAAAGCAAATTTAAGTTTAATTTGGGTATAAATCTAATTTTTGGAATAAAGAACCCTTGTTTTTCAAAATTTCCTATTCCTTTTACTTCAAGAGATGTTCCATGCGCAGTTGAAACAAAAGATGGAGAGAGATTTTTTGAGTATTCGGAAAAAGAACTAAAACTTGAGGTCATGTGAAAAGAAGCACCCGAATCTAAAAGCCAAGAGGTCTTACCGGGAGGAGAAGAGGTTGACATGGTGGCTCCGAAAATAGCCCCTTTTAAAAGAGGTTGAAGTGCATTCACAATTTGTTGCAATGAAAGAGCTCCATTTGAAGATGACGAGCACTCTTCCTTTTGAGGTTGGGATGTAGTAGCCATGACAAGTAACTTTTTCCACTTTGGGCAAATAGGCTTGATATGCCCCGGTTCCTTACAAAAATGACATAAAAGCTTGCTATAATCCTTCTTCCCTCCTTGACCACTTGAGTTTTGATTCTTGAAGTGAGGAGGCTTGTAGGTCCTTAAGTTGCTCCCCGGTCTTAAGACGACATTAACTCCTTCATTTTCTTCATTATAGGAAGGTATAGCTAGAACACTTGGGTTGTTCTTGCTTATACCCATACGAGTCTCTTCCCCACTTAGTTTAGTAATTACATCTTCAAGAGAGAAGGAAGTGAAGACGGATAAAAGAGAAGATCGGATTTGTTCGAATTCAGGCCTAAGCCCATTCAAAAAATTAAAAAATCTATCTTCTTTCAATTGTTTATGACGAAGCTTTATGGCTTCTCCACTCCACTTGGGTTCGAGCATAGCAAGTTCATCTCAAATAGAAGAGAGTTCGGCAAAATACTTCCTTATAGTCATCTCTCCTTGACGAAGAGTTAGAACTCTCTTTTTGAGGTAATATTTATGAGACAGGTCCCTAGAGGTGTACATCTTCTCAAGGTACTCCCACGCTTGAGAAGCCTTCTTAAACTTGATAATATTGGCGTTAATTCTTGTTTCTACGGATGAGAAAATCCATGAGAGGATTTTAAAATTCCTCA
Source organism: Nuphar pumila (assembly GCF_984573655.1). Classification (NCBI taxonomy): domain Eukaryota; kingdom Viridiplantae; phylum Streptophyta; class Magnoliopsida; order Nymphaeales; family Nymphaeaceae; genus Nuphar; species Nuphar pumila. Next base: position 24,873,488 of record NC_143262.1, on the reverse strand, counting down.
TCTCCCATTGTTCATGCTTTTTGGTGGTCTTCAAGAGCCTTGGCTCTTTCTTCGCCTTCAAGGATTTTTATTTCTCCTTTCTCCATCAAGGTTATCTTTGGCTCCGGTTCGGGAATCGAGCCTTTAACGTAACCCCAAAGCCCTTTTTCTTTAATATGAGCCTCCATGTTTCCGGCCCAGACGTGATAGTTGAACCCATTGAGTTTGAAGCTGAGAGAAAAATGAGAGTATTTTTCACCCATTAGAGAGGAGAGATGATGAAAAAGAATACGTACCACAAAGGATTTTTAGACCTTTCTTGATAGAAGAGTCTTCTAAAATATTGGATGAACAGGCGAATCCACTTCAATCACCAAAAAAATCGAGGACACGCTTTTCGAGGCACCCGAAAAAGTGAGAATCCGCACAATCCTTTTTTTTTTCCTCCAACCTTGCTTTGATACCATGTGAAGAATCCTTGCAAACAATCAAGTTTTCAAATAACTTGATACTTCAAATACTCAATACTCAAAATAAATGAAGTGTTTATAAGCTTTACACCAAAGAAAGTGCAATAAATGCACAGTGTTTATAAGCTTAAGGAGACAACTCCTTGCTCTAATACATACAATGGGCTCACATAACCCTTATTTATAAGCAAACTTAAGAGACGTTGGGCTATTCCCAACAGCTCTTATTACCTATATTTTTAAAACTGTGTACACAGTCAATGGCTGACTGTTGTACACTGTAGTCAGCCACTGACTGTGTACAAAAACATTATATAAAAAAACAAAAAAAATAAAAATAAAAAAAAATACAAAAATAAAAAAATAAAAAGGAGGAATTACAATCATATTAAAAAACATGAATATGCGTAAAATGTAGAAATGATTAAAATACCCCTACAGCCAAATACAATAAAGAAATATATATTTTATATATACAAGTAGATGAATATATGTATATGTATCTTCTTTTATATATATAAAATATATATGAAAAATACATTGTCTTATAAATTACAATTTAACAGGTGTATCCCATGTACTTAGCTGTGTCCTTGTGACATAGCTGTCTGTCAGCCTTACCTATCATATGGCATATACCAACATCACTACCTATGTAACATAGCCGCATAGGTCACCCTAGGTAACGTGTTTTGAGTGAGTGAAGTGCCAGAAATCAGAGGCCAGTATTGATGAAATGGCAAGTGCATCAGCTCAACTCGTGTACAAGTTGTCTTGTTAGATGTACACATCCTGGTAATACTAGAATACCACCACTCTACACACCATGAAGGCCAGGACTTATTCAGATAAGGCTGCATTTGGGTACTGAACTCCAGGTCCTATTCACACCATCCACTATGTCTCATTTTCATTATGTGTTTGTGGTTTCATGATTTTGCCTCTTCTTGTCATAAGTTGAAGTTTTAACATCATCATCTGATTAGTTTTCTTGGAAGGCGCAAATATGATACAGCATCTTCTGATTGCTGCGAATGAGCATCTTACTGAAGGAAATATTTTTTAGTTTGTGGTTGTAGATACAACAGCTACATTCAGGCTTTGGATTCCCCATGAACAAAAAAAATATACGGATCCCAACTGTCACAGAGGCCTTGGAGGTAATTATAGCTGCTGTTGATTTCTAAATAAACTTCTCCTTTAAACATGAAAAATGTAATCTAGAGTGCTCCTCTGGTCATTGTCTGAATGAAATTGTGCATGAATTGATGCAAAAACTTGTGGGACAGACTCAGGCGCAACTCTCTTAGGAGTGTAGTCACTATCATGTGCTAATATGAGTATAATCTCCTTGATCCAGCTGGTGTCAAAATCAGTTCGCCAGGTTATTCTAGATGCTAAAGTTGGTCCTCCATCGTTTGAAGAAGGCCTTGCTGCCGATATACTTTCCTATGTGAGTACTTTTGCTTTCAGTGTCATGGTGTGATGCTGTAGAAATTTGAAAACAGGTCTGAATGCACAGAAGGTTTATTTTCTTTGTTATACATTTCCCAGAGAGAGAGAGAGAGAGAGAGAGAGAGAGAGAGAGAGAGAGAGAGAGAGGTGGTTAGACCAAGTACTTAATTGATTCAAGTTTATCAATCAAATCTGATTCTATGAATTCAAGCTGCGAGCTGAGGTTCTCATGATGAACTCTGTCAGATTAACAAAACGCAGTGCCGCAATTGTCTTATCTGGTCTAAAAGTGACACATTGGTGAGGGACATGATCACATTATCTCAAGATGTTCCGGTAAGTTTTCTGTCTGTTCCGGTATGTCTATATCCTGAGGGGGAGTTCTGCTGATGTCGATTATCTGCTTTCAGATTGGGTATATTGTCATGAGGGATCCATCCACAGGTGCTAGAACCAACTTGTTGCGGATGAAAGGTGCTCAGGTTGTTGGTGTCTACCATCCTCTGATCGATGAAAGACTTGTGAGAATCCTGCACAGGTGTGTTAACAATAAGTTGCTTTTTGTTCAGCTGAGAGATCTTTGTTTAAAAGAAATATTTGGTGGTTCTGTTTGATATTTTGGAATCCTTTGTTTGTGCTTTTCCCTGTGAAAGCTTTTTTTTTCTTCTGTCAGTGCCTGCCCGGAGTTCACAGTATTACGCTATTAGCCTTTCATTCTGTTGGCCACTTGAGGTCTGGAGAACAGGATTGTTAAAGTAGGGTGGAGAACTGAGTAACATTGACTCTGAACAAGTAAACCGTTTGGGAGTTGAGTAACCACTGGAATCAAGTTCTCTAACTTGATCGCCTGCATAGTCTTGTGTCAGGCATGTAGTTTGTGTGACATTTTCTTGATTGTCTTGATTGTTCTTAGTGGGTCATGTACTCAATCGGTCCTTGGATTATGTGGATCAAGTGGGATCAGTCTAGATAAGAGTCACTCCATTATGGTAATTAGAGTTAAAAAGAGTTTCCAAATGGGTTTATTTGTAGATGAGTCTTTCCATTATGGAGATCAGGGTTAGGAGTTTTTAATGAGGGTTGTAGTTAGGGGTGGGCAACAGGTCAGGTTGGCCCACTCACGGGCCTGTCCGGGTCTGCCATAGTCTGGGATTGGGCTGTTTTTTTGGATTCCTGGCAGGCCTGAACCGGGTTAGGGCAGGCCCGGCCAACTGGGGCCATGGGTGGTCTGTGGGCCAGCATCTTTACCCAGGGCTGGCCTGAACCGTGCCTAGGCCCAGCCCATCAAATTGACAGGTGGGTCCAGGCCGCCCCCTTGTCCACCCCCTAGTTGGAGTCTTTAGGTTGGGACCCTTTATGATGGATTAATTGTAATATGAGGACTGGGGAATTAAGAAACTAATGGAGTGCCTTCAAGGAGGATCTCTCTCTCTCTCTCATATGAGGTTACTGTCTTCAGGGCCAACAAGAAAGTTTATGCCTGGACCGTAGATGACACAGACTCGATGAAGAGAATGTTGTTTGAGCATGTTGATACTATCATAACGGGCCATCCCACCAAGCTACAGCACTTGATGAATGAGATTCAAAACCAATGTCTAGAAGAAGGTTTTTCTTTGGCTTAATAATCCCTCCGTTATATTCGACTATTTACGTGCCATTCAGTTTTGGCATGTTAGTTGATTGGCCAAATGAGTGAAGAGCCAAAGGCTATCTTTTCGTATTCAGAATCTCTCTCTCTCTCTCTCTCTCTCTCTATATATATATATATATATATATATATATATATATGTGCTGGCTAGTGTCCAAATTTTTTTATTTTCGTATTATGCATGCACCACAATAGAAATGTTTCTTTGAGGTTCGTATTAGAAAGCTTGGGTTAACAGTGGCCAAAATTTCTTATGTTCTTGTATGTAACAAGTACGATTTTCATGGTACAACGTGACATTAGATGCAAAATTCCCCATTGTTTTCCCTAGCAATTGCGTGAGTAAAGATTGGGAAAGTATGGTTATTAACGCTAAATATCTGCAATCTGCATCTAATATGATTTTGATATCACAACAAACTTCTACAAGGTCCAGCCATTATTTTACTGAATGTCACGGTGGAGGCGTAAAATGCTATGATTCAACCTTCATTTTCCAATGCATTCATAGAGTGAGGCTGTGAACGATAGAGGGTGGAACCGGACAAAGATGTGGTTCTGCTCCCACTTACACGCATGTTTACACAGATCTAGTTAACCCGACCTGGTAGCAATGCAAAGTCGGATGGGCCTTGGTGAGGGTAGATCAGGTTACCACCGTCCATCAGTGGGCCAGGGGTGATATCGTGATCATATCACCAAGCGCCATCTAAAGTGGCTCCAAGTAAATGCTGCAGGGGATGGTGGAAATGACCCATGTCGTACCCATCTCAAATCTTATGGTGTAAGTTGTTTGGTTAAATATGATCATATATAGATGGATTCAGCATGGTCGATTTAGTAAGAATCAACCCTTGTATCTTATTTTTTCAATGAAAAAAACTATGATTTTTAAAATCACAAAATTTTGTGTTTTGTCAACTGGGTGAAGTGAAACTGATGACATCCATTTTGTACAGATTTACCCATATTTGTATACAGAAAAGTTTTTGTAACTCTGATTTTTTTGCCAAGTTATTAGCCAAAATGGCTGAAAGGGGGTGGAGAAAAGTTGGAAGGACTTACCCCCCCCAAAAAAGGCTGGAAAGAAAACTTCTGATTTTCAGGTTGCCAAGTTATTTTTTTGCTACCGAATTTGATGGATATTTGAATCCATTTGTATGTAATAAGGTGGATCTGGTATGAGCTTGTCACCATTTCAATTGGAATCCATTTAGCTAACATCCGTTCCGAATCTGAACCATTTACATCCCTAGGTATTACCTGACCAAATCAGATTGTGCATATAATCTGATTCAGAGTCACATTGGTGGGTAAAGTTAAAACCGAATATGGATCCAACTGGTTTAATTAGCTAAGTGGATATAAGTTCTAAATATATTCAGACTCGGATTCAGATTCAATTGAGGATTGAATTAGGGTTTGAATGTAATAATCTATACTTAACCAGGTTCTGATTATTAATTAGATACTAAACTTACCGTATCTGACTAAATGGATTCAATCCCATCAAATGTCCAACCGGATTCCAAAGCATTGACATCCCTACGTGGACAGGACGGCATGACATTACTTCCCTTTCCTCCTAAAAGGTCTGTTTCCCAGGGATGTCACGGGTAGGGATGTCAATGGGTCGGGTACCCAACCCATTTAGGGTATATTTGAACCCTCCCAAATAACCAATCACCGGATTCGGGTTTCAGGTTAGGGTTTGCGTTTTGTCGGATCATGAAAATTGAATCCCAGACCCAGACCTGCATAATTTCAGAAAAAGTATTATATATATATATATATATATAATACCTAGGTCACATCGGGTCAGGTACCCGGCAAAAAATCATGACCCAAACCCCCAGCCTGCATATTGCTCGGGTCAAGTTCGGGTCGACCAGAATATTATTCGGGCCAGCATTTTTCATGCCCATACCCAAGAAGTCGGGTTCGGGTCAGGTGGGGGTACCCGTTACAAACCCGACCCATTGACAGCCCTAACCACGACAGCTGGATTGTCCATACTATATATGTCGAACTGGTCGTGATATTGAATAAGACAGGATCTGTTCTGTTCTCCTGCCCTGGTCCGAGCTGGTGCATTGAATCCCAAGGGAGTATCCTTCTGGTTTCCGGCTGTACTTCCTTTGACCCCACCAATTCCCCCTCTAACGGACTTTCCCCCTTCCTCCTACCCTTCTTATATCCCCACCACAGTTTCTTCACTCCTCTTAGTTTCGGTCGTTGGCCATTTTTCCGGCTGTTCCAAAACCTGCCATCTTTTAATTTGCACTCCTTTTTCAGGTTAATTAGCCGGAGAAACAGTTGTTCGGCTCACCAAGTCTGCTTCATTCCCTTCTTTCTTTGCTACAACTTGCAAGAAATAACTAAAACTTCGGCAGATTGCCATCCGGACATCTGGTTCTTCTCGTGTAAGTTGGAGCTTTTCTCAGTTTTTACCTAAATACGGGTTTTCCAATATCTTCTTTTTTACATGGTATGTGTCTTGGATGTCGCACTTATCTATTTTTTCTTGGAGGAGTTGGTACCTTTCTCAATGTCTGAATCAAGAGTGTTTGGATGCACGTAACATGGTGCTAGATAAGTTGGGATATTGTGTATGCTCCATGGGGAAAAGAATCACAACTAATCTCATATTTTTGGATAAGTTGGTGCTTTGTTAAAACCTTTGAATCCAACTTTTCTTTTTCTTAGGAGCTGAGCATATCCAATGATCGGGCCCAAGTACATTACAAAGCACTCTATGTAGGGGTCATTCGGGATCGCCCCCCTGTTGATTCCGGTGACCCTGTATTGAGGCAGCCAAACAAACAAAGGTTGTTATGTAAACAACAAAAGCACAGGGGAGGTGCTGTGTACCTGATCCAACCATTGTCAGGCTGTTGTTGCCGATGGTGGGGTTCGATTGGAGCAGAGAAGATCGCTGTCAGAGGGTGATAGTCGTTCAGGACAAAGGGGATTTCTCTGCTCAGTCGGGCTGCAGCCACCACAAACGCAAACTTCCGAATGCAGCTGGTGAGTAGACCTCTTCCCTCTTTAGTTTGTACACATATTGTTTTGATAGCAGATCCTTCATGAAAGGGTTGCTCATGACACCCTTATACAGTGCGTAGGATGGGAACGATTTGCGTAACCGTTCTCCCTTGATCCTATGCTAGTTTATCGGAAGAGATCATCCCAGATGTGGTGATGAATCCACATTGTGGATAACCACCACGTAAAGTGTGGTGGTTAATCCAACATTCTCCCACTTGATCCGACGATAAACCCTTTAACCAAAAAACTTTATGGGAATAACTTAATGAATAGAATGACCTTTTTATTCTATTCTATAGGTCCTTAGTTGAATCTCCAATCCTTATGAGATTAACAACAAAAAAATAATGAGAATCAAGAACTGAAAGTGATCACTTTATTTATATGCATATGTCAAAAAGAGTTTAACAAGTCCATCCTCATTACATGTTCGGAATATAATCCCGGTGCTAGCCCTTTAGTAAGAGGATCAATGATCATCTCTTTGGTACCAATATTAACAAAATGCACTAAATTATTCTTCATTCTTTCTTTAACAACAGAATACTTCAATTTCATATGCTTACATGACGTAGTACTTTTGTTGTTGTTCGAAAACAATACCGCAACTTCATTATCACAGTAGACCTTCAGTGGCTTCCTAATGGAATCAATCACATTTAACTGTGATATGAAATTCTTTAACCATATAGCCTGCGAGGTAGTCTTGTTCAATGCTATGAATTCTGCCTCCATGGTGTGGGCAGCAGTGGTCGTCTGCTTCCCACTCCTCCAAGAAATTGTGCCCCCAACAAATAAGAAGACGTACCCAATAGTAGACTTTCTACTATCAAGGCATCCTCTTAAGTCTGCATCTGAGTAGCCAATGACCTCGAGGTGATCAACTTTATGATACGTCAACATATAGTCTTTTGTCCCTTGAAAGTACCACAAGGCTTTCTTAGCAGCCTTCCAATGAAGGTAAACCTGAGTTAGACTAAAATCTGCCAAGCACCCCTACTGCAAAAGAAATATCTGGTCGAGAACATGTTTGCGTGTACTACAAGCTGCCAACAACTGTTGCATATGAATAAACACTCATCTGTGCTTTGTTAATATCGTCATGTGGATAATCCTTTAGGCTCAGCTTGTCACCTTTTGATATGGGTGTTGAACTATGAAAACGATTCTCCATCCCATATAGCTTTAATACCTTATCTATATAGGATATCTGAGAGGCCTAGAAAACCTTTTGCTCGGTCTCGACGAATCTCAATGCCAAAAACATAAGCAGCCTCACCCATATCTTTCATATCAAAATGTGATGCAATAAACTGTTTTGTCTCTGAAAGCAATTTTACATCGTTGGTTGCAAGTAAAATGTCATCCACATATAACATCAATATAATAAACTTACTCTTACTTTTCCTAAGGTATATACATTGATCAATAATATTTTCTGTAAACCCGAAAGTCACAATGACTTGGAAAAATTTAATATACCATTGTCGAGAGGCCTGTTTAAGTCCATATATTGATTTGTTAAGTTTACAAACTAGACGATCATTTTCAGAGAAACTAGGAGGTTGATCCATATATACCTCTTCATTCAGATCCCCGTTGGAAAACGCTATTTTCACATCTATCTGGTGTAGTTCTAAGTCATAATGAGCTACAAGGGCCAAGATTATCTTCATTGACTCTTCAGTTGAGATATGAGAAAATGTCTCATTATAGTCAATGCCCTCCATCTGGGTGAATCCTTTAGCAACCAATCTTACTTTATGTCTCTTTATGTTACCTTTGGAGTCCTTCTTGGTCTTAAAGACCCATTTACACCCTACGGGCTTTACTTCATTAGGTAACTCGACAAGATCTCACACTTGATTTTTAACCATAGAGTCTAACTCTTCTTTTATGGCTTCTATCCAATGTGTAGATTGTTTGCTTTCCACAGCTTCCATAAAAGTCAACGGGTCATCATCCATATCTATGATAATACGAAGCTCCTGAAGGTATACCACATAATCAGGATGTATGATAGATCTCCTAATCCTTGTGGATCTTCAAACAGGTCGTTCTTCAGGTTTAGATTGAACCTGATCATCATGTTTGTGCTCTTCCGCATTGTCCACAATAGGTTCACTTTGAATTTATGCATCAACAACCGAATGATCAACCACATCATCATTAGAAATAATAATGCGGTATCTTTCAGTGTTTTCCTTAACAGGTGACGAAACTGGATCGTGTACTTCCTCAAAACCAAGGTCTTGAAGTGCACTTAATCCTATTGAACCATCTTCTAGGAATTTATCCTTATCCGTTTCAACAATTTGTGGTGAGTGAGATGGGCAATAAAACCTGTACTCTTTTGATCTTTTCAGATAACCAATGAAATATCCACTAGTTGTTCTTGGATCAAAGGCTTTAATGTGGGGGTTATACAACCCCCATTTGTGCATATAAGACAAAGATGGTTTTCTACCTGTCCATAACTCGTAAGCAGTTTTAGGCACAAATTTTGTAGGTACCTTATTTAAAATATGCACACCTGTCCTTAAGGCTTCACCCTAAAACTTCATGGGAAGTGTTGAATAATTCAATATGGCTCTGACCATTTCTTTAAGCGTACGATTTCTTCTTTCAGCTACACCATTCTGATAGGCACTACCAAGCATGGTATATTGAGGCACAATGCCTTCCTCTTTGAGAAATCATGCTAATGGTCCTTCCTTTTGCCCCCATTTCAGTAAACCTACCATAATATTTGTCACTTCTATCAGACTTGTCTATTTTAATAACTTTATCGGTTTGTTTCTCTACTTCTTTCTTAAATTCTTTGAACATCTGAAAACATCAGATTTTTCAAAAATCAAGCCGAGATACATATACCATGAATAGTCAGCAATAAAGGTGACAAAATATTTCTCGCTTGTGTAACATGGGGTAAAAGGTCCATATACATCTGTGTGAATTATCTCTAATATCTCACTACTGCGTTTGATACCCTTTTTATATGTGTTTGTATGCTTAGCCTTTATGCAATCAACACATGGGTCATTGTCGATAAAATCTAGAGATTTCAAGATCCCTTCATTTATGAGTCTTTTTATTGTCTTTTCAGATATATGACCCAACTTTCGATGCCAAAGCATGTAAGATTTATCATTTATCAAGCTACGTTTATTTCCAATCAATGCGTATTCAGAAGTCAGAGATTTCTGAGTTTGGATCTTCACGTTCAATCTATACAAACTATCATAAACTGATGTAGAACCCATTTCAATTGAATTTCTATAAATGAACAATTTGAAATTTTCAAACTTAAAACAATATCCAAATTTATCCAATTTCAAAATTGAAATTAAGTTTCTACTATATGATAGAATATAAAAGACATCATAAAGATCCAAAACTACGCCTATATCTAGAGTAATCATGCAGGTTCCAACACCCTTTATATGTGAACACATCTTATTTCCCGAATAGATGCTCTTCTCATGCATTGTTGATTCATTTATGCTAAGAAACAACTATAGACAGTTGGAAATATGAACAGTAGCACCAGAATCAATCCACTAGCTATTTTCAAAAATTTATAATAAATTACATTCATGAGAAACAAATGATAAATTATCTCTCTTTTCCAACCATCTTTTATACTTTATGCAATCTTTCTTCCTGTGTCCATTCTTCTTGCAAAAGAAGTACTTTATGGGATCAGAGTCAGATTGCTTGGCTTGCGATGTCTTATCCCCTGTTGGCTTCTTCTTAGCATTTCTCTTAAATGCATTCTTCCATAGTCCTACCTTGGATGCATGAGAAGCTATATGTGCACTCTGCACCTTCTCCTCTTTCAACCTCTCTTCTTCTTCAACACACTTGGACATAAGTTCATTGAACGTCCATTCATTATTATGTGTGTTGTAAGAGATTTTGAAAGGTCCGTACTCTAAGGGTAAGGACGCTAGAACTAAATGCACTAGGAAAGAATCAGAGACGGTGAGCTTCATGTCATTTAGCCGAGACGCTATGTTCCTCATTTCCAAAATGTGTTGGCGAATATTTCTTCCTCCAGTATATTTCATAGATATGAGTTTAGACATCAGGGTACTGGCTCTAGCCTTGTTTGAACTCACAAATTGTGCTTCAATAACACTTAAAAACTTTCTAACTGTCCTGCATTATGGTATGACACTACGAATATTCTTAGTCACCTTAGATTGCAAAAACAACAGGCTAAGTCTATTCGAGCGCTCCCACTTCTCAAAATTAGTCTTTTAATCAGTAGTGCTTTGATCTGTTAGAGCAGCAGGTTCTTCTATCTTTAGAGCCAGATCTAGATCCATATACCCTAATGTAAAAAGTACAATCTCTTTCCAATCACTAAAATTTGATCCATCCAGAAAAGGTATACAACTAGAGCCATCTAAAATCACAAAACTAGAAACTACACGACAAAAGACATGTATTAAGAAGCATTTGTACGTGACTAAAACTTTAATGAAAAAAGCAAAAGAATAAAGACCCTTAATATGCTTATTTTCAGGCGAGCGAAGGGGGTCATCGGAGTTCTACTTTGGTAAGAGTTCTGACATGCGAAACCACTTCGCCTACCGACCATATTCGATAAAACTAAGATTCTTGTGAAGTTAGACCATCGACACAAGGTACCTTTGGATACACATGTGCGATGTATCTCAACACATTTACCTTTTTATACCCTACTTAAATTCTAAACACGATAAAACTACCTTTGGGTCATTTATCATTTCACGAATCTAAGTACAATGTTGATATCGACTTAAACTGAATGATAGTGTTGAAATTCTTCGATGACATACGTGTATTCAGTCACTTTAACGACATAAATATACCAAGTCATCTAACTATCCTTAATGCCAATATGAAACAACGCCTTGAAATGGTCCAAAACTGGATGAATCAATCATATGAACCATGAACCAGTTTGAAAACTGGATGAACCGGTCATATGACCCATGAACCAGTTCAAAAACTAGATGAACCAATCATATGAACCATGAACCCGTCTAAAAACTGGATGAACGAGTCATATGACCCATAAACCGGTCTGAAAGCTGGATGAACTGACCATATGACCCACGAACCGGTCTGAAAACTGGATGAACCAACCATATAAAGCTCTGAATCAATTCAAAATGTACCAAACTGAGTCTGTAACACTCTAAATCAGTCTCTACAACAGTGAACCAGTCTGAGTTGTCTGAGAACCAGTTTTAGAGAGATCCGAATCGGTTCAGAAACAGGCCGAACTGGTTGAACCGATTCGATCTCTGTTACAGGCCGATTGGATCGGTTCTGTCAAGCTGATCCAGAACTGTATAATTCGGTTTTAACCAGATTCTGGATCTCCCGGATTATACAGTTCTGAGACCCGAAGATCTGAATTCGGATCCGACCTGAATCGATATTATGGGTCGATACGGGTCTGAACCGCAATTCGATCCAAAAGGACTCAACAGATCGGTTGTAGTTCCAGAGAGATCCAAATGGATCTCTTAGACCCGACCCGAATCCAATCATCATATTGGGTCAGGGTCAAATGAACTTCGGATCCATTACCCGAGAACCGAATCTGATCCAAAGAAGCTTTTATGGATCAGATCGGGTAATATGGATTAGATTATAACATTGATCAGACCATAACATTGACCCGATCCAGATCCAAAGGTTTGTGGATCATGGGTCAAAACAGAACGGGTCTCCCACCCGAATCTTGGATCCGATCCTATTAACTTTATGGATTGGATTCGGGTGGGGCGAGTCAGAGATTTAACCCGACCCAAAATCCTTTAAAAGAGATTGAAACACGAAATAGGGTTTTCAAGCCCTATTTCGTTTTTCTTCTTCGACTGCAGAGGAAGAACGCCGTCGTCGACCCCGGCGGTTCGGCAATCCGAAGGCAAAAAAAAATGGAGTTCCACCACCGTCAGTGACCCAACGGTCACTTTCTTTCGGCGGTGGGGCAAAACCAACCACTGTCAGGCATGCTGCCATGCTCCGGCGACTCGATAGTTGCTGGAGGCAGCAACGTCAGCTCTGCAACACCAAATGAAGAAGAAGGAGGCCTGGGGCAGCTGGCGCACCCTACCCGATAGAATAACCCCCCCAAAATTGAGGTAAGACCCCTTTTTCTGTCACCCAACAACGACAGTCGCCGGTGCCGGCGACCAACTGCAGAATCGCCCCACGGTGACCTACATGGTCAGACGACCAGAGCACACCCCACACAGCGGATGCGGGATATGGGCCCATAACCCATTGTTGGGATCGTCCAGGGGTGTCGCCGACTCCTCCCCTGTCTGCCTGTGGCCTGCGCTAAGACAAAGAAAACACAGAGCACCACTCTGTTAAGCAGAACAAAAATATAGGGGACACTTTATACCTGATCTGGCCATTGCTAGGCTGTGGTTACCAGAGATGGAGGTCGGCTGGAGCAGAGGAAGGTGATGGCAGTTGAGGACGAAGGGGGTTCTCTGCTCAGTCGGGCTGCAGCCACCACAAGCGCAGACTTCCTTAGGCAGCCAGTGAGTAGACCTATTCCCTCTGCTGGATGCACATTCATTGCACTTTTCACTTCACACACCTTCACACGGTCACTCATGATACCCTGTATTTATAGAGCATAGGGTGGGAACAGTTTGTGCAATTGTTCCCCCTTATCCTATGCCGATTTATCAGAATGGATCATCCCTGATGTAGGGATGTATCCACATCGTGGATAACCACCACGTAAATCGTGCTGGTTAATCCAACACTCGAGACACACAAAACGTAGAAAATCACTGCACATGTTTCCTGCCATATTCAGACATCTCAGCTTTTCAGAAGCCTTTAAATCGGCCTTCAAGCTCACTTTTAACTTTTGTTTTTATTCTTAAGGGTTGTTTGGATACCTAAAAACTAGGATGTGTTGGATATTATACAATGCTTCGTAATGCTGTTAGGGAATGAATTTTCAATCTACCGATGGATTGAAGAAAACAAACACAAAAAAAAATAAAAAAGAGAAAAATCAGTTGCACATGAAAAAAACTAGATTTTATGTGGTTGAGCAAGAATTGCCTACGTCCTCCACCGTACAAGTGTTTTTTTTTATTGATTGATAAAAATGCCCGATTGCCTCTTTTAAATAGAAGAAGCCTCCAAGTTTTACAATGAGTCTACTAGTGTTGTTGAGTATAACAAGAGTCTAGGATAAAGTTATATATAACTACCATAAAAAAAACATTGCTTCAGGAGCTAATGCCTCTGAACTCCCACCTTAAGGACAGCGGCCGACCCTGACACCCAAGCCAACTTACCGTGAAATTAGATTTGCCAAAATTATGAATTTATATCAAGGTAGGAAACATGCTCCATACTCCAACAAATGCAACATTCTCCACAAATCATAGCTTTCTAGATAAGTGTGCCCAATCTTTATTGGCTCAGACACCCTTTTGCTCATTTGCCTGATTTGTTTCAATCTGTCTGTCAATCCCTCGTCGACCATCTGATATGTAACTTGTTTCTGCCAAGATTAATCCTCTCTCTAGAAAAAGCTCAAACAAACCCTTATGACTAGTTGGGTGTACTCCGGGTGCAATTCCAGAAAACCATATGTATTTAATTCGGTATGGGTGCCGGAAAAAAAGATTAATTGTCTGCCAAAAACCAGAAAAGTTGGGTGCACTCCGGATTGTTTTTTATTGGGTGTCAGCTGAAAATGTGACCGAGTTCATGAATTAGGTAGGTCTATGCGTAGACTAAAATGCCGGAGTTGGTGAACTTGGTCATGTCGATCGAGCATTGTGAGTGCAAAGAGTTGGAGTTCGTGAACCTTGGTCATGTTCTATTTGTTTTTTCTATGAGAAACAGAGAAACCACCCTCAGGATCAGAGACCAAGCTATGCCTGCCATACTTATGGTCACGGTCTGGACGGTGTAAACTCATTTGGAATTGAGTGAAACGGGACCAATTTCACAGGCTAAAGCATTTCTGGTGGAAACTCAGAGTTTGTGAACTTTGTCGCGATACAAATAATGCCAAACACGGTTTCCAGTGGGACTCAACCCAGCTTCGTGTGTACCACATCTGACCAGACCCTGTCTGAGGGTCCATTTAAGTATAGGATGGTCAGATTACTGAATTCGGCTTCTATTCAGTGGGTTTATATCCTAGTCTTTTTAGTGTCTTCTAATTGAAAAAGAAGGATTCCTTAAAGTTCAGGGCCCACAGGACCTGGATCCAGATCTGAGCCTACATGCAACTGGTTCGTTTAGGGCTCTATGATCTTGTTAGCAATGGCACCATAAGAGTCCAATACTATAGCTTTTCAGACATCAGTGTCACAAATATCATGGTTTTTAAGGTTCATGATATTGTCCCTTGATTTTCACTGTTTCTGAAAATCCCGATGTTATTTTGAGATTTTTCAAAATCTTGCTTACTTCCAATATATTCCCAAGATAATCCCAAGAACGAGATTTTTCAAAGTACGGTTTAAAATAACAGGTTGATGTGGTCCGATCTCAGAAGAGTATGAGGTTGGTTATTGAGATTGATTAACGTAGAGACCAAGTAATAACCTAATTTGGGAACTAAGTGATCACTTCTTTATTCAGCAACCAAAACGGACCTTGAAGTCACGTCAAATTTTTTTTTTTTTAAAGGCGAGCTGGGGTTAGGCTGACCCCTACCAGTAATACATCTATACCTTAGGGTTTTGAACCTGCAAAGTTCCAACACAAGGTGACGTGCACTAGCTGCTCCTACCAAACAAGCTGAGCCCCCATTGGTGAAGTCACATCAACTCTGTTGGGAACGTGTTTGGTACTTACTACTTTCTCAGTTTCATGGAACATGACTTTCTCATGAAAAGGGTTTCTTGGGACATGCATGACCAACTTAGTGAACCCCACCTTTCTGATAGTTATAAAAAGTCATGGGTTCAAGAATGTAATTGGTCTTTTCGTTAGATTCCAACCTTAAGGGTTTTACCAACAGGAGACCAGCCAATGTGCGGTTGGTGATGGAGAGTTTTTCCTTACATTATCCAAAAAAAATCAACCTTCAAATCATATTTTTTTTTGTAAAATATAACTTTTAAATCACAAAATTTTACTTATTTTTGTCAAATTTTTGAATCACTGAAAAAACCTGTACACACTGCACACAAGCTGGATTTTGGCATCTAAATATCGATCTTCACTAAATGAATAACGTAGATCACATCTATGGAGTCTAATTTGTTCAAAAACAACTTATGGAAAGGTACGATGAGTGAAAAGATCAGGTGTATGGTACAATTTTTTGTGTCTTACCTCATCACCCTCCATCTTGAGGATAGGGGGCCATGACCTGATGGAGGGCGATCAGGTTCCTAAGGCACAAAAACTATGCCATGTGATGGCACCTAATCCGGACTAATTCGAAGATAGGGTTGACATTGGGGATGAGCGGAACTGATTTCCATATAGCATAAGTAACTAGTGAACGCCACCAAATTGATAGAATGTAAGGAGTTTGAAATACATGAGTGCATATTCTTTGTGGCGAGGTGGAAACCAGGTTTAAAAGGGGGCTTGACGTACACCCATAGTGACAAATCTTGCGAGATTTATGAAAATTCATAAATCTCACAAAAATGTCATGAGAAATTACCTAAAAGTTAAAAAATCGGTTATTCCTAGAGATATTTTAAAATTTTCATGAGTTTCTCATCAAAAACATAAATATTGCATTTTAAAAACGCTGTTTTTGTTTTTATCAGCTAATTATTTTGAAAAAACCGTGTGGTTTTTATTGTTAAATAGTTTTTATTTATATTTTCTTAAAAAAATATATTTTATTTATTTATTTTTGCTAAGGTTTTGCCAAAAAAAATGCGAGATTTAAAAAAAAACAAATTTTCGTGAGTTTTTGGCTGTCGATATTTTTTCGTTTTTAACTTTCGTATGTAAATATCTAAAATGCTCATAGTACTTCCCTAATTCTCTTTATCTTTGACCATCTTACTCAGGTATGACCGATAGCCTACAATCATCATTTACCGGTGGTTGTTTAGGGACGTTGTCGACCGGTTCCAGGGGGATTGTCACTATAATTCTGCCTCCATCCGACTTGTCCGCCTGAAATCGACCTCCCGGTGGTGGTAATCTTCTGTGTAGAATGGACTGTCAAGGGGGTCGGGCCGGCCAGACCGTGGCTCCAACGACGTTCGTACAGGCGGACCCGGTGTTCTTCCGAGATGTGGTCAGGCGCCTCACCGGCCCCTCTGACCAGAACCTGATGATTTCTTGAGAGGTCATATTTTATTATGTTTATCTCAAAAAATATGGAAAAAGGCTTATATCTGGATAAATCCAGTAATTTCCAGATATTACTGGATAAATCCAGAAAAGCCAACATATCTTCACTAACAAGTTTTTTAGTTTTGCAGGGATATTCAAGGCTGTATTCTTTTCAATTTTATTTATTTAAATTCAATTAGTGATGTAAATTATAAATAAATTTGGAATAAAAATTTACTTTTCCTGTTTAGATTAGGGTTTGCATGTGCATATAGTTTAATTTTATAATAAT
The DNA here is from genome assembly GCF_984573655.1 of Nuphar pumila. Lineage (NCBI taxonomy): Eukaryota > Viridiplantae > Streptophyta > Magnoliopsida > Nymphaeales > Nymphaeaceae > Nuphar > Nuphar pumila. Next base: position 24,856,294 of record NC_143262.1, on the reverse strand, counting down.
GTCAATGTGTGATGAATGATGATTTACACATATTCAAATTCACTATGGACTACACGAATGGCACGTGCACTAGCTTCTAGGGAGTTGGTAAACTCGATTGAGTTCATATTTATGGCCATAGTGAGAATACGAACAAAATCCAGATTTATCTTCTTTTAAGCCACAATCAGCCTACACTCTTAGGCTATCTTCAAAATCCATTGCATATTTCAATCTTTTATAAATGTTTTTCTCCTTTTAGAATCAAATAGGATATATTCAATCCATATATGTGGCCATAGTCAGGGATATGAGGCAAATTTACTTCATTAAAGTTCTATAAGGCACATAAACTTTATTTTTCAAATAATTTTCTCAAAAGTTCTTTAGAAAATATTTTCTTCAAAATTGCATTAATTCATCTAAGTTTAGATTGCATCATGAAAGTGTTTCACAGGGCTACACGCCCCTTTCTTTTGATTTATTTCTCAACATTACCTTAAAAAAATCATTTTTTCTTAAATTTCCTCTGATTTTCCTCAAAATCGATTTTCTCAAAAAAACCCTTGGTTTTTCAAAGGATTTTCAAAGGCTTTTTAAAGCTCAAAAATTGATTTTTCAAGTTATATTCCCAATTCCAAAGTTCAACTTCATAGAAAATAAACTTTTTCTTAGAATTATCCAAGTTTTACTCAGAAATCGATTTTCACAAAGCATCAAAGATTTCTTCAGAAATCGGTTTTCCTTTTTCTCAGAAATACTTTCCCAACCATGGTTCACAATTCTCAAAGGGTCATCTTTTCCAAGAATCTTCCAAGTATTTCATAACTCTGAAGCAAACATAAAGTTTTCAATCTGTATTTTTTTTGAAATTGACAGCACATGCCTGATTCTTTGTGCATTTAGGAAATATAACATCAATTTAGACCAGTTGAGTAAAGCAAAGCACCAGATTGATCTTTGGTTCGATTACCCCTGGTAAAGGTGCCAGGAATGGTTGAACCTCGTACTGACAGACGAGTCCCATTCTTCATAATTATCCTGCATTTTAAACTGGAGGCAAGTTATTTCAAAATCTTTTTCAAAGGTCAGTTGAACTTGTAAAAGTAAAATTTTGCGATGATAACACCCCACCACTATTCATCTTCCTTCTGACCTCCACAGGCTTCTTTGAGATAGACTGTCCCAAGCTAGATTGTAGAAGAACTCGACTATCATGCTGCAACTCGGCTTCATAATTGCTAAACAGACAAATATCGTGGTCAGACAATCTCGCACCCTCAACAACAAGCTCTTGGTCCTCATCCTCCTTATCTCCATACGGTCTCCACACAACCTGTACATTGGAGATTATGGTTTAGGTATAGACGATTATTCATGCTAATGAATGCTAAATATTAAAATTATTTATAATAATGAGTGCTAAATATATTACAACGACTGTTACTAAGAATGCAAACGATTACTACTATTTACAGTACTAAAAGATAAATGCTAAAACGATAACGATTTGTACTAACGAAGACAAATTCCTGCAGTGATGATTACTTAAGAACGCTAAACATTTCAATGATTTATACTACTGAATGATAATTGATGAACCAATTATAAATGATTTTAAACCATTTACCTCATTTAGTTACAGACCATCTAAAATGAACTTAGCATTATCCTCCTTGATATTTATTCTAGCCCACCAACCGATCTTTGAAAAACCATAAATCGCAGAGTCACACTGAGGACACAACACGACAATATGCTCCCATGCCCAGGCCTACAAAAATAATATATTAGTAAGACTATAACATTCAACGAGCTTAGTTTATAAGTACTAAGTATGTAATAAATAAATACCTGAACAAATGACAAAAACCCCTTGACGGTTTTTGTACCCTTTCTCGCATGGTAAAGTTGACTATACAAGTGTGCGAGCATAGCAGCACCCCATGCATAGTTGTTGACTCCATCTAAGTATTCTAGGAACTGCAACCACAAGTAACTTATTCTCGAACCAGAATAATCAGAAAATAAAGTAAGACTAAAAAAATAAAGAAGGAAGTCACACAACTCTTGGTCAGCACTTTAAGATGCACATGTAGCAGACCGGCCTTCCCATTTATTACACCATTTATTACAGAAAGAAGAAACTTTCATCGATATAGAATTGCTTCCACTAGAAATACATTGCCTCTAATCATCCATCGACATTCCTAGAAGGACCGTGCACTTTTTCCTTGCATTATAGTTTGAATACCATAATAAGACAACACTGTCATGGCACTTAAGGCCAGTAATCCGCACCACATCTTCTAGGGTCATGGTGATCTCAAAAGAATCAAACTGGAATGTGTTCGTCTGAATGATTCCACTTATTTAGCCGGTGGGTCATAGTGTTTCAGCATATTTCAAAATAATGCTGGTCCAGAAGGCCGTCGAAGTGCATATTTCATAATCGGTCCTTCTGATATTCACTGAGTTATCCATACCATGACAGAACTACAGGCCACTGACACTGCCCTCCAAGCTTTTCACTTGGTGCTCTACTTCTCTTTTGACCTTCCTGTAATACAAAATAGCATATTATTTGTATTAATTATAAATTAGTCTCATTTGTACTTCTATACCCTACTGTAGATAATAATCGCTATAAATAATAATCGTTGCACACACACTATCACAGTAATCGCTATACATAATAATTGATATCACAGTAATCACTATACATAGTAATACATATCACAGTAAATCATGCATAGTAATCGCTATACATAGTAATCACTATCATAGTAAATCATGACAGACATGATCGATTTATGTACCTTGGTCATAATTTTCTCCTCTTCATCCCCTCCCTCCATCTTCTGCCTTTTTTGTTGCTCCGCCACCTCCTATTGCTTTTCTATCTCTTACGTCCTTCACTCCATCGCCTCCCTTCTCTGCTTCTCAATTTCTTTCTTTCTTTCCCTTTCTTTCTCTTCCTCCTTTTTCCTTTCTCTTTTCTTCTCTTCCGCCTCCTGCTTCTTCCTTTCTCTTTCCTTATTTTTCTCGTCCCCCTTCTCCTTCCTTTGCCTTTCTTTCTCTTCCTTATCCTCCCTCTCCTTCCTTTGCCTTTCCTTCTCTTCCTCGTCCTTCTCCTTCCTTTGCCTTTCCTTCTCTTCCTCATCCTGATGCTTCTTCCTTTGCCTTTCCTCTTCCATCTTCATCATTTGCCTTTCCTTCTCTTCCACCGCCTTCTTCTTCTTCAATTGTCTTTCCCTCTCCTCCTCCTCCTTAGTCTTTTTTTGCCTTTCCCTCTCCTTCGCCTCCTTCATTTGCCTTATCCGCCTTTGCTTTTCAAAATATTCCTGCTTCATTAGTTGCCTTTCCTTCTCTTTCTCCTCATTCTTCTTCTTCAATTGCCTTTCCCTCTTCTCCTCCTTATTCTTTTTTTCCTTTCTCTCTCCTCCTCCTTATTCTTTTTTTGCCTTTCATTCTCCTCCTCCTTCTTCTTCCTTTGCCTTTCTCTCTCCTCCGAATTTTTCCTTTGCCTTTGCTTTTCGTTCTCTTCCTCCTTCTTCCTTTGCTTTTCCTTCTCTTCGTCATCCTTCTTCTTCTTTTTCTTTATTTTTAGTTCTTCCTCATTCTTCCTTTGGTCTTCAGCCTCAATATTTGATGGATAATCCTCCACATAATACAATTCCAACGCTTTGTCTCTGTCTTTATCATTCTCAATCTTCATTATATTTTGGTACCTTTCATAACGCTCATATAGATAGGACTGACGGATAACTTCTCTAATATTCATCCCATAGAACGCCAGGGGATTTCTTGTCTGAGGAGCTTTAGACATTGCTAACCTGCACAACACATAAATTTAATCACATCATTATATGTTACAACTGCCTCCCCAAGTATATAATAATACAAATTATCCCATTCATTACACAATCACCAACATTACAAATCATCATAATATTTGGCTTCATAAGTAAACATCATTGTAAGATTTAGCAAACATAAGTACAAATCGAGGTAACTTCATAAATACACATCTTTAGTGCTTTAAATGTATAAATCATTGCTGCTTCAAACTTATAAATCGTTGTATAAATCACAACCTTCATAAGTATATATCGTTATAATGTTTGGCTTCATACGTAAACATTGTTGTATGATTTATCAAACTTAAGTACAAATCATGGTAGTTTCATTAAATTGTTACTGTTTCAAACATATAAATCGTTGTTGCATTGAACATACAAATTGTTATAGAAATATAGCCTTCATAAGTACACATCATTGAAATGTTTGGCCTTCATAAGAACAAATCGTGCTAACTATTTTTTGATGCCCAGAAGGTGGATAGGTACAAATCGATTTGTTTCAGTATGAAAATAGGTGTTATTTAGCATGAATAGTAAAACCAGTTGTAAGATTTAGCATTCATATTTACAAATTGATTTGTTTGCATAAAGAAACCTTGTTAATCCGACAGTGGAGGAGAAACACCCAGAAGGTAGACGCATACGATGCAAAGGATGCTCCGACGACAGCAGACGATGGAAAATGGTGCTCTAGTGGCAACAAATGACAACAAATTATGCTCCAATGGTAGCAGAAGATGGTACAACTGCTACTTCGGTGGTAGGAGACGAAGGGAGCTCCTGTTACAACAGATGGTGCAAAAGTTTACTGCTTAGGGCGAAAACGGAACGTTTGGACTATAAAGAGTTAACATCATTCTCGAACCGACGTTTCACTTTTCTAGATGGACGATCTCGAACCGTCGTTTCCCTTTTTTTAAATGGAGGACATTTTTGTCATCTTCTAGAACCGTCGTTTCATGGCAAGACTGGCGAGAAAGAGTACTTATGTCTTTGCAATCGCATCGGATTACGATGCTAAGTAATGCAGACACACACAGGGATACGAGCCCCATGAGCTTATATACGTGGCGCTCATTGGGACCCCCGAACACGCACTATGGCTAATGGCCGTCTTTGGGGGGGGGGGCATATAACCTCTCTCTCTCTCTCTCTATATATATATATATATATAGATGAGTGTGTCATCAAACTCCTAAATAGTCTGATGCTAAATCAGACAGATGTGTGCTGAAAGGTTGTGTTTTCACCCAGACCTTTAACTGTGATCTAGGACCTCCTAGACAACCCTTAAATGTCAAAAAACAGAAAAAAAACATATACAAATACACTGAGCGCATCCGACCTCGTTTGACACACACACACACACACACACACACACACACACACACACACACACATATATATATATATATATATATATATATATATATATATATATATATATATATATATATATAAAGTGGTAGTTGTCGGACGACTTTGGTGCTTGACCGATAGCATCCATCGCTCAACATGTGCCCATGTTAAAAAAAATACATTTAGCGGTGCTTTTGAAGCACCGGTAAAGGCCTGGGCAGAAATTTTACCTTTAGTGACGCTTCAAAAGCGTTGTTAAAAGTTTTTTTTACCACTGCACCACGCTGAATATCCATCACGTTTGCGATGGACTCTCATCGCACGTCCATTTTGGTCAGACACGTATGTGGCCTTTGCTTTTGTTCTCGTTCATTTATTTGTTGTTCCGTAGATGTATTCATAACAAGCATTACCTGCTGCAAAAAATTTGTGGGGCTCATCTAAAACAAAAAGAGTTGTCGTGGTAGTTGGATGGCATTCATGGCCATGGATAAACAATAGAGCAGGGACTCCTGATGGTATAAGATGCCCTCTTCTCTATTTTGTATATTTCAGTCCAACAGAAAAGAAAAGAAAAAGAGAGTATCACGTTACACCCATCAGAACAATGAGTAAACTCATTGTGAGCGATTCATTTAAACCATTATGATGCCATCCATCTGAAACACAAACAACTGATAGAAGTGATAGGCAGCTCATTCGTACAGGTTTTGGATGTCGTTCATCTTGAGATCAACGACATCCAGAAGTGATGGGATATCACACTCTGACTTGATCCCATCTCAAAGAAAAAAGGAGTGCAGATCAAGTTAGGGTTACTCCTGAGGTTGATTAAGTCCTCTCAGATATTGTTCATCCATATAATGAGTGGTATCTAATCACTGCATTGTTTTAGAGCATGAAGGGGTCCAAAAAGAAATTTGTGGGACCCATCCTCGACATAAGCAACTCTTTTTTTTATAATACTTGACATAAGCAACTCATTCATGGGCTGAACAATGTTGGAATTCAGACAGGGGGTGCGTAGATTGCGGGATCTCGTAAACGGCTTGCATCAAGGGGATCGTTCATACTAAGTCTCTCTTCCAGAGCGTATGTGCAGGGATGAATTTAACCTTCTTTGGTGTAGCCGTTTACATTCTGAATTAAATATTATATAATGCATTTTCAATACATACATTAATGTGTTTCTCATGAGTTACATGTCCACCATATTGTGGCTCTTGGGATTTTAATTATGAGACTATTATGGCCACACTGGATTCAATACTAAGATCCAACATCTTTCACTTGGCATACATGTGAATAACCATATTATATCATAATCAATGTGTCATGTATCATATATAGCACTTCATGACAAAACATGCACCAAATAAACTTGCATAATTTCTTCAGTTATATCATTGACATTTTTCTCACATGTTATGAGTTATTTTTTCTCATAATCATGTGAATTTTTTCATCATTAATAAGTATGAGGTCTTTACACTTGTTATGGGGTATTTCCCACATAGTCATGTAGATTTTTCACCATTATATGAACTATGGTTCTTTCCACGTATGGGTTTAGTCACGACTTCTTGAGGTTTTACATACTCTAGTTAAATTTTTTCTTCATGGTATATCCTTATCATAAGGATACTAAGAAACTAGGTTGATTTTTCATCATGATCCTTTCATGCATTCATTTTCATGCGCTCATTTCACATGATTGTATGTGTTTCTCATCATGTTAAAATTTAAACCATAACCCTTAATATACAATGTTATATTTATTCTAATATATCATAATTTGGGTTTCACTTTCTTAGTTATTCATAGGGTTCTTATGGCTCTTTTAGAATCATATCATAGAACATCATGTCTATATGCATACTAGAAAAATACCATAAATTTTATTAATTTATGGTTTTATGTAAAATCATGATTTGCCAAGTGTAGCAAATACTCTCATTATTCAAAAGTTCACCATAATTAACACTTTCACTATTTATGTGCATTATCATCACATGCAACATGCTTAAATTCTCTCATTATGTTTATTATCATATAATAATTTGGATTCATATATCTATATCCAAATATTTATAACTATACTTACAAATATGAATAACATCATGTTGCATATCATGTATAAAGCTTCTAAAAAATGAAAAACATTCATTCAATTCATATAAGCAAATTATAAAGCGTATGATTTATGATAATTTTTTATGACCATATGCAAATAAATATTCACAAAGATGTATAAAATTATAATTCAGCTCCCACTTGTCTAATGCATTGCAATTAAGTAATATATGCATATTAAGATATCACAAACCAGAAACAATATGCATTATAAATAAAGCTTAAATCCTCATATTTTTATTTAATTTGGATGTGTAACATATCCATAATCAACAAAAATTATCCTTTTCATGTCTCATCACTATTTAGATATGTGAAACATGACAAGCTCATATCCAAAACTGACTTGAGATACTATCATCAAATCCAACATGATCCATATTGAAAAATGGATCTCCATGCAAGCTTAGATTGCTCAAGTGAAACCATGGGTCACAGAATTTGACCAAGGTCCAAATCCACATTCTTAGGTTCCAAATTAAAATGGATCAATAACCATATATCTAACATTATATTTTCCCAGGTCCATCTCATGTTTCATATAATAAGAGAACTCAACAAGGAACTACTCAAAACATACATGCATAAATAGCATGTATAGTCCCACATAACCATGTTATAAAAACTTGGATGCCATAATACTAATTTAGAATCCAAATAGATCTATAATTGAACCAAACAAAGGTTATTCATAAACACATGCAATAAAGCAATATGCAATCACATAAAACATTCTTAAATCTCATTTGGATCCCAACTCACCTATACAAATTTTATTTGAACTCTAACTAGGTTTATATCACACCATGAATTTTGAGTAAAATCCAATTCCAAAACTCGATCTCCATACTTGATCCATGTTGAGTTATTTGCTCAACATTTAAATAACCTCAAAATGTTTTGATAAAAAAAATTCAGCTGGATCTATTTAGATTCATTTAGGTTCAACCAGATCTAATATAGTTTTATCGGACCCAACCAAATCTTTTAGCATTTAACCTGATTCAACTTTGATCCAACCAACTCTTATATCAACTTTATTGATCCAATCATCATATACGATAAAACTTGATCCAATCCAAATTGATTGATCTAGATCCAATCTTGCCCAATTTGGACCAATGTTATGCCTTACATGATCTATATATTAATAGGACCAAAATATGACCACACCAAAAAAACAAAGGTCTATCCATATTTATCCAAAACATATTTAGTATGCTACTATCCGAATCCACCATAAAATTGGGTAAAAAACTAGATACATACCAAAAAAACATATTATTAGGTCTAAATATCCAGTTTGATATTATCTAGATCTATCATAAAAGGTGGATCAAAATTGAATCCATATAATCAAAGGATCTAAAGAGAGACCTTACAATGCACACATGCATTAAACATATATGTTGATCAATTTCTGCCAATATAAATAAATTATGGATCCTATTATGCTAATTTAGATATAAACTTACCTTCCTTAAGAAACCTCAATTCAGATAATAACTAGATCCAAACCAATTTTTATGTGAAAATAAAATATCCAAAGGTTTTCAACAAATCAAAATAACTTTTTTGTAAAATCTGAAAAGTTAGGAAACTTCTGGGCAAAAAACAATAAATCAAAATGCTAAAAGAAAATTTTTAGAACTTACTGAGTTAAAGAGAAAAGCTCAGGGAGTTTTCTAATATTTTTAAAAGATTAGGACTTTGTTTTGAAAAAAAACCCACAGACTACAACCCTGTCTTAGGTATTTTTTAGAAAGTAGACTTGTTTCTAAAATTTTCCATAAACAAAGCCCTTATTTCAAAAAACAGAAAGGCATAAGCGTAATAAGCAGGGAAGAACAAGGGTAGTACTGTAAAATTACTCAAAACAAATTAGGGTTTCTCAACCCATCTTCTTTCCCTTTCACTCGTAATAGGGGCCCCGATTAGGGTTTCCCCCTTTTACGATAGTGAAGAGGGAGTGGGTGGTAGCTGCCGCCTTTTCCTCTGCCATTTCTATCACCACGGGTTCTGGCAATCGCTCGACAGATGCAATGCATGCCCATTCAATGGAGGGGTCTCCACCACCTCCTCTGCCCTCTATAGCACCACTGCTTGCCAGCGCTCAACTGCCTCATAATGAGAGACACCATCGTCGTGCTTCCTCCTTCGAGAACCACCACCTGTCAACAACAGTTCCAACCTCTCGTCTTCTGCCTCTATGTCTCGACCTCCACCACTAGTAGGGATGGCAGTAGACCGGAGCGGGGCAGAGGACAAGGTCTCCACCCCACCCCATCTTTAAAATTTAACTTTCATCCCCGGTCCACCCCCGTGGCGGCGGAGACTTTGGACCTCCACACCCTGTCTCAAAATACTAATCCTCATCCCCGCCCCACCTCTGCCTCGTCCCCCGCAATTTTACCCACGCAAGAATGACCATGCACCAGACACCATGGCTTCGCGCATCTAATCCGCAAAGAATGGAACAAAAGCGGGTGAAGCAAAACCAAGCAACATTAGTTTGGGGTTTTTCGGTGTTTTGACCGATCAATCAGTAAGATAATAGAGGAACCAAAAGTGGGAGCAGAGTAAATAGAAATAACAAAGGAAACCAACGACGTCGATCAGAATCGAGGAAGAGAGAAAATGATACCTGCGGGTACGTGGTTGAAGGCGATGCCGGTGCTGGACGGCGGCGGGGATGCGATTGGTGTCTCCGTAAGCGGAGATGGAGACAAGGCCCTTGTAGTCCATTTCGGCGATGGCAGAGCTTATGTTCTGGGCGATGGCGTGGGGGTCAGCCCCGCCCCCGCTCCATTGTTGTTTGGCATCTTCCAGAAGCTCGACGTCGAGGACCTGTTGCTGAGCATGCCGCTGGTTTGTCGACCCTGGAGTGCCGCATCCCTCAACCCTCTCTGTTGGACCTCGCTCGACCTCTACGCATGGGAGTGCCTCTTCCGCAGGTTCTTCCCCCAGAGAACGACCCAGATCATCCTCGACTTCGCGAATCCCCTCAGATTCGTTATTGACCGCAACCGCAAAAACCTCAAGTCCATCGTCTTCCCCAAGCATGACTTCACCGACGAGATCTTGCTCTACGTCGACAAAGATGGAGTGAGGGAAGAAGGAAGGAAGGAAGGAGGGAGAGATGGCGTCGGCCAACGGTGGTCGACGACAGCCCAACTCTAGCGAGAATGCAGATGGGGAAGGGAAAGAGGCGACAACGATGGCTTTGATGGATAAAACATAGGGTTAGGGTTTATTTTTTTATTCAGGGTCTTTTAGTAATATGGGGCGGGGGAAAGTGTCGGTCCATCCCCGCACGGGGATGAATTTTAACCTTTATCCCCGCCTCCATCCTCGTTTCATGCCCTCCATCCCCAGTCCAAATGGGGCGAGGCGAGGTGGGCCCTGCTTTCCCTCGGTCCACTGCCATCTCTAACCACCAGTCTCTTGCCCTCCTCCACAAGCTTTGCCCTCTTCCAAGCCTCCAGCTATGTCCCAAGGACCTCTGTTTTCATCAATCACTGACTTCACCAACGAGAAGGTCGGCTTCGACGTCATTGACAATGGCATCCTCAATGCCACCTGATGCTTGTAGCTCCACTGCCCTTTGGAGCTTTCTCCTTCGGCTTCTTCTCCAACTTTTGGTTGAACGTGACAATGTTCATGGGACTATTGGGTCCATCCCTATCCCTCATTAATGGTGTGGGGAAGTGGAATAGACACCCACTACTTTCCATTAATGCAGGAGAAGTTGAAGGGACAACCCTATCTCTCCATTAATGATGTGGGGAAGTGGAATAGCCACCCACTTCCCATTAATGCAGAAAGTTAAAGGGTCAAAACCCCTTCAATTTCTGAAATGAGTCTAGAAGGCTCTATACCATCTATAAATAGGGGTGCAGAGGTAGAGTGCTGGGGAGAAGAGCAGAGTGGCTGTGTGCATCATGTAGAGAGAGAAGAAGTGAGAGAGAGTAGAGAGAAGAAGAGGGAGTTCTAAGGTCTGCTCCTGACCAGGATGGTTAGCCCATAGTGTATCATGTCACTCCTTAAGCAATTCTCGACGAAGGCTTCCCCACCATGGCACGAAGATGCATCCCCTATTTGTCACGAGGAGGCCATCCTGTAGCCAAAATCGTCGAGTCCTCCCTGCCTGCGTCAGAGAAATAAAGTGTTGTGTTGTCGGATCCTGTTGCATCCCTTCATGTATGCGGCTCAACAATGTGCCCTCCAAATGCACTTCAGAAGGCTCCACACATACAGCTGCTAGTTCAGCCATGCGGCTCAGGGCATTCGCAACAACATTGGTCTTTCCAACCTTCTACTCCAAGGCAAAGTCGAATTCAACCAAAAATATCTGTCACCGGGCTTGCTTAGGCGTCAGTTTCTTGTGTCTGAAAATAGCTCATAGCCACATTGTCCATCTTGACGCTAAACTGGACACCCAAGAGGTAGTGTCGCTAGGTCCTGAGGCAATACACAATGGCGGTCATCTCAAGTTCATGCACCGTGTAACGCTTCTCTGCATCCTTCAGCTTGTGACTCTCATATACAATCGGATGACCCTTTTGCATAATAACGTTACCGATAGCAAAGTCTGAGGCGTCTGTGTGGACCTTAAAGGGTTTTGAGTGATCAAGCAGTCGCAACACTGGCTCCTTTACCAAGGCTTTCTTCAAGCCGTCGAAGGCATCTTGACATGCTCCTATCCAGAGCTATACTCGATTCTTCTTTAACAAATCTGTGAGGGGCACAACAATGAGGGAATAACCTTTGATAAAATGCTGATAATAGTTTGCCAAACCAAGGAATGACCGTAATTCTAGCACTTTGCTTGGCGGAACCCATTTCTGGATGACCCTTTTCTTCTGCCCATCCATACGCAGTACGCCACACCCCACAACGTGTCCAAGGTAGAAGGTTCGTCACCACATGTTGATCTTCAGAGAGAGGTGTTGGTTGTAGTGTGAGTTTTAACCCAGGTTGTGCATCCGAGAGGTAATCTTGTATCCCTTTCTTTCTGTGATTTCTTTGTTGTTATTCTCTTTAGCTTTGGGCAAGCTATTGGACGTTGTACTCTCTATGTTGTACTATCTACTCTTATTATAGTGGATTATTCTCTCTGTCCCCCATGGATGTAGGTCATGTTGACCGAACCACATAAACCCTTGTGTTGTGATTTGATTGTGCTTTTGTTAAATCTTATATTACTTTCGCACGAATTTTTGTTACCCTCATTACTCAACAGGGACCAACAGAGATGTTTTCAGCGAGGTTGCGATCAACGTGCCATGGGCAATTGCCAGCGACAAGGAAGGCTGGAGTGATCATGAGGGCTCAGTCGGTACTGACTTCGTCAACGATGTCATCTTCGGGGGTCTACTTTGGTACTAACGCCGACAACGACGTTGCCGTAGAGGGGTTCTCCTTTGCCCCTCTCTCTTTTGATTTTTTTCCACCGCCTCAAATTGGCAGCAAGAACCGTCATACATAGTTGTCCAGCAGACAAGCCCTTCCGATGTCGGGCTCTAGGGATGGCAGTGGGGCGGGGCGGGGGACAAGGTCTCCATCCCCGCCCCACCTCAAGATTTTATCCTCCACCCCCACCTCCATTCTCATGACTTACGTGTCCACTATATTGTGGCTCTTGGAATTCTAGCTGAGAGACCGTTATGGCCACACTGGATCCAGCAAACAACATATGAAGAAGTACTGATGTTTAGTAACAAATCTAGATATTAGAATTTTCTTTACAAAGGAAAACCTTGCAATATCTTGAATTTTTTTTGATAAGATAGTGGTCTATTTAAAATTTAAAGATATATAATCAAATACATAAAAATATAAAATGAAACATTAAAAATATAAAATATGTAATAAATATAAATATCACATTATTATCATAATAATATCACAATAAAACTTGATATACTAAAATAAGTGATGTTTTGAAAATATCACACTTTTTTAAGGATTATATCATTTCCCCATATTTTAAAAAACTGGCCGCTATATAAAACTATTAGGGATGTCAATGAACCAGATTTTATCCAATATCTCATAGAATTCGACTCCTTTTTAGTTTCATTTGGTAAGCTAAAACAATATCCGATTATAATCAGATTCAGACATGATTTTTATTTTTAGCTATCTATTGTGGGAAAATATTCTAATTTGACGGATATCTGAATCAATTTACATGTAAAAAAGCGGATCTGGTATGAGCTTGTCACCGTCGGAATCTGATTTGGAATTCAAATCCATTTCGCAAACTTTGATTCAGATTCGGATGTCAATTATGGTATTGGCCACATCCGATCCAAATCCGAACAGTTTGCTTGTCCCCGACAACTATGGTTAATACCGTCAGAGTAACCCCTGACCTGATCCGCACTTAGAAAAAGAAAAAAGAAAAAAAAAAGCCGGGAAGGGGAAAATAAGGAACAGTGCAAAGGGGAAGGACGGAAGGAATGATTTCCATTCGGATCACGACAAATACTAGAGTTTTTGTGCCCATGGTTCCATGTCAGATGATCCATTTCCATCGTTCTTTTCACTTACCTGCCTCTATCTTTACTCCTCTCACCAACTTGGAACGAACTGACATGACTCACTCCGGGTCACATTTGCCGACCCAGTTTTGGCAAAAGAGTCAGTGTCACACTAAAACAAGCAGACCCTATAGTCTGTCCTGCAGTAAGTGGGCGTAGGGATGGCAGTGGACCGATGGAAAAAGGGGCCCCGCCCCGCCTTACCTCATTTGGATCCAGGATGGAGGTCATGGATCGGGGATAAAGGCAGGAATGAAGGTTAAAATCAAAACCTGTGCAGGAATGAAGGCGGAGATGAACTTATGCCTTTTCCCGGCCCGTCTTCAATGGGTCTGGTTAAAATCAATGGGTCTGGTTTACCCGGACCTCACCCCGACCAAACCCTATAGGGTCCGGGTTTGATGATAAATAAGAAGACCCGAGTTCAGACTGGAAGGTCTGATTAATACATAGATACGAGTATAGCTTGTGAAATTTTATACCAGACCCAGCTCGACGGAGTTTCGATTAAGACCAGTAAGTTTTTATTATAAAAATGATAAAAAATATCATTTTACCGTGTATGAGCCAGGTCTGGTTATGTAGTTCTTATCGGGTCCGGCTATGGTTTCTCTTATAGTGGACATGCATGATTAGACCTGAATCTAGACCCGATATCATACCCAAAAATCAGGTTAAAGTCTGGTTTCACTTAGGTCCGAACCAAACCTGACCCGTTGACACCCCTAATGTACATCATTCATTTCATTTAGTGTATCCAACTTATGTGCATGACCAATGTTATCAGCATTGGTGCATATCGGCCCACAAGTATCTTATCCTCAGAAAATCGATATGCTTCACCCTGAACCAGTTATTTTTTAAATAAATAAAAATACTGAAAATATTTTTTTATTATTTTAATGATTCTAATACGTGTTACATTATTATGATTGACACAATATTTTTTTTATTATTTTTGGCCAATACAGAATGATTTACTTTGAGTATCAATATCACCCATTCAGGGCACACACCGATACTGACAACATTGTGCAGGACAATTTGATGATTCAAAAAATTAAGGTTTAAAAAAAACAAAATTTTATTATTTAAAAAAACACTTTTTTCATAAAAAATTATGATCCAAGGGTCATTTTTTATTAAATCGAGCATACTAAATCTATCTATGTAATTTGTACTTATACCACTTGCATAGCGGCTAAGGTCTCATCCCACTACACCAAACCTCTTCAGAGTTTATGAAAACAACTTGGCTTCATAAGATTTAAGATGGGGGATGACATTGAAGAGTGGGACCCAACTCGTGGGCCCCAGCCCCGACGTTCTCTTGTTATCTCCAATACGGGTTACTTGCCTGCCTGCCCTCTGAATTCCACCACCCTTTCAAAAGGTCCACCCTACCCTGTTCCTTCTTTTCAAGCCCTCGTTTTCACTTTCCTTCCCCATTTCTACGCTGTCACATTGTTTTCCGAGAAATTGACTACAATTACAGGAAAGAGCTCGGAATTTGGGTTGTTACCTTCAGCTTCCTTAATGTTCAGTATAGGTGAGTATTAGCCTCTATTTCCCGATTCGTATCGTATTGTCAGCGAAAAATCGATATGCATTACCCCTGAATGAGTTATTTTTTAATAAATATAAAATATACTAAAAAGGGAAATTTTAATATTATTTTAACACGTATAGTTTTGATTGATAAATAATGTTCTTTTTATCATTTGAGTATCAGTATCGGCTGATACAGCTGAATCATTGGCCAAATAATTCAGGGCGGATACGATACTGACAACATTGCTTAAGACCCTATGCATGAATCCCCATTAATGCGAAGCAGGTTATATGTCCCCCCCCTTGAAGATGGTCGTTAGCTACATCTCGTGTTTGGGGGGCCCAATGAGCACCACATATGTAAGCACGTGGGGCTCGTATTCTCATGTTTGTTAGCATCAATTAGTGTCGGAGTCTTGTGCGGTTGCAAAGACTTAAGTACCCTTTCCTCCATGGGTGTCATAAAAATGACGATTCTAGAAAAGGAGCGGTTGCAAAGACTTAAGTACCTCAAAGATGGTTATTTAAGACTCAATCTCTGCACTGCAGGATTATTCGAGAAAGGAATCTCTCCTGAAGAAGGCCATGAACATCAACCCTCTCTCTCTCCCCCTTCTCTTTTTGCCTCCGTGCACATCCAGCAAACGATCCTACACTGCTCCATCAAGTACCGGCTGACCTGCACACTAATTGTAGCATGGTTCAACTTGATGAGTTGTGGAGCCTGATTCATAGTTTTTGCCCTTACAGGAGGGGGGTCCAGGGGCTCCCCTCGACGTGGGGGGCCGCCCCTGACAGGAGGTTTCTGGGGGGCAACACACCCCAGAACAAAAAAAAAATTTTGGGCCTTGTATAAATTCTTTTTTTTTCTTTCCCTCTTGTAACTATCGAAAAAGATCAATAAATTCTTTTGTTTGATTGTGACGCTCATATATTTCCTTCGATTGTTTCTTGCTTGAGGTTTTTGTAACACCCTTTTATGCGATTTTTTTTTCTTTTTTTGCTACGCAATTTTCGTAAATCGCTAATCGATTTAGCGATTTTCTATTTTTTTTCGCTACGTGATTTTCGTAAATCGCTAATCGATTTAGCGATTTGACATTTTTTTCGCTATGCAATTTTCCTAAATCGCTACTGAATATAGCGATTTACGAAAATCACATAGCGATTTGCCATTTATTTTTTTTGCTACGCAATTTTGATAAATCGCTACTCGATTTTGTAATTTGCCATTTTTTTGCGCTACGCGATTTCCGTAAATTGCAATGCTGAACACCGCTCCCTTGAGCACAATCTTCGTCGTGATCAGGCTATAGTTGCCAGCCATCCCAATGGCAGTCTTGAGGTCTGTGATGGGAAGGCCGGAGAGGAACGTGCCATTCCTGACGCCCGTGTTGAGCAACATCAAGGTGGCCTGGAAGGCATAACCCTGATCGGAAGTATTGCCGACGTAGAGGGTAGACGAATTATACTTTGAAAGACTCCGTTGTAGGTGTATTGGAGGAAGATTCTGTTGTAGGTGTCTCTCGAAGGCGGAGGAGGGGCCGCCGCAGTCGGTTGTCCGCTGGACGAGGACAGTATTACGACCACTGCTAGCAGAAAGAGGATGATGATCACTATCGGATCGTCGGCTCTTTGCCTTCCTTAATTTCTTCTCTAGAGAGAGAGAGAGAGAGAGAGAGAGAGAGAGAGAGAGAGAGAGAGTTTTACAGTATTTCACGGAAGAAGAAGAAGAAGAAGAAGAAGAAGAAGAAGAAGAAGATAACAATGAAAAGTTCAAACAGAAAAGAAAGAACCATAGAAGTGTCAAGTTGTGTTTAAAAACTCAATGATTAAAAGGTTAGATATATAAACATGGGATCAATGGGCACAATGCTAAATGAAACACATGCTAATGGATTTTTGGTATTTTTTTGAAATTTCAATTACATAGATGTACTCAACAAAATTGATTTACTAAAAATTGGCGCTTTGATAATGCATTTTGGATGAAAAATATGGTATTTGGAGCCTTGAAAATTTATGAAAATTGTAGGCCACTTAATTTTGAAATCTTATATAAACTTATTCATGCATCATAATCAAATGCTTCAAGTACTGATTTCTATAAAAACAAGCATATAGATCACATATGTATGATTAAAATCTAAAAAAAACAACGAAAATCCAATAGCATGTTTTCATTTAACACTATACCCATATATATATATATATATATTCAATGCATCAAACATAGGTTGGATGCATGCACAACGCATGCCTTCTTGTTGTAGTTAAAAAGAAAACCCTTTAGTGATGTTCTTAAAGCATTGCTAAAGCCACAAGACCTTTTTTGATGCATTTCGGATGCCAACAAAGGCCTTTTTTGCACTGAACATGCGTGCATGTGTCTGATTTAGTTCGGGTGTTCAATGTTATGCCCACCTCTCTCTCTCTATATATATAGTCACTAGAATATGAGAACTAGAAATATGGGCATTTCCAACACTTTTTTTGCAAATCCACCCATGTGGATGTGTCTCCTATGGTGAATTTGTTGGATAGTGTATTTTTAATGAAAAATGTGATTTTTGAATGCTTGAATATTTATGAAAATCATGAGCCATTGATTTTAAAGTTTCAAAAACCAAGCATGGAGATCCCATCCTTACAGTTAGATTTAAGTGAAAAGAACACAAATTCCATGAAAATCACGGTTCACACAGTAGCTCTTATATTCTAGTGACTATATATATACACATGTTGGCTTTTAGTGGTGCCATCGCTAAAAGATATTTCACGGTTCAAAGACTGCTGCTAAAAGCCTTTATATCAAACAATCGAGCGTGACCAGCACATCTGATGTTTGTTCGATAGAACGGCATCTGACGTTACGTCCTTTTGTGTGTTTATATATATATATATATATATATATATATAACAAAAACTTAATTTGACTCTCCAAATTTTATCTGATTTGTTGGGTTTTTAACTTTATTTATTAGATTAGGCCAATAAATGGATAAAAATGAGCTAAGCCAAACGAGCCAAAGAGTTGACAAGATAATATATATCAGATGTCCATGTGGGTCTCGGGAGAAGCTGTTGAACCCTTCATCTCATGTTCGATTCTCACAGGGTATAGCGACTTCGTAAGGTCTTGTGTCTATTACCATAGCCTGAGTTTATCTCGTAGGAGAGCCCATTAAGTGACTTGGTTCTGGGTGAGGGTTATGCGTCATCAAATATCTGTGTTTGTGTGTGTGAAAATTAGTTCCTCCTAACTGTACATAAAGTGTGAACAATGTTGGATTTTGATGTTTGAGGCTGTCCTTATAAATGTGTCCAACATCTTCCACTTGTTAGGGACCAGTCGTTGGATCATGTTCTTTCAATGAAAAATAAGATTTTGTGAGTACAAATTTATAAAAAATGTTCCCTTACATGTTATAAGCCTATTAACTACTAAAACACATCTATAAGGTTAGATTCTAAAACAAAACCAAAGTTAAAATTAAGACTGCCTACACCCCTCTATCGTTAGGAGTAACAGATCACGATATATATATATATATATATATATATATATATATATATATATATAGAGAGAGAGAGAGAGAGAGAGAGAGAGAGAGAGAGAGAACTGAACATATTAGGCATTTTTTTCTCGGTAGGCCCCATAGCTTGAAGTGTTTTATGATAGATCTGAACTGCGTTAGATGTGTTTAGCATGCTCGACAAAAAAATATATTTTAATGAGGGGCAAAAAATTGATGCCTAGATCACCGAAAAAACCGGTTAGATTCCAGTGATACAAAAGTTGGTTCCCACTAAACAAAACTTATAGATCACATATACGGTGTTAGGTGTGAGAAAAAATATCAAAAACTATGATTTTTTAATGAGCCTAATGGGGGCAGAATGAGCGTATTACTTATATATATATATATATATACATATATATATATATATACATATATATATATAGGAAAACTCTTATGTTTGAACGGGTTTTCCTTTGAACTCGGTCGAACATGTAGTGTAATGCTGCACACTCTTTTTTTTTAAAAAAAAAATGAGAATTAGCGGTGGTTTTGAATCACTGCTAATTCTCATTTTTTCGCCCAAAGATTTAGCGGTGGTCAAGACCGCTGCTAAATCTTGTAAGTGCACACAAAAAAATAACAAAGCATCACTGTTTCAGCACGCGTGATCAAGCATTTGATGATATCTATATCTATATCTATATCTATATATATATATTATTTATTTATTTATTTATATAATGTCATGGAGAAAGGTGGTTCAATGGTTATACTAAGCTGACATATATAAACACAAGGTTTGGCTGCCAAGTGGTGCACGTTATTGGTAACCATTGATGGTGTATGCTTCAAAATTAAAACCAAAATGCTAATTCAACACATAATGGTAGACTGGTTTGTGTGACGTGTGGGTGCTCAACATTCTCCTCAACCTATCGATGCCCACGATGAGCTCAAGCCTTCAAGTCGATGGTAAGCAGGACCCTGAACCCAAATGAAAATTATGAGGACAGGCAACAGGCTTCAGCTGCTCTCATCATGCAGCGAAGCCTCATATTAATAGTGGAGGATAGGGGGGATCAAAATGTTAATCCCTTTACATTCTTGTAACCCCTATCATACTAAATCCCACTAATTGCCCACTAACAGCCCACTAACCCCTCATTAGTGTCAAATCGGGTCACACTATGGGTTGGACCCAAGCCAAATATCTAGCATTCTCTCACTTGACCCATTGACACTAAAAGGATATTAAATCGAGGTTTACATTGTTATCTCGATTTAATTTTTCATGTGAGTTCACATGCTATCTTATATCACAAAAATGAATCATATGAGTCATGGCGATGTCATATTTTTATATACTATAATACAATTCATTTTCAACACTTTAACATGTTAAGATTACCTTTATGAATAGCTTGGTCTCTAATCCATTCTATTGGTCCTTTTAATATTGTTATTTTGCTATTCTCTCTAACCAAATGAGAGATCTTTTATACAAAATCAATAATACAAAAAGTCATAGAGAATTAATTTATTTTCACAAATATGATCACATAATGTATTGTCATATGTCAGAAAGAATCAAACAGACCCATCATCTTTACATGTTGGAAATACAATCTTGGTACTAGCCTTTAGTAAGGGGATCCACAATCATTTTCTTCATACCAGTTGTATCAATGCATACTAGATGATTCTTAGTCTTTTCTTTAACAATAAAGTAAACTACATATCGACATGAGGTTGAGCTCTTGTTGTTATTTGAGAAGGACATGACTGCTTCATTATCACAAAAGATCTTTAGTGGTCTCTCAATAGAGTCCACAATTCCAAGACCCATAATAAAGTTTTTTATCCAAATGACCTGAGACGAAGTCTCATATAGAGAAATAAATCTTGCCTCCATGGTATGAGCAACAGTTATAGACTACTTTCTACTTCTCCATGAGATGTCACCATCTGCTAGTAGGAAAATGTATCTAGTAGTAGACTTTGTACTGTCGCGACATCCTCCTAAGTCTGCATCAGACTATCCAATGATCTCTAGGTGGTCAACTTTTCTATCCTTCATTCCTTGCAAATAGTGCATGACCTTCTTCGTTGCCTTTCAGTGTACAATGTCTGAATTTGACTGATATCTACCAAACATTCCTACAACAAATGTGATATGAAGTCGTGTGCAGGTTTGCGCATGCTGCAAACTCCTAACTGCTGAAGCATATGGAATAATTGCTATTTGAGCCTTTTCATTATCATCCTGAGGACAATCTTTTAAGCTCAATTTATCCTCTTTCACTATAGGTGACAAATCAAGAGAACAATTCTCCATCTCATATCTTTTAAAAACCTTAAGGATATTGGATTTCTATGAAAGGCCAAGGACAACCTTAGTTCTGTCTCGACAAATCTCAATTCTAATGACATATGTGGCCTCACCCATGTCCTTGATATTAAAATGAGAGGAAAGAAAATCTTTTGTCTCATGTAGTAGACTCAAATTATTATTTGCGAGAAGAATGTCATCAACATATAAAACCAAAATTATGAACTTACTTCCACTAATCTTAAGGTATATACACTGATCAACAATGTTTTCACTGAATCCAAAGTTCATAATTACCTGATTGAACTTTTTATACTATTGGCGGGAGGCTTGTTTAAGTCCATAAATTAACTTCTTAAATTTTCAAACTAAATGATTTGAATCATCTACACTGAAATCAGGAGGTTGTTGTATATATACCTTTTCTTTCAGATCCTTATTCAGGAAAGCAGTTTTCACATCCATTTGATGTAGCTCTAAATCAAAATGAACTACGAGGGCCATGATTATCCTCAACGATTCCTTAGTTGAGACTGGAGAAAAAGTCTCAATATAATCAATGTCATCTATCTGTATAAAATCTTTTGCAATAAGCCTGGTCTTGTACCTCTTCACTTGACCTTTAGAGTATGTCTTGCTCTTAAATACCCACTTATAACCAACAGGTCTAACTCCATCAGGTCGAGGTACAAGATCTCACACTTGATTCTTTGTCATAGAGTCGAGCTCTTTCTTCATGGCATTGATCCAATGTATTGATCTTTTTTACTTTCAATGGCTTCTACAAAGGTGAAAGGATCATCATCAATATCTATGAAATTATTAGACTCTTACATATACACCACATAGTTCGGATGGATAGCAATTTTTGGTCCTCGTAGACCTCCACACAGGTGGTTCAAAATGAACTTTTGTATCCTGTTGTTATTGTATGTCTTCATCAACAACTTGCTCTATTTAATATTGATGTTTATTGACCGAACATTCCCTGACATTATCTAAAGGAACAATAATAGAAAAACTAGGTCTTTATCCTTCACAGGTATGGAACCTGAATCTTGTATTTCCTCAAATTTAATACTTTGAGATGCATCTATCCTAATAGAATCATTTTCAAGAAATCTTGTTTTATTTGTTTCCACTATCTATGGTGTATGAGATGGACAATAAAACCTAAAGCCCTTTGATCTTTCTGGATAACCAATGAAAATTCCACTAGTCATCCCAAGATCAAAGGCTTTTATATGTGGGTTATACCGTTTAGCTTTTGCTGGACATCCCCATATGCGCATATATGATAAATAAGGTTTTCTCCCAATCCAGAACTCATAAAGAGTCTTTTGAACAACCTTCATAGGAACCTTATTCAAAATATGCATTATTGTTCTAAGAGCTTCAACCTACAAAGTCAAGGAAATGTTTGAGTAATTCAACATTGCTCAAACCATTTCTTTAAGCATACGATTTCTTCTTTCAGTTGTACCATTCTAGTAAGCACTACCAGACATGGTATATTGAGGTACAATACCTTCTTATTTTAGAAACCACACTAATGATCTTTTATTTTGTCTCATCTCTATGAAATGATCATAATATTTGTCATCTCTATCAGACCTAACCACCTTAATAACTTCATCGGTTTGTTTCTTTACTTCTTTCTTGAAGTCTTTAAAAGCCTGAAAGACTTCTGACTTTTCAAATAATAAGTAGAGATACATATATCGTGAGTAATTATCTATAAAGGTGACAAAATATTTTTTACCCGTATAACACGGTGAAAAAAGGCCGCCAACATCCATATGCACTATCTTCAACTTTCTATTATTCCGTTTAGCATCTTTCTTATACGTGTTAGACTACTTAGCCTTAATACAATCAACACATGGTTCTATATTCGTGAAATCGAGGAATCCAAGAATTCCTTCTTTCACAAGTCTTTGGACTCTTTCTTTTGAGATGTGTACTAACCTTCGATGCCAAAGCAAATAGGATTAATCTTCTTTTAAAGCACGTTTATTGCCAATCATTATGTTCTCAACACAGTGAGATTCCTGAATTTGAAATTTGGTTTTTAACCGATATAAACCATCACACACGTATGCAAAACTTACATTAATAGAATTTTTAATAATAATAAGATTGGAGTTTTCAAATTTAAAAATAAAACCAAACTTATCAAGTTTCGAAATTAAAATCAGGTTCTGACTATAGGATGGAATATAAAATATATCAACCAAATCCAAAATGAATCTTGATTCCAACACAACCCTGCAAGTCTCAACATTCTTGACATGCAAATACATTTTATTTCCTAAGAAGATGCTTCTTTCATGCTCTATTGGTTCCCTTTTGTTTAGAAATGCCTGCAAAAAGTTTTCAATATAAACCGTTACACCAGAATCAATCCACCAACTATGTAATAGAACATGAATCAAATTGCACTCATGAGAAATGAATGACTTATTACTTTTATTTTTGAGTCATTTCTTATGCTTCAAGCAGTCCACCTTTTTATGTCTATTTTTCTTGCAAAAAAAATATTTTATAGATGAGCCTCCTATTTGGGATTTAGCTTTCACCTGAGAGTTTGAACTTGCACCAAAGGTTTTCTTCTTGTTCTTCTTTTTTAAAGAATTTTGTTTTGACCATGGCCTATGTTTTTTTTTATGAGAGGCCATATGTGTACTCGGTACCCTCTCTCAATCTTTCTTTCTCTTCAACACACTTGGTCAAGAGGTCATTAAAAGATCACTCATCGTTATGTATATTATAAAAGATTTTGAATGACCCATATTCAGTAGGCAATGAGGTCAAAATCACATGAACCAAGAAAGAATCAGAAATGATGTCATTCAGCTGAGATACAATGTTCCTCATTTCAAAAATGTGTTGTCTGATGTAACTTTCACTAGTATATTTCATAGATACGAGTTTGGACATCAGTGTACTGGGCTTTGTCTTATTAGAACTAACAAATTGAACCTCAATGGCTCCCAGAAATTCCTTCACTGTTCTGCAGTGAGGAATAGCGCATCGAATGTTTTTATTAATTCTAGATTGCAAAAGCAATAGAGTAAGTTTGTTCGAACGCTCCCACTTCTCAGAAATAGACTTTTGTTCGATCGTACTCTACTCTGTATGAGAGAAAGGTTCGTCAGTCCTAAGGGCCAAATCCAGGTCCATGTAACCGAGAGTGAACAACACTATTTCTTTTTAATCTAAGAAATTTGATGCGTTTAACAAGGGAATATTACTAGAACTGTCAATAAAGAAAGAACTTGATACAACAAGGAATGAAAAAAAAGACCTTATTATTGCTCAGATGAGACTCGTAATGAAAAGGTAAAAAGCGAGACCTTTTATTATTCACTGTTATCATTGCAAAATTTTACTTTTTCAAGTCAAACTCACCTTTGAAAAAGATTTTGAAAATTACTCGCCTCTGTTTTAAAATACAGAATAATTCCGAAGAATGGGACTCGCCTGTCGGTACGAGGTTCAACCATTCCTGGCACCATAACCAGGGGTAATCGAACCAAGAATCAATCATGTGCTTTGCTATACTCAACTTGTCTAAATCGATGTTCGATTCCTAAATGCACAAAGAATCAGGCATGTACTATGACTTAGAAATGTTTTGACTGAAAACATGATGTATGCTTCAAATATTAAAAATTACTTGGAAAAGCGGATACTTTAAAAATCGTGAACCACATCTAAGAAGTATTTTTGAAGAAAGGAAAATCGATTTCTGAAGAAAAGGATATCGAATTCTGAAGAAACTTTGGAGATGTTTGAGAAAATCGATTTTTCTGAGTTTTGAACTCTTGAATTGATCAAAAGGATGGATGTGTAGCCCTGTGAAAATTATTCATGATGCAATCTAAACCTAGATGAATGAATGAATGTAATTTGCAAAAATATTTTCTGAAGAATTTGAGGAAAATCTTTGAAAAGGAGAATTTTTGTGCCTTATAGAATTTAGATGAAAGAGATTCTTTACATATCCCTCACTATGGCCACAAATATATATTGAATATATCTTATTTGATTCTAAAAGCATAAAATACTTAGAAAAGTTTGGAAAACATGCTATGATTTCTGAAAATGCCTAAGAGTGTAGGTCATTTTAGGCTTAGAAAAAGATGATAAATCTAGGTTTCGTTCGTATTCTGACTATGGCCATAAATACGAAACCCACCGAGTTTATCAACTCCTTAGAAGCTGGTGCACGTGCCATTCATGTAGACCATGGTGAATTTGAATATGCATGAATTATCATCCATCACACAATTAATATTTATTAAAAAAAAATAAACTATCTGCATATGCAAACCCTAATCTAAGCAGGAATTTAAACTCTTATTTCAAATTTACAATTACAATTTACATAAGAAAAGAAAAGGAAATAAAATAAACTCTTGAAGGTACCTGCAAAACTATAAAACTTGTTAGTGAAAATATGTTGGCTTTTCTGGATTTATCTAGTAATATCTGGAAATTACTGGATTTATCCAGATATAAGCTTTTTCCATGTATCCCTAAGATAAACATAATAAAATATGATGTAAAATTGAAAAAATAAAATAAACAACTTTCAAATTCAAATTTTGGAGAAAAATAACAAAAATAGCCCTAAAAACAAGACTATGGCCTTGAAATCAGAGTTTTCAGAAATGATTTTTTGTAAAACTTTAGATTTAGGGTTCAAATGGATTTAAATCAAAGCCAAATTCGATATTAAGTACCCTAGCATGATTATAAACATGATAAAACCCTAAAAATATGAAAAACATGTATAATAATTCAAAATATCACAAAAAGAGTAATTTTTAACAGTGTTTTACTCGAATCGGGACTCAGTTAGCACCATAAAAAGAGTAATTTTTAACAGTGTTTGATTATAACGAATATATAACGAGCTGAAATACATACATCAAGTTTCAGATATAGGAAAATATAGCAAATCGCATTAAAAAATTATGAAATTTTAAAATATAAAATCAGACACATAGAGGAAGATTTTACTTTTTACGGATCATCAATCGGATCTCCGGTGAGAGGGATATGATCAAGAAAAGTTGATCTAAGGTTTAAACAAGATGTAACAGACTCTGTAAAACTGATTCTATCTTATGACAGAGGAAAAATAGCAGACAGATACATAAAAATATGGAAAAATTATAATAAATACTAGACATCAAGCTGAAGCCACTGTAACTTACAAATTGTCAATCAGATCTCTGATAAGGGAGATATCATCTTTGAAAGTTGTTCCCAAATCCTCATAGTGATTTCATGGTTTAAAAAATAAAGTTTGGTTTTCTATTTTTTTGACAGGGGTCTAGAACCCAAAATAATCTGATTCTTTTTCAGAAAATCACTGACAAACCCATAAACTAACCCTAAAAAAATCGATTTTTACGAAAACTTAAACATGCACTAACATGATTTTCGTGTGCTCGGGATTGAAACACATGGATTATCGATAAAGCAATAAAAACCCTAATCTAAATATGAAAAATAAAAAAAAATGTAAATAACTCAACAAAATCAGATTTAATGCTTGAATAAGTAAATTAAACATTAGTATGATAAGAAAAAAAAATAGGGAATACATGGTTGGATTTGATTTAGCCTTTGAAAAGAGGGATTTGACCCATTGAACAGTCGAATCTCATCTTTTATTTGGATTAAATATAAAAAATAATATTTATAACGATTTCAACAGATTGAAATCATAAAAAACATCCATATACAGCCTTAGATCACTTTCTTGAATCGTTTTTATGATTCTTGAACAAAAGAGAAGCTTGAATCTCATAAGTAAGGGGTGGCAATGGTGAAATCCATGGAAAACTTGTAATAAATTTAATAAAATAATGAAAATAAGTAAAGAAAACTCACCTTGGGTTGCTGCAGCTTCAATGGAGGAAGGAGAGGATGTTGTGAGAAGAAAGAAACCACAAAAATTGAGAGAGAAAAGAAAGGAAAAGATCCAAATTGACCCCCTCAAAAGAGCACCTTTTATTGCCCTTGAAAACTCATTAATTAAGGCATAATTAATGCTAACTTTGACTTTTTCAAACTCTATCTAAAACCATTAAGGGGGTACGATTTTTAAGAGGACTCCTAACCTAATCTAACTCTAGTTAATTAACCTAATTGTCCTAATTAAACTAAAAATGACCTCAAATGTGTTGCCACCTGGGCGGGCCCACATTTGGTTTTTAAAATTTTAAATAAAGCAAAGCTAAAACACTAAATTGAAGATGGATTTTTAAAATTGATTTTGACTCCTAACCTAAATAAGACATGGACTTACCCTAAGCTAACCTTAACACTCTCAAATGTACCACCACTCAGAGTGGGCCACACTTGGTTTTCCAAAGAGCTATTTTAAAAGGCCTCAAAATAAAAGGGGTTAAAAACAGTTTTTCAAAACTTCAAAAAAGGACACCTAAACTAACTAATAATTTTTTTGTATTTTTGAAATATGAAAGATGTTGAATGAAATGAAATTGAAAATTAAGGTTTTGCACCCTGCAGGGTGGGCCTTGCTTGAAGAAAGTTGAAAACTGATTTTAAAATCAAGTTTTTGAAATAAAGGGTTTTAAGAAGGAAAGTTTTTTAAAGAAAGTTTGAAAATAAAACTGAGGTTCTAAATCAATCAGAGTCCTAAATGAATTGAAACTCTTCCAGATGTGGTGCTAACTGAGTGGGCCCCACACCAAGGTTTTTAAAAAAGTTAGAATAAAAACTGGAAAGGGTTTTGAAACAGAGTTGGAATCACCAGATGAGGATCATAAGCTTCGAAAACAGAGTCCTAAACTGACTGAAACTTTGGACTAGAGTCCTAAAATTTTGAAACTCTTAAAATTTGAGATTTTTTGAAAGAAAACAAAGAGGTTTTGAAAGATCTTTTCAGAAATTGGTAAAAATGAATAAAATACGAGACCAGGGTCAGAGTTCTAATCAACCGAGACTCCAGGATAGAGTCCTGAAATTTTGAAACTCTTAGAACTGAATCTGTTTTCGAAAAACAAGTGAGATAAAAGTAAAAAGAGGAAATCATAGTAGAGTTCTCGACCGATTGAAACTCTAGGACAGAGTCCTAAAATTTTGAAACTCTTCTACGAAATCTTAGAATTTGAAATTTGATTGTTTGAAGGATAAATAAAGAATTTTTTGAAAGATTCTATAAAAAGTGAAGTCGAAGTTAGAGTCCTGATTCAACTGGGACTCTGAGACAGAGTCCTGATCCGACTAAAACTCTAAAATTTTGACTTCTTTTGAAAGATTTTATTGAAAACAAGTAAAAACTGCAACAAAAGATAGAGTTCTGATCTGACTGAAACTCTGAAGCAGAGTCACAGTCCAACTGAAACTCTAAAATTTTGACCCAAAATAAAAGATTTTGATAAATTTTGTTGAAATCCTAATCCGACTGAAACTCTGTGATAGAGTCCTAGTTCGACTAAAACTCTAAGATTTTGGCTCTTTTAGAAGTCAGATAAGAAGGTTTTTGAAAACAAGTGAAAAACAGGAATAAAGGATGAAATCGGGATAGAGTCCTAATCCGACTGAAACTCTGAGATAGAGTCCTAGTTCGACTGGGACTCTGTGATTTTGGCTAAAAACATAAGAAATTGACAAGGGATAGGACTACCTCTGTTTTAAAATCAAAATAAAATTTTGAAAAGGTTCAAAAAGATGAAAAGGCAGCTCCTAATTCGATTAGGACTCTGAAATTTTGAGAATTTTGACAAATGAAGGAATCCAGAAGCGACACCACCTATATGGGTCTCATCTGAGATTTGAAATCAGTTAAAAATTGAGTATGAAATAAATCCAGATTGTTTTCTAAGGAAAATATTTTGAAATATAGGATCCTAGGGGTTGACAAATGGTAAATGTTGATCTAAAACCCAAGTTTTTAAAATTGATTTCGAAAGAAAGGTTTTAAAATCAAATCTGAATTTGAAGATTTTGAAAAACCAGAGTGCTGGATCTCGAGAATGGTATGCAATGCCATGCAATGCGATGAAATGATATGAAATGATGAGAAATGATAAGAAATGATAAGAAATGATGATATATGATATGGAATGTCATATGAAATGCAAACCCTGGATAAAGGATTTCAGATATTGGACCCCGATCGACAGTTGTACCAATTAAAATGTGATAAAATTCATAAAAATGAATAAAATGATTCAAGAAATGGTTTTTGTTCCTGTAGGGCTAGGAGTGACTGAAAACTGGGGTTTCAACTAGTTTTAACTGGAATAAACTCAGTTTTAGGGTTTCAAAACTCAAATGAACTGACAAGACACTGGCTCAACTAAACTCCTAGACTGAACGATCGAGAAATGATATCATTACTTAGAGAAATGGTGAGAAATGATCACTGGAGTGAAGTGAGTTACGAACAAGAACTGGGTTTTGAGCTGGAACAAAGATCAACAATACTAAGATGAACTAAAATTGAAGCTCAAACATAGCTCAATTGACTGGACTAAGCTCAATTTTAGCAGAAATGAGCTGAAATGGGCTAAAATTGACTCTTAGACTGTGGGAAATGGATTTGAACTGGAACCGCGCTACTTGAACCCCTGGTGAGTTCAAGTTAGACTCATGGGAATAGGGTCGACTGGATTTGACTGACCCAGGAACAATTGACTGAGATTCAAGTTAGAAATGAGCTCACTTCTCAAGAAATGAACCCATTTTGGCAGGAATGGTCAGAAATGAACAGTTTCTGCTCATCGCGAGCTCAAGTGAGCTAGAAATGACTGACATTCTAACTATTCTGAGCTTAAAAATGAGCTTGGTCGACTCTGACTGACAAGAATCTAAGGTGACCTAGGGGTAAAATGGAAATTTTACTGACAGAATGGGGGCGGTAATGATACCTAAAAGGGGACAAACCTAGGGTTAGACTCCTACACTGACCTACATGTTTGACATCTATGGCAGGGCGTCTGAAAGTAAACGAGGAAAATTTGGGGTGTTTATAGATGCCCCTCTTTGCTACTAAGCCGGTTAAAAGCCGAGCTTAGTGGCAAAAAAAAACACACCAAATTTGAACTATAAAAATGCCCGAGTTAAAAGGATCTGACTGGATATGAAAGAATTAGCTCAGATGATAGTGGTAGATATGGGATGGAGAATAAAGAAGAAAATTCACCTTATTGGAATGAGGCTCAGGATTAACCCTTAACCTGGATGGGACGAAAAATACCCCGTGAAAGAACGAGGTTCAGGCTTGACCCTTGACCTGAACGGGGAAAATAGAATGGAGAAGAAAATTCACCTCATCAGAATGAGGCTCAGGCTTAGCCCTTAACCTGAAGAAGACAAAAAATGGAATCCGCAAAAGAAGAAATTATGATGGAACCTTTGAATTTTGCACAATAAATCCGAGAGGGGTTTGCAAAAGGAAGAAAATGGGGTTCCCTAAAGCTTAAAATTGATTGATCTTGGATGTCTCATTGCAGAGACTGAATGACTTTTAAAACAGATGACCTTTTTGCAAAAATAATTCAGGTTTAACCCTTACCTTGAACGGGGAAAAGAAATATGGATTCCTCGAATGAAGAAACCATGGTGGGACTTTCAGGTTTTTGCATAAAGAATCCGAAAGGGGTTGTGAAAGGTAATGAAAATGAAATTGCAGAAAGAAATCTTGGAAGACGAATAAGGCAATTGTTTTTGAAGAAGTATAAGGCAATTTTTTCATTGGTGCAAAAGGCAAATAAGGCAACTCTCTCAAAGAAGGGCAAGGGTGATTTTTTCGACAACACGAAAGATGAATAAGGCGATGTGAGGCAATTCTTTCGACAATGCGAAAGACAAATAATGCTATCCTTTTGGAGAGGAATGAGTCAAATC
This sequence comes from Nuphar pumila, assembly GCF_984573655.1. Classification (NCBI taxonomy): domain Eukaryota; kingdom Viridiplantae; phylum Streptophyta; class Magnoliopsida; order Nymphaeales; family Nymphaeaceae; genus Nuphar; species Nuphar pumila. Next base: position 24,825,117 of record NC_143262.1, on the reverse strand, counting down.
TTTTGACAATACGAAAGATGAATAAGGCGATGTGAGGCAATTCTTTCGACAACATAAAAGACAAATAAGGCTATCCAAAGGAGCATGGTGATTTTTTCGACAACGCAAAAGACAAATAAGGCTATCCAGATGAGAGAAGTGAGGCAAATCTTTTGACAATCCGAAAGACGACTAAGGAAATCCTTTCGAAGAGGAGTGAGGCGAATCTTTCGACAACACAAAAGATGACTAAGGCTATCCTTTTGGAGAAAAAATGGGGTGAATCTTTCGACAACGCGAAAGATGAGTAAGGCTATCATTTTGAAGAAAAGTGAGGCAAATATTTTGACAACGCGAAAGATAAATAAGGCTATCCTTTCAGAGAGAAGTGAGGCAAATCTTTCGACAACGCGAAAGACGAATAAGGCTATCCTTTTGGAGAGAAGTGAGGCGAATCTTTCGACAACGTGAAAGACGACTAAGGCTATCCTTTCAGAGATGTGTGAAATGAATCTTTTGGCAACGCGAAAGACAACTAAGGCTATCCTTTCAAAGAGAAATGAGGTGAATCTTTCGACAACGTGAAAGACGAATAAGGCAATGTGAGACAATTCTTTTAACAACGCGAAAGACAAATAAGGCGATGTGAGACAATTCTTTCGACAAAGCGAAAGACGATTAAGGTGATCCTCTCAAGGAGGCATAAGGTGATGCCATGATGTGTTAAAATGGACATTGAGCTTTTTTTTTATATCAGGATAACTAGAAAATATTACCAAAAATGATAAAAAAAATGCAGTTGATTCAAAATAATTAAAATGTGCACATCCGTGTGAAAATATTCCCTCTTCTACCTAGAGTATTACCTCCAACTGGGTTAACTCCGTAGAATCCAGAATCAAAATCAAATTTATTTTTGTTGAGTTTCTTCAAGAAAGCTATCTATTTCTTTGATATGAAAAGAAAGGAATTTGTTCTCCGTATCATAAATGCAATTGATGAAAAGATATTGATAAAAGAATTTCACATAAATAAAGATAATTCTTGACAATTTTGGCAGTTTGATATCTGAGGTTTACCCATGATGATCCTTTTGCACTCTTTTGAGACATAGAGAATGAGTTTTCTTGAGATTTGGCGAGAATTTCATCACATCGGCCTTCAATCTGGCTATGTTATGATTTTTCCTGGAAGGACATGTCACATACTCCTTCAATTGGAGATGATCTGAGTCTTTTTTGGTCCCAGAAATTATATTAATGATATTGTCTCTTTAATTGAAATCTCTTGATAATCTTTTACGCTCTTTTGAGACATGAAAAGTAAGCTCTCTTGGGATTGGGCAAGAATTTCATCACATCAACCTTCATCTTAGCGATGTTCTGATTTTTCCTAGAAGGACACGTCACATACTCCTTCAATTGGAAGATGATTTGAGTCTTCTTTAATCCCAAGAATTATATTGATAAAATTGTCTTATTGGATTGAAAATCTCTTTATGATAACAATGATCAAATATCTTTTAGGGATTGGCGGGAGGTTCATCGCATCAGCCTTCAACTTGACGATGATTTAAACTTTCTCTGGAAGGACACGTCACATGCTCCTTCAACTTGGAGATGATCCGAGTCTTCTTTGGCCCTGGAGGTCTAACTCATCCCTCAATCTTCATCTTGACGATGATTGAGAGATCCTTTTTGCAGATAGTTGATTGTAGCTTAATAGATTGGAGAGATATTGAAATTGAGATTGAGTGAATTCTTTTATATCGCCCAGGATATTTTCACTGCCTTATTATCAGAAGAATGATCTTTAAAAATGTGTCATAGCTATGATCAATACCGATTCACTTATGGCTTCTCAACATCATTGATTTTTTTTCTTTACTGGTCATATCGAGGATTTTTCTTCATCCTTTTGGTTGACCAACAGAAAAGCTTGAATTTTATTCTTTCTTCGCAAAGGCTTTGTCCTTTTGGAAGGAATACTGAAGGTAATATGAGGTGAAATTTTGTGCAATAAATATTTGGAGGTTAACTATTCTTTACAACAAATTGGCAAAAATATTCTTGAAATTTTTAGTGAAAGAAATTGCTTGGCATCCAATTGACACATCCGTGACTAAATAGTGAACCTTGAAAAAGGCTTGGTATTAATAAAAAATCAACTCGAAAGTTGAATTTTGGAAGAGCAACCAATATGAAAACCGAATTTTGGTGAGAGGACCAACACAAAACTGGATTTGATAAAAGAACCAACGAGAGGTTTGGGTTTTGTAAAAGGACCAACATAGAGCTGGATTTTATAAAAGAACCAACGTAAAGCTGAATTTTGGTGAAAGGACCAATGTAAAGCTAGATTTTGTAAAAGGACCAACGCAAGGCTGAATTTTGTAAAAGAACCAACGCAAGGCTGGATTTTGTAAAAGGACCAGTGCTAAATGAGATTTGTAAGGACCAACTCGAAAATTGGATTTTATAAAAGGACTGATGCTAAATCGGATTTGGAAGGACCAATGCTAAACTGGATTTGTAAGGACCAACTAAAAATTGGATTTTATGGAAGGACCGATGCTAAATCGGATTTGGAAGGACCAGTGCTAAACTGAGTTTGGAAGGACCAGTGCGAAGCTGGATTTGGAAGGACCAGTGCTAAACTGGGTTTGAAAACATTGACCAGTAAAAACTGGATTTAGAAAAAATGCTTAACCCGAACGTTGATTTTGGTAAGACCAGTGAAAATGGTTTTGATAAAAGACTGGACCCCAAGGTCGAATTTGAAAAAGATTGGTGTTTTGAAAAGTGTTTGTTGATTATGATGGGCGTTTTTCAATCCTTGCCCTGACAATGACTTGGACAACTTGTCGGGGTCTCAGGATTTATCCCTTATCCTGAATGGGTAAATAAATTTAATGCAAATGCAAAATGGATGCAAATAAATGCAAATATATGCAAATGAATGATGAAAGATTTTGTTTGATCCTGCCAGCATACAGGACATTTTGAAGTAAAGACAAATTTTTAAAAATGCCCCAGTGTAACTAGGAAGTAAGATGTTGGACAAAGAATAAATAATTGATATTTGAAGAATGCTCTCTGAAGATAACAATAGAAAGATTGACGATGTGCTTCTTGATTGATTTGAGAGACACTCTGAAAGAGGTTATTCCTCGCAAGAAAACATTTTGCGAAAAAAGGAGAAATACAAAGAAGTGCGTCGAGCTATGAGGAAAGTTGATAATTTTATTAATGCATTGAAGGGAGGGGAATAACAAATCAATAAGAGAACTTGGACTACATTGCCCCTCCAAAATGACAAAAGATAAATTAAAGAAGTGATATAGCATTTGCAACATCCTTCTTCTTCGCATCCAGAAAGGATGTTGGTCGGATAACTGATTGATTATCTAATTTGCCTCAAGCAAAAAATCCTTCGTCGATGCAATCCTGCACAATGTTCTTGAAGATGAAACAATGCTCGGTGGTATTTGCAAAATTGATCCTTTCTTTTCTCGAGAGTGACAAAAGGATCAATGGTCTGTGGAAGTCTGACCATATCTTTTGTGAGCATGTATGCGAGAATACTCTCGAGTGTTTGATCTAATGGGGTAAACTTGCAGTCATGGTTCCACCCTTCATGCTTTATTTTTTGCTGAGTGCTTGATTTCTACTGAGGCTTGGTCGGCACAGTCGATTGGTCTTTTTCTTCGTCCTCAATGAAGAGATTCTTGTCGATATAGTCTTGGACGATGTTCTTAAAGACAAAACAATGGTTGGTATTGTGCTCTACTGCCCGATTGAATTTGCATAACTGACTCATGAATCTTCCCATGATCGTGGGAGGGTCCATGGCTCTTGGGAGCTTGACTAGTCCCTTGGTCAGCATGTATTCAAGGACTTCTTCGAGCGATTGCTCTAGGGGAGTAAACTATCGATCATAACCCCAGTCGTCCTGCTTTATCTTTTCTTTCTGCTGGGATTTCTGGTGAGAACTTGATTGAAAAAGCTTGTTGTCGTGCTTGAAGGTATCTCCCTTTTTGCCTCCATTGTTGCTTTTGTTGGACTTAGAACCTCCTGTGCTGTTGCTGTTGCTAGTGATGTTCTTGGAGAAGGTGACAAATGTCTTCTTCTTGGTGGGAGCCATTTTAGGATTGTCCTCAGCTTGCTCAGACATTATTTTAATCATCATTTTCCTAAACAACTGATATACGGCGAGATTGATGTCATCCATGTCAGTCTGACTTTGTCTTCTGACAGATTTAGGAGAACCCATTTCTTGCTCGGATGCAAAAGAATAACTGGTATGTTGGACGAGTGCAGTTTTCTTGCCAAACCTTGTCCGAACTGTATGGAATCACAAATGCTCTCTGCAGAATAAGATGGATGAGTAGGCTCTAAAATGATTTAGGATAAAGACGAATAGATGAAAAATATTTGTTAAGGACCAGATTGACAATTTGAAGAATATCTCATTATCAGGGATTGGGTCATCGCTGGAATCGTGACAATTGCATTGATAAACAACTAAAATATGCCTTATTACCTAAGTGAGGTCGTTAAACCATGATAGAATGTGAATTATTGAAGGATGATAATTTTATTAATACTAAACTTGACAAAGAGGAGGTGGACAAACAATTTGCCACCACTCATGGTAGTCAGAAGATAATCAAGGACCAGGAAAAATAGCGAGAGTAACAAAATGATCTCAATTATGCTTGGAAAAATGGTATGCTCCAGACCACTGAGCATACTTTAGATCGAACTCTGGCATAATGCCTGACATTAATCGGGCCTCAATGCGCTTCTGCCTCTGCGAGAATTGTCTGACACATCGATCTGACTGGTAATAGACGGAGAAGAATGGTCCGAGTAACTTGAATCGCTTACCATATACATAAGTATATCGAGGGGGCGACTCCTGGTGGTCGAAGTAGTCCCGCACGATTTCTTCTTCATGGAGGTTCTTGATCAAGAATCAGTATTGAGAAGTAGGTAGTGGCTTCTTGCTATTGTAACTGAATGAGCTGCCTTGCGCTAGCACATGCCGGAGGAACCAAGATTGTAATGCGTAGATGCACCCTTCTACTAAGATCAAATCTTTGAGCGTGAAATGGGTCAATCCACGGTACAAGAAAGCAAGTGCAGTCATGGCGATCGAGAGACGGTTGGTCTGTGGATTTCCTCATCTTTACAAAAGTTGCACTATTCTAATATCAACGTAGTTCTGTCCATCTTGGAAGAAGGCTAGTCCTATGTAAACACCCCAAATTTTCATCATCCATTCTCAAATAACCCTCCTCGTGTAGTGCCAACCCTGTTAGGTCAGTGTAGGAGTCAAACCTCGAGTCAGTTTAAAAAAATCACCATTTTACCCATTTTCATTAGGAAAATTACCATTTTACCCCTAGGTCATCCCGGACCCCAGTCAGTCAGAGTCAACCAAGCTCACTGGTTAGTTCAAAACAATTAGAATATCAGTTATTTCAAGCTCATCTGAGCTCACAATGAATAAACCATTTTCATTTCTCACAATTCCTGCCAAAATGGGATCATTTCTTTAGAAATGAGCTCATTTCTCATTCAAATCCAAACCAATTGTCTTCGAGTCAGTCATTCCCAGTCAGTCATGTTCCCTAGAGTCTAACTTGAGCTCACCAGGAGTTCAAGCACTCCAGTTTCAGTTCAAAACCATTTCAAGTGTCTAGGAGCCCATTTTATTCCATTTCAGCTCTTTCAGCTGAAATTGAGCTGAGTTCAATCAGTTGAGCTAGTGTTTGAGCCTCGATTTTAGTTCATCTCAGTATTACTGACCTTTGTTTCAGCTCAAACCCAGTTCAGGTTCGTAATTCACTTCATTCCAGTGATCATTCTGTACCATTTCTCTAAAAATGACAGCTTTTCTTGAAAATTCAGTCGGAAAGGTCAGTTGAGTCAGTATCATTGTCAGCTCATTGAAGTTCTGAATCTCTAAATCCCAGCTCAATCCAGCTCAAACCCTAATTTTCAGTGTCACTCTAATCCAGTAGAGTCCCGAAAACCATTTCTTGAGTTATTTTGCAAATTTTATCAATTTTAATGCTTTTTGAACTGGTACAACGGTGAATCGGGGTCTAACATCCAAAATTCTTCATTCAGGGTCTGCATTTCGCATGTCATTTCTCATCATTTCATATCATTTCTCAGAATTTCATAACATTTTATCACATTTCATTTCATTTTCGAAGTCCAGAACTCCAGTTTTATAAATTTCAATCCAGATTGAGTTTTTAAAGTTTTTAGAAATCAATTTCAAACCCTGGGTTTCCAAAATTAACATTTTTACCCCTAGGAGTCTAAATTTGGAAATATTTTCTCAAGAAAAACAATTTGGATTTATTTCAAACTCAAATTATCAAATTCTACACTGGATTTGCTTCGCAACGGGGTATTGAACTTCAAAATCCGAGCTCGTTTCAAAAATTGCCAAAAATAGCTCGTTTCATCTGAAAATAAATTTGGAAGTATTTTCTCGAGAAAAATAATCTGGATTTCTTTCAAAATTACATTTTAAAATTCTACATTGGATTTGCTTCGCAACGGGATATTGAACTTCAAAATCCGAGCCCGTTTCAAAAACTGCCAAAAATAGCTCGTTTCGTCTGGAAATTTTCTGAAAAGATTATTTTACCCCTCTAATCGTCAAAATGAATTTCAAAAGTGGAATTTGGACCCGCTCTGAGATAGCCCACTTATTTACATTTCTGTTTTATTAAAAAAAAAATTCTTTTATTCCTTTCAATTTTCTTTTTTATTTATTCATTTTGTTTTTTTTTTTTATTTTGCATTTTAGAGAGATGGGACGCACAAGGTGGTCGCCCAAGCCTCCAGCCCCACTTTCCATTTTTTTTCCTCATTTTTCTTTCCCTTTTCCTTTTTCCCTCCTTTCTTTCTTTCCTTTCTTTTTCCCTTTCCTTTCTTTTTCTTCTTTTTCTTCTTCCTCTTCTTTCCTTTTCCTTTCCTTCTTCCCTTCCTTTCCCTCTTGCCCAGCCATTGACGTAAAGGCCTTCTTCCTTTCTTTCCCTAATTAAAACTAAAAACTTAGGGAAATATATGATCTTTCCTAAGTTAAGAAAAGAAAGAAAAAGCCACTTACGGCTGGCCCCTTTTCAATCTTTCATCTCACGCCTCTCTCTCTCTCTCTCTCTCTCTCTCTCTCCCTTCAGCTCTCTCTCCTTCTCTCTTTTGCTGCTACAACCACAGCAAAACTTTTTGTTTTCCATCACATAACTCTCCAAACAGCAGCCTTGGCTGCAACTTCCAGCAAAAAGGGACACAGCCCATCAGCCCTTGGCTCCAGCCCAACAACAAGGTGCAGCCCCATCGTTGCAGCCACTCCATCGGTTCATCAGCCTCCACGCTCAGCCGGTTCAAGCCACCAGCAACACCTCTTTGAAGCCTCCACGCCCAGCCAGTTCAAGCCACCAGCAGCACAATCTTCAAGGCAGCCTCCAACCAACAAAGAGGCTGCACCCTTTTTCATTCTCTCTACAACAAGAACAATAGCCTCCGCTTCCAGCTAGCAGCAGCCACCCGCTACATCCCAGCCACCGGTGCAAACCATCACTACAGCGCCACCTTCAGCCTCTGAAGGTGACTCCTTTTCATGCACAACCTTCTCCCATCATCCATTGTAGCAAGTCCAGCTCTTCCAAGACCTCCAGCCAACGCTCCATATCCTCTTCCTTCAGCCGGTTCAAGGCCACCCTTCCTAAGGTAAATACTGATTCTTTTATTGTTTTGATTATTGTTTTCTTGCTGAATAATAATATAAGGTTCTTCGGTATTGTGTTATGAATATAGTGAGAAATCAAAATAAAAAATGGGTTCAGACCTTGCTTTATGGGTTTAAGCCATGTGAAATGTTGGTATGACAAAGTTATACGAATGAGGCGATTCATCCGTTCAAATGGATTGAATCCCTCATTTCAATAGCTAATATAAATATAAAAATTCATATCTTCCTTATTTTATGTTATTTTATCGTTGTTTTCATATAGATTATATACTCTAGATATCATACTTAGTTTATGTTATTGTTTTATAAGTATCTTATTTAATTTCATTAATATGTATCTTTTAGTTTGTAGGGGTTAATTTTGGTGTCTAATCTCGTTGACATTTCATGTTTGATTGCTAATTCATAAATATTGATAATTTCATACTAAATGCATCTACATATCTCTGATCTTCTGTAAAAAACCCAGATCAATTTGGGTTCTGTAACTCCATTCTAAAAATCGAATCCCAAGCTGGGATTTCGCAGTTCTCTGAACTTCCAATTTCTGCTTTAGCAGACAAAAACCTCCGGCACCACCCTCGTGGGGGATTCGAATTGTCCTCCAAAAATCACAATGGATTCATGATTGAATCTACTAATGATATGGAAATTTTTAGGTTTTTCCAGTTAGTTTTGGCTCTCTGTAAAAAATCGGTTTTTTCAGACCATTGGGAAAATATTGATTTTCTTTCGTCAGGGTATAGACAGACCCTAATACACCAAGTCCGCCCAATCTGTAGCTCGTCTGCAAAACCTTTCAACACAAAAGTTGTTTCTAACATGTTTTGCTGTCATTTTCCAAAATTTGGGAATTTTTGGAACTGTTTCAGTATTTTTCCTGAAATGTTATTTTCTGTCTAACAGATTTCAATATCCTAAAATTCCAGAGATTCGAGTCTCTGATAACAGCATGCCCTTTTTCAAACCGTAATCCGAATCCCAGTTTTGTAAAAAGACAAAATTTTTATATGTTTGTCAGGGACAGTTTCCCATAATTTCAGTCTTTATCCCATCTGTTTACAGATTTTCCCACATTTTATACCGAAACTTGTCTGTTTCCCCTAAATCCTAGAGTTGCCAGATTCCGATCCGACTTGCCGGAGTGGCACTGCTCCGACCATAGGTCAAAACCAGAAAGTGTAAAAATAAAAAATTCACCCCATAAAATGTGGGAAATTTTTATAGAAGTTTGATATCTGAAATCCCCTTTAGAATCAACATTTTAGGCAAAAATCACAAAATTTAGGGTTTTTAGTTGAATTTTCATATTTAAAAATAAACAAAATTTAAATTTTCGAGATCCATTTTGTTTTTAGGGTTAGTTTAGGTGTCCATGCCAAATTTGGCTTAATTCTAAGTTCATTTGCTCCATGCGTTAGTTTATCTTTAAATTCAAAAGCAAAAATCAGGCGAAAATCAGGTTAAATTTGATATTTTATGATATTTTCGCCATTTTAGGGTTTTTATCATGTACATAAGCATGTAGAATCATATTAGGGTTAATTTCAATCTCATTTGCATTTCATATTTTTCAATTTTGCAAAATTTATTTCATTAAACCCTGGTTTCAAGGCCATAGTCTTGTTATCAGGGGTATTTTGGTCATTTTGACCATAATTTCGAAATTTCAATTTCTAATTCTCCAAAATTCTATGCATATCATCATATTTTATCATATTATGTTTGATTTTTTTTATTTGATTTTCAAATTTCCAAAATTTCCAAAATTTCTTTCATAAAACCCTAATTTCAAAGTCATCAGGGATATTTTAGTCATTTTGACCCTAATTTCGAATTTCCAAGTTTATTTTCAAAATTTATTCATTATTTATCATGTTTATATCAAAGGGGGTATGAATTTGGGTTTATATCTGAATAATATCCGATAATTTCCAATATTTTCGGATAAATTCAGAAAAACCTACATTATTTGTGATAACATTGTTTGCTAGTTTTGCAGGAACATTCAAGAAGACTTAGTTACTTTATTTCTTTATTTTATTCAATTCAATGTAAAAAGCAATGTAATATTTGAAATAAGAGTTACATTTTTGCTTAGAATAGGGCTGCATTGCATATAGTTTAATTTCTGCAAATTTCAATATGTGATGTATGATTCATGCACATTTATTTCAAATTTACTATGGTTTACACGAATGGCACGTGCACAAGCTCTTATGAAGTTTATAAACTCGGTGGGATTAGTATTTATGGCCATAGTCAGAATACGAGGAAAACCAAGATTTATGATCTTCATATTAGCCACATTCAGCCTACACTCTTAGGCTAACTTTAAAAATGCACTGCATTTCTCCAAGTTTTAAAAGGACTTCTCAATTCCTCAATGAAATTTCCTTTTCGAATTCATATTCATTCATTCATATTATTCAAATTGTATTGTTTTCAAATTCATATTCCAATTTCAATTTAAAAAAAAATCAATTTTCTCAAGGATTTACCAAGTCTTTCTCAAGATTTGATTTTCTCAGAATTCTAAATTTTTAAATGAGATTTCAAAGCATTTCCTAAGTTCAAATCAATATTTTCCAATGTTTTAAAATTCTCAAATTTCAAAATCCCAAGTTTTTAAAAATCGATTTTCTCAGATTTTCCAGTTTTCCTGAGAATTCATTTTCCATTTCAAAAGTCATTTTCCAATGAATTTCTTAGATTTTCTCAGATATCTCAAATCCATTTTCTCAGAAAAGCGATTCCAAATTTCAAAATCGATTTTCTAAAGTTCAAATTTTCCTGAGAAATCACTTTCCAATGCAAATTTCTGATTTTCAATGAAATTCAATGATTTTCCCAGGAATTCCAATTTCAAGCACTTTTCCAAGCATATTTCAACTTTCCAAGCAAACATCATCCTTTCAAAACTTGCATTATTTTCAAAATTTCATAGCACAAGCCTGATTATCTGTGCATTCTAGGAAAAATAGAGCATAATTTAGATATTTGAGTCAAGTTAAAGCACATAATTGATCCTTGGTTCAATTACCCATGGTAAAAGCGCCAGGAACGGTTGAACCTCGTACCGACAGGCGGATCCCATTCCACGGAATTTTCCCACAAATTTTCAAAACAGAGGCGAGTTAGTTTTCAAAACAATTTTCAAAACTTTGGTCGAGTTTGACTCGCGAAATTCGTTTCTCTCTCGCAAGGGAGGGGAAAATTTTTGCGATGATAACAGGTTTGGCGACCGTGATGGGACCTGTCTTCGCCTGATCAATTATGTGCTTTGACTTAGCTGAATTATCAAAATCGTGCTCTATGAAATGTCAGCTTTAATTCCTGATATCATGTGAGCCTAGGAGCTTAGACTTGAACCCAGCTGACATGGATTGCATGTAGACTAGGCATGGTTTGGTAGGACTATATTGAGGAGAATTATTCATGCTCACTTAGACTTAGGTCTGAAATACAACACTCCTCAATCTAGGAATTGTATGAAAACAATGTTTGCTTCTTCAAAAAAAATTCAAAATTCTATCTCTTTAGGACTTAGAGCCCTCTGTTTGCCTGCATGTGCTCATGTTTTAAAAAAACCACCCCACCTATGTCTACCTGGTCTTCACGTTGCTGGGCTCTCTTCCAGAACCATAGTTCGGGACAGAGCCTCACAACTGGGCCACTTATTTGGGCTAACGTCTCCCTGCCACGTACCAAGGGCCATAGTCCAACGTATATCGGCAGACGCTCAAGGATGTCGGGAAAACACAAGCCTAGACCCAGAGATGAATTTTTATGCCACGTACATCGAGCCTGGGCTCGAGTATATCGGCATAGCATGATTGGACACAGTTGATCTGAGCCTAAAGTCAGGATTAGGGTCCTACAACTCTTTCAAAATCAGTGCATTTAGAGTCGGCTTCTTAGGGAATGTTGTATGTGCTTAATTGTTTGTGCATGATATGATTGAATGCATTCTTCTTTTATTTTCTCATTTCCCTTTTGTTTCCCTTTTACATCATTTTCCAAATTTCATCTATTTTTTTTCAACAATTTTATCAAAACCCTGGACGATTTTCAAAACCTCATATTTTTCCTCAAAAGTCCAGGCGATTTTCCTTTTCCTACCTTTCCTTTGGACTTTGAATTTCTAACCTTATTTTGATCCTGCCTGCAATTTTTCAAATGTTCAAATCTTGTCAAACTTCTTTTTTCTAGGTCTGCCAGATTTTCGTCTCTTTCCAAGTCCTTAGATATCTCTTGCATCATCTCAATTTCTCTCAAAAATTCTTCAGTTTAAACCATTCCTTTATTCTGCAGAAAGCATTGGCATTTCGCCATATTTCAAACAAAGTTGGGAAAGAGAACAACACCAAGCAGTGTCGAAGAGATGAGTTCTTCGAGGCCAGTCAAGAAGAAGGACAAGACAAGTGAAGATGAGATTGATCCAGTCATGTATAGGATGTTTCAAAAAATGATGACAAAGATGTTATTGGAGCTACCTGAGTCAAGCATAAAAAAGGTGCCAGTCAAGGAGATGACACCAGTCACATTCTCTGTGAACATCGAGGGCAACAACAATGGCAAAAGCAAAAGAGGTGGCAGAAAAAATCATACTGTCAGATCAGGAAACCCGAATACAGGCAGAAAGGACCACGCAGGTCAAAAGGATAAATTGGACAGTCAGAATGCCCGACCCCTCCAGTCCAGTCCCCAGCATCAAGGGAAAGAGCAGGAAAAACCAAAACACAAAGACTGGAGCACTGATCGAAAGTTCACCCCTCTGAATCAGAAGCTCGAGACTGTTTTAGAAAATTTGCTTGCAAAAGGCATGGTTCATTTACCAAAGGTCGTCGATCCCCCGTCAATCATGGGCAGATTTAAAGAACAATTTTGCAAGTTTCACCGTGCAATAGGACACGATACAGAAAATTGTTTTGTCCTCAAGAATATCGTTCAGGATCATGTAGATAAGAATATTCTGGGGGAAAACAAAATAGTAGACCAGCCGGCTATCCTAACCAAATCCCTTCAATCCTGCTCCCAGCAGAAAGCAAGCAGTCAAAAGAAGCCAAAGCATGAATGTTGGGAGCGTGACTGCAAGCTCACTCCTCTAGATCAACCCCTCGAAAAGATCCTTGAATACATGCTGAGCAAAGGAATGATTAAGCTTCCAAGAATTGCTAATCCTCTAGTCGCCCTAGGGAAATGGAAAGATCGCTTCTGCAAATTCCATTGAGCTACGGGGCATGATATTGAGCGATGCTTTGTCTTAAAAAATATCGTTCAAGACTATGTTGACAAGAATCTCCCTGTTAAAGACGAAGACCAGTCGGCCGTTCTGACCGAGCCTTTCCTTGATCATTCATGAAGATGACAAATGCTAATGCTTTCTCATTTCCATCATTTCTGCTTTTTGCTTCTCTGAATAAATGTAGTCTCCAGTTGCTTTCTTTAAATTTGTCATCCTTTCTCCAAAACATCAATAAAATCATCAGTTTTCCTTATATTTGAAGGTCATTTTCTTCATAAGGTTATTTTTTTGAACTCTCATGCAATATTCCCTTTGTGATGAATGCTTTTCCCTGAAAAAAAAAATTCTTTTTGCCTTCCTTCTCAGATATTCTACCAAATTCACAGGGAAGCTCATTATCAATTATGCATTACTTTGTTATATTCCTTCAAAAATGTCTTTTTCTTCATGGTTGACGACCTCGCCTAGGTAACAAGGCATATCTTGGTTGTCTATTTCCTCTCATAACAATGCAATTGTCGCAATCCCAGCAATAATCCCATCCCTAGGAAAGGGATATCCTTCAAATTGTCAACCCAATTTCAAATCTTTATCCATTATTTTCCTTCTATTCTCCAAGTCATTGCCCTCAAGAATTTTTCCTCATTCTAATCATTCTATTTGTCTTACAGAGAGTTTCGGCATCGTGGAATGGTTCAGACCAGATCCAAGAAGAAAACGGTGTCGCTTCAGCACCCTAACAGTAGCAGCGAGCAAGAGATGGATTCTTCGCGATCTAATAGGAACCAAAGTCAACAAGCCAATGATGATATTGATCCCCAGATGTATGCCATGTTTCAAAAGATGATGAATAAGATGATGGCAGAGCAAACAGGGGCCAGTTCCGACAAGATTCCTACCAAGAAAAAGATCAAGGGCCGAACATTGATGAAACAACTAGAGATATCCAAGAAGTATATCCAACATGAGGATACATCTGATGAAGCAGAATCAGGAGGTGGCACCGATGAAGAGTGTGAGACTCAACAAGCTTTTCAGAAGATGACATAGGGGCAGGGGTCAGCCAATAAGCTAAAAGATCAGTCTGCTAATAACTTTGACCTGTCACAACTCAAAGATGTAGTCAAAATGGTTAAGGATCTGCAAGCCCGCGACAAGGGCAAAAGGATTTTTACAAGCGAAGATTTCTATGATGGTTTAGATGAGGATGATAGCCTAGAAGATCTCCCTCGTAAATTTGTCAAATTTGATGGGACTGGCGATCCCAAGGCTCACCTGGCTATGTTCTTTGCGGAGTGTAATCGATTCAAGAGAGACAATCGTGCTTTGTTCAGATGTTTTCCTTACAGTCTGGAGGGCACCGCCGCCAAGTGGTACTCAGAACATATCAATCCCATCGAGTTGAAGGAATTCAATAAAGTAGCCAATCTGTTTATTGAACGATTCCTTCTCAACACTGAAGCACTGCCGACGTTAAACCATCTCTATAATACAAAGCAAAGAGATAATGAGAAAGCCAGAAACTTCATCCGCAGATGGAGAGACACTTGCAATAAAATGAGAAATCCCATCTTAGAGGATCATGCACTCCAGATTATTCTGAACAATTTCTCACAACCTTTGAGATGTCTTATCTCCACCTCGCCTTCCAAATCTTTCATTGATCTCACTGAACGGGCCGAGTGGCTCGAGATGGGAATAAAGAATGGGGTCTATGATGGCATCACCCTCATTAAGAGTAATCAAGATTCAAAGAAGAAAGAAAATTTCACCTTCTCTGCCAATGTCAGCCGCAACGACTACAAAAATAACAAGAGCAATCATGCAAGTCGGAAAGAAAAGTCTTCAAAGAATAAAAAATTGAGTCAGCAGAAAGAAAAGATAAAACGGGATGGTTGGGGTGACGATCGTCAGTTTACTCCTCTTGAGCAACCTTTTGATGAAATCCTTGAATATATGTTGACCAAAGAAATGGTAAAGCTCCCAAGAGCCACAGATCCTCCCACGATCATGGGAAGGTTCATGAACTAGTTCTGCAAATTCCATCGGGCTTTAGGGCACGATACTGACCACTGTTTCATCTTCAAGAACATCGTTCAGGATTACATTGATAAGAATCTCCTCGTTGAAGAGGAAAAGAAGGACTAGCCATCTTTCCTCGATTACTCAAAAAGCCGACAATGGTAGCATTTTCCCACTTCTCATTTTGCCTTCAAAGGATAATGTAATCATGTCTATCTTTCTTTGATTTGTCATTTTTTTTCTTCATCAATAAAATTATCAATTTTCCTCATAAGCTTGTTCTCCTTCTCTGTACCATGTCCTTCCGCGAGAAGTGATATTTTTCAGAGTCTCTCCTGAATCAATCAAAAGTCAGTTGCTTTGTTACCTTTATACAGCATTCTTCGAACATCAATTATCTTTCTTTTATCCAAAATCTCTTTCCCCTATTACACTGGGGCATTATTTTAAAATTTGTCTTCAAAACATTCTGTATGCAGGCATGATCAAACAAATCTCTCAATTTGCATGCATGTGCATTCATTTACATCATTTTGCATACATTTGCATTCGTTTGCATTTACATGCATTCATTTGCATTCATTTACATTCATTTGCATCAAATTCACTTCTCCTTCAGGTTAAGGGATAAACCTGAACTACCCATTCAGGATAAGGGATAAATCCTAAGACCCCGACAGTTGTCTAAGTCATCGTGAGGATGAAGACTGAAAATCTCTCATCAGAATCAGTTGGGTAAGATTTTTAAAATCCAATGTTCGTGCTGGTAAGATTTTCAAAATCCAGTGTTCGTGCTGGTAAAATTTTCTAAATCCAGTGTTCGTGCTGGTAAATCTTCAAAATCCAGTGTTCGTGCTGGTAATTCTTCCAAAAACAGTATTCATACTGATCCATTTTCAAAATCCAGTACTTATACTGGTTCATTTCCAAAATCCGATATTCACACTGGTACATCTTTCAAAATCCAATTTTTATTGGTCAAACTTTCTAAATCTGGTTTTACTGGTTAGTGTTTTCAAACCTAATCCATGATGGTCTAGTCTTCTTGCGGGATTCGAGTTCCGACTCGAATTTTCTTTCCTTCGGGATTTGAGTTTCAACTCGAATTTCTTTCCCTTCTGAATTAGTCTAGAAAATTAGAGTTCCGACTCGAATTTTCTTCCAAATCCAATTCAAATGTCCTAGAATTGGTCTAGAAAATTGGAGTTCCGACTCAAATTTTCTTCCAAATCCAATTCAAATGTCCTAGAGTTGGTCTCGAAAATTAGAGTTTCGACTCAATTTTTCTTCCAAATCCAATTCAAATGCCTGGAATCGGTCTAGAAAATTAGAGTTCCGACTCGAATTTTTTTCCAAATCCAATTCGCTTGGCTTTCTTTAAAGGTTTGAACTCCTACTCAAACTTTTCTACAATTTAGTAATTGGTCTAAAAGATCCAAGTTCCGACTTGAATTTTCTTTCAAAACCCAATTCATTTAGTTTTTCCTTGAAGATTTGAATTCCGATTCGAATCTTTCGTCAAAACCCAGTTTAGCACCTGGTCCATTCTAAGCTCACAAGTTGAATCCTTCCTTATTAAACTATGGTCCTTAGGTTAAATCCCTATGGAATTGATAGTTCAGAGGTTGAACCCCTGCTAAACCGATGTGATCCCTATGTTAAATTTCTATGGAATTGATAGTTCTTAGGCTGAATCCCTATTGAACCCATGTCGTTCCCAGTGAAGCAATGTCGTTCTCAATAGAACCAATGTCGTTCTTAGGGTGAATTCCTATTGAACCCATATTTTTCCTAGTAAACCAATTCCAATTTCAGCCCTCAGGCCATCCAATCAATAATGTCGACCCTTAGGCCATCCAATTACCAATTCGGCCCTCGAGCCACCCAATTTCCAAATTTCCAATTTCGACCTTTGGGTCACTCAATTTCCAATTTCGACCTTCGGGCCAATCAATTTCCAAAATTTCCAATTTCGACCTTCGGGTCAATCAATTTCCCAAATTCCAATTTTTAAATTCCAAATTTCGGGTCAACCAATTTCGACCTTCGGGTCAATCAATTTTCAATTTCCAAATATCAATTTCCAAATTCCAAATTTCCAATTTCAAATATCAAATTTCAAAATTTAAAATTTCAAAATTTCAAAATTTCAAAATTTCAAATTCCAATTTCGACCCTTTTGGTCACCTAATACCAATTTCAATCATTTCCTCTTGCGAGAGACCCTTTTTGCAGGGAGAGTTCAAGGGAGCTCGTTCTTTTCGCATGCTATCCTTTGTTTACCTAGCCCCTTTTCAGGATGAGTTTGAAGGGACTCGTGTCTATGTGAACCATTTGCAAAACAAAATTCCAATTTCATGCAAGGAACGCTTAGTTCAGGGAGAGCTTCGACGGAAGTTCGCTTTCCTTGTGACCACAATTTCAAACTAGGCCATTTCATCATGAAGGACCCTCTTTTCAGGGAGAGTGTGATGGACTCGTTTCTTCATGACCAATTCACCGTCCTCACCATTACCGGCCCTCTTTCCATAAGAGAAGCCTAATGTTAGGAAGTTTTGACGAAAGCTTAATTTCTCTTTGAAAGTTTGTTTTGCAAACACCTCCTCTTCAGGGAAGAGAGGAGTAATTTCTATTTCCAAATTTCTGAATTTTCTCCTTTGGGGAAAGGAGAAGAAAATTTGTGTCATGGATGCATTGCGTTGTGCTTCAGATGCTCGCTCTCACCAAGGATTTCAAGAAAATTTTGCCAATTTGTCATTAAATATTTGTTGATTTCAAAATCTTTATTGCACAAAAACATTATCTCAGAATACCTTCAGTATTACTTTCGAAAGGACAAAGCTTTCGCAAAAAAGGATTCAAAATTCAAAACCTTTCTTTTGGCCAACCAAAAGAATGAAGAATAAATCCTCAATATGGCCAGCAAAAGAAATTAAATGTTGTTGTAAAGCCATAAGTGATCGGTATTGATCGCAGTTAATGGCTCATTTTTAAAGATCATTCTTGGGAAATAAAGTAGTCGAAATATCTTGGGTGATACAGAAAAATTCATTCAATCTCCATATCTCCTCAATTACCTAAGCTGCAATTAAATATCTACAAAAGGGATCTCTCAATTGTCGTCAAGATGAAGACGAATTATGCGAGTTGACCCCAGGGGCCAAAGAAGATTTGGATCATCTCCGAGATGAAAGAGTTTGTGACGGATCCTTCCAAGGAAAGTTCAAAGCACCGTCAAGATGAAGGCGACTGCGATGAGCCTTCCGACAAACCCTAAAGGATATTTAATTTCAGCTATCATCAAGAGATTTCCAAACAAGGAGCCAATAAACGTCAATATAATCCCTGAGAGCAAAGAAGGATCAGAGCATCTCCAAGATGAAGGAGTTTGTGACGTACCCTTCCAAAAAAAAGAGAGAGAAAAGTCAGGACATCTCCAAAATGAAGAATGATGTAATAAAATCCCCAAAAGCCCAAGAGAGCTCTAATTCTGCCAATAAAAAAAAAGTGTGCAGAAAGATCATCATGAGAAAGAATCCCAGGATATCAGACTGCCGAATTTGCCGAAGAATCTTCTTTAAATTTGTGAAATTCTACTATCAATATTCTTTCACCAATTGCCTTCACAATATCAAGAATACTCGCTTTTCTGTTCATATCAAGGAAATTGATAGCTTCCTTGAAAGAAAGTCAATTGCAAGAAATTTGAATTCGAATCTTGATTCTACGGAGTTAAGCCCAGTCAGAGGTAATACTTCAGGTAGAAAAGAGGGAATACTTTCAAACCAATGTGCATCATTTCCAATTATTTTGAATCAACAAACAATTTTTAACATTTTGGCAATATTTTCTTACTATCTTGAGATGAAGTGAAGAGCTCGATGTCCATCTTGACACATCTTGGTATCACCTTTTACCTCCTTGAGAGAGTAACCTTTATCATCTTTCGCGTTGTTGAAAGATTAGCCTTTTCTCTGAAATGATAACCTTTGTTATCTTTCGCGTTATCGAAAGAATCCATCTTTTGCGTTGTCAAAAGAATCGCCTTGCTCCTTTGAATCGCCATGTCATCTTTCGCGTTGTTGAAAGAATCGTCTTGTTCCTTTGGATCGCCTTTGCTATCTTTCGCATTGTCGAAAGAATCCATCTTTTGCGTTGTCAAAAGAATCGCCTTGCTCCTTTGGATCACCTTGTCATCTTTCGCGTTGTTGAAAGAATCGCCTTGTTCCTTTGGATCGCCTTTGCCATCTTTCACATTGTCGAAATAATCCATCTTTTGCTTTGTCAAAAGAATCGCCTTGCTCCTTTGGATCGCCTTGTCATCTTTCGCGTTGTTGAAAGAATCACCTTGTTCCTTTGGATCGCCTTTGCCATCTTCCGCGTTGTCGAAAGAATCCATCTTTTGCGTTGTCAAAAGAATCGCCTTGCTCCTTTGGATCGTTTTGTCATCTTTCGCGTTGTTGAAAGAATCGCTTGTTCCTTTGGATCGCCTTTGCCATCTTTCGCGTTGTCGAAAGAATCCATCTTTTGCGTTGTCAAAAGAATCGCCTTGCTCCTTTGGATCGCCTTTGCCATCTTTCGCGTTGTCGAAAGAATCCATCTTTTGCGTTGTCAAAAGAATCGCCTTGCTCCTTTGGATCGCCTTGTCATCTTTCGCGTTGTTGAAAGAATCACCTTGTTCCTTTGGATCGCCTTTGCTATCTTTCGCATTGTCGAAAAAATCCATCTTTTGCGTTGTCAAAAGAATCGCCTTGCTCCTTTGGATCGCCTTGTCATCTTTCGCGTTGTTGAAAGAATTGCCTTTAGATCGCCTTTGCCATCTTTCGCGTTGTCGAATAAATCCATCTTTTGCGTTGTCAAAAGAATCGCCTTGCTCCTTTGGATCACCTTGTCATCTTTCGCGTTGTTGAAAGAATCGCCTTGTTCCTTTGGATCGCCTTTACTATCTTTCGCGTTGTCGAAAGAATTCATCTTTTGCGTTGTCAAAAGAATCGCCTTGCTCCTATGGATCACCTTGTCATCTTTCGCGTTGTTGAAAGAATCGCCTTGTTCTTTTGGATCACCTTTTTCATCTTTCGCGTTGCCGAAAGAATTCATCTTTCGCGTTGTCGAAAGAGTCGCCTTATTCTTCTTAAAAAAAATTTGTCTTATTCACCATCCAACTTACCATTTTCTATCTTCCCAATCAGGATAAGGGTACAAACCTGAGCCTCCTTTGATGAGGTATTTCATTTTCCGCCCAATCAGGATAAGGGTACAAACCTGAGCCTCCTTTGATGAGGTATTTCACTTTCCGCCCAATCAGGATAAGGGTACAAACCTGAGCCTCCTCTGAGGAGGTATTTCATTTCACGATCAGGTTAAGGGTTAAGCCTGAGCCTCCTTTGATGAGGTATTTCATTTCCCCGGTCAGGTTAAGGGTCAAACCTGAGCTTCGTTTCTACATGAGGTATTTTCCGCCCAATAAGGATAACGGTACAAACCTGAGCCTGCTTTGATGAGGTATTTCATTTTCCGCCCAATCAGGATAAGGGTACAAACCTGAGCTTCATTCTGATGAGGTATTTCGTTTCCCGATCAGGTTAAGGGTTAAACCTGAGCCTCATTTTGATGAGGTATTTCATTCCCGGTTAGGTTAAGGGTCAAACCTGAGCTTCGTTTCTATACGAGGTATTTCCCGTCCCATCCAGGTTAAGGGCAAAACCTGAATCTCACTTTTTTGAAGTAAAATTTTCTTCTTCATTCTCCATCTCATATCTATCATTTTCATCAGGGCTAATCTCTTCGTATCCAGTTAGATCCTTCTAACTGTGGCATTTTTATAGCCCAAATTTGGTGTGTTTTTCTTTGCCACTAAGCTCGTCTTCAAGCCGGCTTAGTAGCAAAGAGGGGCATCTGTAAACACCCCAAATTTTCATCATCCATTCTCAAATAACCCTCATCGTGCAGTGCCGACCCTGTTAGGTCAGTGTAGGAGTCAAACATCGAGTCAGTTTCAGAAAATCACCATTTTACCCATTTTTATTAGGAAAATTACCATTTTACCCCTAGGTCATCCCGGACCCCAGTCAGTCAGAGTCAACCAAGCTCACTGGTCAGTTCAGAACATTTAGAATATCAGTTATTTCAAGCTCATCTGAGCTCACAATGAACAAACCATTTTCATTTCTGACCATTCTTGCCAAAATGGAATCATTTCTTGAGAAATGAGCTCATTTCTCATTCAAATCCAAACCAATTGTCTTCGAGTCAGTGATTCCCAGTTAGTCATGTTCCCCAGAGTCTAACTTGAGCTCACCAGGAGTTCAAGCGCTCCAGTTTCAGTTCAAAACCATTTCAAGTGTCTAGGAGCCCATTTTATTCCATTTCAACTCTTTCAGCTGAAATTGAGTTGAATTCAATCAGTTGAGCTAGTGTTTGGGCCTCGATTTTAGTTCATCTCAGTATTACTGGCCTTTGTTTCAGCTCAAACCAAGTTCAAGTTCGTAATTCACTTCATTCCAGTGATCATTCTATACCATTTCTCTAAAAATGGCAGCTTTTCTTGAAAATTCAGTCGGAAAGGTCAGTTGAGTCAGTATCATTGTCAGCTCATTGAAGTTCTGAAACTCTAAAACCCAGCTCAATCCAGCTCATCTCAGTTCAATCCAACTCGAACCCTAATTTTCAGTGTCACTCTAATCCAGTAGAGTCCCGAAAACCATTTCTTGAGTTATTTTGGAAATTTTATCAATTTTAATGCTTTTTGAACTGGTACAACGGTCAATCGGGGTCTAACATCCAAAATTCTTCATTCAGGGTCTGCATTTCGCATGTCATTTCATATCATTTCTCAGCATTTCATAACATTTTATCACATTTCATTTCATTTTCGAAGTCCAGAACTCCAGTTTTATAAATTTCAATCTAGATTGAGTTTTTAAAGTTTTCAGAAATCAATTTCAAACCCTGGGTTTCCAAAATTAACATTTTTACCCCCAAGAGTCTAAATTTAGAAATATTTTCCCAATAAAAACAATTTGGATTTATTTCAAACTCAGATTGTCAAATTCTACACTGGATTTGCTTCGCAACGGGGTATTGAACTTCAAAATCCGAGCTCGTTTCAAAAATTGCCAAAAATAGCTTGTTTCATCTGAAAATAAATTAGGAAGTATTTTCTCGAGAAAAACAATCTGGATTTCTTTCAAAAATACATTTTTAAATTCTATATTGGATTTGCTTTGCAACGGGGTATTGAACTTCAAAATCTGAGCTTGTTTCAAAAACTGCCAAAAATAGCTCGTTTCGTCTGGAAATTTTCTGAAAAGACTATTTTACCCCTCTAATCGTCAAAATGAATTTTAAAAGTGGAATTTGGACCCGCTCTGAGATGGCCCACTCATTTACATTTTTTGTTTTATTAAAAAAAATATTCTTTTATTCCTTTCAATTTTCTTTTTTATTTGTTCATTTTTTTTTTATTTATTTTGCGTTTTAGAGAGGTGGGACCCACAAGGTGGTCGCCCAAGCCTCCAGCCCCACTTTCCATTTTTTTTCCTCATTTTTCTTTCCTTTTTCCCTTCTTTTCTTTCTTTCCTTTCCTTTTCCCTTTTCTTTCTTTTTCTTCTTTTTCTTCTTCCTCTTCTTTCCTTTTCCTTCCTTTCCTTCTTCCCTTCCTTCCTCTCTTCCTTTCCCTCTTGCCCAGCCAATGATCGTAAAGGCCTTCTTCCTTTCTTTCCCTAATTAAAACTAAAAACTTAGGGAAATATTTGATCTTCCCTAAGTTAAGAAAAGGAAGAGGCCCCTTTTCAATCTTTCATCTCACGCCTCCCTCTCTCTCTCTCTCTCTCCCTTCAGCTCTCTCCCCTTCTCTCTTTTGCTGCTACAACCACAACAAAACTTTTTGTTTCCCATCACACAACTCTCCAAACAGCAGCCTTGGCTGCAACTTCCAGCAAAAAGGGACACAACCCATCAGCCCTTGGCTCCAGCCCATCAACAAGGTGCAGCCACTCCATCGGTTCAGCAGCCTCCATGCTCAGCCGGTTCAAGCCACCAGCAGCACCTCTTTGAAGCCTCCACACCCAGCCAGTTCAAGCCACCAGCAGCACAATCTTCAAGGCAGCCTCCAACCAACAAAGAGGCTGCACCCTTTTTCATTCTTTCTACAACAAGAACAATAGCCTTCGCTTCCAGCTAGCAGCAGCCACCCGCTACATCCCAGCCACCGGTGCAAACCATCACTACAGCGCCACCTTCAGCCTCTGAAGGCGACTCCTTTTCATGCACAGTCTTCTCCCATCATCCATTGTAGCAAGTCCAGCTCTTCCAAGACCTCCAGCCAACGCTCCATAGCCTCTTCCTTCAGCCGGTTCAAGTAAGGCCACCCTTCCTAAGGTAAATACTGATTCTTTTATTGTTTTGATTATTGTTTTCTTGCTGAATAATAATATAAGGTTCTTCGGTATTGTGTTATGAATATAGTGAGAAATCAAAATAAAAAATGGGTTCAGACCTTGCTTTATGGGTTTAAGCCATGTGAAATGTTGGTATGACAAAGCTATACGAATGAGGCGATTCATCCGTTCAAATGGACTGAATCCCTCATTTCAATAGCTAATATAAATATAAAAATTCATATCTTCCTTATTTTCTGTTATTTTATCGTTGTTTTCATATAGATTATATACTCTAGATATCATACTTAGTTTATGTTATTGTTTTATAAGTATCTTATTTAATTTCATTATTATGTATCTTTTAGTTTGTAGGGGTTAATTTTGGTGTCTAATCTCATCGACATTTCATCTTTGATTGCTAATTCATAAATACTGATAATTTCATACTAAATGCATCTACATATCTCTGATCCTCTGTAAAAAAACCCAGATCAATTTGGGTTCTGTAACCCCATTCTAAAAATCAAATCCCAAGCTGGGATTTCGCAGTTCTCTGAACTTTCAATTTCTGCTTTAGCAGATAAGAACCTCCAGCACCACCCTTGTGGGGGATTTGAATTGTCCTCCAAAAATCACAGTGAATTCATGATTGAATCTACTAATGATCTGGAAATTTTTAGGTTTTTGCAGTTAGTTTTGCTTTCTGTAAAAAATCGAATTTTTCAGACCTTTGGAAAAATCTTGATTTTCTTTCGTCAGGGTATAGACAAACCCTAATGCACCGAGTCCGCCCAATCTGTAGCCTGTCTGCAAAAACTTTCAACACAAAACTTTTTCCTAACATGTTTTCCTGTCATTTACCAAAATTTGGGGATTTTTGAAATTGTTTCAGTATTTTTCCTAAAATTTTATTTTCTGTCTGACAGATTTCAATATCCTAAAATTCTAGAGATTCGAGTCCCTGATAACAGCGTACCCTTTTCCAAGCCGTAACCCGAATCCCAGTTCTGTAAAAATACAAAATTTTCATCTGTTTGTCAGGGACATTTTCCCACAATTTCACCCTTTTCCCCATCTGTTTATAATTTTTTCCACATTTTCTACCGAAACCTGTCTGTTTCCCCTAAATCCTAGAGTCGCCGGATTCCGATCCGACTTGCCGGAGTGGCACTGATCCGACCATAGGTCAAAATCAGAAAGTGTAAAAGAAAAAAAATCTTTGCCTTACTGTCCTCTGTCACCCCATAAAATGTGGGAAATTTTTATGGAAGTTTGATATCTGAAATCCCTTTTAGAATAAACATTTTAGGCAAAAATCACAAAATTTAGGGTTTTTAGTTGAATTTTCATATTTAAAAATACAAAAAAAATTAGATTTTCGAGATTCATTCTGTTTTTAGGGTTAGTTTCGGTATTCATGCCAAATTTGGCTTAATTCCAAGTTCATTTGCTCCATGTGTTAGTTTATCTTTAAATCCAGAAGCGAAAATCAGGCGAAAATCAGGTTAAATTTGATATTTTATGATATTTTCGCCATTTTAGGGTTTTTATCATGTACATAAGCATGTAGAATCATATTAGGGTTAATTTCAATGTCATTTGCATTTCATATTTTTCAATTTTGCAAAATTTATTTCAGAAAACCCTGGTTTCAAGGCCATAGTCTTGATATCAGGGGTATTTTGGTCATTTTCACCATAATTTCGAAATTTCAATTTCTAATTTTCCAAAATTCCATGCATATCATCATATTTTATCATATTATGTTTGATTTATTTCATTTGATTTTCAAATTTCCAAAATTTCTTTCAGAAAACCCTGATTTCAAAGTCATCAGGGGCATTTTGGTCATTTTGACCCTAATTTCGAATTTCCAAGTTTATTTTCAAAATTTATTCATTATTTATCATGTTTATATCAAAGGGGATATGAATTTGGGTTTATATCTGAATAATATCCTATAATTTCCAATATTTTCGGATAAATTCAGAAAAACCTACATTTCTGTGATAACTTTGTTTGCTAGTTTTGCAGGAACATTCAAGAAGACTTAGTTACTTTATTTTTTTATTTTATTCAATTCAATGTAAAAAGCAATGTAATATTTGGAATAAGAGTTACATTTTTGCTTAGAATAGGGCTTCATTGCATATAGTTTAATTTATGCGAATTTCAATATGTGATGTATGATTCATGCACATTTATTTCAAATAAACTCGGTGGGATTCATATTTATTGTCATAGTCAGAATACGAGGAAAACCAAGATTTATGATCTTCATATTAGCCACATTCAGCCTACACTCTTAGGCTAACTTTAAAAATGCACTGTATTTCTCCAAGTTTTAAAAGGACTTCTCAATTCCTCAACGAAATTCCCTTTTCGAATTCATATTCATTCATTCATATTATTCAAATTGCATTGTTTTCAAATTCATATTCCAATTTCAATTTAAAAAAAAAATCAATTTTCTCAAGGATTTACCAAGTCTTTCTCAAGATTTGATTTTCTCAGAATTCTAAATTTTCAAATGAGATTTCAAAGCATTTCCTAAGTTCAAATCAATATTTTCCAATGTTTTAAAATTCTCAAATTTCAAAATCTCAAGTTTTCAGAAATCGATTTTCTCATATTTTCTAGTTTTCCTGAGAATTCATTTTCCATTTCAAAAGTCATTTTCCAATGAATTTCTTATATTTTCTCAGAATTCTCAAATCCATTTTCTCAGAAAAGCAATTCCAAATTTCAAAATCGATTTTCTAAAGTTCAAATTTTCCTGAGAAATCACTTTCCAATGCAAATTTCTGATTTTCAATGAAATTCAATGATTTTCCTTGGAATTCCAATTTCAAGCACTTTTCCAAGCATTTTCCAAGCATATTTCAACTTTCCAAGCAAACATCATCCTTTCAAAACTTGCATTATTTTCAAATTTTCATAGCACAAGCCTGATTCTGTGTGCATTCTAGGAAAAATAGAGCATAATTTAGATATTTGAGTCAAGTTAAAGCACATAATTGATCCTTGGTTCAATTACCCTTGATAAAGGCGCCAGGAACGATTGAACCTCGTACCGACAGGCGGATCCCATTCCACGGAATTTTCCCGCAAATTTTCAAAACGGAGGCAAGTTAATTTTCAAATCAATTTTCAAAACTTTGGTCGAGTTTGACTCGCGAAATTCATTTCTCTCTCGCAAGGGAGGGGAAAAAATTTGCGATGATAACATCCTACTGTGCACAAGGCCATCTTATGTTGAATCCTTTCTCGTATTGCCTGGGATAGGGAGTCAACTTATTTAAATGCTCCATACTGTCGGTATAGCTTAAATAAATCAACACATTGGCTTTCATATGCCTCTATTAGGGGCCAGGATCTGCGTCCAGTCATTCATGCCAAAGCATCTCGGGGGTCCAAACCCTTGACATTGATCAGAAACTACTGCTCTAATGGATCTTCTGGTTGACTAGCTGGCTCAGGTAGACTCATAATCTCTAAAATTTTGTCAAATAGTAGAGTCATCTCTTCCCATGGGAACCAGAAGGTGCAAGTGCATGGATTGTACCGCTCTGCTAGTGCTTGAATCAATTGCCATTGATGATCTACTCTCCCACTGATGGTGTCAGTTCTAATCCGCAATCACTCAGATGGTTCAGGAACATATAAGAGTAGTTCTTGAGCCAAGAATAGTACCACCTAGGAATGAAAAGTCCGGTGTTCAGAGTTCGATGACCAGAGAGACCTTGCCGCACCTCATAGGAGATATGACCCTCAGGAAAGACTGAATTAAGCTGACTGGATGCCATCAGGATAGGCTGGAAAATAAATAAGGACAAGACTTGAGGGGAAAACCACACAATTTTTGAAAAAATTACAAGCAGGATAAAAACAAGGCTGAAATTTCGAGATCTAGAGAAAAGGAAGTATGGAAATCACCTGTAGTTTTGAAGAAAAACAGAGGAGTTTTTTGAAAAATCATCCAAAGTTTAATAAAATAAAAGAAAATATTTGATAATTCATGAAAAATAAGGGATTTTGAAAATCGGCCAGTATTTTTAGAAAAATATGAAAAAATAAAAAGAATAAAGGAAAATAACCAAAGTACATTCAATCACATCCTGCACAAACAAGTATGCACATACAACATTCTCTAAAGGCTGACTCTAGATGCATAAATTTTGAAATAGTTATAGGATCTTAATCCTAACTCTAAGGCTTAGATCATATATGTTCAATCAAGTTATGCTGATATATTCAAATCGAGGCCCGATGTACGTGGCATAAAAAGAATTTTTTCGATTCTAGGCTCATGTTTTCTAACATCTTTGAGTGTCTGCCGATATACTTTAAACTATGGCCCTCGATACGTGGCAGGGGGGACCAACACAAATAGGTGGCCCAGTTGTGAGACTTTGTCCTGAACTATGGTTTTAGAAGAAAGCCCAGCAACGTGGTGGCCAGGTAAAAGTAGTTGGGGTTGTTTGTGAAATATGATCAACATGCAAGAAAACAGAAGACTTTAATGACCTAAAGAAGTAGAATTTTGAAATCTTTATGAGAAGCAAACATTGTTTTCAGTCAGATCCTAGATTGAGGAGGATTGTATTTGACCCAAGTCTAAGTGAGCATGAATAATGCCTCCTCAATTGGTCCTACCAAACCATGCCTAAGTCTATATGCAATCCATGTCAGCTAGGTTTGATTCTAGGCTCCTAGGTTCACATGAAATAGAGCTGACATTACAGAACACGATTTTGACAAATTGAATAGAGCAAAGCACAAAATTGATCAGACGATGATAGGTCCCATCACGATCATCAAATCCGTTATCATTGCAAAATTTTACTTTTGCAAGTCAAACCCGTTATCATTGCAAAATTTTACTTTTGCAAGTCAAACTGACATTTGAAAAAGATTTTAAAAATTACTCGCCTCTGTTTTAAAATGCAGGATAATTCTGAAGAATGGGACTCGCCTATCGGTACAAGGTTCAACTATTCCTAGCATCATAACCAGGGGTAATCGAACCAAGAATCAATCATGTGTTTTGCTTTACTCAACTTGTCTAAATCGATGTTCTATTCCTAAATACACAAAGAATCAGGCATGTACTATGACTTAGAAATGTTTTGACTGAAAACATGATGTATGCTTCAAATATTAAAAAATACTTGGAAAAGCGGATACTTTAAAAATCGTGAACCACATCTAAGAAGTATTTTTGAAGAAAGGAAAATCGATTTTTGAAGAAAATGATATCAAATTATGAAGAAACTTTGGATATTTTTGAGAAAACCGATTTTTCTGAGTTTTGAACTCTTGAATTGATCAAAAGGATGGGCGTGTAGCCCTGTGAAAATTATTCATGATGCAATCTAAACCTAGATGAATGAATGAATGCAATTTGCAAAAATATTTTCTAAAGAATTTGAGAAAAATCTTTGAAAAAGAGAATTTTTGTGCCTTATAGAATTTAGATGAAAGAGATTCTTTACATATCCCTGACTATGGCTACAAATATAGATTGAATATATCTCATTGGATTCTAAAATGAGAAAATACTTAGAAAAGTTTGGAAAACATGCTATAATTTCTGAAAATGCCTAAGAGTGTAGGTCATTTGTGGCTTAGAAAAAGATGATAAATCTGGGTTTCGTTCGTATTCTCACTATGACCACAAATACGAAACCCACCGAGTTTATCAATTCCTTAAAAGCTGGTGCACGTGCCTTTCATGTAGACCATGGTGAATTTGAATATGCATGAATCATCATCCATCACACAATTAACATTTATTAAAAAAAATAAACTATATGCATAGGCAAACCCTAATCTAAGCAGGAATTTAAACTCTTATTCCAAATTTACAATTATAATTTACATAAGAAAATAAATAAAAATAAAATACACTCTTGAAGGTACCTACAAAATTAAAAAACTTGTAAGTGAAAATATGTTAGCTTTTCTGGATTTATCTAGTAATATCTGGAAATTATTGGATTTATCCAGATATAAGCATTTTTCATGTTTCTCTGAGATAAACATAATAAAATATAATATAAAATTGAAGAAATAATAATAAAAAAACTTTAAAATTCAGATTTTGAAGAAAAATGATAAAAATATCTCTGAAAATAAGACTATGGCCTTGAAATCAGGGTTTTCAGAAAAGATTTTTTGTAAAACTTTAGATTTAGGGTTCAAATGGATTCAAATCAAACACAAATTGGATATGAAGTACCCTAACATGATTATAAACATGACAAAACCCTAAAAAAATAAAAACATGCATAAAAATTCAAAATATTACAAAAAGAGCAATTTTTAACAGTGTTTTACTATAATCGGGACTCCGCGGGCATCCTATTTTTGTAATTTAATCAAATAATATATCAAATGAATTAAAAAATTAACAAAAATTAATAAGGATAGTTATGATAACCCTAAAATTAAAATAGAATAAAAAAAATATTTTTGACATTATTTTAATATGAAAATTGAATAAAACCCTAAAATATACAAATTTGCTCATGGGCACGTACCTGTCATAGTGTCAGACTCGAATTAGGTATCAAATAACCATGAAAATTCATAAAAAATTACAGAGAGTTACTAGATAAAAAAATAAAGATTTACCTTTTTACAGATCTGAAAAATCATCTTCGGTTAGGGAGATATTGCTCTGTCAATATATGACTGATTATAATGAATATATAACAAGCTGAAATATATGCATCCAGTTTTGGGTATAGGAAAATATAGCAAATCATAATAAAAAATTATAAAATTTTAACAAATAAAATCAGACATATATAGATAAATTTTGCTATTTACGGATCATCGATCGAATCTCCGGTGAGAGAGATATGATCGACACAAGTCAATCTAGGGTTTAAACAAGATGTAACAGGCTCTGTAAAACCGATTCTATTTTGTGTCAGAGGAAAAATAGCAGACCAATATAGAAAAATATGGAAAACTTACAGTAAATACTAAACATCATGATGAAGTCACTGCAACTTACAGATCATCAATCGGATCTCTGATGAGGGTGATATCATCTCTGCAAGTTGTTCCCAAATCCTCATAGCGATTTCACGATTTAAAAAATAAGGTTCACTTTTCTATTTTTTTGATAGAGTTTTAGAACTCAAAATAATCTTATTTTTTTACAGGCAATCACTGACAAGCCCGTGCACCAACCCTAAAAAATCATAATTTTTTTATGAGAACTTAAATATGAACTAACATGATTTTCGCGTGCCCAAGATTGAAACACATGGATTATCGATAAAGCATTAAAACCCCTAATCTAAATATGAAAAATAATGAAAACAATATGTAAATAATACAACAAAATTGGATTTAATGCTTGAATAAGTAAAATAAACATTAGTATGATAAGAAAATAAAAAAATCAGGGAATACATGGTTGGATTTGATTTAGCCTTTGAAAAGAGAGATTTGACCCATTGAACGGGCGAATCTCATCTTTTATTTGGCTTAAATATAGAAAATGATATTTCTAACGATTTTAATGGATTAAAATCATGGAAAACATCCATACACAGCCTTAGATCACTTTCTTGAATCGTTTTTATGATTCTTGAATGGAAGAGAAGCTTGAATCTCATAAGCAAGGGACGACAATGGTGAAATCCATGGAAAACTTGTAATAAATGTAATAAAATAATGAAAATAAGTAAAGAAAACTCACCTTGGGTTGTTGCAGCTTCAATGGAGGAAGGAAAGGATGCTGGGAGGAGAGAGAAGCCACGAAAATTGAGAGAGAAAAGAGATAGAGGAAAATATCCAAATTGACCCTCTCAAAAGATCCCCTTTTATAGCCCTTGAAAACCCATTAATTAGGGCATAATTAATGTTAACTTTGACCTTTTCAAACTCTATCTAAAACCACTAAGGGGGGACTATTTTTATGAGGACTCCTAACCTAATCTAACTCTAGTTAATTAACCTAATTCAACTAAAAGTGACCTCAAATGTGGCGCCACCTGGGCGGGCCCACATTTGGTTTTTAAAACTTTAAATAAAGCAAGGCTAAAACACTAAAATAAAGATGATTTTTTAAAATTGATTTTGACTCTTCTAACTCCTAACCTAAATAGAACATGGACTAACCCTAAGCTAACCCTAACACTCTTAAATGTTGTGCCACTCATAGTAGGCCACACTTGGTTTTCCAGAGAGCTATTTTAAATGGCCTGAAAATAAAAGGGGTTAAAAACAATTTTTCAAAACTTCAAAAAAGGACACCTAAACTAACTAATATTTTTTTTGTATTTTTGAAATATGAAAGATGTAAAATGAAATAAAATTGAAAATTAGGGTTTTGCACCCTGCAGGGTGGGCCGTGCTTAAAGAAAGTTGAAAACTGATTTGAAAATCAAGTTTTTGAAATAAAGGGTTTTAAGAAGGAAAGTTTTTGAAAGAAAGTTTGAAAATAAAACTGAGGTTCTAAATCAATCAAAGTCCTAAATGAATTGAAACTCTTCCAGATGTGGTGCCAACTGAATGGGCCCCATACCAGGGTTTTTGAAAAAGTTGGAATAAAAACTGAAAAGGGTTTTGAAACAGAGTTGGATTCACCGGATGAGGATTAGAAGCTTCGAAAACAGAGTCCTAGACTGACTGAAACTCTGGACTAGAGTCCTAAAATTTTGAAACTCTTGAAATTTGGGTTTTTTTGAAAGGAAACAAAGAGGTTTTGAAAGATCTTTTCAGAAATTGGTAAAAATGAACAAAATACGAGACCAGGGTCAAGGTTTTAATCAACCGGGACTCTAGGATAGAGTTTTGAAATTTTGAAACTCTTAGAACTGAATATGTTTTCGAAAAACAAGCGAGATAAAAGTAAAAAGAGGAAATCAGAGTAGAGTTCTGGACCAATTAAAACTCTACGACAGAGTCCTAAAATTTTGAAACTCTTCTACGAAATCCTGAAATTTGAAATTTGATTGCTTGAAGGATAAATAAAGAAGTTTTTGAAAGATTCTCTAAAAAGTGAAGTCAGAGTTAGAGTCCTTATCCAATTGGGACTCTGTGAGAGAGTCCTGATTCGACTAAAACTCTAAAATTTTGACTTCTTTTGAAAGATTTTAATGAAAAATAAGTAAAAACAACAACAAAAGATAGAGTCCTAATCCGACTGAAACTCTAAAGTAGAGTCCCAGTCTAACTGAAACTCTAGAATTTTGACCCAAAATGAAAGATTTTGATAAATTTTATTAAAAATAAGTAAAAATGAAGATGGAGGACACTGTCCTAGTCCGACTGAAACTCTGTGATAGAGTTCTAGTTCGACTGAAACTCTAAGATTTTGGCTCTTTTGGAAGTCAGATAAGAAGGTTTTTGAAAATAAGTGAAAACAGAAATAAAGGATGAAATTGGGATAAAGTCCTAATCCGACTGAAACTCTGGGATAGAGTCATAGTTCGACTGAGACTCTGTGATTTTGGCCAAAATGAAGGAAATGAACAAGGGATAGGACTACCTCTAATTTAAAATGGAAATAAAATTTTTGAAAAGGTTCAAAAAGATGAAAAAACAGAGTCCTGATTCAACTAGGACTCTAAAATTTTGAGAATTTTGACAAATGAAGGAATCCAAAAGCGACACCACCTAGATGGGTCTCATCTGAGATTTAAAATTAGTTAAAAATTGAGTATGAAATAAATCTAGATTATTTTCTAAGGAAAATATTTTGAAATATAGGATTCTGTGGGTTGACAAATGGTAAATGTTGATCTAAAACCCAAGTTTTTGAAATTGATTTCCAAAGAAAAGTTTTAAAATCGAATTTGGATTTGAAAATTTTGAAAAACCAGAGTGCTGGATCTCGAAAATGGTATGCAATGCCATGCAATGCGATGAAATGCAATGAAATAATGAGAAATGATGATATATGACATAGACTGTCTTGTGAAATGTAAACCCTGGATAAAGGATTTCAAGTATTGGACCCCGATCGAGAGTTGTACCAATTAAAAGGTGATAAAATTTATAAAAATAAACAAAATGATTTAAGAAATGGTTTTTGTCCCTATAGGGCCAAGAGTGACACTGAAAACTGAGGTTTTAACTGGAATGAACTGAGTTTTAGGGTTTCAGAACTCAAATTAACTGACAAGACACTTACTCAACTAAACTCCTAGACTGAACGGTCGAGAAATGATATCATTTCTTAGAGAAATGATCACTAGAGTGAAGTGAGTTACGAATAAGAATTGGGTTTGAGCTGCAATAAAGATCAGTAATACTGAGATGAACTAAAACTAAAGCTCAAACACTAGCTCAACTGACTGGACTTAGCTCAATTTTAACTAAAATGAGCTAAAATGGGCTAAAATAGATTCCTAGACTATGGGAAATGGATTTGAACTGGAACCACACTACTTGAACTTCTGGTGAGCTCAGGTTAGACTCAGAGGAATAGGGTCAACTGGATTTGACTAACCCAGAAACAATTGACTGGGATTCAGGTTAGAAATGAGCTTATTTCTCAGGAAATGAACCCATTTGGCAGGTATGGTCAGAAATAAACAGGATATGCTCATCGTGAGCTCAGGTGAGCTAGAAATGACTGGCATTCTAACTGTTCTGAACTTAAAAATGAGCTTGGTCAACTCTGACTGACAAGGATCTAAGGTGACCTAAGGGTAAAATGAGAATTTTACTGATAAAATGGGGGTGGAATGACACCTAAAAGGGGACAGACCTAGGGTTAGACTCCTACACTGAGCTACAAGTTTGGCATCTATGGCAGGGGGTGTCTGAAAGTGAATGAGAAAATTTTGAGGTGTTTACATTCACCTTTTCTGAGACAAGCATAATTGAGTCATTATCATTCCACTTTAGTGTAAACGATAATACTCATAGTTGTTTCGTCTTCTCAATTCATAAGAAATTGACTTCAAGTGGTGAAACTAGTGGATCATGTAAACAAATGTAATTTAGCACTGGACCTTTGGGTATGAACATGCTTTATGGGCTTAAATACAAATCTACTATTACACCATATGTGAATTTGGAATACAACAACCTACCTTTGGGTAGAATCGTTGTTTCATGAAGTCACACACAATCAAAATATCGAATCTTAATACGGTCCAAAGAATCCTCAATCAACGTAACTCAGATCACTTTGGTGATTACATGAGTCAGTTAATTAAGATCTTTTACCAAAATCATATTCATATTATAGAGCATGCTCATGCACACGTATTAATGCATGTATATTCATGATGAAATATGCATTACATCTCCAAAATACAAGTTTATGCTTTAACCTATATGTATAAACTAATTTTGATGAAAATACATTAAAAATTGTCATGAATTTAGTCATAATTCATGCTTAAGAACTTTATGCATAACTTAAATAACATAAAATACATGTATTAGACATGCATAAGTCATGCTTCCTTAACAATAAACACTTATAAAGCATGAAAAATAACAAAAACATACTCTTATAGGTAAAACCCAAGGTTCTCTAAGGGTCTGAATTGGTTCTGAAACTAATGAACTGCTCTAAAACATGAACAAAAGCTCATAAAACTTTATAACCGAATGAGAAAATCCATGTTCTTTCATAGATTCATGAAAACATGGTCTCTACATCTCAGAACCGGTAAAAAAATGATAGGAACTGGTCGAAAATGACTCCGAACTGATCTCAGAAAGAGCTGTATCGGTCATAGAACCGATTCAGGTGTAAATAATAAACGAACCTGTTTCAGATCTGATCTGATCCAATATGGATCCAGATCTAGTTAGAACAGATCCTAGGTTGGATACCCCTGGTCTGGATCCAAACCCATAATGATCAAGTCCCAGATTGGATCCAATATCTAAAACTTGATATGGACCCAGATCCGATACATGATAAGAGCTAAACCTGGTCCAGACCTGGATCCGATTGGGTTTGGATCTTGACTCGATCTTAACCGGATCAGATCAGACCCAGTGCAAACCCAGATCTGGTTGAAGTCGGATCATGACCTGGTATGTCCGTATCAAACCAGACCCAAAATCCAAATGGGTCTAGTTTCGATCCAACCAGGCCAGATCCGGTCACCGACCAGCTGTATGGATTAGACTCATATTCAGAACCTGAAAGCGTCTGGGTTTGGTCCATACAGCAAATCGGGTCCCGAGGCTGATCTAGATTCTCTGGATCAAACCTAAATTCCAATCCAGACCCTTCATATCAAACCCATACTTAGAAACCAGATGGCTCCTTGTCTAAACCAGGGTTAGATCAGTACATTAGGATCCAAGTAGACCTGATCCACCCTTTACGGGTCTAGATCGGGGCCGCCACCGGCTCAGAATACCTGATCTGACCCGTGTCTCGCAAAATAAGCCGATAAAATGAAAGGTCAGTTTCAGAAAACTGAAGTTTCAGTTTTCTCAAAAACCTAAGGTCACCAAAAAGGGCAAATGGCCCTTTAGCCTCCCAGTTACAGAGAATGTTGCCAATGAATCGACGATGCTCGGCGAAAGACACCCTCCCTGTCCTGGTGACATTCCAACTACTAAAACCCCAACAAAAAACACAGGCGATGCATGGGTTTGGGGTTTTGATCAACAGATCAGTCCGACGACAGTGGAAATCTGACGACCCTTTATAGCAACCAGCGAGGCCACCAGCGATCCACGGCGAAAACCCCCTTCCAACGAAGAGCATCGACCACCCGATCTCGCTGACAGAAACCAAAAGCACCACTAGCGAACGGTGGTGCTCCAACTCTACCAGCGGCACCAGCGAGGCCGTCGACGATCGTTGCCCCCCTCAAAAATTCTGGGGCGTAGCAGACCTGGTATCAGAGCAGTGTTTTAGAAAAGTGTTTCAGAAGTGTGGTTCAAGTCTCTGCATGCATCGACCATCGCACTGTAAGTATGCCTAATTTAGTAGAATTGTATTTCTGTTGATCAATTGCTTCTCCTGCATGTTTAGATTAAATTTTATGATATTTCGGATGTCGTCCGATATGAGACACCATTTCGCGTTTAGGCCTTGTATACTGGTTTAAGGTATCGGATGTCGGAACCTAGGGGTTCGTTTATGCTTGTGGATATAGTTTCCTAAGCTAATTCGAGTCGACTTCTGCAAGAGTTGGAGTTCTCGATTGAGACCTAGAGAACTACTTGTGTAGTTCGCTCTTCTCGTTCCACACCGTGTTTGTGGAGACGATTGAAGAATCGTGGCGACGATCGAAACTTTTATCTTTATCATGTCGAAGGCGATGTAGCCTGATAAGAATTGTCGTGTGAGGCTCTAAGTGAGTGTTTTCCCTCCTTCTCCAACTTCGTTGGAATTGTTCGTAACCCTGTCTTTGACGAAGGGTATCTTTTCGGATGTGACCTTTTTGGACAAAAGGCTGAAGCCTTGTCTGTGCCAGTTGAGCCTTTGTGTATCCCGTTGGTGGATGTTGTAGGTCCCCGTCGTTCTTGGTGATGAGAACGTGAACGATGTTTTGCCGTAGCATGTTGCTTTTGTGTTGCCGGTGATGGCAATTGACTCCAGAGAGGGTCATTTTTGGGGATAGCTTAACATCGATTTTCAAAGTGTTGATGCTCTTGAGAGAGCATTGCAGGGATTTTTGTTTTCCCCACCACTATCGGACGGATTGTGGTGAGTTGGCTCAGGTGGTGATTCCTAATAGTGCCAACTATATCGTTGTAGTGGTGACGCTTCAACGATGCCGTTAGAGTGGTGATTCTCTAACGATGCCGTCAGGGTGGTGATTCTCTGACGATGCCATTAGGGTGGTGATGCTCTAATGATGCTACTGGGGTGGTGATTCTCCAGTAATGCCATCACGGTGGTGATTCTCTAATGATGCCATTAGGATGGTGATTTCCTAATTATGTTGTTGAAGTGGTGATTCTTCTGCAATGCCGTCAGGGTGGTGATTCTCTTACGATGCCATCAGGGTGGTGATTCTCTGATGATGCCATTAAGATAGTGATTTCCTAATGATGCTGCTGAAGTAGTGATTCTTTAGCAATGCTATCAGGGTGTTGATTCTCTAATGATGTCGTTAAAGTGGTGATTCTCTAACGATGCCGCTAGGGTGGTGATTCCCTAACGATGATATGATTAACGATGTTATATGAGTAATGATGTCTCTCTTTGTTTTGTTGTGTTAGAGTGGTGATTCTCTAACATTTGTCGTCTAGAATGGTGACTTTCTAGCGATAGCGGCCTTGTATGGTGTCGCTTGAGGTTGTTCGAGGAACGTGTTTAATGTTGTGTTGCTGCATGATTTGGTTGTGTTGTATTTTGCTTGAATTATGTGTTGTGCGCCCGATGATTTTTGAATGATTGCTGCGATTATCGTTTCGCGAGCATGGTTGTCAGACCTATCGATTGATTGTTTTGTCTTTTTGTCATGATAGATGACTTGGAAGACCAGATGCAACGATATTATGGGCACTGTGAACAACCTTGCAGAGGTTGTGCAACAGCATGTGGTTGCGATGCAACAGATGGGTGCGAATCTTCAGTCTGTAGCCCAAGGTGGGCATAACATAAGTACGGTTACCTATAAGCGATTCATGGAATTGGATCCTCCTGCTTTTGAGGGTAAGACAGACCCTGAAGCTGCAGAATCGTGGATATGTGAGATAGAGCGTATTTTTCGCATTTTGGATGTCCCAGAGGAACAAAAAGTGAATTTTGGTACCTATCGTTTGAAAGACCACGCTAAGAAGTGGTGGGACACGATCTCATCGGTTAAATTCAAGGACACAAATGTTACGTGGGATGAATTTCTCGAAGTGTTTAACTCCGCGTATTTTCCTAAGCATGAACAAAGTAAGAAGATACAAGAATTTCTGGATCTGCAACAGGGAATGACGACCCTGTCTGACTATATTACGAAGTTTCGTTGTTTGGAACGATATTGTTCGAATGTTTACGTTGTGGAGAATGATCGAGCAATAAAATTCGCTCATGGTTTGAGGCCTACTCTGAGAACCAAAGTGTTCACTAGCAGGCCAAAGTCGCTCGAAGAGGCTATTGAGGTAGCTACTCTATTGGATAAAGACCAAGCCGAGCAAGAGACTCATATTTTTGCGATTGTGAGTGAGAAGAATCCTAGTAAGAAGGAGTCCTTGCCACCTACTAGAGAGCGAAAGCGTCAGAAAGTATCTCAGAACCGCCAGTAAAGGCAATCCCAACGACCGAATGTCCAACAAAAGTGTCGACGATGCAACGAAGATCATGCTTTTGGAGCTTGTCCTCTCTACGATGGCAAGTGTTTCAAGTGTGGACAATCGGGGTATATTGCCAAGTTTTGTTCGAGGAAGTCTACGAGAGACTTAATTATTTCCGATTAGGCGCCGTCATATGTGATCGGACCATTTTGTCGTTGTTTGATGTTTTGTGATTTCGCGAACGAAATCCTTTTTAAGGAGGGTAGGATGTAAGACCCATGAATTTTTCTGAGGAATTCACGGTTGCATAGAGTGGATATATATACTTTCATGTGGTTATGTGGTTGTAACATGTAATTAAGTATAAATTGACTATGCTTTGTATTTCGGTTCATTATGCGCGCGACCCGAAATCGCGTAAATACACTATATAAGTAAGAAGAGCTCAATTCCGGTCGAATTAACTTTTCAAAATTTAAGGGTAAGTTTATAAGGTATGTATTTAGTTTGTCCCTGAATTTGGGTCCTATACGACGAAAAAAACTCGTCAGTGCATGTGAATTACGAGAATTGCTTAACGATAGTATGCGAGTTGTAACAAGCATATTTCTTGCAAACAAAAGGAAATTTCTTTATGAAGCTTTGAACATTTCATGTCAATTAAGATTGTGAAAATGAGTATTTGATTTATTAAAGTCAAATTTTAGTTAAAAACATTAAATGAACATTGTTTTAAATAGTGTATTATCATTTTGGATCTGGATCGGCTAGAGGTGGCCCAAACCCATGTGGCGCCCCTCTAGTGGATGTTTTTGACCTTGGTGGACCAGTTGGTCAAGGGTTGACCAGCTGGGTGGTGGCATCCTTGTAAAAGGATGCTTTGCTTGAAAAAGAAGGACCACGATTGGTCGTACTCTTGATTCAAGGCCTCATGATGAGGCTTAAAGCTTCATCATGAGGGGCAACTTTTCAAGGAGGAAGGCATGGAGTTGCGCCCCATGGCCTTTCGGTTATTATTTTGAACATTTTCAAATAACAAAAAATGATAGGCTGAAAAGGGTGGCAGCCTTGGGGCTCCCCTTGAAATTTCTCAAAACTTTAATGGTTTTTCAAAACCCTTTTGAGTGGCGTTTTTGAAAGAGTTTTAAAAGATTTCAAAAAGAAGATTTCTATTGGAAGAGTGGGCGGCTATGGGAGGGGGGCGTGGAGCACCCCAGCCCTCCATCTCTTCTACTTTGATCTCAACCACCCATTTTGCTTAACCTAAGTATTTAAGGCATGAAGAAAGAGAGAGAACGCATTTTTGGGCGATTTTCTTGGAGTCCCTCTCTCTCTCCTCTCTTCTCCCTTTCTCCCATCCGTGGACACCATCTTCACTATTGAAAGCCTCGAAGGTGAGACATCTCTTCCCATATCCATGTTGTGGGTTTCGATTAAGCAAGTTTCTACGTTTTCTTGCATTCTTGTGAGCTATCATTCCACTTTGTGTTACCTATGTTGTGGTTTTTGCATGAGTAACCATTCACGTTTTCTTGCATTTTGTGAGTCTATGCTTGCATTCTCTAGCATTTTTGCTTTGCACTTAGATTGCGTTAGTTTTTCCTATTTTTACCTCTTTGGGTTATGTTCGTGATGACCAAGATTCTGCCCGGTTATGGCAGCAAAATCTGGGTTGTTACGAGGAGTTCCTTCGGTTGGCAAGGAGGCCTTAGACCGACCCCATGCTCAGCAGCCATACCCAGCCGGGTCGACCTTCTTGGGTTCGGGTGCTGCTGGCCTCGGATAGGTAGGTCGAGCCATGGTGGATCGCTCCATTGTTTTTCCCCTTTACCTTACTTGTTTCTGTTTTGTCTGGCCAGGGACGTCATGGTCCCCTTGCTGTTCGGTTGGACCAGTCCAGCCAGCTGGACGTGTCCAGCAAGTGCGTCCCAGGTCGACCACAACCGGGCCAGCTCGGGCATCTCTCTCTTTGTGTTTCGGCCTCGCGCAACCCACAGCCGAACCCCCAACTCGGGTGGCTGTGTGGCCTATTTTCGGATGGCCTGACATGGTCTGGACCGAATCTAGTCCAGACCTGTCAGAGGCCCTTGGTCGAACTTGGTTCGGTTAAGGGCGCCTCCACCCTTCAGCCCCAATGGCTGACATTGGTGGGCCTGCTGCAACCGAGTTGCAGCAGGTGGGTTGCATCCGGGTGCAAGCTGCAAAGCCTGCACCCTCTGCATTTCGGTGGGGGCCCAGCCCCATTTTGGATCCTCTCTACTTTTCGTGGTCTGCAAAAACCCATGAGCCGAGCCCCATTTCGGCGGCTATGGGTTTTGGTTACCTTTGGCCTGACATGGTCTGGACCGAATATGGTCCAGACCTGTCAAAGGCTCCGTTCCGAGCTAAGTTCGGTTGAGGGCACTTTGCCTTTGCGCCCAGCTAAGGTTGGCACTTTTGGGGCCTGCTGCAACCGGGTTGCAGTAAGGGGACTACAACCGGGTGCAGGCACGTGGGCCTGCACCTCTCCCTTCGGTGGTGGCCGAGCCACATGTGGGGTCTGGACATTTGGTCTAGACCTTGATCAGGTATGAGCATGCTCATTTGTGGGTTTGAACTAATCGGTCCAGACCTGGGTTTTCTTGGTGGCCGCGACCCATGCATATAGACTTTCCCCTTACCAAGCTCTTTTGGTCTGGGTGGTTCGGCACCTGCAGCAAGCTGCTTGCTATCGCCTTTCAGTTTAAGATGCTGCCCTCTTTCGGTTCAGCAGTACCGGGCCCTGCTATGTGCGTGTGGTGCCCCATGGCACCGAGAGGCTGGTAGGTTAGTGGGTCTGTTTTGGACAGACTCCCGCCCAGCAGTTGGATTTTTCTCCATTTTGTCGCACTTTTTAGCTTCGTTAGCAAGCCTCCGGGCTGCAGCCCATGGGGTTGCATGTGCGCTTATAACACGGGTTCCATTTACCCCGATAACTCCATAGTTTTGACACGTCACGACATGTACGAAGAGTGCGCGTTTGTCCAAAGCAAACTTACGCAAATATGGTTATGTATGCAAAAAAGAAATGATAAAAACCATCGATGTGATGTGGTAGGGACTCACACTTATTCGCGTATGTCCGCTTTTGCACTAGAACACAAAGTGTTTGCAAATGACACCTTATCAAATGCCTTCAAGTAAAATAAGGTTTTTACGTAATTAAGAAACCTATGGCGTATGTCAAACAAATGAATGCAATTATGGCACTTCCCTTACCATACACGACACGACACAAATTATATATTTATTTAAGTGAATCATCGCGTGTTATGTGT
The DNA here is from genome assembly GCF_984573655.1 of Nuphar pumila. NCBI lineage: Eukaryota > Viridiplantae > Streptophyta > Magnoliopsida > Nymphaeales > Nymphaeaceae > Nuphar > Nuphar pumila. The sequence goes on along the minus strand of NC_143262.1, from coordinate 24,783,232 downwards.
TACATGATATCGTAACAAAGTGTGCAATAAAATGATTTAAGGATTTTAGGTAATTAAGAAGCTTACGGTGTATATTGAATTGTAACACTTAGCTCGAAATGGTATAATTGCGGTGTTTTCTTGTCGCACACTCTAGCACGAAAGCTAGTGCATAAATGTATGCTAACATCTGTTCGTATAATGTTATTATTGGGCACGAATCACTTTGGCAATAAATGTATTTCCCTAAGTATGAAGGGATCTTGAGGTACATATATGAGAATTTTTTCTTTGCGACATATGTAATATTTGGAACGCCTTGGCAAGTTGTTGGTGTGGGTGATGGCCCTACCTCGTGAGACGAGCTCGCTTATGTTAGTGATACATAGTTTTATATGCTTTTACATGTCTCATGATTCGCTTCTAGAGATGCCTTACCGTGGTAAAATGTTTCTAATTGTCTCATCGTAATGCTTGATGTTCTGTATCGTCACATTGTCACTTCGCGTACTTGTGGCACAATGCAGATATATGTACACTTGTATCCATGACATATTCTCTTGTGATGTTACGTTGGTTGATTATGTTCTGTGATGCGTACCATGTTACTCTGAATTGTGAAATGGATAGTTGTAGTTATTCTCTCATGTCTTGCTTAATTGTATTTACTTATTGCTCCATGTGTAGTTTTGTCACTCTCTTTATATTTGCTTATGCTATACCTGTTCAATTATTATGAATGAATGAATGTATGAGAAATGATAAGCTTTGCTTCGTTTTTCACATACTGGCATATTGTGATTGGTTTGTCTCACCAACTCGAAAGAGTACTGACCCCATTTGATGGGGATACAGGTGCTTGCTTCTAGGTGTGCGATGAAGTTCGATGTGCGGCGGCGGACATGAACCCACACTTCTAGAACGTCAAGGATCTTGGCAGAGTTTTTGTAAAGGAAAATGATTGTACCATTTTGTAAAATGTATTAAATAAAAGTTGTTTCATATCATTGTTGTTTCACCCCTGTGATCTGCCCAGATTTTTCCACTTGTTTTTCCTTTTTGGTACTTTCGCGTTTGCGCAATGTTTTAAAAAAAAAAAAGTTTACCCTAAAATCCAAAGTATTTTTATTTTCAAAGTCAGAAATTCTGGAGGTAGCACTAAATATGCCAACATCAATGAGCATAGACTGAACATTCCTGATGCACCCACATGCACAGCGAAAGTGTGGTGGGCCCATAACCCAATGTTAGGGTATGCTCAAAAATTAAAATCAAAATGCTAATTCAATACATATCGATAGATGCCAAGTCTGTGCGACGTGCGGGTGCTCGGAGTTCTTCTCAGCCTATCGACACCTACGATGAGCCCAGATCTTCAAGTTGATGGTAAGCAAAACCCTTAACCCAAATAAAAATTACGAAAACACAGGCAATAGGCTCGTGCTGCCAAGCCCGATATTTATAGTGGAGGATAAAGGGTGGTTTTCAGAATGTGAACCCCTTCACATTCTTGTAATCTCTACCCTACTCAATTTCACCTATTGCCCACTAATTACTAACCCCTTATTAGTGGATCACACTATGGGTTGAACTCAAACCCAAATATCCAACAACCATAACAATCCTAGTTCAATTCTGACGGGCTCTGTCGGTGCATGGTTGTAATGCAATCAGAAGAAAAAAGTAGAAGCCACGACCCCATCATGCTCATGACACTGGAAATATTTGGGCATCGAATGGTTGTCAGGTTTCAAGATTTGGTGGTGCTGGTGTTTTGTGAAATCAAGGTCAACAAGGGAAGAGAGAGAGAGAGAGTACACCGTCTGTGCCGAAACGTGATTGCATACTTTTTAAGCGTGCTGCTGCACGTGATAACCTTCCATCATTGCTAGGGCCCCAGCTGACAGGCTTTCCATATCTTTCGTTCAGAAAATTTCAATTAAGCCCCATTTTCATTATAAAAAAAGTTTAATATTTGGTATTAATAAAAGCACGAAACTATTAAACATAAATCAACTTTTTTTTGTTTTATATTTTGGAGCTTTTTTTATTGCTCCTTATATATGCAATCTACAAAGTTTTATTTAATAAAAAATGAATTTTGAATCATGTGATTGTAATATATAACTATATAAGCAAGTATTTTAGAGCTTCAAAAATCAATAGCTCCCGATGCACTAAATTTTACAACTCAAAACATCATATTTTTAAATTAAAATAACGCCATCAATGGTTTGATCTTTGGAAAACAAACCATATACATGATCAGATTGAATCAACAAAGAATGAAGCTATTTCTATTTCAATAGTTTTATGCCTTCTATAATAATAAATATTAGCTCAATGATAAAATAATTGAAGAAGAAAACTGTAGAAAAATAATCAAATGTCTTGACAACTAATTCCTTTATTTTTTTCCATAAAAAACAGGTCAGAACTGATAAGAGAAGTCTGGTTAAATTTTTTCCATGTTTGCTACAAAACATGGAAAAACATTGTGTATGGAATAAGTTTTTCCTTCCAAATTTTATCTGCAATCAAACAGGGTCTTAGCAGATATTTGTTTCATGCCAATAGGTAGGAAGGAGGCCCACATTCAGGTGAAAGAAAGGGTGAGGAACAAACGCCTAATGGAGCCCGCAAAACAGTACTGAATTACGCCCAAAAGTTTAATTTTAAATTTGTTCAAATATTCAATCCAAACACAATCCGTTGACATTCAATTCAATCATATATATATATATATATATATAATGTCGAACTCACAAAGAGTTAGTCGTTACATCCAATGCGGGCACGTTCATAAGATATAAGAGCTTTTGCAGAGGTCGCGACCACCGCTAAAACTCTTTTCGCAGTGACATTTAGCGACGGTCAAAGGCTGCAAAAGCCATTTTATGCTAAACTTGGTGTGTGTTGGACACGTCCGACTTTTGAGAGTTCGATGATACTTTCAATCGTGTGTCTATATATATAAGCCTGAATCATCAAACAGTTAAAATATCTGATGCAAATTTGACAATTTTGCATTAAATATAGTTTTTAAAAACCTTTTTTTTATTGTGTAACAGGCACCAGTTCAATGTTACAGGTTCAAACAGTTAAAATATCTGATGCAAATTTGACAATTTTGCATTAAATATAGTTTTTAAAAACCTTTTTTTTATTGTGTAACAGGCACCAGTTCAATGTTACAGGTTTTTGTGTGTATATATATATATATATATATATATATATATATACACGGTTGAGAGTATCATCGAACACATCTGAGCATAAAAATGCTTAATCAATAACATGTTTTTGATTTAATAAATAATGCTGTCAAAATTTAGCATAAAACACTTAAACCTGTGATTTTTCGAAGGTCTTAAAGGTGACCTAACTAAAAAAGCGGCACCACAATCCCCATTCTCATATATATATATATATATATATATATATATATATATATATATATATATATATATATATATATATATATATATATATATAATATTGGTTTATTTAGCAGAAAAAATTATTTTGAATCGTGTGTTTACCACAAGGAATTAGGTTTTTAAAGAGGTCCAAAAATCAATAGCCCACAATGTGCCAACATTTCATAACTCAAACGATCACATTTTTACATAAAAAAAAGCACAATCCAAGGCTTGATCCTTAGCAAACAAAGAACATATCGATGTGAGTAGATCGAGTTAATACAACTTGCACCTACGATTTCTAACTCATTAGTTTTAGTAGCTAATATTAACCCATATATATAAAATTTCTTTGACTCAAAAAAACTGCCCCACGCAAAAAGACCAAGCCGCGCTGGTGAGCCTGCTGTACTTACAATCACGGTCCTGTCAGCGTAAAACTCTGAGGTCTTACCCCTCGACTCTATGGAGTCACCAAGCTTCGGCTTACACCCAAAAGCTATCCAATAGTAATGGACATGTGTGCGATCCAGCGACGTGCAAGTCAAAACACTCAAAAAAGAAGTCTTTAGGATGGACTTGACCGGCACTACAAACCCCATGTCTGTATGGATGTCATTAGGGATGACATTGGATCCGGGTGGAGGCTGGGAACACAGTCTCCACCTCGCTCATTTTCAAAAAATTTGTATTTGAATCATGGTTAGGGCTCAGATCCATATTTAGATTTGTGTTTACCTGTTTTCCTATAAATATTCATTGTAAAGACGAGTTATTCTTTTATTGTTTTCCTATAAATTATCAGTTATTTTTCATGGAATTTCTTTGAATTTGCCATAGAACATAGATTAGGTTAGAATGGATCATAACTTAATTTTTTATGTTTTTTTTGCGAATCCAATCCGGTAAAGGATTTACGTCAAATGGGCTGCAATTAAACCATATCGCCACCTACCTGACCGAGTACGGACCTTGTTCCCTCACCCACATACCCCACTCCCACTGGGCCCATGCCTTAACCATTTCACACGACGAGCCAATGCCATCAGTACCATTACGGTGTATTTTCCTCTCTCTCTCTCTCTCTCTCTCTCTCTCTCTCTCTCTCTCTTATTTTTATATATATATATATATATATATATATATATATGAGCTGCTGCAGTTCACTCCATTGCGTCACACTGACGTGCGTGTGATATCACCCCTTTGGAGACTGCTTTTTCTTTTGTCTGTCTCCTTGTTCGTTTGGATAGTCCTCCGGGATTTGTAATTCCACGACGTTTGGAGAGAGAGAGATGGTGCAGGTAGCTCGACAAATATATACATCACAAAGATACGGGTGCACCCTAGGCATGAGTCGAAGTTGACACGCAAGTTCAATTTATTTTGAAAAACAAAACATGAAGACGTGAAGTCTTTCTAAATAATTTGAATAATAAAAAATTTAATTTTTAATATTTTTACATATAAAATGTATTTTTATTGAAATTTTATTATGAAATTGACAACTATTTATTTAATATTCAAATAATCTTTGTATGTGTTAATATCATTGGGTCATATTGTGTTGACTCGTGTCAGCTTTGGATATAATCAATTTAAGTTTTTTTTAGTATTTTTAGTTAATCAAGTTTTTAGTGTTATATAAACCGGATTTTTTTGTTAAACAAAAAACACATCTATACATGAAAAATGTTTAAACCAATACATGTTTTTAACTAAATAAAACATAAACATCACATCTACACATTTAGATTAAGTAAAAACGTTTTTAAAAGATGCCTAAGATGGTCTAGAACTTACACATTGCTCTGCATTTGTTTCTGATACTTTATTGTTGCACTTTTGAGATACAGGGGAACGTTCAAGAGGGTTGTGAGGAAGGGGTCGGTGGAGGATTTCAAGGCAATTCCTTATGTCTGCACCCTGCTCAGCACTTCCCTGTGGACGTACTACGGTCTTCTTAAGCCGGGTGGGCTTCTAGTGGTCACCGTTAACGGTGCCGGTGCGGCATTAGAGGCCATTTACGTCATTTTGTTTCTGATCTACTCACCTAAAGATGCAAGGGTACTCTCTCTCTCTCTCTCTCTCTCTCTCTCTCTCTCTGCTTGCTCTCTCTCACCTGAGCCCCCGCGACTCCCTCTCACCTGAGCCCCCGTGAACCTCACCGGCCCCGGGGAAGGGCCCCGGCACGCTCTCCTGAGCCCCCTTACCTTGCTCTGCTAGGATGACCCTGACCCTGAGCCCCCGTGTCTCCCTGAACCTCACCGGCCCCGGCACGCTAACCTGAGCCCCGACCCTCCCTCGCCTGAGGCACGCCGGAGCCCCCTTACCTTGCTCTGAGCCCCAGTGTCTCCCTAATCCTCACCGGCTCCGGCACGCTCACCTGAGCCCCGATCCTCCCTCGCCTGAGGCACGCCGGAGCCCCCTTACCTTGCTCTGCTCTCTCTCTCTCTCTGTTAGGATGACCCCGACCCTGAGCCCCCGTGTCTCCCTGAAACACACCGGCCCCGGCACGCTCACCTGAGCCCCGACCCTCCCTCGCCGAGGCACGCCGGAGCCCCCTTACCTTGCTCTGCTCTCTCTCTCTCTCTCTGTTAGGATGACCCCGACCCTGAGCCCCCGTGTCTCCCTGAAACACACCGGCCCCGGCACGCTCACCTGAGCCCCGACCCTCCCTCGCCGAGGCACGCCGGAGCCCCCTTACCTCCTAGCTTTCCCCTGACGACTCCTACCTCACTGTTTCCCTTTGAACCCCCTGATGCCCCGTTTCTCTCTCCCTGACTCTTTCCCTAAACCTCTCCAGCTCACCCGATCATCGTCTCCCTCATCCCCTCGCCAAAGCAGAGCCTCCATCCATCGACCTCCTCTACAGCTACGCCCCGCCATCGCCCGACCTTAGGGTCACCCTCTGCAGCGTCGTCCCTCACTGCTTCGGAGCCACCATCGCCGAACCTCTGCAGCTTCTTCCCTCTCTGCATCGGAGCCACCATCACCTGCGTGCACTTCCACCTCTAGTGCTGCCCTCCTCTCCTCCTCATATTGCCGCCGTAGTGGACAGCCGCAGGAAGCCGCCCCTCTTCTCCCTTCGCTGCTGCGTGTGGGAGATGCCCAAACAGTGGGAAGGGAGGAACGATCGTGGGTGGTGACGACCTTCTCCGTGCGGGCTCTGTAGCGACGCTCATCGCCGCTAAGGAGCCACCGTCGGCAGACCTCCCCTGCATGATGCCCCTCGCTGTGCCAGAGCCACCATCGCTCGACCTCCTCTACAGCTACGCCCTGACCTTAGGGTCACCATCGTCGGACCTCTGCAGCGTCCTCCCTCACTGCATCGGAGCCACCATCGTCGGACCTCTACAGTGTCTTCCCTCATCGCATCGGAGACATAACCAACTGCAATCGCCTCGACCCCCCTCTGCAACCGTCCAACGTCCCTCCGACAGCCAAGTGCTCTCTCTCCTTTCTTCCTCATGAGTTGCTTGCCGCATGTTTTTTGGGGTCTTGCTTCTGATCGTTCCTTGGGAGCAAATCAGAGGGCCCTCCATTTCATTCAGGATGCTCTTAATGACTGGGGCGCAGCATTCGCCCTTCGACGGTGGGGTTTCGATGTTGACCTGCCTTTCAGACTCAAGCATCAATTATTTTTCAATCTCTCGGATGTTCTTGGTTCATGCTTGGATGCGGGCTCTCTTCATATCTCGAACGTCAGAAAATTTATCCGTGCCGTTAGGAGAGAGCCTCTCGAAGCCTGTTCTGTCATGGCACTGCTTGACCCGCCTTTCTTTTTTCGGGAGCTTCCGCATTGGGTCGTTGATCGGGGTTGGCAGCAGGTTCAATCTTCATGGCAACGCTCTTTTTGTGCCCTTCGCGCTAGACCGAGAGACTGGTGGTGCGCATCATGTTTGTCTTTGAATTTTCAGAAACGCTTTGACTGCCATAGGTGTGGTTCATCTTTCCTTGCTCGTCGTCATCCTGTTTGGAAGCGAAAGCGAATAAATGCTCCTCACCAACATTCAACCGGGAAGCCTCTTGACTCCAACGAACCTTCAGTGTTGGGGACCCACTTTGCCTGTCAGAGTTCTAAGCGACCTTCGCGACGTACTTCTTTTTCGTCATGGGTGCAGATTGGAGATCTTCAGGAGCCGCAGACTTCTTTTCATGCCATTAAGATTGGGACTATCTGGGTCCCGGTCCAGTTATCACATGCTCTGCCAAGGCAGCTTACCAGGAAATCTTGTTCTAATACGGTTCCGGCTTTATCATCTACATCTTCGACGTTCGTTGCCAAACCCAACACGTCTGCTCGACTTCTCGCTTCTCGCTTTCAACGGCCGTCGAACGTGCTGCTGGGGAGCCCTAAGATATCTGCCGCAACTAGTTCTGAATATTATCCTACTGGTGATAATTCTATTATTATTCCACATGCTCATGCCCATCATGGTTTATCTGTTAGTGACTCTGTGCCTTACACAACTAGCGCCCCTTCTCGAGGTGGATTGGCAACTCGGTTAGACAGTCATGCTAAAGGTGAAAAAAGGTCAATTTTGTCATCGTCTTTCATTAATTTTCCATTGAGGCGCTTTGATTATATGGCGGTTCACATTATGGCGTTTAATGCTCGTTCGACTGAGGCTCACAGATGCATGATTATTGGTTTATCGGTTCTTTTTTCTTTATCGCCGGTCGTTACTGAGGCCACTATTACTGCATCTACCGTCACTGATTCTGTGTGTAGTTCTTGGAGGTGTGAGGCTCTCCCAAGTGTGACTCTCCCTTCCTCTCCACCTGTTCCTCGACAGTCCCCCCCTCTGTCGCCCTTGGGTGTTGAGGTTGAAGAGGCAGCCCGGATGCTTGATATCTCTCTCTCCTCAGCTCAGCTGCATCATATAATTGTCGATATGGTATCTACCATTTCGGTAGTCTCTACTATCCTAGGTGGCTCATTAGGTCCTTCACTTGATGTTGTCTCTGATCTAAGGGGTGATTCTCCCAGTCCTTCGAGGGCTACTCAACGTATGGGGGTTGTTCGGCACCGACAAGTTAGCAGTGGTAGTAGAAGCAAGAGGAGCAACCCACTCAATGTTACGACTTTCGATGGCAGGTCTCCATGGGTCTGTTTTCTTTGTCTGTTGCCTTCACTTTGCAAGACAGTGGCAGGAGGGTTGTGGTCACTGTTGTATATGGCCCTAATCACGCTGTCATGAGGCCTGCTTTCTGGAACGACTTAAATAGGATCGTCGTCTCAAATGGAGAGTACCATTTTCTTATGGGAGACTTTAATTGCCTTTTGTCTATTCAGGATTCTAATAACCCCGTTCTTCCAAATCCATCTATGCGAGGTTTTCAAGATTTTGTTCATCGGCATCACCTTTACCCAATCCCTTTTAGTGGGGAGCGTTACTCTTGGTCGAATAAGCGAATTCGCCCATGCTGCAGAGTTCTTGACAGGGTTTTTGTCACTCCAAATTTGCTGGATCTCATTCCAGATGTCAAATGTGTCTTGCTGGCTCCTTCTATCTCAGACCATGGTCAGTTAATCACTACTTGGGGGGGGGGGGTTTAATTCCGCCAGGAGTTTTGTGTTTGAACAATGGTAGCTCCAGGAGCCAGATTTTCATACTATTATTTCAGACTCTTGGAACAAGCCCTCCAATGAGCAGTGGGCAGCTATCCGGTGTCATGAGAAGTTGTCTCGTCTCGCTAAGGATATCAAAGATTGGCTCCATAATCGAGACGTGGTTAAATTTCAGCAAATGACTGCTTGGGAGCAAGAGATTTCAGCATTGTATCAAACTATGTCTTCCCCGGAGTCTCTATCTGATTCACACTTGCAAAGTTTGCAGGCCAGATCTATTGAGTTATCAACGCTTTTGAAGAACTGGAGGGTCAAAGAGGAAATTAGATGGAAGCAACGGGCAAGGGTGAAATGGCTTGCGGTCGGAGACGGTAATACTAAATTTTTTCACTCATATGCTTCTCATCGTCATAGGAGGAATGTCATCCCATCAATCACCATTGGTAATGTTTCGTTCCTTAATCAGCACGTTATTTCAGCTGTCACTCAGTATTTCAAAGATTTATATTCTGTTTCACTTACTGCGAATGGTGTCATTGGTCCTGTTTCTGTTGGTTCGATTCGGCAAGATCAAGCTAGAATTATGCAAATGAAGTTCTCTGAAGATGAGATTTTTAGGGCAATCAAAGGTTTGTCAGGGTGGAAAGCTCCAGGTTATGATGGGTTTCATGTGGATTTCTTCAGAATTTTTTGGCCTTGTGTGAAGCCTGATGTTATTAACATGTTTGTTGAGTTCTATCGCAACTCCAGATTGCCTATTCAAACCCACTTGGCAATTATTTCTTTAATTCCGAAAGATGATGCTGCTACTGATATCTCTAGGTTTCGTCCGATTTCTGTTATGAGTGCCCTTTATCGGATGATTGCCAAGGTGTTGGCTAATAGGTTGAAGGTCGTGGCTCACCAAATTTTTTCTAACTCTCAGTTTGCCTTTATCCACAATAAGAGGATTCAACATTCATTCATCTTGGCCTCTGAAGTCATTCACTCCTTACATCTTAGTGGTCAGGCCTATTTTTCTCTTAAATTAGATTTTCATAAAGCCTTTGATTTTGTGCATTGGCCCTTCTTATTTCAAATGTTATCCAATTTTGGCATTGGTCGTCGTTTTTCTGGGTGGGTGAGGGAATTGGTCTCTAATGCTCAGGCCATGATTAAGATTAACGGCACTAGAGGTGGTCAGATCAAATTGGGGCGTGGACTAAGGCAAGGCTGCCCTCTATCGCCTTTGTTGTTCAATGTCATTGCTGAGGGTCTCGTGGTGTTGCTCAAGCGTGCTGCGGAGAAGCGCCTGATAGATCCTCTAGATCTTCCGGATTTTTCAGACCATATTCTTATTTATGCTGATGATATGATTATTTTTGGGCGAGCAAACGTGCAACAAATGCTTAGATTCAAGCTTATTCTCCAGTTTTTTCTTTCTCTTTCTGGGCTTTCCCTAAATGATAGCAAATGCTCTATTACTATGTTTAATGTTCAGTATCCTATGCTTGCAGCGGGTCAACGGATTTTCAATTGTGCAATCTCTGAGTTGCCGATGACGTATTTGGGCCTGCCGTTACAAGTGAAGCGCCTATCTTCCGCTGCTTGGGCTCCAACTATTCAAAAAGTGAAAAACAATCTTTTTTCGTGGCAGGCGTCTTATCTCTCCATTGCTGGTCGTCTGACTTTAATCAGACATGTTCTTTCTTCTATCCCTGAATTCTTCATGTCAATGTTCGTGATGCCGGTGGGCGTGGAGAAGCAGATTTGTCGTTTAATGACGGATTTTCTTTGGTCTGGGTGTCAGCTTAAGAGTAAGCGCCATTTGGTTGGTTGGCGAACGTTGGTGTTACCTAAGCGTATGGCTGGCTTAGGTGTTTTTGCTCCAAGACAGAGGAGTATTGCTCTTGTGGCCAAGCAATGTTGGATGGCCCATCAACCAGGTTCTCCTTGTGCTCGTTTGCTTCATGCTAAATATGGTGCTCCTGATTTATCTAACTTTCGTCATGGAACCCGGGGGCTGGCGATCTCGCACTTGCGAAGCATGTGGCTGAGAGCCTTATTGTCCTTCAGAGATCAAATTGGGGATACAGGTAATTATGATCAGTGGTTGCATTGGGCTATTGCACCAAATGGTGCGTTCCACACCCATAAAGTGTATAGATCGTTGCTCCCCCCAGGGGCAGATTGGTTCCTTGAGTGTGCGTTATGGGGTAAGGGCCCTACCCCAAAATCTCAGGTCTTGGCTTGGTTAATTTTGCATGATAGGGTTCAGACTCACAGTTATTTAAAGAAGTTGGGCTTTCAGTTCCCAAGTTGGTGTGTGTTGTGTCAAGCTGCTGAAGAAACTACTTTTCATTTATTCTGGTCCTGCCCAATCTTCGTGGCCCTATTTAATAGCACGTGGAGATCTCCGAACGTAATTGTTAAAGAGGAGTCTTTTGCGCTTGATCTGCTCCTAGGCCCTATTGAAATTAGACGTTGCAAGCGGTGGAGACTGATCTGGAAGACATGGTTGCTTACCACTTTGTGGTTTGTTTGGATGGCACGCAATGATGCTACTTTCCGTCAAATTCCGGTCATTCTTAACAATCTTGTCCATAAAATCTTGGTTGATGTATACGCGATTCTACGTATGCATCTTAGAGACCTCTCCTTCCGTCTGAACAATGTTCACTCATCGGTGGTTCCTTCTTTTCCAGAGGATCCTGGTTGAGCTTGGCTTTGTTGTTTGTTGCTAGCTGGCTGTAGTTTCTTTTCCTTTTGCTTTTGTTTTTCTATATTTTAGTTTTGTTTTCTATTTTGTTGGGTTCAACATTTTGTTGATCTTCATGTGTGATAATGTTGATCCTCTTTCGGCTCTCTCTCTCCAAACTCTTTCAAAACATGTATTTGAATGTGTTTAATGCTTGATCCAAATATGTAGATGTGTTTATCATTGCTTATTCACTAAAAACCATGCTTCATATGTAGATGTGTGTCAGCCAAGCTACCACCGCCCTGCCACCTGACCGACCACAACCACCAACCGTTGACCTCTTATGTTTGTCGATTGCATCCAGTTGCAATCCACCATCAATTTGTGTCGTTCATCGATTGACTTCGATTGTCAGGCACTAACCTGCCTGATTGGCCAGCCAAGCCCTCTGTCTATCGAGGCCTCCTTTTAGACGAGGCCACCTGACCCCCCATCAGCCTCCTCTACTAGTTGAAGCCTACCGGTTGATCCAGACGACCACTTGCTTCTCTCCTTCCTCGATTCCGTCTCTCTTCCTCCCATAGAGGGGAAGAAGAAGAAAAGAGGAGAAGAGTGAAAAGCGGGACCCACTACCTCTACCCCCATGCGCAACTACAACTATCGTGCCTTCAGAGCTGTTGTCGCCTTTTCGTCGGGCCATGTGGGCTCTGCTGATGTCGGGCAATCCTGTTGTTATAACTGCACTGTTGCCACACTATGCGTGCATGTTGCCACTCACCCACACCACAACTGCCACAATTGTCATTGTCACACACCCCTTGCGTAGTTGATATGCCACCAAAGTTCATGCCAAGCTAAAAAAAATTCTCTGAAGTAAAGGACGTGACTATAGAAGTACGATTCCTTGCATTCTTACTGCGTCTTAGGATAATCGCGTATGAAGATAGGGCAAGTTCTATCCTAACTTTCGTTGATGTACGTAAACTCTGAAAAAGGCTTTTTGGGGTTCGTAAATATTTAATTATTGTTTACACACTAACCTGAGTTGGGAATTGGCGGACAGGAGATTAAAATTATAGAATCGGGTAATCCAGTATATTTGAAGTGTTTTGTTTTGAAGGACAAATGTTAAACATTTAAAAGATAAAATTTGGTATATAAAATTATGTATTTTGCAGGTTAGACTGTTAAAAGTGTATGTTTGTGTGTGCGTGTGTCAGAATGACATACGTATGAGTGAATAATTATGCACATATGCTAGTAAGGCATATGTGATTAGGGGTGGCAATCAGGTCAGGTCGGTGGGTTGGCGGGTAAGGTTGGTGGGTTGGCGGGTCAGAATACCTCAACACGAAAATGACTCGTTTATTAAACGGGTCGGATGTGGCAAACATGAACACAACCCATTTATTAAATGGCTAACTCGACACGACACAGTTAACCCGTTTAATAAACGGGTCGGGTCGACATGACACGGCGACCCATTTATTAAACGGGTCGACCCAATAACATAGACACAATAACCGCACAGGCGCACACCACCACTGAGGAGAGGTCTCGGGCTCTCGGCTGCGGCTGGGTAGGAAGGAGTTAGGTGGGTGACTAAAGTGTAAAGTTAGGAGTTAGGGTTAGATAAGTTTATATATATATATATATATATATATATATATATATATATATATATATAAACGGGTTGACCCACCCGCCTAACCCGTTTATTAAACAGGTTAAACGGGTTGGCGGGTTGGCATACCCCTAACACGAACACGACCCGTTTAATAAATGGGTTAGGCAGGTCAACCCGTTTACGATACAAACCCGTTTAAGCCAAACCCTAACCCGGCTAAGAAGCAGGTTGGCATGTCGGGTCAGATTTTGCCACCCCTATATGTGATATGATGTGTATGTATGCGATCATGACATATGTATGAAAAATCTGTTGTTATTTGTGTGCATATGTCGAATCAACATACGAATGAATGTTTATTTGTTCATGTATGCAATGATGCATACACTTGATCATGTGTATTATGACATGTTTGTATGCAATTCTGACATACATACCAAAATTATTGTTATGTGCATGTACCCAAGATGCATATTTCTGTTGCACTCATTTTCAATATTCAAGTCCTTGTCTGGTTTGTTTCTTTCACTCACTGATTCCTAGTGGGCTAATATACACTTGTGTTTTCTCTCAAGCGGGCCCCTAGTACTTAGTTTGGTTGGATTATCTCTATTGATCAAGCTCATATCATTGAGAAAGTAGAGTGAATGATAATATTCACAAGGTACATGTGCTTGGATAGTTTGTATAATATTGGATGTCGATATGCAACACATGCATATGCAACTGATGCATACCTAGAAATATTTGTATTATGTTTGTTCATAGTTGAGAAATGACTGAACTGAAATCAGGTAAAGTTGGTATGATGATATGGCATAAACTTTAATGATGAATGTTGACCTTATGATATATCTATGCTAGCTTGGCATATTCATTATTAGTCAGGGTTGTGCTATTAAGTGAACCTGTGATCCTAAACATGTTTGGAACATGACGGAACGAATGAGTGCATGTATTAGAATTTAACTCCATAGGGTAGATTTCACGCAGTAGAAGATATTTGATTATGATAGGTCGCGTAGGGATGATCCTAAATGAGTTCTCGAATACGAGGCTTCGTTGTACGTATTTGATAATCGCGAGTTTGATGAATAGTCTGTGATATGCATATGCATGATTGGTTAATATGAAATGTATGAGTATTGACCCAAGTGTGATTGCTAAAGTGATAATATTTGGGCATGTGTATTCCTTGTGAAATGATATGTATCGAGGAAAAAGTTCTCATAAGATAAGATACGTAGCACACATTATGGTCAAGTTCAAATCTTGTGATACCGTAACTTCGGCTCATACTATTGAAGTCGAGCAAGTAGGTTATATATGAACCTGTACCACACTAAGCCTGAGGGAATGAGTGAATGTAGATAAAAGTTATTCCCATTAGATCAGATGTGAACCTTTCTTCTACCCCTCAATGGTCTAAGGAGATTTATACTCTGATACGTTTGGTGGAGTATGAGTTATAGTTGTATACCTTTGCAGTGTTGCAAGAGACGCCCTAGACATCTTCTAGAGATGAGGGAGAGAGAGGGGGGTGACTAGATGTAAATGAATTTTCATAATTTCAAATTACGTGTCTAACAGGGTACCCAAACCTCTATTTATAACTTTTGGTTTGCGTTTGAGTCTAGCTCAAATCCAAAAATAAAATCTTATCCAGATAACCCATACACACTCTAACTCCCAAAAGAGATCCTAATTGTCAGTTAGAACTCGACAAAGAAAGAGGTTCGATTGACCTAACTAGAGTCCCTTCCTAACTAGATCCTAACTAGGCCTTATCATCTTGGCCTTACTAGAAAGAACAATTAAGAAATAGAAAACATAACTTAGTTGAACCCTATCCATATCTTTCACTTTCTAGAAAGGAGGAGATGCCTCCTACTTGTCTTTCTTCTCCTTCTTCCAAGTTATCCCCTATATGCCTCACTATCTTACATATCTTTTATTTTGGCATTGACATGTCTCATTTGACTTTTCTTCTTAAAGAGGAGCCACATCAACTCCTTAGGCCTCATTTTGATTTGACTTGATGAGATGACATTAGGATCTGAAAGCAATGTTCTTGACGTCAACTCTGAATCTATGACCATAATAAATTGATTTCAATTTAGTTTCCAAGATACCAACTATGTTAAGCTTGTTCTCTTAAATCCACTTGGCGAGTAAAAACTGCTTGTGAGAAAAATTTAAGCCACTAATAAGCTAGACCATGAGCTTCATTCCTGGAGATGGGTGAGAGCCTTGGTCCTCCTTATAGACCACACGAGGGTTTGTGTGGTTTGTAGACAATGATCAATATTGTTCTTGCCACTTGCTTGATCTGTCGTAAGGAGGATGGAATCATACCCAACTTCAATTTGAGTTTGGAGGCTAGAGTAGTCATCTAGAATGGCTCCAGTTGACACCCAAGTTGATAGAAACCCAAAGTTAATGGCGCCTTTAGTTTGTGGGTCAAGGCATCATTTGGAGTCAGAATGCCAAGATCCTGCAAGGTGTATGACATTTAGGATCAGGGTGTATGCAATGAGAGAAGAGAACTGGAGAAAAAGAGAGAAAGAGAAAGAGAGAGAGGGGGGGGGGGATTCAGTAAGCGGCCTGCCTCAAGGGGATCCAATGCTTGATATCTTCTACAGAGTGCAGAGGCTGGGTGCATATAGCCCTCTCACTCAGTAGTCGATTTCCATCCTTAATAGATGTTTTAATATCATGTGTTCTAGAGTTTATCTCATACATTTGTGTTTCCATGAGTTACGACCCCACCATATTGTGTGGCTCCTTGGATTCCTTGGTGAGCTCATATATCCACATTAGATCTGATACATATATCCAACATCTCTCACTTAGCTATACGGGGTGAACATGCATATTATATTATAATTGGTGCATCATATATCACATATAGCACTTCATGACAAAACATGCACCAAATAAACCTGCACAATTCCTTGGGTTATATCAATATCTAAGTATGATATTTTTCTCATATGATATGAATTATTTTTTCATATAGTCATGTGGATTTTTCATTTCAAGTATGAGGTTTTCACATATGCTATTGGTTATTTTTCACAGAGTCATGTGGATCTTTTCATCATTCATATTCAAGTATAAGGTTTTAACACATGCTATGGGTTATTTCTCTCATAGTCGTGTAGATCTTTTTAGTTTTTATATTCAAGTATGAGGTTTTCACACATGCTATGAGTTATTTCCCACGTAGCTATGTTCACTTTCCTTAATTTTCAAGTATGATGTTTTTCATACATGCTATGGGTTGTTTATCACATAGTCATGTGGTCTTTCTAACATCATATAAACCATGATTCTTTTTACATATAGTATAAATTTAACCATGTCATTATCCTTTCATGCACTCATTTCACGTATTTATATGAGTTTCTTATTGTCACAGTTTAAATCATAACCTTTAATGTGTAATATCATATTCAAACCAATACATAATAGTGTGAGTTTTACTTTCTTAGTTAGCCACAAGATTCTTATGGCTCCTCTATGACCATACCATAGGACATCATCATGTGCTGATAACCTTGCACAAAGTCCACATGCACAATGGTGGAATACTATGAATTTTCATCAACTCATAGATTTTTGATAAATTATGATTTAATTTACCAAACATGATAAATGCCCCAACTTTTCAAATGTTTCACCATAGTCAATACTCACAATTTATGTGAATCATCATCACATGCAACATGCTTTAACTCTCATTATGCCATTATTTTGGATTGATATATCTATATCCAAATAATCATAAATATAATTATTGAAAATATGAATACCACCATGTTGCATACTATGCATAAAACTTTCAAAGTATGAGAAAATATAATGTTGCATACCATGCATAAAGCTTCTAAAGCATGAAAAAATAATCATTCATGCATTCACACAAGCAAACCATAGGAGCACAATTTATGATGATGATGATTTATCATCATATGCAAATAAATATTCATATGCATGTGCAAATAATAATTCAATTCTTATTTTTTTAATGCATTGCAATTAAGCAATATGTGCATTATGACATCACAAACTAGAAGTAGTATGCATTAGGAATAATGCATAAGTTCTCACACTACAAGAAAATACATCATTGTTGATGATATTTATTGTCGACAATATATGATTTATGGTGGCCAATAACTTAAACGATGATATTTATCGTTGCTCCAGGCGTCGACTTTTTATGGTCATTTATATTACTAATAATGATGATATTTATATATCATCAGTTTTATAAAAATAAATTCGATGATATGATATAGTTGGTATAAAAAGATACTGCTCTAGAATATCATCAATAATAGTATTTAAAAATGATGATAATTATCATTGGCTATACTAGTTAAAACTGGCGATAAATATCATCGCCTATATTACTTAAAGCCGACGATAAATATTAGCAGCTATACTAGTTAATAAATTTGATGATATGATATAGTTGGTATAAAAAGATCGGCTCTAGAATATCGTCGATAATAGTATTTAAAAATGATGATAATTATCATTGGCTATACTAGTTAAAACTAATGATAAATATCTTCGCCTTTATTATTTAATGCTAATGATAAATATCATCAATTATATATTAAAAGCAACGATAATTATCATCACTTATATGTTGAAAAATTATATATTTTCAAATAGCCGAGAATAGTTATCGTCGGTTATAGTAATTAAATTCAATGATAAATATCGTTGCCTGTGTTGTTTTAAGTCAACAATAATTATCATCGACTATATTTAATAATAATAATGATATTTATCATTGGCATTGACTATAATTTTTTTTAAAAGCTCGATAGTATTTATCATTGATATTGACTACATATATATTTTTTATTTACATCTAGTGCCATAGATGAGCCAAAGAAGCAGTTGTTGCATAAAAAGAATAAAATAAGAAGAATCGTAACTTACAAGAAAGATCAACCATATTCCCATTATAGTAGTGTATACAAACAACAAAATAAAGATATACAACATGCACATATTCTAAGCCAAGATTAGCTTGAAACATGAAGAGAGGAACAAGAAAAGAGAAGCACAGACAGATCACGGTGATGCAGGCCAATCAATCCCATCATGTGTATCATCCAAGGCAATGTAGAGCCTCAACTCGAAGCCATCCAACCCTTAGCCAATACCCCCAATGGATGCAATGCCCTTTTTAGAGATACTAGAGATTTGCAGTTCATGTCAATGGCCTCTAGGGCTTGAGCTTCTATACCCCCACAGTAGCCCACATCCTAGAATCTCAATTTTTGAAACTTCTATGCAACTTGATAAAAAATGACATCACTCAATTGGCTATTTGTGATTCGCAAGTCCTCTAGAGAAGAAGCACTAGCAAGTTCAACAGAATCAAGTCAATCTTTGTAAAGTAAGAAATGGGCAACAATAGGAACAAAAGAAATTGAAGGAACAAAGGCATAAAATAGGCAAAAAATCAATAAACCTGAAGGGGTTAGATAAAGAAAGATGAACACCATCAATGTAGCTTATGGACTCAGATATGCTCCTTACAATGATGAACACAATGTGTGCTTCAGAAATCCGATATCTTGAGATTTTCAGTTGAAGTTTGGCCTCATTAGTACAAAATCATGTTATGGGGTATGTATATCCTCCAACAGGTAGTTTACCATCTATTTTAAATTGTTGAATAATATGTTGCACATCTCCTCCCACCGCGCAACAAAAATATGCTTTGGAACATTGGCTATGGCTTCATCCTTAGTTGCATATCCCTTAAAGATATTGTTGTAATCATGGCAGATCTCTCTATAGGCTCGAGCTAATTGAATGTTTAGGGTTTTTCTATCCTCTGACTGATTCATGTCTAAAATAAAGTCAGACTGAAACATACCAAGTCTTGCAATTCTTTTTGTGTACTTCGAGCACCTTCTTTCAAGATATATGATAAAGGTGTGCATGCACATATACAATGTGTGTCACCAGCCCAACAAATATAGGAACATTCGTGCACTCCATTGCATGTGATCCATCTGGGATACTAAGTGGGATAGGGCATGTTTGCCTCAACAGTGCAAACCTTGTGCACATGTTCTTGCCTCAAGGTGCTCTCGTAGATGGCATGGTTGCACAGACAAGTACATATGGTTAAAATAGATTGCATCAAGGTAAAATATACGAAAAAGAGACACAATTAACATGAAAATGACCACTTACATGTAGCATTGCTCGATGCACCATGATTATCTGATACATACCATTGAGCCCTAACTAGAAGAATATCATCTAGTGATACAAACTTGGAAGCTCCTAACCCACAAGCTCGTTGAGAGAAAACAAATAATTTTGTATGATTCTCAATCGACAAACCATTATAGTTACACTCTTCATGGTTATGTCTTGTTTCAATTCCACGTAGCTACATGGAAGAAAAACTCAACCATTTATCTGTGATATATGTCATTGTAATTGATCCTTATGGATGTACTTTGTTCCTTATAAAATGTTTAAGTTTTTCAAGATATCGTTCAATTGGATACATCTAATAAAATTGTACAGGTCTTGCAAGCTTAGCCTCTCAAGGTAAATGAACTGATAGATGCATCATGATATCAAAGAAAGACGATGAGAATATCTTTTTCAACTTGTATAGAATCAAAGTCATATCATCCTTCATGCAGGTCAAGACATATACTTTTAAAGTCCTAGCACATAATTCTTTGAAGAATATGCCTAACTCAGATAAAGTTGTGGAAACTTGTTTGTTGGTAAATCTACGAATTACAACAAGTAGTAAGCGTTGAATGAAAACATAACAATCACGACTCTTCATTTCCACCATCTTACCATCGTTAATGTTCACATATCGACCAATATTAGATGCATAGCCATCAGAAAATTTTACTGATTTTAACCCATGAAGGCAGTTAGTCTTCTCAGGTCCTACCAATGTGAATGTTGCCACCAACATATATGTAGATGTACCACAACTCTGTAGATGTGAATTTAGATGTATGCCCATTGCATATAGATCTCTTTATGCATTTTCATTGTCATTTGTTCTCAGGTGTAGTAATACACTTAACATATTATCACATACATTTTTCAATATGCATGACATGTAAGTTGTTCCTTAACTTCAATGTTGACTAGTAAGGCAATTCCCATAAGATACATCTCTTAGACTAATTCAACTCGATCTCGCTACGCTTCAACCTTCTTGTATCCTTCCCAAACGGCCTATATAGAAGTTGCGCTAACTGCATATTTAATATATCTCCAAATAATTCTTTGGTACTATCATACTCTCAATAGTACCATTAAATAAATTCTTTTGCCTTCGCCATGGATGATCTCGAGGTAAGTATCCCTGAAATCCCATGTAATGCGTCTTTTTTGCCAAACTCGAGTCATTTGTATTATTATATGTGGGACACATAGACTACCCAAATAGGTTAGCATATGCAAGAAAATCATTTATAGTCCACAAGAATGACACATGCAACTAAAATGTTTGATTTGTGGATGCATCATACGTATGCAAGCCATGATACTACAAATTTTTTTATATCTTCAAACGGTTGTAAATAGACATTTATTTCATTGTTAGGTGTCCTAGGTCCTGAAATAAGCAGAGACAACATCATGAATGACGATTTCATACACCTCCACCTCCACGGGGGCAAATTATACAAAATTAACACTACGGGCCATATGCTATATGATGTGCCTATAGTTTCAAATGGGTTGAAGCCATCACTTGTCAAGCCAAGTCATATATTGTGGGAATCTATCATGAAAAAACTATGTTCTTTTTTGAACTTTTTTCAAACTATAGAATCATCTGGATGCCTTAGGTAAATCCCATTGTCTACACATCCTTTTTTGTGTCATCTCATTGTCTTTGCAATATCTTTTGACATAAACAACCGTCTCAACCTGGGCTTAATCGGAAAGTATGATAAAACCTTTTGAGATAACCTCTTATGTTTACCGTCACAACGTTCTTCATAGTACCAACTTGAAGTTTGACACTTTGGGCATTCATTGATATTAGTATTTTTCTTTCAAAACAATACACAATCATTCTTTCAGGCATGCATTTTTTTTAGCTAAAACCCAAGTCTTTTTTTGTAGTTATTTGCTTCATAAAACGAATTTGGCAAGCCTACCCACTCAGGAAACACATCACTTAACAAGTCAATCAATATATCAAATGACGTATTACTCCAATTGTTAGGTGTCTTCAAACGAAGAAGTCTAATGATGAAAGAGTGTTTTAAGAACTTATTACATCCTAAATAAAGTTCTGGCTATAAACCTGAATATCGGTAAAACTAAGACCTTCCGGCTATAAACCTGAATATATTATCCCCAAGAAAAAGCTAAAGCCATATAATGAATCTCTTGAAATCCATCTTCTTCACAAGAAGTAAACTCTCCTGTATTGTTAGGGTTATACGTGCAACCCAAACATGAAATGTGTGCACCAGAAAAATTCTTAGTCGTTTCATACTCGAGAAAACACTAAACCATGGAAACCATTTTTTCTATGCATATTTACAATCAAATAATAGTAAAGCTATGTCTCAACAAAGGGCTAAGCTATCAATGCATGTGAAGATGAACCACATTTATGGGAAATGTTTGTGAACATGTAAAAATACAATTCTTTTAAAATTTTCTTTAAGATGAATCCTGTAAAACTCCATAAATTTTTAAAAGATATTTACCAGTGTCAATGAAACCAATCCACATTCACAACTACACAAAATAATCCAATCAATACAACTAACAAAACGTAATCTCATATGAAGTTTACTATAAACACGGACTCAGTCAAAATCCTCAGTTATTATAAAAGAAAAAGAAAAACAGAAAAAACCTAGACGTCGCATAAGGGATCAGATCTAACGTTTCTACTACTTTCATTGTTATCATCTATCAACACAACCTATTGAATCCTGAACCCAAAGGTATTGCAACAATGCAAGAATAATTCATTTCATAATCACAAAAATTAAAACAAAAAAAGGAAGAAACTAGTTTTTGTGCAGAGAAGAGGGATCCATTTCAACTCACGACGACGACGATGGTGGTGCAGAGAAGAGGGATCCCTAAGCAAAAACCAGTTTTTGCATCGACGGTCAGGAAGGCAGTAACGGAGAGGTGCGAGAGGCGGCAACAAGGCAGGGGAGACGCCCGACGTTGAGAGGGGGAAAAGGAAGAATTGGAAAATGCTTTTCTCTCTCGCGAAGACCTTGTAGCATTTATTGGGTTTTTGCTGGCGCAATGTTAGTTGCGCCAAAAAAAAATTGGATTTCCTGGCCCAGGCTGGAGTTGGGCCAGAGAAACCAAGTTTTTTCTGGCGCAACTTCAGTGTGCACCGGCAACAAGGGTTTTCACTGGCTCCGCACACTCAATTTCTGTACCGGTAAAAGAAACTTTCTGCTGGCGCTACCGCTTAGGTGCGCCAGAAAAAACTACATTTCTTGTAGTGTTGGTAAAATCCGATCCAAGATCCAGTTTACTCATGATCCAAATATGACAAAATTGAGGTGTGTACAGTGATATTTGTATATTATCTAGATTTTTCATTCAATGTTTTTTTTGTATCTCTTTTTTTACTGTATATTTTAAAAATATATATACAATATTTTTCATGAAACACCAAAACTTTCAAAATATCATGAGATTTACCTCCCCAAAGGTTTTCTAGAGAAGAATTGAGACCGCAAATGTACCTGTCAGTAGTTTTAAAAGGTTGAAAAGGTTAGTTTGAGATATTGTGCGTCCATGTCAAAGGCCTGTAATTCAGTAAAAGGGTTAGGGGGAAATACGTGCCACCCTCCTGGCTAAGTGCATGTTTTCACTAAATCAAACCCATAAATGTGTTCAGCATGGTCAAAATAATAAGACTATCCTTAAGATCGTGTCTTTTTTTACTTCAAGATATGATATTTTAAGAGTTGAAAATTCAGTATATTATAGGTCGTCGATTTTCGATCCTTCAAAAGACCAACATATATACACATCGAAAATACATGATCAATTGGGTTGGTTTGTACTACTCTAGTCTAAACATGTAGATCACATCTCAGGGGTCAGATGCGCAAAAAAAAGAACACAATTAGACGGTAGCAAACAAAGTTTAAGAGAGGAAGGTATTTGGCATTCACGAAACATGAAGAGGATCCAGGGAATTAGTTGCAAGAGTGGACTGAGATGAAAATCTTTTCTCAAAAGGAAAATGTAGGTGCAACTCCAGAAAAGTCAGCTAACTTTTTTTTTTTTACTTGGAGAAACCGCTCCAGGCGCGGAGACCTAGCTGTGCTGGCTCAGCATGGCATACTTAGGTCTCTGTCCATGTCAGCGTAAAACTCTGAGGGTTTACCCCTCGACCCCAAGGAGTCACCAAGCTTGGGAATACACAAGGGGTGACACCCATGGGATTTGAGCCTAGGCTGCCCGTCAAAAAGGTTTAGGCTCCATCCCGCTACGCCAAACCCCTTGGGTCTATAAATCGGCTAACTTTGGGAATGAGAAATAATGCAAAAACTAAAGGAAGCAGCAGAGGAAGCCACGGAGAAACTGGGAGCACAGAAAGTGTGCCCTTGCAGCTTTGCAGGTTCATTTTATTTATGCAGTTCTTCTTTCTATTCTATGACTCATATATAGTTGAATCAGTTGTGTTCTTCACAAGTCAGGTTTTGGGGAGACACGCATGCTTTCTGTCTTTGCTTTGCACCATCTTAAAGTACGGTTCTTGCTGGCACTACTTTTCAGTGGATTCATTTTGCTGGTTTTGGATTAATTACCAGCTACCTCACAAGAACTCCATGCAGGTAGGGCTGGTAAATAATCGAGCCAACTGAACATGAAGGGTTCAAGCACAGTTCTCATTGGCTTGTTTATAAAAAAATACATTGCTTCAAAGCTGGAAGTAATAGGATTTAAACTTTTGACCTATTGAGCCAGTCTCAAGCCGACTGGTTTATAAGAAAACTACATGGTTTCAATGTTGGAAGCAACTCAAACATTTCTACTGTAAAATATGTGATATAAAATATACTTAAGATATATTTATTGCTGCTTAAAGAGCTTGTACAAGCCAAAGCATAGCCGAGCCAAAACACTTAGTGCTCATTTTCTGACAGTTTCACTCATTTGGACAAGTTCTTTAGGAGCCGAACTACAAGCAAAGCAGCTCATCTTGTTTCTCTGCCCGAGATGCAAGTACTATTACAAAAGTATAATTGTTTTAAAATAAAACACAAATATATTTTTCATATCTTAAAATATAAAATTATGTTATTATTGAAAGTATTACTAAATGTAATAAAATTTATTCGAAGATATAAAAATAAGGTTTCAATGTATTTTGACAGATTCCTCGGCAACCCATTGGCCGGTACTCTGACAACACTATTTGGTGGTCCGACTCTACAGCACATCTGCCTATAGCGAGCACCAGTCGTCACCGCGACCACTCATATTCGAAGATGCAATAACATGATCTAGCGACAAGTGTAGCAATGACCTCTGAAAGCTTGCCACCAACAACGGTAGGTTTTGGTGCACCCTGTGTTGAATTCAGAATCGACACATCGACCCACCACCAGTTGGTTTCAGCAAGCTGCACACTTTTGACAACGAGTTGTGCCCTATTGATGGAGGGATCTCTGTTCACCACCGTCGGCCCCTTTTCTTTGCAACAGGCCATCCAGGCAGACAGGGGTACCCCCGCCGGCCAGCACTTGGCTGGAGATTGTTCACCGGCCATGTCTCCTGGTGAGCTTGACGGAAGGCTGCCTGGTCCTCGTAACTTTCCCACCACCATCGCCTGTTCCCTATCCCTTCATCTTCTTTTCCCTCACCATCTTCGTTCACCCAACCACCATCGCTGCCCACTATCCCTGACCAGTGGAAGCCCTTGCCGCCGGCCGCTGGCATTCAAGCAGGTTGTTCTGTACCTACTCCGCTTTTCTCTTACCCAGCCGCCCAAGGAGAGGCATGGGCCGGTAGGAATCCGGCCGGAGATACGTCCCACCACCGGCTGGCGGACCTGCTGGCCTGCTACCAAGCATGGAAGCGGTGGTGGATGTTTCACAAACCCTAACCTACAAGCCCCTCCACCCATTGTCAGTGTCGATGGGTGTGAGCCAGCCAGCTTGTTTCATTAAACCCATCACTGACTCCTTTGAACCTTTCTATCCCCACCGGTTTACTCTCCTTTGCAACAGTTTGGGAACGGCTCTTGTAATTCACCAAGACTATGCCCAGCCCTTTATTTTGGATCAAAACCAATTCCAAAACCCTATAAAACCGACTCATTTATTCCCAAATCTCAACCTTGGTGACCCAAACCCGACTTTGGACCCTCTAAACTTGACCCAAATCAGACCAAAACCTATGTTTTGTTTATAACCCATCCGACTCACCTAAAATGGAAGTCGTATGTAGCAATGAGGCATTTTCAACCAAGTTGGGTCTTTCAGTTCTCAGGCTAACAAGATCCAATAACGCCATTGAATGGACCCATGTGATGGATGACTTATGAGCACTACCAATTTCTAGATTTTGGTCAAGTCATCTTAGCATCTACTCAACTTCGTTTGGTAGCCGAGTTCGAGTTAAAGGAATCTAATGCAAATTAGATTTGTTGATGATCTATATCCATCTTATGTTCATGTTTTCACAAATGTTCAAACCCAAGTAGATGAAATCTAATCAAAACCCTGTCCAACCAAGCCTCTCTTAGAACTCATCCAAGATCTTCCTCAAGACCTGAATTCAATTCAAGATGATTTTGATCTAGAACAATATCTTGAACCAAATATCTTATATTGAATCCACCTAAACATATTGTGGGCCCTCATATCCCTATACCGAAAAACCTGAAGTTGGACCTAAACCTGAGCTTGTTGAATCCAATCCAAGAAGGATGTTTTCATGTTCTGTCTCCTAGCCAGATCCAAATCAATCCTATACCCATCTTGCCAAACATAAGCGTGTTTCATACCTTCATTTTGCCTTAGATCAAATCGGTATGGGCTTCCACAACTAGCTATGGATGAAGTTTTTTTTAGAGTGAATCCAAATTTTATTTCGGCCATCTGCTCCAGATTCATTTGACCAGTTAGACAACTTTTATTTTCGAGTCATACATCGATTCAATTCTATGTTGTGAGCCTATAACACACAAAGTGGAGCAAAATTGAAGAAAGCGAAAACAAGATCCATACTTGAGAGCAAGTATTCTCCAACCAGTAGTGAATGATGCACTTGCAGAAAAAAAAAGAACAGGGTCCATAACGACTCAATTGGATCTATTTGCATTTTAGATTTTTATCTGATATTTTGGTTCTTGAATTTGAATCGCCGTATTTGATCCATATTTTTAGGATATATTTTATTTTTTAAAAGGTTATATTAAAAGGTAATTTTTTTATTAGATTAGAAATTTCTTTTTTTTAAGGAAAAAAATCTAATTGTGAATTCAGAGTTGATATGAGAATTCTCAGTCAATTATTTTATTTAATTTTCAGTTATTTAAATTTTTCATTATTTCTTGCTGTTCCAATTTTCTTAGAAATATTCACAGTTTGGAAGATCTCCGCAAATTGGGCAACCGATTTGCATCTGCAGTGGTATCTAAAATGGAGAGAAGATTAGTCCAAGAAATCTTGGATTAAAAGCTGTCCTCGAAACCTTGGGTGTCATTCAATGTTACATGTTTTGCACGAATCTGGAGTACCTTGCAAGGAACTCAGTCCAATCACTATGTACTACACATCCAGTCATTGGGAAGGAGGATGGGTGAACGCATGTCTGCCAGTCATTGGGCCATGGCCAAGTACCTTGCTTTCATTTGTGAAGCTTTCTTATTTCAAATTTGTGTTCATACAAATGGCTGCCAATCTTTCCAATTGTGTTCTAAAGATATGGCTCAATAAATTTTTGACATTGATAACAAGATACTCTTATTCAACGGGATCTAGAACTTCTTCAAGGCTAATATCTGCACTAGAAAATGGCTGAAATTGAGCAAGTTTTTTTTTTTTTTTTTACCTCTCTCTTTGTTAGGAGCAGGGATTAGGTGAAATGTGCTTGTACGCAAAAAAAAAGGTACCACCCCCGTCTCATGCAATGACATCAGTGATTCACTGGCTCTTGGGCTGATCTAGACAGGAGTCAATGCATGAGAAGGGCAGGCACATTTTTTTGTGCAATCACATTGCACCTGATCTGCCTGGGTTAGGGCAGAGAAATTTAGTAAGTTTTTGGCATCTAAGGATCTCAATAGCTTCATATGATACTAAAGAGTTTCTACAATTTTTTATATGGATTTGTGTGTGCCTAAGAATCTACATATATAGTATTCCTCTAAAAAGGAATTAGCCTTGCTAGAAGCTAGGGGATGGCAGTGGACCGGGGCGGGTGCGGGGATAAGGTTTCTACCTCCTGCCCCGTATCAAAATTTTGCCCTCCATCCCTGCACGGGTTTTGATTTTAACTTTCATCCCTGGTCCATTCTTTGTTTCATGTCCTCTATCCCCAGTCCAAATGAGGCAAGGCAGGAACTTGTTTTACTGGTTTTTTCATCGGTGTTGTCTTCCACCATTAGAGGAAGAATATGAGATAAATGGGAGCTCGCATGACTTGTTAGAGGAAGGAGAAGAAGGAGAGAGGAGAGATTCGAGAATGAGTTTTATGTTAGGGATATGAATATATATAGGATTTTATAATATGTATAAGGGTATACTAATAATTTTTTTAATGGAGATCGAAGATGGGATAGAGCGGGGGAAAGAGTAAGTCCATTCTCGCACAAATTTTGATTTTAACCTCCATCCTCGATTCATTCCCCATTTCATGTCCTCCATCCCATGTCCAAATGGGGCGAGGCACGGTGGAGCCCCGTTTTCCCCCGGTCTATTGCCATCCCTACCAGCAGCCCATTATATATTGAATAAATAGGAAGAATACTATGTGTCTATGCATTAGGGGTGTCAACGGGTCTGGTTTGGTTCGGACCCAGGTGAAACCAGACTTGGACCCGATTTTTGGGTATGGATCGGGTCTGGATCTAGGTCTAATCGGGTCCACTATAAGAAAAACATACCCAAACCTGATAAGGACTGCATGAACCAGACCCAGTAAAACCATATTTTTTTATCATTTTTACATTGAAACTTTACGGGTCTTAATCGAAACTTGGGTCGGGTCTGGGTCTAGTATAAAATTTTATAAACTATACCTGGGTCCATGTATTAATCAGATCTTTGGGTCTGGGCATGAGTATTAATTGGGTCTTCTTATTTATCACCATACCTGGACCCTATAGGGTTTGGTTAGGGTCGAGTCCAGGTAATCTCAACCCATTGAAACCTCTGTTGTGCATGTGTGCGCGCATGCGTGTGTAACCAGCCTTGTTAGTAGTCCAGTTACCAATATCAAAAACATTTTTAATAACCAATGGTGCTCCGCATGGTTGGTAGGAGCTACCAGTGCATGTCTCCCTGTGGTGGGACGTTGCAGGTTCAAAACCCCAATGGTACTATTGAATAATAACTGGTAGGGGTCTGTGTAACCCCCGCTTGCCTTTCCAAAAAAAAACATTTTTAAATAAATAGGAAGAATATTACAGTGTGTGTGTGCACGTGCGCTTTTCGAATGGGTTCCAGCAGGTAAGAAAAGTTCTGAGGAATCCAAACATCCAACAAGTACTTTTTCCATAGTCGTTTAGCCTCACTTTCTTCAAGCAAAGGCAAAGGGAAAATTGGAAGATGGTGCTCATTCCATCCATTGATCATGCTCGCCACACTCCACCATCCAAGTTGAGATTGCACTGTCCCCTCTAGGCAGTGCAGTTTCATGGTTCAGTTAGGTTCACTACTGCTTGCGTTTCCCCTTCAGGAGAAAGCCTATATTGCCACTGTCTACTTTATTAGTCTTGGTGAGGCATATGGTAACCATGTGTGCCAGTCGGGTGACAATGGATCAGATGCCAGCCAGGTCATGTTTAACACGAACCCTAATCTTAATATTGAGCAAGAAGCCGGAATCTAAATCTGAGTCCGAAACCGATCCTATAATTAAAGTACATTTGAATCCTCAATTGAAAGTCATATATGGTACTATTAGATAAGTTTAAATTGGCCGATCCGGACTCGGACACAGATCTGACATAGCATGTTGATGAGAATTCATGTCTGAAATACTGAAAAAGTGACCATAAAATTATAAATCCGGTCAGGAAGTACATTTAGGTTCTCATTTAAGATCCATATAGAAATAAATAATGAATTAGATTCAGATCAGAAGTCCAACCAAATCCAATTTATTTGCGTGCTTGCATGACACTGTCCATTTTAGAGTCCACAGTTAGCAATACATGTAAGTCTGTGCATGCACACACACATACACGTGCACACTCACTAACATGCACATGCACATACACACACATACAGGCAATAACATGCATGCACACGACGCATTGCAGGATAGCATAACTAGTGTAATACTCAAAACGCGTGCATCATGGGACAGGGGTGTGATACTGCGTGAGATGATGCATGCTTATTAGTTGTTTACTCGACGTATTTAGGTCAAATCCTACTCAAAAGGAAGATGCATGGATATATTTATTACTAAATCCTACTACCAAAAGGAAGGTGCAATATTGTTCCAACTTCTTTCAAGATACAAACTCACGTGGGGAGTGACTCTGGCTGTCATGGTTTGGTGGTATTTGGTATGCATGCAATCCAGCCTCAAGTATGCACAGACACACCTCATACAGAAAAAAAGCAAAAAAGAAAAAACTGTATATCAATAGAGATATATACCTCGTCCCTATTAATTAATAAAGTTCACATTTTTGACGTGCCTGTAGTTACAGCAATGTGTTGAGTATCATGATATTTCGAAAATATTGCAAAAACAATGCGATATTCTGTCAACCGTTCAAAACATTCAAAATATCATGATATTTTCAAAATATTGTATATTTAACAAAAAAAAGTGCAAGAACAGCAACAGAATTTCAATTTCTCACGATAATTTGGCTGCCGGTGTTTTGCATTGGAGACGGAGCCTTGAGCTTGCAACCTCCAACAAATTCGTGATTTTTTCTTTTCTCTTGTTAAAAACGATTCTCTCATTTCACGTTGTCAGAAATTGAATAGACTTCTGTTTTTCCAAAATGCCATCGTTCAGTCTCCAGGGGCTCGTGTGGAGCGACACGGTGAATGAGAATCGCTCAAAATTGATGTTTCTTTTTTCATTTAGGGAGTATTTGGATACACCCACTTATCTAGATATCCAGGATGAATTGGGATATGGTATTGAGATTCAAAGTGCAATCTTCCAACTTGTCTTGGTTTTTCTAAGTCAAGGGGTGCATCCAAACACTCCCTTGGTGTAAATATGTTAGCTAATTGAGATATCATTTGTAAAAAACAAAGAGAATATTGCTCCGACTTTGATCACAAAAGGACAAAAAAAAAAGAGAAAAACAAGGGTCTATGGGACTATCATGTAAGTTTGGTAATTGATACCAAAGCATTGATTTGATATATATATATATATATATATATATATATATATATATATATATATATATATATATATATATATATATATATATATAATCTTAGCATTTATTTAAGTTATTAATTTTACTCAATCAAGGATTTCTAGACCAATAACTCTACCCCAAGCAACTGTTGGTGCAAAACTTGTCCACGTAAAGAGTTCGATTAGTCAATAATCATCCAGATACCAGCAGCAGTTGTGTATTGTGTTTTGCCACACGAGTTGACTCGCTGAGAAATCCAACCATGAATGACATTGTTAGGTATGCAGTGACAGTCAGAAACCATAATAACATGCCTCCCAGTTTTAGTCAAGAAGTTGACGTTTCATTGTCACTCGTTAGATTTCAAGGGCATGCTTGTTTGTCCTCGAGAATTCTGGATTTTCCAAATTCCATGCTGTTCACCAGCAGGTGGATTTGCAAATCTAAAAGTTTGTGCATTTTCAGGAACATCCAAAATGGGTCATGGTGCATGGTCACAAAGGATTCACAATTTCCTGAACTTGGCAGTTCTTTTAAGTCTTCTCTGGGTAGCTTACATATAGGCGCCTAACATGTGGTAAATTTATGTTAAGCTGCCTCCAGCCTCAAATATTTATAGAAAATGAGTTACTTTCTTTTGAAATTTTCAGAATTACTCGGTTATCTGTCTGTCACAATTAAAGGATTCACAATTTCTTGA
Organism: Nuphar pumila; assembly: GCF_984573655.1. NCBI lineage: Eukaryota > Viridiplantae > Streptophyta > Magnoliopsida > Nymphaeales > Nymphaeaceae > Nuphar > Nuphar pumila. The sequence continues at coordinate 24,751,653 of NC_143262.1, read as the reverse complement.
ACTTGGCAGTTCTTTCAAGTCTTCTCCGCGTAACTTACATATGATAAATTTATGTTTAGCTGCCTCGTGTTCCAAATATTTAAAGAAAATGACTTTTTTTCAAAAAAAATCAGTTGTCTGCCTGTATTACTTTTTACTTTACTTTCTGAAATTAACTGTTTGCCCTTTTGTAGGGAAAAAAAATTTTAACTCTCATTTTCAAGAGTGAACTAAAGTTAGGCCAATAAAAAGTAACTCCAGCAGCCATATGAGCAATTTCATAAAAAGTTAGGCGAATTATTTTAAAGATTTCAAACCTGAAGTGACTGACATAAATTTTTCATAACGAGGCGCAAAATTTTTCCACAAGTATAGTTCTTTTATTTTGAAATCTAAGAATTCATGGTCACCAGTGCCATCAAAAAGTGCAAAAAAAAATCACAGGTCCAGTTCTTTCAATTTGAAATCTAAGAATTCAAGTCCAGTTCTTCTAGTTTGAAATCTAAGAATTCATGGTAACCAGTGCCATGAGAGAGAGAGAGAGAGTTGATGCTTTGGCTCATATTCATACAAAAGGCGGCGAAAGAAAGAGCATAGTCGGGGGATAATCAATTCATTAAGATAATGTCCCCATGGATACCGATCTGTACATGACTAATATAAAAAATGAAGAAATGGACTTAGAGTTACCTAACTGCCTTACAAACATGGTAGTTGACCCTTTCAGCGGTTCATCCCATGGTGCCATCTAGCTAGCTCTTTCGCGCACGTAGGGTAGTTTACCTGTCAATAGAAAAAAAAAAAGAGAAGGCAAGGAAAGATGGGGCAACGCTGACAAATTAAACATAAAATAGTCCACAGCATTCAATGCAAACAAAAAACAGATCTCTCCCCACACCAAAACAAGGATCCCCAGTACAAGAAAAAGGAATCAAAGAGATTAATAATGTGGAACGATCATGAAGAGACTAGCAGCTCTGATTCGCTCTATTAACTAAAAAAAATAATGCATTCCTTTTAAAATGTCGCATTTATATTAATCAAATGCAAGTAAAGAGAAACTTAGCATTAGCATGTTTCTGTCGCTCCCAACCTCTGTAACAGGATTTACGCATGACAATAGCAAATTTATTCTTTTGGTGCTTAATTTTTTTTTAAAAGGTGTACTTTTTTCATTTAAAAAGGCAACGGTCTTTTTGAGAACGGAGAAGAAGAGCCTGGGGATGCAGTGGGGAGGGGGTGTCTCCCTTCATCTTGACCTAAAGGACAGGAGACGTTGGGCGATGCCATCATTACTAAAATGCCATCATTACTAAACACCAGATTGTTCATTGGCATGGGCCACCATGATTGCTACTAAGAGTCACATGTAGTCACCTCCGGAACCCCAAACACTGAAGAAAAGCAGCCATGACTGATCTCCCACCCTACCTCAAACCCGTCCAAAACCCTCTTCTTATTTCTCATGATTTCTTTTCTCCCCATGTTTGCCTCACTACCATTTCACTCTTCTCATGTGGATGCGACTCCCTCCAAGTTCTACACCATCTACAACATTATCAATATAATTCTCCATGATTATTTTTCTCCCCTCCTTATTTTTCATGAATCCCTCCCATCTTTTCCTATCTCCTTAATTCACTAAAATTACCAAGAAAACAAGTTACCATCGTGCAGAAGGCGACGGGAAATGCCCAACGGACAAAAGAAAAACTCAAATGTTGACGTTGCTGAAGGTATGCGTGTTTAATAATAAGGGATTTCATAGAGAAAAAAGAACAAAACTACAAATGAAAAACAAACAACCAAAAGGGTTTTATGTACAGTACTAAAACCTCAATCTTTGGTGCGCATTCTCTACTCCTGCGTCAATAAAACCGATGAGGAGCACACCGTACAAGACTGACGCTAATCAGAAGAGCAAAGCCAGGAGTCGACCATGCCTTCGCCTCTCGACACGCCTTCTGATGATCCCATCTCCACGTGAAAGTCCCCCGAGGACGTGTTGTAGATCATCTTGCAGCTGCTGCCACCCTTCTGCGGATTACCACCAGCACCAGGGGGCCTAATAGACACCTGATCCTCACTCTCTCCACCACTAACTCCACCCATAAACACTCGAGAAGGCCCAACACCAGAGAGGGTATTGTTACTGCTCATATTCATACTATTCCTCATGTGAGCAGTAGTATCAAGTCCCACTTGACATGGGTTGCCACCAAATTCGTCCAAAGCTCCACCACCCACCTTCATCTGTGCACCAATTGACGACATCGCCGGAGCAGACGACGGCGACAGAACCTGCGTTTGTTTTCCGGGGAGGATGTTAGGCAACGGAAACTTGAGCGATGGGTTTATGAGGGATTGGTAGATGCTGAACAAGTTGTTGGACAGGTTGGGCGCCGGTAGATGGCCGAAGTGGCCGTCGTGGTGGTGGCGGAACAGCGAGTCGGGGGCCGAATAGGAAGCGGTAGTAGAGGAAGAAGGGTTGCAAAGAGGAACGTCGGCGGAGCTGTTGTTGTTGTTGTTGGTGGTGGTGGTGGTGGTGGTGGTGGTGCTGTTGTGCAGATTGACGATTTGAGGCTTCCTGGGGAAAGGGCGGAGGAGAAAGGGAGGCGGAGGGGCACCACCTGGTCCGCCGGCCAGGGAGAGCAGATCTAGCCGGCCCGTCCGAGAGAAGGGAGATGTGGAAGCGAAGGGCGGTGAGGGGATGCCGGTGAATTCCTGGACCATCTGCCGGAAATTGGTGGTGTCAGTCGTGAGGACGGTCGTCGGAGCCCTCCGCGATGCCCTGGACCGCTTCTTGCCGCTCTTGGGGACGGACGGAGCCCCCTCCCCTGCATCGCCGGAGCACTGGTACATGATCCCGGCAGCGTCGGAGAGCTCGTGAGCTCCGGCAGGATTGGGGGTTGCACCGGCAAGAGGCGAGGAGGGAGAGGGATGGAGGCCGCCGATCAGAGACGTCGCTGGCCTCTTGGCGGCCCTCAGCCATGTGGGATCGAGATAGGAGGAGGAAGAGGAGAGGGAGTCGAAGAAGAACGGAGAAGACAAGGAAGGTGGTGGGTTGATGCCCGATCGAGAGTTGCTGGAGAAGAAGCGGGAGGATGACGACAACAACGATCTCAATCGAGGGTCGTCGTAGTCATCGTCTGCTGCATCAACCAGATCTACGTCTCTCGAGGGCCGGACGTCCCCGCTGTGACCGGAATCCATTGGATCTACAACCCTCCCGAGATCAGAACTGAGGTGTGAAACAAAGAAGGATGATGCTCTTTCTCTAATAGCATAAGTCTCCTGAAGCTGGGGGGCATATCGTGCTCACGTTTCCACTTGAAAGATTTGGCGGATATTGATAAGTGGGACTCACAGTGACAGCTAATGAGAGCATGCCACTTGGTCAAAGAAAAAAGAGGGAGAGAGACACGATAGCGTGTTCTCTTTCTTAACTTATATATATATATATATATATATATATATATATATATATATATAAAAGAGAGAGAGAGATTAATTTGATTTGTTGTTTGGGGGGGGGGGGTTAAAAGTAAATTACTTGGAGGGATGAGGTGGGCAGGGCAGGCGACCAAATTGGGATGTGGTGGTGGTTGATGAAAAGTACAAAAAAAAAAAAAAAAATTAGAGAAGAAAAAGAATATAAAACAATGGGAGAGTTAAAAGAAAAGAGCTCAGGTGGTTTTATGAGGAAACAGAAAAGGGATGAGGAGTGCTTGGGGCTGTCAGCTCTCGTGCACCAAAAGAACTAATCTTCCTTTTGTATAAATTGGTAACTGGAATCGGTCAAAAAGATGAACCCTCCTTCACTTGGTAGGATTTGTTTAACTTGGGTTGTTATGCGGTCGTTGTTACACTGCATTCATATGCGTCTAGGGAGTAGTTCCAATCTAGACCAATGAAAAAGCTGATTACTTGGTAGGATTTGTTTAACCAAGCTGATTCGGATTATTTTAAATAAATTTTTTAAAAATAAGTAAATTATTTTTAATATTTTATAATATTTGTTTAATACTTTATGACACGTGTCATTGGGAGGGAAACATTGTGATGTCAAGTATCCAAGTTTCACCAAGTCTAAGTTTCTCAGACTGGATCGGGTCTAAAGTTTCTTAGCTCTTCTTGTTCATCATTAACAAGAGGACTGACTGCCAATGTGCAGCAGGCAGGTGATGAGGGGGTTTTCCTTTGGCCTAACCTAAAAATAAAAAAGTGAATGACATCCTAGACCCGTAGTCCATGAATGCTGTTCATCTTAAGAGTAGATGGCAGGATGAAGGCTTGGAGGGGTCAATCTATGTGTAGGATGTCCATTTTGAAACTGTTTTGGGTGCCTCATCCAAGCTGAGTAATCCGAGCTGGATAATATTTGTTTAAAAATACTTTTTATAGAAATATTATTAAAAAAGTAGATGAGCTTTTTTTATAAACATGAAAATAATATCTGTATGAATCCGTGTTTGAATCAGGGGGTTCCCGCGTGTCGTCACCAAGAACATGCAGTCAAAATGGCGTGTCCCTGTGTTATAGCTTGTTACATGTTTTTGAGGGGTAGGATTCAAACCTGCCACCTTATTAGAACATGCTCAATCTATTAAGGTGAGTCATATATTTTTGCTTTTTATGCAACCAAAAGGATATACATTTTCATAAATTGGGCTTAATCAGGATTATCAGGCTTAATCAAACTCAGTTACTTGATCAAGATTGGGCTTGGTGCTCAGGCTCAGTTCATTTACCCATTGGGATGAGCCACCACTAGGGATGGCAGTGGACCGCTCACTCCGTTTGGACTGGGGATGGAGGACATGAAACTTAGATGGAGATAGGGATGGATGTTAAAATCAAAACCCGTGCGCAGATGGACTTACTTTTTTCCCCGCCTCGCCCCATTTCATTCTCCAATCCCCGCCCCGTCTCCTATCCTTCTTTAGGGATGGCAATGGACCGAGGGAAAATGGGGCTCCGCCTCGCCCTGTTTGGACCGAGGATGAAGAACATGAAACAGGAAGAGAGGCAGAGATGGAGGTTAAAATCATGACCCATGCGGAGATGAAGGCTGGGATGGAGGGCAGGATTTTGAGACGGGGCGGGGTTGGAGACCTTGTCCCCCACTCCGGTCCACTGCCATCCCTAGCCAAGACCAGGCTTAAGCGAGCTAAGTCAGAGCTTACAAGTTCATTGTGGAGGACTATCTCTGTCTGAAGGTGAGTGGACTTCGGAGTTCCTAGCTTGGAGAGTTTTGTTTACCAACGAACTTTGGACATGATCCATTCGACGACTTCCCTATTTCTAACTTGGGAGTTTGTGCAAAGTTTGTCGTGAATTACCCAAGGCTGACGCCTCCTTAGGATCCACAAAATGGGACCCTGGACTCAGACCCACATCCAGTTTGTCAGCATGCCATGGATCTAGCCTTTTATTGGACTGCATTTCTGCATTAAACTTGGATATTTATATATTTAAGTTCCTGATTTTTTTTAGAGGAATTTACGTGTAGCACCTAATGGATGGTAAAAACTACATTTAACCTTTATCTTTTAAAAAAATTCAAAGAGACGGCTATCTTTTTAACAAATTGCTCACATGACCACCTTAAGTTACTTTTTTTGTTACTTCACTCCGGTTAACTTTTTAAAATGACAATTTAACTATTTCTTTTCTTCAAATAATTGAATGTCACTTTTTGTAGTTGCAGTACAGTTAAGACCAAACAAGTAATTTGGCAAATATCTATCTTAAAGTTTTAAAATATAAGCCGATTAATAAGTTACTTTTGTTGTGACTCCACTCTAGTTAACTATTTAAAATTGACATCTTAACTATTTATTTTCAATAAATAATCGGATGTCATTTGTAGTACAGTTAAGGCCAAACAAGTAACTTTAGCAAAAAAAAAAAGATATGCCTATCTTAAAAGTTTTAAAATATAGGCGATTAAATGTAATTTTGCTGCCTTTTAAAAAAACAGTAATTTACAATATATTTGGCATCTGTACGTAAATTCCCTTCTTTTTTAGGCTCGAAGGATGAATCAAGTGGTAAGGAGTAGCACTAGAAACAGAGGAAATAATTGGCTCTACTTGTAATTAGGGGTGTTTACCATGTCTGGTTTATGTAGTTAATATTGGGTCCGGTTATAATTTAACTTATAGTAGACCCGATTAGATTCGGGTCCAGACCCAATACCATACCTGAAAATCTGATCCAAGTCTGATTCCACCTGGGTCCAAACCAAACCCGTCTCGTTGACACCCTCTACTTGTAATTATCAACTATGAACTGCCTTCTAGCAACCAACCAGCATCATGGCTGGATTGCTGTCAAGATATGGAAAAAGAAAGGTGATCGATCTATTGTCACATAGGGTGCAAATGGATCGGGTATGAACTTTTCCGGATTCAGATCAATGTTTTGAATCAAATATATGTTTAGATTTGGTCTAATCCAATCCATTTGCAGATTTTACATGTAAAACCCCCGATTGCAGTCTTATTTGGTTGCATCCATTATTACCCATATATGATTTGGATCTGGTTTCAATCCTACACCATAGGCTCATATTCAAGTTATAATCTAGTGCTCAAAATTCAGATTTGGATAAAAAAATCTGTTCCATATCCAATCCATTTTCATCCATACATATATGATCTAAAAAAGAAAAAAATTGTCTTACAACAACTTGATAGGCAGGAAGACGAGGCCCAACAGGTTGAAGGTTCAAGTCAGAATTTGAGCGGCGCAGTCAAGAAGCATTGCTGAGATATACCTGAAAGGTTGAGCCTTTTGGCTGATCCTGCCGGTGGGCGAGATGAGCGTGCTGACAATGGCGCCTTACACGTTTCTAGGGTTAATTGAGGGTAAACAGGGACAACATCCATCAACATTTACTAAATGAAAATGTTAATGATATAGAAAGAACTCAGTGAACAAACACAAAACCAGTATAAGAGGATATATATAGTAAAATGGAAACCTACAAAATGGGCACAATGCTAAATAAAACATGCTAATGGTTTTTTGAAGTGTTTTTTTTTTCAAAATTCTGACCTCACAGATGTGTTCAAAAAGATTGATTTACTAAAAATCGACACTTGGATCACATATTATATATTATGGATGAAAAAGTCATATTCACTACAACAAATCAGTGGATTAGCGATGACTTAATTCCGTCGCTAACCGGCTTAGTGACGGATATCTTCTATCATGAATTTTTCGACGCTAATAAGCGACGACATATATCCGTCGCCAGTTCCATCGCTAAGTTGCGACGGAATAACGAATGGCAACGTTCGTCACAAAGTCGTCGTTACTAAACGACGACCTCAATTTGGTGACGGCTTTACAGTCGTCGTTAATCTGTCGCTAACTTATACATCTAGCGACAAATATATCTGTCGCAAACAAGGAAAAAAATGTTAAAAAAATATTTGAAAATTAAATATCGAGAAAAAATTTCTCGTGCTACAATTTATATTTCCTGTACAATTTATATTTCTTTTGAATAAAAAACAAAGTATACATAAAATTACATCTAAAAGGAAACTAAAACAATTAATCGTTCCACTTTAAAATTCACAAGTTTTAATTACTTACAATTCAACAATTACATTTTCAAAACAAAAAAAAAAGTAGAACAAATTCAACACATTAATCTAATCATCGCCAAGATTTTGTGCGTCTTCTTGTTCATTGCCATGATCTGTCCCTTCAGCTCCGCTACGCTGATTATCGTCAGCAACCTACATAAGAAAAGAAAGGTAAGTATTGATAAACAAAATGTATTAAAATAAAAAAAAAACTCTATATGTGATTCTATCATGCTCATATGTGTTCTAAGGCAGTCAGAAAAACTTTATATGTAATTCTACCATGCTCATATGTGCTCTAAGGCAGGCAAAAAACTTTATATGCGATTATAGCATGCTCATATGTGTTGTAAGGCAATCAGAAAAACTCTATATGTGATTCTACCATGCTCATATGTGCTCTAAGGCAGGCAAAAAGTTGTATATGTGATTTTATCATGCTCATATGTGTTCTAAGGCAGTCAAAAAACTAAATATGTGATTATAGCATGCTCATATGTGTTCTACGACAATCAAAAAACTGAATATGTGATTATAGCATGCTCATATGTATTCTAAGACAGACAGAAAAACTCTATATGTGATTCTACCATGCTCATATGTGCTCTAAGGCAGGCAAAAAGTTGTGTATGTGATTTTATCATGCTCATATGTGTTCTAAAGCAGTCAAAAAACTGAATATGTGATTATAGCATGCTCATACGTGTTCTAAGGCAGTCAAAAAACTGAATATGTGATTATAGCATGCTCATATGTATTTTAAAGCAGTCAAAAAAACTCTATATGCGATTCTATCATGCTCATATGTGCTCTAAGGCAGGCAAAAACCTCTATATGTGATTCTATCATGCTCATATGTGTTCTAAGGCAGTAAGAAAAACTCTATATGTGATTCTACCATGCTCATATATGCTCTAAGGCAGGCAAAAAACTTTATATGTGATTCTATCATGCTCATATGTGTTCTAAGGCAGTCAAAAAAACTCTATATGTGATTCTACCATGCTCATATGTGTCATAAGGCAGGCAAAAAGCTGTATATGTGATTTTATCATGCTCATATGTGTTCTAAGGCAGTCAAAAAACTAAATATGTGATTATAGCATGCTCATATGTGTTCTACGACAGTCAAAAAACTGAATATCTGATTATGGCATGCTCATATGTGTTATAAGGCAGTCAGAAAAACTCTATATGTGATTCTACCATGCTCATATGTGCTCTAAGGCAGGCAAAAAGCTGTATATGTGATTTTATCATGCTCATATGTGTTCTAAGGCAGTCAAAAAACTGAATATGTGATTATAGCATGCTCATATGTGTTCTAAGGCAGTCAGAAAAACTCTATATGTGATTCTATCATGCTCATATGTGTTCTAAGGCAGTCAAAAAACTGAATATGTGATTATAGCATGCTCATATGTGCTCTAAGGCAGTAAAAAAAAATGTATATGTGATTTTATCATGCTCATATGTGCTCTAAGGCAGGCAAAAAACTCTATATGTGATTCTATCATGAATGATATGTGCTCTAAGGCAGGCAGAAAACTCTATATGTGATTCTATCATGAATGATATGTGTTCTAAGGCAGTAAAAAAACTCTATATGTGATTATATCATGCTCATATGTGTTCTAAGGCAGTCAGAAAAACTCTATATATGATTCTACCATGCTCATATGTGCTCTAAGGCAAGCAAAAAGCTATATATGTGATTCTATCATGCTCATATGTGTTCTAAGGTAGTAAAAATATTATACTGAAATATTATATAAAAGGTTAGTACTGATAAACAAAATATACTGAAATAAATTATATCCAATGCACCTAAGTTAAGGCAATCAAAGTTACATGAAATCTAACGACATGCAATATATTGCATGAAACTTTCATACCTGAGAGGCACCTGCAATCGAAGTTCCCCTGTTCAGCAAAAAACCGTTGAACTCAGATCGGAGAACGTCGACGATGGTTTCATGAAAGTAGTCACACATTATGTCCTTAACGATCTGGTGTACATCATCACCGGAAAAAATAGGATGTTGCTTGGAGCTTATGTCGATGGAAGAAGTCTGTGAGCCGTGACTAGAGGAAGCAATGATAGGTGAGGTGTTCATATTACTCCCAAACCCGAACACATGACCATTTTTGGGTTCACCTGCTATAGTCACCCATGCTGCAGAATCAAATGATGGATGTTGATTAGAGTCATCGTCATATCGCTCTACCATCTGTTGCTCATATGCCTCCTACAAAATAATGTTTACAGTATGCATTAATAATTAAGAATTACAATGTTTATGATAACTTGTATATTGCAATGATTATTAACAGAATAAATACATATTGTTGTCGTTCTCGCCTTCTCTGATACGAAGTCTTCCGTGGTCTTCCGTTTATGTGTTTCAACAAACACATCCTTATATGGTACAATGTCTTCTTTTTCTGCTTCCTGCGAAGTTAAATGATAAAAGATTTAGTTAACAAGTTTGCAACAATACTTATAAAATTGATATTATATATTGATGAGTTACCATTTTCTTCAAGTGACTCCCAAAAGTCTTAGATTCATCTGTGTGTAGATGGGCTTCAGGCATTTTCGCTCGATTTTGTGCTGCCTTCGTAGAGCGATTTCGAAATGCATCCTCCGCCCACTTGTCGCACATTCCCTTTCAATAATCTCTCCTGATTGTAATAGGGTCATGGCTCTTCCACTATAGTGGATCATCTATTCCGCCAGATGCTTTTTTTGCTGCAGTCTTCATATTGTGCAGCATGTCTGCAAATCGATTGGCAACCACCTTCTGCCACATCTTCCTTGCATCATGTTCCTCCACCGTAGTCGCGAAGCAATTCGAAGCCTATATATATTTTCAAAAAGTTAGTAGACATGACTATAAAAAAAATTAAAATATGAAACACATTAACTATGACAAACAACTGTATACTGTGAATGAGGACCATAATCTGTCTATCACCTCTTTTGGATACTCTTTCCATTGAGCGACTGGTCCTAGTAGATGTTGAAAAAGTAAATTCTTAATCTCGCATACTACTTTTTGTGACTCAAACTTCGTGTTGCACATGAATTGGTACACATTAAATATCAATATAAAATATTTATAAGATATGCAATAAGTGAAAACGAAATACTTACGGTCGATTATCGATATACACTATTCGAATGAGTCTTCTTGTGCCAGACTGAGAAGACCCTGCATCCTGTGTTGGCTCCTGACTTGTGTGATCAACTAGTGTAGGTGGGTCATGTACAGGTGAAACATCATCTGTAAAAAATACGTTAGAAATTCTCATAATGCACATTTCAACTAATCAAGCATCCAATTAGTTAAATGATATACCTATCACAGGAGCTCGTGAAGATGAAGGTTGGGCATGACTACTACTGGATGAACGACCACTGTAAGCTCCACGAACCATATTCTCATAAATAAAAAATGGCATACAATACATTCAAATAATTCACATCAAGTATTACAATACATTCAAATAATTTAAATCATTCACATCAAGTATTGCAATACATTCAAATCATTCGCATCAAGTATTATAATACATTCAAATCATTCACATCAAGTATTGCAACACATTCAAATGATTCGCATCAAGTATTACAATACATTCAAATAATTCAAATCATTCACATCAAGTATTGCAATACATTCAAATCATTCGCATCAAGTATTACAATACATTCAAATCATTCACATTAAGTATTGCAATACATTCAAATGATTCGCATCAAGTATTACAATACATTCAAATAATTCAAATCATTCACATCAAGTATTGCAATACATTCAAATCATTCGCATCAAGTATTATAATACATTCAAATAACTCAAATCATTCACAACAAGTATTGCAATACATTCAAATAGAGGTTTGTATTACAAGATTTTGCTCACTAGCTTGAGAATTCTTCCTCATCACTTGTTTGACTTTCATATTCTTCTTCTTCTTCTTCTTCTTCTTCTTCTTCTTCTTCTTCTTCTTCATTGTTTGCCCATTCACTTGGTATATCATTTTGATCACATTCTTCTATGAATGTTTCATCGGCCAATGGAGATATGACATGCATATCATGCGCAACATCGTGACCATAAGAGAAGTCATAGTTATCATCTGATTGATAGTAATCACTGTCTTCAGCTAACTTGTCTTCTTGTAACTGATCATACTCAGGGTATAGTTTGGACTTCACCTTGCAATCTGCCCACCATTCATTTCTATGTGACTTTTTTGTACTTGGATATGAAGTATAATAAACTTGTTGAGCTTGTGAGGCTAATATGAATGGTTCATATGCTGCAAACCTTGATATATGATTCACCTCCACAATGCCTGAGGATTTGTCGAGTCTTGTTGCAGTTGAATCAAACCAATGACACTTGAATAAAGTTATCATATTATTTATGCCTAAGTAAGTCAACTTCATTATTTCCTCTATAACACCGTAGTAATCATGTTCATTTTCACCGTAGTTGCTACCCTTGACACACACGCCACTATTCATCGTTGATTTGTTTATACCGTAATCTTTTGTATGGAATCGATAACCATTTACGATGTACCCGTTGTAACATTGCACAACTTTGGTCAAATCATTTTCTAAATCACATATTCCTTGATCTTTAACATCACTATGGCGGACCTACGCATAAACATAAACAATGATTGTGATCACGACCAATTAAGTAACTTAGTGTTGTTTACAAGTACACAATTTATGTTAGCGTCCTTACCAACTGTTTCAACCACTCTACAAACTTAGTTTCACGTTCTTTTGTACTTCTACATCAGTGAGATGTGAAACTTCTCTTCCCAACTCCAGATCAAATCGTCTGCAAACCACAAATACTTATATTACCGAACCATGTATGCACGTATAGAACATAAAAGGATTTATAATTGTGTTGCGTCTACATATACTTACTCGATGTATGGGTCGATTGCTGAGCAATTAAAAAGAATATAGATTTGTGTTGCATCTTGCTCTCGATCTGTCAAGAGCCTTGATCGGCAACTACCAAATGCATGCCCAAGTGGTTGAAATATCGACAGCTTGTCAGCTACAGTTACTTGTTCTCCATCATCGTTACGAGGCGAGTATGTGTAACGTGTTGGAATTTGAGGTTCAAAGTACATAGATGAGAAATTTGAAATCTCTTCTAAAGTGTACGCCTCACAAATAAAGCCTTCTACTCTTGCTTTATTACGAACCTTTTTTTTTATGTCAAACATGCATCTATCAAAAATATACATTTCAAATTTGAAATATTTGTCATTGAAGAGACAAATATAAGAAAACATATACCTTTCAAATGGGTACATCCATCGATATTGCACAGGGCCACCAACCCTTAGTTCATATGGCAAATGTATAATCAAATGTTTCATAACATCGAAAAATGTTGGCAGAAAAATCTTTTCTAGCAGACAAACAGTGGTGATGAAAGAGTTCTCGAGATTCTTTACATCAGATACTACGACTTTCGATGCGCACAATGTTCAAAAAAATCCACTCAACTCAGATAATAACCCCCATATAGGTTTGTCTAACATATCATGGAATGCTAGGGGTATCAATCGTTGCATAAAGATATGACAATCATGGCTCTTTAACCCATATAATTGTCCATCGTCAATCTTCACAGCCCGAGCAATGTTAGAGACATATCCATCTGAAAATATCAATTGTCTCAACCATTGACATACATGCTTTATTTGATCAGGTCCAAGCACGTACTTTGCCTTTGGTTTCAGTACTTTGCTATTATACTCTTTGAGTTTCAATTCTGGTCTTTTACATATTACTTTTAAATCCATATGAGACTTCGGATTATCCTTTGTTTTCCCTTTAACATTCATTATTGTATTGAACACATTATCAAACACATTTTTCTCCACATGCATCACATCCAAATTATGTCGTATCAATAGGGTCAGACAATATGGTAGTTCACAAAAAATAGATTTCTTTGTCCAATTGTGATCCTTCCCAAATCCACGAAAGGGTGTAGGACTGCGGGCATCTGTTAATACATCTGGAAAGTATCGCAATCTTCTTAGAATCTCTATGCCAGACAATCTTATGGATGAACCTTCCATTTCAGTTGTGTCTGCTCTAAACGCATTCCTTTGTCGTCGAAATGGATGGTCGCTGGGTAGAAATCGACAATGGCACTCTAACCAGCAAGGCTTCCTTCCATGCGTCAATCTAAAAGCTTTGGTATCCTCCATGCAGTACGGACATGTCAACCTCCCATGTGTGCTCTAACCAGATAACATACCATATGCAGAGAAGTCACAGATTGTCCATAGAACAACGACCTTCATATTCAAAATTTGTTTTTTGTGGGCATCATACATGGTAACACCGTCATCCCACAGTACTTTTAGTTCATCAATCAATGGCCTTAAATATACATCAAGATTTTGGCTAGGTGAGGTCGAACCAGGGATCAACAGAGACAAGAAAAGATTTGGATGCTTCATACACAAGCTTGGTGGAAGGTTGTATGGAGTTACAAATACTGGCCAACATGAGTATGGAGTTGATCTACCCCCAAATGGATTAAATCCATCTGTACATAGACCGAGTCTAACATTTCTCACTTCCATTAAGAAGTTCTGATGAGTACGATCAAAGTGCTTCCAAGCTTCAGCGTCAACAGGATGCGTGATCTTGTCTTCATCATGTTGAACTTTATTTGCATGTCATCTCATGTGTTTAGCTGTCCTTGAAGACATATACAATTGTTGCAATCTAGGAGTGATAGGAAAATAGCGGAGCGACTTGTATGAAACTTCTTTTGATCTCGTGCTACCATTGCCTCTTGTCTTTGGCTTGAACCGAGGATGCCCACATGACGGGCATGATATGTTATTTTCCTGATCCTTGAAATACAACATGCAGTGATTTGGACAAGCATCAATCTTTTTATACCCCATACCTAGAGCGTTGACCATAACTTTCACACGATAGAAATTTTGTGCCCATTTCTCATCTTTGGGCAACATACTCTTCACAATCATGCACAAACAGTCAAAACATGATTGACTCAAATTATACTTGAACTTCAAATTCATTAGTTGAAGAACTGCAGACAAGATAGTGTGACTCTCACAACCGTTCCAAAGTGGCTCATCAGCATCTCTAAGTAAATCATAAAATCTACTAGCTGCATCATTTGGTGATTCTTCATCTACTGTAGTTCTTACATCACTAGGACTCATAGCAGAACCCAGTTCTATTCCTGCGGCATCAAATATCAAATTCATATATGGATTACTATGCACCGCATTCACCCGTGCATCAAAATTGTTTCTAAATTCTTCTCCATGAAACATCCAATTCTGATAATCGCTCACAAAACCCTTCCTGTATAGGTGATGTCTAATGCCGTGAGATTCTACAAATCGATTATTCTTACAAATCTTGCAGGGACACCTAATCCGACCTATGAGATCCACTGTACTAACACTTGTCGTTGCAAATTCAATAAAACTTTCAACACCATCCATATATTCATGCGATAACTCATTGTCCACTATCCTACGGTACATCCATTCACAGTTTGCAGTCATTTTGTTATATGATGTTACGAATAGTATCCTAACTAGTTAAAAGAGAATCATCAGAATGCTATGATGAAGAAAATATCAAATTTATCATGCAATATATGATGTCATACAATCACAAGAATTATGATGCATGTATTGATAACTTAATATTTTCATGTGCAAACTATTCATGACACGATACATTCATTTGAAGCATGCTTTCATTATACAATTTCACATGGAAGCCATAATCAAATTGAAAGTAACTACATGCAAGCATGGATACAATCACATCAAACATTGCAATACATCGAAATCATTCATATCAAACATGTACCTGCAGCAAATACACTTCAATATCCCGCTAACTACTACCATGCTTAGCATGGAATCCGTACTCCAAAAATAAGAACACTTATATTCACATACATTAAAATCATACTCAGCATGATCTCCGAACTCCAACAAAGCAGTCCTAGATATCAACAACTAAGTGAGTGTGTGAACAATAAAGTGTTACATCCAATAAATTAAATAGCATGTGATACGCTTGCATCACTTACTCACTACGGGTATTTACCCTATTTGCATTGTTTTTGTCACTTACTTACTACGGATGGCGGGGCACAAGCGAGTTCCGTTGAGAAATCTGCAAAAAACATTGTGTTAAAATGAAGTCACCACCTGCCGAAAAAAAAAAAACTGAGGCAAATGAAAAAATCTTGCATAGGCCTTTTATCTAAAAAATGTGGCCCTTACAGAAGCCGGGCTTTGGTGCACGTATTAGCTCTAGCTTTACTAGAGTTATCCGAGTAGCAGGAACCATCAAACAAACTATAACTGATTTAATGAGTCATTCGCGGTTTCACAGAACGATACAGTTTCATAGAACACAAGGGGCGACCCCCCTGCCTGAATTGCATGGGGGGCGACCCCTGCTTGCCGGAAACGCGGGGGGGGGGGGGGGGGGGGGGGTGACCCCCTGCCTGCCGAAAATGCAGGGGGTCGACCCCCTGACGGAAACGCAGGGGGTCGAACCCTTACCGGAAACGCAAAGGGGTCGACCCCCTGCCTGCCGGAAACGCAGGGGGGGCGACCCCCTGTGCCCTACTACCGAAAACGCAGGGGGCTGACCCCCAGCCGACGAAAACGTTTACATGCGTGTCGCCGGGCGGCTGACGGGGAGCGGCGGTCGACGAGCAGTGGACGTTGAGGGCCGGAGAGAGGCCGACGAGCGGCGAGAGGGAGAGGGCGGCGGGCGGGAGCAGTGGAAGAGGCAGCGAAACAGGAAAAGAGAAAGAGGGCTGAGATTAGGGATTTACACGACATTTAGGGACAGCTTAGCGATGGAATTATTCCGTCGCTACACCGTCGTAAATCAAAACACGAAAATAGCGACGGAATCTATTTCATCGCCAAATCCGTCGCTAAATAGCGACTGAATAGATTTCGTCGCAAAATATGTCGCTGAATGGCGCGACTATTATGACAAAACCTTTCATCGCAAAATCTGTCACTAATTACCGACGATGTTTGCGACGGAATCTATTCTGTCGCTATTTTAGTAAATATTATTCATTTTAGCAACGAATTTGTTTATCTCGTTAATCTGTCGCTAGTTAGCGACAGAATTATTCCGTCGCTAACTTCCGTCGCTAATTCCATATTTTCTTGTATTTAGAGCCTAAAAAATTTATGAAAATTATAAGTTGTTGATTTTTTAAACCTTGTATATATATATAGGAATCAAATGCTCAAAAAAGTTATTCATATAAAAACAAGCATACATATCACATGGGTAGGGTCAAAAATTAAAAGAAAATGTCAAAAATAGAATAACATGTTTCATTTAGCATTGTACCGTTTTGTAGGTTTTCATTTTCATATATATATATATATATATATATATAAAGAGACAACGTGGATTGTGGTGCACACTTTTTTTGGTTAGGTCACGTTAGGACCCTCAAAAAATCATAATTATAGGTGTTTTATGCTAGATTTGAACTGTTAGATGTGTTTGTCATTATTTATTCAATAAAAACTTTTTTTTATTAAACATCTTTATACTCAAATGTGCAAGCGGTAAAAAAGAATGGTTGATATTATACTAAAATTTGATGATAATATATTTACATCTTTACATCAAATCAATTCATTTTTAATAAAAAGGCAATGACAAACACATCTAACGGTTCAACTTTAGTATAAAACACCTAAAATTATGAGTTTTAAAAGGTCCTAAGGTGACCTAACTAGGGGACAGCACAATCCCCACTCACCATCAAGGTTGGTTTGCCGGATGGTGGCTGGCCGCCGAGCCCACTACCGACAACTACCTGCTGGTGGCAGTGGCCAGGGAAAGAGAGTAAACAAGGGGGTGAGTGGTAGTGGAGAAGTTGAAAAGGCAGAATGGGTTGAGTGTTGGGCGATGGCGAGTGTGGGTCGTTGAGAGGGAGAGATTCATCTCGACTGTTTGGATGGTCGCCTTCCCCCTTCCCTGTATACATATATATATATATATCCACATTGAGCCATTAGAATATGAGAACTAGAATGTGAACCGAGATTTTCGGGTTTTTTTTGTATTTTATTTATTCAATGGATGCAATTGACAAGTTTGGTTTTAAAGCAACCGGCTCTTGAATCATCGTATTGTGACGCATAAGCATGATTTTTTATGGAGGAAAAATTAACAACTTAGAATTTTTATAAAATATTCAAGCATAATTACTTTTTAAAATACTTAGTTTACACTCCAGTTCCCATATTCTGGTAGTCCCTATATATATATATATATATATATATATATATATATATATATATATATATATATATACTGTCCTATTGAAGGCATGAGACCATTGAGTATAAATCACCTGCTTTTCTTAATTTTTAGATTGTTTTTTTTTTGTAGATCAGAATTTATTGATGTGATATACTTAGAGTTGTTTAGTAGAAAAAGAGTTTTAAATCATGTGATGATATACAAGTAGGACTTTTAAGGGCTTCAAAAACCAATGGCTCACAATCATTAAAATTTTACAATTCAAAAAATCTTATCTTTAGATTGAAATAACACTATCCAAAATTTGATCCTTAGCAAACCAACCATGTTAACATATCTGTGGTTAGATTGAGTTGATAACGTTTGAATCTGTGATTTCTAGTTCAATACTTTAGTGCCTTCAATAACACCAAACATTAACCATATATATATATATATATATATATATATATATATAGAGAGAGAGAGAGAGAGAGAGAGAGAGTTCAACCAGCGGGCAACAGACCATGCGTGATCTAATGGTTGCACACTTTTAAGTTGCAAAAACAACTTTTAACGACAGTCCATTGACCACCAACAAAGGATTTTTAATAAAACAAATTAGCCCACAAGATGCAGGCCGGCTTGGGCCTCGCTTAGAAGGTGATAGGCAGCTCTCTCTCTCTCTCTCTCTCTCTCTCTCTCTCTCTCTATATATATATATATATATATATATATATATATATATATATATAAAGGTAGCTGATAACCACTTTTCTAGCTAAGTGTCGTGCTAACCGGGCTTTCAAAGAGTTTTTTCATATTCTTCTTAAATTATGCATTCTACATGCTTGATTTTATAGGAATCAAGTCTTGGGTCATCTGATTCTGATACACAGGTAGGTTTTTACAAGATTTAAAAAATCGCCAGTCTAAGATTTTTGTAAATATTCAAGCCTAAAAAAAATAAGTTTTCATTGAAAAAGCATGATCCAAGTATCGTTTTCTAGTAAATCAATTGTGCCAAACACATCCTTATGGTCAGATTTAAGTAATACATGTGAAAACTCCTTCAAAAACCCTGTTAGCGAGTTAGTTAGCTAGGAAAGTGGTTAGTCTCTCTCTCTCTCTCTCTCTCTCTCTCTCTCTCTCTATATATATATATATATATATATATATATATATATATATATATATATATATATATATATATATCAGCTACAAGAATATGAGTGCATTTTTTTCCTTAAAATTTGATTGTTGACCTAAATGCTTAGCTTTCTTCACAAGCTCCATTAAAGCTTATTCATGCAAATCTCTAGGATTATGTTCCTACCTAGTCTCGTCAAGGGTACAAATTTTATTTGTTGCTTGTTGATGGTTTTTTGAAGTTTTCATGGTTGTTTTCTCTAATCAAGAAATTTGATGTTTTCTCATGTTTTATAAATTTCAAAAATATTGTTGAGAAGCAAATCAATGGCCAAAATCAAGATTTTTCATAGTGATTGTGGTGGAGAGTTCTTTAATGATATTTTTATGAATTTCATAATTGGTTGTCATTAAACAATGGTTGTCATGTCCTCGTACCCTTGAACAAAATGGATTGGTAGAAAGAAAATATTGTCATGTTGCTGAAGTGAATTTAACTTTGTTATTCCATGCCTTTTTGGATCATAAATTCTAGGTATATGCATTCAGAACGGCTACATTTCTCATTAATCGACATCCTACACTAAACCTGAGTAAAAAATTCTTATACAAACTTTGCCTTAAACGTCTTCCTGGTTATGAGCATCTAAAGATTTTTGGGTTCACATGTTATCCCTACCTAGTCTCCTATACTAAGTCTAAACTAGATCCAAGATCCAAACCCTATATTTTCCTAAGCTATGACTCTAATTACAAGGGTTACCTATTTTATGATCATGTAACCAAGAAAACATTTATTTCAGGACAAGTTGTCTTTGATAAAGTACACATCCTTTACACCATGAAAATGAATCTCATACATCTCAAGGAGTGTTTGCATGGATTCATAATTCACGAGCCATTTTGCCTAAGAGTTCAGTCAGTGAAATTGCACGACAAATTTGCTCCTCTATTCCTATTCTGTTGCCAAATTTTATGCTCCTTTCCAATCATGTTAGTCATTAAGAGGTTCACCTTGATAAATCTATTGAGTCATCTCAAGACACGCGTCCTCTTGACTTGCCTCCACTTTAACTTGAACATGAACCAGAGACTCCCACACCTCTCCAACCTAACCAAACTAGTGACCTTCATGAGCATACTATCTTGTCCATTTCTATATCTCTAAGTCTAAACTTTATGCTTGACCTAAGTCATCAGACTCTTCCCATAACTCATTAGATGGTCACCAGGTCTCAAGATGAAACTCTAAAGTCAAGGTTTTTATTTGGAACCAAATATCATATTCTTTCTTGATCAAAATAAGCTGAGAAGATCAAGAACCCTATTGGTGTAACCAAGCCCTAGCTAAACCCAAGTGGTGTCAATTCATGGAAAAGAAAATTAAGACTCCTTATCAAAACCAAACTTGGTCCCTGATTCCTTTCGATAAAGCCATAAATCATGTTAGATGCAAATGGGTCTATAAAATAAAAAACATTCAGATGAATCTATAGCTAAGTATAAAGCTCGGCTTGTAGCCAAGAGTTATAGTCAACTAAAGGAGATTAACTACTTCAAAACATTCAGTCGTATGATCAAACCCACATCAATAAGAATGCTTTTCTCTATTGTAGTTAGTTTGGGATGATTGATTCACCAATTGGATGCAAACAGTGTGTTTCTTCATGGTCTCTTGAAAGAAGAAATGTACATGAGCCAACCTTCTGGGTTTGAAGATAAAACTCATCCTAATATTGTATGTAGGATTAATCATGCCCTATATGGGTTAAAGCAACCTCCCAACATGTGGTTTGAACGACTGCGTACCTATTTAGAAAAAATTGGATTCATTGAGTCTAAGGTTGATCTGTCCTTATTTATTTTTCATGGTCATGGAATACATATGTTTGTTCTAATCTATGTTGATGTTATTATCGTTACAGAGAACTCAGTCACAAACATTAAAAATACTATTCAAAATTTTTGGCATGAGTTTTTTTATTAAAGATTTGGGGACTCTACGTTATTTTATTGGGATAGAAGTTATTTGTGAATCCTTATTACTCATGCTCTGCCAGAAAAAACATATTCTTAATCTCTTGGTCAAGACAAGTATGACATATTGTAAACCTATGGTAACTCTAGTTGTTCCAAGCGTGACTCTATCCAAGCATGGAGGACAACTTATAGAAGATGTTATATAGTACAAAAGTATCATTGGAGCCCTGCAATATGTCATGTTAACTAGAGCAGATATAGCATATTCAGTTAACAAGGCCTGTGAATTTATGCATGAATCTGATCACGACCATTGGGTCCACATTAAATGGATTACGTGCTATTTGAAAAGACCCAATCAATTTGGGTCTACAAATTAAAGGGTCTTCCTCTTTTTGACTATATGCGTTTTTTGATGTTGATTGGGTTGGGTGTCCAAATAATCATAAATCTATAAGTGGTTACCTGACCTATATAGGAATCAATTTATTGTCATGGAGCTCAACTAAACAACATATTGTTGCTAGGTTCGACACAAAATTATAGTATAAAGTTGTTGCATGTGCAACATCTGAGCTAACCTAGCTCAAACAACTATTATCAGAGTTGGACATCCTCTCTTGTAAAGTTCATATCCTATTGCATGACAATCTGGGTGCCACATACTTTGTCGCTAACCCAGTGTTCCTTGCATAAACTAAGCACAACAAAATAGACAATCAGTTAGTGCGAAAGAAGGTTGCTAGAGGTGAAATTGATGTTCAATTTGTTTCCTCTAAAGAACAAGTTGATGATATCTTGACCAAGCCTTTTTCCAAACCCAATTCCAAAAGCAAACTCAACCTCTTTGAGGAAGACTTGAGGTGGCATGTAAAGTTGACAGATCAAGATTCAGACTCGAGTCAACATCCTGGGCCAAGCTCCACCGTAACTAAGGAGAGCCCACACGAAGTGAAGTTCTTCATTTGCACTCACATTGACAAGGACTCTAATGTGAATTACTCTGATGTGGAGAAGTTAGTTGTACATAAAAAGCTTAATGTAAACACTAATGTAAAATAAGCATACCATTAGAAAGACTCCTCAACCACAATCATCAAGACTGTGTGGACTCTAGGTGATTAGAAATTATAGAGTCCATAATCAAGTTTGTGTCTCATGTAAACAATTATTTAAATTGAGAGATCATCCCTCCTCTCATTGTGAATTAGAGAGAGAGCTTTGTCGTGGATGTAGGTCAAGTTTGACCGAACCACGTTAACCTTGTGCGCCATTGTGATTTTGTGTGTATGTGTTCAATGGTTTAGTTTCACCTGATAGCAAGGTTTGCTGGGGAAGACAATATGGAACATATGGAGTTTAGGTTCATATTTGAGAACCTAAGGAGGATCTGGCCTAATATTCAGTTCTCACTATGGAAAAATGGTCTGTTTATGATCAGAGTTAAGAATGAAGAGGATTTGAAATTGATCGTGCGAAAAGGCACGGCGGTCTTTGATTGCTAATAAGTGGTCACTAGGAATGGAGTGGAAACTGGAAGTCACGCCCACCGTCCCCTAATGGATTTGTCTTCCAGGTCTCTCGGTTGAATTATGGAATGAAGAATTCTTTTGTGGGGGTGGCTGAACATATAGGGGCTAAGCTTTTGGAGATTGATGATCCTACAAAGAATTTGGGGGAGAAACCTTTATGAAAGGAGTTGCATAAATGATCCGGTGAGTTTTTCTCCAGAAAAAAGATATTGAAGTGCTCATTGGTAATGGCCGTTCATTTCACCAAGTGGAATCTAGGGTCACATTTTGCTAAAAATGTGGCTCTACCTATCATGCTTATGGTGGATGCTTGAGAAGATCATAAAGGACTCAAAAGAATTCGACTAATGTGGAAGAGGGTTGGTAGAAAGTTAAAGCAAAAAAAGTATGGAGGCAGAGGGGAAGCGTTTAATGTAGAAATTTGAAGAGGAGGTCATGGATGTAAGTTGATAATGATGATCAAAACTCTGGTGGCCAAGAGATGGTGAATGCCAATTAGTTGGATCTCAATAAAGCCAATGAAGATAGATAGTATGTTAGAGGAGGAATCGTCTTATAAGGCCATTAGGGTATGTTTGATGGCTTTTCTAAGGTTGGATGAAATGAACAAAAAAGACCGAGAACATTGGTTTTGTTCATTCCGTAACAACTATTCAAAGTCCAACGTTTGTTTGGACCGTACACAAAAGCTATATATGTTCTAAATGTCCATTGTTTGATGATGATGTGTGAACAACTTAGACAATCATTGGTAATGGGTCAAATTACTTTGTTTTGAATCGTATGACCCTATCCGTCCATCATTTTACATGTTTTAACAAGTTTATTATGGTTTTTTGCCCAGATATAAATCCAATTATGAAAGTATGATAAAATCATGATTTTTTCCCCTAAATATGGAATTGAATTTGAGGAAGAGAATAACCATCAAGTGAAGCTGCATTTCTTATCAAATGCTTGTATACTAATAATGATTTTAATTAATATGCTTGTATACCAACAATCAAAAACAAAATGAGTGATTATGAATAACATAATGGCTGGAAGAACAAAGATTAAAGCCATCCAATAGTTGTTGCATCCACCCCTCTAGGGATGAATTGGTTTTGTGATGGAGATACATATGGTGGATTTGAGTTGAACCGGTTCAAAACTATATTGGTCCTCTCTATCCCACCCATCTCTCATGATGGAAATTGGAAAGTGGGAGGAAGGTAGTTAGGGTTTGGCAACTCACCCTCTTCCACCATTCTTGAGAATCAAGAGGTAGAGCTGCCGACTAATGGCTTGGCTTGCCCACTGGTCGTGGGTGGACGGTGGCCATCGTCTGGTTTGAACCTCGTCGGAGAAGGCCGATTGAGGGGAGGCAGTGAAAGAAGAAAAAAGAGGGAAGAAGAAAGGAGGGATGAAGAGTAGTGGGGTGGCAATCAGGGAGTGTCACCGATCGTCCTTGGTCGGCATATAGTCATCGGTTATGTAATGGCCGGTGATGATGCTTGGCGCCGCCTGATTTTTGGGAAAAGAGTGAGTTTGAAGGGAGGAGGAAGGTGGAGAAGATGGGGGTGGTGGAGGGAAAGGGAGGAAGAGAGGGGTGGCTAATAGGGTCGGTCTGGCAAACCCTCACGGGTGGCACATTGTTGGCAACAACAAAGGTCAAAACTCTGGTTTCAACCCACAGTTGGAGTGGATGCATGACTTAATTATGGTTGGAGCCTATTTGGTCAAGGCGAACAGTGAAGGTCGGGCTGGGGGCCACGCCACAATCGATTTCTCTGGAGCTCCCACCGGACATGCTATGCATCCTCTTGAGGTAGAGGCGGTACTGCTGGAGGTGTTGGGAATGACATTCTTAATGTCCAGGTGGAGAGAGAGATGCATCAACGGGTGCGGTGCGCCCGTCGATGCTTTTTTTTTTAATCATTCTCTATGTTCTTGTTCTTTTTGTAACAGAGGAGGTGGATCGAAAATTACACATGTTAATGAACGCGTGAAACATCGTCCACCGTGTGCAATGTTTGTTAAAAATCATGTTCTCGACACTCACGATGGGGATCGAGTGAGGGGGCTTGGTGATCGATCAAATCACTTTGAGATGGTGATCTGACATCCCCTACCGTTCATTGTTTCAATCTCATGGTCTCATGTGCAAGCTATGGGGCTCACCAATAAGTGTTTGATGACATCATCATTAGCAGTCAAAATGGTGACCATTGATCACCATAATGGATGGTGGGGATGTCAAATCAAATCACTTTAACCTGATCCACCTTCAGAATAGATTGCCATTGGTTGTGTTGGATAATGAATAGGGTAGATTTGTTACGTCTTCAGATAGATCGGGTAGATCCGTTACGTCTTCTTCAGATAGTTCGGGTCCTAAAAGAAGGGTACAATCAGGTAACTCTCTTTCTGCAAAGCAGGTTATATGTTACCCCCTGAAGACAGGTGCGTGTTCGGGGGTCCGAATGAGCGCCACATATATAAGCACATGGGGCTCGTATCCTCATGTGTATCGGCATCACTTAGCATTGGAGTCTAGTGCGGTTGCAAATTCTCTTGATTTCTGTTCTTTTTGTAATTGGGGGGAGGTAGATCGAAAATTACACACGTTAATAAATGCGGCGAATGCACGGAACATCATCCACCACATCTAATGTTTGTTAAAAATCATGTTCTCGACGTCTTTTTCATTCCATAGGGGAGTCAGATAAGGATTCTTGGTTGGTAGACCTACCAAGAATAGCAGCAATCAAAAGTGGCAGAATGAGAAGGAAATTTACTTTTCTATGAGAAGGACATATCAAATTCAAATGGTTCAAATAACAGGAATGCGGTTGACATGCAAGGAGGGAAAGAAAATCTTCCTAATGGGGATCCCACTTTTAGATTGAAACAGTCACGGCGGGGTTCGGGTGAGGGGTCTTGGTGATCGATCAAATCACTTTGAGATGGTGATCTGACATCCTCTACTGTTCATTGTTTCAATCTCATGGTCTCATGTGCAAGCTATGGGGCTCACCAATAAGTGTTTGATGACATCATCATTAGCAGTCAAAATGGTGACCATTGATCACCATAATGGATGGTGGGGATGTCAAATCACTATCACCTGATCAGCCTCCGTAATAGACTGGCATTGGTTCTGTTGGATAATGGATCGGGTAGATCTGTTACGTCTTCAGATAGATCAGGTCCTAAAAGAAGGGCACAGTCAAGTAACTCTCTTTCCGGGCCAATCTATGCTATTCATTTAGAGTTTTCGATTCAAGTGAAAGGTATGACAAATTTACTTGCCATCGGCTATAAGGAAGAGGACCATGGTCCTGTTAGTCTGCATTCCTTAATCTTGAAATGAAGATGTTATTCTGAAGTATACGTGGGCTGGGGAGAGCCTGGACCCGGAAGAAATTTATTCTGTGTTGCCGCACAATTCTATGGTCCGTGGGCACATTTGGAAGAGAAAAACTCTTATCGAAAAAGAAAGTTTTGACTATGAGAGTTTTTGATATGAGAAGTTTTCCAAAAAAAAGAATTTAACTTGTTTGTGTAGCATGAAAAAAACAGAGTAAAAAAAATGTGAAAAAATAAGAGAGAGGAGGAGGGTGGTGGTGATGGTATGACGGTGGGTAGTGGTGGTGGTGGTGAGATGAGTGGTGGGGGAAGAATGTCTCCTATCAAAAAATATACTTTTTAGAAAAAGTCTCAATGAAAAAATCTCTCTAGTTTGGAAGGGTTAAAAAAATCTTTAAGGATTTTCCATTTTGCATCACTTTTCCTACATCTTTCTCACTTCCAAATGTGCCCTATAGCTGTTGTGTTTCTCTTTGAAGTCAAACTTTCAGTGGGAAGTGCTGATAAGGCGATGAACAACTTTGGTCAGTATGATTGGGTTGGTAATTTTCACCTATTTGCCACATTATGTGTATTAGACCTTCCACAATTTGATGTTAATGGATTCTGATGGAGTCCTTGAATGTGATCGGGTTTGGAAGGTTAACCCACCAGATTGGTGGCCTTCGGTTGATTCTCTCAGTGTATACCTTCTTTGAGGTAGACTGGTAGGGGTCATGCCTAACCACAACTTGTCTATAAAAAAAAAATCAACAATTTCAAAGTTAAGGAAGAGCACTTCTCAGCAAGGTTGTTAAATGCGTTGAGGCGAAGCGAGGCGTTGAGCTTGTTATGAAGCGAGGCGTAAGCCTCGAGGCGTTGAAGCGTAAGCTTCATGATCAAAATAAAAAAATATATAATATTAATAAAATAATAAAAATTTTAAATAAAAACTAATAATAAATGACAATATAAAATAAATAGTATTTTCTTATAGTTAACTCGTCGTTGTCGTCGGGTTGCTGCTCTTCCTTGCTGCCAACCTGCAATATCAGATGACATTTCCTTTATATCACATAAGAGTAGTACAACCTGCAATATCAGATGATGACTATGTGACTGTATTTGCACCATGTTTAACAGGTGTTTAGGAATGCCCTTTTTTCCTTTTCCTGTTCCTGTTAAGATTTATCTAATCATGAGGCAATAGATTAGATAGATGAATGACTCAAAAGGGGTATCTTGTTACTCTTTTTGTGAGTTTATAATTTGTTTATTTACCTGGTTGCAGTCATCTCATCTATTTATCGGTTGAATTCATTTCTTTAAAATATTCACCTTGCCTGAAAAAAGTAACTTGCAATTAATTTGGATTCCCATCAATGAGGAATCTAGGAAGAGTGGGAATTCACTATATGCAGACTTAATGTTGTAAACCACACTACAAGTTTAATTGATGGACAAAATCGTATTATAGAGTCTTCTCTGTCTTATTCATGAAAGGGCACAACACAAGGTACTTCACTCCTTTTCATTTTGATATGTCACTTCTCAAAATTGAACAGGGAGATATTTGTTTGATTATGCCTTAGTGATTGGATAAGAATTTTCTTCATTTTCAAATTAGCATCATGAATTTTCAAAGCATGTAGCTATTGATTCAGCAAGAACGTATTGGCCCTCTAAAGATAATTGGATGAATCACTAAAAGTTAGTAAGATCATTATGGATTGCTAATGCATGTTTATGACATGACAAGTTCAAAGTATGGCAAAATGTGATTGTGAAGTCACTTTTCTGTTTCACACAATCTGTGCCTGTCACCATTATTTGCTTTTGTGCTATTTGTGCTTCCAATGTATTCTGGTTTTCTTTCTCATTTATTGATCAAATTTTTATCATTGTGCCCATCACAAGTATTTCTATGTCTTGAGATTCTTGCTGCTACTTTTCCTTTTACTCTTGCCAACGGAATTTTTCCACAAACATTATAAAATGCAAAGTTTTGCTCACATTCTTGATGTTGAACCAAAACTTGCAAATTCTTGATTTTTCAGTGGAAGGGGTTAATCTACTGCCGTTAGCTTTTGCTAGTGATGTAAGTTTGGGTTATGTTTGAAAGCATTCATTATAGTTACTACCTTGCTAGCTTATGCGTGTCAACAATTTTGTTCAGCTGCATCAACAAAAGCAACCTCACATTGTTGCCAAAAGTAAATTTTGTTATTGCTCAAAAAAAAATATTGTGCTGTCATGTGGTCAATGTCCTCCTTGTAACCTCATAGAACTGAGATGAATTAACCAACTTCTTGAGTTACTATATTTTGTTCCACAAGTATATGCAGCCACAAGGACTGCAGAAACCATGGTTTGCCTATTTTCAGTAAATCTTTATACCCAACTCACAAAGTGAGTGTGGTCTTTTATGTCTTTAAATCTTCAAGGCTTCTTTACAACTTTTTCTCCCTAAAGATGCATAAATGGACCATCCTGTTAAATATTCCTTCTAGCAGGTACAACTGAGAAAGAGTTATGTTTATGTTATAACTTATAACTGATGAGTGCCCACTAATTTATTCACCAATATAGCCTAAAATGCTGACATTTCATTTTCCACCAAAGACTTATAGTGCAGACACTTACATTTTTGTGAAACATAAATGGAGAAGAAATAGTTGATTATGAATAAATAGCTTAGGGATCACAAGCATCTGTAGGAAAGATGTGCTAGCTACCTTTGAGAGTATCTCCATCCTCATTAGAAAATTATCATTAAGATACGAGAAACAGAATCTGTATAAAAGTAAAGGCCATGATTGTCGTGTAACCTATCCATTTTCAAGATTAAAGCACCATCCTCGAGATTAAGTTAGACTCATAGTGCAAGATAAAACAAGTTATATCTACAATCATGAAAACATATTGAATACATGTGCGGCCATCTCCAAATTGACATGTTCTAGAAATTTGGTTTCTCAGTTTCTTTTGGACAATAAATAAAAACAGCAATATAATAGCTTCCCAGAATCTCAGAAAAAATTAATAACGTTAAAAACAAAATTAAGGCTAATCATTACGTTCCATCAATCGACAAAATACAGAGCATCAACAATTATGAATGGAACAAAAAAGGGAAAATAAAGAACCATAGTTTCAAATTGCTTCCATCAATGGAGTGAAAAGTAGGTATACCCAAAAAGAAATTCCTGATTATCATCAACTCTCTTTCATCAACTCTACATTATTCAAAATCAGCATCGAATCTACAGTTTAAAGGTGCAACAACTTATCAAACAAGGCACTACTAGTTTTCCTCCACTTTATTGTGCATTAGTCTACCGGTGACTTCAGAAGGCCAATGATGACCATAAGCAAACTGTATTGGAATCAACAACTTAATATTAAATCCTCCAAAAGCATGCTTACATTTCCTGGTCTTCAATTGTTCCTTCAATAAATGAAATGTCTATTTTAATGAGTATCATTCTCACTAATGCCATGATTATCATAAAATATGAGGAAGGAAATGTTCTGATATAAGGCAGTAGATTTTCCATCCAAGAGTTTTGTTACAACAATGATCATAGAACAATATTCGGCCCCAACACTTTAACAAGCAAGTAATGTTGCTGCTTGCTGCTCTAAGAGATAGGATATGACTCTATAAACACCATATATAATGCCAAAGCACCCAGTAAAAGGACTCCAGCTCAGCCAACATGGAAATATGCCATCAACGAGAAGCATCTACCACAAGAAAGAAAGAAATGGAAATAAACAAACACATCAATGCACTAAATGTCAAAGATTTCGTCATTCATTCATCAGTCAATAAAATTAAAAGCCACATCTGACAAACACCTAATCTATAGTGGACGAACACCTTTTCAATTGTTACAGAAGCGGATTTTGGTTTCTGTTTTTTCTAGTTCCAGTGACCAGTTTGGATGTTGTGGTAGTTATCAATGGGAAACATTTTGCACTTGTCTTCTCTCATCACAATAAGGATGATTCCTCTGCTTAATGTAGTACATTTAGCTGGTATAAGGCATTGCACTGTACTAGTTGGATCATAACCTAAATCTGCATTTTACATCATCAGTTGATTATTGCCATATCTCCACTACAATTTCTACCAGCAAAGGAAATCAAAGTCTCCAAAGGTTCCACCCTTGCAAGTGATCTGATGAAAGACGGTTACAAACACCCTTTTGTCAAAAATCTTACACAAGAAATACCCTATCAAGCACAGACCAATGTAGTCAAACTGCAAAACCAAGAACCAGCATCCCCTGGACAATATCTAATTGACTACCACCACTGGTTGGCAGTAACTAATACTTATATATGAGAACCCTAACCAAGCTATGGCACTGGATGTTCATGACCTGATTCGTAGAGAAAACAATGCCTATAGGCTATGGGATAGATAGACAAAACTTAAATATTGAACAAAAACCTGCAAGCTTTTTGCTTAGTGAAAGGAAATGTGTCGGCCTCCCGACGAAATAGAAGAAAGGGGGGAGAAGGAGAAGAAGTAGACAGAGGTAGAGAGGGTATGTACCTTAGAGGTCGACGGCGATGGCGGGAGCAATGTTAATCAGACGCAAGGTCGTCGGCAATGGCGACAATAGTGTTGATCAGACGCAAGGTCGTCAGTGATGGCGTTGTCGACACTGGGAGCGAGAGACGAGGAGAGGAGAGGAGGGAGGTGCAGGCTGAGAAAGCCCTCCCTGCCCTCTGTGATTTTTAAAGAAGGTTGGGGGAGGCACGAAAAGGGAAAGGAGGGGATGCGACACACGGGGGGATGAAGGTTTAAAAGAAACCCTCACCCTCCCCCATCTTCAGTGTTTTACTTTTATATATGTGGGTTGTACATGATGCGTACGCCTTCGAATAGAAGCGGGCCTCAAAGTGAGGCGCACGCTTCACTCATGTGAAGCGTGCGCTTCGAGTCTGCAAATGCTTCACTACAGTGCTTCGGTACTTAGAGGTTGTGCTTCGCCTCTGAGGCGTACGCTTCAGGTACTGAGGCGTACGCCTCTCACAACACTGCTTCCCAGTTAAGCGGTAGGTAGATGCTGTATCTAGCCATAAAAATATGGATATGGTGTGTGTGCACTATAACAGTTATAGTACTACATCCATTTGCTATATATGTTAAGCCTGTCAGATCTGGATTTGGTATCAGCTTTTCTCATCTGAATCTGGATCCAATGAATCATGTATGATTTAATGATGCCTACAACCAAATGGAATCCGAGTAGTTTTCCAAGTAACATATCTTTCTATCCTTTTTCCCACCTACGTTGAAGAAAAACTTACAAGCAATGACGTTGTTTTGCTTTATTTGGATGGAACAGTGACACATATTAATCACTTTGATAATTACATTATTGTACGCTATACCCTCATTTCCACCAAATGCCTCTTACTTTCAAACCAACCTTTTCACACGAAAAAGAGGCCCTCTTTCATATGAAAGGAGGGCTACTTACCACAGGGCTCACTTTCTTTCCTATGAAACCACAGCTTTCGTGTGAAAGCGGCATTGCACCACCTCTCTTGGTTCTCGTAGGAGGGGTCTTTTGTGCGATGCCGGCATCCTACCCTCTGATAGGGGTAGACATCTAGCCTTGCATAGGCTGCTTTTTCGCAGTCAGAATCTAGTCTGGCCGGATTACCTAAATGCGCCTAGTGCACTGTGCAAACACACAAGGCCAACGGGGGCTCTCAGCTTGTCTGGTAGGAGCAGCAGATGCATGTCACCTTGTGTTGGGACGTTGCAAGTTCAAAACCCAATGGTATGGTTATACCCCCTGGTAGGGTCTGCCTAACCTCACCTTGCTTTTAAAAAAACCACACAGGGCCTGACAAGGCCCAACCCATTTATCGATCGCTTTTAGGCTCAGCCCAATGTCTTCTCAACTGTGACAAACGCCCTCGGAAGGAGTGCTAACCTTGACCGAATGGTCACTAAAAAAAGAAAGCCACTTGGTGAGCCGTTGGTGTCCCTAAGGGGTTGTTTGTTTGATGGCTTGTTTAAGATTGGACGAAATGAGCAAACAGTTCGTTCCGTTCTTTTTGTTCCAAGTCCAACAAATGTCCCTTATTTGATGAGGGAAGAATGATGAAAAAGAAAAAACCTAATCAATGAAAAAACAAAGCTTAATCAAGAAGAAAAAACCCTAATCAATAAAATCAAACAAAAACCACTAATCTAAGAAAACCTAAAAATGCCCTAAAAAGAAATTTGATTCAAACCCAAATAAAAGAAGAAAGAAAGAAAAAGGAAAAAGGAAAAAGGAAAAAAAGAAGAAAAAGAAGAAAAAGAAGAAAAAAAGGGAAAACCAGCAGCAACGGCCTTGCCAGTCTCGATGGCCTCGCATCGCCTCACCGGCCTCTTGACAGCGGCCTCATCCCTGGCATCCGGGGACCCTTACCCCCATTTTTTTTTATGTGTTCCCCGCGTTCTATTCTTTTTTTTAACAAGAAAATGGGTGTTAAAAAAAAACAGTTTTTTAAGGATGCGGCAGACGCCGTTTCAAGCATCCAATGTTTGTTAAAATCACTGTTCCCTGCGTTCATTTCGTAACCATTTCTGGCAGGGAAAAGTGATTCAAACATGCCCAGGTAATTGTACGGTCATTTTTTCTTTTTACCAATTTTTTGTCACTAAAATCCAAATTTAACATAATAAACAATACTTTATTAACTCGCTTGATGTCCATGTCCATGTCCATGGCCATGGTGGCAAATAATGATTTATGTAATCACATTTCTAATAATGAAGCTGTTTAACACAATACCATAATGCGAGAAAAAAAAAATGCAGAAGCTTTACCTAATTGGATCTTGCCTAATCAGATTCCAATTGGATGAAAAAAAATCAATGCTGAATCTCAACCTCATTCATTACCTAATTGGTTAGGTTTTATACTTAATCATGTTGGCTTATTGGTTGGATTTAGATTTGGATGCAAAGCTGCATCTTCAATCCTAATGCAAGGAATTCTAGCTTCTTTATTCACAGCCATGAAAATAATATCAATCAGGTACTGTACCTACTTAACTGGATCCAACTAATCCAATTAAGATTCAGTTGGATGATCATTTGAAATGCATTTAGATAAAGGGGACCATGTCACGTGATGTGAGTGTGTGACCTTTAAATAGGTGATAAGCTATGCACTTTTTTTTTTGAAAGGCAAGTTGGGGTTAGGCATACCATTGGGTTTTGAACCAGCAACTTCTCAACAGACATGCACTAGAGGCTCCTATCAGACAAGCGGAGCCCCCATTGATAAAAGCTATGTACTTTTGGACCGGTGAAAAATCAATAGCTCACAATTCATGAAAACAATTGCGGCTTAAGAGCCCCAAGCGGGGTTGGCTTAGTGGGGCGGGGTCTTGGCTGCTAGACGGGCAGTCAAGGTTCTATTTTCATGAGTGTTGCTCTTCAGCACAAACCAATGCGTAGCATAAGTCTTGAGGGCAGGGGTGCTAGCCTGAAGTTTAGGCTGTCGGCACAACGACCGTAGGTATGGCAGGCTGAGCCAGTGCGACCAGTTCTTCGTGTCTAGTGCGGTTTCTTCAGGTTATAAATTCAAAAAAAAAGGTGTGGCTTAAAAATGATATAAAACATTATATTTGGGTCAACTTTAGCATATTAAATTAACGTGTAAAACATGCTAAACATGATCCATTGATCAGATTTTGCTTCTCAAACTTAGATCTATGTAAATTAGGTATGTACAGTACCACCATACATAGAAGTGCCCTTTCCTAAATTATTTTATTTATACCACCGATGCAGCGCAAGGATGCACATGGGTCGGATCCAGGATGGAGGTTTGCAATTTTTGGTTGTTCCTAATCTGATTCTGATATGAATCTCCATGTATTTAGATGTTCTGGATCCTAACCATTTGCATCCCTAATGCAGCGCAACAGTTATCCAGGGTGCAAGCATATAGGGTTTAGCCCCATCTTCAATCTGGATATGGTTTTCTGATATGAATCATTAAAGTAAGATTCGAAAAGATATTCGGATCATATTCAGACTTACATATTTGGATTTTTTTTTGCATTTGGGTCGGGTTCACATGAATGTTTTATATCGGATTAATGGTTGGTTCGAATCTAATCTAATTTGTTTCCACATTTTACATGTATAAACATTGATTTATATTTTATTTTATTATCACCATAAATATTTAGGATTTTCCTCAAAAAAGTATGTTTCAAATATGGATTCAATTTTGCATAATCGGATTTCATTCTGAAGAAGATATTGGCTACACTCGAGGGTACGAAAATCTCTAGCTGAATCTCATAGATGCCAGCTTTATTTGACCAATTTGACCTCACGAATGCATTCAACATGGTACGGAAATGCATTATGGATTGAGTGGTTTCTACGTAAAAATATGTTTTTTTTTAATAATGAAATTTTGAAGCATTGTAAACAGTTGAATTTTGTAGCACTTAGAAAATCTGCTTATTACAATATGATTGTGCGATGTAAAACTTATTTTTAACTAATCTAACCATTGTTAATGTATCGGTGCGTATGGGCAGAAAACCGATACAATACTAGCCAGAATATTCTATTTTTTTAATAAATGTCAAAAAATGGTTAAAATGTAAACTTTTAATATTGTTTTAATAGTTTTAACATGTGCCACCGTTCTGTTTGACACAAAATTTTTTAAATTATTTTTTGGCCGAATTCAGAACGATTCACTTGAGAATCAGTATCGGCCCATTCACCTGAATGGTTGGCCAAACGATTCAGGGTCGATAATGATACTGACAACATTGAATCTAACCACGATCATATCGTGTGAAGGAATGAGCGGTTTGTAGTAGAGGGTACGGTGCACTCGGGGGTAGCCAATATTTTCCCTCTTTCCGATTCAACTCAACTGTAACAAAATTCGGATTCGGACTCCAATCAGGCTGGATTCGTCCCATATATGCTACCGTGATCAGTTGCAGCAGTACCGAGTGCACCGTACGGGTGACAAGCTATGCCATCGATTCAGCTGTATGGGCCGATACCGATACTCATCTGAATCGTTTTGTATCAGCTCAAAAATAATAAAAAATTATTATATGTGAATCATAACGTGATACATGTTAAAACCATTAAAATAATTTTAAAAAGTATTTTTTGGTATTTTTATATTTATTAAAAAATAGGCTATTCAGGCCAGCAGAGTATCGAATTTGTGCCGATACGATGTGTATAGGCTGATACGCACCGATACTGATAACAATGACCGACTCTAGGACTACCTTCGGACTAAAGCCGTTTGAATTTTGAAAAATTAAAAAAAGGGTCTAATCGATGAAAGGACAAACCAAAAACCTACACGTGTCAGTAGCAACAAAGTTACATGACTCTTTTTGTTTCAGTAAATACCTGATTCGTTCCGGGGCTTTTGGTAAAATGCCCAAAACAATATAAAACGTAAAGCAGGAAGAATAAGAGTGGAAAGCGTGAGAGAGCCTTCACTTCACTTCACCAGCTGGGGAGTGTGCCAGAACAGAGTTAAGAAAGCAGAGAGAGAGAGAGAGAGAGAGAGAGAGAGAGAGAGAGAGAGAGAGAGAGAGAGTAATGGATCGGAACAGCCCCGTCAGGAAATCCCACACATCAACGGCCGATCTCCTCACATGGTCCGAGACGCCATTGCCGGATCCGGCCGCCGGAGATGCCGCCACGCCGGCGGGTTCTCGTTCCGCGTCGCGTCCGCACCATGTCCGTTCTTCTTTTGACTTTCTCTGTTTTTTTTGTTCACGATCACTGGTTTTTCCTGTTGGTTCCTTGCTCAAAGTTTTTACTTTTTCCGTTTCTTTTTCTTTTTGGTTGATGTTTTCTGCGGTAGCCGTCAGGAGGGGTAGGGGCGGTGGTATTCGGTGGTCAGGTGACTCCGGATGAGGCGGAAAGCTTGTTAAGAAGGTTAGATCTGGAAATCCCTTGTGTTCATTCCTTCTTCTGCTGTCAATTCTGAGAAAAAGTTTTTTTTGGTGATGGTCTTCCGATTTGCGTTTTGAATAAACTGAGCAGCATTGTTAGCTGCTTCATTTTTTCTTACTTTTATTAAACTTCAACGTTATCATTGTAGATCAGTTTTCAGACTATGATTCTCTACTTTCTCTTTTTCTTTCTTCGAAGAAAATGTCTGATCATGATCCAATAGTGTAGATCGCTTTTTTTTTTTGCCCCTCTTTCAATTTTGGGTTGATTAAAGAAGCGTTTTAGTGGGAAAGATGCATTTCATATCATGATGATCCTCTGCGATATAGATATTCCAAATCTGTTGTTGCTGTTTTTCTTGTGATTGATTTGTATGCTATCTAAATGTGCATTGGCTATTATGAAGTGAAATGTTGGACCGGATTTTTGTTTTTGGCTGTGTTTTATAATGGATTAATATTTGAGAAGATTGATTGAGAGAAAAGGGAAATGATTGAAAGAAGGGATCTTTGTCTTGTTGATCTTCTGTTACATGCAGTTCTCAAATTTGTGCTTGCTTATTTGAAATGATTGGTTTAGATTGTACTGTATGGGGTTCAGTTTTTGTGGAAAAATGGTTTAAGATACATGGCCACATTATGTTGGAAGAATTCTTCATTATTGTTAACTTGAATGTAGATTAGCAGAGTCTTATCCTGTTTATGCCAATAGTTATGACAGAATGTCCCTGATTTTTCAGTTTTGGGCTCTCTCTTTGGAGGGTGCACAATGAGCTGAGTAGCTCAAGCTCTGTTTGATCTCATTTATTTAATAAACAACCTGATCTTGAGCTTAAAGATAAGCTCAATTATATAAGTGAGATCGAGCACAAATGCCAATTTAAGCTTGTTTAATATGTATATTTTCAAGTTCTGTTTACCCATTAATACAGCAAATGTGTTGGGTAGAGTGATTTTACTCATGAAAATAGGGGTCGTGTTGAAGTATGTAGCCCTGCTTCTACAAGTTATCAAAATAATACAACAACAACAACAACAACTACGCCTTCATCCCAAAACAATTGGGGTCGGCGATATGAACAAAAAAAAAAATCATTCTGGGTCTTTCACATGAATCCTTCTCCTCCAATCATTTCTATCCAATGCCATGTCCTCGGTGAGGTTCAAAGCATTCATATCCTTTCCTATCACCTCCATCCATGTCTTCCTAGGCCTACCCCGACCTCTTTTAACTAATATATTTTCCCATTTCTCCATCCTTCTAACTGGAGCATCATTAGGCCTTCGCCGAATATGTCCAAACCACCGTAAATGATTCTCTCTCATCTTATTTTCAATGGGTGCAACACCTACCTTCTTACGTATCTCCTCGTTTCGAATCTTATCTTTTATTGTATTTCCACACATCCATCTAAGCATACGCATCTCAGCTACACTCATTTTTTGAATATGATGTCTCTTGGCAGCCCAACATTCCGTACCATATAGTAAAGCGGGCCTAATAGTCGTCCTATAAAACTTTCCCTTCAACCGCAATGGCATTCTACGATCGCACAACACTCCAGTTGCACTCTTCCATTTCATCCACCCAACCTTTATCCTATGATTTACATCTCCATCAATTTCTCCATACTTTTGAATGATAGATCCCAAATATTTGAAACAATCATCCACCGGTATTTCTTGCTCACCAAGCTTCACTACACTCCCATCACTACTTCGTTGCTTACTAAACCGACATTCCATGTATTCTGTCTTACTCTTACTCAACTTAAAACCTCTTGCTTCCAATGTCTGTCTCCATAATTCTAACTTAGCATTAACCCCAGCTCTAGACTCATCAATCAAAACAATATCATCAGCAAACAACATACACCACAACACATTTTCTTGAATTGATCTCGTAAGCTCATCCATCACTATAGCAAATAGGAAAGGGCTTAAAGCAGATCCTTGATGTAACCCAACCGTTATAGGAAAATTGGTTGTCACCCCTCCACAAGTGCAGACATTGGTTACTACTCTTTCATACATATCCTTAATTATACTAATGTACTTGAGAGAAACACCTTTCTTTATCATTGTCCACCAGAGAACGTCCCTAGGTACTCTATATTATGCCTTCTCCAAATCAATAAAAACCATATGCAAATCTTTGTTCTTCTCTCTATTTCTCTCAATAAGTTGTCTAAGAAGATGTATAGCTTCCATAGTTGATCTTCCAGGCATAAAACCAAATTGATTCTCCGATATCATGACAACCTTACTCAACCTAGACTCAATCACCCTCTCCCAAAGTTTCATAGTATGACTCATGAGTTTTATACCACGATAGTTTGTGCAATCTTGTATATCACCCTTATTCTTATATAGAGACACCAAAGTACTCTTCCTCCACTCATTAGGCATCTTATTTGTCCGCCAAATCTTGTTAAAAAGATTTGTCAACCATTCTAAACCTTTTTCTCCCAAGCATTTCCAAGCCTAGTATACCATCTGGGCCAACTGCCCTTCTTGATTTCATTTTCTTCAAAGCCTCTGCAATTTCTTTCTTTTAAATCTTGCGCATGAAGTCACGATTCATCTCATGAAAAAGAATGGAGAAATCTCCAAGATCTTGAGCATGACTTTCATTAAATAGCTTATCAAAATAATCTTTCCATCTCTCCTTAATCTCCTCATCTTTGACTAAAACCCTTTGCATTTCATCTTTGATACATCTAACCATACCCAGATCCCTCGATTTCCTATCTCTCATCTTTGCAAGCCTATAAATATCTTTCTTGCATTCTTTGGTATCCAACTTGTCATAAACCTCCTTATATACCTTATCCCTCGCGTTCCGAACTACTTTTTTAGCTTCCTTCTTTGCTATCATATACTTCTCCAAATTCTCATTATCACGACTCTTACTTAGATTTCTATAACACTCTCTTTTAACCTTAATAGCTAATTTGACATCCTCGTTCCACCACGATGTATCTTTATCTAGAGGTGCACCGCCTTTAGACTCACCTAATACTTCCTTAGCCACATTTCTCATACCACCCGCTATCTTATTCCACATTGATTCTGAATCCTCCTCGAGACACCAATCAGCTTTCTTAACTACCTGCTCTACAAACATTCCTTGTTTAGCTCCTTTCAGTGCCCACCACTTAATTCTAGGATCTATCCTATGTCTATCCCTTTTGCGGCATTGTCTAATTATAAGATCTAAAATTAAGACTCTATGTTGTGTAGCTACACTTTCTCCCGGTATAACCTTACAATTGATGCAACAACCCCTATCTCTCTTTTGAAGTAGGAAAAAATCTATCTGACTCGTATTAACCCCACTTTTAAATGTTACTAGGTGAGACTCCCTCTTCCTAAACCAAGTGTTTGCTAAGATCATATCATAGGACAAACCAAAATCTAAAATCCTTTCTTCACTTTCGTTTCTTTCTCCTATACCATAGCCTCCATGGATACTCTCAAATCCATCCCTACTAATGCCTACATGCCCATTAAGGTCACCGCCGATGAAAAGCCTTTCTCCATAAGATATCCCTTATACTACTCCATCTAAATCTTCCCAAAATAATAATAATAAAACATTTAATACTATTCTTCAAAAAATAAAACATTTAATACTTAATTTCCCCTCTAGCTTTGGCAAGTTCATTCAAACCGAAAAGAGAAGCGAACTGGGATTCGAAGGGGAAACAAAGAAGGAAGTGAAAATGTAATTATATTTTTCTAATTTATCAAAATATAAGATTTATGTTACCATTGACAAAATAAAACATAAGTAGATAACATTAAAGTTAATCTATTAATCTCAAAACCGAATCATATATGCAAGTGCAATCATTTAACAAATTCATCTTGTTGCAAGCATTGATAAATAATAAATCAAGAAAAATTCATAATTCATATTCCTATTGCAACCATTTAATAAATGCATCCTGTTGCACGCATTTAATACATAATGCATAAAAAAAATCATAATTCATGTTCCCGTTGCAACCATTTAAACAGAATCTTTGTGGCATAGCTTGAAATTTTGATGTGTAGATAATTCCTAACACTGCTATTTTAATTTTGTGAATGATTTGATTTCAAGAATTACTAATAGGGGTTAGCACAAGGCAAACACTGTGCTTGGTGAGTCAGTAAATGTTGTTAGGGTTACCCATGGTGCAACCAAAATTAGCATGATCTAAAATTGAGATAAGAGAAGACAAAGTAATATGCATCCACACACACCAATCAACTAACACATGTTTGGAGATCATACTGAAAATGCTATCAAAATTGAAAAATGCTATCAAAGCGGGAGACATAGAGAGTGTGTAAGATGGATAAAGCGAGCGACAAAAAGAGTGAAAGACATAGAGAGCAAGAGACGGAGAGAGAGAGTACCCGAGGACACCCATCATCGGAGATTCGAAAGTCGGTGGAGATCATATATATATATATATATATATATATATATATATATATATAGAGAGAGAGAGAGAGAGAGAGAGAGAGAGAGAGAGAGAGTTGCGAATGATACACAAACCTACGAGGTTTGGGGTTTTTCACGATTTTTTGAAAATGACCATTTTGCCCTCTTAAGAAATATCATTTTTTTGGTAAAAAAGTTTAATAAGGGGTAAAACTGTCCAAACTCTTAAAAAAGGAAACTCGCTTTCTGATTTTGGGAAGCAAGCTTCCCAATATTAGGAAGTGATCTTCTCTATTAATGGGAATTGTGTTTCCTGTTAACGAGGAAGTGCAGTTCCTATTAATAGGAAGTGCACTTCCCCATTAACGGGAAGTGAGTTTCCCAATTAAAATGGGTGCTTCCCCATGTTTCGAAAGCGTCACATTTTGTGTTTCCGAAGCGTGCTTTGCCACTCCTATAGGCTATTCCGGTAACCTTATTATAGACTCTCTCTCTCTCTCTCTCGTGCGCGCTCGCAGACTCAAGCTCCCTTGCCTTCTACCGTCGCTCTATGTACGCCTTCACCTCTTTTTATTCTCCCCCTTCCTCTGCCTCTTCTTATTCTTTTCTCTGTCTCTCTTTCTCTCGCTCCCTTCCTCTGTCTCTCTTTCTCTCTCTCCCTTCCTCTGTCTCTTGTTCTTTTGTCCCCCTTCCCCTTCCTCTTCCTCTCTCTGTCTCTCCCCCTTTCCTCACCTCTTCTTCTTCTTCTGTCTCCTTTCCTCTGCCTCTTCTTCTTCTATCTTTGTCTTTGTCTCCTCCTTCATTTGCTTCTTCTTCCTCTTCTCTCTGTCTATCTTTCTCTCTCCCCCTTCCTTCGCCTCTTCTTCTTATTCTTCTATGTCTTTGCCTATCTTTCTCTCTTCGCTTCATCCTTTCTCTCTTTGTCTCCCTTTCTCTGCCTCTTCTTCTTCTCTCTCCCTTCCTCCACCTCTTCTTCTTCTTCTCTCTCCCTTTCTATGCAGCCAATTTTCCTTTTAGTTGTAAGTGAGTTTAATATCTGAAATTTTTTATACATGGATTATCCATGTACTGAAACTAATCTCTCAGTGGCTCTATCATATTATATTTGTTATGGACAATTTTGTTGTTAGTAATTCATACATGTTTGCTATTAGTTTT
Source organism: Nuphar pumila (assembly GCF_984573655.1). NCBI lineage: Eukaryota > Viridiplantae > Streptophyta > Magnoliopsida > Nymphaeales > Nymphaeaceae > Nuphar > Nuphar pumila. The sequence goes on along the minus strand of NC_143262.1, from coordinate 24,710,151 downwards.
AACACTTTATTTTAAAAATTTATATTATTTTTAAATTATTTGGCATTTGTTGATATTCGTAGTTGTTTGCTTTGCTTATTCAATTGTGTTTAATATTTGGATAGGTTTTGTAATGTTCTACATGTTTTTTTTTTGGGTCTATTGCTTATTGTTGATTGATTTTATGTTGCATACATGTTTGTTAATAATTTTAGCAGATCATTTGCATATTTTTTAAATTTTTGTATTTTTTTAATTAAGGTACCGACTAGTCCACCTAGTCTTCGACTATTCTTTTTAGGGGTCCAGTGACTAGGCACCACCGAAATATTTTTGTCTACATTATCATGGATATGATGCTGGAGCAGGATATGATGCAGATATGCTTGGTACTTTCAAAATTTGCGACCCGGGGATATGGTTGTATAAACACAGATATATGCATGTGTGAGTGTAAGACAACTGTTCTAAATCATTATAGTTAGGAATATCAAATAATGACACTAAGTTGAAATTGAAATGTAATGTAATTCATGACAAATTTTAAAGGAAAAAGATTTTAAGTAAATACAAAATAAGTAGGTTCGAGAAAATAAATAAAGTTAATGACACAATGTTGACTTTGTGTGAAATTGGTTCAATGTTATGAAGTGTTGTGTCATGTCTGTTGAAAGTAAGGAGTAAGGAGAGATGCACAACAACCAAGGTAGAGAGAGAGAGAGAAAGAGAGAGAGAGAGACGGCTGGAGAATAATCTAACTTCCTCAATTCAATTAGGGCTACTCTCTATATTAAATAGAGATAGTCCAAAGAACACAATTACACCCAGGTCCCTCATTAAAGAATAAGATTCAAATAACCTTTAGTTTAGAAAAACTTATTTACTAAAAACATCATAAAAACATCTTAGTCTCAACACTCCCCCTCAAGCTGGAGCATAGATATCAATCATGCTCAGCTTGTCACAACACTTTGAGAAATTTGGTCTCGCCAGGGCTTTGGTAAAAACATCAGCTATTTGATCTTCGGAAGATATATGATCGGTGCAGATATACCCAGCCTGAACCAAGTCGCGGATATAGTGAGAGTCAATTTCAATATGTTTAGTCCTTTCATGAAATACTGGATTGTTGGCAATATATGTAGCAACCCTATTGTCACACATCATCAACATAGGTAGGGATACTTTCTCCTGAAGCTCGGTCAAGACTGATTTTACCCACATAATCTCAGCTGCAGTCTGGGCCATTGCTCGGTATTCAGATTCAGCACTCGACCTGGCTACACCGGTTTGTTTCTTACTCCTCCAGGTAACAAGATTTCCTCCCACAAACACACAAAATCCAGATGTTGACTTCCTATCTTCAACAGATCCTGCATAATCCGCGTCAGTGTAAGCAACAACGTCCAAAGATGGATTTCGTTTAAACAACAGATCTTTACCAGGAGATGCCTTTAAGTACCGAATAACCATCATAGCTGCATCCCAGTGAACTTTTGTAGGTTTGTCCATGAACTGACTGATTTTACTCACAACTAATGAAATGTCAGGTCTAGTAACAGTAACATATAGTAACTTACCCACCAAGGATCTAAAGCTGGCACTGTCCACATACTCAGAATTCTCATCGAACATGTGAGTTTTGGGATCCATTGGAATATTAGCTGGCTTGGCTCCTATCATTCCAGTCTCTTTTAATAAGTCCAACACATACTTTCTTTGAGACAACACTAAGCCCTCTTTGTTTCTTGCAACTTCGATACCTAGAAAATATCGTAGGTGATCAAGATCTTTAGTAACAAAGTGTTTCTGAAGATGATCTTTTGTGGCAGAAATATCTTGGGCACTGCTCCCTGTTAATATGATGTCATCAACATATACCACCATAACAACGATTCCAGCACTGGTTTTCTTGATGAACAAGGAGTGATCTGAAGCGGACCTGACAAAGCCAAAACTCGACATTACCTCAAATAATTTGTGAAACCATGCCCTTGGACTCTGCTTCAGGCCATAAATAGCCTTCTTCAACTTGCACACCTTCTTACACTCCCCCTGAACCTCGAAGCCTGGGGGTTGTTGCATGTAGACAATTTCATGCAAATCCCCATACAAAAAGGCATTCTTGACATCCAACTGAAACAAGGGCCATCCATGGTGCACATCAACAGAAAGAACAAGACGAATAGTGCCAAGACGAGCAACTGAGGAGAAAGTTTCAAAAAAGTCAACACCATAAGTCTGAGTATACCCTTTTGCAACCAACCGGGATTTGTACCGTTCAATTGACCCATCCGAGTTATATTTAATGGTATATACCCACTTGCAGCCAACAATATTTGCATCAGTTGGAGGATCCACCAAATCCCAAGTGCCCCTAGAACATAGGGCATCCATCTCATCCTTCATAGCCTGCATCCATTTGGGGTCGAATAGAGCCTGGCTATGATGAAGCGGAACAGAGGAGGCAGACAAAGTCGAGATAAAATTCTTCATAGAAGCCCCAAGATTAACTTTAGAAACAAACTGAGAAATGGGATGAAGGGTGCACTGTCTTTTCCCTTTTCGCAGAGCAATAGGAAGATCCTCATCAACAGCAGAAACTTCAGTATGCTCAGAGATACTAACTTCAGGAGAAGGAGATAATGGGGGCATGGAGGTAGGTGGTAACCTGTGAGTATACACTATAGGAGGGTTTCTGTATCGAGACTCCCCAGAGGATGGAGCCACAGGCTTTGGAGTGAACGACTCTAAAGGAAAAGGGGGAATTGGCAGAGGAAAAACATCACCCTGACTATCTTGTAACCTTGGAGTAGTACTCGAAAAATAAGGAATAGACTCAAAGAAGGTAACATCCGCACTGACATACTCTTTATGAGATATAGGGTCATAGCAACGATATCCTTTTTGGTTCTTAGGATACCGAAGGAAAACACATTTAATAGACTGAGCAGCAAGTTTATCTCGATCAGGACCCAGCTTATGCACAAAACACACACATCCAAAGACTTTAGGGGGGATAGGGAAGAGAGGAGCCTCCGGATGAAGAATTTGAATTGGGATCTGGTCTTCTACAGAACTTGACAGCATGCGATTTATAAGAAACCCGGCTGTCAAAACAGCATTGCCCCAGTATGTAGCAGGCATATTGGATTGAATCATAAGGCACCGAGCAACATTAAGGATTTGTCTATGTTTCCTCTCAGCCACCCCATTTTGCTGGGAGGTATGGGGACATGTAAATTGAGGTTGAATCCCATTAACAGAGTAGAATTGAAGTAAGTCTTTGTATTTGAACTCATGAGTGTTATCAGTGCGAACAATTTTAACACATATGTCAAATTGAGTTTTTATCTCTGCAATTAAAGATTTAAGAATGACAGGACCTTGAGACCGATCTTTTAACAGGAACACCCACGATAGTCTCGAGAAGTCATCAACAATAACTAGATAATAACGACATTGAGACCTATTCAGAATCCTACTTGGACCCCACACATCTACATGAAGAAGATCAAACAATCCTTGACTTGATGGACTCTGACCGGAGGGAAAAGAACTTCGACAATGTTTTCCCAATTGACATGTTTTACACTGAAGAGAAACTGAGGGAGGTATATGAGGAATAACACGACGAAGTTTTGTCACTGGAAGGTGACCCAAACGATGATGCCACAAAAGAGGACTTGAGGATGATGTAACAACAGAATTGGCCGAAACCTCTGGTTGGTGTAGGTAATACATACCACCTTCCTCATAGCCACCACCAATCATTTTCCCCGTCAGCAAGTCCTGAAAGGTGCATCCCATAGGATAAAAAATCACTCTACAATTCAACTCTTTTGTCAATCGACTGACGGATAATAAATTCTGTGGAAACGAAGGAGCATGAAGAACATGCGACAATTGAAGAGTAGGGGTAATAGACATGTTTCCTTGCCCTACAATTGGGGAAGAACTACCATTAGCAAGACGTACCCCTTTTTGACCTGTCACAGGTTTTAAACTTACAAAGTTGCTCGAGTTTCCGCACAAGTGACCAGAGGCTCCAGAATCAATGACTCACCTACCACCTTGAGTAGATAGGCCATCACCTGCCGAGAACACAACCTCCGCAACAAAAGGCTTCAAATTGGATGATCGTAAAACTAGGAGCTCGTCATATTTGTTAAAACATATGTAATAATATGTAATAATACATCTATATATATATATATAAATATAGATATATATTCACCATAATACCCGATAGGGGTATTATGGTCTTTTCACAAGTACCCAATAGGGGTACTTGTTTTATTTCTTTTATTTCACTGTTTTTTATTTTTTGTTTTTTATTTTTTAAATGTATTTTTGGATACCGAAAAGGGGCCCCACAATGGAGTCATTGGGGCCCCCAACGGTCACAATTGTGACCGTTGGGGGCTCCCAACGACTCTATTGGGAGCCCCTTTGGTCTCCTTTTCTTATAAATAGGGGGAACCCCCCTTGTATGTTGTATTGCTCTTGAGAGCTCCTCTTCAATAATAGTGATATTATTTTTCATGTGTGTAGCCTTTTTATAAGGCCCTTCGTATATCCCTTAGTGGATTTCCTCTCTTATGCTTGTTGCATTTGTCCGTGTGAGACATAGTGAATGCTTTAGCATTCTTGGATTCTTCCGCATATTTCATTACATGGTATCAAAGCCATACGATCTTTTAAGGTAAAATCATGTATCTCTCTACTTCCTTTTTTTCTCACACCTCCATTTTGTAGCAATGGAAGTCAAGATCGATCTATCATTCAAGCTCAATGGGAAAAATTACATGATGTGGGCATCCGCAATGGAGAATAATCTCAAAGGTAAGAAGCTTTGGGGTTATGTAATGGGAACCGTTCCGGAACCCCAACTTAAGCTCACAAAGATGGAAGAAGATCAAGAGAAAGCACTTGAAGGCGATGCTCGTCTCAAGGCTATTGAAGATTATCATCACCAAATGGAAGATTGGGAGAGCAACCATGCAAAAATCCTAGCATGGTTTATGAATAATGTTGAACTTAAGGTATGTGCAAATATTGCAAAATTCCGCCGGGCGAATGAAGCTTTTGTTTTTTATGAAGGGTATGTTTACCCAAAAGGATCTTGCAAACGCTTATTTTTTGCAAGAAAAAGTGAGAACCACAAAACAAGGTGACATGAGCATACAAGACTATTATAGTGCTCTAAATCCTTTGTGGGATGAATTGGCTCTTTTAGAGCCTAAATGGGTGTCTATGGAGGATGTGGTACTAAGACAAAAACAAATGAAACAAGATAGATTGTTTCAATTTTTATTTGGGCTTCGTCCCGAATTTGAACAAGTTAGATCCTCACTTCTCCATAGATCTACGTTTCCTCCCTTAGAAGAGGCTATTGCCGAGATTACTCAAGAAAAGACTAGGCATAATATGGGTAAAAGCATTGATGAAGTTCTTGCCGTATCTAAACCCGACAATCATGTCAAAACATACAAACCACCTCATTTTGGTAAGCAAGGGAGTGGTGGAAGAAAAATGATTATATGTCATCATTGTTATGAGCCGGGGCATATTAAACCCGTTTGCCCAAAGCTAAATGGAGCATTCAAGCCAAAGGTGGCTTCTGTTGAAGAATCATCCACTAAAGAAGATGACGGCAAAAACGGGGATCTCAAAGATACTCTTGGACAAATTTCCTTGGCTCTCCAACAAATTCTAAAGGCTACTTCTTCCACCTCCGGTGCCGCCATTGCCTCATCATCACCTCCCGGTACGTACTCTTGGATTTTAGATTTCGGAGCTTCTTTTCACATGACTCCTCATGAAAATGCATTAACCAATGTGCACACCAATTCAAAAATATCTTGTGTCTCTACGGCCGATGGAACTTTTCTCAAAATAAATGGTGTTGGAACTCTTGATTCTAAAAATGTTCAAAATTTCCTTGTTCCAAAAGTTAGAATAGTTCCAAAATTAAATCTTAACCTCTTTTCCGTTTTTCAAATAGCCGACCATGGATGTGAAATATCTTTCTCATCCCAAGGGTGCTTTGTGCAGGATCTTCGGTCCGGGAAGCGGATTGGGCAAGGCCATAGGAAGGGAGACCTTTATTTTATGGATAACTTAATGCTTCCAAATACCTCATTTTGTACTTATGTCCAAGACAAAAATATTGAAACTTGGCATAAAAGGCTTGGATATCCAAGTTACTCTAAAATGTATCTTTTTCCTTTTGGACACAAGTTTTGTAAAGAAAAAGATATCAATTGCAAAGATTGCATTTTTGGAAAAATGAAGTTTACTCCTTTTCCTATTAGAACCTTTGTGACAACAAGACCTTTTGAATTGGTGCATTCCGATGTTTGGGGACCATCTCCGGTTCTATCCAAAGGTGGTTATTCGTATTATGTTACTTTTATTGATGATTATACTAGATATGTATGGATTTATTTTCTTAACTTTAAATCGGAAGTTTTTAATTTCTTTAAAGAATTTCATGCAAAAGTTCAAAATCAATTTCAAAGTCAAATATCCATTCTTAGATCTGATTCGGGTGGAAAGTACTTATCAAATGATTTTCAATCATATCTAAAACAACATGGCATTTGTCATCAAAAATCTTGTCCAAGAACTCCTCAACAAAACGGTCTAGCGGAAAGAAAACATAGACATATTTTGGAAACCACTAGATCCTTACTAATTTCTAAAAATATTCCTAAAAGTTTTTGGGCCGAAGCCGTGTTAACCTCCACCTATTTAATCAATAGGATGCCATCTTCAAAATTGAACAATATCTCTCCTTATGAAAAACTTTTCAATATGACACCCGACTACAATCGTTTTCGTATTTTTGGGTGTAAATGCTTTGTTCTTTTACATAAAAGAGATAAATTGTCACCTAAAGCAATAGAATGTGTATTTTTAGGATATGGTGAAAATCAAAAGGGCTATAGATGCTTTGACCATAAAAACAATAAATTATTTGTCTCCAAAGATGTGACCTTTTTAGAATATGAAAATGGATTTGAAATATTGGAAAAACCAAATGAAATTGATTATATGTTTATCAATGATCTTTTAGAAGATTCAAATGATGACTCTTTGAGTCATCCGAAAGTTTTAGAAAATACTCATGATTCTCATGATAATGATGTATCACCAACTAATGGTGACAATCTCCAAGTTTACACTCGGCGTGAGGAAGCCCAACCTATTAGTGCTTTAGAAAAATTTTTGCGGCTTAATGAACCCCTAGAAGAAACCTCTCTTAGGCGTTCTTCTAGAACATCAATTCCACCTAATAGGTTTGTCTCATATGAAACTCTCTCACCTAACTATAGAGCTTGTCTAATAGCCTTGCATTCTTACTATGAACCTTCCCATTATAATCAAGCAAAAAATATACCTCATTGGGTTGAAGCAATGAAAGTTGAACTAGATGCTTTAAATAAAGCTAAAACTTTAGTTCTTCTTCCTCCAAATAAGAAAGCTATAGGATGTCGATGGGTCTACAAAGTCAAAACTAAAAGTGATGGTTTCCTAGAACGTTATAAAGCTAGATTAGTTGCTAAGGGATACTCACAAGAGTATGACATCGATTATGAGGAGACTTTTGCTCCCGTGGCTCGCATGACAAGCGTTAGAACTTTAATAGCGGTAGCATCATCTAAGAAATGACCTATATTCCAATTAGATGTTAAAAATGCCTTTCTTAATGGTCAGTTGAATGAAGAAGTATATATGGACCCTCCGCCGGGAATTAGCGTTAACCAAGGTCAAACTCTTCGGTTATTAAAAGCTTTATATGGTCTTAAACAAGCCCCTAAGGCTTGGTATGATAGATTTAGTGCTATCATGTTAAAATTGGGCTTTCGCTCATGTTATACTGACACTGCTCTTTTTGTTAAACGTGCAGGTAATAGTATCATCATCCTTCTGCTTTATGTTGATGATATGATCATCACTGACAATGATGAAAGTGGTATTCTTAATGTTAAAAATATGTTAAAACATAATTTTGATATGTCTGATCTGGGTTTTCTTAGGTACTTTCTTGGTATAGAAGTAGCATACTCTCCTCGAGGGTATATATTGCCACAGATGAAGCTTGCTGCAGACATTTGTTCCAAATCTGGGATTTCAGATGACAAAAAGGTGGAGACTCCTGAGGTTATCAATGCTAAACTACGACTGGAGGATGGAGTTCTGCTGGATGATCCTACGCCCTACAGGCAACTCATAGGCTCCCTCACCTATCAGACTATCACCAGGCCGGATATTGCTCATGCTGTGCACTCTGCAAGCCAATTTCAGCATGCTCTTACATCTGTGCATATGAGTGCTGTGCTCCGGATCATTCGATACATCAAAAATACTTTGACTAAAGGGCTATTCCTATCCTCACTCTCTTCTTTAGACTTACTGGCTTATACTGATGCTGACTGGGGAGGAAACCCAAATGATCGAATCTCAACTACTGGCTTTTGTGTTTTTCTAGGAGATTCGCTAATTGCTTGGAGGTGCAAGAAACAGCAGAAAGTCTCATTGTCTTCTACTGAAGCAGAATACAGGGCTATGGCAACTACTAAAATGGAGCTTGTGTGGCTTCGAAGTCTTCTTCAAGATATGGGAGTCGAAATTACCGGTGCTTTGAAGCTTTGTTGCGACAACAAAAGTGCCATCTACATTGCCAGCAACCACACCTTTCATGAGAGGACTAAACATATTGAAATAGACTGTCATTATGTACGTGATGAATATCTTCGTGGGACAGTTACATTGCTATATGTCACTTCAGAATATCAACTTGCAGATTTCTTTACCAAAGCCCTGCCTGCTTCTCGCTTCTTGTTCCTTCTTGGCAAACTTTCGGTCATTCCCCCGTAAAGTTTGAGGGGGGGTGTTAAAATATATGTAATAATACATCTATATATATAAATATAGATGTATATTCACCATAATACCCAATAGGGGTACTTGTTTTATTTCTTTTATTTCACTGTTTTTTATTTTTTATTTTTTAAATGTATTTTTGGATACCGAAAAGGGGCCTCACAATGGAGTCGTTGGGGCCCCCAACGGTCACAATTGTGACCGTTGGGGGCTCCCAACGACTCTATTGGGAGCCCCTTTGGTCTCCTTTTCTTATAAATAGGGGGAACCCCCCTTGTATGTTGTATTGCTCTTGAGAGCTCCTCTTCAATAATAGTGATATTATTTTTCATGTGTGTAGCCTTTTTATAAGGCCCTTCGTATATCCCTTAGTGGATTTCCTCTCTTATGCTTGTTGCATTTGTCCGTGTGGGACATAGTGAATGCTTTAGCATTCTTGGATTCTTCCGCATATTTCATTACAATATTCAGCCCTGCTAAGAGTTACACAATCATTGGAGGAATTTGCATCTGATTTAACCACTTGAGTCATAATATAAACTGATGGGCTTGATTCACAAAGTGCAGGAGCAACCACAGGCGCATACCCACAATTAACAACAAGCCCGACTATATCAAGTTTTGACTTCACCAATGAAATCTAAGAAACACGACCTTCGACTGTTCAGATCCAAACTTTAAATATAATTTTAAGAAACTTGACCAAAACTTTCCACCTCAACCAAGGATGACTATAGGTTGTAAATCAAGATCACACATCCAACACGACTTAGAATGTGTTACCATCACACATCCGCCACTACGACAAACAGTAGCAGCACCCAACACAGAATCTCACTTCAAAAGACAAGGTTCCCACGAACAGAATATTTTTCCACATGCTGTTTTCAAACATCAACTGAGTCAAAAGGATCACGACACAACACCCAGCTGCTTGCTAAATAAAATCTGAGCACAACCAGCGATAACATGAGTAGAAACAAAATAATTTTCCCTGTGCAATTTCACGACTGCTTTTCTGATCAGTTTCACGACTGCTTCATCCACGACCTTGACAGGCTGAATACCACGACTACAATATGCTGTCTACTACGACTATACATCCACCACTATAGAGATGCATATCACAACTAAGATAGAGATGCATACCTCGACTGCACATCCACCACGAATATGCCTCTGATTCATGCTAGAAACTAGAGTCACTCGAACTTGGAGCAGGGCACGAGATCACGCTCACAAGGACAATGGATCAGATCTCTGTTGTATCTGATTCTTCACAGCCTTTAACAGAACCGACCCCCACTTGATTTGATTTCGCGATTTCTCTGCATCAGATCTTCACTCAATCTGAACTTCTCCACCATCCACACTTCAAAGATCATTTGTTTTGAAGCCCGCAGCATCCAATCAATTTGCAACGATCAGATTTTTTTTTATGTAAAAATCTGTGTCGACAACACAAGGAATCAAATCAGACCAGCGGCATCACACGACCCACGTTCTGAGTGCGTCCACGATCAGCCACGATCTGAGTTTCATGACACATGATGCAGCTTGCTGCAGTTTTCCACGATCAACCACAGCAGCATTACACGACCCACGATCAGCAACTGTATCCCAGGAGGGGACGCGGCTCTGATACCATGTTGAAAGTAAGGAGAGATGCACAACAACCAAGGGAGAGAGAGAGAGAGAGAGAGAGAGAGAGAGAGAGAGAGAGAGAGAGAGAGAGACGGCTGGAGAATAATCTAACTTCCTCAATTCAATTAGGGCTACTCTCTATATTAAATAGAGATAGTCTAAAGAACACAATTACACCCAGGTCCCTCATTAAAGAATAAGATTCAAATAACCTCTAGTTTAGAAAAACTTATTTACTAAAAGCATCATAAAAACATCTTAGTCTCAACAATGTCCATGAAGTGTCTGAGTGTCGACACATGATACACTTTCTAAGTGAAGTGTTCTTGTGACAAACCTACTTGAATGAATTCTTGACTAGATCTAGATCCAAACTCTATACAGAAAACAGTTGATGGTCCAATCCAAATTCCAAATTTCCAACATATAGCCTACATTTTGTTGCTAATATCCAACAAGTTCATGTGCTCAGTAGACCTCTCAGTAGGATGACCAATAATCAGGTTTAGAGGAGGTTCAATTATACAATGGGGGCAGTTCTACAGGATCCAAGTACTAAATGGGTCAAAACCTTGCTTAGATGTCTATAATCAGATCTGGTTCAAACTCAATGTTTAATTGAGAGAATTGCATACAAATCTTCATTAAAAAGGCATTTTTTTACTGTTTAATTGATGTCTGGTTCTAACCCCAAAGACTTGGACCTGTTACCTTCAAAGATGGGTCCTACTGATCCCAATATTGACATATGCTACACCTCAAATTTGGCCCTGATGTGTTTTGAAAGTCTACTTTAGTTTTCTTGTAATCCCGGATATGCAACTGGTTTTATATACCTGACAGTGATTTATTATGGATAGAATTTAGATATTACTTGTGGACATTCTATTGTTACTTTTCATTTAAATAGGTTGATATGCATTAATGTGAATCAAATTTATTATATATACATACATATATTTACAGTGGTGGATCCAAGGGGGGTCAAGAGGAGATATATAATGACTTGGCATTGCCTTCTCTCTCCTAAAGGTATAGGCTTTTAAGGGTATTTCCAGATCAAAATCATGGTGTTTGAAGACCTATAGCCTTATAAAATATGGAATCTGAAAAGGTGCCTTTGTAAGTGTATGAAATTAACAAAAAATATTATATTTGAAAGTGAAAAATTACTATATTCTCTCATTGGTAAGTTTCATGACTTTTAAAGTGAATAGCTTTTTAAATAGTTATCTTTTGTAAAAATGAGAGATCATAACTATTCCAATTTTTACCTTTTTAAACCTAAAGATTATTAAACAGTTTAGGAATGTTTGTCTCTCTCTCTACTAAGGATGTCAATGGGTAGGATAAAACAAATATGTTATCCACTAATAAGTTGGATCCAAAAGAACATGTCCAACAAACTAACTGGTTCAAGTCGGAGGGTTAGTTACTAGGTGAATTTGGGTACTGTTGAGCTCTTAGATTTATTTTGATGATTACAAAACTCTCTAATGACTAATATTTGAAAATTAAGTGTGTAGAGATTTGATCTTATTCGTATTGTTTATAAAGTTCAAAATGCAGTTAAAAATGCCCTAAAATCTATTAAAAGGTTACTTATAATCGATGGAGAAATTTGAAAAAGTTTGGAGTAAATTTGACCAAGGTACATGCTCCTAATGCTTAAGAGTCGACCTTTGAAAAGTTTCATGTTCGTATGAGTCAACCCAAGAAAGGACAAGCATACTTTATTTTGAACACTCTAAGAGTCAACCCCCAACTCTTGAGTAGTAGAGTCGACCCCTGAAGAGCATCTGAGTCGACCCTCAAAGAACTGAATAAAAATATGGCTCCTATGCAAGCATGAGTCGACCCCTATAAAGCAGGAGTTGACTTTCAAAGAACAAAATGTAAACATTATGAGTGTGCAACCAAGAGTCGACTCCCATGAAGCAAGGGTCAAGTCTCAAATAGGAAGAGTTGACCCTTATAAAGGAAGAGTCAACTCTCGAGGAAGAAGAGCCGATCCCAGGGACTAAAGAGTTGACTCTAGACTGGAACGGGTGGAATTTAATAGACTTCTAGTCATTGCAAAACGGTGTTTTACGTCTCCAATGTCTATCTAATGCTTATTTCTTATCCTCAACCATATATTGATGATGGTGAACTGTATAAAACCGTGGGAAATCACATCAATCAAAAGTACATCAAAGATTCAAGCTTTCAAGCGCTTCAATGCTCTCCAATAACGAACTACTTTGGTATTCTCATCTTTTTGAATTTTTTGAATCTTTGATGTACTTTTGATTGATGTTATTTTCCCCCGTTTCATATAGTTCACCATCATCAATATATGGTTGAGGACGATAAATAGTCGTTGGATAGACGTAAAACACCTTTTTGCAATGGCTAGAAGTCTATTAAATTTCACTCGTTATAGTCTGGCCTTTGGGGCTGATTCTTCTTCATCAAGATTCAACTCTTCCTTTATAAGGGTCAACTCTTCTTATTTGACAGGGACTTGCTTTAAAGGAGTGGACTCTTGCTTCATAGGAGTGTGAACACCTCAATTTTTTCAAAAAAAATCAAAAATTTCTTTTTTGCCCCTAGCCCCATCCTTTTGAATAATTGGGTCAATTTCTGATCAAATTTCATTCATTTCTCGGATCCACTAGTTGAAGATCCGAAATCCAAATTCAATTTCCATATCTGACTCGATCTCGGATCCAAATTTGATATCCGAATCCAATTCTGAGCCCAGATCTTCTATTTTTCAAAAATAAAAAAAAAATCAATTCTCTTTATTTTCTCAGATATTTTATCTGGACCCAATCTCAATTCAAGATCCAAACTCAATATTTTCTCAAAATATTGAATCCAGACCCATTTCTGAAATCTAATTTCTGAAAATTAACCTTGTGTTTCACAAAATCTTCTTTTGTAAAATCCTTAATTTTTCAAAACAAATATTTTACAAAAATACTCCAAAACCCTCGTTTGGACCCCATTTTGTAAAAATCCCTCGTCTTTCCTTCTTATTTTTAGAATCTCTCTCAAAAATATAAAAAGATTTCAAAAAATATAGCTTTTACACTGTTTTGAAGAAAAACTTGTAAATCAGCCCTCTTTTGAAAATTTCTAGAACTAGAGGGACGTCTTTTGAAAAACTCCTCAACGGCCTTCTGTTATAAGAAGAGCCGCAGGTGAGTCTCTCGAATTCATCGTCTCCACCCCTCCCTCCTCTGCGCATGATCCATCTTCACCCATTCCATTTCACGCATCCTTCTCCCCCCTTCTCCAAGCCCTCCTTCTTCTTCCCTTTCCCCCTTTTCCCCTTCTCTTTCTCTTCTTTTCACTGTTTCTCTCCCTATCGATCGATTGAAGGAATCTCTCCAAAGCCCCACTACGGTAAGTGCCCTTCCTCTTCTCTCTTTTCCTTTGTTTTTCTAGTTTTTTCCATTAAAGCACCCATGTAGTGTCGATTTGCTTGTGGCAAAATCGATCTACACCTGTGCAACATCAACGGAATATCCATATTCTGACAACTCTTTTCTTCTTTTGTAATTCATTTTTTAATTCCTTTCGGTTTACTTTTGTTCATGCTATTTTCTTTTTCTGTAATTTGTCTAAGATCATCTTCAGCATCATCATCTTCTGTATCGTATTTCTTGATTTTCTTCATCATCTATCTCTGCATTCCACGCATTTTTTTAGATTTTGTGGTTCATCGATTTAGTTGTTTCTTCTGTCATTTTCCCTATTGTAATTTAGTCGTTTTGATTTGCATCCTCCCACTCTGGTTCATCTGCGTTTTGGTCATAGCTCATTTCTAGCATCCGAAGCATCCTCTATTTATCTATCGTGTATCCATTTTTTTATCAGATATGACTCAGTCCAAGGGCTGCAATCGGGTGTTCAGATTTAATTCAATTCAACATCTGTATTATTTGATTCTCATCGCATACCCTTCCAATTTCAATCTCATTGCATTTTTTCAATTTAGCTTCAGTTCATAATTGATGAGTTGTAATGCAACGGTTTATATTTCTGCGATTTCTAGTTGTTGTGTGTTAACATGTTAACGGATAACATTGTGTCTTCATTTACCTGTGCATTTTCTGCATTTCGCTTTTTGCTTTGAATTTGCTACCCCCCCACGACACCCTATTCTCGCATAGCATCATCTGTAATCCATAATGTAATACCACCATAGCACTTCAGCAACCTGGTTCGTCTATGCGTTCAACATTTGATAGCAAGCTTGGATTTCGGCCCCGTTGGATTCAATCCAGAATTAGGATTGTGTCCTCTATAGCATTCATTGCCATCGGCCACACCTTCATTTATGTTCCATGGTCATCAATCGGCCTGCCCCTGGCATGCTCATTTCAGGAGATATGTACATTTGTTTTGCAATAAAATATTCTGTAACATATTCATAGCATCGTATGATTCCCTGTTGCATGGTTTGCCTTTTATTTTATTATATTTCAATCTCGTACCTAGATGTGTTCATCAACGCCCTCTGCATCATCTAGTTCACCTTATATTCATTGAACTCATCTACTGTTTGCATCTTCTCTGTAAGCGTACCCCCCTGAGCTCATTCACCGAGTTCATCTTCTGTGTGCATTTTCTCTATAGGCGTACCTAGTGAGCTCATTCACTGAGCTCATCTGCTGTTTGCATTCTCTCTGTAAGCATAACCACTGAGCTCATTCACTGAACTCATCTACTGTTCTGCACATTCTTTGTAGACATATCCATTGAGTTCACTTACTGCACATACATCAGCTGTGTGCACATTGCTCCATCGCATGTCAATTCCAAGTTTGAGCAATATTTTGCAAATTGTTACATGTTTCTCTTAATGCATATGCTCTTAACCTGTCTGCCCAGAGCAATTTATGTAGCACCTCTGCTTGATTAGAAGATCTCAAGAACCCATTTTCTGGAGTCTATTTGGTGATCCTTCTACCACCCTTCCTTTTCTGATGTATCTCTTTATTAGGAATTCTGCATATTTGAAGATTCATCCATGGGGATAAAAAAAGAATATACAAGAGACAGGCTCCAATGTCTGTAATGAGTTCTTTACATTTTCTTATATAACATTTTCCACTAGGCGCCTATTTTCAAAGCTTATACTCTTTTTTTTTTGAAGTTTGATGTCACCATTGGTTTCCGCATTTGGCTTTGATCAGAAAAGAATTCCAGCAGAACCTTTGGCATATTAAAGTTGAACGTGTTCTGCTTTCTGGAGCATCAATATATTTAAGGCTTCAAGGGGTGTTTGGCTTGATGAAAATCTTCAGTTCAACCTTCCGAGATATTGAAGCTGGTTGCACATTTTGGAATAGTTGAAATTTAGCATATCATCACCCATTATACTCACTGCACATCTTCACTACACTTTTCACAATATTTTCACAGCACCTTTGCACCAACACATCTGCATATTCACCTGTATGCTCCCGAAATCTGCCAGAGTATCATCACAGGTTCATGGCTAGTACTGTATAAGTTCATCAGGAATCAGACTGTCCAGGGGATGCTGGAATAAAGAGTCTTTAGTATGTTCCAATGACCTCTATCATCTGCAAATCACTTGTGAAAATCATCTTAAGGTTCTAAATTTGCTGTGAAATATGTGATGTGATGAGATAAAGTCAGATGCCCTGTGGATTCAAAATCAGGATTTCTGATTTATTGTAAAACTTATGATCTGCCGAATTGAAATCAGGTGCTCTGTCGATTCAAAATCAATTTTCTGATTTACTGTAAGATACTTTGCCAGCACCCATATCACTGTTATTTCTTATATAATTGCCACCTGTGCATTCATCCCATCATCAGCCTCCATCACAACTACGAATATCTTCAAACACATCACCTGCTGCCTTCAATAGTTCCACCTGCATGTTCACCCAATATCACCTCCTTCAGCACTTCACTTGCACTTTCATACCATCTACTTCCACTGCTACAGCAACACTTGCACAGCCACTGCTGTACTTTCACACCATTCACTGTACCTTCACTGCACCTTCACATATAGCATCCATATACCCAACACCGCATGTCATTCCCCTGTCTCCAGTTGATGTTTGGCATTCACTATAACACCTGCACACCACTTACACTCTCACACTCACTACACCTCTGTGGCTTCCAGCTCCCGCACCTTCACTCTTTCACAGGCTGCACATCTTCACACCTCTATCCTACTTGCCCGCAGTATACCTTCACAACCTTTCACTTGCATTTACCTTCCTGCACTATGCTTCCAGCCACATCTCATCATTTGTTTCTGCACCTGCTATAGCATATCCAAACCCCTTCGTGAACTGACCTCTTCATCATCTACATAGCATTCACCATTTACACAACACCTTATTGTAACTTGCCACCTCTTTCACCTACACTTATACTCACCTGTAGCATCACTTCTTCACTTTACTGCAACTACCATCACACTTTCCAGCTCACTCCATCCCACTGCTGTAACACCTTGCCATGTACCTACAGCCCCACCACCATTGCACCCATATTTCTGCACTTTCACAGCATTCACATCTACACATTGCTGTGTATTCACATCACTTCCTTCACAAGCACCTCACAGCACAACACTTCCTTCACAGCTATATCACAACACCTCCTTCAGCCTATCACTTGTGCATTTTGCACTTATCTTCAATCCCTGTGCAAAGTACCTCTTGCATGTTATTCATTGCATATCAGCCCTCTCCCCTATATTGCCTTGAGTTGCATGTCAGCATTTGCCTTTTCCATGTGCAATGCCACGTAGCTTATTTAGGCATCAGCATCTCATTGTGCATGAGCATTTAGCCCAGCTAGGCATGGGTATATCCTCTAATATAGGCATTTGTATCCAGTTAGGTCTAGACACAGGCATGTATATCTCTTTATTAGTCTATGCATTTTCTATTAGACATAGGCATGTGTATTCTTTTTGTTGAGACTAAGAGGTTTTTAGTTAAAAGTTTTTCTAAACTAGAGGTTATTTGAATTTTAATATTTAATGAGGGACCTGGGTGTAATTTCGTTCTTTGGACTATCTCTATTTAATATAGAGATTAGCCCTAATCCAAGAGTAACAAGTTCTCTTTTCATACAGCCGTCTCTCTCTCTCTCTGCCTCGGTTTCTGTATTTGTTCTCAGGTCATCAACATGGTATCAGAGCAGTAGATCTCGGGAGCGTGATCGATCTACACACCAACGAAAAAAAAAATCAAATAAAACTGAAAGAGGTGGAAATAGGCGTGCTGCTCTTTTTTTCTCTCTCTGATGACAGATCTTTGACACGATGAGTGTGTGTCATTAAGAGCTGGATATGAAAAGTTTTTTTTGGTTGCTGAAGAAGAAAAAACAAACGAAAGTTTCTGGATGTCGTGATTTCTATGCTTCTTCGTGCGCCTGTTATCGTGGGTCGTGAATCTGGCTGCCGAGTTCTCTTTAAAATATATTTGGGTGTTTGATTTCAGACGTGATTCCCTGCTGAGTCGTGAAAATTTTCTTCCAGCGATAACATGCTGTCATTGGTCGTGAATCTGGGTGCCGAGTTCTTCTCAGATCTTATTTGGTTGTTCATTTTCAGAACATGAATATCAGCAGTCGTGATTCCTGCTGTGTCGTGATTTTTTTTTTGAGTCGTAGCATGAGTGCTGTGAAAACAGAATGTTAATAGCAATTTCTGTTCGTGGAAGCAGCAGGCTGTGTCGTGAATTTTTTTTTTCAGTCGTAGCAGGAGTGCTGTGAAAACAGAATGTTAATAGCATTTTTTTTTTGGAAGCAGCAGGCTGTGTCGTAGTATTGGCTTGTGGAAAGTTTTTTTAATTAGTACTGCTGCTGTGTGGAAACATTTGTCACCTGTCAAGACTTCATTTCTGGTGTGACAACTTGTGTAGTCGTGGACTTGCTTGACGTGGGGTTATAACACACGATGTTCACGTGAGTAAGTCTGATTTTTTTTTTAAGCTGAAATAGGATTCAATACTCAGTATGGGTGAATCTTCGAAATGTGACTCCAAAATTGAACATATTGGGGAATATAAGGCTTTTGCAAATCCCTTCTCGTATGGTTCTTCTGTAAGGTTGAATGAAACTAACTATGCCAAGTGGTCCAGAACTTTTATGATGTCGGTATCTGGACATCGTAGAAAACATATTTTGTTGGAAGATGAACCTAATAAAAAGGTTGGAAAATACGTTACTTGGGATGAAGATAATGACATAGTTATGTCATGGATCATGAATAGTGTCGAACCCCATATTGCAGATGGTTTAGTTTATTATCATACAACCAAACAGATGTGGGATAATCTTCAAGATACGTACTCACAAGAGACTAATGTGAGTCGTATCCTGCAAGTCGAACATGAGATATATAATTTGCAGCAGGGAGATCAGACGTTGGCCCAGTACTATGCCTCTGTCAAAGTTGCGTTTGAAAGACTCAATGCTCACAGACCTCTTTGTTGCTCGAAGCAAAAGGATCATCAAGAACAAACTATGGTTGCTCGGTTTCTTAAAGGTCTCTCTTCAGAATTTTCTGTTTCAAAAGTCCAAATGTTCACTGGATTACCTACTCTTGCTGATGCATGCAATCGTCTGAGTAGACTTGCGATCTCTCTTCCACAATCTCAGCCTGTGACTCAGTCATCTGCTCTTGTTGTCTCGTCTGGTTATGGGCGTGGAAATATTCAAAATATCAGAGGACGAGGTCGTGGACGAGGTATGGGAGGCAGAGGAAAACTTCAATGTACATTCTGTGGAAAATCTGGACATTTAGAAGATCGTTGCTGGGATAAGCATGGTCGGCCAACCTCTTCTTCATCAAAGTCTTATGCTCCTAAAGCAAATGTTACTACTCTCGAGGCAACAAATGTACAGGATAATATCTCTGCAAGTGACAGTAGTATCGCCCTCAGTCGTGCTGAATATGATGAACTGATAGCTCTTTGCCCCTTGAGTTCAACTCCTCCTGTAGCTGGTATTGCCTACTCAACAGGAAATCATCTTCATCCGACTGACAGTAAGTGGATTATTGAATCTGGTGCATCCAGACACTTGTGTGGAAATTCACTTGTTTTTTTAGATCTTAAGGATATTACTGTTCATCGAGGAGTCTCATTAGCTGATGGGAGTTCCTCCCCGGTTGTTGGTCAGGAAAATATTTCTATATCCTTCTCATTACAGTTGAAAAATGTTCTTTATGCTCCAAACTTTCCTCAAAGTCTACTCTCTGTTAGTTGCCTTACAAAAGAACAAAACTATAGAGTAATATTTGATCTGATGGGTTGTCATTTTCAGGATTTGCTGACGAGGAAGAAGATTGGTGGAGGCTATGAAGAAAATGGAGTCTACTACCTACATCATCCAGTGGGTAATGTTCATGTTGCAGTGGAACACTCATTCAATCCTGTTCAGTGGCATCGTCGTCTTGGTCATCCTTCATTGTCAAAGCTTTGGTCTGTCTTTCCTCAAATTCCTTCCACTACATCCTTTCAGTGTGAAGCATGTCAGTTGGGCAAGCATCATCGAAGTTCGTTTCCTTCGAGTCAGAGTCAGTCTAGTAATAAAGTTTTTGAACTTCTTCATGCAGATGTATGGGGTCCTAGTAAGATTCCTACTAGGACTCAGTGTCAATATTATCTTGTTATTGTTGATGATTTCTCTAAGTTGTCATGGGTGTTTTTAATAAAAGAACGATCTGAAGTTCCAAGTATTATCAAATCCTTAATTCTTGAAATAAAAACTCAGTTTGAATCTATTGTCAAGATTGTTTGCACTGATAATGCTCTTGAGTTTAAATCAAAAGTTCTGTTACAATTTTACCAAGATCATGGCATCCAACCCCAAACTTCCTCTGCCTATTCATCTCAACAAAATGGGGTGGCTGAGCGAAAACATCGGCACCTGCTTGATGTTGCCCGGACCATTATGATTCAATCCAATGTTCCTGTGTTATACTGGGTTGATGCGATTACCACTGCTTGTTATCTGATCAACCGCATGCCTTCATCATCTGTGGGTGATCAAATTCCATTACATATCCTAAAACCTAATGCCCCACTCTTCTCTTTCTCGCCAAAAATATTTGGATGTGTTTGTTTTGTACACAAACTTGGACCTGACCGTGATAAATTAGTTGCTCAAGCTACAAAATGCATATTTATAGGTTATCCCAAAAATCAAAAGGGATATCGATGTTATGATCCTATTTCTCGCCGAAAGTATGTCAGTGCGGATGTATCTTTCTTGGAATCCACTCCATATTACTCTAGTATCGGTTCCCCGCTGCAGGTTTATCCAGCTGAGTCTTTTCTATTACCTATACCTCATTTTCCTTTGGAGTTTGTGCCCTCATTACCGAACCAAACTTCATCCTCTTCAAGATTTAATGATCCTCCATTGGTATATGTGTGTAGAGCTCCACCTCCGCAAGTGCCTTCATCTTCTTCTTTCCCTGAGGTAAGTTCTACTGACAATAGTGATCTTCATGATGATGATAACAGGCCTATTGCTCTACGCAAGGGGACACGACAATGTACCTTATATCCCATATCTCATTTTGTCTCCGATGCCAGAATTGGAAATCAGATGAAAACGTTTATTTCAGCTTTATCTGTTGAAACTATTCCTCCGAACTATCATCAGACAGATCTTGATAACCGCTGGAAGCTGGCTATGCAAGAAGAAATGGATGCTTTAGTATCTCAGCATACATGGGATCTAGTTGATTCCCCAGCAGATGCTGACATTGTTGCATGTAAATGGGTATATACAATAAAGTACAAATCTGATGGTTCTATTTAAAGGTATAAGGCCAGATTAGTAGCAAAAGGGTATACTCAGACATATGGTATTGATTTCTTTGAAACCTTTTCTCCTGTTGCACGGATGGGTACTATTCGTCTTGTTCTCTCAATAGTTGTTCAGCATGGTTGGAGCTTGTGCCAATTAGATGTGAAAACTGCATTTCTATATGAGGATCTATCTGAGACTGTTTACATGCAACAACCTCCAGGATTCGAGGTTGAGGGGGAGTGTCAGAAGGTGTGTAGATTGAGGAAGGCGATTTATGGTTTGAAACAAAGTCCTCATGCATGGTTTCAGAAGTTGTTTGAAGTGATGTCACGCTTTGGCTTTAATAGGTCAGCGACAGATCATACACTGTTTATCAAGAAAACTAATTCAGACATAGTTGTTATGGTGGTATATGTGGATGACATCATTCTTATAGGAGACAATGTGAAAGATATTGAAGCCACAAAGGCTCATCTTCAAAAACACTTTGTTACAAAAGACCTTGGTTCACTTAGATATTTCCTGGGTATAGAAGTTGCTAGGAGCCGTGAAGGGATGGTTTTGTCTCAACGGAAGTATGTTCTTGACTTATTAAAGGAAACAGGAATGTTAGGAGCTAAACCATCAAATATTCCCATGGACCAGAAAGTTCAGTTGTTTGAAGAAGGGTCAAAACCGGTTGATAGCAAAAGCTATCGCTCCCTAATAGGGAAGCTACTGTATGCAACTGTGATCAGGCCGGATATTGCTTTAGCAGTAAGCAAAGTTAGCCAGTTTATGGACAAACCAACTGAGGTACACTGGAATGCAGCTATAATGATTCTCAAATATCTAAAATCATCTCCTGGAAAGGGATTATTGTTCAAGAAAAGTGAAACTCTGGAGATAGTGGCCTATTCTGACGCTGACTATACAGGATCTGTAGTGGATAGAAAATCTACCACAGGATTCTGTGTGTTTCTGGGAGACAACTTGATTTCTTGGAGAAGTAAGAAATAAAATGTGGTTTCTAGGTCGAGTGCAGAATCAGAATATCGGGCTATGGCCCAAAGAACTGCTGAATTGATGTGGGTTCGTACTGTTCTTCATGATCTTTAGGTGAAGGTTTCCTCTCCTATGACCATGATGTGTGATAACAAGGCTGCCACATATATAGCGAACAATCCTGTCTTTCATGAGAGAACAAAGCACATTGAAGTTGATTGCCACTATGTAAGAAATATGGTGCAAGCTGGTCATATCACTACCAAATATCTAAAGTTAGAAGATCAAGTTGCAGATATGTTTACAAAGCCTCTTGCTAGACCAAATTTCTCAAAATGTTGTGACAAGCTGAGCATGGTTGATATCTATGCTCCAGCTTGAGGGGGAGTGTTGAGACTAAGAGGTTTTTAGTTAAAAGTTTTTCTAAACTAGAGTTTATTTGAATTTTAATATTTAATGAGGGACCTGGGTGTAATTTCGTTCTTTGGACTATCTCTATTTAATATAGAGATTAGCCCTAATCCAAGAGTAACGAGTTCTCTTTTCGTACAACCGTCTCTCTCTCTCTCTCGGTTTCTGTATTTGTTCTCAGGTCATCAACACTTTTAACATAAGCATAGTACATGAACATGTTAAATTATGTAATCAAACTTGTAATTTCGTATATATATTTTATATATATAAGGTAATACATATACATATATATAATATATGTATATGTATTTACCAATTATATATAAAATATATATAGTCATAGTAAGGGTAGTTTAGGAATTTTACACATTCTTTTTCAAGAATATGTTTTTTGTATTTTCTTTTTTTCTTTTTTCTTTATTTCTTTTTCATTTAATGCATTGTACATGCATTGGGAGGGGCCCAACCCACTAGTCGTTGGACCCCTCCAACGGTCACATTTGTGACCGTTGGAGGGGCTCCAACGACTATGTGGAGCCCCTCCCAAGGCTTCCTCCAAAGCCCTATATATATGGGCAGCTCCTCTTGTATTTCGCTAAGGGATTTGGGATTATAGCCCAACCTCTTTAGTGTTTATGAAACTTATGAGTGCAAGTGCACATTTGTGATTCGGTGTGTTGTGTTTGTTGTGCACAAGTGTTCTTGGGTGTGTATGTTCACACATTTATTCTTAAGGTTGTTGTGTTATCGACTAAAGTATCTTGTTGAAGATACTTTTACATGGTATCAGAGCCTCGTTGAAGAAGAAGAATTGCGACTCGCCTTCTTTTGCATTCCTCGGGAAGCATGTCTTCAAGTTTTTTAAAATCAAAGAGGTTCATCTTCTTCGAGCAATATTTTAGGAGCTCCTTTTGTCAAGAAAGACGCAAAAAGTAATTAAGGTACATACTATCTCTTGCATTCTTTCCTCTCTAATGGGCGAAAAAGACTCCCATTTCTCTCTTGGGTTTAAGCTTAATAGCTCAAACTATCATGTTTGGGCCGGTAATATGGAAGCCCATATTAAAGGAAAGGGGCTTTGGGGTTACGTTTATGGATCCATACCGGAACCGGAACCCAAAATTACCATTGTTGAAGGAGGTGATATTAAGATTCTTGAAGGGGATGAAAGACAAAAGGCCCTTGAAGAGTATTCTAAGAAACATGATGATTGGGAAATGAAAAACTTCAAGATATTATCTTGGATTTTCTCATCCGTTGAGACCAAGATAAATGCCAACATCATCAAATTTAAAAGGGCTTCCGAAGCTTGGGTATATCTTGAGAAAATGTACACCTCAAGAGATCTATCCCACAAGTACTTTCTTCAAAAGAGGGCTTTGACTCTCCAACAAAATGACATGACCATTCGGGAGTACTTTGTCGAATTATCCTCTATTTGGGACGAGCTCGCAATTCTTGAACCTAAATGGAGTGGTGAGGCTATCGAATTAAGGCACAAACAACTTGAAGAAGACCGGTTCTTCAATTTTTTAAATGGCCTTAGACCCGAATTTGAACAAGTTCGGTCCTCTCTTCTCTCCGCCTTCACATCCCCCTCACTCGAAGATGTTATCACCAAGCTAAGTGGTGAAGAAACCCGTATGGGGATTGGCAAAAATAACCCTAGCATTCTTGTTACTTCTTCTACTCAAGAAGATGGTGAAATGGCTAATGCCGTGTCAAGACCGGGAAATAACATGAGGACCTATAGACCTCCTCATTTCAAAAATCAAGGTCAAGGAGGAAATGATCGGTATGGCAAAAGAGACTATAGCAAAGTAACTTGCTATCATTGTAAAGAACCCGGACATATCAAACCCTTGTGTCTTAAATGGAAGAAATTGATTGCAACGGCTATGGCATCTCAAGTTGAAGAACGACCCCCTTTATCAAGTGAGTCTCTTTCTCTTCAACAAATCGTGGAAGCCCTACAACCTCTTCTCAAGGGAGGTACTTCCGGAGCCGCTATGTCATCCTCTTCCCCCGGTAAGACATCTTGGCTTTTAGATTCCGGGGCATCCTTTCACATGACCCCTAGTTATTGCACTCTTTCAAATTTTTCTAAAAGTGCTTTTCCATCCTTTGTATCAACCGTGGACGGTACATCTCTTGAGATTAAAGGAATAGGTAATTTTGAAAAACAAGACTTCTTTGTTCCAAAAATTCGTTTTATCCCAAACCTTAACCTAAATCTTCTTTCCGTTTCCCAACTCTCGGACCATGGTTGCGATATAAATTTTTCTTCTAATAAATGTTGGATACAGGATCGCCAGTCCGGGAGATTGATTGGGGAAGGCTCTAGAAGAGGAGACCTCTACTACGTAGATTTTCTTCAAGTTCCCAAGAGTCAATTTTGCAACGTCGTCCAAAACAAAGACATTCATGTATGGCATAAGAGATTGGGTCATCCCAATATTGTTAAAATCTCGTATTTGCCTTTTGTTAAACATCTTTGTAAAAGTGACTTTTTGTGTAATGAATGCATTCTTGGGAAAATGAAATGTTTGCCTTTTCCTCAAAGATCCATGTTTACGACAAAACCATTTGAAATTGTCCATTCCGATGTATGGGGACCGGCTCCGGTAATGTCAAAAGGAGGTTTTTCATATTATGTGATCTTTGTGGATGACTATACTAGGTTTTGTTGGATCTATTTCCTTAAACATAAACATGAAGTTTTTTCAACCTTTAAAAGTTTTCACATGATGATTTCAAATCAATTCAATGGATGTTTAAAAATCTTTAGGTCTGACTCTGGAGGAGAATACCTCTCAAATGAATTTAAGAGTTATCTTGAAAATTTTGGAATTCTTCACCAAAAATCATGTCCGAAAACCCCTCAACAAAATGGGTTAGCCGAACGAAAACACCGACACATCATTGAAACAACTAGGACTTTGCTCATTTCTCAAAACATTCCAAAAAATCTTTGGGCTGAGGCAGCCCTTACCTCTGTCTATCTCATAAACCGACTTCCATCGAAAAATTTAAACAAAATTTCTCCCTTTGAAAAACTGTATGATAAGGAACCTGATTATAGCAGGTTAAGGGTCTTTGGGTGTAAGTGTTTTGTTCTTACTGATAAGAATGACAAACTTTCTCCAAAAGCCATTCCTTGTGCCTTTCTTGGCTATTCTGAAACCCAAAAGGGGTTTCGTTGTTATGATATCAAAAGTGATAAATTGTATGTTTCCAGGAACGTGAGTTTTTTGGAAAATGTTAGTGGATTTGAACGTTGTGACCCCCATAATGAAAATATGGATTATTCTTTTTTATTTGATTTATTGAATAAGGACGATGATACTAGTGATAATGAGTCAGATCAAAGTAACCCAAATGAACTTGAAACCGAGGAAAACATCTCCTTGTCTCCTTCGTCACATCAACCTATTGAATTACCTAGAGACCCTATCACCTACTCTCATAGAGATCAAAACAACTTTAGGAGTGCTCTTGACAGATATAATGATGCCAGTCCCAGTGCCTCTCAGAATGAAGTGATCCCTCGTAGAACTGAGAGAAGTAGAAGGCCTCCTTCTAGGTTCATTTTCTATGACTCTTTCTCCCCAAGATATAGAGTCTGCCTTAGTGCCATCCACTCTTATATAGAACCTAGAAATTTTGAAGAAGCACGTAAATGCCCTGAATGGATTAATGCCATGAACAATGAACTTGAGGCTCTGAGAAGAGCCAAAACCTGGAATTCCAAAATCTTCCTAAAGGCAAGAAAACAATAGGGTGCAGATGGGTTTTCAAAGTAAAAACTAAAAGTGATGGATCCCTTGAAAGGTATAAAGCTCGCTTGGTTGCAAAAGGATATAGTCAAGAATATGGTATTGACTATGAAGAAACTTTTGCTCCTGTAGCTCGTATGGTCGCTGTTCGATGTCTTATAACTGTTGCCTCTATCAACAAATGAAACATTTATCAAATGGATGTGAAAAATGCCTTTTTAAATGGCGATTTAAGCGAAGAAGTCTACATGGATGCTCCTCCTGGAATGGAGACTCCTAAGGGAAAGGTGCTTCGTCTTCAGAAAGCACTCTATGGCCTAAAACAAGCTCCCAAGGCTTGGTATGATAGATTTAACTCTGTTATGATTGAGAATGGTTTTTCCTCTTGTTTTACTGACACTGCTCTATTTGTTAGAAAATCCAATGCAGGGATTGTAATTTTACTTCTGTATGTTGATGACATGCTCATCACTGGGAGTGATTCTAACGGGGTTAAAAGTATAAAATCTATCTTAAAAGATAAATTTGAAATGTCTGACTTGGGTTTTTTAACTTATTTTTTGGGAATTGAAGTGGCATACTCTCTTAGAGGATATTTCTTATCTCAAACTAAGCTTGCTTCTGAGATCATTGACAGGTCAGGTATTACAGATGAGAAGCTGTGTGAAACTCCTGCGGTTGTAGGAGCAAAGATGAAAATTGATGATGGAGTTCCCCTGTTGGATCCTACACCCTACAGACAGCTTGTAGGATCTCTGATGTATCTGAGTATTACCAGACCAGATATATCCCATGCAGTCCATACTGCAAGTCAGTTTCAGCATGCGCCTACATCCGTTCACATGAGTGCCATCTTACGGGTCGTAAGATACATAAAGGGTACTCTAAATAAGGGAGTTTTTCTGTCCTCTTCCTCTGACTTAAAATTGATTGCTTATACTGACTCTGATGGGGAGGTGATCCAAATAACCGTCACTCCACCACTAGTTTTTGTGTGTTCTTAGGAGACTCACTAATTTCGTGGAGATGCAAGAAGCAACAAAAGGTGTCTCTCTCCTCAACTGAAGCTGAATATCGTGCCATGGCCACTACTACTATGAAGATTGTTTGGATTCACCAACTGCTAGAAGACATGAGGATCAAAATTGAAGGACCAACCAAGCTATGTTGCGACAACAAAAGTGCAATCTACATTGCAAAGAACCACACCTTTCATGAACGGACAAAACACATCGAAATGGACTGTCACTATGTTCGTGAAGCATATCTCCGAGGAGTTATCGATCTTCCTTATGTCACGTCCGAATATCAGTTGGCAGATTTCTTTACTAAAGCCTTGTGCGCTCCGCGGTTCAACTTCCTTCTTGGCAAACTATCGGTCATCTTGCCCTAAGTTTGAGGGGGGGTGTTAAATTATGTAATCAAACTTGTAATTTCGTATATATATTTTATATATATAAGGTAATACATATACATATATATAATATATGTATATGTATTTACCAATTATATATATAAAATATATATAGTCATAGTAAGGGTAGTTTAGGAATTTTACACATATTCTTTTTCAAGAATATGTTTTTTGTATTTTCTTTTTTTCTTTATTTATTTTTGCTTTTTCATTTAATGCATTGTACATGCATTGGGAGGGGCCCAACCCACTAGTCGTTGGACCCCTCCAACGGTCACATTTGTGACCGTTGGAGGGGCTCCAACGACTATGTGGAGCCCCTCCCAAGGCCTCCTCCAAAGCCCTATATATATGGGCAGCTCCTCTTGTATTTCGCTAAGGGATTTGGGATTATAGCCCAACCTCTTTAGTGTTTATGAAACTTATGGGTGCAAGTGCACATTTGTGATTCAGTGTGTTGTGTTTGTTGTGCACAAGTGTTCTTGGGTGTGTATGTTCACACATTTATTCTTAAGGTTGTTGTGTTATCGACTAAAGTATCTTGTTGAAGATACTTTTACAGAACATACACACATGCATTCTTTATTTAGCGTAATCATAGCATTTAGGCATTGTACACACATTTCTTCATTAACATAGGCCTGATCATATGCCTTTCAAGTTTCAATGTAATATTTCCGATCTCTCCATGTCTTGTATCTCTTTTGCTCGGTGCTAACTCAGTTTTTGTAGGAAAATTGTGGAAGATGTTGATTTTTCTTCCTAGATTAAGAATCTTATGATTTTAATTTCAATTTAAGGACGGTAATAAATTAGATATTAATGAGAATTTTTTCCTTTCTAGCTTAGAACAGAATGTACGAGCATTTAGTTCTCATAAATTGCTTGTGACATCTCATTTTAATTTTACTTTTATTTCAAAAATCCACGAATGGTGAAACACGAATGGCACATGCACCTTTCTAATAAGAGGTAAATAATTCTAAGTAAATGATTCACATTTATGGACATAGTCAAAATGTGAACAATACTTAGGATTTTTATTTTTTATGGAATAACATTTGATTTCCATCATATTTTTCTGAAATATTCTTTTCTTCCTTTATCAGAATTTAATATGTGAATTAACTTAAGATATATTTGTGGCCATAGTCATGGATATATTAAAAGTTAATTTCATTTTAAATCCTATAAAGGCACCAAAAATTTATTTTATTCTTTATTAGAATTCAAATATAGATTATATTATAATATATTTGTGACCATAGTCATGAATGTATTATGATTTAATCTTGTTTCAATTCTATTAAAGAATAAAATATGCTTTTAAATTCCAATCTTTAAATTCTTTCAAAACATTCATCATTCTGGATAGAATTACATTCTTTTTCAAATTATTTCAAGTAATTTTCAACATTCCAAGTGATTTTTGAGATAAACTTTCAAAAATGCAGTTTTCATTTCTAAATTCATTTTTTAACTTCCATTTGTAAATTCAGATTTATCCTTCTATTCTCAAAATTCATCTTATTTCAAATTCCAATTTTTCTAAATTTCACTTCAAATTCCAAATTTCACTTTCTTTCAAATTCTCCTTCAATTCAAATTTTAATCTATTTCAACTTTTTGATCTCAATTATGATTTCAACTGTCAAATTTCAAAACTCCTTTTCAAATTTCAAATTCACTTCAAATCCCAAGTATAGATTCAAATCTCATTTTTCTAAATCAAGTTCAACTTTTTGAACCATTTCTTCAAAGATGTTTTTCAAACTTATTTCAAAATCACTTGGAAAACTCAAATTTCTGAGGCATTTCTCAAAAACATACATCTTTGCATTTTCATAAGCACAAGCATGATTCAATGTGCATTTTAGGATCTTAGAATAATCATTTAGACAAATTTAGGCAAAGCAAAAGGCATGAATTTGATCCTTAGTTCAATTACCTCTGATAAAGGCGCCAGGAACGCTTGAACCTTTTACCGACGAACGAATCCCGTCTCTCCATCTTTTCCCGCAAATTTTCGAAAAACAGAGGCGAGTTAATTTTTTAAAACATTCTTTTTCAAATAAAGGTCAAGTGAGACCTTGCAAAGAGTTTCTTTTCTTTCTCTTCTCTTCTCTCTTCTTTCTTTCTTTTTCCCCTTCAAAAAGGAAAAAGGGCGGAAAGGAAAAAGAAGAGGAAAGAGAGAAAAAGAAAAAGAAAAAATTTTGCAACGATCACAAGGAGTCGACTCTTGGTTGCACAATCATAATGTTTACATTTTGTTCTTCGAGGGTCGACTCCTCCTCTATAGGAGTCGAGTCATGATTGCACAAAAACCATGTTTTCACTCAATTCTTTGAGGGTCGACTGGGATGTTCTTTAGGGGTTACTACTCAAGAGAGTTGGGGGTTGACTCTTAAAGGGTTCAAAATGAAGTATGCTTATGTCCTTTCTTGGGTCGACTCATATGAACATGAGACTTTTCAAGGGTCGACTCTTCAACATTAATAACATGTATCTTTGCCAAATTTACTCCAAACTTTTTCAAATTTCTCTATCGATTATAAGTAACCTTTTAAAACATTTTGGGGCATTTTTAACTGCATTTTGAAAGTCGACTCTTGCTTCATAGGAGTCGACTCTTGGTTGCACCGTCATATATTATTTACATTATGTTCTTCGAAAGTCAAATCTTCTTTTCTAAGAGTCGACTCCTGCTCTATAGGGGTCGACTCATGCTTGCACAAGAGCCATGTTTTCACTCAGTTCTTTGAGGGTCGACTCAGATGCTCTTCAGAGATCGACTCTACTACTCAAGAGTTGATTCAAGAGAGCTGGGGGGCGACTCTTATAGTGTTAAAAAAGAAGTATGCTTGTGTCCTTTCTTGGGTCGACTCATACGAACATGAGACTTTTTAAGGGTCGACTCTTCAACATTAGGAACATGTATCTTTATCAAATTTACTCTAAATTTTTTCAAATTTCTCTATTGATTCAAAGTAATCTTTTAACACATTTTGGGGCATTTTTAACTGCATTTTGAACTTAATAAATAATACGAATAAGATCAAATCCCTGCACACTTAATTTTCAAATATTAGCCCTTGGAGAGTTTTTTAATCATTAAAATCAATCTAGGAGCTCAACAACTAGCACCGCTAAGCTAGTAGTTTTAGTGGATTGAGTGTGTGGCTAAGAGGACGTAGGCCGGGGTTGGCCAAACCTCTATACATTTGGTGTTGTGCTTTATCTCTTTCTCCCTACCTCTGTTTATTTCTTTTAGCGTGAATGTTTATTTCTTTTAGCGTGAATCATTAAAAGTTAATCACCCAATTAACCCCCCCCCCCCCCTCTTGGGTGTTTCACCATATTCAGACTCAACAGGTATCATTTGGGTTTATGAACTAGATGCAGATTTGACGCCAGATCTAAATAAGATCCAAACTTTATGGGAATATGGTTTTAGTTTGGTTTACCCTTACCTATTGGTGTTAGATTCAAGACTGGTACAGGTAGTCCTAGATTCAGGTTTGAATTAAATTTGGGTTATATATAAATAAGTGTATAAATATATCTATATATGGGTGTATCTTGTCAATGATACCTTCCATGTTACAACTGTGAATTTCACTATATTCTCATCCTATGTCACATGGGTGCAGGTGTGGGTGCGGGGATGCGGCACTTCCAAAAAACCCGGGTGTGACAATATATATATATATATATATATATATATATATAAGTCCAAAAGTTGGACATAAATGACCAGGGTCAGGTTGACCACATCGGGTGCGGCACCTAGTTGGAGAATCCCGGTGATATATAGGGCAAAAAAAAATTTCTTGGCAATTTTTTTTTCTTTAAGTCTGAAAAATTGGACCAAAATGACCCTGGGTGCGTTGACCACATCCAGGGTCGGGTTGACTGCACCCGGTGACGCACTCGCACCCGCATCGCGTCGCGTCGACGAGGGTGCGGCACCCTGCTAGCCGAATCCCTGTGACATAGTTCTCATCCAATGTTAATTATAAAACTTGGCTGCATACTTTCAGTGGGTTTTCTGTGAGCCATTAGAAAAGCTGCTGATTGCTGATACTAAAACAAGTGGACTATAGATTAACTAATTTCAGTTATTATATTGTTGCTTTTAGGCATGCAGTAGTTTCTGTGTTTTTCCATTTGATGCTTTTTTTTTCATTGCTCAGGAAACCATGTTCAGGCTCCAAAATGAAGGAGATAACTGGCAGTGGAATCTTTGCTGCTGAAAAGGATCTTCCAGACTCAGGAAATCCTAGTAATAAAACTGGCCTACGACTTTATCAGGTATATGCTGCTTTTTTAAATATAAAACTTCACTCACTGGAAAATCTTTGATTTTCTGGATGTGGTTAGGTGGAACTTGAGGGTGATAATTATTTAACTATATGAAATCTTGGGTGGCTTTCTCTATCTGGATTGTTTCTTCTGGATTTTTTTTTTTTTTGAACCTCAAGACTTTTGTCTAACATTTGTTAGTCCTAGATTTCGCTTTGCTTACAATTGGATATTTAATTTGAATGTTTCTCATCCAGTGAATGGGATCCACTTTAGCCTAATCTCAATCCCGCAATTATTCATGCAAATAGAGGCAAAAGTAGGAATTTTCCCTAGTTGGTTGGACCTTGGTCATACAAGGTTGGATCCTTACCTGGATCTGGAAAATAGAATCCTCTGGAAATCAAGAAGGCCTGGTAGAGATAGCTGGATCCAAAGTCTTCTCTCACCTGGATCCAACAGTGTTGCAGCAATATTCATTTGAGTATAGTGCTTATTTTAGGGCAATCTGGAAATTGATTAGGCTTCTCTATCATTCAAATTGCATCTTTAGGAAGCTTATTGATGCTTCCTTTAGCCTGTTCTATTTTTCCAGTAAGATGTGATTGTTCGCATATTTTCAACAAGTATGCTGCTGCTTAAAAACATGACAAAGAAGGCATCTTCCTTTCCTGTCTCTCTTTTTTCTGTACTTCATGACATATACTTGAGTTTTCAATTATGTTGATCCATGATATGCAGCACATGCTTCTGTGGGATAGAGCACCGTTTCTTCTCCCTTCTGTAGATGATGTTTATTATTCATATTATTATGTTATTATTTTTGGTATTATTAAATCTGTGATAGCCTTGCAGTTCATTAGTTTTCCTTGCTGTGAACCACGGTGTTCAGAACTTAAATGCTATCTATTGTAGACAGGGAACACAATTCCTGCTCTAGTGTAGCTGTTTAACCAGTTGATCTGTGCTAACCCAATCAGTGTATGCCTCTTTCAGCAAACTATTAATTCAATCAGCCAGATCTCATTTAGTGCCGATGGAAGTGTGTCTCCCAAGAAGCCAACCTCTCTAACTGAGGTAGCAAAGCAGAAGGAGCTTAGTGGGACTTTAGAGAGCGAAAGTGAGGCAAAGATAAAGAAGCAAATATCCGATTTAAAATCTAAAGAATTGAGTGGGCATGACATTTTTGGGCCTCCTCCAGAGATCCCATCCAGACCATTGGCTGCCCGCACTTTAGAGCTGAAGGAAAAGAATGAGATAGCTGAGCCAACTCCAAGGCATCTTCGCACTTCTGTTAAAGTGTCAAATGTGAGTATGTTTTTGGTGATTATCCCATTATCAGGCTTAATAATTTTTATTTGGTTACTGTATATGCATTAGTTGTGTGACTGCTTCACTAGCTATATTTTGGATAAGGGATCAAGATATTAATAATAGCACCTTCAGTACACACCTCTGAAGCTTCACTATTCTCAACATGTTAATTCACGTGTATGGATCAGTTTGGTTTGGAATAACATTACATTTATATGTGGAGGGTAATATGACCTGTTTACGAAGTTGGTGCATGGAGAATACTGTTTGTGTTTATAATGGGTTCCCCTTTTCCTTGACATATTCTTCATATTCTTGGACATGTTTCAGCCTGCTGGAGGTCAAACTAACTTCATGTTTTGTGAGGAGAACGTTGTGACGACAGCAAAGAAAATTCACAATCAGAAAGTAGCAGAGCTAACAGGAAATGACATTTTCAAAGGGGAAACCACCCCAGCATCCGCTGAGAAGCCACTTAGTATGGCAAAGCTGAGGGAGATGAATGGGAGTGACATATTTGCTGATGGAAAAGCTGCTTCAAGAGATTACCTTGGTGGTGTTCGCAAGCCTCCAGGTGGTGAGAGCAGCATTGCCTTGGTTTGACTTCTAACGTTATCAGTTCTGTCCTCATCTCTACTTTGTTGCAATTGAGGACGCACAGATTGACTGGTTGATAGATACTCTAGTTGTTGACAGTGGGGGTCTGATTTGGGAAGGGGCAGTAAACAGAAGAAAGAAAGAACATAGGACTTATGCTTCTTTTAAGATATTGGTACTTTTCTCTTGCTTGTGTCTGGTTAGATATTCTCATGGTTGGTTTCGGACTTGTTTGTAAAACAGTGTTATGTGTTCTGATTGTTCTCGGACTGTTCATCAATAGAAATTGTTAATTGAAAGTGGAATCTTTAGCCATCTTTTAAAGAAATCTTGTACTGAATATATCATCCTTTTCTCGTGGATGAAATTGTTATTGGAAAGAGAGGTGTTTTAGCCTTTTTAAAGAAATATTTAACTTTGATAGGACTTTTTTACCTTTGTACGTGTGAAACTCACAAAGTTTGTGCGATATATCATTTTACTCGTTGGGTATCACAAACTCCTATGGTATGTATAGACATCACTAAGTTCGCATAATAATATTTGCAAACATTTTTTTAAGATCAAATCTTTAAACTTTGCCAATACCTAACTAAGTTCGCACATCTATATAAAATTATTTCAAATATGTGAATTTTCTTTCAAATATGCAAATTTTCTTCTAAGAGATCTACAAACTTCATAACTTTGCATGTTTTGTTGAATTATATATAAAGTCGATTTTGTTTATTTTAGTTTTGTTTTTTCATTTATTACTAAAAAAAAACTTGAACTCTTTTTCCTTAAGAACCCTAAGCATTTTCTCTCTCCTTACGATGAGTCTTGAAAATTTTTTTGTTGTATTTCGATGAGGTTGTGATATCATTTTTCTCATCGACTTCTTGAGTTAGGTTAAAAGTTGAGTTTTATACGAACAATATATATACATATTATTATATTTTATTTTAAACTTTTTTTTGTAGATATGAGCATTTAATAGCCTCATGCGTATTTGTGTTTGGTTATTGTTGTGGATGTTTTTTTGTATATTTTTTTTGTGTTTTATTTAATATTTATCACTAAATTTATTGATTAGGATTTACTATCTTTACAAATTTTTTCATAAATATATATTTGTTTGTGTTGAAGGTGATTTATGTTTTTTTGTTTATCTTTCAGTTAATATTCAATATTTTTTTATTGGTGTAATGAGGTTAGGGTTTACTATGCACAATAATTGAATATTAGTTAGGGGATTATTGTGGGTAGTTGGTTTTGAAAGTAGTTATTGTAAGTAATTATGTTAATTGAATGTATAAAATGTATATGAATGGTCTTTTTTTACATGTTATTTTTATTAGATGAATGATATGTTGTATGGTTGTTGTGGACAATTAATGATGAACTCTGAAATGGTTATAATATACTACCGCAACACTGATTACCCTACTTGAAAATCCATAATTATCTCCAAAACCAATAGCTATAATTTTTTTTAGCTTTGATGTCTCATAAAATCGGATATGTAGAAAAGTCAATGATCCTTCGATATAATTTTTTTTCGAACCTAAATAGTCATATATGAATGGATGTGTTGGACGATAGTGTGAAATCAATGTTATTTTGAGGTGTTTACTTAGTTTTTTACAAAGCTAAAGAAAGAGTAGAAAATGTGCATTTATCTGATGCACCATCTATCGAGCTCAATCCCTTGCCGATCATCCAATCATATCAAACATTCAACTTAGGCACGCAAAGGGCATGCAATTGCCCGAACCGATTAGAGATATATATGTTCGACGTGAAAGTAATGAAGAACAAATAATCAAAGGATCGTTGTAGATAATATGAAACCACATAGGTAAACCGGTGTTAGTGATCTTTATTGCAGTAATTTGAATAACATTCAGCCTTCCCGGATAAATGACAAAGCTAAACACAAGTTATTGGACTTTGTAATTTATGCAGTAATTTGAATGACATTCAACCTTCTCGGATAGATGACAAAGCTAAACACAAGTTATTGGACTTTGTAATTTATGCAGTATTTTGAATGGACTTCATAAAACTTTGAGTATGAGCCAGTGAAGTTTTATGGTTAATCTTGAATATTGGAAATGTAAGAATGTTGAATGCATGAAAGCAAAGTAAGCGATGGATACAATAAATTTTAATTTAATTTATGCAACCGAATAGTCAATTAGTGGTAGCAGATATCACATTGACAATGGAGAATTTGATGATATCGATGGCAATGACTATTTCATGTCGATGGGAGAGGAGGAAGACAGTGATGACATGAAACAAATGACATTTAAAAAGTCGAACCCTTGGTATGTTGTATAAGCTATACGAACATGTGTTGGACAATATAATTGTTTTATGATTATACTATGAGACATGGTTGAATAGGTTCTCATTCTATGATTTTTTCTACAATTAAGATCAATTAAAAATCATTGAAGCAGAGACATTCCGTTTGTATGTCAACTTGTGTAACAAACATCTTAATGATTATGAATAATTTCAGTGGCTAACAACAAGCTCAAACGATTAAGAAATTGTTTTTAGAAAAAGGTTTAATGATATTCAGCACTATCGTGAGTTTTTGAAAGATCATGCAGTCAAGAATAACTATAAAAAGTTCTTAAAGAGTTGCAATAACAAAGTCACTATCATATATATAAAAAGACCCCGTAAATGACAGTTGATTGCCCTTAGAAGATCCATTGTACAAAGGTGCATGGAGAAATATTATTTCAAGTGAAGAAATATCAAAGTGAGTATACATATGGTGGATCACTGAGCAACCTTGTAGTAGAAATTGTCCTCCACGTGCATTTCATGTGTTATTCATAAATACATACATGATAACTTGAAGATAATTCATGAATGACATTCATCGCAAGGAAGTATAAAGGTTACTTATAAACAAGCATGGTGTAGACAGGAACAAACTAATGAGTTATATAATTCATTTGAAGAGTCCTTCAAGATGTTTCTCGTCTATTAAGATCATTTGATGAAGGCTAACTGAGGATCATTATGGTACATTAAGATCAATCAAAAAGATTGATTTCAGTACTTATTCTTATCCTTATGTTCCAGCATCGATAGATTTTTTAAAGGATCTTCTCGAGTTGTTATGATAGATGGCATGTTCCTAAAAGAAAGATATGTGGGTATATTGTTGTTGGTCATAGTATTGATCCTTGTGGTGAGATGTTCTTTGTAGCATTTTGTAGTTGTTGATAAAGAGTCAAAGAATTCATGGGTGTAATTTTTGAAGCATCTAAAGAAAAAACTCATACACTTCGATGAATATAATAAGGGAATACAACTTACAGTTATCTCATATAGGCATAAATGTCTAAAGTATGTTGTCTCTTACACATGGCCTAAATATCATGTTGGATATTGCATGAAGCATTTGACAAAAAAAAAATTAAGAAACTTGGTTACCACTCAGTGCACTTCGGTGGAGTGTAACTGGAGCAGTCACAAGACGATAGTGCAGTTATTTTCTTCAAAAATTTTGGAAGCAAAATGAAACCACATACAATTATGTTGCTATTGCTATAAAACTGAAACATTAGACTATCAATCACTTTTCTGCAAAAAGATATGAGTTTTTAACGTTTAATATAGCAGAGAGCTTCAAATTTGTGGATTCTCGTCATATATGACAAGCTCTTAATTTTTCTTATTGAAAGACTCAGTCTTATGTTGATGTAATTTTTTGAGAAAAAAAAGAATATCGGGCAGCATATGACAAGCATTGTAGTGCCGAAGGTAAAAGAAAAACTAGAAGAAGTAAAGAAAAGCACAACTACGTGTGCAAGTAGTGCATTGCCATCGACGTCAGTACGATGGTTGTGATCAATCTCACAGTTACAATATTGATCTTGATAAGCAAAAATGTCTTGTGAAGAGTGGCAGGTTAACAGAATTTCATGTGATTGTATGCATTTTATAAGGGCAAGCTACCAGAGGACTACTGCGTCAAGTTCTTCACAATTGAATCATATCGAGCTATATATAATGCACATACATTCCTTCTGATAACACATAATGTTTCACGCATCGCTCCATCAACTCTTATACATGTCTATCCACCAAAAGTGGTTTGTAAAGTAGGACAACTTAAGGTGAAGAAACAGAGAATAAAACACAAAGATGTTATGTCATATAGGTGCAGTATATATGGTGAGATTGGTCATAACAGGCAAAAGCATGAATAACAGTATGATAAAGTACGTATGCATTGCAAAATGTGGTATTTGTTAAGAGTTGTTTAATGAATTGCTTTTTTGTTTTTGTCTAGTGTTTTTTATTAAATTACTCTAATGACTCTTATGTCTTTTATGTATATGCTAGGTATGTCTTGACATAGTATATGATTGTTAGAGATATGATTATAGTATATTTGTCCTATTATACATGCACTGCTTAGGCAAAAACTAAGAATGAAACTTCATGCAGGTACATGTTTATATGTCATGTTATGTTCCACGTGCACAACAACCTTAACTATTTTTATGTTGAAGCTCTTAATTTCTGTCAACTAGGGAAACTACCACTGGGTTATTTTAAAAATAAACATGAAGGATGTGTTCAAGCTGTATATTTCCACACAAGATGTCTGGGAAGTCAAAATTCGATCATGTTCCACATGCACAATGGCTATAAACTCCATTTATATTGCAGCTCTTAATTCCTGTCAATTAACTACTAATGGGTTCTTTGGAAAATGAACATAAAGGAGAATGTAAGTTGTACAATTTCACACAAGATGTTTGGGTTTAGAGTTTGATCATATGATATGGGTGGGATATGAAAGCAATGAACAATCAATAGGTTTATTTTTTTTAATGCAATGTATGAATATGTTCAGTTTTGAATTAATGAATGATTGCATGAGCATGCTCATTTTTTTAATGAATGAATGATTACATGAGCATACTTATTTTTTTAATGAATAAAATGAATGTAATATATGAGAATGCTTGGTTTTAAATGAATGATTGCAATGTATGAGCATATTCAATTTTTTAATGAGTAAAATGAATGCAATGTATGAGCATATTCTGTTTTGAATGAATGAATGCAATGTATGAGTATGTTTATTTTTTGAATGAATAAAATGAATGCAATAGATGAGCATATTCAGTTTTGAATGAATGAATGCAATGCATGAGCAAATTTATTTTTTAAATGAATGAAATGAATATAATGTATGAGTATGTTTAGTTTTGAAAGAATGAATGATTGTATGAGCATGCTCATTTTTAGAATGAATGCAATATATGTACAAGTTAAATTTTGAATGAATGAATGTAATATATGAGCACGTTTTTTTTTTAATGAATGCAATGTATGAGCAAATTCAATTTTGAATGCAATGTACGAACATGTTCATATTTTGAATTAATAGAATGAATGCAATGTATGAGCAAATTCAATTATGAGAAGTTTAGTTTGAATAATCAATGTAAATTTGTATAAATTGTCAAACTTTAATTATATAAATTATGAGTTTAAATTTTAATATTTTTTTAAATATTCTATGATTTATAAAGTATGTTTTGTAACTGAAGGATGTTCCTTAAACAATTAACGAGGTTTTGTAAATGTAAACAAGTGAATTATGTAAATGCTATAAATTAAGCAGGTAAAATTGTAAACTTGCGATAATGAGAAAGTTCACATAAAATATAGACGAATAATGACAAATATTTATGAGGATGATGAAGCCCGAATAAAATATAGGCAAACAATGATAAATATTTGTGAGAATGAGGAAGTCTACATAAAATATAGTCAAATAATAATCAATATTTTCAAGGATGAAGAAGTTTGGGAGGTATATGCAAACTTTGTCCAATATTTGTATAAAATATACATGAACTTCATTCAGTATTTGGGAAGTTATCTAGTTCAATTTAACTTTGCATATATAGAATGAAGTTCATATAAATGTATATACGAACTTCCTATAATTAAAACATGTCAAAACATCGCAAATATTACACAAAAAAATCATAAATTTACTAAAGATTTAAATGTGAACCTCATATTTTTGTGAATGTTCCTATAAGCATAAATTGTGACACTACGTTTTTTAAAACAATGCTTCGATAATAAAAAAAGTGATGATTCACATTTTAGGGTTTGTTTTCTTTAAAAAGCGACAGTAGAGAATATTTTAGAACAACAAGGAGAGGATGCCACGGTTGAGGTGAGAAAGATTTTGGAGAAGTGTAAACACCCCAAATTTTCCTCATTCAATATTCATCAATTTCATGTGTCATTGCTTATCATTGCATGAATTCAGCATATCATTTCATTGCATTGCATGTCATTGCATCCCATTTTCGAGATCCAGCACTCATGTTTTCAAAATATTTAATCCAGATTTGAGTTTTAAAACTTTTTCTTTCAAAAATCAATTTCAAAACCTGGGTTTTTACTCAACATTCTGTCATTTTCCAACCCCAGGACTTTATATTTTGAAATATTTTCTCAGAAAACAATCTGGATTCATTTTAAACTCAATTTCACTTGATTCCAATTCTCAGATGAGACCTATTTAGGTGATGTAACTTCTGGATTCCTTTACTTGTCAAAAATCTCTAAAAACTTCAGAGTCCTAGTTGGATCAGGACTCTTTTTCCAGAGTCCTAGTCGGATCAAAACTCTACTTTTCACTACCT
Organism: Nuphar pumila; assembly: GCF_984573655.1. Taxonomy (NCBI): domain Eukaryota; kingdom Viridiplantae; phylum Streptophyta; class Magnoliopsida; order Nymphaeales; family Nymphaeaceae; genus Nuphar; species Nuphar pumila. The sequence continues at coordinate 24,669,325 of NC_143262.1, read as the reverse complement.
TTTTACCTGTCTTTGAAGAAAACCTTTCAAAATCTTCTGTTTTGGCCAAAATTTCAGAGTCCTAGTTGGATCAGGACTCTTCTTCAAGAGTCCAGTCGGATCAGGACTCTTCTTCAGAGTTTCAATTGGATTGAGACTCTAATATTTTACAACTATTTTTATCCATTTTCAATCAAATCTTTCAAAATGAGTCAGAAACTCAGATTTTCAGTCAAAACAGGACTCTGTTCAGAGAGTCCTAGTTGGATCAGGACTCTGATCCTGATTTCAATTTTGAGATAAATCTTTCAGAAATCTTTCAATCTACCAAAACTATTACACTTTTATCAAAGAATTTCAAAATTCTGAGATTTTATCTCAGAGTCCTGATCAAATCAGGACTCTACCCCAGAGTCCTGATTGAAGTAGGACTCTATCCAAAATTGATTTTCTCACTTCATTTTCACTGGTTTTCAAAAGCTTTGCCCAAATTTCATCATTTGCTTATCAGAAAACCAAAATTCTTAGAGTTCTGATCGAATCAGGACTCTTTCTCAGAGTCCTAATCAAATCAGGCAAAATTCAATTTCATCCTATTTTTAATTGTTTTCAAAATTCTCTCATTTGTTTTCTCAAAAAATCCAAAAATCTGAGAGTCCTAGTTCAATCAAGACTTTGTCCTCAGAGTCTCAGTTGAATCAGAACTCTGTTTTATTCCAATATTCGTTATTGTTTTCACTGTTTTGACAAGTTCTTTCAGTTGTTTTTCAGAAAAATACCAAAAAAATCTAGAGTTTCAGTCCGATCAGGACTCTGTCCCAGAGTCCTAGTCCAGTCAGGAGTCTGTTTTTATTCCATTTTCATTTATTTCCATTTGTTTTAAAAAATTAGGTCATTTTGCAGAGTCCAGTTAGTTCAGGACTCTATTTCAGAGTTCGGTCGAGTTAGGAGTCTAACCCTGACTGTGTTTTTTTTAACTCATTTCACCATTTTCTGATAAAATCTTTCAAAAAAACCTTTATTTGGCTTTTAAAAACCAAAATCACAGAGTCTTAAAAATCCAGGACTCTAGCCCAGAGTTTCAGTTCGCTTAGAACTCTATTTTCAAAACTTTGAATTTCAACTGGTGATTTTAACCTTTTTTTAAAAGCCATTTTTAGTATTTATTTCAAGTTTTTCAAAACTTCAATGTGGGGCCCACCCCGTTGGCGCCGTATATAGAGAACTTTTGACTCAGTCAAGACTCTGTACCATTTCAAAACTTTCAATCTCAAAGTCTACTTTTGCATCTCTTTTGAAAAACCTCTCATTTTCAAGTTTTAAAATCGTTTTTGAAAATTCAAGTGGGGCCCACTCGGGGTGGCGCCACATTTGAAGAAGTCAAGGTTAGACTAGGATTAGTCAATGTCCTACCTAGGTTAGATGTCTAGGTGAGTCAAAATCAATTTTAAAAATCCATTTTATTTAAGTTTTAAACCATTGGGTTTTAAAGGTTTTAAATTCAAGTTTTAAAAACCAAATGTGGGTCCATACTAGGTGGTGCCACATTTGGACTTTCTAGGGTTTAATTAGGTGTTAATTAGGGGTTAATTAGAGTCAATTTAGGTTAGAATTCTTAAAAAAAATCGTCCTCCCCATGTGGTTTATCAAAAACAATTAAAAAGAGTCTAAAAAAATCAAAACTCTTCCTAAACAAATCCAAAAATAAAAAAATTCTATAAATAGGGGAGCTAAACGGGGTCAAAGGGGGCTCTTTTTCTCTCAAATTTTCATGGACTCTCTCTCCTCTCCAGCATCTCCACCTTCCTCCATTGCATCTGCAGCCCCAAGGTGAGTTATTTAATACTATTTTATTATTTTTTATTAGTTTTTTATGATTTTCAATAGATTTCACCATGTAAACTCTTGTGTTCATGGATTTAACCATGGATTTCATCCAAGAACCCCAAAATCAATTCAAGAAGATGATCTAACTCTATTTCATGCTGTTTTTCATGATTCTAATCCATTAGAATCGTTTATTGCATTATTTTTTATATTATTAACCGATAAAACATGTGATTTACCCTTTTAATGGGCTAAATCCATGCTTTTAAAGGTAACATTAAATTCCAACCATTGATTCCCTGTATTTTATTTATTTATTTGTTTATCCATGTTTATTACACGTTTTTCAGCATAGAAATAATTTTTATTTTACTGTTTTTGTATTTATTTTATTATTTTTCATTAGTTAATGCATGTTTTCTCAAGTTTCTTAGATTTCTGTGTGTTTTTAGTTTAGAACAGAAAAGAGCATGCTGTTTTGGATTGAAATATTCACTGTTAATTCTGATTTTTTTTATATGTGATACATGCATATGTAAATGAACTACTGTAAAAAAAATCAGAGTTTTGGGGATTCTGGAACCCTGTCAGAAAAATCAGACATCAAATCGGGGTTTTAAAGCTTTAAAATCGTTGTTAAAATTAGGAAGGTAACTTGCTGTGATGATATTTTTCTCATCCTATATCCGATTTGAGATCTGTAAAGTACCATGGATTCATATTGATTAGATCTATCTACTGTGAAATTTTGAGATTTTTTTATATCTTTTAGTATTTTTCCTCTGACAGAAAGTGTGATTTTAAATTTAAAACTCGTTAGGGTTTACCAAAACCCTAATCAGATTTGTGTTGTTCATAAATCCCAAACCAAAGATCTGATTCATGATCTTTAAAAAGTGAGTATTATTATTTTTTTGTCTACTATTTACTGTTAAAATTTCAGAAATTTTTGATTAAGTTTGCTCATTATGTCTGTATTGTCAATCTGAAGTAGCTGTTTTAACCCTTGTTAGGTTTGTTAGATTCTAGTTCAGATTGCCGGAAGAGTTTCTCCCTAACTGGAGATGCTTTTTCCGATCTGTAAATTGGGAAATCTCTGTTTTTCTTTTTAGTTTATCTCTGTAAAAATTAAAAAGTTTTCATGGAGGATTGATTCCTGATTCGGGTTTAACTTTGAAACCGATATGTGACCTAGGTTAAAAATAGCTTATTTTAGGTTGTTAATGCAATTTTCGGATTAAAATAATGTCAAAAATTATTTTTGCAATTCCAATCTGATTTTAGGGTTATAATAAGTGTTTGTGCCAATTTTTATAAAATCTAGAATTCATTTGATGTCTGAATTAATCAAATTGCAAAATAGGGTCCCTGAAAGATCCAAAAACACTGCCAAAATCACAATTTTTGTGATATTTCTTGATTTTCGTGCATAAGTGTGTGTTTTTAGGGTTTTATCATATCTAGAATCATATTAGGGTGTTTCATGTTTGATTTTGTGTTTATTTCAATCATAAATCCCAAGTTTTTACCAAAATCTATTTCAAAAAACCCTGATTTCAAGGCCATAGTCTTGCTATCAGGGGCAATTTGGTCATTTGACCTCAATTTCGAAATTCTAAACCCTAATTTTCATATTTTTAATAATGTCATATCATACTTAGTTCAAATTATTCTTATTTGTATTTCAAAACTTGCATTTTATAAAATATCTTTCTGAAAACCTTGATTTCAAGGCCATAGTCTTGCTATCAGGGGTATTTTGGTCATTTTGACCCTAATTTCGAAATTTCAAATTCCATTTTCATATTTATTCAATCTTATTTCATATTTTATCAATTTTGATTTAAGGGAATCATGGCAAAAAGGCTTATATCTAGCAAAATCCAGTAATTTCTAGATATTACTGGATAAACCTAGAAAAGCCAACATATTTTCATTAACCAGCTTTTCTAGTTTTGCAGGGACATTGAAGACTTTAATTTCTTGTATTTAAATTCAATAGTGATGTAAATTAAATTAAATTTGGAATAAGAATTTAAATTTCAGCTTAGACTAGGATTGCATTGCATATAGTTTAATTCTGCAAATATTAAATGTTTGATGAATGTATCATTCATGCACATTTTTATCAATTCACTATGGTCTACACAAATGGCACGTGCACTAGCTCTTATAGAGTTGACAAACTTGGTGGAATTTGTATTTATGGCCATAGTCAGAATACGAATGATACCCAGATTTGTAATCTTCGTATTAGCCACATTCAACCTACACTCTTAGGCTAACTTCAAAATGCACTGCATTTCTCAAAAATACAAAAAGGATTTCCTCAATTCCTCAAAATCAAGTATTTCAAATCCATATTCATTCAATTCATGCATTTGCAAATTCCAATTTCAATTCAGAGAAATCAATTTTCTCAAAAATTTCCTAAGTCTTATTCAAAAATTAATTTTCTCAAAATATGGATTTGCTAATGATATTTCAAGTATTTCCCAAGTTCCAAATTCGATTTTTCTAAGTTATATTTTCAATTTTAAAGTTCTAATTCAAAGAAATCAAGTTTTCCAAAGTTATTTCACATTTCTCAAAATCGATTTTCACAAAATCCTTATATTTTTTCAAAAATCGATTTTCACTTTCTCAAATACAGTATCTCAATCATGATTCACGATTTTCAAAGAGTTTATTTTCCAAATATTTTCCAATCTTTGAAGCAAACATCATGTTTTCAAATATGCATTTTCAGAAATTCATAACATATGCCTGATTCTTTGTGCATTTAGGAAATAGAACATGATTTAGACAAGTTGAGCAAAGTTAAGCATACAATTGATCATTGGTTCAATTACTCCTGGTAAAGGCGTCAGGAACGGTTGAACCTCGTACCGACAGACGAGTCTCATTCTTCGGAATTATCCCGCATTTTAAAACGGAGGCGAGTTATTTTCAAAATCTTTTTCAAAGGTCAGTTTGACTCGCAAAAAGTAAAAATTTTGCGATGATAACAAGAAGATAGGAGGTAGAGATGCTGAGGTGATAAATGATGTTGATGATCCTTAGTAAAAGAAGCAGGCCCCAGTTATGGAGATTGCAAAGGAGGTGGTTTCGTCTCATTCATTTACTTAAGAGAAGAGGGGGTTTGCAAACAAAAATAGTAATCTGCCTGACATTAACAAGCCAAAGATTGAACCTAAAATGCTAGGTGGATCTATGTCTGACTGAAAATGAGCTATTGAATGAACAAGTGCATGCTTCAGGTCGGATTGTAAGATTTGCAAGCTTAAGAGTCGAATTGCAAAGAAGGCGATTTTGCCTTAATCATTTGCTTGAAAGAAGAGAGATTGAACACATTCACTTTTAGTGTTGAAAGGCTTTGTGAAAAAAAATAGTAACTCGACTGACATTAAGAAGCCAAAGATCGAATCCTCTAGTGTTGAGCTATGCAATGTGAATATTTATAATATGTTCATTTTTAAATGAATGAAATGAACATATGTATAAGCAGGTTCGGTTTTGAATGACTGGAATGAATATATATATATATATATAACAGATTTATTTTTGAAAGAATGAAATGAATATATGTATGATGACGTTTAGAGGAAATAAATTAAATGAAGTTGTAAGAACAAGTTATTTTCATGCAGATCTCGCAAATTTCAAGAGGTTTCAGTTTTAGAAAGTTCACTACATATATGCGACTTCAGTCCAGTATTTGCGAAGTTATATGGTTTAGATTAACTTCACATATATTTTTATGTGAATTTTGTAAGGTATGTGCGGATTAAGATGAATATTTGCAAAGTTATGAGGTTCAGTTTAATAATAAGTTCATATATTTTTATGTGAACTTCGTATTATATATGCAAACTTTATTTTTTGGATTTATAACCCGAAGAAATTGCACCCAACACGAAGGCTTGGTCACGCTGGCTTCGCCTGCCTTTCCTATGATCATCATGCTAACAACATAAAACTCTGAGGCTAGGACCTCTGCCCCTTGAGCCCATGTTACGCGTTGTCTTGTGCATAGGGGCAACAACCATGGGAATCAAACCTTTGACTGCCTGTCTAACAGTCAAGGCCCCACCCCGCTATGCCAACCCCCCTTGGGGCATATATATATATATATATATATATATATATATATATATATATATATATATATATATATATATATATATATATATGCAAACTTAGTTAGGTATTCGTGAAGTTTCGAGGTTTGGGCTTAAAAGGATGTTAAAAAATATTATTATGCGAACTATGTGATGTCCGGAAAAAAATGTGTTGACTTTTTAAGTGAGAGTTTGTGATACCCGATGAGCAAATAGATATACCAGGCAAACTTCATGGGTTTTGCACATGTAAAAGGTTAAAAGGTCCTAACAAAGTTGCCTATTTGCAATTTTGGCTATCGGACAGATTTTGGCAAATTGTAAGGTTTTTAATGAAGTTGACTATTTTACCGTACAGTAGGGTCATTTTCTGAAGTTTGATCTCATCAAAGAGATTACCAGGTCACATCTGTCCTGCCTAGTTTACCTCTTAGTTGTTTTATTTATTTATTTCTTGTGGGGCGTTCTGGTTCATTATCGGTTCTACGAACTACCATTCGCTTCTGAGTTTCTGTACATGAGTTGCGCCACGCCTAATTGTTCGTGGACAACTTGGTGCACTTGGGGGTAGTATATGTATCAATTCTTTTTTTTATTTGTTAATGATGAGAAGGGTGAATGATTAAAAATGGTCTGGGACTCCTGATTGAGCAGAACTGAGCTTGGGCTCCATTGCAGTTACCTATCAAACCTGGTTATCAAGAAGAAAATACCATTAAAATGAGTCAGTTAAGCTTGAATTTTTAGCCAGTGGCGCATTTAGCAGCATGTTGACCCTTGTATGTCTATGAATCCTCGTTGGGCAATCGGATGGTGAGATGGAACTGTGTTGGTTTTCAAAAGAAAATACTGGGATTGATGATTCCTTGGATCGTCCTATGTCTAGTTTGATCACCCAATTATCCCTTTATTTTTCCTTAATGAAACCTCAGAAAAACCACAAGTGGGTTGCCTGCAATTGGAAGCCTTGAGGCCTGGACAATCTGTTCTAAGCATCAAATCCTTTGCTATTGTGTAACAGCAAGATTGAATAGCACATTATAGGACAAAACTAATCAAATTCGATTTGTGAGATGCTTAGTTTGATATAATGCTTGAAACCTTTTCCATACACCTTTTGCTATGTCTCTTTGGTAATGTTGAATATCAAGCTCTTGGACAATCCTATTCAAATTGTTGATCAGACCTTCCTATCTAACTCGTCATTGTGCGTGTGGTTGTGGCGTATTTCTTTTCTTAAAAAAAATGCTTTGTTATCCTTTTCATTAGAAATGTTGTCATGTTTCTATTGAAATAAAAAATGTGTGATTCTGCCTAACCCTAGCATAGTTTATACAAAAAAAATCTTCTCATGGCATTAATCTTCTTCACCTTAAGCACGTGGCTCGTGAGTTATCAAAGGTTTACTTCTTACAAGCAAATTGACAAATACGTTTTATACAGGAACTCCCACAAGCTCCTATAACAATTATTCATGTATTTGATTCTAGTGACGCTGATTTAAGCAACCCACGTAATGGTCCCAAGATATATGAACACAATTAATATTAGAGAAATAGAAAAATAAAAGAGTCCAAACCATAACGATATGATTTTACATGGTTCACCTATGAACGGACTACTTTCACGAGCAGTGTTGGCAAGCAATAATGAACTATCATAACTAGATGTTTAGCGTCCCGTCCATATGGGCCTAGATAAATCATGTTTATATCAACCTTTTATGACAAATAAATAAGTAAAGAAATATAAATATGCATATGTTTAAAACGCATAATAACATTTTTAAATATACAACTAAATAACTAAAAGCAATAAATACCTTTATATGGGTTAATATATATTTAAACTAAAACATAATGACCCATCCACAAGACGGGCATAGATTATGTTAATTTTTCATGATAAATAAAATGAATAAACACAGAGAACATTGTAGGCGTTTCAAACACATTTTGTTGAGAACGTGACGCATAGGGCTGGCCAACCCCATGAATAAGTTTTTATTTTATGGCTAATGATAAAGGAAGACGAGTGATTTATGGAGATATTTTAGGGGAGAGAGTTATATATATATATATATATATATATATATATATATATATAATTCAAGAGTTTTTGAATAATGACAAGATGCTATGCAAGTCTTTTAAAAAAAACTATATAAAGAAGGGCAAACAAATTTTTAATGACATTGTGAAAACCCATTGAAAGGATTTCAATTTAGAAAAAAGAAGCATCTAATTGTTGACACCTACTACCCTTATGCTTTTATAATATTTAAAATTAGGATAAAACGGAAAGATCAAGGACCAACAACTTCATCTTCTCATTCTAGTGAAAACCTCAAAGTTTGACAACCTATGCGATTGGAAAAAGCATCGTGATAATGAATAGCTCTAATTCTAAGTTGGATTTGAGATAAATCCATTACATAATTAAGATCCAAATTTAAATAAAAAACTCAAATAAAACCTAAACTAAGAACCAGATCTGAGTTACCAATGGGGGCTCCGCATGGTTGGTATGAGCTGTCAGTGCACGTCTCCCTGTGGTGGGAAGTTGCAGGTTCAAAACCCCAGTGGTATGATTGAATAATAACTGGTGGGAGGACAGACTAAGCCCAGCTTGCCTTTCAAAAAAAAAAAACGAACCAGATCTGTATTGATCATTTAGACTTGGATTGCACGGTGCTCCGCACTTGCATCAATTTGAAAGGTAAGATTTTCAAAAGAATAGAAAATACAGGTAAAAACCTTGATTTTTACTCAACACATCATTTTTTTTCTTGGAAATTTCTAGGATTTAGTTTGAGTAGTGACATGACATACCATGTTATATAGATTATATATAGCCGATATTGTTACAATGCTTAGAGCCACTTCCCACAGTGCACCCTCTAATTTGTTGTCATATCGTGAAAGAACACAAGTACCTTAATCAGATCCATGACAAAATCTGAAGCCTTATGTTGAATCGGAAAATGAACAGGGCAACAGAATATTTTCCAACATTGATTCCTGGAGAAAACTATGGAAATAGGATGGCAGGATAGTGTAAATGTGTATGGAAGTATCATCTGCCAACATAAAGAAATGGCAGGACCAAGAGAGCAGGAAGATGGCAACAGATGAGGGGCAGCTGGTCAATGATGGTAAATCAAATTGATGCAAAGTTATATGTAAACCAACACTGGAGTTGGCCACGCAGCAAACAAGATCTTCAACCCACGATGGAGATGGCGATTTTAATACAACATGCCAGCAGAATTTACAAATACATTGTAGGAAAATAAAGCATCGACGATATCAATATTCCCACATTCAGAGCAGCACAGCCCCTGCAACTCTGTCACTGCCAATCATATAATCTTAGTCACAAGGCCCGTCTTTCTTGGTGAATTCCATGAGCCACCGAATACAAAATCCAGTATGTACACGTATGATTGAAGGACCATGCCCTTGCAATTGTGAATTAATACTCTCTTCCTTTGAACTGCAACTCCTGCCAATAGTGTTAGCACAAAAAGAAGCATGATGGTCAAAATGGTAAAAATGATAAATGAGACAAAATTCATATTGGCCAAAGCACTCGATAGTACAGACATATCCAGAATAAGCCCAAGAACCCTGAAATAGGTACAAGACATTTGCTTATAAAAAATCTGCAGGTGTCAGAAATATGACCAGTCCTGCTTCACACACATGCACGCACACAAACATGCCTATACTTTTGGCATCAACAAAAGCATAAAGCCAACACACTTAGTAGAAAATGTAATATATATATATATATATATATATATGTTTTCTTATATATACATATACTTGGTATATGTATATACTTGTAGATTGTATTTTAGGAACTTATGTATTTTTGTTTTTATTTTTAAAATTTGTTTTTTGTATTTTATCCCCCTTTTTTAGGGTCTTTTTAGTCTTTGTGTGCTAGCAATTAGACCAAGCTAATGGCTAATTCTCTCTCTTTTTTTTTGTGTATATATATATATATATATATATATATATATATATATATGGGGTTAAACCCCCCTTGTAAAGACATGCTTCTCTTGAATATTTTATGGTTAATAAAATAATATTTTTTTATATTGTCCATTAAGCCCATTAGTGGCCTGTGTGTGTGCTCTTGACTTCTTGTTCTTTCCCTTAGTGGTTTATGTGAATTTCCCATTGGGGACTTGTGTTTGTGCACTTCTTTGCTATCTTCATTACATGATATCAGAGCCAATAGGCTCTTGATACTATTGGTAGACCTGTGGTGATTGAGCCTTTTCTTGGAGAATGTGGCAAAGCTTCAGGTGTCCAACTCTCCCTTTCTCATCATGGAAGAGTCCGTATTCGTCATGCCCCATCAAGTTGAATGACTCCAACTACCAAACGTGGGCTTCTACTATGGAGAACCACATCTTATCTACAGGCCTCATCAAGTACATTGAGGGTGATTGTCCGGAGCCTCAACTTTCATTCACAAAAATTGTGGATGAAAACTTCAGGTTCCTTGAAGAAGATGAAAAGACCACCGTCACTCCTGAGTTTGAAAGAAGTCACACATGGAATGACGGATGGATAATGCAAAAAATCTTAGCATTGATTGTGAGCAGTGTGACCCAATTCAAAGTGGCCAAGGAAGCATGGGAGTTCTTAAGAGACATGTATACTATGAAGGACATGGCTCATTGGTGGAATCTTCACAAAAGAATAGTCTTTGAAGCAACATGACAAAACCATCCGACATTACTACAATGAGATGACCTTTTTATGGAGAGAACTTGTCATCTTAGAGTCTAAGGAAAGACCATTGGGGATCTTCGCCTTAGACAAAATCAACTTATGTTAATGGTCTAAGGCCCAAGTTCAAATGGGTGAAAATGATGTTACTCCAACAACAACAACAACTACGCCTTCATCCCAAAACAATTGGGGTCGGCGATATGAACCAAAAAGAAAATCATTCTGGGTCTTCCACATGAATCCTTCTCCTCCAATCATTTCTATCCAATGCCATGTCATCGGTGAGGTTCAAAGCATTCATATCCTTTCCTATCACCTCCATCCATGTCTTCCTAGACCTACCCCGACCTCTTTTAACTAATATATTTTCCCATTTCTCCATCCTTCTAACTGAAGCATCATTAGGCTTTCGCCGAATATGTCCAAACCACCGTAAACGATTCTCTCTCATCTTATTTTCAATGGGTGCAACGCCTACCTTCTTACGTATCTCCTTGTTCCGAATCTTATCTTTTATTGTATTTCCACACATCCATCTCAGCATACGCATCTCAGCTACACTCATTTTTTGAATATGATGTCTCTTGGCAGCCCAACATTCCGTACCATATAATAAAGCGGGCCTAATAGTCGTCCTATAAAACTTTCCCTTCAACCGCAATGGCATTCTACGATCGCACAACACTCCAGTTGCACTCTTCCATTTCATCCACCCAACCTTTATCCTATGATTTACATCTCCATCAATTTCTCCATACTTTTGAATGATAGATCCCAAATATTTGAAACAATCATCCACAAATATTTTTTGCTCACCAAGCTTCACTACACTCCCATCACTACTTCGTTGCTTACTAAATCGACATTCCATGTATTCTGTCTTACTCTTAACTTAAAACCTCTTGCTTCCAATGCCTGTCTCCATAATTCTAACTTAGCATTAACCCCAGTTCTAGACTCATCAATCAAAACAATATCATCAGCAAACAACATACACCACGACACATTTTCTTGAATTGATCTCGTAAGCTCATCCATCACTATAGCAAATAGGAAAGGGCTTAAAACAGATCCTTGATGTAGGATCCCAACCGTTAAAGGAAAATTGGTTGTCACCCCTCCACAAGTGCGAACATTGGTTACTACTTCATACATATCTTTAATTATACTAATGTACTTGAGAGAAACACCTTTCTTCATCATTGTCCACCAGAGAACGTCCCTAGGTACTCTATCGTATGCCTTCTCCAAATCAATAAAAACCATATGCAAATCTTTGTTCCTCTCTCTATTTCTCTCAATAAGTTGTCTAAGAAGATGTATAGCTTCCATAGTTGATCTTCCAGGCATAAAACCAAATTGATTCTCCGATATCATGACAACCTTCCTCAACCTAAACTCAATCACCCTCTCGAAAATGATGTTACTCCATAAACCCAAAATTCCTTCTCTTACCGAGATGAGTATGTAGGAAGGAAGATTGAAAGAGGAGGACAATGAAGACAAAGTTAATGACACCTTTTTTGCCTCCTCCAAACCCGATGTCACTACCAAGACATATAGATCTCCGCATTTTGGAAAACAAAACAATGGAAGATCTAGGAAAACTATGTTACTTTTGCAATGAATCAGAGCACATAAAGTTGGCTTGTCTAAAGTTAAAAAAGGTGGCCTCCGTTGGAGACCCCTCCAAAACAAGCAATGATGTCAACAAAGGTGGTGAACTTAAAGATCTTTCAATTACACAATTGGTGGAGGCTCTATAACAATTCTTGAAGGCATCTACTCCTACTTTGAGTGTTGTGGTCTCATCCTCTTCTCTCATCTTGGATCCTTTGGCTCGAGGGTCTCTTTTCACATGACACCTAATCAATGTTGTGAAAAGCGTTGAGGCGTAGCGAAGCGCTCCACCAAAATCTGAGGCGAGGCGTAAGCGTAAGCCTCAATTTTTTTTTTTTGAAAACTTAAAAAAAAATTATAAAAATATCTAAAATTACAAATAAATAAAAAATGCTTTATTGATGAAACAACCAACAAAAAATAAAAAATCTCAAATAAATACTGAAAAATATGAGATTAACATGTAAAAGTAACATTAATGCAACAATTCCATTTTCTACTATGTGACCTGCAATACACAGATTTGAAATTCAATCTAATTCTGTTTTCTACTATGTGACATGCAAAATACAAGCAGTGGTCTTTGAGTTGAGTAAAGAGGCATCAATACAATGGCTTGAAGTTGAGTAACATTAAAGCCACAATTAAAATTATAAGAAAATAAGGTGTCAAGCATACTTAGCAAGATAAGAAAACAACAAAAATAATTTAGAAACAACATATAGTAAAAATCAACCACTAATGTTGTTCTTTACCAGTTTTAAGAATAAACATTATCACCAACAGCAAGGCCAAACTAGCAACTCATACATTCACAAATAATCATTATGTTATACCGAGTTTTTAACACAATCAGTAGTTGCCAATACAAACATGCACGCATGCACACACACATACACATACACATACATATAAATGTTTATACAATGAATGTTGTACAACATAAATTCTATCTATTTCATGTTGTATACCAGCCCAAAATTTAACGCTAAAAGAGAGTAGAACTCAATCGAACTGCAGACTGTTATTTCACACAGAAAAATAACAGAAAAGAAAAATATATACAAATTTCTTTCATATCTAAATGACAAAACAATAACAGAAAAGAAATTTTGTAAATGAAGAGGAGAAGGAGCATTACCTAAATGAAGAAGCTTGTGTGGCCGAGAGAAAGACTGTGTGTGAGAGACGAGAGAGAGACCGCGTGTGAGAGACGAGAGAGAGAGAGAGAGACGGTGTGTGAGAGACGAGAGAGACTTTGTGAGAAAAATATGAGAGATAGAGAGAGACTGCGTGAAAACAAATATAGGGTCGGGGGCCCTTTTTAAACCCTAATTTTTTGTCAAATGAGGGATTTGACTCCTCATTTGACCAAAATTTCAAGGCGTGCGCACCTCAGCTTGAGGCGCGCCTCGCCTTGCCTCGAGGCGTGCGCCTCAAGGCCTATGAGGCACACGCCTCGGGGCTTTTACACCTCATCCTTGCACCTCAAGGCATAAAGCCCCTCGCCTTGAGGCACGTTTTTAATAACACTGCACCTAATGGATCTCTATTATCCAATTGTCACACCAATAAATTTTTTTTTGTGTTTCTACTGCCGATGGTACTTCTTTAGAAATCACAAGCATTGGAGATTAAAAAATGATTCTAAAATTTTCTTTGTTACAAAAGTTAAGAGTTATTCCTAAATTAAATTTGAATATCCTTTATACTACATAGACTTTTTGTGTATTCTAAGAAACTCTTTTTGTAACTATGCCCCAAACAAAAAGATTGAAACTTGACATAGAAGACTAGGTAATCAAAGTGTATTTAAATTATCTCTTTTTCTTTTTTTGGAAAAAAATTGTAATGAAAAAGAATTTGTGTTCAAAGATTGTATACTTGGAAAAATGAAAATTCTTTTTGTTTCTTCTAAATCTTATGAAACTTAAAGACCTTTTTAATTGGTGCACTCAGATGTGTGGGGACTAACTCCAATAATGTTGAAAAGAGGATTCTCCTATTATGTTACATTTATTGATGATTATACTAGATATACTTGGATTTATTTTCTTGGACAAAATAAAAAACATTCTCTTGTTTTAAGGAATCTCATAATTTAATTAAAAATCCATTTCAAACTAACATTCATATTTTTCATTCGGATTTGGGAAGCATGGTTGGTAAACTCGTGACTCGGGCGGGTTGACTTGGTGACTTGGACGAGTTAGGACTATATTTTATAATGTTAGCACATGAATAAAACATAAATAACTCAACTTCAAGCTAATATGTCAATAGCTAAGTTACAAAAACATATAATTATACATGATTATTAACTTTTTGCATTAAACAATATTAGATTCTTCATAACAAGTGACTTTATATAAGAATTATGCATTAAAACAATAAAATACATGATAAAAAATTTATTTGATGGGTTGGATTGGTAGTCCTAAATCGTGACCTAGTTGAGGTCCGATCTGGATCGACTCGGGCGATTCCAGAGTCGAATCGCCGAGTTTGCCAACTATGTTGGGAGGCAAATTTTTATCAAATGAATTCAAGTGTTATTTAAAGGAAAATGAAATTTTACATAAAAGATCTTGCCCAAGAACCCCACAACAAAATGGTCTCATCGAAAGAAAACAAAGACACATTATAGAAACTGCTAGAACATTACTTATTTCGAAAAAATATTCCTAAATTTTTTTGGGCCGAAGCCGCTCTTATCGTTGTCCATTTAATAAATAGAATGTCATCTTCCGCTTTGAAAAACATCTCTACCTTAGGAAAGCTTTGTAAATGTGCTTTGTGAAAGGAATGAAAAATTATCTCCTAAGGCCATTGAATGTGTTTTTCTTGGTTATGGGAAAAATCAAAAGAGTTATAGATGTTATGACTTAAAAAATGAAAAACTTTATATTTCAAAAAATGTTATTTTTCTTGAAGATGATAATAGTTTTGAGAAGAATATGACTAAGATATTGATTATTCCTTCTTGTTATTGCTTTAAGGAAATGAATGAATCATCTAACATTGATGAAATTTGAGTTAATGATTGCATCACTAATGAACCTAGTAATAATGTGAATACCCTCCAAACATTTTTAGTAATGAAGAAAATATTAACAAAGCCAATGGTGTTCAAGAGCTTAAGGTCTATTCCCGGCGTAACAATGAGGAACATCCATGTGCACTTGATAGGTACATGCAAAATCAACCCATAGAAGAAACCAATCTTAAGAGATCGGGTCGTATATCTAAGGCCCCTAGTAGATTTGTGTTTTATGAGTCATTTTTTCCAAAATATAGAGCTTGATTATTAGTCATTCATGCCTTTTATAAATCATCTAAATACAAAGAAGCCAAAAATGATCCACATTGAGTAGAAGCTATGAATGTTAAGTTAAATGCCCTCAAGAGCCAAAACCTGGGAAACTATGAACCTTCCCTTAGGAAAGAAAACCATAGAATGTATATAGGTTTTCAAAGTTAAAACAAAGAGTGATGAAACTTTAAAAAGGTATAAGGTTAGGTTAGTAGCCAAGGGGTAAGATCAAAAATATAAGATAGACAATTGAGAAACCTTTGCACCTGTAGCTAGAATGACAAGTGTTGGGACTATATTAAAAAAGAGTTGATTTACCAATTAGATGTCAAAAATGTCATTTTTAATAGGGATCTTAATGAACAAGTTTACATGAACCCTCCACCCGGGTTTGATGTTGAGCAAGGTAAACTTTTTTTACTCAAGAAACCCTTATATGGTTTTAAACAAGCCCCCCTAAGGTATGGTATGACCATTTTAACAAAGTTATGATTGATATTGGTTTTATATCTTGTTATTCTAATACTGCTCTTTTTGTTAAGAATGCAAGAACATGCATCATTATTTTACTATTACATGTAGATGATATAATTATTACTGGTAGTGATAGAAAAGGAGTTGAATTTATTAAAAATGTTCTTAAAAACAATTTTGATATGTCTAATCTTGGTTTTCTAAGGTATTTCCTAGGTATCGAGGTTGCCTACTCCTTTCTAGAGTATGTTGTCTCAAATAAAATTGGCATCCGAGATTGTTGCTAGGTCAGGGTTGTCAGATGAAAAGGTTGTGAATACTCTCGAAGTCATCAATACTAAAATGAGGACCAACGATGGAACTCCCTTAGAGGATCCCAATCTCTTACATATTTGTTTATTACTCGACGTGACATAGCACATAGCGCCTGCCAATTTCAACATGCACCCACTTCAATTCACATGAGTGCAGTTATGCAAATCATTCAATATATCAAGGGCACTTTAACTAAAGGATTATTCCTCTCATCTTCGTGTTTAAATTTAATTGCTAAAATTGATTCGAAATTGAGAGGCAACCCTAACGATCGTATTTCTACTACAGGTTATTGCATTTTTCTCAGTAAGCCACTCATATCTTGGAGGTGTAAGAAGCAACAAAAGGTGTCTCTCTCTTCCACCAAAGATGAGTATCAGGCAATGGCAACTATCACCTCAGAGATTGTTTGGCTAAGAAATCTATTGAAGGATATAGGTGTTACCATCTCTACAAGATCGAATATGTGTTGCAACAAGAGTGTTATCTACATTGCTAACAATCACACATTCCACAAGCGTACCAAACATATAGAGATGGATTGTCACTAGAGAAGAGTTTCTCAGAGGCACTATTGAGCTTCCCTATGTGACATTTGAATACCAAATTACGAACTTCTTCACCAGAGCATTATCGGTGGCTCGTTTTTTCTTCATTCTTAGCAAACTTGCAGTGATTTCACTGTTAGTTTGAAGGGGTGTTAAATATATATACATATATATTCATGTGTATATAAAATATATATATATATATATATATATATATTTGGTAGATGTATATACTTGTAGATTGT
The DNA here is from genome assembly GCF_984573655.1 of Nuphar pumila. Classification (NCBI taxonomy): domain Eukaryota; kingdom Viridiplantae; phylum Streptophyta; class Magnoliopsida; order Nymphaeales; family Nymphaeaceae; genus Nuphar; species Nuphar pumila. The sequence goes on along the minus strand of NC_143262.1, from coordinate 24,652,132 downwards.
ATTTTAGGAGCCTATGCATTTTTGTTTTTTTGTATTTTGTCCCCTTTGTTGGGGGCCTTTTAGTCTTTGTGTGCTAGTCGTTAGGCTAGGTCTAACGGCTAGCTAGTTAGCCATTAGACCAAGCTAACAACTAACTAGCTAGCCGTTGGATCCCAACGACTGGTCCTCTCTCTCTCTCTCTCTCTCTCTCTCTCTCTCTCTTGTATATATATGGGGTTAAACCCCTTTGTAAAGATTCTTGACCATTTTATGGTTAATAAAATAATATTTTTTTTATAGTGCATTAAGCCCATTAGTGGCTTGTATGTGTGCTCTGCTCTTCAGTTCTTATTCTTGTCCCTAGTGGTTTGTGTGCATTTCCCATAGTGGACTTGTGTTTGTGCACTTCTTGGTTATTTTCATTACAGAGAACAGTGAAATTTGAACCAGTAGACGAGAATTCTAGGATATGGTTAACCATGTATTACAATTTACACATGATCCCCGAGTTGGTTATCTAGAAGCACTGAAGTGTTTGCAGTATGTGAAAGGGAAAATGAATGATGAGCTGAAGTTTATGAAAGAAGCAAAACATCCATTGGTTGTGTTTGGTGTTTCAGATGTCATGGGTTTCTTTATATGGTTATATATGTGTTCATGGATAAAAGTACTATTCCATGAGCAATATAGTAAAAGGCAGCAAACTATAACCAATACAGAAGTAGAATACAGGTCTATGGCCTCCTTGAATACTGAAGTTACATTGATTTGACATTTGCTTAATTTGTGAACTGAAAGTATATGGAAATTTATTATATACTGCAACAATCAAAATGCTATCAAGTTGTACTTACCCCTGTACATCATAAACAAAAAAAGCACATACAAACAGATTATTATTTCATAATAGAAAATATAAAAGATAAAAAGATAAAAGCATATTTCTTTGGGATGAAACTAGATAACAGATATATTCACTAAGGAGCTCAACAATCTCTGGCCTTGATTTCTTAAAGACAAGTGTCCATGATAAGAAACCATGCATGGCTTGAAGGAGCTAACAGGAAATGACATCCTGCTTAAGCCAAAAAGTATTAATGTTCATAGTATTGCAATTTTACATGCAATGAGATTTATGTTATCAATATAGAATACAGTTAAGGCATCTTGGACAATGTACATTAAGCCTTAAAGTATTAAAAGATTCAATAGAATGAGATGACATGCATTGAGTAGTCATAGGCTGCTATCTTCAGCAAAAACATTCCCTGCATTCTTCTCCCTAAGACTATTTACAAGTACACAAATAATCCAGACAGCTTTTATTGAAAGTGTATACATGTAGATCCCAGAAGCCAATAGTTTTCAATCAACGCTACAAGCACAGAAGTATATAGAAACAGGTGGCATAAGCTGAAGCAAACTTAACATTATAGCATTGCATGCATACAAATTATCAAAGGAAACTCTGGCAGCACTATGAACACAATAATTTAAATACATAACCCAAATGTATCATTTCCACAAAAGCCAATGGGAAACAATGGATAAAGAGAGTAATGTACAAATTAAAGATGACTTACAGGAGGATAAGTAGGCATATACAAAACTTGCCTAGGCTGACCCATAAACATCTGCTGCCCATACTACCATGAAAGAAGCAAAAAATTAGGCAGATAAAACTTTAAAATAACATTATCAGTAAATTGGAAGGTGCATTTATAATCTGCAAAACTGCATTTAAATTGTAAATTTACAACCCAAAATTCCACAAGAAATGTAACAAAGCATCAGAATTGCTCACATACCATAGGTCCATTTGTATAATATCCTTGAGGAGATGGCATTGGCGCAGAATGTGGATTGTATATAATAGGCTGATGTCCACCAAAGGAGTGAGCAACCTGTAAAATATGATAAGTGTACAATTCAACCTGAAGATGCAGGTTGTACTTGGAGATAAGCATAAAAGAAATTATGATGTGTGGAATTCATGAACGTCTGTTTGTGTGTGTGCATCTGACTACTAGGTTTAGCCAACAGTACAGCCCAAAAGAAACACAAACACAAACACATTTCTATGCTATTGTAACCAGCACAAGCGACACACCAATAACCTCCGAGTAGCAAACCCTGTCTTACAAGCTAGACGTTTTCTGCAGGCACTTTTCTACCACTATTTAAAGAGGAATGCTTAATTTAGCATGTCAAGCATTTCAGAAGTTGGGCTAAAGTAACTTATACTTGTTACAGGGCCTCGTCATTTGTTGGTGATAGAATATCTAGATGTTTTTTGCCAATAATGTAATGGGTCTCCATGCTACTCATAGGGTGTGTTTGATTACCGTGGATCTCCCCATTACATTATTGGAAAAAACATGTAGATATTCTATAACCAACAAATGACGAGAGATCCATGGACACAAGGATCAAGGCTGGGGACCCACGCCATGACCAGACTTCCATACAAACAGAAGATTTCAGAACCGAGGATCTAAGATCCTCGTTTTAGGCCACCCCTGCCCCCCCCTGCCCCTCCTCAATCAACACATTTTAAGTCCAATGGTGGGGGTGTTGAGAAGTGTAGTGTTTGTCATACATATTTTCTTCTTTCTTTGTAATACCCCTCCTATGTAAATATCATTTATTGTAGGGGCATTCTTGTATTTTAGCCATAGTTAGTTGTAGGGATGTAGAGTTAAGCATTTTTGTCTTTTTATGTCATAGAGGGGTAGACCCAGAGTTACCGGAAGCGCCCCTACAGTAGGGGAAGCATGCTTCCTCGATACACGTTTCGGAAGCGCAAAACGTCGCGCTTCCGAAACGTGTGGGGAAGCATCCCCTTTTTTTGGGAAGCGTGCTTCCCCCACGCTTCCCCCTCGCTTCCTAGGCCGTTTCTGGTTCGCTTCCTAGGTCGCTTCCGGTTTGCTTCCTAGGTCGCTTCCGAGACGGTTCGTGGTTCGCTTCTAAGTAGTCCCACGCTTCCCGCTTTCTAAATTTTTTAAAGTGCCTCGCTTCCCACTCCCGCTTCCCGTATGCTTGCCGCTCCCCGCTCCCGCTTCCTCGACTAGCAACCATGGGTAGACCCCATATATGTTGTAATCATTCATTCTTTGTCTTAATGAAGTTTCTCCTCATCTTTTTTGCACTCTCTCATGGTTGGAATGCTATTGCTTTGACATGGTATCAGAATCATATCCAACCCTAGAGAGACGTTTTTGGTGATCATTGAAAAGGAAAGAGGAAGAAAAAACAACATTCTGGTGTATCAGGAGTGTGCCTCATTTTGCATGCCCCAAGAAGGGTGTTCGCACATTTGATGCAGTTTGGTTCGGTTGAGTTGGGGCTTTGGTAGCTCCTGATTTTAGATGATTTCTAAATCAAGAATCATTCCAATCAGAGGTATACTTGATTTTATACATTTTTTTTTGTTCTGAATAATGACATGAACAATGTTCAGATTTGAAATTTTTTATTGATCTGACCATATCAGTGAATTTAATGGGGGCTTGTTGGTTGGTATTGAGTTTTTTTTTTGAGTGAGGCCATCAAAAGTGGTTTGTGCAAAGATTATTTCATTTTTGTCGAGTTTTGGAGTATTTTTGGTTGGTTACTAAGAGGCGATAACCTAGTTTTTCAGCATATTTTGAACATTGACTACAATTGATACTTGTTAATGGTGAGAAATACTTGTATCTTGGTCGTTCTACTATAAGTGACTCTTTGGTGCCAGTTTTGTGTTGAAATCTGGTGGTGATGATGAGATTCCTCAAGATTTCTTGATGTCCATATCCGGCAGTAACTCTATTTTGGGTTATTGAGATTCTTGCACTATCTCTTTTGCACTTGGCTTGTGCAGCAACTTGGGGTTTCTTAAAAAGAATCATGAATATCATGTTTGGTAGCTGTCATTTGCATCACTTGTTGGGGTTGGGAATAGATTTGGTCCACTTTGTTATCTGTTGCATAATCTTTGGTATAAGTTTCAATCATACCCTATGTAGTCAAAAGCGGTATGCAGTACTTAGTCGGTGGGACCCCTAAAAAAACTAGTCAGAGACTAGGAAGGACTAGTTGGATTAGTTGGTACCCTAATTAAATAATATAAAAAACTTAAAATTTACAAAAAAATGCTAAAACTAATAGTAAACATGCATGCAACATAAAATTAATCAACAAGACATCTCTACTCGTCAAGCACAGTAAACTGTTACATTACAAAAAATATATTAGAACCAAATAATCAAATATATATGTATTGTATTTTTATATAATATGCAATTAATAATTATACATATATAGACACACATACACAATAATAAAAGCCCCAATCATTTGGCGATACAGAGTTGGATCTTTCAAAAGTTCTCCATCGTCTTTCTTCATTTTGGCATTGATGACCTCTGGCATATCAACTCGTTTTTCATCTGAACTACCTGATATTTCTATTATCTTGGTTGCATACTTAGTCTGAGACAAAAAATACCCACGGGATGAATAAGCTACTTAAATTCCAAGAAAATAACGAAGAAAACCAAGATCCATCATATCAAAGCTAGTTTTAAGAACATCTTTGATATGACTAACTTCTTGTTTATCATCTCCTGTGATAATCATATCATCCATATAGAAAAGCAAAATGACAATATCATCATGCATTGTAATCAAGTCATGAGAGTGACAATGATGACACTCATGATGCACATTTTCAATATCATCATTCACACTATCATCAACAACATCATGCTCAACAATATCATCATGCATTGTAATCAAGTCAAACAAGAACAAGTAGTCACAAGGTTTCTTAGACTCAATTTTTTCAAAACCATTTTTTTTTCAAGAAAAGTCACATTTCTTGAAACATAAAATTTATTTTTTTCAATATCATAACATTTATATCTTTTTTAGTTTTCGACATAACCAAAGAAAACACAAGGAATAGCTCCGGCAAAAAGTTTATCTTTTTTGTTAGAAATAACAAAACATTTACAACCAAAGATTCTTAATCTCTCATAATCGTGAGGAGTTTTAAATAAATTTTCAATAGAATAAATATTATCAATAACAGTAGAAGGCATTCTATTGATTAAATAGACCAGTGTTCGAGTGGCTTCAGCCCAAAAGAATTTCGAAATATTTTTAGAAATGAGAAAGGTCCTAGTGGTTTCAACAATGTGCCGATGTTTTCTTTCTGCCAACCCATTTTGTTGTGGGGTATAAGGACAAGATTTTTGATGAACTATTTCTTGTTGATCAAGGTAATTTTTTAAATCTTTAGATAGGAATTCTCCTCCAGAATCGATTCTAAAAATTTTAATGGAGGCTTTAAATTGACTTTTGACATAACTATGGAATTTTTTTAAACAATCAAATAGTGTGAAGTGTGCTATTTGTCCTTTGGTGAGCCCTTAGTGGCCTTGTGAGTGTGCTATTTGCCCTTAGTGGCCTTGTGAGTGTGCTATTTTCCCTTTGGTGGCTTGTGTATTTGCCTTAGTGGCATTGTGTTATTGCTCTCTTGAAGGCCATTTCATTACAGTAAGTATGTATGTACGTATGTATGTATTAACACTTCCCTTAAACTTATGGTGAGATCACCCAACGTTTGTCAAGGAAAAAATGGAAACAAGAAAAGAAAAGTGCTTTCGTGAAAAAGTCTGCTAACTGATACTTCGAAGTCAAATAGGGCAAATAAATGGTCTTCAAATACTCTTCCCGAACATAATGGCAATGCATCACAATATGCATGGTTTTCTCGTGAAATGTATGATTCTGGCAATATAAATATTGCTCTTGTTATCACAACACAATCTTAAGGACAATATTAAATGCACTCCCATGTCCTCAAGTAGATGTCTCAACCATTCAATTTTTTAAATCGTAGTGACCATGGCTCTATACTCGGTTTTGGTTGATGAAAGTGATACATTTTTCTACTTCTTGCATTTCCACGAAATAAGATAATAACTTAAAAACACAAAAACACGTGGTTGGTCGATGATCGTTAGGATTTCCTCCCCAATTAGAATAAGAATAAGCAATTAAATCTAAGGAGGATAACAAAGTCTTTTAGAAATGATATTTTTATTATATCTAACAATACTCATCACAACAATCATATTTAATGTGGTGGGAGAATGTTGGAATTGACTCGCCCTATGGACTGCATAAGAAATGTTTGGTCGCAATAGACAAATATATGCATAAGCTCAAGTGGTTTTGAAGAAAATAAGTTTCTTTGACTAAAAATGCTTTTATTTTTCCAAGAATACATTCCATACATGAGAATTTCTCATTACAAAATTTTCTCAAATTTGCAGTAAAAGACTATATGGATATGCTTGTCCTAGCTTTTTGTGTTATAAAATCACATCTTTTGGGCATTACAACAAAACATATTCTTTAGAAGATGTAAATGATCCATGTAAAAACTGCCTTCTCTATGGCCTTCCCCAATCAACTTTCCTAACTAATAATGTTGCACCCAATGGTCCGATAAGAAGGAGATAACAACCATAGTCGGTAATATGAAAAACATAAGAGGTTTAAATTTAGTTTTGAGATAAATCTAACTTTAAGAAATAAAAACCTTTAAAAAATTTCAAACTTCTCAACTTTTATATCAAGAAAAGATCCATCGGCCATGAGAACATATAAACCACTAGAGTTATTGTGACAATCAGATAGCAAAGAATGGTTTGGTGTCATATGAAAGATTGTATTGAAATCCAAAAGCCAAGAAAACATATCAGAAGGTGTTGAAGTAGAGAATGCGGCTCCAATAAAGGAAGAGCTCTTGAGGAGTGATTGGACTATTGCAACCAATTGGGACAAGGTCATGATTTCATGGACTCAGAGTCTTCATCGGTTCTACTCTTGTCAGCATTTCGGAAAGATCCAACTGATGCTACCTTCTTCTCATCTTTCCTCTTTAACTTTGGACAACAAGGCTTGATATATCCTGGTTATTTACAATGGTGACAAACAATTTTTTTTCTTCCATCTCTATCAACTTATCACCTCCTAAAATGTGGAGGCTTGTAGGTGTTGGTGTTGTCACCAGACCTAGAAATAACCAACATGCTTTCCTTGGAATCTTTATATTCCATCATAGATTTAAGCTTAGTTTCCTGTTGGCAAGAACTTTATGTAGAGCAAGATTCTCGGGTTGATGGAATATGGAAACACGAACATGTTCAAATTCAATCCTCAACCCCTTCATTTAGAGAGCATCATTTGGAGTCTCCCAAATAGGCTCCATCTTGCCATTTCATCCCATAATCATTTTAGAACACTGTAATATTCTCTTATGGTCTTGTCACATTGCTTACAATTGTGGAGGTGATCCCTAATCTCCCATCTGTGAGTCATATCCTTTTGACTATAGATTTGTTTATTAAAATTCTATGCCTTATCGGCTCTTTCAAACTCAAGAATATTAGCACACATCTTTATTCATACTACTCATAAACCAAGAAAAAATCCTGGCATGACCAACTTCCCATTCTCTTATGATTCTTCCATAATTGGCCATGGCATCCTTTTCGACATCTTTTAGAAATTCTTCTACAACATTGACCTTTTTGGTGAGAACAAGTTGTGGCTCGAGTGTGGAACCATCCACAAGTACCATAAATTCTACCCAATAGAAATTTCTTGATTGTGGTTGCCTACATAAAATAGTTGTTTCCATTAAATTTGATGGGCACAACAGTGATAACTTCCTTTTTCTGCCATGGTAGAGAGAGAATAAGGGATAAGAAGAACCAATCACACCGTGAACCATGATTATTCTTGCCACAAAGCGAATCAACACACTTCGAGCCTTCACCACTTCTACACTGTTGACCTTTTTGGTGAGAACAAGTTTTGGCTCAGGTGTGGAATCATCCCCAAAGTTAAATCCTCCCCCAATAAAAAAATTCTTCATTGTAGTTGCCTACATAGAATAGTTGTTTCCATCAAATTTGATGGGCACAACGATAGCTTCATTTTCCGCCATGGTGTAGAGAGAAGCGATCAAAAGAGGAACCGATCACACCATGAACCACGTTCCTTTTTGCCACAAGATGAAGCGAATCGACACACTTCAAGCCTTCACCCCTTGTTCAATCATGAACCACTAACACTAGCAAGAGATCAAGAGCCAAAGACTTATACCATCTAATGAAATAGGTACAAGAATGTTAAAGCATACATGAGCCCACAAAGGGCACAAGCACAAGCCCCTAGGGTAAAGAAGCACAAGCCACTAAGGGCAAGAGAGCACACACAATATAAAAATAATAATTATTTTATTAATCCTCACAATGTACATAAAATGCATGCATTCCAAGGGAGTTTAACCAGTGTTGTAAGTATTGTACCATACCGTACGATAATGTACAATATGTATTGTTACTTTCGGGTTTTGTGATACGATACCAGAGTTACCGGAAACGTCTATGGGATAAGGGAAGCGCACTTCCCCGAGACGCGCTTCGGAAGCGCGAAACGCGACGCTTCCGAAACGCGTGGGGAAGCGCATGTTTCATTAAGTGTGTCCCCCTTTAAAGGGAGACGCATCCCCCTTTAAAGGGAGACGTGCTTCCCTTTAAAGGGGTACGCGTGTCTCTTTAAAGGGGGACGCGTACCCCTTTAAAGGGGGACGCGTTTCAAGGTTATGACTAGTTTGCCCTTAAAAAAAATTTTACACGTGTGCTTTAAAAATCAACACGTGAATATGCCCTTTAACTAAGGGTAAAATCGGCATTTTACAAAACCTATGAAAAAACAAAACCCTAAGGGCTTAGGGTTTCATTTTTTCACGCATCCGAGTCTCTCTCTCTCTCTCTCTCTCTCTCTCTCTCTCTCTCTCTCTCATTTTCGGCGAGTTCCGAGTTCCAGCGACCTCTGACGACCTCCTCCCTACTTCTGGCGATGAATCCATTCAGGTGCGCTCACTTCTCTTCTCTCAATCTATTTCTTCTTTCTCCTCTCTCTCACTATCTCTGCTGGGTCCTCGGTGAAAAGGGGTCGGCATGGGTTTTCTATCAGACTTGCCGATGTGTTCACCTTCATTCATGCTGACCCCAGGCTGGCTTTTTGGGAAGCTCATTCCCACCTTGCTAATGGCCATGCTGGCATGCCAACAGCTAATCGGTCAGGTGGATTGAGTTCCCACCTTGCTTTGCTGGCCTGCCAACAATAATCGGTTAGGTGGGATTGAGTTCCCACCTTACTAATGGCCCTGCTGACCTGCCAGCAGTAATCGATATGAAACTTCGGCACACTTATGGCTGGTATTAGAATATTGTGTTGGTGGAGATCTTATGACCGTGCTAAGACAGGTAGTTCTCTTCTCCTATTCCTATTATCACCACAGAATTCCACATAATCAAATATTCCATCACCAAAGTTTTTTTATTATACTTCTTAGGTCCATGTCGTGCTTCATATTTTGCTCATGACCTTTTAATGGTCATTTTTTTTGTTGGAATAGGTGATAAGACACACAGACATGATTTATATTGCTCCTCATATTGGACAAGAAAATCATGCCATTTTAGTTAATTTTTATTGCTGACATTCTCAGAAGATTCCCCCCTCTTGTCCTTTTTATTTCATGTAACTGATAACAAGAATATTTAATGTAGTTTTACATTTTGTAGTGGAAATTAGATAGTTAATCTTGACTCCAATTTTGGCCAAGTGAAACTCGGTGTGGCAGCGAGACAATAATATTGTACCGCATTGTGAATATTAAATTTGACCAAATGCATAAAATGTTTATATCCCCTATATATGGCCATATCCATGTGACATTGAGATAAATGTAATCTCATTGTCTCAGCAGTTTGTGAAAACAGGAGCTATTTAAATTTTCAAACACATGCCATGGGGTAACTTATTTGGTTTTCAATGTAAAGGCCTCTCAACAAGAATTTGATTTCATAATTTGAATGGTTGGGAATGTCAAAGATAATACCTATTTATGTAATTCATACTTAATAGTGTTACAAGTTGATGGGCCTTGGTTAAGCTGTCTATAGTTCAAACTTGGGACCAAGTCTTTTTTTAAACCACGTTTACCAAAACCCATCTTCTTCATTCATCCCTTTAGAATTTTCTAAGCATCAATAGCAGAAAGGTTAATCAAAACCATTTTCTAAGCTCTTGAAATGTTGAATTCTGAGACATGATCATGTTTTTAAAACTTTCAAAAAATCAATCGTCCAAAATATTTTTTTCTTTCTTTTTTTAATTTTGTCTGCTTTATCATAGTATATTATAAAATCATAAATCTTCACCTCCTTAAATGATGTTTATTTTTTTGTTTTATTAATTGGTAAATTACGAGAGTAATGATTTGTGTTCTTCACTATCCATCCTTTGCTACTAATAATAATTTTTTTAAAGTGTTCTAAAATGATTCCTATACTTTTATTATGCAGGTATATTTGCCTGTTCTTTGCTTCATTAATGACCATCACAAGCTATGATCACGATAATTATGATGACGATGATGATTCTTAATCGTCTAGTGGTGTTGGGAAAAACAATGCAAGAAAGGGCAAGAGGTCTTCTGATTGTCCATATCAGTTTGAGGACAGAAATGAAAATTGTTTTGACGAGGAAGATGAATAAGAATATGACTTGGATGACTACTATTATGAAGATGACCAAAATGATGAACCACCTAGCATGCATAAAACAACACTGCTATGACGCCATGTATTGAAACAAAAGAAGAGTGGGCAAGGAAAGCAAGGTGAAACCTAGGTTTTTATGTGCAAGCACTGCAAAAATATTTATCATGGGTCATATACTCGAGTTTTTGCACATCTCATGGGATCTCCAAAGGGACAAAGTGTTGGGATTGCCTTTTGCCCTGTAGTTGCAAAAAATGCAGAATTGGCAAGAAAAATTAAGAGACAAGTTCGTCGAGTGGAGGTTTCATCAAGTGCATTTGAGTTGAGTAGTTCAAGAATTGATAATCCGAAGAAGCCTATTAGTATGACTATATTATCTAGTGGAAGCCGAAAACAGTTGATATTTGTGATACCTTTAAAAAGGTAGAAAGAGATGATGTAGATCACAAAATTTTCATATTTTTGTGTGCAAATGGCATACCTTTCAATGTGTTTCGATCACCATATTGGGAAGAGATGATATCTGCAGTTAGTAAAGTGTCTTGATATAAATCCCCATCATATGAAAAAACGCGGACAACGTTGCTTGACAGTGAGAAAGAGTGTGTTCACAAAGTTAAATGAATTTCGAGAAAAATTTGAGGAGTTTGGAGTTTCCATTGTCTCCGATGGTTAGACAAATATCAAGAACAAACACTTGATAAATATACTTGCATCAAACTGTTTTGGCTCGATGTTCTTATATGCAAGCGATTTTTCTAATGTGCAACAGTCAGCTGCAAATATTGCCGAGTTTTTGAATACAGGATTTAAACTTGTGGGGTCTTCTAATGTAGTGCAAGTGATTACAGACAATGCAGCAAATTGCAAGTTAGCAGGTGAAGAATTAAAAAAACGTATAAGTATATATCACAAATCATTTAAAAGCACTAGCAATCTTTAGAAGCAATGAAAAATTAGAGCTAATAAAGATTGCAAAACCAAGGTTTGCTTTACATTATACTACTTTGAAGCGCTTGCCTGATGTGAAGGAGAGCTTGAGGCTCACAGTAATTTCAGATAGATGAAGCGAGTGGAAGCAATCATGCACGGATGAAACTATGAAAAAAAGGGTTGTTACAACAGAAGCAACTGTTCTTGATAAAGAATATTGGGATTCTGTACGTTTAGCATTATTGATTGCAAAACCCATATATAAGATTATTAAATTGTGTGATCAGGAAGGCCTTATAATTGGTGAAGTATATGAATACGTGGACAACATGTTGGCGAAAATCAAAGACAATTTAAAAGGACAACCAGATTTATATGAAAAGATTCATCAGATTGTCTCAAATAGATAGGATAGAATGAATGTGCCTCCTCATAGTCTAGCCCACATGTTACTCCAAAATATTACAAGTCGGATTATCTCAAGATCCCAGCAGCAGGAGGGGTTAAACGAGTTTCTCCTGGTAAAAATTTTATTCTATCTATTTAATAAAGTTTAAAGTTTAATGATTTAATTATTTTATTATTTCATTTGCATTTTCTTGTTATAGTTATTAAACTTTTTTTTTTGCAGAAAAGGATAATAATATCTTAGACGATGCAATGCTCGCGCTTGAAGTCATATCTGCTAGAAATGAAGAGTTATCTATACTTTATAGGTCACAACTTGTGGCTTTTGCAACAAGAAGTGGAAGATTTAGCCGAAATGCAGCAAGAATAGATGCATTGAATCCTATAATGTTGGTGCTTAATTGGTGGCATTTTTATGGTGGTGATACACCTGAGTTGAAAGCATTAGCCGTTAAAGTTTTATTTCAACCTATTAGCACATCTTCTGCAGAAAGAGTATGGAGCACCTATAGTTATATTCGCAATATTAAAAGAAATAGGCTCAATGAAGATCGTGTTGATACCTTGGTGTATATTCATTCCAATTTTTTATTGATTGACAGGTATAATTAAATCATGTTGTACTTTTGTTTTGGTATTTTTTTTTCTTTTTCTATCATTGATTGTTTATTAGCATTCATATTTTGTATTCTTGTTATAAAAGGTGCAACAATCGCTACAAAGAAGAACCTAGTCGAAAATGGGATATCAATCCAAAACTTCCTATTATAGAAGAAAATACGTTGAGATTAGAGGACATGCGATGGAGAGATTTGGATGATAGTACACAATAATCAAGCACTATTTCCAAATCCAAATCTAAACCCAAAGATGCACATCCAAGAGCTCCATTATCTCCAATAATCATACGTACAAATGAAGTTGAAGATGATACAAATCAATCCAACAGAACTAGTAGAACTGCAGATATACAAGAGCGATCATCAGTTCCTCAAGGTCAGATTGATTGTGTCTTTAGCAGGAGACCTAGGCAAGGTATGTTGATCTTGTGTTTTTTATTTTTACTTTTTTCTATATATATATTTTTTATATTTTAAATTAAAGTTTTTGACTATTTTTATTTTTTAACATATTCATTATAGGAAATGAAGGAAGGGGCAGAATGCATGGTCGTGGAGGACAAGAAGCACGTGATGATGCAGAAACTTCTCGATCTATTGCTGACTTGAAGGGAAAGAGAAAAATGACAGATTAATGAACTCTTGAATTTTTAATTATTTTTTTGATGATGTAGTTGGAGTAGTCCAACTTAGAAACTTTTATGTTACTTTTTTTGTCATGGTCTTGTAATATTTTGTTGGTTTGATATGTACTTTTATTTTGAACCTTGCATGATGAAGTGAAGTAGTGGATTATGTTAATTTTAAATTTATAGTTTAGAACTTTATAGCTTATAATTTACAGTTTAGAACTTTATAGCTTAAACATTTAACCATATCTCTATGTAATCTTTGAGTTTATTGATTTCTCATTTTCTGTGTTGCAGAGATCACAAGATTTACAACAATCAAGTCATTTAATTCTTTCATTGAAAAATGTATATTTTTTAATCAAATTTATTAGTTTTCTTAATGCATTATTTAGTCCTTGCATGTATTTGTCAAAGGGATGCAACAAGAATGTGAATTATGATTTTCTCTTGATGTATTTTTTTTAAATGCTTGAAAGTTGCAAACTATGCATTTGTTAGATAATTGCAACTTATATTATTTATTGTCTTAAATACATGTTTTATTTTGTCAATGATGCCATAAATCTTATTTTTTGATAAAATAAAAATATATAATTACATTTTCACTTCTCTTTCGATTCTTATTCGCTTCTCTTTCACTTCTCATTCAAATCCTATGTCGCATCTTAAGTCGCTTCTGGTTCGCTTCCTAGGTCACTTCTGGTTCGCTTCCGAAACGCTTCCCGGATCGTTCCTAAGTCATCTCGCGCTTCCTGCTTCATAAAATTTTAGAAGTGCCTCGCTTCCTGCTTCCTGCTTCCCGCTTCCTCGACTGGAAACTCTGTATGATACATAGTCTATCGGGATACGAGTGTGTAACGTACCCTTATCAGATGTATCGTACAATACACCCCTATATCAATTCATGCCATATATGATACACCTTCGACAAACTTTAAAAAAACCGACAATTACTTTTTTTCATTTGGGGTTTTAAATACCTTTTGAGAGCCGACTTCTCCATTTGTCTAGAGGCCATTAAATGCAGTGTTTTAAAACTCGCCGAGTCAACTCGTTGACTCGGCTGACTCGGCTCAGCTCGGCCCTCCAGCGAGTCAACCCGGCAAGGCAAACTCGGTTAGCCAAAACTCGGGCTTGACTCGGGCTTGACTCGGCTTGACTCGGCCTGACTCGGCTTGACTAGGCCTGACTCGGCTTGACTCGGGCGAGTTTTGGGATGTTTGAAATTTGTTTTTTGAGTTTCAAATTACAGTTTCGAAATATATAAGTACATATATTTTAACAAGGGTTACCCCCAGATTTTGTATAAAAAAGAAAATAAAAATCATTTAAAGATAAAAAAGCATTTAAATCCATAGAATAAAATCGCCATGTTGTTCGAACTACTGTTCACCTTGTGTTATCAACTTATTCTAGCAAAATATTTTAAAGAAATGATTCTCACTATATATGGAGGGTCAATTGTGCCTATGGGAAGTCACATTTAGGTTTCATCATCCATTTGTTATGTGAACAAGCATTGTACATATTCAAATATTAGTAGTCTTTTTATAGTTGTGCCATTAATATATTTCCTGCATAGTTTTATACATGAGAAAATTGCTTATTTATGTTGATATTGGGCATTCTGTAAACTTTCAATATGCACATATATCCCTATTTTATATTTATGGATTTGTTAGAGAGGGAAATAAAACTTTTAAAACAAGCTAGCATATATGATTGGCCATTTTAGGAACCTTAGGTAGTAGCAGACTGAACTCATGGTGACCAAATCCTCTAATTCAAGTCATGAATTAGTCAAAGTGCTTGTATAGATATCAAATTCAATTATTCAAGCAAACCTCTATTATGTTTACTCAAAAACATGGTTTCAGACAAATTATATATTGTTTTTCTTTTAAAATCAAAAGTTAACAAAACCCGGTCCAAGTCACCGAGTTAACCCGCCGAGTCACGAGTCAATAAAGAACGAGTCGAGTTCCGAGTCACGGGTTTTAAAACCTTGATTAAAAGTGCATTTTCACTATTTTTTCACCCAAAGAAGTAGGTTAAGGTAAAAAAAATGCATTTCGACCATTTTTTCATTCAAGAAAATGGGTTAAGATAAAAAATCTTTATTAAGAGTAAAATTGCAAAGTTACTCTCCAAAAAAAAATTGCCTCGGGGGGCGCTGCCCCCGTACAACCCCTCGTCAACTGGATCCGTAAAAATTAAAGATTTATATAAGGTAAAAATCAAGCTCCATGCTCCAACAAAGATGGCATAAGATGATCCAGCATGGCAATGGGGCGCTCAAGTCATGAGTGGAAACCGATTGAATATAGAGTGCGACTATTGCTATAATATTTTTGTTTATGTAGTATGAAAGTAGGAGTCTTGTGGCATATTCTTAATTGCAAGATATTTAATATTTTGCATTGTTCTTGTGAGATATGCATGCAATATTATCTATGATTCTATATTAGTTAATGTTTGATGATGTCTTGTACGGCTCATAAAGGCATAAAAAATTCATACGTGATTTTATGATTGTATTTTGTGCAATTCATCATTGTTTCATGTGATATGATTTTTTTAGAATTTTTGCTATTTTTTCTGATTTTTTATTTATTTATTTTTGGATTTTTTGGAAAAAAAATTATTAAAATTTTACGGTTCAGTATGGTACGGTGTTACTTTGGGCCTGACCGATACGGGTAACGATACTATACTGACAACCTTGGTTTTAACCCCACATATATACACCACAAGAGAGGGCACCAACAGCTAGTATGCGAAAACATAAAAAAAATGCATTTACGTCCTAAAATTACATTCTAATATATATATATATATATATTAACAATAAGTTATGCATGAATTGCAGCACACATTTTTTTATTATTTTAATATTATACCCAAACTCCAAAATAAACTTATTAAGTTTTTTTAAATTTCTTGGACTTCTATTGAACGCATATTAGTGTGTTATTCTCTTAAATGATTTAGATATTTTTTCTAACAAGAGTATATAGTTGTTGATTGTAAACGTCATTTCTTAATTATTAATTAATATATTCTCCTCCTAAAAAAACTTCATTTCTTGTTTTTTTCACATCCATTATTTTTCAGTATTTCTCACAATTTCAAATATCGCTTCCTAAACAATTCCCCTTACCACTTTCTACTCGCTTCTTGCTTCCCGAATCCTCGGAAAATTTTAAATGACTATTTACCGATTCTGATTCTCATACTGCTTCTTTCGATTTCTACTCTAAATGCATTATTTCAGATCCCTCCATCAAATTATTATTTAAGGATTGACACATACGTTATAGTAGTTCATACTTTGCTTATATCACCAGAAAATTTTCTTTTCCTTGGAAACAGACACATAGGTTATAGTAGTTCATACTTATATCACCAGGAAAATTTATTTCCCTTGGAAACATAACACGACAGACGCCAAAGCAAGTAGATAGTCACTCTGAAGGATTCCATAAGCTCTCCCTTAACAGTATACATCTAGAATGTAACAATTTTGTATACAATGTATAGAATGATTTCTTAAGATGGGTTATTAAGCAGCTAACCATCATCCATTCAGTCTAAAATGGTATGAACAAGCTGAAATATCGCATAAGCACATCCTACCATTGCATACCCAAAACACAACCAGAACATTTGCTCTCAAAGTAAAACACAGATTTTGCACAGAAAATATACAAAGACAAATCATTTGGATTGAACAACAATGTAGTGCAGTAAACAAAGAGCTTTTGGGAACCCTCTTTCCTGTCAACCAGGCCCCAGGGAAATATTTTTTTTGGTACAATTCTTTAAGACTACATGGAACAAGGGTTCTGCTTAAAATAACAGTGATTACTTGTCAACACAAGTCTTGCTGATGACAATCTAAAGACACCCAAAAACCAGAAGCCAGATATAGCACATCACATAGCACAAAAAAGCAAATAGAAAATTGAATTTAAGAGCTCACCCCTAGGCTCATTGGCACACCATGCATATGCGGAACAGTGGATACATTAGCAGGCAAATAAAAAGAGCCTTCAGATACAGGAGCTGGAGGTCTTAATGGAGAGACAGATGGGGTGAAACTCTTTGCATTGGGGTTCATCTTAAACTCCTGGATCATGGTGGGAACAGAGAAAAATAGTTAAATAAGAGATTCCCAGCAGGCTATGTAAGGAATTCCATATACAAAGAAATAAAGAGAGAAAAGGAGTAAAAGAACAATGACAGAAAAATAGCCTTTACCTTGGCATAAGGGTTCAATGTTGATTTTTCTGAAGATAATGATCCCACCGATGAGCTTGGAGACAATGCAGGATCACTTGAAACTGAGACAGACGCCACACGATCAGAAGTGGATGATGTTGAACAACCAGCTCTAGCTCGATTGTTCCCAGCTTGGACTGGCAGGCTTGTCTTTTCAGATGCCACGGAATCTGAATTTTCTCCCGAAGAACATGAGCTGCCTGGATTTTTCAAGGTGATGAACAAATCACAGTTATTGATAAATCCAGTTGGCATCAGCGAGGAAGGTGGAACATATGAAACAACATTTAGTGCCAATGAACCTTTACCAAAGCTAGGTTTCTTCATATTCTGCAAAGGCTGTACCTCTAACTCACCTGGTGAGATGTACAAAATATGTACATTCAGCTAATATAATCTACATTATGAAAATTCGAAACAAGTGAAAAAAAAATTAATAAACAAAGAGAGCAAAACCCTGAATTGTTTTATTAGAAGTAGAAAGTTTTAACATCCATGAATGAACATGTTTAAAAGAACAGACTCGCCTTCCTAAGACCAGGCTCCAGTTGGCGATAGTGAATGATGTCACCGAGGTGCGAGTACGGAGGATACGACACAGCGATTCCAAAAAATGTGGGTACGGGGACACAACTATATATATAAAGAAAGTTTGGACTTGTAGGCTGGACTCGGAGTCCAGAGAATTTGGGTCTGGGTCTGGACCAGGTCCAAACCTTTTTCTCAGCTTCATTGACCACGTTTGGAGTTGTCCAAACCTGGTCAACGAAGCCATGTGTTACTCTCTCTCTCTCTCTCTCTCTCTCTCTCTCTCTCTCTCTCTCTCTCTCTCTCTCTCTCTCTCTCTCTGCAGCAAGAAGAAGAGGAGGAGGTACGCTCCTCTCTCTCTCTCTTGCGTGCGTCCTTTCCCCTCTGGACAAAGAGCCGAGGGTTTCGGGAGAGGAGAGAGAGAGAAGGAGCGGGGGGTTACTGGGTGGGTTTGGACCAAAATGGCCCCACCCCTTTGACCTTGGTTTGACCAAGGCAAATTTTATAAAATAATATTAGTCTGAGACCAGACCCGACCTGACCCGTGGCGTACCGGCACCCGTGCCCGTGTCGCCATGTGTCGACGTGGGTACGCCGAGCAAAATACTGTGTCGCAGTGACAGAGGTGAAAGGCAAACAAAACTAGAAACAGCAAATATGTAGTGATTCCAGCCATTCAAAGGACAGTACATCCCAGGCCAGATGTGAAAGGCAAACAAAACTAGAAACAGCAAATTTGTAGTGATTCCAGCCATTCAAAGGACAGTACATCCCAGGCCAGATGCATGTATAAGATCACATCTTGGGTGGTAAAGATTCAATTCCACCAGTTATAAGAGCTTTATGAACAAATTGTCATACATGTTCATGAGAATCAAATGCCCATAATCTTAAAGATCATGGAGCAACTGACCAGCCTGGCTGTACAAAACCCATGTCCTATATACAGCTCACACAAGAAATCTTTACTACAAATATTTTCATTGAGTAGAAGTTGTTGATAACATAACCTTAAAATAGAATAACATTTCGGACAGATGTGAACAAGAAAATATTGAAAAGGTCATATATTTACAAACTCTGGAACTACCCTAGCAATGATGTTTTCTACTTTGCAGAAGTCCTACCAAATGCTATGGTGATGGTAGTAAGAAGAAACATTCTTATAACACCGTGGGGGTGCCAGGTGACTACTTCATGGAGGTAGAACGGCTTACTTTAAGTGTCATGATCAACAAGAAACCAAAAAGCTGGAATGCTACTCATATAATAAATGGGGCCAGTTTTTTTTTTACTTTCTTCAAACCTGTGACACAGACCTTCTACATAGGACATAGCACTCCTTGGAGACCATGGCTTAAATTAGATGCAAAAATAGACAACAGAAAGAACCATCATTACAAACTATCTTTACAAGCTGGGATGTAGGAGACCCTATCACAAGTCAAATACCAAAAAATCTTGCCAAATAAGTGAACGATAAGTTACAATGATACC
This sequence comes from Nuphar pumila, assembly GCF_984573655.1. NCBI lineage: Eukaryota > Viridiplantae > Streptophyta > Magnoliopsida > Nymphaeales > Nymphaeaceae > Nuphar > Nuphar pumila. Next base: position 24,632,623 of record NC_143262.1, on the reverse strand, counting down.
AACAGCCTAAGGACACAACAAAGAACAGTCCAAACTATAACAAGACGTTTATTTTTGCATAAAATATGGCCAACAAGGATAGTTTTAGAAATAGGAAGTTGCTGAAACCTAATAAATATAATTGTTGAAAACAGAATTTCCTGACAAAATTCTAGAACACAGAATGTTTGAAAGCAATACATCAAAGAATGGTTACCTACAAGCAATCCATAAATTTACATGAAGTCTTAAAGGTCAGTTCAAAAGCTCTTAATATTTGCCTGACCAAATCGCAGGCATCAGATTAGTACAGACAAGAACATGTCAGATCTACAAAATCTAATGAAAACCTAAAGGTCAGCCTGGAGCTCTTAAAATTTGCCTGACCAAATCACACCCATCACATTAGCATAGACTAGAGAATGTCAGATCTTATTCAAGCTTCTTAGTTAGCACAAAGAAAGGAAAAATGAGACCACATGGAAAAGCTGATCAGAACAAAATGGTACAGTTTTTAGTGCCATTTCATTAGAAATTCTCATTATTGGTTACCGGATACAGAGAAATCAGATGAGGTAGGACAGGAGGCCAGAACAGGAGGCTTTTTGTAAATTCAGGAGAGACAACTGAAAGATGCATTAAATAAATAATATTCTTTTACTTTGTGTAGGATTACTTAATAAGCCTAATGTTGATAAATACTCTATGGGACAATTATGGTACTTCACATATGGGCAGAGTAATCTGCTGAACTCTTTCATGTCCAGTAGAGGTCGTGGAAGCAACACACACACACACACACACACACACACACACACACACACACACACACACACACACACACACACACACACACACACACACACACACAAAAGTTCAACCATTTAAGATCTGCCACATTGGTAAATCAGCCATAAGTCCACGCACAAAAGAACTTATACATATACTGAAGAAATACACATATGTATGCATGTATGTATGCAGAACACAAATATCAGTTGGGCAATAATACCAATGAAGGCTTTTCTCAAGATCAAATATAAGCTTTCTTGCAGGAAAATCACAGGGATTTTCAACATAAAATTAGCATTGGAAAATGGAAATATGAAAGGATTTTGAAAATGAAAAAAAAAAGTATCATGATGATATGACCACATTCTTGCAATATTATTATTTTGAAAATTTTCAATTTCTTGTGATATTTTTTTTAGAAAAAGGCTTCAGACCACAATAATTGAAAAAAACATATATGCATACATGCATGTATATGTAATGTACATGTATGTACATAGAAAAAAGTATCATGTCATTTTTAAAGTGCTATAAGGAGTGATCTTTTTTAACATCCAAAAAAAGGTGGGACATTAACAGCCCTCTTATCTTTGCTACTACTGAAAGTACCATACTATCTGTTGGAAACTCCAAGTTGCAGACACTATTCACTATCTGACCTTGTAGAAATGCTTATCACTGTTTATTTACTAATAAATAAACACACTCTGGATCTATTTGAACTAGATATTTTATTATGAAATGTTGGTGCAGTGTGAGCCATTGACTTTTGAAGTCCTCTAAAAACCAGTAGATCCAGTACAAACAGCAACATTCAGAGCAAACAACCATGTAAATACTAGATGGCAACACACACACATACATATGCATGTGTGCATACGTGCATGCATCATGGACCAAGAGAAGGTCGCTACTCACCATCTAGCTTCAAAGGCTGACCTTCCTCACAGACCTGCACAAACTAAGATGTCATGTAAGAGAAGGTAAAAAATGACACAAAAGGTTCTCTCAAAATGTAAATACAAAAAAATTGGTTATCTGTTGCATAATATTGTTCTAATTGAAATGTTGATTTATATATAAGGATTCAAGAAATACATGTATGATGTATGTGTTTGTGCATGTAGGTCATTATATACAAACCAGCTGAAGGAAGAACCCTGATCCAAGAAGATAGGTCATGGGTCAGGGGTTGTAACACAAAGCAAAGAAGTTGCCATCTTACCACCATTAGAATCAAAACAACAATCAAATACAGTATAAATGCTCCATAATACTCCACAATAGAAAAACGACTTACAACTTTTCTTCCCATGGGCTTTTTAGGTAATCTTTTCTCCGAACATTGATCACTTCCCTGATTCTCACCGACCCTGTTCAACAAGACAGAATTTAAGCGCATGCTTCTTCATGTCCATGTGTAATCATTAAAAACACGAAGTTCGAAGATATGACTACTATGGACTATAAGATGTGAATGAATGATAGGAAGAAAACCTGATCGTGCCATCCACCGCAGAAGTGTTCAAAACAGAATCAGAGTGTACTGCCCTAATATAGGTATTTGAGCAAGAGAGATCCCCGCTCTTGTCAGAGGGGAAAGAAGAAGACATATCCTCAGGCTGTGAAAGGCAAATGCATCAGAAATCATGTTGAAGGAAAACACTTAGAAGAAGCTATTTTCGGTTTCACCAAAGTTCCTACCCAAGAAGCAAAAAGGGAAAAAAAATTACCGGACTTGAACCTACAGAATATAAAACAAAAGCATTAATTGATACTAGGAAAAAAAAATTTACTCCCCACAAGCTCATTCAGGAAGAGTTATTAACAATAATTGCGACAGACGAGTCTTTGCCATGGAATTAGGCTCACTTGATCAGATGGATTCAAACACCCTTTGTGTGATTTTTTGCTCTTTTCAATTAAAGGTTTTATTCCACTAAACAATTAAAAAAAAAAGAACCCAAGAAGTGAAAGCCCAGCATGGTCAATGTCCTAGGCATAGTGATACTCAAAGTCTCAATTAGCTGATGATTTCCAGTTGCTTTCAGTGGTTTGCATTATTCATGTTGCCCAATAGTGAGATAGCTCTAAATCTAATGTTGTCAATTATTGGCTCCTTTTGAATAAGAACTTACAATGACCTAAAAATTTACTTTAGCAACCTTTCATTTTAGTGGAAATCCTGCTTTACAGTCTTTGAGAAGCACCCAAACAAATCTATAGGCACTTGAAAGTCTTTAATGGCTGGAAGACCTCAGCCATGGCTCCAATGACTTATGCTTTGCAGTCTTTGGAAACCACCTAAAGAAATCTACAGGTACTTCAATGGATGGAATTCGATGACTTTATTTTCTTCCTCAATGAAACATAATTCAGTGACGCTTTTTTATCCTCAGCCAATTCCGTAAATGACAAATTCACCATTATGCCTTTGACTTCTGGATATTGCCCAAATCTTTATAGAAATAAGAGGTGACAGAAATAATATCATTCCCTTCAACTGTCTTGACAGATGGAATATTATTGGTTTTCCTTTTACTAGATGTGATCTCGTTGAGAAAACATAGTATTCTGGTCTCCGTCCTTCAAACAGCTTATATTGTAGACCACTGCTCCAATGGATTTGAATAAATCATGAATATCATTGGGCACACTGTTCATTCTTCATGATAGTAGAATGCATCAATGACTCAGGCCTTTGTGCCCTAAGCACTCTAACAGACCAAAATGGGCAACTAAGGACAGTTACAAATACCTCTGGTCATATACAATGTACATATTTATGGAAATATCCCTATTGTCTATTATACACTTGTTATACACTAGTAGGGATGGCAGTGGACCGGGGGAAAACGGGGCCCCGCCTCACCCCGTTTGGACTGGGGATGAAGGGCATGAAACGGGGATGAAGACGGGGATGAAGGTTAAAATCCATCCCCGTGCGGGGATGGACTTACGCTTTCCTCCACCCCGCCCCGTCCCCGTCCCCATTCCGATCCCCGTCTTGCCCCGCCCCTCTCCATCCCCATCCACAAATCTTCTAAGGGATGACAATAGACCCAGGGGAAATGGGGCCCCGCCTCGCCCCTGTTTGGACCGGGGATGGAGGACATGAAACAGGGATGGAGGCGGGGGTGGAGGTTAAAATCCACCCCCGTGCAGGGATGGAGGCCGGGATGGAGGTTCGGGTTTTGAGATGGGGCGGGGGTGGAGACCTTGTCCCCCGCCCCCGCCCCGGTCCATTGCCATCCCTATACACTAGAACTTGTATGCTGACACCCCTTTAAGCTCTACATGAATTAAGTGGGAGCATGGACAGTTTGGACGACAGGAAATCAATATGGATGTCTGTCAAGAAATAGGATATTTGATTTTGATATGACAGATGGCAGTTGTATCGATCCAACCAATATGTGTTTAGTTTTTTGGCTAGGCTAAGGAAACCCCCCCCCCCCCCCACAGTGCTTCCGTCACCGACCACACATTGGCAGGCATCCGGTTGGTAAAACCTTGAGGTCCCCCTGCCCACCACGGGAACACCCAGCTTCAACACACACACAAAAGCTTGCTGTGGCCTCACCAAAAATTTGTAGTTAGAGACAATGAGCTCTTTGAAATTTTGATATTAAAGAATGGAGGACCAAATTTGGAAGGAAGGAGGGGCATGGATGCAATGTAGCCTTGTTGAAGCCTCACAAGATCTTTGCCAGCGTATAACCAGAACTTCAATGTTTAAAATTGATTATTGGAATTCACTTCCTTTGAAGAAAAAAAATGGAGATTGGAAGAGGAAGACAAAGGGACAGAGGGGGGGTTACAGGGGATGAAGGCCAATAGTACTTCAAGTGTTCTTGACTTTTCAGTGCAGGAAGGAGAAATGTCTCAAAGAATTGGTCAATGGACATTTTGGTTTTCGTTGACCATATATGATTGAGGTGCAACCGTGCAAGGTCACAGCAAGGTGTAATGCTTCTGCTAAAGGCATGCTCCTGAACCCCTAGTGATTGCATTTCATAGACCAATGCATGGCAACCTTGTACCTTTAGGCATGGGACTTGCACCTTGCCTTAAGGTGCAGACCACATGTCGTGAGGCATTGCTTTTAATAACACTGCTGTTAGACATATCACTCAACTAGGAAGCAAATGAAAGAAAAGATTATTAACATGATCTTTTTTGCAATACTAATGCCTATTAAAAACTGAAGTTAATCATTTTGAATTTTGTTAATGGCTCAAGCCTCAAGGTTTAGAAAGTCTCAGATTGAACTTCATTTGCAGTCCTGTCTTCCACTAACTTTAATCAGTTCTGTAACTAAGAAAACATATTGTTTATAGTAAAAGCTATTTCGGAACATTCTTCGGAGCAGAATGACAGCTTTATGTTGCATGCACCAGTGAAGCAAAGAGATGAACACCAATCAGGTTTGTCTAAGAGATTCTGAGACAACACCTAGTGAATGCTCTATGGGACAAGCATGACCCAGTGAATGATTTGCACTACCAGTACCATGAGCCATGAACATCCTATATATTTCTGTGCAAGAACAAAATATATGTGACATTTAGACAAGGACAAATAAGGGAAATAGGAGAAACTGGATATTCTCTGACAAATTTAGGAGTGTGAATATTTTAGAGCTCAAAGAAGGACCATACCTACAATGACAATGCACTACTGTCAAGCCATATTAAAAGCATGATTTATGATTCATCTCATAAATGTAAATGTTTGCGAGCTTACCACAGAGCTAAAGCCTGATGAATCTTGAGTTCCATCACTGGATTTCTTTTTCTGTAAGCATGGAATGGAATTAGCTTTGGACGGCACACCAAAAGTTTCATAATTACAGGAATCAAATAATGTTCCATCATTCTCTTCACACGCTCCATCATCTGCTCCCCTATATACTGCTGAAAACCTGCTTTCTTCATCAAACTCAAAATCTTCAGGAAGGTTAATGCCCCTTTCCTGTTGATGAATAAGCCAGTATAAAAATAACATCTGAATAAATTAATAAAATGGAATTAGTCTAACCAAAATAAAATTTGGATGGTATTGAAAATGAGACCTCAGCTAAATGAATATCTCGAGTTTCCTCTCCCTCAATTTCTCTAGCCATTTTCAATGCCTCCTTTTCTAGCTGTTTCATTTGAGGACCCTTCTCAAGTTTTGTAGTGTATAATTCCTCATCAAATGTGCTTTTCACTCCAAATAATGCTTCATTTGCTTCAAATTGATCCCAGTTCCTTTTATCAGATACAGGAAACTTAGTCACTAATAATCCCATAAAGAGGATATTATACAAGAAAAGACTGTTAGTGTTTTGTTCAGAAGTACCATAAAGATAATGCCTCGAAGTTATAACGGAGAATTTACTACTGCTAGAACCAGGCAAAATTTATTGAGAGGGGAGCTCACCAACAATTTCATTGTTTTAATTCATACTATATAATGGTCACTTAGAATGCATATCAAATATAAATCTGAGCTCTTAAAAGGCAGAAGAACCCAAAATGTGCATATGTGTAAAGAAAAATTTTATCCTTTTAATTTACTACGCACTTCATGCAAAGTACTGGAACCCCCAACCACACCCCCTCCCCCAACCCTGTGGGCACACCTGCACACACAGACACAGAGAAGGGGCATACAGACCTACAGTATCACAGAGCAATTTTTTCCACCAAATTTCAACACTACTGGCAATGGATAATATGGAAAACCTGAAACAGGAAATCCTTGTTTTGATGAAAGTGCAGAGTCAGGATTCCAAGGAAAAAAAAACTAATTAACAGCTAACCAGGCAGTATGGGATGTAAAGAAATGAAAGCCTCCAACAAGATCCACCATAATGCTAAAGTGAACACACCAAAAGCCACAAATGGGCTCACTCACAAAACCCACACAAAGGGCAAAACAAGAGGCTAAAACAAATAATATTTTATTGATAACCTTTATGCAACAAGCATACAAATGGGAGGGGGTTTCACCCCCATATATACACAAGCAAGAGGAGTTTCCAAAGAGACGTTGGACCTCCCCAACGTCTCTTTTGGTTGACTAGTCAACAAATGTTGACTAGTTCAATTTAAACAAAAAAGTGAAAATTAAACTATCCTAACCAGAGTTACCGGAAGCTTCTTAGGTAGGTGGGAAGCTTGCTTCCCGAAAACTCGCTTCGGAAGCGAATACTTCTCGCTTCCGAAACTTTATGGGAAGTTTGATTCCCCCACGCTTCTTCTACGCTTCTCATACACATGGTCTATGCAGACTATATACTTTTCTCACGTTTCTTTTTATCTTTTTCATGTATTTTCTCTCATGCTTTCACTCACTTTCCATGTACTTTCTTTAAATTGGTAACCATCATTGTTAGATTTTAACAAAAAAAAAACTTTTTTTACAGAAAAATCATGAAATATAAGAATGATCAATTTCATTTTAGTTTTTATTTGTTTCTTGTTTGATTCCATATTGCTTCATTTTTTATTCATATTTTGCTTTTAAATTGAAACTTCGCTTTTCGCTTAATATAAATTTTAAAATGCCTCACTTCTCGCTTCCGCTTCCCGTATCGTTTCCCGCTTTCGCTTCCTAGTTTGGCAACCTTGATCCTAACCTAGTTACATATCTATTGAAAACTATGTCACACAGACTCTGCTCCAAGGTCGACACACCCGCGTCAACACGCACCGACATGGGTGCGGACACGGGTGTGGCTTGGACTCGCTCAACCCGACCCTGGGTGCAGTCAACGCACCCAGGGTCATTTTGGTCAATTTTTTAGAATTTTTTTTTAAAAAAAAAAAGTTATGGGCTACAGAATTTAGAAAAAAAACCCGCCAGAGGCGGCCCCCCCTGGACCCCCGTCCGCTGACCGCGCAGCGGGACTCGCGCCGGGGGACCCCCCCCCCCCTTCTATAAGGAAGAAAACCCTGAATCAAGCTTCACAACTCATCACCTGTCCCCTAATGGGCACAACTTTGACTGATATATATATATATATATATATATATATATATATATATATATATATATATATATATATATATCAGTGTTGTGAAAAGCGTTGAGGCGTAGCGAGGCGCTCCACCAAAATCTGAGGCGAGGCGTAAGCCTCGAGGCGCAAAGCGTAAGCCTCAAAAAAAAATTAAACTTAAAAAAACTATAAAAATTATCTAAAATTATAAATAAATAAGAAAAAAACCAATGGAATGCTGCCACGTGCACAAATGAATGTAACTAATGAAAATGTATTTAATTCTAATATCTTTCATGTAGAAAAGCGCCACTGACTGGCCTGAAGTAAGGTCATTCAAAATGCGGCCACTGAACCACCAACTCAATAAGGGTGTACCCACAAACGAAAGAGTTTGAGATGGGAGTTTGTAAAATTTTTGAAACATAGCACGAGATAGTGAGAATTTGGAGAAGTATATGATAGCAAAGAAGGAAGCTAAAAAAGTTGTTCGAAACGCGAGGGCTAAGGTATATAAGGAGGTTTATGACAAGTTGGATACCAAAGAAGGCGAGAAGGATATTTATAGGCTTGCAAAGATGAGAGATAGGAAATCGAAGGATTTGGGTATGGTTAGATGTATCAAAGATGAAACGCAAAGGGTTTTAGTCAAAGATGAGGAGATTAAGGAGAGATGGAAAGATTATTTTGATAAGCTATTTAATGATAGTCATGCTCAAGATCTTGGAGACTTCTCCATTCCTTTTCATGAGATAAATCGTGACTTCATGCGCAAGATTCAAAAGAAAGAAATTGCAGAGGCTTTGAAGAAAATGAAATCAAGAAGGGCAGTTGGCCCAGATGGTATACCTATCGAGGCTTGGAAATGCTTGGGAGAGAAAGGTTTAGAATGGTTGACAAATCTTTTTAACTTGATTTGGCGAACAAATAAGATGCCTAATGAGTGGAGGAAGAGTACTTTGGTGCCTTTATATAAGAATAAGGGTGATATACAAGATTGCACAAACTATCGTGGTATAAAACTCATGAGTCATACTATGAAACTTTGGGAGAGGGTGATTGAGTCTAGGTTGAGAAAGGTTGTCATGATATCGGAGAATCAATTTGGTTTTATGCCTGGAAGATCAACTATGGAAGCTATACATCTTCTTAGACAACTTATTGAAAGATATAGAGAGAGGAACAAAGATTTGCATATGGTTTTTATTGATTTAGAGAAGGCATACGATAGAGTACCTAGGGACGTTCTCTGGTGGACAATGATGAAGAAAGGTGTTTCTCTCAAGTACATTAGTATAATTAAAGATATGTATGAAGGAGTAGTAACCAATGTCCGCACTTGTGGAGGGGTGACAACCAATTTTCCGATAACGGTTGGGTTACATCAAGGATCTGCTTTAAGCCCTTTCCTATTTGCGATAGTGATGGATGAGCTTACGAGATCAATTCAAGAAAATGTACCGTGGTGTATGTTGTTTGCTGATGATATTGTTTTGATTGATGAGTCTAGAGCTGGGGTTAATGCTAAGTTAGAATTATGGAGACAGACATTGGAAGCTAGAGGTTTTAAGTTGAGTAAGAGTAAGACTGAATATATGGAATGTCGGTTTAGTAAGCAACGAAGTAGTGATGGGAGTGTAGTGAAGCTTGGTGAGCAAGATATACCGGTGAATGATTATTTCAAATATTTGGGATCCATCATTCAAAAGTATGGAGAAATTGATGGAGATGTAAATCATAGGATAAAGGTTGGGTGGATGAAATGGAAAAGTGCTACTGGAGTGTTGTGCGATCGTAGAATGCCATTGCGGTTGAAGGGAAAGTTTTATAGGACGACTATTAGACCCGCTTTACTATATGGTACAGAATGTTGGGCTGCCAAGAGACATCATATTCAAAAAATGAGTGTAGCTGAGATGCGGATGCTTAGATGGATGTGTGGAAATACAATAAAAGATAAGATTCGGAACGAAGAGATACGTAAGAAGGTAGGTGTTGCACCCATTGAAAATAAGATGCGAGAGAATCGTTTACGGTGGTTTGGACATATTCGGCGAAGGCCTAATGATGCTCCAGTTAGAAGGTTAGAGAAATGGGAAAATATATTAGTTAAAAGAGGTTGGGGTAGGCCTAAGAAGACTTGGATGGAGATGATAGGAAAGGATATGAATGCTTTGAACCTCACCAAGGACATGGCGTTGGATAGAAATGATTGGAGGAAGAGGATTCATGTGGAAGACCCAAAATGAATTTCTTTTTTGGTTCATATCGCTGACCCCAATTGTTTTGGGATGAAGGCGTAGTTGTTGTTGTTGTTTGTATAGCACGAGAACACCAAATTTTTTGACTTTTTAATCAATACACAAGAATAATTTTGTGATATTTTACTGCATCTTTTATACATTTCTATCAAAATACATATTAAATGCTACTTTTTTTATTCTTACGCAGAAAAATCATCCACAAACTTGAGCTCCCCAACATTTCCTATGGAAAAAAAAGATTAGTGCAGCTTTACCATCCATCTATCTCATTCACCCCACTATTAGGGATGGTAAGCGAACAAAGCAGCTCACTGCTTGGCTCAGTTGGCTCGCACAAAGCTCATTCAGACTTGAGCTCAGTGAGTTGAGCAAGAAGCAAGAAGCAGTTCGTGCAATATAAGTGAAACGAGAACGATTAGGTTTATCATATGCCAACAAACATAAGAGTAAATGAACTGGTTATGCAGATATGATAAAAACAATGAGGTCACTGGTTCATTTTTGTTGTGGCTTCTTGTAAAAAAAAAACTAGTTCTGCTTAACGAGCCAACTCAGTTTTGGCTAGCTCGAGCTTGTGCAAGCTCATCTTCAGCTAGGTTGTAATCAAACCGAGCCTGAACAAGGCTTTCAGTTTGGTTCGTTTACCCACTGCTCTTCTCTATAAACATTGGTACAACCAACTTCCCAACCTTGGTCGCAAGGTCTACGAAGGGGGTCGGGCCTGCCGGAATAAATCGCACGGCAGGGGTCGTGCCCCTGTCTGCTACAAAGATTCAAGAGAGAGAGGCAGATACGAAGGAAAAAGAATGAATGTAACGCCCCAAAATTTCAACTTGTAATTTCGAAAACATTATCGAAAAACCTTTCAAAGATTTAAAGTTTTCACTTTTAAAAGAGACAGCGAAAGACATTTAGAAAGGAGCACAAGTCAACAATCTTTGGTACGTTAGCTGAAAAACCATCATTCACATTAACAACTATTAAAAAGGAATTGAGGAAATAATACAATAGATTATTAATAAAATCTGCACTTTATTACAAAATGAGCAATTTCTCAATATTTCATAATCTAAAGAAAAACTCTAAAACTCAGAGCCATGACGCCAACAGAAAGAAGAGAAATCTTGAGCCATATTGCACCACGCCATCGGCCGCCTGTGAAGTCCTACTCCTCACCTGCTCATGAAATGAGTCAGTTTCATAACAAACCAGCAGGTGCACGAATAGATAAGTAAAATAAAATAAAGCAGGACATTCATGAGATAAGCAGTTTATCATATTAAGGCAACAAATACAATTGAAAGTTATTCTAACAAGTGTAACGTAAGCAAAGAGCTGTTGTTTGAAGCATTTCAAGCAGTGTAAGACTCCATCATCTACAACTATTTAAAAAGACATTCTTTAAGTTCTGATATTAACTGGCATGTGGGTACGTGTGAAATTGTCTACGAAGAGACAATACATAAACAAGCATAAAAACTTTATAAAAGAAGTGCACGAAAGCACTCTCACAACACTTGAACAAAATACACAAAAAGTGTATAAATAATAAACATGCAATAATGCATGTATTTCAATATATAAAAGCAAATGCTTGAGACTCTCAAGCTTAGGAAATACAAGGGGGGAACACCCCTATTTATACAAATGTTAGAAGGTGCAAGGGGGGGCTCCCAAAGGAGTCGTTGGGAGCCCCCAACGGTCACATTTGTGACCGTTGGGGGCCCCCAACGACTCTATTGGGGGACCCCCAATGCACATAAAATAAATCAAAAAATAAAAATAAAAAAAAATTACAAAAGTAAAAATAAAAAGAAAATTACAGCATATTCTAAAAGTGAATATGCGCAAAACAGAAAATGACAGAAATGCCCTTTCGGGTAAAAATATATAAATATATATATTTATATATATAGAGATATATGTACATATAATATATTATATGTAAATATATCTCTATGTATATAAATATATATATTTATATTTACAATGATTTTAGGAGCTACATTTTAACACCCCCCCTCAAACTTACGGTGTGATAACCGCAAGTTTGTCAAGAAGGAAATGAAATCTGGGCGAACATAGAGCTTTTGTGAAGAAGTCGGCAAGTTGATACTCAGATGTCACATATGGCAGATCAATGACCTTCTTCAAGTATTCCTCTCGGACATAATGACAATCCATCTCTATATGCTTTGTTCGCTCGTGAAATGTGTGGTTCTTGGCAATGTAGATGGCACTTTTATTGTCACAGCATAGCTTTGTTGGTTCTTTGACAACTACTCCCATATCTTCCAAAAGACGTCGAATCCATACTATTTCCATGGTGGTAGATGCCATGGCTCTGTATTCGGCTTCAGTGGATGATAAGGAGACCTTCTGTTGCTTTTTACATCGCCACGAGATCAAGGATTCTCCTAAAAAAATACAAAAACCAGTGGTGGAGTGACGGTTACTAGGGTCACCTCCCCAATCTGAGTCAGTATAAGCAATCAATTTTAATTCAGAAGAAGAGGATAGGAATACTCCCTTATTCACTGTTCCCTTCAAGTATCTGATGATGCGAAGTACAGCACCCATATGGACGGTTGTAGGAGCATGTTGAAACTGACTGGCGATGTGTATAGCATGTGACAAATCGGGTCGAGTAATGCTAAGATACATTAAAGAACCTACCAACTGTCTGTAAGGAGTAGGATCAGTTAGAGGAACACCGTCGTCAATCTTCATTTTGGCTCCCACAACTTCAGGAGTTTCACATACTTTGTCATCAGAAATCCCTGATCTGTCAATAATCTCACAAGCAAGTTTAGACTGAGATAGAAAATACCACGTTGCGAATAGGCAACCTCAATTCCAAGAAAATATGTCAGAAAACCTAAGTCTGACATCTCAAATTTTGAAGTCAAGACGGACTTAATACCCTTGACTCCTTGTATATCATCACCTGTGATTAACATGTCATCAACATATAATAACAATATTACAATCCCTGCTTTAGATTTTCTAGTAAATAGAGCAGTATCAGTATAACATGAGGAGAAACCATTTTCCAGCATTACACTGGTAAATCTGTCATACCAGGCTTTGGGGGCCTGTTTCAAACCATAAAGGGCCTTTCGAAGACGAAGGACTTTATCTTTGGGGATCTCCATGCCAGGTGGAGCATCCATATACACTTCTTCATTAAGATCACCATTTAAAAAGGCATTTTTCACATCCATTTGAAAGATATTACAATTTTTGATAGATGCAATAGTGATAAGACACCTAACTGTAACCATTCGGGCTACAGGAGCAAAAGTTTCTTCATAATCAATCTCATACTCTTGCCCATACCCTTTTGCAACTAAGCGAGCCTTATACCTTTCAAGTGATCCGTCACTCTTAGTTTTAACTTTAAATACCCATCGACAACCTATAGTTTTCTTTCCTATAGGTAGAGATTGAAAATCCCACGTTTCAGCCCTTTTAAGAGCACTAAGATCATTTTGCATAGCTTCTTGCCATTCTATACATTTCTTTGCTTCTTCAAAGTTCCTTGGTTCAAAATAAGAATGAATGACACTAAGACAAGCCCTATATCGGGGCGAAAAGGAATCAAAGGAGACAAAACGAGTGGGAGGTCTCCTATTCCTCTCAGACCTTCGATGATCGAGAACAGGAATATGTTCACTATATTGGTCAATAGCACTTCTAAAGGTGAATTGGTTTCTACGAGAGTATGTTATAGGATCATTAGAAATCCTGTCTTCTTGTTGGTTATGCTCTTCGATATTACTTTCAATGTTCTCATCATGGTTTGATGACATATCATCATCACTGGATGTATCATCATTACTAGATAATAAGTCAAAAAGGAAGGAATAATCAAAATTTTCTTGTTGAGAAACATTTTTTTCAAATCCACTTTCATTTTCCAAAAAAGTTACATTTCTAGAAACATATAATTTATCTTCTCGAAGATCATAGCATCGAAATCCCTTTTGAGTTTCGGAATATCCAAGAAAAGCGCAGGGGATAGCTTTGGGAGAGAGTTTGTCATTCTTACGGATAAGAATGAAACACTTACACCCGAAGACTCGTAACCTATTATAATCTGGTTCGAGTTTATACAAGATCTCAAAAGGGGATATTTTTCCTAATATTCTAGAAGGCAAACGATTTATTAGATAAACAGAAGCAAGAGCAGCTTCAGCCCAAAAAATTTTTGGTATGTTTTGAGAAATAAGAAGGGTTCTAGTGGTCTCAATAATATGTCTATGTTTTCTTTCGGCCAACCCATTCTGTTGGGGGGTTTTAGGACAAGATCTTTGGTGAATGATTCCTTGATCTTCAAGATATATTTTAAATTGGTTGGAGAGATATTCTCCTCCAGAATCACTTCTAAAAATCTTTATGTTACTATTAAATTGATTCTTGATCATCGAATGGAAAGTTCTAAAGCATGAAAAGACTTCATGTTTGAATTTAAGAAAAAAGATCCATGAATATCTAGAGAAATCATCCACAAAAATAACATAATAAGAAAAACCTCCTTTTGAGACAACAGGTGCTGGTCCCCAAACATCGGAATGAATAATTTCAAAAGGTTTTGATGAGAACCTATGTCACATGGGTGCGGGTGCGGGTGCGGGTGCGGGTGCGACACGGGTGCGGCACAATTTTAAAATTTTTGGACACGGGGACTCGGCAAAAAAAAAAAATATATATATATATATATATATATATAATTTTATTTTATTTTTAAAATGCCACAGGTGTCTGTGCAGTCACAGACTGTGACTGTGCACAGGCACAGCACTGTGCACAGTCACAGACTGTGCACAGTGCACACTGCAAAGACTGTGCAGTCACAGTGCCTTTTTTATATATTTTTTTTTAAATAAAAAATATAAAAAATTAGTTTTTTAGAGACATTTTTGGACTCGGTCAAAGTTGACCGAGTCCAAAATGTGGACGGACTCGGCCTGGACTCGTTGACCGAGTCTGACTCGGCGTTGACCGAGTCCGGGCCGAGTCTGAAGCCGCACCCGAGTCCGCACCCGTGTCGGGGCGTGTCGACTCGGGTGCGGCACCTCCTTAGCCGAGTCCGTGTGACATAGATGAGAACATAGTTCTTTGCTCAAAAGGTAAACTTTTCATTTTTCCGAGAATACAGTCATTACAAGAAAAGGAACTTTTACATAGGTCTTTTGCAAAATGTAAGTAAGACAACTTGGTGATATTAGGATGACCAAGTCTTTTGTGCCACATGTTTATATCTTTGTTTCGGGCAACATTACAAAAAGATTTTGGAACTCGAAGAGATTCCATGTAGTATAAATCGCCTTTTCTAAAGCCTTCCCCAATCAATTTCCCGGACAGGCGATCCTGTATTAAACATTTATCACATGAAAATTTAATATCACAACCATGATCCGAGAGTTGAGAAACAGAAAGAAGATTTAAATTAAGTTTAGGTATAAATCTAATTTTTGGAATAAAAAAATCTTGAGTTTCAAAATTACCTATTCCTTTAATTTCAAGAGAAGATCCATCCGCAGTGGAAACAAAGGATGGAGAAGCATTTTTTGAATAATCGGAAAGTGAAAACATGTTTGGGGACATATGAAAGGATGCACCTGAGTCCAAAAGCCAAGGGACTTTACCTGGAATGGAAGAAGTAGACACGGCGGCACCGGATGTAGCTCCCTTGAGAAGAGGTTGAAGGGCTTCCATTATTTGGTTCAACGAGAGTGACCCACTTGATGATGCCTCTTCTTTTTGTGGTGCGCCGGTGGTGGCCATAGCAAGAAGCTTCTTCCATTTGGGACATACTGGCTTGATATGCCCCGGTTCTTTACAAAAGTGACATATAGTCTTGCTATAGTCCCGCTTCCCTCTTTGTCCACCATCTCCTCCTTGATTTTGGAATTTAAAGTGAGGAGGACGATAGGTCTTTACATTATTTCCGGGTCTTGATACGGCATTAACCTCATTATTTTCTTCATAATTACAAGGAACCATAAGAACACTTGGTCCTTGTTTACATAAATTCATACGAGTCTCCTCACCACTTAATTTGGTGAGAACATCTTCAAGAGAGGGAGGAGTAAATGAGGATAGAAGTGATGACCTTATTTGCTCAAATTCCGGTCTCAACCCATTCAAAAAATTGAAGAAATGATCTTCTTCAAGTTGCTTGTGGCGGAGTTCAATTGCCTCTCCACTCCATTTTGGTTCAAGCATAGAGAGCTCATCCCAAATAGAGGAAAGATCGGCAAAATATTCCCTAATAGACATTTCACCTTGAGTAAGGGAGAGGGCCTTCTTTTGAAGGTAATACTTATGAGATAGGTCTCTTGATGTATACATCTTCTCGAGATAATGCCAAGCTTCCGATGCCTTTTTGAATTTGATAATGTTGGCATTAATCTTCGTTTCGACGGATGCGAAGAACCAAGAAAGAATCTTGAAGTTCTTCATTTCTCATTCGTCGTGTTTCTTTGAGTATTCTTCAAGAGCTTTGATCCTTTCCTCTCCCTCAAGAATCTTGATTTCACTTCCATCCATTATGGTTATCTTGGGTTCCGGCTCCGGAATTGTTCCTTGCACATAACCCCACAATCCTTTTCCTTTTATGTGGGCCTCCATATTCCCGGCCCAAATATGATAGTTGGACCCATTCAATTTGAAGCCAAGGGCAAAGTGAGACTCTTTCTCACCCATTAAGACGTAGAGAGAAGAAGAAAAAAGACGTACCAATACGATGTTTCAACTTCTTCTTAGCACAAGATCCTTCTAAAATATTTGAGAAGCAAGATCCACCACTTCAATCTCAAAAAATCCGAAGGCACGGTTTTTGAGGCACTCGAACAAAGGCGGATCTCACGATCTCCAATCACCAACCGAGCTTTGATACCATGTGAAATTGTCTACGAAGAGACAATACATAAACAAGCATAAAAACTTTATAAAAGAAGTGCACGAAAGCACTCTCACAACACTTGAACAAAATACACAAAAAGTGTATAAATAATAAACATGCAATAATGCATGTATTTCAATATATAAAAGCAAATGCTTGAGACTCTCAAGCTTAGGAAATACAAGGGGGGAACACCCCTATTTATACAAATGTTAGAAGGTGCAAGGGGGGGCTCCCAAAGGAGTCGTTGGGAGCCCCCAACGGTCACATTTGTGACCGTTGGGGGCCCCCAACGACTCTATTGGGGGACCCCCAATGCACATAAAATAAATCAAAAAATAAAAAGAAAAAAAAAATTACAAAAGTAAAAATAAAAAGAAAATTACAGCATATTCTAAAAGTGAATATGCGCAAAACAGGAAATGACAGAAATGCCCTTTCGGGTAAAAATATATAAATATATATATTTATATATAGAGAGATATATGTACATATAATATATTATATGTAAATATATCTCTATGTATATAAATATATATATTTATATTTACAATGATTTTAGGAGCTACATTTTAACAGTACGCACAGACGCAAAACGTAGAAACAGTCGAGACCGATCAGAGGGTTTATTATGTCAGGTGTTTTTCATTAACCTGAATGGCTGACTGAGTCTGCTCCAAAGGGGGGCGGTCAGTGACCAAGAGAGTAAATCCCCAAAGGCATTCATGGCCCATGGATGCATCCAACTTCTGCATAAGTACCTGGGAGTTACCACCTAGGATAATTTATGGTAATCCCAATTCCCCTAACTCCGATGACTGGGGAAGCCGAGTCTTTTGTCCGTGAGGTGGTTGTTAACAACCTGTCCATCGGAGTTTTTGTACCATCCATCCTCTCTCTTGATGAACCGTGAAGGTCGAATGGGTACGACGGGGGTTTCTTAACCGCCGCCCCCATTCTATATGCTCTGGTCTGCATCTTGAGGTGAGTTGTCACCATTTATGTGATCTCAGCATTGTGCTAAATGCACGCTTCGAGGTTGCTACAACCTCATCATCCAAACATCGTAACACACATGGGACATACTTGTCCAAAAGTACGATCGTAGCTACCTAGAGGTACGACTACGATGCGAGGGCAACATTTAATGTCTTGTGATTCTTTTGGTTCATACATGACATATATTGCTCTTTGAGCAATTGGCCCGTGGAGGCCAACATAATTTCATTGATATCTATAAGGGGTTGATTGCCCACTTCAGGGTACTTCATTATCTCTCGTAAAACTTATACCGTACCTGTCTTAAGGTCCGGTTATAGTAGCAATTGTCGTGGGTTTCTTTCTAGAAATGAGTCTACTCATAGAGTTTTACATTTAAGCATGCAATTTCAAAAGAATAAGGATGAGTAGACGCAAAACAGACAATCACAAGTTAGATAATCCTACAGGTAAGCATGTATGCCAAATAAATTATTCTATCACAGAGTCCATATATTTTATTTCATTCATACAAACCCTTCGTGCGACTTTCCCCTACCTCGGGATGTCGTGCATTTGCGTGCGTCTACGGGTGTAGATGATACGAGGATCGGGCCGCGGAGCGTGAATTGGACCTATTGCGTAAATCAGCAAGAGTGTGAATTATTCAAGTATGCTAATATAATTTAATGGTGCGACGGGGGCATGGGTAGGATTAGGCGACAGGGAGTGAGCCCCTGACTGCCGACGACAGTGGGGCGACAGGGGATGAGCCCCTGTCGAAAACAGCGAGGCGGCAGGGGGGCAGCCCCTGCCGACAGCAACGAGGCGGCAGGGGGCCAGCCCCTGCCGACAACAGCGAAGGGGCAGGGGTCGAGCCCCTGCCGACAGCAATGAGACGGCAGGGGACCAGCCCCTGCCGACAGCAGCGAGGCGGCAAGGGCTGAGCCCCTGCCGACAGCCACGAGACGGCAGGGGGTCAGCCCCTGCCGACAGCATCGAAGCGGCAGGGGCTCACTGAGCCCCTGCCGACAGTCACGAGACGGCAGGGGCCAGCCCCTGCCGACAGCCGAGAGGCGGCAGGGGGCCAACACCTGCCGAGAGAGAGAGAGAGATCGGGACGGGGGTGACAGGGGGCAACCGACCTCCCGTCGGTCGCCCGATCACCCACAGGGGAGAGGGGTGTCGCAGGGGCCATTGGTCCCCTACCGGCACTCCGACGAACCCCCAGAGGGAAAAGGGGACGACAGGGGCCTCGTAGGGCACCTATCGGGCCTCCGATGGGCACAGGAGAGGTGGGAGGGCGCGGCAGGGGCCGTGTGCAGCCTGTCGGCCTCCCGGCGAGGTGACAGAGAGGGGGGTGAAGAGGTCGTACCTGGGAGGAGACCGACGGTGGTGGCCGGCGTGGGTCGCAGAGGCGGCGACGATCGATGTTGATGGCTTGCGCAGGGAAGGAGGAGGTTCGAGAGGGAGGTGCCTCCCCCTGCCCTCCTGCGGTGCTCTTAAAGAGCTCGGGGGGGGGGGGGGGAGGGGGCGATAAATGGGGAAACCCCGATGGGTTTCCCTTATCCGCCCGTAAACGAAAGTGGGGGGTGCGGCGCTCGGGAAGAGGATTTCTTAAAATCCTCTTCCTGAGTCGGGTTATTAAAACCCTATCGAGGACGGGCCCGGGTCGAGTCCGGACCCGACCTGACCCGGCCTGGGTCCGATACAATTAAATTTTTTTTTAACTGTGGGTTTTACAATGAAGGGGTCGGGTTACCTGGGGTATGGCTGCTTCCAGCGTCGCATCTGCTTCCGGCGAGAAGGAGGCCGATAAGGGAGAGACACTAGAGAGGGGTTGCGAGAGACTGCGAGAGAGAGGGAGAGATTGTGAGAGACGAGAGAGAGAGAGGGGCTGCGAGAGATTAATTAGGGCCCCCGACTCTCGTTAGGGTCAGGAGCAAGATTTTAATTATGGTCAAATGAGGGATTTGACCCTCATTTGACCATAATCACGAGGCGTGCGCGCCTCATCACCTCGAGGCATACGCCTCAAGGCCTATGAGGCGTACGCCTCTATGCATTTGCGCTTCAAGCCTGCGCCTCAAGGCACAAAGCCCCTCGCCTTGAGGCGAGGCACGCTTTTTGTGAAAACTGCTGCAAGGATTGAGAAATGAGAAGAGAAAAAGAAGAAAGATAACTCGGGTACCTGTTAAAAATCGGCCGCCACACTAATCTCTCTATTCTGCTGTTAAGTTTAATAGGGTTACAACTTCTTTTGCATGGACAAAACTACCCTGCATTAGTAATATAAAATACATAAATATACATGTGATATGGATCCTTCAATGGATCCATATCCGATCCATATTCTAATACCCTCCCTCAAGTTGTGCATGGGATTGAACCATGTGCAACTTGTTCTTCAGATACCAAAAACGATTACTTGTGAGGCCTTTTGTGAACATATCGGCGACTTGGTCTTCTGAAGTCACATAAACTGGTTCAATCTCTTTGTCTGCTATCTTTTGTCTGATGAAATGTTGGTCAATCTCAATATGTTTAGTCCGACTATGATGAACAGGATTGAACGCAATTTGTATAGCACTTCTATTATCACACATAAGAGTCGAACTTGAGATATTCTCTCCCATCTCTGTAAGTAGATGTTTAATCCAGGTCACTTCTGCTGTGGTAGCTGCCATAGATCTATACTCTGCCTCTGTACTAGATCGTGCCACAGTCTTCTGTTTCCTGCTACTCCATGAGGCTAGATTTCTTCCGATAAAAACACAGTATCCTAAAACAGACCTTCTCTCATCTGGGTCCCCTGCCCAGTCTGCATCTGTGTAAGCCACTATGTCATGTTTCGGTGTCCCCCATGAAGATTGTACATATGTGAGTCCATCACCTACTGTGCCTTTTAGGTAACGAAGAATACGTTTAACAACATCCATGTGACCAGTCTTTGGCTCATGCATGAATTGGGATACCTGGTTTACAGAATATACAATGTCTGGTCTAGTAAAAGTAAGATATTGTAACATGCCCACTAAACTACGATACTTGCTTGCATCATGGTATAACTCACCATCACAAATACTGAGCTTTTGATTGACAACACTAGGTGTAGGTAGAGGTTTGCAATCTATCATTCCTGCTTTGGTAAGAAGATCAAGAGTATATTTGTGTTGGGTTAATGACATTTTTCCATCATGTCTGTCCACCTCTACACCAAGGAAATATCTCAGTTCTCCAAGATCTTTCATCCTGAATCGCATACTCAGCAAATCTTTAATTCGTCTAATATGGTCTGGAGCATTACCAGTGATCACGATATCATCAACATATATAAGTAAGAAAACTATATTGGATCCATCTCTGTACATAAATAGCGAATGATCTAGTTGGGAGCGGAGGAAACCGTGGTTCTGAATCTCTAAGGAGAAGCTTTCAAACCACGACCTGGAGGCTTGCTTTAAGTCATACAAAGCTCTGCTCAATTTGCATACATATTCTTTTGGGTCTCCCACTGCATAGCCTTGAGGTTGCTCCATGTAGACCTCTTCCTTTAAATCCCCGTGAAGGAATGCATTTTTAACATCAAGCTGACTAAGAGTCCACCCATGTTCAATGGCCAGGCCAAGAATAATACGAATGGTTCCCATTTTCACTACTGGGCTAAATGTCTCATCATAATCTTGACCGTATTCTTGAGTGAAACCTTTGACAACAAGACGTGCCTTGTATCGTTCAATGCTACCATAAGGTTTATATTTAATCTTATATACCCATTTTGAACCAACAACATTTTTATCTGGGGGACGACCAACTATCTCCCATGTTTGACACTCATGAAGTGCCTCAATTTCCTCATTCATTGCTTCAATCCATTTGTTGGATTGAATAGCTTGACGAAATCCAAGTGGTTCCTCGTGTTTTTCAATCTTGGATAGAAAAAACTGAAAATCCATAGAGAAGTTATCATAACTCACCCATTTCTCAATGGGGTGCCTTATCCTGCCTGATCTTCTTGGTGCCTCTCTGTTACTGGACAATGCCACCTGTCCTTCTGTAGGTACATCAGTTTGTTCTCTGGGCCTCCTGGTATAGACATTTCCTCTATATCTTTGACATTCTGTTCCTGATGCCTCATCTGAAACTATCTCATCGTTTATGCTTCCAGGAGCCAAAGTAGTATGTTCTGCAGCATGTGAGATGAGTTCAGCACTTAGCCATGGATCATACCAATTGACAGATGCGTCAATATGTTCATAATCATGATTTGCTTTATTTTTCAAAAAACTATTTTCATCAAAAATAACATTTCTAGAGATTTTGATCTAGCACCTGTATCCCTTGTGTTCATCTGCATAACCTACAAATTGGCATATAGAAGCTTTGTCCTGAAATTTAGTTCTCACGGATTTATCAATATGTACATAACACATGCAACCAAAAACTCGTAACTCATCATAATCTGGATGTACTCCAAAGAGAACATAATAAGGAGACTGATTCTCAAGAATAGGCATAAGGAGACGATTTATCACATGAGTGGCAGTATGAAAAGCTTCTGTCCAAAGACTAATGGGCACGTTAGAGCCATGCATCATGCTCATTGCACTTTCCACAATATGTCTATGTTTACGCTCAGCAACTCCATTTTGCTGTGGAGTGTATGGGCAAGAAACTCTACGATGTATCCCATTATCTTGAAGAAAATCTAAAAATTCTTTTGAGGAA
This sequence comes from Nuphar pumila, assembly GCF_984573655.1. Lineage (NCBI taxonomy): Eukaryota > Viridiplantae > Streptophyta > Magnoliopsida > Nymphaeales > Nymphaeaceae > Nuphar > Nuphar pumila. The sequence goes on along the minus strand of NC_143262.1, from coordinate 24,609,987 downwards.
TACTCACCACCCCCATCACATTGGAGAATTTGAATATTTTGAGAGAATTGGGTATTAACATAGGCATGAAAATGACGAAAGATAAGGGAAACCTCTGATTTGTGTTTCATAAAGAATATTCAGGTAAAGCGAGAAAAGTTGTCAATAAAAGATACGTAATATTTACTTCCGGAAGAAGAAGGATTGGGGGCTGGGCCCCAAACATCAGAACATATTATCTCAAAAGGCATGGAGGCTCTTTTATTTATTTGATGAAAGGGAAGTACATGACTTTTGCAAACCTGACAACTGGAACACATCTTATTCTTCAACGAAGATGGAACAGACTCTGGAAGAAATCCATTGGACACTAATTTTTCAATAAAGACTTGACTACAATGACCAAGACGAGAATGCCAAATTTTTGGCTTATTACATTGAGATATACTTAAAACACTTCTAGAGACGTGATCAGAGTTGGAAGGCTTCAGAACATTGGAGGCTGGATCTTCATTGAAGATATACATGTTTCCACGTCGCTCTCCTTTAGCGAACGTCTTCTTCGTTTGAAGATCCTTGACAAAGACAGAAGTAGGAGTAAATTCAACAGATGAATTGGTAGAATCAACAAGCTTGGAAACAGAGACTATATTTTTCTTTATATTTGGTGCATGCACAACATCAGATAAAGGAATGGACAAAGATTCAGACAAAGGAATGAAGACGTTGCCTACGTTTGAGATAGAGTGGTGAGTTCCATCTCCAGTTACAATATTAGATTTTCCAAAATAAGGGATCAAGGTAGAGAACTTACCTGCATTGCCAGTGACATGAGCAGCTGCCCCAGAGTCGACATACCATATTCCATCATCATTCTGCTTCAGGTTCAAGTTAGCCATAGCTGACAAGAGAAGATCCTTAGCATCATCACTGACACGAAAGGTACCCGCAGATCCTGATATAGCAACATTTCTATTGTTTTGTATTCTATTGCGATTTTGAGGATTCTGAGGATTTAACCAACAATTGGCTTTGATGTGGCCACGTTTGTTGCACTGGTAACACGTGGGAACATTCCTTGTCAGACTGGGAGTGACATTTGGTGTAGGTAGCAACCTACGTCCACCCTGGATTTGTACACCCCTACCTCTGTTGCCACGCCCTCCTCGTGTACGATCAGCAGTCATCCCGGTGGCAAGAACATCATGCATAGATGATTGCCCTGTTGAAGCATCAGAAATGCTTTTCAAGGACATCTCATACTGGAACAGTTTAGCACGCAAATCTTCAAAACTAGGTAACATAGGCAAGCACAGTAAGGAAGTCACAAGGACATGATACTCTGATCCCAAGGCATTCAGGGTTTGTTGTACTTTTTCTTTATCGGACACTGGATATCCAACAATGGCTAGTTGATCTGTGATGCTTTTGACTTGATTTAAGAACTCAATAATAGTCATTGTCCCTTTTTCTAAAAGCTGGAATTCGCGCTTGAGAAACAACACCTTAGCCTCTGATATTTGAGCATAAGTCTGAGCTAGATTCTCCCATAATTCTTTAGCTGTACAATCATCAGGAATAGAAACAAGTACTTCTTGTGTCAGTGTAGAAGTAATGTACGCGACGAGAGCTTGATCGCGCTTCATCCAAGTAACAAAGGTAGGATCACGAACAATGTTTGGTAAGTTTCCATCTTTTGCTTCTTGTGAAATAAATTTTGGAGGCATTGGAGTAGAGCCATCCAAGTGGCCTGAAAGATCTTGGCTTCGGATGAAGGGAGTGATTTGACGTTTCCAGGTCAAATAATTATTGGTATTCAATTTTTCATAAACTAGTTGTCCAAGAAAATTGGAGGAAAGCCCCGAGCTGACTGAATTGTCCATTTGCAAACTTATGATAGAGAACAGTTTTGTGGTAGGGCCCGGCACACAAAGGAGATTATGTCACTAGTCACGACAGAGTAATGGAGAATCAAGAAAGAGGAAAATAACTTTAATTCAGCAAATCTGCGTAGGGTTCAGATCTGACTCAATCAATGAGAAATGCAAACAATGATAGATAACAGTGGATAAAAGAAAAGGAATGTAAAGACTCTATTGCTGCGTGCTTGAGCAAATCTGTATAGGGTTCAGATCAAACTCAATCAATGAGTTGCGTGGACCAAGAAGATGTGAAAACAGGAAAAAAAAACACGAATGACGTGAACAGGAGGTGTTCACGTGACTAGGGTGTTTAAGTGACCAGAGCTGAGTTGCGTGGACCAAAGCAAAAAATAAAATAAAAATAAAAGGGACTTGTGTGACCAGACTTTACCAGGTGTCACGTGAGATGAGGAATCAAAATTGTTCCAGGGCAGCTTTATTCAGATGAGACAGAAATGATGAGACAAGAAGAATAAAGGAGTAAAACCTGACAAGAAGAAAGAGGGTGCAGCCTTATTCAGATGAGACAAGAAATAAAGGAGTAAAACCTGATGGCTAGAAGACAAGGGTGCAGCTTTATTCAGATGAGACAAACTTGATGGCTAGAAAACCAAGACAAAAGTGCATCTTTATTCAGTCAGCAGCCTTGCGTGAGACAAACTGGAAGACACGAAGTTGGAGAACACAGCTTTGATGAGAAGGTGAACACAGCTTTTCTCGGTCCCGATGAAGGCCCTTTTTATTCCCAGAGGGGTCGATGCTCTGATACCATGTGAAAACTGCTGCAAGGATTGAGAAATGAGAAGAGAAAAAGAAGAAAGATAACTCGGGTACCTGTTAAGAATCGGCCGCCACACTAATCTCTCTATTCTGCTGTTAAGTTTAATAGGGTTACAACTTCTTTTGCATGGACAAAACTGCCCTGCATTAGTAATACAAAATACATAAATATACATGTGATATGGATCCTTCAATGGATCCATATCCGATCCATATTCTAATACTTTTTGCGCCTTGAGGCACGTTTTTAATAACATTGATATATATATATGTATATATATATATAGCCGAGTCCCCGTGTCCAAAATTTTTGAAATCGCGCTGCACCCGCATCCATGTGACAGATTGAAAAAGAGAAAAATAAAGGAGAAAATATATTTATATAAATATATATATACATAATATATATATGTATAATTTTTAACACTCCCCCTTAAACTTACAGTATAATAACTGAAAGTTTATCTAATAGAAAGTAGAAACGGAGAGCAACGAGAGGTTTGGTAAAGAAATCTGCTCACTAGTATTCTAATGTAACAATCGATGGTCCCATGTAAATGCTCCCCTCGAACATAGTGACAATCTATTTCGATATGTTTAGTACATTTATGGAAAGTACGATTGTTGGCAATGTAGATCGCACTCTTTTTGTAGGGGTGGCAATCGGGTCGGGTTGGCGGGTTGGCGGGTCAGCATACCTCAACCCGAACCCGACCCGTTTATTAAACGGGTCGGCTGTGGCAAACACGAACCCGACCCGTTTAATAAACGGGTAACCCGACACGACCCGCCAACCCATTTAATAAATGGGTTGGGTCGGGTAAACGGGTTTTCAGGTTGGCGGGTTGGCGGACGAGTTGGCGGGTCGGGTTGGCGGGTTGACCCACCCGCCTAACCCGTTTATTAAACGGGTTGGCGGATTGGCATACCCCCAACCCGAACCCGAACTGTTTAATAAACGGGTTACGCGGGTCGACCCGTTTATTAAACGGGTTGGCTTAAGCCCAACCCGAACCCGCCTAAGAGGCGGGTTGGCGGGTCGTGTCAGAAATTGCCACCCCTATCTTTTTGTCACAACACATGCGGGAGGCTCCTGTCACTTGAGCCCCCATATCAGCCAACATCCTTCTGAGCCAGACTACCTCCATCATTATAGTTGCCATGGCCCGATATTCAACTTCAGTTGATGAAAGCGAAACTTTTTGCTTCTTGCATCGCCACAAAATTTGTGATTCACCTAAGAAAACACAAAAACTCATAGTTCAGTGTCTGTCATTGGGATCATCTCACCAGTCAGCATCAGTATAAGAAATTAAATCTAAAAAAAATGAAGCAGACATAAAGAGGCATCGAGAAAGAAAAGTCTTAATATATTTAATAATACGCAAAACTGCTCACATATGATTAGAAGTGGGAGCCTGCTAAAATTGACTAGTTGTGTGTTCAACGTATATTATGTCAGGTCTAGTAATTGAAAGATAAGAGAGTGCTCCAATAAGTTGTCTGTAAGGAGTAGGATCTTCAAAAAGTTCTTCATCATCAATTCTCATCTTGGTATTGGCAATCTCAAGGGTATCACTCTTATCATCTGTGATGTCAGACCTGAAGACAATGTCAAAAGCAAATTTATATTGAGATAATAAATATCCTCTAAGAGAGTAAGCAACTTTGATTCCTATGAAATATTTTAAGAAGCCTAAATCAGTCATTTCAAAATGTTTTTTGAGGAATGTTTTAATATTTTCAACTCCCTATTTATCGCCTTCGGTGATGATCATGTCGTCCATATAGAAAATAATAATAATAATACCTGCATCAAAAATCTTAACAAACAATACAGCGTTAGTCAAACAAGTTCTAAATCCAATATCAAGCATAACTCGACTAAATCGATCATATCAAGACTTTAGTGTTTATTTAAGTCCATAAAAAGCCTTTTTCAAACAAAGAGTTTTATCCTTAGAAACATTTATACCTAGTGGTGCATCCATATAAACTTCTTCAACTAGGTTTTCATTAAGAAAATCATTTTTAACATCCATTTGAAATATAGGTTATTTTCGAGCAGAGGCTAATGCTACTAGAGTTCTAACAGTGGTCATTCTAAAAACTGAAGCAAAGGTTTCCTCGTAATCTATGTCATATTCTTGAGAATATCCCTTGGCAACTAATCTGGCTTTATATCTTTCAAGGGTTTCATCACTTTTTGTTTTAATCTTGTATACCTACCTACAACCTATAGGTTTCTTTCCTTTTGAAACATCTTGAATGGTCCAAGTATTAGCCATTTCTAAAGCTTCTAACTCTATTCTCATAACTTCTACCCATTCAGAATGTTTTTTAGCTTGAGTATAGGTTGAAGGTTCCACATATTAATGAATTAATGCAATAAATGCCTTGTATTTTGAAGAAAAATAATCATAAGACCAGTGTTGTTAAAAGCACGCCTTGAGGCGAGGCCCTCTGCGCCTCAAGACGCCATCCTAAGGCGTGAAGAAGAAGTTTCACTTTCTCAATTATATATGTTATATATTTAATTAATTATATAAATTTGTGTGTATTTAGATAGAAAACAGATATACATAGACGTTAGGACATTATATTTTGTTGTTAATCCTGTTATAATCAGTTTCTTATTTACTTTTACATGTTAATCTCATATTTTTTAGTATTTATTTGAGATTTTGTATTATATATTTAATTAATTAAGAAGAAGAAGAAGAATAAGTTTTTAAATTATATATGTTATATATTTAATTAATTATATAAATTTGTATGTATTTATGTAGAAAACAGATATATATACACGTTAGGACATTATATTTTGTTGTTAATCCTGTTATAATATGTTTCTTAGTTACTTTTACATGTTAATCTCATTTTTTAGTATTTATTTGAGATTTTCTATTTTTTATTAGTTGTTGCTTCATCAATAAAGCATTTTTATTTATTTGTATTTTTAGATATTTTTTTATTGTTTTTTTTAAGTTTTCAAAAGAAAATTTTGAGGCTTACCATGCAAATTTAGATAATCTTTAAATTCTTTTGATAAAAATTCTCCCCTGAATATGTGTGAAAATAGAAATATCATTTTCAAACTTATTTTTGACCAGGTTGTGAAATATTTGAAAATGTAAGAAGATCTCATATTTATGTTTGAGAAAGTAGCTCCAAGTATACCTAGAAAAAATTATCAACAAAAATCACATAGTATGCAAATCCACCCTTTGATATAACTGGTGTTAGCCCCCAAACATCTTAATGTATTAGCTCAAGCGGTCCAGAAGAAAAGAAAGTTCTTTCATGAAATGGTAATCTCTTCATTTTACCAAGAATATAGTCTTTACACAAAATTTTCAGAGTTACAAAATTTTTCCAAATTTGGAAAGTGTTGAATTTTGAATTCATTAGGATGGCCAAGTCGTTTGTTTCATATATCCAACTCTAATTTTTTAATAATATAACAAAAGGTATCCTTGGGTATTTCCAAAAAATCTATATAATAGAGACCTCATTCTCTATAGCCTCTCCAAATCAGCTTCCCTGACTGACGATCATTTACCCAACAACCATCAGAAGAGAATAAGACATTATATCCATGGTCAGATATTTGTAAAACTCATAAGAGATTTAAATTTAACTTAAGAATATATCTAACTTTTGGAATGGTAAATTTTTTGGAGTTTTGTAAAATGTTTTCAAAATTCCCTATTCCTTCTATTTCAAGAGATGTACCACCGACTGTAAAAACATTTGACATGCTTGAGTTGGTATGACATTTAGATAAAATTTTACTATTAGGGGTCATATGAAAGGAAGCACCAGAATCAAGAAGCCAAGGAGTTTTATCGGGATCGGAGAAGGATGAAACTGTTGCTCCAGTTGAGGCTTCATTTGAAGAAGATACCCCTGTGAGAAGTGGTTGAAGAATCTTCATAAGTTGTGATATTGATACGGGTGCATCATTAGTTTCTTGTGAAGAACCAACTGAAGCCACCTTGTTTTCCTCCCTTCTTCTAAACTTTGGGCATTGAGGTTTAGTGTGCTCGGGTTCATGACAGTTATAACAAATATTTTTTTTTGTCATAATCATTTGCCTTGTTTCCAACAAGGCTTGTTATCATGCTCATTTCCTTGTTTCAAATGAGATGGCTTGTAGGGGAGTATGTAATTTCTTGGTCTAGAGATGGCCAAAACAGAGTTGTCTTCATTTTTTAAAGAGTGCATTTTTAGCCTATTCTTTTTCATACTCAATTCTTCAATAATGTCAACAATAGAAGTTATGTTTCCTCTATGAAAAAGAGTTGATTTGGTGTTTTCAAACTCCAGTCTCAAGCCATTTACAAATTGATACAAATATTCTGCATCAAGTTACTTTTGTCGGAGCTCGATATCTTTCGCGCAATGCCACTTAGGCTCAAGAATAAATAATTCTTCCCAAAGTTCAAACAATTCATTTAGTATTCCTTAATACTTTTGTCATTTTGAGTCATTGTTCGAATTTTATTTTGAAGATTGCACATATGAGCAATATCCTTAAGAAAATACATATTATTAAGGTATTCCCAAACTTTGGTGGCATGCTCAAATTTTGTGAGACTAGAGCATTTTTTAATATCCACGTTATTGATTAACCAATACATGATCTTGGCATGCCCCATTGTCCACTCTTTCTACTTTTTTTCATAAGTGACTAGTGTCTTAGTTTTCTCACCATCTGCAAGATGCACCTCTTTTTCGTTCTCTACCCTTGTGAGGACTAATTTAGGCTCTGGATATATGGTGCTTTATAATTAAAGACTACATTACAAAATTAGTATCACTGAGTTTCATGGGTACGATGGTGACTTTCTTATTGTCATCCATCCTTACAAAGTAGAGAGAAAGAGAAGAAAAAAAATAACAAATGAGAAATGAGAGAGTAGTAGTACGAGCACACCACCACGAATACATGAGCACTTGAATCACCAAGAAATTCTTTTTTTCTCCCACGAGCACGGAAAATGAGCCAATACGCAATCTTCAAGAGTCAAGAGCGAACCTTGCTATGATACCATGTAAAGAAATGAAAACCTCCAACAAGATCCACTACAATGCTAAAGTGAACATACCAAAAGCCACAAATGAGCTCATTTACAAAACCCACACAAAGGGCAAAAACAAGAGGCTAAAACAAATAATATTTTATTCATAACCTTATGCAAGAAGCATACAAATGGGAGGGGGTTTCACCCCTGTATATACACAAGCAAGAGAAGTTTTCAAAGAGACGTTGGGAGAGGCCCAACAGCTCTAAATAGAGTCGTTGGACCTTCCCAAAGTCTCTTTTGGTTGACTAGTCAACAAATGTTGACTAGTTCAATTTAAACAAAAAAATAAAAATTAAACTATCCTAACCTAGTTACATATCTATTGAAAAAGAGAAAAATAAAGGAGAAAAATATATTTATATAAATATATATACATAATAATATATATGTATAATTTTTAACATGGGATTCACATTAATGGGCCCTTATCTGTCCTTTTGTGAAAAATCAACAAAACATTTCTATGAAGAGGAATAAAAAAGACCCTTGAAGCTGTAAAAGTTACATCTTTTACTTGTTCCATGGCCTATCCAGAATACATAATAGGATAGCACATGACATTCACAAACTTACATGGAGAAATTGAACCTGCAAAAACAAACCTTTGTGGATGGGACAAGGATGATTATGATGATGCAATAATTTATACAAAGTCTGGCCTACATAGTTATCAGCATCATGGATTACAGGTCAAGGCCAGGCACCTACAGACCCTACATAGAACATTTGGCTATGAAGCCATGGGTTGCAGGAAATGACCCATACAGAAAGCCAGGTAGCTATAGTTGCTCAGCTACACATATAACAAAGAAGACTTTGATCCCTTTTCCGAGATCCACACTTATTGAGTATTATAATAACACTAGGCCTATCCGTGTGCATGTGCTGGGCTTTCAGAACCACATTCAGGATAACCATCATCTTTAAAAAGATAATAAAAAGTATAGCAGTCAGAAAAAGAATGATAGAAAGACGGTATTCTTGACAAAAAGATCAAGCATGATATGCTTTTTGCTAAAAGTAACGAGTAAAGGTCATACACTCACCTGTTCCAGGTGTTCTCAAAGATATTTTCCAACTCTGGACATTGTGGAATATCTTCATCGGGAACCCAGCGCTCAAGCTCCCTCTCGACCTCAACATAATGAGACTGGGATATCAAAGAGTCTGTCATGATATCTTGCCGTTTTTCATGTGCATGTCCATTGGCAAAGCCAGTGGTTGTCAAGGGGACATCCTGAAATTAAAGAAAATGACAATGATAATCAATCAGTGTGGAAATAGAAAATTTAAACTGCTCTGTACCTAACAAAATTATCATCCGCAACAGCTGAAATCAGAATCATGGAGGTTCATACTTAGATACATCCTATTGAAGTCAGCAGACGAATGTTATTCATTTAAGTACCAGGAATGGATTCCCCGGATCACAAACTTCAATATACACTAGACTAGTTTGAGACATGAAATAAAGCAGAACCTTGGCTATGACTTGCACAAGTTCGTTGGATGGAATGATCAATGTCTTTGAAGGAGCCTTGCTCGCAAAATCAGACAGAGATTTCTGGCCCTTGAAGAAAGGATCCATAGTTAGCCGAGCCATTTTCAGAATAATGCCTGCAAAACATCAATAAGTTGCTAACTTACAAATTACACCTCAAGGAAAAGAAAAAAATGTTCTCTTAACAGATATTAAAAAGAAAAGGTTCCAGGGAAAAGAATAGGTCATGTGAATTATACCAGGAAATCATTTGAACAGTAAAAGATCTGGATATCATATTGAAAGCTGGAGCATCTCAAACTTACCGAACTCTTTTTCAGCACTCATTGCATGAAAAATTCCAGTGAATATAGATCCATTTTTAACCTGGACTTCAACGCTTTGTCCAATAAGGCTTGTCGTCAGGAATAATAGCCGATCCCGTGAAGGACTTTCATATCCTCCACCTTTGCCTCCATTCACAAGATCAGTAAGATCTGTACCACAATCCTGTTAGAAAATTTAAGATTTGCCACCAACTTAACACATGGCACATCCAAGTCCCAGGTCTAAAAAATGTGTGACTTTTAAAAATCAGAAGACTTGGCAAAGCCCTCAAGACTGATTTTTACAAGACTGGCAAGCAAAGGCAGCATTAAAATCATCCATGTTGCCAGAGTGATTCCTGACCTGGGCTCATCCAAGTTAATCTGATCATATAGATGGCCAATCGTTACCTAAAGGCAAAAACATTTGAACTAATATAAAGCAAGCTAAGAAAATGACTTGAACCTGTAACACCAAAACTGCTGGGACGAAATTTTGCAGGTTGTAGCTTGTTATCAAATCTGTTTCCTGTCTCTCGGTCTGCCTTCCTGCGTCCAAATCCACTAGAAGAAATTGGGTGCAGTGCCTGCTGTTGGTTCATTCTCACGTCTCAAGCTTACTGCAAAACTTTGAAGATAAGTAAACAATGACACTTTCCATTTTATTACTCAAATAATAAGGGCAAGCAGATGAAAGACATCATGCCAAGATACAGACTGTAAGGCATACATGCGACAGCAACTACAAAATTTAAAAAATTCAAATGGTAATTCCATAGAGAGCATCTTCCGAAACTAGGAATAGCCTTAGTGCCAGTCCCAGCTTGTCTCTTGTTGTTGATTCATGAATGATCCAACAACATCCCAGTGATTAACCCCATATAGTCCAGCTGCTTTCACTTTGTGGCAGTTTTTCCATTTGATATCGTGCCTTTTGAGATTTCAACCACTCTTTTCTTTAGATATGCAGCTTCAGTTCACTCTTATAAGAAGAACTATAAACATTTCAGCTAATACCAAGCTTGGTCTATTCAAGCAGACCTCTACAGCCTGTACCAAACTTAAACTTCATTGTTGGAGCTTGAGCTGGATAAAGCAAAATGCAGCCAATCATACTTTCCAAAAAACAGGACAAAAGAAAAGAAAGAAGTGGATGAACATAGCAGGGAAAGGATTTGAACCAGTTTTCATCATATGGAGGGAAGAGTTCCAGTATATAAACAGATTTCTCGAGTGAACTTCTGGATAGAAAAGATCACCCATGCATGCACAGAACTTGAAGCTTTCACTGAATTAGAGAGTTTAGGAAGTTCAAGATGACAAGGCATTACCTTCAAGGTAGATAAGCAAAATCAGAAGACAAAGTGTCTATGTTTATCATTGACACTACTATGTTTAAGCTATCTAGAATTCTAGATCCAAACCAGTGGATGCTCTTTCCCTGTGAGTTCTCTCTTATGCATAGATTTATCTCACCCTGTATGAATCGAGGATACATCACATTACACATCTTCAAAAGTCATCCTATTTTTTATCCATTTAGGTATACTGCCAAGCTAGTGAACACCACCACTTCCAAATCCTTATCCATTTCATTTCTTTGGCACTTGTCCAATATGCTAGGATGGCCTGTCTAATTTGACTCATAGTCCTGCTATCTAATGACCAGTTTGTCCATGCTAACTCAAAATCTGTGGGAAGAAAAAACAAAAAGAGATAAATTTCTTCTGACCTGTTAGACAAACATGTCATGCACAAATGTGCACAATGCATATGCACAGAAACACAGATATTAATAGAATTCAAGCACACACAAAAAAATCCAAGAATATAACGTGGTTTGGTTCTGTTGGGAACCTACATCCAGTCACCAAGCACTCACGATCTATCTTCATATTAACTTGAAAAGGAGTTTTACAGGGCATACATATATATAGGGAGAAGCAAAGTCGCTGGAGACTTCCTATAGCAACTCATACCCTTAGGTAACTTTGTTAACAAGTTTTTCCTTTGATTTATCCTTATCTCCAACTTCAACCGACGGCCATTGCCTTCTAGTGTCTTCACATTGCCTTCTAGAGTCTTCCTTGTTCATATCTTGAGAGATTTTGGATAGGTTTGGATCCTGATCCAATCCACTATGTCTAACAGATATATGTTGGTACATGTTTATAAGACTTTTCACTTGAGGTATTGCTAACACTACAGCTAGTCTGAAGCCCCAGCAGCTTATTTACACAAGCTTATCTTAGGCTCAAGATAAGCTAATTAATCAAATCAAGACCAAAAAAATGGTTATCGAAAGTGCTGCTGAAGATGGCTCTGGCGTAGGACAGCTGATTGGAGCACTTGGTTATAATGTATTTTCAGTAACAATGGTATGCCAACGGCTAACCATTGCAGTATATCACATTTCTGTGATTAACTAGGCATACCTACAGAAATATTACCATTTTGTACATGAAAAGTTTGATCATGATTATTCAGGTGAAAGTTTATACAAAAGGCATCTGAACCCTCTCTGGATGTCCCTTCTTTCCTGGTCAAGCAGCTCATATTCTTCCTAGATTGAAGTAAAGAATAGAGGATGCTAGTAACTTGGCCACTAAGGTCCATAACATAAATCAAGGACACTGCTAATTCTCTACAAATAATAATATCCAAAGGCCTCGTCATTGGACCTAAGGATCAATGTAGTTAGGCTCCTGCCTAGGCCGCTTAGGCGTAAGTCTACCGCCTAGGAGCGCCTAGGTGCCTAGGCAAGTACCTAGGTTGGGAGAAGGGAACCAAGGTTGGTATTTTATATTTTTATAATATTTAAAACATTATATGTAATGAAATGGTGGTCTTCCACAAAAGCACGAGAAATCTTCAAAAGAGTGTCTATTGAAGACCCTTCAAGCATAACCCATAAAAGGGTAAAAATGGAAGAACACACAAAAATAAATAAATCTTTATTTCTTCACAAGAAATGCTTAAGAAGCATTGATACAAAGTGGAGGGGGATCACCCCTATTTATACAAGTGGAAGAGATGAAGGAGCTCTCCTTGAGAGTCGTCCAACGGCTCTAAATATAGCAGTTGATTGGACTAAGTCCAATGACTACATTGCTAGTCAAATCTTAGTTGGGACTTGACCATAATGTAATATCTAGTTCAAAATGAACTAGACAATAAATAAAATATATAATAATAATAATATAATATTATATTATTATATATGTTACATTTTACATTTTAACACTCTCCCTCAAACTTGCGATACAATGAGCGAAAGTTTGTTTAAGAGAAAGTGAAATCTGGGGGCAGCAAGAGGTTTGGTGAAGAAGTCTGTAAATTGGTATTCTGATGTAACATAAGGCAAATCAATGGTTCCATGTAGATATTCCTCTCTAACGTAGTGACAATCCATCTCAATATGTTTGGTGCGTTCATGAAATGTTTAGTTGCAGGCAATATAGATCGCACTCTTATTGTAATAGCTCATTCTTGAAGCTTGTATTGCTTCAGCTCCCATATCAGCTAGCAGACGTCTGAGCCAAATTATTTTCATAGTCGTGGTGGCCATGGCTCTATATTCAGTTTCGGTGGAGGAGAGAGAGAGAGACCTTCAGCTGTTTTTTGCATCTCCACGAAATTAACGATTCACCTAAGAAAACACAAAAACCAATGGTTGAGTGTCTATTATTGGGATCACCTCCGCAATCTACATCAATATAAGCAATTAAATCTAAAGACAACGAAGCAGATAAGAAGAGTCATCGTGAAAGGGAGGACTTTATGTATCTAATAATTAGCAAGACTGCTCCCATGTGAACAGAGGTGGGAGCATGTTGAAATTGACTAGTTGTGTGTACAATGTGTGATATATCTAGCCGAGTAATGGAGAGATAGGAAAGTACTCCGATAAGTTGTCTGTAAGGAGTGGGATCATCAAGAGGTTTTCCATCATCAATCCTCATTTTGATGTTGACAACTTCTGGAGTGTCTAATTTCCATTTGATATCGTGCCTTTTGAGATTTCAACCACTCTTTTCTTTAGATATGCAGCTTCAGTTCACTCTTATAAGAAGAACTATAAACATTTCAGCTAATACCAAGCTTGGTCTATTCAAGCAGACCTCTACAGCCTGTACCAAACTTAAACTTCATTGTTGGAGCTTGAGCTGGATAAAGCAAAATGCAGCCAATCATACTTTCCAAAAAACAGGACAAAAGAAAAGAAAGAAGTGGATGAACATAGCAGGGAAAGGATTTGAACCAGTTTTCATCATATGGAGGGAAGAGTTCCAGTATATAAACAGATTTCTCGAGTGAACTTCTGGATAGAAAAGATCACCCATGCATGCACAGAACTTGAAGCTTTCACTGAATTAGAGAGTTTAGGAAGTTCAAGATGACAAGGCATTACCTTCAAGGTAGATAAGCAAAATCAGAAGACAAAGTGTCTATGTTTATCATTGACACTACTATGTTTAAGCTATCTAGAATTCTAGATCCAAACCAGTGGATGCTCTTTCCCTGTGAGTTCTCTCTTATGCATAGATTTATCTCACCCTGTATGAATCGAGGATACATCACATTACACATCTTCAAAAGTCATCCTATTTTTTATCCATTTAGGTATACTGCCAAGCTAGTGAACACCACCACTTCCAAATCCTTATCCATTTCATTTCTTTGGCACTTGTCCAATATGCTAGGATGGCCTGTCTAATTTGACTCATAGTCCTGCTATCTAATGACCAGTTTGTCCATGCTAACTCAAAATCTGTGGGAAGAAAAAACAAAAAGAGATAAATTTCTTCTGACCTGTTAGACAAACATGTCATGCACAAATGTGCACAATGCATATGCACAGAAACACAGATATTAATAGAATTCAAGCACACACAAAAAAATCCAAGAATATAACGTGGTTTGGTTCTGTTGGGAACCTACATCCAGTCACCAAGCACTCACGATCTATCTTCATATTAACTTGAAAAGGAGTTTTACAGGGCATACATATATATAGGGAGAAGCAAAGTCGCTGGAGACTTCCTATAGCAACTCATACCCTTAGGTAACTTTGTTAACAAGTTTTTCCTTTGATTTATCCTTATCTCCAACTTCAACCGACGGCCATTGCCTTCTAGTGTCTTCACATTGCCTTCTAGAGTCTTCCTTGTTCATATCTTGAGAGATTTTGGATAGGTTTGGATCCTGATCCAATCCACTATGTCTAACAGATATATGTTGGTACATGTTTATAAGACTTTTCACTTGAGGTATTGCTAACACTACAGCTAGTCTGAAGCCCCAGCAGCTTATTTACACAAGCTTATCTTAGGCTCAAGATAAGCTAATTAATCAAATCAAGACCAAAAAAATGGTTATCGAAAGTGCTGCTGAAGATGGCTCTGGCGTAGGACAGCTGATTGGAGCACTTGGTTATAATGTATTTTCAGTAACAATGGTATGCCAACGGCTAACCATTGCAGTATATCACATTTCTGTGATTAACTAGGCATACCTACAGAAATATTACCATTTTGTACATGAAAAGTTTGATCATGATTATTCAGGTGAAAGTTTATACAAAAGGCATCTGAACCCTCTCTGGATGTCCCTTCTTTCCTGGTCAAGCAGCTCATATTCTTCCTAGATTGAAGTAAAGAATAGAGGATGCTAGTAACTTGGCCACTAAGGTCCATAACATAAATCAAGGACACTGCTAATTCTCTACAAATAATAATATCCAAAGGCCTCGTCATTGGACCTAAGGATCAATGTAGTTAGGCTCCTGCCTAGGCCGCTTAGGCGTAAGTCTACCGCCTAGGAGCGCCTAGGTGCCTAGGCAAGTACCTAGGTTGGGAGAAGGGAACCAAGGTTGGTATTTTATATTTTTATAATATTTAAAACATTATATGTAATGAAATGGTGGTCTTCCACAAAAGCACGAGAAATCTTCAAAAGAGTGTCTATTGAAGACCCTTCAAGCATAACCCATAAAAGGGTAAAAATGGAAGAACACACAAAAATAAATAAATCTTTATTTCTTCACAAGAAATGCTTAAGAAGCATTGATACAAAGTGGAGGGGGATCACCCCTATTTATACAAGTGGAAGAGATGAAGGAGCTCTCCTTGAGAGTCGTCCAACGGCTCTAAATATAGCAGTTGATTGGACTAAGTCCAATGACTACATTGCTAGTCAAATCTTAGTTGGGACTTGACCATAATGTAATATCTAGTTCAAAATGAACTAGACAATAAATAAAATATATAATAATAATAATATAATATTATATTATTATATATGTTACATTTTACATTTTAACACTCTCCCTCAAACTTGCGATACAATGAGCGAAAGTTTGTTTAAGAGAAAGTGAAATCTGGGGGCAGCAAGAGGTTTGGTGAAGAAGTCTGTAAATTGGTATTCTGATGTAACATAAGGCAAATCAATGGTTCCATGTAGATATTCCTCTCTAACGTAGTGACAATCCATCTCAATATGTTTGGTGCGTTCATGAAATGTTTAGTTGCAGGCAATATAGATCGCACTCTTATTGTAATAGCTCATTCTTGAAGCTTGTATTGCTTCAGCTCCCATATCAGCTAGCAGACGTCTGAGCCAAATTATTTTCATAGTCGTGGTGGCCATGGCTCTATATTCAGTTTCGGTGGAGGAGAGAGAGAGAGACCTTCAGCTGTTTTTTGCATCTCCACGAAATTAACGATTCACCTAAGAAAACACAAAAACCAATGGTTGAGTGTCTATTATTGGGATCACCTCCGCAATCTACATCAATATAAGCAATTAAATCTAAAGACAACGAAGCAGATAAGAAGAGTCATCGTGAAAGGGAGGACTTTATGTATCTAATAATTAGCAAGACTGCTCCCATGTGAACAGAGGTGGGAGCATGTTGAAATTGACTAGTTGTGTGTACAATGTGTGATATATCTAGCCGAGTAATGGAGAGATAGGAAAGTACTCCGATAAGTTGTCTGTAAGGAGTGGGATCATCAAGAGGTTTTCCATCATCAATCCTCATTTTGATGTTGACAACTTCTGGAGTGTCTACTTTCTTATCATCTGTAATTTCATACTTGAAAACAATATAAAAGGCAAATTTAGACTGAGATATTAAATACCCACGAGGAGAATAAGCAACTTCAATTCCTAAAAAATATTTTAATAAACCTAAGTCAGTCATTTCAAAATGAGTTTTAAGAAGAGTTTTGATGTTTGCAACGCCTTGTTTGCCGCATCTGGTGATGATCATATCGCCTACATAGAGAAGAAGAACAATAATGCCTGCATCAGAATTCTTAATAAACAAAACGGTGTCAGTCAAACAAGATTAAAAATCAATATCAGTCATAACACGACTAAATTTGTCATACCAAGCTTTTGGTGCCTGTTTAAAACCATAAAGTATTTTTTCTAAACGAAGAGCTTTACCCTTAAGGATACTAATACCAAGTGGAGCTTCCATGTATACTTCTTCAATTAGATTTTCATTGAGAAAAGCATTTTTGACATCCATCTGAAATATGGGTCATTTTTCAATGAAGGCTAAAGCTATTAAAGTTCTGACAGTGGTCATACGAGCAACAGGGGCAAAAATTTATAATCGATGTCGTACTCTTGGGCATACCACTAAACGGGTTTTATACCTTTCAAGAGTTTCATCACTCTTGGTTTTGACTTTGTAGACCCATCGACAGCCTATAGGTTTCTTACCTAGAGGAATATCTTGGATGATCCAAGTGTTAGCCTTTTCTAATGGGTCCAATTCTGTTTTTATGGCTTCTACTCATTCTATATGGTTTTTGGCTTGAGAATAGGATGACGGTTCTACATTTGATTGTATTAATGCAATAACTACCCTGTATGTTGGTGAAAATGATTCGTATGACACAAATTTTTCAAGAGATCTAGAAATTTTGGATGACCTTCTGATTGGTACTTCAGAATATTTTTCTAATGCACATGGAAGATTTGATCATCTACGTCTTGAATATTATAGACTAACGTCCCTATGGGTTTGCTCCAAAGTTACCGAAAGCGCCTAGCCTATTGGGGAAGCACGCTTC
The DNA here is from genome assembly GCF_984573655.1 of Nuphar pumila. Taxonomy (NCBI): domain Eukaryota; kingdom Viridiplantae; phylum Streptophyta; class Magnoliopsida; order Nymphaeales; family Nymphaeaceae; genus Nuphar; species Nuphar pumila. The sequence goes on along the minus strand of NC_143262.1, from coordinate 24,592,323 downwards.
CCCAAAGCGTGTTTTGGAAGCACGAAACATCGCGCTTCCGAAATGCGCTGGGAAGCGCCAAGGTTTTTTGGGAAGCGTGTTTCCTCCACGCTTTCCCTCGCTTCCCCTGCGCTTCTCCCCTTTTTCATTTTTTTTTGTATTTTTATTTTCTTTTTTCGCTTCTCCCTCACTTTCGATTCGCTTCCTAGGTCGCTTCTGAGATGATTCTTGATTCGCATTTAAGTCATGCCACGCTTCTCGCTTTCTAAAATTTTGAAAGTCCCTCACTTCCCGCTTTCTGCTCCTGCTTCCTCGACTGGCAACCATGGTTTGCTCTTCATTATCATCATTATGTTCAACAACAATAGGACTTTGATCATTGTCAAAGTCACATTCAAGATCCCATTCATTGAATTTTGAAGTCAAATATATTAAAAAGGAATATTCAATAACTTCCTTGGGTTTTTCGAATTCAAAAAAACTTTCTTTCTCTAGGAAAGATACATTTCTTAATACATATAATTTTTTATTTTGAAAATCAAAACACCTATAGCATTTTTTATTATGGGCATATCCTAAGAAGGCACAAGGAATCGCACAGGGAGAGAGTTTGTCATTCTTGTTGGTGAAAACAAAACACTTGCATCAAAAGACTCTTAATCTAGAATGATCAGAAGATAAGTTGACAAGTTTTTCAATTGGAGTTATGTTTTTCAAAGAATAAGATGGCATTCGATTAATAAGATATGTAGCAGTTAGGACAACTTCCACCCAAAAATCTTTTGCAACTTGATTTGCTATTAGTAAGGTCCTAGCGGTTTTCATGATGTGTCGATGTTTACGTTCGGTCAGGCCATTTTGTTATGGTGTGTGTGGACAAGATCCTTGGTATGTAATGCCATGTAAGTTGAGATATTCTTTAAATTCTTTGGACATAAATTATTCCTCCTGAATTAGTGCAAAAAATGAAAATATTGAGATTTATTTTTAACCATTTTATAAAATGTTTGAAAATGTAAAAAAAAAACCTCAGATTTGTACTTAAGAAAGTAAATCCAAGTATGCCTAGAATAGTCATCGACAAAAATAACATAATATGCATATCCACCTTTTGAAATAACTAGTACAGGACCCCAAACATCCGAATGTATTAATTCAAGTGGTCTAGAGGAAACAAAAGTTCTATCATGAAATGGTAATCTTTTCATTTTGCCAAAGATACAGTCTTTACAAGTAAAACTTTCAGAATTACAAAATTTTCCTAAACTTGAAAAATATTGGATTTTAGACATATGAGGATGACCAAGTCTTTTGTGTCATAAATCCAACTCTAGTTTCTGAACATTATAACAGAAAGCATTCTTAGGCAACTCTAAAAAATCCATATAATAGAGTCCTCATTCTCTATGGCATTTCCCAATCAGCTTCTCTGACGGGCGATCCTGTACCGAACAGCCACGAGAAGAGAAAGAGATATTACACCCATAATCAGATATTTGAGAAACAAATAAGAGGTTTAAATTCAGTTTATGAATATATCTAACTTCTGGGATAAAAAATTTCTTTGTTTTAAGAAGTTTTTCAAAATTTCGTATTCCTTCTAATTCAAAAGAAGTCCCATCAGCTGTGAAAACTTTTGACACACTTGAGTTATTTTTAAGACATTCGAATAAGCTATTGACATTTAGAGTCATATGAAAAGAGGCACCAAAATCAAAGAGCCAAGAAAAATTACCGGGATCGGAGAATGATGAAACAGTTGTTCTAGTTGAAGCTTTAGTTGAGGTGGATGCTCCTTTGAGAAGAGGTTGAAGAATTTCCATCAATTGAGTCATAGAAACCGGTGCATCTTGATCTTTTGATTTTGATCTGACTGTTGCAGCCTTCTTTTCATCTCTTATCTTTAGCTTAGGACATTGAGGCCTATAGTGCCCCGGCTCATGACAATGATGACAAATGACTTTTCTTTTGTCACAATCACTACCTTGTCTACCAAAGTGAGGAGGCCTATAAGTGCGCACATAGTTACCCGATCTAGACACAGCTAGAACGGATTCATCTTTAGTTTTTGGAGTATTCTTCATAAGTCTGTTTTCCTCCATAGTTAGCTCCACTATAGTTTCAATGATAGAGGAAACTTTTCCACGATGTAGAAGAGCCGATTTAGTCGACTCAAATTCCGGTCTAAAACCGTTTATAAATTGATAAAAATATTTCATATAGAGTTACTTTTGGAGAAGCTCGATATCTTCGAAACAATGTCATTTTGGCTTAAGAAGAGTCAATCAATTCCTCCAAAAGTTTGGATAACTCATTGTAATATTCTCTAATAGTTTTGTCCTTTTGAGCAAGGTTTTAAAACCCGTGACTCGGGACTCGACTCGTTATTTATTGACTCGTGACTCGACGAGTCAACTGGGTAACTCAGACCGGGTTTTGTTAACTTTTGATTTGACCTAATTAATAGTGACTAGTAAAAATATATAAAGGTTTGTCATTTAAATTGTCATTACTAGTGACAAACAACAAAAAATATGATCTAGACATTGGAAATTATAGGAATATGCCCCTAATAAATCGCCTCATCATGTTCCCTATGAAGGATTTCCAAAAGTATAAGTACATTAAAGCATGTAATACAAGTAGGAATATAGATTATTTTGCAATTTGCAAGTCAATTGAATGAATAGCACTAGTTAATACAGAACACGGACCATGAATTGAATTTGGCCTTTTATGGATCACAAATCATGAATCTGTGGTCTTTATCATCGTCACAAACACCACAAAACAACATCGCCAAGCCTTATTGCATCTATATGAATTAGCCTTTAGAACATTGTCTTAACCAGTGTTATTAAAAATGCGCCTCAAGGCGCAAAAAGCATGCCTCGCATCAAGGCGAGGGGCTTTGTGCCTTGAGGCGCAGGCATAAGGCGCAATACCCTTGAGGCGTGCGCCTCATAGGCCTTGAGGCGAGGCGCGCCTCGGACTAAGGCGCACACGCCCTATTTATTTGGTCAAATGAGGGTCAAAACCCTCATTAGACCAAAAAAATAGGGCTTAAACAAAGGCCTACCGACCCATTTTATGTGTTTTTATTTTTTTCTCACCTCCTATCTCCCTCTGCCTCTCATCTCCCTCTCGTTTTCGTGCATGACAGCAGGACCACCGTCGCCGACAACCTCCTTCTCGCAACAACAACAACAACAGCCCCAAACGTCGGTTAAGGTAGGATCTCTGCATAGTCTTTTTCCTCGTGTTCACACATAATGCATTTGCTGGCCACATGAATCTCTCTTTTTAAGGTTAAACTGGGTTGTCAAGAGAGACCAACCATAAAAACATGCGAGCTCTAGGGAAAGTCTCAGCACTTAATAAGGCATGTTTGGAAACCACCCAATGCCAGATCTTGTCTTCAGTGCATCACACCCACCCCCAGTCTGCCAGCAGGGCTCTGTTCAAGATATCTAACCTGGTGATGCCTAGTCCACCTATGTCTATTGGGGAGGTGACCAGTGCTCATTCAACTATCTGCCTTTCCTGGCTTCAGTAACACCATACCAAATGAAGGCCTGCATCAATTCAGAATTACAAATTCCAGTGACATGGGTATTATTGTATTTCTGAGCAATGTATATAGAAAGAGATCCCCAACCACACCCAATATCCAGAATTGTCTGCCCATCTTTTACATTTGCTCTCTCACAATATGTCTTCAGCATTGCTCTCTCAGCTTCCTCTAACGTGTTAGACTTATTTCTGAAGTAACAGCAGCTGCAAAATACAGTTCATAATATTTCAATTTGTTTAAACTGGGTCAGAAAGACCTGATATAAGAAAGAACCAATAGTAGCACACTTCAACAAACAGTTCTCGTGCATTCTTATTTTTGGCATTCTTGGGTCCCAGCAAACAAAGTGTTCTATGTTGATTACATAGGATTTCATTTTTCAACTTAGATATTGACAGAAATTTATTTATGTTAAGTTCCATTGACAGGATATAGATGTATTAAGCTTAATGACAGTTTTGAATTTCTGTATTAAGCACATTGACAGAAAGTGATCTATGTGTTAAGTTTCAGGGCAGTTTTGATTCTTTTTAGAAAAGAATAATTCGTTTGTTTTTTGTCCACAAGGATGCTTACTGATATTCTATGTTGTAGTTCATGCGCAGATGTACGCTTTACTGATATTCTATGTTGTAGTTCATGCTTACTAATTTTAGATATTTTTTATAGTTTTTTTAAGTTTTTTAAAAAAAAACTTTGAAGCTTACGCTTTACACCTCGAGGCTTACGCCTCGCCTCAAATTTTGGTGGAGCGCCTCGCTATGCCTCAACGCTTTTTACAACATTGGTCTTAACATAGATACCAGGCTGATGAAATTTGAAATCATGAATATAATTGATAGATTTTAAGAGCATAACTTTGGGTAAAAAACTAAAAAAAAAAGAATTTCAATCTTATATGTTTCCAATGAAGTTTTTTATTTATTCTAATGTTGTGTGCTTCTTAGCAAATATAATAAACAAATATGATAATTTTCATATGCACTAATAAACACATCTGAAAAAAGAAAAAAGTGCCCAAAACTCGCCTGAGTCAACACGAGTCAGCCTGAGTCAAGGCCGAGTTTTTGCAAAACGAGTTTACCTTGCCAGGTTGACTCGTTGGAGGGCCGAGCCGAGTCACCGAGTTGACTCGACGAGTTTTAAAACCTTGCTTTTGAGTCATTGTCTGAACTTTATCTTATAAATTGCACACATATGCAATATCTTTAAGATAATACATATTTTTAAGATATTCCTAAGTTTTATCAGCATGCTCAAATTTAGCAAAACTAGAGCATTTTTTTATGTCAACGCTATTAATTAGCCATGACATAATTTTGGCGTGCCCTATTCTCAATTCTTTTCATTTTTTCTCATAAGTTGCCAACGCCTTATTCTTCTCTCCTTCCGTGAGAGGTACTTATTTGTCATTCTCAACTTTTGTGAGAATTAGTTTTGGTTCTGAATCAGAACCATCAACTATACCCCACAACCCTTTTCCCCAAATGTGGTGCTTCATGATTGAAGCCCACATTACATAGTTAGTGTCATTTAATTTCATGGGTATGGTGTTGATTTTATCATTGTCATCCATCTTTTACAAGGGTTTGAAAAAGAAAGAATAGATGAGAAGAAAAAGAAGAGAAAGATAAGATAGGAGAAGAATGAGCACAATCTCAAAATTTTGTAGCCAAGCTTCCTCCAAAGTCCTTTCCTTCTCTAAAACGATCCCCTGAGTCACGAACAAGAAGATAAAACACTATTTGCAAAGGGAGCACGGAAAATGAGGCAGAAATCTTCAAGATCGAAGGTTCTTCAAGGCTCTGATACCATGTAATGAAATGGTGGTCTTCCACAAAAGCACGAGAAATCTTCAAAAGAGTGTGTATTGAAGACCCTTCAAGCATAACCCATAAAAGGGTAAAAATGGAAGAACACACAAAAATAAATAAATCTTTATTTCTTCACAAGAAATGCTTAAGAAGCATTGATACAAAATGGAGGGGGATCACCCCTATTTATACAAGTGGAAGAGATGAAGGAGAGCTCTTCCTTGAGAGTCTCCAACGGCTCTAAATATAGTTGTTGGACTAGGTCCAATGACTACACTGGGACTTGACTAGAATGTAATGTCTAGTTCAAAATAAACTAGACAATAAATAAAATAAAAGAAATAAAAAGAAAAAAGGAAAAAATACATATAATATTATTATTATTATATTATATTATATTATATTATATTATATTATATTATATTATATTATATTATATTATATTATATTATATTATATTATATTATATATTATATATTATATATTATATATTATATATTATATATTATATATGTTACATTTTACATTTTAACATTATAATCATGCTTTGTTTGAATCATTTAAATTGTTCAAGTTTTCCAATATTTTTTTTATTTTTATGTTTTTTATATTTTTATTTTAAATAATTATATTCATTTATGCATCTCTAGATGACGCAACTAAGAAAATATTTGTTTAGATGAAATTGAATGTTAGAAGCAGGGGCAGAACCAAGGGGAGGATGGCAGCCCACCCCACCCACCCAAAAAAGAAAATAAATTAAATAAGTTATATGTCTAGGGCCTATATATATATATATAGAGAGAGAGAGAGGGGGGGGGGGAAGAGGATTAATCCTCCAATACTTGCCAATATTATTCTTTCATTTATTGAGTCATACCTCTTATAGTAGAGAGTTCTATTATCTAAAAGGAAATATTATCATCTTTAACAATGTCATATTTAAATTGATAGAAATTTACTATAACTAATCCCCTACTTTTAGCATCCCAATCCATCTTCAAGTTTCTTATCCCTACCAATTCAAATCAACATTTCCTAATTTACATATTACATTAATATAATTTCTTAATAAGCCTATCATTCCCTACCCCATATTCCTAGCCTTGTTCTAAGGTTGACCCTAAATTATCTCTACACTCCCACTACTTTCATCTTCGATACTGATTGGATGACACCAAAACCCAGTTTAAAATTCGGTTTTGAGTGCAAACTGGGTTTTGGTGGGTTTGGGTGACACCAAAACCTGGTTTGAAAACCAGATTTTTACCAAAACCCAGCCAATTGAAAAAACCCTTCCCCAAATTGAAAACTTGGCTTATCGAGGAGGGGGGTTTTCACCCTCTTCCAACCCCCCCACCCCCCCCAACCCTACTCCCTCCCACCCTAACCATTTTCCAGTCATTTCTGGTCAGCCACGGATCGGAAAATGACCGGACTAGTATTGCCCGGTCAGGGTGATACCCATCCCAGCCGTTTTTCGGCCGAAATGGCCAGAAAACATTCTTTTTTAAAATTTCATGTGTTCGACCATTTCACGGCCGGTGGGTGGCCGGACGTTGCCTTATTTTTTTTATTTTTGGGTGGCCGACCATTTTCCAGTCGGGTAATGCTCGGGCTGGTGTCGCCCAGCACCGGCAACACTAGCCTGGCCATTTCCCGGTTAGTGACTGGCTGGAAAATGACCGGCCATATTTTCTTTTTATGAGATTTTCCTTTTTAAGTTATTTGGCTAGCCAACCTTGGCCGGGAAATGGCCGGGACGGTGCCGGCCAGCAAGGGCGACATCATCCCGGCTGGTGGCTGGCTGGAAAATAGCTAGTAGGGGTTTTTTCCTGATTTTCTTTTTCTTTTTTTTTGGTGACAGGTTTTTGGTCTCCCTAACAGGTTAAGAGAACCTGGTTTTTTGCCAAACTAGGTTATGCCCCATGTCACCCAAATGGCTCCTTCGGCTTCAACTAGCATGGGCTCTATAAAAAATAGTTGTTTTTCTTTACACCTATGGCCTTTGTGCCATTTTTCATCACAACGCCAGTAAAGACCATGCATAATTCGATTATAAAGTTCTTTTTGTATAAGCCTTTTAGCTGGGAGGGTTTTATTGGTGGTGCTTATCCATTAATCTCTTTTATGCACTTTAGTCCAATGATGAGAACCTTGTTGAAGATATTCATTGCACTAGCTCTTCAAAACTCTTGACTTGTTGAGCCATAAATGATTGGATAGCCTCCTCATTGCAATGGCTTTGATACAACTTTTAGATTTTCAAGGTTTTGATAGAATCAAAAAATACCTTTATACTCTTGATATCCTTTTAAAGAGTGCCTATCTATTGTGGTTATATGCAATTTGTTTATATTTTCTTTATATTATATATTATTTATTTATATATTTATATATTGTCGGCCCCTCCTATATAAATTTTGTAGTTCTGCCCCTGGTTAGAAATGTAATTGTGTTTTAATTGTTTAGATTCATTCATGAATTTTTTTTTTTAAGCTTCAATTGTTTAGCTTCATAAACTGTGTTAAATATGTATTTTATATTTTATATTATTTTTAAGAATTTATTGTAATTGTTTAATTTTTTAAAAAAAATCTTTTTTTTTGGTCCTGACTAAGTAGGCACTGACTAGGCCTCTTAGAGGGCTGGCGCCTAGGTGTCAACTAGTGTTTTTTGACTACTTAGCAAAGGATAGTAAATAAATTTCATTTGCTTATGACCCTATTGGTAAAAAAATCACTTTCAGACACAAAAGGCAACTAGAATGAGGAGCCTAACGATATCAAGCTCAGGTATATCACCTACAATACATGTGTGGATGGCAGATTATGTCACAGTGACAATATGCCATCCAAACATGTATCATGTATCTAACTTGACTTCAAATTTCCCTTTGAGCTCTTGCATGGTCATGCATGTTTTCACAAATGTTTAAGTTAACCCCACCTAAAATCTAAGCTATGGACTGGGTCTCACCTAAATTGCAGCAATTAACCTTGCAGAAGCGTTCCTCTTTTTGTTGGCCCAAGTTAAACAAGTATGGTGTGTTTAACAGGAGATTGGAAGGGTTAGTTGTAGTGGCATTTGTCACTTATGGAAATCATAGAGCTACCATCCTCATTGTCTTTCTCAAATGAATAATCACACACAGCCTTATTTCTGACCCTGAATCTGCGCTATTAGAGTTATCCCTGAGATATGATCCTTGGAGATGTGGATTGAGATGGAAATCCTCTTTTTGGTGCACATGCCATTTAAGATGAATCAATTTGTGGTGGGATTGCTTTGTAATCCAAATCACCACAGCCTTAACCTTGCCTTGGATAGAACAAGGCAGACATACTGCATTTTCCATATTGCGTTCTGAGAGCATCAATTTATGAGAAGCTCAAAAATTCCTCAGTTTTCATGCTATTTTACTTTTACTCGTTGCTTTCTATTATTTGAACCCCACAGTAGTCATTCAGTTTATACCTTGAATCATGCTAATGTAAAGCACTTCTCAAGAAAAGAATAGTTAGAAAAATAGAAAATAGGCAAAGTTTCCATGCCTGTCACGCAAGCCTCTTCCAGGATGGACCTAACATTGTAAAGGCAAACAAGCCCATCATTGCCCAGATTTAGCCAATGGACCAAGGGGCAAGCCCTGGTTTTCAGGCATGTTCACTTAAGGAGGACGGAATTCACTAACCGACCTGAGTCCAGACCACGACTAAAATATGTCGTTTTTTCGCAATATTTTTCAAACTACCGCCGATAGTTGTCACACTCGAATCCCTACTTCACCTGCTATTGTGAGCCCAAAGCGGTCGCGGAAGTGCTCATGTAAATATGTCACATCCTAACCCTTTTTAAACGAAAACGAAATGGGAAAACAGAAAAGAAGAGGGAATGAGATTGAATTGGTAGATAACGTGTTCCAATTTTCTGAAAATGAGACCACAGACATAAATCGATCATCGTACAACTCGGCGTGCCGCCACAATCCCACGTCAGAAACCACGCCGATCGCGTTACCGGGAGATCGTGGGAAGTGGCAAAGGAGGATCTCCAAGTTTCCGGTGGAAGATCACCAGAAAATGGGCGGTTTTTCGGTTCCCGTCGCTGGGAGATTCCTTCCCAGAAGAGGCGATCTCCTTTTCACGGGAAAAGGAGAACAATTCTGGAGAAATAGAAAACAAAGGGAGGGAAGGAAACGAGTACCTCTGGACGCCGTCCGACGGAAGGCTGTTCCGGTGAGAGTTCTTGCCGAGGAGACGCCTGACTCTCTCTCTCTCTCTCTCTCTCTCTCTCTCTCTCAGGCGTCTCAACAAGCCTCAACGAGAAAAGTCTTAGTCTTGACTCGGCCCGGGTAATCTAGGCCGACGATTCACTGCGAGTTTGGATCGGGTCCGCTGAAGTCGATTATATTGCACCATGGATATCGAGGCTGCCTGCAACCCGGTTCCACCCCAAATATTCTGATATGAAGTTATTTCTGTCAATGGGTCGGGTATCGCACCTTCAAGGTTTGTCCAAGCCCACCCAAATAACTTTTTTTTGTTCGAGGAACCCTGCTCAAATAACTCGTTGTCGTATTCAGCTTCAGGTAAATGAAATCTCAAACCCGGATCAGTATAATTTATAATTTTAAGAACTTCTATTCATTAAAAAATGCATATAAAATACAAAAAACAACCCTATTGCAGAGAAAACGACAAGCTTCTTGAAATGCACCATAGTTTCCTAAATATGCCCCCCATCTTCAAAATCTTAAGCCAACTTAGTTAAAACCCTTTAACCCCTTGCATGTGAAGTTTGCATAATTTTCATTCACTCATCGACATTTTTTTTGCAAATATCGTGAATTTCACATAATCATATTTGTAATCATTTTGTTAAACCCAAACCACAAAACTTTGTTAAACTAAACCTCTTAACCTGGCAAATATTCTAGTTAATATGTATATACCTCACAAAGTTTACATAAAAATATTTGTTAAGTTAAATTGAACTATGTAATTTCGTAAATACTAGACTAAAGTCGCATATATGTAACGATCAATGCATATATCTTATCCTAAAAGATTGAGTATAAAAACTGATTGTCCGCACCTTAAGGTTATTTTTGCATAAACTATTGTTTTTTGTGGCCCCCAACCAATGGTCTCTAACCTGCTTTTTGCCGGCCTTTTTTTTGTGATTTATTGGTGGTACTTCATCCTTTGAGTATTTTAGAATCATCGATGATGATTTTTTTTAAGCACATCTTTAACGGTTGAACCAGTTGATTTTTTTCACAATTTGCATGAGTTAGTTATTTTGTAAAAGAATTTCATAGTTTTCAAGTTATCTTTGCATGTTCAATAGCTTATTTTACTTGTTTCAATTATTTGTATATTTTTATCATCCAATTTAGTTGTTTATATGTTGTGTATCTTGTATGGTAAACATATTATGTTGGAAACATTGTTTTATTTTTTTGTTTCCTTAACGATTTGGGTTTTTTCATTGTTAAGAGGCTATTCTTTTTATTTTTTTTAATGCTTTTTCAATAGCGTATGTCATGTGTTTCTATTGACCACATGTTTACTTATATTTCATATATTGTTATTATAGAAAATTATGATATATTTAATACAATATGGTGACCAAAGAAGATTGTATGGGAGGGGTCTATGCCCACATCATCTTCTTGTGTTGGTGCACAACAGAAAAAACCAAAGAAAAAAATTTATGAAGTGGGTCATCCTATGTACTTTGAAGCATAAAGTAAGCTTGACATATAGATAGAGAGGGAGCCACATCAAATGCCAAGAATCGAGGTGTCCGACATTTTTCACAAAAAATGCACACTTTGTATACCCAAAAATTGTGTTCAAACAATCGGCAACAAACACCTTCAATATTGGCCAAAGAGTATATAGCAATTTTAAAGTGGCGCGTATCTAAGACAAAACATGTAGAAAATGTAGAAGGATTTGTGGCTACCAGCTTGTTTCCCATCCTGAAATCATCTAAGGAGAGAGGGGGTGGCTTAGTGGTAAAGAATAGTGACCTATTGACTCATATTGATGTTGTTGCTAACCTTAAATAGTGGTGAAATGAAGATGGAGAGTACAAATAAAAGAGGAAAAATATCATATATAAGGGTGGAAGAGACACCTTACCAAGGGGAGGATGCAAACCCCAAGGTTGAGGTTAATGTAGACCCTCCTCAGGAAGTGGATGTGTGTAAGGGTCTTGTGGTTGTATCGGATGCTCAGGATGATGTGTAAGTTGGGTTGGAGAGTGCACTAGATGATTATGAGGGAGATCATCTTTAGGAGTCCAAAGATGATGTCCTAAACGAGAAAGTGCAAACTCTGAGAGGTCACAGTAGAAAACAAGGTTTGGTGGTCATAGACAGGTACTCTATTTATTTGTTATTTTGTATATACATATTTGTAAGATGTCTAATATCATTGTCAAGTTTATATTCAATCATTGATTAAATTGTCCTATATATATATATATATATATATGTGTGTGTGTGTGTGTAAAGCATATTTTTAGGATAATTAGTTTAATTATTGCAATTCAATGTGTAAAATGTTATATATGTATGTGTGCACGCATGAAGCACAAACTATTGTTTTTTTATTGAATCAATAATAGTGTTTATTAACATTCTTTCATACTTAAAAAGTACATGAATAATTTCATTTTGTTCACAAGCATTCTGTTAAGTGTTAGAGAAATTGGCTCAAGTTACTTGGTAGTCTTAATTTTACATTAAACATTCTATGTTAATTGTAACGACCCTAACTCATACTCATTAAAAAGTGGAAATTTTTTTTTTTTAACATTTGCAAAAACATTCTCAAAGACTTGAGGAGTTTACAGTCATAACCAATCCACAACCACACGGGATCTTAAACCCATCATCCAAACTAAAATACCAACTTTATTAATTAAAAATATAGAATCTCAAAACATGCGCAAAGAAATATAAATAAATCATAATATGGAGTCACGATGTCCCCAAGTAAAGTTGTAAAGCACTCGTAGCTCCCCAAGTAGCAGGTCTCTTCACTGGGCCTCAGAGATTGCGAAAAATACAAAAGTAAAGGTGTTAGAATTAAAGATTCTGCGTACAGACCTCTCTATTGAATCAAATAAACAAAAAGAATATGAATAAGAATCATGCAACATTTTAGAGAAATACAATTATGACAAATTTATAATCTAAATAATCATTTAAGTAATAGAAAACTATTATTAAACAAGAGTGAACAACTAATAAGCAATAGGGAACATCAATTAAGCAATAAAGACATTTATCATGCAATCACCAATACATCACAAGGGAACAAGTAAATATGCATGATCTAATGCATAACAGAAATATGCATGACATCAATGCACATGCATGAATTATGATATTTTATCAGAGTTATCTTTTATATGCATGTCCTTATTAAATGTACATAAATTTTAGTTCATCTTTTTATTATTGTTGCCCGCAGATACTCAAAATGGGTAAATAATTTCTCAGGTCAAGTTAGGTTCTCAGTTGTAGCTTAACACACAATTTATATTTTATTATTGGGTTTCACACTTAGTACTCTACTAATATCAAGAATTAACACCATCCATCAGAATATTAGAAATTAACATTTAATGCCAGGACATTATGAAAATCAACAAACACAATGTCACTTTCTTGATATACCAAAACAACAACTATGTCTACATACCACCCCAAGCAAAGTAGCGGAATCTCTCTAAAATCGTGGTAAGGAGGTGAACCTTCATATCGGGTTCAGGGGCACAACAACATATATGGAGTTTTAGTATCCTCACGGTTCTTCAAAATTGCAAAGTTCAGGATTCTCACACTAAAGAAGGGACATCGAGGAAGCATAGATTACATTATTCTTTTCTTTTATCTTATTATTAATTCAACTTTTTTATTTTGCAAATCAACATGCAAACTTAATAACACAGGTTCGCAAATCAACATGCAAAGCTTATCATGAGACCATATCCATGGCAACATGGAACAATGCAATTAGAACAATAATATCAAGTTTGATTTTTTATGATGCATAGAAACAACTAAAACAAAGAGCAACACATACTCAATGCTCACATGGCCTATGATGATCCACTTTTGATCATTGATGCATCCATATGCAAAAATCATAAAGAATATGCCACGAATGCATTCTTTTCAAATGCTTTTTAATGCACAATCATATATGCTAATTTAGAGATGTGCACGAACAACAATATTAGTATGCATGTGTTCACATAATTATGCTCATTACATGCTTATATTCATGAACTTTCTCAAAGTAAACAACTGAACACTCATGCAACAGTGCACGCGCCAAAACACATCAATTTAATGTATATTCATGCACAAGAAAGCAACCTTGCAATAATACATTGATTCAACATAATATATCAAGTCTAAGCATGTAAAAATTTTATTCTTTTGCATATAAAAAGCCAAGTCTAATACGAATAGCAAAATTCTAGAAATTACCATGCCAAACTGGGTTTTATACGAGCCATACATGTATAAGTAATATGCATGAACTAAAAGATTTGATTATGTAACAATCTGCATATTATTTAGTCAAAAGTCTGGACAATTAATAACAAAAAGAATGGCATGCATTGTTGTTCTATTTAATAAAAAATTTTGTAGATAAATGACTCAACCAACCCAGTCGGCTAGGTCTGGTACATTGTCAAACTTGGTTGGGTTAAGCCCTCTGCCCAGGAGACCCAGTCGACTGGGGCTGACCTGGCCAAAATAGCTCAATCGACAGTGGGTTGGCTGGGGACCCAATTGCTTAACATAAGGAAACAGAAAATAAAATTTCCATTTAACAGTGTTTCTTGTTTTTTTTTTGAACAGGCAACTGGCCCAGGGTCGGCTGGGTCTGAAAGGCCTTGTCCTGCCTAGCCGAACCTTGTTTGGCAGGGGCCTAAGAGACCTTGTATCATCCCAACCGAAACTGGTTCGGCTGGGCTGCCAGCCAGCCCATAAAAAAAGGGTTATATATATAGCTAGATAGATATATATATTAGGCAATGACCTGCCTAGCAAGCCTGGTAGACTTGGCCCGCCAAGCTCAGTCCTGCTCGGCTTGGCAGGACCTTGCAGAACCCGATTCTATTGGGCTGCCTGCCAGCCCATCCAATAACCCAAATACTTTTATTTTTTATTCAATTTGTTTTTCACTAAAAATATGTTTTATATATATATTTATTATTTATTTATTTATTTATATTTATATGCTGGTTGTCGACCTGACCGAACCCAGGTCAGCTGGGTCGGATTCGCCTGGTAAGGCCTGGCAAGTCGAACTTAGTTTGGCTGCCCGCCAGCGCAACGAAACAAGGTTTTTTTTTTACAGTATGCCAGCCCAACCGATGGATCGGCTGGGTCTAGACTAAACCATAAATAGTCCAGCCAAGTGGCTGGCCTGACAGGGTCTGCCAGGCCTGCACCAGCCCAGCCGAGTGGTTGGGCCTGGCAGGGACTGCCAGACCTACACTAGCTGAGCCACTCAAACCCAAAGATTTAATTATATTTAAAGTCTTCATCAAATGCACATGCATGAACATGTTTAAAAACTCAAGCGCTCATATGTATGCACAGTCAAACTCAATCATGCATGTACTAAAAAAATTTACCATCAAGAAACTTGCATATGATGATTATGCATTCAAGATTTCACATGGATCTAAAAGAGCAAACTTAACATGGAACATGCAACAATATATGTTGTTCAAACATAAGCAATAACCAAGAACAAAATTTCATTTTTCAAGTTTTTAAATGCAAGAAATCCAGGCCAGATTTGTGCATGTGTCACATATGGCAAATTTGTCCTGATTTAGGGATTCACAGTACATAATAAAAAATATATACAAATATATGTATTGATATATGCATTTTTCGCAAAATAAATCCTGAAAAGAGAAAGTCGTGAATCCCAATCCATGCGTATTAGAGTAAATATCTAGATTTACTCTTTTCCCATGAATTTCCACTAAAACCTTGCATGGAAATTCAATCCATGTTCTTTTTTCTCATTCGAATCAAGAGAAAGACCCGTACCTTCTTTTTGAAGTTTGCAAAACCAAAAAAAGTCGATGGGTCTTTGAAGAAGAAGCCTTCTTCTTCTTCCTTCCTTCTTCTCTTTTCCTCTCTTCCTCTCTTTCTTTCTCTTTCTCTCTCTCTTTCTTTCTTGGAGTCCATGTTTTTTTTTATCTTTATATAGACACTAAGGGGTGACCCCCCCCCCCCTCTCTAGCCCCTTCTATAGAGGAGAGAGAGAGCATACCCATTTGGGACTCTCTCTACTCTCAGTGTCCATTTTTTCTAAAACTTTATCTTTGACTTTTCTAATCTTTTTTTCTAAATAAATTAAACTTTCTCAAACCTTCCTTACCTTTCTTAAACCTATTTAAGGACACTACTAAGGAGTCCTAATTAGTTTACAAAAATTCAAATTTAGAATTAATTAAAATTTATTTATTAATTATTTATTAATTATTAATATTTAAATATCCAGAAACTTTCAAAGGGCACCTTATCCCTCTGGAGTCTTTTTAACTCTAATTAACTTTAATTTAAATATAAAAAATGAATTTAAAGCTATATTTTTGTTGAGTATGGGTTTTGGATATGGATCCAAATCCATATTCAAACCCCAATTGGATCTTGGGCTGAATCAAATTCTAATTAATATGGGTCTTAAATAGAGTTTAGATCCATATTAATTTGGATCAAAAGCATTGAATCTAGTCCAATCCAAAATCCAGACCCAGCCTGTCGAGGCAATCCTTTTTTGAAAAATATGATTTTTGGGCCAACCATAGCCCGAATTCAAAAAAGTAAAATATCATTATACTCAAAATTTTGAAACATATTTAACAATATATAACTCGAATTTCGCCTTTAAAATTTGTCAAAATTTTACCCAAATTTTGCTCAAATTTAAAGGTAAAAAATAAAACTTGTTCTCACCTTTTCGTTGGCTCATTTAGGCCTTGTCAATACGACCTAGGCCAAACCTAGACTCAAAGGATATATGCCTATGTCAAAGTTTTACCGATTTATCTTCTATACTTAGCCAAATTTTCAAAATATCGAATTTGACTAAGTATAAAAATACATGATATTATATTCCTACCCCCTTAAAAGAATTTCATCCACGAAATTAGGACGTACTGAAAAGGTGTGGGTATACATCTAAAACATAAAAACTTTTGAAAGTTATATCAAGATCGATCATATCCTCTTAGAATTGATCCCGTACAATTACAATCATACAATCATATCAAACATTCTTAATTCACACCAAAAAAATTAAATTTTAACTACGCATATATTCTATTATAAGAAATTCATATACTTTCATAAAAGTATCTAATAGCCTTACCATTGAAGAAGACTGTTCTAGAGTACGAGGCACGACTTGCTGTCATTCTTGGATAGGGCTTAATTACCAAAAAGTGACTTTCAGTATATAAAAGATGATAAAATATAAGATTTTATGGTGTGCTCTGATATCAAAGCTATAATGACCCCAACTATATATATATATATATATATATATATATATATATATATATATATATATATATATATATATATATATATATATATATATATATATATATATATATATATATATATATATATATATATATATATATATATATATATATATATATATATATATATAGGCAATGACCTGCCCAGCAGGCCTAGTAGACCTGGCCAGTCGGTCTCGATCCTGCTGGGCCTGGCAGAACCCAGTTCTGTTGGGCTGCCTTGCAGCCCATCCAATAACCCAAAAACATTTTTATTTCTCATTCAATTTTTTTCTCTGAAAATATGTTATATATATATTTTTTTGTATGCTTGCTACCGACCTGACTGAACCTAGGCCAGCTAGGCCGGACTGGCCTGGCAAGGCTCAGCTAGCCGAACCTGGTTCGGCTTCCCGCCAACACAATGAAACAAGTTTTTTTTTTACAGTATGCCAACCCAACCGATGGATCGACTGGGTCTGGACTAAACTAGAAATAGTCCAACCGAGTGGCTGGACTGGCAGGGACTGCCAAGACTGCACTAGCGCAGCCGAGTGGTTGGGCCTAGCAAGGGCTGCCAGACCTACACTAGCCAAGCCATGCAAACCCAAAGATTTAATTATATTTAAGGACTTCATCAAATGCACATGTATGAACAGGTTCAAAAACTCAGGTACTCATATGTATGGACAATCAAACTCAATCATGCTTATACTAAATAGATTTACCATAAAAAAACATGTGTAAGTTGATTTTGCATTCAAGATTCCTCATGGATCTAAAAGAGAAAACTTAACATGGAACATGCAGCAGTATATGTTGTTCAAATATGAGCAATAACCAAGAACAATTTTTTTGTTTTCAAGACTTTAAATGCACAAAATTTTGGCCAGATTTTGGCATGTGTCACGCATGGCAAATTTGTCCTGATTTAAGGATTCACGATACATAATAAAGAACATATACAAATATATGTATTGATATATGCATTTTTTCTAAAATAAATCCTGAAAAGAGAAGTCATTAATCCCAATCCACACGTATTAGAGTAAATATCCAAATTTACTCTTTTTCCATGGATTTCCACTAAAACCTTGCATGAAAATCCAATTCATGTACTTTTTCTCATTCAAAACAAGAAAAAGACTCGTACCTTCTTTTCAAAGTTTGCAAAACCGGAAAAGTCGATGGGTGTTTGGAGAAGAAGTCTTCTTCTTCTTCCTCCTCCTTCCTTCTTCTCCTTTCCTCTCTTTCTTTCTCTTTCTCTCTCCCTTTCTTTCTCTCTTCGAGTCCATTTTTTTTTAATCTTTACATAGGCACTAATGGGGTGACGCCTGCCCCCTCTCTCCAACCCCTTCTAGAGAGGGCTGGAGAGAGAGCATACCCATTTGGGACTCTCTCTACTCTCACTTTCTAATTTTTCTAAAACTCTATCTTTGACTTTTTCAATCTTTTTTCCTAAATAAATTTAACTTTTTCAAACCTTTCTTAAACCTATTTAAGGACTCTAGTAAGGAGTCCTAATTAGTTTACAAAATTTGAAATTTAGAATTAATTAAAATTAATTATTAATATTTAAATGTCTAGAAACTTTTAGAGGGTACCTTATCCCTTTGAAAGTCTTTTTAACTCTAATTAACTTTAATTTAAATATAAAAATTGAATTTAAAGTTATATTTTGTTGGGTATGGGTTTTGGATTTGGATATAAGATCCAAATTCATATCCAAACTCCAATTAGATCTTAGGTTGGATCAAATCTTGATTAATATGGGTCTTAGACAGAGTCTAGATCCATATTAATTTGGATCAAAAGCATTGGATCCAGTTCGATCCAAAATCTAGATGCGGCTCGTCGGGGCAGTTATTTTTAAAAAAATATGATTTTCGGGCCAACCATAGCCTGAATTCGAAAAAGTAAAATACCATTATACTTAGAATTTTGAGATGCATCTAACGATATATAACTCAAATTTTGCCTCTGAAATTCATATGAATTTAACTTGAGTTTTACATGAATTTTGCCTCAATTTAAAGGTCAAAATTAAAACTTTTTTTGACCTTTTCATTGGCTCATTTAGGCCTTATCAATGAGACATAGAAGAAACCTAGACTCAAAGAACATATGCCTATATCAAGGTTTTACCGATTTATCTTCTATACTTGGCCAAATTTTTGAAATCTTGAATTTGACTAAGTGTAAACATACATGATATTATATTAATTAACTATTTAAATAATTTGAATACTAAAAAGTAAAAATGCTAATGTGACTACTTGAACTTTTAATTAGTTTAATTAGTTGAATGTTGCTAAGATTACCACTATCCATGGATGTAATTGACTATTTGAATGTTGTTAAGGTTACTACTAATCATTTTAACTAGTTTGAATATTGAAATATTTTGATCAGTTTGTCATGTATGTGTGAAATATATTTTTAGGATAACTAGATTGTTAAAATATTATATTTGTGTATATATAATTCAATAATTAATTTAACTGATTTCAGCAAAATTAATTGTGATTGCATGATCCGTAGCCAAAAGATTCAGAAGATTCAGCATCTTGCATGCATCAGTTCTATTTGAAAATGTAGTAGGATTGAGGCAACGAGCACTAGAGGGGAGGGGGGGTGAATAGTGCTTTTAAAATTGTCTGTGGAATTATTGGCAGATTTTGCAATTCACAAAGCAAACACACAAAGAACACAATAATTTATCCTGGTTCCGTCTTTCCCGACCTACATCCAGTCCCCAAGCAAAAACCCGCTTGAGATTTCCACTATCAACCTTGTGTAACTACAAGATCATACAGACCAAATCCGGTCCCACTTTCAGTAACACACCTATTGAAAGCAAACAACTTCTTTAAACCAAGGAGTCCTTCCTTTTACAGAAAATTAGTAACAAATTACAATACAACCTATGAGCCCTTCCTTTGAATGCAAATGAGATGCAATTGGCTTTTGAGGTTGTTGAAATACTCTACTCACGAATTCAATATCTCTCAAAGGAATTTGAGTGAAAAGCTGAAGTGAAAAATATCAGGTGAGTGAGAAAATGAATATGAGTGAAAAGCAAAGAGTAATTAATTCAAATTGATTGAATTGAAGTGCTTTTGAGTGTAAAATGCACTCATATTTATAGTTGAAAGTTTTCATACGTTGAGGGTATGAAAGGGTGTCAAAACAGTCCATTCTGAACGATCAAAACATTTGAAAAATGAAAAGACACGCATTTTTAAAGTTTCAGGAAAAATGACAAAATTAGTCGACTGAAACAGTAGTTAGTCGACTAATAGTTAGTTATTAGTAGACTGACAGTTATCGTCGGTCGACTGATCTGTTAATCGAGCCGTTTGAAAATCTAAACTTTTGAAACTTAGTCGACTAGAGATAAAATTAGTCGACTGATAATATCATTAGTAGACGGAAAAACCTTTCAGTCGACTGCTGCTAAAATCTTCTGAAAAATATACATTATGTCCGGTCGACTGTTAAAAGCATTAGTCGACTGCTGCTAAATTTCCAGAAAACACATGTTTTGTCCAGTCGACTGATAAAGTCATTAGTCGACTGCTGCTAAAATTTCCAGAAAACAGACATTCTGTCCAGTCGACTGATAAAACCTTCGGTCGACTAATTTGACAAAAATGACTTTTTAGAAAATATGGCGCGAAAGGATTAGTCGACTGGTGAGTCTATTAGTCGACTAATAAACACAAAAATTTATGAAAAGAGTATTCTAAAAACATTTTCATGAAGGGTTCTTTTAGAAAAGTTTTTCTAAAGACTTTTTAGGTGAAATGCAACCGAAATATGCACTATAAGTAAGGCTCTTATAAGAATCTAAGACTTTTAATGAATTTAACATTTGCACACTAGTCTTCAAAGATTCTTCATTGATTTCTTCAATGCTTGTCATATTTCTTCATCGCCTTAGCTGAAATGCAGTTGATTTCACTTGCTCATCATCAAAACCTTGTACTTGAAGTATCATGTACGACTTTAGTGACGTAACAATCTCCCCCTTTTTGATGATGACAAACTTAATCAAAGATGAAGCATTTAGATGCATAGATGGAGATTTTACTCCCCCTATCAATATGCTGCAAAACATTAAAAGTTAGTACATTCAAAGCACATATATCACATATTGATTGGATTACATTTCCATCATTACGTCAAGCATTTTTAAAACTTTTTCATAAATGCAATTTTCAATGCTTTCACATGATGTAATTTCCATGTCATAATGCAATATGCAATTTCTATCTTTTTCTCTTAATTTCTCATTTCTCATGCAAGGTCTATCTTTTCTATCTTTTTCTCCCCCTTTGTTATAATAAAAAAGAGTAAGGGCAGAAATAGCATAAGCAAAACATAAATACAAGTTTAAAATATTACAACCCATAAAGTATTAAAGTTCAGTAAAGACAGAAAATAAAGATCAGAAAAGTGAGTTGAGCAAGTCCTTGATTGCAGTAACATCTTTCTGAATCGAAAAAAGTTGTTGAGTCACATCTTCACAAAAAGTGCGTTGATGCAGCTCCAAAGCTTCCAGTCGCTGCAAAACTTCATCATTGTCTTGACTTGTAGAAAATTTCTTTTGTTTTGCTTGAGATGAAGGTGTCGCAGAAGATGGCGAGGGTTCAGAAATTAATGGTTCAGTAGGATCAGATGGTTCAGTTTGATCAACATTTAAAGGAGGCAGATATTTGATTTTCATTCGTTTAAAAATAGTTTGATCAAAGAACTCCTTTTGCTCAATATATTTTTCATTAGTTAAGGAAACTTTGAAATGTCTGAAAATATGAGTTAGAAGACATCCATAAGAAAGAAATGGTTTTTGTTTCCACAAATTTGTAAAATACACATTGGCCCAATTTACAAAAATATTTCCAAATAAGACATAAAGAACCATAGATAGATCTGTGGAATAATAATCAAAAGAACCAGTTTTAGGTAGAACATTGTGGGCAAGGATTCGTCCAGCAATGTGTGCACGAGTTTGAAGATTAGTATTTTTGAAAGGAGGACAATGAGGTGCACCGGAAAAAAGAATTTGTTAAAAAATTCTTTCATCATTTAGTTCAATAGTATTGAAAAGAGTGTCTGAATGTGGAATTTCTAGGATTTCTCCAAGTAGTTTAGAATCAAACTCAATTTCAACATCACAAACAAGAGAGGAAAGAACTCCAGTTTCATGATCAATTTGTAAATTTGTATAAAACAAGTGAATCAAAAAAGGATAATGAAGGGTGTCTGCACAGGCATCAAAAAGATATGAAATACCTGAAAATAATTCTCTGATATTGTAACGAGAAAATAGGTGAAACAATACATTTCGGCCTAGTAAAATAGGTAGTGCAGAAATCGATCCAAAAGTATCATATAAAAGAGGATTTCGGAGTAATCTGAGAGAAAAACCATGTCTTGCTGAAGGTGTAGAAGGAGGAGAACCTTTTGCAGATGCAGTCTTCGAACGAGGCATGGTTAAAACAGATTCACCAAAAAAATTAGTTGTAGAGAATGATGACAGCTTCCAAATGACGTCCGACAGAAGGAAGATGTTGTCCAGCGTTGTGAAGGAGAACCAATGCAACAGAAACAGTGAATAGACGAGGAGGAGTCTGCGGTGGATGATGGCAGATGCGAGGAGGCTGCCACAAGGGGATTACAGCGATGACTGAAGATGCACCGTCACGGCAAGAGGATTCCGGCGAGATCTGAAGATGCGCCGGTCACTGCAAGAGGATTCTGGCGTCTCCCTGTCACGGCCAGAGGATTCTGACGAGGAGAGGTTCGAACGACACTCTGAGGGTTTTTCGGAAGAGAGAGAGGAAAGAGAGAGAAAGAGGGTTTCGTTTTTTTTCAAAGGGTTTCGTTTTTAAGAAAAACGAAAAGGTGTAAAAAATGAAACGATGCCTTTTTAAAAAAAATGAGGTGTTAAAAAAAACAAAGGGGTATCGGGTCCCTTCAGTTAAAATTTAAAAAAAAAATTAGTCGACTAAAATTTTATCGGTCGACTAATAATGTGCGACTCTTTCAAAAAATTTAAAAGCATCAGTCGACTAGAATTTTATCAGTCGACTAATATAGTGCGATTTTGAGATTTTGTTCAAAAAAATAAGCATTTTATAAATCCAAAAATGAGCAAATGCCTAGTTATCTCCTAATTCTCATAAAATCTTTATTTTTAAGTGGTTTAATGAAGATATCGACATGTTGTTCATAAGTGGAAATAAAATTTAACGAAATATCTCTTTTAACACATGATCTCTTAAGAAATGATGTCTAACTTCAATATGCTTAGTTCTTGAGTGCTGAACAGGATTTTTCGAAAGATTTATAGCACTAGTATTATCACAATAAATAGTTGTTGTGGAGTAATTCAAACCAAAATCTTTTAAGGTCTATTTCATCCATATTACTTGTGAACACGCTAAACTAGTTGCTATATATTCTGCTTCAGTTGTTGAGAGTGACACTGAATTTTGCTTTTTACTAAACCAAGAGACTAAGGAATTTCCTAAGAAATGACAAGTTCCGTTAGTACTCTTGCGATCAGATTTACTTTCTGCAAAATTTGCATCACTATATGAAACTAAATCAAAGGAAGGTGATTTTGGGTAAAACAAACCAAAATATGAAGTATCTTTCAAATATCGAAGAATTTGTTTTACTGCAGTTAAATGAGATTCCTTTGGATTAGCTTGAAATCTTGCACACATACAAACACTAAACATTATATCAGTCGCCTCCGTTTTGAAAATTTGTGAGAAAATTCCGTGGAATGGGATCTGCCTGTTGATACGAGGTTCAATCATTCCTGACGCCTTTACCAGAGGTAATTGAGCCAAGGATCAAATGTGTGCTTTGACTAAGTTCAATTATCTAAATCATGCTCTATTTTCCTAAAATGCACAGAGAATCAAGCATGTGCTATGAAATTTTGAAAAGATGCAAGTTTGAGAAATATGATATTTGCTTGGAAAATACTTTGAAAAAGTGATGATTCTGGAAAAATCATGGATTTTATTGGAAAATCAGGAATTGCATTGGAAAATGAATCTTGAATGAAAAATGGATTCTCAAAAAAACTTGAACTTTGAGAAAATCGATTTTGAGATTTGGATTGTTTTTCTAAGGAAATCGATTTCTAAAATGGATTTGAGAATTCTAGGAAAATCAAGAAGTTTATTGGAAAATGACTTTTGAAATGGAAAATGGATTCTCAGAAAAATCAGATCTTTAAAAAAATCATTTTTTTTGAACTTTGAAAATTATACTGAGAATGTTAAAACATTGGAAAATCATTATTTGAACTTGGGAAATACTTTGAAATGTCATTTGAAAACTCAGAGTTATGAGAAAATCAAATCCTGAGAAAGACTTAGAAAATTTTGAAAAAATCGATTTGTCTGAAATGGAATTGGGAAATGAGTTTGAAAATGAAAATAAAGAAAATAAAAGGGTAAAACATAATGAATATCTTACCTTGGGATCGGTTGGAACTTTGCAACCAAAGGAGGCCTTAGATACCTTGTTGCAATGACTAGAGTGGCTGCACTTGTTAGAGAAGGTTGCTGAAGCTGCTACAACGGAGTGGCTGCAACTTACTTGACGCAACTGAGGACCTTGCTTGCTGGAATGAGTAGTGAAAAAGGTGGTTCGGCTGGAGCAAAGGGTGTTGGAAGCAAGAGTTGCTGTTGAGGATGGTAGTACCGATTGGAGATGCTGTGGCTGCAAGGCTGGTTTTGTTGTTGCCTTGGTTGTAGAGGAGCACCTTGGTGGAGGTGGCTGTAGCCAAGAGGATCGATTGGAGAGAAGTAGGCTCGTTGATGGGCTTGGAGCTAATGGAGGTAAGTGCTGGATGGAAACCTCAAAGGGGTGGCTGAAGGTGGTGGTGTAGAGGAAGAGAGAGAGAATGAAAGAGATGAGAGATGGGAAGAGGTGAGAGAGAAGGGCCAAAGTGCCCAGCTGTGTAATGCCCTCTCAATTAAAACCTAAAACTTAGGTTTTAATTGAGAGGTAGAGTTAGGTTGATAGAGGCTAATGAGATGGGGAATGCAATAGGCGTGAATGGGAGAGCCTCTAGGGATCAACTGTGTGCTGTCTTTCTTTTTTTCTTCCTGAAGAATGGAAAGAGCAGGTAATATTTAAGGTGGCTGGAACATGAAGAGGGGAAAGAAAGAAAGGAGGGAAAGAAGGAGAAAGAAGAAGGAAAGAAAGGGAAAGAGGAGAAAAGGAAAGAAGAAGAGGAAGAAGAAAGGAAGACGGTTGTACGTGAATGAGAAGGAGAGGGAGGAAAGAGAATGAAGAAAGAAAGAGAAGGAAGAAAAAGAAAAGGAAAGAAAGAAAGAAAAAAAAAAGGGAAAGAAAGAAAAGAAAGAAGAAAAGAGAGGAAAGGAAAGAAAAGAAGAAGGAAAATGAAGGAGAAAGGGAGAAAGAAAAGGAAAGAAGGGGGGAAAGGGGGGTCGACCCCCTTGTGGGTCCCACTTTTCAATAAATAAAATAATAATAAAAAATGGTAAAATAAAGAAAAATCTAGTAAAAGAAAATTATTTATTTATTTTATTAAAAGGAAATACAAATAGGTAAGACATCTCAGAGTGGGCCAATTTTCAATTTCGAAATTCATTTTGAAGATCAGAGGGGTAGAATAGCCTTTTCAAAAAAGATTTTTGGACAAAATGAGCTATTTTTAGTAGTTTTTAAAACGAGCTCCGAATTTGAAATTTCATACCCCATTGCGAAGCGAATCCAGTTTAGAATTTGAAAATTTGAGTTTGAAAGGAATCTAGATTTTTTTTTTGAGAAAATATTTTCAAATTTAGAATCCTGGGGGTAAAAATGTCAATTTTGGAAACCCAGGGTTTGAAATTGATTTCTGAAAACATTTTAAAACTTAATCTGGATTGGAATTTATAAGACTGGAGTTCTGGATCTCAAAAATGAAATGAAATGTGATGAAATGTTATGAAATGCTGGAAAATGATGTGAAATGCCATGCGAAATGCTAACCCTAGATGAAGAATTTTGGATATTAAACCCCGAATGACAGTTGTACCAGATCAGAAAATGATAATTTTGACAAAAATGGTTCAAGAAATGATTTTTGTCTCTGTCGGGCCAGAGTGACACTGAAAATTAGGGTTTGAACTGATTTGAACTGGAATGAACTAAATTAAGCTGGGTTTTAGGGTTTCAGAACTCAACTGGACTGACAAGACACTGACTCAACTGAACTCCTAGACTGAATTATCAAGAAAAGCTGCCATTTTTAGAGAAATGGCGAGAAATGGTCACTGGAGTGAACTGAATTATAGACCAGAGTTAGGTTTGAGCTAGAATAAAGATCAATAATACTAAGATGAATTAAAACTGAAGCTCAAACACTAGCTCAACTGACTAGACTCAGCTCAATTTTAGCTGAAAGAGCTAAAATGGGCTTCTAGACACTTGGAAGTGGTTTTAAACTGAAACTGGAGCACTTGAACTTCTGGTGAGCTCAAGCTAGACTCAGGAAAATATGACTGACTCAGAGACAATTGGCTTAGATTTGAGTGAGAAATGAGCTTATTTTCGATAAAATGATCTCATTTTGGCAGGAATGGTCAGAAATGAATATGGTCTACTCACTGTGTACTCTGCTTGAAATGACATACATTCTAACTGTTTCAAGCTTACAAATGAGCTTGGTCGACTCTGACTGACCACATGATTGACACCTGCATGAGGGATGTGTCTGAAAATGGATGAGGAAAATTTAGGGTGTCTACAGATGCCCCTCTTTGCTACTAAGCCGGTTTAGGGTCGAGCTTAGTGACAAAGAAAAACACGCCAAATTTGAGCTATAAAAATGCCCCAGTTAGAAGGATCTGACTGGTATGAAGAAATTAGCCCTGATGAAAATGGTAGGTATGAAATGAAGAATAAAGAAGAAAAATTTACTTCAAAGAAGTGAAGCTCAGGTTTTTGCCCTTAACCTGGATGGGACGAAAAACACCTCATATAGAAACAAGGCTCAGGTTTGACCCTTAACCTGATCGAGAGATGAAATTCCTCATAAGAATGAGGCGCAGGTTTAACCCTTAACCTGATAAAAAAATGAAATACCACATCCAAATGAGGCTCAGGTTTATCCCTTAACCTGATCGGGAAGTGGAAATGGTAAGTTGGATGGCAAATAAGACAACCTTTTTGAAGTGGAATAAAGAAACACTTTCAACAACATGAAAGACAAACAAGACGATCCAAAGAGCAGAGTGAGTCTTTCAACAACGCGAAAGATGAATACAATGATCCAAAGAATCAAGGCGATTCTTTCAGCAACGTGAAAGATGAATTCTTTAGACAACGCGAAAGATGACAAATGTGATCCAAAGGAGCAAGGCGATTCTTTCGACAACGCGAAAGATGAACAAGGCGATCCAAAGGAGTAGGGCGATTCTTTTGACAACGTAAAAGATGAATTCTTTCGACAACGCGAAAGATGACAAAGGCAATCCAAAGGAATAAGGCGATTCTTTCGACAACGTGAAAGATGAACAAGGCGATTCAAAGGAGCAAGGCGATTCTTTCGACAATACAAAAGAGGAATTCTTTTAACAACATAAAAGATGACAAAGGCGATCCAAAGGAACAAGGTGATTCTTTCGACAATGTGAAAGATGAACAAGGTGATCCAATGGAGCATGGCGATTCTTTCGACAATGCAAAAGATGAATAAGGCAATCCAAAGGAGCAGGGTGATTCTTTCGGCAACGCGAAAGATGACAAAGGCAATCCAAAGGAACAAAATGATTCTTTCGACAACGCGAAAGATGAACAAGGCGATCCAAAGAAGTAGGGCGATTCTTTCAACAATGCAAAAGATGAATTCTTTCGACAACGCGAAAGATGACAAAGGTGATCCAAAGAAACAAGGTGATTCTTTCGGCAACGCGAAAAATGAATTTTTTCGACAACGCGAAAGATGTCAAAGGCGATCCAAAGAAACAAGGCAATTCTTTCGACAACGTGAAAGATGAATAAGGCGATCCAAAGGAGCAGGGTTATTCTTTCGATAATGCAAAAGATGAATTCTTTCGACAATGCGAAAGATGACAAAGGTGATTCAAAGGAACAAGGCGATTCTTTCGACAACGCGAAAGATGAACAAGGCAATCCAAAGGAGCAGAGCGATTCTTTTGACAATGAGAAAGATGACAAGGCTATCCTTTTAGAGAGAAGGCTAATCTTTCAATAACGTGAAAGACGACAAAGGCTATCCTTTCGGAGAGAAAGCTAATCTTTCAAAACACGAAAGATGACAAAGACTATCCTTTCGGAGAGAAGGCTAATCTTTCAACAACGTGAAAGATGACAAAGGCTATCCTTTCGGAGAGAAGGCTAATCTTTCAACAACGCGAAAGACGACAAAGGCTATCCTTTCAGAGAGAAGGCTAATCTTTCAACAATGCGAAAGATGATAAAGGCTATCCTTTCGGAGAGAAGGCTAATCTTTCAACAACATGAAAGATGATAAAGACTATCCTTTCGAAGAGAAGGCTAATATTTCAACAACGAGAAAGATGACAAAGGCTATCCTTTCGGAGAGAAGGCCAATCTTTCAACAACGTGAAAGACGACAAAAGCTAGGCTATCTGTTCAGATCGAAGAGGGCTAATCTTTCAACAATGCAAAAGATGAGAAAGACTACTCTCTCAAGGAGGCAAAAGTTGATGTCAGAATGTGTCAAGATGAACATTGAGCTCTTCACTTCATGTCAAGATAGTAAGAAAATATTGCCAAAATGTTAAAAATTGTTTGTTGATTCAAAATACTCAAAAATGATGTTTATCGGTACGAAAATATTTCCTCTTTTCTACCCAAAGTATTACCTCCAATTGGGCTAACTCCGTACAATCAAGATTCAAATTCAAATTGCTTGTGATTGACTTTCTTTCAAGGAAGCTATCAATTTCCTTCATATGAACAAAAAAGAAGATATTCTTGATATTGTGAAAGTGATTGGTGAAAGGAAATTGATAAAAGAATTTCATAAAATTAAAGAAGATTCTGGGCAGATTCGACAGTTTGATATCCTGGATTTTTCTCATGATGATCTTTTTGCATTCTTTTTGTGACATTGAGTTTTCTTGGGTTTTTGGGGAGAAGTTTATTGCATCATCCTTTATTTTGGAGATGTTCTGACTTTTTTTTTGGAAGGGTACGTCACAAACCCCTTCAACTTGGAGATGTTCTGATCCTTCTTTGTCTCAAGAATTATAGTGATGATATTGTCCCTTTGGTTGAAAATCTCTTGATGATAGCAGAAACTAAATATCTTTTAGGATTTTTTGGGAGGCTCATCGTATTCGCCTTCAACTTGGTGGTGATCTGAACTTTTCCTGGAAGGATCCATCACAAACTCCTTCATCTTGGAGATGATCCAAATCTTCTTTGGCCTCGGAGTTCTAACTCATCCACCACTCTTCAACTTGATGATGATTAAGAGATCCCTTTTGCAGATATTTAATTGCAACTTAAATGATTGAGGAGATATTGAAATTGTGTGGATTTTTCTTTATCACTCAGGATATTTCAACTGCCTTGTCTTTACAAGAATGATCTTTAAAGATGTGCCATTGACTGCGATCAATATCAATCACTTATGGCTTTGCAACAACATTGAATTTTCTTTACTGACCATATCAAAGATTTATTCTTCATCCTTTTGGTTGACCCATAGAAAGATTTTGAATTTTGATTCCTTTTTTGCAAAAGCTTTGTCCTTTTGGAAGTAATACTGAAGGTAATTTTGAGGTAATTCTTTGTGCAATAAAGGTTTTGAGGTCAACAACGATTCTTCATGACAAATTGGCAAAATATTCTTAGAATCTTTGGTGAAAAAAATTACTTGATATTCGAGTTGACACATCAGTGGGATTCTTGATGAAAGTCCAACACGAACCTGAACTCTGAAGGTAAATCCAATACGAAATTAGAATTCTGAAGGTAAGTCATAGCACAATGCTGGATTTTGAAGGTAAGTCCAACTTAGAGGTTGGTTTTGAAAGAACGACCAAGTCGAAACTCAGATCCTGTAAGAAAAACTAGAAAATTCGTCTCAAAACCCGAGTCTTCAAAGGAAAACTAGAAAGTTTGGTTTTGAAGAAAAGAAAATTCAAGTCGGAACTCAAATCTTCGAAGGAAAACTAGAGCTATTCAGATTTTAAAGGAAAGGAAATTTGAGTCGGAACTTGAATCCTGAAGGAAAACTAGATCAATTTGGAAGGAAAAGAAATTCAAGTAAGAACTCGAATCTTAAAGAAAAACAAATCAATTTGGAAGAAAAAGAAATTTGAGTCAAAACTCAAATCCTGAAGGAAAGCTAGATCAATTAGAAGGAAAGGTAATTTGAGTCAAAACTCGAATCCTGAAGAAAAACTAGATCAATTTGAAAGAAAAAAAAATCAAGTGGGAACTCGAATCCTGAAGGAAAACTAGATCAATTTGGAAGAAAAATAAATTCGAGTCAGAACTCGAATCTTAAAGGAAAAGTAGATCAATTTTGGAAGGAAAAAAAATTCGAGTCGGAACTCAAATCTTGAAGGAAAGTTAGATCAATTAGAAGAAAAGGAAATTTCAGTCGGAACTCGAATCCTGAAGAAAAATTAGATATATTTGGAAGGAAAAGAAATTCGAGTCAGAACTCAAATCCTGAAGGAAAAGTAGATCAATTTGGAAGGAAAAGAAATTCGAGTCGGAACTCGAATCTTGAAGGAAAGCTAGATCAACTGCAAGGAAAGGAAATTCGAGTCGGAACTCGAATTTTGAAGGAAAACTAGATCAATTTGGAAGGAAAATAAATTCTAGTGAGAACTCGAATCCTGAAGGAAAAGTAGATCAATTTAGAAGGAAAAGAAATTCGAGTCAGAACTCGAATCCTGAAGGAAAGTTATTACAATTAGAAAGAAATGAAATTCGAGTCAGAACTCGAATCCCGAAGGAAAATTAGATCAATTTAA
Organism: Nuphar pumila; assembly: GCF_984573655.1. NCBI lineage: Eukaryota > Viridiplantae > Streptophyta > Magnoliopsida > Nymphaeales > Nymphaeaceae > Nuphar > Nuphar pumila. Next base: position 24,561,355 of record NC_143262.1, on the reverse strand, counting down.
AAGGAAAAGAAATTCGAGTCGGAACTCGAATCCTGAAGAAAAACTAGATCAATCTAGACACTGAATTTTAAAGTGTACCAGTGTGAACACCAGATTTTAAAAATAAATCAGTACAAGCACTGTGTTTAAAAACTTACCATTACGAACACTGGGTTTTGGAAAATTACCAGTATGAACACTGGGTTTTGGAAAATTACCAGCACAAACACTGAGTTTTGAAAAATTATCAGCACGAACACTGGGTTTTGAAAAATTACCAGCATGAACACTAGGTTTTGAAAAATTACCAGTACAAACACTGGGTTTTGGAAAATTACCAGCACAAACACTAGGTTTTGAAAAATTACCATCACGAACACTGGATTTTGGAAAATTACCAGCACGAACACTGAGTTTTGAAAAATTACCTGCACGAACACTGAGTTTTGAAAAATTACCAGCACGAACACTGGGTTTTAAAAAATTACCAGCACGAACACTAGATTTTGAAAAATTACCAGCGTGAACACTGGATTTTAGAAAATTACCAGCGTGAATGCTGAGTTTTGGAAAATTACCAGCACGAACACTGAGTTTTGAAAAATTACTAGCACGAACACTGGGTTTTGAAAAATTACCAGCATGAACATTGAATTTTGAAAAATTACCAGCGCGAACGCTGGGTTATAGAAAATTACCAGCACAAACAGTGGGCTTTGGAAAATTACCAGCACAAACACTGGGTTTTAAAAAATTACCAGCACGAACACTGAGTTTTGAAAAATTAACAATTGATTCTGATAAGAGATTTTCAGTCATTATCCTCACGATGACTTGGACAACTGTCGGGGCCTCAGGATTTATCCCTTATCCTGAATGGGTAACTCAGGTTTATCCCTTAACCTGAAGGGAAAATGAATTCGATACAAATGGATATAAATGAATGCGAATGAATGCATGCAAATGTAAATGTATGCAAAATGATGTAAATGGATGCACATACGCGCAAAATGAGAGATTTGTTTGATTCTGCTTGTATAAAAAATGTTTTGAAGACAATTTAAAAAAAATACCCCAGTGTAATAGGGGAAGCAAAATTTAGATAAAAGGAAGATAATTGACAAAGCGACTGACTTCTTGATTGATTAGAAAGGCATATGGAAGAATATCACTTATCGCGAAAGGACATTGTGCAGAGAAGGAGAATAAAAGGTGGCATCAAGCTTATGAGGAAAATTGACAATTTTATTGATGCATTGGGGAAGATAGATAACAAATTAGTGAGAAAACTGAGACTGTATTATCCTTTAAAATGACCAAAAGTAAAATGATAGAGATAACATAGCCTTGACATTGTTAGTTTCTTAGAAAACTTGATCAGGATGGTCAACTGGTATCTTTCTCATTTTCAACAAGGAGATTCTTGTCAATGCAATCTTGGATGATGTTTTTCAGGACGAAACAATGTTCAGTGTCATGTCCTACCGCCCGATGAAATTTGCAAAACTGCTCTTTGAATCTGCCCATGATTTCTAGGGAATCAGCTACCTTAAGCAAACAGATCATATTTCTCATGAGCATGTATTCCAGAACACTCTCGAGTGTCTCGCCCAGAAGGGTGAACCTTTGATCAATACTCCAATCTTTACGCTTTGGTTTCTTCTGATCTTTCGCTTTATGCTGAGGACTAGATTGAAGAGGCTTATCATTGTTGGAGATCTTTTCTTTTTGACCCTTGGATCTCTCGTAATCGCTATCGTAATTTTTCTTGTTACCCTTGTTATTGTAGGCAGAAAGAGTAAAGTGAGCCTTCGAAGGTTTGACCATATCTTTTGCGAGCATGTATTTCAAAAAGCTCTCAAGTATTTGATCCAATGGAGCCATCTTGCGGTCCTGATTTCGACCGTCATGTTGTACCTCTTGTCGAATGCTTGACTTCTATTGAGACTTGGCCGAGACGGTCGACTGGTATTCTTTCTTATCCTCAACGAAGAAATTCTTGTCGTTATAATCTTGGACAATGTTCTTGAATACGAAGCAATGGTCGGTATCATGCCCTATTGCCCGATGGAATTTGCAGAATTGGTTCATGAATCTTCCCATGATCGTGGGAGGATTTGTGACTCTTGGAAGATTTACCAATTTCTTGGCCAACATATATTCATGGATTTCATCGAGAGACTGCTCGAGAGGAGTAAACTGGCGATCATAACCCAGTCGTCCCGCTTTATCTTTTCTTTTTGCTGAGATTTCGGATGAGAGTCTGACGTGAAGGGCTTGTTGTCTTGTTTGAAGGCTTCTCCCTTTTTGCCTTCATTGCTACTTCTACCGGATTTAGAACTTTCCGCGTTGCTGCTCTTGCTAGTGATATTCTAGGAGAAGGAGACAGATGTCTTTTCCTTGAGGGGAGACTTTCCAAGATTGTCTCCAGCTTGCTCAGACATCATCTTGATCATTATCCTTTTGAACATTTGATATACAGCGGGATCGATGTCATACCCGTCAGTCTGACTCTGTCCTCTAACAGTTCTCGGAGAATTCATCTCTTTTTGCTTGATGCTTAAAAATCACTGATGCACTTGATATAGCAGAGTCTTCTTATCTTATCTGGACCACTTGGGAATACCGACTCTCTGCAGAATGAGATGGATGATTAGATTTTGATGATGATGATTCAGGATAGAAATGAATATAGGAAAAATATTTGATGAGAATTTTGTAGGTAATTGGAAGAACATCTCATTAATAGGGATTGGGTCACTGCTGGAGTCACAACAATTGTGTTGCCATTCTTTGCAAAATAAACAACTGAAAATGTGCCTTGTTACCTAGGCGAGGTCATCAAATCATGATAGAATTAAAATTGAAGGAATTTTATTAAAGAAAGACGTGTTTTTTTTTTCAATAATAAACTTGACAAAGAGGAGGGGGACAAACAATTTTCCACCACTCCTGATAATTAGCAAACACTCGAGGACCCAGAAAAAGAGTGAGAGTAACAAAAGAATCCCAACCATATTTGGCAGAATGGTATGCTCCAGACCACTGATCTGATATGAGGTCAAACTCTGACATGATCCCTGATAGCAAGCGAGCTTCTACGCGCTTCTGCCTCTGAGAAAACTACTTAATACAGTATTCTGGATGGTAGTAAGTGCAGAAGAAATGAGCCAAGTAGATTGAACCGCTTGCCATATGCATAAGTGTATCTGGGAGGTGATTCCTGACGATCAAAATAGTCCCATACGACCTCTTCCTCTTAAAGATCATCGATCGAGAACCGGTATCGCACAACTAGAAGAAGCTCTTTGTCATTGTATTTGAACAAGCTGGCTCTGGTTGGCATATGCAGGAGGAACTAGGACTGTAAGGCATAGCTACACCCTTCGATTAGAATTGATTCTTCGAGTGTGAAGTGGGTCAACCCTCGGTACAGGAAAGCGAGTGCGACCATGGCTATAGAGAGGTGGTTGTCGACTTCCCCACCTTCACATAAGCTGAACTATTCTGATATCCACATAATTCTGTCTGTCTGGAAAGAAAGCTAGTCCCACAGTGCATAGGACCATCGCATGCTAAATTCTATCTCAAGTTGTTCTAGATAATGAGCTGACTTCTACAAATGTCCCATATTGTTGATAGATCTCGAGCAAATCCATATATTCATTTCCATCTATCTCGGTCAGTGGCCAAGACTTACATTCTGTCATACGAGCTAAAGTGTCTCGGAAATCCAGACCCTTGACATTGATCAAGAACTGCTGCTTTAATGGGTCTTCAGGCTGACCAGTTGGTTCAGGCCATCCCATAATCTCTAAAAATTCATCCATCAATAGAGTCATCTCTCCCTATAAGAACCAGAAGGTACAAGTATGCGGATTCCACTGCTCTGCCAGTGCATGGATCAAATTGCCGTTGATTGTCTACTTTCCCCACTGCGGTTGCCAGTTCCAATCTACAATCGCTCAGATGGTCCAGAAACATAGGAGAGAAATTCTTGAGCCATGAATAGTACCACCGGGGAATGAAGGATCCGGTGGTGAGAGCTTGATGCTCGAGAAGACTTTGCCACACCTTGTAGGAGATGTGACCTTCAGGAAAGACAGAGTTGAGCTGACTGGATGTCATCAGACTGGAAAATAGGAAAAATTGGAATGAGACTTGGAAAAATACAAGAATTTTTGAAAAATTGCAGGTAGAATCAAAGTAAGGTTGGGAATTCGAGATCCAGAGGAATGAAAGGATGGAAAATCAGCCAGAGTTTTGAGAAAAAGTAGGTAATTTGGAAAAATTGTCCAGGGTTTTGAGAAAATACAAAGAAGTGTTTCATAAATTGAAAAATGAGGTATTTTGAAAAATCATTCAATACTTTAGAAAAAATAAAAAAATATGACAAAATAAATGAAAAATGAATACAATACATCACATTTTGCACAAACAATTATGCACATACAACATTCTCTAAGAAGTTGACTCTAAATGCATCAATTTTGAAAGAGCTTTAGGATCCTAATCCTGACTCTAGGCTCAGATTAGCTGTGTCTAATCATGCTATGCCAATATACTCGAGCCGATGCTCGATGTACTTGGCATAAAGATTTATCTCCGGTTCTAGGCTTGTGTTTTTCCAACATCCTTGAGTGCCTGCCGTTATATGTTGGACTATGGCCTTTGGTACGTGGCAGGGGGGCATTAGCCGAAATAAGTGGCCCAATTGTGAGGCTTTGTTCCGAACTATGGTTCTCGAAGAAAGCCCAACAACGTGAAGACCGGGTAGAGAAATAGGTGGGGTAATTTTTGAAATATGAGCACATGCAAGCAAATCAGAAGGTTCTAAAACCTAAAGAAGTAGAATTTTGAAAATTTTGAAGAAGCAAACATTGTTTTCATACAAATCCTAGATTGAGGAGTGTTGTATTTTAGACCTAAGTCTATGTGAGCATGAATAATTCTCCTCAATTGGTCCTACCAAAACCATGCCTAGTCTACATGCAGTCCATGTCAGCTGGGTTCAAGTCTAGGCTCCTAGATTCACATGATATCAGAAAGTAAAGGCTGACATTTTGTAGAACATGATTTTGATAATTAAGCTAAGTCAAAACACACAGTTGATCAGACGAAGACATGTCCCATCACGGTCGCCAAACCTGTTATCATCGCAAAATTTTTCCCTCCCTCTATGAGAAAGAGAAACAATTCTGCAAGTCAAACTCGACCAAAGTTTTGAAAATTACTCACCTCTATTTTGAAAATTTGTGAGAAAATTCCATGGAATGGGATCCGCTTGACAGTACGAGGTTTAACCGTTCCTGGAGCCTTTACTAGAGGTAATTGAGCCAAGGATCAAATATGTGCTTTGATTAAGTTTAATTATCTAAATCATGCTCTACTTTCCTAAAATGCACAGAGAATCAGGCATGTGCTATGGAATTTTGAAAAGATGCAAGTTTGAGAAATATGATGTTTGCTTGGAAAATACTTTGAAAAAATGATGATTCTGGGAAAATCATGGATTTCATTGGAAAATCAGGAATTGCATTGGAAAATGAATCTTGAATGAAAAATGGATTCTCAAACAAAACTTGAACTTTGAGAAAATCAATTTTGAGATTTGGATTGCTTTTCTGAGAAAATCGATTTCTAAAATGGATTTAAGAATTCTGGGAAAATCAAGAAGTTTATTGGAAAATGACTTTTGAAATGGAAAATGGATTATCAGAAAAATTGGATCTCTTAGAAAATCGATTTTTTTGAACTTTAAAAATAATATTGAGAATGTTAAAACATTGGAAAATCATGATTTGAACTTAGAAAATACTTTGAAATGTCATTTGAAAACTCAGAGTTCTGAGAAAATCAAATCCTGAGAAAGACTTAAAAAATTCTGAGAAAACCGATCTCTCTAAAATGGAATTGGGAAATGAGTTTGAAAATGATGCAAATTTAATGAATGAATATGAATTTGAAAGAGAATTCTTTGAGGAATTGGGAAAATCCTTTTGAAATTTTGAGAAATACGGTGCATTTTTGAAGTTAGCCTAAGAGTGTAGGCTCAATGTGACTAATACGAAGATCACAAACCTGGGTTTCTTTCATATTCTGACTATGGTAAAAAATATGAATTCCACCAAGTTTGTGATCTCCCTAAGATCTTGTGCATGTGTCATTCGTGTCAACCATAGTGGATTTAGAAAAATGTGCATGAATGATACATCAGATATTAAAATTTGCATAAATTAAACTATATGCAATGCAGTCCTATTCTAAGCAGAAAATGTAAATCTTATTCCAAATATTACAACTTTGATATTACATTGAATTGAGTAAAATAAATAAATGAAAGTCATCTTCTTGAATATTCCTGCAAAACTAGAAAACATGTTAACACATAAATGTAGGTTTATCTGGATTTATCCAAAAATATTATAAATTATTTAGATATAAACCCAATTCATACCTCCCTGATATAAACATAAATGATGAAATTGGTATAAAAATATGAAAATGATATTTGGAAATTCGAAATTGGGGTCAAAATGACCAAAATGCCCCTGATAGCAAAACTATGACCTTGAAATCAGAGTTTTTCAGAAAGATATTTTATAAAAATAGGATTTTGAAATACAAATGAAAACAAATCAAGCATAATATAATATGACATGATTGAAAATGAGAAAATCAAAGTTTAGAATTTTGAAATTGAGGTCAAATGACCAAAATGGCCCTGATAGCAAGACTATGGCCTTGAAATCAAGGTTTTCTTAAATAAATTTTGTAAAAATGCAAATTTTGAAATTTAAATGAATGCAAATGATATGAAAATCAACTATAACATGATATTAAACGATGACATGCATATTAAAATTCTAAAAATGCAAAAATATCACAAAACATTGAATTTTGCCTATTTTTTGCCTTTGATTTTAAAAATGAACTAACCCAAAAGGCAAATGAGCTTGGAATTGGATTAAATTTGGCATGGACACCTAAACTAACCCTAAAAATAGCATGGAACTCGAAAATCTATTTTTTGATATTTTTTAATATAGAAATTAATTAAAAATTCTAAAAATCAATTTTTTTGCCGAAAATTCTAAATCCAACCTAATAAAAACTGAATTTCGGGTACTAACCTACCATATAAACTCCTCAAATTTTATGGGGTGACAAAGAACAGTTAAGCAAAGATTTGTTCCTTTTACAGATTTTTGTTTTGAGCTATGGTCGGAGCTTGACAGCTCCAGCAACTCGGATCGAAATCTAGCGACTCTAGAACTTAGGGCAAACTGATAGGTTTTCACACAAACTTAAGGAAAAATAGTAAATAGAGGCCAAAACCATTGAAAGTTTAGGATAATTACCCTAAAACATATAGGACCAATTCCTTTTTTGACTGTTTTTTTATTGGACATACGAATTGGATGGACACAGAGGTTTATCAGACCTCTAATTCTGATAAAATCTAACTAACAGGAATTTCAATAGTGAACTTGTAAAATCTGTAAAACAAGAAATATGAACCCTAAAAATTCTGAAATTATGGGAAATGACAAAAGAGTTTACTAGGAACAACTCTACTGTTAAAGGTTTTGACATCCGACCTACGGATTGAATGGCCACAACGGATTAGGGTCGGTCTAGACCATGACAAGCAGAAATTGAGATTTTCACAGGGATCTGAAAAATTTGATAAAATCGGATAATTTTTCGATATTATTGGATACATCCAGAAAAACCTACATATCTGTGCTAATCTATTTTCTAGTTTTGCAGAGACATTTAAGTGAAAAACTTTGTTCATTTACTTCTTTTTCTTATTTATTATTTGATATAATATCAGATGTAATATTGGAATAAGAGTTACATTTCTGCATAGAATAAGATGCATTGCATATAGTTTGCTTTCGTAATTTTCAATATCTAATTGAATGATAATTCATGCATTTTTCAGAAATCCACTATGGTTGATACAATTGGCACGTGCACAAGTTTTTAGGGAGTTGACAAACTCAGTGGAATTCATATTTATGGCCATAGTCAGAATACGAACGAGACCCAGATTTGTCATCTTCGTATAAGCCACATTCAACCTACACTCTTAGGCTATTTTGAAGTTCACTGCATTTCTCAAATGATTTTCTCAAATTCCTCAAAAAATATTCTTTAAAGTTATATTCATTTATTCAGATTGGCTAATTCGCATCATGAAAGCATTTCAAAGGGCCAAATCCTCTTTCATTGATTTATTTCAATAAAGAAATTGATTTTCTCAAAAGAATAATCAAATTATTTCAAAAATCGATTTTCTCAAAGTTTCAACTATCCTGAGAATCAATTTTTCATTCAAAAGGTAATCTTCAATGTGATCCATGATTTCCAATGAATTCCTTTTCCAAGTATTTTTTAAAACTTGAGAAGCAAACATCCTCTTTTTAAAATGTGCATTTTTCAAAAACTTCATAGCACATGCCCGATTCTCTGTGTATTTAGGGAATAGGGCATAATTTAGATATTTGAGCCTAGCTAAGCACACGTTGATCCTTGGTTCAAATACCTCTGGTAAAGGCGCCAAGAATGGTTGAACCTCGTACCGACAGGCAAGTCCCATTCTATAGAATTTTTCTACAAATTTTAAAAACGAAGGTGAGTTATTTTCAAAAACAATTTTCAAAACTTTGGTCAAGTTTGACTCACAGAATCGTTTCTCTCTCTCTCGTAGAGGGAGGGAAAAATTTTGCGATGATAACAGGTTTGGTGACAGAGATGGGACCTGTCTTCGCCTGATCAACTATATGCCTTGACTTAGCTCAATTATCAAAATCATGTTCTACAAAGTGTCAGCTTTTACTTTCTGATATCATGTGAACCCAAGAGCCTAGACTCGAACCCAGCTAACATGGATTGCATATAGACTAGGCATGGTTTGGTAGGACCAAATTGAGGAGAAATTATTCATGTTCGCATAGGCTTAGGTCTCATACAACCCTCCTTAATCTAGGATTTGTGTGCAAACATTGTTTGCTTCTTCAAATAGTTTAAATTTGTACTTCTTTTGGTTTTAGAACCTTCTAATTTGCTTGCATATGCTCATATTTCAAAAACAACCCCACCTATATTTTACCTGGTCTTCACGTTGCTGGGCTTTCTTTTAGAACCATAGTTTGGGACAAAGCCTCACAACTGGACCACTTATTTGGGTTAACACCCCTTTGCCACGTACCAAGGGCCATAGTTTAAAGTATATCGACAGGTGCTCAAGGATATTGGGAAAACACAAGCCTAGAACCAAAGATGATTTTTTATGCCACGTACTTCGGGTTTCGACTCGAGTATATCGGCATAGCACGATTGAACATAGATTATCTGAGCCTAGAGTCAGGATTAAGGTCCTACAACCATTTTAAACTGATGTATTTAGAGTCATCTTCTTAGAGAGTGTTGTATGTGCATTATTGTTTGTGCAGGATGTGATTGATTGTCTTATAATCATTTTTCCTTTTATTTTCTCATATTTTCCATAATTTTCCCAAATATACTGGATAATTTTTCAAATTACTTCATTTTTCATCTTTTGTAAAATATTTCCTTTCTCAAAATCTTGGATGATTTTCACAGACTATCTACTTTTTCTCAAAACTCTAGGTGATTTTTCATCCTTTCGTTCCTCTGGATCTCGAATTCTCAGCTTCATTTTTTTTATCCTGCTTGCAATTTTTCAAAATTCCTATATTTTTTCTAAGTCCCATTCCAATTTTTGCTCTGTTTTCCAGTCCAATGGCATCCAGTCAGCTCGACTCTGTCTTTCTTGAAGGCCACTTCTCCTACAAGGTGCGACAAGGTCTTCTTGAGCATCAAACTCTTAGCACCGGATCCTTCATTCCTCGATGGTATTATTCTTGACTCAAGAAATTCTCTCATATGTTTCTAGACCATCTAAGTGATTGCGGGTTAGAATTGGCATCAACAGTAAGAAAGCAAACAATCAACGACAACTTGATCCACGCACTGGCAGAGCGATGGAACTCGCGCACGTGTACCTTTTGGTTCTCATGTGGAGAGATGGCCCTATTGATGGATGAGTTTTCAGAGATCATGGGATTACCCGAGCCAGCCAATCAGCCTGGAGACCCATTGAAACAACAATTCTTAATCAATGTCAAGGGTGTGGATCCCCAAGATGCCTTAGCCTGCATGTCAGGACATAAATCATGACCACTGATCAAAGTAGATGAAAATAAATATGTGGATTTGCTCGATATCTACCAATAGTATGGGACATTCGCAAAAGTTGGCTCATTATCCCGAACAGCTCGAGAGAGAATTCAACACACAATGGTCTTATGCACTGTGGGACTGACCTTCTTTCCAGATGGACAAAATTATGTGGATATCAGGATAGTTCAGCTCATGCAAAGGTGGAGAAGTCGACAGACCAACTGCTCTTTATATCCATGGCCGCACTCGCTTTCTTGTACCGAGGGTTGACTCGTTTCACACTCAAAGAATCAATTCTAGTAGAAGGGTGCACCTATGCACTACAGTCCTGGTTCTTCCAGCATGTGTCAATCAGAGCCAGCTCATTCAAGTACAGTGGTAAAGAACTTCTTTCAGTTGTGCGATATCGATTCTTGATCAAAAGCCTCCAAGAAGAGGTCATATGGGACTACTTTGATCGTCAGATATCTCTTCCCAGATACACTTATACATATGGCAAGCGGTTCAAGCTGCTTGGCCCATTCTTATGTGTCTACTACCATCCAGAATGATGCGTCATGCAGTTCTCTCAGAGGCAGAAGTGCGTGAAAGCTTGACTACTATCAGGGATCATGCCCGAGTTTGATCTTGCATCAGCGCAATGGTCCAGATCATACCAATTTTCTAGATATGGTTGGGATTCTTTTGTTATTCTTACTCTTTTCCCAGGTCCTCGAGTATCTGTTGATTATCAGGAGTGGTGGCAAATTGTCTGTCCACCCCCTCTTTATCAAGTCTACTATTGATAAAATCATATCTTTCTGCAATAAAATCCCTCAAATTTTATTCTATCATGGTTTGACGACCTCGCCTAGGTAACAAGGCATATTTTCAATTGTTGGTTCTCTTTGCAAAGAATAACAACACAATTGTCGTGGCTCCAGTGATGACTCAATCCCTAATAATAGAATATCTTTCCAATTGTCAACCAAATCCCCATCAAATATTTTCCTCTCATTCAAAATCATCCTCAGAACCTAACCCTCGGTTTTGCCCCGCAGAGAGCGTTCGTGGTACTTAATGGTTCAGATGAGGTCAGGAAAGAAAACTACACCAGTTTAGCACATAGTGTATTCAATGATCTCAAAAGAAGATATGGACTCCCCCCGGCCAGTTAGAAGCCAAGGTCAGCAAGCCAAGGACGACATCGATCCTCAGATGTATGCCCGATTCCAAAAAATGATGGAAAAGATGATGAGTAAACAGGCTGGATCCAGTTTAGAGAAGATTTCTAACAAGAAAGTCAAGGGCCTAACAGTCAAGAAGCCGATAAAAATATCTAAGAAGCACATTCAACATGAAGATACTCCCGATGAAGCCGAATCAGCGGAAGACACCGATGAAGAATGTGAAATCTCGTAGACGTTTCAAAAATCTCCTCATGGACAAGGGACGACCTATAAATTGAAGAATCAAGCAGTCGACGATCTAGTCCAAGTACGGTTGAAAGAAATGACCAAGATGGTTAAAGATTTGCAAGTCCGCGACAAGGGCAAGAAGGTCTTCACGAGCAAAGACTTCTATGATGGCATCACCCTTGTCAAGAATAATCAAAATTCAAAGAAGAAGACAAATTTCACCTTCTCCACCAATGCTGGCTGCAGTGACTACAAAAATGGCAAGGGCAACCATACATGTCAGAAAGAAAAATCTTCAAAGCAGTATGAAAAATTGGGTCAACAGAAAGAAAAGATAAAGTAGGAGGGTTGGGGTAACGATCACCAGTTTACTCCTCTTGAGCAGCCTCTCGATGAAATCCTTGAATATATGTTGACCAAGGAATTGGTAAAGCTCCCAAGAGCTACAGATCCTCTAACGATCATGGGAAGATTCATGGACCAGTTCTGCAAATTTCATTGAGCAGTAGGACACGATACTGACCACTATTTTGTCTTTAAGAATATCATCCATGACCGCATTGATAAGGATATTCTGGCTAAAGATGAAGGAAAGGACCAACCAGTTGTCCTAACCAAGCCTTTATGAATCAACTCTCAGCCAAAAGCAAGCGCTCGACAGAAGATAAAATGTGACAGTTGGGGTTACGATCACAAATTTACTTCTCTAGATCAGCCCCTCAAAAAGATCCTTGAATATATGCTGGTCAAAAGAGTGGTTAAACTCCCAAAAATTGTTGATCCTCCTGTCACAAAGGGCAAATGGAAAGATCGATTTTGCAAGTTTCACCGAGCAACAAGGCATGATATCGAACGTTGTTTCATCTTCAAAAACATTGTGCAAGATTGCATCGACAGAAAATTTATTGACGAGGAGGAGAGTCAACCAACTATCTTGCCAACATCCTCTCCGGACGCGAAGAAGAAGAATGATGCCAAAGCTATATCACTTCCTTCATTTTGTTTTTGTCGTTTTAAAGGGGAAATGTAGTCCCAGTTTTCTTATCGATCTGTTATTTCTCTTTTCAATGCCTTAATAAATTTATCGATTTTCCTTATGGCCTTGACACCATCTTTTATATTTCTCCTTCTTCGCAAAATGTCTAATGTCTTCTCAGGAAGTGACCTCTCTCATAGCGCTTCCCAAATCAATCAAGAAGCGCATCATTAATCCTTGTTATCTTCAAAGTGTGTTCATCAAATATCAATTACTTATCCTTTTGTCCAATATCCTACCCCCCAATTACACTGGTGCATTTTTTTTGAAAATTTGTCTCTACTTCAAAACGTCCTGTATGCAAGCAGAATCAAACAAAATCTTTGAATCATCCATTTATATTCATTTGAATTTTTCATTTGCATTCATCTGAATTTTACATTTGTTTGCATTCATTTGCATTCATTTGCATCAATTCACATCAAATTTTATTACCCATTCAGGATAAGGGACAAATCCTGAGACCTCGGTAAACTGTGTTCTGGTCATCGCGAGGGTGAAGATTGAAAATCTCCCATCACAATCAACTGGTACATTTTCAAAATCCAGTGCTTGTGCTGGTACTTTTACAAAATTGAGTGCCCGTGCTGGTACTTTTCTAAATCCAGTTTTACTGGTTGAAACCCTTAAGCCCGATTTTGTTTTTCATCCTAGCCAATGTTTTCAAACCCAATTTACATTGGTCTAATTTTCTTTCCTTTTAAATTCAAGATTTGGTCTAGAAGATTCGAATTTTCTTCTAAATCCAATTCATCTAACTTTCCTTCAAAGATTCAAAATTTTTACTCGTAATTTCCTTCAAATTCAAGAATTGGTCTAGAAGATCCGAGTTTTGACTCAAATTCTCTTCCAAATCCAATTCATATAATTTTCTTCCTTTTAAATTTGAGAATTGGTCTAGAAAATCCGAGTTTCGACCTAAATTTTCTTCTAAATCCAATTCATACAATTTTTTTCCTTTTAAATTCCAAGATTGGTCTAGAAAATCCGAATTTCGATCCGAATTTTTTTCCAAAACCAATTCATATAATTTTCTTCCTTTTAAATTTCAAAATTGATCTAGAAAATCTGAGTTTTGACTCAGACTTTCTCCCAAATCCAATTCATCTAGTTTTTCTTTGAAAATTCAAGTTTCTACTTGAACCTTCATTTAAATTTAAGAATTGGTTTAAAAGATCAGAGTTCCGACATGAATCTTATTTTAAATCCAATTTGTATAGTTCTCTTTCAAAGACCCGAGTTTCAACTCAAAACTTTTCTTTTTCAAAATCCAATTTTTACACTGGTTCCTTTTCAAAATCCAGTGCTCGTACTGGTTCATTTTCAAAATCCAGTTTTACACTGGTTTATTTTCAAAATCCAGTTTTTACACTAATTCCTTTTCGAAATCCAGTGCTCGTACTGGTTCATTTTCAAAATTCAGTTTTTACACTAGTTCATTTCCAAAATCCGGTGCTCATACTAGTTCATTTTCAAAACCTAGTGCTCGTACTGGTACATTTCCAAAATCCAGTACTGATACATTTTCAAAATCCGATGTTTATATTGATACATTTTCAAAATCCAGTACTCGTACTGGTACTCTTTCAAAATCTAGCACTCGTGTTAGTGTCATGCCCATTGGTCGCGTTAGTCGATCTCTTAGGGACAGTCTTCGTACTGACCTTTCATCAAAATTCAAGCTTTATACCAATTTCGACCTTCGAGTCATTCAATTCTCAATTTCGACCTTTGAGTCAACCAATTTCGACCTTCGAGTCATTCAATTCTCAATTTCGATCTTCGGGTCCATCAATTTCGACCTTCGGGTCACCCAATTTCCAATTTCGACCTTCGGGTCACCCAATTTCCAATTTCGACCTTCGGGTCACTCAATTTTCAACTTTAACCTTCGGGTCAACCAATTTCAACCTTCGGGTCATTCAATTCTAAATTTTGATCCTCGGGTCAGTCAATTTTGACCTTCAGGTCACCCAATTCTCAATTTTGACCTTCGGATCACCCAATTTCCAATTTTGACCTTTGGGTCACCCAATTCTCAATTTCAACCTTCGAGTCACCCAATTTTCAATTTTGACCTTCTGGTCACCCAATTCTTAATTTCGACCTTCAGGTCATCCAATTTCCAATTTCGACCTTCGAGTCACCCAATTCTCAATTTTGACTTTCTAGTCACCCAATACCAATTTTGATCTTTGGGTTATCCAATTTTAACCTTCCAGTTATCAATTTTATCAAAGCCAATCATTTTTGACCCGCGGGTCACATTCGCCAATCATGGTCGTGTGTGGTTCGACCTCTGTGTCAGATTCCTTCTGCCTAATTGGATCAATATCAATCTCAATCATTTTCTCTTGCGAGGGACCCTTCTTACAGGGAGAGTTCAAGGGAGCTCATTCTTTTCGCATGCTATCTTCTTTGTTCACTTAGCTCCTTTTCAGGAAGAGTTTGAAGGGACACGTGTCTTTGTGAACCGTTTGCAAAATAATCTTCTAATTTCACACAAGAAACCCTTATTTCAGGGAGAGCTTCAACGGAGGCTCGCTTTGCTTGTGGCCCCCCCATTTCTTTACTAGGATATTTCGTCATGGAGGACCCTTTTTCAGAGAGAGTGTGATGGACTCGTTCCTTCATGACGAATTTATCGACCTCACTACTATCGACCCTCTTTCCATAAGAGAAGCCTAATGTTAGGGAGCTTTGACAAAAGTTCATTTTGCAAACACCTACTCTTTAGGAAAGAGAGGAGTATTTTCCATTTCTCATTCAGCTAAGGGTTAAGCCTGAGTCTCTCCTTTAAGGAAAGGAGAGGAGAATTTTTTATCATAGATGCGTTAAGCCAGAATTCAGATACTCGCTTTCACCAAGGATTTCAAGAACATTTTGTCAATTTGTCATCAAATACTTGTTGATTTCAAAATCTTTATTGCACAAATCTTTATTGCACAAATCTTTACCTCAGAATACCTTCAGCATTCCTTCCGAAAGAGCAAAGCTTTTGCAAAGAAAGATTCAAAAATACAAATTCTTTCTCTTGGTCAACCAAAAGGATGAAAAATAAATCCTCGATATGGCCAGCAAAGAAAATTCAATATTATCGCAAAGCCGTAAGTGATCGATATTGATCGTAGCTATGGCACATCTTTAAAGACCATTCTTGTAAAAATGAGGCAGTAGAAATATCCTGGGTAATAAAGAAAAATCCACTCAATTTTGATATCTCTTCAATAAATATCAAGCCGCAATTATATATCCACAAAAGGGATCTCTCAAATATCGTCAAGTTGAAGACAGTGGATGAGTCAGATCCTCGGGGCCAAAGAAGACTCGGATCATCTCCAAGTTGAAGGAGTATATGACGTGTCCTTTTGAGGGAAAGTTCGAGTCATCGTCAAGTTGAAGACAAATGTGATGAACCTCCTGCCAATCCCTAAAAGATATTTGATCAATGTTATCATCAAAAGAGATTTTAATCGAAAAAGACAATTTCATCAATATAATCCTTGGGACCAAGGAAGACTCAGATCATCTCCAAGTTGAAGGTTTTGTGACATGTTCTTCTAGAGAAAATCAGAGCATCTTCAAGTTGAAGGCTGATGCGATGAAATTCTCGCCAAACCCCAAGAGAGCTCAAATTCTGTCTAAAAAAGAGTGCAAAAAGATCATCATAGGAAAGCCCCAGGATATAAAACTGCCAAATCTGCCAAGAATCTTCTTTAATTTTGTGAAATCCTATTATCAATATTCTTTCATCAATTGCTTTCGCAATGTTAATTCTTTCTATCCTGTTCATGTCAAAGAAATTGATAGCTCACTTGAAAGAAAGCCAATGGCAAGCAATTTGAATTTGAATCTTGATTCTACAGAGTTAAGCCCAATTGAAGGTAATACTTCAGGTAAAAAAGAGGAAATATTTTCACACCACTGTGCATCATTTTCAATTACTTTGAATCAACAACAAATTTTAACATTTTGACAATATTTTCTAGCTATCCTGGCGTGAAGTGAGAGCTTGAGGTTTATTTTTGACACATCCTGGCATCATTTGTCATCCCTCTTTAGGACTTGATAATGAGAGTTTTCAAGATTCCTTCCCTTCTTTTTTATAATCTGAGCGCCTGGACTCTCGGATTCGCACACTTTTCTGTGTTCTCCACTGTCCCGCCATGGACAGTTCAATTTCAATTTGAGGTCGAACCACCATTCTTTTTTTCGTAAAAGGTCATTTATTTCAAAAGATAGCAATGAGGCGCCCAAGATCAATCCGTTTTCAAGCTTTAGGGAACCCCATTTTCATCATTTTGCAAAACCTCTATTGGATTTATTGTGCGAAATTTGAAGGTTCCATCATGGTTTCTTCTTTCGACAATTCCATCATTTTCATTTCCCGATTAGGTTAAGAGTTAAACCTGAGCCTCATTCTGATAAGGTATTTCATTTTTCCTTTCAGGATAAGGGTTAAACTTGAACCATTCTTCGCAAAAGGCCATTTTTCAAAAGCTATTTAGTCTAAGTCATGGGATGCCTGAATCACTCCCTTTTCCAAAGCTTTTAGGGAAAACCATTTTTATTGCCCTCTTTGCAGCCTCGATTCTACATGAGGTATTTTCTGTCCCATTCAGGTTAAGGGCAAAATCTGAGCTTCACTTCTATGAAGTAAATCTTTCTTCGTCATTCTCCATTTCATACTTACCATTTTTATCAGGGCTAACTTCTTCATACCCAGTCAGATTCTTCTAATTGGGGTAATTTTTTTATATATAGCCCAAATTTGGTGTATTTTTCTTTGCCACTAAGCTCGGCTCTAAACCGACTTAGTAGCAAAGAGAGGCATCTGTAAATACCCCAAATTTTTTTTATCTATTCTCAGACACCCCCTCTTGCAGATGCCAACCCTTTTAGGTCGGTATAGGAGTCCAACCTCAAGTTTGTCTCAGTTTAGGTACCATTTTACCCCCTTTCACCAAAAAAATTACCATTTTACCCCTAAGTTATCTTAGATCCCTATCAGTCAGAGTCGACCAAGCTCATTCTTAAGCTTAGAATAATTAGAATGTCAGTCATTTCTAGCTCACCTGAGCTCACGATGAGCAGATCATGTTCATTTCTAATCATTCCTGCCAAAATGGGTTCATTTCTCAAGAAATGAGCTCATTTCTAACTCAAATCCAAGGCAATTGTCTCTGAGTCAGTCATTCCTAGTCAATCCTATTTCTTTGAGTCTAACTTGAGCTCACCAGGAGTTCAAGTGCTCTAGTTTCAATTTAAATCTATTTCTCATTGTCTAGGAGTTCATTTTAGCCCATTTCAGCGCATTTTAGCTAAAATTGAGCTAAGTCCAGTGAGTTGAGCTAGTGTTTGAGCTTCAATTTTAGTTCATCTGAGTATTACTGATCTGTGTTCCAGCTCAGACCCTGTTCTTGTTCGTAACTCACTTCACTCTAGTGATCATTTCTCGATCATTTAGTGTAAAAGTTTAGTTGATCCAGTGTCTTGACAGTTCATTTGAGTTATGAAACACTAGAACTCAGCTCATTCTAGTTCATTCCTGTTTAAACCAGTTAAAACCCCAGTTTTTCAGTGTCATTCCTGGCCCTGTAGGTACAAAAACCATTTCTTGAATCATTTTGCTTTTTTTTACCAAATTCATCACTTTTTTAACTGATACAACTGTCAATCGGGGTCTGATACATAAAATCCTTCATCTAGGGTTTGCATTTCACATGGCATTCCATATCATTTCTTATCATTCTCCATTATTTCATTATATTTCATCTCATTTTCGAGATCCAGAACTCCAGTTTAAAACTTTTCAATCCAGATTCGAGTTTTAAAATATTTATCAAAGTTCAATTTCAAACCTTGGGTTTTCAAAATTGATATTTTTACCCCCAAGACTCTGAATTTTGAAATATTTTCCTGAGAAACAATATGGATTCCTTTCAAACTTGATTTTCAAAATTTTAAACTGGATTTGCTCTGCAAAAGGGGATGAAACTTCAAATTTTGAATTTCATTTCGAAAATACAAAAATCTTTCATTTAGTCCAAAATCCTCTTTTGAAAATTCTATAAAATCATTTTAACCCCTTTGGTTTTTCAAATAATTTTCAAATCATTCTTTTAAAAATAAGTGGTCCCCACTCCAATGTGGTACCACATTTAAATTTTTCTGTTATTTTTATTTTAAAACTTTTTTTTTAAAAGCCGTGTGAGCCCACTCCCATGTGGCACCACACTTGAAAGATTTCAAAATCCCCATTCTCTCCTTTTCCTTTATTTTATTTTCTTTTATTTTTTTAATTCTATTTTATTAGGAGGAGGAGGAGGTGGAACCCACAAGGGGGTCGACCCTCTCTATCTCTCTCTTCTTTATTTCCTTTCTTCCCCCTCTCCTCTTTCTTTCCTTTCTTCTTCCTTTTCCCTCCCTTTTTCCTTTCCTTTTCCCTTTTCCTTCTTTCCTTTCTTCTGTCCCTCTTCTTTCCTTCTTCTTCTTTTCCTTTCTTCTTTTCTTTCTTCCTTTCCTTCTCCCTTTCCACCTTGTCGCCACCCCCTCTTCTTAAAATTCCATCCCTCTTACTAAATCCCAACAAGAAGAACCCTAACCCTATCACACGGTTGACACTCCCTCTCTCTCATTGATTCCCTTCTTTCTAGCTCTCTCTCCCTCTTGCCTTCTCAACTATAGCAGCCCCAGCCATTGTTCCAGCCCTCCTAGTAGCAGGCCTCATCCTAGCCGATGCCCAACACACATAAAGGGACGCCCAACCATTGCTTCAGTCCTCAGTAGTTGCAACATCTCCAGCCGGTGCAACAACCTTTCTTCAACTCTCTTTGGTAGTAGCCACCTCCAACCGGCCCCATTGGTGCAGCAAGCCATCTCCAGCCACAACATAGTAGCTACTTGTTGCCGCCTCCTCGAAGGCCTCTTTCTTCAGCCGTTTCAAGCAACACCTCCCTTCTCAAGGTAAAAAAAAAAACTCTTGCTTCAACAATTTCTTTACGATTATATTGCAAATCCAATTTTGAAAGTGGATTCATACGGTCAAAAAGGCTATTTCATGGCTTTGTAATCTTGATTTACTATAATCAAGGTTCTATAGAGGAGGTGATCCATTCGATGAATGGACTGGACCCCTCGCTTCAATGACCAATATTAAATATAGACCATACCCCCTAATCATTTTGATTTCATCATTAAGGTTTATGTAAATTTCATATTTTAAGCTTGGCATTTAGTTTACTTCATCGTTTTGTAGTTATTTCATCTATTTAGTTTTGGTAGTTATAGGTTTTGATTCATGCACATAGTCCAGTCATGATTTCATGTAGAAATTTTTATCGATAAATCCTGATTTTTTTGTGAGAGATTCACATGTTTACACTCGGTTTTCTGCAAAAAACTCAAATCCTTTTGAGATCTGCTGCCCCATTTTAAAAATAGAAAACCGAATCAGGTTTTCAGTTCTGTGAAAATGCTGGGCATACCTTTAGCAGAGTTGTTAATCCAAGATCTCTCTCACGAAAAAACTGATTCACAATATGTAAAATACAGTAGATTCGGGATGAGATCTAGCATTTTACTAGATTTTATTGGATTTTTATGATAAATATTGCTATCTTTCAAAAATTGTGTTTTATAGACCACTGTATCATGCCTGTTACAGGTTGTTAGAGCTTTTGATCGACTTAGGTTGATCATGGCTCACAACCTTTAAGACAGATGCTCAATCTGTCAAAAAAAATTGATCCTCATGATGTCCTCTATCATTTTCCAGAATTTAAGGATTTTAAAATTCATATTTTTATTTTTTTTAGATTTTTAAAGTAGATCTTCTAATTTTCTGTTATTACAATTTCATTAGATTTAGGTCTTTGTTAATCCAGTGTGTCCTCTGCAACCGTAGATCAAAATATAAAACTGTAAAAAAAGGATATGATCCTCTGTTTGTCTGCAATTCTCCTCTAATTTTTTGTGAATTTTGGTTACTGTTTATTATTTTCCCCATTATTTTAGACAAAAGCCTGTTGTTTCTCACTGGTTTTTGATTTGCCGAAATCCGATCAATATTGCCGGAGTTGTAATTCTCCAACCATAGGTCTAATCTCAAATCTGTAAAAAGAAAAAATCATAGTCTAACTGTTTACTGTTACGCTGTAAAATTTGGTAAGTTTCTATGGTAAGTTAGTACCCAAAATCATGCTGTCATTAAAGTAGGTGCAGGTTTGTAGGAAAAAGCATGAATTTTTAAGGTTTTTTTTATAAATTTTTATATTGAAATAATGCCAAAAAAACTGATTTTATTATTCTATTCCATTCTTAGGATCAATATAGTTGTTCATGCCAAATTTAGTATAAATTTGAGATCAATTGCCATGTGTGTTAGCTAAACTGTCAAAAGAAATGTTTAATTTGCATGAAATACAAGCGAAATTCAATATTTTGGTGATATTTTTGCATTTTTGGGGTTTTAGCATGCATAAAATCACATCATATCATCTTATGTTTAATCTTATTCTCATTTGCATTTGTTTGAATTTCAAAATTCTCATTTTTATGAAATTCCTTTCTAAAAACGCTGATTTCAAGGCCATAGTATTGTTATTAGGGGCATTTTGGTTATTTTTACCTCAATTTCAAATTTTCAAACTTTATTTTCATATTTTCATGCATTAGCATCATTTATTTCTCATATTTATATTAGAGAGGTATGAATTGGGTTTATATCTGGATAAAATCCGATAATTTTTTGATATTATCGGATACATCCAAAAAAACCTACATATCTGTGCTAATCCATTTTCTAGTTTTGTAGAGATATTTAAGTGAAAGACTTTGTTCATTTATTTCTTTTTCTTATTTATTATTTGGTGTAATATCAGATGTAATATTGGAATAAGAGTTACATTTCTGCATAGAATAAGATGCATTGCATGTAGTTTACTTTCGTAATTTTCAATATCTGATTGAATGATGATTCATGCATTTTTCAGAAATCCACTATGGTTGACACAAATGGCACATGCACAAGCTTTTAGGGAGTTGACAAACTCGGTGGAATTCGTATTTATGGCCATAGTCAGAATGCGAACGAGACCCAGATTTATCATCTTCGTATTAGTCACATTCAACCTATACTCTTAAACTATTTTGAAATTCACTGCATTTCTCAAATGATTTTCTCAAATTCCATAGAAAATATTCTTTGAAGTTACATTCATTCATTCACATTGGCTAATTCTCATCATGAAAGCATTTCAAAGGGCCAAATTCTCTTTCATTGATTTATTTCAATAAAGAAATTGATTTTCTCAAAAGAATGATCAAATTATTTCAGAAATCTATTTTCTTAAAGTTTCAACTATCCTGAGAATCAATTTTCCATTCAAAAGGTAATCTTCAATGTGATCCATGATTTCAAATGAATTCCTTTTCCAAGTATTTTCCAAAACTTTAGAAGCAAACATCATCTTTTCAAAATGTGTATTTTTTAAAAACTTCATAGCACATGCCTGATTCTCTGTGCATTTAGGAAATAAAGTATAATTTAGATATTTGAGCCTAGCTAAGCACACGTTGATCCTTGGTTCAATTAGTTCTGGTAAAGTCGCCTGAAACGATTGGACCTTGTACCGACGGGCGAGTCCCATTCTACGAAATTTTCCTGCAAATTTCAAAAATAGAGGCGAGTTATTTTCAATTTTTTTTTCAAAACTTTGGTTGAGTTTGACTCGCAGAATCGTTTCTCTCTCTTGTAGAAAGGAAATTTTTTTGCAATGATAACAATATGATAGCCAAATTTTCATTTAAAACTAAAGTAAGCAGGGTGCATCAAGTAGGCATGTAAAAAATTCCATTATCAGCATGCATAAAGGTAAATCAACCACACTTAGAGAAATTTGGAAACTAGATCACATAAGTGAACACCTTTTTTTATGTGTGCACATGCACTTGGAACCACTTGAATTAACATATTGTTAAAGCACATCATACCAAGTCAAAGCACATGAAACAAACTCCCATCCTTAGCATGTATTAAAATCAAAATACATGTACTTAGCATAATATGAAAGTTAACATACATATAACTTTAGAATTTCAGATTTAAGCCAACACTGAGTCTGCTAAAAAAAACTCTTTAAACCTCCTCTTTTATGTTTTTTTTTTTATTTGAAAGGCACCCACCTGCCCAGCCGAGTCCACTCGACTGGGCCTATAAGGCTCGACAGGCCTGGTAGCAGGACCTACCAGCCTCTGCCAGTTGCTGCCTAGGTTTGGTCTAATCTGGCTAGACCACCCACTGAGTCTGCTTTAAAAATATCTAAAAAAAACTTTCTTTTTGTATAAAAGATGGACTAGCACCCAACCGACCAAATCGGCTGGGGCTCGACTCTAGCCCAACCGGGATGGCTGGGGATCGACTCCAGCCCAGTCGACTAGGTCGACTGAGCCTGGCAGAGTACTGCATGGCCCAGGCTGGGCTTGTGCACCACCTGCCATGGACTGACAGTCAGCCGAGTGCCACTCGACTGGCTACCAGCCAACCCAAACTATAAAAAAAAAGTTATATATATTTTTTTCCATGCTCAGCCAACATGTGGCTGGGCTAACAGGAGTGGCCAAGGCCCCCAAGGTAGCAAATAAGCAACCAACCAACTAGCAGTCAGCTGTTTTTTTTTTTTAATCATCTGCCTAGTTGAGCCCACTCGGCTGGGCCTCTACGGCTTGGAAGGCCTAACAGATTTGCCAGTGCTGCCCAGCAGAACGCCGACTATAGAAAACCAGACCTCGCTACATGACGGGAGTTCCAAATCAAAGTTGTAGTAAGCATAGGCATACATATTCCTGTTTAAACCTAGGCACCAACTCTCATACAAATATGAATGGCTAAGATATCAAGCCAAAATCACTGTACATGTATAATATGAGAGCATATCACAGACTGTATATGTTGAAGAAATTAATTTATTTAGATATGCATAGATTCATGTTTAAATAAGCATGCATCTCACTATTATCTCTTTGGTAAACATGCATAACACAATAGCTACAAAACTACATGCATCTACATAATCTTTTTCATTCAATACACATAGAACCATCATGTATTATCTTACCATGAACCGTGCATCTATTCATACTCTTTTTATTTTTTTTTTAACAAAACAAAAATTTATTTTGAAGGCTTTGAGTGTACTAAATCTGGGTCAGATTTGCACATGCCTCTAGCATGGCAAATCTGTCCTGATTTAGAAATTCATGGCAATACATATACAAATATAAATTTTGATTTGCGTATTTTCGCCAGAATAAACTTCAGAACGGGAAAATCGATTTTTACCATAGATCCCATGCTCAAAAACTGCTTTTATCATACATAGAAATTTTGTTTTATTATGAAAAGAAACATATACATAAATTTTTTTTGACAAGACTTATAGAAATAAAAATACATCAAATAAAGAGGGTTCATAAATTTCCAACCATGTATTTTACAGTAAATATCCAACTTCACTCTTTTTCCATGGATTTCCACTAGAATATTGCATGGAAATCCAATCGGTATTCAATTTCTCACTCGATTCAAGAGAGAAAACCCGTACCTTTACGCGAATCAAAGAGAACAAGGAAAATAATGGTGAAAAAAAACTGGATGGCTGGAGAAGAAGGCTCCTCCTTCTTCCTCTTCCTCTTCCTCTTCCTCATTCTTTCTCTCTTTTCCTCTCCTTCTCTCTCCTCTTTCTTTTCTCTTTCTCTTTTCTTTCTTCCCCCCCTTTTTTTTGATCTTAAATAAACCAAAGAAAGGGTGATGCCCCCCCTCTCTCTAGATGGGCTGGAGAAGGAGAGTTTCCTCTTTTGAGGACTCTCTCACTCCCTTTCCAAATTTTTTTAACTCTTTTAAAATTTGACTTTTTTAAAGTTTCCAAAATTTTAAAAGTCTCTTCTTAAACCTTCCTTAGTTTTCTTAGGTATGTTTAAGGAGTCTATTTAGAAGTCTTAAACAACCATAAAAATAAAATTCAGAATTAAATAAAATTAATTAATTATTTACTTAATTAGTAAGTATTGAATAATTAGTAATTACTCAGAAGCTTTCAAAAATAGCCAAATTAACTTGGAAGACTTCTTAACCTTAATTAACTCTAATTTAAAGCTTTTTAATGAATTTAAAGCTAGAAAATCATTGGGCATGAATTTGAATCTCGATCTAGATCCAAGATCCAAATCCATCTTTAAAAATCCAAATGGGTTTTGGACTGGACAAATTCCATATTAATATGGGTCTTGGATAGAGTCCAAATCCATATTAATTTAGATCAAATCCATCAAATCTAGTCTGATCCAAATCCAGATCTGAAATGACAAACTGTTCCTTTTTTGGAAAAACGTGATTTTAGGGCCAACCGTAACTCAAATTCAGAAATGTGTCATATTGTTACGCTCAGCATTCCGAGATGCATCCAACGATATATCACATGTTCCCAAAAATAACCTGAATTTTGCTTGAATTAAAGGTTGAAAGTAAAACTCTTTCCTACATTTTGAATGGCTCGTTTAGACCTAGTTGATGAGACCTGGGCCGAGCCCAGACTCAAAAGCATCAGTCTAATATCAAGGTTCAAATGTTTTTTCTTCTATACTTTGCCAAATTTTTAATAAAATCATAAAATGACTAAGCACAAAAATACGCGATATTACATCCCTACCCCCTTAAAAGAATTTCGTCCTCAAAATTAGAACATATCGAATAAGTGTGGGTAGTGCTGACGCATATCCACCTCAGACTCTCAAGTGCACTCGTCCAGTCCATGATGTTGCCAGTGCACTTTCACGAACAAGATCATCCTACTCCGTAGCATCTTCTCTTGACGATCCACAATCTCAACTGGCTTCTCTTCTGTCGTCAAGTCAGGTTGTACCTCAATCATTTCATAGTGAATCACATGTGAGGGGTCAAGCACATACTTCCTCAACATCAAGACATGGAACACATCATGGATCTGCGAAAACTGAGGAGGATACTCGGTATGCAGTCTCCCCAACTCATCCAAGAATCTCAAAGGGCCCAACGAACTGATGACTCAACTTTTCCTTCTTTCCGAACTAGAAGACACTCTTCATGGGAGAAATTTGCACGAACACGTCATCGCGTATGTCAAAATTGAGCTTTCTATGCCACTGATCGACATAGCTCTTCTGCCTACTCTGCACTGTAACCAACCTCTGCCGGATCAAACGCACCTGGTCCACATAATGCTGGATGATCTCTAGAGACTCCACTGCTCTCACTCCAATCTCACCCCAGTATAGGGGATCAACATGGTGAGTCATATAGAGCTTTGTACGGGGCCATACCAATACTGGCATGAAAGCTATTATTGTACGAGAACTCTGCGAGCTTCACATGCATGTCCCAATCACCGGCTCAATCCAAGGCACACGCTCTCAACATGTCCTCGAGCGTCTGGATCGTACGCTTCATCTGCCCATCCATCTGTGGATGGAACACTATTTTAAACTTCAACGTAGTGCCTAAGGCCTTTTATAACTGGCACCAGAATCGAGATATGAAACACAGATCTCAATTTGACACTATCAAACATGACACCCCGTAAAGATGAACTACCTGATCCACGTAGAGATCTTTCAAACTCTTCAAGCTCTGACTGATCCTGATTGACAGAAAATGGGCACTCTTCGTCAAATGATCCACTATCACCCATATGACATCGCACTGTCGTCGGATTTTTGACAACCCTACGATGTAATTCATCAAGATATCATCCCACTTTCACTTTGGAATCTCAAGCAACTGTATGTTATCATTGCAAAATTTTACTTTAGCAAGTCAAACTGATCTTTTGAAAAAGTTTTGAAAATAACTCGCCTCCATTTTAAAATATGGGAAAATTTTTTAGAATGAGACTCGCTTGTCGATATGAGGTTCAACCGTTCCTGACACCATAACCAGAGGTAATCGACCCAAGGATCAATCCTGTGCTTTGCTTTGCTCAACAGTCAAAATTGTTATTCCATTCCTAAATGCACGAAGAAGCATGCATGTGCTATGACTTAGAAAAATACAATTTGAAAACATGATGTATGCTTCAAATATTTGAAAAATACTTGGGAAAGGAGATGCTTTGAAAATCGCGAGCTACACTTGGGAAATATTTTAAAGAAAAGTAAACTTGAAAAATAGTGAATCAGAAGATTGAAAATTTCTTAAAAATTAGAGATTTTGAGAAAATCATTTTTGAGGAAAAAGGTTTAGAAAATGATGTTGACTAACTTATATGATGAATGAAATATGTTTTTTTGGGAAATCATCTTTAGAAAAAGGAATTCGATAAATCTTTGAGAAATTTCCTTTCTTTCAAAAATTGAATTTGTATAAAATAAAGGAATTTTATGTGCCTTATAAAATTTGAACAAAATAAATTCATTACGTATCCCTGACTATGGCCACAAATACGCTTTGAATATATCTCATTAAATCCTAAAAGGAGGGTTTTGAAAAGCTTTTGAAAATATACAATGATTTTTGAAGATAGCTTAAGAGTGTAGGTTGTTTGTAACTTAAAAGCAGATGATAAATCTGAGTATCATTTGTATTCTGACTATGGTTACAAATATGAACTCCACTGAGTTTATTAACTCCCTATAAGTAGGTGCATGTGCCATTCATGTTGACCATTATAAATTTGAAATATACATATGAATGACAAGCAATAACAGTTATATATCAAAATCAAACTATATGCAAATGCATCCTAAGCTAAGCAGAAAAGTAAAAAGTTCTTATTCCAATATTACAATTATAATTTACATCAATAACTAAAAAGAAAAATGAGAAATAAAATAAAATCTATTCTTGAGCTTTCCTGCAAAATTAGCAAACTTGTTAGTAGAAATATGTCAGCTTTTCAGGATTTATCCAACAATATCGAGAAATTGAGAGATTTATAGAGATATAAGTTTTTTTCCATGCTTTCTTATGATAAAATAAATAAAAAATAAAAAATAAAGCATGACTAAATGAATAATAAAAGTAAACAACTTGAAAATTCAGATATTGGAAAAAATGACTAAAATACCCTTGAAAATTAAGGTTAATTGCAAAACAAGGTTTTTTTAGAAAAGATTTTTGTAATACGCTTAATCCAGGTATCAAACGGATGCAAAATAATGCCAAATCGGGTGGAGAGCACCCTAACATGATTATGAACATGATAAAATCCTCAAATTCCAAAAATAATGTATAAAAATAATAAAATATGCAAAAAAGATAAAATTTGTTGGTGTTTTGGTTGAATTAGAACTCTGCGAGCATCTTATTTTTATGAAATAACTAAATAATATATCAAATGAATTCCAAAAATTATAAAAATTGACATGGACACTTCTAATAACCCTAAAAATAATATGTAATCTAAAAATATTTTTTTGGGTGCAAATATTAAATAAAAAGATAAAAAATATGCTATTTTACCTACTATTTCATACCTATCACAGTGTCAGACCAGAACGACATATCAAACAATAATAAAAATTTATAAAATTCAAGAGAGAGAAACTAGATAAATTAATGAAAATAACTATTTTTACATATTGAGAATACGATCTCTGGTTAGGGAGAAATCATCCTGGCAAAATGCGCTTGATTCTGGCCAACGTATAACGGTTCAAGAAAGACAGACCCAATTCCATTTTTAAGAAAAATAGAAAACAACCATGAAAATTCATAATTTTTTTCTGAAATGAACTAGAGATGATGATGAGAAAAACACCATTTATGGATCAGAAATATGATCTTCGGTTAAAGAGAAATTATTCCGGCAAGATGACCCAGAGTTTGAATCATGCCTGACGATTCAAGAAACACAAACTCTGATTTTGAGCTTCAAGAAAATAGAAAATGATGGTAAAAATTTATAAAAATTACACCACAAAAAGTAAATATACTGACAAATCAGTCACTTTTTACGAATCATTGATACAATCTTTGGTTAGAAAAAAATTACTCCGGCAAAGTAAACCTGGTTCTGAATCGTGCCTGTCGATTCAAGAAGAATAAATTCTGATATCGGGTTAAAGAAAAATATCAATCAACATAGAAAATTATAAAACTTTCATAGAACAAACTAGACACACTGACAAACATGCCACTTTTTATGGATCTAAAATATGATCTTTGATGAGGGAGATATGACTTCGGAAAGATGCTCCTAGATTTACAGTGTTTTCCCGGTTCATAAAACAAGTTCAGACTTTGATTTTTAAAAATAGGGTTACAGATCTAATAAAAAGTCTGATTTTTTACTGAAAACCGTAGACAGATGCATAATTTTTTCATAAAAATTCTGATTTAAGTAACAAATATAAATGTGTAAAATAATAGCATGAACAGATGGCCAGAATTGAAGGCTATGAAACTAAAACCCTAGAACAAAATAAATCTAATTAAGCATGCTAAAGTTGATAAGACATATAACTAATGCCACGAATCATGATTAAATGCATGGATAACTTAAAATAAACATGAGCATAATGAAATAAAAGTAAAAACACAGGGAAGCATGATTAAGAACTTGATTTAGCCATTAAAAGAGGGACTCTATCCATAGAGGGATCAAATCTCTATATTTTTTTGAGCATTAACAAAATAAACGAAAGATAAACATTGTTAACAGATCAAAAATATGTAAAACACATTAAATCATTATCTTGAATCGTGAATATGGGTTCTTGAAAGAAAAAAAGAGAAAAAAGATGAACAAAAGAGGGCGGCAATGGTAAGTTTGATAAAAAATAAAAATAATAATAAAAATAATAAAAGAAAAGAAGAAGAAGACCTTACCTTGGAGCTTCAATGGAGGAAGGAGCTGGAAAAAGAGGAATGGATGCTAGGGATAGATAGAGAGAGAGAGAGCATGAAAAGCATGAGGGTCGACCCCCTATGGGTCCCCTTTTATATATTTTTTTGACTTTAGGTTTAGAGAGTTCCCATCTAACCAGAACTCTCTTAATTAATTAAGAGAAGCCAAAAAGGGGGAGGGGGGATTTTCCTTAATTGATTTGACTTTTCAAACTTTAATTTAATTAAAACTCTAACTAACCTAAACTAACTTAAATACCTTCAAATGTGGCATCACCTAATGTGAGACCCATTTGGTTTTCAAAAATGATTTTAAAAGGGTGAAAATAAAGGGGTTAAAAATAAGATTTTCAAGAAGCTTTTAAAAGACAACTATATTTGTAAAAAAATTTGTATTTTTGAAATACGTAAGACATGAAATAAAATAAAATTGGAGAAAGATGGAAAAATTAGGTTTTGGTGCCCCCTACAGGGTGGGCCCCACTTAAAGAAAATTGGTAAAACTGGAAATCGATTTAGGAATCAAATTTAAAACAAATCCAAATCGTTTTTCTGGGAAAATGCTTTGAAATAAGCGAATACAAAGCCCTGGAGGTTGGCCAAATGGAAAACATTGATTTTAAAACCTAGGTTGTTGAAATTGATTTCAAAAGAAAGGTTTTAAAATTGAGTCTGAATTTGATATTTTGAAAACAAGAGTGTTGGATCTTGAAAATGATATACAATGATATGAAATAACATGAAATGACATAAAATGCGATGAAATAATATGAAATGACATGAAATGCTATGCAATGACATGCAAAATACAAACCCTGGATGAGGGATTTAAAGTCCCAGACCCCTGGCAAGGATTTAAAGATCTTTTAGGAGTGATCTTGGGTGCCTCATTGCTGAGACTAAATAGCTTTTGAAAGATGACCTTTTTGTGAAAGATGATTTAGGTTTAATCATTATCCTAAAAGAGAAAAATACCTCATGGAAGAACGAGGTTCAGGCTTGACCCTTAACCTGAACGGGAAAATGGAATCCTCGAAAGAAGAAACCAAGATGGAACCTTCGGATTTTGCACAAAAAAATATGAGAGGGGTTTGCAAAAGTATGAAAATGGGGTTCCTTAAAGGTTTGAAAAGGGCTTGATCTTGGGTGCCTCATTGTTGAGACTAAATAGCTTTTATGGTAACCTTTTGCTGAGAATGTAGATGTTGGCTCGACCTTGGACCAAAAATAAACTGTCGATCGTGAGACAGTGAAAAACACAGGGAAGTGTGCGAATCTGAGAGCCTGGTTGCCCAGATTAAAAAGAAGGGAAAGATCTTGAAAACTCCCATTATCAAGTCCTAAAGAGGGATAACAACAACGTCAGGATATATCAAAATAGACATCAAGCTCTCACTTCACGTCGAGATAGCTAGAAAATGTTGCCAAAATGATAAAAATTGTAATTGATTAAAAAATGATTGAAAATGTGTGCGTTTGTGCAAAAATATATTCCCTCTTCTACCTAGAGTATTACCTTCAACTGCGCTAACTCCATAGAATTCAAAATCAAAATCAAATTATTGTTGTTGGGTTTCTTCAAGGAAGCTATCCATTTCCTTGATATGAAGAGAAAGAAATTTGCTCTCAGTATCATAAACACGATTTATGAAAGGATATTGATAAAATAATTTCACATAAATAAGGACAATTCTTGGCAGTTTGGGCAGTTTGATATCTGGGGTTTACCCATGATAATCTTTTTGTACTCTTTTGAGACAAAGATTGAGCTTTTCTTAGGATTTGGTGAGAATTTTATTGCATCAACCTTCAACTTGATGATATTCTGTTTTTTCCTGGAAGGACGCATCACATGCTTTTTCAATTTAGAGATGATCCGAGTCTTCTTTGGTCCCAAGAATTATATTGATAATATTATCTTTTTGATTGAAAATCTCTTAATGATAACATTGATCAAATATCTTTTAGGGATTGGCGGGAGGTTCATCGAATCAACCTTCAACTTGGTGATGATTTAAACTTTCCCTGGAAGGATACGTCACATGATCCTTCAACTTGGAGATGATCTGAGTTTCCTCTTGCCCCGTCTAACTCATCCATCAGTCTTCAACTTGACGATAATTGAGAGATCCCTTTTACAAATAGTTAATTGCAGCTTGAATGATTGAAGAGATATTGGGATTCAGTAGATTCTTTTTATCACTCAGGATATTTCCACTGCCTTATTACCAGAAGAATAGTCTTTAAAAATGTGTCATAGCTATGATCAATATCAATTCACTTATAGCTTTTCAATATCATTGAATTTTTCTTTACCGGTCATATCGAGGATTTTTCTTCATCTTTTTGGTTGACCAACATAAAAGGTTTGAATTTTATTCTTTCTTCACAAAAGTCTTTGTCCTTTTGGAAAGAATACTGAAGATAATTTGAGGTAAAATCTTTGTGCAATAATTTTTTTTAAGATCAACATCTGTTTTTTATAGCAAATTGGTAAAATATTCTTGAAATCCTTGATGAAAGAAATCACTTGACATCTGATTGACACATCCATGACTAAATTCTCCTCTCCTTTCCCCAAAGGAGAGACTCATGCTTGACCCTTACCTAAATGGGTAATAAAAAAATATGCCTCTCTTTCCTAAAGAGGAGGTGTTTGTAAAAAGAAACTTTCAAAGAGAATTTAAGTTTTCGTCAAAACTCCCTAACCTTAGGCTTCTCTTATGGAAAGGCGACCGATTGGATAAGGTCGATAAATTATCGTAGAGGAATGAGTTCATCACACTCTCCCTGGAAAGAAGGTCATCGATGATGGGGTGGCCTAAAAAAGACATTGGGGGCCACAAGAAAAATGAGCTTCCGTCGAAACTCTCTGTTATCATTGCAAAATTTTACTTTTGTAAGTCAAACTGACCTTTGAAAAAGTTTTTGAAAATAACTCACCTTTATTTTAAAATGCTGGATAATTCTGAAGAATGACACTCGCTTGTCGGTATGAGGTTTCACTGTTCCTGGCACCATAACCAAGGGTAATTAAACCAAGGATCAATCATGTATTTTGCTTCGCTCAACTTGTCTAAATCAATGTTCTATTCCCTAAATACACAAAGAATCAGGCATGTGATAAAAATTTCAGAAAATGCAGATTTAAAAACATGATGTTTTCTTGGAATAATTGTAAATATTTGAAAAAAGAGACACCTTAAAAATCATGAACCATAATGAGAGAACATTTCTGAAGAAAAGAAAATCTTGATGTTTTGTGAAAATTATTTTTTGAGGAAAATCTAACAGCTTTGAGAAAATTGATTTCTCTGAGATGAATTTATGAAGTAAGTCAGAAGAAGGGGCATGTGGCCCAATGAAATATTTCATGGTGCAATCTAACCTAGATGAATGAATAAATGCAATTTGAGAAAGTATTTTTTGAAGAATTTGAGAAAATCATTTGAAAAAGAAATTTATGTGCCTTATAGAATTTTCATGAAATAAATTCTCTACATATCCCTGACTATGACCATAAATATGTATTGAATAATATCTCATTTGGTTCTAAAAGGAGAAAATACTTGGAAAAACTTTGAAATATGCAATGATTTTTGAAAATGCCTAAGAGTGTAAGCCATTTGTGGCCTAGAAAAAGATGATAAATCTGAGTTTTGTTCATATTCTGACTATGGCCATAAATACGAAACCCACAGAGTTTATCAACTCCTTAGAAGCTAGTACACATGCCATTCATGTACACCACGGTAAATTTAAAATGTGCATGAATCATCATTCTTCACATATTAACATTATTGAAAGAAATAAACTACATGCAATGCAGTCCTATTCTAAGCAGAAAATGAAATTCTTATTCTAAATTTGCAATTACAATTTACATAAAAAAGAAAAAAGAAATAAAAAATACACTCTTGAATGTTCCTACAAAAGTAGAAAATTTGTTAGTGAAAATATGTCGGTTTTTCTGGATTTATCCAATAATATCTAGAAATTACTGGATTTATCTGGATATAAGTTTTTTTTTTCACTTTTTTATAAGATAAACATAATAAAATATGATATAAAATTAAATAAATAATAAAGATAAATAATTTTTAAATTCAAAATTTGGGGGAAAATGACAAAAATACCTCTAAAAACAAGACTATGGCCTTGAAATCAGGGTTTTCAGAAAAGATTTTGGTAAAACTTTGGATTTAGGGCTCAAATGGATTCAAATAAACACCAAATCGGGTGTGAATCACCTTAGCATGATTATAAATATGATAAAACCCTAAAAATATAAATTTGTTTTATAAAAAAATCAAAATATCATAAAAATAATGATTTTTTTCCAGTCTTTTACTCAAACCGGGACTCCGCGGGCACCCTACTTTTGTGATTTGATCAAATAATATATCAAATGAATTAAAAAATCAGTAAAAATCAACATGGATAGTTTTGATAACCTGAAAATTAAACTA
This sequence comes from Nuphar pumila, assembly GCF_984573655.1. Taxonomy (NCBI): domain Eukaryota; kingdom Viridiplantae; phylum Streptophyta; class Magnoliopsida; order Nymphaeales; family Nymphaeaceae; genus Nuphar; species Nuphar pumila. Next base: position 24,527,380 of record NC_143262.1, on the reverse strand, counting down.
CATTCAAAAAAATATGTTTTTGACATTATTTTAATATGAAAATTGAATAAAACCTTAAAATACATAATTTTTCCCATGACTGGCACAGTGTCAGGCTCAAATAAGGTATCAAATTATCATTTAAATTTATAAAAATTTACAGAGAGATACTAGACAGATAAACAAAAATTTTCCTTTTTACAGATTGGAAAAATCATCTTCGGTTAGGGAGATATCGCTCTGGCAATATATGCTTGATTCCAGCGAATAAATAATGCATTGAAATAAATGCATCTGATTTCAGGTATAGGAAAATATATCAAATAATGTTAAAAAATTATAAAATTTTAGAATATGATATTATATACACAGATAAAAATATTCATTTTTACAGATCATTGATCGAATCTTCGGTTAGGGAGATACAATCTGCCCAAGTTGATTTAAGGTTTAAACAAGGTATAACAGGCTCTATAAAACCGATTCTGATTTCTATTAGAGGAAAAATAGCAAACATATATATAAAAATAATATGAAAGATTTATAGTAAATATTAAAAAAAATAAAAAAATATTGCAGCTTACAGATCATCGATCAGATCTTTGACAAGGGAGATATTACCTCAGCAAGTCGTTCCTGAATCCACATAGGGTTTTCATGGTTCAAAAAGCAAGGTTCAGTTTTCTATTTTTTTGACTGAGTTACAGAACCTAAAACAATCTGATTTTTTTTATACAAAATCACTGACATATTCACTGTTCAACCTTAAAAAACTCATATTTTTTTGATAAAAACTTAAATATAAAATAATATGGTTTCTGCATGCCTAGGATCAAAATCCATGGATTATCGGTAAAACATTAAAAACCTAATCTAAACTTGAAAAATAATAAAGAAAACTTGCAAATAACACCACAAATTTGGATTTGATGTTTTAATGAATAGAATAAACATGAATATGATAAATAAATAAAAAAAATTAGGGAATACATGGTTAAAATTCAATTTAGCCTTCGAAAAGAGGGATTCGACCCATTAAACTGGCGAATCTCATCTTTTATTTGGCTTAAATGTAGAAAACGATGGTTCAAACGATTTCAACAGTTAGAAATCATAAAAATACCTTTACACAGCATTAGATCGCTTTTTTGAATCTATCCTACGGTTATTGAATTGAAAAAGTCTTGAAATCCATATGCAATGGGCGCCAATAGTGAAATCCATAGAAACAATCATAAGAAATTAATGAAATAAGATAAAGAGAACTCACCTTGGAGGTTGCTGCAACAATGGGGAGAGGAAGGTTGCTGGAGGAGAGAGAGAGAGCAAGAAAAGGATAGAGAGAGAGCTTAAGGGTCGACCCCCTTGGTCCCCTTTTTATAGCCTCTTGAAATCCCACTTAATTAGGGCTAATTAATGCCCTCTTTGACTTTTCAAAATTCTATCTAAAACCAATTAAAGGGGGGGTGGGGGGGGGGGGGGGCAATTTTTGGTGAACTTCTAGCCTAAGTGGGACTCTAACTAACCCTAATTATCCTAACTAAAACCCTAGATAAATTAGCAGAATCCAAATGTGGCGCCACTCTCTGTGGGCCCACACTTGGTCTTTAAGACTCTAATTTAAAAACTTTAAAAACCAAGGTTAAAATGAAAAGTGAAAATGAGATTTTAAAATCAATTTTGACTCTTCTAACCTAACTAGGATACTAAGCTAACCCTAACACTCTCAAATGTGGTGCCACTCAGAGTGGGCCCCACTTGGTTTTTGAGAAAACTATTTTAAAAAGCCTGAAAATAAAAGGGGTTAAAATTGTTTTTTTTTCAAAAACTTCAAAAAGCACCAAGATTTCTTAACATTTTTTTGTATTTTTGTATGGATAAAATATGAAATACAAGAAATTTGAATAAAAATGGAGAATTTTGGGTTTGGACACAACATGTATTGTAGGCCCCACCTGAAGAAAGCTGATAAAATTGGAATTTTAAAAGAATATAACAAAGGTTAAGAAACAAGATTTTTAAAATGAATAAAATAAAAGATTAAAATCACAAAAATTTAGAGTCCTAATCTGACTAGGACTTCAAGACAGAGTCCTGATTCGAGTGAAACTCTGAAAATCTAGCATTTTTGAAAGATAAATAAAGGAGTTTTAAAATGTTTTCTCAGAATTTGATAAAATGAGCTGAAAAACGAAGTTAGGGTTAGAGTCCTAGCTCAACTAAAACTCTTGAAATAGAGTTCTAAGTTGACTTAAAACTCTACAAAATTGGATTTTTTTTTTTGAAAAATGGGCAAAAAGGATTTAAAAACAAGTGAAAATGGGAGTTAAAACAAAAATCAGAACAGGGTTTTGATCCGATCAGGACTCTAAGGCAGAGTCGTAATTCGACTAAAACTCTAAAAATTTTGATTTTTATGAAAACTGGCAAGAAGATTTTGAGAGCTTTTCGCGAAAATAGGTGAAAACAAGATGAAAACTTAAATTAGAATTAGAGTCCTGATCCAACTGGGACTCTGTGACATAGTCCTAATTTGACTAAAACTCTTAGAATTTTGAACAAACAAGGAGGTTTTAGAATTTTTTTCGCAAAAATAGATGAAAACAAGGTGAAAACTGAAATCAGAATTAGAGTCCTGATCCAACTGGGACTCGAGCAGAATCCTAATTCGACTAAAACTCTTAAAATTTAGGGTTTTCTAGAAAACAAATGAGTGGGTTTTAGAAAATAGGTAAAAATAAGATAGAAATTGAAGTCAGGTTCAAAGTCCTGATCGGACTAGGACTTTAGGGAAGAGTCCTAATTCGACTAGAACTCTGAGAATTTTTGGTTTTCTGAGAAGCAAATGATGAGATTTTAAAAAGGACTTTTGAAAATATGTGAAAATAAAATAAGAAAATGAAATCAGGATAAAGTTTTGATTCGATTAGGACTCTGAGGCAGAGTTCTAATTCGACTAGAACTTTGAGAAAAAGACCAAATAAGGAGAGTAAACAAGGTATGGACCCACTTCTAACTTAGAATCAGTAAATTAAAGATTGAAAGGGCTTAAAATGTAAAATGATAGAGTTCTAGTTTAACTAGAATTCTGAAATGATTGAAATTGTGTAAATTTTGAAAGAAATCATTGATTCAGAAGTGACACCACCTAGATGGGTCTCATTTGAGGTTTAAAATAGATTGAAAATTAGTTTAGAATGAATCCAGATTGTTTTCTAAAGAAATGCTTTTGAAATGAAGCTTTGGGGGTTAGCCAAATGGCAAATGTCAATTTAAAAACCCAGGTTTTTGAAATTACTTTCAAAAGAATGGTTTTAAAATCGAATCTGGATTAAATGTTTAGAAAAACCAGAGTGCTGGATCTCGAAAATGAGATGAAATGCAATGAAATGATATGAAATAATGAGAAATGATAAGAAATGATAAGAAATGATGAGATATGACATGTAATGTCATATGAAATGCAAACCCTGAATAAAGGATTTCAGGTATTGGACCCCGATCGATAGTTGTACCAGTTTAAAAAGTGATAAAATTAATAAAAATGAACAAAATGATTTAAGAAATGGTTTTTGTCCCTGCAGGGCCAAGAGTGACACTAAAAGCTGGGATTTTAACTGGTTTGAACTAGAATAAACTGAGTTCTAGGGTTTTAAAACTCAAATGAACTGACAAAACACTGACTCAACTAAACTCCTAGACTAAACGATCAAGAAATGATATCGTTTCTTAGAGAAATGATCACTGGAGTGAAGTGAGTTACGAACAAGAGTTGGGTTTGAGATGGAATACAGATCAGTAATACTGAGATGAACTAAAAGTGAAGCTCAAACACTAGCTGAACTGACTGAACTTAGCTCAATTTCAGCTGAAATGAGCTAAAATGGACTCCTAGACTATGGGAAATGGATTTGAACTAGAACCACGCTACTTGAGCTCCTGGTGAGCTCAGGTTAGACTCAAGGGAATAGGGTCAACTGGATTTGACTGACTTGAGAATAATTGACTGGGATTCAGATTAGAAATGAGCTCATTTCTCAGGAAATGAACCCATTTTGGCAAGAATGGTCAGAAATGAACATGATATACTCATCGTAAGCTTAGATGATCTAGAAATGACTGATATTCCAATTGTTTTGAGCTAAAAAAAAATGAGCTTGGTCGACTCTGACTGACAAGGATCTAAGGTAACCTAGGGGTAAAATGGGAATTTTTTTGACAGAATGAGGGTGAAATGACATCTAAAAGGAGACAGGCCTAGGGTTAGACTCCTATACTGACCTACAAGTTTGGTATCTATGGCAGGGGTGTCAAAAAGTGAACGAGGAAATTTTAGGGTGTTTACACTCTCCCTACAGAAAGGGTTTCTTGTGTGACAATAAAGATTGTTTTACAAACTGTTCACAAAGAAACAAGCCCCTTCAAACTCACCCTGACAAAAAGGGTTCTTGTAAATGAAGAACTAATTTCATGCAAAATGAACAAGCTCCCTCAAACTCTTCCTGAAAATAGGGTCCCTCACAAGAAAGATGATTGATAATTGAGATAGTGAGCCAATCAGTTTGACACGAAGGTCGAATCTTGAAAGACCATGATTGGCAAAATGTGACCCGTGGGTCAGAAAATCATCGATACTGATAATATTGGTAACCCAAAGGTTTGCTTGATGAGATTGGTGACCTGGAGGTCTGACTGATAAGATGGGTGACTCGATGGTCTGACTGATAAAATTGGTGACCCAGAAGTCTGATTGATAAAATTGGTTGACCCAGAAGTCTGATTGATAAAATGGTTGACTCGAAGATCTGATTGCTAAAAATGGGTATTAGGTATGAAATTGAATTTGGAAGTTCAACCAACTTGAAAGCTGGATTTTAAAAGTAAGTCCAACTTTTAAGTTGGATTTGAAAAAATATTCTAGTCGAAACTTGGATCTTGCAAGGAAAATTAGAAAGTTTTTGTCGAAACTCAAATCTTTAAAGGAAAACTAGAAAGTTTGAGTCGAAACTCAAATCTTTAAAGGAATTAGAGTTGAAACTCAAATCTTCAAAGGAAAACTAGACCAACTCGAAAGTTGGATTTTGAAAGAAAATTTGGGTCAGAACTCGAATCATCAAAAGAAAACTAGACCAACTCAGAGGTTGGATTTGAAAGAAAGTTCAAGTTGGAACTCGAATCTTCAAAGGGAAACTAGACCAACTCAAAAGTTGGATTTGAAAGAAAATTCGAGTTGAAACTCGAATCTTGCAAGGAAAACTAGACAAACTCGAAAGTTGGGTTTGAAAGAACGTCCGAGTCGGAACTCAAATCTTGCAAGGAACACTGGAAAGTTTGAGTCAGAACTCAAATCTTCAAAGGAAAATTAGAAAGTTCGAGTCGAAACTTGAATCTTTAAAGAAAAATTAGAAAGTTTGAGTCGAAACTCGAATCTTTGAAAGGAAAATTAAAAAGTTCGAGTCCGAACTCGAATCTTCAAAGGAAATTTAGAAAGTTCGAGTCAGAACTCGAATCTTCAAAAAAAAATTAGACCAACTTGGAAGTTGGATTTTGAAAGAAAATTTGAGTCAGAACTTGAATCTTCAAAGGAAAACTAGACCAACTCGGAAGTTGGATTTTGAAAGTAAGTCCAACTCGGAAGTTGGATTTGAAAGTAAATTTGAGTCAGAACTTGAATCTTTAAAGGAAAAGTAGACCAACGCGGAAGTTGGATTTGAAAGAAAGTTTGAGTCGAAACTCGAAAGTTTGAGTCGAAAGTCGAATCTTGTAAGGAAAACTAGACCAACTTGAAAGTTGAATTTGAAAGAACGTCCAAGTCAGAACTCAGATCTTGCAAGGAATACTGGAAAGTTCGAGTCAGAACTCAAATCTTCAAAGAAAAACTATAAAGTTTGAGTCGAAACTCAAATCTTCAAAGGAAAATTAAAAAGTTTGAGTCAGAACTCAAATCTTGCAAAGAAAAACTGGACCAGCTCAGAAGTTGGATTTTGAAAGAAAATTTGAGTCAAAACTAGACCAACTTGGAAGTTGGATATTTCAAAAAAGGGTTCAGTTTGAAAATTGGATTTTTTTTAAAAGACTTGGTCCGAAATAGTCTTGAAAAACAAAGGATTCTAAGGATCGATTTTTGAAATAGAATTGCTTTTAATAAAAAGGATGGGTCTGAAAATTGAATTTCGAAAAGAAAATTACCTCGAAGGTTGAATTTTGAAAAAGGATTGGTTGAAACGATTTTGGAATAGGCTCAATCCGAAGGTTGATTTTGACATGACCGACTAAAATGGCTTCGATAAAAGACTCGACCCGAAGGTCAAATTTGAAAAAGACTGGTATTTTGAAAGAACTTGATGATTGTGATGAAAGATTTTCAATCTTCACCCTCACCATGACTTGGACAACTGTCGGGGTCTCAAGATTATCCCTTATCCAGAATGGGTAATGAATTTGATGCAAATGAATGCAAATGGATGGTGAAAGATTTTGTTTGATCCTACTTACATATAGGACATTTTGAGGTAAAGATAAATTTTAAAAAAAATGCCCTAGTGTAACTAGGGAGTAAGATATTGGATAAAAGGATAAATAATTGATGTTTGAAGAACACTCTCTGAAGATAACAGGGGAAAGATTGGCAATGAGCTTCTTGATTGATTCGGGAGGCACCCTAAAAAGAGGCTACTCCTCACAAAAGACATATTGCAAAAGGATAAAGAACAACAATATATAAAGAAGATGGCACCAACTATGAGGAAAGTTGATGTCTTATTGATGTATTAGAAAAGTAATAACAAATCGATAAAAGAAGTGAGACTACATCCCCCCTTTAAAGTGACAAAAACAAAATGAAAGAAATGATGTAGCATTGGCATCATCCTTCTTCTTTGCGTTCAGAGAAGATGTTGGCGAGATAGCTGGCGGATCCTCCTCCTTGTCTCTTACAAGAAGTCCTTTGTTGATGCAATCCTGCACGATGTTCTTGAAGTCAAAGCAATATTCTATGTCATGCCCCAATGCTCGGTGGTACTTACAAAATCGATCATTCTATTTCCCCAGAGTGACAAAAGGATCGGTGACCTTCGGAAGTCTTACCATGTCCTTTGCCAGCATGTACTTAAGAACACTCTCAAGTGTTTGATCCAGTGGGGTAAGTTTAAGATCATGGCTCTAACTGTCGTGATGTATCTTTTGTTGAGTGCTTGATTTCTGCCAAGGCTTGGTCAGGACAGTCGACTGGTCTTCTTTTTCATCCTCAATGAAGAGATTCTTGTCAATGCAATATTAGATGATGTTCTTGAGAATGAAGCAGTACTCGGTATCATATCTCATTGTCCAATAGAATTTGCGGAATCGATCTTTAAATCTTCCCATGACCGTAGGAGGATCAGAGACTCTTGGGAGCTTGGCCAATGCTTTAGTCAATATGTATTCAAGAACTTTTTTCACGCGGCTGATCCAGAGGAGTGAACTCGCAGTTATAGCCCCAACCATCATGCTTTATCTTTTCTTTCTGTAGGGATTTCTGGTGAGAGCTCGATTGGAATGGATTGTTGTCTTGCTTGAAGGTGTTTCTTATTTTTCTTTTAATGTTGGTTCTATCGGGCATAAAACCTTCTGTGCCGCTGCCGTTGTTGTTACGAGTGATGTTCATGGAGAAGGTGATAGGTGCCTTCTTCTCAATGATTTTTTTTTGGAACTGACTTTAGCTTGCTTAGACATCATTTTAATCATTATTTTCTAAAACAATTGATAGCTTGATAGGTGCCTGTCTGTTTGACCCTGTCCTCGGGCAGATCTTGGAGAATTCATCTCTTGCTCGCTATTGTTGCTTTAACTGATACACTAAGATGATGCAGTCTTCTAGCTAGATCTTATCTGAACCACTCGAGAATATCGACGCTCTCTGCAGAATGAGGTGCATGGTTAGAATTTGAGGATGACGATTTGGATGAAAATGAATAGAGGGAAAATATTTGGTGAGAATCAAGTCGACAATTTGAAGGATATTCCATGACCAGGAATTGGGTCATTGCTGGAATTGTGACAATTGCGTTGCCATTCTTAATGAAAGAAATGAGTAACTAAGATATGCCTTGTTACCTAGGCGAGGTCGTCAAGCCATGATAAAATGAGAATTGTTGAAAGTAAATGATTTTATTGGTAATAAACTTGACAAAAGGGGGGGTGGACAAACAATCTGCCACCACTCAAGATAAGCACGAAACACTCAAGAACCCGCAAAGACAGTAAGGATGACAAAAAAACCCCAACTATATTTAGCAGAGTGGTATATTCCAGACCACTAAGCAGACTTTAGATCGAATTTTGGCATAATGCCTGATAGTAATCGAGTATCAATACGCTTCTGCCTCTGCAAGAACTGCCTAACGCATCGCTCTGGCTGGCAATAGATGGAGAAGAACGGTCCAAGTAACTTGAATCACTTGCCATACACATAAGTATATCGAGGGAGTGACTCTCAACAGTCAAAGTAATCCCACACGATTTCTTCTTCATGGAGGTTCTCGATCAAGAATCTGTATTGAGAAGTAGGTAGTGGCTCCATGTCGTTATATCTGAAAGAACTTGCTCGAGTTGGCACATGTCGAAAGAACCAAGACTGCAATGCGTAGATGCACCCTTCTACTAAGATCGAATCTCTAAGCATTAAGCGGGTCAACCCACGGTACAAGAAGGCAAGTGCGGCCATGGCGATCGAGAGACGATTGATCTATCGACTTTTCCACCTTCGCAAAAGCTGCATTGTTCTGATGTCAACATAGTTTTGTTTGTCTTGGAAGAAGGCTAGTCTTACTGTGCACAAAATCATGGCATATTGAATCCTTTCTCGCGTTGCTCGGGATAAGGAATCGACTTCTTCAAACGCCCTATATTGTCGGTGTAGCTCAAACAAGTCGACACACTGACTCACATATGCTTCTATTAGTGGCCAAGACCTGTATCCTGTCATATGGGCTAAAGCATCTCGGGGTCGAGTCTCTTGATGTTGATAAAAAACTGCTGCTCTAATGGATCTTCTGGTTGACCAGCTGACTTAGGTAGACCCATAATCTCTAAAAATTCATCCAATAGTAGAGTCATCTCTCCCCACGAGAGTCAGAAGGTACAAATGCATGGATTCCACCACTCTGCCAGTGCTTGAATCAAGTTGCCATTGACGAACTGCATGCCAATTGTCGTTGCCAGCTCTAATCCTTAGTCGCTCAGATGATCCAAAAATATATGCGAGAAGTTTTTAAGCTAAGAATAATACCACCGAGAAAGGAAAGGTCCAGTGTTCAGAGTCTGATGTGTAGGGAGACCTTGCCACACCTCATAAGAGATATGACCCTCAGAAAAGATGAAATCAAGGTGACTGGATGCCATCAGGATAGACTGAAAAATAAAGAAGAAATAAGGGCAAGACTTAAGGAATATATAAGATATTTTTTGAAAAATTGCAGGTAGGATCAACATAAGGATGGAAATTTGAGATCTAGAGGAACGAAAGAAAATAAAAAAAAATTACCTGGAGTTTTGAAGGAAAATAGAGGATTTTTTTAAAAAAATATCCAAGGTTTTATGAAATCATTTGAAAAATATAAGGAAAAGAAAAAGAAAAAATAATAAAAAATGGCTAAGCTACATTCACATCACATCCTGCATAGTATAAATATGTGCATATATCACTCCCTAAAAAGGCTGACTCTAAATGCATAAATTTTAAAATAGTTGTAGGACCCTATGTACGTGGCATAAAAATAATTTTCAGATAGCTGTAGAAAAAATAAGCTACATTCAGATCATCTTTGTCCAATCATGCTATGTTGATATACTCGAGTCGAAACCCGATGTACGTGGCATAAAAATAAATTTCTCTGGTTCTAGGCTCATGTTTTCCAACATTCTTGAGCGTCTGCTGATATACTTTGGACTATGGACCTCGGTACGTGGCAGAGGGGTTCGACTCAAATAGGTGGCCCAGTTGTGAGGCTTTGTCCCAAACTATGGTTTTGGAAGAAAGCCCAACAACGTGGTGGTCAGGTAAAAATAGGTGGGGTTGTTTTTTCAAAATGATCAACATGCAAGAAAACAGAAGGCTCTAATGACCGAAAGAAGTAAAATTTTGAATTTTTTTAAGAAGTAAACAATGTTTTCAATCAGATCCTACATTGGGAAGGATTGTATGACACCTAAGTCTATGTGAGCATGAATAATGCCTCCTTAATCGGTCCTAAAAAACCATGCCTAAGTTTACATACTTTCATGTCAGTTGGGTTTGATTCTAGGCTCCTAGGTTCACACGAAATAGAGCTGACATTGATTAGAATAACGGTTTTGACAAGTTGAATAGAGCAAGGCATAAGATTGATCAGGCGAAGACAAGTCCCATCTCGGTCGCCAAATCTGTTATCATTGTAAAATTTTACTTTTGCAAGTCAAACTGACCTTTTGAAAAAGTTTTAAAAATAACTCACCTCCGTTTTAAAATGTGAAAAATTCTGTAGAATGGGACTCGCCTGTCGGTACGAGGTTCAACCGTTCCTAGCACCATAACCAGGGATAATCGAACCAAGGATCAATCTTGTGCTTTGCTTTGCTCAATTGACTAAATCGTTATTCAATTCCTAAATACACGAGGAAGCAGACATGTGCTATGACTTAGAAAAATACAGATTGAAAACATGATGTATGCTTCGAATGTTTGAAAAATACTTGGGAAATGAGATGCTTTGAAAATTGTGAGCCACACTTGGGAAATATTTTAAAGAAAAGGAAACTTGGAAAATCGTGAATTAGAAGATTAAAAATTTCTTGAAAACTTGAGATTTTGAGAAAATCATTTTTGAAGAAAAAGGCTTAGAAAATGATGTTGACTAACTTATATGATGAATGAAATATGTTTTTTTGGGAAATCATATTTGGGAAAAGGAATTCGACAAATCTTTGAGAAATTCTCTTTCTTTCAGAAATCAAATTTGTATAAAATAAAGGGATTTTATGTGCCTTATAGAATTTGAACAAAATAAATTCGTTGTGTATCCCTGACTAAGGCCACAAATATGCTTTGAATATATCTCATTAAATCCTAAAAGGAGGGTTTTTAATTTTTTTTGAAAATATGCAATGATTTTTTAAGATAGCCTAAGAGTGTAGGTTGTTTGTAACTTAAAAGAAGATGATAAATCTGAGTATCGTTCGTATTCTGACTATGGCAACAAATATGAACTCCATTGAGTTTATTAACTCCCTAGAAGCAGGTGCACGTGCCATTCATGTTAACCATTGTAAATTTGAAATACGCATATGAATGACAAGCAATAACAGTTATATATCAAAATCAAACTATATGCAAATGCATCCTAAGCTAAGCAGAAAAGTAAAATATTCTTATTCCAATATTACAATTACAATTTACACCAATAACTGAAATGAAAAAAGGATAAAAAAAATCTATTCTTGAGATTTCCTGTAAAATTAGCAAACTTGTTAGTAGAAATATTTCAGCTTTTCAGGATTTATCCAACAATTCTAGAAAATTGAAGGATTTATATGGATATAAGCCTTTTTTCAAGCTTCTCTAAAATAAAATAAATAAAATATGACGCATGACTAAATAAATAATAAAGGTAAATAACTTTAAATTTTAGAATTTAGAGAAAATGACTAAAATACCTTTAAAAATCAAGGTTAATTACAAAAACATGGTTTTTCCAGAAAAGATTTTTGTAATGCGCTTAATCCAGTGATCAAACGGATGCAAAACAATGCCAAATCGAGTGGAGAGCACCCTAACATGATTATGAACATGATCAAATCCTAAAATCACAAAAACAATATATGAAGATAATAAAATATACAAAGAAGATAAAATTTTCCCATGTTTCGGTTGAATCAGAACTCCATGGGCATCCTATTTTTATGAAATAACTAAATAACACATTAAATTAATTCCCCCCCAAAAAAATCAACATGGACACTTCTAATAACCCTTAAAAATAATATGCAATTGAAAAATAAATTTTTGGGATTATTTTGGATATAAATATTAAATAAAAAGATAAAAAATATGTTATTTTACCTACTATTTCATACTTGTCATGGTGTTAGACCAGAATGACATATCAAACAGTAATAAAAATTTATGAAATTCAATAGAGAGAAATTAGATAAATTAATGAAAATAACCCTTTTTATAAATTGGGAATACGATCTCTGGTTAGGGAGAAATCATCCCTATAAGACCTGTTTGATTCTGGCAAACATATAACGGTTCAAGAAAGACAGTTCCAAGGACGCCTCCCCCCCCCCCCCCCCGCCCCCGCATTTTTTGGCAGGGGGTTGACCCCCTGTCGGAAACGCAGGGGGTTAACCCCTTGCTGTTCTGACAGGGGGTTAACCCCCTGCGTTTTCCGGCAAGGGGTTAACCCCCTGCTGTTCCGGTAGGGGGTTAACCCCCTGCGTTTTTCCGGCAAGGGGTTAACCCCCTGCCGTTTCCGGTAGGGGGTTAACCCCCTGCTGTTCCGGTAGGGGGTTAACCCTCTGCGTTTTCCGGCAAGGGGTTAACCCTTTGCTGTTCCGGCAGGGGGTTAACCCCCTGCCGTTTCCGGCAGGGGCCCCCTACCTTTCCGCCAGGGGTTAAACCCCCTGCCGGAATAGCAGGAGGTTAACCCCATGCCTTTCCGGCAGGGGGTTAACTCCTTGCCAGAACAGGTAGGGGGTTAACCCCCTGCCTGTTCCGGCCGGGCAGGGGGTCAACCCCAGCAGGGGGTCAACCCCGGCAGGGGGTTTAACCACCTGCCGGAACAGGTAGGGGGTCAACCCTCTGCCTGCTCAGGCAGGGGGGCGACCCCTTGCTGTTCTGGCAAGGGGTCGACTCACTGGCATAAAGGTTGGGGGTCGACCCCCTGCCCGAACAGGGGGTCAGTTAACTCCCTACGTTATGTAAGGGGGTTAACCCCCTATGTTCTGTAAGGGGGTCGACCCCCTGCCGGAACAACTTTTTTTTTCGTTGTGACTTCATTTTAAAATAGTATTTTTTTATGCAGATTTTTCAACGGAACCAGCTTGTGCTCAGCCACCTGTGGTAAGTAAGTGTCAAAAACAATGCAAATCAGATAAATACCCATGGTGAGTAAGTGATGCAAGCGTATCACATGTTATTGAATTTATTAGATGTAACACTTTATTGTTCACACACTCACTCAGTTGTTGATATTTAGGGTTGCTTTGTTAGAGTTCGGAGATCATGCTGAGCATGATTTTAATGTATGAATATTGAAGTGTTCTTATTTTTGTTGTACGGAGTCCATGCTAGGCATGGTAGTAGTTAGTGAGATATTGAAGTGTGTTTGGTGCAGGTACATGTTTGCCATTTGTTTGATATGAATGATTACGATGTATTGCAATGTTTGATGTAATTGTATCCATGCTTGCATGTAGTTACTTTCAATTTGATTATGACTTCCATGTGAAATTGTATAATGAAAGCATGTTTCAAATTATTGTGTCGTGTCATTAATAGTTTGCACATGAAAATATTAAGTTATCAATGCATGCATCAAAATTCTTGTTATTGTATGACATCATATATTGCATGATAAATTTGATATGTTCTTCATCGTTGTATTATGATTGCTCTCTTTTAATTCGTTAGGCTATTATTCGTAACATCATAAGAAAATGACTGCAAATCGTGAATGGATGTACCGTAGGATAGTGGACAATGAGTTATCGCATGAATATATGGATGGTGTTGACAGTTTTATTGAATTTGCAACAACAAGTGTCAGTACAGTGGATCCCACAGGTCAGATTAGGTGTCCTTGCAAGATTTGTAAGAATAATCGATTTGTAGAACCTCATAGCGTTAGACATCACCTATACAGGAAGGGTTTTGTGAGTGATTATCAGAACTGGATGTTTTATGGAGAAGAATTTAGAAACGATTTTGATGCACGGGTGAATGTGGTGCACGATAATCCATATACGGATTTGATATTTGATGTCGCAGGAACAGAACTGAGTTTTGCTATGAGTTCTAGTGATGTAAGAACTGCCGTAGATGAAGAATCACCAAACGATGCAGCTAGTAGATTTTATTTTTTACTTAGAGATGCTGATGAGCCACTTTGGAACGGTTGTGAGAGTCACACTATCTTGTCTGCAGTTCTTCAACTAATGAATTTGAAGTCCGAGTATAATTTGAGTCAATCATGTTTTGACCGTTTGTGCATGATTGTGAAGAGTATGTTGCCCAAAGATGAAAAATTGCCACAAAATTTCTATCGTGCGAAAGTTATGGTCAACGCTCTAGGTATGGGTTACAAAAAGATTGATGTTTGTCCAAATCACTGCATGTTGTATTTCAAGGAGCAGGAAAACAACATATCATACCCGGCATGTGGGCATCCTCGGTTCAAGCCAAAGACAAGAGGCAATGGTAGAACAAGATCAAAGGAAGTTTCATACAAGTCGCTCTGCTACTTTCCTATCACTCCTAGATTACAACGATTGTATATGTCTTCAAGGACAGCTAAACACATGAGATGGCATGCAAATATAGTTCGACACGATGAAGACAAGATCACGCATCCTGTTGATGCTGAAGCTTGGAAGCACTTTGATCGTACTCATCAGAACTTCGCAATAGAAGTGCGAAATGTTAGACTCGGTCTATATACAGATGGATTTAATCCATTTGGGGGTAGATCAACTTCATACTCATGCTGGCCAGTATTTGTAACTCCATACAACCTTCCACCAAGCTTGTGTATGAAACGTCCAAATCTTTTCTTGTCTCTGTTGATCCCTGGTCCGACCTCACCTGGCCAAAATCTTGATGTATATTTAAGGCCATTGATTGATGAACTAAAAGTATTGTGGGATGATGGTGTTACCACGTATGATGCCCACAAAAAATAAAATTTCAACATGAAAGTCGTTGTTCTATAGACAATCAGTGACTTCTCTGCGTATGGTATGCTATCTGGTTGGAGCACACATGGGAGGTTGGCTTGTCCGTACTGCATGGAGGATTCCAAAGCTTTTAGATTGAGGCATGGAAGGAAGCCTTACTGGTTTGAGTGCCATCGTCGATTTCTACCCAGCGACCATCCATTCCAACGACAAAATAATGTGTTTAAAGCAGATACAACTGAAACGGAAGGTCCATCCTCAAGATTGTCTGGCATAGAGATTCTAACAAGATTTTGATACTTTCTAGATGTATTAACAGATGCCCGCAGTCCTACACCCTTCCGTGGATTTCGGAAGGATCACAATTGGACGAAGAAATCTATTTTTTTGGGAACTACCGTATTGGCCGACCCTATTGATACGACATAATTTGGATGTGATGCATGTGGAGAAAAATATGTTTGATAATGTGTTCAATACAGTAATGAATGTTAAAGGAAAGACGAAGGATAATCTGAAGGCCCGTATGGATTTAAAATTAATATGTAAAAGACCAGAATTGGAACTCAAAGAGTATAATGGCAAAGTACTGAAACCAAAGGCAAAGTACGTGCTCGGACCTGATCAAATAAAACATGTATGTCAATGGTTGAGACAACTGATATTTCCAGATGGATATGTCTCTAACATTGCTCGGGTTGTGAAGATTGATAATGGACAGTTATATGGGTTGAAGAACCATGATTGTCATATATTTATGCAACGATTGATACCCCTAGCATTCCATGATATGTTAGACAAACCTATATGGGGGGTATTGTCTGAGTTGAGTGGATTTTTCAGAACATTGTACGCATCGGAGGTCGTAGTATCAGATGTAAAGAATCTCGAGGACTCTGTCATCACCACTGTTTGTCTGCTAGAAAAGATATTTTCGTCAGCATTTTTCGATGTTATGGAACATTTGATCATACATCTGTCATATGAACTAAGGGTTGGTGGCCCTATGCAATATCGATGGATGTACCCATTTGAAAGGTATATGTTTTTTTATATTTGTCTCTTTAATGACATATATTTAAAATTTGAAATATATATTCTTGTCAGATGCATGTTCGACCTAAAAAAAAGGTTCGTAATAAATCAAGAGTAGAAGGCTCTATTTGTGAGGCATACACTTTAGAAGAGATTTTAAATTTCTCATCTATGTACTTCGAACCTCATATTCCAACACGTTACACATGCCCGCCCCGTAACGATGATGGAGAACAAGTAACTGTAGATGACAAGTTGTCGATATTTCAACCACTTGGGCATGCATTTGGTAGTTGCCGATCAAGGCTATTGACAGATCGAGAGCAAAACACAACACACATCTATATTCTTTTTAATTGCTCAGCGATCGACCCATACATCGAGTAAGTATATGTAGATGCAACACAATTATAAATCCTTTTATGTTCTATATGTGGATACATGGCTCGGTAATATAAGTATTTGTGGTTTGCAGACGATTTGATCTGGAGTTGCAAAGAGAAGTTTCACATCTCACTGATGCAGAAGTACAAAAAGAACGTGAAACTAAGTTTGTGGAGTGGTTGAAACAGTTGGTAAAGAAGCTAACATAAATTTTATACTTATAAACAACACTAAGTTACTTAATTGATTGTGATCACAATCATTGTTTATGCCTGTGCGTAGGTCCGCCATGGTGATGTTAAAAATCAAGGAATATGTGATTTAGAAAATGGTCCGACCAAAGTTGTGCAATGCTACAACGGGTACATCGTAAATGGTTATCGATTCCATACAAAAGATTACGGTATAAACAAATCAACAATAAATAGTGGCGTGTGTGTCAAGGGTAGCAGCTACGTTAAAAATGAACATGATTACTACGGTGTTATAGAGGAAATAATGGAGTTGACTTACTTAGGCATAAATAACAGGGTAACTTTATTCAAGTGTCATTGGTTTGATCCAACTGCAACAAGACTCGACAAAGCTTCAAGCATTGTGGAGGTGAATCATAAATCCAGGTTTAGAACATATGAACCATTCATATTAGCCTCGCAAGCTCAACAAGTTCATTATACTACATATCCGAGTATAAAAAAGTCAAATAGAAATGAATGGTGGGCAGTTTGCAAGGTAAAGTCCAAACTATACCCTGAGTATGATCAGTTACAGGAAGATGAGTTAGCTGAAGACAGCGATTACTATCAATCAGATGATGTCTATGACTTTGCTTATGGTCACGATGTTGCACATGATATGCATGCCATATCTCCATTGGCCGATGAAACATTCATAGAGGAATATGATCCAAATGATGTACCAAGTGGATGGGCAAACAATGAAGAAGAAGAAGAAGACGAAGAAGAAGAAGAAGAAAGTCAAACTAGTGACGAGGAAGAATTCTCAAGCTAGTGAGCAAAATCTTGTACTACAAACCTCTATTTAAATGCATTACAGTACTTGGTGTAAATGATTTGAATTATTTGAATGTATTGTAATACTTGATGTGAATGAATGAGTTGTATTGCAATACTTGGTGTGAATGATTAAAAATTTTATTTGAATGTATTGTAATACTTGATACGAATGATTCGAATGCATTGCAATACTTGATGTGAATGATTTGAATGTATTGTAATACTTGATGCGAATGCATGAGTTGTATTGCAACACTTGATGTGAATGATTAAAAATTTTATTTGAATGTATTGTAATACTTGATACAAATTATTTGAATGCATTGTAATACTTGATGTGAATGATTTGAATTATTTGAATGTATTATAATACTTGATACGAATGATTCGAATGCATTGCAATACTTGATGTGAATGATTTAAATTATTTGAATGTATTGTAATTTATGCAATGAATTTGAATTATTGCAATACTTGATGTGAATGATTTGAATTATTTGAATGCATTGTAATACTTGATGCGAATGATTTGAATGCATTGCAATGCTTGATGTGAATGACTTGAATGCATTGCAGTACCTGATATGAATGATTTGAATTATTGTAATACTTGATGCGAATGACTTGAATGTATTGTAATACTTGATGTGAATTATTTGAATGTATTGTATGACATATGTTATTTGTTAGAATATGGTTTGTGGAGGTTACAGTGGTCGCTCATCCAGTAGTAGCCATGCCCAACCTTCATCTTCACGGGCTCCTGTGATAGGTATATCATTTAACTAAAAAGATGCTTGATTAGTTCAAATGCGCATTCTGAGAATTTCTAACGTATTTTTTTACAGATGATGTTTCGCCTATACACGACCCACCTACACCAGTTGATCACACAAGTCAGGAGCCAACACAGAAAGCAGAGTCTTCTCAGTCTGGCACAAGAAGACTCATTCGAATAGTGTATATCGATAATTGACCGTAAGTATTTCGTTTTCAATTATTGCATATCTTATAAATATTTTATATTGATATTTACTGTGTAACAATTCATGCGAAGCACGAGGTTTGAGCCACAAGAAGTAGTACATGAGATTAGGAATTCACTTCTTCAACATCTACCAGGACCGGTTGCTCAATAGAAAGAGTACCCAAAGGAGGTGTTAGACAGATTGTGGTCCTCATTCACGGTATACAGTTGTTCCTCATAGTTAATGCGTTTCATATTTAATTTTTTTAAGTAATGTCTACTAACTTTCTGAAAATATTTGTAGGCTTCGAATCGCTTCGCAACTACAGTGAAAGAAAATGATGCAAGGAAGGTGTGGCAGAAGGTGGCTGCCAATCGATTTGCAGACATGCTGCACACTATGAAGACTGCAGCAAAAAAAACATCTGGCGTAGTAGATGATCCACTACAGTGGAAGGGCCATGGCCCTATTACTATCAGGAGAAATTACTGGGATGAAATGTGCGATAAGTGGGCGGGAGATGCATTTCGAAATCGCTATGCGAAGGTTGCACAAAATTGAGCGAAAATGCCCGAAGCCCATCTATACACAGGTGGATCTAAGACATTTGGGAGCCACCTAAAAAAAATGATAACTAATCAATATATAATATTAATTTTATAAGTATTGTTGTAAACTTGTGTACTAAATCTTTTGTCTTTTAACTTCGCAGGAAGCAGAAAAAAGAGGCATTGTACCATATAAGGATGTGTTTATTGAAACACATAAACAGAAGACCATGGGAGTCTTTGTATCAAAGAAGGCAAGAACGACAACAGTATGTATTTATTCTATTAATAATCATTGCAATATGCAAGTTATCATAATGTTATCATTAATTATTAATGCATACTTTAAACATTATTTTGTAGGAGGCATATGAGCAACAGATGGTAGAGCGATATGGCGATGACACTACTCAGCATCCATCATTTGATCCTGCAGCATGGGTGACTGCAGCAGATGAACCCAAAAAAGGTCGCGTGTTCGGGTTTGGGAGTAATCTGAACACTTCACCAGTTATTGCTTCTTCCAGTTACGACTCAGAGGCTACTTTCGCCGACATAAGCTCCAAGCAGCAGCCTATTCTTTCTTGTGATGATGTACGCCAGATCATTAAGGACACAATGCATGACTACTTCCATGACATCGTCGCCCCCTTTCTCCGAGATGAGATCACCAGTATTGTGCTGAATAGAGGATCTTCGATTGCAGGTCCCTCTTAGGTATAATCACATATTCAATTTTTTGACTGCCTTAGCACACATATGAGCATGATAGAATCACATATATAACTTTTTGCCTGCCTTAGAGCACATATGAACATGATAGAATCACATATAGAGTTTTTTTATTGCCTTAGAGCACATATGAGCATGCTATAATCACATATAGAGTTTTTTTATTGCCTTAGAGCACATATGAGCATGCTATAATCACATATAAAGTTTTTTGCCGGCCTTAGAGCACATATGAGCATGATAGAATCACATATAAAGTTTTTTTGACTGCCTTAGAACACATATAAGCATGCTATAATCACATATTCAGTTTTTTGACTGCCTAAGAACACATATGAGCATGTTATAATCACATATTCAGTTTTTTGACTACCTTAAAACACGCATGAGCATGCCAAAATCACATACAGAGTTTTTTTATTGCCTTAGAACATATATCATTCATGATAGAATCACATATAAATTTGTTTGCTTTGCCTGCCTTAGAGCACATATGAGCATGCTATAATCACATATTCAATTTTTTGACTGCCTTAGCACACATACGAGCATGATCGAATCACATATATAGCTTTTTGCCTGCCTTAAAGAACATCTGAGCATGGTAGAATCACATATAGAGTTTTTCTAGCTGCCTTAGAACACATATGAGCATGCTATAATCACATATTCAATTTTTTGACTGCCTTAGCACACATATGAGCATGATAGAATCACATATATAACTTTTTGTCTGCCTTAGAACACATATGAGCATGATAGAATCACATATAGAGTTTTTTATTGCCTTAGAACACACATGAGCACATGATAGAATCACATATAGTGTGTAATTTATTTCATTATATTTTGTTTATCAATACTGACTATTCTTTTCTTGTGTAGGCTGCTAGCGATAATCAGCGTAGCGGAGCTGAAGGGTCAGATAAAGGCAATGAACAAGAATACGCACAAAATCATGGCGATGATTAGAGAACTGTGTTGAAGAAGTTCTATTTTTTTTGTTTCCTAATTGTAATTGTTGAATTGTAAATAATTAAACTTGTTAATTTTAAGGTGGAACGATTAATTGTTGTAGATTTCTTTTATATGGAATTTTTTAGTGTAGTTTGTTTTTTATTTACAGGAAATATAAATTGTACAAGAAATATAAATTGTATTGTTCTCGGTATTTAATTTTCAAATAATTTTTTTAATTTTTTTTCGTGTTTGCAACGGATTAGCGACGAAAACATCCGTCGACGTCTTAGCGACGGACGTAAATCCGTCGCCAAGCCGAGGTCGTCGTTTAGTACGGACGAATTGGCGACGAAATACAACGCTCATTAGTCCGTCGCAATTAGCGACGGACCTGGCGATGAATTTATTCCGTCGCCAGTTAGCGTCGAAAAATTCATGACGTAAGCATATCGTCGCCTCGTCGTCGCTAATCCGTCGCTGCGCCTGTTAGCGACGGAATATGGTCGTCGCTAATCTACTGCTTTGTTGTGGTGCAATTTATGTGGTAAAAAATCAAAGTCAAAATTCTTAATCATTGGTTCAAAGAATTCAATTTTCTAGTCATAGTAGAAATACATCTAATCATGGTACTTATAAAGCTTATAAGCCTAAACTTGATTATTCTAAAAATGCTAAATCTTTTTATAGAAAGAATATTTACTCTCAAAGGAAACCAAAATTCAAATGGATATGGGTTTCTATGACTAACGCTCATAGACCCGAAAATAAAAAAGGGTCAAATGCTTTGTCTTCCAATTTTGTTGTAGGTACACAAAATAAGGAGCAAATGGATCTTGGATAGCGGTTGTTCCAAACATATGACTGGAAGGCCGGAGTTATTTTCCATCTTTCAAAGTAAGGATAGAGAAACTGTCACCTTTGGTGACAATAACAAGGAAAAAGTAATCGGTATTGGTAATCCAAAATTTCTCGTAATAGAAAATGTTCTTTTAGTAGACGTAATTATGTGATAAATATGTGATAAAGGTTTTCTCGTTTCTTTTGAACATGATTTATGCTTAATTTTAGATTTTCATTCTAAAAAGATCATTTTTAAAGATAAAAGAAGAAATAATGTATATGAACTTTATCTAGATGAGTTACCCACTTTTAATGAAAAATGTCTTATCGCTTCAAATGAAATTCAATGGTATGACATATGAGACTTGGACATGTTAACTTTAAATTAATTTCTAAGTTATCCAAGAATGATCTTGTTAGAGGCCTAACTAGAATACCCTATAAGAAGTATCACTTATTTGACGCTTGCCAAATGGATAAACAAATCAAGAGTTCTTTCAAAACAAAAGATATAATTTCAACAAAGCGTCCTCTTAAACTTTTACATTTAGATCTATTTGGACCATCTAGAATTCAAAGTTTGAATGATAGTAAATATGTTTTTTTTATAGTAGATGATTATTCTTGTTTTACTTAGGTGGTTTTTCTAAAAAGCAAAAATGATGCTTTTTTTTAATCTTGTAAACTTTGTAGAAGAATTATAAATAAAAAATCTACATTTATTATTACCATTCGTAGTGATCATAGTGGTGAATTTGAAAATGAATCTTTTTTAAAGTTTTGTAATTTACATGGTATATCTCACAACTTTGCTTTTCCTAGAGCGGCTCCACAAAACTGAGTTGTTGAAAAAAAGAATAGAACTTTGCAAGAATGTGCTAGAACCATGCTTCAAGATAAAAATTTACCAAAATACTTTTGGGATGAAGCAGTAAATACAACATGTTATGTTTTAAACTGTGTTCTTATTCGACCATTCTTACATAAAACATGTTTTGAATTGTATTATGATCGTATACCAAAGATCTCATATTTCAAAAATTTTGGAAGTAAATGCTTCTTGTTAAATACCAAAGATAATCTTGATAAGTTTGATTCAAAATCAGATGAAGCAATATTTCTTGAATATTCTTCTAGAAGTAAAGTTTATCGTGTTTTTAATAAAAGAACATCTTGCATTTAAGAATCTTTACATGTTGCATTTAATGAGAATAGTGAGCAGATTATACCTCTAAGCGAAGGAGAAGAAGTCATACTTCAAGGAGAACCTTTGATAGAGAGTACTTCTCAAGAAAATATTTCTCTTCCACCGGTTTAGAAAGAAGTTCCCAATCATCCACATGAGCATATTATTGGAAAAATAAAGAGTGGTGTCCAAACTAGAAGGCAATTGAAAAAATATTTTACAAATATTGCTTTCATATAAAAAATAGAACCAAAGAATATCAATGACGCTTGTGATGATGAATTTTGGCTTTTGGCCATATCTGAAGAACTTAACCAATTTACTAGGAATGATATATGGGATCTAGTTGATAGACCAAAGGATCATCCGGTAATTGGAACAAGATGGTTCTTCCAAAATAAGCTAGACAAAAATGATGAAGTCATTCGAAATAAGGCAAGGCTAGTAGAACAAGGCTATAATCAAGAAGAAGGCATAGATTTTGATTAAACCTATGCACCATTGGCTCGATTAGAGTCAATTCGAATGATATTTGCTTTTGCTAGCTACATGAATTTTAAGTTATATCAAATTGATGTTAAGAGTGCATTCTTAAATGGATACATCAATGAAGAAGTTTATATAGAGCAACCTCCAGGCTTTGAAAATGAAAAATATCTAGAAAATGTCTACAAATTAAAAAGAGCTTTGTATGGACTCAAACAAGCACCAAGAGCATGGTATGAAAGACTACAAAATTTTTTAGAACAATCTAATTTTTTCATTGGTCGGGTAGACTCAACTTTATTTATTAAAAATCTTAATTCAGATATTCTTATTGTGCAAATTTATGTTGATGACATAATATTTGGTTCTACTAATAATTCTCTTTGTAAAGAATTTGCTAAAGCTATGCAGGAAGAGTTTGAAATGAGCTTGATGGGTGAATTGAACTACTTCCTTGGAATTCAAATAAAGCAAACTGAAGAAGGAATCTTCATTAACCAGGCCAAGTATACAAAAGAACTTCTTATAAGATTTGGCACAGACTCATCGAAATCAAGAAGAAACCCTATGAGCACAACTACCTCTCTTGACAAAGATGAAAATGGTAAAACTGTAGATACTAAGCTCTACAGAGGTATGATTGGATCTCTATTATACTTAACTGTTAGTCGACCTGATATAATGTTTAGTGTTTTCATGTGTATTAGATTTCAAGATAATTCGAAGGAATCTCACTTAATTATAGTAAAACAAATTCTTTGATACTTGAAAGACACTTCAGACTTTGGTTTGAATTACTTTACAACAACAATTTATTGTGATAACACTAGTGCTATAAATTTTTTAAAAA
Organism: Nuphar pumila; assembly: GCF_984573655.1. Classification (NCBI taxonomy): domain Eukaryota; kingdom Viridiplantae; phylum Streptophyta; class Magnoliopsida; order Nymphaeales; family Nymphaeaceae; genus Nuphar; species Nuphar pumila. The sequence goes on along the minus strand of NC_143262.1, from coordinate 24,503,483 downwards.
ATCCTGTTCAGCACTCAAGAACTAAGCATATTGAAGTGAGCCATCATTTCTTACGAGATCGTGTGTTAAAAGAAGATATTTCTTTGAATTTTATACCCACAAATGCACAACAAGCCGATATCTTTACTAAACCACTTAAAAATAAAGATTTTATGAGAATTAGGAGAGAGCTAGGCATTTGCTCATTATTAGATTTATAAATTTATTTTAGAATGTTCTGTTTTTGAAAAATCTTTAAAATCAAACTTTTTAGTCGACCAATGAAAATTGATTAGTCGATTGATGGTTGTTTTTAAATTTTAAACAGAAGGGACCCGATACCCCTTGGTCTTTGTTTAAAAGGGCAGTCGTTATTTTTTTTTAAAACATGCATGTGTGTTTTCCCCTCTTCAGAAGCCGAACACACTCCTTTCTCTCTGTCGTTCCTTTTCATCTTCCACAAACCCTAGGAGACTAAAATCTCTTGTCGGTCACACTCCTCTTCCTCACTGGAATTTTATTGTTGCACCCGATTATTTCTGTAGCAGTTCACGTTTGCGACGCCAGACGATCACCTCTCTGCACCAGCATTCCACTATAGCATCAGATAACGTCTGCAACATCAGACGCTTGCATTCTCTCATCGGTTATCCTCCATGATGCTGGATGACATCATCCTCTAACCGGACATCATTCTTGAAGCATTGGAGAGCCGACATCCACAGCGTCTCTACTTGTTCCTCCCTACGACACTGCTTCTCTTCGACAAGTTCATCTTTTCTTTCGACCATGCCTCATCAGAAAGCTGCCTCCGCACAAGGTTCCCCTTCTTTATCTACACCTATAGGCAAAGGACGTCATGGATTTTCTTTTAGCCTACTTAGAAATTCTCTTGTATATGATACATTTGGATCTATTTTTGCCCTTCCTATCTTACCCGGTAGAAGTGTTATTTTTCACGTTTATTCACGATATGATCTTGAGGCATTATTTACAGGGATTTTACATCTTTTTTATGCATCTTTCGATCATGATTATCATTTGTTCTTAATTCATTTGTTTTACACAAATTTGCAAATCAATCACGATACTGATTTTATTTCCTCTCTTGTTAGAGACATTGAAATTGAGTTTGATTCCAAACTCCTTGGACAAATCCTCGATGGTCCATCTTCGAGAACTTCATTCAATACTATTGAACTTAATGATGAAAATATTTTTGAACAAATTCTTCTTCCCGGTACACCTCATTATCCTCATTTCAAAAATACCAATCTTCAACCTCGCGCTCACATTGCCGATGAATTTTTACCCATAATGTCCTCCCTAAAATTGGATCCTTTGATTACTTTTCAATAGATCTTTCTACTGCTCTTTATGTCTTATTTGGAAATATTTTTGTGAATTGGGCAAACGTATATTTTACTACGTTGTGGAAACAAAAACCCTTTCTTCTGTATGGGTGTCTTCTTACCCACATTTTCAAATATTTAAAAGTGCCTTTGACTAATAAAAAATTTGTTTCGCAAAAGGAAATCTTTGATGAAACTATTTTTAAATGCATGAAACTCACCTATCCACCTCCTTCACGTTTTGATTCTCCTACATCTTCTGAACCATCACTATCTCCTATGTCACCTCCATCTCAAGGCAAACGAAAGAAAGTCCCCATTGATCAAGATCATGATGAAGTTTTGCAATGAATAGAAGCTTTGGAGCTACATCAACACACTTTTCGTGAGGATATGACTCAACAACTTTCGTCAATTCAGAATGATATTGCTGAACTCAAAGAGATGATCAAGTAACACTTCTCTTGAACTTTATTTACTGTTATTACTTTGATAAAACACATTTTTTTTCTGAACTTTGATAATTTTTGGGTTGTAATATTTAGAATTTGAATTTGCATTTTGCTTATCCTATGATCACATTTACTCCTTTTGATTATGACAAAGGAGGAGAAAAATACAAACATGAAATTGCATGAGAAAGCATTAAAAATTGCATAAGAACTTGATACCAATTTCAAGAAAAAGAAATAGAAATGCATGAAATAATGATGGAAATGCAAAACAATCAATATGTGATATATATGCTTTGATTGTGCTAACTTCTTATGTTTTGACAGCATATTGATAGAGAGTGTAAAATGAGTAAAATCTCTATCTATGCATCTAAATGCTCCATCTTTGACTAGTTTATCATCATAAAAAAGGGAGAGATTGTTACGATAATGAAGCCGTATATGACATTTCCAGAACTAGATTTTGATGATGAACAAGTGAATCAGTTGCATTTCAGCTAAGACAATAAAGAAAGATAACAATAATTGAAGAATTCAATGAAGAATCTTCGAAGACAAATGTGCAAATGTAAATTTCATTAAATGTCTTAGATTCTTATAAGAGCCTTAGAGTGCATATTTCAATTGCATTTTATCTAAAAAGTCTTTAGAAAAACTTTTCTAAAAGAACCCTTCATGAAAATCATTTTAGAAAACTCTTTACTTAATTTTTCATGTTTATTAGTCGACCAACAGACTCACCAGTCAACCAACTTTTTTGCGCTAATTCTTCAAAACAAAAACAACAACTTTCTGATTAGTCGACTAATCGACTCTTAGTCGATCGGACAAAATATTTGATTTCTGAAAAATTTAGCAGGAGTCGACTGAAGGTTTTCTTAGTCAACCGAACAGAATGTTTGTTTTCAGAAAAATTTAGTAGGAGTCGACTGAAAGGTTTTTCAGTCTACTGATGATTTCATCAGTCAACTAACTTTTCTTTAGTCGACTAAGTTTCAAACTCCATATTTTAAAACGGTTCTGCTAAACACAGTAGTCGACTGACAATAATTTTTAGTCTGCTAATATTTGATTTCACTCGACTAACTACTGTTCCAGTTGACTAATATAGTCATTTTTCTGTTACTTTTAAAAAGATGTGTCTTTTCATTGACCGTTCAAAAGTGACTGTTTTGACACCCTTTCATACCCTCAACGTATAGAATCTTTCAACTATAAATAAGAGTGAATTCTACACTCAAAAACATTGAATTACATTAAATTTCAAAGATCAAATTCTTTGTTTTTCACTCTTACTCATTCAAGTATTCGTTTTCTCACTCACTTGATATTTTCACTCGAGTTTTTCACTCAAATTCTTTTGAGAGATAGTGAATTTGTGAGTTGAGTATTTCAACAACCTCAGAAGTCAATTGCATTTTATTTGCATTTATAAGAAAGGCTTGTAGGTTGATTGTAATTTTGCATGCTTATATTTTTCTGTAAAAGGAAAGGACTCCTTGGTTTAAAGGAGTTCTTTGCTTTCAGTAGGTTTGTTACTGTAAGTGGTACTGGATTTGGTTTATATTTTCTTGTGGTTACACAAGGTTGATGGTGAAAATCTCAAGTTGGTTTTGTTGGGGGACTAGATGTAGGTTAGGAAGACCGAACCAGGATAAAATCTTGTGTTCTTTGTGTGATTGTTATTTAAAAGCACTATTCACCCCATCTCTAGTGCTCGTTGCCTCGATCCTACAACACTTTCATGTTTAAGAAGTCTATTTAGAAGTCCTAAACAACCATAAAAATAAAATTCAAAATTAAATAAAATTAATTAATTATTAAGTATTAAAAAATTAGTAATTATCCAAAAGCTTTCAAAAATAGCCAAATTAACTTGGAAGACTTTTTAACCTTAATTAACTCTAATTTAAAGCTTTTTAATAAATTTAAAGCTAGAAAATTATTGGGCATGGATTTGGATCTTAATCCAGATCTAAGATCCAAATCCATCTTCAAAAATCCAATTAGGTTTTAGACTGGACCAAATCCTGATTAATATGGGTCTTGGATGGAGTCTGGATCCATATTAATTTAGATTAAATGTATCTGATCCAGTCCGATCCAAATCCGGATTTGAACCGACAAAATGCTTTTTTTTAGAAAAACACAATTTTCGGGCCAACCGGAACTTGAATTCGAAAAAGTAGCATATCGTTGCACTCGGTATTTTGAGACGCATCCAACGATATATCACATGTATATAAATTCTGAATTTCACCTAAAAAAACCTAAATTTGGCTTGAATTTAAAGGTCAAAAATAAAACTCTTTCCTACATTTTGAATGACTCGTTTAGACCTAGTTGATGAGACCTGGATTAAGGCTAGACTCAAAAGCATCAATCTAATATCGAGGTTCAAATGATTTTTCTTCTATACTTAGCCAAATTTTCAACAAAATCATAAAATGACTAAGTGCGAAAATACGTGATATTACATTAACACTAATGGAAGAAGCGGAGTGGTTACATTGGATGTATTTTCAATATTTTTTTGAGATCACACCATAGAACATCGGTCACCCCCACTTAGAGGTTGTTGTGTAGTTTTGAAAGCTGACAACCAATACATTCTAGTTTGAATATCTTAAGATAACCATATGTTGGAGGAAGTGGCACAAATCATTGGATTTAAGTGTCATGGGGAGCCAGTAGGTGAACATCGATGGAAAGATTTTAAGCACCCATGTGATCTTTATTTAGATATGGAGGATGATGCATTCAAAGAAGAAATAATTTAGTTATCATGGTTAAGGAACCGCTATGACCCTAGCAGGGAGAGGTGGATGAAGATCAAGCTATCATGTGTTGGAGGGAATGGTGGTAGTAGGGTGGAGAAGGTGGTGAAAGCATTTTTGCTTTACTTCTTCGGTGCATGCTTATTCATCGACATTTGTGAGAAGTCAATCCATGCATTGTACATTAAACTATTGTAAGACCTGGATCACATCGATCAATATGCATTAAGAACAACTTTACTTGCACACTTGTATGCAATTTGAGTAGCATGATGAGTGAAAGAAAAAATATGGTTGGGATGTTAGTGCTATTGGAGGTATTTATGAAAGTGCAATAGGATCGAGGCAACGAGCACTAGAGGGGGGGTGAATAGTGCTTTTAAAAAAAATCTTTGGAATTTTGACGAATTTTGCAATTCGCAAAGAAAACACACAAAGAACACAATAATTTATCCTGGTTCGGTCTTTCCCGACCTACATTCAGTCCCAAAGCAAAACCCGCTTGAGATTTTCACTATTAACCTTGTGTAACTACAAGATCATACAGACCAAATCCGGTCCCACTTTCAGTAACACACCTACTGAAAGCAAACAACTCCTTTAAACCAAGGAGTCCTTTCCTTTTACAGAAAATTGAAATAAGTAACAACTTACAAAACAACCTATGAGCCCTTCTTATGAATGCAAATGAGATGCAATTGGCTTTTGAGGTTGTTGAAATACTCTACTCACAAATTCACTATCTCTCAAAGGAATTTGAGTGAAAAACTAAAGTGAAAAATATCACGTGAGTGAGAAAATGAATATGAGTGAAAAGCAAAGAGTAATTTATTCAAATTGATTGAATTGCATTGCTTTTGAGTGTAAAATGCACTCATATTTATAGTTGAAACATTTCATATGTTGAGGGTATGAAAGGGTGTCAAAACAGTCCATTTTGAATAATCAAAACATTTAAAAAATGAAAAGACATGCCTTTTAAAAGTTTCAGGAAAAACAACAAAATTAGTTGACCGAAACAGTAGTTAGTCGACTGATAATTAGCTATTAGTAGACTGACAGTTATCGTCGGTCGACTGATCTGTTAATCGAGCCGTTTGAAAATCTGAACTTTTGAAACTTAGTCGACGAGAAAAAAAGTTAGTCGACTGATAATATCATCAGTAGACTGAAAAACCTTTCAATCGACTGCTGCTAAATTTTTCTAAAAATACATGTTTTGTTCGGTCGACTGATAAAATCATTAGTCGACTCCTGCTAAATTTTCAGAAAACAGACATTTTGTCCGGTTGACTGATAAAGTCATTAGTCGACTAATTTGACAAAAATGACATTTTGTTTAGAAAATTTGGCGCGAAAGGATTAGTCGACTAGTGAGTCTATTGGTCGACTAATAAACACGAAAATTTAAGAAAATAGTTTTCTAAAAATATTTTTATGAAGGGTTCTTTTAGAAAAGTTTTTCAAAGACTTTTTAGCTGAAATGCAACCGAAATATGCACTCTAAGTAAGGCTCTTACAAGAATCTAAGACTTTTAATGAATTTAACATTTGCACACTAGTCTTCAAAGATTCTTCATCGAATTCTTCAATGATTGTCATCTTTCTTCATTGCCTTAGCTTAAATGCAGTTGATTCACTTGTTCATCATCAAAACCTTGTACTTGAAGTATCATGTACGGCTTCGTTGTCGTAACAATTTATTCCTTCATTATACTTAAACATTATTTAACATTGTTAATGTACTATATTATGTATTAATTCTTGTTAATCCTTATATATTTAGATATGAAAGCACATATCCATTGCAAGGCCCAAGATGTGTGCCTGTCTCCATGAATTTTCATGTGTTGTAATATGTAGGCAGTCACACAACAAAGAGGTGACTGATCGAATTGTGGTGGATCCATACATGTGACATTCCAAATGCATTGCATCATTGGCATATGTAAGTATTGTTAATGATATTTTTTATACTTTTATAAATAATGTGATATAGAACTAACCACAAATAAAACTTTATTATGTAGGTAAAGTGGTGCCCATACGAAGACCCAAATGAGGAGGATAATGCCAATGTGGTTGTGGGGACAAAGGACATCGCGAGGATGAATTTTTGGTTGCACAACATGAATGAAGTTGAGCACCTAATAGCCAGTCAAGTCATCTCGTTGTTTGAATTTGTTCAGCAACTTCGTCGCTCTTTCACAGTTAGCAAGTCTGTCTCGTTGCAAATAAGGGATTGGATGAAGGATTACCCCACAATATTTTACTCTAAAGTAGAAAACTGGTATAGTAGTGACAAAAACATCAGCTTGTCATCCATGGTATATGTCATCGATGACAATGATGTATTTGTTGTATCCCAACAGGTTGCAAGCAATCCTTTTGCAAAGAGGACCATTAAGGAGGAGAAGAAAGTTGAGGAGAAGCACAAAAAAACTGCAAGTGAAGCAAAAACAAAGTTGACTCTTGCATTAGACGAAATCCATATGCTAAAGGATATTATACGGTCATTTTTATATCTGTAGATTTTAATTATAAATTATAATTGTAAGCAGGTGAATTATGTAAATGTTGTCAATTTGATTTTAGCTAATAAAACTATATAATTGCGAGTACACAGAAGTTTGCAAAAATATTAGCAAAAAAAATAATATTTGTGAGGATGCGAAAGTTGGAATAAAATAATAGTGAAAATGATAAATATTTGCGAGGATGAGAAAGTCTACATAAAATAATAGGTAAAAAATGACAAATATTTGCGAAGATGAGAAAGTCTACATAAAATAATAGGCAAAAAATGACAAATATTTATGGGGATGAGAAAGTATGCATACATTGTTCATGAACAATAACCAATTGCGAGGACGTAAAAGTCTGCAAAATGAATTTATGAACAATTAACCAATACATTTGTGAATTCATCTTAAATATACAATTTTTCTTATACAATATCCTAAATATCTCATATAACATATTTAGGAGAAATTCATAAATGTAATGGTCAACTGTTCACAAATTTTTTTTTTGGACTTTCATATTGTCACAAATATTGGTCATTGTTCATGAATAATGTATACAAACTTCCTCATCCTTGCAAATATTTATCATTTTTTGCTTATTATTTTATGAAGACTTCTTCATCCTTGTAAATATTTATTATTTTTCACCTATTATTTTATGCATCCTTATCCTCGCAAATATTTGTAATTTTTTACATATTATTTTATACGAACTTCTCATCCTCACAAACATTGATCATTTTTGCCTATTATTTTTGCAGACTTCTACATACTCACAAATATACAGTTTTACCTACTCAAATCAAATTGACATGTATAAATTTACATGCTTACAATTACAATCTGTAATTAAAATCTTTAAATATAAAAAACACCTATTATATTCAAATTCACAACATTTACATAATTCAAATTTACATGTTTACAATTACACAATTCAAATTGATAACATTTACATAATTCACATATGGAATGAAGTTAAACATACAAAATTTGCAGAACCTCATCAACTATTTAAAAAATATCATTTACTTACAAAACATAATTTATATATAGAATATATAAAAAATATTCAAAATTTAAACTCATAATTTACATACTTAAAGTTTGATAATTCATATAAATTTACATTGACTATTCAAACTAAACTCTTTATCATGGTCTACAACTCAGCTATCGAGACCTTTTAGTCAGCACCTCATTGACTAATGTCTCCTCAACCTCCACCTATTTATTAGCCTTCATACCATATGTATTTTATTGCGGTTCATTTTCATTCTTTGTCTCTCCATCAACCTTCCATTTTGCATATTTCAGAGCCTTATTCTTCACGTGTTCATAGAATTGGACCATCTGCCGTTTGTACTCTGTAGCATCTTTTTGAAAAAAGAGTTATTAGCAAATAACTAACTATAGCTTATGTCTCAAAGAATTGAACAAAATATGACATATAAGCATGTACTTGTATGGAGTTCAATTCTTAGTCTATGCTTAAGTAATGCATATACAGTAGGACAAATATACTATAATTATATACCAAGTTAAGAACATATACATGTACAAATTGAGTTAACAAACATATATAAAGTAATTACCCATTTTGTTGTTAAGAAATACCCTTCATGGTCTCAGTTGTCCAATCATTGTAACTATCATAGCTAAACCATGTTAAAGAAAAAGCAAACCTACAACAAAATGAGTTAACAAACATATACAACAAAGCAAGTATATGATTGAATAAATAATGTTATCGCACTATTTGTATGACATTCTCATTTGTATAATCTTTAGACCATGTAGAATTGTACAACTTGGACACCTTAACCTTCATGTCACCCAGTGGTAGTTTCCCTAGTAGATAGGAATTAAAAGGTACAACATAAATCGAGTTTAAGGTTGTGTATGTAAAAATTTAAGTTTTGTAAGTATGCAAAGTTATCCAATAGTACCTTGTCAGCTTCAAAAAATTGATACAACTCACTCCTCTCCAAGCATCTAGTTGCCCAATCTCAGAGCCCTTTAATTGCGACCATTTGTTATGAACAAAAAAAGTTTATGAGTTAATTTTTATTAGTCGGTACAAAAACAACAAAATCTCGCTTTTCATACTAAAAAAGAAATATGGGGTAAGATAAAGGGTCCTTGGCATTTTTTTCCTGTGTCTTCATTATGAGTAGCTTGGAGTCTTTCTACAAATTTTACTAAATGTTATATAATTAAAATATGTGATATATTTGTATTATATTCAAATGAGTCTACATACAAACGTAACAAAAAAATAACTATACAAACAAGCAAGTTGAACACTTACGTTACTTGCCAACAAAGTTTATTCACTAAATTCATACTCTTTTGACACTTTTATATTTTGCTTCACAACTTTTTCATCATCATTAACATGTTCTCATCATAAATTGAAATTTTATATAAGCACATACATGTACAGTGGGACAAAAATATACACATATGACTTAGGACATTGATTATACCTCAAGCACCACAATTGGTTCCTTGCTTAGGGTTGGGGATAGAGATTTGGTTTCCTTTTTGTCATATTTTTTTTACGATAATAAATAGAAGATATGCTTAATATATATAAGACATCATTGGAGAAACTCATTTAAAAACATAGAAGAAATAAGCAATTCATTAAACAACTCTTAACAAATCCTACATTTTGCAAAGCATACATACTCTAACATATTGTTATTTATGCTTCCGCTTGTTGTGACCAACCTCACCATATACACTACACATGTATGGCACAACATCCTTGCATTATGTTCTCCATCTCTTCATCTTAGGTCTCCCTACTTTACAAATCACTTTTAATGGATAGATAAACATAAGAGTCAATGAAGTGATATGTGAAACATTATCTGTCATCGAGAATAATGAATATTCATTATATGCAATTTAATATGATTTAACTATAAAGAACTTATTGTAAAAATCTTTTGGTAGCTTGTTCTCATACAAAATGTATGTTATTGCATGTTCATATGAAATCTTGTTAATCTGTCACTCTGCACAAGAGCATAACTACTTCTCAAGATCAATACTGTAACTGTGAGATTGGTTGTGGGCTTCATACCATTATTGGTGGCAATGCATTACTTGCACATGTAGTTGTTAATTGTCCACACCTCAGCTATCAAGACCTCATCAACCGATACCTTACTGAGGATCGATGTCTCCTCAACCTCTACCTTTTCGTTGGCCTTCATGCCATCTATGTTTTGTTGTGGTTCTTTTTCATTCTTTGCCTCTTCATCAACATTTTTTTAGCATTCTCCAAAGCCTCTTTCTTCATTCATTCATAGAATTTAATCATATACCTCATGTACTTTATGCCATCATTATGAAAAAGGGTTAATAGCAAACAACTAACTATAACTTACATCCTAACAAACTGAAAAAAAACATGACATATAAATATGTACTTGTGTGAATTTTAATTCTTAATTTTTACCCAAGTATTGCATGTAAAGTAAGACAAATATATGTAATAATCATATACAAGTCAAGAATATATACATGTACGAATTGAGTTAACAGACATATGTAAAATAATTACTCATTTTGGTGTTTAGGAATACCCTCCATGGTCTTAGCTATCTAATCATTGTAATAATCATAACCAAACCACTTCAAAAAAAATTGAACTTGCAAAAAAATGAGTTAACAAACGTATGAAAAATAGCAAGTACATTATTGAATAAGTAGTCATCCTACTATTTGTATGACGTTATCATCTGCACAATCTATGGACCCCATGGAATTGTACAGCTTGAACACCTTCTCCTTCAAGTCTATTCTTCAAAGAACCCAGTGGTAGTTGCCTAGTTGACAAGAGTTAAGAACTGCAAAATAAATCGAGTTTAAGGTCATTGCGCACGGTAAGTATGTTATTTAAGTTTTATAAGTATGCAAAGTTGTCAAATAGATTTTCTATTTGAAAGAACCATGTGCATGGTAAGTATGCACACTTTGATACTTCTTCACTTGAAAGAACTCTGTTTCGTGCTCCTTTATGCAATAGATCTTTCAGGATAAATTAATCATAGTCTGTGGGTTCTTTCTGATGCATAAAACAATGACTATGTTATTGTAGCTCTTTAGAAATTTTGCTTTATAGTTATTATTGATCACATGATCTTTAAAAAACTCTTGACAGTGCTGAAAATCATTAAACCTTTTGTCAAAAGCAAATTCTTGATCGTTTGAGCCTATTGTTAGCCACTAGAATTGTTCGCAATCATTAAGTTGTTTATTACGTAACTCATCATACAAACAAGATGCCTCCATTTCAATGATTTTTAATTGCTCTTGATTTTAAAAGAATCCATTGAACGAGAACCTATTCAACCATGCCTCATTAGTTTAATAACATAAAACAATTATATTGTCCAATAAATGTTCATATAGCTTATACAACATCCCAAGGGTTCAACTTCTCAAATGTCATTTATGTATCACTTTCACCTGTCATTATTTGTCCCATGTCATCACTATTTTTATCCTTTTCTATTGACATGGTATAGTCATCATCATCAATATCATCTAATTTTTCACTATCAACGTGATCGCTGCTACCACTAATTGATTGTTTGATTGCACAAACTAAATCAAAATTCATCATATCTATCACTTCCTTTGCTTTCATGCATTCAACATTTCTGCATTTCTAATATTCAAAATTAACCATTAAAACTTCACATTTACCGTTTCACTTATATCTTAAGTATAAATTATAAATTCCAACAACTTGCACCTAGCTTTGTCATATGCCCAGAAAGGCTGAATGTTATTCAAATTACTCTAATGAAGATCACTGACATTGGTTTTTCCATGTGGTTTTACATTTTATACAGTGATCCTTTGATCATATAGTACAACATCAATTGTTCATTCTTCATTGTCTGCACATCGAACATCTTCATCCCTAATCGATTCAGGCAACCAAATGGCTTTCTCATGCTTGAGCTCAATGTTTGGGACATCAATATTGTTCACTATTTGGGATAGTTGGATGATCTTCAAAGGATTGAGAAAGATAGATAATGCCTCAAATATATACTCATTCTCTACATAATTTTCATTATTCCATTCATTAATGTTTTTTTTCTAACTTCTAAAGCAACAACTGTTTCTTCAACTTTGTAAACAAAAGTAAATGTCATCACTAAATAACATTTATTCTACATCATAATCATTCAACACACCCATCTATATATTTTGGCTATATACATTTGAAGAACAACTATACTGGAGGATCATTGACTCTTTCGCATACCCGGTTTTACTAGACATCAAAGCTATAAATTCCTTATAGCTACTATTTTTAAAAACCACTATAGTTCTCCAAGTAAGGTAATCAATGCTACAATAGTATATTTTAACCCTTTCAGAGCCATCATTAACTGCCTACACCAACTACACAACATATAATTTGTCTTCATAAACTAGCATATGAGAAAAGACTATTCATATACACTCTATACATTCAATAAACAAAACAACCTACAACAGCCACTCTGAAAACCAAATATCCTCTATTCAATGCTTGTGCATATTGAATCCTAACCCCATTATACAAAAAAAAAGAATATTAACTAAAGGACAAGCAAACAAACATAAATTATTTTCAAACATATATATATGTGAAAAAACCCTAAACAGTAAATCCGGTGGAAAATATTAAATAAAACACATAAAAATATATATAAAAACATCCACAACAATAACCAAGCACAAATACACATGGAGTTATTAAATGGAGAGCAAATCAAGTCAAACAGTGGGTGACATTCCCAAACTAAAATGAGACCATGACGCACCACATGTTTTAACTGAGTTCCACTAAAAAAGAGGGTGTAAGTGTAACAGAGCTGCCACCGCCGTTAACCTCATTTCTTTTCATTTCTCGCCTTTCTCTTTGCTTACCGCTCTGAGTTTTCCAGCAATCCTCTTTCTTCCACACCTCTTTTTTTTCTGACAAACCACCACAGAGGGCGAAGAGAGAAACAACAAAATATAAAATAGTGGGCCAGGAGAGAGAGAGAGCCCTAAAACCTCCTCCTCTTTCCCTTCACTGCTATGAGTTTTTCAAAAAATCCACCTGCCAAAAAAACAAAGGGAAAGTAGAGAGATCCCAAAAACCTCCTCCTCTTTCTCTTTACTACTCTGAGTTTTTTGACGAATCCACCTACCATAAAAAACAAAGGGCTAGGAGAGAGAGTGGTTATTGTGGTGAATATGGTCATGAACTTGTGCCAAAAAGAATCTTAGCTTCCCCACAAGGGGAGAGAAACAATATTGAGGGTTTTACCGGAAAAATATGATTCTTTTCATACACAAATGAAAAAAGAATGAATAAAAAGAGTTTATATATGATTCGGCAAACATGTGAAGTTACGCAGGTACAAATAGCCACATATTTTTAGATCTCCTTGTTATTGAAAGGAGGTCCGCATGGTACCCCACAAATTTAGTATCATATATGCGACTTTAGTCCAATATTTGCAAAGTTATGAGGTTTAGTTTAACAACAGGTTCACAAATATTTTTATGTGAATTTCGTGAGGCATATGCGGATTAAGTAGGATATTTGCGAGGTTACAAGTTCAATTTAGTAAGAGATTCACACATTTTCTATGTGAATTTCATATTATATATGCGAATTTAGTTAGGTATTTGCGAAGTTTTGTTGTTTGAGTTTAACATAATGTTAGCAAATATGATTATGTGAGCTTCATGATGTTCACAAAAAAAACATGTGGACTTCTTTTTAAGAGTTTATGATACCCAACAAGTGGAGTGATATACTGAACTTCGTGTCACACATGTGAAGGGTAAAAAAGTCCTAATAAAATTGGCTATTTGCAATTTTAGACATGGGGCAGGTTTAGAAAATTGTAGGACATTTAAAGAAATGTGTCATTTTTTATGTACAGTACAGTCATTTTCCGATGAAGGAACATCTTCAATTTGAAACCTAAGGGATGTGCTCCTTGCACAAGCTGAAACACAAGGGAATGTTTTCCAAGTGGGCACGGTCATGGAGTTTTACACAAGGGCTCCAGAATAGTGCATGGATAGTGTTGCACCTTTCGGTGATCCAAAAAATCAGTTATTTCTCCGACATTTGAAAGAAAAAAAAAGTGCCTGGCCTGGCCTGCATGATGTTACATGCTGACCATGTATCGGGGGAATTATACACTTTTAAATTCTTATTAGTATTTGGAAAGTTTGCAGCTCAATAGTAGGGATGCAAATGGGTTGGATATAGGATGAAGATTTTAGAATTTTTAGCTGTTCAGGATTCGATTTGGATCTGAATCTCCATGTTCCCGATCCAAACCTTTTGCATCCCCACTCAATAGAAGCGACAACAAGGGCAGTCCCAGGCATGATAATGTCATTAATGGCAAACCATTTATCACAGCTGAGAACAATGTTCAATATGGGGAAGCAATCCTTAAGCAACCACCCTTAACTTTACTCCCACGTTGGGTAGTGTCAGGCAGATGAACAACACTCATGGGACTGAACATATAACATGTGACACCCTGAGATCAGGTGATACTGAAAATCACCACCATTGGTGATTTGTTTAATATCCACCCATATTACGGTGGTACGGAGCACCACCATGGGGAGTGCTTTTAGGCTCCTCTCAAGGGCATTTTTGGTACCACCCTTTGGGCTCCCTAAGGGCATTTTCGTGGTAGGGACATGCCACGGTACAAGATGTGTGGTGGATATTGAAAATCACAAATCACCACCAGTGGTGATTTTCAATATCACCTGATCCCAACCCATAGTGTAATAATTGATGGCAACAGGAGGAATATGATGGCAACAGGAGGAATACTGCAGGAAGGAAAGCCATGCAACATGAACCCAGGGGTGAAAATTGTAAGAACAAAAAAATATAAACTAATATTCAGTACAATCAAAGCCAATAAATCCAAGCAAAGTGCTTCATTCAGCTCAATATGAGAGTCAATGCCTCACAAGCTCTATGTACAATGTACTGTTCTGAACACAGACCAAACAATTCCAGTTTATCCCCATTCATACGTCAGCACCAATTTCCATTACAGCGCGAACCACAACCACAAACAACTGAATCAATCAACTAGATTGCAATCTTAAAATGGCCATAGAAATCAAGGAAAAAAACAAAGGAAAAAGAAATGCTAAAATTCACTGAAAGAATCCCAGTTCTGTTTGAGCCAGTGTTCTTCAGGAAGACCTCACCTAGTACAAGACCAAGTGCAGTTTGGACCATGTTAAGAACAAAAAACAATCCCTAGCCAAAAATCCCACCTGAGTGACCTGATGTGGCTCTGCATGATGAACAACTGGATAGATATTGAAACAATATGTAAATTCCTCATGACTAGAACACATAACTCCATGTTGATTGGCGCACAAACATGGAGACTTGAAACTGCAAGAAATTATTGCTCATCTTCTGCAACTTGTACCTTGTATCCAAGCTTCAGGTCTGTTTCATTCAGAGTGATCAATCAAATCATAAATCATTAACTATATGTGAAATATTACACGCAATAAAATGAAAAGAAAACCATGAACAGGACTAAAATGAAAAACAGAAAAAGCAGAAAACAACAGAATGCCAAGTGGTCATGTAGGTAGATTCATGCATAGGTGCACACATGAACCCTGATCAACGAACAGGTTCACTTGTTAAAATTACTTTAAGTATTTTTATGAACATGATAAAAATCATGAAAAATATCCTTAAAAATAAGTGACATCAGCTGGGTCCCAGAGCCCACTGACAAGACCTAGTTGAGCCAATTATTATTTGAGAACTTTGTCGTTTTTAACCTTTAAAATCAAGCGAAAATCGAGCAAAATTCAGGTTAAATTCAAGCAAAATTCGGAGGCAAAAATTAAGTATACCGTTAGATGCGTCTTGTAATTCTGAGAATGTTGGTGCTTTGTTTTTTCTGAAATCGGACTACAATTGGTCCGAAAATCGCATTTTTCAAAAATGACCCGCCTCTATTTTTACTTTTCCTAGATTGGATCGGATCGGACTAGATCTGCTCCATTTGATCCAAGTTGATATAGATCTGGACCCTGTCTAGGATCCATATGGATTTAGATCTTGGATCCAGATTTAGATCTAAAATCTATCCATAACAATTTTAAAAACTACTTTGAATTTAAAGTTTAAAAACAACTTTAAAATAAAATAAGGATGAGTATGGGCTTTTGGAATCTCCTTGAAATATTTTTTTGAGAATACAACAACAACAACTACGCCTTCATCCCAAAACAATTGGGGTCAGCGATATGAACCAAAAAAGAAATTCATTTTGGGTCTTCCACATGAATCCTTTTCCTCCAATCATTTCTATCCAACGCCATGTCCTCGGTGAGGTTCAAAGCATTCATATCCTTTCCTATCATCTCCATCCAAGTCTTCCTAGGCCTACCCCGACCTCTTTTAACTAATATATTTTCCCATTTCTCCAACCTTCTAACTGGAGCATCATTAGGCCTTCGCCGAATATGTCCAAACCACCGTAAATGATTCTCTCGCATCTTATTTTCAATGGGTGCAACACCTACCTTCTTACGTATCTCTTCGTTCCGAATCTTATCTTTTATTGTATTTCCACACATCCATCTAAGCATCCGCATCTCAGCTACACTCATTTTTTGAATATGATGTCTCTTGGCAGCCCAACATTCCGTACCATATAGTAAAGCGGGTCTAATAGTCGTCCTATAAAACTTTCCCTTCAACCGCAATGGCATTCTACGATCGCACAGCACTCCAGTAGCACTTTTCCATTTCATCCACCCAACCTTTATCCTATAATTTACATCTCCATCAATTTCTCCATACTTTTGAATGATGGATCCCAAATATTTGAAATAATCATTCACCTGTATATCTTGCTCACCAAGCTTCACTACACTCCCATCACTACTTCGTTGCTTACTAAACCGACATTCCATATATTCAGTCTTACTCTTACTCAACTTAAAACCTCTAGCTTCCAATGTCTGTCTCCATAATTCTAACTTAGCATTAACCCCAGCTTTAGACTCATCAATCAAAACAATATCATCAGCAAACAACATACACCACGGTACATTTTCTTGAATTGATCTCGTAAGCTCATCCATCACTATCGCAAATAGGAAAGAGCTTAAAGCAGATCCTTGATGTAACCCAACCGTTATCGGAAAATTGGTTGTCACCCCTCCACAAGTGCGGACATTGGTAGAAAGAAATAAGATCTAGATGGATAAAAAAGGTAGAAAGTAGAAGGTAGAGTTCTACGTATAGTAGAACTCTACCCATATTAGAGGCCTCTAGAGGGGACATCACCCCCTCTCTAGAAGACCTAAAAAAAAAATTATATAAGAGGTCTAACTCGTCTTTCTCTTTAGATCTCGTTTTCTAGAGAGAGAGAGAGATGAGGGAGAGAGAAGGAAAAAGGGAAAAGAAAGAAAAGAGAAAGAAGGAAAAAAAAAAGGAAAGAAGAAGAAGAAGGAGAGGAGGAAATCCATCTCTCTCGCCGATCATCCGACGATTTTTTGGTTTTTTCCACTTCCAAACTAAGGTACGGGTTTCTCTCTAGATTCGTATGGGAAGAAAGGGTTTTAAATCAGGTTCACGTAAAATTTTAGATGGGAAAATAAAATTTGATTCCAAAAACATGTTTAAACCTATGTCTTGATTCACAATTTTGTATATTCTTGGTTGATGTAACCATGCCAATGATTTTAATGTTTAAACATGTGTTCAACATAAAGTTATTCTTGGATTTACATACATATCGATTTCTGCATCTAATCTTTTTTTATGTTGAACATATATATATATATATATATATATATATATATATATATATATATATATATATATATATATATATATATATATATATATATAAATTTTTGGCATAGGTTGGTTTTTATCACTCATATTCAAAGGAAAAAAAATAGATATATGTAAACATTTTTATTTTTTGCAGGTAGTCGTTCCTTGCTGAATATATGTGTGTGTGTGTATTTCGCCCAGGCGATTTTTGGCTTAGGCTGATTTGGTTGGCTGTGATCAAACATATGATTTTGTTACTTAACTATACACGATTTTGATGTTATGTTGTTTGACATCATAACTGTTTTGATGTTGTCATGTGGATTGGCATCAAAACAGTTGACTGACGTTAATATGTTCCTGATGCTGCCATAATGACTGTAATAAATGCTGAAATTCTATTGTACATATGTTATTGTTAAAATATATGTAATATATATATTTATATATATATATCTATATATATATATATAAATATATTTATCATACACTACCCGATAAGGGGTAGTTCTGTAAACTCGCCCAATAGGGGCATTTTAGTCTTTTTCTTTTTCTTCTATTTTTCCTTTTTCTTTTTCGCTTTTCCTTATTTCTTTTTTTCTGTTTTTTTTTGTGTACTTTTTGTGCATTTAATGCACAGCCATTGGGGGCCCCAACAAAGAGTCGTTGGGCCCCCAACGGTCACAATTGTGACCGTTGGGAGCCCAACGACTCCTTGTTGGGACTCCCAATGGTCCCTCTCTCTTGCTTTTCTCTAACTCTCCCTCACTCCTCTCTTGCCTATAAATAAGTGGGGTCTCCCCCTTTGTAAGGTGTGGCTTCTTCAAACCCTTTAGTGCATTTATAAGATTTTATGCTTTCTAGCCATTATTGGCTTTTGTGTGTCTTCTTTTGGACTTGTTCTTGATTTCTATATGTGAATGTCCATTGTAGGACATACTTTTCTTTTCCGCATATTTCATTACAGTTATTACGTGGACTGTTATTGGACATTATAGTGCTGCATATTTTTTTTGCAACCCCGATCCACTGTCCACGGCATGTTGCTGTGAGTTTCTGCAGCAGCAACATGCTGCGGTATGCGTATGCAGTTTGGACAGATCTAACATGCCTCATTTGTGTGCAGTGTGCAGATCTGGATCAGATCTGCTGTAAAATGTGTGCAGATATGTTATAACATACTTGTTAACAGTTTGGACAAATCAGACAGGACCCATTTGTGTGCAGATCTGATCAAGATCTGCTGTAAAATGTGTGTAAGGATCTGGACCAGATCTGCTGTAACATATGTGTAACATATTATATTGTACATATGTTATTAGGTGGACTGTTATTGGACATTATAGTGCTGCAAATTTTTTTTGCAACACCGATCCACTGTCCACGGCATGTTGCTGTGAGTTTCTGCAGCAGCAACATGCTGTGGTATGCGTATGCAGTTTGGACAGATCTAACATGCCTCATTTGTGTGCAGTGTGCAGATCTGGATCAGATCTGCTGTAAAATGTGTACAGATAAGTTATAACATACTTGTTAACAGTTTGGACAAATCAGACAGGACCCATTTGTGTGCAGATCTGATCAAGATCTGCTGTAAAATGTGTGTGCAGATCTGGACCAGATCTGCTGTAACATATGTGTATGCAGTCTGGACAGATCTGTCGTGTCTCATTTGTGTGCAGATATGATCCAGATCTACTGTAATATCAATATGCAAGCTAGATCCGATCTGTCGTGTGCATAAAGCTCGCATTTCTGGTATGATTTTGCCGAAGTACATGTTCCTTCCGTTATGACTTAAAAACCTGTCTTGTTACATGCCTTTACAGCTGATTATGTTTGACATTGATTCAGGCTTGATTGTCTATGCTCATGCATCTGAATGCATTATTTTTTGTTATATGCTAATCGAACTACATGTCCATGCAGTTATGAATATTTTCATGTTTGGGCTTTATCGGTTATGCAGTTAACTTGTTGCATAGGATATACGCATAAATTATTATGATCATGTACAAGGATCAGCCACCATGATGAAAATGTGGATTTTTCACAATGGCCGATCCATATGACAACCTCAATGGTTGGACTTGTAGAAAGAACATTTTTGCATTGTTGTCTAAGTGCATGAGTTTAGTCATGTACGTATCTATTTGACGTGATACGTCAAACTAATTCTGATTTGATTTTGTTTGCATAAATGCACATATCATACGCATAAAATTTCTAAAGTTATTTTGATGTTTGCATAAATATGATCATGTGCATGGCTGGGTATTTATGCATGAAATGGATCATGATAATGTCTGTTGCAAACATGTGTTCGCATGCGTATACAATTGGTTTTATGTGCATTCATGTTGTGTGATCAAATGTGCACTGTGGACATGTTTTGAAACAAGGGTGTTGCATGTTCACTGAAATTTTGCAAAAAAAATGCATAAATCACTTTGAAATGCTTTTGTGGTCACATATGAACCACTACGGCCGTGTGGGCTTAGAACAAGTGTTGCTCCCATGTTGTTGGTTTTATTTATGCATTGCAAAATTTATTTCTGAAAATTATTAGCTTTCCAAAATTAATTGCACTGTTAAAATGTGGTGGTTGGCCAGGGCCCGAAATTGGTTTTGCATGTGGATTTGCAAAACGGTTCTTACGTAAAGAACTTGAAATTGTTTAAAATAACAAAAGAGCCCAAACAATATAATTAATCTTTTTCTTGATGTCCCTTCTATAGTGTGAGAATCTTGATGGCGGCTTTGAAAAAAGTGTTAGGATACTAAAACTCCATGTGCGATTGTTCCCCCGAACCTGATATGGTGGTTCACCTCCTGACTACGGTTTTAGGGAGATTCAGCCACTGTATCTAAGGGTGGTGTTGATGACTCAGTTATAGTTATTGGTATACGAAGAAAGTGACATCAATGGCTGAAGATTTTCATTGATGTCCCGACATTAGGTGAGGATTCCTAATATTCTGATGGAAGGTGATGATTTCTGATATCGGTCGAGGGACAAATGTGGAACCCAATAATAAAATACAAATTGAGTGTTAAGCTACAATTAAGAACCTAACTTGAACCTCAGGAATGTTGTGCCTGTTTTAAGTATCCGCGAGTTTAAGAAAAAGTGAAAACTAAAATTATGTGCATTTAATAGGAACATGCATGCAAAACCAACTATGATAATAACTTAATAAGTTATTCATTCATGTGCATTGAATCAAGCATCTTTATTATAATGCATTAGCTCATGCATTCATGCTTATTCTGTTTCACATGTCGCATGATATTTGTTTAAATATTTGAATGGTAAGTTGATCATGAAAAGTGTTGTAATATTCTTCTGAAATTATGCATGAATTTGGTTTATGTTATTTCTTTACTGTTTGAATTTTTAGAGGAATTCGTACAAAGGACGTTGGTTGTTACTCGTTTTCAAAACTGTTTTACAGGACCGGAAGCTCAGTGATGGGGTGACTTGCTAGCTGGAAACTATGAGCCTTGCGTGATTGGTTCTGGGTTCTTCGACAAAGTGACCCATTGTCTTAGACGATTTTATTATTTCAGCTTATTTTGACATTTATTCAATTGATTAATGAAATAATTATTTTGATTCAATGCACTATCTCTTGTGGTATGGTATATATTAAATCTGTGAGACCCTGAATCTTTGGGTTTTATTTCCACAATTATTTAAAAAAAAAATCCACCTTTTACAAGGATAAGTTAGGGTCGATGCATCAACCCGTCTATAGTACAAGTCAAATGTGCATTTGCAGGAAATCTCATATGTACGTTCAATAGAATCTTACTCCATCCTACAGCTGATAAGAAATTTGCACATAGAAAATAGTTGAATAAAGTTTCTCATTATGATGCACTCATTATTGCCTTCCACTGCTTGTACTTTTATTTCCTTCCTCTTCATGTTCCCACAGGAAGGGATGACATTGGAATTTCAGTTGAGAATACCTATCCTCTAGATGCAGAGTGCCTCCAAATGCAAAGCTATGTCACATGGACTTGGCAAAGCAGGTGCCGCACCCGCGTCGACGTGACGCGACGCGGGTGCGGCACCGGGTGTGGTCAACACAACCCTGGGTGCGGTCAACGCACCCAGGGTCATTTTCATCTACATTTCGGACGTTAAAAAAAACCCGATGAAAAGGATTGATTAGGGCAAAAAATTTTTTTGCCCAAATCACTCCTCTCATCTTCTCTCCTCTACCGCGCAGCCCTCTCCTCCCGACGCCACCTCCGAAGCTCCTCCTCTCCGTTGTCACAGGTACGTCCCTCTCGCTCTCTGCTTGTGTCAGCAGGGGAGGGGCCGAGCCCCCCCCTGCGCCCTCTCTTTCTCTTGATGGGTCGGCAGGGGAGGGGCGG
Organism: Nuphar pumila; assembly: GCF_984573655.1. Lineage (NCBI taxonomy): Eukaryota > Viridiplantae > Streptophyta > Magnoliopsida > Nymphaeales > Nymphaeaceae > Nuphar > Nuphar pumila. The sequence continues at coordinate 24,481,133 of NC_143262.1, read as the reverse complement.
GGGGAGCCCCCCCCTGCGCCCTCTCTTTCTCTTGTTGGGTCGGCAGGGGAGGGGCCGAGCCCCCCACCCTGCTCCTTTTGATTTCAGGAGAGGGGTCGAACCCCCCCCCCCCCCCCCCCCTCGCCTCGCTCTCTTGTTGGGTCGGCAGGGGAGGGGTTGAGCCCCCCCTGCTCCCTCTGTTTTCGACAGGGGAGGGGGTCGAGCCTCCGTCCCTGCTCTCTGTTTTTGGCAGGGGAGGGACAGATCCCCCCTCGGTGATTTTATATCAAGATAATGTCAATCTGTATAATTGATATAATTTTGAATGGATTTTGTGTTTTCAGGATAAAAATGATGGATAAAGGGAAAGTACTTGCGTCATCATCATCCCAACATGTGAGTTTTGCTGCTAGTTTTGCTGATAGTTACAGTGGGATTGATGATGTGGAGCCACTATGGGTACATATAGATAAACTTGCAAAAACTGGAGACGGAGGTGGTGGAAACAAGAGATTTTGATGCAAGCTCTACGAAAGAAATTTTGTTGGGTCTTACACAAGAGTGAAGGCTCATTTGTTGAAGATACCAGGACATGGCATTTCAGCTTGCAGAAAAGTTGATGAGGCAATGTGAAGACAATACAAGAAGAATATGAGAAGAGAAAGACAATGGCCGATTCTTGTGCAGTTAATGTGCCATTTGCAAGCCACCAAGAAGATGCTGAAAAAAAAAAGTCAATGTAGGAGGTAGAGGAACGATACAAGCATCATTCAATACATATGGAAGAGAAGAATTGGATAGAAAAGTTAGGAGGTATTTTTATTCTGGTTCACTACCATTTAATGCGGCTAGAAATCCTTATTAGAAGGATTTAGTAACATCCTTGGCAAATTGTAATTTGAGTGGTTATGTGTCTCCAAGTTCAGAAAAAATACAAACCACACTTCTTGCGGAAGAGAGGGCAAATGTGGAGAGGTTGCTGGAGATTAAAAAATATTCATAGGAGCAAAATGAAGTTTCTATTGTGTCTAATGGATGGACAGATATTCAAAGACGTCCATTAATCAATTTCATTGTTTATTCGCTTAGTGGCACATTATTCTTGAAAGCAGTTGATGCATCTGGGGAATATAAAAATGCAGAGTATTTGAAGGGATTGTTTATAGAAGTGATAAAAGAAATGGGTGATCAGAAAGTGGTACAAATCATTACAGACAATGCTCCAGTTTGTAAAAGTGCAGCGTTGAGTTTGGAGAGTGAGTACCCTCATATTTTTTGGACTCCCTGTGTAGCACACAGCTTAAATCTAACCCTAAAAAGCATCTGCAACCCCAAAGAATAAGAAAATTCACAAGCATATGTTTTATATTCATGGATTGAAGATTTAGAAAGAAATGTCAAAAGCATTAGGAATTTTGTTGTTAACCACCATCATGCTAATGCTATATTTAATAGACATTCTGACTTGAAATTGTTGAAGGTCGCTGAAACACGTTTTGCGTCCATCATTATGATGGTGAAGAGGATTAAAAGAGTGAAGAATGTTTTAATTAACATGGTTACTGATGAAAATTGGACATTCTATCGTACTGATGATGATATCAAGGCTCAAGAAATTAAAAAATTCATTCTTGATGATGAGTTTTGGGACAGAGTGGTATACTTCCTTCAATTTATGCAACCTATTTGAGAAATGTTAAGAGAAGTTGATAAGGATGAGCCCATGCTTCACAGAGTTTATAAAATGTGGGATAATATGATTGAAAAAATACAAGCTATAGTTTTCAAGAATGAAGAAAAAAATCCTGCATTGGATGATTCAGATTTTTGTAATCATATTCATTCAATTTTAGTCAGAAGATTGGATAAGAGCAACACTCATTTGCATTGCATGGCACATTCTGTAACGCCCCAAAATTTCGAACCTTATAAATTCCTTGAAATAGTTGGAAAATACCTTTTCTTTACAGAGTTTATTTCTAAATCAGCGGAAACGATTTCTTTTAAAAGAAAAAAGACGGGTTTGACAACCTTGGGCACGTTAGCAAGAAAAACAAAGATTTACCATAGACGATCTGCAATAATACTTAGGAAACCATTCCTTCTATTTGAAGAGAGTATCAAGTTTGTACAAAATTTGGGTTTCCTCAAGGGAAAACCGTATCAAAAACCAAAAATGTTAAGGAGAAGCACTACGAGCAGAAACAGTGGATCCTTAAATCATCTCGCAGTCGCGCCATCGCCTGATGCACCTAATCGTCACCTGTGCCCATGAAATGGGTTAGTTTTGCGAAAAACTAGCAGGAGAGTACAAAGACAGAAAGAACTAAATTAGGCATAGATAATTTATGCAACAGGTAGTAACGAGCGAACTAAGCAGATAGACTGGAGGAATAAGCTAAGTACAACAAACTAAAAAGGTGTGCATGCTCAATTTAGTTATTACTTGATAACCGACCATGCGGGTACATACATGGCACGTGAGTCGAAACAGTCGAGTCCAAGCCGAGTGTTCATTATGTTAAGTATTTTAATATACCTCGGTTGTCTGACTGAATCCTATTCCTATGGAGACGACCGATGGTCGAGAGAGTAAGTCCCCAAGGCCTGATAGGGATGCATCCAACTTCTGCAGAAGTGTTAGGCTAACTTATGTAGCCCCTATCCCTCCCCCTAACCTCCGATGACTGGGGAAAAACGGGTCTTTTGCCCTTTTTGAAAGCCATAAATGGACTGTCTATCGGAGTTGGTACCCTTCGTCCTCTCTCTTGACGAAGCAAGGTTGAATTGAGCGCGACGGGGTTTCTTAGCCGTTGCCTCATTCTTCATGCTCTGGTCCATTAGACCGAAACGAGCATCTTGCTTATGAAGGCGATCCCACTCTTATATGTGTTTTCAACAACCTGCACTAAGCATTAATCGAGGTCATAAGACTCTCTCATCCAATCGTCGTATTACTAACATGTCTCGCATGTTTAAGAAGTACACTTACGAGAAAAGGGATACAGGTCCTTAATAGGAGCCTCGAGAGTGTGTTTCGCAAAGATATAATGTTTTATAAAAACTATTTTAACATATCAAATCTTTCGAAACGACACACAATCTTGCCAACATAAGGCATGTGATTTTCTCGAATCTGACATCCGATGACGCAGTGTCTGGGTGCTATGTAAGTCACGATACTGGTTTTGGTAAATGGGTTTTACAAAGGAATCTATCACCCAATAACTTGGTCTTGCTCCCGATCAAGGGTTTTCCCAAAACGTATCGGGTGGAAAGAGGAATAGGCATTCCTCTCGAATACACTGAGTCTATGGCAAGGAAAAGAAACAAAAGATAATAATGCGAAAAGGAAGTGCCTGGGCGCGAAGCGCGACGGCAAACAGGAACTGCGAAAGCAAGGGACAAGGATCGCGAAACCGCGTCCTTGAATTAAAAGACAGTAAGTAGTAACTATGAAAGCAAAAGCCTGGGCGCAAAGCGCGACGGCAATAGAAACAGAAAGTGCGTAAGCAAAGGACAAGGACCGCGAAACCGCGTCCTTGAATTAAAAGACAATAAGCAGTAAATACGAAAGTAAAAGCCTGGGCGCAAAGCGCGACGGCAAACTGAAATGCGAAAGCAAAGGACAAGGATCGCGAAACCGCGTCCTTGATTTAAAAGTGTACTTATATACATATAAGTATATAAATATATCATTAAGTCCTTTCGATTATCAATTATTTAAGCTTGATTTAATTATTTAAGTCCTTGTGCAACTTCTCCTACCTTGGAGTATTGCGAGGATGGAGTCTTCTACGAACGTAAGTGATTGTCGGTTTAGTTCGCGGGGCGCGAACGGACTCCGTTGCGTAAACTGCAAAAATACGTAGTTTAGCATGTATAAAATGAATATAGGTAGGGAGAAAGCTCGGTTTCTCCGCAACTCAATGCAGGGGTCATCGGCCCCTACCGTTGCGAAAGAGAACGGGGTAGGGTCCAATGACCCATGCCGTTAAAGGAGATGGGTGCAGGGGCCAAATGACCTTTGTCGAGTTTTGCTCGACAAGAAAATGGGACAGTCGATCTAGAGAGGGGCAGGAGCCTTCGGCTCCTGCCAGCCTTCTTAAAAGAAAGGGGCAGGGGCCGATGGCCCCTGCCAATGGAACGAGTAGGGAGGAGGGAGCGCAGGGGCCAAAGGCCCCCCTACGGCTCAAAAGGAGAGGAGGTAGGGGAGTGCAGGGGCCAAAGGCCCCTGCCGAGCCCTTGCTCGACAGAAAAGAGACAGGGGCCTCTGGCCCCTGTCGGTTTAAAAGAGGGGCAGGGGCCAAATGGCCCCTGCTTGGTTTCCGAGGGGTGGGGCAGGAGCCTTCGGCTCCTGCCCCCCTCTCTTTAGGTGAAGGGTAGGGGCCATCGGCCCCTACATGGAAAGGGAAGGGCAGGGGCCATGGCCCCTACCGGAAAATTAAAAGAGAAGGGGGCTCCGCCCCCTGCCTACTAAGAAGAGGAAAGCAAGGGGGGCGGAGCCCCCTTGCTTGTCGAAAAAGAGGAAGGCAAGGGGGCGGAGCCCCTTGCCTGTCGAGATAAGAGGAAGGCAAGGGGGCGGAGCCCCTTGCCTGTCGTGAAAAAAGGGGAGGAAGGATCGGCAGGGGCCGCCGGCCACCTGCCGGCCTTCCGGCGAATCAGGGGGAGGAAAAAGGGGGAAAAAGAGGGGGGAAAAGGAGGGGACTACCTGGGCTGCCGTGAAGGGGGGTTCGCCGGAGAGGGTGGCGCCGTGAAGAGGGGGGGGGTTGTCCTGCGTCGGCAAAAAGGGAGAGGGAGATGGAGTCGGGGGAAGAGAGAGCAGAGGGGAGAGAGACGAGAGATGAGAGAGAGAGTCGGGGGGGGGGGGGGGGGTCGGGGGAGGCTCGTAGGCCCTCCCCTCTCCCCTCTCGTCTTTTAATAGGGAAGGGGCGCACACAGGGCTCGCCCCCTGTGTCGCCGGAGGCTCCCCTCCCCCTGTGGGCTGCCAGTCCCCTCGAAAAGGGTTTTCGAGGGGCTGGCACAGGTTGGATCCGGGTCGGGTTTGGACCCGACCCGGGTCCGATCTTAAATTTTTTTTTTTAACTGGTTTTACACATTCTCTTAATCCAAAATATTATGCAAATAAGTGGCGGGCTCGTGGTATTGGTCGTGTCCCTCCAAATTTAGACCCAGAGTTATCAAGACATAGAAATATGTGTATGACAAGACATTTTCCAGAAACATATCTTCTACATCAAGTCACACAAGAGTTTGAAAAATTTTCATCTTCGAGATTATATGGACCGGCATTATTCGCAAGAGAAGAAGATAATATAGATCCTATCACATGGTGGTCAACATTTGGATCAGAAACACCTCTTCTCCAACGTCTTGCATTAAGATTGCTATCGCAGCCTGCTAATTCATCTTGTTGTGAAAGAAATAGGAGCACATATTCTCAAATCCACAACATGAAGAGAAACAAACTCACCAGCAAGCGTGCAGAGGATTTAGTATATGTTAATTTAAATCTTCGATTACTTTCGCGAAGCAATGATGAATACAAGTACTAATTTGCTCTCTTAGTTGATTATTTCTTAGTTTTCATTTAAATGTACTTTTATTGTATTTAAAAATGCCGCAAAAGGGATAGACATAGGATAGATACTACAATTAAGTGGTGGGCACTGAAAGGAGCTAAACAAATAATGTATGTAGAGCATGTAGTTAAGGAAGCTGATTGGTGTCTCGAGGAGGATTCAGACTCAATGTGGAATAAGATAGCGGGTGGCACGAGAAAGGTGGCTAAGGAGGTATTGGGTGAGTCTAAAGGCGGTGCACCGCTAGGTAAGGATACATCATGGTGGAACGAGGATGTCAAATTAAATATTAAGGTTAAAAGAGAGTGTTATAGAAATCTAAGAGTCGTGATAATGAGAATTTGGAGAAGTATATGATAGCAAAGAAGAAAGCTAAAAAAACTAGTTCGAAACGCGAGGGATAAGGTATATAAGGAGGTTTATGACAAGTTGGATACCAAAGAGGGCGAGAAGGATATTTACAGGCTTGCAAAGATGAGAGATAGGAAATCGAGGGATTTGGGTATGATTAGATGCATCAAAGATGAAACACAAAGGGTTTTAGTCAAAGATGAAGAGATTAAGGAGAGATGGAAAGATTGTTTTGATAAGTTTTTTAATGGAAGTCATGCTCAGGATCTTGGAGACTTCTACATTCCTTTTCATGATATGAATCGTGACTTCATGTGCAGGATTCAAAAGAAAGAAATTGCAGAGGCTTTGAAGAAAATAAAATCAAGGAGGGCAGTTGGCCCAGATGGTATACCTATCGAGGCTTGAAAATGCTTGGGAGAGAAAGGTTTAGAATGGTTGACAAATCTTTTTAACAAGATTTGGCGGACAAATAAGATGCCTAATGAGTGGAGGAAGAGTACTTTGGTGCCTCTATATAAGAATAAGGGTGATATACAAGATTGCACAAACTATCGTAGTATAAAACTCATGAGTCATACTATGAAACTTTGGGAGAGGGTGATTGAGTCTAGGTTGAGGAAGGTTGTCATGATATCGGAGAATCAATTTGGTTTTATGCCTGGAAGATCAACTATGAAAGCTATACATCTTCTTAGACAACTTATTGAGAGAAATATAGAGAGGAACAAAGATTTGCATATGATTTTTATTGATTTGGAGAAGGCATACGATAGAGTACCTAGGGACGTTCTCTGGTGGACAATGATGAAGAAAGGTGTTTCTCTCAAGTACATTAGTATAATTAAGGATATGTATGAAGGAGTAGTAACCAATGTCCGCACTTGTGGAGGGGTGACAACCAATTTTCCTATAACGGTTGGGTTATATCAAGGATATGTTTTAAGCCCTTCCCTATTTGCTATAGTGATGGATGAGCTTACGAGATCAATTCAAGAAAATGTGTCGTGGTGTATGTTGTTTGCTAATGATATTGTTTTGATTGATGAGTCTAGAGCTGGGGTTAATGCTAAGTTAGAATTATGGAGACGGACATTGGAAGCAAGAGGTTTTAAGTTGAGTAAGAGTAAGATAGAATATATGGAATGTCGGTTTAGTAAGCAACGAAGTAGTGATGGGAGTGTAGTGGAGCTTGGTGAGCAAGAAATACCAGTGGATGATTGTTTCAAATATTTGGGATCTATCATTCAAAAGTATGGAGAAATTGAGGGAGATGTAAATCATAGGATAAAGGTTGGGGTGGATGAAATGAAAAAGTGCAACTGGAGTGTTGTGCGATCGTAGAATGCCATTGCGGTTGAAGGGAAAGTTTTATAGGACGTCTATATGGTACGGAATGTTGGGCTGCCAAGAGACATCATATTCAAAAATGAGTGTAGCTGAGATGCGTATGCTTAGATGGATGTGTGGAAATACAATAAAAGATAAGATTTAGAACGAGGAGATACGTAAGAAGGTAGTCGTTGCACCCATTGAAAATAAGATGAGAGAGAATCGTTTACGGTGGTTTGGACATATTCGGTGAAGGCCTAATGATGCTCCAGTTAGAAGGACGGAGAAATGGGAAAATATATTAGTTAGAAGAGGTCGGGATAGGCCTAGGAAGACTTGGATGGAGATGATAGGAAAGGATATGAATGATTTGAACCTCACCGAGGAGGTGACATTGGATAGAAATGATTGGAGGAGAAGGATTCATGTGGAAGACTCTGAATGATTTTCTTTGTTGGTTCATATCGCCGACCCCAATTGTTTTGGGATGAAGGCGTAGTTGTTGTTGTTGATGTTGTTGTTGTTGTATTTAACATTTTCAAATTGGGTTTGTAACACAGACAAGGAACATCTAAATTTTGAGATGTAAACCCAGAAAAGTGTGACTTCGAGGGAGATCATGATTTCAACATAACAAACATGGATTTAGTTGAGCCCAGTATTCCTTCTAATGATGCATTTGATGATGAAGAAGAAAATTATTAGCATCCATTACTTCATCAGGATATACTTTGGTATGTAATTTAGTTCTTTTATGCTTTACTTATTTGATTGATATTTAGGTTTATTTATGTAATTGTTTTACTTATTTGATTGATAATTTGATATTTAGGTTGATATACTGCATGCATGATGAATGATATTATGACAATGTTAACTGTTAAAACTTCAAAATTATATATATATATATATATATATTTATTTATTTATTTATTTTTACATTTTTGCCCCTGCCGCACCCCCGCACCCGGGTTTTTTGGAAGTGCCGCATCCCCGCACCCATGTGACATAGATGCAAAGTGATAGCCTAGGGAATTAGAGATTCACACCCTTAAGATCACACTCTCCACTAAACCTACCCAGTCTTACAAGCTACAATCACAATTTGACTTTCCAGTAACTACAAAATCCCATAGATCTATCAACATAGTTGCACACATTTTATTTATATTTATGAACATCTACCACCCATTGGTAAAACCTCAAACACATGCTATTGCTTCAACAAGGGTTAGACTACTTCCTTGCTGTGGAATAGGCAGCGTTTCAAAATCCATATGGAATCCCCATGCCCAAAAACAAAACAGAAATTGTTCTCAACATTATGAAAATCAGTGTTCTTTGCAACTAAACCTAATTTTAACCCAAAAAATAAAACAACAATTGTTCTCAACATTATGAAAATCAGTGTTCTTTGCAAAATTTACCTCAAACCATGGAACCTTGTTAAGAACCTAGATTTGAAGTAATTTGAAGTTTTTTCCATTTTTCCCCAAGGTAAGATGCCCAGGCAGTCCCAGAAAATTCCTGGGTTATCCTCTAATATATTTATATATGTTTTCATGTTGAGAAATTATAACAATGTCCCTTTTTAATATATACATAAGAAGTCTTAACTTGAATGATAGACTTACCCTCATACACATTGCAGAACTATTCTTAACACACACGTCGAACTGTGCATGGTTTAAGATCATAGACAATTTGGTCTTCAAACACATATCTTGAAACCAAAAGTGGCTTAGTGAACAATAACAACCACTTGATTTACACCTTGTGTAAAAGACGGTTGTAACTTTTTAGTGTCCACTTTCTCATGAACAAAGTGTATCTATCTCCACGTGTTTCATCTTGCCATATTATATAGGATTTGTAGCTATGACTATAACACTTTTATCATCACAAAAGAGCACAAAATTTTCCACTTTTTGATGCAAAGACACAAGTACATGATGTATTTAGAAAATTTCCAAAGTCACTGAGTTTTTACTTTCTCACGAATAAAGTGTTTATCCATCTTCATGTGTTTTCATCTTGCTATATTGCACTGGATTTGTAGATATTGGAGATAACACTTTTATTATAGCAAAAGAGCACAGAGTGCCCCGCCTTTGGATGCAAAGAACAAGTAGATGATGTATCCAGAAAACTCCAAAAGTTACAGTTGCCATAGCCCTACACTTTGCTTCTGTACTTGAATGAGCAACCATCTTTTGCTTATTGCGAAACCATGGCACCAAATGAGGTCCCAAAAATGCCCTATAACCAGTAAGATGTCACCAAATCTATGCCCAATCAACATCTGAATATACCATTAGAATCAATAAAACCTTCTCCATCGTTTTTCTTTGATAATATATACACAAGTCCACTTGTGATGATACTTTTTAATGTATCTCAAATATGTCTAACAACATTCATATGACTTTTCCATGGTGCATGGATAAATGGTCAAACTTGGTTTGCTGCATAGACCAAGTCAAGCTGCATAAAAGTCAAATAGTACAAGGCTCCTGCCACATTATGGTACTCTTTTGGAGCTTCAAGAAGGGATTACTAGTTGTAATGACAATATCATCTACATAAACCAATACCACAATGAGATATCAATCATTATTATGCATAAAAGGGGAATGGTCACATTAACTTCTTACAAATCCATGGGAATGGAGCACATTGTCCTAAAGGTTTCAAACAAAGTTCTCAAAGCTTGCTTAAGGCCACATATGGCTTTTCTTAGCATCAAAACTATATGACATACAACATCTTTAGCATATCATGGTGGATGCTCCATGTAAACCTCTTCAATCAAATCTCCTTGCAAAAAAGGCATTTTGACATCTAACTGGCAGAGGTCCCCGTTATACATGGCTGTCAAAGTAAGGATGAGTCTGATGATTTCCATATGCACCATAAGACCGAAAGTTACATTAAAGTGTAAACCGGCTTCTTTAATATATCCTTTCAACTAACAATGCTTTATATCTCTCGATACTCGTTAGTTTTGTACTTAATTTTGTAAACCAAATGACAGCTTACCACATTTTTATTGTTGGGGCAAGAAAAAATCTCCCATTTGTGGCACTCATGCAATGCATTAATCTCCTAGTTCATGGCTTCTATCCAATGCACATCTTTGCACACCCCACGAAAGGACTTAGGTTATTTCACTTCATTGAGTGTTATTGTAAACAACCTGAACTAAATAGAAAATGCTTCACAACTTACCAAACATTCCAATGGATGTTTAATTTGCATGGGTCTCTCAACTAGGATTGAGAACTTAAAATATGAGGTTGCTGCAGAACACACACTTTTGATGGTCCAACATGTGCAATTTGAATTTTAATGCTCATCAAATGTGATGCCATCTTGCAAATATTTCAACAGAGGCAACAAAGAATCAATCATTCTTATGTATACCTTAGGAAAGAACTGAAATCGCTGTGTTGCAGTAGACCTGTAGAAGCGACTGTAGTCTGATCACCAAAAGTTTGATCATTTTGCTGCCCCAGCATGTAACCATGGAGTAGGAAACTTGTAAGAAATAAGGAAAAGATAAAGGGAATGATGAGTTGTAAAACCCGAGATTTTTCTTTGGCAATTAAAATAAATAAATGATGAACTTTATCTGCATCTATAACATGAGTGCAATTTCTTGATTTTCTTGATTTTCTTGATTTCGAATTATTATGAAATTAAATCTCAAGTTACGAAGAACATTGCAAGAATAATTGCAAAATTTAAAATATGTGGACTAAACAAGAGAGTAAATGATTTGTATATGTTTAGATTATGGATATTGGATTTGGATCTAAATCCTAGCATTCGGATCTAATATGGATTTAGACTTTAAATTAGGTAGTGGATTTAACTAATGGTATTTGGATCCAACTCAATTATGGTATTTGGATTCAACACAATTAAGTTGGATATAATCCATGGCATTTGGATATAATTAGGGATGGATTGGATTTGATATAACTCAGGATATTTGGATCTAATCTTATTGGATTGGACTCATGGGGTCAGACGCTCTGAACAACATTATTATTGTTTTGACGAAAATTTTGGTCGATTGGTAGCTCACCTATTAAATCGGAGTCAACCTTTACGTTTCTCATTTCGAAGTCATCGAAATCGACTATCTACACGCCCAAATTGACTTTGATTTGAGTGTTTTATCATCAACTAAAGTTCATGCCTAATTATAGGTCGAAAATCAACGTTTTTCAGCGTCAACTAATTTTTCTTGTCGATCCGTTCATGTATGATTAAATATATGACCACCACGATGATCTACATTTTGAGGGCTATCGAATTGACTATTTAAACCAAGGTTTTAAAACCCGTGACTCGGGACTCGACTCGTTCTTTATTGACTCGTGACTCGGCGGGTCAACTCGGTGACTCGGACCGGGTTTTGTTAACTTTTGATTTTAAAAGAAAAACAATTTATAATTTGTCTCAAACCATGTTTTTCAGTAAACAAGAGATCCTTGGGTTGTGTAAAGGCATGTAATCACTGAAACTGGGAGAGAGATGTGACTCTTTCTTAGGTTGCTTTTGAACTGATAACAATTGGCATCAACTGAATTAGCTTGTTTTTTGCTTGTATTACTTCTTGGGTTTGTCATTTTCTAGTTAAACCATTCATAGAGAGCAGTAGCATTGAAAAATGAATAGGCTGATCTCTCCCAGACTATCTCACAGGAATATTCCCAACTTACCAGTTACCCTTGTGTCATGCCCCCTTATACAGTATTCTTAATGAAAAATTGAACAACAATGGCATGCCATGTGTCCTTTTTGTTGTCCATGTGACCATATATAAATGTACATCCTTGACAAATGAACAAAGGTCATTAAAAGCAACTAATGTTGTAGCAAAAAACTCTAGGATATCCTGCTAAATAGCCTTCAAATTTCTTTTTTAGACAAAGGACTACGGAGTAAGTTGAAGAATAACTATGGTGTCAGTTGAAAAGTATGAAATTAAGTGGCATGACAAAAATTCTCGAAAGAGATGCAGCATGTAAATATTATAGTTGATTATGCTATGATAGTGATACTTAGTACCTGTTACGAAGTTAACACACACACACAGGGAAGATCCAAGAGCACACATACCACAAATCCAATGAGCACATCAGTCCACCAAATCAGCCAACACAAGGACCACTAAGGACACACTCACAAGAGACCCTAAGGGTCTGTCTGATTGCTTGTCCAAGATTGGACAGACCCTTAGAACATAACAGACAAAACATATGTTCTGTCTGTAACAACCGTACTTCGTCCCATATTTGTTTAACTCAAATAAAAAATCAAATTTCAAACATCTCAGAACTCGCCCGAGTCAGGCCGAGTCAGGCCCGAGTCAAGGCCGAGTCAAGCCCGAGTTTGCCTTGCCGGGTTGACTTGTTGGAGGGTCGAGCCGAGTCAGTCGAGTCAACGAGTTGACTCGGCGAGTTTTAAAACTATGATTTAAACATCAAATTATGTTGAGTCTTTGGGTATGTAGGCCTCCTGAAAGGTTACTATGTCACTAGAACTCAAGATAGGTTAAGAAGTCCCTACCCTTCTTTTTTAGCTTAATTAGTTTTGAAATCTAATGAGTTAGGACTCATAATCTATTTACTTGTTTTATTAATAAAATAAATTAATAGAGATTAACATCTTATATTAGAGATATAATTCTTACCTAAGTCCATCTATAAATATAGGTCTGAATGAGCAGGATTGATAAGGTTAATTCTCTCTTCCTCTTCCATTCTCATTAGAGTTCTCTAATCTCTCTCAACCATCTTCTTCTTCTCAGAAAGCTTTTTCGGCAGCCATTGAAGTCGCTCCAAGGTGCTAAGACAAAAAACAAAGGTGTTGGTACATCCGAGAACACGTTTTAGGTAGGATTTATCCTACTCATACATAGATCAGATGCAAACGTGTAACGACCCTAACTCATACCCGTGAAAAAGTGATAATTTAAAAAAAAAAAAAAACAAGTGCGAAAACATTCCCAGAAACTCGGGGCCCTTACAGTTAAACACAACTACCACCACAAGGGATCTTATACTCATCTTTCAAACCATACCAAACCCATTATTAAAATGCATAGTCTGATACATAAGCAAATAAAATGTAAATAAAGTGAAAAGAATAGTCACGCTATCCAAAAGAATTTGCCAAGCAGTCATGTAGTCTCTTCGTGACTCCTCTCAAAAGCAAGTCGCCTCACTAAGCATCAGAAGCTGCGAAAAATAAAAAAGTAGAGGTGTCAGAATCCAAAGAATTCTGTGTATTAATCTCTCTAATGAAATAAATAAGATTCATACAATATTTTAAACTGATGCAATTATAACAAATTCATAACTAAATATTCATGTAATAAGGAACAATTATTAAGCACGAGGAACAATTTAATAAACAATTGAGACCACAACTTAAGCAATAAAGACATTTAACACGCATTAGAGAACAAACATCATGCATTCACCAATATATCACAATTAAGGGAACAAGTAAATATACATGAGTTAATGCATAACAGGAATATGCATGATTTATATGCAATGCATGAATAAATTATTATCTTTTATCAGAGTTTTCTTTTCATATGCATGTCCCTATTAAATGCACACAATTTAAGTTTTTTTTTTTAATTATCGTTACTCGCGGATACACTAAACGGGTAAAATCCCTGAGGTCAAGTTAGGTTTCCAGGGTAGTTTAGCACACAATTTGTATTTTATTACTGGGTTTCAAACTTAGCCCCCGACCGAAACAGTCTTCGAAACATTAGACATTCAAATCTAATGTCGGAGACACCAGAGACATACAAATCCACAAGTGTCACTTTCTTGTTATACCAAAATAATAATTGTATCTACATACCACCCCCAGGCAAAGTGACAGATTCTCCCTAAAACCGTAGCCAGGAGAAGAACCTCAATATTGGGTTCAGGGGTAACAACACACACAAAGTTTTAGTATCCTCACGGTTCCCCAAAACCGCAATGTCCAAGATTCTTGTACTACAGAAGGGACGTCAAGGAAACATAGATTACACTGTTCTTTTAATTTCTTTTATCTTGTTATTAATTCATCTTCTTTAAATTGCAATTCAACATGCAGAATTAATAACACAAGCTCGCAAATCAACATGCGCAACTCTTCAGCCTGTGGCAATAGAGAACAGTGCAATAAGAACAATAATATGATATTTGATTTTTGCAATGCATAGAACAATTAAAACAAAAAGCAATGCATGCTCAAGGCTCACACAACCCATTATGATCTATTTTGATCATCGATGCATTCATACGCAAAAATCATAACTATCATACCACTATGCATTCTTTTTTAAATACTTCTCAATGCATATTCATATATGCCAATTTAGATATGTGCATGAAATAACAATATTCATATACATATACATGAGGTCACACATTCATGTCAAATACATGCTTTCATTCAGTTCACATATTCATGTCAAATGCATGCTTTCATTCATGTCTCATATTAATTAAATATGTGAACACTCATGCAATCATTTACCTGCGAAACATATTCATTTCATATATGCACATGCACATGAAAACAAATATGTCATAATACTTTATTCAACATAATATATCAAGTCTAAACATGTGAACTTTTCATTCTTTTGCATGCATAAGGTTAAATCTAATCTAAATAACAAATTCTGAAAATTAACATGCATAACCGAATTTTGTTCTAGATTTGCATAATCACGTAGAATGAGCATAGACTGAGCCACAAATACAATCTGAATGTATTTTGCACATGTAATCAAACATTCTGTTCGAAAGAAGATGCTTTTTCAAACACATGATAACTTTATGTATATGTTTTTTTTTCTCAAAACCTACCCAACCGAGCCCACTCGGCTGGGCCTAGCATGCTCGACAGGCCTGGCAGACCAGGCCAACTGAACTCGGTTCAGCTGGGCCTAATAGGCCTGTCAGCGTGTGGCCAGGCCTGGCCAGTTGAGCCGAGCTCAGCTCAGCTGGACTGCTGACCAGACTGCACTAAAAACTTTTTAACAAAATATTTATCGTCTTTTTTTTTATGAATGCAATCACAAACCATTGTACATAGGTATACATTGAAACAGCATGGTTCACATAAATGAGAAATCAATATACCCAACTGCCTCACAATGACATGAAATGATAGTCATTTCTATACACAGTTTCAGATCATATTAGGGCAGATTAATACAACATGAATGATATATATATCACACTAAAAAGAAATAGTAGTGATCTATACACGGTTTTCAAATCATATTTGAACTAATTGGGTACATGGCATGAATGGTTTATTAAATCATGAAATCACAATTCCAAAAACAAAACTCTCGAACAATAATTAGATCTACAGCATCTCACCATCCTTGAAACAGAATTTCCACATAGCTAATAACATTGCTGCCTATCTCAAGAAATATGCATAAGACAATGTATAACATCCCATACTCTTTGAAACAGATTTTTCAAGTATCAATTAATATTGTTGCCGGTCTCAAGCAACACGCATAAGGCAGAGAATTTACATTTTTAGGCTCGCAATGTCATCGATCACACCACATCAAGGTGGATCGATGCACTGCTGATGGCACTCAACATAACCCCATATGCTGGTCTGTCATCTATGACCATAGCATATGAACGTTTCATGACAATATAGAATCGACATATGCTGCATATAATATTTTTCTAAAAACATATCAAATAGTGAGTCATGGTAAATGCGTGTTCATCTCTCTCTCTCTCTCTCTCTCTCTCTCTCTCTCTCTCTCTCTCTATATATATATATATATATATATATATATATATATATATTTGAATCATAACCAATATACCCTATGGCTCAGCAACACATTATGATATATTTAGATTTATGTATGTATATTTAGATCATACCCAAAGTACAGTTTTTTTTTGTAGGCACACTGCCAAACCCAGCCAATCGGTTGGCTGGGTCTGGACTGAACCCGATTCAGTCCAGCCGGGTGGCTGGCCTGGCAGGGTTTACCAGGCCTGCACCAGCCCAACCGAGTGGCTGGGCCTGGCAGGGACTGCCAGACCTGCACCAGCCGAGCCACTCAACAGCAGCAATAAAAAAAGAAATGGGGTCTTTGTCAAGTACATGAAGGTTAAAAAAAAATATTCAGGTGTTCAAGTGTAAGCACATTCAAACTCAAACATGCATACACAGATTCACCATCATGCACCATGAGTATGTTGATTTTTGCATTCAAACTTTCATATAAATCCAAAAGGATAAATTGGCATGAAACACACAACAATACATGATGTTTTAACATGAACAATGATCAAAACCGAATTTCAGTTTTTAACATAACCATAAGCATACACAAAAAATGCAGATCGCAATACTTTTCTTGTTGAAAACTTTACAACACTAAATCTGGACCAGATCTGCGCATGTTGAATACATGGCAGATCGGTCGACCTCCATGGATTCTACGGCACATTAAATATATACATAGATATAAAAACATATATATGTATATACTTGTACGTATTTATATTTCAAAAATAGATTTCGAAAAGGAGGAAAACATTAATTTTCACCATGAATCTTAGAGTAAATATTCAGATTTACTCTTTTCCTATGAGATCTCGCTAAAATCTTGCATGAAATTCGAATCCATGCGCTTTTTCTCATTTAAAACAAGAGAAAGACCCGTACCTTAATCGTAGATCGCAAGGAAACAAAGAAATAATGGATTTGATGGTGAAAACGATGAATGATTGGAGAAGAAGCTCCCTTCTTCTTCCTCTTTCTCTCTTTCTCACTCTTGCTTTCTTTTTCTCTTTTTTTCCTTCTCTTTCTCTTTCTTATTTTTTTTATCTATTTATAGAGCTCTAGATGGGCTGGAGAAGAGAGTGCAGCCCCAGCTAGAACTCTCTTCTCTCTTGGAGTTTCAAAAATTTCGAAACTCTCCAACTTGACTTTTTCAAAGTTTTATTTCAGTTAGAACTCCATGTTTCTTAAACCTTCTTATATGCTTCTAGGTGTGTTTAAGAGCTCTACTAAGAGTCCTAAATACTCTAAAAAAAATCTTGGAATTAATTAAAATTAATTAACTAATTAATTAATTAATAATAAATAAATACCTAGAAGCTTTCAAAAATTATATTATTGAACTAGAACACTTCTAAAGTGATTTTATATGGGTTTAAGGGCTCTACTTAGAGTCCTAAACAATTGTCAAATTAAATTTTCGGAATTACATTAAATTAATTAAGTATTTATTTATTTATTTATTATTAAATAATAAATAAATTTCCAGAAGCTTTCAAAAATTACCAAATTAACTTGGGAGACTTCTTAACATTAATTAACTCCAATTTAAAGGTTTTTAATGAATTTAAAGTTGAAAAAATCATTGGCATGGATTTAGATTTTGATCCGGATCCAAGATCCAAATCTATCTCAAAAATCCAAATGAGACTTAAGTTGGATCCAATCCAAATTAATATGGGTCTTGGATAGAGTCTAAATCCATATTAATTTAGATCAAATCCATCAAATCTGATCCGATCCAAAGCCAGATCTAAACCGACAAACTGCTTAATTTTTGAAAAAATGCAATTTTCGGGCTAACCGTAGCTCAAATCAAGGAAAATAAAATATCGTTACGCTCAAAATTTCGAGAAGCATTCAATGATATATAACCCAAATTTCGTTTTCGAAATTCGCTCGAAAGTAACCCGAATTTTTTTTTAAAATTCGCTAAAAATAACCCGAATTTTGCTCGAATTTAAAGATAAAAAATAAAACTTTTTATCACGTTTTGATTGGCTTGTTTAGGCCTTGACAATGAGACCTGGGCCAAGCCGAGACTCCAAAGCATCGGCCTAAAATAGAGAATCAAACGATTTTTCTTCTATACTTAGCCAAATTTTTGAAAATCTCAAATTTAACTAAGGGTGAAAATACACGATATTACAAAACGCATAAACCGTGCGACTTGCTCATTCTACTGGCTGATCCATAGTGGATCAGATCTGGAATATGTTTGAAAAAGTTTTTAAAAGTGGTTTTTATTCAATAACATGTTTTGAAATGGATTTACAAAATTGTTTTTGGTAAATCTATGCCCGGATGACTAAACCAGAAAATCGGGTAATGCGAAACGCAAACTTTCGTGTTCCTATGTAATTTTAGATGATTATATTTTTGTTTTCAGCATGATTGGATGTATATTTGCTTTTCTGCATGTGTTTACAATATGAATCATGTTTATGCAAATTTATTTCATGTGTTTTCGCATGCTAGCATCTTAAACTAGTTATTCTTTGCAAAAATCATGATTTATTTTGATAGTTTAGATTCTAAAGCATGTGTTATGATCATATGATGTCTCTTTATGACTGTAGATGATGTTTAGATATTGTCTATGTGTTGATGCATGATTTAAAATAAATATTTTATGTTTATGCTTGAGTTTTCTTGTTTTTATCATGATTTATATTGTATTTTTCATGTTGTCTTGGTTTTCTTGACAGATTCATTACGGTAAAATAAATATAGTTCTCAAATCACATCACCAACGCCAAACCCTTTTATGAAGACTTTTCAGACGGTCTCCATACATCTGGAAGGTGTCTCAGAAAAAAATTAGGCCTCAATGGTAGTACGAAAGTGAAGGTTATAACTGCTGCAACCCAAGACAAAAATTCTGCCATGGGTGCAGAGTGAGTTTTGCAGAAAATCTAATAAATCAATGGTTTTGAGTTTATGTCTGATTTTTGGATATGTTATGAATATCATATGAATTGATCTAAGAAAAATAAAATAAGTTTTATTTTATGTGAATCTTGAAGTCTGACAAGTTATGTAAAAATCAAGATTCGACAAAAATTTGGATTTAGAACTGTCTCAGACAGGGTCTGATCTAAAAAATTTAGAAAATTCATATGATAGAATTTTTTTGTAAACTCGTATGATTTTGAAAGATAAGTTTGGCTATCATCAGAAAATTTGGGAAGATGAAACCCTTCTCGGATTGAGTCTGGTAACAGCTTCTTTGTGATGAAAGATTTGAGTAGGTTCTGTCAGAACCAGAGTTACCGAAAGCGTCTAGGTAAGTGGGGAAGCGCGCTTCGAAAGCATGAAACATCACGCTTCCGAAATGCGCAGGGAAGCACCATTTTTTAATGGGAAGTGCGCTTCTCTTTAATGGGACGCGCTTCCCATCACGCTTCCCCCTCGCTTCCCCCTGCGCTTCCCCCATTTTTTCATTTTTTTGTATTTTTTATTTATTTATTTTTCACTTCCCCCTCGCTTCTTAGGTCGCTTCCGAGACGATTCCCGATTCGCTCCTAAGTGGTCTCACGCTTTCCGCTTTCTAAAACTTTGTAAGTGCCTCACTTTTCGCTCTCGCTTCCTCATCTGGCAACCATGGTCAAAATAAAAAAACAGTCTCTGGTCCGTGAATTTCTACGAGCAAACGAAATTGTTTTTTTGAGATCTATCACTTAGATTTGAAAGCTAATACATTTTCTTGTATGACTGTGAATTTTTATGGAAATATATATGTTCGATTAGATAGCCTGACAGAACCCACACAAATTCAGACTTTATACAGTTCTTGATTTTGGATAATATCTTGACTTGTGAACTTATTTTGCTAAAATCGTATGTTTGCTTGTTGAAGCATGATCATGATTGTATGGGTACGCAACCTTTATCTATGTATGTGGGTATATGATATGAGACGTAAATCATGTATATTTTGATATGAATTGTTTCATGAATATGTTGTATGCAAGCATGTTGATTGTTTGTGTAACGCCCCAAAATTTCGACTTGTGATTTCGAAAATCTTATCGAAAAACCTTTCAAAGATTTAAATTTTTAACTTTTAAAAACGACAGCGGAAGACATTTATAAAGAAACACAAGTCAACAATCCTGGGTACGTTAGCTGAAAAACCATCATTCACATGTACAACCACTTAAAGGAATTGAAGAAATAAGGCAATAGATTAAAAATCTGCAGTTTATTACAAAATGAGCATTTTGTTCCAAAGTTCAATAAATCTAAAGAAAACTCCAAAAAGACTAGAGCCAAGCCGTCAGCAGAAAGAAAATAAATCTTGATTCATATTGCACCACGCCATCGGCCGCCAGTGAAGTCCTACTCCTCACCTGCCCATGAAATGGGTCAGTTTCATAACAAACTAGTAGGTGCACGAACAGATAAGTATAATGAAAATAAAACAGGACATTCATGAGATAAGCAGTTATGATATTTAAGCAATCAATACAATTGTAATCTATTCTAACAAGTGTAATATGTGCAAGGAGTTGTTAGTTGAAGCATTTCAAGCAGTGTAAGTCTCAATCATCTACAACTATTCATTAAGATATTCTTTAAGTTCTGATATTAACTGGCCTGTGGGTACGCACAGACGCGAAACGTAGAAACAGCCGAGACCGATCCAGGGGTTTATTATGTCAGGTGTTTTTATTAACCCGGATGGCTGACTGAGTCCGCTCCTAAGGGGACGGTCAGTGACCAAGAGAGTAAATCCCCAAAGGCATTTGTGGCCCATGGATGCATCCAACTTTTGCAGAAGTACCTAGGAGTTACTACCTAGGATAATTTATGGTAATCCCAATTCCCCTAACTCCGATGACTGGGGAAGCCGAGTCTTTTGCCCGTGGGGTCGTTGTTAACAACCTGTCCATCGGAGTTTTTGTACCATCCATCCTCTTCCTTGATGAACCGTGAAGGTCGAATGGGTACGATGGGGGTTTCTTAACCGCCGCCCCATCCTACATGCTCTGGTCTATTAGACCCACTCGAGCATCTTGCCTGTGAAGGCGAGGTCACCATTTATGTGATCTAAGCATTTTGCTAAATGCCTGCATCGAGGTTGCTACAACCTCATCATCCAACCATCGTAACCCACATGGGACGTACTTGTCCAAAAGTACGATTGTACCTTCCTAGAGGTACAACTACGATGAGAGGGCAACATAATGTTTTATGATTCTTTTAGTTCATACATGACATGTATTGCTCTTTAAGCAAATGGGCCTGTGGAGGCCGGTATTATCTCATGGATATCAACAAGGAGTTGTTTAATCACTTCGAGGTACTCAATGACCTCCCGTACTATTTGTATCATACTTGTCTTCAGGTCTAATTACGAAAGTAAATTTGTGGGTTCTCGATAGATAACCCATCACAAGGTTTTATAAATGTCTGTATTATACTTGGCATGCTCGAATACTAAGAACCAAGAAGTCGCATACAAGATTCATCAGGCAATAACCAATAAGGCATCTATAGTAACTTAAAACAGTGAGCAAGGCGAAAATACAGTAATACGGTCTTTCTAGCAATGAGTCTACTCGTAGAGCTCACAATAAGCATGTAATTTCAAAAGAATACGGATGCAGAAACACAACACAGACAATCACCAATTAGGAAATTCTACGAGTGAGAATGCATGCCAAATAAACTACTCTATCACAGAATCCTTATAATTTTATTTCATTCATACAAACCCTTCGTGCGACTTTCCCCTGCCTCGGGATGTCGTGCAGTTGGGTGCGTCTACGCGTGTAGATGATACGAGGCTCAGGCCACAGAGCCAGAGCGGGGTTCGATGCAAAGTCTGCAAAAGTGTGAGAATTCAGCGCTACTCTATTTATCATGCGGAGAAATAGAAAACCGGCCTGTCGATCGGAAAAGAGAGAGGCAGCAAGGGTGTGACCCTGCTGGCCGAAAAGAGACAAGCGACAGGTGACAAGCCCATGCCTGCCGACAATAGCGGGGCGACAGGGGATGAGCCCCTGTCGAAAACAGCGTGGCGGCAGGGGGCCAGCCCCTGCCGACAGCAACGACGCGATAGGGGTCCAGCTCCTGCCGACAGCAACGAAGCAGCAAGGGCTGAGCCCCTGCCGACAACAACGAAGCAGCAGGGGCTGAGCCCCTGCCGACAACCACCAAGTGGCAGGGGCTGAGCCCCTGTCGACAGCACCGAAGTGGCAGGGGTCCAGCCCCTTCCGACAGCACGAGACGGCAGGGGGGCCAGCCCCTGCCGATGACCACGAAGTGGCAGAGAATGAGCCCCCGCCGACTGTAACGAAGTGGCAGGGGCTGAGCCCCTGCCGACAGCATCGAGATGGCAGGGGGGCAGCCCCTGCCGAAAGCACAGTACGGCAGAGGGGCCAGCCCCTGCCGACAGCCACGAAGTGGCAGAGGCTGAGCCCCTGCCGACAGCACAAAGTGGCAACGGCTGAGCCCCTGCCGACAGCACAAGACGGCAGGGGGGCAGCCCCTGCCGACGGCCACGAAGTGGCAGGGGGGGCTGCCCCTGCCGAAAGCACCAGACGGCAGGGGTGCCAGCCCCTGCCGATGACCACGAGACGGCAGGGGCGGGGCCCGTGCCGACAGCACGAAGGTGGCAGCAAAAAGAGGGGTGTCGCAGGGGCCATAGGTCCCCTACCGGCACTCCGGCGAATCCGAGAGGGCGAAGGGAAGGACAGGGGCCCCGTAGGCCACCTGTCAGGCCCCCGATGGGCACAGGGGGTGGTGGGAGGCCGCGGCAGGGGCTGTGAGCCGCCTGTCGGCCTCCCGGCGAGGTGACAGAGAGGGGGTGAGGAAGAGAAGAGGGAGGAGAAGAGGGAGGACGACGTACCTAGGAGGCGGTGGCCGGCGTCGGCGGCGTGCGCAGCGAGGGAGGAGACTGGCGCGATGGGGGGCGAGGGCTGCGAGAGGGAGACGTGACTCCCCTCGCCCTCCAACGTCTCTCTTAAAGGCACAGGGGGCAACGAATGGGGAAACCTTCGATGGGTTTCCCTTATTCGCCCGATATCAAAAAGGAGGAGGTGCGGCGCTCGGGAATGCTCGGGTTACTTAAAACCGTAATGAAGAAGGGGCCCGGGTCGGGTCCGGACCCGACTCGGGTCCAAAAAAATTTTTTTTTTTTAAATGGGGGTTTTACATCCTACCCCCCTTAAAAGAATTTCTTCCACGAAATAATTATTGCCTTCAAGAATCACATTACAGGTCAGGATATTTTTCCCTGATATCGCTCTCAGATTCCCAAGTACATTCGTCAATTCCATGATGTTGCCACTAAACCTTTACAAAGGAAACGGTCTTTGATCTTAGCACTTGGTCGCAACGGTCGACGATCTCCACTGGTCTTTCTTCGAATGTCAAGTCCCTTCTAATGTCCACGTCATCATAATGAATGATGTGCGATGGATCGTGAACGTATTTCCTCAACATGGATACGTGAAAAACATTATGGATCTGGGCTTACTAAGGAGGTAACACCACACGATAAGCTGCTTCTCCAATCCGTTCCAGGATTTCGAACGGTCCAACGTATCTAGGACTTAGCTTCCCCTTTTTCCCGAATCGAAATACGCTCTTTGTCGGAGATACCTTAATAAAAACCATCTCGCCAATATCGAAGGTAAGCTCTCTTCGGCGTCTATCTGCATAGCTTTTCTGCTGACTCTGAGCGGTACGGAGTCGTTCTCGAATCATCTGCACTTGTTGAGTATAGTGTTGCAAAACTATAGGTGCCTCCAATCTTCGTTCGCCAACCTCGTCCCAGTAAACAGGTGATCGACATGGCCTCCCATACAAAGCTTCGTATGGGGCCATCCCGATGCTCGCATGATAGCTGTTGTTATACGCGAATTCTACCAGACTGATGTGGGAATTCCACTCTCCCTTCCAGTCCATCATACAGGCTCGAAGCATGTCTTCCAAGGTCTGAATCGTACGTTCCGACTGCCCGTCAGTCTGAGGGTGAAACGCAGTGCTGAACTTCAATTTTGTGCCCAACGCCAACTGAAGTTGCCCCCAAAACCTTGAAGTGAATCTAGGATCACGATCAGAGATAATCGAGATTGGAACACCGTGCAATCTCACAATCTCTCTAACATAGAGATCAGCAAGACTATCCAACGATTGGTTGAGACGGATAGGTAGGAAGTGAGCAGACTTGGTGAGTCTATCGACGATCACCCAAATCGCGTCATGCTTCCTCCGCGTCCTCGGTAGACCGACTATGAAGTCCATGGTGACATCTTCCCACTTCTATAGAGGGATCTCTATCTACTGCATGACCCCACCGGGTCTCTGGTGCTCGATCTTGATTTGCTGACACGTTAAACACTTCGAGACATACTCAGCCACGTCTCGCTTCATACCGTTCCACCAATAACTGTGTTGTAGGTCCTTGAACATCTTCGTGTCGCCAGGGTGAATGGTGTATCTAGACTTGTGGGTTTCCGCAAGAATTTCATCTCGGAGGACCGGGTCGTCAGGAACCCAAAGGCGCTCCTTCAACCATATACTTTCATCCTCCTTCAGACGAAAAGATGTATCTGCCAATATCGCTTGAGCCTTCAACTTCTCGTAGCATGCATCAGTTTTCTGCCCATTGATGATCCTCGCTAGTAGCTCAGGTTGAGCAACAAGGTGGGATAAGCCGATTGAACCTTGAGTGATTGCGAAAGGTTCCCATGAGGCTAGGTCTTCGACCAACCTCCATCCAGCAAATAAAGCATTAATCGAAACTTTCGGTGCTTTGCGTCTGAGAGCGTCAGCCACGACGTTCGTCTTTCCTGGGTGGTAGGAGAGGGTGAAGTCGTAATCCTTGAGGAATTCAAGCCAACGCCGTTGTGTCATGTTCAATTCTTTCTGCGAAAATAGATACTTAAGGCTCTTATGATCGGTGAATGCTTCAAACTGCTCCTCATACAAGTAATGTCGCCAAATCTTCAGTGTGAACACCACCGCAGCTAACTCTAAATTGTGAGTTGGGTAGTTCTTCTCGTGAATTTTAAGTTGCCGAGAAGCATAAGTGATCAATTTCCCATTCTGCATCAGCACAACCCCTAGGCCTGACCCAAAGGCATCAGTATAAATCACGAATCCGCCTTTACCAGAAGGTAAGGTCAAAATAGGAGCAGGTAAGTTGCTCCTTCAATAACTGAAAACTCGCCTTGCACTTCTCGTCCCATAAGAATTTAGCCTCTTTCTTCAGCAACCTCGTCAGGGGTAACGCAATTTTCGAAAAATCCTGAATGAATCTTCTGTAGTAACCCGCTAGTCCAAGAAAACTTCTGACATCACGTGTGTTCTTTGGTTGCGGCCAACTAAGTACAGCCTCAACCTTTGCAGGGTCCACGGACACTCCTTCCTTAGAAATAATGTGTCCCAAAAACATAACTTCTTCAAGCCAGAATTCGCATTTAGAGAACTTGGCATACAAACGTTCCTTTCGCAGGGACACGGTGATTAGGTGTTCCCGATGTTGTTCTCGACTTTCTGAGTACACCAAGATGTCGTCGATGAATACTATCACGAAGGTATCCAAAAATGGTTTGAACACCCTATTCATCAAGTCCATGAAAGTTGCAGGGGCATTGGTCAGTCCGAACGGCATGACCGTGAATTCGTAATGTCTGTATCTTGTCTGAAAGGCCGTCTTAGGAATATCCTCATTCCTAATTCTGAGTTAATGGTATCCAGACCTAAGATCGATTTTCGAGAAAACCTTAGCCTTCTGCAACTGATCGAACAAGTCTTCGATACGCGGCAAAGGGTACTTGTTTTTTATCGTGGCCTGGTTGAGCATTCGATAGTCGATGCACAAACGCAAGGTCCCGTCCTTCTTCTTCACGAAGAGCACAGAAGCTCCCCAAGAAAAAACGTTGGGGCGAATGAATCCCTGATCCAACAACTCCTGCAACTGCTTCTTCAGCTCCTCAAGCTCAGTCGGCGTCATTCTGTAGGGTGCTTTGGAGATTGGCGTCGTACCTGGTAGCAATTCAATATTGAATTCTACCTCACGAGACGGTGGAAGTCCCGACAGCTCTTTAGGAAAAACGTCGGGATAATCGCGAACAACATCCAGCTCACAGATGGGAATAGGCATTGGATCTGACTGGATAACACTAACCAAAAAGGCAGTGCATCCCTTCAGCAAAAAGTTCTGCGCCTTAAGCGCTGAGATCGTCCGGCTTGCTCGAACAGGTCTGAGAATTCTGAATTCTACTCTCGGAGAGCCTGGAGGTGATAAAACGATCTTGCCATCTCGGCAAAATATCTTGGCATGATACTTGTGCAACGAATTCATGCCTAGGATGACGTCAAATTCTGTCATCTCAAGCAGAATAGCACAAGCAGGCAAGTGCCTCTCTGCCACCACTATGTCCAATTCAGGTATATAAGTGGTGCAAACTGTGTTCTTCCCAACGGGGTTATACACGTCTAAAGCATTATCAAGTGGGTTTACAGTTATGTGCAATTGCTCTACGAATTTTTCTGAAACAAACGAGTGTGTGGCACCACAATCAAAGAGTGCAAAAGTTGCTTGACCAACAACAAGAATGGTACCTT
Source organism: Nuphar pumila (assembly GCF_984573655.1). NCBI lineage: Eukaryota > Viridiplantae > Streptophyta > Magnoliopsida > Nymphaeales > Nymphaeaceae > Nuphar > Nuphar pumila. The sequence continues at coordinate 24,454,446 of NC_143262.1, read as the reverse complement.
GAACGAGATCCCCTTTCTTCAATTGTTCGACCGTGGCTGCATAAACTCGACCCGGCTCCCTAACACTGCATTGTTGTGCTCGCTGCTGATGATGAGGTGGTCGAGGAGGCTGAGATACGTTGCCGGTTCGCTTGAGGTCATCAACTGCTTTCTTTCGGCAGTCATGAATGAAGTGGTCCATCTTGCCACAGTACAGGCATCCGCCGGTGTCTCGCGGACAAGGTTGTCCTTCGTGAGTCCTCTTGCACCTGGGGCAGTTATCTCCAGACGGTTGCCTGGGCGGTGGATGGCCATGCTGTCGTTGGCGCTTCGCCGGAGGGAACTGCTTCTTCCCTCCCTCAGTCTTCACTGGAAATGGTGGTCGTTGCCCTGGGCCACCGGGATAGGTCTTATTCTGATCACCACATGTCTGGGGTGACTTTTTGGCTTGCACACTTTTTGAACGCTCCCAATCCTCGTTCAGTAAGGTGGCCACCGCTACCGCCGCAGAAAAAGTCGCGGGCATGCTGGTGAGAACCTTATGCCTCAGTCCTTCCTTCAGTCCGCGAATGAACTTCCCAACCCGCTCATGATCATCCTCGAATAGGTGAGGACAGTAGCGCTCCAACCTTTGAAATTTGGTGATATATTCATTCAAACTTAAGCTGCCTTGGCACAGCTCCAGAAATTTCACCTTCTTCTTTTCCCTCGCATGAGGAGGAAAATAGTTTCCGATAAAAGCCCTCCGGAAGGCCTCCCACGGAATTACCTCAGCACCTGGAAACTGAACTTCCCGGGTAGTGTCCCACCATTCGCGAGCGTCGTCCTTCAATCGAAAGGACCCGAACATCGTCTTCTTATCGTCAGGGACGGACAACACTTGGAACACCCGTTTCACCTCTTTAACCCAACTCTCCGCCAAGTCAGGATCAACCTTGCCAGAGAAGGTAGGAGGGTCAAGCTTCAGAAATTTTTCATACGTGGCGGTTGGTGTATTCCCAACAAGAGAACCCGGATCCTGATGGGGGCGACCCTGGTTACGAATCGCCTCAGCCAAGGAGTTGAGGGTATCCATCATGAATCCCCTCTGCTCACGCAACTCATCGGTCATGTTGTGGCTTGAGTTTCCCGCCATCTTTAAAAAGCAACAAAGATTAAGGTCAAAAATACTGAAGACGTACAAGTAGACATAAGTATAGAAGCAAAGGCAAAAACATAGATCTTTATTACGAAAGTCAAATATTTAGAATCCAGTTGTGCTGGTATATAAGCAAAAGTTCTATTCCGTAATTATAAATGAGTTCACAGACTCCAACAAAACTGGGTAAGTGCTACCTCCCTTAGTGACGGCTAGAGTACTTCCTAAGATATTCCCTTCTATTGCCTGTGCGCCTGAATCTGCGCTTAGGGGTGAAGGGAAGTGACTCCCCGTAGGAAGTCTCCTGACCGTAGAGAGGCGTCACCGGAGTATATTCCGGTGAGCCAAGACTATAACGAAGTGGCAGCAGGGGTGTGACCCTGCTGGCCGAAAACAGACAAGCGACAGGGGACAAGCCCATGCCTGCCGACAATAGCGGGGCGACAGAGGATGAGCCCCTGTCGAAAACAGCGTGGCGGTAGGGGGCCAGCCCCTGCCGACAACAACGAGGCGATAGGGGTCCAGCTCCTGCCGACAGCAACGAAGCAGCAGGGGCTGAGCCCCTGCCGACAACAACGAAGCAGCAGGGGCTGAGCCCCTGCCGACAACCACCAAGTGGCAGGGGCAGAGCCCCTACCGACAGCACCGAAGTGGCAAAGGGCCAGCCCCTGCCGACAGCACGAGACGGTAGGGGGGCCAGCCTCTGCCGACGGCCACGAAGTGGCAGGGGCTGATCCCCCGCCGACAATAACGAAGTGGCAGGGGCAGAGCCCCTGCCGACAGAATCGAGATGGCAGCCGAAAGCACAGGACAGCAGGGGGGCCAGCCCCTGCCGACAGCCACGAAGTGGCAGGGGCTGAGCCCCCTGCCGACAGCACGAAGTGGCAGGGGCTCAGCACAGGACGGCAGAGGGGCCAGCCCCTGCCGACGACCACGAAGTGGCAGGGGCTGAGCCCCTGCCGACAACACAAAGTGGCAGGGGCTGAGCCCCTGCCGACAGCACAGGACGGCAGGGGGGCCAGCCCCTGCCGAAAGCACCAGACGGCAGGGGGGCCAGCCCCTGCCGACGGCCACGAGACGGCAGGGGCGGGGCCCGTGCCGACAGCACGAAGGTGGCAGCAAAAAGGGGTGTGTCGCATGGGCCATAGGTCCCCTGCCGGCACTCCGGCGAATCCCAGAGGGCGAAGGGAACGACAGGGGCCCCGTAGGCCACCTGTCAGGCCCCCGATGGGCACAGGGGGTGGTGGGAGGCCGCGACAGGGGCTGTGAGCCGCCTGTCGACCTCCCGGCGAGGTGACAGAGAGGGGGTGAGGAAGAGAAGAGGGAGGACGACGTACCTAGGAGGCGGTGGCCGGCGTCGGCGGCGTGCGCAGCGAAGGAGGAGACTGGCGCGATGGGGGGCGAGGGCTGCGAGAGGGAAGCGTGACTCCCCTCGCCCTCCAACGTCTCTCTTAAAGGCACAGGGGGCAACGAATGGGGAAACCCTCGATGGGTTTCCCTAATTCGCCCGATATCGAAGGGGAGGAGGTGCGGCGCTCGGGAATGCTTGGGTTACTTAAAACCCTAATGAAGAAGGGGCCCGGGTCGGGTCCGGACCCGACCCGGGTCCAAAACATTTTTTTTTTTTTAAATGGGGGTTTTACAGTTTGTGCATGATGACATATGAAACTGCATGTTAAAATATGAGATTTAAGTATGATAATTGGGCCATGAAGTATGCATAGGCATACATGTATAAATTATGTATCTATGACTTGAATGACGTACATAGAAAATACGTAGGATTGAGGTTTAGATATTTCATATTATGAAATACACATGTTTTGAATTATAAGATATAATTGATTTAATTAATTAAATATGTATGCTTCGAGGTTCAATTTATAAATGTATTAAATTTAAATAATATGAAATATGATGTTACATGTGGCTATGTTGCGATGTCAAGGCAAGTGATGATATGATTCTATGCTATGTCACAAAGATTCGGCTAGCAGGGTGTCGTACACGCGTCGACGCGACTCGACGTGGGTTCGGGTTCGGGTGCGGTCAACCCGATCATGGGTGCGTTGACCGCACCCAGGGTCATTTCGATCCATTTTTTTGGATTTTTTTTTTTTAAAAATTGCCCTACGAAATGGGCTGCGGAATTTAAAAAAAAAATCTGCTGACAACTGCTTGATGCTGCTCTTGTTTTATAAAGGGGCACTTGTGTCCACAACATCTCACGAGCTTTGTTGGCATCCCAGATTCCCATGCTATTCCTGCCTCCAAACAATTAATTCACAGCGTTGGAAAACACACTGTTAACTTGGAAATGATGATCCATCTTCCTCAAAAATTAAAACCAAAATTCAAGAGCCTTTTGAAGTCTTTATCTTTCAAGGCTTCAACGATCCAGATCCTTCTTCGTCAAGGATTTTCTCTCTCCATAATAAATGATAATGATGGTGGTAGCCTTGGTGGCTATTAGTATTCACTTTTCTCCTGACGAGATGTTGTAGCCATGTGTAGACCTCTCTTTTCCACATGTCAAATCCAATAAATTTCTTTTAGCTATCATCTGTGTGCAACTATATATAAAATGAAATTTGAAGAACCCTAGGCAGTGGTGTGGCAGTGGAGTCGTGGGCCTCGTAAAGACTCTCTCCAACAAACCACATCAAACCTTTGCTAATATTTTTTTTCGTGAAGACCAGGGAATTTCAGACATGATTGAATCATGACAGTCAGCAGCAGGCTGGGTCGATAACTGGACCCCGACCCGCGCCGGGGGAACCTACGGAATATATATATATATATATATATATATATATATATATATATTACATTTTTGCCCCTGTCGCACCCCCGCACCCGGGTTTTTCGGAAGTGCCGAATCCCCGCACCCGCACCCGCACCCATGTGACATAGATTCTATGTGATGTTGAAATGCCTCATGATCTAAGGTTATGAATGCAAGACATAAAAGTTTAAGCTCAATGATGGAGCTATTGGGTCATAAAACCTTGTTGATATGCTAACATGTGATTACATATTGAATTGTCATATGATTGTAACCTTTGATGTGATGCATATTAAATGTATACCTACTTGTGCCCGAATTGGTGGCTATTGACCCTGTGAGCGGTTAACTATGTTTATGCATGCATAGCAATAGATCCATTGAGGAACTATTCCAAATGAAATATTTGTGAAGGTATGCATGACCAAGATCGGGTGATCTGGTTAGGGCGGTAATCTCTGTGAGGAGGTGCATTGTCCAAGATCAGGTAACCTGCAAATACAGTAAATTCCTGTGAAAAAGTGCATTGTACAAGACCAGGTAATCCGATTAGAGCGGAAACTACATGTGAGGTTATACATTTTCAAGACCAGGTGATCCGAAGTGGAACTTGTTTTCAAGATACGGAGATTTTTTTAAGATAAATAATGAAAATAAATTCTGATATACCAGATTAAGGATGTATATTTGTGATTACCCATGTTGATTATGATATATTGTTTAGTATGAGATACTGCAGAGTAAGAATTGATTCCCTAAGAATTGATTCCCTCGACCACTGTTCAGTCTCTCTCGGTTAAAGACCGCTTTAATGGATGTTTGGTCAGACTCTTCGAATCAATGAGTTAATTAAAATAAATAGCATAATAAACCCCCATTTGATTGTTGAGTCAGGATTAGGTCCTAAGTGTGTACCCTTTAGGAAAGGAAAGAGAAACAATGCATTAGATTAGATTCACAAGTGATTAAATGATTCATTAATTGTTGGCATAAAAGTTTATGCATATCATGTATAGTTTTTAATTCATGTGTTGGCATATATGGATATGTTTTACTGTGATCTTGATTAGTAATAATATGATGAACTAATAATATGAAGCAAGCTCATTACTTGTTGATAAGAATGAATTATTGTGTAATCCTGCATGATTAAATTATTATTGTTGTGATTATTAATTTTGTTGAGTTTATATGTTATGATTTGTTTGTATTGGGAAAGATGTATGCTTTATATATTTGTGTTTTTTTCATGCCTAAGTGTAGAGTGTTTTCCTTCTGGGGTTGTGGCTAATACCCCTACTTATAATATTTCAGATAACAAATAAGTTGGAGGGTGATCAAAGGAGGCTCAGGGTGGCATCAAGAGGGTCACACTCCTTTAGGTTGTTGAATGGACTAGATTAATTTATTTACTTCATTATTTCATTTAGTCCTGTAAACTCAGATATTTGGAAGACTATTATTTGATTTATTGCAATTCAAACGGTGGTTTGATTCAGTTATTTCAGTCTTACTGGTGTGTGTTGTATTTGTAACCCGCCCAAGGCTTGAACCGAACTTAAAAAGAGTTCCCGCTGTTTTCTTGAAAATCGTGTAAAGGGATTTAAAAAAAATCCCTAAAATTTTGGTTTTGAAAATTGGGCCATTACATGAACCTGAAAGAAAAGGATGAAGCTTTGAAGAAAACAATGAAAGGAAAAAAAGAGTTTGAGAAAGAGACAAATATATGAAAAACAATTTAAAAAATTTTTAGGGATTAAAGAAAGGAGATAAGGGCAGGAAAGAAGGAAAAAGATTAAAGGAATAGAAGATGAAGAAAGGGAAAAAGAGGTTGCTGATTTAACAGGGACTCACCTCTTGCTGGCTCTGATACCCTAACAGAAATATACAAGTAAAAGAGAAGACAACAAGAGAAGAAGTTGCAGCCAAAGAAGATGCCCAAGCAGTCCAAGAAAGCTTTTGGGATGTCCTCTAATATATTTATGCATGTATTCATGTTGAAAAAATACAATGTCCCTTAATATACATAAGGAGTCTTTTAACTTGAATGACAGAAATTACACATTTCACGTCTGTTCTTAACAGGCAAATCTGTGAGTTTGGTGAAGAAAAGCAAAAGATACGTGATTTTCTTTTCAAGCCTTGAAATGAGGCATACTAATGAAAAAATATGATCCAATATGGCTGTGTGTGTGTGTAGACATGTGTGTATTTTGTGTGTGTGTATAGAGAGGCATCCAAGAGGACCCCATATCTCCCTAAATCGTCCAATTTAGACTCCTTAACAAGAAAACTACTAATCACATTGAAAATTTGATGTATGTTTAGATACCTTAAAGTCCTCTAAAGAGTTTACCTCTAGCATCCATATTGAAAATTTGATGCATGTTTAGATACCTAGATACCTTAAAGTCCTCTAAAGAGTTTACCTCTAGCATACTAATGAAAAAAGATGATCCAATATGGCTGTGTGTGCATGTAGACATGTGCGTATTTTGTGTGTGTGTACAGAGAGAGGCATCTAAGAGGACCCCATATCTCCCTAAATCGTCCAATTTAGACTCCTTAACAAGAAAACTACTAATCACATTGAAAATTTGATGTATGTTTGGATACCTAGATACCTTAAAGTCCTCTAAAGAGTTTACCCCTAGCATCCAAAGACAGGCAGCTGAATTTTTTAGGGTGCCGGTTTGTCCTTATCTGAGGCATGGAAAGGATCGAGTCCAATCACAAGCTTAATGATGATAGGCCAATCCCCATGGACAACCAAAGAGGCTAGATAAAGCAATTCTAAGATCCTTTTACGCTCAACCTTACTAGCATGAGAATAAAGGATCTTTTACTTGGTCACAATGATTTGATAACTGGTTAGGAAAACACATGCTTCACTTCAAAAATACTCATATGCTCCACCAGCATTTTGCCATTTTATGAAACAAAAAGATATTATTAACGAAAAGAAAAATTAAGAGTCCAATAAGGAACTCAGGTTACACAGTAACACATAGACCTAACAACAAAAGAAGAGGCCTGCAGATGGGCCCTATCCAATTGCGACCAGAAAGCAGCAGTTACATCTCTGATCCCCTGCTGGACACAATGGAGGACTGGTTCCATAGAGGAAGGCTGCTTGCACCATAAAATGCAGCATTTTACTCAATTGCGACATGGCACCAGGCTAACAAATTGCATGTGCTAATCATTATTAAAAAAATAAATTTGAAATCATGATAACCATCGAGAGTTTATTTCATCACCGTTTCTTTGTGATACAATTTTGCAGTTGCACCCATTGGTGTTGTTCATCTATATAGTTCAGACGGTTCACAAAAAGCCTTAGAACTGATTTCATAATCAATGCTGCAGCTGAGGATTACCAGTGAGGCAATCTTCTGTGTACTCTAGATGGAGAATTTGCCAAATCTAATAATGTCAAAGCTCCTGAAACATAAATTTAGCATGATACACACACAAAACGAATAAAGTGTGAGCAAACATTGTTTCCTGGGTTTTAGTTAATCTCACTGTTCAAACAATCCTGTTTAGGACCGATGGAAAGAATATTGATTTCAGATAACATAATATCTACACATAACTAATATAACTGAAAGCATAAGCTTCCTATATTATATCCAGCATACAGAACCTGCAGCAGATGAAAAGATTAACAAAGAACTCGATATAAAAGGATTCTAAACAAAGAGAATACCTTTTCTAGAAGACTTCCTGTATTTAACTTTCAACTTTTCCTCATTATGCCAATCAATGCCCTCGTCACCTGTTTCTCCCCTGCCAATATTCTCTATATCACTTTCACTTGCAGTCTCCCATTCAGAATCATTCCCTTCCTCCCCATAAACATCACCATTATCACCATCACAGTTCACACCTCCATGCTTTATAGCAGCCTCTCTGAACAACCAAGTGGCATGCATCTGCTTCTTGACCAAACGCTCGGCATAATCAGGGACTTTATTTTGTCTGAGTGTGAGGTCCGAATCATTTGACTGAGAGCACTCATTGATGAAAAGAATGGCATCAAGCAAGCTTTCTTTAGCCAAGCCCAACATATCATATGCCTGAGCCCTTCTCCATAGACTTTTGGCATGGCGATTAATAGGATTATGAAGGCAGAGTGCACGTGTAGCATCACTTATGGCTGCCAATGGTTGTTGCATGAGAAGATGGCACTGAGCACGATTACTGTAGAGCACAACTCTCTCCTTTCTAAACTTCATAGGACATGAAGCTAAGGCCTCAGTATACTTGACAGCTGAACCTGCAATGTTACCTGAAGAAAAAAGAGAATTTCCTTCAAGTTTCACAACTAATGCTGCAGCCTGTTTGATGTGAAGATCCTCTTTTGGCATATTCTTCTCCCATTTCATTCTCTGCCGGGAGCTTGCAAGCTCATCAAGTTGCTCCTTTGTGTGGTCGCTTAGAGAGTTCATTACTATGCCATGCAATTGGACACATTCCTGAAGAACATTAACAATAGATTCCCCAAGTTTTTTGTGATCACCTAGAGTAGAGACTTCGGACAAGTCTATGAGAGCAGGTGCAGCCTTATCGATCACCTATGCAAATTGAAAGGAAAAAGAAAAAAAGTTGAAAAACCAAGCTGGTACATATGCATAATAATGGGCAATAATAATAACTGTGAAGTTCACAACAAACACTAATTTTCTGCATTGATCAAGGCAGTGAGTGTGCAGAATAATGGGCAGCGATAACTGTGAATTTGACAATAAACACTAATTTACTGCATTAATTGGATAAATTCAATATTTGACATTATGAAAAAACACGCATAGGAAAACAAATGGACCAAAAATCATGGGAAGAATCACATAATATATTATATTTCTGTTTTTCATTAAGATGTTTATGATTTTTTCTTCCTTTGCCAGTGGGATGATTTTTCTGGGTATAATCAATCTTCTGAAATCAAGATCGAACCTGAAAGAAAAACTCGAATTCAACTTCATCATACAGTTTGTGCCTTGTCAAGCTGTAAGGATGATTTTATGGTACCAAAATAAAGTTTGATGGCATATATGTCAACATAAAGAATTCATGATACTATTTGTAGAAATAATCAACAAAGATGAGTAAGGGAAACAGAAGTAGCAATTCATTCCTGCAACATGTACTTGTTAAATTAATTATCTCCGTACTAATGCATCATTAGTATTCTGAAACTCTTAAATGCCATTTTAATAAACAAGAGTTCTCAACAATTTATACATCATCAAAATTTATACCAAAAGTACACAGAAGATCCACTCTTTCTTGGAAAATTCCTAATTCCTACAAGACCTTTTTATCATTTTATTTTTTGCACAGTTTTTGCAATTTCCATGTTTTAAATTAAAAGCTTTGCCAATTTTCCTCAAGGAAACCCTAGTAGAAAAGTACATCCTAAAATTACAATGTCAAGGAAAACTTCAAAATTAGTTTCCCTATATGGTCACACACACACACACACACACACACACACACACACACACGTGTCACACACAAAAACACAGGCACACACGCACACGGACACACACATACAGATTTGAGGAACCTTGCTAAAACCTCTCATTTGGCATTAAATGAAAAAAGCGAAGAAGCCCAACACACTTTACGAACTAGAAACAACTGGATAAATCATGATAACTAACAGTAAAATATAAATGGTGTGGCCTCATTGCAAAATACATTAGGAATGAACATAACAGTACATAAATATTCAAAAATAGATAAACATGTCAACATTAGATACAAATAAAACAGGGCAAATGTCACTATCATGGAACCAGTTCTGGTAAAGCAAGCGGAAAACAACATTTGAGGAACATTTCAAAAAGACTCCCCTTTCATGCCCTCATTGTGAAAAACATTAGGAAGAAACAGGGCAGTACATAAACATTAAGAAACAGATGATTTGTCAACTTCAGATGAAAATAGAATATGGCTCCTAGAACTGTTTTACCGTATGTGAAAATCAGTTAGTTTTTTATTTTTTGCACTGCATTAACGTATCTCAAGTCCAGAAATAAAACTATCAAATCAATCATCAAGCATACAGCCCACTGTGGAGGAAAGAAAACCCATAAGAGGATTGTATTATGCTAAGGCATACACAAATTAAATATAAGTAGGGGATTTACCTTATGAGAAGTATTTTGATCTTGAAGCAACCACAGAAGGCAATCAATAGCCATATATTGCCAGTCATCCGAAGAGCGAGCAATGTTGCAAAGAGCTTCAATGATTCCAGGGAAATTAGCAACATGTCCCCTACCATGCTTATGGTGACATATTGTTCTTAGTAAACCAATACCAGCAGGTGAATTCTCATTTACTAGTCCTCCCCACATGCCTGGTAGTTTCACAAGAAAATCAGACTTGCAAACAGAAGGGATAAACTCTGGCTTGAAGGCAAAACAGTTAATCAGTTGCAATGACCAGCACTGCAACTGACTAGCCCATTCTTCAGCTTTTCTTGATTCCATTTCTGCTCCACCCATTCCACGTGTCAGCAGATCACAGTGATAACTAAGACGTCTATCCTCAAACTGATAGAAATGTGAATAGACAATTTCAAGTGAACTCATTGCAAGTTGAATGGAGAGTTCAAGAACTTCACCATGACTAGCCACAGCAGGAAAAGTAGAGGCATATGTTGCCAAATGTCCAAGAGCTCGAACTGCCACCCTTTGCTCCACCCAAGTCAACCGTCCTCTTAAAAGCTCCACCAAAGGTGGGATGACCCCTGAGTGCACAGCACGCTCTGCAAATTCTTCCATATTCATTGTGTATGATCCAATAATATGTGCTGCATAGTATGGAATATAGATATTCTGGTCATGGGAAAGCCACCGCCTATTCTTCAAGCCCTTCCATATAAGAGCAGACATGCATTCAAATATTCCCAACTCAATGAACTCGGGATCATTGGGATGTGCCATGGCAGTATTCCAGAGGCCACTGATCGGGAGAACCTGGCCATCATCATCTTGGGAAGGAAGTTCCCTAAAGAACTTCAAAACACTTGCCCTACGCTTACTAGGATTCCCCTCCTTCATAACACAGAAGAAGCATCCAGGATATGGACAGTCAGGAGGAACCAAATCCATTGTTTAAAACCTATTCCAAACAAGTAATTACATAACCAACATTGTTGATTTCAAGAAACACCTGAATAAGGAAAAGACAAATATTCTTTCCTGCATCAGAAAGAAGACAAACCTTAGTAGAATACATTCTAAAGCAACCTGGAAGTTGTAAATAAAAGAATTAACCAACCACAATTGGCATAAATATGTAAAAGAACCATAGTTTCAGCAAGAACGCCATAATAGACATTTACAATAGATGTCATGGCAGTCCATCTTTCACACAACTGCAACCAAGATCTGGATACTAATGGAATAAAATCCTTCAGTACCAGCAACAGAACCATCAGAACTTTATTGCTTGCCTCTGATTAGGTGAGGCTAGGTCCAGGGTGTCAGAAATATCCACCTGCAAGGGTTAGAGATGAGGTAAAGAGAGAAGAGAGGGGTCGGCGGCAATAGGGTTTCCCTCTTATTATTTATAAGTGTTGTACATAGTATGACATTACACAAGAAGTAAAACCAAATTACAAACATGCCACCGCCCACGCATCCCAAGATGGATCCTTGGAATGTGGTGCAGGTCGGATCCATGATCCAAAACTAACAGCCTCCCTCAAGTTGAGTATGGTCTTTGATCATGCTCAACTTGCCTTTGAGTGCCCAAAACTGATGAGTGGATAATCCCTTGGTAAAGATGTCAGCAACTTGCATATCTGACCGAACATATGCAGGTTCAATTTCTTTTTCTTCCACCTTTTGCCTAACAAAATGTTGATCGATCTCGATATGCTTCGTGCGACAATGAAGGATGGGATTGAAGGCAATATTAATAGCACTCTGATTAACGCAAAGAAGCATAGAGGACGAGATCGGTTCTTGTAATTCTTGCAGTAGATGTCTCACCCATGTAACATCGGTTGTTCCTGCTGCCATTGCACGATATTCTGCTTCAGTACTAGATCGCGCCACTGCCTTTTGCTTCTTGCTACTCCATGTTACAATATTATTGCCGATAAGAATGCAATACCCCGAAACTGATCTGCGCTCGTCAGGATCACCCGCCCAGTCCGCGTTTGTGTAGGTGAATAGTCGATGCCCTGACATATAAGTTGTGTCCTTGGTGTACATCAAGCCATCTCCAATTGTACCCTTTAAATACCGAAGGATCATTTTTACTCCTTCCATATGTACATCTGTAGGAGCATGCATAAACTGTGAAGCCTGATTGACAGAGTATGCTATGTCAGGCCTAGTGAATGTTAAGTATTGTAACATCCTTACAACTCGACAATACAAAGTAGGATCATGATAAGTAGTGCCTTCTTTAGCACTTAGCTTATGATTTAGAAGGCAAGGTGTGCTAATTGGTTTACAATTCTCCATCCCTGTAGCAAGTAAAATATCAATGGTGTACTTATGTTGGCTCAACGTAATAGTCTCATGTCGACTATCAACTTCCACACCCAAAAAATATCGCAAGGGACCCAAGTCTTTCATCTTGAATTTAGCCATCAGCATAGACTTAACTCAAGATATGTGAACCTCATCACTCCCGGTAATAATGATGTCATCAACATATATAAGCACCCAAACAATAGCTGAATCACTTTTGAATATGAACAATGAATGATCTAGAACACTTTTAGTGAACCCATGATGCTGGATCTCCGTGGAAAAACTCTCAAACCAAGATCGAGAAGCTTGTTTCAAGCTATAAAGAGAGCGTCGAAGTTTACATACCCAATTGGATGAATCATGCATACTATAACCAGGTGGCTGCTCCATGTAAACTTCTTCCTTTAGTTCACCATGCAAAAAGGCATTTTTAACATCAAGTTGACTAAGTGACCATCCATATTGTAATGCCAATGCAATGATAATCCTGACGGTGCCCAATTTTACTACTGGGTTGAACGTTTCATCGTAGTCCTACCCATACTGTTGTGTGAAACCTCGTGCGACCAGACGAGCTTTATAGCGCTCAACACTGCCATCCGGTTTGTGCTTGATCTTGTACACCCATTTGGACCCTACAACATTCTTGTTATCTGGCCTTGGTACAATTTCTCATGTATTGCATTCATGCAATGCTTCTATTTCCTCATTCATCGCCTCTATCCAGGCACGGGAATGTACAGCATCATGAAAGGAGGAAGGTTCTGTTTCTTTGGACACTCTGGTTAAAAATGTTTGAAAATCCAAAGAGAAATTGTTATAACTTACCCAACGATCTATAGGATGTCTAATCCGAGTGGAACGTCGTAGAGGAGTCTCATCATTCACTGGATGAGCTCTACGAGAATAAACAAGACCAGAAAAAACGTGAGGATGTTGTTGTAGGAGGAATGTCTTCCATATGTGGTTCCACATCGAAAGTATAGGGCTCATTGTCTGTCAATAAAGATGAATCCTCATAAGGCAACGAGTCATATAAAAGTGAGTCACTGAGCCAAGGATCATAACGGTCATGTGTATTTGTGGAAGACGAACCCAGAGTGTCAAAATTCTCATCATCAAAAACAGCATTTCTAGATACCCGAATTTTGCCTGTATGAGGATCATAACACTTGTATCCCTTATATTCATCTGCATACCCAAGAAACTTGCATTGTACAGCTCTGTCTTGAAACTTATTTCTCAATGAATGATCAATGTGAACATAACATACACAACCAAAAGGATGTAGTTCTTCATATAATAGATGACAATTATAAAGAACAAAGTATGGAGAATTATCTTCAAGGATGGTCATGGGCAACCTGTTGATAACGTAAACAGCTGTATGGAAAGCCTCGGTCCAAAGAGAGAAGGGAATACCCACAGTGTGCATCATGCTCAAGGTTGTCTCAACAATATGCCTGTGTTTTCTCTCAGCTACTCTATTTTATTGAGGGGTATGAGGGCAAGAAATGTTACGTGTAATGCCATGCTCCTTCAAATATTCACTAAAATCATGGGATATGCATTCTCCCCCCCCCATCACACTGAAAATATACAACATTGGTATTGAATTGGTTTTGGACTAGTGCATGAAACTGTTTGAACAACTTGAAAACTTCATGTTTGTTTTTCATGAAGTAAATCCAACTAAATCGAGTGTAAGAATCAAGAAAGAGTACACAGTATCGAGATCCAGAAAGAGAGGCAATGGGCGCAGGACCCCAAACATCTGAGCATATAATCTCAAAAGGCTTTGTTGCTCTTTTATTGATACTATGAAAAGGAAGTACATGACTTTTGCATAAATGACAACTTGGACATTTTGACTCTAAACTGACTGCGAGTATTAGACCTTTAGCAGACAACTTGTCAAGAAAAACTTGACTACAATGACCCAAACGAAGATGCCATAAGTCTGGCTTATTAAGTTTCGAGACTCTAGATGAAGAACTATGATCTGTGGATCGACTCAAAAATGTTGGAAAGGAAGGAGCTGAAGAAGCCACGGCTACGGAAGACGACGTCTTCAAAGGCACATGAGATTCTTCAAAGACGTACATGTTCCTGCGTCGTTCACCTTTAGCGAGCGTCTTCTTGGTGTGAAGATCCTTAAGATAAACAGAAGGAGTAAATTCAACGGAAGAATTTGTTTCATCAACTAATTTAGACACAGATAGAATATTCTTTTGAATAGCAGGTGTGAGTAAGACATTTGACAAGAGTAATTGAGATTCAGGCAAAGAAAGGGAGACATTTCCAGTGTGAGAGATGGGGTGGTGAGATTCATCTCTTATGACTATAGTGCCATTTCTAGTGTAAGGAGTCAAGTGAGAAAATTTACCTGCATCAGAAGTAACATGTGTTGCTGCCCCTGAATCAATATATCATACACCATCATCATTTTGACGCAAGTTCATCTGATTGAAAGTAGTCATAAGGATATTTTGTACGTCCTGTGGAAGAACCTGTCCCTGAGGAGTGCGTGCAAACGTCTGAGTTGCCCTCTTCCCTGGCCTCCCTGTTTTGTTCTGGTTCTGAGGATTGTACCAGCAATTTTCTTTAACATGTCCCCGCTTGTTGCATAGAAAACAAGTAGGAACACGTCCCCCTCGTGGTACACTGCCTGAGCCAAGGCCTCCTCCAGCTAGTGTAGGTAGTAATCCTCCTTTGTTTATAGTTGTTTCATTTGGACGAGGAGGAGTAAAGAAGGCTCCTGTTTGAATAGGCGTATGTGCCATCATCACAGGATGAGTATCATCTGACGCGTGTTCCTGATTTAAACTGACCTCATATTGCAAAAGCTTAGATTGAAGATCATCAAAACATGGAAGAACTGAGACAACCTGAAGTGTTGTGCAAAACATGCGATATTCAGGTCCAAGGCTACCTAATACCTTTTGTACCATGTCCTTATCTGATACAGGACTTCCAATGGTAGCTAACTGATCTGTAATAACCCTGACATCCCCCATGAACTCTGTAATAGATTTGTTTCCTTTTCGCATGGATTGGAATTGCCACTTGAGTTGCAAAGCCCGAGATTCAGAAACCTGAGAAAAGGAATGAGCTAGTCCATTCCACAACTCGGCAGCAGATTGATCATCAGAAATAGTTTGTAAAACACGATCAGAAAGTGTGGAAGTTATGTAAGCAACTAATGTCTGATCCCGTTGTACCCATATGTCATAAGCAGGATTAGTGGTTCGAAGTTGACTCACCTTCCCATCTTCACCTGTTATTTCTTGCATGATATGTGTAGGTGGGGCGGGTGATCGCCCATCTAGATGCCCATAAAGACCATGACTGTGAATAAAAGGCACAATCTGACGTTTCCAAAGTAAGTAGTTATCATGAGATAACTTGTGGGTCAAGAGGTGAGTAAGAAAACTAGGGTTCAACTTGGAATCCATGGATTATATGAAGAATGAGAAGCCAAAATTGTTCTAAGAGTGTATTGAAGAGGAGACAGCAATGTTGTGTGCTGAAAATAATATCAGCACACACGTTATTCAGAGAAAGAGGAAAACAGCAATGCTGCTGTGTGCTGAAAATGCTACCAGCACACACGTTACACAGAGAAAAAGGAACAGCAATGCTGCTGTGTGCTGAAAATGATATCAGCACACACGTTACACAGAGAAAAGGAAGCAGCAATGTTGTTGTGTGCTGAAAAAGATATCAGCACACACGTTACACAGAGAATAGTAATGTGCGAACCAGAAAAAGGGAAAGAATCAAAAATATTTTGGGGAGAAAAACAAAAACTCGGCAGACTGAAACAGGATGTTAAGACGTGCGTACCAGAAATATTGAGAATGAGAATAACCAAAAAGAAAAACTGGAATGACGTGAAAGAGGGTTAAGAAAAAGGAGGAAAGAAGCAAAAACTGATTAAGAAAGAAGGGACAGAAATAAACCTACGTCCTTTAGCACCACGTGTTGGTCTTTAGAGGCCTTCTAGATGATTGATTTCCGCGCCTGTGCTCTGATACCATGTCAGAAATATCCACCTGCAAGGGTTAGAGATGAGGTAAAGAGAGAAGAGAGGGGTCGGCGGCAATAGGGTTTCCCTCTTTTACTTATTATTTATAAGTGTTGTACATAGTATGACATTACACAAGAACTAAAACCAAATTACAATCAAGCCACTGCCCACGCATCCCAAGATGGATCCTTGGAATGTGGTGCGGGTCGGATCCATGATCCAAAACTAACAGAGGGCTCTAGCCTAGTTGAGTTAGGCAAGTGCATGGGTCAACTAGGCAAGGGATTTTCTCTCACACAAGAAATTAGGAAATTATGGTTTCAGGTGGAGTTTTTGGCGTGAAAATCCCGTTGGCTTTAGAAACACTAGAGGGGTATTTTCTCCCACTATTACTCTATATAGAATGGGTGGTGAAAATTTGGAATAGGCTTGATAGTTGTTACAACATGCTGAATGATAATTGATAGCATATCTAAATTGGTATTAGTATGACTTTGCATGCTAAGTATATGTTAAAAGCAATATTCATAAATATGGGTGGTCATACGTAATTTAGCAAAATTATGTA
The DNA here is from genome assembly GCF_984573655.1 of Nuphar pumila. Lineage (NCBI taxonomy): Eukaryota > Viridiplantae > Streptophyta > Magnoliopsida > Nymphaeales > Nymphaeaceae > Nuphar > Nuphar pumila. The sequence continues at coordinate 24,437,439 of NC_143262.1, read as the reverse complement.
TGCCTACTTGTAAATTTCCATTTTACTAATCCCTATTTAAATAGGTGATTAGGGTTAATGAAAATCATGATCTCTCCCCTTCTCTATCTCTCTCTCTCCTCTCTCCTCTCTCCTCTCTCTCTCTCTCTCCTCTCTCTAAAATAGATCAAAGGATGATAGTCGCAACATGGTATCAAAGCGGGTCTCCCTTCTGGGATGACCTTGTTGTTGTTGATCGTGGTGATGAGGTTGTTGTTGATCGTGAAGTGTGAAGAAGGATTGGATGTTGTGGATCGTGATATGCTTGTGGATCTTAAAAAAAAGATCAGATCGTGTCTGATCATCGTGACACATAAGGAGAAGCAAGCAGATCTGAAGACAGTGATTGGATCTAAAAATAAATAGATCATGGTTCAGATCTGATTGGTGTCGTCTTGGGTTAAAAATTTTAATGGAGGCTATTAAACTATGTTGCAGTCGGCGAAACTATGTTGCAAACAGATCGTTGTTGAATGTTTGCGATCAGATCATTACCGTGGAGATTAAATGATCCGGAAGCAAATTATGCAGGAGACTCTTGTTGCGCAGAAATAGCTGGGTTGTTAAAAAAAAATGTGTTTAGTTGTTGCCTTGGTGAGCAAATAAATTTTTTTTATGGCTGAGTCACGCGCTCAAGATAATGACCAAAAAGCAGAGGTCATTGGTGAATATAAGGCCTTTGTGAATCCATTTTCGTATGGATCTTTAGTTAAGCTAGATGATACTAATTATGCAAGGTGGTCTCGCATCTTCATGATGTCGGTTTCTGGTCATCGAAAAAAGCACATCCTGTTGGAATTGGAACCCACTGAAAGAACCAAAAAATATGTTACCTGGGACGAAGACAATGACATCGTGATGTCATGGATAATGAACAGTGTATAGCCTCATATAGTTGATGAACTGATTTATTATACCTCAGCTAAACAAATGTAGGACAATCTCCATGATACATATTCTCATGAAACAAATGTGAGTCGTATTCTACAAGTTGAGCAGGAGATTTACCAGTTGCAGCAAGGAGAACAGACTTTGGCCCAATACTATGTCTCTGTTAAATCTGCTTTTGAGAGGCTAAATGCACACAGACTCTTATGTTGCACCAAACAGAAGACCCATCAGGAGCAAATTATGGTTGTCTGATTCCTTACAGGGTTATCATCTGAATTTTCAGTTGTCAAAGTTCAAATGCTAACTAGTTCTGATGTTCCTACTCTTGTAGAAGCCTACAATAGTCCGAGTAGGCTTGTCATCACTCTTCCTCAAACCCAATCTGAATCACAGGCATCAACCCTAGCAATCACCTCAGATCGTGGAATAGGTACTTTCTTGAATTTTCAAGGAAGAGGTCGTGGTTGAAATGAAATGAGGATCTTCCAAACATGAACTTAGATCTGCACCAGAAGGTGTCTAAAAAGGCACTAAAGCATAACCCTTAAAAAAGGGTATAATGGAAAACAAAAGAAATAAAATATTCTTTTATTGATATGAAAAACATCAAATGCTTAAGAAGCATTGGAACTATTTTACAAGAGGGGTTGCACCCCTATATATACAAGTTTGAAAAAGGGAAGAAGAGGAGAGCTCTTAAGGAGCTCTCCTTGTAGCCGTTGGAAGGGTACAACGGTTAGAAATGTAACCGTTGGACCATTCCAATGGTTACCTTTCTAGTTAAGTTCCAAGTGGAACTCAACTAGATAAGGTTAGTCTAGTTCTATTAGAACTAGACACTAAAAAATATAGAAAAAATACATAAAAATAAAATAAAAATACAGAAAAATATATACATAATAATAATATAAATATTATTATTATATATTTTTTACATTTTAACACTCCCCCTCAAACTTATGGTACAATGAGCGAAAGTTTGTCTAAGACGAAGTGAAAACGAGAAGCAGCGAGAGGCTTTGTAAATAAATCTGCTAGCTGATATTCTGAAGTAACATATGGCAGACCAATTGTCCTATGTAGATATTCCTCTCTGACGTAGTGACAATCCATTTCAATGTGTTTGGTGCGTTCGTAGAATGTTCTCTTACTTGCAATGTAGATCGCACTTTTGTTGTCACAACATATTTGTGAAGCTTTTGTTGCTTCAGCTCCCATGTCAGCGAGCAGACGCCGGAACCAAACTACTTTCATGGTCGTGGTTGTCATAGCTCTGTATTCAGCTTTGGTGGATGATAGAGAGACCTTCTGCTGCTTTTTGCACCTCCACGAGATTAATGATTCACCTAAGAAGACACAAAAACCAGTGGTTGAGTGTCTGTTATTGGGATCACATCCCCCAATCAGCATCAGTATATGCAATTAAATCAAGAGAGGAAGAGGAAGACAAGAAAAGTCCCCGTGAAAGAGAGAACTAGATATATCTGATAATACGCATGACTGCTCCCATATGAACAGAGGTGCGAGCGTGTTGAAACTGGCTTGCCGTGTGAACAACATGTGCTATATCTGGTCTGGTAATGGATAGATAGAAAAGTGCCACGACAAGCTGTCTGTAAAGGGAAGAATCTGCAGGAAGTTCTCCATCATCAATCTTCGTTTTAACATTTACAACTTCTGGAGTGTCTACTCTCTTGTCATCAGTAATACCAGACCTGGAAACAATGTCAAAAGCGAATTTAGTTTGAGACAATAAATATCCTCTAGGAGAATAGGCAACTTCAATGCCTAGAAAATATCTCAATAAGCCTAAATCAATCATTTCAAAATGAGATTTAAGAAGTGTTTTGATCGTTTCAACTCCCTGTTTATCGCTTCCGGTGATGATCATATCATCTACATAGAGAAGAAGCACAATAATTCCTGCATCAGAATTCTTAATAAACAAAGCAGTGTCAGTTAAACAAAATTGAAAACCAATATCAATCATAACCCGACTAAACCTATCATACCAAGCTTTTGGTGCTTGTTTAAGTCCACAAAGGGCTTTATCCAAGCAAAGAACTTTACCCTTAGGAATACTGAGACCTGAAGGGGGTTCCAAGTATACTTCTTCAACTAGCTTTCCATTTAGAAATGCATTTTTGACATTTATTTGGAAGATGGACCATTTCTTGATGAAGGCTAAGGCAATTAAGGTTCTGACTGTTGTCATATGAGCCACAGGGGCAAAGGTTTCTTCATAAACAATGTCATATTCTTGGGCATACCCTTTGACTACTAATCGGGCATTATATCTTTCAAGGGTGCCATCACTCTTGGTTTTAATTTTATAAACCCATCGACATACTATAGTTTTCTTGCCTGAAGGAAGATCTTGAACAGTCCATGTAGAAGCTTTTTGGAGTGCATCTAATTCAGCTTTCATGACTTCTATCCATTTGACATCATTTTTTGCTCGAGAATACGTAGATGGTTCTTCGTATGAGTGAATTAATGCAATGACAACCCTATACGTAGGTGAGAAGGACTCGTATGACAAACTTTCCTGGAGGCCTCGAGACTCGGGATGACCGTCTAGTTGGAATGTCAGAATATCTTTCAAGTGCACATGAAAGATTAGGCTCTCATCGCCTGGAATACTGTATACTAGTATCTCTATGAACTTCTTCATTGTCAACATTATGATCAAGATCAATAATTCCTTCATCATTATCAAAGTTATAGTCAAGATCATATTCATCAGATTTTGATGTCAGATCTAACAAAAAAGAGTACTCAGTTATTTCTTTTGGTTTTTCAAAATCAAAGAAGCTCTCATTTTCGAGAAAGGAAACATTTCTAGACACATATAATCTATTATTTTTTAGGTCAAAACACCTATAACTTTTTTTATTTTCAGCATATCCTAAAAAGGTACAAGGAATCGCACGAGGACAAAGTTTATTATTTTTGTCGGTAAAAATGAAACACTTGCATCCAAATATTCTCAGTCTAGAGTAATCTGAAGAAACATTCATAAGTTTTTTAATGGGAATTATATTTTGCAAAGAAGAGGATGGCATCCTATTAAACAGATAGGTGGCAGTTAAGGCAGCTTCTGCCCAAAAATCTTTTGAGACTTGATTTGCTATTAATAAAGTCCTAGTGGTTTCCATAATATGGCGATGTTTGTGTTCTGCCAAACTATTTTGTTGAGGTGTGTATGGACAAGACCTTTGATGTGTGATGTCATGCAACAACAACAACTACGCCTTCATCCCCAAAAAAAATGGGGTCGGCGATATAAACCAAAAAAGAAAATCATTTCGGGTCTTCCACATGAATCCTTCTCCTCCAATCATTTATATCCAATGACATGTCCTCGGTGAGGTTCAAAGCATTCATATACTTTCTTATCATCTCCATCCAAGTCTTCTTAGGCCTACCCCGACCTCTTTTAACTAATATATTATCCCATTTCTCCATCCTTCTAACTGGAGCATCATTAGGCCTTCGCCGAATATGTCCAAACCACCGTAAACAATTCTCTCTCATCTTATTTTCAATGGATGCAATGCCTACCTTCTTACGTATCTCCCCGTTTCGAATCTTATCTTTTATTGTATTTCCACACATCCATCTAAGCATATGCATCTCAGCTACACTCATTTTTTGAATATGATGTCTCTTGGCAGCCCAATATTCTGTACCATATAGTAAAGCGGGCCTAATTGTTGTCTTATAAAACTTTCTCTTCAACCGCAATGGCATTCTACGATCGCACAACACTCCAGTTGCACTTTTTCATTTCATCCACCCAACCTTTATCCTATGATTTACATCTCCATCAATTTCTCCATTCTTCTTAATGATAAATCCCAAATATTTGAAACAATCATTCACCGGTATTTCCTGTAGAAGGTATGGTGAGATGCGCAGAAACCGAGGTAGAGAAAGAGAGAGAGGAAGAGACGGTTGCACAATAAGAGAAATTGTTAATCCATATTAGGGTTGCTCTCTATGTTAAATAGAGAGAGGCCAAAAGAATAAATTACATCTAAGTCCCTTATTAAATAAAAATTTCAAATAACCTTCAAACTAAGAAGATTTAAACTTAAACCACCTATTCTCAACAAACTTAAAACTTAAAACCTCTTAATCTCAACACTCCCCCTCAAGCTGGAGCATAGATATCAATCATGCTCAGCTTGTCACAACATTTTGAGAAATTGGGTCTCGCCAAGGCTTTGGTAAAAACATCAGCTACTTGATCTTCGGAAGATACATGATCGGTGCAGATATACCCAGCCTGAACCAAGTCGCGAACATAGTGACAGTCAACTTCAATATGTTTAGTCCTTTCATGAAACACTGGGTTGTTGGCAATATATGTAGCAGCCCTATTGTCACACATCATCAACATAGGTAGGGATACTTTCTCCTGAAGCTCGGTCAAGACTGATTTCACCCACATAATCTCAGTTGCAGTCCGGGCCATTGCTCGGTATTCAGATTCAGCACTCGACCTGGCTACAACGGTTTGTTTCTTACTCCTCCAGGTAACAAGATTTCCTCCTACAAACACACAAAATCCAGATGTTGACTTCCTATCTTCAACAGATCCTGCGTAATCTGCGTCAGTGTAAGCAACAACGTCCAAAAATGGATTTCGTTTAAACAACAGACCTTTACCAGGAGATGACTTTAAGTACCGAAGAACCATCATAATTGCATCCCAGTGAACTTTTGTAGGTTTGTCCATGAACTGACTAATTTTACTCACGGCTAATGAAATGCCAAGTCTAGTAACAGCCACATATAGCAACTTACCCACCAAAGATCTAAAGTTGGCACTATCCACATAGTCAGACTTCTCATCGAACATGTGAGTTTGGGATCCATTAGAATATTAGTTGGCTTAGCTCCTAGCATTACAGTCTCTTTTAATAAGTCCAACACATACTTTCTTTGAGACAACACTAAGCCCTCTTTGTTTCTTGCAACCTCGATACCCAGAAAATATCGAAGGTGACCAAGATCTTTAGTAACAAAGTGTTTCTGAAGATGATCTTTTGTTGCAGAAATATCTTGGGCACTGCTGCCTGTTAATATGATATCATCGACATATACCACCATAACAATAATTTCAGCACTGGTTTTCTTGATAAACAAGGAGTGATCTGAAGCTGACCTGACAAATCCAAAACTCGACATTACCTCAAATAATTTGTGAAACCATGCCCGCGGACTCTGCTTCAGGCCATAAATAGCCTTCTTCAACTTGCACACCTTCTAACACTCCCCCTGAACCTCGAAGCCTGGGGGTTGTTGCATGTAGACAGTTTCATGCAAATCCCCATACAAAAAGGCATTCTTGACATCCAACTGAAACAGGGGCCATCCATGGTGCACAGCAACAGAAAGAACGAGACGAATAGTGCCAAGACGAGCAATTGAGGAGAAAGTTTCAAAAAAGTCAACACCATAAGTCTGAGTGTAGCCTTTTGCAACCAACCGGGCTTTGTACCGTTCAATCGACCCATCCGAGTTATATTTAATGCTATATACCCATTTGCAGCCTACAATATCTGCATCTGTGGGAGGATCAACCAAGTCCCAAGTGTCTCAAGACCATAGGGCATCCATCTCATCACGCATAGCCTACATCCAGTTGGAGTCGACTAGAGCTTGACTATGATGAAGCGGAACAGAGGAGGCAGACAGAGCAGAAATAAAATTCTTCATAGATGCCCCAAGATTAACATCTGAAACAAATTGCGAGATGGGATAAAGAGTGCATTGTCTCTTTCCCTTGCGCAGAGCAATGAGAAGATCATCATCAGAAGTAGGGACAACAGTATGCTCAGAAATACTTACCTGAGGAGAAGGAGATAATGGCGGCATGGAGGTAGGAGGTACCCTGTGAGTGTATACTATGGGAGGGTTTCGGAAGCGAGACACACCAGACGATGGATCCAAGGACTGAGGAGGAAGCGACTCTAACGGAAAGGGAAGAATCGGCAGAGGAAGGATATCACCAAGGCTCTCCTGTAATCTTGGAGTAGTACTTGAAAAATAAGGAATAGACTCAAAGAAGGTAACGTCCGCACTGACAAACTCTTTATGAGATATAGGGTCGTAGCAGCGATATCCTTTTTGGTTCTTAGGATACCCAAGGAAAACACATTTAATAGACTGTGCAGCAAGTTTATCTCGATCAGGACCCAGCTTATGCACAAAACACACACATCCAAAAACTTTAGGGGGGATAGGGAAGAGCGGAGCCTCTGGATGGAGAATTTGAATAGGGATTTGGTCTTCTACAGAGCTTGACGGCATGCGATTTATAAGAAAACCGGCTGTCAAAACCGCATCGCCACAGTATGAAGCAGGCATATTGGATTGAATCATAAGGCACCGAGCAACATTGAGGATTTGTCTATGTTTCCTCTCAGCCACCCCATTTTGTTGGGAGGTATGGGGACATGTAAATTGAGGTTGAATCTCATTGGCAGAATAGAATTGAAGTAAGTCTTTGGATTTGAACTCAAGAGCATTATCAGTGCGAACAGTTTTAACACATACATCAAATTGAGTTTTTATCTCCGCAATAAAAGATTTAAGAATGACAGGACCTTGAGACCGATCTTTTAACAGGAACACCCACGATAACCTTGAGAAGTCATCAACAATAACTAGATAATAACGACACTGAGACCTATTAGGAATCCTACTCGGACCCCACACATCGACATGAAGAAGATCAAACAATCCTTGACTTGACGGACTCTAACCGGAGGGAAAAGAGCTTCGACAATGTTTTCCCAATTGACATGTTTCACACTGAAAAGAAACTAAAGGAGGTATATGAGGAATGACACGACGAAGTTTTTCCACTGGAAGGTGACCCAAACGATGATGCCACAATAGAGGACTTGAGGATGATGTAACAGCAGAATAGGCTGAAACCTCTGGTTGGTGTAAGTAATACAGACCACCTTCCTCATAGCCGCCACCAATCCTTCTCCCCGTCAGCAAGTCCTGAAAGGTGCACCCCATAGGATCAAAAATCACTCTACAATTCAACTCTTTTGTCATTCGACTGACAGATAATAAATTTTGTGGAAACGAAGGAGCATGAAGAACATGTGACAATTGAAGAGTAGGGGAAATAGACATGTTTCCCTGCCCTACAATTGGGGAAGAGATGCCATCAGCAAGAAATACCCCTTTTTGACCAATCACAGGTTTTAAACTCAAAAAGTTACTCGAACTTCCGCACAAGTGTCTGGAGGCTCCAGAATCAAGATCCACTTACCACCTTGACCAGATAGGCCATCACCTGCCGAGCACACAGCCTCCGCAACAGAAGACTTCGACGTGGATGAGCATAAACCAAGGAGCTCGTCATATTCAGCCCTGCTAAGAGTTACATAATCATTGGAGGAATCTGCATCTGATTTAACCACTTGAGCCATAATATACAATACTGGGCTTGATTCACAAAATGCAGGAGCAACCACACGCGCACACCCACAATCAACTACGAACCCGACTATATCAAGTTTTTTAATTCACCAATGAAATCTGAGAAACACGATCGTCGACTGTTCAGATCCAAACTTCAAATATAATTTTAAAGAAACTTGACCAAAACCTTCCACCTCAACAAAGGATGGCTATAGGTTGCATATCAAGATCACACATCCAACACGATAAAGATGTGTCTGATTCATGCCCGAAACAGTAGAATTATTCAACCTCCACTCTACCACTATTGACACACTTTGAGGACAGATTCAGCTCAGTTGATTTAGTAGGAGTTGCCTAGCTTTAAGACTATCACACGTCAGGCAAGTCCACTCCTACACAGTTTTCCATACCAGAGATAAAATATGGACAACCTTCAAGCGACACAGGGAATAGCGTGTGTTACCATCACGCATCAGCCACTACGACAACCAGTAGCAGTACTCAACACAGATTCCCACGACACAAGAAAAGGTTCCCACAAACAAAATGTTTTTCCACACAGCAGGGAATCACGCCTGCTGCTTCCACAAAAAAATATTATATTAACATGCTGCCTTCACAGCACACACGTTCCGGCCAAAAAGATCACGACACAGCAGGGAATCACGACTGCTGATATTCATATTCAAATAGAATCTGAGATGATCTCAGCACCCAGATTCACAACCAGCAATAACATGAGCACGCAGAAACATAGAACTCACGCCAACTGAAACAAAATCAGTTTCACGACTTTTGCACAGCACTCGTACTTATCAACATGGATATAGATATTCACGACAGCTGCTCCCAACCACATAAATCACGACAGCCAAAACAAAATCAGTTTCACGACTTTTGCACAGCACTCGTACTTATCAACATGGATATAGATATTCATCGTAACCATTAGATCTGATTACAGATCTGAGTCATGACATTTGTCAGATCTCAGATCTGTTATCAGATTTGTATCACTTATTTCGAAACAAAGATCGATCACACCTTTTCCGTAATTACTAGAACTTGGGGCAGAACACGAGATCACGCTCCCAAGGTCGACTGCTCTGATACCATGTAGAAGGTAAGGTGAGATGTGCAGAAACCGAGGTAGAGAGAGAGAGACAGAAGAAGAGACGACTGCACAGTAAGAGAACTTGTTAATCCATATTAGGGTTGCTCTCTATGTTAAATAGAGAGAGGCCAAAAGAATAAATTATATCTAAGTCCCTTATTAAATAAAAATTTCAAATAACCTTCAAACTAAGAAGATTTAAACATAAACCACCTATTCTCAACAAACTTAAAACTTAAAACCTCTTAATCTCAACATTTCCTACTCATCAAGCTTCACTACACTCCCATCACTAGTTAGTTGCTTACTAAATCGACATTCCATATATTCTGTCATACTCTTACTCAACTTAAAACCTCTATCTTTCAATGTTTGTCTCCATAATTCTAACTTACACTAACCCAGCTCTAGTCTCATCAATCAAAACAATTTCATCAGCAAACAACATACACCACGGCACATTTTCTTGAATTGATCTCGTAAGCTCATCCATCACTATAGCAAATAAGAAAGGGCTTAATGCAGATCCTTGATGTAACCCAACCATTATAGGAAAATTGGTTGTCACCCCTCTACAAGTGCGGACATTGGTTACTACTCTGTTGTACGTATCTTTAATTATACTAATATACTTGAGAGAAACGCCTTTCCTCATCATTGACCACCAGAGAACATCTCTTGGTACTCTATCATATGCCTTCTCCAAATCAATAAAAACCATATGCAACTCTTTGTTCATCTCTCTATATCTCTCAATAAGTTGTCTAAGAAGATGTATAGCTTCCATAGTTGATCTTCCGGGCATAAAACCAAATTGATTCTCCGATATCATGACAACCTTCATCAACCTATACTCAATCACCCTCTCCCAAAGTTTCATAGTATGACTGATGAGTTTTATACCACGATAGTTTGTGCAATCTTGTATATCACCCTTATTCTTATATAGGGGCACCAACGTACTCTTCCTCCACTCATTAGGCATCTTATTTGTCCGCCAAATCTTGTTAAAAAGATTTGTCAATCATTCTAAGTCTTCCTCACCCAAGCATTTCCAAGCCTCGATAAGTATACCATCAGGGCCAACTGTCTTTCTTGATTTCATTTTTTTCAAAGCCTCTGCAATTTCTTTCTTTTGAATCCTGCACATGAAGTCACGATTCATCTCATGAAAAGGAATGTAGAAGTCTCCAAGATCCTAAGCATGACTTCCATTAAAAAGCTTATCAAAATAATATTTCCATCTCTCCTTAATCTCCTCAGATTTGACTAAAACTCTTTCTGTTTCATCTTTGATACATCTAACCATACCCAGATCCCTCGATTTCCTATCTCTCCTCTTTGCAAACCTGTAAATATCCTTCTCGCCCTCTTTGGTATCCAACTTGTCATAAACCTCCTTATAGACCTTATCCCTCGCGTTTCACACTATTTTTTTAGCTTCCTTCTTTGTTAACATATACTTCTCCAAATTCTCATTACCACGACTCTTAGATTTCTATAACACTCTCTTTTAACCTTAATAGCTAATTTGACATCCTCGTTCCACCATGATGTATCCTAACCTAGCGGTGCATCGCATTTATACTCACCCAATACCTCCTTAGCCACTTTTCTCATGCAACCCGCTATCTTATTCTACGTTGATTCTGAATCCTCCTCGGTACACCAATCAGCTTCCTTAACTACCTGCTCTACAAACATTCCTTGTTTAGCTCCTTTCAATGCCCACTACTTAATTCTAGGATCTATCCTATGTCTATCCCTTTTGCAGGATTTTTTAATTCTAAGATCTAAAATTAAGAGTTTATGTTGTGTAGCTACACTTTCTCCCGGTATAACCTTACAATCGATGCAAAACCCCCTATCTCTCTTTCTAAGTAGGAAAAAATGTATCTGACTCATATTAACCTCACTTTTAAATGTTACTAGGTGAGACTCTCTCTTCCTAAACCAAGTGTTTGCTAAGATCATATCATAGGACAAACCAAAATCTAAAATCCTTTCTCCACTTTCGTTTCTTTCTCCTATACCATAGCCTCCATGGATACTCTCAAATCCATCCCGACTAATGCCTACATGTCCATTTAGGTCACCGCTGATGAAAAGTTTTTCTCCATACGATATCCCTTGTACTACTCCATCTAAATCTTCCCAGAATTGACACTTAATGGAATCATCTAAACCTACTTGAGGTGCATAAACACTAATAATAATAATAATATCCGTACCTAATACTAATTTAATAAGTAAAATCCTATCACCCTTCCTACGGACCTCAACTACATTATCTATAAGCTCACGACTAATAACAATCCCTACTCCATTCCTAGTCCTATTTATTCCTGTAAAACAAATCTTATATCCCCAAGGTTCTATCACTTTTGCTTTCTCACCTACCCATTTGGTCTCTTGTAGACATAAAATATCAATCTTTCTCCTACACATAACATCTACTAACTCTACCATCTTACCCGTTAAAGACCCTATGTTCCAAGTGACTAACCTAAGTTTATGTTCTTGAACTATCTTCTTTACCCCCACCCGTCCAACAAAATGAGAGAACCCTTGCCTATTTGACACCACACCTGGGCGTCGATGTGACGCATCGCTTCTGGGCGACGACCTAGCAATCCTTGCCCATTTATCACTATCTCCGAACCTATCTAGTACAGTGAGTCGCTCAATAATGAACGCCCCAACGAAATTCTCATATTGGTTCATATGCATAAGTTGTGGCTAAGTTTTTATGTTGGCTGTCACTGGCCTACCGCAACCCTCCTCCTTTATCCGGAATTGGGACCGACAGTGTACACTAAACAGTTATACACAGCCTAAAAATAGTTAAACAATTAAGCAGAAAAGTAAATTCAGCAAACAAGAAAATAAAGAGAAAGAAATCAACTCAAAACGCATCACACCTGTGTGATGCCATGCAAATTAAGATAATTTTTAAAATCTATGGATAAAAATTCTTCCCCTGAATCTGTGCGAAAAATAGTAATATCATTTTGAAACTTGTTTTTAACCATATTATGAAATATTTGAAAGTATGAAAATACTTCAGACTTATGTTTAAAAAAGTAAATCCACGCATGTCGGGAAAATCATCGACAAAAATAATGTAATACGCAAGTCGTACTTTAGAAATTACTGGTGCAGGACCCCAAACATCCGAGTGTACTAATTCAAGTGGTGTTGAAAAGATAAAAGTTCTGTTCTGAAATGGTAATCTTTTCATTTTGCCAAGAATACAATCTTTACAATCAAATGATTCAGAGTTGCAAAATTTTCTTAGATTTGAAAAATGTTGGATTTTGGCTATATGTGGATGACCAAGTCTTTTATGCCACAGTTCTAACTCAATTTTCTGAACGTTATAGCAAAAGGCATTCTTCGGCATTTTCAAAAAATTCATATAATAGAGTCCTCCTTCTTTATGGCCTTCCCCAATCAGCTTTCCTGACTGGCGATCATGAACCCAGCAACCATGAGAAGAAAAGGAAATTTTACACCCATAATCAGATATTTGAGATACAGATAAAAGATTTAAATTTAATTTTGGAATATGTCTAACTTCTGGGATAGAAAATTTCTTAGTTTTATGAATTTTTTCAAAAAATTTTATTTCGTCTATTTCAAGAGAAGTTCCATCAGTTGTAAAAACTTTTGACATACTTGTTTTATTTTTAACACATTCGAATAGACTTTGATTATTTTGGGTCATATGGAAAGAAGCACCAGAGTCAAGAAGCCAAGGAAAGTTACCTGAATCGGAAAAAGATGAGGCAGTTGTGCCAGTTAAAGCTTTAGATGAAAAGGAGGCTCTTTTGATGAGAGGTTGGAGAATCTCCATTAGTTGAGCCATGGAAACTAGTGCATCCTGATCTTTGGGCTCCGATCCAGCAATCACAGCTCTTTTCTCTCTCAACTCCTTAAGCTTGGGACATTGAGGCTTATAATGTCTAGGTTCATGACAATGATGGCAAATAACATTTTTCTTGTCATAGCCACTACTTTGTCAATTAAAATGAGGAGGTCTATAAGATCGTACATGATTCCCCGATCTAGATACAGCTAGAACGGAATCATCTTCAATCTTTGGAGTATTCTTCTTGATTATGTTTTCTTCCATAGTTAATTCCTCTATAGTATCGACAATAGAGGAAACTTTTCCCCGATGAAGAAGGGCCGACTTAGTCAACTCGAATTCCGGTCTTAGACCGTTTACGAATTGATAAAAGTGCTCCATGTCAAGTTGCTTTTGTCGGAGCTCAATGTCCTCGAGACAATGCCATTTTGGCTCTAAAATAGCCAATTCACCCCAAAGTTCTGATAGTTCATTATAGTATTCACGTATAGTTTTATCATATCAACTTGGGTCATAGATCTCACTCTTTCTTGAAGATTGCACACATGTGCAATATCTTTTAGGGAATACATATTCTTGAGATATTCCCATGCCTTATCGGCATGCTCAAACTTGGCGAGACTAGAGCATTTCTTTAATGTCAACACTATTAATTAGCCATGACATAATTTTAGCATGCACTATTCGCCATTCCTTCCAACTTTTTTCAAAGTTGGCTAAGGCTTTGTTTTTCTCCTATTCGGTTAAAAGAACTTCTTTATCACCTTCCATTTTGGTGAGGACAAGTTTAGGTTCCGAATCGAAACCATCTACTATGCCCCATAATCCTTTTCCCCATATGTGGTGCTTCATTATTGAAGCCCACATTACATAATTTGTGTCGTTTAGCTTCATGGGTATGATGGTTATTTTATCTTGATCATCCATCTTTTACAAAGGTGATAAAAGAATAAAAGAAGAAAGAAAAGAAATAAAGGGGAAGAGAGATTAAAAGAAAGCAAACACAAGATTTTGATGCAACGAGCCTTCCTCTTTTCTCCTTCATTTAAAAAGGGGCTTCAAAGAACCCAACCAAGGTGATAAAACACCTTTGTAAGCTTAGCACGAAAAAACGAGGCAAGAAATTCTCACGACGTAAGATGAACCTTGCTCTGATACCATGAAATGAAATGAGGATCTTCCAAACATGAACTTAGATCCGCACGAGAAGGTGTCTAAAAAGACACTAAAGCATAACCCTTAAAAAAGGGTATAATGGGAAACAAAAGAAATAAAATATTCTTTTATTGATATGAAAAACATCAAATGCTTAAGAAGCATTGGAACTATTTTACAAGAAGGGTTGCACCCCTATATATACAAGTTTGAAAAAGGGAAGAAGAGGAGAGCTCTTAAGGAGCTCTCCTTGTAGCCGTTGGAATGGTCCAACAGTTAGAAATGTAATCGTTGGACCATTCCAATGGTTACCTTTCTAGTTAAGTTCCAAGTGGAACTTAACTAGATAAGGTTAGTCTAGTTCTATTAGAACTAGACACTAAAAAATAAAATAAAAATACAAAAAATATATATATAATAATAATATAAATATTATTATTATTATATATATATATATTACATTTTAACAGTGGTGACAGTATAGGAGGAAAAAGAAGGCTTCAATGTACATATTGTAGTAAACTTGGACATCTCGAAGATAGGTGTTAGGATAAGACTGGTCGACCTCCTATCCCATCACCTAAACCGAATGTGTCCAAGGCTCCAGTTGCTAAAATCGAGGCAAAGACTCCCACTACCTCCTCCAGTGATTCGGTTATCCTCAGTCGTGCAGAGTACGATGAATTGTTGTCTCACCAGCTCCCTAGTTCGAGTGCTCCTATGCATGTTGCCGATGTTGCATGTTCTACAGGTGATGGCCTGAGTTATCAAGGTAGTAGATGGATTATTGATTCAGGTGCCTCTAGACACCTGTATGGCACACCCCATAATTTTTCAAAGTTAAATCCTATTGTTGAACCTCGCAATGTTATACTAGTTGATGGGAGGCCTTCTCTTGTTGTAGGCCAAGGAAACATTTCCATATCCCCAACACTTCAATTGACTAATGTCCTTCACGCTCCATTTCCTCATAATTTATTGTTTGTTAGTCGTATTGCTAAGGAGCATAACTGTAGGGTAATATTTGATCCTGTGTGTTATATTTTTGAGGACTTGCTAGCAGGGAAGAGAATTGGTGGAGGCCATGAGGAGGACGGTGTCTATTATCTACATCAGCCAGTTGTATCCATGAATTCTGTGTCTGAGCCATCTTCCTATCAGTGGCATCTCCGTCTTGGTCATGTTCCTTTGCCAAAGCTTCGTAGACTTATTTCTCAGATTTCTCCGTCTGACTCATTCCAGTGTGACGCCTGTCAATTGGGCAAACATCACAGAAGTTCCTTCCCTTCTAGTCAGAGTCCATCGAGTCAAGAAATGTTTCAGATTTTGCATGTTGATGTATGGGGACCTAGTAGAGTTCCTAATAGATCTCAGTGTCGTTATTACTTAGTTATTGTTGATGATTTTTCTAGATTGTCATGGGTTTTATTAATAAAAGAAAGGTCGGAGGTTGCCTCAAATCTTATGTCTTATGTCTTATGTCATTAAAATAAAGACAGTGTTTCATTCTCTTGTCAAGATTATCCGCACTGATAATGCTCTCGAGTTCAAGTCTAATGAATTATTGCAATTTTATTGAAATCGTGGCATCCGTCCTCAAATCACTTGTGCCTATACATCTCAGCAAAATGGAGTCGCTGAGAGAAAACATAGACATCTTCTAGATGTAGCTCGCACCTTTATGTTGCAATCAAATATGTCACCCTCATATTGGGGGGATGTCATTCTCACGACTTGTTATCTCATTAATCGTATGCCTTTTTCATCATTGAAAGAATAAATTCCTTTTCCAATTCTCTATCCTAATGCTCCACTTTTCCCAATTTCTAGCAAAGTATTAGGATGTGTCTTCTTTGTTCATAAACTTGGACCTAACCGTGATAAATTATCTGCCCAAGCCATCAAGTGTGGTTTCATTGGATATCCAAAAAATTAAAAAGGATATCGGTGTTATGATCCCATCCTGTCGAGAGTATGTTAGTGCAGATGTGTCTTTCTTTGAATTTATTCCTTACTTTTCTACCACTGCATCCAGACTACATGTGGAACAAGGTGATGCCATGCCTCTACCCGTTCCTCTTTTTCCCTTGGAGTCATTTTCATAGACTATTACTCATTCTCAGCTTCCCACAACTGCTCAGTATTGTGATCCTCCTCTGGTGTACACTCGCAAATCACCACCTGAATCAGAACCTATATCACCGCCTTCTTCAGAAGTAAGTTCTCCTCAAAATATTGAGATGTCTAATGTTGATGATGACAAACCTATAGTTATCAGGAAAGGTAAAAGACAATGCACATTACATCCTATTTTCGAGTTTGTTACTAAGACAAGGCTTGGGGTTCACATGAAGAATTTTATTCAGCTTTATCTGCCACATTTGTTCCACTTAATCATCATCAAGCGTTGTTAGATCCTAAGTGGAAGCAAGTGATGCAGGTTGAGATGGATGCCTTGCCCTCATGCGACACATGGGATTTAGTTGTTCCACCTACAGATGCAGATATCGTTGGATGTAAGTGGGTCTACACCATTAAGTACAACTCGGATGACTCCATTGAAAGATACAAGGCCCGGTTGATGGCCAAAGAGTATACTCAAACATATGGAGTTGACTTCTTTGAGACTTTTTCTCCAGTCGCCCGTCTTGAGACTATTCGTCTGTTCATATCTTTAGTTGTTCATTATAGGTGGAGTTTATGTCAGTTAGATGTGAAAAATGCCTTCTTGTATAGGGATCTGTTAGAGACTGTGTACATGCAGCAACCTCTCGGGTTTGAGGTTCAGAGAGAGTGTAGTATGCAAACTAAAGAAGGCCATATATGCTCTAAAACAAACTCTCCGTGCATGGTTTCAGAAGTTATTTGAAATTATGTTTGAATTCGGCTTCAACGGGTCAGCAACAGATCACTCCTTGTTTATCAAGAAAACCTCTACTGGTATTGTGGTTATGGTTGTGGATGATATTATTCTTACATGGAGCAGTACGAAGGACATCTCAGACAAAAAAAATCATCATTGGAAGCACTTTGTTACAAAAGATCTCGGTTCTCTTAGATATTTCTTGGGTATAGAGGTGACCAGAAGCAGCGAGGGGTTAGTTCTATCATAGAGAAAGTATGTGCTTGATCTACTGCAGGAAACAGGAATGTTAGGTGCCAAATCAGCCAATATACCAATGGATCTTAAACTGCATATGTATGATGAACAAGCAGAACCGATTGACAGTAGAAGTTTTAGATCCTTGGTTGGTAAACTTTTATATGTTATTGTAACAAGGTCAGATATCGCCTTGGCCGTGAGCAAGATAAGCCAATTCATGGACAAACCAATCCGAGTGCATTGTGAGGCAGCTATGATGATTCTCAGGTAATTGAAATCCTCTCCTAGAAAGGGATTGCTATATAAACAAAGCTTCAACCTTGATATAATTGCATACTCCGATGCGAACTATACAGGGGCCATCGATGATAGAAAGTCCACCACAAGGTTCTGCGTGTTTGTAAGAGGAATCTTAATTACTTGAGAAGTAAAAAACAGACTGTGATAGCTCATTTGAGTGTTGAATCAGAATATAAAGCTATGGCTCAAACAACTGCTGAAATGATGTGGGTTAGGTCCATTTTGAGAGATCTACAAGTGATGATTTCATCTCCAATGTTGATGATGTGTAATAATAGAGCAGCCACCTATATAGCTAACAATCCAGTCTTTCGTGAGAGAACGAAACACATTGAAGTTGATTGCCACTACATACGTGACTTAGTGTAGTCAGGGCATATTTCTACTAGTCATTTGACTTCTGAGGACTAAGTTGCAGATGTCTTCACCAAGCCTATTGCAAGTACAGGTTTTTCAAGATGTTGCAGCAAGCTGAGCATGATAGATATATATGCAACAGCTTGAGGGGGAGTATTAAAAGCAATATTCATAAATCTGTGTGGTCATATGTAATTTAGCAAAATTACGTATGCCTACTTGTAAATTTCCATTTTACTAATCCCTATTTAAATAGGTGATTAAGGTTAATGAAAATCGTGCTCTCTCCCTCTCTTTCTCTCTCCTCTCTCTCTCTCTTTTATCTCTCTCTCTCGTCTCTCTAAAATATCGAGAGAGAGAGAGAGAGAAAGAGAGACATGGGCATGTATGCAAGTTTAACTATGTTGTCATGTTAATAAGTGATGAACAGTTTATTCTGCATTTTCATGCCTTGCTGCACATATTTGGTTGTATTACTCAAATTACATTTATGTGAAACATATAAATTGATCAAAACCAAAGTTGCTAGACTAGGAAATAGAAGCAAGAAGCAAGGCATTTTCAAATTTATAGGGAGAAAAAAGCAAGGAGTCAGAAAGGAAGCAATATGGGAATTGAACAGGAAGTGAATAGAAGTTAAAATAAAAAAGATTATTCTTAAATACCATGTTTCTTTAGTGTAAATTTTAATTTTTCTCAAAATCTAAAGATAACGGTTGCCAATTTAGAGAAAGAACATGAGAAGTGAGTGGGAAGTGTGAGAAGAAGCACATGAAAAACATGAAAAGAAGCATGAGAAAAGTGCATAGGAAGCTTGTAGGAAAACATGGACAAAGTGTGTGGAAAGCATAGGAAAAACATGGGAGAATCGAGATTCCAAAGCGAGCTTCTGAGAAGCAAGATTCCTACCTATCTAAGAAGCTTCCAATAACTATGATCAAAACTACTTGACAAATGAAAATTAAATTGTTAGAAATCATGAAAACCATAAATATGACAAGGATTTTGTAAGTTTAGGCTATGTTTGGGAGCTGGTGTTGGAGAGGAGATGAGAGGGGTGATGGGAGTGAAGATAAAAATGGGTGATGAGAGTGGAGTTGCCAACTACATCATTGTGAGGATGTAGTTAAAAAAAAACATCTCCACTGCCTTCTTCACTCCCATCACCCTTCCTATCTCCCAAAATGTGGCTTTCAAACATCAATGAGGGAAAATGGGGTAGGTAGCATTTGTTGATTCCATATTTCCCCTCCCATCTCCAGCTCCCAAACAGAGCCTTAATTCGTTCATTAAGTTACCCAACATCACCTACACTAGACAAGGCCAGGTGACACTCATTACGTGTACTGCTGCTGGCACTTTTGATAGCAGAAATCAAGTATGAGACCTGAGATGGCGTTGGCATCACCTGAACCAGTGCTTTGAGTTGCACAAGAAGTCCCAGGCCTAGCTGTGTCATAATGATTCAACTAAACCAAGAGTTTCCAGCCAAGTCTTAGACCACACACAGTGCTTCTTCTAACAGACATGCACAAATATTTGAAAGGCTCATCACTGATCTTTAAACAAAAAGAAACATATGCATCCGGAAAAGATGGAGCCACCAATGACACAGAAATTATGATGTTGGTGATCAACTGCAGAATACATTCAAGCACACCTTCCTAAGTTGGATCAGCTCCAGACCCGATTGAAATAGATTATGAATAAGTTGGTCTTCTTTTTGTTCTCAGATGCGCAATACATGCAAATAATGATTCAATATCTCTATTTAATTTTCTGCAGCTGACGCCATGTTCTTTTCTAAAATTTCCTTAGACTAGATAGTTGAGTTCCATTGAACTAACAACTGTTTTACTTATCATGGACCTAGATCGTCAAAGCTTTAAGTTGCATATTTTTTTGTAAAATCGCAAAGTTACTTCTCATTTTAAAATGTGTCTTCTCTCTATGTATTTTTTAGGCACTTTGCAAATAAAACTGGCAAACTACAAGTTCCTCGTTCAAACTTTTTCCCACATGCCTAACTAATACTTAAAATGCTGTGCTCACACTGAATTGATGGATGAATCTGATTGCTTATTCCTAATTGGGTGGAGAATCAGGACAAATTCTAGGCAATATTGTGGTTAACATGTATTCTTGGTTGTGAGCGGTAGAGTGCTCAGTAAAATTTGCATAATTATGTCTAGTAACCAAAAACAGTTTTCAATACCATAATCATTCAACTCGTCATCGCACTTCTCTCTTTCTTGGAGGGCTACATTTTGTGATGCCCGCTAAGATACCCTTATAATTCCCTACCTCTGACATACTCCACCGTTAACCAATTCATCAAATGTCGAATTCATCATGTTACTCCACTCTCTCTCTCAACACAATAATAACCAGGAACCAATCATGAATCACCTATTATAGTTCCGAATTCGCATAGAAAAACAGAAAGTGACCTATAATAGTTCCAAATTTGTATAGAGAATAGAGACATTTTAAAATCTGTTCTACGTTTTATCACATCAAAAAGGTTATGTTGAATCTTCGTCTATGGGATTGGTGAAACCCTACGATCGTACTTGTCTAAGCAAAACATCTCCCAGATACATCTCACTGAACGTTTGGCATTAGTTACCAATCTCTCACAAAAGAGATCACAAATCAACCGAGGTAAAAAGAACAAATTCCCTCCCCAACCATATTCCCCAATCAACACCTGTGTGACAAACCCAGTAGCAACTCCACAACAAGCATCTCCACGCTCACCTTCCAGTGATATGCATGCAACCAAGTGGGTTAGTTTCCTACCACTACACATGCTGCAACCATAACACTAGGAACCTCACGCAAGGGAAACTTTTGACTCCTTCCTTCTGCATTTTGAATCACTATCACTACCACTACCACCACCACCAGGACTTCGCCTCCCCCATCGCCCGGTTGGTCGCGAGCTGAACCCCCAGAAAGAGCCAACCTTCCGAGTCCATGATACCGGCTTGGAACTCGTCCCCCTCTTCTGCTACGCCGTCTTCGTCGCCTCCTCTTCCTCTACACATCCATCAACCATCTACACCTTCCCCACGAGAGAGAGAGAGAGAGAGAGAGAGAGAGAGAGTGGTTACCGTGGTGAATATGGTCGTGAACGAAGCTAAATTGCCTCGATTGAGGGAAAAGGCAGGTAGCTCGGTGGATGGTAGCAACGAGGACACCACCGTAGAGCGAGAAAGAGGAACTCCCCGTGCTTTCTTCTTCCAAACACTTTAATATCGATTTTTTTGTTACAAATCTCCTCTAATCTGTGACAAAAAGAAACCAGAATGCACACTTCCAACAAGATCTGGCGCACACACACACAGAGGCCTACGCCTACCCACAAAAGATAAAGCCTACACTCTAGCACAATGATGCAGAGAGAGAGAGAGAGAAGGAGGAGGAGTTTGTGGTAGCTGAGAGGCAGGGCAGCTAGGTTAGCTGTGCCTGCAACTCTCTGTCTCTCTGACACGGATGTCCGCGTGCAAAGTTTACACGATTTTGAAAGCATCGTTTAAATACGGAAAGAACGGCCGAAAGAGGTAGCGTCGTTGTCATTCATAATATTCATTTCATTTCACTACATAGGCCCAAAGAGAAGATAACTTTAAGGCTTTTCGATCAATGGAAAGTTTCAATATCATACTAGGAAGAGATCCCAAATTTTGAAAAAAAAAAAGGTTTTCTGCAATAATTTTTTTTTTTTTAAAAGGGAATAAAAATCAGATCCAAAATTAAAGTTGCTAGGTTAGTTAAGCAAGTTGCGTTTTTCCTCCTTTGTTGAGTAGGGATCAATGGAGGTAGAGATCTTCAATAGCATATTTCGGCTTGTGAGTGCACTTACCTCGTATGTAAATCTTAAAAGTAAAAAACGAGCTTGGTGGAGCGGGATACCAAAACTCTAGAAAAAGTAAAAACAAACAACATATGCAAAGATTAAAAAAAATAAACTTATAAAATAAATAAAAATAATAATTTGAATTTCACATTGGGCATAAGTAATAATTTTCAAAATTGTTGATGAGCGTGGTAAAACTTGAGCAATACTCTGGCTAGGGTCAAGTTCTGCAGGCTAGGTGAGATAGAGAATTTGAGTCCTAGGCTAAGCTAAGTGAGCTCAACTAGGTTAGGTTACGTGAGTCTAATTATGTAGAGATTTTGGTAGGGCGTAGATGAAATCAAGACACAAACTTTATATACTGAAATGGAGAGACTGGACCCTATTTATAGTCTTTCTGATGGATTTGGACCTAGTTCTTGTGAATTCAAGATACATAAATTTGAATCCATCCATGGAATGAAATCTTATTGGTCGGGTTTCAAATTGACGATTTTGATTAGCTAGGGATACTTTTACTCTGAATTTAGGAGTTAGATAGGTTCAGGGTAGTTTGTGATTATGATAAGTCAGATTTCAGTTTTGGAAGGATCATGATAGGATTTGAGTAGTTTTTTACAAAAAATGATGCACATTTTTTAACTCAAAAAAGGTGATTGAAGCCAATAAGAGATTGTCATTAAAAAAGTGCTAACGACAAATACAAAAAAGCCAATTATTGATGACAATCAATAAAAATGCTAATGACACATGCAAAAGTGTTAACAATACATGTAAAAGTGCTAATGACAAATCATAATTTTTTGTCCCTCTTGATGACAGATAAAAAACTGCTAACGACAATTCAATTGTTGTTAATAGTTTTTTAACAAAAATCCTTGATTGTTGTTAAGAAATTGGTCAAAATAGATAGAACATGTTAACTTGTTTTGGCTATAACTTTCTGTCTAAATGTTATTTTAAGGTGATCTTATACTTTAATTTATTTTTTAAGTAAAAAATTAAATATGATAGTTTTGATGATAAAAAATGTACTTAAAATGGAGTTTACCTGAAAAAAAGTTTTTTACTAAATAAGTTATCTTGCTTTCGTCATAACTTTCTACTCTGATATTGTATTGACCTGAATTTTAACTTGATTGAAAGTTAAAAGCATCTACTCTAATTGATATTTTAGACAAAAATCTTGAAACTACCATTTTGAAAGCTAAAAAATAAAGTTGAAGTTACCATAACTTTGGAATAGACTGAAAACACTAGATTTTTGCATATGACATAAAATAGATCGGTCAAAATTGAGGTGTCTGCAAATTATAACAATACTCTTTTACAGAAAAAGCACATCTATCAAGCATGGATGGTCTCTTTCTATATTGTGGTTCGCAAGATTTGAGAGACTCTTAAGAATATTGTGTTTGATGGGAAAGGATATGTACTATCTTAAATGAAGTGAGAGGACATGTCCTTCGGCTGGGAGAGAAATCGAGCCATCCTATTAAGTTAAGGTGGGTTCTTGTCGACTGGTTGCTTTCTTCTCCAGCGGTTGGTTGAAGGTGAACATATTTAGCATGTGAAATGAGTGTTGAAAATTTGGTTTTACAAAATAAGAAATAATGAGGGTTGGAATGTTGTGTTAGGCTGGTTGCAAGTAGCCAAACTGAATGGTATGCTTGGAGCCATGTGTTGCAACATTTTCCAGATGAGGGAAAGGTCATAGTCGCTTCTTCAAGAAGAAAGGTGGCTTAATGCAGTTATAAAAGGTAGGGGGAGAGGAGCTGGTGGTGAGAAGTCTTTAATGAGAACGCTAGTTTTCAATGCAATTTGGCAAGAAGAGAATCGGGTGGCCAGGCCTCTTGCCCAGATGGCAAGGAAAGAAGAGAGTATATCATGATTAGAGAATCAAACTATTGGTGGGATTTTGTTGTTTCAATAAAGGTGGTAGCCATGAAACTATAAAGGTACAAACTTCAAACACCAACTGGGGCTTCGCTTGTCTGGTAGGAACAGCTAGTGTACGTCACCTTGTGTTGGGACGTTGTAGGTTCAAAACCCATCAGTATACTTGTGTATAACTGGTAGGAGTCTGTCTATCCCCAGCTTGCCTTTAAAAAAAAAGTTCACCCTGGTTGAGGGAGAGATAGGGCAACTTTATCATGGTAGATCCAACTGATTTGGAGAAAGCGTGCCTTTAAGGATTAGTTTGTTAACTAGGCGGGTATTTGTAAATTGTGGAAGGCTACTCATGATTTTGTAAATAGGTTAAAATCAACCTTGTTTTTGTAATATGTTTCTTTTTCATAGGTAAGCTGGGGTTAGGCAGACCCCCTACCATTGTATACCATACAAAAAAAAATGCACAATGAATGGTTAGTTACATGGCCTACATCACCAGGACCAATATGGAAGCGGATCTTTCCAGCAGTGCTCCAAAGAAACAGAAGCCATTTGGGGAAGGTTGAAAGCCAGAATATTTGTAGCAATGTTGTTAAAATCAGTCTGAATCGGTTATTCAGAATCGAATCGGCCTTTTGCCAATTCAAAAGGGGCTAAAGTTTAAAACGGTAATTTCTCACAAGATTTATAAAAAAACATAAATACTGCAGTTTAAATGCAATATTTACATTTTAAATGGCTATTTATCATGAAAAAACCATGTATTTTTATTTTTAAATAAATTTTATTAATATTTTCTTATAAAATTAATTTTTTTATTTTTTTGTTTATTTTTTATTGCCAAGTTTTTGCCGAAAAAAAATGCAAAATTTATGATTTTTTTTTCAATTTCTCGTGAGTGTTTGAAAAATGAGATTTTGCCCATAAAAACGTTTGTCAGTATGCCTCTGCCCTCCAAACATTGGGACACCAGCTTCGCCAGATCTAGCCTGGAGGTTTCAAAAATGATATTGATTTAAGATGCGATTCCAGCAGCTCCATTCTTTGTCCTCCATTCTGTCTGAACCTGTGAGCCATCTGACTATCAGATGGGTCCCTATATGGGATATAAGCGTTATCCTTGTCCAAATTTATTTGTCTCAAACACTAAAACCTAATAAAAAAATAAGAGCTCTGATTTGATGTAGTAAATATTTGACGCTCAGCACTGATGAACATTTGGTATTCGTAAAGCTGAAAAAGATAAAATTATATTGGCCATATTTGAAAATTTGTTCTTCATTTTAGCATGGTATTTTTTATCTCGATACTCAACATTAACTGAAATATTAAATTGAGATTAAATTAATGGTGGTGGAGAATAGAGGTATTTACTTAACGGTGGTACGAGTTATCAGGATATTCAAAAAGTATGAAAAGTGTGGCTTATTAATTTTGATAAAAAGTTTGGTGTGTATTGAAAATTTCCCTACTTGTTATCCTCCACTTTTTGGTAAGAATTTTGGCTGTTTGTCCGTCATAGTAAACCTGGCTTCTGTACGTAGGGATGGCACTTGGCAGTGGACCCGGGGAAAGCGGGGCCCACCCCACCTCGCTCCGTTTGAAACGGGGATGGAGGTGGGGACGAAAGTTAAAATCCATCCCCGTTCGGGGATGAAGGCGGGGATGGACTTACACTTTTCCCCGCCCCGCCTCAGCCCCGTTTGAACTTGGTGATGATTTAATGATGCCAAACGTGGCCTGCTCTAGGTTCAAAAATATCCCAAATATTCAATGGTGTTGATTTGCCATGACGTGCAGGTTGGCTGAGTGTAGTTCTTGATTTTTTGTTTGTGGTCTTTAAGGTTGAGCAGGCACGTAGCATTTCCCTAAACTTTTAGCACTCTTGTCTCTTGTTAAGGTTTGATCCCCCCACCATCGAGGTGGTATCCCATGTGCTAAGCTGGGTCTTGTGTCAAGCTGAAGGCCCTGGATCAAATCTCTCTGCCACATGGAGTGGGTGTTGTTCTGGTAGGGATCCCCCTAACCCCAGCTTGCCTTTCAAAAAAAAAAAGGTTTGATTCCCCCACTAAGGGAGGCTTCACTTGTCTGATAGGGAGAGGGGGTTGTTTGTTTTCCTCCGAAGACAAATTCATGTGTTCGGGGATATACAAAGGAATATCTTGGGACCCACAATAATTCATATGACAATGTTATCCATGATGATTTTATAATAAAATAACACATAAAAAAGATAAATAACATATAAAAAATAGATATGTGTTTAACAGAAATGTCCTCCCGTAAGATAGATATGCGTTTAACGGAATGTCCTTCCGTAAATAGCTTTGCACATTCCCGCGAGTCGAGGTTTTCGCCTTGGTTTTTAGCTTGTGTTACAACACATTACCGCCTTCTCGTTCATGCCTTGTGTTACAAAATATTCCCAAGTTTGTTCCTACCTCATGAAGATAACTATAAATCGATCGACTGGTTCGATCATTGGTGGGCGTCATAGGGGGATTTGTCGGCCATCTCTTTTTACAGTCTTCTCTTCATCTTTGTTTTTGTTAGGCAGTATGGAAAAAAACAATGATGCACAAACATTCGAACAAGTGTCATTAAGGCATCGTGAGTACATTTCCATGTCATCATGCTATTATTGAAAAACGTATGTCATTGTGAGTGCCATTAAGGCGCTATTGTTATTGCAGGCGGATGCTGGCTTTTTGACGGTTGAAAAATTAAAGATATTTATAGAACGTTGAGACATGTTGACAAGAATGCTTAGTTACAGATGCGAGAAAATGGCCTTTACCCTATCTAGTATCGTTCATTCACTCAGTATATGCAATGTATTGCAAATCGCGGGTGTAGTAACATATTACCAATTTTTGAGATATTATTTTGTTTGTTAATATCGATTTGTAAGCAATTATGCTGAATTGTCGTATCGATTTGTAATATAGTATATGATATGTATATCGATTTGTAAGACATTATGTGTTTTCTAGTGTCGATTTGTAATATATTTGTATTATTATTTTAAAATATGTGTGTGCGGAATTTATATTGTTGCGCGCTTGCGGTAACGATTTGCGTATTCAAATTACTGCTCATTTAGCGATGTCTGTTGAAATCGCTTCACAGCATCGTAAATATAATTAAATCGCTATCGTCAACACACATATACAATAAATCGTTTCTTTTATTAGCATGATAAATAACAACTCGATGCATAGTATAAGCAAATAACAAATTATTGTTGTTTTTATACTGTGATTCATTCAATCGTTTCTTTGACTTGCTTAACTAATCGGTATCCGTTGTTATATGCATCTTGAATAAATCGTAGTAAACATATGTGCTGGCTAACGCAAATTGATATCTTGCTTATGACAGTGGTGAGCTTATCATCTGGTTGCAGTGAAGATGATGTATCTCAATCATTGAAAAGTTATGGAGAAGTGAACATCTATACTAATGACGCCTCTGAAGAAGTGAATATGTGCACTAATAATGCACATGATAATAAAAGTGCGGGCATTGGATTCACTAGTGACTTGAATATTTCCGCAAAAGAAATATAATTCGATAATGAGGTAGACGATCATGACAGTACACTTGATAAAAGTGCAAACACTGAGAATGCACATGATAGTACACTTGATTCTGTTCTCGTAGAAGGAATTCAGTTTAATAATGAGGAAGCTGCATATAAATTTTATAATGATTATGCCTTAAAACTTGGCTTCAGTGTTAGAAGGTATTCTTAGTTAAAAAATGCCCAAAGTGTCGTGGTGAGAAAGACATTTGTTTATTCTAAGGAAGGTTGGAAAAAGTCATGTGGAAATCCAACAAGGAGCAAGCTAGATTCAAGATGTGGTTGTCTGCTTGTCCTTTTTGGTGTATTAGTTTTAGGAGTGTAAGTGACCTTGAGCTGGTAAATACCATAGGTAAATAACCATTGTTCAATGCTTATACAATTAGTAAAAATTGTTGTCTCGTGTAACCTTCACATGCAAAAAGTTGTTCTATGAATAAACTGCATTAAAAGTAAAAATCATTGTCTCATCTAGCCTTCACATATACAAATCGTTATACATACACTGTAGTTGAATCGTTGCGCAAAAAGTTATTCTATGAATAAACTGTATTAAAAGTAAAAAATATTGTCTCATCTAGCCTTCACATATACAAATCGTTATACATATATTATAGTTGAATCATTGCTCAAAAAATTGTTCTGTGAATAAACTGTATTAAAAGTAAAAATCGTTGTCTCATCTAGCCTTCACATATACAAATCATTGTACATATACTGTGTTTGAATCATTGCGGAAAAAGTTATTTTATAAATAAACGGTATTACAAGTAAAAATCGTTGTCTCATCTAGCCTTCACATATACAAATTATTGTACATATAATGTATTTGAATCATTGCGGAAAAAGTTCTTTTATAAACAAACTGTATTACAAGTAAAAATCGTTGTCTCATCTAGCCTTCATATATACAAATTGTTGTACATATATTGTAGTTGAATCATTGCGCAAAAAAATGTTTTGTGAATAAACTGTATTAAAAGTAAAAATCGTTGTCTCATCTAGCCTTCACATATACAAATTGTTGTACATATACAATATTTGAAAGGTTGTGCAAAAAGTTGTTTTATACATAAACTGTATTAAAAGTAAGAATCATTATCTCATTTAGCCTTCACATATACAAATTGTTGTCTCATTTATAAAGGAAATGTCGTTTCACATATCGCTTGTTTTCAAAAATAGCCCGCAAAGTATATAATAAACAAATAAATTACATTGTGCATAAATTAAAAAATGTCGTTTCATTTGCAAATCGCTATATAAAATAGAATATCGAGATAAGATCTTCATAATACAAATCGTTTCATAGCCAAACCATTGGTTATGATATATTGTAACTAAACACTCATATTGTTTGTAAATGAATGTAGTTGTAAATCATGTCGATTTGTATCTATAAAGTTACGCTACAACGATATGTCTTTGTTTGTCTTTGTGAACGATATCGATATGTAATATCGTGATTTACTCATATTGAATTGCAATTGTTACTAAAATATTATTTTAATATAAAACTTAAATCATTATCAAGTTATAAATAGATTTGTATTTATGAAGTTACCCCAATTTATACTTTACTAACTCTAAACATTGTGTCGATTTGTTTATTGTTTTTCTTTTCCACCTTTTATGAATCATTCATTGTGTAAATCGTGATAGGACATGTTGTTCACATAGACAAAGTTCATAAAGGCAAATCACGATGGGATAATCCAACAGATTCGGTGGGATGAGATGTATTCGATTGAGAGGATGGGTTTAGGTGGGGGAGTTATTGGATTGGGTTGGTTGTGAGACCCATTTAGCTCTCATCGAATCCAAACCCAATCTAAACTATTATATATATAGAGAGAGATACATTTACATATATATATATTTTAATTAAATTTATTTGGGTCTCAAATGAACCAAAATTCTATTTATTTAAGTAGGATCCATTTGAAATTTAGATAGATCCAAAACTTATTATATTCTAGTGAAATTCACAGTACACTAAAATGATTTATTTAGATCATAAGTGAATCCTACATTCTTATGTACACTTTTCTTAAGTAGGATCTATTTTAGTCTCAAATTAAATTCAAATCCAAACAAATTCATTTTGCCTTCATGAGATCCATTTAGGTCTCAATTAGATCCAAAAGCCTTATTTACTTATTGGATTCCAATTAGATCTCCAAGTGAGTTCAAATGTTAATTTACATAATAGGATCTAATTAAGTCTTCAAGTAAATTCGATATCTTATTTTCTTAGTAGGATCCAATTTGTTCTCTAAATGAATCTAAAATACTTTTACATTAGAGGAGATCTATTTGGGTCTTAAATGGATCCAAATCTCTTATAGGTTCAGTCCAAACCCTGATCTTAGTCTAAACGCTTTCCATATCTATCTGGGTTGACCCAAATACTCTCCAAAGATCTCATAATTTTTTCAATTAAACATTAAATAACTTGAATAAATATTGAAATATTAACGATAATGAATTTGCTAATTAGTCAACCGATAAGTTTTCAGAAAAAAAGCTTATAATGAATTAACTATAATAATTCACAAAAATATCTTTTTAATTCATTTCAAAATTCTAAAAAATTTGAGGACTTTATACATTTTTTTTCTCTTATGCGAACTTCCTTTTCAAATATCTAAATATGTGAATTTGTATTGTTTAGGTACTTTACTAAGTCTAAACATCGTATCGATTTATTTATTAGTTTTCTTTTCCGCCTTTTCTGAATCAGTCAATGTGTAAATCACGATAGGACATATCGTTCACATAGACAAAGCTTATAAACGCAAATCGTGATAGGACAAATCATTTGTGCTTTATGTTCGTGGTTGTACAAATCATGATAGAACACTTCCTCTATAAAAAATAAATTGTGATCTCTTATAGAAAGAATTATATAATTATAGAATGTTATGTTACAACAAAAAATTATAACCAGTTGCAAACTAATCAGTATCAAGCAAATCGCGATAGCATGTAGCCTTCATACATACAAATTGTTTCAGCCTTTTATCAATCATTGTGTAAATCACGATATAAAGACAACTCGTAAAAGCAAATCATAATTTCCACAGTACACAACGCTAAACGCTTCTTCGATTTTTATTTATGAAGTCCGAACATTACAACGATTTGTTCAGTGGCACTTGCGTGTTAAACTTATTAAAAGAAGAATTATACAATTATAGAATGTCACGTTACAAAAAAGAATTACAAAAATTACAACAAAGAATTATATAATTACAATAAATAATTATCGGGATACAAAAAACACATAATGTTTATTCAGTGGCACTTGACGACTCAGATGGACTATGACATACGAATCGTCTCTTTCTTTTACTTGGTGGACTCTCTTTCTTCTATGGCCTCTTGGTTTCCTTAATCTTATTAAAACCACTGGTAATAATCTCTACCAGTGTACCATATTGTGACTACATTTGTCTCCTCAAATTCTGCACCTGCTTTCATAACTCCTTATACAAATCGCTACTGATTTAAATGTATAAACCGTTCATGCTTCAAACGTACAAATTGTTGTAGAAATCACACCTTTCATAAGTATATATCATTGTAACATTTGGGCTTCATAAGTAAACATTGTTGTACAATTTAGCAAACTTAAGTACAAATCGTGGTAACTTCATAAAGCATAAATACACATCGCTACTGTATTAAATGTTTAAATCATTGTTGCATTCAAACGTACAAATCGTTGTAAAAATTTAGCCTTCATAAGTACATATTGTTGTAATGTTTGGCCTTCATAAGAACAAATTGTGTAACGCCCCAAAAATCCAGGACTTGTAACTTTTAGAATAGTTTAGAAAGCTTTGAAATCATACAATAATCAGAGTTTAAATAGCACTTCAGCGGAAAATGATATTTTTAAAACCACAAGTCAATGGACCTTTAGCGCATTACAGCGTAAACTTTCTTTTGTCGAATTCCGCACAACTATTGAAATCAATTGCTTTTGAAATGCAATTTCAATGATGGAGAATTTGTTTGTTGAAACCGAGAAGAAGTTTACTAAAACAGCTTTAGTAACTCAAGGTTTAATAAAAAGAGAAATTTTGGAATACCCTTTATACCAAATTTACCAACATGTCCTCAGGAGCGAAACGTCAGGGAAAGAGCTCTAATTTGATCTCATCACGCCATCTTGCCACCGCAGACTGTATTACTTATCCAATACCTGCCCATAAAATGGGTCAGTTTCACTAAAAACTGGTAGGTGCACATACAAGACAATATAGAACATAATTAAGCAGAATAATTTAATATGTCAAGTAGACAGGCAATTATATAGCAATTTAATTTCAATAGATTTATGGAGTAACTATCATGAGCAAAATGCAAAAACTATTACAAGCATTTCACTGACACAAGTAGGCTAATTATTATAAGCAAAGAACTGCATAAGCAATTTAACTAGCAAAATACGATGCTACATCAACCACACACACAATTCTATAAGTATTGAACATGTTGTACCTTATAACTTTCATACGTGCATAACTGAACACATTATGTGATCGGATTTAAATTATGTTTCGATATTAACTGGCCAAGCGGGTACGCACAAGGCACGATTCTAGAAACAACCTAGACTGATCCGGGGGTTTATTATACTATGTATTTTATGATAACCCGGATAGCTGACTGAGTCCGCACCTAAGGGGACGGTCGGTGACCAAGAGAGAAATCCCCAAAGCAGCATAAACAATGGATGCATCCCAAACATGGAGAGCTACCACCTAGGATAATTATGGTAGTCTCATTCCCCTAACTCCGATGACTGAGGAAGCCGAGTCTTTTGCTCGTAACTGCCATTAATGGCCTGTCTATCGAAGTTTTGTACCTTCCTGTCCTCTCTCCTGACAGGAGTCAGCGATTCGAATGAGTACATCAGGGGTAGTTAACTGAAGACTCATTCTACATACTCTGGTCTTTAGACCAACTCGAGTATCTTGTCGGTGAAGGCGAAAACATCACTTATTTAGGTGATCACAACATTTTGTTACTTGCACTCATCGAGGTTGCCACAACCTACTCATCCAATCATTGCAACGTAAGAAGGCGTACTTGTCAAAAAGTATAGTCGTACTTGTCAAAAGTACGACTACAATGAAAGGATATGGTTTCACCAAAGAAACCCCAACATATATTATCTGCATAAGAAGTAACACAACACAATTTGACAAGATAAGTCTTGAATTCATTTCAACCACAATTTTCATATTTCATGATGCAAGGTCATCTCGGATCTCTCGTCCGATCAACAAAGTACCTAACATGTTGTGCATGTCTAAAAGTACTCTATACTGAACCAGGGAGGTGTGTGGGCTTCTCAAAAGGAACACCCAACACACAACTTCATAACGATCCAAAGAATAAAGGAGTGCTCATTTGACACAATTCATCCTTAAAAGTCATAATGCCACATTAAGTCATTCACGCAAGGCACAACACTATCAAACTCGCATCCAAAATCGACATGTGACACTAGATTGATAAATAAAGAATGGGTCCTTCAACAGAACCCCGCTCATTCATATGCTCATGCCCCTGATCGGGGTTATTCGAATTGGGTCGCAACTCGAATCGGGGTTATAAAATATTTCTCCCAAGTGTGCGGACTTGGGAGGACTCAAATGCAACTTCGAAATCTTTCGAGGATTAAAACTTAACCTTGCAAAAGTTGTGCCATTTGAAGAGCATTGGGTTCGCAGGAGGAAACCCTCTTTTAAAGAACTGCAATGCACAAGTACAACTTTTAGTGTTTTGAAAACAACTGAATCAGGATAGGCACAAGACTTCATTTATGTAAGTACATATTTACCATAAATGTGAGCATGTGCAGATTATAATATGACGACAAGCAACTCTCGACTTGCGATGCCGCATATCGAGGGAAAAACGCATAAGTAACACACGAGGTGCCAAACCATACCTTGACCACTTAGATAGGCAGACACATAAGGTCATAAGTAATACATGAGACACGAAGTCATACCTCACTCAAAGGAAATATGTAGGCAGAAATGTATACATGCAAACAAGGGCATATGTATTTCAAAAAGTACGAAACCACACCTCAAATTCAAAAACAACTACGCAAAATAATAATCGAAGAATGAAATTGTACATCAACCATAGGAACGTACAGGCAAGTATATATGCAAGCAATTAAGGGCATAAGTATTGCAAAAAGTGCGAAACCACCTTCAACACATAAGTAAATACGCAAATTAATACTCGAAGAGTATAATCGTACCTCGACTCATAAACATGTAGACAAGAATAATACGCCACGCAAAAGCAATATAAATCTAAGTACAACTAGCATCGACATCTTAATTATTTCAACTTAATTAGATCTATTGCCCCTTGTGCAACTTTACCCTACCTCGGAATGTTGTGTAGCTGCGTACGCCTATGCGTGAGGATAATACGAGGGTCCGATCGCGAAGCATGAACGGGACCTATTGCTTAAATCTGTAAGAGTGTGAGAGTTATAATGACGTAGTTGACAAAAAGAACAGAAGGGCAGTGGTAAGACCTGCCCTATCGGCAGAATCAAAAGAGTGGTAGAGGTATCGGCCTCTGACTGACCAAACAACGAATGACAGGGGCCTCGGCCCCTGTCTAACAGGACAGCGGATGGCAGGGGCCTCAGCCCCCGCCTGACAAAACAGTGAATGGCAAGGGCCGAGGCCCCTGCCGGCCAAAACAACGAACGACAGGGGTCTCGACCCCTGCCTGCCAAAACAACAAACGGCAGGGGTCTCGGCCCCTGCCTGCCAAAACATCAAGCGGCAGGGGTCTCGGCCCCTGCCTGCCAAAACAACAAACGGCAGGGGTCTCGGCCCCTACCTGCCAAAACATCAAGCGGCAGGGGTCTCGGCCCCTGCCTAACGAAATAAATAAATGGCAGGGGGCTTGGCCCCTGCCTGACAAAACAGCCAATGGCGGGGGCCTCGGCCCCTGCCTCACGAAAACAACAAATGGCAGGGACTTGGGTCCCTGCCTGACAATACTGGACGACAGGGGCCTCGGCCCCTGCAAAACAATGAATGGCAGGGGCTTCAGTCCTTGCCAAACAAAACAGAAACTAGCAGGGGCCTCGGCCCCTGCCTGACGAAACGAAATAATGGCAGGGGGGGTTGGCCCCTGCCTGACGAAACAACGGCGAAATAAGGGGGAAGGTGCGACAGGGGGGGGTGTCGATCCCCTGCCACCCTTCAAGAGAAAAAAAAGAGGAGGAGGGTGCCGCACGGGTGACTGGCCCCCTGCCGGCTCTCCGACAACTTCAAGAGAGAGGGGGAGACGACAGGGGCCCTGTAGGCCACCTGTCGGGCCTCCGATAGATGCAGAGGGAACGGGAAGAGGATCAGAAGGCGGGGGAGGAGAAGGTCGAGGAGATAGAGGGCGTACCTGGAAGGAGGCGTCGTCGTCGCTGTCGGCTCACTTGCGAGGTCGTCGGTGGCAGCGATTGGAGAGAGGCAGCAGCGTCGGGAGGAGAGGAGGAGAAGAGAAGGGAGGTGTGCCTCCCCTCCTTTCCCGGGATGCTCTTAAAGAGCTCGGGGCGATCTTCGGGGAAACCCTAAAAGGGTTACCCTTATCCTGCTGTCGAGGGGGGGGAGGGCTGCGCGGGTGAGGTGCGGTGCACAAGGGGGTTTTGTTTTTTAAACAAAACCTCTCCTGCGTCGGGTTATGAAACCCTAATGATGACGGGCCCGGGTCCGATTAAATTTTTTTTTAAAGCGGGTTTTACAAATTGTGCTAACTATTTTTTGACACCGAGAAAGTAGATAGGTACACATCGATTTATTTCAGTATGAAAATAGGTATTATTTAGCATGAATAGTACAACCAGTTGTAAGATTTAACATTTAAATTTATAAATTGATTTGTTTACGTAACGAAACCTTACACGAAACTCACCAAACGACATGAGTTTTGGTAATCCGATAGTGAAGGAGAAACACCCAGAAGGTAGATGCAGCCGATGGTGGCAACTGTGCTCCCACTACGCAGACGATGACAAAGGATGCTCCGACGGCATCAGATGATGACAAAGGTTGCTCTGACAACAACAGACGACGACAAAGGGTGCTCCGACGACAACAGACGATGGCAAATGATGCATCATAAAAGGGAGCTTTTGTTACAATATATGGTGTGTCGTCAAAGGGTGATCCGACTGTATCAAGGGAGTTTATAGCTTAGGGCGAAAATAGAATATTTGGACTTTAAAGAGTTAAGATCATCCTCACTTTTCTGGATGGAGGGCATTTTTGTTCTTTTCTTGAACCATCAATTTCATGGCGAGAATAGCGGGAAAGGGTACTTAAGTTTTTGCAACCGCACCGAACTCCGATGCTAAGTGATGCCAGCATACACGAGAATACGAGCCCCACGTGCTTATATATGTGGCACTCATTCGGACCCGAACACGCACCTGCGTCTTCGGGGGGGGGGGGGGGACATATAACCTACTTTGACTGATAGGGGTGTGTCTTAAAAAAAAGGTTTGATTCTCCCATTTTGTTTGTCTCTTTTGCAAGTTAAACAATGACCTAGGGATGTAAATGGGTCCGATTTATCCAAAATCAAGTCTAACCTAATCAGATCTAACGTAATTGAATTTGGAGTCAGATAAAACCAAATCTGAATTGACTAGCTTAAAATCCAATATTCACACACAATCAAAATCAGATGCAAAATTCAATACCGAATCCGAATTATCAGATTTGGATTCACAGCATGCTTGGCTGGCGTGAGGAGTATCTTCCATTTAAGTATCTTGAGTGTCGATTTTCATAGGTAGACTGAAGCCTAACTTTTGTAGCAGACTAATCTCCTTCGCATATATGGAGTGGCAAGCTTCTTTCTATGTCAGGCAGAATCACATTGATTAACCCTGTTCTTTCGTTTATGCCTATTTATCTTATGATTTGCTTTAAGATTCCCACATGAGCATTATACAAAACTTGGAAAAAATTATTCACATTTTTGTGGCAACAATCACAAGAGAAACAAACGTCACATTTGCTTTGTTAGCAGGATGTTTGTAGGCCAAGACAAGAGGGAGGATTGGGGGTAAATGTAATAACAGTAAAATTTTAATGTGAATATTTGTGATTATTACTTAAGATTTACTTAAGTTTGGATCCAAGGACGGCCCAGAATTGAGAAATCCAGTCTAAACCGGAGATGGAGCGGTACAAGCTCCAAGGAATCGATCCAAACTGAATTTGGACAGACCAAAACCCCAAAAAACCCATTTAATGATAAGCAGGTCAGAATACATAGGTGGGTTTGGACCTCAATCCAAGCGACCCAAGCCCAGAGGGAAATTACGAAAGAGTGAAAAGAAGGGGCATTGTGGGAAAGAAAATAAAAAAAAAGAGGAATAAAAGAAGAAGAGGAGGGGCTGTTTGGGGATTCCCCATGGAAGGGACCCCTCCCTCAATAGAGAGCTGTCACGTGGCAGCCTCTCTCTCTCTCTCTCTCTCTCTTCTTACTACAAGAAATTCGAGTTTTACTGGCACAGACTGCACCAGTAAAAGCCTCGCTGATAAAGGTTTTACTGGCGCAAATTACTGAAGCAATCACAGCACCAGTGGAAATGTGCTTCATTGTGCTTTTAGCCTTTACTGGCGCACTTATTTAGTGTGTGGCAAATAGTAAAAAATTAAAAATAACACACCCTGGAATGATTTTATGTGTCCATGGAATGATTTTAGGTGTAATTTGCTAAATATATTGAGTTTTGTTTGGTCACAATTATGCAACTGGAGTTTCATGCTCATTATGCATTGCAGTGTGTGTGTATAAACATAAAAATGCAAATTTGTCCTGCAACATAAGAAACATGCAAGACATGATTTAAAAAAAAAGACATCCATAAAAATTGTATCAACAGATACCAAGATCTGAAATTTGTCCTGCAACATAGTGCCTACATAGTGCCTGTTGCCCAACAGTGGAGAAGAAGAAAGCGTGTTCACCCAATACTTATTTCACAAGAGGTCTAGGAGATGGAAATCAAGAGAGGATTTAAAGTATGTTAAATCCAAGGCATAATACTGCAGAACACAAGATAGAAATCATCAGCAAAATGGTATCTATAACAGACCAAATAGACAGGCACAAACCACAATATGATAATAGCTATTGCAGGATCAAAAGTTACTAGCATTACAGCTCGTGAGAACAAATGAAGTGAACCATGAGAAAAAAAATGACTTTGCCAACACACCTGCTTGCAATGAAGCCTAAAATCTTCAATTTTGTACAGAGGAATTGCTTGATATTCAGAGACAGCCTCATCCTGAGGGTATGCATGTAATGCACCAATCTCAACCCATTCCAGCAGAGATTGTCCTTGTAGGGTCTATGATAGCTACTAAGAATGGCTCCTGAAATTGTTGATTGAGCATCTGAGTTGACATATCAGAAAGCCAACATCCATAACCAAGATGGGAACGGTACCATCCAACCACATTCTCCAAGTGACCAGCCTGTGCATGTTAAAAATAAAGCTAGCTTCATGTTCAGTCATCACAGCAACTAAACCAAACCGACACTAAGTGCATTATCGAACTTCAATAAATAACTATGTAGTTTCAAGCTCTCTGAGCATAGTTTAGAAAGCAACCAACAAACACTGTCCAAGAAATCAAAATGAAACTAGCAAGAACAAAGAATAAAAGGAGATGTAAATTCATAATTTCATATTGTGTAAGCCAGAAAGAAACTATATAAACAAATAACTACGTAGTTTCAAGCTCTCTGAGCATAGTTTAGAAAGCAACCAACAAACACTGTCCAATGCTTAAGTATGCCTGTAGCTTTTAACTGCAAAATAGCTTGACAGATTCAAAACAACCTCAGCTTAAAAAGGACAAATGGGAAATAAATAAAACAAGATTACTTGAGAAATTTTCCAAACCTGTAAAAGTGCAATATTATCATCAACACATGAGAACCTACCCACTGCATGCCACTGTTGCCCTTCCTCTCTCAATCGAGCTCACTCTTCCTCCCTCGCTGTTGTTCTGCCATGAAGGAGGAAGATGAATGAGAGGAAGAACAGGAATAAGGAGGAAGAAGAAAAAAAAGCAAGAGAGAAGGGAGTCAAACCTCTCTCTCTCTCTCTCTCTCTCTCTCTCTCTCTCTCTCTCTCTCTCTCTCTCTCTCACGCGCTCTCACTGCGCATCTCTCTCTCTTTGCGCTCGGGTGCACCACCACCACATTGCTGAGCCGCCGCCGAGCACTCCGCCCACGCCGCACCGTTTTGTCGTGGCCCCTGTTGACGACAGAGCCGCTGATGAGTGCCGCCGCCGCTGCAACACCATTTGTGCCACTGCCGTATGATCCGCAATACAACCTCTCCCATTATCGCTATCGCGTGACCTGCACCACAGTCGCCTTGTTGCCGCTGTCGTGCACCCCCTCGCGCCGTGATTTTTGTCCAAAGGTTTGCTTCTTCGAAACACTAATATTCATATCTAAAGTGATTAGATCAGCTTCAAGTGAATTTTCTGCAAAGAGAATGATGTTTTCAAGCCTTGTATTAAAAAAAAAGAATTAAAATGGATGGCATGAACTTTCCAATGAGCCAAAAATCATCAAAAGTTAAGGTCAAAACAAGTTTTGTTGTCAAAATAGGTCTAATCCAAATCAAATCCCACCTCAATGATCACTTAAACCCTATCTATTTTAACCCTATCTAGATCAAATTATCATTCAAATCTTTAGACCTAATCCAGATTCAAACATTGTTTGGATCTTTAGACTTGATCTAGATTCAACTATGGTTTATACCAGAGCTAGATCTAATTATCATTTGGATCTTTGGATATGATCCAGGTTATTATTGTTTTGATCTGGAGCAAAAATTTATGGATCATAGTTCTTTTTCTAAACCAACTCTGATAACAACTCAGTAACGACCTAAAAAGTCATCTTGAATATCTTGATTTTTTTAAAGATCTTTATATAAGAATGAAAATACATCCCAAGGATCCGTGGCACATCACAATTTCAAAACCCACGTTCTACCATAAAATCAATCGTTCATTTCAAAACATTGTTGAAACAAAATAGTTCAAACCAGGATTACCGAAAATATCATAGTATATAGGAAAATACGTTTCGAAAGCGCAAAACGTGGTGTTTTTGAAATAT
This sequence comes from Nuphar pumila, assembly GCF_984573655.1. Lineage (NCBI taxonomy): Eukaryota > Viridiplantae > Streptophyta > Magnoliopsida > Nymphaeales > Nymphaeaceae > Nuphar > Nuphar pumila. The sequence goes on along the minus strand of NC_143262.1, from coordinate 24,397,624 downwards.
GCAAGGAAGCGCAAAAAAAAATTGGGAATCACGCTTTCCCCTCGCTTCCTATGTCACTACCGGTTCACTTCTTAGGTTGCTTCTGGTTCGCTTCCTAAGTTGCTTTCAAGATGATTCTTAGTTCGCTTCTAAGTCATTTCGTGTTTTCCGCTTCCTGGAATTTTTTAAGTGCCTTGCTTCCCGCTCTCTTAATGAAAATTGAATAAACTTCAAATTAAGTTCACAATTTTTTCATTCAACCTATCTACTCAGAAAAGCACACACACCCCATAATCCATATAATTTGTTCTCTCTAGCACCGGTCATGCCATCACACCACTCAGCTATGTCTGAGTTTCACTATCTAAGAAATATGAAATAACGGGGTGAGAACCATTGTTCTCGTACAAAATTTTACATAATCCACACTAATGGCATAAAACATAAATCTAACAAACATCAACTTTAAAAAATGTTAAGGTACAAAAAATAATTCAGATATGCTTGCAATCACATAAGATACATAAACCAATGCATAATGAATGATGTAGCTTTTATTTTTCTTATTGGCACTTACTTTTGAATGCATGAGAATGTTCAATTAATTTAAGTTTACTCTCTTCTATGGTTATTGTTTACAGGAAAAAACCTGAAGTTCAAGGCAATCCCAAGGTATATTTTTCACACACATAATTATATTTTATTAACTCGGTATGCACATGTTCCTCAAGACAATATCGAGATCTTTTCACCCTAGGCGACCACTTTCTTGGTATAGCAATAACGCTTAACAACAGAAGCCCAATCACACCATTCTCGGGTCTCAATGGTGGAAAAAGTTTTCTACTACCGTGGTTGAGGACACGAGTTCCAATATCGTGCTCTTGAAAAAAATTACACCATGAAGTTCAGTATCACCCTGTCCCCAACGATAGCCATCCAAGGATCCCACCTTCTTAAAGGGCAACTAAGAAGCAAAAATTAGCACACTGTTTGGGTATATTTTACATCTTTAACTTTTATGTGTTCTTTTCATATAGAACAATTTTGGATCCATAATATTCATAAAATGCACTCATACCACATGAGCTTCATATCCATCTCAAACATGCATATCATCTCATGCATCATTCGATTGGGTGATCTCCCTGCTTGAACACAATAATATACCCATCATATGCCAATATGTACAAATATGTGACATTCATCATATATATCATGACAGAAATTTAAACTTTGCATTCAATATAATTTTTACAAACGATTTCACCAGCATACTGCCTCAATAGGCCCATATGTTACCCAATAACACGCTACACTTTTGGAACCATCACATGCATTTAAATAAAAAATAGTTCACTCTTAAGACAATTAATGCTGAAATTTACCTGACGTTAGAAAATCTGTCATAAATCGTACCAAACGATTTAGGATATGGAATTTTTACTAAAGTTTATTACATATGTTAATTACACACTCTAAAAAATCCAGACCTTAACTCATTACAGAACAAAAAATAAAATTTCTAGAACATAGAACAAACTTGTTTAACTTTGTCTCTTCAAAGAAAAATCAATGATAAATCGTCCGAGAATAATTAGATGTGATTTTTATCGTGGGTGTCAGATTCAAGCCCACAAAAACCCAAAATTTAATTATATTCCACCAGAGAGCTAACAATTCTGAAACACATATAGGATATGTTATTTGACAGATCGTGTTCCTGAATATAACAAAATTTGGATTGGCTTTTGTGAATTTTCTTTTTCAAACCGTGAAAAATAACCTCTTAAATTTTAACGTGTGTTCTTTCATACATAAACTAATACACCTTAAAATCTCAGCCCTATATCCTGAGTATTTTGAGAGATGATTTTTATAAAAATATGTTGTCTCTACATTCACTGTCAGGACAAGATTTCTAGGATGACTTGCAGAGGGCATATTTCTAAATCCATGACTCATATGAGTCTGGAATTTAAACTGAGATTACTTTCATGTGTATGGAACATCCTCACAATTTTCTAGGATTTATGTGTTTGGTTTAGGAGAAACAATTTATCTTTCTAACTGGTCGGATTAAAATACACAAAACAAAATATAAATATCAAGATTCAACAAAGAAACTTCAAGATTTCAAAAAGAATTTCAAGAAACCCATCCAACGATTTTAAATCTATCAAGAATACATGAGATCTATTCATACACATATATATCATGTTATATAATCGAAAATTCAACACATAACATAAATATAACCCCCGAAATCAATCATTTTTAAAAAGAAAAACACGTTTTCTCTATACTACGAATAAAAATCAACTTTCGTAAAACGAATCTTGTTTTAAAAATTATTCCAACCTAGATCCCCTACCCAAAACCCATACAAACAAGGTTCAATGCTTGATTTACCTATGTTAAAACCCTATACATGAAACTTAATGCGGTTTTGTTCGTATGGAATCGTTTCTTAATGCAACGATGACCCCCCCCCCCCCCAAGGCTGATCGATCCTCCTTCACCCTTGCTCTCCCTCTCCCAATGTTGATCTCACTTTTTCTTTCCCAACGTTGGTCTCACTTTTTCTTTCCCAACGTTGGTCTCTCTCGCTCTTTTTCTATCTCAAAAACGTGAGTAGGGATCTCTCTCTCAAAAAACGTGAATGGAGAAATAAGGAAGCTCAACCCCTCTTAAATAGAAGAGGTTGAAGTTTCCCTCTTCACTAATTTTCTTTTACAATTGGACTTCTCAAGTGGTCCTCCATTAGGTCCATGATCTAACCTAGGGTCGACTCATAGGATACTAACATATAATACAAACCACTTTATTAAATAAATACTGATAAATTATAATGAGCCTACACCTTGGAAATATTAAAAATCTTATTAATTAATTTTTTTGGGGTTTTAGAAAATGCTTAGTATTACAACATTTTATTTTTTAAGCACTAGGGCCTAGAATGGTGAAAAAGAGTCGTGGGATCAGTAATTGACCTTGCAACAGGCAACAGCTTATTAGATATTCTGGGCTATGACAAAGCCTTTTATTTGCATAATGGAGGGCCCCTGGCCTACAGGATATTGATAAAAGGTATTCTGACCACAAGATCCATTAATGTTTAGCCTTATCTGGCCACTTCATTCCAATGATAGGGTGCTACAGAACACATTACAGAATACAACAACAAAACAACAACAACAACAACAACAACAACTACGCCTTCATCCCAAAACAATTGGGGTCAGCGATATGAACCAAAAAAGAAATTCATTTTGGGTCTTCCACATGAATCCTTTTCCTCCAATCATTTCTATCCAACGCCATGTCCTCGGTGAGGTTCAAAGCATTCATATCCTTTCCTATCATCTCCATCCAAGTCTTCCTAGGCCTACCCCGACCTCTTTTAACTAATATATTTTCCCATTTCTTCAACCTTCTAACTGGAGCATCATTAGGCCTTCGCCGAATATGTCCAAACCACCGTAAACGATTCTCTCGCATCTTATTTTCAATGGGTGCAACACCTACCTTCTTACGTATCTCTTCGTTCCGAATCTTATCTTTTATTGTATTTCCACACATCCATCTAAGCATCCGCATCTCAGCTACACTCATTTTTTGAATATGATGTCTCTTGGCAGCCCAACATTCCGTACCATAAAGTAAAGCGGGTCTAATAGTCGTCCTATAAAACTTTCCCTTCAACCGCAATGGCATTCTACGATCGCACAGCACTCCAGTAGCACTTTTCCATTTCATCCACCCAACCTTTATCCTATGATTTACATCTCCATCAATTTCTCCATACTTTTGAATGATGGATCCCAAATTTTTGAAATAATCATTCACCGGTATATCTTGCTCACCAAGCTTCACTACACTCCCATCACTACTTCGTTGCTTACTAAACCGACATTCCATATATTCAGTCTTACTCTTACTCAACTTAAAACCTCTAGCTTCCAATGTCTGTCTCCATAATTCTAACTTAGCATTAACCCCAGCTCTAGACTCATCAATCAAAACAATATCATCAGCAAACAACATACACCACGGTATATTTTCTTGAATTGATCTCGTAAGCTCATCCATCACTATCGCAAATAGGAAAGGGCTTAAAGCAGATCCTTGATGTAACCCAACCGTTATCGGAAAATTGGTTGTCACCCCTCCACAAGTGCGGACATTGGTTACTACTCCTTCATACATATCTTTAATTATACTAATGTACTTGAGAGAAACACCTTTCTTCATCATTGTCCACCAGAGAACGTCCCTAGGTACTCTATCGTATGCCTTCTCTAAATCAATAAAAACCATATGCAAATCTTTGTTCCTCTCTCTATATCTTTCAATAAGTTGTCTAAGAAGATGTATAGCTTCCATAGTTGATCTTCCAGGCATAAAACCAAATTGATTCTCCGATATCATGACAACCTTCCTCAACCTAGACTCAATCACCCTCTCCCAAAGTTTCATAGTATGACTCATGAGTTTTATACCAATGAACTTTAAAATTTACTAGTATTTGTATTTTCTTGTTCATTATGCACATTTGACCTCTAATTATTCTTAAATTTGCTGACAAAGAAAATATATCAGTGCTCATGATTAACGCACGAAACAACTTTTATGATTTCACAGAATTCAGCAATTGGCAAATAACTTATTAAGTTGGAATATGTAGGGATGTAAACAGGCCGAACTCGAGTTGGCCTTATCCGACTTAAAGTGCATGCATATATGCACAAAGCACGTCTACTGAGCTCCAGAGGAAGACGTTTCATTGAATGGTTAGTTAGGCATTCACCTTTTTCTGTTTTTAGGATAGCTAGGGAAAGACCGTTGATTTTCTGTTTGCTGGAAGTACAATCACTTGACGATGTCAAACCTCAGGTCCCCCTTGTGCACTAGAGAGACATCACTACATCCAGATTCAGCCTTGTCCCCATTGCAGGTTTTGATCTTGTGACGACCCTTCAACTTGGTGATATTACCAGCGGGCCCCTTAGCCAGATGAATAAGACCCCCAATAGACAAGCTAGGCATTCACTTCTATAAAGCTACAACCCCATTTCTTTTGGTTCTTGGCCTCTTTCATCAATTCTCTAACTCTTTCAACCTCTGGCCACCGGCCATCGGCAGCATAAACATTCGACAATAGCACATACCTATCATCATAAGCAGGTTCAGCTTGCACAAGATTTTCCATTGCAATGTTAGCCATCTCACCTTCTCCATGAACTCTGCAAGCACCAAGCAAGGTCCTCCAAATCACTCCATTCGGTGCAATCGGCATGCTCAATACGAATTTGTATGCTTCTGCAAGTTTCCCTGCTCGTCCAAGGATGTCCACCATACAACCATAATGCTCGATTTTTGGTGTTAAACCAGACTTCTTGCTCATCATTTTGAAAAACTGTCTCCCTTCATGCACTAACCCTGCATGGCTGCAAGCAGACAGCACAGCGATGAAGGTAACCTCATCGGGCCGCAACCCCGACTTCTCCATGTCGGAAAACACTTGCAATGCCATTTCTCCCTGGCCATTGAATGCCAATCCGCAGATAATAGCAGTCCATGATAGCTTATCCCTAACTTTCATGCTATTAAATACCTGCATTGCCAGCTCTGTGCACCCGCACTTGAAGTACATGTCGATGAGTGCTGTCCTTACGCTTAAATTGGAGCCTATCGTGCTGTTATCAGCATAAGAGTGTAGTTGCCTGCCCAGTTCCAATGCTCCAAGCTCCCCGCATGCCGAAAGCGCAGCCAACACAGTGATCCTGTCCGGCTTGACGCTGCTGCCTGCTGCCACCATTGAAGCGAAAAGCTTCAAAGCTTCGTCAGGTTGGCCGCACCTAACATACCCATCGATCAAGGCGTTCCATGGCGCCGCAGCATCCCGCCGAGGCATCATGTCGAACAACCCACGGGCTGAAACCAAGTCGCCCTCCTCGGCGTATCCAGCAATCATGATGCACCAAGCAACACCAGTTCTCAGAGGAATTTCATCAAACAGATTGCGTGCGGAAGACATACACCCGGCCTTCGTATACAGCCGCATCAGCGAGGAGCGAACGAAGGCGTGGGATTCGAAAGCCAATTTAACGACTTGGGCGTGAATCTGTTCTCCCATCAGGAAGTCGGGAACTCGCGCCGAGGCCTTGAGAGAGAAGGCGAAGGTGAAGCTGTCGGGTGCAATGCCGGTGCGACGAAATCTGCAGAAATAGGAGACGGCGTCTCGGGGGAAGCAGGAGACGGTGAGAGCTCTGATGATGGTGTTCCACAGGAACGTGCCCGGGAAGGGGACGAGATGGAAGAGGGAGAGCGAGTAGGCGACGATGGTGCTTGGCTGCGATTGCGAGAGCAGGGAGGTGGAGGAGAGAAGCAGGTGGCCGAGTGCCGAAGGTTGCTGTTGCAGTGGGTTGGGGCTCGACCTTAGGAGTCGTGCGTGCACCTCTTTCACCTGTCTCAGCGTGTTGCAACTCCGTAACGCTGACCCGATCTCTCTCATAACACCACGGAAGCAGATCAGGTCATGCTGAACATGAGCGTTTTTGCTCATTGCATTTTGGATGAATGCCACGTGGTTTTGTGGACTTTTGAGCTTTTTAAAATGCAATTCGGAGGAAGCAGATCAGGTCATGCTGAACATGAGCGTTTTTTGTCATGCGAACATCGTGGCCGTCTGTTTGCATTTTGGATGAATGCATGATTTTACCCAGTTCACGCAAATTCCAAATCAAAATTGATTTGGAGTTGCAGGAATCAGAATCACACGAGGCTCCTTATGATTCTTATTCTCATTTAAACGGGAAAGCAATTCTCGTTTGTAAAGACAAATGAGAATCTATTTCTCACCGCTCATTTTCTGATGTTTGTTTAGTCAATGCCAAAGACATTCATGAAGTTCAACCCAACGTGTGTACCTAAACTAGGGATGACAGTGGACCGCCCCATCTCAAAATTTGAACCTCCATCCCCGCATGGGAATGGATTTTAACCTCCACCCCGCCTTCATCCTTGTTTCATATCCTGTATCCCCAGTCCAAACGAAGGTGAGGTAAGGTGGGCCCCGTTTCCACTCGATCTATTGTCATCCCTTAAAAGGGTTGGGGATGGGGTGGGGTGGGTCGAGGGACGGGGCAAGGTGGGGGAAAATGTAAGTCCATCCCCGTTTCATGCCCTTCATCCCCGATCCAAACGAGGCAAGGCAGGGTGGGGCCTGTTTTCCCCCTTTACACTGCCATCCCTAACCTAAACTTCATGCAGTTTGACTCTTTTAAAAGTGAATAGTTTGTTATAGAGTAATTTACAAAAACTCATCTAATTTATCCACTATTTACAAAAGGCTGCATGATATTTATTTTATTTAGCTGCCTATTTTTTTATGATTTATGTTTTCAAGACACGTATGGTGCTAAAATAATTTCCTATGACCTCTTCGACAAACAAAATGGCTAAAATGCTCTCACTAGTGATTTGTTTAGGATGACATCCTCAGTTGTTTTACAAGAAAATGACAAAAAAGGTATTTTTATACCTTCAACAGGTATTTTAAGTATTTTAAATGCATATAAATAAAGTAGGTAGTTAAATGTGATAATAAAGAAGTTAAGCAACCATTTGTAAATAGCTGATAAGTTAGACACTTTTTGGTAAATAACCATTTATTTTATGTATCTTGCAAGCCTTTGGCTTTTAACCAAAATTTTGCATCCAAAGAATTCAACAATGCCTTAGATCTCTCTCTCCCTTTCACATTACCTTTGAATTCATGTTAAAAGGTGCTCCACAAACTTTCAAGCAAGGATTTGAAAATGACTAATTTAATTGACATATCTCCCTCTTCCTATATGTAAACACCCCAGATTTTTCTCATTCATCCTTATACACCGCTTTTCAGCAGATGTCACTCCCCTTAGAAGTCTAGCCCAAGGACGATCCAAGTTTAGGTGTCGTTTCACCCCATTTTGTCAGAAAAAATACTATCTTACCCCTAGGTAACCCTAGATCCCAGTCAGTCAGAGTCGACCAAGCTCATTTTTAAGTTTAGAACTGTTAGAATATCAGTCATTTCTATCTCACGATGAGCAAATCATGTTCATTTTTGACCATTTAAGCTAAAATTGGTTCATTTTCTGAGAAATAAGCTCATTTCTAACTTGAATTGTAGCCAATTGTCTTCGAGTCTATCAAATCTAGTTAATCCTGTTCCATTGAGTCTAACTTGAGCTTACCAGGAGTTTAATTCGCTCGGATCTAGTTCAAGTCCATTCTCCATAGTGGTAGAGTCTATTTTAGCCCATTTCAGCTGAAGTTGAGCTAGTGTTTGAGCTCTGAAATTAGTCCACCTCAGTATTTCTGATCTTCATTTTAGCTCAAACTCAGTGCATTTTTGTGGTCCATTTTACTCCAGTGTGAATTTCTCACCATTTTTTTTAGAATTGTACCATTTTTTTATCATCCAATATAGGAGTTTGGTTGAGTCAGTGTCATGTTAGTTCACCTGAGTTCTGAAACCCTAGGATTCAATGTAAACCAGTTCAAACCTCGGTTTTAGTGTCACTCCCTACCCTGCAGGGGCAAAACTATTTCTCGGTCATTTTGTTCGAAACTTCATTTTTATCATTCTCCTAGCTGGTACAATCAATAATCAAACCTCGGATCAGTTTCATTCCTAAAAAATTTAGTTATATCCGAGACTCAATTCAAATTTGGATCGGATCTGAATTCAATTACCAATTCTCATATTCGAACAAGAATGTTCAATTATTTGTCTTTGCAAGGGGCCCGGGACTTCAAATCCCTCACCCAGGGTTTACATTTTGTAATCATTTCATATTATTTTATATCAATTTATGACATTTCATCGCATTGCATGTCATTGCATGTTATTCTCGGGATTCAACACTCTGGTTTTTTAAAATCTCAAATCCCGAATCGAGTTTCAAAACCCTATTTTGAAATCAATTTCAAAAACCTGGGTTTTAAATCAACATTTGTCATTTGGTTAACCCCTAGGGCTTTGTATTTCATATTTCAAAAATATTTTCTTTAGAAAGCGATTTGGATTCATTTTAATTTCAATTTTTGCCTGATTTCAATTCTCAAACGAGACCCATCTAGGTGGCGTCGCTTCTGGATCACTTCTTTATTTAGATTTTAGTTATTTTAGAGTTTTAGTTGATTTAGGACTCTGTCTTTTTACCTTTTAAACCTTTTCAAACTTTCATTTTGGTTTTAAACCAGAGGTGCCCTTACCTCTTGCCCATTTCTTTCATTTGGCTTTTTTTTAGAGTTGTAGTCAGATTAGAAATCTATCCCAGAGTTTCAGTCGGTTTAGAACTCTGTCTTTTATTTTTACACTTACCTGCTTTCAAGAAAACTTTGCAAAATCTTCAAAAAAAAAACCCAAAATTCTAGAGTTTTAGTCGAATTAGGACTCTGTTTCAGAGTTTCAGTTGGTTTAGGACTCTAACCCTGACTTCATTTTTTAAAAAATCTTTCAAAACCTCTTCATTTATCTTCAAGAAAACTAAATTTCAAAATTTTAGGACTTTAAATAAGAGTTTTAGTCAGTTTAGGACTCTAGTCTAGAGTTTTAGTTAGTTTAGGACTTTATTTAAACTTTCGATTTTTATCTCATGATTTTAACCTTGTTTTAAAAACCCTTTTTAGTCTTTATTTTGACATTTTCAAAACCCAAATGTGGGGCCCATACAACTGTCGCCATATTTGAGGGATTTCAATTCATTTAGGACTCCAGTTGATTTAAAACTTTGGTTTTTATTTTTTGTTTCAAACCCCTTTTGAAAATTTTATTTATAATCCCTTTATTTTCAAGTTTTAAAATCATTTTTTAAAAAACCAAATGGGGCCACAATAGGTGGCATCACATTTGAAGAAGTTTAGGTTAGTTCAAGTTTAGTGAGTATTCAAATTAGGTTAGAAGTTTGAAAGAATCAAAATTAATTTTTAAAACTCTTCATTTTCACTTTGATATTTAACTTTGATTTTTAGCTTTTACTTAAAGTTTTAAAAATCAAATGTGGCCCATAGACGTGGTGCCACATTTGATGTCATTTTAAACTAATTAGGACTCAATTAGGTTTAATTAGGGTTAGTAGTTAGTGTTTTATCTAGGTTAGAAGTCTTTATTAAAATCGCCCCCTTAATTGGATTAATTAAAGAGTTTCAAAAAAGCCAAACTCTCTAATTAAGAGTTGGAAAAAGCTATAAAAAAGGGCTATGGGGGTTGACCAAGGCATGTTCTCTCATTCTCTCTCAAAACCATGGCTCTCTTTCCTCTCTCTCAACCCTCCTCCAATGGTGCAAGCAATGTAAGCTTTTCTTCTTCTTTTTTATTTTGTTCTAATTTTTTTTATGATTTTTTTTGCCATTGTCGTCCCCCTATGCGTTGCTTCTTCTCATTTTTTGTTCAAGCCTCATGCTCCATGATTCAAGATGATGATCCACTGATCATCCATGATTACTTTTACATTTTTTATCCATTGAATTCGTTAAAAAATAGTTTATTATGCCAAATGCCTGAAAAATATCAAGATTCGACCTTTCGATAGGTTAAATTCCTCTTTTAATGGCTAAATCAAATTTCTAACTGTGCTTCTCTGATTTTTTTTGTTTATTTCATCATATTTATGTTTATTTTAGTTGTTCAAGCATCAAATCATGATTTATTACAATATTTACATGTTTTTTCATATTTTTAGCATAAATAATCCATGTTATTTCAGTCTAGGGTTTTAGATTCGATATTTGTGATTTTTTTCGTATGTTAGTGTAGTTATTTAGCCAATTTATACTTGCCAATAAAATATGAAATTTTTATTGTGAAATCATGCATGTATCTATGGTTTTTAATAAAAAAATTGGGATTTTTAGAGCTCTGTAACCCTGTGTTCAAAAATCAAAATAGGAACCTATTTTCTGAGTTGGGAAAATGCTATGGAAATTAAAAAGTATATTTTCTGAGGTCATATCTCCATTGTCCAAGATTTGATCCACGATCCCTAAAAAAGATTGTTTCTGTCTCAATCGCTAGTTTGTTTTGCAATTTTTTTATAAATTTCTTTGGTAGACTGCAATTTTATTTCAGTTAAGAATCAGATCTATATTTCTGCAACTGTTAATCATTATTTAGAATCAAAGCCAACTTGCCAGAACGATTTCTCCCTAACCGAAGATCGTATCGATGATTCATAAAAATGTGTGACTTCATAATGTTGTCTACTATCTTATGTAAAATTTTCATAATTTTAGATTCTATTTTTCTATATTTCCCTACACCCGAAACTGGATCTATCTCTTTCATATTATTACGTATAGGTCGGAATCAGGTATGTATTGCCAAAATCATATCTCCCTAACCGAAGATGATTTTTCTGATCTGTAAAAAGAGTTACTTTTTTTTCATTTGTCTAGTTTCTTCCTATAAAAATTCATAAACTTTCATTGTTGTTTGATACCTGATTCGGGTCAGACATTGTGACAGGTACGTGACTGCGGGCAAATCGCATACTTTCATGTTTTCTATTTAATTTTTATATCAAAATAATCCCAAAAATTATATTTTTCAATTTAAATTTAATTTTAGGGTTATTAAAAGTATCCATGTCAATTTTTATAAATTTTGGAATTTATTTGATGCATTATTTAGTTATTTCATAAAAATAGGATGCTCGCAGAGTCCTGATTCAACTGAAATATGAGCAAAAATTGATATTTTTCCAATATTTTGAATTTTTCATAAAAAGTTTCATATTTTTAGGGTTTGATAATGTTCATAATCATATTAGGGTGCCCTCCACCCGATTTTGTATCATGTTGGATTCGTTTGATCCCTTGATTAAGTTTTTTACAAAAAAAAATTCATAGAAACCCAGTTTTTAACCGTATTTTACAATAAAGGTCAATTTTCAAGGGTATTTTGGCCATTTTCCTGGAAAAATCTGAATTTCAAAGTTGTTTATTTTTATTATTGATTTAATTTTGCATCATCCATTATGTTATTTAATAAGTTTTGAAAAAAGGCTTATATCTGGATAAATCCCTCGATTTCCAATATTGTTGGATAAATCCAGAAAAGCTGACATTTTTGTTACTAACATGTTTACAAATTTTGTAGAGCAGTTCAAGAGTTTATTTTTATTCCTTTTCTTTATTTCAATTCAATTATTGATATAAATTAAGTTATAAACATTGGAATAAGAATTTACTTTTTTTTCTTAGATTAGGGTTGTGTTGCATATAGTTTATTTTAAATAATATTAATCGTGTGATGAATGATGATTCATGCATATTCAAACTCACAATGGTCTACACGAATGGCACGTGCACCCGCTTCTAAGAAGTTAATAAACTCGATTGAGTTCGTGTTTGTGGCCATAGTCAGAATACAAATAATATCCAGATTTATCATTTTCTTTTAAGCCACAAACGGCCTACACTCTTCGGCTATCTTCAAAAATCATTATATATTTTTAAAAATTTTCTAAATATTTTCGCTTTTTAGAATAAAAAGAGGTGTATTCAATATATATTCGTGGTCATATTAAAGGATATGTGGTGAATCTATTTCATTTAAATTCTATAAGGCACAAAAATCCTTTTTATCAATGATTTCCATAAATTTTTCAAAAAATATTTTCTCAAATTACATCCATGCATCATCTAGGTTAGATTGTATCATGAAAAGATTTTCACAGGGTTACACAGCCATTCTTTTGATCAATTCAGGGGTTCAATCTAAAAAAAATGATTTTCTTAAAGTCACCTGGGTTTTTCTCAGAAATCGATTTTCTTAAAGTCACCTGGGTTTTCCTCAGAAATTGATTTTCTTAAAACTTCAAGATCTCCTTTTCCCTCAAAATTGATTTTCAAGGTTCCTCCTCTTTTGAAATACTTTTCTAAATCCAATTCATGATTTTCTCAGCTTCAATATTTCCCAATTTCTCAGTTCCATATCAAAGAAATAAAACTTCTCAAAAATTACCCAAGTTTCCTCCAGAAATTGATTTTCTCACAACATCAGAATTTCTTCAGAAATTGATTTTTCTATTCTTCAAAAATATTTTCCCAATGTGATTCACGATTTTCAAAGTATCCTTTTTCTAAGTATTTTCCAATATTCAAAGCATACATCATGTCTTCAATCTGCATTTTCTGAAATTCATAGCACATGCCTGATTCTTTGTGCATTTAGGAATAGAACAACGATTTAGATAGCTGAGTATACCAAAGCACATGATTGATCCTTGGTTCGATTACCCCTGGTTATTGCGCCAGGAACAGTTGAACCTCGTACCGACAGGAAAGTCCCATTCCTCAGAAATTTTCTGCATTTTAAAACGGAGGCGAGTTATTTTCAAAATCTTTTTCAAAAGGTCAATTTGACTTGCAAAAGTAAAATTTTGAATGATAACACTATGAAAAAGCACAACCAGCTACTTTTTGTTACCAATGTCCTTTTGATAGCGGTAAGGTGTAAGTCTATTTTTAACAGGGTTAATATTTGGTGCTATTGAAGACACAAAATTATATGAAACTATTGAGCTAGAAATCATAGATTCAAGCCTTATCAACTCAATCTGACAACATAAATGTGTTGAGGATGGTCTGTTTGTCAATGATTTAACCTTGGATCATGTTAGTTCAATCTAAAATTATGATTTTTTGAGTCATTAAATCTTAATGCATTGTGGATCATTAATTTTTGAAGCCTTTAAAAAACCTCCTTATGTGTTGCAATATATGATTCAAAACTCATTTCTCGCTAAACAAAACTTGTAGATCACATCAATCAGATGTAATCTGCAAAAAAAATATAAAACCTATAATTTCAACTCAATAGTTTCATATAATTTGATGCCTTCAACAACACCAAATATTAATCATTTTTAAAAAATTAAAAAATATTTATTTGTTTCATATGAATCAACTATTGATCCTATCATAAAAAAAAACTAGTGATGTTAGTCACAAAAAGTGTCAATTACCCATGTTTGACATACTTAACAAATGAATGATCCATTGGAAATATTGTCTTGAAAATCCAGTATAATGTATTTGTTGCAAAATTAATGACATTTATTATTATGAGATCATTATGTTTATGAGTGTATTAAATAAAATGTCTGAGATGATTAATATGATATAAGATATCATAAGGATCTATAGGTTACATTACAAGATAACTAGATGTTTGACTTCGGGTCAACATGGAAAAACTAGTTTTTTCAGTTCCTTTTGCCTGAAATAGTCACAACTATGGATGAGTTTCGACAACTCATTTATATGGCTATTATAGTGTATGATGTTCATAATAAAAATAAAATGATTGATTCTCGAGTCATCGAAGTAAGGAATTTGCATCAACACGTGGGTGCTTAATTGTACACTGACATGTTACACATGAAAAGTTATCTTGAAAACTCATTTATTGTCAGAAGATAATTTTCTCATGCACAAAAGGGTTCAAAATATCCTTTGACTTGAGAAACTCATTTATTACTAAGTAACTGATTTAATTATTTTGAATACACTTAAAATAAGTTGTAATAAATGCATTGAAGAGTGTATATTGGATAATTAGTAAAATACTTTAGCAATCATGAGTATCCAAGCTTGATGATTTGATGATTAATTTTTAAAGCATTTTATTAACATTTTTATTATATTTTTATAATTTTTTTATAGAATTTGATTTGTATTTTGGGTCCTCAATAAGAAATCATACATAGGCTATGGGTTTAATAGTAATATTATTATTCTTAAGAGGCCTATATGGGATATTAAGTTTTGGAAGGATTATTTTAAAAATATTTTATATGAAAGAAATTATAGAAATTACCACTCTTTTAGGGGTTCAATTATAATATAGATATGACACATCACTTACGATTCTAGTAAATTAAAAAGTTAAAATTCATTAGTTCATTGAACCTAGATTGGACAAGCCTAAGACAAATAACCTAAAAGTAGCATGTAGCTATATTTTTCTTAAAATCTAGCATATGATGACAACCCTATTAATATGATGGTTGAGGAAAGAGGGGTATTTCTCAAGATAACTATAGTTTCTTTATACCATTAAGAGATTAATGTTGAGAGGTATAACCACAAGAAGCTTTAGAAAAAGGCATCAATAGACTTTTGCATAAAAACTATCAAAAAAGTATTTTTTTTTTCTCATGTTTATAGTAGATTGAAATATGCAAATGGATTTCTTGGTTTGTGAATGACCCACCATTATTATCATTATTTTTATTTGTTTTTGGGTTTATTTTTAAACCCTAATGCTTACATTGGTATCAAAGCTCCAAGTTAGAGTGTTTCTATTGTATTAATCTTTATATAGGATGCCAAAAGATGATGTTTATAGCATATTAAATTTATTTATTTAGTTTTGATATGCATGGAGTCCATAAAGCTATGCAATCATATTTACAACCATGTAGTGCCTCATGTTTTGTACCTGATTAATGTAAGAATGTTCTACTATATATATATTGTATGCACATTTAATTATCTTGTTGTAGATTGGACTATTGGTTATTTGTTTTAAAAAGGTCTTTAGTTCAAATATGTGGTGTTAATAGTAAATGATTCATTCTTTTTATTAAATACTTTATTCTTATATATATAACCCACAAAATGATATTTATTAATATATTTATTTTTTTATATTCTAGAGATTTCATATGGTTGTCCAGCAGTAATGATTGCAACTACAACCTGACAGTGCAGTGCTTTGTAGTTTGTATCATATGTATGGTGGGTTGATTTTAATATGCTCTTTTGTGAGCTACATTTTACATATTAACTACATGACTTACTGGTTTTTCTTTTAGCATCTTTTAAAGAGGTTTTTAGTTCAAGATACTATGGTGCATTTTTTATTAAACTTCATTTGATTTTTGGCTATGAATGAAATTTGCAAATCAAATTAAGATAAAATCCAGATACGATCTAGATATAGATTTAAATACAATAGAGTAAAACAGATAAATATCCAATGTAAATATGATTTGGATATGGATATAGATATAGTGATTGGATCAAACCATGATCCCATCTAGATATGATCTGGATATGGATTTGAATTTAATAAAGCGGATCAAACAAATATCTAATCGAGATCTGATATGGATACTAATTTGGTGATCAAATTAGTTCATGATTCAAGATTCAATCTAAGATTTGAATATATACCTGAATTTGATGTAGAAGGTCAAATCAGTATCTAATCTAGATATGATATGAATATATATAGATACAACTCTGGTGGATTCAAACTAGCTCAATGTGCAATCTGATTTGATATGGATATGGATTTGATGTATCAAATCTTATCAATACCCAATATGATAAGATTTAGATATGGATATGCATTAAAATAGTTGGTCAGATTATTATGGATTCATATCTGAATATTCAAATCAGATTGTTGTACAATTATGATATGTTATGGATCTGGATTTGGATATGATCATATAGATTAGATCATGATCGAGTAGATATGAATTTAAATTTGATGGTTTTGGATATGATAAAGCTTAATTTAGATCATCTTTCAATCTAAATATGATTCAGATATGGATTTGGATCTGATTATTCAGATCATATAGTTATCTGATCCGAAGATGGTTCATATATGGATTCTAGATCTGATTATTTAAATCATGTTATCATATGTTCCAAATATAGTCCTAATATGGATTCTGATATGACTGAATCTGATCCGAATATGGTCTAGACTTGGATTTGGGTCTGATCACTTGGATTACTTAGTTATCCACCATATATGATTCAAATTTGGATATGAATTTAGTTAATTGATTTATATCTGTATATAGAATCAGATTAAATCACTTGTTGATCCAAATTAGATTTGGATATAGAACAAATATCGTGAATGACTCTAATAAGCAAGCTCGTCTAACTTCTGTAATTATCTTGGATAAAGTTGGGAACGTTGAATGTACTCAATGAAAAATATTATAAATAGAGAAGGCAACCTTCTCTCTCAAGATAAGAGAGTGAGGATTTATGTCTTACGTATAGGTTCAGAAGAATTGAACAATATAACCAGTTGTGCATGTGTGTGTTTGATCCTTTTATTGTGTAGAGAGTGGTGCTCTTGATAAATGGCTCTCTTGAGAAGGGGATGACGTTGTCATAGCAATTGATCATTGTCTTTCTGCCTGACTTTTGAGAACAACGAACTTAATGGCAAACTTTACTGCAATGAAAATCAACTTGCATGCGATGATGAAGGCAAGCCAAGCATTCGACCAAAAGCTTTGTGGACTTAAAGCAACTCAGGCAGTCATATATATGAGCAGTCTATTGAAAGGTTAGACATCTATCTTAAATATTTGAAACCAAAGATGGCTAAACATAAATTTGCAAATACGTTAGTCACCTATATTTGATTGCCCTTAATTTACTGTTAAGCAAAAGAGATGTTAAGAACTTTGTAGCAGGCTGTTGGAGTTATTCTATTTCAGTGACTTACCACTGTTTTTTGTTGCTGGTATGACCTTATTTTTCCTGGAAAAATTAAGACCAACTTGCCATCCAATAATCTGAACTTGTCGCAAGACCTAGGAGTCCAAAATCTCACGGAAGTTATCTTTTTTCTTAATTGATCTATCCTAATTAGTTTCTAAAACGTCAATTGCATGCCTCAGATGGCTATGTAGCATTGACACTTAATATTGTCATACTTGAGAGAGAGAGAGAGAGAGATCCTATCCCATCAACAAACCAAGCTCCTTTGAAATAAGCCCTGACTCATTACATGGAAGTTCTGCCAAATCGAAAAATCTTCAGAATTGTGTTTGAAGCAATAGTAGATCAAGCCAGATCAGACGGCCCTGTTTGTTCAACCAGCAAACACCTTTTGCTGGTAAACATATTTCCAGTAGAGATATTTTAGTAACTCTATATATACATGAATCACTAGAATAAGTTTATCTGAGTATGGATCAAAATTTCCGTGGGGGATTTTCTTAAGTCTCGCCATGCAGATGAAATCTACATGCTTGATTTGATGAGAATCGGCTCTCGGATCAGCTGATTATGATGCATAAGTAAGATCTAGAGTGTGGCTGTAGGGTCTCACACTAGAGTCCAAAGAGCCACATGATGGGCTCGTAACTCACACAAAGTGCGAGTTAAAATCTCATAATAATGTATTTAATATCGTATTGAATGAGATTAAAATCTCAATTCAAGGCGCAAAAAACGGCTACCCAAGGGAGGACGATAAATCCCCATCGCCAGCCCACTGCAAGTATGACCGAGAAGGAACCCCTCTAGAAGCAGGCCTTTTTTCCATGGTTTTCCATTCTCCTATTCTTCTCTCTATTCTCTCCTATCTTGCAGTGCGCGCACCCCTATCCAAATTCCAACAAATCTTTTAAGGCTTGAAAATCGCTGACTGAGAATTCCCATAATGTTTGAGCATCCAAAAATCACATTTTTTTTATCATAGTGCATGATCCTAGAGATAATTCCTATCTTACAGACCATGCTGAACACATATGCAACGTCAGATTTGCAAAAAAAAAATGAAAATATCTAGTTCACACTTTGGTAAACATATATTCAGTTAACATATTCTAGTGGCCATAAGGGAGTAGCAGACTACAGTAGCCTACCATGAGTGAAGGGGGTTTTTGAGTTGTTTTTCCCAAATTTGACTACACTGATGAGTTCGGCATGATCGATTTGCTAGGAATCGATAATTGGATCATATTTTTTTTTATTAAAAAATATATGATTTTTAAGCCTTAAATATTTATGATATTTATAAAAAAAAAATTTACACTGTCAATTTTCAAACCTTATAAAAACCTACCCATGCGCCGGAATCGGATAATGTAAGGGTGCATTCTTATAAAATCAAACACATAGAACACAATTGTACGGTCAGATTTGACACAAACAAAATAAAAAAAACCCTTTCAAATTAAAGCCTTGTTGGCGGAGATAAACACAAATAGGTATAGACAGTTACTCTCTACTAATAAATAAATATATATATATATATATATATATATTTATTTATTAGTAGAGAGTAACTGCCTATACCTATACCTATACCTATATATATATATATATATATCAATGGGAGTATTGTCGAGTGAAGCAGCGCTGGGTTGATCCAGTGAGGGGTGTGGCTTAGGTCGACGATGAAGGAGGCAAATACAAAGTTGGGGTGACAGAGGCAGCAAGGGGGGCGGGGAGGGTGTGAGGAGCAGCGGAGGAGGAACCGATGGGAGGTGGATGGCGTGACAAGTTGCAGAGGGGAAGGGGTGGTGGGTAGAGAGGCGAGAGGTTTGGTGGGCGGGAGGAGCGACAACGAAGGGGTCAAATGGGACTGCTGATCATCCAAAATCGGATGGTCAGTAGTGGTCTGACAAGAGTGTCTTTCGATGATACCCTCTCTCTCTCTCTCTCTATATATATATATATATATATATATATTGGCTACTAATGAAGGTAAGCAACTAATGAGTAAAGATCACTTTTTTCTTCAAAAATTTCAATTATTTGTAGACTGATGTGATCTACATGATTTATTTAGTAGGAAGCTTATTTTGAATAATGTGATTATGACAAATAATTAGGTTTTTAAAGAGGTTCAAAAATGAATGGCCCACAATGTAACAAAATTTCATAACTCAAAGATCACATTTTTACAATAGAAAAACACGATCCAAGACTTGATCCTTAGCAAGCAAACCATATTTATGTGGTTAGATTGAGTCGATACAACTTGCACCTATGATTTTTCGCTCATTAGTTTGTTACCTTCATTAGTAGCAAATATTTTCACTCTCTCTCTCTCTCTCTCTCTCTCTCTCTCTATCTATCTATCTATCTATCTATCTATATATATATATATATATATATATATATAAGTGTGTAGCTCCTTGATGAATAAGTGCTTAATCACGCTGACCATTCATCACATGCGTGTGGTGAACGGTCATAGTGAAAAAAGGGTAAAAAATGCAAAAAAAAACTTTTGGTGCCAAATGAGGCTTTAATGGCGCTTTTGAAGCACCACTAAATGGTCTATAGAGACACACTACATTTTGAAATTGTTTTTTTAGCGGTGCTTCAAAAGTGCCACTAAAGCCATTTTTCATCCTTTCTTGCATGTTTTTGCATTAAAAAAGGTTGAGCATCTATCGTGCATGAGATGGACAACAACATCAAGTAGGTGTTGAAGCACTTATTGATTAAGCACCTATGCATCACTCTCTCTCTCTCTCTCTCTCTCTCTCTCTCTCTATATATATATATATATATATATATATATATATATATATATATATATATATATATATATATATATATATATATATATATATAAAGGGAATGCATGACTAACCCAATGAAATTTTTTTGGTGTTTTTTTCAAAATTTTGACTGTACAGATGTGTTTATCATGATTGATTTACTATAAATCGATACTTGGATCATGAATTTTGGATAAAAAAAATGGTATTTGGACCCTTCATAATTTATGAAATTTGTACGCCATTAATTTTGAAACTTATAAAAACCTATCCATGTGTTACAATCAAATGCTCCAAGAATTGATTCTTATATCATAATTTAAAAAAATACAAAAAATCCAATAAAACTTCTATTAAGGAGGTCTGGTAAAGTTTTTCATTGAAAAAGTTTTTATTTTCCTATATATATAGTAATTTGAGAACTTTAAATATTAGATCTACCGAAAGAGAGCATATCAAACGAAAACATTGAGCTACTTTTGTGTAAGTAGCAGATAAATTTTTTTTTTGAAAGGCTGGTTGGGGTTAGGCATACTCCTACCAGATATCTCTTAAGCCCCATGTGGCAGAGGAATTCGAAGCTAGGTCTTCAGTTTGGCACAGAACCCCACTTACCACATGGGATACCACCTCAATGGCAAGTAGCAGATAAGTTTGTAAACCCTGAGAATTTTGGATATTTTTATGAAGAATAAAAGCAAATTTAATGCTAAAATATTATTTGAACTTAAGGTAAGATTTAATTGTAATTCGAGCTTCAATTTGAATTTAGATTGAATCTCAAATTAAGAATTTTTTTTGAATTGGGTTTTGATTTTTAATCAGATTTAATCTTGATTTAGGTTAGACTTAATTAAAATTTAATTTGAGTTTCAGTTTAATCGGGCTTCGAATTGAGTGCACATTTGAATTTAGAATCTCATTAAATTTCGATTTCAAATTCTGAAATTTAAGTTTCGGATTTGAATTAAATTCAAATTTAATAAATGGATCTCAGATTTCTAATTGGATTTGGATTTGGATTTGATTTGAACTTTTATCTAAACTATAGTTAAATTGAGTTTCAATGTGGATGGGACATGTGGCATGCCCCTCATTAAATCCTTCTATTCTTAAATTGATTAAATTCTAATCAAATTAGGATAATCAACATAAAAATTTAATATGCATTGATTTCTAAATCATTAATTCAAACTAATTACATTAAGCTACCAAATAGTACACAATATACACTCATGGCCATAACAAGTAAAGGTCATGATGTACATGATCTAAAATAATAATAATAATAACAAATAAAGAAAACAATGTTAAAGCAATCATTGTGTGAGTTGCTAACAATCATTAAATAATTATGATACTACTTGTTGGCGAAGGTACTGTTGAAACGGTGGGGCAAGCATAAACGTGTATAACTTTCAAATACGACAAGCAAGTAATAGGAATTTCTAAAAGAAGGTGGTGTGCAGTTAGAGTATATGTATGACCTTTACCTATAGTTGAGAAACTTACTTAGTTTAGGACAATGCTAAGGAAGGAAAGGAATGTCCCTCCCACATGGTTTGAGAAAAATCTACTTAAGTAATAACATATTTAATTACGAACCCACTTAGATAAGGGGTTATAAGTTTTATAAGGTTGAGACTCTCTCCCTTCCTCTCACACGTTTTGGAGAGAGATCAACTTGGAAGAGGTTGAAAATATCTCTCATCCTCCCATACATTTTTGGAAGGACTCTAATTAATAAAGTTTACTATTATTTAAATTACACATGGTCAAATATTATAAATATGAGACCACCCATACACCATTCATATCTCCCAACGTTTTTACCTCTTTTCACTTTCTCCCTCCATCTCTATTCTTCTTCCTTCCTAAACACCTTAGGAAAAAGACGCCAAGGAAGACTGATAGAGTTGTTGAACCTTGATGCAGCCACTGGTTGGAGGAGGTGATCGTTCAAGGGACTAACACAACAATTTTGAGGGTGTTTCGATCCAATGCTCCAACATTTTTTGATGTTCCTAATCCTGACGATTTACAAGGTGAGCGGTTCTAACCTGATACCTGTAGGCTAAAGCTCATATGCATGAGCATACTTTAGGTGTGTTCAATTCAGAACCCATATATCGAACTCACTTTAGGATGGGCTCAATATCGATTCAGACCCATTAGGCATTGAATCGATTGCAACGGTACCCCAATCCGTGAAGTGGTCCATACCTAGATCAGCCATGCATACGGGAGTGACACTGCTTTTGAATCAGTTTGTTGGGACTGATCGATAATGCTTGGAAAAAACAATTGTTTGTCAAACAATCTGGACGTCCCATGCACCAGTATGAGAACCGGGTAAGGGAATTGGTTGGATCTTCTTGATATCGGTATGAGAAGGTTCATACTGATCCACTTGAGGATCAACTGTGAACCCGCTTAACTACAGACCAAACCAGGCCTTAAGTGGGTTGGGTCTGATCCGTTTCAAGGTAAATGAAAAAAAATATAAAATATATATATATAGATGTTAAGAGTTGTGAATGTCGAGCCTGAACACGCCACTCTTCGAATTGTTGAACCATCAGCATGAACTGATCCATCAATGGATCAGTCATGTGTGAATGGTTCAAGATAGCTCGGATTAGTCTTTGGGCAAGCAAGAACTGATTAAAGATAAAAAAAAAACCCACCATAACAATATTAGAAGCAACAATTATTCTCTTCGCTATATTTGGCAAGGTAGGTTAAACATTTCTCAATAATAGGAATAAGGAGGTTATTTAGGACAACGTGATGATTTGTTACAAATGTTTGTGGTTTACCATCGTGTTTGCCAATGGGAACTTCATTTGCACCTTGATGCAAGTATGAGGTTATAAAATAAAGCTTATCAAGTTTCTTTAATACAAGGGCAAGAACCATCTTGACTTCACATGTTTTACTTTGTCAAGTCTCTTACACTGTTATACATTCCTTATCAAGTTAGGAAGGGACAACTCATTCTAGATTTGAGCTTGGATGCATTTTTCTTTTTTTTAAACCCTTATAAGGTAGGGGTTCTAATCCAATATCCTTAGATTTAGATCTGTATGCATGAGCATACTTCATGTGCGTATAGATTTGAACCTGCATATCGATCCTAATTTATGATGGGATCGATATCAGTTCAGACTCACTAGTCACCAAAATTGGTTGTGAAAAAACCGATATCAGACTCACTAGTCACCAAAATTGGTTGTGAAAAATCAATATAGGAATGCATGGACTGATCCATACACGGGTTAGTCATGCACATCCAAGCAAAACCAACTCAGATCAGTCCTTGGTTGTGTCGGGACTGATCAATGATGTGTGATTTTAAAAAAAGAAATATGTATGCAAGCTCAAATCTAGAATGAGTTGTCCCTTCCTAACTTGATAAGGAATGTATAATGGTGTAATTAAGAGACTTGACAAAGTAAAACAAGTGAAGTCAAGATGGTTCTTGCCCTTGTATTAAGGAAACTTGATAAGCTTTATTTTATAACCTCATACTCGCATCAAGGTGCAAATCAAGTTCCCGTTGGCAAACACGATGGTGAACCACAAACATTCGTAACAAACCATCACGTTGTTGTAAATAATCTTCTTATTCCTATTATTGAGAAATATTTAACCTACCTTGTCAAATATACTGAAGAGAATAATTGTTGCTTCTAATATTGTTATAGTGGTTTTTTTTTTGTCTCTGATCAGTTCCTGCTTGTCCAAAGACTGATCTGGGCTATCTTGAACCATTCACGCATGATTGATCCATCGATGGATTAGTTCATGTTGTTGGTTCAACAATTGAGAGAGTGGCGTGTCCGGGCTCGACATTCACAACTCTTAATGCCTATATATATTATATTTTTTTTATTTACCTTGAAACATATCAGACCCAATCCACTTAAAGACAGGTCTGGTCAGTAGATATGTTCTATGAACCTTCTCATACCGATATCAAGAAGATCCAACCAATGCATTTACCCGGTTCCCATACCAGTGCATCCAGATTGTTCTAAAAACAATTGTTTTTTTCCAAGCATTATCGATCAGTCCTAGCATGATAGACTGATTCAATAGCAGTGTCACTTCCGTATGCATGGCTGATCCAAGTATGGATCACTTCATGGATTTTTGCATTTGGTTCAATGCCTAATGGGTCTGAATCAATATTGAGTCCATCCGAAAATGAGTTCGATATATGAGTTTAGAATTGCACACAGTTGAAGTATGCTCATGCATATGAGCTTTAGTCTATAGGTATCGGGTTAGAACCCGTTACCTTGTAAATCGTTGAGATTAAAAACACCAAAAAATGTTGGAGCGTTGGCTCAAAACACCCTTAAAACCATTGTGTCAGTCCCTTGAATGATCACTGCCTCCAACCAGTGGCTGCACCAAGGTTCAGCAACTCTACCGGTCATCCTTGGTGTCTCCTTCCTAAGGTGTCGAGGAAGGAAGAAGAACAGAGATGGAGGGAGAAAGTGAGAAGAGGTAAAAACATTGGGAGATAGGGATGGTGTATGGGTGGTCTCATATTTATAATATTTTGATCATATGTAATTTAAATAATAAACTTTATTGATTAGAATTCTTCAAAAAATGTATGGGAGGATGAGAGATATTTTCAACCTCTTCTAAGTTAATCTTTCTCTAAAACGTGTGAGAGGGAGGGAGAGAGTCTCAACCTTATAAAACTTATAACCCCTTATCTAAGTAGGTTCCTAATTAAATATGTTATTACTTAATTAGATTTTTCTCAAACTATGTGCAAAAGACATTCCTTTCCTTCCTTAGCGTTGTCCTATACTAAGTAAGTTTCTCAACTACAGGTAAAGGTCATACATGTATTCTAATTGAACACCACCTTCTTTTAAAAATTCCTATTACTTGCTTTTTGTCATATTTGAAAGTTATACATGGTTATGCTTGACCCACCCTTTCATGAGTGTGTTAGCCAACAAGTAGTATCATAATTATTTAATGACTATTAGCAACTCATACAATGATTGCTTTATCATTGTTTTCTTTATTTATTATTATTATTATTATTATTTTTACATATGCATTACCGCCTTTACTTGTTATGGCCATGAGTGTATATTGTGTACTATTTGGTAGCTTAACGTAATTAGTTTGAATTAATGATTTAGAAATCATTGCACATTAAATTTTTATGTTGATTATCCTAGTTTGATTAGAGTTTAATCAATTTAAGAATAGAAGTATTTAATGAGGGGCATGCCACATGTCCCATCCACATTGAAACTCAATTTAATTATAGTTTAGATAAAAGTTTGAATCAAATTCAAATTCAATTAGAATATCTGAGATTCATTTATTAAATTTAAATTAAATCTAAATCTGAATTTAAATTTTAGAAATTGAAATCAAAATTCAATGAGACTCCAAATTCAAATGCCACTTAATTCGACCTGACTAAATTGAAACTCAAATTAAATTTCAATTAAGTCTAACCTAAATCAAGATTAAATCCGATTAAAAATCAAAACTCAATTCAAAATAAATTTTCAATTTGAGATTCATTCCAAATCTAAATTGAAGCTCAAATTACAATTAAATCTCACCTTAAGTTCAAATAATATTTGACATTAAATTCATCTTTATTTTTTATAAAAATATCAAAAATTACGTGGGGTTTGCATTCTTTCCTTCTTACAAAATTGTGTTCACAAAATTTAACTAGGGTTACTTACAAAATAAGTTATTGGCATGTAGTGATTTTATTTTTATGATTTATTTGCTTAGTAAATATAGAAAATTTATAAGTATTATAAAATTAGGCAGCTTTTTTTAATTACTTTAAAAAACTGGTGAGAAAATGTCTAATGGCCATTGAGTTTATATGCCATGGCATATACCCGATTGCCATGTGTAAAGGGCATTGAGGCTGGGAAAAATGGGGAGAAAGACTCCATTTGCCTTCCGTACTTGAAAAAAATGCTAATAAAAAACATTCAGAAAACCTTGTACCAAGGAGCGGATATACAGGGAGAGGGGTACACGGGAACCAATCCGATCCGGTTGGTTGTTGCCGAAATACCAGCCGGCGGGGAGCCGCGATGTCCCTTTTAACAACCACCGGGGGTCTCTCTCCCTCAAAACCCTCCTCCCAAATTAGAGCTCTCTCTCTCCTTCAACCCCCCCCCCCCTTCTCCCAAATCAGATCTCTCTCTCTCTCCATCAAATCTCTCAAATCAAAGCTCCTTCTCTCCAATTGTATTTCTGGTGTTATATTTCCTAAATCTTTCATTTTATTTTTCTTCTACTTTTCAAAGATGGTGATGACTGTGTTTTCTTACATCTTTTGCCAATCGTTCATTGTGCCACATAGCAATATGGTTTAGACCGAAGCAGGTTATATGTTCCCCCCCCCCGAACAGGGCAGTTAGCTACATCTCATGATCGGGGGTCCCAAAGAGCACCACGCATGTAAGCATGTGCGTCTCGTATCCCCATGTTTGTCAGCATTAATTAGCGTTGGAGTTTGATAAGATTGCAAAGACTTAAGAACCCTCTCCTCCATTGGTGCAAAAAAAAATGACGGTTCTTGAAAAGGAGTGGTTGTAAAGACTTAAGTGCCCCGAAGATGATTATTTAAGACCCAGTCTCTGCACTGCAGGATTATCCGAGAAAGAAATCTCCCCTGGAGGAGGCCATGAACATCAACCCTCTCACTCTCTCTCTCCCTTCTATTTCTGCTTCTGTGCACATCCATTAGAAGATCATACATTGCTCCATCAAGCACCGACTGACCTATACATTGACTCTTGTGAAGCCTGATTCAGAGTTTTTACCCTTACAGGAGGAGGGTTTGGGGGATCCTCCCAGCGTGGGTATCATCATTCAACTCAATGAGTTGTAGATCCTGAATCAGAGTTTTTACCCTTACAAGAGAGGGGTAAAACCACATCTCACTCTCTCTCCCTTTTCTCTCTACTTCTGTGCACATCCAACAAACGATCCAACATTTCTCCATCAAACACCGACTGACCTGCACACTAACTGTAGCATCGTTCAACTTGATGAGTTGTGGACCCTGATTTAGAGTTTTTGCCCTTACAGGAGGGGGGTTTGGGGGCTCCTCCCAGCGTGGGTAGCATCATTCAACTTGAAGAGTTGTGGAGTCTGATTCAAAGTTTTTATCCATTCATATTTTAAGGCATTAGATCTCATTTTTGAACATCCACGCATGTGCAGTTTGCTTTCATCATATTCAGTTGCTTTCTAGATTATACTTTGAATTCTTGTGCATTTTAAATCTATCGATTTGTATGTAACCTGAGCTCATTTTAACTTGAATTTTTTACTGCAACTTCATGCATATGTCTTCATGCTCTCCACCAACAATCAAATCATTCTGAGTTTGTTTGACCCACTTTAAAAATCGAGATTCAAAACCTGTTATTTTGCACCGTCAGGATTTTAGCAGAATCAGGACCAACTTGCGGAAGTGATTTATCCCTAACCAGAGATGATTTTTCCGATCCGTAAAAAGGGTTGTTTTCTAAATTGAATCTAGTTTGTTCATACCAAATTTCAGTGATTTCTATGGTATTTTTGTACCAGTTTCGGGTCAAAAACCATAACCCTATCACCCTGTGTCATTTTAACGGCTCAGATTTTGATCCATTTTGTTTGAATTTTATTTTCCTAATGGAAGATTCTTTTTCAATTCTGTAAAACGGGTTCTCTTCGTTTATGTGTTTAATTCATCCCTGTAAATTTTTAGAATTTTTCATGGTCAATTACTATTTTATTTTGATTAAATACCAGAACCTTATATCCAGATTTTATAAATGTTCTGATCTTAGCCCCCATATCATGACTGTTGTAGCACTTCTTCAACAAATCGTTATTTGATTGGCAATATTTTTCAGTAAATTATTGTTATGATTTTTTTTAGTCTCTACTATGATTTGTAGTATTTTTGGGTCTCCAACGAGCCTCACAATGATTTATAGTGTTGTTCGATCTTTTAACTATGATTTATAGTGCTTTGGGGTCTCCAACGAGCCCCACAACGATTTGTAGTATTTTTCGGTCTTTTAACTATGATTTATAGTGTTTTCGGGTCTCTAACGAGACCCACAGCGATTTATAGTGTTGTTGGACCTCGCTATAGCGATTTGTAGTGTTTTTCGCTAAACACTACAGCGATTTGTGATACAAATTGCTATCTGAATCAGGATCAACTTGTCAAGGTCATATCTCCCTAACCAGAGATCGGATTTCAAATCCATAAAAAGTGGTGTCTTTGTTATGAAATCTAGTTTATTTCTCTAAATTTTCAGTTATTTCTATGGTAATTTGATATCTCATTTAGATCTAAAACCAGACCCCTATCAGTCTGCCTTATTTGAGTGACATAGGTTTTTATTTCATATTATAAGAGTCATATCTCCCCAACGGAAGATCATTTTTCAAATCCGTAAAAAGGGTTTTCTTCCTCTATGTGTCTAGTTTATATCTGGAAAGTTTTATAACTTTTTATACTCATTTGATATTTCGAACCTGTTAAAAAAAGAGACATGTTATAAAATGTTATAAAACGTAAAAAGTTTGAAATTTCCTCTATGTGTCTCGATTTTTAACAGGTTTGAAATATCAAATGAGCATAAAAAGTTATAAAACTTTCCAGATATAAACTAGACACATAGAGGAAGAAAACCCTTTTTACGGATTTGGAAAATGATCTTCCGTTGGGGAGATATGACTCTTACAAAATGAAATAAAAACCTATGTCACTCAAATAAGACAGACTGATAGGGGTCTGGTTTTAGATCAAAATGGGGTATCAAATTATCATAGAAATTGCTGAAAATTTACAGGAATAAACTAGACTTCATATCGAAGACACTACTTTTTACGGATTTGAAATCCGATCTCTAGTTAGGGAGATATGACCCTTACAAGTTGGTCCTGATTCGGATAGCGATTTGTATCACAAATCGCTATAGTGTTTAGCGAGAAACACTACAAATCGCTAAACACTACAACGATTTGTGATACAAATCGCTATCTGTATCAGGAACAACTTGTCAGGGCCATATCTCCCGAACCAGAGATCGGATTTCAAATCCGTAAAAAGTAGTGTCTTCATTATGAAGTCTAGTTTATTCCTGTAAATTTTCAGCGATTTCTATGGTCAGTTGATACCTCATTTGGATCTAAAATCAGACCCCTATTAGTCTATCTTATTTGAGTGACATAGGTTTTTATTTCATTTTGTAAGAGTCATATCTCCCCAACGGAAGATCATTTTCCAAATTCGTAAAAAGGGTTTTCTTCCTCTATGTGTCTAATTTATATCTGGAAAGTTTTATAACTTTTTATGCTCATTTGATATTTCAAACCTGTTAAAAATCGAGACACATAGAGGAAGTTTCAAACTTCTTAAGTTTTATAACATTTTATAACATGTCTCGGTTTTTAACAGTTTCGAAATATCAAATGAGCATAAAAAGTTATAAAACTTTCCAGATATAAACTAGACACATAGAGGAATAAAACCCTTTTTACGGATTTGAAAAATGATCTTTCGTTGGGGAGATATGACTCTTACAAAATGAAATAAAAACCTCTGTCACTCAAATAAGGCAGACTGATAGGGGTCTGGTTTTAGATCCAAATGGGGTACAAATGACCATAGAAATCGCTGAAAATTTACAGGAATAAACTAGAATTCATAACGAAGACACTACTTTTTACGGATTTGAAATCCGATCTCTGCTTAGGGAGATATGACCCTGACAAGTTGGTCATGATTCAGATAGCGATTTGTATCACAAATCGCTGTAGTGTTTAGCGAGAAACACTACAAATCGCTAAACACTACAGCGATTTTTGATACAAATCGCTATCCGAATCAGGACCAACTTGTCAGGGCCATATCTCCCTAACCGGAGATCGGATTTCAAATCCGTAAAAAGTGGTATCTTTGTTATGAAGTCTAGTTTATTCTTGTAAATTTTCAGCGATTTTTATGGTAATTTGATACCCCATTTGGATCTAAAACCAGACCCCTATCAGTCTGTCTTATTTGAGTGACATAGGTTTTTATTTTATTTTGTAAGAGTCATATCTCCCTAACGGAAGATCATTTTCCAAATCCGTAAAAAGGGTTTTCTTCCTCTATGTGTTTAGTTTATATCTGGAAAGTTTTATAACTTTTTATGCTCATTTGATATTTCAAACCTGTTAAAAATCAAGACACATAGAGGAAGTTTCAAACTTTTTAAGTTTTATAACATTTTATAACATGTCTCAGTTTCTAACGGGTTCGAAATATCAAATGAGCATAAAAAGTTATAAAACTTTCCAGATATAAACTAGACACATAGAGGAAGAAAACTCTTTTTACGTATTTGAAAAATGATCTTCCGTTGGGGAGATATGACTCTTACAAAATGAAATAAAAACCTATGTCACTCAAATAAGGCATACTGATAGGGGTCTGGTTTTAGATCTAAATGGGGTATCAAATGACCATAGAAATCGCTGAAAATTTACAGAAATAAACTAGACTTCATAACGAAGACACTACTTTTTACGGATTTGAAATTCAATCTCTGGTTAGGGAGATATGACCCTGACAAGTTGGTCCTGATTTGGATAGCGATTTGTATCACAAATCGCTGTAGTGTTTAGCGAGAAACACTACAAATCGCTAAACACTACAGCGATTTGTGATATAAATCGTTATTCGAATCAGGACCAACTTGTCAGGGCCATATCTCCCTAACCAGAGATCGGATTTCAAATCCGTAAAAAGTGGTATCTTTGTTATTAAGTCTAGTTTATTCCTGTAAATTTTCAGCAATTTCTATGGTCATTTGATATCCCATTTGGATCTAAAACCAGACCCCCATCAGTCTATCTTATTTGAGTGACATAGGTTTTTATTTTATTTTGTAAGAGTCATATCTCCCCAACGGAAGATCATTTTCCAAATCCGTAAAAAGGGTTTTCTTCCTCTATGTGTTTAATTTATATCTGGAAAGTTTTAAATATTTTATTTGCTCATTTGATATTTCAAACCTGTTAAAAATCGATACACATAGAGGAAGTTTCAAACTTTTTAAGTTTTATAACATTTTATAACAAGTCTCGGTTTTTAACAGGTTCGAAATATCAAATGAGCATAAAAAGTTATAAAACTTTCCAGATATAAACTAGACACATAGAGGAAGAAAACCCTTTTTACGGATTTGAAAAATGACCTTCCGTTGGGGAGATATGACTCTTACAAAATGAAATAAAAACCTATGTCACTCAAATAAGGCAGACTGATAGGGGTCTGGTTTTAGATCCAAATAGGGTATCAAATGACCATAGAAATCGCTGAAAATTTATAGGAATAAACTAGACTTCATAACGAAGACACTACTTTTTACGGATTTTAAATCCGATCTCTGGTTAGGGAGATATGACCTTGACAAGTTGATCCTGATTCAGATAGCGATTTGTATCACAAATCGCTGTAGTGTTTAGCGAAAAACACTACAAATCGCTATAGCGAGGTCCAACAACACTATAAATCGCTGTGGGTCTCGTTAAAGACCCGAAAACACTATAAATCATTGTTAAAAGATCGAAAAACACTACAAATTGTTGTGAAGCTTGTTGGAGACCCTAAAGCACTATAAATCATAGTTAAAAGATCGAACAACACTATAAATCATTGTGAGGCTCGTTGGAGACCCAAAAATACTACAAATCATAGTAGAGACTCAAAAAAATCATAACAATAATTTGCTAAAGAATATTGCCAATCAAATAACGATTTGTTAAAGAAGTGCTACAACAGTCATGATATGGGGGCCAAAATCAGAACCTTTATAAAATCTGGATACAAGGTTCTGGTATTTAATCAAAATAAAATAGTAATTGACTATGAAAAATTCTAAAAATTTACAGGGATGAACTAGACACATAAACGAAAAGAACCCGTTTTACAGAATTGAAAAATGATAATCCATTAGGAAAATAAAATTCAAACAAAATGGATCAAAATCTGAGCCGTTAAAAAAACATAGGGTAACAGGGTTATGGTTTTTTACCCGAAACTGGTACGAAAACACCATAGAAATCGCTAATATTTGGTATGAGCAAACTAGATTCAATTTAGAAAAAACTCTTTTTACTGATTGGAAAGATCATCTCTGGTTAGGGAGAAATCACTTCCGCAAGTTGGTCCTGATTCTGCTAAAATCCTGACGGTGCAAAATAATAGGTTTTGAATCTCGATTTTTAAATTGGGTCAAACCAACTCAGAATGATCTTATTTTTTGTGGAGAGCATGAAGACATATGCATAAAGTTGCAGTAAAAATTTAAAATTAAAATGAGCTCTAGTTACATACAAATCGATAGATCTAAAATGCACAAGAATTCAAAGTATAATCTAGAAAGCAACTGAACATGATGAAAGCAAACTGCACATGCGTGGATGTTCAAACATGAGATCTAATGCCTTAAAATATGAATGGGTAAAAACTTTGAATCAGACTCCACAACTCTTCAAGTTGAATGATGCTACCCACGTTGGGAGGAGCCCCCAGACCCCTCTCCTGTAAGGGCAAAAACTCTAAATCAGGCACATAAGTAGAGAGAGAAGGGAGAGAGAGTGAGAGGGTTGGTGTTCATAGCCTTCTCCAGGAGGAACCCTTTACCTCCCTTGATTTCTTCTCTAGAGAGAGAGAGGGTTTTACAGTGTTTTACGAAGAAGTTAGAAGAAGAAGATGACGATGGAGCAATGTAGGATCGTCTGTTGGATGTGCACAGAAGTAGAGAGAGAAGAGAGAGAGAGTGAGAGGGTTGTTGTTCATGGCCTTCTCCAGGAAGAACTCTTTGTTTCCCTTGATTTCTTCTCTAGAGAGAGAGAGGGTTTTACATTGTTTTACGGAGAAAGAAGAAGAAGACATGTTTGTCCTTTTTTTGAACAGAAAAAGAAGAAGACTTTGAAGAGTCAACATCATCCTCGACTTTCTGGATGGAGGACATGTTTGTCCTTTTTTTGAACTGTTTGTTTTTTCTTTTTTGAATGAAGGGCATTTTTATCATTTTCTCAAACCATCACTTTATGAGAAGAATAGCAAGAAAGGGTACTTAAGTCTTTGCAACAACACCAGAGTCCGATGCAAAGTTATGTCAACATACACGGGAATACGAGCCCCATGTGCTTGTATACGTGGTGCTGATTCAAAGCCCCAAACACAGACGTGGTATTCAGTGAATCATCGAGGGCGAACATACACAACCCTCCCGGTTTAGACGATTCTTCAACAAGTACGTACATTGGCATGCATTTTGTAGACAACTCTTGATATTCATTGTTGTTTTCACAAACTAGGATCACTAGTGTTTGTGCTTCAGATCTTGGGTGACCTTTTAATCGACCTACATAGATAGCTTGGAGACATTTTGCTGGCGTCCCAACTCAATAACTCTTACAGTTTACCTCTGTAGCATATATGCTTGTTCTGTATATATATTTGTATGCCCATGTTCAGTTTGAAGCATTTATTCTGTTTTGAAAATTTTGCGTTCCTACTACGGGGAACATGGTATAATGAGGGATAGCAAATATTCTCTCTCTCTCTCTCTCTCAACCCAATTGCCTTAGTCTTTAGTGAGCACCAGTTGCTAGCAAGGATCACATGAAACAGCTTTGGATCCAAAATTCAATTCAGTGAATAATCTTTAGTTGGATTTGTTAAACTTTTCTAGATCTAATTAGCCAAATGAATTAGATTTGATTAGGGGTTTACATTTTAATCTGGTTACTTTTGTAAAACATTAGTACATGTAAGATGCAATAAGGCCAAATGGCTAACTCCTTAAGTGGGTTCCTAGAGGCACTTTAATCCAACTCCAAATTCAAATATGCTGGCAATAAACTCGAATTTGAACTATTTTGTTGGCAGTTAAACCCCATTGAAACCAACTAGTTCTTAACGATAAAATAGCGATGGTGATGATGAAAAGCCTATCGAACCAATAATGTCATTAGCAAGGATGTCATTCATATATTTTAATGAGTGATCACCACCATCACAGACCTCGGTAGCAGTATCACGACATTCTAACAGGGCATCAGGATAGAGACCATGATGGACATATACCGTTATAATCGAGCTCAAGACACCACATCTCTTCCAGGCATTTCAACCAACACTTTTTCGATCGAACCACACGCACCATACATCCCAAACAAGAGTACTAAGAATATGCAAATCCACATAAATTCCAACTTCAGAACTTCAGAATGTATCTGCCTCTCTTCTCGTATCAAGAATAAACTTGTGAATGAAGGGATGCATGAAATTGTCGGGGGGAATGTCGCTTCTTTTGAGCTGGATGAACAACCGAACGGACTGTGATGATGGTGGAGCAAATGTCGGGCTCCCTACCGGTCAGTATTCCAGCAGCAACCCGCCGTACTAGTTCCCTTGTGTACCCCTCTTCTTTGAGAGGGTGTTGTGTGTTCTCCCCGAAGCACAAATTCGCGTGTTTCGGTGTGTACGGAGGAATATTTTGGGACCCGAGATAATTCATATGCCAATGTTGCTCACGATGACTTTATAATAAAATAACATATAAAAAAGGTAGACATGCTTTTGACGGAAATGTCCTCTCCTAAGATAGATATGCGTTGGACAAAAATGTCCTCCCGCTCCCCGTAAATAGATTTGCACATTCCGCCTTTGTTTTTAGCTTGTGTTACAACACATGGCCGCCTTCTCGTTACTGCCTTGTGTTAGATAGAAATCTTTTTCGGGTTCGTTCCTATCTCGTGGAGATAACTATAAATCGAACAACTGGTTTGATCATTGGTGGACGTCATAGGAAGATTTGTCGGCCATCTCTTTTTACAGTCTTCTCTTCTTCTTCTTCGTTTTTGTTAGGCAGTATGGAAAAAAGCAATGACGCACAAACATTCTAACAAGTGTCATTAAGGTCACATCATGAGTATCTTTCCATGTCATCATGCTATTATTGAAGAACGTATGTTGTCATGAGTGTCATTAAGGCGTTTTGTTATTGCAGGTAGATTTTATCGTTTCAACGGTTGGAAATTGAAGACATTTGCAAGACGCTGGAACCTATTGACAAGAATGCTTGGTTACAAATGCGAGCAAGGGCCTTTACCCCATTCGATATCGTCCATTCACTCAATATATTCAATGTAACGCAAATCGCGGTTGTAGTAACACGTATATCGATTTGTGACATTGTTTTGTTTATTAATATCGATTTGTAATATATTATGTTGAAATGTCGTATATCGATTTGTAATATATTATGTGTTTTTTAGTGTCGATTTGTGAGATATTATTTTGCTTGATAATATCGATTTGTAATATATTATGCTGAATTGTCGTATATGGATTTGTAAGATATTATGTATTTTCTAGATTCATTTATAAGATATTGTTTCGGTTGAAAATCTTGATTTGTAATATATTTTTTTGAATTTCCGTATATTGATTTGTAAGATATTATGTGTTTTTTAGTGTCGATTTGTGAGATATTGTTTTGTTTGTTAATATCGATTTGTAATATATTATGTTGAATTGTCGTATATCGATCTGTAAGATATTATGTGTTTTCTAGTGTCGATTTGTGAGATATTATTTTGTTTGTTAATCTTGATTTGTAATATATTATGTTGAATTTCCGTAAATCGATTTGTAAGATATTATTTGTTTTTCAGTGTCAATTTTTGAGATATTGTTTTAATTATTATTATCGATTTATAATATATTTTGCTGAATCGCTGTAAATATATGCACTGGCTAACACAAATTGATGTTTTGCTCATGACAGTGTTGAGCATATCAACTGGTTGCAATGAAGATGACGTATCTCGATCACTGGAAAGTCATGGAGCAACGAACATTCGTACTATTGATGCACCTGAAGAAATGAATATGTGCACTATTGATGCACATGATTAGAAGGGTGCAGACATTGAATTCACTCTAGACTTGAATATTCCAGTAGACGAAATGCAATTCGATAATGAGGTAGACGATCATGACAATGCACTTGACAAAGGTGCAGGCACCTCAAGTCAACGTGATATTACACTTGACTCTGTTCCCGTAGAGGGAATGCAGTTTAATAATGAGGAAGCTGCATACAATATTTATAATGATTATGCCTTAAAACTTGGATTTAGTGTTAGAAGGTATTCTTGGGCAAAAAATGCACATGGTGTCATGGTAAGAAAGGCATATATTTGTTCTAAGCAAGGTTGGAAGAAGTCAAGTGGAAATCCAACAAGGAGCAAGCCAGATTCAAGATGTGGTTGTCCAGCGAGAATGGTGTTAAGAAGACTTCCGAATGGGAAATATGTAGTTCATACTTTAATCAATGATTATAACCATGAATGAGCCTCTTCTTTTTTTACTCCTATGTTAAGGTCATATCGTAAACTAACCGAAGTGCATGCAGTAGTTGCTGAAATAGCTGATAGCGCCGACATTGCACCAAGGAAGACATACAATTTATGCACGTGCATAGATGGTGGTCGTGAGAATGTACCATTCACACCTATGGATCTAAGAAACCATTTGAGAAGGAAGAGGTCAAACAACATGAAGAATGATGAAATATGTTCTTTGGTTGATTACCTACACAAGAATTCAAGCAATGACCCTGGTTTTTTTAGTGCAATGCAACTGGATGAAGATGGGTATGCTGTGAATATGTTTTGGGCAGATTCAAAGTCAAGAGTAGATTATGAATGCTTCAATGATGTGCTTATTTTTTATACGATAGTGAAGATTAATACGGAACAGTGGCCATTTGCGCAGTTTATCGAAAGTGAATCATCACTCACGGAGTTGCATATTAGGCAGCGCTTTTTTATATGACCAGACTAAGGAAACCGTTGAGTGATTGTTCAGAGTATTTACATAGGCAATGAATGGGAAGCACCCTGGAGTTGTACTTACAGATGATGATCATGCAATTGCGGCTACAGTGTCTCATGTATGGCCATATGCACATCATCACCTATGTTTGTGGCATATCTTTCAAAATATAACAAAGAACATATGACACATTTTTAATAAGAAGATAGGGTTTGATAAAAATTTTAGAAAGTGTATACTTGAGAGCATGGACAATGACACTTTTCTATCTGATTGGGAGCAAATGATTCAGATGTACGACCTTGAAGATTGCGTGTTGTTACAAAATTTATATGCAGACAAAGAGAAGTAGGAATTGGCATATGGAAGACAATACTTTTGTGCAGGTATGATAAGTACATAAAGAGCTGAATCTATGTATGTTACACTGAAAAAAAAACCCTTGTATTCATGTTTAATAATGTTTCGCTTTATTGAACAGTATGAATTATTTGTAGACGATCTTAGATAAAATAAGCTTGAACAAGATGTGAAATGCTTTAACACCCACCCTGCAACCTTGGGCATGAAAATATTGACGTGTTATCATCGCAAAATTTTACTTTTGCAAGTCAAACTGACATTTAAAAAAGATTTTGGAAATAACTCACGTCCGTTTTAAAATGCGGGATAATTTCGAAGAATGGGACTCGCTTGTCGGTACGAGGTTCAACCGTTCCTAGCGCCTCTACTAGGGGTAATTGACCAAGGATCAAAAATGTACTTAGCTTTGCTCAACTTATCTAAATCGTGTTTTATTTCCTAAATGTACAACGAATCAGACATGTGCTATGAATTTTATGAAAAATGCAAATTTGAAAACATGATGTTTGCTTCAAAGTTTGGAAAATACTTAGAAAAGAAGCCATTTGAAAATCATCAATCCTGATTGAGAGAATGTTTCTGGGAAAATGAAAAACTATTTTTAAAGAAATCTTGAAGTTTTGTGAAATCGATTCTGAGAAAACTTGGATAATTCTGAGAAAAGTTTGAATTTTGAACTTTGGAATTAAAGATATTAGGATTTGGAAAATCATGAGTTTGAACTTGAGAAATACTTTTTAAAAACTCAAAATTTTGAGAAAATCGATTTCTGGATAAGACTTAGAAAATTTTGAGAAAATCAATTTCTCTGAATTGGAATTGGGATTTGTAAATTGAATAAAATGAATAAATATGAATTTAAAAGTCATGATTTTGAGGAATTGAGAAAATCTTTTTGTATTTTTTGAGAAATGCAGTGCATTTTGAAGTTAGCCTAAGAGTGTAGGCTGAATGTAGCTAATACGAAGATCACAAATCTTGGTCTCATTCGTATTCTGACTATGGCCATAAATACGAATTCCATCGAGCTTGTCAACTCGTTAAGAGCTTGTGCACATGCCATTCGTGTAGACCATGGGGATTTGTAGAAATATGCATATGAATGACAATCATAACAGTTATATATCAAAGTTCAAACTATATGCAATGCAAATCCTAATCTAAGTAGGAATTGAAATTCTTATTCCAAATTTAACCATAATTTACATCACTAATTGAATTTAAATAACTAAAAATAAAGTCTTCAATATCTATGCAAAACTAGCAAACTTGTTAGTGAAGAAATGTCGGCTTTTCTAGATTTATCCAGTAATATCTGAAAATTACTGGATTTTGCTAGATATAAGCCTTTTTCCATGATTCTCTGAGATAAACATAATGAAATATGAAATAAAATTAAAAAAAATATGAAAATGGGATTTGAAAATTTAAAATTAGGGTCAAAATGACCAAAATACCCCTGATAGCAAGACTATAGCCTTGAAACCAGGGCTTTTGAGAAAGATATTTTGTAAAATGAGGTTTTGAAATTTAAATGAAAATAAATCAAACATAATATAATGTGGTACGATTGAAAATAAGAAAATTCAAGTTAGGAATTTCGAAAATGAGGTCAAATAATCAAAATGCCCCCGATAGCAAGACTATGGCCTTGAAATCAGGGTTTTTTGAAATAAATTTTGGTGAAAACTTGGGATTTAGTGTTTGAATGAAATCAAATAAACATAAAATCAATCATGAAGCATTCTCACATGATTATAAACATGAACAAACCCTAAAATCATGAATTTATTCATAAAAAACCAAAAATATCATAAAAACCATGATTTTGGCAGTGTTTCGGGATCCTCCGGGCACCCTGTTTTGTAATTTGGCTCATCTAAGCATCAAATGGGTTCCAAAATTGATAAAAATTGGCACCTGCTTTTGTTATCACCATAAAATTAGATTGAAATCATAAAAATATATTTTGATATTATTTCAATTCGAAAATTGCATTAAAACCCTAAAATATGCTATTTTTACCCCCGGTCACGTACCAGTTTCACTGTCAAACCTGAATTAGGGGTCAATTCACCATGGAAATTCCTGAAATTTTACAAAGCAATAGTAGACAAAAAAAAACAAAGAATCTCTTTTTTATATATTGGAAAAATCATCTTCGATTAGAAAGATATCGTTCCGACCATCTAAACTTAAATTTAATGAATATAAAATTGATTAAAACAGGCCATTTCGGTTGCAGATATAGGGAAACATAGCAGACTTCATCAAAAAATTTTGAGATTTCAAAAGTGAATAATATACAGAAAAATAAACAGCTTCCTTTTTTATATATTATGAATCAGATCTACAGTTAAAGATCTATGATCAATATAAGTTTGATTTGGATTTTAGTAAATCAAAACAAGTTTTAAAACATGGATCCGACTTTCTGACCGAGTAAAAATATCAAATTGTGACAAACAATTATGAAACATTTACAGTAAATAGCTGACATTAACACAAAGCCACTACACTTTACGGATTTTAAATCGTATATTGGATGAAAGAAATAACGCATCTACAAGTTATGCTTGAATTTGAACAACGATTTTAACCAACAGAAATCCTGATTTGACTTTGTATTTTATTAACAGGGTTCCCAAGTCCCAAAACCTCTGATTTTTTTACAGGAGCTTACTCACATATCTGTGTTTCACATAAAAAAAATTACAAAATTTATAATAAATATTTCAATATGAACTAACTTGCTTTCTACAGATCTAAGATCAAAACATACAGAAATCTAAGAAAGTCCTAAAAATATGATTTAATAATGAAAAATAATAAAAAAATATCTAAACTATAAAACCAAATTGATTTTAATATTGAAACACATAAATAAACATTAACATGATTGAAAAATAAAAAAAAATACAGGGAATCCATGACTGAAATTAATTTTACCTTTGAAAGGATGGATTTAGCCCATTTAACGGGTAAATCACATCTTTTATTGGTTAAGAACGTAGAAAACATACCTCTAAACGATTCTAATGGATTAGAATCCTGGAAAATACCTTCAAACTGATGTAGATCATCTTCTTGGGTCGATTTTGGGGTTCTTGGATGAACTCCATGGTTGAATCTATGAACACAAGGGTTTCTATGGTGAAATCTATAAAAAAAACATAAAAAATAATAAAAAATAATAAAATGATATTAAATAACTCACCTTTTGGCTGCAGCTGCAATGGAGGAAGGTGAAGGTGCTGGAGAGGAGAAAGAGACCACGAAATTGGGAGAGAAAAAGAGCCTCTTTAACCCCTCTAAAGAGCCCTTGTTTATAGTTTTTCAAAAACTCCTTAATTTGGGTTAATTATGGAGTTTTATTTTTTTAGAACTCTTTCCAATTAATCTAATAAAGGGGGCAACAATTTTTTGGAGAATTGTAGCCTAGGTGGGACTCTATCTAACCTAATTGACTTAATTAACTTAATTAATAAAAAGAAATTCCAAATGTGGTGCCACCTAGACGGGCCCACATTTTTTTTTTAACTCGAATTTAAAAGCTTTAAAAACTGTTGAAAAACAAAGATGAAGTTTTAAAATCACTTTTGACTCTTCTAACCTAGCTAGGACACTAACTAACCCTAGTCTAACCCTAACTTCTTCAAATGTGGCACCACCCAAAGTGGGCCCCACTTGAATTTTCAAAAATGATTTTAAAACTTGAAATTGAGAGGTTTTTCAAAAGATATTCAAAAGTAGACTTTGAGATTGAAAGTTTTGAAATGGTACAGAGTCTTGACTGAGTCAGAACTTCTTTGGATATGGTGCCAACTGGGTGGGCTTCACATCGAAGTTTTGAAATTTTGAAATAAAGACTGAAAATAGCTTTGAAAAGGGGTTAAAATCAATAAATAAAATTTAAAGGCTTGAAAATGGAGTCCTAATCGAACTGGAACTCTGGGCTAGAGTCCTGAAACTTTAGGACTCTGAGATTTTAGGATTTTAAAAGCCAAATGAAGAAGTTTTTGAAAGATTTTATTGGAACTAATGAAAATAAGTCAGAAAATACGGTCAGGGTTAGAGTCCTAACTCTACCGAAACTCTAAGATAGAGTCCTGAATCAACTGGGACTCTACAAAATGACCTAATTTTTGAAAAATAAATGAAAATGAATGAAAATGGAAGTAAAAACAGACTTCAGAACAGACTCCTAACTGGATTAGGACTCTGGGACAGAGTCCTGATTGGACTGAAACTCTAAATTTTTTTGGTATTTTTTTGAAAAATAGATGAAAGAACTTGTGAAAACAGTGAAAACAATAACAAATATTGAAATCAAAACAGAGTCCTGATCCAGCTGGGACTCTGGGAACAGATTCCTGATTGGACTAGGACTCTCAAAATTTTGGATTTTCTGAGAAAACAAATAAGAGAAATTTGAAAAACAAGTGAAAACAAGATAAAATTGAAGTTCGGTTGAGAGTCCTGATCTGATTAGGACTCTGAAGAAGAGTTCTAATTCGACTAGGACTCTGAATTTTTTTTTTGGTTTTCTGAGAAACAAATTATGAGATTTAAACAAAGCTTTTAAAAACCAGTGAAAAATGAAGTGAGAAAACAAACTTTGGATAGAGTTCTGATTCAATCAGGACTCTAGAATAGAGTCTTGATTCAATCAGGACTCTAGGATAAAATCCCAGAATTTTGAAATTTCATGATAAAAGTATAACAATTTTGATAGATAGAAAGATTTTTGAAATATTTTCTCAAAATTGAAATCAGGGTCAGAGTCATGATCCAACTAGGACTCTTTGAATAGAGTCCTGGTTCAACTAAAACTCTGAGTTCTTTACTCATTTTGAAAGATTTTATTAAAAATAGGCATAATACCAACGAAAGATAGAGTCCTGATTTTATTAGGACTTCAAGAAAGAGTCCTAATTCGACTGAGACTCTAGAATTTTGGCCAAAAACAAAGGATTTTGATAGGTTTTCTCAAAAACAGGTGAAAAGGGTAGTAAAAAGTAGAGTTCTAATCCGATTAGGACTCTGGAAAAAGAGTCCTGATCCAACTAGAATTCTAGAAAAAAAGTTCTGATTGGACTGGGATTCTGAATTTTTGGCTAAAAATGACGAGAATGAGCAAGTATATGACCACAGTTGGTTTAAAATCAGAATGGAGTTTTAAAAAAATTTAAAAAGATGAAAATACAGAGTCCTGATCCAACTAGGACTCTGAATTTTTTGAGATTTTTTATAAATAAAGGAATCCAGAAGTGACACCACCTGAATGGGTCTCATTTGAGAATTGAAATCAATTGAAATTGAGTTTAAAATGAATCTAGATTATTTTCTTGGGGGTTGGCAAATGGTAGAATGTCGATTCAAAACCCAGGTTTTGAAATTGACTTTGAAAGAAAAGTTTTAAAAGCTCGAATTTGAATTTAATATTTTAAAAACAAAAGTTCTGGATCTCGATAATGAGATGCAATGCCATGAAATGATATGTCGAATGCATGCAATGATATACAGTGACATATGAAATGTAAGCACTGGATGAGGGTGAAATTTTGGGGTGTTTACATGATGCTAACTATAGATCTGTATACTCCAATTGTATTTGAATGAACTAAGAAAGAGGTTATACAGGTCATAAATTTCAACATAGAAGGACGTGTGCAATATGAGAATATGCATAAATATCATGTTGTATGGGAGGGCGAAGAGCAACCAAAAAAGAAAGAAGACATGTTACGTACAATGTTGACAACAGAACAATTGAATGTATGTGCAAAATCTTTGAATTCAAAGGTATTTTATGTTGTCATGCATTAAAGACACTTAATCAAGAGAAGATACAAGAAATACATGAGTTATATATAATGTAAAGATGAACGAGACAAGCAAAGATTGAACTGCTAGATAGAAATAATGGCAGTCCATCTGGTGTTGATGAAAAGTACTACATAGCCATTCGTTACCAACAACTATGTAGGTCACTTATGCATGTTGCAGATTTAACATCAAAAAGCGAAGTAGCCTATGTATGTATGAGAAAAGTATCAAAAGAATTACTCAAAAAAGTGCAGTTAGATCAACATGAGTCTGTTACAGCTCATGAAGACCAATCTAAGAAAAGGGGATCGAACAGTATAGGTGAAATTCACATTTTCCCTGACTCTTATGACAAGTTGCACCGAAGCGTCAACATCATTTTCAACAAGTCAATAGTAAACCTTGTAGATTATGAAATATTTACCTAGCGAAGGGTATTAAAAGGAAACTTGCCTCTGATCGCAGTCTTTGGAGGACAAAGAGTACACTAGAATTAGTTTGCAAGAAAATGTGTAAGAAACAACCAACCCTTAAGCAACCAAGCCCT
Organism: Nuphar pumila; assembly: GCF_984573655.1. Lineage (NCBI taxonomy): Eukaryota > Viridiplantae > Streptophyta > Magnoliopsida > Nymphaeales > Nymphaeaceae > Nuphar > Nuphar pumila. The sequence goes on along the minus strand of NC_143262.1, from coordinate 24,353,643 downwards.
TCACATGAACATGTATGTAATATAGTATATTGCTTCCCATATAAATTATATTATGTGAAACTTATCAATATCTAATTTATGTAATTTTCAACATGCAATAATACCCTACAGACGTGCATTACAACGTTGAAACCTGTAATCCCTCCGACCTGTTTTAGTAGAACGATGACATGAGTTTGATAAGTCTTTTGGTATGTAACAATTTTGGGATGATGTTTGCATTTCTTGTTGAACTTAATATAGTGCCTGATATTGTTATGTTTAATGACAGGCTCAGTTCAATTCAAAAGTGAGCAACACAACACAGGAATTGCGTGTGGATTCTTCAGCTACAAAATACTTGTAGCATTTAACTTTCATTAGTATAAATCGTTGTAATGTTTTTAGCATTCTGTAATTCTTTGTTGTAAATTAATAATTCTTTGTTGTAATTTTATAATTCTTTGTTGTAATGTTATAATTCTTTGTTGTAATTCTACAATAGAAATCATACTACAAATATCATAAAATACATCCCTAAAAAATACATAATATCTCACAAATCGATATACAATAATTGTGCACAATATCTTACAAATCGATATACGGCAATTCAATATAATAACTTACTAATCGATATTAACAAACAAAACAATATCTCAACAATCGACACTAGAAAACACATAACATCTTACAAATCAATATACGGCAATTCAGCATAATATTATAAATCGATATTAACAAACAAAACAATAGCAACAAATCGATAATATATCGAGAAGCTTCATTCTAAAAAAAGGTGGATTGCAGATAAGGTTTCACCTTATTTCCTTGAGAGAAGAGAGGGTGTGCTGACAAAAACAGTAATCACACTGACATTAAGAAGCCAAAGATTGAACCACTGATGAACCTTTCCCTATTTCATCAATTAATGACCTAAAAGTGACTATTTCTAAGAAAGCTCGTAAGAATTTTCACTTCTCTTTGGCTTGATATCTTACAAATCGATTTACAACAATTCAGCATAATATCTTATAAATCGATATACGGCAAATCATCATAATATATTACAAATCGATATTAACAAACAAAACAATATCAACAAATCATCATTCGAAAACACATAATATCGGATAAATCAATATATCACAATTCAGTGTAACAGCTTACAAATCGATATTAACAAACAAAACAATATCTCACCAAATCGACACTAGAAAATACATAACATCTTACAAATCGATATACGATAATTCACTAATTATAGCTTACAAATCGATATTAACAAACAAAATAATATCTCACAAATAGACATTATATCGAGAAGCTTCATTCTAAAAAAGGTGGGTTGCGGAAAAGGTTTCACCTCATTAATTTTCTCAAGAAAAGAGAGGGTGTGCTGACAAAAACAGTAATCAGACTGACATTAAGAAGCCAAAGATTGAACCCGCTGATAAACCTTTTCCTATTTCATCAATTAATGACCTAAAAGTGACCATTTCTAAGAAAGCTCGTAAAAATTTTCACTTCTCTTTGGTTTGATATCTTACAAATCGATTTACAACAATTCAACATAATATCTTCTAAATCGATATACGATAAATCAACATAATATATTACAAATCAACATTATCAAACAAAACAATATCACCAAATCGTCATTCGAAAACACATAATATCTTACAAATCGATATATCGCAATTCAGCGCAATAGCTTACAAATTAATATTAACAAACAAAACAATATCTCACCAAATCGACACTAGAAAACACATAACATCTTACAAATCAATATACGACAATTCACTAGCTTACAAATCGATATTAACAAACAAAACAATGTCTCACAAATCGACACTATATTGGAAAGCTTCATTCTAAAAAAGGCGGGTTGCACATAAGGTTTCACCTCATTAATTTCCTCGAGAGAAAAGAGGGTGTGTTGACAAAAACAATAATCAGACTGACATTAAGAAGCCAAAGATTGAACCCATTGATGAACCTTTCCCTATTTCATCAATTAATGACCTAAAAGTGACAATTTCTAGGAAAGCCCATAAGAATTTTCACTTCTCTTTGGCTTGATATCTTACAAATCGATTTACAACAATTCAGCATAATATCTTCCAAATCGATATACGACAAATCAGCATAATATATTATAAATTGATATTAACAAATAAAACAATATCACCAATTTGACATTCGAAAACACATAATATCTTACAAATCGATATACCACAATTCAATGTAATAGCTTGCAAATCGATATTAACAAACAGAACAATATCTCACAAATCGACACTAGAAAACACATAATATCTTACAAGTCGATATACGACAATTCACCATAATAGCCTACTAATCAATATTAACAAACAAAACAATATCGCTCAAATCGACATTGTATCAGCATAATAGCTTACTAATCGATATTAACAAGTGTCAATTGCATAATTTTGTAAGATATTTCGATTTTTAAGATATTTGTATTATAATTTTGAAACATGTGCTTGTGCAATTGACATTGTTGCGATTTGCACGCTTGAAGTGGCAATTTGCGTATTCAACACACATGTGCCAGTGCGTAATATTGGTTTATAGATCAATATGAATTTTGAACAGTCTTACAAAATTTGTATACACTGTCTACAAAATCTGTTACAAATGTCTGTATACAAAAAAATTCTCTTGTTCAGGAAATAGAATGTCGAACAAAAAATTACTCTCTCTCTCTCTCTCTAAGCAGTAGAACGTAACCATTTTCACGTTATCCTTAAGAACAGGTAGACGTTTAAAATGATTTCCTCTTACTCCTGGGGCTTCGCATCTTTCGTTGCTTTCTAGGTATTCCTGCAGTTTGGGGTTGTGTATCCATCGCAATTAGAAAATCCATCAGTTTTTCACATAGTATCGTGCAGAATCCAGGAATATCATCCTGAAAAAATAAAAACCGATAGTCAGACCAATATAGAAATGTAGTCAACAATAATATAGGATAATAAAACATGTTTAAGTGTACAATATACAAAGTGAATTCTGGTACTCGTCCATAGTATATTGCTTCAATATACTTCATTACAAAGACGCCACAATCGACATTATTATTTTGTAAAAGAGCATCCTCGACGACGTGAATCCTCCACGGGCCAATGTCGACACCCAACATATCATTGAAAAATCCAACCTGTGGTTTATGCAAAAACAAATAAATTTTGGGCCACAGTAGAAGATATGGTAATCTTATAGATAGAAAATTACCAAATGCACAATGTCACGGTCTACACCAATGTTATAGTCCAAGGAGTTGTATAACCATATTTTTTGTTTTCGTACATCCAACACGTATAAGACCCAATGCTTTTCTGATTGCCACGATGTAGGAATCAAAATCTGAAAATCAAAGTTAAGAATCAACATAGAAATCAATATTAAGAATCAAAACAATGTCTTAAATCGATATTAGGATTCAACATATAAATCGATATTAAGAATAAAAAAAATATCTTAAATCGATATATAAATTTCTATTGATAGCTTAAAATAGATATTAAGAATCAACATATAAATCGATATTAATAATCAAAATAATATCTTAAATCGATATTAGGATCCAACATATAAATCGATATTAAGAATCAGAACAATATCTTAAATGGATATGTAAATTCCTATTGATAGCTTAAAATAGATATTAAGAATCAACATAGAAATCAATATTATGAATCAAAACAATATCTTAAATTGATTTAACATCTTGCAAATTGATATGGTCATAAACCTTTTCACTTGACGAGAAGTCTGCCATTTGGTCATCGTCACCCTAGTATTATAGTCCATCTAGAAATCCAATCACGTATGAAATTTGGTGGATGATATTTTGTTAAACGAAACAGTAATAATAGTAAGTTTAAAACACACGGGTATATTAGTAAATCAAAAAAGAAAATGAACATATAAGATAACCAATATACTATAAAATAAGGGGTGACGATGCGTATCGGCATGGATAATCCCTTGCTTTGAATATACATGATGAAATCGTGTATAGTCTGTTTACAACAAATATGCACTTGTTAATATACATGACCACGACATACGTAAATGTATAACAGATAGTGCTTTCATATATACAAAATTACTGATAGTGTGTCCTTCTGCAAATTCATCTCACATCCGGTCAATGTTCTCTTCGAGCATTTTGTTGAGTTTTTGGGCACCTTGTTTTGTGGATGTTGCACTGAAATTAGATGAATATTCAATAAAAGAACGGTTGCATTGTATTCAGTAAGTGAAATATAAACTACATAAAAAAAGATAAAGCAGGTTAAACCAATCGAATGTACCTTTTTTATGGACGGTCGACTAAATCGCAGCTTCCTTCTTCGACATCGATACAGTTTTTACGATGGCGGTGGTTAACTGAAACGTCAGGTTTTCTGTTCGTTGTTCACGAAGCTGGAAAATGAAACGTCACTTGTTCCTTCCTCTTAAAGGAAACGTCGTGTGTTCCTTGCGGAACACACTACCGAAGTTAATCATTTTACGTCATTTCACGTCCCACCCATTTTAAAAAATACCACCTCCAAAGATTATAATTAATTAATTAATTAAATTGTATATTAAATAAAAGACATTGTTTCATTTGCTAGTATCATCGGAATGACGTTAGTACGTGTAAATGAATGACATGTCGCTTAACATCAGCAGTGTGTCAGATGACATTTACCTAAATTCTAGACTCTAAACCCAAAACTAATTGTATGTGATGTTCCTTGCACTTAAAGGAAACACTACAAATAATAAACCCTAAACCAAAAATCCTTTAACGGTTGAGCAAACCTATAAACAAATCATGGTAACTTCATAATCACTCTACCCAGTAATCGCTATTACAAGAATCACTATACATAACAAACTCAAAACTAGTAATCGCTATATGATTTAGCAAACGTAAGTATAATTCATGGTAACTTTATAATCTCTATACTTATTAATCGCTATACTAAGTAATCGCTATCACATAAAACACTATAAATAATAAACCGTAAACCAGTAATCGCTATACGATTTAGCAAACGTAAGTACAAATCATGCCAACTTCAGAATCGCTATACTGACTTATCGCTATTATAAGAATTGCTATAAATAATAAATCCTAAACCAGTAATCACTATAGGAATTAGCTTCTTGTAAGTAGTAATCGCTAACTTCATAATCGCTATACTGAGTAATCATTATTACAAGATTCGTTACACATAATAAACTCAAAACTAGTAATCGTTATACGATTAACCAAACGTAAGTACAAATCATGGTAACTTCATAATCGCTATATAGAGTAATCACTATCACAGAAATCACTACAGAGTAAGCGCTATGACAGCAAACGTAAGGAAATAATTAAATAATTACACTTATTAATCGCTATCTGTGTCACACTTATTAAGGAAAAAATTATATAATTATAACAAAGAATGAATAAATTACAACATAGAATTATCGGGATACACAAATCACATAATATGTTTATTTACGACTTAGATGGACCAACAAATCATCGCTCTATTTTCCTTAATGGAGTCTCTTTATTTGGTGGCCTCTTCGTTTCCTTGATCTCATTAAACTCACTGGTAATCATCTCAACCAACGACCCAATTTATCTTTCCAAATTCTACACGTTCTTCTGTAACTCCTTATTCTCCCTCTCCATCATCGTGAACCTTCTATCGGATTATACATTCTTCTTTCGGAGCAGTGTTTGCTTCCTATCGTGTACTGCAACAAAGGGAATCACAGGAAGTGCCAAAGGGACACGAGGGACGTTATGTCTATGCTCGAAGACAACATGATCGGGGACAAGAACATCCTTACTTTCAGGTTGCTTCTTCTCAATGTGTCGATTTGGATGCATGGGTGTCCAATATTGTTTGAAATAGTTGGGGTCATATTGTTGTTCTTTATAATCATATGGTATGGTACAAACACCTCCTTTGTTCCAGTTATCCAATTGTTTCCTGAAGTATTTGTGTCAATTCACGTTCCTGCCCCACCACTATTCATTTTTCTTCTAAATAGCATAGGCTCTTTTGGTATCGACTGTCCCAAGCCAGCTTATAGGAGTACTTGACTGCCATGCTGCAACTCGGCTTCACATTTGCTAAAGAGCCAAATATCGCAAACAGACAGTCTTGCAGCCACATCAACAACCTTTTTGTTCTCGTCCTCCACATCTATATAGGGTCTCCAAAAAACCTGTGCATTCAAGATTGTGGTTTAGATATAGACATAATTATTCATGCAAAATGCTAAAATATGATAAAGATTTGTACTAAGGAAGACAAAATCCTAAAGCGATTATTATTAAAGAATACTAAACATTATAACGATTTATGCTAATGAAAGTTAGATGCTAAGGATATAACGATTTATACTAAAGAAGACAAAATCCTAAGGCGATTATTACTTAAGAATACTAAACATTATAACGATTTACGCTGATGAAAATTAGATGCTAAGGTGATAACGATTTGTACTAAGGAAGACAAAATCCTATGGCGATTATTACTTAAGAATACTAAACATTATAACGATTTAGGTTGATGAAAGTTAGATGCTAAGGAGATAACGATTTGTACAAAAGAAGACAAAATCCGAAAGCGATTATTACTTAAGAATGCTAAACATTATAACGATTTACGCTGATGAAAGTTAGATGCTAAGGAAATAACGATTTGTACAAAGGAATACAAAATCCTAAAGTGATTGTTAATTAAGAATGCTAAACATTACAACGATTTTAAATCATTTACCTTATTTAACTGCAGTCTATCTAAAATGAACTGAGCATTTTCCTCCTTGACATTTATTGAAGCCCATTGGTCGATTCTGAGAAAACCGCAAAGCGCAAAGCCACACAGAGGATGCAAGGCGAAAATATGCTCTCACGTCAGGGCCTACAAAATCAATATATTAGTAAGACTACAACCTTCAATGTGCTTAGTCCACAAGTACTAGATATTTAATAAACAAATACCTGAACAAATGACCAAAACCCGTCGATGATTTTCGTACCATTACTTGCATGGTAAAGATGATTGTACAAGTGTGCGAGCATAGCAGCACCCCATGCCCAGTTGTCGACTTCATCTAAGTCTTGCAGGAACTACAACCACAAGTAACTTATTCTCGAATCAGAACAATCGAAAAATAAAGTCCAAAAAAATAAAGAAGGAAGCCACACAACTCTTGGTCAGCTGCTTCAGATGCATATGCAGCGGACCGACCTTCCAATTTATTACAGAAAAAATGAACTTTCATCGTCGAGGAATTGCCTCCACCAAAAATACACTCACACCATTCCTCCATCGACATTCCTAGAAGGGTCGTGCACTTGTTCCTTGGGTTATAGTTTTAATCCCTTATTAGGACAACACTTCCATGGCACTTGAGACCCGTAATTCGTGTCATATTTTCTAGGGTCATGGTCATCTCAAAAACCCCAAACTAGAACATGTTAGTCTTATGGATTTACTTATTGATAAGGTGGGTCATGGTATTCCAGCAATTTTCAAAATAATGTTGGTCCAGAAGGTCGCCAAAGTGCATCATTCATAATCGGTCTTTCTGATATTCACTCAGTTTTTTGTACCACAACAGAACTACAGACCACTGACACAACCCTTTCAGTTTTTCACTTGTTGCTCTGTTTCTCTTCTAACCAACCTATAGCATAAAATATTAAATCACAATTAATCGCTACATAGTAATTGCTATCACAGTAATCGCTATACATAGTAATCACTATAAAAGTAATTGGTATACAGAGTAATCACTATTCATAGTAATCGCTATACAGAGTCATCACTATACATAATAATACATATAATAGTACATCACTACATTCAGTAGCGATGAACGTACCTTGGTCACACTTGTCTCCTCTTAATCCCCTCCTTTTCATACTATTTGTACTTCTTTCTTCCTTTGCTCTTTCACGTCCATCCTCTTTTTTTTTTCCCTTTCTCTTTCCTTCTCTTTTTCCTCCTGCTTCTTTCTTTCTCTTTCATTCTCTTACTCGTCCTTCTTATCCTTCCTTTGTCTTTCCTTCTCTTCCTCGTCCTCCTTCTTCTTTCTTTCTCTTTCCTTCTCTTCCTTGTCCTCCATCTTCTTCCTTCGCCTTTCCTTCTCTTCCTCGTCCTCCTTCTCCTTCCTTTGCCTTTCCTTCTCTTCCTTGTCCTCATTCTCCTTCCTTTGTCTTTTCTTCTCTTCCTCGTCCTCCTTCTCCTTCATTTGCATTTCCTTCTCTTCCTCATTCTGAATCTGCTTCCTTTGCTTTTCATCTTCCTTCTTCTTCAATTATCTTTGCTTCTCTTCTTTCTCCTCTTTCTTTTGAATCTGTCTTTGCTTATCTTCCTCCTCCTTCCTCTTCTTCAAATTCCTTCGCTTTTCTTCCACCTACTTATTCTTCCTTTGTTTTCCCCTCTCCTCCTCCTCCTTCTGCCTTCGCTTTCTTCGTCCTCCTTATTCTTCCATTGCTTTTCCCTCTCCTCCTTCTCCTTCTTATGCCTTCGCTTCTCTTCTTCCTTTGTCTTTTCCTCTTCTCCTCCTCCTTTTGCCTTCACTTCTCTTCCTCATTATTCTTTCTTTGCTTTTCCCTATCGTCCACCTCCTCCTTCTTTCGCCTCAATTTCCTTTGCTTTTTTGCTTTATCCTCCTCCTTCCTTTCCTTTTGCTTCTCTTTGTCATCATTCTTCTTCTTTTTCATCTGTACTTCTTCCTCATCATTCTTCGTTGGATCATCATCTTTAGTATCTGACGAATTGGCTTTGTTCTATACTTTACCAGCAATTGCTTCCTTTCTTTATCATTCTCAATCGTCAATATTTTATAGTACACTTCTAATTACTCATACAAAGCATACTATTTGATGATTTTGGTTGCAGATTTTCCCTTGAACGATGAAGTATTTCTTCTCTTACGAATGTAAGCCATTGGTAACCTGCACAACACAAAAACTCACTAAGACGGCAAAGGGTGCTCTGGGGAAGAAGACAAAGCGTTAGATTTTTTGTGGATCGTTTATGGGGTAATATTGCGAGGATCTCCTTTTATAGCAGAGGAGTTTAATGCTTATGGGACTCACCAAAGATTTTATAATAAAATAACATATACCTTTTAGCGGTTCACGTTTTAGGCGGATTACACAATGATGTCTTTATCGGCCACAAAGCGATATGAAAATTCCTGTTGATAGCTTATAAATCGATATACAAAATCACGATAGAAATCGATATTATGAATTAAAACAATATCTTAAATCAATATCATAAATCAACATAGAAATTGATATTTAGAATCAAAATAATATCTTAAATCAATATACAAAATCAAAACAATATCGTAAATCAATATTAAAATCAGCATAGAAATCGATACTAAGATTAAGAACAATATCTTAAATCGATTTGGAAATTCATATTGATATCTTAAACATTGATATTTAGAATCAAAATAATATCTTAAATTGATATTAAGAATATTATGCTGAATTGCCGTATCGATGATTAATATATTATGCAATATATATATATATATATATATATATATATATATATATATATATATATATTAATGTGTAAGTTATTAGGTATTTTCTAGTATCGATTTATAAGATGTTATACCATGTATTGTCCTATCGCGATCTTCACAATGACGTCTATGTCAGCCACAACTGAATGAAAATCGCAATTTGCATGAGTACAAATCGCGATACAAGTGCACAGACAAATCATTCTCTCATCTACCCTTCAAATTTATACATCATTATACACATCATTTAGGGTTTAGGTTTAATGTTTAGGATTTAGGTTTAGGGTTTAGTGTTAGGGTTTAGTAAGGTATGTCACAATTTGTAATATATTTTGCCATATGTACATCAATTTGTATGATTTTATGTGTTTTGTAGTATCGATTTGTAAGCTATTAGGCTGAACTTCAGTATCGATTTGTAATATATTATGTGATATGTATATCGATGTGTAAAATATTATGTGTTGTCTATTATCAATTTTGTTCACAAGGAAAGAGTTTTGGGATGAATTCTTTTTCATGAATCGTGAGCCACAAAAATAGAATTGTTAATATTTTTTTGCATCACCATTCATGAAAATGGCTTCATCCAAAAAGCACGTGAATTCTGTTTAATAATGTATCATTTACATGTACAAATCGTTATAATAGGTAACATTCACATGCATAAATTGTTGTCGCATCTAGCCTACAAAGCTATAATTTTGATACCGTAGGTAAATCGCCTTTGTCCAGTGCTTATACAACTAGTGAAAATCGATGTCTCATCAAGCCGCCACATATACAAATCGCTATACATATACTATAGTTAAATTGATTTGTACTTTACTAAGTCTAAGCATCATGTCGATTTGTGTACACATGCATAAAACCCAGCAAAATATAAAACCTTAGTATAAATATATATAAAACCCGCCCCGACTTGACCCAGTGTCCAGGTGTAAAACCCTAGTCTATTTAACCTGTCTTCCTGTTTTATGCGACAACGCAACTTCTTTTTCTTCTTTTTTCTCCTCCGCCTTCTTCTTCTTCTCATTCTTCAACATTTTCGTCAAACGCATATCTATCTTTTAGAGACTCCTATTTTTACAGAAGAGATCATCAAAACATCCATAGCATTTATCGTCAATTTTATTTCTTGCTGCAAAGCGATTCTATGTGCAACTGCGGATACATCCTCTTCAAGAAAATGAGCTTGTTAGTAATGACAGCCCACTACACCATTTTTCTTGGGTTGAGGCTGATAGAGACTCCAATAGTGGTGCACTCTTAAGAATATGCTTCACAAACTTTAGCTCAGACATTGAACCCTTGATGGAGCCGATAGGCTACATCATAAGTCGCTTTTATGTATTTATCTTCGATATACTTTATGACAAATACGTAAAAGAGATTTATGATGTAGCTCATCGGCTCTTCAAGGGGACAATGCCTAAGCTGAAGTTTGTGAAGCATATTCTCAGGGTGCACCATTGCTCAAGTCTTTATCAGCCTCAACCCGAGGGAAATGGTGCAGTGACATGCCATTACTAATGAGCTTGTTTTCTTGAAGAGGATGTATCTGTAGCTGCAAACAGAATCGCTTTGCAGTAGGAAATAAACTCGAAGATTAACGATACAGATGTTTTGGTGATCGCTTCTGTAAAAATAGGAGTTTCATAAAGACAGATATGTGTTTGACGGAAATGTCCTCCCATAAATAGTTTTTCACATTTCCGCACCTGGATTGCATTAAAAGCACATCACTATTTTGGACGTGGGTTTCATACTTGTGATGATATTTGTTTTCTTTCTTAATAATGGTCATGTATTGTATCTAAGTCAAACCATTGGTCATGATGTATTGTATCTAAATTCTAATATTTTTTGTATATGAATGTGGTTTTAAATCATGTGGATTTGTAGTTACAAAATTGCGCCGAGAACAATATGTGTTTGTAAAAGCAAATCGTGATAGCACGTGGCCTTCATACGTCATTGTGTAAATCACGGTGGTACGTGTCATTCACTTAGACAAAGCCCATTGTCTAAAAGACAGACGTCATTGTATAAATCGTGATGGCATAACGATTTACACAATGACATCTATGTCAGCCACATCTGAATAAAAATCGTGGTGCATGAGTACAGAGCGCATTTGTGCAAATCCTTTCAACCGTTTATCAAAATTTATGCAAAGCGATTCATTACTAGTAGATTGCTTTTACGATTTATAATTCACCGTTTCAGACATTTATTAACTCAACTGTATAAATCGCGATAGGAACAACTCGTAAAAGCAAATCAACAACATTTTCACTGTACACATTGCTAAACGATTGTTTGATTTTTATTTACGAATGTCGATCATTACAACGATTTGTTCAGTGACAACGGTTTAGTCCATTTGCCTTTGTTATAAAAATATTGTCGTAGCATCATACAAATCGATATGGAAATTCCTGTTGATAGCTTATAAATCGATATACAAAATCAGCATATAACTCGATATTTAGAATCATAACAATAACATATAAATCGATATTAAGAATCAAAACAATAAATTAAATTGATATCAAGAATCAACACAGAAATCGATATTAAGATTTAGAACAATATCTTAAATCGATTTGGAAATTCGTTTTAATATCTTAAAAATCGATATTTAGAATCAAAACAATATCTTAAATCGATATTAAGAATCAAAACAATATCTTAAATCGATATTAAGAATCAAAACATTTTCTTAAATCGATATGACAAATCCTATTGATATATTAAAAATCATTGTAATGTTTAGTTGATTTGCCTTTGTTACGAAAATATTGTCATAGTATAACGCAAATCGATGATCAAATATCATACAAATCGATATGAAAATTCCTGTTTATAGCTTATAAATCGATATACCGAATCGTCTTCATAATCGAGGGTTTAGTTTATTGGTTTTAGGGTTAGGGTTTAGGGTTTAAGGTTTAGGGTTTAATAATATATTAAGGGTTTATGGTTTAGCATTACAGTTTAGTAAGATATTAAGAGTTAGGGTTAAGGTTTAGTGTTTAGGGTTAGGGTTTAGTAAGATATTAAGGGTTTAGGATTTATGTTAAGGGTTTAGGGTTAGGGTTTAGTAAGTTATTAAGGGTTTAGGGTTTAGGTTAAGGGTCTAGGGTTATGGTTTAATAAGATATTAAGGGTTTAGGGTTCAGGTTAAGGGTTTAGGGTTTAGGGTTTAGTAATATATTAAGGGTTTATGGTTTAGCATTACAGTTTAGTAAGATATTAAGGGTTTAGGGTTAGGGTTTAATAATATATTAAGGGTTTAGGGTTTAAGTTTTAAGTTTTAAGGTTTATATTAAGGGTTTATGGTTTAGCATTACGATTTAGTAAGATATTAAGGGTTTAGGGTTAAGTTTTAGGGTTTAAGTTAAGGGTTTAGGGTTAGGGTTTAGGATTAGTAAGATATTAAGGGTTTAGGTTTAGGGTATAGGATTTAGGTTTTAGGGTTAGAGTTTAGGCATTAAGGGTTTTAGGGTTCCTGCTTTAAACGTACAAATCGATGTAGATATCACACCCTTAATAAGTATATATAGTTGTAACGTTTGGACTTCAACATTAAACATCATTGTATGATTTAACAAACTTGATTACAAATCTTGATAACTTTATAAATCATAAATCTCTACTGCATTAAATGTATAAATTGTTGTTGCTTTAAATGTGTAAATCATAAATCATAAATCGCCACAACGATTTGCCTTTGTTACAAAACTATGTCATTCATTTGTAAAAGAAACGTCGTTTCGCATCCCGCTCGTTGTCAAAAATCGATATGCCTTGTGAGACCTGGATTTCAGTTGTGATGTTTGCGATTTAAGCAATGACGTCTATATAAGCAACAACGATTTGCCTTTGTATAGAAAATATTGGAATAGTATAACGCAAATCGCGGTTATAGTAACATACTATCGATTTGCGAGATATTGTTTTATTTGTTAATATCGATTTGTAAGCTATTATGCTGAATTTTCATATCGATTTGTAATATATTATGCGATATGTATTTTGATTTGTAACATACTATGTGTTTGCTAGTGTCGATTTGTATGATACTTGTATTTAACATACTATTTACATTGTTGCACGATTGCGGTGGCGATGTGCATATTCAAATCACTGTTCATTTAGCGATTACAATTGAAATCGCTTCACAGCGTCGTAGATGTCATTAAATCGCGGTCTCTTGAATCACGATTGTCAACACACATATATAATAAGTCATTTCTTTTATTGGCACGATAAATATCAACTCGATGCATAGTATAGTGTGATGCAACTAACGATCATGACATATAACATGAAGAATGATGTGCATCTAGATTTAATTTTGCATGGTCGGCAAGAAGAAATCCTTTTGCCTCATAAATGCACGTAGTTTTCATTCTCCTCCTCCTTTTTGCTTTGCTTTACCTTCCCTTCGTCATCCTTCTTCTTCTTCTTCATCTTTAGTTCTTCCTCATCTTTCTTCGTTTCTTTTTCATCTTCAATATCTAAATGATCAGGCTTTGCATAATAAATATCCAACAATTTGTTTCTGTCCTTTTCATTCTCAATGTTTTTAACATAACCCTCACATATATCGAATCGGCGGATGATTTCTCCAAGAGTCATCCCCTCAAACGGAGAAGGCTTTCTTGTCTTACGAATTGTAGTCATTGCTAACCTGCACAACACATAAATTTAACTGCATCATTGTATGTTACAACCGCTTTCCCAAGTATATATTATTACAAATTATCACATTCGTTAAACAGTCACCAACATTACAAGCTGTCGTAATATTTGGCTTCATAAATAAACATTGTAGTACGATTTAACAAAATTAAGTACAAATCGAGATAACTTCATAATTACACATGGCTATTGCATCAAATGTAGAAATTGTTGCTGCTTTAAACGTATAAATCGTTATACAAATCACACCCTTCATAAGTACATATCGTTGTAACATTTTGGCTTCCTAAGTAAACATCGTAGTACAATTTAGCAAACTTAAGTACAAATCGCGGTAACTTCATAAATCATAAATACACATGACTACTGCTTCAATCATAAATACACATGTATTGAACATACAAAGCGCTCCTTCAAACGTACAAATTGTTGTAGAAATCGAACATTTCATAAGTACATATCGTTGTAAATCATAAATCGCTACTGCATTAAATGTATAAATCGTTGTTGCTTTAAATGTATAAATCATAAATCGTAAATCGCTACTGCTCGAAACGTATAAATCGTTGTTTCATCGAACAAATCGCTACTGTATTAAATGTATAACTATTTGTTAATTTCAAACTTACAAATCATTGTAGAAATTTAGCCTTCATAAATATATATCGTTGCCTTTCACGACTCTTGTTTCAGTATGAAAATAGATATTATTTAGCATGTATAGTACAACCACTTGTAAGATTTAGCATTCAGATTTACAAATCGATTTGTTTACATAACGAAAAGTTATACAAAACTCACCTTTTAGGATACAAGTTTTGCTAATCCGTCAGTGAAGAAATACACCTAGAAGGTAGATGCAGCAGACAATGACAAAGGGTGCTCCAGCGGTAGCAGACAATGACAAAGGGTGCTCCGATGACAACAAACGATAGCAAAGGGTGCATCGTCAAAAGTAGCTCATGTTACAACAAATGATGTGTCGTCAAAGGGTGATCCAGAACGTTTAAGGCGACATATTATGAGGAGCTCCTGTTAAAGCAGAGGAGTTTACTCCTTAGGGTGAAAACGATGATGATTTTAACCCTTTCTGGTGGAAGGATATTTTTGTTCTTTACTTAAAATATTATTTTATGGTGCTAATGGCGGGAAAGGGTACTTAAGTCTTTGCAAACTCTGACGGGAGGATATTTTTGTCCTTTACTCGAAACATCATTTCATAACGCTAATGACGGGAAAGGGTACTTAAGTCTTTGCAAACGCATCAGACTTCGATGCTAAGTGATGTAGACACACACGAGGAAACGAGCCTCACGTGCTTACATACGTGGCGCTCACTCAGACCCGAGAACACGTGCCTGCCTGTTCTTGGGGAGAACATATAACCTGCTTTGCACTTCTTTTAGATGAAAGACACATATTTGGGTTGGAGAGAGATATTTTTGAACGTTTGAAAGCGATTCTCCTGTTTTAAGGAAGAGGGGTTTCTGAACGTTTTTTTACTAGGTTTTTTTTTTTTTCAAGTATGAAAGGGCAAAATGAAGAAGCTTTCTCTTAGGGATGGCAGTGGATGGGGGAAAACGGAGCCATGCCCCGCTTCGGTTCATTTGGACCAACGACGGAGGACATAAAACGGGGATGAACGCAGGGAAGGAGGTTAAAATCAAAACCTGTACGGGGATGCAGGGTGGAATTATGAGACGGGGCGGGGGTTGAGACCTTATGCCCCGCCCCGCCCCGGTCCACTGCATATACCGGCTCCCTGGAACCGCTCTCGAGTTATACCGTGTCGCAGGATCCCCAAACTCGACAACTAGAAGGAGATCAATTTTCGATTCATGTTTGAGAAAGTGAAAGGGCAACGCATGACGAATCTGAACAAGTTGGTTGGTCGTAGCCTCCCGTGAGATTTCCGTTGGGGGTCTTGTCCTGATTGTGGATCGCTGATCAAGTGGGTATATTTTCTCTGTGCAGAATGAACCATCAGATGGAGATGGAGGCATCAAGAGGGAGTCTGGAGGCATCTCTTCTGCACCTGGTTCAAGATTACCATCACAACACCCATCTCATCCGTGAGAGCGCAGGTTGGCTTCTCTCTTTCGCTCACTCTGGCTGCTCAACTTGCTATCGTGCCTTCTTTCCATCCTTCCCTCCCTCAAGGGCATTCTTTGTTAAGGCCCAGCCCTTTAACAAGTTAGTGCAGTGACTGGTGTTCCCATTTTCCTAAGAAGAAATGGGAGTCACTAAGTCAACCAAATGCTTCCTTCTTATTCAATGCAAAGAGAACCAAGGTACCCATTATCCTGGTTGTGATTTTGACAAAAAGGGAACAATTATGATTCAGAAAACTAATGAAGGTAACAAATTGGTGTTGACAACCCCCTTACCATGTACCCTTTGTCCTCAAGGCTTAAATTCAAATGGCGGTTCTCCCAGGACCATGGTCTTCGTTAACAAGGAGAAACGCTTGTTTGGTCTTTCAATTTAGCATCAATCATCCCCTTTGATGTGCAGTTTGGATGTACCTTGTGTACCACTGAAAGTATTGCGATTCAGCTCTATCAAGGCAAATTGAGGTCAGCAAGACCTTTTGAACCTTTGGTTTCTTTTGAATGGAAAAAGAAATTGCTCTGCATTATTAGATCCACTTGGCACCAGTAGCAATTTTTAGGACGATTAACTTTGACTAATTGATAAACTAACTATTTAGTGACATGATGGCAGCGCACTGTTGCTTTAAAAAAAGTTATTGAGAGGTACTAATAACTGCTTAGTAGCAGGGGAGAATGTCTTGAGGCTTACTGTCATCTCAAGCTTCTTTTGAATTGAATGATCCACATGATCAATCATGGACAAGAATCCCTTTTCCAGTTTTCCCTTTTTACCATCTATCCATGCTGCAATCATACGATTTCATATAAATAGATATACTGCACTGCTATTCCCATGGGACTGCTAAACAAATTTATCATTCTACTTTTTATTGTTATTGAAATAGCTAATGATGTCTTTGGCCCTATGGTGGTGTTATAGGATTCTAGCAATATCTGCCTCTAGAAAACTAGAATCCTAAATCTTTGACAAAGCACCACTGTAACCCCCCAAAATTTCGACTTGTGATTTCGAAAACCTTATCGAAAAACCTTTCAAAGATTTAAAGTTTTAACTTTTAAAAACGACAGCGGAAGATATTTAGAAAGGAGCACAAGTCAACAATCCTGGGTACGTTAGCTGAAAATCATCATCATTCACATGTACAACAACTTAAAGGAATTGAAGAAATAAGACAATAAATTAAAAATCTGCAGTTTATTACAAAATGAGCATTTTGTTCCAAAGTTCAATAAATCTAAAGAAAACTCCAAAAAGACCCAGAGCCAAGCCGCCAGCAGAAAGAAGATAAATCTTGATCCATGTTGCACCACGCCATCGACCGCCAGTGAAGTCCTACTCCTCACCTGCCCATGAAATGGGTCAGTTTCATAACAAACCAGTAGGTGAACGAACAGGTAAGTAAAATGAAAATAAAACAGGACATTCATGAGATAAACAGTTATGATATTGAAGCTATCAATACAATTGTAATCTATTCTAACAAGTGTAATATGTACAAAGAGTTGTTAGTTGAAGCATTTCCAGCAGTGCAAGTCTCAATCATCTACAACTATTCATGAAGATATTCTTTAAGTTCTGATATTAACTGGCCTGTGGGTACGCACAGACGCGAAACGTAGAAACAGCCGAGACCGATCCGGGGGTTTATTATGTTAGGTGTTTTCATTAACCCGGATGGCTGACTGAGTCCGCTCCTAAGGGGACGGTCAGTGACCAAGAGAGTAAATCCCCAAAGGCATTCGTGGCCCATGGATGCATCAAACTGCTGCAGAAGTACCTGAGAGTTACCACCTAGGATAATTTATGGTAATCCCAATTCCCCTAACTCCGATGACTGGGGAAGCCGGGTCTTATGCCCGTGGGGTGGTTGTTAACAACCTGTCCATCGGAGTTTTTGTACCATCCATCCTCTCCCTTGATGAACCGTAAAGGTCGAATGGGTACGACGGGGGTTTCTTAACCGCCGCTCCATCCTACATGCTCTGGTCTATTAGACCCACTCGAGCATCTTGCCTGTGAAGGCGAAATGTCACCATTTATGTGATCTCAGCATTGTGCTAATTGCACGCATCGAGGTTGCTACAACCTCATCCTCCAACCATCGTAACCCACATGAGACGTACTTGTCTGAAAGTACGGTTGTACCTTCCTAGAGGTACGACTACGATGAGAGGGCAACATATAATGTTTTATGATTCTTTTGGTTCATACATGACATGTATTGCTCTTTTGAGCAATTGGCCTGTGGAGGCCGATAATATCACATCAAAACAATAAATTGTTGATTCCCACGTCAAGATACTCCATGACCTCACATAAAATTCATACCGTGCATGCCTTAAGGTTCGGTTACAATAGCAATTTCAGTGGTTTTCTCTCCATAAATGAGTCTATTCATAAAGTCTACCTTAAGTATGCAGTTCCAATAGAATAGGCATGCAGAACAGACAATCACGAGTTAAGTAATCCTACAGGTAAACAGGTATGCCAATTAAACTATTTGATTCTTTCTAGAATGAGTCTACCCAAAGAATTTACATTAAGCATGCAATTTCAAAAGGATCAAAAAGAGTAAAACTCTGACCGACCAATACTTCTTCAGATAAGCAGGTATGCAAAATAACTATTCTATCTCAGAAGTCTTATTTTATTTTGTTCATACAAACTCTTTGTGCGACTTTCCCCTACCTCGGGATGTCGTGCAGCTGCGTGCGTCTACGCGTGTAGATGATACGAGGCTCAGGCCGCGGAGCCAGAGCGGGGTTCGATACGATGTCTGCAAAAGTGTGAGTATTCAATTATGATAATTTAATTTAATGGTGCGACGGGAGCAAGGGTAGGATTAGGTGACCGGGGATTTCGGCCCCTTCCAGACAGAACAACAAAAGGCAGGGCCCTCGGCCCCTGCCTGACGAAAAGCAAGGGTAGGGGCCCCTGCCAAACAGGGTCACGCATGGCAGGGGCCTCGGTCCCTACCTGATGAACAGGGAATGGCAGGGCCTCGGCCCCTGCCTGACACCAAAAAGAATGGCAAGGGCCTTGTCCCTTGCCTGACGAAAATGGGGAAATGGCAGGGGCCCCAGCCCCTGCCTGACGAAAAGGGGGAATGGCACGGGCCCCAGCCCCTGCCAGAAGCACCTACAAATGGCAGGGGCCTCGACCCCTGCCTGGCGAAAATCACGGAGCCGCAGGGGTGTGTCCGGCCCCCTGCGTGCCGAGGATCAAGAGCAGCAGGGAGGATATTCCCTGCCCTCCCAGAAACCAAGAGGCGCCAGGGGCGAGCCCCTGCCTGCCGGGAAATAGGAAACGGCAGGGCATTGCCCCTGCCTACCGGAGATCGAGAGGCGGCAGGGGGCAAACCCCTGCCAGCGAGAGAGAGCTCGGGGGTGACAGGGGGCAACCGACCCCCTGTCGGATTCCCTATCACCCACAGAGGTGAGGGAGTGTCGCAGGGGCCTTTGGTGCCCTGCCGGCACTCCGGCGCACCCCCAGAGGGAAGAGGGGACGACAGGGGCCTCGCAGGCCACCTGTCGGCCCTCCGATAAGTACAGGAGAGGCGGGAGGGCGCGGCAGGGGCCGTGCGCCGCCTGTCGGCTTCCCAGCGAGGTGACAGAGAGGGGGGTGAGGAAGAGAAGAGGGAGGAGAAAAGGGTGGAAATGGCGTACCTGGGAGGCGGTGGCCGGCGTCGGCGGCGTGCGCAGCAGGGGAGAAGACCGGCGCGATGGGGGGCGAGGGCTGCGAGAGGGAGGCGTGACTCCCCTCGCCCTCCAACGTTTCTCTTAAAGGCACAGGGGGGCAACGAATGGGGAAACCCTTGGTGGGTTTCCCTAATCCGCCTGCAAGCGAATGGGAGGAGGTGCGACGCTCGGGAATGTTCGGGAGTGCTCGGGTTTTTAAAAATGGGGGTTTTACATCCTACCCCCCTTAAAAGAATTTCGTCCACGAAATATTTATTACCTTGAAGAATAAAAAATACAGGTCAGGATATTTTTCCCTGATATCGCTCTCAGGTTCCCAAGTACATTCGTCAATTCCATGATGTTGCCACCGAACATTTACAAAGGAAATGGTCTTTGACCTCAGCACTTGGTCACGACGGTCGACGATCTCCACTGGTCTTTCTTCGAATGTCAAGTCCCTTCTAATGTCCACGTCATCATAATGAATGATGTGCGATGGATCGTGAACGTATTTCCTCAACATGGATACGTGAAAAACATTATGGATCTGGGCTTACTAAGGAGGTAACACCACACGATAAGCTGCTTCTCCAATCCGTTCCAGGATTTCGAACGGTCCAACGTATCTAGGACTTAGCTTCCCCTTTTTCCCGAATCGAAATACGCTCTTTGTCGGAGATACCTTAATAAAAACCATCTCGCCAATATCGAAGGTAAGCTCTCTTCGGCGTCTATCTGCATAGCTTTTCTGCTGACTCTGAGCGGTACGGAGTCGTTCTCGAATCATCTGCACTTGTTGAGTATAGTGTTACAAAACTATAGGTGCTTCCAATCTTCGTTCGCCAACCTCGTCCCAGTAAACAGGTGATCGACATGGCCTCCTATACAAAGCTTCGTATGGAGCCATCCCGATGCTCGCATGATAGCTGTTGTTATACGCGAATTCCGCCAGACTGATATGGGAATCCCACTCTCCCTTCCAGTCCATCATACAGGCTCGAAGCATGTCTTCCAAGGTCTGAATCGTACGTTCCGACTGCCCGTCAGTCTGAGGGTGAAACACAGTGCTGAACTTTAACTTTGTGCCCAACGCCAACTGAAGTTGTCCCCAAAACCTTGAAGTGAATCTGGGATCACGATCAGAGATAATCGAGACTGAAACACCGTGCAATCTCACAATCTCTCTAACATAGAGATCAGCGAGACTATCCAACGATTGGTTGAGACAGATAGGTAGGAAGTGAGCAGACTTGGTGAGTCTATCGACGATCACCAAAATCGCGTCATGCTTTTTCTGCGTCCTCGGTAGACCGACTATAAAGTCCATGGTGACATCTTCCCACTTCCATAGAGGGATCTCTATCTGCTGCATGACCCCACCGGGTCTCTGGTGCTCGATCTTGATTTGCTGACACGTTAAACACTTCGAGACATACTCAGCCACGTCTTGCTTCATACCGTTCCACCAATAACTGCGTTGTAGGTCCTTGAACATCTTCGTGCCGCCAGGGTGAATGGTGTATCTAGACTTGTGGGCTTCTGCAAGAATTTCATCTCGAAGGACTGGGTCATTAGGAACCCAAAGACGCTCCTTCAACCATATACTTCCATCCTCCTTCGGACGAAAAGGTGTATCTGCTAGTATCGCTTGAGCCTTCAACTTCTCGTAGCGTGCATCTGTTCTCTGTCCATTGATGATCCTCGCTAGTAGCTCAGGTTGAGCAACAAGGTGGGATAAACCGATTGAACCTTGAGTGATAGCGAAAGGTTCCCAAGAGGCTAGGTCTTCGACCAACCTCCATCCAGCGAATAAGGCATTAATCGAAACTTCCGATGCTTTGCGGCTGAGGGCGTCAGCCACGACGTTCGCCTTTCCTGGGTGGTAGGAGAGGGTGAAGTCGTAATCCTTGAGGAATTCAAGCCAACGCCGTTGTCTCATGTTCAATTCTTTCTGCGAGAATAGATACTTAAGGCTCTTATGATCGGTGAATGCTTCAAACTGCTCCCCATAAAAGTAATGTCGCCATATCTTCAGTGCGAACACCACCGCAGCTAATTCTAAATCGTGAGTTGGGTAGTTCTTCTCGTGAATTTTAAGTTGTCGAGAGGCGTATGCGATCACTTTCCCATTCTGCATCAGCACGGCCCCTAGGCCTGACCCAGAGGCATCAATATAAATCACGAACCCGCCTTTACCCGAAGGTAAGGTCAAAATAGGAGCACTGGTAAGTCACTCCTTCAATAACTGAAAACTCGCCTCACACTTCTCGTCCCATATGAATTTAGCCTATTTCTTTAGCAACCTCGTCAGGGGTAACGCAATTTTAGAAAAATCCTGAATGAATCTTCTGTAGTAACCCGCTAGTCCAAGAAAACTCCTGATATCACGTGCGTTCTTTGGTTGCTGCCAACTAAGTACAACCTCAACCTTTGCAGGGTCCACGAACACTCCTTCCTTAGAAATAACGTGTCCCAGAAACATGACTTCCTCGAGCCAGAATTCACATTTAGAGAACTTGGCATACAAACGTCCCTTTCGCAAGGTCTCCAACATAATTGTTAGGTGCTCCCGATGTTTCTCTCGACTTTCTGAGTACACCAAGATGTCATCGATGAACACGATCATGAAGGTGTCCATAAATGGCTTGAATACACTATTCATTAAGTCCATGAAAGTTGCTTGAGCATTGGTCAGTCCGAACGGCATGACTGTGAACTTGTAATGACCGTATCTCGTCCGAAAAGCCGTCTTAGGAATATCATCATTCTTAATTCTGAGCTGATGGTATCCAGACCTAAGATCGTTTTTCGAGAAAACCTTAGCCTTCTGCAATTGATCAAACAAGTCTTCGATACGCGTCAATGGGTACTTGTTTTTTATCGTGGCCTGGTTGAGCATTCGATAGTCGATGCACAGACGCAAGGTCCCGTCCTTCTTCTTCACGAAGAGCACAAGAGCTCCCCAAGGAGAAACGCTGGGGCGAATGAATCCCTGATCCAACAACTCCTGCAACTGCTTCTTCAACTCCTCAAGCTCAGCTGGCGCCATTCTGTAGGGTGCTTTGGAGATTGGCGTCGTACCTGGTAGTAATTCAATATTGAATTCTACCTCTCGAGATGGTGGAAGTCCCGACAGCTCTTTAGGAAAAATGTCGGGATAACCGCGAACAACATCCAACTCACTGATGGGAATAGGCATTGGTTCTGATTGGATAACACTAACCAAAAAGGCACTGCATCCCTTCCGCAAGAAGTTCTGTGCCTTAAGCGCCGAGATCATCCGGCTTGCTCGAACAGGTCTGGGGATTCTGAATTCTACTCTCGAAGAGCCTGGAGGTGATAAAATGATCTTGCCATCACGGCAAAATATCTTGGCATGATACTTGTGCAACCAATCCATGCCTAGGATGACGTCAAATTTTGTCATCTCAAGCAGGATAGCACAAGCAGGATAGTGCCGCTCTGCCACAACTACGTCCAATTCAGGTATGTAAGTGGTGCAAACTGTGTTCTTCCCAACGGGGTTATACACGTCTAAAGCGTTATCAAGTGGTTTTACAGTTATATGCAATTGTTCTACGAATTTTTCTGAAACAAACGAGTGTGTAGCACCATAATCAAAGAGTGCAAAAGCTGCTTGATCAGCAACAAGAATGGTACCTTGAACGAGATCCCCTTTTGTTAATTGATCGACTGTGGCTGCATAAACTCGACCCGGCTCCCTGCCACTGCTTGGTTGTGCTCGTTGTTGCTGCTGATGAGGTCGAGGAGGCTGAGATACGTTGTCGGTTCGCTTGAGGTTGTCTGCTGCTTTCTTCCGGCAATCGCGTATGAAATGACCCATCTTACCACAGTACAGGCATCCGCCAGTGTCCCGCGGACAAGATTGTCCTACGTGAGGCCTCTTGCACCTGGGGCAGTTATCACCTGGGCGGTGGATGGCCCTGCTGTCGTTGGCGCTTCGCCGGAGGGAACTGTTTCTTCCCTCCCTCAGTCTTCACTGGTAAAGGTGGTCGTTGCCCTGGGCCGCCGGAATAGGTCTTCTTTTGATCACCACCTGACGCGGGTGACTTTTTGGCTTGCACACTTTTTGAACGCTCCCAATCCTCGTTCAGTAAGGTGGCTGCTGCTACCGCCGTAGAAAAAGTCGCGGGCATGCTGGTGAGAACCCTATGCCTGAGTCCTTCCTTCAGTCCACGAATGAACTTCCCAGCCCGCTCATGATCATCCTCGAATAGGTGAGGACAGTAGCGCTCCAACCGTTGAAATTTGGCGATATATTCATTCAGACTTAAGCTGCCTTGGCACAACTCCAAAAATTCCACCTTCTTCTTTTCCCTCGCATGAGGAGGGAAATAGTTTCCGAGAAAAGTCCTCCGGAAGGCCTCCCACGGAATCACCTCTGCGCCTGGAAACTGCACCTCCCGGGTAGTGTCCCACCATTCGCGAGCGTCGTCCTTCAATCGAAAGGACCCGAACATCGTCTTCTTATCGTCAGGGACAGACAACACTTGGAACACTCGTTCCACCTCTTTCACCCAACTCTCCGCTAAGTCAGGGTCAACCTTGCCAGAGAAGGTAGGAGGGTCCAGCTTCAGAATTTTTTCATACGTGGCGGTTGGTGCATTCCCAACAAGGGAACCCGGATCCTGCGGTGGGCGACCCTGGCTACGAATCGCCTCAGCTAAGGAGTTGAGGGTATCCATCATGAATCCCTTATGCTCACGCAACTCATCGGCCATGCTGTTGCTTGAGTTTCCCGCCATCCTTAAAAAGCAACCAAGATTAATAGTCAAAATACTAAAGAAGCACGGGAAGACATAAATATAGGAGTAAAGGCAAAAATATAGATCTTTATTACGAAAGTCATTTATTTAGAATCCAGCTGTGCTGGTACATAAGCAAAAGTTCTATTCCGTAATTATAAATGAGTTCACAGACTCCAACAAAACTGGGTAGGTGCTGCCTCCCCTTAGGGACAGCTAGAGTACTTCCTAAGATATTCCCTTCTATTTTCGGTGCGCCTGAATCTGCGCTTAGGGGTGAAGGGAAGTGGCTCCCCGTAGGAGGTCTCCTATCCGTAGAGGGGCGTCGCCAGAGTATATTCCGGTGAGCCAAGACTATAACTTGAAGAATCCGTCGCACGTGTGTATGTGGGTGATACACCGCCCACTGGGTCTGCTGGAGGTGGCGGTTGCTCGCCTGCAGTCGAAATTGCGATCTTGCCGACATGCTCGGCCTTGAGGAGGCAAGCATCCATGGTGTGCCCTGTTTCTCCGCAGAATCTACACTCCTCTGCTAACTCAGGAGGAACAAAATCTCTTGACGACTCCTGTGGTGTCTGATGGTGCACCCAAACGTGTGAAGGCGCGAAACCACCTTCTCGAGCATGCACCTCAGCCCACATTGCTGCCAAGGGTATCTTGTAGGCGATCGGTAGTGGGAATCTTTGCTCATCCGTAAAAATGGGTAGGGGAGGGCGGTTAGCCCAGTAACCATCCCCGAACATCCCATGTCCGCCCCTCTCCCTTACAGAACGGCCACGTACTCTACGCGTGCCCCTACCGCGACTACCACTAGAACTAGTAAACGGATCCATCTATCCGACGGTACTACGAATAAAACAAGAATATAATTTAGTCTAAACATGTTATGAAATATCAAAGACTTACTTACAGCGCGATGGGATGCTCAATAGTCAAGATTCACCTCTTTTTGATCTGGCTCTGATATCAAGTTGTAACGCCCCAAAATTTCGACTTGTGATTTCGAAAACCTTATCGAAAAACCTTTCAAAGATTTAAAGTTTTAACTTTTAAAAACGACAGCGGAAGATATTTAGAAAGGAGCACAAGTCAACAATCTTGGGTACGTTAGCTGAAAATCATCATCATTCACATGTACAACAACTTAAAGGAATTGACGAAATAAGGCAATAGATTAAAAATCTGCAGTTTATTACAAAATGAGCATTTTGTTCCAAAGTTCAATAAATCTAAAGAAAACTCCAAAAAGACCCAGAGCCAAGCCGCCAGCAGAAAGAAGATAAATCTTGATCCATGTTGCACCATGCCATCGACCGCCAGTGAAGTCCTACTCCTCACCTGCCCATGAAATGGGTCAGTTTCATAACAAACCAGTAGGTGCACGAACATGTAAGTAGAATAAAAATAAAACAGGACATTCATGAGATAAACAGTTATGATATTGAAGCTATCAATACAATTGTAATCTATTCTAACAAGTGTAATATGTGCAAAGAGTTGTTAGTTGAAGCATTTCCAGCAGTGCAAGTCTCAATCATTTACAACTATTCATGAAGATATTCTTTAAGTTCTGATATTAACTGGCCTGTGGGTACGCACAGACGCGAAACGTAGAAACAGCCGAGACCGATCCGGGGGTTTATTATGTTAGGTGTTTTCATTAACCCGGATGGCTGACTGAGTCCGCTCCTAAGGGGACGGTCAGTGACCAAGAGAGTAAATCCCCAAAGGCATTCGTGGCCCATGGATGCATCAAACTTCTGCAGAAGTACCTGAGAGTTACCACCTAGGATAATTTATGGTAATCCCAATTCCCCTAACTCCGATGACTGGGGAAGCCGGGTCTTATGCCCGTGGGGTGGTTGTTAACAACCTGTCCATCGGAGTTTTTGTACCATCCATCCTCTCCCTTGATGAACCGTAAAGGTCGAATGGGTACGACGGGGGTTTCTTAACCGCCGCTCCATCCTACATGCTCTGGTCTATTAGACCCACTCGAGCATCTTGCCTGTGAAGGCGAAAGGTCACCATTTATGTGATCTCAGCATTGTGCTAATTGCACGCATCGAGGTTGCTACAACCTCATCCTCCAACCATCGTAACCCACATGGGACGTACTTGTTTGAAAGTACGCTTGTACCTTCCTAGAAGTACGATTACGATGAGAGGGCAACATATAATGTTTTATGATTCTTTTGGTTCATACATGACATGTATTGCTCTTTTGAGCAATTGGCATGTGGAGGCCGATAATATCACATCAAAACAATAAAGTGTTGATTCCCACGTCAAGATACTCCATGACCTCACATAAAATTCATCCCGTGCATGCCTTAAGGTTCGGTTACAATAGCAATTTCAGTGGTTTTCTCTCCATAAATGAGTCTATTCATAAAGTCTACCTTAAGTATGCAGTTCCAATAGAATAGGCATGCAGAACAGACAATCACGAGTTAAGTAATCCTACAGGTAAACAGGTATGCCAATTAAACTATTTGATTCTTTCTAGAATGAGTCTACCCAAAGAATTTACATTAAGCATGCAATTTCAAAAGGATAAAAAAGAGTAAAACTCTGACCGACCAATACTTCTTCAGATAAGCAGGTATGCAAAATAACTATTCTATCTCAGAAGTCTTATTTTATTTTGTTCATACAAACTCTTTGTGCGACTTTCCCCTACCTCGGGATGTCGTGCAGCTGCGTGCGTCTATGCGTGTAGATGATACGAGGCTCAGACCGTGGAGCCAGAGCGGGGTTCGATACGATGTCTGCAAAAGTGTGAGTATTCAATTATGATAATTTAATTTAATGGTGCGACGGGAGCAAGGGTAGGATTAGGTGACCGGGGATTTCGGCCCCTTCCAGACAGAACAACAAAAGGCAGGACCCTCTGCCCCTGCCTGACGAAATAGTGAATGGCAGGGGCCTCGGCCCCTGCCTGACAAAATAGTGAATGGCAGGGGCCTCTGCCAATGCTAGACAATAATAGCGAATGGCAGGGGCCTCGGCCCCTGCCTGACAAAAAGCAAGGGCAGGGGCCCCTGCCCCTGCCAAACAGGGTCACGCATGGCAGGGGCCTCGTCCCCTACCTGATGAACAGGGAATGGCAGGGCCTCGGCCCCTGCCTGGCACCAAAAAGAATGGCAAGGGCCTTGGCCCTTGCCTGATGGAAATGGGGAAATGGCAGGGGCCCCGGCCCCTGCCTGACGAAAAGGGGGAATGGTAGGGGCCCCAGCCCCTGCCTGACGAATTAAGGGACGGCAGGGGCCTCGGCCCCTGCCAGAAGCACTTACAAATGGCAGGGGCCTCGACCCCTGCCTGGCAAAAATCACGGAGCCGCAGGGGGGTGTCCGCCCCCCTGCGTGCCGAGGATCAAGAGCAGTAGGGAGGATATTCCCTGCCCTCCCAGAAGCCAAGAGGCGGCAGGGCATTGCCCCTGCCTACCGGAGATCGAGAGGCGGCAGGGGGCAAACCCCTGCCAGCGAGAGAGAGCTCGGGGGTGACAGGGGGCAACCGGCCCCCTGTCGGATTCCCTATCACCCACAGAGGTGAGGGAGTGTCGCAGGGGCCTTTGGTCCCCTGCCGGCACTCCGGCGCACCCCCAGAGGGAAGAGGGGACGGCAGGGGCCTCGCAGGCCACCTGTCAGCCCTCCGATAAGTACAGGAGAGGCGGGAGGGCGCGGCAGGGGCTGTGCGCCGCCTGTCGGCCTCCCGGCGAGGTGATAGAGAGGGGGGTGAGGAAGAGAAGAGGGAGGAGAAAAGGGTGGAAATGGCGTACCTGGGAGGCGGTGGCCGGCGTCGGCGGCGTGCGCAGCAGGGGAGAAGACCGGCGCGATGGGGGGCGAGGGCTGCGAGAGGGAGGCGTGACTCCCCTCGCCCTCCAACGTTTCTATTAAAGGCACAGGGGGGCAACGAATGGGGAAACCCTTGGTGGGTTTCTCTAATCCGCCTGCAAGCGAAGGGGAGGAGGTGCGGCGCTCGGGATTGTTCGGGAGTGCTCGGGTTACTTAAAACCCTAATGAAGAAGGGGCCCGGGTGGGGTCCGGACCCGACCCGGCCCGAGTCCAAAACATTTTTTTTTTAAAAAAAATGGGGGTTTTACAACCACGGATTATGGCCATCCATTGCAAAAGGCGGTATAAACATTGCTAACTCAAGCGGAAAATATGTTTTGCATATATGGAAAATTGGGAATAAAAACATGATCTTAGAGGTGCGGAGGCTTTGAGGAAAATAGTGGTTAGAGGGCAAGCAATAATACCTTTACCTCTGCATTTTTTGGTGTATTTTAGATCAATAAGAACAATGAAAGAAGAAAAACAGTAAGGCATGCTATTATTGCTCTATCCAGCAATAGAATAGTGTGCGCAAGTCAAAGGAGTTATTCAACTGTAACTAAAACTCTGTTTGGAAACTGGTAGCTGGGATGGGAGTTTAATGCATTTGGTAAAAACTTGGTCAAACTACCTTTGTGGTTGATGTTTGGAAACTAGTAGCTGGGATGGGAATTTATGCGTTTGAGATGGGAAGTGAGGTCCTCTTCCCTTTGTATTTGCACTAATGAATGGATTTGGTAACTACCACCTCCTAGAGGTGGTAGTTACCAAATCCTAGATTTGGCAGCTGCCACCTTTTCAAATGCATAAACTACCTCGGACTACCGGTTTCCAAATGGAGCCTAAAACAAGCACCAACTGTAATGCCCTGAAATTTTAACCCTAAATTTGAGGATTTTTTTTTTAGCGGAACAACAATTAATATTTCCAGGGTTAAGCATTTAAAAACGATACAAGAAGGTAAAAGCAAACCACACCATTTATTTTTATTTCAATAATAACAGAATTCCACATCAGAGTTTATCACATCCTGAGTCTCAAAACAGAAATTTCAATCAGAAAGCAATTAGGACCGCCAGAGAACAAATAAATCCAGTCCTCATCAGCGCCTCATCCCGCTTCGCTCATGGAATTACTCTGTGCCTGAAAATGATAAAAATTATAGGAATTAGACTACCATGTCTAAGTAGGAAAAGTGTAATTATTCTTGCAAGTAGATCACGTGTCAGGTGTGTGATGTGGGTGTCGTGTTTGAATCCCAGTCTATACATAAACACATAAAGAAGTCGATGCAACAACAATAACAATCATATATCTAAGTAGAGGAGTAGATTATGCAACGGTTATAGTTAAGCACATAAAGCATGTTATGCAGCTACAACAATTAAGTAAGGAATTAAGCAATTTAAAACATATTTTGTAACAGAACTAACAGTAACATGCATAACATCTATATAACGTCCACAATATGAATTCCATTAACTCATATCTGCACAATTTATGATATCGTTTCATCATGAGCACCGAGCACGCTGAAAGAATATGCAAGTGTCTCTTTAATGACTCCAACACAGTGATACCTAACTGTTCTAGTTGATGTTTATTTTTTCTTATCCCGCGGGTACACACGGGCCAAGGCAACCATCACAGAAGAGAACGTTCGGGGGTATATTATTCAAAGTTGTTTTATTAACCAGAACATTCTAACTGTGACTGAAATCCCAAGGGAGCGGCCAGTGACCGAGAGAAACTCCCGAGGGCCAAAACCAAAACAGGATGCATCCCTAACTTCTGCAGAAGAACAAAGAACTACCACCTAGGACAAATTGGTAGTCTTGGTCCCCCAACTCCGAGGACTGGGGACCAACGAGTCACTTTAGATCGAAACCAAAATTATGTCCCCGGAGTTTTGTACCACTTACCCTCTCCAAGGTAAACCTGAATCTGAGTGAGTAAATCTTTTCATTTAGTTAACCCTTCAGGGTGTAGTGGCATTTTCCCAAACCTCGATACTATCACTGTAGTAGATTCCCAACCTTAGTCATTTTACCCAAGTGTATGAATCAACCCCATCATTTTCCATATTATTTTCATAAACTCACTCAGAGTGCTCCGGTGCCTTTAAACCGTTCAAGCAAAAAAATTAATATTTAATTTTCTTACCAATATAATTGAATCAAATCACGTACCTACATTAGGTACCTAACCCGTATCGCCCTTTGAGCAAGGTTTCCCAACAACCCCCCCCCTAGTAGAAAGGGATAACCATGACTTAATCATTTACCCATTTAGGTTACCACTAGATTATTTCCTTTCTATTCACAATGCTCCAAGGAAAAGAAATTCACATACTCGGAGTACGGGCAATATACAATGTCAATACCTAACATTTCTTTGGTATGTCTTACTCATTTTCTACATGAAGAGATCAAGGAATTATCTTAAGAATTCAAACTATCATTGGTGTACAACTGCTACTCTAAGGTAGAAGTTGGAATGTAAGAGAACTTGCAGTTTTATGTGGAATCTAATAACAAAGACTGTAAAACCCATTCAGCTTATTTCAGTAATACAAACACAAGAAAGTTCGTGCACAAGAGAAGTGACAACTAGGTATTATTCAGCTAGCATACTGAAATTCTAAAATCCAACATACCAAAACATAACCCTTTTATGTGTATCACAATACAGGCCGAAAATAATAAAACTGTAAGCTCATTCTACCTATCACAGTTATACATCCCAGGAAATTCAATGTACTAGATCACCCAATCATTACAATGTATATATTTTTTTTTTGAATAATTTAAGTATAGCATAGCATGCTGGGTTACGCAATAGACCAATAAATCCCACTAGATACGGTTCAGCCATATTAATTTAAGTATCATTTAACATTACAGTTCACTAAAATACAACATGTACAATAACTATTGGTTTAGCCAATTACCGTACTAAGTATAGCACAACATGTGAAGTTACACAAGAAACCAATGAACCTAGCTAGACACTGTTCAGCCATATTAACTAAGTATTATTTAACATTTCAGTTCATTAAATACAATAGGGTGTATTATGCATAACAAAAACACAAAAACAAACGACAGCTAAACATTCCTTCATAGTGTGATCAAGATAACTCGGCTGGACCCAAAAAAAAAAACAGCTATCTGTTAGGTTCTCCCACCGGTTAAATTAGTAAAGTCAATAACTCCTACACATATCAGTGCACACGGTAGTAAGACGTGAATGCTACCCATAAAGAAACCATTAACTGAAGGCATGCGGTGTTCATCATTTAAATATCCAAAATGATTTCAGCGATGATTCAACACAATATCAGATTCTAATTTGACATAGTCATACACATTCTCAGACTTGGAAGGATTGAAGAAAAACCCAAAGACCAAGGTCAAGAAAAACCTAATTCAAACTAGGTTTTTTGATTAAAAAGGAAATAGATTTTTCCATCTAAATTTCGGTCAAAGTATCTAATCCGAGAATGAAGGATAAATCTTCAAGCAAAACACCCAATCGGTAAGAAAAACCAGTTTCCCCCAAATCTCCGATCTTATTGACTGTCCGGCAACAAACCCCCCCCCCCCTTAAATCAGTCGCTTTGGGTTTTAGACAACCCGCACCCCACCAACCCATGATTAACCTGAAAAAAAAATCACAGAAATCCTACCATTATCCGGCGAGGGTGTTGCGGCATCCACGAGAGGGGTCGGTCAGCCTGGACAGCACCACCACCGGCGAGGTCGGCTCTTCATTGCAAGGCCTCGAGCTGCAGCAAGAGATCGGAGGGTGATTCGAGGTTTAGAGAGGTAGAAGAGAGTGAGAGAAAGAATGGGACAATGGGAGAGGGAGAAGGAAGGGTTCGGGGTCCCCCCTTTGTAGGTGGGTGGCCTCCCGAAAAGGAAGGGAGGCATACCCTCCCGGCGGCTGCGGGGTGCTTTCCCCAACTCCCCATCTCTTTGCGTGTTAGGGTTCAGCTGAACCCTAACACCCGATATATCGGGGGAGGGGTTCTCCCCCCCTCTCATGTTATGTTTATCGGGCAACCCATATCGGGTTGCCCTCCCTTTTTTATCCCTCCCTGTATTAAAACTTTACAGGGAGTGGGTCGGGTCCGGGTCCGACCCCCGACCTGCGATGCTGGACCCAAATTTGATTTGGATTCGGGTCGCTTGAACAGCAGTGGACCCAGGGGTTGGATCCACTTGGGTCTGAACCGTGGATTTGAAAAAAATCTTCTATTCTTAGATATTTATTTATATAATATTACTAAAATAGTCTAATATGCGCATTTTTCTTTTGGATCCAATAACGGATCCTAGGCCCAAATCCACATAATTTTTAAGTTTTGTATAAAATTTGTGGTTGTTACATCCTTTCCTCCTAAAAAAAAAATTCGTCCTCGAAATTTACCTGTCGGTGTTTACTCAAACAGCTTGGGGTGTTTTTCTCGCATATTAGCCTCCGGTTCCCACGTGCTTTCATCGATGCTATGGTGTTGCCATCTCACCTTGACGAGAGGAATGGTCTTTGATCTCAAGAGTCGCTCACTTCGTTCCAATATCTCCACTGGTTTTTCTTCTATTGTTAGGTCTTCCCTTATATCTACGTCCTCATATTGGATGACATGCGACGGATCTTGAAGATATTTTCTTAACATAGATACATGGAATACGTTATGTATCTGAGCATACTGAGGAGGTAGGGCTATACGATATGCCGTTTCTCGAACCCGTTCCAAAATCTCAAAAGGTCCGACATATCTCGGACTCAATTTTCCTTTCTTACCAAAACAAAACACACTTTTGATGGGTGATACTTTCACAAAGACCCGATCCCCCACATCAAAATTGAGCTCCCTACGCCTTTGATCGGCATAACTCTTTTGTCGACTCTGGGCTGTGAGCAGTCTATCTCTTATCATCTTGATCTGTTGGGTGTAATGTTGTAACACGATTGGTGATTCTACCGACCGTTCTCCAATTTCGTCCCAATACACAGGCGATCTACAGGGTCTTCCATACAGAGCTTCGAAAGGAGCCATGCTGATACTCGCATGGTAACTATTATTGTAAGCATATTCAGCTAAAACAACATGTTTGTCCCACTCACCTTTCCAATCCAGCATACATGCTCGCATCATATCTTCTAGTGTCTGGATAGTCCTCTCTGATTGTCCGTCAGTCTGGGGATGAAAAGCGGTACTCAGCTTCAGTTTCGTACCCAAGGCCTGTTGCAACTGACCCCAAAACCGAAAAGTAAAGCGAGGATCTCGATTTGATATAATAGAGACTGGTACTCCATGCAGTCTAACAACCTCTCTGATGTATAAGTCTGCTAAGCTCTCGAGGGATTGATTTATTCGTATGGGTAGAAAGTGAGTCGATTTGGTCAGTCGATCCACTATTACCCATATAACGTCATGTTGTTTCCGTGTTTTGGGCAAACCCACCACGAAGTCCATGGTGATTTCTTCCCATTTCCACTGTGGAATCTCCATTTGCTGCATCATTCCACTAGGCTTCTGATATTCCACCTTGACTTGCTGACAAGTCAAACACTTCGAGACATAACTTGCGACCTCACGCTTCATTCCATTCCACCAATACCCACGTTGTAAATCTTTAAACATTTTCGTGCCTCCTGGGTGTATGGTGTACTTGGACCTATGTGCTTCACCCAGTAGTTCTTCTTTCAACTTGGGATCACTAGGGACCCAAAGTCGCTTTTGCATCCATATACTGCCATCGTCTTTGAGTGAGAAGTGTGAATTTTCTTGTTGGGCTCGTGACTTCAGTTTCTCATACTGGGGATCCTCTTTCTGACCTTCAATAATCTTTGTAAGGATCTCTGGATGGGCAGATAAATTAGATAACTTGATACTTCCCACGACATCTGAGAACGGTTTCCAATCCATGAATTCCTCCACCAAATTCCACCCTTTTGTCAAAAGACTAGACAAACTGCAACCAGCTTTTCGGCTGAGAGAGTCAGCTACCACATTTGCTTTTCCTGGGTGATAGGAAATGGTAAAATCGTAATCCTTTATAAACTCCAACCATCGTCGTTGTCGCATGTTCAACTCTTTTTGGGAAAACAGGTATTTGAGACTTTTGTGATCAGTAAATACCTCGAATTGTTCCCCATACAGGTAATGTCGCCATATTTTCAAAGCGAACACCACGGCTGCCAATTCGAGGTCATGAGTTGGATAGTTTCGTTCGTGGATCTTTAATTGGCGAGAGGCTTATGCTATCACCTTACCATTTTGCATTAAAACACATCCCAACCCAGTACCTGATGCGTCTGAGTAGACCACAAAACCACCATGACCTGAAGGTAAAGCTAACACTGGTGCGGTGGTAAGCTTCTTCTTTAAGATTTGGAAACTCTCCTCGCACTTATCCGTCTATTCGAACTTAATTCCTTTCCTGAGGAGCTTGGTCATGGGCATAGCAATCCGTGAAAAGTCCTGAATGAATCTTCTGTAATAGCCTGCTAATCCTAGAAAACTCCTGATATCACTGATATTCTTCGGTTGACCCCAATTTAATACAGCTTCAACCTTAGCCGGGTCCACAGCGACTCCATCTCGCGATATAACATGACCCAAGAACATGACCTTCTCGAGCCAGAATTCGCACTTGGAGAATTTGGCGAACAACTGGTGTTCCTTGAGAGTCCCCAATACGATCCTCAAATGTTCACGATGTTGCTCTATGCTTTCAGAGTATATAAGTATATCATCAATAAAAACAATCACAAAAGTATCCAAGTACGCTCTAATACCCGATTCATCAAATCCATGAATGCGGCGGGCGCATTTGTCAGTCTGAATGGCATAACTACGAACTCGTAGTGACCGTACCTTGTTCTAAAGGCTGTCTTGGGAATATCATCGTCCTTGATCCGTAGTTGATGATACCCAGATCTAAGATCGATTTTTGAAAACACCTTAGCCTTTTGCAATTGATCGAACAAGTCTTCAATGCGAGGTAGGGGATACTTATTTTTGACGATCGCTTGATTCAACATCCGATAGTCTATACACAGCCTCATAGAACCATCTTTCTTCTTCACAAAGAGAACTGGTGCTCCCCATGGTGACACGCTCGGTCTAATGAAACCTTGCTCCATCAACTCCTGGAGTTGTTTCTTCAGCTCCTCCAACTCTACTGAGGCCATACGATAAGGCGCTTTCGAAATCGGTGCCGTCCCAGGCACCAACTCGATATGAAAATCCACCTCACGCTGTTGAGGTAGTCCAGGCAACTCATCCGGAAACACTTCCGGAAATTCACGAACCACTTCAAGTTCTTCTAATGGTGTGAACTTCGACTCACAGGAGAATACATTCACTAGGAATGCTCGGCACCCCTGTCGCATATACTTCTGAACCTTTAATATTGATACAATTCGGCCCTTCACTGTAGGTCTAGAGAGGCGAAACTCGACCTTTGGCAATCCTGGTCGGGATAAAACCACTTTCCCTTGGCGACAGAGAACATTGGCATAATGTTCATATAACCAATCCATCCCCAATATGACATCATATTCAGTCATATCGAGCAAGATTAGGTCAGCAGGTAAGCTCTGCCCTTCAAGTACAATTATGACATCAGGGATATAGTTTACACATATCGAATTATATCCTATCGGATTGTACACATATAATTCATGTTTCAGAGATTCAGTATGTGCACCAAGTAATTTTGCAAACTCTATAGATATGAACGAATGTGTAGCACCACAGTCAAATAGAACAAGTGCAGCACAGCCATTGACAAATACCGTACCTTGTACCAGATTTCCTTTCTCCAACTCCTCCACAGTGGTGGCATATACTTGTCCAGGCACCCTCTTCTGTGCATTTTACTGTGGTGTTTGCTGCGGCTGAGATGGTTGATGTTGCTGCCCTCCTCCGGCATTACGTTTTTGCATATCCGCCATCTTCTTATGGCACTGACGAGCATAATGACCCATCTTTCCACAGTAGAGACATGCACCGGTGTCTCTGGGGCAAGGTTGTCCGTAGTGGGACCGATTGCACTTCTGGCACACCCGATTTTGTCCCTGTTGCTGTGGAGGACGATTTCCACCATTGTACTTCTGCTTCTTGTAAGGTGGCTGGTACTTCTTGCCACCGTGGTGCTGTTGTGGACCTGCTCCCCGCTTCCCCGGTGTGTCCTTTTGGCTCTTCCTTGATCGCTCCCATTCTTCGTTCAGCATAGTAGCCACTTCAATGGCTTGTGCGTGGGTGGACGGCAGATTTATCATCACTCGTGGTCGTAATCCGTCCTTGAGTCCGCGGACATACCTAGTTGCTCTGGCTTTATCATTCGCGAACAAATTTGGGCAATAACACTCCAAGGTCCGAAATTTGGTAGTGTATTCTACCAAGTTCATATTTCCTTGAGTAAGCTCCAAGAACTCCTGATGCTTCTGATCACGGGCGTACTGGGGGAAATATGTCTCTAAGAATGTCCGCTTGAAATCTTCCCATGGAATAGTATCCACTCCGGCAAAGTGGATGGTTCGGGTTGTGTCCCACCACTTCTGTGCATCCTCCGTCAAGCGGTAGGTGCCGAAGTCCGTTTGCTTATCATCGGGGATAGACAGAACCCAAAAAGCTCGTTTTGTCTCTGCAATCCAACTCTCGGCTAGTTCAGGATCGGCCTTGCCTGAAAAGGTAGGCGGGTTCAACTTCAAGAACTTCTCATAGGTGATTGTGCTCGTATTATGCCTTTCACTTATGGCTGCGGCTAACTCCGCCTGGTGGCGCATTTGAGTGTCCATGGTTTGAGCCAGATTACCGAGAGTTTCCATCACGAAACCCCTTTGGTCCTGCCATTCGTTCGCCGTGCTCGAACTAGCTTGGGATCGACGATACATCTAATAACCATTTCAATACACACAGTTTTACTATCTTTGAATTGTAGTGTTCCTAAAATCATTACATGTATATATCTATAATTATACAGAAAAACAATGCAATTATCATACCTAATAAAGTAAAAATGATAAAAATATACTCACAGAGCGATCTCAGGATGTGGCATGACCGTGAACTTTGATTTATTGTTCCCAGGCTCTGATACCATAACTGTAACGCCCTGAAATTTTAACCCTAAATTTGAGGATTTTTTTTTTAGCGGAACAACAATTAATATTTCCAGGGTTAAGCATTTAAAAACGATACAAGAAGGTAAAAGCAAACCACACCATTTATTTTTATTTCAATAATAACAGAATTCCACATCAGAGTTTATCACATCCTGAGTCTCAAAACAGAAATTTCAATCAGAAAGCAATTAGGACCGCCAGGGAACAAATAAATCCAGTCCTCATCAGCGCCTCATCCCGCTTCGCTCATGGAATTACTCTGTGCCTGAAAATGATAAAAATTATAGGAATTAGACTACCATGTCTAAGTAGGAAAAGTGTAATTATTCTTGCAAGTAGATCACGTGTCAGGTGTGTGATGTGGGTGTCGTGTTTGAATCCCAGTCTATACATAAACACATAAAGAAGTCGATGCAACAACAATAACAATCATATATCTAAGTAGAGGAGTAGATTATGCAACGGTTATAGTTAAGCACATAAAGCATGTTATGCAGCTACAACAATTAAGTAAGGAATTAAGCAATTTAAAACATATTTTGTAACAGAACTAACAGTAACATGCATAACATCTATATAACGTCCACAATATGAATTCCATTAACTCATATCTGCACAATTTATGATATCGTTTCATCATGAGCACCGAGCACGCTGAAAGAATATGCAAGTGTCTCTTTAATGACTCCAACACAGTGATACCTAACTGTTCTAGTTGATGTTTATTTTTTCTTATCCCGCGGGTACACACGGGCTAAGGCAACCATCACAGAAGAGAACGTTCGGGGGTATATTATTCAAAGTTGTTTTATTAACCAGAACATTCTAACTGTGACTGAAATCCCAAGGGAGCGGCCAGTGACCGAGAGAAACTTCCGAGGGCCAAAACCAAAACAGGATGCATCCCTAACTTCTGCAGAAGAACAAAGAACTACCACCTAGGACAAATTGGTAGTCTTGGTCCCCCAACTCCGAGGACTGGGGACCAACGAGTCACTTTAGCTCGAAACCAAAATTATGTCCCCGGAGTTTTGTACCACTTACCCTCTCCAAGGTAAACCTGAATCTGAGTGAGTAAATCTTTTCATTTAGTTAACCCTTCAGGGTGTAGTGGCATTTTCCCAAACCCCGATACTATCACTGTAGTAGATTCCCAACCTTAGTCATTTTACCAAGTGTATGAATCAACCCCATCATTTTCCATATTATTTTCATAAACTCACTCAGAGTGCTCCGGTGCCTTTAAACCGTTCAAGCAAAAAAATTAATATTTAATTTTCTTACCAATATAATTGAATCAAATCACGTACCTACATTAGGTACCTAACCCGTATCGCCCATTGAGCAAGGTTTCCCAACAACCCCCCCCTAGTAGAAAGGGATAACCATGACTTAATCATTTACCCATTTAGGTTACCACTAGATTATTTCCTTTCTATTCACAATGCTCCAAGGAAAAGAAATTCACATACTCGGAGTACGGGCAATATACAATGTCAATACCTAACATTTCTTTGGTATGTCTTACTCATTTTCTACATGAAGAGATCAAGGAATTATCTTAAGAATTCAAACTATCATTGGTGTACAACTGCTACTCTAAGGTAGAAGTTGGAATGTAAGAGAACTTGCAGTTTTATGTGGAATCTAATAACAAAGATTGTAAAACCCATTCAGCTTATTTCAGTAATACAAACACAAGAAAGTTCGTGCACAAGAGAAGTGACAACTAGGTATTATTCAGCTAGCATACTGAAATTCTAAAATCCAACATACCAAAACATAACCTTTTTATGTGTATCACAATACAGGCCGAAAATAATAAAACTGTAAGCCCATTCTACCTATCACAATTATACATCCCAGGAAATTCAATGTACTAGATCACCCAATCATTACAATGTATATTTTTTTTTTGAATAATTTAAGTATAGCATAGCATGCTGGGTTACGCAATAGACCAATAAATCCCACTAGATACGGTTCAACCATATTAATTAAGTATCATTTAACATTACAGTTCACTAAAATACAACATGTACAATAACTATTGGTTTAGCCAATTACCGTACTAAGTATAGCACAGCATGTGAAGTTACGCAAGAAACCAATGAACCTAGCTAGACACTGTTCAGCCATATTAACTAAGTATTATTTAACATTTCAGTTCATTAAATACAGTAGGGTGTATTATGCATAACAAAAACAAAAAAACAAACGACAGCTAAACATTCCTTCATGGTGTGATCAAGATAACTCGGCTGGACCCAAAAACAAAAACAACTATCTGCTAGGTTCTCCCACCGGTTAAATTAGTAAAGTCAATAACTCCTACACATATCAGTGCACACGGTAGTAAGACATGAATGCTACCCATAAAGAAACCATTAACTGAAGGCATGCGGTGTTCATCATTTAAATATCCAAAATGATTTCAACGATGATTCAACACAATATCAGATCCTAATTTGACACAGTCATACACATTTTCAGACTTGGAAGGATTGAAGAAAAACCCACAGACCAAGGTCAAGAAAAACCTAATTCAAACTAGGGTTTTTGATTAAAAAGGAAATAGATTTTTCCATCTAAATTTCGGTCAAAGTATCTAATCTGAGAATGAAGGATAAATCTTCAAGCAAAACACCCAATCGGTAAGAAAAACCAGTTTCCCCCAAATCTCCGATCTTATTGACTGTCCGGCAACAAACCCCCCCCCCCCCTTAAATCAGTCGCTTTGGGTTTTAGACAACCCGCACCCCACCAACCCATGATTAACCTGAAAAAAAAATCACAGAAATCCTACCATTATCCGGCGAGGGTGTTGCGGCATCCACGAGAGGGGTCGGTCAGCCTGGACAGCACCACCACCGGCGAGGTCGGCTCTTCACTGCAAGGCCTCGAGCTGCAGCCCGAGATCGGAGGGTGATTCGAGGTTTAGAGAGGTAGAAGAGAGTGAGAGAAAGAATGGGACAGCGGGAGAGGGAGAAGGAAGGGTTCGGGGTCCCCCCTTTGTAGGTGGGTGGCCTCCCGAAAAGGAAGGGAGGCATACCCTCCCGGCGGCTGCGGGGTGCTTTCCCCAACTCCCCATCTCTTTGCGTGTTAGGGTTCAGCTGAACCCTAACACCCGATATATCGGGGGAGGGGTTCTCCCCCCTCTCATGTTATGTTTATCGGGCAACCCATATTGGGTTGCCCTCCCCTTTTTATCCCTCCCTGTATTAAAACATTACAGGGAGTGGGTCGGGTCCGGGTCCGATCCCCGACCCGCGATGCTGGACCCAAATTTGATTTGGATCCGGGTCGCTTGAACAGCAGTGGACCCAGGGGTTGGATCCACTTGGGTCCGAACCGTGGATTTGAAAAAAATCTTCTATTCTTAGATATTTATTTATATAATATTACTAAAATACTCTAATATGCACATTTTTCTTTTGGATCCAATAACGGATCCTAGGCCCAAATCCACATAATTTTTAAGTTTAGTATAAAATTTGTGGTTGTTACACCAACCTATTCCACACCATGTGATTTCTTGAACTTAGTATTTGTGTATCTTTTCCATTGAATTTACATTTGCATTTATATTGTACCAACTAGAACATAGTCACTGCATATTGTGCATCCCATCCAGTTTGATTTGTGCTTCAAAATTTCCTCTGTTTCCCCAGAAAATTCTAAGAAGGCAGCTCTAAGAGCTGCTCAACGTGTTTCAGAACTTCTAGTGGACACTGTTAATGGTGGAGTGCATGAGTCTTTCACAAATGAGAAACTTATTGAAACTGAGATTCATGCATTAGCAATTACTGTTACAAGATATTCAAAGCAAACCAATCAATGGCTTGCCACTTCACGTGCAATGAATTCCATCTTAAAGGTAATACATTTTGTTGCTATAATCCTTCTTTCAATTAATTTATTTAATGTAATTTGCCTAATTCACCCTTTTGTTCTTAAGGAGGTTGATGTGGTAGAAGTTTATCTTCTTACTTTCTGTTTTCCTCTTACTATAATTTGGCTATTTGGAATTTTATATGATAAGAGTTTCTTTTCTGATTGATTGATAGATTTGATCAGAAAATATCAAGTCTATCGATATCTTATTCTTAATATATATATATATATATATATATATATATATATATATATATATAGAGAGAGAGAGAGAGAGAGAGAGAGAGAGAGGATACTCCATATTTTTTGTCAAGCTGATGAATATCTCACTTTTCAAAAAAACTGATGAAATATCTCATCAAGAAAGCACCACCGATTTGATCATCAAGCCTATTTAGTATCTCCAAAACATGCTTCGAGCTAAGCAATTTTGATATTTAAATTTGTTTTCTTATAATAACAATAACATTACAGTTTAGATTGTATCTTATGACAGTCAAGAGATAGTTTTCTACATCAGGATGACTTGATTTAAGACATATTCCATACTAAATAGGCCATGATGCTTTCATCCATCATGTCCAGCTTAATGAGACATGGACACTCCATTTTGGCCCACGTATCGTGTTCCCTTATATGCTAGTCATATTGAAAACCTCACGAAAATGGCCATATCCCTGTATCCACAGCCGTATCCACGTGACATAGCTTTTAGCAGTACTATCTTGTTAAATTATATCTCCTTTTTGTATACACACACACATATATATATATATATTATTTTTACATCATGTAACCCCAGGGGTATTTCTATCTTTTCCCCTTTTTACACATATCCACATTAGTGAATATGTTTGTAACTTTTCTTTTTTCTTTTCTTTCTTTTCTCTTTTCCTTTTTTCCCTTTTCCTTTTTCTTTTTTGTTGACTTAGTCAACTCTTTGGAGGGGGTCCAACACTAGACGTTGGACCCCTCCAACGTCTAGTGGGAGCCCCTCCAAGGCTTCCTCTCCATTATATATAGGGGTGGACCTCCCTCTTAAATGTAATTCAATGCTTGAAGCATTGTTCTCCATTGTTCAATAAATTTTTTTATATTTTAGCATTTGTGTTCTCTATTTGTAGATTGTGTACATTTTGTTCTAAGTGTTGTGCCTTTGTGCACATATCCTTTTGTGGAGGTTGTGCTTATTTTGCACATTATCTCTTTTGAGATATTTTCACATGGTATCAGAGCAAGGTTTAAGATTGAAGGTCGTGTGATTCTTCGTATTTGCAAGTGCTTCGAAAAGCGTGCCCTTGGCGTCGTGGTGATTGGAGTGGGGACTTCTCTTCCCTCAATATTTTAGAAGGATTTTACGACAAGTAAGATTTAAAAGTCTTTTTGTGGTACGTATAAATTCTCCATTCTTCCCTCTCTAATGGGTGAAAAAGAGTCCCATTTTTCACTTGATTTTAAATTAAATGGCTCCAGCTACCACGTTTGGGTCGGTAATATGGAGGCTCACATTAAAGGGAAAGGTCTTTGAGGATATGTCCAAGGAACCATTCCTGAACCCGAACCTAAGATCACCATTATTGAGAAAGGTGAAATAAAGGTTCTTGATGGTGAAGAGAGAAAAAACCTTTGAAGAATACAACAAAAGACATGAAGAATGGGAGATGAAAAACTATAAAATTCTCTCATGGCTTTTTTCTTCCGTTGAAACGAAAATAAATGCCAATATATTGAAGTTCAAGAAAGCCTTTCAAGTATGGGAGTATCTTGAAAGAATGTATACTTCAACAGATTTGTCCCATAATTATTACCTCCAAAAGACGGCATTAACTCTTCAACAAGGAGAAATGACCGTTATAAAATATTTTGCCGAGCTATCCTGTAATACCCGTGATTTTTATCAGATAAATAAATTTAGATTTTAAGTCATTAAGGTAATACAAGAATATTTTATTGTTTTAATTATTTATATATATTATTTATCTATTTATTTCTAATATATGTATATGATATTATATATATGGACCCTAATTGATATGGGTCACAGGTCCGAATCGTGGATTCCAGCAATTTATTATAGATCCAACATTAAAATTTTAATTAGATTCATACAATATTTAAATCTTAGAGGTCCAGGATCCAAATGTCGTAATGTGGATCCACCCATCACATATGCTATTACGGACCCCTCTAAAGTATTATAGGTACAAAAATAGAAATTTTCTCATCAACGGGGGCTCCGCTTGTCTGGCAGGAGCAGTTAGTGCATCACCTTGTGTTGGGAGGTTGCAAGTTCGAACCCCAAATGGTATCAGAGTCTGGGAACAATAAATCAAAGATCACAGTCGTGCCACACCCTGCAAGCGCTCTGTGAGTATGAGTTATTTTGTTTTGTTATTTATCATAATACTTGTTCTTTTATTGTGATTCTCATATGAGCATATAGGTGAATTCACGC
The DNA here is from genome assembly GCF_984573655.1 of Nuphar pumila. Classification (NCBI taxonomy): domain Eukaryota; kingdom Viridiplantae; phylum Streptophyta; class Magnoliopsida; order Nymphaeales; family Nymphaeaceae; genus Nuphar; species Nuphar pumila. Next base: position 24,309,473 of record NC_143262.1, on the reverse strand, counting down.
CTACAATTGATTAATTTTCACTTATTAGAGAATGATACATAACGCCTACAAATGATTAGCTTTTAGGTTGTTGACTTATCACGCCAACAAATCATTAGTGTAAACCTACTAGGTGGATGTACCACGCCTATATAGTTTCATTGTAGATGACCGAATTATGATTGTCTGAATGGATCTATCATACTTGTATAACATGATTGATGTGTGTATTATGGATATTTGACTAAATTTCTTAGTAGATATGTGCGTGTGTTTCATGTCGAAATAATTGAATGTGATATAATGTAATAATTATCAATGCACATAAAATGAGGAAATGATCTGAATGTCTCATATACATATATGATTGGAAACTTATCTGCATAACTCGAACTACGTAAAAGTTACGTGTCTTGAGGTTTAGTTGGTTCTTGATATATACATGATCTCATTGTATAGAACCCATGCTTTGGGTACCTAGGCTTCGAGGTTAGATTTGAAAAATGCAATGTTCCTCGTGGCAATGATATGATACATAGGATAATAGGTTTTTGCATGATATGATTGAAATGCCACAGCATGCAATATATGCTTAAGTTCAATAGTGAACTATGATTCATGGAACCATAATGGTGAAAGGTGTAATTTTATGATTTATGTGCCAAATGAAGTAATGGTGCATATTGATGATATATATGTTTGTGCCCATATTGGTAATTACCGACCTTGAGAGCGGTAATTTGTAGTATCACTATTTTGGCACCTATTGAGGACCTTTTCTATTAAGGATTAACTGTGAGGGTATGCTTGACCAAGATCAGGTAATCCGTCTAGAGCGGTAGATCTCCGTGAGGTAGTACATTATCCAAGACCGGGCAGCTGCAAAGACGATAAATTCCTGTGAGGAAGTGTATTGTCCAAGACCGGGTATACCATCTAGGACGGTAATTCCTTGTGAGGTCGTGCATTCTCCAGACCGGGTGATCCAACGTGGATCTTGTTAATCTTTAATTAATAAAGAGTCATGTCAAATTAGGAGAATCTGCTGAGATTAATTGATATAGCCTATTAGAGATCAATAGATTTGGCTTTAGTTATAGCAGAACTGGATCAATATTAATTTTAAATCTTGATATAACGACATGTTTGCGTCTTTTGTGAATAGAAGAGTCACTCTTTGAGAGATTCTAGACCTTGATTTGAGGATATGTTTGGGTGCTTTGTGAAAAGATGGTACCATTTTGAGAATAACATCTTGAGCGAAGTTACGACAGGTGACAACTGGCCACGCAAAACCTTGAGAATTAGGAATAAGTGAAGGTCATTCAGGACAAAAAGTCTGTTAGAAATATCGAGGACAACAAACAACGTTGTGATTATGATAAAATAAAGAAAACTCCACCCAATAATCCAGAACAAGCTAAAGGAATAGCACGTCGTGTCTATCAGTTGTGACTAAACCAGTATGAAGTAGTGAACATACACTCTAATTGTCTTAGGTTAAGACTTTCCTGTTATTTAGTACGTTTTCGCCATCAAAAGAATCATGTATGAATTTTTGACGAGACCGACTTTTAGCTCCAAACGTCCCTTAGAAACTCATTGTGCGTTGTCCTGCTCCTTATATGTTGAAATATATGTTGGGAGCTTGCATATATATGTGCATCCTTGTCGATACCAACTCCCTCAGACTACGATATCCACGGGAATACTGCAATGAAATTTCGAGGACGAAATTCTTTTTAGGGGGAAGGGATGTAATACCCGTGATTTTTATCAGATAAATAAATTTAGATTTTAAGTCATTAAGGTAATACAAGAATATTTTATTGTTTAATTATTTACTTGTAATTGGACCTTGAATAACCTATTTGGATCCTTGAAGTAAATCAGATGCTAATGAGAAAATTTCTATTTTTGTACCTATAACACTTTAGAGGGGTCCGTAATAGCATATGTGATGGGTGGATCCACATTACGACATTTGGATCCTGGACCTCTAAGATTTAAATATTGTATGAATCTAATTAAAATTTTAATGTTGGATCTATAATAAATTGCTGGAATCCACGATTCGGACCCGTGACCCATATCAATTAGGGTCCATATATATAATATCATATACATATATTAGAAATAAATAGATAAATAATATATATAAATAATTTTAATCAATTTACGGTTGGATCCATATGGATCCAACTTACAGATCCACATCGCATGGGGGACGCGGATCCAACACTCGGTTGGATCTCGGGTCTCGGATCCAGACCGAGCCGCTCCCCGCGTACGCAAGTTAAGGGTTTACATTTGTTTTACCCGATACTGGACTCCCCATATGCTGCGTAGGGTTCTGAGTGAACCCTAACGCAGGGCGATGGTGTGAAAGAGGAAGGGTTGTGCGCAGCCGCCGGGGAGGAGGTAACTACCTCCTTCCGTTTCGGGGCCACCTGCCCTATTTACTCCCCTCCCACACCTCTCTTCCTCTCATGCCCTCTGTCTTCCCCTACCTCCCACGCTCTCTCTTGTTCCCTGTCTCTCCCGTCCCTCTCCCTCCCTATCGATTCCTCGGCACGGCTGAGGATCGGACGTGGCCGGTTGCATTTCAGAAATCAGGGCTGTTGGAGGAAAGGGGTGGTCGGCAGCACCTCCATCCATGACATCTCCGAGGAGAAACGCCGGAACAGGTAGGGATTCTGTGATTTTTTTCTTGCTAGGTCATGGATTGATTTGAGTGGCATTGGGGTTTGTCAAGAAAAGGGGGGGGGGATCTCTGATAACCCTAAACTGGAGATACCCAATTTCTTGGGTTTGGGGGTTTCGGGTTTTCTTTTTTTAAAAGATTGGGGATTTCAAATTTTCAATAGTAGGGTCTCTGTATATCCTTAACATTTGCTGCAAAAGTTAAGGATGCATCCTGTGTTTTGGTTTTAGCCTTTGGGAGTTTCTCTCGGTCACTGGCCGCTCCCTTGGGATTTCAGTCTCAGTTAAAATGTTCGGGTTAATAAAATACCCTTGAATAATATACCCCCGAACGTTTTCTTCTGAGATGGTTGCCTTGGCCCACGTGTACCCGTGGGATAAGAAAAGATAAAACATCAATTAAAACAGTTAGGTATCACTGTGATGGAGTCATTAAAGAGACATTTGCATATTTTTCAGTATGCTTTATTTTGTGAAATTGTAATGATCTGAAATCCTGAAATGGGTAAATACGAGGTGATTGAACTATTACATGAAAGTTATGCATGGTATTGTTATTGTTGTTGCATCGCCTACCTCACTTGCTTATTAATGTTGCATACTATGCCTTACCTGCTCAGTTATTGTTATTGCATAATTGTTTACCTGCTCCTGTATATGACTGTTGATTTCTGTTGTTGCTTACTTGCTTATGTATACGTTAAAAATCACCTATGACACCCACATCTCATACTGGACTCATGATATACCTGCATTAAGAGTTACAGTTTTCCTACTTAGACGTGGTAGTCTAATTCCAATCAATTTACTATTTTTCAGGTAAAGAATAAGGTTTATGAGCAGCTGCGGGATGAGGCATCATATCGAGATTTTTGGATTTATTGTTCTAGGGATCGCTTGGGTTCCTTTTATGATTTTAACTCTGATGATTTTCATTGATATTGAAATGAAATAAATGTGTTGGGTTTTCTCTCCACCGTAATGTCTCGAAATGCTTAATCTTATTTTATTTCTTGTTTCCGCTGTTTAAAAAATTTTCGGGGCGTTACATATCCATTATTTGGGATGAACTTGATCTCCAAGAACCTAAATGGAGTGGAGAGGCAATTGAATTGAGGGCCAAACAATTAGAAGATGATCATTTCTTCAACTTTTAAAATGGGCTTAGACCCGAGTTCGAACAAATTAGGCCCTCTCTCTTGTCTTCTTTCTCTTCTCTTCCGTTGGAAGATGTGCGTACCAAACTAAGTGGAGAAGAAACTAGATTGGGGATGAATAAAACCAATCTAAGTGTTGGCCGTTCTCTCTAAGGATGAGGATGAGGGTGCTTATGTCGGCTAAAGATCTGGAAATAATGTCAAAACTTATAAACCCCCTCACTTCAACAAAAATCAAGGAGGAAGAGAAAATGGTCGGTAATATGGAAGAAGAGATTATAGTAAAATCATATGCCACTTTTGCAAAGAATCGGGACACATTAAACCGGTATGTCCTAAATGGAAAAAGATGGTGGCTATGTCTACAACTTTCCAATCAACCAAGGAGGAAGGGCCATCAACTTCCAACAATGCTATTTTGTCTCTAAATCAAATTATGAAAGCTCTTCAACCTCTCCTCAAAGGATCCATTTTCGGAGCTGCCATGACCACCTTCTCTCCTCCCGGTAAGACTCTTTGGCTCTTAGACTCGGGTGCATCCTTTCATATGACTCCAAATGTTTTTGCACATTCTAAATACTCAAAAAATTTGTCATTCTCTTTTGTCTCTACCGCGGATGGGGCTTCTCTTGAAATAAAAGGAATTGGGGATTTTGAAAGACAAGGTTTTTTTATTCCTAAAGTTAGATTTATCCCAAAATTAAATTTAAATATGCTTTTCGTCTCTCGACTATCGGATCATGGGTGTGATATCAATCAAATAAATGTTGGATACAAGATCACCGGTCCAAGAAGTTGATTGGGGAAGGCTCTAGGAAGGGAGATCTATACTTTGTGGAATTTCTTTAAATTCCAAAACACCCTTTTTGTAATGTTGCCCAACATAAAGATATAAATGTTTGGCATAAACGCCTTGGGCATCTAAATATCGTCAAGCTTTCTTATTTACATGTTGCTAAAACTTTAAAGACAACTTCAATTGTAATGATTGTATTCTTGGTAAAATGAGAAGCTTACCTTTTAGACAAAGAACTATGTTTTCAACTAAGCCTTTTGAAATTGTGCATTTGGATGTATGGGGACCGGCACCCGTAGTGTCTAAGGGAGTGTTTTCGTATTATGTTATTTATGTTGATGATTTCTCAAGATATAGTTGGATATACTTCCTCAAATATAAACATGATGTTTTATCTACCTTTAAGGTTTTTCGTATGATGCAAAATCAATTCAATAGTAAATTACAAATTCTTAGAACCGATTCCGGGGGAGAATATCTTTCAAATGATTTCAAAAGTTATATTGAAAATAATGAGATTGTTCATCAAAGGTCTTGCCCCAAAACACCTCAAAAAAATGGATTATCTGAACGAAAACATAAACATATAATAGAAACTACAAGGTCCTTACTCATTTCTCAAAAAATTCTAAAAAGATTTTGGGCCGAAGCGGCTCTTGCATCGATTTATCTCATAAATTGACTTTCATCCAAAATTTGAATCAAATATCCCCCTTTGAAACCTTGTATAAAAAAGAATCCAATTACAATAGACTAAGAATGTTTGGTTGTAAATGTTTTGTCCTCACCGACAAGAATGATAAACTATCTCCCAAAGCTATTCCTTGTGCATTTTTGGGATATTCAGAAACACAAAAAAGTTTTAGGTGTTATAATATTAAAAATGACAAACTATATGTTTTAAGAAACGTAACCTTTTTAGAAAACATGAGTGGTTTTGAAGAACACAAAACTCATGAAGATAATGCCGATTACTCTTTTTTGTTTGAATTATTATCTAGAAATGAGGATTTTTTTTAGCGATGATGAATTGAACGAGGATGAGGATATAAGTGAAAATATTCCACAACCCATCCAACATGAAGAAGAAATGATAGTTGTGTCAGAATTCTCCAGAACGATGAACAAGAAACTGCAGAGAAGAAAGATAATGGGGCTGCAACTGCTCACGTTTTTCCTAATTGGAAAAATCGTGATCTGTTCCTTTAGTTTATAAAACAAAACCTAATACATGGTACTTTACAGGTAACTCTAATAGGTTACAAGTATTTACAAGTATGCCCCAATATTGGCTGGATATGTTACAAGTAATTTGGATCCAGATCCGGATCCAAACTTAAATACAAATACAAATGCACGATATCTGCCCTGTCTAACAGTCCCCCTCAAGTTGTGCATGGTTTCGAATCATGCACAACTTGCTTTTTAGGAACCAAAAAACGACACTTTGTGAGTCCCTTAGTGAACAAATCAGCCACTTGGTCTTCTATTCCAACATAATGAGGCTCAATCTCTTTCTCTTCAATCTTTTGCCTGATAAAATGTTGATCAATCTCAATGTGTTTGGTCTTGCTGTGATGAATAGGATTAAGAGATATTTAAATAGCACTTTGGTTGTCACAAAGAAGAAAGCAACTAACAATCAGTTCCTTTAATTCTGTTAACAAATGTCTAGTCCATGTTACTTCTGCCGTAGCAGCAACCATCGCCCTGTATTCGGCTTCCGTGCTAGATCTAGCCACTGCCTTCTGTTTTTTACTACTCCAGGAAACAAGATTGGCACCAATGAAAACCCCATATCCTGAAACTGACTTTCGATCATCAGGATCTCCGGCCCAGTCTGCATCTGAATAAGCAATGATGTCATGAGCATTATTCACGGATTTGCTTTTGGTATACAAAAGTCCATCTCCAACAGTACTCTTCAAGTACCGTAGTATCCTTTTTACTGCATCCATGTGCCCCGTCCTTGGCTCATGCATGAATTGAGAAACTTGATTGACTGAATATGTGATATCAGGCCTGGTAAAGGTGAGATATTGAAGTATTCCCACTAGACTTTGATATTTGGTGGGATCATGATACAAGTTTCCGTCTCGTACACTTAGTTTCTGGTTAATTACACTAGGAGTAGCAAGAGGCTTGCAATCTTTCATCCCACCCTTTTCTAACATATCCAGAGTGTATTTATGTTGAGTCAAAGTAAGTTTATTTTCTTGATTATCCACTTCTACTCCAAGAAAGTACCGAAGATTTCCAAGGTCTTTCATTTTGAACCTTTGACTCAGAAGATCCTTAGTTTCTTGAACATGGTTCTCACTGTTTCCTGTAATAATTATATCATCAACATATATCAACAAGAAGGTAGTAAACTCCTTACCTTGAAGAATAGAGAGAGAATGGTCCAATTGTGATCGATAAAAACCATGTCTTTGAATTTCTAGGGAGAAGCTCTCGAACCAAGATCGAGACGCTTGTTTCAGTTCATAGAGTGCTCGATTTAGTCTGCATACATATTCCTTTGAATCTCCTTCTGTATATCCTGGTGGTTGTTCCATGTATACTTCTTCCTTCAAATCCCCATGAAGGAAAACATTCTTCACATCTAGCTGACTTATTCTCCAACCATAATCTACAGCCAATGAAAGAACTATACGGATTGTGCCAATTTTCACAACTGACTAAAAGTTTCATCATAGTCCTGTCCAAACTCTTGGGTGAATCCCTTTGCTGCGAGACGAGCTTTGTATCGTTCAACACTCCCATCCGGTTTGTATTTGATTTTGTAGACCCATCGTGACCCAACAACATTTTTATCTGAGGGTCGAGGAACAACTGTACATGTTTGACACTAGTACAAGGCTTCCATCTCTTCATTCATGGCTTGAATCCATTTTTTGGAATTAATGGCTTCATGAAAATGTCTAGGCTCAGTCTCTTTCTCAATCTGTGATAAAAATAACTGAAAGTCCATGGTAAAATTCTCATAACTGACCCATCTTTCAATGGGATGCCAAGCTCTTTCAGATCGCCTGATTGGAAGTGCTACTGTATTAGATACTGGAGAAGTAACGTCATTGGATGAATGAAGCGTAGGAGCTTCTTGTTCAATACCATCCGGAGTCAAGAGTGAGTCCCTTTCTCTTCTCCTATAAACTTGTCCAACAAACTTGTTAATCTCTGGAGGATGTTCTATTTCAAGTTCCTGTATGCCACTCTTTCCATCTTGATAGGATATTCCTTGATTACAGGAGGAAGAACACTCATTGTTTGTTTCAAGAAAAAGGTCTGTACTGAGCCATGGATCATAAAATAGCGCACTCATATTAGTTTGTGCAGAAATATGTTCTCTATCTCCAAAATCACTTTCATCAAAAACGACATTCCTAGATATCTTTATTCGTCTGCTGTCAGGATCATAACACCTGTACCCTTTGTGATGATCTGCATATCCGACAAATTTGCACTTTGATGCCTTAACTTGAAACTTATTTCGCAGAGAAGAGTCAATATGAACATAACACGTGCAGCCAAAAATTTTTAGTTCATCATAATCAGGATGTTTCCCAAACAGGGCGAAATAAGGGGATTTATTTTCTAAAAGCTTCATGGGCAGGCGATTAATAATGTAAACAACAGAGTTAAAGGCCTCTGTCCAGAGTCCTATGAGAGTACAACTTTCATGCATCATGCTCATAGCGCTCTCCACAATGTGACAGTGTTTCCGTTCTGCAACTCCATTCTGTTGGGGTGTATGCAGACAAGATACTCTACGATTTATCCCGCTATCTTGGAGATAATTGATAAAATCCCTAGAGGAGTATTCCCCCCCACCATCACATTGGAAATGTAAAATATTACAAGAAAAATGAGTTTTGACAAATGCATGAAAGCAACGAAAAATCGAGAAAACTTCTGATTTATTCTTCATGAAATATATCCAAGTGAAACAGGAGAAATTATCGATGAAGATAACATAATATTTGCTGCCAGAGTTAGAGGGATTAGGGGCTGGTCCCCACACATCAGAACAGATGAATTCAAAAGGCCTTGAAGCTCTCTCATTTATTGAATGGAAAGGAAGAACATGACTCTTACACATTTGACAACTTGAACACATTTTATTAACTGAACTAGGAATCACGCTAGATTCAGGAATAAGACCATCGTATACTAATCGCTCAACAAAGACTTGACCACAATGACCAAGACGCGAATGCCAAAAAACAGGCTTATTACATTTATTCGAAGATTGCAAACTGAACACATGAACATTCTTTGACGACATAGACTAAGGAGAGGACTTCAAGGTAGGTTGAACACAAGTAGAAGGATCCTCCTGGAAGACATACATATTTCCCTGGCGTTCCCCTCTAGCGAATGTCTCCTTCGTTTGTAGATCCTTGACATAAACAGAAGACGAAGTAAATTCAACAGAAGAATTTGTATGATCAATAAGCTTAGAAACAGAAACAATATTTTTTGTAATATCTGGAGCATGAAGAACATTGGAAAGATGAAGTGGAGATTTAGGCAAGAGAATAGAAACATTTCCAATGTGTGTGATGGGATGGTGTGACCCATCTCCAGTGACTATACTACTTTTTCCAAAATAGGGAGTTAAAGTAGAGAATTTACCCGCATTACCTGTGACATGAGTAGTTGCCCCAGAATCAATATACCGGACAATGTTGCCAAGAGAAGCTCTTTCACATCTCTACCAAACTTTGAAGAATTATCCTTGCATCCTAACGAGCTCTCACCCTTTTGAAACTTTCCTTTGTTCTGTGGATTGTGCCAACAGTTGGCTTTTATAGGGCCTCGCTTGTTGCAAATATAACATGTGGGTACGTTTTTCATATTATAAAGAGGTGAAGCATTCGGGGTAGGCAATAGTCCACGCCCCCCTGGAGTACCTCGTCCTCGTCCTCTGCCACCACCAAAATTGTTATCACCACGTCCCTGACTAAAGGAAACACCAGTAGCAAGAACCTGTCCACTAGTTTCATGTGACATCCCCTTCAGAGTCATCTCATATTGAAGTAATTTTGCTTGCAAGTCTTCAAATGATGGTAGATCAGGTAGGCATAGCAGTGAAGTTGAAAGAACATTAAATTCCGGTCCCAATCCATTCAAGGTTTGCCTGACCTTGTCTTTATCTGTTACTTCATACCCTATAACGGCAAGTTGGTCACTGATAGTCTTAACCTTGTTCAAGTACTCCATGACAGACATGGAGCCCTTAGTCAGAAGTTGAAATTCACGCTGAAGAAAGGAAATTCTAGCCTCTGATATCTGAGAGTACGTCTTCACTAGTCTGTCTCACAATTCTTTTGCTGAGCATTCGTCTGGAATCCCCACCAATACTTCTTGAGAGATAGTAGAAATAATAAAAGCAACTGCAGCCTGATCACGCTTCATCCAAATCTCGTACTGGGGATTTGGAATTTGTTGTATAGAATCAACCTCATTTCCATCCGTAGTTCCATGTTTAATAAATTCTGGAGGGCCTGGGATTGATCCAGCGAGATGTCCAGAGAGACCTTGACTTTTAATAAAAGGAAGAATTTGTCTTTTCCAGATCAGGAAATTCGAATTGGTAAGTTTTTCAGAAATAAGTTGACCAAGAAAATTAGATGAGAGAAATGACTGAGAAGGAAAATCCATGAATAAAATTTTTGGCGTATGCAATCACGATGCAATAGAATAAGACTCGTCTCCTTTTTTTTTTTACAGGAGAAAGCTCGAGTACTTAACGTGAATGAGAAATCACAGGCCTGGTGTACAGATGTAATCTGATTTCATTTTTTTTTTATGATTGCACACAACAGTAACGAATGCAAGTAAGCAGCAGCATAAATCAAGGATTAGGGAAGAAAAGCAAATCTAAACTCGATATGGAATCGTGAAACTGATAGAAAAGGTTTTTGTGAAACTGATTTGACGTAAACCCAAACCAGTTTCAGGAAACAAAGAAATCGTGGATCGTGAAACGGGTTTGTCTAGGGAAGAAAAACAAATCTAAACTCGATATGGAATCGTGAAACTGAAAGGAAAGGAAAGGTTTTCGTGATACTGATTTGACGTAAACCCAAATCAGTTTCAGGAAACAAAGAAATCGTGGATCGTGAAACAGGTTTGTCCCAGACCCAACTAGTTTGAGGGAGATAATGGTTACCGTGAAACTGGTTTGAAAAACAGACCCAATCCAGTCAGAGAAATGAAGATTACGGAATAAATTTAACGCAAATCAGAAGGGAGTATTCTGGAGAAAGAAATAAATTTAACGCAATTCAGTTTCAGAGAAAGAAATAGCAGATGGGGGAATAAAAGAGGATATTTAGAAAGGGGAAGGGGAAGGTGCAGAACAGTGAACAGATAGAAAAGAAATAAGGAGGGGAATAAGATCTCTTAGAGACGTACCTGTTGGAAAAACCTTCAGCCCTCGGATCAGAGCTGCTTTGATACCATGTCAGAATTCTCCAGAACGATGAACAAGAAACTGCAGAAAAGAAAGATAATGGGGCTGCAACTGCTCACGTTTTTCCTAATTGGAAAAATCGTGATCTGTTCCTTTAGTTTATATAACAAAACCTAATACATGGTACTTTACAGGTAACTCTAATAGGTTACAAGTATTTACAAGTATGCCCCAATATTGGCTGAATATGTTACAAGTAGTTTGGATCCAGATCCGGATCCAAACTTAAATACAAATACAAATGCACGATATCTGCCCTGTCTAACAAGTTGAACCAATTACCTATACACATAGAGATAAAAGTACCTTTAGAAGTGCAATAGAGAAATATAGTGACCCTAGTGAACCTTCCAACCACTCTCGAAGAACCGAAAGATCTAGGAAAAATCCTTCTAGATTTATATCCTATGAGTCTTTTTCTCCAAAACATAGGGCATGTGATGCAGTGAGGGAACCGATAACTCTCGCTAATGGATGCCGACGTCGACACTCGATGCAGTGTGGACATCGAAGTTTCGATCACTGTGATGCAACGTGAAGATCGGATTCGGTGATGCACTTGAGGTGTAGCAAGCAGGGGCACAAGTTGATGCAGTGAGGGAACCGATAACTCTCGCTAATGGATGCCGACGTCGACACTCGTTGATGCAGTGTGGACATCGAAGTTTCGATCACTGTGATGCAACGTGAAGATCAGATTCGATGATGCACTTGAGGTGTAGCAAGCAGGGGCACAACTTCCACGATCGTGCGAGGTGCCAAAATGAGTAACAAAGATCACCGTAAACTAACGGTGTTGGACTGTTGATTTTTATTTAATAGGCTTTGAAACAAGCAAAGGGATATAAAACCAAAGGCAACAAAGGAAGCAATGAAAAAAAAACAAAGCTGTTGCAAACTGACATGACAGAGAAATAAAGAAATGAAAAGAAAAGCTGCTGAATGAGACAAAAAGGAATAAATGCCCACAGGGAAAAATCTGCAGAAAGACAAAATAATGGAGAAAGGGGAAAACCGACTGGGAAAGAAAATGACTCAGCAAAAACCAAAAAGAACAAAAGGCAAAACCAAACTGACGGCTGCTGCAATTCTGAATTCTCTATGCCCCGCACACAACCCTAAGTTGGGTTATTTAAAAGGTTTTGGCTGGATTCGGGTCTTGGGTCTGAACCCAAACTTGAAACACGGCTGTGTGTTGTTGGGTATGGGACGTGCTCTGCATCATTCTCCCCGGGTTGGGAAGAAGTCGGCTCCGACGACTGATCTCCTCCACAGTAAGCATATAGTTCAGACACATCGAAGATAGGCGCTTCCATTTAAAATTGTGATCTACTCCTGACTCTGCAAATGTACCAATGACCACCTTAACCCAGAAGTTGCTGCCTTCCTCATCCCAGAAAGTTCTTGATGATGGCTTAATGCAAATTCCGTTCATGGTTGTAACAATAAGGTCAAGGTCATCTTCACCATCAACATTATCTACCAGAACCATGTTGTATGAGGTTTCACCAATAGAAACATTAAGATCAAGTAAAAGAACCTGATTCATAACTCTGCCATGAGTACGATAAGGAAACGGACGAACTTGAGACCCATCTTTTCCACTAAGAACAAAGATGGTCCCTGATACTGTTGGAACCACAACGTCTGTCCTCCCATCTCCATTAACATCAGCTACTGTAGGGCCCGAGGGCGAGGTGGTGGCACGAACGGGCTGACGATGCACCGGCTGGACTGCTTCCACGATGAGACGGTTCACGCAGGTCGCTGCTGATTCCAGTTGAAGGGGCGGTACCAGATGGGGAGAACTGTCACAACCTGCATCCCTGTGCAGAGTTTCTTCAACAGCTTCACGTCGCGATGTTTGTTGGAGTGTCACCGGGGCTCGATTGACGACGATAGTATCAACAGGATGGATCGTGCGCGCGCCTAACTGATTCAACGGCACTGCTTGCGCATCCACCTTGGATTCAAGCGCACCCAATCGTGCTTCGACCCCATCCATGCGCTTCGACAGACCGACTACCTCTTTTTCTAGGCATAGCATATCTTCCTGCATTTCCGTCAACATGTCGAGCATCCGCTTCATGATCTCCTCTCGCATCTTTCCGCTCGTAGGACCGTTCCTCGCTTCTTGCGTCATGCCGTTGACAAAGGAGGAGGGGATGGGCTCTGATACCAAGTTGATGCAGTGAGGGAACCGATAACTCTCGCTAATGGATGCCGACGTCGACACTCGTTGATGCAGTGTGGACATCGAAGTTTCGATCACTCTGATGCAACGTGAAGATCGAATTCGGTGATGCACTTGAGGTGTAGCAAGCAGGGGCACAACTTCCACGATCGTGCGAGGTGCCAAAATGAGTAACAAAGATCACCGTAAACTAACGGTGTTGGACTGTTGATTTTTATTTAATAGGCTTTGAAACAAGCAAAGGGATATAAAACCAAAGGCAACAAAGAAAGCAATGAAAAAGAAACAAAGTTGTTGCAAACTGACGTGACAAAGAAATAAAGAAATGAAAAGAAAAGCTGCTGAATGAGACAAAAAGGAATAAATGCCCACAGGGAAAAATCTGCTGTGTGTTGGGTCCGGACCCAAACTCGAAACACGGCTGTGTGTTGTTGGGTATGGGACGTGCTCTGCATCAGCATGTCTTAGTGTCATTCACTCATATCAAGAACCTAGAAATTTTGAAGAAGCTAAGGAAAGGATAGAGTGGAGGGACACCATGGATAACGAACTTAGAGCTCTCAACAAAGCCAAAACTTGGGTCTTTTAATATCTTTCAAAATAAAAGAAATCAATAGGATTTAGATGGGTTTTTAAAGTCAAAACCAAGAGTGATGGCACTCTTGAAAGATATAAAGCCCACCTTGTCGCAAAAGGATATAGTCAAGAATACGACATTGATTACGAAGAAACCTTTGCCCCTGTTGCACAAATGGTCACTGTAAGATGTTTGATCACCATTGCATCTATTAAAAAATGGAACATTTACCAAATGGATGTTAAAAATGCATTTTTAAATGGGGACCTTAATGAAGAAGTTTACATAGATGCTCCTCCTGACATGGACGTACATAAGGGAAAAGTCCTTCGTTTGCAAAAAGCGCTCTATGGTTTAAAACAAGCCCCTAAGGCTTGGTATGATTGATTTAATGAAATAATGGTTCAAGATGGTTTTACTTCATGTTACACTGACACTGCTCTGTTTATTAAAAAGTCTGATGCAAGACTTGTGATTTTACTGTTGTATGTTGATGATATGTTGATAACAGGTAGTGACATAAAGGGCATCAAAAGTATTAAAACCACTTTAAAAGAAAGGTTTGAAATGTCAAACTTGAGGTATCTGACATACTTTCTTGGTATCGAGGTAGCCTACTCTCATAGAGGCTATTTTTTGTCTCAAACTAAACTTGCATGTGAGATTCTTGACAGATCAGGTATTACCTGATTTCATGGAGTGACGATAAAATCTGTGAGACCCCTGAAATTATGGGATAAAAAATGAAGATCGATGATGGGATACCTTTGGAGGATCCCACTCCCTACCAGCAACTTGTGGGGTCTCTAATGTATCTTAGCATCATAAGGCCAGACATCTCACATGTGCACACTGCAAGCCAATTCCAGTATGCTCCTGCATCCGTTCATATGAGCGTCGTTCTTCGAATTGTCAGATACATAAGGGAAACTTTAAACAAGGGAGTTTTTTTTCCCTCATCTTCTGAGTTAAATTTAATTGCATATACTGACTCTGATTAGGGAGGTGACCCAAATAATCGTCACTCCACTACAGTTTTTTTCATTTTTTTAGGTGAATCCCTGATCTCATGGAGATGTAAGAAACAACAGAAGGTGTCTCTATCATCCACAGAAGCAGAATATCGAGCCATGGCTTCCACAATCATGAAAATTGTGTGGATTCATCAACTGCTATAAGACATGGGGATTCAAGTTCAAGGACACACAAAGTTATGTTGTGATAATAAGAGTGCAATCTACATTGCTAAAAATCACACGTTTCATGAACGCACAAAGCATATTGAGATGGACTGGCACTACGTTAGAGAAGCATATTTTTAAAAAGTTATAGATCTTCTTTACGTGACCTCAGAATATCAGTTGGCAAATTTCTTCACCAAAGCGTTCTGCTCTCCTAGATTCAACTTTCTTCTCGGCAAACTCTCGGTCATTGTGCCCTAAGTTTGAGGGAGAGTGTTAAATTATATCTCATTTTTGTATACATATATTTATATATATATATATAAAGAGAGATATATATATGTATATATATATATTCACATCATGTAACCCCAAGGGTATTTTTGTCTTTTTCCCTTTTTACACATATCCACATTAGTGAATATGTTTGTAACTTTTCTTTTTCCTTCTTCTTTTCTTTCTTTTCTCTTTTCCTTTTTCCTTTTTTTTTTTTGACTTAGTCAACTCTTTGGAGGGGGTCCAACACTAGACGTTGGACCCCTCCAACGTCTAGTGGGAGCCCCTCCAAGGCTTCCTCTCCATTATATATAGGGGTGAACCCCCCTCTTAAATGTAATTCAATGCTTGGAGCATTGTTCTCCGTTGTTCAATAAAATTCTTTATATTTTAGCATTTGTGTTCTCTATTTGTACCTTGTGTACATTTTGTTCTAAGTGTTCTTGTGCCTTTGTGCACATATCCCTTTGTGGAGGTTGTGCTTATTTTGCACATTATCTCTTTTGAGATATTTTTGCATATCTATCACAGCAAAGAATAAAATGTGTCTGTGTGCATTTGCATGCCTTTATGTGCATAGCAGATTTATGACTGCAGATCTAAAGCTATAACAACCGACCAAATAATTATAGGGTGCCTATATATCAATCTTCAAAATATTTTAAGAAGCATGAGTGGATTAATTAAAAAATGCTCGAAGATAGAAACTCCCTGTTCCTATTGGAAAACAGTTCAACTGTTAGATTTGACAGATAGGCCCAGACATCTAATCTGTTTCTTCTGTTAAAGTAGTGTCTGTTTTTCTCCCCAAAATTGCCACCTTTTCTGTTAATTCCAAGACTCTTCTTGCTTTTGTACAAGTGGCAGCAGATCCTGAACTTAGGCTCTATTCAAAGTGGTCACATCATTACCATGCTATGTAACACAGACTTTTCTAACAGGGAACAGCACCTGCGTTGCACCCGCACCCATGCGGGTGCGATACTTGGACACGGCTTCCTTTGTGTCAGGTGAAGTCAACCACACTGAGGTCCATTTCTGTCCAAAAGTAGGTTCAGTTAACCATAACCAAGTCCAGTTATATATATATATATATATATATATATATATATATATATATATATACCCGCCCCACACCCAAGTTTTTGTAAAGTGGGGCATCGCTTCATCCGCACCCACACCTATGTGACATAGCTACCATGTTGTTATGATGTGAGAGTCTCCATTGCAGTGATGTTTGAGCACAGTATGCATTTTTCTTCAGATATAAGCCTATATAAATTATGTCCCTGTTTTTCAGAATGGGTTGGAGCTGGACTATCTAGCAAAGCAACTTATTTCTGTCACAATCAATCAACTCATACTTTCTCATTGCTTCAGCCATGGCTCAGTGACGGCTTTTTTGAGGCAAAGAGGATTGCGTTCTTCTTTGAATTACCACCAAGAAAATCAAAATCCTAGCTTTAAGACATGCATGCACCTGCTGTATTTAGACCATAGTAAGTAGATGGGGTGGTTGCAAAGGAAGAAAGAGTGCTTATCAAAGCATTCTTTGCATGTGTTTCACAATTCAATGCATGATAAAAAGAGGACATGGTTAATTTTGTTCACCTAGTGAAGGCATGAGTAGTGTAACTAGTGGGTGACATTTTTGCAGATTAAGCTGCTTAACTGATATGTGTAGTAAATCAGACCATGTTTGAACTTGCCTATTTAAATGTCTTCAGTTTGACATTCAACTCTGTTGAAGTTTTGGAGTCTTGGAATTGGTGACACAGGATCTGGCAATAAAGTTTCTGTAACTTTTTTTTCTATTAAAGCACCCTCTAGAACCATAAATATCTGACCGATGCTCAATTTGGTTCACATCAGATGGATCATCCTGTGTGAAACTATCTTTGTCATAAACATACTACAGTGAAATGGCACAGCCATGATTAGAGCACAAAAACATGAACTGACAGTCTGAGTGCTATGTAAGTACCTTGCATACTTGCTATTTTAGGTTCTGTAGCTACGCTCATGGTGCCTTTCTGAGAATTCCTAGCCAAGTTAGGAGAGATGATGCAGTCTTTTAGACTTTTCTAGTCATTTTTGTGTTAAATGTGGGACCTAAATAGACAGTCTGAAATCTGAATTGTTGATTATGGGATCATCATAGTTTTTTTCTTCTTTTTTCATTTTCACAGTTATTGTTATAATGGGATTTAACAGTATATCATGCACTGAACTTATAGAAGAATCTTTGCTACTTAATTTTGCATAGGTTTTGTGCCCTTTGTGCTTTTGCATAAACTGAGATGTTCTGTTTGCTCAAATGGGTATACTCCAGATCATTTTTATTATGAGATATGAAATGAGCTCTATTGGGTCTAGCTGGATGGTCAAGATGAATCTTACCCTCCTGGTGACATGCCACAGACTATGGATGGGTTTTTTTCTGAACAAAGGCTCCATTCTACCGTATGTTGACCATGCAAAGCAGTTAGGAACTTTTTTGCTTCTTATCAGATTGATAGTTGCAAGCTAAGATATGAGTCTAATTTTGACCAGAATTACCGTGTATGTTAATTCAGTGAAAAATTGTCTGTTAATTTATATCAAACTGTTTCGACTTACACGGTGTAAGGTTGCTTTAGGTCATCATGAAAATGAATGGGTGCTAGTGCTGTCAGTTAAAATATGGTGACAGTTAACTTTGTTTGGTTTTGTTGATAGTAGATCTGGTGACATATTATTCACTTAAAAGAGGGTGAATATTGCAGTTCTTGTACTTTCCTGTTAGTGAATTGTTTGTGAGGCCGTGGTTTGTATAAAGGAAGTGACTTTTGTAGACCATGGTTTAGAGAATTGCTTTTTAGTGTACATTGAAATGGTCAGTTTTACATATTCTTTGTTTTTCTTCTTGACACATTATATAGTGTAAGAATTAAATTCTTCTCAAAATCTAAAAATGATGGTTTCCAATTTAAAGAAAGTATATGAGTGGGAAGCGTGAAAGGAAGCACATGGAAAACATGAAAAGCGCATGAGAATCATGTAGGAAAATAACGAAAAAACGTATGGAAAACATAGGAGAAGCGTAGGAGAATTGAGATTCCTATCAAGCTTCGGAAGCGAGAAGTTTCGTGCTTCTGAAACAAGTTTCCGGGAAGCGCGCGCTTCCCACCTATCTGTGAAGCTTCCGGTAACTCTGGGCTTGACCCTACTTTGCTCTGATCTGATCCAATAGTCGATCTAATTCCTCAAAATTCATGGATGATCCTATTACTTATTGAAAAGAAGACATTATTATCTTCATTGTATGTCTGACCCGATCCATTTGTATAATGGATCAGGTCCAGATCCAGTTCATGTATTGTAAATTATTATTTTGTAAAAGGGTATTTTCGTACCCTAATGTTTACACTTTATGTTAAATAGAATGAGAGGGCAGTCACGATGGACTGAACCCTCCTTTCAGCTGGAAATTTCTCTCTCCCTCTCTTCTCTTCTCTCATCGTAGATTAGGGTTTCATTCTTTCATGGTATCAGAGCAGGGCGTGGATCTGCGTGAATCTGCGTGAAGAAAGCAAGGCGTGGATCTGCGTGAAGAAAGCACAGCGTGTGCATCAGCGTGGATCTGCATCAACGTGGATCTGCATCAGCCATCTGCGTGAATCTGGGTGTGAATACCCAGCGTAAATACCCAGTGAAGAATGTCTGGTCGTGAATCATCGTGATTTCAGCCTGCGTGAAGAAAGAAAGCCCAGCCTGCGTGAAGAAAGTCCATCTGCGTGAATCTGCGTCTGCGTGAAGAAAACCCAGCCTGAGTTTGCGTGAGCAAATCCCAGCGTGAATCCACCAGCGTCAGCAGAGTGAACTTATCAGCCGTGAATCCCAGCGTGAATCTGTGTGCCGTGATTTGAATCTGTGTGGTAAATCTCTGTGAATCTGTGTGGTATTGTGGCCCTCAAATACCTAGCGTGAATCTGTGTGAAGAAAATCTTTGTGAAGAAAATCTGTGATTTCTTTCAGCCGTGTGTTACAGCATCAATCTGTGTTTTCTTTTCAGTCGTGATTGCTTCTTTGTGAAATCAGGTTCATCAGGTTTAATCCCTGCTGTTTTCCTGCTGTTTTTCCTACATTTAATCTCTTGATCTGTGGTTTAATCCCTGCTAACCATTGTTAATCTCTTGATCTGTGATTTCCTTTTCCTTTCTGCTGTTTTTCCTGCTAATCACTGCTAATCATTGTTAGCCATCTGTCATATCTTATCTGTCTTTTTCTGTTAGCCGAGTTCTTTGTTCTTCATACCTAAGTGTCAGTTCAAGCATATTCATCAAATGGAATTTACTCACGGGCAATCATGCCTGTCCTCAAGTTTTCTTGGTCAACTAGTCTCTGAAAAATTGAATAACTGTAATTTCTTGACCTGGAAAAGACAGATTATTCCGTTTATAAAAAGTCAGGACCTTTCTGGTCATCTGGATGGATCGGTCCCACCGCCTCCAGAATTTCTCTCGCAAGAAAAAGTGGACGATAAAGGCGAACAATCTGTTGTTCTTCACAGGAATCCAGAATATGTTGCTTGGATGAAGAGAGATCAATCGCTAGTGGCATATATCACTTCAACTCTTTCACAGGAGGTCCTTATTGCTCTTCCTGATGATTGTTCGACAAAGGAACTGTGGGATATGTTAGTTCAAACATATTCACAAATTTCTGAGGCAAGAATTATGTTTCTTAAGCGAGAATTTCAAATGCTGAAGAAAGATTCCATGTCTATTATGGAATACCTGAATAAAATGAAAGGCATCACATATCAGTTGGCGGTTATTGGGTGTCTTGTCAGTGAAAAAGATAAAGTACAACAAACCTTGAGTGGATTGGGGCCAGATTATCATGTTATGACGACAACCTTACTATGCTTACCAGAACTTCCAAAGTTTGAAGATCTTCGTGCAAAACTGTTGCAATATGAGATGAATCTGAAAGGTTCCTCTGAAGCCTTTCATGGGAATTCCGGAACACAAGATGTGCTGGCTATGGGAATGAGTTATGGTCGAGGTAGAGAAAGTTCTTTTCGAGGAAAAGGAGGACAAGGGAGAAATAACTATGGAGGTCGTGGCATACTTCCAACACCCAATGTTCAGGGACAAAGACCCATTCCCACCTGTTTCCTATGCAACAAGAAAGGGCACATTAAAGCGAACTGTTGGTTTAATCCTCAAAACAAAGGGAAAGCTCCACAAGCAGAGGCTAGAAAGGATGGAGAAGTAAAAGAGTTGTTGTTGGCAGCCTTGGCATGATTAAATATGAAACAAAATGACAAAGGAACTTGGTATGTCGACTCTGGAGCAGCTACTCATGTTACAGGTGATGTAGGTAAACTCTTGACTCTTACACCTTATGTTGGAAAGAATAGCATTGTCACAGGAGATGGATCACATCATGCCATCTCACATACTGGAAATGCCATTATACACATGTCAAAGTCCTCTCTTAAACTTCCAAGTGTCATCCATGCTCCTAATATTCAAAAGAACATTGTTTCTGTCTCAAAGCTTGTTGATGATGCAAATGCTTCAGTTGAATTTACTCCCTCTTCTGTTTATGTCAAGGATCTTCGCACGAGGAGGACATTCGCTGAAGGAAAACGATGGGGAAACATGTACATCTTCCAAGAAGATCCTTTCTTCATTCATCCCAACTATTCATCCTTGAAGCCTCACCAAGTCTTTGATTCTGATTTTTTATTTAATGTTTCTGAAAGTAATAAGCCAAGACTTTGGCATAGTCGTCTTGGCCATTGTGGTCGCCATTTTATTGAAAAACTTGTCATGAATAATCTTATTCCTAAGTCCAGTCTGAGTTCAGAAGTCGTTGATACAAAATGTTCTAGCTGTCATCTATGTAAGAGTCATGTCTTACCTTTTGCTTCCATTAATAAAAGAGCTTCAAGGCCATTTGAGGTCATTTGTTCAGATGTCTGGGGTCCTGCTCCAATTACTTCTTTTTCTGGCAGTAAATACTATCTTATTTTCGTTGATAGTTATTCACGTTATACTTGGATATTCTTTATGAAGCACAAATAAGAAGTTTTTGGATTGTTCCAGAAATTCCACTCTTTCGTTCAAAATCATTTCTCTACCAACATTCTTAATTTCCAGTGTGATGGAGGAGGTGAATTCTCCTCGAGTGACTTTGTTAATTTTCTTCAACATAATGGGATAAAGAGAAGAGTGTCTTGCCCTCATACACCTCAACAAAATGGGATTGCTGAGAGGAAGCATCGACATATTGTTGAGATTGCAATGAGCATGATGCACGGGAGCAATCTCCCTACATCATTATGGACTGAGGCCTTCCACTCCACAGTTCATGTGATAAATCGCTTGCCCATGAATATCTTAGAAAATAAGTCACCATACTTCTCTCTTTTTGGCATACAACCTGATTATCATGAATTACGTGTGTTTGGGTCTGTTTGTTATGTGCACATTGATAGCTCACTCAGGCACAAGTTCCAAGATAAAGCTTTGAAATGCAGGTTTATAGGATATGCCGAAGATTACAAAGGGTACAGGTGTTATGATCCCCTGAGTAAGCGTGTCAAAATATCAAGGAATGTTATTTTCGATGAAATGAACTTTGCTGATCAGGATAATAATTCAACTATGGTGGATACTGATAACTCAAGCTCCAGCATTGAGGTATACTACCCATGGTTAAATTCAGAACTCTTCTCCAATGGTACAGTAGAATGTCCAGAAAATTGCAGTCAGAATGAGCCACATGAGGATTCAGCCAATGAGACTCAAACGGAGGAAACTGTCACATATGACTTGGAGCCAACAAGGTATAAGGGAATTGTGTACACTCGGCGAGAGAAAGAGCCCTCATTCACTTCTTGTTCGAACACGGATATCAGAAGATCTTCACGGATTCGACATCCACTTGACAGGTGGGTAAGTTATAAATTTTTTTCAATGGATTTTCAGTTATTCTTGACATCCATAAGTAAAGAGGATGAGCCTCTTATGTTCTATCAAGCTGCGAGCTCTAGAAGATGGGTAGAAGCAATGAATGAAGAAATGGAGGCCTTACATGAATGTGGCACATGGGAGATTGTGCCTAGACCACTGAACATAAATGTAGTTGGGTCAAAATGGGTGTACAAGATAAAATATAAACCAGATGGGAGCATCGAAAGGTACAAGGCTCGACTGGTAGCTAAGGGATTCACACAAGAGGAAGGCCAAGACTTTGATGAAACTTTTAGTCCTGTTGTCAAGATGGGGACTATTCGTATTGTGTTGAGTCTAGCCATTAAACATGGATGGACATTGAGCCAGCTGGATGTGAAAAATGCTTTTCTGCACGGGGATTTAAAAGAAGAGGTCTACATGGAACAACCCACTGGATATGCAGAACGAGACGCCAAAAAATATGTATGCAAATTAAAGAGAGCACTCTATGGTTTGAAACAAGCTTCTCGTTCCTGGTTCGACAGTTTTTCTCTAGAAATACAACGGCATGGCTTTTCTAGGTCTCTTCTGGATCACTCATTATTCATTCACAATGAACAAGGAGTTACTACTCTTCTGTTGATATATGTAGATGATATCATCATCACAGGGAATTGTAAAAGCCACATTGAGCAGGTGAAGAAGTTATTAAATCAGAGATTTAAGATGAAAGATTTGGGAGAGCTGCGATATTTTCTTGGGGTAGAAGTTGATAACAAGAATGATACACTTACCCTTACTCAACACAAATATACGCTGGACATTCTCGGCAGAGCAGGCATGACAGATTGTAAGCCGTTAACAACTCCAAGTGTCATTCATCAGAAATTGAGTTCGCAAGAAGGGGATATATATGGAGATCCCACTAAGTATCGCAGTTTAGTTGGCATGTTGCAATACCTGACTTTTACTAGACCTGACATAGTATATTCGGTTAATCAGGTATCCCAGTTTATGCATGAACCTCGTGTGTCACATATGGAGGCAGTCAAACGTATACTTCGCTACCTAAAGGGTATAATGGGTGATGGGCTGGTATACAAAGGCAAGGAAGAATTAGATCCAGGTGGGGGCCATGAGATTATTACTTATGCTGATGCTGATTGGGCGGGGGATCCAGACGAACGACGATCAGTATCTGGTTATTGCAGCTTCATTGGGCCAAACTTGGTATCCTGGAGCAGTAGAAAACAAAAGGCGGTTGCTAGATCGAGCACTGAGGCCGAATACAGATCAATGGCCACTGCCACGGCCGAGGGTACATGGATAAGACATCTTCTGACTGAAATAGGAGAGCCGATTGTTCGATCACTGTTGCTATGTGACAATCAAAGTGCCATCAACATGTCATTCAATCCCATTCACCATAGTCGAGCAAAGCACATTGAAATAGATCAACATTTTATCAGGAAAAAGGTTGAAGACAAAGAGATTAAGCCCATGTATGTGTCAACAAAAGAACAAGTTGCTGATATCCTCACTAAAGGGTTAACAAAGGATAGATTTTGGTTTTTGAAGAACAAGTTGTTCATGGTCCAACACCATGCACAACTTGAGGGAGGCTGAAAAGAAGACATTATTATCTTCATTGTATGTCTGACCCGATCCATTTGTATAATGGATCAGGTCCAGATCCAGTTCATGTATTGTAAATTATTATTTTGTAAAAGGGTATTTTCGTACCCTAATGTTTACACTTTATGTTAAATAGAATGAGAGGGCAGTCACGATGGACTGAACCCTCCTTTCAGCTGGAAATTTCTCTCTCCCTCTCTTCTCTTCTCTCATCGTAGATTAGGGTTTCATTCTTTCACTTATTTTGTAATCTTTCTTATTTTGACTTGGGTCAAAAGAGTCACATCAATCTAAAAAAGAAAATGACTTTTGAAAGTTCTTCCACTTTGGTTTTTATAAATAGAACTATTTTGATAACCCATCTTATTTTTTCTTTGAATTCAGTTGAGATCTATGTGCACATGTTGAACCTAATCTGACTCTAAGGTACATATGATCACCATCGGGTTTTGGTCCTGAGGTCAGGCTGCATCTGCTTGTTTATGCACTTGCACTCTCTTTTACTGTAGATAGAAATGCTAATTCCATTTGTTGTCTAATTGTTGACAAGCAACTTATGAAGATTTCTTATTGTGTAGGAGATTGGGGACTTTGAGAATTGGATGAAGACAATGGATTATGAATGTAAAAGTATCAATGCTGCATTAGCAAAAATATGTCGCTCATGAAAGCAAAAAATCACCATATTCTTTTCTGTTATGTACCTTCCCAATGGACTACACTTTTTTTCGTTGATGATAATAATATACTTGTAAGAAATACAATATTAGCGGTGTAAACATTTTGTGCAAATGTGAATAGCGATCCTAGATTCTTGTTGGTTGCAACTGAATGGTGTGGACATGTTTCTGTCACTTGTGCCTGGAACATAATATACGTTTTACTTTTTTGGTTTTGACATGGACATATGGCTATCCATGTTTTTCATGTCTCTTAAAAGATGAGAAACGTTTTGATCATCAAGATATACTCTATTGGCTCTTTACTAGCAATGTGTAAGAAGTGCATGTTTAAACTCAAACAAAGTCAGGAACTTCCTATTTCTTTAATGAACTTGTAAACTATAATCTTATCATGTTTTAATTTGCACAACAATGCATTTACTCGTCAATCACAACAAACTTTTTACAAATATTCTTGAGGTTTATAAGCTCCCTGCGCTATTTTCTCTAGTAGAGTTGTCATACATTGCCATGATCCTCTTGGATCACCTTGTTTCTCTCGAGTAGCTAAATTTTAGGTCTAAGATTTGTGAAAAGTTAGGGCATTGTTGTTGATCTACAGAAGCTAATGTACAATAATATGTAAAACATCTAATATGCAACATCTGTTGTTTTTTGGCTCAAAATTATGGGGGTGTATCTAGCCTTTTTTTTTTCTAAAATGGGTTTTGGAGGAAAACATACAATTTGAGAAATGTTTAAATCTTATTGGCCTTGGCCACCTCTTCATCCTATTAGTTTTGTTGGGTGGCCACTTCTCTTTTTATTGGTCTTATTGAGTGGACACTTTCTAATGGCTTTGTTGGGCGGCCACCTCCCATTCTTATTGGCCTCGTTGAATGGCTACCTCTTATGAGCTTTGTTGAGTGGTCACTTTCCCTTCTTATTGACATTGTTGGATGGCCATCTTTCCTTTCCATTTGCCTTGTTGGATGGTCACTTTCTATTGGTTTGGTTGGGTGACCATTTTCCCTTCCTATTGACCTTGTTGGGTGGCCACCACCTGCTATGCGATACGAGCTTTTCCTTGGGTGGTGGGCTTAAGCCTATATATACCTATGCCCAACACCATTTTTCAAAACCATTCTAAGCTTCAAGTCCTTTCCTATTCTCTCCCTCTTATCTCTCTAATCTCCTTCTCTTGTCGTCTTGACATAGAGAATTGGTTCCTTGTGTTTTTTTGAAGTCTTTTATTTTTTTTGAAAGGCAAGCTGGGTTTAGGCAGACCCTTACCAGTTATACAACTATACCATTGGGTTTTGAACCTGCAACATCCCAACGCAAAGTGATGTGCACTAGCTGCGCTTACTAGACAAGCAGAGCCCCGTTGTTGAGTCAGGAGGATGTTCAAAGTGATCGTGTCGAGTATTACGGTCTCACCTGGTGCAGAGTGTTGACCATTATTTTGCACGAAGGCGAAGCTTAGAATGCGTGCCCCTGAGCTAACTTTGTGAGCATAGTTGCCATTTTACCCAACCCACCGGACTACCTCTTTTCTAACATCTGTTAGATGCAGTGTAAATATTTTTATTACATGGATACCAACAAGCTTCACCGTGGTCGATGTTGATCAGTGGCAGAGCCAGGGGTGGGCATGGGTGGGCGGTCGCCCACCCCAGAATTAGAAACCGAGTCGAAATATGATATGACTCGGGTCTTCTTCATTCCCCACGATTTGGAGGTTGCATTCTTTCCTTGCGAATGCTTGTTGAAGAAGATCAGAGCAGGGTTGTGCATGAGTGGAGATCACGCCTCCCTGCGATACAGAGTTGCTCTGCCTCGATGCTGTGGCGAGGACCGTCCCCTCCGAGAGAGAGCTGAGGAGGCACCTCAGTTGGAAGACCTTCGGCTTGCTGCTGGATCACCACCGAAAAGGAGGTGGCTCAACTACCGAAACAGGCTTTCGATCTCGATGTATGATCTTCACCACCATGGAAGCTTCGTGCCACTGCGCCACCGACAGAGGTCGATGATCACCACCAGAAGTCTGCCCACCCAACAAAAAACTTCTGGCTCCGCCACTGATGTTGATGCTAATCTTGTGCTTGCAACTGTCCCAAAAGGAGTTACGCGTACCATTTAAAGAAATCATTGGTCATCAATCTTTTATCAGTATCGGCAGAATTTCGATACGCAGCAGGGCCCATTCCGCTAATTTCTAATAAATATAAAAAATACCAAAAATATTTTTAATAATTTTTAAAATTAATTTAATGATTTTAATACGTGTCACGTAATGATTAACGCATAATAATTTATTATTATTTGTGGGCCGATACAGAACGATTTAGTTGAGTATCAGGTGTCGGCCCATACAGCTGAATCGGCAGCCCAACGATTCAGAGCTGATACCGATCCTGACAACATTGGTTTTCACCACAACATTTCTTTCAGAATAATGATCATATTTATAATTTTGTATGGAAGGTGCAATTGGAAAGATGTGGCACTTAATTGGATAGCCATCATACTTTGGTGTGTTTGATGACTTCAGATCTTACTAATATCCTGTTTCTATCTGGATTTAAAGACCCAGTTTTTTTATGAGAGGAGAGAGAAAGAGAGCACAAATATGAGATTCATGTATCTTTCAAGTTCAATAAACCAATTAAAAATAGGTGGTATTTAAATGCAGGGTTAATGTTTGCTATGACCGGTTGTACCTAAAATGGACTTAGCAAAACCCTTTTTCTATTATTTTGTTTTATGTTAAATATAACCTTGATATACATGCTCCGTTTAGTAGAAAACAGCTTTTGGACTGCCGGAATCAGAGGTGTGTATAGGTTTTTCCAGTGATGCAAAAATAAATGGCTATAAATGCACCAAACCTTTTTTGACCCAAAAATGTTTTTTCATGGAAAAAACATGATCCAAGGGTCAATTCCCACTAAATTATCCATGCTAAATGCATTTATGGGGCCAGATTGAGTTAAAACGACTTGCATCATGAAATCTCAACTGGATTTTAGTTAAATTGATTGTCGAAAGTATATACCCTTGAATGCATGCTTAGTACAGTCGAGTCTAGTGTCATATACCCTTCATGGCATGACCAAACTAGCCTATGTATAATTAGTCTTGGCTCCACATGATTGACATATCAAAATTTGATTCTGATTTTGTTGAATTTATGTGTTTCAACCTGGTAAGGCATATACTTTTTTTTTGTTTCTTTTTTTCCATTCTGGGGCCTGGTAAAGGCACGGTAGTAACTCAAGTGAGATTGCAATATCGGTACTACACTGTAGTGACAAAAGTCTTAAAATGGCTAAATGGTGGCAATCAATGTCTCCTTATAAACTAAACTGTTTTTTCGGTAAGATATCGATGAAATAAATAATTGAAAAACTTTAAAAATATGCAAAACTAATAAAATAATAAAATCAAATCAATCATAAAAACCTCATGTCTTTGAAATATCGACAAAAATGATGTATTTTCTAAAAAAACCTATAATTTTCAAAAATACGTTCGATGTCCATAACCACAAATATCTGGCTTTAAAAGGACCATTTTAACCTTTGCATGTGATAATTTTTTGTTCAGATATGTGAATTTTCTCCCTAATATGTGCCTAAGTATTGCATTGAAGATCTGTAATAGACTTTGCCACTGACAGAAAATGAAGGATTTCAGAAAAACATAAAAAAGAACAAAGAAACTAGACAAAATTACTTTTCTAACGACATTTGATTCGTTAAAAAATGATGAACGAGCATTGAGATATAACCCTGACAGCGTTCCTAAAACATGAAATAAAAATGCTCGGTTGCGCTAATCCATATTTTTCTATGCTATTTTTTGGTCACCTGCACTAAAAATTCAAAAAACAATAAAAAATAGATGGATCGAGGCGTTAACTTTCTAACCACTATAAAAATGCAGGTTTTCGATGTCGGATTAGAGAGAGAAAAATCTGAGAACTGTGACTGCTTTGCAAAAAATATCTAAATTTCTTCATAAATATGCAATTTCTTTTTTAAACTTGTTATTTTTTCTGTTTTTTTTCTAAATGCTTCATTTTTTAGGTCAAAAATCAATGACAAAGTCTGTCACAAGTCTTGAATGCTTGGGCATATTTTTTGGAGAAAATTCGCATATTTGGAGGAAATTCGCTCGTGCATTTCTTAAAATGGTCCTTTTAACGTCAATATTTATGGTTTTGGACATCGGTGGATTTTTAAAAGTTGTAGGGTTTTTTAAGAAATACATTATTTTTTCTTTACAGTACAATCATTTTTCATAGATTAAAACATTCATTAAAAAAAGGGATGGAATGCGATAGGATCTTCGAAAGGATCTGTTGATCCACTTATAGCGTTGGCATATTTTAAATAACTTTCATGCAATCAATAGAAAGACAATTATGGGTGGAGGAAAGCGCATACCAGAAAATAGAATAGAGTATAAACATACACTAGAATTGTTGGGAAGGTTGAAAAATTGAGGAATGATGTTTTTTTTGTTTTTTCTTTTCTTTGCTTGCATTATGGTCTATATGTAAGACAGGGTGCCTATTGATTTGATGTCTCAATTCACCAATTCCCTTGTCAATTCACTATACCATTTGCCATCCATAAGATCTGTTTGGGTAGAATGAGAAGGATCAGCATGTTATGTAATTAGAGAATGAATGGATGCATCCAATAAATCATTCTGCCCCCACCCGATAGTGATTTCGAGGTCCTGCTCATGATGAGAGAGGTAGTTGGTATTTATGGAGACTGAATGATGAGAATGTTGATTATTCCTTGATGCACCCATGGATTTGGATCCAAGACGATCTACCAAAAAGAAGATGAGCAAGAAGAAGTTAAAGGGCTACTAATGGTTTGGGATCCAATTCATTTTGATTTTTTATTTCTAATTAGTTTTGGAGTTCTATTATGATATTGGATCTATCCAAGATTCAAAAATAGGATTAGGGTTTATTTTTCTATAAATACGTATTATATGGGGGGGAATTAGGAAGAGATAAATTATTGAAATTTATTATTTTATGCAAAAAAATTACTATTTTTCTGCTTACCTTTGATTTTTGTGCATAAGAGTAGTATAACATAGAGTTTTTTTGCATATTCAGGTTCAAAGGTGCATCGATTTAGTATCCGAGCAAGGCTTTTACTTGATTCGATCGAGGGAAGATCTTATTGGATTTCAAATTTATCAAACAAACCTAGGAAGTAACATCAAACGACCATGTCATGTGGCTACCTGCATCGACAACAAGCATAGTCACCAACAAACAATCACTACAACACATCTTCATCCATGGTAGACCAATTTGAGTGTGTGTCCTATGAAGGTGCATCAATTTGGTATCAGAGCCACACCTTGACCACTTATTCATGATGTCTCAATTCGAAAAGCAAGTGGGGACAATCCATAGAAGTGCATATGGGTTCTATGGAGACCTACGTGCACGAAAGAGACGTGAAGGTGTTGAATCTAGAACAAAGATTCGATGTGTTGGGTTAAAAGTTTAACACGATGATGGTGATGCTTAGGACGCAATTTGAGGCATACATAGAGCGACAGAGGGCAGGCAGTACAATGAGGATTGTGGGTCCTTAGTTAGGTAGCAAAGATGTTATTCTGTTTCAACTTGTCAAGCCAATACCTGACGAAATGACTGTAAGCGATGACAACTCTAACACCAATATAATCCTAGATTTACCCCATCACTTGGGCACCACTGACAACTAGGCTATCATTGACGGGTTTTCGCCAGTCACTGTCCATCTGGGAGAAGCTCTGGTGGCTGAGGAAGTCAACGACAACGGTGCTATCATTGGGACCCCTTTCCCTTACGGTTACCCACTTTGGGGTCAGTCTCAACCAACTACACCACCACAGGCAACTAGGTTGTCACCGGTGGGTTTCCGCCAATCACCGTTCGACTGGGAGGAGCCTTGGTAGTTGAGGAAACTAGTGGCAGCGATGTTGTCATCAGAACCACCTTCCCCTTAGGCTTACCCCCTTTAGGGTCAATCTCGATTTGCCACAACACCACCACCACCGACCGAGCCAGGTCCAACGACCCTTTGTTGACTGACCTCGATTGACGAGAGGTGCCTAGGTCGACAGGATGACTCATCAGGGTGCCGCAACATGCAGATGCATCGAGAGTTCCTTATTCCTGTGTTAGGGAATGATCCTTTGATCTACTAATGGATCAAAGAAACATGCACGGAAAAAGTAAAAGGAGAAAACAACAACACATGAAAACAAGGATTTTACATGGTTCAGTGAAAACTGCCTATATTTATAACCGCACTGAGCCTTCTTCTTTGTTGATTGGATACATAATATAGAGGAGGATGTCTCCTTAAATTGGAGGAGTCTAGGAGTGTTGTTGGATACAAGGAGTCTAGGGTAAAATTGTAGATTTATATCCATGTAGAAAGAGACTCTATACTCCTCCAACAATCTCCCACTTGGGGATTGATTTTCTTTCAACAACTACACCTTGTGATTTCTCGCTTCATGCAATCCAGAATCTTAGTGTGATGTCTCTAACTACTATTCGTGAAGGCCAACTGAAGTTGTGCACAACCATAACTTCTCTGTAGTAATTGTCTTGGTCAACATATCTGAAACACCCCAAAAATTTTAACCCAAAAATTTGCACCAAATATATATATTTTGAAATATATTAAAAGCATTGCTTCCAATAAGTAACGATGCATACATTACATAAAGAAAACACTTTAATAAACAACGAAAACTTCCTTCAGTTTTGAATTATAAAATTTTAGGCGGGTCATAGACAATCATACACAACTACTAAGTACCAGATCTTAATCTCATCTGGAATGGGTCCAACTCCATACATATAAACAATCTCAACTACAAATTCGATTCCAAACCATCAACAAGTAAAGACATTCATAACTATAATTAAACCATTAATAAGATCATATATAACAATTTAAACAAAAATGACAATATCAATGTCATCATAAACTTATAATAGTTTCAAAGTATCAACTATTAATCTGAATGAGTTACTGAGTTCTCTTATTAAGGAGATTTATCATTACATGTGCCATACCATTAGGTAATACAAGGCTTAATAGCCCAAGTACCCTTCTAGGGTACCAATAACATTATGATTAGTTTAATATGTACCCAACCCATTTAGCATTGCTTTAGTGAGATAACAACAATTAAGTATATGTGCATGTATTATTCATAAAATGATTCTCCTTTCACATATCATGGGTTCTCATCAACCTTAAGCTCATACAAGAGCAATAACAAGTACATGCATGCTTTTTATGCCTTATAGTAAAAAATACAATTGCATGCCACACATACAAATGTATCCAATCACTGCAAAATAAAGATGCAATATATTAAAAGTATTAACTATGGCTTGTGAAAGTCGTAGTTAAAATTAGTTATTAACTACGGTTTAGTAAGAAGCTGTAGTTAATAATAGTCCTTGAACTTTAAAATATAACTTTTTGACTTTTAACTATGGCTTTAGTCGTGCTTAAATAGCCGCACATGTATACCCTTTTAACTACAATTGCAAGAAAGCCATAGTTAAATGTTGTTTTTAAGTATTAACTATGGCTTTAGGCCGTAGTTAATACTCTTTTGTAATACTTCACGTGGTGGGTAAAAAAAACCCCTCTGCGAAACTTCGTTCTCACTCAAACCCTATTCTCTCCCTAGATAGCAGCGACAATGATGCTGGAGCACGCAGACCCTCCACTCACCTCTCATTCTCACCTCGACTCTCGTCTGTCTCTTGCCATTGTTGCCGACATTCAGTGAATCTCTCTCTTTGTGCTAGGGTTCCAAGAAGGCCACAAAGGAAGCAGGGATAACTGACCTCTTTGAGATTTGAGGCCATCGCCTAGGGCCTCCTATTTTGGAGGGGCCTCCAAATTTTGAAGAAAACATAGGATGGATATATGTTGATGAAGAGTTAGTGAATTAAGATTTGCTTAAGTTACAAGCTTAGAATTGGTGGGAATTTCTTGGAGGAGTGCGTAGGAGATTTCTGTGACTTTGCTTTTTGTTGTTTTTGTATGAGATTTTGTAGATCAGAGGTGTTATCCTTTCATTTTTCGAACTGATTTGCTTTCTTTTTGCTCTTGAACTGTTTCATGATGCCCGATACATGTGTATTTATGTAGTTTGCTTCTGCGAAATGAAGATCACAAGATATCTCTGTGTTTTTTTATTTTGGATCTCTTGATGCTTATTTTTCGGCCTGAGTGGGTGAGCATTTTTATATTTTAGTGAAAATTTTTGAGATTTCTTCGAGACCGGTAGGAAATGGGGAGAAAATGTGTGAGTTCGATCTTGTAATATCATGCCGCATATTAATATATCATGTTTCACATCATGAACATATTTCAAATCATGATAGCATAATCATCATAGGCATGACATTCAATCAGATCATCAAGGTATACATACATGACACATTATATCTTTGCATGACTAAATTCATGTGCCCATACATATGGCATCAAATGCATTTTCATAGACTAAAACGATTATGCTATTAACATAGCATATTCACATACATTCAATCTCATTTTTAGTGCTCTTACTATAGCACTAACACATTCGTATATAAATTTTTTCTATCCTCTTACCATAGTACTAATATGTATATTCTAATGGCCTTTTTGTGCTCTTACCATAACACCAACATAGTCGTATATCAAATTTTCTGTGCCTTCCACATAGCACAATCACATTCATATATATATTGAAAATCATATTAAGATTGATACACATATCTCAAAATTCATAAATCATATATATATATATATATATATATACACACACACACACGAGAAATCT
This sequence comes from Nuphar pumila, assembly GCF_984573655.1. NCBI lineage: Eukaryota > Viridiplantae > Streptophyta > Magnoliopsida > Nymphaeales > Nymphaeaceae > Nuphar > Nuphar pumila. The sequence continues at coordinate 24,275,990 of NC_143262.1, read as the reverse complement.
TAAATACCTATCCATATGCACATTTGTAAAAATCGGATATACATATTCATGTACATATACGAAAAATCATAAATGTGTGTTTACATGCATCTTGGCAAATTTCAGAAGAACTTATTTGCATGTATATTCGTAAATCTGAACCACATATGCCTATCCATATTCACAAACTTTGAAACATAAATGCATATACATATTCATAAAATCTTGAAACATAAATGCATAAACATATTAAAAAAATCTGCACACACATGCATATACATATTCATAAAAATCTGAGCACATATGTATATATTCATAAAAAAATTTGAACACACACGCATGTACATGTTCATAAAAATCAGAGCACATATGCATATACATATTTGTAAAATCTAAACTCATATGCTTATACATGTTCGTAAAAAACTGAACACATATGCATATATATATATATATATATATTCATAAAATATGAACACATGCATATACATGTTCATAAAAATCTGAGCACATATGCATATACATATTCGTAAAATCTGAACACATGCATATACATGTTTGTCAAAATCTGAGCACATATGCATATACATATTCATAAAATCTGAACACATGCATATACAAGTTTGCAAAGATCTGAAACATGAATGAATATACATATTCAAAAAATCTGAACACATGCATATACATGTTAAAAAAATCTGAAATACATATGCATATTCATATTAAAAAAATTAGAAATACACATGCACATCCATATTCAAAAAATTAGAAACACATGCACATACATATCCATATTCAAAAAATTAGAAATACACATGCACATCCATATTCGGAAAATTAGAAATACACATGCATATATATATATATATATATTCAAAAAATTAGAAATACACATGCATATTCGTATTCTAAAAATTAAAAATACACATGCATATCCATATTAGAAAAATTTGAGATACACATTCCTAAAGCATGGATTAGCCTATACAAACACTCAGGATGGATAAAAATACGACAAAGAAGAAAAAATCCGCAAAATGCAAGGGGTTCCTCCACCAAAATTTATGGGAAACTCCCTCGAAACCCCTGCAAAGAAGCGGGTGACCAAAAATCAATCCAAGCAAGGGTGCCCCTACCACCCGAATCTGGTGGTGGTGGTGGATGTCTAAACAACGAGAGGGAGAGTGAGGATGAGGGTCAGTTATCACTAAACCGACAAGGAGAGGAAAGGCTCCACCGCAGTTGGGGGTGGAGGTGGCTACCGTCTCCAAGACCAGCAACAATGAGGTGAGTGGGTCGGTCCTTGGTGGCTAATTAGAGAAAGAGAAGGTGAGGCCGATCCTCAACACATCAAGAGAGTGAGAGACCACCACCACCGTCGATGGTGGTGGTGGCTACTTTCTCCACACGGCAGGAGGTGGTCGTCCTCCACCCTACTAACAAACCACGTAGATAATTATATATATATATATATATATATATATATATATATATATATATATATATATATATATATATATATATATATATATATATATATGAGATTTTTTAAAAACAACAATTATAGATCATAAAATTTCAAGATTCAAGCGATCTGAATTTAAAATCTGATTAAATTGGATCCGTATTTGATTTCTTTTTTAAACTATTCTTTTAGAGACATGTTTCTGTGTTTTAAGCATTTTTCTCAAAAGAATTAGTTTTTTTGCTGATATTTTTAAAATGGCAGAATTTCTTTTTCATTTTTTTTTGCTTGACTGGTTAGATAACGAGCTGAGTAAGAGTTACTCTCGATCTTGCATTCTCTCTTGCTTAGGGATGGCAGTGAACCGGGGCGGGGGACAAGGTCTCCACCCCCGCCCCGTTTCAAAATCCGAACCTTCATCCCTGCCTCTATCCCCGCACGGGGATGGATTTCAACTTCCACCCCCGCCTCCATCCCCATTTCATGTCCTCCATTCCCGGTCCAAATGGAGGTGAGGCGGGGCCCGTTTCCCCTTAGTGTATAGTCATCCCTTAAAGGATTGGGGACGGGTCGGGGCTAGGCGGAGATTGGGACGGGGGTGGGGCTGGGCAGGGAAAAGCTTAAGCCCATCCTCGCCTCCATCCCCGAACGGGGATAGATTTTAACCTTCGTCCCCACCTCCATCCCCGTTTCATGCCCTTCATCCCCGGTCCAAACGGGGCGAGGCGGGGCGGAGCGCCGTTGTCACCCGGTCCACTGCCATCCCTACTCCTGCTTTGCCGATTTTAAGAGTTATTTTGGTTGCGTTAATCGCATCAAACACATCATTTGCCAATTTCCCGAACGCGCCCTGACCGTACACACATGGCAGAGAGGCAGTTGCCTTGCCTTTGACTCTATGCATCACGTTTTGTTTTTTTATTCTTACTGAGATAGCGTGGTCGTCGCTACTCTGAAAGATAAAGGCAAAGCAGCCGTCCCCGAGTCCCTCTCCTTCACTGCTTCAGCATTCTTTCCACCACTTCAAACGAATTCCCATTCCCGACACCGGACACTGTCTAGATATCAAGCCAAAACATGGATCCTATTGATGGGTAGGAGAGAGAGAGAGAGAGAGAGAGAGAGAGAGAGAGAGAGAGAGAGAGAGAGAGAGAGAGAGAGAGATGGTGTCATGGAGATCGGTATTGCCTCTCCTCTTCATTGTGGCTCTCATCGTCTTCGAGGAGAGGGTGTCTCTGCCATCGTGCCAGGTCGCCCCTTCCCAGGAGGGCGGCCACACTCCCAGCGACCATGACGACGTTAAGGTGATGATGGTCGCCGACTTACTGCTGATGGGCTCGGACTCTGGCTACTTCGATGTCTACTTCCGCGATTCCTACATGGCCAAGTTCTTCAGAGTAAAACTTCTTTCGCTGCTCTCCCTCTGTTTTCTTGCTCAATGCCGTGAACAGGTGAATGATTGTCCCGTCAATAGTCAGTGTTTGCATGTCCCCCCATTTATCCAATAAAGTGGGATAAGTTGGGAAATTGCATTGTAATGTACCCCACATTGCAAATTCCCAGCGCATCCTACTTTTCTGGTCAGCGGGTGCGTCTAGAACACCCCTTAACACCAAAGAGTTTGTGCAAATCATCAAGCTCTGCCCTCTATCTCAATTTTTAGTACTTGGTTGAATTTTGAAATGCTGCCATATTCGGAAAGATGGACAAACATATGGCCTGTCAATTGTGTACGATTCTGAACCGCAACTGCAGTTATGCGGTGTACATGCTTCTTTGTTGTTGGGGTCAAGATCAGGTACCTACAGTACATGGGCTATCCTTACTTGCTGGGTGGGCTAACTGGTGCGGATTTTCTTGTGTCTGCTACTTTGTTTAAGGGAAGCATTCGTTCCTCTCGCTTGTTAAGTCATTATGAGCAAAGATGTGAGATCGATTGGACTTGCATCCTTAAACAAATGTGTGTTGGTGATTGAAAGGCTTTAAGGCTCGGCAATCGATCCCCATAAAGGAGAAGAGGGGAAATCAAAATGCGCTTAGTCAGTGTGTTTCTTTTCTACCATTTAAAGAAAAGCAATGCCCTGTCCCGCACGGTTGTATTGCTAGCTTCTTGTGATGCAACATGCTTGATTCTCATTACTGGAGTTGCTTCAACTCATTCATGGTTTGATCTAAATTATTTCTTTTGACAGGGAGATTAGTGATGATTTGTAATTACTGATTTAGATAGAGCTGTTTTCCCTGTTAATGTGATTCTCAAAAGATCAGAAGAGTTCTTATGGTTTAACATGGAAATCATCTTCAGAACTGCTCTATCTTTTGCTGTCTACAACTTAGAGCTTTGAGTCAGCTGCATAATTCCTGTTACTTTTTACATTGGCATCAGTAGACATACTAAAAGTCCTCTTCCAAGTTCTAATTGTCTGCTTGATGTATATCCTTTTTTTGAAAAAAAATGTAAAGGGATGTTATTAAGATTATGTGTATGTGGGTGACAATGTATGACATGAAAATTAATGTTCTAGTAATGACATGGCAGATAGTTGGTCAGTTCCAACCCGATGCATTTCAACATTTCCTACCACTTCTTCGACATCATCCTTCTCGACAAGAGATTTCCCTTGTGGTTGCTCTACTTTTGTTACCTATGAATTATATGAAGTGCAACTATTCTTTGGAGGGCATTTTTATTGCTATTAGCTTCTTGTGGGGTTATTTTATTGCTAGTTGTTTTTTCATATATGCAGGGTATATTCATCTTTCTAGTTATGGGGAAATTGTAGCTTGGTTTTATGTCACTAAAACATTCCAAAGAAGAGGTTGAATTGAATAGTCTTTCACCTTATGTTTTTCAGAGCTACTATCACATTTAGGAATGTTACAAGCCTTGATATGTGGGATTGACCCAAATGAGGATATCAATTTACAAAAATGAGATAATGCTTGGTAACTACACATGGTAAATACAATAGGATGAAGTAGCTTAAAATCATCTTTTGAGCTGGGTCTTCTCATCTTTGGCACGAATTTATGAGTCCTTAATAGGCCCTCTCAAGCTCAATAACCTGAAAGAGGTGTCGTGTTTGTTCCTCAGCTCTAGAAATCAAGTGGAACCCAATGGTTTGGTTCATAATATTTGTGATCTGATCTTTAGTTGATAAATAGCCAAATTCCAAATGACATTTCATAGGCTGATATCCAATAAAATATAAATTGATTTCTATATGCTTGTTCCTTTGTGAAAAACAAGATTAGTTGTCATGTATGTTGCGACAATATCATCACACAACAAGGTAGGTGGTTTTGATATAGAAGTGACCAACTCCAAAAGATACTAGATCCATAAGAGTTCAACAGAAGCACTAGCAAAAGCCCTATATTCATCTTCAGTACTAGATCTGTAAACAATATCTCATTTTTTTATCTGGCCACAATGATAAGTTAGGTCTCACGTATACAACATAGCCTCCTGTGGACTTTCTATCATCAATGCAGCCAACCTAGTCTCCATCAGAAAAATCTGCAAGATGAAGTGAAGAAGATTTTCATATAAGTAGTCCATGACTCCATAACATGAACTATGTTTCAGATAGCGCAGGATCTGTTTTATTGTGCTCCAATGAGAAGTAGTGAGTTGGTGCATGAACTGCCAGCCTGTAGTAATGAAAACAAGCCAAGTATGGTCTTCTGAGTTTTATATACTAACACAACTACCCTTCTATATTGAGTTGGATTAGGAAGTGTATTACCATTGTCAATGGATAATTCAATGAACCTCACTAAGGGCATGAATGTAAGTTTCATAATCTATGGAGACTCATTGAAACATATCAATAGTGTACTTTTACTGGCATAATATTAGCCCGTTAACATTGGTGTAACTTCGATTGTCAAAAAAGTATAATAAACCTAAGTCTTTTAAAACAAACTCATGAACAACCAAGAAAGATTAATTGAGAAACATGTTGCGACAAATTGTCTGTGATTAATATATCATTTATATAAATCTTGATATATAAGATCAAATTCTCATGATGATGGTAAACAAAAAGGTGTCAATGCGAGTTCTAAAAAAACCAAGTGTAATAAGGAAGGTACTGGAATATTGAAAGTAGGCATGAGGTACCTGTTTGAAGTCATAAAGAGCTTTATAGAGTTTACACACATAAGCCAGATATTAAGAGCCTCCAAATCCTGAAGATTGACTCGCCTGGACCTCTTCATATTATGGCCATGGATGAAGACATCATGCATATCAAGTTGTTGAATCATCCAACCAAATGATGCGGCAATAGTCAAGATAGTTTTGAAGGTAGTAGGCATCATATCTGGACTAAGCATTTCAAAATAATTCAAGTCTTCTTCTTGATCTAGCGATAGCTTTTTGTTTTCTACTGCTCCAAGAGACTAAATTTCTTCCAATGAAGACAATATCCTGATGTAGATCTTCGTTCATCAGGATCTCCTGCCCAGTCTGCATCACAATATACAGTGAGTTCATGCTTATCCTTGCCATATGATTGTGGTGAATATGTCAATCCATCCTCAATAGTCCCTTTCAGATATCAAAGAATCCTCTTAATCGCTTCCATATGTCCAATACGTGGTGCATGCATAAACTGAGACACTTGATTAACTGAATAAACAATATCAGGTCGAGTGAATGTGAGGTACTGTAACATTCCTATTATGCTGCGATACCTGGTGGGGTCGTCACACAGATCTCCATCATGAGCGCTAAGTTTTTGGTGAAGCACACTCGGAGTTCTTAGAAGTTTGCAGTCTTTCATGCCTGCTTTGCTGAGAACATCTACGATGTATTTGTGCTGAGTGAGCGTCAAGCCATGATCCTGGTTATCAATTTGTACACCAAAAAAATAACGCAGAACACCAAGATCTTTCATTTTGAACCTCTGACCTAGTAAGTTTTTTACTTCTTTGATGTGAGCTTCAGAGTTTCCTGTGATGACAATATCATCAACATAAATTAATAATAGAGTGGTCACAATCTGACTTCTAAAAATAAATAATGAGTGGTCCAGTACGGAACGTGAAAATCCATGTTTTTGAATTTCAAGCGAGAAACTATCAAACCAAGAGCAAGATGCTTGCTTTAGTCCATAGATAGCTATCTTTAGCCTGCACACATGGGTTTTACAATTTTGTTCTTGATGTCCAGGGGTTGTTCCACGTAGACTTCCTCCTTCAAATCCCCATGCAAGAATGCATTTTTCACATCAAGTTGACTCAACTTCCATCCATGTTCAACAACCAAGGAAATAATAATTCGAATTGTTCCCATTTTCACAACCAGACTAAAGGTCTCATCATAGTCTTGCCCTGCTTCTTGGGTGAACCCTTTTGCCACAAGTCTTGCCTTATATCGTTCAATGGTTCCATCTGGCTTGTACTTTATTTTGTAGACCCATTTGCATCCGACAACATTTTTGTCAGGTAGTTTGGGAACAACTTCCCAGGTTGCACATTCATGCAAGGCCTGCATTTCATCATTCATGGCTTCTACCCATTTAGTAGAAGTGGCTGCCTGATAGTACATAATGGGCTCATCTTCCTTATTGAGGGCAGTTAAAAAGAGTTGAAGATCCAAGGAGAAGTTGTTATAGCTAACCCATCTGTCAATAGGATGTCGTATGCGATTTGATTTTCTGACCTCAAGAGTATGAGAGGAAGTAGGATCGGCGACTGAGATATGATATGAATGGCTTGATGCTGTCGGTCTCTGTCTAGAATAGAAAATGCCTTTGTATCTGCCCGGTATGAATGATGGTACTTTCCCTTTATTCTGTGATCTCGATGTCCCAGTGTTCTCATATATCTCTTCTTCTTGCTGCACATAGTCTGAGGAACAGGCTTCGTTGGAACTAGCAAAAAGTTCTGAACTCAGCCAAGGATAGTAAACTTCAGTTGTGTTAGGGGACATATCCGTTGCGTCAGCTCTATGATCAAAATTTTGCTCATCAAAGACAACATTTCTTGAGATTCTGATGCGCTTGGTGGTTGGATCATAACACCTATATTCTTTGTAGTCATCTGCGTATCCCACAAATCTACACTTCTGGGCTTTGTCTTAAAACTTGTTTCTCAGGGACTGATCAATATGCACATAACAAACACATCCGAAGTCACGCAAATTATGATAACTAGGGTGAGATGCAAAAAGACAGTAATAAGAAGACTTATTTTTCAGAACAACCATAGGCAGTCTATTTATCACATGTACGGCAGAATGAAAAGCTTCTGTCCATAGGTTGATGGGAAGATTACTGTCATGAAGCATACTCATGGCACTTTCAACGACATGCCTATGTTTTCGCTCAGCAATCGCATTTTGTTGAGGGGTGTATGGACATGACACCCTTCTTCCTATTCCGTTATTTTGAAGAAAAGAAATAAAATCACGAGATGAGAACTCCCCACCTCCATCACACTGGAAAAATTGAATGGACTCAGAAAATTGATTTTTAACCAAGGAAAGAAAATTTTGAAACAAAGGGAAGACTTCCGACTTATTTTTTATGAAATATATCCAAGTGTATCGAGAATAGTTATCAACAAAGATTAGGTAGTTTCTGCTCCTAGATCCAGAGACAATTGGGGCGTGTCCCCATACATTAGAACAGACTATTTCAAAAGGTTTTGAAGCTCTCTTATTAATGGAATGAAAAGGCAATACATGACTTTTGCATGAAAGGCAATTGGGACACTTCTGACTGCTCTCATCCCTATTGAGACTTTCTTTTGGAATGAGGTTATTAGAGACAAGGTTCTCAATAAAATGACTCCCACAATGTCCTAATCGACTATGCCATAAGAAAGGCTTATTACATTCAGAAATACTAAAAACATTTGCAGAAGAGGATGAACACGACTCTAATGAAGACTTCGAATCCTGATGAACAGGGCAGATGGAATGACATGGAACAAATAACATGGAGCTTCTTCAAAGTCATACATATTGCCTCGTCTCTTTCCTTCATCGAATGTTTCCCTCGTGCGTAGGTCCTTGACCTGCACAGAGAAGAGAGTGAATTCAACTGAAGCATGATTATCATCAATAAGTTTGGAAATAGAGACAATATTTTTCTTGATGTCGGAAGCACAAAAAATTTCAGAAAAAGGGAAGAAATGAGAAATAGAAAGAAGGAGAAAGGAAATGAAGAAAAGTAGAAGAGAAGGAACGAAAAACCTCAAATCTCTGATCGTCGCACCTGTCGGCAACCTTCTTCGGCCCTCAGATGGATCTCCGCTCTGATACCATGTTAGAATACCTGTATTGAGAGAGAGAGAGAGAGAGAGAGAGAGAGAGCTAAGATGAATTGCGACTGTCACGATTTCAACACAGAAATCGTGACCTAAACTTGTATTAATAAGTTTACATTACAGAAGTATGGGTCCGGGTCTAGTATGTCCAGACGCGAATAAATAAAACATTACATGGCTCGGGTCCATTGTATCCAGACTGTACATACGATGGATACAATGGACTCGGGTCGGGTCCTAATGACCCAGAATACCACTTTTTCACTTAGTACGCTTAGGATTCAATATCAAATTTGACTATGATACCGAGGATCCGATATTAAGGTTCCGAACCATTATTTGAAATCTACTATTAGATATCCAATTTGAGATGTTCGGGATCCAAAATGCAAGGATTCAAATAGGATATTAGGGATCCGATATTGAAGATCCGATCAGAATATCCAGGATCCAAATAAAGATAAAACTAAAAGCAATAAGAATATTTTTGACACTGAAATTCAAGTTTATTTAGCCGATAAAATTCACAAGTATTACAGATGGAGGTTGGTACTGAGATTCGGGAGCCAAACATCACATTACATTTTCCCTAAACCACCTATCGCCAGTAAATAGATTCACTCTTCCTAATGATGTTTATTTTGAATTTCATTCTCAATATTACTGTGTGAAGCATTGAAAGATGGGGATTGAACTTCTGCAAGGGGCAAGTGGAGGTGGATTATATCGTTTGTCTATCAGTCCAGAAGCAGTGAAGGTATACTTTGGAGAATATACCACAATTGGGACGTGGCATCAACTTTTGGTTTGCCTCTCATTTCGAACAGTGAATACATAATTTGATTAATTTGGACTTCCATTTTTAATGCATTAGAGATTAAATTATGTGAGGCATGCCAAAAATTACAGCTTCTTTGAGAAAAATAGTCTTCAACTGATTCCAGATTAGTTTGTGAGCATTTAACTAATTTCTCTTGATATGACAGGTTTTTATCTGGTTTTATGTGTGAAATTCAAGCTTGCTTTTTGATCTTCGTGAATGTGTCGCTATTGTTTTTCCCCTGGAACCTTTCCCTCTTCTGTTTTAATGCGAAGGCATCATGATTGCTTCTAATTTTTATTATTTCTGTCATATAGTTTGGATTCTGGTATAACAATAAATGTAAACTGGTTCTGTTTAATCTTATCAACAGAAATCTTTTCAAACACTAAAGCCTGATATATTAGTGGTATTGGGAGATGTCTCTGCAAAGGGAAACGAGCTCTCCAAAAGTAAATGGCTATCAGTTCTCCATCAACTTCAACGTTTATTGGGGCCCTTCCTTGGACTTCCACTTCATATAATTGTAGGGGACAGAGATATTGGCAATTGTGATGAACTTGATCGGAATCTCGTTGAACAGATAGCCAGTAGTTTGCCTGGATTAGACTCAGCTGGTTGTGGGCTGTTTGATGTTTACAATATTAGCTTTATATCTCTTAATGCAATTGCAATGCTTTGTAAGAATGGTTTACGTTTTCATGTCGAAACGGTCATAGAAAGAAAGAATCAGGAGCAACAACGAATTTCAAGAAAAGCAACTGACAGGTTATGCGAGCCTGATGAATTAATGGAAAATTGTGACAACTTTCATTGGAGAGAAAATACTACTTCTGGAGCTGGACCTGTACTTTTACTTCACTTTCCACTGCACAAAACAACTGCCAGCAATGGTGGGAAATTTGACAAATTCACTGGTGGATTGCATGCCCCTCTAAATGATTATGGGAGGTAATTCACAGAAAATGTATGCAGTCTTCTTTCATTTTATTTTTATGCATGCCTGTTATAGTAATCTACATGTGTCGAATTATGTGTTGACATGTTGAGAGGGAAATTCCATAGCCATGACTTGGCTTTCAAACAATGTTATATGCACATAGATCCAAGTATGTGGCTGGATATGGTGCTTACAAAGTCAGTACAATTTCTTTTAAAAAGGTGAGGAGGACGTGGCCTTATATGTGCATAAAAGTCCAAAAACATAATAAATAACCAAGTGGGTATTTATATGGATAGCTGGGTTAAATATAGTATTTTAACTAATAGCTTCGCTTAAAAGATTTTTTTTCTTTTTCTTTGTCTTCAGAACTTCTAAATGACTGAATAATGTTATTATTGGCTCGAGGATTGTAGTTGGTGTGCCTGGTTTCAAATATTGATACCCTTCATTTGTTGGAGTCCCTTGAGTTCATCTTACAGTATTAATCAATGGATTTGACTTTGATAGGAGCTTAAATATAAAAACTTATCTTTGAAATCATTATAGACTTGAGTCTTCTTGTATTATTGCTTGATATCTTCACAAAATGATTGTGTAATTGCGATGTTTGAAATTTGTTTTTCACCACTTCTACTTTATGAGTGAATGCTGTTTTCAACTTGATGCTCATTTATTCCTTTTGTTTTACTTCACTACCATTAAGCATGTGAGCTTATTTCTACTATGGCCTTGGACAATTATCTAGATTGTTAATTTCGTTTTCAATCCCCAGTACTAAGGTTATGTATTATGCATACTTGCAGGGCATCTGTTGATGTTGGTCCACATGAACTGTTTCAGACAATTCCTCTGAATGCAACTGAGTATATTCTTCAGGCTCTTAAACCAAGGTTTCTCTTGTTCTTGATTTGAACTATGATCTTTTCTGCTGCTCTTAATCACAAGTCATTTACAGTTTCAGTTGATGCTAAGTTCCCTATGAATATCATCTTTTGGAGAATTCAAGTGACTCAAGTAAATTTGTTTAGATTCATGCAATATTTCTCTGGTTTCAATAATGCAAGAAAACTCAAGTGTGACTTAAGTTGTAACACCCCAAAATCCAGGACTTGTAACTTTTTTATAAGTTTGAAAGCTTTGTAATCTTTCGTTTATCAGAGTTTTTAAATAGTAATTTAGCTGAAAATGATGTTTAAAATAACAAGTCAATGGACATTGGGCGCATTACAACACAAACTTTCTTTCACAAACAGATTTAAAACTCCATACATTTAAGAAATCAAATAGATTATGAAAATAAATTTTTTAATAGTTTAAGACTTGTACAAAGGAGAAATTTTGAAGAAAATCTTTATGCAAATTTATCGAAATGTTCTCAAGAGCGAAACGTCAGGGAAAGAGTCTCATCTTGATCTCATCGTGTCATCGTAGTACGAAACATCACCTGCCATAAAATGGGTCAGTTTCACAAAAAACTGTTAGGTGCATAAGTGAGACAATGTGGAACTGAAATAAACAATAATCGATGTGCAATACTATGTAACAAACATAATTGGTTAATTTACTTAAGCAAGTAAGCCACCTCTAGCATGAGCAACAAATTCTGCAAATGAATAAGTATATCTAATATGAGCAATTGTGTTAAGCAACTGAGCAATTATCTCTAATATGAGCAATTGAGTTATGTAACCCATTAAAGACGAACAATTAATTGTGAAATCAAGTGAGCTATTAACTATCACAAGGTAAGAGTTCATTCATCACACGATATACACAGTTTCACGATAAGTAGATATATTAATCATAAGATGCACAACAAGTAGTTTTATAAATCACCAGATGTAAGCTGTAAGCAATCACACGACAACAGTTATATTAATCACAAGATATAAACAACTTATAAGACAAGCAATTACATTAGTCATAAGATGTAAATAGTTCGTAGATTACGAGTTGTAAGCATTTGCACAACAAACAATTCTATTGATGAGTCAAAAATTGATGTGAACAAGATATTTATTGTTTTGATAATAGCTTGCCTTAGGGATACGCAAAAGGCATGCCACGTAGAAACAACTGAGACTAGTTCAGGGGTTTATTATGCTATGTATTTTCATTACCCCGAATAGCTAGCTGAGTCCGCTCCTAAGGGGACGACCGGTGACAAAGAGAGAAAATCCCCAAAGGCATTTGTAGACAACAGATGCATCCTACTTCTGCAGAAGTCTATGAGATCTACCACCTAGGATAATTTCTGGTAGTCTCGTCCCCTAACTCCGATGACTGGGACACCGAGTTATTTGCCTGAGGGGTGGTTGTTAACAACTTGTCCATTGGAGTTTTGTACAATTTCATCTTCTCTCTTAATGAAGTTGGCGGGTCGAATGGGTATATCATGTGTTACTTAACTAAAGACCCATTCTATATGCTTTGGTCTTTCGACCCACTCGAGCATTTTGCTTGTGAAGGTGAAACCATCACCATTAGGTGATTTAAACGCTCCATTGCACGTTCGAGGCAACCACACACCTCTCATCCTACTCACTGCAGTACGCAACGTACCTGTTCAAAAGTGCAACCACGATGAGAGGGGTCAACTTATTGTGAGGGTGAAAACATCACCATTTTGTGGTCTCAAATACATGCCATTATACGTTCGAGGTAAACATAGACCTCTTATCCTACTCATCGTAGTATGCAACGTACCTGTTCAAAAAGTACAACTACGATGAGAGGGGTATGGATTTCTCAAAGAAAATCCCCAAAACATTGTTTTGCAAAAATACATGGTGTAATCATTCAAGTTCAAATTTGACATGCTCTGGTCTTTTAGATCGACACGAGCCTCTTACCTGTTAGGCGAACATCGACATTGCATGATTACAATAATGTGCCAAAATACATTTCGAGGTTACCACAAACCTCTCATCCTACTTCTCGTAGTCCAAACATATCGTATATATCTAAAAGTACGGCTATGAAGAAGGGGGCATGGATTTCTCAAAAGAAACCCAACAACATAATCTCGTAAAGGAAGTGATGCAACAAATATCTAGTTCGACAAGAAAACCCAGCAATAAGGTCTCACAAAAGAAGTGACAAGACAACCTAACAAAGTCTCGCAACAGAAGTGATGCAGCAAAAATCTTGCCCAACCCATGCCCATGCCCCTAAACAGGGTTATCCGAGTTGTATCGGAAACACAAACAGAAGTAGCAAAAACCCTATTCCCAAATGCGTCGATTTGGGAGACTTGGCTATTATTTCGGAATAAAAAAGACTCTAAATGTAATACCCGTAGAAAAAAGGGTAGTTTTATGCATTATGGGCATAGGATCCATTACCGGGATCCATATAATAATTATGGGTGAGTTGGGTTTGGACCCTCGTTGGAGCCAAATGGACCTAGCCAGTGGATTCGACAGTTCAATGCTGACCCGGATCCATATTTTTTAAATATATGGATCCAGATCGCTCGGATCCAGCGTCCCCGTACCCGATACCTTTTTTTTTAATAGGGCTCGATTACAAGAGTCGTGCCTAGGGCACGATTCTTGCAGAGCATTAAGAAGGCAAGGGGAGGGGGTTACAGAGGAGAGAAAAGGTGGGGTTCGGTTCGACAAAGGGAGGAGGGTAAGGTCTCGCCCTCTCACTTCTCATCTCTCTCTCATCGTCGCCTGTAAATGGCGTGCGATGCTCAGAACACCCCAACAAGGAAGCCTCCTGCATGTGACAGAGCCTCCATGCTGGTTCTCTCTGGTACACTCTTCAACCTCTCCTCCTCGGCGTGCGATGGTGCTGACAACGCCGGACGTCCATCAACACCGGTTCCCTCATAGTGGAGCAATCGATGCCGGCGACCTCCCAACCGCGGCAACCACCTCCTCCAGTCGCCGGAAAAGGTAGGATTTCTGCACTTTTCTTGTTTGGTGTTGATTGTATCCTGTGTGTGTGTTGTGGGTCGGTGAAGAAAGCAAGACATTGGGTGCTCGGTCGTTCTTGATAGGGTTCTTGGCTACCGGAAAACACAGGCCCGTGAGTTGGGGTTTCCGATAGTCGTGATTTCCGATTTGGGGGTTTTCCTATTTAAACCCTAACCTGAAAAACCCTCAAATCAAAATCGATGGGGGGTTTGGCCGAGGTATTGGATGGCCAGCCGTGAGGAGGGGGGGGATTTTTCGATTCTTGGTGTCGGATTTGGGGATTTTCCTATTTTTGGATTCGATAGACTGAATGAGGAAGGGGGGGGTTTCTGGAGATATGATTTACTGGGAGATCTTGGTTCATAGATGGTATGGTTGGGAATTTAGTTGTTATAGAAATCTTTATGTTTCAGATCTTCACGTTAAAGTGAGTTAAAATCTTGATTTGGTTTCTTGTTTTCATTTCTGTGATATTCAGTTTATCCGATTAAATTCTGTTAGGTGTCTATGTAAACCCCGTGTTGTTGTGATACACATATGAAAAAAAAAATCAAGGGGCTATATTGTAGTTGTATATGTCAAGTGATGTCCATTCAATCTGGTGTAATTCTATTAGCTGTATGTTGATCATATTTGTTTCTTGATCAGATTAGTTTTTCTTGATCAAACCTTGTTTCTTGATGAACTGCATGGGCAAATTCCACATCTGATTTTAATCTTTAAGCAAATCTGTATATGTTTTATTGCTTATCTAATCTCGTTTGAGAATAAAAAAAGATACATTATTAAGCCTACCTTCTTGATTGATGAGTTGTGTGGATGCAGAATGTTTGATACTATAACCGACACCTTTAAAACTATACATGATGGTTTTGAATCTTTTATTATTTTTGGATTAGCCAGAGATGGCGATTTCATGTTAACACGAAAGAGTATCCTTAAGATCAGTGTTATTTTTCTTATATACTCTATTAACAGTTAATTCTAATAGTGGACATTAGTTGTATGTAAGAAATTATTTCAGTTCATGAATGACCTGAATATTGGCACATTTGGAGCTGTTATCAGATCTTATCTTATTTTGGTTGTGACTGATTATTGAATCTGGCTGAAGAAGTAACATGTTATCTGTTTTCTTTAAAATTAGTTCGATTAAATACTGCACTCTTATGCATAAAATGTTATATTTCTTTTAAATTCCACTGCGGTGTGTTTCTAAACTGATTCTGTGTTTAACTGCATTCTATATTGGACAGTTGTCAGCAAAAAGATAGTTTACCACAAATTTCAGGATAGCTTAATGGCTATTTAGCTGAAAATAAATCGGTTAGAACAAAATCTTAGTTATATGATACTTTTGTTAACAAGTGCAACTGGGTCATATTTATGAGATAGATAACTATGATGGGTACTCATGTTTAGTATATGGGGGGCAATGGATATAACATATGACAAGAAAATTTTGGGACTTAGTTGGATGTTTAGCTAGGATGATAGCGGGTTCAGGATTGGTAAAGCCGACCATCGCTAGCATATGTAGAAACTCATCCTTCTGTCGGATGTATATGAAAAATGTTATCTTAGCCTTTCAATATACTGATTGTGCAATCATGGTTCAATTATTAACATTTTTCTTTGAGCATGTATGCTTGATGTGGATATGAAATTTTACGTGTATACTCCCACACTCAAAAGAGATATGCATTGGTTAATACCCGTATGTGATGTAGGTGACACACGTAGTGAAGATGCATATGATTGAGATATGACATGCTTATGATTGTGTTAGGGTTGCATGAGTACACATGCATTTGGCACATGTTAGCATGTTTTTTAGTTTGTAAGATGTGAGGTATTTGATGTCTAATAATATGTCATGGCAAAGTTGTTTTGATATAGGTGCATACATGATATGAATGTGTGCAGCCCTGAAGTTTCAATTGCTGAATCTGGGTTATGTTCATGTGTGTGGATGTTAACACATGAAAAGGTTTCCTGTGCCTATATTGATGGGGCATGTTTATTTATGGTGTATTTATGGATTTGTTTTGAGTACATGTGCATACACGAAATCGATGAGTGTTTAGCATGTAAAATCAGGTATAAATGTCCTTATGGATGATGGATGAATGCATGTGTGTTAAGTGATTACATGAAAGCACTTACACATGGATGGTGAACACATGCATATGACTGTGGAGGCTCATGCACATTGTTAAAATGGTATGAATGAATGTGCATTTGGAATCATGTTGGTATTATTGCATACATTGCAAGTTATGATTTTTGCATACGATGCATTGATGGTCTAGATGAATCATCATAGGCCTAGAGAGCCTTGAGCTTGGGTTTGCTTTTTCTTTAATTGTTTAAATGCATCGCAAAAATCATACTTTATATTATTGTTCTATATTGCACTGTTCGATGTGTTTTTAAGGGCTGGAGTCTAGTGATGGTTCTCGCAGGGGTTGATGCGAGCTTTTGCCTTGTTTTTGCATGTGGAACTGCAAAACTCAATAATTGGCTCTTAATAAAAAGATAATGAATAAGAACAGTGTAATATACGTTCTGGGATATCTCATCTGGAGTATGAGAATCTTAGAGATCCGGCTTTGGGGAGACTGTGAGGATACAAAAACTCCGTGTGCTGTAATTTTGTTTCCTGAACCCGATATAGAGGTTTTTTCTCCTAGCCACGGTTTTAGGGAGAGTCCGCCACTTTATCCGGGAGTGGTGTGTTGGTCACAGCTGTGAGTTTGTTTGGTACCAAGAAAGTGACACTTGTGGGCGTGGGGTGTCCCCGACATTAGATGTAAAAGTTTAATGTTCCGAAGGTGATTCGGTCGAGGGATAAATTGGAACCCAGTAATAAAATACAAATTGTGTGCTAAGCTACCCTGAGAACCTACTTGACCTCTGGGTTTGTACCCGTTTGGTGTATCCGCGGGCAACGATAATTAAAAAGAGGAACATAAATTATATGCATTTAATAGGGCATGCATATGGAAAAAGAAACTTAAGAAAAAATAATAAGAGGATTCATGTATTACACAAAAGTCATGCATTTTCCTGCTATGCATTAGAACATGCATATGTTATATGTTTCCTTAATTGTTATATGTTTGGTGGATGCGTGATGTTTAACTTTCAATGTATGTTAAATATCTTGTACTAAAATTGTGCATCATAGTATGATTTAATGTTTCTTTATGCATAATGGATGTACCTTGTGGTATGAATGCGTACTTGAATTATGAATTGTCATAATTGCATTTCTCTGAATAACTGTGTGGATTCATATTGTGGTTGTGGGATATATAAATGTTGCTATTGATGTTACCTGCCAGTTAGCTTCTGATAAATTGTTGACTGTCATAGTATAGACCTTTGTTTATTTTTGGTATATATACTGAACATCATACTTGACACCCATATCACATACTGGATTTATGATGTACCACATTTAAAGTTACGGATTTCCTACTTAGACAATTGTAGTCTAATTCCTATAAATTTCAGGTGAAGAATTGGAGTTAAGAGCGGCTGCGAGATCAGTCTTCGATCGGGATTTTGGATTTACTGTTCCAAGAATAGTGTGAGGACTCTGATCTTAATTTTCATTGATATTGAAATGAAAAGAATGTTTTGGTCTTGCTCCACCTGTAATGTTTTGGAATGCTTAGCCCTATGGTATGACTGGTTTCCGCTGTATAAAAAAAAATTTCTTCAAAAATCTGGGTTAAGATTTCGGGGCGTTACACTAAAACTTTACTTTGCAAAATTGTTTGTTTGAAAAGCTGGACTCATGAAAAGAAATTCTTTTTAAGGATTTTAGTGCTCACGCACAGACCCGTATCTTTTGAAAAAGAGCATACTTGGAATGTGCTAAACCAAACACCTTATTTTGGAACATGATTTATCTTTCAAACTGAGTACGACACTGGTAGGGGTGGCAATCGGGTCGGGTTGGCGGGTCGGGTTGGCGGGTTGGCGTGTCAGCATACCTCAACCCGAACCCGACCCGTTTATTAAACGGGTCGGCTGTGGCAAACACGAACCCGACCCGTTTAATAAACGGGTAACCCGACACGACCCACCAACCCATTTAATAAATGGGTTGGGTCGGGTAAACGGGTTTTCAGGTTCGCGGGTCAGGTTGGCGCGTTGACGGATTGGGTTGGCAGGTAAACAGGTTGGCGGGTTGGGTTGACGGGTCGGGCAGACGGGTTGGCGGGTCGACCCACCCGCCTAACCCGTTTATTAAACGGGTCAGTCGGGTTGGCGGGTTGGCATACCCCCAACCCGAACCCGACCTGTTTAATAAACGGGTTACGCGGGTCGACCCGTTTATTAAACGGGTTGGCTTAAGCCCAACCCGAACCCGCCTAAGAGGCGGGTTGGCGGGTCGGGTTGGCGGGTCGTGTCAGAAATTGCCACCCCTAGACACTGGGCAACTCGCACGAGGCAAGATCGCCACAGATCTCTTATTCGTTTATCGCAGTATTCGTATGTCGTGCATAACTCACGATACTGGTCTCGATAAACAAGATAAGGGTTTTCCAAAGGACCAAACCAAAACATAAGTTCGTGTCCCTTAATCAGGATCATCCGAGTCGTATCAGGTACACGAACCGGAGTTGTAAAACACTTCTCCCAAATACATTGATTTGGGAGATCTAGCCGCTATTTTGCAAAAGACTTTCAAAATCTGCTTTGTAAAACTATGCATTTGGAAAAATGGGTTTGCGCCTACAAATCATCTTTTTTGGGAATCCGAAATGCATAAGTGTGAGTCGTGACTTTTAAAACAAATGAGCGAAATGGTATATACTCAAAGCTATGCTTAAGTAAGTGCAAGCCAACAAAGAGCGAGCGCGTCATTACAGTTCGACGACGAAGGGGCAATCGATCCCCAAGGGTGAGGGACTGCGCATTGAGCGCACGAGTGCATAAGCAACACACGAAGTACGAAACCATACATCTGCTAAACGAACATGCAACAAGTAAATACGTAAGGCAATATATGAGGTACAAAACTGTACCTCGACTAAACGAATGCATAAGCAAAGTCTATGTGCGAAGCGCGGCGACAAAATAAAGCAGTAAAACAATAACATAGGAATCAAATAAATTCGAAAGTAAAGCTTATGCACATCAAGCGCGACGCCAATCAAAAGCATAAAACAGGAAAGTAACTACAGAAATGTAAAGACAAGAATTTAAGTGCAGAAAAGTAAATACAGGAATTTAAATACAGAAAAGTAAAGACACATTTAAATACAGAAAAAAGCCTGTGCACATGAAAGCGCGGTGACGATAGAAAGCAGTAAAAGACAAGAAAGTAAATGCAGAAGGAAAAGCCTAGGCACATTAAGCGCAACGAGAACAAAAAACAGTAAAAAACAAAAAAGAAAAAGGACAAGGATCACGAAATCGCGTCCTTGAGTTAAATGCGTACATATATAGATATACGTATACATATATATTGTCCTTAGTCATTTCTTTTTCCATTTTAAGTTTTAATTGCTTAATTTAAGTTCGTCCATTGTCCTTTGCGCAACTTTCCCCTACCTTGGGGGTTTCGGGGTTGCACATTTCTCGAGTGCACAAGATGAAGGTCTCGAGCCGCGTGCGGGCTCCGTCGCGCAAGCTGCGGAAGTGCAACATGTTAGTAAGAAGACAAAAAAAAGAGAAAAATGGAAGAAGTAGGAAGGGGCAGGGCGCGACCCCTGCCTGCTGATTCAAAAAGGAAGGGAAGGGGCACAGGCTGTGTCCCTGCCAGTTGCTTGTCCTGACGAAAGGAACAGGGGCAGGGGACACCCCCTACCAGACTGCTGCAGAAAAAGCGGCAGGGGGCAGGGGCTTTGCCCCTGCTCGCAGGTTGCCGACCGGACCGAGGGCGAGGAGGGTGCGGCAACAACCCTCCCCCCCATCGGAAAGTAAAGCTCAAGGGGCAGGGGACGAACCCCCCCCTATCGGAAATCTAAAGGCGGCAGGGGACCCTGCCCCTACCTGACAGAATGCTAAGGGGGACAATAGGGAGAGGGGTGGGCTTGGTTGTTAGGCCGAGCCTGACCCCGACCTCGACCGAGAGGGAGGTGGGCTCGGCTACCTGGCCGAGCCCGATCCCAATGGGACAAAGAGAGAGAGAGAGAGAGCGGGGAGCAGGGAGGGCCTTACCCTCCCCTGTCGAAACAGGGAGACAGGGAGGAAAGAGAGGGCACCACCCGCCCCTGCCGCAACAGGGAGACAGGGAGGGGCGCCCCTCCTCTGTGAAAGAGAGGGAAAGAGGGGGTGCACGGTACCCCCCCTCCTAGCAGAACCAGAGCCACCCACTATGGTGGCTCCAGTCTGCTGGCCGAAAAAGGAAAGCAGACAGGGAGACAGGAGGGCAGGCACCCTCTTGCCGGTGCCGAACAGCGAGGCCGGAGGGCTGGTGCCCTTTGATCGGTGCCAAAAGAGAGAGGGAGGGTGAGGCAGGTCACCGATCTTCTGTCGTCACCACCCGAATGGGTAAAAAATGAGGGGAAAAGCACAAGGAGGGGAGGTGCTCCGCACCTCTCTCCCTGTCAGACCCAGAGCCACCACGATGGTGGCTTTGGTCCACCGACCTGAGAACAGGAGGGGGGAAAAGAAGAGGACAACAACGAGAGAGGGGTGGGGGGTTTACCTGTGAGGGGAGTTGCCAACGTCAAGTGGCCTCCGGCGAGGCGTGGTGGATGCCAGTAGGGGCTCCGACGAGTTTCAAGGGACAGAGGGGGCTGCCGGGCTATGGGACGCCTGAGAGCGAGGGCGTTGAAGGCAAACAGGGAGGAAAGAGGGTCGGACGGGGGTGCCCGTCGGGATCGCTGGGGAGGCTGCCAGAGAGGGGAGCAACGAGAGGGCGAGAGCTATGCAAGAGAGAGAGGGGGTTTAGGGTTTTCTTGAATGAAAAAACCCTACCCCCGTGTTCCTTAAATAGGCACGGGAGGGGGGGGGGGGTGTAACAGTACCCAGCTCGGGTCCGGGTCAGGTGCTTGGCTCGGGTCCGAACTCAACCTGGGTCCTACCCAAAGTTTTTTTTTTCTTTTTTTTTATGGGATTACATCCTACCCTAAAAAAAAATTCGTCCGTGAAATTTTATTGAATTATTATTTGAAGAAATCATGGTATAAGGTGATTGGTATCGACGAGGATGCACACATGTGTGCGTGCTCCCAAACATATACACTGTTAAAGAGATCAGGATAACTCATAATGAGTTTCTGAGAGAAATTTTGAACTAAAAGTCGGTCCTGACAAAATTCATACATGATTTCATTGATAAACTTTTGTTTGACAAAATACGTACTGAAACACAAAATGTCTTATCCTAAGACAGTCAGAGTATCTATTCGTCTTTCTTTACGTGTTCTGTTATAATGGAGTAGACGCGGTCAAACACTACTTTTTGTGCTTACTCCTAAAGTCACTTTTGTTGTTGCTGTTGGCCTTCACTTGCGGTCCGTTTCTTTAAATTTGCTTCTTTCTTGCAGCAAACACGAGCAAAATGCCCCATCTTTCCACAATATAGACAACCTCCAGTGTCTCGGGGGCATGACTATCTATGATGATCATAATTGCATCTTAGGCATCTTCGGTTTGACCGTTGTTGTGACTTGTTTTCTTCACCTTGTTTTTGCTTTTTGAATGGGGGTCTCTGCATTTTATCCTTAGCAGGTCGTCATTTGTTGCCTTCATTATTTTTAACCGACTGTTTGTCTTGAATTTTTTTTATCTTGCTGATGCTTCCCAAGGCCTTGCGCGACCAATTGTCGCTTGACGTGACTTTGCTTAAGGTGTCATTCTTTCACAGAATGACCCACCTTTCCACAAAAGACACAAACATAACCTCATCTAAAATCAATAAGGATTTGATTATCTAATCATGCTACAATAGAAAGCCAAATTTATAGATTCATAACTGGCCATCTCAATTAATCTTAGAAGATCATCACAACTCGCAATAACTCTTTATTTAATAAAAAATCACAAGATCCACGCCGAATCACCTGGTCTGGGAAAAGTACAACCTCACAAGGAGTTACCGCCCTAGATGGTATACCTGGTCTTGGACAATACACTTCCTCACAGGAATATACTGTCTTTGCGGCTACCCGCTCTTGGATAGTGTACTTCCTTAAAGAGATTTACCAATCTAGCCGGACTACCTGATCTGGTTATACGTACCCTCACAAAGAATCCTTTGGGGACAAATCTTCATTAGGTACCATATTCAGTGATACATGTATCAATACAAATGACCGCTCTCAGGGTCGATAACCATCAATATGAGCACAAGCATATATACCAACAATATGCATCACATCAGTTTATATGACACTTAAATCTTAAAATCACACATTTAACCAATAAGGTTCCATGAGCCATAATTCACTATTGCACTTAAACATTTATCGCATGCATTCAATATTTTATATCACGTGGCATTTAAATCATATCATACAGAAGCATAATATCCTATGCATTATACTGCCACAAGGAATATTGCCTTTCGTAAATTGAACCTTGAAGCATGTGTAAACAAAACATGAGTTCTATGCATATGTACATGAATATGCACAATTCATAATACGAAGTAACTAAACCTCAACATACGTAACTCTTATGTAGTTCGAGTTATGCACACATGATTCACGTCATTTATGTATCTAATACATTCAAATCATTGCATCATTTTCATGTGCATTCATAATTCTTATATACAATAAGTCAAATCACATTCGACCATTCCAGCGTGAAATACACGTACATACCTTCTAAGTAATTTAGTCAGATATCCATGATATACACTTCAATCATGCTATACAAGTATGATATATTCACTCAGACAATCATAATGCAATCATTTGAAATGAATCAATGTAGGCATAATGTATCATTTACCTAATCATTTGTAGGCGTGATGTGTCATCCACCTAATAAGTCAAAACTAATAATTTATAGATGTAATATGTCATCCACCTAATAAGTTAAAACTAATCATTTGTAGGCGTGATATGTCAAATAAGTCAAAACTAATCATTTGTAGGCGTGATATATCATTTATAAAAATTTACTTGGTCTCTGTGCTTGTGCCCATTGTGGCTTTTGTTGGTGCCTCTTGTGAGGTGTGTGGACCCTTATCCTATTTCATTATAGGATCTTCAAATGGAGTGTCATCATTGGCCTTCATTTTAGCGTTGACAACTTCGAGAGTATTTTCTACTTTATCATGTGACAAACCTGATCTAACAATTATTTCTAATGCCAATTTCATTTGAGATAACACATATCCTCTTGGGAATAAGTAACCTCAATACCTAAAAAATACCTTAGAAAACGAAGGTTAGACATGTTAAAATTTTCTTTAAGAACATTTAATGTTATTAATACCCTTCTTATCACTTCTCGTGATAATCATTTTTTTTTATTTTGGATAATCCAAGGGAAAACCCCCCATCACTGACTGCATATTGACTGGCCTCCGGTTGGTAAAACCCTTGAGGTCCCTCTTGCCCATCAGGGAGTACACCCAGCTTCAACCTTGTGATAAGGGATGCCACCTGTGGATTTCAAACTTGTGATGTCTTGTCAACTTGGTGACATTCACAAGTTGCCCCTACCAGATGAGCGGAGCCCTTGTGGGCTTCCTGTGATAATCATATCATTAACATCTAACAATAAAATGACAATACTTGTTCTTACATTCTTAACAAAGAGAGTAGTGTCATTATAACAGAAAACAAATCCAAGATTAATCATTACCTTATTAAATTGATTATATCAGGCTTTAAGAGCCCATTTAAGACCATACATAGCTTTTCTAAGCTTAAGAACTTTACCTTTCTCAATATTAAAGTCGGGAGGAGGATCTGTGTACACTTTTTCATTAAGGGCGCCATTAAGAAATGTATTCTTGACATCTAACTAATAAACGACCAATTGTTTAATAGAGGCTACGACTATAAGGGTTTTAATACTAGTCATCTTAACCACTTGGGCAACAATTTCTTCATAGTTAATCTCATATTCTTGTGAGTATCCTTTAGCAACTAATCTAGCTTTATATCTTTCTAGGGATTTATTACTATTGATTTTGACTTTGAATACCCACCTATAACCTATGTCCATTTTGCCTAAGAGTAAAGTTGTAATTTCTCATATGTTGGCTCTATGAAGTGCATCTAGCTCTAATTTCATTGCTTCTATCCATTGAGGGTAGTTCTTGGCATCACTATAGTTTGATGGTTCATGGCAAGTGTGGATGACCATTAAACAAACTCTATAATTTGGAGAAAAGGACTCAGGATACAAACCAATTTTTAGAGATTCGTTGAGATTTCCTAATGCTAGGTTCTTCTATAGTGATCTTGTGAATATTTCTCTAATGCACATGGTTGATCCCAGAGTTACCGGAAGCGCCTAGGTAAAAGGGGAAGCACGAAACGTTGCGCTTCCGAAGCGTGAGGGGAAGCATCCCCTTTTTTGGGAAGCGCGCTTCCCTTTTATGGGAAGCGCGTTTCCCACGCTTCCCCCACGTTTCCCCCACGCTTCCCCCTCGCTTCCCCATTTTTTTCATTTTTTTCGCTTCCCCCTCGCTTCCGGTTCGCTTCCTAGGTCGCTTCCGAGACGATTCAAAATTTTCTTCTAAGTGGTCCCACGCTTCCCCGCTTCCTAAATTTTTGAAAGTGCCTCGCTTCCCGCTCTCGCTTCCCGCTCCCGCTTCCTTGACTGGTAACTCTGGTTGATCCTCACTCTCATGTCGGGTATAAACTTGAAGTTCATGAGATACTTCATCATTTGAGTGAGATTTATCAATAGAATCATTGCTAACAATTTTATTAGGAATATCATCATCAACACATTCAACATTGTCAAAAGTTCCATCATAATCATTTGAACTAGATACATCATTTCTTTTTTTAGGTATAAGATCAAATAAAAAGGAATAATCTACTTTCTCTTTAGGTTTATCTTTATCAAATCCATTTTGTTCTTATAAAAATGTTACATTTCTAGAAACATGCAATTTGTCAATTTTCAAATCATAACATCTATATTTTTTTTTTATTTTCACCATAAGCAAGAAATAAACATTCTATCACTTTTGTTGTAAGTTTGTCATTTTCTTGAAATAGAACAAAACACTTACATCAAAAAACTCTTAATCTTTTGAAATCAAGGGTTACATTGAACAATATTTCCTAGGGTGAAATATTCTTCAAAGAATAAGAAGGCATCCTATTTGTTAAATAGATAGTGGTAAGTGTGGCTTCAGGCTTCAACCCAAAAGTTTTTAGGAACACTATTAGAAATAAGTGCACTTCTAGTTCTCAATAATGTGCTTATGCTTTCTTTCTGCAAGACCATTTTGTTGAAGGGTTTTTAGGCAAGATTTTTGATACAAAATTCTATTTTGTTTTAAATAATTTTGAAAATCATTTGTCATATATTCTCCTCCAAAATTGCAACGAAGAATGAAAATATCAGTTTGAAATGATTTTTTCAAAAGCAAGTAAAATTCTTTGAAATGTGAGAAAATATCCAATTTAAACCTAAGAAAATAGATCCACACATATCTTGTGAAGTTATTAAAGAAAATAATCATTACACACAAACTCTTTTTTATTATAACATTTTTCTAAAAAGGGAAAAAGATACAACTTTGAGGCACTTGGATGCTCAAGTTTTTTGTGCCAACTTACAATATATTTATCATGGGCATAATTACAAAAAGATTTAGGGCATGAAAACAAAAAATCCATGTAATAGAGATCTACTCTCCTATGGCCTTGCCTAATCAGCTTCCTTGACCGGGGATCCTGCACGCAACAACCTTTAGATGAAAAGTTGATTTCATATCTATGGTTGAAAATTTGAGAAACCAAAAATAAGTTTAAATTCAATTTAGGAATAATTCTAACTTCAGGAACACAAAAATCTTTAGAATCTTTTAAAGCTTTTTGCAAATTTTTGATTTCTAAAGAGTTTCATCGATGCTAAAACACAAAAAGAGTAGGAGTTTGTGCATTTGTCGAATAGAATGGATGCATTAAGAGTCGTGAAAAGAAGCACCCCAGTTAAATATCCAAGACGACATACCTATATGATAGGAAGATGAGACCACAACTACAGATGTTGATGTTGTATATGTGTTTGTTGAAGAGCCTGAAAGGTCTTTAAGATCACCTCCTTGCTTGCATCATCACTCATTTTGGTGGATATCTCTCAAATGAAAGTCACCTTCTTCTTTAGCTTAAGACAATCCGATTTGATATGTTCCAACTCGTTACAAAAATGACAAATGACTTTCCTTGCTCCTCCATTGTTTTGCCTTTCAAAGTGTGGAGGCTTGTAGGTCTTATGTTGTTTCCTAGTCTTGACATGGCGTGCACCTTGTCTCCCTCCTTAGTCATGCCAATACGTATTTCCTCTTGACAAATCTCCACTAATGCCTCATTTAGAGACAATGGAGAAGGGTGATGAAGCAAAGAAGTCCAAACTTATTCAAACTTCGTGTGAAGTTCATGGAGAAATTGAAAAGTGTTATTTCTCCATTTGTCTTTGTCAAAGCTCAATAAGGGGTCCTCATTTGGGTTCAAGAATTGCAAGCTCATCCCACAAAGGGGATAGAGCACTATAGTAGTCACACACTCATATCTCCTTACTTTGTAGAATGAATCTTTTCTTGTAGAAAATATTGGTGTGTACGGTCCTTTTGAATGTACATCTCCTTCAATAAAATCCATGCTTCACTTACCCTTTTGAACATTGCAAGATTAACACAAATTCTTAACTCCATATTGTTCGTGAACGATGCCAAGATCTTAGCAAGTTCACTTTCTCAATCTTCCATCTTTGTTTGGTACTATTGAATCACCTTCTCTCTTTTTTCACCATCAATGGCCTTGATTTGGTCTCCTTCTTTGTTTGTGAGTTTAAGTTGGGGTTCTATAGTAGTTTCACTTACATATCCTCATAACTTCTTACCCTAGAGGTGGTTATTCATTGTGATGGTTCAATTTGAAGGAGAGCTCGATCTTTGAATCACCTTCGGCCATGATGAGGATGTTCACAGTTTCTTTTCATGTGCCAGGAAGATAGAAATAAGAGGTATGGACCACCAAGAATCAAGAGGAGACTCTCCCCAAAGTACAATATCAAATAGAATACATCCCCTCGTACCATGTAATGAAACAATAGAGAAGAATGCAAGAAAAATACAATAGGCACTAGTCACAAAGCCAAATACAACAAGCCACTAAGGGCAAACACAAGTGCACAAAGGCACAAAATAGAATCTAAGAGAGCACACACATAAAATAAATATAATTTTATTAATGAAATGCTTAAGAGAAGCATACACAAAAGCGGAGAGAACACCCCATATCAGTGTTGTGAAAAGCGTCGAGGCGTAGTGAGGCGCTCCACCAAAATCTGAGGCGAGGCGTAAAGTGTAAGCCTCAAAGTTTTTTTTTAAACTTAAAAAAGCTATAAAAATATCTAAAATTATAAATAAATAAATAAATAAATAAATAAAAGTTTATTGATGAAGCAACAACCAACAAGAAATAAAAAAACTCAAATAAATACTAAAAAAATATGAGATTAACATGTAAAAATCACATTAATGCAACAACTTGATCTATGTAAGTATCTAAGAAATAAAACATGAGCATTCATTAAATAAAAAATTAACATTAACAACGAAATGCATATTAGCATTAACAATATCATGTCATAATTAGAAAATGCATTTTAGCATTAACAACCAAATGTTAATATATATATATATATATATATATATATATATATATATATATATATATATATATTAGAAAATGCATATTTTCATTTCCATATATATAGGGTTGTGACTGCATGTAATTGCATGACTTGATTTTGCCACTAAAAGGGTTTAACGTCACACTCTATAAGAGATTATTGCTCCTACGAAATTGAATACATTGAACAAGTTGACACAGTGATATTAATTTTTTGTGAAACGAAGCAACTAATCTCAATGACTTCATTAACGTGGTTGCTTTGAGTGTCTATTAGACTGCAAATTGGTGAACCTGCTACTAAGGGTGTCAATGGATTGGGTATGACCCGATCCTGACACATATTGGATCTTATAGGGCCAGGGTTTGGTTGCAAAGAAGGGATTCTGATTAATTATTCAGGTTGGATCCATGAGGTCCGATTATTATATGGGTTAGGTATGGTTTATAAAATTTTATACCAAACCAGGTCTGATCAGAGTTTCGGTTAAGATTCTCAAATTTTCAATGTAAAATAATTAAAAATATTATTTTGCCAGGTATGGACTGGGTCTAGTTTATGTAATTTTTATCGGATCTGGGTATAGTTTTTTTTATAAAAATCCAGTTAAACCCGAATCTTGATCTGATACCTACATTACTTGGATTCAGGTTTGTACCTACTCATTTTAACATAGGTCCAACTGATGAATTGTGGAGCCTGATTTAGAGTTTTTTGCCCTTGCAGAAAGGGGGGTTCGGGGGCTCCCCCCGGTGCGGGTCCCGCCCCTGGCGGGTTCTTAAGGGGGCAGCATCCCCTGGAAGAATTTTCTTTTGGGCTTATGTTTGAGACCCAATGTCTTATGGATCAGACCTGATTTTGTTTAGGTTTAGGGTTGTCGCCCTTGCCTTGTATAAATTCTTTTTTTTCTTTCTCTCTTGTATCTGCCCTTGCCTTGTAGTAAATGCCCTTTTTATTAGCAGCTTAGTTAAAACTGCGTAAAAAAAAAACCTAATTTTTGGTCAAATGAGGGCTTTGACCCTCATTTGACTAAAAAATTCAAGGCGTATATGCCTCGGCTTGAGGCGCGCCTCGTCTCGAGGCGTGCCTCGTCTCGAGGCGTGCGCCTCAAGGCGTATATGAGGAGCATGCCTCGGGGCTGTTGCGCTTTGTACATGCGCCTCAAGGCATAAAGCCCCTTGCCTTGAGGCGAGGCGCGCTTTTTGCGCCTTGAGGCGAGGCGCGCTTTTTGCGCCTTGAGGCGAGACGCGCTTTTTGCGCCTTGAGGCGCATTTTTAATTACACTGCCCCATATATATACATAACAAGAGGGAGAAGAGGGAGCTCAACTAGCCATTGGGCTAATCCAACGGCTAGTTGAGCTAACCATTGGACTAGCCCAACTAGCAGTTGGGCTAGCCCCAAAGTCTAGAACAAAGACCCAAAAAAGGCTTCTAGTGGCCATTAAATACTAAAATAAAAATACAAAATATTCCTAAAAATACATTCTAAAAACATACATAAATATGTATATACAATACATACACAAAAGTATATATATATATATATATATATATATATATATATATATATAGACAATTACCATCTGTCTGGTATTTACTAATAACATTATTTTATTAGGTGATGATTCAAGGTATAATCTAAACTTTCTCCCTAAAATTTTGGCAAAAAACCTGCGCCTGTTAGTTAACGTGTATGTCAAAGTTATGATTATGAACACAATGTACAAGGAGTGTGTGCACAACACACACACATATAAGTGTGATACATTCATGACATATGCACACATATATATGGAGAGTGGGAGATAGTGAAGGACAACAGTCTCACACCATTTCTATTTAGTACTTGTTTCAGATAATATATTAAGTTTGCAGTACAAATCAACAAGATTCCTTTGTGCTCTAGAAGGGATGAAAATATAATATATGATAGTCAAACTACATAGTAAGATATTATTAATATTCTTCCTCTAATAACCCACTCAAGTATGACAAAAATGTCAAACACTTCGAACCGGCTAGAACTTTCTAAGAGTATATACCTTTGACCTTCACATGAATCTAGTAAAGATATCCAGTTATTGATTGTCACTTTACATGAGGATATACCATCTTGGTTTGGTCCTTCCTGCAAGTGACAGTCTTGAGATACATGGATCATCCTCAAATGACATATTGGGTTGTGTCATATGAATAGTTGCATTTTTTGTCTCCAAACAAATTTGTAGGAAGTTTTGGCTTTATGCCAATATTTTCAAGAATGCTGTTTATTGCTGGCTCTCCCATACTGTACGCCTCACATGGAGATGGCTGCAGCTATGGATATGAGGATATGGTGATTTTTGTAGGGTTTCCAATATGACTTGTATATAAAGGGACAGAGAATGGGAGGCAAAATCGAGTATCCTTGTGACATAGCCCATATTCCATGTGCGATTTGCTAGTTATTTATTTTTGGCACTGTAGTGAGCGACTGTCTTTTATATTCACAATGCTTAGAGGTCGACTTCCAATCTTTTTTTACTAGGTCCAACCAATTTCTGTGTACATTTCTATGTTACAATTAGGGGTGTCAATGGGTCGGGTTTGGTTTGGATCGGGTGGGACCAATCCCAGATTTGATTTAAGATGCTGGTAGCAGGTTCGGACTCGGGTCAAATTGGACGTACCATAAGAGAAACCATACCCAGACCCTATAAGGATTACATGAACTAGACCTGGACCATACCCAGTAAAATAATATTTTTTATCTTTTTTACATTGAAAAGTCGCGGATCTTAGTCAGAACTTGGGTCGGGCCTGGGTCTGTATGAAATTTCATAAACCATACCCGACTCCATATATTAATTGGATCCTTTAAATCTGACCTGGATTCTAATCGAACTTCCTTGTTTACACCAAACCCTGACCCTATATGGTTTGGTAAGGGTCGGATTCGGGTCAAACCCGACCTATTGACATGCCTAGTCATAATGGATTCAGTTTGCATAGCAGATCCCACTCTTAGAGGATCCTGTAAATCGTTTGTGATTCCGAAAACTTAGTGAGTGCCTTTTAGATGTCTGCCTCCTAGGTGCTGCCTAGCCCTTTTGACTACATAGGAAAAAATTGGCCTAGGTGATGTAGCAAATTCCAAAAAAGTATTCGTGTGATGTCCTTAAGAAAAACTGGACATCATGCAAAACTTTGAATGACACCTATCACCGAATTTTTCTGCATTCTCAAAATGAGAAAAATCTAAAGGAATCAACCATTTCCTAGATTCAATTTGAAGAGAAAACAAAAAAACAAAAAAACCTTACCCTATTACTGCAAACTTTGAAATGACATGGCTCCTTGTGTTAAATGGTTGATTTCGAGTGTGACTAATAGATGTACCTTTCACTTTCTAAGTTCCCCTTTGTGGCGCCAATCATCATGGTATTTTAGAATTTATTGATGGGCAAAAGGGTGTCTACTTATTAACAACCTCAATACATTAGTAGCATCTGCTGCATGTCTGTGTGTGTGTGTGTGTGTGTGTGTGTGTGTGAAGTTGTGTTTGTTTCAACAGTGGGCAACCATGGGATTCAAAATCATGGCTGCCAAATATTTGCCCAGACCAGTTGCAGTTTGTGACTTGAGCAAGTAACTTATACTGCATTAATTCTCAGGATTGTTTTCAGTGCTCATACCCATCAATTTGGCGACCATATTCACAAAGATGGGACGCGAGAAGTGACTGTTCCAGCAATGACATGGGATATGACATCATCCTGGTTTTGTTATCGCCTCTTTTGGAGAAAACAAGGCGGTGATGGTCAGCCACTGCTCTTTAGCTGGGGAATCATATGTATTAACAGCTTATGTTTCAGTGCTCGTCTTGTTGATATCCGCAACACTCCTTGCAAGCAGACCATTGCCTCGTATTTTATTCAATTGAGATATTTATTCACAGAATCTGATTAGTTTGGTAGGATAATTATTTTCTGCATGTGTTTTCTTTGGAGGCCCCAGTTTTTGCATGGATGGGCACTCCCTTTTCGCCTTGATTGCTTGTATATTCTTGGATGAGTAATTCAAATTTTAAAATGAAAAAGGCACTTAAACGAGTCAGTTTAGGAAGACAACTGGGCATGGGGCCAGTCAATGCATTGTTTGACATGTCAAGATTTTTTAGGAGAGTACATTTACAAATAGAACTTAGAATTTCTCTTGTAATCATATTGTTGGTAATCGAGAATTTTCTTATTGATGAACAGTCATTCTCCATGCTCAACATCAAATTTTTTTTTGACGATAATCTATTATCCAATACATCAAGAGTCGTTAAGCAATTAGAAAATACAGGAAAAGAGCTAGTCAATATGAGAGTGCAGCGTAAACAGCTATAAACAATAACTTTTGTTTCTTCATAACCTGTTAGCATGTTGTGGGATAGGTCCAGTTGTCCACCTCATTTTGGGACATATCCAACTTGTGATTTTTCCTGTGAGCTTATTACCTTAAAGGTTTAAGATCTTCAACCTTTCATTATATAAGAATTTGGGAAATCGAGCAATGTTGCACTCAACTGGTTGTAGTTGAGTTCAATCCTTGCCAAGGATGAACTTTTGGATGAGAAACTTGAGAACCAGCCAGTTAGATGGTTGCCGTTGAAGATCAAAATTTTGAGAGATGGTAGAATAAGAAGCTTGGAAGAAATAATGTCATTTATGAGGTTGAATTGAAGGTATAGTTCTTTCAAAATAAGAAGTTTATATTATTGAGGGATAGGACTTGTCAAACCATTTTCAAAGAAATCGAGATGGGTGAAGTTGAACCATTAAATGATAGAAACATAGAGAAATTCCCTAAGAGATTAAGTGAAATCAGATGTGTGAAGTTGCTAATGGTACGAGGAAGGATTTGCAGCCATCGGTATCTGCTCAAGTTATCGTCACTCAAGTCCAAATAAGAGAGGCCTCATTTGTAGGCTTCTTCTAGCGCCTCAATTTCTCTTGAGCCACCCTTTAAGTTCTGAAATGACCCGATCTGCTTCCTATCATATATGATGGGATGTGTCCATCATATGTCAGTCTTATCCAACCCACGGCTTGGATCGTACGTACGAAGGGCAAGAATGTAGAGTAAGCCTAACCATCCAGATGCATTCAGTTGAATGGCTAGGATCGATGCACATCATGTCATATGATTCTATCATTTTTCAATTGGTATCAGAGTTTTGTATGATGTGACGCCACCCACACTTTATGTCTTTTGAAAGTGCCAGGCTTGTCATACATTGGAGAAAGCTAAGACCCTTTCATGGTTGATGGGATACTTGATCCCACCGAGTTGAACATGGCGATCTTTGAGGGAGTCATGCAAAATACTGCATGGTGACACCATATGGTATGCACAAGAGCATCACCATTTGGGTCTGATAGTCTTGTAGGGTCGTCAATGGGTTGGGTTCAGTGATGCAGGAGCAGAGTGACCCATTTTTGGGTTAACTTTTTTCATTGAATCATTTGAGATTTATTTTATTTTAGTTTAAACATTTTCTTATTTTTGAATTATTGTAATAGATATTGGATCATTCATATTTTAATCAAGATAATTTTTATCTTTTTAAGAGTTTATCAAATTAGATAGTTTGAGAGACCTCATCTATAAAAGGATGAGGGCTCTCTATCTAGAATTCAGAGTTTGATTTGAGACTGAATTTAGTATTTCCTTGTTTCAGTTAAATTTTTTATGATTTTTCTGCTTTCTTTGTCAGTTTCTCTTATTTTTCCTGCTTCTCTCGCTTTTGCATCAGTCAGGTACCCAACACAAACTCAACCCTTGACAGCCTTAGTTGTGGAAGTGACCGATAATCTGTTTGGATGATAAGTAGATTTCTTGAGGAACTAATTTCTTTTTGGCAGTAGACTTAACTGGTCCTGGTTTGGAATAGGAAAGTTAGGCTTAGCCTGTTTGGTTTATTCAGGCCAGTTTACTAAATGCACCAGCCTACACCCTTATAATAAAAACTTGGGGTTCATTCCTTTTGCTTGAGAGATCCATGAGTTCGTGTTAAAAAGAAGAATGCCTGGACTACAGAGGACATGTTCTTTCCTGGTTCTGTTTTTATAATAAGGTCCCCGTTTCCCTCCTAAAAAAGGAAGCTACTTGGATATATGGAGTCAAAATTTTGTGGAAAAAATGAGCCACATACTTGGATATATTCAATTGTGATTTTGATTCTTGCTCTCTATTGACAATGAATTGGCCTGAGGGACTTCTTTCCTATTCAATAATGAAAAAGGACTTGTCTTTCATGTGCTAGTAGAGATGATAATGGCGGGCTTCTACTTTCATAAAAACCGCTTACTTGGATCTTGGATCTTGGATCTGTATCATATCTTGGATATATGGAGTCCAATTTTTGTGGAAAAAATGGGCACATACTTGGATCTATCCAATTGTGATTTGGATTCTTGCTCTCTATTGACAATGAAGTGGCCCGAGGGACTTCTTTCTTTTCCAATAATGAAAAAGGACGTCTTTCATATGCTAGTAGAGATGATAATGGCGGGCTTCTACTTTTCATAAAAATCCCGTACTTGGTTCTTGGATCTGTATCATATCTTTGTCCATATCTGTAGATCTACGTGTTTATATTTATCATAATCTTTGTGATTTATCATGTATAGAAGCACAAATATTTGGATCTAGCTCTAGTTTATTGTTCAGGCAACTTACCAGTTTTAATTATCCTATATGTTTTAGATTCAAGTATATATGGGTCTGAATCATTGTTTTGGGTTCTTTCTTTTGTCATGGCTATTGGATGTAAAGGATGGTGCAGGGATCAAGTTAGCTTTTATTACCTTTCCATTTCTTAAAAAAAAAAAAGTTAGCTTTCATTAGTTTGGACTAGTAAGGGGAATACGAATTTGAGAGGTATTACTCTACAAAATGAAGAGCAAAACACTCATGTTTTGTGTTTTACTCATGGATCAACCCCATTGATTTTGGGATTGACCTTTTCTTGGGTTCCCCGCATTAGATTTCAGGGGATGCTGCTTTATGGTGCGACTGGCGCGTTCTGAACAAATGCTGCCTGGTTTGTCGAGTGGTATTGCCAAACCATTGTATTTGGAATGGAGTTGGCAGCCCCACCACTATTCACAAGAGGTTGTTTTTGGCAACACCATCCTCTATACCAAGTTTTTGGCAAAACCATATTTTGGCGACACATGAAAATAGTGTTTCCATCTCATTGCAAGGCTCCCAAACAGACCTAACAAACCACTTCTTTCTCTCTTTCCAATGGTTGCAGGCTCGGCCTGACCAGAGTTACCGGAAGCGCCTAAGTAAAGGGGGAAGCGCGAAACGTCGCGCTTCTGAAGCGTGAGGGGGAAGCATCCCCCTTTTTTGGGAAGCATGCTTCCCTTTTATGGAAGCGCACTTTCCCCACGCTTCCCCATTTTTTTCATTTTTTTCGCTTTCCCCTCGCTTCCGGTTCGCTTCCTAGTTCACTTTCGAGACGGTTCAGAATTTTCTTCTAAGTGGTCCCACACTTCCCCGCTTCCTAAATTTTTGAAAGTGCCTCGCTTCCCGCTCCCGCTTCCCGTATCGCTTTCCACTCCCGCTTCCTCCACTGGTAACTCTGGGCCTGACCCACCACAGGCGAAGCATCTGACCATGGCCCAAGTTCCCAACAAATTGATGTGCTGGGCCAGCCTTGTCAACGAACCAGCTAGCCCACGCAAAAAATTGAGCTCCCTCAATCCGTTGCCCAGCCCTACAACGTGAAAGTGAAACCTTCTTGTTTCACAGGTCAAGTGTCAATAATGCCTTGACGTTTTGCTCAAAGGGCCAGTTTTCTTGTCAGGCAAATGCATGAGCACCCGTGCCCACAGGGCTTATTGAACAAAGGAGTAATTGGTCACAACAAAAGTGGTTGCAGTGACAGTGGTGGTGGAGGGGTGCATGGCAAAAGAACAATGAGGGAAGCAGGGGCGAATGCCTACGAGAGGACAGAAGAGAAGGCATTTCACGTGGAGCTCGAACAAGTGATGACAGAGGAGGAAGCTTCATCGGTTTTGTTTCCCCCCTCCCCCTTCCTCTCTCTTTCTCTCTTTAAACTGAATTTTTTGCAATTTTGGCACTCAAACAGAGGTTTTTTTATTCAAAATGAGGTTTTAAAAGATTGAATTTCTATAGTAAATTACTTTTTGAAACAGTTTTATCATGGCATCTCATTTTTTCAGTCGACAATAACTTAGACAAGGGTTTTGACCAAAGAACATAATTTTTAAGGCAACAAAATGATAAAAACGACAAGAAAAAAAATTATTGGCCATATTTTATCATATTTTGAGCCATGGATTGAACATGTTGGCCATATTTTTCCGTTCTTGGCCAAAACACGCAAAGCAGGTTATATGTCCCCCCCCGAACAGGGCCGGTACTCCATCTCATGTTCGGGTGTTCCCAAAGAGCGCCACGTATAAGATGCAGACCGGCATGCATCCCCATGTGTGTCCGCATCATATTCCATCATAATTTGGTGCCGTCACAAAGACTTAGGTACCCTTTACTGCCATTCTCTTCCTCTTCCTCGAACGGACATAAATGCCCTCCATCTAGAAAACTGAATCGACGGTTCGTGAAAAGGACAAAACTGCCCTCCATCGTTATCGCGCCAAAATGTTCCGCAAAGTTTGCGTATGTAGCAAGCTGTATGTTGTAGGATTTAAATAGTTCAAAACAATCCATTCTTGCCCTAAGCAAAAAACTCTACCGAAGCATACTTTGCTTTTATCTGTTGTCGCCGGAGCATCTTTTCCTTTGTTTCGCTACCGCTAGAGCATCCGTTTCCGTCTTACGCGTAGTCGCAATATCGTTGCCACCTTCTGTTGTGTATTAGTTGTTACTGTTGCTCACTCTACAGTTGGAGTATCCAAAATCCTATCATTTCGGTTAGTTTCGTGTAAGGTTTTGTTATTCAATCCGAAGGTTGCTTCTTATACAACAATTTGTAAGTTTGATAAATCTTACAACGATGTGTACTTATAAACCCAAATATTCCGACGATTTCTAATCATGATGATCGTTTAATATGTTAAGCAGGTTAGCAATGTCTGCGGCTCATCAGATTAGAGATACCCCGTCGTTCTATGGTTTGTGTATTAGAGAAGTGATCCACCAGTCTCATCTATCTAAGGTTTTTGAAAGGTACCAAAATATACTTAAGATTGAGAATGATGAAGACAAGGTGAAAGCCTTGGAATTGTATTATGCGGAGGATTATCCCTCAGATATCAAGGCTGTGGAGCAAAGGAAGAATTCTGAAGAATGAAAGATGCAGAAGAAGGATGACGAAGAGAAGGCAAAGCAAAGAAATAAGGAGGAGAATGAAAAAGAAGGTGGAGGAAGAAGGCAAAGCAGAGGGAAAGGCAAAAAAAGAATGAGGAGGAGAGGAAAAGGGAATTTAACAATCAAATGAAGGATGCTAAGGCGGAAGTGGAGATAATGATCTTGGAGCTTAAAGCAAGACGAAACAGGGTAAAGCTATTGAAGGAGGCGGAGGAGAGGCAAAGGCAAATGAATAAGGAGGAGGAAGAGAAGAAACAGAATAAGCCTCAGGATGAGGAAGAAAAGGAAAGGCGAAGGAGGGAGAAGGAGTTTGAGGAAGGTAAGGAAATGCAAAGGCAGGAGAAGGAGGATGAGGAAAAGAAGAAAAGGCAATAGAAGGAGAAAGAGAAGGAGGAACAAAAGGAAAGAGAAAGGAAGAAGCAGGAGGAGGAAGTGCAGGAAAGAAGAAAACAATATTTGGAAGAGAAAGAAAGGCGGCAGAAGGAGAATGAAAAGGAGGAAGAAAAGGAAAGAGAAAGAAAAAAGTAGGAGGAGGAAGTGCAGGAAAGAAAAAACAATATTTGGAAGAGAAAGAAAGGCGGTGGAAGAAGGAGGACGAAAAAAAGGAGAGAGAAAGGAAGGAGAAGGAGGAGGAGGAACAAAAGGAAAGAGAAAGGAAGAAGCAGGAAAGAAGGAAACAATATTTGGAAGAGAAAGAAAGGCGGCTGAAGGAGGAAGACGAGAAAAGGAAGGAAAGAGAAAGAAAGGAGAAGGAGCACGAG
Source organism: Nuphar pumila (assembly GCF_984573655.1). Lineage (NCBI taxonomy): Eukaryota > Viridiplantae > Streptophyta > Magnoliopsida > Nymphaeales > Nymphaeaceae > Nuphar > Nuphar pumila. The sequence continues at coordinate 24,237,680 of NC_143262.1, read as the reverse complement.
AAAAAGAAGCAGAGAGAAAGGAAGGAGAAGGAGGAGGAGGAACAAAAGGAAAGAGAAAGGAAGAAGCAGGAGGAGAAAGTGGAGGAAAAAAGGAAACAAGATGAGAAAGAGAAAGAAAGGCGGCAAAAGGAGGAGGATGAGAAAAGGAAGGAGAGAGAAAGGAAGGAGAAGGAGCACGAGAAAAAGAAGCAGAGAGAAAGAAAGGAGAATGAGGAGGAAAAACAAAAAGAAAGAGAAAGGAAGAAACAGGAGGAGGAAGTGGAGGAAAGAAGGAAACAAGATGAGGAAGAGATAGAAAGGCGACGGAAGGAGAAGGAGGACGAGAAAAGGAAGGAGAGAGAAAGGATGGAGAAGGTTAAGCACGAGAAAAAGAAGGAGTGAGAAAGGAAGGTGATGGTGGAGCCGGTAGAGAAGGAAAGGGAAAGGCAGTGGACCCACCAGAAAGGCCTAGGTTGGAGGGAGAACATGAGAAAAGAGCGACCAAGGTAAATAAATCCGTCTTGTCTGTGAAGATTTAATAATATGTTTAGCGATTTTGGTATAGCGATTACTGTGTTAGGTATTAATATGTATAGCGATTACTGTGATAGTTTGTGTGCAACCAATATTATTTATAGCGATTAGTAGAATATTATTTATAAGTACAAATGATACTAATTTACAATTGGTAGGAATAATACATTATTTTGTGTTACAGGGAGGTCGCAGGAGAAGTAGAGCACCAGGTGAAAAGCTCGGAGGTCGGTGTCAATGGCCTGTAGTGCTGTCGTGGTATGGTCAGCTGAGTGCATATCAGAAGGACCGATTACAAAATATGCACTTCGGTGGCCTTTTGGACCAGCAATATTTTGAAACTTGCTGGGATACCATGATCCACCTGGTAAATAAGTGGAATGATAAGACGAACACATTCGAGTTTGATTCTTTTGAGATCACCATGACTCTGGAAGATGTGGCGAGGATCACTGACCTTAAGTGCGATGACAGTACTGTCCTATTACGGCATTCAAACTATAACGCAAGGGAAAAATGCACAGCCCTTTTAGGAATGTCGATGGACGAATGGAGTCAATGTATTTCTGATGGAATCAATTCCACATCAATGAAAGTCTCATTTTTTCGTAATAAATGGGAAGGCCGCGCCACTACTTGTGCATCTGAAACATCTGACCAAGAGTTGCGCAACTTTCTTCTTTATTTTTTTGGTCTTACATTATTTTCCGATTGTTCTGGTTCGAGAATAAGTTTCATGTGGTTGCAGTACCTGACAGACTTAGACGAAGTCGACAACTATGCCTGGGGTGCCGCTATGCTCGCACACTTGTACAGTCAACTCTACCGTGCGAGTAATTGTACGAAAATAGTTGAGGGATTTTGGTCATTTGTTCAGGTATTTCTTTATTACATACTTAATAATTGTAGACTACGCTCATTGAAGGTTGTAGTGTTACTAATATATTGTTTTTATTAGGCTTGGGCTTGGGAACATATTATCCCATTGCGTTCATGTTGTGGCCCTGCGATTTGTGGTTTTCCAAAGATTGGTCGCTGGGCAAGAATAAACGTTACTGTTCATAATGCTACGTCCATTTTAGATGGGCTGCAACTAAATAAGGTAAACGTTCTAAAATTGTTTACAATCATGTCAACATTTATCATTGAGTATTATAAATCATTGTAATGTTTAGCATTCTTAAGTAATCATCACTGTAGGATTGTCTTCCGTAGTACATATCATTGTCGCCATATCATGCTTAAGTAAATTGTAATATATTTGTCACTCGTTATTAAAAAGAATTACCAATGTACAGGTTTTGTGGAGACTGTATAGAGATGGGGAGGACGATGACCAAGACGTTGTTGCAGATGCTGCTAGATTGTCTGACCGCGATTTGTGGCTGTTTTGCAATTATGAAGCCAAGTTGCAGCATGGTAGTCGAGTTCTCCTACAATCTGGCTTGAGGCAGTCTAAACCAAATAAGCCTTTGGAAGTGAGAAGAAAGATGAATAGTGGTGAGGGCAGGAACGTGAATTGGCGCGAACGCTACAAGGACAAATTATTAATTTGGAACACAGGTGGTGTCCGTGCCGTATCGTATGATTCTAATGAACAACAATTTGATCCCTTCTATTTCGAAAGGTATTGGGAACCAATGCGGCGAAATCTGAAGATTGAGAAAATTGTGAACCCATGCCTCCCAACTGCCTCCTCTCATGTTACAGCCCAACCTCTACAACCAAAACATCGTCTCTCTTTGGTTACAAGAACAATTCCCTCAGTAACAAAGCGCGATGAAGAGAGAACACTTGTTACAAAAGAGAACATTGTCTCTGCCGCAAGGTTCAAACTTATAAAGAGGGAGAATAAGAAATTAAGGACAAAAGTAAGCAATATGGGGATACAATTGAACTCAGTGGTAGAGATGATGACCAGTTTTTTTAGTAAGATGGACGCAACCAAGAGGCCACCCAGGATAAACAGTCCACCAATAAAAAGAGAGAGACACGTCTATGATATTTCATCTGATTCATCAAGTGCCACATAATAAACCCTAGGTATTCTTTTTTATCACGATAGGTATTTGTTGTAATTGTATAATTAATTGTCGTAACATGACATTTTTTTATTGTTTAATTCTATATTATTACATCTAACAGACACGTTTCGTCTGTGGATCTTGTAAATAAATAATATTTAATAAAAAATAGATGTCTGTTGTTTAGAAATCGTGACATTGTCTAACCTCCTTGATTGATTGAAAATCACAATATAAGTCGCAATTTAACTCATCGTTTTTGAATGACAGTCACAATAGATGTCTGATTCTTACGAGTAATATTGTTCACAAATCACAATATAACTCATCGTTTTTTAATGAAATTCACAGAAAACATGCAATTTATACGGTCAACATGGTCCCGTAATCAACGTTAGGAAATGATTAAGGTCACCATCGTTATGATAGAGCATTTCTGCTCATCAATCGCTGAACTTGTCTCCGCTGCGATAGAAAATTGCAAAAAGGATTTGCGATGTATGCCGTGAACAATAATTGAACTAGTTCTGATGTCGTAAATGATAACCGTCAATAGTGATAAGAAAAGTTTGATGCTCAAAAATCGCTACTGATGATCATCAGTAAATTGAAATCGCGCAATAGGATGCCTGCCAGCCAAAATCGGTACGATATGGTTCCCGGTCAGAAATCGCTCATTTGCATGGACACCTTTAATGCAAACCGCGAAATAGGATTGCAATTCAAGAGGTCAACAATGCAAACAACAATGGCTTGTAATAATCGGCCTTTGTAAACGGTGCAAGTCAACATCATTTTGCGGTGTTAAATGATACTAGTATAAAGCGATAATGAACGTTTGTTTTTAAAAAACCGATAAAGAAAGTATGTGGCATGAATATATCGATGTATCCATATATGATAATCAATACAATAATCGTTAAAGATTATTCATACCTAGAAAACAGGTTTGTTCGGGTCGGGTCAATCTCCCACTCAACTATTGTTATAATATGAAGTCGAAACGACGATTTTTTAATTATTTAAAACCCAAATCATTTAATTTGCGGGTGGTTTTCGAAAAAGGGTGGCATATGAAACAACGGTTTTTTAATTATTTAAAACACAATCATTTAATTTGTGGGCGGTTATTGAAAAAGAGCGGCATGTGAAAAGACGTACTTTTATTTATTTAAAATAGAATCATTTAATTTGCTGGCGGTTTTCGAAAAAGGGTGACATGTTAAAGGATGTTTCCTTTATATTTGACTGACGACGTCGATTCCGTAGTTGCAACATCCACAGACAAGGGTGGGCGGCAATGCCCTAACGAGTTCGTAGATAACATCGAGCAGATGCAAGATGAATTTGCAGACGGGAACACTATTAGTAATTTTGTAAGTATGTAACCACTATCATTTTCTAGGTCATCGGTTTGTATGTTTTGAAGTTCGTAAATTTTTGCAACCAGACAATATGTGATTTTGTCAATTATATTCAAAGCAACGCAACGAACAATACAGTATGCATCATCACCCCTTATTTCATGGTATGTCTGGTCTGCTATTATTTTGTTTGCTTTTATGACTTACTCATGTTTCTTGGTGGTTAAACCTTACTATTTCGTGCAACATATGTATGTCTGGCGAAATCCATATACCAGTGGATTCGTAGATGCACTACCTTATAGGAACAACGATGATGAGTGCGTAGACTTTTCGAATTTTGAAAAGGTAAGTGAACATTCATCTTTTCTAAGGTTTAGTCGTAACATCCCTATCACGATATGTCTATGGAATTATAAATTATTGTATCGATTCGCAGATTTTACTTCCTACACTGTGGTAAAATCCCGAACATTGGGTGTTATACGAGATGAATTCACGGGAAAAACAACTATGGTGCTACAACTCATTGGACTGCCACAATGGTGTAGAATGTGACGCTATGCATTTGGTAAGCTTTTGCCCATAGGTGAATCGTAGCTATTTGAGGTGGACCAGACTGTACTATATTATCCCTTTATCACATACGGGATTCCTAAACGACCTTCTGGGTATCGACATTGCCGAGTGGATGTTGCTATGTGCTGACAATGCTCCTTTACAAAGTAATGGGGTCGATTATGGCATATTCGTAATGAAGCATATTGAAGCAATATACAAAAGAGAAGAACCTTGTTTCGACGCTGTATGAGCTTTGTATCCGCTGTTATTGAGGATTCCTGTTATATATTGGTTTCATATTACGTATTTTGTTGCAGGAAGATATATCGAAAGTACGCGAGGAAATATGCCGAAATTTGATTGAGTTTAAAAAGAACGACAGACAAAATATGTAACGTGAAAGCTATCAATTGCTCTGTCTGTACAACCTAAAGAGCTCTGCCATCACCGTTCTCGCCCTCCTCCTCGATACCAACTCCGGCGGTGCAGTCGCAGTATGGTGAGGAGCGGTCGGCGGAGGTGGAGTTGGCTGACGTGGAGCTGCCGGCGGTGCAGTCGCGAGCTGGTGAGGAGCTGCCGGTGGTGCAGTCGCGGGCTGGTGATGGGGGTTCATCTCGCCGGAATCTGAATCATCTGGTTTCTGGTATCAACACAATCTGAGAGATCGAGACAGAGAGAGAGAGACAAACTGGAGATATGTGAGAAGGACTTCCGGTAGGCAAATTTTGTAAGACTACAAATTTTGTAAATCTGTCTCCGTTGAAATATAATTTGAACATTACAAAACACGCTTGTAAATCATTATACTGCTTCATCTATGAAAATTAAATCGTATCGAGAAATAGTTTTGTGTTGTATGCACTTAACAAATGCTAGTAGTATTGAGAGCTAATGTTTGTTAGCGTCTTAAGAAATTATTCGGAATCTCATGAGAATGAGAGAATCGATCTGATTGGCATTGCTTAACCAAACATAAGAAAATGACATGTAACCTAGCAAACCAAACTTACTCCAAGTGTACTCCCTAGTAGAAAAGAAAAACAGAGCAGGATGTAGTTAGGGCTGGTAAACCAGCCAAACGAGCCGAGCCCAACCTTGTTCAGGTTCAGCTTTTTTACCATGCAACTCAGTTGGAGCTTTTCTCATGCTCGTAGGTAAATGAGCCCAGCCGAATTCGAGTCCGCTGAGTTGAGCACCCTTTGTTCGTGCTTGACTCTTTTTTTTGTTAACGAGCTGCTCGTAGTTTATTTTGCTAGTTACATGAACCTAACACGAACAAATTCATAGCGAGCTGAACCAAGTCAAACCACAAACTGACGGAGGGTGATAGGATGTTTCATTAATATTTGAATGACACATCACACAGGTTAAGGACGTGTTCCACTTTGCTTTGCGAGTAAGGAACCGACAAACCGACAATTCCTGCATAAATGACTTCTTCTTGAATCGAATGTATAGGAAGCTTCGACGCAGTTGAGGTATCCATTTAGACTTTTTTCATATGTCTGCAATATCATAATTAAAGGAAACGTTGTTTAAATTTCAAAAAATTTTCAAATTCTTACACAAGATTTCATGGTTGTAGCAGTGAAGATGACGTTAGACCACCATTTCTGAACATCAAACCTGTCTTATCGCTGTGTACTATTTCTAATTACGAAAGCGACATTAATGGCTCTTGTTCATCGTATTCATCTCGAATCTCTTCTGCGATTTTCATTATGTGCGTGTCAACAACAAAGCAATGTTTAAACATCAAACATTTCATATCGATGCAAGTTGAGCTCACATCTTTTATCAATTACAAGTTTTCATTATTTGCGCATGCTTACCGTATAAATCCTATGTTTTCCTTGAGGTTAGCATTAAATGACAACGAAGAATATTGCGATTTCAGAACAACAACCGTTCCTTATCGCTGTTGAGTATTATTATTTTTTGGGCGAACATATATATTTTGCTGTAAGATATGCGCCCATGATAAAGGTCAATAGCGGTAAGATTTGTTTGCTGATCAGGAATCGCTCTTTTGCTGAGACACTTTAAATGCAAACCGCGAAAAAGAATTGCGATTCATGCAGTCTACAACGACTTCTAATATTCGGTCGACATATTATAGATTACACACAAGTTGGTTGTACCGTCTCTAAAATCTACTTGAAATAGACGAACATGAAATTACTCTTGCGTGGTGGGCACCGTTGGTCGCTGCCTTTTAGATCCTCTTGGCGACTCCGTTAGTTTTTCCTCCGCAATTAGAAAGGATGTCAATTTTTGCAGAGTTCTTTGCGGAATCTAGGTATATCAACCTGCAAAAACAAATTGTAATGTGGAACCAATAGACATGCATTTAATCCCCAATAACAGAGGCCAAGAAATGACATACAACGTTGAAACAGGGTTCTGCACCATTGTTTATCGCTTCAATGTACTTCATTACAAATACGGCGCAATCAATGCCATTATTTTGTAAAGAAGCATGGTATGCCGTGCGATAGATCCACTCGCTAACATCGACTCCCAAAATGGCTTTGACGAAACCGATATGAGAATAATGCGGTCGAAAGTAAATTCATGACCCCAGTACACGACACGATACTCATATAGATGGAATCTTACGAGATGAGAAATGTCAAGCCGTAAACCACTGTCAACTTCCAACGAATTGTAACACCATAGTTGTTTTTCATGTAAATCCATCACGTATATAACCCAATGCTTTTCAGATTGCCAGAGTGTAGAAATCAATATCTGCAAATGGATCGTAAAAATGTTGTTAGCACTGTTATGCTGTAATCTTGCACTCTAGGTTTGTTTACTTACTTTTTCACTTGACAAAAGGTCTCTGCAATGATTACCGTTAACCCAATAAGGTAGGCCGTATTTAAATCCACTGGAGTATGGCAAACAACGTAAGATAGTCTGCAAATCGAAACATTGTTAACAACAATGTTAACATACGAATCAACTGGACTAAATCAATAACCAAAAGCAACATAAAATACAACTGATATACCATGAAATACAGGCTGATGATGCTTATAGTCTTGCTTGGTGCGTTGCTTTTAATATAACTGACGAAATCAGATATAGTCTGTTTGCAGCAAATATGGTGTTGTTAACGTACGTACATATGGCTTACATATATAGACAACTCCTACTAGTTTCATACAAACAAAATTACTGATCATGTTGCATTGTGCGAATTCATTGTGCATTCGTTTGAGGTCCTCCAGAAGTGATTGACTAATTTTTCGCCCAACTTCGTCGGTGGATGTTCTACTGAAATGAATAAGGACATTGCAATGAACGATATTGAAATTACATTATAAACTACACAAAAAAAATTGCAAAAATGGCATGAAAGAGACAGATTTTGATGAAAATGGAGACGATGTGTAGACAATATACGCATGGTTCGCCATTGTTGGTCGTGTAGCTGTCTTCGTCTGCCTCACCGACCACAATTTTCTATGTAGCTGGTTACATGTTCGAGGGAGGAACTCCAAGTTTATAAAGGAACCTTCGGTTTGACTATTGCTGGTTCACGAAGTAGAAGATAATCACACCGTCCAGTACTTGTGCCACTATTTATGAGCCAAAAGATCTACTGCTCAACCATAGTGATCAATGAATAATGTATGATAAATCAAAGATTTGTGGTTATCGCTTGGAACTGCGTAAGTCGACTTCGTATTCGCTGCATAGCGAGTTGTGGTTATCGCGGAAAAACGATTTGTGCTGTAATAATCAACCTTTGTAAACGGTGTAAGTCAACATCGTTTTGCAGTGTTAAATGATACTAGTATAAAGCGATAATGAATGTTTGTTGTTAAAAAACCGATAAGGAAAGTATGTGGCATGAATATATCGATGTATCCATATATGATAATCAATACAATAATCGTCAAAGATTATTCATACCTGGAAAACGGGTTTGTTCGGGTCGGGTCAATCTCCCACTCAACTATTGTTATAATATGAAGTCAAAACGACGGTTTTTTAATTATTTAAAACGTAACCATTTAATTTGCGGGTGGTTTTCGAAAAAGGGCGGCATGTGAAAGGACGTTTCCTTTATATTTGACCGACGACGTCGATTCTGTAGCTGCATTGCAAAGGTGGCATCGATATCTTCGTCCACGCATGGCGCCGAAGAAGAGGACGATGAGAGCAATATGACCAGGCATGGGTATAATAGTTATATTACCAACAACGAATATATTGAATTCACTTGGTAAAATAAGCAATAAAACTAGAGAAGCAACACAGAAATGAAAGTTCTTACAGAAAAAATAAAACGTAGAAATGCAGAAAACTTCATATGTGCTTGGTTTGTAGTACCTCACTACTATTGCTAAAGCTAAAGAGAACAACAACCGAAATAGCTAAACCTGCCCTACCAATTAACATTTTGGTTGCTGTAAAAATAGCTAATAACTCCCTAAGATAACAAATTGCACTCACCAAAAAGGCACTTGCAACATTATCGCGGGAAAGCGATTTGTGCTGTCAGCTGGACAACGATTTGTTGCCATCGCTGGATAGTTTGTGCTGTGAGCTGGACAACGATTTATGAGCATCGCTGGATAGCGATTTGTGGCTTCTGCAGGAAGTTGATTCATGACATTGCTGAATGACGATTTGTGGTTATCGTTGAAAAGCGATTTGTGACATCACAACATAGTGATAATCATTGTATTGTTGGAATGTCAATCCAAGCGGGTTGAGAAGGGTTGTTCAAGTAAGCTTTATTGGGCCATTGATCAAGGTTGCGATGCATTTTATGATCTGAGTAAGCTTTCACCTGCGTTGTTCAGGTAGGTGGTTGCACAATGTTGGACTTGTGTAATGATAATAAAAAGAAATTGTTTTATGATCTGAGTTTTTTTGGTTGATTTAAACAATTTCTTTATTTATTGAATTGTGATTTACATCCAATAAATAGAATGTGTCCCAACATAGCTGCCAATCTACTTCCAAGATAGTGTCATGTTCACAAGTTATGAGTGCCCTTTTTATTTATCGTCATTAGGGCTTTAATCATTGTGTAAATCAGAATACTTATAAAGCGCAAACCTCCTTCCAACATTGAAATAAAAAATATAAGACACTGCATTAAGTTTCACAAGAAATGCAAACCTCTTCCCAACATTGTTTACATACCAAAACACTTGTAAAGCGCAAATGACGATAAATAAAATAATAATCTATTTTACAAGATGTTTATACTTTAATGCGATTTATCATGTAGACCCAACGACTTTTCTGGTCGATCAGGGCTTAAACGATTATTAGTTACGAGGGGCGAACATGCACCATAAAAAAATTGTCAAGAAAAACAAGTACAAAGAAAAAGAATGGCACTCATAACTTGTGAACATGACACTATCTTGGAAGTAGATTGGCAGCTATGTTGGGACACATTCTATTTATTGGATGTAAATCACAATTCAATAAATAAAGAAATTGTTTAAATCAACCAAAAAAACTCAGATCATAAAACAATTTCTTTTTATTATCATTACACAAGTCCAACATTGTGCAACCACCTACCTGAACAACACAGGTGAAAGCTTACTCAGATCATAAAATGCATCGCAACCTTGATCAATGGCCCAATAAAGCTTACTTGAACAACCCTTCTCAACCCGCTTGGATTGACATTCCAACAATACCCGCAAATTACTATGCTGCGATGCCACAAATCGCTTTTCAACGATAACCACAAATCGCCATTCAGTGATGTCATGAATCGACTTTCTGCAGAAGCCACAAATCGCTATCTATCGATTTAAGCAAATCCAACCACAGACCACAAGTCATCACTGACAAATCACTATAAATTCTTAAGAAATCCGACAATGTGGAAATCAGGTCATGCAAAGAGGCATGACAACTAAATTAATATCCCACACGAGATTCCTGTGTCCCATACATATCTGTCGAATGCATCAGAGCCTGTCATGAAATAGAAAATATATGACGCTGCATTAAGTTTCACAAGAAATGCAAACCTCCTCCCAACATTGATTACATACCAAAAGACTTGTAAAACTGAAGCTATCGTTGCAGGAAATCTGGTCGAGAGGAATGAAGGTTTCAATGTTTTGTGTTACTTTTGTAGGGTATTGCTGCATGTTGGACATTACACGAGTTAGATATTGACAAGCTTCACGTAATGAGAAGCAATATAATGTCTTACATACCTGTTAATTCGAAGGGCTTTGTTGTTTTTTATTACAGGTTGGTTGTTTCTTAGTCCTTTTCTTGCCAACCAATTCTAGTGCACCCTTTGCCCTCCGACGACTGCGACCAGAGGAAAGTTTTCTTTTGATACCCTTCACTTCATGAATATGTCCATCATAATCAACAACATTCACTACTGACTTGTTGAAGATAATTTTTATGCTTTGGCGCAACTTCTCAGGAGTGTCAAGCGAAACATGATTTTCACCTACGCTGTTCGATCCCATTATCTTCTCATTCGCTGCAACGAACTTAAGGTGAATTAACTCCACGTTTTCAAGTAACTCCATTGAAGCTTTTCTCACGCATACATAACCTTCTTCACTTCTCGATGCCAAATCAACAACATGCATAAATGACCTACATAATTGTTGGTAACAGGAGGCTATGTGGCACTTCTCGTCAACACCAGATTTACTCCCATTGTCCATAACAAGCATTTCAATCTTTGCACGTCTCTTCCATCTTCGTATTACGTAAGACTCAGGTATTTCTTGTATCTTCTCTTGATTGATTGCCTTTAATGCATGACAACATAAAATACCTTTGAATTCATACATTTTGCACGAACATTCAACTCTTCTGTTGTCAACATTGTACGTGACATGTGCTTCTTTCCTTTCGTGATGCTTTTCGTCCTGCCATAAAATATGGTATTTGTGCATATTCTCGGTTTGCACAAGTCCTTCTATTTTGCAATTCATGACATGTAACATCTCTTTCTTGATCCATTCAAATACAATTAGTGTATACAGAGCTGCAAGTCGCATCAATATTTTCATGCCAAAAGTTAGAGGTCGTGTATTGAAGCATTTCACGTCTTGTTCAAGCTCATTCTGTCTTAGACCGTCTACAAATAATTCATATTGTTTCATGAAATGAAACATTGTTAAACATGAATACATGGTTTTCTTCAGCGTGGCATGCATAGATTCAGCTCTTTGTGTGCTTATCATACCTGCACAAAAGTATTGTCTTTCATATGCCAATGCCCACTTCTCTTTTTCTGCATATAAATTTTGTAACCAAGGACAATCTTTAAGGTCGTATGTCTTAATCATTTCCTCCCAAACTGACATAAAGCTGACCTCGTCTACGCTATGAAGTACACACCTTGTAAACTTTTTGTCAAACCCTGTCTTTTGATTAAATATGTGTTCTATGTTCTTTGCTGAATTTTGAAAGATATGCCCCAAACATAGGCGATGATGTACATCTGACCACACATGAAGCACTGCAGCCGCAATTGCGTGATCACCATCTGTAAGTACAACTTCAGGTTGTTTTCCGTTCATTGCCTGTGTAAATACTCTGAACAACCACTCAAAGCTTTTCTTGGTCTGGTCATACAAAAACGCCCCGCCTAATATACAACTCTGTGCGTGATGGTTCACTTCGACAAACTGCGCAAATGGCCACTGTTCAACATTAATCTTTATTATAGTATCAAATACAAGCACATCATTGAAGCATTCATAATCTACTCTTGACTTTGAATCTGCCCAAACCATATTCACAGCATATCCATCTTCATCCACTTGCATTGCACTAAAGAAACCATGTTCATTGCTTGATTTATTCTGTAAGTAATCAACCAAAGAACATATTTCTCCATTCTTCATGTTATCTGTCCTCTTCATTCTCAAGTGGTTTCTTAGATCCAAAGGTGTGAATGACACATTATCGCGACCACCATCTATGTGGGTAAACAAATTGTATGTCTTCCTTGGTGCAATGCCGGCGCTATCGGCTATTTCAACCATTGCAGCATGCGCTATAGTTACTTTACGATGTGACCTTAGCATAGGAGTCATAAATGATGCAGATAAATCATGATTATGATCACTGATTAAAGTACGGGCTACAAATTTTCCATTCGGATGTCTTCTCAAAACCATTCTCGCTTGACATCCATATCTTGATTCTGGCATGCTCCTTGTTGGATTTTCCATTGATTTCTTCCAACCTTGCTTGGAACAAACATATGTTTTTCTAACCAAGACACCCTATGCATTTTTTGACCAAGAAAACCTTCTCACACTCAAACCAACTTTTAAGGCATAATCGTTGTAAAATTTATATGCAACTTCCTCATTATTAAACTGCATTCCTTCTACAGGAACAGAGTCAAGTGTAATCCCATGTACATTCCCAGTTCCTACACTTTTATTATGTGTACTGACATCAAAATCTACCTCATTATTGAATTGCATTTCTTCTACTGGAACATTCAAGTCAAGTATACTTCCATGTACATTCCCGGTGCCTACACTTTTATTATGTGTACTGTCATGGTAATCTACCTTATTATTGAATTGCATTTCTTCTACTGGAACATTCAAGTCAAGAGTGGGTCTAATGCCTGCACCCTTCTTTTCATGTGCATCATTAGTGCAGATGTTCAATTCTTCAGTTGCGTCATTAGTATAGATGTTCAATTCTCCAAATCTTTCAATTGATTGAGCTACATCATTTTTATTACAACCTGATGATAAGCTCAACAATGTTTTAAGCAATATATTAATTTGTGTTGGCAACAAAATAGCAAACAAATCAATATTAACTAACAAAAATATATCTCACAAAAATGGAAGTATGTTACTAATACATCGGTTTGAGATACAATGCATATAATGAGTGAATGTAGGATACCTGATGGGGGTAGAGACCCTTCCTAGCATTTGTAAAAAAGCATTCTTGTCAACAGGTCTCAGCGTCTTACAAATATCGATAAGTTTCCAACCATCGTAAGAACAAGATCTACCTGCAATAACCAAACAATGCCTTAATGGCACACAAGACGACATGCCTTCTTCATCGATAGAATGATGAGATGAAAAGCTACTCACGCCGCCTTAATGGCTCTGGTTGGAATGTTTGTGCATCATTGCTTTCTTCCATAATGCCTAACAACAATGAAAAAGAAGAGAAGACAGTGGAATGTTTTGTAAGCAATATATCAATTTGCGTTAGCAAGCACATACGTTTACTACGATTTAATCAGGATGCATATAACAACGGATACCGATAAGGTTAAGCAAGTCAAAGCAACGATTTAATGAATGACAGTATCAAAGCAAGTGCGGTTTGATATTTGCTTATACTGAGCATCGAGTTGTCACTTACCATGACAATAAAAGACACATGTCGTACATGTGTGTTGACGATAACGCTCTCATTATATCCATGAGGTTGTAAAGCGAGTTTAATAGAAATCGCTGACAGAGCAGCGATATGAATGCGAAAATCGCCCCCGCATGCGTATAACGATGTGTTTCTGCACGCACACATTTTCAAAGTCTGTGTATAAATATCTTAGAAATACATATTACAAAACATATAATATCTTACAAATCGATATACATATCGAATAATATATTGAAAATCGATACGGCAGTTCAGCATAATAACTTACAACTCGACAATACAAAACCATAATATCTAAAAGGTCGATAAATATATCGCACAATAAATTACAAATCGATACAGAAGAAATTGAGCATAATAGCAAACAAATCGATATTAACTAACAAAAATATATCTCACAAAAACAGGAGTATGTTACTAATACAACAGTTTGAGATACAATGCATATAATGAGTGAATGTAGGATACCTGATGGGGTAGAGACCCTTCCTAGCATTTGTAAACAAGCATTCTTGTCAATAGGTCCCAACGTCTTACAAATATTGATAAGTTTCCAACCATCATAAGAACAAGATCTACCTACAATAACCAAACAATGCCTTAATGACACACAAGACGACATGCCTTCTTCATCAATAGCATGATGAAATGGAAAGCTACTCACGCCGCCTTAATGGCACTGGTTGGAATGTTTGTGCATTATTGCTTTCTTCCATAATGCCTAACGACAAAAAAAATGAAGAGAAGACACAGGAATAATTTGTAACACAAGGCAGGCACGAGAAGGCAATAATGTGTTGTAAAACAAGATAAAAAACAAGGTGGAAACCTCGACTGGAGACGAAGGCAAAGTTTGGGTTGATAATGGGAGCTACTGTTACAACAGATGGCACAGGAGTTTAATGAATAGGGAACGTCTGTACTTTAAATAGTTAACATCAAACTTTCTGGATGGAGGACTTTTTTGTCTTTTTCTCGAACCCTAGTTTCCCAACTTTTGAATAGAGGATATTTTTGTCATTTCCTCGAACCATCATTTCAAGGTAAGAATAGCAAGAAAGGGTGCTTAAGTTTTTGCAACAGCACCAGACTAAGATGCAAAGTTATGTCAACATACACGGGAATACGAGCCCTGTCCACCCCCCTCTCCAAAACAGGGAATGGTGCCAAAGCGAGTGCCATCTACGTTTTTGTTAGAAAGATGTATTCTTGTAGGAAAACATCAATAGTAACTCTGCGGTGCTTCTAACAGCAGGTAATAAATACTAAGGTGATTAGAAATAAAATGTCGAGTTATTTAAAAACGGCTGCCTTATTTATCTGACAGTTGCAAAAAGCCATATAGCGTTTCAATTATTTCATTTAACTGTTTTTTCCATTTATGTTTCAAAAGTTGAGCTTTTTTTAGTCAAACCAAATGGCTAAATAGCCTCATTATTGATTTCACTAATGAAAGAGCATAAGTGGAGTTATTTGTTCATAACAAAGACAACAAAAATTGCAATTTTACACCTCTAGTGGGTATTTAAAATGTATTCAAATAATGCAGGCAGTTAGATGTAATAACCGCGGCTTTTGGTAAATAGTTCATACCTTAGGTGGCTTTTTATAAATTACTCCACAATTTATTCTAATTCCAAAGCACTTGGTATGAGAATGTATGAGCAGTTTGCCAAGAAAACTTTTGTCAATAATTGGATTTTATTTAATAGATCAATTAGATCTCAGCATTCTTGATGGATCCCACAAAAAGCATGGGAAGTACAACTACAACTGAATGTAGCCGTTTTCAATCATCCACTGAAGGCTCCAGTGCTGGTTCACGTTCTTGAACGTCCAATAAGCCCATCCAAATGAGGCTCTCCCGTACACTTCCAGCTGAGCTTTAGCAAACCTCTGAAACTCTTCTTTCGTTGCATTCCTCACTTGCCACTCAGTCACCCATTCGCCTTTTGTTTTGTTTCCCATATATCATAGAAAGCAAATCAAAGTTTACTATATGTGAAATTAATGAAAAGAGAAAGCTATTGAAAATGAATATGTTTTTCACCAAATGAATATGGATTTTCTGTTTTTCTGATTCTCCCTCACCCGGAAGCTGGTCAGGGTAACTGTGTCGTGGTGACTGGCCTACCCAGTATTACATGAGTGGTGAGGCTTAGTTGTATCCCAAAAGCAAAGTTGTGAACAACCCTACATGCACTCGGAATCAAACCTGGTGGCGCAACTGTCGCTTTTAAGAAAGCGATTTGTTGCACGCCTCCAAGCATTGGTCCCATGATCAAGACACAAGGTCCCCAATCTCCAGCACAAGAGAGAGAGAGAAAGAGAATGAGTAGATCCTATCATGGTACCTAAGCAAAAGTTGAATTTTACGTATTCAATAATTTTCTTATATTTTTATATATTCTCTTACAGTTTTATAAAATTTAAAGATACCCATTATATTTTTTTGAGATGTTTTAAAGAAGTATAAATTTTTTTTAATTTATCACAAGATTTTCCTTTGCTGAGAAATTCCCGATAACAAAATTTGTGACTATATATCGTAATGCTTGTTGGGGGAGTGCCTCGCCTAACAATAACCTATTAAAGGTTTTTTTTATTTAAGAAAATAACCTATTCAAGGGTTGAAAACACAATTATGAGAAACGAACCCGTGTGGCCAGTGTGTGTGTGTGTGTGTGTGTGTGGGGGGGGGGGGGGTTGGTTGTGAAGGTGTTGAGTTTAAGACCCCGCATCAAACCTCATTGGTGCATGTGTGTGTGTGTGTGGTGGTGGTGGTGGTGGTGTGTGTGTGTGTGTGGTGTCAAGGTGTTGAGTTGAAGACCCCGGATTAAACCTCATTGGTGCATTGGGGTTGTGAAGGTGTTGAGTTGAAAACCCCGGATTAAACCTCAATGGTGCATGGGTATATCCATAGATTTCAAAGCTGAGCCACGTAAGGCAAGGTGATCTGGGTGATACACATTAACATGACGTCGACAAGTAGAGACATTATGTTGATATTTTAAATAATATTTCAATTATATATATAGATATAATTATCAAAAGTAGTTTTTTTATTGATGAAAAAATTGAAATTCTATTTTTGATAACCTGTATATTTGTGACCTAAATTGTAGCACCCACGGCTTTACCTGATCCGCTCTCATCAAACACAAGAAGAAATTAAAAGGAGAATGAAAGGTACGTACCCACAAAAACGAGGGGGCCATTGGCGGAGGTCGCAGCGTTCAAATCAGCAGCTCTGTTGGTGTAGACAAAATCTATGTTTTGTTGTACAGGCCATTGAAAACGTCGGAGAAAAGGTTGTAGTAATGGACGTCAATGACAGTTTTGGTGAGGCCACTGGTGATGGGGAAGAGCTCAGTTGGTCCTGGGGAGCTCAGCCTGTTGGACATAATGACATAGGCTGTGGGAGAGTGCCTCCTGACCGCAGCATATCCTGCCTTGTAATATTCAGTGATGACTTCAAGGGAGACCCCAGGAGCTGAGGGCTCGTTTATGAGCTCCACTGCCGCCAGGCTTGGGGAATTTGCGTACCTACAACACACAAGAATAATCTTTCCTCACACACACACACACACACACACACACACACACACACGAAGGCGCCAAAATTTTTTGTTTACTTTCGCATTTTTTTGGTGAAGCTGACCTTATACATGTTTTCTACATACTTTTTCTAATAGAAATCAGGGTTTAAATCAAGAAAGTGGAAGCGAGAAAGTGAGAAATGATACGAGAAAAGGAAGTGAGAAGTGAGAAGCGATGTAGTTTAAAATATATAGGATGCAAGGAATAAAAAAACAATATAAGAGTTAAATGGGAATCGAAATGGAACACAAATAAAAACTAAAATAAAAGTGGACTTCTTAAATTTCATAATTTTTTAGTGTAAGAATTAAATTTTGAACAAAATCTAAAAATGATGACTGCCAATTTAAATAAAACACATGAAAGTGAGTGTGAAGCGTGAGACAAAACACAAAAATATAAAAAGTAGAGTGAGAAAACATATAAAAAAAATAGATGAAATGTGTGAAAAACATAAGAGAAGCGTGAAAAAATAAAGATTCTCATCAAATTTTGAAAGGGAGGAGTATCGAGCTTCCGAAGCGAGTTTTCGGGAAGCAAGTTTTAAAAAAAAAAATTGTTGTCATTTGTACATACAAACGATAGAAACATGTAATGGTGGATGCAAAAAAATGGACGAAAGTGTCAAATGCACGGTTGCCCATCGCATGTAAAAAAAAAAAGCTTTAGTAGCAGTCTTGGAAGGATGTTAAAGTCCTGGTTTCTGCCCAGGTATTTAACGATGGTCAAAATTGATGCTAAATTGTCTTTTGTGCAAAAAAAAAAGCTCTTGCATCCAATAACAATGGACACTTAGTACATTTACTGTTGCAGGCTATATATATATATATATATTTTTATTGAGAGAGAGATAATACTCGGGTGCTAAGGGAACACCTATTTCCACATACTAGAAATCATAGTTGTAGGTTGTGTCTTCTTAATCACTCTTTATGGGGGTACTCAAGATAGTTTATTTGATAGAAATCACGCTTTGGATCATGTTTTTTTTTGACATAAAAATTGGATTTTTTAAGTCATCAAATTTCGATACATTGTAAGCTATTGATTTTTAAAGGTCTTAGAAAACCTACATGTAAGTTATAATCACATGATAGAAAACTTGTTTTCTAATAAATAATACTTATATTTAAAAAAAATACTAAATAATGCTTAATTATCATATCGATAGGGTCTGATCGACAAAAAAAGTTTAAGAAATTTAAAAATCTAAAGCTTCTATTAAGTGTGAGTTAAATCTTGGTAATGATGATGTAAGATCATAGGGCATACCTCGATGAAAAGAAGTCTATAACAGCAACGGTTTTGTAGATGCTTTCTTTTGTTGCTCCGAATTCTATGGTGCCGTCTCTTGTTGCACTGTGTTCCCAACCATTTTGGGAATATTGTGGGGCATGGAGATCAATTATGACTTTAAGACCATATTTCCTGAATCAACACCATTTCTTATCACAATCTTAATTGCACTTCACCAGAATACAAAACCATTTTAAAGTATAGTGTTTTAGATAGTTGTTGGCTTACTGTGCCCAGGAGAAGGCATTGTCCAAAATCTGTAGGGACCCCTGAACAAAAGGGGCGGGAGGTGTAGGGTCACTGGCTGTCCACCACCCGACTGGAATCCTCACCGAGTTCAAACCATTATTTGCGATAAACTTGAAATCCTCTTCAACTATGAAAGTGTTCCAATGATCCTGCGGAAAGCAAACAAAACCAAAAGAAACATATTGATCAAGGCTACCTAACACAAAAAAGCATTCTCATTTCACTTGTATAATTGTTTGATTGGAGAGATCCGTTATATACATATAATGTTTGCTACCTTCTTGGACAAGGAACCCCTAGTTAGAACTCATATGAGGAGGTTGTTTTGACCAAAAAATTCATATAATTTTGGTATTACTTACATGCATGACTTGGGGGGCTTTTTCAGGTCCATAACCATTTGTTACTTGGAACTCCCCGCGAAGCGTCCCAAAGACGTTCATCACAAACACTGCTCTGTTGTTGTCTTCCCAGTCTGGCTCGCCATCGAGATCTGCGGTCACCATATCCTCCGTTTTCGCCTGCCATCAATTAGCACGGACAATGAATATTTTTATCATGATATAAACATGGGAAAGGCACTTTTAAATGCTATTTTTTATGTTATATTTTCGTTTATACTTTTATATTATCTTCTATACTTTAATATATGGTGATACTTCCACACGATATTTTATCAAGAAAAACAAAAGAGATTTTCCTAGGAAAGAGATTTGTGACATTCACTTGATGGAGGAACAAGCTGTGGGAAGCATTTACCTGCAGAAACATTCCACTGGGGGCTCTGATATGAACTCTATTTGGCTCATCAGATTTTCTGATAATTTGAAACGTTTCGGACACCCCAGGTGAAAGGGCCTCTGCTGCGAGTGGGCTGCTTGATCCTTGTCCAATATTGAGCCCAACAAATCGTCCATTGAAGACTCGAAATTGAAACTTGTCCTCTGTCACCCTCCACAACTGCACCCATTGTATTACTACACGCTCATCAAACCAATACCATTAATTGAAATTATCATGCAAATAAAACATCTGGATCCTTCAGTTATGTACAGTATTGCACATGACAACGTAATCTTGCTCATTCTTTTGCCTGATCATAACCAACAAATAACATTTCCTACGTGCATATTAAAGAAATATCTCCTATCAAGTTCTTTGAGAGAGCAGATCCACTGCTCATGCGATGCCATCGGGCAATATAAAACATGTTGTGACTAAATAAACCATATATATCATGTATATAATATCTGTAGAGCTTGATCCACAAAAAAAAAAAATCAACAAATGAGATGGAACGAGGTGTCTGTACTATAGGGTATGGTACAATCGAGATCAGCAGCCAATACTCTCTCTCTCTCTCTCTCTCTCTCTCTCGATATACATATATGAGAGAGAGAAATGTGAGTGACGGGTTTTACCTTGAAAGTTTCCCACCCTGAAGGGTTGCTTCTGTTGGCAACAATGATGGATCCACCGCCACTCTCTGCACACACATACTTCCCCCATGCAGTCGACTTCAACTGGACTTGGGTGCCATCCTGACGATCAAACCACACACGTTAACCATCTTACACACAACATTAATAATGATTACTACGGCTGAAACGTTCCAAGGAGGAGAAGAAGAGGAGAAGGAATGTTTTTACCAATAAATCTTTGTTGAGTCTTCCATCGAAGAGCGATGGCTTGATCCAGCCTTCAGTGACCAGCCACCCTCCAAGATTAACGGCCTTGAACCTAAAACTGGGCGTTTCTCTCGAGTGCAGAACCCTCACATGACATGAGAGATGACATAGGAGAATTATCAGGCTTTTCAGACACCATGAGCAACGATTATAGTCCCTCATATCTTTCCCCCCTTCCTAACCTAACTCTGCGTTGTTTCCCTCAGTGCAAGTATGAGGCCGATCGGCAATAGTATTTATAGTTTTATTCAACAGGGATTCATGACCAGCAATCTTCAACTTATCTGCCCTGCAAATAAAGTCGAGCCTTCGGTCGGCCAAAGAAAGGTTGGACAAGACCAAAGAAACGTTTTACTGTAAGATAAGATGAGCTAGCATCACATTGATCCAGCAATCAATGGGATCAGCTTCCAAGTATAGTGACAAAAGTTTAAAACGGCAAATTATCGGCGGTCAAAACCTCGAGAAAATTTGAAATTAGTTTGAAAATCTCGCATTCTTTTCGGCAATAAAAATTAGATTAAAATTATATAATAAATAAATTTTATAAGAAAATATAAATAAATAGTATTTAAAAATAAAAGCCACACGATTATTTCACAATAAATAACTGTTAAAAATATAAATATCAGGTTTAAATCATGATATTTTAAATATATCGAAAGAAATTACCGTTTAAAAAGTTCAAGTAATTTTTAGCGATATTATCGTGAGATTTTCATAAATCTCGCCATATTTGTGATGATGGGGGCTTCCAGAAGCGGACAGGTGTGGCTTTCTCATCCGTAGCTAATGGGATTGACTGGCTGAAGTCCTTGCTGACGTTGTGAAGTCGGCGTGTCACAATAAGCCGCCGAAGGGTTTTGTTTGAGGGTGCAAGCCAAACAATTTGACCCGCTCGGTTGATGATGGCTGCGCGGGGCAAAATCCAAATTAAGTGTCCACAGATGTGATGGGGAGCCTAATTTAGAGCATCACAATGAGTCTGGTGCCTAATTTAGAGCATCCATTAGTGACCACGTCCATTTGATATTTAATATATGTACTTCTTCTCTCAAACTTATTAAGTGCATGTTGAGTCTGTTGGTAACTAAAAATCAATCAATGTGACATTCATTATAAAGTTTTCAACCCAAAAAAAATTTTTTTGAACAAAAAAATTGCCTTCAACACTAAGCCTATTCGCCTAAAACCCCAAGTCCAACTGCCTACTAAGTATTGCACCCAGTTTTTGTGTAGCAGCAAAAGACGTGCACCTATACCAACTTGAGCTCAGGGTGGAATCTGCATAACCCCAGGTTGTCTATCAAGAAAAAGAAGAAGTGCACCATGGATTTCTAACTCATGATATCTTCTCAACCTAATACCAATCACGAGCCGCTCTTACTCACTGAGCTAATCTCTCACGCGCATGGCAGGGAAAAACTCATTGCTTAAATCATATTCGGCTTGTAAAAGGCACATTTGAACTCATATAGCGACACCAGAAGAATAAAGGTCAATAGCGGTGATGAAAGGCACCGTTATTGCTCTCTTTGTCGTTGTTATAGACCTATAACGATGACAAAAAGTAGCCGTTTAGTTTTGGCCTCTGTTGATAAATAATGGTGACAGTTATATGTCATCGTTAAAGGTTACATCCCAATAGCAGCGACTTAGTCGATAACGGCGATGAGCCTATAACGGTGACTAGACTTTAACGACAACTTCATAGTCGCCGTTATAAGGGATAACGATGAAAATTAAATTCTGTTATAATCTATAATAGAAAGCATGAAGTCGTCTTTATATGCTATAACAATGACTTAATTATCGCCATTATAGGAGATAACGACGAGAATTAAATTTCGTTATAGCCTATAACGGAAGCATGAAGTCACCTTTATATCCTATAATGGTGACCTCATAGTCACCGTCATAAGCTATCACAGGATTAAGACCTATAACAGCAGCAAAACAATGTCGCCGTTATAAGCCTTAAACCTGAAAAAATAAAATTTTATATTGGTTTGAAAAAAATTATTTTTTTACAGAATTTATATATGAAATAATAACAATGCATTATGACATTCAACAATAACAATTCAAACATTAGATTCAACAAAATTCAAACAATAACATTGCAACAAAATTCAACAATAACAATTCAAACATTACATTCAACAAAATTCAAACAATAATAATGCAAATGCAACTGGAATCACTCAAACAATAACAATACATTCAACAAAATTTAAACAATAACAATACAAAACAATAACAATTCAAACATTACATTCAACAAAATTCAAACAATAACAATGCAAATGGAATCACTGAAACAATAACAATTCAAACATTATATTTAACAAAATTCAAACAATAACAATGCAATAAAACTCAATAATAACAATGCAAAACAATAATAATTCAAACATTGCATTCAACAAAATTCAAACAATAACAATGCAAATGAAATCACTCAAATAATAACAATTCAAACAATTACAATTAATAAGAATTTAAGATATACTAACAATGCACTTGATAGAGGCTTACCTTGTAGTCAAAGTTGAACATACGCTGAGAGAAATCTTGCCCATTTACCAGCTACACAATAATGCCAAAAAAAAAAGTAAATAAGAGTAATTAAAAAAATGAGTTTTAAACTTAGAGAATAAAAAACTTACTCTCGTATGAAATTTTTAGAGATATGAAGATGATCCAGTGGTATGTTGAACCCTTCGCATAAATAATATTTTTCAATCTGCATCCTTTGAATCATCTCGGTATAACAACACGTGATCTTCATTGATGGCGTGGGGGAGTAATGAATGAACCCCTCTGCAATCGTCCTCCTGATACACATCATTGTCTTGTTCTTCGTTTCATTCAACTGAAGATGATAAAATCTCGTACACATTTCTTGGTATTATCTGTTGTGCTATAAGCATTTATCTAATTATAGGATCTCTAATATAAAATACTTGCTTAGCTTGAAAGACTAAAATAAAGGGATCATTCACGTATGCTTTATGAGTCATGTAAATGCATGTAAAGTATTTATCCTTATGCACGCACTTATTATCAAACCAATCATATATAATAGTTTACATTAGGCTCCACTACATCGCCTTAACACGAGACTATCACCCCAATGTTTTAAGAACTACGGTCTTGACCTCGAGACTGTGCATGAAACATAAAACCTTTCACATCACAAGTTTGATAGGACTGTGATTCGTGCTTAGATCCTCTTACAAGACTTCATAATTTTGGAGACACATCCTCTTGATTATGTAGAAATCAATCTGCGAACTCACTTTCATGTCGTATTGTATCTTGTTGAACATTGTCGCACAAGCTATCAATTATCTGTTTGTGTTTCATTATATATGGCTCATATTCAACGTAGTTGTCCAATACATACTGATAAGCTCTCGCATGTTTCGAATCTAAAAGTACAACTAGTGAACCACCTCCGACTTTCATGTGAATGTTATGTGAGAATACAAACAAACTAAGTGCCATTGTCGTGTTGAGCCTATCATCATGCCAATCTTGACAGTTAAATCTAGCATCAATATCACTAAAATACTGTGAGCAAAACCTCAAAAATTCTATGAAAATATATGCCTCAGCAATAGAAGCTTTTGCTCATGCTTTGTTCCTCATAGTCCGCTTTAATCTACCAAAGAATCTCTCGTTCAGATACATCCAACGATATTATACTCGTCTAGCAAGTTCGGCATCATATGGTAGATGAATGACTAGGTGAACCATGATGGTAAAAAATGCAGATGAAAATATTCTCTCCAAAATGCATAAGATTACTAGAATATTTTCCATCATCTTTGTTAAAGCATCTATTATCAATGTTATTGTACACAACAGTCTAAACATATCGCTTAGATGGATTAAAAGCAATGCAATTGTCTTCTTTACATATCCATAAACTGCAATAGAAAATAGCCATTGGAAGAAGACATGGCTATCATGATTTTTAATTCCCAAAAAGTTAACATCATTTATGTCTATGCATAGCCGTCTAAAAACTTCACATCCTTTAAGTAATAAAAAAATTAACTCCTTATGCTTACTAAAAAATGTGTATTGTGCACGCAGTTTCTTCGGTGTTGCATCACTTATGTCTAAGTGTAGGTGATGACGTATCTTTTTGCCTCTTAAATCTTTTCGTATTGTATCATTGTCATTTATTTTTTCCTTCACCTCGAGCGGTGTATATAAGATATTGTCATATATGTTCTCAACATGCATCATATCCAAGTTGTGTCTTAGACATGTCACATGGCACACATTCCTTTCTTTTTCTACCAACTTATACTTTTCTAAAATTATTGATAACGTTACTTAACTGTTCCTTCAGTTCAACTTTAGATAATTCATTTAGTGGCCCTCTAAGCTTCACTTTATCATTGAACTCCTTCTTTTGGTGTTGTCATGGGTGTTATTGTGGTAAGAATCAACGGTGTGCCATATAACATGTCTTCTTGCCGAACTTCAACCTATCCAACCCTATATGGACGTTGCAAACTAGATACACTAGCTTTTCCTTCGTAAACCACCCTAATAAGTTCGTACAAGCTAAAAAATCATTGATAGTTCACATTATTGCCGTTTGTATCCAAAATATTTATTTAGTTGATGTATCATACGTGCTAATGCCTTCATCCCATAACTCTTGCAAATTTTTGATTAACTGCTACATATAAACATCTATTTCATTTCTAGTTGCCTTTGATCTAGAGATAAACAAAAAATGTTATATGAAAGGATCTTTTATACACTTCCATGGAGGAAAATTATACGACAATAATAATATGGGCCACATGCTGTATGACAAGCTCATATTTTTGAATGGATTGAAATCGTTGCTTGCCAAGCCGAGACAAACATTGCGAGGTTCTGCCACGAATGATATATATTCTCTACCAAACTCCTTTCACATTGCAAAATCTGATAGATTACTAAGTATGTTCTCATCGCTTGCACGTCTGGTCTTGTGTCACACCATATATGATGTTGTTTTTGTTTTCATGAACAAGCATTGCAACCTTGACTTTATGAAAAAATATAGAAATACATTTTGAGAAACTTTCATTCCTTTTCCTTTGTGTGGTTTCTATCTTAAAGCATTGCACTTTGAGCATGTTTTGTTCTTCTCATGTCCCTCTTAAAAAAGCACATAATCATTTGTGCATACATCTACTTTCACGTAATCAAAGTCGGTGTGATTCACAAATTTATTCACCTTGCGATGATAGTTTGACAACCTTTTTTACTCGGGCAACACCTCCTTCAACAAATTAATCGGCATGTCGAACAATCTGTTACTCTAATTGTTCAATGTTTTGATATGTAACAACTTGAGAATGAAAGCTAGTTTTGTTAACTTTGTACAACTTGAATATAGATCGCTCTGAGCATCACCCATTAAGTCTTAAAGTAGCCTGTGTTCACCATCATCATCTACAATTGCATTCAATGTTGTCTCCATAATAACATCATCCAACAATTCACCGACCTGATCATGATCCTCTGTCGTATCCTCGCTCTCGCTTGCACACACATGTACATGCATTGCATCTACATGTGTTTGGATCATACTCACATGAGACTAAATATATTTTATGGTAGAACCACATGCAATCAAGTGGGTTTTGATGTGATGTACTAGTCTATATTTTTTATTCTTGCAGTCCCAAAATGGGCATAGCATCCTACCAGTTCCATCAACATGAGCATGTGTCGCTTCTAGGAATCGATTAATTCCAGATGTATAAGGTTCAAAACTTCAATCGTGAATTTGTATCCAAGATTGATCCATATTCATATACGGTAGCCCTACTATATTCAATAAGAGAATCTTTACACAATGGCAGAGCCAAGAATCTAAATTAGGGTGGGCACAAATGCACTATTTTAAAAGGAAAAAAATGCCTCTAATTAGTAATTTGGGAAAGATGTAAAATTGAAAATAACATTTTACTATACATTGAAAATAACATGAAATGCACCAAGCTATAGCATGATTACAATTAAATCATACATGCAACACAACATTTACATTATCATGTTCACACAATAGAGCATGAGACTCAGTAGTCCATGCCTAAAAGTACCTGCATCACACCCACTTTTTATCTCCACTCTTACCTCCCCCAGGCTCAGCTTGGACATATATATATATATATATATATATATATATATATATATATATATATATATATAACAACCCTAGATATCCATAACTAAGTAGTGTGTGCACATTTTTCGATTCAATCAATATAAACAACCATAACATCCCTAGATATCCACAACTAAGTGGTGTGTGCACATAATATACTAATATAATAGTGACATGCTAAATTTTCAAAGACTAAAACACACACCGCTTAAATATTGATATAGGTGTACAGAAGATTCATACCAAATTCAAAGAGCTAAAAAGTTTTAAGAGTTTTTTCCTCACTTATTCTAGCCTCCTGCTGGTTCAAGTTGCTTGACATTAATGATTTTGATCCCCAAGGAAGCCTTGCAATAGAAGCCAAGATGTGGCCACGTATGAAGCACCAAATACTAATAAGTTGTCATATAGAACAATTGAAGCAAGAGAGGTGGGCAAGGGTGATGGTGAAAAAAGGTTTAGATTTACCTTTCTGCATCTCTATCATGTACAATTGGAGAATGCACATTTTTCTATTCCAGTACAAATCACGATAAGATGCGACGTTCATTCTCTAATTGGAGTAAAAGATCAGAGTCCATATTACAATAGATAGGCATGGTTAAAGAATAGCTCAGCTAGTGATATTGCACATATTTGTGACACATAAAACCTGTCAAAAACCAAACATTTATGTTTTTAGCTTTAGTGATTGGATGCATGCTAACCAACTACTCAAGCACAATTTATTGCTACATGGTAAAAATTAAATAGTTCGAAAGCTACAAAGATATCATGTTCACCAAACTGAGAAAAAGAATAGGGGTAATAAATTCATAATGATTGCATGAGCTACTGATAAAGTGATCATTGCCACAACTTAGAAAAAGTTCTGGTTGGACGGGATTGCAGTGAAGCCCTACCACCTTGGTCCCTTTTTTGTGAATCAAAATTGGCTCCCCACCTTTCTTATTTGAATGTAGATCCACCCTAAGCAAAGCATGGTGGCTATCATTGTTGGATAGAGATGAACAAATTAACTAGAAGAATAATAGTAACTAAAGCATTGAATGACAACAAACATTACTAAAAAGGAAGCCGATACTTTCAAATAACTTCACATAATAATGAAGCACCACCAAACATTTCTCTGATATTTTTTTTGGACACTCAAAATTATCCATCAATGCCATCGTAAAGATCTACACAATGAGTCGAACCCAGCCCAGGCTGGGCTTGACAGGGCTGACAAGAAGAAGAAGAAGAAGAAGAAGAAGAAGAAGAAGAAGAAGAAAGAGAAGTGTACAAGGAAGAAGAGAGAGAGAGAGAGAGAGACCTTTGAGAGGGGGTTGGGGTTCGATGGCGTCAGCCAAGCAGGGAGGAGGAGGCGGATATTTGGCAGCATTAGCTAGGTCAAGGTTCGATGGTGTCACCCGAGCAAGGGGGACAAAAGCTGGAGAGAAAGCAAAAAAAATATTTAGAGGGTCGTCGGGCCCTAATTATAGACTCAATAACGATGACATTTATGATTTTAGTTCTTTATTTTATTTTTGCTTGCTTTCATGGTGTGGTTTGATCGCAATTGCACGCTAGGTAGGTAGAAAACCAATCCTTAGGATGGATAATACATCGATCTCTACCCAAGGTGTATACAAGGGAGACACTAACTTGACCCCGAGTTTGTTTTACTTGTAGAGGAGCCTGAGTCCATCATTAAGAGAGCCCGCAGATCCGGCCCTATTGCTGAGGATCAACAGATTACTCATTTCCTAGGGTAGTATTTTATTCCTAATAAATATACTTCCGCCTCCTGCATCGCGAGACCTGATGTAGGAGAAAACCAATTCGAGATTACGATCAATGTCATACAGATGCTACCCTCCTTTTACGACCTTAACAATGAGGACCCCTACCGTCATCTCGACGAGTTTCATGAGATCTGCTCTATGATGCAAATTAATAATTTTGGAGATGATGCATTGAGGCTGACCTTGTTTTCATTCTCCCTCAAGGACAAAGCCAAGCATTGGCTAAGGTCTTTAGATACGGTTCAGATTGCCAATTGGGAACATATGCAGAAAGAATTTCTGAAGAAGTATTTTTCAATTGGTAAGACGAATCAATACCGAAAGGCAATAACTAGTTTCCTTCAGATTGAGAGAGAATAGTTTCATGAGACCTGGGATAGGTTGAAAGACCTACTCAGGAAGTGCCCCCACCACCAGGTGCCCCATTGGCAACTGGTGCAATATTTTTATGACAGTCTTACTGAGAAGAACCATCAAATGATTGATTATTCGTGTGGGGGCACGTTCATGCTCAAGAGCGAAGATGAGGCATGGACCCTATTCAAAACTTTAAGTGAAAACTCCATGCACCATTTCTTATCCTCGAGATTTGATAGGACCAAATCTACTCCTAGTGGTCCTAAAAAGGAAGGGATTTTTGATGTTGGGACCAAACAAGAATTGCAAATCAAAGTGTACCAGTTGACTAGAAAAGTGGACCAACTACTAGCCAACCCAACTTCAATAAATCAAGTGAGTAAAGTGTGTGATCTATGCGCTAGCTCTGCATACTATGTTTTTGACTGTCCGACAACACCACTCTATCCTGAATTTATTCAGGAGCAGGTGAATATTACCCAAAATTTTGCCAGACCAGTGCATGATCCATATGCACCTACCTATAACCCGATATGGCAAAACCACCCAAACTTTGCATGAAAAAATCCACAAGACCCACCCTATATTCCTTCTCAGATGCAGGTTAGACCGGGTAACTTCCAACAAGGTTACCCAAAGCCCATAGTCCCACAGGACCCTTCTCAACTTAACTTGCCTTCGCCTCACGAACCCACATCGAGTTCAACCTTTCAGGAGAAACTCCTCGATGCCTTCTCTAACATAAAGGCCAACTTCAACTCTTATACATAGTCAATTGCCAAACTGAAGACTCAAATGGGACAGTTGGTTGAGGCGTTGAGCAGGCGCCACGAAGGGAGCCTTCCTAGTTAGCCTGTCGCCAACCCAAGGGGTAAGGAACACATGCACCATGGCCTGCATATTATAGAGTCTCATCAAGAGTAGGCTAATTCTGTTATGACCCTTTGAATTGAGAAGAAACTCCACCTCATCCAGAAGAAGACTGAATAACCCAAAGAAAGACTTACTGACCAATCGATCTCTCCTACCAGGCCCTAGGAAAGTGGGAGGGATATACCACCTGAGCCTTCCAGATCATATATACCCAAGGCTCCCTTTCCTAAAGCTCTTGAACAACTGAAGGTTTTTTGGTAAGCAGAGAACAAAAATGTAAGAAATGCATGAGATATTCAAGCATGTTCACATAAACCTCCCCCTGCTCGATGTCATCCAAGAGGTGCCTGCATATGCAAAGTTCCTTAAAGAACGTTGCACGTAGAAGAGAAAATCAAGATCATTGCCCAAGAAGATCTTCCTAACTGAGCAGGTGAGCTCAATGTTTCGGTACCAAGCTCCACCTAAACTTAAGGATCCAGGGACACTGATCATTTCTTGTGTCATTGAGAACATGACCATCGAGCGTGCTTTGCTCGATCTCAGGGCCAGTGTAAACATATTACCGAGTTTTCTGTATGACATTTTTGGGATTGGGGATCTAAAACCCACCACGACCATCTTATAGTTGACTGACAGGTTTACTAAGCTTCCTAGAGAAATCTTGGAAGATATATTAGTCAAGGTCGATGACTTTTTTTTTTCTTGTTGATTTTCTCATTTTGGATATGAAAAGCACTGATGTCGCTCACCAGACCCCCATCATTCTTGGTAGACCATTATTGGCCACTGCCAATGCATGTATTAACTGTTGTACTGGAGAGATGAATGTTTCTTTTGGCAATAAGCGATTGCAGATAAACATATTTGATTATGCCATGAGAGCGACAAAAAATGACGAATGCTGCCATGTGGAGGACACTCATCCTCAATGAAAACAATCCGATCCATCACAATTGGATAGTTGTATGGATGGTATTTCAGTTCATGGCTCGTTATCGGAGAAGTGATCCCACAAGTGTCAAGACGACTTTCAAATATGTGTGGGAGATAATCTCGTTCATAGCAGAGAAAAGAGCCATGTCAGGGTACAAAGGGGTAGACTTTTAGGACACATAGTGGACAAAGCAAGTGATGAGACCATATACCTCATACATCTAGATTGAGCATGCGTTTTGGTCCATTTATCTCATGGACAATGAAGGGTAACCAGAGATCCGTTTGCCTGAAGACGTAAAACTTATCGCTTTTTAGGAGGAAGCTCATACTATTGTTATAATTTTAATAATCTAGTAGGTTTTGCTTCTTTTTGTTTCATAAGCATGTATGATAGATCATGTATGCATTTTAATTTTTTGGATATGATTTATGAGTTACAGGTGACAGAATAACTTTTCGGGTATACATCCGGTGGCATCTATCCCTTCTCTTGTGTGTCTTTTGTTTCAGAGTGTGCATTTATTTAGTTGCATCTAAGCATAGGGGAGTGCCATTGAGAATAGTGTCATTAAAGCATGAGGGAGGGTGTATTTTGCACACTCATTTTTTTTTCTGTCCATGTAACTGCACTGATGAAAACTCATAAAAAAATTAAGCTTTTAAGGAATGAGTTTTAAACATGATATGAATGCTTTGCATAATCTAACATTTTTAGAGAATTTTTAAGCCCCACAATTTTTTTTTTGACACTAATCTGAAAAAATGTGGTCATTTATGTAGATTTCAAAGAAATGATGGTAGATGCACGCTAGAGTTTATTTTAAATCACAAGTATGAGTATGCATAATTTTAGTTTTGAAAAACTAAGCAAATGAACAATATCAGAAATAAGAGCCTAAAAGAGAAAAATAAGTATATGTTTAGTCATTTGATGTCTTCGTGTTCCCCAGTAGCTGGGCTCAGACACAAGTTGAAGTGTTTGATTTCCATATCGAAAAGGATAACGAAGAAAACACTTATTTGTCTAAGTTAATATTTGTGGCCTATTTGGTTTAAGCAAGTAGAGCCCAAGTGGTGTTTACACCTGGTACCCTAAAGCCATCTGGTTTGGGAGTCACCGACCCAAAAGCCCATTACATAGACTTTATAGAGAGCCTAAGAGATGTTGACATTGTACATGACAAGAAGAACGCTATACATAAAACTATAAAAATAGAAGGTCTAGTAACTCGAGCAATTAAGTCCGAGGGATACTTTGTATCTGGTGCCCTAAGGTCGTCTGGCCTATGAGTCACTGACCCAAAGCTCGTTACATGAGTCACAAAAACCTAAAAATTTGATATAGTGCTCAACGAAAAAAAAGTATAGAAAATTGAAAATAAAATAAAATAATCAAGAGCATAAAGGCAAAGTTCGATGCTTAGAAATAATTATGAAAACCTGTGCAAAAAACATATAAGTGAGGATAAATAAACAATGACATGTGTATATTTGATTTTCTGAGAATAAAGCATAAATGATTACGATATTTAAAAAAGTAAAGAAAAAAGCTTTTATTCTGTGGTGACATGTAAAGACTTTAAATATGTTTTGAGAGTGTAATGACATATAATATTTGTTTAAACAAACTTATTATTTGTCTAATGCTTCGTGAAATTGAAATCTTTATGTATACATGATAGATATGTTTGTGGGTAGCATCACTACATACCCTCATGAGACCTTCCTCGTCCACTAGAGTAACCCAGGGGTTTAAGGGATTGTTGCATATGCAAAATGCAACCATGATTCCTACGAAAGTGAGTTAGGTTTTTGATTTGCTTAGTTTGCTTTTGCTTTTTGCTATTCAGGGTCAGTTTGCTTAAGGACTAGCAAATGATAAGCATGAGAGAGTTTGATCATGCACAATTTCTGCATTTTAGATACATATTTTTATGTATGATCTGTCGAAAAAATGAATTAAGAACCCATTCTTGTCAACGTTTTTCGAGAAACTGCTTTAAAATAAAAAATAAAGAAAAAAATGCCAATTTCAACCTTCCGTACCTATTCACGTAAAATCGCAATTCCATTTGATATTTAATATTGACCAATATATGTACTCTCAAAGTTATTAAGTTCATGGTAGTCTGTTGGTACTTAAAAATCAATCGATGTGACATTCATTATAAAGTTTTTTCAACCAATTTTCTTTCTTCTTTTTTTTTGGACAACCAAAAAATTGCTTTCAACAATAAGTGTATTGGCGTAAAACCCCAAGTCCAGCTGCCTACCAAGTATTGCACCCAGAATTTGTCTTGCAGCAAAGGACGTGCACCTATGCCAACCCAGGCTTAGCTTATTTGGTAGGAGTTGTTAGTGTACGTCACCTTGTGTTGGGACGTTGCAAGTTCAAATCCCAATGGTGTAACTGGTGGAGTCTGCCTAACCCTAGGTTGCCTATCAAGAAAAAAAAAGACTTGCACCATGGATTTCTAACTTATGATATCTTCTCAACATAATACCAATCATGAGCCGCTCCTACTCAAAGAGCAAAGCTCTCACTTGCATGGCTGGGAAAATCTCACTGCTCGATTCATATTCGGCTTGTAAAAGGCTCATTTAAACTCCTATAGTAGCACTAGAAGAATGAGAGTCGATAGCAGTGATGAAAGGCACCGCTATTGCTTTCTTTGTCGTCGTTATAGACCTATAACGGTGCAAAAAGTGGTTGTCTAGTTTTGGCCTATGTTGATAAATAATGTTGACAATTATATGTCATCGTTAAAGGTTACATCCCAATAGTGGCAACTTAGTCAATAATGGCAATGAGCATAATGGTGACTCGACTTTAATGACGACTTCATAGTCGCTGTTATAAGAGATAATGATGAAAATTAACTTCCGTTATAACCTATAATGGAAAGCATGAAGTTGTCCGTATATGCTATAATGATGACTTAATCGTCGTTGTTATAAGAGATAACAACGAGAATGAAATTTGTTATAGCCTATAACAGAAGCATGAAGTCACCTTTATATGCTATAACGGTAACCTCATGGTCATCGTTATAAGCTATGACAGGTTTAAGACCTATAATAGTGGCATAGCAATGTCGTCGTTATAGGCTCTAAACCTATATAACTAAAATTTTATATTAGTTTTAAAAAAATATATTTTTTATAGAATATACATATGAAAAAATAACAATGCATTACGACATTCAACAATAACATATCAAACATTACATTCAAGAAAATTCAAACATTACATTCAACAAAATTCAAATAATAATAATGCAAATGCAACTTGAATAACTCAAACAATAACAATACATTCAACAAAATTCAAACGATAACAATGCAAAACAATAACAATTCAAACATTACATTCAACAAAATTCAAACAATAATATTGCAACAAAATTCAACAACAACAATGCAAAACAATAACAATAACAATTTAAACATTACATTCAACAAAATTAAAACAATACTAATGCAAATGCAACTGAAATCACTCAAACAATAACAATATATTCAAAAAAATTCAATAATAACAATGCAACAAAAATCAACAATAATAATGCAAAACAATAACAATTCAAACATTACATTCAACAAAATTCAAACAATAACAATTCAAACATTATATTTGACAAAATTCAAACAATAACAATGCAATAAAATTCAACAATAACAATACAAAACAATAACAATTCAAACATTTCATTCAACAAAATTCAAACAATAACAATACAAATGGAATCACTCAAACAATAAAAATTCAAATAATTACAATTAATAAGAATTTAAGATATACCAACAAAGCACTTGATAGAGGCGTACCTTGTAGTCAAAGTTGAACATGCCCTGAGAGAAATGTAGCTTATTTACCAGCTGCACAACAATGCCACAAAAAATACATAAGTAAATAAGAGTATTTAAAAAAATAAGTTCTAAATTTAGAAAATAAGAAACTTACCTTCGTATAAAACTTCTGGATGTACGAAGATGATCCAATGGTATGTTGGACCTTACACATAAATAATATTTTTCAATCATCATTTGAATCATCTCAATGTAATGATATGAGATATTCGTCGATGGTGTGGGGGAGTAATGAATGAATCCATCCACAATCGTCCTTTTGATACACATTATTATCCTGTTCTTCGTTCTATTCAACTAAAGGTAGTAGAATCTCGTACACATTTATTGGTATTATCTGCTATGCTATAATCATTTCTCTAATTATGGGATCTCTAATATAAAATACTTGTTTAGCTTGAAAGGCTAAAATAAAGGGATCATCTGTGTATGCTTTATGAAACATGTTGACGCATCTAAAGTATTCATCGTTATGCATGTGCCTATTATCAAACCAATCACATCTAAACATATACACCCAATTTTGTCCACTATATTTCATTTTGATAATATCTTTTAGAATACTGTAATAGTCTACATTAGGCCCCGCTACATCGTCTTGACACGAGACCATCACCCCATTGTTCTGAGAACTAAGGTCTTGACCTCAAAACTGTGTATGAAACCTAAAATTCCTCATATAACAAGTTTGATAAGATTGTGATTCGCACTTAGGTCCTTTTATGAGACTTCATAATTCTGGAGACGTATCCTCTTGATTCTTTAGAAACCAACTTGCGAACTCACTTTCATGTCGTATTGTAGTTTGTTAAACATTGTCGCACAAGTTGTCGATTACCTATTTGTGTTCTAAAAGCCATTTAGTCTCAGTAATGAGATGCCCAAGATCAATCCCTTTTCAAGCTTTAGGGAACCCCATTTTCTTTCTTTTGCAAAATAGCTCTCGGATTTATTGTGCAAAATCTAGATGCTCCATCATGGTTTCTTCTTTTGAGGATTTCATTTTCCCCTTCAGGTTAAGGGTCAAACCTGAACCTCATTCTTTCACGAGGTATCATGCCCGCTCAGGTTAAGGGTCAAACTTGAACCTCCTTCTTCCACGAGGCATTTCTTTGTCCCATCTAGGTTAAGGGCTAAGCCTGAGCGTCATTTTGGTGAGGTGAATTTTCTTCTCCATTCTCCATTCCATATCTACCACTATCATCTGAGCTAATTCTTTCATACCCAGTCAGATTCTTCTAACTGGGGCATTTTTATAGCCTAAATTTGGTGTGTTTTTCTTTGCCACTAAGCTCGGATTTCAACCGGCTTAGTAGCAAAGAGGGGCATCTATAAACACTCCAATTTTTTCTCGTTCACTTCCAGACACCCCCTACCATAGATGCCAAACCTGCAGGTCAATTTATGAGTCTAACCCTAGGTCTATCCCCTTTTAGGTGTCATTTCACCCCCATTCTGTCAGTAAAATTCCCATTTTACCCCTAGGTCACCTTAGATCCTTGTCAATCATAGTCGACCAAGCTTATTTTTTAGCTCAAAATAGTTAGAATGTCAGTCATTTCTAGGTCACCTGAGCACATGATGAGCAGATCCTATTCATTTCTAACAATTCCTGTCAAAATGGGTTTATTTCTTGAGAAATGAGCTCATTTCTAACCTGAATCCCAGTTAATCGTTTCCGGGTCAGTCAAATCCAGTTGACGCTATCCCCTTGAGTCTAGTCTGAACTCACCAGGAGTTCAAGTAGGGCGATTCCAGTTCAAATCCATTTTTCACAGTCTAGGAGTCCATTTTAGCCGATTTTAGCTTATTTCAGCTAAAATTGAGCTAAGTCCAGTTAGTTGAGCTAGTGTTTGAGCTTCAGTTTTAACTCATCTCAGTATTATTGATCTTTGTTCCAGCTCAAACTCAATTCTTATTCATAATGTAGTTCACCCCAGTGATCATTTCTCACAATTTCTCTAAGAAATGATATCATTTCTCGATCGTTCAGTGTAAGAGTTTAGTTGAGTCAGTGTCTTGTCAGTCCATTTGAGTTTTGAAACCCTAAAACTCAGTTCATTCCAGTTCAAACCAGTTAAAAACCCCAGTTTTCAGTGTCACTCTTGGCTCTGCAGGGACAAAAACCATTTCCTGAATCATTTTGTTCATTTTTATCAATTTTATCACTTTTTAAACTGGTACAACTGTTGATTGGGGTCCAATACCTGAAATCCTTTATCCAGGGTTTGCAT
The DNA here is from genome assembly GCF_984573655.1 of Nuphar pumila. NCBI lineage: Eukaryota > Viridiplantae > Streptophyta > Magnoliopsida > Nymphaeales > Nymphaeaceae > Nuphar > Nuphar pumila. The sequence goes on along the minus strand of NC_143262.1, from coordinate 24,200,742 downwards.
TTCACATGACATCTCATCATTTCTTATCATTTCTCATCATTTCATATCATTTCATTGCATTTCATCTCATTTTCGAGATCCAACACTCTGGTTTTTCTAAACATCTAATCCAGATTTGATTTTAAAACATTTATTTCAAAATCAATTTAAAAAATTTGGGTTTCAAATCAACATTTGCTATTTGGCCAAGCCCAGGGCTTTGCATTTCTTATTTCAAAAATATTTTTTTTTCTTTAGAAAAACAATCTCGATTTGTTTTAAAACCATTTTTTAACTGATTTCAATCCTCAGATGAGACCCAGCTAAGTGGTGTCACTTTTGGATTCCTTCATTTATCAAATTTCTCAAAATTTCAGAGTCCTAGTTGGATCAGGACTCTGCCTTTTTATTTTTTTTAAACCTTTTCAAAACTCCCTTTTGATTTTAAACCAGAAGTAGTTATATCCCTTGTTCATTCTTTTCATTTTGGCCAAAATCTTAGAGTCCTAGTCAAATTAGGACTCTTTCCCAAACTCCTAATCGAATGAGGACTCTATCTCAATTTCATCCTTTACTCTAGTTCTTCATTTGTTTTCGAAAACCTTCTCATTTGACTTTCAAAAGAGCCAAAATCTTAGAGTCCCAATTGGATTATGACTCTTTTTCAGAGACCCAGTCGGATCAAGACTCTACGTTTTACTACCATTTCTACCTGTTTTTGAGAAAACTTTTTCAAAATCTTTTATTTTGGCCCAAAATTTTAAAGTTTTAGTCGAATTAGAACTCTTCTTCAGAGTTTTGGTCAGATTAGGACTCTATCTTTCATTGCTATTTTTACTTATTTTCAACCAAATCTTTTAAATTTTTTTGAAAGAAGTCAAAAACTCAGAGTTTTAGTTGAACCAGGAATCTATTCTAGAGTCCTAGTTGGATCGGGACTCTGGCCCTGACTTCAATTTTGAGAGAATCTTTTAAAAACCCTCTTTATTTATCTTTTCAGAAATCAAATTTCAAAATTATTACAATTTTATCACAAAGTTTCAAAATTTCAAGACTCTGTCCCAAAGTCCTAATCGAATCAGGACTCTATCCTGATTTCATTTTCACTTGTTTTCAAAAGTCTCTTTTAAAATCTCATTATCTGCTTCTCAGAAAATAAAAAATTCTCAGAGTTCTAGTCGAATTAGGATTATTCCTTAGAGTCCTAGTCAGATCAGGACTCTGAACTTGACTTCAATTTTTATCTTTTTTCACCTATTTTCTAAAATCCTCTCATTTGTTTTCTCAAAAACCTAAAACTTTAAGAGTTTTAGTCGAACTAGGACTCTGTCCTCAGAGTCCTAGTTGGATCAGAACTCTATTCTGATTTCACTGCTTGTTGCTATTTTTACCAGTTTTTGAAAATTCTTTCATCTATTTTTTAGAGAATGCCAAAAATATAGAGTTTCAGTCTGATCAGGACTCTGTCTCAAAGTTCTAATCCAATTAGGACTCTATTCTGAATCTTGTTTCTACTTACATTTTTATTTTCTTAATTTATTTTCAAAAATTAGTCCATTTTGCAGAATCCCAATTGGTTCAGGACTCTCTTTCAAAGTTTTGGTTGAGTTAGGATTCTAACCCTGACTATTTTTTTCTGACTTGTTTTCACTAGTTTTGAGAAAATCCTTCAAAAAATTTTTCATTTGGCTTTCAAAAGCCTAAATCTTAGAGTTTTAGTTGGTTCAGGACTCTGGTCCAGAGTTTCAGTCTGCCTAGGGCTCTATTTTCAAAACCTCTGAATTTCGTTTGTTGATTTTAACTCAATTTTAAAACCATTTTCAGTCTTTATTTCAACCTTTTCAAAACTGTGATGTCGGGCCCACCCAGTTGGCGCCATATCTGGAAGAGTCCAGATCCAGTCAGAACTCTGTTTGGTTGTAAAAACTTTCAATTCTCATTCTAATTTTAAACCTCTTTTGAAAACCTCTCATTTTTAAGTTTTAAATTCATTTTTTTTAAGTGGGGCCCACTCTGGGTGGTGCCACATTTGAAAGAGTCAGGGTTAGATTAGGGTTAGTGAGTGTCCTAGATAGGTTATAAGAGTCAAAAGTGATTTTAAAACTTCATCTTTGCTTTTTAATAATTTTTAAAGCTTTTAAATTCAAGTTTTAAAAACCAAATGTGGGTCTGCCTAGGTGGTGCCACATTTAGCCTTTTTAGGGTTTTAATTAAGTCAATTAGGCTAGTTAGAGTCCTATATAGGTTAGGTATTTCCAAAAAATTTCCCCCTAGATGGATAGAGTTTCAAAAAGATAAAACATCCTAATTATGGTTTTGAATAGGCTATAAAAAGGGGGGGGGGGATTTTTCATCTTTTCCTCTCTCTTTTCTCTCTCAATTTTCATGGCCTCCTCTCTCCTCCCAAAAGCTCTCCTTCCTCCATTGAAGCTGCAACAATCAAAGGTAAACTTTCTTATCGTTTTCATTAATTTTTTAATGTTTATTTGACGTTCAAGCCATTGTCGCCCCTCGTGTATTGGATTCAAGCTTGGATTTTGTTCAAGAATCATGAAATCAATTCAAGAAGATGATCTAAGACTGTGTATGAACATTTTTCATGATTTCAAACCATTAAAATCATTTATATTAATTTTTTTTATATTTAAGCCAATAAAAAAATGAGATTCGCCCGTCTAATGGGTCGAATCCATCTTTTAATGGCTAAATCAAGTGTTCTACCATGCTTCCCTGATTTTTTTTATTATTTCATCATTTTAATACTTATTTCATGTTTTTAAATGTCAAATCATGATTCGTTGTGTTATTTACATATTTTTTTCATTACTTTTCATATTTAGATTAGGATTTTTGGTGTTTTATTGAATATCTATGTATTTCGATCTTGGGTACGTAAAAATCATGTTATTTCATGTTGAAGTTTTTATCAAAAAAATACAATTTTTTTAGGGTTAGTCCACAGGTTTGTCAGTGACTTTTCATAAAATATTTGGGTTATTTTAGGTTTTGAAACCCTGTCAAAAAAATAGAAAATCGAACCGTGATTTCTAATCCATGAAATCGCTATGTGGATTCAAGCATAACTTGAAGATGCAATATCTCTCTTGTCAGAAATCCGATTAACAATTCGTAAGTTACAGTGGTTTATTATTGATGTCTAGTATTTACTGTAAATTTTTAATATTTTTATGCATCTGTCTTCTATTTTTCCCTTGTCATAAATCAGTTTCTCAGAGCTCGTTATACCTCGTTTAAACCCTAAGTCAATTTATGTCGACCGTATCTTCCTAACCAAAGATTCGATTGATTCTGTAAAATGAAAAATATTCTTATATGTGTATACTGTTCACTGCTAAAATTTCATAATTTTTGAATGTGATTTTCTATATTTCCCTATACCCGAAACTGGATGCATGTATTTGAAATCGTTATATATTTGTTATAATTGATCGAATATTGCCGAAATGATATATCCCTAACCGGAGATGATTTTTTCAATCTGTAAAAATGGAAATCTTTGTTTTTTATCTAGTATCTCTTTGTAAATGTTTATGAATTTCCCTAATTTGGGTCTATCACTGTGACAGGTACGTGCCCGTGGGTGAAATTGAATATTTTTAGGGTTTTATGTAATTTTCATATTAAAATAATATCAAAAAATAAATTTTTTAATTATAGTCTAATTTTAAGGTTATTAGAACCATCCATGTTGATTTTTACAGTTTTTGAGTTCATTTGATATATTGTTTGATTAAATTATAAAAATGGTGCCCGCAGAGTCCTGATTCGAGCGAAACACTGGCAAAAACCATGATTTTTGTAATATTTTGAATTTTTATTCATGTTTTTCATATTTTTAGGATTTTTTTATGTTTATAATCATGCTAGGATACTTCATACCCGATTTGGCTCTGATTTGAATCTTTTTGAGCCCTAAATCCAAAATTTTACCAAATATTTTCTGAAAACCTTGGTTTTAAGGCCATAGTCTTGTTTTTAGGGTATTTTTTGTCAATTTTCTCCAAATTCTGAATTTCAAAGTTGTTATATTTATTATTTCTTCAATTTTACATCATATTTTATTATGTTTATCTCTGGACAATATGGAAAAAGGCTTATATCTAGATAAATCCAGTAATTTCCAGACATTACTAGATAAATCTAAAAAAACCAAGATATTTTCACTAACAAGTTTTCTAGTTTTGTAGGTACATTCAAGAGTGTGTTCTATTTTATTTATTTTTCCTTTTATGCAAATTGTAATTATAAATTTGAAATAAGAATTTACTTTTTTTGCTTAGAATAAGATTGCATTGCATATAGTTTTATTCTTCAATAATGTTAATGTGTGATGGATGATGATTCATGCATATTTAAATTCACCATGGTCTACACGAATTGCACGTGTACTAGCTTCTAGGGAGTTGATAAACTCGATTGAGTTCATATTTATGGCCATAGTCAGAATACGAACAAAATCCATATGTATAATCTTCTTTTAAGCCACAATCAGCCTACACTCTTAGGCTATATTTAAAAACCATTGCATATTTCAATTTTTTATAAATGTTTTTCTCCTTTTAGAATCAAATGAGATATATTCAATCCATATCTGTGGCCATAGTCAAGGATATGAGGCGAATTTACTTCACTAAAGTTCTATAAGACACATAAACTCTCTTTTCCAAACAATTTTCTCAAAATCATATTCATACATCATTTAGGTTTATATTGCATCATGAAAATAAAAGTTTCACAGGGCTACACACCCCTTCTTTTGACTTATTTTCCAAATTCATTTCAAAGAAATTGATTTTCCTCAAAATTGCCAGATTTTCCTTAAAAATTGATTTTCTCAAAACCCTTGGTTCTTTCAAGGATTTTTCAAGTACTTTCTCAAATTCAATCCATGATTTTATAAGTTAGATTCTTTACTTTAAAGTTCAAATTCAGAGAAATCAAGTTTTTTTTCATAGTTATTTGAAATTCCTCATAAATCAATTTTCCTAAAACACTTCCATTTCTTAGAAATTGGTATTTATTTTCTTCAGAAATATCCTCTCAACAAGGCTCATGATTTTCAAAGTGTCATCTTTTTCAAGTATTTCAAATCTCTGAAGCATACATCATGTTTTTCAATAAAAAAATTCTCTAAGTCATAGCACATGCCTGATTCTTTGTACATCTAGGAAATAGAACATCAATTTAGACATGTTGAGCAAAGTAAAGTACATGGTTGATCCTTGGTTCAATTACCCCTAGTTATGGTGCCAAGAACGATTGAACCTCGTACCGACAGACGGGTCCCATTCTTCATAATTATCCTGCATTTTAAAACGGAGGTGACTTATTTTCAAAATATTTTTAAAGGTCAGTTTGACTTGCAAAAGTAAAATTTTGCAATGATAACAAACTTCAATCGCTCCACTTCACGATTTTTGAATATGCAAAAAGGGTTTGTTCATGACTGAGTTCCCAGGATAGAACTAGGCTCGGACCTCAAGAGCATCACTGCTTTGCAAAATCAGGTGACCTCTCCCACACGTGAACTTTTGCAAGCCAAGCGAGAGCAAAAGAATAGAAAGAAAGAAAGTTTTGAGAATAAGAAAATCTGATGATCCAAAAGACAAAAATGAAAAGATTTATAGGCTTTTGGAAGGTCAATATGGTTTTTGTGATAAATGAAATTAAAGGTCATAAATCTAACGATTTAAAAATTGGACAAAAATGATTCTGAATGGTCACCCACCTTTGACCAACGATCAAGGCCCTCCAAAACCCTCCAACAGTCACAAGCCCCATAAACACCATATAAATGCCTTTTAAAGTCATCCAAACGACCAAATCAATGGCAAAACAGAAAGTCAAAATGGCTTGGTTAAAGATTAAGGTTCTGTCAAAACGGACCTCGGTGCCTCACATGCGCCTTGCGGCGCAGCGAGCATGCAAAGTGCACCATCAAAGTGCCACATTGCGCCTCAAGCACCCTTGAGCACACCATCAAAATACCACATTGTGCCTCAAGCAGCCTTGCACACACACACACACGTCCGTGTGTGCGGGAACGACATGTTCATTCCTGCACGAAGTGCAATAACGTTTGCAAGCCACCCTAACACACAAGGGTTACCGAAGTAAATGATAAAGAACAAAGACTCTATTTAAACCACTAGAAAAATCTCTCCTTATATATGGGACAAAACATTTTCAAACACTTTTATTCGGAAGCAATAAAACACCAAAAATTTACAAAATAAGTTATATTTTGAAACTTTTTCCAACATGTCTCGCATCATGTTTTATTCATCTCGAGTAACACTCAGCTGCATCTCTCTCTCTCTCTCTCTCAAAAGAAACTACCTCTCTCTTGACATCCATTGTGAGACCAAGTCATCAAACCATCTTCACTCTCTACGATCCACCTATGAATGACACAATATACCTGTTTCATCCATGTAAAATTTGTCACGACTTACCATGGCATCACCAAAGCTTGATTTAGGGCATCAAAGTTCTAGATTTTGATATCTTAAAAATGCATTGAATTATAAAATTATGATATTTAGGGTTAGTCAGACCCTAACAGTTATACAAAGAAGTGATGACTTTAAATTTTTTTTGGAAAGGTACCAGTTATACAACTATACCATTGGATTTTGAACCTGCAACATCCGAACACGTGCACTAGTTGATCCTACCAGACAAGCGGAGCCCCCCATTGGTATTTGCAACATAGCCATGCCTTATTAGTTTTCATTAAAAAAATCCATAAATGAAAGATAGAACCATCAATTTTTTACTTGTTTTGTGAAATGATCCTTGTCTTATTTATTTTTTGCAAATTGGTCATTTGGATGTTTAAGAACCAGATACATGGATATAGAATTTGCAACAGGATGAAGATGTCGATGTTACGCTCAAAATCGCTAGGGAGTCTACACTCTCAACTCATCTACAAGTCCTAATGCCTTTAGTAACTGTAATCATTACTAATTGTGAATGCTTGTATGATTCCTTGTATTTTCTTATTGTTATTGAACCATACCCTTTTCACTGCATATATAGTTAGTGAAGAGTTCAAGTTTTGGGGCACAATCCTAGGAGAAATCCCTTCATCCCCCAAGAGACACGTCTCTTGCATTTGAATATTGTGACTATTGGAATGGCCCCCTATAGTCACCTTATGGCCATATGGCCTTACATCTCCCACTTGATCATAAGGGATTTCCTGTCTTTAATGCTTGCTCTCAACCGGAACCTTGCATACACACTTTCAAAGTAATCTTTACTCACCCCGTGTTTATATGCTTTTCCTCAACCGGAACCTTGCATACACACTTTTTGAGTAATCTTTACTCACTCACCACTTAGACGTATCTGAGTCTCATCTAACTCATATGTTTAGTGAAAACATTCTCAGTGACTGCCTTGGTTATCAGATCTACTACTATGTCACTTGAAGGAATATAGTACACTGCTATTTCATTTTTCATAAGCATATCATGAATATATTGATATTTAACTTCAATATGCTTACTTTTAGAGCTATTAGTTTCTATTTGTATTAGTCTTATAGTAGCTTTATTGTCACAATAAAGTTGAACTGGATCTTTTGGAATGTCCAATTTCAACTTATTTAGGAAACAATTTATCTACACACCAAATGTGGCTGCCATATTACAAGCAATATACTCATCTTCTTGGGTATGTTGTGCCACACACCCTTGTTTCTTGCATGACCATGCAATTGCCCCACCTCCTAACATAAATACATAACCAGAGGTGAACTTTGCTTCATGTCTATCGCCAGCAAGGTCAACATTTGAGTAGCCTACAAACTTTAAACTATCTGACTGATAGCATAACTTAAGTTCCTTAGTTCCCTTTAGATATCGAAAAATTCTCTTCATTGCTTCCTAGTGAGAGAGCCCAAGATTACTTTGATATATACTTACAACAAAACTTAAACCAGGTCTACTATAAAGCATTGCATACATCAAGCTTTCATTTGTCAGAGCATAGGGAACATTCAACTTTTCTTGTCCATCTTTTGGATCGTCATTCTTACTTTGTTTTTGGCCATTTACTACATGAGTACCCTTTGCCTTGGTACTTTCTATTCAAAATTTCTTTAGAATGTGGTCAAGTGTGATCGTTGCAAATTTTTTTTCTTTTGTTCCTTTTTAGGGGAAGAAAGAGAAAACTCTCGCAAGGTCTCACTTGACCTTTGGAAAAATAATTTTAAATAACTCACCTCTATTTTTAGAAAACTGCGAGAAAATAGGGAGACATAACTTGCTCATCTGTAGGAGGTTCAACCATTCTTGGCGCCTTTACCAGGGGTAATTGAACAAAGGATCAAATTCATGCCTTTGCTTTGCCTAAATTTGACTAAGAAATTATTCTAAGTTTTAAATGCACATTGAATCAGGCTTGTGCTATGATTTTGAGTTTGAGAATGTGTATGCTTTTAAAAAAATTTCCAAAATCTGAATTTTCTAAGTGATTTTGAAATCGAGTTTAAAGTTAAGTCTTTGAAATTTAAAAATCTGAATTAAAAAAGAAAATCAAATTTGGAGTTTGATTTCTGAATTGAGATTTGAACTTGGAAATCGAATTTTGAAATTAAATTTAGAATTTGAAATTGAAAATCAGAAGTTAGAATTGAAATTAAAAATTGAATTTTGAGATTAGAATTGAATTTTGAATTTTAAGATGGAATTTTGAAATTAAAAATGGGAAGTTGAAAATTTGAAAATGGAATTAAGATTAGAACTTGAAAAATGAAAAATAAAGTAAAATAATAAGGATTGGTATTTGAATTTGAAATGAAATTTCAAAATTTGGAATTTGAAATAAAATTTCAAAATTTGGAATTTGAAAACAATTAGAAATTTGAAATTGATATTTAAAATGAAATTCCAAATTGAAATTTGGAATTTGAAAAATGGAAAGTAAGAAATAAAAATCGAAATTTGGAAATTGAAAATAAATATTTAAAATTGGATTTGAAATTGAATAAAATCGAAAATGGAAATTGAAAAGAATAATTTTGGATTTATAAAAGGAAATTATTTCAAAAATCACTTAGAAATTTGAAAATAACTTGAATAATAATTTCGGAAAAAGAATGATGCAATTCTATCTTAAATGATGAATATTCTATTTCTTTGAAAAATTATTTGAATTTTAAAGAAAATTTCATACTTTATAGAATTAAAAACAAGATTAATTTTCATATATTCATGACTAGGGCCACAAATATATTTTAATTTAATCTTTATTTAGAATTTTAATAAAGAAAAAGAAAGAAAAGATTTTATGCCTATATAGAATTAAAACAAAATTAATTTTAACATATTCATGACTAGGGTCACAAATACATTTTGAATTAATTTTTGTTTTAATTCAAATAAAGAAAAAAAAGGAATTATGAAAGAGATGATGATTTTCAAAATGATCTAAAGTGTAGATCAAATTTTTATTTAATAAAGAATAATAATTCTAAGTATTATTTATATTTCGTCTAGGGTCGTAAATATGAACTTTACTTTGGATTATTTATCCTTCATTAAATGGTGCACGTGTCATTCATGTTTTTCATAGTGAATTTCTTAAAAAAGAAAAGAAAAATGAATGAAATACATCAATTATGGAATTTAATCTAAATGCTCATTCATTCTAAACTAAATATAAAATAAAATTCTCATTTATATATTATTACAACACTTGAATGAATTTACATTATTTGAAAATAAAGAAAGGGAAAATCCTACAAAATAAGAAAATAAGTTAGAAATATATGTAGGTATTTATGGATTTTCTTAAATTATTGAAAAATTGAGAAAAATCCATAATTTAACCTTTTTATGCCCCAAAAAATAAAGGAAAAATCTATAAACATATTAGAAATTGATGAAATTTTATTTGAGGGTTCCTAATAACCTTACAAGTATCCTAGAATTGAGAAATGTAGAAAATGATTAAAAAAAAGCTTGAATTTAGTTTTTTTTATCCAAATAAAATAAGATATTTCAAAATTGAGATCTGTAAATCGACCCTATTAGAGTATTTTGAATTAATAAAAGCTTAAAGCAACTCAAATTGAGCTAAAAATTGATTCCATGGATTTATAACTCTTCAAGAAAGCATCTCCATTTTACACATCTCGAAAATCATTTTTAAAACTCAAGATATGATCAAAGCATTGAGAAATAAATTTTGAAATCAGGAAATTGAGCTTTGACAGATAAGTTTCTATAATTTTTGAGTTTTAGGGGCTAAACTAATTTAATTTCTCAAGAATTTGTGGAAAAAGTTGCTCAGTTTAACCATGAAACATTTTCAATTTACATATTTAAAAAAAAGTCTCCCATTGAGGATATTCAATCTAATCAAGTTGATCAAAAATCTGTAAAAGCCTGTGAAAGGATATTCAACAGGTTTTTGATTTATGATCTAAATGACATATGAAAACTTAATAAAAATTGACATGCATAAACTAGACATTTTAAGAAAAAAACTCCTTTTTACAGATCTAAAAAAAAATCTCCCATTAAGGAGATATGAATGCAACAAGTTGATTTTAAGTTTGAGAAATGCCTGAAATTGAAAACAAGCAATGTCTTTACTTAAAATGCAAAAGAAATAGAACTGCTTCATATAAATGAATGAAACTATACATGAAAAACTAGACATGCATATGAAGAAGATACTTTTTACAGATCTTGAAAATGATCTCCCATTAGAGAGATATGATTCTGATAAAATGGATAAAATTCTTAACCATTAAAATGACAAAGAGTTATAGGGTCATAATTTTTGACCAAAATCAGATATCAAAATACCATAGAAATTAATGAATATTTACATGAAGAAACTAGATTCAATTTTAGCGACATCCCTTTTTACATATATGAAAGATTATATCTAGTTAGAAAGAAATCACTCCAACAAGTTGGTCTAATTTTATGAAAAATTTGGATGACTCAAAACAATGGGGTCTGAATCTCAATTTTTTTGAGGGATAAAACCAACTCAGATTGATCTGATTTTTTGTGTGGATCCCGAAAACATACTAATAAAGATGTGGTAAAAAAATCAGATCAAAATAAGACCTAAGCATATGCAAAATGATGAAGGCAAAAATGGACCAGAAATGAAAATATCATCTCAACATAATTGAATGAAATATAATCTCATAAATGATTTGATTCAATGATCAAACATGAAATCTACCATTCTAGATCATATATGATAAATAAAATGACATAAAAATGTAAATGAAAGCATCTAAAATGAAATCAAAAGCATTGGGGCATAAATTGAAATTGATTTAGCCTTTTGAATATGAAATTTGATCTATTGAAGATCAAATCTCATAATTCTAATGGCTTTTGCAAAATGAAAAGAAATGTAAATCAAATTAAACTAATGAAGAAGAAGTGGATTACCTTACACCAAAGAAATAAGATGAAGAGTAGGATGCTCCAATAATGGTGCCAACTTCAAGAAGGAAGGGGAGAGAGAGGAAAAAGAAGAGAAAGAGAGAATTCTTTTTTATTCTCTCAATTTCTCAAATCTTCAAGTTATAGAAGAGAAAGACTCACAATGGATTTATTTATAGTTGAGATTGGGGACAGTTTAAGCATAAATGATAGATATGGGACTAAAAAAATCTCAAAAAGGTGGTGCCAAGCCCATGTGGGCATTTTCTTTTTTTCCAAATGGATGAAATGGCCATTTTATAAAATCTTTGACACATGACACCCTTTCTTGCACATGGGTGCCCATGTGGCAAAGGGGGCGCACATGGGGTTGGCGCCAACCCCATGTGGTCCTTATTATTTTGTTAAATGGGCAAGAATGCCCTTTTATGAAAAAGGTTGACACATGACACCCTCTTGCAAGAGGGTGCCCATGTGAGTCATTTTTGAATTTTGCAAATGGGTAGAATGGCCATTTTTTTGAAAATTTGACATATGGCATCACCTTGTGGGTGATTCTCATGTGGGTTTTTAAAAGTAAATGGTTTTTAAAGGTTTTGTAAAAATGATTTTTATTTTTTATTTTGAAAATTACCAAGTGGCGCCCCCTCTTTGAAAACAACATTTTTTTTTTGGAAATTAAAAAAAAAGGGATTGAAATATGAAAATAAAAAGGAAAATTTAGAAATAATTGGATTTCAAAAATCCAATCTTGATTTATGAAATCCAAATTGGGCAAAAATCGAATACAGATTGAAATTTTCAGAATTTTTGCAAAACACTGATTTTGGTTTATGAAATTTCAGAGATTATCTTGAAATTAGAGATAAAAATTTGATTTAGATTTTGAATTTCAAATCCCTAAATTGTTTTTGAAAAAAAATGGATTTTGAAACTGGATCTAGATCCATTTTGATATTTTGAAATCCAAATTAACTTTTGAGCTGGATCCAGGGTTATTTTTATTTTTTTTTGTAAAATGGTGGATTTTAATGTGAAATCTAAAGATTGATTTTGAAATTAGGATAAAATTGAGTTTTTGAAAGGGATCTAAATCCGAAGTTTTGAAAAAGAATGAATTTGGATCTCGATTATAAAAAAAATGGTTCAAAAAATTGAAATCGAACCCTGAATATGGATTTCTGAAGAATTAAAAATGAAAAAAGCCCCAAATTCATAATAAAATTGAGATTTTTGATTTTGGACCTTGGATCCAATTCCAAGAATGGAATTGAATCTTGGATCTGAATTACAAATCAAGAAGTGAAATTGCATCTCAGATGTTAAATGAATCTGAGTTCAGAAATTTGATTGATTTGAACTTCTGGACGGATCAGAAGGTGTATCTAGACTGAAATGGATCCAAAATGGTTTAATTGGATTTTGGATCTTTGATGAAGTATTCTAGGTTCAAAGAATGAAATGGGACTCTGGATATGGATTTTTGAATGAATCAGATGAAAAATCCAGGTTCGAGAAGAAATTAGACACCAGATCTAGTATTGTATCCAATATTCAACTTGAAATGGATCAGATCTCGGATATGGATAAGATATTAGATGAAAGAATTGATCTTAGCCCGAATTAGGACTTGTCCCAGTTCAGAAAAATGTCAGAAACAGTGTCTTGAAGAAATTTGTATTTTTTTGTTTTTGCCCTGGAGGGGGTAGAAACATGGTAAAGAATTGGTCTGAACTTATTTGAACTGGATTGGTGCAGAATGAACTGAATTAGAAGCCAATTATACTTAGATAAACTAATTTCACAGCTAGAACACTAACTCAACTAGCTGGGGTTAGCTCAATTTGAACTGAGGTGAGCTCAAACGAGCTAAAATGATGGTCCGAGTGATTTTGAACTGAAACTGAGCTATTCGAACTCCTAGTGAACTTAGAGTAGACGCATTGGGATGTGATCTAATGGATTTGACTGACTCAGGGATAGTTTGGTTAAGATTCAAGCTAAAATAAGCTCATTTTGCCCGACATGAGCTAAATTAGTTGAAATGGTCAACAATGGTCAGGTTTCGCCCCTCGCAGGCTCAGAAGAGCTAGAAATGACAGAGATTCTAACTTCTCTGAAATTGAGATGAGTTTGGTTAAAACCTAACTGACAAAAGGTCTAAGGGTGATGTAGGGATAAAATAGTAATTATATTGGTTGAATTAGGGTAAACTGGTCTCTAAACTGGGAAAAACCTAGAGGTGACACTCGATACTGCCCTGTAGAGGACTGACATCTATGAAACGAGGGTGTCTGGAATGGACTTAAAAAATTTGGGGTGTTTACAGATGCCCCCTCTTTGCTGCTAAGCCGGTTGAAAGCCGAGCTTAGTAGTAAAGAAAAACACACCAAATTTTTAAATAAAATGCCCTAGTTAGGAAGATCTCACTGGGTGTGCAGGAATTGATTTTGAATGACCCTCATAAAATGAGGTTCAGGCTTAACACCTTATCCTGAATGACTTTTAAGAAGAACGAATATCCTTAAGGAAAAAGGAATGAGAAAATTGTGATGGGACTTTTGGATGAAGGTCCCAAGATTATGAGAGTGAGGTCTCATGGCTAAGACAAGATAAGCCTTTTAAAAAAGATTTAGGTTTAGCCCTTGACCTGGATGGGATGAAAGTACACCTCGTCAGAATGAGGTTCAGGTTTAACCCTTACCTGAACTAGAAGAAAGAAATACCTCGTCAGAATGAGGCACATGTTTAACTCTTACCTGAATGGGAACAAAAGAAATACCTCGTCAGAATAAGGCTCAGGTTTAACCCTTACCTAAACGGGAAGCAATAAAATCCTCGTCAGAATGAGCTTCAAGTTTAACCCTTACCTGAACGGGAAGAAAGAAAATATACCTCGTCAGAATGAGGTTCAGGTTTAACCCTTACCTAAATGGGAAGAAATAAAATGCCTCGTCAAAATGAGGTTCAGGTTTAACTCTTACCTGAATAGGAACAAAAGGAATACCTCGTCAGAATGAGGCTCAAGTTTAACTCTTACCTGAATGAGAATAAAAGAAATACCTTGTTAGAATGAGGCTCAGATTTAACCCTTACCTGAATGGGAAGAAAGAAAATACCTCGTCAGAATGAGGTTCAGGTTTAACCCTTACCTGAATGGGAAGAAAGAAAATATACCTCGTCAGAATGAGGTTCAGGTTTAACCCTTACCTGAACGTGAAGAAAGAAAATACCTCGTCAGAATAAGGTTCAGGTTTAACCCTTACCTAAACGGGAATGAAAGAAATATAGAATCCTCAAATGAAGAAACCATGATGGTACTTTCAGATTTTGCACAAAGAATCCGAAATGGGTTGCAAAATGCATAAAAAATGAGAGTCTCTGAAGCTTAAAAAGGGATACAGAATGGGGCGTCTCATGATTGAGACTAAAATAAGCTTTTGAAATGAACCTTTTGCGGAACCAGGCTCGATCTTGAACCTAAAAAATAACTGTCTATGGTGGGACAATGGAGAAAGTAGGAAAATGTGCAGATCTGAGAGCCAGGGCTCTCAAACCAATCAAAAGGGAATGACCTTGAAAACTCCAGTTATCAAGTTCTGAAAAGGAATAAATGGGGCGCCAAGATATATCAAAAAGAAAATCAAGTTTTTATTTCATGTCAGGATATCCAGAAAATATTTCCAATGAGATAAAAGTTATAGTTAATTAAAAAATGATTGAAGTGTGCACATTTGTGCGAGAATATTCTCTTTTTCTACCTAGAGTATTCCCTCTATTTAGGCTAACTTTGTAGAATCAAGAATCAAATTCAAATTTTGTTGCTGTTGAGTTTCTTCAAGGAAGCTATCCATTTCTTGGATATGAAGAGAGAGGAAATGATCTCAGTTTCATAAAAGCCGTTGGATGAAATGATATTGATAAAAAAAATTCACATAGATAAAGGTGACTTTTTGTAATTTTGGCAGCTCGATATCTGGGATTCATCCATGATAATCTTTTTGCACTCTTTTTGAGACATTGAGCTTTCTTGGGTTTTTGGCAAGAAGTTCATCACATCATCCTTCATCCTGGAGATGTTCTGATTTTGTCTCTAGAAGAGTACATCACACGCTCCTTCAACTTGGAGGTGATATGTTTTTCTTTAGAAGGGTACATCACGCTCCATCAACTTAGAGGTGGTCTGAACCTTCGTATCAAGAATTATACTGATGATATTGTCTCTTTGATTGAAATCTTTTGATGATAATTAAATACTTCTAGGGTTTTTCGGGAGGTTCATCACATCAACCTTCAACTTGACGATGATCCAAACTTTTCCCGAAAAGGATTCGTCATATGCTCCTTCAACTTGGAGATGTTTCGAACCTTCTCTGACCCCAAGGGTCTAACTCATCCATCAGTCTTCAACTTGACGATAATTGAGAGATCCCTTTTGCAGATAGATGATTACAACTTGAATGACTGAAAAGATATTGAGATTGAGTGGATTCTTTTCATCACGAGGGATATTTCCATTGCCTTGTCACCAAAAGAATCATCTTCAAGAATGTGTCATGGATATGATCAATATCAATTCATTTATGGCTTTTCAACATCATTGAATTTTTCTTTCTAGTCATATCAAGGATTTTTCTTCATCCTTTTGGTTGACTAACAAAAAATGCTTGAATTTTAGTTCTTTCTCCGTAAGAACTTTGCCTTTTTAGAGAGAATATTGAAGGTAGCTTGAGGTAAATCTTTTTTTTTTGTGGAATCAACAAATACTTTTGGTAACAAATTGGCAATATGTCTTGGAATCCTTTGTAAATGAGTTACTTGATGTCAGATTTGATAAATTTGTGGCTAAAGTTTGGATCTTGAAAGTTTAATCATTGCGAAGATCAGGTTTAGAAAGACCAATGCAAAACTGGGTTCAGAAAGACCAGTGCAAAACTGGGTTCGAAAGAACTAGTGCTAAACTAGGTTCAGAAGGACCAGTGCAAAACTGTGTTTGGAAGGACCAGTGCTAAACTGGGTTTGAAGGGACCAACGCTAAACTAGGTTTGGAAGGACCAGTGCAAAACTGGGTTTGGAGGGACCAGTGCTTAAACTGGGTTTGGAGGGACCAATGCTAAACTAGGTTTGGAGGAACCAATGCTTAAACTGAGTTTGGAGGGACCAATGCTAAACTAGGTTTTGAGGGACCAGTGCTAAACTGGGTTTGGAGGGACCAATGCTTAAACTGGGTTTGGAGGGACCAATGCTAAACTAGGTTTGGAGGGACCAATGCTAAACTCGGTTTGAAAGGACCAGTGCAAAATTGGGTTTGGAGGGACCAATGCTAAACTGGGTTTGATAGGACCAGTGCAAAAATGGGTTTGGAGGGACCAATGATAAACTGGGTTTGGAAGAAGGATTTAATCCGAAGGTTTGAAATTAATATAATTGCAACCTGAAGGTTTTTGGAAAATGATTAAGCAACCCGAAGGTCTTGGAAAATGATTAAAATTGATAGAATTTCTAACCCAAAGGTTGGAAAATGATTAGAATTGATAGAATTGGTTGACCTGAAGGTCTGATTATAAAACATGGTATTAAGCATGAAGTTGAATTTGGGAGTTCGACCTGCTTGAAAGCCAGGTTTTGAAGAAAATCCAACTTAGTAGTTGAATTCTTGAAAGAAAGTCTGAGTCGAAACTCATTTTTGAAACAATGTCTGAGTCAGAACTCATTTTTTGAAACAATGTCCGAGTCATAACTCATTTTTGAAAACAATGTCCGAGTCGAAACTCATTTTTGAAACAATGTCCAAGTCATAACTCATTTTTGAAACACTGTCCGAATCGAAACTCATTTTTCAAACAATGTCTGAGTCAGAACTCATTTTTGAGGAAAAGTTCGAGTCAGAACTTGTTTTTTCAAAGGATAGCATTCAATCTGAGAATTGAAAATTTGAAAATCGGTAGTGCGAGGACTGGATTTTTAGAAGAAGGATTTGAGTTGAGATCAAAGATTTTGAAAATGACCAGTGTTGGGACTGGTTTTAGAAAATGAGTCGATCCATGATCAAAAAATTTGAAAATGACCAGTTCGAGGAGTGGGTTTTGACTTGTAAGCTGAATTTTGTGAAATATTTGTGCTCTGAGAATTTTTGATGACTGTGATGATAATTTTGTGAACATTCTGGGCTCAGAAAGATTCATAATTTGAATGAACCATTATAGAGAACTATGTTACTTCTATGAATGGTCTCAAGATTATCCCTTATCCTGAATGAGAAGAAAAGGAGATTGATGAGAATTATTGGAAATTGATGAAGAATTGTTGACGAAAATATTTTGTTTGATCCTGCCCACATATGGGATCTTTGAAGTAAGATGAGAATGTTCAGTTTGAAGAACCAATAAAAATTCATTTTTGAGAAGACGATCAACCCCAAAGTTGATTTCAAAAGAGTTTGAGAAGATATAATTCTTTTGACAGAAAGGATCAACCTAGGAACTGATTTTGAGAGGATGATCAACATAAGAGTTGATTTGAAAAATGATCAACATAAGGGCTGATTTTGAAGAATGATCAATGCGAGGGCTGATCACGAGGGTTGATTTTGAAAAAATGATCAACACGAGGATTGATTTTATAGAATGATCAACACGAGGGTTGATTTTGAAAAATGATCAACACGAGAATTGTTTTTAGAAAATGATCAACATGAGGGTTGATTTTGAATAATGATCAACACGAGAGTTGATTATGAAAAATGATCAACATAAGGGTTGATTTTGGAAAATGATCGATACAAGGGTTGATTTTGAAAAATGATCAACACGAGGGTTGATTTTGAAAAATGATCAGTTCAAAAATAGTTTTTGTAAAAGAAGGTCAACACAAGGGTTGATTCGAAATGACTGGTTCAAAACCAGTTTTAAAGAAAGAAGATCAACATGAGAGTTGATTCAAAATGACTAGTTTGAAACCAGTTTTTTAGAAAAAAGAAGATCAACACGAGGGTTGATTCGAAATGACCGGTTCCAAACCAGTTTTGGAGAAAGAAGATCAACACGAAGGTTGATTCGAAATGACTGGTTCAAAACTAGTTTTTGTAAAGACTCAACCCGATGATTGATCATGAAAAATTAATTTTTAATGAAAGACTCAACCTGAAGGTTGAATTTCAAAAAGAGATCATCAAGAAATGGTTTTTGATGAAAAGGCCCAACCCAAGCTTTTGAAAAAGACCGTTGCTTTGAAAAGCTCTCGGTGATCATGATGGGAATTTTGTAAAAATTTTCAAAAAATTGTGATTTTTAATAGACTCCTATTGGTAATCCTATTGCTCTCATGAATGACGTCAGGATTGTCCCTTATCCTAAAAGGGAAAGAACATGAATTTGATGAAAATTAATAGAAATTGATGACGAAAGATTTTGTTTGGTCTCATCTGTATACAAGACGTTTGAAGTGAAAATAGAATTTAAAAATAAAAGGTGATACAGTATAGCAAAAGAAAGAGGCATTGAACATCAGAGATATGAAGAAAATTGACATTTCATTGATGAGTAAAGTTGATAACAAGGACTGAATATTTACAGATTTGACCAAAGGACACAAAAGACTGGGACTGACTTGTCCCTACAAGATGACTGGAATAAAGACAGAAAAGCTTTGGCATTGTCATTCTTTTGAGTGGTCCGGGAAAGGCTTGGTCAGAACAGCTGGCTTGGTCAGAACAACTGGCTGATTCTTTTCCTCGTCTTCCACCAGAAGATTCTTATCAATGTAGTCTTGGATAATATTTTTGAGGATGAAGCATCTTTCAGTATCGTGCCCCATTGCTCGATGGTACTTGCAGAATCAATCCTTCCATATTCCCATGACGATAGAAGAATGAGCGGCCTTTGGAAGTTTTACCATGTCCTTTTCCAGCATATACTCGATAATACTCTCGAGTGTTTGACCCAGAGGGGTGAACATTTGATCATTACTCTAGTCTTTGCGTTGTATCTTTTGTTGAGTGCTTGGTTCCTGCTGAGGCTTGGTCGGGACAATTGACTGGTTCTCTTTTTTATTTTCAACGAAGAGATTCTTGTCGATGCAGTCTTGGATGATGTTTTTCAGGATGAAGCAGTATTCAATGTCATGTCCCATCGTTCGATGGAATTTGCAAAACTGACTTCTAAATCTTCCCATGACCATGAAAGGATTAGAGACTCTTGGGAGCTTGGCCCATCCCTTAGTCAATATGTATTCGAGGACTTTTTCATACGGCTGATCCATGGGAGTGAACTCGTGGTCATTACTCCAACCATTATGCTTTATCTTTTCTTTCTGCTAGGATTTTTGGTGAGAGATTGATTGAAATGGCTTGTAATCTTTCTTGAAGGAACCTCCCTTTTTACCGTTCTTGCTGCTTCTGTCAGGCATAGAACCCCCCGTGCTACTATTGTTGCTAGTGATGTTCTTGGAGAAAGTGATCCTTTCTGGAACTTGCTTCGGCCTGCTCAGACATCATTTTAGTCATTATTTTTTAGAACATTTCATACATTGCTGGAGCGATGTCATCGCCGCCTTGGTGGCTCCGTCCTCTGGTTGACCTCAGAGAATCCATCTTTTGCTTGCTACTGCTGCTGTAACTGACACACTGAGATGATGTAATCTTTTAATCAGATCTTGTGACAATGCCAAAGCTCTCTGCAGAACAAAAAAAGGGGTGGTTTCAAACTGATAGAAGATTTTGAAAAAGTAAGTTTGGTAAAGAAAATGACAAATAAGCAAGAGTTGGAATCAGGTTGACAATTGAAGAGAATATCCCATTACTAGGGATTGGGTCGTCACAGAAGTTATGACAATTATGTTATTACTTATATGAAGAAAGTGAACAACTAAAATACACCTTGTTACCTAGGCGGGGTCGTCAACCATGATGAAAGAATGAGTAAGAAAACAGAAGATTTGGGCTAACAGTTTCCCACTGCAATTATGAGGGGATTTACCGAAAAACATAGGAAAATAATGTGAAGAGATTTGAAAACAAGATCGAAATATACGGATCAAAATCTAGGAGAAAAAGGAAAGAGAGAAATGCATGGTTTTTTAGAAAAATAGCAGGCAAGATCAAAATAAGGTTGGAAATTCGAGATCCAGAAGAAAGGAAGAAAATAATGAAAATCACCTGAAATTTTAAAAAATAGAGGAGAATTTAGAAAAGGATTTCCAGGGTTTTTCAAAAAAGATTAATCTGAAGAAATGAAGAAAGAAGGAAATATACACCTGAGCTTTGAAAGTAGAAGAGAAGTTTTGAAGAAAATACCTAGGGTTTGAGAAAAATTATCCTGAAAAAGGTAAGGAAATATAAGAAATACACAAGCATCACATAATCAAAGCTGTAAAAAAAACAAAGACGCACAAACAACACTCCCTAAAAGCTGACTCTACATGCACAAGTTTTGAAATGTCTGTAGGCCTCTGATCCTAACTCTAAGGCTTAGATAATCTGAATCCAATCAAGACATGCCAATATACTCAAGCCAAAGCTTGAAGTACGTGGCATAAAAATATCTCTGGTTCTAAGGTAATGGTTTTTCCAACATCCTTGAGCGCCTGCCGATATACTTTGGACTAGGGCCCTTGGTACGTAGCATGAGGGTTATTAGCCCAAATAAGTGGCCCAGTTGTGAGGCTTTTTCCTGAACTACAGTTCTTGGACAAAGCCCAACAACGTGAAGACCGGTACAATATAGGTAGGGGACGTTTTTAGGGATATGAACAACATGCAAGAAATCAGATGTCTCTAATGCAAAGTCCTAAAGAGATAGAATTTTGAAAATCATAAAGAAGCACATACTTGCATACATTGTTTGCATTCAATCCCTAGATTGAGGAGAGTTGTATTTTAGACCTGTCTAAGCGAGCATGAATAAATCTTCTCAATTTGGTCCTACCAAACCATACTTAAGCCCATATGCATTATGTCAACTGGGTCAGAGTCTAGGCTCTTAAGTTTTGCATGTAAATGAAGCTGACATTTGTATAATAATGACTTAGACAATTTTAAGCAAGGCAAAGGCATAAATTCGATCGAACGAAGATGAGTCTCATCACGGTCGCAAAACCTGTGATCGTTGCAATTTTTTTTTCTTTTTGTTCCTTTTTAGGGAAAGAAAAAGAAAACTCTCGCAAGGTCTCACTTGACCTTTGGAAAAAATTTTTAAATAACTCGCCTACATTTTTAGAAAAATACAGGAAAATAGGGAGATTGGATTCGCTCATCGGTAGGAGGTTCAACCATTCCTGGCGCCTTTACCAAGGGTAATTGAACCAAGGATCAAATTCATGCCTTTGCTTTGCCTAAGAAATTATTCTAAGTTCGAAATGCACATTGAATTAGGCTTGTGCTATGATTTTGAGTTTGAGAATGCATATGCTTTTAAAATATTTTTAGAAATATGAATTTTTCAAGTGATTTTGAAATTGACTTCAAAGTTAAGTCTTTGAAATTTGAAAATCTGAATTAAAATAGAAAATCAAATTTGGAGTTTGATTTCTGAATTGAGATTTGAACTTAGAAATCAAATTTCGAAATTGAATTCAGAATTTGAAATTGAAAATAAGAAGTTAGAATTGAAATTAAAAATTGAACTTTGAGATTAAAATTGAATTTTGAATTTTAAGATGGAATTTTGAAATTAAAAATGGGAAGTTGAAAATTTGAAATTGGAATGAAGATTAGAACTTAAAAAATGAAAAATAAAATAAAATAATAAGAATTGGTATTAGAATTTGAAATGAAATTTCAAATTTTGGAATTTGAAAAGAATTAGAAAATTGATATTTAAAATGAAATTCAAAATTCAAATTTGGAATTTGAAAAATGAAAAGTAAGAAATAAAAATCAAAAATTGGAAATTGAAAATAAATATTTGAAATAGGATTTGAAATTGAATAAAATCGAAAATGGAAATTGAAAAGAATAATTTTGGATTTATAAATAGAAATTATTTCAAAAATCACTTGGAAATTTTAAAATAACTTGAATAATAAATTCAGGAAAAGAATGATGCAATTCTATCTTAAATGATGAATATGCTATTTCTTTGAAAAATCATTTGAATTTTAAAGAAAATTTCATACTTTATAGAATTAAAAACAAGATTAATTTTCATATATTCATGACTAGAGACACAAATATATTTTAATTTAATCTTGATTTAGAATTCTAATAAACAAAAAGAAATAAAAGATTTTATGCCTTTATAGAGTTAAATCAAAATTAATTTTAATATATTCATGACTAGGGTCACAAATACATTTTGAATTAATTTTTGTTTCAATTCTAATAAAGAAAAAAAATGAATTATGAAAGAGATGATGATTTTCAAAATGATCTAAAGTGTAGATCAATTTTTTATTTAATAAGTAATAATAATTCTAAGTATTATTCATATTCCGACTAGGGTCGTAAATACGAACTTTACTTTGGATTATTTATCCTTTATTAAATGGTGCATATGCCATTCATATTTCCCATAGTAAATTTATTAAAAAAGAAAAGAAAAATGAATGAAATACATCAATTATGAAATTTAATCTAAATGCTCATTCATTCTAAACTAAGCATAAAATAAATTCTCATTAATGTATTATTACAACACTTGAATGAATTTATATTAATTGAAAATAAAGAAAAAAAATCCTACAAAATAAGCAAATATGTTAGAAATAAATGTATGCATTTATGGATTTTCTTCAATTATTGAAAAATTGAGAAAAATCCATAATTTAGCCTTTTTGTGCCTCAAAAAATAAAGGAAAAATCCATAAACATATTAGAAATTAATGAAATTTGATTTGAAGGTTTCTAATAACCTTAAAAGTGTCCTAGAATCAAGAAATAGAGAAAACGATTGGAAAAAAACCCAAATTTGGATTTTTTTATGCAAATAAAATAAGATATTTTAAAATTAAGATATGTAAATTGACCCTGTCAGAGTATTTTGAATTAATGGAATCTTAAAACAACTCCGATTGAGCTGAAAATTAATTCCATGGATTTCTAACTCCTCAAGTAAGCATCTCCATTTTAAAGATCTCAAAAATCTTTTTTAAAACTCGAGATATGATCAAAACATTGAGAAATAAATTTTGAAATTAGGAAATTGAGCTTTGACAGACAAGTATCTATAATTTTTGAATTTTAGGGGCTAAGCTGATTTAATTTCTCCCACATTTGTGGGAGACGTTGCTCAGTTTAACCATGAAACATTTTCAATTTATTGATATAAAAAATGATCTCTCATTGGAGAGATCCAATCTGATCAAGTTGATCAAAAATCTGTAAAAGCCTGTGAAAGAAAAATCAATAGGTTTCTGATTTTTAATCTAAATGACAAATGAAAACTTAATGAAAATTGATGAAAATTGGCACGCATAAACTAGACATTCTAAGGAGAAAACTCTTTTTTACATATCTAAAAAATGATCTTTCATTAGGGAGATATCAATGCAACAAGTTGATTTTAAGTCTGAGAAATGCCCGAAATTGAAAACAGATAGTGTCTCAACTTAAAATGCAAAAGAAATAAAAATACTTCATAACAATTAATGAAACTTTACATGAAAAAACTAGACATGCATATGAATAATATATTTTTTACAGATCTTAAAAATGATCTCTCATTAAGTAGATACGATTCTGACAAAATGAATAAAAGTTTGAACCATTAAAATGACACAGAGTTATAGGGTCATGGTTTTCAACCAAAATCAGATATCAAAACCCTATAGAAATTAATGAAAATTTACATGAAGAAACTAGATTCAGTTCTAGAGACATCCTTTTTTACATATTTGAAATATCATCTTTGGTTAGGGAGAAATCACTCCAACAAGTTGGTCTAATTTTAGAGAAAATTTAGATGACTCAAAACAGTGTGGCTCGAATCTTGATTTTTTTGAGGGATAAAATCAACTTAGATTGATCTGATTTTTGGTGTGGATCCCGAAAACATACTAGTAAAAATGTGGTAAAAAAATTAGATCAAAGTAAGACCTAATTATATGCGAAATGATGAAGGCAAAAATGACCAGAATTGAAAATATCATCTCAACATAATTGAATGAAATATAATCTCATAAATGATTTGATTCAATGATCAAACATGAGATCTACCATTCTAGATCATAGATGATAAATAAAATGACTTAAAAATATAAATAAAATCTTCTAAAATGAAATCAAAATCATTGGGGCATAAATTGAAATTGGTTTAGCCTTTTGAATATGAAATTTGATCTATTGAAGATCAAATCTCATAATTCTAATGGCTTTTGCAAAATGAAAAGAAATGTAAATCAAATTAAACTAATGAAGAAGAAGAGAATTACCTTACACCAAAGAAAGAAGATGAAGAGGAGGATGCTCCAATAATGGCGCCAACTCTAAGGAGGAAGGGGAGAGAGAGGAAAAAGAAGAGAAAGAGAGAATTCCTTTTTATTCTCTCAATTTCTCAAATCTTCAAGTTCTGGAAGAGAGAGACCCCTAAGGGATCTATTTATAGTTGAGATTGGGGACAACTTAAGCAAAAATGATAGATATGAGACTAAAAAAAATCTCAAAAAGGTGGTGCCAAGCCCATGTGGGCATTTTCTTTTTTTTTCAAATGGATGAAATGGTCATTTTATAAAATCTTTGACACATGGCACCCTTTCTTGTACATGGGTGTCCATGTGGCAAAGGGGGCTCACATGGGGTTGGCGCCAACCCCATGTGGTCCTTATTATTTTGTTAAATGGGCAAGAATGCATTTTTGTAAAAAAGGTTGACACATGGCACCCTCTTGCAAGAGGGTGCCCATGTGAGTCATTTTTGAATTTTCCAAATGGGTAGAATGACCAATTTTTTTGAAAATTTGACACATGGCATCACCTTTTGGGTGATTCTCATGTGAGTTTTTAAAAGTAAATGGGTTTTAAAGGTTTTGTAAAAATGATTTTAATTTTTTATTTTGAAAATTACCAAGTGACGCCCCTCTTTGAAAACAACATTTTTGATTTTTTTTATTTTGAAAATTAAGAAAAAGGGGAAAATATGAAAATGAAATAGGGAATTTAAAAATAATTGGATTTCAAAAATCCAATCTTGATTTATGAAATCCAAATTGGGCAAAAATCGGATCCAGATTAAAATTTTGAGAATTTTTGCAAAACAATGATTTTGGTTTTTGAAATTTCAAAGATTATCTTGAAATTGGGGATAAAAAATTGATTTATATTTTGAAGTTGAAATCCTTAAATTGATTTTGAATAAAAATTGGATTTTGAAACTGGATCTAGATCCATTTTGATATTTTGAAATCCAAATTAACTTTTGAGCTGGATCGAGGGTATTTTTCAAAAAATTTTGCAAAATGGTGGATTTTAATATGAAGTCTAAAGATTGATTTTGAAATTAGGATAAAATTGAGTTTTTGAAAGGGATCTAAATCCAAAGTTTTGAAAAAGAATGGATCTGGATCTCGATTATAAGGAAATTTGTTCAAAAAATTGAAATCGAACCCTGAATATGGATTTCTGAAGAATTAAAAATGAAAAAAGCCCCAAATTCATAATAAAATTGAGATTTTTTATTTTGGACCTTGGATCCAATTCCGAGAATGGAATTGAATCTTGGATCTGAATTACAAATCAAGAAGTGAAATTGCATCTCAGATGTTAAATGAATCTGAGTTCAGAAATTTGATTGATTTGAACTTCTGAACGGATCAGAAGGTGTATCTAGACTGAAATGGATCCAAAATGGTTTAATTGGATTTTGGATCTTTGATGAAGTATTCTAGGTTCAAAGAATGAAATGGGACTCTGGATATGGATTTTTGAATGAATCAGATGAAAAATCCAGGTTCGAGAAGAAATTAGACATCAGATCTAGTATTGTATCCAATATTCAACTTGAAATGGATCAAATCTCGGATATGGATAAGATATTAGATGAAAGAATTGATCTGAGCCCGAATTAGGACTTGTCTCAGTTCAGAAAAATGTCAGAAACAGTGTCCAGAAGAAATTTGTATTTTTTTTTGTTTTTGCCCTGGAGGGGGTATAAACATGGTAAAGAATTGGTCTGAACTTATTTGAACTGGATTGGTGCAGAATGAACTGAATTAGAAGCCAATTATACTTAGATAAACTAATTTCACAACTAGAACACTAGCTCAACTAGCTGGGGTTAGTTCAATTTGAACTGAGGTGAGCTCAAACGAGCTAAAATGATGGTCCGAGTGATTTCGAACTGAAACTGAGCTATTCGAACTCCTAGTGAACTTAGAGTAGACTCATTGGGATGTGATCTAATGGATTTGACTGACTCAGGGATAGTTTGGTTAAGATTCAAGCTAAAATGAGCTCATTTTGCCCGACACGAGCTAAATTAGCTGAAATGGTCAGGTTTCACTCCTCGCGGGCTCAAGAGAGCTAGAAATGACAGAGATTCTAACTTCTCTGAACTTGAGATGAATTTGGTTAAAACCTAACTGACGAACAATCTAAGGGTGACTTAGGGATAAAATGGTAATTTTATTGGTTAAACGGGATAAACTGGTCTCTAAACTGAGATAAACCTAGGGTTGAGACTTGATACTACCCTGCAGGAGACTGGCATCTGTAAAACGAGGATGTCTGTAATGGACTTAGAAAATTTGGGGTGTTTACATCAAGATATTTTTCTTGACTTAGACATAGCAATCTCGATTTCCTATCTCTCTGAATTTTAATTCCAAGGATATATGAAACTTCACCCACATCCTTCATTTTAAATCGAAAACGTAAGCATGATTTAGTCATATTTATCATGTCTATGTCATTTCTTGCAATTAATATATCAACATAGAGGAATAATACAACAAACTTACTCTCATTATTCTTAGCATACACACAGTGGTCCAGACTATTTGCCTTATAACCTAATTTGGTTATAGTATTATGAAAAGTCAAACACCAATGTCTTTGTGACTACTTAAGTCCATACAAGGATTTATTTAACTTGTATACTTTATCCTCTTGACCTTTAATTTCAAAACCTTTTGGTTGCTGCATGAAAATAATTTCATTTAATTCACCATTTAATAAGATCATTTTCACATCCATTTGATATAGGTCAAGATCAAAATAAGCTACAAATGCCAATATAATATGAATAGATGTCAGTTTGGCTACTGGAGAGTAAGTTTCTTCATAATCAATCCTTTCTCGTTGAGAATAGCCTTTTGCTACTAATCTTGCCTTGAATCTATCAATAGATCCATCTATCTTGAGTTTTTTTCTTGAGAACCTACTTACTACCAATTTCCCTATATCCATTAGGCAAAATAGCTAATTCTCAAACTTCATTCTTTTCTATAGAGTCAAACTCATCTTTCATTGCTTCCTTCCATAGTTCAGACTCATTAGAAGCAATTGCATCTTCAAAACTCAAGTTGTCAAGAGTTTCATCCAAATTCATAGAATAACATAATTCCTCACTCAAAAATGTGTAATAATCATTCAAATAGGATGAAGGAGTTCTTGTTCTTTTTTGTCCAATTATTGGTTATGAATTTTGCTCATTATTCACTACTGTATTGTTATGTGTTACCTCTTGACTTGGTACCCCATGATCATTTATGATATCAAGTAAAACACCATCTTCAGGATCAAAATTGCTTTATTGAGTTTCCAGTAATTCTACCTTTCTACTCTCTATAAATCCCTTTTCAAGATTATATAGATGATATCCCCTTGATCATTTTGAGTATCCCATGAAGATGTATTTGATAGTTTTACTATCTAACTTGCCTCTCGTTTGACTAGGAATCAACATATGAGCAGATGATCTCCACTTTCTTAAATGACTCAATTTTGGCTTCCTACCAGCCCATAATTTATGGAGTGTAAGCTCTACAGCCTTATAAGGAATCTTATTTAGGATATACATGGCAATGCAAATTGCTCCACAGAATTTCTTGGAAAGATTTGCATGTGTTAACATGGATTTTGTCATATCCATTAATGTTCTATTCCTTCGTTCTGCTATATCATTCTGTTGTGGTGTATAAGGCATAATTGTATAAGAAATTATATTATTATTAATGCAGAAGGTCTTAAACTCATTAGAGTTATATTGACCTCCTCTATCAGATCTAATAACTTAGATTTTTTCTCCTAGTAATCCTTCAACTTCATGTTTATATGCCTTAAACTTTTCTAGAGCTTCAGATTTCTTAGAGATTAAGTATATGTCCATACCTTGAGTAATCATCTATAAATGTGATGAAATATGTTTTTTTTCATGTATTTCTACGGTTAAAGGTCCATAAATATCTGTGTACCAAAACTAGCAAGTCATATAACCTACTTCCCTTAGGAAAAGGTTTTCTAGTCATTTTACCTGATATACATAGTTCACATTTTTTAAATTCTATATTTTAAGAGAAGGTAACAATCTCATGCGAATTATTCTTTTCATTTTATTGACATTTACATGTCCTAATCTTAAATGCCATAAATATGCATCGACATTAAATACACAATCAATATAACTAGAAATATTCATTGTATTATTTGTATAAGGAGTTGCATTAAAACAAAAAAGACCATGGTCAACATTATAGCGATCTCTGAGTTTCACTTTTCCATCTTTTCCAATAATGACCTTGTCACTCCAGAAATGGATTTCGAAGCCCTTTTTAGCAAAATCTCATTCTGCTAAAAGTTTCTTTCTCATGGAAGGTACATAAAGTAGATTTGTTAATAGGAGAGTGGTCCCTTCTACCTGAAGCCTGTCGGTCCCTATCCCGACTATATCACTATATGTGTTATTTCTCATATGCACCTTATGATCCCTAGGCTTCAACTTCTTCATCTCCACAAGTTCTTCATTTATCTTAGACACATGTTGCGTCGCCGCTTAATCAATCCACCACCCTCGAATATCACTATCTGTGATCAATGATTTAGACATAGTGCATACTAATTCTCATTCTCCATTTACTTGCTTTCCTAGATTATCATTCTTGGTTCTATTTGGACAATTATTCTTAAAATGCCCAACTTTTTCACAAGAGAAACATGCTCCTCTAGTTGCAGTCTTGGAGTTTTTGGTTTGCACTGGACGCTTCTTGTTGAATTTATTATTCTTAAATTTCTTGAAGAATGTGCCTTTAAGCTTGAACTTGTGAGAAGTTGCCAAAAAGGATTCTTGGGTATTCATAACTTCTCCATTTTTGTCTTTTGACATGTGCTCTTGCTCAAGAGCTAATTGCAGATGGAGCTCAGTTAGAGTAAGGTTTTTTTGGTTTAATCTCATGGCAATCGACACTATTTTTCACGCTAGAGGAAGGCTATTTAATATGGTGGAGATTTGCATGCACTCGGAAATATCATTTCCTGTTATGGCTAAGCACTTAGCCATTACCAGCATTCGATTCACATGATCAATCACGTTGTCTGACTCTTTCATCCTGCAATAGTTGTACTACTCCAAAAGAAGTTGAATGTAGGTCTCTAAAGTTATATCATACTTCTTTCTGATTTCTTCTATCATTCTCTTTGCAATGTCAAAGTCTTCAGACACTCGTATGAGGTCATCTTGCATAAATGTTAGAAGAGTTGCTTGAGCAAATTGATCGTCTTCAATAAACTTGTAATGAACTTTCTTCTCTTTTTCAGTCGATTTATCAGTTAGTAAAGATTTTACATTATTCAATACGTATAGGGTCTTGTCATGTGTCAATAGATATTCCATTTTTCTTCTCCTCATTCCAAAATTCATCCCATTGAGTTTTTCGATTCTGGATAACTCAACCATGACTATTCAATTTGCCATATTCCTAATTATAAATAAATATTAGAACTAATAAAGCTTTTTCAACTAATATTTGTAAATATAACTAATTTTGATCCTTTTAAACTAGTTTGGCATGTAATATGGTCTTTAAGTATGCAAGAAATTCATAAAAAAATGCTAAATTTAAGCACTATTTAAAAAAATAAGTTACCGGTGGTTTTTAGAAACTCAAAACCATTTTTCTGTAATTTCAGAAAGTAATATGAGAGGTTTTGTGTAAACAAAAATCACAGAAACTTGTTTCTGCAACTTTCTGAGTTAAACAAAAAGTTATGACTCTTTTTTTGTAATATAAAAAAAGTTCAGAGCTCTGTTCTGCAAAAACTCAATAAGGCATAACACTTTCTAAAAATTTTGAGTTTATCAGAAAAGATAAAATACTTTTCTGTAATTTTTAGAAAGATAGAACCCTTTCTAAGCAAAGACGGAAACAGAAACCTCAAAAGGAAAGTTTTTTTAGTTAAACAAAAAAGAAAGGAACCAATTTTTTTGCAATTTCAAAAAATTTGGTATGTTATTTTCTGTTTTTCAGGAAAACCAACCCTTCTTCTGAATTTTCAGAAAATTCTAGGTTTAAACTGATTTTTTTTATGTAAAAAAGGGTTTATACGTTAAAATGAAGGGGGGAACCCGATTAGGGTTCCCCTTTTCATTTTCTTTTTCTTTTGTTCTGAGAAAAGAGAGAACCTGTCGGTGTTGCAGTGCCAGTTTTTCAGCAAGGGTCTTTCCAGTGACCTCCTCAAGCCTGCTCGATGACGCCCATGTAAGCAACACCTTTTCCCTTTTCTTCTTCCTCCTTTTTTTCTTTTCATTTTATTGTTTGTCTGTCACTGCAGGCAGAAAACTGACATCGGTTTGGAGGTTGCACACACACCTGACAACACCCGGCAGGACACCACATCAGGTTGGGTGACCAACAGTCGCCGCATGACCTCTGAAGGCCTCTGCCGATGAGGGTTTGAAGGCTGGAGAAAATTCGTCCATTGTCTGTTGCTGCAGGCGGCTGGTCCGGTGACACCTCCTATCAACGACGACCCGACAGCACCCCCGACAGCTAATCTGGCCTCCAATCAAAAGGGTGAGCAATTTTTTTAATGGGTTTAACCGACCCCTCTGCAGGCATTTTCTAATCGGTTCGAGCCCCTCAGAAAAGAAAAAAAAACAAAGTGAGGACCGAACCCTCATTCGGTTTGAGTCCTCTCAGAAAGAAAGAGAAGAAAGAGGGGACCAAACCCTCTTTCGGTTCGAGCCCTCTCAAAAAAGAGAGAGAAGAAAGAGGGGACCGAGCCCTCTTCCTCTTCTCTTTTTTTTATTATTTTATTTATTTGTTTTTTTAGCACTGAGACCACTGAGAAATCTGGTGGGCTGGCACATAGACAGAGAGGGTCAGAATGACCGGGCCAACACTGGTGTCTGATCATTACCAGTGGTGGTTTTCCTTTCCTCTACATTGAAAAAATCAAAAACCCGAAGAGGGCCGAACCCTCTTTCTATTTTTTTTTTTATTTTACACAAATCGGGAATGCTTGGTTCACTGATTTGCCTAAATTAGAACATAAGTACTGACCTCTTGTTTTGATTTTTTGAATTTTCTTTTATGCGTTTTTTCTGGCGATGAGTTGTTGCCATTACCAGTATTTGATTTCTGCGTTAACACGCCCGCATGCACAAGTTGCTTTTGGTACCGTCAAGGATTTGTTGAACCTACTTTGATACCAATGTAAGAACCAGATACAAAATTTGCAGTGGGATAAAGATGTCGTTGTTACGCTCGAAATCGCCAAGGAGTCCACACTCTAAACTAGTTCACAATTTCGAATGCCTTTAGTAACTATAATCGTTACTAATTGTGAATGCTTGTATGATTCCTTGTACTTTTTTACTGTTATTGAACCATACCCTTTTCACTGCATATATAGTTAGTGAAGAGTTTAAGTTTTGGGACACAACCTTAGGAGAAATCCCTTCATCCCTCAAGAGACATGTCTCTTGCATTTGAATATTGTAACTATTGGAATGGCCCCCAAAGACCTTATAGCCACATGGCCTTATAGGATGCCACTAACAGTTTTTGTCAAAGGGGTTAGAAGGACATTAACCTCAATGATTATTTTTCCAGGGTTAACAAAAAGGAAGGATGAATTTACCAAAAAATATATGGCGGTGATCTTTTTGCAAAAACCCCTAAATTTTAACTTGGGAAGCATTTGGATTCAAGGGAATTTGAGGGAATGAGAAGTCAAATTAATACCTACTGAGATTCTCATGTTTGGATACATTGTATGGTAAGGTAGTTAAAATTCACCTCTCTCAAATTATCTATTTAGAATTCCCACTTGTCTAGACGAGAACTCTAATCTTTGGAGTGCATCAAACCCTCAATGGTCCTTCCTCCTCTCGGTCTTCTTTCTTCCTTTCCCCTTCTCCTCCTCTCCTCTCCTCCTTCCCTCTTTCCTATTCTACCTTCACCTCATCCCCTTCTCCTCCGTCTCATCCTTTCCTCTTACTCTACTTCTTCCCCCTCCTCCACTTCTCTCTCTCTCTCTCTCTCTCTTTGTGTGTGTGTGCAAATGGGTCAGATCATGTTGTATCCAAATCTGATTACAAAATACGTGCAGGTCCAAATGTGAATATGAATGGTAATCCAATGAGATGGGTTAAAGATGGATTTGAAATACAAATAAGAAGGGATAAATGAGGCCCTAAAACAAGCGAAAAAAAGAACTCTTTTAAGGAGAATAAAAACATTTTTCTGAAAGACAAACTAGGAAGAATATTTGTTACAAATGAAGGTAAGGAACTCTAGAAATCATAGGTGCAAGTTGTATTGACTCAATCTAAACACATATATGTATTCAGCATGATTTGCTTGCTAAGATTCACTTTGATTGTGTTATTTTATATAAAAATATGATCTTTTGAGTTATGAAATTTTGGCACATTGTGGGCCGTTGAATTTTTGGAAAATTAAAAGTTTTTGAAAAGAAAAGTGATTTCTAGTCATTAGTTTCTTACTGTCATTAGTAGACAAATATATATATATATATATATATATATATATATATATATATATATATATATAGAGAGAGAGAGAGAGAGAGAGAGAGAGAGAGAGAGAGAGAGAGAGAGATGCTCAATAAACTTGCTCAATGGGTTTTTTGGCTTCTCCGGTGCTTTTTACGTGGTTCTGGCCTTATAAATGTGTTGGGCATGATCGATTTACTAAGAATCTACACCTGGATCATGTGTTTTAGATGAAAAAATGATGCTTGGAGCCTCAAAATTTTACAAAGATTTTGGACCATCAAACCTTATAAAAACCCACCCATGTGACGGAATAGAATGCTTCAAGAGCTGATCACTATAAAATCAAATACATAGATCACATCTGTCCAGTCAGAATTTACAAATAAAATAAAAAAAGACTGAAAAACCATTGAGCATGTTCATTGAGCACCTCACGTCTGAGCAGCTACCAATCACTCTCTATATAAATAGAGAGAGATCATTTTTCTTTCTTTCAACACTGAATCAAAATCTAATTTGATAAGATTGGAACAACCCAAATTTAACAATCTATAAATCCAAACTGATTTTTTCATCCATCTACATTCCTATTACTATACATGTTTTGTTGGCTACCCTAATTCAGAAAAATAAGATTTTTCAATCAATTGCATGATAAAATCAAACAATAATATTAAATTATAAAAAAAAAATAAGTGCATCCAAATTATCCAAACATTTGAGAATTCACTTTTCCGTGGGTTGAATTAAAATTAGGGTTGCCAACATGTCAACCCATCCGGCTTAACCAAACCTGTGGGATCAACAAGATGAATTCCAAACTCGGTCTGTGCAACTTAGTGGGTATTTTTTTCCATATAGGAACGGGAAAACCACCCTAGAGGGGTGTAAACCCTGGCACACCCCTTGACCCCAGGGAGCCACCGGCTTTGGCTTAATTAGGCAAGGGGAATAACGCCCATGGGAATCGAACCTCGACTGCTCATCTAACAGCCAAGGCCCATTCCAACTACGCTAACCCCTCAGGTCCAACTTAATTGGTATTTAAAAGACTGGTGGTGTAAAATTCTGAGGTTAGGTCCCCGCCAAGGCCGGCTAACCTCTTTGAAATATTAGGCCACTGCATAGGGCCTCCTATTTTGGAGGGGCCTCCAAGTGAGGCCTTAGAAATTTAAACTGAGTCCGTTTAGGAAGACAACTGGGCATGGGGTTGGTCAATGCATTATTTGACATGTCAAGATTTTTTAAGAGAGTGCATTTACCGATAGAACTTAGAAATTCTCTTGTAATCATGTTGTTGGTAATCGAGAATTTTTAACATCAAAGAAAGACTTGACGACAATATAGTGTTTGATACAACAAGAGTCGTTAAGCAATTTGAAAATACAGGAAGAAAGCCAGTCAACATGTTAGAGTACAGGAAGTTGTAAACATCCATCAACAATAACTTTTGCTTCTTCAAAACCTGTTAGCATGTTGTGGGATAGGTCCAGTTCTCTAGCTCGTTTGGGACATATCCAACTTGAAATTTTTTCTGAGTTTATTACCTGAAAGGTTTAAGATCTTCGACCTTTCATGGTTATATAAGAATTTGAGAAATCGATCAATGTTGCACTCAACTGGTTGCTGTTGAGTTCAATCCTTGCCAAGGATTAACTTTGGATGAGAAACTTGGGAACTAGCACATTAGATTGTTGTGAGCAAAAGTTTGAAAGATGGTGGAAGTAGAAGCTTGAAAGAAATGATGTCATTTATGAGGTTGAATTGAAGGTATAGTTCTTTCAAAATGAGAAGTTCATCATATTATTGAGGGATAATACTTTTCAAACCATTTTCAGAGAGATCGAGATGAGTGAGTTTTGAAGCATTAAATGACGGAAATATAAGGAGAGAGATAAGGTGAAATCAGATGCGTGAAGTTGCTGATGGTATGAGGAAGGGCTTGAAGCCAACGGTAGCTTAACTTAAAAGTCGCCAACCTAGGAAAATTCTCATAGTAGTGAAGTAGTACACTACTCAAGTTATTGTCACTCAAGTCCAAATAAGAGAGACCTCATTTGGAGGCTTCGCCTAGGGCCTCAACTTCTCTTGAGCCGCCCTTGTCCCGCGCCCCCCGAGCTTATTGAACAAAGGAGTAATTGGTCACAACAAAAGCGGTTGCAGTGATATATAGTGGTTGTGGTGGTGGAGGGGTGCATGGCAAAATAACAGTGAGGGAAGCAGGGGCGAATGCCTAGGAGAGGACAGAAGAGAAGGTATTTCAGGTGGAGCTCGAACAAGTGATGACAGGGGAGGAAGCTTCATCGGTTTTGTTTCCCCCCTCACCCTCCCTCTCCCTCTCTCTTTCTCTCTCTAAACTGACATTTTTGCAATTTTGGCACTCAAACAGAGGTTTTTTTATTCAACCACAAAATGAGGTTTTAAAAGATTGAATTTCTATAGTAAATTACTTTTTGAAACAGTTTTTTCATGGCATCTGATTTTTTCAGTGGACAATAACTTAGACAAGGGGTTTGACCAAAGAACCTAATTTTTAAGGCAACAAAATGATAAAAACGTCAAGAAAAAAAATTAATTGGCCAGATTTTATCATATTTTGAACATGTTGGCCATATTTTTCCGTTCTTGGCCAAAACACGGAATGGTGCCAAAGGGAGTGCCATCTACGTTTTTGTTAGAAAGATGTATTCTTGTAGGAAAACATCAATAGTAACTATGCGGTGCTTCTAACAGCAGGTAATAAATACTAAGGTGATTAGAAATAAAATGTTGAGTTATTTAAAAACGGCTGCCTTGTTTATCTGACAGTTGCAAAAAGCCATATAGCGTTTCAATTATTTCATTTAGCTGTTTTTTCCATTTATGTTTCAAAAGTTGAGCTTTTTTTAGTCAAACCAAATGGCTAAATAGCCTCATTATTGATTTCACTAATGAAAGAGCATAAGTGGAGTTATTTGTTCATAACAAAGACAACAAAAATTGCAATTTTACACCTCTAGTGGGTATTTAAAATGCATTCAAATAATGCAGGCAGTTAGATGTAATAACCGCGGCTTTTGGTAAATAGTTCATACCTTAGGTGGCTTTTTATAAATTACTCCACAATTTATTCTAATTCCAAAGCACTTGGTATGAGAATGTATGAGCAGTTTGCCAAGAAAACTTTTGTCAATAATTGGATTTTATTTAATAGATTAATTAGATCTCAGCATTCTTGATGGATCCCATAAAATGCATGGGAAGTACAACTACTACAACTGAATGTAGCCGTTTTCAATCATCCACTGGAGGCTCCAGTGCTGGTTCACGTTCTTGAACGTCCAATAAGCCCATCCAAATGAGGCTCTCCCGTACACTTCCAGCTGAGCTTTTGCAAACCTCTGAAACTCTTCTTTCGTTGCATTCCTCACTTGCCACTCAGCCACCCATTCGCCTTTTGTTTTGTTTCCCATATATCATAGAAAGCAAATCAAAATTTACTATATGTGAAATTAATGAAACGAGAAAGCTATTGAAAATGAATATGATGAATATGGTTTTTCTGTTTTCTCCCTCACTGTGAAGCTGTTCAGGGTAATTGTAGCCATGAGTGTTGAGGCTTAGTTGTATCCATAGTGACAAATATCGCGAGATTTATGAAAATCTTGCCAGAAATCACTTAAAAGTTTAAAACTGCAATATCTCACAAGATTTTAAAAATATCACGAGCTTTTATAAAAAAACATAAATACCGTGATTTAAATGCAAAATTTACATTTTAAATGGTTATTTATCATGAAAAATACTGTATATTTATTTTTAAATAATTTTTATTAATATTTTCTTATAAAAAATAAATTTTAAAATTTAAAATTTATTTTTTTATTGCCAAGATTTTGCTGAAAAAATTGCGAGATTTATGAAAAATTTTCAATTTCTCACGAGTTTTTGAAAAACAAGATTTTGCCGATAAAAAAGTTTGTCACTATGGTTGTATCCCAAAAGCAAAGTTGTGAACAACCCTACATGCACGGAAGCAGATCAGGTCATGCTGAACATGAGCGTTTTTGCTCATGCCGACATTGTGGCCATCCGATTTGCATTTTAAAAAGCTCAAAAGTCAACAAAACCACGTGTCATTCATCCAAAATGCAAACAAACGGTCACGATGTCGGCATGAGCAAAAAACACTCATGTTCAGCATGACCTGATCTGCTTTCTACATGCACTCAGCATGAAACTTGGTGGCACAACTATTGCTTTTAAGAAATTGATTTGCTGCACTCCTCCAAACATTGGTCCCACGATCAAAGACACAAGGTCCCAAATCTCCAACAAAAGAGAGAGAGAAAGAGAATGACTAGACCCTAACATGGTATATACCTAAGCAAAAGTTGAAGTCCATATGTGTCCTCAGGCATGATTGATCTATTGTAGTTTGGAAGTGGGTTCACTCTTTTATCATCTCAATTGTAAATGGAAGGATATGTCCAAACTGGTGCATTATATGGACCCCAAAGAAGACAGTATCCAACCCTTTTTTATGCCCTCCTATTGATACGGCTAGCAATAGATGCCGGTCCTAAAAGTTTCATTCTGAACATTTTGAAAAACTAACCTGCCATAATTCATCATTCTTGCGAGGTTGGATCTGTTTGCTTTGTAGGAATTTAATACACATTGAGAACAAATATTCAGATATAAGAAAATAACTTTCTAGCTGAAGAACGATTTGATTGAAAAGTGTCTTTCTATTTATCTCTTCAGTTCCTCTCCTTTGGTATACCAAGTTTCATGTGACAAGTAAAGGCGACCATGCAAGGAACTTTCAAGGAGACACACGTTCGTTTAAAGGCAACCATCTTGGCTGGGGATTTCTCCAATTAATTGATACATGTTGGACAAGTACCAAATAGCATATGAAACTTGCTAATAAATATGCGTGATAATTATGAGATGCAATATGCATAGTGACAAATATATGTCATTTTTTAAAAACCTCTCTACTTTTTCATGAGATTTTCAAAAACCAATATAATCTTGGGAAATACGATATTTTCAAAATAGGTGTACTTTGAAGATATCATGTTTTTATTCCAACATTATCACTTTATTAATGTGATATATATACTTTTTATGTATTCAATAATTTTCTTATATTTTTATATATTCTCTTACATTTTTTTAAAATTTAAAGATACCCATTATATTTTTTTGAGATTTTTTTAAAGAAATACAATTTTTTTTTAATTTATCACAAGATTTTCCTTCGCTGAGAAATTCCCGATAACAAAATTTGTGACTATATATCGTAATGGTTGTTGGGGGATAGCCCTAACAATAACCTATTAAAGAGTTTTTTTTTTTTTTGAAAGAAAATAACCTATTAAAGGGATGAAAACACAATTATGAGAAACGAGACCGGGT
This sequence comes from Nuphar pumila, assembly GCF_984573655.1. Classification (NCBI taxonomy): domain Eukaryota; kingdom Viridiplantae; phylum Streptophyta; class Magnoliopsida; order Nymphaeales; family Nymphaeaceae; genus Nuphar; species Nuphar pumila. The sequence continues at coordinate 24,162,024 of NC_143262.1, read as the reverse complement.
CACCCGTGTGGCCAGTGGGGGGGGGGGGGGGGGGGGGTTGTGAAGGTGTTGAGTTGAAGACCCTCATTGGTGCATGGGTATATCCATAGATTTCAAAGGAGAGCCACGTAAGGCAGGGTGATCTGGGTGATACGAATCAGATACCATATGACAGATTAACATGACGTAGAGACATTATGTTGATATTTTAAATAATATTTCAATTATATATATTGATATAATTATCAAAAGTAGTTTTTTTATTGATGAAAAAATTGAAATTCTATTTTTGATAACCTGTATATTTGTGACCTAAATTGTAGCACCCACGGCTTTACCTGATCCGCTCTCATCAAACACAAGAAGAAATTAAAGGAGAATGAAAGGTACGTACCCACAAAAACGAGGGGGCCATTGGCGGAGGTCGCAGCGTTCAAATAAGCGGTTCTGTTGGTGTAGACAAAATCTATGTTTTGTTGTACGGTCATGCTATTGAAAACGTCGGAGAAAAGGTTGTAGTAATGGACGTCAATAACAGTTTTGGTGAGGCCACTGGTGATGGGGAAGAGCTCAGTTGGTCCTGGGGAGCTCAGCCTGTTGGACATGATGACATAGGCTGTGGGGGAGTGCCTCCTGACCGCAGCATATCCTGCCTTGTAATATTCAGTGATGACTTCAAGGGAGACCCCAGGAGCTGAGGGCTCGTTTATGAGCTCCACTGCCGCTAGGCTTGGGGAGTTTGCGTACCTACAACACACAACAATAATCTTTCCTCATTTTCAGTAGTATATATATATATATATATATATATATATATATATATATATATATATATAACTTTTTTTTGTTTACTTTCACATTTTTTTTGTGAATCTGACCTTATGCATGTGTTCTACTTACTTTTCCCAGTAGAAATCAGGGTTTAAATCAAGGTTGCAAGACTAGGAAGTGGAAGCGAAAAATGATAGGAGAAATGGAAGCAATAAGTGAGAAGCTATGTAGTTTAAAATATATAGGAAGTGAGAAGTGAGGAATAAAAAAAACAATATAAGAGTTAAATGAAAATAGAAATGGAATACAAATAAAAACTAAAATAAAAGTAGAGTTCGTAAATTTCATAATTTTTTAGTGTAAGAATTAAATTTTGAACAAAATCTAAAAATGATGACTGGCAATTTAGATAAAGCACATGAAAGTGAGTGTGAAGCATGAGAGAAAACACATAAAAACATGAAAAGTAGAGTGAGAGAACATATACAAAAAATAGATAAAGTGTATGAAAAACATTAGGAAAGCATGAAAAAATCAAGATTCTCATCAAGTTTTGAAAGCGAGGAGTATCGCACTTACAAAATGACTTTTTAGGAAGAAAGTTTTAAAAATGCAATTTGTTGTTGTTTGTACATACAAATGATAGAAACACTTAATGGTGGATGCAAAAAAATGGACAAATGTAACAGATGCGCGGTTGCACACCGTGCGTCCAAACAGCTTTAGCAGCAGTCTTGGATGGATGTTAAAGTCTTGGTTTCTTCCCAAGCCTTTAATAGTGGTCAAAATCGATGCTAAATTGTCTTTTGTGCAAAAAAATAGCTCTTGCCTCCGATAACAATGGACACTTTGTGCAACCACTGTTACGGGCTTCTCTCTCTCTCTCTCTCACACACACACACATATATATATATATATATATATATATATAGAGAGAGAGAGAGAGAGAGAGAGAGAGAGAGAGAGAGTGAATACTTGAGTGCTATGAGAGCACCCACCCCCACGTACTAGAAATCATAGTTGTAGGTTGTATCTTCCCAATCAGTCCTTGTGGATGTACTCAACATAGTTTATTCGATAGGAATCAAGATTTGGATCATGTTTTTTTGGACATAAAAATAGGATTTTTTAAGTCATCAATTTTTGATACATTGCGAACCATTGATTGTTAAAGGTCTTAAAAAACCTACATGTAAGCTATAATCACATGATCCACAACTTGTTTTCTACTAAATAATGCTTATATTATTTCAAAAAAATACTAAATAATGCTTAATTATCATATCTATAGGGTCTGATCAACAAAAAAAGTTCAAGAAATTTGAAAATCTAAAACTTCTATTAGGTGTGAGTAGGTTCTGAAGAGCACCCTATATATATGCACACACACGCACACACATGATTAAAATCCTCTCTTTTTGTGCTTGACTGCACTAACTTCATGAAGCCTTCAGCTCTTAGACCAGGACCCAAATGCCAGAGAAATTATTCTTGTCCTACAAAATAATTGTGAAGGCCCTGGATTTGATAAATTAATGGTTTCTAAATGTCTAGATAAATCTTGGTAATGATGATGTAAGATCGATCATAGGGCATACCTCGATGAGAAGAAGTCTATAACAGCAACGGTTTTGTTGATGCTTTCTTGTGTTGTTCTGAATTCTATGGTGCCATCTCTTGTTGCACTGTGTTCCCAACCATTTTGTGAATATTGTGGGGCATGGAGATCAATTATGACTTTAAGACCATATTTCCTGAATCAACACCATTTCTTATCACAATGTAAATGGCTCTTCACCAGAATACAAAACCATTTTAAAGTATAGCGTTTTAGATAGTTGCTGGCTTACTGTGCCCAGGAGAAGGCATTGTCCAAAATCTGTAGGGACCCCTGAACAAAAGGGGCGGGAGGTGTAGGATCACTGGCTGTCCACCACCCGACGGGAATCCTCACCGAGTTCAAACCATTATTTGCGATAAACTTGAAATCCTCTTCAACTATGAAAGCGTTCCAATGATCCTGCAGAAAACAACAAAACCAAACAAAACATATTGATCGAGGGTACCTAACACAAAAAAGCATTCTCATTTCACTCGTATAATTGTTTGATTGGAGAGACCCCGTTATATAATATAATGTTTGCTACCCTCGTGGGCAAGGAACCTGGAACCCCTGTTGGACATTTTGATTTAGGTCCAATCCTATGTTTGACCCGGTTTGACACTAATGAAGGTATTAGTGGGCCATTAGTGAGAATTAGTGGGGAAGGGGTTGTGTGAATGTGAAAGGGTTCACGTTGTCATGTATGTAACCCCTTGATGAGAGTAGCCAAGGTGTCCTCATTTTTCATTGGATTCAGGGTCCTGCTCACCATCGACTTGAAGGCTTGGGCTCATCATGGGCGTTGATAGGTTGAAGAGAACACTCGCACATTATTTTATCCATGGCGTCTACCATGTACTGTTGTTTTCACATTCTGGTTCTATTTAGAAGAACACCAACATTGAGTTATGGGTCCACTTATAACCCATAGGTCTTACTCCATCAGATCAAGGTACGAGATCCCACACTTGTTTTTTGCCATATCGGTCAGAGAACCGGTTCAACTGTAAATAATGCATGAACTCCTTTTCAGATCTGATCTGTTTCAATCATGATCTAGATCCAATTCTAATGGATCCTGGGTTTTACCCATATGGAGAGGTTGTTTTGATAAAAAAATCATATAATTTTGGCATTACTTACATGCATGACTTGGGGGGCTTTTTCAGATCCATAACCATTTGTTACTTGGAACTCCCCGCGAAGCGTCCCAAAGACGTTCATCACAAACACTGCTGTGCTGTTGTCTCCCCAACTTGGCTCCCCCTCGAAATCTGCTGTCACCATATCTTCTGTTTTCGCCTGCCATCAAATTTTCCACTTTGTTAGTTGAAAAGTACACTCAATAGCATTGACAATATGGATTTGCCAATAAGTTGGGTGCACTACCCACTAGAGCATCTTTCCCACATGGTTTCAAGTGTCATACTACGCCCTAGATCTTTTGAAAATATCACGATATTTTCAAAGGCCGACATATAACCGATATTTTCAAATATCACTCACTTCCATATAAAACATTTTATGGTATTTATATATTATTTATATTTTCTTTATTTTGATGTATTTTTTATGCATCTTTTGTACTTTATACATGCCGATATTTTTTCAAGAAAAACCAAAATTTCAAAAAAAAAAAAAACACGAGATTTTCTTCACCAAAGTTTTCCCAATAAAGGAGATTTGTGACTGGGTTCACTTCATGGAGGAACAGGGTGGGGGTAACATTTACCTGCAAAAACATTCCACTGGGGGCTTTGATATGAACTCTGTTTGGGTCATCAGATTTTCTGATAATTTGAAACGTTTCCGACGCCCCAGGTGTGACGGTGATTGCTGTGAGTGGACTGCTTGATCCTTGTCCAATATTGAGCCCAATAAAGCGTCCATTGAAGACTCGAAATTGAAACTTGTCCTCTGTGACCCTCCACAACTGCACCAATTGTAACAATTACACTCATTTTTATTACTCGTATACGTGCTCATGAAACCAGTTACCATAAATTGAGTATAGCACCCGCAATATTCACTATTGATTATATGATTTCACTCATCATAACCCCAAAACCCAACATTTTGATCTTTTGGCCATGGTTGGCGAAGTAGCCCGGTTGACTCCGCAACTCTGTTGCTAAGTCCGAGTCATAGACAGGTGAACAAGTCAAAACTCATTTTGAACCTAAACTTGGTCCAAAACCTCTCAAACTCAAGAAAGGCATGCACATATATATATATATATATATATATATATATATATATATATATATATATATATATATAGAGAGAGAGAGAGAGAGAGAGAGAGAGAGAGAGAGAGAGAGTAACCCGTATCTTCAAACGGGTAAAGTTTCCAAACATTTTCGGACACTTGTGCGTGCAGTTTTTTTAGCTTTTTTGACGGTCAAGAACCGCTGGTAAAGATCCGACACTCGCGTGCAGCCATGCATCCCAACCAAGTTTGACGAAAACCAGTTTGCTCGAAACGGGTTTTCGTGTATATATATATATATATATATATATATATATATATATATATAGCCAAAAACAAGTATTTGAACATAACAATATACATGTATGTATACCATGACAGATGAGCTGCACACCGAGTCAGGAGCTGGACTCCAAACAGTTTTTTGTGGGAATTACTGGGTCGACCAGTTATGCTGTGGAGAGAGGAAGTTTGAGGGTTTAATTACCTTGAAAGTTTCCCACCCAGAAGGGCTGGTTCTGTTGGCAACAATGATGGATCCGCCGCCACTCTCTGCACACAGATACTTCCCCCAAGCAGGCGACCTTAACTGAACTTGGGTGCCGTCCTGATGATCAACACACACTTATTACTCATCTTACACAACAGTAATGACTACTACGACCTCATTGCTTTGAAGCTTATCAAGGAAAAGAAAGGGAGTAGGAGGAGGAATATATGGTTTTTACCAATAAATCTTTGTTGGTATTCCATCGAACAGTGAAGGCTTTATCCACCCTTCTGTCACCAGCCACCCTCCAAGGTTAACCGCTTTAAACCTAAAATTGGGCGTCTCTCTCGAGTGCATCACTCTTACATGACAAGAGAGGTGAAATAGGAGTATTATTAGGGTTTTCAGACACCATGAGGAACGACTATAAGCACTCGTCATAATTTCCCCCTCTTCTTCCTTCCTTCCCAACCAACTCTCTTTTCTGAGGATGAAAACAATTAATCTGCACTGGTATTTATACAAGAGGTGGAAAGATTGATCGAGCCACGGGATTCATCCTTACAGTCAAACCATCAGTCGTTCAACGTAAGCTTGTTGAAAAAGGTGGTCAAGGGCCGGCACAGTAGCGTGTACTATTCAAACTAATGAGCTATCATGGAAGAAGATGCAATTTTCCTGCTGATCTTGTTTATCAGCATAAATGTGTGTGCCTCCAGAAGCGTTGACGCTGGCACACAGTGAAGTCATTGCCAACGTTTCCGGCAATTGGCATTGATTTTCGATAGAATACACATTTACAGTCAACCGCTGGCGGCTTTGATTGATGGTCCAGGCCAAACCATTCCAAATTATCCGTTGACGGACGATGCACCAGGAAAGCAGATCAGGTGATCTGTCAAATCACTTTAAGAAAGTCATTTAACATCTTCACCGTCCATTGCTTCATCCCACAAGGATCATGAGGTCCTTATGTACATTGTGGACGGTTTTCATGTCAATGGCAAGCATAACAATAGGGATGCAGACTGTTGGTGTGGCCTGAGACTTTTTTAACCAACAATTTTTTTGTGTGTGTTTTAATAGCTGGGAAAAAGCCACCACAGTAACCAAGTTCTTTGGCATAACACTAGCCTTTTGCCCTGGAAGCGGTGCACCGAGTTTCAGCCTTGCAGAAAGAGATATGCACTATCAACGGGGGCTCAGCTTGTGTGGCAGTAGTAGTTAGTGCACGTCACCTTGTGTGGGAACGTTGCAAGTTAGAATCCCTAGCTTAACCCAAGCTTTCTCTGTCGAAAAGGAAAAAAAAAGAGAGGCACTGGTGGGTTTCAAACACACAACCTCAATCAACTTTGAGACGTTCACTAGGAGCAGAGTCCACGAGGACAGAAAAAGATGAAGTGAGATCACATTGTACATTACAAATGTGTTGCTCCACTTAAACACCCACCATCTGATCTTGGGTCTCACAGCTGACAGGCTACAATCGTCGAACAACGCTCGTTCGTTTATTTTTTGTGTTTTGGGGTGTTTACGGTCTTGACTGCCGCTAAAGAGCTGGGTGGAAAAACACCTTTAGTGCAGAAAAACACCCTTTAGCCCGGTCGAGAACCACCACTAAAAGCACTTTTTTATTGCCACTCGAACCAGTTCAAGCCAGTTTCGAACTATATTCGGGTATATAAATGCCACCGATTGGGCATAACAGTGGACGCGCTCGTTTTTGTTTATTTTTTGTGTTTTGGGGTGTTTAGTGTCGCCACTAAAGAGCTAGGTGGAAACCACTGTACTCGGTCAACAAAAAAGCCCAGGCCGAAAGGCTTGATCAATCATGCTGAAGCGATCGCCGAACCTAAGCTAAAAAAAAAAACTTTTAGTGCAGAAAAACATCCTTTAGTGGCGGTCGAGAACCACACTAAAAGCACTTTTTTTTTTTTAAATTCAGCGCCCGCCACTGATGGCGCGTCAGATAACAGTGGAAGATACGCCCATCTCTAAATGCTAAAATGTTTATGAGGATAATTAGATAAAGAATGCATTTTTATGAGACAGAGTTGCTAAAACGGTTAATCTCCCTTCTCAAAATAAAAAAAATCATACTCGAATATTATAATGATTATATGAATCAAACTCGGTTCATACTTATTAAAATATTATTTTTTATATTTTTTATATTGAAAAATTACCTGGTTTAATCAAAACTCAGGTCGGACCTGAAATTTCACAAACCATACCCAACTCCTTATACTAATCTGACCCACTTTCTAATCGGGCCTCCTTCTTTATCACCAAACCCGGCATTGACCTTCCGGGGTTTGTTATGGGCTAGTCTGGGTTGGCTATAGTTGCCACCAACAACCACATGCCACCATTTGGCATTTTAGGGAGGGTCCTCTACCTTATATTATCTGTTCTACTTTGGGTAGAGGCGCTTATGCCTACCCTCTCTTTGAAAGTGTCAATCGAGTCACGGGATTCCTCATCCATCTTAACCACCTAGACAAAGATGGGAGCTCATATGTAGGGATGGTAAACCAGTCCAACAAACTAAACAGAGGGTATTCAAGCTTGGCTCATTTCTTGTATCTATCCGAGCCGAGCTTGAGCTCATGAAAAGCCCCAGCTAGACGCGATGAACATGAGAAAGCTCATTTACAAAAAAAAAATATTTCTTAAAAGTTGAAAACAATAGCATTTAAACCCTAAACCTACTAAGCCAATCTCAAATTAGCTCATTTACAAAATACACTTCAATTATCTTCATTCTATAATATAGAATATATGTAAAATATTTTGATTATCAATGAACCAATCTATACGAGCTGAGCCGAGATGAATATTGATTGTTCATGCTCAAGCTTGTCGAGCCTATTTCACCAGTTCAAATTGGCTTTTTATGAGCGAAACATGAGTCAAGACACGAGCAGCTCATCTCGTTTCCCAGCCCTACTCGTATGCCCTCCCATCAAAAACAGTTTGACCATCACAAAGTCAAACTTACAATCAGTCGGTTGGACAAGAGGTGGTCACTGACTGGATCAGTTTTTAAGGTGATTGATCAACCCCTCATAAGCAAGCATGTGTCCTCTTTTTAAAAGTCACTAATGACATTGACATTGACATTGACAGATAAATATTATTACCGACAATTGTGGTGATTGACGTTGACCTTAATAAGACTTGGCAACGAGCTGACGGCTTTGACTAATCAGCAAAGGCCAAACATTTGACCCGGTTTGCTTTCTATATTGTTTTTTTTATGATGAAGGAAAACCCTCACCAAGAAGTAGCGGTGATATTAGAATATTATTGCATTGTTAAGCAAAAACCGCTTTTATATATATATATATATATATATGGGCATGTACTTGTTCCCGCAAAACCCTTTTGGTTTTTGCTTCTTATCTAGCATTGGCCTTCAGAATGGTAGATGTTAAAACCAAGATTTGTTAAGGTTCTGTCATAAATTCCACTTTTCAGCGCCGCCTGCAACTCATATGTTCATTTGATTGACAAAAGTTATGGGATGCTCATAGAATATAAAAGTAAATATAGACCAAAAAATATGTACGACAAATATCACATGTTTTCTGAAAATGCCTCAAAAATTTTGCTATTCAAAAAAATGTGTGAAAACTTCTTTTAAGTGAGAGTTTGCATGCTAGTTTCACACATGTGAGTGTTAAAAAGATCATACCAAAGTTGGGTATTTACGATTTTGGACTGAAGGTCACATAAAATTATGTGTGAACTTCGTGTTAATCTCAAACTTTGGATCAACACACATATGTCACGAAGTTCGTACATAATTTTATGTGAACCTCATGTTACTCTCAAACGTCAGAACATCTCACATACCTGACAAAGTTCACACATATGTTAGAAAGTTCTCCCATAATTTTATGTGAACCTCATGTTACTCTCAAACTTCGAAACATCGCACATACCTGACAGTTTGCACATATGTCACGAAGTTCGCATAAAAATATGTGTGAACTTTGTGAGTATAAAAACTGAAATACAACACCCAGGGCTTTTTCGTATAAATTTTTAGGGTTCTTTGTGGTCTCTCAAGCCGTATATGCAAATTTCATAAACACCTTTTACCTTATTTTGGGTTTTCGTGTTGGTTTGTTAAAATTTTTATAGGATAGATAGTTTTGTCTTATGAATAGGCCAACAAAAAATCAATATTATAAAAATATGAATGACATTTTTGTATTTTTTTAGCTAGGCCAAGGAAAAAAGCACACCACCTCCCCTCCCCTTTGTGGAGGTTTTGAGGTGCTCTTAGAGCTGGCTTATAGGAGATGGAGGCCATATTATGTTTACGTAATAACTAGGAATTCATCATTTATGACAGTTGTCCCTTTCTATGACTCTTGAGAAACATAAACTAGATTTAGCTTAAATCATTCATTTTAAATGTAAATTAAGTCTTTTCTATTTTAGCAACATAAATTAAAAGTGCAAGATGTAAATCATCTTGCTGAAGTGGCAAGATGAGGATGTTGTTGGGTTTCCCTCCTTATGGGACCCATCTATCTTGGAAATTGATCGTCTGATAACTGATCATTTATGGCATCATCAATAGTTTGATGCATATTCATTATCATGACAGAATTCCCAAGCACGATGCTTGATCTTCTCAAGGATGATTTCAGTACTCACTGGATAGCAATTTATAGAAGTCTTCATAGCTGAATGATGATTCAACTGTTCAGAGTTTTGAGGATCAGTGATTTGTCGATGGTAAATTTTGGTTAGTGCTTTAAGCTGCATAGCGGTTTGCAGTATTCGTTGGATATCGATTTGTTTCAGTACTCACTAGATGGCGATTTGCAGTACTTGTTGGATAGCGATTTGTGATAAGGCGATTCAGGCGCATTGTAAGTTGTACAAGATGTTTAGTCTTCCGCATTAAATGCAGGTCTCATCCTCTATTTAAAGGATGGATGAGAGACAGCTGAAAAGCATAAAGAAAGTGTGAGCAACACCTTTTAGAGCACCGAAAAGGTGTGAAGAGAACAAAGCAAGAAGTGTTGCTACACTTCTTTCAGGACAACTTCGTGAGGCTGGATCTTCAGAACATTCGTTCTTTGTTCTTTAGTGAGGTATATCCTCTTTGTTTGTTCTTCGTTAGACAATGTGTGTTTGTAAGGCTTATGCCTTTTGGCCACTTTGTAATCTCTGTTTGAAAATAGTGGAAGGTGCTGACCTATTGGTCATCGTGGATGTACTTTAGTTTGAGAGGAAACCACATAAATTTGTGTGTTGTTTTTGTTTCCGCTGTTGGTTTACCTTTCTTTCACTGTCATCGTTGTATTGCCTCCATCGATTCACACTTGTGAGAAAGCCAGTTTTTTTCCAACATCTGGTATCAGAGCCTTAGTTCCTCTAGTCTTAGCTCGTTATATTTGTGTGTAAAGTCATGGAGAACAATGTCGGTTGTATGATTAATTTGAATGACATAAACTTGATGACCTAAAAAACGAAAATGGAAGACCTATTAGTTTATAAAGATTTGGATGGACCTATAGAGGGTGATAGTTGCAAACCAGAAAAGATGAAAGATGACAAGTGGAAAAAGCTAGACAGGAAAGTTGTCAGTTTCATTCAGCAATAGATCGATGATAGTGTTTTTCATCATGTATCCACAGAAACTTCTATGCATGGTCTTTAGACCAAACTGAAAAGTCTTTATGATTGAAAGACAACAGTGAATAAGGCCTTTCTATTTCGAATGCTTGTGAACCTTAAATATAAAGAGGACAACTCTATTGCAGAGCATTTAAATGAGATCAAAAGCATTGTAAATAAGTTGGCTATAATGAAAATCATTTTTTATGATGAGTTGGAAGCCTTGTTGTTCCTTAGTTCCTTTCTTGAGAGTTGGGAAACCTTGGCACAATTAGTAACTCTACACTTGATGGAACGGTAATGATGAGCCAAGTTACCAGCAATTTGTTGAATGAAGAAACTAGGAGAAAATCATCAGGTCCTTCCCTCTCTGAGGCACTTGTGATTAAAAATCAAGGGAGAAGAAGGAGTAAGAGCAAGACTCTGCACTATCGTGACAAATTCAAAGGTCACTCATACTCGAGTTCAAAGAAAGACGTCGAGTATTATTATTGCCACAAGAAAGGGCACATGAAGCGGGAGTGTAGGAAGATCAAGTTCAAGGAGCAGAACAAAGAGAAAAGCTCAAAAGAAAAGCAAAGTGTCACAACCACAGTCATAGATGGAGAGCTCATGGTTATTTGTGATGGTACTAGCATCAATTTGATCGGTCGAAAGACTGATTGGGTAATTGATTCTGAAGCTTCATTTCATGTTACCTTGTAGGCTGATTTCTTCACTTCCTATTTGTAAGGTAATTTTGGGAATGTCCGAATGAGAAATGAAGATGTGTCAAAGATTGTTGGCATACGCGACATTTGCTTGGAAACAAACATTGGTTGCAAATTGTTGCTCAAAGATGTTAGGCATGTACCAGACATCCCACTGAATCTGATCTCTGCCGGAAAGTTAGATGATGAAAGCTACAACAACACCTTCAGTGACGAAAGGTGTAAGCTAAACAAAGGCTCCTTGGTGGTAGCAAGAGGAACGAAGACATGCTCCCTCTAAACTTTGCAAGCGAAGATCTGCAAGAGTGTTGTGAATGTTGTGGAGAATGACTCATCCACAAAGTTATGGCATAAAAGGCTCGGGCATATGAGCGAGAAGGGGCTGCAAGTCTTGGTCAAGAAAGAGCTCCTAGCAAGGGCAGAAGGTACATTTTTGAAACCATGTGTTCAATGCTTCCATGGTAAATAGAATAGGGTTTCTTTCCATAGAAGCATTGCATCTAGAAAATCTCATGTTCTAGATCTTATACATTCTGATGTGTGTAGACCTTTGAAGGTCATGACACTTGGTGGTGCATTGTATTTTGTGACTTTCATAGATGATCACTCTAGAAAAGTTTGGGCTTATACACTAAGAACTAAAGACTAAATTCTAAATGTATTCAAGCATTTTTAGGCCATGGCTGAAAGAGAAACTGGCAGACAATTGAAATGTGTTCACTCGGATAATGATGGTGAATAGATTGAGCTATTTGATCAGTATTGCATCAATCATGGCATCAAGCATGAAAGGACCGTGAGGATCATGCCTCAACAAAATGGGGTTGTTGAGAGAATGAATCGCACCATTCTTGAGAGAGACAGATGTTTGTTGTCACACTCTAATTTGCAAAGATCTTTCCGGGGTGAGGCAATGGGGACAACAATTGATCTTATCAACTTGTCTCCTTCTATTCCCTTGAAGGGAGATGTTCCAGAGAAAGTTTGGACTGATAAAGAAGCTTTCTATGATCACTTAAGAGTGTTCGATTGTAGAGCTTTTATTCATGTTCCAAAGGAAGAGAGGTCCAAGCTTGTTCCAAAGGCCAAGCAATGCATATTTCTTGGCTATGGCTATGAAGAATTTGGCTACAGACTGTATGACCCTGTTGATAAGAGGGTGGTCAGAAATCGAGATGTTGTCTTCTTAAAAGATCAGACCATTGAAGACATTGGTAATTTTGAGCCATCAGAGTCCATCAAAGGTGATCTTGTTGACTTAGATCCCTTTGATGCACCGACTGTTCATAATTTCGTGGAAGAGATGTCACAACCTCATAATGATGCAGAGAAAGGAAGTACTGAGACAAAAATTGAGGGGGAGCCAACACCCCAAGAGCCACTTCCTCAAACTCTGGTAAGGAGGACCACTAGAGAGAAACAATCATCCAAAAAATACTCATCAAATGAGTATGTGATGATTACAGATCAAAAAGAGTCAGAAACTTTTGAAAAAAGTTTTGGAGAATGAAAACAAGTCTAAGTGACTCAAGGCAATGAAAGAGAAGATAAATTCATTGCATGAGAATCACACCTTTGATCTGGTAAAGCCACCTAAAGGGAAGAAGGTGTTGAAGAACAAGTGAGTCTTCAGGCAGAAAACCGATGAGAACGTCTTTCAACCTAGATTCAAGGCATGACTTGTCATGAAAGTTTTGGTCAGAAAAAGGGAGTTGACTTTGATGAGATCTTCTCACCAGTTGTGAAGATGTCCTCCATCCGAACTGTGTTCGGTATAGCAGCAAGCATGAACTTAGAAGTTGAGCAGCATGATGTGAAGACTGCATTTCTACATGGTGACTTGAAAGAAAAAATTTATATGGAGCAACCTGAAGGCTTCATTTACAAGGGCAAAGAACACCTTGTCTGCAAGTCGAAGAAGAGCTTATATGGATTGAAGCAAGCACCAAGGCAGTGGTACAAGAAGTTTGATTCTTTTATGATTGAGCATGGATATTCAAGAACCTTCATAGACTATTGTGTGTTTGTGAAAAAATTTCCAGATGAAAATTTTACCATTCTCTTGCTTTATATAGATGATATGTTGATTGTGGGCCAAGACATCAACAGGATAAGCAAGTTGAAGTTGGAGCTGAGTGAGACCTTTGTTATGAAGGATTTAGGTTTAGCAAAACAGATTCTTTAGATGAGAATCATTCGTGACAGATCACATGGGCTGATCTGGTTATCTCAAGAGAATTATATCAAAAAGGTTCTTGAGAGGTTCAACATGGATAAAGCAAAGCCTGTCAATTATCCTCTTGCAGGGCATTTCAAACTTAGCTCAAGTCAATGTTCTGCAAATGATAAAGAAGAAATCGAGATGCAAAAAATTCCCTATGCTTTGGTAGTAGGTTCTTTGATGTATGCTATGGTTTGTACTCGACCAGACATAGCTCATGTTGTTGGAGTTGTTAGTCAATTTCTGTCAGAACCAAGGAAAGAACACTGGGCAACAGTGAAATGGATTCTAAGGTGTCTTCAGAGCACTTCAAAGATGAGTTTGTGTTTTGGAAATGGTAAACCTATTCTCGATGGATTCACAGATTCTGATATGACTGGTGATGTCGATAGTAGAAAATCTACTTCTGGGTATTTGATTATTTTTTCAGAGGGAGCAGTTGCATGACAGTCAAAATTACAGAATTGTGTAGCTCTCTCTACCACAGAAGCTGAGTTCATCGCCATTACAGAAGAAAGTAAGGAATTATTATTGTTGAAGAAATTCTTGCAAGAGTTGGGCTTTAAGCAAGAAAGGTATGTTCTTCACTGTGATAGCGAGAGTGCAATTCACTTGAGTAAGAATTCTTTATTTCATTCAAGATAAAAATATATTGATGTTTAATACCACTAGATTCGAGATGTCTTGAATGACAAATTGTTGTAACTTGAAAAGTTTCACATTGATGATAACACATCAGATATGTTGACTAAGGCATTGCCCAAGGACAAGCTTAAGAAGTGTCGATTACTAGCAAGAATGGTGAAAGCCTACTCATAAGTTGGGAACAGGGAGAATTGTTGGGTTTCTCTCCTTATGAGACCCATCTATCTTGAAAATGAATCGTCTGATAACTGATCATTTATGGCATCATCAGTAGTTCAATGCATATTCATTATCGTGGCAGAATTCCCAAGCACGATGCTTGATCTTCTTAAGGAGGATTTCAGTACTCGTTGGATAGCGATTTGTAGAAGTCCTCACAACTGAATGATGACTCAGTTGTTCAGAGTTTTGAGGATCAACGCTTTGTCGATGGCAATTTATGGTTAGTGCTTTAAGTTGTATAGTGATTTATAGTATTCGCTAGATAGCGATTTGTGATAAGGTGATTTAGATGCATTGTAAGTTACGCAAGACGTTTAGTCTTTCGCATTAAATGCGAGTCTCATCCTCTATTTAAGGGATGGATGAGAGAGAGCTGAAAAGCAGGAAGAAAGTGTGAGAAACACTTTTTAGGGCACCAAAAGGCACTACAAGAAAATGCTAATTAGCGACAGAAATTTGTGACAGATTTTTCCATTACAAATTTACAACGGATTAGCGAGCGAAAACTATTTGTCGCTAACATTTGAAATATTTGCAAAATTAGCGACGGAAATATTTACGTCGCTAAATCCGTCGCTAATTAGCGACAACATTTTTTTGTCACCAAAGCACTACAAAAAAATGCTAATTAGCGACGAAATTAGCGAGGGAATTTTTCCGTCGCTAATTAGCGATGAATTAGGGATGGAAAAATTCCCTCGCTAATTCCGTCACTAATTTCTGATTTAAACCGTCCCGCCTGATGCACGAAATTTTCCCTCCCCCCGTTCGAAATTTTTTCTCCCTCTGTTTTTCTCTCCCTTCGTTCGATTTAAACCATCCCCACTTTCCTCTGACGATGCGCAGCGACCTCTCGCACCACGGAGGTCAACCTTCTCAGGCACCTCTCGCACCACGCGCAACTTCTACAGCTGCTCTACAGCGATCCCTCCATCCCGGTCTCGTCATCCAGCCCGATGACACCTCTCGCACCATGCACAGCTTCTGCAGTCGCTCTGCAGTGATCCCTCCATCCCCGTCTCTTCGTCCAGCCCGACGGCACCACACGCAACTTCTACAGTTGCTCTGCAGCGATCCCTCCGTCTCCGTCTCGTCGTCCAGCTCGATGGCACCACCATCCTCCATTCTCAGGCACCTCTTGGTGGAGACTGCTCGGGCACCAACGGCACCTCCATCCTCCACGTCGTCGTCCAGCCCGACGCCTCCTGCAAGTTCTCCCCCGTCAACCCTGTCTACGTTGCCTGCCTTGACCGCTCCTCCTGGCGGTGCCCCTCGATAGTCTCCACCGCCTGTCCCGTCTCTCCCTCGTCGGATCCCATCTCTACTACGACCCTTTCTCCCATCGTGACTGGCTCGCTGCGAAAGAGCGACCCGATGTCGGTTCTATACAAAAAAATTGCTCCCTGCCGGTGAACGCGGCAACGAGCAATTTTTTTTATTTTTTTTTTAATTTAGCAACGAATATTATCCATCGCTAATTTAAAATAGCGAAGGACTCGTGATGGATCATATTCGTCGCTAATCCATCGCAAATTAGCGATGGAATTAGCGGCGGATAAGTTCTGGCACTAATTAGCATCGAAAAATTCACGATGAAAGTTATCCGTCGCTAATCTGCCGCTAAACTGTTTAGCGACGGATTAACGTCAGATTTAGGTCGTCGCTAATCCACAAGTTTCTTGTAGTGAGGGTGCGAAGAGAACAAAGCAAGAAGTGTTGCTACACTTCTTTCAGGACAGCTTCGTGAGGCTGGATCTTTAGAACATTCGTTCTTTGTTCTTTAGTAAGGTATATCCTCTTTGTTTATTCTTTGTTACACCGTATGTGTTTGTAAGGCTTATGCCTTTTGGCCACTTTGTAATCTCTGTTTGAAAATAGTGGAAGGTGCTAACCTGTTGGTCATCGTGGACGTACCTCAGTTTGAGAGGGAACCACGTAAATTTGTGTGATGTTTTTGTTTCCGCTGTTGGTTTACCTTTCTTTCACAACCATCATTGTATTGCCTCCATCAATTCACACTTGTGGGAAAGCCAGTTTTTTTCCAACAGACGTCGACTGAATTCATCCCATCTTCGTCTCATACCCAGACATCTTTGTAACTCTCTCTTAGGACCGATACCTCATCACCCTAAGTCATGCTTATTTTTATTAATAAAAACAAGTTTACCCTTCGCTAAAAAAAAGGTCCAATTTTTGTCCTAATGAGAGTGGATTAGCCAATGGTGCAAGTACGAAGGCAAATGCATTCGAATGTCGATTCGGATTGGAACTAGATCTAAGTATAGTGTTGATCAAAATTATATATATAGTGCATACTTTAATCTGGGTTGGAACTAATATTGGATTTTCATGGAATCAGATAAACAAATGTGCTGAGGTTTATGTCAGAATCAAGCTAAGTCGGCCTGTTTTACCTTTCTTTATTTGAAAGCAATTGATTTTATCCATTCTTAGCATATCCATAACTACAGGATGTCATATCAAAACCATACATGGAGCTTCATTGTGAGACCAGAGTTGGATTCAGATCCTGAACCAACCTGCTTTTCAAAAATTGGATCTCCCGCAAACATCAATAGTATGGTGGTGCTTCTAACAGTCGACATGTATTGCTAAGCTTAATAGGAACAAAATGTTGAGTAATTAAGCAAAAAAAAAACAATTCATAACTTATCAGCTATCTATGAAAAGACAGTTGGGGCACCCAGTACTTCAGGAGGAGATAGATGGCCAGTACAATTGTCTACGGGTGGAGGATAAAGACCCCTGTACAACTGGGTTATTTAACGATTGATAACTAGGAAGACTGTCACTTGT
Organism: Nuphar pumila; assembly: GCF_984573655.1. Classification (NCBI taxonomy): domain Eukaryota; kingdom Viridiplantae; phylum Streptophyta; class Magnoliopsida; order Nymphaeales; family Nymphaeaceae; genus Nuphar; species Nuphar pumila. The sequence continues at coordinate 24,144,717 of NC_143262.1, read as the reverse complement.
TGGGATTAGATAGCGATAGCACTAAGACAACTCAATACTAGAGGAGGAGATAGATGGCCGGTACAATTGTCTACGGGTGGGAGATAAAGATCCCTATACAGTTGGGTTATTTAACAATTGATAACTAGTAAGACTTGTTTGAATACCGTTCATGTTGACCTTTCCTTTTGCACTACTTACGGTGGTGTACGGAATGCCCATACACCCAACTGAGCGCCACGCGGTGCTCAGTCGGGACCTCAGAACATGCACTGTAGCTACAAGGCATGTTCCGGGGAGAACACGCAACACCCTCTCCTTCCACGGGGCGACCCACATCTCCGCGTGGTCATTAAAAAAGAATGTTGACAAGTTGGGGCAGGTCGGCCCAAGCTTACAAGTTTTGGGCTACCGACGATTGTGAGAAGGCTAAGCTTGGTGGCGAACAAAAGGGAAGGTCATCCCATAGCCCCATCACAGCTAATAAAAAGAAAGGCTCTTGGGAGAGTAGCACCTTATGGTAAGTTGGCATGTATTGGAATGATTAGGTCATTACAATCACGATGAGGGGAGACAAGCCAGGGGTGGAAATGCTACCGAGTCAAGCAAACTCATGTAATATTGGGTTGCCGGAAGGGGGTTAATTTTTTGGCTTGATCGGGAGCTGTTTAGTCAAACCAAATAGATACGCTCATTGTTGGTTTTAGTGAAAGAGTATCAGTTGAGTTATTTTATTTTAGATAGGCAAACTAAGGTTAGCAGACCGGTTACATTAATAAAATTTAAAGATAATCATCAATTAACAAGGGAAAACCTGTCAGGAGGTTTGTCCTTCCAGATTTTGCTCTCCTGATAAAGTTAAGCACTTTGGAATTATATGCTGATAATGAAATATGCAATGTATAGTAAGTTGAGTTATTTGTGCATCAAAAAGACAACAAAAATGTCTTTTTTTGAAGTGCATTCAAATAAAGCAGGCAGTTGAATCTAATAACCACAATTTTTGGTAAATAGTTCATAGCTTAGGTGGGTTTTTTGTAAATTACTTTACAAATTATTTTAATTCCAAAGAAGTTGACATGAGAATGTATCAATAATTGGATTTTATTTACTATATTAATTAGATCTCAGCACTTTTGCTGGATTCCACCCAGGCACTTAACAAGGGCAAAAAGCAAATGGGAGGTCAACTACAGTGTAATGTAGTTGTTTTCTATCATCCACCGAAGGCTCCAGTGCTGGTTCACATTCTTGAGTGTCCAATAAGCCCATCCAAATGAGGCTCGCCCGTACACTTCGAGCTGCGCCCTTGCAAACCTCTGGTACTCCTCCATTGTTGCGTTCTTCACTCGCCACTCGGTAACCCATTCACCTTTGGTTTTGCAAATGCCACAAAAAGGAAATCAAATTCACCATGAAATTAATGAAATGACAAGCAATCAAAATAAACCGAGTAGCTCGGTTTGGCTCGTCATGAACTTGTTCATTTAGCTGGTGAGCCGAGCCATGAGCCGATCATTTAGCTTAAGCAAGTCGAGCACAAACAAGGGTGTTTTGCTGGGCTCCTCTAAAGTAAGCTCGTGTAGATAAGATATATGTGTTTTTTAAGTGTAATACTTGTTTAAAATAATGCGGTACAACTGGTTAGAGTAGGTGGCACTTGGACGTTTAGGGTTCAATCACTATTTGCACCTTTTAAAACACATGAAATTTGTTAACATAAGTCGGCTTGAGTCCGGTTCATTTAAGAAATGAGCCCAGCTCGAGCTTGGCTCAGCTAGGCCCATGCCTTATTGACATAAACCTATTGCTGGATTTATGACAAAACTACCAATCTACCAGCTACTCCTACAAATCTACTTTATCAAAAGCAAAATTAATGGAAAGTAATCAAATAAGGAATGCATAAAATTCATGAAAACAACAATAACTCAATCCAACAACTCTCACTGAGAAATCCCTATAATGAATATTTATAGGAAAACACGAGGAACCCTGCATATATTTTGGATTTGAGATGGATCTATTACATTAAAGAAAATGCAAATATAAATAAACCCAAATAAAAACCATAAACTGGATCCAAATTGATATCTTATGGACCTAGTCCTCACGCTTTTATGCTTTTGCATCATTGTCTTCAAGTTGGAGAAGACTTATCCTCAATTCTGGATCTTACTTATGATTCCACTCATAAACAATGATTAATTCTCTCCAAGTTGGAGAAGACTTTTTCTCAAGTCTGGATCCTACTTATAATTTCACTCGTAAACAAGCCAAGCCATGTTCATTAAACTCATTTACGAGCCCTATGTGGAGAGAGAGGTGGCATCCCTAGCTGCATTAATCTACTTTTAAGAAGCAAACATGTGCTCTCTTATGATGGGGGCAATCACATTGGAAAGTGATTGCTCCAACCAGTTTATTCATGTCGGTCCAGAGGCAAGTCAAACCGAGAAGGGACCATATCATCAGGATTTATCCTACATTCAATCCTAGCTGTCAAATCAAATGCTAGGATAAGTCCACATTCTCACATGGATGGATGTGAACTACTCGTAGCCATCTAGATACATCAGTTGGATAGCTGCTAGCATCAACTTAGATCCTCCGACAGCGCATGTCATAGGGTAGGATCATTTTCAAGTTGAGTGGAGTCGAGTGGACTCGAGTAGAGTAGAGTCGAGTCGAGTCGAGTCGAGTCGAATTCATGATAATTATAAGATGCACTAAGCTCATTTTAGAGGATCCCACCTAGCAATAACGCATGCAAAGACCCAAGGGGTTTGGTGCAGTGGGATGGGGCATAGACCGTTTGACGGGCAGTATGGTTCAAATCCCATGGGTGTCAACCCCTGCGGAAGTCCAAGCTTGGTGACTCCCTGGGGTCGAGGGGTAAGCCCTCAGAGTTTTATGCTGACATGGAAAGAGACCGTAAGTATGGCAGACTAAGCCAGTGCAGCTAGGTCTCTACTCCTGGAGCGGTTTCTCCTTGTAAAAAAACAAGAAAAATAACGCATGCAAAGGGTGACCAAAGCAACAGTGAAAAAAAAAAAAAAAAAGGAAAAAAGGAAATGCAATGCATACCCACAAAAATGAGGGGACCATTGGCTGAGGATATGGCGTTCAATTCAGATGCTCTATTGTTGTAGATGTAATCTATGTTTTGTTGTACCGTCATGTTATAAAAGAAGCTGGCGAAAAGGTTGTAGTAGTGGACATCAATGGCTGTTGTGGGGAGGCCGCTGGCGAGGGACATGAGCTCAGTTGGTGCTGAAGAGTCCACCCAGTTGGACATGATGACATAGGCTGTGGGAGAGTGACTCCTGACCGCAGCATAACCTGCCTTGTAATATTCAATGAGGGCTTCAAGGGAGATCCCAGAGGCGCGGGGCTCATTGACCAGCTCCACTGCAGCCAGACTGGGTGAGTTCCCATACCTGCATCGCCACAATAATGCTCTTTCCTCATTTTCTGCAGGATACGTACGTATACAGAATTTTGTGCAAGTAAATAGTCATGTCTATGCTTAAGACGGTATATGAACAGGCTCTGCCTAATTTGAGCTTACAGATTTTTGCAGAGAGTTCATATCGCATGAAAACTTGGTGATGAGAAAATCTAATTTTTTCTTTAACATTGATTCAATCTAAAAAGCAATATTTCTAGTAAACAAATATTGAGTTGATTCAATCTACAAGCAAAGTTTCTTCTTCTTCTTCCCTAATTTGTCTTCTACCTATCTTGTCTTCTCCTACTTGAACCTTTTCTTTCTATTTCTCTCTCATCGTACGCTCTGCTCTTCACTTGGATGGAAGGTTTTTTAAAGTATACGATCTGAATGTCTGGATGATTTACAAGTGGAATCAGCCCATAAACATATCCAAGTAATGATGAGCTAAGACCTTACCTCGATGAGAAGAAGTCTATAACAGCAACGGTTTTGGTGATGCTTTCTCGTGTTGCTCCGAATTCTATGGTGCCATCTCTTGTTGCACTGTGTTCCCAACCATTTTGTGAATATTGTGGGGCATGGAGATCAATTATGACTTTAAGACCATATTTCCTGCATCAACACCATTTCTTATGACAATGTTAATTGCTCTTCACCAGAATACAAAACCATTTTAAAGTATAGTGTCTTAGATAGTTGTTGGCTTACTGTGCCCAGGAGAAGGCATTGTCCAAAATCTGTAGGGACCCCTGAACAAAAGGGGCGGGAGGTGTAGGGTCACTGGCTGTCCACCACCCGACTGGAATCCTCACCGAGTTCAAACCATTATTTGCGACAAACTTGAAATCCTCTTCAACTATGAAAGTGTTCCAATGATCCTGCGGAAAGCAAACAAAACCAAAAGAAACATATTGATCAAGGCTACCTAACACAAAAAAGCATTCTCATTTCACTTGTATAATTGTTTGATTGGAGAGACCCGTTATATACATATAATGTTTGCTACCCTCGTGGGCAAGGAACCCTTAGTTAGAACTCATATGAGGAGGTTGTTTTGACCAAAAAATCATATAATTTTGGTATTACTTACATGCATGACTTGGGGGGCTTTTTCAGGTCCATAACCATTTGTTACTTGGAACTCCCCGTGAAGCGTCCCAAAGACGTTCATCACAAACACTGCTCTGTTGTTGTCTTCCCAGCCTGGCTCGCCATCGAGATCTGCGGTCACCATATCCTCCGTTTTCGCCTGCCATCAATTAGAACTGACAATGAATATCTTTATCATGATATAAACAAGGGAAAGACACTTTTAAATGTTATTTTTTATGTTATATTTTCGTTTATGCTTTTATATTATCTTCTATACTTTAATATATGGTGATATTTCTACACGATATTTTATCAAGAAAAAAAAGCGATTTTCCTAGGAAAGAGATTTGTGACATTCACTTGATGGAGGAACAAGCTGTGGGAAACATTTACCTGCAGAAACATTCCACTGGGGGCTCTGATATGAACTCTATTTGGCTCATCAGATTTTCTGATAATTTGAAACGTTTCGGACACCCCAGGTGAAAGGGCCTCTGCTGCGAGTGGGCTGCTTGATCCTTGTCCAATATTGAGCCCAACAAATCGTCCATTGAAGACTCGAAATTGAAACTTGTCCTCTGTCACCCTCCACAACTGCACCCATTGTATTACTACACGCTCATCAAACCAATACCATAAATTGAAATTATCATGCAAAATTAAAGCATCTGGATCCTTCTGTTATGTATTGTATTGCACTATGCCAACGTAGTCTTAGTCATTCTTTTGACTGATCATAACCAACAAATAACATTACCTACGTGCATATTAAAGAAATATCTCCTATCAAGTTCTTTGAGAGAGCAGATCCACTGCTCATGCGATGCCATCGGGCAATATAAAACATGTTGTGACTAAATAAATCATATATATCATGTATATAATATTTGTAGAGCTTGATCAACAAAAGAAAATCAAGAAATGAGATGGAACGGGGTGTTTCTACTAGAGGGTATGGTACAATCGAGATCATCTGCCAATACTCTCTCTCTCTCTCTCTCTCTCTCTCTCTCTCTCTCTCTCTCTCTCTCTCAGAGAGAGAGAGAGAGAGAAATGTGAGTGACGGGTTTTACCTTGAAAGTTTCCCACCCTGAAGGGTTGCTTCTGTTGGCAACAATGATGGATCCACCGCCACTCTCTGCACACACATACTTCCCCCATGCAGTCGACTTCAACTGGACTTGGGTGCCATCCTGACGATCAAACCACACACGTTAACCATCTTACACACAACATTAATAATGATTACTACGGCTGAAACGTTCCAAGGAGGAGAAGAAGAAGAGAAGGAATGTTTTTACCAATAAATCTTTGTTGAGTATTCCATCGAAGAGCGATGGCTTGATCCAGCCTTCAGTGACCAGCCACCCTCCAAGATTAACGGCCTTGAACCTAAAACTGGGCGTTTCTCTCGAGTGCAGAACCCTCACATGACATGAGAGATGACATAGGAGAATTATCAGGCTTTTCAGACACCATGAGCAACTATTATAGTCCCTCATATCTTTCCCCCCTTCCTAACCTAACTCTAAGTTGTTTCCGTCAATGCAAGTATGAGGCCGATCTGCAATAGTATTTATAGTTTTATTCAATAGGGATTCATAACCAGCAATATTCAACTTATCTGCCCTGCAACCATTTCTGGCCACAAATAAAGTCAAGCCTTCGGTCGGCCAAAGAAAGGTTGGACAAGAGGTGATCAAGGGCCGGATGAACGTTTTACTGTAAGATAAGATGAGCTAGCACCACATTGATCCAGCAATCAATGGGATCAGCTTCCAAGCATAGTGACAAAAGTTTAAAACGGCAAAATATCGGTGGTCAAAACCTTGAGAAAAATTGAAATTTGTTTGAAAATCTCGCATTCTTTTAGGCAAAAATCTTGGCAATAAAAATTAGATTAAAATTATATAAAAAATAAATTTTATAAGAAAATATAAATAAATAATATTTAAAAATAAAAGCCACACAATTATTTCACAATACATAACTGTTAAAAATATAAATATCAAATTTAGATCACAATATTTTGAATATATCGAAGGAAATTACCGTTTAAAAAGTTCAAGTAATTTGCAGCGATATTGATATTTGTCATGATGGCGGCATCCAGAAGCGGACAGGTGTGGCTTTCTCATCCGTAGCTAATGGGATTGACTGGGTGAAGTCATTGCTGACGTTGTAGTCGTTGACGTTGACTTTGAAGACGGCGTTACAATAAGCCGCTGAAGGTTTTTTTTGTTTGAGGGTGCAGGCCAAACAATTTGACCCGCTCGGTTGATGATGGCTGCGCTGGCCAAACTCCAAATTAAGTGTCCACAGATGTGATGGGGAGCCTAAATTAATGTTGACCAATATGTGTACTTCTTCTCTCATAGTTATTAAATCAATTGATGTGGCATTCATTATAAAGTTTTTAACCAATTTTTTTGTTTTTAACAACAAAAAGATTGCCTTCAACACTAAGCCTATTGGCCACGTCACGGGATGGTGTAAGTTCAAATCCCAATGGTATGATGTACTGATAGAGTACGCCTAACCCCAGGTTGTCTATCAAGAAAAAAAAATGTGCACCGTGGATTTCTAACTCGTGATATCTTCTCAACCTAATACCAATCACGAGCCGCTCATACTCACTGAGCAAATCTCTCACGCGCATGGTTGGGAAAAACTCATTGCTCAACTCATATTCGGCTTGTAAAAGGCTCATTTGAACTCCTACAACGGCACCGGAAGAATGAAGGTCAATAGCAGTGATGAAAGGCGCCGCTAATGGTCTCTTTGTCATCGTTATAGACCTATAGTGGTGAAAAAAAATGGCAGTCTAGTTTTGGCCTCTATTGATAAATAATGATGACAATTATATGTCATCGTTAAAGGTTACATCCCAATAATAGCGACTTAGCCGATAACGGTGATAGCCTATAACAGTGACTAGACTTTAACGACAACTTCATAGACGTTGTTATAAGAGATAATGATGAAAATTAAATTTCGTTATAACCTATAATGGAAAGCATAAAGTTGTTTTTATATGTTATAATGATGACTTAATTGTCGCCATTATAAGAGATAACGACGAGAATTAAATTTAGTTATAGCCTATAACGGAAGCATGAAGTCACCTTTATATGTTATAAAGGTGACCTCATAGTCACCGTTATAGGTTATGACAAGTTTAAGACCTATAACAACAGAACAACAATGTCGTTGTTATAGGCCTTAAACTTGCAAAAATAATTTTTTGTATTAGTTTTAAAAAAATTATTTTTTTACAAAATTTGCATATAAGAAAGGATATGAATGCTTTGAACCTCACCGAGGACATGGCATTGGATAGAAATGATTGGAGGAGAAGGATTCATGTGGAAGACCCGAAATAATTTTCTTTTTTGGTTCATATATATCGCCAACCCCATTTTTTTGGGGGATGAAGGCGTAGTTGTTGTTGTTGTACAAAATTTTCATATAAAACAATAACAATGCATTACGAACAATAACAATTCAAGCATCACATTCAACAAGATTCAAACAATAACAATGCAACAAAATTCAACAATAACAATTAAAACAATTACAATTAATAAGAATTTAAGACATACCAACAAAGCACTTGATAGAGGCTTACCTTGTAGTCAAAGTTGAACATGCCCTGAGAGAAATGTAGCTAATTTACCAGTTGCATAACATCTCGTCAATAAAAATTAGATTAAAATTATATAGAAAAATAAATTTTAGAAGAAAATATAAATAAATAATATTTAAAAATAAAAGCCACATAATTATTTTACAATAAATAACTGTTAAAAATATAAATATCATGTTTAAATCATGATATTTTGAATATATCGAAAGAAATTACCGTTTAAAAAGTTCAACTAATTTCTAGCGATATTATCGTGAGATTTTCATAAATCTCACTATATTTGTCATGATGGCGGCTTCCAGAAGTGAACAGGTGCGGCTTTCTCATCCGTAGCTAATGGTATTGACTCCATTAAGTCCTTGCTGACGTTGTAGTCGTTGACGTTGCCTTGAAGGCGGCGTCACAATAAGCCGCTGAAGGGTTTTGTTTGAGGGTGCTGGCCAAACAATTTGACCCGCTCCGTTGATGATGGCTGCGCGGGCCAAAGTCCAAATTAAGTGTCTGACAGATGTGATGGGGTGCCTAATTTAGAGCATCACAATAACTATCGTGCTTAATTTAGAGCATCCATTAGAGACCACGACCAATGCATGTACTTCTCTCAAAGTTATTAAGTGCATGTTGAGTCTGTTGGTACTTAAAAATCAATAGATGTGATATTCATTATAAAGTTTTCAACTTTTTTTTTTTTTAACAACAAAAAAAGTGCCTTCAACACTAAGCCTATTCGCCTAAAACCCCAAGTCCAGCTGCCTATCAAGTATCGCACCCAGTTTTTGTGTAGCAGCAAAAGACGTGCACCTATACCAACTTGAGCTCAGCTTTTTTGGTAGGAGCTGTTAGTGCACGTCACCTTGTGTTGGGATGCTGCCAGTTCAAATCCCAATGGTATGATGTATGTTGGGATGTTGCAAGTTCAAATCCCAATGGTATGTTGTATAACTGGTGGAGTATGAATAACCTCAGGTTGTCTATCAAGAAAAAAAAGACGTGCACCATGAATTTCTAACTCATGATATCTTCTCAACCTAATACCAATCATGAGCCGCTCCTACTCATTGAGCTAATCTGTCACGCGCATGGCTGGGAAAAACTCATTGGCCGACTTATATTCGGTTTTGTAAAAGGCTCATTTGAACTCCTATAGTGGCACCATAAGCGGTGATAAAAGGCACTGTTATTGCTCTCTTTGTCATCGTTATAGACCTATAATAGTGACAAAAAGTGGTCGTTTAGTTTTGGCCTCTGTTGATAAATAATGGTGCCAATTATATGTCGGTGTTAGCCAATAACGACAATGATCCTATAACGGTGATTAGACTTTAACGACGACTTCATAGTCATCGTTATAAGAGATAATGATGAAAATTAAATTCTGTTATAACCTATAATGGAAAGCATGAAGTCATCTTTATATGCTATAACGATGACTTAATTGTCGCCATTATAGGAGATAACGACGATAATTAAATTTCGTTATAGCCTATAACGGAAGCATGAAGTCACCTTTATATCCTATAATTGTGACCTCATAGTCACCATTATAGGCTATCACTGAATTAAGACCTATAATAGTGGCACAACAATATCGCCGTTATAGGCCTTAAACCTGAAAAAATAAATTTTATATTAGTTTTAAAAAAATATTATTTTACAGAATTTGCATATGAAACAATAACAATGCATTGTGACATTCAACAATAATAATTCAAACAATAAAAATGCAACAAAATTCAACAATAACAATGCAAATACAACTGGAATCACTCAAACAATAACAATACATTCAACAAAATTTAAACAATAACAATACGAAACAATAACAATTCAAACATTACATTCAACAAAATTCAAACAATAATAATGCAAATGGAATCACTTAAACAATAACAATTCAAACATTACATTTAACAAAATTCAAACAATAACAATGTAATAAAACTCAATAATAATAATGCAAAACAATAATAATTCAAACATGGCATTCAACAAAATTCAAACAATAACAATACAAATGGAATCACTCAAATAATAACAATTCAAACAATTACAATTAATAAAAATTTAAGATATACCAACAATGGACTTGATAGAGGCTTACCTTGTAGTCAAAGTTGAACATGCTCCGAGAGAAATGTAGCCCATTTACTAGCTGCACAATAATGCCAAAAAAAATAAATAATTAAATAAGAGTATTTAAAAAAACCAGTTCTAAACTTAGGGAATAAGAAACTTACTCTCGTATGGAATTTCTAGAGGTACGAAGATGATCCAGTGGTATGTTGAACCCTTTGCATAAATATTAATTTTCAATCATCCTCTGAATCATCTTGGTGTAACAGCACAGGATCTTCGTCGATGGTGTGGGAGAGTAATGAATGAACCCCTCGGCAATCATCCTCCTGATATACATCGTTATTTTATTCTTCGTTCCGTTCAACTGAAGATGATAAAATCTTGTACACACACTACAAGAAACTTGTGGATTAGCGACGACCTAAATCCGTCGCTAATCCTATGCTAATTCGTCGCTAAATAGCTTAGCGACAAATTAGCGTCGGATAGCTTCCATCATAAATTTTTCGACGCTAATTAGCGACGAAATATATTTGTCGCCCATTCTATCGCTAAATTCTGACGGCATTTATTTGTCGCTAATTAGCGATGTCGTAGCGACAGAGTATATTCGGATAAATTCTGTCGCTAACTTTTAGTCGGCAAGTTAGCGACGGATTTGCGATGGAATATAATCCATCGCTAATCCGTCACAAAATTTAAAAAAAAAAATTAAAAAAAAAAGAGCCCCAAGGCGTGCGTCTCATACGCCTTGAGGTGCGCCTCAAGCCGAGGCGTGAGCCTCATACGCCTTTTCCATATTAAACACTATGGAACTAAACTCTTTCCCATAAACAATTTATTTAAAGGTAAAAGATCCCACAAAACATTGTTAAATTTTTATTAGCAAGGATTTCATAATTTTCTTCGGGCTCAAATTCAAACTATCACATTTGCTGACCAAGTGAAGAGCTGATGTGAATATAATTACCACAAGAAATGTTGCATTATATACAAAATTATGTGACAGTATGTTCCATTGCAACAGTTTTCCATATTAAAAAATTGCACATGGAAAATGCTAAAATCTTGACAAATTGGATGTATAAGATACATTAGGCTCATGTGATCTTGTGGACTCAAACTACTCTCCGGAAATCTTATCATTATCGAATCTTTGTTCAAGCACAGCCAACACTCAGCTCATCATAGTCATACTGGTCAGACTTGGACTACTCACTCCGACTAGAAAAGAGAACTCTTTCAAATTATGTTTGAATTAAGAAAAACAATTCAGTAAGAAGATCATAGATGAACATAATGTCATCTATTTGATTAAACTTTATAACAAAATGTTGGGCCTAACTAAGCTTTTTGTGTGGCTAAATACAGGGAAGATTAAGAAGAGGAAAAAGAGAAGTACCTTTTGCATGTTAGGATACTTCCACACCATAATCTGGTTCTGGGAATATCCATGAGTGCTTACTATTTCATTTACATTTTTACTCCACAGAAGATTGCAAACCTGTAGCAGCATTATTATGAGGTTAATCAACAATCAAGAAAATAAAGAATAAATATTACTAGAGAAAGAAAAAAACTTCAATCTTTAAAAACAACAAAGAGAATAAATAACAAACATTAGAAAAACAGAAAAAAGCTTCAATCTTTAACTATAACAAAAATTTTACCTGACTCCCTGTGTCTATGAAATTTATTTGATTGTTGTTTGCAGTGTTCCAAAAGAGAATGCATCGGTTAGCAGTTCCACCACCTGATGCAAGAAGGCCACTTTGATGAGGTGACCAAGCAATGGCCTTCACAGCAGCAGTGTGCTCTGTAAGCTTCAGAAGAGGTTGTTGTGAATGTTGGTTCCATATCAAGAGCTGGTTCCAAAAAAAATCATCCAGTTGTAAGCAATGATCAATTTTTAAAGCATAGAAAAATGTTCTCTGCATCAAATGAATTACTATCTTAGCATATTGCAGACCTGATTGTCATTTTCACTTGATGCTAGTTCTTTGTCATCATGGGACCATTTTAATCCACATACCTATCATTATAGCAGGAAAAGTAGAAGATAAATGTTAATCTGTCCATCATGAACAAACACACAAGCACATATAGTATGGAAGATAATCAAAATGGCATTAGCAAAAGCAGTACACCTCAGATTTATGACCAACAAGTTTGCTAACAAAGTCAGTAGGGACACGAATATCATGTTGAAGGATGTGTCTGTCTCTATTTCCAGAAGATAGTATGCATGAGCTCCATGCTAGCACTCATGTTCTTGTTTGATGACCATCCATGCTTCGAACTCTTTTGCAGTGAGTTCCATCCCATATCTGTTAAAGCACATGCAATTGGTAATCACTATCTAAATTGCACAAAATTATGTGACTGTACATAGGGCTTTGGCCTGTTAAAATCTTCATGGTGAACGGAGAAGATTAAAATTGCACATGGAAAATGCAACAATGACAACTAAGTGACATGCAAGAAAATGAACAGATGACCGAAAAAAGGCCTGATGTAAATTATAGTAACAGAAAACATAAATATAATCCACCCTCAAAGACTTACTCGTCGCCAACTATTCCCAAGGAATTCATTCACAGAAATGGCATTATGCCCATACATAAGTGGTGAAATCCAATAGCCCCAGATCCACCATTTCTTAATATCATCTGTTGCAAATGAATATGATTCACTAAATAACTATAATTTTTAAGAAAATGCTTAAATATTAATAAAGAAGGATGCATCTATAACAAAAGGAAAGAAAGAGAACAACCATATGGTAGCCTTACCCTTGAAGAGTATGAAACCACCAAGAACGACAATCTCAAGCATTGCGAAGGATCCAAATGTATTTGAAATAATCAGGTCATGGTCCAAGGAAGCAATTAAACGGAAAAGACCATATGCCATTTGGTTAATTGCTAGAAGCAGAAGATATTGCCTGAACATCCTGTAGTTACAGCATGGGAGAACATTTTGTATTTGAATTGCATTAGATTCCAACTAAGGGAAGCAATAGATTATTATTTCTTGTTCATACAATATTCTCTTGTTTAGGCAGAAAATGTGAAAGAGGCCATGATTTAATCAGAGATATAAATAATCTTCAAAATGAAATTAATGCCTCACCTGCCAGCATTTGGATCAAAACCCACCACATAGTAAGTCAAAAACACCCATACAACAACCTCAACAATTGATACAGGGACGTTAGCAATCCATGCAGGGAGTGAATACGCCCATGCTGGATAGAAACACAAGTCTCTTTGCTTATAAAAAATAGGCAGTCTTGCAATTGTCATAGAAAGCCCAGCAAAGCCATTGAACATAAGTAAGACTAACCCAAAAAACAGAGCACCCAGATAAATTACTCCATCATTCACAGTGTTCCGGTGCATCTCAGTACGTAGAAAGAGTGTCATTGTGATAATGCCGACGACCGTAAGTTGTAACAAGATTAAAATATATAAAACGATTGAGCAAATCATGAAAAAAAACTTGTCAATAAATTGAAAGTGCAAAAAGGTTTAGGAAATCAGCAGTGTTTTTTTTATACTTTTATTTCTTGAACTTTTGTACAAGCCAAGCATTCTCAGTTTCATCACAGGATTTGAGAATGAATGCATTTTAGGCCAACAAAAACCCCCAACAAAAAAGTGATATGTTAACGAGTGACAAAAACCCCCAACAAAAAAAGAAATTAATAAGCATGAACCCATCTCTCTCTCTCTCTCTCTCTCTCTCTCTCTACCTCTTCTGCAATTCCTCAAAATGAACCATCGGCACCAAAATCCACACCTATGATCCCTCCAACTCCACTGTCAACAACCTGTTCTTCGTCCAACTCTAGTCGCTGATTGCCTTTGACTGGAGCTCCTCCAGTGGCACATCGTCGTATTTATCAGTAAGGGGATCGGTCTCCTCGACAGTCGCAGCGGCAGCTACGACCGACAGCAGCTTCCTTCCTCGCGGACTTCTTGCTTAGGGCTTTGCATTCCTCCTCCGTGAGCGAGGAGGGGTTGTTGTCGTCGGAGATGATGCAGACGACGACGGAGTCAACCTGGGGGAGGAGGGAGGCAAAGCGCCCTAAGCGCAACGAGAGAGACAGAGGGTGGGAAAAAATGTGCCCTAATTTGGTAGCTTTAATCAAAAAATAGCAACAGAATTAGCGAGAGAAATATTCTGTCGCCAATCCATCGCTAATGTGCTAGAAATGGTGCGGCAAAAATTTTTTGTCGCCAATCTGACGCTAATTAGCAACGAAAGTTTTTTCGTCGCTAATTTTGCGAATATTACGAAGATTGGTGATGGATAGGTTTCTCTCGCTAAGTCCGTCGCTACTTTGCGACGGAAAAAATCTGTCGCTAAACAGGGTTTTTCTTGTAGTGACATTTCTTTGTATTATCTGTTATGCTATAAGCATTTATCTAATTATAGGATCTCTAATATAAAATACTTGCTTAGCCTGAAACGCTAAAATAAAAGGATCATTTGCGTATGTTTTATGAGACATGTTGACGCACGTAAAGTATTTGTCCTTATGCATGTGCTTATTATCAAACCAATCACATCTAAACATATATACCTAATTTTGTCCACTATATTTTATTTTGATAATATCTTTTAGAAACACTGTAATAGTCTACATCAGGCTCCGGTACATCGCCTTAACATGAGACTATCACCCCAATGTTCTAAGAACTACGGTCTTGACCTCGAGACTGTGCATGAAACCTAAAACATTTCACATCACAAGTTTGATAGGATTGTGATTCATGCTTAGATTCTCTTACAAGACTTCATAATTTTGGAGATACATCCTCTTGATTATGTAGAAATCAACTTGCAAACTCACTTTCATGTCGTATTGTAGCTTGTTGAACATTGTCGCACAAGCTATCGATTATCTATTTGTGTTTCATTAGATACGGCTCATACTCAATGTAGTTATCCAGTACATACTGATGAGTTGTCGCATGTTCCGAATCTAAAAGTATAATTGGTGAACCACCTTCGGCTTGCATGTGAATGTTATGTGAGAATACAAACAAACTAGGTGTCGTTGTCATGTTGAGCCTATCATCATGCCAATTTGGACAGTTAAATCTAGTATCAATATCACTAAAATATTATGAGCAAAAGCTCACAAATTCTATGAAAATATATGCCTCAACAATGGAAGCTTTTGCTCGTGTTTTGTTCCTCACAGTTCACTTTAATCTACCAAAGAATCTCTCATTCGGATACATCTAACAATATTACACTGGTCCAGCAAGTTCGGCCTCATGTGGTAGATAAATGACTAGGTGAACCATGATGGTAAAAAATGCAGATGAAAATATTCTCTCCAAAATGCATAAGATTACTAGAATATTTTCCTTTATCTTTGTTAAAGCATCTATTCTCAATATTATTGTATACAACAGTCTAAACATATCACTTAGATGGATTAAAAGCAATGAGATCGTCTCCTTTAGATATCCATGAACTGCAATAGGAAGTAGCCGTTGGAAGAAGATGTGGCTATCATGATTTTTAAGTCCCCAAAATTTAACATTGTTTATCTCTACACATAGCCGTCTAAAAACTTCACATCCTTTAACCAATAAAAAAACTCCTTATGCTTACTAAAAAATGTGCATTGTGCACACGATTTCTTCGGTGTTGCACCGCTTGTGTCTAAGTGCAGGTGACAATGTATCTTTTTGTCTCTTAAATTTTTTTGTATTGTATCGTTGTCCTTTGTTTTTTCCTTCACATCAAGCGGTGTATATAAGATATTGTCATATATGTTCTCAACATGCATCACATCCAAGTTGTGTCTTATACATGTCACATGGCGCACATTCTTTTCTTTTTCTACCAACTTATACTTTTCTAAAATTATTGATAATGTTACTTGATTGTTCCTTCAGTTTAGCTTCAGATAATTCATTTAGTGGCCCTCTAAGCTTTGTTTTATCACCGAACTCTCTCTTTTGATGATATCATGGGTGTTCTTGTGGTAAGAATTAATGGTGTACCATATAACACTTCTTCTTGCCAAACTTCAATCTATCCGACCCTATATGGACGTTGCAAACTGGACACACTAGGTTTCCCTTCATAAACCACCCTGATAAGTTTGTATATGCTGAAAAATCATTGATAGTCCACATTAATGCCGTTTTTATCCAAAATATTTGTTTAGTCGATGTATCATACGTGCTAATGCCTTCATCCCATAACTCTTGCAAATTTTTGATTAATGGCTACATGTAAACATCTATTTCATTTTTAGGTGCCTTTGATCTAGGGATAAGCAGAAAAGGTTATATGAAAGGATCTTTCATACACTTTCATGGAGGCAGATTATACGTTAATAATAATATAGGCCATATGCTGTATGACAAGCTCATATTTTTGAATGGATTAAAATCGTTGATTGCCAAGCCAAGATGAACATTATGAGGTTCTGCCACGAACGATATATGTTCTCTAGCAAACTCCTTTCACACTGCAAAATCTGATGGATGACTTAGTATGTTCTCATCGCTTGCACGTCTGGTCTTGTGTCACCCCATATATGATGTTGTTTCTGTTTTCATAAACAAGCACTGCAACCTCGACTTTATGGAATAATATAGAAATACCTTTTGAGAAACTTTCATTCCTTTGCCTTTATGTGGTTACCATCATAAAGCATTGCACTTTGAGCATGTTTTGTTCTTCTTATGTCCCTCTAAAAAAAGCATGCATTCATTTATGCATGTATCTATTTTTATGTAATCAAAGTTGGTGTGATTCACAAATTTATTCACCTTGCGATGAAAGTTTGACAACCTTTTTTACTTGGGCAACACCTCATTCAACAAATCAAATGGCATGTCGAATGATCTATTACTCTAATTGTTCAATGTTTTGATATGTAACAGCTTGAGAATGAAAGCTAGTTTTGTTAACTTTGTACAACCTGAATATAGATTGCTCCGAGCATCACCCATTAAGTCTTGAAGTAGCCTGTGTTCACCATCATCATCTGCAATTGCATCCAACGTTGTCTCCATTATAACATCGTCCAACAATTCATCGACCTGATCATGATCCTTTGTCATATTCTCGCTCTTGCTTGCATGCACATGTACATGCACTGCAGCTACATGTCTTTGGATCACACTCACATGAGACTAAATATATTCTATGGTAGAACCAGGTGAAATCAAGTGAGTTTTGATATGATGTACAGGTCCATATTTTTTATTCTTACAGTACTAAAATGGGCATAGAATCCTACCAGCTCTATCAACATGAGCATGTGTCGCTTCTAGGAATCGATCAATTCCATATGTATAAGGTTCAGAACTTCTGTCATGAATTTGTATCTAAGATTGATCCATATTCATATACGGTGACCCTACTATATTCAATAAGAGAATCTTTATACAGTGGCGGAGTCAAGAATCTAAATTAGGGTGGGCACAAATGCATTGTTTTAAAAGAAAAAAAATGCCTCTAATTAGTAATTTAAGAAAGATGTAAAATTGAAAATAACATTTTACTACACATTAAAAATAACATGAAATGCAACAAGCTAAAGCATGATTACAGTTAAATCATACATGCAACACAACATTTACATTATCATGTTCACACAATAGAGCACGCCACTCAGTGGTCTATGCCTAAAAGTATATACAACACACACACTTCTTATCTCCACTCCTACCTCCCCCAAGCTCAACTTGGCTATATATATATATATATATATATATATATATATATATATATATATATATATATATATATATGTGTGTGTGTGTGTGTGTGTGTGTGTGTGTGTGTGTGTGTGTGTGCAACCGTAACAACCCTAGATATCCACAACTAAGTAGTCTATGCATATTTTTTGATTCAATCAATATAAACAACCATAACAGCCCTAGATATTCACAACTAAGTGGTGTGTGCACATAATATACTAATATAATAGTGGTATGCTACATTTAGAAACTATATATTATTTATCCATGCAAATAATATAATAGTGACATGCTAAATTTTCAAAGACTAAAACCTAGAACACACCGCTTAAATATTGATATAGGTGTACAGTACAAAGTTTTAAGAGGTTCTTCCTCTCTTATTCTAGCCTCCTGTTGGTCGAAGCAGGTTATATGTTCCCCCCCCGAACAGGGCAGTTAGCTACATCTCATGATCGGGGGTCCCAAAGAGCACCATGTATGTAAGCATGTGTGTCTCGTATCCCCATGTTTGTCAGCATTAATTAGCGTTGGAGTTTGATAAGATTGCAAAGACTTAAGTACCCTCTCCTCCATTGGTGCAAAAAAAAATGACGGTTCTTGAAAAGGAGTGGTTGTAAAGACTTAAGTGCCCCGAAGATGATTATTTAAGACCCAGTCTCTGCACTGCAGGATTATCCGAGAAAGAAATCTCCCCTGGAGGAGGCCATGAACATCAACCCTTTCACTCTCTCTCTCCCTTCTATTTCTGCTTCTGTGAAGATCCATTAGAAGATCATACATTGCTCCATCAAGCACCGACTGACCTATACATTGACTCTTGTGAAGCCTGATTCAGAGTTTTTACCCTTACAGGATGAGGGTTTGGGGGCTCCTCCCAGCGTGGGTATCATCATTCAACTAAATGAGTTGTAGATCCTGATTCAGAGTTTTTACCCTTACAAGAGAGGGGTAAAACCTCATCTCACTCTCTCTCCCTTCTATCTCTACTTCTGTGCACATCCAACAAATGATCCAACATTTCTCCATCAAACACCGACTGACCTGCACACTAACTGTAGTATCGTTCAACTTGATGAGTTGTGGAACCTGATTTAGAGTTTTTGCCCTTACAGGAGGGGGGTTTGGGGGCTCCTCCCAGCGTGGGTAGCATCATTCAACTTGAAGAGTTGTGGAGTCTGATTCAAAGTTTTTATCCATTCATATTTTAAGGAATTAGCTCTCATTTTTGAACATCCACGCATGTGCAGTTTGCTTTCATCATATTCAGTTGCTTTCTAGATTATACTTTGAATTCTTGTGCATTTTAGATCTATCGATTTGTTTGTAACCAGAGCTCATTTTAACTTGAATTTTTTACTGCAACTTCATGAATATGTCTTCATGCTCTCCACCAAAAATCAGATCATTCTGAGTTTGTTTGACCCACTTTAAAAATCAAGATTCAAAACCTGTTATTTTGCACCGTCAGGATTTTAGCAGAATCAGGACCAACTTGCGGAAGTGATTTCTCCCTAACCAGAGATGATTTTTCCGATCCGTAAAAAAGGTTGTTTTTTAAATTGAATCTAGTTTGTTCATACCAAATTTCAGCGATTTCTATGGTGTTTTCAAACCCGTTTTGGGTCAAACACCATAACCCTGTCACCCTGTGTCATTTTAACGGCTCAGATTTTGATCCATTTTGTTTGAATTTTATTTTCCTAATGGAAGATCATTTTTTAATTCTGTAAAACGGGTTCTCTTTGTTTATGTGTTTAGTTCATCCTTGTAAATTTTAAGATTTTTTCATGGTCAATTACTATTTTATTTTGATTAAATACCAGAACCTTGTATCCAGATTTTATAAATGTTCTAATTTTGGCCCCCATATCATGACTGTTGTAGCACTTCTTCAACAAATCATTATTTGATTGACAATATTCTTCAGCAAATTATTGTTATGATTTTTTTTAGTCTCTACTATGATTTATAGTATTTTTGGGTCTCCAACGAGCCTCACAATGATTTATAGTGTTGTTCGATCTTTTAACTATGATTTATAGTGCTTTGGGGTCTCCAACGAGCCCCACAATGATTTGTAGTGTTTTTCGGTCTTTTAACTATGATTTATAGTGTTTTCGGGTCTCTAACGAGACCCACAGCGATTTATAGTGTTGTTGGACCTCGCTATAGCGATTTGTAGTGTTTATCGCTAAACACTACAGCGATTTGTGATACAAATCGCTATCCGAATCAGGACCAACTTGTCAGGGTCATATCTCCCTAACCAGAGATCGGATTTCAAATCCGTAAAAAGTGGTGTCTTCGTTATGAAGTCTAGTTTATTCTCGTAAATTTTTAGCGATTTATATGGTCATTTGATACCTCATTTGGATCTAAAACCAGACCCCTATCAGTCTGCCTTATTTGAGTGAGATAGGTTTTTATTTCATTTTGTAAGAGTCATATCTCCCCAACGGAAGATCATTTTTTAAATCCGTAAAAAGGGTTTTCTTTCTCTATGTGTCTAGTTTATATCTGGAAAGTTTTATAACTTTTTATGCTCATTTGATATTTCGAACCTGTTAAAAACCGAGACATGTTATAAAATGTTATAAAACTTAAAAAGTTTGAAACTTCCTCTATGTGTCTCGATTTTTAACAGGTTTGAAATATCAAATGAGCATAAAAAGTTATAAAACTTTCCAGATATAAACTAGACACATAGAGGAAGAAAACCCTTTTTACGGATTTGGAAAATGATCTTCCGTTGGGGAGATATGACTCTTACAAAATGAAATAAAAACCTATGTCACTCAAATAAGACAGACTGATAGGGCTCTGTTTTTAGATCCAAATGCGGTATCAAATGACCATAGAAATCGCTGAAAATTTAAAGGAATAAACTAGACTTCATAACGAAGACACTATTTTTTACGGATTTGAAATCTGATCTCTGGTTAGGGAGATATGACCCTGACAAGTTGGTCCTGATTCGGATAGCGATTTGTATCACAAATCACTGTAGTGTTTAGCGATTTGTGATACAAATCTATGTCACTACAAATAGCTAAACACTATAGCGATTTGTGATAAAAATCGCTATCCGAATCAGGACCAACTTGTCTGGGTCATATCTCCCTAACCAGAGATCGGATTTCAAATCCGTAAAAAGTAGTGTCTTTGTTATGAAGTCTAGTTTATTCCTTTAAATTTTCAGCGATTTCTATGGTCATTTGATACCCCATTTGGATCTAAAACCAGACCCCTATCAGTCTGTCTTATTTGAGTGACAGGTTTTTATTTCATATTGTAAGAGTCATATCTCCCCAACGGAAGATCATTTTCCAAATCCGTAAAAAGGGTTTTCTTCCTCTATGTGTCTAGTTTATATCTGGAAAGTTTTATAACGGTTTATGCGCATTTGGTATTTCAAACCTGTTAAAAATCGAGACACATAGAGAAAGTTTCAAACTTTTTAAGTTTTATAACATTTTATAACATGTCTCGGTTTTTAACAGGTTCGAAATAACAAATGAGCATAAAAAGTTATAAAACTTTCCAGATATAAACTAGACACATAGAGGAAGAAAACCTTTTTTACGGATTTGAAAAATGATCTTCCGTTGGGGAGATATGACTCTTACAAAATGAAATAAAAACCTATGTTACTCAAATAAGGCAGACTGATAGGCGTCTGGTTTTAGATCCAAATGGGTATCAAATAACCATAAAAATCGCTGAAAATTTACAGGAATAAACTAGACTTCATAACGAAGACACTACTTTTTACGGATTTGAAATCCGATCTCTGGTTAGGGAGATATGAACCTGACAAGTTGGTCCTAATTCGGATAGCGATTTGTATCACAAATCGCTCTAGTGTTTAGCGAGAAACACTACAAATCGCTAAACACTACAGGATTTGTGATACAAATCGCTATCCGAATCATGACCAACTTGTCAGGGCCATATCTCCCTAACCAGAGATCGGATTTCAAATCCGTAAAAAGTGGTATCTTTGTTATGAAGTCTAGTTTATTCCTGTAAATTTTCAACAATTTCTATGGTCATTCGATACCCCATTTGGATCTAAAACCAGACCCCTATCAGTCTGTCTTATTTGAGTGACATAGGTTTTTATTTCATTTTGTAAGAGTCATATCTCCCCAACGGAAGATCATTTTCCAAATCCGTAATAAGGGTTTTCTTTCTCTATGTGTTTAGTTTATATCTGGAAAGTTTTATAACTTTTTATGCTCATTTGATATTTCAAACCTATTAAAAATCGAGACACATAGAGGAAGTTTCAAACTTTTTAAGTTTTATAACATTTTATAACATATCTCGGTTTTTAACAGGTTCGAAATATCAAATGAGCATAAAAAGTTATAAAACTTTCCAGATATAAACTAGACACATAGAGAAAGAAAACCCTTTTTACGGATTTCAAAAATGATCTTCCGTTGGGGAGATATGACTCTTACAAAATGAAATAAAAACCTATGTCACTCAAATAAGGTAGACTGATAGGGGTCTGGTTTTAGATCCAAATGGGGTATCAAATGACCATAGAAATCGCTGAAAATTTACAGGAATAAACTAGACTTCATAACGAAGACACCATTTTTTACGGATTTGAAATCCGATCTCTAGTTAGGGAGATATGACCCTGACAAGTTGGTCATGATTCGGAGAGCGATTTGTATCACAAATCGCTGTAGTGTTTAGCGAGAAACACTACAAATCGCTATAGCGAGGTCCAACAACACTATAAATCGCTGTGGGTATCGTTAGAGACCCGAAAACACTATAAATCATAGTTAAAAGACTGAAAAATACTACAAATCATTGTGGGGCTCGTTGGAGACCCCAAAGCACTATAAATCATAGTTAAAAGATCGAACAACACTATAAATCATTGTGAGGCTCGTTGGAGACCCAAAAATACTACAAATCATAGTAGAGACTCATTAGAGACTCAAAAAAATCATAACAATAATTTGCTGAAGAATATTGCAAATCAAATAACGATTTGTTGAAGAAGTGCTACAACAGTCATGATATGGGGGCCAAAATCAGAACATTTATAAAATCTGGATATAAGGTTCTGGTATTTAATCAAAATAAAATAGTAATTGACCATGAAAAATTCTGAAAATGTACAGGGATGAACTAGACACATAAACGAAGAGAACTCGTTTTACAAAATGGAAAAATGATCTTCCATTAGGAAAATAAAATTCAAACAAAATGGATCAAAATCTGAGCCATTAAAATGACACAGGGTGATAAGGTTATAGTGTTTGACCCGAAACTGGTACGAAAACACCATAGAAATCACTGAAATTTGGTATGAAGAAACTAGATTCAATGTAAAAACAACCCTTTTTACGAATCGGAAAGATCATCTCTGGTTAGGGAGAAATCACTTCCGCAAGTTGGTCCTGATTCTGCTAAAATCCTGACGATGCAAAATAACAGGTTTTGAATCTCGATTTTTAAAGTGGATCAAACAAACTCAGAATGATCTGATTTTTAGTGGAGAGCATGAAGACATATTCATAAAGTTGCAGTAAAAAATTCAAGTTAAAATGAGCTCTGGTTACATACAAATCGATAGATCTAAAATGCACAAGAATTCAAAGTATAATCTAGAGAGCAACTGAACATAATGAAAGCAAACTGCACATCGTGGATGTTCAAACATGAGATCTAATGCCTTAAAATATGAATGGGTAAAAACTTTGAATCAGACTCCACAACTCTTCAAGTTGAATGATGCTACCCACGTTGGGAGGAGCCCCCAGACCCCTCTCCTATAACGGTAAAAACTCCGAATCAGGATCTACAACTCATTTAGTTGAATGATGCTACCCACGCTGGGATGAACCCCCGGACCCCCCTCCTGTAAGGGCAAAAACTCTAAATCAGGCACATAAGTAGAGAGAGAAGGGAGAGTGAGTGAGAGGGTTGGTGTTCATGGCCTTCTCCAGGAGGAACCCTTTACCTCCCTTGATTTCTTCTCTAGAGAGAGAGAGAGGGTTTTACAATGTTTTACGAAGAAGGAAGAAGAAGAAGATGACGATGGAGCAATGTAGGATCGTCTGTTGGATGTGCACAGAAGTAGAGAGAGAGAGAGAGAGGGTTGTTGTTCATGGCTTTCTCCAGGAAGAACTCTTTGTTTCCCTTGATTTCTTCTCTAGAGAGAGAGGGTTTTACAGTGTTTTACGGAGAAAGAAGAAGAAGACATGTTTGTCCTTTTTTTGAACAGAAAAAGAAGAAGACTTTGAAGAGTCAACATCATCCTGGACTTTCTGGATGGAGGACATGTTTGTCCTTTTTTGAACTGTTTGTTTTTTCTTTTTTGAATGAAGGGCATTTTTATCATTTTCTCAAACCATCACTTTATGAGAAGAATAGCAAGAAAGGGTACTTAAGTCTTTGCAACAACACCAGAGTCCGATGCAAAGTTATGTCAACATACACGGGAATACGAGCCCCATGTGCTTGTATACGTGGTGCTCATTCAAAGCCCCGAACACAGACGTGGGATTCAGTGAATCATCGGGGGAGAACATACACAACCCTCTCCCTGTTGGTTCAAGTTCCATGACATTAATGATTTTGATCTCCATGGAAGCTTTGCAATAGAAGCCAAGATGTCATTCAAACCTATGGAGCTCCAAATACTAATCAGTTGTCATGTAGAACAGTTGAAGCAGGGGAGGTGGGAAAAGGTGATGGTGGAAAAAGGTTTAGATTTACCTTTCTGCATCTCTGTCATGTACAATTAGAGTATGAACATTTTTCCATTCCAGTACAAATCACGATAAGATGTGACGTTCATTCTCTAATTAGAGTAAAAGATCAGAGTTCATATTACAATAGATAGTCATGGTTAAAGAATAGCTTAGCTAGTGATATTGCACTCATTTGTGATACATAAAATCGGTCAAAAAAACAAACATTTATGTTTTTAGCTTTAGTGATTGGATGTATGCTAATCAACGACTCAAGCACAATTTATTACTTCATGGTAAAAATTAAATAGTTCGGATGTTACATATTATGGACAACAAACTGAGAAAAAGATAGAGGTAATATACTACCAACTAAAATATTGCATATTTCACCATTAACAAACTAAAATATTGCATGAGCTACTGACAAAGTGATCACTGCCACAACTTAGAAAAAGTTCTGGTTGGACGGGATTGCAGTGAAGCCCTACCACCTTGGTCCCTTTTTTATGAATCAAAATTGGCTCCTCAGCTTTCTTATTTGAATGCAGATCCACCCTAAGCAAAACATGGTGGCTATCATTGTTGGATAGGGATAAACAAATTAACTAGAATATTAGTAACTAAAGCATTGAATGACAACAAACATTACTAAAAAGAAAGCCGATACTTCCAAATAGCTTCACATAATAATGAAGCACCACCAAACATTTCTTTGATATTGTTTTTGGACACTCAGAATTATCCATCAATGCCATCCTAAAGATCTACACAATGAGTCGAACCCAGCTCAGGCTGGGCTCGACAGAGCTGACAACAAGGGGAGAAAAAAAAGAAGAAGAAAGAGAAGTGTACAAGGAGGGAGAGAGAGAGAGAGACCTTTGAGAGGGTGGTCGGGGTTCGGTGGCGTCAGCCAAGCAGGGAGGAGGGAGACCGATGTTCGGCGGCGTTAGCTTGGTAGGGAGGAGGGAGGTCGGGGTTCGGCAATGTCATTCGAGCAAGGGAGACGAAGGCTAGAGAGAGAACTAGAAAGAGAGAGCGAAAAAAAATATTTAGAGGGTCTGTTGAGCCCTAATTATAGACTCAATAATGATGACATTTATGTCACTGTTATTGAGTGAAACCCTAATCCTTATATATTTAACAGTCATACATATCATCGTTAATGATATATTGATAACGACTTCATACAAGGTCATCGCTATAGAGTAAAACTTATAACGACAATGTTATATATTATCGTTATTGATCAATAATGATGACATTTAATGGCCTTAACCGCAAGATTTAACGGCCACACATGACATTGTTAATGATACATCTATAACGACGACATACAAGGTCATTGTTATAGAGTAAACCATATAACGACGATGTTATAATGTCATTGTTATTGATCAATAACAGTGATATTTAATGGCTATTAAATATTATCATCAAAAATATTTCAATGGTAATATTTAACCGCTACATATGTCGCCAATAAAGACAATCTATAATGGCGATATTTATTAATCATCGTTAGAGACATATATATCTTTAACGGAGATATATAAAGGTGCCATTATAGATATATCTATAATGATGATATATAAAGTCACTGTTATTGAGGCAATTCAACTCCAGAAATAGTGGTGACTATTTGTGTCATCGTTACTGAATCGCCGCTATTGACCAATTTTCTTTTAGTGCAGGCTCAATAAGCTCAAGCATAAACAACCAATGTTCATCTCGGCTCGACTCGTATGAGCTTGTTTATTTTTTTGATGAGATCTATATAGGCTTGTTTATTAATAATAAGTATATTGTACGTATATTTTAGATTATAGAATGAAGATGGTTGAAGTGTTTTGGCCTGCAAGCAATAAGTTCAGAGTTCAAATCCTATTGGTTATAAGTTTGAAACAATTATTTAGTTTGTAAATAAGATAGAGCTTGGTTTAGGTGTCGAGGGTTTAAATTCTATTATTCTCAACCTATATTTCACTACAAGAAACCTGTGGATTAGCAACGACCTAAATTCGTATCTAATCCGATGCTAATCCGTCGCTAAACTGTTTAGCAACGGATTAGCGTTGGATTAGCGATGAAAAGTTTTCATCGCAAATTTTTTGATGCTAAGTAGTGTCAGAACTTATTCGCCGCTAATTACGTCGCTAATTTGCGACGGATATGATTCATCGTGAATCCTTCATTATTTTAAATTAGCGATAGATAATATTCGTTGCTAATCTGTCGTTTAATTTAAAAAAAAAATCGCTCGCTGGCGGCGCGTTCTCCGGCAAGGAGCAATTTTTTTGCACAGAACTGGCGTGTTCCGGCAGGCTGCGACTCCGCGCGGATCTGGGGGGAGCTCCTCTTCAAGTTCCAAGTCTGCCACGAGAACTAGCCGAAGAGCTTCACGACGGGGGCGCATTTCGGGGGGAGCTCCTCTTCAAGTTCCAGGTCTGCCACAAGAACCAGCCGAAGAGCTTCACGGCGGGGGCGCTCAGCTTCAGCTGCGACTCCGCGCGGATCTTCGCGAGCTGCAGGGGGAGGAGCAACGAGTACATCATAGGGGTGTGGGACAGCCACACCGGGAAGCAATCAAATTTCTACTACGAGACCCCCGGCTGGTCCGTCGGCGACTCCGGCAGGCTCCAGTGGCTCCCCAACAGCAGCCTCCTCTTTGTTGCCACTCTCTTCGACTCCAGCAGGCTCCAGTGGC
Organism: Nuphar pumila; assembly: GCF_984573655.1. NCBI lineage: Eukaryota > Viridiplantae > Streptophyta > Magnoliopsida > Nymphaeales > Nymphaeaceae > Nuphar > Nuphar pumila. The sequence continues at coordinate 24,117,299 of NC_143262.1, read as the reverse complement.
TCCCCAACAGCAGCCTCCTCTTCGTCGCCCCCCTTGATGTCTCGGCTTCGGCGAAGCCACGGCGGCTCCATCTGCAACTTCTCCATAGGTGGGGATCGACTCTTTGTGTGCGTCGTCAGCAGGGCTTCTGGCGTCCTGAGAAGCGCCTCAAGTGGGGATGGTTTAAATCGAACGGGAGGGAAAAACAAAGGGAGGAAGATTTTTGAACGGAGGGAGGGAAAATTTCGCGCCTTAGGTGGGACGAAAATTAGCGAGGGAAATTTTCCGTCCCTAATCCGTTTCTAATTAGCGATGAATTAGGGACGGAAAAATTCCCTCGCTAATTCTGTCGCTAATTAGCATTTTTTTTAGTGTTTTGGCGACGAAAAAATGTTGTCGCTAATCCCTCGCTAATTAGCGACGGCTTTAGCGATGGAGATATTTTCGTCGCTAATTTTGCAAATATTTCAAACGTTAGCGAGAAATAGTTTTCGCTCGCTAATCCGTCGCAAATTGAAGACGAAAAAAATGCGTCGCAAATTTCTGTCGGTAAGTAGCATTTTTCTTGTAGTGTTTTGATGTAAATGAGCTTTCTTGTGCTCAGTTTGTTTAGCTGAGGCTTTTCATGAGCTCAAGCTCGGTACGACACAAGAAAATGAGCCAAGCCTGAACAGCCTTTGTTTCAGTTGACTGGGCTCGTTTACCAGCCCTGCTTTCCGGCACATAACCAACACTTTTAAGTTGTCTTTAATTGGATACATGGCTGTTGTGGTTAACCTTTTCCAAATGCGCTTATGTGACTCAAAACACTAGCTTTAATACCCATTTATAACCATCCAACTGAATTGATGCATAACCTATACGATGCTGGTATTGAATACCGAATTCCACTTGATTTGATAATCCGTTGTGAAATCTTTTACCAAACTCAATCAAACGAACTTGGATTCCCTCGGCTATTTGACCCAAACCCAAACCCATACCATTGGCATCCCTAGTTGAACGAAATAGATATTTGGAAATTTGGGCTAATGATAATTAGATTAATTTCAAATGAAGCGCCTGTATGCTTCAAGTTTAGCTACATGCCCAGCCTCCTGTCAAAAATCAAACATGGTTCACACAAAAACAAGTGCAACCTTGTTGGCTTTAGATTCTGCGGGATCTAATCAGATCATGATCAGCGATCGAGTTAGTATTTGCTCAGATCAACATCAAGTCACGATGAGTGAAAATATCATAATTTCACCACTCGTTAGTTTTTTGGACAAATTAGATCTTACAGATGTGAAGTTCTGTTTGGATTGTGCAATTGCAGGTTTTGCAATGTCTTGATAAATCAATCACTCACAATGCTCACAGATTTCATATACATCTCAAAAAAAAATGTATAATATTTATGCAGTGAAAACACGTGCAGGTGCGTCACCTAGCAAAAAGATTATGCTTATAAATGCATCCATGTGATCAGATTGGGTTGATATGACTTGCACCCATGGTTTCCAGCTATGTTTTCAGTCTCTATCGTAGATCAGATCCTTTCTGAACCCTCCTATGACCGCTATCAAAGAAAGAGAATTGGCTATAGATGGTCAGGCCACCATGATCAAATATTATTATGCCTTTCAAAGCTAATTAGCAGCGTCTACTGTGTGGTAGAGCATTTACTATCTGCTCTACACATCGACCCAAATCTGATTGAGATAAGGCTCAGTTTGGAAAATGATAATTGAGTGCATTTGATGGAAATGAGCTAGAAGGAAACGGTGAGAAATATATTTGAAATTAATTGATTGAATCCATCATATTTGGCAGCACTTTCAAATCATTCAAGGGTTCAGGCTACCGAATTATCACTACAACAAAGCAGTAGATTAGCGACGACCACATTCCGTCGCTAACATGGTTAGCGACGGATTAGCGACAACGAGGCGACAGTATGCTTACGTCGCGAATATTTCGACGCTAACTGGCGACGGAATTATTCCGTCGCCAGGTCCGTCGCTAATTGCGACGGAATAACGAGCGCTATATTCCGTCGTCAATCCGTCGGTACTAAACGGCGACCACGGCTTGGCGACGGATTTACTTCCGTCGCTATGCCGTCGCTAGATTAATATAAATAGCGACGGATGGTTCCGTCGCTAATCCGTCGCAAACACGAAAAAAAATTAAAAAAAAATTATTTGAAAATTAAATACCGAGCAATTTCTATTTCCTGTACAATTTATATTTCCTGTAAATAAAAAACAAACCACACAAAAAATTTCATATAACAAGAATCTACAACAATTAATCGTTCCACCTTAAAATTAAGAAGTTTAATTATTTACAATTCAACAATTACAATTAGGAAACATAAAAAAAATAGAACTTCTTCAACACAGGCCTCTAATCATCGCCAAGATTTTGTGCGTCTTCTTGTTCATTGTCTTTATCTGTCCCTTCAGCTCCACTACGCTGATTATCGCTAGCAGCCTACACAAGAAAAGAACAGTCAGTATTGATAAACAAAATATAATGAAATAAATTACACACTATATGTGATTTTATCATGTGCTCATGTGTGATCTAAGGCAATAAAAAAACTCTATATGTGATTCTATCATGCTCATATGTGCTCTAAGGCAGACAAAAAGTTATATATATATATATATATATATATATATATGTGATTCTATCATGCTCATATGTGTGCTAAGGCAGTCAAAAAATTGAATATGTGATTATAGCATGTTCATATGTGTTCTAAGGCATCTAGAAAAACTCTATATGTGATTCTACCATGCTCAGATGTGCTTTAAGGCAGGCAAAAAACTATATATGTGATTCGATCATGCTCGTATGTGTGCTAAGGCAGTCAAAAAATTGAATATGTGAATATAGCATGCTCATATGTGCTCTAAGGCAGGCAAAGCAAAAAATTTTATATGTGATTTTATCATAAATGATATATAACATGTTCATATGTGTTCTAAGGCAGTAAAAAAACTCTATATGTTATTATAGCATGCTCATATGTGTGCTAAGGCAGTCAAAAAACTGAATATGTGATTATAATATGCTCATATGTGTTCTTAGGCAGTCAAAAAACTGAATATGTGATTATAGCATGCTCATATGTGTTCTAATGCAGTCAAAAAAACTTTATATGTGATTCTATCATGCTCATATGTGTTCTTAGGCAGGCAAAAAACTTTATATGTGATTATAGCATGCTCATATGTGCTCTAATGCAATAAAAAAACTCTATATGTTATTATAGCATGCTCATATGTGCTCTAAGGCAGTCAAAAAACTGAATATGTGATTATAACATGCTCATATGTGTTTTTAGGCAGGCAAAAAGTTATATATGTGATTCGATTATGCTCATATGTTTTCTAAGGCAGACAAAAAACTGAATATGTGATTATACCTGAGAGGGACCTGGAATCGAAGATCCTCTATCCTGAACAGCGGCCTTGATCTCATTTCGGAGAAAGGGGCGACGGTGTATTGGAAGTAGTTATTCAGTGATTCATTAATGATCTCGCGTACATCATCACTGGAAAGAATAGTCGGCTGCTTGGAGCTTATGTCGGCGCAAGAAGTCGGTGAGCCGTAACTGGAAGAACCAATAACTGGTGAAGTGTTCATATTACTCCCAAACCCGAACACGTGACCTTTTTTGGGTTCACCTGCTGCAGTCACCCATGCTATAGGATCAAATGATGGATGTTGAGTAGCGTCATCGCCATATCGCTCTACCATTTGTTGCTCATATGCCTCCTACAAAATAATGTTTAAAGTATTCATTAATAATTAATGATAACATTATGATAACTTGCATATATATTGCAATGATTATTAATAGAATTAATACATACCGTTGTCGTTCTCGCCTTCTCTGATAAGACTCCCGTGGTCTTCCGTTTATGTGTTTCTACAAACACATCTTTATATGGTACACTGCCTCCTTTTTCTGCTTCCTGCGAAGTTAAATGACAAAAGATTTAGTACACAAGTTTGCAACAATACTTATAAAATTAATATTATATATTGATGAGTTACCATTTTCTTTAAGTGGCTCCCAAATGTCTTAGATCCACCTGTGTGTAGATAGGCTTCGGGCATCTTCGATCGATTTTGTGCAGCCTTCGCAAAGCGATTTCTAAATGCATCTCCCGCCCACTTATCGCACATTTCATCCCAGTAATCTCTCCTGATAGTAATAGGACCATGGCCCTTCCATAGTAATGGATCATCTACTACGCCAGATGCTTTTTTTGCTGCAGTCTTCATAGTGTGCAGCATGTCTGCAAATCGATTGGCAGCCACCTTCTGCCACACCTTCCTTGCATCATTTTCTTCCACCGTAGTTGCGAAGCGATTCGAAGCCTACAAATATTTTCAGTCATTCTGTAGACATTGCTTAAATAAATTAACTATGAAACACATTAACTATGAGGAACAACTGTATACCATGAATGAGGACCACAATCTGTCTAACACCTCCTTTGGGTACTCTTTCCATTGAGCAACTGGTCCTGGTAGATGTTGAAGAAGTGAATTCCTAATCTCTCGTACTACTTCTTGTGGCTCAAACCTTGTGCTGCACATGAATTGTTACACAGTAAATATCAATATAAAATATTTAAAAAATATGCAATAATTAAAAACAAAATACTTACGGTCGATTATCGATATACACTATTCGAATGAGTCTTCTTGTGCCAGCCTGAGAAGACCCTGTTTCCTGTGTTGGCTCTTGACTTGTGTGATCAACTGGTATAGGTGGGTCGTGTACAGGCGCAACATCATCTGTAAAAAAATATATTAGAAATTCTCAGAATGCGCATTTGAACTAATCAAGCATCCAATTAGTTATATGATATACCTATCACAGGAGCCCGTGAAGATGAAGGCTGAGCCTGGCTACTACTGGATGAGCGACCACTATAACCTCCACGAACCATATTCTAACAAATAACATATGTCATACAATACATTCAAATAATTCACATCAAGTATTACAATGCATTCAAGTCATTCACATCAAGCATTGCAATGCATTCAAATAATTCAAATCATTCACATCAAGTATTGCACTAATTCAAATCATTCGTTGCATAAATTATAATACATTCAGATAATTGAAATCATTCACATCAAGTATTACAATGCATTCGAATCATTCGTATCAAGTATTATAATACATTCAAATAAAATTTTTAATCATTCACACCAAGTATTGCAATACAACTCACATCAAGTATTACAATGCATTTAAATAGAGGTTTGTAGTATAAGATTTTGCTCACTAGTTTGAGAATTCTTCCTCGTCACTAGTTTGACTTTCTTCTTCTTCTTCTTCTTCTTCTTCATTGTTTGCCCATCCACTTGGTACATCATTTGAATCACATTCCTCTATGAATGTTTCATCGGCCAATGGAGATATGACATGCATATCATGCGCAACATCGTGACCATAAGCGAAGTCATAGACATCATCTGATTGATAGTAATCACTGTCTTCAGCTAACTCATCTTCCTGTAACTGATCATACTCGGGGTATAGTTTGGATTTCACCTTGCAAACTGCCCACCATTCATTTCTATCTGACTTTTTTATACTCGGATATGAAGTATAATAAACTTGTTGAGCTTGCGAGGCTAATATGAATGGTTCATATGTTCCAAACCTAGATTTATGATTCACTTCCACAATGCCTGAAGCTTTGTCGAGTCTTGTTGCAGTTGGATCAAACCAATGACACTTGAATATCGTAACCCTGTTATTCATGCCTAAGTAAGTCAACTCCATTATTTCCTCTATAACACCGTAGTAATCATGTTCATTTTCACCGTAGTTGCTACCCTTGACACACACGCCACTATTTATCGTTGATTTGTTTATACCGTAGTCTTTTGTATGGAATCGATAACCATTTACGATATACCCGTTGTAGCATTGCACAACTTTGGTCGGACCATTTTCTAAATCACATATTCCTTGATCTTTAACATCACCATGGCGAACCTACGCACAGACATAAACAATGATTGTGATCACGATCAATTAAGTAACTTAGTGTTGTTTATAAGTACAAAATTTATGTTAGCTTCTTTACCAACTGTTTCAACCACTCCACAAACTTAGTTTCACGCTCTTTTTGTACTTCTGCATCAGTGAGATGTGAAACTTCGCTTTGCAACTCCAGATCAAATCGTCTGCAAACCACAAATACTTATATTACCGAGCCATGTATCCACATATAGAACATAAAAGGATTTATAATTGAGTTGCATATACATATACTTACTCGATGTATGGGTCGATCGCTGAGCAATTAAAAAGAATATAGATGTGTGCTGCATCTTGCTCTCGATCTGTCAATAGCCTTGATCGGCAACTACCAAATGCATGCCCAAGTGGTTGAAATATCGACAGCTTGTCAGCTACAGTTACTTGTTCTTCATCATCGTTATGGGGCGGGCATGTGTAACGTGTTGGAATATGAGGTTCGAAGTACATAGATGAGAAATTTGAAATCTCTTCTAAAGTGTACGCCTCACAAATAGAGCCTTCTACTCTTGCTTTATTACGAACCTTTTTTTTTTAAGTCGAACATGCATCTGACAAGAATATACATTTCAAATTTTAAATATCTGTCATTAAAGAGACAAATATAAAAAAACATATACCTTTCAAATGGGTACATCCATCGATATTGCACAGGGACACCAACCCTTAGTTTATATGGCAGATGTATGATCAAATGTTCTATGACATCGAAAAATGCTGGCGAAAATATCTTTTCTAACAGACAAACAGTGGTGATGACAGAGTCCTCGAGATTCTTTACATCTGATACAATGACCTCCGATGCGCACAATGTTCTGAAAAATCCTCTCAACTCAGACAATACCCCCCATATAGGTTTGTCTAACATATCATGGAATGCTAGGGGTATCAATCGTTGCATAAAGATATGACAATCATGGCTCTTCAACCCATATAACTGTCCATCGTCAATCTTCACAGCCCGAGCAATGTTAGAGACATATCCATCTGGAAATCTCAGTTGTCTCAACCATTGACATACATGTTTTATTTGATCAGGTCCGAGCACGTACTTCGCCTTTGGTTTCAGTACTTTGCCATTATACTCTTTGAGTTCCAATTCTGGTCTTTTACATATTAATTTTAAATCCATACGGGCCTTCGGATTATCCTTCATTTTTCCTTTAATATTCATTACTGTATTGAACACATTATCAAACACATTTTTCTCTACATGCATCACATCCAAATTATGTCGTATCAATAGGGTCGGCCAATACGGTAGTTCCCAAAAAATATATTTTTTTGTCCAATTGTGATCCTTCCCAAATCCACGGAAGGGTGTAGGACTGCGGGCATCTGTTAATACATCTGGAAAGTATCGCAATCTTCTTAGAATCTCTATGCCGGACAATCTTGAGGATGGACCTTCCGTTTCAGTTGTGCTTGCTTTAAATGCATTCTTTTGACGTCGGAATGGATGATCGCTGGGTAGAAATCGACGATGGCACTCAAACCAGCAAGGCTTCCTTCCATGCCTCAATCTAAAAGCTTTGGAATCCTCCATGCAGTACGGACAAGCCAACCTCCCATGTGTGCTCCAACCATATAACATACCATATGCAGGGAAGTCACTGATTGTCCATAGAACAGCGGCCTTCATGTTGAAATTTTGTTTTTTGTGGGCATCATACGTGGTAACACCGTCATCCCACAGTACTTTTAATTCATCAATCAATGGCCTTAGATATACATCAAGATTTTGGCCAGGTGAGGTCGAACCAGGGATCAACAGAGACAAGAAAAGATTTGGACGTTTCATACACAAGCTTGGTGGAAGGTTGTATGGAGTTACAAATACTGGCCAGCATGAGTATGGAGTTGATCTACCCCCAAATGGATTAAATCCATCTGTACATAGACCGAGTCTAACATTTCGCACTTCCATTGCGAAGTTCTGATGAGTACGATCAAAGTGCTTCCAAGCTTCAGCGTCAACAGGATGCGTGATCTTGTTTTCATCGTGTCGAACTTTATTTGCATGTCATCTCATGTGTTTAGCTGTCCTTGAAGACATATACAATCGCTGCAATCTAGGAGTGATAGGAAAGTAGTGGAGCGACTTGTATGAAACTTCCTTTGATCTCGTGCTACCATTGCCTCTTGTCTTTGGCTTGAACCCAGGATGCCCACATGACGGGCATGATATGTCATTTTTCTGCTCCTTGAAATACAACATGCAGTGATTTGGACAAACATCAATCTTTTTGTAACCCATACCTAGAGCGTTGACCATAACTTTCGCACGATAGAAATTTTGTGGCAATTTCTCATCTTTAGGCAACATACTCTTCACAATCATGCACAAACGGTCAAAACATGATTGACTCAAATTATACTCGGACTTCAAATTCATTAGTTGAAGAACTGCAGACAAGATAGTGTGACTCTCACAACCGTTCCAAAGTGGCTCATCAGCATCTCTAAGTAAATCATAAAATCTACTAGCTGCATCGTTTGGTGATTCTTCATCTATGGCAGTTCTTACATCATTAGAACTCATAGCAGAACCCAGTTCTGTTCCTGCGGCATCAAATATCAAATTCGTATATGGATTATCGTGCACCACATTCACCCGTGCATCAAAATCATTTCTAAATTCTTCTCCATGAAACGTCCAGTTCTGATAATCACTCACAAAACCCTTCCTGTATAGGTGATGTCTAACGCCATGAGGTTCAACAAATCGATTATTCTTACAAATCTTGCAGGGACACCTAATCCGACCTGTGGGATCTACTGTACTGACACTTGCCGTTGCAAATTCAATAAAACTGTCAACACCATCCATATATTCATGCGATAACTCATTGTCCACTATCCTACGGTACATCCATTCACGGTTTGCAGTCATTTTGTCGTATGATGTTGCGAATAGTATCCTAACCAGTTAAAAGAGAACCATCAGAATGCTATGATGAAGAAAATATCAAATTTATCATGCAATATATGATGTCATACAATCACAAGAATTATGATGCATGCATTGATAACTTAATATTTTCATGTGCAAACTATTCATGACACGATACATTCATTTGAAGCATGCTTTCAGTATACAATTTCATATGGTAGACATAATCAAATTGAAAGTAACTACATGTAAGCATGGATACAATCACATCAAACATTGCAATACATCGAAATAATTCATATCAAACAAATCTCAAACATGTACCTGCAGCAAACACACTTCAATATCCCACTAACTACTACCATGCCTAGCATGGACTCCGTACTCCAAAAATAAGAACACTTCCATATTCATACATTAAAATCATGCTCAGCATGATCTCCGAACTCCAACAAAGCAGTCCTAGATATCAACAACTAAGTGAGTGTGTGAACAATAAAGTGTTACATTCAATAAATTAAATAACATGTGATGCGCTTGCATCACTTACTCACCACGGGTATTTACCCGATTTGCATTATTTTTGTCACTTACTTACCACGGGTGGCGGGGCACAAGCGAGTTCCGTTGAGAAATCTGCACAAAAAAAATGATGTTTTAAAATGAAGTCACCATAAAAAAAAACTCACTCTAAACAAATGATTTATAAAGGTAACTATTTAGTTAGAGGAGGTGAATCAAATACCATGAAAAAAAATGGTATCTCACTCCAAACAAATGATTTATAAAGGTAACTATTTAGTTACAGGAGGTTCATAGATTTTGAAAACATTCATAAACATGATTTGCGAATGTCGTATTATATTTGCGAACGTACATTGAAAAAACTAGTTAAAAGAGATTCACATATTTTAGGTGAAATTTGCAAAAATGATTTGCGACAATCTTATCATATTTGCATACATACGATGAGAAATATAGTTAAAAGAGGTTTGCAGATTTTTGATGACATTCACAAACATGATTTGCGACAATCGTACCATATTTACAGTCGTACCTCAAGAGTGTTTATTTAAAAAAGGTTCACATTTTGAACGACATTCACAAAAATGATTTGCGACGATCATACCATATTGGTGGACATACGTTTTGGAGTATATGTTAATACATTTTGGGTGATGCAAAAAACTATTTGGGAAGGTCATACCATATTTTCGAGCATACGTCAAGAGTGCTTAATTAAAGAAGGTTTACATATTTTGTGTAATGTTCACAAAAATAATTTACGATAATCATACTATATTTAATTGCAGAACAAAAATATCTTTAAAAAGTCGAGAATAAGAGGATTTTGGCAAATTGTTAAAACATTTCAGAGAGAATGCACCATTTTGAAACACTTTATTGACCCCCGGACAAGGCAGAGGGTTGACCCCCGGCCGGACACGGCAGGGGGTCGACCCCCTGCCGGACATCAAAATGGGTTGACCCCCTGCCGGACAAGGCAGGGGGTTGACCCCTGGCCGGACACGGCAGGGGGTCGACCCCGGCCGGACACGGCAGGGGGTTGACCCCCTGCCGGACATCAAAAGGGGTTGACCCCCTGCCGGACACGGTGGGGGGTCGACCCCCGGTCGGACATGGCGGGGGGTCGACCCCCCCTCCCCCCGGCCGGACACGACAGGGGGTCGACCCCCTACCAGGGTTGACCCCCGGCCGGACACGGCAGGGGGTCGACCCCCTACCAGGGTTGACCCCCGGCCGGACACGGCAGAGGGTCGACCCCCGGCCGGACACGGTAGGGGGTCGACCCCCTACCGGGGTCGACCGCCTGGCGGAGTCGACCCCCTGCCGGAAAACGCAGGGGGTCGACCCCCAATCCATTTAACAGTGAAATACCTGCGGTTGCTCCGGGCAGCGGCGGCGGCAGCGGAAGGTTGACGGAGATCGACTTCCGGCGAACGGTGGGGGCCGACAGAGAGGTCGACGGGATGTATAGGGCGGCCGAAGGAAGAGGGCGGCAGGAGGGAGAGGGCGGCGGGCGGGAGCAGCGAAAGGAGAAAGGAAAAAGAGGGCTGGGATTAGGGGTAATGCGACATTTAGCGACGGCTTAGCGACGGATTAATTCTGTCGCTAAGCCATCGTAATTCAAAAAACGAAAAGGCGACAGAAAATATTCCGTCGCCTAGGCCGTCGCTATGTTGTGACGGAATTTTAGCCGTCGCAATTCCGTCGCTAACTGCCGTATTTATTGCGACAAAATATTCTCTCGCACAATCCGTCGCTACTTAGCGATGGATTTTGCGAGGGAATATAATCTGTCGCTAGTTTCGTAAAATTCTACAAATATAGCGACGGATTCATTTCTCTCATTAATCCGTCGCTAAGTAGCGACGATATAACTCCATCGCTAAATTCCGTCGCTAATCAACTGTTTTTTTGTAGTGTATCTTTCTTGCTTAGGGACAATGTTTTGCTCATACAGAATGAGAAGAATAAAAGTATGTACAGTGAAGAAAGTAAGAAAAGAGTTGGTAAACACCAAGATTTATACCTTCCTTATTTACTGGCTATAAGTTTCCCATTGCAACAGGAATCTTTTATGGAGAAGGGTCTAGCAAATGCCTTCTCTTGGGAGGAAAACCAAAATAGAAAAATAAAATAAAACAAAATGGCAGACGAGTCTGCTAGTTCTTCCTTCTCAAACAAGTTAGATGGCAGTCCATATCAACCATTTTATTCTGATTGGTATCATTTCTCTGATTACCACTTTCCAAATTGAGCCTAAAATTAGGCCATTGAAATTCCCATTCCCTAGTGAGTAGGGATGGCAGTGAACTGGGGGAAACGGGCCCCGCCCCGCCTCGCCCCATTTGGACCGAGGATGGAGGTTAAAATCAAAACTCGTGTGGGGATGGAGGCGGGGATGAACTTACGCTTTCTCCCGCTCTGTCCCCATCTTTTCTCTCCCCCTTGCCCCACTCCGTCCCCGATCCTTTGGACCGAGAGAAAACAAGGCTCTGCCCCCACCTCTTCTCGTTTGGACCGAGGATGGAGGACATGAAACAGGAATGAAGGCAGGGATGGAGGTTAAAATCAAAACCTGTGCGGGCATGGAGAAGGGACCCCGCCCCAGTCCACTGCCATCCCTAATGATGAGTCCTGTAATTTTGCTAAATATACAAGGAATCCATAGCGGATTTATGAGTGGTGCCTGCAATATTGGTGGACCTTACAGGGGAAAAAACGGGGAGCAATTATATCGCACTGAACTCCGGTGCTCCTTCCACCTAAGTTTCCACTTTGGATGGAAGATATACACACTCAAGATAAAAAGGCGCCTTCTTCTATAAGGAAATGCGATGTCATAATCTACTTTTGAGCAATGTTGTCAGTATCAGCCTCAACAAGATAGCTATTTTAATAAATGTAAAAAATGTGCTTAAAATTAGTTTTTAATAATGTTTTAATGGATTTAACACGTGTCATGTTTTAATTGACACAAAATATTTGTAATTAATTTTTAACCGATTTAGAACGATTCACTTGAGAAACGGTATTGGCCAAACTATTCAGGGCATCTAGTGATCAGATCAAATGCATTGCAAGTACTCTGTGCAATCACTGGATGTTATGGACTGATTAATTGAGGGAGGCAGGTCCTACGAATAGATGCATGGCATCTGTTGATTGGGCCTACGAGTATTGGATCTGCTCAACTTTTTTTTTCGGTGATTTCTAAGATTTTATGATTTTATTATATTTTAATATTTTAAAATAATTTTTGGCTTTTTGGTTGTTGAATGATTGCTAAAAGACAAAGAAAATGCCCTATGGAGGCTGGATAAGGTGCAATCACATTGCACATTTCTGATTGCACTTGAGCACCCTCCTTTTCTATATAGCCTGTCAGCTGGGCCTCAACTATTGTGAGTGATAAGCAACACATTTGAAATGTAATGTGATTGCACTTGATTTTTCTTTTGAAAAATGATTACCGTGTACAAAAAAAATGATGCTTTTTTTTAAAAACCCTACAATTTTTTAAAATTCATGCCTAAAATTACAAATGTTTGGTTTAAAAAAAAACTATTTTACCTTTAGGACATAGGAACTCCTAGTTTACGTGATATCATCAGTTCGCTCATTGGCTATCACAAATACTCACTTAAATGTAGATTCACACACCCTTTTTTTGCATACCTATGAAGTTCTTATAAGCAAATTTGTGAACCTCTTGTTAAACAAACCTATAAACTTTGCAGATATCATACTAAATTCACATATATGACAAAAAAATTACAAGATATAGTGTGAACCTCATGTTAACATATCATAATATCACAAATATTGTACTAAATTCTCATATATAACATGAACTTTGCAGAATATAATATGAACTTGCTATAATCTTCTAAGAGATCCGCAAATATGTGGGGATCTACACAAATAATATGTTGTGAATTTTCATGAAGTTCGCATTCAGAAAAGAAGTTCACAAATTAGATACTAAATTCGCAAATCATATTATTGCAAATATGATCTTTATACGTAGATTTTCTATGGAATTTGTAGATTTTTCTATACGTCACAAATATTAGAGATGAATACAATATAAATTTTCTTCTTGTTTATGGATTTGGGTACGAGCATTAAATATGAATTTTCTTCATTATATAAAAATTGATTGTCGCACCTCATGGCCATTTTTGCATAAACTAAGGTTTTTTGTAGTCCTCAACCAGTGGTCTCCTACGTGCTTCCCATCGACAATAATTTTTGGTGACTATTTATGCTGAATCATAGAGCACTTTATTATAAAAAAATCATCGACAATAAGTTTTTTTTGTAAACACTTCTTTAACAACTGAACCTGTTATTTTTTTTGAATAACGACTTGAATCAGTTATTTTTTAGAAATCGGTGCACACCGATAACGAGTCTGTCCATAACAAACACCCTAAATCTACTAAAATGTGGAAGCTTCTTTTGAAAACTAGAATTGCTCACAGATAGATTTTGTTTCTACTACATTTTGGCCTAAAAGAACTTAGAATCAGGGAAAACACCTAACATAAAAAAGATGTGTGACATAATGATCTTTTCAATGGTTCCTAAATCTCCTAAAACAAATATTGAGTTGCAGAGATATCAATAAAATACTAGGACAATAATTTTCCAAAAGGAAATGGCCTCGGGGCTGGCAAGCATGAGATTGTTCATGTCCGATTTCAGAGATAGTATGGACTTAATCTGCTACGGGTTTAAATACGAAAGTTTTAGATAAATTAATTATCTTTCCAATAAAATAAAAATAAGAATTTTTTGAGTTCAGATGGTCGAGATATGATTTAATCAATGAAGCAGACTAACGAAGGACAAAACAGTCACTCGAGTAGTTATCCTTCCTGTTTCAGGCTATTTTTTACAGTGATAATGCTGGAAACAGGGAAAGAAAAAAAAACATGAAGATTGTTGGAAAAGTTGATAGTTTTTTGACAAAATAAACCACATAATTTTTTTTATCACAAACAAGAGAGTTATGCCTAAAATACCATAGGCAGGTCAGGTTAGGTTAGAACTCTGAAAAACAAACACACAAAAATCTGAAGCACAAGTTCAAGTCTATTTTCAAAAACAGAGACAATTGAATCACCCAATGGTCAAAACATGAAAGTTAACTAGATATTTGACATCTTTCCAACGAATCCAAGAACTTTATAAACTGACTAATATTAAGGGAGATATAATCCATTTACTAAGACTGTGTCAGAAGGAAATCCAACCCGAGAACAAACACAACTTAAACAAACCAAAATTTAATTTATCTGATTTTAGTTAGATGTTTTAAGTTTAACCGGTAGAGAAAGCTCTTATAATCCAGTTCTTCAATGAAACTAAAACCCTTCCTCCTTAACCCAATTTCGGTTAGATCAACATCTACTAAATATGCAAAAATATTTGAAACAACTTTAACAAAATGAACTTTTAAAAAGAAAACACCAATCAAATCCAACTTTTCCAATATAAATCAACAATCTAGCAATCTAAAACAAAACCACAGTTCACAATTGTTCGAACATAAGATCAACGACATATAAGTTTCTAGCCAAACCGATGAAAGAAGAGTTGGTGAAATAGCAACAAAAACAGTGATCCACAAGTTGACAAGGAAGAGATATAGCCTTTCAATGGTTACCAATCTTGAACTAGTAAGCTTCACACAACCAGCAAAACCACAAACATGATCTCGTCAATCTCACGTCAGCAACAATGGCAATTTTCTCTAGCAATGGTGCTCTACCAAAATGGTAGCCACCAACAAGCTCAAGCAAGAACACAACCAACAGGAACTCGACAACAATGGCTCCAAATGGCAGCCATAAGATTCGGCTTTCAATGGTGCACACGGCTAGGGCTTGTCCAAGGTGAAAACTCCATTTTTCTTTTCTTTTCTTTTTCTCAAAATTTTTTCAGACGGCAAAAGAGACCCCTCCAACGTTTTTCCATGAGGAATTTAATGGGGCACAAAATGCAGCATGGCCTCTCATTGGCCATGTGGGAGGCAGCCTTCTTTGAGGCCAATAAGAGGCCTCATTTCAAATCTTAGGCTCTCATTGCACTTGAAGGTTGTACAATAGAAATTCGCCCAGCTTAAAAGGAGAAGACCAACTAGGCAACACCTCTAGAATATCCAATGGTTCATGAGTGAGGTGGTTGGCCCTTGATTGGTCACTCAAGTAGCCACCTCATTCAAGACTCAATTACAAAAGGTCACATGGCAAGTGGGTCTTCCTACCAAATTGGATCTAGATCCAAATCAATAAAGAAAAACATTACTTTGGATCCCCATACACCCTCTAGTGTCACAAATAAATCCTAATGGACAGCAGACCTATCCGGATCCGTAGAATCCAGCATCTAAAAAAATAAAACAAAATATACAAGAGTGATTCCAAAAATCACAAAAATAGAACCACAAAACAAAATATATTTTCTAAGATGAATAGAACTAAAATTTCCAGAAAATAAAAAATTGAAATAACCAGAATACCCTTCGACCCAAAATGGGTGATTTTGACATGGGGTCGCGGGTCTTGCAATCCGAATCGAGTCTCCTACTTGTCGCTCATATCTGGATGCTCTGCATCAGAAACATTAGCATGCGTTAGTTAAGTTGTGGAAGAATTGCATGGTTTCGAGTTATCTTTATGTATTCTATTTTTTTCTTCTTTGATTAAATCATTTGCATGTGAGTGTCTGTGTGATTATAAGTTGTGTATCTTGTATTATAAACATGATTAAGGAACACCCTCTTTCTTTTAGTTGCTTCCTTAACCATTTGAGTTTTTTTATAGGCTATTTTGTTTATTTTTTAAATAGCCTATGGTTTGTCTCTGTTACCCACATGTTATCAATATTTCCTATATTGTTATTATAAAAAAAATTGAATTTGTTTATTATGACAACTAAGAATACTGACTCGAAAGGGGGTACATCCACAACATCTGATAGTATTGGAACACAACAGAGAAAGTAGAGGAAAAAATTTATATATTGGGTGATAGTTTGTATTATGAAGTACGGAGTAGGCTTGACACGTGGGTAGAGAGGGAGCCTACTTCGTGGCCAAAAGCCCAGATGTTCGACATTTTCCACAAAAAATGTAGCATCGATAAATTAAGACCCAGACTTCTATGCTCAAACTTGCAACAGCTAATTGCCTAACACCTTTAATACATGTCAAATAATAGCAAACACTAAAGTGTGGCCCAAATCTAAAAATAAATGTAAAAAAAAAATATTGATGAGTTTGTGGTCACATTTATGTCTCCCATCCTGGAAGCAGCTAAGGAGGGGAAGGGGGGCTCAGTGATAAAGAAGTTTCAACCATTGACCAACTTTGAGGTTGTTGCTAACTTCAATCTCTAGATAGAGGAAGTTGGAGATGCGGCCACCTGCAGTAGCAATGGCAAGATAGAGACAATACCTCAGCAAGGAGAGGATGTGAACCTTAAGGTTGAGGTTAATATAGACGGTCATCAAGAAATGAAGGTGAGTGCAGTGGGAAACAAGGTCTGGTGCTCCAAGGAGAGAGTCACAACGGGGAACAAGTTCTGGTGCTCGTGAATAGGTACTTTGTTCATTTGTTATTTTGTATACACATGTTTGTAAGATGTTTGCAATTATTGTCAAATTTACAATTTAATCAATGATTAAATTGTCATATATATATATATATATATATATATTGCAATTCAATCTTTAAAATGTTATATGTATGTGTAATGAAATGATTAATTTGACTGATTCTATTAAAATTAATTGTGACTATAGGATCTGCAGTCTCAAGATTGAGAGGATCTAAGAAGGTGCATGCACCGGTTCTACTGCTTCCAAACACACGAGTGGTTTGAAACACTAACGAAGGAAGCAAAGGACTAGTTGGATTGAATGCATTTTCAAAAATTCATGCATATCACACTATGAAACATCAGTTATAATCTCTTAGAGGTCGTTATACAGTTCTGGAATCTGATAAGCAACACATTCCAGTTTGAAGATATTGAGATGATCATCACATTGAAGAACGTGACACAAATTATCGAATTTAAGTCATGAGAAGCCAGTGAGTGCATATTGGTGGAGAGATTTCAAGCCCATTTGTAGTGTTTATCTACAGACAGTGTGAATTTTTTCAACCATTTTCAGTCAACTATCGACCAAAAATGTACTGTTAAGGGAAGACGGTACCATAAAAAAATTGACCACTAGCTGACTAGAATATGGTCGACTAGTGGTTGTTTTACAAGGAGTATGACAAAGGGTTGAGGACCCAATAAACTAGGTTTTCTGGTTTAAAATTAGGGTGGGTGGTTTTTTCAAAACTGGGTTTTGACCCAGTTTTGAAAAAAACATACAAAACCTAGTTTGGTTACACCCAAACAACCACCAAAGCAGGTTTTGAAAGTAAAACCTAGTTTGACACCCAAATCTAGTTTTCAACCTGGTTTTTGTGTTCCCCAAATGAGGCCAAAGCATTTTGCAAATCCATCCCTATTTTACATTGTTAGTACAAACATGTCTCTCCATTAGGGTGGAAATAAACTAATCGCCAAACTTTGACCATGGTTAGATGGATAAATAAAATGACCCTTTATACCCCCAACTTATAAAGAATGCCTAAACCAAGTTAGTTGGCCTACCACCAACCACACCCTCTCTTCTTAACCCTAACACTATGCTCTCATCGTCAGCACTTTCTCTGACATTTTCTGGCACTAGTGTCTTGTTGGAACAAATGGTGACCAAAAACAAGATTTCAGAAAATCGAGATCCCAAGCATAGAGGCACATTTTTTCTTAAGATCGCTATCTTTAGAACTTCAATCATGCCACTTTGGAAATTTTAAAGATGTGAAAAGGGTTTGTTTATGACTGAGTTCCCAGGATAAAACTAGGCCTGGACCTCAAGAGCGTTGCTGCTTTGCAAGATCAGGTGACCTCTCCCACACGTGAACTTGTTCAAGCCAAGCGAGAGCAAAAGAATATAAAGAGAGAAAGTTTTGAGAATTAGAAAATCGGATGATCCAAAAGACCAAAATTGATAGATTTATAGGCTTTTGAAAGGCCAGTATGGTTTTTATGATAAACGAAATTAAAGGCCATAAACCCAATTGTTTGAAAATTGGATGAAAATGATCCTAAACGGTCACCTGCCTTTGACCAATGATCATGGACCTTCAAAATCGTCCAACAATCACAAGCCCCATAAACACCATATAAATTCCTTTTAAAGTCATCCAAACAACCAAAATCAATGGAGAAATGAAAAGTCAAAATGGCTTGGTCAAAAATTAAGGTTTTGTCAAAACGGACCTCGATGTCTCACATGTGCCTCGCACTGCTTCGAGCATGTAAAGTGCAAAGTGTGCCATCAAAGTGCCATATTATGCCTCAAGCACCCTTGCGCACACAAGCGTGCACATGTATGCAAACGGCGAGTTTGTTCATGCACGAAGTGCAGTAACGTTTGCAAGCCACCCTAACACACAAAGGTTACCAAAGTAAATGATAAAGAATAGAGACTCTATTTAAACCACCAGAAAAATCTCTCTTTAGATATGGTACAAAACATTTTCAAAACACTTTTTGTGAGAAGCAATAAAGCACCAAAGCTTTACAAAATAAGTTATATTTTGAAGCTATTTTCAATAATCTCCCACTAGTTTCAAAATATGTTTGGGTTGCATAAAAAACTTATGCATCAGTGAGAGTGTCTGCAAGACTTGAAGCCTCACTTAATGAAAGAAAACCTAAATTAACCAAAGTGCTAAGTGGACTATCCTTGAACTTAGCTCCTTATATTGTTAATTGAATTTTCAATCACACATAAGTTTTCAAAAGTTTAATTATATAGATTTCAAGTTGGCACATTTAGAGCCTTATGCTTGCCTGGATTCAAGAGTGCTCTACAAAATTGCCAATTCTCATAAGTGGCTCACACTTCTACACTCACATATGTGAGTTTGTCTAGGTGTTTTATAACACACATCCTACCTTTAACGCCTACAAACTCATTTAGAGCTATTAGTTCAACCCTCGCATTAGTTACAACTCATGAGTACACATCAGAAATGAGTTTACATAAATGTGCTCAATACCTGTCATTCATCAATTTATTTCTCATTAAACCTAGGCATGTGGGATCTCCAGTGCTCTAAGTTGGGTATTCTTAGACGATGACTTAATTAGCTTAATTCTCATTCTCCTAGATGTTTTAATGATATCTCTCAAAGGCCTTTCATTAATGGGTCAGCCAAGTTTTGGCGTGACTTCACATATTTCAAAGATATAAAATTGTCATCATTCATTTGTTTGATTGGCTATCACAAAACATTGAAATAGAAGGTATGGGCTTCTCACATAGTGGAATATCTACTAGCATAATCTTAAGCCACTAGGCTTCTCTACAAGCAGATGCCAAAGCAATAAACTCAAATTTTATTTTAGAATAAGTTATACAGGTCTGCTTCTTAGACTCCCATGCTATTGCTCCTCCATCAAGGGTAAAAACTCAATCACTCCTTGATTTTAAATCTTTAAATTCAGTATTCCAACTTGCATCACTATACTCTTCAATAATAGCAGAAAACTTGGTATAGTGAATCTCATAGTCTAAAGTATGCTTAAGATATTTAAGAATCTTGTTAACAACATTCCAATATTGATGTTTAAGATTATTAGTATATCTACATGCTTTGCTCATTGCATAGGCTATATCAGGCCTTGTGCAGTTCATAGCATACATAAGACCACCCACAACTAGCATATTTTAATTGTTGGACACTTACACCATCATTTGGAGTCAATTTCATGTTTGGATCATATAGAGTGAATGCAAGTGAACAATCAATTTATTCATATTTTGTACAAATTTTCTCAATGTAATGTGATTGACATTATGCAATGCCATTATTATTTCTTACAATTTTTATTCTTAAAATAGCATCATCAACACCCAAATCTTTCATACAAAATATGAAAGATTGAAATCTTTTTGTTTGGTTTACACATTCAATATTAGAACCCAAAATAACCATGACATCAACATATAAATAAATTAAAACAATATAATTACAATCTACCTTACTGTAGACACACTTGTCAGCATCATATATTTTGAAACCATTATTTACCAGAGAACCATCAAAATTCTCATGCCATTACTTAAGGTTTTTTTTAAATCCGTATAAGGATTTCTCAAGTTTGCAAACTTTGTTTTTTTGCCCTACCACTACAAAGCCTTTAGGTTTCTCCATATATATTTCTTCATCTAATTCTCCAAATAAAAGGGTTATTTTCATGTTAATTTGATGGATTTCAAGATTATATATGGTAGCTATGGAAATCATAATTTTAATATTAGCAATTCTGGTTATAGGAGCAACAGTATCAAAATAATCAATGCCTTCTTTTGGTTCAAAGCCTTTTGCAACCAAACCGTCTTTAAATTTATCAATTGTACCATCAACTTTTAACTTCTTTTTGAAAATTCATTTGCAGCTAATAGTCTTGCAATCAGTAGGTAAATCCACTAATTTCCAAATATTATTAGACATAATCGAATCAATTTCATCATTTATAGCTTCTCTCCAAAAGAAAGCATCTTGAGAACGCATTGCCTCTTGATCATGAATAATTTTTGCATTTTAGATACATATTTTTATTTTTGATTTGTCGAAAAAATGAATTAAGAACCCATTCTTGTCAACATTTTTTTAGAAACTGCTTTAAAATAAAAAATGAGGGAGAAATGCCAATTTTAACCTTTCCTGCGTGTTTTACAGTATTTTAATTAGTTTAGGAGTTTTTTATTCATGTTTTAATTAGTTTAGGATTGAGTATTTCTGAAAAATTGTTTTTAGCAAAGTAGTTTTTAGATTTTTTGGAAATTAAATAAGAGTTTTTAGAAATTTTTATTTTAACCTAAATTTTTTTAGTATAAATAGTATTTTTCAAGATAGAGGGGAAGTTTTCCCTTGGAAAAAAATGCAGGCGCTTTTCTCTCCCTCTCCCCTTCATTCTTCCTTCTTGAATTTTGTTCGATCACTGATTCTTTTTCACTTCTTCCCTTCTTCAATCTTTATTTTGTCCCTCTTCTGATCCTTGCTATCGCCAGTGCTTCTTACCCTATCGTCAGAGTGCACGCTCAACCATGAAAACGATGACTTCTTCTTCTCAACCCCTCTGTCGGAAGAGAACTGTGAGGTATGCTTCTTCTCCCCCATTTCTTTATTTTGATCTACACATAGTTAGATTTATTTTTAGTATTGCATACAATATAGTTATTTTCAGCAATAGTGTTTTATTTAGAGTAGTTTGATTTCATGATTCTCATTTTTGATATATTAGGTTAGAATACGTTGCATCATATAATTGTCTCCTTTGATGTTTTAAATTTTTTTAGGAGAATAATATGCTATTTTTTTTGTTATAGAAAATATAGCTTCATATATATATATATATATATATATATATATATATATATATATATATATATATATATATATATATATATTTCTTGTTTTGCCAGCAGACAGATCGCATATATTGGTCTCTCTGAAAACGTGATCAGCATATCACGACGTCCTAATTCATTAGAATCTGGTCCACACGCTGGACGGTTGAACACAGATTTGGGTTGTGCTCTTTCCGCTCACCATGATTGCCAAATCACACAGTTGAGCATCAACTTATGTTGCACTTCTGGACTATTGGAAACAACATGAACACGCTGTGAAAATATTTTTTATGAACCGCCGATTGACATCAATTCACAATATTGTGCATAAAAGGAATTTATTCATTGGTACAAAAAGACCCAGTGTGTTTGACAGATTTGACATGGGTCTGAATGTTTTGATTTTTGTTGTCGATTGGCCAGATATTGTTTAAGATAACTTGCTTCACACTGATCATGTTTTCAAGTTAGGCTTGCATAGCGATAGCCATAGCTGCGTTAGATAGTAGTGTGTTTTGATTTTTTTATCAGTTAGGCTGCATCAAGCTAGTTGTTAGAGTATATTGGCTGCATGATGAATTAGTAATTTGTAGTTCACCGTTTAAGTTAAGTTTAGATTGCTTAGATCAGAATTATTCAATGCCTTATTAGTTTGTTTTAATGTCTTGTTTGATAGTTAGTTAAATAAATAAATATCTAGTAGTTAGTTAGCTATTTTTCATTCTTACTTTTTATTAAGTAGGTTAAAGTAGATTTTGTTTATGTTCTTAGATTGTTTAGACTAGTTAATTTTAGATTCAATGTTTTCTTGAATTGAGTTAGTTAGTTTGTTTTGAGTTTGTTTTATAGTTAGTTATTGCTTGATATTTGTTAGCTTGTTTCATATTTGTTTCAAGTAGTTAGTTGTTAAATAGTTTGTTATAAGAGCTTGTTACAAGTTTGTTATAGTTAGTTTTACTTTTTGTTTTTGTTAAAACTAACATTAGTTTTAGGAATAGTTTTTGTTTGTTTTGTTTTTGTCTTTTTGTGTTTTGCAAGGAAGTGTTTGCAGGTGAAAAAGCCCCTCAGAAAGGCCCTTCAAGCCCTTAAAAGAGCCCTCTGAGGTCCCTAAAAGGTCTCCTGAAGGTCCCTCAAAGAGCCCTCAGAAGAACCAAAACCTTTTAAGTGTGAAAACTAGAAGTCTTTCACAGCATTCAGGATTAATTGATGCAGTGGCATTGCAAGGGATTAGATCACAAGCAACGAAAGACCCTTTGTTTATTCTTTTTCTTTTCTTTTAGTTTTGCGGTTATTTAAATTAAATTAGTTTGTAATAAGGCCTGTTTATTTTTAAACTCTCTGCAGAGGGTAACTCATTTTATTTAGTTAGTTACTTTTATTTTTAACGGAATAAAGACTGCACTTCTGTGGAATACAAAGTTGTTCATTCTGTTCCCTAAGTTCGACCCGGATTTCACTCTAGTGTGAGCCCGTTTTTATTGTTTGGTGTTTGGCTTTCACAAAATGTTTTATCAAAAATATATCTTTAAAAATCTATTTCATAAAACTTACACCAAATTTTTGATGTCGTTGTTGGGAAACGACAATAAAAAAATGAGTACATTGCCTCTTGGTTGTTCATGTTTTATTTAGGACTGTTAGTTTCCTTTCTGCAAATTATTTAGGATTGCTAGTTTATTTTTCTTGCTTATTAATTAGAATTATTAGTTTGCTTTTGTAATTAAAATTTGTAGAACCAGGTTGCATGCTATCTCTAGAGCCAAGTTTACTTTTCTTGCTTGACCCACCTAGTAGGCTACCCTTTGATAGGTGATTGTGCATGATTGGTACCTTGCACATAGTTTGATTTCTGCAAAATAACTGCTTGGGTGCAAGTGTGCGGTTGTTTATTTTCTGCTTTCAGTTCTTTATTTTATTTTTTCTTGCTTTCGTGGTGTGGTTTGATCGTGATTGTGCGCTAGGTAGGTAGAAAACCAATCTCTAGGATGGTTAATACATCGATCTCTAACTAAGGTGTATGCAAGGGCGATGCTCACTTGACCCCGAGCTTGTTTTACCTATATAGGAGCCTGAGTCCATCATTAGGAGAGCCTGCAGATCCGACCCCATGGCTAAGGATCAGCAGATTACCTATTTCCTAAGGTAGTATTTCATTCCTAGTGAATATACTCTCGCCTTCTACATCGCAAGACCTGATATAGGAACGAACCAATTCAAGATTAAGGCCAATGTCATACAGATGCTACCCTCCTTTTACAACCTTAGCAATGAGGACCCATACTGTAATCTCGATGAGTTTCTCAAGATCTTCTCTACAGTATAAATCAATAATTTTGGAGATGATACGTTAATGTTGACCTTATCTTTGCTCTCTCTCAAGGACAAAGCCAAGCACTGGCTAAGGTCTTTAGATACGGTTCAGATTGCCAATTGGGAACAAATGCAGAAAGAATTTTTGAAAAAGTATTTTTTAATTGGTAAGATGAATCAATATCAAAAGGCAATAACTAGTTTCCTTCAGATTGAGGAAGAATAGTTTCACGAGACCTAGGATAGGTTGAAAGACCTACTCAAGAAGTGCCCCCACCACCAGGTGTCTCATTGGCAACAAGTGCAATATTTTTATGATGGTCTTACTGAGAAGAACCATCAAATGGTTGATTCTTCATGTGGAGGCATGTTCATGCTCAAGAGCAAGGATGAGGCATGGACACTATTTGAAACATTAAGTGAAAACTCCATGCACTATTTCTTGTCCTCAAGATTTGATAGGACCAAATTTGTTCCTAGTGGTCCTAAAAAGAGAGGGATTTTTGAAGTTGGGTCCAACCAAGAATTGTAAATCAAGGTGGACCAGTTGACTAGAAAAGTGGACCAATTGCTAGCCAACCCAACTTCAATAAATCAAGTGAGTAAAGTGTGTGAGCTATGCGCTAGCCCTGCACACTATGTTTCTGATTGTTTGGCAGCACCGCTCTATCCTAAATTTGTTCAGAAGCAGGTGAATGCTACCCAAAGTTTTGCCAGACCAGTGCATGATCCATATGCACCTACCTATAACCCGAGATGGTGAAACCACCCCAACTTTGTGTGAAAAAAATCACAAGACCCACCCCATATGCCTTCCCAGATGCAGGTCAGAACGGGTAACTACCAACAAGGTTACCCAAGGCCCATAGTCCCACAGGCCCCTTCTCAACTTAGCTTGCCTTCTCCTCATGAACCCATATCGAGTTCATCCTTTCAAAAGAACTTTCTCGAGGTTTTCTCTAACATAAAGACCAACCTCAACTCTCACACGCAGTCAATAGCTAAGTTGGAGACTCAAATGGGACAATTGGTTGAGGCCTTGAGCAAGCGCCACGGAGAGAGCCTTCCTAGTGAGCCTGTCGTCAACCTGAGGGGTAAGGAACCTATGCACTATGGCCTACACATCACATAGTCTCATCAAGAGTATGCTAATTTTGTTATAACCCTTCAGAGTGGGAAGGAACTCCACCCCATTCAAGAGAAGACTAAAGAACTCAAAGAAAGACTTACTCACCAGTCGATCTCTCCTACCAGGCCCCAGGAAAGTGGGAGGGCTACACCACCTGAGCCTTCCAGATCATATATACCCAAGGCTCCCTTTCCTAAAGCTCTTAAACAACCAAAGTTTTTTGGAAAGTAGAGAGCAAAAATGCAAGAAATGCTTGAGATATTCAATTATGTTCACATAAACCTCCCCCTGCTCGATGCCATCCAACAGGTGCCTGTATATGCAAAGTTCCTTAAAGAACTTTGCATGTAGAAGAGAAAATGAAGATTGTTGCCCAAGAAGATCTTTCTGACTGAGCAGGTGAGCTCAGTTTTTCAGTAACAAGTCCCACCTAAACTTAAGGATTTAGGGCCACCGATTATCCCTTATGTCATCGAGAACATGATCATCGAGCATGCTTTGCTCGATCTTGGGGACAGTGTAAACATATTGTCGAGTTTTCTATATGACATTTTTGAGATTAGAGATCTAAAATCCACCACGACCATCTTACAGTTGAATGATATGTCTACTAAGCTTCCTAGGGAAATCTTGGAAGATGTATTAGTCAAGGTTGATGACTTTTATTTTCCTATTGATTCTCTCATTCTGGATATAAAAAGCACTGATGTCGCTCATCGAACCCCATTATTCTCGACAGACCATTATTGGCCATTGCCAATGCTTGTATTAACTGTCGTACTAGGAAGATGGATGTTTCTTTTGGCAATAAATGATTATGGATAAACATATTTGATTCTGACATGAGTGACATAAATTGACGAATGCAGTCATGTGGAGGACACTCATCATCAATGGAAGCAATCCAATCTATCATAGTTGGATAGTTGCATGGATGATATTTTGGTTCATGGCTCATTATCGAAGAAGTGTCCCCATAAGTGTCAAAAAGATTTTTAAATATGTGTGGGAGTTAATCTCGTTCATAGTGGAGAAAAGAGCCATGTTAGGGTCCAAAGGGGTAGACTTTTAGGACACGTAGTGGACAGGGCAAGAGATGAGACCATATACCTCATACCTCCTGATTGAGCATGCCCTTCAGTCTATTAATCTTATAGATGATGAAGGGTAACCAGAGATCCATCTGGCTAAAAACGTAAAACTTATCGCTTTTCTGCAGGCAACCTATATTGTTGTTGTAATTTTAGTAATCCAATAGTTTTTGCTTCTTTTTGTTTCATGAGCATGTATGATAGATCATGTATACATTTTAATTTTTTAGATATGATTTATGAGTTACAGGTGATGGGACAACTTTTCGGGTATACATCAGGTGACATCTATCCCTTCCCTTGTGTGTCTTTTATTTCAGAGTGTGCATTCATTTAGTTGCATCTAAGCATGGGGGAGTGTCACTGAGGACAATGTCATTCAAGCATGAGAGAGGGTGTAGTTTGCACACCAATTTTTTTTCCTGTCCATGTAGATGCACTGATGAAAACTCATAAAAAAATTAGGCTTTTAAGGAATGAGTTTTAAACCTAATATAAATGCTTTATATAATCTACCATTTTTAGAGAATTTTTAAGCCCCGTAATTTTTTTTTTCTGACACTAATATAGAAAAATGTGGTCATTTATGTAGATTTCAAAGAAATGATGATAGATGCATGCTAGAGTTTATTTTAAATCACAAGTATGAATATGCATAGTTTATTTTTTAAAAACTAAGCAAATGAACAATATCAGAAATAAGAGCCTAAAAGAGAAAATGAGCATATGTTTAGTCATTTGATATCTTTGTGTTCCTGAGTAGCTGGACTCATACACAAGTTGAAGTGTTTGATTCCCATGTTAAAAAGGATAACGAAGGAAATCACTTTTTTGTCTAAGTTAATATCTGTGACCTATTTGGTTTGAGCAAATAGAGCCTGAGAGGTGTTTACACCTAGTGCCCTAAAACCATCTGGTTTGGGCGTCACCGGCCTAAAAGCCTGTTACATGGACTTTATAGAGAGCCTAAGGGATATTGACATTGCACACGACAAGAAGAAATCTATACGTAAAACTATAAAAATAGAAGGTCTAATGACTCGAGCAATTAAGTTTGAGGGATACTTTGTATCTGGTGCCCAAAGGTCATTTGGCCTGGGAGTCACTGACCCAAAGCTCATTAAACGAGTCACAAAAACCTAAAAATTTGATATAGTGCTCAACGAAAAAAAAGTGTAGAAAATTAAAAAGAAAAAAAATCAAGAGCATTTAAAAAGAAAAAAAATCAAGAGCATAAAGTTAGTTGTTAGAGTATATTGGCTGCATGATGAATTAGTAATTTGTAGTTCACCGTTTAAGTTAAGTTTAGATTGCTTAGATCAGAATTATTCAATGCCTTATTAGTTTGTTTTAATGTCTTGTTTGATAGTTAGTTAAATAAATAAATATCTAGTAGTTAGTTAGCTATTTTTCATTCTTACTTTTTATTAAGTAGGTTAAAGTAGATTTTGTTTATGTTCTTAGATTGTTTAGACTAGTTAATTTTAGATTCAATGTTTTCTTGAATTGAGTTAGTTAGTTTGTTTTGAGTTTGTTTTATAGTTAGTTATTGCTTGATATTTGTTAGCTTGTTTCATATTTGTTTCAAGTAGTTAGTTGTTAAATAGTTTGTTATAAGAGCTTGTTACAAGTTTGTTATAGTTAGTTTTACTTTTTGTTTTTGTTAAAACTAACATTAGTTTTAGGAATAGTTTTTGTTTGTTTTGTTTTTGTCTTTTTGTGTTTTGCAAGGAAGTGTTTGCAGGTGAAAAAGCCCCTCAGAAAGGCCCTTCAAGCCCTTAAAAGAGCCCTCTGAGGTCCCTAAAAGGTCTCCTGAAGGTCCCTCAAAGAGCCCTCAGAAGAACCAAAACCTTTTAAGTGTGAAAACTAGAAGTCTTTCACAGCATTCAGGATTAATTGATGCAGTGGCATTGCAAGGGATTAGATCACAAGCAACGAAAGACCCTTTGTTTATTCTTTTTCTTTTCTTTTAGTTTTGCGGTTATTTAAATTAAATTAGTTTGTAATAAGGCCTGTTTATTTTTAAACTCTCTGCAGAGGGTAACTCATTTTATTTAGTTAGTTACTTTTATTTTTAACGGAATAAAGACTGCACTTCTGTGGAATACAAAGTTGTTCATTCTGTTCCCTAAGTTCGACCCGGATTTCACTCTAGTGTGAGCCCGTTTTTATTGTTTGGTGTTTGGCTTTCACAAAATGTTTTATCAAAAATATATCTTTAAAAATCTATTTCATAAAACTTACACCAAATTTTTGATGTCGTTGTTGGGAAACGACAATAAAAAAATGAGTACATTGCCTCTTGGTTGTTCATGTTTTATTTAGGACTGTTAGTTTCCTTTCTGCAAATTATTTAGGATTGCTAGTTTATTTTTCTTGCTTATTAATTAGAATTATTAGTTTGCTTTTGTAATTAAAATTTGTAGAACCAGGTTGCATGCTATCTCTAGAGCCAAGTTTACTTTTCTTGCTTGACCCACCTAGTAGGCTACCCTTTGATAGGTGATTGTGCATGATTGGTACCTTGCACATAGTTTGATTTCTGCAAAATAACTGCTTGGGTGCAAGTGTGCGGTTGTTTATTTTCTGCTTTCAGTTCTTTATTTTATTTTTTCTTGCTTTCGTGGTGTGGTTTGATCGTGATTGTGCGCTAGGTAGGTAGAAAACCAATCTCTAGGATGGTTAATACATCGATCTCTAACTAAGGTGTATGCAAGGGCGATGCTCACTTGACCCCGAGCTTGTTTTACCTATATAGGAGCCTGAGTCCATCATTAGGAGAGCCTGCAGATCCGACCCCATGGCTAAGGATCAGCAGATTACCTATTTCCTAAGGTAGTATTTCATTCCTAGTGAATATACTCTCGCCTTCTACATCGCAAGACCTGATATAGGAACGAACCAATTCAAGATTAAGG
The DNA here is from genome assembly GCF_984573655.1 of Nuphar pumila. Lineage (NCBI taxonomy): Eukaryota > Viridiplantae > Streptophyta > Magnoliopsida > Nymphaeales > Nymphaeaceae > Nuphar > Nuphar pumila. The sequence continues at coordinate 24,087,889 of NC_143262.1, read as the reverse complement.
CCAATGTCATACAGATGCTACCCTCCTTTTACAACCTTAGCAATGAGGACCCATACTGTAATCTCGATGAGTTTCTCAAGATCTTCTCTACAGTATAAATCAATAATTTTGGAGATGATACGTTAATGTTGACCTTATCTTTGCTCTCTCTCAAGGACAAAGCCAAGCACTGGCTAAGGTCTTTAGATACGGTTCAGATTGCCAATTGGGAACAAATGCAGAAAGAATTTTTGAAAAAGTATTTTTTAATTGGTAAGATGAATCAATATCAAAAGGCAATAACTAGTTTCCTTCAGATTGAGGAAGAATAGTTTCACGAGACCTAGGATAGGTTGAAAGACCTACTCAAGAAGTGCCCCCACCACCAGGTGTCTCATTGGCAACAAGTGCAATATTTTTATGATGGTCTTACTGAGAAGAACCATCAAATGGTTGATTCTTCATGTGGAGGCATGTTCATGCTCAAGAGCAAGGATGAGGCATGGACACTATTTGAAACATTAAGTGAAAACTCCATGCACTATTTCTTGTCCTCAAGATTTGATAGGACCAAATTTGTTCCTAGTGGTCCTAAAAAGAGAGGGATTTTTGAAGTTGGGTCCAACCAAGAATTGTAAATCAAAGTGGACCAGTTGACTAGAAAAGTGGACCAATTGCTAGCCAACCCAACTTCAATAAATCAAGTGAGTAAAGTGTGTGAGCTATGCGCTAGCCCTGCACACTATGTTTCTGATTGTTTGGCAGCACCGCTCTATCCTAAATTTATTCAGAAGCAGGTGAATACTACCCAAAGTTTTGCCAGACCAGTGCATGATCCATATGCACCTACCTATAACCCGAGATGGTGAAACCACCCCAACTTTGTGTGAAAAAAATCACAAGACCCACCCCATATGCCTTCCCAGATGCAGGTCAGAACGGGTAACTACCAACAAGGTTACCCAAGGCCCATAGTCCCACATGCCCCTTCTCAACTTAGCTTGCCTTCTCCTCATGAACCCATATCGAGTTCATCCTTTCAAAAGAACTTTCTCGAGGTTTTCTCTAACATAAAGACCAACCTCAACTCTCACACGCAGTCAATAGCTAAGTTGGAGACTCAAATGGGACAATTGGTTGAGGCCTTGAGCAAGCGCCACGGAGAGAGCCTTCCTAGTGAGCCTGTCGTCAACCTGAGGGGTAAGGAACCTATGCACTATGGCCTACACATCACATAGTCTCATCAAGAGTATGCTAATTTTGTTATAACCCTTCAGAGTGGGAAGGAACTCCACCCCATTCAAGAGAAGACTAAAGAACTCAAAGAAAGACTTACTCACCAGTCGATCTCTCCTACCAGGCCCCAGGAAAGTGGGAGGGCTACACCACCTGAGCCTTCCAGATCATATATACCCAAGGCTCCCTTTCCTAAAGCTCTTAAACAACCAAAGTTTTTTGGAAAGTAGAGAGCAAAAATGCAAGAAATGCTTGAGATATTCAATTATGTTCACATAAACCTCCCCCTGCTCGATGCCATCCAACAGGTGCCTGTATATGCAAAGTTCCTTAAAGAACTTTGCATGTAGAAGAGAAAATGAAGATTGTTGCCCAAGAAGATCTTTCTGACTGAGCAGGTGAGCTCAGTTTTTCAGTAACAAGTCCCACCTAAACTTAAGGATTTAGGGCCACCGATTATCCCTTATGTCATCGAGAACATGATCATCGAGCATGCTTTGCTCGATCTTGGGGACAGTGTAAACATATTGTCGAGTTTTCTATATGACATTTTTGAGATTAGAGATCTAAAATCCACCACGACCATCTTACAGTTGAATGATATGTCTACTAAGCTTCCTAGGGAAATCTTGGAAGATGTATTAGTCAAGGTTGATGACTTTTATTTTCCTATTGATTCTCTCATTCTGGATATAAAAAGCACTGATGTCGCTCATCGAACCCCATTATTCTCGACAGACCATTATTGGCCATTGCCAATGCTTGTATTAACTGTCGTACTAGGAAGATGGATGTTTCTTTTGGCAATAAATGATTATGGATAAACATATTTGATTCTGACATGAGTGACATAAATTGACGAATGCAGTCATGTGGAGGACACTCATCATCAATGGAAGCAATCCAATCTATCATAGTTGGATAGTTGCATGGATGATATTTTGGTTCATGGCTCATTATCGAAGAAGTGTCCCCATAAGTGTCAAAAAGATTTTTAAATATGTGTGGGAGTTAATCTCGTTCATAGTGGAGAAAAGAGCCATGTTAGGGTCCAAAGGGGTAGACTTTTAGGACACGTAGTGGACAGGGCAAGAGATGAGACCATATACCTCATACCTCCTGATTGAGCATGCCCTTCAGTCTATTAATCTTATAGATGATGAAGGGTAACCAGAGATCCATCTGGCTAAAAACGTAAAACTTATCGCTTTTCTGCAGGCAACCTATATTGTTGTTGTAATTTTAGTAATCCAATAGTTTTTGCTTCTTTTTGTTTCATGAGCATGTATGATAGATCATGTATACATTTTAATTTTTTAGATATGATTTATGAGTTACAGGTGATGGGACAACTTTTCGGGTATACATCAGGTGACATCTATCCCTTCCCTTGTGTGTCTTTTATTTCAGAGTGTGCATTCATTTAGTTGCATCTAAGCATGGGGGAGTGTCACTGAGGACAATGTCATTCAAGCATGAGAGAGGGTGTAGTTTGCACACCAATTTTTTTTCCTGTCCATGTAGATGCACTGATGAAAACTCATAAAAAAATTAGGCTTTTAAGGAATGAGTTTTAAACCTAATATAAATGCTTTATATAATCTACCATTTTTAGAGAATTTTTAAGCCCCGTAATTTTTTTTTTCTGACACTAATATAGAAAAATGTGGTCATTTATGTAGATTTCAAAGAAATGATGATAGATGCATGCTAGAGTTTATTTTAAATCACAAGTATGAATATGCATAGTTTATTTTTTAAAAACTAAGCAAATGAACAATATCAGAAATAAGAGCCTAAAAGAGAAAATGAGCATATGTTTAGTCATTTGATATCTTTGTGTTCCTGAGTAGCTGGACTCATACACAAGTTGAAGTGTTTGATTCCCATGTTAAAAAGGATAACGAAGGAAATCACTTTTTTGTCTAAGTTAATATCTGTGACCTATTTGGTTTGAGCAAATAGAGCCTGAGAGGTGTTTACACCTAGTGCCCTAAAACCATCTGGTTTGGGCGTCACCGGCCTAAAAGCCTGTTACATGGACTTTATAGAGAGCCTAAGGGATATTGACATTGCACACGACAAGAAGAAATCTATACGTAAAACTATAAAAATAGAAGGTCTAATGACTCGAGCAATTAAGTTTGAGGGATACTTTGTATCTGGTGCCCAAAGGTCATTTGGCCTGGGAGTCACTGACCCAAAGCTCATTAAACGAGTCACAAAAACCTAAAAATTTGATATAGTGCTCAACGAAAAAAAAGTGTAGAAAATTAAAAAGAAAAAAAATCAAGAGCATTTAAAAAGAAAAAAAATCAAGAGCATAAAGTTAGTTGTTAGAGTATATTGGCTGCATGATGAATTAGTAATTTGTAGTTCACCGTTTAAGTTAAGTTTAGATTGCTTAGATCAGAATTATTCAATGCCTTATTAGTTTGTTTTAATGTCTTGTTTGATAGTTAGTTAAATAAATAAATATCTAGTAGTTAGTTAGCTATTTTTCATTCTTACTTTTTATTAAGTAGGTTAAAGTAGATTTTGTTTATGTTCTTAGATTGTTTAGACTAGTTAATTTTAGATTCAATGTTTTCTTGAATTGAGTTAGTTAGTTTGTTTTGAGTTTGTTTTATAGTTAGTTATTGCTTGATATTTGTTAGCTTGTTTCATATTTGTTTCAAGTAGTTAGTTGTTAAATAGTTTGTTATAAGAGCTTGTTACAAGTTTGTTATAGTTAGTTTTACTTTTTGTTTTTGTTAAAACTAACATTAGTTTTAGGAATAGTTTTTGTTTGTTTTGTTTTTGTCTTTTTGTGTTTTGCAAGGAAGTGTTTGCAGGTGAAAAAGCCCCTCAGAAAGGCCCTTCAAGCCCTTAAAAGAGCCCTCTGAGGTCCCTAAAAGGTCTCCTGAAGGTCCCTCAAAGAGCCCTCAGAAGAACCAAAACCTTTTAAGTGTGAAAACTAGAAGTCTTTCACAGCATTCAGGATTAATTGATGCAGTGGCATTGCAAGGGATTAGATCACAAGCAACGAAAGACCCTTTGTTTATTCTTTTTCTTTTCTTTTAGTTTTGCGGTTATTTAAATTAAATTAGTTTGTAATAAGGCCTGTTTATTTTTAAACTCTCTGCAGAGGGTAACTCATTTTATTTAGTTAGTTACTTTTATTTTTAACGGAATAAAGACTGCACTTCTGTGGAATACAAAGTTGTTCATTCTGTTCCCTAAGTTCGACCCGGATTTCACTCTAGTGTGAGCCCGTTTTTATTGTTTGGTGTTTGGCTTTCACAAAATGTTTTATCAAAAATATATCTTTAAAAATCTATTTCATAAAACTTACACCAAATTTTTGATGTCGTTGTTGGGAAACGACAATAAAAAAATGAGTACATTGCCTCTTGGTTGTTCATGTTTTATTTAGGACTGTTAGTTTCCTTTCTGCAAATTATTTAGGATTGCTAGTTTATTTTTCTTGCTTATTAATTAGAATTATTAGTTTGCTTTTGTAATTAAAATTTGTAGAACCAGGTTGCATGCTATCTCTAGAGCCAAGTTTACTTTTCTTGCTTGACCCACCTAGTAGGCTACCCTTTGATAGGTGATTGTGCATGATTGGTACCTTGCACATAGTTTGATTTCTGCAAAATAACTGCTTGGGTGCAAGTGTGCGGTTGTTTATTTTCTGCTTTCAGTTCTTTATTTTATTTTTTCTTGCTTTCGTGGTGTGGTTTGATCGTGATTGTGCGCTAGGTAGGTAGAAAACCAATCTCTAGGATGGTTAATACATCGATCTCTAACTAAGGTGTATGCAAGGGCGATGCTCACTTGACCCCGAGCTTGTTTTACCTATATAGGAGCCTGAGTCCATCATTAGGAGAGCCTGCAGATCCGACCCCATGGCTAAGGATCAGCAGATTACCTATTTCCTAAGGTAGTATTTCATTCCTAGTGAATATACTCTCGCCTTCTACATCGCAAGACCTGATATAGGAACGAACCAATTCAAGATTAAGGCCAATGTCATACAGATGCTACCCTCCTTTTACAACCTTAGCAATGAGGACCCATACTGTAATCTCGATGAGTTTCTCAAGATCTTCTCTACAGTATAAATCAATAATTTTGGAGATGATACGTTAATGTTGACCTTATCTTTGCTCTCTCTCAAGGACAAAGCCAAGCACTGGCTAAGGTCTTTAGATACGGTTCAGATTGCCAATTGGGAACAAATGCAGAAAGAATTTTTGAAAAAGTATTTTTTAATTGGTAAGATGAATCAATATCAAAAGGCAATAACTAGTTTCCTTCAGATTGAGGAAGAATAGTTTCACGAGACCTAGGATAGGTTGAAAGACCTACTCAAGAAGTGCCCCCACCACCAGGTGTCTCATTGGCAACAAGTGCAATATTTTTATGATGGTCTTACTGAGAAGAACCATCAAATGGTTGATTCTTCATGTGGAGGCATGTTCATGCTCAAGAGCAAGGATGAGGCATGGACACTATTTGAAACATTAAGTGAAAACTCCATGCACTATTTCTTGTCCTCAAGATTTGATAGGACCAAATTTGTTCCTAGTGGTCCTAAAAAGAGAGGGATTTTTGAAGTTGGGTCCAACCAAGAATTGTAAATCAAGGTGGACCAGTTGACTAGAAAAGTGGACCAATTGCTAGCCAACCCAACTTCAATAAATCAAGTGAGTAAAGTGTGTGAGCTATGCGCTAGCCCTGCACACTATGTTTCTGATTGTTTGGCAGCACCGCTCTATCCTAAATTTGTTCAGAAGCAGGTGAATGCTACCCAAAGTTTTGCCAGACCAGTGCATGATCCATATGCACCTACCTATAACCCGAGATGGTGAAACCACCCCAACTTTGTGTGAAAAAAATCACAAGACCCACCCCATATGCCTTCCCAGATGCAGGTCAGAACGGGTAACTACCAACAAGGTTACCCAAGGCCCATAGTCCCACAGGCCCCTTCTCAACTTAGCTTGCCTTCTCCTCATGAACCCATATCGAGTTCATCCTTTCAAAAGAACTTTCTCGAGGTTTTCTCTAACATAAAGACCAACCTCAACTCTCACACGCAGTCAATAGCTAAGTTGGAGACTCAAATGGGACAATTGGTTGAGGCCTTGAGCAAGCGCCACGGAGAGAGCCTTCCTAGTGAGCCTGTCGTCAACCTGAGGGGTAAGGAACCTATGCACTATGGCCTACACATCACATAGTCTCATCAAGAGTATGCTAATTTTGTTATAACCCTTCAGAGTGGGAAGGAACTCCACCCCATTCAAGAGAAGACTAAAGAACTCAAAGAAAGACTTACTCACCAGTCGATCTCTCCTACCAGGCCCCAGGAAAGTGGGAGGGCTACACCACCTGAGCCTTCCAGATCATATATACCCAAGGCTCCCTTTCCTAAAGCTCTTAAACAACCAAAGTTTTTTGGAAAGTAGAGAGCAAAAATGCAAGAAATGCTTGAGATATTCAATTATGTTCACATAAACCTCCCCCTGCTCGATGCCATCCAACAGGTGCCTGTATATGCAAAGTTCCTTAAAGAACTTTGCATGTAGAAGAGAAAATGAAGATTGTTGCCCAAGAAGATCTTTCTGACTGAGCAGGTGAGCTCAGTTTTTCAGTAACAAGTCCCACCTAAACTTAAGGATTTAGGGCCACCGATTATCCCTTATGTCATCGAGAACATGATCATCGAGCATGCTTTGCTCGATCTTGGGGACAGTGTAAACATATTGTCGAGTTTTCTATATGACATTTTTGAGATTAGAGATCTAAAATCCACCACGACCATCTTACAGTTGAATGATATGTCTACTAAGCTTCCTAGGGAAATCTTGGAAGATGTATTAGTCAAGGTTGATGACTTTTATTTTCCTATTGATTCTCTCATTTTGGATATAAAAAGCACTGATGTCGCTCATCGAACCCCATTATTCTCGACAGACCATTATTGGCCATTGCCAATGCTTGTATTAACTGTCGTACTAGGAAGATGGATGTTTCTTTTGGCAATAAATGATTATGGATAAACATATTTGATTCTGACATGAGTGACATAAATTGACGAATGCAGTCATGTGGAGGACACTCATCATCAATGGAAGCAATCCAATCTATCATAGTTGGATAGTTGCATGGATGATATTTTGGTTCATGGCTCATTATCGAAGAAGTGTCCCCATAAGTGTCAAAAAGATTTTTAAATATGTGTGGGAGTTAATCTCGTTCATAGTGGAGAAAAGAGCCATGTTAGGGTCCAAAGGGGTAGACTTTTAGGACACGTAGTGGACAGGGCAAGAGATGAGACCATATACCTCATACCTCCTGATTGAGCATGCCCTTCAGTCTATTAATCTTATAGATGATGAAGGGTAACCAGAGATCCATCTGGCTAAAAACGTAAAACTTATCGCTTTTCTGCAGGCAACCTATATTGTTGTTGTAATTTTAGTAATCCAATAGTTTTTGCTTCTTTTTGTTTCATGAGCATGTATGATAGATCATGTATACATTTTAATTTTTTAGATATGATTTATGAGTTACAGGTGATGGGACAACTTTTCGGGTATACATCAGGTGACATCTATCCCTTCCCTTGTGTGTCTTTTATTTCAGAGTGTGCATTCATTTAGTTGCATCTAAGCATGGGGGAGTGTCACTGAGGACAATGTCATTCAAGCATGAGAGAGGGTGTAGTTTGCACACCAATTTTTTTTCCTGTCCATGTAGATGCACTGATGAAAACTCATAAAAAAATTAGGCTTTTAAGGAATGAGTTTTAAACCTAATATAAATGCTTTATATAATCTACCATTTTTAGAGAATTTTTAAGCCCCGTAATTTTTTTTTTCTGACACTAATATAGAAAAATGTGGTCATTTATGTAGATTTCAAAGAAATGATGATAGATGCATGCTAGAGTTTATTTTAAATCACAAGTATGAATATGCATAGTTTATTTTTTAAAAACTAAGCAAATGAACAATATCATAAATAAGAGCCTAAAAGAGAAAATGAACATATGTTTAGTCATTTGATATCTTTGTGTTCCTGAGTAGCTGGACTCATACACAAGTTGAAGTGTTTGATTCCCATGTTAAAAAGGATAACGAAGGAAATCACTTTTTTGTCTAAGTTAATATCTGTGACCTATTTGGTTTGAGCAAATAGAGCCTGAGAGGTGTTTACACCTAGTGCCCTAAAACCATCTGGTTTGGGCGTCACCGGCCTAAAAGCCTGTTACATGGACTTTATAGAGAGCCTAAGGGATATTGACATTGCACACGACAAGAAGAAATCTATACGTAAAACTATAAAAATAGAAGGTCTAATGACTCGAGCAATTAAGTTTGAGGGATACTTTGTATCTGGTGCCCAAAGGTCATTTGGCCTGGGAGTCACTGACCCAAAGCTCATTAAACGAGTCACAAAAACCTAAAAATTTGATATAGTGCTCAACGAAAAAAAAGTGTAGAAAATTAAAAAGAAAAAAAATCAAGAGCATAAAGACAAAGTTCGCTACTTAGAAATAATTATGAAAACTTGTGCAGAAAACAAATAAGTGAGGATAAATAAACAATGACATGTGCATATTTGATTTTCTGAGAATAAAGCATAAATGATTACGATATTTAAAAAAGTAAAGGGAAAAGCTTTTATTCTGTAGTGACATATAAAGACTCTAAATATGTTTTGAGAGTGTAATGACATGAAATATTTGTTTAAACAAACTTCTTAGTTGTCTAATGCTTCGTGAAGTTAGAATCTTTATGTATACATGATAAAGATGTTTGTGGGAAGCATAACTGTAAACCCTCACGAGACCTTCCTCATCTACTGAAGTAACTCAGGGGTTTAAAGGGCTTGTTGCATATGCTAAATGCAGTCGTAATTCTTATGAAAGTGAGTTAGGTTTTTATTTTGCTTAGTGTGCTTTTGCTTTTTGCTATTCAGGGTCAATTTGCTCAAAGACTAGCAAACAATAAGCATGGGGGAGTTTGATCATGCATAATTTTTTCATTTTAGATACATATTTTTATGCATGATCTGTCGAAATAATGAATTAGGAACTCATTCTTGACATCAAGAAACTGCATTAAAATCGAAAATGAGAGAAAAAATACTAATTTCAACCTTCCCTGCATGTTTTATAGTATTTTAATTAGTTTAGGAGTTTTTTATTCATATTTTAATTAGTTTAGGATTGAGTATTTTTTAAAATCAGTTTTTAGCAGGGTAGTTTTTATAATTTTTGAAAATTAAATAGGAGTTTTTAGAAATTTTGGTTTTTAGTATAAATAGTAATTTTCAAGACTGAGGGGGCATCCTCTCTTGGGAAAAGTGCAGACTTTTTTCTCTCCCTCTTCTCTTCATTTTTCCCTCTTGAATTTTGTTCGATCATCGGTTCTCTCTCACTTCTTCCCTTCTTCAATCTTTATTTCTTCTCTCTTCTGATCCTTGTTATTTTCGGTGCTTCTTACCCTGTCGAGGGAGTGCACATTCAACCATAGGAGCGATGACTTCTTCTTCTCAACCCCTCTGCCGGAAGCGAACCACGAGGTATGCTTCTTCTCTCCCATTTCTTTACTTTGATCTACACATAGTTAGATTTATTTTCAGTTTTGCATACAATATAGTTTTTTTCAGCAATAGTGTTTTATTTAGAGTAGTTTGATTTCATGATTCTCGTTTTTGATATATTAGGTTAGAATATGTCGCATCATATAGTAGTTTCCTTTGCTGTTTTAAATTTTTTAGGAGAATAATATTTTATTAATTTTTTTATAGAAAATACAACTTTAAATTTTTTATTTATTTAGCCAGCACACAGATCACATATATTTGTCTCTCTAAAAATGTGATCAGCATATCATGACATCCTAATTCATTAGAATCTGGTCCACATGCTAGACGGTTGAACACAGATTTGGGTTGTGCTCTTTCCGCTCACCGTGATTGCCAAATCACACAGTTGAGCATCAACTTATGTTGCGCTCCTGGACTATTGGAAACAACATGAACACGCTGTGAAAATAATTTTTATGAACCGCCGATTGACATCAATTCACAATATTGTGCATAAAAGGAATTTATTCATTGGTACAAAAAGACCCAGTGTGTTTGACAGATTCGACATGGGTCTGAATGTTTTGATTTCTGTTGTCGATTGGCCAGATATTGTTTAAGATAACTTGCTTCACACTGATCATGTTTTCAAGTTAGGCTTGCATAGCGATAGCCATAGCTGCGTTAGATAGTAGTGTGTTTTGATTTTTTTATCAGTTAGGCTGCATCAAGTTAGTTGTTAGAGTATATTGGCTGCATGATGAATTAGTAGTTTGTAGTTCACCGTTTAAGTTAAGTTTAGATTGCTTAGATTAGAATTATTCAATGCCTTATTAGTTTGTTTTAATGTCTTGTTTGATAGTTAGTTAAATAAATAAATATCTAGTAGTTAGTTAGCTATTTTTCATTCTTACTTTTTATTAAGTAGGTTAAAGTAGATTTTGTTTATGTTATTAGATTGTTTAGACTAGTTAATTTTAGATTCAATGTTTTCTTGAATTGAGTTAGTTAGTTTGTTTTGAGTTTGTTTTATAGTTAGTTATTGCTTGATACTTGTTAACTTGTTTCATATTGTTTCAAGTTGTTAGTTGTTAAATAGTTTGTTATAAGAGTTTGTTACAAGTTTGTTATAGTTAGTTTTACTTTTGTTTTTGTTAAAACTAACGTTAGTTTTAGGAATAGTTTTTGTTTGTTTTGTTTTTGTCTTTTTGTGTTTTGCAAGGAAGTGTTTGCAGGTGAAAAAGCCCCTCAGAAAGGCCCTTCAAGCCCTTAAAAGAGCCCTCCGAGGTCCCTAAAAGGTCCTTTGAAGGTCCCTCAAAGATCCCTCAAAAGAACCAAAAGCTTTTAAGAGTGAAAACTAAAAGTCTTTCGCAGCATTCAGGATTAATTGATGCAGTGGCATTGCAAGGGACTAGATCACAAGCAACATAAGACCCTTTTTTTATTCCTTTTCTTTTCTTTTAGTTTTAGGGTTATTTAAATTAAGTTAATTTGCAATAAGGCCTGTTTATTTTTAAACCCTTTGTAGAGAGTAACTCATTTTATTTAGTTAGTTATTTTTATTTTTAAGGCAATAAAGACTGCACATTCAATCATGTCATTAACATGATGTTCATCAACTGCGGTACAGATACCACCAAGAGAATCAAATGCATTTTTATGTTCTATAAAAGATGCATCTCTAGATTCAATAATAACAACGTTAGCAATATCAAGAAATCTATATGTTTTTTATGTTCAACATATCCAATAAATGCATGTTTGAGTACTTTAGGTCCAACCTTTTTTCTTTTATTTTCTAGAATTTTAACATATGTTAAACAACCCCAAATACGAAAATAGCTAAGATGAGGTTTTTTAACAAAACACAATTCATAAGGCGATTTATCAGATTTAGAGTAAGAAACATAGTTTAGAATATAGCAAGCAATAAGTAGAATCTCCCTCATAAGTTGAGATGTAGACTCGTATTAAGAAGCATAGCATTCATCATTTCTATAAGTGTTCTATTTTTACTTTCTTTGTTCAGGATTTTTAGGGGTAGAGGTTTGATGAATAATGCTTTTATTATAACATAATTTATCAAATTCTAAACCTAAGTATTCACGTCTTCTATCTGTTCTTAAATGTATAATTTTGGTTTTAAATCTATTTTATACTTCAGAAAGATAAAAAAAAATAGAAAATGTTTCAGATTTATATTTCATCAAATAAACATAATAGAATTTAGAATAGTCATCTATAAAGGTAATAAAATACCCATTATCACCACGACTTAGAACATTATCCATCATAAACACATCTTAATGCATTAATTCAAATAATTTATAATTCTTTTCTACTATAGGAAATGGAAGTCAAGTTAACTTACTTTGAATGCATGTTGCACACTTATGATTATATTCTATTTTGACATGGCCAAAAAACAAACAAAAATTATTCAAATTATAAATATTGCGAGAATTAATATGTCATAATCGTGAATGCCGAAGAAAATAGGAGTCAACCATGTAAATATAAGTGAGATTCATTTGTGCTCATCTTAAACATACCACCAGTGGAAAATCCTTTGCTTAGAAAGATTTTTATTTTAGTCACAGTTACAATCCCATACTCAATAACAATTTTAAAACAATTTTGTGATAGTAGATTTGCAGGGATTAAGTTCTTACAAACCTCTACAGCATAGTATACATTCATAAATGTTAGAACTTTCCCAGAGGTGAACTTAATTCCCACACTTCCTTTTTTCAGCACTTTTGGTTCAGACCGATGGTGGGTCGTTCCACAACGAAAACCCAAATAAATTTATTCAAATATGGAAGTTTCTTTGAAACTAGAATGTTGAAACAAACATATTATGTTCCTAGTGGATTTTGAACCAGAAGAACTCAGAATCAATGAATACACACAACAGAGGAAAGATGAGCGACAAAACAATCTTTCCAAAGCACCAAGAAATAGAATTTTTTGACATTGGAGTGCTAAGATGATTTTTCGATCGGGTTTGACTGACGAAGAGAGAACACAACCATGGGGAAAAAAATCAACAAACTGTCACAATCTATTTTGGAGAAAGTATGGATTGAATCTGCAATTGGTTCAAACACAAAAGTTATCAGAAACTTTGATAGCTTTCCAGCGAACCAAACCATGCAATAGTTCAATTAGGAATGAAAGAGTAATGCCTAAAATACTACAAGTGGGTCAGATTAGGCCTGAACTCGAAAAGACAAATATGCATCAAACATGAGCATAAGTTCAAGTCTATTTTTGGTGACAGATATGACTGTATCACATGATAGTCAAAACATGAAAGTTGTCAGGTATTTCGACATCTTTCCAATGAGTCCAAGAGCTCTATAAACTATAAATTGACCAATATCCAGGGAGATATGATCTATTTACTGAGAAGTGATCAAACCAACAATAATACCGAATGTAAGCAACAATCACATAACACAAGCCACAATGTCTAGATCTGCTTTTAATCTTTGTTTTATGTTTAAAGTTGAACCTACAATCATGAACACTTCTAAAGGTTGATTCACCAATTTCAAAATTCCTTCCTCCATTACCCAACTCCGATTAGAAAATATTCGAAGAGATATAAAAATAATACCAAACACAATCAAAATATCATGCATGTAATTCCACCCAAACCAACATCTTTCAAAAAATAGGAATCAAGTCTAATAGTTCAAACACAAATTAACAAATCACAGTTCAAAATGTTTCTAACATAAGATCAACAAACATATGGGGGTCTAGTCAAACCAACAAAGGTGGGGTTGGCCAAACAGCAACACGAACATATGACCAACAAGTTGACGAGGAAGAAGATGTAGTCTATTATCGACTACCCACTCAAACCAGCAACTAAGTCACACCTCTAGCACGAACAACAACACACAAACTCACGGACAAAGGGACATGAACAATGGCAAAACACAAACAATGGTCTTCACAAGACCAACACGAACACGAACTCAATACAAAACAACAACAAGGTTCATGAACAACATGGGCTCCAAACGGCAACCACTAGAGTCAGCCTTCAATGGTGCACATGACTAAGGTTCAACCCAAGAGAAACTCAATTTTCCTTCTTCTTTCATTTTCAAAAATTTTTAGAGATGATCAAAAGACCCCTGTTATCATTGCAAAATTTTACTTTTGCAAGTCAAACTGACCTTTTGAAAAACTTTTAAAATTAACTCACCTCCGTTTTAAAATGAAGAATAATTTCAAAGAATGGGACTCGCTTGTTGGTACGAGGTTCAACCGTTCCTAACACCATAACTAGGGGTAATTGAACCAAAGATCAATCTAGTGTTTTGCTTTGCTCAACTTGTCTAAATCGATGTTTTATTCCTAAATGCACAAAGAATCAGGCATGTGCTATAAATTTCAGAAAAAATACAGATTAAAAACATGATGTTTGCTTGGAATATTTGGAGAATTCTTGGAAAAAGGGACTCTTTGAAAATCGTGAATCACATTAAGAAAGTATTTTAAAGAAAAGGAAAGTTGATTTCTAAAGAAATCCTAATGTTTTGAGAAAATTGATTTCTGAGAAAAACTCAAATGGTTTTGAGAAGGTTAATTCCTTTTGAACTTCAAAATTAAAATTTAGAAAATCATGAATTGAACTTAGAAAAGTACTTGGAGAATCTTTGAAAATTGTTTTTAATGAAGAGAAACCTTAATGCTTTGAGAAAATTACTTTCTAAAGAAAATTAAGATAACCTTGAGAAATTGGTTTTCTCAGATTGGATTTTTTATTTGATCAAAAATAGGGGCATGTAACCTTGTGAAACCCTTTTCATGATGTATTCTAAACCTAAGTGAATGAATGAATGCAATTGGCAAAAATATTTTTTGAAGAATTTGAGGAAAATCTTTGAAAAAAAGATTTTTTGTGTCTTATAGAACTTAAATGAAATAAACTCAACACATATTTCTGACTATAGCCACGAATATGCATTGAATTATATCTCATTTAGTTCTAAAAGGAGAAAATATTTAGAAAAGTTTAGAAAATATGCTATGATTTTTTAAAATGCCTAAGAGTGTAGGCCATTTGTGGCTTAGAAAAAGATGATAAATCTGAGTTTTGTTTGTATTCTGACTATGGCCACAAATACAAAACTTATTAAGTTTATTAACTTCTTATAAGCTAGTGCACGTGCCATTCATGTAGACCATGGTGAATTTAAATATGCATGAATCATCATCCATCACACATTGACATTTATATAAAAAAAGTAAACTATATGCAATGCAGCCTAAACTAAGCAAGAAAGTAAATTCTTACTCCAAAGTTTACAATTTACATCAATGATAAATTGAAATAAAAAAAAGTAAAATAAAGAAAATACAGTCTTGAATGTCCCTGCAAAACTGACAAACTTGTTAGTGGACAATGTTGGCTTTTCGGGATTTATCTAGTAATATCTGAAAATTATTGGATTTATATGGATATAAGCCTTTTTCTATATTTTCCTGAGATAAACATAATAAAATATGATATAAATTGAATAAATAATAAAGATAAATAACTTTGAAATTTGGAACTTTTGGGGAAATGACCAAAATGTCCCTGAAAACAAGACTATGGTCTTGAAATCAGGGTTTCCAAAAAAGATTTTTGTAAAACTTTTAATTTAAGGATCAAACAGATTCAAATCAATACCAAATCGGGTATGAATCACCCTAGCATGATTATAAACATTATCAAACCCTAAAAATATGAAACTTTTCCAAAAAAATCAAAATATCATAAAAATTGCAATTTTTGCCCGTGTTTCAGTTGAATCGAGACTCTGCGGGCATCCTGTTTTTGTGATTTAATCAAATAAAGCCTTAAATGAATTCTAAAATATGTAAAAATTGAAAATAATACTTTTAATAACCCTAAAATTAAAATAGAATTAAAAAATAGAATTTTTGACATTATCTTGATATGAAAATTAGATAAAAATATAAAATACGCAATTTTGTTCGTGGGCACGTACGTGTCACAGTGTCAGACTTGAACCGGGTATCAAATCACTATATAAATTTATATACATTTATATAAATTTACAAAGGGATACTAGACAGATAAACAAAAATTTTCCTATTCACAGTTTGAAAAAATCATCTTCGGTTATGGAGATATCGTTCTGGCAATATACGCTTGATTCTGGCGAATACGTAACGAGTTGAAATAAGCACTTCCGGTTTCGGGTACAGGAAAATATACAAAATGTGTTCAAAAATTATAAAATTTTAGTAGATGACAGTAAACACATAGATTAAGATAATCCTTTTTACTGATTATCGTTTGGATCTTTGGTGAGGGAGATACAATCTACACAAGTTGATCTAGGGTTTAGACAATGCATAACGGGCTCTGTGAAACTGATTCTGATTTCTAACAGAGGAAATATAGCAAACAGATACATAAAAATCTGAAATTTTTACAAAGAATACTAGATATGATAATGAACATGCTTCAACTTACATATTGTTTATCGGATCTTCGATGAGGGAGATATCACCTTGGCAAGTCGTTCTGAAATCCACATAGCATTTTCACGGTTCAAAAAGCATAGTTCGGTTTTTGATTTTTTTGACAAGGCTATAGATCTCAAAATAAAACATTTTTTTATGGAAAATCACTGACACATGCAAGATTATACTCTAAAAAAATCATATTTTTTTGACAAAAAAACAAACATATAATAATGTCGTTCTCGCATGCTCAAAATCAAGAACGCATATTGTCAATAAATGCATGAATAAACCTAATTTAGGCATGTAAAAATCATAAAAAAATATAAATAATGCAATGAATCATATTTTGATGCTTGAACACATGAAATAAACATTAACATGATAAAAAAAAGGGAAAACAAGGTTGGAATTTGATTTAGCCACTAAAAGAGGGATTCAACCCATTAAACGATCGAATCTCAATCTTTTTTGGGCGTTTAACATAATAAACAAAAAATAAATATTATTAATGGATCAAAAATATGTAAAGTACCATCAAACATCAGCTAAACATCATATTGAGGTCCTCACATGATTTTTTTGAAATAAAAGAAAAGGAAAAGCATGCTAAAAGGGGCAGTAATGGCAAAAATATATATAAAAAGAAAAGAAAAGAAAAGAAGATGACTCACTGTAAACACCCCAAATTTTCACTCACCTCCCCAACATTTCCACCAAGCATTAACATCCAGCCTCTGAAATCGCTGGAGGGCAAAATGGTCATTTTCTGAGCCCGGACCTTGTAAAAGTCCAAATTTCATCTGAAACTCTCAAATTTTCTCTATTTTTATCTCAGATGTTCAAGATTTTACTCCTGACAGGAGACAGACATCTCCAAGTCTTGGTTCAAGATTATATTGCATAAGACATGTCATTGCATATCATTGCATGAGCATTTCAAATCACTGCACGGCACAGCATGTCATTTCGAGGTCTAGAACTCTCGATTTCAAAATTTTCAATCCAGATTAGAATTTCAACTCTTTTCAAAATTGATTTCAAAACCCTGGGTCTTCAAAATTATCAGTTCTTCCCATTTTACCCCCAGGGCTCTGAATTTTAAAATATTTCCTCAAGAAAATGATCTGGATAGTTTTAATATGGATTTCAGCCACCTTATCTCAGATTTTGCCCTTTTGACAATTTCAAATATCTTCCTTTTACAAAATTGCCCTACAGGGGCCAACTCTTTCCAAAAATTTCTGTTTTACCAATTAGTCCAAATTTTTATGAAAATTCCAAAAAGAGGTTGTTGTCTTGTTCTTATTTCAATAAAGAAGCAATGTGGGACCCACACTGAGGTGGTGTCACATAGACTTTTCTTTTGAAAAACCTGAACTTTGAAAAACCCAAAAAAATAGGAACCTTGTCCCCTAGATTGGTGCCACTTGTCCTTTCTCTCTCCTCCCATTTACCTGCCATGTGTCAACATAGGGTTCACCTAGAAGTGCCACATGTCACCTTCTCTCTTCTGCCATCCTTTGACACGTGTCAGCGTGGGGCCACCTTAAGATGCCGCCACATGTCATTAGTCATCCTCTTCATTTTATGCCACGTGTCACCTTCTCTCTTCTGCCATCCTTTGACACGTGTCAGTGTGGGGCCACCTTAAGATGCCGCCACATGTCATTAGTCATCCTCTTCATTTTATGCCACATGTCAATGTCTACCATCTTCATCCTGTGCCATGTGTCATTCCAAGGTCACCATGAGATGCCACGTGTCATGTGTTGTCCTGTTCAGAAAAAGTAAAACTTGTCTCCCCTGAGGTGGCACCATTTGAATTATGTCTCCTGCAAGTGACACATGTCACTCTCTCCTTTCCTCAGGAAAAGCAAGCGACACGTGTCAATCTCTGCTCCTTTCAAAAAAAGCAGAGGACACATGTCTCCCTCCTATTTTTCTCAGAAAAGTAGATGACACATGTCATCTCCAGCTTCCTTTAGAAAAAGTAGAAGACACATGTCACTCCCTGCTTTTCTCAGAAAAAGCAAGTGACACATGTCACCCTCTGCTCTTCTCAGAAAAAGCAAGGGACACGTGTCTCTCTCTGCTTTCTTCAGAAAAAGTAAGTGACACATGTCACTTTCTGCCTCCTTCAGAGAAAGCTAGAATTCAAATGTTCAAACTCCAGTCTGAGGTGGCGCAAATCCTGAACTTCACCTTTTCTATTTTGTGTGAGATGGTGCCACGTGTCCCTTTTCCTCCCTCTTGCCACATGTCATTGTAGGAGCCACCCTGAGGTGGTGCCACATGGCAGTCTCTCCTTTCCTCTAGAAAAAAGCAGAAATTTAAATTTCAAACTCTCTCTGAGGTGGCACCATCTGAATCCTCTGCCTTTCCTTCTGACACATGTCAATGAAGATGCTCTGAGG
Source organism: Nuphar pumila (assembly GCF_984573655.1). Taxonomy (NCBI): domain Eukaryota; kingdom Viridiplantae; phylum Streptophyta; class Magnoliopsida; order Nymphaeales; family Nymphaeaceae; genus Nuphar; species Nuphar pumila. The sequence goes on along the minus strand of NC_143262.1, from coordinate 24,069,176 downwards.
TGGTGCCACATGTCAGTCTCTCCTTTCATCAGAAAAAGTAGAATTCAAACCCCTCTTAGGTGGCGTCTTCTACTTCCTCTGCTCCTACCTTCTGACACATGGCAATGTGGATGCTCTGAGATGACGCCACATGGAAGTCTCTCCTCCTTCCAGAATAAAGCAGAATTTGAATTTCAAACTCCAAGACAACACCCTCTGAGATGGCGCCACATGGAGGGCTCAGATTAAGCTTCTTTGAATTTCAAAATTTTCCAAAAATCTCTATAAATACAAGGCCCCATGCCCAGCCTAAGGGAGCTTCTTTTAGATTTAGCATTTTCACTCTAAGAGCCCTGTTTGAGAATTGAACTTCAGAATTCCATTTTCATTCTTTCTTGGTTTCCTCTGGATTCACGCCCCTCTGGAGACCATTATCAAGGTAGCCACTCATTTTGGGAGTTCCAAAACCGCTGCAGAACACAAGGTAAGCTTCCATTCCTATTGATTTCACTATGATAATTCTTTTGGTTTGATTCGTGTTGTCGTTTGAAGAAAGAGCTCATCCGAGGGATGGATTGAGTTATTCTCATAAAACGACATATATAAAAATACATAATTATACTTCCTTGATGATTTTTAACATGCATGTAGTTAGATAGGTTTAATTTGCATTTTATTTCATTCATTTAGCATATTTCATGAATTAATTAGGATTAATTTAGCCTTTATTTCAATTCTGCTTATTTTCAGTAGGTCTCTGTTTTTGTCAGTCAGTCCACACATCATTTCATGCATTTATGTTTTATTAAAAATCCCAAAAAAATCACGAAATGCGCCCTTAGGTGTCCCTGAAATTTTGCCAAAAATTCGGAGGCATTTGAATTTGTTTATTGCGGTAAAAATTCAAAATAGCAAGTCAGGTTTTGTCACCCGGGATGCTATTTGAAAATCAATTGCCAACTTGTAAAATCGAGATATCCATCAGGAAAGATCCGATTTTCGATTCAAAAAATGTTATGAATTTGGGAGAATGTCCAGTTTTTAATATGCTTTTTTCAGATTTTTCAGATTTTTTTTATATCTGACAAAAATCCGAGAGTTCGGGACACGTGTCAGAGCCTAATTTGGGCCTCTGAGATCTTGGATCGACTAAGGGCTATGGTTTCTCTTTTTGTGTTACTTCAAATCCGAAACTGTAAAAAGTGAAAGTGGTGTCCGAGATGTCCTCTGTTTGAATCTGAAAGCCTGTAATTTTTAGAACAGTGTTGACCCCTGCTTCGGATTTTTCTTGACAGCCCCCTGTTTTGCTGCATTTGTCTGTTCTGTTAGTTTAGGCAGAAATAGTTATATTTTTATCTGTGTTTCCGTTGATCAAATGCAAAAGTCGTAAACATGAAAGTTGTTCATGTAGGTGTCTTTCATAACTCTGATTAATTTCATAAATTTCCATGGCCGTTTTGTATTTCTTTAGTATTTTTCATCAGATTAGTGTGATTTTTACCTCTGTCAGAACTAAATCTCTGTTATTGAACTCACTATGGCTCAAATCCCGAGGATATAAAAACCAAAAATGTTCCATTTCAAGTCTTTTAGCAGTCTGCAAAATATCAGAAGTTTCCATGGTGTAAATCTTGCATTATCATGTTAAGCATTGCATTTGGTTCGGATCCATAGGCAAAATCCATTATTTAAGACTTCCTTTAAATTTTAGCATTTAAATCATATCATTTCGTGATTTTTAGCATTCTAGGTTGTTTATCAGAGTGTTTAGATGCTTCATACCGAATTTGGTGCAATTTGGAATCCATTTGAGGTTCGGATCATCCATAATACCAAAACAGGGTCCCGCAGGACCCGGATCCAAGCGAAAAACAAGCGAAAATCGTTATTTCTGATAAATTGCAAAATACCAAATTCTGATTTTACAGTATTAATGTGTCTAGCAGCATGTCATCATATCTCTTACTGCATTTTATCATCATTTGATTCAATTTGAACTTCAAAATCTCAATTTTACCAAGTTTTCCTTCAAAAAACCCTGATTTTAAAGGTATCACTTTGATTTTAGGGGTATTTTGGTCATTTTGACCACCATTCCGAATTTCAAACTATTTCTACTGAATTTCTAGCATTTTCATCATTTCAAAATATCAAGGAAGCATGAGAATAGGGTTTATATCCAATTAAATCCAATAATTTCATAATATTATTGGAAAATCTTGGAAAACCCCACATATTTGAGCTAACTTTATTCCAAGTTTGGCAGAGACATTCAAAAGAAGGAGCTGAAGTCTGCAAATTTCTTTTATTTCCTTTATTTAGTGATGTAATAATGTAAATTTTGGAATAAGAGAGTTGATTTCCTGCTTAGACTAGGATGCATATCATATAGTTTGAATTTATGCAATATCCTGCTTATATGATTCATGCATTCTATTTCAAAAGCACTATGGATGTTCACGAATGGCACGTGCACCAACTCTTAGGGAGTTGATGAACTCGGTGGAATCCATATTTATGGCCCTAGTCGGAATATGGACGAGACCGAGATCCATCATCTTTCTACTAGTCACATTGAGCCTACACTCTTAGGCTATCTTGAAAATGCACATCATATTTCCAATGTTTTCAAAATCTTGTGCATTAAATCAATTAAACTCGGAACATATTCATGGCCACAGTCAGGATATGTGAAGGATTTACATTGACTTAATACACATTTTTCCAACAAAGTTCTTGGAAAATCTTCCAAAATGCTCTCATTCACTCATATCATTTGCATCATGAAATCATTGGTTTTCCCATGACTTTCTTAAGAAAACTTCATTCTCAAGAAATCGATTTCTCAAGAAACTCTAAGGATTTTTCAAAATCGGTTTTCCAAAGACAAGTTTCTCCACAGTTTTCCCTGGAAAATGATATTTTCTTAAGAGATTCAAAAGAGTTTCCCAATCTTTCTCCAAGATCCAAAATCGATTTCCAAGTATTTCAAAAGGTAAAATTCTCAGGATTTCGATTCCCCAAGTTTTGAATTTCCTTCTCCAATGAATTTTCTTATAAATCTTCCATCATCTTTCTAAGAAAACTCTCAAAGTTCAAGTTTTCCTAAGAAGTGTTTCCCTTTTCAAAAGGTTCATCTTTTCTCAAGAATCACTTCCATTTTCCCAGGATTTTCAACCATTCATGATTTTCCCACAACTTCATGAACTTTCCCGTGACTTCAAAAACCCTTTTTTTCACATGAGTTTTCCTGAGAAATTGACTTTCATCTTTTTCCTAAGAGAATCTTTTCAACTCCAAATATTTTCCAAGCATACATCATGTTTTTCCAAGCTGCATTTTCCAAAATCTCACAGCACATGCCTGAATTCTCTGTGCATTTAGGATAGAACATAACTTTGATAATTTCGCTAAGTCAAGCATAATTTTGGTCCTTGGTTCGATTACCCCTGTTAAAGGCGGCAGGAACGGTCGAACCTCGTACCGACAGGTCGAGCCCCATCCCATGGATTTTCCTGCAATTTTCAAAACGGAGGCGAGTATTTCAAAACCATTTTCAAAATCCGGTCAAGTTTGAAGCGCGAAAGCATTTCATTCTCTCTCTTCCGCAAGGAAGGGGAAGACGGGAAAAATTTCGCGACGATAACAGGTTTGGCGACCGTGATGGGACCTGTCCTTGTCTGACCTAAATTATGCTTGACTTAGTTAAATTATCAAAATTATGTTCACAAAATGTCAGTTCTTTTACTTTCAATATCATGTGAGCCTAGGAGCCTAGATTCTGACCTAGCTGACATTGATTGCATATAGCTTAGGCATGGTTTGGTAGGACCAGATTGAGGAGATATTTTCATGCTCACATAGACTTAGGTCTAAATACAACTCTCCTCAATTTAGGATCTGAATGCAAACAATGTATGCTTCTTCAAAGATTTTCAAAATCTATCTCTCTAGGATTTAGAGCCATCTATTTCTTGCATGTGATCATTTTTTTCAAAACTCCATTACCTATCATTACCCGGTCTTCACGTTGCTGGGCTCTCTTCCAGAACCCTAGTTCGGGACAGAGCCTCACAACTGGGCCACCTATTTGGGTTAACACCCCCCTACTACGTACCGCGGGCCACAGTCCGAAGTATATCGGTAGGCGCTCAAGGATGTTGGAAAACCTTACCTTAGAACCGGAGTGGAAATTCTATGCCACGTACCTCGGATTTCGATTCAGGTATATCGGCATAACTGAATTGGATAAAGATGATCTGAACTTAGAGTTAGGATTAAGGTCCTACAACTGTTTTCAAAATGATGCATCTAGAGTCAGCTTCTTAGGGAGTAATGAATGTGCATAAATGTCTATGCAGGATGTGAGTTTGTATGCTACTTTTATTTCTCTCATATTTTTTTCAAAAATATCTTTCCAAACATCCATATTCTCATCTTTTCCTTTATTTTCTAAAACCCTGGATGGTTTTTCCCAAATATTCAATTTCTTTCAAAACTCCAGGTGATTTTTCATTCTCCCGTTCTACTGGATCTCGAATTTCCAGCTGCATTTGTATCCTGCCTGCAATTTTTCAAAATCATATGTTTTCTTTCCTTGGATTTCAATCATTCTGTCTATTTGCCAAATTCTCCATCTTATTTTCTTCTTGAATACCTTGATTTATTGCGGTGAAAATTGTTTACACACCTGCCTTCTCCTTATTCTAAATTCATTTGCGGATTGTTTTTTTAAGAGATATTTCTTTCCTTCGAAAATGGTGTTTTACTCGTGGTTGACGACCTCGCCTAGGTAACAAGGCACATTTTCTGTTGTTTATTTCTCTTATAAAAAATGACAACACAATTGTCATAATCCTTATGACGACTCACTCCCTAGTAATGGGATAATCTTTCAATGGTCTACCATATTTTCTTCAATATTTCCCTCCAAAAATCCAAAAAAAAAAAATCCTCAAAATTTGATCCTATCTTTGCCCTGCAGAGTCCTGTAGAGAAAGAGAAAGAGAGAGAATATAAGAAAGCCTTCACAACATTTGATGGTTCAGACAAGGTCAGGGAAGAAGACCACACCAATTCAGCGTATCAGCTACTCATCAACATCAGAAGGAGAGATGAATTCGCCAAGGTCAGACAAAGACCAAGAGCAGCCAGAAGATGACGGTATCGACCCTCAGATGTACGCAATGTTTCAGAAAATGATGAAGAGGATGATGAGTGAGCAGGCTGGCACCAGCTCAGACAAAAATCCATTCAGTCAGAGAATTAGAGATCGTGTGGCCAAGAGGTCAACCAAGTCCTCTGAGGAGAATGTTCAAGATACTTTAGATGAAGATGATACCGATGAAGAATATGAGGTGCCTCCGGCATTTCAGAAATGTGGCCAAAGGAGGAGTCACAAATCAAAAAGTCAGGTCGCAGAAGAGCCCCTGCAAGCACAATTTAGGGAAATGGCCAGAGTGGTCAAGGATCTGCAAGCCCGCGACAAGGGCAAGAAAGTCTTCACCAGCGAGGACTTCTACGACGGCTTAGAAGGGAATGATGATCTGGAGAATCTTCCCCGAAAATTCATCAAGTTCGATGGTTCTGGCGACCCAAAAGCCCATCTCGCCATGTTCTTCGCTGAATGCTCTAGGTTCAAGAGAGACAACAGAGCATTGTTCTTATGCTTTCCCCGCAGCCTGGAAGGAGTCGCGGCCAAATGGTACGCGGAACATGTCAATCCTATAGAACTGAAAGAGTTCGACAAAGTCGTGAATTTGTTCGTTGAACGATTCTTGTTCAATACTGAAGCGCTCCCAACATTGAGCCATCTCTGCAATCTAAGGCAGAATGAAAATGAAAAGGCAAGGGACTTCATTCGCAGATGGAGAGAGACCTGCAACAAAATGAGGGATGCTATATCAGAAAGACATGCTTTATCATTGATCCTCAATAATTTTTTGCAACCTCTGATAGGATTAATTTCTACCTCACCATCCAAATCTTTCGTTGAACTTATTGAACGAGCAGAATGGCTCGAGTTGAGTGTGGAGAATGGAGTCTATGAAGGCTTCACATTTTCCAAGAACAACCCTCAAGGTGAACAAAAGAAGAAGGCTCACTTCACTTTTGCGGCTAAATCTTTCAATAATAGCAAAGGCAACAAGAATGATCATAGTTTGGAGAGAATCAAAAAGCAAAGAGGAAAGGACATCAACAGTGATAAACCTCTCCAATCCAGCCCTCAGCATCAAAAGAAAGATCAGGAAAAATCAAAGCGCAAGGACTGGAGAACTGATCGAGAATTCACCCCTCTGGATCAGACACTCGAGAGTATCCTCGAGTATATGCTTGATAAAGACCTTGTCCGGTTGCCTAAAGCTGCTGATCCTCCAGCAATTATGGGCAGATTCAAAGAACAATTTTGCAAGTTTCATCGAGCAGTAGGGCATGATACAGAAAACTGCTTCGTCCTTAAGAACATTGTTCAAGACTGCATTGACAAGAAGCTCCTCGTTGAAGATGAAAAGGAGGACTAGTCATCCTGACAAAGATTTTTTCTACAATCATTCAAGAAGATGACAATGTCAACAATTTCCCATTTCCCATCTTGCTTTTTCAAAAGAATAATGTAATCCCATTCTCTTTCCTTGATTTTAAAGCATCAATAAAGTCATCGAATTTTTCAATAACTTGGTGTCGTCTTATTTACTTCCTCTTCCTTTTCATAATGTGTCTCTTGTGAAGAATATCTTGAGGACATCTATCAGTCAAGAAGTTTGTCGCCTTATTCATCAATTATCCTTCTTTTATTCAAAATTTTCTCCCTAGTTACACTGGGGCATTTTTTTGGAAAATTTATCTTTACCTCAAAACATCCTGTATGCAGGCAGGATAAACCATTCTCTCATTTTGCATATATATGCACTCATTTGCATTCATTTGCACTTCATTTGCATTTCATGTGCATGTGCATTGCATTTGCATTGACTATGCACCCAATTCCATTTCCCCTTTAGGTTAAGGGATAAACCTGAATCATTTTCCATAATTCTTCAATTTCGACCCTCGGGTCATCCAATTCTTCAATTTCGACCTCCGGGTCACCCAATTCCCAATTTTAAAATCACCAAAATTCTCAATTTCGATCGCCAGGTCATCCAATTTTCAGTCCCCGTTCAGGATAAGGGGATAATCCTGAAACCATTCATAGAAGCGATTCAACTCTCTATAATGGTCCTTGTTCTTCATTGAACTGATAGTGTTCCAAACGAACTGATAGTCGTTCTTCATTGAACTGATAGTGTTCCTAACGAACTGATAGTCGTTCTTCACTGAACTGATAGTCGTTCCAAGCGAACTGATAGTGTTCCAAACGAACTGATAGTCGTTCTTCATTGAACTGATAGTGTTCCAAGTGAACTGATAGTCGTTCTTCATCGAACTAATAGTGTTCCAAGTGAACTGATAGTTGTTCTTCATCGAACTGATAGTGTTCTAACCAAACTGATAGTGTTCCAAGTGAACTGATAGTCGTTCTTCATTGAACTGATAGTGTTCAAGTGAACTGATAGTCGTTCTTCATTGAACTGATAGTGTTCCAAGTGAATTGATATTGTTCCAAGTGAACTGATAGTCGTTCTTCATTGAACTGATAGTGTTCCAAGTGAACTGATAGTCGTTCTTCATTGAACTGATATTGTTTCAAGTGAACTGATAGTCGTTCTTCATCGAACTGATAGTGTTCCAAGTGAACTGATAGTCGTTCTTCATCCAACTGATAGTGTTCCCAGTGAACTGATAGTCGTTCTTCATCGAACTGATAGTGTTCCAAGTGAACTGATAGTCGTTCTTCATCGAACTGATAGTGTTCCAAGTGAACTGATAGTCGTTCTTCATCGAACTGATAGTGTTCCAAGTGAACTGATAGTCGTTCTTCATTGAACTGATAGTATTCCAAGCAAACTGATAGTCGTTCTTCATTGAACTGATATTGTTCTCAGTGAACTGATAGTCGTTCTTCATTGAACTGATAGTGTTCCAATGAATTCATAATCGTTCTTCATTGAACTGATAGTGTTCCAAGTGAACTGATAGTTGTTCTTCATCGAACTGATAGTGTTCTAAGTGAACTGATAATCGTTCTTCATCGAACTGATATTGTTCCCCGTGAACTGATAGTCGTTCTTCAGCGAACTGATAGTCGTTCCTCATCGAATTGATAGTGTTCCAAGTGAACTGATAGTCGTTCTTAATTGAACTGATATTATTCTCACCGATGGTTGTTCTTAATTGAACTGATATTGTTCCCAGTGAACTGATAGTCACCTCCTTTGAGGAAAAGAGAGGAGAATTTTCGTCACGGATGCGTTAAGCTGGACCTCATGTGCTCTCTTTCATCAAGGATTTCAAGAAAATTTTGTCAATTTGTCAATCAATTGTTGATTTCAAAATTTTATTGCATAAATCTTTACCTCAGTTTACCTTCAGCATTACTTTCAAAAGAGTGAAGCTTTTGCGAAAAGAGATTCAATCTTTAAATTCGTTCTATTTGACCAACCAAAAGGATGAAGGATAAATCCTCGATATGGCCAGAAAAGAAGATTCAATGTTATTGAAAAGCCGTAGATGATCGATATTGATCACAGTCAATGGCGCATCTTTAAGGTTTATTCTTGTAAAGACAAGGCAGTGGAAATATCCTGAGCGCTAGAAAAGAGAGCGTTTACCCAAGCCCCGTTTCCTCAAAATCACCTAAGCTGCAATTAAATATCCGCAAAAGGGAGCTCTCACCTGTCGTCAAGATGAAGGCAAATTAGGCGAGTAGACCCCTGGGGCCAAAGAAGATTCGAAACATCTCCAAGATGACGGGGTTTGTGACGGATCCTTCCAGGGAAAGTCCAAAGCACTGTCGAGATGAAGGCAGATGCGATGAACCTCTCGACAATCCCTAAAAGATATTTAATTTCAGCTATCGCCCAAAGATCTCCAAACCCATCGTCCAAGAAGGATCGAAACATCTCCAAGTTGAAGGAGTTTGTGACGTACCCTTCCCAAAAGAGAGAAAGAGAGAAAAAGAAAGAGAGAAAAAGTCAGAACATCTCCAAAATGAAGGAGAGTGTAGCAAAAACCCAGAGAGCCAAAAGAGTGCAGAAAGATTATCAAGAGAGAAGCTCTTAGGATATCAAGCTGCCAGATTTATCAAGAATCCTCTTTAATCTTGTGAAATTCTATTATCAATACTCTTTTATCAATTGCTTTCATAATATCAAATTCTCTTTCTTGTTCATATCAAGGAAATTGATAACTTCCTTGAAGAAGGTCAATTGCGAGCAATTTGGGTTTCAAATCTCGATTCTACGAAGTGAACCCTGTTTGGAGGTAATGCTTTGGGTAGAAAAGAAAGAATATCTTTGCAGCCATGTGCAACATTTTCAAATATTTTGAATCAACAGCAAAATTTCCAACATTTTGACAATATTTTCTAGCTATCCTGACATGAAGTGAGAGCTCGATATCCGTCTTTGATACATCCAGACACCAATTTTAAATCCCTCTTAAGGACTTGATTCCTTCCCTTCTTTGAGAGCATGAACTCTCAAATTTGCACACTTCCCGGTGTCCCCACTGTCCCACCATAGACAGTCCCATTTCGGTTCGAGGTCGAACCACCAATCATTTCCCGCAAAAGGCAATTTCAAAAGCTAATTTTAGTCTCAGCAATGAGACGCCCAAAACCAATCCCTTTTCAAGCTTTAGGGACCCCATTTTCCTTCCTTTTGCAAAAACCCTATTGGATTTACTATGCAAAATCCAAAGGTTCCATCATGGTCTCTTCCTTCGAGGATTCCATTCATTTTCCGCCCGATCAGGATAAGGGTACAAACCTGAGCCTCCTTTGATGAGGTATTCCATTTTACACCCAATCAGGATAAGGGTATAAACCTGAGCCTCCTTTGATGAGGTATTTCATTTTCCGCCCGATCAGGATAAGGGCATAAACCTGAGCCTCCTTTGATGAGGTATTCCATTTTCCGCCCGATCAGGATAAGGGTATAAACCTGAGCCTCGATCAAAGAGGTATTTCATTTTTCACCCGATCAGGTTAAGGGTATAAACTTGAGCCTCATTCAAAGAGGTACTTCATTTTTCCGCCCGATCAGGTTAAGGGTACAAACCTGAGTCTCATGTTATGAGATATTCCATCCCCAATCAGGGTAAGGGTCAAACCTGAACTTCGTTCCATGCGAGGTATTTCTGTCCCATCCAGGTTAAGGGCATAAACCTGAACTTCACTCTCATAGAGTGAATCTTTTCTCTCCATTCTTCGCTTCATATCTACCATCTTCCTCGGGCTAATTTCTTCACACCCAGTCAGATCCCTCTAACTGGGGCATTTTTTCGTATAGCCCAAATTTGGTGTGTTTTCTTTGCCACTAAGCTCGGCCATGAGCCGGCTTAGTAGCAAAGAGGGGCATCTGTAAACACCCCAAATTTTCACTCACCTCCCCAACATTTCCACCAAGCATCAACATCCAGCCTCTGAAATCGCTGGAGGGCAAAATGGTCATTTTCTGAGCCCGGACCTTGCAAAAGTCCAAATTTCATCTAAAACTCTCAAATTTTCTCTATTTTTATCTCAGATGTTCAAGATTTTACTCCTAACAGGAGACAGACATCTCCAAGTCTTGGTTCAAGATTATATTGCATAAGACATGTCATTGCATATCATTGCATGAGCATTTCAAATCACTGCACGGCACAGCATGTCATTTCGAGGTCCAGAACTCTCGATTTCAAAATTTTCAATCCAGATTAGAATTTCAACTCTTTTCAAAATTGATTTCAAAACCCTGGGTCTTCAAAATTATCAGTTCTTCCCATTTTACCCCCAGGGCTCTGAATTTTAAAATATTTCCTCAAGAAAATGATCTGGATAGTTTTAATATGGATTTCAGCCACCTTATCTCAGATTTTGCCCTTTTGACAATTTCAAATATCTTCCTTTTACAAAATTGCCCTACAGGGGCCAACTCTTTCCAAAAATTTCTGTTTTACCAATTAGTCCAAATTTTTATGAAAATTTCAAAAAGAGGTTGTGGTCTTGTTCTTATTTCAATAAAGAAGCAATGTGGGACCCACACTGAGGTGGTGTCACATAGACTTTTCTTTTGAAAAACCTGAACTTTGAAAAACCCAAAAAAATAGGAACCTTGTCCCTTAGATTGGTGCCACTTGTCCTTTCTCTCTCCTCCCATTTACCTGCCATGTGTCAACATAGGGTTCACCTAGAAGTGCCACATGTCACCTTCTCTCTTCTGCCATCCTTTGACACGTGTCAGCGTGGGGCCACCTTAAGATGCCGCCACATGTCATTAGTCATCCTCTTCATTTTATGCCACGTGTCACCTTCTCTCTTCTGCCATCCTTTGACACGTGTCAGTGTGGGGCCACCTTAAGATGCCGCCACATGTCATTAGTCATCCTCTTCATTTTATGCCACGTGTCAATGTCTACCATCTTCATCCTGTGCCATGTGTCATTCCAAGGTCACCATGAGATGCCACGTGTCATGTGTTGTCCTGTTCAGAAAAAGTAAAACTTGTCTCCCCTGAGGTGGCACCATTTGAATTATGTCTCCTGCAAGTGACACATGTCACTCTCTCCTTTCCTCAGGAAAAGCAAGCGACACGTGTCAATCTCTGCTCCTTTCAAAAAAAGCAGAGGACACATGTCTCCCTCCTATTTTTCTCAGAAAAGTAGATGACACATGTCATCTCCAGCTTCCTTTAGAAAAAGTAGAAGACACATGTCACTCCCTGCTTTTCTCAGAAAAAGCAAGTGACACATGTCACCCTCTGCTCTTCTCAGAAAAAGCAAGGGACACGTGTCTCTCTCTGCTTTCTTCAGAAAAAGTAAGTGACACATGTCACTTTCTGCCTCCTTCAGAGAAAGCTAGAATTCAAATGTTCAAACTCCAGTCTGAGGTGGCGCAAATCCTGAACTTCACCTTTTCTATTTTGTGTGAGATGGTGCCACGTGTCCCTTTTCCTCCCTCTTGCCACATGTCATTGTAGGAGCCACCCTGAGGTGGTGCCACATGGCAGTCTCTCCTTTCCTCTAGAAAAAAGCAGAAATTTAAATTTCAAACTCTCTCTGAGGTGGCACCATCTGAATCCTCTGCCTTTCCTTCTGACACATGTCAATGAAGATGCTCTGAGGTGGTGCCACATGTCAGTCTCTCCTTTCATCAGAAAAAGTAGAATTCAAACCCCTCTTAGGTGGCGTCTTCTACTTCCTCTGCTCCTACCTTCTGACACATGGCAATGTGGATGCTCTGAGATGACGCCACATGGAAGTCTCTCCTCCTTCCAGAATAAAGCAGAATTTGAATTTCAAACTCCAAGACAACACCCTCTGAGATGGCGCCACATGGAGGGCTCAGATTAAGCTTCTTTGAATTTCAAAATTTTCCAAAAATCTCTATAAATACAAGGCCCCATGCCCAGCCTAAGGGAGCTTCTTTTAGATTTAGCATTTTCACTCTAAGAGCCCTGTTTGAGAATTGAACTTCAGAATTCCATTTTCATTCTTTCTTGGTTTCCTCTGGATTCACGCCCCTCTGGAGCCCATTATCAAGGTAGCCACTCATTTTGGGAGTTCCAAAACCGCTGCAGAATACAAGGTAAGCTTCCATTCCTATTGATTTCACTATGATAATTCTTTTGGTTTGATTCGTGTTGTCGTTTGAAGAAAGAGCTCATCCGAGGGATGGATTGAGTTATTCTCATAAAACGACATATATAAAAATACATAATTATACTTTCTTGATGATTTTTAACATGCATGTAGTTAGATAGGTTTAATTTGCATTTTATTTCATTCATTTAGCATATTTCATGAATTAATTAGGATTAATTTAGCCTTTATTTCAATTCTGCTTATTTTCAGTAGGTCTCTGTTTTTGTCAGTCAGTCCACACGTCATTTTATGCATTTATGTTTTATTAAAAATCCCAAAAAAATCACGAAATGCGCCCTTAGGTGTCCCTGAAATTTTGCCAAAAATTCGGAGGCATTTGAATTTGTTTATTCCGGTAAAAATTCAAAATAGCAAGTCGGGTTTTGTCACCCGGGATGCTTTTTGAAAATCATTTGCCGACTTGTAAAATCGAGATATCCATCAGGGAAGATCCGATTTTCGATTCAAAAAATGTTATGAATTCGGGAGAATGTCTAGTTTTTAATATGCTTTTTTCAGATTTTTCTGATTTTTTTTATATCTGACAAAAATCCGAGAGTTCGGGACACGTGTCAGAGCCTAATTTGGGCCTCTGAGATCTTGGATCGACTAAGGGCTATGGTTTCTCTTTTTGTGTTGCTCCAAATCCGAAACTGTAAAAAGTGAAAGTGGTGTCCGAGATGTCCTTTATTTGAATCTGAAAGCCTGTAATTTTTAGAACAGTGTTGACCCATGCTTCGGATTTTTCTTGACAGCCCTTGTTTTGCTGCATTTGTCTGTTCTGTTAGTTTAGGCAGAAATAGTTATATTTTTATCTGTGTTTTCGTTGATCAAATGCCAAAGTCGTAAACATGAAAGTTGTTCATGTAGGTGTCTTTCATTACTCTGATTAATTTCATAAATATCCATGGCCGTTTTGTATTTCTTTAGTATTTTTCATCAGATTAGTGTGATTTTTACCTCTGTCAGAACTAAATCTCTGTTATTGAACTTACTATGGCTCAAATCCCGAGGATATAAAAACCAAAAATGTTCCATTTCAAGTCTTTTCGCAGTCTGCAAAATATCAGAAGTTTCCATGGTGTAAATCTTGCATTATCATGTTAAGCATTGCATTTGGTTCGGATCCATAGGCAAAATCCATCATTTTAGGACTTCCTTTAAGTTTTAGCATTTAAATCATATCATTTCGTGATTTTTAGCATTCTAGGTTGTTTATCAGAGTGTTTAGATGCTTCATACCGAATTTGGTGCAATTTGGAATCCATTTGAGGTTCGGATCATCCATAATACCAAAACAGGGTCCCGCAGGACCCGGATCCAAGCGAAAAACAAGCGAAAATCGTTATTTCTGATAAATTGCAAAATACCAAATTCTGATTTTACAGTATTAATGTGTCTAGCAGCATGTCATCATATCTCTTACTGCATTTTATCATCATTTGATTCAATTTGAACTTCAAAATCTCAATTTTACCAAGTTTTCCTTCAAAAAACCCTAATTTTAAAGGTATCACTTTGATTTTAGGGGTATTTTGGTCATTTTGACCACCATTCCGAATTTCAAACTATTTTCTACTGAATTTCTAGCATTTTCATCATTTCAAAATATCAAGGAAGCATGAGAATAGTGTTTATATCCTATTAAATCCAATAATTTCATAATATTATTGGAAAATCTTGGAAAACCCCACATATTTGAGCTAACTTTATTCCAAGTTTGGCAGAGACATTCAAAAGAAGGAGCTGAAGTCTGCAAATTTCTTTTATTTCCTTTATTTAGTGATGTAATAATGTAAATTTTGGAATAAGAGAGTTAATTTCCTGCTTAGACTAGGATGCATATCATATAGTTTGAATTTATGCAATATCCTGCTTATATGATTCATGCATTCTATTTCAAAAGCACTATGGATGTTCACGAATGGCACGTGCACCAACTCTTAGGGAGTTGATGAACTCGGTGGAATCCATATTTATGGCCCTAGTCGGAATATGGACGAGACCGAGATCCATCATCTTTCTACTAGTCACATTGAGCCTACACTCTTAGGCTATCTTGAAAATGCACATCATATTTCCAATGTTTTCAAAATCTTGTGCATTAAATCAATTAAACTCGGAACATATTCATGGCCACAGTCAGGATATGTGAAGGATTTACATTGACTTAATACACATTTTTCCAACAAAGTTCTTGGAAAATCTTCCAAAATGCTCTCATTCACTCATATCATTTGCATCATGAAATCATTGGTTTTCCCATGACTTTCTTAAGAAAACTTCATTCTCAAGAAATCGATTTCTCAAGAAACTCTAAGGATTTTTCAAAATCGGTTTTCCAAAGACAAGTTTCTCCACAGTTTTCCCTGGAAAATGATATTTTCTTAAGAGATTCAAAAGAGTTTCCCAATCTTTCTCCAAGATCCAAAATCGATTTCCAAGTATTTCAAAAGGTAAAATTCCCAGGATTTCGATTCCCCAAGTTTTGAATTTCCTTCTCCAATGAATTTTCCTATAAATCTTCCATCATCTTTCTAAGAAAACTCTCAAAGTTCAAGTTTTCCTAAGAAGTGTTTCCCTTTTCAAAAGGTTCATCTTTTCTCAAGAATCACTTCCATTTTCCCAGGATTTTCAACCATTCATGATTTTCCCACAACTTCATGAACTTTCCCGTGACTTCAAAAACCCTTTTTTTCACATGAGTTTTCCTGAGAAATTGACTTTCATCTTTTTCCTAAGAGAATCTTTTCAACTCCAAATATTTTCCAAGCATACATCATGTTTTTCCAAGCTGCATTTTCCAAAATCTCACAGCACATGCCTGAATTCTCTGTGCATTTAGGATAGAACATAACTTTGATAATTTCGCTAAGTCAAGCATAATTTTGGTCCTTGGTTCGATTACCCCTGTTAAAGGCGGCAGGAACGGTCGAACCTCGTACCGACAGGTCGAGCCCCATCCCATGGATTTTCCCGCAATTTTCAAAACGGAGGCGAGTATTTCAAAACCATTTTCAAAATCCGGTCAAGTTTGAAGCGCGAAAGCATTTCATTCTCTCTCTTCCGCAAGGAAGGGGAAGACGGGAAAAATTTCGCGACGATAACAGGTTTGGCGACCGTGATGGGACCTGTCCTTGTCTGACCTAAATTATGCTTGACTTAGTTAAATTATCAAAATTATGTTCACAAAATGTCAGCTCTTTTACTTTCAATATCATGTGAGCCTAGGAGCCTAGATTCTGACCTAGCTGACATTGATTGCATATAGCTTAGGCATGGTTTGGTAGGACCAGATTGAGGAGATATTTTCATGCTCACATAGACTTAGGTCTAAATACAACTCTCCTCAATTTAGGATCTGAATGCAAACAATGTATGCTTCTTCAAAGATTTTCAAAATCTATCTCTCTAGGATTTAGAGCCATCTATTTCTTGCATGTGATCATTTTTTTCAAAACTCCATTACCTATCATTACCCGGTCTTCACGTTGCTGGGCTCTCTTCCAGAACCCTAGTTCGGGACAGAGCCTCACAACTGGGCCACCTATTTGGGTTAACACCCCCCTACTACGTACCGCGGGCCACAGTCCGAAGTATATCGGTAGGCGCTCAAGGATGTTGGAAAACCTTACCTTAGAACCGGAGTGGAAATTCTATGCCACGTACCTCGGATTTCGATTCAGGTATATCGGCATAACTGAATTGGATAAAGATGATCTGAACTTAGAGTTAGGATTAAGGTCCTACAACTGTTTTCAAAATGATGCATCTAGAGTCAGCTTCTTAGGGAGTAATGAATGTGCATAAATGTCTATGCAGGATGTGAGTTTGTATGCTACTTTTATTTCTCTCATATTTTTTTCAAAAATATCTTTCCAAATATCCATATTCTCATCTTTTCCTTTATTTTCTAAAACCCTGGATGGTTTTTCCCAAATATTCAATTTCTTTCAAAACTCCAGGTGATTTTTCATTCTCCCGTTCTACTGGATCTCGAATTTCCAGCTGCATTTGTATCCTGCCTGCAATTTTTCAAAATCATATGTTTTCTTTCCTTGGATTTCAATCATTCTGTCTATTTGCCAAATTCTCCATCTCATTTTCTTCTTGAATACCTTGATTTATTGCGGTGAAAATTGTTTACACACCTGCCTTCTCCTTATTCTAAATTCATTTGCGGATTGTTTTTTTAAGAGATATTTCTTTCCTTCGAAAATGGTGTTTTACTCGTGGTTGACGACCTCGCCTAGGTAACAAGGCACATTTTCTGTTGTTTATTTCTCTTATAAAGAATGACAACACAATTGTCATAATCCTTATGACGACTCACTCCCTAGTAATGGGATAATCTTCCAATGGTCTACCATATTTTCTTCAATATTTCCCTCCAAAAATCCAAAAAAAAAAAATCCTCAAAATTTGATCCTATCTTTGCCCTGCAGAGTCCTGTAGAGAAAGAGAAAGAGAGAGAATATAAGAAAGCCTTCACAACATTTGATGGTTCAGACAAGGTCAGGGAAGAAGACCACACCAATTCAGCGTATCAACTACTCATCAACATCAGAAGGAGAGATGAATTCGCCAAGGTCAGACAAAGACCAAGAGCAGCCAGAAGATGACGGTATCGACCCTCAGATGTACACAATGTTTCAGAAAATGATGAAGAGGATGATGAGTGAGCAGGCTGGCACCAGCTCAGACAAAAATCCATTCAGTCAGAGAATTAGAGATCGTGTGTCCAAGAGGTCAACCAAGTCCTCTGAGGAGAATGTTCAAGATACTTTAGACGAAGATGATACCGATGAAGAATATGAGGTGCCTCCGCATTTCAGAAATGTGGCCAAAGGAGGAGTCACAAATCAAAAAGTCAGGTCGCAGAAGAGCCCCTGCAAGCACAATTTAGGGAAATGGCCAGAGTGGTCAAGGATCTGCAAGCCCGCGACAAGGGCAAGAAAGTCTTCACCAGCGAGGACTTCTACGACGGCTTAGAAGGGGATGATGATCTGGAGAATCTTCCCCGAAAATTCATCAAGTTTGATGGTTCTGGCGACCCAAAAGCCCATCTCGCCATGTTCTTCGCTGAATGCTCTAGGTTCAAGAGAGACAACAGAGCATTGTTCTTATGCTTTCCCCGCAGCCTGAAAGGAGTCGCGGCCAAATGGTACGCGGAACATGTCAATCCTATAGAACTGAAAGAGTTCGACAAAGTCGTGAATTTGTTCGTTGAACGATTCTTGTTCAATACTGAAGCGCTCCCAACATTGAGCCATCTCTGCAATCTAAGGCAGAATGAAAATGAAAAGGCAAGGGACTTCATTCGCAGATGGAGAGAGACCTGCAACAAAATGAGGGATGCTATATCAGAAAGACATGCTTTATCATTGATCCTCAATAATTTTTTGCAACCTCTGATAGGATTAATTTCTACCTCACCATCCAAATCTTTCGTTGAACTTATTGAACGAGCAGAATGGCTCGAGTTGAGTGTGGAGAATGGAGTCTATGAAGGCTTCACATTTTCCAAGAACAACCCTCAAGGTGAACAAAAGAAGAAGGCTCACTTCACTTTTGCGGCTAAATCTTTCAATAATAGCAAAGGCAACAAGAATGATCATAGTTTGGAGAGAATCAAAAAGCAAAGAGGAAAGGACATCAACAGTGATAAACCTCTCCAATCCAGCCCTCAGCATCAAAAGAAAGATCAGGAAAAATCAAAGCGCAAGGACTGGAGAACTGATCGAGAATTCACCCCTCTGGATCAGACACTCGAGAGTATCCTCGAGTATATGCTTGAGAAAGACCTTGTCCGGTTGCCTAAAGCTGCTGATCCTCCAGCAATTATGGGCAGATTCAAAGAACAATTTTGCAAGTTTCATCGAGCAGTAGGGCATGATACAGAAAACTGCTTCGTCCTTAAGAACATTGTTCAAGACTGCATTGACAAGAAGCTCCTCGTTGAAGATGAAAAGGAGGACTAGTCATCCTGACAAAGATTTTTTCTA
Source organism: Nuphar pumila (assembly GCF_984573655.1). Classification (NCBI taxonomy): domain Eukaryota; kingdom Viridiplantae; phylum Streptophyta; class Magnoliopsida; order Nymphaeales; family Nymphaeaceae; genus Nuphar; species Nuphar pumila. The sequence goes on along the minus strand of NC_143262.1, from coordinate 24,050,469 downwards.
CAATCATTCAAGAAGATGACAATGTCAACAATTTCCCATTTCCCATCTTGCTTTTTCAAAAGAATAATGTAATCCCATTCTCTTTCCTTGATTTTAAAGCATCAATAAAGTCATCGAATTTTTCAATAACTTGGTGTCGTCTTATTTACTTCCTCTTCCTTTTCATAATGTCTCTCTTGTGAAGAATATCTTGAGGACATCTATCAGTCAAGAAGTTTGTCGCCTTATTCATCAATTATCCTTCTTTTATTCAAAATTTTCTCCCTAGTTACACTGGGGCATTTTTTTGGAAAATTTATCTTTACCTCAAAACATCCTGTATGCAGGCAGGATAAACCATTCTCTCATTTTGCATATATATGCACTCATTTGCATTCATTTGCACTTCATTTGCATTTCATGTGCATGTGCATTGCATTTGCATTGACTATGCACCCAATTCCATTTCCCCTTTAGGTTAAGGGATAAACCTGAATCATTTTCCATAATTCTTCAATTTCGACCCTCGGGTCATCCAATTCTTCAATTTCGACCTCCGGGTCACCCAATTCCCAATTTTAAAATCACCAAAATTCTCAATTTCGATCGCCAGGTCATCCAATTTTCAGTCCCCGTTCAGGATAAGGGGATAATCCTGAAACCATTCATAGAAGCGATTCAACTCTCTATAATGGTCCTTGTTCTTCATTGAACTGATAGTGTTCCAAACGAACTGATAGTCGTTCTTCATTGAACTGATAGTGTTCCTAACGAACTGATAGTCGTTCTTCACTGAACTGATAGTCGTTCCAAGCGAACTGATAGTGTTCCAAATGAACTGATAGTCGTTCTTCATTGAACTGATAGTGTTCCAAGTGAACTGATAGTCGTTCTTCATCGAACTAATAGTGTTCCAAGTGAACTGATAGTTGTTCTTCATCGAACTGATAGTGTTCTAACCAAACTGATAGTGTTCCAAGTGAACTGATAGTCGTTCTTCATTGAACTGATAGTGTTCAAGTGAACTGATAGTCGTTCTTCATTGAACTGATAGTGTTCCAAGTGAATTGATATTGTTCCAAGTGAACTGATAGTCGTTCTTCATTGAACTGATAGTGTTCCAAGTGAACTGATAGTCGTTCTTCATTGAACTGATATTGTTTCAAGTGAACTGATAGTCGTTCTTCATCGAACTGATAGTGTTCCAAGTGAACTGATAGTCGTTCTTCATCCAACTGATAGTGTTCCCAGTGAACTGATAGTCGTTCTTCATCGAACTGATAGTGTTTCAAGTGAACTGATAGTCGTTCTTCATCGAACTGATAGTGTTCCAAGTGAACTGATAGTCGTTCTTCATCGAACTGATAGTGTTCCAAGTGAACTGATAGTCGTTCTTCATTGAACTGATAGTATTCCAAGCAAACTGATAGTCGTTCTTCATTGAACTGATATTGTTCCCAGTGAACTGATAGTCGTTCTTCATTGAACTGATAGTGTTCCAATGAATTCATAATCGTTCTTCATTGAACTGATAGTGTTCCAAGTGAACTGATAGTTGTTCTTCATCGAACTGATAGTGTTCTAAGTGAACTGATAATCGTTCTTCATCGAACTGATATTGTTCCCCGTGAACTAATAGTCGTTCTTCAGCGAACTGATAGTCGTTCCTCATCGAATTGATAGTGTTCCAAGTGAACTGATAGTCGTTCTTAATTGAACTGATATTATTCTCACCGATGGTTGTTCTTAATTGAACTGATATTGTTCCCAGTGAACTGATAGTCACCTCCTTTGAGGAAAAGAGAGGAGAATTTTCGTCACGGATGCGTTAAGCTGGACCTCATGTGCTCTCTTTTATCAAGGATTTCAAGAAAATTTTGTCAATTTGTCAATCAATTGTTGATTTCAAAATTTTATTGCATAAATCTTTACCTCAGTTTACCTTCAGCATTACTTTCAAAAGAGTGAAGCTTTTGCGAAAAGAGATTCAATCTTTAAATTCGTTCTATTTGACCAACCAAAAGGATGAAGGATAAATCCTCGATATGGCCAGAAAAGAAGATTCAATGTTATTGAAAAGTCGTAGATGATCGATATTGATCACAGTCAATGGCGCATCTTTAAGGTTTATTCTTGTAAAGACAAGGCAGTGGAAATATCCTGAGCGCTAGAAAAGAGAGCGTTTACCCAAGCCCCGTTTCCTCAAAATCACCTAAGCTGCAATTAAATATCCGCAAAAGGGAGCTCTCACCTGTCGTCAAGATGAAGGCGAATTAGGCGAGTAGACCCCTGGGGCCAAAGAAGATTCGAAACATCTCCAAGATGACGGGGTTTGTGACGGATCCTTCCAGGGAAAGTCCAAAGCACTGTCGAGATGAAGGCAGATGCGATGAACCTCTCGACAATCCTTAAAAGATATTTAATTTCAGCTATCGCCCAAAGATCTCCAAACCCATCGTCCAAGAAGGATCGAAACATCTCCAAGTTGAAGGAGTTTGTGACGTACCCTTCCCAAAAGAGAGAAAGAGAGGAAAAAGAAAGAGAGAAAAAGTCAGAACATCTCCAAAATGAAGGAGAGTGTAGAAAAAACCCAGAGAGCCAAAAGAGTGCAGAAAGATTATCAAGAGAGAAGCTCTTAGGATATCAAGCTGTCAGATTTATCAAGAATTCTCTTTAATCTTGTGAAATTCTATTATCAATACTCTTTCATCAATTGCTTTCATAATATCAAATTCTCTTTCTTGTTCATATCAAGGAAATTGATAACTTCCTTGAAGAAGGTCAATTGCGAGCAATTTGGGTTTCAAATCTCGATTCTACGAAGTGAACCCTGTTTGGAGGTAATGCTTTGGGTAGAAAAGAAAGAATATCTTTGCAGCCATGTGCAACATTTTCAAATATTTTGAATCAACAGCAAAATTTCCAACATTTTGACAATATTTTCTAGCTATCCTGACATGAAGTGAGAGCTCGATATCCGTCTTTGATACATCCAGACACCAATTTTAAATCCCTCTTAAGGACTTGATTCCTTCCCTTCTTTGAGAGCATGAACTCTCAAATTTGCACACTTCCCGGTGTCCCCACTGTCCCACCATAGACAGTCCCATTTCGGTTCGAGGTCGAACCACCAATCATTTCCCGCAAAAGGCAATTTCAAAAGCTAATTTTAGTCTCAGCAATGAGACGCCCAAAACCAATCCCTTTTCAAGCTTTAGGGACCCCATTTTCCTTCCTTTTGCAAAAACCCTATTGGATTTACTATGCAAAATCCAAAGGTTCCATCATGGTCTCTTCCTTCGAGGATTCCATTCATTTTCCGCCCGATCAGGATAAGGGTACAAACCTGAGCCTCCTTTGATGAGGTATTCCATTTTACACCCAATCAGGATAAGGGTATAAACCTGAGCCTCCTTTGATGAGGTATTTCATTTTCCGCCCGATCAGGATAAGGGTATAAACCTGAGCCTCCTTTGATGAGGTATTCCATTTTCCGCCCGATCAGGATAAGGGTATAAACCTGAGCCTCGATCAAAGAGGTATTTCATTTTTCACCCGATCAGGTTAAGGGTATAAACTTGAGCCTCATTCAAAGAGGTACTTCATTTTTCCGCTCGATCAGGTTAAGGGTACAAACCTGAGTCTCATGTTATGAGATATTCCATCCCCAATCAGGTTAAGGGTCAAACCTGAACTTCGTTCCATGCGAGGTATTTCTGTCCCATCCAGGTTAAGGGCATAAACCTGAACTTCACTCTCATAGAGTGAATCTTTTCTCTCCATTCTTCGCTTCATATCTACCATCTTCCTCGGGCTAATTTCTTCACACCCAGTCAGATCCCTCTAACTGGGGCATTTTTTCGTATAGCCCAAATTTGGTGTGTTTTCTTTGCCACTAAGCTCGGCCATGAGCCGGCTTAGTAGCAAAGAGGGGCATCTGTAAACACCCCAAATTTTCACTCACCTCTCCAACATTTCCACCAAGCATCAACATCCAGCCTCTGAAATCGCTGGAGGGCAAAATGGTCATTTTCTGAGCCCGGACCTTGCAAAAGTCCAAATTTCATCTAAAACTCTCAAATTTTCTCTATTTTTATCTCAGATGTTCAAGATTTTACTCCTGACAGGAGACAGACATCTCCAAGTCTTTGTTCAAGATTATATTGCATAAGACATGTCATTGCATATCATTGCATGAGCATTTCAAATCACTGCACGGCACAGCATGTCATTTCGAGGTCCAGAACTCTCGATTTCAAAATTTTCAATCCAGATTAGAATTTCAACTCTTTTCAAAATTGATTTCAAAACCCTGGGTCTTCAAAATTATCAGTTCTTCCCATTTTACCCCCAGGGCTCTGAATTTTAAAATATTTCCTCAAGAAAATGATCTGGATAGTTTTAATATGGATTTCAGCCACCTTATCTCAGATTTTGCCCTTTTGACAATTTCAAATATCTTCCTTTTACAAAATTGCCCTACAGGGGCCAACTCTTTCCAAAAATTTCTGTTTTACCAATTAGTCCAAATTTTTATGAAAATTCCAAAAAGAGGTTGTTGTCTTGTTCTTATTTCAATAAAGAAGCAATGTGGGACCCACACTGAGGTGGTGTCACATAGACTTTTCTTTTGAAAAACCTGAACTTTGAAAAACCCAAAAAAATAGGAACCTTGTCCCCTAGATTGGTGCCACTTGTCCTTTCTCTCTCCTCCCATTTACCTGCCATGTGTCAACATAGGGTTCACCTAGAAGTGCCACATGTCACCTTCTCTCTTCTGCCATCCTTTGACACGTGTCAGCGTGGGGCCACCTTAAGATGCCGCCACATGTCATTAGTCATCCTCTTCATTTTATGCCACGTGTCACCTTCTCTCTTCTGCCATCCTTTGACACGTGTCAGTGTGGGGCCACCTTAAGATGCCGCCACATGTCATTAGTCATCCTCTTCATTTTATGCCACGTGTCAATGTCTACCATCTTCATCCTGTGCCATGTGTCATTCCAAGGTCACCATGAGATGCCACGTGTCATGTGTTGTCCTGTTCAGAAAAAGTAAAACTTGTCTCCCCTGAGGTGGCACCATTTGAATTATGTCTCCTGCAAGTGACACATGTCACTCTCTCCTTTCCTCAGGAAAAGCAAGCGACACGTGTCAATCTCTGCTCCTTTCAGAAAAAGCAGAGGACACATGTCTCCCTCCTATTTTTCTCAGAAAAGTAGATGACACATGTCATCTCCAGCTTCCTTTAGAAAAAGTAGAAGACACATGTCACTCCCTGCTTTTCTCAGAAAAAGCAAGTGACACATGTCACCCTCTGCTCTTCTCAGAAAAAGCAAGGGACACGTGTCTCTCTCTGCTTTCTTCAGAAAAAGCAAGTGACACATGTCACTTTCTGCCTTCTTCAGAGAAAGCTAGAATTCAAATGTTCAAACTCCAGTCTGAGGTGGCGCAAATCCTGAACTTCACCTTTTCTATTTTGTGTGAGATGGTGTCACGTGTCCCTTTTCCTCCCTCTTGCCACATGTCATTGTAGGAGCCACCCTGAGGTGGTGCCACATGACAGTCTCTCCTTTCCTCTAGAAAAAAGCAGAAATTTAAATTTCAAACTCTCTCTGAGGTGGCACCATCTGAATCCTCTGCCTTTCCTTCTGACACATGTCAATGAAGATGCTCTGAGGTGGTGCCACATGTCAGTCTCTCCTTTCATCAGAAAAAGTAGAATTCAAACCCCTCTTAGGTGGCGTCTTCTACTTCCTCTGCTCCTACCTTCTGACACATGGCAATGTGGATGCTCTGAGATGACGCCACATGGAAGTCTCTCCTCCTTCCAGAATAAAGCAGAATTTGAATTTCAAACTCCAAGACAACACCCTCTGAGATGGCGCCACATGGAGGGCTCAGATTAAGCTTCTTTGAATTTCAAAATTTTCCAAAAATCTCTATAAATACAAGGCCCCATGCCCAGCCTAAGGGAGCTTCTTTTAGATTTAGCATTTTCACTCTAAGAGCCCTGTTTGAGAATTGAACTTCAGAATTCCATTTTCATTCTTTCTTGGTTTCCTCTGGATTCACGCCCCTCTGGAGCCCATTATCAAGGTAGCCACTCATTTTGGGAGTTCCAAAACCGCTGCAGAACACAAGGTAAGCTTCTATTCCTATTGATTTCACTATGATAATTCTTTTGGTTTGATTCGTGTTGTCGTTTGAAGAAAGAGCTCATCCGAGGGATGGATTGAGTTATTCTCATAAAACGACATATATAAAAATACATAATTATAGTTCCTTGATGATTTTTAACATGCATGTAGTTAGATAGGTTTAATTTGCATTTTATTTCATTCATTTAGCATATTTCATGAATTAATTAGGATTAATTTAGCCTTTATTTCAATTCTGCTTATTTTCAGTAGGTCTCTGTTTTTGTCAGTCAGTCCACACGTCATTTTATGCATTTATGTTTTATTAAAAATCCCAAAAAAATCAAGAAATGCGCCCTTAGGTGTCCCTGAAATTTTGCCAAAAATTCGGAGGCATTTGAATTTGTTTATTGCCGTAAAAATTCAAAATAGCAAGTCGGGTTTTGTCACCCGGGATGCTTTTTGAAAATCATTTGCCGACTTGTAAAATCGAGATATCCATCAGGGAAGATTCGATTTTCGATTCAAAAAATGTTATGAATTCGGGAGAATGTCTAGTTTTTAATATGTTTTTTTCAGATTTGTCTGATTTTTTTTATATCTGACAAAAATCCGAGAGTTCGGGACACGTGTCAGAGCCTAATTTGGGCCTCTGAGATCTTGGATCGACTAAGGGCTATGGTTTCTCTTTTTGTGTTGCTCCAAATCCGAAACTGTAAAAAGTGAAAGTGGTGTCCGAGATGTCCTCTATTTGAATCTGAAAGCCTGTAATTTTTAGAACAGTGTTGACCCCTGCTTCGGATTTTTCTTGACAGCCCCCTGTTTTGCTGCATTTGTCTGTTCTGTTAGTTTAGGCAGAAATAGTTATATTTTTATCTGTGTTTCCGTTGATCAAATGCCAAAGTCGTAAACATGAAAGTTGTTCATGTAGGTGTCTTTCATAACTCTGATTAATTTCATAAATTTCCATGGCCGTTTTGTATTTCTTTAGTATTTTTCATCAGATTAGTGTGATTTTTACCTCTGTCAGAACTAAATCTCTGTTATTGAACTCACTATGGCTCAAATCCCGAGGATATAAAAACCAAAAATGTTCCATTTCAAGTCTTTTAGCAGTCTGCAAAATATCAGAAGTTTCCATGGTGTAAATTTTGCATTATCATGTTAAGCATTGCATTTGGTTCGGATCCATAGGCAAAATCCATCATTTTAGGACTTCCTTTAAATTTTAGCATTTAAATCATATCATTTCGTGATTTTTAGCATTCTAGGTTGTTTATCAGAGTGTTTAGATGCTTCATACCGAATTTGGTGCAATTTGGAATCCATTTGAGGTTCGGATCATCCATAATACCAAAACAGGGTCCCGCAGGACCCGGATCCAAGCGAAAAACAAGCGAAAATCGTTATTTCTGATAAATTGCAAAATACCAAATTCTGATTTTACAGTATTAATGTGTCTAGCAGCATGTCATCATATCTCTTACTGCATTTTATCATCATTTGATTCAATTTGAACTTCAAAATCTCAATTTTACCAAGTTTTCCTTCAAAAAACCCTAATTTTAAAGGTATCACTTTGATTTTAGGGGTATTTTGGTCATTTTGACCACCATTCCAAATTTCAAACTATTTTCTACTGAATTTCTAGCATTTTCATCATTTCAAAATATCAAGGAAGCATGAGAATAGGGTTTATATCCAATTAAATCCAATAATTTCATAATATTATTGGAAAATCTTGGAAAACCCCACATATTTGAGCTAACTTTATTCCAAGTTTGGCAGAGACATTCAAAAGAAGGAGCTGAAGTCTGCAAATTTCTTTTATTTCCTTTATTTAGTGATGTAATAATGTAAATTTTGGAATAAGAGAGTTAATTTCCTGCTTAGACTAGGATGCATATCATATAGTTTGAATTTATGCAATATCCTGCTTATATGATTCATGCATTCTATTTCAAAAGCACTATGGATGTTCACGAATGGCACGTGCACCAACTCTTAGGGAGTTGATGAACTCGGTGGAATCCATATTTATGGCCCTAGTCGGAATATGGACGAGACCGAGATCCATCATCTTTCTACTAGTCACATTGAGCCTACACTCTTAGGCTATCTTGAAAATGCACATCATATTTCCAATGTTTTCAAAATCTTGTGCATTAAATCAATTAAACTCGGAACATATTCATGGCCACAGTCAGGATATGTGAAGGATTTACATTGACTTAATACACATTTTTCCAACAAAGTTCTTGGAAAATCTTCCAAAATGCTCTCATTCACTCATATCATTTGCATCATGAAATCATTGGTTTTCCCATGACTTTCTTAAGAAAACTTCATTCTCAAGAAATCGATTTCTCAAGAAACTCTAAGGATTTTTCAAAATCGGTTTTCCAAAGACAAGTTTCTCCACAGTTTTCCCTGGAAAATGATATTTTCTTAAGAGATTCAAAAGAGTTTCCCAATCTTTCTCCAAGATCCAAAATCGATTTCCAAGTATTTCAAAAGGTAAAATTCCCAGGATTTCGATTCCCCAAGTTTTGAATTTCCTTCTCCAATGAATTTTCCTATAAATCTTCCATCATCTTCCTAAGAAAACTCTCAAAGTTCAAGTTTTCCTAAGAAGTGTTTTCCTTTTCAAAAGGTTCATCTTTTCTCAAGAATCACTTCCATTTTCCCAGGATTTTCAACCATTCATGATTTTCCCACAACTTCATGAACTTTCCCGTGACTTCAAAAACCCTTTTTTTCACATGAGTTTTCCTGAGAAATTGACTTTCATCTTTTTCCTAAGAGAATCTTTTCAACTCCAAATATTTTCCAAGCATACATCATGTTTTTCCAAGCTGCATTTTCCAAAATCTCACAGCACATGCCTGAATTCTCTGTGCATTTAGGATAGAACATAACTTCGATAATTTCGCTAAGTCAAGCATAATTTTGGTCCTTGGTTCGATTACCCCTGTTAAAGGCGGCAGGAACGGTCGAACCTCGTACCGACAGGTCGAGCCCCATCCCATGGATTTTCCCGCAATTTTCAAAACGGAGGCGAGTATTTCAAAACCATTTTCAAAATCCGGTCAAGTTTGAAGCGCGAAAGCATTTCATTCTCTCTCTTCCGCAAGGAAGGGGAAGACGAGAAAAATTTCGCGACGATAACACTCACCTTGGGGTTTGCAACTATGGAGGAATGAGGAAGGCTTGAGGGAGAAAGGGCCACAAATTTTAGAGAGAGAGGGTAAGAAAACATGGGTTGACCCCCCCTAGAGTCCCCTATTTATAATTTTTCAAAACATTAATTAAGGAGGAGTTCTAATTAGTTTAAAACTTTCTTAATTGAGTTAAATAAGGGGGTGGTTTTTCCAGATGGGTTTGACTTTTCAACCTTCCTAATTAGACTCTAATTAGCATAATTGAGTCCTAGTTGAATTAAAACAAATCCAAATGTAGCACCACCTATTGTGGGCCCATATTTGTTTTTTAAAGCTTTAAATAAAAACAAAAATTTAAATGCAAGTGAGGTTTTAAAATCGATTTTGATTCTAACCTAACTAGGACACTAGTTAATCCTAAACTATCCAAAATACTTTCTAATGTGATGCCACCTAATGTGGGCCCCGCTTGTTTTTTTTTTCAGAAAACGATTTTGAAACTTTGAAAATAAAGGGGTCAAAAACGATTTTTTTTTAAAACTTCAAAAGGACACCTAAACTAACTACTATATTTTTTTGTATTTTTGAGATATGAAATATGGAAAATGAGATAAATTTGAAATTTAGGGTTTTGCACCCCTGTAAGGTGGGCCTCGCTTGGAGAAAGTTGAAAACTGGTTTGAAAATCAAGTTTTTGAAATAAAGGGTTTTAAGAAAGAAAGCTTTTAAAAGAAAGTTTAAAAATAAAACTGAAGTTCTAAATCAACTAGAGTTGGGTTATCCTCAAGTGATTTTCCATAGTACCACTCCAAATGCTTGACATTGAATACACCCGACATCTTGAAATGACCTGGCAACTTCACCCTGTAAGCATTATCATTAATAACATGAGTAACTTCAATAGGACCAATGCATTTAGGAGCTAGCTTACCATGCATGTCATTAGTTAATCTTTCTTTAGTTAAAGTTACCCAAACAAAATCATCAGGTTCAAAAGTTATTTGTCTTTGCCTTTTGTCATAGTGAGCCTTATACTTACCAATATTGTCCTAAAGATTTTGATGTACCTTCTCATGGATATCATGTAAAAAAGATACATGATCTTTCACAAAATTTAAAATAAGACCAACAATAGGAATAATAGCTAAATCTACAGAAGAATAAGGATTAGATCCATACAAAATAGAAAATGAACTAAAACCAGTGGATATATTGATAGATTTGTTATAAGCAAATTTAGCTTATGCAAGGATGTGTGGCCATCATTTCAGTTTATCACCCACTAATGCTCGCAATTGTTTGCCTAATGATCTATTGACTACCTCAGTTTAGCCATCAGTTTGAGGATGATGCACTATGCTAAATTGTAGTGATGTGCCTAGCCTATTCCAAAGTTGGCATCAAAAGTGACTCACAAACTTGACTTCTCTATTTGAAGTGATGGTTTTGGGAATGCCATAGAGCGTATACACCTCTCTGAAGAATAGGTCAGCTATATGAGAGGCATTCATTATTTTTCTACATGATATAAACTTAGCCATCTTGGTATATCTATCAACAATCACAAATATGAAATCTATTCCATGAGATGTTTTGGGCAAGCCTATGACAAAATCCATAGTTATGTCTTGCCAAGGTTTGTTAGGTATGGGTAAGGGTAAATATAATCTTTTATTTGTTATACTACCCTTAGCTATATGACATATGTGATATTTTTCAACAAATCTAGTGACATCTCTACATAAATGTGGCAAAAAATATGTGGATGACACTAATTTCGTAGTTTTTTGTCTACCAAAATGGCCCTTATTATGCAAATCAGTTATAAGCCTAATTCCAAGGAAACAATCAGGAATACAAAGCAAATTCCCTTTGAATAAAAATCCATCAAGCAATGAAAGTTCATCATGATTTCCACTATTCACTTCATTCGCAATTCTAGAAAAATATTCATCATTGGCATACAAAGAAGCAAATTCTTCAAAACCCCAAACAAACATTTTTATTGTAGAAAGTAAAGAATTTTTCCTACTTAATGCATTAGCCACAATATTGTCTTTACTTGCTTTATGCTTTAAAACAAAATTAAACTCTTGTAGGTACTCAACCCATTTAGCTCTACGTGAATTTAATTTATGATGACCATTAATATATTTTAATGTCTCATGGTCAGTATGCAAAATGAATTCCTTAAGCATAAGATAATGTGCCAATGCATGAGAGCTCTAACTATTGCATAGAACTCTTTATCATAAGTATTGTATTTCAATTTTGTCTCATTTAACTTTTCACTAAAGTAGGCAATGGGTTTGCCTTCTTGACATAAAATGGCATCTATACCAACACTAGAAGCATCACACGACAATTCAAATGCAAGATCAAAACTAGGCAAGGTCAAAATAGAGGTAGAACACAATTGATCTTTCAATAATTCAAAAGATTTTTGGCCTCAGGGTTCCACTGAAAAGTTTTACCCTTTATATAACCAGTCAATGGGGCTGCAATACTGCTAAAATATTGAATAAATTTCCTATAGAATGATGCTAACCCATGAAAGTTCCTAACAACAGTGATAGAGTTTGGCATTGGTCAATCTCTAATGGACTCAACTTTAGATGGATCAACAAAAATCTTTGTTGTAGATACGACATATCCCAAAAATAAAACCTCAGTAGAAAAAAACAAACGCTTATCATAAGATGCATAAAAGTGTTCTTTCCTAATCATGTCAAAAACTAATCTCAAATGATGCATATGATCATGCTCATTCATGTTATAAATGAGAATACATCAAAATAAATAACCAAGAATTTTCCTATATATAGCCTAAAGATTTGATTCATAATCCTCATGAAGGTAGATGGGGCATTGGATAGCCCAAAAGGCATCACAAGCCATTCATAGAGCTCATCACAAGTCTTAAATGCAGTTTTTCACTCATCACCTAGTTTGACCAAAATCTGATGGTATCTACTCAAATCTAACTTGAAAAAAAAAATTGACCCTGTCAACTGATCTAATAGGTCATCTAACCTAGGGATGGGGAACCTATACTTGACAATAATCTTATTAATGACACAACTATCAATGCACATTCTTCAAGTACCATTTTTATTTGGTACTAACAATACAGAAACCGCACAAAGACTAAGACTCTCTCTAATGTGACCCTTAGCTAAAAGCTCTTTAACCTATCTACGAAGTTCTTTATACTCTGTAGGACTCATCCTATAGTGTGGGGCATGTGACAATGTCGCACCTGAATGAAAATCTATGTCGTGTTTCACCTCTCTATGTGGGGGCAAACCGGTTGGAAGCTCTTCAAGAAAAATGTCTTTAAATTCTTTCAAAAATGGTGACACTCTAGAATCGACTGGTGGGGGGCTAATTTCACTATAAGGGGCATCCACAGTCAATAAGAAATAACAAACCTTGGTCTATTTTAAGGCTTTTTGAAGCTCATGTCTCATTGTGAATGCATTGGGCAACTTAGCCTTAGTGGTTGTAGGCTGAGATGAAGTAGGGTGGGATTTGAGGGTGGTAGATGGAGATTGAGAGGTGGAAGAAGATGATGCAAAAGATGATGAAGATGAAGATAACAATGACAAATCCTTAGAGGGAAATAGATGTATCTTCTTGCCCTCATATGTAAATGAATAGGTGTTAGTCCTATCGTTATGCATGACAAATCTATCATACTGCCAAGTCTCCCTAATATCAAATGGCTCACATCCATAGGGAGAATAGCACACCATACCTGATCAAAATAGGTATTTTCTATCGAGAAGTTGATCAGGCACTGCCGGTCGACATAAACATCAATGCTCTTCCAAAGCCATGACATTTGATAGGGTCTAGGGTGTGATCTAGAAACCAACTTCAATTTAGACATGGCCTCAATAAAAATAGCATTCTCGTAATAGCCTTAGTCTATAATGAACCTACAAACCTTACCATCAATGGTACAAGCATACTCAAATATATGGGTCTTTAACCACCTATCACTTGTATCATGGCATGGTGCTAGACACTCTCTCTTAGAAATGAGCACCTCCCATCTATAAGGTAATAATAGGGACTCCTCAATCTCGATCTCCTCAACTTCCTCCTTGACATCCTCATCCTCCATATCATAATAAGGCTAAGAATCGGGATCAAAGCCTAAATCCTCATCCTTATGTGTACTCTCAGTGAATAATGTCTTTCCTCAACACTTTGTATACTTATGACCTAGTTTCCTATAAGTATAACACTTAATGAGGGAACCTAAACTCTCTGACCTATATTGTGATGAACCTAGATCACTCTGACTTGCTGTCCTAGGCTGGGGATTAGCATTAAGATATCTATATGGAGGGATAAGCTTGCTAGTAGGTGCAACTAGTGCATGACTAGCGGTCTTCACGAGTTGAACAACTCTAGCTAAAGTCTTTCTCTATGAAGACTTCTACCACTATCTAGCTCTTTGATGAGCTTTAGACACTATCCAATACTCAACAAAATTTAGCATATTCTATAGGTGAAAACTCAGACTGTCAAAGTACTTGGATACTAATTGTTTCTCACTTTCACGAATAACATTTCTAGCAACTAGATCATGAAACTCCTCAATGTACTAGTCGATGGACTTTGTACATTGTTTGAGGTTCAGATGCCTTTGGTACAACTCTTTATGATAATTGAGAGGTAGGAACTGAGCTCGAAGCTTCTGTTCCATATGCTCCCATCGCTCTATAGGCACTCTTCCTTGATAAATGCGGGTCTTTTTAAATTGCCTCCACCAAGCAACACCCTTCAATCTAAGGGTGACTAAACCAATGCGCTTCTCTTCAAGAACCTCCTTGAACTCGAGGATCTCCCTAACTTCACCTATCAAATCAAAGAACTCCTCAGGAGTGTTGGATCCCTTAAACTCTAAAATTTCAAACTTAAGATCGGACTCCCAATTGGATCTCCTAGGAGGATCCAAGTTCCTATCCGCATGTGAATGCCTATGAGTAAAAAACTCGCTATTTGAGTCATAAAGACTCGTATCAGGTGAACCTCGTGACCCGTGAGCGCTATGCTTGAGTTGCCTCTTTCTTTTCCTAGTAAACTCATTCATCCTTCTAGTTAAGTCTTTGACTTATCACTACAAGTCATGATTCTCATACCTAAGATTGTGATTCTCATTCTCAAAGTTGTGTTTACCTTGACCATGACCACTATTTTGCCCAGTCATGGCGAAAACACCCAAAGACACACTAGGATAAAAAAAGACCCTAAACTAGCTTTGATACTAAAAATGGTACTGACCAGCAGTGGGTTGGTCCACAACGGAAACCCAAATAAACCTATTCAAATGCAGAAGCTTCTTCGAAACTAGAATGTTCAAATAGATTATGTTCCCACTAGATTTCGAACCAAAAGAACTCAGAATCAGATAAAACACACAACAGAGAAAACATGCGAGACAGAATGATCTTTCCAATGCACTAAGAAACATAATTTTTTCACTCGAGTGTTGAGATATGATTTTTTGATCTGAACTGACTGACAAAGCAAGAACACAATCACAGGGTAGAAAATCAATAGACTGTCACAATCAGTTTCAGAGACAGTATGAACCGAATATGCAACTAGTCCTAACACAAAAATTGTTAAAAATTTTGATAGCTTTCCAACGAACCAAACTATGCAATTGTTCGATTAGGAATAAAATAGTTATGCCTAAAATACTACAGGTGGGTAAGATTAGGCCTTAACTCGGAAAGACAAATATGCATCAAACATGAGCACATGTTCAAGTCTATTTTTGCTGACAGATATGACTGTATCACACAATGGTCAAAACATAAAAGTTGTCGGTTGTTCGACAGCTTTCTAATGAGTCCAAGAACTCTATAAGCTGACCAATATCCAGGGAGATATGATCTGTTTAGTGAGAAGCGGTCAAATCAACAATAAGACTGAATGTAAGCAACAATCACACAACACAAGTCACAATGTCTAGATCCAGTTTTAATCTTCTTTTTATGTTTAAAGTTCAACCTACAATCACAAACACTTCTAAAGGTTGATTCATTGATTTCAAAATCCCTTCCTCCAATACCAAACTCTGATTAGAAAATATTCAAAGAGATACAAAAACAATACCAAACACAATCAAAATATCATGCATGCAATTCCCCCAAACCAAGATCTTTCAAAAAACAGGAATCAAGTCTAATAGTTCAAACACAAATCAATAAACCATAGTTCAAAATGTTTCTAACACAAGATCAATAAACATATGGGGGTCTAGTCAAACCAATAAAGGTGGGATTGGCCAAACAACAACACAAACATACAACCAACAAGTTAACAAGGAAAAAGATGTAGTCTCTTTTTGATTACCGACTCAAACCAGCAACTAAGTCACACGGCCAACACGAACAACAACACACGAACTCACGAACAACAGGACATAAACAAGATCAACACAAACATTGGTAGCACATGAACAATGGTCTTCACACGAACATGAACACGAACTCATCAGAAAACAACAACAAGGATCACGAACATCAAGGGCTATGAACGACAACCACTAGAGTCGGTCTTCAATGGTGCACACGACTAGGGTTCAACCCAAGGGAAACTCATTTTTCCTTCTTCTGTTTTCAATTTTTTTTTAAAGATGATCAAAAGACCCCTTCAATGTTTTTCCAAGGAGACTATAGACTTTCAAAAAGTGCAAATTCTCAAGCTCTAAAAGTAGAGCCAAGGCATTAAGTCACCTCTTTTTTTGGTGGGAGCTTTTAAAGAAAATACCAATTTTTTAAATGATTTCAAATTGGTCAAGGGAAAAGTCAAGAGGACTCTAACAAATTTCAAGAGCCTCTTAAACCTTCTCACACGGTTTTGAGTAGCCTTTTAAATGTGGATTTGAATCCACATTGGCCCAAAGTGCCAATGAGGACCTAATGATGAATTTGGACCTTACTCAAGATCTGAACTTCAAAATTCAAATATTTCGCAAAAGATTGTACCTGAGATCTAGAACTATGGCTAGATCAAAATAAAAAAACTACCTCGAATCTTCATACACCCTCTGGTACTACAAAATAGATCCTAAAAGATATTAGAACTATTCGGGTTTGTAGAATCTGACACCTATAAAAAAATAAAAAATTATAAAATATCTTAAAGGTGACTCCAAAAGTCACAAAAGTGGAATCACATAAAAAAGTTAAATTTTTAAGATGAACAAAAATCTCAAAAAATTAAATTATTCAAAATGACAAAAATACCCCTAAGATCCATTTGAACCCAAACATGTTAGATTTGACTTGGATCTTCTAGGGTATGACTTCCTGGATCGAGTTTTCAAAGGTAGATCACCCTCCTGGTCATTGTTAATAATGTTCTAGAGGCTATGCATCAACTTTAGGTGAGAAAGAGTTTTTCATAAAGAGATTGCATCCATCTCTTACTACTTCATACGACTTGAGCAAGTTCATGCCGTTTACCACATGAATAGTGCTTCCAGTATTCAAATACTAGTCCCTATTCACAACCACCATGAAGGTTTTAGAGATTACATCAACAAGCCACTCCTCTTAATCATTTGGCTTGGAACCTGTCGTCTTTCATTCTCTAACAAAATGGCCTAACTTGCCACAAACATAGCAGTTATTTTTTTTTATTAATTAGCCTTTTTCCTCTCACAAAATTCTTTTTGTTTCTTTGGGTTTTCATGATTTTGCCTCCTCTATTACTAATAATATTCACTTTAAGATAACCCTCTTTAGGACTCAATTTTTTTTTTGTCAAAGACGAGTCTCTTTCTCAATTCAAATGTCCTTCAGAAGACCATCGAAAGTGATTTTCTCATTTTTATGTTTTAGGTAATTCCTATATTTTTTTCCAAGAATCGGGTAGTTTCTCAATAATGACTGCAACTTGAAAGTTATCATCAAGATATATACCTTCTCCCTTGATCTTATAAGTCAATATTTTCATTTCATGAATTTGTTCAAGTATATGCTTATTATCAACAACAGAAAAATTAACATACTGGACTACGAAAAACCTTTTATTTCCAACATCTTCTGTATTATACTTGATCTTCAGAGCATTCCACAACTCCTTAGCCGACTCCAAAGGAGAATATAGGTCATACAAGGAATCAACTAAAGTGTTTAGGATATGTCCTTTGCATCGATAGTTGTCTACGAGTCACTTCTCTCTCTTTTTCTTTTGTCTCAACTTCTCCAGCCACAACAATGAAACATGACTTTTTGAGGACATATTCAATGTGCGGCTTAGACAATAGGAATGAGACTTTCGATTGCCACCGCTTGAAGTTTGACTCATCAAATTGATCAAACTTTTTAAGGTCACGGTTCAACAAATTAATGGAGTTGGATGTCGAACCAAAGGCCATATTAAAGTTCTAAAATTGTTGAAACAAATGATGACCAAAAACAAGATTTAGAAAAATTGAGACCTCAAGCCTAGAGTTACATTCTTAAGATCACTATCTTTAGAACCTTAATTGCCCCACTTCTGAATTTTCGAATATGCAAAAAGGATTTGTTCATGACTGAGTTCCCAGGATACAATCAAACTTGAACCTCAAAAGTGCCATTGCTTCACAAGATCAGTTGACCTATCCCATACGTAAACTTTTGCAAGCCAAGCGAGAGCAAAAGAATAGAAAGAGAGAAAGTTTTGAGAATCAGAGAATCTGATGATCAAAAAGATGAAAATAATGAGATTTATATGCTTTTGGAAGGCCCGTACAATTTTTATGATAAATGAAATTAGAGGCCATAAATCCAACAACTTAAAAATTCAAGGAAAATGATCCTGGACAATCACTCACCTTTGACCAATGATCAAGGACCTCCAAAATAGGCCAACAGTCACAAGCCCCATAAACACCATATAAATGCCTTTCAAAGTCATCCAAACGTTTAAATTAATGGAGAAATGGAAAGTCAAAATAACATAGTCAAAGATTAAGGTTCTGTCAAAATGGACCTCAGTGCCTCACATGTGCCTCACACCATTGTGAGCATGCAAAGTGCAACATGCATCATATTGTGCCTCAAGCGCCCTTGTGCACCATCAAAGTGCCACATTGTGCCTCAAGCGCCCTTATGCACACACATGTGCGTGTGCAAGAACAACACATCCGTTCCTACATGAAATGCAGTAACGTCCGCAAGTCACCATAATACACAAGGGTTACTAAAGTAAATGATAAAGAACAAAGACTTTGTTTAAACCATCAAGAAAAATCTCTCCTTATATATTGGACAGAACATTTTTCAAAACACTTTTGGTAGGAAGTAATAAAACACCAAAACTTTACAAAATAAATTATATTTTGAAACTTTTTCCAACATGTCCGGCATCATGTTCTGGTCTCAAGTGACACTCAGCTGCATCTCTCTCTCTCTCTCAAAACAAACTACCTCTCTCTTGACATCCATTGCCAGACCAAGTCACCAAACCATCGACTGCCCAGTTTCCACAGCAGGGCGACCTTATAAGCCTATCTTCACTCTACGATCCACCTATGAATGCCACAGTATACCTGCTTCATCCATGTAAAATTGGCCACAGCTTACCATGTCATCACAAAAGCTTGATTTAGGGCATCGAAGTTCTAGATTTTGATATCTTAAAAATGCATTGAATTATTAAATTATGATATTTGTGGTTAGGTAGACCCCTACCAGTTATACAAAGAAGTGATAACTTTAAATTTATTTTTTTAAAGGCAAGCTGGGGTTATGCAGACCCCTACCAGTTATACAACTATACCATTGGGTTTTGAACCTGCAAGCACAAGGTGACGTGCACTAGTTGATCTTACCACACAAGGAGAGCCCCCGTTGGTATTTGCAACACAGCCTTGCCTTATTAGTTTTCATTAAAAAAATCCATATAAATTGAAGGCAGAACCATCATTTTTTTTACTTGTTTTGCGAAATGATCCTGTCTTATTTTTTTTTTTTCAAATTGGTCATTCTGCTGCCCCTAATAGTTTTTGTCAAAGGGGTTAGACGGACGTTAACCTCAATGATTGTTTTGCAAGGGTTAACAAAAAGGAAGGATGAATTTACAAAAAAAATATATGGTGGTGATCTTTTTGCAAAAAAACCTAAATTTTAACTTAGGGAGCATTTGGATTCAAGTGAATTATAGGGAATGAGAAATCAAATTACCTACCTACTCAGATTCTTCAGATTCTCATGTTTGCATACATTGTATGCTAAGGTAGTTAGAATTGACATCTCGCTCAAATTCTCTATTTAGAATTCCCACATGTCTAGACGAGAACTCTAATCTTTGGAGTGCATCAAACCCTCAATGGTTCTTCCTCCTCTGGGTCTCATTTCTTCCTTTCTCCTCCTCTCCTTCTCTCTGTTTCTCCTCTTATTCTGCCTCCACCTCGTTCCCTTCTCCTCGGGCTCATACTCTACTTCTCCCTCCTCCACACTCTCTCTTTCTCTCTCTCTGGGTGCAAATGGGTAAGATATGGGTCAGTTATATCCAAATCTGATTACAAAATGAATGCAATAAATCCAGGCCCAAATGTGAATCTGAATGGTAATCCAATGAGATGGGTTAAAGATGGATCAGAAATACAAATAAGAATGGATGAATGAGGACCCAGAGCAAGCCAAAAATAGGATTCTTTTAAGGAGAATAAAAACATTTTTCTGAAAGAGAAACAGAAAAAAAGTAATATATATATATATATATATATATATATATATATATATATATATATATATATATATATATCGACTCAATCTAACCACATATATGTGTTGAGCATGATTTGTTTGCTAAGATTCACTTTGGTCGCGTTATTTTTATATAAAAATTTGATCTTTTGAGTTATAAAATTTAGGCACATTGTGAGCCGTTGATTTTTGGAAAATTAAAGTTTTTGAAAAAAATGAGTGATTTCTACTCATTAGTTCTCTACCTTCGTTAGTGGCTAATATTTATCCCCATATATATATATATATATATAGAGAGAGAGAGAGAGAGAGAGAGAGAGAGAGAGAGAGAGATGCTCATATATTAGGTGCTCAATGGGTTTTTTCAGCTTCTCTGGTGCTTTTTACACAGTTCAGGCCCTACAAATGTGTTGGGCATGGTTGATTTACTAAGAATCCACACCTGAATTATATGTTTTCGATGAAAAAATTGATGTCAGGAGCCATAAAAATTTACAAAGATTTTGGACCGTTGATTTTTTGAACCTTATAAAACCCACCCATGTATCGGGATAGAAGGCTTCAAGAGCGAGCCGATCACTATAAAATCAATTACATAGATAAAGTACGGTCAGAATTTATAAATACAATGAAAAAAAGGCTGAAAAACCCATTGAGCACCTAACATCTGAGCAGCTACCAATCACTATATATATAGTGAGAGAGATCATTTTTCTTTCTTTCAACATTGAATCCAAATCTAATTAGATTAGATTGGAACAACCCAAATTTAATCAATTGCATGTTTTGTTGGCTACCCTAATTCAGAAAAATAAGATTTTTCAATCAATTGCATGATAAAATCAAACAATAATATGAAATTATAAAAAAATGAGTGCATCCAAACATTATAATTCTTTGAATTGAAATTCTCCTCGAGAGTATCCAAACACACCTTAGTGATACCATTTACAGGAAGTGGGTTGAATTAAGATTAAGGTTGCCAACATGTCAACCCATCCGGCTTAACCAAACCTTCCATCAGTTAAGTTGGGTACTTGACTCGGTTTATGTGGGATCAACAAGATGAATTCCAAACTCGGTCTGTGCAACTTGATTGGTATTTTTTTCCATATAGGAATAGGAAAACCACCCTAGAGGGGTGTAAACCCTGGCACACCCCTTGACCTCAGGGAGCCACCGGCGTCGGTTTATGCAAGGGGAATAACGCCCATGGGAATCGAATCTCGACTGCCCGTCTAAGGCTACCCCCTCGGGTCCAACTTAATTGGTAATAAAAACATATATTTATAACTAAGTTGCATATAAGATACCTAGCTTAGTAGTTGTACCGGGTTGGATATCTGGACAAAATTATATCTCAAACTAGAGTTAGTTTAAGATCGACCCAAACAATATTGAGGTCTATTTCTCATGCCCATATCTGAGTATCTGGATTCAGATCAGGTCGAGTATCCGAAACAAAGCCGACCCATTTACAGCATTAAATTAAATAAACCACAAATAAATGTCATAAATAAGGTCAACTGCATTTTCTTATTGTAGGAAATCTTTTCAATAAAAAAAAAAACAAGTTTGGTTTTGAGAAAACCTCGCGAAACATTGGCACATCTAAATCCTACAGAAGTTTAATAAATGTATACAAATACGAATAAAAAAATACAAAATACTGAAAAAAGTCCATATCCTGTACTTTAAAAATGAATGATATTATGAAAATATCGTTCTCTTATAATTGCCGGATTTTAAAAACACTGCATAAAATCAGCGATTTTTATGATCTATTGACGATAAACCCACGCTACAAATCCACTTCACATTTTTTAGCAATCCTTATCTTGCTGGGGGGAGTTGACGACGACGACGGCTTCGACGACGACTCACAACCTCTCCATCGATGGGTGATAACGGCAGAAACAGGGTGGCTGCTGCTGCTGTGTACAGCATCACCACCGACGCTAGCGAGGGGAAGAGGAGGAGGAGGAGGAAGAAGAAGAAGAAGGCCAAGAAGACGAGCCCCGAGCAATGCGCAGCGGCAAAATACGTGAGGGACTGGTTCTACGCCGATTCAACGGCGCCATCATCACCACCATCGTCTTCCTTGTCCGATTTTCAGGTACCCAAAAGCATTTGGTGCCAGGAGCCGATTGTTTTCGAGCTTCACTCTCATTCGATCTGCAGCGACGGTTTCCTTTCTCCTTCTGCGCTCGTCGAGAGAGCTCATAGGAACGGGGTGAGCTTCTTCTTCTTCTTCTTCTTCTTCTTCTTTGTCTTCTTCTTCTTCCTATTCCTGTTTTCCCTCTTCCTAGTTCTTCTTGTCGATATATTTGGTGTTTACAATTTGGAGGTTTCGTTGTTGATAAGTTGATTGATTCATGTTTAGTATTTCGATTTCACGATGTAACAATGATATGATTGGCTTTATGAGATAACTGTGGATTTCGTTGTAAAAGTTCTGTCGGTCGATCGCTGTTGTTGATAAGTTCATTGATTTATCCGAACCCATTTACTATTCTTTAAAGATCTTACCAAAACCTGTTGCTAATCATAGCCTCCTTATTTTTTACTCTATATGTATCGTGCATCAGAAAAGGAATTATCCTTCCAAATTTTATTCTATGTGGCTAACTAAACATGATTGTTTCAAAATTGTTGTGTTGGAATTCTTATCAAGCTGGTTGTCCTATGATTCGAGTGCTCAACAAGTTGGATGGTGTGAGAGTGAAGCTATTGCAATGGAAGCGTTCTCACCTTGTCAAAATTGATGAAAAGGTTATTGTTATTTGCGAGGAACTTCAACATCGCAGCATTAACCGATTGTCAGAATTTGTCTCCTATAGATATTGATCATGAAATTGAGTTTAAGCAAGAGTTAGAAAAAACCTTATTCAAAATGAGATGTATTGGAGGCAAAAATCAAGAATTCAATGGTTGAAAGAAGGGGACAAGAATACAATGTTTTTCATGGCTTCTGTTAAGAGTAGGAGGCAAATGAATAATATTAATAAGCTAGTGGTTAATGGTCACACCATTTCGGGTGAGTAGCAGACAAAGGATGAATGATTAATTTTTTTTTCAGACACTTCTATCGAAAGATGAAGCTAGAGAAGATGTGATGCCTGTGCAAGGAGGTGTGTTTGTATTGAAAAAAAAAGAATGATCAGCCTTTTGCTCCTATCTTGGATGAAGGAATTAGAATAGTTGTTTTTCAAGCTAATGGTGAGAAATCTTGTAGCCCTAATGGCTTTCCTGGTATGTTTTTCCAAAAGTTTTGGAGTATTGTTGGTTTGGATATTTCAGTTGCTATTAAAGATTTCTCTCTTAAGGGAAAATTTGTGGAGAATATCAATGCTATAGTGGTTTTAATTCCCAAGAAAAATGGTGTTGTATCCCTATATGATTTTCGTCATATTTCCTTATGTAACTTTTTGTACAAAATTATTACTAAGGTTATGGTCATTCAGATGAGGGGCATTCTTACTAGGATTATCTCTTATAATCAAGGAGCTTTTCTCAAGGGTAAGGATATTTATAAGAGTATTCTACATGTGCATGAGGTAGCCAATTCCACTGTGAGAATGTGTGCCGTTGCTCTTTATTTGAAATTAAATTTGTCTAAATCTTATGAATGAGTTAATTGAAAGTTTTTTGGAAAGCTCTTTGTTGCAGTTGGGATTCCGCACTTCATGGATGCACCATATTATTCTTTGTGTCGCTACTTCATTTCAAGTTGTTAATGAGGTGCCAGGAAAAAAACATTTAGTTTAAGAGGAATTAGACAAGGGGATCGTATTTCCCCCTATTTATTTGTAGTGGTCATGGAACAGCTATCTCGGCGCCTTGCTATGGGGATTTCAGAGAATCAGTTAGGGCCTATTTTCATTCCCACGTTTTGATCAATATATTTCACATCTCTTTTTTGCGGATGGTGTGCTCCTGTTCTGCAAGCCTGAATTGAGGTATGAGATATCTTATCTTTAGGGATGAAAGTGTTGGCAATTTGGTAAATTTCCAATTAAATATTTAAGTCTCCCATTGTGTGTTGGTAAGCTGGAAACGGAAACATGTCTGCAGGTGGTAGCTAAGGTTCAGTGATGTATTAATTTTTGAAACTCCAAATGTTATCTTATTCTG
This sequence comes from Nuphar pumila, assembly GCF_984573655.1. Classification (NCBI taxonomy): domain Eukaryota; kingdom Viridiplantae; phylum Streptophyta; class Magnoliopsida; order Nymphaeales; family Nymphaeaceae; genus Nuphar; species Nuphar pumila. The sequence goes on along the minus strand of NC_143262.1, from coordinate 24,026,331 downwards.
GTAGAATTTTATTCATCCAGAACACTTTGAATAGCATCCCAATGTTTTGGCTCCTACCCTTTAGACTGCCCAAGAAGATTATTTGTTAGAGTTACCTTTCAAAAATTTTTATGGCAGGAGGGTGCGGCAGGTAAGCGTCCTCATCTTATTGCATGGGATTGTAATGAAATGCAAGTGCCAAAAAACAATGTCACAAAGTGAATACAAGAAGGCATAATCACGTAAGCACAATGTCTCTAATGAACAAGATTCAATATGCCATAAAGGACAAACACCAAAAACACACACAAGAGAGAAGAGAAATTGAAATAATATTGGAACCTTTATTGAAATGCTTGAAAAAGCATTGAGAATAAATAATGGGGAAGAAGTCTCCTTTATATACACCACAAGAGGGGCCAAGGGGAGCTCCCCAAGGGTCACATTTGTGATCGTCGGGGAGAGTCCCAACGACTCTTAAAGGATCTCCTTTTTACCCATTTAATTAGCCAAAAAAAGTATAAAAATACAAAAATGTCCCTAATGGACATGTCTATTTACAAAATGATGAAAAGACCAAATTGCCCCTAGTAGGCATTACAATATATATATATATATATATATATATATATATATATATATATATATATATATATATATATTTTAACACCCTCCCTCAAACTGACGGTGAGATCACTGAGAGTTTGCTTAGGAGAAAGTGAAAACAGAGTGATGGCAAGGCTTTAGTAAAGAAATCTGCTAGCTGATATTCTGAAGTGACATATGGTAGTTGAATGGTGCCTCATAAAAATCCATCTCAAACATAATGGCAATCCATCTCGATGTGTTTTGTTCATTCATGGAAAGTGTGATTGCTAGCAATGTAGATGACACTCTCATTGTCTCAACACAACTTCGAAGAAATATAAATAATGACTCTCATATCTTTAAACAAATTTCTCAACCAAACAAGTTTAGTGGTAGTTATGGCCATCACCCTATATTCAGCTTCCGTGGAAGATAGAGACATCTTTTGTTGTTTCTTACATGGGTTACCACCCCAATCAGAGTTAGTATAAGCAATTAAATTAGGAAATGAAGAAGATAAGAATAGTCATTTTGTTATGGATTCCTTCAAATATCTGATAATTCACATGAGCAATATCTGGCATGTTAATAGACAAATATGTTAGTGATCTAATCAATTGACGATAAGGAGTGACATCTTCTAAAGGAATTTCATCATCGGTTCTCATCTTAGCGTTGATTACTTTTGGAGTCTCCATTTTCTTTCCGTTAGTTAAGTCAGACTTAGCAATAATATCTGATGCAAGTTTCATTTGAGACAGAACATATCCTCGAGAAGAATATGCAACTTTGATCCCTAAAAAATACCTTAGAAATACAAAGTCAGACATATCAAAATTGCTTTTAAGAATATTTTTAATAAACTCAATGCCCTTTTTATCATTTTCAGTGATGATCATGTCATCAACATATAACCATAAAATAGTTATGTGATCACTTGCATTCTTACCAAAAAGAGCATTTTCAATATAACAAGAGGTAAAACCATTATCAAGAACAACTTTCCTAAAGTGATCATACCAAGCTTTTGGGTCTTGTTTAAGACCATAAAGAGATTTATTAAGTTTAAGAATTTTCAATCTCAAGACTCGATGGAGAATCCACGTAGACTTCTTCTCAAAGGTTCTCATTTAAAAAAGCATTTTTGACGTCTATGTTAAAATATGTACTATATATATATACACTGAAATACCCATCAAGGATATTTCGGTCCTTTCACTGTAATTAGTGTCAGCCTACTATGATCTGACAATCTCCTTTTTCTTTTCATCTTTTGTATTTTTTTATTTTTTTATTTTTGTCCTTATTAGAAGCCGCTCCAAAGTGACTGTTGGAGCTGCTCTCAGCCCAACAGCCACTTTGGGCTGCTCCCTTTGCACCCTTTGTATTATAAATAGGCCATATGTGGCCTTGTACATATCATCTCCTTAGAGAGAGTCTTTATGCAATATTATTTTCGTTAGACCCTTGTGTGGGTAGTTTGATTCATTTGACCCTTGTGTGGGTGATTTGATTATTCAATTAAGTGGTTCACTCGCCTGAGAGTGTGTTCTTGCATGTGTATTGAATTCAATCCATTTCATTACATGGTATAAGAGCTTTGGTGGTTCAAAAAATAAACAACTTTTGTGAAGAAAGGTCGTCACAAGATCAAGAGAAGGATCGTGAGCTTGGCAGAGTTATCTAATCGAAGATAGTTGCATGGGGAAGCATGTCTCTCCTCAAGCAAGTTTTGTATCACTCTTTTTTCCTCCTTCGCCTCCATTTTTTTCCTTCTTCACATTATAAAGAAATGGAGAATGAGAGGGAAGTGGTTGTCTCTGTTCCCGTACGCCTAAACGACACCAACTGTGTGATGTGGGCATCCATAGTGAAGCACAAAATATGAGAAAAGGGACTATGGGGTTTGGTAAACGGTACGGAAAAAGAGCCTAAGCTCATTCTTACAAAGATTGAGGATGGGAAGGAGGTTGCCCTTCAAGGAGAGGAAATGGGTAAAACTGTTTTTGACTATGAGAAAAGGTGAAAAGAGTGGAGGATGGGCCACTACAAAATAATTGGATGACTCATCAATAGTGTGGACATCCACAAATGCTCTAGCTTGGCGAAATTTGATTTCGCTAGTGATGCGTGAAAATATCTTAAAGATATGTATAGTCTTAAAGATATTGCACACATTTACAATGTTCAAAACAAGGTAAGAACCATGACACAAGGAGAAATGAGCATTAGGGAATACTACAATGCTCTTTCTCTTCTTTGGGATGAATTGGCTCTTCTTGAGCCAAAATGGCATTGCCCACAAGATGTAGAGCTTCGTGAAAATCAAATTAAAATAGAGCATTTCTACCAATTTATTAATGGGCTTAGGCCCGAATTTGAAGGAACCAAGTTCGCTCTTCTTCCTAGAGGAGGTATTCCTTTTATAGTTGAAACTCTTAAAGAATTAACTATGAAAGCAAATAGATTGAAAGGATCGAATATTTCAAAGGATGAAGAATCCGTGCTTGCCATGACAAAGCCTGAAAATCACACTAGAAGCTACAAACCTCCTCATTTTGTAAAAAATGATAATGGAAGGATCCCCAACAACTATGAAAGAAATGACAAGAGGGGTGATCATGATCACAAAAATGGCGGAAAGATAATTTGTTATCATTGCTATGAACCGGGATATATCAAACCTTTTTATCCCAAAAGAAAGAAGGATGATCATAAAGAAGACAAGAGAGTTGCTTCGGTTGAAAGGAGTAATATAGACGACTCCAAATACATCGACTTGCTCTCTTTGGCCCAACTAGTGGAGGTACTACAACCCATGCTTAAAGCTCAAACCTCATCTTTTTCCGGAGTGGCCATATCTACAAGCGGGACCATGGTAAGACCTCTTGGATCCTTGACTTCGGTGCTTCTTTTCATATGACACCCAATGAGTCCATATTGTCCGAATGTAAGTCTAACCCAAATAATTCTTATGTTTCAACCGCCGATGGCACATCTTTGAAAATCAAAAGTTTTAGAAGTTTTCAAAAACATCTAATCTTTCACATACCAAATATTAGAGTAATACCAAAATTAAATTTAAATCTTTTATCAGTTTCTCAAATTACGTACCATGGTTGCAAAGTACTATTTTCTTCTAATGGTTGTCTAATACAGGATCTCCAGTCCGGGAAGCCCATTGGGCGAGGCCATAGAAGAGGAGATCTATATGTTGTGGACAATCTTGAATTATCAAAACAACCATTTTGTAATTTTGTGGAAAGGGTATTGATATTTGACACAAAAGACTAGGACATCCTAGTGTGGCCAAATTACACTTGTTTTCATTTCTTTCAAATTATAAAGAAAGTGATTTTGTATGTGAAGATTGCATTCTTGGCAAAATAAAGTCCTTGCCTTTTGGACCAAGGCATCTTATAACTAAAAACACATTTGAGTTAGTGCATTCAGATGTATGGGGACTGGCTCTAGTCGTATCTAAAGGAGGGGTATCTTATTATGTTGTGTTTATAGATGACTATAATAGACATTCTTGGATATTCTTTTTAAAACAAAAATCGAAAGTATTTGAGTGTTTTTAAAAATTTCATTGTTATATTAAGAATCAATTCAAAAGTGATATTGAAGTTTTTAGAACCGATAACGGGGGGAATTTGTGTCAAAAGAATTTGAAAATTATCTTGACCTAAATGAAATTATTCACCAAAAGTCATGTCCATACACTCCTCAACAAAATGAATTAGCCGAAAGAAAACATAGACACATTATTGAAACCACTAGAACTCTTCTTGTATCTAGAAATATTCCAAAAGTCTTTGGGGCCGAAGCGGCTCTCATGGCAGTTTATTTGATAAATAGAATGCCTTTAAAAAAACATTGAAAATATCTCTCCTATTGAAAAACTTTTCCTGATTATAAAAGATTAAGGGTTTTTTTATGCAAATGCTTTGTTCTTACCAATGAAAATGACAAATTGTCTCCAAAAGCAATCCCTTGTGTTTTGTTAGGATATGGCGAAACCCAAAAAGGATATAGATGTTATGACATTTAAAGAAACAAATTATATGTTTCTCGAAATGTCACTTTTCTTGAAAATAAAAATGACTTTTGCAAAGAGAAAGTTAAAAAAAATTGTGACTATTTTCTTTTTGACCTTGCCAATGAACATGAACGATGTGAAAATACCCCTGACACACATGAAAGTAGAAATGAAGACGCACATAATGAAAGTAAAAATATGAATGGGGATCCTTCATGATATAAACCCATCTCACAATGGTATACAAACCTATACTCGACGTATCGAAGATCATCCACCATGTACTTTAGAAAAATATTCCCAAAATCAAGAAGTAGATTCTTGTTGTCTTAGAAAATCCACAAGAATCTCAAAAGCTCTTAGTAAATTTGTATCCTATGACTCCTTTGAACCAAAGTATAGATCTTGCCTAATGGCCAGAGGTCAAGAATCATCCAGAATGGATTAAGGTCATGAATGATGAATTAGAGGCTTTGGAAAAGGTCAAAACTTGGGAAATTCAAACATTACCTAAAGGAAGAAAAACTATAGGATGTAGATGGGTGTACAAAATAAAAATCAAATGTGATGGAACATTAGAACGATATAAAGTAAGGTCAGTAGCCAAGATATACAGCCAAGAATATGGTATTGATTACGATGAGACATTTGCTCCAGTTGCACGAATGACAACTGTTAGAACTCTTATTGCTATAGCCTCGATTCAGAAATGACTTATATTTCAAATGGATGTAAAGAATGCTTTTTTGAACGGTAATTTGGATGAGGAAGTTTACATGGATCCTCCACCAGGCTTGAATTTAGCACATGAAAAAACTCTTCGGTTGCGCAAAGCCTTGTATGACTTAAAACAAGCTCTTAAAGCTTGGTATAATAGGTTTAGTAATGTAATGACTCAACTTTATTTCAAATCTTGTTTCACTGACATTGCGTTGTTTGTTAAGTCTTCAAATGAAAGGATGGTGATATTGCTACTTTATGTTGATGATATGATAATAGGTGAAAAAACTCTTCGGTTGCGCAAAGCCTTGTATGGCTTAAAACAAAGTCCTAAAACTTGGTATAATAGGTTTAATAATGTAATGACTCAACTTCATTTCAAATCTTGTTTCACTGACACTGCGTTGTTTGTTAAGTCTTTCAATGTAGGGATGGTGATCTTGCTACTTTATGTTGATGATATGATAATCACAGAAGGTGATATACAGGGAGTTAATCATATCAAAGATGTGCTTAAAGCCAACTTTGATTTGATGGGTCTTGGTTTTTTGTGATATTTTTTTGGAATAGAAGTGACTTACTCACCTCGTGGTTATTTTTTGTCTCAGACTAAGTATGCAACATAAATCATTGAACGATCCAGACTATCGGATGAAAAACGAATTGATACTCCAAAGGTCATAAATGCCAAAATGAAGAAAGATGATGGAGAACCTGTAATGAAGTATGCGAAAAAATAAAGAATGCTAAAAGGCATTCACAATGACCAACAATGGTCCAATACACAAGAGAGATAATAACCAAGTCCACTATGGGACAACATAAACAACCCTTAAGAAAGGTACAAACTAAGAATAAACACTCTTTATTGAAAGAGAGAGCTCTTTTGAATGAAGAATACGAAGGGGTTCACCCCTATTTATACACCCCAAAAGGGGTCTCAAAAGGAGAGCCAAAGGGGGCTCCCAGGCTCCCCTAGAGTCATTGGGAGCCCCCAACGACTCTATGTGGAGCCTTTTTTGGGTTGGATTTTGAGACAAGAAATAAAAAGAAAAAAAATAAAAAGAAAAAAGAAAAATGAAAAAGAAATAGTTGTTTGCTAAAGCAACTATGTGAAAAGACGATAATACCTCTATCGAGTATTATATACATACATACATATATATATATATACATATATATATATATATACATATATATATATATATATATATGTTTTAACAGAACCTATGCAAGATCCAACCCATACAGACAAATGATTGGGGCTTTATCTTATCTATCTATTACTCGTCCTGATATTTCTCATGCTATTCACTCTGTTAGCCAATTTCAACATGCCCCCACTACAGTACATATGAATGTTGTAAAATATGTTAAGAATTTCATTAATCATGGATTGTTTTTATTATCCTCTTGTTAGAAGTCATTGCATATTCTGATTCTGACTAGGGAGGGGATGTAAATGATAGACGCTCTACTACTAATTCATGTGTATTTGTAGGTGATTTCTTAATTTCATGGTGATGTAAGAAGCAACAGAAGGTGTAACTTTCCTCTACTTAAGCTGAGTATCGTGCCATGACAACAACCACATCTGAGTTAGTATGGTTGCGACAACTACTAGAAGACCTTGGAATCCACATTAAAGAATCCTCCAAACTATGTTGTGACCTATGTCACACGGACTCGGCTAAGGAGGTGCCGCACCCGAGTCGACACGCCCCGACACGGGTGCGGACTCGGGTGCGGCTTCGGACTCAGCCCGGACTCGGTCAACGCCGAGTCAGACTCGGTCAACGAGTCCAGACCGAGTCCGTCCACATTTTGGACTCGGTCAACTTTGATCGAGTCCAAAAATGTCCCTAAAAAACTAATTTTTTATATTTTTTATTTAAAAATATATATATAAAAAGAGGCACAGTGCTGTGACAGTGCTGCAGTCACAGACTGTGACTGTGCTGCAGTCACAGATTGTGACTGTGCACAGTCGCACAGTCAGAGCTGTGGACTGTGCACAGTCACAGTATGTGACTGTGCATAGACACACAGACTGTGATGTGACATTTTAAAAATAAAATAAAATTATATATATATATATATATATATATATATATATTTGTCGAGTCCCCGTGTCCAAAATTTTTAAAATTGTGCCGCACCCGTGTCATACCCGCACCCATGTGACATAGGCTGTGACAACAAGAGCATCGTCTACATTGCAAACAATCACACATTTCATGAGTATCAAACATATTGAGATGGATTGCCATTATGTTTGTGAAGAATTTCTGAAGAAGACCATCACATTGCCATACGTTCTCTCGAAATATCAACTAGTAGACTTTTTTACTAAAGCGCTTCCGTCACCTAGATTCCAATTTCTATTTGGCAAACTCTTGATTGTTCCACCATGAGTTTGAGGGGGGGTGTTAAAATATGTACACTATATATATAGTTTGTTATATACTGAAATACCCATCAAGGGTATTTCGGTCCTTTTACTGTAATTAGTGTCAACCCACTAGGAGCTGACAATCTCCTTTTTCTTTTCATCTTTTGTAGTTTTTTGTTTGTTTTTTTTCTTTTTGTCCTTATTAGGAGCAGCTCCAAAGTGACTGTTGGGAGCAGCCCAACAGCCACTTTGGGCTGCTCCCTTTGCACACTTTGTATTATAAATAGGTCATATGTGGCCTTGTACATATCATCTCTTTAGAGAGAGTCTTTATGCAATATTATTTTCGTTAGACCCTTGTGTGGGTGGTTTGATTCATTTGACCCTTGTGTGGGTGATTCGATTATTCAATCAAGTGGTTCACTCGCCTGAGAGTGTGTTCTTGCATGTGTATTGGATTCATTCCATTTCATTACAGTTTAATTGATAGATAGGTCATTGTTTAATAGATGCTAAGGCTATTAAGGTTCTTACACTAGTCATCCTAACAACCAGAGCGAAGGTTTTCTCATAATCAATTTCATATTCTTGTTTATATCCTTTAGCAACTATCTTTCTAATGTCCCATTACTCTTAGTTTTGACTTTATAAACCCATCTACATGCAATAGTCTTTTTTCCTAAAGGGAGACCTACAATTGTCCAAAGTGTTAGCTTTGTTGAGTGTGTCTAATTCAAGTCTCATAGCATCAATCCAATGTAAATGTTGCTTGGCTTCTTTAAAGTTGGAAGACTCATGATAGGAATGGATCATCATTAAGACAAGTTCTATAATTTAGCGAAAAGGAATCACATGACAAATTTTTTAGAAGGTCTACTATTCCTAGAAGATTGCCTAGGTAGGGATTCTTCAACTTGGTCTTCTAAGGAAATGTCTTGAGAATATATGTCGAAATCATTTTGATGTTCATTTCCCTCTCGCCGAGTATTCACATGTATATCATTGAGATTCTCATTGTGAGAATCATCATTTTGATGAAACAAAGCATCATTTTGATGAGAATTGTCATCACAAACATTATCACAAATAGCATCGTTAAAATCTTTAGACTTATTTCTAGGCAATAAGTAAAAGTGAAAAGAATAATCAACCTTTTCCTTAGGTTTTTGAGATTCAAATCTATTTTGTTCTTAAAAAACAGTCACATTTCTTGAAATATAAAGTTTGTTATGTTTAATATCATAACACCTATACCCCTTTTGATTTTCACCATAGCCAATAAAAGCACATTCAAGAGCTTTTGGTGAAAGTTTATCTTTGAAAAAGAACAAAGTATTTACAATAAAAAATTCTTAATCTTTTAAAATCCAAAGACATTTTTAGCAATTTTTCAAAGGGAGAAACATTTTTTAAAGATGATGATGACATCCAATTTATAAGATAAATTGTGGAAAGAGCGGCTTCGGCCTAAAAGTTCTTTGGAACATTTTTAGAAACAAGAAGAGTTCTTGTTGTTTCAATAAGGTGCGTATGTTTTCTTTCGGCAATAACATTTTGTTGAGGAGTTTTAAGACAAAATCTTTGATGAATAATGTCATTTTGTTTAAGATAGTTTTGAAATTCATTTGACATGTATTCACCTTCAAAATTGGATCTAAAAATGGCTATATTGTTTTGAAATTGATTTTGAATAAGGATATGAAATTCTTTAAAAATAGAAAAAACAACAGATTTGTTTTTAATAAAGTAAACCCAAGTGTATTTAGTAAAATCATCAATAAAGACAACATAATATGAATATTCACCTTTAGACATAACGGGTGCCGGTCTCCATACATCTGAATGCACTAATTCAAATGGTCTCTTGGAAAAGTTGCTATGTAGATAAGGAAGAAAATGCATTTTTTCAAGGATACAATCATTGTATGTAAATTCTTTTTCATTACAATTTTTTTTCAAAAAAAAGCAAAAGATACAACTTAGAAATACTAAGGTGACCACGCCTTTTGTGTCAAGTAACAATATCTTTAGATTGGACATGATTACAAAATGATTTTGATGGCAAAGACAAAAAAATCCATGTAATATAGGTCTCCTCTTCTATGGTCTTGCCCAATCTGCTTTCCAGACCGGAGATCTTGCATATAACAATCGGTTGGTTAAAAAGAGATACTATATCGAAAATCAGTTATTTGAGGAACAAAAAAAAGATTTAAGTTAAGTTTTGGAATAATCCTAATTTTTGGAACATAAAATTCTTTGCCTTGACTAAAAAATTTTTCAAGTTTTCGAATCCCTTTAACATCTAATGATGTTCCATCGACCGTGAAAACAAATGATTCAAAAGAGTTAAGACTTGGTTTAGATAAAAGAGATACATTTGGAGTCATATGAAAGGAGGCACCCGAATCAAGGATCCAAGAGGATATACCGGGAGTTGATAAGACCGCAGTACCGGAGGTGGAAGGCATGAAAGAGTTGATTCTCATGAATTGTTAGAGTTTTCGTAAGTTGAGCAATGAAGTCTTTTATGTCTTCGTCTCTTCTTGATTCTTTACTTGATAGACTATCTCCAACGGAAGCCACCTTCTTTTTAAGCTTAGGACAATCGGGTCTAAGATGGCCCGATTCATTACAATGGTGACAAACAATTTTTCTTCCTCCACCATTGTTACTTTTTAAAAAATGAGGAGGTTTATATGTGCTCATGTTATTTTCCGGTTTAGATATCGCATGGACCTCATCAAAGTCTTTTTTAAGAGCCAAACAAGTTTTCTTCTTGGCATAAATCGACAAGGATTTCACTAAGAGGAGTACAAGTCCTATGAAGAAGGAATCTTCTTAGTTCAAATTCGGGATGAAGCCCATGAATAAATTGAAAAATCTTTCTCTTTCCATTTGTTCTTGCCTCATGGCAATAGTGCTTCCTTCTCATTGTGGTTCTAACAGAGCAAGTTCATCCCATAGAAGGGATAAAGTACTACAATAGTGTCTAATACTCATATCCCTTTGCTTGGTTCCTCTTATTTTTTCTTGTAAAAAGAAATGTCTAGCAAGGTCCTTTTGAGTGTATATAGCAGAGTTGTCAGTCGAGGAAGCGAGAGCGGGTAGTGATACGTGAAGCGGAAGCGAGAAGCAAGGCACTTTCAAAATTTTAGGAAGTGGGAAGCGTGTGACGACTTAGAACCGAACCATGAATCATCTCGGAACCGACCTTAAGAAGTGAGGGGGAAGCGAAAAAAGATAAAAAAATAAAATTAAAAATTAAAAAAAGGGGAAGCACGCTTCCCAGCACATTTTGGAAGTGTGCTTCTGGTAACTCTGGTACATAGTACCTTTCATGAAAAATGATGCTTCATTTGGCTCCTTAAATTTGGCTAGATTAACACAAATCTTAAACTCCACGTTATTCATAAACCATGCCAATATTTTGATATGCTCACTTTCTTAATGATCAACTTTGGATTGGTATTCTTCTATGTCACACAGACTCTTTTAACATGGCACTGCACCCGCACCCAGGCAGGTACGACACTTGGACACAACTTCCTTTGTGTTAGGTGAAATCAACCACACCGAGGTCTATTTCTATCCAAAAGTAGATTCAGTTAACCCTAATCTAGTCCATTTTTATCTATATTATATATATAAATACATAAATGCACACAAATACACATAGTATTAACTTAAAACTGTTAAAAATTATATATATCCTCCCCACACCCCCACACCCAAGTTTTTTTAAAGTGCCGCATCGCCGCACCCGCACCCGCACCCACACCCACACCCGCACCTATATGACATAGGTATGCTTCAATAGCTTTGGCATTTTCTTCATCACCAAAAGCTTTTTGCTCATTCCATTCCTTCTTGGTGAGTTTCAATTGTGGTTCCAGAATAGTTCCACATACATATCCTCAAAGTTTCTTACTTTTGAGGTTGTTCTTCATAGCAGCCACACACATTCTATAGTTGGTCCCACTTAATTTGAATGAGAGGTCGATCTTTGCATCTTTGTCGGCCATTGCGGAAGAGTTGAAGAAAAACAAGAGTATGAAGCTTAATAACACTCAAACATAAGAGAGAGAAGTTCCAAAAGTGCTTCCAACACTTAGGGGCTCTGATACCATGTAATGAAATACAAGTGCCAAAAAACAATGTCACAAAGTGACTACACGAAGGCACAATCACATAAGCACAATGTATCTAATTGACAAGATACAATATGCCACAAAGGGCAAACACCATAAACACACAGAAGAGAGAAGAGAACTTGAAATAATATTAGAATCTTTATTGAAATGCTTGAAAAGGCATTGAGAATAATAGGGGAGAAGTCTCCTTTATATACACCACAAGATGGGCCAAGGAGAGCTCCCAAAAGAGTTGTTAGGAGCTCCCCAACCGTCACATTTTGTGACCGATGTGACCGTTGGGGAGAGTCCCAACGACTCTTAAGGGATCCCTTTTTTACCCCTTTAATTAGCCAAAAATAAAAATAAAAATAAAAAGTATAAAAATACAAAAATGTCCCTAATGGACATGTCTATTTACAAAATGATGAAAAGACCAAATTGCCCCTACTGGGCATTTCAAAAGATATATATATATATATATATATATATATATATATATATATATATATATATATATATATATATATATATATATATATATATATATATATATATATATATTTGTCTTTTGCAAATCCAAGGCGGAAGGAGTAGGCCTTTGTAGAATTGAAGAGGTGAATAAAGCATGTCTTGAAAAACTGGCTCTTGGTATTTGTTGTAAAGACTCGATTTGTACTAAGTTTATGAGAGCTAAATATTTATGAAATAAGAGTATTTGAGGCATGAATAATGTTTATTAAGGGTCCGGAGTGTGGAAAGGTATCATGTGGGGCTGGAGAAGTATTCAGAGAGTTTGTTTCTTGTAATGTTCATGATGGGAAAAGACACTAAATTTTGGACAGATCTGTGGAATGAGATCCCTCTTCTTTTATTAATTAATGAACAAGAGAAGAAATGTCTTTCCAAAATTAAGAGCATTGCAGTTTTTGAAGGTCTTTCTATTTTCGGATCGTGCTATATGTTTTCTACTTCTCATGGTAGGGATCAGATCTGGTGGAAAGGTATATGTAATGTAGCTATCATCTCCAGGAAATCTATTTGGAACTCGATTCAGATAGATGCTGAACGACACAATTGGTATAAATATATCTATGCAAAGGGAGTTATTCCAAGAGCGTGTGGGGTCCTATATCGAGCATGTTCTCAAAAGCTTTTTGTTAAGATTAGTCGACCATCTGAAGCTTCTTTTATTCTTAAAGTTGTTTTTTAGTATTTTATATATAATGAGGGACCTATATGTAATTTTCTTTTTAGACTAACCTCTATTTAAACTAGAGGAGATTAGCCCTAATGAATTAACAACTTTCCCTCTCTCTCTACCAATCTCTCTCTCTCTCTATCTATCTCTGCCTCAGTTCCTGTGTGCTCCATTAAAGTTTCAACATGGTATCAAAGCAGCGTGCGATCTTGGGTGCCTGAGTTCCAGCATCATCTTCCCTCGAGCAACATCTCATCGGATAGTCGGAGAAGATCGGCATCTTTCTCTGCTGATCAGCATTCTATCCTTCTTTGTGAAGATCAGACCTGATGACAGATCTGCAGTCAGACCTAGTCATGACTATGAAGATCTGACTAGAGGTCATGACTCAGATCTGAAGCCAGATCTAGAAGTTGTATAAAGACCCAACATGGAAATCGTGTCAAGGTGGATCGCGTGAAGACAGATCGTGTGTAGAAGATCGGGTGGTTAAATCAGATGCAGATTACTCCAATGATTATGTAACTCTTAGCAGGGCTAAATATGACGAGCTCCTTGCTTTCCGCTCATCCACTTCGAAGTCTTCTGTTGCGGAGGTTGCGTGCTCGGCAGGTGATGGCCTATTTGACCAAGGTGGTAGGTGGATCATTGATTCAGGAGCATCCAGACACTTATGCGGAAATTCGTGTAACTTTTTAAGTTTAAAACCTGTGTCTGATAAAAAGGGGGTAGTTCTTGCTGATGGCAGCTCTTCCCCAATTGTAGGGTAGGGAAACATGTCTATTTCCCCTACTCTTCAATTGTCGAATGTTCTTTATGCTCCCTCTTTTCCACAGAATTTATTATTTGTCAGTCGAATGACAAAAGAGCTAAATTGTAGGGTGATTTTTGATCCTATGGGTTGTACTTTTTAGGACTTGCCAACGGGGAAGAGGATTGGTGGCGGCTATGAGGAAGGTGATCTGTATTATCTACATCAACCTGTGGGTTCGGTTTACTCTGCTGTTACATCATCCTCAAGTCTTCTACTGTGGCATCATCGTCTGGGTCACCTTCCAATACCAAAACTTCATCGTGTCATTCCTCATATACCTCCTTCAATCTCTTTTCAGTGTGAAACCTGTCAATTGGGAAAACATTGCCGAATCTCCTTTCCCTCTAGTCAGAGTCCATTGAGTCAAAGACTGTTTGATCTCCTTCATGTCGATGTATGGGGTCCGAGTAGGATTCCGAGTAGGACTCAGTGTCATTATTATTTGGTTATTGTTGATGATTTCTCAAGGTTATCGTGTGTGTTCTTGTTAAATGATCGATCTCAAGGCCCTATCATTCTTAAATCTTTAATTGCTGAAATAAAGACTCAATTTGACTTGTGTGTTAAGATTGTTCGCACTGATAATGCTCTTGAATTCAAATCTAAAGACTTCAATTCTATTCTACTAATGAGATTCAACCTCAATTTACATGTCCCCATGCCTCCCAGCAAAATGGTGCGGCAAAGATGAAGCATAGACAAATCCTCAATGTCGCTCAGTGTCTAATGATTCAATCCAATATGCCTGCGTCATACTGGGGAGATGCGGTTTTGACTGTCGGCTTTCTCATAAATCGCATGCCTTCAAGTTCTGTAGAAGACCAGATCACAATTCAAATTCTCCATCCAGAGGTTCCTCTTTTTCCTATCCCCCTTAAAGTTTTTGGATGTGTGTGTTTTGTACATAGGCCGAGTCCTAATCGAGATAAACTTGATTCGCAGTCCATTAAATGTATTTTCCTTGGGTAAGAATAAAAAAGGATATTGTTGCTATGACCCTACTTTTCATAAAGAGTATGTCAATGCGGATGTTACTTTTTTTGAGTCTATTTCATATTTTTCGAGTACTACTCCAAGGCTACAGGAGAGCCATGGAGATATCCTTTCTCTACCAATTCCTCCTTTTCCGTTAGAGTCGTTTCCTCCACAGTCCTTGCTCCATCCTCTGGTGTGTCTCGCTACTGAAACCCTCCCATAGTATACACTCACAGGATACCACCTACCTCCATGCCCCCAAACTCTCCTTCTTCTGAGGTAAGTATCTCTGAGCATATTGAAGTTTCTGCTCTTGATGATGATCTTCCTATTGCTCTGCGCAAGGGAAAGAGACAATGCACTCTTCATCCAATTTCTCAGTTTGTTTCAGAAGTTAATCTTGGGACATCTATGAAGAATTTTATTTTGGCTCTATCTGCCTCCTCCGTTCCACTTCATCACAGTCAAGCTCTACTTGACCCGAAATGGATGCAGGCTATGCGGGATGAGATGGATGCCCTATGCTCTCGGGACACTTGGGACTTGGTTGATCCTCCTACTGATGCAGATATTGTTGGCTGCAAATGGGTATATACCATTAAGTATAACTCAGATGGGTCACTTGAACGGTACAAAGCCCGGTTGGTTGCAAAAGGCTATACTCAGACTTATGGTGTTGACTTTTTTAAAACCTTTTCTCCAGTTGCTCGCCTTGGCACTATTTGTCTCGTGATTTCTGTTGTTGTGCACTATGGTTGGCCCTTGTCTCAGTTGGATGTCAAGAATGCCTTTTTGTATGGGGATTTGCATGAAACAATCTACATGCAACAACCCCCAGGTTTTGAGGTTCAGGGGGAGTGTCAGAAGGTGTGCAAGTTGAAGAAGGCTATTTATGGCCTGAAGTAGAGCCCTCTGGCATTGTTTCACAAATTATTTGAGGTTATGTCGTATTTTGGATTTGTTAGGTCAACTTCAGACCACTCCTTGTTTATCAAGAAAACTAGTGTTGGAATTGTTGTTATGGTGGTATATGTCGATGACATCATATTGACAGGGAGGAGTGCTCAAGATATTTCTGCAATAAAAGATCATTTTCTGAAACATTTTGTTACTAAAGATCTTGGTTCCCTCTGATATTTTCTGGGGATCGAGGTGGCAAGAAACAAAGAGGGCTTAGTTTTGTCGCAAAAAAAAGTATGTTTTGGATTTATTAAAAGAGACTGGAATACTAGGAGCGAAGCCAGCTAGTATTCCGATGGATCCCAAAACTCATATGTTCGAGGAGAAGTCTGAATATGTGGATAATACCAGTTTCAGATCCTTGGTAGGTAAGTTGTTATATGTGACTGTTACTAGACCTGACATTTCATTAGCCGTGAGTAAAATCAGTCAATTCATGGATAAACCTATCAAAGTTCACTGGGATGCAGCTATGATGGTTCTCAGGTACTTAAAGTCATCTCCTGGTAAAGGACTGTTGTTTAAACAAAATTCCTCCTTAGACGTTGTTGCTTACACTGACGCAGATTATGCGGGGTCTATTGAAGATAGAAAGTCAACAACGGGATTTTGTGTTTTTGTGGGAGGAAATCTTGTTACCTGGAGTAGTAAGAAACAAACTGTTGTAGCCAGGTCGAGTGCTGAATCGGAATACCGAGCTATGGCTCAGACAACAGTTGAAATTATGTAGGTAAAATCAGTTTTGACTGACCTTCAGGTGAAAGTATCCCTACCTATGTCAATGGTGTGTGGCAATAGGGTTGCTACATATATTGCCAACAACCTAGTTTTTCATGAAAGGACCAAACATATTGAAGTTGACTGTCACTACGTACGTGACCTTGTTCAGGCTAGTTATATTTGCACAGATCATGTATCCTCCGAAGATCAAGTAGCTGATGTCTTCACCAAGGCTCTAGCGAGGCCTAGTTTCTCTCATTGCTATGACAAGCTAAACATGATTGATATCTATGCTCCAGCTTGAGGGGGAGTGTTAAGATTAGTCGATCATCTGAAGCTTCTTTTATTCTTAAAGTTGTTTTTTAGTATTTTATATATAATGAGGGACCCATATGTAATTTTCTTTTTAGACTAACCTCTATTTAAACTAGAGGCGATTAACCCTAATGAATTAACAACTTTCCCTCTCTCTCTCCGCCGACCTCTCTCTCTCTCTCTCTATCTATCTCTGTCTCGGTTCCTGTGTGCTCCATTAAAGTTTCAACACTTTTAATGCAAGAAATTACAAAAATTTGACTTTCCAAATAGGTACTTCTTATGTTTGCAATTATGAGGAAAGCCATTCTCATTTATTTTTTACCTGTTCTGTTACTCAAGGTGTTTGGAAATTTATTTGCAAAAATTTTGGAGGAGAAGAGTGCCCCACTCAATTGTTATTAGAGAGATTTCTTGATGGGTTTCTATTCAGTTTAAGCAATCTTGGCTCAAAAAATATTGGGATTACATTTTTCATGTGGTATTATGGAAATTGTGTTCTATCAGAAATTTAATCTCCCATGAAGATGAAATCTATTCCAAGGATAAGGTTACTACAGTAGTTTGGAGCGCATGTGCTGGAAGTTTCATGATTCACAGTTGGTCACTAGAAATTGTTCCTATTATTAAGCTTTTTGCTGCTGGTGGACCGGTGGTGGAGCCTTCTTTAGAAGCTGATCAGGGCCAGCTAGTGTTCAGCTTTGCTAAGTCTTCTTATGGGTGGTATGATTTGATATCTTTTCCTGCTTATGACAGGGTTAAAATCTATTTCATTTGTGGCATTAAATGTCCTAAGAAGCAACACTTTTTAGAGGTCAAATGCTGTCACTTCTTTATTGAAGAGCTTCAGGAAAGATCAAATGCAATCATATTATCTAACAATAGGATGTGCTCCAGTATTAGATCATCTTTGGATGGACGTGGAATATCACTCATTGTCAAGTCCTTAATTTCTTTATTTAGTATTGGGGTTGTTTCTTTTAGGGGGTCAACAATGGCCATGGGCTATACTCGTTTCTTGGTTTGTCATGTTGATTCATTGTATTGGAAAGATAAGCCACCTGATTGGTTACTCCCTTTGGGATGATCATTTGTAATTTTTTCTATAAAGATTAGTAGAATTCAGGGTACAATTCCCCATCGTTTCCTTCTCAAAAACATATGGGTTTTGGAGATAACTGTGGAGTTTGTCAAAGTATGGTCAGTTGATCAATCATTTGGAAGTTTTGTTATTAATAAGTTGATTGATTCATCCAAACACGTTTAGTATTTCGATGGCAAGTTGTAACTATAATATGGCTTTTGTCGATAACTCTAGAATTCATTGTAAAAGTTCTGTAGATCATTTGAAGATTTTGTTGTTGATAAGTTGATTGATTCATCCAAACCCGTTTAGCGTTTCGGTTTCACGATGTAACTATGATTGACTTTTGCAGATAACTGTGGATCATTGTAGAAGTTTGTTGGTCGATTGACATTATTGATAAGTTGATTGATTTATCTGAACCTATGTCACACAGACTCCATTTTGCCCTCAGTAACCGTGTTGACACGCGTGTCCCCGTGTCGACATGCGTTGACACTTGGACACACCATTTTACCCTCCGTACATACAAGTTTGTATTCAATTTATAATTTATAATTATATTTTCAGTTTATAACTATATTTTCAGTATAATGTATATTTTATATATAGCATATATATTTAGATTATATTCAGTTTATTTTGAATTTATGTGATATATATATATATATATATATATATATATATATATATATATATATATATATATATATATAGTTGTGTTCCCATGCCCACATTTTTTGGAATTGCCATGTACCCTCCGTACCCGCACCCATACCCAGGTGACATAGATCTTAACCCATTTAGTATTTTGATCCTAGGGTTGTAACTTTGATATAGCTTTTGGAGATAAATTTAGAGTTCATTGTAAAAGTCCAGTTGGTCAATCGATCAGTTGGGGTTTTCTATGGATATGTTGACTGATTCTTCCGAACTCATTTAGTACTTCGATCATGGTGTAATAAGTTGTCAATTTTCTCATCATTTGTGCAAGTTCTGTTGTGTAACGATTTTTCAATTTTCTTGTCATTTATGCTGTATGCAGTGTCGTCATCATTCTAATAAGTTTTTGGTTCTTTTTTTCCTGTTATTATTTTGCGCACAGAATCTGCTGCATATACCTAATGGCATTGGTTGGTTCCCTAATGGAATTTATTTTTATCTCTCTCCTTTTATAAATAAAATTGCATCTCTTGTAGTGATGCAGCTCCTTCCTGATCATAAAATACTTTCACAAGTAGAAGAAACTGCCTTTACATGATTTTCATTGATAATCATCAAATCAGGATATTGATTGGGAGGAGTGAGTCCAACAGAATAATTTACACAGTTTCGTGGAGAATTACCCCAGGAAGGTGGAGTAAAAATAACAATGTGAAAGAAAAATAAAATATGGTTATCGAAAAAGAAAATGTAGTAGAAATGGGCAAACCCATTTTTTTATTAATACAGTTCCCTTCCATCATTCTTTCTTTTTTTTTCTTCTGACAACAATCAAATGCGGGATTCAGATTTTATGAACAAAGCCTCACAGCAATTGGGTTATGATTTGAGTTCTGATTCGATTGAATGGTAGTTGGTTCTAGTGCCACTAGTTCTAGAGATCAGTTTGGCTCTCTCAAATGTTCTCTCATTATTGAGAAAAGGTAACAAAGGTAAATTACAAGCTTGTTTTATATCAAGAGTAATTAATCATTGTTGTGGAAAGGAACATTCGTGCTGTTCCTTTTTTGCTTTTAAGATCTGTTGTTTTAGTTAGTCTGTGATCCTGCAGAAGCTTAGCATCTTGCTGTAAAATTTTTCCCCTTGGGTTTGTGTGTGGCTTGATTAATGGGTATTTGAACATCACTTGGTTGTAATGTGTATTCAGAACAGGTGAAAGTACTTGCGCTAACCGATCATGATACCATGGCTGGGATACCGGAGGCATTAGAAGCAGCTCGTAAGTTTGGAATGAGAATAATTCATGGCGTCGAGATAAGTGCTATGTTCTCACCAAGGTATACTTCTCTTGAGGCTCTTGTTTTCTTGTGCGTGTCTCTGTGATTTCTTATCGGTGTTTGAGGTGTGATAGAATTTGTCATTGATAATAAATGGTGAGCAGGGGAGAGACTGGAACTGAAGAACCGGTTCATATCCTTGCATATTATGGTAGCTGTGGCCCTTCAAGATTTGGGGAGCTGGAGAATTGCTTGGCCAATATAAGGGATGGTCGTTATCTCCGTGCAAAAGATATGTTGCTAAAGTTGAATAATATGAAAATGCCTCTTAAATTTGAGCATGTTGCGAGAATTGCTGGGAATGGTGTAGCTCCAGGGAGGGTTCATGTGGCTCGTGCCATGGTTGAAGCTGGTCATGTGGAGAATATGAAACAGGCTTTTAGCAGATATCTTTATGATGGTGGACCTGCTTATGCAACGTATGGGTCAAAGATCTACTGTTGTTTCTAATATATGTGTGGCTATTTGTCTTGCCAAGTCAAGGCCATAAGTATTCTGATTTTCCTTGGTCATGTATGTCTCAATTCAGGGGCAATGAGCTTCTTGCTGAGGAAGCTGTGCAACTGATTCGTCGAACTGGGGGAGTTGCTGCTTTGGCCCATCCGTGGGCACTGAAGAACCCTGGTGCTGTTATCAAGAGTTTAAAAGCTTCTGGCCTTCATGCAATGGAGGTTTATAGGAGTGATGGAAAATTGGCTGGTATGTTGGTTTTCCAGTGTTCTCAACGGAGTTCTTTTTTCAAATGTCTAGCTAATTTTTTTACACTTTGTTCTAAACGAGAGCTTATCTGGAGATTACTTTTGCACTGTAGTTTCAATTCCTGATGCTTCTTTGCCTAGTTGGGTATTTATGTTTTCATTTAGTTTCCAAAAAAATGTGGTATCCATCTATTTATATCATTTTATATCTTTTTTCTCCCTTTTCTTTAACAGGATTGAGTGACCTGGCTGATACATATGGGCTAGTGAAGCTTGGAGGTTCAGATTTTCATGGAAGAGGTGGACATGATGAATCTGATCTTGGAACGGTCAATCTTTCTGTGTTAGCTGCTCAGGAATTCCTTAAGCTAGCTCGGCCTATTTGGTGTGATGCTGTTAAAGACATCCTACTCAATTTTGCTGGGGAACCATCTGAATCTAATTGTTTCAAGAAATTTAGGAATCCAGAGTGTGATATGACCTCAAATAGTGAGAAAGATGTGGTTGCTCCATCCTTGTCTTTTTGGTTGACTGATGAGGAAAGACAGACTGTTGAGCTGGAGGCCATGAGGCTGAAACTTTCTCACACTGTTATCAGTGAAAGAGGTATCCCAATATCTGTCATTGGGAAATAGTAGCCTGTAGTGATGTTCAATGTTCCGGTTTTGTCATACTTCTTTTTTCCAGTCCGGTGAAGCTGTGACACACGTGATGCCTGTTAAATGTGACAGTATATTTTGTTTACTCCCTTTAAAGTATTTGAATCCCATTGATTTTGTTTAGGTTAGCTCAGAAAGATTTACATGGCATTGATGATATATTGGGCATGGATTAAGTTGAAAATGCAATCAAATGGTTACTATGACTGATTGTACTTGACATGCATTAATCCTTTAATCAAAACAAATTTTGGAAAGTTTATAGATGTAGAAAGAATGCCAAATGAATCACAAATTTTGTACTCCCAAGTAAATATAAAGCATTGGACTGCCAAATTCATTGTTTGTGAAAGTTTTCAACTTAGGCATGAAACTGTGTTTTCTTTCTTTGATCATTGTGAACTCTCTCTCTCTCTCTCTCTCTCTCTCTCTCTCTCTCTCTCTCTCGTGTTGCTGTTCTTGATATGGTCTTTGTCTTTGTTTTTCATCATATTCTCTCTCTCTCTCTCTCTCCATGGTTGAAGGTGAAATGATCATTGAGGTACTGGAAATATTTTATGAAGGTTGGAAAAACTTATTTCAGCATTGTCATCTGTAAATGGGATTTTCATGGAGCGAGCAGTTTACATCAAGGAATTGCTTTGAAAATGACAACTGTAATCTACGCTATGTTCTCTTCTTTACCTGAAGGTGACTTTCTGGTGAAGTTTAATTCAGATGGTTACAAGGAATATGTTCTTCATGGTGGCCCATGGATGTTTGATACCAGAACCTTACAATGGTGGTTTGGAGCAGAGAAGGCTTCTCAAAATCTAAGGGTGCATTATCTGTTCCGCTTCAGCATAAACTTTTACCTCTTTAAAATGTGCTGCAATCATTATATATTATTGGATCACTAAAGCACTTGCTGAAAAATAGTTGGCTAACTCATTTTGCCTATCTTTTAATTGAAGTCCTGGTAAATGCCAATCTGGTTAAGAAAATTTCGTTAAGAACGGGCACAGTGGAGCGTGAGTTATTGAATGTGAGAGTCTACCTGAGATCTACCATGCTAGTAATCCTTGTACACACTCCTTAGCGTCATGTCCAAAACATTTGGCCAAGATGTAGGACTCGGAGGGACAAAAGGAGACTGCTCGTATTAAGAGAACTTCTAGATTCCAAACTTCATCATGGACAAGAAGTTCTTGTGGAGAACAACCAGGAAGAATTCATGGAACCTGTAAGAAATGTTGTGGTTGATACCTTCAAGATCGATCTAAGATCTAACCATAAGAATTCCAGTGGCCAATTGTGCCACATTAGCATCAATCAAGTAGAGTTTGGTGTGTAGAGATTGGCATGCAAAAGCCAAACAGGATATTGATTTGGATTAGCATTTAAAAATGTTTTTATTTATTAATTAGTTTAGCTCAATGAGACATTTTAGATGAAGCCTTACAAATTTGGAAATTCAAAACAAATGTCCACGTTTAACCAAATTACTGAAACTCAAATCTTATTAATAGCTATTGATTCTCAAATCTTATTAATAGACTTAAAATACAAAATAACTACATGATGTCATATGCAATAATTGATCAAAAAGAAAAAATGGATTAGTTTACATCCAATTAGTTTAAAACTTGTGCACCTAGGAATGTTTGTGGACAAATAAAAAATCTAATGAAATCAAACAAATTTTGAAAAAACAAAATTATAAATACTTGGCATCATAAGATAATGTATAGACATGTAGCTTTCATTCCACTCAAAATGATGAGCTGATACAGATCTTGGATTGCCCGATGCCCAGTACCATGTCATATGATTAATTCTGTAACGACCCTGACCCATACCCCTTAAAAAGTGCAGATTTTTTTTTTTAAATCATTGCAAAAATATTCTCATAGATACATAGCCTTTATAGTTTCACTCATAGTTGTATAACCAAACACACCATAAGGGATCTTATATTTATCACTCAAACCATAACAACTCATTATTTATTAATTTATGAAAGAAAGAATGTTTAGACAATAATTACAATAGACATATCAGAGTTATTTCAATGATATAAAAGTAAGGAAAGAAAAACTTAGTCACATTGTTCCTCTGTGAAAATTGTTTAGCAAAAGTGTGACACTCGTAGCTCTCCCAGAAGCTAGTCATTTCACTGATCACCTGCGACTGCGAAAAATATAGAAGTAGGGGTGTCAAAACCGAAATTCTGAGTACAAGTACTTCTAATGAAATAAATGAATATAAAGAATACAGATAGGAATTCATACAATATTTTAAAAAAAATGCATTTATGAGAGATTCATAATTTAGGCAATCATATAAGTAACATAGAACAATTGCAAAACAAGAGGAAGCGTCTTATATCAATAGGAAAACAATAACCAAATATTAAAGACATGCTATTATGCAAAAGAAAATGCATATCATGCATTTATCCATATATCACAAGTAAATATGTATGATCTAATGCATAGCAGGAATATGCATGATTTCAGTGTAATGCATGAGTAAATTATTATCTTTTATTAGAATTTTCTTTTTTCATATGCATGCTCCTATTAAATATACACAATTTAAGTTTCTTTTTTTAATTACCGTTGTCCGCGGATACACCAAACGAGTAAAATTTTCTGAGGTCAAGTAGGATTCTTCGGGTAACTTAGCACACAAGTTATATTTTATTACTAGGTTTCAAACTTAGCCCTCGACTGAATCATCTTTGGAACATTAGACCTTCATATCTAATGTCGGGACACTAAGGACCTCCATATCCAATAGTGTCACTTTTTTGGTATACCAAAATAACAGTTGTGTCTCTCCCTAAAACTGTGGCTAGGAGAAAGAACCTCAATATCGGGTTTAAGGGTAATCAATAATACACATAGAGTTTTTGTATCCTCGTGGTTTCTCCAAAAGCGAAACTCTAAGATTTTAATTCTTTTGACGGAAGATCTCAGAACATATATTACATTGTTCTTTTTTTTTTATTTGATTGTTATTATCCCATTTCTTTAATTTGCAATGCAACATACAAACAAAGGCAAAACCTCACATATTCCCTTGCGATGAACATCACGGGACCATCGCTCGCAGAAAAGCATAGAACATTGCAATACAGTGCAAACTATTTTTGTAATTTTTGAGATGCATTTAAAATAAGTAAAAGAGGAGCAAAGCCAAGACTCAAAGCTCAGCAGACCTATGATGATTCATTTTGATCATCAATGCACCATATGCAAAAATCATGAATAACATACCACAATGCATTACTTTTGAATGCTTCACAATACACATTTATATACGTCATTTAAGGATATGCATAAAACAATAATATGCATATGCATGTGCATGAGTTCACAACTTCATGTTCTTTCATTTGATTCGCACATTCCCATCATGATTTCACTTAATACATGTATTCATGTCAAATATAAGCTTTAACTCACATGTTCATGTCACATGCATGCTTTCATGCAACACACAATTTAATCAACTATGTAAACATTCAAGTAATGGAGCACACGCCCAACTTATCAATTTAATGGGTGCATACACATAAGATGCAACCTTTAACATGTGTTCAAATAACCCCGCATAACAAAAACCTGGAAAGAAAAATACACCACACAACAAAATGTTTTTTTTTACTGCCCAGTCAAGCCACTCAGCTGGGCTCCAACAACATGATAGGTCGGGCCAGTTGAATGGGTTCAGTTGGGCCTACAACCTATCAAGGAGTGGCCACACTTGGTCGTGCCTGGCTGAACTCGACTGGCCCGCTGCCCAGGCCTATTGCGCCATCTCTTTTTTTTTTTAAAAAGGGGTTCTAATCACCCAGCCGACCCAGTCGGCTGGGTCCAGGTCAGTGGTATGGTCAGGTCCAGTTGGGGCTTGGTAGTCAACCCTAATGAGAGCTATTTTTTTTAGTACTATCCCTCTGATTCATGCCTAGTCGTTTGGGTCTAAAACTAGGCCTGCACCTAGCCAACTGTCAGTTCGCTGGGGTTTAAACAAATTTTTTTTTTTAAAGAACCAACAATACCCAGCTGACCCAGTCAGTTGAGGTTCGGTTCTGGCCCAGTCGACTTAGTCGGCTGGGTCTGATCTGGGCAGACCCGACGCAGCCTGGCGAGAGGCTGCCAGGCCTGTCCTCAATCAGCCGAGGGTTGGGCTGGGCCTGCTAAGGCCCGACATGCCCAACTGAGCTATTCGGCTGGGCTGCCAGCTACCCATCCAGCACCAGGCTTACTTACCCATTACTGACACATAACAGTGTTTCCCCTCCCCCCTGGAAGGTAAAACTTTTGGATTGAGAACATGACCACCCAACCCTACATGTCCCAACCATGATAAGGTAACATCAGCCCCTGTGTGCCTGCGAGATTCGATCCTGAGCCTGCAGCTTGACACAAGACCCTGCTGACCACATGGGTAACCATTGCGGTGGTAAAACCATAGACGTATTGTGTTTGTGCATGTATCTGGTTAGACACTTTTCACTGATCATCAAATTAACAAAATGCTTTTCTTGTTCTGTCTGATATTCAAAAGCAACAACTTAGCAATATATATATATATATATATATATATATATATATATATATATATATATATATACTGTATCGATGCCATGCATGCTAGTTTTGATGCAAATGACATAAAGTTCATACAAGAAAAACATAATAAAAATATATGGATGAAAAGAAGCATGCATCTTCTATTCCTTCAAACTTACACGTATTTAGAAGATTAATAAGTTTGAATATATGTGTTCAGATGATTAACACTGGATATATCAACTCAAGATTTGAGACACAAGAACATATGAAAATATCTGAGCTTATTTATCTAGTTTTTTTTTACAGAATTTGGAGTCAAGACAATGTGGCACATCAATCACAAAATTGAAATCTTTACAGAACATGAGAAAAAAGGGTGCAAATACACTCATGCGATTTTATAAAAAAACATTGATTTCATCCATGGATCATTAAGGTGACTATCAAAGTTTACCCTCTTCTCATTGGATTCACTAAACTATTGCATGAAAAACAAATTTGTGCTCCTTTTTTCATTTGAGATCAAAAGGAGAACCCATATCTTTGCAAAAATAAAAAAAATAATACCAAACAATGGTGGAAAAGACTAGGTTGGCTGGAGAAGAATGTCCTCCCTCTTTTTCTTCCTCCTTCCTCTCTTTTCCCCCTCCTCTTCCTTTAATTTCTCTCTCTCCTCTTTTCCGCTTTCTTTTTCTTTCTTCTTCCTTTTTTTTATATAAAGAGAGTGAGAGGGGGTGACGCCCCCCTTCTCCAGCCCTTTCTAAAAGGACTGAAAAGTCTCCAATATGAGAAACTCTCCTTAGTTTCCAAACTTTTAAAAATTTCCCTTGTTGACTTTTTTTTTCAAAACTTTTCAAATCCTTTAGAACTCCTTAATTCCTCTTGGGGCTTCTTTGGTAAGTAAGAGAACTCTTTTAAGAAGTCCTACTTAGTCTTAAACTCAATTTTCAGAATTAATAAAATTTAATTTAATAATTAAATGTTTATTAATTAAATAAATTTTGAATTTCCAAAGTTAGTTTAATTAGTCTAGGAGTATTTTTAACCCTAACTAACTTTATTTTAAAGCTTTAAACTGAATTTAAAGCTAAAATATTTTTGGACATGAATTTGGGTCTAGATCCGGATCTAAAAATCCAAACCCATATCCAAAATGAAATTGGATCGAAATCTGGATCAGACCTAAATTAAAGTGGGTCTTGAATCAGATCCAAACCCATATTAATTTGGATCATATGCATCGGATCCAACCCGATCCAACTCCAGATTCATTTCGATAAACTGTTTAATTTTTGAAAAACTGCGATTTTTGGGCCAATCGAAACTCAAATTTAGGAAAGTAAAATATTGTTGCGCTCAGAATTCTGAGATGCATCCAACGACATATTACACGAATATCAAATTCTAAATTTCACCTGAAAATAACCTAAATTTTGCTTAAATTTCACTTAAATTTAAAAGTCAACAATAAAACTCTTTATCTCGCTTAGATTGGCTCGTTACGACCTTGTCGATGGGACCTGGGTCAAGCCTAGACTCAAAGACATCAGTCTAAAAATCAAACCTCAAACAATTTTTTTTTAGACTTAGCCAAATTTTTGACAAAATATAAAAT
The DNA here is from genome assembly GCF_984573655.1 of Nuphar pumila. Taxonomy (NCBI): domain Eukaryota; kingdom Viridiplantae; phylum Streptophyta; class Magnoliopsida; order Nymphaeales; family Nymphaeaceae; genus Nuphar; species Nuphar pumila. The sequence continues at coordinate 23,998,874 of NC_143262.1, read as the reverse complement.
AATTAAGTATAAAAATGCATGATATTACAAATTCAATCATTATTAGCATTGACCAAGGCTCATGATTGATTCAGAATGACCAGAACCCAGATCCAGAGGAAGCTTGTATTTCAGATCCAAAGGAACAGGTTGATTCGAATTCTTGTGTATACTCAGTGATGGATCCATAACAGAATCGAGAGGAGAACGATGGGGCAAAGGAGACAGGTTGTGTTGTACCAGTCATCCAAATATGAGAGCTAATCAGGTTTTGGTATGATCATTTTTGAGATTGGGTTTTCCCTATAAATTCATTAGGGAGGCATAGAGAGAATAGTTTTGATTGTGCTTCTTCTGAACTCTTCCCTTTTCCCTTTCCCTATTTCCCTTATTGATCTCCTTGTTACTGCTATTTTCTACAGTTAATTGAAATTTCCAGTTTCCTTAGTATAATCTTGGCATAGTTCCTGTGAATTGGTGACAGATTTGAATCAATATGCTTCCTAATACAAATGAAGTCAATCAATGGGACATTCGCTTAGTTGGGATGATCATCTTTGGCTTTTGCAAGCTGTCTTCTTCTCTTCCTAAGTTTCCTTCTAGTGAAATATTTGATATGGTATCAGTGCAGGCTTATTCATTAAGGCCAGTCAAAACCTGTTATTTATTCTTGTGTTTCTTCTTAAGTTTTTTTCTCTTCATTATTGGTTCTATTATGTTGTCTCTCATCTTCTTCGCTTTTTCTTTATATGCAACAAACTTCTAATCTGAATGCTTATATTCATTCACACAAATCTCTTCTTTCATCTAATATTAAGGGGGGTAAAAGAGCTCATCAGAATCAGGTGTAATCTTGGAGTGCAACCTCTTGAATATGGTCATTTGATTAAACAAAGGACAAGAGTGAATATTAATGGTGTCAATTGCCTGCTTGATTACATCAACCTAGTTACATCGAATCTAGCATTTCTACATTAACATTTCTTGTTGAGTGTGACTTACACTTTTATGATTTTATTCAGTACTCATATATCTTTCTTCAATTTATTTGGGATTCTACTCTCATTTTGTTTGATTAAAAAAATGTTGTCAACTTTAGTTTTCAACCGCAAATCATTCTCCATCATATTGATTTCTCATACTTCTTTATTTACATACAAGGCTTCATAACTTTGTTGGTTCTCTTGATCCTTTCTCTTAACATTAATTATTTTCACTGAGTTTCTCATCCTTTTAATTTATGTAGTCTTGCATTTTTGCAATAATGGCATCTGTGTCCCTTCAATCTTCCTTTTTGGATTGACCTGTCTATGAGAAGCTTGATTTATGAGATGCTTGATTATTCTAATCATCACTTGCAATGCATTTCTGTCCAGCCATTATTTGATGAGTCGGTTGTTAAACCTGGTGATTTTCTCTCCATGAGAGCAACTAAAATATGGATAATGACCATGCTTCATCAGAATGTAATCCACCTTATGTGATTTGTAAAAAAGGAATGACCATGCTTTTGTAGCATCCCTCTCTTATAAAGTTCAAGTACTTTGACGAGTGTTTCAAGATTGGAACTATGGTGTATTTTTCGTACATAGTTCAAACAAGTTTCAACTCCTAAAAATTTGCCAATTGAAAAATGAGTTTGGCAAAGGCTATATGCTTCAACAAGTCTTTTAACATTGGAACTATGGTATATTTTTTGCACATGGTTCAAACAAGTTTCAACTCCTAAAATTGCCATTTGAAAAGTGAGTTTTGACAAAGACAATTCATGAATCATGTGTTATCTTGAATTGCCTTAAAGCTAGACATATACATGAACATATTTTAATAGGTATGAAAGTTTCAGATGTATTTGAGGTTAAGGTTTTGAGAGCTCTGTATCTCACTTTTGTATTTCCTCGCATCTTGCTACTGGATTTTTGCTCCTCTTTTCGCCCATGGACGTAGGCCTCAGTGTCGAACCACGTAAATCTTGTGTCTTCTCTTCTCTTTATCTTGTGGTTTGCTTCATTTCTTTGGTAGTTCTCATAACACATATCAATTGGAATATGTTGCAATATGATCACTGCCGATGCATTTTATTCAGACATTGAAAGGCTTGGATGATGAGCATATGACATACTGTGATAGTCACTGTAGGGATTCCTAGACCATCCTTTGATAGAATTACTTACTATACATTTTTCAGATCCAGTTCCAGTCGCAAAAATTTCAGATCCAGTTCTAGTAGATCCAATGTTTTAATGGAACTTGTGTTTTGTCCAAACTTCATCCAGTCTCAGAAGGGTACTTATGTTAAAAATTACACTAGAGCCCTAATTCTTGGCTATATAAGGAGAAAAGGAGTTCTAGAGTGTTGGATTGATTGAAACCCTAGCTTTCTATTTACTTTCTTGCTTTATGTTTTTCCTGCTTTCCTCGATACTTTATTAGTTTTTCTATTAAATTCATAGTTATCTCATTAGTTTAGTTTATGTGCTCTGGTATTAGATCTGCAAACTTCAGTTAAGATTTTCTTGTCCTTTGTCCTTTTTCATACTAGTCCAAGTGAATTCCAGGCATACGGTTCACCTAATTGTTCCTATTGATCACATCATACCTCTTCTGCCTGAACAACAAAAAAAGTGGATCTATTGCCAGGCCTTTATTTTTCTTACAGTAAGCTTTGGCATTCCACAATTTCTTTTTCTTTTTTTAATCCAGCCTATCGTTGCTTGTATCTTTTTTTGCAAACATATTTACCAATGCAAGCATGGGCTATGGTCTTATGTTATATTAGACAGATCCTTTCTTGATGAAGGTTGAAGCATCTTGATGAGTAATAGACATTGTGTCCTTTGAGATTTGATCCCTCGTATATATACTAATGTTTGATGATTTGTTAACTTAGTAACAAATTTATCTTCAAAGATCGATGCTACTGAACTATTCAAAAGACGTTGTGCAATATCATCCATGTTACTTTGAGTAAAATAGCTATCATTCAAGAGTAATATTAGAGCTCAAAGATTTGAGATGCAGCCATGAAAAAAGCACAGACAAGAAGAAAAGAATGATAAAAGCTTCACTCGATACAACAACAACTACGCCTTCATTCCAAAACAATTGGGGTCGGCGATATGAACCAAAAAAGAAAATCATTCTAGGTCTTCCACATGAATCCTTTTCCTCCAATCATTTCTATTCAATGCCATGTCCTCGGTGAGGTTCAAAGCATTCATATCCTTTCCTATTATCTCCATCCAAGTCTTCCTAGGCCTACCCAGACCTCTTTTAACTAATATATTTTTTCATTTCTCCATCCTTCTAACTCAAGCATCATTAGGCCTTCGCCGAATATGTCCAAACCACTGTAAATGATTCTCTCTCATCTTATTTTCAATGGATGCAACGCCTACCTTCTTATGTATCTCCTCATTTCGAATCTTATCTTTTATTGTATTTTCACACATCCATCTAAGCATACGCATCTCAGCTACACTCATTTTTTGAACATGATGTCTCTTGGCAGCCCAACATTCCATACCATATAGTAAAGTGGGTCTAATAGTCATCCTATAAAACTTTTTCTTCAACCACAATGGCATTCTATGATCACACAACACTCCAGTTGCACTTTTCCATTTCATCCACCCAACCTTTATCCTATGATTTACATCTCCATCAATTTCTCCGTACTTTTAAATGATAGATCTCAAATATTTGAAACAGTCATCCACCGATATTTCTTACTCACCAAGCTTCACTACACTCCCATCACTACTTCGTTGCTTACTAAACCGACATTCCATATATTTTGTCTTACTCTTACTCAACTTAAAACCTCTTGCTTCCAATGTCTGTCTCCATAATTCTAACTTAGCATTAACCTTAGCTTTAGACTCATCAATCAAAACAATATCATCAGCAAATAACATACGCCACGACACATTTTCTTGAATTGATCTCGTAAGTTCATCCATCACTATAGCAAATAGGAAAAGGCTTAATGCAAATCGTTGATGTAACCCAACCGTTATAGGAAGCTTCGCTGGATAATGAGAAAAATTGTTACAACACTTATAGGGACGACCTCTCTTTCTAAACTACACCATAAAAGCTGGACACAGAAGACCATATGGCTTTTTGACTTCTACAACTGAATTACAGCATGTACAGAAATACCCTGTAGTGACCCCTTATAAATAATGTAATAAACAAAGAGGGGCATCCTAGACTCTAGTAATACATTGTTTCATATTTCTCAACAAGCGGCTGCACTTTGACACTTCCATTTTTATTAACCCTTCTGCAGTTTCAGCAAGGGTGTTCTTAGTTTGGAGGAGTTTCAAAGAACAGCGGGTGTTTCTTCCTTTCCGGATAAGGATTATGTCTAGTTTGTAAATAATCTGTAGTGACCCTCTATCTTGCATATATATCCGTTTTCTCATTCACTGCCTGCAAGAGAGTCTGCCATCTTTCTTGCTGATATATCCATCTCCTTCATTGTTCTGTACCCACAAGGGAATCTGCCATCTTTCTTGCTGATATCCATCTCCTCATTCATTGCTCTGTGCCCACAAGTGAATCCCATGTTTCTTGCTGATATATCCATCTCCTCGTTCGTTGCTCTGCTTCCATAAGGGGATCTGCCATCTTTCTGGTGGCTGCCTCGTTGCCTGCATTAGTAGATTTTGTATGTGAATCTGCGTCTTTCTTGCTGATATATCCATCTTCTCATTCATTGCTCTGTGCCCACAAGTGAATCCGATGTTTCTTGCTTATATATCCATCTCCTCGTTCGTTGCTCTTCATCCATAAGGGGATCTGCCATCTTTCTGGTGGCTGCCTCGTTGCCTGCATTAGTAGATTTTGTATGTGACAATGTCATTGTCTTGGTCTTCTATCAAGTTTTATGAGCTAAGAAGCCAGTTTTTGAACTATGGTGGATTCACAAAACATGCCAGCTGATGTGGCTGTTTGCTCAACGATAGATGAACTGGTTGTTCTAGGAGATGATCAGCTGCTGCTGGTAAGCTGCAAGAAACAAGATTTTATGGCTATGTCATCGGCTACTTTTCCAGTGGCTTGTCCTAGGAGTAGGGGTATCAAGGGGGCAATACATATTGGAAGAAGGGACGTGGATAAGAGTATAACCAACCCACCCAAGAAAGAAATATAAACATAGAACATGATACCACTGCTACAACACTTGCAGGTTTACCAGAGGCAACGATTATTGATTTTTGTCTATCCAAAAAAAAAAATGGTTGTAGGTTTTCTCTGAGTTACCACATTCCAAGTGCGCTAATTCATTGCCTGATGCTAATTTTCTACATGAAATTCCAGTAACAGCATCATTAAATCAATATATAATGAGAAAAGAAGTGCGTTAGAAGGTGCAGTGAAGATGTATGCATAATTGGTTGCTTCTACTGGCCGTAACATTGTTCCACTGAAAAGAACAGGCAGCTTTCCAAATGCTTTCTTTATCTCTAAACGATGACATGATTGCACTGTTTGAACCAATTTTGTTTTTTCGTTGTTTTTTTTTTGCTAGGCCAAGAGAAACCCCTGATCTCCGACCATGCTTTGGCTGGCCTCCAGTTGGTAAAACCCTTGAGGTCCCCCCTGCCCACTGGGGAGTACACCCAGCTTCACCTTGCTGCAAGGGATACTTCCAGTGGGTTTCGAACTTATGACGCCACATCAAATTGGTGACATTCACAACTTGCCCCTACCAGAAGAGCAGAGGACCAGCCCATGTTGAATGTAGCAATCAAGTGGGCCTTACTGGTCATGAGGTTCTGAAATATCGGGTGAATTCGCCACAGTCAATGTCTGCGCTATAACCCAATTTGAGTCATGAACCATGATTTTCTTAAGGGTTGCCCTCTTTTAAGATTTCTTGTACCCAACTTCAAACCTGCATTCCATCTGTTAGCATTCGCACAATCATTTCCAAATTCTTCTCAAGAACTAGTTCTTTGAAGATTGTGTTTTGCCTTAAGAGGGTTTTAGCTGCATTTCTAGTATAGTCAATGTTTGCAACTTATTCCATCTGTTCATGTTCTCCTAATCATTTCTAAAGCTGTTCTTCTCAAGAACCAGTTTTTTTCTGAAAACTACATTTTGCCTTGATGTTACCTTTATCTGCAATCTTGTCGAAAGCTCAATTTTGCCGTCTGCGGGGAAAATATTTTGAACTGCGAAACCTAGTTCTTCTACAACTTTACAACAGAGAGCTGTTCAGTCTGTTGCCGGACGCACATGATGCACCATGTAAACCAATCTCTCTCACCATATCTTAAAACCACAACTATAAGCAGTTTTACTACATTCACCATTCCCCTCTTTGATGATGTTTTGGAAGCAAGGAGTATGCAATCGGCGGAGTTGGCAAATTTGTTGAAACAGGGCCACTAGTGTTGCAAACAGGTCGGATATGGGTCTGTCCCGATATTGGATCCAACTTTGAATCAGTAGTCTAGTTCTGGATCTAGATCTGACTCGAAACACAAGGTAGAATTTTAAATCTCGATATGATTTGTCCCCCTTCTGATTCTGGATCCACAGAAAACAGGTGAAGTTTTTTATGTGAAATAGATCAAACAGATCAAGTTATGACCGACTCTGATCCAGCTCCAAAAATATCTTTATCCAATTTGAACCTGGATCCAACAAAACCCGACATTCGTTTAGGATTGTCAATGGGTCGGGTTTGACCCAGATCCAACCCATACCAAACCCTATAGGGTCAGGGTTTGGTGATAAAGAATGTGGTCCGATTAGAATCTGAGTCAGACCTAAAGGGTCCCATTAGTATATGGAGCTGGGTATGGTTTGTGAAATTTTATACCAGACCAGGGCCCAACCCAAGTTTCAGTTGAGACCCGTGATTTTTCAATGTAAAAAAGATAAAAAAGATAAAAAACAATATTTTATAGGGTATGGACCAAGTCTAGTTCATGTAATTCTTATAGGGATTGGGTATGGTTTTCCATATCGGCAGACCCAATAGGATCCAGTTCCAGACCTGGTACCCGCACTTTTAGTCGAATCCAGGTTTGAACCATATCCAGCCCATTGACACTCCTATTATATATCATAGATTATCTGAATCTGGTAATACAGATCACATGCAGTTTGGAATTGGGTTATAGCTCCAACCAGTTGTAGACCTAACTACAAAGGATAAATATTAGGGATGCCAACGGTTAGGATCTGAAACAGCTTGGAGATTCAAATCAAAATAGAATCAGCCAAAAATTGCAAAACCCCTAACTTGGATCCAACCTAATAAATTCTATTTAGGGGCCAACCTTTTGTCCTTAATTTCAAATATGAACCTCACATTTCTGAAATTTCAAATGTGAGCCTTTGTTTTCCTAGAAACAGCCTAACAAGAGCCTACACTTACTATTGTCCTTTAGCTCATGTTAAATCACAAGGCAAATTATAACAATGACCTTCATCATTAAGAGTTCAAACCTCTTTTTTTTATTATGAGGATGAATGAGTACTTTTCAACTTTTAAGGGATGAAGCAAGAAATGAAAAAGGAATCACATTTTCGAAGGTGATAAATGTTGACCTGACCTGAGGTCCTTATTTGATTATTTACAGGAAAAGTTTGGCCCCCAACATCATCAATGGGTCGGGTTAAGATTGACTCGGACCCACTCATATAACTAATAACCGGTTTTGGATTCGGGTTAAGGCTTTGTCGAGTCACAAAAATAGAATCACAATTAGGAACCAGCATAATTTTATAAATTTATTTTTAATATATATATAATACTCAGGTCGGGTAGGGTAACAGGCAATAAACCAGGTCGGGTATCCGGCACATTGCCGCGGTCAGGTTTGGCTCGGCACTTTTCATGCCCATACCCGAGAATACCAGACGTAAATTCACGACTATCCCCACAACGCTAGAAGCCCCTTAACTACAACTTCCACGCATTTTTAGCTTGTGTTGTTTAATGTAGAGTTCCCAAGGCCTACGAACAGATGAGCATGTCAGTATCGGTGAAAATCTTGGCTGAGATTGAATTGGCCGGTACGGCCCTGATTCACCACAAATTGGACAGAATCAAACCCAATTTGGCTGAATCGGGGTTGAATCAGTTATCATTTTAATATTTTGGTTTTTCTTAATAATTTTATGATTTTTTAAAATTAAAAAAAAAAAAACAAAAAATGACTGATATAGCTCGATTGTGATCGAGTCTGAATTGGTGGATTCTCTAAATTGATTAGAAAATCTATTTTGGTTTGAACTTTATAATGGCTTCCAGCAGCCTCTGCATTTCAATCTTTGGTAGGTTCCAGCTCGTCTTCTATTTCTCCCTAGGCTTTGGAGATGTTCTTCACACAGATTACTCACAGATGCTATTAAGCAATGCCAATCAAACAAAACAGAAATCAGGGACACAAGCTTAAAAAACTTCACAGTATAGCGTCAGGAATCTGGAACAAAATGCAGCCCTCATTCATGTGCATTCGGCGTCATACAGCATCATTGAAGCAGCACCAGTCAGATGCCAAGGAGCTGGTGAAACCAGTGCGCAGGCGGCTAATTCGTGAGGCGACCTTTTTTAGTGCCATTTATGCAATGCTACTGCAGCTGCTCGGCAAACAGCGGGAGTCTAATAGCTTTTTTTCATCCGGAACCAAATCCAAATTTAAGTCTGATTAGCCAATATCCGGATTTAATACTGGCTACATCCTACTACTAACCCAAATCATTTAGATCTCTACCCTCATATATCTGAATCCAGTTGACTCCAATAACCATCATCTCCTGCAATGCCACTCAACCCAACCAACTACTGAACTACACTGTTCAGTTTCAGCCTTCATGAAACTGATCAGATTGTTTCCACAAACTCAGCACATAGAGGTCGCACACGAAGAAAGTAACAGATAAAGCAGAAGCATCAATCTTCCCACCACAAGGCACGGCAAGCACTACACACACACACACACACACACACAAAGAGGAGCTATCTAAAAATCATTACCCCGCTTCTACTTGGAACAGATATATAGGAATGAAAAGCCTTGGCCTATTGGCCGCCACCTCTCCCCCTTTTGCTTTACATATTCACGTCAACCACTTTGTACAAACGTGAAAAGTTCATCATACACATTGTATACAAAATTCCGCAATCCAACCTGAGAGTCGCTTGAAGACTAGCACCTCATTGGCAAAGCACGACAGCAGGAATACATCTTCACTGCAAAAAAGAAAACCTGTCGACGAATCAGCGAAATCGTGGTGGATGCTGCCATCTGAATCATGTGAAGGAATCCATATACAGCCTCGAGCGCCTCTTGTTGAACTCAAGCAAGCTTCCATACGTCCGATCAGCCACAGCAACAAAGAGGCTTTCTGTGTCTGGACTGAATGATATACCTGCAATCTCCCCAAAAAGATCAATCTCCTGGCTCTTGGCATAGTCCGATGCAACATCATACACATGAACAAAATCCGCCGCTTCTGCTGTAGCCATGAATCGGCCATCTGATGTGAATCTAATAGCCCTGATGGCACCCATCCTGCCCTTAAGTACCGCAAAAGAAGCCGAGAGGTTGCGGATATCCCACAGTCGGCACGTAGTGTCCTGATTTCCGGTGGCGAGCGTGTAACCATCAGGGTGCCACGCCGAAGCAAAGGAGTAGTCCAAATGCCCTTTGAGGGAACCAATCACCTGAAAATCACCATAAACTCAGAAACCACACCAAAAATACTGGGATAACCAACTCGGGAGCTAGCTTTCAGAAGCCTGCCTACCTTCCCCGTTTGGCTATCTGCTATCAAACAATCAGTGCTATCTCCAAGAACAGCAACAAGCTTCCCGTCCTGACTAACAGATGTGTTCTGAATCAAATATACACAAACCAAGTGAATAACATGCCCATACAACCGGAAGAGTTCTGAAATTAAATCAAACGAAAAACTAGCAAGCACTCACATTCACAGACCACGGGAAGCTGAAACGATCTTGCACACTGAAATTCTCAGTGTCAAACGTCCTCACACACGAATCGTTATTGGCTGCAACTACCCTCATCGAGCCACTGTCAAGCGCAGAAGTTCATCATATCATGGACAAAGGCCCTTATCTTAAGAAAATGTTAACTGTCAAACAATGGTTCTTACTTTGGAGTGTGATATATGTCCACCCAATTTGTGATCGCATTGCTGTCATTGGTTATTTTTGTACAAAAGCTCACACCAGGTCGATTCAGAAACTGAGAAGAAAAAGATACAAATCAACCAACAAAAGAAATTTCAATGTCAATCAAAGTACCGTGGCAAAGTTCTAGTGCAATCCATGATTGGAAGCATAGTACCTTGCACACTAGCTCTCCCTGAAACCCACCAGCAACAATTAAATTGTTCTTAACAGTCATGGTGCTGATCTGAACCCTAGAGACACCTTGTGCTAAGCATCCAGGGGTTCTCTGCACAAGTAGACTAGATAGAATTAATAACCATAGAAATAAGGGTGTGACAACCAAAAGGCAGATTGCAGTTTTTACCTGTGTGGGCACCAAAAGCCCGGCTACATTCAGCACTTCAGTAGCCTTACGACGCAAGGATGACCAATGCATAATGGAAGAGTTTCGCATCAGATAGACATCATGCTTTGATGTTGCCCACAGAAGATTCCTCAGCTGAAAAAACCAATCAATATGTCAACTATGGTAAACATGGGGTTTCATGCATAAACCATGTTGCACATCATCATCACCGAGCGAGCACCAGTTCCCGCTTGGAGGAATCCTAGTTAATATAAGAAATACTACACTCAAAAACACACACCAGAGCTTTTCTAGAGATCTATGATGGAAATGCATGAAATGTGCAAGAAATAAGTACAGTGCAGGCATCTAACCTGCATTGAGAGTTTCGAGTGGAAACAGGAAAAATAGTACAAGCAAGCTACCATTTCCATTTCCTTACCGGTCACACAAATAAGAGTTATTAGCTAACTTGGATGTTACAAATTAAGCAAGTTCATGTACGCATCTAAATTTTGTAATCCTGGACCTTGAACAGACAACAAACAATGCATCTGTCCAGAAATGTATCAAATTTCTAAATCTTCTCATACACAAAAACACAAGTCAGTTTGTGTACCTATGCAAACATTTGGGTAGAATATTGAAAAGTAAATTGGTCAGTTCTGCACACTGAAAAGTGTTTTTATCATATTCATGAGAAATCACAACATCCCGAAGATAACATTGTCCACCAAAGTATCACGAGCAGAATTGATGACAAAAGGAGTGGTGAATGTGTAGCACAACACACACACACACACACACAGAGAGAGAGAGAGAGAGAGAGAGTTAGTTAGTTAGTTAGTTAGTTAGTTGCCTTTGATTGGGGCGAAGGGTTGGCAGGGGATAAGGTGTTGATTGGGGTGGGAAGTGTTGAGAAGGCCAGATGGAATGTCTCGAGAATCTAAGAGGATTAAAAAGCACCTTAACAGCCGACATAGTAACATCCTGGTGAATCCATAGCTGAATTACAAACCCATCAAACTTTCAAAATATTAATAATATCCTAAGAATATTATGGCAAGTAGAATTAGAAATAAAGAGATACGAAATGAAAAATAAGCATTACTGGAGCCAGCAAGATGGTCCACACTACTAACACATGCAGAAATAATCACATCGCACACTACATACCTCAAATTTCCATTTTTTTATTTGATAGAAAAATCCTATCCAATGCATGTCAAATTAGTATCTTTCCGGAGTCTGACATCAAATAATGGGTTGTTCATGTGATGGAGACATAAACCCTCCAATCCACCGCAAACAGATGTAAGACCATGACTTACATGACCAGGACTCGGTTCATATCAATTAAAAGACCAACACATCCCATTGGCCTTTCTAAAAGAAAACAAATTATTTACAGGCCACAAGCAATACAGACAAGTTGCATCAATGCCCTCAATGTTGACACACCCAAGACTGACCATTATCCTAAAAACAAGATCATGATCTAAACATGTACAGTTTGGCTACACGTGCATAATACAGAATCAAGGAAGCATACAGATCGATGGCACAAGACACCTCTGAAGAGGGGTATACATATATTCGACTGCACATGCATAGAAAGAAAGCATAAAAACAAATAGAAAAAAGAAGACTGTCTCATACTGTTCAACAATTGTACTAGCCACATTTGGCAGTTATAAAACAAGAATATGGGAAGCGATCGGTACATGCACCATATGTGAAGTTCTTACCAATTTGACAAGAGCTTGATAAATACAATGCATCATCAAAACAAATGCAACTAAATTTCAACCAAAATTATCATTTTTGACACCCTTAAGAAACTGGTACAACAGACCAGATATGACTGGAATGGGTTCCAAGGCATATGTGATGTAAGACAAATGCCTGAGCACATGTAAATAAAAATATAATGTCCAAGCCTTAGCACAAGGCACACACTCATAACTCATTCAGATAGTGCACACTTGGAACTGCCAAAGCATTTGCAAAACAGAAGCGCAGAGAAGAAACCAATAATCTTAAGACCACAAAAAAGAATAACAAGGCACAAAGTCCTTGAGAAAAACACCATCTTCAACACTATTGCTACACTATGGTTGGATAGTCCTTTTCGTGACAAAAAATGCACTAGGCTGCCATTAATGGCAGTAACTTTGTCAAACAATAGTACACATCTATGAATCATTTGATGTGTTCATGGGACATGATGACATAGGAAAACTATTATACAGAATATTCACCTCTCAAGTAGAAGTAAATATACACCTATACAACAAGTAAATACATATAACACGTAGATGGACAATGTCCAAAGTTGGGTAATAGCACATACTAGCTCGTCTCACTGATTAGCATCATACACGCAAGCAATGTTGTGAAATGCGTTGAGGCGTAGCGAAGTGCTCCACCAAATATGAAGTGAGGCGTAAAGCGTAAGCCTCAAAAATATATATAAAAATACAAATAAATAAATAAAAAGTTTTATTCATGAAGCAACAACCAATAAAAAATAGGAAATATCAAATAAATACCAAAAAATATGAGAATAACATGTAAAAGTAACATGAATGCAACAACTTGATCTATCTAAGTATCTAACAAATAAAATACAAGAACCCAATGAAAAATTAAGTAACAAAATCACTAACAATTAAATTCCTCAACATCATGTCATCATCATATAATGCATATTAGCATTAACAACCAAAAGTTAATGTATATCTAGCTAATTTTTTAAGCACTAGAACACATAATAATGCATATCTAATTATCTATACTTAGTCTCACCAACAAAAACGCTTAAAACTTACTTTTCATTTCCATGATCTAATGACACAAACTAAAAGGCACAAATTCACATTAACAATCTTTATATACAAAATTACAAACCTACACATAAACAATAGATTACATGTACATACATTATATGTAGTTATGTACATGTACAGACCTACACATACATTGACAATTACATGCATATCCACCTATCAAAAAATTATTTTAAAATAATGACACTAACATTCACAGTTTGATATACACAATCTTTACAAAAACCAACACATACACACAGTCAATTACATGATCACATGCAGAGTAAATTAATTGCACAAAGGAAGAAAAAGAAAAAGAAAAACAAAGGAAGAAGAAGCAGAAAAAAGGAGGAAAGAAGGAAAAGAAGCAGCGGCAGAGGAAGGGAAGAAGAAGAAAAGGAGGAGGAGGAGGAGAAGTGAAGAAAAAGAAGAAGAAAAGGAGGAGGAGTGAAGAAGAAGAAAAGAGGAAGGAGGAGGGAAGAAGAAAAAAAGGAGGAAAGAAGAAGAAAAGGAAGAGGAGGGAAGAAGAAGAGTGAGAGTACATACTTGCCGCCGGTGATGAAGAGGGTGGGGGCTGAGGAGCAAAAGGGAGGAGATGAAAGGGGAGGGGGGGGGGGGGGGAGTTTGCCCTAACATCGGGCCTCCCTCCCCCCTTTTGTTTTGACATTTTTTTTTAATTACAAATGAGGCATGTGCCTCGCCTACAAATGCCTCCCCAACAGCCGTTGGTGCAAACTCAGCTGTACAACCTTTAAAAAGAAGAAAAAAAAAGTCTTTGTGGCATCATATTATGCTGAATTTCCAAATTATAATGCATCCAATCCATCCAATACTTTATTAAAAGGCTTACAAGAGCTAGCAAGCTGGGAAAAACAAGCAGAAAGCAATACCACATACATTACGAGTGTCTCAATGTTTACAAGGAAATCAGTTTACAATAACACAAAAAAATAACATCATTGAAAGAAGATTAACAGGATACAACAACAACAACTACGCCTTCATCCCAAAACAATTGGGGTCGGCGATATGAACCAAAAAAGAAAATCATTCTAGGTCTTCCACATGAATCCTTCTCCTCCAATCATTTCTATCCAATGCCATGTCCTCGGTGAGGTTCAAAGCATTCATATCCTTTCCTATTATCTCCATCCAAGTCTTCCTAGGCCTACCCAGACCTCTTTTAACTAATATATTCTCCCATTTCTCCATCCTTCTAACTGGAGCATCATTAGGCCTTCGCCAAATATGTCCAAACCATCGTAAACGATTCTCTCTCATCTTATTTTCAATGAGTGCAATGCCTACCTTCTTACGTATCTCCTCGTTCCGAATCTTATCTTTTATTGTATTTCCACACATCCATCTAAGCATACGCATCTCAGCTACACTCATTTTTTGAATATGATGTATCTTGGCAGCCCAACATTCCGTATCATATAGTAAAGCGGGCCTAATAGTCGTCCTATAAAACTTTCCCTTCAACCGTAATGGCATTCTACGATCGCACAACACTCCAATTGCACTTTTCCATTTCATCCACCCAACCTTTATCCTATGATTTACATCTCCATCAATTTCTCCATACTTTTGAATGATAGATTAACAGGATCCAAGATTAAAAATTTATTATAATGATGATGCATAAAAGACAGTTAAACAACCCATGACCTATGTCACATGGGTGTGGGTGCGGGTGCGGCACTTTCAAAAAACTTGGATATATATATATATATATATATATATAGTCTAAAAGTTGGACATAAATGACCCTGGGTGCATCAGGTTGACCACACCGGGTGCCGCACCCGCATCGCGTCGCGTTGACGCAGGTGCGGCAACCAGTTGGCAGAGTCCCTGTGACATGGCCCATGACCATTGTAATTATGTTTGGAAATGAAAAAATTATCAAGATAGCATAGCAGTTAAATTAACAATGTTACAGCAAAAAAAATTGGCGACTTCAACAGAAACACATTCACGACAATTGTTGGCAAACATTCCCAAAAGCATAAAGAGCAGCAGCATATTCTGCTTGAAAGCTCATCCAATGGTTCACAAAATAAATATATCACTTGTTAGACCCATTATGTCTCCTATACAACTAGATCAATTGGCCTCTTAAATATAAATCAACTCCCTATCATACCATAAAGAAGAGTGCCTTATTCCACCAGCTTCATAGAGAATAGTCCTCCCCGCCTGTAACGCTGTCTAAAAATGAAATAGAATGGTAGTCCTCTCCTGGATGTCATGCACAGGAGGGATAGAATCATCACATCCAAATGGTCAGATGATAAATAAAATAATATGATCACAGACACTGTGCACTTTCCAACTTCAATATAAAGCACTCAGACAGTATACAACAAATTATATAATCAGTAATCACCTGGTAGAAATGAGTCCTCAATAGTAAGTTAGAGGCAAAGAAAAAAAAAGAAACACCCACTTAAACCAACAGGAACCTCGATTTGCAACTAAAACATTAAGCTTCAAGCATGAATATGTTATACACCAACAAAATATATAAAGAAGATTGTTGTATGTTATGAATATAAATACGACTATCTCAAGAAAATACATGTGCCTATGGTCAGATAAGTTTCTAAAATGATCATTAAATCATTAGTTAGGTACATCACAAATATGAGAAGCACATACAACAGCAAACCAACAGTTTTGTAATCACATCCACAAAATATCACAACATTGGGAGAAAAAGCCACCAAAGAATTCATATCATAACAGTGTTTTTCACAGCTATGATGATAGAAGTTAGGAATGAGCCAGAAATCTCCGAAAACAGAAAAGAACAGATGCATGTCAGCGGCAGCCCTTTGGTTATCTGCAAAACTAAGTCACACAAAAAATCTAACAAAACTAATGAGGCAAGCCAAATTCAAGTATACAGATAGAGAAATCAATAAAAAAAAGATACCAAAGGATCCGTGCATGAACTGTTCTTCAAAAAAATATTAGCTCGTACACTCAGTACCATACTTGAGACTATCAACCAAGGGGACATTCAGATAAATTTATATTGACCTAGGGGCCGGTAAATGAAAACATGTGTAGTTCAGTCAACTAGCTATTTAGCAGTCATCTGCAAAACTAAGGCCACACATCCATACTGAAAAGAAAATCACATAGGAACAGAGAAAAGGCCCCAACTGAAAAAAAATACGCCCACACAGGGGCTGCTACTAAAAAAAATACTTATTGATACCAAATCTACATTCTATACAACGCCAAATTAGAAATTCATAATAACCTGGGAACTCCATGGCGACTAATCTCATAAACAACAAAGTAGCAGGGCAGTAGGAGGTTGAGTCCAGAATCCTCTTTTGCCACATCAAGAAGTACCAGATCGTAATGGTGCTATAATATCCACCCCAATAAATAATCAAATTGATGATACACAGAGAGCCTGCAAGACTAAAAGTAAACGTGTAGCTCCATTCACAACCAACTACAACTTTACATAAATCTAGCTGTAAAAAATAAGTGTGTATACCTTAGAGAAGCCATGCTACAAATTCAAAGATTCAGTAGAAAAGGTATGCAGTGCAAAAGTTTCAAAGTTAACTCCTCTTGTTATGTATGCGCGCAAGAAACAAGGCAGCTGTTCCAAAAAAAAAGAACAAGCTCTCGAGACAATATCAATGAGTAAGCCATAGAATTGGCTGTTGCCCCCACCTACATGACATATAGTGGAAGCAGGTTTGGATAAAAGAAAGTTTCCACAATACATTTTCCATACAAAGCATTCAATCTCAATCCCATTGCCAAGGAATATATATAATGAATACAACCATGGGTCGCTGTACAACTAAGAAAATACGGCTGATAAACAGAGTATGTATTCCACAATTAACAGTTATTCCCTTACATATCTTATGCTTGCACCAACAAATGTTTCAAACAATTTGGTAACTTGAAATGCTAAGGTGTAATGATCGGGCAAAGTACAGACTCCAGCATGGGTAAACGCGTGGATAACCAAATGCAGCAACATGCCATGAGATACTACTAATTAACTCAACCTGCAAAACTAATAAAATTCATGATATTCTGCCAACATTAGCAGAAAATGAATAGACCATCAAGCAATAAAATAAATAATTTCTTGAATTGTTTTATAGAAGGACAATTTTTTTCCCTTGATTATACTAAAAAATGTAAAGTGTTCAAATGAAACATGAAAAACATGACCGAATTAGTCCTAGTTACTCTTCCAGATGAAGTGAAAGAAAGAAAGAGATTTAGAACGATAATAAGTAACCAAAAAGAATACAATTTATTGTGCACAAAATCCACTTGGTACCGAAGTTCAACCCCATATTGCATCCACATGATTATATCTTTTAAAAAGAAAAAGGAATTGCCCATGCTGCAGGCACCTAAAATTAGAATATGAAATCCGTGCAAGTCAAAAGGACCTTGTGTAACCTTTCACTTACCATGGACAAAGATTGAAGAAATCTTGATTAAACCATTAACGTAAATAAGAAAACAACAGCTCGGAAGGGATTCTCAACTCTATAATAGTAATAACTGCACCCACATACAGAAACATATTTTTATAAAATGGAAGAAAGATTTTTACCTGGAAATGCACAATGGTTGATTTGACGAGTCTTGTATTGAACTGGAAATCATAAAAGGTGCTGCCCTTTTCAACTTTCTTGAACTCCTGCAGGGAGACTTCTCATCATTAGAAACAACAAGATACAGAGGTACCCATTTAAAAAAATGGTTGCTAAAGGCAAAGAAAAAGCAAGCGCTGTCCCGTAGTCTTTTTTCAGGTTAAACAAGATATAGTGGAATTTGAACCAGAGAACACTGTCAAGATCATTCAACGACAAATATTATCTTATCCCATTCATTTTGATGGTCTAATATTTAACCATCTTTTTCTATCCCTCCCATCTCCAGCATCTGAATCAGGTTAATCACCCAATTCACCTTAGTCAGTGGCCCCACCCCCTTTAATAATTCCTCTTCTCCCTAATCTATAGGTCTGAACCCAGAAGAACCAACCAACAATCCGAAATCACACCAGATCAAATTGCACTAAGCCTGCTTTCATTGCATTTAGCAGATTCCCATTTATCTTATGTATCTGACTCGCTTTATTTCAGAAAGAAATTTCTAACTCCTCTTTTCTATGGAGAGATCTGAACTTCAATAAGTACTATTATAATACTCCACCAATACTGCACCAAAGTTACCTCTTAGCATTCCTCCTGTTAAAACCACTAGTGAAGAATTGGACAACCCCACTGCCCATGGAAGAAACGGGTGAACCAGCTACCTATCATCGATCTAGCTACTGATCACCTCCATTTCTGCCACCACCAGGGAAAAATAGCTTACAAAAAGGATAAAATAAAGCCGCTTCCCGCAGCAGCCGAGAAAGTTGACGGTATTCTCGGATAACAAAACAAGACGATGGGTAGGAAGGGGAGAAAGAAAGAAAGAAGGAAACACGAAGTAGAGGTGCAGCCCTCTTGGCGAAGACGACATTCCTTTTCTATGTTCAACAAAGCATACACGTTTTATGTCTCTATCCTCCTTACTGATTAAGAACATACATAAATGGAAGTTAATTTCTCCCAAAAAGGGTGCAAAGGCATGCGACCAAACATTTAACAAGAAGAAGGAATAAACTAAAATCACGGAATATCGATCAATTTTACTTGAGGACAAGAGAAAAAACCTTTTCGAGCTTGGCACGAGATTGCGAGAGGCTCTCGTAGTTATTATAATGCTTCAATCTGGTCTCCCTGTACCTATCCCTCGTGTAATTCATCCTCTCCCATGGTATGCCCTGTATATCCTTCCCGTTCCTGGCTTCAATAGCAGAAGTATCCGTCATCTGCTTGTTCTGTTCCAAAAATCAAACAGATGAGGAAAAACCCACCACCACCATCAACAACAACAACCAAGAAAAAGGAAAAAAAACAGAGATCAGAAGAAAAACAGCAAGCATGTGCATACACATATACTGACCATGTCGACATCAAGATCGTCGTCCTCATCATCAACACCGGCGTAATCTAATCGGCTGCCATTTCGCCTCTCCGCGGCGCCCTCAAAAGGGTCGTCTTGGAAGTCATCGTCCATGCCGTAGTAATCGTCAACCATGTACTGTAATTCGTCGGTTGGGTTGTAAGCCATCTCACTCCTGCAACACCGCAAAACCACAAAGTCATCACTATGACTCTCACGGATCAACAGCCCAAAGCTAAAGAGAACTCAACCGCACAAAACAAAACAAGGCAAAGCAGCTCACGAACTAGCTTCCAACACCACGGAAAGGCAGAAGATAACCAGAAACCAAAAGAAACGAACAATATAAACTCCAAGAAACATTCAACCAACCACATGGGATGACTACGGAGGATACCCCTAGCTGAGGCAAGGAAGCAGGTTATCGCTGGTACGATGCAGGCAAACGGAGCTCTCTCCAGAGGGGTCAATTTATAGACCACGGTGGGTTGCAGTGGGTCCCACGTCCAAACAACCCTCCCTCCCTTACTTACCACCAGGTGGACCACAACCACCCATCCATCTTTATTATTATTATTATTATTATTATTATTACCCGGGAAAAATTATCACCGCCAGTAACTTTAAGGGCCTGCTGCCTAACAGTGTATCCACAGGAGCCAAAGACGTCGAGAAGATGACGACGATGTGAAGGTGGGCGAGAGTGGTGATGTTGTACATTCGGTCGAGGACGATGACCTTCAAGGATTTGCAGCGGTAGATGAGGCGTTGCTGATGGTGGTGGGTGGTGGTGGGGAGTGTAACTCACTATTTTTTCTTGCAGGAAACATTCCTTCACTATAAAAAGATGTACCTTTTAGAAAAAAAGACTCTTAAAGAAAAGTTTTTTTTAGTTTGTATGGGTCGAAAAAACCATACGAATTTTTCACTTTACTCGTTTAAGTATATTGTAAGATCAAACTCAGCCATTCTCATCACAAAACTAAGCTAAGCTTGAACACTTTCATGATTTGAAAGGCAACGTAATTAAGTGTGTAGGAGTGAGGTTGAAATTCACCGGACTGAGATTGCGGATCAGGTACAAACACACTGCACACTTTGAGTGTTCTTCTGCACCTGATTGCCTTTCATTTTTTGATGCATGAAAATTAGTAGGCCCAACAGCAGATGAAGGTCCGCCAAGTGCAACGCCACACTAAAAAAGTGTGCAATGTGATTGCACCTGATCTGTGATAGCGAGGCAGCACTCTTGCCAGCTGTCAGTTGTAAGAGAGCCCTTATCCACCGATGCAGAACTCCTGTATAGTAAATTGTTTGGTGACTGTAGAGTGGCCAGCTCTGCCTTTTGGTGGTGAGGTGTGAGTTTTCTTCACACGTGGTTGGCTTCCCTGATCCACCGTCTCAAACGTCTTGTGAATTCTGTGGCTATCCTCTCTCTCTCTCTCTCTCTTCATTATTCTAAGCTATCTGTTGAGAATAATATGAAAAGAAAAGTAGTGGTCATGATCCGATTCATTTTAATTTCAGGCTAACGCTCTCATTGAATTGACGTTTTGAAGGACACGTTGGGTAAAAAAAAATTGGAAAATTTCATATCCCTGAATTTAAAAATGGGGTCTCAAGTTTCTGAAATTTTTAATATGCATTTTCTATTTTATATCAAGTATTAACTCAGACTAAATCTTAAATCAGATAAAAATAATAACCTTTATAATCAATTATTTAGAATATTTGTTTTTTTTCTTTCGTATGAAGTTGAATGAGCATTTTTTCAATTTCAAAGAACGATATAGCAAAATTTAAAAAGAATCACGTTTTCTCAATACTATGGATTAGAAGAATTTTAGGTTCAGGCCCGTTAAGAACCGGGCTGAAACCCAGCCCGGTCTATTAGCGGGCCAGCCCGCGGGCTATCGGGCTGACCTGCTGAGTTATAAAAAATAAAAATATTTTTTATAGAAATTAGAAACCACATATTATCTTGGGTACATGAGAACATGTTAATTACTTTTGATTACTTAATTAATGGCATTAATTTTAAGAGAAAGATAATTAATTGCACTGAATCACGTTAATTACACACGCAGTTGACTAGAATTGTTTTGTGTAGGAATCGTTTTATTTGGGCCTGCCCAGGCCAGGCCAAACCCGACCCGCTTTACATTGGCCCGTTGAGCCAATGGACTGGGTCATGGACCTCTCTTGAAAAATGAACCCGTTAAGAACCGACCTAAAATCTGATACAATAATAAATGGACTGAGCCGTCCAGTCAACAGCCCAGTCCATTAGCGGGCCGGGCCGGGCCGGGCCGGGCCAGCCCTGCCCGATGCCCACCCCTACGAGGGATGCTGCCCTGAGGTTCTTGTTTGACAGAACCTATAACAGATTTGAGAAATTCTAAAAAAGTGAGGATTATTTTTATAATTAAGAACAAATAATTGACTTCTAAATAAAATTTCTCAAAGATGAAAACCATGTGCTGTCTGAGGACTAAGGGGTCCTGCCTTGTTCACCTTTCTAAACTCTAAACCCTTTATGTAAGTTTCGGGACAAGTGCAAAAAGCCCCTTCTAGACTGACCATGACCACCTGACTTTATCCTGATTATAATTTAACCTGCAGTTTCCAACGGCTGAGATGTCTTCTCCTCACTCTCTATGATCAAAGTATTGTCTACCAAAAAAACAAATGTGTATCATAATAATCTCAATCATATTAAATGCCAAATAATTGGTTGTATTATTGAGTGTGGTAGTTTTTTTTTTGTTTTTGATAGGCAAGCGTTGGTTGAGTGTAGTAGTTTTGGTAGGATGAATGATTGGCAGAGAGAGATATAGAGAGAGGGTTTTATTTAGGGATGGCGGTGGACTAGGGCAGGGCAGGGGGACAAGGTCTCTACCTCTGCCCCGTTCCAAAATTTCACCCTCCATCCCTGTCTCCATCCTTGCACGAGTTTTGATTTTAACCTCCATCCTCATTTCATGTCCTCCATTCTTGGTCCAAACGGGAAGGAGCCCGTTTCTCTCCGGTCTACTGCCATCCCTGAAGGCAATCCATCCCCGCACAGGTTTTGATTTAAACCTTCATGCCCACTTTCATCCCCGTTTTATGTCTTCCATCCCTGATCCAAACGGAGCTGAGGTAGGGTGGAGCCCCATTTTCCCTCGGTCCACTGCCATCCATAGTTTTATTTTCTATAGTTTCAACATAAGAGATGAGGAGATTGAAACCACTTATGGATGGAAAAGTCAGGCTTGCCACACGGATGGAGACGAAATGAATGGGACCCAAGTTCATGAGCTCAAAAAAAATTCCTACAATCATCTCACATATTTCTTTCAGACAAGACAAAAATGATAGAAAAGTGGAGTAAAGGAATAAGGTAATTAAACGCTTATGCTAAAAAAAAATCTTGACAAGGTTGGTTTTATAGGAAAGTGGGCAGATAACTTTCTTATTGAAGGCATGCCCGTCGAGAAACAATCATCCATGCATGGGGCCCACATTTCAGTTCCCCATTGGGGCCCTCTGAAAAGGTTTTTCCTCCAAAAAAAAACCTTGGAAAGTGAGTGAAATGTGAGCCCCATGTGACCACATGGAGCCTTTCATTTTCTTGCAAGAACACTTGTTTCTCCCACTGCAGGAAAACGATTTGTTTTCATGTGAAAAGGGGTTGTTTTTCCGTAAGTAAGAACTATGCATGGCTAAAGGAAAATGGGTGTGGAATGGGCCCATGGAATTCTATCACGTGACTGGCCTGTGTCACATATAGGGATGGCAGTGGACCGGGTGACTCCGCCCCGTTTGGATAGGGATGAAGGGTATGAAACGGGGATGGAGGCAGGGACGAAGGTTAAAATCCATCTTCGGGGATGGAGGCAGGGATGAACTTACACTTTTTCCCGCCCCGCCCCGTCCCCGCCTAGTCCCTCCCTGCCCCATCCTCGGTCCTTCTAAAGGATGGCAATAGACTACGGGAAAACGGGCCCCGCCCCGCCCTACCTCATCCCCGTTTGAACCAGGGATGGAGGACATGAAACAGGGATGAAGGCAGGGGTGGAGGTTAAAATCCTTCCCCGTGCGGGGATGAAGTTTTTAATCTTTAGATGGGGGGGAGGGTGGAGACCCTGTCCCTCGCCCCCACCCCGGTTCATTGCCATCCCTAATCACATAGGTAGGGATGGCAGTGGGGCGGGGCGGGGGACAAGGTTTCCACCCCCGCCCCGCCTCAAAATTTTATCCTCCACCCCCGCCCCGCCTCCGCGGCGGGGATGGATTTTATCCTCCACCCCCGCCTTCATCCCCGTTTCATGTCCTCCACCCCCGCCCCGTCCCCGTCCCCGTCCCCGCCCCGTCCCCGTCCCCGCCCCGCCCCCGCCCCGTCCCCGTCCCGACCCCGCCCCCGTCCCCGACCCCGCGGGATGAGCGTGCTCGTCACCGGCGCCGCTGGCTTTGTCGGCACCCACGTCTCGCTCGCCCTCCGGAAGCGCGGTGACGGTGTCGTCGGCCTCGACAACTTCAACGACTACTACGACCCCTCGCTCAAGAAGGCCCGCCGTCGAATCCTCGGCGACCACGGCGTCTTCGTCATCGCCGACGACATCAACGACGCCCGGCTCCTGGCCAAGCTCTTCGACCTCGTCGCCTTCACCCACGTGATGCACCTCGCCGCCCAGGCCGGAGTCCGGTACGCTATCGAGAACCCGGCGTCCTACGTGCACAGTAACGTCGCCCGGCTCCAGGGTTAGGAAATTAGGGAAGGGAGTTAGGGTTAGTAAACAGTTCATCTGAGTTGGGGGCGGGGATGGGGCGGGGCGGGGCCGGGACGGGGATGGGCCGGGGGCGGGGCGGGGATGGGCCGGGGCGGGGCCGGGGCGGGGATGGGGCGGGGCGGGGGAACGTGCCAGTCCATCCCCGCCTCCACCCCCGGACGGGGATGGATTTTAACCTTCATCCCCGCCTCCATCCCCGTTTCATACCCTTCATCCCCGGTCCAAACGGGGCGAGGCGGGGCGGGGCCCCGCTTTCCCCCGGTCCACTGCCATCCCTACACATAGGCAGGCACTTGAGCAATCCGTGGATCCCATGATTTGTCAACATCTTCACCGTACATTGCTTCAATGGGTTGTAGGGTCCACCAAAAAGTTAATGATGATATCATCATTGGCAGCTACAATAGTGACCATTGATCACTATAACTGACGGTGATGATTCAAAGGGATTTTAGCTATTTGGCAGGAAGTAAAGTGGATGTACCCATGTTTTAACAACTATCGTTTTTAGGAAAACACCATAGTACGTATATTCAAGACAATCATGTATAGTCGTTATGAGGATCATGCAAAATATTTCAACATGGTTTTGAGTGATTTGATGGGTTAAACTAACCCCAACTTGCTTACTATCTTGTCAGAAAAATCACCTATAAGCGGCCCCACCTGGATGAACAATGGTCACTTAATGTCACTTGCATCTGCTTGCCACTGGCAGAGTCCGGATCTGGTGCAATATGATTGTACAAATATTTGTGCATTAAGCATTGGATCACCCTCCATCTTAGAGACAAGTCCCGTCAATTGTGGAGCCCAAGGTTTGATGGACGGCAATGAGGTGCTTAATGCACAAATATTTGTACAATCATACGGAACTAGATCCGAACTCGCCAATGGCAAGCAAATGCAATGCAGGTGGGGCAGCTTTATAGGAGATTTTTCTGACAAGATAGTAAGCAAGTTAGGATTAGTTTAACCTATCATAACAAAAACATAATTGTGTACTCTGATGTTTTCTTAAAAAACTATAGTTGTTAAAACATGAGTACAGTAGCTGAAATGCAATTTTACTTTTTGAGCCACACCTCTCATGCTTTTCTCTATCACCTTACACGCTAAGACAATCAGCCCCATAAAAAAAAGGAAAACAACTTTGATATAAAAATAATAAGAAGAAAGTTTACAACAAGCCATGCCAAGTCATGTCAATACTAAAAGACCTTCTAGGGTATATATAAACATGAGTTGGTCAACAAGACTTCAAAAGTTCATTAACCACAATATTTATTAGGCCTTATAATGGTTCATCAAGCTCAACATTGTTATTATCGCAAAATTTTTTTCTCTCCCCCTGCAAGAGTGAGAGAAATGATACTGCGAGTTAAACTCGACCAAAGTTTTGAAAATTGGTTTTGAAAATCACTCGCATCCGTTTTGAAAATTTGCAAGAAAATTCCGTGGAATGAGATCCGCCTGTCGGTACGAGGTTCAACCGTTCCTGACGCCTTTACCAGGAGAAATTGAACCAAGGATCAAATGTGCGCTTTGACTAAGTTAAATTAACTAAATCATGCTCTATTTTCCTAAAATGCATAGAGAATCAGGCTTGTGCTATGAAAATTTGAAAATAATGCAAATTTGAGAAATATGATGTTTGCTTTGGAAACTTGAAGAAGTCCTTGAAAAATGATTGGAAAAATACTTGAAAATCGAATTTCTGGAAAAATCATTGAAAATCAGAAATTTGCATTGGAAGATGAATTCTCAGGAAAACTTGAACTTTGGGAAAATCGATTTTGAGATTTGGATTGCTTTTCTGAGGAAATGGATTTGAGAATTCTGACGAAATCAGGAAGTTCATTGAAAAATGATTTTTAAAATAGAAAATAGATTCTCAGGAAAACTTGGACTTTGAGAAAATCGATTTTGAGATTTGGATTGCTTTTCTAAGAAAATAGATTTGAGAATTCTGAGAAACCAACTTCTGAAACAATTCAAGGAACTTTGGAAAAATCAATTTTTGGGATTTGAAAATGAAATTGAGAATGTGGAAACCTTGATTTGAACTTGGAAAATACTTGAAAATCTCATTTAAAAATTCAGAGTACTGAGAAAATCAAATCTTGAGAAAATCTTGAGAAAATTGATTTCTCTGAAATGGAATTGGGAAAAGGACTTGGAAAATTATGCAAATTAGATAAATGAATATAAATTTGAAAGATATTTCATTGAAAAATTAGGAAATCCTTTTAAAATTTTGAGGAATGCGGTGCATTTTTGAAATTAGCCTAAGCGTAGTCTCAATGTGGCTAATACGAAGACCATAAATCTATGGTTTTCTTCGTATCCTGACCATGGTCATAAATACGAATCCCACCAAGTTTATAAACTCCATAAGAGCTTGTGCACGTGCCATTCGTGTCAACCATAGTGAATTTTGGAAAAATGTGTATGAATGATGCATCAAATATTAAAATTTGCAGAAATTAAATTATATGCAATGCAGTTCTATTCTAAGCAGAAATGTAAATCTTATTCCAATTTATTACATCTTTACATTGAATAAAAATAAAAGAATAAAAGCTAAGTCTTCTTCTTGAATGTTCCTACAAAACTAGAAAATATGTTAGCACAGAAATGTAGGTTTTTCTGAATTTATCCAAAAATATTGGAAATTATCGGATATTATTCAGATATAAACCCAAATTCATACCCCCCCTGATATAAACATGAGAAATAAGGAACAAATTTCGAAAATAAACTTGGAAATTTGAAATTGAGGTCAAAATAACCAAAATGCCCTTGATAACCTTGAAATCAAGGTTTTCTGAAAGAATTTTTGTAAAATTGGGAAATTTCAAAATCAAATAAAATAAATCAAATATAATATGATAAAATATGATGATATATACGAAAATTTATGGAATTAGAAATTGGAATTTTAAAATTTAGGTCAAATAACTAAAATGCCCCTGATAACAAGACTATGGCCTTGAAACCAGGGTTTTCTGAAATAAATTATGCAAAAATGAGAAATTGAAATGCAAATGAGATTGAAATTAACTCTAATATGACATGCCATGCTTATTTATATGATAAAAACCCTAAAATGGCAAAAATATCATAAAATGTCGAATTTAACTTTATTTTCACCTGATTTTCGCTTTTGAATTTAAAAATAAACTAACATGCAAAGCAAATAAACTTGGAATTGAGCCAAATTTGGCATAGACACCTATAATAACCCTAGGAACAGAATAGAATCCGAAAATATATAGTTTTGGTACTTTTAGATATGAAAATTCAAATAAAGACCCTAAATTTTATGATTTTTGCCTAAAATGTTAACTCTAAATTAGATTTTGGATACTAAACTTATATAAAACTTTACCAAATTTTATGGGGTGACAGAGTACAGTTAGGCAAAGATTTTTTCCTCTTACATATTCTGGATTTGACCTATGGTCAGAGCTGGACAGATCCGGCAAGTCGGATTGGAATCCGACGACTCTAGGATTTAGGACAGACAAATAGGTTTTGGAAGAAATTAAGGGAAAAATAGAAAACAGATGGGAAAATATCTGAAATTATGTGAAAATGTCCTTGAAAAATAGAGGCAAATTTCATCTTTTTACAGAATTGAGATTCGAGTTACGGTTTGGAAATGAGCATACTGTTATCAAAGACCTTGATCTATGGAATTTTCGAGCATGAGAATATGATAGATAAGAAAGATAAATCCGAGAAAAATACTTTGATAATTCCAAAAAATTTTAAATTTTGGTAAATGACAGAGGAATAAGTTAGAAACAACTTTCATGTTAAAAGTTTTTGCATTCGAGCTACGGGTTGAGTGGACACAACACATTAGGGTCGGTCTATACCCTGACAAGGAAAAATCGAGGTTTTCCCAAAGGTTTGGGAAAATCGATTTTTAACAAAAGACAAATCTACTTGGAAAAATCTGAAAATTTACAAGAAAATAATTAATTGTCACAGAGATTCATGGTATTTTTTTGAAGGAAAATCAGATCATTCATCTAGGAGATCTTGAAGGTTATTTTCTGCTAAAACTGAATTTGGAATTTCTAGAAGTGTGAAATCCCGGTTTGGGGTTCGATTTTCTAAATAGAATTACAGAACCCAATTTGATTCGGGTTTTTTGAAGGAGATCAAGATCACATACATCTGTATAACAAGAATTTTTTGAAGTTTATTGAAGGACATTCTTACATAAAATGATGATTGGATAGGGTACATGGATTGAACTTGTGAAGTAACGATAAGAACTTAATAAGCTAACCTAAATATGCAAAGTAAGCCAAAAACAAAGCTATAAGTCTAGCTATGATGCTTAAAACATAAAATAAATTTTAGTATGGCAACAAAAAAAAAACTCAGGGAAGCATGGTTTCTATTTGATTTAGCTCTCTAAAATAGAGATTCAACCCATCAATCGGTTGAACCTCATCTTTCTTGGAGCTTAAGCATAGAAAATGATAATTTCATTATTTCCAATGAGTTGAAACCTCTAAAGAACACCCTTACACGTCAATAGGTTCAGTCTTTGGACTGATTTCAGGCCCCCTTCATGAATATAAGGCTTTGGAATGCAAGATCAATAAGCATCAATGGTGAAAATCATATAAACTCAACAAGATTTAATGAAAAACGTAAAATAAAAGAAAGCAATCTCACCTTGGGACCTTGCTGAAATCAGTTGAGAGGAGTTGTAGGTAGCTGTTTGGAAGGGGCTACAACTGTAAGAGAAGTTGGAGATCCTCCTTGGTGGTTGGCGTGAAGGAGGTGGCTGGGCATCGGCTGAAGGTGGCTGCAACTTGTAGGTGGCTGAAGCTATATTGAAGCTGGCTGCAGGTTGTGTTGAAGGTGACTGCAAGCTGGTAGATGCTGCCAAGGAAGGGCCTTGGAGGGGCTGGTAGAAGTGCAACAATGAAGGCTGCAACCAAAAGAGAGAGAGAGAGAGAGAGAGAGAGAGAGAGAGAGAGAGAGAGAGAGAGAGAGGCGTGAAAAGGAGAGGAACCGTATCCTTTTCTTCTTCTTTTTTTGGTTTTTAACTTAGGGCCAAATAAGATATTTTCCTAAGTTTTTAATGGAAATAGGTTTTGATGAAAAGGAAGAAGGGAGGTTTTACGTGAATGGGCAATAAAGAGAGGGGAAAAGGAAGAAAGGAGGGAAAGAAAGAAGGAAAGAAGGGGAAGAAAAGAAAGGAAAGAGAAGGAAGAAGGGAAAAGGAAAGAAAAGAGGAAGAAAGGAGAGGGAAAGAAGAAGAAGGAGAAGAAAGAAGAAGAAGAAAAGGAAAAAAAAAGAAAAAAAAAGGAAAGAAAGGAAGAAGAAAGGGAAAGAAAAAGGGAAAAAGAAAAAGGAAAGAAGGGGTTGGAGGTTTGGTTGACCACCTTGGTGGGTCCCACCTCTAAAAAAATGAATGATAAAAATAGAGATAAAATAAAAAGAAAATTATAAAATAAGGTAAAAGAAAATATTTATATTGTTTTTTCCTTTTTCTTTTAAAAATAAAATGCAAGTAGATAAGCCATCTCAGAGTGGGCTCTCTTTCCAAATTTAAAATTCATTTTTAAAATCATAGGGGTAGAATGGTCTTTTTAGAAAGATTTCTGACGAAATGAGCTATTTTAGGCAGTTTTTTAAATGAACTCAGAATTTGAAGTTCAATACCCCGTTGCGAAACAAATCGAGTATAGAATTTGAAATTTTAAGTTTAAAAGAAATCCAGATTATTTTTCTCGGGAAAATATTTCCAAATTTAGAATCCTGGGGGTAAAAATGTCAATTTTGGAAACCCAGGGTTTGAAATTGATTTTTAAAAACTTTTAAAACTCAATCTGGATTGAAATTTATAAAACTGGAGTTCTGGACTTCGAAAATGAAATATTATGAAATATTGAGAAATGATATGAAATGATGAAAAATGCAGACCCTGAATGAAGAATTTTGGATGTTAGACCCCGATTGGCAGTTGTATCAATTTAAAAAGTGTTGAAATTGATAAAAATTGCAAAATGGTTCAAGAAATGGTTTTCAGGCCCTACCGAGCTAGAGTGACACTGAAAATCAGGGTTTGAGCTGAATTGAACTGAAATGAGCTGGATTGAGCTGGATTGAGCTGGGTTTTAGAGTTTCAGAACTCAACTGGACTGACAATGCACTAACTCAACTAACCTTTCCGACTAAGTTTTCAAGAAAAGTTGTCATTTTTAGAGAAGTGGTACGGAATGGTCACTGGAGTGAAGTGAATTACAGACCATATCTGGGTTTAAGCTAAAACAAAGATCAGTAATACTGACATGAACTAAAATCGAAACTCAAACACTAGCTCAACTGGCTGAACTTAGCTCAATTTCAGCTAAAAGAGCTGAAACAGGCTAAAATGGGCTCCTGAACTCTTGAAAATGGTTTTGAACTGAAATTGGAGCGCTTGAACTTCTAATGAGCTCAAGCTAGACTCTGGAGAATATGGTTGACTGAGAATGACTGATTCAGAGACAATTGGCTCGGATTTGAGTGAGAAATGAGATCATTTCTGAAGAAATGATCCCATTTTGGCAGGAATTGTCAGAAATGAAAATGGTCTGTTCATCATGAGCTCAGATGAGCTTGGAATGACTGATATTCTAACTGTTTTGAACTAACCAATGAGCTTGGTTGACTTTGACTAATTGGAGTTCGAGATATCCTAGGGGTAAATGGTAATTTTCCTAATAAAAATGGGTAAAATGATAATTTTTTGAAATTGACTCGAGGTTTGACTCCTACACAGACTTAACAGGGTTGGCACTGCACGAGGGGGGTTGTCTGAAATGAGTGTGGAAAAATTGGGGTGTTTACAGATGCCCCTCTTTGCTACTAAGCCGGCTTGAAGACGAGCTTAGTGGCAAAGAAAAACGTACCAAATTTGTGCTATAAAAATGCCCCAGTTAGAAGGATCTGACTGGATATGAAGAAATTAGCCCTTATGAAAATGGTAGATATGAAATAGAGAATGAAGAAGAGAAATTTACTTCAAAAGAAGTGAGATTCAGGTTTTGCCCTTAACCTAGATGGGACGGGAAATACTTCGTGTAGAAACGAAGCTCAGGTTTGACCCTTAACCTAACTAGGAATGAAATACCTCATCAAAATGAGGCTCAAGTTTAACCCTTAACCTGACCGAGAAATGAAATACCTCATCAAAATGAGGCTCAGGTTTAACCCTTAACCTGACCGGGAATGAAAATGATGAGATTCTCGAAAGAAGAACCCATGATGGAACCTTCGGACTTCAGCACAATGAATCTGATAGGAGTTTTTCAAAAGGATGAAATTGGGGTCCCTAAAGCTTGAAAAGGGGTTTGATTTTGGGTGCCTCATTGTTGAGACTAAATAACTTTTGAAATTGATGACCTTTTGCGAGAAAATGATTGGTGGCTTAACCTCAAGCCAAAATTAGACTGTCTATGGTGGGACAGTGGGGACACAAGGAAGTGTGCAAATCTGAGAGCCCAAGCGCTCAGATTATACCAAAGAAGGGAAGGAATCTTAAAAACTCTCGTTATCAAGTCCTAAAAAGGATAACAAATTGTGTCAAGATGCGCCAAAGATGAACCTCAAGCTCTCGATTCACGCCAAGATAGCTAGAAAATATTGTTAAAATGTTGAGAATTGTTGTTGATTCAAAATAATTGGAAATGATGCACATTGGTGCAAAAATATTCCTTTTTTTTCTACCTAAAGTATTACCTCTGACTGGTCTTAACTCCGTAGAATCAAGATTCGAATTCAAATTGCTTGCGATTGACTTTCTTTCAAGGAAGCTACCAATTTCCTTGATATGAACAGAAAAGAAAGTATTCTTGATATTGTGAAAGCAATTGGTGAAAGAATATTGATAGTAGAATTTCACAAAATTTAAAGAGGATTCTTAGCAGACTTGACAGTCTGACATCATGGGATTCTTTTTTCATGATGATCTTTTTGCACTCTCTTTTTGACAGAATTGGAGCTCTCTTGGGTTTTTGGGAAATTTATTACATCATCCTTCATTTTGGAGATGTCCTGACTTTTCTCTCTTTTTTTTGGAAGGGTACGTCACAAACTCCTTCATCTTGGAGATGCTCTGATCCGTCTTTTCTCTCAGGGATTATATTGACGGTTATTGGGTCTTTGGTTGGAAATCGCTTAATGATAGCAGAAATTAAATATCATTTAGGGTTTGTCGGGAGGCTCATCACAGTCGCCTTCATCTTGACGGTGATCTGAACTTTCCCTGGAAGGATCCGTCACAAACTTCTTCATCTCGGAGATGCTCTAAATCTTCTTTGGCACTGGGAGTCTAACTTGCATAATTCGTCTTCATCTTGACGACAATTGAGAGATCCCTTTTGCAGATATTTAATTGCAGCTTAAACGATTGAGGAGATATGGAAATTGAATAGATTTTTTTGTATCACCCAGGATATTTCGACTGCTTTATTTTCCAAGAATGATCTTTAAAAATGTGTCATTGACTGTGATCAATATCAATCACTTATGGCTTTGCGACAACATTGAATTTCCTTTGCTGGCCATATCGAGGATTTATTCTTCTTCTTTTTGGTTGGCCATTGAAAAGATTTTGAATTTTGAATCATTTTTCGCGAAAGCTTTGTCCTTTCGAAAATAATACTGAAGGTATTCTGAGGTAATAATTTTGTGTAATAAAGATTTTGAAATCAACAAATATTTAACGACGATCTGGCAAATTTTTCTTGAAATCCTTTGTGGAAGTGAGCATTTGCAGCACAACTCAACGCATCCATGGCAAAAAAATTCTTCTCCTTTCCCCAAAGGAGAAGATTCAGAAATGGGAAATAGAAATTACTTCTCTCTTCACTGAAGAGGAGGTGTTTGCAAAATGAACTTTCGAAGAGAAATTAAGCTTTCATCAAAACTTCCTAACATTAGGCTTCTCTTATGGAAAGGGGGCCAGTAATAGTGAGGTCAGTGAATTGATCATGAAGGAACGAGTTCATCATATTCTCTCTGAAAAGAGGGTCCTCCATGATGAAATGGCCTAGTATGAAATTATGGTCACAAGGAAAGCGAGCTTCCGTCGAAGCTGTCCCTGAACTAAGAGTTCCTTGTGTGAAATTGGAAATTGATTTTGCAAACGGTTCACAAAGAAACGAGTCCCTTCAAACTCTCCCTGAAAAGGGGCTAAGTGAACAAAGGATAGCATACGAAAAGAATGAGCTCCCTAGAACTCTCCCTGTAAAAAGGGTCTCTCGCAAGAGAAAATGATTAAAATTGGAAATTGGAGATTGGAAATCTGGAAATTAGAATTTAGAATTTAGAAATTGGAAATTGGAAATTGATTGACCCGAAGGTCGAAATTGGAAATTGATTGACCCGAAGGTTGAAATTAGTTTACTGGGAACGACATGGGTTCAATTGAGAATGACATTGGTTCACTGGGAACAACATGGGTTCAATAGGGATTCAGCCTAAGAACGACATTGGTTCAATTGAGAACGACATTGGTTCACTTGGAATGACATGGGTTCAATAGGGATTCAGCCTAAGAATGACATTGGTTCAATTGAGAACGACATTGGTTCACTAGGAACGACATGGGTTTAATAGGGATTCAACCTAAGAACAACATTGGTTCAGTTGAGAACGACATTGGTTCACTAGAAACGACATGGGTTCAATAGGGATTCAGCCTAAGAACGACATTGGTTCACTAGGAACGACATGGGTTCAATAGAAATTCAGCCTAAGAACGTGGATCAGGAGGACTTCAACCTACAAATCACATTTCTGAAAAATACCAATCCAAAAGGGGTTCGACCTAAGGACTGTAAAGAATATTGGATCAGGAGGACTTCAACCTATAGATCCCATTTCTGAAGAATACCAATCCAAAAGGGGTTCGACCTAAGGGTTGTAAAGAATATTGGATCAGGAGGACTTCAACCTACAGATCAAATTTTTGACAGTGAGATTAGTTCCAAAGTTATTAAACCTAAGAACCATATTGGTTTGACAGACGTTCAACCTAAAAATTACATTGGTTTAGTAGGGATTCAGCCTACAAACTATCAATTCCATAGGGATTTAACCTAGGGATCACATCGGTTCAACAGGGGTTCAACCTACGAACTATCAATTCCATAGGGATTTAACCTAAGGATCAAATTGGTTCCGCAGGGGTTCGACCTACGAACTATCAATTCCACAGGGATTTAACCTAAGGATCACATCAGTTCCGCAGGAGTTCGACCTATGAACTATCAATTCCATAGGGATTTAACCTAAGGATCACATCGGTTCTGCAGGGGTTTGACATATAAACTATCAATTTCATAGGGATTTAACCTAAGGATCACATCGGTTCCGCAGGGGTTCGACCTACAAACTATTAATTCCATAGGGATTTAACCTAGGGACCATAGTTTAAGAAGAAAGGGTTCAACTTGTGGGCTTTGAATGAACCAGGTGCTACACTGGGTTTTGAAGGAAGATTCGAATCAGAATTCAAATCTTCAAGGGAAAACTAAATGAATTGGGTTTTGAAAGAAAATTTGAGTCGGAACTTGGATCTTCTAGACCAATTACTAAATTGCAAAAAAGTTTGAGTAGAAACTCAAACTTCTAAAGGAAAGCTAAGTGAATCGGATTTGGAAGAAAATTCAAGTTGGAACACCAAATTTTCTAGACTGATTCTGACACTTGAATTGGATTTGGAAGAAAATTTGAGTTAGAACTCTAATTTTCTAGACCAATTCTAGACATTTGAATTGGATTTGAAAGAAAATTCGAGTCAAAACTCTAATTTTCTAGACCAATTCTAGACATTTGAATTGGATTTGGAAGAAAATTAGAATCGGAACTCTAATTTTCTAGACCGATTCTAGGATCTGAAGGAAGAAAAATTAGACCAATATAAATTGGATTTAAGAGTTCCAACCAGTAAAATAGGATTTAGAAAAATACCAGCATGAGTACCGGATTTTGAAAGAGTACCAGCACGAGCACTGGATTTTGAAAAATTATCAGCACAAATACTGGATTTTAAAAAATTACCAATACGAACACTGAATTTTAAAGAAAATTTTACCAACACGAACACTGGGTTTTTGAAAATAACCAGCACGAACACTGGGTTTTGAAGAATTACCAACACGAACACTGGTTTTTCAAAAATTGCTAGCACGAACATTGGGTTTTGAAGAATTACTAGCACGAACACTGGTTTTTCAAAAATTACTAGCACGAACATTGGGTTTTGAAGAATTACTAGCACGAACACTGGTTTTTTTGAAAAATTATCAATTGATTTTGATAGAAGATTTTCAGTCTTCACCCTCACGATGACTTGGACAACTATAAATTTCAAAATAATGCTCCAGTATAACTGGTGAGTGAGAAGTTGGATGAAAAGATAAGTAATTGATATTTAAAGAATGCTTTCTGACTTTTGATTGATTCTGGAGGGACTTTGAAGATGTCATTCCTTGTGAGCAATATCTTGCAAGAGAAACAAGGCAAATTGATGTTTTATTGATGTACTGAAAAAATAAACTGATAGAAGAACTGGGGCTACATCTTCTTTTCAAAATGACAAGAGTAAGATGGAAAGGATGAGAGCATTAGTATCATCATTTTTCTTTGTGTTCAGGTAAGATAGTTGATTGATCTTCTGACTCAGCCCTTATAAGCAATCCTTTGTCGATGCAATCTTGCACGATGTTCTTAAAGTCAAAGCAATGTTCTATGTCATGCCCCAATACTCAGTGATATTTTCAGAATTTATTCTTCCATTTCCCCAAAGTGGCAGCAAGATCGACAACCTTTGGAAGTCTGACCATATTTTTGGCTAACATATACTCAAGCATGCTCTCGAGTGTCTGATCTAATGGGGTGAATTGGCGATCACATCTCCAACCTTCATGTTTTGGCTTCTTTTGAGTGTTTGCCTTCTGCTGGGAATAGGATTGAAGGGATTTGGCCAGGATAGTTGGTGGTCTGCTGTTTTGTTTTCCCCTAGAATATTCTTATCAACGCGATCTTGAACAATGTTTTTTAGGATAAAACAATTTTCTGTGTCGTGTCCTATTGCACGATGAAACTTGTAAAATTGTTCTTTGAACCTACCCATGATTGCCGGAGGATCGGTGACTTTTGGTAAACAAACCATGTCTTTTGCGAGCAATTTTTCTAGAATATTCTCGAGCTTCTGGTCCAGAGGAGTGAACTTTCGGTCAGTGCTCCAGTCTTTGTGTTTTGGTTTCTCCTGATCTTTCTCTTTATACTGAGGACTAGATTGAAGAGGCTTATCATTGTTGGAGATCTTTTCTTTTTGGTCCTCAGATCCCTCTGAATGGTCATCATGATTTTTCTGGTTACCCTTGCTATTGTTGGCAGAAAGAGTAAAGTATGCCTTCGGAGGTCTGACCATATCTTTTGTGAGCATGTATTCCAAAAAACTGTCAAGTATTTGATCCAATGGAGCCATCTTGCAGTCTTGGTTTCGATTGTCATGTTGTACCTCTTGCCGAGTGTTTGATTTCTGCTGAGACTTGGCCGAAACAGCTGATTGGCATTCTTTTTCATCCTCAACGAATTTTTTTTTATCGATATAGTCTTGGACAATGTTCTTGAAGACGAAACAATGTTCAATATCTTGTCCCGTTGTTTGGTGAAATTTGCATAATCGATCTTTCCATTTGCCTTTTGCAACAGGATGATTAGCAATCTTTGGGAGTTTAACCATTTCCTTGACCAGCATGTATTCAAGGATCTTTTCGAGGGGCTGATCTAGAGGAGTAAATTTGCGATCGTAACCCCAACCGTCATATTTTATCTTCTCTTTCTGTTGACTCAATTTTCCACTCTACTTTGAAGATTTCACTTTCTGACTTATATGATTGCCTTCGTTATCTTTGCAATCATCGCGGTTGGCATTGACGAATAAGGTGGAATTTGTCTTCTTTTTTTAATCTTGATTATTCCTGACGGGGGTGATGCCCTCGTAGAGGTCTTTGCTCATGAAGACCTTGCCCTTGTCACGATCTTGCAAAATTTTAATCACCTTAACCATTTTCTTCAACTGTACTTGGACTGAATCATCCATTGCTTGACTCTTTAATTTATAGGCTACCCCTTGTCTATGAGGGGATCTTTGAAACGCTTGTTGAGCTTCATATTCTTCATCATTGTCCTCTGTTGATTCCTCTTCATCTGTCGTATCAGTATTCTGAACATGCTTCTTGGAAAACTTTAAAACCCTTTTGACTACCCGGCCTTTTGCCTTCTGCTTGACCTGGGTTTTTTCTGCACTGGCTTCAGCTTGCTCTGCTAGCATCTTGCTCATCATCTTTTTAAACATGGTATATATTTGAGGATCGATGCCATCATCTGCTTGCTTTCCTTGACTTTTAAATGACCGCGAGAAATTTATTTCCTCTTCTGAAGCCATTGAGTACTCAGCGATCATCTTTTTTGACCTTGTCTGAACCATTAAATATCACAAACGCTCTCTGCAGGGCAAAGCTGATGGTTAGGTTTTTGAGAGAGATTTTGATTGGAAGAAAATATTTGCTGAGAAATTTGGTAGACAATTGAAAGAGTATCCAATTACTAGGGATTGAGTCGTCACTGGGATTGCGACAATTGTGTTGTCATTCCTTCGCAAAGAAAATAAACAACTGAAAATTATGCCTTGTTACCTAGGCGAGGTCGTCAAACCAAGAATGAAGAATTTGAAAGATTTTTTATTCATTAAAAGAAAAACATGATTGTATTAATAATAAACTTGAGAAAGAGGGGGCGGACAGACAATTTGCCACTACTCTTTATAATCAGTAGAGATACGAGGACCAGAAAAAAGTGGAAGAGTAACAAAAGAGTCCCAGCCATATCTGGCAGAATGGTATGTTCCGGACCACTGTGCTGATGTAAGGTCGAACTCTGGCACAACCCCTGATAGTAGTCAAGCTTCTACGCGCTTCTGTCTTTGAGAAAATTGCCTGACGCATCACTCTGGATAGTAGTAGGTACAGAAAAATGGGTCAAGTAGCTTGAACTGATTGCCATACACATGTATATCTGGGAAGAAAGCGAGCCCTTCAGTGCATACGACCATCACATACTGAATTCTTTCTCGAGCTGTTCTGGATAATGAGCTTACTTCTGCGAATGCCTTATACTGTCGATAGATCTCGATCAGGTTCACATATTCATTCCCGTTTTCTTCAATCAATGGTCGGGACTTACGCCCTGTCATGCGAGCTACAACATCTTTGGGGTTCAAACCCTTGACATTGATAAAAAATTGTTGTTTCAATGGATCTCCAAGTTGACCGGCTAGCTCAGGCAATCCCATGATCTCTGAAAACTCATCAATCAACAGTGTCATCTCGCCCCATGGGAACTAGAACGTGCAAGTACGCGGATTCCACCGTTCTGTCAGTGCATGGATCTGATTGCCGTTGATTGTCAACTTTCCCACTGCGGATGCCAGTTCCAACCCACAATCACCCAAGTGGTCCGAAAACATACAGGAGAAGTTTTTGTGCCAAGTATAGTACCACCGGGGAAAGAAAGGTCCAGTGTTGAGAACTCGATGCTCGGAAAGACTTTGTCGTACCTTGTAGGAGATGTGACCCTCATGAAAGACAGAGTTAAGCTGACTGGATGCCATTGGACTGAAAGATAGGAAGATTGAAATCAGACTTAGAAAAAATACAAGAATTTTGAAAATTGCAGGCAAGATAAAAATGAAAAGCTGGAAATTCGAAGTCTAGAGGAACGAAAGAGTAGAAAATCACCTGGAGTTTTGAAGAAAAAGTGGATAATTTGGAAAAATTGTCTAGGGTTTACAAAGAAATGTTTCATAAATTGGAAAATGAAGTACTTTGGAAAATTATCCAGTAATTTGGAAAAATATGGAAAAATATGGGAAAATAAGATGGAAATGAATATCATACATTCAATTTCAAACAATTATGCACATACAGTATTCCCTAAGAAGCTCACTCTAAATGCATCAGTTTTGAAAGAGCTTTTAGGATCCTAATCCTGACTCTAGGTTCAGATCATCTGTGTCCAATCATGTTATGCTGATATACTCGAGCCGAGGCTTGATGTACGTGGCATAAAAATTTATCTCAGTTCTAGGCTTGTGTTTTCTCAACACCCTTGAGCACCTGCCGATATACGTTGGACTATGGCCCTTGGTACATGGCAGGGGGCGTTAGCCCAAATAAGTGGCCCAGTTGTGAGGCTCTGTCCCGAACTATGGTTCTAGAAGAGAGCCCAGCAACGTGAAGACCGAGTAGACATAGGTGGGGTAGTTTTTGAAAAATGATCACATGCAGGCAAACAGAGGGCTCTAAAACCTAAAGAGATAGAATTTTGAAATTTTGAAATTTTGAAGAAGCAAACATTATTTTCATACAAATCCTAGATTGAGGAGTGATGTATTTCAGACCTAAGTCTATGTGAGCATGAATAGTTCTCCTCAATATGGTCCTACCAAACCATGCCTAGTCTACATGCAATCCATGTCAGCTAGGTTCAAGTCTAGGCTCCTACGTTCACATGATATCAGAAATTAAAAGATGACATTCCATAGAACACGATTTTGATAATTGAGCTAAGTCAAAGCACAAAATTGATCAGGCGAAGACAGGTCCCATCACGGTCGTCGACTGAGTGCAAACACGAGTATATATTAGCCTCCTAGTATCAGATCTAGTACATAATCATCCATAAACGCATCTCGATTGAAAATTTTACATGAGTTCTAAAAGTAATATGCCAACAAGTTCATCCATGACCACATTCCAACCATTCCAAATACTAGACGACTCACCTGAGCACAAGCACTAGTGTATGTTAGCCTCCATGTATCAGATCCAGTACATAATCATCTATGGATGCATCTCAATTGGGTTTATTACTCTAAGGATGCTCACATGTGAAAAAGAGACAAAAATATGGAAATCAAATTTATCTAAGGTTTAAAACAATTGAGGAGTTACGTAAAAGTTCAAAATTTCTAAACCACAAGCATAACTAATGCAAAAATGAAAAGGCAAAATTTAACATTCTTCTTATTCCAAAATATTACAACTTTCAAAATTTAAAGATCCAGAAATAAAAGTTGAATCCTGACAAGTTTATAATCAATCATTAGAATTTAAGGATAACCACGACCTCCATACCTCTGAGTGATGGAGGCCATCATGAACTCTATCAGGTTCGAAGGTAATATAAGTCACTCAAGGCTGCACCATCCCAAAGTGTTTAGGTCCCCTAGGGACTGTAGTAGGTAAGAGTGAAGCCTCCAGCCACATAGCAATTTGTGCTTTGCTTCAACCATTCACGAGGTTATCTATAAATATTATAGGGTATCAACCACTTGCCTGTATGAAACCAAAAATAAACTAAAAGAATATAAGTCAAGTTGTAATAATGCAATCAAAGTGCAATTCTCATCATTTTAAAATGAGGGTCAAGAGAATTCACATTCAAAGCATGCACATGATATTCAATCTCATTTATCATCATTCATTCCATAGCATTCATATTTGCATAATTCATATGCATGCACCTCAAACTCATATTCTTCCTCAAGCATGGCATTCAACATTACAATCATTCATAATCT
The DNA here is from genome assembly GCF_984573655.1 of Nuphar pumila. NCBI lineage: Eukaryota > Viridiplantae > Streptophyta > Magnoliopsida > Nymphaeales > Nymphaeaceae > Nuphar > Nuphar pumila. The sequence goes on along the minus strand of NC_143262.1, from coordinate 23,958,091 downwards.
TGACAAATGTTTATATAAATATATGAAAATTCACACTTCACAGTATGTTTCAAAGTAAAGTAAAATGCAACCGTTCATCCAACACAATATTCACTTTCCTTATACTCAAAAGAAGCATGCTCATGTCCAACTCATAACTAAGACATGCATTATCTAAATTATAAGTTCACATGTCATTTCTCAGAATATTTATGAACTTTGTATTCGATTATATAAATGAAATAGGCCCTAACACACACAAGCACCTCACGTGCAACAACCAAGCACATGGCTTGTATCAACATGTCAAACCATATGACCAACATAACATATTTTTTTTTATTTACATGTAACAAATCATATGCAATAATCATGCAAACCTTAGTAGTCTCTACGTGTTCACAACTACATGTTTATGCATATGATAGCAGTGATTCAAAGAAATCTAATTAATTGTTTCTCTTATTTATTCAGACTAATCTAGTACAAAAGAGAGTATAAACATCCAGAAACAACCATAGGAGTATTTATTATTTTATATATTTTAATTGCCCTCCTATGGCTTAACTGGTTCTTTTCTGAGTGATTCAACCCTGCAATATAGTGGTTGGAAGAACGAACCCATGGTTCCAGGTTTTGGTCAACACCAAACCAAAATCACTGGCAAAAATTGGGCATGTATCCTTAACTTTGCAGAGCTATGGTACTACCACCTAGGATTCACTAGTAGACCAATCCCTTAACCTCCATGGGATGGGGACAAGAGATGCATTCAGCCCTCAAAAACATGTTTCACGAGGCTTATATCACCCTTCTCTCTCCTAGGAGGATAAGAGATCGGGACAGACTCAACCCTCTCGAAGAGTTCGATTTCACTGACGCTTCAAATTGACCCATTATAATGCCCCAGATTTCCAAAACAAAACTAAGTTAAAATTTTCATGAATTTCTTTTTTGTTTTTTCTTTGCAGCGGAACTTAGAAAATATTTTAGCAACAGATTCAGACGATAATGAGTCATCAGTTTTAGAAAACTCTGAGCACATTATAGGTATGTGGCCAAGCAACTTATTGATCACCAAAGTGTTCTATTTTATCAAAAACCACATTTTATTACAACATCACTGCTTGGAAAAGCAGTATAGGTTCAATAAAAGGAAGCAGTACAACTTTGTCTAGAGAAACCCTAAAACTCGATGTTGCATTGCTCCACATATCGTAACGTAGGTCCAACACCTGAAATCTCTATTAAACGGGGTCAGAACCACTCATGGTCTGGTAAGCAAGCAATCACACATTCATTCAACTCAAGTAAATATTTTTGACCACTCAGGGTCGCGTTTTGAAATAACGACACTCAAGCCTCTGCGGCTTAGCGTATATCGCAAGAGCCTCCTTAGGGATATGAGTTAAACATTCATTCAAGTCTTCATGACTTAGTGCCAGCCTTTTCACGGCTGTGATTTGAATAACCGCTTAAGTCTCCACGACTTAGCCTTGACCTCTTCTGGGTCTAAAAGGGATGTCTAGCTCAAGTCTTTATACTTGGCACATTTGTATCCTACACATCTAAGGATAGCACCTCGATCTTTACTTAGTCGTGCAGATACAACATGGGTCTTCGGTTCAGTCATATACCGATCATGACACCTTCACAAAGTTTATGCAAGACTGACTCAACAACGTTCATTCACTCATACATTCAAGCATCGTTGAACCTAAGCTAATGCTTTGTTTCGATAATTAACCCCTCTCCCTGGGCTTAAGGGAGGTATATCTGAGCACTAACGCAACGATCTGGGGGTTGATTATTCTATGTATTATTAGATACCCTAGAGGCCTGTTGACCCCATCCCCCTAGTAGGATGGTACAATCATACCGAAAGAAGTTTCTACTAGGTATTCGAATGCATTCTGCTACTGCTGTAGGTGGGTTCAATCCTTAGAATTTAAGGATAACCACGACCTCCATACCTCTGAATGATGGAGGTCATCATGAACTCTATTAGGTTCGAAGGTAATATAAGTCACTCAAGGTTGCACCATCACTGTCTTCCTCGATGAAAAATTTTAAAGAGGTCTGCTGGTCTAACAAGCTACTTAATGTATGCCTATAGGGCAGTCGTTGAGGAGTATGTAGCCGACCCTGTTCAGTATGCCCCTAACACAGTCATCAACTGCGGGGTCTTTTTATTTTATTCATATGCATGCTTGACTCTGCTCTCGGCACTACGGCCATCACGAGCATTTCACGTCCTTCAGGTGGACAACGTACTCTGTCTCTGCGACCCTTACGAGTCTAGTTGTGTATTAGTCTCTCAATGAGCATGCATATGACATGATCACAATGGATAAGTTTCTCGGCGTATTTTTACGCAACGAGCCCACAACCTAGTCAAGGCGCAACCACTACTCTAGCACAACAGCCCTTATGAGCAAGGTGCCATTACAGGTATCCGGGAGACTAGCCAATCTGGCATCGTTGTGCCATTTAACCGGTTCTGAAAACTCTTCTGCCAACCATTTTGTCAGAATCTTCTCTGCTTCAACGGCAAGGATGCGACAATCCTTTCTACGTTGTAGAAAGTGTTTCATGGACTGGGTAGCACTTCGTTATATGACGAAGTATCTTTCTACGTTCTTTTTTGAGCAATTATTAGCTTCTTCAAAAAATTCTGCAGAACTTCCTCTCTTTGACGGATAAAGCATGCGTTTCTTTTATGTATTTTAGCGGCATCTCCCCTTTTTGGCAGAAAATTGCTACGCTTAACTCGAGAAATGGATGTGCACCGTTGTGCGTACTTTGCATCCATCATGGTTGAATGAAACCTTAGGCCATAGCCAGGTCATACACAAATAGCTTAGTTTTTACGTAAAGAGCAGTTTTGCCAAAAAATGAAGCCTTTCCAATAGGGGCTTCATTTGTCAAGCAGAATCTCGAACGAGGAGCAGTAAGGGAATCACATTGGCGATTTGGAGTTGATCTCCATTTGAACGCTCATTTATACGTCATATATGTATTATAAGCAAGAGTTTGTGCTTTATATGGTGGCGGCGTAAAGGAAATGCATATACTATTGTTTGGAGTGTTTAACCGAACAAAATATTCTACATATATATTTACAGAAAGTAGAAGCCTTAGCGTCATTCAATGCGACGACGTAAGTAAATGCATAATTGGAAGTGCATAATCAGAAATTGCAGAAAGCAGAGAGCCTTGGCATCACACGATGCAACGGCGTAATGTAAATGCATAATCGAAAGTGCATAATTGAAAATTGCAAAAAACAGGGAGCCTGGGCATCATACGACGTGACGACAAAGGTAAATTACAAAGCCTTGGCGATATAAGACGCGATGGCAGTCACCAGACGATATGCACGAAGTTCGGCATCCAATGAGAGTTACGAGGTGAGCGGGTGAACACCGAAGTGTCCCGAAGGGCTCAACCAAGAACTAAGGTAAGATATCCTTTTTAAGAACGCATATACTATGTATTCAACATATATATCCGACGATAGTTACGAGGAAAGCGGTTGAATACCGAAGTGTCTCAAAGGGCTCAACCAAAATCTAGGGTCAGATACTACTTTAGAAAGTATATGCTATATACAAACAAGCAAATACTTGAAAGAGATGGATCAATGAAGCGAACTTACTTGTTGATTTGCGAAGAACGGCTCTGAACTGTGTCTTCTGCTTCGAACCTTCCTTTGAGAGGTCAGATGAGGTCGACCTAGTTGAGAAAGAGGCAAAGCAGGTCAAGCTGCTCAACCCAAGGGGTTTGAACCAAACTGGGTTCGGTCCAAGTCAACTGGGTTCAGCAGGTTCGAATTCAGCCTAAGTAGGCTAAGTCTGGGTTCAGAAAACCAAACCAGAATCTGGACCAAAAATGATATTGACTTTGACTTCAAACCAAACCAGGTTCAAGTCAAGTCGACTGGGTTTGGATCAGGTCAAGTGGGTTCAGACCAGGTCAGGTGAGCTGGGACCAGGTCAGGCAGGCTCAGACCAGGTCAGGTGGGCTAGGCTAGGTAGGGGAGGTTTAGGAGAGAGAGAAGGCAAGAGAGAGGGGGGGGGCAATTTTTATGAAAAGAGAGAGAGTGGGGAGGGCTATTTATAGCCCAAGCCCACCTCCTTCATGGATTTTTCTAGAAATAGCTAGAAAAATCCATTTCCTTTTATGCCCTTAGTTTTCTTTTAATTCCAAGAGGATCCTTGGTGTGGGGCCCACATGAAAATTTCATGGGATATTTTTGTGGGTTCCACCAGATATTTTTTGAGAAATATTTCTATGGGTCCCACCAACATTTTCGTGGGTCCCACAAAAATTTTGGCTTTTCGGCGATTTTTTTTGAAAAATTCTGAGTACGTCATTCCCTTCGTATTGATGTAACTAAGAAAGTTGGCTCGAGGAAATCTCTTGATTTAATCCAGGTAGAAAGTTATGACTTCCAGAGTGTTTGAGCATATATTCGCAAAACGGTGAATATCCTAAGTATAACTGGTTCATAGAATTTAATTTGTTTTGTATTCTGAGTGAAAATGCTATTTTTACCGGTAAATGCCTCATGAATTTTATTCATAAATTATACTAAAAAATTACGGGTCTTACATCATTACCCCCTTAAAGGAATTTCGTCCGCGAAATTCAGTTAAGAGTGCAAAGTCAGTAGCTGAGGATACTTATCTCGCATATCATATTCGAGTTCCCAAGTGCAATCCTCGATTCCATGACGTTGCCATCTCACTTTAACAAGTGGAATGACCTTCGTTCTTAGCACTTGCTCCCGTCGGTCCATGATCTCGACTAGCATTTCTTCTATTGTCATATCTTCTTGAATGTTGATATCTTCATATTGGATGACGTGAGAAGGATCATGAATGTATTTCTTAAGCATTGACACATGGAATACATTGTGTATCTGTGCATATTGCGGTGGCAATGCTACTCGGTAGGCAGTCTCTCCGATTCGGTTTAAAACCTCGAAGGGACCAACGAATCTGGGGCTGAGCTTCCCCTTTTTTCCAAAATGAAACACACTCTTGGTTGGGGAGACCTTGACAAAAACCTTGTCTCCAACCGAGAATGTGAGTTCCCTACGTCGTTGATCTGCGTAGCTCTTTTGTCAACTCTGATCAATCAGTAGCTTCTTTCTGATCATATGGACATGCTCAGTATAATGCTACAACACAATGGGCGAGTCCAAGGTTCACTCACCCACTTCACCCCAATGGATTGGTGATGGACAGGGTCATCCGTACAAGGCTTCATACGATGCCATCCCAATGCTAGCGTGGTGGCTATTATTATAAATGAATTCAGCCAACGCTAGATGGGAATCCCAATCACCCTTCCATTTCAACATACAAGCTCTCAACATATCTTCCAGAGTTTGTATGGTCCGCTCAGATTGCCCATCAGTTTGGGGGTAGAATATTGTACTGAACTTGAGTTTCGTCCTCAGAGATTTCTGCAGTTGCTCTCAGAAGTGAGATGTGAACTTCGGGTCACGATCAGATATGATCGATGTCGGCACTCCATGAAGTCTGACGATTTCCCGAACATAGATTTCTGTCAATCGTTCGGTTGAGTATCGAGTGTTGATTAGCAGGAAGTGAGCAGACTTGGTAAGTTTGTCCATGATCACCCATATTGAGTCGTGTTGTCTTTTGGATCGAGGTAGTTCTACGATGAAATCCATCGTAATGCCTTCTCATTTCCATTTTGGAATTTCGATCCATTGTATTTTTTCGCCAGGTCGTTGATGTTAGATCTTGACTTGCTGGCATATCAAACACTTCGAGACAAACGTAGCCACATCTCTTTTCATACCCCTTCACCAGTACTTTCTCTGCAAGTCTCGGAACATTTTTGTACCTCCATGGTGGATAGTGTACTTGCTACTATGAGCTTTCCGAAGTACTTCCTCTCTTAGCTCAGGGTTATTTGGAACCCATACCCTTTCTTCCATTCATATTCCTCCATCTTCTTTCAAATAAAAGACAGTGTCATCCTTCTCAGCACGAGCTTTTAATTCCAAGTGCTGGGGGTCCTTGAACTGTTCGGCTATAATTTGATCAAGGATTTCAATGTGGATCGTCAAACAGGACAATCGGATTCTGCCAGAATCAGCCAAAAATGGTTTTCAGTTGACGAAATCCTCCATCAACTTCCATTATCCTGCGAGGCTGGCCAGAGTGCCAATAGTCTTGCGACTAAGGGCATCTGCTATGATATTCGCCTTTATAGGGTGATAGGAAAGCGTGAATTCATAGTATTTGAGGAATTCTAGTCAACGCCATTGCCGCATATTGAGCTCTCTTTGAGAGAAGATATATTTTAAGCTTTTATGGTCTGACATGACCTCAAATTTCTCTCCATACAAGTATTGTCACAAGATTTTAAGCACGAACACCACCACATCAAGCTCTAGGTTATGAGTTGGATAGTTTTTCTCATGTATTCTCAACTATCATGACGCATAGGCGATCACCTTACCGTGTTGCATCAACACGCAACCCAGACCCATTCCTGAGGCATTCGTGTAAGCTACAAATCCTCCTTGACCAGAAGGTAGAGTAAGGATAGAAGCAGTAGTAAGCCTCTGTTTGAGAGTCTCAAAGCACTCCTTACACTGGTCATTCCATTCAAACTTGACTCCCTTTTTTAATAATTTTGTCATGGGTACGACGATTCGGGAGAAGTCTTGTATGAACTTCCGGTAGTATCTGGCAAGTCCTAGGAAGCTGCGGACCTCTGTGATATTTTCTAGCTGCTTCCAGTCTATCACAGCTTCCACCTTCGCAGGATCTACTGCGATCCCATCCTTAGAGATTACATGACCAAGGAACATCACTTTGTCTAGCCAGAATTCACATTTCGAAAACTTGGCATAGAGTTGATTATCCTGAAGGGTCTTCAAAATGATTCTCAAGTGCTTAATGTATTGCTCCTTATTCTCTGAATATACGAGAATGTCATCAATGAAGATGATGACAAAGTTGTCTAAATATGGTCTGAATATCCGATTCATCAGATCCATGAAGGCAGTCGGCGCATTAGTGAGTCCGAAAGGCATTACTATGAACTCATAATGGCCATATCTCGTTCTGAAGGCAGTCTTAGGTATATCCTCCTCTTTAACTCTGAGTTGATGATACTCAGACCAGAGGTCGATCTTGGAGAACACTCTTGTTGTTCTGAGTTGATCGAATAAATCCTTAATCCGAGGCAACGGGTACTTGTTCTTAATGGTTGTCCGGTTAAGCATCTGGTAATCGATGCATAACCGAAGGGATCCATCCTTCTTCTTTACAAATAGTATCGGGGCTCCCCACGGTGATACACTCGGATGGATGAACCCTTGTTCCATCAGTTTTTCCAACTGACATTTCAACTCACTGAGTTCAGCTGGCGCCATTTGATACAGGGCTTTGGATATCGACGTTGTTCCAGGTAAGGATTGAATTCTAAATTCAACCTCACAAAGTGGTGGAAGTCCTGGCAATTCCTTAAGAAACACCCGTACCACTTCCAAACTCTCAAGGGACTGGATGTTTGAATTTTTCACTAAGAGGCTTAATAGGAAGGTTACACAATCCTTCCTAAGGTATTTTTGTGCCTTAAGAGCTGATATGAGTCGTTTCTGCGGGACAGGTTTTGATAACCGGTATTCCACCTTAGGCAATCTCGGTTGAGATAGAATTACTCTACCCTAGCGGCACAAAATCCTGGCATTGTTCTAGGCCAACCAATTCATTCCCAGAATGATATTGTATTGTACCATATCGATTAGGATGGCATCAATAGGTAAGTGTTGCCCAACTATCTGTATATTCAGGTTCTTCACACACCGAATACATTTGGTGTGTGAACCCAACGGGTTGTACACTTCGATCATTTTATCAAACGGTTGCACCGAAGCGTGGAGTTGTTCAGTGAAATCATCAGAGATAAAAGTATGAGTAGAACCACAATCAAACAAGATGTAAGTTGCATGTCCATTAACATGTACGGTGCCTTCAATCAGGTCATCATTTTTTACTTGTTCAGTCGTTACAGCGTATACACGACCTGTAGCAGGCCCTTGTTCTACTCTAGGTGAGGGTCGTTGGAACTGGGGGCGTTGTGGCACTTGTCGAGGGGGTCCGACAGATCCAGAATTCCCCTTTTTCTCATCTGCAAGCTTCTTTCTACACTGCCTCACAATGTGGCCTACTTTGCCACAATAGAAGCAACTACTTGTGTCACGAGGACATGGTCTCTTCAGTTGGTTCACATGGCACTTTGGGCAACTGGAGTTGGATTGCTGACTATTGGGAGTCACATTCTGCCTGGGTTTTACGACTTAATGAGCGATGTTCTCACCTTGGAACTTCCTCTTTTGAAAGGGTTGTCGTGAACCTTGGCCAATTGGGAACGTTCTCTTATGGTTCCCACCATTGCTTACAGGCCTTTTTGCTATGACCCCTTTGGATCACTCCCAATCCATGTGAATTTTTAAAGTTGCCACCACTACAGCTTGAAAAGTTGATGGCATGCTTGTTATAACTCGAGATTGCAGCCCTTCCCGCAGACCATTGATATACTTGTCGGCTCTCTCTTGGTCTGTCTCGAACAACTAGGAGCAATATTGTTCTAGAATTTAGAATTTTGTGGTATAGTCAATCAGACTCATATCGTTGTGTTCTAACTTCAGAAACTCCATCTTTTTCTTATTTCTGGAATGCACTGGAAAGTAGTTATCCAAAAAAAATGTGTGAAAGTCCTCCCAAGGAACGACTTTGAGTTGCGAGAACTGGATCAACTTAGTGGTATCCCACCACTTCCGTGCATTGTCCTTTAATCGATACATGCCAAAGTTAGTCATTTTCTCTTCTGGTACACCCAATACCAGAAAGGCACATTCTGTCTTCTCGATCCAACTTTCTGCAAGCTCTGGATCAGCTTTTTCGATAAAAACTAGTGGGTCAAGTTTGAGAAACTTCTCATAGGTTATTCCTCCCAGGTTCTCGTTGCGAGGTGTGATTGGTTCTGGCCTCGTCTCATGGATGGTCGTAACCAGGTTGTTGAGCATCTCCAGCAGGAATCCTTGCGTATGGGACTCCTCGCTCGTCATGGTTCTCCTCGTTGTAGGAGTCATTTATCTATTCACACACAAGCACTTGTTTTTAGTTTCTTGATATATATAGGAAAGTAAAACTTTATTTACTTATATACATTCCATTACACAAAAATTGCATTATATACAAGTGTCATGCCACAGTGGCAGACATAGGCGACAAGAAACTATATACATGAGTCTATTGACTCCAAAATATCACCAGTCGCTTAAGATATGGATTTTCTTGATGAAGATGAACTCATAAAAATCCATTTGTTGCCACATTGCCTTGGTTTAGGCACAACAAGAGTCGACTTGGGTGGCACTTTCGCACTCTTAAGTGAATCCTGGGGATAGATGAGGGATGTTGGTTCACTCTCCCAAACAGCGATATCAAGACTCAGGGAGTCTGAAATTATGTTTGACGAATAAAAGGAATCTCCTCTTTCATTTAGATCATGCAAGCTTGGCGTATGTGATGTCGAGTGGTAGCTTAGTGAGTGATTGACTTTCTCAAGGAAGTTCAAATCAAAGTCTCTCAGCCTTGGCGATCCATCAGAAGTCGTTGATGTATTGTTACTCCCAATACTTGAATGATGCAGTCCACCGACATGCGAGGTCTCATCTTTAAGACCTTTTAATCTCCGCCGACCTATATCGGTGATATATTTCCTTTGACATTCGTTGGCGGAATGCCCATCCTCGTCACAAAACTGGCAGTCATGAACCTCATACGGGCATATCCACTCATCGTGCATGAACTTGCAATGATAGCAATAACCGCGCGAGTTGTGAGTTGTCATCTATACAAAGATGCACTCAAATTAGTAATTTTGAAAGAAGATATACTTACAGTGTAATATCATGAACATGACGGATCTTGAACCAGGTTTCTCAGACACATGCTCTGATGCCAATTTTGTAATGCCCTGAATCTCCAAAACAAAGCTAAGTTAAAATTTTCATGAATTTCTTTTTTTTTCTTTGCAATGAAACTTAGAAAAACTTTTAGCAACGGATTTAGACGATAATGAGTCGTCAATTTTAGAAAACTCTGAGCACATTACAGGTATATGGCCAAGCAACTTATTGACCACCAAAGTGTTCCATTTTATCTAAAACCATATATTTATTATAACATCACTGCTTGGAAAAGTAGTATAGGTTCAATAAAAGGAAGCAGTACAACTCTGTCTAGAAAAACCCTGGAACTCGATGCCGCCTTACTACGCATATTGCAACGTAGGCTCAACACCTGAAATCTCCATTAAACGGAGTCAGAATCACTGATGGTCTGGTAAGCAAGCAATCGCACATTCATTCAACTCAAGTAAATATGTTTGACCACTCAGGGTCGCGTTTCGAAATAATGGCACTCAAGCTTCCACGACTTAGCGTATATCGCAAGAGCCTCCTCAGGGCTATGAGTTAAACATCCGCTCAAGTCTTCATGACTTAGCGCGAGCCTTTTCACGACTATGATTTGAATAACCGCTTAAGTCTCCACGACTTAGCCTTGACCTCTTCTGGGTCTAAAAGGGATGTCTAGCTCAAGTCTTTATACTTGGCACATCCGTATCCCACACATCTAAGGACAGCTTCTCGAGCTTCGCTTAGTCGTGCAAATATAACATGAGTCTTCGGTCCGGTCAATCTAGTCATATACCGATCATGACACCTTCACAAAGGTTATGCAAGACTGACTCAACACCGTTCATCCACTCATGCATTCAAGCGTCGTTGAACCTAAGTTAATGCTTTGTTTTGATAATTAACCCCTCCCCCTAGGTTTAAGGGAGGTATATCTGAGCACCAACGCGACGATCTGGGGGATGATTATTCTATGTATTTTTAAATACCCCAAAGGCATGTTGACCCCATCCCCCTAGTAAGACAGTACAATCATACCGGAAGAAGTCCCTACTAGGTATTTGAATGCATTTTGCTACTGCAGTAGTTGGGTTCAATCCTTAGAATTTAAGAATAACCACGACCTCCATACCTTTGAGTGATGGAGGTCATCATGAACTCTATCAGGTTCGAAGGTAATATAAGTCACTCAAGGCTACACCATCACCGTCTTCCTCGGTGAGAAATTCTGAAGGGGTCTGTCGGTCTGACAAGTTACTTAATGCATGCCTATAGGGCAACCGTTGAGGAGTATGTACCCGACCCTGTTCAATATGCCCCTAACACAGTCATCGACCGCAAAGGTCCTTTCATTTTATTCATATGCATGCTTGACTCTGCTCTCGACACTACGACCATCATGAGCATCTCACCTCCTTCGGGTGGACAACGTACTTTTACTCTGCGGCCCTTAAGAGTCTAGTTGGACGAGCCCATAACCTAGTCAAGGCGCAACCACTACTCTGGTACAACGGCCCTTACGAGCAAGATACCCTTACAGGTATCTGGGAGACGAGTCAATCTGACATCGTTCTAATAATGGGCATCGTTGTGCCATTTAACCGGTTTTGGCAGCTCTTCTGCCAACCATTTTGTGAGCACCTCCTCTACTTTAACAACAGAGATGCGGCAATCCTTTCTACGTTGTAGAAAGTGTTTCATGGACTGGGTAACACTTCGCTATATGACAGAGTATCTTGCTACGTTCTTTTCTAAGCTATTATTAGCTTCTTCAAAAATTTCTGCAGCACTTTCTCTCTTTGTCGGAGAAAGTGTGTGTTTCTTTTATCCATTTCAGCGACATCTAACCTCTTTGGTGGGAAATCACTACGCTTAACTCGAGAAATGGATGTTCACCATTATGCGTACTTTGCATCCATCAAGGTTGATTGAAACCTTAGGTCATAGCCAGGTCATACGCAAATGGCTTAATTTTTACGTAAAGAGCAGTTTTGCCAAAAAGTGAAGTCTTTCCAATAGGAGCTTCATTCGTCAAGCAGAATCTTGAACAAGAAGCGGTAAGGGAATCACATTTGCGATTTGGAGTTGATCTTCATTTGAACGCTCATTTACGCGACATATATGTAATATAAGCAGAAGCTTGTGCTTTATATGGCGGCGGCGTAAAGGAAATGATATACTATTGTTCGGGGTGTTTAACCGAACGAAATATTCTACATATATATTTGCAGAAAGTAGAAGCCTTGGCGTCATTCAACGCGACGACGTAAGTAAATGCATAATCGGAAGTGCATAATCAGAAATTGTAGAAAGCAGGGAGCCTTGGCATCATACGACGCGACAATGTAATGTAAATACGTAATCAAAAGTGCATAATTAGAAATTATAGAAAACAAGGAGCCTGAGCATCATACGACGTGACGACAAAGGTAATTTACAAAGCCTTGGCGATATAAGACGCAATGACAGTCACCAGATGATATACACGAAGTTCGGTATCCAATAAGAGTTACGAGGTGAGCGGGTGAACACTGAAGTGTCCCGAAGGGATCAACCAAGAACTAGGGTAAGATATCATTTTTAAGAACGCATATAGTGCGTATTCAACATATATATATGATGATAGTTACGAGACAAGCGGTTGAACACCGAAGTGTCCCAAATGGATCAACCAAGAACTAGGGTCAGATACTACTTCAGAAAGTATATGCTATATACAAACAAGCAAATACTTGAAAGAGATGGATCAACAAAGCTAACTTGTTGATTTGCAAAGAATGACTCTGAACTGCGTTTTTTGCTTCGAACCGTCCTTTGAGAGGTCAGACTAGGTCAGATGAGGTCGACCTAGTTGAGAAAGAGGTAAAGCAGGTCAAGCTGCTCAACCTAAGGGGTTTGAACCAAACTGGGTTCGGTCTAAGTCAATTGGGTTCAGCAAGTTCGAACTCAGCCTAAGTAGGCTAAGTCTGGGTTCAGAAAACCAAATCTGGACCAAAAAGAACCTTGACTTTGACTTTAAACCAAACCAGGTTCAAGTCAAGTCAACTGGGTTTGGACCAGGTCAAGTGGGTTCAGACCAGGTCAGGTGAGCTAGGACCAGGTCAGGCAGGCTTAGACCAGGTCAGGTGGGCTAGGTTAGGTAGGGGAGGTTTACGAGAGAGAGAGAGAGATAAGGCAAGAGAGAGAGGGGGGGTCATTTTTATGAGAAAAGAGAGAGTGGGGAGGGCTATTTATAGCCCAAGCCCACCTCCTCCATGGATTTTCTAGAAAAAGCTAGAAAAAATCATTTTCTTTTATGCCCTTAGTTTTATTTTAATTCCAGGAGGTTCCTTGGTGTGGGGCTCACATGAAAATTTCATGGGATATTTTTGTGGGACCCACCAGATATTTTCTGAGGAATATTTCTATGGGTCCCACCAACATTTTCGTGGGTCCCACAAAAATTTTGACTTTTCGACGATTTTTCAGACTCTACTGGATTTATCATTGTTCAGCCCTGCCTAAGTCCAACTCCAAGTGGGACTCTACGAGATTTATCAGACTCTACTGGATTTATAAGAATCCATGTTGGGATCTACATAAGTTATCAGAGTTCAGCCCGGCGAGGAGTCTTGCCTAGGCTGGGTGGGACTATAGTGGGATGCCCCCTAGACTCTCATTTAGGGTGAGAGTATTCTTGTGTATCTTATCTGTAGTTTATCTTCTTCTCTTATATGTAGTTTATCTTCTTCTGATTCTGTATTCTATAAATATGTTTGTATAGTTTATTTTTTCTTCAATGAGATTTATTGAGTTTAACCTTTAAGTTTCACTTTGCTTATTGTTTGTGAGTACTCCTTGAGGGAAAAACTCTGCTATCTCACCCATTCATCCATCCTCGCTCATCATCGGTCAATTATGAATGTGTTTTTTCCTTTCAGCCGCGCCCTCACTCTTGCCTTAATTTTCGTGCTCATCAAGTGAGGTCCTCATCTCTCCCTGTTGTTTCTCCCTTGGTTGTGTTCTCCCTGCCCTAGCCTCCTCCACCCCCCCCCCCCCCCCCACCCCCTTCCACGCTCTTCTGCCTTAATTATCCTAGCTAGCCTGCATGTCCCAGACCGAACCCAATTTACAGATCAAAGAAATCATATTTTGTTTTATAAATATTACTTTTTTACCCAACCCTGTCAGATCTGGCATATGGATCCTGGACGATTTTCTACCGACTACTTCCAAAAATTCTCTAGGCCAAAATTCTAAAAATTTAACCATAGGAGAGTACACCTGTTAGCTTTCAAACTCAATCTACAAATCCCAAAAATTCATCCAGACCATTGAGATCTAGTCAAATCTTTGGAACATGTCAGAGCTCGAATCCAAGACAGAACCTGTGACGTCCTTACTAGTCCCAAAAATTAATTATTTTTGACCTTTTCAAACCCCTAAAAAATCTCAAAAAATTATGTTTTACGTACTTGAGACCTCCCACCAGTCGACCAAGCCCAAATCCAGCCTCAAATCCCAGCCAAACCCTCTCCACCACCCGAACTTTAGACCTGCAATAGTCTATCCTATAGGCCAACAACACTTGACTTGGAGTCATAAAGTCACTCTGTATAAAGTTTTCCACCTTCGCCAGCAAGGATCCAACTAGTTGGATATTCTAAGTATGTAGACCCTAGAAATAGAAAAAGTCTCCATCGCTTCCATCCATCTGGAGGAAGATGCAACACGTTGGTACCACTGATTCGAACAGAGCCTTGGTGTACCAACTTGGGAAGCGTTCACACGTGCATTGATTCTATGATTTGGCTCTTTGGTGCATGTAGATCACAATGTAACGTTGTCCCAACTAGAGGTTCACAACCGTAGTTACCAAGGAGCACCAGGAATGGTACCGAGACTTCAGAGTAGGGATGCCAAAATACTACAACCCCATTGATTACATGTCGTGAATGCTTCAAGGAGGAGGATGAAAGGTTCAAGAAGAAGCATGTTGAGATGATGCAGGTGACTAACCAGATTAAGAAACATACTCCCAACATTGTACGTGGGCTCCTTGATGCAAAATTCCAACTGAAGGTAGTTAAACCTGAGCCAGAAGGGACTGCCCCCAACTTGTTCGGTGAAATGTCTGAACCAGTGGTAGTTGCTTCCTGTGCCACTCCAGAAGGTCTGAGATGGCTAAAGTTGGGTGGCAAAGATGGGTTTAAAGGGCAGAACACCATCATCTATCATGTGTTTGATATAATGTTCGAATCAGACAAGCAGGGTGGGACCAAATGCCACTCGAGTTCAGTTGCACCTAGCGAGTCCTTGGAGCATCCCTTGCAACTGAATGTACATCACCATGGTCGAGATACAAGGTACCCAACTTTGATCATGAGCTCTCTCACTCATGATGTGGGTCGACGCACATCACAATCAGCCCTCTCACGATACTATAGCGAGGTACCCAATCCAACACAACATAATCGTGATTTTTGTCAATCCATGAGGAATTTTGTGACACAATTTTTTGCATTGGATTCACAATTAAATTTTCTAGCCGATCACACAAGCCGCAACCTCAAATATGGCCTATATTGTACGCAAAATGCAAAATACTCAAAATAGGACACTATAGTTCTCATAATTGTTGAGAGTGACTATGCATCAGCCATTGCAAGGATGACCACTTCCGTGAGGATCTCAGTGAAGGAATAGAAGAAGGCATGTCTAAAGCACAACACTCCAATGCCCACTATGGGCACACTGAAATGCAACAAGAACCCTATTTAGTTGTGGGCAAAATGTGTGCTAATATAACCTTGTCGATTGTTGCCCCTACCATAGTTGCAGGTCATCACTACGGCAAGTCGTTGGTAACGTTACAACAATCTGATGCATGCTATATGTTCAAGGAGATGTTTGGTATAGTTGCCAACCAATTAATTGGGCATCATCTAGGTTGCCACTTAGATGACTGACATATGGCAAAAGAAGAAATCCTACCTAGGTGTTTGATTCAGGGGGAGAGGTTGATTACAGAGGTGTTACCCTGAGTTTTCGTCTTGAGGACAAGGCCTGTTTGAGAGGGTTGGATTGTTACAAACCCTTTTCTACTCCAGGTCTGACTTAGGAAATCCGCCCCCAATTGGATTTGTTCCACAAGAGGATCTACCATAGGAGTTGCCCAACCTAAAGTCCTACCCAGACTGGGATTTGCAAAAGTTATCAGAGTCCAACCCAGCATGGAGTCCTACCCAAGTTGGGACTATGGTGGGACGGCCCCTAGACTCTCATCTAGAGTGGGAGTATTCTTATGTAGCTTATTTGTATCTTATCTTCTTCTCTTTTTGTATTCTATAAATATGCTTGTATAGTTTAGTTTTTCTTTAATGAGATTTATTGAGTTCAACCTTTGTTTCATTCTGGTTTTTGTGTGTAAGTATTTCTTGAGGGAAAAACTTTGCTCTCTCACCCGTTTATCCATTCATGCTCATTACTGATCAGTCAAGAACGTATTTCTCCCTTCCAGCCATACCCTCTCGCTCCTGCCTTCATTTTCAAGCCTACCAGGTGAGGTCATCTTCTCTCCCTAATGTTTCTCCCTCCCTTGATTGTGTCCCCTGCCTTGAGAAATGCCCTAGCCTCCCCCCCGCCCTTCCACATTCTTCTGGCTGTGTCCCCTACACTAGGGCATGCCTCTCTCATCTTACCACTAGCCAAGTCCTTGTCCGATGACACGCTCTGCTACTACAGTGTATCTGACACCTATCAAACACGCCGCACCCACCCCCAATGCCGTTGTTGCCCCTCTATTGTTGTTACAACAACCCAACCGCGACCTCAGATCCGGTCAGCATCTAGCCGAGCAAGTGCAATTCCATTCTAGGTTTCGAACTGTGCTTCGCAAGGCCAGAACCGATCCTCTGAGAGTCAGGTTCTATTAGTCCCTCTCTCTCGTACCAGAGAGAGGGACGAGGACATTCACAAATATGTGAAGACATTGCATGCATGATTTGCAAAAGTCCTCTCTCTCATCCCAACAATGCTTGAAAACAGTTTAATGCCAATATCTTATTTGTAGGATGTCAAAGTCATGGGTGCCAGTTTAAGGTCTCAGATCCATGCAGATACATTCCATGCCTTGTTGTAATGAGGCATGTTCAATTAAAGAATGTGACTATGTATTGATAGAGACACGAGTGAGAGAGACAAGAGACAGAGATAGAGAGATGAGAGAGAGAGGGGGATGTTCGCAAATCATGGATGTGAATGTTCTTACACATTTGTGAATGTCCTCAAACATGATCTTTTATTTTTAGTAAAAGGAGATTCACACATTTTGGGGACATTTACGTGTCATACTATATTTGCAAATGTCCTCATGCTTGTCATTTTTTTAGTAAAAGGAGGTTCACACATTTTGAGGACATTCGCAAATATGAATTGCGAATATCATGCTATATTTATGGAGGGGTAAAAATGTCTTGAAAATTTTGAGAATCAAAATTTTGGATATGCAAGAGATTTTGTCAAATTGCTAGGTATTTCAGGAAGCGTGTATGATCATTTGCCGAAGTTTAAATCTATGCTAGTGTAGAGTAAGTCATTTTTCCTTGACAAACGCTGAAGCATCGCCACCCATTTAGCATTGTTGAAGTGGACATCTACAATTGAATAACCATCTAGAGGATATTCGCAAATATGAGTTGCAAACATCATGCTATATTTGCGGAGGGGTAAAATTGATAAAAATTGAGAAATAAAATTTTGGATATGCAAGAGATTTTGTCAAATTGCTAGGTATTTAGAGAAGCGTGCCATTTTTCAAGGTCAGTACAATCATTTGTGGAAGTTTAAATCTATACTAGTGTGGAGTAAGTCCTCTACCCTTGAGAAGCTCTCAAGCATCGCCACCCATTTAGCATTGTTGAAGTGGAAATCCACAATTGAATAACCATCTAGAGGCACATCCATAAGTCGATATAGTGCCAATCGTTCTGGGCATGATCCATTGAGCATCGTAAGATTGACCGATGCCATAATGTATTATTGGTATGGTCACAAACTACAGTTTTTACCACCACCTATCCTTTTGTGTCCAGAATGTTTTGCCCTTTGTTGGATCCGATGCAAAAATCACACTCTCCCTCAACCCAAATTTTAAAGAGTTAATGCTCATCCTTCAACTTATCCACTTGAAAGACTTCCATGGAGGTTTGATTACTACTATCATTAGCTTCCCTAGTGGCACAGGCAACACCTTCATGACAGATGTTCTTCATAAAGGTCCAAATCTTCCAGATAATAATGTGAAATGATATCCTTCAACATTCCTCCAACCAAGGTACTTCACGTATGACAGAAAACCACCATTTAATCTCTGTCACAATCTTCGACCAAGGAGGGTGCCATTTATTAGATGCTCTTCACAGATCTCCAAAAATTAGCTACCACTAGACAGGATAAAAACAAACATTAATATGTTTCTTCACATTCAAGCTGCATGCTCTTGGATCTGCAGTTTTCTTTAGTGTATTCCATAGAATTTTCCTACTGCTTTCCTTAAAGACATCTAGCTGTAATTCTGATTGTTCACGCTATTGAACACAGTGGCTTGAACTTGGATCCACATATGGTCAAGAGAGGGGATTAGACAAGGTTCATTGTAGTTTCCACTCCCTTTCTAACCTCCCCCTCCTATTTGGCTTATGATGGTGTTTTCTTCTTGATCTGATAGATAGGATTCACGGGTGCCTTCACACAATGGATCAAACTAGAAATGAGCATTCAAACCATTCTCAATTCTCCAGCCAGTTTTTCCTTTTGATGGTACTCCAACCTGGTTTGAACTCCTTCCAAGCCCATGAACCTTCTGAAGTTTTCCCTATTATTTCTACTACTGAGATATTTACTTTTCATAGTGCTAGTATGAAAGATATCCCAGGGAGCTTGACATCACCAGGCCTTTTCATACCTACTTCAGACTTTAGACAACAAATCTGATCCCATCCAACAAGACAGATCCTCCTCGCATCTTTGGCCCATTCCATAAGTAATAAAAAGTTACCCATAGTAGTAATTATATTAGAAATCTGCAACTACATTGGAAATTTTAATCACTGCAAAAGAGTACTGCATACAACTAATTATATTGGAGTTACTTTTAAGAAATTTGATTTCCTCTCTATCGGATCAACAGTATCTTGGCATAGATCTGGTTTTAATTTCTCACAGAACAGGGAAGTCCAAGGCACTTCAGTCGGAGATCTGTAAGCTTCCATCCCAAAAGATCCTTGACATGGTTAATGCCTCCATAAGTCCTGAATGCAAGGATCAATAACTTGCCTTCATTAACTTTCAGCCTAAGTTGGATAAAAAGCCTTGAACTTTCTCTTTAAACTTAAAACTATACTGGGTACTTGCGCTACACAAAAATAACATCAGTTCTGAATTATCAGCTTAAAAGTAGTCTTGGCATTTGCACTGCACAAAAATAATGTATCATCAGTGAAAAAGGATGCGAGATAATGAATGCTCGCATAGGGAACCTTGAAGCACACAATTTTCCTTCTTGAATCACCAAGAATACTTGCTTATGGAATCTTGGAGCACACCATTTTCCTTGAAACACCAAGAATGCTTGCTTATGGAATCTTGGAGCACACAATTCTCCTTCTTGAATCACCAGGTTTAGACAGCAAGTCAAATTCTCCATTACCACAAGGAATACATATGGTGATATTGGGCGTTATTGGATCACCTTGGAAAAACATTTACCTGCTGTCTTGTTTAACACCAAAGTAATAGATGCAATTGATACACACAACATGATCTTCTCAACCCACTTTTTATGCAAACTGAATACTATAAAAAAAAAATGGGAATCCCTAGTCTAACCAGTCATAGGCTTTGCATAGGGTGCTTGCCTATTGCAGGCTTGGATAGAGTCGATCAGCTCGTCAACTAATAAAATACTTTCTTTGATATCACACCTTTTAAGAAAAGCCCCTTGATTTTAAGAAATTACGCAGTTCAGCATACTCCTCCAAGTTACACAAAGCAATTTAGTTATCAGTAAATATTTAGCCCCAGTAACCTTAGGAATGATAAGAATATCAGTATTTTTAATTGTTCTATACATTTTTCCTTTATCAAAGAAGTTCTTAATTTCTTTTCACAATCACTACCTATAATGCTCCAAAATTCCTGGTAAGAACTGCTAGGAAAACTTGTTAGTTCAGGTGATTTGCTTCCATTAGATTGAAAGATAGCTTGTTTGGTCTCTTCGTGAACAACAGGGAAGTGTAGAGCTTAGGTCCAAAAGCCACAGAGGTAGTTCATCTATATTATCTTCTTTTAGAAGCAAGGATTTTAAATACTCATAGCAATGTTTGTGAATAGTCTCAAGTTCTTCAACCTCAACACCATCGACAACAATACTCCGTTTCTGAAACTTGGTTTTCAGTCTATAAAGAATTCAGAATTTATATCCCCTTCTTTTAACTATAGAATTCACGTTTTGTAGTGTCAAAAGTGTTTCCCTAAAGCTGCAACAAGCGCCATTTTCAGAATCAAATCTTTTGACAACATTGTCATTGGTATCATACAATTTCTCCAACTATTTCCTCAAACCCTCTTATCCTGGTGTAAATATTTCTAAATATGTTACAATTCCAAGCTTTAACCCAACCTTTGACTTCATGAAGTTTCAATTCCAAGCTTTAACCCAACCTTTGACTTCATGAAGTTTCACCACAACTTGTTCAGTGGGACATCCGATGATTTTGACAATCCAAGACTTTACAACAATCTACCTCCATTCCAGCCTTTTCACATGTTGAAGAATTTCAGGTTGTCTGGATCCCATGCTCAGAAAATATATTTTTCAGACACAATAGCATTATGGCCATAGACTGATCTTAAAAGGGTACGAAGATTCTGGAAGTCCGAACATCTTAGCCACGAGTCAGTGATGGAACATTAATCAAGTTTGCTCCTGATATTGGCTCTGCCCACCTGATTGCTTGTTCAAGTATATGGTTGATTAGAGACTGTAACTTCAATTAGCCCATAAGAGTTTAGAAAATTAAAGAAATTTGTGACACATTGGTTTAGGAGCTTTTGTAGTTTTCTCATCATTAGCTCTGATTACATTAAACTCACCAATAAGAAACCAAGGTTCTTGTTTATTTGCCCTAGACTTCACCATAGCTCTCTTCTATTGTCTTTTTCCTCTTTTCCTTTCTCATTCTTGTCTTTCTCCTCTTCCGTAATATTCATAAAAGTGTAGGACTTGTGTAACGACCCCAACTCATACCCCTTAAAAAGTACGGAATTTTTTTTTTAAGTGCAGAAACATTCCAGAGACTCGGGGCCTTTACATTTCCACTCCCCATTGGATAACCAACCAACCACAAGATATCTCTCTCTCTCTCTCTCTCTCTCTCTCTCTCTCTCTCTCTCTCTCTCTATATATATATATATATATATATATATATATATATATATATATATATATATATATATATATATGTTAGAAAGTGGCTTTGAATACATTAGGTTCAATAAAGAACCAATACACATGCACATGAAGTGCGAATAAACCCATTAAAGGGAACAACACAAGCACATAATGTGCTAACACATAAACCCACACAAGAGGCAAAAATATGACATAAAGTCATAAGTTGAATATTATTGAAGAAGAAGGAAGAAGGGGGTATAAACCCCATACAATGGAGCATAAGCTCCTCTAAGAAGTAAAGAATACAAAGGGGGAGACCCCTATTTATAACACAAGAGAGGGGCCAAAAAGGGGGCTCCCAAAGGAGTCGTTAGGAGCCCCCAACGGTCACATTTGTGACCGTTGGGGGCTCCCTAACGACTCTTTGGGGAGCCTCCCTAGGTGGCGCAAACCACAAAAAAGGGAAAAATAAAAAAGAAAATTAAAAATAAAATTACAAACATATTTCAAATGGAATATGCGTAAAAACTGTGAAATGTCTAAACTACCCCTATGCCTATAAATAGATAAATATATATTATATATATATAATTAGGATAATACATATGCATATATACCATATATGAATATGTATTATCCTTTATATATATAAAATATATATAATATTACAATTGTCGAATGATACATTTTAACACCCTCCCCTCAAGCTTTGCGTGGGGGAACGAAAAGATTGAAGAAAGCAAGAGGAAGAATCTCAAGGCTTCAAGAGCCTTCAGGACGAATGTCATTGTAAATGTCTCCCTCCAATGTCTTTAACGATGAGCACCTTCCATGATCTATCCAAGGTACTTCTTTTCCTCTTATCTTCAAGATCCTGAGGAACAACAACAAAGAACAAGTAAAAAATATCTTTGCACTTTACTCAAAAAAGAACATTCCTAACAAGGTGCAAAATTTATGCATAATAAGATAATTACTTTAGCATGAAAAGAAAATTTAGAAAACCAAAGTTTTCAAAATCATATATCATGTTTAAAGAGTGAGCGGAAACATATTGCAAGAATGCATAATGCATTCATAAGGTCCAATATTGGACAAACACAACCCCATAATGGGAGAATAACAAAATAGTCCACTAAGGGACACCACAATAATCCTACGAAGAGGCATAAGCAACATATACTTTATTGAATGAGATCCTAAAAGGTCATAAAGAGCATATGCATATATTATCATGAAATGAATTAATACGTAAAGGAATCATTAATAAACATGCTTCAAACATGTAATGAAGTGCCAAACAAGAGAAACGAAGTCTACAAGCATACTTTAGACAAAAAATAAACACAAGAATTCACAAGGTTTTAAATCCATTTACGAGGCAAAACGAATAGTATTATTTGAGTAGAGAATCTTACCCCTTTAGGAAAATCTCACTCAATTGACAAAAAGGACACATTTTGCATACAAAAGTGGCCAAAATACCATAAGCACTTAATATATAGATTAAATGCCAAAAAATCAACTTGATTTTAAAATATGCATATCAAAAATATGATTCACTTGAATATCTTAAAACACAAGTCATGAATGAAATTTTGCAAATTTCAACAATACTTCATCCATTACAAACAACTACCTCATTAGTCCTCCAAAACCCATAAATCAAGTGTATAAGCTACTAGATCAAGAATATAAATATAATGCCATTAAAGGCCAAAGACACACACAAAGGTGTGCAAAAGAATTTCTTGTCTACATATAATAATACTTGAAATGAGTGCATCTACGACAAGAACAAGAGAATACACGTCAACATGGACCAAAAACATCTCTTGTCTACGTAAAAATACACTCAAAACCAAGTATGTTCAGCTAGTAGAACAAGAGTAACAAGTCAACCATGGGCTAAAACACAATACATCTCTTGTCTACATAAAATGGCACTTGAAATGAGTGAAATAAGCCAACCATGGGCATACATCTCAGCGACTAGAGCAAGGACACAAACGCCAACATGGACTAAAATCACACACCATGGTGTGAATCAACGTGCCTTGTCTACATAAAATAACACTCAAGACAAGTGTGTTCAGCTACTAGACCAAGAGAGCAAAAGCCAACAAAGGGCTACCAACACACGAAGGTGTAATAAAATTCTTGTCTACATATGATGACACTTAGATAAGGGGCATAAAAGGAGAAGACTTTTGAGGTAATCAAACTTGTAATGACAAACATATATATAAATCAAACCTTGAATCAATAAAACAATATTCTTCAAAAAAAAGAATACCCATAAAAATAACATTTTGGAATAAACTATGTAAAAGTATCTTCAACAAGATACAACAACCGATAGAACAATATTCTTAAAAATAAATGTGTGAACATACGCACACCAAGAACATATGGAACACTTGTGCACAAAAACACAAAATCACAAATGTGCAAATGCACTCATAATTTTCATAAACAATGGAAGGTTGAGCAATAATCCCTAAAACCTTGATTTCAATATGCCTTAAACATTTTAAGGTTTCAAACATCATATATCCATCACATTTATATATAAATAAGAGCATCCATAAGATCAATGGCAAACATCAAACTAGTGACACACTCATATACCAAATCATTCTAGAATCCCAAGGTGCCCATAACTCACCTCAACCCCCATCTATAATATGGTAAGTGGACAATCTAAAAAGACATAACAACGAGTGTCACACTCATAATTAGATATCATATACCAAATCATTCTAGAGTCCCAAGGTGCCCATAACTCACCTCAACCACCATCTATAATATGACAATTTGGACAATCTAAAATGATATAACACGAGGTGCCCATAACTCACCTCAACAAACATCTCTAATAAAACAATAATAAGGCCAAAACAATGATGCATTAAAGAAACATGTGATGGACACATATAAATGCCACAAAAAGGCAATAAACACTTTAGGAATCATTTTTCAAAGAAAAGAGGACCGATTAAAAATTGAATCAAAGGTCCAATATAATCAATCACAATAATATGCTTTATAACAACAATTTTGCATAAACATGAATTATGCTTAATCTTCAAAAGAAGTCATTTATACAAAAAAGACTTATTATGCAACTAACACAATTATGAAATATTAAGCAACATCATGCGTAAGAACCGATTTGGAATAATCAAAAAGTCAAAAACAAGCCTCAACTATGATAGATATAAAGTGCAATTAAATGCACACCAAATGATAATAGATGCACTTTTATGCAATGCAAGATTTTTAAATGACAATAATCTTGAATAAGCAAATAACAAACTTAGGCCAATATAGGCATTCATAAAGATGGTGAAGTTTGAAAAATCTTATGAAATCCACTATTGTAACTTAAAAAATGATGCTCACAACCAATCTCAAAAGATCCACAAAGGGTTACAAGTATTAATGAATCGTTGAAGAATATTATGCAAGGAAAAAGATACTTACAAACAATCTTCTCACAACAACCATGAAATCTTCATAAAAGAGTATATACTCACAAGAAGATTATAAGGACCGAAAGACTCCTTAAAGAGAGCTCAAAACACACAAAATTCCCAAAGGGGGAAACTCCACTAAAGTGAGAGAAATTCCAACAAAGAAGAATAATAGATTTGTTAAAAAAACCTTATGATAAAGTAAGATTGTACTATGGCATAAATCTATAAAATTAAACATTTATTGAGGAAAAATTCAAAAGCTTTTAAGTTTTATCAAAAAACATGACTTAATAGATTATTACGAACTCCTAATGTAATAAGTACGCAACAAACATTAGTGAAGACCATAAATTTTATAATGAGACAAGCTCTTTAAATCAAATTGAAAAATCTTTTAAGAGTATAAAGATCCAAAGAAAATCACCATATTCCATAAGACTATTTTAAAACTTAATTCAACCGGAATAAAAAAAAAACTTTCTTAATTAAATGTTGCTCATATAAAAAGGACACATTGGGTAAGTGAATCAAAACTTATTAAGGAATTTAGCATTTTTCAAAAAACTACATCTCACAAACATTTTAATCTTAACATACCTTTCTTTAAAGATTTACAATATATAAAAGGTATTCTTATAAACAAAGTTAGATTTAAAATATAAATTCAAGGCTCCAATGGTCATAAATCTTTACCGACCCATTAAGTTTTGAGCAATCATATATCTAATTTTTTCGCCAAACAAGTTATCATTTTCAAATGTTTCAAAGAAAAACATACGAAAAAGATTCAATAGAGTATCAAGTAACTCAAATTTTTATAAAAAGACATAATGACAAAGAGTACAAATAAAAAAAAAACATATTAAATTCTTCATACAATACTTAAGGAAATAGAATGCATACCTAATAACTTTAAGAAAGAAAAGAGAGAGAAATAAATACTTCACCATTTTTCTTTAAAAATTTCTTGAATACCACGCTTCCCGATGCACCAAAGAGCAACTCGATCTCAACCTTGCTCTGATACCATGTTAGAAAGTTGGTTTGAATACATTAGGTTCAATAAAGAACTCATACACATGCACATGAAGTGCGAATAAACCTATTAAAGGGAACAACACAAGCACATAATGTGCTAACACATAAACCCACACAAGAGGCAAAAATATGACATAAAGTCATAAGTTGAATATTATTGAAGAAGAAGGAAGAAGGGGGTATAAACCCCATACAATGGAGCATAAGCTCCTCTAAGAAGTAAAGAATACAAAGGGGGAGACCCCTATTTATAACACAAGAGAGGGGCCAAAAAGGGGGCTCCCAAAGGAGTCGTTGGGAGCCCCCAACGGTCACATTTGTGACCGTTGGGGGCTCCCCAACGACTCTTTGGGGAGCCTCCCTAGGTGGCGCAAACCACAAAAAAGGGAAAAATAAAAAAGAAAATTAAAAATAAAATTAAAAATAAAATTACAAACATATTCTAAATGGAATATGCGTAAAAACTGTGAAATGTCTAAACTACCCCTATACCTATAAATAGATAAATATATATTTTATATATATAATTAGGATAATACATATGCATATATACCATATATGAATATGTATTATCCTTTATATATATAAAATATATATAATATTACAATTGTCGAATGATACATTTTAACAATATATATATATATAGATCTTACATTTATCATTCATACCATAGAAAACCAAAATTTCATTAATTAAATAAGAAAAAGTAATCTCAAGACAATTATATAAAAAGAACCAGAGTGCAATAACAAGTAAATGTAAAGCTATGTCACATGGGTGCGGGTGCGGGTGCGGGTGCAGGGATGCGGCACTTCCAAAAAACCCGGGTGCGGGGGTGCGGCAGGGGCAAAAATGTAAAAAAAAAATTATATATATATATATAATGAAATTTTGAAGTTTAACAGTTTAACATTTAACAATTAACATTGTCATAATATGATTCATCATGCATGCAGTATATCAACCTAAATATCAAATTATCAATCAAATAAGTAAAGCAATTACATAAATCGACCTAAATATCAATCATATAAGTAAAGTATAAAAGAAATAAATTACATACCAAAGTATATCCTGATGAAGTAATGGATGTTAATAATCTTCTTCTTCATCATCAAATG
The DNA here is from genome assembly GCF_984573655.1 of Nuphar pumila. NCBI lineage: Eukaryota > Viridiplantae > Streptophyta > Magnoliopsida > Nymphaeales > Nymphaeaceae > Nuphar > Nuphar pumila. The sequence continues at coordinate 23,931,064 of NC_143262.1, read as the reverse complement.
CATCATTAGAAGGAATATTGGGCTCAGCTAAATCCATGTTTGTTATGTTGAAATCATGTTCTCCCTCGAAGTCACACTCTTCTGGGTTTACATCCCAAAATTTGGATGTTTCTTGTATGCGTTATAAACCCAATTTGAAAATGATAAATACAATACAAGTATATTTAAATGAAAACTAAGAAATAATCAAATAACTAAGAGAGCAAATTAGTACATGTATTCATCATTGCTTCGCAAAAGTAATCGAAGATTTGAATGAACATATACTAAATCCTATGCACGCTTGCTGGTGAGTTTGTTTCTCTTCATGTTGTGGATTTGAGAATATGTGCTCCAATTTCTTTCACAACAAGATGAACTAGCAGACTGCGATAGCAATCTTAATGCAAGACGTTGGAGAAGAGGTGTTTCTGATCCAAATGTTGACCACCATGTGATAGGATCTATATTATCTTCTTCTCTCGCGAATAACGCCGGTCCATATAATCTCGAAGATGAAAATTTTCCAAACTCTTATGTGACTTGATGTAGAAGATATGTTTCTGGAAAAAGTCTTGTCATACACATATTTCTGTCTTGATAGCTCTGGGTCTAAATTTGGAGGAACACGACCAATACCACCAGCCCGCCACTTATTTGCATAATATTTTGGATTAAGAGAATGTGTCATGCAATGCAAAGGAGTGTTGCTCTTATCCCATTTTCTAACTAAAATTGAATGAATATGATTAAAAAAATCTGAATCATCCAATGCAGGATTTTTTTCTTCATGCTCGAAAACTATAGCTTGTATTTTTTCAATCATATTATCCCACATTTCATAAACTCTGTGAAGCATGAGCTCATCCTTATCAACTTCTCTTAACATTTCCTAAATAGGTTGCGTAAATTGAAAGAAGTATACCACTCTGTCCCAAAACTCATCATCAAGAATGAATTTTTTTATTTCTTGAGCCTTGATATCATCATCAGCACGATAGAATGTCCAATTTTCATCAGTCACCATGTTAATCAAAGCATTCTTCACTCTTTTAATCATCTTCATCATCACAATGATGGACGCAAAATGTGTTTCAGCGACGTTCAACAATTTCAAATCAGAATGCCTATTAAATATAGCATTAGCACGATGGTGGTTAACAACAAAATTCCTAATGCTTTTGACATTTCTTTCTAAATCTTCAATCCATGAACATAAAGCATATGCTTGTGAATTTTCTTCTTCTTTGGGGTTGCAGATGCTCTTTAGGGCTAGATTTAAGTTGTGTGCTACACAGGGAGTCCAAAAAATATGAGAGTACTCACTCTCCAAACTCAACGCTGCACTTTTACAAACTGGAGCGTTGTCTGTAATGATTTGTATCACTTTCTGATCACTCACTTCTTTTATCACTTCTATAAACAATCCCTTCAAATACTCTGCATTTTTATATTCCCCAGATGCATCAACTGCTTTCAAGAATATTGGGTCACTAAGCGAGCAAGCAATGAAATTGATTAATGGACGCCTTTGAATATCTGTCCATCTATCAGACACAATAGAAACTCCATTTTGCTCCCATGAATATTTTTTAATCTCTAGCAACCTCTCCACATTTGCCCTCTCTTCTGCAAGAAGTGTGGTTCGTATTTTTTCTGAACTTGGAGGCACATAACCACTCAAATTACAATTTGCCAAGGATGTTACTAAATCCTTCCAATAAGGATTTCTAGCCGCATTAAATGGGAGTGAACCAGAATAAAAATACCTCCCAACTTTTCTATCCAATTCTTCTCTTCCATATGTATTGAATGTTGTTTGTATCGTTCCTCTACCTCCTACATTGACTTTTCTTTTCTTTTCAGCATCTTCTTGGTGGCTTGCAAATGGCACACTGACTGCAGAAGAATCGGACATTGTCTTTCTCTTCTCATATTCTTCTTGTATTTTCTTGTATTGTCTTCGCATTGCCTCATCAACTTTTCTGCAAGCTGAAATGCCATGTTTCGGTATCTTCAACAAATGAGCCTTCACTCTTGTGTAAGACCCAACAAAATCTCTTTCGCAGAGCTTGCATCGAAATCTCTTGTTTCCACCACCTCCTTCTCCAGTTTTTGCAAGTTTATCTACATGTACCCATAGTGGTCTTACATCATCAATCCCACTGCAACTATCAGCAAAACTAGCAGCAGAACTCACATGTTGGGATGAGGATGACGCAAGTCCTTTACCTTTATCCGTCATTTTTATCCTGAAAACACACAAAAAAAATACATTAAAATTTTCAAATTAATTATACTCGACCCTCTCCCCCTGTGGAAAACACAGGGAGAAGGGGGGGCTCAGCCCCTCCCCTGCCAACCCAACAAGAGAGCGAGAGCGAGGGGGGCTCGGCCCCTGCCCTGCCGAAAACAGAGGGAGCATGGGGGGGGGGGGCTCAGCCCCTACCCTGCCGACCCAACAAGAGAGCGAGGGGGGGGGGGGGGGGGGGGGGGCTCGGCCCCTCCCCTGAAATCAAAGGGAGTAGGGTGGGGGGCTCAGCCCCTCCCCTGCCGAAAACAGAAGGAGCAGGGGGGGCTCGGCCCCTACCCTGTCGACCCAAAAAAAGAGCCAGAGGGGGGAGGGGCTCGGCCCCTCCCCTGTCGACCCAAAAAGAGAGCCAGAGGGGGGAGGGGCTCGGCCCCTCCCCTGTCGACCCAAAAAAAGAGCCAGAGGGGGGAGGGGCTCGACCCCTCCCCTGTCGACCCAAAAAAAGAGCCAGAGGGGGGAGGGGCTCGGCCCCTCCCCTGTCGACCCAAAAAAAGAGCCAGAGGGGGGGGGGGGGGCTTGGCCCCTTCCCTGTCAACCCAACAAGAGAGCGAGAAGGGAAGGGGGTGCTCGGCCCCTCCCCTGCCGACCCAAGAAGAGAGTGAGAGAGGGTACATACCTGCGAAAGGAGAGGAGGAGCCTGGGAGGCGGAGCTGGGGCGGCAATGGGAGAGAGCTCGAGCTCAGGAGGAGAGGAGAGATTAGGGCAAAAAATTTTTTTTTACCCTAATCCTCCTTTTCATCGGGGAAATTTTTTTTTTACGCCCAAACAGTGGACAAAATGACCCTGGGTGCATTGACCGCACCCGGTGCCGCAAGCGCACCAGCGTCGCGTCGACGCGGGTGCGACACCTGTTTTGCCGAGTCTCTGTGACATAGATGTAAAGAAAACGAAAGAAAAGTAGAGTCACGTTGTCCATCTGTGAAGCTGTCTAGTAATCGTATAGCACTCGTAGCTCTCCCAGAAGCGAGTCACTTCACTGATCCTCTGCGGTTGCGAAAAAACACAGAAAGAGGGTGTCACAAATCTGAAGAATTCTGCGTATGAATCCCTCTAATGAAATAAATAATCAAAAAGAACACAGATAAGATTTCATGCAATAATTCAGAGGAATGCAATTATGACAAATACATAATTCGCTTAAGCATTCATGCAATAGAGACAATTATTAAGCATGAGAGAACATTTAATAAATAATAAGGATCACAACTGAAGTAATAAAATCATTTAACATGCATTAGAAAACAACATTATGCATTTACCAACATTTAACAGTTAAGGGAACGGGTAAACATGCATGATCTAATGTATAGCAGAAATATGCATGGCTTCAGTGTAATGCATGAGTAAGTTATTTTCTCTTATTAGAATTTTCTTTTCATATGCATGTCTCTATTAAATAGATACAATTTAAGTTCCTCTTTTTAATTACCGTTGCCCGCGAATACACCAAACGGGTAAAATCCCCGAGGTCAAGTTAGATTCTAAGAGTAACTTAGCACACAATTTATATTTTATTACTGAGTTCCAAACCTAACCCTCAACCGATATCAGAAAACAACACCATCCATCAGAACATTGGAAATCAACATCCAATATCGAAGACACCATGAAAATCAGCATCCACTGGCGTCACTTTCTTGGTATACCAAAACAACAACTGTGTCTAACACACCACCCCCCGGCAAAGTGGCGAACTCTCTCTAAAATCGTGGTCAGGAGAAAGAACCTCAATATCGGGTTCAGGGACAACAACAATGCACATGGAGTTTTTGTATCCTTTCAGTTTCCCCAAAACCGCAACTCCAAGAGTCCCGTACTCCCGACGAGACATCTTAGAAAATACATTACACTGTTCTTTTATTTTTATTAATTTATTATTATCCCATTACTTTAATTTGCAAATTCAGCACGTAAACAAAGGCAACTCGCATCTACCCCTGCGAGAGCCATCACGGGACTCTCGCCCATGAAAACACATAGATCAGTGCAATATAATGCAAGCTATTAATGTGATTTTTGTGATGTATTCAAAATAAATAAAGGAGCAAACCACTGCTCGAAGCCCACCCGGCCCACGATGATTCATTTCGATCATCGATGCACCGCATGCAAAAACCATAACATGCCATATATGAAATAAATCACATTTTCTATGTGCACATTCATATATACAAATTTTCACTATGCGCAGAAAAACAAGAATATTTAGAAACATGTTTATATTCAGTTTATATGATAGTGGTACGTGCACGTTTTCATGTAATGCACATGTTCAAGTCTATTGCATGCTCTCATTCAGTACAAAAGTTCATGTCCAACGCATAATCTCATTTAATACTTGGATTCATGTCAAATGCATGCTTTCACTTACAATTCACTTTAAACAAACTTGTGAACACATCATGCAGTCACTTACAGGTAATTCCACATCAATTCCATGTATGCTCATGTATAAGTAAACCATCATGTGTTAACACTTTTTAACTCTGCAGTTTAAGCATTAGAAACAGCTTATACAACGGCAACCAAGGACAATTACATGTTTAGCTAAATCATCGTAGCACTCGTAACATTTTTGCCATGTTGATTATATTGATGCATGCCTAACAACTTTACATGACATATGCATTTTGATCACATTGTAAATAGGCATGACAGGATGCATAAACGATGATCATGTATGCAGCTAAACAATCAATTAAACACTTAAACATGAGTGTATATATGTATAGAAATCAATGTAACCTGTGCAATTATGGACTAACCTATATATATATATATATAATGCGTTCTCTTTTTTTTATTAACCTGTAGGGTAGACAGGCCAGCACCCAGCCGAAGGTCGGCTGGGGCTGACAGGGTGCCACACGGCCCAGACCGGGCCTGGGCACCACCTGTCATGCTGCCAACGTCTGGCAATCAGCCGAGACCCACTCAGTTGGCTGCCATCCACATGGGTTACTCCTTTTCCCATGTATTTTTACCAAATCATTGCATGGAATACAAATTCATGCCTTTGTTCTCATTCACAACAAAAGAAGAACTCGTACCTTATTAAAAATCGAAAAAGACACGAAAAATGAAGGTCGGATGGTTGGAGATCCACCAGTCTCCTCCTCTCTCTCTCTCTCTCTCTCTCTCTCTCTCTCTCTCTCTCTCTCTCTCTCTCTCTCTTTTCTCTTTTGTTTAAGAGGGTCAAGAGGGGGTGACGCCCCCCCTTCTCCAGCCCTCTTTAGATGGGCTGGAGAGGGTGGGTTTCCCTCTTGGTCCCTCTCCTTTCTTGCCTTTTCTAAGGTTTCCAAATTTTTTTAAGATCCCCCTTTTGAAAGTTTCTATATATTTTTATTTTCAAGCCTTCTCTCTTAAAAGTCCCTCAAGACCTCTTAGGTAAGCAAGAGGGCCCATTTTAGAAGCCCTAGTCAGCCCCCCTCCCCCCCTCCCCATTACCATCTCGAAATTAATAAAAATTAATTAATTAAATAATTAATTATTAAATATTTATTAAGTATTAATTGTTCAAAAGCTCCCCAAAATAGTCAAATTGACTAGGAAGACTTTTTATACTTAATTAACTCTAATTTAAAGCTCCTAACTGAATTTAAAGCTATAAATATGTTGGGCATGAATTTGGATCTGGATCCAAATCCAACTCCACAAATCCAAATGGATTTTGGATTGAACCAAGTCCAGATTAATATGGGTCATGGATATAGCTCAGATCCATATTAATTTGGATCAAACCCACTGGGTCCGATCCGATCCAAATTCGGATCCAGTTTAACAAACTGCTCCCTTTTTGTAAAAACGTGATTTTTGGACCAACCGTAGCCCGAATCGAGAAAAATAAAGTATCGTTGCGCTCAGAATTCTGAGACGCATCCAACGACATATTACACTAATATCAAATTCCAAATTTCTCCCAAAAATAACCTGAATTTCGCTTGAATTTAAAAGTCAAAAAATAAAACTCTTTATCTCTCTTCGATTGGCTCGTTGCGACCTTGTCGATGGAACCTGGGCCAAGCCCAGACTCAAAGACATCAGTCTAAAATCGAGCCTCAAACGATTTTTCTCCCAGACTTAGCCAAATTTTCGAAAATCTCATGAAATGACTAAGTACGAAAATACGCGATATTACAACTTGACTGTTCTAGTATGATATTAGAGCCATACTGCCTCAAGCATGTGGCAATGCTGACCTATCAAAGGAGCAGGTGATAATGAGAAGTACTACCATTGAGAGAAAACCGTGCTAGAGAATTTTTAACTGGATGAGTTTTTTCTTTTATCTATTTAATACAAAGTTTTAAAATTTTCTATTGTAAATACGACAAAACAAGAAGATTACTCATTATAGAAAATGGCCATGTTAATTCAAACAAGAGTGAAATTTGGACTAATTCAATATGAACAGGTTCCCATCTGAATGATATTCTCGCCTTTGATTCCCCATTGCTTGGCCAGAATTGAATGTTTTATCAGAACTAAAGTCATCTCCTGTGATATTAAAAATAAAGCACAATGCACCCTCTATTCATTCAAAATGTGAAAAATTCTTAAATATTTCTGCATGTGTTGCAGTCTAGTCATCCATCTAATCAAACTGCTGGCGCAGCTGCATTTCTGACTCACTTTTCCATGTTGAGTGACTTGACTGGCCCTTCATTCGTTTACTTTTCTCTTTGTCTTTTATTGTTGATCCCTTCTTTTTTTCAACTTCTGTCTCAGGGTTTGTAGGTGGACGATCACCACATATTGGGCATACCATACCTCGTGCATTAGTATATGTCTTTGGTACTCCACATTGCAAGCACATTCTATAACAAAAACAAAATCCAAGAAATGCTTTACATTGAATAACATAAAAGGTATTCATTTCAGCACAACAATAGAGTAAAACAAGAATCAAACCGACTATGGAAAAGGCTAAAGCAGAAAATACCTTGAAGATTACCATCAACTGGACAAATAATATCTTTCTAGATGAAAACTATGTAAAGCATTAGCAAGGACCACACCTTTTGTTCAGAATAATAAATAAAGCATAAGCTAGAAGCATTTATAGTCAGACACGAGCGAAGATAATCCTTCAATAAAATAACTTCTTTTCTACTATAGTTAATGAGCAAAGCAAATCTGAACAACATCACAAGTTCACAACTCATGAGATAAACCAAGGTCATGGACAAGCCATACTTAACATCAACTATTTCCCATCTGTGGGGTTAGGATGACCATGGAATATGACACCAACATATAGAATGCTATTCAAGAGATCCTTCCAAACAGGGCAAAACCTAAATATTTCTAAGAGAGTATTCCACAAGGTATTTTTGCTTTTTTGGGTACGTGAAAATAAAAGTCCAAATAAGACACCCACAAAGAATGGGTTATAATGGGCTGGATCTCATTACACACATCTCATTGCACACACACACACACACACACACACACACACACACACAGCTCATCTTTGTGATTCCATGTTCCCTTACTAGCTATGTTTCAAAACCAGAATTTTCCATTATATATACAAAACTCTATGACCATGGGCATGTTTGTTTTGGTCACAGGTAAATTAGCTATGAAAGTTTTGTCCTGGAGAATGTGTTTCACATGATTAACATTCTCAGGAGCAACTTTTCATGTTTGTTTTTTAGTTGTGATTTTTGGGTTGTAATTTTCATTCACTTGTGATTCACATTATCATGTTTGTGAAAGGTTGAGGTAAGCAAAAACTTTCTCATGCCTTTAAAATGGACCAACTTTGGATTTACCCATTTGGATAGTTTTCGGATCTGGGTTAGATTTGTAACAACATTTCAGATCTGGGTTGGATTTGGATTCAGGTTTGATCCAAAATCTGTTTGCATTTTAACCCCATGCATGATAAAAAAAAAATCAAGCGAGAAGTACTTGCTGGCCTCTCTCCCGTCAAACATCCAATATAAGAGGAGGGGCTCACCAGGCCCCTCTCGCCATCAGAATAGAGGGGCTCACCTAGGGCTGGAAAACAAACCGAGCAACTCATGGCTCTGCTCGGTTCGGCTTGTCCCAAACTCGTTCATGTTCAGTTCGTTTGGATGGTGAGCCAAACACGAGCTTGTTCATTATACATAGCCGAGTCAAACACGAACAAGGGGTGTTCTACTCGGCTCTGCTCATATAAGCTCGTTTAGATAGCTTATGTTGAATTTATTGCATTATAAATGTAATAACCACACTTTTCTTTTATTTATTTGGAATTTTTATGCTTAAATTGGTTGATTTAGGCTTGGGATCCAGGATCCCGATATGACTTCTATAAAATAGGTATAATACCTTATATAAATGTATGCTAAAGACAAATATATATATATAGACACACACACACACACACACACACACACGTAGGTATATCAATGGACTCACGATTGGATCCATTCGGATCCAACCCGTGAATCCATATCACGTGAGTGGTGAGGGTCCGAAATTGCGGTCTGACCCAGACCCGGCCCACACCTTGCAAAATGAAAAAAAAAGGTAAAAAAAGGCAACCCGATATGGGTTGCCCGATAAAACAAAAAAAGGAAAGTTAGGGTTTAGTGTGAACCCTAACTGATATCGCATGGGAGGAGGGGGGCTGGAGCACGTCCGCCAGGAGGACGGTGTGCTCCTGCCTTTTCGGGGACCACAGCCCTCAAATAGGGGTCCCAAACCCCTTCTCTTCCACTCTCTGCCTCCCACGCTCTCTTCCTCTCGTTTTTGCGCGCGGCAGCAGGGGCAACCGACGCCCTTTGCATCTCCCTTTGTCTCTCTTCCTCCCACTGTACCTCTCTTTTACCCTTTGTCGATCGCCTCTCATATCTCATCTCTCCCTCTATTTCGATCTCGTGCACACCGACAGAATCATCGACGTCTGAGTGCTTCTCGACCCAGCTACTGCTGTCGCCAGTCACCCTCATCAGAGCCAGCGACCTCCTCACAACAAGCGAGGAACTGACGCCCTCTCACTGCAGCAACCTCCAATCGCCGGAAAACGGTAGGATCTCTGTGATTTTTCTTGTTGGGTATTGATTGTATCCGGGTGTGGTGGGGTGGGGGGGGGGGGAGAAACCTTGTTTTGCACTGGCACCGAGTGTCTGTCTGGATTCTTGTCTGATGGAAAACCCAAGTCTGTGAGTTGGGGGTTCTGGTAGCTACGACATCCGAGCTTAAGGATCCTGTCAACCCTAATCCAAAAACCCCAAATTGAGGATTTGGGGGTTTTGGATATATATATATATATATATATATATATATATATATATATATGATAAAGGGGTTTATAATGGTTGTGTGGTTCTTTTCATTTTCTGTAATTACGTTTTTTTCGTGCTCTTGAATTCATTTTCTGCTGAAAAGGAGGAAGATCTGGTTTCGGATATACATATTATAAGGAGATTTATAATGGTTGAGTGGTTCTTTTCAATTTTTGTAATTAGGGTTTTTCGTACCTTTTGATTTCGATTTACGCTAAGGGGGAGTTTCGAATGATAAAGAGGGATTTCGGTTTATGCAAAAAAAAAGGTTTTCGATTGATGCAAAAGGGATTTCACATATACTGATTTTTTTTTTAAATCCCTATTCTTTTAAATCCTCTGTCCATTCTGTTGGAGCGTGCTAGACCTTGCGTGATATGTGATCAGACACGTGCTTGCTGAAATCGAGAGTGGTCCAGATCTTTTATGGTGTTTGGCTCCATTCATTTATTTTTCAATAGACCAGTTAGTGTAGATCTGAAATGGGGATTAGTAGTTTTGTGTTATTTATACTAAAAAGGGGTGTGTTATTTTTATCATCCTGCGTAGCATATATTGTAATGATCCGAGTTAGCTGGCCTTGTATGCATAATATGGATCTCTTGATTTTTAGTTTTATGGTCTTGCATATTATGTTGTTTCGAGTAGGCTGTATTTTTGTGTTTTGTTGTCGGTGGAGAGATGAATGATAATAACTTAGAAGTTATGATTAGTATGCCTGCAAACTGAAAACCTGTTTGGCATGCTAATGCTCACTCTTATCAAATACTTTGATATGCTCGTTGGGTCTGGATGTCTAAACCAGTCTATCATTGAGATGCTAGATTGGACCAGGTAACTTGTACATTTCATTTCACCTATCTAGTTAAAATACATGTTATGTTATTTCCTTGTAAATAGAAATACCCCTAGTTAATTATAAAGTGCATAATAGACATTCTTTATATGAAGGCCAATTAAATTTTGATTGGGGGACCAGACCTAACATATGCCAGATTGTCTTGCTACAACATATGCATACACGCTCAGTTGGTTAAGTAGGAGGTTGCACCTATCATTACCCTCTTATTGTACTTACACCCAGCAGTCATACTAATGTTATAGTGATACTCTGGCGATATTGTATCTCATGACCAGCATGTGTAATGGTTTCTGGTTATATGTTACTTTATGTGCATCATATGTAATCCGCACTTACGTACTCAGATTATGACGTATTTGATGGTACATGATAGAGCTGGATCTAGTGTGAAATAAATTTGCACTTGCGTAATGTATGATCGATGTATGTCCATGGTCACACCACCCCATGTTCTGACAGGTTAATACTCAGATCACAGTGTATGTTGAGAAACTTTGGGTTTTGGCACAGGTCAGTGTCTAAGCATGTACAGGACATACATAAGTTAATTCAATGTTAACAAATTTATGTTGATAACTCTATCTGTTATTATATACATAAAGTTGAGTTTTTGAATATTTAATGGCACATGTTAGCATGCTTTATAGTTTATAACATGTGAGATATTTGATGTATGTTAATATGTTATCGCAAAGTTTGTTTTGGGTACAGGTGCATACATGATATGAATGTGTGCAGCCCTGCAATTTCAATTTCTAGATCCGGGTTATGTTCATGTGTGTGGATGTTAACATATGTTATGAATGAAAAGTTTCATGTGCCTACATTTATAGGACATGTTTAATTATCGTGCATTTATGAATTGGTTTCAATTGCATGTGCATACATGAATTCGATGTGTGTTTGGCATGTACAACCTTGCATAAATGTTCTCATGTACTTATGAATCATGAATGAATGTATGTGTATTAAGTGATTACATGAAAGCAATTTCACATGAATGGTGAAGACATGCATATGATTGTGATAGCTCATGCACATTGTTGAATTAGTATGAATGAATGTGCATTTGGAATCATATTGGTATCATTGCATAAATTGCATATTGTTATGATTTTTACATACGATGCATCGATGGTCTAATGAATCATCACAGGCATAAAGAACCTTGAGCTTTGGTTTGCTCTTTCTTTAATTATTTAAATGCATCGCAAAAATCACATTTATACCATGGTTTTAATTGTGTTGTTCTATTGTTGTCACGGGTGGTAGATCGTGAAGAGCTGTGTATGTTGATTTGCGAGCTTATGGTTGCATGTTGATGTGCAAGCCTATGTTATTAATTTTGCATGTTGATTTGCAAATGTAATTTTATTGCTTTATATTGCACTGTTCTATGTGGTTTCACGGGTGGGAGTCCCGTGATGGTTCTCGCAGGAGTAGATGCGAGCTTTTGCCTTATTTTTGCATGTTGAATTACAAAACTCAATAATTGGCTCTTAATAAAAAGATAATGAATAAGAACAGTGTAATATACGTTCTGAGATATCTCATCTGGCGTATGGGAATCTTAGAGATCCGGTCTTTGGAAGACTGTGAGGATACAAAAATTCCGTGTATTTTATTTTGTCCCCTGAACCCGATATTGAGGTTCCTTCTCCTGGCCACGGTTTTAGGGAGAGTCTGTCACTTTACCTGGGAGTGGTGTGTTTGACACAGTTGTTGTTTTGGTACCAAGAAACTGACACTTGTGGGCGTGGGGTGTCCTTGGTGTTCCCGACATTAGATGTGGAGGTTTAATATTCCGATGGATGGTGTTGTTTCCTGATATCGGTCGAGGGATAAGTTTGAAACCCAGTAATAAAATACAAATTGTGTGTTAAGCTACCCTGGAAACCTAACTTGACCTCGGAGATTTTACCCGTTTGGTGTATCTGCGGGCAACGGTAATTAAAAAGAGAAACTTAAATTGTATGCATTTAATATGGCATGCATATGGAAAAGAAAAACCTTAAGGAAAGATAATAAAGTGTTCATGCATTGCACATAAATCATGCATATTTTTGTTATGCATTAGGACATGCATCTTTTATCTATTCCTTTAATTGTCATATGGTGGTGAATGCATGTTGTTTAAGTTCTAATGCATGTTAAATATACTGCTTACTTACATTATGATTTCTGTTATTGATGTATGTTTTGCATGCTTAATAATTGTTTCATGTTGCATGAATGCTTACTTGAATTATGCAATTGTCATAATTGCATTCCTCTGAATTGTTGCATGAATTCGTATCTGTGATTATAAGATAATTAAATGTTGTTATTGATGTTACCTGTCAGTTAGCTTCTGATAAATTGTTGACTGTCGTAGCGTAAATCTTTACTTATTCTTGTATATACTGAAAATCATACTTGACACTCACATCATATATTAGATTCATGATATACCTGCATTAAAAGTTACAGTAATTCCTACTTAGACAATTATAGTCTAATTCTTATAAATATATCATTTTTCAGGTAAAGAGTAGAACTTATGAGCGGCTGCGGGATGCGGCATTGGATCGAGATTTTGGATTTACTGATCTAGGGTTAGTTTGAGAAACTCTGATGTTATTATTCATTGATAATGAAATAAAATAAATGTTTTGGTTTGCTCCCCACTGTAATGTTCCGGAATACTTAACCCTATAGTATTACTTGTTTCCACTGTTTTAAAAAAAAATCCTCAAAATTTGGGTTAAGATTTTGAGGCGTTACAATAAATGTCAAAAGAGCATGTTAGCCCAACTGGGTGGTTGGGCTTACTTGATGTAACAATTCAGGAGTTCCATTCCTATAATGAACCCTTTCAAAAAAAATATTTTTTTTATTTAGGTGAGCTAGCTCGAACTCTGCTCATTTTTATTTAGGCGAGCCTCCAACAAAGTCCATCAAATCACCAAAGTGGATACACAAAAGCTCTCACTCACAAAACCCACAAAAGGGCACACAAAAGAGGCTCACAAAATATAAAAAATATTATTTTATTGATGTTCAAAATATGCAAGAAGCATTACATTTATAAAGGGGGTTCACCCCTATTTATATACATCATGGGAGCACCATAGAGACGTTGGGGCTGGTCCGTCTCTATTGACTAGTCAACAAGAAATAAAAAGAAAGAAAAAAGAAACTAACCTCAAACTATAGTTACAATAATATATATAGTACATATATATGTATATATATACATAATACATATACATATGTATCTACAATATATGTATATATACAATTTAACATATCTACAATATATGTATATATACAATTTAACATGTACTAGCCTGGCCTAGAGTTCCATAGTTGTACAATCATCTGGACTGCTAATCAAAACTTCCTGAGATAGTATAGGCGTGATATAGGCAACGAATGTTTGATCATGTTTCATCCGGGATATGTAATCTAGAATCCAAATGTAAGTTGTAGCAACAATAACCCCTTTTCTATATTTTTCTTTCTGCAAAACAAATTCTGGTGGGATCTTAACTGACCCATCCAGATGATCCTAAAGATCTTGGCTACAAATTAAACGAATGATTTATCTTTTTTAGGTAAGAAATTTGGAATTCGTTAATTTTTCAGATGCTAGTTGATTAAGAAAGCTGGCAGAAAGAAGCAAAGAAGAAGAGGAATCCATTAGGAAACAAGATTATAAAGGAAAGGTTCTCTTTCTTAAGCGAGTTGCTGCTGATAAGATCAAGGCTAAGAAGACTGCAGAAAACCAGTCCCTCACGATACACAGATCTGCATTTTTTTTTTTTGCAGATCAGGGAGCAATCACGAAACAACAGTGATAAAGAAAACTAGGAAAGTAGATCAAGACGAGAAACAATAATTTAACGAGAAGGATGTGGTCAAGTAGAAATGATTTTGATAAAGAGAATAAATATTTTCAGAACAGAAACCCAGCAAGAACAAGAAAAGAACCCAAAACGATATTTGATTTTGGGGTTTTTAAAGAAAGGGAAATTCAAAATTCACGTCAAAGGAAAAATCAAGAATGAGAAAACATGAAAGAGAAGAATGAAGAAAATGAAAAAAGAAGCAAGGAGGAAACCCAAATACAAATACCTGATTTAGGGATTTTCAGGAAGAAGGAAACCAACAAAGAAAGAAGAAAGAGAAGGGAAAGAATAAAGACAAGAGTAGCCAAGATCCTTCAAACTTACCGTGATGAATAAGTCAAGACCGAACCGTGCCCTGATACCATGTGAAATCAGATCTGCGTCACCAAAGAAGAAGAGGAGGAGAGGAAGAGACGAGAAAAGAGAAAGGAGGGCTGCAGCAACTCACCACACGATTCCCAATGTGGGACGTGTAGGGTTCCCTTTTAATAAAATATAACTGATCCCTTTTTGGTACAAGTACAAAACTGCCCTTTGTATTAATGTATAGGGGAAAAACTGGAAACAAAAGAGGGATTAAATAGCATGTTACAATAAAAGGCGTCAATCTGGATCCAGATCCAAATGTCATGTCTCAACACGCCCACAGCCTTGGGCCGGTTTCTTTTGTCTTTTTGGTCATTTTAGCAATTGGATTGGATTGTTTGGAGTGGGATCCGATGCCAACATGTGGTGACACGTGTTAAAATATGTATATATATATATATATATACATATACTTATATATATATATATATATATATACATCCGTATATATATAAGCATATATATACATATATGTATATATATATATATATTGTTTCTCTTTTAGTGAAATACCCGATAGGGGTATTCTTGTAAAACAGCCAATGTAGTTTTTGTTTTTTACTTCTTTTTTTTTCCTTTTTCCTTTTTACTTTTTCCTTTTTTTATTTTGTCTTTTTGTAAGACCACAAGGGGCCCCACTCTTGTAGTCATTGGGGCCCCAACGGTCAGATTTCTGACCGTTGGGGCTCCCAACGTCTACAAGGGAGCCCCCTTGTGGTCCCTTCTTAGAGCCTCCCTCCTCTATAAATAGAGGAGGTTTTCTCCTCTTGTAAGCATGGGTTTTTCACCCTTTTCTTTCCTTCTTCAATAATATCCAACTTATGACTTTAAGTCATTTTCTATATTTGATAGTTTTGTGTGTGCACATTTGGTGTTTGTGTTCGTGGCTCTAGTGGTCACTCTTAAAGAGTGACTTTTGCTCTATTGGTGCTTCCGCCTCTTTTTCATTTCATGGTATCAGAGCTCGGTTGGTGATTGGGCTTTTCTTTGGAACGTGTGCCTCTCAATTTTTGAAGAAAGGAAGGACTTGTTGGTGCCGATGGAACGTGACTCTAAAGTGGAGCTTTCTTTTAAGCTAAATGGGTCCAACTATCTCATGTGGGCCTCCGCTATGGAAAATCATCTTAGAGGTAAGAAACTTTGGGGTTTTGTTATGGGAACTACTCTCAAACCCTCTCTTGTTCTCACCAAAATCGAAAATGAAGTTGAAAAAGCTTTAGATGGTGATGAGCGCATCAAAGCTATTAATGATCATCAATCCAAAATTGAGGATTGGGAAAGTAACCATGCCAAAATTTTAGCATGGTTTATGAATAATGTAGATCTTAAAAATTGTGCTAATATTGCCAAATTTAGAAGGGCCAATGAGGCTTGGTTTTTCCTTAAGGGTATGTATACCCAAAAGGATCTTGCTCGACAATTTTTTTGTCAAAAAAAAATCCGTTCCACTAAACAAATGGATATGAGTGTCCGGGACTATTTTAGCTCTTTAACTCCTCTTTGGGATGAACTTGCTCTTCTTGAGCTTAAGTGGGTGGCTCCGGAAGATATTGAATTAAGAAGGGAGCAAATTGAAAAGGAACATTTTTTCCAATTTCTTCATGGTCTTCGCCCGAAATTTGAACAAGGGCATCTCTTCTCCATAGAAGCAAAGCCCTACCTATTGAAGATGCCCTTGCCGAGATATGTCAAGAAGAAACTCGACTTGGCTTGAGCATTAAGAGTGATGAAGTTTTGGCCGTTACTAGGCCCGGATCGAATGTTAAAGCATATAGACCTCCCCATTTTAACAAAAATAGTAATGGGTCTAGAAAGGGAATAATATGTCATTACTGTAATGAACCGGGACACATTAGACCGGTTTGTCCAAAACTCAAAGGAAAGGTAGCCGCGGTTTGGGAAAATTCTCCAAAGAAGGAAGAAAGTACCAAAGGAGATATCAAAGAAACTCTAAATCACATCTCCCAAGTTCTCCAACATCTTCTCAAGACTTCTCCTTCAACATCCGGAGCCGCCATCGCCTACTGTTCA
The DNA here is from genome assembly GCF_984573655.1 of Nuphar pumila. Lineage (NCBI taxonomy): Eukaryota > Viridiplantae > Streptophyta > Magnoliopsida > Nymphaeales > Nymphaeaceae > Nuphar > Nuphar pumila. Next base: position 23,914,345 of record NC_143262.1, on the reverse strand, counting down.
TCACCTCCAGGTATGTGGATACTAGACTCCGGTGCTTCTTTTCATATGACATCTCACAAAAACTCTCTTTCAAATGTTTTTTCCGAACCCATATCCTCTTGTGTTTCAACAGCTGATGGTACATCATTAAAAATTGAAAGTATTGGAACACTTGACTTTAAAAACTTTTTCGTTCCTAAAGTAAGAATCGTTCCTAAAATTAATTTAAACATTTTTTCCGTTTCTCAAATCACCGATCATGGATGCCAAGTCTCTTTCTCACCTAAAGATTGCACCGTGCAGGATCTCCAGTCAGGGAAGCTGATTGGGCAAGGCCATAGAAGGGATGACCTCTACTTTATGGATTTTTTGACTCTTCCATATAAGTCATCTTGCAATCTTGTAAAAGACAAAAGTATTGGAATATGGCATGAGAGACTTGGCCATCCAAATTTTGTAAAAATGTCTCTTTTTCCGTTTTTGAACAATACTTGTAAAGACAATTACATGACTTGTAAATATTGCATTTTTGGGAAATCTAAAGCTACTCCATTTCCTCAAAGAAGTTACTTTACCACTCGGCCATTTAAACTTATTCATTCCGATGTGTGGGGACCTTCTCCTATTTTGTCTAAAGGAGGTTTTTCGTATTACGTGGTATTTATAGATGACTTCACTCGATTTAAATGGATTTACTTCCTAAGTCGCAAATCCGAAGTTTTCTCCTTCTTTAAAGAATTTCATGCAATGGTCAAAAATCAATTTTTGGGAAATCTATCTATTCTTAGGTCCGATTCGGGAGGCGAATATATGTCCAATGATTTTCAAAGCTATTTAAAAGAAAATGGAATTTGTCACCAACGTTCTTGCCCCAACACTCCGCAACAAAATGGTCTTGCGGAAAGAAAGCATAGACACATAATAGAAACTACAAGAACGTTATTAATTTCAAGAAATATTCCAAAATCCTTTTGGGCCGAAGCGGTTCTAACCTCTACATATCTTATCAATAGAACTCCTTCATCCTCTTTGAAAAATCTTTCTCCATTTGAAAAACTTTACAATATGTCTCCCGATTATAAAAGACTAAGAATTTTTGGATGTAAATGTTTTGTTCTAACTCACAAAAATGATAAACTTTCTCCTAGGGCTATTGAATGTATCTTTTTGGGATATGGCGAAAAACAAAAAGGTTATCGATGTTTTGACATACTTAAGAACAAACTTTATATCTCTAAAGATGTAACATTCCTTGAAGAGGAAAATGGTTTTTCGCACCAACCAAATGAAAATATTGATTATTCCTTTCTATTTGACTTGTTGCCTCAAGAAAACATCATAGATGATCATATTGATCCTAGTGAATCCCTTAGTGAAGATCTTTTTGAACATCCAAGTGATGATCAAAACTTAGAAGAAAATGTTTCAAGACAAATTCAAGTCTACTCTAGAAGGAATGAAAGAAATCCTCCTTGTGCCCTTGAAAAATTTTCCCAAGGTGAGTCAATCGAAGAGACATCTCAAAGAAGATCAAATCGGATTTCCAAAATACCAAATAGATTTGTTTCGTATGATTCCTTTTCTCCTAACTTTCGAGCATGCCTTCTTGCTCTTCACTCCTTTCATGAACCATCTCATTACAATGATGCTAAGCAATATGCTCATTGGAATGAAGCTATGGAACTAGAACTTAATGCTCTTAAAAAGGCACAAACTTGGGAAATCATTGATCCTCCCAATGGCAAGAAACTCATTGGATGTAGATGGGTTTTTAAAGTTAAAACTAAGAGTGATGGTTCATTGGAAAGATATAAGGCTAGGTTGGTTGCCAAGGGATATGCCCAAGAGTATGGGGTAGATTATGATGAAACTTTTGCCCCGGTTGCTCGAATGACTAGGGTTCGAGCTCTTATTGTTATAGCCTCAGTCAAAAAATGGCTTATCTTTCAACTTGATGTCAAAAATGCATTTTTGAATGGTAATTTAAATGAAGAAGTTTATATGGAACCGCCTCCAGGTATGAACTTAAATGGAAAAAATTTGAAATTAAAAAAGGCTTTATATGGACTTAAGCAAGCTCTTAAAGCTTGGTATGATAGGTTTAGTAACGTATTAATCAATTTAGGATTTTCTTCTTGCTATACTGACACTGCTCTTTTTGTTAAAAGGACAGGTGACTCCATTATTATGCTTCTACTATATGTTGATGATATGATCATTATTGGAAATGACAAAAAGGGAGTAAATGATGTAAAGTCTATGTTAAAAGAAACTTTTGACATGTCTGACCTTGGTTATTTGAGATATTTTTTAGGGATTGAAGTGGCTTATTCCCCGCGTGGATACATCCTATCTCAAATGAAATTAGCTGCAGAAATTTGTACCAAATCAGGAATATCTGATGAAAAGAAAGTTGAGACTCCTGAAGTTATTAATGCAAAACTGAGACTTGGAGATGGTGTTCTTCTTGAGGATCCAACCCCCTACCGTCAATTAATCGGATCTCTCACCTATCTATCCATCACACGTCCAGACATAGCTCATGCGGTTCATGCAGCAAGCCAGTTTCAGCATGCACCTACTTCGGTTCATATGGCAGCCGTAATAAGGATTGTACGATATATCAAAAATACTATATCCAAGGGACTCTTCTTATCCTCTTCCTCATCTCTTGACTTAACTGCTTTTACTGATGCTGACTGGGGAGGAAATCCCAATGATCGTATCTCAATAACGGGTCTTTGTATTTTTTTAGGTGAATCCCTCATTTCGTGGAGATGTAAGAAGCAGCAGAAGGTTTCACTGTCATCCACTGAAGCTGAGTATCGGGCCATGGCAATGACCACTATGGAAATCGTATGGCTCAGAAGTCTCCTTGCTGACATGGGTGTTCCCATTTCCACTCCCACCAAGCTCTGCTATGATAACAAAAGTGCGATATACATTGCCAGCAATCACACTTTTCATGAGCGAACCAAGCATATTGAAATGGATTGCCATTATGTTCGAGACGAATACCTCAGAGGGACTATCTCATTACCATATGTTACTTCAGAGTATCAACTAGCTGACTTCTTCACCAAGGCGCTCCCAACTCCACGATTTATGTTTGCAAACTTTCGGTCTTCTCCCCGTAAAGTTTGAGGGGGCGTGTTAAAATATGTATATATATATATACATATACTTATATATATATACATTCGTATATATATAAGTATATATATATATATGTATATATATACTGTTTCTCTTTTAGTGAAATACCCGATAGAGGTATTCTTGTAAAACAGCCAATGTATTTTTTGTTTTTTACTTTTTCCTTTTTTCCTTTTTCCTTTTTACTTTTTCCTTTTTTTATTTTGTCTTTTTGTAAGACCACAAGAGGCCCCACTCTTGTAGTCGTTGGGGCCCCAACGGTCAGATTTCTGACTGTTGGGGCTCCCAACGTCTACAAGGGAGCCCCCTTGTGGTCCCTTCTTAGAGCCTCCCTCCTCTATAAATAGAGGAGGTTTTCTCCTCTTGTAAGCATGGGTTTTTCACCCTTTTTTTCCCTTCTTCAATAATATCCAACTTATGACTTTAAGTCGTTTTCTATATTTGAGAGTTTTGTGTGTGCACATTTGGTGTTTGTGTTCGTGGCTCTAGTGGTCACTCTTAAAGAGTGACTTTTGCTCTATTGGTGCTTCCGCCTCTTTTTCATTTCAACACGGATCCAAATAAGAGAGCCTTTCTATATAGGCTCACTATGAGAGAACCCTAGCTCTCACGATGAATTGATTCTTTTTACTAAAGTAGTTGTCCCCCTCTCTTTCCCTCTCATCTCTCTTCTCTCAACCAGATAGTAGTGCCTCTTTGGCATTCCTTGTGTAACGTGAGGGCTGAGCACGCACAAGGAATCCGTAAGACTCCAGGGCTCCGCCTCGGTGTTGAGCATACCAGCAGCCCGTCCTTAGCCCAACCGCAACCCTCCCTAGCACGTGGGTGGCTTGGATTTGTCGTCCAAGGCATAGAGAACACCTCCCCACGCCATATTTGATGTCTCCCCTACTGATCACAAGCTGCGGCGCCTACCTTGGGTGTTCCTGTAATGAAACAAGAGCCTTCGAACAAGAACACAAAAGTTCACAACAAGTGTCCACTAAGGGCACATCAACAAAGCCCATAAAAGGGCATACACAAGAAGGCTAAAAAATAAATATTTTTATTTAATCCATAAAAATGCTAAAAGCATTGAATTACAATGTGAGGGGGATAACCCCTATTTATACACAAAAGGGAGCTCAAGAGAGAGGCTCTTAAGAGACTCAATAAGGTCGTTGGAGCTAGTCCAACGACTCTATTTGTAGTCATTGGACTAGCTCCAACAGCTATCAAACTAGTCAACAATTGTGATGACTAGTTTGAATCTAGTTCAAATTGAACTAGACAAAACAGAAAAGAAAAGAAAAGAAAAAATATATAAATATATACACTTTTAACACTCCCCCTCAAACGTACAGTTCAATGATAAAAAATTTGCCTAAGAAAAAATGAAATATGGGAGCAGCAAAAGGTTTGGTGAAGAATCTGTTGGTTCTGATGTAACATAAGGCAGATCAATAGTCTTGTGTAGATATTCATATCTAACGTAGTGACAATCCATTTCTATATGTTTGATGCATTCATAAAATGTATGGTTGCTGACTATGTAGATCACACTCTTATTGTCACAGCACATGCATGAGGCTTTTGTCACTTCAAGTCCCATGTCAACCAACAATCTTCTGAGCTAGACAACCTCGATAGTTGTAGTTGTCATAACTCTATACTCAGCTTCGGTTGACGAAAGAGAGACCATCTGTCGCTTCTTGTATCGCTACAAAATCAGAAATTCACCTAAGAAAACACAAAAACCAGTGGTTGAGTGCCTGTTATTGGGATCACCTCCCCAGTCAGCATTAGTGTAAGCAATTAAATCTAATGTAGGTGAAGCAGACATAAAGAGTCCTCGAGAAAGAGAAGTCTTAATATATCTAATAATACGCAAAACTGTTCTCATGTGAACAGAAGTAGGAGCATGCTGAAAATGACTAGTTGTATGTATAGCATGTGATATATCAGGTCTGGTAATTGAGAGGTAGGAGAGTGCTCCAATAAGCTGTATGTAAGGAATAAGAGCTTCAAGAGATTCTCCATCATCAATTCGCATCTTGTTATTGACAACCTCAGGGGTATCAACTTTCTTATCATCTGTAATTCTAGACCTCAAGACAATGTCAAAAGCAAATTTATACTAAGATAATAAATACCTTTTAAGAGAGTAAGCAACTTTAATTCCTAAAAAGTATATTAATAAACCTAAATCAGTCATTTCAAAATAAATTTTTAGAAGTTTTTTAATGTTTCAACTCTCTATTTGTCTCCTGCAGTAATGATCATGTCGTCTACATAAAAGAGGAGAATAATAGTCCTTGCATCACAAATCTTAACAAACAAAACGGTGTTAGATAAGTTCTGAAACCAATATCAAGCATAACATGACTAAACATGTCATATCAAGCTTTTGGTGCCTGTTTAAGACCATAAAGAGCTTTATTTAAATGAAAAGCTTTACCCTTAGAGATACTTACATGAGGTGGTGCTTGTAAAACCCATGAAAAAAAAATCGGAACCAGGTCGGATCCAGATCCGACCCGGACCCGATAACCCATTAGGGTTATAACACCCGACGTAAGGGGGCGAGGATTTTTAAAACCCTCTTCCTCCCCCACGCCGCTCTCCCCTTCCCCCCTCGACTGAAAAAAAAAGGAAACCCCTTTGAGGTTTCCCGAATCGCAACCCCCCTTGCCTTTAAGAGCACGCAAGGGTGAGGGAGGAGCCCTCACCCGTGCACTCTTCCTCCTCCTCCTTCTCTCCTCTCTCGCTCCCTGCGTGTGGCAGCACTGACGACGCCACCGCCCCGCCTCTCCCCAGGTATTCTTCTTCTCCTTCCTTTCTTTTACTTCTTCGTCTTCCTTTTTTCGGGTTGTCGGAGGGCCGACGGCCCCTGTCGTGCCTTTGTGAACACCCTAAATTTTTCAAAGTTTTTGTAAAAATGACCCTTTTGCCCCTGACTCCATCTTCTGAGAAAATCAAAGCGATTTCAAAGATAAATTGCAGTCATTATTCAGATTTTCTGAATTAAATTCCATATTAATGTATTCAAATTCAATTCCGGATCCAAATCCAGTGTTTTAAATCCGTATTCTCTCAAAACCCAGATCCTAATGCATTTTCTGAAGAAATTTTCTCAAAATAGCTTTTTGTAAATATTTTTACAAAAACACCAAAAAATTAGTTTTAAACCTTTGATTTCTCGTAAAACTTTAGGATTTTATTCTAAAAACTGCAAAAAAATGGAAAAATAACAAAAACCCCAAAAAATTGGAAAAGCTACGCGAGAAATGAATGACTTTAAACTTCTTAAAGTTGGTTTTGCCGAAAACCTCATTTTAAAAAAAAAACATTTTATAAAAAATTTCCTAAAAAGGGGACCTCTTTTATGAAAAAATGGAAAATTTTAACAAACTCTCTCCCGCGCCTCTCTCCTCTCTCCGTCGTCCGATCTGCAACAGCCTGCCTTCATCTCCACCTTCAACGGATTTTCCCCTCTCGAGGCTTCCATTTCCCCTTTAAGAAGAGGCCTCCAATCTTCTTCTCGGTATCCATTTTTTTCCTTGAGATCGGTTTTTCACTTCAAGTATCCATCAATTCCCTCCATCGGAGAAGCAGAATCCACCATCGTTGATCATCCATTTTTCTTCACTTCATCCGGTTTTTCTATTTGATCATCCAGTTTCTCTTTGATATCCATTTTCAACTCCTTTTCATCCCAATCGTCGATGGCGTCTCTGCAAATCCATGATCGGCATCCATCTTTTCATTTGATCGAGGATTCTCTGCCTCTCACATCCATTCCAAATCCTTCCTCTTCCCTCAATAAGAAGAGGTGCAAGAAAAGGGGTGAGGCATCGAGGAAATTCGGCCTTCGTTCCTCCTACACATTACTCTGGAGCACCTCTCTCTCTTGAAGGAAAGAAATCCATCATCATCGCACTCTCTGCCAAGGAGGAATTGAAAGGAACGATCTCCAAAGGGGCTTCACCTAAAGTGGTTTGGAGGAGATCGAGGACCCTCTGCAAATAAGGTCAGAATCTCTTCCTCTTGTTCCTGGTTTTTCTTTCTTTTTTTTGCTCCCACCTTCGTTAATGCACCTTTGAGAGAATTGGATTGTTTATAGCAACAATGATTCCTCTCGTGTGCAACAACAAAACGGAATGAACAATTCTGACATTAGCGTATCCACTTGATCCTTATTTCTGTTAAATCTAACTCTTTACAAATTATTACAGTATTTTCTATATTGCCTTAATGTAGCATTCCTACACCTCCTCTGTTCATAGCTTATTTTGGATTCCTTGGTTTCTGCAATTTCTTTCATCCTGTAATCATTTTTTTCCATACTTAATTTTCCGTTTTTAGTTTATATTTGACCATCCCTCTGATGGCATTACGTTCACTCCATTTAGATCGGTTACAACTCATTGTGAATCTCTCACTAGTATCATTTTGTGAACATCTATACTTTCATGTCTCTGTTATGTATTACCCGTTTTTTTTCTTTTTTTGGCTTTCCTTATTACTTTCTCTTTTATTTGCCTATGATTTTGATATGCCTCGGCCATTAGTACCGAGATAATACACCATTAGACACCTACATCTGTCCACCAGCTGTATCCTCTTCCCCTGTAAAAGAGGCATGCTCAAAATCAAAAGGTCGTTTCTCTCTCATGTGTCATTAAAATTGCAGACGTGGTATTTATTCTGAGAAACTCTAAGCGTGCGGATCTTCCTATGGCAGATTATTCTCACAGTGATGAAATTATTGTCATTAGGCATACACTATAAAGTCATTTGTTGGTGCCTTTACCATCTAAGCTAAATTCTCAGCACAGCCCTTTGCCTTGTGCTACGAGAGGTTCTCTACCATCCAGGCATCCCTCTAGTGAATTTGTAAAGTCGACCTCTAACAATGAAACATCAACAGACGATGATTACCCGGATCTAAATAACCAAGAATCTGTAGCACCTGTAGGCTTAGAACTTGTCTAATTAACCATCACTGTTCATATCTATACCATCTACTTAGTTTTGCCATGTTTTATATATAGCTTATCACTGGGCCAACAATTATTTTTTTTTTTTGTTACAGCTCTTCATACTGCTGCTCACCTATATACTCTGTGCTTACAGTAGCATAGAGGCATTTGACACCTGCATCCAGTTCCCATCTGCACTCTCATTCCCCTTCTGTGCATGTAGCCATCCATTTTTTTTTATCTGTTTTTAAGTCAAAGTTCACCAAGTATTAGGGTCCATTTCTTACTACAATTCCTATAATTACTAATAGTATAGGTAGATAATGTTGTACATTTTCCTTGTTTTTCTTTCTTCTCTCTCATTAACATCATGTTCATTTGGCATGCGCCCCTATCTCCTCTACATTCATACTGGACAGCCCATCGAAAAGTATGCTCCATTTCCTGTTTTCATATCCCTTTGCATCAAGTAACAGAGTTTTTCATGACGGAGGCCATGCAATCTGATGCTTTCCATTGCTACAGAAAAAAAATGCTATAAAAATACCTGTGAAGTCCCATTGCCAAACAGCCTCTGGGAAGTCTGATTGCCATAAAGAAGCTATCAAAGTCTGGGTGTTAATATCACTTGAGTTTATTTATGTTGAATCCCTTATTAGTTGAAAAACCACATCTGCGTACATTAGCACAGCAGAACACTGCTAGTAAGAATAAGTACAACAAGCTGAGGCGCATCAGAGCTCGCAGATTAAGTAATTTCGACCATTGTTAAGGGGGAAGGATATTCTTCACCATCAGACCAAACAGAGTAATGGATGTTTGGATTTTTTGCATATCTTTCTTTCACTGTTTGTCCAGTAAATCTGCACAATTTCCATCAAGATCAAGCTTGTGCAAACACAGATGGATGATCATTAAAGACCTGGATTTGATCTCTGGATCAACTCCAGTCACGTGATTATCGCCCTATGGTTATCATCTGAGCCCATTTCATCAAAATCCAATAAGCATGAAGTTTGATTTCTCTGTTCTCCAGAAAATAATGGAACTAGAGTAACTGATCTTGTTTGATTAAGGTGCTTTCTGAAGATCAGCGACACCTAGATTTCGGGTTTATGCTGATTGATTGACTGGGATTTAGTCATTGGTCACTAGTTTCCTGCCGGTATGTTCGTTAGTTTTGGTTGTAGTAAAACATTAGTGGTAAAACCTGATTAGATGAAATCTTTACTGTATTCCTTTCATTAAGATTTCTTTACACAAAAAAAAAAACAAGAATAAAAACAAAACACTAGTTGCAACCTTAACTGTTTGGCTGCGCTCTTTCATTAAATTTTCAGTGTTGTATGTAATTCTGAATTGGTTAGTCACTTTTAATACTTCCTTTTAAGACTTCAAACCCATCTGATATGCTTGTGATCCCACAATGGTTATGGTCATAATGGTTAAAGATAAGAGACTTGTATGAGTCCTCAAATGAAGAAGATACAGCAGAACCGTTGTTTGACAAAGACTAGGACCCATGCTGGTGGTCTTAAATAGTGCTGTGTCTGAACCAGTTCTTCAAAAAAACCTATTTTTTTTTCAGAACTGCAGATTCAAGTTATTTGGTTCTACTTATTCCTTGGGAATGCCTTCTATGGTTAATCCGAAACACCTATACCCCATCCCAATTCATTTCCAGCACTAATACAGTCACATTCACTATCTCACCTTAATGCCTATATATATATATATATATATATATATATATATATATATCATTTTCATCCTTCCTCACTTTAGATCTTAAATACCTTAGCATATGAGCATCTTTACCATTGATATCCACATGATGTATGCAACTTCTTTCCATTTTTTTTTCTTTATATTAATCAAGTGTTTTGCAGGGAATATGAAGAGAGCATCATCACTTGAGATTTGTATTTTCAAATGTAAAGCTTGTAATAATTTAGATCTTAATGAGAATCTACATTTCCTGCTTTAGGTAGAATGAATGAGCATTGTAAACATCATGAATTACTTGTTTTCATACATTTTTGCCTTTATTTCTCAAATTCTCACAATGGTGAAACACGAATGGCACGTGCACCATTTCGTAAGAGGTAAATTAATCCTAAGTTGATGATTTACATCAACGGCCATAGTCGGGATGTAGACAAGACTTAGCATTTTTATCTTTTATAAAATAACACTAGATCCACACTGGATCCTTTTCAAAATTATCATATTTTTAAATATTTCTTTCTTTTATTAGAGTTTAACTTAAAATTGACTCAAAATATATACCAATGGCCATAGTCAGGGTATATTGAGAGTTAATTTCGTTTTAAACTCTATAAAAGCACAAAATATGTTTTATTCTTCACCTGAATTTAAATATAGATTATTATATAATACATTCAATGACCATAGTCAAGGATGTATTATATTTTCCATCTTATTTTCAATTCATGTAAAGAATGAAATATGATTTTCAAAATCCAATTTCAAAATTCTTTAAAGTCATTCATCATTTAGGATAGAATTGCATCATATCTTCAAAAATTCCCTTTTCAAAAACCCAGGTGATTTTGAGCATCTTTTCTTCAAATTTCTTTTTCAAAATCCAATTCTATCTCAAATTTCAAAGTCCAATTTGACTTTGGAAAAATTCAAAATCATTTTATATTCAAAATTTTGATTCTATCTCAATTTCAAAGTCCAATTTGACTTTGGAATTTCAAAAATCATTTTATATTCAAAACTCCAATTCAATTCAAAATTCAAAATTCAAAATTCAAAATTTCAAAGTTCAAATTTAACTTTGAAATTTCTGATTCATTCTCAAAATCAAAATCAAGTTTATCTTCTTATCTTCAATCACAGTTTGAGACTGGTTATGAATCTCAAAATCTAAATCCTCCTAAAGTTTTAAAATTCAATATGGGTTTTCAAAACCCAGATCCATCTTTAAAGGTCCTATTTGGACTTTTCAAGAATCCAAAAATCCAAAAGTTAGATCCTAAATCTCAACTTGGATCCAGATTTTCAAGTATGAATTCAAATTCCACTTTGGATCTTAGACTTCAGATCCACATTTCATCTTAGATTCCAAGTCTTGGACCAAATCCATTCTAGGATCCAGAATTCCACTTCTACTTTGGATCTCAAATCTCAGATTTCAGATCCAAAATCCATCTTAGGATCCAGAACCCAATTCTACTTTGGATCTCAGACTTCATATCCAAATTCATTTAGGATCCATAACCCAATTCTACTTTGGATCTCAGACTTCAGATCCAAATCCACTTTAGGATCCAAAACCAATTCTACTTTGGATCTCAGACTTTAGATCCAATTCCATTTAAAATTCAGAATCCAATTTCATCCTGGATCCTAGAGTTCAAATCCAATTCCCATTTTCAGGTTCTAAATCCAGAATCCGATTTTAAATCTCAACTCTATTTTCCAAACTTTGGATTCAAATTCCATCTTGAAATTCCAGATTTCAAAATCAACTTTTATTTTCAATTCCAATCCTTAAATCCAATTTCATTTCATCCTAACTTTCAAATCAAACCCATCTTTTCCAAATCTATTTATATCTCCTAAATTTCCTTCTGATTTCAAAGCTTCAAGGCTAGAATTCAATTCAATTTTCAAACATTCATTCAAATTCAAAATTCTGAATTCAAAGTCCATTTATGGTTCTGAAATTTCCTTTCTTCTCCTTTTATCTCAAATTTAAAATCATTCCTCTCAAAATCCAGATTTATTTTCCCAAGCTCTGATTATTTCAAAAACTTAGAACTTTAATCTTAAGTTCTAAGTTAGAAACCATTTCTTCACTCTATCATCAGATTCATCTCAGAAACACTTGGAAAATTTCAAATCATTTTCAAAAAGAGCATACATCTTCGCATTTGCACAAGCATGATTATTTGTGCATTTTAGACTTAGGATAAATTCTTAGATAATTTCTTAGCAAAGCAAAAGACATGAATTCGACCCTTGGTTCGATTACCCCTGGTAAAGGCGCCAGGAACGGTCGAACCTCGTACCGACGAGCGAATCCCGTCTCCTAGTTTTCCCGCAAATATTTCAAAAACGGAGGCGAGTCATTTTCTCAAATATTTCTAAAATTAAGGTCACGTGAGACCCCCGCAAAAGAGTTTCTCTTCTTCTTTTCTCTTCTCTCTTTCTTTTTCTATCTTTTATTTTTCTCCCTTCAAAAAAGAGGAAATAAAGGTCGGAAAGGAAAAAGAGAAGGAAGAGAGAGAATATTACGAGAGGAAAAATTTTGTGATGATCACAGCCTTCCCCTTCTCCCCTCTTTCTTTGTGTACGTCGGGAGGTCGGCAAGAGGCCGACGGCCCCTTGTCGTGCCTCCCCTCTCTCTCCCTTTCTGATTTCGGCAAGCAGGGACTTACCCCCTGCCGCCTCCCTGTTTCCGACAGGCAGGGGCTTGCCCCCTGCTGCCTCTCTGTTTTCGGTAGACAGAGGTGATGCCCCTGCCACACTTCTGTTCCGGCAGGCAGGGAGCTCGCCCCTGCCTTCTTTCTGAGTCTATGCCAGGCAAGGGGATCGCCCCTGCCTCCTTCCTGAGTTTATGTCAGGTAGAGGCTCCCCCCCCCCCCCCCCGACATAAACTTAGGAAGGAGGCAGGGGCTATCCCCTTGCCTGACATAGACTCAGACAGAGGCTCACCCCCTGTCATACCATCCCTCCCCCCCCCCCTCTTTGTCTCTGAGTTGTCGGAAGGCTAGCAGCCCCTGCCATGCTCTTCCTCCCACTTCGTCGTTTTTGTTAGGCAGGGGCCTCGGCCCCTGCAATTCGAGGTCCATCTACAGAGGCCAAGGCCCCTGTTGTTCGTCTTGTTCAGGTAAGGGCCTCGGCTCTTGTCGTCCGCTATATTGTCAGGCAGGGGCGGAGGCCCCTGCCATTTGAAGCCTGTCAGGCCGACAACCCCTACCATTCGTTTAGTTCTGTCAGGCAGAGGCCTCAGCCCTTGCCATTCGAGGTTTGTCAGGCATGGGCCTTGGGCCCCTGTCGTTCATTATTCTCCGATAAGCAGGGGCCTTGGGCCCCCGCCACTTGTCAGATTCGGTATGACAGGGGCCTCGGCCCCTGCCGCTCATACTCTCCGTCGGCAGGGCAGGCCCTGCCACTGCCCCCTTCTTAGGGTTACCAGTAGTATGGCGGGCAGGGACTACGCCCATGTCCCTTCGCTAATTATTAATAAGCAGACAAGGGTTGTATCCCTGTCCCTTTCTGTTCTTTAGTATGGCTTCAACCTTATAAGTTTTCACACTTCCGCAGATTTGCGTGACGGATCCCGCTCATGCCCTACAGCCTGTGTCCTACATCGCCTACAGTCGCACGCACGCGCAACGACGCAACCTCCCAAGGTAGGGAAAAGAGAGGAAGAAAGGAGGAAGAAGAAGAGGAAGAGGGTTCCTCTTCTCCAAGAGCCCTTGTTCCACCATCATTCTTCTCTATTTTTCGATTTTTATCAAAAGTACGGGTCTTCTCTTTTGATTTCAAGTAAGAAATCGAATGTCGGTTCAATTCCATGTAATATTTTGGTTGGAAAATCCATGGAAAAAACGTGTAGAGTATGTGTTCTTAAAGATCCCATGGAGGATGACCCAAGGATCGTCCTCCATGACTGTGTTTTTTTGTATACTTTACCCTTTTTATGAAATAGAAATTTTGTACTAGTATAACAGAATTTTTATTCTTGATAGGAGGGGTTCTTTTAGGATCCATTTTCCTGTTATCGATTTCCAACGAAGGGTTTTGATATGGGATGTGTAAAAGCATGAAAGTATGCATGTTATATACATATGTTTTTCAGAAAATATGTGTGTAATGGTGTACTTATTGAAACCATTGAATATATATGTATTGTTGAATAAGTATACACAAATAGGCTTAATGTTCATGTTAGATTCTTTTGAACACGCACATGATTTGATTTGTTTACGATCATACGTGAATGTGAGCATGTTCGAATCTGCCTGTTTGGGTCTTCAAAAAAAAAATGGGTATTTAGTTATGCTTTTTTAATTTATTTCAAGACTTGTTAATTAAACTAAAGTTGGCTTGTTGTGTATAAAAGAGTGGGGTTTGGTTTCATATGCTCGGAATTGATACGATATGCATTAGCAATATACTATTTCAAGTAATTCCTAGTGCTCGTGTACACTTAAAAAGAACGTGCCTAGTCATGTGATTATTTTCCAGATTTTTGCTAAAATACGGTGGACTTAATCTGATGAATGAATTTCTTCTTATGCTTTAGTTTGATTTTAGCATGTTGGATATGAATGCATGTTTGTGAACATGTTATTGCAAAGTTTGTTTTGGTACAAGTGCATACATTATATGAATGTGTGCAGCCCTAAAATTCAATTTCTAGATCCGGGTTATGTTCATGTGTGTGGATGTTAACATATGTTATGAATAAAAAGTTTCATGTGCCTACATTTATGAGACAAGTTTAATTATCGTGCATTTATGGATTGATTTCAAGTGCACGTGTATACATGAAATCGATGTGTGTTTAGCATGTACAGTCTTGCATAAATGTTCTCATGTACTTATGAATCATAAATGAATGCATGTGTATTAAGTGATTACATGAAAGCAATTTCACATGGATGGTGAACGCATGCATATGATTGTGGTAGCTCATAAACATTGTTAAATTGGTATGAATAAATGTGCATTTGGAATCATGTTGGTATCATTGCATAAATTGCATATTGTTATGATTTTTGCATACGATGCATCGATGTTCGAAATGAATTATCATAGGTCTGGTGGGTCTCGAGCTTTAGTTTGCTTTTCTTTTATGTATTTAAATGCATCGCAAAAATCACATTTATTTTTATTGCACTATATTGCATTGTTCTATGTGTTTCCACGGGCAAGAGTCCCGTGATGGTTCTTGCAGGGGTAGATGCGAGCTTTTACTTTTGCTTTTGCATGCTGAATTGCAAAACTCACTAATTGGCTTTTAATAAGATAATGAATAAAAACAGTTAAATATACGTTCTGGGATCTCACATAGAAAGAATGGGCATCTTAGAGATTCGGTTTTTGGGGACCCTGAACCCGATATTGAGATTCTTTCTTCTGACCACGGTTTTAGGGAGAGTCTGCCACTTTACCTAAGGGTGGTGTGTTCGACACAGCTGTTTTGGTATACCAAAAAAGTGGCACTTGTGGGCATGGAGGGTCCCTGGTATCCCGACATTAGATGTGGAGGTCTAATATTCTGAAGGAGATTCGGTCAAGGGCTAAGTTTGGAACCCAGTAATAAAATACAAAGTATGCGCTAAGCTACCCTGGGAACCTAACTTGACATCGAGAAATTGTACTTGTTTGGTGTATCCACAGGCAACGATAATTAAAAAGAAAAACTTAAATTGTGTACATTTAATAGGGCATGCATATAGAAAGGAAAACTTTAAGGAAATATAATAAAGTGTTCATGCATTACATATAATCCTGCTATGAATTAGAACATGCATATTTTACCTATTCCCTTAATTGTTGTATGTTGGTAGATGCTTGATGTTTAATTTCTAATGCATGTTAACTTAAATTGTGATTCATGTTAAGGATTAATATCCTTTCATGCTTAATAAATGTTCTCTATTATATGAATGTTAAATTGAATTATACAAATGCCATAATTGTATTCTTCTGAACTATTGCATGAAATCTTATATGTGTTCTTTATGCTCATTTATTTCATTAGAGGGATTCGTACACAAAATTCTTTAGATTTCTGAAACCCTCTATTTGTAGTTTTTTACAACCGTAGGAGACCAGTGAGGCGACTAGTTTCTAATAGAGTTACGGGTGTCACGTTTTTGCTGGACAGCTTACAGAGGAACAACGTGCTCAGTCCTTTGCAATTAATGTTAGATACTCTTTATTTCATGATTAATAAATAATGAGTTGCTATAATTTGGAATGATAAATGTAAGCTCTATTGTGGTTGGTTGTTTTATCCAATTAGGAGTGAAACTGTAAAGGCCCCGGGTTTCTGGGAAGATTTCCGCAATGGTTTAAAAAAAAATTGCATTTTCAAGGGGTTTGAGTTTGGGGTCGTTAAAGGTTTGGTATCACAGCCACCACAAAATCTTACACTTTTATCATCTTTTAGCATTAAGTTTTTAAATTTTGGTAAGTGAGTCATGTCCTGAAGCGTCAGCAAGTTGCGTCTCGTACTCCAGGGCAGTCTCCTTCACTGGTAAGGCTATTTAATACTTTTATTTAAAGCATATGAACTCTTTATGATTGATTGCATTAATAGTTTAAATTTTCATTTGGAGTGAATTTAAAAGTCTTAGTGTGATTCTATGAAAGTAATTTGTCCGAGATCAATCCTAAGGGGGTAGGGATGTAATATCGCGTATTTTCATACTTAGTCATTTCATGAGATTTTCAAAAATTTAGCTAAGTCGGGGAGAAAAATCGTTTGAGGCTCGATTTTTAGACCGATGTCTTTGAGTCTGGGCTTGGCCCAGGTTTCATCGACAAGGTCGTAACGAGCCAATCGAAGGGAGATAAAGAGTTTTATTTATGACCTTTAAATTAAAGCAAAATTCGAGCAAAATTCGGGTTATTTTTGGGCGAAACTCGGATTTGGTATTCATGTAATATATCGTCGGATGCGTCTTGGAATTCTGAGCACAACGATATTTTACTTTTCTAAATTTGAGTCCCAATTTGCCCGAAAATCGCGTTTTTTTGAAAATTGAGCAGTTTGTCGAAATGGATCCAAAGTTGGATCAGATTAGATCCAAGGCCTACGATCCAAACTAATATGGATTTGGGTCTTATTTAAGTCCTACTTAAATCTGAATTTGATCCAGATCTTGATCCATTTTCATTTTGGGTATAGGTCTAGATTTTGGATCCGGATCTGGATCCAAATCCAAGCCCAATGTTTTTCCAGCTTTAAATTCAATATAAAGCCTTAATTTGGAGTTTAATAAGATTGATTGAGATAGCTAGTTACGAATTTATAGATTTCGCTTTCTGTTGTAGAACAATTAGAGAATCAGATCTTTACTGATCTTAGATCTTGATATGAGGTTATGCTTGGGTCTTTTGAGAAAAGATGGAGTCATTCTGAGAATGACACCTTAAGCGAAGTCATGTCAACTGGCCGCACAAGGCCTTGAGATATGAGAATAAGTTAAGGTTATTTTGAACAAAGAGTCTATTAGAAATAGCAAGGACAACAAATGATAAACTGATTTTGATAAAATACAAAGACCCCATTCAAGAAACAAAAGTTTATTAAGAAAATCACGCATATATTTTGTCTAACTGAAACCTTTCTCAGGAACTCATTATGAGTTGTCTTGATCACTTTAAAAGCATGTGTGTTTGGGATCACACGCACATGTGCATCTTCGTCAATACCGATTAACTTAGACTTCGATCTATACGGAGAGTCATTCAAGAAAATTTCGCGGACGAAAATCTTTTAAGGGGGATAGGATGTAAAACCCATGGAAAAAAATTCGGACTCGGGTCGGATCCAGATCCGACCCGGACCCGACAACCCATTAGGATTATAACACCCGACGCAAGGGTCGAATCCAGACCCAGATCGTGCAAATACGTATCTGATCAACGTTGAGAACGTGAGACGCACCACTTGGTGAGTGACCATTCTTGTTAAGATTAGTGTAATATAAGTATATATGTATATATATGTATACGTGTATATATTGTTTAATATATATATATATATACATATATATTATGTACATATTGTAATAATATATAATAATATATATTATATATATTGTAAATGTATATAATATATATGGGAGTCAAGTGAAAGCTAGCCTGACTTGCTTCCTAGTCAAACTAGTTTGACTAGCTCCCAACGGCTAGAATTCTAGCCATTGGGAGCTCTCTCCTTTTAATGAGAGAGGACTTCCCCTCTCTATTTTACTTCTTCTCTCCTTTACTTTTCTCTATAAAAAGGTATGGGTGTGTGCCTTGTAAAGTGAGAAAGTGATGGGTAGTATATTTTGTGTGTTTTGAGAGTTATGTAGTGAGGAAACTATGTCATTTTTCTTTTTTTTATCTCTAGTGTCCATTATGACGAGTTATTCAATGTAACTTTCCTTTGTCCATTATAAATAGAATTTTTCATTCACTTTTTCATGTAACCTTTTAGCTCTCATGTTTTTATCAAAATGTTTCATGTTCTTGGAGACCATTATGGAGTGTGTTTGGATCCGTGTCATTTCATGACATGGTATCAGAGCCTTGGCATCATAGTCTTAGAAAGGATTTATATTTATGAATGCTATGGACTTGAGGATTTCGCATTTCGGTATGTATCTTTGTCTTTTTACCTTTATATGTATGGTAGGTGGTTTTTTCTAAATGGGTTATGTTAATATTACATGTTTTCTTTTGAAATTAGAATACTTTATCTTTTGATATATGAAATATATGTTTTTGAATTATGAATATGTAGTGAAAAACTATATTTTTGCAAAGATATATGATTTCTTAAAATCTTATGTGTGTTCATGTTTTGCAAAATATTAAATTTCATTGACTACCTTAGGATTGTTAATATATTGTGATGTTTCTTTAGGTTATTTTTTAATTATGAGACTAAGATATTATGTTGTCATAAGGGTCTTTTCTATCATCATATGAACGTGGTATTTCATGTAAGTGTGAGTGATATGGCTCTATCATTATACAACTTATTAAGTAAGATTATTTTCAAAATTAATGACTTGTGAAATCTCTTGGTATATGGCTTCTTGCATAAATTGATCAATAAAATATTATTTTATTCCTTGTGTTCTTGCCCCTTTAGTGGGTGTTTGTGTGTAATCCCATTTTGTGGCTTGTGGATTCCTTTCGTGCTTTGGTGGAACTCTTTGAGTGTCCACTCTTGTTGTTTCAGTGAATATATTTTGGAGGTCATGGTATATGCCTCAAGTAATTTTTATAAGTATTAAGCATGGCTTATAATTGAATGCATATTTTAAAATATTAAATGTGTTTCTCTTAGTGGATTATTGTGCTTATGCTTCCTCTTCAGCATTGTTAAAACTTATTTTTCTCTTCTTTTTAGTCCTTAGTGGATTTATGTGTTTTTTGTCCACTGGTGATTTATTGATTTAGAAACTTGTGCACTGTAACCCCCCAAAATTTTAACCCAAATTTAAGAGGATTTTTTTTTATAACAGCGGAAACAAGTAATATTATGAGGTTAAACATTCTGGAACATTACAGTGGAGAGAAAGCAAAAACGTTTATTTCATTTCACTATCAATGAATAATGACATCAGAGTTTTAAAACCATAAGAGGAACTCAAACTATCCCTGGAACAATAAATCCAAAAATCTTTATCTGATGCCTCATCCCGCAGCCGCTCATAAACCCTATTCTTTACCTGAAAAATAGTAAATTGATTGGAATTAGACTACCATGTCTAAGTAGGAAAACTGTAACTCTTAATGCAGGTATATCATGAATCTAGCATGTGATGTGAGTGTCGAGTGTGAATCTTTAGCATATACCAAAGCACGTAAAGCAGACTATGCAATAGCAATAACAGACATATATCTAAGTAAGTGAGCAGGTTATGCAACCGCTATAATTAAGCAAGTAAAGCTTTTATGCAACAACAATAACAGTAACATGCACAACTTTCTGGTAATAATCACAATGTGAATTCCATTACTTCATATCCACACATTTCAGGATTTCGTTTCATCACAAGCTCCGAATATAAAATATGTTGAAAGAGTATGAAATGTCTCTCTAGTATCTTCACTCACTGTGATACCTAACTGATCTAATTAGTGCTTATCTTTTCTTATCCCGTGGGTACACACGGGCCAAGGCAACCATCCCAGAAGAGAACATTCAGGGGTATATTATTCAAAGGTATTCATTAACCCGAACGTTCTAACTGAGACTGAAAATCCTAAGGGAGCGGCTAGTGACCAAGAGAACCTTCCAAAGGCCAAAACCAAAAACAAGATGCATCCCTAACTTCTGCAGAAGAACAAAGAGCTACCACCTAGGACATATTGGTAGTCCGGGTCCCCCCCCCCCCAACTCCGAGGATTGGAGACCAACGAGTCACTTTAACTTGAAACAGGAAAACACGTCCCCGGAGTTTTGTACCACCTACCCTCTCCGAGGTAATCCTGAATCTGAATGGGTTAATCTTTTCATTTAATTTATTTCTCGAAGTACAGGGCATTTCCCCAACTTCCTTCTACTACCACAGCAGTAGAATTCCCAACCTTAGTCATTTTACCAAGGTGTATAGAACAGTCTCAATCCTTTGTCATATTGATTGCATAACCCACTCAAGGTGCTCTGGTGTCTTTAAACCAGTCAAGCACGAATGCCCCGGTACCTTTAAACCAGTCAGGCAACAATATTATATTTTCATTTTCATGTGGATTCACATCATAACTTCGATGGTCTATGCATGACCCTCAATACACTGGCTTGTCATTCATATGTCCACAACAAACTGACCCATAGGTTCGGTTATCAGATTACCATTCATCATCATTATTTATTTATTCTTTAATAGCAAATTGTCACAACGTACCATTCGGTTTTGACTTGTGACATCCCAACACACGGTGGCATGTATTAAAAACTCTGCCAACAAGTAAAGACACTGTTGGTGTCCTTTATTGAGCATGCAGTATAGTCCTAGAGATTTGGTAATACAGCTATATACATTTCTCCCAACACACTCTCATTTGAACATTCCACAAGATATACAGCTTAGTTGGCATTTAATACTTTCAGCAATTATGTAGTGTTAGGCAATAGTACTTCAGAAAAATATACCGTTTAGCATGCATATGGACATTGGAGAATAAGCATCTTAATGGCCATTTGAATCTTCTAGATGATATACATGTAATAGGCATTGGAACATTTTAAGGAATATGCAATTGAACATCATAAATTATACAGCTTAATATGCAACTAACTATCAACTGAATATACAAGTTACTATGCAGTTGAATACCAAATTTGCAATATCAATAGAACAAGACATACAAGAGAATGTATCTCAAACATCACTGAGAAGCACAGGACTGAATCAGTTTTAATCTGAGAAAGCATATGGGTTCCACTAAAACAAATCGCAGCCAACATACTTTAAACTATGAGAAAGAAGCTTATGAGACTGCAACATATTTAATTTCACACAACATCATGCATACAACTGTATAAGCTTATACATGATCACAAGTACTCAGATCTGATCACAACCAACAAAATAATAGGAAAATCAAACTTAATAGCAATCCACAAAATAACGTATTACTCAAGTATTAAAACCGTCAAAATAATATAACATCTTTAGACTATCATACACTTAAAGTTTTGCTATTTTAACAGAAACACACATTTCTGATTAACTGTGTTAATATGTCAACCACACAAACTCGCAATTTATTGTTTAAACATATTAGAAATTCTGATCAGCTGTTTCAATCTTGAAAACAAGCAAACCAGATTTTAATTTTTTCTTGAAAGCCATGCAGCATAATCGCATAACCACAATCTGTTTGAATCGGGTTTTACTATCTGACTATTCACAAATATATTGGTAAACATAACAGAACCATAAGCTGTGTGGATCCGATGCAAACTTTGAACATTCTCAAATACACAGTATGACCGAACCGTAGGTTGTTTGGATAGATTTATAATTTGAACATACATAACATAACAGAACTATAAGTTATGCGGATCAGATTCATAATTTGAACATAAATAATATAACATGTAATCATTATATATGTCAATTGCTAAGGATTGAACTTACTACAATCTGTGTTACACAGAAATCAAGATGTCCCATTTAACTTGCAGATAGAAGATGGTCCATTACACCAAATATGTAAATCCACCAAAATACTTTTATTTCTTAAAATTCAACCTATATTATCTTTCAAGTGTTGAAGTTTGTTCTTTCTTGGGCAAAGATGACAAAACAAGAAACATGACAGCATTCGCGTCAAGATATCGTAGTATTGTCATTAGCATAAACCTAATTAACCAAATGGCATGTTCACTATCATTGTACGAAACATGAAAATAAAATCTATAAGTTGGTCAGACCTTCAAAATACAAGTTATAGCATACATGATGATCATCAGACTCATAAGCACCTACAGATGCATGCACAAACATATTAGTAAATATTGAATGCTCACTCAGAATTCACAGGTCAGTCTTTATTCCGATATGTGTATATATATATACATATTTATTTATTTAATTTTTCTTATATATAGATATATGTATATGTATAAGTAGAGTGATTCAAAAGGAACATATCTGAACAAATTAATTGAAAATCATCCGGTAATAATGAATATCCTATTCAGGGTTCAAGCATGATCAGAATGACAATTTATGCATCTAATGTCAACTACTCAGATCAGGAGTATTACCCAAGAAAATATGCACATTTTTTTGTGCTAGGAACAGTTACCGAAATTACCCAAATCAAACTATCAATTATTCAACATCTACAAGAACCCCTCCCAAAACCTGTTGATTTGAATTTCTTGCAACCTATCCAATGGGATGCAGGGTAACCGGGATACCCAGTCTGTCGAAAAAGATTTCTGGCAACTGATGGTCCAGACAGTTCAAAATGTCAGCTGAAATACCTAATTGACCAACTCGGGTTTTCCGGCAACCATAACCCCCACCCTTCTTTGAGTTAGGGTTACACACGAGAAACCCCCAACTCTGATACATCTAAACAGGCTTTCTTTCTTGATTAACCCAAAACACACCCGGATCCAATCAACACCGAACAAGAAAAGTGTACAGACCCTACCTTTTCCGGCGGAAGAGTTGTCGCTGACGACTGGAGATGGCTGGCGACAGGAGGTGACCGGTGACCGAACAGCAGGTGGTCGGAAGGCTTTTCGACGACGATGACCCTGCCGGCATTGCCGTGACTATCGAGATCGGAAGGGGCAGGAATGTTGCAGAGGTCTGCCGAGATGCAGCAGCAGTGATCTTGCCGAGGACGATATCTCTGCTGCCAAGCTCGGGTCGAGAGGGACAAGGGAGACAGAGAGGGAGAGAAGAGGAGAGTGGGAGGAAGAGGAAGACAGAGGGCATGAGAGGAAGAGAGGTGTGGGAGGGGAGTAAATAGGGCAGGTGGCCCTGAAACGGAAGGAGGTAGTTACCTCCTCCCCGGCGGCTGCGCACACCCCTTCCCCTTTCACGCCATCGCCCTACGTTAGGGTTCACTCAGAACCCTACGCAGCTTATCGAGAAGCCCAGTATCGAGTAAAAAAAAATTTAAACACTTACCTTGCGTACGCGGGGCGCGGCTCGGGTCTGGATCCGAGACCCGGGATCCAACCGAGTGTTGGATCCGCATCCCTCTTGCGATGTGGATCCGTAAGTTGGATCCATATGGATCCCACCATAAATTTATTAAAATTATTTATATATATTTAATATGTGTTTACTATTGTATTACTATTATTATTTATCTATTTATTTCTAATATATGTATATGATATTATATATATGGACCCTAATTGATATGTGTCCCGGATCCGAATCGTGGATTCCAGCAATTTATTATAGATCCAACATTAAAATTTTAATTGAATTCATACTACATTATGCAGATCCACTTGAGTCCAACGATGGATTCGACAAGTTTATTTGCTATTATACTTTAATACCCATATATATTTTTTCTTTTTGGATTCGAGTAACGGATCCTAGGCCCAAATCATGCTAATTATAAAATTTATACACAAAGTTTCTAGGTAATTGTATAAAATTTGCGATTATTACATCCTTTCCTCCTAAAAAGAATTTCGTCCTCGAAATTTACATGTAGGTGATTACTCGAAAAGATTGGGGTACTTCTCCCGCATATTAGCCTCTGGTTCCCACGTGCTTTCATCAATGCCATGGTGTTGCCATCTCACCTTGACGAGAGGAATGGTCTTTGATCTCAAGAGTCGCTCACTTCGTTCCAATATCTCCACTGGTTTTTCTTCCATTGTTAGGTCTTCCCTTATGTCTACATCCTCGTACTGGATGACATGCGACGGATCTTGAAGATATTTTCTTAACATAGATACATGGAATACATTATGTATCTGAGCGTACTGGGGAGGTAGGGCAATACGATAGGCCGTTTCTCCAATCCGTTCCAAAATCTCAAAAGGTCCGACATATCTGGGACTCAATTTCCCTTTCTTACCAAAACGAAACACACTTTTGGTGGGTGATACCTTCACAAAGACCCGATCCCCCACATCAAAAATGAGCTCCCTGCGTCTCTGATCTGCATAATTCTTTTGTCGACTTTGGGTTGTAAGCAGTCTATCTCTTATCATCTTGATCTGTTGGGTATAATGTTGTAACACGATTGGTGATTCTACCGACCGTTCACCAATTTCATCCCAATACACAGGTGATCTACATGGTCTTCCGTACAGAGCTTCGAAAGGAGCCATGCCGATACTCGCATGGTAACTATTATTGTAAGCATATTCGGCTAAAACAACATGTTTGTCCCACTCACCTTTCCAATCCAGTATACATGCTCGCAGCATATCTTCTAGTGTCCGGATAGTCCTCTTTGATTGTCCGTCAGTCTGGGAATGAAAAGCGGTACTCAGCTTCAGTTTTGTACCCAAGGCCTGTTGCAACTGACCCCAAAACCGAGAAGTAAAACGAGGATCTCGATCTGATATAATAGAGACTGGTACTCCATGCAGTCGAACAACCTCTCTGATGTATAAGTCTGCTAAGCTCTCGAGGGATTGATTTATTCGTATGGTGTATTTGGACTTATGTGCTTCACCCAATAGTTCTTCTTTCAACTTGGGATCACTAGGGACCCAAAGTCGCTTTTGCATCCATATACTGCCATCTTCTTTGAGTGAGAAGTGTGAATTTTCTGGTTGGGCTAGTGACTTCAGTTTCTCATACTGGGGATCCTCTTTCTGACCTTCAATAATCTTTGTAAGGATCTCCGGATGGGCAGATAAATTAGATAACTTGATACTTCCCACGACATCTGCGAACGGTTTCCAAACAATGAATTCCTCCACCAATTTCTACCATTTTGTCAATAGACTGGACAAATTGCAACCAGCTTTGCGACTGAGAGAGTCAGCTACCACATTTGCCTTTCCTGGGTGATAGGAAATGGTAAAATCGTAATCCTTTATAAACTTCAACCATCGTCGTTGTCGCATATTCAACTCTTTCTGGAAAAACAGATACTTGAGACTTTTGTGATCAGTAAATACCTCGAATTGTTCCCCATATAGGTAATATCGCCATATTTTCAAAGCGAACACCACGGCTGCCAATTCGAGATCATGAGTTGGATAGTTTCGTTCATGAATCTTTAATTGGCGAGAGGCATATGCTATCACCTTGCATTAAAACACATCCCAACCCAGTACCTGAAGCGTCTGAGTAGACCACAAAACCACCATGACCTGAAGGTAAAGCCAACACTGGTGCGGTGGGAAGCTTCATCTTTAAGATTTGGAAACTTTCCTCGCACTTATCCGTCCATTCGAACTTAATTCCTTTCCTCAAAAGCTTGGTCATGGGCATGGCAATCCGTGAAAAGTCCTGAATGAATCTTCTATAATAGCCTGCTAATCCTAAAAAACTCCTGATATCACTGATATTCTTCGGTTGACCCCAATTTAATACAGCTTCAACCTTAGCCGGGTCCACAGCGACTCCATCTCGCGATATGACATGACCCAAGAACATGACCTTCTCGAGCCAGAATTCGCACTTGGAGAATTTGGCGAACAACTGGTGTTCCTTGAGAGTCCCTAATACGATCCTCAAATGTTCACGATGTTGCTCTATGCTTTCAGAGTATATAAGTATATCATCAATAAAAACAATCACAAAAGTATCCAAGTACGCTTTGAATACCCGATTCATCAAATCCATGAATGCGGCGGGAGCATTTGTCAGTCTGAATGGCATAACTACGAACTCGTAGTGACCGTACCTTGTTCTAAAGGTTGTCTTGGGAATATCATCGTCCTTGATCCGAAGTTGGTGATACCCAGATCTAAGATCGATTTTTGAAAACACCTTAGCCTTTTGCAATTGATCGAACAAGTCTTCAATGCGAGGTAGGGGATACTTATTTTTTACGGTCGCTTGATTAAACATCCGATAGTCTATACACAGCCTCATAGAACCATCTTTCTTCTTCACAAAAAGAACAGGTGCTCTCCATGGTGACACCCTCGGTTTAATGAAACCTTGCTCCATCAACTCCTGGAGTTGTTTCTTCAGCTCCTCCAACTCTACTGGGGCCATACGATAAGGTGCTTTCAAGATCGGTGTCGTCCCAGGTAACGCTGTGGAGGTAGTCCAGGCAACTCATCCGGAAACACTTCCGGAAATTCACGAACCACTTCAAGTTCTTCTAAAGGTGTGACCTTCGGCTCGCAGGTAGATACATTCACTAGGAATGCTCGGCACCCCTGTCGCATATACTTCTGAACCTTTAATACCGATACAATTCGGCCCTTCACTGTAGGTCTAGAGAGCCGAAACTCAACCTTTGGCAATCCTGGTCGGGACAAAACCACTTTCCCTTGGCGACAGAGAACATTGGCATAATGTTCATATAACCAATCCATCCCCAATATGACATCATATTCAGTCATATCGAGCAAGATTAGGTCAGTAGGTAAGTTCTGCCCTTCAAGTACAATTATGACATCAGGGATGTAGTTTACACATATTGAATTATATCCTATCGGATTGTACACATATAATTCATGTTTCAGAGATTCAGTATGTGCACCTAGTAATTTCGCAAACTCTATAGATATGAACGAATGTGTAGCACCACAGTCAAATAGAACGAGTGCAGCATAGCCATTGACAAATACCATACCTTGTACCAGATTTCCCTTTTCCAGCTCTTCTGTGGTGGTAGCATATACTCGTCCATGCACCCTCTTCTGTGCATTTTGCTGCGGTGCTTGCTGCTGAGATGGTTGCGGTTGATGCCCTCCTCCGACATTCCGTTTCTGCATATCCGCCATCTTCTTGTGGCACTGACGGGCATAATGACCCATCTTTCCACAATAGAGACATGCTCTGGTGTCTCTAGGGCAAGGTTGTCCGTAGTGGAACCGGTTGCACTTCTGGCACACCTGATTTTGTCCCTGTTGTTGCGGAGGACAATTCCCACCATTGTACCTCTGCTTCTTGTGAGATAGTTGGTGTAACGCCCCAAAAATCTAGGACTTGTAACTTTTAGAATAGTTTAGAAAGCTTTGAAATCATACAATAATCAGAGTTTAAATAGTACTTCAGCAGAAAATGATATTTTTAAAACCACAAGTCAATGAACCTTGAGCGCATTACAGGGTAAACTTTCTTTTGCCGAATTCCGCACAACTATTGAAATCAAATGGTTTTGAAATGCAATTTCAATGATGGAGAATTTGTTTGTTGAAACCGAGAAGAAGTTTACTAAAACAGCTTTAGTAATTCAAGGTTTAATAAAAAGAGAAATTTTGGAATACCCTTTATACCAAATTTACCAACATGTCCTCAGGAGCGAAACGTCAGGGAAAGAGCTCTATCTTGATCTCATCACGCCATCGTGTCATCGCAGACTGTATTACCTATCCAAAACCTGCCCATAAAATGGGTCAGTTTCACTAAAAACTGGTAGGTGCACAGACAGGACAATATTGAACATAATTAAGCAGAATAATTTAATATGTCAAGCAGACAGGCAATTATATAGTAATTTAATTTCAACAGATTCACGGAGCAAACTATCATGAGCACAATGCTAAAATTATTACAAGCATTTTACTGGCACAAGTAAGCTAACTAGTACAAGCAAAGAACTGCATAAGAAATACAATGATTCATCAACCACACACACAATTCCATAAGTATTGAACCTGTTGTACACTATAACTTTCATACGCGCATAACTCAACAAATTGTGTGATCGGATTTAAATTATGTTTCGATATTAACTGGCCAAGTAGGTACGCACAAGGCACGACTCTAGAAACAGCCTAGACTGATCTGGGGGTTTATTATGCTATGTATTTTATGATAACCCGGATAGCTGACTGAGTCCGCACCTAAGGGGATGGTCGGTGACCAAGAGAGAAATCTCCAAAGCAGCATAAACAATGGATGCATCCCAAACATGGAGAGCTACCACCTAGGATAATTATGGTAGTCTCATTCCCCTAACTCCGATGACTGAGGAAGCCGAGTCTTTTGCTCGTAACTGCCATTAATGGCCTGTCCATCGAAGTTTTGTACCTTCCCGTCCTCTCTCCTGACAGGAGTCAGCGATTCAAATGAGTACATCAGGGGTAGTTAACTGAAGACCTATTCTACATACTCTGGTCTTTCGACCAACTCGAGTATCTTGCTGGTGAAGGCGAAAACATCACTTATTTAGGTGATCACAACATTTTGTTATTTGCACTCATCGAGGTTGCCACAACCTACTCATCCAATCATCGCAACGTAAGAAGGTGTACTTGTCAAAAAGTACGGTCGTACTTGTCAAAAGTACGACTACGATGAAAGGGAAATGGTTCCACAAAAGAAACCCCAACAGATATTATCTGCAAAAGAATTAATACAACACAGCCTGGCAAGATAAGTCTTGAATTCACTTCAACAACATTTTTCATATTTCATGATGCAAGGTCATCTCGGATCTCTTGTCCGATCAACAAAGTACTTAACATGTTGTGCATGTCTAAAAGTACGCTATACTGAACCAGGGAGGTGTGTGGGCTTCTCAAAAGGAACACCCAACGCACAACTTCATAACGATCCAAAGAATAAAGGAGTCACATTTGACACGATTCATCCTTAAAAGCCATAATGCCACATTAAGTCATTCACGCAAAGCACAACACTATCAATCTTGCATCCAAAATTTATCTTAGTATCGACATGTGACACTAGATTGATAAATAAAGAATGGGTCCTTCAACAGAACCTCACTCGTTCATATGCTCATGCCCCTGATCGGGGTTATTCGAATTTAGTCGCAACTCGAATCGGGGTTATAAAATATTTCTCCCAAGTGTGCAGACTTGGGAGGACTCAAATGCAACTTTGAAATCCTGCGAGGATTAAAACTTAACTTTGCAAAAGTTGCGCCATTTGAAGAGCACTAGGTTCGCAGGAGGAAACCCTCTTTTAAAGAACTGCAATGCACAAGTACAACTTCTAGTGTTTTGAAAACAACTGAATCAGGATAGGCACAAGACTTCATTTATGTAAGTACATATTTACCATAAATGTGAGCATATGCAGGTTATAACATGACGACAAGCAACTCTCGACTTGCGATGCCGCACATCAAGCGAAAAACATATAAGTAACACACGAGGTGCCAAACCATACCTTGACCACTTAGATAGGCAAACACATAAGGTCATAAGTAATACATGAGACACGAAGTCGTACCTCACTCAAAGGAAATATGCAGGCAGAAATGTATACAAGCAAACAAGGGCATATGTATTTCAAAAAGTGCGAAACCACCTTCAACACATAAGCAAATACGCAAATTAATACTCGAAGAGTAAAATCGTACCTCGACTCATAAATATGCAGACAAGAATAATACGCCACGCAAAAGCAATATAAATCTAAGTACAACTAGCATAGACATCTTAATTATTTCAACTTAATTAGATCTATTGCCCCTTATGCGACTTTACCCTACCTCGGGATGTCGTGCAGCTGCGTACGTCTACGCGTGAGGATAATACGAGGGTCGAGCCGCGGAACACGAACGGGACCTGTTGCAAAAATCTGCAAGAGTGTGAAATATTCAATTATGCTAATATAATTAATGGTGAGACGGGGCAAGGGTAGGATTAGGCGGCAGGGAGTGATCCCCCGACTGCTGACGACAACGGGGCGACAGGGAATGAGCCACTGTCAAAAACAGCGAGGCGGCAGGGGGCGAGCCCCCCGCAGACAGCACTGAAGCAGCAGGGGTCGCACCCCTGCCGACAGCACTGAAGCGGCAGGGGTCGCACCCCTGCCGACGACAGCGAAACGGCAGAGGGCTAGCCCCAGCCGACAACACTGAAGCGGCAGGGGTCGCACCCCTGCCGACGGCAGCGAAGCGGCAGGGGACTAGCCCCTGCCGACAGCACTGAAGCGGCAGGGGTCGCGCCCCTGCCGACAGCACTGAAGCGGCAAGGGTCGCACCTCTGCCGACGGCAGCGAAGCGGCAGGGGGCTAGCCCCTGCCGACAGCACTGAAGCGGCAGGGGTCGTACCCCTGCCGACGGTAGCGAAGCGGAGGGGGCTAGCCCCTGCCGACAGCACTGAAGCGGCAAGGGTCGCGCCCCTGCCGACAGCACTGAAGCGACAGGGGTCGCACCCCTGCCGACGGCAGCGAAGCGGCAGGGGGCTAGCCCCTGCCGACAGCAACGAATTGGCAGGGGGCTAGCCCCTACCGACAGCACTAAAGCGGCAGGGGTCACGCCCCTGCCGACAGCACTGAAACGGCAGGGGTCGCACCCCTGCCGACGATAGGGAATCGGCAGGGGTCGAGCCCCTGCCGTCCGGCGAAAGGACGATGGCAGGGGGACAAATCCCTGCCGAAGAGAGAGAGAGAGAGAGATCGGGGCGAGGGGGTGTCACAGGGACAAATCCCTGCCAAAGGAAATAAATTTAAGTTTCTCTTTAGTGTTATGATCATTATCCAGAATACTTCGGTACCTTTAAACCGTCAAGCACCAAGTAACTGTATCAGGCATTCCACCCATATTACCCATTAGGCAAGGTTTTCCAATGTAATACCCTACTAAGTTAAACTATCTTTTATATGCTATAGCATATTAAATAACAATATTAACAGCATATTGCAATATCAACCGAACAAGACATACTAGAGAATGTATCTCCAACATCACTAAGAAGCACATGATTGAATCCAATTTATTCTGAAAACACAATGAATTTCACTCAAACAAATCACAGCCAACACACTATGAGAAAGAAGCTTATGAGACTGCAACATATTTAATTTCCCACAACATCATGCATACAATTGTATAAGCTTATACATGATTTCAAGTACTCAGATCTGATCACAACTAACAAAATAATAGAAAAATTCAGACTTAACAGCAATCCCCAAAATAACGTATTACTCTAGTATTAAACCGTCAAAATAACATGACATCTCTAGACTGTCATACACTTAGAGATTTTCTATTTTAACAAAAACACACGTTCCTGATTTACTGTTTTAATATGTCAATCACGCAAACTCGCAATTTACTGTTTTAAACATATTACAAATTTTGATCAGCCGTTTCAACCCTGAAAACCGGCAAACCATATTTTTTTTTTCTTGAAAGCCATGCAGCATAATCGCATAACCACAATCTGTTTGAATCTGGTTTTACTATCTAACTATTCACAAGTATATTGGTAAACATCACAGAACCATAAGCTGTGTGGATCCGCAGCAACTTTGCATAATATCAAATAATAATTGTGACTTCTACCATAGATTATGAATGTTGAATATTTATTCCAGTCACCCGGTTGATCAATGTAATTAGGAAGCATGCATATACAGGAATGAAACATAAATCATTCCACAGTGATTTTATCACAGTTCCCAATACCAACTATTTAGGAAGAACCCAAATCCATTGTCTATCGAACACCCTAAGGGTTCAGACCCTGACCATTTGTATGATTACCAGGAAATTCCTAAAGTATATCTACTTTAATGATACCCAAATGTATAAGACCATCAATGTACACATGTAATCAGAGGAATTCAATTCTGATAAAAATGAATAAAGTCTGATAACAGGTAGTTAAAAGCATAGGTATTCAGACTTAATAGCAATTAATAACAGCATATGAATAGAGAAATGACCGGAAAGCTAATCTGATAACAGGTTAGACGTTACTAATTTACACAGATTCAATTAAGCATCACAGGAGTTTGATAAACATTGCTATGTAATCTTAAATGAACCAGACTCAATGGATCGGCTAACCTGTTACAAAGCAAATTACTATTATAAAAATATATATATATTATTTATGCACCCCTTCACGTCTTAACAACTTATGCATTAAAATAGTAACTGACATAACTAAGAATTCATAAAATGCATTACAGTGTACAACCAAGAGTCGAACCCTCACCCAAATCGATTGGATTTGAGACTTTCGGGTTAGGGTTCGGCAAGAACCCCCCAAAATATGAGGTTGCAGCCGCCCGGAACCCATTTCCTTTCCAAATTTCGTATCTAATACTTGGTCCCCCTTTTTGTATATCTTCTTTTTTTTCATAGCAGTGGAAACCCCCAAATCAAAGATTTGGGGTTTCCGGCGTGGGATTTACTGAAATCCCCAACTGTCACCACACCCCTCATGATTTGGGGATTTTCGATCCCCCACTCACTCACACCCCGAGCACGCGAGCTACCTACGTAGAAAAAAAAACAGTAACCTACCATTTCCCGGCGAAGGCGTTGCAGCAGCCACGAGAGGAGGTCGGTCGGCGTCTCCTGGCAAGGCTTCGAGCAGCAGGCCAAAACTCGGAGGCTGATCCGAAAGTTAGAGAGATAGAGAGAGAGAAAATGGGGTAGTGAGAGAGGAAGAAAGAGGGGTTCGGGGGTCCCCCTTTGTAGGAGGGTGGCCTCCCGAAAAGGAAGGAAAGCTTACCTTCCCGACGGCTGCGGTGTGCTCCCCCACCTCCCCATCTCTTGACGTGTTAGGGTTCAACTGAACCCTAACACTCGGTATATCGGAGGAGAAGGTTTTCCCCCTTTATATTTTTATCGGGCAACCCCTATCGGGTTGCCCTTTTTTTTTTTTTTTTAACCCCCCACTCGTTTCCTTTTGCAGGGTGTGGTCCGGGTCCGGGTCCGAACCGCGACCCGCGACGCTGGACCCGGTAGAGATTTGGATCCGGGGATTTAAAAACGTGGATCCGGGTCGCGTGAATAATAGTGAATCCATGGGTTGGATCCACTTGGGTCCAACGATGGATTCGACAAGTTTATTTGCTATTATACTTTAATACCCATATATTTTTTTCTTTTTTGGATTCGGGTAACGGATCCTAGGCCCAAATCATGCTAATTATAAAATTTATACACAAAGTTTCTAGGTAATTGTATAAAATTTGCGATTATTACAGTTAAAACCTATTGTCCCCCTCATTTTAAACCACAAAATCAAGGTGAAAATGGTGGGCAAAGAAGAAAAAGGGACTATAGCAAAATTATTTGTCATTTTTGTAAAGAACCCGGACATATCAAACCCATATGTCCCAAATGGAAAAAGCTTCTCGCAATGGCTACCATCGGTGTACACCACAAAAGGAGGAGGCATCATCAAGTGGGTCACTCTCTTTAAATCAAATAGTGGAAGCTCTTCAACCTCTCCTCAATGGAGCTACCTCCGGTGCCGCCGTGTCTATTTCATCTTTTCCAGGTCTCTTGGCTTTTGGACTTCGGTGCATCTTTTCATATGTCCCAAACATGTTTTCACTTTCCGATTACTCAAAAAATGTTTCTCCCTCTGTTGTTTCCACTGCGGATGGAACCTCTCTTGAAATTAAAGGAATAGGTAATTTTGAAACTCAAGATTTTTTTATTCCAAAAATTAGATTTATACCTAAACTAAACTTAAACATTCTCTCTGTTTCTCAACTCTCGGACCATAGTTGCGATATTAAATTCTCTTTTGATAAATGTTTAATACAGGATCGCTGGTCTGACAAATTGATTGGGGAAGGCTTTAGAAAAGGAGACTTATACTATATTGAATCTCTTCAAGTTCCAAAATCTTTTTGTAATGTAGCCCAAAACAAAGATATAAATGTATGACACAAGAGACTTGGTCATCCTAATATCACCAAGTTGTCTTATTTACATTTTGCAAAAGACCTATGTAAAAGTTCTTTTTCCTGTAATGATTGTATTCTCGAAAAAATGCAAAGTTTACCTTTTGAGCAAAGAACTATGTTCTCTTCTAAAACTTTCGAAATTGTTCATTCGGATGTTTGGGGACCCGCACCTATTGCTTCAAAAGGAGACTTTTCTTATTATGTCATTTTTGTGGATGATTTTTCCAGATATTCGTGGATCTATTTGCTTAAGTTCAAACATGAAGTTTTTTCGTGTTTTAAAACCTTTCATTCAATGATCAAGAATCAATTCAATAGTAATATAAAGATATTTAGAAGTGATTCTGGAGGGGAATATCTCTCCAATCAATTTAAAGTATATCTTGAGGATCATGGAATTGTCCACCAAAGGTCTTGTCCTAAAACTTCTCAACAGAATGGGTTGGCCGAAAGAAAACACAGGCACATCATTGAGACCACTAGGACCCTTCTTATTTCCCAAAACATTCCTAAAAACTTTTGGGCAAAAGCAGCTCTTGCTTCTGTTTATCTGATAAATCACTTACCATCTAGAATATTAGGAAAAATATCCCCTCTTAAGATTTTATATAAGCTTGAACCTGATTATAGTAGGTTACGAGTTTTTGGGTGTAAGTGTTTTATACTTACGGATAAGAATGACAAACTCTCTCCCAAGGCTATCCCTTGCGCCTTTCTTGGATATTCCGAAACTCAAAAAGGGTTTCGTTGTTATGATCTTCAAGATGATAAGTTATATGTCTCTATAAATATAACTTTTTTAGAAAATGAAAGTGGCTTTGAAAAAAATGTTTCTCAACAAGAAAACTTTGATTATTCCTTCATATTTGACTTATTGTCTAGTAATGATGATATATCTAGTGATGATGATGTATCATCAAATCATGATGAGGAAAATGATGGTAATGTTGGTGAACATAACTCACTCAATTAACAAGAAAGTGATCCAATAACCTACTCTCGTAGAAATCAAGACACCTTTAGAAGTGCTATGGACCAATATAGTGAGTTTGTTCCTACCCTCGATCACCGAAGATCTGAAAAGAATAGGAGACCTCCAACTCGTTTTGTTTCTTTTGATTCTTTCTCACCCCGGTATAGGGCTTGTCTTAGTGTCATTCACTCTTATTTTGAGTCAAGGAATTTTGAAGAAGCTAAAAAATGTATAGAATGGCAAGAAGCTATGCAAAATGAACTTAATGCTCTTAAAAAGGCTGAAACTTGGGATTTTCAAACTCTACCCATAGGAAAGAAAACTATAAGTTGTCGATGGGTTTTTAAGCTTAAAACTAAGAGCGACGGATCTCTGGAAAGGTATAAAGCTCGCTTAGTTGCAAAAGGGTATGGGCTAGAGTATGGAATTGATTATAAAGAAACATTTGCTCCTGTAGCCCGAATGGTTACAGTTAGATGTCTTATTACTATTGCATCTATTAAAAATTGGAACATTTTTCAAATGAATGTGAAAAATGTTTTTTTAAATGGTGATCTTAACGAAGAAGTGTATATGGATGCTCCATCAGGCATGAAGATTCCTAAAGATAAAGTTTTTTGTCTTCGAAAGGCCCTCTATGGTTTGAAACAGGCCTCCAAAGCCTGGTATGACAGATTTACCAATGTAATGTTGAAAAATGGTTTCTCATCATGTTATACTGACACTGCTCTATTTACTAGAAAATTTAATGCAGGGATTGTGATATTATTACTCTATGTTGATGACATGTTAATTACAGGTGATGATGTTCAAGGAATCAAGGGTATTAAGTCCGTCTTGACTTCAAAATTTGAGATGTCAGACTTGGGTTTTCTGACATATTTTCTTGGAATTGAGGTTGCCTATTCGCAACGTGGTTATTTTCTATCTCAGTCTAAACTTGCTTGTAACTCCGCCTGTGTAGTTATACACTGCCGGTCCCAAGCCCGGATAAAGGAGGAGGGTTGCGGTAGGCCTGTGACAGCCAGCATAAAAACTTTGTCATATCCTATGAAAATGAACCAATATGAGAATTTCGTTGGGGCGTTCCCTACTGAGCGACGCGCTGTACTCTCTAGGCCCGGAGGCAGTGATAAATGTGCAAGGGTTGCTAGGTCGTCGCCCAGAAGCGACGCGTCACACCGGCGCCCGGGTGTGGTGTCAAATAGGCAAGGGTTCCCTCACTTTGTTGGACGGGTGGGGGTAAAGAAGTTAGTCCAAGACCATAAAATTAGGTTAGCCACTTGGAACATAGGGTCTTTAACTGGTAAGTTGGTAGAGTTAGTAGATGTTATGTGTAGGAGAAAGATTGATATTTTATGTCTTCAAGAGACCAAATGGGTAGGTGAGAAAGCTAAAGTGATAGAACCTTGGGGATATAAGATTTGGTATACAGGAATAAATAGGAATAGGAATGGAGTAGGGATTGTTATGAGTCGTCAGTTTATAGATAATGTAGTTGAGGTCCGTAGGAAGGGTGATAGAATTTTACTTATTAAATTAGTATTAGGTACGGATATTATTAATATTATTAGTGTTTATGCACCTCAAGTAGGTTTAGATGATTCCATTAAGCATCAATTTTGGGAAGATTTAGATGGAGTAGTACAAGAGACATCTTATGGAGAAAAGCTTTTCATCGGCGGTGACCTTAATGGACATGTAGGCATTAGTAGGGATGGATTTGAGAATATCCATGGAGGCTATGGTATAGGAGAAAGAAATGAAAGTGGAGAAAGGATTTTAGATTTTTGTTTGTCCTATGATATGATCTTAGCAAACACTTGGTTTAGGAAGAGGGAGTCTCACCTAGTAACATTTAAAAGTGGGGTTAATACGAGTCAGATAGATTTTTTCCTACTTAGAAAGAGAGATAGGGGTTGTTGCATCGATTGTAAGGTTATACCAGGAGAAAGTGTAGCTACACAACATAGAGTCTTAATTTTAGATCTTAGAATTAGACAATGTCGCAAAAGGGATAGACATAGGATAGATCCTAGAATTAAGTGGTGGGCACTGAAAGGAGCTAAACAAGGAATGTTTGTAGAGCAGGTAGTTAAGGAAGTTGATTGGTGTCTCGAGGAGGATTCAGAATCAATGTGGAATAAGATAGCGGGTGGTATGAGAAAAGTAGCTAAGGAGGTATTGGGTGAGTCTAAAGGCGGTGCACCACTAGGTAAGGATACATCATGGTGGAACGAGGATGTCAAATTAGCTATTAAGGTTAAAAGAGAGTGTTATAGAAATCTAAGTAAGAGTCGTGATAATGAGAATTTGGAGAAGTATATGATAGCAAAGAAGGAAGCTAAAAAAGTTGTTCGAAACGCGAGGGCTAAGGTATATAAGGAGGTTTATGACAAGTTGGATACCAAAGAAGGCGAGAAGGATATTTATAGGCTTGCAAAGATGAGAGATAGGAAATCGAAGGATTTGGGTATGGTTAGATGTATCAAAGATGAAACGCAAAGGGTTTTAGTCAAAGATGAGGAGATTAAGGAGAGATGGAAAGATTATTTTGATAAGCTATTTAATGATAGTCATGCTCAAGATCTTGGAGACTTCTCCATTCCTTTTCATGAGATAAATCGTGACTTCATGCGCAAGATTCAAAAGAAAGAAATTGCAGAGGCTTTGAAGAAAATGAAATCAAGAAGGGCAGTTGGCCCAGATGGTATACCTATCGAGGCTTGGAAATGCTTGGGAGAGAAAGGTTTAGAATGGTTGACAAATCTTTTTAACTTGATTTGGCGAACAAATAAGATGCCTAATGAGTGGAGGAAGAGTACTTTGGTGCCTTTATATAAGAATAAGGGTGATATACAAGATTGCACAAACTATCGTGGTATAAAACTCATGAGTCATACTATGAAACTTTGGGAGAGGGTGATTGAGTCTAGGTTGAGGAAGGTTGTCATGATATCGGAGAATCAATTTGGTTTTATGCCTGGAAGATCAACTATGGAAGCTATACATCTTCTTAGACAACTTATTGAAAGATATAGAGAGAGGAACAAAGATTTGCATATGGTTTTTATTGATTTAGATAAGGCATACGATAGAGTACCTAGGGACGTTCTCTGGTGGACAATGATGAAGAAAGGTGTTTCTCTCAAGTACATTAGTATAATTAAAGATATGTATGAAGGAGTAGTAACCAATGTCCGCACTTGTGGAGGGGTGACAACCAATTTCCCGATAACGGTTGGGTTACATCAAGGATCTGCTTTAAGCCCTTTCCTATTTGCAATAGTGATGGATGAGCTTACGAGATCAATTCAAGAAAATGTACCGTGGTGTATGTTGTTTGCTGATGATATTGTTTTGATTGATGAGTCTAGAGCTGGGGTTAATGCTAAGTTAGAATTATGGAGACAGACATTGGAAGCTAGAGGTTTTAAGTTGAGTAAGAGTAAGACTGAATATATGGAATGTCGGTTTAGTAAGCAACGAAGTAGTGATGGGAGTGTAGTGAAGCTTGGTGAGCAAGATATACCGGTGAATGATTATTTCAAATATTTGGGATCCATCATTCAAAAGTATGGAGAAATTGATGGAGATGTAAATCATAGGATAAAGGTTGGGTGGATGAAATGGAAAAGTGCTACTGGAGTGCTGTGCGATCGTAGAATGCCATTGCGGTTGAAGGGAAAGTTTTATAGGACGACTATTAGACCCGCTTTACTATATGGTACGGAATGTTGGGTTGCCAAGAGACATCATATTCAAAAAATGAGTGTAGCTGAGATGCGGATGCTTAGATGGATGTGTGGAAATACAATAAAAGATAAGATTCGGAACGAAGAGATACGTAAGAAGGTAGGTGTTGCACCCATTGAAAATAAGATGCGAGAGAATCGTTTACGGTGGTTTGGACATATTCGGCGAAGGCCTAATGATGCTCCAGTTAGAAGGTTGGAGAAATGGGAAAATATATTAGTTAAAAGAGGTCGGGGTAGGCCTAGGAAGACTTGGATGGAGATGATAGGAAAGGATATGAATGCTTTGAACCTCACCGAGGACATGTCGTTGGATAGAAATGATTGGAGGAAAAGGATTCATGTGGAAGACCCAAAATGAATTTCTTTTTTGGTTCATATCGCTGACCCCAATTGTTTTGGGATGAAGGCGTAGTTGTTGTTGTTGTTGTTGTTGTTTGTTGTTGTAGTCTAAACTTGCTTGTGAGATTATTGACAGATCAGGAATTTTTTATGACAAAGTATGCGAAACTCCTGAAGTTGTGGGAGCAAAAATGAAGATTGACGACGATGTTCCTCTAACCGATCCTACTCCTTACAAGCAGTTGGTAGGTTCTTTAATGTATCTTAGCATTACTCGACATGATTTGTCACATGCTATACACATCGCCAGTCAGTTTCAGCACGCTCCTATAATCGTTCATATGAGTGTTGTGCTTCGCATCATCAGATATTTGAAGGGAACAATGAATAAGGGAGTATTTCTATCTTCTTCTTCTGAATTAAAATTACTTGCTTATACTGACTCGGATTGGGGAGGTGACCCTAGTAACCGTCACTCCACCACTGGCTTTTGTGTTTTCTTAGGTGAGTCTTTGATCTCATGGCGATGCAAAAAACAACAGAAGGTCTCTCTGTCATCCACTGAAGCCGAATATAGAGCCATGGCATCTACCACCATGGAAATTGTATGGATTCAACGCCTTTTGGAAGATATGGGAGTGTTTATTAGAGAACCAACAAAGTTATGTTGTGACAATAAAAGTGCAATTTATATTGCCAAGAATCACACCTTTCACGAGCGAACAAAGCATATAGAAATGGACTGCCATTATGTCAGAGAAGAATATTTGAAGAAGGTCATTGATCTACCATACGTGACGTCTGAGTATCAACTTGCAGACTTCTTCACAAAAGCACTATGTTCGCCCAGATTTCATTTCCTTCTTGACAAACTTGCGGTTATCGCAC
This sequence comes from Nuphar pumila, assembly GCF_984573655.1. Classification (NCBI taxonomy): domain Eukaryota; kingdom Viridiplantae; phylum Streptophyta; class Magnoliopsida; order Nymphaeales; family Nymphaeaceae; genus Nuphar; species Nuphar pumila. Next base: position 23,874,312 of record NC_143262.1, on the reverse strand, counting down.
CGTAAGTTTGAGGGGGGGTGTTAAAATGTATCTCCAAAACCTTGTTGTAAGTATAAATATATATATTTATATACTTAGAGATACATATACATATAATATATTATATGTATATGTATCTCTACATATATAAATATATATATTTATACATATTTTTATTTTCTTACTCGAAAAGGGTATTCTTGTAATCTTGCGCATATTCTATTTGGGAATATATGTTGTAATTTATTTTTGTATTTTGTATTTCTTTATTTTTTATTTTTTATTTTCTTTTTGTATTTCATAAAGGTGCATTGGGGGTCCCCCAATAGAGTCGTTGGGGGGGGGGGGGGGGGGGGGGCAACGGTCACAAATGTGACCGTTGGGGGCTCCCCAACGACTCCTTTGAGAGCCCCCCCTTTGCACCCTTTTTGCTTTGTATAAATAGGGGTGTTCTCCCTTGTAATTCTTCAAGCTTGAGAGTCTCAAGCATTTGCTCCTTTTTATGAAATACATGCATTATTGCATGTTTGTTACTTTTACGCTTTTTGCGTATTTTGTTCAAGTGTTGTGAGAGTATCTTCGTGCACTTCTTTTATAAAGTATTTATGCTTGTATGCGTATTGTCTCTTCATAGACAATTTCACATATATATATATATATATATACACTTGTGTGTTTCTTAAAATGGATTCAAATTGTGTTTATAAATTTCAATCTGCATCTTCTTCTAAATTGGATCAGCCTGCTCGTCTCTATTGCCTATGTTGAAAATTCATATATATATATATATATATATATATATATATATATATATATATTGATTCACAATGGGTATAAAAGTGCAGGGATTTGATTGGTAACTTGAAAGAAAAAAAAAATGGCTGATAATATATATGTGTATTTTAGAGATAATTTCATGTACAGTTATTTTTCTTATCAGCATATATGTATTGGCTGCTGAAGGTACAGATTTGAGCAGTAGGTGCTGGTTCATTAGCGTGAACAAGCGAAGCATGGTTGTTTTGATTGTTGTATTTTCTTTCTTTTCAACCTGTTCAAATTCAAAGTGTCCTTGGGTGCTAATACCATGATTGACCTGTGTGAAGGGCTGTTAACCTGATCCAACAGCGTGTGTGAATCTCTAAATCGCTGAAACTGTTACTGATTTGATTGTATGATTATATGTGGGTCCAATTGATATACTTGTCCCTGTATAAAATAAATTTCAGTATTTGACTTTGTTGGTCGTGCAAAAGATACGAATACATTAAACTGAACCGGTAACACATGTACACATTAAACTGAACTTGGGGGCTGACACTGAATCATGCTTCTCAGCATATTAGCTCTTGGTTATATATATAAAAATATAAATAAATAAATATATATATAACTTGATGTTGAACTTTGGTAGTTCTGCCCTAGTTTTGGCTGATAAGATAAATCTGATTTTTGTCATTTGGTTTAAAATCCGATCGGTTAAATGTATTAAAAATCTAATTTGAAAAATTGTTTAGAAATCTTAAATTTTCTTATGTTCAAAATCTGATTTTCATTAAAAGGAGTTCAGATTTTTGCTATTATGATAAATTTGAATTGTGTATTACAATATGCAATGGTTCATGTGCTGTGAATATGCATTGATGTGGTACAGTGAACACAATTGTGTATGAACCACTAATGGGCCCTTGGAGGCCAAGTGCACGTGTTGCCCGTGAAACAGTAAGTTTTAAATGCATTGCAAAACTGTTTTATATTAATTACATAGTTGAAATTGAGAGGACAATGGTTCAAATTAGTTAATGCATGTTTATTTGCATGATTGTTCTTGTGTAAAGGATACTTAATTGATTAACAATAGTAAAAGAGACCAAACAGTATAATAATTGTTCTTCCTTGGTTGCCCTCTAAAAGGGTAGAAACCTCGGATGGTGGTCATGGTGGACCGTGAGGATACTAAACGCCGTGTGCATTGTTTTTTCCAAAAACACGATGTGTGGTTCATGTTCCCGACCACGATTGTAGAGAACTCCCGCCACTTTGCCTAAGAATGGTGTTGTTAGACTTAGCTGCAGTTATTGGTATACCGAGAAAGTGACGTCAACAGATATTGATTTATTTGTCATCTCGGCATTAGGTGTTGATTATTAATATTTCGATTGATGGTATTGATTCCTGACGTTGGTCGAGAAACATGGGTAGGACCCAGTTAGTAAAATACAAATTATGTGATTAAGACACAAACTGGGGACTGCCTTGAACCTCAAAAATTTGGCCCGTTTTGAGTGCTCACGGGTTTTATATAAGTGAATTTAATTGTGTGCATTAAGTATGGACATGCATGTAAATGCAATAATGATAATTAGAGTTAAAAAGTCAGTCATGCATGTTGCATTGATTCATGCATCCCTAAATATTTAATTTTGAATGAGATGGTTGATTGTTTTTAATTGAATTCCTTGTATTGCAAGCATGTTCTGAATAATGTGATGTTTGTTGAGCCCTCTTAAACTGATGTTTTGTTTTATTTATACTAATTTTCTTACTTTAGGATTTTGAGAGGGTCTCCTACGAGAACTTCGGTTCTTACCTTATTTTTTAAAAACCTTTTTCAGGTATTGAAGCTCAATGATGAAGGAACTGGCTTGATGGAGGGAGCAAAGGTTATGATGTGATAACTCAGATTTTGATAAAGTTGAGAGTTTTTATTTTGAAAAACTTGTTAAACCCTAAATGGGAACTATTTTATTAAATTCAATTCAATATAAATTCATGGTTTGATTTATTTTATGTGTAGGATGTATGTTGGATTGCGTATGTTAAATTTGTGATGTGACCAGGGTGCACCTGTAATATCTTTTCGCAATGTTTTAAAATTAATTATTCATAAAAAAAAAAAAATCATAAAATTTTCAAGGATTAGTTTGGGGTCATTACAGTATCGTACGATACATCTGATACAAGTACGATACACACCTATATCGAGATCGTATTGTTTTCTCTTAAAGTAACGATATGTATCGTATCGTACAATACTTACAACTCTGATATAGATGCTTGATTTTATAGAAACATACTCTTAGATCATCTAATTACGATATATAAGAAGGATCTTTTAAGGGTTGAAAATCAATGGCTTAGAATATTCATAAATATTCAAGCATAAAAAATCACATTTCTTGATCCGATTACGATGATCCAACAGTCAATTCTTAGAAAATGGATCACGCCGAATGCATCTGTAGAGTTAGATTTGCAAAAAAACTATGAAAATCTCGATTCATACCAGCAAACATATTTCAGTTTTCCTATATATATACATACATATATATACAGGTACAGGCAAAAATACCTCAAAAGCTCTGATGCATCTTTTGATCCAGGCAACGTCGCAGTATGTTGTTTCTTGCCCTCGCCTCCTACAGATTTTATTGACAATTGCACTGTTGAGCCCTCAACATCATTTCTCACTCGTTCATGAAATCCAACCAATTGGGCTTTAGCTTCCACGACAACACCTAAAAACATCATAAACTATGAATTTATAGCACTTGCAAATAGTAACACCTAGAAAGAGCTTTTATAATCATGGTATACAACTAAACAAAAGAAATAGAAGCATACTACTGACATGTTTTTAAGATTCTTGTCACAATATGAGTCATATTGGCAATACAACATTTTACTTTGGTAATTGGTGTTTTTCAAAATTGAATCGATATCACTTAAGTGTTAACCATTACTTTGAAAGTCATAGATATTTATGCCAACATACAGGTTTTTCTACTTATACAACATATTTTTGCTATGGTGCATACACATTAGAAGTTAACAAAACCCAACCAAGTCCCAAGACAAAAACTGAGTACAGTGCCACTAGGTTTCAAATTATGGGTAAAACCACAATCCTGCTAAGCAGACTCTAGCTAGAGCTCCTACCAAATTTCATTCCTTTCCAATACCTTGGACTGGCAAAATGCATCAGTTTCTAATGTCTAACAAACTCTAGAGTCTAAACACATCCGTTTGGCAACCAAATCTGTATCAAAACAAAACTTTGCGAAGTATAATTTATTTCCTTCTAGGCTCTGTTTGGGGACTGGGAGTCGGATGGAGTTTATGCATTTGGAAAAATGGGAGCTACTGATTCCAGGATTTAGCAGCTATACCTCTAAGAGGTGGTAGTTTCTAAATCCACTTTTCAGTGCAACGGGAAAACAGTCACACTTCCCTTCTAACTTTCATAAACTGCCTTCTCAACATCACTCTCCCAAACAACCACCACCACAACCATAATACTTTGATCAGAGTTAAACCCAAATCTCCCATCTCAGCTACCAGTTCCCAAACAGAGCCCTAACAAATTTGTGGTTTTACGAGCACCAAAAACCATTAAGAGCCACCCACATACATCCACAACCATATCATATCGCACCTTTAAGCATGGATTTTTATAGTTTAAAGAGGAGGATAGAGGAGGTAGGCGTTTACATCTCTTGTTTGCCTTTAATCTCTACAGCAGCAAGTTCAACATTCAACAAAGGATTTATTCCCTACTATGTAACATGGTACTTCTAATAGGCCTTCGTATCAGTGTCGTACCCATCCCAGTACTAGGAATGAGTCAAATGGGTTTTGAACTGAACTCATTTTGTGTATCTTATGATTTAATCAATATGTAGCCTATTCTCGACATCAAAGTGTCTCCTATTGAATATGTATTTGTTGGTCATTATCTGTTAGTTAACTATATACCTACACTTTTACTTCACCATTAACAGTCTATAACTTCATATCTAGTGCATTCAGTGAAATGTAGCATGATTGTGCATTTATGCATAGAAATGAACCAATATGTCTGCGTGTGAGCATATGTATATGCATAGAAACGAGCCAGCTCGAGCTTCAGCTAAGTTTTAGCTTGAACAGCCCAAGCTCGGATTGTTTTTCTTGTTAAGCTGACCTAGCTCCGGCTATCAGCAAGGAATAACAGGTTCAAGTGTTGAGGACATACGCTTCTTAGAGAGGAGACAAAAAACAAAAAGGTTAGGGGCCAAACCCCAATATGCCCACTTCCAGTACCCCCAGAGTAGAGGACCACACTGAGTACGACCCTGCACTCATTTTCGGCAAACAAAGCACCTAACTAAAAGAAACAGCAATCAACAAAACCCTGTGTATAAAAGAACACAATATTTATGTTTTGAAGGATTTACCAGGTGGGGGCTCTTTCAATTTCCGATGCAATTTCCGATGGGAAGCTTGCTTATTTCCCCTCCTCTCGGCGGGAACTTGTTCCGACACGCAATTGTTGAGGAATTCCGGCGGTCCGGTTATCTAACAAGAGATCCGGCAAACAATTTTTCGTTAAACCTACGCATTATTTGCGAGGGTTTCCGTCTATCCTTCCTTCCCGAAGGAAAAAAAATCAAGGAATTGAATTGATTTGTACCATGGAGAAAGCATCGGCTGCCGACGGCAAGCGCATTCTCGCGGGAAGGTCGCCGGCGGTGGCGGAGGATGGTGCAAGACTGAAGGGAACTTTCTCTTCCCCATCATCATCGTCACCATCACTGGCTGAAAGCAGAGATTCTCGATCATCGACCTCCTCCGACGAGTAGCCCTGCAACAGAGATAAGCTCATTGCGTACACCTCGGCCTGTTTTCCTAACGATCAAATTCAAGCAGAGCTCCAACTTCCAACTTTCCCCACGAGCCCGGGCTGTCCAAATGACACGCCAAGGACGACGGGGTCCATTTATTGGGATTTTCTCGGTAATCTCATTTTCGGGATTTTCGCGGCAAAAGGAAAATCTTGCGATAAATTAAAACTTTTGTTTTTGAGAAAAAACATGAGAATTTTTTCTAATCTCATGAAAAAAGAAAAATCTCAGAAAAAGCATTCGATATGAGAATATTATATATAATTAATAATGAAACAATATTAGGATCAAAATGTAATATTTTCAAAATAAGTGATATTTTGATCATATTGTTCTTTTCTCAGGGTTGCATCGATTTCTGAATTTCCAAAAAATGGTGATATATGTGACTGTGTTTTTAACTCCTCATTTTTCTATTTTGCCTTAGCAATAATAGTATGCTTGGGACAAGTTTTGAACAACATCGTGGTTGAGACTTTGCCAAATGCTTACAAGAGAACGAAAATAAAAATATAGTAGGCGTGAGTGAGAAAAGTTTTGATCTGCACTTACATCTGCCCATCTTAGACCGTCAAATCTAATGATTGGGTGGCCCAAAAAAAACCTATGGATGTATGTATGTGTTTTCCTTTCATATGGATGTATCGTAGGGCATGTTTGAAAGTGAGAAAGACGTAGGAAAAGTGATACTACCCTTCCAAACAGAAGAGAGAGCGAGACCTGGATCATGCTGTTATAGGTTTTAGTCTATAACTGTGACAGTTATTTCCCCCTTTCCTGCTTCTTCTTCTTTCTTTTTCCCTAACCAACCCACCCTATCTCTCTCATCCTCCCCTTTTCCGTCTGGCAGATCAATTTTTCGTCATTCTCCGACGATCGATGGTGGTGTGCTACCCTCCTCGACCTTCCCTCTTCTCCTTGCTGCCATAGGAGCTCGTGGGCGAGTGGTTGCAGCTCGTGGGTGACAATTCAAGGGGATTCAAAGGAGAAAAGTGTCCAGAGGTAGGTCGTTTCTCTCCCTCCGCCTCTAAATCTTGTTTTCTCTCTCATTTTTTATAGAATTTTTAGGTATATTTTGATATTTAGTTCATTGTTTGGCATTTTCTTGGATGTTGGTCAATCTTAAGGAGAAGGAACAACTTAGAGGGCTTCTTAAGGCACGTTTGGGGATCTTTGCTACTGGATTTTGTGATTCAAGGTAGGTGTCAACCCCTCATTCTAGTGAATACTGGCATGAATAGGCGTGGTATCATGGTCAAATTCAATAAATGTGTGGCTGAGAATGTTGCATTTTAATTTTTTTGTTGTTCTAGCTTTATATATATATATATATATATATATATATATATATATATATATATATATATATATATATATATATTGCATATAAGATGTCATGTTGCATATCCATTGATCATGCGTAAAATTCATACATGATCATGTGCGATAAATGCTTGTTTGGGAAGGTTTTCATCATTTTTTATCGAATCATAATTTGAGCAAATTGAGCCTCTTTGGAGTATTTTGAGGAGAATAATTAGGTTTTTAGAAAATAATTTTGAGAAAGAGAAGTCTTTTGAAATATCAAAAAATTTTATGGACTCTTTTTGAAAAATTATCCAAAAACCTAATTAGACATTAACTTCTAATATAAAAGAGTTTTTTTAGGCTAGAGGAGGCATTTTTCCTCTTTTTCCCCTTGTTCTCTTCTCAATTGGTTGCCTACCTTATTCTTCATTGTTCTTCTTCTTATTCACTCTTTCCTTTAAACCTCATCATCGCTTGTTTTTCTTGCCCCCATCGTCGAAGAGAGAGTAGAGTTCATTCGATTGCAATAGAGAAGCTATCCACTTTTTCTCAACCCTTCCATCGAAGGTAAATCACATGGTTTGCTTCTTCTCTCCTACCTTCATAGTTTTAGTTTTAGTTTTAGTTTTTGCATAGCATACATCATATTATTGCATGTAGTTTCGTTTGATCATTGCATATTCATCACATCTAGATTAGTTTAGTTTTATTTCCATCATTTGAATATATATATATATATATATATATATATATATATATATAATAGTGTAGTTTAATCGGTTATCTCAATTTGCATGGCAGTAGGTAAGCATATTATTTTATTAGTGCTTTAGTTTGATTCATGTTATTGTTTTTCTTAGATGTAATTAGTTTACTTTCATAAATTAGTTCAACTAGATTTACTTTAGATTCAATAATATTAACTGATTAGGGTTTTGCTTTGCTTTTAGTTAATTTATGATTTGTGATAATTAGATTTAATCATTCATGCATGTTTTTATTTATAAGTTTGTTTATTTATGTATTTAATCATGTCTTTCATTGCTTTCAGCATGCTAGATTAGTTAGTTTAGTTTTAATTCATTTGAATTAATTATTTCATTATAGCAGAAATCGATAGATAGAAATAGTTAATTAGTTGATTTATATTTTTTATTTATTCAACCTAGTTAAAATTATTTATTGTTTTCAACAATCAATCAAGTATATTTTCAATTCCAGAATTTTTATTTTCTATACTTAGATTACACTTTAGTTGTTAATTAATTAAGTATTGTTTTTAGGTAGAAATCGTTTTAGCCGATTTAGGTACTGGTAATTTTCTTTTAATTAGTTAATTTTAGTTTAACATTAATTCTTTTTTTTTAGTAATTAAATTAGTATAGGTTCAGTTTTATGTTATTATAATCGTTAGAAATTAATTAGTTAATGTAATTTAGTTAATTCACATTAGTCGATTGTTATTATTTGTGTTTATGTGAATTATCGACTTTTGTTAGATAGAAGTAGTTTGTCATTTGCTTTATTATTCAGTTAATTAAAATTCCTATGTAAATTCGGTTAGTATAGTTCTTTATGTTAGTTAATTTCATTCTTATTAGTTATGTAAATTCGGTTAGTATAGTTCTTTATGTTAGTTAATTTCATTCTTATTAGTTAGTTGACTTCTTTTGTCATTTAGTGTTGTAAGTTGTTATTTAGTTCATGAAGTAGTTATTATTTGTTAATAGTTAGTTTTACTATTTTGTCTTTTAGTGTACTGGCTAGTTATATGTTATGAGTATTTCATTTTAGTTTATCTCATGTTTTTGTGATTTTTTGCTGAAACTAACATTGAATTTATATGAGTTTATATGCTTTATTTTGTGTTTTACATTTTTATTCTTGCAGCAGTGAGCCCTCGAAAGTACCCTCAAAGAGCCCTATGAGGTCCCAAAAAGCTCTCCTCAAAAGGCCCTTCAGGCCCCTCAGAGAGCCCCTTCAGGCCCTTAAGGGAGCCCTTCTGCAAAAAGACTAAAAACCTATGATGAAATAAAGAAGGGAGCACAATCAAATAAGAAACTAAAAGCTCAAGTCTTTTTCTTTTAATTTTAGATTAGGATTTATTTTATTTAATTCATTGGGTCTGTAATAAAACCATTAATTATTCTTTGTAAGTCCTCCGCAGAGGGCAGCACTCATTTTTTTATTTAGTTAATTAATTTTTTATTTTCAAGGCAACAAAAGTAGTTATGTATGGGATACAAAAGTACTTATCCCATTCCCTGAGTTCGACCCGAACTCCACCACTCGTGTGAGCTGGTTTTTATGATTTGATGCACGGTTTACACAAATGTTTTTACTAAAAATATATCTCAAAAAATACTCTATTGAAAAAGATGCATCATTCATGCTTGTTTTAATACAAATGTTGCATGTTTTAGAGGTTGAACCGTGTTTGCCAATATGTTGTTTCCAAAAAAAACTATATATTATTTTTGTAGGGGTGTTAGAGAGCTTTGTTGTTTCTCCATGTAGTCGAATCACGGTTTAAATGTGTATTTTTGCTAAGTAGACATCTTTTTTTCTTTCAAGAGAGTCAGGCCTAATTAGCTTGATTTTGCTCTTGGTTGGGTCGGCTCTTATCGAGTGAATGTTGGCCAATGAGCACTTTTAACATAACACTGAAGCTTTAAACATTACTCTGGGTATAAGGGGTACTCATACAGGATATTCTAGCAATAGTAAACTCAAGCATTAAGATGGCATGATAGCAATTCTGAAGTTAGTTAGAGGAGAAGTATGCTGCCATGATGTCATCAAAGAAGGTTAATGAAATTTTGAAACCATTCCAGCTAACCTCACTTAGGAAGATGGACTCAGGTTAACCATGAGTTGTTAATGGCTTGTCCAGAGTTATATGGGCATTGTAGTTTGCACGATTAAAACTCAAGTTTCAATGTTCAGAAGAAAAACAAATAGCTTTGCAATATAATCCTGAAATACTAGCATCAACTTCCTAATGTTATTGCAATTCATGAGGTAAAACAACGTGAGTTCCCTTGTTGAAAATTTATTTCAAAGAATAATAAAAGATGGAAATCTTTGAGCCTATCCAGTAAGATGTTGGATGACTTAAAATCCCAATATATAACTATTTTTTTTACGCTTTATGGAGGAAAGCAAGACCTCTTGCTGCCCCCAAGGAAATCTTCATTTTGACATCCCAAGAAAGTTGAAGCAAAATTCTTGTACTTATTACAGAATTGATCAACCTAATGCAAAAAGAATTTCTCATAGAAATTCCAGCAACTCATGCATAGATACTTGTTGATATTAAGCGCAAAGTTCGTTGAAGCAACTTTGAAGTTATAGAAATGGCATGCTATAAGGGTTATAAAGGTAGAAGAATATATCATTTACATCGTCAATCTATCTCATGCTCTATAATGAAAGTGACCATGCAATATTCACGAGTACTTCAATAAGCTGGTAGTTTTTTGTTTAGTTGTGGAAAATAAAAAAAAATTAAACTATTTTAGATATCATAGGGCATTTTTGTTACTACAGCATGTCTCCATCACAAGTGCAAAAGGAAGACCCAATATTGTCAGAAAGTCCTAATTGGTTGGAGTACTCATGACTAGACCCAGAAATTGATATAAGTGCAATTGAATATCTACCTATTGAAGTGTTGACAAATCATCTAGGGTCACAAAAAAAGTATAATGTAAGTGCATGCGTTATTGCTCTATTTTCTATCTTTGTGTTCTTTTTTCCTCTTCAAAACGATCTCAAAAATGTAGATATCCTTTGTTTATACTTCATAATTGTGTGCTATTGTAACTTCATGATCTTGTTGTTGTCGTTTCATTTGATATATCTATAATTTATGAATTGGTTCTTTGTTACATACATTAAATTTAATGTTGTTCTTGTATGATTAAATTTTGTGCAAGTAGTCTGATCTAATATTGTTTACATAAAATTAACAGATGTTAACATATTCATGATGAGGACGTGGGTGTTCTTCCCCCCTAATATTTGGTTCATCATCCACCAACCAAATTAAACACCTAGACAGGATCAACTTTAGATCACAGGTGGGTAATACTTTAAGGGAGAAAGAGGTGACCCCCCACACACCATAGGCCATTGTAGCTCCATAGTTGTCCATGGTGGCTTCAGATAAATATTAATTTAGTATTTTTTATTATAATTAAAAATTTATTAATGTCATTCATATTAATATTTATTTTGTTTCTTACTATAAATTAGCAACTGCAGAATCTTCTCAGCGTAAATATGGGAAGAACAAATGTGTAGCCCACCAAAGATAAATCAACCAATGAAAGACATCGATAATTATCAAGCCTAGGATGCAAGGAGTTGTGGGCAAGGGCTCATCCATATTCTCTAAGAAGCTTTCGTACATCATCAGGGCGCAAGCCATACTTACTCACAACTCATAGAAGAAGGTCTCAGACGATGAGAAGTTGTTCTGTGAGATAGTTTGTGTAAGTATGTTGCATAACTATTTTGATAAGCAAATTAATACATGAAAATAGTGTTACTAACTATATTTTGATAATTTAGTGCAGGAAGAATTTGATTTAAATAAAGATATATCTAAACATTAATTGTGCATGGAGAAGCAGCTTCAACTATCATACTCAAGGGTGCAAGAAAGTTTCTATAAGTATTATCAGAAGTTTCAAAACCATGACGTAGCAGAATAATATCCTCCAGAGGGAGTCAACTTTAAAGTGTGGAAAGGGATTTACATATTTTTTACCAAAGACTATTGGACGATAAATATTGGATATATATTTATAAGTAAATAAATGTTTATTTTTTTAGATTTTTATCTACTAATTGATCTTTTTTTGGTTAACATGGGCGTCAAAGAAAAATTCGATGAATAAAGCAAAAAAGATGATCCAACATACCAGTGGATCATATTTGTACCTTTAGAGGTATCATACTAGGGTAAGTTTATTTAGTGTAAGTTTATTTTGTTTTCATATGATTATAGTACTAAATATATATTTGATCTAATAGATTCATAATTTGTTATTTGCAAACTGAAATAGATGGACAGGAAGTGATAGTGAGTGTGATCTATAAAGGGACATACACCCTTTCAGATCGCGCATATTAATCTGTAGCGAAGCATATGATACCTTTATAAGTAACTCACACTTTGTAGTGCCACATTTTGTATATTATCATTAATTATTGATCTATAACCAATTATTAATGACGTGTAGATGAAGCTGCAATTTATGGAGATTAAAAAAACAACATCTTCTTCATAAAGAGGTTCGTCGACGACACATCAAGACATCTTTGTCAAGGTTTTCAAGGAGTGGTATGGACATGTGAGGGGATTGGTGCATTTTTCCTCCATCCAACTCTAGCCAAACATGAATTTTGCAACTATCTTCTTAGTTGGAGGCGATGCAGACGAAAGTCCAACAATCAAGAGAGGAAATTAAGCAATAATAATAAGCAACTAAACAGGAATTTGAGCGAGAGTGAGAAGAAAATAGACAAAAAATTAAATGGAGCGAGAGAGAGAAACAAGTAGGAATCTTAGAGAGGAGTTGTAGGCCTTCATGGATGCACAAAGACAATTTTTGAACTCTTTGCTTATATAAGAAGTGTATATGTTTTGATTTCTAAACTCTTTGCTACAATTAATATAATTAAATTTTGATTTATGTGAATATTAGAAGTGTATATATTTATTGTAGGCTTAGAGAGGATAAAATAGAGTTTAAGGGGTTTGTATTTAAAGTGTGTTTGTTGCATGCTTAGAGAGGATATACTAGGTTTGTATTTGAAGTGTGTCTGTTGCACGCTTAGAGAGGATGTAGTGGGAGTTTGTATTTTTGAAGTGTATGTTTGTTTTTTTAAGTGTATTTGAAGCTTTTGTTTGATGTATGTTTAAAGTGTATGCCAATAATTTTAAGTGTGTTGAATGTTTGATGATGTATGTTTGAAGTGAATGTTTGCGGATGTATATTTGAAGTTGAATGTTTGAGGATATAATGGATTTGTATTTGAAATGTGTTTGGTGCAGACTTTGAGAGGATGTAGGGAATTTATATTTTTGAAGTGTATGTTTATTTTTTAAAGTGTATTTGAGATTTTTGTTTAATTTTTGTTGAATGTATGTTTCAGTTGTTACTTTTAGTATATTTGAAGTGTATGTATTTGAATATAAAAATATTTTTTTAAAACTAATTTTTAGTTTTCAATTTGTAGGTTTATATCCTATAATAATGACATTTTGTCTCACCATTATAACCATCCTATAATGGCAACTTAATTCTCCCTATTATATCCTATAACAACGAGTTAATGCTCGCCATTATAGGCTATAAAAGTGAGACAAGAATGTTATAACCTATAGGTAGCCTATAGGGGCAAGATCGCTACCTCACCGTTATAGGGATCTCACTGTTAAAACAACTTTGTCGTTATAGTATACCTTGCTGCTAATAGTGTTTCCTATTCCAGTAAGATTCTTTGCTAGCATTGGTTCACCCTTTAACAACGTCCTATAAATGTCACCGTTATTGGTCAACAAATGTCATTTTGTTTCAGTGACTTATACTCGCCGTTATAGGCTGTTAGCAATGACAAATAAAGAAATAGAGAAAAAAATGAATTTCTTGCTATTAACCCTCAACATTGTAGTGCATACATCCTCAAACATTTAACTTCAAACCCACTACATCATCTCCAAGTCTAAAACAAACACACTTCAAATACAAACCCCATACACTCTCTACATCCTCTTCAAGCCTGCAACAAACACATACACTTCTATAATTTACATAAATCAAAATTTAATTATAGCAATTGTAGCAAAGAGTTTAGAAATCAAAATTTAGGGAATAAAAAATATACCCTTGTTTGTAGAGCACACTCGTCATCGATTCCTGCCCATCTATTTTAATCTGCAAATAAAAAATTAAAAATCTATTAGATCAAACATATTTAACACTATATTATATGAAACAGTAAATTTAGAGAAGAAACTTACTCTCGTTCGATACCTTTGGAGGTACGAAGATGATCTAGTAGTATGTTGAACTGTTTGTTTTGCTCTATTCATCGATTTTTTTCACACTTCAGAGTCGACTCCCTTAGGAGGATGTTGTTTTGTTGCATCATGCCACATATTCAACCTTTATCTTCTACAAAATTACACATCAAAATATTTATCAATTATCCTCTAAATCATTTTGATGTAATGGCATGGGATCTTCGTCGACGGTGTAGGGGGTAATGAATCAATCCCTTCGAAATTGGCCTTTTGATATGTCCTATTTTTCATTCCATTCAGTTGAAGATGGTAGAATCTCGTATACAATTCTTAGTATTATCTTCTGTGCTATATGCATTTCGCTATTTATGGGATCTCTATTATAAAATACTTGCATAGCTTGAGAGGTTAAAATAAGATGATCCTCCTGGTATGCTCAGTGATACATGTTGACACGTAAAATATGTGTCCTTACATATATGCCTATTATTAAACCAATCACATCTAAACGTATACACCCAATGTCATCCTATATATTTAAATTCGATAATATCCATTAGAACACCATAATAGTCCACATCAAACTCCTCTTCATTGCCTTCACATGTAACCATTACTCCACTGTTTTGAGAACCATGGTCTTTACCTTGAGACTGTGTATGAAACCTAGTTTCATTCACATCATAAGTTTGATAGGACTGTAATTTATGCTCAGGTCCTCTTATGAGACTCCGTAATTCTAGAGAAGCATTCTTGTGATTCTGTAGAAACCTTGTGAGCTCCTGGGCATGTTGTTGCACAAGCTGTGGATTATCTGTCTGTGTTTCCTTAGATACGACTCACATTCAGCGTAGTTATCCAGTACATACAGATGACCTCTCACACGTTCCTAATCTGAAAGTATAATTGGTAAACTGTCTTAAGCTTTTACGTGAATATCATGTGAGAAAACAGACAAACTAGGTGTCCTTGCCATGTTGGGACTATCATCATGTTGATCTCGATGGTTAAATCATCAATGCCACTAAGATACATTAAGCAAAAGGTCATACATTCTGTTAGAATATATGCCTTAATAATAAAAGCTTTTGGTCATGCTTTGTTCCTCACAATTTACTTTAATCTAACAAAGAATCTCTCAATGAGATACATCCAACAAAATTATACTGGTCCACCAAGTTCGGCCTCACATGGTAGATAAATGACTAGGTACACCATGATGGTAACAAATACATATGAAAATATCTTCCCCAAAGCATATACGATTACTGAAATATTTTTCTTAATCTTTGTTAAAGCATCTCTTCTCAACGTCCTTATACACAACAATCTCAATATATCACTTAAACGGATTAAAGGCATGCCGATTGTCTTCTTTAGATATTCACAAACTATAATAGGAAGTAGCTGCTGGAAAAAGACATGACAACCTTGACTCTTCATTCTTGAAAAGTTAGCATTGTTTATGTTTATATATCACCCAATGTTAGATGCATAGCTGTCAAAAAACTCCTTATGCTTACTCGAAAATGTGTATTATGCTTGTGGTTTCTTCGGTGTTGCACCACCTCCATCTAAGTGCAAGTGACAATGTATCTTTCTGAGTCTTAAATCTTTTCATGCATTTTCGTTGTCCTTTGTTTTTCCTTTCATATCGAGCAATGTTTATAAGATATTATTACATATGTTCTTCTCAACATGCATCACACCTAAGTTTGTCTTAGCTTCAGTAATGATTAATATGATAGTAAAAAAATATGTATTTTTTTGTCCAATTTACCGTTAGTTGTTAGCACATTTTTTTCCACCAACCCATACTTTTTCGAAATCAATAGTAATGTTACTTAGTTGTACATCTAGTTTACCTCCAGATAATTCATTTGGTGGCCCTCTAAGCTCCACTTTATAGTCAAACTCCTTCTTTTGATGACGCCATAGGTGATCTTCCAGTAAGAATCGATGGTGTGTCATGTAACACATCTTTTTGTCAAACTTTAAGCTATCTGAAACTATATCGATGTTGCGAACTAGATAAGAAAGCTTCCTCTTCGTAGACCACTCTGATAAGTTGGCATATACTAGAAAAGCATTGATAGTCCACGTTACCACTGCTCGCATCTAAAATATCTCTTTAGTTGATGCATCATACGTGCTAATGCCTTCATTCTATAACTCTTGCAAATCTTTGATTAACGGCGGCATGTAAACAAGTATTTTATTTTTAGGTGCCTTTGGTTCATGGATGAACAAAGAAAGTTGTATGAAGGGATGTTTCATGCACATCCATGGAAGTGGATTATACGACAATAAATCTACGTTTCACATGTTGTATGACTAGCTCATATTTTTAAATTGATCGAAATCATTGTTTGCCAAGTTGAGACGAACATTGTGAGGTTCTGCTATGAATGATATATGTTCTCTGTCAAACTCCTTCTACATTACAGAATCTGATAGATGAATTAGTATGTTCTCATCGCTTGCACATCAGGTCTTGTGCTACCTCATATTTGATCTTATTTTTGTTCTGTTATCATTAACAAGCGTTGCAACCTTGGTTTTACAAAAAAACATCATAACACCATTCGAGTAACTTTTATTCCTTTACCTTTGTGTGGTTTTTATCCTGAAGCATTGTACTTTGGGCACGTTTCGTTCTTCTTATGCTTCTCTCAGAAAAGCACACAGTCATCTGCACATGCATCTATCTTCAAGTAATTAAAGCTGGAGGAATTCATAAATTTATTCGCCTTGTAGTAAGTATAAAAATCTTTTCCACTCGGACAATTCCTCCTTTAACAAATCAATAAGCATGTTAACGATCTGCTGCTCCAAATTGTTCATTTTTTTGATACGTAACAACTTGAGAATGAAAGCTAGTCGTGTTAACTTTGTACAACCTAGATATAGATTGCTCCAGGCATCATGCATTAAGTCTCGAAGGGCCTGTTGTCATCATCTGGAGGTGGATCCAATGTTGTCAACATAATAACGTCATCCAATATTTTTTTGACCCGATCATGAATCTCTATTGTATCCTCACTCTCATCATAATGTACATGCACTGCATCTATGTAGGTTTGGGTCATACTCACATGGGACTGAATATATTTCATGGTAGAACTACATTCAATCAAGTGTAGTTTGATCAGTGGTAGAACTTTATATTTTTTATGCTTGCAGACTCGACATGGGGATCGCATCCTACTAGCGGAATCAACATGAGCACTTGATGCTTCAAGGAATCGATCAATTCTAGATATATAAGATTCAAAACTTCTATCGTGAATGTGTATCCATGATTGATTCATATTTATAGACAACAACCCCACTATATTTAACAAGAGAATCTTTGATCAGTGGCAGAAAAAAATAAACAAGCTAAGCAATAAGCCAATTGAAAAAACAAATCAATAGCTAAATCAATAACCTAAAATTTAAAAAACATTGATATTCTAACAAAATCAAACATTCATTATTCATGGATTAATGCCAAGTGATAATTGAAAAAAAATACAAGCAAACCCTAAAACCATAACTAAACATTTATGCCATTTATAAAAAATCATTTCAAAGCTTATAATCAGTGTTTTGTATGTGTTTCACTAGCAAATACATTCAAAGCTTATAATCAATGTTATGTTGATGAAAATACACGAAAGACACTTACTCCTGTTGATAAAATCACTATAGAAACTAAAATAAGGAGAGGAGGTGGGGGTGCATGGTGTTAGGATTCATATAGAAATCAAAATTATTTTGAAACAATAATTCATCTCCATCCTATCTGGTTAATTGGGATAGTGAGGATTTGTCCATCTTGGCCTATTCCTGACTTGGTTAGGAGGGAACAAATTGCCCTCTTTCTCTCTGTATTCAATATACCCACCTTCTGAAAAATTCTCGTCTTGCACCCATGGCACCTTTGATGGACCCTGTACCTGTACCCACACAGGTATGTGTTAACAGTCTGGTAATTATAAACTGGTACTAGAGAAGAGAGCTTCAGACAAGTAAACGTGATTCATTTTACTTATTTAATTGTTAATTTTCAGTCGTTGATGATTCTCACTTTTGGTAATAAAAGAAACCTTGGGTGCTTTTACTTCAACTTAGTTTACTTGTCCTAAATTAGGGATGGCAAAGTTATTGGTTTGGGTTGGATATTCCTGTCAATCCTAACCTGCAGTAAGGCCTGATAAGCCTGGTTATATTAATTGGGTGCACATGATAACAATCCTCACAGATTTGGATCCAGATTTGAAATTTTACTGGAATCCAATTTGGCGCTTATGACAGGCTTCCATAGCAGAAGAAGTGACTTTTTGGGGTTTGAAGACAGAAATGGGGCACATAAAACACCTTGAAAGAATGCATGCTAACCATAAATTTTCAAAAATCTCAAAGTTTAAAGCGGTACCAGACAAATTATAAGTGTGAACTAGGTTTGCATCTGATCTAAAACTGACTATAACCAGATTGTTGTCAGATCTAGATTTTCCAACTCCTACTCCCACTCCAGCTCTTTCAATGTAGTTTCGTTTTAGGTACCAAGATCTGGTTGAATCAAGCCCATTTACAGCTCCTTAACTGGTGCGCAAATGAAAAATATTTGGCATACTTCTGTCTAGCCTAGTAAGAAAGTTGGATATTTTTGAGAAGTAAATTTCTTTTCCTCCATTTGAAGGTGTTAATAGATATTGTTGAGGGTCTCATGGATGAAATTGCACGTGCTGGTGGTATTGGATGGTTTGTGAAAGGTGTTACAGAAAAGGCATCTTTGTTGGACTTTTTGGACCCAGGGCAAACTAAGAGACACAAGAAAGTGGAGGAGCTGTTATGTGAATGTGAAGGGTTCACGTTCAAAATACATGAATGCTATGCATGTAACCCCACTCTTATCCCATTATATAAAGAGATCTATGGTAGCTTGATGGAGGTGATCTCTCAGGGTTCAAAGGTCCTACTCACCATTCGACCTGATGGCTTGGGCGCATCGAGGGCGTCAATTGGCTGAGGAGTACGTCGACCGCCCATGTCTACACAAACTTTGATTTGATCGACTATGGCATCCAGTAAGTGGAGCTCTCTCTTTTTTATGTGTTTCTCACCAACATTGGGTTATGGGCCCACCCCATCCTACCACTGCGCATGTGGGTGTGTCGACGATCTAACCATGCTCATTGAATTCAACATTGTTTTCCTTTCTCTCACCGGACTCTCGTTCTTTTTTTTTTTTGAGGATCGACGATGTAAGGTGGAAGGTGTTGGACGACGACACACTATTTGCCAACCTGTAGCAGATGTCGTGATGGCTCTGTCAAGGCCAGAGGAAGTCGCCGCTGGTGAGTGAAGGTGTCAATGAGTTGGGTAACCAAATTCTAGGTTTTTTTGGGAGCCCCCCCCTTTCCCTACCACCTAAGCCAAGTGCAGGGTCGTCGAACGACCGTCAAGGCCCTATAGCCATCAACGTTGGCCAGGTGCCAAAGTTTGTCGTGGCTGACGACAACCATGGCCGACCGTTGAAAGACTGTGGTTGTAAAAGCCACAATTAGCTTCAGTCGGTAACCTGGTCGGCTATCATCGCCCCGGACGTCGGGACTGTCCATCGGATGGGCGACCATCATCGTAGAAGATGAGGTCGAACACGGCCGTATGTGGTGGTGGCCACAAAGCTCCTCCCTTCCCCATATGTTCTGCCATCTTTCATAGACAACTAAGGTCGACAATGGTTGACTGTCGTCGGTCGTCACAGTTGACTATAGTGGCGGACTGCTGGTGGCGATTGAGAGTAGCAGAGCACAAGGGAAGGGGAGGGCGTACAAAACAACAACAACAACAACTACGCCTTCATCCCAAAACAATTGAGGTCAGCGATATGAACCAAAAAAGAAAAAAATTCTGGGTCTTCCACATGAATCATTCTCCTCCAATCATTTCTATCCAATGCCATGTCCTTGGTGAGGTTCAAAGCATTCATATCCTTTCCTATCATCTCCATCCAAGTCTTCCTAGGCCTACCCCAACCTCTTTTAACTAATATATTTTCTCATTTCTCCATCCTTCTAACTGGAGCATCATTAGGCCTTCACCGAATATGTCCAAACCACCGTAAATGATTCTCTCTCATCTTATTTTCAATGGGTGCAACGCATACTTTCTTACATATCTCCTCATTCTGAATCTTATCTTTTATTGTATTTCCACACATCCATCTCAGCATACGCATCTCAGCTACACTCATTTTTTGAATATGATGTCTCTTGGCAGCCCAACATTCTGTACCATATAGTAAAGTGGGCCTAATAGTCATCCTATAAAACTTTCCCTTCAACCGCAATGGTATTCTACGATCGCACAACGCTCCAGTTGCACTTTTTCATTTCATCCACCCAACCTTTATCCTATGATTTACATCTCCATCAATTTCTCCATACTTTTGAATGATAGATCCCAAATATTTGAAACAATCATCCACCGGTATTTCTTGCTCACCAAGCTTCACTACACTCCCATCACTACTTCGTTGCTTACTAAACCGACATTTCATATATTCTGTCTTACTCTTACTCAACTTAAAACCTCTTGCTTCCAATGTCTGTCTCCATAATTCTAACTTAGCATTAACCCCAACTCTAGACTCATCAATCAAAACAATATCATCAGCAAACAACATACACCACGACACATTTTCTTGAATTGATCTCGTAAGCTCATCCATCACTATTGCAAATAGGAAAGGGCTTAAAGCAGATCCTTGATGTAACCCAACCGTTATAGGAAAATTGGTTGTCACCCCTCCACAAGTGCGGACATTGGTTACTACTCCTTCATACATATCTTTAATTATACTAATGTACTTGAGAGAAACACCTTTCTTCATCATTGTCCACCAGAGAACGTCCCTAGGTACTCTATCGTATGCCTTCACCAAATCACTAAAAATCATATGCAAATCTTTGTTCCTCTCTCTATATCTCTCAATAAGTTGTTTAAGAAGATGTATAGCTTTCATAGTTGATCTTCCAGGCATAAAACCAAATTGATTCTCTGATATCATGACAACCTTCCTCAACCTAGACTCAGTCACCATCTCCAAAAGTTTCATTGTATGACTCATGAATTTTATGCCACTATAGTTTGTGCAATCTTGTATATCACCCTTATTCTTATATAGAGGCACTAAAGTACTCTTCCTCCACTCATTAGGCATCTTATTTGTCCGCCAAATCTTGTTAAAAAGATTTGTCAGCCATTCTAAACCTTTCTCTCACAAGCATTTTCAAGCCTCGATAGGTATACCATCTGAGCCAACTGCCCTTCTTGATTTCATTTTCTTCAAAGCCTCTGCAATTTCTTTATTTTGAATCTTGCGCATGAAGTCACGATTCATCTCATGAAAAGGAATTGAGAAGTCTCCAAGATTCTGAGCATGACTTCCATTAAATAGCTTATCAAAATAATCCGATTGTAAAAAAAAGAGACAGGTTTGAGGGTTGGCTGTCAGGCTTCTACTGTAGCAATTACAGTGGATCCTGACAGGGGCGAGGGCCCGATCCAAATCTGGACCCGATTGTGCATTCTGGGTGGATCGGGTTTACGCCGATCCGGGGGGGACTCAGACCCATTAAAGGTTTCAGGTATGTGTCAAGACCCGATTTGGTGGGATCTGATCTAGGGTCTGGGATTGAGTCGGGACCCAACCCGAGGTTTCGGATAGACCAGGTTTGTGTTTGAACGGTTTGGCTGGCTCATAACTCGGGACCCGGTCTAGTTCTGTACTAAGTCTCGGTCGTGAGATCCAACCCAGGATCCGGTTTAGACCAAGATTGAATCTGGACTAGGTCTAGATCTATGGGATTCAATCCAAGATTCATTAAGACTGGGTCTGGATCTGAACTAGATGAGGTCCGAAACTGGAACCTTGCATTGTTTACCCTTTTTAAGGAGCAGAACTGGTTCTCTGATTAATACAGTGTATTTTAGGACTTTTTCAAAGCCTTTTCTGACCGGTTCCAAAAGGTTTTTCACCGGTTCCTCCATTAGAAGACCCTGTTTTCTTGTATCTAAAAAAGAATAGAGGTTTTCTCATTCGATTTTAGGGGTTTATAGCTTTAGTGCATATTTTAGACCAGTTTGGCGGTTCTTAGACCAGTTCAAGGACATTTTTGACCAGTTTAAGGTCGTTTTAGACTGGTTCAAATTACTTTTTAACCGATTTCAGCACAGGAACCCCAGGTATTACCTGTAACAACATGTTTTTGTCATTTTAATCATGATTTTATGTGTAATTTTATCATAGATGCATGACTTTTGCATGCATTTGATGTTGCTTTGAGTTATCCATGATATTCAAGCATGAATTATGACTAAATGCATGATATATGTGATGTGTTTCATCAAAAATTTATTTATGTATATGAGATACAATATGAATTTGTGATTTTGATGTTATTATACATAGTTTGTCATGAATATACATGCATTATCATGATTGCATGGGCATGCTTTGTAATATAAATGTGCTTGTGGTAAAAAATCTTGATTAACTTACTCATATAATCACTAAAGTGATCTGAGTTGTATTGATTGAGGATTATTTGAACTGTATTGATAATTGGTATTATGGTTGTGTGTGACTTTATGAAACAATAATTATATCCAAAGGTAGATTATTGTGTTTTAAATTCACATAGGGTGTAATAGTAGCTGTGTACATCAACCCTTGAAGCATGTTCGTACCCAAAGGTATACTGCTGAATTGCCTTTGATTATATGATTTACTAGTTTAACCAATTGTAGTCAATTCTTTGATAATTGAGAAGAGTCAAAGTAGTGTTGAGTATTAGCATTTTCACCAAAGTGGAATGATAATGACTCTATTGTGCTTGTCTCTGAAAAGGTAAATAATAAAGGGGCTCATGTTTACCTTTTCAATTTGAGTCTCGTATGCACATTTATATGGTCTTTTTCTTTTCATTCTTGGAGTACCAAGTTCATTGATCATTGATGGTTCTAATAATATCTCCATCTTAAACATGTCTATTTTTTCAGATTAAAAAAAAATAGTGTTATTCACTTTAGGATACATAGACCTAGATTCGACTTTTAGAATTGACGAACCTCCCGCTCTTACAGAGCAAAGCACAACCGATCAGAAGACTACCCAAAAGAAGTGGGAGCGCTCGAATAGACTTAGCTTATTACTTTTACAATCTGGAGTGGCTAAGAATATTCGAGGTGCTATCCCTCATTGCAGAATAATAAAATTTCTTTAAGTCATTGAGGCTCAGTTTGTCAGTTTTAATAAGGCTAGGGCGAGTACCCTGATGTCCAAGTTGGTGTTTATAAAATATTCTGGTGATAGTTACATCTGACAATATATCTTGAAAATGGAAAACATTGCATCTTAATTGGATGACATAAAGTTTGTCATTTCAGAATCCTTCATAGTTCATCTTATTTTAACCTCGCTTTCTACTGAATATAGACCTTTTAAGATTTTTTACAGTACACATAATGATGAGTGACTTTTTAATGACCTCTTAACTAAGTGTGTTGAAGAAGAAGAAAGGTTGAAGGGTGAGAAGATGTTGTGTGCACATATGGCTTCTCATAAGAAAAAATATAGGCTGGGGCAAAGAAGGATTCTTTTAAGAAAAAAAAAAGCAGAAAGAAAACCTCTGGAGAGAGTTCCAACTCTCAAGCAAAAGCCAAATCCCAGGGTGACAATTTTTCTACAAAGTGTTTCTTCTGTAAGAAGAAGGGACGTAAGAAGGTAGATTGCTTGAGGCATAAGAAATGATTCGAGAACAAAAGTAATGAGTCATTATTTCTGACGAGTGTAATTTAATCCATATTCTATTGCATAGTTGGTGGGTTGATTCTGGTGCCATGGTGAACATTGCCAACTTTTGGAAAGCATTTTTGAACAAAAGGGAACCAACGAAGTATGAAAGAGGCATCTTCTCAATAAACAAAATGCATTCACATGTCAAGAACATTGTAACCTGCAAAGTTGTATTGGACTCTGAATTTATTTTGGATTTGGTTGATACATTTTATGTTCTAACCTATAGTCGGAACCTTATTTATATTTAAAAACTTGTTAAGTTTGGGTTTGTATTTAATTTTGAGAACTCTAAGCTCATAATTGCTAAAAATTCTATTCTTATTGGTACTGCATGTGTGTGATGATTTTTATCATTTGAAGACCAAACTTCAACTCTGAAAATCTCACTTTGTGAGAATACAATGATTGACAATAAACGTGGTTTAAAGGATAATCAATCCAATTTGCTTTGACATCGAAGAATAAGATACATCTCAAAAGAGAAACTCTAAAGACTTGTGAAAGAAGAGATTCTTCGATCTCTTGTTTTACAAATAGAGAATCATGTGTTGATTGCAAAAAAGCTAACCAGGCTAACACATATAAGAAAGATGTCAAATACAACAACAAAAAATTAGAGATCATGCATACAAATATTTTCAGGCCGTTCCCCGGGTTTTACAAGTAAAAAATATTTTGGGTTTTATGGGATGATTACTTACGATATCTGTATCTCTACTTATTATTTAAGAAATATGAAGTTTTTTGAGTTTTTAAGGACTTTAAAAAGAAAGTAGAAAAATAGACTCATGAAGTCATAAAAGTGGTTAGGTCTAATAGAGGTGACAAATATTATGGCCTTTTCATTGAGATCAGACAAAAAAAAGGGTCATCAGCACAATTTTTAAAAGAATAAGGCATTGTATCCCAATACACTATGTCTAGTTGTAAAGCCCGTGAAAAAAACAATCTGTGTCAGACACGTGTCAGACACATGCCCTGCACGTGTCGGACACGTGTCACGGTCGGTCCGCCGTTTCGGACCCGGATCCGAGCTGGACCCGAGCCCGAACTCAGACCCGACTTCTCGATCGTTCGAGAACCTTGTGACTTTAAAGGTCATAGGCGTCTCGGGCGAGGGGCAAAACCCTCACCCCTTCTCTCTCATCTGCTCTGCCCCACCTCACGCCGCTGCCGCCGGCGATCGGAGACGTCGACGAGCGATTCCGTCCGGCCGGCCTCCCTGACGACCGACGATTCTCCCCCTTCGAGCTTCGGTGAGCCCCTCGATCGACCCTTCTCTTCTCCCCTCCCGATCTCTTCTCGTTCCTCTCAGCGACCTCCGACGCCGGCAACTCGCCGTCGGCCACCGCCTTCGCCCCATGTGCTGCGGGTAGCCGCCAACACAGTATCGCAGGCCCCTCCTTCGTCGTCGACCACCACTGTCTCCTCTGCTGCAGCCCCCGGCAATCGTCGCCACTCTCCGCCTCTCACCTTTGAGCTCCGACGACCTGCCGTCTGACAACGATCGACGTTCGTCAGCCGACACTCCCCCGATCCCCCTTGTTCTGCTCCCGTAAGGCCTCTTTCCCCCCTTCGGTCGCCAGCGATTCGCAGCCGGCATCCTCAGCCGACGACGACCTGCGTTCCTCCCTGCAGTCGCCGAGCGCCGACGATTCGCCACTCGTTTCCACTCGGCTCCTCCTCCGGTCGCTACGGTCTTCGGAGGTATAACCCTCCCCTCTTTTCTCCTGTGTGCTGGGTGGATCGACAGGGGGGCTGAACCCCCTGTCATCACCGTTTGTTGGCAGGGGGCTAAACCCCCCTGCCACCCTTTGTTGTTGGTCGACAGGGGGCTGAGCCCCCTGTCATTGGCTCTTCTTGGCAGGGGGTTCCGCCCCCTGTCACTCTCTTTGCTGTTGGACGACAGGGGGGCTGAGCCCCCTGTCGCCTCTTGTTTTGGCATGGGGTTACCCCCCCTACCTTTTTGCTCTTGGTCGACATGGGGGCGGAGCCCCCTGTCGCCTCTTGTCGGCAAGGGGTTACCCCCCAGCCTTTTTGAAGTGGGTCAACAGGGGGACTGAGCCCCCCTGCTCTTCTGTTTGGTTCTCGGTAGGGGGGAGGGGTCCCCCTGCCTTGATGTTGCTTCTCGGCAGAGGGCTTCGCCCCCTGTCTTCTTTTGTTTGCCGGCAGGAGGCTAGGCCCCCCTGCCTTCGATTGTTTCCCCTGCAGGGGGCGGAGCCCCCCCTGCACCATTCTGTTGCTCCTCGGCAGGGGGCTCTGTCCCTCTGCCTCTTGCATTGTGCCGGCAGGGGGCGAGGCCCCCTGCCTCCTGCGTTGTGCCAGCAGGGGGCGAAGCCCCCCTGCTTTCTTGTTTTCGAGCAGGGGCTTGCCCCCTGCATTTCGTTATTCTCTGGCAAGGGGCTTTGCCCCCTTGCCATGTTCTTGTTGCCGGCAGGGGGCTGCGCTCTTGTCTCATGTTCTGACAGGGGGTGTTCCCCCTTGCCTTGTTGTGGCAGGTGTGGTAGGGAGCTTCTGCTCCCTCCTCTGCCTTTCCTTGTGCCTGGCAGACAGAGAGCTCCTGCTCCCTGCCTCTGCTGCTGTTGCCAAGCAGGGCTGAGGCCCCTGCCTTTGGCACCCTTGTCTGCAGGATGCAGAAGCTCTTGCCTCTGCCTCGTGCAGGCAAGAGGCCTTGCTGCCTTGTGTCTTCTTGGTGATATTTCGGCTTATGCTAACGTTCTAAGGTCTCCAGGTTGAACGGTGGATCCACCTCGCCCTCTGTGGCTCGAGCTCTTGCTTGCCTACGCTGCATGCATACGAGGACCCGCAACCCCTTAAGGTAGGGGATTCTTGCGTGAAAGGACAATGAACTGATAAATGCTAAAATAAGGAAGATAACTAAAAGAGGACTATATATGTATACGTATAATATATATACGTATGTCTTTACCTTCAAGGACGCGGTTTCGCGATCCTTGTTCTCTTTACTATCCTGCACTTTCCTTTCTATCGCCGTCGCGCTATATGTGCCTAGGCTTTCTATTTCTGTCTTTACATTTCTTGTCTTTTAATTCAAGGACGCGGTTTTGCGATCCTTGTCCTTTTTACTTTCTCGCACTTTACTATCCTGCTGCCCCGCGCTTTGCGCCTTGGCATTTACTTGCTTATGTCTGCCTTGTTCTCCAGGATGCAAGTCTTGGTCCTCCTTTACTTTCTTGCACTTTACTTCCTGTATTTACTTGTTGCCCCGCGCTTTATGCGCCATGGCTTTGCTTCTGCTTTACTCTTCGTATTTTACTTTCCTGTGCTGACGTGCTTGCTCTTGCACTTACCTTTTGTATGTATTCGTCTTTACCTTGTTGCTGCGCTTCGTGCATGTATCCTATCTCTGTCGCATGCTCCTTTTCCTGCTTGCGCTTATTGATCTATCGAGGTGCAACCCCATGCCTCGTGAGTCGTCCTTTACACTCGCGTGGTCAGTATAGGATCTCTTACCTCACAAGTTGCTTACGTAGTTGCCTGCTTGTGCGTTACGATGATCGAGGTATGATCTCATACCTCGTGTGGAGCTTTAGCGTTCTACCCTCGCGGTGCGGCTTCGCCCATCGAGTTTTGCCCCTCGACTTGCCTTTGTATTGGTTTGTGCACGGGTTTGTCCCTTGTTAGCTTGCACTCCTTGAGTGCAGCTTCGAGCGTATAGTGTATATCGTTTTACTTGTCTTACAGGTCACGACACACACTTGTGCACTTCGGTTCTCCAAAGACATTGTCTTAGGTGCAAACCTATTTTCAAGATGTATAGCTTGTAAAGCAGAGGTAGCGGCCGGACTTCCCAAATCGATGTATTTGGGATAGATGTGTTACAACCTTAGTTCGCCTATCCGATACAACTCAGATTGAGCCTGCGCATGAGTAGGGCAGGGACCCTAGCGAGGTACATGCGCCATCGCTAGATCAGCGTTACCTTGCCTCTGATACGAGACCTAGTTTCTAGGCTTTCTGATTCAACCATGTTTGTAACGCCTTCCTTCGTGAAGGTATTGTAGGATCTCTTACGAGGGATCCATGTTCTTCCTCTTGTAGTTATACCTTTAGTTCCGTACGATATGTTTGGACTACGAGAGCATGACGAGAGGTCTATAGTAACCTCTAAACGTGTATTGACACATTGAGCTAATCCTGTTATGTTGATTTCGCCTGATAGGCAGTTTGCTCGCGATTGTCTAAAGAACCCGAGCACGATCAGTTGGAACTGGGATGAGTTCACTGTAAGCTTCTATAAAGTAGAAGCATTGGGATTTCATGCGAGAGATCCGTACCCCTTCTCATCGTGATTGTAACTTTGAACAGGTACGTTGCGTACTACGATGAGTAGGATGAGAGGTCTATGTCTGCCTCGAACATGCAATGGCATGTGTTTGAGATTACAAGAGTGATGTTTCTACCCTCACTAGGGATTGACCCCTTTCATTGTGATTATACATTTCAATAGGTACGATGCGTACTGCGGTGAGTAGGATGTGAATTGTGTGCTTGCCTCGAACGTGCAATGGCGCGTATAACTCACCTAAATAAAAATCATGCGCCTTCACAGGCAAGATGCTCGATTGGGTTGAAAGACCAGAGCATGAGAATGGGACGGCGGTTAAGAAACCCTCCGTCGTGCTCATTCAGGACGATTCATCAAGAGAGAGGATGGATGGTACAAAACTCCGATGGACAGTAATATATGACAATCTCGGGCAAAGATCCGACTTTCCCCAGTCATCGAAGGTTAGGGGAAATCCTTTGGGCCACTTCTGCAGAAGTACGTATGCGCATCTATTGGGCGTTTGTTTGCCTTTGGGGATTTACTCTCTTGGTCACAGACCGTCCCCTTAGGAAGCGGACTTAGTCAGTCATTCGGGGTATAATAAAATACATAGCATAATGGACCCCCGAATCGATCTCGGTTGTTTCTACGTTTTGCCTTGTGCGTACCCACAACGGCCTGCTCAGTAATGAGACAAGATATAACATATACACAGGATCATGAGATATGCTTGTTGTGACATGCATTGCTTGCTTGCTTGTTAGCTCGGTAGTTCGGTATGCTATTCGTTGAGCTAGGTACGCCTGTCGAGGCGTTACCCTTATTGGTTAAACTGCTTACGCAGTTCTTTGCTTAGTAATAACTAGCTTCTCATACTAGTTGATTGCTTATCCTGTGTAGCTTATGAATTGCTTGTGATACAATAGCTTGTGCCTCACGATTAATGTAATCGCTTGTCGATGAACTGAGCCATCCTATGGTACTTGTATATGTATTACGAGTGTTGTTATGAATACCTGTCTTATGCAATTGCTTTGCTTGACTGGTGAATAGAGTTAGTTACTCTTCACCTATAATATCTGTGGGATTGCTATAGTGGTTTGTTCAGCACTATAATCCTCCTTGCTCTTGTACGTAGCTGTTTGCCTTACTAGAGCCTTGCTTACTCTATAACATGTTTGATTAGATTTGCTAGTCTTGCTTGTTCCTGCTTTAACTAGCATTTATCTTGCTTATTGTAGCCTTTGCCCTTTCTTGTTCTTTGCACCTCTACTAGTATGTTGTGAGACTGACCCATTTTCATGGGCAGGTGGTGAACAGGTTAAGACAGCTTGCGATGGCACGATGACGCGATGCACTCAAGGCAATGCCCTTTCCTGACGTTGCACTCCTGGAAACTCTTTTGACGGATGTGGTATAAGGTTTCTTTGAAAGCATCTCTTTTGATTATAACTCTGCATTTCTAAAACTGTATTACAAAAATGTGGTTCTCCTTTTCATTTCAATAAAATATATATTTGAATTGCAAATCGGTTTGTAAGGGGAAATCTGCTTTTGGTTGTAATGTGCCCAAGGTCTAGGGACTTGCTGTTTTGAACCTGATCTTCCGCTGAACTTCTTTTTTAAACTTTGATAAATGATTGATTTCAAAGCTTTTAACCTTTTTCATAAAAGGTTTTAAGTCCATGATTTTGGGGCGTTACAACTTTTGGTATCAGAGCAACAGGGAAAGTGGTAATCCTTGATCATCCGCCATCTGCATCACACTGTGAGTATTATTTTCTCTTAAATTATTGTGTATTTATTTTAAATAAAGAATGTGTTTTTGCTTAGATGTTGTTCAATAAACTGATCAAATCTTGAGACACATTCACCGGAGCAGTTGAGCAGCTCCAAGCGATGGTCCAGAACCTGGATCATAAGGTTGATAGGTTGGTTTGCACGAGCACCAATCTAGAGCGAGGTGTCAGCCCTCATGTTTTGTCTGATCCGATGTGCCTTTAGAACCTTGTAGATTGTCACTTTTGCAGAAAGGTGGTGCATTCTGCTGCAGAATGCCACTTTAAGCAACGCCGTGACAGAAAGTCTGCCGAAGATAGTGCTGATAACAAGCGTCAACCTGCTAAAAGACAGAAACTAAGTGAAGAAAACGAGCCTCAACGATCGTTAAACCCATAGTGTTTGAGATGCGATCGTGTTCACCATGGACAAGCATGCCCCCGAGCCTCTGGTGGTTGCTTTTACTATGGCAGAGTGGGCCACTTTATTCATGATTGTCGCATAAAGAAGGTCGATGACCTCCAGCGAGTGGGCAGTATGCCCCAACCTCCTCAGCAATAGCGACAGAACTCATAGTAAACATCGAGTAGACACCTTTGATAGTCTTAGTTTAAGGCTTTTGTGTGTGTTGTTGCGCATTTTTTGTTAAGTCAAAGCTTATCAATGGAATTACGTATGACTTTGGTGTCTTTGTGATCTTAATGATTGTGATGCTTATTAGGTGAATGACGTGTCACGCCTACAACTGATTAGTTTTTAGGTAGTTGACTTATACGCCTACAAAATCATTAGTTTAGATCATTTAGGTGTATCACACCTCACGACTACAAACATTTAGTTTTTGATGTTACATCGCGCCTACGTAACTATGCTGCAGGGATTCGTATTATGATTGGTTGTGTGATTACATCATCTTTGTATAGCATGATTGATGAGTATCATGAATATTGGACTAAGATGTCTTGTAGATATGTGCGTGTGTTTCACGCTGAAGTGGTCGAATGCGTTGTGCTTCGAGGTAAGAATTGTGGATGCATATGTTGGTGCAAAGATTTGAATTGTCTTATTTGCACATACAACTTGAATCCTGTGAATTTATTGGATTATATAGGAATTTCGTAAGTTAAAGTTGAGTTGATTCTTAATATGTTATTTGCGTATTTCTGTGTATAGAATTCATACTTTGATTGCGCATGCTTTGAGGTCCTATTTGAGGATATAATGTTTCTTGTGGCATTGATAAATTGCATAGTTTAAATCTTCTATGTGATGTGATTGATATGCCGCGTGATATAATTGTTGAGAGCATGCGATGAATGTTTATTTTTGATATATGATTATGGTTTGTGGAACCTTGTTGGAAGAAGGTATGATTTTGTGATTTGTTCTGCCATGAGAAGTGATACGATGCATATTGTTGGTATATATGCTTATGCCCATATTGGTGGTTGCTGACCCCGAGTGCGGTCAATTGTTTTGATCAGTCGATTGTATTGATGCATGTATCACTGTGTATGGCGCCTGTTGAGGATCTGGTCTCCAATGGATTATCTGCGAGGGGGGTGTATGACCAAGATCAAGTGACCCACTAGAGTGGTAGAATTCTGTGAGAACGTGCACTGTCCAAGACCGGGTAGCCGCGAAGACGGTGAACTATGAGGAAGTGTATGGTCCAAGACCAAGTATACCATCTAGGGCGGTAATTCCTTGTGAGGTCGAACATTTTCCCAGACCAGGTGATTCGGCGTGGATCTTGTTGATAATTAGTGGCTATCGACCCTGTGAGCGGTCATTTGTGTTGATGCGTGTATCGCAGTGATTTTCTTTGATTATGGCATTTGTTGAGGTTTGGGTTCCCAAGGGTTTTCTATGAGGGTTCGTATGACCAAGATCTGGTAATCCGGCTAGAGTGGTAGAATCTCTGTGAGGATATACACTGTCCAAGAGCGGGTAGCCGCGGAGACGGTGAACTGTGAGGAAGTGTACTGTCCAAGACCAGGTATACCATCTAGAGCGGTAATCCCTTGTGAGGTCGTACGTTTCCCAGATCAGGAGGTCCGGCGGGGAACTTATGGACTTTGATGAAAGGCTATGGTGAGCTCTGTTGATGTTCTGATATTGATGAGTATAGCCAGTTGTGGATCTATAGATTTGGCTTTCTGTTATAATATGATTATATGCCCAACTCAGATGTGAGAATTAGATCTTTATTGATTTTTAGATCTTGATCATGTTTTCGACCTTCTATTGGAAGGGTGAGCTTTTATGAGAAAGTATGTCGCCTTAAATGAGTCTTGATAGGTGGCAGTTGGCCGCATAAGGCCTTAAGAGAGTATAGATTGTGGTTATTCATGACGCAGAGTTTGTTAGGGTTTGCGAGTGTGACACACGACGTGATGATGATGATTTAAAGACCCCGTTCAAGGAACGCAAGCTAGAGCAATGTCTCATTTTGTCTCTTCATCCCTTATCGGGTCAAGTAGAAGTTAATGATTAAACCTTTCCTTTTTTGGTCTTCTACTAGACTCGTTTTCTTTGATGACTCGTCGTGTCCCTTCACCCTTGAAGATAGCGAATAAGCATTCTTATAGCCTTTTGCTAAACCCCCTTTCCTTTTATGGCTCTCCTTGTGAATTCTTGCGAAGACAAGTGTTAGTAAATTCACACATATGTTTTGTTCGATCAAGTTGTTGGCTTCGAACCTCTTTTTGGGACGCATTATGTGTTGTCCTGATCTCTTCAGAAGCTTATGTGTTTGGGGGTTCGTGTGCGCACGTACATCATAATCTACCTAGTTTCCTTAGGCTGCGGTCTAGGCAGATCACCTTCCTATGAAATTTCGAGGATGAAATTCTTTTAAGGGAGGTAGGATGTAAAGCCCGTGAAAAAAAAATCTGTGTCGGACACGTGTCAGACACATGCCCTGCACGTGTCGGACACGTGTCACTGTCGGTCCGCCGTTTCAGACCCGAATCCGAGCTGGACCCGAGCCCGAACTCGGACCCAACCTCTCGATCGTTCGAGAAGCCTGTGACTTTAAAGGTCATAGGCATCTCGGGCGAGGGGCAACACCCTCGCCCCTTCTCTCTCATCTGCTCCGCCCCACCTCACGCCGCTGCCGCCGGCGATCGGAGACGCCGGCGAGCGATTTCGTCCGGCCGGCCTCCCTGACGACCGGCGATTCTCCCCCTTTGAGCTTCGGTGAGCCCCTCGATCGACCCTTCTCTTCTCCTCTCCCGATCTCTTCTTGTTCCTCTCAGCGACCTCCGACGCCGGCAACTCACCGTCGGCCACGGCCAGCCACCACCTTCGCCCCGTGTGCTGCGGGTAGCCGCCAACACAGTATCGCAGGCCCCTCCTTCGTCGTCGACCACCACTGTCTCCCCTGCTGCAGCCGCCGGCAATCATCGCCACTCTCCGCCTCTCACCTTTGAGCTCCGACGACCTGCCCCCTGACAACGATCGACGTTCGTCAGCCGACACTCCCCCGATCCCCCTTGTTCTGCTCCCGTGAGGCCTCTTTCTCCCCTTCGGTCGCCAGCGATTCACAACCGGCATCCTCAGCCGACGATGACTTGCGTTCCTCCCTGCAGTCGCCGAGCGCCGGCGATTCGCCACTCGTTTCCACTCGGCTCCTCCTCCGGTCACTACGGTCTTCGGAGGTATAACCCTCCCCTCTTTTCTCCTGTGTGCTGGGTGGATCAACAGGGGGGCTGAGCCCCCTGTCGTCACCGTTTGTTGGCAGGGGGCTAAACCCCCCTGCCACCCTTTGTTGTTGGTCGACAGGGGGCTGAGCCCCCTGTCGCCTCTTGTTTTGGCAGAGGGATACCCCCCCTGCCTTTTTGCTCTTGGTCGACATGGGGGCTGAGCCCCCTGTCGCCTCTTGTCGGCAGGGGGTTACCCCCCCTGCCTTTTTGCAGTGGGTCAGCATAGGGACTGAGCCCCCCTGCTCTTCTGTTTGGTTCTCGGTAGGGGGGAGGGGTCCTCCTGCCTTGATGTTGCTTCTCGGCAGCGGGCTTCCCCCACTGTCTTCTTTTGTTTGCCGACAGGGGGCTAGGCCTCCGTGGCTTCGATTGTTTCCCCTGCAGCGGGCGGAGCCCCCCCTGCACCATTCTGTTGCTCCTCGGCATGGGGCTCTGTCCCCATGCCTCTTGCATTGTGCCGGCAGGGGGCGAGGCCCCCCTGCCTCCTGCGTTGTGCCAGCAGGGGGCGAAGCCCCCCCTGCTTTCCTGTTTTCGAGCAGGGGTTTGCCCCTTGCATTTCGTTGTTCTCCGGCAAGGGGCTTTGCCCCCTTGCCTTGTTCTTGCTGCCGGCAGGGGGCTACGCCCCTGTCTCGTGTTCTGACAGGGGGTGTTCCCCCTTGCCTTGTTGTGGCAGGTGTGGTAGGGAGCTTCTGCTCCCTCCCTTGCCTTTCCTTGTGCCTGGCAGACAGGGAGCTTCTGCTCCCAGCCTCTGCTGTTGTTGCCAAGCAGGGCTGAGGCCCCTGCCTCTGGCACCCTTGTCTGCAGGACGCAGAAGCTCCTGCCTCTACCTTCTGCAGGCAAGAGGCCTTGCTGCCTTGTGTATTCTTGGTTTTATTTCGGCTTATGCTAACGTTCTAAGCTCTCCAGGTTGAACGGTGGATCCAGCTCGCCCTCTGTGGCTCGAGCTCTTGCTTGCTTACGCTGCATGCGTACGAGGACCCGTAACCCCTTAAGGTAGGGGATTCTTTCGTGAAAGGATAATGAACTGATAAATGCTAAAATAAGGAAGATAACTAAAAGAGGACTATATATGTATACGTATAATATATATACGTATGTCTTTACCTTCAAGGACGCGGTTTCACGATCCTTGTCCTCTTTACTTTTCTGCACTTTCCTTTCTGTCGCCGCCGCGCTATATGTGCCTAGGCTTTCTATTTCTGTCTTTACCTTTCCTGTCTTTTAATTAAAGGACGCGGTTTCGCGATCCTTGTCCTTTTTACTTTCTCGCACTTTACTTTCCTACTGCCCCGCGCTTTGCGCCTTGGCATTTACTTGCTTATGTTTGCCTTGTTCTTCAGGATGCAAGTCCTGGTCCTCTTTTACGTTCTTGCACTTTACTTCCTGTATTTACTTGTTGCCCCGCGCTTTATGCGCCATGGCTTTGCTTCTGCTTTACTCTTCGTATTTTACTTTCCTGTGCTGACGTGCTTGCTCTTGCACTTACCTTTTGTATGTATTCGTCTTTACCTTGTTGTTGCGCTTCGTGCATATGCATTGTTCGTGCATGTATCCTATCTCTGTCGCATGCTCCTTTTCCTACTTGCGCTTATTGATCTATCGAGGTGCAACCCCATGTCTCGTGAGTCTTCCTTTACACTCGCGTGGTCAGTATAGGATCTCTTACCTCACAAGTTGCTTACGTAGTTGCCTGCTTGTGCGTTACGATGATTGAGGTATGATCTCATACCTCGTGTGGAGCTTTAGCGTTCTACCCTCGCGGTGCGGCTTTGCCCATCGAGTCTTGCCCCTCGACTTGCCTTTGTATTGGTTTGTGCATGGGTTTGTCCCTTGTCAGCTTGCACTCCTTGAGTGCAGCTTCGAGCGTATAGTGTATATCGTTTCACTTGTCTTACAGGTCACGACACACACTTGTGCACTTCGGTTCTCCAAAGACATTGTCTTAGGTGCAAACCTATTTTCAAGATGTATAGCTTGTAAAGCAGAGGTAGCGGCCGGACTTCCCAAATCGATGTATTTGGGATAGATGTGTTACAACCTTAGTTCGCCTATCCGATACAACTCAGATTGAGCCTGCGCATGAGTAGGGCAGGGACCCTAGCGAGGTACATGCGCCATCACTAGATCAACGTTACCTTGCCTCTGATACGAGACCTAGTTTCTTGGCTTTCTGATTCAACCATGTTTGTAGCGCCTTCCTTCGTGATGGTATTGTTGGATCTCTTACGAGGGATCCATGTTCTTCCTCTTGTAGTTGTACCTTTAGTTCCGTACGATATGTTTGGACTACGAGAGCATGACGAGAGGTCTATAGTAACCTCTAAACGTGTATTGACACATTGAGCTAATCCTGTTATGTTGATTTCGCCTAATAGGCAGTTTGCTCGCGATTGTCTAAAGGACCCGAGAACGATCAGTTGGAACTGGAATGAGTTCACTGTAAGCTTCTATAAAGTAGAAGCATTGGGATTTCCTGCGAGAGATCTGTACCCCATCTCATTGTGGTTGTACCTTTGAACAGGTACGTTGCGTACTACGATGAGTAGGATGAGAGGTCTATGTCTGCCTCGAACATGCAATGGCATGTGTTTGAGATCACAAGAGTGATGTTTCTACCCTCACTAGGGATTGACCCCTTTCATTGTGATTATACATTTGAATAGGTATGATGCGTACTGCGGTGAGTAGGATGTGAATTGTGTGTTTGCCTCGAACGCGCAATGGCGCGTATAACTCACCTAAATAATAATCATGCGCCTTCACAGGCAAGATGCTCGATTGGGTTGAAAGACCAGAGCATGAGAATGGGACGACAGTTAAGAAACCCTCCGTCGTGCTCATTCGGGACGGTTCATCAAGAGAGAGGATGGATGGTACAAAACTCCGATGGACAGTCATATATGGCAATCTCGGGCAAAGATCCGACCTTCCCCAGTCATCGGAGGTTAGGGGAAATCCTTTGGGCCACTTCTGCAGAAGTACGGATGCGCATCCATTGGGCCTTTGTTTGCCTTTGGGGATTTACTCTCTTGATCACAGACCGTCCCCTTAGGATGCGAACTTAGTCAGTCATTCGGGGTATAATAAAATACATAGCATAATGTTCCCCCGAATCGATGTCGGTTGTTTCTACGTTTTGCCTTGTGCGTACCCACAACAGCCTGCTCAGTAATGAGACAAGATATAACATATACACAGGATCATGAGATATGCTTGTTGTGACATGCATTGCTTGCTTGCTTGTTAGCTCGGTAGTTCGGTATGCTATTCGTTGAGCTAGGTACGCCTATCGAGGCGTTACCCTTGTTGGTTAAACTGCTTACGCAGTTCTTTGCTTAGTAATAACTAGCTTCTCATACTAGTTGATTGCTTATCCTGTGTAGCTTATGAATTGCTTGTGATGCAATAGCTTGTGCCTCACGATTAATGTAATCGCTTGTCGATGGACTGAGCCATCCTATGGTACTTGTATATGTATTACGAGTATTGTTATGAATACCTGTCTTATGCAATTGCTTTGCTTGACTGATGAATAGAGTTAGTTACTCTTCACCTATTATATCTGTGGGATTGCTATAGTGGTTTGTTCAGCACTATAATCCTCCTTGCTCTTGTACGTAGCTGTTTGCCTTACTAGAGCCTTGCTTACTCTATAGCATGTTTGATTAGATTTGCTAGTCTTGCTTGTTCCTGCTTTAGCTAGCATTTATCTTGCTTATTGTAGCCTTTGCCCTTTCTTGTTCTTTGCACCCCTACTAGTTTGTTGTGAGACTGACCCATTTTCATGGGCAGGTGGTGAACAGGTTAAGACAGCTTGCGATGGCACGATGACGCGATGCACTCAAGGCAATACCCTTTCCTGACGTTGCGCTTCTGGGAACTCTTTTGACGGATGTGGTATAAGGTTTCTTTGAAAGCATCTCTTTTGATTATAACTCTGCATTTCTAAAACTGTATTACAAAAATGTGGTTCTCCTTTTCATTTCAATAAAATATATATTTGAATTGCAAATCGGTTTGTAAGGGGAAATCTGCTTTTGGTTGTAATGTGCCCAAGGTCTAGGGACTTGCTGTTTTGAACCTGATCTTCCGCTGAACTTCTGTTTTAAACTCTGATAAATGATTGATTTCAAAGCTTTCAACCTTTTTCATAAAAGGTTTCAAGTCCACGATTTTGGGGCGTTACACTAGTAGTGCTTACCAGAATGGTGTAGAGGAAATAAAAAATTATATGATTTAAAAAAATGATCTGAGCGGTGATAAATCACTCAAACCTTCCATTGACCTTATGGGGTAAAGCTCTTAGGATAACAGTGCACATTTTGAACAAGGTTCCTACGAAGGTTGTCTAAAAGACTCTTTATGAGTTATAAACTGGTAAAAAACCTTCATTGTCATATATATGTATATGGGGATGTTCAGTTGAGGCTAAATTGTATAACCTATATATAAATGCCTTTGATCTTAGGACGACTAGTGGTTTTTCATTGGTTATCCAGAAAGATCAATGGGGTTTAGGTTTTATTGCCCATTTTATACACCACAAATAGTGAAAACAGATAAAGTAAGATTTCTTGAAAATAATTTTATTGGGATAGTTGCATATCAAAGTTTTGATGTTGAGAAATTGCAAGATTTAGTTTTCATACCTATAAAAAAAAGATCTTATTTTCTTGATCATTGTCCATTTGAAAGATGTTAAAAAAAAATCCGGTCAATGAACATCAATCTCAATTAGAATAAGTTGTTGATGATGATATGAAATAACAACAAGATGCAGAGGTTCGATTTGAACCACCTATAGCACTTATATGGAAGTCCATGAGGACCAAGAAATTTATTATCCATCCAGACTATGTGGTGTATTTACAAGAGCTCAATTATTTTATAGGCATTAATGATGATCCCTTAACCTTTGCAGAAGTCATTGAAAGTAGAAGATCGATACATTGGATCCATGCCATGAAAGAAGATCTTGATTCTATGGTAAGTAACCAAGTGTGAGATCTTATACCTCGACTTGATGGAGTAAGACTTGTTGGTTGTAAGTGGGTCTTTAAGACCAAAACAGATTCTGAAAGGTGAATGAAAAGGTACAAGGCTAAGCTCGTTTGGATTCACACATATAGAGGACATTGATTATAATAAAACTTTTCTCTCGTCTCAACTAAGCAATTATTGAGAATAATTATGACCCCCATAGCTCATTTTGATTTAGATCTATACCAAATATATATGAAAACAACTTTTCTAAATAGAGATCTAGAAGAAGAGATATATATGTTACAACTTCTTGGTTTCAGTGTAGATGCCTCAAATAATTTTGTTTGCAAATTAAAGAAATCAATATATAGACTTAAACAAGCCTCCTATCAGTGGTATAAAGGGTTAAATCAGGTGATTTTAAACTTTGGATTCACTAAAAATATTGTTGATTAGTGTATATACCTTAAGGCTAGCGACAGTAAGTTCATAATTCTGGTTTTATATGTTGATGACATTCTTCTTGCAATTAATGGTTTGAGTATGCTACATAAGACAAGATTTTCTTTCCTCTCATTTTGATATGAAGGACATGAGTGAGGACGCTTGTGTCCTTGGAATTGAGATCCATCATGATAGAACTAAGGGTATCCATAGCCTCTCTAAGAAATCCTATATCCTTAAGTTATTAAAAGATATAGGATAGAGAATTTTTCTCTTGGACTAGCACCCATAGTAAAAGGGGATAAATTAAGCTTAAAGGACTGAGAATCATTTAGTGTGTATTAATACAATCAGAATAAAGAAAATTACTATGGATCCTCTTACTAAAGGGCTAGCACCAAGATTATATTCCCAACATGTATTGGGGATGAGTCTATTTGATTCCTTCTGATGTATAACAATACATTATGGTTATATGATATCACATTTTTGAAAGTAAATTGATTATCTATGGTTTTGTGTATTATTGATTCTGTGTAAAGTATCTTTCATTTTGGAAGAAAGAATAGCAAAATAACAATATTAAAAAGACCAATAGAATGGGTTAGAGACCAATATGTTCACAAAGGTAATCTTAACATGCTAAACATTGAAAATGAATAATATTGTAATACATGAAAATATTACATCTTATATAAAGGTGTTCATCTCCATGACTCATATGATTCATTCTCGTGATACAGGATAACATGTGAACCCACATGAAAATTGAATCGAGATAATGGTAAAGAACTTTGATTATGTGTTTTTTTGTGTCAATGGTTCAAGTGAGAGAATGTTAGACTTTTTGGATCGGGTCCAATCGAATGTGACCCAATTTGACACAGGGCACACCAAGAGACACAAGAGAGTGGAGGGGCTATTACGTGAATGTGAATGATTCACATTCAATATATGAATGTGAAAGGTTCATATGCATGAATGCCATGCATACAACCTTCACTCTTTTCCCACTATATAAAAAGATCTATGGTAGCTTGATGGGGACTATCAAGGTGATCTCTCTCCTTCAATGGGTTCAAGGGTCTTGCTCAGCATTCGACCCGACGACCTGGGCTCATTGAGGATATCAATTGGCTGAGTTGTATGCCGATTACTCACATCTACATAAACTTTGACTGGATCAACTGTAGTGGCATCCAGTAAGTGGAGTTTGCTCTCCCTTTTACGTGTTTCTCACCAACAATCTTACCTCCAAGGGCTATTTCCTATGTCATTTCAACTGTTGATATTCATGAATCTAAAGGTAGTGCGTATTGTGCATCAGAAAGGAATAGACTGCATTTCCAAGGTGATTAGATGTTTCCAAAGAGTGATTTGGATGCTCTTTATGGGAAAGGAGAGGATGATTTGGATAGGGATCACACAAGAACATGCTTGAATATGCAATATGTTTCGAACAACGCAAAGAGGGATGATCATAACATGCAATATAGATGCCAGATGGACAATCAGAAAACCATGAGCAAGGACAAGCACAATAAAAGTTACAGATCAAGAAGCCAATTAGAGACGTACAATGAACCCTAAAAAACCCCAAAACCAGAAACAATATATCATTGAGAAAATTATTCTTTCATCCATTAAAATCATGGCGTAGAGAAGTAAAGAGAAGCAGAGAGACGTACTAGCAATAGGGACCTCAACCGGTGGTGGGGATGATCTCTGGCTGGATTGCAGAGAGAGAGAGAACAGAAGAGCGGTGGTGGTCTGACAAGATCACACATAGACAAAGAGAGAGGGAGATAAAAAGGGACTGTTGTGCTTTTTTTAAATATGATTCGATAACGGCGACATAAATATCACTGTTATAGAGTAAAACCCTATAACTATGAGATTCAGAGCTCGTCGTTATTGATCTATAACAATGAGATCTTTTGCCTATTAAATATAGGCAATAAAGTGTTTTAACAGTAATATTTAATGTCCAAATAATCTCCCCATTTTAAACATATCTTTAACGGTGACATCCTGAGGTTGCCGTTATAATTCTGTCTTTAACGGTGAGATATGTGTAGGGGCAAGGCCCGACCCAGCTCACCGTTATTGATTAAGCGATAACAACGAGATTCATGACCGTAGTAGAGTAATAACGATGCAATATTTATGTCACCGCTATTACCTATTATTTAGCGGGGACAAAACTCTTGCCTTTATTGCGTGATCAATAGAGACAAGGTTTTTTTTTTGCCGTTAAAGAGTCGCCGCTATTGACCCACATCCTTGTAGTGAGTGATGTGCGCAATTACTGTAATGAAATATATCATGATGACAATTTTAGGCTAAAGTACCATCATGTTAGCATAAGGTATTCTGTAGTAACATGCCAACATGTGCCACCAGAAGTGAAGGAAAAAAATATGCAATGCTTGAAGGCCAGAAGCGAAGATATAAAACCATGAAAGAGAAAGAACTATTTGAGATTAATGGACAAATGAGATATGCTTACACAGTAGAATCAGCTCAAGCTAAAGATTCTACTCCCGCAAAAAATTGATATCTCACAAGCTGGTCTAATGGATTTGTTCATCGCTAAAAAAGCAAGGCTAAAAACCATGAATAAAGCATATAAGAAAGAAGAACTTTGGCTTGTTATGTATTAAGGAATTTTTTTTATGTTAATGCACTTCCTTTCAACGCTCCGTGTGGTTGGTAGGAGCTGTCAGTGCACATCTCTTTGCAGGTTCAGAACCCAATAGTACGTTGAATAATATCTGGTAGAGGTCTACCTAACCCCAGTTTGCCTTTAAAAAAAATAAAAAAATAATGCACTTCCTTTCAACTTATGCTTAGTTCACACTTTGCCCCGACCCGTAAATTATGGCCTAGTGTCTTTTATGTTACAAGGACAGCATCTTATTTAGTAAAGGCATTGAGGTTAGTTGATGCAGATGATGCTCCTCTAATGGGTTTTTTATATAAGGCATTTAAAATAGCTAGACAAAATATTGCGATAAACCTGAACAATGTAGACAGTGTATATAAGTCAATATGGGAGGTGATTGATAGGAGGTAGAGTGTGCAACTATATATGCCAACCTTTACATGCAGTGAGATATTTCTTAAATCCCCATTTTCATTATGATGATGATATTGATGCGGATATAGACATAAGAAATGGTTTCCATGATTGCTTGGAGAAGATGGTCGTCGATCGAAGTGAGTGTGCAAAAATTATCCAAGAATGGACAGCATTTGAAAGTTGTTGGCATGTTTGGAACAAAACAAGCTAAGCATACAAGAAAGCTAAAGAAACTTGTATGCAACATTTCTTTTATATATATTTATAATTATGTATTTATATTACAAATGTTTTGTTATATGTGTGTGACATTATGAATTTTTCTTTTAGCTAATTGGTGGAATGTAATTGTAAGGAGACAGCAGATTTACAACGATGTGCTATTCAAATTTCAAGTCTTTTAGTGCATTATGATGTGAACACGATTGGAGTACATTTGCTTTGGTACCAAATTAAAAAATTTATTAAATGAAGGGCTTAAATAAGACGGATATAATACTAAAATTGCTATATTTGCTTATAGGTGCATACCAAAAAAATAAATGGCTTAGAGCAAAAGAAATTTAATGCATTAGTATTTATTCTTTACAATATGAAACTAAAAGAATGACAAATAAGAAGGTTGCCAAGGATCCCATTTGCTTATAGTCAATTGATTCAGATGATGAGTAGATTGCATATAAAGAAGATGATACCAACAAACACATCACGGCTTGAGGGTTCATGGCTAGATCCAAACTTTGATATCATGAAGGTTGAAAGGATCAATTACTTTGTAGAAGCAAAAAATTCCAATGAAAATTCAAGGAGAAAAGTATGTAGTGCTACAAAATGTCAAAATTCATTAGTTGAAGGTAAATTTCTATGAATGTGCTTTTTTTCCTAGTTTTATTAGAAAATTTTAACTACATTCTTCTATTTAAAAACATTAAAGGTGAAGGAAAAGCTCCTGTGCAATATGATGGTGGAGAAGAAAGTGCAGATGATCAAGAAACTAACCACTACAACAAAAGTTGAATGTAGAAATGGTGTTTTAAGATTGGATTTGAAAATTTGTTTCTAACCTTTAATTTATTGGC
Source organism: Nuphar pumila (assembly GCF_984573655.1). Classification (NCBI taxonomy): domain Eukaryota; kingdom Viridiplantae; phylum Streptophyta; class Magnoliopsida; order Nymphaeales; family Nymphaeaceae; genus Nuphar; species Nuphar pumila. The sequence goes on along the minus strand of NC_143262.1, from coordinate 23,831,111 downwards.
ACACTGTGTATTTTTTATTTTATCATGCTTATTCTTTCTTAATTGCCCTCTCTCTGTCTCTCACATACTCTCTTGTCTCCGGTTGCAGCAGCAATGGATGACCAGTCGAAAGGGTTTTGATGGTGATCATCGAGGGGGAAAGGAGGAAGGAAGGTTGACGTTTGAGGGAGAAGAAAGAAACCGAAGGGATCAGTGTTAATGTAATAGAGAAGAAACACACACACACACTCTCTCTCTCTAAATAACTCAAAGCCACTCTGTCCATTATCACATCGAGCTCAACTATACTCATGCCTTGTCAGATTGCTTGAATTTTCCATTGATCTTCCATCCGATTGCTCAAAAGCACGCTTAAAAATCTCATATCGCTTATCAAATCACATGAATCCACCCAGATCTTTCGTTTGATTGCATGAAGTTACTCTGGCCCCCGTTTGATTGCTCAAAACGCTTATGTACAAATACACATGCATGATATTTTATTGAAAGTTTACGTACAAAATGTACATATATGAACTATTTGGAAAACCTGAATACTTGTGTTGCAAGCTTGTTACGATGTATGGTGTTGTGAAGTTAGGTCATTATATATGAAATGTTTATGGCTCGCATTGGGGCCTATGGTTCACAAAACTAGATTATGAATCATTAATTATGGTATGTATTATATTATATGATATTTAATGATATGCATATATGTATAATCTCTTTTGAGGAGTAAGGGGTTGCTGGAACCCAGTTAGGTGTGTAAAGCACACTGGTTTAAGAATCAAAGCATATATACATAATTAATGATGTTTCTAGCCTTTACAGTCAAGATGCTTGTTCGGTTTACACCCGAGCAAAATCAATGGATTATAAATAACTAAGAAATTAAATACACATGACTATCCTGAGATGTAGATGCTCATGTTAATAGTACCCTGGAGAGGTACTTGGGTTGTTGAGCCTTGTGATGCCTAAGTATAGCAAACATCAATGATGTAATGAACAAACCCTTAATTTAATAAACCCAATAACCCATTCAGTAAAATACTGACCTTGGAGAAGGCAAGAGGTACAACCCCGAGTGAACCCATTGTTATAACTATAAAGTGAGAGTATTGTTGAATCATTGCTCACTTGGTCTCTAGTCCTCGAAAAGTATAAGACCGGGCTATTAATATTTTCTTAAGTAATAGATTCCCAACTACTGCAATTAGTCATTGATGCATCCTTATTTACGTTATGCCTTAGCAAAATTTATCTCCTGGTCACTGACCACCCCTTTGGGTCGGCTTCAGCCAGTCACGCATGTAAAATACAATTCTTGAATAATATACCCCTGGGATGGTCTTGGTTGTCTGCGTTAGTCATCCCCCATATACCCGGGATACCCTTAGGATGGCTTTTTTATTCACACAAGTTATACTAAAATTATGCCTAGTCAATTCAAACAATTAAAGCATGTTTATGAGCATCAACTAAATATTACTGATTAGTATTCATAAGTTGTACATGTTGTATTGCTTTAAATACTCTGAATCTTTCATAACTGACATGCTTCACGGATATCTACATTAATATAATGTTCTATCATGAATATGAATGAATACTTTAATGTTAAGTAATTTACTATAATTTGGTGTATACCTACTGAAAGTGCAGTAGGATCGAGGCAACGAGCACTAGAGAGGGGGTGAATAGTGCTTTTAAATAACGTCTTTGGAATTTTGACAGATTTTGAAAATTCACAAAGCAATCACACAAAGAACACTAATTTATCCTGGTTCGGTATTTCCCGACCTACATCCAGTCCCCAAGCAAAACTCGCTTGAGATTTTTACTATCAACCTTGTGTAACTACAAGATCATACAGACCAAATCCGGTCCCACTTTCAGTAACACACCTACTGAAAGCAAACAACTCCTTTAAACCAAGGAGTCCTTCCTTTTACAGAAAAATGAAATAAGTAATCAACTTACAAAACAACCTATGAGCCCTTTTTATGAATGCAAATGAGATGCAATCGGCTTTTGAGGTTGTTGAAATACTCAACTCACGAATTCACTGTCTCTCAAAGAAATTTGAGTGAAAAACTGAAGTGAAAAATATCAAGTGAGTGAGAAAATGAATATGAGTGAAAAGCAAAGAGTAATTCAATGTAATTGCATTCAAATTGATTGATTTTGAATATAGAATGCACTCATATTTATAGTTGAAAGATTCCATACGTTGAGGGTATGAAAGGGTGTCAAAACAGTCCATTTTGAATGATCAAAACGTTTGAAAAATGAAGACATGTCTTTTAAAAGTTTTAGGAAAAACGACAAAATTAGTCGACTGGAACAGTAGTTAGTCGACTGATAATTAACTATTAGTAGACTGACAGTTATCGTTGATCAACTAATTGTTTATCAAGCCGTTTGAAAATCTGAAGTTTTGAAACTTAGTCGACTAGAAAAAAATTAGTCCACTGATAATATCATCAGTAGACTGAAAAACCTTTCAGTCGACTGCTGCTAAATTTTTAGAAAACAGACATTCTGTCTGGTCGACTGATAAAACCTTCGGTCGACTAATTTGACAAAAATGACATTTTGTTTAGAAAATTTGGCGCGAAAGGATTAGTCGACTGGTGAGTCTATTGGTCGACTAATAAACACGAAAAATTAAATAAAGAGTTTTTTAAAAAGATTTTCATGAAGGGTTCTTTTAGAAAAGTTTTTCTAAACACTTTTTAGCTGAAATGCAACCGAAATATGCACTCTAAGTAAGGCTCTTACAAGAATCTAAGACTTTTAATAAATTTAACATTTGCACACTAGTCTTCAAAGATTCTTCATTGAATTCTTCAATGCTTTTCATATTTCTTCATTGCCTTAGCTGAAATGCAGTTGATTCACTTGTTCATCATCAAAACCTTGTACTTGAAGTATCATGTATGACTTCATTGTCGTAACAATCTCCCCCTTTTTTATGATGACAAACTAATCAAAGATGGAGCATTTAGATGCATAGATGGAGATTTTACTCCCCCTATCAATATGCTGCAAAACATTAAAAGTTAGTACATTCAAAGCACATATATCACATATTGATTGGTTTGCATTTCCATTGTTACTTCATGCATTTTTAAAACTTTTTCATAAATGCAATTTTCAATGCTTTCACATGATGTAATTTCCATGTCATGATGCAATATGCAATTTCTATCTTTTTCTCTTAATTTCTCATGCAAGTTCTATCTATTTCTCTTAATTTCTCATGCAAGTTCTATCTATTTCTCTTAAATTCTCATGCAAGTTCTATCTTTTGCTCTTAATTTCTCATGCAAGTTCTATTTATTTCTCCCCCTTTGTCATAATAAAAAAGAGTAAGGGCAGACATAGCATAAACAAAATGCAAATTCAAGTTCAAAATATTACAACCCATAAAGTATCAAAGTTTAGTAAGGACATTAATCAAAGATCAAGAGAAGTGTTGCTTGATGATCTCCTTGAGTTCGGCAATATCTTTCTGAATTGAAGAAAGTTGTTGAGTCACATCTTCACGAAAAGTGTGTTGATACAGCTCCAAAGCTTTCATTCGCTGCAAAACTTCATCATTGTCTTGACTAGTAGAAAATTTCTTTTGTTTTGCTTGAGGTGAAGGTGTCATAGAAGATGGTGAGGGTTCAGAGATTGATGGTTCAGATGGTTCAGTTTGATCAATATACCAGTTTAAAGGAGGCAGATATTTGATTTTCATACGTTTGAAAATAGTTTGATCAAAGAACTCCTTTTGTTCAATATATTTTTCATTGGTTAAGGGTACTTTGAAATATCTGAAAATACAAGTAAGAAGACATTCATACGAAAAAAAAAGTTTTTGTTTCCACAAATTAGTAAAATACACGTTGGCCCAATTTACACAAATATTTCCAAATAAGACATAAAGAGCCATAGATAGATCTGTGGAATAGTAATCAAAAGATCCAGTTTTAGGTAGAACATTATGGGCAAGAATTTGTCCAGCCATGCATGCGTGAGTTTGAAGATTGGTATTTTTGAAAGGAAGACAATGAGGTGCACCAGGAAGAAGAATTTGTTCAAAAATTCTTTCATCATTAAGTTCAATAGTATTGAAAAGAGTGTCTGAAGGTGGTATATCTAGGATTTGTCTAAGCAGTTTAGAATCAAACTCAATTTCAACATCGCGAACAAGAGAGAAAAGAAATCCAGTTTCATGATCAATTTGTAAATATATGTAAAACAAATGGATCAAAAAAGGATAATGAAGGGGGTCTGCACCGACATCAAAAAGGTGTGAAATGCTTAAGAATAACTCTCTAATTTTGTAACAAGAAAATAGGTGAAACAAGACATTTCGGCCTGGTAAAATAGGAAGTGCAAAAATCGATCCAAAAGTATCATATAAAAGAGGATTTTTGAGTAGTCTGAGAGAAAATCCATGACGTGCTTGTGGTGTAGTTGGAGGAGAACCTTGTGCGGATGCAGTCTTCTGACGAGGCATGGTTGATAAGGAACGAAACAAATTCACCTGTCAAAAAAAATCGCAGTTGCAGAAAGTGATTGGTCAACACAGTCGTTGAGAGGAACAATTGGAGATGGTGTTGATGTCGGCTTCCAAATGCTTTAAAAATGACGTCTGGCGGAAGGAAGATGTTGTTCGGCGTCGTGGCGGAGAACCAATGCAACAGAAACACTTTGTGCAAAGTGAACGTTGTGCCTTCTACGATCAAGATCGTTGGTAGTGGCCAAAATAATTGACAGTAGCAACCCACCAAAAGGGATGTCGAGTTTCCATAGTTTTTTAGGCAAGAGTGAAGAGGCGAAGAGGAGTTTGTCTGCTACAAAAACAGAAGATGATGCTGTGGATGACGGCAGGTGAGAAGAGGCTGCCACAAGCGGCGTTGGCTGAAGAGGCACCTTGTCACAGCAAGAGGATTCCGACGAGGAGGGGTGCGACCGACACTCCGAGGGATTTTCGGAAGAGAGAGAGAGAGAGAGAGAGAGTTTTGTTTAAGAAAAGGGAAAACGAATAGCCGTAAAAATGAAACGGTGCCCTTTTAAAAAAAACAGGTGAAAAAAAAATCCAAGGGATATCGGGTCCCTTTAATTGATTTTTTTTAAAAAATATCAGTCGACTAGAATTTTATCGGTCGACTAATAAGGTGTGATTCCTTCAGTAAAAATTTTTTAAAACATCAGTCGACTAGAAGTTTATCGGTCGACTAATAATGTGCGATTTTGAGATTTTGTTCAAAAATTTAGCATTTTATAAAGCTAAAAATGAGCAAATGCCTAGTTCTCTCCAAATTCTCATAAAATCTTCATTTTTAAGTGTTTTAGTGAAGATATTGGCATGTTGTTCATTAGTGGATATAAAATTTAACGAAATATCTCTTTTTAACACATGATCTTTTAAGAAATGATGTCTAACATCAATATGCTTAGTCCTTGAGTGCTGAACAAGATTTTTTGAAAGATTTATAGCACTAGTGTTATCACAATAAATAGTTGTTGTGGAGTAATTCAAACCAAAATCTTTTAAGGTCTGTTTCATCCATAGTACTTATGAACACGCTAAACTAGCCACTATATATTCTGCTTCAGTTGTTGAGAGTGACATTGAATTTTGGTTTAAAAGAACTCTTGATTTGTTTACCCATTTGGCAAGCATTAGATAAGTGATCCTTCTTATATGGTATTCTAGGTAGGCCTCTAACAAGATCATTCTTGGATAACTTGGAAATAATTTTAAAGTTAACATGTCCAAGTCTCTTGTAGCATAACCATTGAATTTCATTTGAAATAATAAAACATTTTTCATTAAAAGTGGGTAACTCATCTAGATAAAGTTCATACACATTGTTCATTCTTTTACCTTTAAAAATGATCTTTTTAGATTGAAAATCAGAAATTAAGCATAAATCATGTTCAAAAGAAACAAAAAAACCTTTATCACATAATTGACTAATGAATAATAAATTATGCATCAAACCATCTACTAAAAGAACATTTTCTATCAAGGGAAATTTTGGATTACCAATGTTACCAATACCGATTACTTTTCCCTTGTTATTGTCACCAAAGGTGACTGTTTCTCCATCCTTACTTTGGAGGGTGAAAAATAACTCCAGCCTTCCAGTCATATGTTTGGAACAACCGCTGTCCAATATCCATTTGCTCCTTATTTTGTGTACCTACAACAAAATTAGAAGACAAAGCATTTGACCCTTTTCTATTTTTGGGTCCATGAGAGTTAGTCTTAGGAACCCATATCCATTTGGATTTTGGTTTCCATTGATAAAAAGATTTAGCATTTCTAGAGTAATCATATCTAGGCTTATAAGCATTATAAGTTTCATGATTAGATGCATTTCTATTATAACTAGAAAATTTAGTTCTTTGAACAAATGGTTGAGAATATTGTCTTTGATTCTTCACCACATAGTTTGGTCTATTTTGAGTATCAAAGAAGCTATATCCCAATCCGGTTTTATTAATCGAGCATCTTTGAGAACCGAGAAGTCTTTCTAGATTCTCTTATCCATTTGTGAATTTGGTCACTATAGAAAGAATATCATTTGATTTTTCTTTTAGACTAGTTATTTCTTTTTATAAGAGATTGGTTCTAATTGCAATTTCTTTTATCTCAAATGCTTGACAAGAGTTTTCCTTCTTGAGATCTTCTATCTCTTGAAGTAACACTTTGTTTTGAGAGTCAAGAGTTGAATTTTCAGTTTTTAACTCTTTGTTTTTAGAACTTAGACTCTTAAATTTAGCATATAAATCATTAAATAAATCATCATACTCAAATTGACTTACCGAGTCTTCTTGTGCTACAAAGCACATGTTGTCGACTTCTTCATTTGATTCTTCATCAGAAGAGGAGGAGTCACTATCATCCCAACATGCTTGAAATACCTTTTTCTTCTAGAATTGGTCCTTGGGTTTGATTTTGAGAAGAGGACAATCTTTCTTGATGTGTCCTGCCTTTTTGCAATTAAAGCACTTGAATTCATTTGGATTAGAAGAATCTGCTTTCTTTACCTTTCTTTGAAATCTTCTTTTTTTCATGAATCTTTTGAATTGCCTTCTGATGAGAGCAATATCTTCATCTTCATCTCCTTCTGAATTTTCAGAATCAGAAGTAGCCTTAAAAGCAAGAGATTTCTTCTTAGGTTCTTCTTCTTGTCTGTCTTGAAGTTGGACTTCATATGCCATTAAGTTACCAACCAAATCTTCAAGAGTGAGAGTGTTTAAATCATTTGCTTCCTCAATAGTTGTGGTTTTTCTATCCCATTCAGGAGTTAAACACCTTAGGATTTTTCTGACTAAATCCACTTGTGAATATTCTTTTCCAAGGGATTTTAGAGTGTTAGTGATATCGATCATTCTTGTTACCATGTCCGATATAGATTCATTTTGTTTCATTTTAAACAATTCAAATTTATGAACTAAAGAAGCAATTTTAGATCCCTTTACCTTTGACGTACCTTCGTGAGTCACGAGAAAAGTATGCCAGATTTCATTTGTTGTAGAGCATTGAGAGATACGTTTGAACTCTACCTTGTCAACGGCACAATACAATGCATTCATAGCTTTGGCATTAAGTGAAGCAGTCTTCTTTTCTTCATCGGTCCATTGACTGAAATCAGTTGATGGCATTTGGTACTTTTCTGAAACAACTCTCCAAATTTAGAGATTCATGGATTGTAAGAATATTGTCATTCTCACTTTCCAGTATCCATAGTTTGTTCCGTCGAAGAGAGGAGGATGAACAGAGGAGCATCCTTCTTTGTGCTGAGATAATGTTGTTGTCATGCTAGATGATGGTCAAATAAAAATATTAGCAAACCTGCTTTGATACCAAATGAAAGTGCAGTAGGCTCGAGGCAATGAGCACTAGAAAAGGGGTGAATAGTGCTTTTAAATAACGTCTTTGGAATTTTGACGGATTTTGAAAATTCACAAAGCAATCACACAAAGAACACTAATTTATTCTGGTTCGGTCTTTCCCGACCTACATCCAGTCTCCAAGCAAAACCCGCTTGAGATTTCCACTATCAACCTTGTGTAACTACAAGATCATAGAGACCAAATTCGGTCCCACTTTCAGTAACACACCTACTGAAAGCAAACAACTCCTTTAAACCAAGGAGTCCTTCCTTTTACAGAAAAATGAAATAAGTAATCAACTTACAAAACAACCTATGAGCCCTTTTTATGAATGCAAATGAGATGCAATTGGCTTTTAAGGTTGTTGAAATACTCAATTCACGAATTCACTGTCTCTTAAAAGAATTTGAGTGAAAAACTGAAGTGAAAAATATCAAGTGAGTGAGAAAATGAATATGAGTGAAAAGCAAAGAGTAATTCAATGTAATTGCATTCAAATTGATTGATATTGAATGTAGAATGCACTCATATTTATAGTTGAAAGATTCCATACGTTGAGGGTATGAAAGGGTGTCAAAACAATCTATTTTGAACGATCAAAATGTTTGAAAAATGAAAAGACACGCCTTTTAAAAGTTTCAGGAAAAACAACAAAATTAGTCGACTGGAACAGTAGTTAGTCGACTGATAATTAACTATTAGTAGACTAACAGTTATCGTCGGTTGACTAATGTTTTTATCAAGCTGTTTGAAAATCTGAAGTTTTGAAACTTAGTCGACTAGAAAAAAAATTAGTCAACTGATAATATCATCAGTAGACTGAAAAACCTTTCAGTCGACTGCTGCTAAATTTTTCTGAAAATACATATTCTGTTCGGTCGACTGATAAAATCATTAGTCGACTGCTGCTAAATTTTTAGAAAACAGACATTCTGTCTGGTCGACTGATAAAACCTTCGGTCGACTAATTTGACAAAAATGACATTTTGTTTAGAAAATTTGGTGCGAAAGGATTAGTCGACTGGTGAGTCTATTGGTTGACTAATAAACACGCAAAATTAAATAAAGAGTTTTCTAAAAAGATTTTCATGAAGGGTTCTTTTAGAAAAGTTTTTCTAAAGACTTTTTAGGTGAAATACAACTGAAATATGCACTCTAAGTAAGGCTCTTACAAGAATCTAAGACTTTTAATGAATTTAACATTTGCACACTAGTCTTCAAAGATTCTTCATCGAATTCTTCAATGCTTGTCATCTTTCTTCATTGCCTTAGCTGAAATGCAGTTGATTCACTTGTTCATCATCAAAACCTTGTACTTGAAGTATCATATATGGCTTCATTGTCGTAACACCTACCAGACTGGATGTAGTCTGACCCCTTATAATTTCAGGTGATAAATGAAGTACTGAGTTGTAAATAGTGGATGCAAGGCAGAGATTTGTGAACCAGAACTTCTAAGATCATCAGGACATACTTAGAATGTTTTGTACTTATTTTATTTATAAGTAATTAGTTGTTCATTTTGATACATTAAAACTTTTTTTAATGAAATAGCATTTGCCTTGATTTATATATTCTAAATTGTGAATGGTTTGTTGGGCATTTTTTTAAGTGGATGGGTTGAATGAAAAAAAAAGATGAACTTAATTTAAAGTATATTAATTTTTTATTAAGAGTTTGAACTAATGATTGATTTGATGGTGAAACATGGGCCCTGAATATGTGATGTGCCCCAGATCCTTGGGATGCATTTCTTTTTTTTATACATTGTTTTAAAAAAAATAAGATATTTAGGATGATTTTTGGGGTTGTTACACCACATATATTTTATGCAAACTTCTTCATCCTCGCAAATATTTAGCATTTTTGCCTATATTTTATGTGGGCTTGGTGACGTCTTCCTGATAAAATATATGCAGCCTTCTTTATCCTAGCATAAAATATATGCAGACTTGTTTGCATTCATTCTATTCTTTCATAAAATGAAGGTGCTCATATATTGCATTCATTCAATTCTTTTACAAAATGAAGTCACTATATCTATTGCATTCATTTCATTCTTTTACAAAATAAAGTTGTTCATACATTGCAATCATTTCATTCTTTTACAAAATGAAGTTGCTCATACATTGCATTCATATCATTCTTTTAAAAAATGAATGAATGGTAATCCATCAATTGGTATTACCATTCATTCATTCTATTCTTTCACAAGAATGTTGTTTTTCATTGCCTCTTTAATAAGGAGAAAACACAGTATGTGCAAAGGTACCTCCATCTCTTGGCCCTCAAGAATGTTGCATATCTCTGCAACTTTAATGAGGAGAAAACACAATATGCCATCATTGATTTTACACTCTAAGTTGTTCTCTTCATTTTTTCTATCCCACCCATAACATGTGATCAAACATTGTCTATGAGATACATTGACTATGTGTTGATGGGGAGAAAATGCAATATACCATCAATTTTATATCATAATCATCCAACACATATATTTCGCTATCATAGTTTGTTAAAGCCACAGACCGTCCATCGATTTTATATCATTATCGTTCATGTTCTCTATGGTGAGAATGAGTTTTTAAATGATCCACTACAGTACTCACGAACAACTTGCAAAACATCTTTTCTTATCCCACCTATAGCAGAAGATCCACATATTGAAAAAACTTATCGTGAATGATTTTTGTCGATGAAGTGTCAACGATCTTCTCACTATCGATGCTTGGCCCTAAAAAAATGAGCATAATTTTTCACTGGTTGGAGACTATAAAAACCCTAGTTTTTGTGAAATTCTAGCTTTGCTTTTATACTATTCTTGTATGAAAATTCATATATTTTATAAGAATATCATATATCTAATTGTGTGAGAGACACAAATATGTCACATCCCAAAATTCCTTATGTTCGTAACACAAAATAAGTGTTTTTCCTCATGAGATCGCATCTTATAGGTATCAGGTATATGTGATTTTGTTAAGGTATTTGCAAAGTTACGATCATAAGGAGGTTCACAAAACTTGTTTTTGTGTGCTTAGTGAAAACCACAAAAACATATGTGTGAACATATATTTAAGTGAGGGTTAAAGAAAGGAGAAGTGAGTTTCACACGTGCGAAGGGTAAAAAGGTCCTAACAAGGTTCATCAGACAAATTTTAGCAAATTATCAGTTTTTTAAGAAAACACATCATTTTTACCATATAGTATGATAATTTTCCATTAAATTATTGTACCTTCTAGTTATGTCAACCTTAGAATCTTATGATATAAATGAGAACCTGACCCGATGCTTACATAAGATATTATTCACGACGTTAGTTATTTTATCTCTCACTACATGGATGAGGGTCAATAGTGGCAACTCTTTAACGATGACATGAAAAGTCGCCCCTATTGATTGAGTAATAATGATGACCTTAGATATCCCTGTGAATACCTTGGACCTGAACAAATGTCACCATTATGGACATGTCTTTAATGATATATTAAGATATCACCGTTATAGGTGTGTTTATAACGATGACATTATATGGTCATTAACTATTGCCGTTATAAGCATACCTATACCGATGACCTTATCTATCGCTGTTAGAGATATGTTTATAATGATGACATTATATGGCCACTAGAAGGATGAGGGTCAATAACGGTGATGCTTTAATGACGATAATAAAAGTCACTGTGATTGATCAACTACGACACATATGTCACCATTATAAACATACCTATAATAGAGACTTTATATATCTCGTTAAAGATATGTCTTTAACAGTGATATTATTTAGTTGTTAAATATTGTCGTTAAAAATACTTTAACAATAATATTTAATAGTTGATAATCTCACCATTAAAGATGAATAATGACAATGTATAAATGTCATTGTTATAAGGTTTTACTCAATAATGATGACCTTGTATATTACCGTTATATGGTATACTTATAGACTCTATAACAATGACATTTATGTCACTATTATAGATTATTCTATAACGATGACATAAATGTTGCAATTATTGAGTCTATAATTAGGGTTTGATGGGGCCTTTTGATTTTTTTTGTCTCTCTCTCTCTCTATCCTCCCTCCTCCCTGCTCGGGTGATGTCACCAAACCCCGACCTCCCTTCTCCCTGCTCGGGTGATGTTGTCAGACCCCAACCTCCCTCTCGAAGGTATCTCTCTCTCTTCTTCCTCCTCATTCTCTTCTTCTCTTCTCCTCTTCTTCTTCTTCTTCTCGTCACCACAGGTGTCAAACCCAGCCCTGGGTCAAACCCAGCCCTTGTTGGGTTTGACTCTGTGGCATTGCACTTTGTTGTTGTGCATTCTTTGGCCAGATCTAATTCATAAATAATTATTGTTGTTGGGTGTTAGGATCAAAAGAAGTCAGACTGTTGGATTTGTAAAAATGGGAGAAGCTCATGATCTTATTTATTGGTCTTCAACTAAAACAATAGACATAATATGGAATATCTTAATTTTGGGCTCTTTAATATGAAATCTACAAATTTTTCATGAATTGAACCAATTTCCCAGTCTCATTTTTTATGGACTTGGATCCAACCCTCATGTTTGTTTGGATAATCTTGTCACATGGTATATTCACTCATTAGAATGTGAAATCGAGTGATTTAAGCTTTTGAGTTGTTGCCTAATGTGTTGGATGCAAGTTAAACCACTTTATTTATTCTAAGAATTTTCCTTTCTCAATGAACTTGGAAGTTCGACTTGATAGACTAAGGGTTTCAAAATTTGCAGCATCTTATGTCTTTTCACTTTGATCTTAGTTTCATAATTCAAATCTAATGGTCCTACATGTGGAATTCTTGGTACATTTGGAACAAATGATATGTTAGGATATTTGAAGGTTCCTACTAATATTGGAGAATTCAGGCAGAGGCTGCACATTAGAATGAATGGCTCACAGGTTGCTTGTGGCTCAAACCATTTGTGTTGGCTTAAATAATCAAGTCAACTTGGACTACACTTGGACAATTTGGCTGAAAAGTCAGGGTTGGGCTTGAAAGGGTAAGGTTTAAAGCTCTGGCTTGTCTTGGCCCTTTGGCAAGCCAGGATTGACTGGACCATGCTTTGTTGCTTGGCTTATTGGCCTGTCCAAACTATGAGCCAGGCTAGGTGATGCCAGCTGATCCTGTTGTCTGCCCCTAAAAAAACTATAATTTTCTTTTGTGCTACATAAAGGTGGCCTAATCTTCTTGTTGATAATTGGCACATTGTCAATCTGTATGATAATTTGGCTTTCCTTTTGATTTTTTTCCTCCATCTTAAAAAATAAGAGTCGTAAACACAAAACTTCTATTAAATGAATAGTGTATGCCATGTAGGATAATAATGTGTGCACTAAGACATTATTGCATTTATGATTAATCAAAACATGGCCCTTAAAGGCCTTTATTTTTGTTGGTTTCAATTAGTCCACAATACTATGTATAGATAATGGTTCAACACTTAATGTCTCCATGATTTAACAAAGTACAATGCAAAGAGCCTACAAATGTAATCAACTTAGTAAGAACAAAGTTTCATTGCTACACAACTTGCATGAACATAATATTGCAACAAAGACCAAAAAATAGAAAACATGAAAGAAAGAAGTCTTTCAAAGCAATATCCAACAACCAACTTTATCATGAGATGAAACTGTAGAATTAAAATTGTCATAATGTGCAAACAACAAAACAACTATAAATATGAAAAGCCACCATTTTTAGGAGTCTTATTTAGAAATATAACACACACTAAATTTTCTTGACAAATATTGGAGTTTGTCATTCAACAATTAATTTTTTCTTTCATAGATGGTTGTTAAGAACCATATGGGGAATTAGAATTTAGAATGAATTTGAGTAAAAATAAAATGTATGTAAGAATGAAACCTTCACCACCTAAATGTATAATGGTTACTGCAGTATATCTACATCACAAGCAGAGAAGGAAGACCCTATGTTGCCAGAAAGTTCTAATTAGTTGGTGGACTCATGGCTAGACTCAGAATTTGATATAAATGTAGTTGAACATCTACCTATTGAAGTATTGACAAAGCATCTAGGCTCACAAAGGAAGTATATTGTAAGTACATGTGTTATTGCTATGTTTTATGCCTTTGTGTTCTTTTTCTTATTGAAAATGAGTTCAAAAATGTATATCAGTTCATCGTAATATATATCAAATTTAATGTTGTTCTTGCATAATAGTGAATATTCTTATATGATTCAATTTTGTATATTGTAGTCTGATCTAATATTGTTTGCATGAAATTAACATATATCGATATATAGTTGTTCACGCTGAGAATGTGCATGTTCTTCCTCCCCATTGAACGGTTCATCACCCACCAACCAAGATGATGTAAACACCCGAAATTTTCTAGGTTCATTTCTAGACACCTCTTTTCATAGATGTCAACCCCTATTGCACAGTGTAAGAGTCTAAATCCCTAGGTCCACTCCAATTTAGATGTCATTTCACCACATTTTACCAGAAAATTATCGTTTTGCTCCTAGGTAACCCTAGATCCTTGTTAGTTAGGCCCAATCAAACTCATTTTAAGCTTAGAAGAGTTAGAATATCAATCATTTTTAGCTTTCCTAAACTCAACATGAGTAGACCTTGTTCATTTCAGCTAAATTTGGTTCATTTCACGTGAAATAAGCTCATTTCTAGCTCGAATTTAATCTAATTATTTCAGAGTTTAGATCCTTTCTCCTGTGTTTAACTTGATCTCATCAGGAGTTCAAGTTGTCCAATTTCAGTTCAAACTTGTTTTTCCACATTATTGGAGTTTATTTTAGCTCAATTCAAGTAGAATTGAGCTAACCCAACTAGGATTTAGCTTGTTTAAAGTTTCGGATTAGTTCATCTTAGTTCATCTTAGTTCAGTTGATTATGGTTTTAGTTCAAACCTAGTGTTTTGTTCACTACACTCAGTACACTCTCGTTGCTCACTTCACTCTATAGTAAATTCCTCACCATTTTACTTAGAACTGTGTCTATTTTCAATCATCTGGTCTGTGAATCTAGTTGAGATAGTGTTATTAGTTCACCTGAGTTCAAAAACCTTAGAACCCTATTCAAACCAATTCAAACCTTATTTCCTAAATGTTACTCTTCACTCTACTTCATGCCCTTGCCCAGGAGGGCAAAATCGCCTATATTTGTGTTCATTTCTATTTAGAGGGACAATTCAGTCAATTTTTAAGCCAGGGTAATTCCAGTCTGGACTCGAATCAATTCTTCTTCTGAGATTATATCTATATTCGAGATCCAACTCATGTTTCAATTTGGATATTTGATATCTGATCCGATCCAATGTTGGATATGATGTCTGGTATCCATTCTCTATTCTGGATTTGGATATTTTTATTCAATCCACTCTATTATCCAAGATTCATCTTATTTTCAAACCTGGATCTCTATATTAGATATCCAGGGTCCGCTTATCAATTATTTACTACTTAGGATCCATTCTTCAATTCTTATTTAATATTCAGGATCCATTTCCACCATATTATCTTGATTTGAGATCCGCTTATGCAAGCTTATCATTGATCCCAGATCCAGCTTACCCTTTTACTATCCAGGATTTATTTTGAATGTCTTATCTTTGATCCAGGATCTGTCCACTATTTTTAAACATGGGCCAGACTCATTGTCTGAGATCCAAATCCATTTGTCATTTGAAACTTCAAATCCAGATCCAAATTCAAAACTTTCTTCTTATTGAGTCTCAAACCTGGGTTCAAAATTGATCTTTACATTTTAATATAAACCCAGCATTTTATATTTGATATTTTGAAATGCCTTTTTCAGAAAAAATAATGTGTGCCAAATCTGGATCCAGATTGGATTTTAATTTGGATTTTTGTTAGGCTCGAATTTCAAAATGGATCTTAGATCCAATTCACCTTAGAAGAGACCCACCTAGGTGGCGTCACCTCTAGATTATTCTTTTCATTTTGTTTTCTTTATTTCAAAAAACTAGTTGATTTAGGACTTCGTTTTTTTATTTTTTTATTTTATCCTTTTGTTTTTAACCTCTTTATTATTTTAGTTGCTTTAAAATCAAATGTAGACCCCACGCGATTGGCGCCACATTTAGAGACTTTTAATTCTTTTCTTTGTTAAGTGTTTTAATTAGATGAAAAAAGAAAAAGTCAAAAATAAATAAATAAAATGTGGACCCCACTAAGGAGGTCAATTTCTCTATTCTCCTTCATTTTGCTAATTATTTGCCAATTAATCTCAACAAATGTGGGACCCCCTAGAGTTCCTATCCTCTTCCATTTTTTTTTAAATAGAACTCAAGGGGGGACGTCCAAGAGGGGAAGCAAAGCAAGGAGCTCTTCTCGATTTTTTCTTTTTTCTCTTTCTTTTCCTCCCTAAGTGTCACCCTTCCCTTCTTCTTCTTTCTTCTTTCTTTTCTTCTTTGGTTGCAGCAAAGGAATGATGAACCAGAGCTAGGTAATCCCTCTTACTCTCTCTTTATTTTCCTCTTTATTTCATTACCTTATATTTGCTGCATTTTTTTTTTACAGTCATGAGAAGGCTGAAACTCGGTTTCTCATAGACTGAGTCCCCCCTTCAAATCGGCTGCAGCAAAATAAATCCCATACATTAGCTTTCTTTTCTTTTTTTTAATTCATATGCATTATAGATCTAGATTTATGTCACTTTTGCATCCATATACATTTAATCTTTTTCTTTTTTTTCTTTTTATACATGTTTAGATTAGGTTTGATCTTGTTTAATAGCCTAGCCTATGCTCTAAATCTTGATTCTGGCCTTCACGTTAGCATCATTATTTTATGTATTTATTTTTATCGTTTTAAGATAATTTTTTTATAAGATATACATTCATATGCCTACGTGAATCTGAACAAGTTTTATTATTTTCCAGCATCATTTGATATGTTTTCAAAAATCAGAACCGAAACC
Organism: Nuphar pumila; assembly: GCF_984573655.1. Taxonomy (NCBI): domain Eukaryota; kingdom Viridiplantae; phylum Streptophyta; class Magnoliopsida; order Nymphaeales; family Nymphaeaceae; genus Nuphar; species Nuphar pumila. The sequence continues at coordinate 23,814,271 of NC_143262.1, read as the reverse complement.
TATTTTCTGTACCATCAAAACATTGTCCATAATCAGAGTCAACTTGCCAAAATTATATCTCCCTAACCGGAGATGATTTTTCAAATCTCTAAAAAGTGACTTCTACATCAATATGTCTAGTTTATTCATGTTAAATTTGGCAATTTTTCATATCGGTTTGCTATTTTATTTTAGCCAAAAACCAGAACCTAGTTTTCTGCATCGTCAGGCCATTATGCACAATCAGGGTCATCTTGTCATAGTCATATCTCCCTAACCAGAGATGATTTTTTGGATCTTTAAAAAGGAATTTCTTCATTGTCATGTCTAGTTTATTCTTAAAAAGTTTTATAATTTTTTATGTCTGATTGTTATTTTATTCTATCCTGAAACCGTGATAGGTACATAATATCTTGTTCTGCAGCCCACTTCCACTTATTAATTTAATATCTTTTTTTTAAATATTTTTTAAATTTATTTTTTGATTGGATGCTATTTTTAGGGTTGTTAAGAGTGTTCATGTCAATTGTCAGAATTTTAGAAGGTCATTTAATATTTTATTTTGTTATTTTCCAAGAACTGGTTTTCTGTAGAATTCTGTTCTTGGAAATAAGGGCAGATTCAATATTTTCTTATTTATATTATCATTTTCATAAATAGTTATTAGAGTCTTAAAATTTGATTATTTTCTTGATTATGTCAGGGTGCTCTCCACCGAATTTAGTGTTGATTTGAACTTGTTTAGTCTTTAAATTAGGCATATTTTAAAACTTGTTTCTAAAACCCTGATTTTTAATACTATTTCTCAGGGGTATTTTAGTCTTTTTATCTTTAATTCTAAAATTTTATTTTATAATATGTTTAGTTTTATAGTCTATTAAATCATGCATCATCATTTAGATTATTTAAGAATTTTTGTTTTATGAATGCATGAGAAAGGCTTATTTTAGATAATATCCCTCAATTTCTAAATATTGTTGGATAAATCCTGAAAAGCCTACATATTTCTACTAACATGTTTGTTGATTTTGTAGAAAAGTTTAAGATTTTATTTTTTTTCTTTATTTTATTATTCAATTTTTCAATGTAAATTATAATCAAAGACCAAAAATTGTAGAAATTTCTTTTATTTATACATAGCTTAGGATTGCATAAGCATATAGTTTATTTTATTATTATTATTTGCTATTGTTTGTTATGCATATGCACATTTCAAATTCCATAATGGTGAAACACGAATGCCACGTGTACATTCTTTTAAGAAGTTAATAAACTTAGTGGAATTCGTATTTGTGGCCATAGTCAGAATACGGATGAAATTCAAGTTTTATTAATATCTTTTAAGTTACAAAAGCCTAAACACTTAGGTTATTTTTCAAAGTCATTGCATACATCTAAATCTTTTAAAGTGTTATTCCAAAACCCTCCTTTTAGAATCTAATGAGATATATTCAAAACATACTCGTGGCCATAGTCATGAATATGCGGCAAATTTATCTCACTTAAATTCTATAAGGCACAAAAACCCTTTTATCAAAAGAATTTTATAAAGCAAGGGGATTTATCAATGATTCTTCTCAAATCTTTTGAAGAAAATTTTTATAAATTGCATCCATGCATCATTTAGACTTAGGTTGCATCATGCATGGGCCCATAAGGCCACACGCCCAATCATTTGATCTTTTTCAAAATATCTCAAAATATTTTCCTTTCAAAGTATTTTCCAACAATTTCATACATGCATCATGTTTTCAATAAACTCTTTCAAAATCATATCATATGTATGTTTGATTCTTTCTATATTCTAGGATTTAGAATAATCTCTTAGACATTTGAATAAATATGGCATATCATTCAATCCTTGGTTCGATTACCCCTGGTTAAGGCGCTAGGAACGACTGAACCTCGTACCGACAGGCGGGTATCCTCTCAAGTTTTCCCATATTTTTCAAAACGAAGGTGGGTTTTCTAAAAACCTTTTTCAAAAGGTCAATTGAATTGCAAAAGTAAAATTTTGCATGATAACAGATGAACACCTAGACCACGATGGGTGCGAGAAGGTTTTTATAAGCATTACAAGAGGTTAGAAAACCACGACAAAGCAACAAAATATCCTCTCGAGGGAGTTGACACTAAAGTGTGAAAAGTGATTTGCAACTTTTTCACCGAAGACTATTTGAATGGTAAATATTGGATATATATTCATAAGTAAATAATTGTTCAAATTTTTAGATTTTTGTGAACTAATTGATCTTTCTTTGGTTAACAATGGACGTCAGAGGAAAAATTTATGAATAGAGCAAAACAAATGGTCCAACATACCAGTGGATCATCTTTATACATTCATAGGTTTTATACGAGGGTAAGCTTCTTATTCCTTAACTTTATTTTTTTAATATAATAGTATAGTGTTAAATATGTTTGATTTAATATATTCTAAATTTGTTATTTGTAGACTGAAATCAATGGACATGAACTAACAGTGAGTGCATTCGATAACGTGACATACACCCATTCATTTTGCACAATATTCATCTACGGCGAATCAGAAGACACCTTTGTAAGTAACTGACACTTTGTATCAGTGAAACAAAATCCATATTCATTCATTCATTCTATTTTGTACATTATCATTAGTTACTAGTAACCAAATATTAACATTGTGCAGAATAAGCTGCACTCTGTGAAGCTTGAAAGTGATAAAACATGTTCTTCACAAGAAGGCCCATCGATGTTGCAGTGAGACATCTTTGCCAAAGTCCTCGGGGAGTGGTTTGGACAAGTGAGATGGATGTGTGCATTTGCCATTCTATCCAAAGGCAAAATTCGCGTTTTAGAGCTATCTTCTCAACTGAAGGCAACGCAGTCAGAGCTTCAATAATTAAGAGAATAACTAGAGCGAGAGAAAGAAGACCGAGAGTGAAAAAAAGAAGAAAATAGGAAGTTCAAAGAGTAGATGCAGACTTTCATAGATTCTCTCAGTCAGAACCCTCTATCCTAGACCTCTCTTATTTTCTCCTAGATAAGACCACCAAATGTATATTTGTTGGATGGACATGTCGTAGTTTTTGATGTCATGTTATAATTTAAGGACACATGTATGTTTATAGCTTTTTTTTGGCTTGTATTAAATCTTTTTCTGTTATAGTTAGTGTGAAACTGATTTTATATATGTATATTTATTGAATTGAAGTTAATATCTTTTTTAATGTAAAAAGATGTTTTATTAATGCTCTCTTTATGATTTTCTAGATTCTCGTGTGAGTACAGAAAAAGGCAAAAGTATTATTGAGCCTTTAATTGTACTGTGATTAAAATATTTATAAATTATCAAACTGAATTCTTATACTGCTATCATCATTAACATTATCATACTTGAATTGTCAGATTGTAGTCATTATTAAAGTGTATTTGTTGCAGGTTTGAAGAGGATGTAAGGGAGGGATTTGAAAATGATCTATGCATGTTTTTTGAAGTGCATGCTTATATTTGAATATATGTTTGAAGTTGAATGTTTGAGGAGGTTAGAGAAGTGTGTTTGTTTTTTGAAGTGTATGTTTATATTTGAATGTATGTTTGAAATTAAATGTTTTAGGGAGTTTGAGAGGATGAATGATTGAGGAAGTTAGAGAAGTGTGTTTATATTTGAATGTATGTTTGAAGTTGAATATTTGAGAGGGTTGGAGAGGATAAATGTTTGAGAAGGTTGGAGAAGCGTTTTTATTTTTTTAAGTGTATGTTTATATTTGAATGTATGTTTGAAGTTGAATGTTTGAGGGAGTTATAGAGGATGAATGTTTGAGGAGGTTGGAGAAGTGTGCTTGTTTTTTGAAGTGTATGGTTATATTTGAATATATGTTTGAAGTTAAATGTTTGAGGAGGTTGGATAAGAGTATGTTTACATTTGAATGGATGTATGTTTGAGGATATTTGAAAAATATATTTGAATTATATTTTCTGTTTTGTTTAATGTAATATATTTGTTTAAAAAACTAATATAAAAATTTATTTTTGCAAGTTTAAGGCCTATAATGGCCACATTTTTGTATTGACGTTATAAGCTTTAACACTATGTCACCATTACAACCTATAACGGCAATGCAATTGTTGCCATCATAACCTAAAACAATAACTTACTTATCGCCATTATAGACTATAACGTTGAGTTAATTCTCCTCATTACAGGTTATAATGGCAACACAAAAATGTCACCATTATAGGGTGGGTCACCGCTAGTTGTGTTCCCAGTTCTAACGAGATATATCATCAGTGTTGAGTCACACATTAACAGTGACCTATAAATGTCTCTGTTATTACTTAACTAAGGCTAAAAATTGGTGGTCATTATGTGTCGCCGTCATAGACTTGTAGCTGTGATAAATAGGCCAATAGCAACGAGAAATGTCGTTGCTATTGACCCTCATCCTTATAGTATCTATAACATGCCTTCCATTTGCCTTATTGCCATGTCACCCATTACAGCTCTTCCAATGTTTTTTTTAATAAGGAGAAATTAATGTTATGTTTCATCACTAAAATATGAGAACTAAAAATATGGGCATTTTCAACACTTTTTTTACAAATGCAACCATGTGGATGTGCTTGGCATGGTGAATTTTCTAGGAATCTAACCATTGGATCGTGTATTTTCAATGAAAATGTGTTTTTTGAATGCTTGAATATTTAAGAAGATTATGAGCCATTGATTTTAAAGCTTTAAAAAAATCTCGTTTATACATCAAAATAGGATGATTCAAGAGCAGGTTCTTATAAAACCAAGCAGATCATATCTGTACGGTTAGATTCAAGAGAAAAGAACAACAAACCTATGAAAATCACAGTTCACACGGTAGTTCTCATATTTTCAGTTTACATATTCTAGTGACTCATGTTTCAAATATCCCGTTATGAGTGGAGAGGTGCCACGTTGACCATGACCTTGTTTGGTGTTAATTGTTTAAAACTCTACGAATATTCCCCCTGCCCACAAACGACAGTTTTCCTAAATATCAAACTTGTGATGTGATGTTCATCAAATCGAATGCCTTAAGCCAACCCACGCAGACAAGTGTGTAGAGATTGGAGGAACCTCGTTGGCTAATGATTGCATAATGGTGCATCTCTTTTTTTGTGTGTGTGTGTGCCATCACCACATTCTCCTCAAAGATAGAAAATAAATTCACAAACTCTATATCATATCGCAAGTCAAAACCAATACGAGATCCAATGCCTATGGGAATTTTTTTATGTTTATCATGACAGAGAATTGGTTATAAAAGTATGGAATGGGAATGATCAAGAAAACAAAGTCATTATTTCATTGAATAATGTCTGGGACTATGTTTTATCTTTTGAATTTACAAGTCATTTGACAAGTTCTAGAAGAAATGTATCCAAACAGACTTCTATAGTGGCTACTCCTTTGATTTTAAAAAATTATAAAATCAAAATCCCATATTTATATTAAAAAGTGGCATGCTTGACATTCAATCTTCAAAGCTTCCAAAACTTATGTATTTGTCCATACTTCAATTTTAGTAACAAAATCTAAAGTTTCTAGAGTTTACTAAACTCATAAAAAAAATCTCTACACCCTAAGACTTCAAATGTTTTATCAAACAAACTATAAGTCAATATTGTTGTTTAAGGTGGTGGAATTCATCCAACTTTCCTTCAATTATTAAAGAAAAAAAAATTGTTGGTTATGCCTCATTTGGAATATGAGCTTATGACCACATAGTTCATTTCTTGGTGTTAGACACATCAATTAATTTTGAGGAAATGCAAACAAGGATGAACTTTGCTGTTATCTAAACAAATTTTATACTCTCACTTCACGTCCCTCATTTATTAAATATTTTGGATATTTGCAGAAAAAAAATCAACTGGTTATTCTTAAGTAAAAGAGAGAGAGAGAGAGAGGTGGTGGTGGATGGGGCACAGTTTTTTATCAGGGTGGGCTGGCCTGAACCCCCTTGTTAAGGATTTTAGAGTCATGGTGGGCATGTACCCACCTTAGCCCCCTATATAGGGCATATGGAGCCTTACAATATAAATTTAGTTTAAAATTTTAAACCCTTATAAATAATTATCTATTCATTTAATAACATTTAAGAGCTACCCCATACATGACAGTGAATTCGTAACTATCATATATGATTTAACCATTTGATTGAATTTAATCATCAGTCCAAAATAATGTTATAGATGGTCAATGCAAAGTTCAAACAATTCAATTTCCCCATATAACTCTTTCATGTGTACGAAAAATATGTGAGCTTTCATGTGCACCAAGAATTTTAAGCTTCTTTTATGTTTTTTTTATTTGATCATATGGATGTCATTTACATGCTTTGTTCTATGGAAACTGGTTCTTGGATTGTCCAATTAGGACAAGTAAACATGCTTTATATGGCATGAAAAATACAATTTTCCATACTCTCTCAGAAAAAAAACTTTCAAAAAATTCGCAATTAAAATTATTATTTTCATAAAAATGATCTGATAGTCATTCCTAACAAATGAATCATGTCGAACACATTTGTATAGTTGGATTTAGCAAATAAAAACTGAATGATCTTTTCATCTCTCTCTATATCGCTAGAATATGAGAACCCAAATATGAAAAGTAGAAATATGGGCATTTTTATGTTTTTTTGTAAATCCAACCACATATGTGTGTTTGGCACAATAAATTTGTTAGGAATCAACTGTTGGACTGTGTAATTTTTATGAAAAAATGTGTTTTTTGAATGCATGAATATTTATGAAGATTATGAGCCATTGATTTTAAAGTCTTAAAAATTTTCATTTATTCATCATAATCAGATGATTCAAGAGCTTGTCGTTATCAAACCAAACATGTAGATCACTTACATACGACTAGATTTAAGAGAAAGGAACAAAAGATATATGAAAATCTTCTGATATTTTCAGTTCTCATATTCTAGCGACTCTCTCTCTCTCTCTCTCTCTATATATATATATATATATATATATATAGTGTTACTAGAATACGAGAGCTACCTTGTGAACCATGATTTTCATGGATTTGTTGTTATTTTCTCTTGAATCTAACTATACGGATCTGATCTACATGCTTGGTTTTATGAGGATCAACTTTTAAATCATCCGATTATGACACATATAAATGAGATTTTTTAAGGCTTTAAAATTGATGGCTCATAATCTACACGATCCAATAGTTGATTCCTAGCAAATTTATCATGCCAAACACATCTACATGGTTAGATTTGCAAAAAAAGAATTGAAAATGGACATATTTATAATTCTTATATTTTAGTTCTCATGTGTATATATATATTATATGGATGGATGGAGAATTTGTGGTTCACACAGTTCAGTCAGACAGCATAGATGCACTTAGCATATTTTGTCGCTAGAGTGCATTTTTTTAATGTAAACCAGATAATTTTCTGAGCTGTGGAGTTTGGGTACATTGTAAACAATTGGTTTTTGAAGCTTTTGATAAACTTACATGTATGTCAGCCCCACGATCTAACGTTTAGCTTCTTCTCAGCAACGTTTAATCAAACAAAAAAAAACCCAAAAATAAGAAAATTTAGAGTCTCTACTAGATAGATGTAGGATTGGCTCATAAGCACCTAAACCATATACAATTTGGACCCTTTGGGTCTCATGCATGCTCCTAACCTACCATGATCCAAAAGTCGTTTTCACAATGAACTCTTACATCATGAGAGAGAGAGACGTTCTCTGATTCTTGGCACGTTCTTAGTTACTTGCCAACAACCGTGCTGAATTTCCTAAGTTGGAAGCCTGAAACAATCAAAGAAGCAACACCAAGAAGAAAAAAAAAACAAAAAGAAAGAGAAAAAGTAGAAGATACTGTCGCTTGGGTACTTTTATTATGCGGTTTGGCAACGAGAAAGCCCCAATAATTGCCTGCCAGATGGATGAGAACATCGTGGCAAAAAAACCCTTACATTTTCAGAATATAACAAGATCACCATTCTCGCCTACGATCTCACACAGAGACCGTGTACCGGCCAGCCGTTGCATTCCTCCATAAACATGATTCGAACACCGTTTGCTCTTTAAAATACAGCCTTTTACCATATTTTTTTCAGCCTTTATGTTACTTGTATTAGTACTTATACATCACAAGATATATATATATATATATATATATATATAAAGGCAAGCTGGGTTAGACAGACCACCTATCAATTATACAATGATACCATTGGGATTTGAACTTGCAACGTCCTAACACAAGGTGACGTGAAATAGCTGTTCTACCAGACAAGCGGAGCCCCGTTGGTAGCACTTTATATATCTGGTGTAGTTTTTTCTTTACTCAAAATACGTGAGTATCGAGAGCCTGCCTTTCGAATCGAACACGCGTAGTATCCTTCTTCGTCTCGTCCAAGCAATGACGCCACGAGAAGGTCAAGCCAACCAATCCTTTCCTTTTCTTCAAGGACGACACTGCCCTCCAACAGTCGTCGTTTGACTAAAACGACGCTCTGCGAGTCAAGTGGTGGTCCTGGGTACGCGGCTTTGGTTCGTCACGGGCCCCCTGCCGACTGAACTCACCCAGCACACGACCGCACCCTGAGAGACGTCATGTAAGCGTAAAATGTCGGCAGTGGCAGCCAAGTATTACACGTGTGTAATTGCAACCAATAATAATAATAATAATAATAAAGTCGCAGGGAGGAAGGAAGGAGTGAGAGAGAGAGAGACAGACTGTACTCTCTCATCGTCCCGAAGAAGAAGCAACCTCTCCCTCCCTTCCTCTTCGTCTTTCTCTCTCTTTTCGATCAATCTGGTCGCGTATATGCTTTCAAGGTGAGGTGATGATCTTTGTCTCCGTTCCTCGTGATTGGTTTGACTTAGGATTGACAGCGAAGAGCTCTGATCCACATTCCGAAACGTTAGTATGTCTTTTGGTCCACTGCGTGACTAAATCTAGTCGTTACTGTCATTGCCGTGAAGGTTCTCTGTTTTTTTCCTTTAAAATTGGACGATTTCAGCAGCCATTTTGAAGAAATTGGATCCATTTCTTCGTCTTTGTGTCGGCCGGAGTGAAATTCTGGCAACATTCTCGGAGATTCGCATCCGTTTTAATCGAATCTACGGGGAATTCTTGCCCAAATTTTTACTTTTGGTCTGGATCTGAGTCTTCTTGTGATGGATAGTGGTTTTTGCGCGTTAAATTCTGCTGTTCTTGCTGGTTTTGTTTCTGGAATTGCGGGATCTATGTGGATTCCGTGCGATTGCATATCCATTATTCGTGACGAATGCTGTCTTTTTGTTATTTTTATTTTTATTTCCTAATGTTTTCTGTGGAATCGGATCGTTCTCTGAAAGTTTAGATTGAGGAAAGAAGAATTTTCTGGTACTTGGAGTCTGATGAATGCCCGTTGAAAATATATTTGAGAAATTTGCATTGACTATATGATGTTATCTTATCCCAGTAGACACGGCTGGGATTCCTCCACTTGGGGAAATAGCATTGGTGAAGAAAGATCTCAATTTTGTGTTTTCATGGCTCAATTTTTAGAAGGTTGACTCGCATAGCTTGCACAAGTGACGAATTAGTCTTTATACGGTATTGCAGACTGAGCAGCTGCATTGCGCTGCCTCTCGTCAGTGCAACTGCATAGAGCTGTTGCATAATTTGGAGCAAAGCTGGCGACAACTACTGTCACTCGGAGGTACGAGAACGGCAATGGCAGCGGCCATGGACCGAGTGATCTGGTATCTCCCGCTCCTTCTCTGTCTTATTTGGTAGATCTTCCTTATTTGTGCGTGTTCCTTAACTAAGCATGAGTGGAGGGGACTGCAACGGGTGGATGAATTGTGGATTGTATGTGTAAGCATTTCATCTTTAGTGAATTAGAATAAACAGGTTTTCCTGAGTTTTTTAATTATTTTTTCCGGTTTAGAATCAGGGTAATATGAGAACCATCATATAATAATATGGGCTTGAAAACAGAGAGAGGTAGCCCTTCGAACTCCCTTCACATTTCAGCGGCCACCCATCATCCAGGGCACTATCACAGCCCCCCACTCCCTTGATCTTGCATAGTGCTAGCATCAGGTGGTAGTGGGGACAATGTCTCACCAGTGGCATGAACCAATGACAGCAATTCTGATGATTTCATCCTCAGCGTCTACAATAGAGGAAGGAGGTGGTTAGGGCAAAGAGTTTCAACCCCTTCTCTTGAAATATAAAGGGCATGCTGGCAGGCAGTCAAATACTTTTTCTCCACACCCTGGAGCAGACCAGGTTGGAAAAGCATTAATGTTATTTGTGGTCGAAAGGAATGAGATATTCAAGAACATACTATTTCTATGCCTGCTCAAAAAGGACATTGGACCCTCTGCAGCCATTAGGTCATTTGATCACACGACAAATCTTACATTGGGTTCACAGTAATTGGCAATATGCATGACAAATTCTTTTTGCCTACGTTGTTTTTATGCTTTGATCTTATTACTTTGCTGTCTATATTTATCAGATTATCCTTGTTTCACAAAAGATGCTTATATGGCATTGTAGAGACAGCCACTTGGTAAAATATTGTGAGTGATGCTAATTTCTTTTGGGATAGGAGGTGGAATTAACCATGTTTTCATATGTTATTTGTAATAATTATTTTCTTCTTTAGTTTGCCATCTCCTTTCTGTTCTCTTTTCCCCTTCTCTTCCTTGTTCTTCTTCTTATCTGTGGGATTTGGACATGGTTTTGAATGACACTTTTCAAAGGGCTATTTTCTTATTTTTCTGGGGATGCTTATTTTAGTGATGCCCTAAAAATGAAATGTGCGCTTCTTCTATTTATGCTTATATCCATGCCTGAGGCACTTTTATTTCTTATTGATGTTATAGAATAATGTTCTGCTTTTCTACAGGATTTTATATTTTGCTAATTTCTGAAAGAACTTCTTTCCTTGTAAATCTCAAACAGTTAATGGTATCATTTTTTTTTCATAAATACAGGAAAGACATATGGAGTTAAAACTCCACGACATAGCACCTGCTACCTCACACTCAGTAACAAAGATGAGCTTAAGGTGAGTATATCACAAAGTTTTATGAAAGTTCACTGATTGGATGGTTTCTGTTCTTATCTTGCTAGGAGCCAACTGCTAGCTTCTCTGCACTGTACTTGAAACAATTTTGTTATGTTGTATATTGGCCTATAATAGAGGATATCTGCATGTGTTGTGGGATATAAACAGAAGAATTGTTCATATGTTTGTAAATTTTCTTAAATTACAGGGAGAAATTTTAATATGTTAGTGACTTATGCTGATATGGGACAAAATGGATATGCTAATTGATATTTAACGGTTCATACTTCAATCCATGTGGATCACAAGGCCATTTTCACTGTCATACCTTTTGTCTGTCATAATGCATTGGCTGTGAAGTGCTTGTTTTGAATCCCATTTACAGAAACATATCCAACCAAACAGATCTTTGAGTCTAGGCATACTAAATGGAAGGAAATAAATTCATCTGAATTTAAATAATCATATTCTTTTAGATGCCTCAAACTAATCATGGGTGCTCCTTGTGAACCTAAATTCAATAGCTGTAAAACCTATTCATAACATTTCTTGTAAGTTCACAGGCATATGTTAGACGTAGAAAACACAATGTGCTATTTTAATCTGTTGTTTTATTTCTGCATTTGTGTAATTGACAAGGGCCTTCCCAGAAAATTCAAGGATGTCCTGTACCATATCTCCCCACTTAGGGGCCCTTAAAAGAGGAAGTATACTGGATGCAATTGTTATGTTTTGTTGATCTATTTTTCTTAAGAGGATCTAAATGAGGCCACCAACTTTACTCTTTTCAGAATAATGCACTTCATTCTGGCCAGGAGAACATCGTTTTATGTCACCTTAGATGTTGTGAGTTGCGTTGGAGAGGTTGGACAAGGTGACCTTACATACTGGATGCAATTGTTATGTTTTGTTGATCTATTTTTCTTAAGAGGATCTAAATAAGGCCACCAACTTTACTCTTTTCAGAATAATGCACTTCATTCTGGCCAGGAGAACATCGTTTTATGTCACCTTAGAGGTTGCAAGTTGTGTTTGAGAGGTTGGACAAGGAGACCTTACATCCCATATTATTGTTATCGTTGTCCATTAGTCTGTATATAACTTTTAGACGTGCAACGAATATTACAGGCATCGACCTCCCTGAGTGTATACCATCCAGTGACATACTTTGTATATGTAGTTGCATCATTATCTATGGACATGCTTCATCTAATCAAGTATGGCCATATAGTGGGCTTTTACTTAGGTGTTTTAAGTAAATGATAGGTCTTCACATAAATAGCAAAAAAGGAGAGAGAATTGGTGAGTCCCCTTATTTGGAAGAACAAGTGTGATTTGAAAACACTCGATTGCAAAACATTGGTAACTTCCCTTGAAACTTTTTAGGCATGTGTTTGTTCAAGGGATTCCCTAGAGAGGTATTGGCTACGGCTGAAAAGTTGACAAAAGGATTGATTCTTGCTTTGCTGGACAGTGTGTGCAACTAGGGGTGAACATCAGGTCAGTTCTACCTCGCATTGCTGTGACTTCAAGCCACAGAAGGCAACCGTGAAGGATCCTAATAGTGTGTGTGTACCCTGTAATATTAAACACGAAAAAAAAGAGAGGAGAAGAGAGAAGAGGAAAGGAAAAATATAAGAGGCAAAGGGGCGTCCCATATTGTCTAGAGCTGGGATGTCCCATCTATTTATGACGTGTATATTTTGGCGTGGATGAAAATGCCTCTGTATAATGTAAAATGTTACACATTTATAAATTACAAACAATGACTGAAACACCCTTAACTAATCTTCTATTCTCACTAGCAAGAAGTTGACATATACAGTTATGACCTATGTCACCTGGGTACGACACGACAATTCCAAAAAATGTGGCTACGGGACACGGCTATATATATATTAAAGATCACATAAATACAAAATAAACTTAATATAATCTGAATATATATTATATACTGAAAATATAAAGTTATAAACTGAAAATATAATTAAAAATTATAAATTAAATACAATCTTGTATGTATGAAGGGTAAAATGGTGTGTCCGGGTGTCGACGCATGTTGACACAGGGATACGCATGTCGACACAGGTACGGAGGGCAAAATGGAGTGTTCGGGTACCATAGGTTATGACATTTAAATTTTCTTTCTATGGTTGCAACATATTCATCAGTAGCTATGGTGGTTAGATACTGCAATAGATCAACCGTGTGTGAGTGTGTGCATGCGCGAGCGAGTGTGTAAAGGTGCAGTACCCCCTCAACTAGGGTCTGCTATCTTTTGGGAGAGTGAGGAAGACCTTAATTAGCCACATTATGAGCTATGCCACAATGATACTGGTATGTACGCGTATGTGACTCACGTACGCAACACGAATTCGAAAAAAAATTCAAAAGATACTACAACACGCATATATGTAGTATTGTATTGTATCCAAAGAACAAAAATACTTAGGAACTTAAAGCATCAATATTGCTATTTTCTTCATTGAGATCCTATTGGGTCAAGAGATTGGTTTGCATGCCAACACAAAAATCAACATCGATATTGTCCTTCCAACCTGGAAACTGATTATATTAATCTGGAGGGAAACTGGTACATGGGCATTGCCATTTCTCTAGAACAAACTAGAAAGAAAATCGGGAATGTCCAGTTCTCTTTGATGACCCAAGTCAAAATTCAGTTGAACAGAAATCTCTTTGTTCTCTTGAAAGAGAAGGTAAAAAGAAAAGAAATAACAATAATATGCTAGCAAGAAAGTGAAAGAAATATGAATGTAAGTTCATTTGTAACTATACAAGTAAAAAGGAGTTGAGGCCACCTTTTTGCAGCAACACTGCATGGTCAGCATGCAGCTCCATTTCTACTGACCATCCATCTCAACTTCTTTTGATGGATGCCATACAAATCTCAAGAAATGTCAAGATGGATGACTGTCAGACAGGTTGCTGCATAAAAGTGAAGTGAAAGGAGTTTGAGCAAATTGCAATTGTATAGTAATGCATACACAAGATTCATTCCACAAGTATCGCGAACAAAAATTTCCTTTGATTAGTCCTACTACGATTAATGTCAAGCTGACATCTGCTGCATCTTAGTTCTTGAGCTGATATTTACAGACTCTGATTTATTTTAGATGCAAGTAATTGACACTTTCTTTTTTCATTTCATAGCTTTTGGTTGTTCGTCATTGTGTTTGGAAATCAAGATATCTGAAACTGGTCAGATGTGTAACAAGTTCAGTGGGGGAAACTTTTACCCCCAGTGTTACTGATGATTATCCCGTTTAAAACGACAGTGATTGATAGTTTGAGTTATATGTGAGCAATAACATACTTTTATTAAGATCTTTCTCCATTTCATGATCTAATTGCAGGGAACGCAGTAGTAGCATGGAGGATCCAGATGGCACCTTGGCAACTGTGGCACAGTGTATTGAACTATTGCGGAGGAATGCCTCCTCTGCACAAGACAAAGAAAACTCATTGAAGCAATTATTGGATATGATTAGTACTCGTGAGAATGCTTTCAGTGCTGTTGGATCACACTCACAGGCGGTTCCAATATTGGTTTCCCTTCTTAGATCAGGATCGCTAGGAATAAAGATACAAGCTGCCACTGTTTTAGGATCACTCTGTAAGGAGGATGAATTGAGAGTGAAAGTATTGCTTGGTGGTTGCGTTCCTCCATTGCTTGGCCTACTCAAATCCAGTTCTGAGCAGGGTCAACTTGCAGCTGCTAAAGCTATCTATGCAGTTTCTCAAGGTGGAGCAAAGGATCATGTTGGGTCAAAGATCTTCTCAACAGAAGGAGTAGTTCCTGTTTTGTGGGAGCAGCTGCAGATTGGGGCGAAAGCTGGCAACCTGGTAGATAGCCTGGTCACTGGTGCTCTAAGAAACCTGTCTTGCAGTACTGAGGGGTTCTGGTCTGCTACAATTGAAGCAGGAGGAGTAGATATTCTTGTGAAATTGCTGACTACTGGGCAATCAACTACTCAAGCAAATGTATGCTTTATACTGGCATGCATGATGATGGAAGATGCATCTATTTGTGGGAGAGTGCTGAATGCTGAAGCTACTAAGCAACTTCTCAAATTACTAGGACCTGGCAATGAAGCATCTGTAAGAGCTGAAGCAGCAGGAGCACTAAAAGCTCTCTCTGCCCAATGTAAAGAAGCAAGAAGAGAGGTAGCTGGTTGTAATGGCATCCCTGCTTTAATAAATGCAACGATTGCACCTTCCAAGGAACTTATGCAGGGAGAGTCTGCACAAGCATTGCAGGAAAACTCTATGTGTGCTTTGGCAAACATATCAGGTGGTTTGTCATCTGTAATATCTAGTCTTGGTGAAAGTCTCGAATCTTGCACATCATCTGCACAGATTGCCGACACAATGGGAGCATTAGCCTCAGCTCTTATGATATATGATAGCAAAGCAGAATCTGTTAGGCCATCAGATCCAGTGATTATTGAGCAAGTATTGATTAAACAATTTAAACCTCGGCTGCCTTTTCTTGTGCAAGAACGCACAATAGAAGCACTGGCCAGCTTGTATGGGAACACAACATTGTCAAAGAAATTAACAAATTCAGATGCAAAAAGATTGCTTGTTGGTTTAATAACCATGGCAGCCACGGAGGTCCAGGATGAGTTGATAAGATCCTTATTGATACTTTGCAATAGTGAAGGCAGTTTATGGCGTGCGTTGCAAGGCCGTGAGGGTGTACAATTATTAATTTCTCTTCTTGGACTATCTTCAGAGCAGCAGCAGGAATGTGCAGTGGCATTACTTTGCCTTTTGTCAAATGAAAATGATCAAAGTAAATGGGCTATTACAGCTGCTGGAGGTATACCTCCGCTTGTGCAGATTCTTGAAATAGGGTCTGCAAAAGCCAAGGAAGATGCAGCAACAATTCTTGGGAATCTGTGCAATCACAGTGAGGATATCCGTGCTTGTGTTGAAAGCGCTGACGCGGTTCCTGCTTTATTATGGCTGTTAAAAAATGGAAGTTATAACGGGAAAGAGATTGCTGCAAAGACTTTGAGACATCTTACACATAAATCAGATACAGGGACGATTAGTCAACTAACTGCAATGCTTACCAGCGATTTACCTGAATCAAAGGTTCATGTCTTGGATGCACTTTGCAGTCTTCTTTCAGTTGCTCCTTTGAATGATATACTGCATGAAGGAAGTGCTGCTAGTGATTCAATTGAGACCATCATAAGGATCTTGAGCTCTACCAAAGAGGAAACTCAAGCTAAATCAGCATCAGTTCTTGCTGCACTCTTTGATTGCAGGAAGGACTTACGAGAAACTACTGTTGCTGTCAAGACTCTTTGGTCAGTCATGAAGCTGCTTAGCATGGAGTCTGAACAAATCTTGATTGAGTCTGCACGATGCCTTGCTGCAATTTTCCGGTCAATAAAAGAAAACAAAGAAGTGGCATCTGTTTCTAGGGATGCACTTGATCCTTTAGTTGCACTCACTAACTCATCTATTCTTCAAGTTGCAGAACAAGCAACAAGGGCTCTTGCTAATCTTCTCCTTGACAGTGTTATTGCAGAGCAGGCTAGTGCTGGTGATATAATTGCACCTATTACAAGAGTACTGCGTGATGCCACCATTGATGGGAGGACCCATGCTGCTGCTGCTATTGTCCATCTACTTGAATGTCATCCAATCAATGATGATTTGACTGAGGTTGTACACCGTGCTGGAACTGTACTTGCACTAGTTTCTCTACTTGAATCTGCTAATATTGATTCTGCTGCTACATCGGAGGCACTCCGTGCACTTGCTTTATTATCAACAAAGAGAAGCAGTGGGCACAACAAGCCAGCATGGGCTGTTCTTGCTGACTTTCCCAACACCATAGGTCCTCTAGTTTTATGTCTGGCTGAGGGGACTTCTAATTTACAGGAGAAAGCCATAGAAATCTTATGTAGGCTTTGCAAAGATCAGCCCATTTTCCTTGGTAACAAAGTTGCTAGTACTTTTGGGTGCATTGAGTCCATTGCAAGGCGTGTTATTGGCTCAATGAACATGGAAGTCAAAGTAGGAGGGACTGCACTTCTTATTTGTGCTGCAGAAGAAAATCACCAGCTAGTTGTGAAGGTCCTTAATGAATCAAATCTATGTGCAAGTCTTATTCAGTCGCTTGTTCAAATGCTTAGTTCCGGATCTATGAGTTCATCATTAGGTCATAATGAAAATGAAGCGGCTGATTGGTTATGCATTTATACTAAAAATAGAGAAATTCAAAGCACAAATGGTCAAGCAGATGCAACACTTGTGGTATTAGGTGGTGCTGCACCCATATGGTTACTCTCTGTCCTCGCATGTCATGACAGCAAAAGTAAACCAGCCATGTTGGATGTTGGAGCAGTGGACGTACTCACTGAGAGAATCTCACGGTATTTACACCAAGCTACACAGGTAAGAAGAATGATAAGCAAAAGGTTGCAAATATGACTTAAATGGCTTAACAACCTATATGGTTTTGATAAAAAATCAAGAAACAATAGCTCTGGTTTGAGATTTTATTTTTTATTGAAAATCTTCTCTCTACTTTGCTTTTCATGCACTTTCATTTGTTATATTGTCTGATTTTGCTTCTTAAAACCATCTGAAAGCATCTCCTTAATCATGTACACCTTATTGCACAGACTGATTGTAAGGAAGATCAAAGTACATGGGCTTGTGCTCTGCTGCTTGCAATTCTTTTTCAAGATAGGGATATTATACGAGCACATGCAACTAGCCGGTCGATCCCTGTGCTAGCAAGCTTGTTGAAGTCAGACGAGTCAGCAAATAGATACTTTGCAGCCCAAGCATTGGCCAGTCTTGTCTGCAATGGTAGCAGAGGGACCTTGCTTACAGTTGCCAATTCAGGTGCAGCGAATGGACTGATATCATTGCTAGGTTCTGCTGATGCTGATATATCTGATCTGTTGGCACTGTCAGGAAAGTTCTCACTAGTGTCTTATCCAGACCAGGTTGCTCTAGAGAGGCTTTTCAGAGTTGACGACATAAGAAATGGTGCAACTTCTCGAAAAGCAATACCATCACTTGTTGATCTGCTCAAACCAATTCCAGATAGGCCTGGTGCGCCTTTCCTAGCACTTGGTCTTTTGATTCAACTGGCGAGAGATACCCCTGCAAACAAGCTACTGATGGTAGAAGCTGGGGCAATAGAGGCACTGACCAAGTATCTTTCCCTTGGCCCACAAGATGCAACAGAAGAAGCAGCAACTGATTTACTGGGAATTTTATTCAGCAATCCTGAAATAAGGAGGCATGAGTCAGCATTTGGTGCTGTTAATCAGCTTGTAGCTGTCTTACACCTTGGTGCAAGAGCTTCTAGATATAGTGCTGCTAAAGCCTTGGAGAGCCTTTTTACATCGGATCATATAAGAAATGGAGAAACTGCTCGGCAGGCTGTCCAACCACTTGTTGAGATTCTAAACACTGGCTCAGAAAGGGAGCAACATGCTGCAATTGCTGCACTGGTGAGGCTTTTGCATGAAAGTCCATCCAGAGCTTTAGCTGTGGCTGATGTTGAAATGAATGCTGTTGATGTTCTTTGTCGGATTATTTCCTCTAATTGTTCGATGGAACTGAAAGGAGATGCTGCAGAGCTGTGTTGTGTCTTTTTTGGCAACACAAGAATTCGATCTACACTAGCTGCAGCACGCTGTGTGGAACCTCTGGTGTCCCTTCTTCTTGCTGAGTTCAACCCTGCTCAGCTTGCAGTAGTCCGAACCCTAGATAAGCTACTGGATGATGAACAATTAGCAGAACTTGTTGCTGCCCATGGGGCTGTGATTCCTCTTGTTGGTCTTCTCTTTGATAATAATTACATGCTTCACGAGGCTGTGGCCAAGGCACTTGTGAAGTTAGGAAAAGACAGACCTGCTTGTAAAATAGACATGGTGAAAGCTGGAGTTATTGAGAATGTACTTGATATCCTTCCAGAAGCACCTGATTTCCTATGTGCTCTGTTTGCAGAACTTTTTCGTATACTAACAAACAATGCAAGCATTGCAAAGGGCTCTTCTGCTGAAAAAGTGGTGGAGCCTCTTTTTTCATTGTTATCACGTGCAGATTTTAGTCCTGAGGGACAGCATAGTGCCTTGCAGGTTCTTGTAAATATTTTGGAACATCCTCAATGTCGAGCTGATCATAAGCTAACACCTCACCAAACCATTGAGCCACTCATTGCATTGCTATTAGGTTCAACTTCACAAGTGGTACAACAGCTGGCAGCTGAACTTCTTTCTCACTTGCTATTTGAGGAGCATCTGCAGAAAGATGCCATAACACAGCAAGCAGTTGGCCCTCTGATTCAAGTTCTTGGATCCGGTGTGCCCATTCTGCAGCAGAGGGCTATAAAGGCTCTTGTAAACATCGCTTTGACTTGGCCAAATGCAATTGCAAAGGAAGGTGGAGTCAGTGAGCTATCAAAAGTTATATTGCAGTCAGATCCTCCATTAGCTCATGCCTTATGGGAATCTGCAGCATCTGTTTTGTCTTGTATTTTGCAATTTAGTTCTGAATTTTACCTTGAGGTGCCAGTTGCTGTACTAGTAAGGATGCTTCGCTCTGGTACAGAAACAACTGTTGTTGGTGCATTAACTGCTTTGCTGGTCTTGGAAAGCGATGATGCAACCAGTGCTGAAGCAATGGCAGAAAGTGGTGCTATAGAGGCTCTTTTGGAACTTCTCAGGTCCCATCAATGTGAGGAAACAACAGCAAGACTTTTGGAAGCTTTGTTGAACAATGTGAAGATAAGAGAAACAAAGGCTGCAAAGTCTGCAATTTCTCCACTATCCCAGTACCTTCTTGATCCACAAACTCAAACTCAGCACGCAAGGCTGTTACTAGCTCTTTCCCTTGGTGATCTTTTCCAGAATGAGGGTCTTGCCCGTTCAACAGAAGCTGTTGCAGCATGTCGTGCCCTCGTGAATCTGCTTGAAGATCAGCCCACAGAAGAAATGAAAGTGGTAGCAATATGTGCTTTGCAAAATCTTGTGATGTACAGCCGTTCAAATAAAAGGGCCGTTGCTGAAGCAGGTGGGATTCAAATTGTGCTTGACATCATTAGCTCAAGTGATCCAGACACATCTGTACAGGCAGCAATGTTGATTAAGCTTCTCTTTTCTAATAATACAATTCAAGAGTATGCTTCTAGTGAAGTTGTTAGAGCTGTAACTGGTAAGCCTTCCCGATCCTCGTCATGCATGCTTGTGTTGTTTTCCCTTCATTTTTCAGTTTGCCTATTTGGTTGTCTATTTATCTGCAGTACACTTGATAGAGTGATGGTTGACTTGTAGTTCTCTCTTCAAATAGATTTCGCAACCATCTATTCATATTTCTGATTTCATGCTACTCTCAAATCGTGTTAACTATATTATGCGATCTTGGTCTTGATATTCATATTCTTATATATTCTGCCACTACTGGTGTCTATGATTTTTTATTATTTTAATTAATCCTGATTTTTTATTTATAACTGTGACGTGATGGAATGAAAAGTTATCTTATTTGTGTGTTTTTCTGAAGTCTGAATAATAATAGTTTTTCATTTTCAAAAAAGAAGTATTGCAAAAACGATTACTACAACTGCCACTCTGTCATTGTGGACAAAGACAGCTGATGATAAAAAAAATTAAGTTTCTAATATACTCTTTCTGCAGAATTAGATGCAATATTGAGCTAATTCCACCAAGGATGGACTATGCTCCTGGATATGAATGGTGCTCAAGCCAGACCTGCCATGATGCAAGTTTTACCATCAGAGCCAAATAACGTTTCACTTCTTTTACTTGGAAGTGTTCTATGTAGCTAAGTCTTTTCCCATCGTCCCATGTGAACAACATTGTTCTGCCTTGGTCAAGCTAGCCTAAATAAGCTGCTAATTAATTACTGAATACTCACAGAAAGTTGTCTAGACATTCCCCTTGTGCTCTGGCATAGGATACACCTGCTACCTAGCAGTAGCCCCTTAATTTGCAGGTTTTCCTATAAATATCAGGAACACACACACACACACACACACATATACATATACATATATATATATATATATATATATATATATATATATATATATATATATATATATATATATATATATATATATATATATATATATCCCAACCATCAATCATCCCCTAGATGGCCTCATGGCTCAAAGACATCACAAAAATGCAGAAACAGTCTATTGGCAGAAAATAGTTTGAGAAAATTCATAACTCTGCAATTGGGTACCAAAACATGATTTAAAATTGCTTAAAAATCTTCCAAAATCAAATCTGCAATGGAATCCAAACTGAGCTGCTTACAGGCCAGGTATCTGCCGATGTCAGCTGGCCAGTGAATTTCAACTCCTACAATCCCAGAGCATTTTTAACCTTTTCCCTTTTATTTCTACAACAAATCATTTGAAATGGAAGATATACAAGGAGAGAGAGAGAGAGAGAGAGAGAGAGAGAGAGAGAATAGGTCCAGTGCTTTCTCATTAGTTCTTTCTCAAACGTATACTACATATCAGAGGTTCAGGTAACGTTCTATGGAGATAGTTAACGTTGTAAAAATAAGAAATGACTAAAAGATATGCACATGTGCAAAAAGACAAAAATGCCCTTATACAAACAAATCATGACATATTTACCCTTCAGCAGTATGCTCATATGTAATTCAGGAGGAAGCAAAACCATGTTAAGCTGCAAATGTTATTGGATCATGTACGACAATGACAATGCAAAACTTAAAATTGGGAAGCTGCTCTTTGGCACATTACCATAGCGGTATTGAGATAGTGATTTACCTGTCATTTGTTCATACAAGAAATTTGCCTTTATAACTTTGAGCTATTTGCACAACATTTATAATCTGATATTCATCAACCAGTCATCATTTGTTCATTAGTTCTTTTTATATGGAAATCAAATGCGTTTTGCAAAATAAGTACTATTGATGTCACTCTAGTCAATTCTTAAGGCACATTCATCTAGTTTGGCGTTTCAGGCACTGACAAACACTTTCATATGTGTGGTTTAGCTCTCTAACTACAAATTCTTCTATTTCATTATTTTGGGTTTTATATCTAGTGTTTGTGCTCTGAAATTTCTTTTGCCTTTTGTTTTTCTCATTTGTAGTTGCTATTGAAAAGGATTTATGGGCATCTGGAAGTGTAAGCGAGGAATACTTGAAAGCCCTTAATGCACTATTTGGCAACTTTCCACGTCTGAGAGCCACAGAGCCTGCTACTCTAAGTATCCCTCATCTGGTGACAGCCCTCAAAACAGGCACAGAAGCAACACAAGAAGCAGCATTGGATTCACTTTTCCTTCTTAGACAAGCCTGGTCTGCCTGCCCTGCTGAAGTCTCTAAAGCTCAATCTGTTGCTGCAGCAGAAGCCATCCCTTTGCTTCAATATCTCATTCAGTCTGGGCCCCCTCGTTTTCAAGAGAAAGCTGAGCTTCTCTTGCAGTGTTTGCCTGGCACACTTATGGTAATAATTAAGCGTGGGAACAACTTGAGGCAGTCAGTTGGGAACCCAAGTGTTTACTGTAAGTTGACACTTGGAAATACTCCTCCTAGGCAAACAAAGGTGAGAAAATGACATAATCAAGCCTTAATTAGGAACACACATACTTGCTTAATGAAGGAATGTTTCTTTTAGTCAACAAAATTTTCACCCTATAAATTCTGAGAGAAACAAACTAAAGAGCCTACCTACAATCACGTGTCTGTTGAGTATAACATAGTTTTCATAATTTATGAAATGAGAAGAGTAGGCATAAATAATGTTTTCCTCATATGATATGAACATGCTTTGTCATGTCTGCTCCATTAACTCACCTTCATGGAGAAGGTCTGTATAACATAATTTGAAGGCAGCTGAGTCATTTGAGCCACCCAAGCTCTGCAGTGATTACATACATTTTTTGCTAGTAGTAGACTTTGCCAAGCTCTATTGGTCTTTTCTCCTTAAGGAGAGCAATTTAACTCCAAGGTAAATGGCAAAGCCAGCTGTGATTGCCTATCAGTAATAGATCTACTAAATTTCAAGACCCTAGAGGTTGTAGGCTCTAGCAAAGGAGAAGATAGGAACTTGGAAGAACAGGTATAATCCATTGGTCTTTGCTGTATCATGTGAGAAAAGCAATCCTATCCACCCAATGTAGGAGCATTCAAAATAAATAATTACATGAACCATATTTAATACATCAACTCAACATTATGAAAAAAAAAATTAAGGCTCCTAGCCTTCTCTCTGTTCACTGTTTGTTGTAGGTAGAGCTCTCCACCAATCTCAGAAGTTCTACATGAACAATACATGATGCATCAGTTCCGTTGTTGTGTTTAAGGAATGATGCCCTAGAAACATGGTTTGCTTTCTTTTGCTATGAAAATAGGAGCTTGCATTTTTCTTAAGGCCAGTTACCTGGTATTCCTAAATTTTTCACCTCAAATTTTGTAAGTTGACGTCTAGTCATGGTTTAGTATCGAGCTTCTCAACTGTGATAATCATATTATCTAACGAAAGCAACAAAATAATGTGAAGTAAATAATAGACAAACCCAACTGCCTAACCTGAATCTGTTAATTCAGTACAGTTTGTCTTGAGTTTTTGAATTCTTGAAATATGATACTGGCCTTTAAATCATTTGATCTAAAGTATGGATGCAATATGAACCTTGAAATCAGTGTCCCATCCATACATTAGTGGCAAGGTGGAAGATTTTTATTGGTATCTACAAAGTATGTTGTGGACTCGAGACTTATATATGTACATGCATACACACACTCATATATATATGGGAAACTAGAATATGCAATTCAGCAAACTGTGTTTGTTGGAATCGGACAGCTCCTCTCTCTCTCTCTCTCTCTCTCTCTCTCTCTCTCTCTCTCTCTCTCTCTCTCTCTCTCTCTCTTTGGAGGACCACCATCCATGGAGGCAGGAGGAAATCGGTGATGGGGTGGCGGCAGTGGCAGCAAGGGTGGAGGAAACAACGATGGAAGGGGCGGCAGGAGGGGAAACATCATCTAGCAAGAGCTCCAGGGTCCTCTGCAGATTGGAGGAGAGGCGAAGGAAGGAGCGGTGGCCGGAGGGGAGGCGGGGAAAGGGATGGCGGTGGTCGGTGGCGTGGTGGTGGAGGTGGAGTCTGGGGCGTCCTGTTGGGTTGAGGATGGTGGGTGGAAGGCAAAGAGGGATGGTGGTGGTGGAGGCTGGGGAAGGGACGTCTGCAGGGAGGCCGATTGGCATGGTGGTGGATGTGGAAAGGGGAAAAAGGGGAGGCCGGTGGTGGGAGGTGAAAGGGGAAAGAAGGAAAACTACACAGGAGGCCGTTTGCATATTCTAGTTTCCCATATATATATATGGTTATCTCGGAGCACCTACTCCATCTATACCATTGGATTATTTTCAATCCAACAGCTTAGAAGATGTTAGAATTTGCATGGCTTGCCATCTTTAATGACTCCTAAAAAGTAAATGAAGGAAGGGGAGGCAAACATTAATTTTGATGGTTTTCAATTATTAGTAACATCTGAGAACTAAATGAAGGAGTATGAGTGGTGGTGGGGGTAGATTTCAAAACTAAAAATTAAATGTCGCTGACTTATTAATCTTCTCTCTCATAGTTATTATCATGCATCAATGTCCATCTAGATTAAGAGGGAGAAAACATGCATCCATTCCATGATCCATTCAGGCACTCATGCCATACACCCATCCATGTCTATCATCGGTTCATGCATTCATGCCCATGTATCCATTTATATATATGAAAGAGGAAAAGTGCATGGATGCATGCATGCATGCATGCCCATCATCCATGCATGCTATGCATTCATGCCATTCATCCACATGCATGAAATATGGATGAAAGAGAGAGCAACTCGTTGATTTCATCTTTGGAAATCACCACTCCTCCTCCCTGATTTATTTCTTTGAAAATCATTAATAATGGAAAGCCCTCATTTAAGTTCTATAATAATGGTAAAAGACAGATTTTCGAAGCCCATCTAGACCGTTGGTTGCAAAATAATCCAACGGTTTAGATAATGGAGTAGGTGCTCCAGGAGCACCGTATCATTACTTTATATATATATATATATATATATATATATATATATATATATATATATATATATATATATATATATATATATATATATATATATATATATATATATATATATACCAACACACCCATGTTGAAGCTCATACTCATGGATGCTAGTCTTAGATGCTTCCTTGCATACATGTATTCTCATGAAGATGTTCTGGCCATGGATTCACTGCCCTGAATGTAAAGAAGTGGACTCTGTGACCATATGATTCCCTAATGAACCTGGATTTTCAATTTGACCTCCAGATGAAAAAAATGTACAAACGATAATGTACTTTTAAGTATTTAAGTTTCTTGTTGCATGGAAGATCATGGAACGTGCAGGGATATCTCCTATTATATTGTTAAGTTGTGTCTTCATAATGACCAATTACCTTAAAATATATCACAAATTCTTTGTGTGTAAATTTCTTCAGTATTTCATGTACCCAAACCATCAAAGTTACTCATGGTGAAACGACTAGACATGGTCTTGTCAAGCACACCATTTCACTATGAACCAGGGCATGCTTATTAGATACATTTATCACCTTGTAAATTGAGCTTACCATTCACAACCTGTAGGCAACTGCTTTTATTTTGGAAAACTTGTTCATTTTCTAATGCTACCTGAAGGACCAATTCCCAAGGCAACTAGCCTTTTTTTTTTTTTTGGTTCTTCATAATGCTTATTCTTTGGCTGTTTCAATCTGTGCAGATTGTATCTACTGGTCCCACTCCTGAGTGGGATGAAGGCTTTGCTTGGGCATTTGACAGCCCTCCAAAGGGACAGAAACTCCACATCTCATGCAAGAATAAGAGTAAATTTGGAAAGGTAATCTTTTCATTACAAGCCCTAGGAAATCCGACAAGGGAACTATCGCATCATATGTTGACATTTTGTTATTTTGTAACAGAGCTCGTTTGGAAAGGTCACCATTCAGATCGACCGGGTCGTTATGCTGGGAGCAGTTGCTGGAGAGTATACCCTACTACCTGAAAGCAAGAGTGGACCGAACCGGAACCTGGAGATCGAGTTCCAGTGGTCTAACAAATAACAAATTGCCAGGTTGTGTGATCATGTTATATAGTGTACCTTACAAGAAAGAAAATGAGAAAGGCAGAAAGGGAGAAGAGGAGGAATAAGATAAAGAAGATGTCAGTTTTGCACGTTTGATATTTCTTCAGAGCATCTGTGTTGTGTTTGCCCACCACCATTGTAAAAACAATGATTTGTTACATGACACAAGTGTGAAGTGTTTTCTTGATACAGGCCTTTCGCCTGAGACTTGGAGGGCCCTTTCCTTCCCATGTCCTCCGTTAATTACCATCCGCTTATTCGTTTATTCATTTCTTTGTTCCTGTTTATGCTCTACACCTCACCCCTAGCTTGGTTCTTCTTTTGTTACTACTATATTAATATATATTTTCTTGTCCACTTGGCTTATTTCTTTTTTTCCCTGCTAAAATGCATGTGATGCCACTTTAAGGTTTCTACAAAAATTATTTTAAATTTTGAAATAACCATTGTCATAAACTCAAATGTTTGATGTTGGAAGGTTTGGAGTTGGACACCTTTTAGGTGGCTAAAATCTTTGTTTTAAGCTCATATTTTTGGTTTTCTTGCTTCTGATTTTTCTCTTTTGCAGTTATGGTTATATTATGGAATGTGTGGAGAACTTTTGAGATCATTGATTAAAAATGACATCATGAACTCCTGCATCACGAGACCTTAAAGTGGCATCACCGTTCATGTGTGGAGAACAGTTTATCCAAGAGAGCTTATTCTATGTATGTAGCAAGACATGACTAAATTTTTTGCTTCATGTCATTAGAGCATTGTTGCACAGGCCATTAATTCCATTATATAAATGTTTTTTTTTTTCGATGAATTATGCATGAATCAAACGAAATAATTGGTGAATCAACACTAATATAAATCAAATTCATGCTGGTTATTCAAACAGTCGTTCACGTTTTAAAGAAATAATTTTAGCAAAGAATAATATGTTGTGCTTGTCCTTCATGTTATCGAGTCCTAAATCAAAGTTAAGGGTTCGAAAAAAAAACCAGGATGGAAGAGAAAAGCGCCAGCGTCCCTGTTTCAACGCACTCTACCCGTACCCGTAGTTGAGCTGACATAGTTGAAGGAAAGAATCCTTCTCCTTGTGATGGATCGATGCCGTTTCGTGTGGATAACATTGACAATAAACCTTGTCTCTTTGTTCCTGAATAAAGTCATGAGGAAATGCTTTCCCCCGTTAAAATGGATGCTCTTAGCTGGACTTTCAGGTGGTTTGTCTACAAAGCGTTTGGAATTTGATTTTGTCTTTGAAAAGCTTCGAGCTCTTTGGCCGTCGGTTATGCATCTGGATTTCTCAATACTTGAAAACGGTCAGTTCTTCATTAGAGCTAAATCTGAAGATGATATGAAACTGATCATGAAACCGTGGGTATCGAAAGTGGCAGCAAGAACTCTCATAGTTAACCGATGGTTCCCTGGTATGGACCTTAAACTAAGGGCACGTTTGGAAGCGGAAAACGTGTAGGAAAAGTGAGCCAAGGTCGGAAAACCGTGCAGTTCTTTAGACCTTACCAAACAAGCAAAAATATTTGGGTGAGACATTTTGAAAAAATATATTTGTTTATAGGAAAGACTCCTATGGGGGTGGAGGAATCTTTCCTATAAAAAATCTTTCGTAGGACAAAGCCCCTTTCTCGCCCCCTCCTCTTTCGTTTGCTGCATACCAGGGAGAGTCAAAGCAGTAAAGCCAAACCGACTGTTTCTCTAATGTGCATTGAGCTTAAAAAACAGTGAAAATTAATTGGTGATCAATGTTGGTTTGTCTATGGGTGACCACCATTTCATCAAGGATGAAGTTACCTTGGTAAGAGCTCTGCAAAGGAAGAAATGAACGTTTCTCACTTATCATAGCCTTCAACTTAAGTTATCTTGATATAATTGTTAGCTAGGAGAAAAATGTTTTCATGCACAAACAAACAAACAAAAATGTTTCTCTTTTTTTTTCAGCCTCATTTTATCATGACACAAACAAGCAAAAAACTTTCTTTTGGAGAACTCATCAAAACTTCTCATAGGCAAAACTTTTTTTTATCAGAGTTTTCTTGCTTCCAAACGTGCTTTAAGCGTTTCAACTCAGGTTCATCTCTGGATACATTTGCCTGATTTATCAGCAGAATTGTGGACATAGTTTTTTTAGAGAGTAGCTGCCTAACTTTATAGGTCTGGTTCTTTTTCTATTTTTACTCTGGGAAACCAACCCAGGATCATAGACCTAGTCGCACTAAACCCTACTTACGATCTCTGTCTTGACAGTCGCACTGACTCTGAGGGCTTACCGCTCAGCCCTAGAGAGTCATCACGCTTTGGCTTGTGCAGGGGGTGACACTCATGGGATTTGAACCTAAACCACCCACCTGGTAGCCTAGTCCCCATCCCACTATAATTCACTGCTCTCTTCTTGAAATAGATGCTCAAACTCGCTCTTTGAGACACATGGCATATGCGCGGATTTGTGTTGGAGTTCCACTCAATTTCTCTCCTATACCGACTATTGAGATGGTGATTGAAAATGCTAGAATTTTTCTTCAACCTATCGAATATGAAGGGAGGATACGGTATTGTGATTTTTGTGGTTCCACTAATCATTCTTCTTCTTCATGCCCCCACTCAAGATGCTAGATCTACCCTGTAGTTCCTGATGATTGGTTGCATGCCAAAAGTATCTAAGAAATTTTGGCATTCTAGCAAGCGTGAGCCATCATCTGCACGTCAAGATAATCCATTTAATGCTTTACAAAATGAGACTTCTGAACAATCTTCCTTTGTTCAGCCTCCTGAATCAGGGTTGAGTGATTCTTATACTGTTCCCACCAAGCAGGCTTCTGCTGGTCAGAAATTGGTTCGTTCACCGCCTTTAACATCCGCCATGCAAAGAGTGTACCAGCTTCCTTCACCCCCACGTCCTTCCTATGTCAGCATGACCTCTTCTATGACGGCTGGCTCATCATCCTCATTGGTTTCCTGACTGCATGCCTCCTTGAACAACTCATCAAGCCCCCAATAAAACTCACGCCAAAATGAACATGCTGCAGATACCTTCGACCGCAACTTCTCTTCACTCTAACGTGTCTGCATCTGAAGCCTCTCTGCAAGGTCACTTGTCAGATCAGTCTTCCATGCTGAGTAGGGAAGTGTGCATTAACCAGTCAGTAGATCTCCCCTACGCAACCTCCCACCACAACACTTGCCATCTTGATTCTTGCCATTGGTCCACAATCAGCCTCATGTCAAAATTCTCTTAAGGACGTGCATCCAATCAAGAAAGAACTGGGCTGCGAGTGTCTTCTAACTCCTATGAAGACCAAGGCGCTCAGTTTAGAGCTGTGAAGCGTAGAGCTAACCAGCTATTTAACGTCTCCTTGCTGCAATTAATCTATAGGTCCATCTCTAACGTCTTCAGGAAATTAAGTACATATTGCTGCGAATATAGACGATAGAGTCACTTGCTGGTGACTTGATCTCAAATATTTCCAAGACCGGATGAGGATTCATAGCTTCTTCTGCACCCCAATGAGAAATTCATGATGTTCTTTACAAGCATAAGCCTACAGTTGTATTCTTAATTGACATTATGCTTCAGCCTAGAGGAATGGACAAACTCAAACTTCGTCTATTTTCTTATAATTTGAAAACAAGCTTGATAGAGGAGGGTGGTCACTGTCGAGTCCTTTGCTTTTGGGACCCGGGTCAGGTCACCATTACTGGTCATGCTGCAAGATATTACTGAATAAAGGCCTCATTTACCTGTAATAAGGCTTTTCCAACAATGGGATATATGGATACTCAAAGCTCTAATCAGAAGTACTACTTTCCACTACTACTCACTGATTTGTTTTCCATCGACCACCCATTTGTCATTCTTGGTGATTTTACTCTATGAGGTCATCAAGTGACAAAACAGGCCTGACCACCATCCCATTACTCCGGTAGAGATTTCACCAATTTCATAAATTGTGCAAGCCTAATTAAAATTCAGGACTACTCGCAAGTTTACGTGAACAAATAACCAATTGGGCTTTGCTAATGTTCAATGCAGACTTGACTGGTGTTTTATTTCCCCGAATTGGATGGATAGCTTTGGTACGAACTCTACCTTGCAGCTTCTAGCACGGTCAATCTTTGACCATAATGGCTTGTTATTCGACAACAAATTAAACTTGCCTACATCCTATAAGCCCTTCAGATTTTTTAATTTTTGGACTCAACATGAAGACTGTCATGCCATTGTTCAATATAGTTGGGGGATAAGATGTAAGGGGAGAGTCTTGTGTGTTCTCCTCGGAACACAAATCTGCGTGTTCCAGTGTGTACAGAGGAATATCTTGGGACCCATGATAATTCATATGCCAATGTTGCCCACGACGACTTTATAATAAAATAACATATAAAAAAGGTGAATATGCTTTTGACGAAAATGTCCTCCCGTAAGATAGATATGTGTTGGACGAATTATGTTCTCCCGCTCCCCGTATATAGATTTGCATGTTCTGCCTTTGTTTTTAGCTTGTGCTACAACACATGGCCGCCTTCTCGTTCCTGCCTTGTGTTAGATAGAAAACTTTTTCTGGTTCGTTCCTACCTTGTGGAGATAACTATAAATCGAACGACTGGTTCGATCATTGGTGGGCGTCAAAGAGGGATTTGCCGGCCATCTCTTTTTACAGTCTTCCCTTCTTCTTCGTTTTCGTTAGGCAGTATGGAAAAAAGCAATGACACACAAACATTCCAACAAGTGACATTAAAGTGTCGTGAGTACCTTTCCATGTCATCATGTTATTGTTGAAGAACGTATGTCATCGTGAGTGTCATTAAGGCATAGTTTTGTTATTATAGGTAGATTATATTGTTTCAACGCTTGGAAACTTGAAGATATTTGTAAGGCGGTGGGATCTTCTGACAAGAATGCTTAGTTACAGATGCGAGCAAAAGCCTCTACCCCATCCAGTATCGTTCATTCACTTAGTATATGCAATATAACCAAATCGCGGTTGTAGTAACATGTATATCGATTTGTGAGATATTGTTTTGTTTGTTAATATCGATTTGTAATATATTATGCTGAATTGTTGTATATCAATTTGTAAGATATTATGTATTTTCTAGTGTCGATTTGTGAGATATTGTTTTGTTGGTTGATAGCGATTTATAATATATTATGCTGAATTGTCGTATATTGATTTGTAAGCTATTATGTGTTTTTTAGTGACGATTTATGAGATTTTATTTTGTTTGTTAATATCAATTTATAATATATTATGTTGAATTGTCGTATATCGATTTGTAAGATATTATGTGTTTTCTATTGTTGATTTGTGAGATATTGTTTTGTTTGTTAATATCGATTTATAATATATTCTGCTGAATTGTCGTATATCAATTTGTAAGATATTATGTGTTTTCTATTGTCG
The DNA here is from genome assembly GCF_984573655.1 of Nuphar pumila. Lineage (NCBI taxonomy): Eukaryota > Viridiplantae > Streptophyta > Magnoliopsida > Nymphaeales > Nymphaeaceae > Nuphar > Nuphar pumila. The sequence continues at coordinate 23,782,611 of NC_143262.1, read as the reverse complement.
ATTTGTGAGATATTGTTTTGTTTGTTACTATCGATTTGTAATATATTTTGTTGAATTGTCGTATATCGATTTATAAGATATTATGTATTTTCTATTGTCGATTTGTGAGATATTATTTTGTTTGTTAATATCGATTTGTAATATATTATGTTGAATTGCCATATATCGATTTGTAAGATATTTTGTGTTTTCTATTATCGATTTGTGAGATATTGTTTTGTTTGTTACTATCGATTTGTAATATATTTTGTTGAATTATCGTATATCAATTTTTTAGATATTATGCTGAATTGCCGTATACCGATTTGTAATATATTATGCTGAATTGTTGTATATCGATTTGTAAGATATTATATGTTTTCTTGTGTCAATTTGTGAGATATAATTTTGTGTGTTAATATCAATTTGTAAGCTATTATGCTTAACTAATCGGTAACCGTTGTTATATGCATCTTGAATAAATCGTAGTAAACGTATGTGCTGGCTAACGCAAATTGATATTTTGCTCATGATAGTGTTCAGCATATCAACTAGTTGCAGTGAAGATAATGTATCTCAATCATTGGGAAGTCATGGAGCAATGGACATCCATACTATCGACGCACCTGAAGAATTGAATATGTGTACTAATGATGCACATGATAAGAAGGGTGCAAGCATTGAATTCACTCTTGACTTGAATATTCCAGCAGATGAAATACAATTCGATAATGAGGTAGACGATCATGACAATGCACTTGACAAAGGTGCAGGCACCTCAAGTCTACATAATAGTACACTTCACTCTGTTCCCGTAGAGGGAATGTAGTTTAATAATGAGGAAGCTGCATACAAATTTTATAATGATTATGCCTTAAAACTTGGCTTCAGTATTAGAAGGTATTCTTGGGCAAAAAATGCACAGAATGTCATGGTGAAAAAGGCATATGTTTGTTCTACGCAAGGTTGGAATAAGTCAAGTGAAAATCCAACAACGAGCAAGCCAAATTCAAGATGCGGCTGTCCAACGAGAATGGTGTTAAGAAGACTTCCAAATGAGAAATATGTAGTTCATACTTTAATCAATGATCATAACCATGAATTAGCCGCTTCATTTATGACTCCTATGTTAAGGTCACATCGTAAAGTAACTAAAGTGCATGCTACAATTGCTAAATAGCTGATAGCGATGTCATTGCACCAAGGAAGACATACAATTTTTGCACGCACGTAAATGGTGGTCGCGAGAATGTATTATTCACACCTATGGATCTAAGAAACCACTTGAGAAGGAAGAGGTCAGAAAACATGAAAAATGGAGGAATATGTTCTTTGGTTGATTACCTAAAGAAAAAATCAAACATTGACCCTGGTTTCTTTAGTGCAATGCAACTGGATGAAGATGGGTATGCTGTGAATATGTTTTGGGCAGATTCAAAGTCAAGAGTGGATTATGAATGCTTCGATGATGTGTTTGTTTTTTATACGACAGTGAAGATTAATAAGAAACAATGGCCATTTGCGCAGTTTGTTGAAGTGAACCATCACTCACGGAGTTGCATATTAGGCGGCATTTTTTTGTATGACCTGACCAAGGAAACCTTTGAGTGGTTGTTCAGAGTATTTACACAGACAATGAATGGAAAGCACCCTGGAGCTGTACTTATAGATGGTGATCATGCAATTGCAGCTGCAATGTCTCATGTATGGCCATATGCACATCATCACCTATGTTTGTGGCATATCTTTCAAAATGCAGCAAAGAACATAGGACACATTTTTAATCAGAAGATAGGGTTTGATAAAAAGTTTAGAAAGTGTATACTTGAGAGCATAGACAAGGTCACCTTTATGTCTGATTGAAAGCAAATGATTCAGATGTACTACCTTGAAGACTGTGTGTGGTTACAACATTTATATGCAGACAAAGAGAAGTGGGCATTGGCATATGGAAGACAATACTTTTGTGCAAGTATGATAAGCACTCAAAGAGATGAATCTATGCACGCCATACTGAAAAAAACATTATATTCATGTTTAACAATGTTTTGTTTCATGGAACAATATGAATTATTTGTAGACGGTCTTAGACAGAATGAGCTTGAATAAGATGATAAATGCTTCAACACTCGCTCTATAACTTTAAGCATGAAAATATTGACGCGACCTACAAATATATATACACTAACTGTATTTGAATGAACTAAGAATGAGGTTATACAGGTCATGAATTGCAACATAGAAGGACATATGCAATATGAGAATATGCACAAATACCATGTTGTATGGGAGGACGAAGAGCATCCAAAAAGGCAAGAAACACATGTTACATACAATTTTGACAATAGAACAATTGAATGTATATGCAAAATGTTTGAATTCAAAGGTATTTTATATCGTCATGCATTAAAATCACTTAATTAAGAGAAGATACAAAAAATACCTGAGTCATATATAATGCGAAGATGGACGAGACAAACAAAGATTGAACTGCTAGATACAAATAATGTCAGTCCATCTAGTGTTGATGAGAAGTGCCAAATAGCCTCCCGTTACCAACAACTATGTAGATCACTTATGCATGTTGCAGATTTGGCACCGAAAAGCAAAGAAGCCTATGTATGTATGAGAAAAGTGTCAAGGAAATTACTTGAAAAAGTGCAGTTAATTTACCATGAGTCTGTTGCAGCTTATAAAGATCAATCTAAGAAAATAGGATCGAACAACGCAGGTGAAAATCACGCCTACCTTGACCCTTGTGAGAAGTTGCGCCGAAGCGTAAACATCATCTTCAACAAGTCAGGAGTAAACATTGTAGATTATGATAAAAATATTCACCTAGCGAAGGGTATCAAAAGAAAATCTGCCGCTGATTGCAATCGTCGGAGGACAAAGGGTGCACTAGAATTGGTTGGCAAGAAAATGTCTAAGAAACAACCAACCCCTAAGCAACCAAGCCCTTCGCATGAACATGTATATAATACAATATATTGCTTCTCATATAAATTGTATTACGTGCAACCTATCAATATCTAACTTGTGTAATTTCCAACATGCAGCAATACCATACAGACGTGCACTACAATGTTGGAACCTGCAATCCACCTGACCTGTTTGAGTGAAACGATGGCATGAGTTTGACAAGTCTTTTGGTATGTAATAATTTTGAGATGATGTTTTCATTTCTTGTTAAACTTAATGTAGTGTCTGATATTGTTTTGTTTCATGACAGGCTCTGTTTAATTCAAAAGTGAACAACGCAACACAGAAATCGTGTGTGAATTTTTTAGCTACAAAATAGTTGTAGCATTTAACTTTCATATCTTACAAATCATTGTAATGTTTAGCATTCTGTAATTCTTTGTTGTAAATTGATAATTCTTTGTTGTAATTCTATAATTCTTTGTTGTAAATCGATAATTCTGTGTTGTAATGTTATAATTCTTTGTTGTAATTCTACAATAAAAATCATACTACAAATATCATAAAAATCGACACTAGAAAACAATAATATCTTACAAATCGATATACAACAATTAAGCATAATATATTACAAATCGATATACAGAAATTTAACACAATAGCTTACAAATCAATATTAACAAACAAACACATATCTCACAAATCGATACTTGAAAACACATAATATCTTACAAATCGACATACGACAATTCAGCATAGTATATTACAAATCGGTATATGACAATTCAACATAATATCCTACAAATCAATATACGGCAATTCAGCAAAATATATTATAAATCGATAGTAACAAACAAAAAAATATTTCACAAATCGACAATAGAAAACACATAATATCTTACAAATAGATTTACAAAAATTCAACATAATATCTTATAAATTGATATTAACAAACACAACCATATCTCATAAATCGATACTTGAAAACACATAATATCTTACAAATCGATATACGACAATTCAGTATAATATATTACAAATCGGTATACAACAATTCAGCATAATGTCTTACAAATCGGTATATGGAAATTCAGCATAATATATTACAAATTGATATCCGACAATTCAGCATAATATATTACAAATCGATATTAACAACCAAAACAATATCTTATAAATCGACACTAGACATTGATAATTCTTTGTTGTAGTTCTATAATTCTTTGTTGTAAATCGATTATTCTTTGTTGTCATTCTATAATTCTTTATTGTAAATCAATAATTCTGTGTTGTAATGTTATAATTCTTTGTTCTAATTCTATAATAGAAATCATACTACAAATATCATAAAAATTGATACTAGAAAACACATAATATCTTACAAATCGATATACAACAATTGAGCATAATATCTTATAAATCGATATACAAAAATTTAACATAATAGCTTACAAATCAATATTAATAAACAAAACCATATATCACAAATCAATACTCGAAAACACATAATATCTTACAAATTGATATACGACAATTCAACATAATATATTACAAATTGATATACGACAATTCATCATAATATATTATAAATATCGATATACGACAATTCAGCAAAATATATTATAAATCGATAGTAACAAACAAAACAATATCTCATAAATTGACACTAGAAAACACATAATATCTTACAAATCGATATACGTAAATTCAACATAATAGCTTACAAATCGATATTAACAAACAAAACCATATCTCATAAATTGATACTCGAAAACACATAATATCTTATAAAAAAGATATATGACAATTCAATATAATATATTACAAATCGGTATATGACAATTCAACATAATATATTACAAATCGATAGTAACAAACAAAACAATATCTCACAAATCATCACTAGAAAATGCATAATAGCTTACAAATCAATATATGGCAATTCAGCATAATATATTACAAATTGATATCAACAAACAAAACAATATCTCACAAATCGACATAAGAAAACACATAATATCTTATAAATTGATATACGATAATTCAGAATAATATATTACAAATCGGTATACAACAATTCAGCATGATATCCTATAAATCGATATACAATAATTCAACAAAATATATTACAAATCGATAGTAACAAACAAAACAATATCTCACAAATCGATAACAGAAAACACATAATATCTTACAAATTGATATATGGCAATTCAACATAATAGCTTACAAATTGATATTAACAAACAAAACCATATTTCACAAATCGATACTAGAAAACACATATTATCTTACAAATCGATATACGACAATTCAGCATAATATATTAGAAATCGATATTAAGCAATTCAGCATAATATCTTACAAATCGATATAAGGCAATTCTACATAATATATTACAAATCGATATAATGGCAATTCAGCATAATATATTATAAATCGATATTAACAACCAAAACAATATCTCATAAATTGACACTAAAAAACACATAATATCTTACAAATCGATATACGAAAATTCAGCATAATATATTATAAATCGATATTAACAAACAAAACAATATCTCACAAAATGACACTAGAAAACACATAATATCTTACAAATCAATATATAACAATTCAGCATAATATATTACAAATTGATTTTAACAACCAAAATAATATCTCACAAATAGACTCTAGAAAATACATAACATCTTATAAATCGATATACGGAAATTCAACATAATATGTTATAAATTGATAATAACAAACAAAATAATATCTCACAAATCGATACTAGAAAACACATAATATCTTATAAATTAATATACGACAATTCAGCATAATATATTACAAATCGATATTAACAAACAAAACAATATCTCATAAAAATTGATATAATATTCTACAAATTATAAAATGTGTTGATTTGCAAGATATTTGTATTATGATTTTGAAACGTGTGCTTGCGGAATTTACATTGTTGCAATTTGGGTGCTTAAGGTGATTTGCGTATTCAACACACGTGTGCCAGGTTCGTAATTTTGGTTTATGGGTCAATGTGAATTTTGTACACAGTCTTACAAAATTTGTTACAAATGTCTGTACACAAAAAATTTGGAAATTGAAAGTTGAACCAAAAATTGCTATATCTCTCTCTCAGCAATAGAACGTAACCCTCTTCACGTTATCCTTGAGAACATGTAGACATTCAAAATGAATTCCTTTTACTCCTGAGGGCCTCGCATCCTTTGTAGCTTTCTAGGTAATCTTGCAGTCTGGGATTTTGTATCTTTTTCAACTAGAAAAACCTTCATTTTTTCGCATAATTCTGTGCGGAATCCAGGTATATCATCCTGAAGAAAAAAAAATTGAAAGTCAGACCAATATAAAAATGTAGTCACCAATAATATAGGATAATAAAACATGATTAAGTGTACAACATACAACGATGAATTCGGGTGCTCGTCCATAGTATATTGTTTCAATATACTTTATTACAAAGACACCACAATCGACGCCATTATTTTGTAAAGGAGCATCCTCTACGACGTGAAGCCTCCATGGACCAATGTCGACACCTAACATGTCTCTAAAAAATCCAACCTGTGGTTTATGTAAAAGCAAGTAAATTTTGGGCCGCGATACAAGATACAATAATCTTAAAGATATAAACTTACCAAATACACAATGTCACAGTCTACACCAATGTCATAGTCCAAGGAGTTGTATAGCCATATTTTTTGTTCTCGTACATCCAACACGTATAAGACTCAATGTTTTTCCAATTGCCACAATATAGGAATCAATATCTGCAAATCGATTATAAAATATCTTAAAAAAATGAATATAGAAATACGTACTGATACAAAAAAAATGATGTTAAGAATGAGAACAAGATCTTAAATAGATTTAACATCTTATAAATCGATATGATCACAAACCTTTTCACTTGAACACAAGTCTGTCATTTGGTCATTGTTACCCCAGTATTGTATTTCGTCTATAAATTCAGCTATGTATGACATTCGGTGGACAATACTCTGTTGAACAGAACAGTATTAATAGTAAGTTTAAAACATGAAGGTACATTAGTAAATAAAAAAAAAATAAACATATAAGATAACCGATATACCATAAAATAATGGGTGACGACGCAGACCGACATGGTTGTTCCCTTGCTTTGAATATATATAACAAAATCGTGTATAGTTTGTTTACAACAAATATGCACTTGTTAATATACATACCCATGGCATACGTAAATGTATAACTGATAGTGGTTTCATACGTACAAAATTACTGATAGTGTATCCTTCTGCAAATTCATCTCACATTTGGTCTATGTTTAATTCGAGCACTTTATTGAGTTTTCTGGCACCTTGTTTTGTAGATGTTGCATTGAAATTAGTTGAATATTCAATAAAATAATGGTAGCATTATATTCAGTAAATGACATTAAAAAGATGAAGCATGTTATAGGAATCGAAGGTACCCTTTTTTTGTGGACGTTCGACTGAATCGTAGCATCCTTCTTCGACATCAATACAACTTTTGCAATGAAGGAGGTTAGAAGAAACATCGATTTTTTTGTTCGTTGCTCACAAAACAGGTTATAAAAAAGGATCCTTTTCTTCTTTAAATGAAATGTCGTCTGTTCCATGCTCTTAAAGAAAACGTCTTGTGTTCCTTGTGGAACACGATGCTTTATTCATTTATTCTTCACATCGTTTCACATCCCGCTAGTTTTCAAAAATCATGCAAAAAGAATATTAATAAATAAATTATATTATGCATTAATTAAAAGATGTTTCATTTGCTAGTATCGTCAAAATGATGTTAGTACGCGTAAATGAATGACATGTCGCATAACATCAGTAGCGTGTCAGATGACGTCTCCCAAAACTCTAGACCCTAAACCCTAAACTAATGTTATGTGACGTTCCTTGCAACTAAAGGAAATACTATAAATAATAAACCCTAAACCAGTAATCGCTTAACGATTGAATAAACCTAAGTACGAATCATGGTAACTTCATAATCACTATACATAGTAAGCGCTATTACAGAAATTGTTATACAAATTAAAACTCAAAACTAGTAATCACTATAGGATTTAGCAAACGTAAGTACAAATCGTGGTAACATCATAATCGCTATACGTATTAATCGCTCAACTAAGTAATCGCTATCACAGAAAATGCTATAAGTAATAAAACCTAAACCGGTAATCGCTATACGATTTAGCAACAGTAAGTACAAATCATGTTAGCTTCATAGTTCCTATACCGAGTAATCGCTATTACAGGAATCACTATACATAATAAACTCAAAACTAGTAATCGCTATACGATTTAGCAAACGTAAGTATAAATCGTGGTAACTTCATAATCGCTATACCTATTAATCGCTAAACTAAGTAATCGCTATCACAGAAAATGCTATAAATAATAAACCCTAAACCAGTAATCGCTATACGATTTAGCAAACGTAAGTATAAATAATGGCATCTTCATAATCACTATACTGAGTAATTGACATATTAAGTAATCGTTATCATAATAAACACTATAAGTAATGAACCCTAAGCTAGTAATCGCTATACGATTTAGCAAACATAAGTACAAATCATGGTAACTTCATAATCACTATACATAGTAAGCATTATATAGAGTAATCTCTATCACAGGAATCACGATACATAATAAACCCTAAGCCAGTAAGCGTTATACGTAAGTACAAATCATGAAAGAATTATATAATTATAAAGCTAAGTTTATGTAGTCTTGTCGATTTTTCAGTGGCGCTTCTGTGTTACACTTATTAAGGAAATAATTATATAATTATAATAAAGAATGACAGAATTACAACATAGAGTTATCGGGATACACAAATCACATATGTTTATTCACTTGCACTTGACAACTCAAATGAACATAGAAATCATCTCTTTCTTGGACTTGGTGGAGTCTCTTTATTCGGTGGCCTCTTCATTCCCTTGATCTTATAAAACCCAGTAGTAATCATCTCAACCATTGACCCGATTTGTTTACACAAACTCTGCACATCCTTCCATAACTCCTTATTCTCACTCTCTAGCATCGCTAACCTTTGGTCTGACGATACCTTCTCGAGTTGTGTTTGCTCCTTATCGTGTACTGCAACAAAGAGAATCGTAGTATCTGCCAAATGGACACGATGGACGTTACATCTATGTTGGAGGACGACATGCTTGGTGATAAGAGATAACTCACTTTCAGGTTGCTTCTCCTCAATCTGTCGATTTCCATGCATGGATTGCCAATATTGTTTGAAATAGTTGGAGTCATATTATTGTTCTTTATAATCATATGGTATGGAACAAACACCTCATTTGTTCCAGCTATCCAATTGTTTCCTGAAACATTTGTGCCAATTCACGTTTATGGCCCCACCACTATTCATCTTTATTTTCAATGCCACAAGCAATTTTGGTATCGACTGTCCCAAGCCAGCTTGTAGGAGTACTCGACTACCATGCTGCAACTCGGCTTCATATTTGCTAAAGAGCCAAATATCGCAGATAGACAGTCTCGCAACCTTGGCAACAACCTCATCGTCCTCGTCCTTGTCCTCATCCTCCCCATCCCCATAAGGTCTCCACACAACCTGTACAATCAAGATTATGGTTTAGATATAGACATAATTATTCATTCAAAATGTTGAATGCAATAACGATTTGTACTAAGGAAGACAAAATGCTAAATGCGATTATTAATTAAGACTACTAAACATTACAATGATTTACGATAAAGAAAGTTAAATGCAAATGCGATAACGATTTGTACTAAGAAAGACGAAATGTTGAATGCGATGATTACTTGAGAATGCTAAACATTACAAGAATTTACGATAATGAAAATTAGATGCAAATACGATGACGATTTGTACTAAAGAAGACAAAATCCTAAAGCGATGATTACTTAAGAATGCTAAACATTACAACAATTTACGCTAATGAAAGTTAAATGTAAATGCGATAACGATTTATACTAAGGAAGACAAAATCCTAAAGTGATGATTACTTAAGAATGCTAAACATTACAACGATTTACACTAATGAAAGTTAGATGCAAATACGATAACGATTTGTAATAAGGAAGACAAAATTCTAAAGCGGTGATTACTTAAGAATGCTAAACTATATAACGATTTACGCTAATAAAAGATGCAAAGAAGATAACAATTTGTACTAAGGAAGATAAAATCCTAAAGTGATGATTACTTAAGAATGCTAAACATTACAACGATTTTAAACCATTTATCTCATTTAATTGCAACCCATCTAAAATAAATTGAGCATTTTCCTCCTTGACATTTATTGAAGCCCACTCGCCGATCTTGGGAAAACCACAAACCGCAGGGCCATATTAAGGACACAAAGTGACAATATGCTCTCACGTCTAGGCCTACAAAAATAATATATTAGTAAGACTACAACCTTCAATGAGCTTAGTCCACAAGCACTAAATATGTAACAAATAAACACCAGAACAAATGGACACCCCACCCCCCCCCGACGATTTTCGTACCCCTACTCGCACAATAAAGTTGACTGTATAAGTGTGTGAGCATAGCAACACCCCATGCCCAGTTGTCGATTTCATCTAAGTCTTCCAAAAACTGCAACCACAAGTAACTTATTCTCAAACCAGAACAATTGAAAAATAAAGTAAGTCCAAAAAAATAAAGAAGGAAGCCATGCAACTCTTGATCAGTTGCTTCAGATGCACATGCAGCGAACCGGCCTTTCCCATTTATTATAGAAAAAATAAACTTTCATCATTAAGGAATTACCTCCACCAGAAATACACTCACGTCATTCCTCCATCGACATTCCTAGAAGGGTCGTGCAATTGTTCCTTGGGTTATAGTTTGAATCACGTGTTAGGATAGCACTTCTATGGCACTTAAGATCCGTAATCTGTGACACATCTTCTAGGGTCATGGTGATCTCAAAACCCCCAAACTGGAACGTGTTTGTCTTATGGTTTCACTTATTGACCATGTGGGCCATGGTGTTCCAGCAATTTTCAAAATAATGTTGGTTCAGAAGACTGCCGAAGTGCATCTTTCATAATTGGTCCTTCTGATATTCACTCAGCTTTCTGAACCACGACAAAACTACAGACCACTGACATCACCCTTTCAGCTTTTCACCTGCTGTTTTGCTTCTCTTTTGAGTTGCCTGTAACACAAAATATCAAATCGCAGTTAATCGCTATACATAGTAATCGCTATCTTAGTAATCGCTATACAAAGTAATCGATATTGCATTAATCGATATCACAGTAATCGCAATACAAAGTAATCACTATACATAATAATCTCTATATATAGTAATCGCTATACAGAGTAATCACTATTCATAGTAATCACTATACATAATAATACCTACAACAGTATACTGTGACATACAGTAGCGATTAACGTGCCTTGGTCACACTTTTCTCCTCTTTATCCCCTCCCTTCCTCTACTTTTGTACTTCTTCCTTCCTTCCGTCCTTCTGTCCTTCGCGTCCATCGTATGCTTTTTCCTTTCTGTTTTCTTCTCTTCTTCGCCCTGCTTCTTCATTTCTCTTTCCTTCTCTTTCTCGTCCTCCTTCTCCTTCCTTTGTCTTTCCTTCTCTTCCTCCTCCTTCCTCTCCTTCTTTTGCCTTTTCTTCTCTTACTCGTCCGCCTTCTCCTTCTTCTTCCTTTGCCTTTTCTTCTCTTCCTCATCCTGATGCTTCTTCCTTTGCCTTTCCTCTTTCATCTTCATCATTTGGCTTTCATTCTCTTCCTCCTCCTTCTTCTTCTTTAATTACCTTTCCCTCTTCTCCTTATTCTTTTTTTGCCTTTCCCACTCCTCTGCCTCCTTCTTCATTTGCCTTATCCTCCTTTGCTTTTCAAAATATTCTTGCTTCATCAATTGCCTTTCCTTCTCTTCCTCCTCTTTCTTCTTCAATTGCCTTTCCCTCTCCTCCTTCTCCTCCTTCTGCTTCTTCCTTTGTCTTTCCTTCTCTTCCTCGTCCTTCTCCTTCCTTTGCTTTTCCCTCTCCTCCTCCTCTTTCTTTTGCCTTCGCTTCTCCTCCTTCTCCTTATTCTTCTTTTGCTTTTCCCTCTCCTCATTCTCCTCATTTTGCCTTTGCATCTCTTCCTCCTTCTCCTTATTATTCCTTTGATTTTCCCTATCCTCTACCACCTCCTTCCTTTGCCTTGATTTCCTTTGCTTTTTTTTATTATCCTCCTCCTTCCTTTCATTTTGCTTCTCTTTGTCATCCTTCTTCTTCTTTTTCATTTGTACTTCTTCCTCATCATTCTTCATTGGATTATCATCTTCAATATCTAACGGATTAGGCTTCGCTCTATACTTTATCAACAATTGCTCCCTTTCTTTATCATTCGCAATCTTCATTATTTTGTAGTACGCTTCTAATTGTTCATACAAAGCATACTATTGGACGATTTCGTCAAGAGTTTTTCCCGCTGACGATGAGACATTTCTTCTCTTAGGAATGTAAGCCATTGGTAACCTGCACAATACAAAAACTTACTAAGACAACAAAGGGTGCTTCGGTAAAAGAAGATGAAGCGTTAGAATTTTTGTGAAACGTTTAGGGGGAAATATTACAAATAACTCCTTTTATAGCCGAGGAGTTTAATGCTTATGGGATCCGCCAAAGATTTTTTGTCGCTTCACGTTTTTGGTGGTTCACATCTTATAATAAAAAAATTTATAATGACGTCGTTGTCGGCCACAAAGATTTGCCTTTGTTACAAAAATATTGTCATAGTATAACGCAATTCAATGATCAAATATCATACAAATCGATATGGAAATTACTGTTGATAGCTTATAAATCGATATACAGAATCAGGATAGAAATCAATATTTAGAATCAAGTCAATATCTTAAATCAATATTAAGAATCAAAACAACATCTTAAATCGATATGAAAATTCTTATTGATATCTTAAAAATCGATATTTGGAATCAAAACAATATCTTAAATCAATATTAATAATCAAAACAATATCTTAAATCAATATTAAGAATCAGCATAGACATCGATATTAAGATTCAGAACAATATCTTAAATCGATTTGGAAATTCGTATTGATATCTTAAAAATCGATATTTAGAATCAAAACAATATCATAAATCGATATTAAAAATCAAAACAACATCCTAAATTGATATGAAAATTCCTATTGATATCTTAAAAAATAATATTTAGAATCAAAACAATATCTTAAATGGATATTAAGAATCAAAACAATATCTTAAATCGATATTAAGAATCAACATAGAAATCGATATTAAGATTCAAAACAATATCTTAAATCAATTTGGAAATTCGTATTGATATCTTTAAAATTGATATTTAGAATCAAAACAATATCTTAAATGGATATTAAGAATAAAAAAAACATCTTAAATCGATATAAAAATTTCTATTGATATCTTAACAATCGATATTTAGAATTAAAGCAATATCTTAAATTGATATTATGAATCAAAATAATATCTTAAATCCATATTAAGAATCAGCATAAAAATCGATATTAAGATTCAGAACAATATCTTAAATCGATTTGAAAATTCGTATTGATATCTTAAAAATCGATATTTAGAATCAAAACAATATCTTAAATCACTATTAATAATCAAAACAATATCTTAAATCGATATACAGAATCATGATAAAAAACGATATTACGAATCAAAACAATATCTTAAATCGATATTAAGAATATTATGCTGAATTGTCGTATTGATGATTATTATATTATGCGATATGTATATCGATGTGTAAGATATTAGGCATTTTCTAGTATCGATTTATAAGATGTTATACCATGTATTGTCCAATCGCGATCTACACAATGACGTCTATGTCGGCTACAACTGGATGAAAATTGCAATTGGCATGAGTACAAATCGCGATATAATTGCACGGACAAATCGTTGTCTCATCTAGCCTTCAAATTTACACATCGTTTAGGGTCTAGGTATAATGTTTAGGATTTAGGTTTAGGGTTTAGTATTAGGGTTTAGTAAGACATGACACAATTTGTAATATATTTTGCCATATGTATATCGATTTGTAAGATTTTATGTGTTCTGTAGTGTCGATTTGTAAGCTATTAGGCTGAACTTCTGTATCGATTTCGTTCACAAAGAAAGAGTTTTGGGATGAATCCATTTTCATGAATCGTGAGCCACAAAAATAGAATTGTTAATATTTTTATGCATCACCATTCATGAAAATAGCTTCATCCAAAAAGCACGTGAATTATGTTTAATAATGTATCTTTCACATATACAAATTGTTATAACAGGTATCATTCACATGTATAAATTGTTGTCCCATCTAGCCTACAAAGCTATACTTTTGAAAGTCTTGTTGATAGCATCATACAAATCGATATGAAAAGTCCTGTTGATAGCTTATAAATCGATATACAGAATCAACATATAACTCGATATTTAGAATCATAACATATAAACCTATATTAAGAATAAAAAATAACTTAAATTGATATCAAGAATCAGCACAAAAATCAATATTAAGATTCAGAACGATATCGTAAATCGATTTGGAACACTAGTATAGATATATATAAAACCCTACCCGACACGACCTGACCCGTTGTCGAGGTGTAAAACCCTAGTCTATTTAACCTTTCTTCCTCTTTTCTACAGCAACACAACTTTTTCTTCTTCTTCTTTTTTCTCCTCCGCCTTTGTCTTCTTCTTCTTCTCCTTCTTCGATATTTCCGTCAAATACATATCTATCTTTTAGAGACTCCCATTTTTACAGAAGAGATCACCAAAACATCCATAGCATTCATCGTCGAGTTCATTTCCTGCTGCAAAGCAATTCTATGTGTAGCTGCGGATACATCCTCTCCAAGAAAATGAGCTCGCTAGTAATAGCAGCCCACTGCACCATTTTTCTCGGGTTGAGGCTGATAGAGACTCCAGCAGTGGTGCACTCTTAAGAATATGCTTCACAAACTTCAGCTCAGGCACTGAGCCCTTGAAGGAGCCGATGGGCTACATCATAAGTCACTTTTACGTATTTGTCTTCGATATACTTTATGACAAATACGCAAAAAAGATTTATGATGTAGCCCATCGGTTCGTCAAGGAGACAGTGCCTGAGCTAAAGTTTGTGAAGCATATTCTTAAGGTGTACCATTGCTTGAGTCTCTATCAGCCTCAGCTCGAGAAAAATGGTGTAGTGGCATGCCATTACTAATGAGCTCATTTTCATGGAGAAGATGTATCCGCAGCTACAAATAGAATCGCTTTGCAGCAGGAAATGAACTCGACGATGAACGATACAGATGTTTTGGTGATCGCTTATGTAAAAATGGGAGTCTCATAAAGATAGATATGCGTTTGTCGAAAATGTCCTCCCATAAATAGCTTTTCACATTCCCGCACCTGGATTGCATTAGAAGCTCATCACTAATTTGGACGCGGGTTTCATACTTGTGATGATATATGTTTTCTTTCTTGATGATGGTCATGTATTGTATCTAAGCCAATACATTGATCATGATGTATTGTATCTAAATTCTATTATTTTTTGTATATGAATATGGTTTTAAGTCATGTGGATTTGTAGTTACAAAATTGCGGCATGAACGATGTGTTTGTAAAAGCAAATCGCGATAGCGCGTGGCCTTCATACATCGTTATGTAAATTGTGATGGTACATGTCATTCACTTAGACAAAGCTCATTGTCTAAAAGACAGATGCCATTGTGTAAATCACGATGGTATAATGATTTACACAATAACGTCTATGCCAACCACATCTGGATAAAAATCATGGTGCATGAGTACAGAGCATGTTTATGCAAATCGTTTCAGCCGTTTATCAAAATTTATACAAAGTGATTCAGTACTAGTAGATTGCTTTTACGTTTCATAATTCACTGTTTCAAACGTTTATTAACTCAATTGTGTAAATCGCGATAGGAACAACTCGTAAAAGCAAATCAGTAGCATTTTCAATGTACACAACACTAAACGATTGTTTGATTTTTATTTACGAACGTCGATCATTATAATGATTTGTTCAGTGACAATGGTTTAGTCCATTTGCCTTTGTTACAAAAATATTGTCATAGCATCATACAAATTGATATGGAAATTCTTGTTGATAGCTTATAAATCAATATACAAAATCAGCATATAACTCAATATTTAGAATCATAACAATAACATATAAATCAATATTAAGAATCAAAACAATAACTTAAATCGATATCAAGAATCAGCACAAAAATCAATATTAAGATTCAGAACAATATCTTAAATTGAATTGGAAATTCGTTTTGATATCTTAAAAATCGATATTTAGAATCAAAACAATATCTTAAATCGATATTAAGAATCAAAACATTTTCTTAAATCGATATGACAAATCCTATCGATATCATAAAAAACGTTGTAATGTTTAGTCAATTTGCCTTGTTACAAAAATATTGTCATAGTATAACGCAAATCGATGATCAAATATCATACAAATCAATATAGAAATTCTTGTTTATAGCTTATAAATTGATATAACAAATCATCTTCATAATCGAGGGTTTAGGTATAGGGTTTAGTTTATCGGTTTTAGGGTTAGGGTTTAGGGTTTAAGGTTTAGGGTTTAGTAATATATTAAGGGTTTATGGTTTAGCATTACAGTTTAATAAGATATTAAGGGTTTAGGGTTTAGTAAGATATTAAGGGTTTAGGGTTAGGGTTTAGGGTTTAGGGTTAGGGTTTAGTAATATATTAAGGGTTTAGGGTTTAGGGTTTAAGGTTTAGTAATATATTAAGGGTTTATGGTTTAGCATTACAGTTTAGTATGATATTAAGGGTTTAGGGTTAGGGTTTAGGATTTAGGATTTAGGTTTTAGGGTGTAGGGTGTAGGCATTAAGGGTTTTAGGGTTCCTGCTTTAAACGTATAAATCGGTACTTCAAACGTGTAAATCAATGTAGAAATCACACCCTTCATAAGTATATATAGTTGTAATGTTTGGACTTTAACATTAAACATTGTTGTACGATTTAGCAAACTCGATTACAAATCTTGGTAACTTTACAAATCATAAATCTCTACTGCATTAAATATATAAATCGTTGTTGCTTTAAATGTGTAAATCATGAATCATAAATCATAAATTGCCACAATGATTTGCCTTTGTTATGAAAATATATGTCATTCATTTATAAAAGAAACGCCGTTTCACATCCCGCTCGTTGTCAAAAATCGATATGCCTTGTGAGACCTGGATTCCGGTTGTGATGTTTGCGATTTAAGCAATGATGTCTATGTAAGCAACAACGATTTACCTTTGTATAGAAAATATTGGAATAGTATAATTCAAATCGCGGTTGTAGTAACATACTATCAATTTGTGAGATATTATTTTGTTTGTTAATATCGATTTGTAAGTTATTATGTTGAATTTTTGTATCGATTTATAATATATTATGCGATATGTATATCTATTTGTAATATATTATGTGTTTGCTAGTCTCAATTTGTATGATATTTGTATTATGATATTAAAATGTGTGCGTGCAACATTTACATTGTTGCACAATTGCGGTGGTGATATACGTATTCAAATTGTTTTTCATTTAGCGATTAAAATTGAAATCGCTTCGCAACGTCGTAGATGTCATTAAATTGCTGTCTCTTGAATTGCTATTGTCAAAACACATATACGATAAGTCATTTCTTTTATTAGCACGTTAAATAACAACTCGATGCATAATGTAGTGTGATGCAACTGATGATCATGAGAGATAACATGAAGAATGATGTTCATATAGATTTAATTTTGCATGGTCGGCAGGAAGAAATCCTTTTGCCTCATAAGTGCGTATAGTTTTCATTCTCCTCCTCCTCCTTCTTCTTCTTCTTCATCTTTAGTTCTTCCTCATCTTTCTTCGTTTGCTTTTCATTTTCAATATCTGATGGATCAGGCTCCGTATAATAAATATCCAACAATTTGTTCCTGTTTTTTTCATTCTCAATGTTCTTTACATAACCCTCATATATATCGGATTGACAAGTGATTTCTCTAAGAGTCATCCCCTCAAACGGTAAAGGCTTTCTTGTCTTACGAATTGTAGTCATTGCTAACCTGTACAATACATAAGTTTAACTGCAGCATTGTATGTTACAACCGCTTTCCCAAGTATATATTATTACAAATTATCACATTCGTTACACAATCACCAACATTACAAGCCGTGGTAATATTTGGCTTCATAAATAAACATCGTAGTACAATTTAGCAAAATTAAGTACAAATTGAGGTAACTTCATATTTACACATCGCTACTGCATCAAACATATAAATCGTTGTATAAATCGCACCCTTCATAAGTACATATCGTTGTAACATTTTTGCTTCCTAAGTAAACATCGTAGTACGATTTAGCAAACTTAAGTACAAATCGTGGTAACTTCATAAATCATAAATACACATGACTACTACTTCAAACGTATAAATCGTTGGTGCATCGAACGTAC
Organism: Nuphar pumila; assembly: GCF_984573655.1. Taxonomy (NCBI): domain Eukaryota; kingdom Viridiplantae; phylum Streptophyta; class Magnoliopsida; order Nymphaeales; family Nymphaeaceae; genus Nuphar; species Nuphar pumila. The sequence continues at coordinate 23,764,152 of NC_143262.1, read as the reverse complement.
AAAGTGCTCATTCAAACATATAAATCGTTGTAGAAATTGAACCCTTCATAAGTATATATTGTTGTAAATCATAAATCACTATTGCATTAAATATATAAATTGTTGCTGCTTTAAATGTATAAATCATGAATCATAAATCGTTACTGATTGAAACGTATAAATCGTTGTTGCATCGAACAAATCACTATTGTATTAAATGTATAACTCTTTGTTAATTTCAAACTTACAAGTCATTGTAGAAATTTAGCCTTCATAAGTACATATCATTGCCTTTCATGACTCTTGTTTGAGTATGAAAATAAGTGTTATTTAGCATGTATAGTACAACCACTTGTAAGATTTAGCATTCGGATTTACAAATCAATTTGTTTACATAACGAAAATTTATACAAAGATCACCTTCTAATACACAAGTTTTGCTAATCCGACAGTGGAGGAGAAACACCTAGAAGGTAGATGCAGCCGATGGTGGCAACGGTGCTCCGACTATGCTCTGGCGGCAGCAGACGATGGCAAAAGGTGCTTCGGCGGCAGCAGACGACGGCAAATGATGCTCCGACGATATCAGACAACGATAAAAGCTGCATCGTCAAAGGGAGCTCCTGTTATAATAGATGGTGCATCGTCAGAAGGTGATCCAGTACGTTTAGGGTGACATATTGTGAGGAGCTCATGTTAAAGCAGAAGAGTTTACTCCTTAGGGCGAAAACGATGATGATTTTAACCCTTTCTGGCGGGAGGACATTTTTGTCCTTTAATCGAAACATCGTTTTATGGCGCCAATGGTGGGAAAGGGTACTTAAGTATTTGCAAACTCTGGCGGGAGAACATTTTTGTTCTCGAAACATCATTTCATGGCGCTAATGGCGGGAAAAGGTACTTAAGTCTTTACAAACGCATTGGACTTCGATGCTAAGTGATGCAGACACACACAGGAAAATGAGCCCCACGTGCTTACACACATGGAGCTCAATAAGACCCGAGAACAGGCACCTGCGTGTTCCGAGGGGGAACATATAACCTGCTTGGAGATGTAGGGGTAACTTTATGGAAAGGTGTTTACAAAAGTTAACGGAGGTTGGTTTTAACCTAACATTATGAAATCGAACTAAGGTGGGATCAGTTGAGAGAAGAGTTATGCAGATTCATGAGGCTTTAGTTGCAATTCAAGAAGCAATTGAGGATGGGCATGAGGAGGTGCTCATTCAAGAACGGCAACTGCAACATGACCTAAACATTGCCTTGCAAGCGGAGGAGTCTTTTTGGAAACAGAAATCTTGCATATCTTGGCTTCATGATGAGAGGACTCTAACACAACTTTCTTTCATGCTTCAATACGTGCAAGGAGGCAGAAAAATATCATTCATGCCTTGAACCATGATGATCGAGTTCCCCAAGACTTTGCAGACATTCAATGTGCAGGGACTACTATATGCACCTTCTTGCAAAGGACCTTGTTTGTGGTGGTATGTTCCCTCAGTTAGCTTATGGTCCTATGGTTTCACTAGAGGAAAATATGGACTTGCTTGCACCTGTGACAACAAATGAAGTTTGTATAGAGGTCTTTGAAACCCCAGGAGATAAAGCACCCCCGCCTGATGGGTTCCCTGCGAGTTTTTACCATACCTATTGAGACATAGTAGGGCAAGAGGTCACAAGAGCAGTGCAAGACTTTTTCAAGAACCATAAGATTGTTCGTACGGTGAATTTTACTTGCTTGATTTTCATTCTCAAAGTCAATGGTACGTGTTCTCTCTCTGATTTTCGTCATGTTTCATTATGCAATGTTCTATACAAGTTTATTGCCCGAGTTATAGTGAATATGATGAGAGACATTCTAACTCGCATTATTACTCATAACCAAGGGGCATTCTTGAGGGGTCAAAATGTTCAGGAGAGTATTCTTTTAGATGTTCCTTCTGTTTGCTTGAAAGTTTATTTATCAAAAGCTTACGACAGGGTGGACTGAGACTTTCTCTCTCAAGCTCTCAGGGTGCTAGATTTTTCTTATGAATGGATCTCCACCATATTGTTATGTGTATCATCAACCTTGTTTTCTGTTTTAGTCAATGAAACCCCTGGGGATTGGTTCAATAATACTCGTGGCATTCGTCTATATTTTCTTGTTGTGATGGAATGCCTTACCTGCAGGCCCATAATTCTAGACTGCTCACAATTCCTAAGTTTTCTCGTTGCCATGACGTCATACCTTCCTTATTTTTTGTGGATGATGCCATCCTTCTTAGTAGCCCTTGCTCAATTGAATGTCTTAGTCACATTCAATTTGGACTAAGGGGAGGTGCGGGATCTAAACTTTATTCTTCGGTGGCGAGAGGGTTCATTGTCGCTCAAGTACCTTGGCCTTTCTTTATTTTCGGCAAAGCTAACCATGGGGGCATTCCAAGAGATCTTAGATCGTATTGAGTTGATGCTTGCAGAGTGGAAGGTGAAGATTCTCTCATACGCAGGTCGTTTATGCTTGATTAAACATGTTCTCTCTAGTATTTCTATGTATTGATTACTGTCCTTTTGAATCCCGGGGTGCATACTTCAAAGGGTGGAGCGCAGTTTATGTAACATTTTGTGGAATGAGGGAGATCAGTATAGCCACATTCATCTGATCTCTTGGCAAAATTTGTGCAAACCTATGTTAGAAGGGGGTGTGGGGATTCAACACCTCGTCGACATAAACCGTGCAAATCTTGCTTTCTTGGCGTTAGCTATTCAAGTCTGCTCTTCTCTTTAGGCTCTCTTTATGTATGCCAAATATTTATATTTCAAGAGTTTATGGGCATTTGGTCAAGAGAGACAACTCATGGGCATGGAAAGGGATTATTTGGGGTTGTAACATAGAGTCTAAGGTGCGTTGGCAAGTTGGTAATGGTAGATTTGTCAAATTTTGGGTGGATAGATGGTGTGACAATGCCAATTGTGCAGGAGTTGGTAGTGGACCAGTTGGTTCACATTGGCAATTGTCTTCAGCATTCCTTTGAATCAGTTGTTTACACAAATTCAAATTTGACAAGTGCAGAATTGGGATGTGACTAGAAAGCATTATCCAGTGCAGAATTAGAGGACTATTCTGTGGTTGAGTACTAACCATCCTCGCCATTGTTGGGCCACCTTCTCGGCCATTGAAGGTAAGCTACCAACCTTTGATAGACTCCAACTCTTGGGCATCACCTTGGCGAATTGTTGTCTTATATATGTATCGTCAAGATGCTGAATCTATTCAACACTTACTCATTGAGGGTCCTTATATGTTGAATGTTTGGCACTTTATTGTTAAAAAATTGTCATCCGCAGAAGTCCATGTAGGACAGTTAATGATGAATTTATTTGGTGGAGTTCAGAGAAATTATGTTATTCATGGTTACAACAGTGTTGGCAAATGGTATTTCATGTTGCTATTTGGAAATGTTGGGCAATACACAATAAAAACCTTCATGAAGTCGTATCATATTCGATTAAAACATTTAAAAGGAATATATGGTCAGTTTGTTTATCAGTTTTTCGCAGGAAACAATGTGATTATTCAGTTCAAGGTTTGATAAGAAATTGGTCCAGGTTTTCTATAGTACCTGATCATTGTCCTCCAGATGGTTAAGGCGCTGGATATTCAGATTGCATCGGTTCGGTATGTCCACTAATTCTGCATATCATTCGTTCTTCGAACCTATGAATGAGACTTTATTGTGGCAGGAGTATCATGCTCAAAATCAGATTTTATTTTCCCTTGAGACATCATGCTTGGAGCAAATCGTGGAATCTTTCAATCCATGGTCAGAACCTATTTAGATATCTTCTATTAATCGCCAATGGCCCAGGTGGTTTCACGAGGTACTGAAACGGTGTCGACCAATTGGCAGTTGGTTTTCACATATCATTAGCTACTTGATCATATCAATGTTTTCAGTATCGTTGCTTATCAGCCTGTATCGACCGATACACATCGTATATGTAAAATTTTGATACACTGCAGGCTTGAATCGGCTATTTTTTCATAAATGTAAATACCAAAAAATACTTTTTTAATATTATTTTAAAATCATTTTAATGATTTTAACACGTGTCACGTTATGATTGACACAATAATTTTTTATTATTTTGGGGCTGATACAGAACGATTCAGTTGAGTATCAGTATGGTCAATACAATTGAATCGGCGACACAATAATTTTTTATTATTTTGGGGCTGATACAGAACGATTCAGTTGAGTATCAGTATGGCCGATACAATTGAATCGGCCGCCCAACGATTCAGGCCTGATACCGATACTGACGACATTGGATCATACTGACCATGTTGCCTTGCAATCCCAGTTCTTAAGTTTCTGTTATTGGATTATGTTTCTCGGATTGGGGACACATGTTTGATGGCAGAGGCCTGAGTGTTGGCCTAACTAAATTTGCATATTCTACTTGTAAGTATCCCTGTTGAGCTGTTTGTATATTTCTCACGTCAATAAAATGAAGGGGCCTTAATCCCCCCGTGTTCTCATCCAAAAGAAAAAAAGCCTTAAATCTCTTTAAGGCCAATAACATCATGCAGTGATCTCCTCTCAGTGTCTGTTCTTCACCTATAACATCATATTTGAATGCCCTTTAGGCTATGTTTGGGAGCCTTGCAATAGGGGTGAAAACACTTACAGTGTTGCCAAAATATCATTTTGCCAATGTGTGATGTTGAGAGATGGAGTTGCCAAAAACATTCTCTCATGAAAGGTGTTGAAATGTGGTGTTGAGCCTGCCAATACCAATCCTAACACATTGTTTCAGCAAGAGGGTATTGGAACATGGTGGAAACCACAACACAACCTCCGATTCAAGGCTCCCAAACATAGCCTTATTCTTCCGAGTGAAATAACAATTGGAAGCACACAATTTGTCGTCAAAATGACTTTTCATGCATACATTCAGAAAGGTTTAACAAACGTAATATCATGTAAAATTTCATACATTAGTCTTCCTGGCGAAAGGTTTTGTGCCAAAAAAGGTGACCAAGGAAACATGTCAACAAGTCGGATCCGACTCCGATTAGTGAATTCAGTAAAGAAAATCAAATCTGATTAAGGATCATATTCAGATTTGGTTTAAGATTTCATAGCTCAATCTGACAGTAATCAGATTCAGTGTTAGTATTTCTCATCTGGATCTGGTATTTTCTTTATTAATCCTAAATCCAAAGTGTTTAGATCCTTAACCTCCATGCTAATCCTTATTTATATCAGAATAAATTTCTTCAAGAAAAGGAAAGAAAAGAAACTAATGGACTCCTCCAGACGAAACCCGGTTCCAACCCGCGTTCTGATCATGGCCTATTCCCAATCAGCAAGAAGGTTCGGATGGCTATATTGTTTCAGTCATCAAAATCAATGATTTGGAATCTCGTATCAGAGAATGTTGGAACATGGATGAATTGAAGTGGAAGCAAAGGCCCAGAATATCATGGCTGGGCTGGGGCGATCATAACTCTAGAAGTTTCCATCAAGCGGCATCTGAGAGGCATCAGATCAATCAGATCCATGCATGTTGTAAAGACAGATGCCAGAGTTTATTTTGGCGATGAAGTTATTCTCGGTATCTCTGACTACTTGCAACAGTGGTGTTGCGTGTTCTCCCCCCAAAGACGCATTGTTTGCTACAGTGCGTGTTTGGGGTCCGAATGAGCGCCACGTATATAAGCATGTGAGGCTCGTATCCCGGTGTGTGTCGGCATCACTTAGCATCGGAGTCCGGTGAGGTTGCAAAGACTTAAGTACTCTTTCATGGTATTCTCGCCATGAAATGACGGTTCGAGAAAATAACAAAAATGCCCTTCATTCAAAAAAAAGAAAATGGAAGTTCGAGAAAAAGGACAAAAATGTCCTCCATCCAAAAAGTCGAGGATGATGTTAACTCTTCAAAGTCCAAATGTTCCGTTTTCGCCCTAAGCAGTAAACTGTTGCACCATCTGTTGTAACAGGAGCTCCCTTTGACGACACAAACTTTGCCACCGGAGTAGCAGCCTTTGCCGTCGTCTCGAGTTGAGGTTCCCGCTTTGGTTTTTAGCTTGCATTACAACACATTGCCGCCTTCTCGTTCCTGTCTTGTGTTACAAAACATTCTCCGGTTCGCGATCGACTGGTTCGATTATTGGTGAGCATCATAGGGCATTTGTCAGCCATCTTTTTTTATAGTCTTCTCTTCTTTTTCGTTGTCGTTAGGCATTATGGAAGAAAGCAATGATGTACAAACATTTCGACAAGTGTCATTAAGGCATCGTGAGTACCTTTCCATGTCATCATGCTATCGTTGAAGAACGTATGTCGTCGTGAGTGCCATTAAAGCATTGTTTTGTTATTGCAGGTGGATCTTGTCCTTTCGATGGTTGGAAACTTAACAATATTTGTAAGACGCTAGGACCTGTTGACAAGAATGTTTGTTTACAGATGCGAGGAAGGGCCTCTACCCCCAAGAAATTTACCTAGCGAAGGGTATCAAAAGAAAACTTGTCTCTGATCGTAGTCGTTGGAGGACAAAGGGTGGACTAGAATTGGTTCACAAGAAAAGGTCTAAGAAACAACCAACCTCTAAGCAAAAGCAACCAAGCCCTTCGCATGAACAGGTATGTAAGACATTATATTGTTTCTCATGTAAATTACATTACGTGAAGCAATATCTAACTTGTGTATTTTTCAACATGCAGCAATACCCAACGGACGTAATTTCCAACATGCAGCAATACCCTATGAACGTAATTTTCAATGTTGTAACCTTTAATCCTCCAGACCAGTTTTTCTGGAATGATAGCTTCAGTTTTACAAGTCTTTTGGTATATAATCAATGTTGGGAGGATGTTTGCATTTCTTGTGAAACTTAATATAGTGTCTTATATTATTCTATTTCATAACAGGCTCAGATCAATTCAAAAGCGAGCTATGAAACACAGGAATCACGTGTAAATTCTGTTTAAGTCTTACCATAAAGTTAGTTGGCATGCCTCTTTGCATGACCCAATTTCCATATTGTCAGATTTGTTAAGAGTTTAACAAAACAGGAGGTGAATATGCTTATACACTGGATGGTCTTATTAAGAAAAAGTTTTTGGATGAAGCCATTTTCATGAATCGTGAGCCACAAAAATAGAATTGTATCTTTCACATGTATTAAAAATAGAACTCTGTTTAATAATGTATCTTTCACATGTATAAATCCTTATAATATGTATCATTCACATCTATAAATTGTAGTTAGTGAAAATCATGAAAATCGAGTATGAAAATCAGGAATTGTATGTGAACTCAATGTTTATACAATTAGTGAAAATCGTTTTCTCATCTAGCCTTCATATATACATATCGTTATATATAAATTGTATCGTCCATATTGTATGGGAGAGCCTCTACAACATCCGGTATTGTCCAAGAATAATTCGTTCACAAACAAAGCCACACGATGTACAGACTTAGTAAAGAACAAATCATGAATAATTCAATAATACAAATCGATATAACTTTATAAATACAAATCGATTTTGTTCACAAAGACTAACAAAGATATATTGTTGTCGCAGTAACTTTATAAATACAAATCGATTTCCCAACCCAGGGTAATTAACGGGAATGGTTTACAATCGATGTCATTTACAATCGATAACTTTAAAACTACAAATCGATATCATTTACAACCACAATCATTTACCAAAAAACCTAGTCTTTTTTACCTGACCACAATGGTTTGGCTTGGATAAAATACATGACCATCTTCATCAACAAAACAGATATCATCACCCATAGGTAATTAACGGGACATCTAATTATATATAAAAAAAAATAGATATGTCTTTGTTTGTCTATGTGAACGATATCGATATATAATATAGCGATTTACTCATAACGTTTTACAACTGTTAATTGAATTTGTACTTTACCAAGACTACACATCGTGTCGATGCCTGTACACGTGCGTAAAACCCTGCAAAATATAAAACTCTAATATAGATCTATATATAAAACCCTACCCGACCTGACCCGACGCGTTGTCCAGGTCTAAAACCCTAATCTATTTAACCTCTCTTCCTCTTTCTTTTCTGCGGTAGCGTAGCTTCTTCTTTTTTCTCCTTCGCCTTCTTCTTCTTCTTCTTCTTCTTCTTCTTCTTCTTCCTTCTTGTATTTTCCTTTCTTCTTTGTTCTTCTATGTTCCTTCTATCTGTGCTTGATAAACAAGGGGGTGATGCAGATGTCCATCTATTTGATCTATTCCTACTATGAGACCCTACATTGTTCTCAAACCATACTTCATAATTGAAAAAATATATGCCTAATCTTTGATATACTTCATGACAAATATGTAGGGTGAGCGATCTATCATGTAACCCCTCGGCTCCTTCAAGAGAATGGTTCCAGACATTTGAAGCTTATTGTCAAGAGCGCACCAATGCTAGAGTCTCTAAGAATCGACCTCAGTGCGAGGAAAATGGTGCAGTGGGCTGCCATTTTCTTCGAGCTCGTTTGCTTGCACAGGATGTATCCTCAACATAGAATGACGCAATGATGAACGATACAGATGTTTTGGTGATCGCTTCTGTAAAATTTGAGTCTCTAAAAGATAGATATATGTTCGATGGAATTGTCCTCCCATTGATATTGCAACTAAATACTAATATTTTTTCTATATGAATGTGGTTGTAAATCATGTGGATTTGTAGTTATGAAGTTACGGTGAGAACGATATGTCTTTGTTTGTATTTGCGAATGAAATCGATTTGTATTTAAGAATTTAACTCATTTTGCATCGTTAAAGTAAAACCCAAAATCCTTAAACCCTCAACCCCAGTCGCCCATAAAAGCGATTAGGAAATTGCATTGACATAGCCACTGCCCGTAAAAGCAAATCGCGATAGCACGTAGCCTTCATACATCATTGTGTAAATCGCGATGGTACTTATGGTTCACTTAGACAAAGCTTATTGTCTTAAAGATAAACCTCATTGCAAATCGTGATCACCGTTTATAAATGTTTGTGTAAATCGTTTAAGCCTTATATAAACGCTTGTTCGATTTTAATTTATGAAGGTCGATTATTACAACTATTTGTTCAGTGACATTTATGTGCTACACTGATTAAAATAGATTTATACACTTATAGAAAGTCACGTTAAAGAAAACAACTCATTTCTACTTTACACAACGCTAATTGCTTTTACGATTTTCAATTACGAAGGCCGAACATAACAACGATTTGCTTTTACTATCTAACAATGCAACTTATTTGTCGTGTTTAGTGAAATTGAAATTTTATTTATTTCAACCTAGAGATATTTACATAATTTGTATACATAGTCTTACAAGTTTTTTTATACAAAATTTGCTTGTATAGTACATAAAATTTGTTAGAAGTCGATATACATCATATTAATTCTGGGGGAGGTCACGTCGTTTGTTGCATTCTAGGTATTCTTGCCGACTGAGTTTTTTTCTCTTCCGCAATTAGATACTCTATCAATTGTCCGCATAGTTCTGTGAGAAATTTAGGCATATCACCCTGCAACAAAAATGTAATATGACACCAATATATACATTGAGTCCCCAATAATAGAGAGTAATATTGCTCAAAATCAGCATACAATGTCGAAATCAGGTTCTCGTCCATTGTATATTGCTTCAATATACTTTATTACAAATACGCCACAATCGACGCTATTATTTTGTAAAGAAGCATCTTGTGTTGAGCGAATTTAGGAAGTTCGACCAGTAAAAACTGGATTCAGAAAGTTTGACCAGTAAAAACCGGATTTAGAAAGTTCGATCAGTAAAAACTGGATTCAAAGAGTTCGACCAGTGAAAACTGGATTTAGAGAGTTCGACCAGTAAAAGCTGTATTTAGAGAGTTCAACGAGTAAAACTGAATTTTGGAAGTTTGACCAGTGAAAACTAGATTCAGAAAGTTTGACCAGTAAAAACTGGATTTAGGAAGTTCGACTAGTGAAAACTGGATTTAGGAAGTTTGACCAGTGAAAACCGAAATTAGGAAGTTCGACCAGCAAAAACCAGATTTATGAAGTTTGACAAGTGAAAACTGAATTTAGGAGGTTCGATCAGTGAAAACTGGATTTAGGGAGTTTGACCAGTGAAAACTAGATTTAAGGGGTTTGACCAGTGAAAACTGGATTTAGGGAGTTCGACCAGTAAAAACTGGATTTAAGGGGTTCGACCAGTGAAAACTGGATTTTGGAAAAAGGCTTAATCCTAAATGTTAATTTTGGCAAGATTGGCGAAAATGGTTTTGATAAAAGACTCAACCCGAAGGTTGAATTGGGAAAAGACTGGTGTTTTAAAAAGTCATTGTTGATTTATGATGGGAGATTTTCAATCTTTGTCCTCACAATGACTTGGACAACTTGCCAGGGTCTCAGGATTTATTCCTTATCCTAAATGGGTAAATACATTTGATGCAAATGAATGCAGATGAATGCAAATAAATGCAAATGAATGGTGCATGATTTTGTTTGATCCTGTCGGCATACAAGACATTTCGAAGCAAAGACAATTTTTTTTCCAAAAAAAATGCCCCAGTGTAACTGGAGAGTAAGATATTGAACGAAAGGATAAATAATTGATATTCGACGAAAGCTCTTTGAAGATAACAAGGGAAAGATTAATGATGTGCTTCTTAATTGATTCGGGAGGCACTCTGAAAGAGGTCACTCCTTATAAGAAGACATTAAACATTTTTGCAAAGGAGAAATATAAAAGATGGCGCCAAGCCATGAAAAAATTGATAAATTTATTAATGTATGGAAGAGAGAAATAACAGATCGATAAGAGAACTGAAACTATATTGCTCCTTCAAAATAACATAAACAAAATGAAGGAAGTGATATAGCATTGGCATCATCTTTCTTCTTCGCATCCAGAGAGGATGTTGGCGAGATAGTTGGTTGACCCGCCTCCTTGTCAATAAGTTTTTTGTCAATGCAATCCTGCATGATGTTCTTTAAGATAAAGCAACATTCGATATCATGCCCTGTTGTTCGGTGAAACTTACAAAATCGATCTTTCCATTTTCCCTTTGTGACAGGAGGACCAACAATCTTTGAGAGTTTAACCATTCCCTTGACCAACATATATTCAAGGATCTTTTCGAGGGGCTAGTCTAGAGGAGTAAATTCGTGATCGTAAACCCAACCGTTACGTTTTACCTTCTGTTGAATGCTTGCTTTTGGCTGGGAGCTGGAATTGAAAGGCTTGGTTAAAACGGTCGGTCGATCCTCTTCTTCGTCCTCAATGAAGGGACTCTTGTCGATGTGATCTTGAATGATGTTGTTGAGAATGAAGCAATGTCCGGTGTCATGTCTTGTTGCCTGATGAAATTTACAGAATTGATCTTTAAATCTTTCCATAATGATGAGAGGATCAACAATTTTTGGAAGTTTAATTCTCTTCTGGGTCAGCATATACTTGAGAATTTCTTCACGCGGTTGATCAAGGGGAGTGAAATCTCGAGTGAAACTCTAATTGTCATGATTCACTTTTTCTTAAGTATGTGATTTCTGGAAAGAGCTCGATTGGAGAATCTTGTTATCTTGCTTAAAGGTATTTCCCTTTTTGCCTCCATTATTGCTTCTGCCGGGCTTAGAACTTTTCGTGTTGCTGCTCTTGCTAGTGATGCTCTTGGAGAAGGAGACAAATATCTTTTTCTCGATGGGAGCCTTTTTAGGATTGTCTTCAGCTTATTCGAACATCATCTTAATCATCATTTTCTTGAACAACTGATATGCAGCAAGATCGATGTCATCCTTGTCAGTCTGACTCTGTCCTTTGGTAGATCATGGAGAATTCATCTCTTATTGTTTGCTACTAAAATCACTGATGCACTTATATGTTGGTGTCTTCTTGCCTAATCTGGTTTGAACCACTTGGAAATGTTGATGCTCTCTGAAGAATAAAATGGGCAATTTGGATTTAAATAGTAGTTTTGGGATAAAACAAATAGGGGGGAATATTTGATGAGGGTTAGGTTGACCATTTGAAGGATATCTCATTACCTGGGATTGGGTCATTACTGGAATCACGACAATCGTGTTATTATTGTAAAGGAAATAAACAACTAGAATATGTCTTGTTACCTAAGTGAGGTCGTCAAACCATAGTAAAAGATTATTTGCTAGAGAAGAATGATTTTATTAATAATAGACTTGGCAGAGAGGGGGCAGACAAACAATTTGCCACCACTCATGATAATCAGAAGACACTCGGGGACCAAGAAAAACAGTGAGAGTAACAAAAGAATCTCAGTTATGCTTGGTAGAATGGTATGTTTTGGACCGCTGAGTGGACTTTAGATCAAACTCTGGCATGATGCCTGACAATAATCGAGCCTCAATGCGCTTCTACCTTTACGAGAACTGTCTGACACATCGCTCTGGCTGATAATAAATGGAGAAGAATGGTCTGAGTAACTTGAATTGCTTGTCATGTGCATAAGTGTACTGAGGGGGTGACTCTTGACGGTCAAAGTAATCCCACATGATTTCTTCTTCATGGAGGTTCTCGATCACGAATCTGTACCGAGAATTGGGCAATGCCTTCTTGTTGTTATATCTGAATGAGTGGGCTCGAGATGGCATATGCCGAAGGAACCAAGACTGTAGTGCATAGATGCATCCTTCTACTAAGATAGAATCTTTAAGCACGAAACGAGTCAATCCACGGTATAAGAAGGCAAGTGCGGCCATGGCAATTGAGTGACGGTTGGTCTGCTAACTTCTGCATCTTCGCAAAAGTTGTACTATTCTGATATCAATGTAGTTTTGTCCGTCTTGAAAGAAGGCTAGTCCCACGGTGCACAAGACCATTACATGTTGAATCTTTTCTCGCACTGCTCGGGATAAAAAGTTGACTTCTTCAAATGCCCCATACTGTTGGTATAGCTCGAACAGATCAACATATTGGCTCTTATATGCCTCTATCACTAGCCAGGATCTGCATCCAGTCATACGGGCTAAAGCATCTCGGGGGTCGAGTCCCTTGACGTTGATAAAAAAATTATTGCTCTATCGAATCCTTTGGCTGACCCGTAGGGTCAGGTAGACCCATGACATCTGAGAATTCATCCAGTAGTAGAGTCATCTCTCCCCATGGGAACCAAAAGGTATAGGTACACGAATTCCACCGCTCTGCTAATGCTTAAATCAAATTGTCGTTGATGATATGTCCCCCCACTGTTGATATCAGTGCTAATCCGCAGTCATTCAGATGGTCTGGAAACATACGGGAGAAGTTCTTGAGCCAAAAAAAGTACCATTAGGGAATGAAAGGTCCAGTGTTAAAAGTTTGATGATCGGGGAGACCTTGCCGTACCTCATAGGAGATATGGTCCTCAGGAAAGACTAAATCAAGTTGACTGGATGTCATCGTGATAGACTGAAAAATAAAGAGAAAATTAGGACAAGACTTGAGGAAAACCACATGATTTTTTTAAAGCAATTGCAGGCAGGATCAAGGTTGGAACTTTCGAGATCCAGAGGAAAAGGAGGATGGAAATCACCTGGAGTTTTGAAGAAAACAGAGGTTTTACGAAAATCGTCCAGGGTTTGAGAAAATCTTTGTAGAAATAAAGAGAATATGAGAAAATAAGGGTTTTTGAAAATCGTCCAGTAGTTTTAGAAAATTTATGGAAAACATGAGAAAATAAAGATAATAAAAAAAAATAACCAAAGTACATTCAATCACATCCTGTACAAACAAGTATGCACATACAACATTCCCTAAAGGTTGACTCTAAATGCACAAGTTTTGAAATAGTTGTAGGACCCTAACCTTAACGCGTGTGCATGAACGACACGTCCGTTCCTGCACAATGCGCAGCAACATCGGCAAGCCAACCCATGACACATGGATTACCAAAGTAAAGAATAAAGAACAAGCCCTCTATTTAAACCACCAGAAAAACTTATTTCTCTTAGATATGGGACTAAACCTATTAAAGCACTTTTGGTGGGAACAAAATCCCCAATTTTAAAACTTTTCTAACAATCCTCCACTAGTTTTAAAATATATTTGGCTTACATAAAAACTTGTGCATCAGTGAGAGTGTCAGCAAGACTTGAACCCCCACTTATTGAAAGAAAACCTAAATTAACCAAGGTGCTAAGTGGACTTACCTTGAACTTAGCTCCTTATATTGTTAACGGAGTTTTCAATCATACATAGGTCTTCAAAAGTTCAATTGTGTGGATTTCATGTTAGCACATTTAGAGGCTTCTACTTTCCTGGATTCATGAGTGCTCTAGAGAATTGCCAATTCTCATAAGAAGCGGCTCACACTTCTACACTCACATAGGTGAGTTTGTCTAGGTGTACTGTAACACACACCCTAGCCTCAAGACCTACAAACTCATTAAGAGCTATTAGCTCAACCCTCACATGGTTACAGCTCATGAGCACACATCAATAATGGGCTTACATAAATATGCTCAATATCTGTCATTCACCAATTTGTTTCCTATTGAACCTAGGCATGTGGGATCTCCAGTGCTCTAAGTTGGGTATCCTTAGGTGATGACTTAATTGGCTTAATTCTCATTCCTCTCGATGTTTTATTGATGACATCTCTCGAAAGGCCTTTTGTAAATGGCTCTGCCAAATTTTGACATGACTTCACATATTTCAATGATATAATATTGTCATCAATCATTTGTCTTATAAAACTGTGTCTTAGACTAATATGTCTAGACTTCCTATTGTATTTCATATTATCTTCTTTATATATAGCTGATTGGCTATCACAAAACATTGAAATAGCAGGTATAGGCTTCTCACCTAGTGGAATATCCACTAGCATATTCTTAAGTCATTCAGCTTCTCTACAGGTACAAGCCAAAGCAATAAACCTATATTCCATTGTAGAATGAGTTATACAGGTTTGTTTCTTATACCCCCATGCAATTGCTCCTCCACCAAGGGTAAAAACCCAACCACTCATAGACTTGGAATCTTCAAAGTCGGTATTCCAACTTGCATCACTATACCCTTAATAATAGCAGGAAACTCGGTATAGTGAATTTCATAGTCAAAAGTATGCTTAAGATATCTAAGAATCATGTTCACTGCATTCCAGTGTTGATGACCAGGATTATTAGTGTATCTACACACTTTACTCATTGCATAGGCAATATCAGGCCTTGTACAGTTCATTGCATACATAAGACTACCTACAACACTGGCATATTTTAATTGTTGAACACTTGCACCAACATTAGGAGTCAATTTCATATTTGGATCATATGGGGTGCATGCTGGTGAACTATTAAGATATCCATACTTTGTAAGAATTTTCTCAATATAAAGTGATTGACATAATGCAATGCCATTATTATTTCTTACAATTTTGATTCCTAAAATAACATCTACAACACCCAAGTCTTTCATATAAAACATGGAATATAAAAATATTTTTGTTTGATTTATGCATTCACTATTGTTACCCAAAATAAGCATATCATCAACATATAAACAGATAATAATAATTGAGCTACTATCTACTTTACTGTAGACACATTTGTCAGCATCATGAATTTTAAAACCATTATGTACCAGAGAACTGTCAAAATTTTCATGCCATTTCTTAGGGGCTTGCTTTAATCCATATAAGGATTTCTCAAGTTTGCAAACTATGCGCTCTTGCCATAACACTATAAAACCTTCAGGTTGCTCTATATATATCTCTTTATCTAATTCTCCATTCAAAAAGGCTGTTTTCACTTCCTTTTGATGGATTTGAAGCTTATATATGGCAGTCATGGCAATCAGAATTCTAATAATAGAAATTCTGGTTACAGAAGCAAAAGTATCAAAATAATCAATACCTTCTTTTTGTTTAAAACCTTTTGCAACCAAACGAGCTTTAAATTTATCGATTGTACCATCAGCTTTTAATTTCTTTTTGAAAATCCATTTGCAGCGAATAGTTTTGCAACCAACAGGTAAATCCACTAATTTCCAAACATTATTAGACATAATTGATTTAATTTCATCATTTATAGCTTCTCTCCAAAAAGAAGCATCTTGAGAAGACATCGCCTTTCGAAAAGACACAGGATCATTCTCAATTAGAAAGGTATATAAGTCAGAACCAAAATTGGTTGGTTTTCTAATGCGTTTATTGTGCCTAACTTCAGTTTCTGGTTCAGTAGCACAATCATTAGAATATTCAATCATGTCATTAACAGGATGTTCATCTATTATAATACAACTGCCATCAAGAAAAGAATCAAATGCATTTTTATGTTCTATGAAAGATGTATCTCAAGATTCAACAATAACATCATTAACAATGTCTAGAAATCAATATGCTTTACTATGTTCAGCATATCCAACAAATGCACATTTAAATGCTTTAGGTCCAACCTTCTTTCTTTTATTTTCTGAAATTTTAATACATTCTAAACAACCCCAAACATGAAAATAACTAAGATTAGGTTTCTTACCAAAGCACAATTCATAAAGTGATTTTTCAAATTTGGAATAAGGAACTCGGTTAAGAATATAGCAAGCAGTAAGTATAGCCTCGCCCCACAAGTTGGAATGCAAACCCATATTAAGAAGCATAGCATTCATCAATTCTACAAGTGTTCTATTTTTCCTTTCTGCTACTCCATTTTGTTCAGGAGTTTTCGGAGTAGATGTTTGATGGATAATACCATTATCCCCACAAAAATTATCAAATTCCTCACCTAAGTATTCACTTCCTCTATCTGTTCTTAAATGCACAATCTTTGTTTTAAACCTATTTTGTACTTCAGCAAGATAAAGAAGAAATTTGGAAAATGCTTCAGAGTTATATTTCATCAAATAAACATAACAGAATTTTGAGTAGTCATCTATGAAGGTAATAAAGTACCCATTGCCACCATGACTCAAAACATTATTCATCGTACACACATCAGAATGCACTAATTCAAGCAATTTATAATTCTTTTCTACACTAGGAAACAAGAGTCTAGTTAGTTTGGTTTGAATGCATGTCTCACACTTATGATTATATTCTACTCTAACATAACAAGGAAGAAGTCCAAAGTTATTCATAATATGAATACAACTAGAATTTATATGTTATAATCATGAATGCCAAAGAAAATAGGAGTCAACCATATGAACAAAAGTGGTAGCTTCATTTACGCTCATCTTGAACATACCACCAATGGCAAACCCTTTTCCTACAAAGATTTTCCCTTTGGTCACAGTTACAATCCCAGACTCAATAATAATCTTAAAACCATTTCGTGACAGTAGATCTGCAGATATTAAATTTTTTAGAACTTCTGTAGCATAGTGGACATTCTCAAGTGTTAGGACTTTCCCGGAGATA
Organism: Nuphar pumila; assembly: GCF_984573655.1. Classification (NCBI taxonomy): domain Eukaryota; kingdom Viridiplantae; phylum Streptophyta; class Magnoliopsida; order Nymphaeales; family Nymphaeaceae; genus Nuphar; species Nuphar pumila. Next base: position 23,746,800 of record NC_143262.1, on the reverse strand, counting down.
AACTTAATTTCCACACTCCCTTTTTTCAGCACTTTAGTTGAGGAAGAGTTTTCCATAAAGAGATTGCATCCCTGCCCCACTACTTCATACGACTTGAACAAGTTCCTATCGTTAGCCACATGAACAGTGCTTACAGTATCTAGGTACCAGTCCTTATTTGCAGCCACCATGAAGGTTTCAGAGATTACAGCAACAAGTCTCTCATCTGACTCATTTGGCTTAGGACCAGTCCTCTTCCTTTCTCTGCATTCTCTAGCAAAATGGCCAAACTTGCCACAAACATAATAACTGGTTTTCTTTTTATCAGTTGGCTTTTTCCCTTTCACAAAATTCTTTTTGGCTTTTTGGGTTTTCATGATTTTGCCACCCTTGTTACTAACAAAATTCACTTTAGGATAACCCTCTTTAGGACTCGAATTCTTTTTGTCATGAAGACGAGTCTCCTACTCAATTCGGATGTCCTTAAGAAGACCATCTAAAGTGATTTTCTCATTTTTATATTTTAGGTGATTCTGATATTCTTTTCAGGAATCCGATAGTTTCTCAATGATGACAGCAACCGAAAAGTCATCATCAAGATACATACCTTCTCATTTGATCTTATAGGCCAATATTTGCATCTCATGAATTTGAGCAAGTATAGGCTTATCATCAACAATAGAAAAAATAACATATTGATCTATGATAAACCTTTTGTTACCAGCATCTTCTGTATTGTACTTGATCTTGAGAGCATTCCACAGCCCTTTAGCCGACTCCAATGGAGAATATAAGTCAAAGAGAGAATAAGCTAAAGTGTTCAGGATATGCCCTTTGCATCGGTAGTTGTCAGTATGCCACTTCTCTCGCTCTTTCTTTTGTTCTTCTATCTCAACTTCTCCAGCAACGATAGTGGGACAGGCCTTTTTGAGGACATAGTCGATATACAATTCGAACAACAAGAAAGAGACCTTCGATTGCCACCGCTTGAAGTTTGACCCATCAAATCAATCAAGTTTTTCAAGGTCATGGTTGAGCAAATTCATAGAGTTGGATGTAGAACCAGAGGCCATATTGAAGTTCTAAAATTGTTAGTCCAAATCTGTAACAAAACAATGATTTTGTGGAAATGGAGATCTCAAGCCTAGAGGCACGTTCTTAAGATTGCTATCTTTAGAACTTCAATCGCCCCACTCCGGGAATTCCAAAGATGCGAAAAAGGGGTTGGTTTCAATTGAGTTCCCAGGATACAGCTAGGCTTGAACCTCAAGATAGTCACTGCTTTGCAAGAACAGATGACCTCTCCCACACCAGAACTCTGCAAGCCAAAATCGGGAAGAGATAAAGGAGAAAACTGGAGAGTCAGAAATTCATATCTCCAAAAGACGAAAGAAGAAAGAGATTTATAGATTTCTTAAAAAGATCAAAACGTTTTGCGATATATGAGATTAATGGTCATAAATCCGACGGTTTGAAACAAGGACAAAAAAGGTCCATGAACGGTCACCCACCTTTGACTGTGCTTAAAGGCCTTCAAAATCGTCCAACAGTCACAATGCTCCATAAAAGCATATTAAAACCTTTTAAAAGGCAAGATAATCCGAAAACTGAAAGGTGAAAATGGGCCTTTGCACCTCATATGCACCTCGCACCGCTGCGAGCGTGCGAAGTGCAAAGTGTGCCATCAAAATGCCACATTGCACCTCAAGCGCCCTTACGCACATACGCGCGCGTGCGCGTGTACGTGAACGGCGCGTCGGTTCCTGCACGATGCACAACAACGTTCGCAAGCCACCCCAAGACACATGGATTACCAAAGTAAAGAATAAAGAACAAACCCTCTATTTAAACCACCAAAAAAATTTATTTCTCTTAGATATGGGACTAAACTTATTAAAGCACTTTTGGTGGGAACAAAATCACCAATTTTAAAACTTTTCTAACAAGTTTAACTTGGGGTCTCTTCCTTTTCGGACAAGTGCATAAGGGGCCCAAGAGCTCCTTCTAGATCTCAGGCCTTTGCTTGGATTCTTTTCCATGACAAGGCCCTAACCCAGTTTAATTTGCGTTCCTAAAGTTTTCCATTGGCAACTCAATGTGTCCTCTGTTATGACCATGAAGAGGACGCATTTCATCTACTTTGAGAATGCATTAGTTTTTCCAGAACATGCTCAATGTGAATGAAGGTGGTTCGGTTGTGAAGGAAGATGGTTCAAGTCATAAGGAAGGTGATGAGGCAAGTGATGACAATATGGTAAGTAGTGAGTTGGACTTGAGGGGCATGTAAAGCTTTCGCATCAAAGCAACTAAGAAGATCTGGCAAGATCAACACACAAAGAAAGTAGCCACACAAGCAAACAACAAACCATGTCATGAAGGAAACCAAACAAGACAACAGAGAAAACAGGAGCTAGAAAAAGTCATGACTTAATATAGGAATCTTGGAGAACAGGGTGGCCGCCCAATTCAAGAAAGAAATTATGTCAAGATAGTAACTTACCTGTACGGTAAAAGAAGAATTTTTAAATCAAGTTGAAACCATCCTACCAATATGATATGAACCATCACATGTGGCAACTTGTATCTCAAGGAAAAGGATAAGACAGTTGTGATTTAAGAAGCATCTTGTGAAAGGAAACTCCTATATATAAGATCTTTTACAAGCTTCACACACACCCCGCAAGATTAATTTACTGCTTAGCATATTGTCATTAGTGGCGTCATCACCTTCCTTGGAACTTAACCACCTTACTTCACACTTAAGGCATCAAGGTCATTCACGGACATCACTGCCAGGAGAGTCATGGTTTCGGGACGTATTACTCAAGACACAAAAGAAGTTGCAGGGTTTATGGTGGATGTAACGACACCAAACTAACCGTTAAAAATTTTATGATTTTTTTAAACAAATAAATAATTTTAAAATAATGCAAAAAGATAACCCAAAGACCTGGGTACATTACAGATTTAATATACACAACCTAATATACATCTCACACATAGAATAAATAAAACCATGCATTTAAATTAAATTGAATTTAATAGAACAGTCTCCATTTATGGTTTAACAAGTTTTCCCAAAAGAAAAACTCTCAACTCTGTCAGAACTCAGGCCACCGTAGCATAACTCTCGCTCCCTCTATCAAGTTGGTTCCTTCATCACTGTGTCTCAGTACCTGAAAAAGGTTTTTAAAAATGAGATAATAACCAAAGTTCTTGTATGATACTCTCTCAAAAATCAATAATAAGAGAATTAGCATAAATCAGATCAAACATAAGTTTAAAATAACTCTACAAACATCACATATTCAGAATAAGCTTGCAATATAAGCAGATCAATTCAAACAACTAACAATCTCTTGCTAAATAAACCATTTTAGGGATGCATGAACTGTAACGATCCCAACTAACCCTTGAAAAATAGTAGATTTTATTAAAAATATTTACAAAAAACCTCCCAAGGATTCAGGGTATATCACATATTTAATATAACCAATCTACAAACCATTCCATGCATTGAACTTAAAGTAATAAAATGAACTTCATAAATTAAATCAAAAAGTTAAAATACCCAAAAACATAAAATCGACTCTATCATAATCATGTCCTCTGGTCAGAACCTAAACACTAGGTCAAAGTCTCTCATCCTCCAGCCAGCCAGTCCTACATATCACTGAGCATCTTTGCCTATAAAACAACTTTAAAAAAATGGATAAGAACCGAAGTCCTCATACAATTTTTTCTAAAAATCTAACAGTAAAAAAATATCATAAATTAACTCATGCATAAATTTCAGAGAAAAGTCACAAGTAATAACTTACCATAATTATCTTTTCATTCAAGCATTCAACCAAATATCATGCAGAATCAAATATGAAGAGATGCATGAACTAATGTTGAACAATAAAATATGCATGATTCAATGTACATACATGAATAACTTATTAAGTTATTTATCATAATTGTTTTTGCATGCATGTTCCTATTAAATGCATACAAATTTAATTTTCACTTTTTCTTAAACTCTCAAATACTCAAAACAAACACAATTCTTGAAGTTTAAATTAGGTCCTCAGTCATAGCTTAGTACACATAATTTGTATTTTAATTATTGGGTTTCATACTTGTTCTTCGAATGAGATCAGAAATTAATACCTCCAATCGAAACATTAGGAATCAACACCTAATATCGAGACATCAGGGAAATCAATATCCACTGACGCCACTTTCTTGATATATTAATAACTATAGTTGAGTCAACAACAACACCTCAAGTCAAAGTGGCTGAAAGATCCTTAAAAATGTAGTCGAGAAGTAAACCATACATCGGGTTGTGGGGCACAAGTGCACATAAAGTTTTAGTATCCTCACAGTTCCCCATGACCACCATCCAAGATTCACACGGTGTAGAAAGAACATCAAGGAAAAGATTAATTACATTATTTTGGTCTCTTTTAACATTTCAAATTAATTTTCAAGTTCTTTATACAATAACCGTTTTGCAAATCAATATGCAATAACCATATCGAGTCCTGGCCCTCACAATTTAACAATTTAATTAAATTTGAAAAATCAATAATTTTTAAAAATTATTTTGCAATGCATAAACAATTCAATAACATTAAGCAACACATGCTCCTGGACTACATAGGTTCACTGTCATTCACACATAACCACTAACATATCTCAAAAATTGATTTATGCAAATTATAAAATTTCAGTAAACATAAAACCCATACGATTTTCCAATATGTTTACAATGCACATTCATAACATAAAAAATACACATTTAGCCAAGCACATACACATGCAAATATAAAGCTTGTAGACCGCACCATTCATGATCAATTTCAAGCATATGATCTACCAAACATGCATATGATCACAGTTATATAAACATCTTATTATATTCAAATTTATATATATGATATGCAGATTGCAAACTGATTGGTTTATGATCAGATTTATGTACTAATTCAGAAAATATATTTTTCGATCAAATTTATGTACATGACCAGCTGATTTCAAACATGCATATGATCAACTTAATGTACTATGAATAAGCTAAGCAGGAATATGCACATACTTCCTGATCAGATTCATGTACATGTTCAGCTCCATGTACATGAATTGGCTAATCAGGATTGTACAAGCATTGATCAGATTCATGTACATGATCAACTTCATGTAAATTAATCAGCTATACAGAAAATTTCAAATGTCGATCAGATTCATATACACGATCAATTTTATGTACACAAATCAGCTATGCAGCAAATTTAATATGTTGGTCATATTCATGTACATTATCAGATTCTTGTACATGTAACGACCATGCAGAAAATACTAACTATGGGTTAGATTCATGTACATGTATCAACCAAATAAAAAACATATATCTGCTGGTGTGAACACCCCAAATTTTTCCAAAGAAATCCAAAAATTCCTTCTTTACCCCTAGGTCCATCTTTTGAATAATCAGGTCAATTTTTGATAAAATTCCCATTCATTTCTCAGATTCGTTGGAATTCAGACTCAATTTTCGTTTCTAAACCATTTTTTTGAAGGAATTTCCAAAGAACAACGTTAAAACTCTCGAAAAACCCTTCCTTTGTAAATATTTTCAAACTTTACAAAATATTTTAAAAAATCCTTTTATTTTCTCATAAGTTTCAGAGTTTTATTTTAAAAAAAAACACCAAAAAATGGAAAATGCCGAAAGAAAATAACAAAAATCCCAAAAATCAGAAAATATGTCGTTTAAACCCCTTTTTAAAAACTTGTTTTGCTAAAAACCTCACTTGAAAAACCATTTTATGAAAAATTCCTTTTTAGGGAACCCCTTTTTGGAAATTTGGAAAATTTGCAACGGCCTCCTCCCTTTCGCAAACTCCATCTCTCTCCCGCCATCGCACCCTCTTCCTCCAGCCGCTCATCTCCAACAACCCTCATCCTCTCGAACCTTCCTCTCCCTCCTTAAAAGGAGGCATGCAGGGCTCCCGATGGGGATCGCCTTCTCACCCCTTCATTTACACTTCTTCTTCCCTTCAAGCTTTTCTTTTTTCTCCTCTCTACCCATCAGAATCTTTCTCCTCTCAATCTCCCTCTGGTCTTTTCTGAAGTGGCTAAAGGAAGCCCTCCTCCTTTCTTCAAGAGCCTGGCAAAAGGCTGAGGATTTCAGCATAATACTACAACTTTTTCTTATTTCCTTGTCTTTCCCACAAGCGAAAAGATCAATCGTCACTCAGGAGGGACACGGGTGAAGACAAAAATAGCAGTATCCAGGAGGAATTCCCCTTTCACCTCTCAATCTGGATCAGTTCACAGTAAACATTGGCTCTCTCCTCTATTTATTTCATTTTATTCCAATTCATCTGACAAGTAAAGTTTATCTTTCATTATTTTCCACTTCATTTGTTTTTCTTTTCTTTTCTTTCTTCTTTATTTCCCCTTTTCTTGTTTTTGTCATTTCTGATTTTGTTAAATTTCTCGTTCATGGCCCCATCACAGCACTCTTGGTAGCATTGTGTTGCTTGTAGCAACCTCGATCTTCCAATGTGCAATATCAATAGGAATCCTCATCTGTTTGATAATTTGTTTATTTTTCGTTGTGTTTATGTTATGAGATTCAATACTTTTATGTAATTTGTTTGATTTTCCATTTCATTTTTCTGCTGATTCAAGACTTCATATCACTTTTTTTTTGAATTTAGGTTCCCCGTTTATAGCCTAATTTCCCTTCTGATTTGCATTTCATTGTGATGTTTGATTCCTTGTTTTCATTCTTTTTTTTTTTAGAATCATCTTTTGAATTCCTTTCGGTTTACTGATGTTCATGTTATCGAGTTCAGGAATCCTATATGATTCATTTGAATTCTGATTTGATTTCGTTCACGTTTTCTAGTATAACGTATATCTTTCATTTATGTCATCCTATTAGCAGCATTATATTTCCTACTCATTGTATCTGATTTTAGTCTGAGTTCATTTTTTTTTCTTTTCTTTTTCTTTTCTTTTTCTTTTTTTTTTCTTTTTCTCTCTCTTTTACATCGGATTTTCTGTTATATCGTAAAAATCAGTTTATATCTTGAATTCTTCTAATGACTCGACATTTTGATCTCATCCTTTTGATCTGGATCACCTGTCTACAGTTTGAATAAAGGGGTTGATTATATCATTCCCCCAATGCTCTCATCGATGTCAATCACACAGGATCAAGGCCAATCGTGCTTTGCATATCAGATGTTATGTATTGTGTTCTGCATCATATAGATGGTTTTTCATTTGTTTATGTTTCTTCTTTTAACTCATGAAACTCAGCATCGACTACCTATATAGATTGATGTTAGGGTTCTGGGTAAAATCATCTCTCGCTCTCTCTTCCTTTCCCTCCCACATCAAACTCTACCTCTCTCGATGGGTTTCGGTGGCGAGTCGCGGCGATTCTAGCGGCGAGTTGCACTGGTTCTGGCGAGAAATCAAACAAAGGCTCTCAGGTTGTCATTCTTGTTGCGCTATTGAGCCAGCAGAAATGGAGATCAGATGTTGCTCTATTCAGCTTATTGATGGAGATGGTTCATTTAATGTTTCTGGTATTAATGATTTCATGAAATCAATGAATTTCGGTGAATGTGGATTTCCCTATGTAGTAGTTTCCATCGCAGGCCCTCAAAGTAGTGGAAAAAGCACACTTTTAAATCATCTTTTTCGTATAAATTTTAGAGAAAGGGATGCCTTCAATGGAAGGAGTCGAACTACTAAAGGAATTTGGTTAGCAAAGTATGATGATATTGATCCTATCACACTTATTATTGGTTTGGAAGTTACTGATGGAAGAGAGAGAGAGAGAGGAGAGGATGATACTGTATTTGAGAAGCAGAATGCTCTTTTTGCCTTAGCTGTTTCAAATATAGTATTTATAAACATGTGGTGTCACGACATTGGATGTGAACAAGCAACAAATTGCAAAAGCATGTGACATTCTGATGGTGCTATCTTACTTAGGAGTCTCAGGTATGTGCCCTACTGCCCCCGTGCATCCACTGTTTGGACATAAGCATCTCTTCACCTGTAAGTGCACGACCACTGGTAATTCTGTCATTTTCATGTTTGGTTCAAAAGACCGAGTGAGGAATCGAACACTTCCTTTTATCTTCTTTTCTGTTTCCATGGTCTTGCTTGAAGAAGTCATCTGCCTCATTTTAATGCATGTCATTCTCCTGCTACATTTATGTTGTTTATTGTTTTCCATGGTCCAATTTTCTCCAATACGTCCACCTCCAGCTAGCAGGCATATGAAGTCTGGTTTGTGGCAGAAAATTTCAGAAATAATTGCTTGTCTGGATCTGGATACAACCGATGGATTTTGTTCTCCAAATAAGTCATCTGCAGGTTTTGACTCATCTGGGTACTACTTGCTATGCTAGTAGCACACTTCAATGCCTCTACATGAACATATATGTCAGAAATGGGGTTTTTCTCGTCGGAGCCAGATCATTTGCAATAACTAGATCAACTTTCTCGTTTGTTTGCACAATTGCATTTCAGTAACAAGGCTTTTTATGATTCAGCTCTTTTCATTGAGACATTGGAGCTTGACAGTGGACTGTAGCAAGGCAGTCAAGAGTTCCTTACTTTGTTGTCATCCTCACTGGAACAATGTTCTTCTTTCCTCAAACATCCCAAGGACTAAAACATTAGTACAGGATTTGTTTCATGGAAGATTATCTCATGTTAATCTGGTGTTGATCTCCTCACTAGCTGCAACAGAGACAATATCATCATATGGATGGATAGGTTTGGCATTCATAAGATATATATATATATATATATATATATATATATATATATATATATATATTTTAATTGGTCATGAAATTTGTTCATTTTGTATGTTCTGTGTATTTTTGTTTAAGCAAAAGATCACTTGGGCTTGCTAACTGGTTGTTGAAACTATGATTTCTTTTTTTTTCTCTCTCTTCATTCTTTCCACCATATCATATACGGCAGCACTACAGTGTTCTCACTGCTGCATATCATCTACTCTTACCCACTATCATTACATTGGCACTCCAACCCTTCATTGCTCTGTTATAACATCACCCTATCTCCATTCTCTGTCACCATTTCATAGCACTAGGTCCCTACTTCCCACCCACTTAGGACCATTGTCCTATAACATATTCCCTGGAAAATTGCTCCAATACCTCCCAGTGTACCTGCTACCTATCCTTTCACATTACAACATACTTCACTACCCTTCATCCAACACTATACCTGTAGCTTTTCACAGCGACAGTGCACCAGCATTCACCACTACTGCCCTGCTACTTCAGCAACATTCATATTCCAGCATTCACCACTACTGCCCTGCTACTTCAGCAACATTCATATTCCAACAACTCACCACGGCAGCCTTGTCGGCAGCATTTACTTCACCTAGCAGCCAGTGTGCACACACACTGTGTGCACACACAATTACCTGTGCTTACCCTGTCATCGAATCTTGCATTCCCACAACACCCTAAGTATCATATCCTCTGTTATATATTTCCATCCACCATTATAATCCTTCATAGTCAGACTTCCCGCTCATCTCATCTCACTACACTCACATACCTACCACCTTCAAATGTTAGCAGTAGCAGCAACTTGCTACTGCTGTATCAACATCTTCAGCCCTTTCCACGTCACTATCACTCTCTTCACTTCATATTCATGACCATTCCACCTTTGTTACTTACACTCTCCTGTAAAATAGACTAGCCACAACATCTTTCACATACTGGCTGTTGTCACCAATGCAATGTACCTTCACAATTAACTGTTAGAACTATGTATATACTGTCATACCCATTTAATCACATCCTGCACGTGTCTCATTATACATTTGTTGGGATATTTCCAGAATAGTATGCTCCTTTTGAATATAGGTGTGCATTTGTGAGTACCTTTCACCTGTATAAAGCATAACATCTTAAACAAGCATATATGGGTTAATGTTTTACTCAAGGCAATTCATATCACTCACTTACATGGATATTCATATACATCCTAGCATTCATCTTTTTAATAGTCTTGGATATTACATACATGTTTTCCTTTGTAATATGACATTCTCCATCTCTCTATATATTCATAGTTGGCTAAATCACTTTTGCAGGAATCATGTAGAAAGTTTGTTTTCCCTTCTTATTTTAGGGATTTTAATTTTCATTCAAGATCAATATTGTAATAGCTAGGTATTAATGAGAATATTTACATTTCTGGTCTTAGATTAGAATGTATGAGCATGCGTACTTGCTAAAAATACTTGTTTCATATCATTTTTCTCCCTTTATTGCAAAGTTTCACAAATGAGAACACGAATGGCACGTACACCATTTTATAAAAGGTGATTAAATCCTAAGTTGACGATTTGCATCAATGACCATAGTCAAGGCACGAACAAAACTTAGGATTTTCATCTTTTATGGAATAAACACTGGATCCACATTGGATCTCTCTTCAAAAATCATCATATTTTTAAATATTTTCTTATTTTATCAGAGTTTAACATAAAATTAACTCAAAATATATATCAATGGCCATAGTCAGGATATATTGAGAGTTAATTTCATTTTAAACTCTATAAAAGCACCAAAAATATGTTTTATTCTTCACCTGAATTTAAATATGATTACCATATAATATATTCAATGACCATAGTCAGGGATTTATTATATCTTTAATCTTATTTCAATTCACTTAGAGAATGAAATATGCCTTTCAAAATCCAATTTCAAAATTCTTTTTCATTCATTTCATCATTTAGGATAGAACTGTATCATATTTTCAAAATTCTTTTCCAAGATCAAGTGATTTTGAGCTATATTCTTCAAATATCTTCTTCACTTCTCAAGTCAATTTTCAATTATTGTAAATTCAAATTCTATTCTCAGATTCTAACTCCAAATTCAAAGTCCAATTTGACTTTGAAATTCATTTGTATATTCAAAATTCCATTTCTAAATTTCAAATCAAAAACCTTGGATTCAACTTCCACTTGGGATCTCAGACTTCAAATCCAAATTCATTTTAGGATCCAGAACCTAATTCTACTTTGGATCTCAGACTCCAGATCCAAATTCCATTCTAGGATCCAGAACCCAGTTCCACTTTGAATCTCAGACTTCAGATCCAAAATCCATCTTAGGGTCTAGAGTCCAACTCTATCTCGGATCTCATATTTCAGATCATGAATCCATTTTAAGATCCAAAATCCATTTTAGGATTCAGAATCCAATTCCATCTTGGATTCCAGATCTTGGATCCAATTCTATTTAAAATCCAGAATCCAATCCCATTCTCAATTCTAGACTTCAAATCCAATTCCATTTTCAGATCTCATCTGAACTTCCTAAATCCATTTCTATTTTTAAATACCATTTGGATTTCTCAAATCCATCCTGATTTCAAATCTTAAATTCAATTCCATTTCAAATTTTACCTCTTCTCCTAAATCTAAGTTCAAAGTCCATCTTTTGACTTTGAAATTTCCTTCCTTTTCTCCTTTTTTAAATCTTTCTTTCCAAAATTCAAAAGATTTATTTTCCCAACTCTGATCATTTCAAAGACATAGAACTTCAAAATATCCTTCCTAATCTATCTCAAGTTCTAAGATTAGATTCTACCATTCAGAAACCATTTCTTCACTCCATTATCAAGTCCATCTCAGGACACTTGGAGATTTCCAAAACCATTTTTCTGAAAAGAGCATACATCTTTGCATTGCACAAGCATGACTCTGTGTGCATTTAGATATAGGATAAATTCTTAGATAATATTTAGGCAAAGCAAAAGGCATGAATTCGACCCTTGGTTCGATTACCCCTGATAAAGGCGCCAGGAACGATCGAACCTCGTACCGACGAGCGGATCCCGTCTCCCAGTTTTCCCGCAAATATTTCAAACGGAGGCGAGTAATCTTTTAAATATTTTTCAAAAATTAAGGTCAAGTGAGACCTTCGTAAAAGGGTTCCTCTCTCTCTTCTTTCTTTTCTCTTCTCTTCTCTCTTCTTTTCGGACTTTTATTTTCTCCCTTCAAAAAGAAGGAGATAGAGGCTGGAAAGGAAAATAGAAGGAAGAGAGAAAAATACCAAGAGAGGAAAAATTTTGCGATGATCACAGCTGGTCAGATTTATGTATATGGATTTGCCAATCAGAATGTATACAATAGCTTATCAGATTCATGTACATAGATTGACCAATCATAAATCACATCTTCTAGTCTGATTCATGTACTACAATAATTGTCTATACCAAAACCATAATCTCCAATATACAGGTTGTGTGGAGATCGTATGGAGATGGGGAGGACGAGGACCAAGAGGTTGTTGTTGAGGCTGCGAGACTGTCTGACTGCGGTATTTGGTTGTTTAGCAATTATGAAGCCGAGTTGCAACATGGTAGTCAAGTTCTCCTACAATCTGGCTTAGGACAGTCTACCCCAAAGAAGCATGTGGAAGTGAGAAGCAAGATGAATAGTGGTGGGGCCAGGAACGTGAATTGGCATGAACGCTATAGGGAACAATTGGATAGTTGAAACAAAGGAGGTGATCGTTCCATAGCGTATGATTATAAAGAACGACAATATGATCCCAACTATTTCAAAAAATATTGGGAACCCATGCATCGAAATCTGAAGATTAAGAATATTGGGAACCCAAGCGTTCCTCCTGTTCTTTATCATATCATCTCAAAGCATAAAAAACATGTCCATCTTCTCCCTTCGGCTACAACAACGATTACCTCAGTTACAATACACGATGAGGAGCGAACACAACTCACAAAAGAGAAGGTAATCTCTGCCATAATGTTAGAGATGTTGGAGATGGAGAATAAGGACTTACGGAAGCAGGTGAGGAATTTGGATAGACAAATGCAGTCATAATATGATACACTGGTAGAGATGATGACCAGTACAAGAAAAGTGTGAATTAGCGATGGACGCTATCCATAATTAATTTGTCGTTAATCCATCGCTAACGTGTTTAGCGACCGATTAGCGAAGGATCAACAATGAAAATCGATCATCACATAATTCTAGTCGCTAAAATACGATAGAATTTATCTGTCGTCAATTTGTTGCTAATTAGTGATGGATTAATGATGAACGGTCTTCCTATCATGATTTACACAAACATTAATAAAAGCCTAAAATGATTTGTATGTATAAAGACTACATACTAATGTGATTTGCTTGATGTTTAGGGTTTAGGATTAGGGTTTAAGGTTTTAGGGTTTAGGGTTTTATGTTGTAGGGTTCAGGGTTTAGGGTTTTAGGATTTAGGGTTGTAGGTTTTGGAGTTTAGGGTTTTAGGGTTTAGGGTTTTAGTGTTTAGGGTTTTATGTTGTAGGTTTAGGGTTTAGGGTTTTATGTTTTAGGGTTTAGTGCTTTAGGGTTTAGGGTTTAGGGTTTTAGTGTTTAGGGTTTAGGGTTTAGGGTTTAGGGTTATAGGTTTTTGTGTTTAGGGTTTAGGGTTGTAGGGTTTTATGTTATAGGGTTTTAGGGTTTAGAGTTTAGGGTTTTAGGGTTTTATGTTGTAGGGTTTAGGATATAGGTTTCGGAGTTTAGGTTTTAGGGTTTAGGATGTAGATTGAGTTTGGATTTCATGACAGCTAAATGGGTCTCACTAACAACCCAATCCAATCACTCCCCCACCTAAACCTATCACACAAATCGAGGTATTGTTCAGACTACATAAAGTAAAAATCAAGGTAACTTCATAAATCCAAATCGATTTACAAATCGCCATGATGTTTATTGATAAATTACAAATCTAGGTAACTTAATAAATACAAATCGACTTACAACCAAAATATTTTATGTTTCATAATTTAACAATATTTGTCCTATTGCAAATTGATGTTACGAGCTTTGTCATTGTGAACGATATGTCCTATCGTGATTTACATAATGACTGATTTATAAATAGCAGAAAAGAAAAACAATAAACAAATTGAGATGATGTTCAGACTGGATAAAGTAAAATCGAGGTAACTTCATAAATACAAATCATTTTACAACTTGATACTAATTTAAGTAACAGTTGCAAATCGATTCATGCTATCACGATTTGCGTTGACGAGCTTTGTTTCTGTGAACGATTTATCCTATTGCGATTTACACAATTACAGATTCATAAAATGCAGAAAAGAAAAACAATAAACAAATCTACACGATGTTTAGACTTAGTTGTAAATCGATTTCACTATAACGATAAGTGCTATCGTGATTTGCTTGATACGTCCTATCACATTGACTAGTTTTCTAAAAGGCAGATGAAACAACATTTTTTTATTTAATTAATGTGTAATGCAATTAATTTGTGCACGGTTTTTTAAAATGGGTGGTAGGTGAAACGATGTTTCCTTTATATATGAATGACACTTCGCACAAGTTCAGAAGGGTGTCACTTCGCTTTGCTTCGTGATTAAGGAACAGATGAACCAATATTTCTTTTATAAATGACATGTTCGTGAATCAAATATATAACCTGCTTCGTCGCAAAGAGGGTATCGATGTCAAGGAAGGAGACAACGACAGCTACATGGCCAGTAATGGCGACGAAGGAGACGATGACAACTATACGACTAGTGATGGCGATGAAGGAGATGATGGCAGCTACATGACCAACGATGGCTATTCAGACATATATTGTCTAAACCTCATGATGAGTTTCTTTAACATTTTCCTCTTTTATGGCGTATATTTGATTTGTGTTGTGTACTATAAAAAGGAATTTCAATATTGTTTATTGAATATTCTGCTAATGTCAATGAAACATCTACAAAAAAAAGTGCCTGAAAACTCTGCAAATAGCTCAAAGAGAACACCAATCAGCTGCAAGATGAATTTGCAGAAGGGAACACTATCAGTAATTTTATACGTATGAAACCAGTATCAGTTATATATTTACGTATGTCATGGGTATGTATATTAACAAGTTCATATTTATTGCAAACAGACTATATCTGATTTCATCATGTATATTAAAAGCAATGCAACAAGCAATACTAGGCACATCGTCACCCCTTATTTCATGGTATATCGGTTCTCTTATTTGTTTTTTTTTATATACTTTTGTTGCTTTGTGTTTTAACCTTACTATTATCACTGTTTCATTCAACAGACTTACGTCCATCGAATGCCATACTCCATTGGATTTCAAGATGCACTACCATGTTGGGGTAACGATGATCACTGCAAAGACTTTTGGTTAAGTGAAAAGGTAAGTGAAGAAACGTCTTGTCCAAGGTTTAAGCCTAACAGTTCTAACATGATGTATACTATTGATTTGTAAGATATTATATCGATTCGCAGATATTGATTCCTACACTCTGAAAAACTTCTGAGAATTGGGTCTTATACATGATGGATTTACAGGAAAAATAACTATGGTGCTACAATTCATTGGACTTCCACATTGGTATACAACGTGACATTGTGCATTTTGTAAGTTTCTATCTATAAGTGTATCGTATCTTGTACGGTAGCCCAAAATTTACTTGATTCTACATTAACCACAGGCGAGATTCCTCAGTGATGTTTTGGGTGTCGACATTGGTGAGTGGAGCTTGAGTTGTGCACACTATGCTCCTTTACAAAATAATGTCATCGATTGTGGCGTATTTGTATTGAAGTATATTGAAGCAATATACAATGGACAAAAACCTAATTTCATCGTTATATGTTGTACACTTAAACATATTTTATTATCCTCTATTATTAGAGACTTAATTTATATATTGGTGTGACATTACCTTTTTGTTGCAGGATGATATACATAGATTATGCACAGAACTATGCAAAAAATTGACAGAGTTTCTAATTGCGGAAGAGAAAAAAACTCAGTCGGCAAGAATACTTAGAAGGCAACGAACGACGCGACCCCCCCAAGAGTAATATGATGTACAAAGATTTCTAACAGATTTTGTAGAATGCATATACAAATTTTGTAAGACTGTATACAAATTATGTAAATCTCTCTGGGTCAAAATAAATTTTAAATTTTACTAAACACGCAAATAAGTTGGTCTCTTATTTGTAGCAAAGGCAAATCGTTGTCTCTGACATAGACGCCAATTTGCAAATAGTATTTATCCTATCGCGATTTGCTATTGCGAACTTTGTCTATGGGAATAAATTGTTGTAATGTTCTCCCTTTGTAAATAAAAATCATAAAAGAGATTAGCATTGTGTACGGTGAACAAATAATTGTAATGTTCTTCCTTCGTAAATGAAAATCGTAAAAGAGATTAATATTGTGTATGGTAAACAAATTGTTATAATGTTCAACCTTCGTAAACAAAAATCGTAAAAGCGATTAACGTTGTGTACTGTTAACAAATCGTTGTAATGTTCTCCCTTCGTAAATGAAAATCATAAAGCGATTAGCGTTGTGTACTGTGAACCAATCATTGTAATGTTTGCCCTTTGTAAATGAAAATCATAAAAACAATTATCATTGTATATAGTGAACAAATTGCTGTAATGTTCACCCTTCATAAATGAAAATCCTAAAAGCTATTAGCGTTGTGTATAGTGAACAAATCGTTGTAATGTTTGCCCTTCGTAAATAAAAATCGTAAAAGCGATTACCGTTGTATACTGTGAACAAATCGTTGTAATGTTTATCCCTCGTAAATGAAAATCCTAAAAGCGATTAGCATTGTGTATAGTGAACAAATCGTTGCAATGTTCACGATTGCTTTTACGGTCTTTTTGTCATGATTTGCACAAAATTTGATAAATGGTTGAATCGATCTGATCATATAAAGGCTACGTGCTATAGCAGTTTGTACGATATGTTCTACAATGATTTACACGATGACTGACTCAACGGTACAAACTGACGTCCTATTTAGAATTAGTAAAGTACAAATAAAGATAAGTTCAACGATACAAATCGAGTTAACTTCTTAAATACAAATCAATTTCATTCACAAACACAAACAAAGATATATCGTTGTCACGGTAACTTCATAACTGCAAATCTACATGATTTACAACCACATTCATTTACAAAAAATATTAGTATTGCAGCCCACGTTCATCACCAACATGAAACCCACGTTCATCGTTGAGTTCATTTCCTGCTGCAAAGTGATTCTATGTGCAGTTGATGATACATTCTCTGTAAGCAAACATGGTCATTAGTAATTGCAGCCCACTGCACCATTTCCCTCATCACTCTTATGCAATACTTTAGAGAGAAGTATGGAGGCAGAGCTGACAAAGCTACATAAGGTATAGATGCCAACAGGCAGAGAACACGAATCCGCACGACTGTAGCATATTTGTCATGAAGTATATTGAAGATTAGGCAAATATTTTTCCAACTGCCAAGGATATATACAAAAAAGATAACCACCATAATCATCATCGAAGATTATCCAGATCTTTCTTCACAGTGTGAAACAACTAAGATATCAGCACAGGTAAAAGGAACACAGAAGAAAGAAAAATACAAGAGAGAAGAAGGAGAAGAAGAAGAAAAAAAGGATAAAGGCGGAAGAGAAAAAAGGGGATTGAAGAAGAAGAAGCTATGCTGCCGCAAAAAAAAAAAAAACCAAGCGAGGTTAAATAGATTAGGATTTTAGACCTGGAGAACGCGTCGGGTAGGGTTTTACACTGACCTATATTAGGGTTTTACATAAATTAGGGTTTTATGCACGTGTACCTCTTCTTCTTCTTTTTCTTATGTCCTTTTTTTCTTTTCATACTTTTTTATTCTTCTTCTTATGTCCGAAACAATTTGTACCATTGTGATTTACACAATGACTGGTTAAAGACTGAAACGATTTGCACAAACATTGATAAAAGGCTGAAACTCTTTTGTCCTATCACGATTTTCTATTACGGGATTTGTCTATGTCAATGATATGTTATACAACGATTTACACAATGACTGATAAAAGACGAAAAAGAGAGAAAAAATGAATCGACACGATGCTTATTAGTAAACTACAAATCGATTTACAACTTGATACCGGTTTAATAACAATTACAAATCGATTTCACTGTAACAATTTATACAACCATGGACATAAAGCAGAGAAGATTTGTTCTATCGCGATTTGCTTTTACAGGCTTTGTCTATATCAACGATATGTTATATAGCGATTATACAATGACTGATAAAAAGATGAAAAAAAGAAAGGAAAAACAAATCGACACGATGTTTATTGGTAAAGTACAAGTTGATTTATAACTTGATATCGATTTAATAACAATTGCAAATCGATTTCACTGTAACGGTTTGTACAACAAGGGACATAAAGCGGAAAAGATTTGTCCTATCGCGATTTGCTTTTACGGGCTTTATCTATGTCAACGATATGTTATATAGTAATCTACACAATGACTGTTAAAAGACGAAAAAGAGGAAGGAAAAATAAATCGACACGATGTTTATTAGTAAACTACAAATCGATTTACAACTTTGATACCGGTATAAGTAACAGTTGCAAATCGATTTCACTGTAATGATTTGTACAACCATAAACATAAAGCGAAAAAGATTTGTTCTATCACGATTTACACAATAACTGATAAAAGACAAAAAAGAGGAAAAAAAAAACAAATCGCGATGATGTTTATTGATGAACTACAAATCTAGGTAACTTGATAAATACAAATTGACTTACAACCAAAATTCTTTAAGTTTCATAGAATAATAATTTTTGTCCTATCATGATTTGCTTTTACGATTTATACATATGAAGAATACATATTACAACGATCGAACATACAGGAAAGACAATCAAATACAATTATGTAGCTGAAGAATTCACATGTGATTCCTGTGTTGCATTGCTCACATTTGAATTAAACTGAGCTTGTCATGAAACAAAACAATATATGACACTATATTGAGTTTAACAAGAAATGCAAACATCCTCCCAACATTGATTACATACCAAAAGACTTATAAAATGGATGTCTTCGTTCTACTGAAACTGGTCGGGAGGATTGAAGGCCACAACATTAGAGTGCACGTCTGTAGGGTATTGTTGCATGTTGAAAATTACATAAGTTAGATATTGATAAGCTGCACATAATGCAAAATACTTGTGAAGCGATATGATAATGTATTACATACTTGTTCATGCGAAGGGCTTTGTTGCTTTTGCTTAGGGGTTAGTTGTTTCTTAGACATTTTCTTGCCAACCAATTCTAGTGCACCCTTTGTCCTCCGACGACTGTGATCAGAGGCAGGTTTCTTTTTAATACCCTTCGCTAGGTGAATATTTTCATCATAATCTACAACATTGACTCCTGATTTGTTGAAGATGATGTTTACGGTTCGACACAACTTCTCATGCGGGTTAGAAGAAGCATGATTTTCACCTTCGCAGTTTGCTCTCATTTTCTTAGAATGCTCTTCATGAGCTGCAACAGACTGATGGTGAATTAACTGCACATTTTTTATTAAGTCCCTTGACACTTTTCGCATGCACACACAGGCTTCTTCACTTTTTGCTGTCAAATCTGCAATATGCATAAGTGCCCTACATAATTATTGGTAACGGGAGACTATGCGGCACTTCTCATCAACACCAGATGGACTGCCATTATCTGTCTCCAGCAATTCAATTGTTGCTTGTCTCGTCCATCTTCGCATTAAATATGACTCAGGTATTTCTTGTATATTCTCTTGATTAAGTGCCTTTAATGCATAACGACATAAAATACCTTTGAATTCATATGCTTTGCACATACATTTAACTGTTTCGTTGTCAATATTGTACGTAACATATACTTCTTGCCTTTTCAGATGCTCTTCGTCCTCCCATACAATATGGTATTTGTGCATATTTCCGGTTTGCATACGTCCTTCTATGTTGTAGTTCATGACCTGTATAACCTTCTTCCCAATCCATTCAAATACTGTTAGTATATACAGATTTGCAGGTCACATCAATATTTTTATGCACAAAGTTATAGGGCATGTGTTGAAGCATTTCACATATTGTTCAAGCTCATTCTGTCTAAGACCGTATATGAATAATTCATATTGTTTCATGAAGCGAAATATTGTTAAACATGAATACAAGGTTTTCTTCAGTGTGGCATGCATATATTCAACTTTTTGTGTGCTTATCATACATGCACAAAAATATTGTCTTCCATAAGTCAATGCCCACTTCTCTTTGTCTGCATATAAATTTTCTAACCACACACAGTCTTCAAGGTCGTACATCTGAATCATTTCTTCCTAATCAGACATAAAGGTGACCTCGTCTACGCTCTCAAGTACGCACCTTATATTTTTTTTATCAAACCTTGTCTTTTGATTAAATATGTGTCATATGTTCTTTGCTGCATTTTGAAAGATATGCCACAAACATAGGCGATGATGTGCATATGGCCATACATGAGACACTGCAACCACAATTGTGTGATCATCATCTGTAAGTACAGCTTCAGGGTGTTTTCTATTTATTACCTGTGTAAATACTCTAAACAACCACTCAAAGGTTTTCTTGGTCTGGTCATATAAAAAAGTGTCGCTTAATATGCAACTCCGTGAGTGATGGTTTACTCTGACAAACTGCACAAATGACCACTGTTCCGTATTAATCTTCATTGTCGTATAAAAAACAAGCACATCGTTGAAGCATTCACAATCCAATCTTGACTTTGAATCTGCCCAAAACATATTCACAGTATATCCATCTTCGTCCAGTTGCATTGCACTAAAGAAACCAGGGTCATTGCTTGATTTCTTCTGTAAGTAATTAACCAAAGAACATATTTCTCTTTTCTTTATGTTATCTGTCATCTTCCTTCTCAAGTGGTCTCTTAGATTCATAGGTGTCAATGGAACATTCTCGCGACCACCATCTATGTGCGTGCACAAATTGCATGTCTTCCTTGGTGCAATGCCGACGCTATCAGTTATTTCATTAATTGCAACATGCACTTCAGTTACTTTACGTTGTGACCTTAAGATAGGACTCATATGTGAAGCTGTTAATTCATGGTTATGATCACTGATTAAAGTATGAACTACATATTTCCCATTCAGAAGTCTTCTTAACATCATTCTCGCTAGACAACCACATCTTGAATCTGGCTTGATCTTTGTTGGATTTTCACTTGACTTCTTTCAACCTTCCTTAGAACAAACATATGTCTTTCTCACTACGACACCCTGTACATTTTTTGACCAAAAATACCTTCTAATACTAAAGCCAAGTTTTAAGGCATAATCATTATAAAATTTATATGCAACTTTCTCATTATTAAACTGCATTCCTTCTGCGGGAACATAGTCAAGTATATTATAGTGTACATTACCAGTGCCGGCACCTTTAACAAGTGTACTGTCATAATCGTCTACCTCATTAACGAATTGCATTCCTTATGCTGGAAGATTCAAGTAAAGAGTGAATCCAATGCCTGCACCCTTCTTATCATGTGCATTATTAGTACACATGTTCACTTCTTCAGGTGCGTTATTAGTACATATGTTCAATTTTTCATAACTTTCAATTGATTGAGATATATCATCTTCACTGCAACTAGATGATAAACTCACCACTGTCGTAAGCACGATATCAATTTGCATTAGCCAGCGCATACATTTACTATAATTTACTCAAAAATGCATATAACAACGGATACATATTAGTTAAGAAAGTCAAAGAAACGATTGAATGAGTCATAATATTTGCTTATACTATGCATTGATTTGTTATTTACCATGCTAATAAAAGAAATGATTTAACGTACTTGTGTTGATGATAGCGATTCACGTGAGAACGATTTAATTATATGTACGATGTTGTGAAGCGATTTCAATAGAAATCGCTAAAATTAACAGTGATTTGAATACACAAATTGCCACCATAGGCGCGCAAAAATATATTTTCGCACGCACATATTTTTAAATCATACTACAAATATCTTACAAATTGATACTAGAAAACACATAATATCTTACAAATCGATATACATATCGCATAATATATTACAAATCGATAAGACAATTCAGCATAATGACTTATAAATTGACACTACAAAACACATAATATCTTACAAATCGATATACATACCGCATAATATATTATAAATCAATACGAAAATTCAGAATAACAGCTTACAAATGGCTACTAACAAACAATACAATATCTCACAAATCGATATTATGTTACTACAACCGTGATTTGCGTTACATTGCATATACTGAGTGAATGGATGATACCGGATGGGGTAGAGGCCCTTTCTCGCTTCTGTAAACAAGCATTCTTGTCAACAAGCATTCTTGTCAACAAGTCCCACATCCCTACAAATATCTTTAATTTTTCAACCGTCGAAAATACATTCACCTGCAATAACAAAACAATGCCCTAATGATACTCATGACGACATACGTTCTTCAACAGTAGCATGATGACATGGAAAGATACTCACGATGCCTTAATGACACTTCTTGGAATGCTTGTGTGTCGTTGCTTTTTTTCATGCTGCCTAACGAAAACAAAGAAGAAGAAAAGACTGTAAAAAAAGATGACCAACAAATGCCCCTATGACGACCACTAATGATCAAACCAGTCGATCGATTTATAGTTATCTCTACGAGGTAGGAACGAACCCAAGAATGTTTTGTAACGCAAGGCACGGACGAGAAGGTTGCATGGTGCTGTAACACGAGCTAAAAACCAAGGTGGGATCCTGGACTCAGGACGACGGTAAAGGGTACTCCAACGACAACAGACGACAGCAAATGGTGCTCTGATGGTAGCAGACGACGACAAATGGTGTTTCGACGACAACAAACGACAATAAAGTGTGTGTCGTCAAAATGAGCTCTTGTTGCAGCAGATGGTGCGTTGTCAAAGGGTATTCCGCTGGCAGCATAAGAGTTTACTGCTTAGGGCGAAAACTGAACTCCTTTTTCTGGATGAAGGATATTTTCGTCTTTTTCTCAAATCATCGTTTCATGACGAGAATGGCGGGAGAAGGATACTTAAGTCTTTGCAACCGCACCGGTCTCCGATGCTAAGTGATGCTGACACACACGAGGATACAAGTCCCACATGCTTGTATACTTAGCGCTCATTCGGACCCAAACACGCACTCTAGAAAACCGTGTCTTTGAGGGAGAACACACGACACCCCCGCAACATCCAGCTGACGCTATCTATTTTCAGACCCGAATATGGTTCTGTTTATAGGAGGTTCGGTGGGACCCTCCCGGACCCAGTACCAGTACCTAAAAGAACAACACGCTCCCGACCCCCTACTCATTGACATGATAGCGGCGGACTCGCGGCCGCATGCAGGTACGAGTCAAGGTCAGGGTGGCAGAGAAAGGCTGAACCCAAACCCTCTCTCTCTCTCTCTCTGGTTCCAAGTGGAGGATTCAAACTGCTCTCCAGGTAAACCCTTCTTCTTCTTGTCTTTTGATTGATGTTGGGTTTCTTGGTTCTTGGTCTCCTGCCCAATATGTTCAAATGCATATATTCTTTAACCATTCCCCTTTTCCTTTTTCCCTTTCCCCTTCTTCTCTTCTTAGTATTGGGTGCATGTATGTGTGTGTGTGACTTTGATGAGGTTCCGTTCAACATTTCCTTGAATAAAGCAAATTCATTGTATGCCTCACCTTCCAATTTGTCTGACCAATTGAAAGAATTAATGGCTAAGGATCCAGCTGAAAGTTGGATCTGCCGTTTAAGTTTGGTGATGATGGCATGATCCGCATCCGCGACTCGCGTTTCGACGTCGGTCTGGATGTTGATTCGTGAAGGGCAGGTTGGGGGTAGGGATCGATCTTATCCCCTCGAATGGATACGGTATGCACCGTTTTGTTTGGTTGTTTTTTAGGGCTTGGGCAGCTACAGCTAAAATGGTTTGGATTTCCGTCGTTTAATTTCATCGGAAATGAAATCTATCAGATAAAGATGAAGCCTTTCTTTTTCCTAAAATGAATGTCATATTTTTACGTTTTAAGATGGAAGAAATAGGAGGATGTCTATCTTTCCGTTTTCCCCTCTCTTATAAGCTCTAACTTGCAGCTAGTGTTTGCTATTAGAACAAACAGTTCTGCCATCTGACCACTTGTGAAGCTTTTCGATTGGAACTTCAATCGCTGCTGTCTTTGCCATTCTAATTTTATCACTATGAGGAGGTGCCTTACTATCATATCTCATCCAATCCTTCATACTTACCAACCTCACCTACCGTACCGACGATGCTTTGATGCAATTTACTAGTGAACTAAATGAAATTACCTACTCACAATTTGAACCAGAATCGAAAGACTACGTGATGCGTTCTGGCTCATTTAAGTAGTGAACAAACACTGTAAGGGCTATGAGCTTTATGAACATTTTTCCCTCCATGAATGATAAGTAGAAATCTTTCTACCATTGTATCGATGGTGACGTCTACACTTAGGGACCTGTTCTTTTTTCCACCATCATATTAGAATTGTCAATTCCTTCAATTGGCATTTTTGATCAAAACAAATATCTAATAACAGCGTCAATTTTTTGTCTAAACAACTAAAGAAAATTGATGCTTTTAATGGAATGGGATAAGCATGCAATCAACAAATCCCTATTCAAATTGGAACCTGGTGGTTTAGAGTCCCCAACTCTAGAGATAAAGTAGTAGGGTGGTGGAGCTGCGGGGTTGAATGTAAATTAATAAGGTTCTGTCTCGGGAGGAAAACGGTAAACTTCAAGCGTAAAACTATTGAGTGGCGGAGAAATGAGGGTGGGCCTAGTCTTAATGATATCACGGACTATGAGATAGATCTTGAAGATTTACAACTTAAGCAGTTTGATTCTAGCTATGCTGATTCTGTATCTCTTGATGGGGACATTTAGAGGACTTTGGGAAAGACCTATGAATGGTTCAAGTGAGAGAAACTGAAAGTGGAAACAAAGGTCAGGTTGGCCACAACCAGATTGAATAGAATACACGTTCTTCCACAGGATATGAGTCTCTAAGAAGGAGAGCTAATACCATTTGGATTATCAGAGTGAAGGTAGTTTGGTGGAAGGAGAGGAATTGTTGTTGAAAGTATCTTCCGATTTTAAGAACATCTTCAACATTCCACCCTTGGTAGTGGGTCTATTAGTAGTAGCTTTTATAGAAAATTGGAAGAAAGCCTGGCACCTGGAGGCACCCTTTTCAGAAACTACAGGTTAGGAATACCATATGGTCCATGGCTAAAGGTAAGACTACCCAGATCCCGATGGCTTCACCTTTGAGCTTTTTAAATGGGTATGAGCGTGTTGAGGAGATGTTCTGATGGAATTCATGAGGGAATTCCACAATAAAGGAGTCCTACTAAAGGCTTTCATTACAACCTCTTTGATCATCATCCCTAAAACATTGAATGCATAATTTTCTAGATTTAGATCAATATCATTGTTGGAAAGCTATTTTAATTAGTAGGTGAGACCCTAGCTGTGAGGCTTGTGTCGATGATCGAGGAGTACATCTCATCCTTCTAGTGCATTTCCACAAAAGGTTGGAAAATTCAAGAATGTGCAATAATCACAAACGAAACAATACATACAATTAGTTACTCTAAAATGCCAACAGTCCTCTTGAAAGTTGAAGATTGTAACGACCCCAACTCATCCCCTTTGAAAATGCGGTAATTTTTTTTTAAACAGTGCGGAAAACTTCCCAGAGACCCGGGGTCCTCACAGTTCCAATTCCAACTGGATAGCCAGATACCACAAACGAACTTGCAATTATCATCCATAAAACTAAACCAATACCTTTATTCATGAGTTAAAAACTAATCTCAAAAACAGTGTTTCACTCAACAGAAAGTAACGTAATCACTGATGAAAAATAAGTAAATGAAAAGAATACTAGACTGAAGGACCAAAATAAAGAAAGAACCACTCTGTCCACAAATGAAGTTGTCAAAACTCAGTGTGACTCTCGCGCCCTTCCAGTAGCTGTCGACTTCACTGATCACCTGTTCCTGCGAAAAACCAATGAAGTAGGGTGTCAGAATCGAAATCATGAGCACAACTACTTAATGAAACAAGTGAGATAAATGGTTAAGATAAGATATCATGCAACAATTGAGGGAAATACATACAAGACAGTTTATAACATTTGAGAATTTATTCATGCAACAATCATAAATGCTAAGCATGCAAAGACAGTAAAACAATAGCATGTAATAAAACTTCAGCATGCAACAAGAAATAAACATTCAACACTTACCATCATGTATTGATTAAAGGAACCATTAAAGTATGCATGATCTAATGCATAACAGGAAAATGCATGACTTTTGTGCAGTGCATGAATCATTTTATTATCTTTCCTTTAAGTCTTTTGTTTCCCTATGCATGCCCTATTAAATGCATACAACTTTAAGTTTTCTCTTTTTAATTATCGTTGCCCGCGAATACACCAAACAGGTACAAACCCCGAGGTCAGGTTCCCAGGGTAGCTTAGCACACAATTTGTATTTTATTACTAGGTTTCAAACTTAGCCTTCGACCGAATCACCTTCGGAACATTAGACCTCCACATCTAATGTCGGGGACACAAAGGACACCCCACGCCCACAAGTGCCACTTCCTTGGTACAAAAAACAACAGCTGTGTCAAAACACACCACCCCCAGGTAAAGTGACAGACTCTCCCTAAAACCGTGGCCATGAGAATGAACCTCAGTATCGGGTTCAGGGGACCAAATTAAGCACACGGAGTTTTGTATCCTCACAGTCTCCCCAAGACCGGATCTCTAAGATCCCCATTCTCCTGATGGGTGATCCCAGAAGGTATATTACACTGTGCTTTATTATTACTTTTTATTAAAAATTAATTTCTTAAGTTTTGCAACATCATATGCAAAAATAAAGATAAAAGCTCGCATCTATCTCGCGAGAGCCATCACAGGACTCCGGCCTATGGAAACATATAGAACAGTGCAATAAAATGAAATATTAATAAAACATGATTTTTGCGGTGCATTGAAATGAGTAAGGGAAACAATTCCACAACTCGGGCTTACCAAACCCTCGATGATTCATTTTGATCACCGAAGCACTAATGCAAGAATCATAACCATATGTAATGTATGCAGTGGTATCAACATGCCTCCAAGGTAGAGTCATATATGTACCAAATTAATCCCTTGACAATGAACATGAAATATGACATTCCCATATGCAAATTGAACTGCCCACATTATACCCCTTTTCCTGTGCATATACTTGGTATGCGCATGCATGCATCTTTATGCAATCATTACCAAACAGGCCCTTAACCATGAATCGTATTGGGCTGGACAAAAGAGCATTCATGTATTTATGTGTATGCAACAACACACGTCAAGTCCATCAATGTGTAAGCACCCAAAACAAACTTTGTCATGGAATAATGTTTAAGCATGTTCCAACAAACATATAAACAACTTCAACTCCTAACATATAGGGAAAATAAAAATGTAGGTACATAACTCATTCTCAAAATTTATCATGCATCAAGAGATTAGAATTCCAAACTTTACTAATCACACAACCAGGTCCTGCTTTCATAAGCTAACAGCATTAGGTTGCTAACATGATACGATCCCAATATGAGAAAATTCTGTTAATTGGACTAATACAAGGGCGGGTGTGCTGGCACTGTGTTTATCAATAATAAATCAGGGTATTGAACATAGAAATAAAAACCCCCCTAAATTTTTTTTCTATTTAACAACCCAGCCCAGCCGACAGGTCGGCTGGGTCTGACAGTATATTCACAGGCCCAAATCAGGGACTGTGTATGCTGTCCGGAAGCATACAACACAAAGGGGAACCATAGTGACTTTAGTGTTGTGTGTTCTTCTCATATTTTTTTTTTTTGTAAAACATCACCTACCACACATGTCAGTACCCAACCGATTGGATCAGCTGGGCCTGCCACGACCCTGTCATAGGCTCGCCTAACTCCCAGCCAACTGGGGGCTGAGCCTGACGCACCCTGCCAGCATGCTGGCAGCCAGTCGAGTGCTACTCGACTGGGTGTCAGCCTGCCAACAGTAACCCCAAAAAAAAACTGTTTGTTATATATATACATATGTATATATATATATATATATATATATATATATATATATATATATTTGAAAAGAACAAACCCAGCCCAGCCGACCCTGTCGGCTGGGTCCAACAAGATATACACAGACCCAGTTTGGGCCTGCGTATGCTGTCAGGGAACAACACAATAAAAAAAAACTATTTGCTCATTACGCGATATACCCATTTTTTTTTTTGAAGGGAAAACACCCAGCCCAGCCGACCCTATCGGCTGGGTCTGACAGCATATTCACAGGCCCAGTTTGGGCCTGTGTATGCTGTCAGGAAACCACAACATATACAGACAGAAATAATTTTTTTTTCAATGCCCAAGACCACAGGCCAACACCCAACCGACTCGTAGAAAAAGGGAAACAACGGGGGTAGTTCGGCTGGTGGTGCGAGGAAGAACCCACCCGCAAGGAACAGGAAGGCAAGAGGCAGCGGACCCAGGAGGGACGTCAGCAGGGTGCACATCAGAGACAACCTCAACAGAGGCAGCAACAGGGGAAGGCCAAATCAATGTGTCGCAGGTGTAACGAAAGTCATCCTCAGGGCTTTTGCCTGATGTTCAAGGGGGTTTGCTACCGGTGCCAGTAGCCTGAGCACATCGCTCCCTACTGTCCGAACCAGCCAGCAACTCAGGGAGAACAACAACAACAACAACAATAACAACAACAACAACAACAACAACAACAACAACAACAACAACAACAACAACAACAACAACAACAATAACAACAACAGAGGCCTCAACAGCAATAAGACCAGCAAAAAACCAATAGCAGAGTCTATGCCAGAGTTACCGGAAACACATATGTATAAGGGGAAGCGCACTTCCCCGAGACACGTTTCAGAAGCGTGAAACGCGGCGCTTCCAAAACACACAGGGAAGCGCACACAAAAAAGAAGAAGCGCATCCCCCTTTAAAGGGGGACGCGCTTCTCTTTATAGGGGGACGCATCTCCCTTTAAAGGGAGACGCGTCCCTCTTTTAAAGGGACGCGTTTCCCTTTAAAGGAAAATGCACCCCCTTTTAAAGGGAATCGCGTCCCCCTTTAAAGGGGGACGCGTTTGCGAAATACCAATTTTACCCTTTTTCAAAACCAAAATGACACGTGAAAAACAAGAAACTAAATTTTTTTTTTTGAATAAGGGCAAAACAAACATTTTAAAAAAATCGTGAAAACTTAAGAACGAAGTTTTGCTTTTTCACCCGACTCCTCTCTCTCTCTCTCTCTCTCATTTTCGGCCACCGGCGACCTCCGACGACCGGCGACCTCCGACGATCTGCGACCTCCGACGATCTGCGACCTCCGACGATCTGCTACCTCCGTCGATCTGCTACCTCCGACAATTGGCGACCTCTGACGATCGGCGACCTCCTCCTTTGTTGACATCCGAAGACCTCGATCAACGTTGGCAATGTCTCTGTTCAGGTATGTTCCTCTCTCTTCCACTGACGTCCGGCGACCTCTCGATTCGCTCGGTCATCCAAAATTTGTTGTGAGAGGAACTGAGGCGTACGCCTCAGGTACTGAGGCGTACGCCTCTCACAATAAATGCGATGAGGCGAAGCAAGGCATTGAGCCTGCGCTTTGCCTCTGAGGCGTACGCCTCAGGTACTGCACAACATTGGTTCGGGGGCAGCATCCCCAAAATTTTTTTTTGACATAAAATAAAAATGGCTACAATTATTAATAAAAATCTACTTCATATGGACAAATCAAACTATTTGCTGCAGTCAGGGCTGGGTAGGACTAGGCTGGGCTACAAAAATGGATAAAAATCTATTTCATATGGAATCAGGGCTGGGCTAGCCGGCTAGGACTGGGATTTAAAAAAAAAAAAATAACTGTTACGGTAGCCTCCCGAAACAGTTATTTATTTTTTATTTTTTAAAAGCCCAGTCCTAGCTCAGCCCTGATTCCATATGAAATAGATTTTTATCCATTTTTGTAGCCCGGCCCAGTACCCAACGTCGTTTATTTTTTTTGAGATAAAATAAAAATGGCTACAATTATTAATAAAAATCTATTTCATATGGACAAATCAAACTATTTGCTGCAGTCAGGGATGGGCTACAAAAATGGATAAAAATCTATTTCATATGGAATCGGAGCTGGGCTAGGAATGAGCTTTTAATTTTTTTTTTAACTGGACTGGGAGGCCCATATTTTGCTTTGATGAAGAGTTTTCGAGTGATATAGGGCTGGTGTCTGACTTGTGTGGTGTGAGGTTTAGCTCGTGAGTAGAGGTTTGATTCCTTCATTCTCTTTAAAAAGTACATTTAGGGAACAGGGGATTGTTAGAGACTATTTGTTTCATTTTTCCGTTGCAATAACATGATGGTCTTTTTCTTTTGTGTTATCAATATGATGATCATTTATATTCTTATTTGAGTCCCATGAATGAACAATATATTGGTTGAGAAACATTTCACATTTTGTGGTTTAACTGAGTTTATTTGGTTGTCTTTGTAATACCCGCGATTTTTATCAGATAAATAAACTTAGATTTTAAGTCATTAAGGTGATACAAAAATATTTTATTGTTTTAATTATTTATTCGTAATTGGATCTTGGATAACCTATTTGGATCTTCAATGTTGGAACCTTAATACCCTGTTCAGAACTTCGATTTTTCCATTTGGATCTTAGTTCATAGATCTCAAACATTTTAATTTGGATGACCAATATGGGAATTTAAGAAATGGATTGGATCTCTGATATTGGATCCTCCATATCAGGGTCATATTGGATATTGGTTCCAGGAGGAATCGAGTTGATCCACAATGTTGAAACCAGATTTTTCATCAGGAAATTTTTTACATCGGATCTATAAAACTTTCATGGGATCCGTAGTAGCTTATGCGAAGTTTAGACCCACAATATTTCTTTTGGATCCGAGACATCGAAGAGGTAAAAAGGGTAGGGAACCAATTAAAATTTACTTGGATCCATTATAAGTCACGTGGAAACCACGATAGTGCAAGTTGGATCCATAGTTCCAAATCATATGATCAAAACTTTGGATCCCTGGATCCAGATTTAGTAAGGGGACTTACAAAGCCGAATGGACTTTGGATCCATAATAAGTTAGTAGGGATCCATAATATTGTAACTGAATCCACTGAATTTTTTTTAGAGTTACATTTTAAAAACTTAAATATCTAATAAGTTAAACGTTTTAAAATGGGTCCGGATGTAACACCCCAAAATTTTAACCCAAATTTAAGAGGATTTTTTTTATATATATATAACAACGGAAACAAGTAATATTATGGGGTTAAACATCCTGGAACATTACAGTGGAGAGAAAGCCAAAACATTTATTTTATTTCGCTATCAATGAATAATGGCATCAGAGTTTTAAAAACATAAAAGGAGCTCAAACTATCCCTGGAACAATAAATCCAAAAATCTCGATCCGATGTCTCATCCCGCAGCCGCTCATAAACCCTATTCTCTACCTGAAAAATAGTAAATTGATTGGAATTAGACTACCACGTCTAAGTAGGAAAACTGTAATTTTTCTTGCAGGTATATCATGTGTCAAGTATGTGATGTGAGTGTCAAGTGTGAATCTTTAGCATATACCAAAGCACGTAAAGCAAACTATTCAATAGCAATAACAGACATACATCTAAGTAATCAGGTTATACAACAGCTATAATTAAGCAAGTAAAGCTTTTATGCAACAACAATAACAGTAACATGCACCACTTTCAGGTAATGGTCACAATATGAATTCAATTACTTCATATCCACACATTTCAGGATTTGCATTTCATCACAATTACTTCATATCCACACATTTCAGGATTTGCATTTCATCACACGCTCAGAACATAAAGCATGCTAGAAAGAATATGAAATTGTCTCTTTAGTAACTCCACTCACTGTGATACCTAGCTGTTCTAATTGTTTATCTTTTCTTATCCCGTGGGTACACACGGGCCAAGGCAACCATCACAGAAGAGAACGTTCGGGGGGTATATTATTCAAAGTTGTTTTATTAACCCGAACATTCTAACTGAGACTGAAAATCCTAAGGGAGCGGCCAGTGACCGAGAGAACCTCCCAAAGGCCAAAACCAAAACAAGATGCATCCCTAACTTCTGCAGAAGAACAAAGAGCTACCACCTAGGACACATTGGTAGTCTGGGTCCCCCCAACTTCGAGGACTGGGGACCAACGAGTCACTTTAGCTCGAAACAGATAAACACGTCCCTGGAGTTTTGTACCACCTACCCTCTCCAAGGTAAGCCCGAATCTGAGTGAGTTAATTTTTTCATTTATGTAAATTATTCAAAGTAGAGGAGCGTTTTCCCCAAACTACCCCCTACTATCTTAGTAGTAGGTTCCCGACCTTAATCACTTTACCAAGGCCTAAACATCCCAAATTTTTTTTTTGATTGTACAAACCCACTCAGAGTGTTCCGGTGCCTTTAAACCAGGCAAGCACGATTAAATTTCTCCTTAGTTTTATTGCCATAGTACACAGGCTAACAGTCCAAGTACCCACACTGGGTATCCATCTAGTTAGGTTGACCACATTGATTCATCTAGTGATCATACCAAGATATCTCAGGTGTGTTATAACCCACTTGTGTATATCAATTTCATATACAGCTAAGTAGTAACTCGAATAGCCCCTCATTATGCATAAAAAAAACCATTAAGGATCAGCTTGACATGCAACCTAGTAGGAGAGGTTGAACCCTTGCTTAGTGTACAATTACACAGGCATCAATTAAATATGCAGCTTCCTATGATACAAAATCTCATCATAATAGGCAGCTAAATAGACACTAACATCAGATTAAATATGAAATTTCATATAAAACAAAATATCATAATAACAGGCAGTTAACATGACATTTGGAATTATGGAGTACAGGCAGCTTTATGTGAAATCGAAAATCATTATAATAGGCAGCTAAGTTGTCATTGATTACTCATGTGAAAATCAAAAGGAATATGCACATGTTCAGATCCAACTGCAGACACACATTCTTGTCATTATGATAACACAAAAATATACACATATATATATGTATTTCATTAGTACATTTGCAGCAATTTAACAATTAATTAAAACACAAGTGATTCCATCTAATAATTGAGCATGTATAGGAATCTGTAGTGCACTTAACCATGCATCACTTTACCCGAGCATACACATTTTTTTTTCCAAGTTCATCGCATAGTCCTAACCTACCTTATACAAACATGTTATTCCTGTTACCCTATGTACAGAAAATCACAACGAATGACCGGAATCAAAACAGTGTGTGGCGTACAGCTTGGGCCCCGAACTTATCTTAGAAACAAAATTTAATTTTGCCATGGATCCATGCAACAATTCAATTCCTACTAATAACCTATTTACTAGTGTACCTTAAGTAAAAGACAATTCATTTCAGCGCAATGACAAGAGAGAACAAAAAGGAAACCTGACAGACCACTAATGATAACGTGGTAAAGCTGCCTCAACTGAAGCATGAAAAAAAATACTGAATCCAACTTTAACTGGAATTTCACGAAGCATGCTATCCATCACAGATAAATCTTAGAGGCAAGGACACTAATAACGGCTTGTTCAGATACAATGTGCATGGAAAGATTAAAGCACACACAACAATTACCAGGTAGCTAGACTACCCTTCGGCCTATCAAACAAAACTTTCGCTGAAGACCACCACTCAGGGAGATCGGAAAAATCTCGGTTTCCATGACTTCAAGTCATCTACTCTCTTCAAAAATTTGAACTCATCCAGGGAAAAACCCCTTCCATACTTGGCAGAATACCCAAGCCAATTACCTTTTAACGGTGGGACAAATCCGAAATTTCCCAAATCAGGGGTTTGGGATTTCGGATTCCCAAATTTCCAACTATTGGGTTTCGCAGTTGTCGAAACACCCAATTCCGACTTGGGGTTTCCGTCAGCCATGAGCCAGGGTTCCATGGCGACCGAAAATCAGAGGGACCCCAGTCGCTCGAGTTAGGGCTTCCCTGTAACCCACTTCAACATGCTCGACACTCTCAATACCCAAGAGAAAAGCACAAAGGTCCTACCTTGACTGGCGTAAGAAACCACAGGAGGTGGCCGTTATCGCAAGAACCGGATCGTCGGCGCCGACGGCTTGCTGTTGCGCGGGGAGGTGTGAAACAGAGAGGGAGATGAGAGCAGGAAACAGGAGGAAGAGGAGTCCCGGATCCCTCTTTAGTAGAAGGGTGGCCTCCCGAAAATGGAGGAGGCCGTTACTCTCGCCCCCGCCGGCTGCTCTCCGGCCCACCCCCTCCCCTGCGATATCAGTTAGGGTTCACACTCAACCCTAACTTTCCTTTTTTTTTTGTTTTATCGGGCAACCCATATCGGGTTGCCTTTTTCTTCTTTTTTTTCATTACGCTAGGTGCGGGCCTGGGTCCAAATCCGAGACCCGGGATCCAACCGCGTGTTGGATCTGTGTCCTTCAAGCGATGTGGATTCGTGACAACTTTACGGAGTGGATCCGAAGGTCGGATCCAAATAGATCCAACTATGGATCCACGCAATATGTTTATTTTTATATATATATATATACATATATATATATATACATATATATATATACATATATATATACTATTATACATATATATATATGGTTTTTTTATGGATCCTTATTCGACTTATCCGGATCCGTTCGTGGATCTGGATCTCTTTCTTAGGCGGTAAAGTATTATATTCTTAATACATTTGGTTTATTCTTCAATACGATCTTGTGGGTCTTTCATAGGTTAATATGGATCCGTTTACGTTAACCAAAAATTGACATTACTTAATATGGATCCAGGATCCATTGTGCTTCGTAAATCCTTTTAATAAATTTGGATCCAGAAATCTGAAGTTTTAATTATATGTTTTGGAACTATGGATCCAAATGAATTATTATGGATCCAACTAAATATATATTGGTCCTTACGGTTTCCATACAAGGATCCAGATTAATATTGAAGTTCCGATGTCGAAGATCCAAATGCAATGTTATGGATCCGAACATCGCCTAGGCTATACCAATCCCACTAAAGTGTTGTAGACCCAATATAGAAATTTTATCATTAAAAATTTGATTTAAACTTCGAGGATCCAATCCATTTGACCAACGTCTATCATTAAATATTCAATTTAAGGTTCGTGGTCCGATATCTAAGATCCGAATGGAATAGCGGAGTTTTATATAGGATATTAGGGATCCAACATTGAAGATCCAAATAGGTTATCCAAGATCCAATCACGAATAAACAATTAAAACAATAAAAAAAATAACCTCGAAACAACTTAACGATTTAAATCTCAAGTTTATTTGTTTATTAAAATTCACGGGTATTACACCGGATCCTCTGGTGGACCCGGACATGCCCAAACCTGGACCTCGCTGTGATGGGTCGCGGGTCACGGGTTCGGTCAAACCAAACCCGGAACAGTGGTGCGTCAAAAAGGTAAACATGAAAAAAGGGGGCTTTAAGTTAAAAATGGTTGGGGCTGCTACAAGCCTTGCCTGATAAGAAGGGGCGTTAGGGTTCTCTCAGTCGTTAGGGTTCTCTCAGAACCCTAACGCAGGTTGTATCATGTAGAGGAGGGGGCTGAGATAGTGCGCAACCGCCGGTGTGGGGGGGGGTAACAACCCTTCCATTTCGCAGGCCACCCTCTTATAAATCCCTCTTCTCTCGCTCTCCCACCCACTCATCTCTTCCTTCTCCTCCTGCACTCTCTACCTCCCTATTTCTTTCTTTTCTCTCTGTCTACCTGCGTGCAGCAACCTCGACCATCGCCGACGCCGGTCAATGCTGCCGGCGACCTTGCACGATAGCCGAACCTGCCTCTCCTCTCGTCTCCCTGTTCCTCTCGGTCGTGCTCGGTAGTGGAGCCGTGAACGCCGGCGAAACCTCCCTCTCACAACATCAACCACCATCACGCTGGAAAAAGGTAGGTTTTACTGTGATTTCACATATCTACTGAGTTTTCAAGCATGCTTTGGATTTGCCGTAACTCCTAACTCGAGAAATTGGGGTTTTGGGTTTGCCGTGAATCCCCAAATCAAAAATTTGGGATTTAGGGTAGGGTTTCTGTAAATTTTGTTCAGGTCAATCATGGGTTTGGTGGGGTGTGGGTTGTCCAAAACCCAAATCGATCGATTTGTAAAAGGGGAGGGGGAAAATCCCCAATTTGGGGTCGTCTGTCAACCCCAAACCGAAAACCCCAAATCTGCGATTTGGGGGTTTCAGATTATTATGGAAAAAAAAAGAGAAAAAGGGGACTGTCCGTGTTTCACAGTTCCGTAAAAAGAGGACTTTGGAGGTAGCAGTGGATAAACCCAAATTTGGAGGGGTTTTCTTCCAGACTTGTGATGACGAATGCTGATTTTTTTGTATAATTAATGTTGTAATACAAATTAGGCTTATGTAAATTTTGATTGACAAATCATATCTTTCTTATTCTGAAACATATATCACGCTTGTGTTGATTTACGTTGGCCGATTGCATCCGTTCCAATCTATAACCTGATTATGCTAAATTACATCAGCCGATGTTGATTATTTTATTCTGTAAAGCTATGCTGAACTTAACATAGTTTATGATTAGCCGATGTTGATTGTTTTATTCTGTAAAGCTATGCTGAACTATCATAGTTTATGATTGGTCGATGTTGATTACTTTATTCTGTAAAGTTATGCTGAACTTAGCATAGTTTATGATTAACCGATGTTGATTGTTTTATTCTGTAAAGCTATGCTGAACTGTCATAGTTTATGATTAGCCGATGTTGAATGTTTTATTCTGTAAAGATATGCTGAACTATCATAGTTTATGATTAACCGATGTTGATTACTTTATTCTGTAAAGTTATGCTGAACTTGGCATAGTTTATGATTAGCCGATGTTGATTGTTTTATTCTATAAAGCTATGCTGAACTATCATAGTTTATGATTAGCCGATGTTGAATGTTTTATTCTGTAAAGCTATGCTGAACTATCATAGTTTATGATTGACCGATGTTGATTATTTTATTCTGTAAAGTTATGCTGAACTTAGCATAGTTTATGATTAGCCGATGTTGATTGTTTTATTTTGTAAAGCTATGCTGAACTATCATAGTTTATGATTGGCCGATGTTGATTACTTTATTCTGTAAAGTTATGCTGAACTTAGCATAGTTTATGATTAGCCGATGTTAATTGTTTTATTCTGTAAAGCTATGCTGAACTATCATAGTTTATGATTGGCCGATGTTGATTACTTTATTCTGTAAAGTTATGCTGAACTTAGCATAGTTTATGATTAACCGATGTTGATTGTTTTAGTTTGTAAAGCTATGCTGAACTATCATAGTTTATGATTGGCCGATGTTGATTACTTTATTCTGTAAAGTTATGCTGAACTTAGCATAGTTTATGATCAGCCGATTTTGATTATTTTATTCTGTAAACCTATGTTGAACACAACATAATTTATGTTGACAGATGCTAATGGTTTCATCCTGTAAAACATAGCATGTTTATGCTGGCCGATTGAAACTATTTCATTATGTAAACCCTAACTTGTCTAGGTGAATTCCTGTTAGCCTATTTTTGTCTATGTCTTATGTTGTGAGATATGGCATGCTTATGATAACTCATGTTAGCTGTTGAAGATACTGGTAGTTACCATGTTTGTGGGAAATTTTCATTTCAATATTGAGACCCTACATGACAATAAACTATGCTGAGCATACATAGAAGCCGTTATATATTAGAGGTTGACTCAACACATAACCTGGTGTACGCTGCAATCTTTAAACATGTGCCTTGCCTAATGGGCAAGACAGATTGGATTACCCGATACGGGTATTTGGGCTATTAGTCTGTGTGTTATGGCAAGAAAAATGATGAAAACTTAATCATAAAGGTTGTGCGACCAACTGGTTTAAAGGTACCGGGGTCTTGGTACTTTACAATTTAAAGGTACCGAAGCATTTAGAATAATGATCATAATACTGATAAGAAACTTAAATTTAATTGTTTAGGGAAACCTTGCCCAAGGGGCGATACGGTTTAAGTACCTAATGTAGGTACGTGGTCTGGTTCAAGTATATTGGTAAGGAAATTAAATAATAACTTTTGTGCTTGACTGGTTTAAAGGCACCATAGCACTTTGGGTGGGTTATGCAATTAATATGACAAATGATTGGGACTGTTCTATACACCTTGGTAAAATGACTAAGGTTGAGAATTGTACTACTATGATAGTAGAAAGAAGTTGGGGAAATGCCCCATACTTCGGGAAAATAATTAAATGAAAAGATTAACCCACTCAGATTCGGGCTTACCTTGGAGAGGGTAGGTGGTACAAAACTCTGGGGACATGTGTTTAGTTTCGAGCGTAAAGCGACTCGTTGGTCCCAGTCCTCAGAGTTGGGGGACCCGGATTACCAAATGTGTCCTAGGTGGTAGTTCCATGTTCTTCTGCAGAAGTTAGGGATGCATCCTGTTTTGGTTTTGGCCTTTGGGAGTTTCTCTCGGTCACTGGCCGCTCCCTTGGGATTTCAGTCACAGTTAGAATGTTCGGGTTAATAAAACAACTTTGAATAATATACCCCCGAACGTTCTCTTCTGTGATGGTTGCCTTGGTCCGTGTGTACCCGCGGGATAAGAAAAAATAAACATCAATTAGAATATTTTAAGTATCACAGTGATTGAAATTACTAGGGAGACATGTTTATATTCTTCCAGCATGTTCTGAGCTTGTGATGAAATGAAATACTGAAAGGTGTAGATATGAGATAATTGAATTCATATTGTGGTTGTTACATGACTGATATGCATGTTGCTGCTGTTGCACAATTCGCTTTACTTGCTTATGTATATGTTTGTTATAGTTGTTGCATAGTCTGCTTCACTTACTTTTAAGCATTCAATGGAATCGGTGGCCATGATATATTTAAATGCTGCAAATGATATTACCTTATCATGAAATGAATTCTGTACTCCTGCAATGGTTGATTTGGTCTTGGTAGTGTTCATATATTCTAGCTAGAAACTTAAATTAACAATGTGCAGTAGTTTAGTAATGTTCATATTCTCATGCTATGTTTTATTGTCCGTAATTAAACAAATCCCTTGCATACTTGTTACTTAGTATATTTGCCAAATTTACAGTAATTCCTACTTAGACGTGGTAGTCTAATTCCAATCAATTTACTATTTTTCAGGTAAAGAATAGGGTTTATGAGCGGCTGCGGGATGAGACATCGGATCGAGATTTTTGGATTTATTGTTCCAGGGATCGCTTGAGTTTATTGTAAATTTTAACTGTTCATATCATTTAAAACTCTAATGTTAATTGATATTGAAATAAAACGAATGTTTTGGGTTTTATCTTCACGGTAATGTTCCAGAATGTTTAACCCCATAATATTACTTGGAAACCGCTGTTATAAAAAAAAAATTCCTCTTAAATTTGGGTTAAAATTTTGGGGCATTACAGTCTTTTTTAGAAATAAGGGTTAATGCAGTATTTTTTATCATTCTTGTAGGTTTTAACTTTTAAGTCATTTTGACGATTGCTTGAATCCTGATCAGATTGACTGGATCACTTTTATTATTCTTTTACTGTTGGATATATATGGATTATTGATTTATTGTTTTCAATTTCAAAGTCAATGAAAAACATGTTCTGCCTCCACAAGTTGTCTTATGGTTTCATTATGGTGTTTGATCTTGCACACTTCTAGAATCTATTCTCTCCTTGATCTCTTGAAGTGATTTTGCTTTATGTGAATTCTGAACTTACATGTTGATCAAGTGAACCAAGCATGATAAAAGAAACAAAACAAAAGAGATACTTATAAGTATCCTATAATATATAAAAAATATATTATAGGAAAATTCTTGAATTCATATTATAAAAACATATTATACAAAATGTATACCAAGCATGATTGAGCTTATCATCCCTATTAAGTATGAATTCTTTGATATACCGAGCGTGGGCACACCCAGGCTCGGCTCATTTACTCTATCAGAAGAGTGGGGCAACTAGTATGCTGCAGCTAGTTGTTTAAATTTTTAAATAAATATCATTATTGCTAGTAACAGTCGGCCAATATGAATTTTGTTTTTCTTCGTTGTTATGTTATCTTATTTTGGCATTTTTTCATAAATGCAAACTTTTGAAAGAACTTTTTTTTTTAAAAATTTTGTTTGCTTTATCATAGTATATTATAGAATCATAGATCTTTCACCTCCTTAAATGATGTTTATTTATTTGTTTTAGTAATTGGTAAATTATTAGTAATGATTTGTGTTCTTCACTCTCCATCATTTACTGTTAATAATAGCTTTTTTAAAGTGTTTTAGGTTGATTCTGATACTTTTATGATGCAGATATATTTGCATGTTCTTTGCTTCATTAATGACCATCTCAAGCTATGATCACGATAATTCTGATGACGATGACGATTCTTTGTACAATTTGGAGCATGAATCATCTAGTGGTGTTGGGAAGGGCAAGAAGAGGTCTTCTGCTTGTCCATATCAGTTTGAGGACCGAAACGAAAATCGTTTTGATGAGGAAGATGAAAAAGAATATGACTTGGATGACTACTATTCTGAAGATGACTAAGATGATGAACCACCTAGCATGCATAAAACAAGAGTGCTATGTCGCCATGTATTGAAACAAAAGAGGAGTGGGCAAGGAAAGCAAGGTGGAACCCAAGTTTTTATGTGCAGGTACTGCAAAAATATTTATCATGGGTCATATACTCGAGTTTTTGCACATCTCATGGGATCTCCAAATGGACAAAGTGTTGGGATTGCCTTTTGCTCTGTAGTTGCAAAAAATGCAGAATTGGCAAAAAAAATTAAGAGGCAAGTTCGTCGAGTGGAGGTTTCATCAAGTGCATTTGAGTTGAGGAGATCAAGAATTGATACTCCGAAGAAGCCTATTAGTATGATTACATTATCTAGTGGAAGCCGAAAAACAGTTGATATTCGTGATACCTTTAAAAAGGTAGAAAGAGATGATGTAGATCACAAAATTATCAGATTTTTGTGTGCAAATGACGTACCTTTCAATGTGCTTCGATCACCATATTGGGAAGAGATGATATCTGCAGTTAGTAAAGTGCCCGGATATGAACCCCCATCATATGAAAAAGCGCGAACAACGTTGCTTGACAGTGAGAAATAGTGTGTTCACAGGGAGTTAAATGAATTTCGAGAAAAGTTTGAGGAGTTTGGAGTTTCCATTGTCTCAGACGGTTGGACAAATATCAAGAACAAACACTTGATAAATATACTTGCCTCAAACTGTTTTGGCTCGATGTTCTTATATGCAAGCGATTTTTCTAATGTGCAACAGTCAGCTGCAAACATTGCCGAGTTTTTGAAGACGGGATTTAAACTTGTGGGGCCTTCTAATGTAGTGCAAATGATTACAGACAATGCAGCAAATTGCAAGTTAGCAGGTGAAGAATTAAAACAAACGTACAAGTATATTTTTTGGTCACCTTGTGTTGTGCACACACTTAATTTGATTTTCAAGGATTAAAGCACTAGCAATCTTTAGAAGCAATGAAAAATTAGAATTAGTAAAGATTGCAAAAACAAGGTTTGCTTCACATTATACTACTTTGAAACGCTTGCTTGATGTGAGGGAGAGCTTAAGGCTCACAGTAATTTCAGATAGATGGAGCGATTGGAAGCAATCATGCACAGATGAAATTATGAAAAAAAGGGCTGTTACAACAGAAACAACTGTTCTTGATGAAGAATTTTGGGATTCTGTACGTTTAGCATTATTGATTACAAAACCCATCTATAAGATGATTAAATGTTGTGATCAGGAAGGCTCTATAATTGGTGAAGTGTATGAAGGCATGGACAACATGTTGGGGGGAAATCAAAGACAATCTAAAATGACAACTAGATTTATATAAAAAGATTCATAAGATTGTCTCAAATAGATGAGATAGAATGAATGTGCCTCTCCATAGTCTTGCCCACATGCTTACTCCAAAATATTACGAGTCAGAGTATCTCAAAATCCCAGCAGCAGGAGGGGTCAAACGAGTTTCTCCTGGTAAAAATTTAATTCTATCTATTTAATAAAGTTTAAAGTTAAATGATTTAATGATTTTATTATTTCATTTGCATTTTCTTGTTATAGTTACTAAACTTTTTTTTTTTGCAGAAAAGGATAATGATATCTTAGACGGTGCAATGCTCGCGCTTGAAGTCATATCTTCTGGAAATGAAGAGTTATCTACACTTTATAGGTCACAACTTGTGGCTTTTGCATCAAGAAGTGAAAGATTTAGCCGAAATGCAGCACGAATAGATGCACTGAATCCTACAATGTCAGTGCTTAATTGGTGGCGTTTTTATGGTGGTGATACACCGGAGTTGAGAGCATTAACCATTAAAGTTTTATTTCAACCTATTAGCACATCTTCTGCAGAAAGAGTGTGGAGCACTTATAGTTACATTCATAATGTTAAAACAAATAGGCTCAATGAAGATCGTGTTGATACCTTAGTGTATATTCATTCCAATCTTCGATTGATTGATAGGTATAATTAAACTGTGTTGTACTTTTGTTTTGGTATTTTTTTCTCTTTTTTTATCATTGATTGTTTAATAGCATTCATATTTTATATTCTTTTTATAAAAGGTGCAACAATCGCTATAAAGAAGGGCATAGTCGAAAATGAGATATCAATCCAGAACTTCCTATTGTAAAAGAAAATACGTTGAGATTAGAGGATATGCGATGGAGAGATTTGGATGATAGTGCACAACAATCAAGCACTATTTCCAAATCCAAACATAAAGATGCACAACCAAGAGCTCCATTACCTCCAATAATTATACGTACAAATGAAGTTGAAGAGGATACAAATCAATCCATCAGAGCTAGTAGAACTGCAGATATACAAGAGCGACCATCAGTTCCTCATGGTCGGATTGATCGTTTCTTTAGCCGGAGACCCTAGGCAAGGTATGTTGATATTGTGTTTTTTATATTTTAAATTATGGTTTTTGAACATTTTAATTTTTTAACATATTCATTATAGGAAATGAAGGAAGGAGCAGAAGACATGGTCGTGGAGGACAAGATGCACGTGATGATGCAGAAAGTTCGCGATCTATTGTTGACTTGAAGGGGAAGAGAAAGATGACAGATTAATGAACTCTTGAATTATTATATTTTTTTTATGATGTAGTTGGAGTAGTCCAACTTAAAAACTTTTATATATAACAAGAATGTGAATTATGATCTTCTTTTGATGTATAATTTTTTAAATGCTTGACAGTTGCAATATGATGCATTTGTTAGATAATTACAACTTATATTATTTATTGTCTATATACATGTTTTATTTTGTCAATGATGACATAAATCTTAGTTTTTGATAAAATAAAAATATATAATTACATTTTCGCTTCTCTTTCGATTCTTATTCGCTTCCCTTTCGCTTCTCACTCGAATCCTATGTCGCTTCCTTCTTCGCTTCTTAGGTCGCTTTCGGTTCGCTCCCTAGGTCGCTTCCGAGACGCTTCCTGGTTCGCTCCTAAGTCGTCCCACGTTTCCCGCTTCCTAAAATTTTAGAAGTGCCTCGCTTCCCGCTTCCCGTATCGCTTCTCGCTTCCGCTTCCCGTATCGCTTCCCGCTCCCGCTTCCTCGACTGACAACTTTGGTCTATGCTGCTATGACTTCTACGCAGGAGGATGAGATTGAACTGATCGAAGGTATCTTCTTGGTTACGTCCTTTAGGCTCGTGTTTTATTTAATTCTTGTGTTACCCACACTTATTGGGTAGGTTCTAATTTCGAGGACGAAATTCTTTTAAGGGGGTAGGGATGTAATAACCGTATTTTTTAATTAATTTTTTTCATATTTTTAGGCGTCATTCATATGATTTGGGCATGGATCCAAGTTCTGGATCCATAATCCATATATATGTACAACCCCTTATACATATAAACCTATTAAAAAAATATATATATATATATATATATATAAATGTAAATAGAACTAAATACAAAAAAAAAGAATGGAACAGTATTTCGGACCTGAAGTGGATCCGTGCGGGTCCAAATCACGGACCCTAGTGAGCATCGGATCC
This sequence comes from Nuphar pumila, assembly GCF_984573655.1. Classification (NCBI taxonomy): domain Eukaryota; kingdom Viridiplantae; phylum Streptophyta; class Magnoliopsida; order Nymphaeales; family Nymphaeaceae; genus Nuphar; species Nuphar pumila. The sequence goes on along the minus strand of NC_143262.1, from coordinate 23,702,567 downwards.
TCGATAGGTCCCGGGTCTCGGTCATGGACCCGGCCCACACCCTACGAAGTGGAAAAAAAAATTATATGTTAAAGGTCGCTACAGGGCTGCCCGATAAGGAAGGGTGTTAGGGTTCTCTCAGAACCCTAAGACAGGAGGTAGCGATGAGGGGCAGGATTGGGCAGCCGCCGGAGAGGGGAATAACGACCCTTCCTTTTCGGGGGCCGCCCTCCTAAAAAAGGGGGTCCCAAATCTCTTCTCATCCCCTCTCGTTCTCCTTCTCTCTGTCTCTCCCAGCCTTTCTCCATCCCTCTCAAACCCTTCGCGGCGATAATCGCCATCGCCATCGCCATCGCCATCGCCATCGCCATCGCCATCGCCATCGCCATCGCCATCGCCATCGCCATCGCCATCGCCATCGCCATCGCCATCGCCATCGCCATCTCCATCTCCATCTCCATCGCCATCGCCATCGCCATCGCCATCGCCATCGCCATCGCCATCGCCATCGCCATCGCCATCGCCATCGCCATCGCCATCGCCATCGCCATCGCCATCGCCATCGCCATCGCCATCGCCATCACCATCATCGGAGCTGGCGACCTTCCACCCACGGCAGTCACCTCCTCCTCCTCTCGTCGGAAAAGGTAGGAACCCTGTACTTGCTCTTTCGGGTATAGCATGGGTCTCGTATGGGGTGTGGGTTGTCCGAAACCCCAAATCAGCAGATTTGGGGATTTCGGCAGGTAACCATGGGGGAAACTTAGCATGGCAGTTCCACTGTTATTTTTTTTGTTCCAAGTTCATCTTGATCAGATAGTCGGCTTTTGGGTGAGGTCTCTAGATCGAACCCCAACCTGTGGTTGGCTACGGGTATTAAACCTTTCATTATTCACAGAAAAAAAATTGTTGGTTATGCGTAAATGATTTAGCATGTAAGAAATTTTATTTTTTTTGGTGCTGTGATATTCAGTCTATCCGATTAAGTTCTGCCATGCGTATATGTAAACCATGTTTTTTTTTTTTTGTGATACGCATATGAAAAATCAAGGTGCCAAACTGTAGCTGTATAGATCAATGGATGTCCATTTTAACTGAGTTATTTCTATTAGTTTTATGTGGAAGTCCTGTAGTTTTATATGATTTGCATATGATAACTTAATGTGCAAGCAGCCGTAGATAGTTTGTAATATCCATGTAACTGATTTATAAATGTAGGGGTACTCTGATTTTCACTGTGTGTTATGAAGCATGTACGTAGTGAATGGTAACATACATCCTTGTGGTATCCTGCAAAGTACAGAACTGAGTTGGTAAACTGGAAGAACCCCCTGTGCATACACTTATGTATGGCTGAACCTATACCTGTATATACAGACTACCTATATAGGTTTATATACATATCAGATTTATTTATTTTTTGTGGCCTTCGTCCCAAAAATTTCATGGAGTTGATGTTCTTTCTCTTAATCATAGGTTCACACACACAGTCAGTTATTGTCTCCTGGAAATCCTAGTGAATGGCTGAAAATTCGTAGTACTAAACAAAATTGGTGGGAGCACATCGGCCACTCATACTCTCCGTCAGCAGGGCAGGCCTTGCCACCGCCCCCTTCTTAGGGTTAACAGTAGTATGGTGGGCAGGGGCTACGCCCTTGTCCCTTCGCTAATTATTGTTAGGCAGACAGGGGTTGTACCCCTGTCCCTTTTTGTTCTTTAGTATGGCTACAACCTTATAAGTTTTCACACTTTCGCAGATTTGTGCAACAGGTTCTGAGGTATGGGTTCTTTCTTTTGAATCATGTGAGAAATCGAATACCGATTCGATTTCCATGCAATATTTAGTGCAAATCTATGTTTTAAGAGTGATTCTATGTGTTCACTCTAGATTACATGGATGAGGATTCATAGATCCTCTTTTATATGGGTGTTTTCGGTTCTTTACATATAAAAAAAATCTGTGTATGGGGTTTTTATACAAAAACAAACTCATATTGGGTTATGATCGAGATTTATTTCTGTTTGTTATGATCAAGATTTATGCTTGTATATATATACCTTAATCTGCGTTTTCTGTTCTTGAAATTGGATTCATGTTGGATATAGTTTGAATGACTTGATCGATGCTTATGAAACTGATTTTTTTAGCACAGTTAAGATCAATGCTTAGATGGTGATTAGGTTTGCAAAATTGTTTTCAAGTTCACTGACTCAGCAAATTGCATATGGCTATATATAGATTCTCATATGAAAAATGTTCATGTTATCCCCTGGTTTACATGTGTTGAAGATTTAGTTTTTTGTTCTACGCATGTGAATGTATGGACATGTGCATTTATTGAAAACATGGATCATAAAAGTTTATTGTTATTGCACTCGCATGCTTATATACTTGTATGCATGTTTTGCTAGAGGTGAATCAAGGAAAGAATGATATTTTTCTTGTACTTATGAATATTTTTGTGGCATTCACATGATACATGTTTGCATTTCTGAATGTGCATATAACTTTCCAGAATGTGTGGTGTACATGTATTTTGGTTCTCGAGACATGCCAAGATTTGGAATTATCTATATGCTTTGACTTGATGTGATGTGCTTAAGCACCATACTATATTAATTTTGTTTCAAATGCATGTGCATACATGCATTGATGTGTGTTTCACATGTACATAAATACATGAGTTGCTCATTTGTCCCAATTGAGATGATTCATGAGTGAATGCATGTATGTGGAATGATTTCATAAAGGCACATGCACATGAATGGTGAACACTGTTAGAATTTCATCTGCACCTGCATTAAGAGAGAAAACAAAGAAAGAGAGGGAGAGAGACGAGAAGAGAAAACCAAAAGGGGCCTCTGCGGCTGTCACGATTTCTGTTTTTCAGAAATCGTGACCTAATGCATTGTATAAAGGCACTTAAGTGTACATGGGTCGGGTTGGGTGTAACGACCCCAACTCATACCCCTCGAAAATGCGGATTTTTTTTTCTAGATGTGACAATATTCCCAGAGACCTGGGGTCTTTACAGTTCCACTCACCGCTGGATAACCACACACCACAATAGAGCTTACACTTATCTTCCATACCAAAACAAACCATTATTCATTTATTGAAATACTAATAAATATGTCTAGAGACACTTGCATAAATGATTTTTTCAGAGTGCAATAACGATTAAATGAACAAAAAGAGGAAACAAAAGCAGAGCCATGATGTCCCTCTGTGATTTATCTCGCAAGTGTGTGACACCCGTGACTTGCCCAGACACCAGTCGCTTCACTGAGTTCCTGCTCCTGTGAAAAACCATAAAAAAGAGGGATAAAAAATTCGAAGGATTCTGTGTACAGATCCCTCTAATGAAAATAAACGAGCATAAAGAACACAAGTACAGTTTTATGCAATTCTCCTTAAGGAAAAACAATTATTACATCTACGCAATCCAACTTAAGCATTCATGCAACATCTTTTAAGTATGCAAAAACTTTAATCAATAATAGGTATTCACTTTGAGTAAGCAGGGTATCCTACATACATTAAAGAGTAACCATCACTCATCCAACAACATATATCAGGAAAGAGAAACAGATCATGCATGATCTAATGCATAGCAAAATTATGCATGATATATGTGCAATGTATGAACACCTTATTTTCTTTCATTTAAGTTCATGTTTCCATATGCATGCTCTATTAAATGGATACAATTTTAAGTTTCTCTTTTTAATTCCCATCGCCCGCGGATACACCAAACGGGTAAAATCCCCGAGGTCAAGTTAGGTTCCCAGGGTAGCTTAGCACGCAATTTGTATTTTATTACTGAGTTCCAACTTAGCCCTCGACCGAATTACCTTCGGAACATTAGACCTCCACATCTAATGTTGGGGACACAAGGGACACCCCACGCCCGCAAGTGTCACTTCCTTGGTACCATAACCTCACAGCTGTGACTAAGACACCACTCCCGGGTAAAGTGGGGGATTCTCCCTAAAACCGTGGCCAGGAACCTCAATATCGAGTTCAGGGGACCAAATTTAAGCACATGGAGTTTTTGTATCCTCACAGTCTCCCCCAAGACCGGACTTCTAAGATCTCCATTCTCCAGATGGAAGATCCCAGAACATAAGTTACACTGTCCTTATTTCTTATATTTTTATTAAAGTTAATTCTTTAAGTTTGCAAAACCATATGCAAAGGTAAAGCGAAAACCCGCATCCTCCCTTGCGGGAACCCTTACGGGACTCCAGCCCGTGAGAACAACTAGAATAGTGTAGTAGTGTGTCATACCAACTTATGTGATTTAAGTGATGCAGTTAAAACCATATGTGAAAAGAACTAAACCCACGACTCTCCAGGCCGGTGATGGTCCATTTAGGCCATCGATGCACCACATAACAAAGCAAAAGTAGTGTTGTATTTATAACACTAGGCCAAAGTGCCAAAAGCATGCCATAAACCCAATTATAAGCGTCATTTTTTTTTCTTTTTAATCACATACATTCTCGCTACGTGTACTACCTCCATCACATGCGGGTATCCACCAATGTATATTTCCTACGAGTGTGTGCCCGCGAATAACCCCACAAGTTTGCACACTTATGTTAAATAAGGTATCAATAATCTAGTAGAAGCATGACTATACATTTTACATGTATATTCATAACATTGGTCATTTCCATCAAAATCTGCATCTATTAAAAATTCACACTCCTCCTGTCAAACTGAACAACATATCACTGAAGGAGAAATGAAGGAATCATATATATAATTTTTTTTTTCTAATAAACCAATCCAGCCCAGCCGACCCCATCGGCTGGGCCTGACAGCATATGCATAAGCCTGGTCTGGGCCTGTGTACGCTGTCAAGACCCAAACAGCATAGAACAAAAATCCCTTTATGAAATTCTGTATTTATATATATATATATATATATATATATATATATATATATTCTATGGCATCCGACAACCCCTATCATATGCCCGCACACACGACACACCCAAGTGAGAAAACTGCAGTAAATGATACTCTGCTTCCTACACCCTTGTGGCTACCAGGCTCTTTATCAGCCGTAGGACATTCAACAGTCGATTTAACTACATGCCACAACCCATTTTCAATGAATGACATTTCTTTAATGTCTCACAACTCTTCTACAATAAGCAGTCAAACCCAGGCAGGTATTTCCTTATGTAGCAACTAGTTTGCCACAACTATCCCATTTTAAAAGAAAACCATAGGGTCTGATTTTATCCCAACCCTGAACACTAGACAGGTAAATCTTGCTTCCACATAATGGACCTCTCACATGCCCTTTTACAAGTAAAACAGAAGCGTTCAGTGTTTCTACTTACAGGGATTTAACATAACATGTAGTATTTTAACTAGATTGGTGGAATGAAAATATACATGTTACATGGTCCAAATCTAGCAGATAAAAAAATAGATCGATTTAATCTTCCAGACCCAGCGAGCAAAATAAGAGTGAGCAATTTCATACCAAATCAGGTTTTCAGTTTGCACGCATAATAATCATAAGTCATTATTATCCATCTCCTCACCGACAACCGTTGAAACAAAGCATATAACTACAGCCTACTTGAAACAACCAAATATGCAAGACCAAAACACAGATCAAGTAATCCATATTATGCATACAAGTCAGCCAACTTAGATCATTACAGTATATATATAACTACGCAGGATGATAAAATAACACGCCCCTTTTCAGAATTGGCAGTACAGAACTACGAATCACAATCTTATACTAAATGAACTGGTCTATTAAAAGAAAGCTGAATGTAGCCGAACCAACAAGGATTTTGGCGACTTTAGATTTCAGCAATCATACGCCGAATCATCAATCACACACTCTCCAGCACGCTCCAATGGAGTGGGGCAGAGGATAAGAGAATTGGGATTAAAAAAAAATCAATACATGTAAAAACCCCTCTTTACGATAACCCGTAACCCCACCAAACCAAGGTTTTGCACAGCCTTAGACCACTCAACAACACAATCGACCCTACTCCATTGGGTTTAATAAACCGCCAAATCCCTTTTTTTTTTTCAGGGTTTCCATCCAAAGAAAAAGAGCACAAAATCGAACCGGGGTTTGATTGCTCATTCATTTACACGAGAGGGGACCCGTACCTCTTACGGTGGTTTTCCGGTGGCCGGAGACGAACGTCGCAGAGGGGTGCAGACTGGTGACGCTCCTCCCAACTGCCGTGAAAGGAGATGCTCGAGGGGCTTTTGACACCTGCGGATGGCCGGAGATTCGCCGGTGATGGGGCTCCTTCCTCCGGCGTGCACGCACCGAGAGAGAGAGAGAGAGAGAGAGAGAGAGAGAGAGAGAGAGAGAGAGAGAGAGAGAGAGAGAGAGAGAGAGAGAGAGAGAGATGAACGAATCAGGAGAAGAGACCCATTTGGGACCCCCTTTTGAAGAGGAAGGCCAGGCAAAATCGGAGCCCCCTTCCCTCCAGCGGCTGCGCTTCAAGCCTCCCTCCCTTTCCTTCCTGCGATTTCGGTTAGGGTTCTCTCTCAGAACCCTAACCCCCCTTTCTTCTTTCGTTTCAGATTTATCGGGCAACCCTTATCGGGTTGCCCCTTACTCTTATAAGCCCTGTTACACAGGGCTCGGCTCGGGTCCGGACCCGAGACCCTTAAGCCGACCCCAACGATATGGATCCACAAGTTGGATCCAAATGGATCCAACTGTGGATTCCCGGATTAACCTTATAATAATTTTTATTTTATTTTATTATTTTTATTCCCTTGTGGTTGATATTATTTATACCCGATTGCCCCTTTATGGGTCCTAGATCCGAAATGTGGATCTGGGCCCAATTAGCATTTTTTTTTGAAATATTTTGTAATATAAACACAATTTATTAGCAAAACTTTTCGGTTTTTACATCGGGTCTTATATAATATCCAAACCCAACCCAGAAAAGAAATACATTTAAATTTTACACTAATACATAAAATGGAATGAACTCGGGTCTGGTATAGGATCCAGACCCGAAACACTATACACCTTTTTCACCCCCCCTCAAGTTGATCATGGTTATGAACCATGCGCAACTTGCCTTTGAGCGTCCAAAAACGATCCTTTGTTAATCCTTTCGTAAATAGGTCCGCAACTTGTTGTTCAGTATTGACGAACTCAGGCTTAATATTTTTTTCTTCAACTTTCTGTCTCACAAAGTGTTGGTCAATCTCAATGTATTTAGCACGACTCTGATGTACTAAATTGAATGACATGTTAATAGCACTTTGATTGTCACATAGCAAGGTAGTGTGAGAGATCTTTTCTCCTACTTCAGTCAGTAGATGTCCGATCCATGTGACTTCGGCAGTGGCAGCAGCCATAGATCTATATTCAGCCTCAGTGCCTCAGTACTTGATCTAGCGATAGCTTTTTGTTTTCTACTGCTCTAAGAGACTAAATTTCTTTCAATGAAGACACAATATCCTGATGTAGATCTTCGTTCATCAGGATCCCCAACCCAGTCTGCATCACAATATACAGTGAGTCCATGCTCATCTTTGCCATATGACTGTGGTGAGTATGTCAATCCATCCCCAATAGTCCCTTTCAGATATCTAAGGATCCTCTTGACAACTTCCATATGTCCAGTACGTGGCGCATGCATAAATTGAGATACTTGATTGACTGAATAAACAATATCTGGTCTAGTGAAGGTCAGATACTGTAACATTCCTATTATGCTTTGATACCTGGTGGGATCATCACACAAATCTCCATCATGGGCACTAAGTTTTTGATGCAGCACACTCAGAGTTCCTAGAGGTTTGCAGTCTTTCATACCTGCCTTGCGGAGAACATCTACGGTGTACTTGTGCTGTGTGAGTGTCAAGCCATGAGTTTGATTATCAACTTCTACACCAAGAAAATAGCGTAGAGTTCCAAGATCTTTCATTTTGAACCTCTGACCTAGTAAGTCTTTCACTTCTTGGATGTGAACCACAGAGTTTCCTGTGATAACAATATCATCAACATAAATTAATAACAGAGTGGTCACAGTCTGGCTTCTAAAAAAGAACAATGAGTGGTCCAGCATGGAACGCGAAAATCCATGTTTCTGAATCTCTAGTGAGAAGCTATCAAACCAAGAGCGAGATGCTTGTTTCAGACTATAGATAGCTCTCTTTAACCCGCACACATGGGTTTTATAATTTTGTTCTTGATATCCTGGGGGTTGCTCCATATACACTTCCTCCTTCAAGTCCTCATGCAAGAAGGCATTCTTTACATCAAGCTGACTCAACTTCCACCCATGTTCAACAGCTAGAGAGATAATAATCCGAATTGTTCCCATTCTTACAACCGAACTAAAAGTCTCATAATAGTCTTGCCCTGCTTCCTGAGTGAATCCTTTTGCTACGAGCCTTGCCTTGTATCGCTCAATAGTTTCATCTGGCTTATACTTTATCTCGTAGACCCATTTACATCCAACAACATTTTTGTCAGGCGGTCTGGGAATGACTTCCCAAGTTCCACATTCATGCAAAGCTTGCATTTCATCATTCATAGCTTCTACCCACTTGGTAGAAGTGGCTGCCTGGTAGTACATAGTGGGCTCATCTTCTTTATTGAGAGCAGTTAAAAACAGCTGAAGATCCAAGGAGAAGTTGTTATAGCTGACCCACCTGTCAATGGGATGTCGTATGCAGCTTGATTTTCTGATCTCAGGAGTGTGAGAAGGGGTCGGATTGCTGACTGAAGCATGATCTGAATGTCTTTATGTCATCGGTCTCTGTCTGGAATAGACAATGCCTTTGTATCTGCCAGGTATTTTTTCTGAATTCTGTGACCCCGACGTCTCAGTGTTTTCAGACATCTCTTCTTCTTGCTGCACGCAATCTGATGAACATGCTTCGCTGGAGCTAGCAAAAAGTTCTGAACTCAACCAAGGATAGTAAACTTCAGTTGGTATATTGGTTGCATCAGCTTTGTCATCGAAATTTTGCTCATCAAAGACAACATTTTTTGAGATTCTGATACGTTTTTTGGTAGGATCATAACACCTATATTCTTTGTAGTCATCTGCGTATCCCACAAACCTACACTTCTGGGCCTTGTCTTGAAACTTGTTTCTCAGGGACCGATCAACATGCACATAGCAAACACATCTAAAAACACGCAGATCATGATAACTAGGATGAGCTCCAAAGAGACAGTGATAAGGAGACTTGTTTTTCAGAATGACCATTGGCAATCTATTTATCACATGCACGGCAGAATGAAAGGCTTCTGTCCATAGGTTGGTGGGAAGATTGCTGTCATGAAGCATACTCATGGCACTTTCAACGATATGTATATGTTTTCGTTCAGCAATCCCATTTTGTTGAGGAGTGTGAGGGCAGGACTCCCTTCTTCCTATTCCGTTATCTTGAAGAAAAGAAATAAAATCATGGGATGAAAATTCCCCACCTCTATCGCATTGGAAAAACTGAATGAACTCAGAAAATTGGTTTTTGACCAAGAAAAAGAAATTTTGAAACAAAGAGAAGACTTCTGACTTATTTTTTTATGAAATATATCCAAGTGTATCGAGAATAGCTATCAACAAAGATTAGATAATATCTGCTTCCAGACCCAGAGAAAATTGGGTTGAGTCCCCACACATCAGAACAAATGATCTCAAAAGGTTTTGAAGCTCTCTTATTAATTGAATGGAAAGGCAATACATGACTCTTGCACAAAAGGCAACTAGAACATTTATGACTACTCTCATCCCCTTTAAGACTTTCTTTTGGAATGAGATTATTAGAAACAAGTTTCTCAATAAAATGACTCCCACAATGTCCTAACCTACTATGCATAAGGATGGCTTATTGCATTCAGAGATACTAAAAACACTAGCAAAAGAGGAGGAACATGAATCTGATGAAGGCTTCGAAATCAGGTGAGAAGGGCGAACATTACGACATGGAGCTTCTTCAAAGACATACATGTTGCCTCGTCTCTTTCCTTCAACGAATGTTTCCCTCGTGCGTAGGTCCTTGACCTGCACAGAGAAGGGAGTGAATTCAACTGAAGCATTATTATCATCAATAAGTTTAGAGACGAAGACAATATTTTTCTTAATGTTAGGGGCATGAAGAACATCAAAAAGAGTAAGAGTGGAATGTGGCATGGGGATAACAATTTTTCCAACATGGGAAACAAGATGGTGAGATCCATCTCCAGTGACAATCTTACTTTTTCCAAAATAAGGAATAGGATTAGAAATTTTACCTGCATTGCCTGTCACATGAGTCGCTGCCCCGGAATCAACAAACCAAGTGCCTTCATCATTCTGCTTCAATTTTAACTATGACAAGGCAAATATCAGCAAATCTTTAATCTCTCCACTGTCTCTGGTATTTGTGAACTTTCTCTTGATTTCTATCTGTGGACTCTATCCTTTATTCTCTGGATTATGCCAACAATTCGCCTTGATATGTCCCTTTTTGTTACAAAGGAAGCAAGTAGGGATGAATCTTGTTCCCTGCGCATGAGTAAACATGTTTGGAGTGGGAAGCAAACCACGCCCTCCGTGTGCACTTCACCCTTGTCCTCCTCGTCCTCGTCCTCTACCATAGGTCACTCCTGTAGCAAAAACTTCTTGAGAATTTGAATGATTATGCGTTTCTTCAGAGAATCCCTTTAGAGTCATTTCATATTGGATCAATTTGGCTCATAGCTCATCAAAGGTAGGAAGAACAGGGAGACACAATAGTGAAGTGACTATCATGTTGTAGTCAGATCCCAATCCACTCAGGGTTTGTTGCACCATGTCACTGTCACTAACGACACCCTATAACTGTAAGTTGATCTGTGATGGTCTTCATCTTGTTCAAATATTCCATGATGGTCATGGAATCTTTCCTTAACAACTGAAATTCTCTTTTTAAAAAAACTACTCTTGCTTGAGAAACCTGCGAATACGTCTGAACCAGTCGTTCCCAGAGTTGTAGAGTTGTACAATTGTCAGGAATGGCAAGAAGGATCTCTTGAGACAGGGTGGATGTGATGTATGCGACAACTGACTGGTCTTTTCTTTCCCAATTGAGGAATTCAATATTTTTAACATACATGATTGAACTCGCCCCTTTGTCATCTTTTTCTTCTCTCGGGCTAAATTCTGGTGGAACTGAGTGGTTCCATCCAGGTGACCTAAGAGGCCTTGACTCCTTATGAAAGGAATAATCTGCCTCTTCCAGATCAAGAAATTTGAGGTATTCAACTTCTCAGAAACAAGTTGGTTGAGAAAACTTGAAGAAAGATTTGATTGAGGGTGGTAGGGATCCATAGAGAATAAGAATCAACAAATAGAGAATAAGAATCAACAGACAAAAAGTTCAACCTTCTCCCAACACTCTTTTTTTTTGCTGTCAGAGAATCGTAGACTGTTAAAATCAGAAAATGAAGAAACTTCGGCCTTTCTGTGCACCAAAAAGGGGCTTGCGTGAAAAGAAAATCACACGTTAAGAATGTTAAAATATGATGTATATCTATATATATATATATCTATATACATAGATTACGACACATACACATATATATAATATATATATGTCTATGTGTCTATCTATATAACTCCGCCTGTGTAGTTATACACTGCCGGTCCCAAGCCCGGATAAAGGAGGAGGGTTGCGGTAGGCCTGTGACAGCCAGCATAAAAACTTTGTCATATCCTATGAAAATGAACCAATATGAGAATTTCGTTGGGGCGTTCCCTACTGAGCGACGCGCTGTACTCTCTAGGCCCGGAGGCAGTGATAAATGTGCAAGGGTTGCTAGGTCGTCGCCCAGAAGCGACGCGTCACACCGGCGCCCGGGTGTGGTGTCAAATAGGCAAGGGTTCCCTCACTTTGTTGGACGGGTGGGGGTAAAGAAGTTAGTCCAAGACCATAAAATTAGGTTAGCCACTTGGAACATAGGGTCTTTAACTGGTAAGTTGGTAGAGTTAGTAGATGTTATGTGTAGGAGAAAGATTGATATTTTATGTCTTCAAGAGACCAAATGGGTAGGTGAGAAAGCTAAAGTGATAGAACCTTGGGGATATAAGATTTGGTATACAGGAATAAATAGGAATAGGAATGGAGTAGGGATTGCTATGAGTCGTCAGTTTATAGATAATGTAGTTGAGGTCCGTAGGAAGGGTGATAGAATTTTACTTATTAAATTAGTATTAGGTACGGATATTATTAATATTATTAGTGTTTATGCACCTCAAGTAGGTTTAGATGATTCCATTAAGCATCAATTTTGGGAAGATTTAGATGTAGTAGTACGAGAGACATCTTATGGAGAAAAGCTTTTCATCGGCGGTGACCTTAATGGACATGTAGGCATTAGTAGGGATGGATTTGAGAATATCCATGGAGGCTATGGTATAGGAGAAAGAAATGAAAGTGGAGAAAGGATTTTAGATTTTTGTTTGTCCTATGATATTATCTTAGCAAACACTTGGTTTAGGAAGAGGGAGTCTCACCTAGTAACATTTAAAAGTGGGGTTAATACGAGTCAGATAGATTTTTTCCTACTTAGAAAGAGAGATAGGGGTTGTTGCATCGATTGTAAGGTTATACCAGGAGAAAGTGTAGCTACACAACATAGAGTCTTAATTTTAGATCTTAGAATTAGACAATGCCGCAAAAGGGATAGACATAGGATAGATCCTAGAATTAAGTGGTGGGCACTGAAAGGAGCTAAACAAGGAATGTTTGTAGAGCAGGTAGTTAAGGAAGTTGATTGGTGTCTCGAGGAGGATTCAGAATCAATGTGGAATAAGATAGCGGGTGGTATGAGAAAAGTAGCTTAAGAGGTATTGGGTGAGTCTAAAGGCGGTGCACCACTAGGTAAGGATACATCATGGTGGAACGAGGATGTCAAATTAGCTATTAAGGTTAAAAGAGAGTGTTATAGAAATCTAAGTAAGAGTCGTGATAATGAGAATTTGGAGAAGTATATGATAGCAAAGAAGGAAGCTAAAAAAGTTGTTCGAAACGCGAGGACTAAGGTATATAAGGAGGTTTATGACAAGTTGGATACCAAAGAAGGCGAGAAGGATATTTATAGGCTTGCAAAGATGAGAGATAGGAAATCGAAGGATTTGGGTATGGTTAGATGTATCAAAGATGAAACGCAAAGGGTTTTAGTCAAAGATGAGGAGATTAAGGAGAGATGGAAAGATTATTTTGATAAGCTATTTAATGATAGTCATGCTCAAGATTTTGGAGACTTCTCCATTCCTTTTCATGAGATAAATCGTGACTTTATGCGCAAGATTCAAAAGAAATAAATTGCAGAGGCTTTGAAGAAAATGAAATCAAGAAGGGCAGTTGGCCCAGATGGTATACCTATCGAGACTTGGAAATGCTTGGGAGAGAAAGGTTTAGAATGGTTGACAAATCTTTTTAACTTGATTTGGCGAACAAATAAGATGCCTAATGAGTGGAGGAAGAGTACTTTGGTGCCTTTATATAAGAATAAGGGTGATATACAAGATTGCACAAACTATCGTGGTATAAAACTCATGAGTCATACTATGAAACTTTGGGAGAGGGTGATTGAGTCTAGGTTGAGGAAGATTGTCATGATATCGGAGAATCAATTTGGTTTTATGCCTGGAAGATCAACTATGGAAGCTATACATCTTCTTAGACAACTTATTGAAAGATATAGAGAGAGGAACAAAGATTTGCATATGGTTTTTATTGATTTAGAGAAGGCATACGATAGAGTACCTAGGGACGTTCTCTGGTGGACAATGATGAAGAAAGGTGTTTCTCTCAAGTACATTAGTATAATTAAAGATATGTATGAAGGAGTAGTAACCAATGTCCGCACTTGTGGAGGGGTGACAACCAATTTTCCGATAACGGTTGGGTTACATCAAGGATCTGCTTTAAGCCCTTTCCTATTTGCGATAGTGATGGATGAGCTTACGAGATCAATTCAAGAAAATGTACCGTGGTGTATGTTGTTTACTGATGATATTGTTTTGATTGATGAGTCTAAAGCTGGGGTTAATGTTAAGTTAGAATTATGGAGACAGACATTGGAAGCTAGAGGTTTTAAGTTGAGTAAGAGTAAGACTGAATATATGGAATGTCGGTTTAGTAAGCAACGAAGTAGTGATGGGAGTGTAGTGAAGCTTGGTGAGCAAGATATACCGGTGAATGATTATTTCAAATATTTGGGATCCATCATTCAAAAGTATGGAGAAATTGATGGAGATGTAAATCATAGGATAAAGGTTGGGTGGATGAAATGGAAAAGTGCTACTGGAGTGCTGTGCGATCGTAGAATGCCATTGCGGTTGAAGGGAAAGTTTTATAGGACGACTATTAGACCCGCTTTACTATATGGTACAGAATGTTGGGCTGCCAAGAGACATCATATTCAAAAAATGAGTGTAGCTGAGATGCGGATGCTTAGATGGATGTGTGGAAATACAATAAAAGATAAGATTCGGAACGAAGAGATACGTAAGAAGGTAGGTGTTGCACCCATTGAAAATAAGATGCGAGAGAATCGTTTACGGTGGTTTGGACATATTCGGCGAAGGCCTAATGATGCTCCAGTTAGAAGGTTGGAGAAATGGGAAAATATATTAGTTAAAAGAGGTCGGGGTAGGCCTAGGAAGACTTGGATGGAGATGATAGGAAAGGATATGAATGCTTTGAACCTCACCGAGGACATGGCATTGGATAGAAATGATTGGAGGAAAAGGATTCATGTGGAAGACCCAAAATGAATTTCTTTTTTGGTTCATATCGCTGACCCCAATTGTTTTGGGATAAAGGCGTAGTTGTTGTTGTTGTTGTATGTGTCTATCTATATATATAAATATATATATATTTATTTTGTAAAACCCGATAGGGGTATTTTTGTAATTTCACCCTGTACACGCATATCTTTGATATGCTTTTCTCCTTTTCTTTTTCCTTGACAAGTAATACCTCTCCACTCTCTTGTCTTATAAATTTTTCTTCTAATGGCCAACAAAGATGCAAAAATCGATCTCTCATTCAAATTGGATGGGACCAATTATCGCATGTGGGCGGCCGCTATGGAGAATAATCTCAAAGGTAAATGGCTTTGGGGTTATGTATGTGGAACCATTCCGGAACCACAACTAAAGTTAACTAAATTTGAAGGAGGTGAAGAAAAAGCCTTGAATGAAGAAGAAAAAGAAAAGGCTATTCTTGATTACTCTTCTAAAATGGAAGATTGGGAAAGTGAACATGCTAAAATCTTGGCATGGTTCATGAATAACATCGAATTGAAGATTTGTGCAAATCTTGCAAAATTCAAGAAGGCTAATGAAGCATGGTTTTTCATGAAAGGTATGTACACTCAAAGAGAGCTTGCTAGGCACTTTTTTCTTCAAGAAAAGGTAAGAGCTACCAAGCAAGGTGATATGAGCATTAGGGACTATTATAGTGCCCTATCCTCTTTATGGGATGAACTTGTCCTTCTCGAACCGCAATGGGAAGGAAGTGCTATTGCTATGAGACAAGAGCAAATGGAAAAAGAGAGGTTCTTTCAATTTATTCATGGGCTTCGTCCCGAATTTGAACAACTTAGAGGATCTCTACTTCATAGAGCCTCTACTCCTCTAAGCGATATTTTGGCCGATTTATGTCAAGAAGAAACCCGTTTGGCCTTGAAAAGGGATGTTGATGAAGTACATGCCGTGTCTAGACCCGGCAACAATGTAAGATCGTATAAACCACCACATTTTTGGAAGAATAATGGTGGAGGAAGGAAAATCATTTGTCATAATTCTAATGAACCGGGCCATATTCGTCCCGATTGCCCTAAATTCAAGAAGAAGGTAGCTTCCGTGGGAGAAACTCCTCCAATCATCAATGAAGCTTCAAAGAAGGATGGTGACATAAAGGATTCCATCGCTCATCTAACCGAAACTCTTCAATAATTTATGAAGATGAACGCCTCTACATCATCATCCTCACCTTCCACTTCCGGTGCCGCCATTTCTTTATTCCCAGGTATGTCTTCTTGGATTCTTGATTCGAGTGCCTCTTTCCATATGGCTCCAAATGCATCACTTTTGTCAAAACCAAGTCTCAATAAATTTAAATCATATGTATCCACCGCCGATGGAACTTCTTTAAATGTTGAGGGTATTGGAAACCTTGAGAAAATTTATGACCAAAACAAAGAATATTTTGTTCCCAAAATCCGAATCATCCCAAAACTTAATCTAAATCTTTTCTCCATCTCTCAAATTACCGATTTTGAATGTAATGTCTCTTTTTCACCAACCCATTGCTATGTGCAGGATCTCCGGTCCGGGAAGCGGATTGGGCAAGGCCATAGAAGAGGGGACCTTTACTATATGGATTTTTTGTCTTTGCCATCCAAATCATTTTGTAATCATGTTCAATCCAAAGATATTGAGACTTGGCATAGGAGACTTGGGCACCCTAGTATTTCTAAATTGTACTTTTTTCCATTTTTGGAAAATTTTTGTAATACAAATACTTTTACATGCAATGATTGTATTCTTGGGAAAATTCACTCTCTTCCATATTCTCATAGCAATTTTGTGTCAAAAAGGCCTTTTGAACTTGTGCATTCCGATGTATAGGGACCGACACCCGTTATGTCCAAAGGAGGCTTCTCTTACTATGTTTCTTTTATTGATGATTTTACTAGATACACATGGGTTTATATTATCAAGAATAAATCCGATGTCTTCAGCAATTTTAAAGAGTTTCACGCTCTTGTTCAAAACCAATTCCAACACAATATAGCCATTTTTAGATCCGACTCCGGAGGAGAATACATGTCTAAAGACTTCCAAAATTATTTTAAAACAAATGAAATTTTGCACCAACGATCTTGTCCTAAAACTCCGCAACAAAATGGTCTTGCGGAAAGGAAACATAGGCATTTAATTGAAACCACAAGAACTCTTCTTGTGTCTAAATGTGTTCCTAAAAACTTTTGGGCCGAAGCTCTTCTTACCGCAACATATCTTGTGAATCGTATGCCCTCTTCCTCTTTGAAAAATGTTTCGCCCTTTGAAAAATTATTTAAAATTACTCCTGATTTTAATAGACTAAGAATCTTTGGATGCAAATGTTTTGTACTTAGTCTAGGACAAGATAAGTTGTCACCTAAAGCTATTGAATGTGTGTTCATTGGCTATGGTGAGAATAAAAAAGGCTATAGATGTTATGATATTCGAAACAATAAATTATATGTGTCGAGAAATGTAAACTTTATTGAAGAACAAAATGGTTTCGATATCCACACATCTAAGGAAGACATCGATTATTCTTTTCTATTTGACTTAGCTCCTAGAATTGAGTCTCTTGAGGCTATTTCTTGTGATACTAGTTGTGATGGGATTTCACATTATAATGATATACAACAACATGATAATACCTCCCAAAATGAAAACCTTAATGATATAAATGTCTATACCCGGCGGATAGGAAATGAACATCAACCTGCTATTGACAGATACTCTCAAGACTTTTCTTTAGAAGAATCTACTGACAACCATCTACCTAGGAGATCTTCTCGTACCAGTAGGCCACCACAAAAGTTTGTGTCCTATGAATCTTTTTCTCCGAATTATAGGACTTGTCTTATGTTAATACATTCGTATCACGAACCTTCCTCTTTTAAGGAAGCTAAAGATCACCCACATTGGATTGAAGCCATGAAAATCGAATTAGAGGCTCTTAACAAGGCCCAAACCTGAAGCATTATTCCTCAACCTTTAGGGAAGAAGGCAATTGGGTGTAGATGGGTATATAAAGTCAAAACTAAATGTGATGGGTCTCTTGAAAGATACAAAGCTCGTTTGGTAGCAAAAGGCTATGCCCAAGAATATGGGATTGATTATGAAGAAACCTTTGCTCCCGTGACCAGAATGACTAGTGTACGAACCTTAATTGCCTTAGCATCCATCAAACAATGGCCTATATACCAACTTGATGTTAAAAATGCTTTCTTAAATGGAACTTTATGTGAAGAAGTTCTTATGGATCCTCCGCCGGGTCTTGAAATTGGGAAAGGCAATATTCTAAAATTAAACAAAGCTCTTTATGGGTTAAAACAAGCGCCAAAAGCTTGGTATGATCTTTTTAGCAAAGTAGTTCTTGATAATGGTTTCTCCTCATGTTACACTGATACTGCTTTGTTTGTTAAATCCTCTAATGAATACATAACCATTTTGTTATTATATGTTGATGATATGATTATCACAGGTAATGATAAGAAAGGTATTGATCTTATTAAAAATATTCTTAAGAAAAATTTTGATATGTCTGATCTGGGTTTTTTGTGGTATTTCTTAGGAATTGAAGTTGCATACTTCCCCAAGGGGTATGTCCTATCTCAGATGAAGCTTGCCTCTGATATTATTGCTAGGTCTGGGCTAACAGATGACAAAAGGGTGGAGACTCCAGAAGTGATCAATGCCAAGATGAGAGCCAATGATGGCACACCTTTAGCAGATCCCACGCCTTATCGTCAATTGATTGGATCCTTAACATATTTATCTATTACCAGGCCTGACATTTCCCATGCTGTTCATAGTGCAAGCCAATTTTAGACTGCTCCTACCACCACTCACATGGCAGCAGTAATGAGGATTATCAGATATCTAAAAGATTCCATAACTAAGGGAGTATTCTTATCCTCTTCTTCACCTCTTACTTTACTTGCGTATACTGACTCTGATTGGGGGGGTAACCCCGATGATCGTATTTCGACCACAGGTTATTGTGTGTTTCTTGGGGAGTCACTTATCTCCTGGAGGTGTAAAAAGCAGCGTAAAGTTTCTCTCTCATCTACTGAAGCCGAATATCGGGCGATGCCACTACCACAACTGAGATTATATGGTTAAGAAGCTTACTTAAAGATATGGGTGTCTCATTCTCAACTCCCTCAAAGCTATACTGTGACAACAAGAGCTCCATTTATATCGCTAGCAATCACACTTTTCACGAACGAACGAAGCATATTGAGATGGACTGTCATTATGTTCGAGACGAGTTTTTACGAGGCACCATTCAACTTCCATATGTTCCTACCGAATATCAGTTGGCGGACTTCTTCACCAAAGCTTTGCCTTCGCCTCGCTTCTACTTCCTCCTTAGCAAACTCTCGGTGATCTCACCATGTGTTTGAGGGGGGGTGTTAAAATATGATGTATATCTATATATATATATATATATCTATATACATAGATTACGACACATACACATATATATAATATATATATGTCTATGTGTCTATCTATATATATAAATATATATATATTTATTTTGTAAAACCCGATAGGGGTATTTCTGTAATTTCACCCTGTACACGCATATCTTTGATATGCTTTTCTCCTTTTCTTTTTCCTTTATTCTTTTTCCTTTTTTTTGCTTTTTTCTTTTTTGTTTTTATTCACTTGAGTGGGGTCCACATAGAGTCGTTGGACCCCTCCAACGGTCATAAATATGACCGTTGGAGGGGCTCCAACGACTCTATGGGAGCCCCTCCTTGGGTCCCTTGCTGTGTATAAATAAGGGGCTCATCCCCATGTATTTGCTAAGCTTCTCTTGAAGCATTCTATGAAGTGAGATATATTTTTTATCTTCTTTTTGTGCTTGACCACTTTTGTGGTTTATTTTGCCCTTTAGTGGCATCTTGTGTATGTGCGTGCTTCCGTGCTTTCGCTTGGAGACGTTGCTCTTTTCATTTGGCACTTCATTACAAAGAAACCCCTCCTTTGACTGTTTCAGCAAAGGGAAATCAAGAATGATAATGTGCAGCAGAGCACAGGAAATCAAAGGGAAGCACTATAATAGAGAGATTTTGGAAAAGACAGAATGAAAAGGGAATCAAACGATTAATAGGAACAAATTTAATATCTCACGTGAATCAGTTCATGAATTCACGTGAAGAGACGTTAACCCACGATCTGGGAGAAGACCGATGCTTCACGTGAACCAGTTCACGTGAAATGCAGTCAATCCACGATCTGGATTCACATGAATAGAGTACCCGTGAATCACAGATTCACAAAAATATAACTCACGTGAGGTGTGAGTACACAAGAAGATTCAGAAAGGGGGAAAGAAAAGAGGCGAAGGAGAAAGAAGAACAGAAAGAAAATGAGAAGCGAAAAACCTCAATTTTTTTGATCGTTGTCACGAGCCAGAGTTCCTTTTTGACTCTAGAAGGATCTACGCTCTGATACCATGTTAGAATTTCATCTGCACCTGCATTAAGAGAGAAAACAGAGAAAGAGAGGGAGAGAGACGAGAAGAGAAAACCAAAAGGGGCCTCTGCGACTGTCACGATTTCTGTTTTTCAGAAATCGTGACCTAATGCATTGTATAAAGGCACTTAAGTGTACATGGGTCGGGTCGGGTTTTATATAATATCCAAACCCAACCCAGAAAAAGAAATACATTTAAATTTTACACTAATACATAAAATGGAATAAACTTGGGTTTGGTATAGGATCCAGACCCGAAACACTATACACCTTTTTCAAACACATGCATATGAATGTGACATATCATGCACATGGTTGAATTGACATATATAAATATGCATTTGGAAGCATGTTGACCTCATTGCATACATTGCAAGTAGTTATGGTTTTTGCGTATGATGCATCGATGGTCTAAATGAATCATCACAGGCCTGGAAAGCCTTGAGTTTTGGTTGCTCTTTCTTTAATTGTTTAAATGCATCGTAAAAATCACATTTATTTTTATTTGCACTATGTTGCACTGTTCTATGTGTTTCCACGGGCGGGAGTCCCGTGATGGTTTTCCCAGGGGTAGATGCAAGTTTTTGCCTTGTTTTTGCATGTTGAATTGCAAAACTCAAGAATTGGCTTTTAATAAAATGATAATCAATAAGAACAATGTAATATACGTTCTGGGATCTCCCATTTGAAGAATGGGGATCTTAGAGATCTGGTCTTGGGAAAACTGTGAGGATACAAAAACTCTGTGTGCTTTATTTTTGTCTTCTAAACTTGATATTGAGGTTTCTTCTCCTGACCATGGTTTTAGGGAGAGTCCGCCACTTTGCCTGGGGATGATGTATTTGACACAACTGTTGTTGTTTTGGTATACCAAGAAAGTGACACCAGTGGATGCTGTTTTTCATGGTGTCCCTGACATTGGATGTTGTTTTTCAATATTACGATGGATGGTGTTGTTTTCTGATATCGGTCGAGGGCTAAGTTTGAAACTCAGTAATAAAATACAAATTGTGTGTTAAGCTACCGTGAAAACCTAACTTGACCTCAGAGATTTTACCCGTTTAGTGTATCCACGGGCAACAGTAATTAAAAAGAGGAACTTAAATTGTATGTATTTAATAGGGCATGCATATAAAAAAAGAGAAACTTTAATGAAAGATAATGAAATGTTCATGCATTGCATATAAATCATGCATATTTCTGCTATTCATTAGAACATGCATATGTTATTTGTTCCCTTAATTGTTACATGTTGGTGGATGCATGATATTTAATCTCTAATATTTTGCTTACTTAAAATTGTGATATCTGCTATTGCTTAACTAATTATTCATGCTTAGAAATGGTTCCTTGTTGCATGAATGCTTAAATCGAATTATGTAATTGTCATCATTGCATTCCTCTAAATTATTGCATGAAATATTATCTGTATTCTTTAGTTCACTTGTTTCATTAGAAGTACCTGTGCTCATGATTTCGGTTCTGACACCCTACTTTTATGGTTTTTCGCAGCCGCAGATGATTAGTGAAGTCGACTAATTTTTGAGAGTATACGAGGGTCACACTTGCTTCAGACTGCTTCACTTATGGATATAGTGACTCTACTTTTTGTTTCTTTTAGTTCTTTTTATTTTTCTGCAGTTGTTACTTCACTCTTGACTTGAGTATGAAACTGTTATTGATTCATTAAATAAAGAGTTTGGTTATTTGATTACGGATGATAAATGTAAGTTTGTTTGTGGTGTGTGGTTATCCAACTGAAATTGGAACTGTAAGGACCCCAGGTCTATGGGAAGATTTTCGCAACTCTTAAAAAAAAATCTGCATTTGTTTTCAAGGGGTATGAGTTGGGGTCGTTACAGAGACTCCGGTGCTGAGTAACTTGCAATTCTTTTCATTCATACTTCTCGTACAACATCTGCAAGGCATTTAGATAGAATTTCTACTAATAAGGAAATACTTGTTAATAATAATGATTTGATTATTACTACAATTCCCTATCTAACTACCATAATAGACTAACCACAAGTAAATCCTGAATTACCATACTAAGCTAACAACCCTGTGTCATCGGCATCCTAACTCTTTCCTCACTTCACTTTTCCATTTAAGCTTTTAAAGTTACCAAATATTAATTTATTAAAATGCTTTCTGAATTAAAATCCTATCAATTGAAGAAATGATGGAACAAGTCTGTCGTCTCCTTAATGGGATACAACAATATTGAGAAGACGATTATTTCACGTTTAAACATATCTGGGTGGTATCATATATCTGATGGGCCTGCATGCCTGCGTGTAACGACCTCAACTGACTCTCGTAAAACTAATAGATTTTTTTTTCTTTTTTAAACAATTGCGGAAACACACCCAAGTATCCAGGGCATCACAAATTTAATATACCAAACCATAAACTATAACGTGCATTGAATCAACAGAAGAATAAATCAAACTTTATTAATTTAAATTAAAAGTCGAATAGTCTAGAACATCAAAATCGTTCTTGTCATAAGAGCCATCCTGTCAGAACTCAGAAACCAGTCACAAGGCTCGTAGTCTCCAGCTAGTTAGTCAGGACATCACTGAGCATCCGTGCTTGTAAAACAGTTTTAAGAAAACGGGTAAGAATCGAAGTTTTTTGTACGAATTTCTCTAAAAATTCAAACAGTCAAGGAAATAGCATAAACAGATTCATGCATAAATTCAGAGGAATATCACAAAGAATAATTTACCACAATCAACTTACCATTCAAGCATTTAAACAAAATATCATGTAAAATCAAATATTATGTAAAGCCAAATATGCATAAATGCATGAGTTAATGCTGAACAGTAAAGATGCATGATTCAATGCACATGCATAATAATTTATTAAGTTATTTATCAGAGTTGCTTTTGCATGAATGTCCTTATTAGATGCATACAAATTTAATTTTCAATTTTTGTTAAACCCACGGATACATAAAATGGGTACAAATTCTCGAAGTCCAAGTTAAGTTCTCAATTGTACCTTAATACATCATTTATATTTTATTACTGGGTTCCACACTTGTTCCTCGACTGATAACAGAAATCAACATCATCTATCAAAACATTAGAAATCAACATCTAATGCCAGGACATTAAAAAAATAAACTTCCATTGACATCACTTTCTTGGTATATCAATAACTACAACTGAGTCAGCATCACCTCTAGGCAAAGTAGTTGAATCTTACTAAAATCGTGGCTGGGAGGTGAACCACCATATCGGGTTTAATGGTACAATCACACACAGAGTTTTAGTATCCTCACGGTTCTCCAAGACCGCCATCCAAGATTCCCACACTGTGGAAGAGACATCAAGGAAGAGATTAATTAACTGTTTGGTTTTTTTTACTATTTCAAATAAATTTTCAAGTTCTTTACACAAGAACCGTTTTACAAATCAACATGCAAAAACAATTTCGGATCCTGGCCCTCACAATTTAACATTGCAATTACTTTGGAAAACTGTTAAATTTTTATGAATAAATTTTTGCAATGTATAAATAAAATCAATAACAATTGGAGCAACACATGCTTCTGGCCTACACGGTCCGCAATGGTTCACATCTGACCACTAACATATCTCAAAAATAATTTATGCATCTTTGCAAAATTTCAATGAATATGCAACACACTCACGGTTTTCGAACATATTCACAAAGCATATTCAAAATATACAAAATGAATGCACATTAAGCCAAGCATATACACATGCCAATTGATGCTCGCAGAACACATTATCATAATCAATTTCATGCATAAACAACAAAACATGCATATGATCACAGTTATGCAAACATCGAATAAATTTCAGATTCATGCATATGATATGCATAATGGCAAGTCGATCAAATCAAAATCATGTTTATGTATCATCTCAGAAAGAATACATCAAACTCATGTACTCAAACAACTATGCAAAAATTTCTATCAAGCCAACAACTGGGGCTGATCCATGTACATGGGTTGGCCAGGATCTGGCTGATCCATGTACATGATCGAAACCATGTACATGGGTCGGCCAGACCATAAAGAATGCATATACCAGCTTGCAAAACATACTAGCTCTATATACATGAGTATGATACTCGGTAGTCTGAAACTCATACGTATCCCGATACAAGAATACTATCATTACAGAATTTGAATCAAAATAACTACTCAGATGCATGAGCGTATGATCCAGCTAATATAATTCAAAACATCGCATTCAGATGCATGAGCATGTGGCTAGACATATCTGAATCAAACAAAAAGAATCAATTAAACCTGTACATGGCAGATCTAGACCAGATCTGCGAGTATGAGAACTCGGCGGATCTGACCAGATCTACATGTGTAAACACAACAGATCTGAACCAGATCTGTCAATATATGAAAATTGGCAGATTTGAACCAGATCTGTTAATATGAAAATTGGCAGATTTGTCCAGATCTGCATCTGTAAACACGACAGATTTGAACACACACACACATACATATATATGCATGAACAAAACAAAATCTGAACCATATAATATTTTCATAAACATGCTAAAAAAAATAAATCATACAAGGACTGTATGATCAAGAAGGTCGACAAGGCTTATATATATATATATATATATATATATATATATATATATATATATATATATATATATATATATTCGGCATGTATGGAACTCCGCCTGTGTATAACTGTTTAGTTATACACTGCCGGTCCCAAGCCCGGATAAAGGAGGAGGGTTGCGGTAGGCCTGTGACAGCCAACATAAAAACTTTGTCATATCCTATGAAAATGAACCAATATGAGAATTTCGTTGGGGCGTTCCCTACTGAGCGACGCACTGTACTCTCTAGGCCCGGAGGCAGTGATAAATGGGCAAGGGTTGCTAGGTCGTCGCCCAGAAGCGACGCGTTACACCGACGCCCGGGTGTGGTGTCAAATAGGCAAGGGTTCCCTCACTTTGTTGGACGGGTGGGGGTAAAGAAGTTAGTCCAAGACCATAAAATTAGGTTAGCCACTTGGAACATAGGGTCTTTAACTGGTAAGTTGGTAGAGTTAGTAGATGTTATGTATAGGAGAAAGATTGATATTTTATGTCTTCAAGAGACCAAATGGGTAGGTGAGAAAGCTAAAGTGATAGAACCTTGGGGATATAAGATTTGGTATAAAGGAATAAATAGGAATAGGAATGGAGTAGGGATTGTTATGAGTCGTCAGTTTATAGATAATGTAGTTGAGGTCCGTAGGAAGGGTGATAGAATTTTACTTATTAAATTAGTATTAGGTACGGATATTATTAATATTATTAGTGTTTATGCACCTCAAGTAGGTTTAGATGATTCCATTAAGCATCAATTTTGGGAAGATTTAGATGTAGTAGTACAAGGGATATCTTATGGAGAAAAGCTTTTCATCGGCGGTGACCTTAATGGACATGTAGGCATTAGTAGGGATGGATTTGAGAGTATCCATGGAGGCTATGGTATAGGAGAAAGAAATGAAAGTGGAGAAAGGATTTTAGATTTTTGTTTGTCTTATGATATGATCTTAGCAAACACTTGGTTTAGGAAGAGGGAGTCTCACCTAGTAACATTTAAAAGTGGGGTTAATACGAGTCAGATAGATTTTTTCCTACTTAGAAAGAGAGATAGGGGTTGTTGCATCGATTGTAAGGTTATACCGGGAGAAAGTGTAGCTACACAACATAAAGTCTTAATTTTAGATCTTAGAATTAGACAATGCCGCAAAAGGGATAGACATAGGATAGATCCTAGAATTAAGTGGTGGTCACTGAAAGGAGCTAAACAAGGAATGTTTGTAGAGCAGGTAGTTAAGGAAGCTGATTGGTGTCTCGAGGAGGATTCAGAATCAATGTGGAATCAGATAGCGAGTGGCATGAGAAAAGTGACTAAGGAGGTATTGGGTGAGTCTAAAGGCGGTGCACCACTAGGTAAGGATACATCATGGTGGAACAAGGATGTCAAATTAGCTATTAAGGTTAAAAGAGAGTGTTATAGAAATCTAAGTAAGAGTCGTGATAATGAGAATTTGGAGAAGTATATGATAGCAAAGAAGGAAGCTAAAAAAGTTGTTCGAAACGCGAGGGCTAAGGTATATAAGGAGGTTTATGACAAGTTGGATACCAAAGAAGGCGAGAAGGTTATTTATAGGCTTGCAAAGATGAGAGATAGGAAATCGAAGGATTTGGGTATGGTTAGATGTATCAAAGATGAAACGCAAAGGGTTTTAGTCAAAGATGAGGAGATTAAGGAGAGATGGAAAGATTATTTTGATAAGCTATTTAATGATAGTCATGCTCAAGATCTTGGAGACTTCTCCATTCCTTTTCATGAGATAAATCGTGACTTCATGCGCAAGATTCAAAAGAAAGAAATTGCAGAGGCTTTGAAGAAAATGAAATCAAGAAGGGCAGTTGGCCCAGATGGTATACCTATCGAGGCTTGAAAATGCTTGTGAGAGAAAGGTTTAGAATGGTTGACAAATCTTTTTAACTTGATTTGGCGAACAAATAAGATGCCTAATGAGTGGAGGAAGAGTACTTTGGTGCCTTTATATAAGAATAAGGGTGATATACAAGATTGCACAAACTATCGTGGTATAAAACTCATGAGTCATACTATGAAACTTTGGGAGAGGGTGATTGAGTCTAGGTTGAGGAAGATTGTCATGATATCGGAGAATCAATTTGGTTTTATGCCTGGAAGATCAACTATGGAAGCTATACATCTTCTTAGACAACTTATTGAAAGATATAGAGAGAGGAACAAAGATTTGCATATGGTTTTTATTGATTTAGAGAAGGCATACAATAGAGTACCTAGGGACGTTCTCTGGTGGACAATGATGAAGAAAGGTGTTTCTCTCAAGTACATTAGTATAATTAAAGATATGTATGAAGGAGTAGTAACCAATGTCCGCACTTGTGGAGGGGTGACAACCAATTTTCCGATAACGGTTGGGTTACATCAAGGATCTGCTTTAAGCCCTTTCCTATTTGCGATAGTGATGGATGAGCTTACGAGATCAATTCAAGAAAATGTACCGTGGTGTATGTTGTTTGCTGATGATATTGTTTTGATTGATGAGTCTAGAGCTGGGGTTAATGCTAAGTTAGAATTATGGAGACAGACATTGGAAGCTAGAGGTTTTAAGTTGAGTAAGAGTAAGACTGAATATATGGAATGTCGGTTTAATAAGCAACGAAGTAGTGATGGGAGTGTAGTGAAGCTTGGTGAGCAAGAAATACCGGTGAATGATTATTTCAAATATTTGGGATCCATCATTCAAAAGTATGGAGAAATTGATGGAGTTGTAAATCATAGGATAAAGGTTGGGTGGATGAAATGGAAAAGTGCAACTGCAGTGCTGTGCGATCGTAGAATGCCATTGCGGTTGAATGGAAAGTTTTATAGGATGACTATTAGACCCGCTAAATGAGTGTAGCTGAGATGCGGATGCTTAGATGGATGTGTGAAAATACAATAAAAGATAAGATTCGGAACGAGGAGATACGTAAGAAGGTAGGTGTTGCACCCATTGAAAATAAGATGCGAGAGAATCGTTTACGGTGGTTTGGACATATTCGGCGAAGGCCTAATGATGCTCCAGTTAGAAGGTTGGAGAAATGGGAAAATATATTAGTTAAAAGAGGTCGGGGTAGGCCTAGGAAGACTTGGATGGAGATGATAGGAAAGGATATGAATGCTTTGAACCTCACCGAGGACATGACATTGGATAGAAATGATTGGAGGAAAATGATTCATGTGGAAGACCCAAAATGAATTTCTTTTTTGGTTCATATCGCTGACCCCAATTGTTTTGGGATGAAGGCGTAGTTGTTGTTGTTGTTGTTGTATGTATGTATGACCCTAAAAAAATTGACAACATATATTCTGATATATGAATATCAAGCTCGTCAAATCCAAAACTTTATTCATGCCTTTAGATGCAAATCTAATAAAATCAATACACCGAAATACTTCAACCTTTCTGCATGACCAAAAATTTGAACATGTATTCACAAATATATTCAATGGCATACAACAACAACAACAACAACTACGCCTTCATCCCAAAACAATTGGGGTCAGCGATATGAACCAAAAAAGAAATTCATTTTGGGTCTTCCACATGAATCCTTTTCCTCCAATCATTTCTATCCAACGCCATGTCCTCGGTGAGGTTCAAAGCATTCATATCCTTTCCTATCATCTCCATCCAAGTCTTCCTAGGCCTACCCCGACCTCTTTTAACTAATATATTTTCCCATTTCTCCAACCTTCTAACTGGAGCATCATTAGGCCTTCGCCGAATATGTCCAAACCACCGTAAACGATTCTCTCGCATCTTATTTTCAATGGGTGCAACACCTACCTTCTTACGTATCTCCTCGTTCCGAATCTTATCTTTTATTGTATTTTCACACATCCATCTAAGCATCCGCATCTCAGCTACACTCATTTAGCGGGTCTAATAGTCATCCTATAAAACTTTCCATTCAACCGCAATGGCATTCTACGATCGCACAGCACTGCAGTTGCACTTTTCCATTTCATCCACCCAACCTTTATCCTATGATTTACAACTCCATCAATTTCTCCATACTTTTGAATGATGGATCCCAAATATTTGAAATAATCATTCACCGGTATTTCTTGCTCACCAAGCTTCACTACACTCCCATCACTACTTCGTTGCTTATTAAACCGACATTCCATATATTCAGTCTTACTCTTACTCAACTTAAAACCTCTAGCTTCCAATGTCTGTCTCCATAATTCTAACTTAGCATTAACCCCAGCTCTAGACTCATCAATCAAAACAATATCATCAGCAAACAACATACACCACGGTACATTTTCTTGAATTGATCTCGTAAGCTCATCCATCACTATCGCAAATAGGAAAGGGCTTAAAGCAGATCCTTGATGTAACCCAACCGTTATCGGAAAATTGGTTGTCACCCCTCCACAAGTGCGGACATTGGTTACTACTCCTTCATACATATCTTTAATTATACTAATGTACTTGAGAGAAACACCTTTCTTCATCATTGTCCACCAGAGAACGTCCCTAGGTACTCTATTGTATGCCTTCTCTAAATCAATAAAAACCATATGCAAATCTTTGTTCCTCTCTCTATATCTTTCAATAAGTTGTCTAAGAAGATGTATAGCTTCCATAGTTGATCTTCCAGGCATAAAACCAAATTGATTCTCCGATATCATGACAATCTTCCTCAACCTAGACTCAATCACCCTCTCCCAAAGTTTCATAGTATGACTCATGAGTTTTATACCACGATAGTTTGTGCAATCTTGTATATCACCCTTATTCTTATATAAAGGCACCAAAGTACTCTTCCTCCACTCATTAGGCATCTTATTTGTTCGCCAAATCAAGTTAAAAAGATTTGTCAACCATTCTAAACCTTTCTCTCACAAGCATTTTCAAGCCTCGATAGGTATACCATCTGGGCCAACTGCCCTTCTTGATTTCATTTTCTTCAAAGCCTCTGCAATTTCTTTCTTTTGAATCTTGCGCATGAAGTCACGATTTATCTCATGAAAAGGAATGGAGAAGTCTCCAAGATCTTGAGCATGACTATCATTAAATAGCTTATCAAAATAATCTTTCCATCTCTCCTTAATCTCCTCATCTTTGACTAAAACCCTTTGCGTTTCATCTTTGATACATCTAACCATACCCAAATCCTTCGATTTCCTATCTCTCATCTTTGCAAGCCTATAAATAACCTTCTCGCCTTCTTTGGTATCCAACTTGTCATAAACCTCCTTATATACCTTAGCCCTCGCGTTTCGAACAACTTTTTTAGCTTCCTTCTTTGCTATCATATACTTCTCCAAATTCTCATTATCACGACTCTTACTTAGATTTCTATAACACTCTCTTTTAACCTTAATAGCTAATTTGACATCCTTGTTCCACCATGATGTATCCTTACCTAGTGGTGCACCGCCTTTAGACTCACCCAATACCTCCTTAGTCACTTTTCTCATGCCACTCGCTATCTGATTCCACATTGATTCTGAATCCTCCTCGAGACACCAATCAGCTTCCTTAACTACCTGCTCTACAAACATTCCTTGTTTAGCTCCTTTCAGTGACCACCACTTAATTCTAGGATCTATCCTATGTCTATCCCTTTTGCGGCATTGTCTAATTCTAAGATCTAAAATTAAGACTTTATGTTGTGTAGCTACACTTTCTCCCGGTATAACCTTACAATCGATGCAACAACCCCTATCTCTCTTTCTAAGTAGGAAAAAATCTATCTGACTCGTATTAACCCCACTTTTAAATGTTACTAGGTGAGACTCCCTCTTCCTAAACCAAGTGTTTGCTAAGATCATATCATAAGACAAACAAAAATCTAAAATCCTTTCTCCACTTTCATTTCTTTCTCCTATACCATAGCCTCCATGGATACTCTCAAATCCATCCCTACTAATGCCTACATGTCCATTAAGGTCACCGCCGATGAAAAGCTTTTCTCCATAAGATGTCTCTTGTACTACTCCATCTAAATCTTCCCAAAATTGATGCTTAATGGAATCATCTAAACCTACTTGAGGTGCATAAACACTAATAATATTAATAATATCCGTACCTAATACTAATTTAATAAGTAAAATTCTATCACCCTTCCTACGGACCTCAACTACATTATCTATAAACTGACGACTCATAACAATCCCTACTCCATTCCTATTCCTATTTATTCCTGTATACCAAATCTTATATCCCCAAGGTTCTATCACTTTAGCTTTCTCACCTACCCATTTGGTCTCTTGAAGACATAAAATATCAATCTTTCTCCTACACATAACATCTACTAACTCTACCAACTTACCAGTTAAAGACCCTATGTTCCAAGTGGCTAACCTAATTTTATGGTCTTGGACTAACTTCTTTACCCCCACCCGTCCAACAAAGTGAGGGAACCCTTGCCTATTTGACACCACACCCGGGCGCCGGTGTGACGCGTCGCTTCTGGGCGACGACCTAGCAACCCTTGCACATTTATCACTGCCTCCGGGCCTAGAGAGTACAGCGCGTCGCTCAGTAGGGAACGCCCCAACGAAATTCTCATATTGGTTCATTTTCATAGGATATGACAAAGTTTTTATGCTGGCTGTCACAGGCCTACCGCAACCCTCCTCCTTTATCCGGGCTTGGGACCGGCAGTGTATAACTACACAGGCGGAACAATAAAAATTACTAAATCTGATTATATGCATCATATGTATTTTTTGCTATGCATAAGCTATGAAACAGATAATCAACATGCCTATTTTTGGATGAAAAATTGTCAAATCTGAATATGTATATGCCTATACATATTTAGATGCATGAATCAATGATCGATATGTATATTTTAAAATTTTTGATGCTGAAGGGGAAATTGTCATCCATAAAAAGGATAAATCTTCTTACATACATATATATATATTTGACATGATGTATATATATATATACATACATAAAATCAGATTTCCTTCTTTTTTTTTCCTCTAATACCTATACATAAATCGATTTATACGTATTTTTTCCTGTAAGAACTTAGAGAGAAACCCGTACCTTGATCGAAGTTCAGAAAAAGGCCAAAAAAAAAAACTTGATGGATGCCTTAGAAAACTATTTTCTATTTTTTTTTTCTCCTTTTCTTTCTTTTCTTTTCTCTCTTTCTATCTTTTTTTTTTCTCTCTTTCTCCTCACACGAGTTTTGGGTTTTCTCTTCTTTTTTCTCTATCTCACTCTCTCAGTAGAACACGAGTTCTAGAGAGAGGGAGAGACTAGCCCTCTTTTTATAATTTGTTTTGTTTTATTTTCTTAATAGCTTCTAAATGGGGGTGACGTACCCTCTAGAGAGCCTTAGTTAGATAGAGTTCTACTTCACGTAGAACTCTACACTACCTTCTAGACATTATCTTTTAAATTACTTATTTAATTATTTTATTAATGATTTCATTTAATATTATAGAGAATATTCCAAAGGGTGTTGCCCCCCTCTAGAAGACCTCTATAGGGTAGAGTTTCAGGTAGAATTCTACCTCATCCTATTTAAATTTAAAGTTGATTTTAAAGTTTTAAATTGGCCATAGGTGTATTTTGGATCCAGATCTGGATCTAAGATCCAAATTCATATCCAAATCCACATGGATCCTACCTAGACCAGATCCTAGTCGATATGGATCCTGGATTGGGTCTAGATCTATATTAAATTGGATCAAATGAAGCGAATCTAGTCCGATCCAATCTAAAAAAGTACATATTTGAAAAATACGATTTTTAGGCTAACCGTAATCCGATTTCGGAAAAACAGGTTGCCAACGTGATCAGTATTCTAAGGCGGATCTAACGGCGTTTCTACCTAAATTTTGCTCTATTTTAACGGTTAAAAGCAAAAAAAAATCTCAAATTATAATTAGCTCAACTAGGTCTTGTCAGTGGGCTTTGGGCCACGCCTAGACCCAGCTGACGTCACCTATAAAATTAACTATTTTTTCATGATTTTATCGATTTTGAATAAATATATAATTTAAAAAAATATAGCCAGCATATTTATACTGGTTATATTTTGGTTAGTCCACTCAAGTGTATGAATGCAAGCACACATGCTTAGATGGATGTGTGGAAATACAATAAAAGATAAGATTCAGAACTAGGAGATACGTAAGAAGGTAGGTGTTGCACCCATTGAAAATAAGATGCGAGAGAATCGTTTACGGTGGTTTGGACATATTCGGCGAAGGCCTAATGATGCTCCAGTTAGAAGGTTGGAGAAATGGGAAAATATATTAGTTAAAAGAGGTCGGGGTAGGCCTAGGAAGACTTGGATGGAGATGATAGGAAAGGATATGAATGCTTTGAACCTCACCGAGGACATGGCATTGGATAGAAATGATTGGAGGAAAAGGATTCATGTGGAAGACCCAAAATGAATTTCTTTTTTGGTTCATATCGCTGACCCCAATTGTTTTGGGATGAAGGCGTAGTTGTTGTTGTTTGTTGTTGTATATAATTTAAAAAATTATATTTACCGATTTTAAAAATCATGGGAAAATACACGATATTACACTGCGAGTACAGATGCTTATGTGGGTGCATGTGTGCTTGCATTCATACACTTGAGTGGACTAACCAAAATATAACCAGTATAAATATGCTGGCTATAGAACTGGTGAGTCCTCTATACATGTTTGGCTTGAGGAATCATTAGCATGCTGGTAGTCACCTACTATATTATATTTTTCCGTATTTGCATCTCAACAAGTTATATGTATAATATTATTTTGCAAATTTAATTAGAAATTAAAGTTTTGTGAGATAGCATTTGTAAAGATGTTTCGACAACTAAGGCTATACACTATGTAACACAGACTCTTCTAATAGGGCACCGCACCCGCGTCGCACCCACAACCATGTGGGTACTACACTTGGACAGGGCTTCCTTTGTGTCAGGTAAAGTCAACTACACAGGTTCAATTCTGTCCAAAAGTAGATTCAGTTAACCCTAACCAAGTCCAATTTTATCTATATTATATATATAAATACATAAATGCACACACATGCACATAGTGTTAACTTAAAACTGTTAAAAATATATATACCCTCCCCATACCCCCGCACCCAATTTTTTTTAAAGTGCCGCATCCGCACCTGCACCTATGTGACATGCTATACATGTAGAAGTGATTATAAAGGAAACATGTATGGGAAGTGAAAACTTTGGGTTTTCTAAATGAATGTATGCAGTGAATGCACTGCAATTGTAGCTTATCAAATAGACTCATTTATAACAAACAAAATGAAGGACTTTCTCAAGTAAATTACTGTATACAATGAAATATAATATTGTCCTTATTTTAGTACTCGTGTGTTTGGTGGCAAATAAGGTGAAAACATAGTTGCTAAGACGGGAATGGGAATCAAGTAGTACAGGAAGCGGAATCTGGAAGTAGTTCTTTCAAGTTTTTAGAGGATTTGAGAAGTGGGAAGCGAGTTGAAAGCAACATGAGGGAATAATTTAGGAAACAATATATGAAAATGTGTGAACATAAGAATCAGATTCTTGAGGGAATCGGGATTCTCAAACATGAAATCAGATTTCAGTATAAGGGAATTAGTTTCCTCAATGTAGAATGAGGACCCCTGAAAATTGGGGATTTTAGTGAATTGGGATTCCTATGTCATGAGAATTGGGATCCCTAAACATAGAAATCGGAGTTCTTATTACATAAGAATCACAATTTCTATATTTAGGAATCGGGATTCCTATGCAAGCAGCATACTGCTTCATGCTTCCTAGGAAGTGTGGTTCCTACGGGTTCTAATTACTTCTGGCAACTACACATAAAAGAAAGGCTTCTTGTTGTTCTTTGTTAACTTAAAACATCGATAACCAAAAGCATTATCTTGTGGTGCTTTTTGGAAGAAGATAACCATTAAAAACTAAATGTGTAAAGGTTCACCTATTATTAGCTTCATACACTTGGGCGAGCTTTCATTAGCTTTTAGGAAGTAGATTCTACCTTTGAAAGCTACTTGTATGAGTGTTCTCGTAGGCTTTATGACTATTTTCAGCTTCAAGTCTGTTCAATGTTTTTTTTTTCCTTTTGTTTTTTATATTGGCTAATTTTCCTTCCTATTTTCGTGTCCTGTTCATATAGTTTTGAATCCTCAGGAATGTTGCAATTAGCAGCTTGTTTGTGTTTTATGTGGATGTTACTTACATTAATTAATTCTCTCTTGCAGATATCTTTTTCTTGATGAGATCAGTGCTCAAAAACTGGGATGAATAACGTATTTGACAGTCAGATATTAGCTGAAAAGCTTTCTAAGCTCAACAATACACAGCAAAGCATTGAAAGTATCCTTTGCTTAGATTACCATGTATATGATGCTTAAATGACAGTGGAATATACCATTTACCCTAGGCAAACTCTTTGCATAGGATTTTGGTTTAATTTGAATTTTATGTGGTTTACTTTTTGTACTTGATTGCCAATGTTGCCCTTTTTATCATTTCTCATTGCATTAACAAATCTTTTGGATCATGATCTAGATTACATGGGCTGTATAGTTTCTTTGGTGGCTTCGATTGCAAGATAACACAATGGCCTTATTTATATTTAGTTGCATAGACAGTATGGTCATGACCTATGTCACACGGACTCGGCTAAGGAGGCACCGCACCCGAGTCGACACGCCCCGACACGGGTGCGGACACGGGTGCGGCTTCGGACTCGGTCAACGCCGAGTCGGACTCGGTCAACGAGTCAAGGCTGAGTTTGTCCACTTTTTGGACTCGGTCAACTTTGACAGAGTCTATTTTTTAGGAAAAAAATGTATAAAAACTAAAAAATTTATCTTTTATATATTTTTTTTAAAATATATATACTTTTAGAATCCAGACTGCACAGTCTTCACCAGACTGTGCTCTGCACAGTCTTTACCAGTCTGTGCTCTGCATAGTCTTTACCAAGACTGTGTCTTTACCAGACTGTGCTCAGCACAGTCTTTACCAGACTGTGCTCAGCACAGTCTTTACCAAGACTGTGCTCAGTACAGTCTTTACCAGACTCTGCTCAGTACAGTCTTGGTCTTAGATATATTTTTTTTAAATATATATATATATATATATAGATATATTAAAAAAAACTATATATATATATATATATATATATATATATATATATATATATATATATACCCGTGTCCCCGTGTCCAATTTTTTTGAAATTGAGCCGCACCCGTGTCGCACCCGCACCCGCACCCGCACCCATGTGACATAGGTCATGACAGTGACACACATGGCATGATATGAGGACATGGCCACATATTTGTATTATGTGAAAAGACAGAATCCTTAATGAAAAGCAATAAAACGTAAATATAATTATAATCTTAACCATTCAAATTTTTGAAAAATCAGTTCTAAGACATCATGATTAATAAATATTACATGATAAATCTAAGTCAAAAAAATGAAATTTTACATAATGAATGTAGAAAAAAAAACTACAAAATAATGGATTAAGGTCATAAAAAACATAAATGAAGTTAGGGACACAGTATTGACCATTCCTCATGTAGGTGATTGTGTGCATGAATTGTCGTGGCATGTTTATTGTGTGTGTTGATGGCTTGTCATCTTGACATGCGATTGCATGCTAAGTGAAGTGCTACATCACATAAGATACTCATAATTGTGGTGAAAGGATCAAAAGCATGTAAAGTAGCTCGGCCTAGTTCTTTATGGTTGGTCCATGACATAAATGCTTCAATTGCAACAATGCCATCTTTCTATCCTGCTTTAGATTATGTAAGAACAAAGAAAAAAAATATCAATGTCAATAAGTAGTACAGCCTAGTTTTTCATTGTTAGACAATTTGATGTTTCAAATTACAAAATTACCATCACCTAATAATTCTTGTAAATCTATGGTATATACTGAGATTATTCTGTATCCAATCCCATCACATGAATAAACCTCTGATGCAATATTGTTCTGCCATTTTGTCTCCCCTGAGTTTATCCTTACTCTTTAAGTGGCTGCTGTTTTTTTTTCTGAGGAATCTAAGTGGCTGCCGTTGATGTCATACTTTGCCAAAAACATGTTGCTTACTTTTCCTTTATTATGATGCTATCTGGTGTAAGTCAAGTATTGTTGCTCGGTGAAGTCATTAATAGCTTTGAGAAGGATGCTTTAATTACAACTCTTTGTCTGAAATTTGTCAACGTTTGTTGAACAAGTTACAAAAAATGGCTATTTGTTGGTATTAATTATACTTGTTGTCTTAACGTTCATGTAGCACTGTCACACTGGTGTATTTTTCATCGAAAGAAAGCTAAATTGGTTGTTGAAACATGGGAAAAGCAGTTTAATAGCTCAGAGAAAGAACAGAGGATTTCTTTTTTGTATCTTGCAAATGACATACTGCAAAATAGCAGGCGTAAAGGATTTGAATTTGTTGGTGAGTTTTGGAAGGTCCTTCCTGCAGCGCTCAAAGCTGTTTTTGAGAGTGGTGATGATCGTGGAAAGACTGTGGTTACTAGACTGGTCTCTCTCTCTCTCTCTCCCCTTTTCTATATGGGCTTTTCTTTACACCAGAACTCATATTTGATCTGTATTTAGTACCTGGTGCAAGTGCTTATCCATTTCATTAGCACAAAAACACAAAATTTCTTAAATAATTCAAAGTCATCATCCTACATCTGCTGTTGAGAAGGCTTTGTTCTTTTTGAAATAACTACCACACTTCTGGAGAGAACCATAAGACCTTATGGCATTTCAACCCTTTAGCTTTCTTTGGTTTTGAATTATTAGCATAATGTAACTTTCTTTATCCTTTCCATATGATGGTATTTGTAACTCTTAATTGTTAAATTGTATATATCCGTATATATATTGTAGATGTATATAATATATATGGTGCATATTTATATATGCATACCAATATATGTATATGTATTATGTACATATATACATATGAATATATATGTGTACTATATACATGTATATATATAGTTAATATTGTAACTATAGTTTCTTTTCTTTTTCTTTTTAGTTCTTTTTGAACTAGTCAACATAAAGTTGACTAGTCAATAGAGACATTGGAACTGGTCCAACGACTCTATTTAGAGCCATTGGACCAGCTCCAATGTCTCTATTGTGGTTCCCATGTTGTATATAAATAGGGTGAACCCCCTCTCTCATTGTAATGCTTCTTGCATATTTTGAACATCAATAAAATATTATTTTTATATTTTGTGAGCCTCTTTTGTGTGCCCTTTTGTGGGTTTTGTGAGAGATCTTTTGTGGCTCTTTTGTATGTCCACTTTGGCGATTTGGTTGACTTTGTTGGAGGC
Source organism: Nuphar pumila (assembly GCF_984573655.1). NCBI lineage: Eukaryota > Viridiplantae > Streptophyta > Magnoliopsida > Nymphaeales > Nymphaeaceae > Nuphar > Nuphar pumila. Next base: position 23,664,377 of record NC_143262.1, on the reverse strand, counting down.
TCTCATTTCTTTTCATGGTATCAGAGCTTGGTGGTTCTAAGTGTAATGAAATATTGCGGAAATATAAAGAGTGCTTATAAGCACTTACAACAATGAATAAAAGAGACAATATCACAAGTCCGCTAAGGGACAATACAAACACAAGCCTTTAAGAAGGCAACAATATAAAAAGCTTCTTATTAAAAAAAGAGAGAGCTCTCAAGAATGAATACATACAAGCTATGTCACACGGACTCGGCTCCAAGGTCGCCGCACCCGTGTCGACACGCACCGACACGGGTGCGGCTCGGACTCGGTCAACCCGACCCTGGGTGTGGTCAACGCACCCAGGGTCATTTTGGTCCATTTTTTGGAATTTTTTTTTTTGAATTTTTTTTTAAATTTTCTGGGCTACAGCTGTAAGGAAAAAAACCCATCACAACTAAAAAACCTGTACACTTTCAAGTTTTAAGTACAGAATGGGCACAACTCAAGTTTTTGTGGTTTTTTCCTGTATGAAGAAAGTGAATTATTACAGTGTATGAAGTGCCCAAAAGTGAATTATTCCTGTATGAAGAAAGTGTACAGAATGCCTTCACAACTCATCACCTGTCCCCTAATGGGCACAACTTTGACCGAGTCTTATATATATATATTTTTATTTTTTTTTAATATATATATAGCCGAGTCCCCGTGTCCAAAATTTTTGAAATTGCGCCGCACCCGTGTCGCACCCGCACCCGCACCCGCACCCGCACCCATGTGACATAGCATACAAGGGGTTCACCCCTATTTATACAAGAGGGAGTGAAAGGAAAAGGAAGGCCAAGGGCCTCAAAAGAAGAGCCCAAAAGGGGGCTCCCATGGAGTCGTTGGGAGCCCCCAACGGTCACATTTGTGACCGTTGGGGGCTCCAACGACTCTATGGTTGGAGCCTTTTTTGGTTTCTAAAAAATACAAAAAAAGAAAAACAAAGAATAAAAAAAGAAATTACATTTTAACAAAAAATAAAAATAGTTGTTTTCTAAAACAACTATGTGAAATTACAAAAATACCCCTATCGAGTATTGATGTAATATATATATATATATATATATATATATATATATATATATATATATATATATATATATATATATATATATATATATATATATATATATATATATATATATATATATGGAGTACATTTTAACACTAAGCTCCTTGTTGATGTGCGTGGGATCATGGTTACACACTTGAAGATTTAAGTCCAAGTGTTAGTGTGATCCATTGGTGGTGCTAAGATCAGTGTTGCCATTACTTCATATTTTTTTGAGGAGTGATCGTGCTTGTTTCTATTTATCCTTCTTCTCTATATCTTTTTTCACTCATTCTCTTTATTTCTCTTTTTGCCACCATTGTAAAATGGATGACAAAGAAAGTGTCACCATTATGCCTGTGAAACTTAATGATTCTATTCTAACTATGTAATTGAGATACCTCATAGCCCATTCACAATGACATGGTGTTCAATTATAAAGAACTATATTTGGGGGAAGGGGTTATGGGGATTAGTGGGAGCCTAAATTAGTCCTCACCTATGTAACACAGACTTTTCTAACAGGGCAACTCACCCGCACTGCTGCCGGTGTGACACTTGGTCATGACTGGCTTTTTGTTAGGTGACGTGACATTGAGGTTCATTTCTGTCCAAAAGTAGATTTGGTTAACCCTAACCAAGTCCAGTTTTTATATATATATATCCCCACCTATGTAGTCAAAGGCCCCGACTAGTCCGCCTAGTTGGTTAGGCATAAGTAAAACGCCTAGGCTTTGCAATTCCTAGGTGGGTACCTTAAAAGGTACCAATTTTGCTGGCTAGGCAACGACTAAGACGCTAGTAGCTGCCTCCGCCTAGGCACAAGGACAATTTATTTATTTATTATTCTTATATATATTGTTATCTTTTTGTATATATATATAATTATATATATCTGCGTATGTGTGTGTTTGTGTGATTTGTTATGTGAAATCATGAAAGCATGCTTTGTTATCACATTTATATATGTGTGTGTGCTACTTTGTTTTTGGGGTTTTTTCTATGAAACATTGAAAGCATGCATTTTTCTATAGTCCTAAAAGCATGTTTAGTATTATGAATTATGTAACATGTTATTTGTATATATGTGTGTTATTGTGCTTTTGTGAAAGGTTGAAAGTATAATTTGTTGATTATACTATTACTGATTGAAATATATATATATATATATATATATATATATATATATATATATATATAATGTTTTTATATTTATATTTGTGTGTGTGTACAATTATATATATGTATATTTTGGTTATGTATATTAATATATTTTGTGAAAGCATGTGTAATTTTGTACTTATGTAATGAAAACATCTTATTAGTAAAATAATGAAACATATTTTTATGTATACTTTGTGTATTTTTTTATATTTTAGTTGAGGTACCAACTAGTCCTTTCTAGTCCTGGACTAATCTTTTTAGGGGTCTACCAACTAGGCACCACCTAGTGCTTTTGACTACATAGATCCGCACACCTGCTCACAAGTGTTTTGAAATTATTGTGTCGCACATTTCACACCTATGTGACATAGGTTCTCACTAAGGTAGAGAATGAGAAAGAAGTTCCTCTTAAGGATGGTGACAGAATTAAAGCCCTTGCTACTTAAGAGAAAAAATGGAATGAGTGGATGATAAACATACCAAGATCATGTCTTGCTCATTAGTAGTGTTGATATCAAGAAATGCCCAAGTCTTGCAAAATTTGATCATGCAAATAAAGTTTGAGAATACCTTACAAAATATTTTTTTTCTTAAGTATATTGCACGTGTGCAACTTACAAGATAAAATTCAGACTATGACTCAAGAGGATAGAAGCATTAGAGAATTTTATAGTGAGTTATTCGATATTTGGAAAGAGTTGACTCTTCTTGAGCCAAGATGGCATTGCCCCGAGAATATAAATCTCCGTAAAAAACAAATGGATGCAGAACATTTCTATCAATTTGTGAATGGTTTAAGACCAAAATTTTAGTCCACAAAATCAACCCTTCTTCATAGAGGGAAAGTTCCTTCTATTTAGGGCACAATTGAAGAATTAAGCATGGAAGAAAATAGTGTTAAAAGGTGAGTGATGATGACTCGGTACTAGCCATATGTAGGTCAAAAAACTATGTTCGTACCTACAAACCACCTCACTATGGAAAGCAAAGCAATGAGTATTATAGAAAACAAAGCAATGAGTATGAAAAAAAATATTATGTCATTATTGCCATGAACTCGATCATATCAAAACATATTGTCCTAAGTTAAAAAGGACATATGAGAAGAAGGTTGCCTTGGTTGGCCCTCCATGAGAGTCAAAATGTTAGAACTACAAAAATTCATCTATTTGAAACATGTCCTTGACTCAATTAGTGGAGGCTCTTCAACCTCTACTCAAAGGAGAGTCGTTATCAACTGAAGTCGTCGTTTCATCCTTTTCTAGTCCTAGTAAATCTCTTTGGCTTCTTGACTCAGGTGCCTCATTTCATATGACAACAAATGGTGATATTTTATCTGAATGTCATAACTCAAGTGGGTCAAATGTGTTTACTGATGATGAAACATCTATTGAGATGAAAGGAATAAGAAATTTCGAAAATATTTCAAAGTTAAAAAAAATATATATTCAAAAGATTAGACATATTTCTAAATTTAATTTAAATCTTTTGTGATTTTCTCGAATATCTGACCATAGATATAATGTTTTCTTCTCCTCTAATGGTTGTTGGGTGCAAGATTGTCAGTTAGAAAAGCTGATTGGGGAAGGCCATAGATAAGGAGGCTTGTACTATATAGATTTTTTGGAAATTTTCAAAAATACTTTTTATTGTAATTTTCAGAAATTAGATTTGAATTTGTAGCATAAAAGGCTTGGTCATCCTAACATATCTAAAATTCAGTATTTTTCAAGTTTAGAAAAAAAAATTAATTTTGAAAACTTTACTTGTGAAGATTGTATTCTTGGCAAAATAAAGATATTACCATTTCAAGAAAGAACTTTTGTTTCTTCTAGACCGCTTGAGTTAATACATTCAGATGTTTGGGGCCCAATGCCTGTGATATCTAAAGGTGGATTTGTTTACTATGTAATTTTTGTTGATGATTGTTCTAGACATACTGGATCTATTTTCTTAAACATAAATTTGAATTTTTCTTATATTTTCAAATATTTTACAATTTAGTTAAAATATATATTTAAAAATGATATTTCTATCTTTTGCACCGATTCAGGAAGAGAGTTTTTATCAAAAGAATTTAAAGGTTACCTAAACATGAATGACTTCACACATCAAAAATCTTGTTCTTACACTCCACGACAAAATAGTTTGGCCTAAAGGAAGTATAGGCATATTATAGAAACAACAAAAACCATATAGCAAATCAAGTACCAAAAGATTTTTGGGCTGAAGCTATCTCATCCACATAATGCTATTCTCTTTTTTGCAAAATGTGTCACCAATTAAAAAACTTTTCAAATTAATCCCTGATTATTCAAGATTGAGAGTTTTTTGGTGTAAATGTTTTGTCTTTACTAACAAAAATGATAAACTCTCTCATTGTGATATTCTTTGTGTATTTATGGGTTATGCAAATAACCAAAAAGGCTATAGGTGTTTTGATTTTAGAAAACTATATGTTTCAACAAATGTGTCCTTAGAAAACGAAAAGTTCATTGTCTTTAAAAAATCTATGAAAATAACTCAAGTATTCCTTTTTGTTGGATTTAATTCCAAAATATGATGATTGTAATTTTGATCTTAATGAAGGTCATGAGCTTAGAAATGATGTGGTGAGTAAAGAACAATCTCATGATGATGAGATTGGAGAAGAGCAATTGTAACGCCTCAAAATCCAGGACTTGAAACTTTTGATGAAAAGTTTGAAAGTTTTGTAATCCTTCGTTTATCAGAGTTTTTAAATAGTAATTAAGTGGAAAGTGATGTTTGAAATAGACCTTGGCCGCATTACAACGTAAAAAACCCTTTTTGAAATCCGTATAAATATTGAAAACCAATGGATTCAGAATGCAGTTTTAATAATTGAAAATTTATACAACTGATTTGCAACTCATTATATTTACTAAAACCAAAAAAGGATTTAGTAATACAGTTTTAATCATTCAAGGTTTAGTCAAAAGCGACTTTGAAAGATATTCTTATACCAATTTTTTACCTAAATGTCTTCATGAGCACAACATCAGGGAAAGAGCATCATCGTGCCATCGCCTATTGCAGTAACCTGTTCGTCACCTGCCCATGAAATGGGTCAGTTTTGCGAAAAACTAGTAGGGGTGCAAAAGACAAGAAGGAACAAAGACGGAAAATAAGCAAGATAATTACTAAACTAAACAAGAGAAACTAAACTAGCAGAGCTAGCCATACATGCTGTCGAGTATCGCAAGCAAGATCCAATTAAAACAAGTAGCTAAACACAAGAGCAGTGAAGAACAATGTGCTAAGACAAGCAGAATAAGCAATCCAATTGATTCTCAAGGTGGAGTAACTAACTCAACCACGTAGTCAAATAAAACAACTGAATAAGACAAGCATTCATTGATGGGCTCACACTGCATGCAAGTACCAATAAATTCTTCATTCTACTGGCAAGAAACTAAAAAGTTGCCGAGTGTAGTAATTGTTAAGCCATCCAAAGTGTACAACTAACTGAAGTGTGAGTAAGTTATTTTAGTTTTGATTATTAGTTGGCCATGTGGGTATGCACAAAGCACGAAACGTAGAAACAACTGTGATCGATTCGAGGGTTTATTATGCTATGTATTTTATGATACCCCGAATGATTGACTGAGTTTGCTCCTAAGGGGATGGTCAGTGACCAAGAAAGTAAATCCCCAAAGGTCACTTGTTCCACTTGTTTCAAAGGATGCATCCAACTTCTGATGAAGTGTTGAACTAACTTTTGTAGCCCCTTTCCCCTAACTCCGATGACTGAGGAAGCCGAGTCTTTTGCCCATAACTGTCATTAATGGTCTCTCCATCGGAGTTTTGTATCATCCGTACTCTCTCTTAACGAACCTTGTCGAACGAGCACGACGGGGGTTTCTTAACCGCCGTCTCGTTCTACATGTTCTGGTCTATTAGACCCATACGAGCATCTTACCTGTGAAGGCGCATAATAACTATTATGTGAACTTTAATCAATTATGCTCATTGCACGCCATGAGGTTTATCAACCTCTCGCGCTACTCATCGTAGTACCACACACCGTCACTGCCAAAGGACACGACTACGATGATAGCTAAGGGCTATTCAAAAGCACCCCAAAACAAGTCCAATCATGTAAGCATTCTTCAGAAAATCCAAAGTCCCCGTAGGACATGTTTTCTTAAGATTAGAGCATCACTACCCAATTTCGCATATCCTCGAAATGAGCGAACCTTGGTATGCATGTACTTGCACCTTGCGAGTTTTATCTTGTAAGCAATCATAAGAGGCAGAATCCTCACATCAAAGCCCAAAAGTAGCCAACGCAAGGATGTAATAACAATATACAACGAAAGCAAGAAGTAAAACAGTAATTAAAGACATGTGCGCAAATATAAGCAAGACCAAAAACAAAGCCTGGGCGCATAAAATGTGACGGCAATAGAAAAGTAAAGTGCAGAAAAACAAAACATGAAAGGAAAGGCCTAGGCGCATAAAACACGGGGCAACAGAAAGGAATGTGCCGAAATAAAAGCGGAAAGTAAATAGCCATGGCGCATAAAGCGCGGGGCAACAGAAAGGAAAGTACCAAAATAAAAGAGGAACGTAAATAGCTATGGCGCATAAAGCGGGGCAACAGAAAAAAAAAGTACCAAAATAAAAGCGGGAAGTAAATAGCCATGACGCATAAAGCGCGGGGCAACAGAAAGGAAAGTACCAAAATAAAACGAAAAGTAAATAGCCATGATGCATAAAGTGCGGGGCAACAAAAAGGAAATTACAAAAAAAGTAAAGACAGAAATTAAAAGCCTGGGCATATAAAGCACGACGACAACAGGAAAGAAAAGTGCAGGAAAAGTAAAGAGGACAAGAATCGCGAAATCGCGTCCTTGAGTTAAAAGACATACATATATACGTATACACATATAATTGTCTCTTTTCCTTCTATTTTTAATTATCTTTTCTTATTTTAGCATTCGTCCATTCATTGTCCTTTCACGCAACATTCCCCTACCTTGAGGGGTTGCGAGATCTCGTATGCTTGCGAGCGTAAGTTCGCACATGCTCGGGCCACGGGGCGCGAGCGTGCTCCGCCGTGCAACCTGCAAGCGTAAAAAGGTTAGTATGCAAAAATAAAAACAAGAAGCGGACCCGATAAGTCCTGCAGTAGTACTGGACCTTGATGCGAGAGTAGGCAGGGAGCTTAGCTCCCTGCAAAAGAACAACAAAGGCAGGGAGCCCTAGGTTCCCTGCCTGCTGGAACAGCAAAGGCCCCCCTATTAGGGCCTTGCTGACTACAACCGGCAAGCAGAGGCAGGGAGCCTTGCTCCCTGCATGCTCGAACAACAAAGAGGGTTAGGAGGCTCGGCCCCATGCCAGCCCTGCGGAAGGTGCAGAGGCAGGGGTTCCGTCTCAGCCTGCAAGAAAAACAGAGACAGGGGTCGAGCCCTTGTCTGCCAGGCAAAGCAGAAAGAAAAGGGAGAGGGACCCAGCCCTCCCTTGCAACAGGGGGAAACAGGGAGGGCTCGGCCCTTTCCTCGCAAGAACAGGGCGACAAGGAGGGGCCCAGTCCCTCTAATGCACCCTCAGGACGAAAAGAAAAAGACAGGCAAGGGGCTCCGCCCCTCCCCTGCCTGACAAGAAGAGACAGTGGCAGGGGGCGAAGCCCCCTGCCAGCCGGAGAAAACAAAGGTAGGGGCTCTGCCCCCTGTCGAAAAGAAAACAGCTGCAGGGGGCAGAGCCCCCCTGCCGGCCGAGTGAAAAGAAAGGCAGGGGGTTCTGCCCCCTGTCGCCCTGACGAAAAGAGAGACAGTGGGTAGAGTCGCCCTGCCGACAAGAGACAACGGCAGGAGCTCTGCCCCCTGCCAGCTAGATGACGACTAGAAGAATAAGGGAGAGAGATTACCTGAGGAGGAGGTCAATGGTGATAGCTCTGACATCACTGAAAAACGTAGAAGAGAGAGATGGCAATGGGGTCAAGCAACGATAGCAGAGAAGAGGGAGAAGGTGGTGGTGGAGCTCGAAGGTGGCCGACGGCGTCTCGGAGGATGGGAGACGACGGGAGGTAGTGAGGAGAGAGAAAAGGGCGAGGGCTTTTGCCCTTCGCCAGACAGCCTACGCCTTTTAAAGACGCAGACCCTCGATCCTTCGAGAAGCCGGGTCCGGGTCGGGCTCGAATCCGGGTCCGACACGAAGGACCAACATCGGCACATGTTCGACGTTTTTTTTTTAAAGGGTTTTACATCAATCATGTAAGGACCAAAATTGTATACAATATTCTAGGATTCTAAACATCCATGTGCACTTGAAAGATATTTGATATTGAAATCTCGAAAATACAAACTAGCAGGTCATCTAGAGTCTCAAAACCCCCTAAAAATTGTGTCTTATGACTCTTTTTCACCTAAGTTTCAATCCTACATTGCATTAATACATTCATATATAGAACCCTCGACCTATGCTCAAATAAGTGAACACTCTGAATGGGGTAGAAACCATGAGAGTAGAGCTAGAAGTTTTAAAAAGAGCCAATACTTGGACTATTCAAGACATTCCTCAAGGAAAGAAACTTATAAGGTGAAAACCAAGAGTGATGGAACTCTTGAAAAATACAAAGTCAAATTAGTTGCCAAGGAATACTCACAAGAATATGGCATAGATTTTGAAGAAACCTTTGCTCCAGTTTCTAGGATGACTATAGTTAGAACCTTAGTAGCCCTAGCCCCTGTTAAAAGATGACCTATATATCAGATGAACGTTAATAATGCATTTCTTAATGGGAACTTGGTTGAAGAAGTTTATATGGAAGCACCACTTGGTATAACTATTCATGAAAGAAAAACTCTTCGTTTGGATAAAGCTCTTTATGATCTTAAACAAGCACAAAAAACTTGGTATAAAGGGTTTAGTCAAGTTATGTTTGATATTGAATTTCAATCTTGTTTCACTGATATAACATTGTTTGTTAAAATTTCTGATTGAAGTATTATTTTTCTTCTTCTCTACGTGAATGACATGATCATCACTGGATGAGACAAACAGAGAGTTGAAAACATTAAGAAACTCCTTAAGAAACATTTTGAAATGACTGATTTGAGTTTTTTTAAATATTTTTTTGGAATTGAAGTTGCTTATTCTCCTATAGGCTATTTATTGACTCAGTCTAAATTTGCTCTATATATTGTTTTCGAGTTTGAAATTTCAGATGATAAGAAGGTTGACATTCCTGAGGTTGTCAATGCTAAGATGAGAATTGATGATGGAAAATCACTTGAAAATATGACTTCGCACAAACAACTTATCGAAGCACTTTCTTATGTTTCAATTACGAGGCCTGATATAGCGCATGCAGTTCACACAACCAGTCAATTTTAGCATGCTTTCATTTTTGTTCACATGGGAGTTGTCTTGCGTATTATTAGATATATTAAGACTTTTATTTATCGAGGTATTTTCTTATCTACTTTTTTCATATTAGATTTAATTGCTTATACTGATGCTGACTGGGGAGGTAACCTCAATAACAAACACTCAACCACGGGTTTTTGTGGTTTTTTAGGTAAATTATTGATTTCATGGCAGTGTAAGAAATAGTAGAAGGTTTATCTCTTCGACTGAAGCTGAATACTGAGTCATGGTTACAACCACTATGGAGGTGGTTTAGCTCATAAGATTGTTGGCTAATATGGGAGTTCATATAAAAAGGAGCCTCACGAATGTCTTATGACAACAAAAGTTTTATCTATATTGCCAGCAACTGAACCTTTCATAAGCGTACCAAATATATTGAGATGGACTGTCACCATGTAAGAGAAGAGTATCTACATGACACTATCGATTTGCCATATGTTACCTCAGAATATCAGTTGGCAGATTTCTTCACCAAACCTCTCGTTGCTCTTAGATTTCACTTTCTCTTAGGCAAACTTTCAACTGTCCAGTCGTAAGTTTGAAGGGGGGGCGTTAGTGTATATATATAGTTATTATTGTAACTATAATTTCTTTTCTTTTTCTTTTTAGTTCTTTTTGAACTAGTCAACTTTAGAGACATTGGAACTGGTCCAATGGCTCTATTGTGGTTCCCATGTTGTATATAAATAGGGGTGAACCCCTCTCTCATTGTAATGCTTTTTTCATATTTTGAACATCAATAAAATATTATTTTTATATTTTGTGAGCCTTTTTGTGTGCCCTTTTGTGGGTTATGAGAGTGAACTCTTTTGTGGCTCTTTTGTGTGTCCACTTTGGTGATTTGGTGGACTTTGTTAGAGACTCTCATTTTCTTTCATTAATTGAGTGATATGCCCAAGATCCCTCGGGGAAAAAATAGAGACGTCTTCTACGTTACCTGTAATAGACATAATTTCATAGTCATTCGGTCGGAGTGCTACATGAAGAACATAAGCCACATGATGATATGGGGAGACCTAGGGTCAATGAAATAACTATGGTTTGATACATAATCGAAATTCCATCCCATTTGGTAGACAAACAAACCGGTTCAATAATAAATATTCCCCTTTTTATCAATCTTAAATAGGGTGCCAATGGGTCGGGTTTGACCCGGCCCTGACCCGTACCAAACCCTATAGGGTCAGGATTTTGTGATAAGGAACTAGGTCCAATTAGAATCTGGGTTGGACCCAAAGGGTCCAATTAGTATATGGAGCTGGCTATGGTTTGTAAAATTTCATACCAGACCCAGGTTTAAGATCTGCAATTTTTCAATTTAAAAAAGATAAAGATTATTATTTTACTGGGTATGGTATGTGTCTGGTTCATGCAATCCTTATAGGTCCTTGTTATTTTTTTTCTTATGGTCGGTTTGATTGGATCCAAATCCGGACCTGGTACCAGCACCTCAAAGTCAGATCCGGGTTCGAACCCACCTGGATCCAAACCAGGTCCGACCCGTTGACACCCTTAGTCATAAACTTTTAAAAAGAATTCTCAAAATTGTGACCAATTCCTCGTCAAATAATATTTTGGCCTTAATCACTATTCCATTATTAACTTGAATCAAGTGAAAGAGGTGATGAGAAAGTGAAATTTACTACAAAATATTTGTGAGTATACAGAATTCTCTCATCAAGACTGATAGCCTGCTACAGATTAATTAGTTCGTCAAAGTTGAGCATGTAGCCTGGCGTGTTGAAACTCTTAATCATGTTGATCTAAATCAGGCAATTGATGCATGTGTAGGTTGATATATGGGAAGAAAGAAAAGTTTTTGGATCTCGTACGCGGAGCCTTAAAGAAGACATGCTGGGTTCTGAGCCACCTCCACCTTTGGAGGGCAGCCGAAGGAGTTCAAGATCTGTACGAATTGTAAGGAGAGATCCACATTCTATCAAAGCTGTAAGTTCATGAACTGTTCTTGTGCCCTTTTTATGTTTCAGTTCACATGTATATGACACTCCTGCAATTCATAATGATAAATGCAGAAATTATCTGTAGGAGGCATGCCTGAAAAGATAGTATCTGCATTTCAATCTGTGCATAGTGAACACTCTTATGAAGACATGGCTTTGAACAAGTGTAAGGTTGCCATCAGACACGTTGCAAAAATGGAGAAAGATATTGAAATTGCCTTTCCTCTCGGTATGCTCATTTTTTTGGATCTTAGAAGATGCTAATATGCTGTTCATACTGAAAAAATATTAATTTACATTCCGGCCTTTCTTTTTTTAAGTTTAAAACTCACTTCCGTCTGAAATATTATTTCTTGAATTTAGTATTCATAATATGATAATAATGAAGACTTGTTTTGATGGTGTGACGGACTGTAGCTTCTCATACTGAAGGCCTTTAAGCTAAATAGAAAATCCCCAAAAAATAAAAAATATCAATGTTGTAGATGGTCATAGTATCTTGCATCAACTTTTTCTGTCCTTATATGCTCTTTCTTTTTCCTCTTTATGGTCATTTTTTTTCTTGTATCCTGGTGGTATGCTTCTCCTCTTCGGGTTCGTTATTTTTATTGACTATAAACAATAAATAATGAATGTCCATAAATATTTGTCAACCATGAACAAAAAGGTTATTCTTATTAGGATGAGAAACTGTAATAAACAAGAAAAATCTGGATGTAGTTGCACTGGAGAAAGATGAGATTAGTCAAGGAAGTGAGTGATGGTTTTCATGAGGACATTTTATTGAAGAATTTTTTTATGGATCGGCTACAGAAGATGTGTTGATCCTTTGTGTTCATTGCAGTATATAAGAATCCATTGACTTAACTTACATGTTTGAGTTTGATATTAATCTAAGAGAAGACTAAATGGCCTTAAAAAAGAAAAGATTATGCCCAAGAAAACCCTGATTTGTATCCATGCATTCAATTACTTGTTTCCTTGGTTTATGTTGCTTGTATGTCATGACTCATGAGGAAGGGAGCTGAACTTATTCTTTTTCCTTTGAAGCTTGGTGCTAGTTGGATGGTTGCACGTGTAAAGAACTGAGTCATTATTGTACCTGCTTGTTAGAACTGTTAGGTTAATTTGTGGTCATTCTTTTTGTTTTGTGAACATTATTAAGCAGGAGAGCAGCAGAAGTCTTCTTTGGCGAATGAGCTGCAAGAGCAGGAAGTTGTTCTGAAACAATGTATTGATCAACTTCAAACAGTAAAAGCCACAAGAGAAGCCCTGGTGTCTCAATTAAGAGCAGCACTACAGGAGCAGGTCTGCACAAATTAAAATGGAGCTACTTTGTTTGAATTCATTTGAGTTGAAGATATTCCTAACATTGTCTGTTTTCCTTATTGAATCATGTTTTTTTAGGAATCCAAGCAGGAGCATGTTCACACTCAGCTGCAGGTGCATACTACTCCCCCAACCCACCTTCTCTCTCTCTCTATATATATATATATATTGTAATAACCTCAATTTTTGACAACTAATTATTTAAGTTTATTGGAAAATAACGGGTGTTTTCCTAAATTTGGGCCTCGGATCCATTACCGGATCCATAAAAGAATGCGTAAATAACCCACAATGGGGTATTAAAACTATACTTATAATATTTAAATAAATAATTAATAGTATTTATTAGAAGAAAAAAATAAATAAACTTTAGTATATAGGGTCGGACCCATAGTTGGATCCACGGATCCAACTGAGGATCCGTCACTCGTAGGCGAAACCGGGTCCATTATTAAAATGGACCCAGCGTTGCGGGTCACGGGCTCGGACCCGGACCCGATTTCACTTATTAAGGGGGGGGGGGGGGGGGGGGGCGTAAAACAGAATCGTGCTTAGGGCACGATTCTTGTTTTCAAGAATCTGAAACAGAAGGGGGAGGGGGGGTTACGCAGGGCGTAACCAACCCTGCAACTCGCGAAAAGGGTTCGGTGGGCCGATAAAAGGAGGAGTGGAGAGGGGTTTTTCCCTCTTCACTCAGTGGATCTCTCTCCCCCTTCTCTCCCTGTCTGTGTGCGCGCGCCGGAGGAAAGGAGGTCGCCGGCGAGCTGCGGCAACCAGCAGCCATCATCGACTGCAACGAGTACCTCCTGTCATGGCAGCAGCAAGGAACGTCGGCCGCGTCCCTGCCTTCGCGTCACCAGCCTTCGATCGTCGGAAAGCCAACGAGAAATCTACAATAAGGTACGATGCTTCTCTAGAATCTAGGCGAGGGATCGAATGTGGGTTCGATCTCGTGAAATCCTTTGAGATGAGGGTCCATGGGAACCCTGTTTGCGTAATGCAGGGATTACCTGTGTTCTTTGTAATTGTTTTTCTGTGTTTTTATAGTTTTTCAAAAGGAATCGGTTTCCTCTTTGCTGAGACACAGTTTTGGTTTAAATAGATTTCAAATTTCAAATTGGGCATCGTATTCGTGGGATTTTGTTCTTGGGTTTGGAATCGTGGTCTTGGTTTAGGTCCACATTCATTTACTGAAAGGGGGATTCGGCTGCTATGATCAAAATACAACAAAATTTGATTTGGGGGTTTTCGATCTTGGAACCGATAACCCGAATCTAGGTTGTTTTAAATTCTGTTTAGGTATACCACTTAGGGCATGGGGTTTCTTCATCGTGAATATGCATAGGATGAGAAAACGAAAGGCGAAACCTGAAGCTGGAGGTTCGTGAATGATTTTTTTTATAACCCTAGTTGGTAGTGGGTTGACAGAATATAACTTAAATGGTTAAATTTCTGTTAGCTGAATCTTTTAAGTCTATTTCTTGTAAAATGTTCATATTAGGGTTTGCAGATACCCACTATGTAAATCTTTAAATCCTTGGGTCGTTGATATCCATTAATAGAGTTGTTGCTACTCGTTATTTTAGTGTTTTCTTTTCTATCTGACAATAAAGTGAATCTTTATGTTATAGCATTCGTTAATAGACTTGGGTTCCTTTTTATCAAAATAGCTACCGCGGTACTATCATTGGCAGATATTCAGTCAGAACTTAGACATTTGAGTGCCCTGTTATCTATTCATACCTGTGTTGTTATTGATCGACACTAAGTCTGGATACTTATGTGTTAACTACTCGTATCAAACTTGATTTCTAATCAAGTTTGTATTTGTATGCTCTCTTGTTATATTAATCAGCCAGATAAATGGGTGCTAAATATTCATCTGAACCTGATATTAGATATGCTGTGTGTGTTAAATCCACAGGGGCTGATTCTATGTTAAATCTTGGTTTAGATATGCTGTGTGTGTTAAATCCATAGGGGCTGATTTTATTTTAATCTCGGTTTAGGTATGCTGTGTTCTATGGACATGATTGAATTTTATCAATCTATGTTCTGAAAGTAAGTCTTGATACTGTTATTCACCTGAAATAGGGTTATCTGAACTTGAGTGCTTGTATTCTTGAAACCGAATACTTAAGGACTGTTTGGAATCTGAAGTTGCTGTTGATAATAGGGATGGAGATTTAAAATAGACAACAGATTGCAAACCTCCATCCCTGATCTGCCCCATTTGCATCCCTAGTTGGATTTGGGCTATGAACCCGACATGGCTGACCCGAGTCTGTTGTATGCATTCTTTTTGTAAAAACATATATATTAGATGGGTTAAATTCAGGTTTGCTATTAGTTGAACCATGTACCATCAATGCCTTTGATATCCATCCAAAGTGTTGTTGTGTATGTTTTGATAATGAACTATTAGTGCCTATGTTGATTTGATATTTTCCCAGTTCAAGTGTTTCTATGTGATACATTAGGCTTTGATTAATGAACTGTTAGTATTGTTACTCGTAAGGAAACTATTTTCCATCTTCAGCGGGCAGATTTCAATTGAAACTGCATCTATGTAAAAATAGATAACAGGCTATCCTATCTTGAATTAAGACAAATGGAATTGTGTTTCAGTGCCAAATAGAAATTAAACTCTTGTTATAGGATTGAAGGGAAGGGTTGGTTTTCAATATGTTACTTATGTTTGCCATGGAGGTGTATGATCTCACTTGACTGTTATGAATCAGATTTAATGGAAATATGTTCCAAATTTTTATAAATACTGTGTATGATATAAGTCTTGATATGAATAAAGAGAAATCTTGGAACATATGCACACCTATATATAGGTGTCAAGAACAGGTTGGAATGTTATTTCTAAGAAGGTTATGTAACTATTATTGTTATGATTATGGTACTCATGAATGTGAGTATAGAATGAGATGGGGGTGTACAACCACCTGTGAGTGTAGAGAGAGAGAGAGAGAGAGAGAGAGAGAGAGAGAGAGAGAGAGAGAGAGAGAGAGAGAGAGAGACGGCTGCACAATAGAACTCGTTAATTAAGATTAGGGCTTTTCTCTATATTAAATAGAGAGAGGCAAAACAGAAAAATTACATCTAAGTCCTTATGAAAATAATATTTCAGAAAACCTCTAACTTAGGAGAACTTAACCTAAAAACCACCTATTCTCAACACTCCCCCTCAAGCTGGAGCATAGATATCTATCATGCTCAGCTTGTCACAACATCTGGAGAAATTTGGCCTAGCAAGAGGCTTTGTAAACATATCTGCAACTTGGTCTTCAGACTTTAGGTATTTTGTAGTGATATGACCAGCTTGAATCATATCTCTTATATAGTGGCAATCAACCTCAATGTGCTTTGTTCTCTCATGAAAGACAAGATTATTTGCTATATATGTTGCCGCTTTGTTGTCGCACATCATGGTCATTAGAGAGGAAACCTTCACCTGGAGATCATTAAGAACAGTGCGAACCCATATCAATTCAGCTGCTGTTTGGGCCATAGCCCGATATTCTGATTCTGCACTCGACCTGGAAACCACATTTTGTTTCTTACTTCTCCATGAAATCAAGTTGTCTCCCAAAAACACACAGAATCCTGTGGTAGACTTTCTATCTACTACAGATCCAGCATAGTCGGCATCAGAATAGGCTACTATCTCCAGAGTTCCACCTTTCCTGAACAGTAACCCCTTTCCAGGAGAGGATTTTAGATATCTGAGAATCATTATGGCTGCATTCCAGTGTACCTCAGTTGGTTTGTCCATGAACTGGCTAACTTTGCTTACTGCTAAAGCAATATCTGGTCTGGTCCCAGTTACATATAATAACTTCCCTACTAGGGAGCGATAGCTTTTGCTATCAACAGGTTTTGACCCTTCTTCAAACAACTGAACTTTATGGTCCATGGGAATATTTGCTGGTTTAGCTCCCAACATGCCCGTTTCCTTTAATAAGTCAAGAACATATTTCCGTTGAGACAAAACCATCCCTTCACGGCTTCTAGCAACTTCTATACCCAGAAAATACCTGAGTGAACCAAGGTCTTTTGTAACAAAGTGTTTTTGAAGATGAGCCTTTGTGGCTTCAATAGCTTTCACATCATCTCCTGTAAGAATGATGTCATCCACATATACCACCATAACAACTATGCCAGAGCTAGTTTTCTTTATAAAAAGTGTATGATCTGATGCCGATCTATTAAAGCCAAAGCTTGACATCACTTCAAACAACTTTTGAAACCATGCACGAGGACTTTGTTTTAAGCCATAAATCGCCTTTCTCAATCTGCACACCTTCTGACACTCTCCCTCAACCTCAAAACCTGGAGGTTGTTGCATGTAACGGTCTCAGATAGATCCCCATAAAGAAATGCATTTTTCACATCTAATTGACACAAGCTCCAACCATGCTGAACAACTACTGAGAGAACAAGACGGATGGTACCCATCCGTGCCACAGGAGAAAAAGTTTCAAAGAAGTCAATTCCATATGTCTGAGTATACTCTTTCGCGACTAATCTGGCCTTGTACCTGTCAATAGAACCATCAGATTTGTACTTTATTGTATATACCCATTTACATCCAACAATGTCAGCATCTGCTGGGGAATCAACTAGATCCCAGGTATGCTGAGAGACCAAAGCTGTCATTTCTTCTTGCATAGCCAGCTTCCAGCGATTATCAAGTGCTGCTTGGTGATAGTTCAGAGGAATGGTTTCAGCAGACAAGGCTGAAATAAAAGACTTCATTTGATGTCCAATTCTGGCATGGGAGACATAATGAGATATGGGATATAAGGTGCATTATCTTGTCCCCTTTCGTAGAGCAATAGGCCTGCTATCATCATCCTGAAGATCACTATTGTCAGTAGAACATACCTCAGGAGAAGAAGAAGATGAAGGCTCTTGCGGAAGTGGAGCTCTACGCACATATACCAATGGAGGATTATTAAATCTAGAAGAGGATAAAGTTTGGTTCGGTAAGGAGGGCACAAATTCCAAAGGAAAAGGAGGGATAGGTAATGGAAAAGACTCAGCTGGATCAACCTGCAGCGGGGAACCGAAACTAGAGTAATATGGAGAGGATTCCAAGAAAGATACATCCGCACTGACATACTCTCGGCGAGAAATAGGATCATAACATCGATAGCCCTTTTGATTTTTTGGATAACCGATAAATATGCATTTTGTAGCTTGAGCGGCTAATTTATCACGGTCAGGGCCAACTTTGTGTACAAAACAAACACATCCAAATATTTTTGGTGAAAAAGAAAAAAGTGGGGCATCAGGTTTTAGGATATGTAATGGAATTTGATCACCCACAGAAGACGAAGGCATGCGGTTGATCAGATAGCAAGCAGTGGTAATCGCATCACCCCAGTATAAGGCAGGAACATTTGATTGAATCATAATGGTCCTGACAACATCAAGGAGGTGCCAATGTTTTCGCTCAGCCACCCCATTTTGTTGAGATGAATAGGCACAAGAAGTTTGGGGTTGGATGCCATGATCTTGGTAAAATTGTAACAGACCTTTTGATTTAAACTCGAGAGCATTATCAGTGCGAACAATCTTGACAATAGATTCAAACTGAGTTTTTATTTCAAGAATTAGGGATTTGATAAGACTTGGAACTTCAGATCGTTCTTTTATTAAAAATACCCATGATAACTTAGAGAAATCATCAACAATAACAAGATAATAACGACACTGAGTCCTAGTAGGAATCTTACTAGGACCCCATACATCTGTATGAAGAAGTTCAAAAACTTTATTACTAGACTGACTCTGACTCGAAGGGAACGAGCTTCGATGATGCTTGCCCAACTGACATGCTTCACACTGAAATGATGTGGTGGAAGGAATCTGAGGAAAGACCGACCGAAGCTTTGACAATGAAGGATGACCAAGACGACGATGCCACTGAACATGACTGAATGAATGTTCCACTGCAGCATGAACAGAACCCATTGGATGATGTAGGTAGTAAAGTCCATTTTCTTCATAGCCTCCACCAATCTTCTTCCCCGTCAGCAAATCCTGAAAATGACAACCCATTGGATCAAATATTACTCTATAGTTTTGTTCTTTTATAAGGCAACTAACAGAAAGTAAACTTTGAGGAAAGTTTGGAGCATGAAGAGCATTTTTCAATTGTAATGAGGAGGATATAAAAATATTTTCCTGACCAACAATCGGGGAGGAGCTCCCATCGGCTAATGAGACTCCAAGTTGAGCCTTAATGACCTTTAGATCTGAAAAAACACGTGAATTTCCACACAAATGTCTGGATGCGCCAGAGTCAATAACCCACTTACTATCATTTGGATGGAGATGATTTCCGGTTGAATAGGCAACCCCAGCTATAGGAGTGGGGGAACTCAAAGGTCGAAGAGCAATCAACTCATCATATTCCGCACGACTAAGGGTGATACTACTTTCATTTGCAGTGATATTCTCTTGTGCATTTGTTGCCTCAATAGTAGTAACATTTGCTTTAGGGGTATATGACTTTGATGAAGAAGAGATTGTCTGACCATGCTTATCCCAACAACGATCTTCTAAATGTCCAGATTTTCCACAGAATGTACATTGAAGCTTTCCTCTGCCTCCCATACCACGTCCACGTCCTCGTCCTCTGATATTCTGAATATTTCCACGCCCATAACTAGATGGGACAACAAGAGCAGATTGTAAGCAGAGAGATCGCAAGTCTACTCAGACGATTGTAAGCATCAGCAAGAGTGGGAACATCTGAACCAGTCAACATTTGAACTTTTGCAACAGAGAAATCTGAAGAAAGACCTGTAAGAAAACGAGCAACCATGGTTTGTTCTTGATGATCCTTTTGCTTCGAGCAACAAAGAGGCATGTGAGCATTAAGTCTTTCAAACGCAGCTTTGACAGACGCATAGTACTGGGCCAAGGTCTGATCTCCCTGTTGCAAGTTATATATTTCATGTTCAACTTGCAGGATACGACTCACATTCGTTTCTTGTGAGTATGTATCACGACGATTGTCCCACATTAGCTTGGCTGTATTATAGTAGATCAATCCATCGGCAATATGGGGTTCAACACTATTCATGATCCATGACATAACTATGTCATTATCTTCATCCCAAGTGATATATTTTCCCAATTTCTCAGTAGGTTCGCCTTCCAACAAAATATTTTTCGACGATGTCCAGATACCGACATCATAAAAGTTCTGGACCACCTGGCATAGTTGGTTTCATTCAACCTTACAGAAGAGCCATATGAGAAGGGGTTGGCAAAAGCCTTATACTCCCCAATATGTTCCAGTTTGGAATCACATTTCGAAGTTTCAGCCATACTGAAAAAAAATAGAATACCTGACTTGAACAGCAAGTGTTCAAGAGGAATTTTTCAACTCAGCAGGAAACCACACCTGCTGTTTCCACAACAAACAGCAGCCCACACACGAAATAAAATTCAGCCCAGCAGGAAATCACGCCTGCTATTTTCCACGAAACAGTAACTTAAGCTACCATGTTTCCTTAAAAAAAAACTCGACACAGCAGGGAGTCACAAAAAAAAAACCACATTCTGAAATAAACCAACCCACTAAAAACAACTAAATTTCAGTTGCTGTTGATACCACAGAAATCACGAACGTTGCTGGCCCAAACACATCACGATAAATGATAGACTGCAGTTGCAAACCAAAATATTCACTACACCCGCTGTTCTCCAACATATAAGGCACGACATCCAGTAAGTATCACAAGTAATCAGCACAAAAAAAAAAGTTGCATTCACGGCAGAATTCTGATAACACGCAATCAGCATAGGCGAGAACTCAGCAATCACGGCAACACAGAAAAAAAATTTCCGCCGCTTCCAAACAGCAAGAACACACCTCGACAAGAACTCAGCAATCACGGCAACACAGAAAAAAATTTCTGTAACAGCAGGAACACACCTCGACAAGAACTCAGCAATCACGGCAACACAGAAAAAAATTTCTGTTACTCCCAAACATCAGGAATACCCCTCGACAACTCACGAACAAAAAAAAATCACGTCATAGTAGAAACAAGTCTCGGCAACACTAGGTCGCAGTAGATCTTCTCCTTAGATCTGACGACAGATCTGGGTAACATCAAAGATCTGTGATCAGATCTTCCCCAGTCAACCACCACCGAACCTGATTTTATGAAGTCGTAGGGTTGTTGCTCCTCGTTGATGAAAATCAGTCCCTGTTGATCACGCTCCCACGATCGAGGGCTTTGATACCATGTAGAATGAGATGGGGGTGTACAACCACCTGTGAGTGTAGAGAGAGAGAGAGAGAGAGAGAGAGAGAGAGAGAGAGAGAGAGAGAGAGAGAGAGATGGCTGCACAATAGAACTCGTTAATTAAGATTAGGGTTTCTCTCTATATTAAATAGAGAGAGGCAAAACAGAAAAATTACATCTAAGTCCTTATGAAAATAATATTTTAGAAAACCTCTAATATAGGAGAACTTAACCTAAAAACCACCTATTCTCAACAGTGAGCATGATCCAGTTATTGATAATTCTTTTTGGGTAAGAATACTTGAATTGTGCACTCGCACACTTAAAGAAACCATGGATTGGTTAATACCCATATGTGATGTAGGTAACACACACATATTGAAAATGCATATGAATGAGTTATGACGTGCATATGTTTGGGTGTATGATTGCATAAGTGCACATGCTTTTGGCACTATAGGCCTAGTGTTACGAATGAAACACTAATTTGGTTTTAATTATGTGGTGCATTAATGGCCTAAATGGACATCATCGGCCTGGAGAGCCGTGGGTTTGGTTTTCTTTCACATATGTTTTTAACTGCATCACTTGAACCACATAAGATGGTTTGGCACATTACTACACTGTTCTAATGGTTTATAGGGGCTGGAGTCCCGAATGGGTCCCCGCAAGGGAGGATGCGGGTTTTTCACTTTACTTTTGCAAATGGTGTTACAAACTTAAAGAATTAACTTAAATAAAGATATAATAAGAACAGTGTAATATACATTCTGGGATATCTCATCTGGAGTATGAGAATCTTAAAGATCCGGTCTTGGGGAGACTGTGAGAATACAAAAACTCCGTGTGGTGAAAATTTGTCTCCTGAACCCGATATTGAGGTTCTTTCTCTTGGCCACGGTTTTAGGGAGACTCCGCCACTTTACTCGGGAGTGGTGTGTTGGTCACAGCTGTGAGTTTGTTTGGTACCAAGGAAGTGACACTTGTGGGCGTGGGGTGTCCCTTGTGTCATCGACATTAGATGTGGAGGTCTAATGTTCCTAAGGTGATTCAGTCGAGCGTTAAGTTGGAACCCAGTAATAAAATACAAATTGTGTGTTAAGCTACCTTGATAACCTACTTGACCTCGGGGATTGTACCCGTTTGGTGTGTCCGCGGGCAACGGTAATTAAAAAGAGGAACTTAAAGCTGCGTGCATTTAATAGGGCATGCATATGGAAAGATGAAACTTAAATGGAAGATAACAGAAGAAATCATTCATTGCACATAATTATGCATTTTTCATGTTATGCATTAAATCATGCATGTTTGAATCATTCTCTATATCATGACATGATTTGGTGGTAGTATATGATTTACTTATTGAAATCATGCTGCAAAGTTTGGTTATTTAGTTCTTGATATATGGTACTACTTTACTGTTCTTGACTGGTGAGAATATGTAATTGTTGGTAGGTATGAATATTTGAATACTGCAAATTTTATATCTGTACTCACTCAAATCTTTGCATAAAATATTATCCATGTTTTTTGTCTCACCTGGTTTCTTTAGAAGTAGCTGTGCTCAGAATTTCGGTTCTGACACCCTACTTTATTGTTTTTTCACAGGACATGGTGAACAGTGAGGTTGGACTGGCTATTGGGTATGGATGAGAGTCATACTTGCGCTTGTCAGTTTCAGCAGGGGACATTGTGACTCTATTTTTTGCTTCTTTTAGTTCTTTTTACTTTTTGTAGTTGATTACTTCACTTTTGAGTTGTGTGTGAGACTCTTATTGGTTCATTAATAAAAGAGTTTTAGTTGGTTCTTATGGATGATGATTGCAACTTCGTTTGTGGTGGTTGGGCTATCCAATGGAAAGTGGAACTGTGAGGACCCCAGATCTCTGGGAGGTTTCCGCATTGAAAAAAAAAAAATTCCGCATTTTAAAGGGTATGGGATTGGGGTCGTTACAGGTTTGGTATCAGAGCCCACCACAAAGACTTGCAATTTTGTCGTCTTTTGAGTATTAAATTTTTGTTTTTGGTATATGAGACCTGTCCTGAAGCGTCGACAAGTGTGACTCGTCCTCCAGAGCAGTCTACTTCACTGGTATAGCTATTTAATACTTTTAGTTAAAGTATGTGAATTCTATGTGATTGATTGCAATTATAGTTTAATATTCTTTGGTGTGATTACATGAACGATTATTGTTCATGATTAACCCTAAGGGGGTAGGATAAGTAAGAGTCTAATTTGTAGAGAGGATGTGCGTTGTAGATGTCGCATTATACCCGCAGAGGTGCTTCGTCATCTACTGCTGCTCTCGCGAACTGGCAGGAACAAAGAGACTTTATGGTGGAGGCCATTCACACCTTGACCGAGACTATGACGGCTCATGCAACTCAGACAGCACAGGCGATGCAAGTGGCTCAGGCTATACAGGTGGCACAGGCTGCGCAAGCGGCCTAGGCAGCCGCACAAGCAGCAGCTCTTGACCCTCCTGTCGATACTGTTCCAAACGCGGGTGGCGTTTCCTTCGAAAGGTTCCTGAAGTTGGATCCACCACTTTTTCAAGAAAGGCAGACCCAGAGGCAGCGAAGAACTGGGTTGAGGAGATTGAGCGGGCGTTCGACGTCCTATCTGTCCCTGAAGACAGAAAAACACCTTTTGGCACGTACCGTCTGAAGGGCGATGCCAAGAAGTGGTGAGACACCCTGCGAAGGGTGAAGTTCGCCGATTGGGACGAGATCCACTGGGAGACGTTCAGGGAAGAGTTTCTGGACGCATACTTTCCCGCGTACGCCGAGGAACAAATGCAACAAGAGTTCCTTGATTTGACTCAGGGAACCATGAGTCTGGTAGATTACACTACCAAGTTTCGTAATCTCGAGAGGTACTGCCGGATCTTCTTCAAGAATGAGACAGGGAGGGCGGCAAAGTATGTTCATGGACTAAAAGATGGGTTACGGACTCGCGTTCTGTCTTGTCGGACTCCTACTTTGGCCGGTGCGTTTGAGTCAGCTACTGTTCTGACCAAGGACTGGGAGAGGTCTAGGAATGTGTCACAAAAGGGAGGCACAATTGGTGGAGATGCTTTAGGCGGAAAGAGGAAGGACCCACCTACAGGCGGAAAGACTCAGGGTGGCAAGAAGCGGCGGACCTATAATGGGCAACAACAAGGAAAGACCCCGCCAACATGTCGTAAGTGCGGCAAGAACCATCCACTAGGTTTTTGCCCGTTGTTCAAGGGAAATTGTTATCAGTGCCAACAGCCAGGGCACATTGTTACTTTTTGTTCGAACAAGCCAGCGGCTCAGGAAGGACAACAACCACTGCAGCAGCCGCGACAGATACCTCAGCCGCAACAAGGTCAGCGGAGGACTAACAGGAGGGTTTAAGGTATCTCTTAGTTGTCAATCATTTGGCTTCAGTGACATTTTGATACAACTAACATTTAGTACGTTTTAATTTCGCAGACGAAATTCTTTTAAGGGGGTAGGGATGTAATAACCTCAATTTTTGACAACTAATTATTTAAGTTTATTAGAAAATAACGGGTGTTTTTCTAAATTTGGGACTCGGATCCATTACCGGATCCATAAAAGAATGCGTAAATAACCCACAATGGGGTATTAAAACTATACTTATAATATTTAAATAAATAATTAATAGTATTTATTAGAAGAAAAAAATAAATAAACTTTAGTATATAGGGTCGGACCCACAGTTGGATCCACGGATCCAACTGAGGATCCGTCACTCGTAGGCGAAACCGGGTCCATTATTAAAATGGACCCAGCGTCGCGGGTCACGGGCTCGGACCCGGACCCGATTTCACTTATTAAGCGGGGGCGTAAAACAGAATCGTGCTTAGGGCAGGATTCTTGTTTTCAAGAATCTGAAACAGAAGTGGGAGGGGGGGGGGGGGGGTTACGCAGGGCGTAACCAACCCTGCAATTCGCGAAAAGGGTTCGGTGGGCCGATAAAAGGAGGAGTGGAGAGGGGTTTTTCCCTCTTCACTCAGTGGATCTCTCTCCCCCCGTCTCTCTCTGTCTGTGTGCACGCGCCGGAGGAAAGGAGGTCGCCGGCGACCTGCGGCAACCAACAACCATCATCGACTGCAGCGAGTACCTCATGTCACAGCAGCAACAAGGAACGTCAGCCACGGCCCTGCCTTCGCGTCCCCAGCCTTCGATCGCCGGAAAGCCAACGAGAAGTCTTCAATAAGGTACGGTGCTTCTCTAGAATCTAGGCGAGGGATCGAATGTGGGTTCGATCTCGTGAAATCCTTTAAGATGAGGGTCCATGGGAACCCTGTTTGCGTAATGCAGGGATTACCTGTGTTCTTTGTAATTGTTTTTCTGTGTTTTTATAGTTTTTCAAAAGGAATCAGTTTCCTCTTTGCTGAGACACAATTTTGGTTTAAATAGATTTCAAATTTCAAATTGGGCATCATATTCGTGGGATTTCGTTCTTGGGTTTGGAATCGTGGTCTTGGTTTAGGTCCACATTCATTTACTGAAAGGGGGATTAGGCTGCTATGATCAAAATACAACAAAATTTGATTTGGGGGTTTTCGATCTTGGAACCGATAACCTGAATCTAGGTTGTTTTAAATTCTGTTTGGGTATACCACTTAGGGCATGGGGTTTCTTCATCGTGAATATGCATAGGATGAGAAAACGAAAGGCGAAATCTGAAGCTGGAGGTTCGTGAATGATTTTTTTTATAACCCTAGTTGGTAGTGGGTTGACAGAATATAACTTAAATGGTGAAATTTCTGTTAGCTGAATCTTTTATGTCTATTTCTTGTAAAATGTTCATATTAGGGTTTGCGGAACCCCCCACTATGTAAATCTTTAAATCCTTGGGTCGTTGATATCCATTAATAGAGTTGTTGCTACTCATTATTTTAGTTTTTTCTTTTCTATCTGACAATAAAGTGAATCTTTATGTTATAGCATTCGTTAATAGACTTGGGTTCCTTTTTATCAAAATAGCTACCCCGGTACTATCATTGGAAGATATTCAGTCAGAACTTAGACGTTTGAGTGCCCTGTTATCTATTCATACCTGTGTTGTTATTGATCGACACTAAGTCTGGACACTTATATGTTAACTACTCGTATCAAACTTGATTTCTAATTAAGTTTGTATTTGCATGCTCTCTTGTTATATTAATCAGCCAGATAAATGGGTGCTAAATATTCATCTGAACCTGATATTAGATATGCTGTGTGTGTTAAATCCACATGGGCTGATTCTATGTTAAATCTTGGTTTAGATATGCTGTGTGTGTTAAATCCATAGGGGCTGATTTTATTTTAATCTCGGTTTAGGTATGCTGTGTTCTATGGACATGATTGAATTTTATCAATCTATGTTCTGAAAGTAAGTCTTGATACTGTTATTCACCTGAAATAGGGTTATCTGAACTTGAGTGCTTGTATTCTTGAAACCGAATACTTAAGGACTGTTTGGAATCTGAAGTTGCTGTTGATAATGGGGATGGAGATTTAAAATAGACAACAGATTGCAAACCTCCATCCCTGATCTGCCCATTTGCATCCCTAGTTGGATTTGGGCTATGAACCCGACATGGCTGACCCGAGTGTGCTGTATGCATTCTTTTTGTAAAAACATATATATTAGATGGGTTAAGTTCAGGTTTGCTATTAGTTGAACCATGTACCATCAATGCCTTTGATATCCATCCAAGGTGTTGTTGTGTATGTTTTGATAATGAACTATTAGTGCCTATGTTGATTTGATATTTTCCCAGTTCAAGTGTTTCTATGTGATACATTAGGATTTGATTAATGAACTGTTAGTATTGTTACTCGTAAGGAAACTGTTTTCCATCTTCAGCGGGCAGATTTCAATTGAAACTGCATCACATAGAAATTGTGTTTCAGTGCCAAATAGAAATTAAACTCTTGTTATAGGATTGAAGGGAAGGGTTGGTTTTCAATATGTTACTTATGTTTGCCATGGAGGTGTATGATCTCACTTGACTGTTATGAATCAGATTTAATGGAAATATGTTCCAATTTTTTATAAATACTGTGTATGATATAAGTCTTGATATGAATAAAGAGAAATCTTGGAACATATGCATACATATATATAGGTGTCAAGAACAGGTTGAAATGTTATTTCTAAGAAGGTTATGTAACTGTTATTGTTATGACTATGGTACTCATGAATGTGAGCATGATCCAGTTATTGATAATTCTTCTTGTGTAAGAATACTTGAATTGTGCACTCGCACACTTAAAGAAACCATGGATTGGTTAATAACCATATGTGATGTAGGTAACACACACATATTGAAAATACATATGAATGAGTTATGTCGTGCATATGTTTGGGTGTATGATTGCATAAGTGCACATGCTTTTGACACTATGGGCCTAGTGTTACGAATGAAACACTAATTTGGTTTAAATTATGTGGTGCATTGATGGCCTAAATGGACATCATCGGCCTGGAGAGCTGTGGGTTTGGTTTTCTTTCACATATGTTTTTAACTGCATCACTTGAACCACATAAGATGGTTTGGTACATTACTACACTGTTCTCGTGGTTTATACGGGCTGGAGTCCCGAATGGGTCCCCGCAAGGGAGGATGCGGGTTTTTAACTTTACTTTTGCATATGGTGTTGCAAACTTAAAAAATTAACTTAAATAAAGATATAATAAGAACAGTGTAATATACATTCTCGGATATCTCATCTGGAGTATGAGAATCTTAGAGATCCGGTCTTGGGGAGACTGTGAGAATACAAAAACTCCGTGTGGTGAAAATTTGTCTCCTGAACCCGATATTGAGGTTCTTTCTCTTGGCCACGGTTTTAGGGAGACTCCGCCACTTTACTCGGGAGTGGTGTGTTGGTCACAGCTGTGAGTTTGTTTGGTACCAAGGAAGTGACACTTGTGGGCGTGGGGTGTCCCTTGTGTCATCGACATTAGATGTGGAGGTCTAATGTTCCTAAGGTGATTCAGTCGAGCGTTAAGTTGGAACCCAGTAATAAAATACAAATTGTGTGTTAAGCTACCTTGATAACCTACTTGACCTCGGGGATTGTACCCGTTTGGTGTGTCCGCGGGCAACGGTAATTAAAAAGAGGAACTTAAAGCTGCGTGCATTTAATAGGGCATGCATATGGAAAGATGGAACTTAAATAGAAGATAACAGAAGAAATCATGCATTGCACATAATTATGCATTTTTCATGTTATGCATTAGATCATGCATGTTTGAATCATTATTGATATCATGACATGATCTGGTGGTAGTATATGATTTACTTATTGAAATCATGCTGTAAGGTTTGGTTATTTAGTTCTTGATATATGGTACTGCTTTACTGTTCTTGATTGGTGAGCATATGTAATTGTTGGTAGGTATGAATATTTGAATACTGCAAATTTTATATCTGTACTCACTCAAATCTTTGCATGAAATATTATCCATGTTCTTTGTCTCACCTGGTTTCTTTAAAAGTAGCTGTGCTCAGAATTTCGGTTCTGACACCAAACTTTGTTGGTTTTTCACAGGACATGGTGAACAGTGAGGCTGAACTGGCTACTGGGTATGGATGAGAGTCATACTTGCGCTTGTCAGTTTCAGCAGGGGATAAAGTGACTCTATTTTTGTTTCTTTTAGTTTTTTTTACTTTCTGCAAATGATTACTTCACTTTTGAGTTGTGTGTGAGACTCTTATTGGTTCTTTCATAAAAGAGTTTTTGTTGGTTCTTATGGATGATGATTGCAACTTCGTTTGTGGTGGTTGGGCTATCCAATGGAAAGTGGAACTGTGAAGACTCCAGATCTCTGGGAAGGTTTTCGCATTGAAAAAAAAATATTCCGTATTTTTAAAGGGTATGGATTGGGGTCGTTACAGGTTTGGTATCAGAGCCCACCACAAATGTAACGACCCCAATCCATACCGTTTAAAAATGCGGAATATTTTTTTTTTTTCAATGCGGAAACCTTTCCATAGATCTGGGGTCATCACAGTTCCACTTTCCATTGGATAGCCCAACCATCACAAACGAAATTGCAATCATCATCCATAAGAACCAACTAAAACTCTTTTATTAATGAACCAATAAGTGTCTCATACACAACTCAAAAGTGAAGTAATCAACACCAGAAAGTAAAAAGAACTAAAAGAAGCAAAAATAGAGCCACTTGTTAAAATATATGTAATACCTATATTTATATATATATATATATATATATATATATATATATATATATATATATATATATAGTTCTCATTCACTACCCGATAAGGGGTAGTTTTGTAATCTCGCCCAATAGGGGCATTTAGACTTTTTCCTTTTCTTCTTTTTTCCTTTTTCTTTTTCTATTTTTTCCTTTTTCTTTTTTGTCTTTTTTTATTTCTTTTTGTGCATTTAATGCACAGCCATTGGGGGCCCCAACAAAGAGTCGTTGGGCCCCCAACGGTCACAATTGTGACCGTTGGGAGCCCAACGACTCCTTGTTGGTACTCCCAATGGTCCCTCTCTCTTGCTTTTCTCTAACTCTCCCTCACTCCTCTCTTGCCTATAAATAAGTGGGGTCTCCCCCTTTGTAATGAGTGGCTTCTTCAAGCCCTCTTGTGCATTTATAAGATTTTATGCTTTCTAGCCATTATTGGCTTTTGTGTATGTCCTCTTTTGGACTTGTTCTTTGATTTCTATGTGTGAATGTCCATTGTAGGACATACATTTCTTTTCCGCATATTTCATTACATGGTATCAGAGCCTTGGTTGTGCTCTTGATTCATATTGCTAGTTGTCTTGTTTTATCTCTCTTTGTTTGTCCTCCATTCTTGATTATATAATGGAAGGAGAACAAAAGATTGATCTCTCCTTCAAGCTCAATGGTACTAACTACATGATGTGGGCCGCCGCCATGGAGAACAACCTCAAAGGTAAAAAGCTTTGGGGATACGTTATGGGCACCATTAGGGAACCTCAACTTCAACTTACGAAAATTGATGGTGATCAAGAAAAAGCTCTAGAAGGAAATGCTCGCATGAAAGCTATTGAAGATCACCAATCCAAGGTAGAAGATTGGGAAAGTAAGCATGCAAAAATTCTTGCATGGTTCATGAACAACGTGGAGTTAAAGATTTGCGCCAACATTGCTAAATTCCGCCTAGCAAATGAAGCATGGTTCTTTATGAAAGGTATGTATACCCAAAAAGACCTTGCTCGTCAATTCTTCATCCAAGAAAAAATTCGTACCATTAAGCAAGGTGAAATGAGTGTAAGAGATTACTATAGCACTCTTGGCCCTTTGTGGGATGAGCTATCCCTTCTTGAACCCAAATGGGTATCAAGTGAAGATGTTGAAATGAGGAGAGAACAAATGGAGAAAGAACACTTTTTCCAATTTTTACATGGGCTTAGGCCCGAATATGAACAAGTTAGGTCCTCCCTCCTTCATAGATCCAAACCACTTCCATTGGAAGATGCCATAGCCGAAATATGCCAAGAAGAAACACGTCTTGGCATGATTAAAGGAGGAGATGAAGTTCTTGCCGTGTCTAAACCCGGCAATCATATGAAAGCATATAAGCCTCCACACTTTGGGAGGCAAAATAACTATAATGGCAATTATAGGAAAGCCATTTGCCATCATTGTCAAGAACCGGGTCATATAAGACCTAATTGTCCAAAGATAAATGAACCTCCAAAAGGTAAAGTTGCTATTATTGAAGAAATCCCACAAAAGAAGGAGGAGACAATGAAAGGGAAAGAGTCCTTCTCCCTTGCTCAACTATCCGAAGCACTACAAATTCTACTCAAGTCGCCATCAACTTCGGGAGCCGCCATTGCCTCTTCTTCTCCTCCAGGTACGCCTTCTTGGATCCTTGACTCTGGAGCATCTTTTCATATGACCCCTATTGAAAATGGACTATCCAATGTATGTAGAAACTCCAAAAATTCCTTTGTTTCCACCGCCGATGGTACCTCTTTACAAGTTAAAAGTTTTGGAACCTTAGATTTTTCAAAAGATTTTTTTGTGCCAAATGTAAGAGTAGTACCTCAACTTAATTTAAATCTTTTATCGGTCTCCCAAATATGTGATCATGGATGTGAAATCTCCTTCTCAACCAAGGATTGTTCTATACAGGATCTCCAGTCCGGGAAGCGGATTGGGCAAGGCCATAGGAGGGGAGATCTCTACTACATGACCCACTTGAAACTTCCTACTAACTCATTTTGTAATCATGTCCAAGATAAAAATATAGAAACTTGGCATCAAAGACTTGGACATCCAAGTTTCTCAAAAATGTACTCCTTTCCCTTTGGAAAGAAATTTTGTAATGAGAAACATTTTGTTTGCAAGAGTTGTATTTTTGGAAAAATGAAATCCACCCCATTTCCAAAAAGAACATTTGTGTCAAAAAGACCCTTTGAATTAGTTCATTCGGATGTTTGGGGTCCTTCTCCGGTCATATCAAAAGGAGGATACTCATATTATGTTACTTTCATTGATGATTTCACTCGATATGTGTGGATCTATTTTCTCAATTTAAAATCCGAAGTTTTTAACTTCTTTAAAAAATTTCATATGATTGTCAAAAATCAATTTTCAACTAATATCTCCATTCTTCGATCCGACTCCGGTGGAGAATATCTATCAAATGAATTTCAAGAATATTTGGAAACCAATGGAATTTGTCATCAAAGGTCATGTCCTAGGACTCCCCAACAAAACGGTCTAGCCGAAAGAAAGCATAGACACATCTTGGAAACCACTAGGACTCTTCTTATTTTCAAAGAAATTCCAAAATGCTATTGGGCCGAAGCCGCCTTAACCTTTACTTATTTGATAAATAGAATGATATCCTCATCCTTACAAAATATATCTCCATATGAAAAACTTTTTGAAAGAACACCCGATTTTAATAGATTAAGAATTTTTGGGTGTAAGTGCTTTGTCCTTACACATAAAAGAGATAAGTTATCTCCCAAGGCTATCGAATGTGTGTTCTTAGGATACGGAGAAAATCAAAAGGGTTTTAGGTGCTTCGATCCCAAAAGCAACAAACTATATGTATCAAAAGATGTTACATTTTTAGAAAATGAGAACGGTTTTGAGAAACATAAAGATATTGATGAAAGCGAATATGCTTTCTTATTTGATCTTCTCTCTCAAGAAGATGTGATTCCTCACGAAGAGGATGTTCCTAATGATTTAGAGGATACTCCTCTTAGTAATGTTGAAAATGCAAGTAATGATGTTGAAAATAGGTCCATTCAAACCTATGCTAGGCGTGGTCAAGAAACTCCTATTAGCGCTTTA
The DNA here is from genome assembly GCF_984573655.1 of Nuphar pumila. Lineage (NCBI taxonomy): Eukaryota > Viridiplantae > Streptophyta > Magnoliopsida > Nymphaeales > Nymphaeaceae > Nuphar > Nuphar pumila. Next base: position 23,631,878 of record NC_143262.1, on the reverse strand, counting down.
GAAAAATATTCTCAAAATTCCAACATAGAAGAAACCTCTTTAAGGAGATCTAGCCGGATCTCCAATCCTCCTAATAGGTTTGTTTCCTATGAGTCCCTAACACCTAAATATAGGGCATGCCTAATTGCATTACACTCTTATCATGAACCGTCACACTATAATGAAGCCAAAAACATTCCTCAATGGGTTGAAGCCATGAAACTTGAACTTAGTGCCCTTGAAAAGGCTAAAACTTGGGAAATAACCTCATTACCCACTGGAAAGAAGTCTATTGGATGTAGATGGATCTTCAAAATTAAAACTAAAAGTGATGGGTCATTAGAACGTTATAAAGCTAGGTTGGTAGCCAAAGGATATGCTCAAGAGTACGGAATAGACTATGAAGAAACCTTTGCTCCCGTAGCTAGAATGACTAGTGTTAGGACTCTTATTGCGGTTGCATCCGTTAAAAAATGGCCTATCTATCAATTGGATGTCAAGAACGCATTTCTTAATGGCGAACTAAGTGAAGAGGTCTATATGGATCCTCCACCAGGAGTATCCATTGGTGAAAACAAAATTCTTAAACTAAAAAAGGCACTATATGGGTTAAAACAAGCTCCGAAAGCTTGGCATGACAAATTTAGTACTGTAATGACTAGCTTAAATTTTCGTTCATGTTATACTGACACTGCGTTATTTGTGAAAAGTGCAAGGTCCTCTGTAGTTATTCTACTACTATATGTTGATGATATGATCATCACTGGAAGTGATGAGCAAGGAATCCATGATATTAAGAAAATTTTAAAAGAAAATTTTGACATGTCTGACCTTGGTTTCTTAAGATATTTTCTAGGTATTGAAGTTGCATATTCACCTCGAGGGTACATCCTCTCTCAGATGAAACTTGCTGCTGACATCTGTGCCAAGTCTGGAATTTCGGATGATAAGAAGACAGAAACCCCTGAGGTTATCAATGCAAAGCTGAGACTGGAAGATGGGACACTTCTTGAGAATCCTACTCCCTACCGTCAACTCGTTGGGTCTCTGACATACTTATCCATCACTCGGCCAGACATAGCTCATGCAGTTCACTCCGTCAGTCAGTTTCAACATGCACCTACAACTGTGCACATGAGTGCAGTCTTAAGAATTGTCAGATATATTAAAAACACCATAACTAAGGGAGTTTTTCTTTCCTCTTCATCATCCCTTGATTTAATTGCTTATACAGATGCTGATTGGGGAGGAAATCCCAATGATAGAGTCTCAACCACTGGTTTTTGTGTTTTCCTAGGTGACTCTATGATTTCTTGGAGATGCAAGAAGCAGCATAAAGTATAATTGTCTTCAACTGAAGCGGAATATCGTGCAATGGCCACTACAACCATGGAGCTTGTGTGGCTTAGAAGTCTCCTCTGTGATATGGGCATCGTCATCTCAATTCCTTCGAAGATGTGTTGCGATAACAAGAGTGCTATCTATATTGCCAGCAACCACACCTTCCATGAGCGTACTAAACACATTGAGATGGATTGCCACTATGTTCGAGATGAATACCTAAAAGGAACCATAGCATTGCCCTATGTCACATCCGAGTACCAGTTGGCGGACTTTTTCGCCAAAGCTCTTGCTGCTCCTCGTTTCATGTTTCTTCTCAACAAGCTTTCCGTTGTATCCCCATAAAGCTTGAGGGAGGGTGTTAAAATATATGTAATACCTATATTTATATATATATATATATAAATATAGTTCTCATTCACTACCCGATAAGGGGTAGTTTTGTAATCTCGCCCAATAGGGGCATTTTAGACTTTTTCCTTTTCTTCTTTTTTCCTTTTTCTTTTTCTATTTTTTCCTTTTTCTTTTTTGTCTTTTTTTATTTCTTTTTGTGCATTTAATGCACAGCCATTGGGGGCCCCAACAAAGAGTCGTTGGGCCCACAACAGTCACAATTGTGACCGTTGGGAGCCCAACGACTCCTTGTTGGGACTCCCAATGGTCCCTCTCTCTTGCTTTTCTCTAACTCTCCCTCACTCCTCTCTTGCCTATAAATAAGTGGGGTCTCCCCCTTTGTAATGAGTGGCTTCTTCAAGCCCTCTTGTGCATTTATAAGATTTTATGCTTTCTAGCCATTATTGGCTTTTGTGTATGTCCTCTTTTGGACTTGTTCTTTGATTTCTATGTGTGAATGTCCATTGTAGGACATACATTTCTTTTCCGCATATTTCATTACATATGTTCCTTGCTGAAACTGACAAGTGCAAGTATGACTCTCATCCATCCCCAGTAGCCAGTCCGGCCTCACTGTTCATCATGTCCTGTGAAAAACCAACAAAGTATAGGGTGTCAGAACCGAAATGCTCAGCACAACTACTTTTAAAGAAACCATGTGAGAGAAAGAACATGGATAAGATTGCATGCAGTGAGTTGAGTGAGTGCAGATATAAAACTTGCAACATTCAAATATCCATAACTACCAACAATTGCGTATGCTCACCAGTCAAGAACAGTAAAACAATACCATATATCAGGAACTAAATAGTCAAACCTTGCAGCATGATTTTAAGAAGTAAATCATATGCTACCACCAAATCATGTCATGATATCAATAATGATTCAAACATGCATGATCTAATGCATAACAGAAAAATGCATGATTATGTCCAATGCATGATTTTTTCTGTTATCTTTCATTTAAGTTTCATCTTTCCATATGTATGCCCTATTAGATGCACACAACCTTAAGTTCCTCTTTTTAATTGTCGTTGCCCGCGGATACACCAAACGGGTACCAACCCCGAGGTGAAGTAGGTTCCCAGGGTAGCTTAACACACAATTTGTATTTTATTACTAGGTTCCAACTTATCCCTCGACCGAATCACCTTCGGAACATTAGACCTCCACATCTAATGTCGGGGACTCAAGGGACACCCCACGCCCACAAGTGTCACTTCTTTGGTATCATAAACAACAGTTGTGTCAAACACACCACTCACGGGTAAAGTGGCAGACTCTTTCTAAAACCGTGTCTAAGAGAAAGAACTCCAATATCGGGTTCAGGGGACAAAATTACAGCACACGGAGTTTTTGTATCCTCACAGTCTCCTCGAGACCGGATATCTAAGATTCTCATACTCCAGGTGAGATATCCCAGAATGTATATTACACTGTTCTTATTCATTATATTTCTATTTAAGTTAATTTCTTTAAGTTGCACCATATGCAAAAGTAAAGTAAAAACCCGCATCCTCCCTTACGGAATTCCAGCCCGTATAATCAACTAGAACAGTGTAGTACTGTGCCAAACCATCTTATGTGGTTTAAGTGATGCAGTTAAAACATATGTGAAAGAAAACCAAACCCACGGCTCTCCAGACCGATGATGGTCCAATTAGGCCATCGGTGCATCACATAATAAAACTAAGTAGTGTTTCATTCATAACACTAAACCAAAATGCCAAAAAGCATATATATTCATGCAAATATAAACCCAAACATGTACATGTAATTACTCAACCATATGCACTTTCACTATGTTTGGTAGCTACATCATATACGTGTATTAACCAATGCACATTTCCTTTGAATGTGAGTGTACATGTGCAATTTCACATATTAATCAAGCGTACATGTTCAAGAAGAAAACCAGTACCCGAGTCATGCTCACACTCACGAGTACCAAAATCATAACAATAACAGTTACATAACCTTCTTAGAGATAACATTCCAACCTGTTCTTGACACATCGATAGGTGTGTAGGTTTCAAGATTTCCCTTTATTCATACCGAAACTTAAATCATACACAATATCTATTAAATCTGGAACACCTTTTCATTGAAACTATTGAAATCATAAGCTTTCATGGCAAACCAATACACCCTGCATGCTCAAAGTACATCAATAATACATTAGGTTGTTGGGACTACTTGATTTCACTACTACACTTCCATTTTTTTCGTTTTTCATAATATATATATATTGACATGGTATCTTCCCAAGTAGCCGGGAGAAATCTTTGATTGGCGGCTGCATGCAGCTTTTATCTATATATCCTGCCAAGGTAACTAAGCTCATAAATTGCTTGTCCAACATTGAGTGTTAATATTGGATAGAACGAGGAAATTCTTCTTGATAGTACCAGCCAATATGTAATTTATGAATAACCACGAATAGGGTAGGAAAAAGATTGGACACTAATGGTTTATTTAGCAAAGAAATGAATAAAAGCTAAATAACTTTCACAAGAAGTAGAGTTGTTTCAATCCTCCAAACTCATTACAACAGGAAGTCTCCCACGGAAGGGTAAAATGACATACCCCTTCTATTAGTAAAATAATCAAATGCAAACTGAAAACAAAAATTCAAATTCTGGGAATCCAGTATTCATTCCAAAATAAAATGCTCTATTATGGAATTAACAAGACAGGATATGCAGTACATTTCGGAGGCTTAATTACCCAATTAACAACCGCATCTACAAATCCCAAACAGTCCTTAAGTACTTGGTTTTAAGAATACAAGCACTCAGGTTCAGATAAACATATTTCAGGTGAGTAACAATATCAAGACTTAACTCCATACGCATAAACCAACTGTTTTCATGACTTTAGATTATGGTTACCATATCATATCCAAGAATGGAACATTTGGCAGAGAAAACAGAGGAAAACGTAACACAAAGATCGGCTAACAGCAAATTTCGACCCCCATGTTATGTTATAGCATTCTACTTCTAACAAGTTTAGAGAGAAGACAAAAAGAAACATTAAGAACCTCCTTAACCTGTCATAGAATGAAATAAAAATATCGACAAAAAAAAAAGAGAACTCAGGCCACCTGAGTTGCTCGTGTCCTAACTGAGAAACCCCCAAGTTTGGGGTAATCCCTATAGGATACTCGGGACCTTCACGGATGGGGTCATCCCCTACCTCAACCGACCCCCACCATGGGCCCGATTTGGGGATTTTTCGTGTTAGGGTTAGACCTAAGGTTTTCCCCAAATCATATGCTAATACCACCTCAACCCCCCCATTTTTTGTTCTTTGAAACAGGGAATCCATCCATCGACAGGGTTCGGTGGACGCTCACCTCAAACCCCACACACGAGATCGAACCCATGTTCGATCCCTCACCCAAATCCAAGAAGCACCGTACCTGTTTCCGATGGGTTTCCCGGCGATCGGAGGCTGCCGTGGCGGGAGTATCGAGCTGCTGTTAGCCGCGGCCTTCTGTGGTGGGTGGTGGCCAAAGCTCCACTCACTGCCGTGACAGACGAAGCCCCTATTGGTTGTGGATGGCCGAAGCTTTGCCGACGACCGAACCTTCCTCCGACATGCGTAAATTGACAGAGAGAGAGAGACAGGGGAAGAGAGAGACGAGGGAGGAGGGAAAACCCCCTTCTCCACTCCTTTTATTGGCCCCCTGCATGCCGAGATGGGAGGGGGGGTTGGCTACGCCTTGTGTAACCCCCCTTCTGCCCCCCTTTCTTTTTCTGTTACAGCATTATCAGGCAACCCTTATCAGGTTGCCCTCTCTTTCTTTGAAAGGCTGTACAGGGTGCGGCTCGGGTCCGGACCCGAGACCCGTAACCCGACCCCAACGAGATGGATCCACAAGTTGGATCCAAATGGATCCAACTGCGGTTCCTCGGATTAACTTAAATTTTTTTTTATTTATTTAAGATTATACACTATATATATATATTAAAATATATATAGGCACATGGATTCGGTATGTGGATCCTAGACCCATCTACGCACCTCTTTTAAATAATTATTCCCCAAATTATTTAATTAATTAAAAATTATTGTACTTATACGTACATATCAAATTTACGAGGTAAATTTATTCGGAAAACCCCTTTATGGGTCCTGGATCTGCAATTTGGATCCCAGGCCCAAATTTAGAAGAATACCCATATTCTTAAACAAATAAAATATCAAAAATTGAGGTTATTACAACAAAGACTTGCAATTTTGTCATCTTTTGAGTATTAAATTTTTTTTTTTTGTATATGAGCCCTGTCCTGAAGCGTCGACAAGTGTGACTCGTCCTCCAGAGCAGTCTTCTTCACTGGTATGGCTATTTAATACTTTTACTTAAAGTATGTGAATTCTGTGTGATTGATTACAATTATAGTTTAATATTCTTTGGTGTGATTACATGAACGATTATTGTTCATGATTAACCCTAAGGGGGTAGCATAAGTAAGAGTCTAATTTGTAGAGAGGATGTGCGTTGTAGATGTCGCATTATACCCGCAGAGGTGCTTCGTCCTCTACTGTTGCTCCTGCGAACTGGCAGGAACAGAGAGACTTTATGGTGGAGGCCATTCACACCCTGACCGAGACTATGATGGCTCAGGCAACTCCGACTGCACAGGCGATGCAAGCGGCTCAAGCTATACCGGCGGCACAGGCTGCGCAAGCGGCCCAGGCAGCCGCACAAGCAGCAACTCGTGACCCTCCTGTCGATATTGTTCTAAACGCGGGTGGCGTTTCTTTCGAAAGGTTCCTGAAGTTGGATCCGCCAACTTTTTCAAGAAAGGCAGACCCAGAGGCAGCCGAGAACTGGGTTGAGGAGATTGAGCGGGCGTTCGACGTCCTATCTGTCCCTGAAGACAGAAAGACACCTTTTGGCACGTATCGTCTGAAGGGCAATGCCAAGAAGTGGTGGGACACCCTGCGAAGGGTGAAGTTCGCCGATTGGGACGAGATCCCCTGGGAGACGTTCAGGGAAGAGTTTCTGGACGCATACTTTCCCGCGTACACCGAGGAACAAATGCAACAAGAGTTCCTTGATCTGACTCAGGGAACCATGAGTCTGGTAGATTACACTACCAAGTTTCGTAATCTCGAGAGGTACTGTCGGATCTTCTTCAAGAATGAGGCAGCGAGGATGTGCGTTGTAGATTCTATGTGAATTCTATGTGATTGATTGCAATTATAGTTTAATATTCTTTGGTGTGATTACATGAACGATTATTGTTCATGATTAACCCTAAGGGGGTAGGATAAGTAAGAGTCTAATTTGTAGAGAGGATGTGCGTTGTAGATGTCGCATTATACCCGCAGAGGTGCTTCGTCATCTACTGCTGCTCCCGCGAACTAGCAGGAACAAAGAGACTTTATGGTGGAGGCCATTCACACCTTGACCGAGACTATGACGGCTCATGCAACTCAGACAGCACAGGCGATGCAAGCGGCTCAGGCTATACAGGCGGCACAGGCTGCGCAAGCGGCCTAGGCAGCCGCACAAGCAGCAGCTCGTGACCCTCCTGTCGATACTGTTCCAAACGCGGGTGGCGTTTCCTTCGAAAGGTTCCTGAAGTTGGATCCGCCACTTTTTCAAGAAAGGCAGACCCAGAGGCAGCGAAGAACTGGGTTGAGGAGATTGAGCGGGCGTTCGACGTCCTATCTGTACCTGAAGACAGAAAGACACCTTTTGGCACGTACCGTCTGAAGGGCGATGCCAAGAAGTGGTGAGACACCCTGCGAAGGGTGAAGTTCGCCGATTGGGACGAGATCCACTGGGAGACGTTCAGGGAAGAATTTCTGGACGCATACTTTCCCGCGTACGCCGAGGAACAAATGCAACAAGAGTTCCTTGATTTGACTCAGGGAACCATGAGTCTGGTAGATTACACTACCAAGTTTCGTAATCTCGAGGGGTACTGCCGGATCTTCTTCAAGAATGAGACAGGGAGGGCGGCAAAGTATGTGCACGGACTAAAAGATGGGTTACGGACTCGCGTCATGTCAGGTCGGCCTCCTACTTTGGCCGGTGCGTTTGAGTCAGCTACTGTTCTGACCAAGGACTGGGAGAGGTCTAGGAATGTGTCACAAAAGGGAGGCACAATTGGTGGAGATGCTTCTGGCGGAAAGAGGAAGGACCCACCTACAGGCGGAAAGACTCAGGGTGGCAAGAAGCGGCGGACCTATAATGGGCAACAACAAGGAAAAACCCCGCCAACATGTCGTAAGTGCGGCAAGAACCATCCACTTGGTTTTTGCCTGTTGTTCAAGGGAAATTGCTATCAGTGCCAACAGCCAGGGCACATTGTTACTTTTTGTCCGAACAAGTCAGCGGTTCAGGAAGGACAACAACGACTGCAACAGCCGCGACAGATACCTCAGCCGCAACAAGGTCAGCGGAGGACTAACGGGAGGGTTTATGTCGTTACGACAACCACCCAAGACGATCAGACAGATCTGGTCTAATGTATCTCTTAGGTTTCAATCATTAGGCTTGAGTGATATTTTGACACTACTCACATTTAATACGTTTTAATTTCGTGGACAAAATTCTTTTAAGGGGGTAGTGATGTAATAACCTCAATTTTTGACAACTAATTATTTAAGTTCATTGGAAAATAATGGGTGTTTTTCTAAATTTGGGCCTCGGATCCGTTACCGGATCCATAAAAGAATGCATAAATAACCCATAATGGGGTATTAAAATTATACTTATAATATTTAAATAAATAATTAATAGTATTTATTAGAAGAAAAAAATAAATAAACTTTAGTATATAGGGTCGGAACCACAGTTGGATCCACGGATCCAACTTAGGATCCGTCACTCGTAGGCGAAACCGGGTCCATTATTAAAATTGACCCAGCGTCGGGGGTCACGGGCTCGGACCCGGACCCGATTTCACTTATAAGGGGGGGGGGGGGCGTAAAACGGAATCGTGCTTAGGGCACGATTCTTGTTTTCAAGAATCTGAAACAGAAGGGGGAGGGGGGGGTTATAGAAAAGGGTTCGGTGGGCCGACAAAAGGAGGTGTGGAGAGGGGTTTTTCCCTCTCCACTCAGTGGATCTCTCTCCCCCCGTCTCTCTCTGTCTGTGTGAGCGCGCCAGAGGAAAGGAGGTCGCCGGCGAGCTGCGGCAACCAACAACCATCATCGACTGCAGCGAGTACCTCCTGTCACGGCAGCAGCAAGGAACGTCAGCCGTGGCCCTGCCTTCGCGTCCCCACCCTTCGATCGCCGTACGGTGCTTCTCTAGAATCTAGGCGAGGGATAGAATGTGTTGTATGCATTCTTTTTGTAAAAACATATATATTAGATGGGTTAAGTTCAGGTTTGCTATTAGTTGAACCATGTACCATCAATGCCTTTGATATCCATCCAAGGTGTTGTTGTGTATGTTTTGATAATGAACTATTAGTGCCTATGTTGATTTGATATTTTCCCAGTTCAAGTGTTTCTATGTGATACATTAGGCTTTGATTAATGAACTGTTAGTATTGTTACTCGTAATGAAACTGTTTTCCATCTTCAGCGGGCAGATTTCAATTGAAACTGCATCTATGTAAAAATAGATAACAGGCTATCCTATCTTGAATTAAGACAAATGGAATTGTGTTTCAGTGCCAAATAGAAATTAAACTCTTGTTATAGGATTGAAGGGAAGGGTTGGTTTTCAATGTTACTTATGTTTGCCATGGAGGTGTATGATCTCACTTGACTGTTATGAATCAGATTTAATGGAAATATGTTCCAAATTTTTATAAATACTGTGTATGATATAAGTCTTGATATGAATAAAGAGAAATCTTGGAACATATGCACACCTATATATAGGTGTCAAGAACAGGTTGGAATGTTATTTTTAAGAAGGTTATGTAAGTGTTATTGTTATGATTATGGTACTCATGAATGTGAGCATGATTCAGTTATTGATAATTCTTCTTGGGTAAGAATACTTGAATTGTGCACTCGCACACTTGAAGAAACCATGGATTGGTTAATACCCATATATGATGTAGGTAACACACACATATTGAAAATGCATATGAATGAGTTATGACGTGCATATGTTTGGGTGTATGATTGCATAAGTGCACATGCTTTTGGCACTATGGGCCTAGTGTTACGAATGAAACACTAATTTGGTTTTAATTATGTGGTGCATTGATGGCCTAAATGGACATCATCGGCCTGGAGGGCCGTGGGTTTGGTTTTCTTTCACATATGTTTTTAACTGCATCACTTGAACTACATAAGATGGTTTGGCACATTACTACACTGTTCTAGTGGTTTATACGGGCTGGAGTCTCGAATGGGTCCCCGCAAGGAAGGATGCGGGTTTTTCACTTTACTTTTGCATATGGTGTTGCAAACTTAAAGAATTAATTTAAATAAAGATATAATAAGAACAGTGTAATATACATTATGGGATATCTCATCTGGAGTATGAGAATCTTAAATATCCGGTCTTGGGGAGACTGTGAGAATACAAAAATTCCGTGTGCTGAAAATTTGTCTCCTGAACCCGATATTGAGGTTCTTTCTCTTGGCCACGGTTTTAGGGAGAGTCCGCCACCTTACCTGAGAGTGGTGTGTTGGTCACAGCTGTGAGTTTGTTTGGTACCAAGGAGGTGGCACTTGTGGGCGTGGTGTGTCCCTTGTATCCCCGACATTAGATGTGGAGGTCTAATGTTCCGAAAGTGATTCGGTCGAGGGCTAAGTTGGAACCCAGTAATAAAATAAAAATTGTGTGTTAAGCTACCCTAGTAACCTACTTGACCTCGGGGATTGTAGCCGTTTGGTATATCCGCGGGCAACGGTAATTAAAAAAAGAAACTTAAAGCTGTGTGCAATTAATAGGGCATGCATATGGAAAGATGGAACTTAAATGAAAGATAACAGAAGAAATCATGCATTGCACATAATTATCATTTTTCATGTTATGCATTAGATCATGCATGTTTAAATCATTCTCTATATCATGACATGATTTGGTGGCAGTATAGGATTTACTTATTGAAATCATGTTGCAAGGTTTGATTATTTAGTTCTTGATATATGGTACTGCTTTACTATTCTTGACTGATGAGCATATGTAATTGTTGGTAGGTATGAATATTTGAATACTGCAAATTTTATATCTGTACTCACTCAAATCATTGCATGAAATCTTATCCATGTTCTTTGTTTCATCTGGTTTCTTTAAAAGTAGCTGTGCTCAGAATTTCAGTTCTGACACCCTACTTTGTGCCCTGATGCTGATCCTGAATGTCTCGACTAGAACATGGCTGAATACTGCCTTGGAGAGAGAATGCCTGCTCCGTGATGACCGAAGCTGAATGTTTAGGAAATGGCTTGGACAAGATTTCAGGCTGTTGCTCATCCTCGTCCTCAATCAGCATGTTCTTGTCAATACAATTCTGAATGATGTTTTTGAGGACAAAACAGTGTTCGGTGTCGTGTCCGACAGTCCGATGGAACTTGCAGAATTTATCAGTCCATTTACCCATAGCGACGGGAGGATCTACCACCTTGGGAAGTTTGATCATTCCTTTTGACATCATATATTCTAATATGTCTTCGCGGGACTGCTCTAAAGCTGAAAATTCTCGATCATAACTCCAACCTTCGTGCTTCGGCTTCTCTGACTGCTTTGCTTCTGGCTGAGGTGCTGACTGAACAGGCTGTGGTTTGACAAACTTTCCTTTCTGGGCTGCAGAGTTCGCTCTCTCGACCCTGGAATGCCCTGAGTCCTTGCTGCGATTCTTTTTGTTCTTCTTTTTGCCAGAACTACCGCTGTTGTCTGAGAAATCCGTGGAATAAGCAACATGAGCTTTTTTCTTTTGCTCAGGATTCCCTTGGACGAAAGGATAACCCTCATACAGGCCGTTGTTCAGGCCGGTCTCGAGCCACTCGGCTTTCTCAATCAATTTGATGAATGACTTAGCAGGCGATGTAGAAATGAGGTTCCTCAGAGGCTGAGCAAAGTTGTTCAGGATAATCTGCAAGGCATGTTCCTCTGGGATAGGAACCTTCATCTTGTTACAGGTGCTCCTCCACCTGTGGATGAATTCGCTAGCTCTCTCATTCTCGTTCTGTTTAAGATTATACAGATGGTTGAGAGTTGGTGCAGCCTCCATGTTGAACATGAAGCGTTCAATGAAGAGATTCACGACTTTATCGAACTCTCGTAGTTCGATAGGATTAATGTGGTCTGCATACCACCTGGCCGCTACCTGCTCTAGGCTGCGCGGAAAGCAAATGAACAGCGCCCGATTGTCTTTCCTGAAGCGACCGCATTCAGCATAGAACGTGGCCAAATGAGCCTTGGGATTTCCTGTTCCATCAAACTTGAGGAATTTCCTAGGGAGATTCTCTAGACTGTCGTCTCCGTCCAGGCAATTATAAAAATCTTCGCCAGAGTAGGTCTGCTTGCCTTTGCTTTTGGCCTGGATATCCTTGATGGCCCGATTCATTTCTTTCATCTGCTCTTGCATTAGGTCATTAGCCGGAATAGGTTTATTCACAGACTCGGGCTCTTCGGCGGTCTTTGCAAACTGTGGTGAAGGATTCTGATAAACAAGCTGCTCTTCCTCTTCCGATTCTTCAACTGATTCCGTTTCTTCAGAAGTGGTGTCGGGCTGTATTTTATTTCTAACAATCCTGACTGGTTTCTTCACAGCTTTCTTCTTTGGCTTGCTTTTTGGGGCAACTTCTTTCTGACTGGCCTCGGCCTGCTCGGACATCATTTTAGTCATCATTCTTTTGAACAGATTATACATGGCCGGATCTATATCATCTGCTTGATTCTGATTCTGTCCCCTGACCGATTTGGGAGAATCCATCCCTTCGGCCTCACTGTCGCTGTGTCGAGGAATTGTTTCTTTTCCTGCCCTTGTTACAACCATTTTGCCAATGCCAGTGATTTCCTGTGAAGGTGAAAGGAATGATTAGGGTTTGAAGGAAATTTTTGAAAATGCGATTTTTTTAGGAAAAGACATGAAAGAAGGAATTGATAAACAATTTAGATAAGTTATCCTATCACCAGGGATTGGGTCATCACAAATTTTTGCGATGATTGTGTCACCCTTTTATGGCGACAAAATGCGCCTTATGACCTAGGCGAGGTCGTCCATCATGACGAGGGATAATTGAAGAAAGAATATATGAAATGGGTCTCATCACTGGGGATGAATTCGTAACTACATGAAACAAAATAAGATTTGGTCATAAAAGCTTTTTATCAGGAAAAAAGTTTGCATTTTCATTAATGACAAAATTTAAATACAAAGAGAAGGTGGGCAGACAGTTTGCCACCATTTTCGATACTATGACGATACATTAGGACCAGGAAATATAGACAAAGGAATAAAAGAGTCCCAAGTGTATTTGGCGACATGGTATGCTCCAGACCACTGATCTGACCGTAGATCGAATTCTGGCACGCGGCCCGTCGGGAAGCGGGTGTTGACACGAATCTGTCGCTGTGAGAACTGTCGGATACACCTCTCTGGCTGATAGTCGATGCAGAAGAAAGGGCTGAGCAATTTGTAGCGCTTGTCACGAGCATAGGTGTACCGAGGAACGGTCTCTCTTCTGTCGAAGAAATCCCAAACGATTTCCTCCTGATGCAGCTTCTCGATCAAAGCTCGGCACTGAATGGCTGACTTCGGCTGCTTGTTGCTGAATCTGAAAGAACTGGCTTTTGACGGTACATGTCGCAGGAACCACGACTGCAGGGCATACGTGCATCCTTCCACCAAAATGGTCTCTCCGAGGGCAAATCGAGTCAAACCTCTGTAGAGAAAGGCTAGAGTTGCCATGGATACTGAAAGCTGACGGGTCTGCTTGCTTCCCCATCTTCGAAAGAGTTGAGCGACTCTGACATCGATGAAATTCTGACCATCCTGAAAGAATGCCAGTCCTACTGTGCATAGGACCATGGCATGCTGGATTCTTTCTTTCGTTGCTCGAGACAAGGTATCGACTTCTTCATAGGCCCCATACTTGTTGTAAAGTTCGAACAGATCGATGAACTGACTTCCGTTGATCTCCGTGAGAGGCCAGGATCTGCTCCCTGTAGCTCTGGCCAATGCTTCTCGAATATCTATCCCTTTGACATTGATCAAGAACTGTTGCTCGACCGGGTCCTCTGGCTGACCAGCTGGTTCTGGCAATCCCATGATGTCACTGAACTCATCCATTAGCAAAGTCATCTCTCCCCATGGAAACCAGAATGTGCAGGTACGTGGATTCTACCGCTCTGCCATAGCTTGAATCAGACTGCCGTTGATGGTTCGCTTGCCCACTGCCGATGCCATCTCCAATCCACAATCATCCAAGTGGTCTGGGAACATACGCGAGAAGGCGGTGAACCAAGAATAGTACCACCGAGGGAAGAAGGTACGAGACTGGATGACCCGATCATCTGGGGTTCCATCCTTTATTTGATAGAAGACATGATCCCAAGGAAAGATAGCATCGGGAGATTCAGATGCCATTGGAATGATACCGAGGCAAAAAGAGGAAGAGAATCAGATAGAGTTCAGGACTTACGGACAGATTTTGATGAAAGAAGAGGATAAACACAACTCCTGGAAATTTTTGAAAGACCAAGGGGATTAGGAAAAGATTTTTCAGGGTTTTTAAGAAAATTTTTGACACACAAAAGAGAAAAGAATGTAGGTAAAGAAAAGAATATACACCTGGTGTTTTTGAAAAATAAAGGAAAATTTTGAATAGTATAGACATATATAGGAGAATACAATAAAAATTACACAATCATAGCTGCACAAACAAGAATGCGCACACAGCACTCCCTAAAGGCTGACTCTATACGCAATATTTGAAATAGCTTGTAGGACCTTAATCCTAACTCTATGGTTCAGATCATCTGATTCCAATCAAGGTATGCCGATATACTCAAGCCGAAGCTCGAAGTACGTGGCATATAAGATATTTCTCCGGTTCTAAGGTAAGGGCTTCCCAACATCCTTGAGCACCTACCGATACACCATGGACTATGGCCCTTAGGTACGTGGTAGGGGGGCGCGAACCCAAATAAGTGGTCCAGTTGTGAGGCTCTCTCCCGAACTATGGTTCAGTGAGACAGCCCAGCAACGTGAAGACCGGGACAATGTAGGTAGGGATGTTTTTCAAAATATGATCAACATGCAATAAAATCAGAAGGCTCTAATGCAAGTCCTAAAGAGATAGATTTAAATAAAGAGAAACATACACTTGCATACATTGTTTTGCATTCAATCCCTAAAATTGAGGAGAGTTGTATTTAAGGCCTAGATCTAATGTGAACATGGATATAATCTCCTCAATATGGTCCTACCAAACCATACTTAGATCCTATATCCAATGATGTCAGCTTAGGACAGAGTCTAGGCTCCTAAGGTTTGCATGGAAAATTTAGCTGACATAGAAGAATAAAGACTTAGTTTATATAAAAGCAAAGCAAATGCATAGATTCAACCGGACGAAGACGAGTCCCATCACGGTCGCCAAAACCTGTGATCATCGCAAAAAATTTTTCTATTCTCTTGTTGGTTTCTCTCTCTTCCTTCTCTTTTCCTTTTCTAACTTCTATTCTCCTCCTTTTTGAAGGGAGGAAAATAAAAGAAAGAAAAGAGAAAGATAAAAGAAAAGAAAGAAAGAAAAAGAGAAGAGGAACTATTTTGCGCGGTCTCACTTGACCTTCATTTGAAAAATATTTAGAAATTTAACTCGCCTCCGTTTTGAAAATTTTGCGGGAAAATGGAGAGACGGGATTCGCTCGTCGGTACGAGGTTCGACCGTTCCTGGCGCCTTTACCAGGGGTAATCGAACCAATGATCGAATCTAAGCCCTTTTGCTTTGCCTAAATATAATCTAAGAATTTATCCTAACTCTAAATGCACAAAGAATCATGCTTGTGCAATGCAAGGATCTGTGCTCTTTTGAAAAGAATGTTTTGAAAAATTTCCAAGTTTATTCTGAGATGAACTTGGTAAGGGAGTGAAGAAATGATTGAATCTATCTTTAGAACCTAAGATAGATCAGAGAAGTTCTAAGTCTTTGAAGTAATTTAGAGTTGGGACAATAAATCTTTGATTTTTTTGGAAAAGGATGACTTGAATGTGAGAAAAAAAGAAAGGAAATTTCAAAGTTAGAAATGGATTTTGAATTTTAATTTTTGAACTTGGATTTAGGAGAGATAAATCTGTGGAAAGAGAAATTTAGAATTGAGATTTTCAAAGTCAGGATAGACTTTGAATTAGAATCGATTTTCAAGGATCGATTTTGAATTTTATATCAAAATAGGAGTTTGAATTTTAGACTTGAGAAAGAAATTTTGAAATTGGCTTTAAGAATTGAAAATGAATTTAGATTTGAAATGGAATTTTGATCTGATATCTGAGATGCAACCGAGATTTGAGATTCGAGATAGGATTGGATCCGAGTTCTGGAGCTCTAAGTGGGATTGGATCCGAAGTCTAAATCCAAAAGTTGAATTCTGGATCCTAAATGGAATTGGATCAGAAGTCTAAGATCCAAAAGTTGAATTCTGGATCCTAAATGCAATTGGATCCGAGATTTGAGATTCAAAGGTGGAACTGGATTCTGGACCCTAAAAAGGAATTGGATCTTGAAGTCTAAGATCCAAAGTGGAGTTGGATTCTGGACCCTAGGATGGATTTTGGATCTGAAGTCTGAGATCCAATGTAGAATTGGGTTCTGGATCCTAAAGATGGATTTGGATCTGAAGTTCTGATATCCAAAGTGAAATTGGAGTCTGGATCCTAAAGGAGAATTGGATCTGAAGCCTGAGATCCAAAAGTGGAATTGGACTCTGGATCCTAAAGAGGAATTGGATCTGAAGTCTGAGATCCAATATGAGTGTTGAATCCTGGATCCTAAAAATGGATTTGGAGTTAAATTCAGAAGATGAATCGAGAACTTCCAAGTTTAATTTGAACTTGGAAAATGAATTTTAGAAATTGAGTCTTTGAATATACAAATGAATTTCAAAGTCAAAATTAGACCTTGGATTTGAAACTTAGAAGATGAATCAAGAATCTCAAAGTTAAATTGAACTTGGAGATTTGAATTGGACTTTTGAATGAATTTTGGAATGTCAATAGTCAAATTTGATTTTTGAAATCTGATTTGAATCTGAATATGAAATCTCAAAATTAGATTAAACTTTGAGATTTGAAAATAGAACTTTGAAAAAAATGAAAGGATGAACCGGATTTGATAAGGATTGAAGATAGATTGAAGAAGATATTTACATCACTTGGAGTTTTTGAAAAAGGCATTTTTAAAATATGATGCAGTTCTATCCTGAGTGATGAATGAATTTAAAGAATTTGAAATTGGATTTTGAAAAGCTATTTCATTCTTTGGATGAATTAAAATAAGATTGAAGATATAATACATCCTTGACTATGGTCATTGAATGCATTATATAATAATCTATATTTAAATTCAGGAGAAGAATAAAATACATTTGGTGCTTTTATAGAATTTAAAATGAAATTAACTCTCAATATACCCTGATTATGGCCATTGGTATATATTTTGAGTCAATTTTAAATTAAATTCTAATAAAAGGAGAAAATATTTAAGGAAATATGATGAATTTTGAAAATGAATCCAGTGTGGATTCGGTGTTATTTCGTAAAAGATAAAAATACTAAGTTTTGTCCACACCCTGACTATGGCCATTGATGTGGATCATCAACTTAAGATCAATTACCTTTTACGAAAATGATGCACGTGTCATTCGTGTTTCACCATTGTGAATTTTTGAAAATAAAGGAGGAAATATGAGAACAAGTAATTCATGATATTTATAATGCTCATTCATTCTAATCTAAAAGCTGGAAATGTAAATTTTTCATTAATATCTAAGTTGTTACAATCCTTGAATTTTGGAGAAATAACATCCCTAATCTAAGAAAGTAATACAAGTCTCCCATAATTTCCCTGCAAAGGAGCATAATAGAAGAAAAGTGTTTTATTGAAAGCACAATCACATATGATTTGTATTGATCCCAATACAAAGTGCTATGCTCATGTTGAATGAGAAAGGTATATGGCCTACCCTACATTTGTTAGAGAGTGTACATATATATATATGGATATATATATATATATATATATATGTATATATATATATATATGTATATATATATATATATATATGTATATATACAGGCAAGGCCATGGTTAAGTGAACTTCTATATGCCATGAATGAAGGCGAGGACCAAGATGGTTCAAGATGAACCATCATGAAATGTAACAGCCATAGTTGCTTGTGATGAGCCATTCTTGGAAATAGTGGCTTTTGTGAACCACTATAGAAATCGCAATTTATGGCAGTTCTTTTGATGAACTGTCATAAGGAAGAGAAGCTACAGTGTTTCTCTATGAATCACTGAAAAGTTTTCAGTTCTGTGGTACCTTTTGAAGGTGAGGGTTGGAAAGGCAATGCTAGTGACAGGAGACTGGATGCCTATTTGTTAAAGATGAAATTTTCACCATACGGTAGCCTGATGCAAACAGATTCTTACAACAGGGAAGAGTTGAGCATACCTGCTGTAGGTATACATATGATGGAATGCATGTTACAAATATGCCTTTGGCATATATGCACGGTGCATATGCATGTGCTATGGACTGGGTGCATGACAACAAGCAATAGATGGCTGAACTGTCAGCCAGGAGGTGGTTAATGTAACATGAGGCTGCTGTGAAATATGTTTCGGCAGGATGCGCAGGTATGGATGTTCAGGAAAAAAATCCAAAATGCAACATGTGATGGCATAGTGTGGTGATGGTAAGGAGTATGAAAAAAGGAAAAAAAAAAATGAGAGACAGATGTGCTAGATTCATGATGTGGCAAGGACTCGCAGGCCATTGACTGTACAGTTAGCATCTGATCGATGCTGGAGTATAATACAGGAGGGTTGCGACTTGATAATGAATGGATCTAGGCAGTCTGAGCCAAATCAGCAAAATATTTCAACTCGATCAGCCATGTTTAAATGATCCTACTTGATGTATTATGACTTTAGCAATATGCAATTACATATGGCGAGGATCAGTTTTGCTATATTTTAGTATCCACATTCATTTTCTCCATCCTAAGGTGAGAGCTCAAGAGCTTTATACAATAATCGGACTTGATATAGCAGTGAAGTGATGGACCTAAGTAAATCTTATGACAGACATTTTATAGAAAAAAAAAAAACATCTTCTACACAATTCATGGGAAAACTTAAGCAAATCTCTACAACAGGAATTCAGATTATATCTAGCAATTGACAAAATGGGTGCTGAAAAGAGAGAAAAAAAAAAGGATTCAAACCTGTGTAAGCTGATGTGGTTAGGAGTTTGCTGACAACCTGCAATGAATCAATATTCACTCAATCAAAAATTGTTTAGCAAAATTTAGCAAGATGGGCTCTAATGGCGTTGGCAGGTGGGTTCTTGGTGATATAATGAAAATACATGATCGTGAAATGCCAATAGGGAGTATTTATGACAATGGAAGTGTGTAGGTGGGTATGGGATGTGATGGAAATTGTCCTAATTAAAACTGAATTGACACCAAACAAACAGATCTCAAGCATATCCTAATTCTAACAGATTCAGTGACGGTATCTCGTCAGAATAGACAATGGTTCCTGGTAAAAGCTTATTTTACCTGTTGAGTGCTATCTGAGTCAAGAAAACAAATTACAACCAACAGTTTCAGCAGAAGATGAGTTGATCAAACCTCAGTTCTGACTCTGGCCACACCTTTAAAAGAAGAGAACATGATATATATTGTTGCAAGAGCATATTGAACCAACCAATTTGGCTGGAGATGGGCCTGCATATTTCAACCCAAACGACAAATCCAAGAACAAATTTTTATATTAAGATGACCATCAGACTAATGACTTCGAGATTTCAATCAAAACTCTGGATGAACCGAGTTCATGGATTCAACAATCGTCGCATTTGTAACCAATGGTTTTAACACTCGAAACCAATGAAGTTAAATCTGAAGTAATTTGATATCAAGCAATCATACGTAGATTGAGCATGATGAAGCCCAGTTAATACCTTGGATTAATCATGGATGGATAGACCTGCAGCGGACGGTAATGCATACAAAAAAAAAAATGCACAGGGGTTGTACTTTTGTCAACTGAGCTCAAATCCTAATTGTACACTGGTCTTTGTGGAAATACTTGAATCGGGTGCTAAATGTACCCGAAAGTGGTTGAACATCCCCTTTTGCCACTTCCCTGTATAGTCTCAGAGCCACCTGTTGGTTATCTAGATTGTAATCAGCAAAGCATATGGGTATCTACAGGGAGGTACACCTTTTTTTTTATCTTATGGAAAGTTTTATAAGCTTCCTCAAATTCCCCAACTATGCGCCATTCATAAGGCAAAGCATCGTAAATGATTCCACTAGGTAATAATCCCTGCTTTGTTAGATTATGAGGAAAATCTGCAAGCATCTCTTAACCTACTTTAGCTTACCTGATTTACAGAGACTACTGATCAAAGTATTATACAAGATCGGATTAGGGAACCTTATTCCCTCATCAAGGATCACCTGTATGTATTACGAGGTTGTATTTATTGTTCTCTCTTGTTATTATCAGTCATATCAAAGAGAATCAATCAAGTTAGCCACAACATAATAAGAAAAAGATCACATAACTTTAAAGGGATAATACCAAAATGTTTAATGTAAACAGAAAGAACCAGAATCAATTAATCATCACCATTGATATCATACACATGCAATATTGAAGTAAGACGACTAACTAATGGATGATCATGTTGGAGATCAAGAAGAATACAGACATAGGAACACTAATGGCAAAATATACTTGATGATATAGTCCAAAAAAATATATATATATATATATCAGACGTTACCATTATTTTGAGAAACTGCAGGTCAACTCAAATGACGCCTGGAACAACTTACTTTAGAGAATGATAACAAGGTCTGATTAATGCAAATAACAGAAAATTCAGATAGAACCTGAATATAATCAGATAATCAGTATGATATCTTGCTTAGATGAAAGCCCAACAACGTTAACCCAACAACCAGCGTAAATAAAATTTAAATATTAACAAACTGGGACCAATTCCCAGTGGAAGATCTAAGCATGGACGGGCTTGGCATATCACAAAAAGAGCAGGAAGAAAGAAAGAAAGAAAAAGAAAAAAAAAATGTCTCAATGAGTTTACTACGAACATGCATGATTGGAGGGAAATACGGGAATTATATTGTTCTATCACGCATAACAATGATGGCTACAGGATTTCCAAGAGCATAGCATATCTGAATGACATGAGTTGCGATCTTGATTTGTATGAACTAAAAAAAAAGTGATTAGATTACAAAACGGTAAACCAAATGTCGGAATCTTTCATCCAGTTGATGTCATATATCTGCAGATCGGTTTTGCTAATAAGCAAACCGATGTTGCAGGGATATTTTGATGGAGGTGTAAGAGAAAGAAAAACCAGAGAAATGCATATATCTAAAAAAAGAAAAACGGAAATCAAGAGAAAGAAGGGGGAAAAAGACTCACCGTGGCTGGACTTCGATTGAGAGGGAAAAGGTGTTGCCTCTGTATATTGCCGCAGGGCGATGCTCTGAACCAGAGATGACGCCGGATGTTTAATGGCGATGGTGCTCAACAAAGGATGAAATTAAAGGAGAAATGGATGGATGACGCTCACGATCGATCCCCTCAAGGCTCCTTCCTTCGTCCTTTTATAGATGGGGAGGAGGATCGGTGTTTAAGGATCAAGGGTGGATGAAGGCTAGGGGTCCTGATCGATGGTGGTTGGAGAAGGGGGAATCGGGTGCATGTGAGGTTGTTCATGATGAATGCAGGAGAAGGGAAGTTCCCGGATGATCGAGGGCGGGGATGGTGGAGCCATTGATCCCAGGGCGATTGAGATCCACATGGTTGAGGCGTGGAGAGGAAGAAGGCGTGTGAGGCCGTTGAAGATGGACGGAGGATGGAGGATGGAGGATGAGGATGGAGGGTTCAAAGGAGAGCTTTGTGAGGGAGAGGGGCGGCTATCCGTTCTTTTCTCTCAAGGGTTCTCAAAGAAAAACCCTAAAAGGCCTGTAACGGGGGTCCCTCAGGCTCCTTTACGAATTTCCAAAGGAGGCTCTTTTTGAGAGAATTTGCTAAAAGAGGTTTGTATTTTTCTCTTTTTTTTGGATTTTTATTCTTTTTCTCATTTTCTGTATATATATATATATATATATTTTTTTTTTATTTTTGGAATAAAATCCTAAAATTTACGGAAAACAAGGATTTAGACTAAATTTTTTTTTGTATTATTATTATTTTGGAGAAAATATTCACAAAAGAAGGTTTTCAAGGCTATTTTGGGGAAATCTCTTCAGAAAATGGGTTTGGACCCGAGTTTTGAGGAAATGTTCGAGTTTTGACACTCGAATTGAGACATACAACGTGATGGATCCAAAATGGATATCGGACGAACTGTTTGAGCTTTTCTAGAAGTTATTTTTGGAAATTTTGAGAATTTGATTTAAAATTGGATAATGAAGCTCAGATTTGATTCTCACAACGGATCCGGATCCGAAATTGAGTCAGAATGTAAAATGAATTTAATTTCAGCAAAATTTGAGAAATAAAATGGAATTTAGATTTAAAACTGACTTAATTACCCAGAAAGTGGGGTCAGGGGTAAAAAGGAGAATATTTACAACATTTTGAAAAATTTGGGGTGTTCACACAAACCAATACACCCTGCATGCTCAAAGTACATCAATAATACATTAGGTTGTTGGGACTACTTGATTTCACTACGACACTTCCATTTTTTTCATTTTTCATAATATATATATATTGACATGGTATCTTCCCAAGTAGCCGGGAGAAATCTTTGATTGGCGGCTGCATGCAACTTTTATCTATATATCCTGCCAAGGTAACTAAGCTCATAAATTGCTTGTCCAGCATTGAGTGTTAATATTGGATAGAACGAGGAAATTCTTCTTGATAGTACCAGCCAATATGTAATTTATGAATAACCACAAATATGGTAGGAAAAAGATTGGACACTAATGGTTCATTTAGCAAAGAAATGAATAAAAGCTAAATAACTTTCACAAGAAGTAGAGTTGTTTCAATCCTCCAAACTCATTACAACAGGAAGTCTCCCACGGAAGGGTAAAATGACATACCCCTTCTATTAGTAAAATAATCAAATGCAAACTGAAAACAAAAATTCAAATTCTGGGAATCCAATATTCATTCCAAAATAAAATGCTCCATTATGGAATTAACAAGACAGGATATGCAGTACATTTCGGAGGCTTAATTACCCAATTAACAACCGCATCTACAAATCCCAAACAGTCCTCAAGTACTTGGTTTCAAGAATACAAGCACTCAGGTTCAGATAAACATATTTCAGGTGAGTAACTGTATCAAGACTTAACTCCATACGCATAAACCAACTGTTTTCATGACTTTAGATTATGGTTACCATATCATATCCAAGAATGGACCATTTGGCAGAGAAAACAGAGGAAAACGTAACACAAAGATCGGCTAACAGCAAATTTCGACCCTCATGTTATGTTATACCATTCTACTTCTAACAAGTTTAGAGAGAAGACAAAAAGAAACATTAAGAACCTCCTTAACCTGTCATAGAATGAAATAAAAATATCGACAGAAAAAAAAAGAGAACTCAGGCCACTTGAGTTGCTCGTGTCCTAACTGAGAAACCCCCAAGTATGGGGTAATCCCTATAGGATACTCGGGACCTTCACGCATGGGGTCATCCCCTACCTCAGCCGACCCCCACCATGGGCCCGATTTGGGGATTTTTCGTGTTAGGGTTAGACCTAAGGTTTTTCCCCAAATCAGATGGTAATACCACCTCAACCCCCCCATTTTTGTTCTTTGAAACAGGGAATCCATCCATCGACAGGGTTCGGTGGACTCTCACCTCAAACCCCACACACGAGATCGAACCCATGTTCGATCCCTCACCCAAATCCAAGAAGCACCGTACCTGTTTCCGATGGGTTTCCCGGCGATCGGAGGATGCCGTGGAGGGAGTATCGAGCTGCTGTTAGCCGCGGCCTTCGGTGGTGGCTGGTGGCCAAAGCTCCACTCACTGCCGTGACAGACGAAGCCCCTGTTGGTTGTGAATGGCCGAAGCTTTGTCGGCGACCGGACCTTCCTCCGACGTGCGTAAATTGACAGAGAGAGAGACGGGGGAAGAGAGAGACGAGGGAGGAGGGAAAACCCCTCTCTCCACTCCTTTTATCGGCCCCCTCCATGCCGAGATGGGGGGGGGGGTTGGTTACGCCTTGCGTAACCCCCCTCCTGCCCCCCTTTCTTTTTCTGTTACAGCATTATCAGGCAACCCTTATCGGGTTGCCCTCTCTTTCTTTTAAAGGCTGTACAGGGTGCGGCTCGGGTTCGGACCCGAGATCCGAGACCCGTAACCCGACCCCAACGAGATGGATCCACAAGTTGGATCCAAATGGATCCAACTGCGGTTCCTCGGATTAACTTAAATTTTTTTTTATTTATTTAAGATTATACACTATATATATATATATATATTAAAATATATATAGGCACATGGATTCGGTATGTGGATCCTAGACCCATCTACGCACCTCTTTTAAATAATTATTCCCCAAATTATTTAATTAATTAAAAATTATTGTACTTATACGTACATATCAAATTTACGAGGTAAATTTATTCGGAAAACCCCTTTATGGGTCCTGGATCTGCAATTTGGATCTCAGACCCAAATTTAGAAAAATATCCATATTCTTAAACAAATAAAATATCAAAAATTGAGGTTATTACAACAAAGACTTGCAATTTTGTCATCTTTTGAGTATTAAATTTTTTTTTTTTGTATATGAGCCCTGTCCTGAAGCGTCGACAAGTGTGACTCGTCCTCCAGAGCAGTCTTCTTCACTGGTATGACTATTTAATATTTTTACTTAAAGTATGTGAATTTTGTGTGATTGATTGCAATTATAGTTTAATATTCTTTGGTGTGATTACATGAATGATTATTGTTCATGATTAACCCTAAGGGGGTAGGATAAGTAAGAGTCTAATTTGTAGAGAGGATGTGCGTTGTAGATGTCGCATTATACCCGCAGAGGTGCTTCGTCCTCTACTGTTGCTCCTGCGAACTGGGAAGAACAGAGAGACTTTATGGTGGAGGCCATTCACACCCTGACCGAGACTATGACGGCTCAGGCAACTCCGACTGCACAGGCGATGCAAGCGGCTCAGGCTATACCGGCGGCACAGGCTGCGTAAGCGGCCCAGGCAGCCGCACAAGCAGCAACTCGTGACCCTCTTGTCGATATTGTTTTAAACGCGGGTGGCGTTTCTTTCGAAAGGTTCCTGAAGTTGGATCCGCCAACTTTTTCAAGAAAGGCAGACCCGGAGGCAGTGGAGAACTGGGTTGAGGAGATTGAGCGGGCGTTCGACGTCCTATCTGTCCCTGAAGACAGAAAGACACCTTTTGGCACGTATCGTCTGAAGGGCGATGCCAAGAAGTGGTGGGACACCCTGCAAAGGGTGAAGTTCGCCGATTGGGACGAGATCCCCTGGGAGACGTTTAGGGAAGAGTTTCTGGACGCATACTTTCCCGTGTACGCCGAGGAACAAATGCAACGGGAGTTCTTTGATCTGACTCAGGGAACCATGAGTCTGATAGATTACACTACCAAGTTTCGTAATCTCGAGAGGTACTGCCCGACCCTCTTCAAGAATGAGAAAGCGAGGGCGGCAAAGTATGTGCACGGACTAAAAGATGGGTTACAGACTCGCGTCCTGTCAGGTCGGCCTCCTACTTTGGCCGATGCGATTGAGTCAGTTACTGTTCTGACCAAGGACTGGGAGAGGTCTAGGAATGTGTCATAAAAGGGAGGCACAATTGGAGGAGATGCTTCGGGCGGCAAGAGGAAGGACTCACCTACAGGCGGAAAGACTCAGGGTGGCAAGAAGCGGCGGACCTATAATGGGTAACAACAAGGAAAGACCCCGCCAACATGTCGTAAGTGCGGCAAGAACCATCCACTAGGTTTTTGCCCGTTGTTCAAGGGAAATTGCTATCAGTGCCAACAACCAGGGCACATTGCTATTTTTTGTCCGAACAAGCCAGCGGCTCAGGAAGGACAACAACCACTGCAGCAGCAGCGACATATACCTCAGCCGCAACAAGGTCAGCTGAGGACTAACGGGAGGGTTTCTGCCGTTACGACAACCACCCAGGACGATCAGACAGATCTGGTCTAAGGTATCTCTTAGGTTTCAATCATTAGGCTTGAGTGATATTTTGATACTACTCACATTTAGTACGTTTTAATTTCGCTGACAAAATTCTCTTAAGGGGGTAGGGATGTAATAACCTCAATTTTTGAAGACTAATTATTTAAGTTTATTGGAAAATAATTGGTGTTTTTCTAAATTTGGGCCTCGGATCCGTTACCGGATCCATAAAAGAATGCGTAAATAACCCACAATGGGGTATTAAAACTATACTTATAATATTTAAATAAATAATTAATAGTATTTATTAGAAGAAAAAAATAAATAAACTTTAGTATATAGGGTCGGACCCACAGTTGGA
Organism: Nuphar pumila; assembly: GCF_984573655.1. Lineage (NCBI taxonomy): Eukaryota > Viridiplantae > Streptophyta > Magnoliopsida > Nymphaeales > Nymphaeaceae > Nuphar > Nuphar pumila. The sequence continues at coordinate 23,605,459 of NC_143262.1, read as the reverse complement.
TGAGGATCCGTCACTCGTAGGCGAAACCGGGTCCATTATTAAAATGGACCCAGCATCGCGGGTCACGGGCTCGGACCCGGACCCGATTTCACTTATTAAGGCGGGCGTAAAACAAAATCGTGCTTAGGGCAGGATTCTTGTTTTCAAGAATCTGTAACAGAAGGGGGAGGGGGGGGGTTACGCAGAGCGTAACCAACCCTGCAACTCGCGAAAAGGGTTCGGTGGGCCGATAAAAGGAGCAGTGGAGAGGGGTTTTTCCCTCTTCACTCAGTGGATCTCTCTCCCCCCGTCTCTCTCTGTCTGTGTGCGCGCGCCGGCGAGCTGCGGCAACCAGCAGCCATCATCGACTGCAGCGAGTACCTCCTGTCACGGCAGCAGCAAGGAACGTCAGCAGCGGCCCTGCCTTCGCATCCCCAGCCTTCGATCGCCGGAAAGCCAACGAGAAATCTTCAATAAGGTACGGTGCTTCTCTAGAATCTAGGCGAGGGATCGAATATGGGTTCGATCTCGTGAAATCCTTTGAGATGAGGGTCCATGGGAACCCTGTTTGCGTAATGCAGGGATTACCTGTGTTCTTTGTAATTGTTTTTCTGTGTTTTTATAGTTTTTCAAAAGGAATCAGTTTCCTCTTTGCTGAGACACAGTTTTGGTTTAAATAGATTTCAAATTTCAAATTGGGCAGTGTATTCATGGGATTTCGTTCTTGGGTTTGGAATCGTGGTCTTGGTTTAGGTCCACATTCATTTACTGAAAGGGGGATTCGGCTGCTATTATCAAAATACAACAAAATTTGATTTGCGGGTTTTCGATCTTGGAACCGATAACCCCAATCTAGGTTGTTTTAAATTCTGTTTAGGTATACCACTTAGGGCATGGGGTTTCTTCATCGTGAATATGCATAGGATGAGAAAACGAAAGGCGAAATCTGAAGCTGGAGGTTCGTGAATGATTTTTTGTATAACCCTAGTTGGTTGTGGGTTGACAGAATATAACTTAAATGGTGAAATTTCTGTTAGCTGAATCTTTTAAGTCTATTTCTTGTAAAATGTTCAGATTAGGGTTTGTGGAACCCCCCACTATGTAAATCTTTAAATCCTTGGGTCGTTGATATCCATTAATAGAGTTGTTGCTACTCGTTATTTTAGTGTTTTCTTTTCTATCTGACAATAAAGTGAAGCTTTATGTTATAGCATTCTTTAATAGACTTGGGTTCCTTTTTATCTAAATAGCTACCCCGGTACTATCATTGGCAGATATTCAGTCAGAACTTAGACATTTGAGTGCCCTGTTATCTATTCATACCTGTGTTGTTATTGATCGACACTAAGTCTGGACACTTATGTGTTAACTACTCGTATCAAACTTGATTTCTAATCAAATTTGTATTTGCATGCTCTCTTGTTATATTAATCAGCCAGATAAATGGGTGCTAAATATTCATCTGAACCTGATATTAGATATGCTGTGTGTGTTAAATCCACATGGGCTGATTCTATGTTAAATCTTGATTTAGATATGCTGTGTGTGTTAAATCCATAGGGGCTGATTTTATTTTAATCTCGGTTTAGGTATGTTGTGTTCTATGGACATGATTGAATTTTATCAATCTATGTTCTGAAAGTAAGTCTTGATACTGTTTTTCACCTGAAATAGGGTTATCTGAACTTGAGTGCTTGTATTCTTGAAACCGAATACTTAAGGACTGTTTGGAATCTTAAGTTGCTGTTGATAATGGGGATGGAGATTTAAAATAGACAACAGATTGCAAACCTCCATCCCTGATCTGCCCCATTTGCATCCCTAGTTGGATTTGGGATATGAACCCGACATGGCTGACCTGAGTGTGCTGTATGCATTCTTTTTGTAAAAACATATATATTAGATGGGTTAAGTTCAGGTTTGCTATTAGTTGAACCATGTACCATCAATGCCTTTGATATCCATCCAAAGTGTTGCTGTGTATGTTTTGATAATGAACTATTAGTGCCTATGTTGATTTGATATTTTCTCAGTTCAAGTGTTTCTATGTGATACATTAGGCTTTGATTAATGAACTGTTAGTATTGTTACTCGTAAGGAAACTGTTTTCCATCTTCAGCGGGCAGATTTCAATTGAAACTGCATCTATGTAAAAATAGATAACAGACTATCCTATCTTGAATTAAGACAAATGGAATTGTGTTTCAGTGCCAAATAGAAATTAAACTCTTGTTATAGGATTGAAGGGAAGGGTTGGTTTTCAATATGTTACTTATGTTTGCCATGGAGGTGTATGATCTCACTTGACTGTTATGAATCAGATTTAATGGAAATATGTTCCAAATTTTTATAAATACTGTGTATGATATAAGTCTTGATATGAATAAAGAGAAATCTTGGAACATATGTACACCTATATATAGGTGTCAAGAATAGGTTGGAATGTTATTTCTAAGAAAGTTATGTAACTGTTATTGTTATGATTATGGTACTCATGAATGTGAGCATGATCCAGTTATTGATAATTCTTCTTGGGTAAGAATACTTGAATTGTGCACTCGCACACTTAAAGAAACCATGGATTGGTTAATACCCATATATGATGTAGGTAACACACACATATTGAAAATGCATATGAATGAGTTATGATGTGCATATGTTTGGGTGTATGATTGCATAAGTGCACATGCTTTTGGCACTATGGGCCTAGTGTTACGAATGAAACACTAATTTGGTTTTAATTATGTGGTGCATTGATGGCCTAAATGGTCATTATCGTCCTGGAGAGCCGTGGGTTTGGTTTTCTTTCACATATGTTTTTAACTGCATCACTTGAACCACATAAGATGGTTTGACACATTACTACACTGTTCTAGTGGTTTATACGGGCTGGAGTCCCGAATGGGTCCCCGCAAGGGAGGATGCGGGTTTTTCACTTTACTTTTGCATTTGGTGTTGCAAACTTAAAGAATTAACTTAAATAAAGATATAATAAGAACAGTGTAATATACATTCTGGGATATCTCATCTGGAGTATGAGAATCTTAGATATCCGGTCTTGGGGAGACTGTGAGAATACAAAAACTCCGTGTGGTGAAAATTTGTCTCCTGAACCCGATATTGAGGTTTTTTCTCTTGGCCACGGTTTTAGGGAGATTCCGCCACTTTACTCGGGAGTGGTGTGTTGGTCACAGCTGTGAGTTTGTTTGGTACCAAGGAAGTGACACTTGTGGGCGTGGGGTGTCCCTTGTGTCCTCGACATTAGATGTGGAGGTCTAATGTTCCGAAGCTGATTCAGTCGAGCGTTAAGTTGGAACCCAGTAATAAAATACAAATTGTGTGTTAAGCTACCTTGATAACCTACTTGACATCGGGGATTGTACCCGTTTGGTGTGTCCGCGGGCAACGGTAATTAAAAAGAGGAACTTAAAGCTACGTGCATTTAATAGGGCATGCATATGGAAAGATGAAACTTAAATGAAAGATAACAGAAGAAATCATGTATTGCACATAATTATGCATTTTTCATGTTATGCATTAGATCATGCATGTTTGAATCATTATTGATATCATGACATGATCTGGTGGTAGTATATGATTTATTTATTGAAATCATGCTGCAAGGTTTGGTTATTTAGTTCTTGATATATGGTACTGCTTTACTGTTTTTGATTGGTGAGCATATGTAATTGTTGGTAGGTATGAATATTTGAATACTGCAAATTTTTTATCTGTACTCACTCAAATCTTTGCATGAAATATTATCCATGTTCTTTGTCTCACCTGGTTTCTTTAAAAGTAGCTGTGCTCAGAATTTCGGTTCTGACACCAAACTTTGTTGGTTTTTCACAGGACATGGTGAACAGTGAGGCTGGACTGGCTACTGGGGAATGGATGAGAGTCATACTTGCGCTTGTCAGTTTCAGCAGGGGACAGAGTGACTCTATTTTTGCTTCTTTTAGATCTTTTTACTTTTTGCAGTTGATTACTCACTTTTGAGTTGTGTGTGAGACTCTTATTGGTTCATTAATAAAAGAGTTTTGGTTGGTTCTTATGGATGATGATTGCAACTTCGTTTGTGGTGGTTGGGCTATCCAATGGAAAGTGGAACTGTGAGGACCCCAGATCTCTGGGAAGGTTTCCGCATTAAAAAAAAAATATTCCGCATTTTTAATGGGTATGGATTGAGGTCGTTACAGGTTTGGTATCAGAGCCCACCACAAATGTAACGACCCCAATCCATACCCTTTAAAAATGCGGAATATTTTTTTTTTCAATGCGGAAACCTTCCCAGAGATCTGGGGTCCTCACAGTTCCACTTTCCATTGGATAGCCCAACCATCACCAACGAAGTTGCAATCATCATCCATAAGAACCAACTAAAACTCTTTTATTAATGAACCAATAAGAGTCTCATACACAACTCAAAAGTGAAGTAATCAACTGCAGAAAGTAAAAAGAACTAAAAGAAGCAAAAATAGTCACTATGTCCCTTGCTGAAACTGACAAGCGCAAGTATGACTCTCATCCATCACCAGTAGTCAGTCCAGCCTCAGTGTTCATCATGTCTTGTGAAAAACCAACAAAGTAGGGTGTCAGAACCGAAATTTTGAGCACAGCTACTTCTAAAGAAACCATGTGAGAGAAAGAACATGAATAAGATTTCATGCAGTGATTTGAGTGAGTGCAGATATAAAATTTGCAACATTCAAATATCCATAACTACCAACAATTGCGTATGCTCACCAGTCAAGAACAGTAAAACAGTACCATATATCAGGAACTAAATAGTCAAATCTTGCAGCATGATTTCAAGAAGTAAATCATATGCTACCACCAAATCATGTCATGATATCAATAATGATTCAAACATGCATGATCTAATGTATAACAGAAAAATGCATGATTATGTGCAATGCATGATTTCTTCTGTTATCTTTCATTTAAGTTCCATCTTTCCATATGCATGCCCTATTAGATGCACACAACCTTAAGTTCCTCTTTTTAATTGTCGTTGCCCTCGGATACACCAAACGAGTACTAACCCCGAGGTCAAGTAGGTTCCCAGGGTAGCTTAATACACAATTTGTATTTTATTACTAGGTTTCAACTTATCCCTCGACCGAATCACCTTCGGAACATTAGACCTCCACATCTAATGTCGGGGACACAAGGGACACCCCACGCACACAAGTGCCACTTTCTTGGTACCATAAACAACAGCTGTGTCAAACACTCCACTTCCGGGTAAAGTGACGGACTCTCCCTAAAACCGTGGCCAAGAGAAAGAACCTCAATATCGGGTTCAGGGGACAAAATTACAGCACACGGAGTTTTTGTATCCTCACAGTCTCCTCAAGACCGGATATCTAAGATTCTCATACTCCAGATGAGATATCCCAGAATGTATATTACACTGTTCTTATTCATTATATTTTTATTTAAGTTAATTTCTTTAAGTTACACCATATGCAAAAGTAAAGTAAAAACTCGCATCCTCCCTTACGGAACTCCAGCCCGTATAATCAACTAGAACAGTGTAATAATGTGTCAAACCATCTTATATGGTTTAAGTGATGCAGTTAAAACATATGTGAAAGAAAACCAAACCCACAGCTCTCCAGGCCGATGATGGTCCAATTAGGCCATCGGTGCATCACATAATAAAACCAAGTAGTGTTTCATTCATAACACTAAACCACAATGCCAAAAAGCGTATATATTCATGCAAATATAAACCCAAACATGTACATATAATTACTCAACTATATGCACTTTCACTATGTTTGGTAGCTACATCATATACGTGTATTAACCAATGCACATTTCCTTTGAATGTGAGTGTACATGTGCAATTTCACATATTAATCAAGCGTACATGTTCAAGAAGAAAACCAATACACGAGTCATGCTCACACTCACGAGTACCAAAATCATAACAATAACACTTACATAACCTTTTTAGAGATAACATTCCAACCTGTTCTTGACACATCGATAGGTGTGTGTAGGTTTCAAGATTTCCCTTTATTCATACCGAAACTTAAATCATACACAATATCTATTAAATCTGGAACACCTTTTCATTGAAACTGATTCATAGCAATCAATTGAAATCATAAGCTTTCATGGCAAACCAATACACCCTGCATGCTCAAAGTACATCAATAATACATTAGGTCGTTGGGACTACTTGATTTCACGACTACACTTCCAATTTTTTTCATTTTTCATAATATATATGTTGACATGGTATCTTCCCAAGTAGCCGGGAGAAATCTTTGATTGGCGGCTGCATGCAGCTTTTATCTATATATCCTGCCAAGGTAACTAAGCTCATAAATTGCTTGTCCAGCATTGAGTGTTAATATTGGATAGAACGAGGAAATTCTTCTTGATAGTACCAGCCAATATATAATTTATGAATAACCACAAATAGGGTAGGAAAAAGATTGGACACTAATGGTTCATTTAGCAAAGAAATGAATAAAAGCTAAATAACTTTCACAAGAAGTAGAGTTGTTTCAATCCTCCAAACTCATTACAACAGGAAGTCTCCCACGGAAGGGTAAAATGACATACCCCTTCTATTAGTAAAATAATCAAATGCAAACTGAAAACAAAAAATCAAATTCTGGGAATCCAATATTCATTCCAAAATAAAATGCTCCATTATGGAATTAACAAGACAGGATATGCAGTACATTTCGGAGGCTTAATTACCCAATTAACAACCGCATCTACAAATCCCAAACAGTCCTCAAGTACTTGGTTTCAAGAATACAAGCACTCAGGTTCAGATAAACATATTTCAGGTGAGTAACTGTATCAAGACTTAACTCCATACGCATAAACCAACTGTTTTCATGACTTTAGATTATGGTTACCATATCATATCCAAGAATGGAACATTTGGCAGAGAAAACAGAGGAAAACGTAACACAAAGATCGGCTAACAGCAAATTTCGACCCTCATGTTATGTTATACCATTCTACTTCTAACAAGTTTAGAGAGAAGACAAAAAGAAACATTAAGAACCTCCTTAACCTGTCATAGAATGAAATAAAAATATCGACAGAAAAAAAAAAGAGAACTCAGGCCACCTGAGTTGCTCGTGTCCTAACTGAGAAACCCCCAAGTATGGGGTAATCCCTATAGGATACTCGGGACCTTCACGGATGGGGTCATCCCCTACCTCAGCCGACCCCCACCATGGGCCCGATTTGGGGATTTTTCGTGTTAGGGTTAGACCTAAGGTTTTTCCCCAAATCAGATGCTAATACCACCTCAACCCCCCCCATTTTTGTTCTTTGAAACAGGGAATCCATCCATCGACAGGGTTCGGTGGACGCTCACCTCAAACCCCACACACGAGATCGAACCCATGTTCGATCCCTCACCCAAATCCAAGAAGCACCGTACCTGTTTCCGATTTGTTTCCTGGCGATCGGAGGCTGTCGTGGAGGGAGTATCGAGCTGCTGTTAGTCGCGGCCTTCGGTGGTGGTTGGTGGCCAAAGCTCCACTCACTGCCGTGACAGACGAAGCCCCTGTTGGTTGTGGATGGCCGGAGCTTTGCCGGCGACCGGATCTTCCTCTGACGTGCGTAAATTGACAGAGAGAGAGACGGGGGTAGAGAGAGACGAGGGAGGAGGGAAAACCCCTCTCTCCACTCCTTTTATCGGCCCCCTTCATGTCGAGATGGGGTGGGGGGGTTGGTTACGCCTTGCGTAACCCCCCTCCTGCCCCCCTTTCTTTTTTTGTTACAGCATTATCAGGCAACCCTTATCGGGTTGCCCTCTCTTTCTTTAAAAGGCTGTACAGGGTGCGGCTCGGGTCCGGACCCGTAACCCGACCCCAACGAGATGGATCCACAACTTGGATCCAAATGGATCCAACTGTGGATCCTCAGATTAACTTTAAAAAAAAATTTATTTATTTAAGATTATACACTATATATATATTAAAATATATATAGGTACATGGATTCGAGACCCATCTACGCACCTCTTTTAAATAATTATTCCCCGAATTATTTAATTAATTAAAAATTATTGTACTTATACGTACATATCAAATTTACGAGGTAAATTTATTCGGAAAACCCCTTTATGGGTCCTGGATCTGCAATTTGGATCCCAGGCCCAAATTTAGAAAAATACCCATATTCTTAAACAAATAAAATATCAAAAATTGAGGTTATTACAACAAATACTTGCAATTTTGTCATCTTTTGAGTATTAAAATTTTTTTTTTTGTATATGAGCCCTGTCCTGAAGCGTCGACAAGTGTGACTCGTCCTCCAGAGCAGTCTTCTTCACTGGTATGGCTATTTAATACTTTTACTTAAAGTATGTGAATTTTGTGTGATTGATTGCAATTATAGTTTAATATTCTTTGGTGTGATTACATGAACGATTATTGTTCATGATTAACCCTAAGGGGGTAGGATAAGTAAGAGTCTAATTTGTAGAGAGGATGTGCGTTGTAGATGTCGCATTATACCCGCAGAGGTGCTTCGTCCTCTACTGTTGCTCCTGCGAACTGGGAAGAACAGAGAGACTTTATGGTGGAGGCCATTCACACCCTGACCGAGACTATGACGGCTCAGGCAACTCCGACTGCACAGGCGATGCAAGCGGCTCAGGCTATACCGGCGGCACAGGCTGCGCAAGCGGCCCAGGCAGCCGCACAAGCAGCAACTCGTGACCCTCTTGTCGATATTGTTTTAAACGCGGGTGGCGTTTCTTTCGAAAGGTTCCTGAAGTTGGATCCGCCAACTTTTTCAAGAAAGGCAGACCCAGAGGCAGCGGAGAACTGGGTTGAGGAGATTGAGCGGGCGTTCGACGTCCTATCTGTCCCTGAAGACAGAAAGACACCTTTTGGCACGTATCGTCTGAAGGGCGATGCCAAGAAGTGGTGGGACACCCTGCAAAGGGTGAAGTTCGCCGATTGGGACGAGATCCCCTGGGAGACGTTTAGGGAAGAGTTTCTGGACGCATACTTTCCCGTGTACGCCGAGGAACAAATGCAACGGGAGTTCTTTGATCTGACTCAGGGAACCATGAGTCTGATAGATTACACTACCAAGTTTCGTAATCTCGAGAGGTACTGCCCGACCCTCTTCAAGAATGAGAAAGCGAGGGCGGCAAAGTATGTGCACGGACTAAAAGATGGGTTACGGACTCGCGTCCTGTCAGGTCGGCCTCCTACTTTGGCCGATGCGATTGAGTCAATTACTGTTCTGACCAAGGACTGGGAGAGGTCTAGGAATGTGTCATAAAAGGGAGGCACAATTGGAGGAGATGCTTCGGGCGGCAAGAGGAAGGACCCACCTACAGGCGGAAAGACTCAGGGTGGCAAGAAGCGGCGGACCTATAATGGGTAACAACAAGGAAAGACCCCGCCAACATGTCGTAAGTGCGGCAAGAACCATCCACTAGGTTTTTGCCCGTTGTTCAAGGGAAATTGCTATCAGTGCCAACAACCAGGGCACATTGCTATTTTTTGTCCGAACAAGCCAGCGGCTCAGGAAGGACAACAACCACTGCAGCAGCAGCGACATATACCTCAGCCGCAACAAGGTCAGCGGAGGACTAACAGGAGGGTTTCTGCCGTTACGACAACCACCCAGGACGATCAGACAGATCTGGTCTAAGGTATCTCTTAGGTTTCAATCATTAGGCTTGAGCGATATTTTGATACTACTCACATTTAGTACGTTTTAATTTCGCTGACAAAATTCTTTTAAGGGGGTAGGGATGTAATAACCTCAATTTTTGAAGACTAATTATTTAAGTTTATTGGAAAATAATGGGTGCTTTTCTAAATTTGAGCCTCGGATCCGTTACCGGATCCATAAAAGAATGCGTAAATAACCCACAATGGGGTATTAAAACTATACTTATAATATTTAAATAAATAATTAATAGTATTTATTAGAAGAAAAAAATAAATAAACTTTAGTATATAGGGTCAGACCCATAGTTGGATCCACGGATCCAACTGAGGATCCGTCACTCGTAGGCGAAACCGGGTCCATTATTAAAATGGACCCAGCATCGCAGGTCACGGGCTCGGACCCGGACCCGATTTCACTTATTAAGGCGGGCGTAAAACAGAATCGTGCTTAGGGCAGGATTCTTGTTTTCAAGAATCTGTAACAGAAGGGGGAGGGGGGGGGGGTTACGCAGAGCGTAACCAACCCTGCAACTCGCGAAAAGGGTTCGGTGGGCCGATAAAAGGAGCAGTGGAGAGGGGTTTTTCCCTCTTCACTCAGTGGATCTCTCTCCCCCCGTCTCTCTCTGTCTGTGTGCGCGCGCCGGCGAGCTGCGGCAACCAGCAGCCATCATCGACTGCAGCGAGTACCTCCTGTCACGGCAGCAGCAAGGAACGTCAGCAGCGGCCCTGCCTTCGCATCCCCAGCCTTCGATCGCCGGAAAGCCAACGAGAAATCTTCAATAAGGTACGGTGCTTCTCTAGAATCTAGGCGAGGGATCGAATATGGGTTCGATCTCGTGAAATCCTTTGAGATGAGGGTCCATGGGAACCCTGTTTGCGTAATGCAGGGATTACCTGTGTTCTTTGTAATTGTTTTTCTGTGTTTTTATAGTTTTTCAAAAGGAATCAGTTTCCTCTTTGCTGAGACACAGTTTTGGTTTAAATAGATTTCAAATTTCAAATTGGGCAGTGTATTCATGGGATTTCGTTCTTGGGTTTGGAATCGTGGTCTTGGTTTAGGTCCACATTCATTTACTGAAAGGGGGATTCGGCTGCTATTATCAAAATACAACAAAATTTGATTTGCGGGTTTTCGATCTTGGAACCGATAACCCCAATCTAGGTTGTTTTAAATTCTGTTTAGGTATACCACTTAGGGCATGGGGTTTCTTCATCGTGAATATGCATAGGATGAGAAAACGAAAGGCGAAATCTGAAGCTGGAGGTTCGTGAATGATTTTTTGTATAACCCTAGTTGGTTGTGGGTTGACAGAATATAACTTAAATGGTGAAATTTCTGTTAGCTGAATCTTTTAAGTCTATTTCTTGTAAAATGTTCAGATTAGGGTTTGTGGAACCCCCCACTATGTAAATCTTTAAATCCTTGGGTCGTTGATATCCATTAATAGAGTTGTTGCTACTCGTTATTTTAGTGTTTTCTTTTCTATCTGACAATAAAGTGAAGCTTTATGTTATAGCATTCTTTAATAGACTTGGGTTCCTTTTTATCTAAATAGCTACCCCGGTACTATCATTGGCAGATATTCAGTCAGAACTTAGACATTTGAGTGCCCTGTTATCTATTCATACCTGTGTTGTTATTGATCGACACTAAGTCTGGACACTTATGTGTTAACTACTCGTATCAAACTTGATTTCTAATCAAATTTGTATTTGCATGCTCTCTTGTTATATTAATCAGCCAGATAAATGGGTGCTAAATATTCATCTGAACCTGATATTAGATATGCTGTGTGTGTTAAATCCACATGGGCTGATTCTATGTTAAATCTTGATTTAGATATGCTGTGTGTGTTAAATCCATAGGGGCTGATTTTATTTTAATCTCGGTTTAGGTATGTTGTGTTCTATGGACATGATTGAATTTTATCAATCTATGTTCTGAAAGTAAGTCTTGATACTGTTTTTCACCTGAAATAGGGTTATCTGAACTTGAGTGCTTGTATTCTTGAAACCGAATACTTAAGGACTGTTTGGAATCTTAAGTTGCTGTTGATAATGGGGATGGAGATTTAAAATAGACAACAGATTGCAAACCTCCATCCCTGATCTGCCCCATTTGCATCCCTAGTTGGATTTGGGATATGAACCCGACATGGCTGACCTGAGTGTGCTGTATGCATTCTTTTTGTAAAAACATATATATTAGATGGGTTAAGTTCAGGTTTGCTATTAGTTGAACCATGTACCATCAATGCCTTTGATATCCATCCAAAGTGTTGCTGTGTATGTTTTGATAATGAACTATTAGTGCCTATGTTGATTTGATATTTTCTCAGTTCAAGTGTTTCTATGTGATACATTAGGCTTTGATTAATGAACTGTTAGTATTGTTACTCGTAAGGAAACTGTTTTCCATCTTCAGCGGGCAGATTTCAATTGAAACTGCATCTATGTAAAAATAGATAACAGACTATCCTATCTTGAATTAAGACAAATGGAATTGTGTTTCAGTGCCAAATAGAAATTAAACTCTTGTTATAGGATTGAAGGGAAGGGTTGGTTTTCAATATGTTACTTATGTTTGCCATGGAGGTGTATGATCTCACTTGACTGTTATGAATCAGATTTAATGGAAATATGTTCCAAATTTTTATAAATACTGTGTATGATATAAGTCTTGATATGAATAAAGAGAAATCTTGGAACATATGTACACCTATATATAGGTGTCAAGAATAGGTTGGAATGTTATTTCTAAGAAAGTTATGTAACTGTTATTGTTATGATTATGGTACTCATGAATGTGAGCATGATCCAGTTATTGATAATTCTTCTTGGGTAAGAATACTTGAATTGTGCACTCGCACACTTAAAGAAACCATGGATTGGTTAATACCCATATATGATGTAGGTAACACACACATATTGAAAATGCATATGAATGAGTTATGATGTGCATATGTTTGGGTGTATGATTGCATAAGTGCACATGCTTTTGGCACTATGGGCCTAGTGTTACGAATGAAACACTAATTTGGTTTTAATTATGTGGTGCATTGATGGCCTAAATGGTCATTATCGTCCTGGAGAGCCGTGGGTTTGGTTTTCTTTCACATATGTTTTTAACTGCATCACTTGAACCACATAAGATGGTTTGACACATTACTACACTGTTCTAGTGGTTTATACGGGCTGGAGTCCCGAATGGGTCCCCGCAAGGGAGGATGCGGGTTTTTCACTTTACTTTTGCATTTGGTGTTGCAAACTTAAAGAATTAACTTAAATAAAGATATAATAAGAACAGTGTAATATACATTCTGGGATATCTCATCTGGAGTATGAGAATCTTAGATATCCGGTCTTGGGGAGACTGTGAGAATACAAAAACTCCGTGTGGTGAAAATTTGTCTCCTGAACCCGATATTGAGGTTTTTTCTCTTGGCCACGGTTTTAGGGAGATTCCGCCACTTTACTCGGGAGTGGTGTGTTGGTCACAGCTGTGAGTTTGTTTGGTACCAAGGAAGTGACACTTGTGGGCGTGGGGTGTCCCTTGTGTCCTCGACATTAGATGTGGAGGTCTAATGTTCCGAAGCTGATTCAGTCGAGCGTTAAGTTGGAACCCAGTAATAAAATACAAATTGTGTGTTAAGCTACCTTGATAACCTACTTGACATCGGGGATTGTACCCGTTTGGTGTGTCCGCGGGCAACGGTAATTAAAAAGAGGAACTTAAAGCTACGTGCATTTAATAGGGCATGCATATGGAAAGATGAAACTTAAATGAAAGATAACAGAAGAAATCATGTATTGCACATAATTATGCATTTTTCATGTTATGCATTAGATCATGCATGTTTGAATCATTATTGATATCATGACATGATCTGGTGGTAGTATATGATTTATTTATTGAAATCATGCTGCAAGGTTTGGTTATTTAGTTCTTGATATATGGTACTGCTTTACTGTTTTTGATTGGTGAGCATATGTAATTGTTGGTAGGTATGAATATTTGAATACTGCAAATTTTTTATCTGTACTCACTCAAATCTTTGCATGAAATATTATCCATGTTCTTTGTCTCACCTGGTTTCTTTAAAAGTAGCTGTGCTCAGAATTTCGGTTCTGACACCAAACTTTGTTGGTTTTTCACAGGACATGGTGAACAGTGAGGCTGGACTGGCTACTGGGGAATGGATGAGAGTCATACTTGCGCTTGTCAGTTTCAGCAGGGGACAGAGTGACTCTATTTTTGCTTCTTTTAGATCTTTTTACTTTTTGCAGTTGATTACTCACTTTTGAGTTGTGTGTGAGACTCTTATTGGTTCATTAATAAAAGAGTTTTGGTTGGTTCTTATGGATGATGATTGCAACTTCGTTTGTGGTGGTTGGGCTATCCAATGGAAAGTGGAACTGTGAGGACCCCAGATCTCTGGGAAGGTTTCCGCATTAAAAAAAAAATATTCCGCATTTTTAATGGGTATGGATTGAGGTCGTTACAGGTTTGGTATCAGAGCCCACCACAAATGTAACGACCCCAATCCATACCCTTTAAAAATGCGGAATATTTTTTTTTTCAATGCGGAAACCTTCCCAGAGATCTGGGGTCCTCACAGTTCCACTTTCCATTGGATAGCCCAACCATCACCAACGAAGTTGCAATCATCATCCATAAGAACCAACTAAAACTCTTTTATTAATGAACCAATAAGAGTCTCATACACAACTCAAAAGTGAAGTAATCAACTGCAGAAAGTAAAAAGAACTAAAAGAAGCAAAAATAGTCACTATGTCCCTTGCTGAAACTGACAAGCGCAAGTATGACTCTCATCCATCACCAGTAGTCAGTCCAGCCTCAGTGTTCATCATGTCTTGTGAAAAACCAGCAAAGTAGGGTGTCAGAACCGAAATTTTGAGCACAGCTACTTCTAAAGAAACCATGTGAGAGAAAGAACATGAATAAGATTTCATGCAGTGATTTGAGTGAGTGCAGATATAAAATTTGCAACATTCAAATATCCATAACTACCAACAATTGCGTATGCTCACCAGTCAAGAACAGTAAAACAGTACCATATATCAGGAACTAAATAGTCAAATCTTGCAGCATGATTTCAAGAAGTAAATCATATGCTACCACCAAATCATGTCATGATATCAATAATGATTCAAACATGCATGATCTAATGTATAACAGAAAAATGCATGATTATGTGCAATGCATGATTTCTTCTGTTATCTTTCATTTAAGTTCCATCTTTCCATATGCATGCCTTATTAGATGCACACAACCTTAAGTTCCTCTTTTTAATTGTCGTTGCCCTCGGATACACCAAACGAGTACTAACCCCGAGGTCAAGTAGGTTCCCAGGGTAGCTTAATACACAATTTGTATTTTATTACTAGGTTTCAACTTATCCCTCGACCGAATCACCTTCGGAACATTAGACCTCCACATCTAATGTCGGGGACACAAGGGACACCCCACGCACACAAGTGCCACTTTCTTGGTACCATAAACAACAGCTGTGTCAAACACTCCACTTCCGGGTAAAGTGACGGACTCTCCCTAAAACCGTGGCCAAGAGAAAGAACCTCAATATCGGGTTCAGGGGACAAAATTACAGCACACGGAGTTTTTGTATCCTCACAGTCTCCTCAAGACCGGATATCTAAGATTCTCATACTCCAGATGAGATATCCCAGAATGTATATTACACTGTTCTTATTCATTATATTTTTATTTAAGTTAATTTCTTTAAGTTACACCATATGCAAAAGTAAAGTAAAAACTCGCATCCTCCCTTACGGAACTCCAGCCCGTATAATCAACTAGAACAGTGTAATAATGTGTCAAACCATCTTATATGGTTTAAGTGATGCAGTTAAAACATATGTGAAAGAAAACCAAACCCACAGCTCTCCAGGCCGATGATGGTCCAATTAGGCCATCGGTGCATCACATAATAAAACCAAGTAGTGTTTCATTCATAACACTAAACCACAATGCCAAAAAGCGTATATATTCATGCAAATATAAACCCAAACATGTACATATAATTACTCAACTATATGCACTTTCACTATGTTTGGTAGCTACATCATATACGTGTATTAACCAATGCACATTTCCTTTGAATGTGAGTGTACATGTGCAATTTCACATATTAATCAAGCGTACATGTTCAAGAAGAAAACCAATACACGAGTCATGCTCACACTCACGAGTACCAAAATCATAACAATAACACTTACATAACCTTTTTAGAGATAACATTCCAACCTGTTCTTGACACATCGATAGGTGTGTGTAGGTTTCAAGATTTCCCTTTATTCATACCGAAACTTAAATCATACACAATATCTATTAAATCTGGAACACCTTTTCATTGAAACTGATTCATAGCAATCAATTGAAATCATAAGCTTTCATGGCAAACCAATACACCCTGCATGCTCAAAGTACATCAATAATACATTAGGTCGTTGGGACTACTTGATTTCACGACTACACTTCCAATTTTTTTCATTTTTCATAATATATATGTTGACATGGTATCTTCCCAAGTAGCCGGGAGAAATCTTTGATTGGCGGCTGCATGCAGCTTTTATCTATATATCCTGCCAAGGTAACTAAGCTCATAAATTGCTTGTCCAGCATTGAGTGTTAATATTGGATAGAACGAGGAAATTCTTCTTGATAGTACCAGCCAATATATAATTTATGAATAACCACAAATAGGGTAGGAAAAAGATTGGACACTAATGGTTCATTTAGCAAAGAAATGAATAAAAGCTAAATAACTTTCACAAGAAGTAGAGTTGTTTCAATCCTCCAAACTCATTACAACAGGAAGTCTCCCACGGAAGGGTAAAATGACATACCCCTTCTATTAGTAAAATAATCAAATGCAAACTGAAAACAAAAAATCAAATTCTGGGAATCCAATATTCATTCCAAAATAAAATGCTCCATTATGGAATTAACAAGACAGGATATGCAGTACATTTCGGAGGCTTAATTACCCAATTAACAACCGCATCTACAAATCCCAAACAGTCCTCAAGTACTTGGTTTCAAGAATACAAGCACTCAGGTTCAGATAAACATATTTCAGGTGAGTAACTGTATCAAGACTTAACTCCATACGCATAAACCAACTGTTTTCATGACTTTAGATTATGGTTACCATATCATATCCAAGAATGGAACATTTGGCAGAGAAAACAGAGGAAAACGTAACACAAAGATCGGCTAACAGCAAATTTCGACCCTCATGTTATGTTATACCATTCTACTTCTAACAAGTTTAGAGAGAAGACAAAAAGAAACATTAAGAACCTCCTTAACCTGTCATAGAATGAAATAAAAATATCGACAGAAAAAAAAAAGAGAACTCAGGCCACCTGAGTTGCTCGTGTCCTAACTGAGAAACCCCCAAGTATGGGGTAATCCCTATAGGATACTCGGGACCTTCACGGATGGGGTCATCCCCTACCTCAGCCGACCCCCACCATGGGCCCGATTTGGGGATTTTTCGTGTTAGGGTTAGACCTAAGGTTTTTCCCCAAATCAGATGCTAATACCACCTCAACCCCCCCCATTTTTGTTCTTTGAAACAGGGAATCCATCCATCGACAGGGTTCGGTGGACGCTCACCTCAAACCCCACACACGAGATCGAACCCATGTTCGATCCCTCACCCAAATCCAAGAAGCACCGTACCTGTTTCCGATTTGTTTCCTGGCGATCGGAGGCTGTCGTGGAGGGAGTATCGAGCTGCTGTTAGTCGCGGCCTTCGGTGGTGGTTGGTGGCCAAAGCTCCACTCACTGCCGTGACAGACGAAGCCCCTGTTGGTTGTGGATGGCCGGAGCTTTGCCGGCGACCGGATCTTCCTCTGACGTGCGTAAATTGACAGAGAGAGAGACGGGGGTAGAGAGAGACGAGGGAGGAGGGAAAACCCCTCTCTCCACTCCTTTTATCGGCCCCCTTCATGTCGAGATGGGGTGGGGGGGTTGGTTACGCCTTGCGTAACCCCCCTCCTGCCCCCCTTTCTTTTTTTGTTACAGCATTATCAGGCAACCCTTATCGGGTTGCCCTCTCTTTCTTTAAAAGGCTGTACAGGGTGCGGCTCGGGTCCGGACCCGTAACCCGACCCCAACGAGATGGATCCACAACTTGGATCCAAATGGATCCAACTGTGGATCCTCAGATTAACTTTAAAAAAAAATTTATTTATTTAAGATTATACACTATATATATATTAAAATATATATAGGTACATGGATTCGAGACCCATCTACGCACCTCTTTTAAATAATTATTCCCCGAATTATTTAATTAATTAAAAATTATTGTACTTATACGTACATATCAAATTTACGAGGTAAATTTATTCGGAAAACCCCTTTATGGGTCCTGGATCTGCAATTTGGATCCCAGGCCCAAATTTAGAAAAATACCCATATTCTTAAACAAATAAAATATCAAAAATTGAGGTTATTACAACAAATACTTGCAATTTTGTCATCTTTTGAGTATTAAAATTTTTTTTTTTGTATATGAGCCCTGTCCTGAAGCGTCGACAAGTGTGACTCGTCCTCCAGAGCAGTCTTCTTCACTGGTATGGCTATTTAATACTTTTACTTAAAGTATGTGAATTTTGTGTGATTGATTGCAATTATAGTTTAATATTCTTTGGTGTGATTACATGAACGATTATTGTTCATGATTAACCCTAAGGGGGTAGGATAAGTAAGAGTCTAATTTGTAGAGAGGATGTGCGTTGTAGATGTCGCATTATACCCGCAGAGGTGCTTCGTCCTCTACTGTTGCTCCTGCGAACTGGGAAGAACAGAGAGACTTTATGGTGGAGGCCATTCACACCCTGACCGAGACTATGACGGCTCAGGCAACTCCGACTGCACAGGCGATGCAAGCGGCTCAGGCTATACCGGCGGCACAGGCTGCGCAAGCGGCCCAGGCAGCCGCACAAGCAGCAACTCGTGACCCTCTTGTCGATATTGTTTTAAACGCGGGTGGCGTTTCTTTCGAAAGGTTCCTGAAGTTGGATCCGCCAACTTTTTCAAGAAAGGCAGACCCAGAGGCAGCGGAGAACTGGGTTGAGGAGATTGAGCGGGCGTTCGACGTCCTATCTGTCCCTGAAGACAGAAAGACACCTTTTGGCACGTATCGTCTGAAGGGCGATGCCAAGAAGTGGTGGGACACCCTGCAAAGGGTGAAGTTCGCCGATTGGGACGAGATCCCCTGGGAGACGTTTAGGGAAGAGTTTCTGGACGCATACTTTCCCGTGTACGCCGAGGAACAAATGCAACGGGAGTTCTTTGATCTGACTCAGGGAACCATGAGTCTGATAGATTACACTACCAAGTTTCGTAATCTCGAGAGGTACTGCCCGACCCTCTTCAAGAATGAGAAAGCGAGGGCGGCAAAGTATGTGCACGGACTAAAAGATGGGTTACGGACTCGCGTCCTGTCAGGTCGGCCTCCTACTTTGGCCGATGCGATTGAGTCAGTTACTGTTCTGACCAAGGACTGGGAGAGGTCTAGGAATGTGTCATAAAAGGGAGGCACAATTGGAGGAGATGCTTCGGGCGGCAAGAGGAAGGACCCACCTACAGGCGGAAAGACTCAGGGTGGCAAGAAGCGGCGGACCTATAATGGGTAACAACAAGGAAAGACCCCGCCAACATGTCGTAAGTGCGGCAAGAACCATCCACTAGGTTTTTGCCCGTTGTTCAAGGGAAATTGCTATCAGTGCCAACAACCAGGGCACATTGCTATTTTTTGTCCGAACAAGCCAGCGGCTCAGGAAGGACAACAACCACTGCAGCAGCAGCGACATATACCTCAGCCGCAACAAGGTCAGCGGAGGACTAACAGGAGGGTTTCTGCCGTTACGACAACCACCCAGGACGATCAGACAGATCTGGTCTAAGGTATCTCTTAGGTTTCAATCATTAGGCTTGAGCGATATTTTGATACTACTCACATTTAGTACGTTTTAATTTCGCTGACAAAATTCTTTTAAGGGGGTAGGGATGTAATAACCTCAATTTTTGAAGACTAATTATTTAAGTTTATTGGAAAATAATGGGTGCTTTTCTAAATTTGAGCCTCGGATCCGTTACCGGATCCATAAAAGAATGCGTAAATAACCCACAATGGGGTATTAAAACTATACTTATAATATTTAAATAAATAATTAATAGTATTTATTAGAAGAAAAAAATAAATAAACTTTAGTATATAGGGTCAGACCCATAGTTGGATCCACGGATCCAACTGAGGATCCGTCACTCGTAGGCGAAACCGGGTCCATTATTAAAATGGACCCAGCATCGCAGGTCACGGGCTCGGACCCGGACCCGATTTCACTTATTAAGGCGGGCGTAAAACAGAATCGTGCTTAGGGCAGGATTCTTGTTTTCAAGAATCTGTAACAGAAGGGGGAGGGGGGGGGGGGTTACGCAGAGCGTAACCAACCCTGCAACTCGCGAAAAGGGTTCGGTGGGCCGATAAAAGGAGCAGTGGAGAGGGGTTTTTCCCTCTTCACTCAGTGGATCTCTCTCCCCCCGTCTCTCTCTGTCTGTGTGCGCGCGCCGGCGAGCTGCGGCAACCAGCAGCCATCATCGACTGCAGCGAGTACCTCCTGTCACGGCAGCAGCAAGGAACGTCAGCAGCGGCCCTGCCTTCGCATCCCCAGCCTTCGATCGCCGGAAAGCCAACGAGAAATCTTCAATAAGGTACGGTGCTTCTCTAGAATCTAGGCGAGGGATCGAATATGGGTTCGATCTCGTGAAATCCTTTGAGATGAGGGTCCATGGGAACCCT
Organism: Nuphar pumila; assembly: GCF_984573655.1. Taxonomy (NCBI): domain Eukaryota; kingdom Viridiplantae; phylum Streptophyta; class Magnoliopsida; order Nymphaeales; family Nymphaeaceae; genus Nuphar; species Nuphar pumila. The sequence continues at coordinate 23,584,941 of NC_143262.1, read as the reverse complement.
GTTTGCGTAATGCAGGGATTACCTGTGTTCTTTGTAATTGTTTTTCTGTGTTTTTATAGTTTTTCAAAAGGAATCAGTTTCCTCTTTGCTGAGACACAGTTTTGGTTTAAATAGATTTCAAATTTCAAATTGGGCAGTGTATTCATGGGATTTCGTTCTTGGGTTTGGAATCGTGGTCTTGGTTTAGGTCCACATTCATTTACTGAAAGGGGGATTCGGCTGCTATTATCAAAATACAACAAAATTTGATTTGCGGGTTTTCGATCTTGGAACCGATAACCCCAATCTAGGTTGTTTTAAATTCTGTTTAGGTATACCACTTAGGGCATGGGGTTTCTTCATCGTGAATATGCATAGGATGAGAAAACGAAAGGCGAAATCTGAAGCTGGAGGTTCGTGAATGATTTTTTGTATAACCCTAGTTGGTTGTGGGTTGACAGAATATAACTTAAATGGTGAAATTTCTGTTAGCTGAATCTTTTAAGTCTATTTCTTGTAAAATGTTCAGATTAGGGTTTGTGGAACCCCCCACTATGTAAATCTTTAAATCCTTGGGTCGTTGATATCCATTAATAGAGTTGTTGCTACTCGTTATTTTAGTGTTTTCTTTTCTATCTGACAATAAAGTGAAGCTTTATGTTATAGCATTCTTTAATAGACTTGGGTTCCTTTTTATCTAAATAGCTACCCCGGTACTATCATTGGCAGATATTCAGTCAGAACTTAGACATTTGAGTGCCCTGTTATCTATTCATACCTGTGTTGTTATTGATCGACACTAAGTCTGGACACTTATGTGTTAACTACTCGTATCAAACTTGATTTCTAATCAAATTTGTATTTGCATGCTCTCTTGTTATATTAATCAGCCAGATAAATGGGTGCTAAATATTCATCTGAACCTGATATTAGATATGCTGTGTGTGTTAAATCCACATGGGCTGATTCTATGTTAAATCTTGATTTAGATATGCTGTGTGTGTTAAATCCATAGGGGCTGATTTTATTTTAATCTCGGTTTAGGTATGTTGTGTTCTATGGACATGATTGAATTTTATCAATCTATGTTCTGAAAGTAAGTCTTGATACTGTTTTTCACCTGAAATAGGGTTATCTGAACTTGAGTGCTTGTATTCTTGAAACCGAATACTTAAGGACTGTTTGGAATCTTAAGTTGCTGTTGATAATGGGGATGGAGATTTAAAATAGACAACAGATTGCAAACCTCCATCCCTGATCTGCCCCATTTGCATCCCTAGTTGGATTTGGGATATGAACCCGACATGGCTGACCTGAGTGTGCTGTATGCATTCTTTTTGTAAAAACATATATATTAGATGGGTTAAGTTCAGGTTTGCTATTAGTTGAACCATGTACCATCAATGCCTTTGATATCCATCCAAAGTGTTGCTGTGTATGTTTTGATAATGAACTATTAGTGCCTATGTTGATTTGATATTTTCTCAGTTCAAGTGTTTCTATGTGATACATTAGGCTTTGATTAATGAACTGTTAGTATTGTTACTCGTAAGGAAACTGTTTTCCATCTTCAGCGGGCAGATTTCAATTGAAACTGCATCTATGTAAAAATAGATAACAGACTATCCTATCTTGAATTAAGACAAATGGAATTGTGTTTCAGTGCCAAATAGAAATTAAACTCTTGTTATAGGATTGAAGGGAAGGGTTGGTTTTCAATATGTTACTTATGTTTGCCATGGAGGTGTATGATCTCACTTGACTGTTATGAATCAGATTTAATGGAAATATGTTCCAAATTTTTATAAATACTGTGTATGATATAAGTCTTGATATGAATAAAGAGAAATCTTGGAACATATGTACACCTATATATAGGTGTCAAGAATAGGTTGGAATGTTATTTCTAAGAAAGTTATGTAACTGTTATTGTTATGATTATGGTACTCATGAATGTGAGCATGATCCAGTTATTGATAATTCTTCTTGGGTAAGAATACTTGAATTGTGCACTCGCACACTTAAAGAAACCATGGATTGGTTAATACCCATATATGATGTAGGTAACACACACATATTGAAAATGCATATGAATGAGTTATGATGTGCATATGTTTGGGTGTATGATTGCATAAGTGCACATGCTTTTGGCACTATGGGCCTAGTGTTACGAATGAAACACTAATTTGGTTTTAATTATGTGGTGCATTGATGGCCTAAATGGTCATTATCGTCCTGGAGAGCCGTGGGTTTGGTTTTCTTTCACATATGTTTTTAACTGCATCACTTGAACCACATAAGATGGTTTGACACATTACTACACTGTTCTAGTGGTTTATACGGGCTGGAGTCCCGAATGGGTCCCCGCAAGGGAGGATGCGGGTTTTTCACTTTACTTTTGCATTTGGTGTTGCAAACTTAAAGAATTAACTTAAATAAAGATATAATAAGAACAGTGTAATATACATTCTGGGATATCTCATCTGGAGTATGAGAATCTTAGATATCCGGTCTTGGGGAGACTGTGAGAATACAAAAACTCCGTGTGGTGAAAATTTGTCTCCTGAACCCGATATTGAGGTTTTTTCTCTTGGCCACGGTTTTAGGGAGATTCCGCCACTTTACTCGGGAGTGGTGTGTTGGTCACAGCTGTGAGTTTGTTTGGTACCAAGGAAGTGACACTTGTGGGCGTGGGGTGTCCCTTGTGTCCTCGACATTAGATGTGGAGGTCTAATGTTCCGAAGCTGATTCAGTCGAGCGTTAAGTTGGAACCCAGTAATAAAATACAAATTGTGTGTTAAGCTACCTTGATAACCTACTTGACATCGGGGATTGTACCCGTTTGGTGTGTCCGCGGGCAACGGTAATTAAAAAGAGGAACTTAAAGCTACGTGCATTTAATAGGGCATGCATATGGAAAGATGAAACTTAAATGAAAGATAACAGAAGAAATCATGTATTGCACATAATTATGCATTTTTCATGTTATGCATTAGATCATGCATGTTTGAATCATTATTGATATCATGACATGATCTGGTGGTAGTATATGATTTATTTATTGAAATCATGCTGCAAGGTTTGGTTATTTAGTTCTTGATATATGGTACTGCTTTACTGTTTTTGATTGGTGAGCATATGTAATTGTTGGTAGGTATGAATATTTGAATACTGCAAATTTTTTATCTGTACTCACTCAAATCTTTGCATGAAATATTATCCATGTTCTTTGTCTCACCTGGTTTCTTTAAAAGTAGCTGTGCTCAGAATTTCGGTTCTGACACCAAACTTTGTTGGTTTTTCACAGGACATGGTGAACAGTGAGGCTGGACTGGCTACTGGGGAATGGATGAGAGTCATACTTGCGCTTGTCAGTTTCAGCAGGGGACAGAGTGACTCTATTTTTGCTTCTTTTAGATCTTTTTACTTTTTGCAGTTGATTACTCACTTTTGAGTTGTGTGTGAGACTCTTATTGGTTCATTAATAAAAGAGTTTTGGTTGGTTCTTATGGATGATGATTGCAACTTCGTTTGTGGTGGTTGGGCTATCCAATGGAAAGTGGAACTGTGAGGACCCCAGATCTCTGGGAAGGTTTCCGCATTAAAAAAAAAATATTCCGCATTTTTAATGGGTATGGATTGAGGTCGTTACAGGTTTGGTATCAGAGCCCACCACAAATGTAACGACCCCAATCCATACCCTTTAAAAATGCGGAATATTTTTTTTTTCAATGCGGAAACCTTCCCAGAGATCTGGGGTCCTCACAGTTCCACTTTCCATTGGATAGCCCAACCATCACCAACGAAGTTGCAATCATCATCCATAAGAACCAACTAAAACTCTTTTATTAATGAACCAATAAGAGTCTCATACACAACTCAAAAGTGAAGTAATCAACTGCAGAAAGTAAAAAGAACTAAAAGAAGCAAAAATAGTCACTATGTCCCTTGCTGAAACTGACAAGCGCAAGTATGACTCTCATCCATCACCAGTAGTCAGTCCAGCCTCAGTGTTCATCATGTCTTGTGAAAAACCAACAAAGTAGGGTGTCAGAACCGAAATTTTGAGCACAGCTACTTCTAAAGAAACCATGTGAGAGAAAGAACATGAATAAGATTTCATGCAGTGATTTGAGTGAGTGCAGATATAAAATTTGCAACATTCAAATATCCATAACTACCAACAATTGCGTATGCTCACCAGTCAAGAACAGTAAAACAGTACCATATATCAGGAACTAAATAGTCAAATCTTGCAGCATGATTTCAAGAAGTAAATCATATGCTACCACCAAATCATGTCATGATATCAATAATGATTCAAACATGCATGATCTAATGTATAACAGAAAAATGCATGATTATGTGCAATGCATGATTTCTTCTGTTATCTTTCATTTAAGTTCCATCTTTCCATATGCATGCCCTATTAGATGCACACAACCTTAAGTTCCTCTTTTTAATTGTCGTTGCCCTCGGATACACCAAACGAGTACTAACCCCGAGGTCAAGTAGGTTCCCAGGGTAGCTTAATACACAATTTGTATTTTATTACTAGGTTTCAACTTATCCCTCGACCGAATCACCTTCGGAACATTAGACCTCCACATCTAATGTCGGGGACACAAGGGACACCCCACGCACACAAGTGCCACTTTCTTGGTACCATAAACAACAGCTGTGTCAAACACTCCACTTCCGGGTAAAGTGACGGACTCTCCCTAAAACCGTGGCCAAGAGAAAGAACCTCAATATCGGGTTCAGGGGACAAAATTACAGCACACGGAGTTTTTGTATCCTCACAGTCTCCTCAAGACCGGATATCTAAGATTCTCATACTCCAGATGAGATATCCCAGAATGTATATTACACTGTTCTTATTCATTATATTTTTATTTAAGTTAATTTCTTTAAGTTACACCATATGCAAAAGTAAAGTAAAAACTCGCATCCTCCCTTACGGAACTCCAGCCCGTATAATCAACTAGAACAGTGTAATAATGTGTCAAACCATCTTATATGGTTTAAGTGATGCAGTTAAAACATATGTGAAAGAAAACCAAACCCACAGCTCTCCAGGCCGATGATGGTCCAATTAGGCCATCGGTGCATCACATAATAAAACCAAGTAGTGTTTCATTCATAACACTAAACCACAATGCCAAAAAGCGTATATATTCATGCAAATATAAACCCAAACATGTACATATAATTACTCAACTATATGCACTTTCACTATGTTTGGTAGCTACATCATATACGTGTATTAACCAATGCACATTTCCTTTGAATGTGAGTGTACATGTGCAATTTCACATATTAATCAAGCGTACATGTTCAAGAAGAAAACCAATACACGAGTCATGCTCACACTCACGAGTACCAAAATCATAACAATAACACTTACATAACCTTTTTAGAGATAACATTCCAACCTGTTCTTGACACATCGATAGGTGTGTGTAGGTTTCAAGATTTCCCTTTATTCATACCGAAACTTAAATCATACACAATATCTATTAAATCTGGAACACCTTTTCATTGAAACTGATTCATAGCAATCAATTGAAATCATAAGCTTTCATGGCAAACCAATACACCCTGCATGCTCAAAGTACATCAATAATACATTAGGTCGTTGGGACTACTTGATTTCACGACTACACTTCCAATTTTTTTCATTTTTCATAATATATATGTTGACATGGTATCTTCCCAAGTAGCCGGGAGAAATCTTTGATTGGCGGCTGCATGCAGCTTTTATCTATATATCCTGCCAAGGTAACTAAGCTCATAAATTGCTTGTCCAGCATTGAGTGTTAATATTGGATAGAACGAGGAAATTCTTCTTGATAGTACCAGCCAATATATAATTTATGAATAACCACAAATAGGGTAGGAAAAAGATTGGACACTAATGGTTCATTTAGCAAAGAAATGAATAAAAGCTAAATAACTTTCACAAGAAGTAGAGTTGTTTCAATCCTCCAAACTCATTACAACAGGAAGTCTCCCACGGAAGGGTAAAATGACATACCCCTTCTATTAGTAAAATAATCAAATGCAAACTGAAAACAAAAAATCAAATTCTGGGAATCCAATATTCATTCCAAAATAAAATGCTCCATTATGGAATTAACAAGACAGGATATGCAGTACATTTCGGAGGCTTAATTACCCAATTAACAACCGCATCTACAAATCCCAAACAGTCCTCAAGTACTTGGTTTCAAGAATACAAGCACTCAGGTTCAGATAAACATATTTCAGGTGAGTAACTGTATCAAGACTTAACTCCATACGCATAAACCAACTGTTTTCATGACTTTAGATTATGGTTACCATATCATATCCAAGAATGGAACATTTGGCAGAGAAAACAGAGGAAAACGTAACACAAAGATCGGCTAACAGCAAATTTCGACCCTCATGTTATGTTATACCATTCTACTTCTAACAAGTTTAGAGAGAAGACAAAAAGAAACATTAAGAACCTCCTTAACCTGTCATAGAATGAAATAAAAATATCGACAGAAAAAAAAAAGAGAACTCAGGCCACCTGAGTTGCTCGTGTCCTAACTGAGAAACCCCCAAGTATGGGGTAATCCCTATAGGATACTCGGGACCTTCACGGATGGGGTCATCCCCTACCTCAGCCGACCCCCACCATGGGCCCGATTTGGGGATTTTTCGTGTTAGGGTTAGACCTAAGGTTTTTCCCCAAATCAGATGCTAATACCACCTCAACCCCCCCCATTTTTGTTCTTTGAAACAGGGAATCCATCCATCGACAGGGTTCGGTGGACGCTCACCTCAAACCCCACACACGAGATCGAACCCATGTTCGATCCCTCACCCAAATCCAAGAAGCACCGTACCTGTTTCCGATTTGTTTCCTGGCGATCGGAGGCTGTCGTGGAGGGAGTATCGAGCTGCTGTTAGTCGCGGCCTTCGGTGGTGGTTGGTGGCCAAAGCTCCACTCACTGCCGTGACAGACGAAGCCCCTGTTGGTTGTGGATGGCCGGAGCTTTGCCGGCGACCGGATCTTCCTCTGACGTGCGTAAATTGACAGAGAGAGAGACGGGGGTAGAGAGAGACGAGGGAGGAGGGAAAACCCCTCTCTCCACTCCTTTTATCGGCCCCCTTCATGTCGAGATGGGGTGGGGGGGTTGGTTACGCCTTGCGTAACCCCCCTCCTGCCCCCCTTTCTTTTTTTGTTACAGCATTATCAGGCAACCCTTATCGGGTTGCCCTCTCTTTCTTTAAAAGGCTGTACAGGGTGCGGCTCGGGTCCGGACCCGTAACCCGACCCCAACGAGATGGATCCACAACTTGGATCCAAATGGATCCAACTGTGGATCCTCAGATTAACTTTAAAAAAAAATTTATTTATTTAAGATTATACACTATATATATATTAAAATATATATAGGTACATGGATTCGAGACCCATCTACGCACCTCTTTTAAATAATTATTCCCCGAATTATTTAATTAATTAAAAATTATTGTACTTATACGTACATATCAAATTTACGAGGTAAATTTATTCGGAAAACCCCTTTATGGGTCCTGGATCTGCAATTTGGATCCCAGGCCCAAATTTAGAAAAATACCCATATTCTTAAACAAATAAAATATCAAAAATTGAGGTTATTACAACAAATACTTGCAATTTTGTCATCTTTTGAGTATTAAAATTTTTTTTTTTGTATATGAGCCCTGTCCTGAAGCGTCGACAAGTGTGACTCGTCCTCCAGAGCAGTCTTCTTCACTGGTATGGCTATTTAATACTTTTACTTAAAGTATGTGAATTTTGTGTGATTGATTGCAATTATAGTTTAATATTCTTTGGTGTGATTACATGAACGATTATTGTTCATGATTAACCCTAAGGGGGTAGGATAAGTAAGAGTCTAATTTGTAGAGAGGATGTGCGTTGTAGATGTCGCATTATACCCGCAGAGGTGCTTCGTCCTCTACTGTTGCTCCTGCGAACTGGGAAGAACAGAGAGACTTTATGGTGGAGGCCATTCACACCCTGACCGAGACTATGACGGCTCAGGCAACTCCGACTGCACAGGCGATGCAAGCGGCTCAGGCTATACCGGCGGCACAGGCTGCGCAAGCGGCCCAGGCAGCCGCACAAGCAGCAACTCGTGACCCTCTTGTCGATATTGTTTTAAACGCGGGTGGCGTTTCTTTCGAAAGGTTCCTGAAGTTGGATCCGCCAACTTTTTCAAGAAAGGCAGACCCAGAGGCAGCGGAGAACTGGGTTGAGGAGATTGAGCGGGCGTTCGACGTCCTATCTGTCCCTGAAGACAGAAAGACACCTTTTGGCACGTATCGTCTGAAGGGCGATGCCAAGAAGTGGTGGGACACCCTGCAAAGGGTGAAGTTCGCCGATTGGGACGAGATCCCCTGGGAGACGTTTAGGGAAGAGTTTCTGGACGCATACTTTCCCGTGTACGCCGAGGAACAAATGCAACGGGAGTTCTTTGATCTGACTCAGGGAACCATGAGTCTGATAGATTACACTACCAAGTTTCGTAATCTCGAGAGGTACTGCCCGACCCTCTTCAAGAATGAGAAAGCGAGGGCGGCAAAGTATGTGCACGGACTAAAAGATGGGTTACGGACTCGCGTCCTGTCAGGTCGGCCTCCTACTTTGGCCGATGCGATTGAGTCAGTTACTGTTCTGACCAAGGACTGGGAGAGGTCTAGGAATGTGTCATAAAAGGGAGGCACAATTGGAGGAGATGCTTCGGGCGGCAAGAGGAAGGACCCACCTACAGGCGGAAAGACTCAGGGTGGCAAGAAGCGGCGGACCTATAATGGGTAACAACAAGGAAAGACCCCGCCAACATGTCGTAAGTGCGGCAAGAACCATCCACTAGGTTTTTGCCCGTTGTTCAAGGGAAATTGCTATCAGTGCCAACAACCAGGGCACATTGCTATTTTTTGTCCGAACAAGCCAGCGGCTCAGGAAGGACAACAACCACTGCAGCAGCAGCGACATATACCTCAGCCGCAACAAGGTCAGCGGAGGACTAACAGGAGGGTTTCTGCCGTTACGACAACCACCCAGGACGATCAGACAGATCTGGTCTAAGGTATCTCTTAGGTTTCAATCATTAGGCTTGAGCGATATTTTGATACTACTCACATTTAGTACGTTTTAATTTCGCTGACAAAATTCTTTTAAGGGGGTAGGGATGTAATAACCTCAATTTTTGAAGACTAATTATTTAAGTTTATTGGAAAATAATGGGTGCTTTTCTAAATTTGAGCCTCGGATCCGTTACCGGATCCATAAAAGAATGCGTAAATAACCCACAATGGGGTATTAAAACTATACTTATAATATTTAAATAAATAATTAATAGTATTTATTAGAAGAAAAAAATAAATAAACTTTAGTATATAGGGTCAGACCCATAGTTGGATCCACGGATCCAACTGAGGATCCGTCACTCGTAGGCGAAACCGGGTCCATTATTAAAATGGACCCAGCATCGCAGGTCACGGGCTCGGACCCGGACCCGATTTCACTTATTAAGGCGGGCGTAAAACAGAATCGTGCTTAGGGCAGGATTCTTGTTTTCAAGAATCTGTAACAGAAGGGGGAGGGGGGGGGGGGTTACGCAGAGCGTAACCAACCCTGCAACTCGCGAAAAGGGTTCGGTGGGCCGATAAAAGGAGCAGTGGAGAGGGGTTTTTCCCTCTTCACTCAGTGGATCTCTCTCCCCCCGTCTCTCTCTGTCTGTGTGCGCGCGCCGGCGAGCTGCGGCAACCAGCAGCCATCATCGACTGCAGCGAGTACCTCCTGTCACGGCAGCAGCAAGGAACGTCAGCAGCGGCCCTGCCTTCGCATCCCCAGCCTTCGATCGCCGGAAAGCCAACGAGAAATCTTCAATAAGGTACGGTGCTTCTCTAGAATCTAGGCGAGGGATCGAATATGGGTTCGATCTCGTGAAATCCTTTGAGATGAGGGTCCATGGGAACCCTGTTTGCGTAATGCAGGGATTACCTGTGTTCTTTGTAATTGTTTTTCTGTGTTTTTATAGTTTTTCAAAAGGAATCAGTTTCCTCTTTGCTGAGACACAGTTTTGGTTTAAATAGATTTCAAATTTCAAATTGGGCAGTGTATTCATGGGATTTCGTTCTTGGGTTTGGAATCGTGGTCTTGGTTTAGGTCCACATTCATTTACTGAAAGGGGGATTCGGCTGCTATTATCAAAATACAACAAAATTTGATTTGCGGGTTTTCGATCTTGGAACCGATAACCCCAATCTAGGTTGTTTTAAATTCTGTTTAGGTATACCACTTAGGGCATGGGGTTTCTTCATCGTGAATATGCATAGGATGAGAAAACGAAAGGCGAAATCTGAAGCTGGAGGTTCGTGAATGATTTTTTGTATAACCCTAGTTGGTTGTGGGTTGACAGAATATAACTTAAATGGTGAAATTTCTGTTAGCTGAATCTTTTAAGTCTATTTCTTGTAAAATGTTCAGATTAGGGTTTGTGGAACCCCCCACTATGTAAATCTTTAAATCCTTGGGTCGTTGATATCCATTAATAGAGTTGTTGCTACTCGTTATTTTAGTGTTTTCTTTTCTATCTGACAATAAAGTGAAGCTTTATGTTATAGCATTCTTTAATAGACTTGGGTTCCTTTTTATCTAAATAGCTACCCCGGTACTATCATTGGCAGATATTCAGTCAGAACTTAGACATTTGAGTGCCCTGTTATCTATTCATACCTGTGTTGTTATTGATCGACACTAAGTCTGGACACTTATGTGTTAACTACTCGTATCAAACTTGATTTCTAATCAAATTTGTATTTGCATGCTCTCTTGTTATATTAATCAGCCAGATAAATGGGTGCTAAATATTCATCTGAACCTGATATTAGATATGCTGTGTGTGTTAAATCCACATGGGCTGATTCTATGTTAAATCTTGATTTAGATATGCTGTGTGTGTTAAATCCATAGGGGCTGATTTTATTTTAATCTCGGTTTAGGTATGTTGTGTTCTATGGACATGATTGAATTTTATCAATCTATGTTCTGAAAGTAAGTCTTGATACTGTTTTTCACCTGAAATAGGGTTATCTGAACTTGAGTGCTTGTATTCTTGAAACCGAATACTTAAGGACTGTTTGGAATCTTAAGTTGCTGTTGATAATGGGGATGGAGATTTAAAATAGACAACAGATTGCAAACCTCCATCCCTGATCTGCCCCATTTGCATCCCTAGTTGGATTTGGGATATGAACCCGACATGGCTGACCTGAGTGTGCTGTATGCATTCTTTTTGTAAAAACATATATATTAGATGGGTTAAGTTCAGGTTTGCTATTAGTTGAACCATGTACCATCAATGCCTTTGATATCCATCCAAAGTGTTGCTGTGTATGTTTTGATAATGAACTATTAGTGCCTATGTTGATTTGATATTTTCTCAGTTCAAGTGTTTCTATGTGATACATTAGGCTTTGATTAATGAACTGTTAGTATTGTTACTCGTAAGGAAACTGTTTTCCATCTTCAGCGGGCAGATTTCAATTGAAACTGCATCTATGTAAAAATAGATAACAGACTATCCTATCTTGAATTAAGACAAATGGAATTGTGTTTCAGTGCCAAATAGAAATTAAACTCTTGTTATAGGATTGAAGGGAAGGGTTGGTTTTCAATATGTTACTTATGTTTGCCATGGAGGTGTATGATCTCACTTGACTGTTATGAATCAGATTTAATGGAAATATGTTCCAAATTTTTATAAATACTGTGTATGATATAAGTCTTGATATGAATAAAGAGAAATCTTGGAACATATGTACACCTATATATAGGTGTCAAGAATAGGTTGGAATGTTATTTCTAAGAAAGTTATGTAACTGTTATTGTTATGATTATGGTACTCATGAATGTGAGCATGATCCAGTTATTGATAATTCTTCTTGGGTAAGAATACTTGAATTGTGCACTCGCACACTTAAAGAAACCATGGATTGGTTAATACCCATATATGATGTAGGTAACACACACATATTGAAAATGCATATGAATGAGTTATGATGTGCATATGTTTGGGTGTATGATTGCATAAGTGCACATGCTTTTGGCACTATGGGCCTAGTGTTACGAATGAAACACTAATTTGGTTTTAATTATGTGGTGCATTGATGGCCTAAATGGTCATTATCGTCCTGGAGAGCCGTGGGTTTGGTTTTCTTTCACATATGTTTTTAACTGCATCACTTGAACCACATAAGATGGTTTGACACATTACTACACTGTTCTAGTGGTTTATACGGGCTGGAGTCCCGAATGGGTCCCCGCAAGGGAGGATGCGGGTTTTTCACTTTACTTTTGCATTTGGTGTTGCAAACTTAAAGAATTAACTTAAATAAAGATATAATAAGAACAGTGTAATATACATTCTGGGATATCTCATCTGGAGTATGAGAATCTTAGATATCCGGTCTTGGGGAGACTGTGAGAATACAAAAACTCCGTGTGGTGAAAATTTGTCTCCTGAACCCGATATTGAGGTTTTTTCTCTTGGCCACGGTTTTAGGGAGATTCCGCCACTTTACTCGGGAGTGGTGTGTTGGTCACAGCTGTGAGTTTGTTTGGTACCAAGGAAGTGACACTTGTGGGCGTGGGGTGTCCCTTGTGTCCTCGACATTAGATGTGGAGGTCTAATGTTCCGAAGCTGATTCAGTCGAGCGTTAAGTTGGAACCCAGTAATAAAATACAAATTGTGTGTTAAGCTACCTTGATAACCTACTTGACATCGGGGATTGTACCCGTTTGGTGTGTCCGCGGGCAACGGTAATTAAAAAGAGGAACTTAAAGCTACGTGCATTTAATAGGGCATGCATATGGAAAGATGAAACTTAAATGAAAGATAACAGAAGAAATCATGTATTGCACATAATTATGCATTTTTCATGTTATGCATTAGATCATGCATGTTTGAATCATTATTGATATCATGACATGATCTGGTGGTAGTATATGATTTATTTATTGAAATCATGCTGCAAGGTTTGGTTATTTAGTTCTTGATATATGGTACTGCTTTACTGTTTTTGATTGGTGAGCATATGTAATTGTTGGTAGGTATGAATATTTGAATACTGCAAATTTTTTATCTGTACTCACTCAAATCTTTGCATGAAATATTATCCATGTTCTTTGTCTCACCTGGTTTCTTTAAAAGTAGCTGTGCTCAGAATTTCGGTTCTGACACCAAACTTTGTTGGTTTTTCACAGGACATGGTGAACAGTGAGGCTGGACTGGCTACTGGGGAATGGATGAGAGTCATACTTGCGCTTGTCAGTTTCAGCAGGGGACAGAGTGACTCTATTTTTGCTTCTTTTAGATCTTTTTACTTTTTGCAGTTGATTACTCACTTTTGAGTTGTGTGTGAGACTCTTATTGGTTCATTAATAAAAGAGTTTTGGTTGGTTCTTATGGATGATGATTGCAACTTCGTTTGTGGTGGTTGGGCTATCCAATGGAAAGTGGAACTGTGAGGACCCCAGATCTCTGGGAAGGTTTCCGCATTAAAAAAAAAATATTCCGCATTTTTAATGGGTATGGATTGAGGTCGTTACAGGTTTGGTATCAGAGCCCACCACAAATGTAACGACCCCAATCCATACCCTTTAAAAATGCGGAATATTTTTTTTTTCAATGCGGAAACCTTCCCAGAGATCTGGGGTCCTCACAGTTCCACTTTCCATTGGATAGCCCAACCATCACCAACGAAGTTGCAATCATCATCCATAAGAACCAACTAAAACTCTTTTATTAATGAACCAATAAGAGTCTCATACACAACTCAAAAGTGAAGTAATCAACTGCAGAAAGTAAAAAGAACTAAAAGAAGCAAAAATAGTCACTATGTCCCTTGCTGAAACTGACAAGCGCAAGTATGACTCTCATCCATCACCAGTAGTCAGTCCAGCCTCAGTGTTCATCATGTCTTGTGAAAAACCAACAAAGTAGGGTGTCAGAACCGAAATTTTGAGCACAGCTACTTCTAAAGAAACCATGTGAGAGAAAGAACATGAATAAGATTTCATGCAGTGATTTGAGTGAGTGCAGATATAAAATTTGCAACATTCAAATATCCATAACTACCAACAATTGCGTATGCTCACCAGTCAAGAACAGTAAAACAGTACCATATATCAGGAACTAAATAGTCAAATCTTGCAGCATGATTTCAAGAAGTAAATCATATGCTACCACCAAATCATGTCATGATATCAATAATGATTCAAACATGCATGATCTAATGTATAACAGAAAAATGCATGATTATGTGCAATGCATGATTTCTTCTGTTATCTTTCATTTAAGTTCCATCTTTCCATATGCATGCCCTATTAGATGCACACAACCTTAAGTTCCTCTTTTTAATTGTCGTTGCCCTCGGATACACCAAACGAGTACTAACCCCGAGGTCAAGTAGGTTCCCAGGGTAGCTTAATACACAATTTGTATTTTATTACTAGGTTTCAACTTATCCCTCGACCGAATCACCTTCGGAACATTAGACCTCCACATCTAATGTCGGGGACACAAGGGACACCCCACGCACACAAGTGCCACTTTCTTGGTACCATAAACAACAGCTGTGTCAAACACTCCACTTCCGGGTAAAGTGACGGACTCTCCCTAAAACCGTGGCCAAGAGAAAGAACCTCAATATCGGGTTCAGGGGACAAAATTACAGCACACGGAGTTTTTGTATCCTCACAGTCTCCTCAAGACCGGATATCTAAGATTCTCATACTCCAGATGAGATATCCCAGAATGTATATTACACTGTTCTTATTCATTATATTTTTATTTAAGTTAATTTCTTTAAGTTACACCATATGCAAAAGTAAAGTAAAAACTCGCATCCTCCCTTACGGAACTCCAGCCCGTATAATCAACTAGAACAGTGTAATAATGTGTCAAACCATCTTATATGGTTTAAGTGATGCAGTTAAAACATATGTGAAAGAAAACCAAACCCACAGCTCTCCAGGCCGATGATGGTCCAATTAGGCCATCGGTGCATCACATAATAAAACCAAGTAGTGTTTCATTCATAACACTAAACCACAATGCCAAAAAGCGTATATATTCATGCAAATATAAACCCAAACATGTACATATAATTACTCAACTATATGCACTTTCACTATGTTTGGTAGCTACATCATATACGTGTATTAACCAATGCACATTTCCTTTGAATGTGAGTGTACATGTGCAATTTCACATATTAATCAAGCGTACATGTTCAAGAAGAAAACCAATACACGAGTCATGCTCACACTCACGAGTACCAAAATCATAACAATAACACTTACATAACCTTTTTAGAGATAACATTCCAACCTGTTCTTGACACATCGATAGGTGTGTGTAGGTTTCAAGATTTCCCTTTATTCATACCGAAACTTAAATCATACACAATATCTATTAAATCTGGAACACCTTTTCATTGAAACTGATTCATAGCAATCAATTGAAATCATAAGCTTTCATGGCAAACCAATACACCCTGCATGCTCAAAGTACATCAATAATACATTAGGTCGTTGGGACTACTTGATTTCACGACTACACTTCCAATTTTTTTCATTTTTCATAATATATATGTTGACATGGTATCTTCCCAAGTAGCCGGGAGAAATCTTTGATTGGCGGCTGCATGCAGCTTTTATCTATATATCCTGCCAAGGTAACTAAGCTCATAAATTGCTTGTCCAGCATTGAGTGTTAATATTGGATAGAACGAGGAAATTCTTCTTGATAGTACCAGCCAATATATAATTTATGAATAACCACAAATAGGGTAGGAAAAAGATTGGACACTAATGGTTCATTTAGCAAAGAAATGAATAAAAGCTAAATAACTTTCACAAGAAGTAGAGTTGTTTCAATCCTCCAAACTCATTACAACAGGAAGTCTCCCACGGAAGGGTAAAATGACATACCCCTTCTATTAGTAAAATAATCAAATGCAAACTGAAAACAAAAAATCAAATTCTGGGAATCCAATATTCATTCCAAAATAAAATGCTCCATTATGGAATTAACAAGACAGGATATGCAGTACATTTCGGAGGCTTAATTACCCAATTAACAACCGCATCTACAAATCCCAAACAGTCCTCAAGTACTTGGTTTCAAGAATACAAGCACTCAGGTTCAGATAAACATATTTCAGGTGAGTAACTGTATCAAGACTTAACTCCATACGCATAAACCAACTGTTTTCATGACTTTAGATTATGGTTACCATATCATATCCAAGAATGGAACATTTGGCAGAGAAAACAGAGGAAAACGTAACACAAAGATCGGCTAACAGCAAATTTCGACCCTCATGTTATGTTATACCATTCTACTTCTAACAAGTTTAGAGAGAAGACAAAAAGAAACATTAAGAACCTCCTTAACCTGTCATAGAATGAAATAAAAATATCGACAGAAAAAAAAAAGAGAACTCAGGCCACCTGAGTTGCTCGTGTCCTAACTGAGAAACCCCCAAGTATGGGGTAATCCCTATAGGATACTCGGGACCTTCACGGATGGGGTCATCCCCTACCTCAGCCGACCCCCACCATGGGCCCGATTTGGGGATTTTTCGTGTTAGGGTTAGACCTAAGGTTTTTCCCCAAATCAGATGCTAATACCACCTCAACCCCCCCCATTTTTGTTCTTTGAAACAGGGAATCCATCCATCGACAGGGTTCGGTGGACGCTCACCTCAAACCCCACACACGAGATCGAACCCATGTTCGATCCCTCACCCAAATCCAAGAAGCACCGTACCTGTTTCCGATTTGTTTCCTGGCGATCGGAGGCTGTCGTGGAGGGAGTATCGAGCTGCTGTTAGTCGCGGCCTTCGGTGGTGGTTGGTGGCCAAAGCTCCACTCACTGCCGTGACAGACGAAGCCCCTGTTGGTTGTGGATGGCCGGAGCTTTGCCGGCGACCGGATCTTCCTCTGACGTGCGTAAATTGACAGAGAGAGAGACGGGGGTAGAGAGAGACGAGGGAGGAGGGAAAACCCCTCTCTCCACTCCTTTTATCGGCCCCCTTCATGTCGAGATGGGGTGGGGGGGTTGGTTACGCCTTGCGTAACCCCCCTCCTGCCCCCCTTTCTTTTTTTGTTACAGCATTATCAGGCAACCCTTATCGGGTTGCCCTCTCTTTCTTTAAAAGGCTGTACAGGGTGCGGCTCGGGTCCGGACCCGTAACCCGACCCCAACGAGATGGATCCACAACTTGGATCCAAATGGATCCAACTGTGGATCCTCAGATTAACTTTAAAAAAAAATTTATTTATTTAAGATTATACACTATATATATATTAAAATATATATAGGTACATGGATTCGAGACCCATCTACGCACCTCTTTTAAATAATTATTCCCCGAATTATTTAATTAATTAAAAATTATTGTACTTATACGTACATATCAAATTTACGAGGTAAATTTATTCGGAAAACCCCTTTATGGGTCCTGGATCTGCAATTTGGATCCCAGGCCCAAATTTAGAAAAATACCCATATTCTTAAACAAATAAAATATCAAAAATTGAGGTTATTACAACAAATACTTGCAATTTTGTCATCTTTTGAGTATTAAAATTTTTTTTTTTGTATATGAGCCCTGTCCTGAAGCGTCGACAAGTGTGACTCGTCCTCCAGAGCAGTCTTCTTCACTGGTATGGCTATTTAATACTTTTACTTAAAGTATGTGAATTTTGTGTGATTGATTGCAATTATAGTTTAATATTCTTTGGTGTGATTACATGAACGATTATTGTTCATGATTAACCCTAAGGGGGTAGGATAAGTAAGAGTCTAATTTGTAGAGAGGATGTGCGTTGTAGATGTCGCATTATACCCGCAGAGGTGCTTCGTCCTCTACTGTTGCTCCTGCGAACTGGGAAGAACAGAGAGACTTTATGGTGGAGGCCATTCACACCCTGACCGAGACTATGACGGCTCAGGCAACTCCGACTGCACAGGCGATGCAAGCGGCTCAGGCTATACCGGCGGCACAGGCTGCGCAAGCGGCCCAGGCAGCCGCACAAGCAGCAACTCGTGACCCTCTTGTCGATATTGTTTTAAACGCGGGTGGCGTTTCTTTCGAAAGGTTCCTGAAGTTGGATCCGCCAACTTTTTCAAGAAAGGCAGACCCAGAGGCAGCGGAGAACTGGGTTGAGGAGATTGAGCGGGCGTTCGACGTCCTATCTGTCCCTGAAGACAGAAAGACACCTTTTGGCACGTATCGTCTGAAGGGCGATGCCAAGAAGTGGTGGGACACCCTGCAAAGGGTGAAGTTCGCCGATTGGGACGAGATCCCCTGGGAGACGTTTAGGGAAGAGTTTCTGGACGCATACTTTCCCGTGTACGCCGAGGAACAAATGCAACGGGAGTTCTTTGATCTGACTCAGGGAACCATGAGTCTGATAGATTACACTACCAAGTTTCGTAATCTCGAGAGGTACTGCCCGACCCTCTTCAAGAATGAGAAAGCGAGGGCGGCAAAGTATGTGCACGGACTAAAAGATGGGTTACGGACTCGCGTCCTGTCAGGTCGGCCTCCTACTTTGGCCGATGCGATTGAGTCAGTTACTGTTCTGACCAAGGACTGGGAGAGGTCTAGGAATGTGTCATAAAAGGGAGGCACAATTGGAGGAGATGCTTCGGGCGGCAAGAGGAAGGACCCACCTACAGGCGGAAAGACTCAGGGTGGCAAGAAGCGGCGGACCTATAATGGGTAACAACAAGGAAAGACCCCGCCAACATGTCGTAAGTGCGGCAAGAACCATCCACTAGGTTTTTGCCCGTTGTTCAAGGGAAATTGCTATCAGTGCCAACAACCAGGGCACATTGCTATTTTTTGTCCGAACAAGCCAGCGGCTCAGGAAGGACAACAACCACTGCAGCAGCAGCGACATATACCTCAGCCGCAACAAGGTCAGCGGAGGACTAACAGGAGGGTTTCTGCCGTTACGACAACCACCCAGGACGATCAGACAGATCTGGTCTAAGGTATCTCTTAGGTTTCAATCATTAGGCTTGAGCGATATTTTGATACTACTCACATTTAGTACGTTTTAATTTCGCTGACAAAATTCTTTTAAGGGGGTAGGGATGTAATAACCTCAATTTTTGAAGACTAATTATTTAAGTTTATTGGAAAATAATGGGTGCTTTTCTAAATTTGAGCCTCGGATCCGTTACCGGATCCATAAAAGAATGCGTAAATAACCCACAATGGGGTATTAAAACTATACTTATAATATTTAAATAAATAATTAATAGTATTTATTAGAAGAAAAAAATAAATAAACTTTAGTATATAGGGTCGGACCCATAGTTGGATCCACGGATCCAACTGAGGATCCGTCACTCGTAGGCGAAACCGGGTCCATTATTAAAATGGACCCAGCATCGCAGGTCACGGGCTCGGACCCGGACCCGATTTCACTTATTAAGGCGGGCGTAAAACAGAATCGTGCTTAGGGCAGGATTCTTGTTTTCAAGAATCTGTAACAGAAGGGGGAGGGGGGGGGGGGGGTTACGCAGAGCGTAACCAACCCTGCAACTCGCGAAAAGGGTTCGGTGGGCCGATAAAAGGAGCAGTGGAGAGGGGTTTTTCCCTCTTCACTCAGTGGATCTCTCTCCCCCCGTCTCTCTCTGTCTGTGTGCGCGCGCCGGCGAGCTGCGGCAACCAGCAGCCATCATCGACTGCAGCGAGTACCTCCTGTCACGGCAGCAGCAAGGAACGTCAGCAGCGGCCCTGCCTTCGCATCCCCAGCCTTCGATCGCCGGAAAGCCAACGAGAAATCTTCAATAAGGTACGGTGCTTCTCTAGAATCTAGGCGAGGGATCGAATATGGGTTCGATCTCGTGAAATCCTTTGAGATGAGGGTCCATGGGAACCCTGTTTGCGTAATGCAGGGATTACCTATGTTCTTTGTAATTGTTTTTCTGTGTTTTTATAGTTTTTCAAAAGGAATCAGTTTCCTCTTTGCTGAGACACAGTTTTGGTTTAAATAGATTTCAAATTTCAAATTGGGCAGTGTATTCATGGGATTTCGTTCTTGGGTTTGGAATCGTGGTCTTGGTTTAGGTCCACATTCATTTACTGAAAGGGGGATTCGGCTGCTATTATCAAAATACAACAAAATTTGATTTGCGGGTTTTCGATCTTGGAACCGATAACCCCAATCTAGGTTGTTTTAAATTCTGTTTAGGTATACCACTTAGGGCATGGGGTTTCTTCATCGTGAATATGCATAGGATGAGAAAACGAAAGGCGAAATCTGAAGCTGGAGGTTCGTGAATGATTTTTTGTATAACCCTAGTTGGTTGTGGGTTGACAGAATATAACTTAAATGGTGAAATTTCTGTTAGCTGAATCTTTTAAGTCTATTTCTTGTAAAATGTTCAGATTAGGGTTTGTGGAACCCCCCACTATGTAAATCTTTAAATCCTTGGGTCGTTGATATCCATTAATAGAGTTGTTGCTACTCGTTATTTTAGTGTTTTCTTTTCTATCTGACAATAAAGTGAAGCTTTATGTTATAGCATTCTTTAATAGACTTGGGTTCCTTTTTATCAAAATAGCTACCCCGGTACTATCATTGGCAGATATTCAGTCAGAACTTAGACATTTGAGTGCCCTGTTATCTATTCATACCTGTGTTGTTATTGATCGACACTAAGTCTGGACACTTATGTGTTAACTACTCGTATCAAACTTGATTTCTAATCAAGTTTGTATTTGCATGCTCTCTTGTTATATTAATCAGCCAGATAAATGGGTGCTAAATATTCATCTGAACCTGATATTAGATATGTTGTGTGTGTTAAATCCACAGGGGCTGATTCTATGTTAAATCTTGATTTAGATATGCTGTGTGTGTTAAATCCATAGGTGCTGATTTTATTTTAAACTCGGTTTAGGTATGCTGTGTTCTATGGACATGATTGAATTTTATCAATCTATGTTCTGAGAGTAAGTCTTGATACTGTTATTCACTTGAAATAGGGTTATCTGAACTTGAGTGCTTGTATTCTTGAAACCGAATACTTAAGGACTGTTTGGAATCTGAAGTTGCTGTTGATAATGGGGATGCAGATTTAAAATAGACATCAGATTGCAAACCTCCATCCCTGATCTGCCCCATTTGCATCCCTAGTTGGATTTGGGCTATGAACCCGACATGGCTGACCCGAGTGTGTTGTATGCATTCTGTTTGTAAAAACATATATATTAGATGGGTTAAGTTCAGGTTTGCTATTAGTTGAACCATGTACCATCAATGCCTTTGATATCCATCCAAAGTGTTGTTGTGTATGTTTTGATAATGAACTATTAGTGCCTATGTTGATTTGATATTTTCCCAGTTCAAGTGTTTCTATGTGATACATAAGGCTTTGATTAATGAACTGTTAGTATTGTTACTCGTAAGGAAACTGTTTTCCATCTTCAGCGGGCAGATTTCAATTGAAACTGCATCTATGTAAAAATAGATAACAGGCTATCCTATCTTGAATTAAGACAAATGGAATTGTGTTTCAGTGCCAAATAGAAATTAAACTCTTGTTATAGGATTGAAGGGAAGGGTTGGTTTTCAATATGTTACTTATGTTTGCCATGGAGGTGTATGATCTCACTTGACTATTATGAATCAGATTTAATGGAAATATGTTTAAAATTTTTATAAATACTGTGTATGATATATGTCTTGATATGAATAAAGAGAAATCTTGGAACATATGCACACCTATATATAGGTGTCAAGAACAGGTTGGAATGTTATTTCTAAGAAAGTTATGTAACTGTTATTGTTATGATTATGGTACTCATGAATGTGAGCATGATCCAGTTATTGATAATTCTTCTTGGGTAAGAATACTTGAATTGTGCACTCGCACACTTAAAGAAACCATGGATTGATTAATACCCATATATGATGTAGGTAACACACATATTGAAAATGCATATGAATGAGTTATGACGTGCATATGTTTGGGTGTATGATTGCATAAGTGCACATGCTTTTGGCACTATGGGCCTAGTGTTACGAATGAATCACTAATTTGGTTTTAATTATGTGGTGCATTGATGGCCTAAATGGACATCATCGGCCTGGAGAGCCATGGGTTTGGTTTTCTTTCACATATGTTTTTAATTGCATCACTTGAACCACATAAGATGGTTTGGCACATTACTACACTATTCTAGTGGTTTATATGGGCTGGAGTCCCGAATGGGTCCCCGCAAGGGAGGATGCGGGTTTTTCACTTTACTTTTGCATATGGTGTTGCAAACTTAAAAAATTAACTTAAATAAAGATATAATAAGAACAGTGTAATATACATTCTGGGATATCTCATCTGGAGTATGAGAATCTTATAGATCCGGTATTGGGGAGACTGTGAGGATACAAAAACTCCGTGTGGTGAAAATTTGTCTCCTGAACCCGATATTGAGGTTTTTTCTCTTGGCCACGGTTTTAGGGAGATTCCGCCACTTTACTCGGGAGTGGTGTGTTGGTCACAGCTGTGAGTTTGTTTGGTACCAAGGAAGTGACACTTATGGGCGTGGGGTGTCCCTTGTGTCCCTGACATTAGATGTGGAGGTCTAATGTTCCGAAGGTGATTCGGTCGAAGGTTAAGTTGGAACCCAGTAATAAAATACAAATTGTATGTTAAGCTACCCTGGGAACCTACTTGACCTCGGGGATTGTACCTGTTTGGTGTATCCGCTGACAACGGTAATTTAAAAAGAAACTTAAAGCTGCGTGCATTTAATAGGGCATGCATATGGAAAGATGGAACTTAAATGGAAGATAACAGAAGAAATCATGCATTGCACATAATTATGCATTTTTCATGTTATGCATTAGATCATGCATGTTTGAATCATTCTCTATATCATGACATGATTTGTTGGTAGTATAGGATTTACTTATTGAAATCATGCTGCAAGGTTTGGTTATTTAGTTCGTGATATATGGTACTGCTTTACTGTTCTTGACTGCTGAGTATATGTAATTGTTGGTAGGTATGGATATTTGAATACTGCAAATTTTATATCTGTACTCACTCAAATCATTGCATGAAATCTTATTCATGTTCTTTGTCTCACCTGGTTTCTTTAAAAGTAGTTGTGCTCAGAATTTCGGTTCTGACAACCTACTTTGTTGTTTTTTCACAGGACATGGTGAACAGTGAGGCTGGACTGACTACTGGGTATGGATGAGAGTCATACTTGCGCTTGTCAGTTTCAGCAGGGGACAGAGTTACTCTATTTTTGCTTCTTTTAGTTTTTTTTACTTTCTGCAGTTGATTACTTCACTTTTGAGTTGTGTGTGAGACTCTTATTGGTTCATTAATAAAAGAGTTTTAGTTTGTTCTTATGGATGATGATTGCAACTTCGTTTGTGGTGGTTGGGCTATTCAATGGAAAGTGTTATTGTGAGGACCCCAGATCTCTGGGAAGGTTTCCGCATTGAAAAAAAAAATATTCCGCATTTTTATAGGGTATGGATTGGGGTCGTTATATATATATATATATATATATGAACACACACACATTGTCTTGCTTTTAGAGTACTTTTGCGGAATGCTCATAAAGATTCAAGATATTCTTTTGTGGTTAAAATAATAAATATGAATAATATTCTGGTAACATAATGGTATTACATTTTGATGCTTTTCAAAATAATAATAACGGGTTATCTCTGTCTTGTACTCCTTGTAGTGTATGTATTTAGGCATTGAAAGCCATTTTCATTGTGCAAGCAATATTAGTTCTCTTCCTCCTAAGTTTTCATTTTATCATATCAACCTCAAAGAAATGGTTCTAGGCTTAGATCGACGAGGACTTCATCCTTATTGCTCATCTCTTGGTGCATTCATCTGCATCTGTTCTGGTATCATCAGGCCAAGATCAACAGCTAACATCAGCAACTTGAATATTATAAAAATAAGAATTTCTTAAAATGTCATAAATGAGTTGCATTTCATCCCTAATCATTTTTCACTTGTTACATTTGGTTTCCCAAGTCTGCCCACTTCTAGGAATGATTTCCTTTTTGTTGCCTTCTGGTTTTTTTGGGTCTCTTAACGTGTTTTCCTGTAGGGTTTAACAGCATGTGTTCTGTTTTAATGTTATCTCAAGTCTGAGCTTGTTTTACGATCATCTAGGTAAACTCTATTAAGTCCGGGTTTTTTCTCCTTCCCCTGCCAAGGGAACCCTTCCCTTATATTAATTTTCATTCAGGGTGCTGCTTTTTTAATTTATTTCTGCTTGAGTTTTGTCTCTTTTATGCATCATATGCCTGTTATTAAAGTCTCATGTCCAACCTGTATTCTTGGTGTTAGATTTTTTTTTGGTCTCATCTAATGTAGCATCACCATTGCTGTTGCTTGTGTTTTGTGTTTCTGTATACTGTACCAGCACCTGTATGCTATTGCTTTCCTTTCTGTTATCGTTTGTACTGTGCACTCTGTTTATGAGGTTCTACACTAAATTTTTCAAGTTCGTAGATGAATACAGTAGATTGAGTTTCAGATAATATTGTAGTTTGGGTTTTTTTGCTATTTTTTTTATGATTTGAGATTTTGTCAGAGCTGTCTTGACTGGCTATGTAGTGAATCCTATCTTTGAGCATGACAGTGCCTGCGTGCGGACTCGTCTATCTGTTTTCAATCACATGGCTTGATCTCCCGTATCTATAGTTGACATGATAACTGAATTTGCTGGACCTACTACTATATTAATACTGCCATTATGATTGTGTGGCTTCTTCCAACTAAACTTGTCGTATGGAATCTTTTTTTTTTTAATTGAATTGTATGGAATCTTTTCAAATGAAAGTTTTTGAAATTTTCATTGGAGAAATCAAATCATTTCTATTTTGAATCATCACATGCCTGAATTAGCCTTCAACTTGCTTTTTTTTCTCAAATTACTGATAAGCTGAAGCTGCCTCTGATTTCTGTTCTCCTGTCCAAATTGGTTAAAATTGAAAATTACAAATATAACAAGTCATCACTCTGCCTCTTCATTTCTTTCTTTTGTATTTTCTTGTTAGGTATTTACTTTTGTTACAGCCATGGATGCCTTCCAATTTTGTTGAACCGAATGTCTTGTTAAAATGAATATAATTGTCTGGAAAAGCAGAACCACTTTCTCTATGTTCAAGAAAACCATCAGTTTATTCTATTCTGCGTGAGTGAGCAACTAGGAGTATATGGGGTCATCTGCAGTACAAGCATGGAAGTGACTCAAATGGAGCTTATAGCCACCAAAAGCTGAGGCATTTGGCTACTGGATCAAACAGTCCTGGTTTCTTTTATGCAGTAATTCATTCGCTTGTTTGAACCTTTACTGCTGTTTTTCCTTTTACATTGACATGTTTTGGTGCACTTAGCATGTTGCTTATCAACTTTTGGAAAACTATGCTTGGTTTCTTCTCTCACTTGAACGATGTGGTCAACACTTGTTAAAACCGAAGTACTCAGAAAAACACTTCTAAGGTAAGTCAATACTTGGCTTCATTAAAAGGTGTTTGTTTTCTGGAAATCATTTGCTTGTCCTAGCTTTAGGAGCTTCCTATTTTTTCCCATTTTTAGAAAGCTTATTGTACGAGACAAGTCAGTATCAAGTCATTCAAATTTTCTTTCATAATTGTTCTTGCTATGCACCGTGGTTAACTTTTTTGACCTGTGCCTTAAATGTTTTCCCATTAAATTCTGAAATCATTTGCGTTGCCATGACAGGTTGCACATGCCCATTCAGACCAGGCGAGCAATATGAGGCAAAGACTTTGCAATGGCACCTCAGAAGGACAACCAATGGGAGTAGTTGCTGCAGAGGCTAGCCCTTCTCCAAATATGCCTGCTTTACATCAGAATGGTCGGTCAGCTTTGACGGAGGTTAAGTTGCCAATGAAAGAAACCAAGAAGATGGCAGCAGAAGTAGCTGCTGAGGTGGCAGCTAAGCTTGCTGCCTCTACCTCATCTGCCCAAATGCTGACTTCAGTACTTTCTTCGTTTGCTGCTGAGGAAGCAATGAATGCAGGTCTAAAAATCAGTAGTAGCCAACCTGGGGGTACCTTTCCAAATCTCTCACCTGCTAAACGAATGAAACTTCAAGAGCCTATGGTAAATTTTGATGGTGCTACTGTATTCCTCCCTTCACCACAACTAGTTATGCCAAATCTTCAGCAATACCCCATGACTATTCAGCAACCATCAACCTCTAATTTTCAAGGGCAGGTATTGGCTCAGCAACCTGCATACACATTGCTTCCACCTCAACAGTATTTGCAAGCTCAGGGTACCAGGATGATGAGCCTGCCATATAACTACCCAAGCAGCACGCCACCACCATTGCCACCACCACCACCATTGCCTCCTCACACAGTCTTGGCAAGACCTGCACCATTGGCACATCAGCCTAGCCCCCCAAGTTTCCAGCCTTTGCATCCCCCTGCTATGGGTTTCTACAGCCAAACCAATCAACATAACAGGTAGCTTAGGCCCTCGTTAGAGAATTTCCAGGTTGATACAGTTTCAGAGCCGAGGGAGAACCTTTGTAACATATCTTCGGAGGTAATATGGAATTAGGGAGTCAACATCTTGAGAGGAGAAAATTCGATACTTTTTGAATTTATATCATATTGTGTAATGTGCATGTGACAGTTCATCACAGAATTGTAGAGAACAGTTTGAAATGGCATCATTTCATCTTCAATCAGAGTCTGAATCGTTTGTTGATGATCTAACTGATCTGCCTTTGGAGTTCTGTTCATCGTTTTCATCATCATTGTCTTTCTTTTCAATTATTCCTGAAAACAGATGCCTTTAGTATGCACTACCTCTACATGTGCCTTAATCAAATAAAAAATATCTGTACCTTTCTTCATAAGAAGGCGCACAAGCATTGAAGTTGTAAAATCATCCTTTCCACCGAGCTCTTGAAACCCAGCGATTCTGTCCATGGCAATTCCATTTCTACAATATAAAAAAAAATAATATTTATTTCCATTTCATCTATGATATTTTTAAACCTGTCACAAAGATACAGATATTGCCCAACCCCCGAGTTCCATTTTTTTTAATAGGATGCAAGGAGATGGGCTTTTAATTTTTAATCAATAAAAATATTTTTTGATATTTTTAATATATAAAATATTTTTATTGAAATATTATTACCTTTTTTTAAAAAACATTAATATTTATTAAAATAATGCCCTTGTGTGTCAAAGTCGTGTTAACATGTCAGTGTGTCTGACTCGTCATGGGTGACACTAAATGGTGTGTCACTATGACAAGGCTGGACAATGGGCGGGCGGGCTGTCCCAGCTAGGGATGGCAGTGAACAGGCGGAAAACAGGACCCGGCCCTGCCTCTCCCTATTTTGACTAAGGATGGAAAACATGAAACAGGGAATGAACCGGGGCTGGAGATTAAAATCGAAACCCGTGGGGGGGATGGACTTACTCTTGCCCCCTGCTCTCTGTCTCACCCTGCCCCGTTCTCGATCTTCATTAAAAAATTACTATTATAACCTTATATATATATATATATATATAACATAAAACCCTTTCTCAAATTTCTTCTCTCCCTCTAACGAGCTCGGCGAGCTCCTATTTCTCTCCTCTCTTTCCTCTAATGGTGAAAAGCAACAGCAGCAGGACTCAAAAAATGGGCCCCACCCTGCCTCGTCCCATTTGGACCAAGAATGGAGGACATGAAACGGAGAATGAACTGAGGATGGAGGTTAAAATAAAAATCCGTGCTGGGATGGAGGGCAAAATTTTGAGATGGGTCGGGAGTGGAGACCTTGTCCCCCACCCCCGCCCTGGTCCACTGCCATCCCTAGGCCCAACCTGGTTAGTGGACATGCTTGACCATGTTTTTGATGGGCCAGGCCTGGTCAAGCCTGACCTATTGACCAACCGGGTCAGGCCAGGGTCTAATACAGAGCCCACAGCCCACCTGTTTGACCCATGGGCTTAATTGGGTCGGGCCAGGCTGGGTTTCAAGTTATCCGCATTCATCTCCTTCAATGCATAGATTTTTAGTAAAATACAAAAAAAAAATCGAAACTCAAGATAAATACAATTTTGAAAATACATACTTGACCTTATTTGTGTTTGTGTATAGGGAATATATTTGCTACCAATGAAGGTAAGAAACTAATGAGCTAAAAATGATAGGGGTAAGTTGTGTCAACTCAATCTAACCACATAGACTGTCCAGCATGGTTTGTTTGCTAAAGATCGAGCCTTAGATCGTATTTTTCTTAAGTAAAAATGTTATATTTTGAGTTATGAAATTTTGGCCCCTTTAAAGACCTAATTACTTGTCATAACCACATATTTCAAAACAAGTTTTCTACTAAACAAACCATGTAGATCACATCCTTAACATTTGAAATACAAAAAGTTGAAATTTTTTGAAGAAAAATGTTATTTTCCTTACCTTCATTAGTAGCCAATATTTACCCATATATATATATATATATATATATATATATATATATATATATATATATATATATATATATATATATATATATTAGCTACTAATGAAGGTCTTGTTTGGTAGGAACAGCTAGTGCAGGTCTCCTTGTGTTGGGACATTGCAGGTTCAAAACCCAATGGTATAGGTGTATACTGGTAGGGGTCTGCCTAACCCAGCTTGCCTTTCAAAAAAAAAAAACTAATGAGGTAGAAATCATAGGTGCAAGTTGTATCGACTCAATCTAACCACATGTATTTAGCATGGTTTGTTTGCTAAGGATCAAGCCTTGGATAGTGCTTTTCTGATGTAAAAATGTGGTCTTTCCAGTTATAAAATATTTGGCTGATTTTTTAACCCATTTAAAAACAAATTTACTTGTCATAATCACATGATTCAAAATAAGTTTCTTACTAAACAAACCATGTAGATCACATTCATAACATTTGATCTACAAGAAATGAAAATTTTTGAAGAAAAAAGTGATTTTCACTCATTAGTTCTGTACCTTCATTAGTAGCCAATATTAACCCAAATATACCCACAGACCAGCCCGTTAGCCAGCGGGGCCCGGCCTGATCTGCTATCTTGTCAGGTTGGGTTTAAGCCCAGTTCGGGTCAGGATTTCTTTCAAAAAACTAGGCCCAAGCCTGACCCGTTCGGACTGGGCTATGGGCTACCCCGGGACCGCCCTACTATGACAGTGTAAAACCAAACAAAAAGAACAAATCTTTGAACCAATTACTCAAGCAACCCAAATCAATACTTTCTGAATCCTGATCATCTAAAACAGATCTAAGCAACCATGTCCAGCTCTCACCTGAACAATATGATGCAAGGCAATGTCTTCACAGCAAGTTTGGCTACAAAGAAGGGTGCATTCTGCAAATAAGCATGTTCATAATGTAAAGTTTCTCTCAGAAGGAAGTGATAGAAGTCATTGTTTGCTAACCTCAGCATCAAGCTTAATGAACTTTGTATCAAAATGTCTCGGTGCAAGACATTTCAAATGCTTATCAACTATCCTGCAAACGCATAACAGATGAAGCTCTAAGTTTGAACTCGTCAACTTCAAAATTGGATACTTGAACCTGGAAACTTACTTGCAGCGATAAAACTCTCGGTGATAAAAGTGACATATTACTCTTTCTGTTTTAGTGACCTCACCCAAAAGCTCCCCTTCAGATATCTCCCTGTATTCTCCATGGCCCTGTCTTTGCAAAACTTGTCGTCTCTCAGTTTCACTCTGCCGGAAATGTACCAGATGTAAAATGTTCAGAAGTGAATTATATTATACAAAACAAATAATGCATCCAATGTTTCTTGTTGGAAAAGAAATCTTTACCTTGAGAGCTGCAATCCTGTCGGCATGTAATTTTTCTAGCTCAGGATCCTGAGAATACAAATCAAGTCATTGATGATTCTTGGTTCATCAAAGATGGTATTAATGAAGGTTCTCTTTACTTGCATCCATTAACTCATCCAAATCAACTTCTTGATCAGCTGCAGCAGCAGCAGCAGCCTGTGCCTTCTCTTGAGCTAGAAATTCCTGTCAGAAGAGCACAATTTAAATAAAATGCAGCATTTTGGTCTTGAAATTTAGTAAAAGATCATACAATTGTAGATGCAGTAAATAATGAATTATTGGTCCTTCTATTTATTCCTTTATGATAGTCAAAATCCGGTACCGTTAGGATGGTGTCACCCTTAGTTAGGGCAGGGCAACATATCAATCCAGCCATCATATTCAAGCCAAAGGCCATTAAAAACAACATAGCATAAACATCTTCGGATATGCTGAATTTTATCTTTGTTGGATGACATCATCCCAAAAGAGGCATGCCATGAAAGAAAAGCTGAAAGTAGTCAAATGCGTTGTCAGAATACAACCAAATATGTCATCTGTTTTCAATGGTAACAGTTATACGTATCCTTGCCTATGATAGTTATTCTTACAATGATTTTACAATTAGCTTAACAACTCAAGTAGGCATAACCTAAAGGCGTGAATGAATTAGATCAACTTGCTAACTTTGGAAAATTATCAATCTTTTTGTGTTGCTATCAGTTACAGTTGGTAAGCCAAAGTAATAATTCAAGGATGTTTTATCAGACATCTTCAAATACCTATTAAGAGAATCATGTCAGTTGCCTTCATTAACATACTAATTCACTAGATATCTGGCACTGGGAAATATAAAGGTTAGAACCATGCATGAGCACCAATTTCATGTCACCCCGTTCAACTCCACCATTTGGAACTTGAAATTATCATGTTGAACACTGAGTTGTATAATTCAACATTTAAAGCCAGCACTGACAAAAGAAACCCTGTCATCAATAGGTGCTGACGAAGGTGCCGGCAGCTTTCTCATTAGAGATTATGTTTTGTGTTGATCATAACATTGTCATCAAGATTTGTAATGATTAAATCAATTTCTTAAAGAGTCCATGTGGAAAAAAAAACTTTTATGTTGATCCCCATTTCATAGCCTGCATGTTCTATCTATAGTTAACTTAATCATCTATTTTTAGTCCTCTTCCAAACAGACAATCTGGTTTGGTTAATCCCTTTTAATGTCCTTTATCTGATTCAAAAATTGACTTCTAACAGAACACTTCTTCCTCCTAACACCAACTGCAGCCCATCATGCATTTTGATTAGTTGCCACCACTGAGCCACCTTGATCTTAACAGTATGATACAATGTTGTAAGTATCGTGCAATACGATGCGGTACAATACATATCGTTATTATGTATTCTAACGATACGATACACACTCGTATAGCGATACAAGTTGTATCACATCCATATCGGGTGTATCGTACGATACACCCCTTGTATCGTACCGTACCGTATCGTACGATACACTTCAAGCACACTTTAAAAGGGCCGAATCGTTTTTCTTTACTTTGGGCTTTAAAGACCTTCCTAGGGTCGATTTCTTCATTTGTGTAGAGGCCATTAGAGGGAAACCCACGCACCCATAGGAGACTTGAGAGCGTTTTGTGGTTCGATTCTTGTGCAAGGAAGAGGCCTTTGTGGTTTTATCGTGCAAGAGTGCATTTTCACTCAAAGAAGTGAGATACGGTAAAAAGTCGACGTTTTTTGCCTCATTTGTGTATTATTGAAGTTGAAAGAGAGTAAGCTCCTTTCTTTTTTGATACTTTTAGAAGATATTACTTTACTTTTAGTTTTTTTACCCTTAATCTCATTTTTTGTGCCCTTAAAACTCAAAATGTATCCCTAAGTGTGTTATTGAACATTGTTTTACATCTTTGTAGTGATTAGATTTAGTAATTTGTGCTCTAGGAGGTCGATGGAGGGTGTAAGTCTTGCATGATGCCTTTCAAAAGATCCACCATTAAAATATTATACATTGGTTGACTTAGATATGTTTTAAAGAAATAGTGAAATGTATCTTTTGTGGTTTCATAATGCATGGAGGATTGTATAGATTTAAATGACATATTGTGGGGCACAGAAACTCCATCGTGAAATTATGTATACATCGCATTCCTACTAATATTCGTGTTGAGCTTCTTACTAGTCTTATAGAGGATAAAAAAAACACGAGTATGTGCAACATTTATGGGAGAAAAATTGCTAGAGGTGGTCCCTGATTCAGAAGATGAAGATGATCCATCATCATCTCAAGCCACTGAACGATGCAATAAACGAAAGAAATCATTGAGTTGAAGTTTGATATTGAAGATGACTTTTTTATATAAACATATGTTTTTGAACTCTATCTTTTATGCCTTTCTCCTTAGCATGGCATTCTGTAACTAAAAAATATAACTTTAACTTTTGTAATGAGTTATGAAAACCTTTTGGCTTTTGAATGTATCATTATTTTGTCTTAACCGATTACATTTGTGGTGATTAGATGTGTGGTTGTTAAAATGTTTAATGACATATCTATGTTTAGTTAATCTTATTACATAAATATATTGTGTTCTTATATACTATAATTTTTTTGTTTTTTTAGATTTTTAAAAATAAATTTAGTGAATTTTACAATTTTTTAAGATACAATATGATACGTATCTTACTTTGGACCCGACCGATATGGATAAACAGTGTTAAAAACATACTTCAAGGCGCAAAAAGCGTGCCTCACCTTAAAGTGAAGGCCTTTTTGCCTTGAGGCGCAAGCCTAAGGCGCACTTGCCCTGAGGCATACGCCTCATACGCTATGAGGCATGCGCCTCAAGGTAAGGCATGCCTCAAACATGAGGTGTGCGCCTCACATTTAACGAGTTAAATGGGGGTCAAAGCCCCCATTTGACTCAATTTCAAGGCTAAATAGCCCGAAGTCTCCCTCCCTGCTCTCTCGATCTCCCTGCGTCTCTAGCAAAGAAGAAGGTACGCTTCTCTCTCAACCTCCTCTGTTTCTCTCTCTTCTGTCTCTCGATCTCCCTACGCCTCTCTCTCTCCCTCCTCTGTCTCTCTCTCTTTGTCTGTCTTTCTCTCTCTCTCCTCTTTCGCTCGTCTCTCTTTGTTTGTATCTCTCTCTCATCCCTCTCTATGTCTGTGTCTCCCTCTCTTTCGTCTCTCTTTCCCTCCTCTCTCTCTTTGTCTGTCCTCTCTCCTGTTTCTCTCATCTCATGCTCTTTCTCTTTGTCGAGCATTGTATTTCTCTCTCTCGTCTCGTCTCGTCTCGTCTCTATCTCTTTCCATTCTTTTTTTTTTTTGAAAGGCAAGCTGGGGTTAGTCAGACCCCTACCAGTTATACAATTATACCATTGGGTTTTAACCTACAACACCCCAACACAAGGTGACGTGCACTAGTTGCTCCTACCAAACAAGTCGAGCCCCTTTTGGTTTTTTTTGCTGCTTTCTAAACATATCCATGATTGCCTTTGATTTTTGTTTATATTTGAATTTATTTGGTTTTATTTGAATATCAAAATAATGTTATTTTTCATTGTTTAATGTACAATCAACATGGGCAATAGGGAGTCATCCTTTGATGCAACTGCATTTAGATCTCAATTTTTTCTGTTGAAATTCAATGTAATATATGTTGAATATGAATTTGAATTCATTGGATTAGATAAAGCATTGGCTCAATTTTTTTAGGGGCACCATGTGAATCTTTGAGTTTTTTATACTTACGTAGATCAAGTTGTTGCATTAATGTTACTTTTACATGTTAATCTCATATTTTTTCGGTATTTATTTCTTGTTGGTTGTTGCTTCATCAATAAAGCATTTTTTTATTTATTTATAATTTTAGATATTTTTTATAGTTTTTTTTAAGTTTTCAAAAAAAAATTGAGGCTTACGCTTTAGGCCTCGAGGCTTACGCCTCGCCTCAGTGTTTGGTGGAGCGCCTTGATTCGCCTCAACTCTTTTCACAACATTGCGGGTTACAATACGCTACTTACAACCTTGGTATGATAATTGTGCCCACCAACACTTGTATTTAAATTTTCCTTTCACCAACGTGTGCACACCCCATTCCACGGCAACAACGCCATGATTTAAAATTTCCCGGCCTCATTAACCCCAACCAAACCTTAGAACCTCTGAAAAAATCATGTGACACCAAGAAACACTTATTTCATTCCCCATCTGATGGGATGTTAACTAAATTCCTGTTTATTTACAAATTCTTCGTACTTCCCCATGTTGGAACCCCTTTTCAAGCATTCTGGTTTCATCCTCAACACATAGCTTGACATCAATCACCTCTCAACACGTAAGACAAGCGGGTATGAAACTCCAAACCGAGCACTTTCGAAACGTTTTCTGCAAACTCAA
Organism: Nuphar pumila; assembly: GCF_984573655.1. Taxonomy (NCBI): domain Eukaryota; kingdom Viridiplantae; phylum Streptophyta; class Magnoliopsida; order Nymphaeales; family Nymphaeaceae; genus Nuphar; species Nuphar pumila. Next base: position 23,550,594 of record NC_143262.1, on the reverse strand, counting down.
CTCTAGTCCATAGACTAGCGTCATTGAAATTGGCTATCTCCAAACCCATAAGTGAAAGAAACCATAACAAAATGGTCCCTGATATGCATGCAACATGTCTTTGATGATTGACACCATAAAACCAAGATAACTTTAGAGAGCCCCCTGGCATGTTTATCACAAAATCCCAGCATTTATTAATCAATCCCACTTTAGTCTCAACTACTTCAAATATGTTGAGTTTGCCTTCATGCAATAGGTTCACAGAAAAGAGTTGTCAATGCTCATCATTGAGGCTGCAGATGTTCCACAAGCCAATTCCCATGAGGAACTAACAGTGTGATCTACTTCTATGCTCTAGCCAATCCTTCAAAGAAATTCCCCAATTACCTCTTGTGTTCCTACATTTGATGCGCCCCTATTAATGTTAGCCACCATCTCTATGAACTTTAGTTCCAAGTTCTTGATAGACTCAAAATAAATTTCCACCCCGAGCAGATGAAGAGAATGATAAATGAGCAAATCACAACCCTTCCTCCCTCCCCTAGGCATCCAAGACTGTTGGTGCATCCTCAAGAGAGTACATTTTCTTCACACAAATCATGCTCTTCCTAAAAACGCTTTCCAATTATCCAAGGCTTCCCTTTTCCATCAACTCTCTTAATGAAAACTTCGTCAAAACAGTACACTTCTATGGACATGTCTGTTACAAAATGGTATGGATCCCAATGCACTCCGAAATGTGTCCCATGAGCCAAAAATATAATGTAGTTAAACACGCATTTAAAAATAAACAATTTCATTAAGTATGAAATTCAAATAATACAAAAGAAATGAAAATTTACAAAAGAGCCTCACTACAACACTCAAAACCTAGAAAACTACCCGTCACTCTCTCACAAATACAAAGACACCCACCAACTCTTTATATAGAGAATAAGAAGGAGAAGAGGGATTAAAAGGAGAGATAAATGAACCAATCTAGCCATTGAACTAGGTCCAATGGCTAGATTGACTGGCTGTTGAACCTAGTCCAACGGATAGATTAGCAGTCCAACAGCCAGCCATCCACAAGTCAACCAATAGTTGACTTGGGTATAATATATATATATATATATACATATACAATATGTATATGTATATACATATCTTAACACCCCCCTCAAACTTACGGTGACTCACCGTAAATTTATAATTACAAAAATATCTCATTACATAAGATTTCAACATGTTCTTCATAATACAAATTCTTGAAGGGGCTTTAGAGCTTCTTTGATATGCACAAACTGTCTTTATAATTATCAATGCCTCCAATATTTTGAAAACCTATAAAGAGAGCAAAACAAGAGCAATTTAACAAGAAATAACTATATATTATGGAGAGAGGATGGCCAAGCACACAAACATACAATATTTAAAAGATATTTAATAAGTCAAATTAACAATTTTCAAAATCATTTAAAGTAAAAATTAATTTCGAAAAATTTCAAACACGATAGTCATTTATCACTTTCATCATTCGTGAAAATCATGCACACATTCATCTATCATAAAAAGCATATTAATGTATAACAATCATAGATTTTCATCATTATTAATACTATGAAGAAATAACTCAATAACAAATCATCTTTACATAGTGGAAGATATAAATAAGCATGGATAAATTAGAAACAATATTTTAACCAACAACTAATGCATATATGAATGAACCATGCAATAATTTAGAACCAATGAAGAAGTCGCATATGGACTAATAACAATAAACAATCTTTCAAGAACACATGCTTGAAAATAACAGAAAAAAGAGATCCCAGTGATGATCCACACAAATACAATAGAAGTGCCCAAGCACCAGTTTTACCAAAAAGTAATACAAAGTGAGATCAATCTCAAGAGCAATTAAATGCACACAATAGCCACTATGGGCATACTAATAAAATGCTTAGAAAAACATGTAATAGAGTATGCGAAATTACAAAAACAAAATGCAAAAGCACATACCAGTCTAAGAATGAACAATACAAAACGCCAACGAAGGGCAACACAAACAAGTAAAAAATATATTCTTTATTGATTATATGCTTGAAAAGTATACGCTTATGCAAATTATGCAAGACAATCAATCATGGAATAACTCATGCAACTAAAGCATAATGCAAAATGCATTAACATATTTCAACAACCATTTCTCATAAAAGAGCAAATGAGTTTAGAAAAAACTATGAAGAGATTAAAAAATCTTATTACATCATAATGAATGAATTTCATAAATTAAAACACTAGTTTGACCACCACAAGCAATCACCTCATTAGACCTTCAATCCTCAAAAATTAAGTGTATTAGCGACTAGAACTTTTTAGTTATACACTGCCGGTCCCAAGCCCGGATAAAGGAGGAGGGTTGCGGTAGGCCTGTGACAGCCAAAATAAAAACTTTGTCATATCCTATGTGTAAAACCCGAGATTTCTTATTTGAAAATATCTCAAATTTTTCAAGTTGGGCCTAGATCCACATTACGGATCCAGGACCCATAAAGGGGGGGTAATTAGGATTTATTCATTTGAAACCTTGATTTAATGATAATAATGAATAAATAAAAAAAAAAATCTAATTTAATTCGAGGATCCACAGTGGATCCATTTGGATCCACTTGTGGATCCATATCGATTGGGGCCGGGTTACGGGTCTCGGGTCCGGACCCGAGCCGCGCCCCTGTGTAACAGCCCTTTTAAAGAAAGGGGCAACCCGATAAGGGTTGCCCGATAGGTTCGTTGCAGAAAAGGAAAGGGGGGCAGGAGGGGGTTACGCAATGCGTAACCAACTCCTCCCATCTCGGCATGGAAGAGGGCCGATAAAAGGAGTGGAGAGGGGGGGGGTTTCCCTCTTCACTCGGGCACTCTCTCCTCCCCCATCTCCTTTCCCCGTCTCTCTCTCTCTGTCAGTGTGTATCGGAGAGGAGGAGTTCGCCGGCGAGCTGCGGCAACAAGCAGCCATCAGCGACTGCAGCGAGTATCCCCCTGTCGCGACAGCAACAAGGAGTGTCAGTCGCGGCCCTACCTTCGCGTCCCCAGCCTTCGATCGCCGGGAAACCCATCGGAATCAGGTACGGTTCTTCTTCGAACCTGGGTGAGGAATCGAACAGGGGTTCGATTCCATACGTTGATTTGGGGGTTTTCTTGATAAACCCTAAATACCCAAATCAAATTGATTTGGGGGTTTTCTTAATATGCCCTAAATATTGAAATCGGAAAACAGAAATCGTATATGTTTATGAAAACAGTAATCGTATAGGCTTGAAAAAAAAAATGTTGTTTCATGTTGCAGGCCACTAGTGCATGGGTTGGAGGCGACAAGCCCAGCCGACTGTGCTGTGTTAGCAGGGCCCAGCCGACCCAGTCGGCTGGGTGCTCTACTTCTTTTGGACCGGGCCATAGCAGGCCCAGCCGACCCAGTCGGCTCGGTGCTGGCCTGTGACTCGTATGAAAAAAAAAAAAAGAAGAAAAAAAAAAAAGAGGGTTTCCTGTGTGTGCACTTGATCCCCTTTAATGAAAATCTTAGAGATTTTTAACGGGTGTTTCGGTGGATGATGTTTTTGGATGTTGGTATTGTTTTTTGGAGCTATATAGTCTTTGGATCTGTTTGTTTTACTTGTTTTCTTCATTTTGGATTTTCTTGTGGTGTTTAGTATGATTGTATTACGTAAAGAGGTGAATTGCTTAAGAAAAATAAATAGCCTGGACAGAGATTTCTAATTTGGGCGATTTTTTTTCAAGTTGGTGTTTGTGAAATAGCAAAAAGAACTGTTCTGGGCACATAAACGGTTGGGTTTCAGGGTTGATGTTGAATGGGGAGGAGGTTATGAAGGTTGTCAGAGACCCTAATCAATCAGATTTGGGGGATTCGGTTGCCATTATCAAATTAAAATAAAACCTTATTTGGGGTTTTTGTTATCATTGTATGTGCATAGGGAGAGTCATGTATAACCTGACTTGGGTAGGTTACACGATGGGCATTAGGTGCATCATGAAGTTTTTTTTGTAGACAAAATCTTTTTATGCTATTGGATTAAAATGTTCATATTAAGCCGTGTACATTGATGTGATTGGTTGCTGAATATCATTCCTTCATATTTTGATAAGTATGATAATGTACTGCTATACTTGCTGCTGAATACGCAAAATTTTGAAATCATAACACCCAGACTTATGAAAGGCTGCATGATATAACTGAAATTGGGTATTAGAATGAGAATCTAAAACTGAATGTTGAAATGCCATTACACAGCTCAACGTGTGTTCAGTTTTAAAACTGCATATATTGGCCTGCGTATTTTGCCTTGTATTCTTGTACTAAAATTTCACTAGACTGATAGTTAGTCCGTAACCTGTCATAATGGAGTTTTTCACTTGAGTTGAGCTGGAAATCATATGGTCCTTCCCCACTCTTGCTTCCTTTATTCTTCTTACCTGTGCTTGATTATTACTAAATTAATGTCTTCATGGCATAGTTATACCTGAAAGGAATCTGTAACCTGTTTCATGAGAAGGATGATTTGTTTTGTTCTTGCTGTTTTCATTTGGGGTTATCAAGCCTCCGAAATCTATTTAAAATTTTGTCTTGAAATGTCACATTGTGATGTGCCAAATAGGAGGACAGCATTATTAGGTACACATAGCCGACCTCCATTCTTTTGTACAGTTCCCCATTCATATTCGGTAAACTGGGCACAACTGTTATCATTAGAGAATGGGTTCATTAGTATTTACTGTTAGGCAATATATTGACATAAAATGAATAAAATGAAGCATGACTAACTAGTTATACTTGTTAGTAATCATTAATGGGTCAGTTGTGTATAACAGTGCTCATGTTACACCGTTTAGGGAGGATGGATACATGAAACTGAAATTATACATATGGAATGTATCTTGCTTGTATGTCCCTAGATGAACATTATATTTTTGGCTAGAATCCATGTGTTATTTAAAAGCTTGTGTATTGGATTGAGAGAAAACACTTGCCGTGGAGGTTATGCTTTCACTAACTGTTATGGTTTTATTATGTGATGCACCGATGGCCAAATTGGACCATCAGCGGCCTGGAGTGCCGTGGGTTGGTTTTCTTTTATTTATGTTTCTAAATGCATCACTTGGCACATTACTACACTGCTCTAGTGGTGGTTACGGGCTGGAGTCCCGAATGGGTCCCCGCAAGGGAGGATGCAGATTTTTCACTTTACTTTTGCATATTGTGTTGCAAACTTAAAGAATGAATTAAATAAAAATATAATAAGAACAGTGTAATTTACATTCTGGGATATCTCATCTGGAGTATGAGAATCTTGGATATCCGGTCTTGGGGAGACTGTGAGGATACAAAAACTCCGTGTGCGTTGTTGCCCCTGAACCCGATATTGAGGTTCTTCTCCTAGCCACGGTTTTAGGGAGAATCCGCCACTTTACCCGGGAGTGGTGTGTTAGTCACAACTGTGAGTTTATGGTACCAAGGAAGTGGCACTTGTGGGCGTGGGGTGTCCCTTGTGTCCCCGACATTAGATGTGGAGGTCTAATGTTCCGATAGATGGTGTTGTTTCCTGATATCGGTCGAGGGCTAAGTTGGAACCCAGCAATAAAATACAAATTGTGTGTTAAGCTACCCTGGGAACCTACTTGACCTCGGGGTTTGTACCCGTTTGGTGTATCCGCGGGCCACGGTAATTAAAAAGAGGAACTTAAAGATGTGTGCATCTAATAGGGCATGCATATGGAAAGATGGAACTTAAATGAAAGATAACAGAAGAAATCATGCATTGCACATAATCATGCATTTTTCTGTTATGCATTAGATCATGCATGTTTGAATCATTCTTGATATCATGACATCATTTGGTGGTTGCATACGCTTTACTTCGTGAAATCATGCTGAAAGGTTGGTTATTTAGTTGTTGATATATGACACTGTTTACTGTTATTGATTGGTGAGTAAATGAAATCATTGGTAGTTATGAAAATTTAGATGTTGAAAATTTTATATCTGCGCTCACTCAAATCACTGCATGAAATCTTATCCATGTTCTTTCTCTCATCTGGTTTCTTTAGAAGTAGCTGTGCTCAGAATTTCGTTTCTGACACCCTACTTTATTGGTTTTTCACAGGAAATGGTGAACAGTGAAGTTGGACATGCATCTGGGGATGGATGAGTTATACTTGGACTTGTCAGCTTCAGTAGAGGATATTGTGGCTCTTTCTTTTGTCTTTCAGTTCTTTTAAATTCTGCAATTGTTACTTTACTTTCAGTTGAAGGAAACTTTGTCTTTGAAATTTTATTACTCATTAATAAAAGAGTTTTAGTTGGTTGATATGGATGATAATTGCAACTTCGTTTGTGGTGTGTGGTTATCCAACTGAAATTGGAACTGTAGGGACCCCAGGTCTCTGGGAAGTTTTCCGCAACTCTTAGAAAAAAAAAAATTCCGCATTTTTCAAAAGTAGGAGTTGGGGTCGTTACAGGTTTGGTATCAGAGCCACCACAAAGACTTGCAATTTTATCATCTTGGAGTATTAAATTTTTATTTTGGTATATGAGTCCTGTCCTAAAGCATCGACAAGTGTGACTCGTCCTCCAGAGCAGTCTTCTTCACTGGTATGTTGCTTAATACTTTAGCTTACTTTATATAAGTCCTGTGTGATTATGTTACTTAAAAGTTAATGTTCTTTGGTGTGAATTAAAAGTCTGATGTGATTCGGGAACGAATACTGTTCATGATCAACCCTAAAGGGGTAGTGTCCATAATAGTCTAATTTGAAAAGGTGGTGCATTGTAGATGTCGCACTATACCCGTAGAGGCGCTTCGTCTTCTACTGCTGCTCCCACGAACTGGCAGGAGGAAAGAGATTTCATGATGGAGACCATCCATACCCTAACAGAGACTATGGCGGCACAAGCTGCACAAACGGCCCAAGCAGCACAGGCTGCACAGGCAGCCGTGCAGGCAGCGACTCGTGACCCTCCGGTCAACATCGTTCCCAACGCAGGTGGCGTTTCGTTCGAGAGGTTTCTGAAGTTGGACCCGCCTTCCTTTTCAGGAAAGGCAGACCCGGAGGCTGCCGAGAGATGGGTCGAGGAGATTGAGCGGGTGTTTGACGTCTTACTTGTCCCTGAGGAGAGAAAGACACCCTTTGGCACGTACCGCTTAAAGGGCGACGCCATGAACTAGTGGGACACCCTGCGAAGGGTGAAATTTGCTGATTGGGATGAGATTCCTTGGGAGACGTTCAGGGAGGAGTTTCTGGACGCCTACTTTCTCCCTTACGCCGAGGAGCAGATACAACAAAGGTTCCTTGATCTGACTCAGGGGACCATGAGTCTAGTGGAATACACTACTAAGTTTCGGAGTCTTGAGAAGTATAGCCCAAACCTCTTCAAGAATGAGAAGGCAAGGGCGGCTAGATTCGTGCGTGGACTGAAAGACGGGTTAAGGACTCGTGTGCTCGGGGGTCGTCCTTCTACCCTGGCCGAGGCGATCGAGTCGGCCACCGTACTGACCGAGGATTGGGAACGATCCAAAGGTGGTTTTCAGAAGAAGGGTGGCAGCGGAGGATGTTCTTCAGGCGGGACCAGGAAGAATCCTCCAGCAGGAGGGGGAGTGCAGAACGGGAAGAAGCAGCGGACCTGGGACGGGCGACAACAGGGCGCGCAACAGGGCCGACCTCAGCCGCGGAGACAACAGGGGAAGGCCCAACCGGCATGTCGCAGATGTGGCAAGAATCATCCATTAGGTTTTTGCCCATCGTTTAAGGGAGTATGCTACCAGTGCCAACAGCCAGGGCACATTGCCCCCTTCTGTCCAAACAAGCCTGCGGTTCCGGGTGGACAGCCGCAACAACCACAGCAGCAGAGGCCTCAACAGCAGCAGGGTCAGCGCAAGACCAATGGACGGGTCTACGCAGCGACAGCAACCTCCCAGGATGATCAGGCTGATCTGATCGAAGGTATATTCTTAGTCGTCGAACACTTTGCACGTGTTATGTTTGATTCGGGTGCAACACACAGCTTTATTTCCTCTTCGTTTGCAAAGTTGCTTGATTTGGTTCCATCTAGCCTCGAAGGGCTCTTGATGTGATGTCACCTATGGGTGCATCTTCTTCCTGCGGGAAGTATTTTCCGTCCGTAGGCGTGGTGATAGAAGGCCATGAGTTGTCGGCCGATTTGGTCATTTTGGATATGACATTCTATGATGTCATCTTGGGCATGGACTGGTTGTCCAAGCATAATGCGACCCTCCAGTGTCGAGGCAGGAAGGTAATCTTGGAGAACCCCAAGTTATCGGCATTGTTGTGCCATTCAACGAGACCAACCGATGGGGTGAAGATCGTGTCAGCTTTGAAGGTCTCCAAGTACCACAAGAAGGGTTGCATGGTATTCTTGGCCAGTGTTTCTGCTCAAGACAGTCAGGCGCCGTCATTGGAGCAGTTAGACGTTGTCCGCGAATTCCCGGATGTTTTTCCTGAGGATTTGCCGGGTTTGCCTCCGCATCGAGAAATTGAGTTCTCGATCGAGCTAGTGCCTGGTACAGCACCAGTTTCACGCGCTCCGTATCGCATGGCACCTGCTGAATTAAGGGAACTGAAAAAGCAGTTGCAGGAGCTTCTTGACAAAGGATTTATTAGACCGAGTGTATCCCCTTGGGGTGCCCCGGTCCTCTTTGTTAAGAAGAAGGATGGTTCAATGTGACTTTGTATTGACTACCGCATGTTGAATCAAGTGACGGTGAAGAACAAATACCCTTTGCCTAGGATCGATGATTTGTTTGATCAGTTGAAAAGGGCCAAGGTGTTCTCGAAAATCGATCTTCGTTCAGGATATCATCAGCTGAGGGTTAAAACCGAAGATATTCCTAAGACAGCGTTCAGGTCCAGATATGGGCATTATGAATTTCTAGTGATGTCATTTGGACTTACAAATGCCCCTGCGGCATTTATGGATCTGATGAACCGGGTTTTCAGGTTGTGGTTGGATTCTTTTGTCATCGTGTTTATAGATGACATTCTGATATATTCGGGGAGTGTGGAAGATCACCGAGAGCATTTGCGACTCGTGCTGCAGACACTGAGAGAACATCAGCTTTATGCTAAATTCTCAAAGTGTGAGTTTTGGATCGATAGGGTGATGTTTCTTGGTCACGTGATATCCGAGAGAGGTGTAGAGGTTGATCCAGCAAAGGTGGAAGCCGTTTTGTCATGGGAACAACCGAAGACGGTGACAGACATTAGGAGTTTCTTGGGATTGGCGGGTTATTATCGTCGATTCATTCAAGATTTCTCGCGTATAGCGGCTCCGATGACTCGGTTGTTGCAGAAAGGAGTGAAGTTCGAATGGTCCTCTCGCTGCGAAGACAGTTTCCAAGAGTTAAAAAAAAGGTTGACCACAGCGCCGGTGTTGACATTGCCTTCCGGGGCGGGTGGTTTTGTGGTATATAGTGATGCGTCAGGGACCGGACTGGGTTGTGTCCTTATGCAACATGGAAATGTCATAGCATACGCTTCCCGACAGCTAAAGGTGCATGAGAAGAATTATCCCACACACGACTTGGAGTTAGCGGCAGTAGTATACGCGCTGAAGATTTGGCGCCACTACCTTTATGGAGAAACGTTTGAGGTCATGTCTGACCACAAGAGCCTCAAGTATATCTTCACCCAGAGGGACCTGAATTTGAGGCAACGTAGGTGGTTGGAATTCCTAAAGGATTACGACTTCTCCATCGCTTACCATCCGGGTAAGGCGAATGTGGTGGCTGATGCGCTTAGTAGAAAGGCGTCAATCACAGCAGCTAGCTTAATTGGACGCAGTTGGAATCTAGTCGAGGAGTTCGTACAATGGCAACCTTTTTTTGACGACTCCGAACACATCCTTTGTGCCGGGATGCAGGCCCGACCAGAGATCATAGATCGAATTGAGGAACTCCAATCAGAAGATCCGGACTTTGAAAAGTTGTGCGAAAGTGCTCAGAAGCCAGAAGCGCAGTTTCGCCGGGAGGAGGGCGGAACCATTATGTTCGGGGACCGATGGTGGGTTCCAAAAGCGTTACGGGAAGAGCTGATGAGTGAAGCTCACAAGTCAAAGTATTCCGTTCACCCTGGTTCCACCAAGATGTTCAAAGATCTTCAGAGGACGTACTGGTGGAATGGGATGAAACGGGACATCGCGGAGTTCGTATCTCGGTGTCTTACTTGCCAACAAGTGAAGATTGAACACCAGAGACCGGGTGGACTTTTGCAGCCTCTTGCGATTCCAGAATGGAAGTGGGATGATATCTCAATGGACTTCATCGTATGGTTGCCTAAGACCCGACGACAACGAGATGCCATATGGGTGATTGTGGATCGGTTGACAAAGAGTGCTCATTTTCTTCCGATCAGGATCAGTCAAAGTTTGGAGAGTTTGGCCGATCTCTACGTAGAAGAGATTGTTAGGCTTCACGGAGTGCCTCGTTCGATAGTGTCAGATCGGGATCCGAGGTTCACATCTCGATTTTGGCGCCAGCTTCAGAAATCCCTTGGCACTACTTTGAAGTTTAGTACTGCTTTCCATCCGCAGACAGACGGGCAGTCAGAGCGAACGATTCAGACGCTCGAGGACATGTTGAGAGCGTGCGCTTTGGATTGGGCCGGTGATTGGGACAAACATGTGAAGCTTGCAGAGTTTTCTTATAACAATAGCTTTCATGCTAGTATTGGTATGGCCCCGTATGAAACACTGTATGGCCGACCGTGTAGATCTCCGGTTTGTTGGGATGAGGTTGGAGTAAGAGCAGTAGAGTCTCCAGAGATCGTCCAGCACTATGCGGATCAGGTACGTTTAATTCGACAAAGGTTGATTGCAGCTCAATGTAGGCAAAAGAGTTATGCCGATCAGCGGCGTAGAGAGCTCAGTTTTGAGGTAGGCGATCACGTGTTTGTTCGAATCTCGCCTACGAAAAGTATCTTCCGGTTCGGGAAGAAAGGCAAGTTGAGTCCTAGGTATGTTGGACCCTTCGAAGTCCTTGGACGTGTCGGAGAGACTGCGTATCGAGTAGCCCTTCCTCCTCAGTTCTCGCAGATTCACGATGTTTTTCATGTCTCGATGTTGAGAAAGTACGTGCCTGACCCCTCACACGTAATTCACTATGAGGCGATCGAGGTACAACCTGACTTAACAACGGACGAGAAGCCGATAGAGATTGTGGAACGCCAGGAAAGGGTACTGCGCAGTAGGACGATTCCATTTGTAAAGGTGCGTTGGCAGCATCATGGGCTAGATGAATGCACTTGGGAGCCTGAGGCGGATATGCGTCAACACTATCCTCTTTTATTTGGTACGTGCTAATTTCGCGGACGAAATTCTTTTAAGGGGGTAGAGATGTAAAACCCGAGATTTCTTATTTGAAAATATCTCAAATTTTTCAAGTTGGGCCTAGATCCACATTACGGATCCAGGACCCATAAAGGGGGGGTAATTAGGATTTATTCATTTGAAACCTTGATTTAATGATAATAATGAATAAATAAAAAAAAAAATCTAATTTAATTCGAGGATCCACAGTGGATCCATATCGATTGGGGCCGGGTTACGGGTCTCGGGTCCGGACCCGAGCCGCGCCCCTGTGTAACAGCCCTTTTAAAGAAAGGGGCAACCCGATAAGGGTTGCCCGATAGGTTCGTTGCAGAAAAGGAAAGGGGGGCAGGAGGGGGTTACGCAATGCGTAACCAACTCCTCCCATCTCGGCATGGAAGAGGGCCGATAAAAGGAGTGGAGAGGGGGGGGTTTCCCTCTTCACTCGGGCACTCTCTCCTCCCCCATCTCCTTTCCCCCGTCTCTCTCTCTCTGTCAGTGTGTATCGGAGAGGAGGAGTTCGCCGGCGAGCTGCGGCAACAAGCAGCCATCAGCGACTGCAGCGAGTATCCCCCTGTCGCGACAGCAACAAGGAGTGTCAGTCGCGGCCCTACCTTCGCGTCCCCAGCCTTCGATCGCCGGGAAACCCATCGGAATCAGGTACGGTTCTTCTTCGAACCTGGGTGAGGAATCGAACAGGGGTTCGATTCCATACGTTGATTTGGGGGTTTTCTTGATAAACCCTAAATACCCAAATCAAATTGATTTGGGGGTTTTCTTAATATGCCCTAAATATTGAAATCGGAAAACAGAAATCGTATATGTTTATGAAAACAGTAATCGTATAGGCTTGAAAAAAAAAAATGTTGTTTCATGTTGCAGGCCACTAGTGCATGGGTTGGAGGCGACAAGCCCAGCCGACCCAGTCGGCTGGGTGCTGTGTTAGCAGGGCCCAGCCGACCCAGTCGGCTGGGTGCTCTACTTCTTTTGGACCGGGCCATAGCAGGCCCAGCCGACCCAGTCGGCTGGGTGCTGGCCTGTGACTCGTATGAAAAAAAAAAAAGAAGAAAAAAAAAAAAAGAGGGTTTCCATTGTGTGCACTTGATCCCCTTTAATGAAAATCTTAGAGATTTTTAACGGGTGTTTCGGTGGATGATGTTTTTGGATGTTGGTATTGTTTTTTGGAGCTATATAGTCTTTGGATCTGTTTGTTTTACTTGTTTTCTTCATTTTGGATTTTCTTGTGGTGTTTAGTATGATTGTATTACGTAAAGAGGTGAATTGCTTAAGAAAAATAAATAGCCTGGACAGAGATTTCTAATTTGGGCGATTTTTTTTCAAGTTGGTGTTTGTGAAATAGCAAAAAGAACTGTTCTGGGCACATAAACGGTTGGGTTTCAGGGTTGATGTTGAATGGGGAGGAGGTTATGAAGGTTGTCAGAGACCCTAATCAATCAGATTTGGGGGATTCGGTTGCCATTATCAAATTAAAATAAAACCTTATTTGGGGTTTTTGTTATCATTGTATGTGCATAGGGAGAGTCATGTATAACCTGACTTGGGTAGGTTACACGATGGGCATTAGGTGCATCATGAAGTTTTTTTTGTAGACAAAATCTTTTTATGCTATTGGATTAAAATGTTCATATTAAGCCGTGTACATTGATGTGATTGGTTGCTGAATATCATTCCTTCATATTTTGATAAGTATGATAATGTACTGCTATACTTGCTGCTGAATACGCAAAATTTTGAAATCATAACACCCAGACTTATGAAAGGCTGCATGATATAACTGAAATTGGGTATTAGAATGAGAATCTAAAACTGAATGTTGAAATGCCATTACACAGCTCAACGTGTGTTCAGTTTTAAAACTGCATATATTGGCCTGCGTATTTTGCCTTGTATTCTTGTACTAAAATTTCACTAGACTGATAGTTAGTCCGTAACCTGTCATAATGGAGTTTTTCACTTGAGTTGAGCTGGAAATCATATGGTCCTTCCCCACTCTTGCTTCCTTTATTCTTCTTACCTGTGCTTGATTATTACTAAATTAATGTCTTCATGGCATAGTTATACCTGAAAGGAATCTGTAACCTGTTTCATGAGAAGGATGATTTGTTTTGTTCTTGCTGTTTTCATTTGGGGTTATCAAGCCTCCGAAATCTATTTAAAATTTTGTCTTGAAATGTCACATTGTGATGTGCCAAATAGGAGGACAGCATTATTAGGTACACATAGCCGACCTCCATTCTTTTGTACAGTTCCCCATTCATATTCGGTAAACTGGGCACAACTGTTATCATTAGAGAATGGGTTCATTAGTATTTACTGTTAGGCAATATATTGACATAAAATGAATAAAATGAAGCATGACTAACTAGTTATACTTGTTAGTAATCATTAATGGGTCAGTTGTGTATAACAGTGCTCATGTTACACCGTTTAGGGAGGATGGATACATGAAACTGAAATTATACATATGGAATGTATCTTGCTTGTATGTCCCTAGATGAACATTATATTTTTGGCTAGAATCCATGTGTTATTTAAAAGCTTGTGTATTGGATTGAGAGAAAACACTTGCCGTGGAGGTTATGCTTTCACTAACTGTTATGGTTTTATTATGTGATGCACCGATGGCCAAATTGGACCATCAGCGGCCTGGAGTGCCGTGGGTTGGTTTTCTTTTATTTATGTTTCTAAATGCATCACTTGGCACATTACTACACTGCTCTAGTGGTGGTTACGGGCTGGAGTCCCGAATGGGTCCCCGCAAGGGAGGATGCAGATTTTTCACTTTACTTTTGCATATTGTGTTGCAAACTTAAAGAATGAATTAAATAAAAATATAATAAGAACAGTGTAATTTACATTCTGGGATATCTCATCTGGAGTATGAGAATCTTGGATATCCGGTCTTGGGGAGACTGTGAGGATACAAAAACTCCGTGTGCGTTGTTGCCCCTGAACCCGATATTGAGGTTCTTCTCCTAGCCACGGTTTTAGGGAGAATCCGCCACTTTACCCGGGAGTGGTGTGTTAGTCACAACTGTGAGTTTATGGTACCAAGGAAGTGGCACTTGTGGGCGTGGGGTGTCCCTTGTGTCCCCGACATTAGATGTGGAGGTCTAATGTTCCGATAGATGGTGTTGTTTCCTGATATCGGTCGAGGGCTAAGTTGGAACCCAGCAATAAAATACAAATTGTGTGTTAAGCTACCCTGGGAACCTACTTGACCTCGGGGTTTGTACCCGTTTGGTGTATCCGCGGGCCACGGTAATTAAAAAGAGGAACTTAAAGATGTGTGCATCTAATAGGGCATGCATATGGAAAGATGGAACTTAAATGAAAGATAACAGAAGAAATCATGCATTGCACATAATCATGCATTTTTCTGTTATGCATTAGATCATGCATGTTTGAATCATTCTTGATATCATGACATCATTTGGTGGTTGCATACGCTTTACTTCGTGAAATCATGCTGAAAGGTTGGTTATTTAGTTGTTGATATATGACACTGTTTACTGTTATTGATTGGTGAGTAAATGAAATCATTGGTAGTTATGAAAATTTAGATGTTGAAAATTTTATATCTGCGCTCACTCAAATCACTGCATGAAATCTTATCCATGTTCTTTCTCTCATCTGGTTTCTTTAGAAGTAGCTGTGCTCAGAATTTCGTTTCTGACACCCTACTTTATTGGTTTTTCACAGGAAATGGTGAACAGTGAAGTTGGACATGCATCTGGGGATGGATGAGTTATACTTGGACTTGTCAGCTTCAGTAGAGGATATTGTGGCTCTTTCTTTTGTCTTTCAGTTCTTTTAAATTCTGCAATTGTTACTTTACTTTCAGTTGAAGGAAACTTTGTCTTTGAAATTTTATTACTCATTAATAAAAGAGTTTTAGTTGGTTGATATGGATGATAATTGCAACTTCGTTTGTGGTGTGTGGTTATCCAACTGAAATTGGAACTGTAGGGACCCCAGGTCTCTGGGAAGTTTTCCGCAACTCTTAGAAAAAAAAAAAATTCCGCATTTTTCAAAAGTAGGAGTTGGGGTCGTTACAGGTTTGGTATCAGAGCCACCACAAAGACTTGCAATTTTATCATCTTGGAGTATTAAATTTTTATTTTGGTATATGAGTCCTGTCCTAAAGCATCGACAAGTGTGACTCGTCCTCCAGAGCAGTCTTCTTCACTGGTATGTTGCTTAATACTTTAGCTTACTTTATATAAGTCCTGTGTGATTATGTTACTTAAAAGTTAATGTTCTTTGGTGTGAATTAAAAGTCTGATGTGATTCGGGAACGAATACTGTTCATGATCAACCCTAAAGGGGTAGTGTCCATAATAGTCTAATTTGAAAAGGTGGTGCATTGTAGATGTCGCACTATACCCGTAGAGGCGCTTCGTCTTCTACTGCTGCTCCCACGAACTGGCAGGAGGAAAGAGATTTCATGATGGAGACCATCCATACCCTAACAGAGACTATGGCGGCACAAGCTGCACAAACGGCCCAAGCAGCACAGGCTGCACAGGCAGCCGTGCAGGCAGCGACTCGTGACCCTCCGGTCAACATCGTTCCCAACGCAGGTGGCGTTTCGTTCGAGAGGTTTCTGAAGTTGGACCCGCCTTCCTTTTCAGGAAAGGCAGACCCGGAGGCTGCCGAGAGATGGGTCGAGGAGATTGAGCGGGTGTTTGACGTCTTACTTGTCCCTGAGGAGAGAAAGACACCCTTTGGCACGTACCGCTTAAAGGGCGACGCCATGAACTAGTGGGACACCCTGCGAAGGGTGAAATTTGCTGATTGGGATGAGATTCCTTGGGAGACGTTCAGGGAGGAGTTTCTGGACGCCTACTTTCTCCCTTACGCCGAGGAGCAGATACAACAAAGGTTCCTTGATCTGACTCAGGGGACCATGAGTCTAGTGGAATACACTACTAAGTTTCGGAGTCTTGAGAAGTATAGCCCAAACCTCTTCAAGAATGAGAAGGCAAGGGCGGCTAGATTCGTGCGTGGACTGAAAGACGGGTTAAGGACTCGTGTGCTCGGGGGTCGTCCTTCTACCCTGGCCGAGGCGATCGAGTCGGCCACCGTACTGACCGAGGATTGGGAACGATCCAAAGGTGGTTTTCAGAAGAAGGGTGGCAGCGGAGGATGTTCTTCAGGCGGGACCAGGAAGAATCCTCCAGCAGGAGGGGGAGTGCAGAACGGGAAGAAGCAGCGGACCTGGGACGGGCGACAACAGGGCGCGCAACAGGGCCGACCTCAGCCGCGGAGACAACAGGGGAAGGCCCAACCGGCATGTCGCAGATGTGGCAAGAATCATCCATTAGGTTTTTGCCCATCGTTTAAGGGAGTATGCTACCAGTGCCAACAGCCAGGGCACATTGCCCCCTTCTGTCCAAACAAGCCTGCGGTTCCGGGTGGACAGCCGCAACAACCACAGCAGCAGAGGCCTCAACAGCAGCAGGGTCAGCGCAAGACCAATGGACGGGTCTACGCAGCGACAGCAACCTCCCAGGATGATCAGGCTGATCTGATCGAAGGTATATTCTTAGTCGCCGAACACTTTGCACGTGTTATGTTTGATTCGGGTGCAACACACAGCTTTATTTCCTCTTCGTTTGCAAAGTTGCTTGATTTGGTTCCATCTAGCCTCGAAGGGCTCTTGATGTGATGTCACCTATGGGTGCATCTTCTTCCTGCGGGAAGTATTTTCCGTCCGTAGGCGTGGTGATAGAAGGCCATGAGTTGTCGGCCGATTTGGTCATTTTGGATATGACATTCTATGATGTCATCTTGGGCATGGACTGGTTGTCCAAGCATAATGCGACCCTCCAGTGTCGAGGCAGGAAGGTAATCTTGGAGAACCCCAAGTTATCGGCATTGTTGTGCCATTCAACGAGACCAACCGATGGGGTGAAGATCGTGTCAGCTTTGAAGGTCTCCAAGTACCACAAGAAGGGTTGCATGGTATTCTTGGCCAGTGTTTCTGCTCAAGACAGTCAGGCGCCGTCATTGGAGCAGTTAGACGTTGTCCGCGAATTCCCGGATGTTTTTCCTGAGGATTTGCCGGGTTTGCCTCCGCATCGAGAAATTGAGTTCTCGATCGAGCTAGTGCCTGGTACAGCACCAGTTTCACGCGCTCCGTATCGCATGGCACCTGCTGAATTAAGGGAACTGAAAAAGCAGTTGCAGGAGCTTCTTGACAAAGGATTTATTAGACCGAGTGTATCCCCTTGGGGTGCCCCGGTCCTCTTTGTTAAGAAGAAGGATGGTTCAATGTGACTTTGTATTGACTACCGCATGTTGAATCAAGTGACGGTGAAGAACAAATACCCTTTGCCTAGGATCGATGATTTGTTTGATCAGTTGAAAAGGGCCAAGGTGTTCTCGAAAATCGATCTTCGTTCAGGATATCATCAGCTGAGGGTTAAAACCGAAGATATTCCTAAGACAGCGTTCAGGTCCAGATATGGGCATTATGAATTTCTAGTGATGTCATTTGGACTTACAAATGCCCCTGCGGCATTTATGGATCTGATGAACCGGGTTTTCAGGTTGTGGTTGGATTCTTTTGTCATCGTGTTTATAGATGACATTCTGATATATTCGGGGAGTGTGGAAGATCACCGAGAGCATTTGCGACTCGTGCTGCAGACACTGAGAGAACATCAGCTTTATGCTAAATTCTCAAAGTGTGAGTTTTGGATCGATAGGGTGATGTTTCTTGGTCACGTGATATCCGAGAGAGGTGTAGAGGTTGATCCAGCAAAGGTGGAAGCCGTTTTGTCATGGGAACAACCGAAGACGGTGACAGACATTAGGAGTTTCTTGGGATTGGCGGGTTATTATCGTCGATTCATTCAAGATTTCTCGCGTATAGCGGCTCCGATGACTCGGTTGTTGCAGAAAGGAGTGAAGTTCGAATGGTCCTCTCGCTGCGAAGACAGTTTCCAAGAGTTAAAAAAAAGGTTGACCACAGCGCCGGTGTTGACATTGCCTTCCGGGGCGGGTGGTTTTGTGGTATATAGTGATGCGTCAGGGACCGGACTGGGTTGTGTCCTTATGCAACATGGAAATGTCATAGCATACGCTTCCCGACAGCTAAAGGTGCATGAGAAGAATTATCCCACACACGACTTGGAGTTAGCGGCAGTAGTATACGCGCTGAAGATTTGGCGCCACTACCTTTATGGAGAAACGTTTGAGGTCATGTCTGACCACAAGAGCCTCAAGTATATCTTCACCCAGAGGGACCTGAATTTGAGGCAACGTAGGTGGTTGGAATTCCTAAAGGATTACGACTTCTCCATCGCTTACCATCCGGGTAAGGCGAATGTGGTGGCTGATGCGCTTAGTAGAAAGGCGTCAATCACAGCAGCTAGCTTAATTGGACGCAGTTGGAATCTAGTCGAGGAGTTCGTACAATGGCAACCTTTTTTTGACGACTCCGAACACATCCTTTGTGCCGGGATGCAGGCCCGACCAGAGATCATAGATCGAATTGAGGAACTCCAATCAGAAGATCCGGACTTTGAAAAGTTGTGCGAAAGTGCTCAGAAGCCAGAAGCGCAGTTTCGCCGGGAGGAGGGCGGAACCATTATGTTCGGGGACCGATGGTGGGTTCCAAAAGCGTTACGGGAAGAGCTGATGAGTGAAGCTCACAAGTCAAAGTATTCCGTTCACCCTGGTTCCACCAAGATGTTCAAAGATCTTCAGAGGACGTACTGGTGGAATGGGATGAAACGGGACATCGCGGAGTTCGTATCTCGGTGTCTTACTTGCCAACAAGTGAAGATTGAACACCAGAGACCGGGTGGACTTTTGCAGCCTCTTGCGATTCCAGAATGGAAGTGGGATGATATCTCAATGGACTTCATCGTATGGTTGCCTAAGACCCGACGACAACGAGATGCCATATGGGTGATTGTGGATCGGTTGACAAAGAGTGCTCATTTTCTTCCGATCAGGATCAGTCAAAGTTTGGAGAGTTTGGCCGATCTCTACGTAGAAGAGATTGTTAGGCTTCACGGAGTGCCTCGTTCGATAGTGTCAGATCGGGATCCGAGGTTCACATCTCGATTTTGGCGCCAGCTTCAGAAATCCCTTGGCACTACTTTGAAGTTTAGTACTGCTTTCCATCCGCAGACAGACGGGCAGTCAGAGCGAACGATTCAGACGCTCGAGGACATGTTGAGAGCGTGCGCTTTGGATTGGGCCGGTGATTGGGACAAACATGTGAAGCTTGCAGAGTTTTCTTATAACAATAGCTTTCATGCTAGTATTGGTATGGCCCCGTATGAAACACTGTATGGCCGACCGTGTAGATCTCCGGTTTGTTGGGATGAGGTTGGAGTAAGAGCAGTAGAGTCTCCAGAGATCGTCCAGCACTATGCGGATCAGGTACGTTTAATTCGACAAAGGTTGATTGCAGCTCAATGTAGGCAAAAGAGTTATGCCGATCAGCGGCGTAGAGAGCTCAGTTTTGAGGTAGGCGATCACGTGTTTGTTCGAATCTCGCCTACGAAAAGTATCTTCCGGTTCGGGAAGAAAGGCAAGTTGAGTCCTAGGTATGTTGGACCCTTCGAAGTCCTTGGACGTGTCGGAGAGACTGCGTATCGAGTAGCCCTTCCTCCTCAGTTCTCGCAGATTCACGATGTTTTTCATGTCTCGATGTTGAGAAAGTACGTGCCTGACCCCTCACACGTAATTCACTATGAGGCGATCGAGGTACAACCTGACTTAACAACGGACGAGAAGCCGATAGAGATTGTGGAACGCCAGGAAAGGGTACTGCGCAGTAGGACGATTCCATTTGTAAAGGTGCGTTGGCAGCATCATGGGCTAGATGAATGCACTTGGGAGCCTGAGGCGGATATGCGTCAACACTATCCTCTTTTATTTGGTACGTGCTAATTTCGCGGACGAAATTCTTTTAAGGGGGTAGAGATGTAAAACCCGAGATTTCTTATTTGAAAATATCTCAAATTTTTCAAGTTGGGCCTAGATCCACATTACGGATCCAGGACCCATAAAGGGGGGGTAATTAGGATTTATTCATTTGAAACCTTGATTTAATGATAATAATGAATAAATAAAAAAAAAAATCTAATTTAATTCGAGGATCCACAGTGGATCCATATCGATTGGGGCCGGGTTACGGGTCTCGGGTCCGGACCCGAGCCGCGCCCCTGTGTAACAGCCCTTTTAAAGAAAGGGGCAACCCGATAAGGGTTGCCCGATAGGTTCGTTGCAGAAAAGGAAAGGGGGGCAGGAGGGGGTTACGCAATGCGTAACCAACTCCTCCCATCTCGGCATGGAAGAGGGCCGATAAAAGGAGTGGAGAGGGGGGGGTTTCCCTCTTCACTCGGGCACTCTCTCCTCCCCCATCTCCTTTCCCCCGTCTCTCTCTCTCTGTCAGTGTGTATCGGAGAGGAGGAGTTCGCCGGCGAGCTGCGGCAACAAGCAGCCATCAGCGACTGCAGCGAGTATCCCCCTGTCGCGACAGCAACAAGGAGTGTCAGTCGCGGCCCTACCTTCGCGTCCCCAGCCTTCGATCGCCGGGAAACCCATCGGAATCAGGTACGGTTCTTCTTCGAACCTGGGTGAGGAATCGAACAGGGGTTCGATTCCATACGTTGATTTGGGGGTTTTCTTGATAAACCCTAAATACCCAAATCAAATTGATTTGGGGGTTTTCTTAATATGCCCTAAATATTGAAATCGGAAAACAGAAATCGTATATGTTTATGAAAACAGTAATCGTATAGGCTTGAAAAAAAAAAATGTTGTTTCATGTTGCAGGCCACTAGTGCATGGGTTGGAGGCGACAAGCCCAGCCGACCCAGTCGGCTGGGTGCTGTGTTAGCAGGGCCCAGCCGACCCAGTCGGCTGGGTGCTCTACTTCTTTTGGACCGGGCCATAGCAGGCCCAGCCGACCCAGTCGGCTGGGTGCTGGCCTGTGACTCGTATGAAAAAAAAAAAAGAAGAAAAAAAAAAAAAGAGGGTTTCCATTGTGTGCACTTGATCCCCTTTAATGAAAATCTTAGAGATTTTTAACGGGTGTTTCGGTGGATGATGTTTTTGGATGTTGGTATTGTTTTTTGGAGCTATATAGTCTTTGGATCTGTTTGTTTTACTTGTTTTCTTCATTTTGGATTTTCTTGTGGTGTTTAGTATGATTGTATTACGTAAAGAGGTGAATTGCTTAAGAAAAATAAATAGCCTGGACAGAGATTTCTAATTTGGGCGATTTTTTTTCAAGTTGGTGTTTGTGAAATAGCAAAAAGAACTGTTCTGGGCACATAAACGGTTGGGTTTCAGGGTTGATGTTGAATGGGGAGGAGGTTATGAAGGTTGTCAGAGACCCTAATCAATCAGATTTGGGGGATTCGGTTGCCATTATCAAATTAAAATAAAACCTTATTTGGGGTTTTTGTTATCATTGTATGTGCATAGGGAGAGTCATGTATAACCTGACTTGGGTAGGTTACACGATGGGCATTAGGTGCATCATGAAGTTTTTTTTGTAGACAAAATCTTTTTATGCTATTGGATTAAAATGTTCATATTAAGCCGTGTACATTGATGTGATTGGTTGCTGAATATCATTCCTTCATATTTTGATAAGTATGATAATGTACTGCTATACTTGCTGCTGAATACGCAAAATTTTGAAATCATAACACCCAGACTTATGAAAGGCTGCATGATATAACTGAAATTGGGTATTAGAATGAGAATCTAAAACTGAATGTTGAAATGCCATTACACAGCTCAACGTGTGTTCAGTTTTAAAACTGCATATATTGGCCTGCGTATTTTGCCTTGTATTCTTGTACTAAAATTTCACTAGACTGATAGTTAGTCTGTAACCTGTCATAATGGAGTTTTTCACTTGAGTTGAGCTGGAAATCATATGGTCCTTCCCCACTCTTGCTTCCTTTATTCTTCTTACCTGTGCTTGATTATTACTAAATTAATGTCTTCATGGCATAGTTATACCTGAAAGGAATCTGTAACCTGTTTCATGAGAAGGATGATTTGTTTTGTTCTTGCTGTTTTCATTTGGGGTTATCAAGCCTCCGAAATCTATTTAAAATTTTGTCTTGAAATGTCACATTGTGATGTGCCAAATAGGAGGACAGCATTATTAGGTACACATAGCCGACCTCCATTCTTTTGTACAGTTCCCCATTCATATTCGGTAAACTGGGCACAACTGTTATCATTAGAGAATGGGTTCATTAGTATTTACTGTTAGGCAATATATTGACATAAAATGAATAAAATGAAGCATGACTAACTAGTTATACTTGTTAGTAATCATTAATGGGTCAGTTGTGTATAACAGTGCTCATGTTACACCGTTTAGGGAGGATGGATACATGAAACTGAAATTATACATATGGAATGTATCTTGCTTGTATGTCCCTAGATGAACATTATATTTTTGGCTAGAATCCATGTGTTATTTAAAAGCTTGTGTATTGGATTGAGAGAAAACACTTGCCGTGGAGGTTATGCTTTCACTAACTGTTATGGTTTTATTATGTGATGCACCGATGGCCAAATTGGACCATCAGCGGCCTGGAGTGCCGTGGGTTGGTTTTCTTTTATTTATGTTTCTAAATGCATCACTTGGCACATTACTACACTGCTCTAGTGGTGGTTACGGGCTGGAGTCCCGAATGGGTCCCCGCAAGGGAGGATGCAGATTTTTCACTTTACTTTTGCATATTGTGTTGCAAACTTAAAGAATGAATTAAATAAAAATATAATAAGAACAGTGTAATTTACATTCTGGGATATCTCATCTGGAGTATGAGAATCTTGGATATCCGGTCTTGGGGAGACTGTGAGGATACAAAAACTCCGTGTGCGTTGTTGCCCCTGAACCCGATATTGAGGTTCTTCTCCTAGCCACGGTTTTAGGGAGAATCCGCCACTTTACCCGGGAGTGGTGTGTTAGTCACAGCTGTGAGTTTATGGTACCAAGGAAGTGGCACTTGTGGGCGTGGGGTGTCCCTTGTGTCCCCGACATTAGATGTGGAGGTCTAATGTTCCGATAGATGGTGTTGTTTCCTGATATCGGTCGAGGGCTAAGTTGGAACCCAGCAATAAAATACAAATTGTGTGTTAAGCTACCCTGGGAACCTACTTGACCTCGGGGTTTGTACCCGTTTGGTGTATCCGCGGGCCACGGTAATTAAAAAGAGGAACTTAAAGATGTGTGCATCTAATAGGGCATGCATATGGAAAGATGGAACTTAAATGAAAGATAACAGAAGAAATCATGCATTGCACATAATCATGCATTTTTCTGTTATGCATTAGATCATGCATGTTTGAATCATTCTTGATATCATGACATCATTTGGTGGTTGCATACGCTTTACTTCGTGAAATCATGCTGAAAGGTTGGTTATTTAATTGTTGATATATGACACTGTTTACTGTTATTGATTGGTGAGTAAATGAAATCATTGGTAGTTATGAAAATTTAGATGTTGAAAATTTTATATCTGCGCTCACTCAAATCACTGCATGAAATCTTATCCATGTTCTTTCTCTCATCTAGTTTCTTTAGAAGTAGCTGTGCTCAGAATTTCGTTTCTGACACCCTACTTTGTTGGTTTTTCACAGGAAATGGTGAACAGTGAAGTTGGACATGCATCTGGGGATGGATGAGTTATACTTGGACTTGTCAGCTTCAGTAGAGGATATTGTGGCTCTTTCTTTTGTCTTTCAGTTCTTTTAAATTCTGCAATTGTTACTTTACTTTCAGTTGAAGGAAACTTTGTCTTTGAAATTTTATTACTCATTAATAAAAGAGTTTTAGTTGGTTGATATGGATGATAATTGCAACTTCGTTTGTGGTGTGTGGTTATCCAACTGAAATTGGAACTGTAGGGACCCCAGGTCTCTGGGAAGTTTTCCGCAACTCTTAGAAAAAAAAAAATTCCGCATTTTTCAAAAGTAGGAGTTGGGGTCGTTACACTATGAAAATGAACCAATATGAGAATTTCGTTGGGGCGTTCCCTACTGAGCGACGCGTTGTACTCTCTAGGCCCGGAGGCAATGATAAATGGGCAAGGGTTGCTAGGTCTTCGCCCAGAAGCGACGCGTTACACCGGCGCCCGGGTGTGGTGTCAAATAGGCAAGGGTTCCCTCACTTTGTTGGACGAGTGGGGGTAAAGAAGTTAGTCCAAGACCATAAAATTAGGTTAGCCACTTGGAACATAGGGTCTTTAACTGGTAAGTTGGTAGAGTTAGTAGATGTTATGTGTAGGAGAAAGATTAATATTTTATGTCTTCAAGAGACCAAATGGTTAGGTGAGAAAGCTAAAGTGATAGAACCTTGGGGATATAAGATTTGGTATACAGGAATAAATAGGAATAGGAATGGAGTAGGGATTGTTATGAGTCGTCAGTTTATAGATAATGTAGTTGAGGTTCGTAGGAAGGGTGATAGAATTTTACTTATTAAATTAGTATTTGGTACGGATATTATTAATATTATTAGTGTTTATGCACCTCAAGTAGGTTTAGATGATTCCATTAAGCATCAATTTTGGGAAGATTTAGATGGAGTAGTACAAGGGATATCTTATGGAGAAAAGCTTTTCATCGGCGGTGACCTTAATGGACATGTAGGCATTAGTAGGGATGGATTTGAGAGTATATATGGAGGCTATGGTATAGGAGAAAGAAATGAAAGTGGAGAAAGGATTTTAGATTTTTGTTTGTCCTATGATATGATCTTAGCAAACACTTGGTTTAGGAAGAGGGAGTCTCACCTAGTAACATTTAAAAGTGGGGTTAATACGAGTCAGATAGATTTTTTCCTACTTAGAAAGAGAGATAGGGGTTGTTGCATCGATTGTAAGGTTATACCGGGAGAAAGTGTAGCTACACAACATAGAGTCTTAATTTTAGATCTTAGAATTAGACAATGCCTCAAAAGGGATAGACATAAGATAGATCCTAGAATTAAGTGGTGGGCACTGAAAGGAGCTAAACAAGGAATGTTTGTAGAACAGGTAGTTAAGGAAGTTGATTGGTGTCTCGAGGAGGATTCAGAATCAATGTGGAATAAGATAGCGGGTGGCATGAGAAAAGTGGCTAAGGAGGTATTGGGTGAGTCTAAAGGCGCTGCACCACTAGGTAAGGATACATCATGGTGGAACGAGGATGTCAAAGTAGCTATTAAGGTTAAAAGAGAGTGTTATAGAAATCTAAGTAAGAGTCGTGATAATGAGAATTTGGAGAAGTATATGATAGCAAAGAAGGAAGCTAAAAAAGTTGTTCGAAACGCGAGGGCTAAGGTATATAAGGAGGTTTATGACAAGTTGGATACCAAAGAAGGCGAGAAGGATATTTATAGGCTTGCAAAGATGAGAGATAGGAAATCGAAGGATTTGGGTATGGTTAGATGTATCAAAGATGAAACGCAAAGGGTTTTAGTCAAAGATGAGGAGATTAAGGAGAGATGGAAAGATTATTTTGATAAGCTATTTAATGATAGTCATGCTCAAGATCTTGGAGACATCTCCATTCCTTTTCATGAGATAAATCGTGACTTCATGCGCAAGATTCAAAAGAAAGAAATTGCAGAGGCTTTAAAGAAAATGAAATCAAGAAGGGCAGTTGGCCCAGATGGTATACCTATCGAGGCTTGGAAATGCTTGGGAGAGAAAGGTTTAGAATGGTTGACAAATCTTTTTAACTTGATTTGGCGAACAAATAAGATGCCTAATGAGTGGAGGAAGAGTACTTCGGTGCCTTTATATAAGAATAAGGGTGATATACAAGATTGCACAAACTATCGTGGTATAAAACTCATGAGTCATACTATGAAACTTTGGGAGAGGGTGATTGAGTCTAGGTTGAGGAAGGTTGTCATGATATCGGAGAATCAGTTTGGTTTTATGCCTGGAAGATCAACTATGGAAGCTATACATCTTCTTAGACAACTTATTGAAAGATATAGAGAGAGGAACAAAGATTTGCATATGGTTTTTATTGATTTAGAAAAGGCATACGATAGAGTACCTAGGGACGTTCTTTGGTGGACAATGATGAAGAAAGGTGTTTCTCTCAAGTACATTAGTATAATTAAAGATATGTATGAAGGAGTAGTAACCAATGTCCGCACTTGTGGAGGGGTGACAACCAATTTTTCGATAACGGTTGGGTTACATCAAGGATCTGCTTTAAGCCCTTTCCTATTTGCGATAGTGATGGATGAGCTTACGAGATCAATTCAAGAAAATGTACCGTGGTGTATGTTGTTTGCTGATGATATTGTTTTGATTGATGAGTCTAGAGCTGGGGTTAATGCTAAGTTAGAATTATGGAGACAAACATTGGAAGCTAGAGGTTTTAAGTTGAGTAAGAGTAAGACGGAATATATGGAATGTCGGTTTAGTAAGCAACGAAGTAGTGATGGGAGTGTAGTGAAGCTCGGTGAGCAAGAAATACCGGTGAATGATTATTTCAAATATTTGGGATCCATCATTCAAAAGTATGGAGAAATTGATGGGGATGTAAATCATAGGATAAAGGTTGGGTGGATGAAATGGAAAAGTGCAACTGGAGTGTTGTGCGATCGTAGAATGCCATTGCGGTTGAAGGGAAAGTTTTATAGGACGACTATTAGACCCGCTTTACTATATGGTTCGGAATGTTGGGCTGCCAAGAGACATCATATTCAAAAAATGAGTGTAGCTGAGATGCGGATGCTTAGATGGATGTGTGGAAATACAATAAAAGATAAGATTCGGAACGAGGAGATACGTAAGAAGGTAGGTGTTGCACCCATTGAAAATAAGATGCGAGAGAATCGTTTACGGTGGTTTGGACATATTCGGCGAAGGCCTAATGATGCTCTAGTTAGAAGGTTGGAGAAATGGGGAAAATATATTAGTTAAAAGAGGTCGGGGTAGGCCTAGGAAGACTTGGATGGAGATGATAGGAAAAGATATGAATGCTTTGAACCTCACCGAGGACATGGCATTGGATAGAAATGATTGGAGGAAAAGGATTCATGTGGAAGACCCCAAATGAATTTCTTTTTTGGTTCATATCGCTGACCCCAATGGTTTTGGGATGAAGGCGTAGTTGTTGTTGTTGTTGTTGTAGCGACTAGAACAAGAGCATAATCTCAATGCCACTTATGGGCTAAAAACACATACAAAAGTGTGAATAAATATCTCTTGTCTACTTGTAATGACACTAAAAATGAGTATATCAGCTACTAAACAATAGCATGATCTTAATGCCACTTATGGGTTAAACAAATACACAAAATTGTGAATAAACATCTTTTGTCTACATATAATGACACTCAACATGAGTGTATCAACTACTAAAACAAGAGTATAATCACAATGTCGCTTATGGGCTAAAAAAACACACAAACGTGTGAGTAACCATCTCTTGTCTACATATAATGACACTTAACATGAGTATATCAGCTACTATAACAAGAGCATAATCACAATGCCACTTATGGGCTAAACATACACACAAAAACTGTAAACAAACATCTCTTGTCTACATATAATGACACTTAGATAAGAGGCATAACAAAGAGAAGACACTCAAGGTAAGAAAGCTTGTAATGGAAACACACTAATGTTATTAATAAGAATATCAATTTTGACAATCTTTCGAAACACCATGGTTTCAAAAATAGATTGCCATCACAGATAAACAGAGTTACAAGCATCCATAATAACAATGGTCATACAACAAATGAGTGATACAACACACTCAGATCCAGAGATCAAACAACTGTCAGTTAGAGCCAAAGCATAAGTTGACAATCTAATCTGACATAAAATGAAGTGGACACAACTTACCCCACCAAACATTTCTAAACAACGAAAGCATATATGGATCCAGAGGCCAATCAACTATAAATCAGATCCAAGACTGGTGTCAACACGACACTCATAAACTTTGATAATTGCAGATTGATTAGATGATTTGAGGTGCACACATAACTCACCTCAACAACATCAATAATGAGTTCAGAGGCCAATCAACCATCAATCAGACCCAAGACAAGTGACAACACATCACTCATAACTCTTGAGACCCAAGACAAGTGACAACACGTCACTCATAAACCTTGAGAATCTAGATTGATAGGATGACATGGGGTGCACACATAACTCACCTCAATGGCTAACCCTGACTCAACAACAAGGCCAAGAGAGATAATGCATCATATATAAAATTTTGTGATGAACAAAAACAATGTCATAAGAAGATAATAAATACTCATGAAAATCAATTTTAACCGATTTGAAAAAATAAGTTTCAAATCAAATCTAGTAAAGTTAGATGAAAACCTTATTATAAGAATTAGTGCAATTAGATACACAATCAATATGTCAATCGATGCAATCACATGCAATGCAACATAGGATGTCTTATGACAATTTTTACAAAATTAAATAAGTAAATAAGCATGCAAATTATGATGCTTGAGAATCTTTAAAAAGATCATAAGTCCATTACTCAATAAACAAGTGCACAAAGGCATATCTTATACAACAGATCCAATAAATCTCACTAAATAGACAAGAATAACATATCTAATCTTTAGATCTAAATCTACTATGAGGCAACTGAAGGCAACACATAGAGATTCCAAAAGAGCTAAGTGCACAATCACACAAATACAAAACCACTAGTGGGCGAGATACAAAAAGCCAACTAAGAGCTATGCAAAAACATAAAAATGTTGACATTGTTTATAAAATGTTCTCAAAGAGCCATAGAGATTTTAGTAACATACATAACTATGAACCCACATATGATCGTATTAAAAAAGAGATTTTTCTCACAATGCAATGAATATACAATCTCCAAGATGCATGATATAAGATATCAATACACAAAAAAGAAACCACTAAGATAAGTACAAAAAAAGGTTTGAGTATATGATAACAAGTCATGCTTATGCTATTTAATAAAGACTATTTGAGGTATATACATAAAGATGCCTTAATCCAACACAAGCCATTTGAAAATAGTTTTACTTAATAGAACAATATCACTCAAACATACATGAAATAACACATTCACATGATAATAGAAAGACCTTACGAGAACATAGAAAACACGTTTATATTAAAAAAGGATCACACAATATATCTTTTTAATCTTTATGCTTGATCACATTACAAAAAAAAAAGAAATCCAAAAGATAGTCCACACACACGTTAAGAGACATTCAAAAATGAAATTTAGTATTTTGCAAAAGCATGAAACACATAAGATTTTAAGAAACCGCATATTTTGCAAAGTATAATTTTTCACTACACATATCACATATTTCAAAAACATTTTATTTTATCATAACCCTTTTATAAACACTTACCATATATATGAAAATAGAAAAGCCAAAGATACATACTGGAATACAAAATTCGTAAATCCATACCATCCATTAATATGAATCTTTCTCAAGACCTTAATGTCTCGCTCTGATACCATGTCACAAAATGGTACAGATCTCAATGCACTCCAAAATGTGTCTCATGAGTCAAGAATACAATGTAGTTAAACACACATTCACAATGAAAATATCCATAGAACACAATACTTAAAAATAAACAATTTCATTAAGTATGAAATTCAAATAATACAAATGAAATGAAAAATTACAAAAGAGCCTCACTGCAACACTCAAACACTCAAAACCTAGAAAACTACCCATCACTCTCTCACAAATACAAAGGCACACACCCACCCTTTATATAGAAAATAAGAGAGAAAAGAGAGGGATTAAAAGGAGAGATAGGGGAACCAATCTAGTTGTTGGACCTAGTCCAACGGCTAGATTGACTAGTTGTTGGACTTAGTCCACCAGCAGTCCAACAACCAGCCATCCCCAAGTCAACCAATAGTTGACTTGGGTATAACATATATACATGTATACATATGTATGTATATTATATATATATATATATATGTATATACGTATATACATATATAATATTATATACATATCTTAACAATGTCATACTCCAAAATCATCCACTTAATATGCTGAATTTTTGCAGTTTGTTCTGCCATCCCATGTTCCTCTCCCATGAGTACCATTATATAGCTTGATATCCAATCTCCATAATGAAATGAAGTGGTTAATGAGATCAATGAATATCTATGGGAGGATGACAAAGAAGCCTTCAACTTAAAACATGCCTCTCCACAAAATACATTTTGTCTTGGGCGCGTCATCACATTAGTTCTTGATATAAACTTAATAATCAGGTCAGATGTTGTTCCAGATCTGGAACTAGTCTCTAGTCCTAATCTAGATCCAGTCTCCACATCCATTGTATTGGGCCAATTCAGTTTTTTAAGTCCAAACATTCTTTTGTTCCCTAAAAAGGTCAAAAACACAGGTTTAGCAAAAAAAAGAAAGATCAAAGAACCTTCCTTTCTAGCCAAACAAAGCCCAACCATCAAGCATAGATCCCGTCACTATTGAGAAAACATTGGCTGGGGTCTGTGCCACCAACCAAGCTCCTTGTATCAACAGGGCAGCTTGTTTTGCTATCCTCCCCAGAAATAGATGCACAACCAAAATGGGTTTAGGAAAGATAATACCTCACCACCGATCACCCACACAAGCTAGGATGTCCCAGACTTTATCTAGTATCAAATTTTAGCGTTTGAATATTTTAGAAATCACTTTCGTCCATTCTACAGCCGTTGGATGATCTCCCTTATCCTTCACACAATCTACCGATTGAACAAGAAATGGAGGGGGGAGCTGAGAGAAAACCCGATATACTGATCAATTGACTCTGTCCAACATATGTTTGATTGCATCCATGAAGTGGCATGGGGTGTCAAGCATAATGGGCACAGGACAATCATGATAGGTAAACTGTCCGTGGGGCATAGCTGATCAACAACCTTGAAAATTCAGGCAGGGGATGGCCACGGAATTTTGGTGATTTGATCTGTTATTAGGCCTCTCATGTCTCATTATCAGCCGAACAATATCTTCCCCATCCATTATAGAAGACATTCAATATCTCATGTTGATTTATACTTCATCTTCATTGTAAATGATAAGAACACTATCTTAATGGAAAAGCATAGTGCTATCATCAAGGTTGGGTGTGGCAAGTAACCACGGCCATGTTTATGAACAACCGATGAGTCCTAGGCCTTGCAGCATCTACATCTAACCTGTCATCACAGCAACAACCCTTTCTAACAATGGCAAAAACAATAACAACAATGACATCATCATCATCATCACCATCAATCATGATGGTTGGAATGGTATCCTGACCTTTTAGTTATTTTATAAAGAAAACTATAGAAAGAAAAAAGTTCACTGCAGCAAAACGTGATAGATGGGATAGTAGTAACATGGCACCATCTTATTCAACTTGTTCGAGTTAAAATCCCACCATGAAATATGCCACAACTCGTGTATGAAAAGGCAAAAAGAGAGGAAACAATTAAGCAGATGTTGACCAAAAACAAGCAATGTAAAAACTGATGTTTACTCTACATTGAGAATCAGAGAATATCGATAATAGGAATTGTATGCTTCCATGATTTCTCATCTATGAATCGGCATCTCACCAATATCTCATTTTGGCATTTTATGAAGACAAATGGATCCAAATGAAGATTTTTTAAGAAAAAAACCTCAACAAAATTAGAGGGACAACAGCATCAAGAAAATTGGATGAGAGGAGAGGAGGAAATGGTGAAAAGAAAGAAAACCTTTTGGTAGTCGCGAGCTGCTGCTGCCATTACATTTCCGAGAGCCAAACCAGACAACGTTGATCCAACCGAATCGGGATCCATCTTTTCTTCTTCTTCCTCTTCTCCTTCTTCTACTTTGTTTCTTGCCCTTTCAGATGAAACAGCCCCAAACAATGCACTCAGCGGGTCTCACTCTGGACCTGGTGGGTCCGGACCCGGATCTGACTCTAAGGTTCTGCTGCCTCTGTCGGTGTGATTTAACCGAGTTGCCCACATAAGTAGGATATGTGTGAAACAGATCGGGTCTAGTCGGACCTCCAATACGGATCCGACTATGATTTCCAAATATAGGCCATGATTTAGGGGTGTGTTTAAATCCATCCGATCTCAGATCTTAGGTTCTTGAGATATGAGGATCTCAAATTCACGGGTTGAACCTAGATGGGTCCAAATAAGGATTGACTTTAAGGTGCTAGTACTGAGTCGAGACTCGGGTCCAATTGGACACACCATAAGAAAAACCATACTCAGCTCCTATAAAAACTACATGAACCAAATTCTGCCTATATTTGATAAAAATAATATCTTTTTACCTTTTTTCACATTGAGATATCATTGATTTTAATCATAACTCAGGTCAGACCTTTGGATCCAATGCAGCGTGACTCGAATTAAGTACTAATTCAGATAATGTTGTTTCAGATCTTTATTTCGAATCTGGTACTTTATGTTATGTGAACTGAAAAAAGGATCCATTTTGATATTTAAATTGAGTTAAATTTGTACTTAGATTCAAACTAGGTCAATGTCTTTAGCAAATTTCTTGATTAACTCTAATGTATTTGACATTTCCAAGTTTCGTAGGAAAATCTAGTTTATTTTTTAATTTAATTTGGATTATTATTTTAGAACTGAAAATCTAGTTCAACGCATAGTTAGCAAAACTCCGTTTAAAAACAGGATTTTTTCAATAAAACTTTGAAAATGAAAAAAAAAAAACAACTGAAACTCCGTTTTTTTTTTCAAAAGACCAGCAAAAATATACGTTCGTTTGAGAGAAACTTTTGGGACATGAAAATTTATACTAAAAATTACTTTTCAGAAAATCTTAATTATGGATCCGAATTGGATCAGATCACAACGATTCTGATATGTCCCAACTAGACCGGTTAAAAGTTTTTTTACCATGTTATATACAATTAAAACTGAATTCAACTGGTATGTATTGTTTGCTGATTTTTTTGCAACTCATTTTTTATTTTTTTTTATAAACCACCTTTTTGAATGCAAAACCCCTCAAATAATGTATTTAGTATTTAATTATTTGTTGAAGTTTCATGTATTGCAAACTATATTTCAACCATGAGAATGGACGAGGTGGGTCGGAGGATGTCTTTACTCTTTAGCATCCAAAGCCATAGAGCTATACTTTATTAATCCATAAAGAGGAAGCTTTAAATGAATGGAGAGAGAGAGAGAGAGAGAGATTAATTGTGAAGTTCGTTTGTAGTGGAAACCGGCCAAGATTTTACCAACAGGAGGCCAGTCAATGTGTTCTGTTGATAATTGTCTTGGATAAAAAAAAAAAAAAAGGAAAGTAGACCCCAACCAGTAAAACAGGTTCTTATTATTAGGCTCTGTTTGGAAACTAGTAGCTGGGATGGGAAATGTCATTTCAAGAAGTGGTAGCTGTCAATTTCATGCTTCAGTGTAAATACAATGCCACTTTCATCCCAAATGCATTAACTCTCATCCCAACTACCAGTTTTCAAATGTAATATCCGCTAAATTTTTGAAATTTTGAAGTAATTAAAAAGAAAATTATTTTAGCATTCAGTTTAATTTGCTATTTTTGAGCTAATTAATTGCAATATACAACATTTTTTTGGTGTTTTTCTTAATTTATGTAATACCTAGATAATAAAAATTTTGAGACATATTTTATAATTGGTGGTTCCGTTCGTATTGAAAGTTTGAGAACGATTTTTGTTTCATCGAAAATGAAGTTGTAGTGAGTTCATAGCGGGCTCAATAAGTTTAGGGGTATTTCGGGCAATTTTGAGGGTATTTTCATCCTGAAGGTCATAGTCGTCCAACCCAAAGTTGACGGGATCATTCAACTACATGGGGGGAGACATGTACAAGATTATTTGAAATGTTTGGATGGCATTCTTGTGATTTGTTTTGAGAAAAAAGATAAATTAAACCATTTTTTCTTTTTGAGGGCATTTTGATCATTTCTATTGGGGCACCAGTTGCAGCTACCACCCAACTCAGTCAACCCCAGCAAGTCAAACTTGCCATGGTCAATAAGACCTTGCCATGTGGCAGGGCTCCTTTTTTGTTGTCTTTTCTTTGTGGTTAGAGCAACTAGGTTGGGGCTTAGTTAACCCAACTAATGGGCTAACTAGGAGCATACGATTCTATCCTGTTGGGATTTGGTTGGAACTCAACCATATCTGGATCACCTTTTGCCCATACCATGATGTGTGGCACCCTATAAGTATCCCTCTGAGTTATGTATTGTTATTTTTCTCTCTTCCTCTACCACACACACACACACTCTCTCTCTCACCTTCTTCCTCTTTTTAGTGAATGACCCACCTGCTTCACCACCATCATAATCGAGTTGCACCAACTCTCTTTGTCATCCAACAATTGTTGATGGTGTGTTGTTGCGTGAAGGAGCTTCTAGGAAGGATCAACCAAAGTAGGTCGGCCCTCTCCTTTTCCTTGCTAAGTTTCTTTCTTTTTTTATCTTCTTTGTTTCCCCTTTGCATTTTGTTGTCTTCCATGTTTTTGGGCATCTCCAAGGCGAAGGATGAGCTGCAACACTGTGGTTGCTGCATGGGAACGAGTGGTGTGCCAAGTAGTTTTGTTGTGGACATATATGGGTCAGATTTTTTAGCCAAGGTAGGAGCTCGATCTTTCACCCGTAGTAGTGGCATGCATATGCACGACTCTGTGTTCAGAAATATATTTTCTATTATGTGTATAATGCTTTGAGAGGTATGAAGGTGTGTCACATAAGTGTTCAACATATGTACTGAGTATGCTAGGACTGCAAGTAGTTTTATGGTGATTTGTGTGAAAAAGCATGATTTGAATATTTAGATATGTTTTTGTTGAATAACATGCTTAGGATCATGTTTAGAATGTTCTAAATATGTTAGAAAGATCGTCTTTGGGTGATGTTTTGGGTTGAAAGATGTGTGTTATCATCTTGAAACACCCCTAGATATGTTGTGGTTGAGTTTCGTTGGAGTCGAGTGCTTCAAACCTCAAGTTTCCAAAGTTTTGGAAGTGTGGGACCAAACTAAAATGTCTTAGGGGCCGACTCTTGTACTTTGAGGGTTGACTTTTGTGCATTTTCATGTTTTGGTTAGCTCGAGGGCCAACTCTTGTAAAACAGGGGTCGACTCCTTCATGCTTATTTTATCTAGTGTTGTAAGGCAAAAGAGTTGACTCCTTTGCAAAAAAGGTTGACTCCTGGAGTGGAGAGTTGACTCCTTTATGTTGTTTATAATCTAGTTAGCCAGAGGGTTGACTCCTGGAGTGGAGAGTTGACTCCTTTATGTTGTTTATAGTCCAGTTAGCCAGAGGGTTGATTCCTGAGCTAGGAGAGTCGATTCCTGAGCTAGGAGAGTCGACTCCTGAGCATTGTTTATATTTTGTTTGGCGATAAATATGTGGTATAAGTGTTATTTTTGGACTTTATGCTTGGGTTTTGGTGGAACCAACCCAAAGCAATCGTACATTGGTTGGTTGGACCAATACTATTGTATTTTTATTTGCACTCATATTTTTCATGGATTTATAATTTAACTATGTGTTTTATCAAATCTTTTCTCAAGTTATGTTTTAAGAACAAATAAATATATTTTCGTAGTTATTGAGAAAAATGTATATGCAAATTGATATTGCATAAAGTATTGATAAATTGATTTTATGTAACAGTTTTATGAACTGAAATTTTTGTAACTCTTTTGTTTCCAAAGTATTTATAAATGTGATTGTATACATGTTAGATAAATAAAATTTTTTGTAGCTCGTTTCTATTGCAAAGTATGTTTGAAAATCTGGTTTTGTGACCAATACATATACTGAAATTATGTTTTAACTAAATGGTTGCTTTCAATAGTGTCTTATTTGAAATCAAGACTGTGTTCTTAAGGAAAACCCATGTTTTAAATATAAAATTTTCA
The DNA here is from genome assembly GCF_984573655.1 of Nuphar pumila. NCBI lineage: Eukaryota > Viridiplantae > Streptophyta > Magnoliopsida > Nymphaeales > Nymphaeaceae > Nuphar > Nuphar pumila. Next base: position 23,514,267 of record NC_143262.1, on the reverse strand, counting down.
GAAACTGAATGTGCAGCAGATTTTCATGTGAGAATGGATGTTGAGCATGTTTCTTGGTCATGCTTTTAGTTGTATTGATGTTTTGGCTTTTGGGTAAAAGCTATGTTGGAGATAATATATATTTGTTTGAAAATAAATTATGTGTTTGAAAGCTTGTTAATTATGAATATTTGGTTTGGATGTGTGTGTGCTAGCTAGAGTAGCTCAAGTTCCTATCCATGTTATCAATGCTTAAAATTTGTGTTAAGCCTCTTATGGTTATAGATAACATATGTAAAATTGTCCCTAGTATAATTGGAATGAAGTTGGATGGGGTGAAATCACCATTTGATAATTTTTTTTTATAATCATATTTTGGTAGAGCTACCCGATTCTACAAGGGGTAGGAGCCGACCTCTGCTGAACAGGAGTCGACCACTAGTGTTTGCAAAATGTTGAACGAACCCCTATTGCTTTGTGTTTTGCTTGTGGAAGACCTGAGGGTCAACCTTTATTCCTTGTGGTCGACTCTTGAGTTGTGATTGTTGACCTGTGGTAGTCAGAGTCAACCCTTGCTAAGCAAAAATTAATTGTTTCTGGAAGTCGACTCCTGGTTCCAGAAAGGTTGACTCATGCATACTAAATGTATGATTTTGTTTGATGTTTTGGTTGAGTTTTCTTAAATGAAAAACTTTTGTTTTTAGCTTGATGGTTTGATGAAAATGGTGTGAATGAAAACCCACAGTTTTGATTAAAGCTTTTGCTTAACTTAAGTTGTTAAAAAAGTTTTTCGTGTTATTTGAAGGTTGTAGTCATACGTATACTTTGGCAATAAAAGTTTTTTGTAATTTAAAAAGTTGCAGACCTGGTTTATTGTTTAAAAATGCTTTATAAAACTTTAAATATTTACAAATCTAAGAATCCATTATAAAGCTTCTAAAATTGGTAATTGCAGACTTTTTATGCTTTATAAAAGTCTCTGGAATCCATATTTGCAGATTGTATGTATTTTATAAATGTTTTTAGAAATTCAGAATGTTTATAGATTTGATGTATTCTTTGTGAATGTTTTTTAAAAAGCCGGATAATTATAGATTATGCATTCTTATAAATGATTTTTGAAACTTGCAGTATTTACCAAATTGGCTATTCTTTAAATAAATTTGTATGTTTCTTGGCGATTTTGCTGAAATCTTTATGGCTAAAGAATTTTTTGTGCTTCTTGTTGTTATGTTGAGATTTTCATGTTGAAAAGCCTCAAAATAGCTTGATGTTTGAATGTATCTGCATGATTAAGAATAATGTTATTCAATATTTATATTTATTAAATTTTTGGTTGGATGAGAGTTATCTGACACTGTGAAACACAGGAGTCGACTCCTACACTAGAGGGTCGACCTCTATTTGTTTCACAAGTGGTTGGGTCGACCCTAGGATCAACTCTTTCTTCCTAGGAGTCGACACTCGGGATCCTTGGTATTGACTCTGATTTGAGGGAGCCAACCCCTACTTTCTAAAGGTCGATCCTTACGAATCTATAGTCAACCCCTGAGTTTTGAGAGTTGACCATTTCTGAATAGAACATACCTCTATTAAGAAAGAGTCGACCTTTGAGGATGTTGAGTCATCTCTTCCGAAACAGAAATGACCTCTATTTAGAAAGAGTTGACCCTCGAGATTTGTGAGTCAACTCCTGAGTTGACTAAGTTAACTCTTTTGTATCTTTATGCATGTTTATGATGGTTTGAGCTCAGGTAAAGGTTGTTTAGTCTGAGTTTTGAATAGATCAACCATGGTACAAGTTGGTAGACTTGTATTGGCTGCATTTGAGGGTTGATTTCATCAGTTCATGTTTGGTAGCTCGAAGCGAAGCTTGAATTATATTGAGATGCATAGTATGATGCATGCGAGAATGAGATTATGATCCTTATTTTTTATTTGTATGTTGTATAATTTTTATATGATTGAGCATGGACGAAGTGGTTTAGATGTGAGTATGATTCAGTGAATATGTATATATATATATATATGGTTATGGTTGAACATCATGTATATATGTAATTACTAGAATATAGGAGCATGGATTGCCTATTATATACATGCATTGATTTTGATTATAGCACTAGGTTGAGTGACATGTTCACATGATAGATGTTTGCATATGCGTAGGTATGAATAGTCTATACATTGGGTTATGGGTTTCGTGAAATATTTTTTTTAAAAATTACCCTAGTAGCTTGTTTTAGATCTTGGGAGATAAATCGCCCAAGTGTAAACCTACTGCTAATGGTAGTGTGGGCTATAGTTGAATATGATGTTGATTGGGGTACCAAGGTGACTCCAAGTGTATAACTAAGAGTTTGCACAATAAATTAATAATCTTATAAGTTAGAAAACTTATTGTAATTTGTTGGGCAATACCTTGCATGGGGGGATAAAATGAGAACTAAGTCAACAATTAATGTTAATTTAAGGAGGAACAAATTACACAGAGATTGAAGGTTATGCCCTAAAATATGGGGTGACCTATAATGGACTCTGCTCATTGAGCGAGTTAGCACCAACCCTATAGGTTGACGATTGACATGATGTGGGTGAGGTCATATTTTTTAGTCACTGAGGGTGGACCAGTCCTCAACCACAATGGCTTAGGGGATGAGGACTCCTTATGAAGGAAGTTCAGCTACGTACGCCAGCGGTAGTGTACTATGACTTTAAAAAAAAAAAGAATTCTTTACGGAGGGTTATGAACTCTTAGTGTCGATATAACCATGTGCGCTTGGGGTTAATAAAATACTTAAAATACTTAAAATACCTAAGTTTGAAAATATACCCCCATGTATACCGATGAACCTATAGTGTCCCAAGCAGTGGTGACCCTTAGATATAATTAATTAATATCAGAACAAGTAATTGCATCATGTAGAGAGCAAAAGAGAAAGATTAATGAAATACAATAAAATATGTTCATGCATTTAAGACATGCATGTGTTCGTTATTCCTTTCAATTAGAGGTGAAGCCGTGTTAAATTCTGTAGGGAGACGAGAGTGAAACTCATGTGAGCCATGAACTTGGTTTGAGTCCCTTTAAGCTAGTGACATATTCATGACTGCTATTGGGTGATAAGAGGTCTTATTACTATTGAGACGTGTTGTTTGTCTTACCCTTGCTTATGTCTTCTTTTTTGGTACTCTCGGGTAGGCGGCGTTGGTAATGATGGATGCTAAGGACCTCAGATATCTCTTGAGCTAACTTAGGAACTCTTCTATTCTTGGGACCACTTTTGTTGTTTTGGGTCACTGTTATATGTTATGGGACTTGTCCTTTTTTTGTGATTGAGAGTATCCCTGTTATTCTCTAGTGTGAACGATTTTGTAAAAAGATATACATGTAGTTTACCTAAGTTTTTGTATGTGAACTTTTGAAATACATTAATGAAATATTTTAAATTTTATTATGCGATGAATTCTTTAATGTGAATGAAATTTTTTTTAATCAGGATTCAAAGAAACCTTTCTAGAAATAGTTCTTCCACTGCACTCTCTTTTAAATTAAGGATTTTCACGTATTTTGAATTTTTAATATTTTATAAATGAACTATATATAGATGAACTTTCTTTTGAATGAAAAGAAAATGATTAGTTGGTTTTGAATCTTGAGTTCAGTTCATAGTAGAAAGTTTTATCTTGAAATCAGTTTCATAAACCAAGTTTTCCTTATGGTGTTTTTCATACCCCTTTTGAATATAAAAAAAATTAGTCGAATTTCGAGTCTTTCACATTAATTAGCTATTATTCATTGGTTATATTTAATTAATAAATTAAATAATTTGTTTAATGATTTAAGAGAGTAAATCTAAATTATCCAAGTATTGATTTGGATTTACAAGATTAAAAGAGGTATTCAGATTTGGATCTTAGTAAAGATCCGATTAAAACCCACCTATGAAATTCCAAATTTTGAATATCCAATTGTAACACGTCAGATCCAATAGATCCAAAAGTCATTTGGGTTTCGATCTTAACGGATCTACACGAGTCAACCCACCCGAAATGGATTTTTTTGAATCCGATGTGTTTGGATTCTTATTTGGATCTAGGGGACCTAAATGGATCAACACATTTGATGGGTAATGAATTTGGGTTTGAATATAAGAAACAAAAACCCAAAATCATCACATCTTCAAACCTCGTCATAATTCTTTAAATACCTCACCAAACAATCGCTTAAATCCCTCACCTACCTACCCCTCACAACACTCATCTCACATCACACTCACCACTAGGTATTCTCCTCTATAAATATTGCCCCTTGTTAACTCTCTCTCACTCTCTTTCTCTCCTCATCTTGGTGCTGATTTTCTTGGAGTAAAAGAGCTTATTCTTTTCATGATTTTTTGAATGACCTCTAATTAAGCTCTCTCTAAATCCATAAAATTTCAGTAGCTCTCAAGTGTAGGAGCTCACTATCGAAGAAGTTTGTCATTTTTGAGATTTTCCACTCCTTGTAAAACTTCACGGATTTTGAGGTAGGGTAAATTTATACTAATTCTGATATTTATGTGATTTTAATGCATGATTTAAATTAAGTAAAATTGATGTTTGTCTGCATTGTTTTATGAATAAAATATGTATATATGTTCACATGTGTGATTTTACAAATATAGGTATATATTTGCATGTATTAAGGTTTAGGTGTCTCACATTGTGAAATACATATGTTTCGAATTAAATATGCATATTTGGAATTATATCCACATGTTATAAAATATAATTGATTTGACATATCAAATCCGCATGTTTTGGATTTTCGTGTGCATACTTTGAGGTTCAATTTATGAATGCTTGAATATTATAAAATGTGATGTTATGATATGTTGTTAGATGATGTGATATCTGATGTGATGCATGTTGAATGATGCACATATGAATTGATTGAATTATGTTACGATAAAAATGAGATATGTATCAGTTTCTTTTGATATGAGATTAACTGATTGATCAAGCTCAAACATGTGGCTCATGACCTTGTGTATGTGTGTTGCCCCAAAGTGGTGGTCGATGATCTTATGTTTGGTTAATTAAATGTATACATAATTGTGCTAAATTGGTGACCATTGACCCTGTGAGCGGTTAACTGTGTTTATGCATGTATGACAATAGAACCATTGAGGGACTGTTCCAAAGAGAATCTTTGTTAGGGTATGCATAACCGAGATCGGGTGATCTGACTACGGCGGTAAATCTCTATGAGGAGGTGCATTGTCAAAGATCAGACAACCCGCTTGGACAAAAAAAATTTGTTAGGAAGTGCACTGTCCAATACCAAGTAATCTGACTAGGGCAAAAACTCTCTGTGAGGTTGTATATTTCCAAGACCAGGTGATTTGAAGTGAAACTTGTTTTCAAGATACATTGAATCTCTGAGGATAAATAGTGAAAGTAAATTCTGATATATCAGATTAATTATGCATGTTTGTGATTACTCATGTTGATTATGATAAAAGGTTTAATATGATATATTGCATGTGTCCTTGAGGTTTCATGTCCCTATTGAATATGGACCCTGCCGTGAGATTATTATTAAACAAGTTAAACATGTTAGTGAATGACACAATATGCCTACTTAGTTACTTGACAAATGAATGCATTATATTTTTTTTAGTTAAGTATATCATGTGTGTACCATGATTGATGTACATCATAGATACCTAATTTGATGAATTATGTTATCATTAAATGTGTTATTTATATTAGCTTTGTACACTCAGCATGTGTTCTGGTGTAGACCTACCAGACTTTTGTGAGTCTGACCTTTTTATGGGATTTTCGGTGATGTATAACTATAGAGCCATAGTTAAAAATCTCAGAGTGTTACAACTGGTATCAAAGAAAGATGAAGATATTGGCTAACAACACGTCCAACAATCAACATCGGTCTGTAAGTATGTTTCAATTGAACTAATGGTTATTTATTATGATGTGTTATTCAAAACCTTGTGTGATATCCAGAACCTAGATAAAATCTTGCTAGGTACTCCAGTTTGTTCGAATAACCCTTGTGTGGGTATTTTGAGGACAAAATTCTTTTAAGAGGGATAGGATGTAATACTCTCCAAATTTTTGAAATTTTAAAGTAATTAAAAAGAGAATTATTCTGGTATTCAGTTTAATTTTCTATTTTTGGGTTAATTAATTAGTTATTATTTGTCAATTATATTTAATTAACAAATTAAATAGTTTGTTTTAAGGATTTAAGAGAGAGTAAATCTAAATACGAGATCAAAAGAGGTATTCGGGTTTGGATCTTAGTAAATATCCGATCAAAACCCACCTACAAAATTTTAAATTCAAAATATTCAATTGGAGCATGTCGGATCTAATAGATCCAAAAGTCATTTGGGTTTGATATTAAAGGATCTACATGAGTCAACCCACTTAGAATATTTTTTTTTCAACCCAATGTATTTGGATCCTTATTTGGATCTAGAAAGACCCAAATGGATCAATACATTTGATCGATATTTGACCCACTTGATGGATCTGGTCAAAATGAAAACTAAATTATGTTTGGATCCTTATTTAGATCTAAAAAATAAAATGGATAATAAATTTGAGTTTAGCTTTAAGGACCCAAAACCATCACATCACCAAACCCTATCACAATCTCTTAAATTCCTCACCAAACAATCCCTTAAATCTCTTACCAAATAATCCCTTAAATCTCTCATCTACCTCCCTCTCACATCATTCATCTCACTTCATACTCACACTCACCACTATGTATTCTTCTCTATAAATATTGTCCCTTGTTAACTGTAAAACCCGTGAAATTTATGAAATTCTAAATGAATAAAAGGGATCAGTTATGTGAAATAGTAAGATTTTAAGTAGGCAGTACAATTTTTATGACTTGTGATTTCTAGAACGAAACCGATAACAAACTCTTACAAGTGGTTTTGGATCCGGATCTTGGCGAGATCCGATGATCCGACCCAACTTACGGGACCCAATGGAAAACTTGATGGTTTCGGAATGATAGCGTGAGATCCGAAACACGATTAGAGTAAGCGAGTGCAAGTTTAGACCAAACGGGTGAAAAATCCATGTGAAAACGAAAAAAATCCATCAACAAGAAAAAATGTCCCATTGTGACATAAAGAGAATTTTCTGCAAAAGTAAACACCAAGTGATGGTGTGGTGTTGTGGTAGGACACACGATGTGTGATACCACCACCCAAGTTCAAAACCCCCTGTGCACAAAATTTTTTTTTTCACAAGAAAGTGATGATTTCTACTGTGGTGAAAAGGGTAAAAAACGTGGGATTAAGTTAAGCCTAAATTTTTGGCTTTTTCATCTCACTCTACCAAGGATTGAGGAGAATCTCATGGGACATGGAAGAGGGATACCCATAAAGCAAATAGTGAGGGAAGTTAGAGGAAATCATGCCAAAGAGAGGAGGGGGCATTGTTGGAAATAGACATCACCCACAAAAAACGTGAGATTTGGGTGAAGATTTAATGCTTTGAAAATTTAGTAACTTCCCCCAAAATAGAGGAGTTAAATGAGAGATTTTTGGTAAGGAGTTACACTAGACGTATCTCTCTCTCCCTCTCTCTCTCTCGGTGGTGGTCGACCTCCATTGTTGGACTGTGTGGACCTCCCTTGCTGAACGCGTGAACATCCATTATCGACGTGGGGTGCCGCTCTAACGAAGAGGAGTTGCAGTCTTGCCGTCGTGAGACTCCAAAGAGGTAAGGAGCATTGCTATTTGTATGTAAGTGGTTGATGCCTTGTTGCACATCTATGTTGCAATATCATGGAGAGTACGCGACAAGCACCACCTATATGTAGGTGCGTTTAGGGCCTCGAGACCCAGGTGGCATGAGCTGAAACACCTACTCGCCAATAGTTCAATATGTAGTGGTTCAGCCAATGGTACTCACCCTTGGCCAACGTTGGGGCACTATGGTGTTCTTTGTAAGGGCATTATGTTCCTATGTGTATGCCTGGTGATATGTAGTACTCATATCAAAATCTACAGTTCAAATCTATGTAGAGAAATGCATATATTTTTTGTGTGGACGTTAGCCATGACGGATTCAAGATCTAAACAAAATAAAGTAGGCGAATGGTGTAGAACTTTAAGTATCTCGGATTATTATTCATGAAATTATTGTTTGGTTGTATTTTCTTGTTCAATACACCTTGCATACTTTGTAGATTGAATGGTTTTAATCAAGTCTGAAGTTATGTATACGTGATTGCTATTTCACATCATGGTAAAATAAAGATATATCATTTCTATTGGGTAATTCGATTGGATTTGAGGTTTTTGAGTATGGAATGCACTCATATTTATAGTTAAAAGATTCCATACATTGAGGATAAAAGTGGTGGCAAAACAGTCCATTTAGAATCATCAAATTGTTTGAAAAATAAAAAGATACATTTTTTTTTGGGTTACAGAAAAACGACAAAATTAGTCGACTGGAACAACGGTTAGTCGACTGATGATATGTTCAGTCGACTGATAAAACCTTTAGTCGACTGCTGCTAAAATTTCCAGGAAACAGACATTCTGTTCAGTCGACTGATGCTAATTTTTTTTTCCAGAAAACTGATATTCTGTTCAGTCGACTGATAAAACCTTCAGTCGACTAATGCTAAATTTTTTCCAGAAAACTGATATTCTGATCAGTCGACTGATAAAACCTTCAGTCGACTGATGCTAAAATTTCCAGAAAATAGACATTTTGATCAGTCGACTGCTGCTAAATATTCTAGAAAATTGATATTCTGTTCAGTCGACTGATAAAACCTTCAGTCGACTGCTGCTAAATTTTCCAGAAAACAGACATTCTGTCCGGTCGACTGATAAAACTTTCGGTCAACTAATTTTATAAAAAAAAATATATACAATGTTTTGCTTAGAAGATTTGAAGCAAAAAGGTTGGTCGACCGGTGAGCCTATTGGTCGACTAATAAACATGAAAAATTGAGTAACGAGTTTTCTAAAATGATTTTCATGAAGGGTTCTTTTAGAAAAGTTTTCTAAAGACTTTTTAGGTGAAATGCAATTGAAATATCTATGAATGAAAATAGTTTCGATGGTAAACTAAATATGTGATTCACATATGGACTTTAGGATTATGTCCAATACATGGAACACACATGATAAAGTTGGATAATGCCACGTTGCGGCATGACCAATGGGGGTACGGAACGTACACTTGAGCTCATAAACAAAACTGAAAATGCCAAATGTTTAAGTACTCGACACAAAGTTGAATCAGAATTATGATAAATTGTAGTTGGTGCCTTTGAGGCATTCGATGGGTAATGTGCATATACTAAGATCAACCTGAGTATGAGTTGGGGTTTTGAAAATCCCCTGTGGTGCAATGACTTGCACATAAGAATAAATAAAATTAAAAATATGCACATATAAATTAAATATGGGATTCTGGGTATACCTGAAAGATGGTATATGTTACTGGTTTCCCAGGGTTTTGGGTACATCTGAAAGAAGATGTATGATATTGGATCCAAACAAACATAAATGAAAATTTATACACATATAAATTAAATATGTTGGATTCTGGGTATACCTGAAAATGATATATGTTACTGGTTTTCGAGGGTTCTGGGTACATCTGAAAGAAGATGTATGTTACTGGATCCAAACAAACAAGAATGCAAATTTATACACATAAATTAAATATGTTGGATTCTGGGTATACCTGAAAATGATATATGTTACTGGTTTCCCAGGGCTCTGGGTACACCTGAAAGATGGTGTATGTTACTGGACCGGTGGTTTACCTTGGAGAGGGTAGGCGGTACAAGCTTTGTGGACATTCTTGTTCTTGTGAGAGCTAGGCGTCTCACCCGGTCCCCAGTCCACGAAGTTAGGGGACCAGGACTACCAGTATGTCCTAGGTGGTAGATCCAAGTCTTCTGCAGAAGTACGGGGTGCATCCTAATTTTTATTCTAGCCACTGAGGAGTTCTCTCTTGGTCACTGACTGTCCCCTTTGGATATTCGTACGGCTAGTCATACGGGTTATTAAATAATAGACCCCCGTATGGTCTCGGTCCGCTACGAGGTCTATGTTTGTGCGTACCCACATGGTAAGAGTAAGAGTAAGATAAGCATTAAATAATTTAAGTTGACTGGAAACTTATCTCTGAAGAATTATATACTGTTGATTTGACTTTAGTAAAACTTGTGGAATCTATAGCTTGTACTAATGTGGATAAATATACCTCTAGTTCAGTCATCTTTTGCACTGTATCATGAATTAGAAAGCATAATCATCTTCTTAGAATGTTATAAACTTCCATGCTAGTTATATCTGCAGTTATTGCACATATTTGTACACAAGTCACTGAGCACCACATATAAATATAATGCTTCTTACGCTCACAGAGGAGTCTGACCCTTCTGCTTTAAATGTTTTTTAGGTAGCAACTAATTGGAGCATCGGGGTGTCGTTTTGGATAAAGTCAAGAGATCTCATTTATTCAGTATTTTATGTTTTAACTCTGATCAGTAGATTTACATTTCTGTTATGGGATGTAATTAATGACATTAATGTTTCAATTAATGAATGGTATGTTTAGTATTTCTCTGTTTTACCCTGTAATGCACCCGACTTGTGTTTTCCGCGCTTCCGCTATTTCAAAAAAAAAAAATTTTACTCCAAAATTTTTACTATAAAAGTTGGGGCGTTACATTAACTCTCTCTATCTCTCACTTTCTTGGAGTAAAAGGGTTTCTTTTTATGTTTTTGGGAGTGAACTCTAATTAGACTGTTTCTAAATTTACAAAATTGAGGTAACTCTCAAGTATGAGAGCTCACTATTGAAGATGCTCGTCATTTTTAGGATTTTTTGCTCCTTGTAAAAATGCATAAATTTTGAGGTAGGATAAATTTACACTGATATTTGTGAGATTTTAATGCATGATTTAGATTAAGTAAAAGTGATGCCTGCCTGTGTTGTTTTATGAATAAAATATGTATATATGTTCACATGTGTGGTTTTACGAATATACGTATATTTTTCAATGTATTAAGGTTTAAGTGTCTCATATTATGAAATACATATGTTTGAAATTAAATGTGCATGTTACGAAATGTAATTGATTCGACATATCAATTATGCATGTTTTGGATTCTTGTGTACATGCTTCGTGGTTCAATTTATAAACGTATGAATATTCTGAAATGCGAAGTTATGATATGATGATAGATGATGTGATATCTAATGTGATTCATGTTGAATGATCCATGTATGAATTGATTAAATTACATCAAGATAGAAATGAGATATGTGACAATTTCCTTTTATATAAGATCGATTGATTGATTGAGCCCAGATAGGTGACTCATGACCTTGTGTATGGTCATCTGAATTGATATGCGTTGGTGCCCTAAAATGGTGACCGATAATCTTATGTTTGGTTAATTAAATGTATACACGTTTATGCCCAAATTGGTGGACATTGACCCTATGAATGGTTAACTGTGTTTATGCATATATGACAATAAAACCATTGAGAAATTGTTTCAAAGAGAACTTTGTGAGGGTGTGCATGACCAAGATCGGGTGATCCGGCTAGCGCGGTAAATCTCTGTGAGGAGGTACATTGTTTAAGAATAGAAAATCCACTGGGATGATAAATCCCTGTGAGAAAGTGCATTATTCAACACTAGGTAATTCGACTACTGTGAAAACTCTTTGTGAGGTTGTATATTTACAAGACTGGGTGATCCAGAGTGAAACTTATTTTAAAGATATGATGAATCTCTGAGGATGAATACTGAAGGTAAATTCTGATATATCAGATTAAGGATGTATGTTTGTAATTACTTATGTTGATTATGATAGAAGGTTTAGTATGATATATTGTATGTGTCATTAAGGTTTTATCTCCTTATCGACTGACATGAGATTATGATTGAATAGGTTATGTTAGTGAATGACACTTCACGTCTACTTAGTTACTTGACAAGTTAATACATTATGTTTTTTTAGTGAAATATATCACGTATGTGTATCATGATTGATGTACATCAGATTTGATGAATTATGTTATCATTAAATGTATTATCTGTATTAGCTTTGTATACTCACCATGTGTTCTGGTGTAAACCTACCAAGATTTCATGAGACTGACCCCTTTTATGGTATTTCAGGTGATATATTAGATGTGAAGCATATGTGAGATGTTGAGGTGGTATCAAGAGCCAATCATTTTTCTTTTTCGGTTACTGAATTTTGGATACATGTTATTAAAAATGTTATCGTTTATTGGGTTGCAGTATTGTGAATGCAAAAAGTTATATGCATTAAATTCAGTATAATCATTATTATGTGGAATGTAACCTGCCTGAGGTTTTGATCGAAAGTTAAAAATGTTTCTAATGATGATTATTTCAATAAAAGAAAAAGTTCTAGATTTTCATGTGTTTTATAATGGTTAAAAATCTCTGAGTGTTACACCAAACATCCACCAGGTGGTAGTTTGACCAAGTTTTTGCCAAATGCATTAACTCTTATCTCAGATCCTAGTTTCCAAACTGAGCCTTAAAGCAGCTCATGTTGCAAATGGAAAAACCTTGGTCGACAAATGTCAAACCTTCAACAAGTCCACATAGCATTACTCTCTTGGTTACATAAATTTCACCAGTGGCTAGTGGGTGGTACCAACTTGTCTTGGTTTTATCATGAATTGCAACACAAGTTACTAACTATAGACAATAATTAATTTAATGACTAGTGGTATGGCTGAGACTAGTTTGAGTCTGAGCACCAACAGATTGAATCCTTAAAGTAAGATCCACATGCACATTAGGATCATATTCGAATATGTTAAACCCTTTTTTTTGTTTGGGTCAATTTGGACCAATACGTGAACTTGGATATAGTTCAAATTCCATGCAACATCTATTACAGTTGCATTTGTTCATGTAAATAATTAATATATTTTGAGGGATCTAGTATCATCACAAATTTTGGACTCAATCAACCTTACCTCATTGAATATGATTTGGATTTCAAATTAGAATTTGTTGCATGTATTATGAATTTGGATTCAGATGGCACGATCCGAACAAAGATAGATTTGTTTAGACCCCTAGATGTATCTGACACTCATCACTAGGGTTGGACAATGGGTAGGCCAGGCCAGCCCACCCCTGTTTAGTGTACAGACTTGACTGGGCCATTGACTGGCCAGGCCTGTTCAAGCCCGACTCGTTGACTAACCAGATCAAGCCTAGGCATTGTTTGGGTCAGACCCAAGTCTAATATAAATCCCATGGCCTGCTCGTTAGCTTCATGGGCCTAATTTAGTCCAGGCCGGACTAGGTTGCAAGCCATCGCATATTCACAACATTTATCTTTTGTGTCCTTGAATTCATAAGTTCTTTTAAAGAAAATTTTAAAAATAGAAAAAAATAGATTGGATCTAAGATGAAACTATTTTTTGACTCTCTCTCTCTCTCTCTCTATATATATATATATATATATATATATATGGAAGGGGGACCGTCTAAAGCGCCATTGCTTCTCTTTTTTTGGTAAACACATTTTTTTGGCATTTTCTCTTTATACATATTTTTTACTTTTAGGCATGTCTATTTATCCTATGCATTGCATTTTATTTCATGATGATACTTGATTTCACTCTTGATCATAAATCTAATACATTTTGTGGATCTTGATTTGGGTTTCATGATAAAAAGTTTTTCCTCTTCTCATATGCCTCTTAATTTGTATTATAATTTGATCATTTTACATACAGTTCTTCTCATTTATGTTCATTTGTATGATATGATGTTTGACAGATGCAAGTGTGTGCCTTGATTTTTCTTTTTGAAATTATGTTCATGATCATCATGTCTTTTTTTATATACATAGATTGACTTCTCTTTTGTGCTATGATCTTTAATGTAATCTTTGGACAATAAGTTCTAAAGGCAATAAGTGTTAATAAATAGTTTATCTATTTTGTTTTTATAAAAAATGTTTTAATTGCTGATTATAAAATGATGATTGAAGAGACTATCATGGAGGCAACAATACCTACACCAACACCTACTGATGAAGCAAAGCAAATAGAGCAATAAATACCTTACCTACTTACTGATTCATCCCACTATAAAGTACAATTGAGGCTTGGCTCGTGGATACAAAAGGAACTTGTTCTGTGGCAAAAATATAAGAGATTGACATATACCATGATAAATGCAACATGAGTAAGAGGAGGCTCAGAAAAGTGGGCTCAAATAAGAAGCAACCAACACCTTCAATGACCAAAAGTATTGCAAAAGAAAATGTCCAAAACCATGTCTTTCATCCCAAAAGCATCTAAGAAAGAAAATTCATATGTGCAATCAATGGTAAAGAAGTTAGAGCCATTGATTGAGTGTGAGGTTGTTGCTAACCTTAATGCCTAACTAGAGGAAGCAGGAGACGTAACCACCTGCAATGGTAGTGGTGAGATGCAGAAGGATAGTGGTGACATTGTGAGAGTAGAAAGGGCAGAGGATGTACTTAAGCAAGCGAAGGATGCCATGGCTAGGTGGAGAAGATTTTGGAGTAGATAGGAGGTAGAGATGTTGAGGTTGTGAATAATATTGATGGTCCTCAACTGAAGGAGAAGGAGAGTGAGGGTCCCTCTGTAGAGGAGGTACCTCAGCAAAATGAGAAGGCCCCAATTGTAGATAGTGTGCATGAGGATGTTGAGGAGGCTGAAGATAAGTTCTTAGAGGAGCAAGTGCATGCTCTGAGGAAGAGGTTGTAGTGATAAAGAAGATCCATTTCTTGTGGACATGTACTTTCTTTAAAAGTTCTCATATGTAATATGTTTGTGATCAATTTTAATGTTATATTCAATCATTAATTAAATTTTTGTATATCTGTGTGTTTGGTTTTAAATTTAAAATATGATATTATATTAAAATTTAAATTTTAAGTTATATATTTTTTAATGAATTATAATATTTGACTGATTCTATGCAAATTTTATTATGATTGCAGAATTCACAATCTCAAGAGTTAGAGGATCTAATATTCTTTATGTATAAGTTCTATTGGTTCAAGGCACATTCTTGGTACTTAACACTATCGTAAGAAGCAAATGACTGGCTGGATCAAATCCAATTTTTAAAATTCTTGAAGGTAATACCATGTCAAATTTGTCACTCGTATATTCCATGATGCAATCATGAAACCTGACAACCAATACATTTAAGATCTTCAATTTTGTGATGACCATCACCTTTGAATACGTGACACGCATCACTAGACTAAAGTATCATGGAAAGCTAGTGAATGCATATCGGTTTGAAGATTTGAAGTACTTATGTGAAGTCTTATTGAAAGTACTCGAAGATGCATTCAAAGGTGAAAGGTTTAAGTTATCATGGTTGAGGGAGATATATGATAACAACAAGACTAAAAGAATGAGGGAGAAGATACCTTATGTTAGAGGGAAGGTCGATCATAAGATAGAGAGGGAGTTAAAGGCATTCTTGTTATAACCATGTACCTTCATGAAATCACAACTCATGTTTCTGTCCAAGTATAATATATACATCACGACAAATATACCAAAATCTTTGTTGTAATAATCATATAAAAAGTTAACATGTACATGTATGTATTGAGTATAGATACATATGCAAAGTAATTACTCATTCTCTTATTGCAGAATACCATCTACATGACATGTCATCCAATATAAGTAATTATTGTAACCAAAGCACTCTACAAGAAGTTTAACCTGCAACCCAATATTAATCCTACCTAATATGAGAGAAAATTAAAGATATTATTGAATAAGTAATGAGTTTGTATTATATTTGCATTTGCATTATATACTAATGCCATGGAATTGTAGAGTCTGAACTCTTTTTCTTTCATGACCATCTCCTATAGAACCTAGTGTTCATTGCCTCAGATGAGAAAAACTAAGATCTACAATATATATCTAGTTCAAGACATAAGTAAATTATTTACATGTAAATATAAATATAAGTATGCAATATTGTTTAACGGATACCTTGTTACAATCGTTAAAAGGATACAACATGTTTTAGTTCTTTAAGAAAGTACAAACTCCTTCTTTTGTATTGAGATATTTGATTGTTTGTTGTGAACAATATTAAGCAGTTAGTTTATCTGAATCGATAGAAAAACATGAGGACTATCGCTTTGGAGACTTATCGAGAAATAGAAGGTAATGTAAATGGTCTTTGTTTGTTTCCTTTTTGCTGCCATGTCCTGATTCTGATTCTTAATAAGTCTTTATATGAATCTATACGGATGCTATACAATTGTCATATGTGATACGTTCATGTTAGATTCAAATGAGTTTACATAAAAACAAACAAGCATGCAAACCTAACACTTAGATCACTAGTTAACAAAATATTAATGTAGAAATCATGCTCGTCAACTCTACAGCTAAACTTTTTTTATGTGGTTGGTTGTTATCAACATTTTTTTTCTTCTTGTAGTCATGTTTCTCTTTAGGTGTCATATCACCAAAGGACTAACATATACATAGAAGACATAAGACATTGGATAAGAAAATAAACATAAATAATCTGTAATACCAACATATATATATATGTGTGTGTGTGTGTGTGTGTGTGTGAAAAAAATCTTAAATATAGTAAACCTTAAACAATATGTAACGTCCCAAAATTCTAACTCAAAAATAAGTGTCAAATTTCTGTTTTTTCTTTTTAAATCACAGCACAAATATTCTTTTAGTTTGAGGCGGACAAGTTGGGCGAGTTACAGGTATTAAAGCAACAAATTATACCATGCAAAAATTGAAATCATTTATTCAGTACTCAATTTATTTATGGTAAAACAATCAGAGTGGTAATCATAAACCGATGACAAATGTTAACAATATTTGAAAATGATCAGATGGTTCACATGGCTCCCTGCAGCAATTCTGCAACCGCTCTGTAGCTTATTTTACCACATCTATAAAACAGTAATATCAGAGGATCAGACTCCCCCTCGAGTCTTAGTAGAAGGTACTAAACTAACACAGGTAAACTAAAATCAATATATATGAAACATACTTTCATGAATTCAAAGATTAATTGAGACGATTATTTTTCTCAGATATATATGATATCACAGTTGTATAGCAAGACTAAATTTCAGGAGCCAATAAAATTTTTATGCATGAGCAACTAAAAATTCATACACTTACCAATGTAGAATAATGGATCTTTCATACACACATATAATGAATCTTTATCAAGGATTCATGCCTCTATTTGGGCACTTCGATGTAGAATTCAATGTCAGTATGTCCATGTCACACATGTGAATTTTAAGAATTTACATTCATTTATACATTTATGCATTGACGTTGAATACGATTCTCAACGTATATCAATACATTATTACACGCTACACACACTTTAATTCATTTGCATTTGAAATTAAAAGCATTCCTTCAGTGATATGCATTAATATTTCATTTGATGCCATGCTCATCAAGCTTGAAAACATGCATTTACACAACACTACAAGTTACAAATGCATATTAACTTATTACTCAAAACCATGTATTAACATTGGGGGTTCGTCTTTTGCATAGTTTAACTTACCCATATTTGGTTCAAGACTCGATTAGGCAAGATTCGTTTTGTTGTTACAACAATCACCATGTTGTACACATGATCAGATCTTAGCTCATCTTACTACTATAAATGCACGTATTTGTCTGCTTTCATACACCACAAGCCATTTGTAATAACTCTTCCTAATGAGAGAGTTACGAATATAGAAATCACTATAGGATCATAGTTTATCAAGAGTGAAACTGGATTGCATCCTCGCATTCAACAAGACTACAACCAACTGCAGTCCGACCAAGGGGCGCCAAAAAGGGGTGCACCTTGTTCATCACATGGGTCCAGCTGGCAGGCTGAGGAAAACTTACCCTAGTTTGCTATAGGCCATAAATCACACAACAATTCTGATTGTTGTGTTTCCAGGGCTGGCATGGTCTGTGCCACCAAAGTGCAGCAAGGCTGGGCGTTGGCATGCTCCAGCCGGCCCGCTACTTAATTTCTTTTTTTTTCTTATACAATTGTCACTAGAGTGTAGACAAACCCACTGATCTAATTCAACTTCTAGGGTTTGAGCGTAGGTCTGACCCCAAATGTCCAAAGACTACACACCCTTTTTATCTTGAAAACATCTATTTCTAATTTACTTATTCAAGTGATACAAATGATATAAGTTGACTACATGTATTGTATTGGTCAAGTACCTATCTAGTTATGCCTGCAATATAATGTTCATGCAGGCGTCTATATAACAGCCCATTTCTATAATGAAACCACAATGCCCTCACACATATCTTTATAAAAATAATTACAATTACATGCTCTCAGCATCAGCCATTTCTATCACATAAAGGTGTTGAAACACAATGTCCTCATGCTTATCTTTATAAAAATAATTATCAATACACGTTCTTGTGCATCAGCCACTCATACCTCATAAAACGTCATGACCTCAACAACTAAGGCACAATATTTTAATGACTTACTAATGTTACACTGTCAATTCTAAATAATTCATAAAGAGCTAAGGAAGTCTGGAAAACAGTATGCAAGAAAACAGAAAGGCCAATTATTTGATTGATAACTATGATACTTATAGGGTGCCCTCAAAAAAATAAACCTCAATTATATGACTACATCTATCATGGTGGAATCTATATGCCTTATTAAACAAGGATTTTATCTTGTTGTTGTATTAGACCATAGCATTGAGATGGAATATGCATTACTTGGTCATGCATGTTGATCAATTATTGATGCACAAAAAAAAATGAGTATCCGATTAGAACCCCTACCTTAAGAAAATGGATCGGTAGATAAAGATGAAAAATGTTGGAACCGTTCTTGAGATGCCTTGGTAAAATGCCAATATCGCAACATCTTGTTTTTTTTTTTAACTGATCGGTCACAGGACTGTTATGATTCACATAGAGGGGTTTTTATCTGCTACCACTCAACAAAATATTGTACCCCGATTTGGTTTTGGCAAAAACCTCATCTTCATACCGAGATCGAGGTTTTTCTCAAACCGATTTTAAGTATTTGTCAGATTAAGACCTATATCAGTCCCAAACTTATTAGGATTGATACGACATTCCCACATAAACTTTAAAACTCAGAAATATGTTCTTCTATATTGACTTTGGTCTCCATGTATCCGATTAGAACCCCTACCTTAAGAAAATGGATCGGTAGATAAAGATGAAAAATGTTGGAACCGGAGTCACACTATCATCCATTTGTTCTCCTTACTGCACCATCCATGGCAGCCACACACACACCTCTCTAACCTAAGGAAAAAAAATATGAGGAAGTGGAGAGAGAGAGAGAGACCCTACAAAAATCGTGGGTCTACCTTTTTTTATCTTTTTGGCAACTTCTCATTATCTCTTGGTTCTCTGCCAAGATTTCAAATTCTAGAAACCGTCCACCCTCTTGATGAGGATAAGAGTGATAACAATAACTCAAGATTTTCGTTTTTGATAAAATGATAAAAAAATGATAATCCCTATTTTGCCCCTCATTTCTTATTTTGTGTATCTTAAAAAGAAAATGTGAGGATGGAAGAGGAAATAATGACTTTCTCTAATTAAGTTGTTCAACCTTCCCTCTCTTAGAAATCTAATTGCAATCTTTATTTATGTTTCAAAAAGATCTAAATTGAATTTCATACCCTTATCGAGTTTCTTATTTTTTTGACTACCTTCCTTATTACACACTTTTCCAGCCATGCTTGCATGACAACTAATCTTGAAAATAAACATGAATTTAAGGAGGGATCAATACTTACCTTATTGAAATTTCAATTCCCTATTTCTTCTTTCTCACTTTGCTTCCCTTTTTATTATATTCTAACTTAGTCAACAATAAAAGGAAATACGTGTGTGGCTATTTGTAGAATGTTACAATGTTTTAAATTTGGAAATGTAAATTCTCAATTCAATTAACGTGTAGTCCTTTTGTCCAAAAATTATAGCTGCGTATTGCCAAAAAGCACCATGTGTGTGGGGGGATTCAAACTTTGTTTTGTCTTCAAAGAGGCAACAAACCTCTCCACTGCACCAATGTTTATTTTGTTGCAATTTCTATCATATTTAATTTACTTACATACATATAGACATTATGTATTTTTGTAAAAAGGAAGAACAATGTGTTCTTTATTAAAACCGTGTGAGTGAAGTAAATGAGATTTAAACTTAGGTTGCCTCACAACTAGGCAATACACCTCACCACAACACCACTTTACCTCTTGTTACATCTTTATGTTTGTTAATTTATTTATATATGAATGGGCTTTCGAACGGATCTTGCATTCAATTTGGATCTTCAATGTATTTTGAATCTTCTGAACTCTCTAACTAGATTTTCGGATCTTGATTGAGATTCAACCATATTTGGATCCATTTAGATCCAACTGACTTATAATTAGATTTCGAATCCACCCAGGATCCGAATCCACTCACCATATCCACATCCAATTACTAGATCCATTTGATCTCGTTTGAATTCAAGAATCCATTTGGATCAAGTTCATATCATATAATCATTTTTATTTTAAAGGAATTTAATATTTATTTATTTTGATAATTATCAAAATTTTATAGGTTTTACACAGTAAATTTGGTGGAAAATATTAAATAAAACACAAAAAATAAACAAATTGAACAAAAATAAATGTATATATGATTTAGAAATCATGCGAATAAAAAAAAATTGCATGCCAAAAATTTAAGTAGATCGCCCCATATTTGCGGATCTCCTTGAGGACCAATTAATTAAAGGAGATCTGCACAATTCTATGTGAACTTCGTGCTATATATGCGAAGTTAGTTTGCTAAGTATTGACAGGTTTGAATTACAAAAAGTTTGAATATATGGTTGTGTGACCTTTGTAATATATATGCAAATATAATAAAATATTTGCAAAGTTGCAATAGGTTTCAATTATAAGAAGTTTGCAAATTCAATTATGTGAACTTCATGCTATATATACAAATTTAATGAAATATTTGTGAAGTTTTGATAGTTTTCAGTTATAGAAAGTTTGTAGATTTGGTTATATGAACTTCGTACTATACATATGACTTTAGTGAAATATTTGTGAAGTTATGATATGTTTCAGTTACAAGAAGTTCGCAAATTTAGTTTTGCAAATTTCGTGAGGTCTGCAAAAAAAATGTATGAATGTACATTTTAGTGAGAGTTTGTGATACCTAAAGAGTGTATCGATATATTGCGTGAACTTCAGGAGGTTTGCTCGTGTGAAGGGTAAAATAGTCCTAAACAAGTCAAACATTTGTAAATTTGGACATAGAACTGATTTTGAAAATTATTAGCATTTTGAAAAATGTGTCATTTTTGTTGTACAATACGGTTATTTTCCAAAAGAAAAGACATTTGTAATGCCATGTTAAAAAATAGATTTTATAAAGATCCTTTAAATGAAAATCACAATGAACCATTGTGTTCCTCTATAACTACCATGCCCGTATTAATACTTTTCAACACAAATCAAGACGCTTGAGTCTTCTTTCAACCAGAATGATCGAACGACTAGTTCGATCATTGGTGGGCGTCAAAGGGAGATTTGCCGGCCATCTCTTTTTACAGTCTTCTCTTCTTCTTCGTTTTTGTTAGGCAGTGTGGAAAAAAGCAATGACACACAAACATTCCAACAAGTGCCATCAAAGCGTCGTAAGTACCTTTCCATGTCATCATGTTATTGTTGAAGAACATATGTCATCGTGAGTGTCATTAAGGCATTGTTTTGTTATTGCAGGTAGATTATATCGTTTCAACACTTGGAACCTGTGAACACCTCAAATTTTCAAAAGTTTGTAAATATTCGTTTTTTGCCCCTGACCCCATTTTCTGAGAAAATTGAGTCAATTTCAATCTAAATTTTAGTTATTCTTCAGATTAACTGGAATCAAAATCCATTTTCTATAGCTGACTCAATGTTAGATCCGGATCTAATCAAAATTCAAATTTGAGCCTCATTATCCAATTTTTAAACCAAAATTACAAAAATGCCAAAAATAGTTTCTAAAAGGCTCAGATAGTCCATCCGGTGTCCATTTGGATCCACCATTCTATATTTCTTGATTCGAGATTCAAAACTCGAAAATTTTTTAAGATTTCGGATCCAAACCCATTTTTCTGAAGAAATTTTCAAAGTTTAACCCGAATTCTCAGAAAACCCTTTTTTTGTAAATATTTCTTAAAAAAATAGTTTTAAATCTTTTGTTTTCCCTAAGTTTTAAAATTTTTATTTCAAAAACACCAAAAAATAGAAATTATAATGAAAAAGAACATATATATATATATATATATATATAAATAGAAAAGAAAATACAAAAAATGGCCTTTTAAAGCCCCTTTTTTTTTGAAGATTGAGTTTTATGAAAACCATTCTTTTAAGAAAATCTCTTTGAAAAACCACTATTTTGCAAAATCATTTAAATTGAGGACCCGACCAGTAAGACTCCCTAACGATCTCTCGTTATAAAAGAGACCGCAGGGGAGTCGATGAAGGGATCTGTTGTTCACCTATCGCCATCGCTCTTCTCCCGAACCTTCTCCTCCTTTATTCTTCTCTTCCTCTCCCTTTCATTTCTCCTTTCCTCTCTTCTCACACCGGTTTGACTGAAGAAAATCATTAGAGCAGCATAAGGCCACACGGTAAGAGCCTCCCCCTCCTATTTCTCTTTGTTATTTCTGATTTTGTTTTCATTTTTTTTTTCTTTCTTAGTTTTTTTGTTTAATCGTCTCATCAGAGCACTACTGTGGTGTCGGTTTTGCATATAGAAAATACCGATCCACACATTTTGTGCAATATCAATGGAATCTTCAGATTTCGACATTTCCTTTCCTTAGTTATAAATTTTCTTCAGTTTTTTTTTTTGGTTTCTTGTTTTCACCACGCATTTTCTTTTAGATTTTATGATTCATTGATTTAGTTGCTTTCTTGTTGCTATAATAGTCGTTTTGATATGTATCCTCCCATTCTAGTTCATCTGTGTCATTCTTATCTTCTGAATGTCATCACAGTGTTTGAATTGAAATTACATTAATGTATGTTGATTCTTTTCTCTCACAATTCAGAAAAATATCCGTATTAGCAATATATTTGATTCATTGGAATCGTTGCATCATCAGGAGATGGTACACTTTTGATTTTCTAATTATTTTCCATGCTCTCTCCCCCATTCAGCTTTGGGAATATCTGACCTACACAACGAGCCGCATGTGCATTCATCCATGTTTCACTCGATCGCCTGTTTCATTTCCTTCGGCATCCCTACGTTTGTCTGCTCTAGTCTCGTAACTTATTGTCGTCTCAGCACTCATCTCATTGCATGTACCTTACCCATATCGCTAGCATTAATTCCACCACATATATAGTCCCATTTCCATTGCATCCCGTACCATCCACACCACACCTTCATCAGTATTTGGCAGGTTCAGTCACATTTTTTTTTACCATCTGCGTACCATCATCTGTATAGCCATAAACCCCTCTCCCAAGACTCTCAGAACCCACTAGATCCAGAGGCAGAAACAATTTCACAGAGTCAAGAAGAAGGGATCGAGGTAGGGGAATGGTAATACCCTGGGAGCATCACTCGATTCTAGTGTGGATGAGATCTCTTGGACCCTTGATTTGAAGAAGACTAGATTAAAGAGTATTCTCGTGCATAGAGTTGAAGCTGATATATGTGGATACCTCTGCTACTATTAGGTATGAAATTGAAGTGGACTCTGAGTGCAGAACCAATCACAAGCCTGAAACTGAGACTCCCATGATACTGGTTCTGATATAAAGTGTATAGCAGCTGTAGCAACTTTCTAAAAGTTATAATCCCCTGTTAAGACTTCTCCAAACATCATCTGATTCAAATTGCTAAGGTTATTTGCAAGTGGTGGACCATCCACCATTGAGAATATGTTTGACGTTATATTCTTGCCATATAGTTGAAGAAACATATTGCCCTTCCCCAGTGCTTGCCATAACCTCGAAAACTTCAAGGCCTAGAAGAAGTTTCTGCTTTGGATGGATTTCAAACATCAACTTCTGTCAAACTCCCAGAAGTAAAAAAAAATAAAATAAATCCCAATGTAGCTAGTAATGTGCAGTTTGAAGGTAACAATTCTGGCCAAATGTTTGGAGAAACACCCTCTATTTCCTCAAATACTTAATATGATGTCCATGTTGTCTCGCTCATATGAAGTGTCTGGTCTCATTGAAGAACAAATATCCTCAGGATCTATTCCTGGTTGTGCACAATCTGTTGTTTTAAAGCCCTCAACAGTAAGGATGACGAATGGAGCGGTGAATCATGGTTTCAAGCAATCAATCACTCATCCCCTATGATGCGTTTGATGCCCATTATCAATCAATTGTTATTGGCTTCACGGATACAACAGTTGGTTTCAAAGATGAAGTGCTCGTGCAATATCCTGATAAGGTTCTGTCTGGGAAAGACTCTATGAGTAATTCAGTAATGCTAAAATGTTATCCCCAGCTATCCATCTCCCTCCAACAATTCCCCACTTGCATAGGCACAGTACAACACCCTTCACTACTATCCACCATCTTACCTACTATATTTACCCCTGTCACTGCCTTTATTGCATTTTCACATCCCCAACCATACTTAGCCCTTTCATTTGCTGCACCAGTATACCATGTATATATATCATTCACACTACCATCTTCCAGCACCTACGCAACACTTGCAGCTTTCCTCATAACATTTGCAGCTTACCTGCCACTTCATTTTACTAATCACTGCTGTGATTTTTTGTATCACCAATGCACAACACTTACCCTCGTTGTCACTCACCTGCATCCATTTACACTCACTGACACAACAATTACATTTGTATGTTGCACTTATCACCCATACTCCACCATGCCACCATCTCCACTTTTTCTGTAACACTGCTATCATCATCTCGCAGGAAACCACCCCCCCTGCTGTCACCTAATACCCATGCTGCCAGCAGCAACCTGCTGTTGAACCACCTATTACAGATTTTTTGCAAACCCCTCCGTCTATGCTATGGCTTTTATCCTATCTGTACCCTATATAATTACCCTTCCCTGCTACCTGACAACGTCATACCCACCTTCCAGCAGCACCATTCCGCTGTTATCGCCCAGTTACATTCTCACTGCTGCAAAATGCAGCATGCACTTGCAAGTTAATCTCCTGTCACCTCAATGCACATTATCTCATCTCCCACATTTTTGCACTTTCTTTCTCCACTTCTTTCACAATTAAACTTTCATACCCTTTACACATTCCCTACACAGTACACTGCTATACTCACAGCGTGCATTTTCATCACTGCATTGCTGCTGCATTCTCCAGCTTCTACTTGCATTCTTAGCAGTGTAAGGTGCAACTGTGATTTCCCTAAGCCCACAGCAGTGCAATGCACTACTGTATCTTCCTGGCATTTTGCAGCAGTTCAAAGTACTGTTGTGATCTTCTTACATTCGCAGTGGTGCAAGATACTGCTATGCTTCACATCATTTCACTATCAGTACATACTACTTTCCTGACACTATATACCTGCTGCTACCCTGCTCCACCTTCATTATTGTCCACAGACCCTCACAATTTCCTGCATATCATACATTATCCGTATGATTGGTGACCTCCATAGCATGGTATACATGTGTTCCACCAGTTAAGGTAAGTATCACATTCTCATTTGAATGAGGGCATCTCCATATGTATTTTCCATATGAGCATAACATCTTAGATTTAGTTTGATATCTTCTCTCATCTTTCATATTTTACAAATCTTGCCCCATAATAATTCTATTTTGCAGAAAAGGCTAGAGTGCTAAATTCCTCCTCTTAGATTAAAAACATCTTGTAATCTTTAAATTCAAGTTGTAATAGTTAGGTACTAATGAGAAGTTTAATTTTAAGTATTAGATTTAGAATGTATGAGCATGTATTTGTCTTAGAAACTGCTTATTTCCCTATCATTTTTCACTTTTATTGCAAAATTTCACAAATGGGAACACGAATGGCACGTGCACCATTCTAATAAAAGGTGATTAAATCCTAAGTTGACAATTTGCATCAATGGCCATAGTCAGGATGTGAACAAAACTTAAGATTTTTATCTTTTATGGAATAACACTGAATCTACACTAGTACCCTTTTCAAAAATCATCATATA
The DNA here is from genome assembly GCF_984573655.1 of Nuphar pumila. Classification (NCBI taxonomy): domain Eukaryota; kingdom Viridiplantae; phylum Streptophyta; class Magnoliopsida; order Nymphaeales; family Nymphaeaceae; genus Nuphar; species Nuphar pumila. The sequence goes on along the minus strand of NC_143262.1, from coordinate 23,487,970 downwards.
TTTTTTTATATTTTCTTATTTTATCAGAGTTTAATTTAAAATTAACTCAAAAAATATATCAATGGCCATAGTCAGGATATATTGAGAGTTAATTTCATTTTAAACTCTATAAAAGCACCAAAATATGTTTTATTCTACACTTGAATTTAAATACGATTATTATATAATACATCTTATGACCATAGTCAGAGATGTATTATATCTTTAATCTTATTTCAATGCATTTAAATAATGAAATATACTTTTTAAATTTAATTTTAACATTCTTCAATTCATTTCATCACTTAGGATAGAATTGCATCATATTCTTTTCATATTATTTCAAAATCCAAGTGATTTTTGAAATAATTCTTCAAATACCTTCTTCATTTCTCAAATCAATTCTTATTTATAAATTCAAATTCAATTCTATCTCATTTCAAGATTCAAAATTCAATTTCAAAGTCCAATTTGACTTTGAAGATTCAAATTCATTTTTATATTCAAAATTCCATCTCAAATTCAAATCAAATTTCAAAGTTCAATTCAACTTTAAAATTCCAAATTCATTTTCAAGATTCAAAATTCAATTTAGCATTTCAAATTAAATTTTAAAGTTCAATTTAACTTTGAAATTCCTGATTCATCTTCTGATGCCAAATTCAAACTTCAAAATCAAGTTTATTCTTTTTAAGAAATCTCTAAAGTTCTACCTAAAGATTGAGTCTTTGATTCTCAATTCAAAAATCAAAGTTTTGAGATTAATTCTAAATCTCAGAATTCGGTTTTCCCTAAATTTTAAATTAAAAATCTGGATTTTCAAAATCCAGAGCCGTCTTCAAAGTCCCATTTTGGATCTTCAAAAAATCCAAATTCCATCTTGGGTTCTAAATTCAGAATCCAACCTCATTTTGGATTCCAGACTTCGGATCCAATTCTATTTAGGATCCTAGATTTCGGACCCAACTCCATTTTTGGATTACAGACTTCGGATCCAATCCCATTTTAGGATTTCAGATTTCGAATACAACTTCATTTTGGATTCCAGACTTCGGATCCAATTCCATTTAGGATCCTAGATTTCGGATTCAACTCCATTTTTGGATTCCAAACTTCGAATCCAATTCCATTTAAGATTCAGAATTCGACTTCATTCTGGATTCCAGATTTCGGATCCAATTTTATTTAGGATTTTAGATCCCGGATTCAATTCCATCTTGGATTCCAGACCTCGGATCCAAATTCTATTTTCATATTTCAGATCCAAATCCATTTAACATTCCAGATTTTAGATCAAATTCTATTCCAGATTTACGATCCAAATCCATTTCCAATTCTCATTTCCAAAATTAATCTATTTCTTAAAATCTGAATTCAAATTCAATTCCTGTCTTAGGACTTGAATCCAAAAATTTCTTTTAATCAATTCTTGAAAATCAATCCAAATTCAAAGTCCATTATGACTTTAAAAAATCATTCTTATTTCAAAATTCCAATTTTAAATTCCTCTTCTCTTCATCTGCAGACCTATCTTTCCAAATCCTGATCATTCCAAGACTTGGAAATTCAAGTTTCTTCTTCCAAATCTATTTCAAAATTATGAGTTGGACTCAAAATCTAACTTTTTCAAATCAAAATTCAACCCTTTGAATCATTTCTTCACTCCATTATCACATTTATTTCAGAATCACTTGGAAAATCTCAGATTTCCAAAAGTGTTTTCCCCAAAAGCATACATTTATGCGTTTGCATTGCACAAGCATGATTCCTTGTGCATTTTAGATGTAGGATAAATTCTTAGATAATATTTTAGCAAAGCAAAAGGCATAAATTCGATCCTTGGTTCGATTACTCCTGGTAAAGGCGTCAGGAACAGTCGAACCTCGTACCGACGAGCGAATCTCGTCTCTCCATTTTTCCTCAAATTTTCAAAACGGAGGTGAGTAATTTTTCTAAATATTTTCAAAATTAAGTTCAAGTGAGACCTTCGCAAAAGAGTTTCTCTCTCTCTTCTTTTCTTTTCTTTTCTTTTCTCTTCTCTCTTCTTTTTTTGTCTTTTATTTCCCCTTAAAAAAGGAAAATAGAAGCTAGAAAGGCAAAAAGAAAGGAAAAGAGAAACAAGAGGAAAAATTTTGTGATGATCACAGAACCTTGAAGATATTTGTAAGGCGGTGGGATCTCCTGACAAGAATGCTTTGTTACAGATGCGAGCAAAGACCTCTACCCCATCGGGTATCGTCCATTCACTCAGTATATGTAATGTAACCAAATCACAGTTGTAGTAACATGTATATCGATTTATAAGATATGGTTTTGTTTGTTAATATCGGTTTGTAATATATTATGCTGAATTGCCGTATATCGATTTGTAAGATATTATGTGTTTTCTAGTGTTGATTTGTGAGATATTGTTTTGTTTGTTGATATCGATTTATAATATATTATGCTGAATTGTCGTATATTGATTTGTAAGCTATTATGTGTTTTCTAGTGACGATTTGTGAGATATTATTTTGTTTGTTAATATCGATTTGTAATATATTATGTTGAATTACCGTATATCGATTTGTAAGATATTATGTGTTTTCTATTGTTGATTTGTGAGATATTATTTTATTTGTTAATATCGATTTGTAATATATTATGTTGAATTGTCGTACATCAATTTGTAAGATATTATGTATTTTCTATTGTCGATTTATGAGATATTATTTTGTTTGTTACTATCGATTTGTAATATATTTTGTTAAATTGTCGTATATTGATTTGTAAGATATTATGTGTTTTCTATTGTCGATTTGTGAGATATTGTTTTGTTTGTTAATATCGATTTGTAATATATTATGTTGAATTTTATGTTTTCTATTATCAATATTTGAGATATTGTTTTGTTTGTTACTATCGATTTATAATATATTTTACTGAATTGTTGTATATCGATTTGTAAGATATTATGCTGAATTATCGTATGCCGATTTGTAATATATTATGTTGAATTGTTGTATATCGATTTCTAAGATATTATGTGTTTTCTTGTGTCAATTTGTAAGATATGATTTTGTGTGTTAATATTGATTTGTAAGCTATTATGCTTAACTAATCGATAGTCATTGTTATATGCATCTTGAATAAATCATAGTAAATGTATATGCTAGCTAACACAAATTGATATTTTGCTCATGACAGTGTTGAGCATATCAACTAGTTGCAGTGAAGATGATGTATCTCAATCATTGGGAACTTATGAAGCAATGAACATTCGTACTATCGATGCACTTGAAAAATTGAATATATGCACTAATGATGCACATGATAAGAAGAGTGCAGGCATTGGATTCACTCTTGACTTGAATATTCTAGCAAACAAAATGCAATTCAATAATGAGGTAGATAATCATGACAGTGCACTTGACAAAGGTGCAGGCACCTCAAGTCTACATGATAGTACACTTGACTTTGTTCCCGTAGAGGGAATGCAGTTTAATAATGAGGAAGTTGTATACAAATTTTATAATGATTATGCCTTAAAACTTGGCTTCAGTGTTAGATGACATTCTTGGGCAAAAAATGCACAGGGTGTCGTTGTGAGAAAGGCATATGTTTGTTATAAGCAAGGTTGGAAGAAGTCAAGTGGAAATCCAAAAAGGAACAAACCAGATTCAGGATGTGGTTGTCCAGCAAGAATGATGTTAAGAAGACTTCTGAATGAAAAATATGTAGTTCGTACTTTAATCAATGATCATAACCATGAATTAGCCGCTTCATTTATGACTCCTATGTTAAAGTCACATCGTAAAGTAACTGAAGCGCATGCTGCAATTGCTGAAATAGCTGATAGCGCCAGTATTGCACCAAAGAGGACATACAATTTCTGTGCGCACGTAGATGGTGGTCACGAGAATGTACTATTCACACCCATGGATCTAAGAAACTGCTTGAGAATGAAGAGGTCAGAAAACATGAATTATGGAGGAATATGTTCTTTGGTTGATTACCTAAAAAAAAATCAAACATTGACCCTGGTTTCTTTAGTGCAATGCAACTAGATGAAAATGGGTATGCTATGAATATGTTTTGGGTAGATTCAAAGTCAAGAGTGGATGGTGAATGCTTCAACGATGTGCTTGTTTTTTATACGACAATGAAGATTAATACAAAACAGTGGCCATTTGCGCAATTTGTCATAGTGAATCATCACTCACGGAGTTGCATATTAAGAGGCGCTTTTTTGTATGACTAGACCAAGGAAACCTTTGAGTGGTTGTTCAAAGTATTTACACAGGCAATGAATGGGAAGCACCTTGGATCTGTACTTACAGATGGTGGTCATGCAATTACAACTGTAGTGTCTCATGTATGGCCATATGCATATCATCACCTATGTTTGTGACATATCTTTTAAAATGCAGCAAAGAACATAGGACACATTTTTAATCGAAGTCAGGGTTTGATAAAAAGTTTAGACAGTGTGTACTTGAGAGCATAGACAAGGTCACCTTTATGTCTGATTGGGAGCAAATGATTCAGATGTATGACCTTGAAGACTATATGCGGTTACAACATTTATATGCAGACAAAGAGAAGTGGGCATTGACATATGAAAGATAATACTTTTGTGTAAGTATGATAAGCACACAAAGAGCCGAATCTAAGCATGCCACACTGAAAAAAACCTTGTATTCAGGTTTAACAATGTTTTGTTTCATAGAACAATATGAATTATTTGTAGACGATCTTAGACAGAATGAGCTTGAACAAGATGTGAATTGCTTCAACACCCGCTCTGTAACTTTGTGCATGAAAATATTGACGTGACCTACAGATCTGCATACACTAACTATATTTGAATGAACTAAGAAGGAGGTTATACATGTCATAAATTGCAACATAGCAGAACGTATGCAATATGAGAATATGCACAAATACCATGTTGTATGAGAGGGAGAAGAGGATCCAAAAAGGCAAGAAGCACATGTTACGTACAATGTTGACAACAGAACAATTGAATGTACCTGCAAAATGTTTGAATTCAAAGGTATTTTATGTCGTCATGCATTAAAGACACTTAATCAAGAGAAGATACAAGAAATACCTGAGTCATATATAATGCGAAGATGGACGAGACAAGCAAAGATTGAACTGCTAGATACAAATAATGTCAGTCCATCTAGTGTTGATGAGAAGTGTCAGATAGTCTCCTGTTACCAACAACTATGTAGGTCACTTATGCATGTTTCAGAATTGGCATCGAAAAGCGAAGAAGCCTATGTATGTATGAGAAAAGTGTCAAGAGAATTACTTGAAAAAATGTAGTTAATTTACCATCAGTCTGTTGCAACTAGTGAAGACCAATATAAGAAAACGAGATCGAACAACGTAGGTAAAAATCATGCTTCCTCTGACCCTTGTGAGAAGTTGTACCAAAGCATAAACATCATCTTCGACAAGTCAGGAGTAAACGTTGTAGATTATGATAGAAATATTTACCTAGTGAAGAGTATCAAAAGGAAACCTGCCTTTAATCGCAGTCGTCGGAGGATAAATGGTACACTGGAATTGGTTGGCAAGAAAATGTCTAAGAAACAACCAACCCCTAAGCAACCAAGCCTTTCACATGAACAAGTATGTAATACAGTATATTGTTTCTCATATAAATTATATTACGTGTAACCTATCAATATCTAACTTGTGTAATTTCCAACATGCAACAATACCATATAGACGTGCACTACAATGTTGAAACCTGCAATCCACCCGACTTGTTTGAGTGCAATGATGGCATGAGTTTGACAAGTCTTTTGGTATGTAACAATTTGGGGAGGATGTTTGCATTTCTTGTTGAACTTAGTGTAGCGTTTGATATTGTTCTATTTTATGACAGACTTTGTTCAATTCAAAAGTGAACAATGCAACACATGAATCACGTGTGGATTCTTCAGCTACAAAATAGTTGTAGCATTTAACTTTCATATATTAAAAATTGTTGTAATGTTTAGCATTCTATAATTCTTTATTGTAAATCGATAATTCTTTATTGTCATTCTATAATTCTTTGTTGTAAATCGATAATTTTGTGTTGTAATGTTATAATTCCTTGTTGTAATTCTACAATAGAAATCATACTACAAATATCATAAAAATAGACACTAAAAAATTCATAATATCTTACAAATCGATATACACCAATTGAGCATAATATATTACAAATCGATATACAAAAATTCAACATAATAGCTTATAAATCGATATTAACAAACAAAACCATATCTCACAAATTGATACTCGAAAACACATAATATCTTACAAATCGATATACGACAATTCAGCATAATATCCTACAAATCGGTATACGACAATTCAGCATAATATCCTACAAATCGATATACGGCAATTCAACAAAATATATTACAAATCGATAGTAACAAACAAAACAATATCTCACAAATCGATAATAAAAACCACATAATATCTTGCAAATCGATATAGGAAAATTCCACATAATAGCTTACAAATCGATATTAACAAACAAAACCATATCTCACAAATCGATACTAGAAAACATATAATATCTTACAAATCAATATACGATAATTCAACATAATATATTACAAATCGATATATGGTAATTCAGCATAATATATTATAAATTGATATTAACAACCAAAATAATATCTCACAAATCGATACTAGAAATCAATAATTCTTTGTTGTGGTTCTATAATTCTTTGTTGTAAATCGATTATTCTTTCTTGTCATTCTATAATTCTTTGTTGTAAATTGATAATTCTGTGTTGTAATGTTATAATTCCTTGTTGTAATTCTACAATAGAAATCATACTACAAATATCATAAAAATCGATACTAGAAAACACATAATATCTTACAAATTGATATACAACAATTGAGCATAATATCTTACAAATCGATATACAAAAATTCAACATAATAGCTTGCAAATTGATATTAACAAACAAAACCATATCTCACAAATTGATACTCGAAAACACATAATATCTTACCAATCGATATACGACAATTAAGCATAATATCCTACAAATTGGTATACGACAATTCAGCATAATATCCTACAAATCGATGTACGGCAATTCAACAAAATATATTACGAATCGATAGTAACAAACAAAACAATATCTAACAAATCAACAATAGAAACCACATAATATCTTACAAATCGATATACGAAAATTCAACATAGTAGCTTACAAATCGATATTAACAAACAAAACCATATCTCACAAATCGATACTCGAAAATATATAATATCTTACAAATCGATATATGATAATTCAGCATAATATATTACAAATTGGTATACGGCAATTCAGCATAATATATTACAAATCGATATACGGTAATTTAGCATAATATATTATAAATCGATATTAACAACCAAAATAATATCTCACAAATCGATACTAGAAATCGATAATTCTTTGTTGTGGTTCTAAAATTCTTTGTTATAAATCGATTATTCTTTGTTGTCATTCTATAATTCTTTGTTGTAAATCGATAATTCTGTGTTGTAATGTTATAATTCTTTGTTGTAATTTTACAATAGAAATCATACTACAAATATCATAAAAATCGATACTATAAAACACATAATATCTTACAAATTGATATACAACAATTGAACATAATATCTTACAAATCGATAAACGGAAATTCAACATAATAGCTTACAAATCGATATTAACAAACAAAACCATATCTCATAAATCGATACTCAAAAATACATAATATCTTACAAATCAATATACGATAATTCAACATAATATATTACAAATCGATATACGACAATTCATCATAACATATTACAAATATCGATATACGGCAATTCAACAAAATATATTACAAATCGATAGTAATAAACAAAACAATATCTCACAAATCGACACTAGAAAACACATAATATCTTACAAATCATTATATGAAAATTCAACATAATAGCTTACAAATCGATATTAACAAACAAAATCATATCTCACAAATTGATACTCAAAAACACATAATATCTTACAAAAGCGATATACGACAATTCAACATAATATATTACAAATTGATAGTAACAAACAAAACAATATCTCACAAATCATTACTAGAAAACACATAATAGCTTACAAATCGATATACGACAATTCAGCATAATATATTACAAATCGATATCAACAAACGAAACAATATCTCGCAAATCGACATAAGAAAACACATAATATCTTACAAATTGATATACGACAATTCAACATAATATATTATAAACCAATATATGGCAATTCGGCATAATATCCTACAAATTGATATACCGCAATTCAGCAAAATATATTACAAATTGATAGTAACAAATAAAACAATATCTCACAAATCGATAATAGAAAACATAAAATATCTTATAAATTGATATACGACAATTCAACATAATAGCTTACAAATCGATATTAACAAACAAAACCATATCTCATAAATCGATACTAGAAAACACATATTATCTTATAAATCGATATACGGCAATTCAGCATAATATATTACAAATTGATATTAAACAATTCAGCATATTATCTTACAAATCGATATAAGGCATTTTTGCATAATATATTACAAATCGATATACGACAATTCAGCATAATATATTACAGATCAATATTAACAACCAAAACAATATCTCATAATTTGACACTAGAAAACACATAATATCTTACAAATCGATATAAACAATTCAATATAATATAATATAAATCGATATTAACAAACAAAATAATATCTCACAAAATAACACTAGAAAACACATAATATCTTATAAATTGATATACAACAATTCAGCATAATATATTACAAATCGATTTTAACAACCAAAACAATATCTCACAAATTAACTCTGGAAAACACATAATATCTTACAAATCGATATATAATAATTCATCAGAATATGTTATAAATCGATAATTATAAACAAAACAATATCTCATAAATCAACACTAAAAAACACATAATATCTTACAAATCGATATACGACAAATCTGCACAATATATTACAAATTGATATTAACAAACAAAACAATATCTCACAAAAATTGATATAATATCCTATAAATTATAAGATTTGTCGATTTGCAAGATATTTGTATTATGATTTTGAAACGTGTGCCTACAGAATTTACATTGTTGCAATTTGGGCACTTGAGGTGGCGATTTGCGTATTCAACACACGTGTGTCAGGTTCGTAATTTTAGTTTATGGATCAATATGAATTTTATACACCGTCTTACAAATTTTGTTACAAATGTCTGTACACAAAAAATTTAAAAATTGAAAGTTGAACAAAAAAATTGCTATATCTCTCTCTCAGCAGTAGAATGTAACCATCTTCATGTTATCCTTGAGAACAGGTAGAAGTTTAAAATGACTTCCTCTTATTTCTGGGGGCCTCGCGTCCTTCGTAGCTTTCTAGGTAATCATGCAGTCTGGGTTTTTGTATCTTCCTCTACTAGAAAATCCTTCAATTTTTTGCATAGTTCTGTGCGGAATCCATGTATATTATCCTGGAAAAAAAACTGAAACTCAGACCAATATAAAAATGTAGTCACCAATAATATAGGATAATAAAACATGTTTAAGTGTACAACATACAGTGGTGAATTATGGTGCTCGTCCATAGTATATTGCTTCAATATACTTTATTATAAAGACAACACAATCGATGCCAGTATTTTGCAAAGGAGCATCCTCTGCGATGTGAAGCCTCCATGGGCCAATGTCGACACCCAATATGTCTCTAAAAAATCCAACCTATGGTTTATGCAAAAGCAAGTAAATTTTGAGCCACGATACAAGATACGGTAATCTTAAAGATAGAAACTTACCAAATGCACAATGTCATGGTCTACACCAATGTCATAGTCTAAGGAGTTGTATAGCCATATTTTTTGTTCTCATACATCCAACACGTATAAAACTCAATGCTTTTCTGATTGCCACAATGTAGGAATCAATATCTGCAAATCGATTATAAAATATCTTAAAAAATAGATATGGAAATGCATACTGATACCATAAAAATCGATGTTAAGAATTAGAATAAGATCTTAAATAGATGTAACATCTTACAAATCGATATGGTCACAAGCTTTTTCACTTGAACAAAAGTCTGCCATTTGGTCATCGTTACCCCAATATTGTATTCCGTCTAGAAATCCAGTCGCGTATGTCATTCGGTGGACAATACTTTGTTGAACAAAACAGTTTTAATGGTAAGTTTAAAACACGAAGGTATATTAATAAATAAAAAAAGAAAATAAACATATAAGATAACCGATATACCATAAAATAAGGGGTGACAACGCGGGCTGACATGGTTGTTCCCTTGCTTTCAATATACATGACGAAATCGTGTATAGTCTGTTTACAACAAATATTCACTTGTTAATATATATACCCATGGCATACGTAAATGTATAACTGATAGTGGTTTCATACGTACAAAATTACTGATAGTGTGTCCTTCTGCAAATTCATCTTGCATCGGGTCGATGTTCTCTTCCAGCACTTTGTTGAGTTTTCTGGCACCTTGTTTTGTAGATGTTGCACTGAAATTAGCTTAATATTAAGTATAATAATTGTAGCATTATATTTAGTAAACGAACTGTAAATGACATAAAAAAGATGAAGCAGGCTATAGGAATCGAAGGTACCCTTTTTAGTGGACGTTTGACTGAATCGTAGTGTCCTTCTTCGACATCGATACAACTTTTGCAACGAAGGAGGTTAGAGGAAACTTCGGTTTTTTTGTTCATTGCTCACGAAGCAGGTTATAGGAAAGGCACCTTTTCTTCTTTAAATAAAACGTCGTCTATTTCATGCTCTTAAAGAAAACATCTTGTGTTTCTTGTGGAACACGACACTATTTATTTATTCTTCATGTTGTTTCACATCCCGCGAATTTTCAAAAATCATATAAAAAGAATATTAATAAATAAATAAATTATATTGTATATTAATTAAAAGATGTTGTTTCATTTGCTTGTATCATCGAAACGATGTTAGTACATGTAAATGAATGACACATCGCATAACATCAATAGCGTGTTAGATGACGTCTCCCTAAACTCTAGACCCTAAACCCTAAACTAATGTTATGTGACGTTCCTTACAACTAAAAGAAACACTATAAATAATAAACCCTAAACCAGTACTCGTTTAACAATTGAACAAACCTAAGTACAAATCATGGTAACTTCATAATCTCTATACATAGTAAGCGTTGTTACAGAAATCGTTATACAAATTAAAACTCAAAACTAGTAATCGCTATAGGATTTAGCAAACATAAGTACAAATCGTGGTAACATCATAATCGCTATACCTATTAATCGCTCTACTAAGTAATCTCTATCATAGAAAACACTATTAGTAATAAAACCTAAACTGGTAATCGCTATACGATTTAACAACAGTAAGTACAAATCATGGTAGCTTCATAGTCGCTATACCGAGTAATCGCTATTACAGGAATCACTATACATAATAAACTCAAAACTAGTAATCGCTATACGATTTAGCAAACGTAAGTACAAATCATGGTAACTTCATAATCGTTATACCTATTAATCTCTAAACTAAGTAATCACTATCATAAGAAATGCTATAAATAATAAACCCTAAACCAGTAATCGATATACGATTTAGCAAACGTAAGTACAAATAATGGTATCTTCATAATCGCTATACTGAGTAATTGACATATTAAGTAATCGCTATCACAAGAAACACTATAAGTGATAAACCCTATGCTAGTCATCGCTATACGATTTAGCAAACGTAAGTATAAATCATGGTAACTTCATAATCACTATACATAGTAAGCGCTATACAAAGTAATCGCTATCACAGGAATCACGATACATAATAATCCCTAAGCCAGTAAGCGTTATACGTAAGTACAAATCATGAAAGAATTATATAATTATAAACCTAAGTTTATGTAGTCTTGTCGATTTTTCAGTGGCACTTTTGTGTTACACTTATTAAGAATAGAATTATATAATTACAACAACGAATGACAGAATTACAACATAGAATTATCGGGATAGACAAATCACATATGTTTATTTACTTGCACTTACGACTCAGATGAACATAGAAATCATCTCTTTCTTGGACTTGGTAGAGTCTCTTTATTCGGTGGCCTCTTCATTCCCTTGATCTTATAAAACCCACTGGTAGTCATCTCAACCAGTGACCCAATTTGTTTACTCAAATTTTGCATGTCCTTCCGTAACTCCTTATTCTCACTCTCCAGCATCGCTAACCTTTGGTCGGACGATACCTTCTTGAGTTGTGTTTGCTCCTTATCGTGTATTGCAACAAATAAAATTGTAGTATCCACTAAATAGACACGATGGACGTTACGTCTATGCTGGAGGACGACATGCTCGGTGACAAGAGATAACTCACTTTCAGGTTGCTTCTCCTCAATATGCTAATTTCCACGCATGGGTTGCCAATATTGTTTGAAATAGTTGGGGTCATATTGTCGTTCTTTATAATTATATGGTATGGCACGGACACCTCCTTTGTTCTAGCTATCCAATTGTTTTCTGAAGCTTTCGTGCCAATTCATGTTTGTGACCCCATCACTATTCATCTTCCTTTTCAATGCCACAGGCAATTTTGGTATCGACTGTCCCAAGCCAGCTTGTAGGAGTACTCGACTACCATGCTGCAACTCGGCTTCACATTTGCTAAAGAGCCAAATATCACAGATAGACACTCTCGCAGCCTTGACAACAACCTCGTCGTACTCATCCTCCCCATCACCATAAGGTTTCCATACAACCTGTACAATCAAGATTGTGGTTTAGTTATAGACATAATTATTCATGCAAAATGTTGAATACAATAACGATTTATACTAAGGAAGACAAAATGATGAATGTGATTATTAGTTAAGAATGCTAAACATTACAATGATTTATGGTAAAGAAAGTTAGAAGCAAATGCGATAACGATTTGTACTAAGGAAGACGAAATGCTGAATGTGATGATTACTTGAGAATGCTAAACATTATAACAATTTACGGTAATAAAAATTAGATGCAAATACGATGACAATTTGTACTAAGGAAGACAAAATCCTAAAGCGATGATTATTTAAGAATGCTAAACATTACATCAATTTACTCTAATGAAAGATGCAAATACGATAACGATTTGTACTAAGGAAGACAAAATCCTAAAGCGTTGATTACTTAAGAATGCTAAAGATTACAACAATTTATGCTAATGAAAGTTAGATGCAAATACGATAACGATTTGTACTAAGGAAGACAAAATCCTAAAGTGATGATTACTTAAGAATGTTAAACATTACAACGATTTTAAACCATTTACCTTATTTAATTGCAGCCCATCTAAAATGAATTGAGCATTTTCCTCCTTGACATTTATTGAAGCCCAATCGCCGATCTTGGGAAAACCACAAACCGCAGGGCCACATTGAGGACGCAAGGCGACAATATGCTCCCACGTTCAGGCCTACAAAAACAATATATTAGTAAGACTATAACCTTCAATGAGCTTAGTCCACAACCACTAAATATGTAATAAATAAATACCTGAATAAATGGCCAAAACCCCCTGACGGTTTTTGTACCCCTACTCTCACGGTAAAGTTGGTTGTATAAGTCTGCAAGCATAGCAGCACCCCATGCCCAGTTGTCGACTTCATCTAAGTCTTCCAGGAACTGCAGCCACAAGTAACTTATTCTCGAACCAGAACAATCAGAAAATAAAGTAAGTCCAAAAAAATAAAAAAGTCGTGCAACGTTTGGTCAGCTGCTTCAGATGCACATGCAGCGGATCGGCCTTCCCATTTATTATGAAAAAAATGAACTTTCATCATTGCTGAATTGCCTCCACCAGAAATACACTCATGCCATTCCTCCATCAACATTCCTAGAAGGGACGTGCAATTGTCCTTTGGGTTATAGTTTGAATCATGTGTTAGGACAACACTTCCATGACACTTAAGACCCATAATCCGTGCCACATCTTCTAGGGTCATGGTGATCTCAAAACCCCCAAACTAAAATGTATTCGTCTTATGGTTCCACTTATTGGCCAAGTGGATCATGGTGTTCCATCAATTTTCAAAATAATATTGGTCGAGAAAGCCGCCAAAGTGCATCTTTCGTAATCGATCCTTCTTATATTCACTCAGCTTTCTGAACCATGACAGAACTACAGGCCACTGACACCACCCTCTCAGCTTTTTACCTGTTGCTCTACTTCTCTTCTGAGCTGCTTGTAACACAAAATATCAAATCACAGTTAATTGTTATACATAGTAATCGCCATTGCAGTAATCATTATCGCATTAATTGCTACCACAGTAATCGCTATACAGAGTAATCACTATAAAGTATAATCGCTATATATAGTAATCGCTATATAGAGTAATCACTATTTATAGTAATCACTATTCATAGTAGTCGTTATACATAATAATACCTACAATAGTACACCATGACATACAATAGCGATTAACTTACCTTAGTCACACTTTTTCCCTCTTTACCCCCTCCCTTCCTCTCTTTTGTACTTCTTCCTTCCTTCTGTGCTTCGCGTTCATCGTATGCTTTTTCCTTTCTGTTTCCTTCTCTTCCTCGTTCTGCTTCTTTCTTTCTCTTTCCTTCTCTTTCTCGTCCTCCTTCTCCTTCCTTTGTCGTTTCTTCTTTTCCTCCTTCTTTGTTTGTCTTTCCTTCTTTTCCTTGTCCTCCTTCTCCTTCCTTTGCCCTTTCTTCTCTTCCTCGTCCTCCTTCTCCTTCCTTTGTCTTTCCTTCTCTTCTTCGTCTACTTTCTCATTCTCCTTTTTTTGTCTTTCCTTCTCTTCCTCATCGTGATGCTTCTTCCTTTGCCTTTCCTCTTCTATTTTCATTATTTGGCTTTCCTTCTCTTTCTCCTTCTTCTTATTCAATTGCCTTTCTCTCTTCACCTTATTCTTTTATTTGTCTTTCCCACTCCTTCGCCTCCTTCATTTGCCTTATCCTACTTTGCTTTTCAAAATATTTCTACTTCATCAGTTGCCTTTCCTTCTCTTCCTCCTCCTTCTTCTTCTTCAATTGTCTTTCCCTCTCCTTCTGCTTCTTCCTTTGTCTTTCCTTCTCTTCCTCGTCCTTCTTCTCATTCCTTTGCTTTTCCCTCTCCTCCTCCTCCTTCTTTTGCCTTCGCTTCTCCTCATTCTCCTTATTCTTCCTTTGCTTTTCCCTCTCCTCTTCCTCCTCCTTTTGCCTTCGCATCTCTTTCTCTTCTCCTTATTATTCCTTTGCTTTCCCCTATCCTCCACCTCCTCCTTAACTTTGCCTTGATTTCCTTTGCTTTTTTTCATTATCCTCCTCCTTTCTTTCATTTTGCTTCTCTTTGTCATCCTTCTTCTTCTTCTTTATCTGTACTTCTTTCTCATCATTCTTTGTTGGATTATCATCTTCAATATCTGACGGATTAGGCTTCGCTCTATACTTTATCAGCAATTGCTCCCTTTCTTTATCATTCTCAATCTTCATTATTTTGTAGTACACTTCTAATTGCCCATAAAAAGCATATTGTTGGACGATTTCGTCAAGCGTTTTCCCCGCTGACGACAAAGCATTTCTTCTCTTAAGAATGTAAGCCATTGGTAACCTACACAACACAAAAACTTACCGAGATAACAAAGGGTGCTCCGACGAAAGAAGATGAAGTGTTAGAATTTTTGTGGAACATTTAGGAGGAAATATTGCGAAGAGCTCCTTTTATAGCCAAGGAATCTAATGCTTATGGGATCCACCAAAGATTTTTTGTCGGTTTGCATCTTATAATAAAAGATTTTATAATAACGTCATTGTAGGCCACAAAGATTTGCCTTTGTTACAAAAATAGTGTCATAGTATAACACAATTTGATGATCAAATATCATACAAATCGATATGAAAATTATTATTGATAGCTTATAAATCGATATACAGAATCAGGATAGAAATCAATATTTAGAATCAAGTCAATATCTTAAATTCATTAAAAATCAAAACAACATCTTAAATCAATATAAAATTTCCTATTAATATCTTAAAAATCGATATTTAGAATCAAAACAATGTCTTAAATTGATATTAGGAATCAAAACAATATCTTAAATTGATATTAAGAATCAACATAGAAATCGATATTAAGATTCAGAACAATATCTTAAATCAATTTGAAAATTTGTATTGATATCTTAAAGATCGATATTTAGAATCAAAATAATATCTTAAATCGATATTAAGAATCAAAATAACATCTTAAATCGATATGAAAATTCCTATTGATATCTTAAAAAATGATATTTAGAATCAAAACAATATCTTAAATCGATATTAAGAATCAACATAGAAATTAATATTAAGATTCAGAACAATATCTTAAATCAATTTAAAAATTCATATTGATATCTTAAAAATCGATATTTAGAATCAAAACAATATCTTAAATCGATATTAAGAATCAAAACAACATCTTAAATTGATATGGAAATTCCTATTGATATCTTAAAAATCGATATTTAGAATCAAAACAATATCTTAAATCGATATTAAGAATCAAAACAATATCTTAAATCAATATTAAGAATTAGCATAGAAATCGATATTAAAATTCAGAATAATATCTTAAATCGATTTGAAAATTCGTATTGATATCTTTAAAATTGATATTTAGAATCAGAACAATATCTTAAATCGATATTAAGAATCAAAACAACTTCTTAAATCAATATAGAAAATTTCTATTGATATCTTAACAATCGATATTTAGAATCAAAACAATATCTTAAATTGATATTAAGAATCAAAACAATATCTTAAATCCATATTAAGAATCAACATAGAAATCAATATTAAGATTCAAAACAATATCTTAAATCGATTTGAAAATTTGTATTGATATCTTAAAAATCGATATTTGGAATCAAAACGATATCTTAAATCGGTATTAATAATCAAAATAATATCTTAAATCGATATACAGAATCATGACAGAAATCGATATTACAAATCAAAATAATATCTTAAATCAATATTAAGAATATTATGCTGAATTGCTCTATCGATTATTAATACATTATGCGATATGTATATTGATGTGTAAGATATTAGGTATTTTCTAGTATCGATTTATAAGATGTTATACCATGTATTGTCCTATCGTGATCTACACAATGACGTCTATGTCGGCCACAACTGGATGAAAATTGCAATTGGCATGCGTACAAATTGTGATACGATTGCACGGACAAATCGTTGTCTCATCTGGCCTTCAAATTTATGCATCGTTATACACATCGTTTAGGGTTTAGGTATAATGTTTAGGATTTAGGTTTAGGGTTTAGGGTTTAGTGTTAGGGTTTAGTAAGATATGACACAAATTGTAATATATTTGCCATATGTACATCGATTTGTAAAATTTTATGTGTTTTGTAGTGTCGATTTGTAAGTTATTAGGCTGAACTTTCGTATTGCTTTTGTTCACAAAGAAAGAGTTTTGGGATGAATCCATTTTCATGAATTGTGAGCCACAAAAATAGAATTATTAATATTTTTTTGCATCACCATTCATAAAAATGGCTTCATCCAAAAACACATGAATTCTATTTAATAATGTATCTTTCACATATACAAATCGTTATAACAAGTATCATTCACATGTATAAATCGTTGTTTCATCTAGCCTACAGAGCTATAATTTTGAAAGTCCTATTGATAGCATCATACAAATCGATATGGAAAGTCCTGTTGATAGCTTATAAATTGATATACAGAATCATCATATAACTCAATATTTAGAATCATAACATATAAATCGATATTAAGAATCAAAACAATAACTTAAATTGATATCAAGAATCAGCACAGAAATCGATATTAAGATTCAGAACAATATCTTAAATCGATTTAGAACACTAGTATAGATATATATAAAACCCTACCTGACACGATCTGACCCGTTGTCGAGGTGTAAAACCCTAGTCTATTTAACCTCTCTTCCTCTTTTCTGTAGCAACACATCTTCTTCTTCTTCTTCTTTTTTCCCCTCTGCCTTTGTCTTTTTCTTATTCTCCTTCTTCGACATTTCTGTCAAATGCATATCTATCTTTTAGAGACTCTCATTTTTACAGAAGAGATCACCAAAACATCCATAGCGTTAATTATTGAGTTTATTTTCTGTTGCAAAGTGATTCTATGTGCAACTGCAGATACATCCTCTCCAAGAAAAGGAGCTCGTTAGTAATGGCAGCCCACTGTACCATTTTCCTCAGGCTGAGGCTGATAGAGACTCCAGCAGTGGTGCACTCTTAAGAATATGCTTCACAAACTTCAACTTAGGCACTGAGCCCTTGAAGGAGCTGATGGGCTACATCATAAGTCACTTTTACGTATTTGTCTTCAATATACTTTATGACAAATATATAAAAGAGATTTATGATGTAGCCCATTGGCTCTTCAAGGGGACAGTGCTTGAGCTGAAGTTTGTGAAGCATATTCTCAAGGTGCACCATTGCTCGAGTCTCTATCAGCTTCAGCCCGAGGGAAATGGTGCAGTGGCATGCCATTACTAATGATCTCATTTTCTTGGAGAGGATGTATCCGCAGCTACAAATAGAATCGCTTTGCAGCAGGAAATGAACTCGACGATGAACGATACGGATGTTTTGGTGATCACTTCTGTAAAAATGTGAGTCTCATAAAGATAGATATGTGTTTGACGGAAATGTCCTCCCATAAATAGCTTTCTACATTCCCGCACTTGGATTGCATTAGCAGCTGATCACTAATTTGGACGTGGGTTTCATACTTGTGATGATATTTGTTTTCTTTCTTAATGATAGTCATGTATTGTATCTAAGCTAAACCATTGGTCATGATGTATTGTATCTAAATTCTAATATTTTTTGTATATGAATGTGGTTTTGAATCATGTGGATTTGTAGTTACGAAATTGCGGCGAGAACAATATGTGTTTGGAAAAGCAAATTGCGATAGCATGTGGCCTTCATACGTTGTTGTGTAAATCGTGATGGTACGTGTCATTCACTTAGACAAAGCTCATTGTCTAAAAGACATATGTCATTGTGTAAATCACGATGGTATAATGATTTACACAATGACATCTATGTCGACCACATCTGGATAAAAATCACGGTGCATGAGTACAGAGCACGTTTATGCAAATCATTTCAGCCATTTATCAAAATTTATGCAAAGTGATTCATTACTAGTAGATTGCTTTTATGTTTCATAATTCACCGTTTCAGATATTTATTAACTCAACTGTGTAAATCGCGATAGAAACAGCTCGTAACTCGACATAGATGTCATTTTCATTGTACATAACGCTAAACGATTGTTTGATTTTTATTTATGAACGTTGATCATTATAATGATTTGTTTAGTGATAATGGTTTAGTCCATTTGCCTTTATTACAAAAATATTGTCATAACATCATACAAATCGATATGAAAAATCTTGTTGATAGCTTATAAATCTATATACAGAATCAACATATAACTCGATATTTAGAATCATAACAATAACATATAAATCAATATTAAGAATCAAAACAATAACTTAAATCGATATCAAGAATCAACACAAAAATCGATATTAAGATTCAGAACAATATCTTAAATCAATTTGGAAATTTGTTTTGATATCTTAAAAATCGATATTTAAAATCAAAACAATATCTTAAATCGATATTAAGAACCAAAACATTTTCTTAAATCGATATGGCAAATCCTATTGATATCATAAAAATCGTTGTAATGTTTAGTCAATTTGCCTTTGTTACGGAAATATTGTCATTGTATAACGCAAATCGATGATCAAATATCATATAAATCGATATGGAAATTCTTGTTTATAGCTTATAAATCGATATAACGAATCATCTTCATAATCGAGGGTTTAGGTATAGGGTTTAGTTTATAGGTTTTAGGGTTAGGGTCTAGGGTTTAGGGTTTAAGTTTTAGGGTTTAGTAATATATTAAGGGTTTATGGTTTAGCATTACGGTTTAGTAAGATATTAAGGGTTTAGGGTTAGGGTTTAGGGTTTAGGGTTTAGGGTTTAGGGTTTAGTAAGATATTAAGGGTTTAGGGTTCAAGTTAAGGGTTTAGGACTAGGGTTTTAGGGTTTAGGGTTAGAGTTTAGTAAGATATTAAGGGTTTAGGGTTTAGGTTAAGGGTTTAGGTTTAGAGTTTAGGGTTTAAGGTTTAGTAATATATTAAGGGTTATGGTTTAGCATTATGGTTTAGTAAGATATTAAGGGTTTAGGGTTAGGGTTAGGGTTTAGTAAGATATTAAGGGTTTAGGGTTTAAGGTTTAGGGTTTAGGGTTAGGCTTTAGGGTTTAGTAAGATATTAATGGTTTAGGGTTAGGCTTTAGGCTAAGGGTTTAGGGTTTAGGGTTAGGGTTTAGTAAGATATTAAGGGTTTAGGTTTAGGGTTTAGGGTATAGGAATTAGGTTTAGGTTTTATGTTTTGGGTTTTAGGGATAGGGTTTAGGCATTGAGGGTTTTAGGGCTTCTGCTTTAAATGTACAAATCGATGCTTCAAATGTACAAATCAATGCAGAAATCACACCCTTCATAAGTACATATAGTTGTAACGTTTGAACTTCAACATTAAACATTGTTGTACGATTTAGCAAACTTGATTACAAATCTTGGTAACTTTATAAATCATAAATCTCTACTGCATTAAATGTATAAATCATTGTTGTTTTAAATGTGTAAATCATGAATCATAAATTATAAATCGCCATAATGATTTGCCTTTGTTATAAAAATATGTGTCATTCATTTGTAAAAGAAATGTCGTTTCACATCCCACTCGTCAAAAATCAATATGCCTTGTGAGACCTGGATTCCGATTGTGATGTTTGCGATTTAAGCAATGACGTCTATGTAAGCAACAACGATTTGCCTTTGTATAGAAAATATTGGAATAGTATAACGCAAATTGCGATTATAGTAACATACTATCGATTTGTGAGATATTGTTTTGTTTGTTAATATCGATTTGTAAGCCATTATGCAGAATTGTTGTATCTATTTGTAATATATTATGTGATGTATATCAATTTGTAGCATATTATGTGTTTTCTAGTGTCGATTTGTATGATACTTGTATTATGATATTGAAATGTGTGCGTAAGACATTTACATTTTTGCACGATTGTGGTGGCGATCTGCGTATTCAAATCGCTGTTTATTTAGCGATTAAAATTGAAATCGCTTCGCAGCGTCGTAGATGTCATTAAATTGTTGTCTCTTGAATCGCTATTGTCAACACACATATATGATAAGTCGTTTCTTTTATTGGCACGGTAAATAACAACTCGATGCATAGTATAGTGCGATGCAACTGACGATCATGACATATAACATGAAGAATGATGTGCATATAGATTTAATTTTGCATGGTCGGCAGGAAGAAATCCTTTTGCCTCATAAGTGCGCATAGTTTTCATTTTCCTCCTCCTTCTTCCTTTGCTTTTCCTTCTCTTCGTCATTTGTCTTATTCTTCTTCTTTATCTTTAGTTCTTCCTCATCTTTCTTCATTTGCTTTTCATCTTCAATATCTGATGGACCAGGCTCCGCGTAATAAATATCCAACAATTTGTTCTTGCCTTTTTCATTTTAAATGTTCTTTACATAACCCTCATATATATCGGATTGTGTGATCATCGCAAAAATTTTCCTCTCGTAATATTCTCTCTCTTCCTTCTCTTTTCCTTTTCTAACCTCTATTTTCCTCCTTTTTGAAGGGAGAAAAATAAAAGAGAGAAAAGGAGAGAGAAGAGAAAAGAAAGGAGAGAAGAGGAACTCTTTTGCGGGTCTCACTTGACCTTAATTTTAAAAATATTTGAAATAACTCGCCTCCGTTTTTGAAATATTTGCGGGAAAACTGGGAGACGGGATCCGCTCGTCGGTACGAGGTTCGACCGTTCCTGACGCCTTTACCAGGGGTAATCGAACCAAGGGTCGAATTAATGTCTTTTGTTTTGCAAAGAATTTATCTAAGTATTTATCCTAAGTTTAAATGCACAATGAATCATGCTTGTGCAAATGCAAAGATGTATGCTCTTTTGAAAATATTTTGAAGAATTTTCAAGTGAATCTGATAAAGTGAAGAAATGATTTCTAACTTAGAACTTAAGATTAAAATTCTAAGTCTTTAGAATAATCATGAGCTTGGGAAAAATAATTTTGGATGATTTTGAAGTTTTGAGATAAAAGGAATGTTCAAAGTCATTAATGGACTTTGAATCAGAATAGAAATGGAATTTGAATAAAAAGGAAAGATAGAATTTTGGGAAATTTGGATAAAATTGAGAAATGGAATTTATTTAAAAGTTAGAACTTCAAGATGAAATCTGAATCCAAGATCTGGATTTTGAATAAGGTTCAAGGTTGAATTTTGAATCTAGGATCTGAAATGAGAATTTGATTTGAAATCTGGAATGAAAATGGAATTGGCTTCAAGATTTGGAATCCAAGAAGGTATTTAGATCTAAGATCTGAGATCCAAGATGGGGTTGGAAGATGGAGTTGGATCTAAAGTCTGAGATCCAAAGTAGAATTGGATTCTGGATTCCTAGAATTAGAATTTGGATCTGAATCTGAGATCTAAAGTAGGGTTGGATTCTGGATCCTAAGAATTGGAATTTGGATCCGAATCTGAGATCCAAAGTAGGGTTGGATTCTGGATCCTAAGAATTGGAATTTGGATCTGAATCTGAGATCCAAAGGTAGAATGAGGATATGGATCCTAAATGAAATCTGGATTTGTGATTAGAGATCCGAAGTGGAATAAGGATTTTTTATCCTAAATGGGATTTGGATCTATGATGGGAGATCCAAAGTGGAACGGAGTTTTATACTTGGAAATCTGGATCCAAGTTGAGACTAGGATTTGACTTTGGATTTGGGTTTTGAGAAGTCCAAATAGGACCTTTAAAGATGGATTTGGGTTTTTAGAAACCCAAAATTTAAGTTTTGAGATTCAAATCCAAAAAAGGGGGAGGAACTTGATTTTAAAATCAGAAGATAACTTCAAAGTTAAATTGAACTTCGAAATTGAATTTTGAATTGAGTTGGAATTTTGAAGTTTGAATATGAAATGATTCTAAAATTCCAAAGTCAAATTGGACTTTGAAATTGAGATAGATTTGGAATTTTGAAATAGAAATTTGAAGAAAGAGGTTCAAAATCACTTGGGTTTTTGAAAAGGAATTTTGAAAAATGATGCAATTCTACCTTAAATGATGAGATGAATTTAAAGATTTTTGAATTTGGAATTTTGAAAAGCTATCCCATTCTTTAAATGAATTAAAATGAAGTTGAAGACATAATACATTCCTGACTATGGTCATTGAATGTATTATGTAATAACTACATTTAAATTCAAGTGAAGAATGAAATACATTTTTGGTGCTTTTACAGAATTTAAAATGAAATTAACTCTCAATATACCCTGACTATGGCCATTGGTATATATTTTGAGTTAATTTTAAGTTAAATTCTAATAAAAGGAGAAAAATATTTAAGGAAACATGATGAGTTTTGAAAATGGATCCAGTGCGGATCCAGTGTTATTTCGTAAAAGATAAAAATACTAAGTTTTGTCCACACCCTGACTATGGCCGTTGATGTGGATCATCAACTTAGGATTGATTTACCTCTTACAAAATGGTGCACGTGTCATTCGTGTTTCACCCATGTGAGAGTAAGATGAAAATGACACGAAGACAAGTGATTGATGACATTTATATGCTCATTCATGCTAATCTAGAACAGGAAATGTAATTTTTTTGTTAAAATCTAACTTATTACAATATTTACAATCCTCAAATAATGACATTCCCCAGTATTCCCTGCAAAACACTTGGTTAGTAGAAGAAAGCATCACCTTGGTTTCAAAGATGCGCTGTTTATATGGACATATGGAAAGTGATATACGCCTATATATACACATGTATATGTGTATATGTACATGTATATACGTGTATATACATATACATAATATATATACGTATGGCTTATATGCCATGTAGGTGAAACATACCAACTATGCACATAATATAGTTAAATATCTAGGAAATGGTAGGGAATGCGGGCAGCTATTGTATTGGCTGGGTATGTATATGCTGATGCAGCAGGGAGGACAGCAGGTGGGTGATGTGGTAATGGGGTATAACATGGGCTGCTACATTGTGTTATGCAAGCATGGCAATCACAACAATCTGTTGAGTTGCTATGAAGAAGACATTAGTTACAGCAGTTCTTTCAAATACAGTGCAACCAAGGAAAATGACGATAACTCAAGAATTGAGACAATTCTAGGCTTGTACAACCTGAAATAACATAGCAACTCTTGAAGTTGTTATGAAAGGTACAAAACACAACAGTTCTTTGAACTGCCATATACTTCAAGGAGCCACAGTGACTCATTTGGTTGCTGCTAAAGGACATAAGTCCCAACACATAAGGTGTTAGGCGAATGAATGACAGGTGGGAATGTGGCTGGGCACGACATTACAACAGAGAAAGGTGTTTTATCAACAATGTTTCCAGAAGAAGGAAACTTCATAGGATTGGATGTTCCAACTAGTTGTTCTTATCATATCTCCTTTTCCAAGTAACAAGCACAGCTGATGAAAAAGAAATAAATGTCTCCTGGAGATTTCATGTTTCCAACAGCTTGAGACAACAAAATATGAACACAACAGTGTGCAAATGCTTCACTGACAGTCGCTATGTAGAAAGAAATGGCACCTTCATTGAGTTCTATGGTTCGAGTTACTTAACAGTTAGTCCCATTGCAGTCTCTTGAAATGAAAGAAGCAAGATATAGCAGTGTTTTACTCCCCTAGACACACCAAACTTATGTGCTGCTATAGAAGAACATAAATTACACATAAAAGCAGATTATTGGCTATTGGATAAACAACAATATTGCAGTTATCGGGCTTACAGTCATACCGGCCATTCAATAAACCAGAGGAGCCAAAAATTTCTGAGCTAAAACTTAATAACGCAAGAAATCAAAACCTCAGAGAAATTTAAACAGAAACCAGAATTTCTGATATACAAACAATTTCAATGTAAAAATTACTAACCTGCAATCCAAGGCTAAAATTTCTTGGCCCTGTAAGGCTCAGCACCTTATAGATTCATTTCAGAGAACATATCATTTTGCAGGATACGAGAACATGGATCCCCAAATTTAGAAATTACACCAATGGTCCAGCTCGAACCTTGCGAAATCCGTCGATATACCATTCTTCCCTTGATTGCTGCCACTGTATTAAAGCATGTACATTATGACACAAGAACACTAATAGCAATCGATTTTCTCCTTTGGCCTTACATGGCCAATCACCTTCAACATGCTGAATTCATACAATAGTTGAGTCACTGTTGTCAACACATTGCTGAGCAGGGAAAATATCCCTGCAACTTCATTTGCCACTGTATTTAGTGTGAGTATATTGCTTCAATCAGAGAGATGAGGATCAATAGTCATAACTGGGTTGGTCCCAATTCCAAAATCCTTAATACCATGGATACAACATATTACTAATAGTAGACCTCCATGTTATAGGGTATTTGGATGCTTTCAGTCAAGGCAAACAAAATGATATGATGTATGCTCAGAATACTGATGAGTAATGCCCAGAGATTCATATACAGAGGATGGTGGCTCATGTTATGGACACTGTGCATATAAAAGAAACAACATATATATGATGTGAGCTATACCTAAAATAAATGCAGCAAGCTAGTGAAATGAGAGGGACGGAACCTGGTGCTGCAGGTGCAACTTCTGTGATGTTATGAGAATGTTGGTGTATATGAGCATGGTGGTTCCATTAAACCAATATCTGCCGTATTCTAGACTAGAAGAACCTCTGCTAGATACAAATGGATAAGAAAGGATGCCTATCCCTGACTTAGAATTTCGGCAATATACCGAACCCTGGTTCTGAATCTCCTGTTTGGTGGTCATATTGATGAACAACAAGAATAAGGGTTTCCATTGAAGGGTAAAAGCTTCAAGATTCTCAAAATCTCCACAAGGTGCACACAGTTGGAGCAAATGAATACACGAACAGCACCTACGAAATCGAATATCTGGATGTTCTTGAAATAAAACTATCTTACACCAGGCATTCCCATACTGTAGTCAAAAGCAAGATGGAAATGGACCATTCCAGTAACCAAAACAAAAATATAGATCAGAAGCAGATTTACCTGTTCTTATAGATCAAAAGCAAATTCCACCGAACCTGTACTATATTTCTAAAGAGCCCACTGATTCTTACTGATGCGCTGTTAAATTTGGTCAATTGCTGAGAAAATGCATGCTGGAACGATGCCTTCAACTCTTGACATAAGCCAATATGAGTGGATACGAGGCCTCCTTGGCCATCAATGATCATGCAGATGCTCTTACATAATCCTAAACCATACAATTTATCTCCCAAAAGACAAATTACAGCTAATGGAACGCAGAACTAAGAATTCATATGCCAATGACTTATCATTCCATAAAGCATAAACTTGCATAAGAGAAGACCTTTGAGGCACTTCACTAAAAAAAAATAAGATGTTCAAAGATTGAGTTGAACTATGTTGCATGATAACATACCTGTTAAGTTTGGTCGATTACTAAGCAAAAATGCATGCTGGAACGATGCCTTCGACTCTTAACATCAACCAATATGAGGGGATACGAGGCTTCATTGACCATCAATAATCAAGACCTTTTTCCTTCCTTTTTTTTTTTGAATAGTTAATCAGAGACTAATTAGATATGTTAACAACAGAAGGAAAAGAATGCCTCTTCATCAAACAATAAAAGGAAAATTTCTCAAAAGGATGAATAAAATTCACAGTTAATTTGTCACAACTAGCATAAGTTCTAATCAATTGATAAGTGGATCCGATTAGAACATATGATCCTTCTCTGATTTGCTTCCAGACTTTGCTGGCATGATGACAAGAAAGCTGGCTTGAGAAAGAAGTTTTATGGGCATCTTATTTTATATTCAAAGAGGAAGCACATAGTCTCCAAACCTTGCTGGCTTCAATTCAGAATCAGATCCCCTGAACCCACGCTGAATGTGATGACTAACTCATGGTGGAAAGTAAAATGCCTAACATGCGATGGAGTAGATGTAATATTCAGAAAAAAAAAGTAATGACGATGCAGATGGAAACTGATGCAGGCAATAATGCATTGGTGACACAGAGCCTGCTATATGATAGCCCAGACGGAATGAACTAGGGAGGACCCTGGGACACCATGGCCAACCAGACATTAAAATACAGTCGAAATGATCAAAGAAAATGAATCAAAAGCATCTAAAAGGTTATCATACGCGACCAAAGTAGAACCGAAAGTTCATTGCAGCAAAAGGGAAGACTTGATAGAATACAGGAACTATTGAATCATGAAAACATGATCCGAATAACAGAAAACATAAATCGTAAATGAATACTACAATGCAGGGAAATGCGAGATTCAAAATGGAAATCGGTATATTATTGCTAAATATTCCCAGTGCTCGAGAGAATGAACAGAAATTCATGTTTGTAGGAATGAAATTTCCAAATAAATGGTAAAAGAAACTAAGGAGATGCAAGAATGAGGGAAGAAAAGAAAAAAAAATGTGTCGGAATACGATGAGTCCGTTGGTGTTGCCATGGGTGGGTCGATCCTGCTACATGCAGGTCGATTCCACCCATTTGGCTTCATAATCGGAGAAAAGAGATAAAAAAAATGAAAGAAATTAGAAGATTGAAATACTGAGGATAACCGATATATAAAAAAAAAACGATAGTTACTTACCTGTAGGGGAGGTGCCGTGAAGAGGGGTCGACGATGGCTACTTGCAGAAGATAGCTCGGATGTGAGTGGGGTGGAAATAGATGGTAACAATGGATTCGCCCAGAAGCTAGGAACACTGCAGAGATTTGGATGAAAGGGGTGGTGGTTTTTTTTTTTTTTTCAACCACGAGGCCCTTCTTGGCGTTGTAGGATGATTAGTATCCTTCTGCTGTGCAGGGGAAAGCCAGGGAAGCGAGAAGAAATGAAGGGAGATGGGAAAAAGAGAGATCGAGAAGTAGAAAAGAGGGAAAGGAAAGGATGCACGAAGCGATGGAGGGGTGAAGACGGTCGTACGCAAGAGAGAGGCTGTGGAAGGGTGGAAACGGATGGCAAGAGGAAGAAGATGCGAATGGGGAGGTGAAGAAGCGGTGCCCCAGGGTTTCCTCATCGTGCCCCTCTTAAGGAGGGGGACGAAGGTTCGGGAGAGATTCGGTTAGAGATCGACGGGAGGAAGGAGACCCATCGGTGGGCGATTGGTGGAAATGGAGGAGAGAGAAAGAGAGAGAGGGGAAGAGAGAAAATGGAGGGGGCGGCTTTTCCCCTTTTCCCTTACGAAAGAAAACCCTAAAAGAGGGTTTTGCAAAAGACCCCCTTTGGTTTTCAAAATTTTTACAAAAAGGGGCTTCCGAGGTTTTTAGCGAAAATTATTTTTCAAAAGGCTCAAAAATCATTTGTTTTCCTCAAAGTTTTTTTTTTTTCAAATTTTTGGTTTTTGTGTTATTTTTCTATTATTTTGTATTTTTAGAATAAAATCCTAAGATTTGCGAGAAAACAAAGGTTAAAACTATTTTTTTGGTGTTTTTGCAAAAATATTTACAAAAGAGAATTTTTCTGAGAATTTTAAAGCCATTTTGAGAAAATTTCTTCAGAAATGAGTTAGGATCCGGGTTTTGAGGAAATATGGATTTAAAGCACCAGATTTGAACCTGAAAACGATTTTGAATGGATCAATATGGTTTTTAATCCAGAAAGTCTAAAGAATTTGCTTTGATTTCTCAGAATATGGAGTTACGGGCAAAAGGGTCATTTTGCAAGTCTTTGAAAAAATTGGGGTGTTTACAGATTGACAGATGATTTCTCCAAGAGTCATCCCCTCAAACGGCGAAGGCTTTCTTGTCTTACGAATTATAGTCATTGCTAACCTGCACAACACATAAATTTAATTGCATCATTGTATGTTACAACCGCTTTCCCAAGTATATATTATTACAAATTATCACATTCGTTACACAATCACCAACATTACAAGCCGTGGTAATATTTGGCTTCATAAATAAACATCGTAGTACGATTTAGCAAAATTAAGTACAAATTGAGGTAATTTCATATTTACATATCGCTACTGCATCAAACGTATAAATCATTGTTGCTTCAAACATAAAAATCATTGTACAAATCACACCCTTCATAAGTGTATATTGTTGTAACGTTTTTGCTTCCTAAGTAAACATCGTAGTACGATTTAGCAAACTTAAGTACAAATCGTGGTAATTTCATAAATTATAAAGTATAAATACACATGACTATTGCTTCAAACGTATATATTGTTGGTGCATCGAACATACAAAGCGCTCCTTCAAACATATAAATCATTATAGAAATCGAACCCTTCATAAGTACATATCGTTGTAAATCATAAATCGCTATTGTACTAAATATATAAATCGCTGTTGCTTTAAATATATAAACCATGAATCATAAATCGTAAATCACTATTGATTCAAATGTATAAATCGTTGTTGCATTAAACAAATCACTGTTGTATTAAATGTATAACTCTTTGTTAATTTCAAACTTACAAATTGTTATATAAATTTAGCCTTCATAAGTATATATTGTTGCTTTTCACGACTCTTGTTTGAGTATGAAAATAAGTATTATTTTAGCATGTATAGTACAACCACTTGTAAGATTTAGCATTCGGATTTGCAAATCGATTTATTTACATAATGAAAACTTACACAAAAATCACCTTATAGGACACAAGTTTTGTTAATCCGACAGTGGAGGAGAAACACCTAGAAGGTAGGTGCAGTCGATTGTGGCAACGATGCTCCGACTACGCTCCAACGGTAGCAGACGACAACAAAGGGTGATCTGATGGCAGCAGACAACGACAAAGGTTGCATCGTCAAAGGGAGCTCCTGTTACAGTAGATGGTGCATCGTCAAAGGGTGATTCAGAACGTTTAGGGTGACATATTGTGAGGAGCTCCTGTTAAAGCAGAGGAGTTTACTCCTTAGGGTGAAAACGATGATGATTTTAACCCTTTCTGACGGGAGGACATTTTTGTTCTTGAATCAAAACATCATTTTATGGAGCTAATGGCGGGAAAGGGTACTTAAGTATTTGCAAACTCTAGTGGGAGGGCATTTTTGTCCTTTACTCAAAACGTTGTTTCATGGCGCTAATGGCAGGAAAGGGTACTTAAGTCTTTGTAAATGCACCAGACTTCGATGTTGAGTGATGCAAACACACACGGGGAAACGAGCCCCACGTGCTTACATACGTGACACTCATTCAGACTCTAGAACATGCACCTACATGTTCCGGGGGGGGGCATATAACCTGCTTCGAGATGTAGGGGTAACTTTATGGGAAGGTGTTTACAAAAGTTAAGGGAGGTTGGTTTTAACCTAACATTATGAAATCGAACTAAGGTGGGATCAGTTGAGAGAAGAGTTATGCAGATTCATGAGGATTTAGTTGAAATTCAAGAAGCAATTGAGGATGGGCATGAGGAGGTGCTCATTCAAGAACGGCAACTGCAACATGACCTAAACATTGCCTTGAAAGCGGAGGAGTCTTTTTGGAAACAGAAATCTTGCATATCTTGGCTTCATGATGAGAGGACTTTAACACAACTTTCTTTCATGCTTCAATACGTGCAAGGAGGCAGAAAAATATCATTCATCCCTTGAACCATGATGATCGAGTTCCCCAAGACTTTGACATTCAAACAATGTGCAGGGACTACTATATGCACCTTCTTGCAAAGGACCTTCTTTGTGATGGTTTGTTCCCTCAGTTAGCTTATGCTCCTATGGTTTCCCTAGAGGAAAATATGGACTTGCTTGCACCTGTGACAACAAATGAAGTTTGTATAGAGGTCTTTGAAACCCCAGGAGATAAAGCACCCCCGCCTGATGGGTTCCCTGCGAGTTTTTACCATACCTATTGAGACATAGTAGGGCAAGAGGTCACAAGAGCAGTGCAAGACTTTTTCAAGAACCATAAGATTGTTCGTACGGTGAATTTTACTTGCTTGATTTTGATTCTTAAAGTCAATGGTACGTGTTCTCTCTCTGATTTTCTTCATGTTTCATTATGCAATGTTCTATACAAGTTTATTACCCGAGTTATAGTGAATATGATGAGAGACATTCTAACTAGCATTATTACTCATAACTAGGGGTGGCAAAACCTGATACGACCCGCCAACCGGCTAGTTCGGGTTTGGCTTAAACTAACCCATTTAATAAACAGGTCGACCCGCCAACCCGAAACGGGTCGACCCGTTAACCCATTTATTAAACGGGTCGGGTTTGTGTTAGGGGTATGCCAACCCGGTTGACCCGTTTAATAAACGGGTTAGGCAGGGGGATCAACCTGTTTACCCGAACCCGACCCGCCCGCCAACCCATTTACCCGACCCCGACCCGCCCGCCAACCCGTTTACCTGACCCAACCCGTTTATTAAACGGGTTGGTGGGTCTTGTCAGATTACCCATTTAATAAACGGGTCGGGTTCGTGTTTGCCACAGCCGACCCGTTTATTAAACGGGTCGGGTTTGGGTTGAGGTATGCTGACCCGCCAACCCGACCCTATTGCAAAACTTGTGTCCTAGAAGGTGATTCTTGAGGGGTCAAAATGTTCAGGAAAGTATTCTTTTAGATGTTCCTTCTGTTTGCTTGAAAGTTTAGCTTATGACAGGGTGGACTGAGACTTTCTCTCGGGAGGGTTGTGTATGTTCGCCCCCGATGATTCACTGAATCCCACGTCCGTGTTCGGGGGATCGAATGAGCGCCACGTATTCATGCACATGGGGCTCGTATTCCCGTGTATGTTGACATAACTTTGCATCGGACTTTGGTGTTGTTGCAAAGACTTAATCACCCTTACTTGCTTTTCTTGCCCTGAAATGACGGTTCGAGGAAATGACAAAAATATCCTCCATTCAAAAGTTGTGAAACGACGGGTGGGGAAAAGGACAAAAAAGTCCTCCATCCAGAAAGTTTGATGTTAACCATTTAAAGTGGAGACGTTCGCCTGCGCCATCTGCTGTAACAGTTGCTCCCATTATCAACGCAAACTTTGCCTTCGTCTCCAGTCGAGCTTTCCGCCTTGTTTTTTATCCTGTTGTACAATACACTGTCGCCTTCTCGTGCCTGCCTTGTGTTACAAAACATTCCAGTGTCTTCTCTTCATTTCTGCTGTCGTTAGGTATCATGGAAGAAAGCAATGATTCACAAACATTCCAACCAGTGCCATTAAGGCACCGTGAGTAGCTTTTCATCTCATCATGCTATCGATGAAGAAGGCATGTCGTCTTGTGTGCCATTAAGGCATTGTTTGGTTATTGCAGGTAGATCTTGTTATTACGAAGGTTGGAAACTTATCAATATTTGTAAGACGCTGGGACCTGTTGACAAGAACGCTTGTTTGCAGATGCTAGGAAGGGCCTCTACCCCATCAGGTATCCTACAGTCACTCATCATATGCATTGTATCTCAAACCGCTGTATTAGTAACAGACTCTCGTTTTTGTGAGATACATTTTTGTTAGTTAATATCGATTTGTTTGCTATTATGTTCAAGTTCTTCCTTATCGATTTGTAATTTATTGTGCGATATATTTATCGACCTTTTAGATAGTATGTTTTTGTATCGTCGAGTTATAAGTTATAAATACTGAACTGCCGTATCGATTTTCAATATCTGACAAATCGCTATACATATCGTTTTGTAAGATATTATATGTTTTGTAATATGTATTTGTAAGATATTTGTACACAAACTTTGAAAACGTTTGGGTGCAGAAACACATCTTGACACGCATGGCGGGGCGATTTTCGCATGCATATCGTTGCTCTCTCAGCGACTTCTATTGAACTCGCTTTAGAGCCTCGTGGATATTATGAGAGCGTTATCGTCAACACACATGTACAACATGTTTATTTTATTGGCATGGTAAGCGACACGTCGATGCTCAGCATAAGCAAACATCAAACCGCACTTGCTTTGATACTTTCATTCATTAAATCGTTGCTTTGACTTGCGTAACCCAAGTGGTATCCGTTCTTATATGCATTCTGATTAAATCGTAGTAAACCTATGCCGCTTGCTAACGGAAATTGATATATTGCTTACAAAACATTCCACTGTCTTCTTTTATTTGTCGTTGTTGTTAGGCATTAAGGAAGAAAGCAATGATGCACAAACATTCCAACCAGTTCCATCAAGGCGGCGTGAGTAGCTTCCCAGCATCATGCTATCGATGAAGAAGGCATGTCTTCTTGTGTGTCATTAAGGCTTTGTTTGGTTATTGCAGGTAGATCTTGTTCTTACGAAGGTTGGAAACTTATCGATATTTGTAAGACGCTGGGACCTGTTGACAGGAATGCTTGTTTGCAGATGCTAGGAAGGGCCTCTACCCCATCAGGTATCCTACATTCACTCATCATATGCATTGTATCTCAAACCGCTGTATTAGTAACAGACTCTCGTTTTTGTGAGATAATATCGACTTGTTTGCCATGTTACTGCAAACACAAATTGATATATTGCTTAAAACATTATTGAACTTATCATCAGGTTGTAATAAAGACGATGTAGCTCAATCAATAGAAAGATCTGGAGAATTGAATAT
Organism: Nuphar pumila; assembly: GCF_984573655.1. Lineage (NCBI taxonomy): Eukaryota > Viridiplantae > Streptophyta > Magnoliopsida > Nymphaeales > Nymphaeaceae > Nuphar > Nuphar pumila. The sequence continues at coordinate 23,454,141 of NC_143262.1, read as the reverse complement.
CTATACTTATGACCCAACTGAAGAATTGAACATCTGCACTAACGATGCACATGAAAAGAAGGGTGCAGGCATTAGACCCACTATTGACTTGAATGTTCCAGTGGAAGAAATGCAATTCAATGATGAGGTAGACTACCATGACAGCGCACATAATAAAAGTGTATGCATCGGGAATGTACACGGAAGTACACCTGACTTCAATGTTCCAGGAGAAGAAATGCAATTCAATAATGATCCTGATTTTGATGTCAGTACACTTAATAAAACCGTAGGAACTGGGAATGTACATAGAATTGCACTTGACTATGTTCTTGTAGAAGGAATGCATTTTAATAACGAAGAAGATGCATATAAATTTTACAATGATTATGCCTTAAAAGTTGGCTTCAGTGTGAGAAGGTTTTCTTGGTCAAAAAATGCACAGGGTGTCTTGGTTAAAAAGACATATGTCTGTTCCAAGCAAGGTTGGAAGAAATCAATGGGAAATCCAACTAGGAGCACGCCAGAATCAAGATGTGGATGTCAGGCGAGATTGGTTTTGAGAAGACATCCGAATGGGAAATTTGTCGTGCGTACTTTAATCAGTGATCATAATCATGATTTATCTGCATCATTTATGACTCCTATGCTAAGGTCACATCGTAAAGTAACTGTAGCTCATGCTGCAATGGCTGAAATAGCCGATAGCGCCAGCATTGCACCAAGGAAGACATACAATTTGTTTACCCGCATTGATGGTGGTCGCGAAAATGTGCCATTCACACCTTTGGATCTTAGAAACCACTTGAGCAGGAAAAGGACAGATAACATGACGAACGGAGAAATATGTTGTTTGGTTCGTTACTTACAGAATAAATCAAGCAATGAACATGGTTTCTTTAGTGCAATGCAAGTGGACGCAGATGGATATGCCGTGAATATGTTTTGGTCAGATTCAAGGTCTAGATTAGATTATGAATGCTTCAATGATGTGCTTGTGTTTGATACTACAGTAAAGATTAACACTGAACAGTGGCCATTTGCGCAGTTTGTGGGAGTGAACCATCACGCACAGAGTTATATATTAGGCGGTGCTTTTGTGTATGACCAGACCAAGGAAACCTTTGAGTGGTTGTTCAGAGTATTTACACAGGCAATGAACGGGAAGCATCCTGAAACTGTACTTACAGATGGTGATCACGCAATTGCGGCTGCAGTGCTTCATGTGTGGCCAGATGCACATCATCGCCTGTGTTTGTGGCATATCTTTCAAAATGCAGCAAAGAACATAGGACACATATTTAATCAGAATACAGGGTTTGACAAACATTTTACAAGGTGTGTACTTCATAGCGTAGACGAGGTCACCTTTAAGTCAGATTGGGACAAAATGATTAAGACATACGACCTTGCTGACTGTCTGTGGTTACAAAATTTATATGCAGAAAAAGAGAAGTGGGCATTGGCATATGGAAGACAATACTTTTGTGCAGGTATGATAAGCACACAAAGAGCCGAATCTATGCATGCCACGTTGAAGAAAACCCTGTATTCATGTTTAACAATGTTTCATTTCATGGAACAATATGAATTATTTGTAGACGGTCTAAGACAGAATGAGCTTGAACAAGACGTGAAATGCTTCAATACACGACCTCTAACTTTTGGCATGAAAATATTGATGTGACCTGCAGCTCTGTATACACTAACTGTATTTGAATGGATCAAGAAAGAGGTGTTGCATGTCATGAATTGCAAAATAGAAGAACTGGTGCAAACCGAGAATATGCACAAATACCATATTTTTTGTCAGGGCAAAAAGCATCAGGAAAGGCAAGAAGCGCATGTCACGTACAATGTCGACAACGGAAGGGTAGAATGTTTGTGCAAAATGTATGAATTCAAAGGTATCCTATGCTGTCATGCATTAAAGGCACTCAATCAAGAGAAGATACAAGAAATACCTGAGTCTTACGTAATGCGAAGATGGACGAGACGCGCAAAGATTGAAATGCTCGTTATGGACAATGCGAGTAAATCTGGTGTTGACGAGAAGTGCCACATAGCCTTCCGTTACCAACAACTGTGTAGGTCATTCAAGCATGTTGCTGATTTGGCATCGAGAAGCGAAGAAGGCTATGCATGTGTGAGAAAAGCTGCAACGGAGTTACTTGAAAATGTGGAGTTAATTCACATTAAGTCTGTTGCAGCGAATGAATACCAGCCGAAGATAATGGGATCGAACAACGTAGGTCAAAATCATGTCTCGCTTGACACTCCCGAGAAGTTGCGCTGAAGCGTAAACATTATCTTCAACAAGTCAGTAGTGAACGTTGTTGATTATGATGGACATATTCATGAAGCGCAGAGTATCAAAAGAAAACCTGCCTCTAATCGCAGTCGTCGGAGGGCAAAGGGTGCACTAGAATTGGTTGGCAAGAAAAGGACTAAGAAACAACCAACCTGTAATAAAAAACAACAAAGCCCTTCGAATAAACAGGTATGTAAAACATTATATTGCTTTCCATTGCGTGAAGCTTGTCAAATAGCTAACTCGTGTAATGTCCATCATGCAGCAATACCCTGCAGAAGTACCGGCAAACGTTCAAACCTACATTCCTCCCGACCAGATTTCTGGCAACGATCGCTACAGTTTTACAAGGCTTTTGGTATGTAATCGATGTTGCGAGGAGGTATGCATTTCTTGTGAAACTTAATTCAGTGTCTAATATTTTCTCTTTCATGACAGGCTATGATGTAGTCGACAGATAGGTTTGGGACACAGGAATCTCGTGTGGGCTATTAACTTAGTTGTCATGCCTCTTTGCATGACCCGATCTCCACAATGTCGGATTTTTTGAGAGTTTATAGTCGTTTGGCATTGACGACTTGCGGTTCGTGGTTGAATTTGTTCAAATCGATAGATAGCGGGTTTTTGCTTCTGCAGGAAGGCGAATGATGACATCACTGTATGGCGATTTGTGGTTATCGTTGAATAGCGATATGTGGCATCACAGCGTAGAACGTTGTTGATTATTGTTGGACTGTCAATCTTAGCGTGATGCGAAGGATTGTTCAAGTGTGCTGCGATGTGTGGCATCGCAGCGTAGGACTGTCAATCACTGTGCTGCGATGCCACAGATCGCTATTCAACGATAACCACAAATCGCCATACACCTCCAGTCAACTTCTTCTCCAGCAAATCTTTCGTGTTCCCGACACCTCCACTTGCCTTTTGAAATCATTATTGTTATCTTGTGAAAAGTTGTATCCATATATTATAAATAAAAGGCTACTCAATGTGTATTTTCCAACGGATACCCATAAATGTTTGAGTTGTCGTACAGTATTCATTGATCATGTTGGTTGAGCAGTACATCTTTTAGGTCATAAATAGTCGCACAAGCACTGGAAGGTGTGTTTGTCTTCTACTTCGTGAACCAGCAACAACCAAACCGACGGTTCCTTCATAAACCTGGAGATCCGCCCTCGAACATAGAAAATTATAATCGGTGAGGCAGACGAAGATAGCTACACGACCAACAATGGCGAATCATGGGTATATTGTCTACACATAGTCTACATGTTCAGCAAAATCCGTCTCTTTCATGTGTTTTTTGCGATTTGTTTTTGTGTACTATATAATGTAATTTAAATATCGGTCGTTGCAATGTCTGCATTCATTTCAGTCGAACATCCACCGACGAAGTTGGGCGAAAACTTAGTCAATCACTCCTGGAGGACATCAACCGAATGCGCAGTGAATTCGCACAATGCAACATGATCAGTAATTTTGTTAGTATGAAACTAGTAGTAGTTGTCTATAAACGTAAGCCATGTGTACGTATGATCAATACAACACCATATTTGCTACAAACAGACTATATCCGATTTCGTAAATTATATTAAAAGCAATGCACCAAGCCAGACTGTGAGCGTCGTCAGCCCATATTTCATGGTATATCGGTTGTATTTTATGTTGCTTTTCATTATTGATTTAGTCCAATTGATTCGTATGTTAACGTTGGTGTTAGCAATGTTTCTTTCGATTTGCAGACTATATTACGCCATTTGCCATACTCCAGTGGATTTCAAGACGGCAAACCTTATTGGGTTAACGGTAATCACTGCAGAGACCTTATGACAAGTGAAAAGGTAAGCAAACAAACCTACAGTGCAATATTACAGCGTGACAGTGGTAACAACATTTTTTCGATCTATTTGCAGATACTAATTCCTACACTCTGGCAGTCTGAAAAGCATTGGGTCTTATACGTGATGGATTTAAGCAAAAAACAACTATGGTGTTACAATTCGTTGGAAGTTGACAGTGGTTTATGGCTAGACATTTCCCATCTCGTAAGATTCCATCTATATGAGTATCGTGTAGTGTACTAGGGTCATGAATTTACTTTCGGTCGCATTATTCTCAGATCGGTTTCCTCATAGCCATTTTGGGAGTCGATGTCAGCGAGTGGATCTATCGCACGGCATACCATGCTCCTTTACAAGATAATGGCTTTGATTGCGGCGTATTTGTAATGAAGTACATTGAAGCGATATACAATGGTGCAGAACCCTGTTTCGACGTTGTATGCCATTCCTTGGCCTCTGTTATTGGGAATTAAGGGCATGTCTATTGCTTCTAGTTTACAATCTGTTTTTGCAGATTGATATACCCGGATTCCGCGAAGAACTCTGCAAAAAGTTGACGTTCTTTCTAATTTCGGATGAGAAACTGACGAAGGCGAGGATCTAAAAGGCTTGTAATTGATAAAAGATGTGCGCTCAACCCGCGTGATTGACAGTCGCAGGGTGAGACTGCGATGTGTGCAATGAACAAAGACTTCTAATGTTCGAAATGATAATATTCAACATCGCTATGAAATGTTGTATGCTTAAACATCGCTTTAATGTCGCGTTCGTATTTTACGAATAGTACAAAGCGATACGCTTGGTGGTCTAACGTCAAACTACACTTCTACAACCATGAAAACCTGTGCCAACATTTGAAAATTGCTTGAATTTTAAATGACGGTTTCTTTAATTATGATCTTACAGACCTATGAAAAAGGTATAAACGGATACGACAACTGCGTCGAAGCCGCCTAGCACTCGATTCAAGAATAAGTTGTTTATGCAGGAATTGTCGATTATGTCGGTTCCTTATTCGCGAAGCAAAGTGGAACTGTGTGTTGTGTCATTCAAATATTAATGAAACGTCCTATCACCCTCCGTCAGTTTTCGAGTATATACGTCAGTTTCATTAAACCAAAAGCAAATCTTAAATAAAAAAGCAGTCCGCATTAATGAAAACAATGTCATGCCAGAGGGCTATTCTGAATCGTAGTCAATGCGATTGGACCGAATCTTTGGGTCTCAAATAAATCCACAAGTACGTCTCAAGAAATCGCCTTAGGTGTACATTACCGTCGGTTCATCAATACAGCGATTTCTAAGAACAAACCTTTCTTATTGATAAGTTCACGTAATGCGATATTTAGAAATATCTTTTGTCGTACAGTATTCTTCATTGCTTAAGAACAACTTTACCAGCATTGGTTATGCGTATACAACAGAAAACTATTTCTGAATACAATTTACTTTTCATAAAACACCCGTCAACGGAACGAGATGAACACCCGTCACCGGAACGACAAATCCGCTTAGACCTCGCTAGGGAGAGGAAGAGGACTTGGCGGAGCTCCTGCTGGCCACCCTCAGCGCGACTGCACCGACTGGGTTGTTGTCGAGGAGGACGGCGAGAATAGTGATGGAGGGGCTCGTTAGGTTGCACAGACAGAGCAATCGATAGGTTTCACTTTATACTATTTTGTCTGCCATTCGTTTTAAACTCAATCAATTTTCCGCATATTTCATCGCGTATTACCGGCATATGTTCCTGCAACAAAACAGGTAATGTGAAACAAATATATAACAGGAATACCCAATAACATCGGATACGAAGCTCATACAGCGTGGAAACAAGGTTCTTCTCCATTGTATATTGCTTCAATATGCTTCATTACGAATATGCCACAATCGACCTCTAAACACCCCAAATTTTTCAAAATCTTTTAAATATTCCCTTTTTGCCCCTAAATTCATTTTCTGAGCAAATGGTCATTTCAAATCTAAATTCCAGTTCATTCCTCTAGTTTTATTGAAATTAAATTCATTTCATATGTTTAAATTGATTTTGGATCTGGATCCATTGTCCATATCCAAATCTGAGTCTCCTTGTTCAAATTTTAAATCAAAATTATAGAAAATACCAAAAATAGCCTTTAAATAGCTCGGACAATCCATTCGACATCCGTTTGGATCCATCACATTGTATTTCTTGACTCGAGTGTCAAAACTCGAACATTTTCTCAAAACCTGGGTCAAAAACCCCTTTTTCTGAAGAAATTCTCTCGAAATGGATTAAAATTCTCAGAAAAATACTTTTGTAAATATTTCTCAGAAAAATACAAAAAAAATAGTGTTTAAAACTTAGTTTTCTTTTAAAATCTTAGTTTTCTACTACAAAAATACAAAAAAATGGGAAAAACAATACAAAAATCAAAAATTGAGGGAAGCAAAGGGTTTTAAAACTTGAAAAATGGAATTTTTGCCAGAAAACCCTCCTTTTTTACCATTTTTTAGAAAAGTTCTGAAAAGGAGCCCCCCCTGGGAATTTTAGAAAATCTCCAACAACCATCTCCCGCGCATTTCTTTTCTCTCTCTCCCACCGTTGATCTCAAAACAGCCCTCTCATTTTTTTACCCTCCATCTTCAACCATCGGGCTTCCCATCTTCTTTAAGAAGAGGCACCCGAGCCTCTTCTAAGGAGGAGCTTTTTCTTTGGAGGATCCCCTCTCGCATCAAGTATCTACGGCTTCTCTTTTCCCTGGGGTTCCCATCTTTTCTCTTCTGATAAGAGAAAGAAATCCGGTTGGTAAACAGAGGAGCCCTCTCTTCCCAAGATCGATTGGAGCTAAACCGGTAAGTTTTTTTTTTCTTTCTTTCCTGTTCTTTCTTTAATCTGATTTCCTGCAATTTGTACATAAAACTTCTAATTCCAATCATATTAGGCGTATTAACTTTAGCACATCCTGTTTTCTGTAACAAGTTTAGAAGATAAGATTGCAAAATCATAACGATTGATCGAGTGGTGATCTTTCCGGCAAATGTTTTCTAAATTTGTTTCAAAAGGGGAAAAACAGATCAACTGTTTCAATGTTCGGTTGATTGTCTATAATTCATCAAAGACCTGATTTATAATAATCGAGTTATGGAATTCCAGTGATTGACCATGAGATTTCCAGTGACTGAAATCTGATTTGTAAAAGAGTAATCGATCATCTGATCGTTTTATTACTCATTTCCGGCGATAAAATGGTGAAATTCGGTGACAGTATGATCACCAGATCTACTGATCTCTGATTCAAATGGAAGTTTGGATCAACCTGAACGGAGTTCTGCTGGAATTTTGTTAATATTCTACCTGATTAAAGGCCATCAGAAATTTGGAATCGGACGCCTGAAGTTTCTACCAGCTCCATCAATCTCCAGTGAGTATTACCGGACCTCTGCCAGAATCTTTTTGACTTTGGGTTTTCCTTCAGCATCGCTCAGGTTCCTGGATCAATTCTGATAGGTAGGAGTCTGATTAAAGCTTGAACCATTGATTATTTGCATATTGCTGGGTGGTAATTTGATTGTCGGCAAGCTGTTTGATCGATGATCGTCGGGACTCCAGCACTCGATCATCTGAATTCCAACTTGACATTTGAAACCAGATTTGTGCTTCATTTCCAAATTCGTTTGTTTAAAATCTGAAATTGACCATTTGATTGTCTGCAATTGAGATAATATCATAACTATGATTCATCCCTGGTATTAAGTGATCGATCATTTGATTTCGATCAAACGACTACCTAAATGTCTGAACCAACTATTCAACCTCTGACAAAGGGGATTTCTTCCCAGGTAAATTTTAATTGTGTTTCTTTATCAGAATTATTTAGGATTATCCTGTTTTGATCACTTGTAAAGAATTACTTGATTTTACTCTATTTTTATCAGAATGATTTATCTCTGGATTCATCCTGATGATCGGATCCTCACTGTTTGAACATGTGATTACTGATAAGCGGTTATTTTAAAGAGCATTATAGATAAATTGATAACAATCTGAGTGTTTGATCAATTGTTTATTGATCTCTGGCGTGAATAACCATTGACCTGTTGAGTTTTCTGGCTTAATTAGACATCATCTATTGAGATCTCCTGTGAGTACTGTTTTGAAAGTAAATCAACTAATCCTCTGCGTTAATCGATTCGCTGAATGTCAAATTCCTGTTGATTGTTTAAGTTCTAGTTGTTAATGTTTTGATGTCATATTCAGGACCTTTTACTTTCTGAGTTCTAACTTTTATCATTGATATTACATTTATAACTTTTCACTGTGGCATTCTAAACTGTTGATTGCTGTCTAATGAATCTGTCGGTTTGACTTCTGGTCTATTAATTGTTGTTTGCAAAGCTATTGTCTATTTGATCTTTCAAATGTTGAGTCGAAGTGAGCAAAATGAATGGTCTAGTTACTTTACATTATTCTAGGTTCATCGCCTAACAACATAGTAAATCTGAAACATTTGATCTTGTTATGACATGATCAAAGAGATCACATTAGTATTACTGTCATAAGCTATCATATTTTACATTTCTATCATCTATACATTTCTATCATCACATTTTCAATCTCATGATATCATTATTTCTCATTTAAGTACATTTCTTCTCTTTTATCTTATACATCTAAATCCTACCTTTACTTCCTTTCTTCATAATTGTTATGTTGTCCTTGTCACTTTTTGCCTCTTGTTTTGCAGGTAAGTGCGAAAAATTGTCTTCGCTCTTGGATTAGGAGATTTTAATATTCATTTCTTTTAGAATTATAATAATCCCATTTAATGAGAATTTTTTATTTCCTGTTTAGATAGAATAAATGAGCATTATAAATACCATGAATTACTTGTTCTCATATTTTCTCCTTTATTTCTCAAAATTCACAAATGGTGAAACACGAATGGCACGTGCACCATTTCGTAAGAGGTAAATTAATCCTAAGTTGATGATCCATATCAATGGCCATAGTCAGGGTGTGGACAAAACTTAGTATTTTTATCTTTTCCGAAATAACACTGGATCCACACTGGATCCATTTTCAAAATTCATCACATTTTCCTTAAATATTTCTTCTTTTATCAGAATTTAACCTAAAATTAATTCAAAATATATACCAATGACCATAGTCAGGGTATATTGAGAGTTAATTTCATTTTAAATTCTATAAAAGCACCAAATGTGTTTCATTCTTCACCTGAGTTTAAATATAGATTATTATATAATACATTAAGGATGTATTATATCTTCAATCTTATTTTAACTCATTTAAAGAATGGAATAGCTTTTCAAAATCCAATTTCAAAAATTTAAATTCATTCATCATTTAGGATAGAATTGCATCATATTTTTAAAATTTCTTTTTCATAAATACAAGTAATTCTTTCCTTCATTTCTCAGATCAAATCCTATTTATAAATTCGAATTCAATTCTATTTCTCAAAAGGATTCAAGAATTCAATTTCAAAGTCCCATTTGACTTTGAAACTTCAGAAACATCTTGTATTTTAAATTCCAAATTCTATCTTAAATTTAAAATCCAATTTAAACTTTGAAATTCATTTGTATATTCAAGATTCAATTTCTAAAAATCATTTTCCAAGTTCAAATTAAACTTGGAAGTTCTTGATTCATCTTCTGAATTTAACTCCAAATCCATTTTAGGATCCAGGATTCAACACTCATATTGGATCTCAGACTTCAGATCCAATTCCTCTTTAGGATCCAGAATCCAATTCCACTTTCTAGATCTCGGACTTTAGATCCAATTCCCCTTCAGGATCCAGATTCCAATTTCACTTTGGATCTTAGACTTCAGATCCAATTCCGTGTTAGGATCCAGAATCCAACTTCACCTTGGATCTCAAATTACAAATCCAAAATCCATCTTAGGATCCGGAAACCAATTCTACTTTGGATCTCAGACTTCATATCCAAATCCATTCTAGGATCCAGAACCCAATTCTATATTCGGATCTCAGACTTCAGATCCAAATCCACCTTAGGATCCAGAACCCAATTTTATATCAGATCTCAGATCTTAAATCCATCTTTAGATCCAATTCCATTCCCAATTCCAGATTTCAAATCCAATCCCATTTTCAGATATTATCTAAACTCCCTAAATCCATTTCTATCCTTAAATACCATTTGATTATCTCGGATCCATTCCAAATTTAAAAATCTAAATTCAATTTCATCTCAAGTATTCATTTCCTTTCATAAATTCAAGTTCAAATTCAAAATCCATTTCTGACTTTGAAAATTCATTTCATTTCATTTCAAAGCTTCAAGTTATTCTTTCTCATTTATTCTTCCGATCCTGATTTACTTCAAAAACTTAAAACTCCTCTGATCTATCTCAAGTTCTAAGTTAGATTAAATCATTTCTTCATCCCTTTACCGAGTTCATCTCAGAATACTTGGAAATTTCTAAATCAATTTTCAAAAGAGCATACATCCTTGCATTGCACAAATATGATTATTTGGGCATTTAGAGTTAGAATAAATTCTTAGATTATATTTAGGCAAAGCAAAAGGCATAGATTCGATCCTTGGTTCGATTACCCCTGGTAAAGGCGCCAGGAACGGTCGAACCTCATACCGACGAGCGAATCCCGTCTCTCCATTTTTTCCCGCAAATTTTCAAAACGGAGGCAAGTTATTTGCTAAATATTTTTTCAAATTTAGGTCAAGTGAAAACGCCTCTTTCTTTCTCTTCTTTTCTCTTCTCTCTTTCTTTTTCTTTCTTTTATTCTTCTCCCTTCAAAAAGGAGGAGAATAGAGGTTAGAAAAGGGAAAAGAGAAGGAAGAGAGAGAAACCAATAAGAGAGGAAAAATTTTGCGATGATCACACGACCCCATTACTTTGTAACGGAGCATCGTCAGCACAGAGCAACATCCACTCACCAATGTCGACACCCATTTGCCCGTTAAGGAATCCCGCCTGTGAAAAAAGGATAATATATTACAGTCCGGTCCACCTCGAATAGCTACTTCACCTTTGGGTACAAGCTTACCAAATGCATAGCATCGCGTTCTACGCCACTGTGGCAGTCCAATGAGTTGTAGCACCATAGTTGTTTTAGCTGAAAATTCATCTCGTATAGGACCCAATGGTCTGGATGTTGCCAGAGTGTAGGAAGTAAAATCTGCGAATCGATAAAATCATTTTTCGTTCCAGAGACTTATCGTGATAGGGATGTTACGAATAAACCTTGGATAAGAGGTTTGTTCACTTACCTTTCCAAATTTCGAAATGTCTATGCACTCATCATCGCTGTTCCAACAAGGTAGTGCATCTTCGAATCCTATGCCGTATGGCTTTCGCCGGACGTACATCTGTTGCACGAAATAGCAAGGTTTAACCACCAAGAAACGTGAGTACGTCATGAAAGCAAACAGAACAACAGCGGCCCAGACATACCATGAAATACGGGCTGATGATGCGTACTGTATTGCTCGTTGGGTTGCTCTGAATGTAATGATCCTTCTCAAATCCAATGAAGGGCCTCGCACTACGGGCATCTGTTAGTCCATATGAAAACTATCACAATCGTCTTAAAATCTCTATGCCAGACAACCATGTAGATGGACCTTCTATTTCAGTTGTGCATGCTTTGAATGCATTCCTTTATCGTCTGAACGGATGGTCGCTGGGTAGAAATCGATGATGATAATCAAACCAACACAGCTTCCTTTCATGTGTCAATCTAAAAGATTTTGTATCCTCCATGTAGTACGGATATGCCAACCTCTCATGTGTGATCCAACCAGATAACATACCATATGCAGGGAAGCCACTAATTGTCTATAGAACAGCAGCCTTCATATTGAAGTTTTATTTTTTGTGGGCATCGTACGTGAGAAAACTGTCATCCCATAGTATTTTCAGTTCATCAATCAATGACCTTAAATATACATAAAGATTTTGGCCTAGAGACATCGGGCCAGAGATCAATAGAGACAAGAAAAGATTTTGATGCTTCATATACAAGCTTGGAGGAAGGTTGTATGAGGTGACAAATACTGGCCAACATGAGTATGGGGTTGATCTACCCCCAAATGGATTAAATCCATCTGTATATAAACCGAGCCTAACATTTTTTACTTCCATTGCGAGGTTCTGATGAGTACGATCAAAGTGCTTTCAAGCTTCCGTATCAACAGGATGCATGATCTTGTCTACATCATGTTGAACTTTATTTGCATGCAATCTCATATGTGTAGTTGTCCTCAAAGACATACAATCGTTGCAATCTAGGGGTGTGTGATCATTGCAAAAATTTTCCTCTCGTTCCTCTTTTCCTTCTCTTTCCCTTTCTAGCCTCTATTCCCTTTTTAAAAAGGAATAAAAAGATAGAAAAGAAGAGAGAAAATAAAAGAAAGAAGAGAGGGGAACTCTTTTGCAAAGGTCTCACTTGACCTAAATTTTGAAAATGTTTTGAAATTACTTGCCTCTGTTTGAACATTTACGGGAAAATGAAGAGATGGGATTCGCTTGTCGGTACGATGTTCGATCATTCCTGGCGCCTTTACCAGGAGTAATCGTACCAGGGAATGAACTTATGCCTTTTTTTTTTGCCTAAATATTGTCTAAGAATTTATTCTAAGTCTAAGAATGCATAAAGAATCATGCTTACGGGAATACAAAGACGTGTACTCTTTTGAGAAGAATAATCCAGAATTTTTTGGGATTTTTCAAGTGATTTTTGAAATAAATTTTGAAGATGCTTGAAAAAAATGATTCAAAGGGTTGAAATTGGTTTGAAAAAGTTAGATTTTGAATCTAACTCAGAACTTAAACAATGGATCTCGAAGAAGAGACTTTGAAATTCTAAGTCTTTGAATAATAGAGTTTGAAAAAAAAATCTTGGATGAAGAGAAAAAGGAGAATTGGAATTCAAATTTAGAATTTTGAAGTAAGAATGAAATTTCAAAGTCAAGATGAACTTTGAATTTGGATCAATTTTCAAGAATTCATTTTGAAAAGGGATCTTTGGTTTTGAGTTTTGAATTCAGAACCTTAAATGGGAATTTTTTATTTGGAAATTAAATTTAGACTTGGAGAAATAGAATTAAAAGTGGTTTTGGAGAATAGAAATTAAAACTGGAATCTTGAAATCCGGATGAGATTTGAAAATAGAATTGAATTTGGAATTGGAAATCCAATTGAAAAATGGAACTGGATTTAAAAAGTATGAATTCAAGGTGGAATTGGATTTGAAAATCTGGAATCCTAGATGGAATTTGATTTGAAATTTTGGAATCCTATATGGAATTGGATTTGAAAATCTGGGATCCAAGATGGAATTGGATTTGAAATCTGGAATCCAAGATGGAATTGGATTTTGTAATCTGGAATCCAAGATGAAATCGGATTTGAAAATCTGAATCCAAAATGAAATTGGATTTGAAAATCTGGGATCCAAGATGGAATTGCATTTGAAATCTGGAATCCTAGATGGAATTGGATTTGAAATATGGAATCCTAGATGGAATTGGCGCTGAAATCTGGAATCCAAGATAGAATTTTAGAATATGGATCTGGATTCTGGGAACCCGGATAGAATTTGGATTTTGATTCAAGAAATCCAAATAGAACTTGAAGATGGATTTGGATTTGAGAAATCCTCATTGAATTTGAAAGTGGACTTGAATTTAGAGAGAATCAAATTTTTGAGATTCAGAATCAATCTCAAAACCTTGTTTTGGATAAATGAATTGAATTGAGAATCAAAACTCAATCTTTAGATATAACTTTAGAGATTTTGAATAAAACTTGATTTTAAACTTGAATTATGAACCTGAAAATTCTAAAGTTTAGATTGAACTTTGAAATACGATCTGAGATATTGAATTGAATTCAGAATTGAATCTTGAAAATGGAAGTGAATCTGAATTTTCAAAGTTTGAATTGAATTTTGAAATTAGAATATTTTGAATTTTGAAAAACGAAATTGAGAGTAGGAAGATGAATTTGAATAAAAATTGAAGATTGATTTGAGAAATGAAGAAGATATTTGAAAATTTATCTCAAAATCACTTGGATTTTTTTAAGAAAATTTGAAATAATTTTAAAAATATGATGTAATTCTATCCTAAATGATAAATGAATTAAAGAATTTTGAAAATTAGATATTGAAAAGCATATTTTGTTCTTTAAATGAATTGAAATGAGATTGAAGATATAATACATTCCTGACTATGGTCATAAAATGTATTATAAAATAATCTGTATTTAAATTCAGATAAAGAATAAATTACATTTTGGTGCCTCTATAGAATTTAAAATGAAATTAACTTTCAATATATCCTGACTATGGCCATTGATATATATTTTAAGTTAATTTCAAGTTAAACTCTGATAAAGGAAGAAAAACTTAAAAATAAGATGATTTTTTAAAAGAGATCCAGTGTGGATCCAATGTTATTCCATAAAAGATAAAAATTATAAGCATTGTTCACATTTTGACTATGGCCATCAATGTGAATCATTTGCTTAGGATTAGTTACCTTTTATTAGAAAAGTGCACGTGTCATTCGTGTTCACCATTTATGGATTTTTGAAAAATAAAGGCAAAAAGATATGAAACAAGCAATTTATGATATTTACATGCTCATACATTCTATTCTAAGCTAAAAAATAAATATTCTCATTGATATCTAGCTATTACAAGTTTTGAATGGAATTGAAATTCAAATTCCTAAATTAAGAAGGAAATAGCCTTTTTTGCCTAATTCCTGCAAAATTCAAGTTAGCATAAGATAAAAAAAAATGTATATAGAAAGTAATTTACATAATATCACATTGGATCCAACGAAATGCTCATGCATGTACTTTACACTAACGAAAGTGCAATGTAAATGATAAAATATATACTGGAATTATGTGTTGAGTAAATATTGGAATATACATGTAATATCCTAAACTAACAGAAAGATGAAGATATACATAATACTTTAGGCAAGATGCAAACCTATATTCATTAGCCTAAGGCATCATGTCTAATGCAGATAAAGTATTTATAGGGAAGGGTGTGTAAAAGGGGTGAGCTTTCAGTGAATGAAACTGTTGTGATGGTGGATAGGATGAAGATAGCGCTGAGACCGATGGAGGGTAAATGCAGGGGATGATGGTTAATGCAAGGGAAAGGTTGTTAGTGGCATTACAGCAGTGAGGTGAAGATGTGCAATGAACATGCTGGCAGTAGGATGGCAATTACAGCAGAAAAATAAAGGTATTGATGTTGTGGTGTTGGGGCTAATATAGACTTGTGCAGCAGGGGGAATGGTGGTGACATAGTGAAGATGGGTGAAGCTGTGTAGCAGGTGATTGAGAGAGAAGATTATGGAGTGGATGTAGCATATGGGTGATTGTGAGGTAAAGGTGCCGACAGGTAGTGAAAATGCAGTGAGAAGATTGTTGAACTGTGGGTGTATGACAGGTCGATGGGGTTGTGGCATGGACTGTGAGATGGATATGATGGTGAAGGGGTGAATGAAGGAAAAATGGAGAATGTGCATTGGGTACTGTTGTTGAAGGTGAAGTAGGGCAGTTAGTAGGTGAATAGTTGATGAAGGTTACTATAGCTATATGCTGATGGGAGTGGTGTAACAGATGTAGAGAATGAAGGGAGTCATAACTAGCATGAAGAGACTTTAACATTTTAGAGGATGAATTCAGAACAAAAGCAGAGAAAGCCCAATGGATTCTCAAGTTCCTGTTGTTATTGATCGCTGCAACCATCCTTGGCTCAGCATTGAGTTGGAGTGCCTTTGTGGGGATGTATGCAGCCAAATTGGCAAACACTATCCTCCTGTCAAAGTGCAAGATAAATGTTGAATTTGTGGTTCTGAGAAACTCATTTCCTGTAGAGTCTGTACTAAAACCTCTTTCCATTGCCAATATTGCCCTTCCATACTGAGTTGTGAAAGGCAAACTCACAGGAATAGAGAATTCTAGATCTGACTAGAGAACCTTAAGTGTTGATGATATAACTTGGTCATACCCATAAATAAGAAAATTGCAATTATTAACAAAGGAATAACTAACTCCACCTTCCCCACGACATGGCTTATTGAAAGTTAACATGGTTGAGAAGCTTAATGCATTTGTGAAGGAGGTTGCAGGGAGCTGTAGCCAATCTGACATTGTTGTTAGCAAGTAACCTGTATTGGGATGTGCAGGGTGGTGGAGGCTGAGGTACGGAGTTAATCAAAACAAACCCAAACTTAATTACTCCAAAGTTTACATGGTTAACGAACGATTTATAATCTAGCAAAATATGTTTTAAAGGATGATTTACAATAAGTACCTACCAAATGCATTTTGCGAAGCAATTTACAGCAAGTATTTTTCACCTTTCAGCAAGTTAGCAATCATTTGCAACTGACTACAGACCCTAAACCAACCTATGGTACAGTATGTTGACATTAGAAATCTTGAATTAATACTACAACGCTTCTGATTTTGCACCTAAAGTTAGAAAGATTAGCAGGAAATGGGGATTTACAGTAAGGGAGAAAGGAACTTGCAGTTGATCATATGCAAATGGTGGACTTCATGACAATCCAAAAACATAATATTATCATAGCCGCATCAGGTTAATCTGATTCCTGTGAACACCTGTAGGGACAACAACACATGCTATTTGCTACACCCTTCTAAAGCCTCCAGCAACAGAGGTTGCTTCCAGAAATGTCAAGAAACCAAAGTAGAAGGGCTCCCTTGTACCTTTTGCAGAAAATCTGGGATCCGATGTGCATTCAAAATCAATGTGCATTGTGGTAAGACCATCGGGTGATTCTTAAAGCAAAATCATTGCAAAAATGTTGACTGCCAAGAGCTTGAGCAAGGAATGAAAGATGTGTGGGCAGAAGCAATAACTCTCAAAAGAATGTAGACTGGGGATGAAAGAAAACCTGAAGGAGCCGAGAAGGCCACTCCTGCTATTGCACAAGACTAGAGAAGTGATCCTCTCAACAGCCCTATCAATCTACAGATGCCACTTCTGCCCTTACTCAAAAGATACACACCAGTTAAGGCTTCAATGACATCAGTTGTGTATTCTCTCTTCAAAGGTCTTTTGCCCTTGATAAATTTCAGGGGTTCCTATGTGACAACATGCCTTTACAATAGATACTTTACAGCCTATAAAAGTATTTCCTTCTATGGTCATTGATTATGAAATGCTTTAACCCTGTGGCCTGATTACTATCTACTTGACTTTTTTTTTTGAGTTTTTGATCATGGAATCTGACCCAGTTGCCCAAGGATGTTAAATGACTAGCTACATATAAATGGCATCTAAACATTATACATGTTACAGAAATGCTAAACAATGAATTGAATAATGAATTGTAAATACCTCTTCGGACCACCACCCAAATGTACAGGAGTTTGTCCAAATGAACCGATTTCAGCAGTCCTTTTCGGCAAACTGTATGCACTTAGCATAATTTTTTAAATCCACCTCTCATAGTAGATCGATTTCACAAATCCAATGGGCTTCACAAAAGTGGTTCCAGCTATTAGCTCAGTTTTAGCAATCGCCCCTTACAAAATGAGGTAACCCAACATCGCTATAGACAATTCCATGAATGATATTCTGTCATATTCTGAGTAATTGACACCAATGACATTTTAAGATCATCACTCACTAACTGCTATCCATGTTTATATTGCGAGATGCAGAGGGTACAAAGTCAGGGATGAGTGTGACTGTGGTTGGGAAGTGGAAGATGGGTACATGGCTGGAAAGTGCTGAAAGTGCAGGAAAGTGAAGGAGGTGATAGTTGCTGAAGCTAAAGGGTGGACAACAGTGATATGCAGCAGTGATGGTAGTGAGAATGTAATGCAGTGAAGTAGATGTTAGCAATTAGAGAATGTGTATCAGCATGCAGGTGGGAAAGTGAGTGCAGGGACTGATGTGCTGCAATGTTTAAGTGAAAAGATATGTTAGCCATTGCTAAGTGGAAGTGGCTGGAGTGTGGGGATTTAGTACAACAGAGGATTGTGATGTAGTGGATATGTGCAAAGGTGATGCTGCCATAAGGGGTGAGAACATAGGTGGTGATGAAGGTGTTGGCACGTGAAGGTGAATATACTACGTGCAAATAAAGTAGAGATTCAAAAGGTAGGCAAAGGCTATTAGCAATCCCTGAATGCAATACAGTAATTACAAAAATAAAACAGACAAGGATTAAAACCATACGATTGATGCTTCTATCAGGCAATGAAGGTATGATGCCATGCAAAAATGATAAACTGAATAATTATGAAACGAGAAGAGAAGTTGTTGATGATCTGATGATGCAGATCTTCTAAAAAATGCAGATGTGGATTTTCAGCAGAGCAAAACCATTTTCAAGGTAAATCCAATCTTCCTTCAGAGTGATGGCACATCAAATTTTTCCATGGTGGATCAAAACAGGGAATCATTGATTAAAGAATCAACAAGAATTTTGCAAACGAGATGAGCGACTCCCGCAGACTTGATTTGCTTTTCACAGCGAATCAGAGATCCAATTTCCACGGTCAGTCAAAGCTATCTATGGCAACTCAGATGCAAATACAGAGACATTGCCTCAAACAGTGATTACATGATAATTCTAGATCAGCCAAAGCCCACAGTGAGTTTTCAGCAGATGAATAATAGTTGATGAGAAGGGCTTTACACCGAGAAAACTCAAAAACATGGAAATCTAGTGAGCAAGGTAACTGTCATCACAGAAGAATATGAAATCGATTGACGATTTCTGCAAAATGAACTCGATCTGACATTGGATCAGATCAAAGATCAGTGTGAAAATCATTCCAAATGTAAAACATGGGCAGAATTAATAGGAGAGGAAGAGATCTGATCAGACATTATCAAAACAGAAAACTAAATAAAATCAGGTGAGCTGAATAAATAGGAAATCAAAAATAAAAAATAAGCAAAGAAAAAGGGGAAGCATGATATTGAAATATCACAAATAATCCTTATTAATAGAAAAGCGATAAGAAAGCAACAGGAATCGAGATGTAAACATAAAATAAAATAATAAAAAAAAGAATGTAATCTGGTTAAAAGCATCGAAATACAACAAAAAAAAGGAAAAGGAAATCAGAAATAAAGTTATTTGTAGATGGGAATGACACGAAGATACAAAAATAAAAGAAGGAAAAAAAGGAAATATGTTGGAATAGAGCTATTCCATTGCTGTTGCATCTGAGGTAATTTGATTTGCTATAAGCAAACCAATGCTTCCATGGATGCTTCGATGGGGCAGAACCAGAAAAATCTAAAATATAAAGACAAATGAGAGGTAAAGGAGGGATTCTTACCTAGGTTTTTGCATGAATTCTGAAGACAGGAGGAGAGCTCCCTTTTCAGAAGCTTCAGGAGAGATCTTTCTACTGTTGAAGAAGAAGAGGAGGGGATTGAGAGAAAGAAGAAGATGAAGTGTGAATCTGGAGGGGTGAAGGCGATCTCAGAGAAAAGAGTCAAGAGGGGAAGGGTGAAAACAGATGTTCGGATGCCAGATGGGGCTAATGCGGGATTGATCGATGATCTGAGATATAATGGATGTCGGGCGAACAATGGATTCAGACGGTGGAGAGGTGAACAACAGATCCCCTTACCCCCTCTCGATGCCTGTTTATATAGAAGGGGAAGAATGATCGAGAAGAAGGAAGAATCCAAAAGGGGTGGTTGGGGATGGACGGGTGATCCGTGAAGGAAGATGATCGAAGGGTGGAAGGCGGATGAAGCATTCTCCCCTCCCTTCCTTGCGGTCTCTCTTTTGCAACGAGAGGCCGTTAGAAAAAATACGAATCGGGTAACGATTTTTTTAAAAATTTTCGGAAGAACGGCCCCTTTTCAAAGATTTTCTAAAAGGGGTTCTTGGCAAAAGAAACACTTTCAAAAAGAGGTTTCTAAAACCTATTCTTTTGCATTTTTCTTTGCTATTATTATTATGTTTTTATTATTATTATTATATTTTTTGTTCTTTTTCTTTATAATTTCTATATTTTTTTTTGTTTTTGAAATAAAAACTCTAAAACTACGAGAAAACAAAGGATTTTGAAATAACTTTAAAAGTATTTATAAAAGAAGGGTTTTCTGAGAATTTGGGTTTTGATCTTTGGAAATTTCTTTAGAAAACGGGTTTAGATCCAGGTTTTGAGGAAATATTCAAGTTTTTGGACCTCAAATCAAGAAATATAGGATAGTGGATCCAAAATGGATACCGGATGAACGGCTTGAGCCTTTAAGAAATTATTTTTAGTATTTTTGTAAATTTGGTTTAAAAATTGGATAACGAGACTCAGATTTGGATTTTGATACTAGATCCTGATTTGAAATTGAGTCAGATATATAAAATGGATTTGATTCTAGTAAAATCTGAGAAATAACTGGAATTTAATTTAAAATTGACTCAATTACTCAAAAAATTGGGGCTAGGGGCAAAAAAGGAATTTTTTTTAATTTTCAAAAAAATTTGGGTGTTCACAGGGTGAGAGAAAAGTAGCGGAGCGACTTGTATGGCACTTCTTTTGACCTCGTAATACCATTGCCCCTTGTCTTTGGCTTGAACCGAGGATACCCACATGACGAACATGATCTGCTATTTTCTTGATCTTTGAAATACAACATCAGTGATTTGGACAAGTATCTATCTTTTGATACCCCATACCTAAAGCGTTGACCATAAACTTCGCACGATAGAAATTTTATGGCAATTTCTCATCTTTGGGCAACATACTCTTCACAATAAAGCATGGACGGTCAAAACATGATTAACTCAAATTATACTCGGACTTCAAATTCATTAGTTGAAAAACTGCAGACAAGATAGTGCGACTCTCGCAACCATTTCAAAGTGGCTCATCAGCCTCTCTAAATAAATCATAAAAACTACTAACTGCATCATTTGTTACTTCTCCCTCTACCCTAGTTGGTAC
This sequence comes from Nuphar pumila, assembly GCF_984573655.1. Taxonomy (NCBI): domain Eukaryota; kingdom Viridiplantae; phylum Streptophyta; class Magnoliopsida; order Nymphaeales; family Nymphaeaceae; genus Nuphar; species Nuphar pumila. Next base: position 23,433,038 of record NC_143262.1, on the reverse strand, counting down.
ATCACTAGGACCCATAATAGAACCCAGTTCTAGTCCTGCGACATCAAATATCAAATCCATATATGGATTATCGTGCACCACATCCACCTGTGCATCAAAATTATTCCAAAATTCTTCATGATGAAGCGTCCAATTCTGATAATCACTCACAAACCCTTCATGTATAGGTGATGTCTAACACCATGAGGTTCTACAAATCGATTATTCTTACACATCGTGCAGAAGCATCTGATCCGACCTGTGGGATCCACTGTACTGACACTTGTCATTGCAAATTTAATAAAACTATCAACACCATCCATATATTCAAGTGATGCCTCATTGTCAACTATCCTACGGTACATTCATTTATGGTTTGCAGTCATTTTGTCCTATGATGGTACGGATATTATCCTAACAAGTTAAAAAAGAATCATAAGAATATTATGATGAAGAAAAATATCTAATTTATCATACATTCATGGTGAATGTAATAATTTGATATCACACACACACACACACACACACACACACACACACACACACACACACACATATATATATATATATATATATATATATATATATATATATATATATATATATATATATATAAGATGTCATTCAATCACAAGAACTATGATGCATGCATTGATAACTTAATATTTTCATGTGCAAAACCATTCATTTGAAGCATATTTTCATGATACAATTTCACATGGAAGGCATAATCAAATTGAAAATAACTTCATGCAAGCATGGATACAGTCATATAAAACATTGCAATACATTCAAATCATTCATATCAAAACAATGACAAACATGTACCTACAGCAAACATAGTCCAATATCCTGCTAACTACTACCATGACTAGCATAGAATCTGAACTCCAAAAATAAAAACACTTCTATTTTCATACATTAAAATCATGCTCAGCATGATCTCCGAACTCCATCAAAGCAAACCCAGATATTCACAACTAAGTGAGTATGTGAACAAAAAAGTGTTGCATCCAAGAAATTAAATAACTTGTGATGCGCTTGCATCACTTACTCACCACAAGTATTTACCCGATTTGCATTTTGCTTATTTCTTTTCGCATAGCATTTTAAGCCGCATGCGATGCTTAGCATTAAGCATCACGCATTTTGCTCAGTTACGCACCTGCAATGCACATTACTCTTGTCAGCTAAAGACAAAGACACAGAGAGAAACAGAAGAAAACAGGCAAAGCCCCCTGCCGGAAAGTACCAGCGGCAAGGGGGCGAGTGTAAACACCCCAAATTTTCACCCTCATCCACTGTTTACATTTCATGTGTCACTGCATGCATTTGACATGTCATTTCATTGCATTGTATAGCATTGCATGTCATTATCGAGATCTAGAACTCATGTTTTCAAAATATTAAATCCAGATTCAAGTTTTAAAAACCTTTCTTTCGAAATCAATTTCAAAATCTAGGTTTTAAATTGACATTTTTGCCATTTGCCAACCCCAGGATCTTATATTTCAGAATATTTTCCTCAGAAAATAATTTGGATTTGTTTGAGACTCAATTTCAATTGATCTTAATTCTCAGATGAGGCCCATTTAGGTTGTGACACTTCTGGATTCTTTCATTCGTCAAAAATCTCAAAAATTTTAGAGTCTTAGTTGGATCAGGACTCTATATTTTTATCTTTTTGAATCTCTTCAAAACTCCATTCTGATTTTAAATCAGTTGTGGCCATATTCTTGCATATTTCTGTCATTTTGGTCAAAATTTTAGAGTCCTAGTTGGATCAGGACTCTTTTTCCAGAGTCCTAATCAGATCAGAACTCTACCTTTTACTACCATTTTTACCTGTTTTTGAGAAAACCAATCAAAATCTTTCGTTTGGGCCGACATCCCAGAGTCCAAGTTAGATTATGACTTTTTTTGTAAGTCCCAGTCGGATTAAGACTCTTCTTCAGAGTTTCAGTCGAATTATGACTTTATCTTTCGTAGCTATTTTCAATTAAATCTTTTAAAAGGAGTTAAAAACTCAGAGTTTTAGTTAAACCAAGACTCTATTCGAAGAGTCCCAGTTGGATCAAGACTCTGACCCTGATTTTAATTTTGCGAGAATCTTTCAAAAAACTCTTTATCTATCTTTCCAAATTTCAGAATTGTTACACCTTTATCATGGAATTTCAAAATTCTGAGATTTTATCCCAGAGTCCTGATCGAATCAGGACTCTATCCAAAGTTTATTTTCTCACTTCATTTTCATTGATTTTCAAAAAGTTATTTTTAAAATCTCATTATTTACTTTCTAGAAAACCAAAAATTTCTCAAAGTCCTAGTCGGATCAGGACTCTGAACCGGACTTTAATTTTATCTTATTTTCACCTGTTTTTCAAAATCCTTTGATTTGTTTTCTTAGAAAATCTAAAATTTTAAGAGTCTTAGTCCAATTAGGACTCTGTCCCCAGAGTCCCAGTGGGATCAGAACTCTGTTTTGATTTCAATATTTGTTGCTATTTTCATTGTTTTCATAAATTCTTTTATCTGTTTTTTAGAAAATATCAAAAAATCTAGAGTTTTAGTCCGATCAGGACTCTATCCCAGAGTCCTAATCCAGTTAGGAGTCTATTCTGAAGTTTGTTTTAACTTTCATTTTCATTCATTTCCATTTGTTTTTTAAAAATTAGGTCATTTTGCAGAGTTCTAATTGGTTCAGGACTCTATTTAAGAGTTTCGGTTGAGTTAGGATTCTAACCCTAACTGTTTTTTTTTTACTTATTTACCAATTTTGATGAAATCTTTCAAAAAACTTCTTCATTTGTCTTTCAAAAATCTAAAATCGCTTAATTGGTTCAGAACACTGGTCCAGAATCTAAGTTTGCTTAGGACTCTATTTTCAAAACTTTTGAATTCAATTTGTTGATTTTAACCCCTTTTCAAAGCTATTTTCAGTCTTTATTTCAAATTTTTCAAAACTTTGATGTGGGGCCCACTCAGTTGGCACCATATCTGGAGGAGTTCTGACTCAGTCAGAACTCTGTGACATTTCAAAACTTTCAATTTTAGGTCTACTTTTAAATATCTTTTGAAAAACCTCTCATTTTCAAGTTTTAAAATCGCTTTTGGAAAAAATAAATGGGGCCCACTCGAGGTGGTGCCACATTTGATAAAGTTAGGGTTAGTTTAGGGTTAGTCAGTGTCCTAGTTAGGTTAGGAATCTAGAAGAGTCCAAATTTGATTTTAAAAGTCATATTTTTACTTTAGATTTTAACCTTGATTTTAAAGTTTTAAATTAAGGTTTTTGAAAAATGCCAAGTAGCACCACATTTGGGAAGTTCCTTAAAACATTTAGAAGTTTAATTAGGGTTAGTTTGGGTCCCTTTAGGATTAGGAAGCCACCAAAAATCATTCTCTCTATTTAGCCTATCTTGATAAACTCCAAAAAAATTAAAACTCTCCAAATTAGCCCTAATTACATGGATTTTCCAAAATCTATAAAAAGGGGTCTTTAGAGGGGTCAAAGAAGGCTCTTTTTCTCTCCCAATTTTGTGGCCTCTCTCTCCTCTCTAGCACCTCCTCCTTTTTTCATTGCAGCTGCAGCCTTCAAGGTAATTTTTTATACTTTATTTTGTGCTTTTTTATTAGTTTTTTATTATTTTTCAATAGATTTCACCATGGGCGCCCCCTTGTGTTCATGAATTTAACCATGGAGTTCATCCAAGAACCCCAAAATCGACCCAAGAAGATGATCTAACTCAGTTTGAGGGTGTTTACCAGGATTCTAATTCATTAGAATCGATAAGAGGTATGTTTTCTATATTCTTAACCAATGAAATATGAGATTTACCTCTTAAATGAGCTAAATCCATATTTTCAAAGGTAAAATCAATTTCAGCCATAGATTCCCTGTAATTTTTTTATTTTTTTATTATAATGATGTTTGTTTTACATGTTCTAGCATTAAATTAAATTTTGTTATGCTATTTATGTGTTTTTTTTGTTATTTTCCATGTTTAAGTCATAGTTTTTATTGTTTTATTAGATTTTTATGTGTTTTGATTCTAGGTCTGTAGAAATCATGCTATTTTGTATTTAAATCTCTGTTATAAAATTCTGATTTTTTTATATTTAGTTCATGGATTTGTTAGTAAGTCTCTGTAAAAAAATTAGAGGTTTTGGGATTCGAAAACTCTGTTAGAAAAATACAAAGTCGAATTGTGATTCATGTCAATTAAAATCGTTATTCATATTCAAATATAACTTGCAGTTGCGTTATTTTTATCATCTGAGATCTGATTCAAGATCCGTAAATTGAAGTAGCTTCATATTAGATTATATTATTTACTGTAATTTTTTATCACTGTTTGCTATTTTTCCTTTGTCAGAGAGTCAGATCAACTTTTTAGAACTCGTTATGTTTTATTTAAACTTTAATTCAACTTGTGTTGATCGTATCTCCCTAACCAAAGATCCGATCAACAATTTCTAAAAAAGGAAATTGGTTATCTGTCTATCTTCTATTCACTGCCAAAATTTCGGAATTGTTTGATGACGTCTTCTATTCTTTCCTGTATTTGAAACTAAAAGTATCTGTTTTGATAAGTTTTATATTCGTTAAATTCAAGTACAGATTGCCAGAATGATATCTCCCTAACTGAAAATGCTTTTTTCAATCTGTAAAAAAGAGAATCTTTGTGTTTTTGTTTATTATGCCTCTGTAAAATTTTATGAATTTTCATGATGGGTTGTCTCTTGATCCGGGTCTGACACTGGAACAGATACGTGCCCACAGTTAAAAATAGCATATTTTAGGGTTTTATGCAAATTTTGTATTAAAATTATGTCAAAATTTGATCTTTATATTTCCAATTTACTTGTAGGGTTATAAAAAGTGGTGATGTTAATTTTTATTGATTTTGGATCTAATTTGATGCTTGAATGGATTAAATTACAAAATAGGGTGCCCGAAGGATCTTGAAACACTGGCAAAATCACGATTTTTGTGATATTTTTAGTTTTTTATATAAAAGTTCATGTTTTTAGGGTTTGTGCATGTTTTTAATCATATAGGAGTGCTTCACAATCGATTTTGTGCTTATTTGAATTTATGTGATTTCAAAATCAAAAGTTTTACGAAAATATTTTCTGAAAACCCTGATTTCAAGGCCATAGTCTTGTTTTTAGGGGTATTTTTGTCATTTTTTTCCCAAATTCTAAATTTCAAAGTTATTTGTTTTTATTATTGCTTTAATTTTATATTATTCTTTATTATGTTTATATCAAGGTAAACATGGAAAACGACTTATATCTAGAGAAATCCAGTAATTTTTAGATATTACTGGATAAATCTAGAAAAGCCAACATATCTTCACTAACAAGTTTTCTAGTTTTGCAGGGATATTCAAGGCTATATTTTCCTTTACTTTGCTTTATTTAAATTTAATTAGTGATGCAAATTGTAATTAAATTTGGAATAAGAATTTCAATTCTTGCTTAGATTAGGATTTGCATTGCATATAATTTAAATTTTGATATGTAACTGCTATGTTTGTCATTCATGCACATATTTCAATTTCACCATGGTTGACACGAATGACACATGCACAAGCTCTTAGGGAGTTGACAAACTCAGTGGAATTCGTATTCATGGCCATAGTCAGAATACGAATGAGACCCAGATTTGTGATCTTCGTATTAGCCACATTCAGCCTACACTCTTAGGCTAACTTCAAAATGCACTGCATTTCTCAAAAATACAAAAATATTTTCTCAATTCTGCAAAACAATGTCTTTTAAATCCATATTCATTCATTTCATTTAAGTTGCGAATTCCAATTCTAGTACAGAGAAATTGATTTTCTCAAAACTCTGAGCCTTCAAATGGTATTTCAAGTATTTTCCAAACTCAATCCATGATTTTTCAAGTCATAATATTTTCAATTTCAAAGTTTGAATTCAAAGAAATCAAGTTTTTCCAAAGTTATTTGAAATTCCTCAGAAATCGATTTTCATAAAGCACTTGCATTTCTTCAGAAATGTTTTCTCAACAAGGCTCACGATTTTCAAAGTGTTATATTTTTCAAGTATTTTCCAAGTATTTCAAATCTCAGAAGCATACATCATATTTTCAATCTGCATTTTCAGAAAAATCATAGCACATGTCTGATTCTTTGCGCATTTAGGAAATAGAACATGATTTTGATAAGTTGAGTAAAGCAAAGCATTTGATTGATCCTTGCTTCAATTACCCGTGGTAAAGGTGTCAGGAACGGTTGAACCTCGTACTGACAAGCGCATCCCATTTTTCAGAATTATCCCGCATTTTAAAACGGCGGTGAGTTATTTTCAAAAACTTTTTCAAAGGTCGGTTTGACTTGCAAAAGTAAAATTTTGCAATGATAACAGCGGAGCCCCCTGCCGACCCAGCAAAAACAATGGTAAGGGGGACAGATCCCCCTGCCGTTGTTGCTTAAATAAGGGCAGGGGGGCGAAGCCCCTTGCCAGAAAGTACCGACGGCAGAAGTGTGGGCCCCCCTACCGGTCGAGCAAACACAACAGCAAGGGGGTGGATCCCCTACCGTTGTTGCTTAAACAAAGGCAGGGGGCGGAGCCCCCTGCCGGAAACTACCAGCGGTAGGGGTGCGGGGGGGCCTGTCGACCGAGCAAACACAATGGCAGGGGGGCGGATCCCCCTACCACTATTGCTTAAACAAGGGCAGAGGGGCTCTGTCCCCCTGCCAAAAAATACCAGCGGCAGGGGGGCTCCGCCTCCTACCGGACGAGCAAATACAACGACAGGGAGGGCGGATCCCCCTGTCGATGTTGCTTAAACAAGGGCAGGGGGGCTCTGCTCTCCTGCCAAAAAATACCAACGGCAGGGGGCTCCACCTCCTACCGACCGAGCAAACACAATGGCAGGGGGCGGATCCCCCTACCGTTGTTGCTTAAACAAGGGCAGGGGGCTCCGCCCCCCTATCAAAAAATATCAGCAGCAGGGGTGCTTTGCCCCCTGTCGGTCAATCAAACACAATGGCAGAGGGCGGATCCCCCTGTCGATGTTGCTTAAACAAGGGCAAGGGGGCTCCGCCCCCTGCAGGCCGATCAAACACAACGGTAGGGGGGTGGATCCCCCTGCCACTATTGCTTAAATAAGGGCATGGGGCTCCACCCACTTGCCGAAAAATACCAGCAGTAGGGGGCTCCGCCCCCTGTCGATCGATCAAACACAATGGCAGTGGGGCAGATCTTCCTATCGTTGTTGCTTAAACAAGGGCAGAGGGGCGATTCCACTACCGACAAGTTGGAAAGAGGGACAGGGAGAGGCATGATGGTACGGGAGAAGAGCTCACCGGCGTGGTCACTGGTGGACTTCAGTCGAGTTGTCGGAGCCGAAGGAACATGTAATGGGTCGCCGGCAAGGTCGCTGAGGAAAGAAGGCGAGATGGCATCGATCGATGTGGCCAGAGAGGGATGGGCGTCGGTTGGTGTGGCCATAGAGGGAGGCGGTCACCGAAAAAGGGGCGAAGGGAAAGAAGGAGGTCACCGGAGAGGGAGGTGATCGCCGGAAGGGGGAGAAGGGAAAGAGAGCAACTGGGTGAGAGAATAGAAAAGAAAGGGGGCGCGCATTAGAGATTTATGGAAAATTTAGCGACGGATTCGCGACGGCAAAATTTTGTCGCAAACTCTGTCGCAAATTTGCGATGGAGTAACGACAAAAAAATTCTGTTGTTGATCCATCGCAAAGTTGTGATACATTATGAGACAAAAAAATTTCGTCGTGAATATGTTGCTTATTAGCGACGAATTCATGACAGAAATTTTTATGTCGCTAATTCCACAAATAATTTGAATGTTAGTGATGGATAGTTTTCTCTAGCTAATCCGTCGCAAATTGGCGACGGAAAAAATCCATCACAAATTTTCTTATCTAATTGGAGTTTTTCTTATAGTGTTTATAATAAGATCGAGGGAACCAATAGGCCACTGTAAACACCCCAAATTTTCACTCACCTCCCCGACATTTTCACCAAGCATCATCATCCAGCCTTTGAAATCGCCATAGAGCAAAATGGTCATTTTCAGAGCCTGGACCTTACAGAAGTCTAAATTGCATCTGCAACTCTCAAAATTTCTCTATATTTAGCTCAGATGTTCAAAATTCTACTCCTGACAGGAGACGACAATCTCCAAATCCCGGTTCATGATTACATTTCATAAGACATGTCATTGCATAGCATTGCATGAGCATTTCATATCACTTTACTGCACAACATGTCATTTCGAGGTCCAGAACTCTCGATTTCAAAATTTTCAATCCAGATTTGAATTTCAACTCTTTTTAAAATCAATTTCAAAACCCTGGGTTTTCAAAATTATCAATTCTTCCAATTTTACCCCCAAGACTCTGAATTTCAAAATATTTTATCAGGAAAACAATCTGGATAATTTCCAATAAATTTTATCTCAGATTTTGCCCTTTTGTCAATATCTTCCTTTTACAAAATCACCCTATAGGGGCCATCTCTTTTCAAAATTTCTGTTTTGCCAATTAGTCTAGATTTTATGAAAATTCCAAAAAAAGGATTTACTGTCTTGTCCTTATTTCAATAAAGAAGCAATGTGGGGCCCACATTGAGGTGGTGTCACATAGGCTTTTCTTTTGAAAAACCTGAATTTTGAAAAAACCCAAAAATATAGGAGCCTTGTCCCCTGGATTGGTGCCACTTGTCTTTTTCTCTCTCCTCCCATTTACCTGCCAAGTGTCAGCGTGAGGTTCACCTAGAGGTGGCGCCACATGTCATTTTCTCTCTCCTTCCATCCTCCGACACGTGTTAGTGTGGGGGCCATCTTAAGATGCTGCCACATGTTATTAGACATCCTCTTCATTTTATGCCACGTGTCAGTGTCCACCATCTTCACCCTGTGCCATGTGTCATTCCAAGGTCACCCTGAAATGCCACGTGTCATGTGCTGCCTTGTCCAAAAAAAGTAGAGTTGTCCCCTTCTGAGGTGGCACCATCTGAGGTATTCTCTCCTGCAGCAGACATATGTCACTCCCTGCTTTTCTCAGAAAAAGCAAGTGACACATGTCACCCTCTGCTTTCCTCAGAAAAAGCAAGTGACATGTGTCATTCTCTGCTCTTCTCAGAAAAAGCAAGTGACACATGTCACTCCCTGCTTTTCTCAGAAAAAGCAAGTGACACATGTCACCCTCTGCTCTTCTCAGAAAAAGCAAGTGACACATGTCACTCCCTGCTTTTCTAAGAAAAAACAAGTGACACATGTCACCCTCTGCTCTTCTCAGAAAAAGCAAGGGACACGTGTCTCTCTCTGCTTTATTCTCAGAAAAAGCAAGTGACACATGTCACTTTCTGCCTCCTTCAGAAAAAGCAACAATTCAAATATTCAAACTCCAGGCTGAGGTGGCGCAAATTCTGAAGTCTCCTCCCTAAATTCATTTTTTGGGATGGTGCCACGTGTCCCTTTCCCTCCTTTTCCTCCCTCTTGCCACATGTCAATGTAGGAGCCACCCTGAGATGGTGCCACATGTCAGTCTCTCCTTTCCTCTAGAAAAAGCAGAAATTTAATTTTCAAACTCTCTCTGAGGTGGCACCATCTGAATCATCGGCCTTTCCTTCTGACACATGTCAATGTAGATGCTCTGAGATGGCGCCACATGGCAGTCTCTCCTCCTACCAAAATAAAGCAGAATTTGAATTTCAAACTCCAAGACAACCCCTCTGAGGTGGCGTCTTCTGCTTCTTCAGTTCTTGCCTCCAGACACATGTCAATGTTGAGCCACCCTGAGGTGGCGCCACATGTCAGTCTCTCCTTTCATCAGAAAAAGTAGAATTCAAACCCCTCTGAGGTGGCATCTTCTGCTTCCTCTGCTCCTACCTTCTGATACATGGCAGTGTGGAGCCACCCTGAGGTGGCACCACATGGCAATCTCTCCTTCTTCCAAGAAAACCAAGCTTTGAATTTTAAACTCCAAGAGGACATCCTCTGAGGTGGCGCCATTTGGGAGACTCCTGCAGAGAAAATCAAGCAAGCTTTTTGAAAAATTCCAAATTCCCCTGATGAGGTGTCTCACTCACAAAATACTTATTTTTATTTTCTCAAAACATCAAAATGGCATGCCCTGAGATGGCGCCACATGGAAGGTCTAGATTCACTGTCTTTGAATTTTGAAAATCTCCAAAATTTCTACAAATACCCTAGCCCATGCCCAGCTCAGAGAGAGCTCTGTTTGAGAATTGAACTTCATAATTCCATTTTTTTCTTTCTTGGTGTCCTTTGGATTCACGCCCCTCTGGAACCCCTTATCAAGGTAGCCGCTCTTTTCGGGAGTTCCAAAACCGCTGGAGAACACAAGGTAAGCCTCCATTCCTATTGATTTCACCATGATAATGCCTTTGGTTTGATTTGTGTTGTCGTTTGAAGAAAGAGCTCATTCGAGGGATGGATTGAGCTATTCTCATAAAATGACATATATAAAAAAATACATAATTATGCTTCCTTGATGATTTTTAGCAATCATGCATTTAGCTAGATTTAATTTGTATTTTATTTCATTAATTTAGCATGTTTTTTTAGGTTAATTAGGTATTTATTTCAATTCTACTCAATTTCAGTAGCTCTCTATTTTTGTCAGTCAGTCCACACGTCATTTCATGCATATTTTTTTCATTACAAATTCTAAAAAAATCATGAAATGCGCCTATAGGTGTCCCTAGAAATGTGCCAAAAACTCGGAGAGATTTGAATTCGTTTACTGTGGTAAACGTTCAAAAAGGTGAGTCGGGTTTTATTACCCGGGATGCAATTTAAAATATCTTTTCCGACTTGTAAAATCGATATCTCCCTCATGGGAGATTCGATTTTCGATCCAAAAGATGTTCTGAACTCGAAAGGATGTCTAGTTTTTAACATGATTTTCTCAGAGTTTTATGATTTTGTTTTATATCTGACAAAAATCCGAGAGTTCGGGACACGTGTCAGAGCCTGATTTGGGCCTCTGAGACTTTGGATCGACTTAAGGAGATATGTTCTCTTTGGGTATTGCTCCAAATCCAAATATGTAAAAAGTGAATATTATGTCCAAGATGTCCTATGTTTGCATCGGAAAACTTGTAATTTTTAGAATAGTTGTGATATCTGTTTTGGATTTCACATTTGTTTATTCTGTTAATTTAGGTATGAAAAGTTATATTTTTATCTATGTTTCTGTTGATCAAATGCCAAAGTCATGAACATGAAAGTTGTCCCCGTAGGTGTCCTGAGTAGCTAAGTCAAATATCAGAAATTTCCATGGCTGTTTTTTATTTTTTAGCATTTTATATTAGATTAGATCGATTTTACCTCCATCAGAACCAAATCCCCGTTACCGAACTCACCGTAGTTCAAATCCCGAGGCTGTAAAAACCAAAATTGTTTCATTTTAGGTCCTTTAGCAGTCTGCAAAATATCAGAAGTTTTTATGGTGTAAATTTTGCATTATCATATTAAGCATTGCATTTGGTTCGGGTCCGTAGGCGAAATCCACCCTTTTTAGGCTTTTCTTTAAATTTTAGCATTCAAATCATAACATTTCATGATTTTTAGCATTCTAGGCTGTTTATCAGAGTAGGTAGATGCTTCATAACGAATTTGACAGCATTTGGAATTCATTTGAGGCTTGGTTTAGCCATATCATCAAAACAGGGCCCCGCGGGACCCGGATCCAAGCGAAAAACAAGCGAAATTCGTTATTTTGCATAAATTGCAAAATGTCAAATTCTGATTTTACAGTCCTAAGGTGTTTAGTAGCATGTCATAATGTCCCATCATGCATTTCATCATCATTTGTTTTAATTCGAATTTCAAAATCACAATTTTTACCAAAATTTCCTTCAAAAACCCTGATTTTAAAAGTATAACTTTAATATTAGGGGTATTTTGGTCATTTTGACCCCAATTCCGAATTTCAAACTATTTTCTACTGAATTTCTTGCATTTTCATCATTTTAAATATCAAGGAAGCATGAGAATAGGGTTTATATCCAATTAAATCCAATAATTTCATAATATTATTGGAAAATCTTAGAAAAACCCACATATTTGAGCTAACCTTATTTCAAGTTTGGCAGAGATATTCAAAAGAAGGAGCTGAAGCCTGCAATTTTCTTTTATTTCATTTATTTAGTGATGTAATAATGTAAATTTTGGAATAAGATTTTGATTTCCTGCTTAGACTAGGATGCATATCATATAGTTTAAATTCATGCAATATCCTGTTCCTATGATTCATGCATTTTATTTCGAAAGCACTATGAATGTTCACGAATGGCACGTGCACCAACTCTTAGGGAGTTGATAGACTCGGTGGAATCCATATTTACGGCCCTAGTCGGAATATGGACGAGACCCAGATCCATCATCTTTCTACTAGTCACATTGAGCCTACACTCTTAGGCTATCTTAAAATGCACATCATATTTCTAATATTTTCAAAGTATTGTGCATTAAATCAATTAAACTCTGAACATATTCATGGCCACAGTCAGAATATGTGATGGATTTATTTTGACTTAATGCACATTTTTCCAACAAATTTCTTAGAAAATCTTTCAAAGTGTATTCATTCACTCATATCATTTGCATCATGAAATCATTGGTTTTCTCGTGATTTTCTTAAGAAAGTTTCATTCTCAAGAAATAAATTTCTCAAGAAACTCTGAGAAATTTTCAAAATCAGTTCTCCAAAGTCAAGTTTTTTCCACAGTTTCCCATGGAAAAGGTTATTTTCTTAAGATTTCCAAAAGAAGTTTCCAATCTTCCTCAAAGATCAAACTCAATTTCCAAGTGTTTCAAGGCCAAGATTCTTAGGATTTCAGTTTCCCGAGTTTCAATTCTCCCTCTCTAGAGAATTTTCCAATGAATTTCAATCATTTTCCAAAGAAAGCTTTCAAAACTTGAAGCTTTTCCTGACAAGCATTTTCCCTTCAAACGTTTACCTTTTTCTCAAGAATTCTTTCCATTTTCTCAGGATTTCCATCATTTTCCTAAGAAAATTCTCAAAGTCCAAGTTTTCCTGAGAAGTGTTTCCCTTTTCAAATGTTCACCTTTTTCTCAAGAATCACTTCTATTTTCTTAGGATTTTCATCCATTCATGATTTTCCCACATCTTTATGAACTTTTTCGTGATTTCAAAACTTTTTTTTTATCTGAGTTTCCTGGACCTTTTCCCTGAGAAATATCTTTCAACTCCAAAGGTTTTCTGAGCATACATCATGTTTTCCAACTTACATTTTCCAAAGTCTCATAGCACATGCCTGAATTCTCTGTGCATTTAGGATAGAACACGATTTTGATGATTTAACTAAGTCAAGCACAGTTTTGGTCCTTGGTTCGATTACCCCTGTTAAAGGCGGCAGGAACGGTCGAACCTCGTACCGACAGGTCGAGCCCCATCCCATGAATTTTCCCGCAATTTTCAAAACGGAGGCGAATATTTCAAACCATTTTCCAAAATCCGGTCAAGTTTGAAGCGCGAAAGTGTTTCCCTCTTTCTCTTCCGCAAGAAAGGAAAGGCGGGAAAAATTTCGCGACGATAACAGCCACCGAAGAAAATGAGTCCACCAAGAAAAAGAAAGAGACGATTTGTATGTCAGAGTCCATATGAGTCGTTAGGTGCCATTGAATAAACAATAGAGATTCTTTTTATCTAGATAATTATTTGTTGTAATTCTATAATTCTTTATTATAATTCTATAATTCTTTTTTGTAACATGGCATTCTTTAATTGTTTAATTCTTTTTTTAATAAGTATAACACACAAGTGCCACTGAACAGATCATTGTAATGTTCGGCCTTCATAAATAAAAGTGATCGCGATTTGTTTTTTATAAGAGATCGTGATTGGCTTGCAACCAGGATTCCTTAGATTTGTATCATACAGGAGAGGATAGTTGTAGAGTTAGTGTAGATGTGTCTGTAGTGTCGACGGGATTACCTCCTTGGAAAGCAAGCATTGAGCCTCTTCCACCACTTGCTGAGACACCCGCCAAATCATCGATTGAGTCTCCATCGAAACTTGAGCTGAAACCGTTACCGAATTCACTCAAGTATGCATATCTCGGAGTTAGTAAGAATCTGTCTGTGATCATCTCGTCAATGCTCATAGAGGAGCAGGAGTAGAGATTGCTTGATATTTTACGAGAGCACAAGGCAGCGATTGGTTGGGGAGTGGCTGATTTGAAAGTGATTGATCCTTCATTTTGCATGCACAGGATTCATTGTGATGAAGAAGTCAAGCTAGTGCGAGACATGCAGAGAAGATTAAATCCCAACATGAAAGAAGTGGTGAAGAATGGGGTAGTCAAGTGGTTGGATGCCGGAATAGCCATTGGGTCAGTCTGATTCAGGTGGTACCGAAGAAATCTGGACTCACTATTGTGGAGAATGAGGAAAGTATTCCGATGAGGACCACCACAGAGTGGCGAGTCTCCATTGATTACGAGAAGCTGAATGTGGCAACACGGAAGGATCACTTCCTATTGCCCTTCATTGATCAAATTTTAAAGAGACTCGCAAGACAGAGCTACTATTGTTTCTTGGATGGATATTTGGGTTATAATCAAGTAGTTGTCCATCCTGACGATCAGGAGAAGACCATATTTACTTGTCCGTACGGCACCTTTGCGTTCAAACGTATGTCATTTGGGCTCTGCAATGCCCCGGCAACTTTTCAAAGGTGCATGTTAGCTATCTTCTCTGACATGGTGGATGATGTCATGGAAGTTTTCATGGATGATTTTTCGGTGTATGGCTCTTCATTTGAGAATTGCCTCCATAAACTAAGTCGAGTACTGAGTAGGTGTACGGAGACAAACTTGGTTTTGAGTTGGGAAAAGAGTCATTTTATGGTCCAGGAGGGGATTGTGTTGGGACACATTATGTCCAAGAGAGGGATTGAGGTTGATAGAGCGGAGGTGAAATCTATTTCTAGATTGACTCCACCCACCACTGTGAGGCAGATTCGGTCATTATTAGGGCATTCTGGATTTTATAGGCGGTTCATCAAAGATTTCAGCAAAATCTCTCGACCGCTTTGTTCATTATTGGAGAAAGATCATCCCTTTGATTTTAGTGATGATTGCATGAAGGCCTTTGAGATACTCAAAGAGGCCTTGACTACTGCGCCCATTTTGAGACCTCCGGATTGGACGCTTCCATTCGAGAGTATGTGTGATGCTTCTGACTATGCTATGGGGGGCATTTTAGGACAAAGGATTGAAAAAAAGTCATATGTGATATACTATGCCAGTAGAACTTTGTCCGATGCTCAAATGAATTATACCACGACAGAGAAGGAACTACTTGCAGTCGTATTTGCATTGGATAAGTTTAGGTCCTATCTTCTCGGTTCGAAGGTGGTTGTCTATTCTGATCATGCTGCATTGAAGTATCTTCTCAACAAGAAAGACACCAAACCGAGACTCATCTGATGGGTCCTGCTACTACAGGAGTTTGATCTCGAGATTCGAGATAAGAAGGGAAGCGAGAACGTAGTAGCAGACCATCTATCTAGACTGATCGTGGAGACCACGCAGAATCAAGGACCAATCAGTGATTCTTTTCTCGATGAGCAGATCATGACAGTCAGAACATCACAGTTACCCTGGTTTGCAGATATTGTGAACTATCGGGTTTCGAGGCAGATCCCTGAGCATTGGAATAAGAATGAGCGAGAGCGATTCTTATCTCAGGTGAGACAATATTATTGGGACGAACCAGACTTGTTCAAATATTGTGCAGATCAGATCATTAGAAGATGTGTTCCAGAGGAGGAGTATGAGTCCATCCTCAGTTTTTGTCATTCTTAGCCTGTGGAGGGCATTTCAGTAGTAGAAAGACAGCTGCAAAGGTTTTGCAGTCTCGATTTTTTTGGCCCACACTCCACAGAGATGCACATGAGTTCTGTAGGAAATGCATTAGATGTCAGCAGACTGGGAACATGTCCAAGAGGGACATGATGCCCTTGCTCCCGATTTTGATTGTAGAGATTTTTGATGTTTGGGGCATAGATTTTATGGGCCCATTTCCGCCATCATTCGGTAATTTGTATATTTTAGTGGCGGTTGATTATGTGTCCAAATGGGTCGAGGTTGTGGCAACCAAGACCAATGATCATAGAGTGGTGCTTAAGTTCATTAAGCACAATATTTTCAGTCATTTTGGTGTGCCACATGCGATGATAAGTGATGGTGGCAAGCATTTCAGAAATGTACAGATAGTTTCTCTTCTGAGAAGGTATTCTGTCAATCATAGATTCACCACTCATTATCCGCAGACCAGTGGACAGGTAGAGGTTTCAAATAGGGAAATAAAGCGGATTTTAGAAAAGACAGTTCGTCCGGACCGCAAGGATTGGTCCCAGTGCTTAGATGATGCACTTTGGGCATATAGGACTGCATTTAAGACTCCCATTGGCATGTCCCCCTATCGTCTTGTTTTCGGGAAAGCATGTCACCTCCCTGTCGAGCTGGAGCACAGAGCATATTGGGCTATCAAGAAATTTAATTTTGACCTCACCCAGGCTGGCAAAGAAAGATCATTCCAGCTCACCGAGTTAGAAGAACTCAAGAATGATGCATATGAGAATGCCAAGTTATATAAAGCTCTGTTATTATCGCAAAATTTTTAATTTTGCAAATCAAACTCACCTTTGAAAAAAAAATTGAAAATAACTCGCCTCCGTTTTAAAATGCGGGATAATTCCGAAGAATGAGACTCGCATGTCGGTACGAGGTTCAACCGTTCCTGGCGCCTTTACCAGGGGTAATTGAACCAAGGATCAATTGTATGCTTAACTTTGCTCAACTTGTCTAAATCATATTCTATTTCCTAAATGCACAAAGAATCAGGCATGTGCTATGAATTTCTGAAAATGCATATTTGAAAACATGATGTTTGATTTGAATATTGGAAAATATTTGGAGAATTCTTGGAAAAGATGTCATTTGGAAAATCGTGACCTTTGTGAGAGAATATTTCTGAGGAAAGTGAAAATCGATTTTTGAAGAAATCTTAAAGTTTTGTGAAAATCGATTCTGAGGAATTTCAAATAACTTTGAAAAACTTGATTTCTTTGAATTAGAACTTGGAAATTGAAGCTATAACTTGGAAAATCGAATTTTGAACTTTGAAAAATATTTGAAATATCATTTGAAAACTCAATGTTTTTGAGAAAATCGATTTTTGTATTAAACTTAGAAAATTTTAAGAAAATTGATTTCTTGGAATTGGAATTAGAACTTACAAATGAATGAAATGAATGAATATGGATTTGAAAGACTTGCTTTTGAGGAATTGAGAAAATCCTTTTTGTATTTTTGAGAAATGCAGTGTATTTTTTAAGTTAGCCTAATAGTGTAGGCTGAATGTGGCTAATACGAAGATTATAAATCTATGTATCATTCGTATTCTGACTATTGTCACAAATACAAATTCCACCAAGTTTGTCAACTCCATAAGAGCTAGTGCACGTGCCATTCGTGTAGACCATAAAATATGCATGAATGATACATTCATCATATATTAAAATTTGCATAATTAAACTATATGCAATGCAAATCCTAATCTAAGCAGAAAATGTAAATCTTATTTCAAAATTAATTACAATTTACATCACTAATCAAATTTAAATACAGGAAATAAAGGGAAATAAAGTCTTCAATGTTCCTGAAAAACTATAAAACTGGTTAGTGAAGATATGTTGGTTTTTCTAGATTTATCCAGTAATATCTAGAAATTACTGGATTTTGCTAGATATAAGTCATTTTTCATATGATTCTCTTATATAAACTTAATAAAATACGAAATAAGATGGAATAAATATGAAAATGGAATTTAGAATTTCGAAATTGGGGTCAAAATGACAAAAAAAGCCCTGATAGCAAGACTATGGTCTTGAAACCAGGGTTTTTAGAAAGATATTTTGTAAAATACAACTTTTGAAATACAAATAATGATAAATTAACTAAAATATGATATGACATGATTAAAAATGAGAAAATTAGGGTTTTGAATTTCGAAATTGAGGTCAAATGACCAAATTACCCCTAATAGCAAGACTATGGCCTTGAAATCAGGGTTTTCTGAAATAGATTTTGATAAAAACTTGAGATTTATGATTGAAATAAACACAAAATCAAACATGAAACATTCTAACATGATTCTAAATAGGAACAAACCCTAAAAACATGAAATTATACACAAAAATCAAGAAATATCACAAATATCATGATTTTGGCAGTGTTTTTGGATCTTTTAGGTACCCTGTTTTGCAATTTGATCTATTCAAACATCAAATGAATTTTAAATTTCATAAAAAATGGCACCTACACTTATTATAATCCTAAAATTAGATTGAAATTGTATAAACATATTTTTATAATTATTCCAACTCGAAAATTGCATTAAAACCCTAAAATAAGCTATTTTTACCCTTGGTTACAGACCAGTTGCAATGTTAGACCCGAATCAGGAATCAAATATCCATGAAAATTTTTGAAATTTTACAGAAAAACACTAGACAAAAAAACAAAAAAAAAATTTACATTTCAGAAAAACCATCTTTGGTTAGGGAGAAACATTTTCAACAATCTGAATCAAAATATAACAAATCTAACAGGGGTTAAAACAGCTACTTCGGATTGAAAATACATAAATAAATAGAAAACCTAATCAAACATTTCTGAAATTTCCGCAGTAAATAGTAGACAGAAAAATAATGAAACTCTATTTTTATAGATTATGAATTGGATTTGTGGTTTGAGATTTATGAAAAGTACAAGTCGGATTAGGGTTTTGGTAAACCCTAACAAGTTTTAAACTTCAAATCCGATTCTCTGACAAAGGAAAAATACTAACAGAGACCAAAAATTGTCAAAATTTCACAGTAAAAAGATCATTTCAACACAAATCCACAGCACTTTACGGATCTTGAATCGGATATCGGATGAGAAAAATAACCCAACAGCAAGTTACCTATGAATTTCAATATCAATTCTAAACGACTGAAAATCACGGTTTAATCTTTTATTTTTTTGGCAAGGTTCACGAATTTCAAAACATTCGAAATTTTTACAGTAGTTCACTTACATATTTATGTATCACATATTAAAAAATCAGAAATTTACAGTGAGTACTTCAATACGAAATAACATGTTCTTTGCTGATTCAAGCTTAAAACACACAGAAATTTGATAAAACCTAATAAATCATGCTTTAACTAATGAAAATAATAATAAAAATTACTAAACAGTAAAACGAAATTAATTTATATGCTAAAACACATGTAATAAACATAAAGAAGTAAAAAAAATAAATAAACACAGGGAATCATTGGCTGAAATTTCATTTTACCTTAAAAAGCATAGAATTGACCCATTTAACGGGTAAATCGCATGTTTTAATGGTTAAAAACATGAAAACCCATGCTACAATTGATTCTAATGGATTAGAATCCCTGGAAAAACATCAAAACAGAGTTAGATCATCTTCTTGAACCTCTCTTGAGGTTCTTAGACTTGAATCCATGGTTAAATCCATGAAATAGAAGGCACCAATGGCTAAATTCATGTTTAAACTAATAAAAGCATTAAATAAAACCAAAAAATTAAGAAAGTTTCTTACCTTGAGGTTGCAGCAATGGAGGAAGGGCTGGAGAGGAGAGAGAAGCTCCAAGAATCCTCAATGAGAGAGCTTGAAAATTCGTCCCCCCTATAGCCCCATTTTATAATAAAAAAATTAGGTTTTAAAAAATCACACTTTTGAAAATTTTGGACTCTCTAAGGGGGGGCGATTTTTGGGTGGAGTTACCTAACTACCCCTAGCATAAATTATCCTAATTAGTTCTTAATTAGCCCCCAGCTAAAACTAGAAAACCCCCAAATGTGGCGCCACTTGGCGTTTTCCCATATTGGGTTTTTAAAGTTTTAACTAAAACTTTTAAAAACAATAATTTAAAACTAAATTTTCAAATGGGTTTTTTTCAAAATGGATTTTGACTCTTTTAAACTTCTAAAACTAACCAAGACACTGACTAACCCTAGTCTAGCTCTCACTTTCTCAAATGTGGCGCCACCTCGAGTGGGCTTCACTTGAATTTTCAAAAACGGTTTTAAAACTTGAAATTGAGAGAATTTTCAAAAGATTTCCAAAAGTAAGCTTGAAATTAAAAGTTTTGAAATGGCATAGAGTTCCAACTGGGTTAGAACTCCTCTGAATGTGGTGCCAACTGAGCGGACCCATATCAGGTTTTGAGAAATTTGAAATAAACACTGAAAATAACTTTGAAAAGAGGTTAAAATCAATAATTGAAATTCAAAATCTTTGAAAATAGAGTCTCAAACGAACTGGAACTCCGGGTTAGAGTCCTGGATTTTTAGGACTCTGTGATTTTGGTTTTTAAAAGCCAAATGAAGGAGTTTTTGAAAAGATTTGATCAAAAATGATGAAATAAGTCAGAAAATACAGTCAGGGTTAGACTCCTAACTCAATCAGAACTCTAAAATAGAGTCCTGGATCAACTAGACTCTACAAAATGACCTAATTTTTTAAAACAAATGGAAATAAATGAAAATGGAAGTAACAACAGACTTCAAAACAGACTCCTAACTCGACTAGGACTCCAGGACAGAGTCCTGATCGGACTAAAACTCTAGATTTTTTTGGTATTTTTTTGAAACATAGATGAAAAAACTTGTGAAAACAGTGAAAGCAATAACAAATATTGAAATAAAACAGAGTTTTGATTCAACTGAGACTCTGAGGATAGAGTCCTGATTGAACTAGGACTCTTCAATTTTTGGATTTTCTAAGAAAACAAATGAGAGAATTTTGAAAAACATTTAAAAATAGGATTAAATGGAAGTTTTAGTTCAGAGTCCTGATCTGATTAGGACTCTGAGAAAGAGTCCTGATTCGATCAGAACTCTAAGAAATTTTGGTTTTCTGGTAAGTAAATGATGAAATTTAATCAAAACTTTTGAAAACCAGTGAAAATGAAGTATGAAAACCAATTTTGAATAGAGTCCTGATTCGATCAGGACTCTTGGGTAGAGTCCTGATTTGATCAGGACTCTCGGATAAAACCTCAGAATTTTGAAATTCTTTGATAAAAGTGTAACAATTTTGATAGATGGAAAGAATTTTGAAAGATTTTCTTCAAAATTGAAATCGGGATCAGAGTCCTAATCCAACTAGGACTCTCTGAACAAAATCCTGTTTTGACTAAAACTCTGAGTTTCTGACTCATTTTGACAGATTTTGAAATATTTGATTGAAAACGGATAAAATAGCTGTAAAAGATTAGAGTCTTAATCCGATTAAAACTCTGAAGAAGAGTCTTGATCTGACTGAGACTCTGAAATTTTGGCCAAAATAGAAGATTTTGAAAGGTTTTCTCCGAAAACATGTAAAAAAGGTAGTGAAAAGAAGAGTTTTGATCCGACTAGGACTCTAAGATTTTTGATAAATGAAGAAATCGAGAAGCGACACCACCTAAATGGGTCTCGTCTAAGAATTAAAATCAGTTGAAAATTGAGTTTAAAACGAATCCAGATTGTTTTCTGAGAAAGCATTTCAAAATATAAGGTCCTGGGGGTTGGCAAACGACAAAATGTTGATTAAAAACCCAAGTTTTAAAATTGTTTTTGGAATAAAAGTTTTAAAACCCGAATCTGGATTAAATAATTTTGAAAAGAGGAATGCTGGATCTCGATGATGAGATGCAATGACATGCAATGCCACGCAATGCAATGAAATGGTATGTCGAATGCATGCAATGATATGCAATGACACATGAAAAGTTAAGCACTGGATGAGGGTGAAAATTTTGGGGTGTTTACAGATGCCCCTCTTTGCTACTAAGCCGATATAGGGCCGAGCTTAGTGGCAAAGAAAAACATACCAAATTTGGACTATAAAAATGCCCCAGTTAGAAAAATCTGGCAAGGTGTGAAAGAATTGGCTCTGACAGTGATCATGATAGGTATGGGATGGAGAATAAAAAAGAAATATTCATCCTACGAGATTGAAGTTCAAGTTTTGCTTTTATTCTAGATGGGATAGGAAATACCTCGTGTAGAAACGAAGCTCAGGTTTGACCCTTAACCTGACCGAGAAATGAAGTGCCTCATCAGAATGAGGCTCAGGCTTGTACCCTTAACCTGATTGGACAGAAATGAAATACCTCATCAAATGAGGCTCAGGTTTATGCCCTTAACCTGATTGGGCAGAAAATGAAATACCTCATCAAATGAGGCTCAGGTTTGTACCCTTAACCTGATCGGACAGAAATGAACGAAATCCTCGAAAGAACAGACCGTGATGGAACCTTCGGATTTTGCACAATAAATCCGACAGGGGTTTTGCAAAAGGATGAAATTGGGATCCCTAAAGCTTGAAAAGGGATTGATCTTGGATGCCTCATCGCTGAGACTAAATAACTTTTGAAATTGGTGGCCTTTTGCGAGAAAATGATTGGTGGCTTAACCTCAAGCCGAAATTGGATTGTCTATGGTGGGACAGTGGGGACACAGGGAAGTGTGTGAATCTGAGAGCCCAGGCGCTCAGATTATACCAACGAAGAGAAAGAATCTTGGAAACTCCCGTTTTCAAGTCCTAAAAGAGATAACAACTGATGTCAGGATACGCCCAAGATGAACCTCAAGCTCTCGCTTCACGCCAGGATAGCTAGAATATATTGTCAAAATGTTGAAAATTATTGTTGATTTAAAATGATTGAAAGTGATGCACATTGTTTTGAAAATAATCTCTCTTTTCTACCTGAAGTATTACCTCTGATTGGGCTTAACTCCGTAGAATCAAGATTCGAATTCAAATTGCTTGTGATTGGCTTTCTATCAAGGAAGCTATCAATTTCCTTGATATGAACAGAAAAGAGAGTATTCTTGATATTGTGAAAGCAAATGGTGAAAGAGTATTGATAATAGAATTTCACAAAATTAAAGAAGATTCTTTTGGCAAATTCAGCAGTCTGATATCCTGGAATTCTTTTCTCATGATGATCTTTCGACCCACTTTTTTTTTGGCAGAATTAGAGTTCTCTTGGGTTTTTTGGGGATTACATCATCCTTCATTTTGGAGATGTCCTGACTTTTCTCTCCTTTTTTTTGGAAGGGTACGTCACAAACTCCTTCATCTCAGAGATGTTCAGATCCATATTTTCACTCAGAGATTATGTTGACGATTATTGGTTATGGGTTTGAAATCTCTTGGTGATAGGAGAAATTAAATATCTTTTAAGGTTTGTCGGGAGGCTCATCGCAGTCGCCTTCATCTTGACGGTGTTCTGAACTTTCCCTGAAAGGATCCGTCACAAACTTTGTCATCTTAGAGATGATTCAAATCTTCTTTGGCCCCGGGGGTCTACTCGCCTTCATCTTGATGACAGTTGAGAGATCCCTTTTGCAGATATTTAATTTCAGCTTAGGTGATTGAGGAGATATGGAGATTGAGTGGATTTTTCTGTATCACCCAGGATATTTCGACTGCTTTATTTTCCAAGAATGATCTTTAAAAATGTGTCATTGACTGCGTTCAATACCGATCACTTATGGCTTTGCAACAACATTGAATTTTCTTTGCCGGCCATATCGAGGATTTATTCTTCATCCTTTTGGTTGGCCAATAGAAAGATTTTGAATTTTAAATCCTTATTCATGAAAGCTTTGTCCTTTCAGAAATAATACTGATGGTATTCTGAGGAAATTCTTTTGTGTAACAAAGATTTTGAAATCAACAAATATTTAACGACAAATTGATAAAATGTTCTTAAAATCCTTTGTGGAAGCAAGCATTTGAAGCACAGCGCAACTCATCCATGACAGAAATTTTCTTCTTCTTTCCCCAAAGAAGAAGATTCAGAAATCGAAAATAGGAATTACTCCTCTCTTCCCTGAAGAGGAGGTGTTTGCAAAACAAACTTTCGAAGAGAAATTAAGCTTTCATCAAAACTTCCTAACATTAGGCTTCTCTTATGGAAAGGGGGCCGGTAATGGTGAGGTCGGTGAATTGGTCATGAAGGAACGAGTCCATCACACTCTCCCTGAAAAGCGGGTCCTTCATGATGAAATGGTCTAGTATGAAATTGTGGTCACAAGGAAAGCGAACTTCCGTCGAAGCTCTCCCTGAACTAAGGGTTCCTTGTATGAAATTGGAATTTTGTTTTGCAAACGGTTCACAAAGACACGAGTCCCTTCAAACTCTCCCTAAAAAGGGGAAAAGTGAACAAAGGATAGCATGCGAAAAGAACAAGCTCCCTCGAACTCTCCCTATGAAAAGGGTCTCTCGCAAGAGAAATGATTGAAATTGGTATTGAGTGACCAAAAGGTCGAAATTGGAATTTGATGTTTTGAAATTTGATATTAGAAATTTGGAAATTTGGAATTTGGAAATTGATATTTGGAAATTGGAGATTGGAAATTTGGAAATTTGAAATTTGAAATTTGAAATTTGAAATTTGAAATTTGAAATTTGAAATTTGAAATTTGAAATTGGAAATTGGAAATTGGAAATTGAATGACCCGAAAGTCGAAATTGAAATTTGATTGACCCGAGGTCGAAATTGGAAATTGGAAATTGAAAATTTGGGACTTGATTGACCCGAAGGTCGAAATTGGAAATTTGGAAATTGATTGACCCGAAGGTCGAAATTGAAAATTGAGTGACCCGAAAGTCGAAATTGAAAATTTGAAAATTGGGTGGCCTGAGGGCCGAGGTGGTAATTGGATGGCTCGAAGGTCGAAATTGGTAATTGAAACTTTGAATTTTGATGAATAATCAGTACGAAAATTGAACCCAAGAGGTCGGCTGACACGGCCAACCAGTGAGACATTAACACAAGTGCTTAATTTTGAAAGAATACCAGTATAAGTACTGATTTTTTTGAAAATGTATAAACATCGGATTTTGAAAATATATTGGTTCGAGCACTGGGTTTTGAAAGATATACCAGCTCGAGCTCTGGATTTTGAAAACATACCTTGTTTTTAAATTAATACTTGAAATTTTGAAAGAGACCTATGCTCTTAAAGTATTTGGGAATTATAATGAGAATGTTGGTCGGGGTATCAGGATTATCCCTTATCCTAAATGGGTAGTGAATTTGATGCAGAAACCTGCCAATGAATATCGACGCCGATGAATGCAGATGTATGCGGATATGAAAATGATATAACTGAGTGCACATGTGTGCGAAATAGGAGATTTGTTTATCCTGCCTGCATACAGGGTATTTATAGATAAAAACAAAATTTTAAAATGCCCCAGTGTAACTGGGAAAAGAGAATTTGATCATTATTCGAAGAAAATTTTGGAGGAATTACAAAGGATAAGACATGATTTAAGTATAGAATTTTTCAAATGTCGAGCATTGATGGGATCTGGTAATTCCACTCTGTCGGCATTGATGAGCCGATATGAGTTACGAGGTAATGCCTCTTTGACAATATAGGGACCTTCCCAATTGGGTGATCACGTGCCACCCGGGCGGTGTTTGAGATAAGTCATTGATCTGAGCACTAGATCATTGACTCGAAACTTTCTTTCAATGACAGATTTTGCATATTGTTTGGCTATCCTTTGACGATATGATTGAGCGTGCTTTGCTGCTCTAAGTCTTCTTTCATCTAGCAAATCAAGTTGTACTAGCCGCTGTTGCTGATATTGATCAAGAGGTAATTCTAGAAGTGATGCAAATTTCAGAGCAGGTTTCTGAACATGTAGAGGCAGTACTACTTCAGTTCCGTAGACAAGTTCTGACGGAGTTGCATTAGTTGGAGTTCGAATGGTGGTTCTATACGCCCACAACGCATCATGAATCTTTTCATGCCAATCACGGCCTGTTTCCAAGGTTCGCTTCAGGATTCGAATCAGAATCTTATTGGTGGCCTCTACTTGACCATTCCCTTGAGGATAATAAGGAGCGAAAAAATGATGATGGATTCTGAACTTTGAGCAAAATGTCCTCATTCTCTCATTCTTGAAATGACTGCCATTATCTGACACAATATCATGTGGTATGCCGAAATGACATAAGATATTCTTGTGGATGAATGAGACCACATGTCGACCTTCTATTGTGCGTAGAGTCACTGTTTCTACCCATTTAGTAAAATATTCTGTTGCGGCAAGAAAGTATTTGTGACCATTTGAGGCAGACGGAGTAATGGGGCCTATGACATCAAAAGCCCACATGGAAAATGGTCATGGTGAGACGACATATTGCAAGTATGTCGATGGTGCATGAATAGAATGTGCATGCATCTGGCATTGAACACACTTCTTCACAAAATGATAGCAATCGTGTTGCATGGTCCTCTAGTAATATCCTGCTCGGATGATTTGTTTGACAAGAGTTTGGTAGCCAACATGACCACCGCAAATGCCTTCATGTGCTTCCTGCATAACTTCTTTGGCTTTTTCTTCGTCCAAACATCTGGAATATTCAGAACTGAATCCACGATGATAAAGGACGTCGGCAATAATAAAATATCGAGCAGACATGCGCTGAATTGCTCGCTGCTCTTTCTTTGAGAATTCTGGAGGAAATTCGCCAGTTTTAATGAAATTTTTGATGTCATGATACCAGGGCTTTTTCTTTTGCTCAGCCTGGTTTATCTGCTCTACTGGGACGAAAGCAGGTTGATCAAGTCTACCAATTTCAAAGGATCGACAAGATTCTCCGCACTTGAAAGACATGATGAATCCCAGATTAGATAAACTGTCTGCAACTTGATTGAAGTCTCTCTTGATATGGAAAAGTTGGAATTCTTCGAATTTGTCGGCAAGAGTTGAAACAATCTTCTAATAAGGAAGTAATTTTTGATCCTTCACTTGCCATACGGCTAGGACTTGATTTACGACGAGCAAAAAAACGCCATAAGCATGCACTCTTTTGACATTGAAGTCCTGTAGAATTTTCAGACCCTGTATCAAAGCTTCATACTCGGCCATATTGTGAGTGCTCTGAAAATACAGTTTGAGAGAAAAGGGGATCATCTCCTTCTTTGGTGTGATTAGCAGAATCCCAATTCCTATGTCTGCCATATTCTTGGAACCGTCGAAGAATAAATTCCAAATAGGGGATTGTTGAATATTGCAGATCCGCTCATCGGGGAAATCATCCTCGGCTTTAACATCCTCTGCTAGAGGAAAATCTGTCAATTGATCTGTAATTGCTTGGCCTTTGATAGATTGCTGAGAGACATATTCCAAGTTGTATTGCATCAACAGGACTTGCCATTTGGCAATCCGCCCGCTGAGAAATGGTTGCTCGAGGACATATTTGAGAGGATTTAATTTGGATAGAATCTTGACTTCAGATGCTAACAGGTAATGTCTCAGCTTCTGCACATCCAGACCAGTGCTAGACATGTCTTCTCTATCTGAGAGTATTTCTTCTTATAATCAATGAAGGTTTTGCTCACATAGTAAATGACATGCTCTATCAGACTGCCTTCTTCATATTGTGCCAAGAATCCGCCACAAGCGACCTGGTTAACTGCAACGTACAGCAAAAGAGGCTTTCCTAATTCCGGTGGCTTCAGAACGGGTGGGTTAAGAAGATATTTCTTGATACGATCAAATGATTGTTGACATTCTGGTCCCCATTCAAACTTCACTCCTTTTCTGAGTAAATGATTGAAAGGTTCACTTCTCATGGCGAGATTGGATATGAATCTCCGAATTGATTGCATACGTCCCTGAAAGCTACGCAATTCTTTGAGATTAGTCGGGGGCGGCATGTCAATGATGGCCTTGGCCTTAGCGGGATCCACTTCTATCCCCTTTTTGCTGACTAGAAAGCCTAACAACTTGCCAGATTCGACTCTAAAAACACATTTTTGTGGATTGAGTCTTAGCTTGTAAAGAATGAGCCGCTTGAAAACTTGATTGAGAGCTTCGATGTGATCTTCCTCTTCTTTGGATTTTACCAGAATATCATCGACATATAAGTCCATGTTTTTGTGCATCTGATCATGGAAAATAACAGCCATAGCACGCTGATAGGTGGCTCCAGCATTTTTAAGCCCAAATGGCATGACTGTATAACAAAAAGTGCCCCAAAGAGTAGTGAAAGATGTCTTGGACTGATCACGAGCGACCAACTTGATCTGATTATATCCGAAATATCCATCCATAAAAGAAAATATAGCATGATCTGTTGTGCTATCGATCAAAAGATCAATATTAGGAAGTGGATAATCATCCTTAGGAGTTGCTTTATTGAGATCTCTGAAGTTGATGCAAATTCGAACTTTGTCATTCTTCTTGGGAACAACGACAATATTTGTTAGTCAATCTGGATAGTCAATGGTTCGAATGAACAGTGCTTTGAGTAGGTCTTCCAGGCCTTCCTTAACTTGTTGTTCCACTCGGGGATCCATCTTTCTCAGCTTCTGCTTAACTGGCTTGACATCTGGTTTTAGAACGAGGCGATGTTCAACCAATTTGGTATACAGACCTGGCATATTTTTATACGTTCATGCAAACACTTCTTTATGTTGCTTGAGGAAATTGGTGAGTCTTTATTTCTCTTTCGGACTCAAGTTGCTACCAATCTTGAGAATGTTAGGATCATCTTCTGATCCGATATTGATATCCTCAGTCGGATCTTGAACTAAGGATAATGGCTCATCTTGTTTCTGAATTGCTGCAAATTCTGGTAGTTCTTGAAGAGCTGAATCAAACTCTACAGGTTCTTCTGACTGCTTTGTATTCTGACTGCTTTCTGCTCTTATTTTAATCTGACGAATCATTGTTGGCTTCAAAAAGGCATTTGGATTAAGAACGAGCTTTTTGATAGATCGAGAAGACATTATAAAAATTGGAGAATAAATTGATTCGAGAAAATCGCCCATCATAAAACAAATTATTTTTATTGAGAAAATAATTGGAAAGATAAAAGAGCAAAATAATGATAATTTTGCAAAGATTTGATAATAAGAAGTATAGAGACAAAAGGCATCCAGACAGATAAAGGAAATTTACAACTTTATTGAAAGATTGAATTGATCAAATAACAATGATGAAATGGGATATCATCCCAACGAAAGAATAGAAATGAAAAGACAAGCATATTCTTTTAATGTGTCCCCTTGACAAAAAAAGTGCCCTTCTGAGATCTTCTGCCAGTGAAACCCAATCTGACTCCCTTAGGGTAGTACTGAGGAACTACAGGCTCGAGACGACCATCCCCATTCTTGCCTAGGCCTTGAAAAGGCTGATAACCATGCTTCATTAATAGATCAAATCCTCTTTTGGCCTTCATAAACCGAGAGAATAAAGGATGATCTTTAAATGTACTATAGTCAATTTGCCCTCCAATTTTGAAGAATGGCGGGCCTCTCCAACAAGTCATAGCCACTGTATGCTCTGGATGTTCCGCTGCCTGTAGTATTCCTGAATCTTTTTTTATGCTGACCTCATCAATGCCCCTAATGCTAGAGATATCAGTAGTAAAAGTGGGTCTAGGAACCATAGGTTGTGCTAGC
This sequence comes from Nuphar pumila, assembly GCF_984573655.1. Taxonomy (NCBI): domain Eukaryota; kingdom Viridiplantae; phylum Streptophyta; class Magnoliopsida; order Nymphaeales; family Nymphaeaceae; genus Nuphar; species Nuphar pumila. Next base: position 23,403,504 of record NC_143262.1, on the reverse strand, counting down.
CTCTGCTCTGGATCTTCGCCCAAGACTGTTGTGATCATTACGCCTTTTGACTACTTGACACACTGATGAAGAGTAGACGGAACAACGTTCGTATTGTGAATCCACGGTCTCCCGAGAAGCAGATTATAGGTAGGCGGCACATTGACCACATGAAAGAGAACTGAATGGACCGAGTAATCAATGAAAATCTCTAGGAAGATTTTTCCTTTCGCTGTTTGGCCATGATTATCGAACTCGTAGATGGTGATCGGGTTTGGGATGTATTCTTCTTCTTTGATGCCCAAAGCTTTGGCTGTCATTTTCGGGCATATATTGAGGCTGCTACCTCCATCTATCAGCACATGAGGAACTGTCATCCCTCTGGTTTGAATCACAACATACAGAGCATTGTTGTGAAATACATGAGGCTTTGGGAGATCCTCATCTGAAAAAGTAATTAGAGCATTTGTCATGGCCTGATTGACTATCTGGGCCATATCCTTAGGAGTTGTGCTCGGTTTCACCTTGATTTTCCGCAATAGATTATCCAATACTTGTTGATGCTTGGCGGAAGCTTGGGCTAAATCCAAAATTGAGACATTGGATAATGTTGTAATTTGTTTTGCAGTCAATGTCTCGTTTTCCTCTAGGGCGGGCTTAATAAAATGTTTGGGGAACCACGACATTCTTTTAGCTACCTCGGGAGATACCCCAGCGGGATTGACAGATATTTTTATTTTTCCAAAGGCTGAGATAAGATCCATCTTCTGAGCTTTAGACTGAGCATGTTGCAGTACAAGGACCTGATGCTGAGCTTGCATATCCTTTTTAGAGCACGGCCTGATATGCTCATGTGGTTGAAAAGCTTGTTCAGAGATGACTGTTGTAGAATGATGGGGAAATGGTTTCTTCAAAATATCCATATTTTCATCTTCGGCACTCTCTACCAGAAGATTCTTGTCGATGAGATCCTGGACGATATTCTTGAGAACGAAGCAGTTCTCAATATTATGCCCCACTGTTCTGTGAAATTTGCAAAATTGATCCTTGAATTTTCCCATGGGCACAGGGGGATCGACCAGTCTAGGCAATTTGACCATTTCTTTGGTCAATATGTACTCAAGCACAGTCACGAGTGATTGGTTCAGTGGAGTGAACTTCCTATCATAGCTCCATTCTTCATGTTTTATTTTCTCCCGGGGTTTCGGTCCCTGTTCTAACTGAAGTGGCTTGTTGAATTGCGGGATCGACTTCCCTTTCTGATCATTCTTGTTCGAACTTTCGGCCCCATAACAGAAATCTTCGTTCTGCCCCTTGCGATGATTCCATTTATCATTTCTGGCAGAGTGAGTAAAATGAGTCTTCTTTTTTGATTCGTTCTAGTCGTTGTTCTTAGTGAAAGTGAAGCCTTCATAGAAACCATTTTCCATACTTAGCTCGAGACATTCGGCTCGCTCTGTTAACTCAATAAATGTTCTGGATGGTGCGGTGGAGATGAGGCTTTTCAGAGGCTGTGAGAAATTACTTAGAATCAATGACAAAGCATGCCCCTCTGATATGGGGTCTCTTATCTTATTGCAAGCTGACCTCCAGCGATGAATCAAATCTCTAGCTTTTTCATTTTCTCTCTGCTTGAGGCCGCAGAGATGACTGAGGGTGGGAAGCGCCTCAGCATTAAAGAGGAATCGCTCAATGAACATGTTCACTACCTTGTCAAATTCTTTCAGTTCAATTGGGTTAACATGCTTCGAGTACCATTTAGTTGTTGTTCCCTCCAGAGTGCGAGGGAAACAAAGAAAAAGCGCCCAATTGTCTCGCTTGAATCTGGAACATTCAGCGAAGAACATAGCGAGGTGTGCCTTGGGATCACCAAAACCATCAAATTTGATGAACTTTTTAGGGAGATTATCCATATTATCGTCTCCTTCCAAACCGTTATAGAAGTCTTTGCTGGTGAAGACCTTCTTTCCTTTGTCGTGGGCCTGCAGATCTCGAACTATTTTGACCACATCTTTGAATTGTGGCTGGTTAGAGTCACTGATAGACTGATCCTTGAATTTATGGGTTGACCCCTGCCCCTGAGTTGACTTCTGAAATTCCTGATGAGCCTCGAACTCTTCATCTGAATCTATCGTTGATTCTTCTTTATCGGTCGAATCAGCATACTGAATGGACCTCTTGGCTGCCTTCGAGACCTCCTTCATTGTTCGGCCTTTCGCCTTTTGCTTAACTTGGGTTTGCTCTGCACTGGCTTCGGCTTGCTCTGCCAGCATTTTAGTCATCATTTTCTTGAACATGGCATACATTTAAGGATCAATGTCATCATCAACCTGCTGCCTTTGATTTCTGCCAGAATGCGGGGAACCCATCTCTTCTTCTGAAGTTGTTGAGTGTGCCACGCCTTCGACTGGTGCGGTTTTCTTTTTGGACCTTGTATGAACCAGTGAATGTCACGAAAGCTCTCTGGAGGTTGCTAACGCTCTTTGCAGAGCAGAATTGATGGTTAGGCTTTTGAAAGAAATTTTGATTGGAGGAAAATATTTACTGAGAATTTTGGTAGACAATTAAAAGAGTATCCCATTACTAGGGATTGAGTCATCGCTGGGATTATGACAATTGCGTTGTCATTCCTTTGCAAAAAATAAACAACTGAAAAATATGCCTTGTTACCTAGGCGAGGTCGTCAAACCAAGATAGGATGAAAACTAAAAGAATTTTATTAAAGGAAAAACATGATTTTATTAATAATAAACTTGACAAAGGGAGGGGGTCGAACAATTTTCCACCACTCCTGATAATCAGAGGACACTCGAGGACTAGGAAAAATAGTGAGAGTAACAAAAGAATCCCAGCCATGTCTGGCATAATGGTATGCTCTGGACCACTGATCTGATGTGAGATCGAATTCTGGCAAGATCCCTGATAGTAGATGAATTTTTATGCGCTTTTGTCTCTTAGAGAACTGCTTGACACACCGCTCTGGATGGTAGTATGCACAGAAGAATGGGCCAAGTAGCCTGAACTGCTTGCCGTATGCATAAGTATATCTGGGAGGTGATTTCTGACGATTAAAGTAGTCCCACACGACCTCTTCCTCCATAAGGCTATCGATCAAGAACCAGTATCGCGCAACTGGAAGGAGCTTTTCACCATTGTATCTGAATGAGCTGGCTCGGGCTGACACATGTCGGAGGAACCAAGATTATAATGCGTAGGTACACCCTTCGACTAGAATTGATTCTCTGAGTGTGAAACGGGTCAACCCTCGGTACAGAAAAGCGAGTGCGGCCATAGTTATAGAGTGGCGGCTGGTCTCACAACTTCCCCACCTTCGCAGAAGTTGAACTATTCTGATATCCATGTAATTTTGTCCATCAGGAAAGAGAGCTAATCCCACAGTACATAAGACCATCACATGTTGGATTCTTTCTCGAGCTCTTCGGGATAAGGAACTGACTTCCACAAATGTCCCATACTGTCTGTAGATTTCGAGCAGGTCCACATATTCCTTTCCATTCTCATCGATCAAGGGCCAAGACTTGCGTCCTGTCATGCGGGCTAAAGCGTCTCGGGGGTCCAGACCCTTGACATTGATAAAAAATTGTTTCTCTAATGGATCTTCAGGCTGACCAAGTGGTTCGGGTAATCCCATAATCTCTGAGAATTCGTCCATCAACAAAGTCATTTCCCCTCATGGGAACCAGAAGGTACTAGTGCTCAAATTCACCGCTCTGCCAGTGCGTGGATCAAATTGTCGTTAACTGACTGCTTTCCCACTGCGGATGCCAGTTCCAATCCACACTCGTCCAAATGGTCCGGAAACATACGAGAGAAGTTCTTGAACCATGAATAGTACCACCGGGGAATGAAGGATTCGGTGCTGAGAGTCTGATATTCTGGAAGACCTTGTCGCACCTCGTAGGAGATGTGACCCTCAAAAAAGACTGAATCGAGTTGACTAGATGCCATCAAAATAGACTGGAAAACATGGAAAATTTGGAATAAGACTTAGGAAAATATAGGAAATTTGAAAAATTGCAGGCAGGATAAAAATAAAGCAAGAAATTCGAGATCCAAAAGAACGAAAGGATGGAAAGTTACCTGGAGTTTTGAAGGAAATAAAGGGGAATTTATAAAATGTCCAGGGTTTGGATAAACAGGATTTTTAGATAGTATATGGAAATGGATGGAAAAATTGGAGATTTTTGAAAATTATCCAGTATTTGAGAAAACTTATGGAAAAATGTAATAAAAGAAACTGACATTCAATCACATCCTGTACAAACAAGTATGCATATACAGCATTCCCTAAAAGCTGACTCTAGATGCACAAGTTTTGAAATAGTTGTAGGATCTTAATCTTATCTCTAAGGTTCAGATCAACTGTGTCCAATCACGCTATGCCTATATAATCGAGCCGAGGCTCGATGTACATGGCATAAAATCAATTTCTCTGGTTCTAGGTTCAAGTTTTCTAACATCCTTGAGCACCTGCCGATATACGTTGGACTATGACCCTTGGTATGTGGCAGGGGGCGTTAGCCCAAATAAGTGGCTCAGTTGTGAGGCTCTGTCCCGAACTATGGTTCTTGAAGAGAGCCCAGCAACGTGAAGACCGGGTAAAAGTAGGTGGGGTGGTTTTTTAAAACATGAGCACATTCAAGCAAACAGATGGCTCTAAGACCTAAAGAAGTAGAGATTTTTAAAAATTTTGAAGTAGCAAACATTGTTTTCAATCAAGCCTAGATTGAGGAGGGTTGTATTAAACCTAAGTCTATGTGAGCATAAAAAATTTCTCCTCAATATGGTCCTACCAAACCATACTTAGTCTATATGCAATCCATGTCAGCTGGGTTCAAGTCTAGGCTCCTAGGTTCACATGATATCAGAAAGTAAAAGCTGACATTTCATGGAACACAATTTTGACAATTTGAATTAAGTCAAGCACACAATTGATCAGGCGAAGACAGGTCCCATCTCGGTCGCCAAACCTATTATCATCGCAAAATTTTTACTTTTGCAAATCAAACTGACCTTTGAAAAAGATTTTTGAAAATAACTCGCCTCCGTTTTAAAATACGGGATAATTTCGAAGAATGGGACTCGCCTGTCGGTACAAGGTTCAACCGTTCCTAGCGCCTTTACCAGGGGTAATTGAACCAAGGATCAATTGTATGTTTAACTTTGCTCAACTTGTCTAAATTATATTCTATTTCCTAAATGCACAAAGAATCACACATGTGCTATGAATTTCTGAAAATGCATATTTGAAAAAATGATGTTTGATTTGAATATTAGAAAATATTTGGAGAATTCTTGGAAAAGATGTCATTTGGAAAATCGTGAGCTTTGTGAGAGAATATTTCTTAGGAAAGTGAAAATCGATTTTTGAAGAAATCTTAAAGTTTTGTGAAAATCGATTCTGAGGAATTTCAAATAACTTTGAAAAACTTAATTTTTTTGAATTAGAACTTGGAAATTGAAGCCATAACTTGGAAAATCGAATTTTGAACTTTGAAAAATACTTGAAATATTATTTGAAAACTCAATATTTTTGAGAAAATCGATTTATGTATTAAACTTAGAAAATTTTGAGAAAAATGATTTCTTGGAATTGGAATTAGAATTTACAAATGAATGAAATGAATGAATATGGACTTGAAAGACTTGCTTTTGAGGAATTGAGAAAATCTTTTTTGTATTTTTGAGAAATGCAGTGTATTTTTTAAGTTAGCCTAATAGTGTAGGTTGAATGTGGCTAATACGAAGATTACAAATCTAGGTATCATTTGTATTCTGACTATGGCCATAAATACAAATTCCACCAAGTTTGTCAACTCCATAAGAGCTAGTGCACGTGACATTCGTGTAGACCATAGTGAATTTGTAAAAAATATGCATGAATGATACATTCATCATATATTAAAATTTGCAGAATTAAACTATATGCAATGCAAATCCTAATCTAAGCAGAAAATGTAAATCTTATTCCAAAATTAATTACAATTTACATCACAAATCAAATTTAAATACAGGGAATAAAGGGAAATAAAGTCTTCAATGTTTCTGCAAAACTAGAAAACTGGTTAGTGAAGATATGTTGGCTTTTCTAGATTTATCCAGTAATATCTAGAAATTACAGGACTTTGCTAGATATAAGTCATTTTTCATATGATACCCTTATATAAACTTAATAAAATATGAAATAAGATGGAATAAATATGAAAATGGAATTTGAAATTTCGAAATTGGGGTCAAAATGACCAAAATACCCCTGATAGCAAGACTATGGCCTGAAAACCAGGGTTTTTAGAAAGATATTTTGTAAAATACAACTTTTGAAATACAAATAATGATAAATTAACTCAAATATGATATGACATGATTAAAAATGATAAAATTAGGGTTTAAATTTCGAAATTGAGGTCAAATGACCAAATTATCTCTGATAGCAAGACTATGGCCTTGAAATCAGGGTTTTCTGAAATAGATTTTGATAAAAACTTGAGATTTATGATTGAAATAAATACAAAATCAAGCATGAAACATCCTAACATGATTCTAAACATAAACAAACCCTAAAAACATGAATTATACACGAAAATCAAGAAATATCACAAATATCATAATTTTAGCAGTGTTTTTGGATCTTTTAGGTACCCTGTTTTGTACTTTGATCTATTCAAACATCAAATGAATTCCAAATTTCATAAAAATTGGCACATGCACTTATTATAACTTTAAAATCAGATTGGATTTGCAGAAACATATTTTTATAATTATTCCAACTCGAAAATTGCATTAAAACCCTAAAATAAGCTATTTTTACCCTTGGTTACATACCAGTTGCAATGTTAGACCCGAATCAGGAGTCAAATCTCTATGAAATTTTTTGAAATTTTACAGAGAAAAACTAGACAGAAAAACAGAATTTTTATTATTTACAGATAGGAAAAAACATCTTCGGTTAGGGAGAAACTTTTCCGACAATCTGAACCAAAATATAACAAATCTAACAGGGGTTAAAACACCTACTTCACATTGAAAATACAGAAATAAATAGCAAACCTAATCAAAAATTTCTGAAATTTCAGAAGTGAATAGTAGACACAAAAATAATGAAACTCCTTTTTTACAGATCATGAATTGGATCTGTGGTTTGAGATTTATGAAAAGTACAAGTTGGATTAAGGTTTTGGTAAACCCTAACGAGTTTTAAACTTCAAATCTGATTCTCTGACAGAGGAAAAATACTAAACAGAGACAAAAAATTATCAAAATTTCACAGTAAAAATATCATCTCAACACAAATTCACAGCACTTTACGGATCTTGAATCGAATATTGGATGAAAAAAATAAACCAACAGCAAGTTACCTATGAATTTCAATATCAATTCTAAACGACTGAAAATCACGGTTTAATCTTTTATTTTTTTGGAAGGGTTTTCGAATTTTAAAACATCCAAAATTTTTACAGTAGTTCACTTACATATCCATGTATCACATATTAAAAAATCAGAAATTTACAGTGAGTACTTCAATACGAAATAACATGTTCTTTGTTGATTCAAGCTTAAAACACACAGAAATTTGATAAAACCTAATAAATCATGCTTTAACTAATGAAAATAATAATAAAAATTACTAAACAGTAAAACGAAATTAATTTCTATGCTAAAACACATGTAATAAACATAAATAAGTAAAAAAAATAAATAAACACAGGGAATCATTGGCTGCAATTTGATTTTACCTTAAAAAGCATAGATTTGACCCACTTAACGGGTAAATCGCATGTTTTAATGGTTAAGAACATGAAAACCCATGCTACAATCGATTCTAACGAATTAGAATCCCTGGGAAAACATCAAAACAGAGTTAGATCATCTTCTTGAACCTCTCTTGAGGTTCTTAGACTTGAATCCATGGTTAAATCCATGAAATAGAAGGCACCAATGGCTAAATTCATGTTTAAACTAATAAAAGCATTAAATAAAACAAAAAAATTAAGAAAGTTTCTTACCTTGAGGTTGCAGCAATGGAGGAAGGTCTGGAGAGGAGAGAGAAGCTCCAAGAATCCTCAATGAGAGAGCTTGAAAATTCGTCCCCCCTATAGCCCCATTTTATAATAAAAAAATTAGGTTTTAAAAATCACACTTTTGAAAATTTTGGACTCTCTAAGGGGGGGCGATTTTTGGGTGGAGTTACCTAACTACCCCTAGCATAAATTATCCTAATTAGTTCTTAATTAGCCCCCAGCTAAATCTAGAAAACCCCCAAATGTGACGCCACTTGGCGTTTTCCCACATTGGGTTTTTAAAGTTTTAACTAAAACTTTTAAAAACAACAATTTAAAACTAAATTTTCAAAATGGGTTTTTTCAAAATGGATTTTGACTCTTTTAAACTTCTAAAACTAACCAAGACACTGACTAACCCTAGTCTAGCCCTGACTTTCTCAAATGTGGCACCACCTCGAGTGGGCTCCACTTGAATTTTCAAAAACGATTTTAAAACTTGAAATTGAGAGAATTTTCAAAAGATTTCCAAAAGTAAGCTTGAAATTAAAAGTTTTGAAATGGCATAGAGTTCCAACTGGGTTAGAACTCCTCTGGATGTGGCACCAACTGAGTGGACCCATATCAGGTTTTGAGAAATTTGAAATAAACACTGAAAATAACTTTGAAAAGAGGTTAAAATCAATAATTGAAATTCAAAATCTTCGAAAATAGAGTCTCAAGCGAACTGGAACTCCGGGTTAGAGTCCTAGATTTTTAGGACTCTGTGATTTTGGTTTTTAAAAGCCAAATGAAGGAGTTTTTGAAAAGATTTTATCAAAAACGATGAAACAAGTCAGAAAATACAGTCAGGGTTAGACTCCTAACTCAATCAGAACTCTAAAATAGAGTCCTGGATCAACTGGACTCTACAAAATGACCTCATTTTTTAAAACAAATGAAAATAAATGAAAATGGAAGTAACAACAGACTTCAAAACAGACTCCTGACTGGACTAGGACTCTAGGATAGAGTCCTGATCAGACTGAAACTCTAGATTTTTTTGAAACATAGATGAAAAAACTTGTGAAAACAGTGAAAGCAATAACAAATATTGAAATAAAACAAAGTTTTGATTCAACTGAGACTCTGAGGACAGAGTCTTGATTGAACTAGAACTTTCCAATTTTTGGATTTTCTGAGAAAATAAATGAGAGAATTTTAAAAAACAATTAAAAGCAGGATGAAATGGAAGTTTTAGTTCAGAGTCCTGATTTGATTAGGACCCTGAGAAAGAGTCCTGATTCGATCAAAACTCTAAAAAAAAATGGTTTTCTAGTAAGTAAATGATAAAGCAAAGCTTTTGAAAACCAGTGAAAATGAAGTATGAAAACCAATTTTGAATAGAGTCCTGATTCGATCAGGACTCTTGGGTAGAGTCTTGATTTGATCAGGACTCTCGGATAAAACCTCAGAATTTTGAAATTATTTGACAAAAGTGTAACAGTTTTGATAAATGTAAAGAATTTCGAAAGATTTTCTTCAAAATTGAAATCGGGATCAAAGTTCTAATCCAACTAGGACTCTCTGAACAGAGTCCTGTTTTGACTAAAACTCTTAGTTTCTGACTCATTTTGATAGATTTTGAAAGATTTGATTGAAAACGGATAAAATAGCTGTAAAAGATTAGAGTTCTAATCCAATTAAAACTCTAAAGAAGAGTCCTGATCCAACTAAGACTCTGAAATTTTGGCCAAAACAGAAGATTTTGAAAGGTTTTCTCCGAAAACAGGTAAAAAAATAGTGAAAAGTAGAGTTTTGATCCGACTAGGACTCTGAAAAAAGAGTCCTGATCCAACTAGGACTCTAAGATTTTTGATAAATGAAGGAATCCAGAAGCGACACCACCTAAATGGGTCTCGTCTGAGAATTGAAATTAGTTGAAAATTGAGTTTAAAACGAATCCTGATTGTTTTCTGAGAAAGCATTTCAAAATATAAGGTCCTGGGGGTTGGCAAATGACAAAATGTTGATTAAAAACCCAGGTTTTAAAAAAAATTTGGAAGAAAAGTTTTAAAACCTAAATTTGGATTAAATATTTTTGAAAACAGGAATGCTGGATCTCGATGATGAGATGTAATGACATGCAATGCCACGCAATGCAATGAAATGGTATGTTGAATGCATGCAATGATATGCAATGACACATGAAAAGGTAAGCACTGGATGAGGGTGAAAAATTTGGGGTGTTTACAAGCTCGCACTAAGGCATTTCATGATAAGCACATTATCAGAAAAGTGTTTCAGCCGGAGTAGAGAGTTTGGTTATTCAATTCTCGTTTGCATCTATTCTCAGACAAGTTAAGGTCAAGATGGGATGGACCTTACATTGTGAAAAAAGTATTTCCACATGGGGCTGTGACATTATTTGATCCACAGACCGGAGGTACATTCAAGGTGAATGGGCAAAGACTGAAGCCCTACATTTCAGATTCCTTACAGGTTGGTGAGGGTGAGGTCTGTGATCTCAAGAAGGCATAGGATTTGAGCAGAGGATTGTATCATATGTAGATAGTAGAATAGTTTTGTTTTTTAGTTCAGCATTTGCTTTTGTTCAGTTATTTTATTTCATATGAACTGGCATTTGTTTTCATTCATGCAGGTTTTATCTAATATTCAATGTGTGAGGATTAGTTACCAGGTACAGGGCACAACTTTCAGAGCAGAGCAGACCAGATTAGTAGAAAATTATGCATTCAGATATGCATAGGATGATGCAAAGTCAACTCAATCATCAATTGCAGAAACCCGACACATATTAGGTTGTATCTATCCTTTCTCCCATTTGCATTGCATGTTTACTTATTCTGTATGCCACTAGGGACAGTGTCATTCAAGCATGGGGGTGGTTTAGATGCACACTAAAAAAAAAATTATGATTGGTAGCTCAAAACTCACAAAATTAGGTCATTGAGAACAAGTTTATAGCATATATGATTGTTTTTGGCATAATCTGACAATTTAGAATTTTTTTTAGCCCCATGTAAAATATTTTTTTCTAATCTGATCCAAAAAGAGTAGTATTTATGAGAAAATTCAAAGAAAAGATAGTATTTGAATGTTAGAAAGTTTTGAATCACTTCAGTATAAGTATGTACAGTATGTTTTGTGGAAAAACTAAGCAATGAAAAGATGCTTTGAAAGATGAGCTTAAAAGAAAAGAGCTACGTTTAGTTGTTGATGTCTTCATGATTCCTAGTAGTAGAACTCAGACACGAGTTGAAGTGTTTGAGTCTCTTGACGAAAAGGATAACGAAGGAGATCACCTTCTTGTCTAGTCGATATCTGTGGCCTATATAGTTCAAGTAAGTAGAGTCTGAAGGGTGTTTTACACCTGGTGCCCTAAAGCCATCTGGTTTGGGAGCCACTGATTCAAAAGCTTGTTATATGAACTTCATAGAAAGCCTAATAGATAGAGACATTGCACATGATGAGAAGAAGAGTATACGTAACTCATTCAAATAGAAGGTCTAGTGACTCGAGCAATTAAGTCTGAGAGATACTCTGTATTTGGTGCCCTAAGGTTGTTTGGCCTTGGAGTCACTGACCCAAAGCTCGCTACATGGGTCACGAAACTGGATATTTGAAATAGTGCTCAAGTGAGAAGAATGCTCAAGTGAGAGAAATTAAAAAAGGGTGAAAAATTGAAAATCAAAAGAAAAGAAAAAGAATGAGTTTAATGAGAAAAATCCATTGCTTAAGAATAATGGTGAAGGACTGTGCAGAAAATATACAAGTGAGGATAAATGAGTGATAACATGATAATACTTGACTTTCTAAGAAATTCATAGACAATTACAGTTTTAGAAAAGTTAAGGAAAAAATTTTTTATTGTGGTGGCATAAGAATTCTAAATTTGTTGTGAGAGTGTACATTGCATTAAAATCATTCTTGCATGACATTGATGTTTATGGGTAGCATCTCTGCAAACCCTCACGAGACCTTACTCGTCCACTGGGGTAACCCAGAGGTTTAAAGGGCTTGTTGCATGAGCTAAATGCAACCGTGATTTCTACGAAAGTGAGTTAGAATTTTAATTGTTTAGTGCATATTTATTTTCAATTTCATAACATAGTTAGTTGTTTGTTAAGGGACTAACAAACATTCAAGCATGGGGGTATTTGATGATGCTTGAAATGCACATTATGTTATTAATTTATTCATGCATTTTGTGGTGATTTTAAGGTTTAAAACCCATGATTGGATGTATTTTGATATCAAGGAGTCATGGTTCGAATTTCAGGAAAATCGAAGTTAAATTGTGTGAGATATGGCTATTTTAGTGTTTGGGCATGGATTTCAAGGTGGATCGAATCAAGATCCGACCCAAATGGACTGTCTTGGGCCTTGGATCAGTATTTAAAACCTCATAATCCATATCCAACGTGACCCTAGATCCATTTAGAAAAGGTTTTTAGAAAACCCCCTCCAAAAGGGGTGCAGAGCAATAAAGTTTTTTATAAACCTCTTTCTGAAAAGTGCCCAAAGTATAAATACATGTTTTCAAAAAGCCATAGACGTTTTTGCCTTGGGATTTGCGCATCCTCATCTGATTCTTGCTCCAGCCACCTTCTTCCCCACTCATTTCATGCCATCTCCATTGAAGCCTTGGGTTTTGCTTGAGATTCAAGCATTTTCCTTGTGTTCTTTCGATTTGTTCTTGCATGTCTTGTCGTTTCTTTTCATCCTTGCTGGTTATTGATCATGTTTGCTTTGTTTTGCAGGTGTAGTAGAGGTTAAATACATTTTTCTTGCGTGGAGTGTCGTCTACTCCAACAAGAACGATCGACTCTACCTCCATCCGATCCTCTACTCCACCCGATCGCGAATCGGTTCATTTTCCATCCTCGGTGTACTTCAAACGTGGTGCAGCTGCAAAGGAGAGTACCATTGTGACGTTCCAGCATCAACGAAGATGATGAGGCACGTGTCCAAAGGTTGATTCCGCTCTTTCCACCCCCACAGTCGTCAGATCGCCCTTGAGGTAGGTCTTACTCTTCCTCCATTCTTCTAGATAGAATCGTGTCTACCATCGTGTCTTTCTAAGCGTCAGCCCTTTTTCTGATTTTTTCAGTTATTTGACAGCAAACCACTATCGTTTTTCCAATATTTTTTGTGTTTGAATGCTGGATTTGGTCCAGAAATAGGCGTTGGGTCTTGTTTGATAAATCGTTTAGCCAAAAAGTGGAAATCAGCTAGATTTAGTCTAGCCAATTCCAGCATTTTTTTATCTTCTATTTTCTGGAATTTATTTCAGTAATAACTTGTGTTAAAATGTGTTTAGTCTGATTTAATTTCCAGTGAGGTCTAGGTCTAGGTGTGTCGTTGAGTCTTGGTTGCAATTTCGTTTTAGCCCAAACCCAAAATCGACTAGATTTATTCTAGCCGATTGGGGTGTTTCCGTATTTTATGTTTCTTGTTTTTTTGGTAGCATAGTATGTCAAGTAGATCTTGTTTCCAGTCATGTCCAGTTTAGTTTAGTTTAATTTTCGCGTTGGGTCTTTATTCATGCTGCATATGTGTCAAGCTGAATCGAGGGGATAATGCGTGTGGTGTTCATATTTAATGATATTTGTCTCGTTGTAGTTTAGTTATTAGTTTTATTTTTGCTGCAATATTAGTAGATCGTGTCCCATTAGTTTTTACATTTGATTTAGTTAATAATTAGATTGATTTCAATTTCGTTTGGAGTTTGTTCAAAAGAAAAAGCAAGAAAAATTGTCGATTTTCTTAGTTTAGGTAGAATCGAAATTTTTTAGTTAGAAGGTTTTCTTCTCCAAGTAGGGACGTCTGCCACTACAGTCCAGTTTGAGTTTAGGTTCCATTTGGTAGGTTATTAGGATTAGGTAAGTTAGCTAGCATGTCTAGATTCATTGAATTGAGTGTTCATGTCAAAAACGTTTAGTGGTCTTATTTGGGTAGTTTTAAATTTTGAATGTTGGCTAATTTAATCCATTTGAAAATCGTGTGTTACATTCCCTTTCTAACCTTCATTCCATGGTGCTTATAGTTTAGTTTATTTAGGACATTGATAGTATAGGTTAAGTCCATAGGTAATGTCGAATTTTTGAAAGAAGGGCATTGGAGTAATTTTGAGTGAAATCGAGTTTGGTAAGTGAAAGGTCCCTCCCAATTCATGGGATTCATTTAAGTAAAGTTTTAAAATTTTTCTTTTCCCGACAAGCTAGAAAGGATTGAGCTTTGATTGAGCTTTTCAAGTTTGGAAACAAAATTTGATTTCAAAAATCACTTTCTAAAAGTGCTATACACGATTTTTGGGAAAGGGTTTAATTGTTAGATCTTATCTTAAAGAGAGCCAAATCAAAACCGTGTGGGCCCCTCTAGCTGGACGGTTTCACCTTCTCAAGCTTTCTAAATTGATTTCTAAGGCAATTAAGGAGGATAGCCCAAGCTTTCCAATTTCGTTATTGCTCAATTATTACCCCTTTTCTATCTTTCTATCTTGACCTAGCATAGGTTTAGTAATAACCATTTTAGTTAATATTGAATTAGCCTTAGGTTTTAGTAATTGTGATGTGTCTTTTAGGTAGGTTTTAATTAGTTTTAATTGTCTCCCTTTAGGCGTGTAACTTAGATAGTTTTATTTAGTTTCTTTTATTTTCGGTTTTAACTAAATAGCTTTTAAGTTGTAGGTTTCCATTTTAATTAACTTGCTTCCTTAGTCAACCTAGTGGGTTCATAGGGTGAAGTGAGCCTAGTCAAAGTCCATGTCTATTCCAAACCGTCTCACCTAATTAACCCTAATTCTCAATTGATTCTAGCTAGTTACTCATTTTAGTTAAGTTAATTAGTTTATTTGATTTAGTGGTCTTTTTAATTCTAATGTTAATTTAGCTTTGCATGTGAATTGTGTGTTTCTAGTTCAGCATTTAGTTATAATTGTGCACGAGATTGGTTTAAGTTTAGCCATTTAGATATTTTAATTAGTCTTACATAGTGGTTTAAGATAGCTTCCATTTGGCGTGTTGTCTAGATTAGAATATCCTTAAATTTCGTGTTTCATTTTCATGTTCGTGTATTCCTTTTAATTGCATTCATTCTCTATCTTTTGACATTCATTTAGCAGCATTAAGACTGTTTTTACAAGTTATCCAAAGTCATAGTGTCAAAAGTGGATTGAGTAAAGTGAATAGTGCATTGAGTTTTAAACTTGATTTTTACTGCATTTTGCACTCATCATTTTAGTTGCAAATTTTTAAAGTTTTTTAGAAACTTTTGCTCTATTCTATTCATCAGAGTGTTCACTGTCTGCATACCAAAAATCAGCTCATTTTGAGTTGATTTGGTCTGATTTTTAAGTGTTTTTCAAAAATAGCTTTTTCGGGTTTTTCAGTTTCG
Source organism: Nuphar pumila (assembly GCF_984573655.1). Lineage (NCBI taxonomy): Eukaryota > Viridiplantae > Streptophyta > Magnoliopsida > Nymphaeales > Nymphaeaceae > Nuphar > Nuphar pumila. The sequence continues at coordinate 23,388,109 of NC_143262.1, read as the reverse complement.
GGTTCTGCGATTTTCAGAAATATCTCGAATTTGAAACGCTTATATCTGGAGTTGCAGAATGAATTTTTCAAATCCGTAAAAACTGTCAGATTTTTGAATCTGTCAAGAACAGAATAGAAAAGATTTTGTGAAAATTGGACTTTGTTTGCCCTTTCAAATCCTTTGTTTGCAAAAAGCTATCAGAATCCACTTTTGCACTAATTAGGGGTAAAACAGTCATTTCATTAGGAATTTGATTTTTGGTAGTTTTACTATTTTTCTGCATTTTAGTTAGTATATCTGCATCAATTAACGTAGTTAGGCACAACCTAATTAGTTAGTAGAATTAACTTTGATATTTTGTTTAATTTTTAGTTTTACTTAGAATTTAATTCAGTAATTCTTCGTAGAATTAGGTTTATTTTAATTCTTAGATTTATGTGCTGTAATTGTGTACTGACTTCTTATTTTCTTTGTTTTAGGTTGAAAAGCTACTAAAGATTACATGGTTAATCTTGTCCAGCGTGAAAAAGTGACATTTTGGGTGAAAGAATAAAATTGCCCTTGGCGATCAGAAGAAGAATTTAGAATTGCTTTTCTAGTTAATTGTAGTTTTTATTCTGTAATTTCATTAGAATTGTATTTGTTAACTTAGATTCAGAATTGTATATTAATAAATTGGAATTTTTAGAATTAATTTGAATATTTCCCGTTCCCTGTGGATTCGACCCGTACTTGCCACTTCTGTGGAAAGTCGGTTTTATTACTTTTGGTTGACGATTTTCTAATTGTTTTTATTGAAAATATTATTTTAAAAATATCATTTGCAAAAATCCAACCAATAGGGTTTTAGGGTTTAGGATTTAGGGTTTAGGGTTTTATGTTATAGGGTTTAGGGTTTTATGTTGTAGGTATAGGGTTTAGGATTTTAGGGTTTAGGGTTTTATGTTTTAGGGTTTAGGGTTGTAGGTTTTTGTGTTTAGGGTATAGGGTTGTAGGGTTTTATGTTATAGGGTTTTAGGGTTTAAGGTTTTAGGGTTTTATGTTGTAGGGTTTAGGATGTAGGTTTTCAGAGTTTAGGTTTTAGGGTTTAGGATGTAGATTGAGTTTGGATTTCATGACAGCTAAATGGGTCTCACTAACAATCCAATCCAATCACTCTCCCACCTAAACCTATCACACAAATCGAGGCATTGTTCAGACTACATAAAGTAAAAATCAAGGTAACTTCATAAATCCAAATCGATTTACAAATCACCATGATGTTTATTGATAAATTACAAATCTAGGTAACTTAATAAATACAAATCGACTTACAACCAAAATACTTTATGTTTCATAATTTAACAATATTTGTCCTATTGAAATTTGTTGTTACGACCTTCATCACTGTGAACAATATGTCCTATCGCGATTTACATAATGACTGATTTATAAATGGTGGAAAAGAAAAACAATAAACAAATTGAGATGATGTTCAGACTGGATAAAGTAAAATCGAGGTAACTTCATAAATACAAATCGTTTTACAACTTGATACTGATTTAAGTAACAGTTGCAAATCGATTCATGCTATCACGATTTGCGTTGACGAGCTTTGTCTGTGTGAACGATTTATCCTATTGCGATTTACACAATTACAGATTCATAAAATGCAGAAAAGAAAAACAATAAACAAATCTACACGATGTTTAGACTTAGTTGCAAATCAATTTCACTATAACGATAACTGCTATCGTGATTTGCTTGATACGTCCTATCACATTGACTAGTTTTATAAAAGGTAGATAAAACAACATTTTTTAATTTAATTAATGCGTAATGCGATGAATTTGTGCACAGTTTTTGAAAATGAGCGGTAGGTGAAACGATGTTTCCTTTATATATGAATGACACTTCACACAAGTTCAGGAGGGTGTCGCTTCACTTTGCTTCGTGATTAAGGAACAGATGAACCAATATTTCTTTTATAAACGACATGTTCTTGAATCGAATATATAACCTGCTTCATCGCAAAGAGGGTATCGATGTCGAGGAAGGAGACGACGACAGCTACATGGCTAGTAATGGTGACGAAGGAGACGATGACAGCTATATGGCCAGTGATGGCGATGAAGGAGATGATGGCAGCTACATGACCAACGATGGCTATTCAGGCATATATTGTCTAAACCTTATGATGAGTTTCTTCAACATTTGCCTCTTTTATAGCATATATTTGATTTGTGTTGTGTACTGTAAAAAAGAATTTCAATATTGTTTATTGAATATTCTGCTAATGTCAATGAAACATCTACAAAAAAAAGTGCCTGAAAACTCTGCAAAGAGCTCTAAGAGAACATCAATTGGCTGCAAGATGAATTTGCAGAAGGGAATACTATCAGTAATTTTGTACGTATGAAACCACTATCAGTTATATATTTGCGTATGCCATGGGTATGTATATTAACAAGTTCATATTTGTTGCAAACAGACTATATCTGATTTCATCATGTATATTAAAAGCAATGCAACAAGCAATACTAGGCACATCGTCGCCCCTTATTTCATGGTATATCGGTTCTCCTATTTGTTTTTTTTATTTACTCTTGTTGCTTTGTGTTTTAACCTTACGATTATCATTGTTTCATTCAACAGACTTACATTCGTCGAATGCCATGCTCCATTGGATTTCAAGATGTACTACCATGTTGGGGTAACAATGATCACTGCAGAGACTTTTGGTTAAGTGAGAAGGTAAGTGAAGAAACATCTTGTCCAAGGTTTAAGCCTAACAGTTCTAACACAATTTATACTATTGATTTGTAAGATATTATATCGATTTATAGATATTGATTCCTACACTTTGGAAAACTTTTGAAAATTGGGTCTTATACATGATGGATTTACGGAAAAAAAAACTATGGTGCTACAACTCATTGGACTTTCACATTAGTATACAATGTGACATTGTGCATTTTGTAAGTTTCTATCTATAAGTGTATCGTATCTTGTACGGTGGCCCAAAATTTACTTGATTCTACATTAACCACAGGCGAGATTCGTCAATGATGTTTTGGGTGTCGACATTGGCGAGTGGAGCTTGAGTTGTGCACACTATGCTCCTTTACAAAATAATGTCATTGATTGTGGCGTATTTGTATTGAAGTATATTGAAGCAATATACAATGGACAAAAACCTAATTTCGTCGTTATATGCTCTACACTTAAACATATTTTATTATCCTCTATTATTAGAGACTCAATTTATATATTAGTGTGACATTACCTTTTTGTTGCAGGATGATATACCTAGATTCTGCACAGAACTATGCAAAAAATTGACAGAGTTTCTAATTATGGAAGAGAAAAAAACTCAGTCGGCAAGAATACTTAGAAGGCAACGAACGACGCGACCCCCCCCCAGGAGTAATATGATGTACAAAGATTTCTAACATATTTTGTAGAATGCGTATACAAATTTTGTAAGACTGTATACAAATTATGTAAATCTCTCTGGGTCAAAATAAAATTTTAATTTTACTAAACACGCGAATAAGTTGGTCTCTTATTTGTAGCAAAGGTAAACCATTGTATCTGACATAGACGTCAATTTGCAAATAGTATTTATCCTATCACAATTTTCTTTTGTGAACTTTGTCTATGGGAATAAATTGTTGTAATGTTCTCCCTTTGTAAATAAAAATCATAAAAGAGATTAGCATTGTGTATGGTGAACAAATAATTGTAATGTTCTCCCTTCGTAAATGAAAATCGTAAAAGAGATTAATATTGTGTACAATAAACAAATCGTTATAATGTTCAACCTTCGTAAATGAAAATCGTAAAAGCGATTAACATTGTGTACTGTTAACAAATCGTTGTAATGTTCTCCCTTCGTAAATGAAAATCATAAAGCGATTAACATTGTGTACTACGAACAAATCGTTGTAATGTTTGCCCTTTGTAAATGAAAATCATAAAAGTGATTGTTGTTGTATATAGTGAAGAAATTGTTGTAATGTTCGCCCTTCATAAATGAAAATCCTAAAAGCTATTAGCGTTGTGTATAGTGAACAAATCGTTGTAATGTTTGTCCTTCGTAAATAAAAATCGTAAAAGTGATTATCGTTGTGTACTATGAACAAATCGTTGTAATGTTTGTCCCTCGTAAATAAAAATCATAAAAGCGATTAGCGTTGTGTACAGTGAACAAATCGTTGCAATGTTCACGATTGCTTTTACGGTCTTTCTGTCATGATTTGCACAAAATTTGATAAATGGTTGAATCGATCTGAGCATATGAAGGCTACGTGCTATAGCAGTTTGTACGATATGTTCTACAGTGATTTACACAATGACTGATTCAACGGTACAAACCGACGTCCTATTTAGAATTAGTAAAGTACAAATCAAAATAAGTTCAACGATACAAATCGAGTTAACTTCTTAAATACAAATCAATTTCATTCACAAACACAAACAAAGATATATCGTTGTCACGGTAACTTCGTAACTACAAATCTACATGATTTACAACCACATTTATTTACAAAAAATATTAGTATTGCAGCCCACGTTCATCACGAGCATGAAACCCACGTTCATCGTCGAGTTCATTTCCTGCTGCAAAGTGATTCTATGTGCAGCTGATGATACATTCTCTGCAAGCAAACATGCTCATTAGTAATTACAACCCACTGCACCATTTTCCTCATCACTCTTGTATAATACTTTAGAGAGAAGTATGGAGGCAGAGCTGACAAAGCTGCATAAGGTATGGATGTCAACAGGCAGAGAACATGAATCTGCACGACTGTAGCATATTTGTCATGAAGTATATTGAAGATTAGGCAAATATTTTTCCAACTGCCAAGGATATATACAAAAAAAATAACCACCATAATCATCATCGAAGATTATTCAGATCTTTCTTCACAGCGTGAAACAACTAAGATATCAGCATAGGTAAAAGGAACACAGAAGAAAGAAAAATACAAGAGAGAAGAAGGAGAAGAAGAAGAAAAAGAAAAAAAATATAAAGGCGGAAGAGAAAAAAGGGATTGAAGAAGAAGTTATGCTGCCGCAAAAAAAAAAACAAAAGGTTAAATAGATTAGGATTTTAGACCTGGAGAACGTGTCTGGTAGGGTTTTACATTGATCTATATTAGGGTTTTATGCACGTGTACCTCTTCTTCTTCTTTTTTCCTATGTCCTTTTTTTTCATACTTCTTTATTCTTCTTCTTATGTCCGAAATGATTTGTACCATTGCGATTTACACAATGACTGGTAAAAGGCTAAAATGATTTGCACAAACATTGATAAAAGGCTGAAAGTCTTTTGTCCTATCACGATTTGCTATTACGGGATTTGTCTATGTCAATGATATGTTATACAACGATTTACACAATGACTGATAAAAGACGAAAAAGAGAAAGAAAAAATGAAACAACACGATGTTTATTAGTAAACTACAAATCGATTTACAACTTGATACCAGTTTAATAACAATTACAAATCGATTTCACTATAACAATTTGTACAACCATGGACATAAAGCATAAAAGATTTGTTCTATCGTGATTTGCTTTTACAGGCTTTGTCTATATCAACGATATGTTATATAGCGATTTACACAATGACTGATAAAAGATGAAAAAGAGAAAGGAAAAACAAATCGACACAATGTTTATTGGTAAACTACAAATCGATTTATAACTTGATACCGATTTAATAACAGTTGTAAATCAATTTCACTGTAACGGTTTGTACAACCAAGGACATAAAGCGGAAAAAAATTGTCCTATCGCGATTTGCTTTTACGGGCTTTATCTATGTCAATGATATGTTATATAGTAATTTACACAATGACTGATAAAAGACGAAAAAGAGGAAGGAAAAATAAATTGACACGATGTTTATTAGTAAACTACAAATCGATTTACAACTTTGATACCGGTTTAAGTAACAGTTGCAAATTGATTTCACTATAATGATTTGTACAACCACAAACATAAAGCGAAAAATATTTGTTCTATCGCGATTTACACAATAACTGATAAAAGACAAAAAAGAGGAAAAAAAAAACAAATCGCAATGATCTTTATTGATGAAATACAAATCTAGGTAACTTGATAAATACAAATTGACTTAGAACCAAAATTCTTTAAGTTTCATAGAATAATAATTTTTGTTCTATCGTGATTTGCTTTTACAATTTATACATGTGAAGAATACATATTACAACGATCGAACATACAGGAAAGACAATCAAATACAATTACGTAGCTGAAGAATTCACATGTGATTCCTGTGTTGCATTGCTCGCATTTGAATTGAACTGAACTTGTCATGAAACAAAACAATATATGACACTATATTGAGTTTAACAAGAAATGCAAACATCCTCCCAACATTGATTACATACCAAAAGACTTATAAAACAGATGTCTTCGTTCTACTAAAACTGGTCGAGAGGATTGAAGGCCACAACATTGGAGTGCACGTTTATGGGGTATTGCTGCATGTTGAAAATTACACAAGTTAGATATTGATAAGCTGTACATAATGCAAAATACTTGTGAAGCGATATAATAATGTATTGCATACTTGTTCATGCGAAGGGCTTGGTTGCTTTTGCTTAGGGGTTAGTTGTTTCTTAGACATTTTCTTGCCAACCAATTCTAGTGCACCCTTTGTCCTCCGACGACTGTGATCAAAAGCAGGTTTCTTTTTAATACCCTTCGCTAGGTGAATATTTTCATCATAATCTATAACATTGACTCCTGATTTGTTGAATATGATGTTTACGGTTCGACACAACTTTTCATGCGGGTTAGAAGAAGCATGATTTTCACCTTCGCAGTTCGCTCTCATTTTCTTAGAATACTCTTCATGAGCTGCAACAGACTGATGGTGAATTAACTGCACATTTTTAATTAAGTCCCTTGACACTTTTCTCATGCATACATAGGCTTCTTCACTTTTTGCTGCCAAATCTGTAATATGCATAAGTGCCCTACATAATTATTGGTAACAGGAGACTATGTGGCACTTCTCATCAACACCAGATAGACTGCCATTATCTGTCTCCAGCAATTCAATCGTTGCTTGTCTTGTCCATCTTCGCATTAAATATGACTTAGGTATTTATTGTATATTCTCTTGATTAAGTGCCTTTAATGCATAACGACATAAAATACCTTTGAATTCATACGCTTTGCACATACATTTAACTGTTTCGTTGTGAATATTGTACGTAACATGTACTTCTTGCCTTTTCGGATGCTCTTCGCCCTCCCATACAATATGGTATTTATGCATATTCTCGGTTTGCATATGTCCTTCTATATGGCAGTTCATGACCTGTATAACCTCTTTCCTAATCCATTCAAATACAGTTAGTATATACAGATTTGCAGGTCACATCAATATTTTTATGCACAAAGTGATAGGGCATGTGTTGAAGCATTTCACATCTTGTTCAAGCTCATTTTGTCTAAGACCGTCTATAAATAATTCATATTGTTTCATGAAGTGAAATATTGTTAAACATGAATACAATGTTTTCTTCAGTGTGGCATGCATAGATTCAACTTTTTGTGTGCTTATCATACATGCACAAAAGTATTGTCTTCCATATGTCAATGCCCACTTCACTTTGTCTGCATATAAATTTTCTAACCACACACAGTCTTCAAGGTCGTACATCTGAATCATTTCCTCCTAATCAGACATAAAGGTGACCTCGTCTACGCTCCCAAGTACGCACCTTATAAATTTTTTATCAAACCTTGTCTTTTGATTAAATGTGTCTTATGTTCTTTGCTGCATTTTGAAAGATACATCACAAACATATGTGATGATGTGCATATGGCCATACATGAGATACTACAGCCACAATTGTGTGATCATCATCTGTAAGTACAGCTTCAAGGTGTTTTCTATTTATTGCCTGTGTAAATACTCTGAACAACCACTCAAAGGTTTTCTTGGTCTGGTCATACAAAAAAGCGTCGCTTAATATGCAACTCCGAGAGTGATGGTTTACTCTGACAAACTGCGCAAATGGCCATTGTTCCGTATTAATCTTCATTGTCGTATAAAAAACAAGCACATCGTTGAAGCATTCACAATCCACTCTTGACTTTGAATCTGCCCAAAACATATTCACAGTATATCCATCTTCGTCCAGTTGCATTGCACTAAAAAAACCAAGGTCATTGCTTGATTTCTTCTGTAAGTAATTAACCAAAGAACATATTTCTCTTTTCTTCATGTTATATGTCCTCTTCCTTCTCAAGTAGTTTCTTAGATTCATAGGTATGAATGGAACATTCTCGCGACCACCATCTATGTGTGTGCACAAATTGCATGTCTTTCTTGGTGCAATGCCGACGCTATCAGTTATTTCAGTAATTACAGCATGCACTTCAGTTACTTTACGTTGTGACCTTAACATAGGACTCATATGTGAAGCTGTTAATTCATGGTTATGATCACTGATTAAAGTATGAACTACATATTTCCCATTCGGAAGTCTTCTTAACATCATTCTCGCTGGACAACCATATCTTGAATCTGGCTTGATCGTTGTTGGATTTCCACTTGACTTCTTTCAACCTTTCTTAGAACAAACATATGTCTTTCTCACTACGACACCCTGTACATTTTTTGACCGAGAATACCTTCTAACACTAAAGCCAAGTTTTAAGGCATAATTATTATAAAATTTATATGCAACTTTCTCATTATTAAATTGCATTCCTTCTACGGGAACATAGTCAAGTATATTATCGTGTACATTACCAGTGCCTGCACCTTTAACAAGTGTATTGTCATAATCGTCTACCTCATTAACGAATTGCATTCCTTCTGCTGGAAGATTCAAGTAAAGAGTAAATCTAATGCCTGCATCCTTCTTATCATGTGCATTATTAGTGCACATGTTCACTTCTTCAGGTGTGTCATTAGTACATATGTTCACTTTTCCATAACTTTCCACTGATTGAGATATATCATCTTCACTGCAACCAGATGATAAGCTCACCACTGTTATAAGCACGATATCAATTTGCGTTAGCCAGTGCATACATTTACTATAATTTACTCAAAATGCATATAACAACGGATACAGATTAGTTAAGTAAGTCAAAGAAACAATTGAATGAGTCATAGTATTTGCTTATACTATGCATTGATTTGTTATTTACCATGCCAATAAAAGAAACGATTTAACGTACATGTGTTGACGATAGCGATTCACGTGAGAACAATTTAATTATATGTACGATGTTGTGAAGCGATTTCAATAGAAATCGCTAAAATTAGCATTGATTTGAATACACAAATCGCCACCATAGGCGCGCAAAAATATATTTTTGCACACATGTTTTTAAATCATACTACAAATATCTTACAAATCGATACTAAAAAACATATATCTTACAAATCGATGTACATATCGCATAATATATTACAAATCGATAAGACAATTTAGCATAATGACTTATAAATTGACACTACAAAACACATAATATCTTACAAATCGATATACATACCGCATAATATATTATAAATCAATACAAAAATTCAGGATAATAGCTTACAAATCGATATTAACAAACAATACAATATCTCACAAATCGGTATTATGTTACTACAACCGTAATTTGCGTTACATTGCATATACTGAGTGAATGAATGATACCGGATGGGGTAGAGACCCTTTCTCGCTTCTGTAAACAAGCATTCTTGTCAACAAGTCCCACATCCCTACAAATATCTTTAATTTTCCAACCGTCGAAAATACATTCACATGCAATAACAAAACAATGCCTTAATGATACTCATGACGACATACGTTCTTCAACAATAGCATGATGACATGGAGAGATAGTCACGATGCCTTAATGACACTTCTTGGAATGTTTGTGTGTCGTTGCTTTTTTTCATACTGCCTAACGAAAATAAAGAAGAAGAAAAGACTCTAAAAAAAGATGACCAACAAATGCCCCTATGACGACCACTAATGATCAAACCAGTCAATCGATTTATAGTTATCTCTACGAGGTAGGAACGAACCCAAGAATGTTTTGTAACACAAGGCACGAACGAGAAGGTTGCATGGTGTTGTAACACAAGCTAAAAACCAAGGTGGGATCCTAGACTCAGGACGGCGGTAAAGGGTGATCCAACGATAACAGACGACGACAAAGAGTGCTCCGATGGTAGCAGACGACGACAAAGGGTGTTTCGACGGCAACAAACGGCAGTAAAGTGTGCTTCGTCAAAAGGAGCTCTTGTTGCAGCAGATGGTGCGTTGTCAAAGGGTAATCTGCTGACAGCATATGAGTTTACTGCTTAGGGCGAAAACTGAACTCCTTTTTCTGGATGAAGGATATTTTCATCTTTTTCTCAAATCATCGTTTCATGACGAGAATGACGGGAAAATGATACTTAAGTCTTTGCAACTGCACCGGTCTTCGATGCTAAGTGATGCCGACACACACGAGGGTACAAGCCCCACGTGCTTATATAAGTAGCGCTCATTCAAACCCCAAACATGCACTCTAGAAAACCGTGTCTTTGAGGGAGAACCCACGACACCCCCGCAACATCCAGCTGACGCTATCTATTTTCAGACCCGAATCTGGTTCTGTTTATAGGAGGTTCGGTGGGACCCACCCGGACCCAGTACCAGCACCTAAAAGATCGACACGCTCCCGACCCCTACTCGTTGACATGATAGCGGCGGACTCGCAGCCGCATGCAGGTACGAGTCAAGGTCAGGGTGGCAGAGAAAGGCTGAGGCAGGCTAGCGGTTAGAACCCAAACCCTCTCTCTCTCTCTCTCTCTGGTTCCAAGTGGAGGATTCAAACTGCTCTCCAGGTAAACCCTTCTTCTTCTTGTCTTTTGATTGATGTTGGGTTTCTTGGTTCTTGGTCTCCTGCCCAATATGCTCAAATGCATATATTCTTTAACCATTCCCCTTTTCCTTTTTCCCTTTCCCCTTCTTCTCTTCTTAGTATTGGGTGCGTGTATGTGTGTGTGTGTGACTTTGATGAGGTTCCGTTCAACATTTCCTTGAATAAAGCAAATTCACTGTATGCCTCCCCTTCCAATTTGTCTGACCAATTGAAAGAATTAATGGCTAAGGATCTAGCTGAAAGTTGGATCTGCCGTTTAAGTTTGGTGATGATGGCATGATCCGCATCCGCGACTCGCGTTTCGACGTCGGTCTGGATGTTGATTCGTGAAGGGCAGGTTGGGGGTAGGGATCGATCTTATCCCCTCGAATGGATACGGTATGCACCGTTTTGTTTGGTTGTTTTTTAGGGCTTGGGCAGCTACAGCTAAAATGGTTTGGATTTCCGTCGTTTAATTTCATCGGAAATGAAATCTATCAGATAAAGATGAAGCCTTTCTTTTTCCTAAAATGAATGTCATATTTTTACGTTTTAAGATGGAAGAAATAGGAGGATGTCTATCTTTCCGTTTCCCCCTCTCTTATAAGCTCTAACTTGCAGCTAGTGTTTGCTATTAGAACAAACAGTTCTGCCATCTGACCACTTGTGAAGCTTTTCGATTGGAACTTCAATCGCTGCTGTCTTTGCCATTCTAATTTTATCACTATGAGGAGGTGCCTTACTATCATATCTCATCCAATCCTTCATACTTACCAACCTCACCTACCGAAGATGCTTTGATGCAATTTACTAGTGAACTAAATGAAATTACCTACTCACAATTTGAACCAGAATCGAAAGACTACGTGATGCGTTCTGGCTCATTTAAGTAGTGAACGAACACTGTAAGGGCTATGAGCTTTATGATCATTTTTCCCTCCATGAATGATAAGTAGAAATCTTTCTACCATTGTATCGATGGTGACGTCTACACTTAGGGACCTGTTCTTTTTTCCACCATCATATTAGAATTGTCAATTCCTTCAATTGGCATTTTTGATCAAAACAAATATCTAATAACAGCGTCAATTTTTTGTCTAAATCAGTGTTGTGAAAAGTGTTGAGGCGTAGCGAGGCGCTCCACCAAAAACCGAGGCCAGGCGTAAAGCGTAAGCCTCAAAAAAAAATTTGAAAACATAAAAAATATCTAAAAATACAAATAAATAAAGAAATGCTTTATTGATTAAATAACAATCAATAAAAAATAGAAAATCTCAAATAAGTACTAAAAAATATGAGATTAACATATAAAAGTAACTAAAAAACTGATTACATAACTCAAAAATATATGAGATTAACAAAAAAATGTTAAAATATACTAATAAACTGATTACATAACTGAAATAACTGGAAAATATATGAGATTAACCTACAAAAGTTAAAATCTATGAGATTATTCTAAAAAATATACGATTAACATATAAAAGTAACTAAAAAACTGACTACATAACTGAAAAATATATGAGATTAACCAATAAAAGTTAAAATATATTAAGAAACTGATGAGTTGTGGAGCCCGATTCATAGTTTTTTCCCTTACAGAAGGGGGGGTCCGGGGGTTCCCCCCGGCGCGGTCAGCGGGCGGGGGTCCAGGGGGGGCCGCCCCTGGCGGGGGGTTATAGGGGGGCAACGCCCTTCCTAAGATTTTTTTTTTAAAAATTCAGCAGCCCATTTCAAATGGGAAAATTTAAAAAAAAATAAATAAATCCAAAAATGGACCAAAATGCATGTGCTCAACCAGGTTTTTACGTAGGTCGACCCAATTTATCCATCTTATGATCCGATCGTTGTATGGTCTATGCTTGGCAATAGCAGTGTAACTATATACTTGTTGATATTTGTTAGTTAACTATATACGTTTGAGATGCTTCAAACTAGAGCATTTTATAAAATATAGGATAATTGTGCATATATATATATATATATATATATATATATATATAGGAAACTACTGTCAAATAGAGTTCTTGAGCACATGCATTTAAACTTAAATGATAAGGCAGACATTGTCTGAATGACAATATATCATGGCATAAGTTCAACAAATGTTCTCTGCTGGTTGTAATAAAGAACTCGTGAAAAAATATGCAGTTTGCAGTGAGGCGCGTACGCCTCATCTTGAGGCGCGCCTCATCTTGAGGCGTGCGCCTCAAGGCGTATGAGGCGTGCGCCTCAAGGCTTTTGCGCCTTATGCCTGCGCCTCAAGGCACAAAGCCCCTCGCCTTGAGGCGAGGCGCGCTTTTTGCGCCTTGAGGCGCGCTTTTAATAACACTGGTAGTGGGTCTATTAGTAGTAGCTTTTATAGAAAATTGGAAGAAAGCCTGGCACCTGGAGGCACCCTTTTCAGAAACTACAAGTTAGGAATACCATATGGTCCATGGCTAAAGGTAATACTACCCAGCTCCCGATGGCTTCACCTTTGAGCTTTTTAAATGGGTATGAGCCTGTTGAGGAGATGATCTGATGGAATTCATGAGGGAATTCCACAATAAAGGAGTCCTACTAAAGGTTTTCATTACAATCTCTTTGATCATCATCCCTAAAACATTGAATGCATAATTTTCTAGATTTAGATCAATATCATTGTTGGAAAGCTATTTTAATTAGTAGGTGAGACCCTAGCTGTGAGGCTTGTGTTGATGATCGAGGAGTACATCTCATCCTTCTAGTGCATTTCCACAAAAGGTTGGAAAATTCAAGAATGTGCAATAATCACAAACTAAACAATACATACAATTAGTTACTCTAAAATGCCAGCAGTCCTCTTGAAAGTTGAAGATAGTGTTCCATTTGGTAGAACCATGATTTGTGCCAAGGATGTCTACTATCTCCAATGTTATTCAATATTTTCGTCCAGACTCTTGCTCTTATCATGAAGAAAGGTGTTCAGGAAGGGTTCAGTTTAGGTATTCCACTCAATAATAACGACTCTATCTCCTTGCCATAGTTTGCAGATGACATTATGGTGTTTAAAACAGCAACTATTCTCCAAATAGCTTGCACTTGGCTGATATTAAGGGCTTTGGAATGTAAGTGAATGTAAAAAAAAATGCAAGCTAATTCTAAGCAAACATCAAACTTGCAGCTAAAATTATATTTGGCTGCAAAGAAGGTGCCCTCCCATTGAAATACCTTGATTTGTTGATGCTAAACTTGGGTGGCATGAACTGTTTTGAAGGGAAGTGGAAAATCGGGGCAAAAAGGATCCAACCTCCTATGTCACATGGGTGCGGGTACGGGTGCGACACAGGTGCAGAGCAATTTCAAAAATTTTGGACACAGGGACACAACTATATATATATATATATATATATTTAAATATATATATATATATATATATATATATAACAATAATAAGATTGTAAATTTTAAAGCAATAAGTTGATCAGTCAAAGTTGACAATATATATAACAATAATAACAATATATATATATATATATATATATATATATATATATATATATATATATATATATATAACAATCATAAATGGACAAAAATAGACTCAGTCAAAGTTGACCGAGTCCAAAATTAATTTTAATAAATGGACAAAAATAGACTTGGTCAAAGTTGACCAAGTCCAAAATGTGGATGGACTCAGCCCCGGTGCGTTGACCGAGTCTGACACTTCGTTGACCATGCCTGACCCGTGTCTGAAGCCGCACCTGTGTCTGCACCCATGTCGGGGCGTGTCGACGCGGGCCTTTTAGCCGAGTCCGTGTGACTTAGTTTATCTTTCATGGGGAGATTCATCCTTGTCAAATTTGTGATCTCAGCCATTCCTTTGTATGTATCAAAGGAAGATTAATGTATCTATTGAGGGACTTCCTGCGGAGGGGATCAAGGAACACAAAGGGGCCATGCTTGATGAGTTGAAATATAGTCACATTGCAACAGGTTTAGAGGATTGGGGAAGAGATTGGTGCTGCATAACAAAGCTTTGCTTGGTAAAGGGTGGTGAACTCTATGTTTAGAGCATAGGTAGTGGGCTAGGACACTTTGAGGCAAGCACAACATGAGTAATGTACCTTGGTAATTGACCATTACAAAGAATGTTGAGATTATTAATATGGAAAGACTAGCTGTTAGTTTTTCAAGGTTTCATGTCAAGCTGGGTAAGGGGGAATAAATTAAATTCTGGCACCATAGATGGTGTTGACTTTGTGTTAGATTTTATGAAATCCAAAGTTTCATCATGCGAGAAGAATGAAGGAACAAAGAGAGAGAAGCTGTTGAGAAACCCACGATTCCCAATGCAAGAATCGGCTATCATTATTCTCATTATATGTTTTCTCTAATACAAAGTTTAGGGTACTAAAATACTCTTTTACAACATAGAATAATTACATATATGCCATTAATGAAATCTGGACCTTGACCCGATTTGGACTCACATACACATATACATGTCTTTTCACCCTCCCTCAAGTTGTGCGTAGTTTTGAACCATGCACAACTTGCCTTTTAACATCCAAAACCTGGCTTTGGTCAATCCCTTGGTGAATATATCAGCCACTTGATCAGTAGTTCGTACAAATTCAGGCTCAATTTCCTTATCTTCTACCTTTTGTTCCACAAAATGTTGATCTATTTCGATGTGTTTGGCACGACTGTGATAAATGAGATTGAAGGACATATTGATGGCACTTTGATTATCACATAAGAGAAGGGATCGTGAGATCGATTCCCCCACCTCTGTCAGTAAGTGCCTAATCCATGTAGCTTCAGCAGTGGTGGCTGCCATTGACCTATATTTGGCCTTTGTACTTGATCTAACAATTGCCTTTTGTTTCTTACTACTCCAGGATACCATATCCATCCCAACAAAAACACAATAGCCTGATACCAATCTGCGTTCATCTGGATCTCCCGCCCAGTCTGCATCAGTGTAAACAATAAGTTCATGCGCATTATGCCCATTTATCCTTTTTCTGTACAAAAGACCATCCTCAACAATTTCCTTGAAGTAAGAAGTACCTAAGTATTCGTTTAACTGCTTCCATATGCCTCACACGCGGCTCATGCATGAACTGAGATACCTGATTTACTGAGTAAACAATATCAGGTTGAGTGAAAGTGAGATATTGCAACATCCTGACTATACTGCGATATTTCGTAGGATCCTCATATAGATCTCCATCTTGGGAACTGAGTTTCTGATGGACACTAGGGGTTCCCAAGTGTTTGCACTCTTTCATACCTGCCTTGTTGAGAATGCCGATAGTGTACTTATGTTGGGTGAGAGTCATTCCTTCAGAGGTACTGTCAACTTCGACTCCAAGGAAGTATCGTTGTTTCTCAAGATCCTTCATTTTGAATCTCTGATTCAAGAGCTGCTTGACCTTCTCAATGTGAACTTTGGAGTTACATGTGATGATAATATCATCTACATATATCAATAACAGAGTAACTATATCTTGGTTCTTGAATATAAACAAAGAGTGGTAAAAAAGAGATCGGTTAAAGCCATATTTTTGCATTTAAAGAGAGAAACTATCAAACCAAGAACGGGATGCCTGCTTCAACCTGTATATCACCCTTTTTAATTTGCACACATATTTTGTAGGATTTTCTTCTGCGTATCCAGTGGGCTGCTCTACATACACTTCCTCATTCAGATCTTTATGTAGAAAAACATTTTTGACATCAAGTTGACTAATTGTCCACTGATGTTCAATAGCTAAGGATAATATGACTTTGATTGTTCCCATTTTTACAACTGGACTAAAAGTCTCATCATAATCCTGTCCTTGCTCTTGTGTAAATCCTTTTGCAACAAGTCTCGCCTTGTATCGTTCAATAGTGCTATCTTGATTGTACTTTATTTTGTACGCCCACTTTGACCCAACAACATTTCTATCAGGTGGTCTGAGAACAACATCCCAAGTACCACATTTATGAAGGGCCTCCATTTCTTCATTCATCGCTTTAACCCATCTTCTAGAATTTGCTGCCTGAGTGAATGTTGTGGGCTCATCTTTCATGCCCAAAGCAGGTAGAAAAAGTTGAAAATTCAGTGAAAAATTTTCATAACTGACCCATCTTTCGATTGGATGACGAGAGCGAGTGGATCTTCTAACATCAAAAGTAGGAGCAGAAGTAGAGGGTGTATCCATCTCCTAATTAAAAATGGAGGGCGCCTCTCTTCCTCGTCGAGTATAAAGAAGACCTTTATACCTTTCTGGTTCCAAGGGTGGTTCTGTGCTCTCTTGTGCAATAAACCTATCAGCAGGCATAGTTCCCCTATCCCTTTGATCACAATCTGAAGAACAAATATCATTATTACTAGAAAAAAGCTCGGAATTCAACCAAGGATGATAGACCTCAACTTTGGAATTTGATTCAGAAGAAGTGATAGGTTGGTGATCAAAATTCAGTTCATCGAAGATAACATTTCTTGATATTTTGATGCGCTTGCTCATGGGATCATAGCACCTGTATTCTTTATAGTTATCCACATATCTCATAAACCTCCACTTTAAAGTCTTGTCCTGAAACTTATGTCTCATTGAACTGTCAATATAAACGTAACATAGACAATCAAACACGCACAAATCATGGTAGTTGGGATGGACTCCAAACAGGGAAAAGTAAGGAGATTTGTTCTCCAAAGTATTGCCCTATTGTTTTCCTTCAGCGAACGCCTCTCTCGTGCAAAGATCTTTGACAAGAACATAAAATAGAGTAAATTCAACTGAAACATTGATATCATCAACAAGCTTAGAAACAAAAACAATGTCTTTCTTGATGTTAGGAGCTTAAAGGACTTTTGACAGACTGAGAGAGGACTTTGACATAAGGATAACAAAGTTTCCAATATGAGAGATAAAATGGTGAGATCCATCTCCAGTGACTATGCTATTTCTACCAATGTAAGGAACATGATTTAGGAGCTTATCAACACCACCAGTAACATGAGTCGCTGCCCCGGAGTCAACATACCAAGTACCTTGTTCATTTTGTTTCAGATTTAATCCTGCCAAAGCTAACAACAACTCTTTTACTTCTCCACTGGCCTTTGAACTATCTGTTTCTCTCTTTGCTTCTATTTGTGTTGATTTTCTTTTATTTTGAGGATTAAACCAACAATTAGCCTTGATGTGCCTTTTTTTATTACAAAGGAAACAAGTGGGAATTGGACTCTGTCGCTGAGAGTTGGGAGGTATGTTGGGCGTAGGCAATAGTCCACAACCTCCTTGCCCATTTATTCCTTGTCCTCCCCTTCCCCGGACATTATAACTTCCTCGTTCTCATCTATAAGCTATTCTTGTGTCAAGAACATCTTGTGTGCCTGTATGCATTTATGATTATTCAGAGAACCCTTTTAAGGTCATCTCATATTGTAATAGTTTTGCACGTAGATCTTCAAATTTGAGTAGATCAGATAAACACAATAAAGAAGTAACAATCATGTGGTAGTCAGGTTCCAATCCACTCAGAGTTTGTTGTACCATATCTTTATCACTCACTGCACACCCCACAACTACTAGTTGATCTGTAATGATCTTCATTTTGTTCAAGTATTCCATGATATTCATGAAATCCTTTCTCAACATCTGAAATTCTCTTTTAAGAAACACTATCCTGGCCTGAGAAACCTGTGAATATGTTTGAACTAATCTGTCCCAAAGTTACATAGCCGAAGAGTCATATGGAATTGTCACAAGCACCTCTTGTGACAATGTAGAGGTGATATAATCAACTAATGCCTGGTCCCTTTTCATCCAAGTTACAAATTCTGGGTTTCTGACATATACTGTGGTAGATGCTCTTTTACTGTCCCTTTCTTCTCGTGATATAAACTCTGGAGGGATTGTATTAGATCCATCCAGATGTCCAGAAAGATCTTGCCTCCTAATGAAAGGAATGATCTGCCTCTTACAAGTGAGGAAATTAGAATTGTTCAACTTTTAAGACACGAGTTGACTAAGAAAGCTAGAAGAAAGACAGACTGACCGGGAAGAAAATGAGTTCATATTTCAAAATAAGAGAATATGTCTAAAGAAATCAGTATATCAAAAGGCAACCTTCAATCTCAAAGAAAATCCTACAACCTCTTCCTTTTTTTTTTATTAGTCATGGAGAGAACTAAATAGAAACTGAAATTTAGTTTCTTTTGTAAAGAGACTATATCAGGCTATGTGAAGGACAATGGCCGAAATCACAAATCTGGTATTGATTAAGATCAGATGTTGAGTTCTGATCAGATTTGATTATTGATCGGATTCAGTGAACGCTAAGAAAGAAAATACAAATATGAAACAGAAATCAAAGAAAAAGGCCCAGATCTGATACTTATTCAGATCAGATATCAAGTTTTGATCAGGCCTGATTATTATTCAGATTTGATCAAACTAGCTGGTCTGAATAAGCATTGATTCAGATCTGTTAGTTGATTGCGATGTGAAATTAAAGGAATATAATGCAGTCAAATCTGCTCAAGAGAGAAAAGAATGAAATTGAGGGGATACGATCAGATCTGATCAAGAAGAGATCGACGAGGTTAAGAAATAATAAAAACACGATCAGATCTGATTTTGATCAGATCTGATCAAGAAAAGGACGCAGAATGAGATTGAGAATCGATTGGATGTATAGATAAATGAATAGAAAGGAAGAATCAATTTTCTGACTTGGAGACTAAAAGATTTCTCTAGACATACCTTTTGGAAGCAATCCCAGATCTAGCTCTAGCGTGACTCTGATACCATGTTAGATTTTATGAAATCCAAAGTTTCATCATGCGAGAAGAATGAAGGAACAGAGAGAGAGGAGCTGCTGAGAAACCCACGATTCCCAATGCAAGAATCGACTATCACTATTCTCATTATATGTTTTCTCTAATACAAAGTTTAGGGTACTAAAATACCCTTTTATAACATAGAATAATTACAGATATGCCATTAATGAAATGCGTCATCTTGTATAATATATGGACACGGGTCTGGACCTTGACTCTGACCCAATTTGGACTCAGATACACATATACATGTCTTTTCACCTGGTTGCTACTTGTCACCTCTTAATAAATTTATCTCTTCAAAGAAAAAAAAAGAATGAAGGGAGAGAAGAAAGGGAGGGGTGTGTGCATCAGCTTGGTACAGTTCTAGAATGAAATGCCTAGGAGGGTGAGGCAAATTTGATTGCTGTAGAAATAGTGATGGAGTCTTTTCTTAATTCATATGAAACACTATTTAGTTAGCGACACTCCTAAAACTACAAATATAACTAACCATCTCCATGAAACATGGTTGAAGTGGCGCATTATGGATGTGACCTGAAGACTAAATGAAAATCCAACACTCCACTAGTTTAAAGGTAGTAAATGAAGGCATTGAGGTTTAGTCCTTTAGGAGTCCGTCCCAACCAAGTGGAGTTTTAGACTCTCTCTCTCTCTCTGTCGGAGAGAGAGAGAGAGAGAGAGAGAGAGAGAGAGAGAGAGAGAGAGAGAGAGAGAGAGAGAGATGAGTTTTCAACTTTTTCGGTGTTTCTTTCACAATTCCAACCCCATAGATGTGTTTGGCATGGTCGATTTACTAGGAATCAACGACCAAACCATGTGTTTTCGATAAAGAAAACAATATTTAGAGCCCCGAAAACTTATAAAGATTTTGGATCGTTGATTTTTCGAGCCTTATAAAAACCCAACCATGCATCAGAATTAAACGCTCCAAGAGCTGATCCGTACAAAATTGAGTACGTAGATCACATTTGTACAGTTAGAATTTAAAAATAAAATGAAAAAGCTCAAAAAACCCATTTAGCATGTTTCCCTCTCTCTCTCTCTATATATATATATATACATATATAGGCTACCCTCAAGTGTACCATACCCTCTAGTAAAAACATCCCATTCTATCACATTTTCTTGATCTTTTGTGGATCAAACTCTATGGATATAAGCCTTTACATTGTTACCCGACCTAGTAACGACCAAAACATCTTCACCCTTAGTAGTCATGCCAAGACGGGTCTCCTCGTGGCATATCTCGGCAAGAGCATCTTCAAGCGGCATAGCCGAAGTCCTATGAATGAGAGATGACTTAATTTGTTCAAATTCAGGTCTTAGGCCACGAAGAAATTGAAAAAAGTGTTCTCTCTCAACTTGCTCTCCTCTAAGTTTAATATTTTCAGTGGCCACCAATTTTGGCTCAAAAAATGCTAATTCGTTTCAAAGAGGAGACAAATTACTAAAATAATCTCGAACATTCATGTCCTTTTGTTTAGTGGTTCTAATCTTATCTTGTAAAAAATATTATCTAACAAGGTCTTTTTGGGTATACATACCTTTAAGAAAGGATCATGCCTCATTGACTTTTCTAAACTTAGCAATGTTGACACATTGTTCATAAACTATGCTAAAATCTTAGCATGGTTGCTTTCCCAATCTTCTAACTTTAGTTGATGCTCATGGATAACCTTTGTTGAAGACAACTAGGGTTTTACGCAAATCAGAGAGAGAGAGAGAGAGAGAGAGAGAGAGAGAGAGAGAGAATCGTTAATTTCCATTAGGTCTAATCTCACTTAAATAGAGAGATTAGACAAAAATAAACATGTACAAAAATACCCTTAGCTATAATGAGGAAATACGATATACCCAAGCTATTAAATAATTACGAGACTACCCCGTACAGTTTCTCAACACTCCCCCTCAAGCCGGAGCATATATATCAATGATGTTCAACTTGTCACAACACTTTGAAAAACTTGAACTGGCTAGGGGTTTTGTGAAAACATCAACAATTTGGTTTTCTGAAGATACGTGCTTGGTACAGATGTTCCCAGTTTGTACCAAGTCACGTACATAGTGACAATCCACTTCAATGTGCTTTGTCCTCTCATGAAACACTGGGTTATTAGCAATATAAGTAGTAGCTCTATATCACAGATCATCTCCATAGGTAATGAGACTTTTACATGGAGATCAATCAACACAGATTTAACCCACTATCATCTCAGCAGCAGTCTGAGCCATAGCCCGATACTCTGACTCAGCACTCGACCTAGCAACAACAACTTGTTTCTTACTTCTCCAAGTAACCAGATTCCCTCCAACAAACACACAAAATCCTGTTGTTGATTTTCTGTCAACAACCGACCCTGCATAATCAGCATCAGAGTAGGCAATAACATCTAGAGAGGGATTTTGTCTAAACCATAGTCCTTTGCCAGGGGATAACTTTAGATATTTAAGGATCATCATTGCAGCCTCCCAGTGAGCCTTTGTAGGTTTGTCCATAAACTGACTTATCTTGCTCACGGCTAAAGGTATATCCGGTCTAGTTACAATCACATATAATAGCTTGCCAACTAAGGAACGATAACTGCTATTTTCCACATACTTTGATTTTTCATCAAACAGGTGAGCCTTAGGATCCATAGGAATCCTTGCAGGTTTGGTACCTAACATCCCTGTCTCCTTTAGCAAGTCCAATACATATTTATGTTGTGACATAACCAATCATTCTTTACTCCTTGCAACCTCTATGCCCAAAAAATATCTGAGTTGTCCCAGATCCTTAGTTACAAAGTGTTTCTGCAAGTGGGACTTGGTTTCAGAGATGTTTTTTTCACTGCTACCTGTGATTATAATATCTATGAGATTCTCTGTGGGCTCAACCTTCACTGCAAGAACTAAGAAAAGAGAGAGAGAGAAGAGGGAGATTCACAATGGCTGGGGGCGGCGCACGTTAACCCAACCTCCCAGCCCTAAACATTATAAATAGGGAAAAATACAAATGCTGGAAAAATTACAGACATGCCATTAATGAAATGGCATTGAGCATGTGTTAAAAGATAAAACATAATGTGCGTATGGATCTGGATCCAGATCCATACGCATACCATATTTTAACACCCTCCCTCAAGTTGTACGTGGTCTTGGAGCATGTACAACTTGCTCTTCAAATACCAAAATTGCTGTCCTGTTAACCCCTTGGTAAACAAGTCTGCTACTTGATCTTCTGTTCGAACATGACGTAGTTCTATCTCGTTTATCTCGACTTTCTGCCGTATAAAATGTTGATCAATCTCAATGTGCTTCGTTCTGCTATGCTGAATAGGATTACATGCAATGTTTATTGCGCTTTGATTGTCACATAGAAGAAATGATCGAATAATTGTCTCTCCAAGATCACTCAATAAGTGTCTAATCCATGTAGCGTCTGCCGTGCCTGCAGCCATCGACCTGTATTCAACCTTTGTACTTGACCGTGCCACTGCCTTTTGTTTTCTACTACTCCAGGACACTAAATTGTGTCCAATATATACACAATATCCAGAGACAGATCGTCTTTCATCTGGATCCCCTGCCCAATCTGCGTCTGTATAAGTGATGAGTTCATGCCCTCTATGCAGGTTATCGTTTTTGCGATAAACAAGTCCATCTCCTATAGTTCCTTTTAAATATCGTAAAATGCGCTTCACAGCTTCCATATGACCTTCCGTTGGAGCATGCATAAACTGGGATACCTGATTGACAACATAAACTATATCAGGTCTGGTAAAAGTCAAGTACTGCAGCATCCCCACAAGGCTTCTATACGTTGTTGGGTTGACACAGAGATGGCCATCTTCAGAGCTCAGCCTTTGATGTAATACACTCAGAGTGTTGACTGGTTTGCAATGCGTCATCCCGACTCTTTCTAGAAGATCAAAAGTGTATTTTTGTTGCATGAGTGTCAATGTGTCTTGTTGCCTGTCAACTTCCACACCAAGGAAGTACCTCAACTCCCCTAAATCTTTCATCTTGAAAGTTTTCATTAAAAACTGTTTCACGTCTTGTACATGATTATCTGAGCTCCCAGTGATCACAATGTCATCAACATATATAAGAAGAAGTATAACAATGCTTGTCTTTTGATAAATAAAGAGCGAGTGGTCCAGAGAGCATCTTCTAAAACCATAACTTTGAATTTGCATAGAGAAACTTTCAAACCAAGAACGGGACGCCTGTTTCAACCCATACAGAGATTTCCTTAGCTTGCACACCCAGGCAGTAGGATCCTTTTCGACATAACCAGGAGGTTGCCTCATATACACTTCTTCCTTTAAAGTTCCATGCAAGAATGCATTTTTAACATCCATCTGGCTAAGTCTCCATCCTCGGTCGACTGCTAGGGATATGATGACACAAATTGTACCCATTTTGACTATTGGACTAAAAGTTTCATCGTAATCTTCACCATATTGTTGTATGAATCCCCGAGCAACAAGTCGTGCTTTATATCTGTCGATACTTCCTTCAGGCTTATACTTTGTTTTATAAACCCATTTTGAGCCAACTACATTCTTTCCTTCTGGCCGAGGTACTATTTACCAAGTCTGGCACTCATGAAGTGCTTCTATTTCTTCATTCATAGCTTCAGTCCAATGACGAGATTGAACAACTTGATTAAAGCAAGTGGGTTCATCCTGTTTTGTGAGCTGAGACATAAACAACTGGAAATCAAGAGAAAAGGTCTCATAACTCACCCATCGTTGAATAGGATGCCTAATGCGTGACGACCTTTGAGCCAGATCATTAGCGATGCTTTTCACATTCCTCTGCTTTATATTTTTGTCCCGTCTAGTGTATATCTGTCCAGAGAAGCGTTCTATTGGGGTTGGTTCAACACGCATCTGTGAGTCATCCAACCCCCGGCTCAAGCCAAAGGAAATACAATTCGCCTGACAAGTTTCTTCTATATTAGCAAAAAGATCTGCGCTCATCCATGGATCATATACCTCTACTTCTCGAGATAGCAACGCTTCAGAGTCATTTACCTGAAAATTTTGTTCATCAAAAACAACATTCCTAGAGGTCCTAATACGTTTTGTAGTAGGATCATAGCATTGATAGCCTTTGTATTCATCCGCATACCCAACGAATCTGCACTTAACGACCTTGTCCTGAAACTTATTTCGCAGAGATGAATCAATATGTACATAACATACACAACCAAAAAAGTATAATATGGAGAGTGCTGATCAAGAAGTGCCATAGGAAGACGATTTATAACATGAACAGATGTATGAAAAACTTCTGTCCAGAGACTAACGGGCACATTGCTATCATGTAACATGCTCATCGCACTCTCGACAATATGCCTCTGTTTCCTTTCCGCAACCCCATTTTGTTGAGGTGTATGAGGGCAAGAAACCTGACGACTTATTCCTTTATCCCGAAGAAAGGCAATAAACTCGTTTGATGAATACTCGCCCCCACCATCACATTGTAAGTGCACAATATCACAGGAAAACTTTGTTTTGACCATCGAATGGAATTCCCGAAATACTTGAAAAACTTCATGCTTATGTTTCAAGAAATATATCCAAGTATAACGGGAATAAGAATCAATAAAGATAACATAGTAACGACTACCGGAAAGAGAAGGAATAGGTGCGGGTCCCCAAACATCGGAACAAATAATCTCAAATGGCTTTGAAGCCCTTTTATTAATAATATGAAACAGAAGAACATGACTTTTGCAAAGTTCGCATGAGGAACATTTATTATTATCTAAAAATGAACATAAACTAGACTCTGGAAGAAGACCATCAGATACAAGATTTTCAACGAAGCCCCGACTACAATGACCCAAACGACTGTGCCAAATGTCTGGCTTATTACAATAAGATGAATTAAAAACTCCCAACGAAGGGAAAAGCAAAGACTCTGAAGGTGAAGACATTGAAGAATGCTTGGACGACTTCAACTGGAGGACTGGGGCTGAAGGTGAAGACATTGAGGGAATCTCCTTGAAGACGTACATGTTTCCTTGTCGCTCCCCCTTAGCGAACGTCTTCTTCGTTCGTAGATCCTTAACATAAACAGAAGATGAAGTAAATTCGACGGAAGAATTCATATCGTCAACAAGTTTAGCTATAGAAACAATGTTCTTTTTAATATTAGGAGCAAGGAGAACATTAGACAAGTGAAGTGAGGACTCTGACATAGGGATATGTGCACTGCCAGTATGACTAATGGAGTGACAAGTTCCATCTCCCATAACTATACTACCTTTTTCAGAATAAGGCAATAAGTGAGATAACATACCGACATTACCCGTAACATGAGTGGCAGCGCCAGAATCAACATACCACTCACCTTGTTCATTTTGCTTGATCATCATCTGTGACAGTGCTGATAACAAAAGTTGTTGCATATCTGTAGATGGCGCTTTCGTGTCCACAGTAGTAGCAGACTTATTTTCAATTTTGTTTACCTTTCCTCTATTTTGTAGATTAAACCAACAATCAACTTTCACATGTCCTCTTTTGTTACATAAGAAACAAGTGGGAACTCTCCTCTGATTCCCTCTATTAAAAACACCAGAAATATTAGGTGTAGGCAAGATACCACGACCTCCCTGCCCAAAACGTCCGCGGCCTCTGCCTCCTTGATGCCCTCCATTTCCTCGTCCAAAACCGACAGAAGTGTCCATGGCCAAAACTGAATGAGAACGAACTGATTCATTTCCTTCTGCTCTTTGTTTCATAATCATCTCATGCTGGAGAAGTTTCGCTTGAAGATCGTCAAAAGTAGGCAAGTGAGGAAGGCATGACAAAGCTGTGGTAAACATGTCAAAATCAGGGCCCAATCCATTGAGGAGTTGTTGAACTTTATCTTTATCTGAAATAGCACTTCCAATAACCGCCAATTGGTCAGTAATACTCTTCAAGCAGCCTATGTATTCCATGACTGGCATGGAGCCTTTCTTCAAACTTTGAAACTCATTTTTTAAATACATAACTCGAGCTTCTGATATATGAGAGTATGTCTGAGACAACTTACTCCACAGATCCGCCGCAGTGCAATCATCTGAAAGAGCAACCAACACTTCTTGAGACAGTGTTGACGTAATATAAGCAACCAAAGACTGATCTCGCTTCCTCCAGACTGTATACTCTGGATTCTTAAAAGAAATAGTAATTGTGTCACCCTTCTTATTGGTGGTTTCCTGCAAAATAAACCGTGGGGGTATAGGAACTAAACCATCCAGATGTTCATCGAGATCCTGACTCCGTATAAAAGGAAGTATTTGTCTCTTTCAGGTCAAAAAATTAGAGTGACTAAGTTTTTCTGTAACAAGCTGACTCAAGAAATTTGCAGAAGGACCGGAGGACAAGGTAGATGACGAAGAGTAATCCATATCAATGGGACAACGAATAAACAAACAAGACGAATGAAGAGAAAGAGAAGAAAATTGAAAATCACTTAATCAATCAATAGAACTTTAATAAGGAATGCACCCGTGATGTTAATAGACGTAAACCCTTTTTTTTTTTAGGGTCAAGAATATAGACTGTGATAACCTGCCTATAGGCGTTGCACAAAAATCATTAAACAGTAATAGAAAAGGGAACTTCTATAATCAAAGAGGAAATAAACTGTAATCAAAGAGGAAATAAATCAAAGAAATACTGAATAACTGCAGTAGATTTGATTGCAATCAAAAGGAGACTGCAATCAAAGAGGGGAAACTGCAGTTAAAGAGGGAAAACTGCAGTCGTTGATGTGAAAACTGCAAACGTAGGGGAAACTGCAGTTAAAGAGGGAAAACTGCAGTCGTTAATGTTGCTGCAGACGTTACCAGAAATCAGAAAAAAAACTGTATCAAAACAGTTTGCTGAAGTTACCAGAAATCAGAAAAAAAAAACTGTATCAAAAAAGTTTGCAGAAGTGCAGAAGTTACCGTGAAGAAGGAAGAATTGAAGGAGGAAATGTATCAAAACAGTTCCTTCAGAAGTTACAAGGACTCACTGAACAACTGACTGGTAGGGTTCCGCAACCGAGCTCTGATACCATATGAGATTCTCTGTGGGCTCAACCTTCACTGCAAGAACTAAGAAAAGAGAGAGAGAGAAGAGGGAGATTCACAATGGCTGGGGGTGGCGCACGTTAACCCAACCTCCCAACCCTAAACATTATAAATAGGGAAAAATACAAATGTTGGAAAAATTACAGACATGCCATTAATGAAATGGCATTGAGCATGTGTTAAAAGATAAAACATAACGATCCAGATCCATACGCATACCATATTTTAACAATATCATCAACATATACTACCATAACCACAATCCTTGTACCAGTCTTTTTAATAAAAAGAGAGTGATCTGAGGACTTGTAACCTTTAGAATAGTTTAGAAAGCTTTGAAATCATATAATTATCAGAGTTAAAATAGTACTTCAGCGGAAAATGATATTTTTTTAAAACCACAAGTCAATGGACCTTGAGCGCATTACAGCATAAACTTTCCTTTGTCAAATCACGCACAACTATTGAAATAAAATGGTTTTGAAATGCAGTTTCAATAATTGAGAATTTGTTCATGGGATTTTGCAACTCATTATATTTGTTGAAACCAAAAAGAAGTTTACTAAAACAGTTTTAGTAACTCAAGGTTTAATTAAACGAGAATTTTTGAAATACACCCCATACCAAATTTACCAACATGTCCTCAGGAGCGAAACGTTAGGGAAAAAGCTCTATCTTGATCTCATTGCACCATCGTGCCATCGCAGAGTGTATCACCAATACATCACCTGCCCATAAAATGGGTCAATTTCACTAAAAACTGGTAGGTGCACATAAAGGACGATATAAAACATAGTTAAGCAAAATAATTTAATATGTCAAGTAGACAGGCAATCATATAGCAATTTAATTTCAACAGATTCATGGAGTAACTATCATGAGCAAAATGCTAAAACTAATACAAGCATTTCACTGGCACAAGTAGGCTAATTATTATAAGCAAAGCACTGCATAAGCAATTTAACTAGCAAAATACGATGCAACATCAACCACACACACAATTTCATAAGTATTGAAACCCGTTGCATGCTATAGCTTTCATACGTGCATAACTCAACAAATTGTGTGATCAAATTTAAATTAGGTTTCGATATTAACTGGCCAAGTGGGTACGCACAAGGCACGACTCTAGAAACAGCCTAGACTGATCCGGGGGTTTATTATGCTATGTATTTTATGATAACCCGAATAGCTGACTCAGTCCGCACCTAAGGGGACGATCGGTGACCAAGAGAGAAATCCCAAAGCAGCATAAACAATGGATGCATCCCGAACATGGAGAGCTACCACCAAGGATAATTATGGTAGTCCCTTTCCCCTAACTCCGATGACTGGGGAAGCCGTGTCTTTTGCTCGTAATTGCCATTAATGGCTTGTCCATTGAAGTTTTTGTACCTTTCCGTCCTCTCTCTTGACAGGAGTCAGCGGTTCGAATGAGTACATCAGGGGTAGTTAACTGAAGACCCATTCTACATACTCTGGTCTTTCGACCCAACTCGAGTATCTTGCCGGTGAAGGCGGAAATCATCACTTATTTAGGTGATCTCAGCATTTTGTTATTTGCACTCATCAAGGTTGCCACAACCTACTTATCCAATCATCGCAACGTAAGAAGACGTACTTGTCAAAAAGTACGGACGTACTTGTCAAAAGTACGACTACGATAAAAGGGATATGGTTTCACCAAAGAAACCCCAAAAAATATTATCTGCATAAGAAGTAACACAACACAATTTGACAAGATAAGTCTTGAATTCATTTCAACAATATTTTGCATATTTCATGATACAAGGTCGTCTCGGATCTCTCGTCCGATCAACAAAGTACTTAACATGTCGTGCATGTCTAAAAGTACGCAACACTGAAAAAGTGAGGTGCGTAGGCTTCTCAAAAGGAACACCCAACACACAACTTCATAACGATCCAAAGAATATAGGAGTACTCATTTGACACGATTCATCCTTAAAAGCCACAATGCCCCATTAAGTCATTCACACAAGGCACAACACTATCAATCTTGCATCCAATATTTATCTTAATATCGACATGATTCGCACGACACGCGACACTAAGTTTAATAAATGAAGAATGGGTCCTTCAACAGAACCTCACTCGATCACAGGATCCTGCCCCCAATCGGGGTTATTCAAATTGAGCCGCAACTTGAATCGAGGTTATAAAACATTTCTCCCAAGTGTGGACTTGGGAGGGCCCAAATGTGACTTCTCAATCCTGCGAGACTTAAAACTTAACTTTGCAAAAGCTGTGCATTTTGAAGAGTACTGGGTTTGCAGAAGGAAATCCTCTTTAAAAGAACTATAGCGCACAAACGCAACTTCTAGTGTTTTGAAAACAACTGAAATCAGGTTAGGCACAAGACTACATTTATGTAAGTACATATTTACCATAAGTGTGAGCATATGCAGATTACAACATGACAACAAGCAACTCTCGACTTGCAATGTCGCACATCGAGCGAAAAGCACATAAGTAACACACGAGGTACCAAAACCATACCTTGACTACTTAGATAGGCAAACACATAAGGTCATAAGTAATACACGAGACACAAAGTCGTACCTCACTCAAAGGAAACGTGCAGGCAAAAATTGATGCAAGCAAACAAAGGCATATGTATTTCAAGAAATACGAAACCACACCTCAACTCATAAGCAACTATGCAAAATAACGATCGAAGAATGAAATTGTACATCGACCCATAGGAACGTACAGTCAAGTATATATGCAAGCAATTAAGGGCATAAGTATTGCAAAAAGTATGAAACCACCTTCAACCACATAAGCAAATACGCAAATTAATACTCAAAGAGTAAAATCATACCTCGACTCATAAATATGTAGACAAGAAAATATGCAATGCAGAAGCAATATAATTACGTTCATCAATTGCCCCTTGTGCGACTTTACCCTACCTCGGGATGTCGTGCAGCTGCATGCGTCTACGGGTGTAGATGATACGAGGCTCAGGCCGCGAAGCCAGAGCGGGGTTCGATACGAAGTCTGCAAAAGTATGAGTATTCAACGCTACATTATTTATCATGCGAAGAAAAGAAATCAGGCATGTCGATCGAAAAAGAGAGAGGCAGCAGGGGTGTGCCCCTGTTGGCCGAAAACAGAAAAGCGACAGGGGGCGAGCCCCTGCCGACTGACAACAGCGGGGTGACAGGGGATGAACCCCTGTCGAAAACGGCGAGGCGGCAGGGGGCCAGCCCCTGCCGACGGCATCGAAGTGGCAGGGGGGGCCAGGCCCAGCCGACAGCACGAGACGGCAGGGGGCCAGCCCCTGCCGACAACATCGAAGCGGCAGGGGGGGCAACCCTTGCCGACAACATTGAAGCGGCAGTGGCTCAGCCCCTGCCGACAGCCAAGAGACGGTAGGGGCTAGCCCCCTGCCGACAGTTGAGAGGCGTCAGGGGGCCAACCCCTGCTGACAGAGAGAGGGAGAGAGCTCGGGACGGGGGTGACAGGGGGCAACCGACCTCCCGTCGGTTTCCCTATCACCCACAGGGGTGAGGGGGTGTCGCAGGGGCCATTGGTCCCCTGTCGGCACTCCGACGCACCCTCAGAGGGAAGAGGGGACAACAGGGGCCTCGTAGGCCACCTGTCGGGCCTCCGATGAGCACAGGAGAGGCGGGAGGGCGCGGCAGGGGCCATGTGCCGCCTGTCGGCCTCCCGACGAGGTGACAGAGAGGGGGGGGGGTGAGGAGGAGAAGAGAGAGGAGAACGACGTACCTGGGAGGCGGTGGCCGACGTCGGCGTGGGGCGCAGCGACGACGACGCAGGTGGCATGCGCAGGGAAGGGGGAGGTCGGCGCGATGGGGGCGAAGTGCTGTGTGCCTCCCCTTGCCTCCCTGCAGTGCTTTTTAAAGGCCTCAGGGCGGGACGATGAATGGGGAAACCCCGATGGGTTTCCCATTATCCTCCCAAAATCGCAGGAGAGGGGGGGGGGGTTAAGGGTGTTGCGGCGCTCGGGAAGAGGATTTAAAATCCTCTTTCTGAGTCGGGTTATTAAAACCCTAAAGAAGAGGGGCCCGGGTCGGGTCCGGACCCGACCCGGCTTGGGTCCAACAATTTTTTTTTTAAATGTGGGTTTTACATCCTACCCCTCTTAAAAGAATTTCTTCTGCGAAATTTCATTAAAAGATTATCTGCAACAATCTGGTTCTTAGTTAATCACTGTTAATGAGGATGCATTATATGTGTGAGTGATCTGAAACACGTATGCTATTAAAGTAGTCAGGACAACACATAATAAATTCCTGAGAAAGGTTCGAAGCTAACAACTCGATCGAACAAAATGTGAGTGATTTTGTTAATAATTTGCCTTCGCAAGAGTTTATATGGAGTCACAAAAAGGGTTTGGCAGAAGACTGTAAGAATGTTTATTCATCACCTTCTAATAGTTTCGATACGAATGAAGAGACACAACGAGACATTGCTCTAGTTTGTTTACGATCCTTGAACGGGGGTTTCTGTACTTTATCATAATGAGGTTGTCGTTCGTTACCCTTACTATTTCTAACAGACTTTATGTCCGGAATAGCCTCAACTTATCCCCATAACCCAAGGCCTTATATGGCCAATTGTCCTATCTTCGCTTAAGTTATCTTTCTTAGAATGGCCCCAACTTTCATAGAAGACAAAAAACACATCCTTGTATCAAGATCTAGATTTAGTAAGGATCCGATTCTCTAATCTAAAACCAGTATATAATCATGCTACAACAGAAAGCCAAATTTAAAGATTCATAACCGGCTATATCAAATGCTCTCAGAAGAGCATCATAACACACCATAATTCTCTACGAAATCAAAATCTACAAGTTTCACGCTGGATCACCTGGTCTGGAAAATGTACGATCTCACAAGGAATTACCGTCCTAGATGGTTTACCTGGTCTTGGACAATATACTTCCTCACAGGAATTCACCGTCTTTTTGGCTACCCGATCTTGGACAATGTACTTCCTCACAGAGATTCACCACTTTAGTCGGATTACCTGATCTTGATCATACATACCCTCACAGAGAATCCTTTGCGGATAAGGTCCTCAACAGGTACCGAAATCAATGATACATGCATCAAAACAAACGACCACTCACAGGGTCGATCGCCACCCATAATGGGCAAAAGTATATATCTATATATATATATATATCATCAATGAGCATCACATCACTTCATATGGTATTCAATTCATAAAATCACCCATTTCACTAATAAGGTTCCATGAATCATAGTTCACTATTGAACTTAAACATATATCGCATACTTTCAAAATTTGAGGTCACATGCATTTCAATCATATCATACAAAAGCATATTATCCTATGCATTATATCATTGCCACCAGGAGCATTGCATTATCCAAATCTAACCTCAAAGCATGAGTTCTATACAATGTGATCATGTATATTTCAAGAATTAACTAAACATCAAAATGCGTAATTTCTACGCAGTTCGAGTTATGCACACCGGATTTAAGTCATATATGCATCTAAGACATTCAGATCATTGCATCATCTTCATAAGCATTCACAATTTTTACATCAAATCACATTCGACTATATTCAACATGAAACACACGGACATACCTCTTAAGTAATTTAGTTAGACATTCATGCTGTTAAAATGTAGCTCTTAAAAAAATCATTATTGTAAATATAAATATATATATTTATATACATAGAGATATATTTACATATAATATATTATATGTACATATATCTCTATATATATAAATATATATATTTATATATTTTTCTACCCGAAAGGGTATTTTTGTCATTTCCTGTTTTGCGCATATTCCCCTTTAGAATATGTTGTAAATTTCTTTTTTGTTTTTTGTAATTCTTTTTTTCTTTTTTATTTTTGATATT
Organism: Nuphar pumila; assembly: GCF_984573655.1. NCBI lineage: Eukaryota > Viridiplantae > Streptophyta > Magnoliopsida > Nymphaeales > Nymphaeaceae > Nuphar > Nuphar pumila. The sequence continues at coordinate 23,354,483 of NC_143262.1, read as the reverse complement.
TTTAATATGCATTGGGGTTCCCCCAATAGAGTCGTTGGGGGCCCCCAACGGTCACAAATGTGACCGTTGGGGGCTCCCAACGACTCCTTTGGGAGCCCCCCCTTTGCACCTCCTTGCATTTGTATAAATAGGGGTGTTCCCCCCTTGTATTTCCTAAGCTTGAGAGTCTCAAGCATTTCCTCTTTCTTTATGAAACATATGCATTATTGCATGTTTATTATTTTTACGCTTTTTGCGTATTGTGTTCAAGTGTTGTGAAAGTGCCTTCGTGCACTTCTTTTTTAAGTATTTATGCTTGTATGCGTATTGTCTCTTCGTAGACAATTTTACATGGTATCAGAGCTCGGTTGGTGATTAAGGATCGTGGGATTCTTCTTTTTTCGAGTGCCTCGAAAACCGTGCCTTCGGATTATTGGAAGTTGAAGTGGTGGATCTTGCTTCTCAAATATTTTAGAAGGATCTTGTGCAAGCTAGAAGTTGAAACATTGTGTTGGTACGCCTCCTCTTTTTCTTTACTCCTTAATGGGTGAAAAAGAGTCTCACTTCGCCCTTGGCTTCAAGTTGAATGGGTCCAACTACCATATTTGGGTCGGGAACATAGAGGCTCACATAAACGGTAAAGGATTATGGGGTTATGTGCAAGGCACTATTCCGGAACCGGAACCCAAAATAACCGTGATGGACGGAAATGAAATCAAGGTTCTTGAGGGAGAGGAAATGATCAAAGCTCTTGAAGAATACTCCAAGAAGCACGACGAATGGGAAATGAAGAACTTCAAGATTCTCTCTTGGTTCTTCGCATCCGTCGAAACAAAGATTAATGCCAACATTACCTTCAAAAGAAGGCCCTCTCCCTTACTCAAGGTGAAATGTCCATAAGGGAATATTATGCCGACCTCTCCTCCATTTGGGATGAGCTTTCCATGCTTGAACCAAAATGGAGTGGAGAGGCAATTGAACTCCGCCACAAGCAACTTGAAGAAGATTAGTTCTTCAACTTTTTGAATGGGTTAAGACCGGAATTTGAGCAAATAAGGTCATCCCTTCTATCCTCATTTACTCCTCCATCTCTTGAAGATGTTCTCACCAAATTAAGTGGTGAGGAAACTCGTATGAGTTTATGTAAACAAGGATCAAATGTTCTTGTGGTTCTTTGTAATCATGAAGAAAACAATGAGGTCAATGCCGTATCAAGACCCGGAAATAATGTAAAGACCTATCGTCCTCATTTCAAATTCCAAAATCAAGGAGGAGATGGTGGACAAAGAGGAAAGAGAGACTATAGCAAGACTATTTGTCACTTTTGTAAGGAACCGGGGCATATCAAGCCCGTATGTCCCAAATGGAAGAGGCTTCTCGCTATGGCCACCACCGGTGTACCACAAAAGGAAGAGGCATCATCAAGTGGGGCACTCTCGTTGAATCAAATAGTGGAAGCCCTTCAACCTCTTCTCAAGGGAGCTACATCCGGTGCCCCCGTGTCTACCTCTTCCATTCCAGGTAAAGTCTCTTGGCTTTTGGACTCAGGTGCATCTTTTCATATGTCCCCAAACATGTTTTCACTTTCCGATTTTTCAAAAAATGTTTCTCCATCCTTTGTTTCCACTGCGGATGGAACCTCCCTTGAAATTAAATGAATAGGTAATTTTGAAACTCAAGGTTTTTCCATTCCAAAAATTAGATTTATACCTAAACTTAACTTAAACCTTCTCTCTGTTTCTCAACTCTCGGACCATGGATGCGATATTAAATTTTCATGTGACAAATGTTTAATACAGGATCGCCGGTCTGGGAAATTGATTGGGGAAGGCTTTAGAAAAGGAGACTTATACTATATGGAATCTCTCCAAGTTCCAAAATCATTTTGTAATGTTGCCCAGAACAAAGATATAAACATATGACACAAAAGACTTGGTCATCCTAATGCCACCAAGTTATCTTATTTACATTTTGCAAAGGATCTATGTAAAAGTTCATTTTCCTGTAATGATTGTATTATCGGAAAAATGCAAAGTTTACCGTTTAAGCAAAGAACTATGTTCTCATCTAAAACCTTCGAAATTGTTCATTCCGATGTTTGGGGACCCGCACCTGTTGTTTCAAAAGGAGGCTTTTCTTACTATGTTATTTTTGTGGATGATTTCTCCAGGTATTCATAGATCTATTTTCTAAAGTACAAACATGAAGTTTTTACATGTTTTAAAACCTTTCACTCAATGATCAATAATCAATTCAATAGTAATATAAAGATTTTTAGAAGCGATTCTGGAGGAGAATATCTCTCCAACCAATTTAAAACATATCTTGAGGATCACAGAATTATTCATCAAAGGTCTTGTCCTAAAACCCCTCAACAGGATGGATTGGCCGAAAGAAAACATAGGCATATCATTGAGACCACTAGGACCCTGCTTATTTCTCAAAATATTCCTAAGAACTTCTGGGCTGAAGCAGCCCTCGCTTCTGTTTATCTGATAAACCGCTTACCATCTAGGATATTAGGAAAAATATCCCCTTTTGAGATCTTATATAAACTTGAACCTGATTATAATAGGTTACGTGTTTTTGGGTGTAAATGTTTTATACTTACGGATAAAAATGACAAGCTCTCTCCCAAAGCTATCCCCTGCGCCTTTCTTGGGTATTCCGAAACTCAAAAAGGGTTTCGTTGCTATGATCTTCGAGATGATAAGTTATATGTTTCTAAAAATGTAACGTTTTTAGAAAATGAGAGTGGATTTGAAAAAAATGTTTCTCAACAAGAAAGTTTTGATTACTCATTCCTTTTTGATTTATTGGCTAGTAATGATGATATATCTAGTGATGATGATCACGATGAGGAAAACGATGGTGATGTCGAAGAACATAACCCTCTCAATGATCAAGAAAACAGGGTTTCAAGTGATCCGATAACCTACTCCCGTAGAAACCAAGACACCTTTAGAAGTGCCATTGACCAATATAGTGAGCTTGTACCTACTCTCGATCACCGAAGATCTGAGAGGAATAGGAGACCGCCAACTCGTTTTGTCTCTTTTGATTCCTTTTCACCCCGGTATAGGGCTTGTCTTAGTGCCATTCACTCTTATTTTGAGCCAAGGAATTTTGAAGAAGCTAAAAAATGTATAGAATGGCAAGAAGCCATGCAAAAAGAACTTAGCTCTCTCAGAAGGGCTGAAACTTGGGATTTCCAAACTCTACCCATAGGAAAGAAAACTATAGGTTATCGATGGGTTTTTAAAGTTAAAACTAAAAGTGACGGATCCCTGGAAAGGTATAAAGCTCGCTTAGTTGCCAAAGGGTATGGGCAAGAGTATGAAATTGATTATGAAGAAACTTTTGCTCCTGTAGCCCGAATGGTTACAGTTAGATGCCTCATTACTATTGCATCTATTAAAAATTGGAATATTTTTCAAATGGATGTGAAAAATGCTTTTTTAAATGGTGACCTTAACGAAGAGGTATATATGGAAGCCCCTCCAGGCATGGAGATTCCTAAAGATAAAGTTCTTCGTCTTCGAAAGGCTTTTTATGGTTTGAAACAGGCCCCCAAAGCCTGGTATGACAGATTTACCAGTGTAATGCTAGAAAATGGTTTCTCCTCATGTTATACTGATACTGCTTTATTTACTAGAAAATCTAAAGCAAGAATTGTAATATTGTTACTATATGTTGATGACATGTTAATTAGAGGTGATGATGTTCAAGGAGTCAAGGGTATTAAGTCCGTCTTGACTTCAAAATTTGAGATGTCAGACTTAGGTTTTCTGACATATTTTCTTGGAATTGAGGTTGCCTATTCGCAACTTGGTTATTTTCTATCTCAGTCTAAACTTGCTTGTGAGATTATTGACAGATCATGGATTTCTGATGACAAAGTATGCGAAACTTCTGAAGTTGTGGGAGCCAAAATGAAGATTGACGATGGTGTTTTTTTAACCGATCCTACTCCCTACAGGCAGTTGGTAGGTTCTTTAATGTATCTTAGCAGTACTCGACCCGATTTGTCACATGCTATACACATCGCCAGTCAGTTTCAGCATGCTCCTACAACAGTTCATATGAGTGCTGTGCTTCACATCATCAGATACTTGAAGGGAACGGTGAATAAGGGAGTATTCCTATCCTCTTCTTCTGAATTAAAATTGCTTGCTTATACTGACTCAGATTGGGGAGGTGACCCTAGTAACCGTCACTCCACCACTGGCTTTTGTATTTTCTTAGGAGAATCTTTGATCTCGTGGCGATGTAAAAAGCAACAGAAGGTCTTCTTATCATCCACTGAAGCAGAATACAGAGCCATGACATCTACCACCATGAAAATAGTATGGATTCGACGTCTTTTGGAAGATATGGGAATAGTTGTCAAAGAACCAACAAAGCTATGCTGTGACAATAAAAGTGCAATCTACATTGCCAAGAACCACACCTTTCACGAGCGAACAAAGCATATAGAGATGGATTGTCATTATGTCCGAGAGGAATACTTGAAGAAGGTCATTGATCTACCATATGTGACATCTGAGTATCAACTTGCCGACTTCTTCACAAAAGCTCTATGTTCCCCCAGATTTCATTTCCTTCTTGACAAACTTGCGGTTATCACACCGTAAGTTTGAGGGGGGGGGTGTTAAAATGTAGCTCTTAAAAAAATCATTAGTGTAAATATAAATATATATATTTATATACATAGAGATATATTTACATATAATATATTATATGTACATATATCTCTCTATATATAAATATATATATTTATATATTTTTCTACCCGAAAGGGTATTTTTGTCATTTCCTATTTTGCGCATATTCCCCTTTAGAATATGTTATAAATTTCTTTTTTGTTTTTTGTAATTCTTTTTTTCTTTTTTATTTTTGATATTTTTAATACGCATTGGGGGTCCCCCAATAGAGTCGTTGGGGGCCCCCAACGGTCACAAATGTGACCGTTGGGGGCTCCCAACGACTCCTTTGGGAGCCCCCCCTTTGCACCTCCTTGCATTTGTATAAATAGGGGTGTTCCCCCCTTGTATTTCCTAAGCTTGAGAGTTTCAAGCATTTCCTCTTTCTTTATGAAACACATGCATTATTGCATGTTTATTATTTTTACGCTTTTTGCGTATTGTGTTCAAGTGTTGTGAAAGTGCCTTCGTGCACTTCTTTTTTAAGTATTTATGCTTGTATGCTTATTATCTCTTCGTAGACAATTTTACACATGCCTCTTCAATATACTTACTCAGACAATCACAATGCAATACAACTACGTAGGCGTGATGTATCATAGAAAATTAAGCGTTTGTAGTCGTGAGGTGTCATTCCTCTAAATAGTCTAAACTAATAATTTGTAGGCGTATAAGTCAACCACCTAAAAGTTAATCATTTGTAGGCGTAACAAGTCAATTAATTAGTTGTAGGCGTGACATGTCATTTACCTGCATAAGCATCATAATCATAAGGGTCTAGGTTGGACAAAATTCATACGTAATTTCATTAATAAGCTTTTACTTGACAAGATCCGTATTGGAAAATAAGAAGTCTTACCCAAACTTATTAAAGTGTCTATTCATTAATTCTCTAACTAACCCGTCATGACGAAAATAAACACGGTTCACTACTCTCATTGCTACTAGTGAGGCAGTTTGTGTTGTTGTTGCTGACTTTCCTTCACGGTTCGCTTCTTCAGATCAACTTCCTTCTTGCGACAAACTCTGGCGAAATGCCCTATCTTTCCGCAATAGAAACAACCTCCAGTGTCTCGAGGGCATGGTTGTACATGATGACCATAATTACACTTCGAGCATTTTCGACTAGACGATCGTTGTAGCTTGATTCCTTTGCCTTGCTTTTGTTTCTTAGATGGGGATCCCTGCATTATATCATTGGCAAGTCGGCATTTGCTAACTGACTTTTTGTTCTGAATATCTTTAACTTGCTTCCCTTGTTCCAAGCCTTGTGTGGCCAGTTGCCACTTATCGTACTTTCGCTTATAGCGGCATTCTTTCACTGAATGGTCCACCTTACCACAGAAAGAGCAAACAATAGAATTTCGGGAGTATAATAGATTCGGGGGAACTTGATGGTTATCCATCTGATTATCGCACTGACCCTGGAAGGTGTTCTCGCAAGCTACACTATGACTCAGGTTCTGGACCATAGATTGGAGATGAATAACGGCTCCAGTCAAAACATTTATTGCCTCGCTTATCCCATTATACGACATCTAAATCGAAGCAAAATATTTTAATCAAATTAAGTACAAAACAACAAAATCAATAGTACTTACTGTGCGATGTAGATGTCGGATGGTCAAGAATCATTATTTTCCCTGCCACTCTAATACCAAGTTGTAACGCCCCAAAAATCCAGGACTTGTAACCTTTAGAATAGTTTAGAAAGCTTTGAAATCATATAATTATTAGAGTTGAAATAGTACTTCAGCGGAAAATGATATTTTTTTAAAACCACAAGTCAATAGACCTTGAGCGCATTACAACGTAAACTTTCCTTTGTCGAATCCCGCACAACTATTGAAATCAAATGGTTTTGAAATGCAGTTTCAATAATTGAGAATTTGTTCATGGGATTTTGCAACTCATTATATTTGTTGAAACAAAAAAGAAGTTTACTAAAACAGTTTTAGTAACTCAAGGTTTAATTAAACGAGAATTTTTGAAATATACTCCGTACCAAATTTACCATGTCCTCAGGAGCGAAACGTCAGGGAAAGAGCTCTATCTTGATCTCATCGCGCCATCGTGCCATCACAGAGTGTATCACCTATATATCACCTGCCCATAAAATGGGTCAGTTTCACTAAAAACTGGTAGGTGCACATAAAGGACGATATAAAACATAGTTAAACAAAATAATTTAATATGTCAAGTAGACAGGCAATCATATAGCAATTTAATTTCAACAGATTCATAGAGTAACTATCATGAGCAAAATGCTAAAACTAATACAAGCATTTCACTGGCACAAGTAGGCTAATTATTATAAGCAAAGCACTGCATAAGCAATTTAACTAGCAAAATACGATGCAACATCAACCACACACACAATTTCATAAGTATTGAAACCCGTTGCATGCTATAGCTTTCATACGTGCATAACTCAACAAATTGTGTGATCAAATTTAAATTAGGTTTCGATATTAACTGGCCAAGTGGGTACGCACAAAGCACGACTCTAGAAACAGCCTAGACTGATCCGGGGGTTTATTATGCTATGTATTTTATGATAACCCGGATAGCTGACTCAGTCCGCACCTAAGGGGACGATCGGTGACCAAGAGAGAAATCCCAAAGCAGCATAAACAATGGATGCATCCCGAACATGGAGAGCTACCACCAAGGATAATTATGGTAGTCCCTTTCCCCTAACTCCGATGATTGGGGAAGCCGTGTCTTTTGCTCGTAATTGCCATTAATGGCTTGTCCATTGAAGTTTTTGTACCTTCCCGTCCTCTCTCTTGACAGGAGTCAGCGGTTCGAATGAGTACATCAGGGGTAGTTAACTGAAGACCCATTCTACATACTCTGGTCTTTCGACCCAACTCGAGTATCTTGCCGGTGAAGGCGGAAATCATCACTTATTTAGGTGATCTCAGCATTTTGTTATTTGCACTCATCAAGGTTGCCACAACCTAATTATCCAATCATCGCAACGTAAGAAGACGTACTTGTCAAAAAGTACGGACGTACTTGTCAAAAGTACGACTACGATAAAAGGGATATGGTTTCACCAAAGAAACCCCAAAAAATATTATCTGCATAAGAAGTAACACAACACAATTTGACAAGATAAGTCTTGAATTCATTTCAACAATATTTTGCATATTTCAGGATACAAGGTCGTCTCGGATCTCTCGTCCGATCAACAAAGTACTTAACATGTCGTGCATGTCTAAAAGTACGCAACATTGAAAAAGTGAGGTGCGTAGGCTTCTCAAAAGGAACACCCAACACACAACTTCATAACGATCCAAAGAATATAGGAGTACTCATTTGACACGATTCATCCTTAAAAGCCACAATGCCCCATTAAATCATTCACATAAGGCACAACACTATCAATCTTGCATCCAAAATTTATCTTAATATCGACATGATTCGCACGACACGCGACACTAAGTTTAATAAATGAAGAATGGGTCCTTCAACAGAACCTCACTCGATCACAGGATCCTGCCCTCAATCGGGGTTATTCAAATTGAGCCGCAACTTGAATCGAGGTTATAAAACATTTCTCCCAAGTGTGGACTTGGGAGGGCCCAAATGTGACTTCGCAATCCTGCGAGACTTAAAACTTAACTTTGCAAAAGCTGTGCATTTTGAAGAGTACTGGGTTTGCAGAAGGAAATCCTCTTTAAAAGAACTATAGCGCACAAACGCAACTTCTAGTGTTTTGAAAACAACTGAAATCAGGTTAGGCACAAGACTACATTTATGTAAGTACATATTTACCATAAGTGTGAGCATATGCAGATTACAACATGACAACAAGCAACTCTCGACTTGCAATGTCGCACATCGAGCGAAAAGCACATAAGTAACACACGAGGTACCAAAACCATACCTTGACTACTTAGATAGGCAAACACATAAGGTCATAAGTAATACACGAGACACAAAGTCGTACCTCACTCAAAGGAAACGTGCAGGCAAAAATTGATGCAAGCAAACAAAGGCATATGTATTTCAAGAAATACGAAACCACACCTCAACTCATAAGCAACTATGCAAAATAACGATCGAAGAATGAAATTGTACATCGACCCATAGGAACGTACAGTCAAGTATATATGCAAGCAATTAAGGGTATAAGTATTGCAAAAAGTACGAAACCACATAAGCAAATACGCAAATTAATACTCAAAGAGTAAAATCATACCTCGACTCATAAATATGCAGACAAGAAAATATGCAATGCAGAAGCAATATAAATCTAAGTACATCTAGCATGGACATCTTAATTATTTCAACTTAATTACGTTCATCAATTGCCCCTTGTGCGACTTTACCCTACCTCGGGATGTCGTGCAGCTGCGTGCGTCTACGGGTGTAGATGATACGCGGCTCAGGCCGCGGAGCCAGAGCGGGGTTCGATACAAAGTCTGCAAAAGTATGAGTATTCAGCACTACATTATTTATCATGCGAAAGAAATCAGGCATGTCGATCGAAAAAGAGAGAGGCAGTAGGGGTGTGCCCCTGTTGGCCGAAAACAGAAAAGCGACAGGGGGCGAGCCCCTGCCGGCCGACAACAGCGGGGTGACAGGGGATGAACCCCTGTCGAAAACAACGAGGCGGCAGGGGGCCTGCCCCTGCCGACCGCACCGAAGCGGCAGGGGTCGAGCCCCTGCCTACAGCAACGAGACGACAAGGGGGGTCAACCCCTGTCGACGACATCAAAGCGGCAGGGAGGGCCAGCCCCTGCCGACAACACGAGACGGTAGGGGGCCAGCCCCTGCCGACAGCATCGAAGCGTCACGGGGGCCAGCCCCTGCCGACAGCACGAGATGGCAGGGGGCCAGCCCCTGTCGACAACATCGAAGCGGCAGGGGGGCCAACCCTTGCCGACAACATTAAAGCGGCAGGGGCTGAGCCCCTGTCGACAACAACAAGGAGGCAGGGGCCAGCCCCTGTCGACAATCGAGAGGAGGCAGGGGGCCAACCCCTGCCGACAGAGAGAGGGAGAGAGCTCGGGATGGGGGTGACAGGGGGCAACCGACCTCCCGTCGGTTTCCCTATCACCCACAGGGGTGAGGGGATGTCGCAGGGGCCATTGGTCCCCTGTCAGCACTCCGGCGCACCCCCAGACGGAAGAGGGGACGACAGGGGCCTCGTAGGCCACCTGTCGGGCCTTCAATGAGCACAGGAGAGGCGGGTGGGCGCGGCAGGGGCCATGCTTCGTCTGTCGGCCTCTCGACGAGGTGACAGAGAGGGGGGGGGGGTGAGGAGGAGAAGAGGGAGGAGAACTGCGTACCTGGGAGGCGGTGGCCGGCGTCGACGCAACGATGGTGACGCTGGTGGCGTGCGCAGGGAAGGTGGAGGTCGACGCGATGGGGGCGAAGTGCTGTGTGCCTCCCCTTGCCCCCCGACAGTGCTTTTTAAAGGCCTCAGGGGGGGACGATGAATGGGGAAACCCCGATGGGTTTCCCCTTATCCTCCCGGAATCGCAGGAGAGGGGGGGGGGGGTAAGGGTGTTGCGGCGCTCGGGAAGAGGATTTAAAATCCTCTTCCTGAGTCTGGTTATTAAAACCCTAATGAAGAGGGGCCCGGGTCGGGTCCGGACCCGACCAGGGTCCAACACAAATTTTTTTTTAAATGTGGGTTTTACATCAAGACTAAGAATTTGAATGGGAATACGATCCCCCATAGAGGTTGAAGGCATATGATTTATTAGGTATCCCACAGTTAGAACTGCATCTCCCCAGTAAGACACGGGCATATTAGTTTGAATCATGAGGCAACGGGCAACATTTAAAATGTGCCTATGCCTGCGCTCCGCTACTCCATTTTGTTGAGAGGTATGAGGACATGAAGTTTGAGGTTGGATTCCAAGATTTTTGTAAAATTGTAATAATTTAGAGGATTTGAATTCAAGAGCATTGTCAGTGCGAACTAATTTGACGCAAAAATTAAACTGAGTTTTTATTTCAATAATCAAAGACTTAAGAATAATGGGGGCTTCAACCCTATCTTTTAACAAGAATACCCAAGATAATTTGGAAAAATCATTTACAATGACTAAATAATAACGACACTTAGAACGATTAGGAATTCTACTTGGACCCCAAACATCCACATGAAGAAGATCAAATATATTTTGACTTGAAGGACTCTGACTAGACAGAAATGAACTCCTATGATGCTTCCCAAGCTGACATGCTTCACACAGCAGAGTAGAGGACGATGAGATATGAGGAATAACTCTACGCAATTTGAGTAACGGAAGATGACCAAGACGATAATGCCAAAGTAGCGGACTAGAGGATGACTTAACTGTCGAATGAACAGAGCCAACAGGTTGGTGTAGATAATAGACTCCACCTTCCTCATAGCCTCCACCAATCGTCTTCCCCGTCAGCAAGTCCTGAAAAGTGTAACAAGTAGGATCAAATATTACTCTACAATTCAATTCTTTTGCAACACGACTAACAGATAATAAATTTTTAGGGAATGAAGGGGCATGGAGAACATTTGATAACTGAAGAGTAGGAGAAATGGAGATATTTCCCTGACCCACAATGGGAGAAGAACTTTCATCGGCAAGAACTACCTTTTTATGGTTAGCAACACTATTCAAAAATGAAAAATCACATTCATTTCCACACAAATGCCTAGATGCCCCTAAATCAATAATCCACCGACTACCTTGGGAATTTAATCCATCACTTGCAGAACATGCAACATCAACCACAGATGAATGATGTGCCATCAAATCATCATATTCAGCACGAGTAAGAGTAATTGAATCACTAGGAGGAACAACGAGAGACTCGAGTTTAGCAACTTGAGCCGTAGGAACAACTTTAGCTGAAGGTGCAGGAGGTCTTCCATTCTTGTCAAAGCATCTATCTTCTAAATGCCCAAATCTCCCGCAGTAGGTACATTGAAGCTTGCTTCGTCCTCCTATGCCTCGACCACGACCTCGAGTATTAGGAATAAAACCTCTGCCTCGACCATAGGAAACAGACAGAGCAAAAGATTGTGATTCCGATTGCGATGAAGGAAGGGACATGGTAAGCCTACTTAGTCGATTATATGCCTTAGCAAGAGTGGGAACATCTGAGCCTGTCAACATCTGAACTTTAGCAACTGAGAATTCAGTTGACAAGCCAGTAAGAAACCGTGCAACCATGGTGTGCTCCTGATGTAGTTTCTGTTTGTCACAACACAGTGGTCTATGTGCGTTTAGCCTCTCAAAGACTGCCTTCACAGAGCCATAGTACTGGCTAGAGTTTGCTTTCCTTGTTGCAATTTATAAATCTGTTGCTCTACTTGAAGAATCCAACTAACATTAGTTTTTAGAGAGTAAGTATCTTGCAAATTATCCCACATTTGTTTTGCGGAGGTGTAATAAATAAGCCCATCGGCTATGTGAGGTTGCACACTATTCATAATTCATGACATGACAATATCATTATCCTCTTCCCATGTAGCATACTTTCCAGTTTGGTCTTTGGGCTCATTTTCCAACAAAATATGTTTTCTACGATGCCCTGATACAGACATCATGAATGTACGAGACCATCTAGCATAGTTGGTCTCATCCAATTTTACCGTTGATCCATACGAAAATGGGTTTGCAAAGGCTTTATAATCAACCACTATTTCGGACTTTATATCTGACTTCTGTGTTTCAGCCATGGGATAAAATAATGGACTTTATTCAAAACGCAGGTACAATCACACCCGAACACAACCTGCTGAAAGTCCGGATCTGATACACAACAACAACCAACTATGAAACTGACTATATCAAGTTTTGATTTCACCGATGAAATCGAGATATACAACCGCCGGCTGTAACACAACAACTGTTTAGATCTAAACTTTCAAAAATAATTTTGAATGAAACTTTACCTAACCATCCACCTCAACAAAGGACTGCGATAGGATGCATACCACGACAGCTGCATACCACAACTGCGATAGGCTGCATACCACGACTACGATATGCTGCGTACCAAGACCACACATCCAACACGATAGAGATGCCTCTGGTTCATGCTCAAAACTGTAGACTTATTCAACATCCACTTGACCACCATGACACACTTTGAAATCAGATCCAACACAGTTGGATCACCATATGAAAAACCCGATCCAGACTGCAGTTTGGGTCGATCGTTTTGCCTGCTCCTTCCACGCACAACTAACTCAACTTCCACAAGTTGTAGACGTTGTAAACGATCACCATCTAATCTGTGTTTCTGCTGTACACTCGATACCCCAATGAGAAGGCGACAAATTAGGTCAGATGCTGCGCACGCTGAAACCGATCCACTGGTGGGTTGATACAGTCAGATGCTTAGAACTGCGTACCATGTTGAAGACAACTAGGGTTTTACGCAAATCAGAGAGAGAGAGAGAGAGAGAGAGAGAGAGAGAGAGAGAGAGAGAGAGAGAGAGTCGTTAATTTCCATTAGGTCTAATCTCACTTAAATAGAGAGATTAGACAAAAATAAACATGTACAAAAATACCCTTAGCTATAATGAGGAAATACGATATACCCAAGCTATTAAATAATTACGGTACTACCTCGTATAGTTTCTCAACAACCTTAATGTGATCATCTCCTTCAAGGGCCTTTTCAACCCCTTCTTCGACTTTGATAATTCATGCTCCATGACAAACAACAAGAGAAATGGATAAAGAAGAAGAGAGAGCACCAAACACTTTAACCACAAACACACGATCCATGATCACCACGAACAAAGCCTCCAAGATCAAAAGAACCCAAAGAGCTTTGATATCATATAATGAAATTTCAAGTGCACAAGAGATGCCATAAGGGGCTATAAAGAGTGCACAACCACACAAGTAAGAAGCCACTAATGGGCAAGATACAAAGTGTAAAACCGAAGTTTTTCAGGAAAAAAAACTTTCGGACTCGGGTCGGATCCGACCCAGACCCGTAACCCGTTAGGGTTATAAACTGTTATTGCGAGGGTTTAAACCCTCGCCTTTTTCTTTCCTCCCCCCACAGTCGCTTCGTTTCCCTCCTCTCCTTTCGCCCTGAAAAAAAAGGAAACCCTACTGGGGTTTCTTGATTCATGCCTCCCCCTGGGTCCTTTAAGAGGCTGTGCAGAGGGGAGAGAGGGCACACGACTCCTTCTTCCTCTCCCCCATCACCCTTTTCTCTCTCTCGTCTCCCTTGATTCGTCGGAGCTAGTCCGAGTAGCCCTCCCGTCCGATGTGCTCCGAACACCACCGGCTCCCTGCGGGCGGCTGCGACCCCAACACCATCCTCACCCTCTCTCTGTGTTCACCCGCTCTCCCCTTCTGATCGACCTCCGAGCTCTGGCGTGCAGCTCGTCAGAGCCATTGCCGGTGACACCAACCTTGTCGGCCCCTTCTCAGCTTGCACAACGGAGCTCGCTCGTGCCACGCGACCCGAGCCGTCATCACCTACGCTCAGAGGCGATCGCAACCTCACAACTTCCCAAGGTAGGGGAAAGTTGCACAAAAGGGCAGTAGATGAACTGAATTAAGTTGAGATAATTAAAATATTCATGCTAAATATGCCTAGTTGTACTTTATTTCCTTCCTGTACTTATCTGCTTTGCGCATTTACTTGCTTGCTTAGATATTTGACTGATGTATGGTTTCGTACCTCGTGCCTTATTTGCACATTTACTTGCTTGCTTAGATATTTGATCGATGTACGGTTTTGTACCTCGTGCATTTTGCTTATGCATCCTTTGCTCAATGTGTGATTTTGCATATCGAGTATTGCTTATACTTTGCTATCACGCTATAATGTGCACATGCTCACAATTATGGTATACAAGTAAACACAACTTTTTATGTATCCTATTTTCGCTAATTTTTGAAGGATACGAGTTGCGCTTATGCGCAACAATTCCTTTTAAAAGGATTCTTTATGCGAATCCAGTTTTCAAATGAACCGTTTTGCAAAAGCGAAGATTGGAAGTCTCGCAGGTTGCGAAAGTGCAACTAAGTTTTCCAAGTCAGCACTTTCGAATAGAATGTTTTACAACTCTAATTTGATATTTTGATATGATTCAGAAACTCTGAAAAGGGTTACAACTTATCGAGGGCGCAGTCTTGAAAAGCAAGCTCGAAGGTTTTGGGAGTTGCAATATACCTAGCAAGTCTCCCAAATTTCCATGTCTTTGGAGAGCGAAAGCAAGATCTTTAGCGATCTCCTTCATGCAATATTGTATCGTTACTTTAAAAAGAGGGATTTGAGGAAAATCTCGTATCGTGCAATATGCCATTGTTGTTAATATAAATTAAAAGACTTGATCATATCAAACTGAGTAATTATTGTATTACTTTTTTTATAAAAGATAAATGTTGGGGTTTCTTTTGAGAAACCGTTTTCCCTTTTTATCGTAGTCGTACCTTTTGACAGGTATGGTCGTACCTTTGGACATGTACGCCACATTGGTGTTACGATGATCGGATAAGAGGTCTGTGGTAACCTTGAAACGTGTTTTGGCACCTTATTGTAATCATGTAATGTTGATGATCGCCTAACAGGCAAAAGGCTCGTGACGGTCTAAAGGAACAGAGCATGACAAATATGAATTCGAGTGCTTACACTGTGTACTTTTACAAAGCAAATGTGTTGGGGGATTTCATATGAGAAATTCATTCCCCTCTCATCCTGGTTGTACTTTTGAACATGTACGTTGCGTATTACGATGAGTAGGATGAGAGGTCCATGTTTACCTTGAACATGCAATGGTGCGTATAACTCACATAATGGTGATGGTTTCGCCTTCACAGACAAGATGCTCGAGTGGGTCGAAAGACCAGCGCATGTAGAACGGGGCGGCGGTTAAGAAACCCCCGTCGTGCTCGTTCGACACGGTTCGTCAAGAGAGAGGATGGATGATACAAAACTTCGATGGACAGGTCTTTTAATGGCAGTTACAGGCAAAAGACTCGGATTCCCCAGTCATCGAAGTTAGGGAAAATGGGCTACAAATGGTAGCTTACAGTTGGATGCATCCACGAGCCACCTATGCCTTTGGGGATTTACTCTCTTGGTCACTGGCCATCTCCTTAGGAGCGGACTCAGTCAACCATTCGGGTTATCTAAAACACATAGCATAATAAACACCCAGACTGGTCTTGGCTGTTTCTACGTTTCGTGCCTTGCGTGTACCTGTCTAGCTAGCTAATATCAAAACATAAGATAAACTATTCACATTATTGAGATATGCACGCTGTGACATGACTTGCTTGTTTAGTTCAGTATTCTACTCGAATTATACACGCTTGTTGTAGCATTACACTAGTTCCTTGTTAGTAATAACTGGCTGCTCATGCTACTTAAATGCTTATGATAATAGCATTATGCTAGTTGCAATATGACACCTGTGACATGCTTTACTACTTGGTCGAAGTATCCTAGCTTGTCAATGTGATTGCTTACAACTCGTAATCTACGAACTGATTGCATTTTAAGATTAATGCGACTGCTTACAGCTCATAATCCGTGAACTGTTTTAACTAAGGCTAATGGAGTTGCCTGTCTTATTAATTGCTTACAGCTTGTGATTAATATAACTATTGTTGTATGATTGCTTACCGCGTGCAACTTATAAACTGTTTGTTGTGCAATTGCTTGCATCTTGTGAGTTAGGTAGTTACTTGCCGTCAATTTTTTGTAAATTTTTATTTGTTTGCATATTCAAATGTTCATGTTAGAAATGCTTACTCATTTGCATAGTCTATTACACCTGCTAAATATAACTCATAACTTGTTTTAATTGCTTATTTAAGTTCTATATTGACTCTCTTGCTTACCTACCAGTTTTTCGTGAAACTGACCCATTCATGGGCAAGTGGTGTACAAGTGATACAGCTTGCGATGGCACAATGACGTGATGAGATCAAGATGAAGCTCTTTCCCTGACGTTTTGCTCCTGAGGACATATTGGTAAATTTGGTATAAAGTGTCTTTCAAAAATTCTCTTTTAATTAAACCTTGAGTTACTAAAACTGTTATACTAAACTTCTTTTTTGTTTCAATAAATATAATGAGTTGCAAATCTGATGTACAAATTCTCAATTATCGAAACTGCATTTTAAAACCATTTGATTTCAATAGTTGTGCGAAATTCGACTGTAAAAACCGTAAGTTTTCGCCATTATATTTTTTTATATATAATAAAATATTTTGAAATTTGCAAATTTGGGCCTGCGATCCACATTTCGGATCTAGGACCCATAAAGGGGTATTCATGTAAAAATGATGTCATCCACGTTTATACTAAAAATAATAATAAAAATATTAATAATAAATAAATATATATATATATATATATATATATATATATATATATATATATATATATATAAACTTAATACGAGGATCCCATGGATCCAACTTGTGGATCCATATAGAAGGGTAAGACGTGAACCCAACTCGGGGTTGGTTATCGGGTCTCGGATTCGGACTCGGGTTGCGCCCTGTGTAACAAAAAAAAGGGTTAGTAAAAAGGATGGGTCTGCCCGATAAAAACAAAGGGGAGGAGGTGGTTAGGGTTCTGAAAGAACCCTAACACGATGGAAGCAGGGGAGGCGGGGTCGTGCGAGGCTGCCAAAGGGAAAGGGGGAAAAACCTATCCCCTCCTTCCTTTTCGGGGGCTCCCCTTCTTCAAATAGGGGATCCCGAATCCCGTTCTCTCTCTCTCTCTCACGTGCGCGCGACGTGAAGGGGACACAACCCTTGTTTGACAGCAGGGTCACCAGAGGCGACGATATCAACCCCTCACAGTGAGCAATCGGGGTCGGCGGGATCATCCTCACGCGGTTGCAGCATCCATCTAACGCCGGACAGAGGTACGAGTACCCTCTTGTGAAAATGAATGAGAAATCGAACCCAAGTTCGATTTTGTGTTGTGTTTCTTTGGATGGAAACCCTGGGAAACAGATGGGGGGTAGGGTGGATCATTTTCACGGCAGGCTCAGCCGATTAGGTGGCTGGGTCATGCCCAAACAAAAAAAAAGGGAAAGAAAAAAAAGCGGAACCTGGTTTTCAGTTTTACGCTTAAAGGAGGATATGAGGGTTGTCGGAAACCCCAAATCGATCGATTTGGTGGTTCCGACTGCCAGGATAAATTTTTTTTTTTAGTATTGTCATCTGTTGAGTTTTTTTTTTTGATATTCTTAGTAAACCTGTATAAAGACTGTGTATTTCCCTTGAACATGAAATTGCTTAACCGGTGTCTGAGTATATTTAGATGCTATCGATTTAATATACTGATTTTAGCAGGTTCTGATTGTTTTTCCATATTAACCTTATACTGTTCAGATAATTTCCTGTTCTGAGTACATCCCCATACCTACATTAGCGCATGTTCTAAATTTTTAATACTCAAACTATCACGTGTTTTAATACACATGTCAATCGTAATAGCATACAAACATGCTATGTGGAATTGAATTAAACTGGACACACAACAGAAGGTGAAGAGATGTTCCAAGCACTGAACATCCTAAACAGCATGTCTGCCTATCGCAATAAATTCCTGATTTGGATTTGCATTTGCTGATCTTCCCAGAATCATGTTCGTTGCTATATTTTATATTAGAGGCTTTGAAAATGAACCTCTTGCATGGAAAATCTGAGTCATTCTATCAATATGGCCGAAATGAAAAAAAAATGATAAACTAAAACTATAAATAAATAAAGAAATATGTCTTGTAGCAGGTGTTGTATCTGTATGCTTCTGGACTTTGACGAATGGTAGGGTTTCAGCTATGTGCATGCTGGAACAAAATTTTCAAATGCCTATAACTAAGTAAGTCTGTATGATTCAATGTTCAAATGTAGTGTTAACTACATGAATAAACTGGGAGCAGGTGTGAAATCGGAAATCTAGGGATGTTAGGGCATATGTATAATTGCTGAGTATCTACCTGCTGATGGTGAATCCACGCATTAGCTGAAATTATGCATTTACATTAAGTTTGAATATTGGGTATGTGTATGTATCAAATGTGTACACCAAAGAGAAATCATCTCATTGAAAAGAAAACATTTCATTGACTGTTAAGTATCTACTTAAGGTATCTATGCATTGATATGAATACACTTCTTCAAGAAAAGTATGCAGATGCTAACTGATTGAAGGTTTACTTACCATGGACATGCATAATAAACAGTTTTGTTCACATGCACCCCCCCCATGGAGTATGCCTTGACAAAGATACGTGTGTATGGATGTAGGAAATACACATGACAAAAATGCATGTGAGGTGAAAAATTTCATGCTTATGATAGACCCTGTTTTGTATGGGTGCACGTGCATTTGGCACAATAGTTTGATGTTATATAACACCATGTTAGTTTTGTTGTGTGATGCATCGATAGCCTAATGGGTCATCACCGACCCGGAGAGTCGTGAACTTGGTTGTTTTTCTTATATGTTTTATTGCATCACTTGAACCACACAAGTTGGTATGACACACTACTACACTGTTCCTGTTGTTCTTATGGGCTGGAGTCCCGTAAGGGTCCCCACAAGGGAGGATGCAGGTTTTTACTTTACTTTTGCATATGGTGTTGCAAACTTAAAGAATCGACTTTAAAAAAAAATATATAAGAATAAGAACAATATAACTTATGTTCTGAGATCTTCCATCTGGAGAATGAAGATCTTAGAGATCCGATTTTGGGGAGACTGTGAGGATACAAAAACTCCGTGTGCTTTATTTTTGTTTCCTGAACCCGATATTGAGGTTCTTTCTCCTGACTACGGTTTTAGGGAGAGTCTGTCACTTTACCTGGGGGTGGTGTGTTTTGACACAATTGTTGTTTATGGTACCAAGGAAGTGACACTTGTGGGCGTGGGGTGTCTCTTGTGTCTCCGACATTAGATGTGAAGGTCTAATGTTCCGAAGGTGATTCGGTCGAGGGCTAAGTTTGGAACCCAGTAATAAAATACAAATGTGTGTGCTAAGTTACCCTGGGAAACTAACTTGACCTCGGGGATTGTACCCGTTGGGTGTATCCGTGAGTGATGGTAATTAAAAAGAGGAACCTAAATTGTATCCATTTAATAGGGCATGCAAATGGAAAGTGAAACTTTAACAAAAGATAATAAGGTGTTCATACATGACATATAAATCATGCATAATCCTGCTATGTATTAGGACATGCATGTTTTACTTCTTTCCTTAAATGCTATATGTGTTGGATGAGTGGTGGTTAATTTTTAATGTATGTGAAATACCTTGCTTACTTAAATTGAAATTTCTGCTGTTGATTAAAGTTCTTGTATACTTAATAAATGTTGCATGAATGCTTAAATTGGATTAGATAATTGTCATAAGTGCATTCCTCTGAAAAATGACATAAAATTGTACCTGTGTTCTTTATGCTCACTTATTTTCATTAGAGGAATTTCTACGCAGAATTCTTCGGATTTTTGACCCCCTCTTTTTATGGTTTTTCGCAGGAGCTGAAGCGATTGGCGTCTGGGAAGGTCACAAATGTCAAACACTTGCTAGACAGATTACAGATGGACATCATGACTACTTTTGTTTTCTTTTCGTTTATTTAGTTGTTACTGCACTCTGAATAACTCTTTTATGCAATTGTCTTTAGACTTATTTTTCAGTATTTTAATAAAGGATTGGTTTGGTTTGGACGATAGGTGTAAGTTTCTCTTGTAGTTGGTCGTGTCATCCAATTGGGAATGAAACTGTAAAGGCCTCTGGGTTTCTAAGATGGTTTTCGCAATGGTTTTAAAAAAAAAATCTGCATTTTCTAAGGGGTGTGAGTTGGGGTCGTTACAGGTTTGGTATTAGAGCCACCACAATATCTTACACTTTTATTATCCTTTTTGCAATAAGTTTTAATTTTGGTAAGTGAGCCCTGTCCTGAAGGGTCAGCAAGTCGTGCCTCGGACTCCTGATCAGTCGTCTTCACTGGTAAGGTTATTGAAATACTTTCATTTAAGCATTGACATTTAGTATGCTTGATTGTATGTATGAGTAAACTTCATTATAGAATACACTAGTAATCGTATGTGATCTTTAAATGTATTTGTACGGGATCGACCCCAAGGAGGGTAGAATCAGAGAGGGTCTAATTTTGTGAAACGTATGTGCGTTGTAGAAGGATTCATGTGGAAGACCCGGAATGATTTTCTTTGTTGGTTCATATCGCCGACCCCAATTGTTTTTGGATGAAGGCGTAGTTGTTGTATGTGCGTTGTAGATGTCGTATTCACGTAGAGGTGATTTGTTCTCTACTGCTGCTCCCGCAAACTGACAGGAGCAGAGAGATTTTATGATGGAAGCCATTCATACCCTAACCGAGAGCATGACGGCTCAGGCGACACAGACAACACAGGCGATGCAAGTAGCTCAGGCCATACAGGCGGCACAGGCTGCGCAAGCGGCCCAAGCGGCACAGGCTGCTGCGCAGGCAACCGCACAGGACCCTCCTGTCGATATTGCTTCAAACGTGGGTGACGTTTCCTTCGAAAGGTTTCTAAAGTTGGACCCGCCTACCTTTTCAGGAAAGGCCGACCCAGAGGCAGCAGAGAGCTGGGTCGAGGAGTTGGAGCGGGTGTTCGACGTCCTACCTGTCCCCGAGGGCAGGAAGACACCTTTTGACACGTACCGTCTGAAGGGTGATGCTAAAAAGTAGTGGGACACCCTGTGAAGGGTGAAGTTCGCTGACTGGGACGAGATTCTCTGGGAGATGTTCAAAGAAGAGTTTTTGGATGCCTACTTTCCCTCTTACGCCGAGGAACAAATGCAATGAGAGTTCCTCGATTTGACTCAGGGGATCATGAGTCTGGTGAACTACACTACTAGATTTCTGAACCTCGAGAGGTACTGTCCGAACCTCTTCAAGAGTGAGAAGGCGAGGGCGGCGAAGTATGTGCACAGATTGAAGGATGGGTTGCGGACTCGCATCCTGACGAGTCGACCTACTACTTTGGCCGATGCGATCGAGTCGGCTACCGTTCTGACCAAGGATTGGGAGAAGTTCAGGGCTACCTTTAAGAAAGGAGGTGGCAACGAAGATGGTTCTTCGAGCGGTACGAGGAAGAACCCACCGGTGGGCGGAAAGGTAAAAGGTGGCAAGAAACAACGGACCCATGATGGGCGACAGCAGGGTCGACCCCAACATCAGAGGCAGCAGGGAAGGGCCCCGCCAGTGTGTCGCAAATGCGGCAAGAGCCATCAACCGAGTTTTTGCCCTATGTTTAAGGGGGTTTGCTTTCAGTGCCAGCAACCAGGGCACATCACTCCTTTCTATCCAAACAAGCTAGCGGCTCAGGGAGGGCAGCAACAATAACCACCGCAACAGCTCCAACAGAGGCCTTAACAACAACAAGGTCAGCGCATGACCAATGGGGGTCCCGAATCTCATCTCCTCCCCCTCTCGTTCTCCTTCTTTATGTCTCTCCCAACCTTTCTCCATCCCTCTCAAACCCTTTGCGGCGGCAGCCACCATCGCCATAACCAGAGCTGGCGACCTTCCACCCGCGGCAGTCAACTCCTCCTCCTCTTGCCGAAAAAGGTAGGAACCCTGTACTTGCTCTTTCGGGTATAGCATGGGTCTCGTATGGGGTGTGGGTTGTCCGAAACCGCAAATCAGCAGATTTGGGGATTTCGGCAGGTAATCATGGGGGAAACTTAGCATGGCAGTTCCACTGTTATTTTTTTTGTTCCAAGTTCATCTTGATCAGATAGTCGGCTTTTGGGTGAGGTCTGTAGACTGAACCCTAACCTGTGGTTGGGTACGGGTATTAAACCTTTCATTATTCACAGAAACAAAATTGTTGGTTATGCGTACATGATTTAGCATGGAAGAAATTTTAGTTTTTTTGGTGTTGTGATATTCAGTCTATCCGATTAAGTTCTGCCATGCGTATATGTAAACCGTTTTTTTTTTTGTGATACGCATATGAAAAATCAAGGTGCCAAACTGTAGCTGTATAGATCAATGGATGTCCATTTTAACTGAGTTATTTCTATTAGTTGTACGTGGAACTCCTGTAGTTTTATATGATTTGCATATGATAACTTAATGTGCAAGCAGCGGTAGATAGTCTGTAATATCCATGTAACTGATTTATAAATGTAGGGGTACTCTGATTTTCACTGTGTGTTATGAAGCATGTGCGTAGTGAATGGTAACATACATCCTTGTGGTATCCTGCAAAGTACAGAACTGAGTCAGTAAACTGGAAGAACCCCCTGCGCATACACTTATGTATGGCTGAACCTATACCTGTATATACAAACTACCTATATATAACAGATTTTTTTTTGTGGCCTTCATCCCAAAAATTTCATGGAGTTGATGTTCTTTCTCTTAATCATAGGTTCACAGTCAGTTACTGTCTCCTGGAAATCCTAGTGAATGGCTGAAAATTCGTAGTACTAAACAAAATTGGTGGGAGCACATCTGCCACTCATACTCTCTGTCGGCAGGGCAGGCCCTGCCACTGCCCCCTTCTTAGGGTTAACGGTAGTATGGCGGGCAGGGGCTACACCCCTATCCCTTCACTAATTATTGTTAGGTAGACAGGGGTTGTACCCCTGTCCCTTTTTGTTCTTTAGTATGGCTACAACCTTATAAGTTTTCACACTTTCGCAGGTTTGCGCAACAGAGCACACTCGCCCCCGCATCGGTTCCGAGGTACGAGTTCTTTCTTTTGAATCATGTGAGAAATCAAATACTGATTCGATTTCCATGCAATATTTAGTGAAAATCTATGGTTAAAGAGTGATTCTATGTGTTCACTCTAGATTACATGGATGAGGATTCATAGATCTTCTTTTATATGGGTGTTTTCGGTTCTTTACACATAAAAAAATAATTTGTGTATGAGGTTTTTATACAAAAACGGACTCATATTGGGTTATGATCGAGATTTATTTCTGTTTGTTATGATCAAGATTTATGCTTGTATATATATACCTTAATCTGCGTTTTCTGTTCTTGAAATTGGGTTCATGCTGGATATAGTTTGAATGACTTGATCGATTCTTATGAAACTGATTTTTTTTAGCACATTTAAGATCAATGCTTAGGTGGTGATTAGGTTTGCAAAATTGTTTTCAAGTTCATTGACTCAACAAATTGCATATGGCTATATATAGATTCTCATATAAAAAGTGTTCATGTTATCCCCTGGTTTACATGTGTTAAAGATTTAGTTTTTTGTTCTACGCATGTGAATGTATGAACATGTGCATTTATTGAAAACATGGATCATAAAAGTTTATTGTTATTGCACTCACATGCTTATATACTTGTATGCATGTTTTGCTAGAGGTGAATCAAGGAAAGAATGATATTTTTCTTGTACTTATAAATATTTTTGTGGCATACACATGATACATGTTTGCATTTCTGAATGTGCATATAGCTTTCCAGGATGTGTGGTGTACATATATTTTGGTTATCGAGACATGCCAAGATTTGGAATTATTTATATGCTTTGATTTGATGTAATGTGCTTAAGCACCATACTATATGAAGTTTGTTTCAAATGCATGTGCATACATGCATTGATGTGTGTTTCGCATGTACATAAATACATGAGTTGTTTACTTGTCCCAATTGAGATAATTCATGAGAGAATGCATGTATGTGGAATGATTTCATAAAGGCACATGCACATGAATGGTGAGCACATGCATATGAATGTGACATATGCACATGGTTGAATTGACATATATAAATATGCATTTGGAAGCATTTTGACCTCATTGCATACATTGCAAGTTATGGTTTTTGCGTATGATGCATCGATGGTCTAATTGAATCATCACAGGCCTGGAGAGCCTTGAGTTTTGGTTGCTCTTACTTTAATTGTTTAAATGCATCGCAAAATTCACATTTATTTTTATTTGCACTATTCTATGTGTTTCCACGAGCGGGAGTCCCGTGATGGTTTTCGTAGGGGTAGATGCGAGCTTTTGCCTTGTTTTTGCATGCTGAATTGCGAAACTCTATAATTGGCTTTTAATAAAATGATAATGAATAAGAACAATGTAATATACGTTCTGGTTCTTTCATTTGGAGAATGGGGATCTTAGAGATCCGGTCTTGGGGAGACTATAATGATACAAAAACTTCGTGTGCTTTATTTTTGTTCTCTGAACTCGATATTGAGGTTTCTTTTCCTAGCCACGATTTTAGGGAGAATCCGCCACTTTGCCTAGGGGTGGTGTGTTTGACACAGCTGTTGTTGTTTTGATATACCAAAAAAGTGGCGTCAGTGGATGCTGTTTTCCATGGTGTCCCCGACATTGGATGTTGTTTTTGTTAAAATGTACCTATTATATATATATACATATATATATATATATATATATATATATATATATATATATTTTGTTTATTACATCAATACCCGATAGGGGTATTTTTGTAATTTCACAGTTGTTTTAGAAAACAACTATTTTTTCCTTTTTGATCAAATGTAATTTTTATTATTTATTTTTTTATTTCTTTTTTTATTATTTTTGAGGACCAAAAGGGGCTCCAACATAGAAGTCGTTGGAGCCCCCAACGGTCACAAATGTGACCGTTGGGGGCTCCCAACGACTCTATGGGAGCCCCCTTTTGGCTCTCCTTTTGAGGCCCTTTGGCCCTCCTTTTTCCTCCTCCTTCTCTTGTATAAATAGGGGTGATCCCCTTGTGTATTTTCATCTTTGAGAGCTCCTCTCTCTTTTCAATAAGAGGCTTTGTATATTGTTGCCTTCTTAAAGGCTTGTGCTTGTATTGTCCCTTCGTGGACTTGTGATATTTTCTCTTTTATTCATTGTTGTATGTGCTTGTATGCACTCTTTATATTTCCGCAATATCTCATTACATGGTATCAGAGCCACTCGATTCTTGAAGGAAAGGTGTGGTTCGTGTATCTCTTATTTTGGTGGACATCTTCTCACTTCTTGGCAACATCATGGAGACAAAGATTGATCTTTCTTTCAAACTCAATGGAAAGAACTATATGATGTGGGCATCGGCAATGGAGAATAATCTCAAAAGGAAGAAGCTTTGGGGTTATGTCATGGGGACCGTTCCGGAACCGAAGCTTATGCTCACAAAAATGGAAGAAGATCAAGAAAAAGCTCTTGAGGGAGATGCTCGTCTCAAGGCCATTGAAAATCATCAAAAGGAAGTAGAAGATTGGGAAAGCAATCACGCAAAAATCCTTGCGTGGTTTATGAACAATGTGGAGCTTAAGGTATGTGCTAATATAGCTAAATTTCGTCGAGCCAATGAGGCTTGGTCCTTTATGAGGGGTATGTATACCCAAAAGGATTTTGCAAGAGCATACTTCTTGCAAGAAAAAGTTAGAACCACCAAGTAAGGTGATTCTAGCATTCAAGACTACTATAGTGCCCTTAACCCACTATGGGATGAATTGGCTCTTTTAGAGCCAAAGTGGGTTTCTATGGAAGATGTTGATTTAAGACAAAAACAAATGGAACAAGAGCGATTGTTTCAATTTCTTTTTGGGCTACGCCCCGAATTTGAGCAAGTGAGATCCTCACTTCTCCATAGATCTATTTTTCCTCCTATTGAGGATGCTATTGCCGAAATCACTCAAGAGGAGACAAGGCTTGGCATGAGTAAGCATGTTGATGAAGTCCTTGCCGTATCCAAACCGGGTAACAATGTTAGAACCTATAAGCCTCCTCATTTTGGGAAACAAGGGAACTACAATGGAGGAAGAAAAATGATTGTTTGTCATTATTGCAATGAGCCGGGTCACATTAGACCCGTTTGTCCAAAGCTTATGGGAGCCTTCAAGCCTAAAGTAGCCTCTCTTGAAGAAACCACCTCCAAAGAAGATGAAGGCAAAAACAATGACATTAAAGAAACTCTTGGACAAATATCTATGGCTCTCCAACAAATGCTTAAAGTTTCCTCCGGGTACGTATTCTTGGATCCTTGATTCCGGAGCTTCTTTTCATATGACCCCTCATGAGAATGCACTTAGTGATGTTTGCATCAATTCAAAGGACTCTTGTGTCTCAACGGCCGATGGAACTTTTTTGAAAATTTCAAGTATTGGCTCTTTTAAAGATTCTCAAAATTTTTGTGTTCCAAAAGTAAGAGTTGTTCCCAAATTAAATTTAAACCTTTTTTCGGTTTCTCAAATTGCCGACCATGGATGTGAAATATCTTTCTCATCTAATGGTTGCTTTGTGCAGGATCTCCGGTCCGGGAAGCGGATTGGGCAAGGCCATAGAAAGGGAGACCTCTATTATATGGACCATCTTGATCTCCCTACAAACTTTTTTTGTTCTTATGTCCAAGAAAAAAATATGGAAACTTGGCATAAAAGACTTGGTCATCCAAGTTATTCCAAAATGTATCTCTTTCCTTTTGGAAACAAATTTTGTAAGGAAAAAGAAATTAATTGCAAAGATTGCATTTTTGGAAAAATGAAGTCTATTCCTTTTCCAACTAGATCTTTTTTCTCATCAAGGCCTTTTGAATTGGTGCATTCGGATGTTTGGGGTCCTTCTCCAGTTATGTCTAAAGGGGGTTATTCATATTATGTTACGTTTGTTGATGACTTTACTCGGTATGTTTGGATTTATTTCCTTAGTCATAAGTCGGAAGTATTTACTTTCTTTAAAGATTTTCATAAAAAGGTTCAAAATCAATTTCAAAGTAACATATCTATTTTAAGATCCGATTCCGGTGGTGAATACTTATCTCACGAATTCCAAAACTATTTAAGACAAAATGACATTTGTCATCAAAAGTCATGTCCTAGGACTCCTCAACAAAATGGCCTAGCGGAAAGGAAACATAGGCACATTATAGAAACCGCTAGAACATTGCTTGTGTCTAGAAATATTCCAAAAAAATTTTGGGCGGAAGCCGTTCTTACCTCAACCTATCTAATCAATAGAATGCCCTCTTCTAAGTTAAAAAATGCTTCTCCCTATGAGAAACTCTTTAAGTTTTCACCCGATTTTAATCGACTTCGTATTTTTGGTTACAAATGTTTTGTTCTACTACATAAAAGGGATAAGTTATCTCCCAAAGCAATTGAATGTGTATTTTTTGGATATGGTGAAAATAAAAAAGGGTATAGATGTTATGATTTTAAGAATGATAAACTATATGTTTCAAAAGATGTAACATTTCTCGAAGAAGAAAACGGTTTTGATAAAATAGAAGAGACAAATGAAATTGATTATGTATTCTTATATGATCTTATTGATGACATACAAGAAGATTCTCTTGAAAACATAGATGACACTCACGAGGTATCCCCTCTTGACATAACACTCTCAAATGATAATAATTCAAATACAAATGTTCATGATAGCAATGCCAATATAAATGTTTACTCAAGAAGAAATCAAGAAAAACCTATTAGTGCCCTCGAAAAATACTCTCAAATTTCCGAATCCATTGAGGAACCACAAGTTAGGCATTCTTCTAGAATATCAATACCCCCAAATAGGTTTGTCTCCTATGACTCTTTAACTCCCAACTATCGGGCATGTTTGATAACTCTACACTCTTATTTTGAACCAACCCACTATAATCAAGCTAAATCTATACCTCATTGGGTTGAAGCAATGCAAGTTGAACTAAATGCTTTAAAAAAGGCCAATACTTGGGAAGTAGTTGATCTACCCTCACACAAAAAACCTATTGGTTGTCGTTGGGTCTTCAAAGTTAAAACTAAAAGCGATGGCTCGTTGGAACGATATAAAGCAAGATTGGTTGCTAAGGGATACTCCCAAGAATATGGTATTGATTACGAAGAAACATTCGCCCCCGTGTAGCTCGTATGACAAGTGTTAGAACCTTAATAGCTGTCGCATCAACCAAAAAATGGCCTATTTATCAACTTGACGTAAAAAATGCTTTTTTAAATGGAAGTTTAAGTGAAGAAGTTTATATGGATCCACCACCCGGAATAAATATTAAGCAAGGTCAAACACTTCGGCTTTTAAAGGCATTATATGGTCTTAAACAAGCTCCTAAGGCTTGGTATGATCGTTTTAGTGATATCATGATAAAATTAGGATTTCATTCTTGTTATACTGACACTGCTCTTTTTGTTAAAAATGCAGGTTCTAGTATCATAATTTTGTTGCTTTATGTTGATGATATGATTATCACTGGAAATGATCAAAGTAGTATTATTAATGTTAAAAATATGTTAAAAGATAATTTTGATATGTCTGATTTAGGTTTTCTCAGATATTTTCTTGGAATTGAGGTTGCATATTCTCCTAGAGGATATATTTTGTCACAGATGAAGCTTGCTGCAGATATATGTTCTAAGTCTGAGATTTCTGATGATAAGAAGGTAGAGACTCCCGAGGTTATTAATGCCAAGTTACGGTTAGAAGATGGGGTTCTTCTGGAAGATCCTACACCGTACCGACAACTCATTGGGTCTCTTACATATTTAACCATCACCAGACCAGATATCACTCATGCGGTTCACTCAGTCAGTCAATTTCAGCATGATCCTACAACCGTGCATATGAGTGCGGTTCTCCGAATCATTCGCTACATTCGGAATACCATCATATAAAGGGCTATTTCTATCCTCCTCTTCCCCTTTGAATCTTCTTGCTTATACTGATGCAGATTGGGGAGGTAATCCCAATGATCGAGTCTCAACTACTGGTTTTTGTGTCTTTTTAGGGGACTCATTGATTGCCTGGCGATGCAAGAAGCAGCAGAAAGTTTCACTATCATCCACTGAAGCTGAGTACCGGGCAATGGCAACCACAACAATGGAACTTGTATGGCTTCGCAGTTTGCTTAAAGATATGGGAGTTGATATTACTGAAGCCTCCAAGCTGTGTTGCGACAATAAGAGTGCCATCTATATCGCAAGCAATCATACTTTTCATGAACGTACGAAGCATATCGAAATGGATTGCCACTATGTTCGTGACGAATTTTTACGAGGAACTATTGCTCTGCCATATGTCACTTCAGAATATCAGTTGGCAGACTTCTTCACTAAAGCTCTTCCAGCTCCTCGGTTCATGTTTCTTCTCGGCAAACTTTTCGTCATTTCCCCGTAAAGTTTGAGGGGGGGGTGTTAAAATGTACCTATTATATATATATATATATATTCTGTTTATTACATCAATACCCGATAGGGGTATTTTTGTAATTTCACAGTTGTTTTAGAAAACAACTATTTTTTCCTTTTTGATCAAATGTAATTTTTATTATTTATTTTTTTATTTCTTTTTTTATTATTTTTGAGGACCAAAAGGGGCTCCAACATAGAAGTCGTTGGAGCCCCCAACGGTCACAAATGTGACCGTTGGGGGCTCCCAACGACTCTATGGGAGCCCCCTTTTGGCTCTCCTTTTGAGGCCCTTTGGCCCTCCTTTTTCCTCCTCCTTCTCTTGTATAAATAGGGGTGATCCCCTTGTGTATTTTCATCTTTGAGAGCTCCTCTCTCTTTTCAATAAGAGGCTTTGTATATTGTTGCCTTCTTAAAGGCTTGTGCTTGTATTGTCCCTTCGTGGACTTGTGATATTTTCTCTTTTATTCATTGTTGTATGTGCTTGTATGCACTCTTTATATTTCCGCAATATCTCATTACATGGTATCAGAGCCACTCGATTCTTGAAGGAAAGGTGTGGTTCGTGTATCTCTTATTTTGGTGGACATCTTCTCACTTCTTGGCAACATCATGGAGACAAAGATTGATCTTTCTTTCAAACTCAATGGAAAGAACTATATGATGTGGGCATCGGCAATGGAGAATAATCTCAAAAGGAAGAAGCTTTGGGGTTATGTCATGGGGACCGTTCCGGAACCGAAGCTTATGCTCACAAAAATGGAAGAAGATCAAGAAAAAGCTCTTGAGGGAGATGCTCGTCTCAAGGCCATTGAAAATCATCAAAAGGAAGTAGAAGATTGGGAAAGCAATCACGCAAAAATCCTTGCGTGGTTTATGAACAATGTGGAGCTTAAGGTATGTGCTAATATAGCTAAATTTCGTCGAGCCAATGAGGCTTGGTCCTTTATGAGGGGTATGTATACCCAAAAGGATTTTGCAAGAGCATACTTCTTGCAAGAAAAAGTTAGAACCACCAAGTAAGGTGATTCTAGCATTCAAGACTACTATAGTGCCCTTAACCCACTATGGGATGAATTGGCTCTTTTAGAGCCAAAGTGGGTTTCTATGGAAGATGTTGATTTAAGACAAAAACAAATGGAACAAGAGCGATTGTTTCAATTTCTTTTTGGGCTACGCCCCGAATTTGAGCAAGTGAGATCCTCACTTCTCCATAGATCTATTTTTCCTCCTATTGAGGATGCTATTGCCGAAATCACTCAAGAGGAGACAAGGCTTGGCATGAGTAAGCATGTTGATGAAGTCCTTGCCGTATCCAAACCGGGTAACAATGTTAGAACCTATAAGCCTCCTCATTTTGGGAAACAAGGGAACTACAATGGAGGAAGAAAAATGATTGTTTGTCATTATTGCAATGAGCCGGGTCACATTAGACCCGTTTGTCCAAAGCTTATGGGAGCCTTCAAGCCTAAAGTAGCCTCTCTTGAAGAAACCACCTCCAAAGAAGATGAAGGCAAAAACAATGACATTAAAGAAACTCTTGGACAAATATCTATGGCTCTCCAACAAATGCTTAAAGTTTCCTCCGGGTACGTATTCTTGGATCCTTGATTCCGGAGCTTCTTTTCATATGACCCCTCATGAGAATGCACTTAGTGATGTTTGCATCAATTCAAAGGACTCTTGTGTCTCAACGGCCGATGGAACTTTTTTGAAAATTTCAAGTATTGGCTCTTTTAAAGATTCTCAAAATTTTTGTGTTCCAAAAGTAAGAGTTGTTCCCAAATTAAATTTAAACCTTTTTTCGGTTTCTCAAATTGCCGACCATGGATGTGAAATATCTTTCTCATCTAATGGTTGCTTTGTGCAGGATCTCCGGTCCGGGAAGCGGATTGGGCAAGGCCATAGAAAGGGAGACCTCTATTATATGGACCATCTTGATCTCCCTACAAACTTTTTTTGTTCTTATGTCCAAGAAAAAAATATGGAAACTTGGCATAAAAGACTTGGTCATCCAAGTTATTCCAAAATGTATCTCTTTCCTTTTGGAAACAAATTTTGTAAGGAAAAAGAAATTAATTGCAAAGATTGCATTTTTGGAAAAATGAAGTCTATTCCTTTTCCAACTAGATCTTTTTTCTCATCAAGGCCTTTTGAATTGGTGCATTCGGATGTTTGGGGTCCTTCTCCAGTTATGTCTAAAGGGGGTTATTCATATTATGTTACGTTTGTTGATGACTTTACTCGGTATGTTTGGATTTATTTCCTTAGTCATAAGTCGGAAGTATTTACTTTCTTTAAAGATTTTCATAAAAAGGTTCAAAATCAATTTCAAAGTAACATATCTATTTTAAGATCCGATTCCGGTGGTGAATACTTATCTCACGAATTCCAAAACTATTTAAGACAAAATGACATTTGTCATCAAAAGTCATGTCCTAGGACTCCTCAACAAAATGGCCTAGCGGAAAGGAAACATAGGCACATTATAGAAACCGCTAGAACATTGCTTGTGTCTAGAAATATTCCAAAAAAATTTTGGGCGGAAGCCGTTCTTACCTCAACCTATCTAATCAATAGAATGCCCTCTTCTAAGTTAAAAAATGCTTCTCCCTATGAGAAACTCTTTAAGTTTTCACCCGATTTTAATCGACTTCGTATTTTTGGTTACAAATGTTTTGTTCTACTACATAAAAGGGATAAGTTATCTCCCAAAGCAATTGAATGTGTATTTTTTGGATATGGTGAAAATAAAAAAGGGTATAGATGTTATGATTTTAAGAATGATAAACTATATGTTTCAAAAGATGTAACATTTCTCGAAGAAGAAAACGGTTTTGATAAAATAGAAGAGACAAATGAAATTGATTATGTATTCTTATATGATCTTATTGATGACATACAAGAAGATTCTCTTGAAAACATAGATGACACTCACGAGGTATCCCCTCTTGACATAACACTCTCAAATGATAATAATTCAAATACAAATGTTCATGATAGCAATGCCAATATAAATGTTTACTCAAGAAGAAATCAAGAAAAACCTATTAGTGCCCTCGAAAAATACTCTCAAATTTCCGAATCCATTGAGGAACCACAAGTTAGGCATTCTTCTAGAATATCAATACCCCCAAATAGGTTTGTCTCCTATGACTCTTTAACTCCCAACTATCGGGCATGTTTGATAACTCTACACTCTTATTTTGAACCAACCCACTATAATCAAGCTAAATCTATACCTCATTGGGTTGAAGCAATGCAAGTTGAACTAAATGCTTTAAAAAAGGCCAATACTTGGGAAGTAGTTGATCTACCCTCACACAAAAAACCTATTGGTTGTCGTTGGGTCTTCAAAGTTAAAACTAAAAGCGATGGCTCGTTGGAACGATATAAAGCAAGATTGGTTGCTAAGGGATACTCCCAAGAATATGGTATTGATTACGAAGAAACATTCGCCCCCGTGTAGCTCGTATGACAAGTGTTAGAACCTTAATAGCTGTCGCATCAACCAAAAAATGGCCTATTTATCAACTTGACGTAAAAAATGCTTTTTTAAATGGAAGTTTAAGTGAAGAAGTTTATATGGATCCACCACCCGGAATAAATATTAAGCAAGGTCAAACACTTCGGCTTTTAAAGGCATTATATGGTCTTAAACAAGCTCCTAAGGCTTGGTATGATCGTTTTAGTGATATCATGATAAAATTAGGATTTCATTCTTGTTATACTGACACTGCTCTTTTTGTTAAAAATGCAGGTTCTAGTATCATAATTTTGTTGCTTTATGTTGATGATATGATTATCACTGGAAATGATCAAAGTAGTATTATTAATGTTAAAAATATGTTAAAAGATAATTTTGATATGTCTGATTTAGGTTTTCTCAGATATTTTCTTGGAATTGAGGTTGCATATTCTCCTAGAGGATATATTTTGTCACAGATGAAGCTTGCTGCAGATATATGTTCTAAGTCTGAGATTTCTGATGATAAGAAGGTAGAGACTCCCGAGGTTATTAATGCCAAGTTACGGTTAGAAGATGGGGTTCTTCTGGAAGATCCTACACCGTACCGACAACTCATTGGGTCTCTTACATATTTAACCATCACCAGACCAGATATCACTCATGCGGTTCACTCAGTCAGTCAATTTCAGCATGATCCTACAACCGTGCATATGAGTGCGGTTCTCCGAATCATTCGCTACATTCGGAATACCATCATATAAAGGGCTATTTCTATCCTCCTCTTCCCCTTTGAATCTTCTTGCTTATACTGATGCAGATTGGGGAGGTAATCCCAATGATCGAGTCTCAACTACTGGTTTTTGTGTCTTTTTAGGGGACTCATTGATTGCCTGGCGATGCAAGAAGCAGCAGAAAGTTTCACTATCATCCACTGAAGCTGAGTACCGGGCAATGGCAACCACAACAATGGAACTTGTATGGCTTCGCAGTTTGCTTAAAGATATGGGAGTTGATATTACTGAAGCCTCCAAGCTGTGTTGCGACAATAAGAGTGCCATCTATATCGCAAGCAATCATACTTTTCATGAACGTACGAAGCATATCGAAATGGATTGCCACTATGTTCGTGACGAATTTTTACGAGGAACTATTGCTCTGCCATATGTCACTTCAGAATATCAGTTGGCAGACTTCTTCACTAAAGCTCTTCCAGCTCCTCGGTTCATGTTTCTTCTCGGCAAACTTTTCGTCATTTCCCCGTAAAGTTTGAGGGGGGGGTGTTAAAATGTACCTATTATATATATATATATATTCTGTTTATTACATCAATACCCGATAGGGGTATTTTTGTAATTTCACAGTTGTTTTAGAAAACAACTATTTTTTCCTTTTTGATCAAATATAATTTTTATTATTTATTTTTTTATTTATTTTTTTATTATTTTTGAGGACCAAAAGGGGCTCCAACATAGAAGTCGTTGGAGCCCCCAACGGTCACAAATGTGACCGTTGGGGGCTCCCAACGACTCTATGGGAGCCCCCTTTTGGCTCTCCTTTTGAGGCCCTTTGGCCCTCCTTTTTCCTCCTCCTTCTCTTGTATAAATAGGGGTGATCCCCTTGTGTATTTTCATCTTTGAGAGCTCCTCTCTCTTTTCAATAAGAGGCTTTGTATATTGTTGCCTTCTTAAAGGCTTGTGCTTGTATTGTCCCTTCGTGGACTTGTGATATTTTCTCTTTTATTCATTGTTGTATGTGCTTGTATGCACTCTTTATATTTCCGCAATATCTCATTACATGGTATCAGAGCCACTCGATTCTTGAAGGAAAGGTGTGGTTCGTGTATCTCTTATTTTGGTGGACATCTTCTCACTTCTTGGCAACATCATGGAGACAAAGATTGATCTTTCTTTCAAACTCAATGGAAAGAACTATATGATGTGGGCATCGGCAATGGAGAATAATCTCAAAAGGAAGAAGCTTTGGGGTTATGTCATGGGGACCGTTCCGGAACCGAAGCTTATGCTCACAAAAATGGAAGAAGATCAAGAAAAAGCTCTTGAGGGAGATGCTCGTCTCAAGGCCATTGAAAATCATCAAAAGGAAGTAGAAGATTGGGAAAGCAATCACGCAAAAATCCTTGCGTGGTTTATGAACAATGTGGAGCTTAAGGTATGTGCTAATATAGCTAAATTTCGTCGAGCCAATGAGGCTTGGTCCTTTATGAGGGGTATGTATACCCAAAAGGATTTTGCAAGAGCATACTTCTTGCAAGAAAAAGTTAGAACCACCAAGTAAGGTGATTCTAGCATTCAAGACTACTATAGTGCCCTTAACCCACTATGGGATGAATTGGCTCTTTTAGAGCCAAAGTGGGTTTCTATGGAAGATGTTGATTTAAGACAAAAACAAATGGAACAAGAGCGATTGTTTCAATTTCTTTTTGGGCTACGCCCCGAATTTGAGCAAGTGAGATCCTCACTTCTCCATAGATCTATTTTTCCTCCTATTGAGGATGCTATTGCCGAAATCACTCAAGAGGAGACAAGGCTTGGCATGAGTAAGCATGTTGATGAAGTCCTTGCCGTATCCAAACCGGGTAACAATGTTAGAACCTATAAGCCTCCTCATTTTGGGAAACAAGGGAACTACAATGGAGGAAGAAAAATGATTGTTTGTCATTATTGCAATGAGCCGGGTCACATTAGACCCGTTTGTCCAAAGCTTATGGGAGCCTTCAAGCCTAAAGTAGCCTCTCTTGAAGAAACCACCTCCAAAGAAGATGAAGGCAAAAACAATGACATTAAAGAAACTCTTGGACAAATATCTATGGCTCTCCAACAAATGCTTAAAGTTTCCTCCGGGTACGTATTCTTGGATCCTTGATTCCGGAGCTTCTTTTCATATGACCCCTCATGAGAATGCACTTAGTGATGTTTGCATCAATTCAAAGGACTCTTGTGTCTCAACGGCCGATGGAACTTTTTTGAAAATTTCAAGTATTGGCTCTTTTAAAGATTCTCAAAATTTTTGTGTTCCAAAAGTAAGAGTTGTTCCCAAATTAAATTTAAACCTTTTTTCGGTTTCTCAAATTGCCGACCATGGATGTGAAATATCTTTCTCATCTAATGGTTGCTTTGTGCAGGATCTCCGGTCCGGGAAGCGGATTGGGCAAGGCCATAGAAAGGGAGACCTCTATTATATGGACCATCTTGATCTCCCTACAAACTTTTTTTGTTCTTATGTCCAAGAAAAAAATATGGAAACTTGGCATAAAAGACTTGGTCATCCAAGTTATTCCAAAATGTATCTCTTTCCTTTTGGAAACAAATTTTGTAAGGAAAAAGAAATTAATTGCAAAGATTGCATTTTTGGAAAAATGAAGTCTATTCCTTTTCCAACTAGATCTTTTTTCTCATCAAGGCCTTTTGAATTGGTGCATTCGGATGTTTGGGGTCCTTCTCCAGTTATGTCTAAAGGGGGTTATTCATATTATGTTACGTTTGTTGATGACTTTACTCGGTATGTTTGGATTTATTTCCTTAGTCATAAGTCGGAAGTATTTACTTTCTTTAAAGATTTTCATAAAAAGGTTCAAAATCAATTTCAAAGTAACATATCTATTTTAAGATCCGATTCCGGTGGTGAATACTTATCTCACGAATTCCAAAACTATTTAAGACAAAATGACATTTGTCATCAAAAGTCATGTCCTAGGACTCCTCAACAAAATGGCCTAGCGGAAAGGAAACATAGGCACATTATAGAAACCGCTAGAACATTGCTTGTGTCTAGAAATATTCCAAAAAAATTTTGGGCGGAAGCCGTTCTTACCTCAACCTATCTAATCAATAGAATGCCCTCTTCTAAGTTAAAAAATGCTTCTCCCTATGAGAAACTCTTTAAGTTTTCACCCGATTTTAATCGACTTCGTATTTTTGGTTACAAATGTTTTGTTCTACTACATAAAAGGGATAAGTTATCTCCCAAAGCAATTGAATGTGTATTTTTTGGATATGGTGAAAATAAAAAAGGGTATAGATGTTATGATTTTAAGAATGATAAACTATATGTTTCAAAAGATGTAACATTTCTCGAAGAAGAAAACGGTTTTGATAAAATAGAAGAGACAAATGAAATTGATTATGTATTCTTATATGATCTTATTGATGACATACAAGAAGATTCTCTTGAAAACATAGATGACACTCACGAGGTATCCCCTCTTGACATAACACTCTCAAATGATAATAATTCAAATACAAATGTTCATGATAGCAATGCCAATATAAATGTTTACTCAAGAAGAAATCAAGAAAAACCTATTAGTGCCCTCGAAAAATACTCTCAAATTTCCGAATCCATTGAGGAACCACAAGTTAGGCATTCTTCTAGAATATCAATACCCCCAAATAGGTTTGTCTCCTATGACTCTTTAACTCCCAACTATCGGGCATGTTTGATAACTCTACACTCTTATTTTGAACCAACCCACTATAATCAAGCTAAATCTATACCTCATTGGGTTGAAGCAATGCAAGTTGAACTAAATGCTTTAAAAAAGGCCAATACTTGGGAAGTAGTTGATCTACCCTCACACAAAAAACCTATTGGTTGTCGTTGGGTCTTCAAAGTTAAAACTAAAAGCGATGGCTCGTTGGAACGATATAAAGCAAGATTGGTTGCTAAGGGATACTCCCAAGAATATGGTATTGATTACGAAGAAACATTCGCCCCCGTGTAGCTCGTATGACAAGTGTTAGAACCTTAATAGCTGTCGCATCAACCAAAAAATGGCCTATTTATCAACTTGACGTAAAAAATGCTTTTGGAACCCAGTAATAAAATACAAATTGTGTGTTAAGCTACCCTGAAAACCTAACTTGACCGCAGGGATTTTACCCGTTTGTTGTATCCGCAGACAACAATAATTGAAAAGATGAACTTAAATTGTATGCATTTAATAGGGCATACATATGGAAAAAGAGAAACTTTAATGAAAGATAATGAAATGTACATGCATTGCATATAAATCATGCATATTCCTGCTATTTATTAGAACATGCATATGTTATTTGTTCTCTTAATTGTTACGTGTTGGTGGATGCATGATGTTTAATCTCTAATGTTTTGCGTACTTAAAATTGTGATCTCTGTTATTGCTTAAATGATTATTCATGCTTAGAAATTGTTCCTTGTTGCATGAATGCTTAAATTGAATTATATAATTGTCATCATTGCATTTCTCTAAATTATTGCATGAAATCTTATCTGTATTCTTTAGCTCACTTGTTTCATTGGAAGTACCTGTGCTCAGGATTTCGGTCCTGACACCCTACTTCTATGGTTTTTCGCAGCCGCAAATGATTAGTGAAGTCAACTAATTTCTAAGAGTATACGAGGGCCACACTTGCTTCAAAGCTTCACTTATGGACAAAGTAACTCTACTTTTTGTTTCTTTTAGTTCTTTTTATTTTTCTGCAATTGTTACTTCACTCTTGACTTGAGTATGAAACTGTTATTGATTCATTAAATAAAGAGTTTGATTGTTTGATTACGGATGATAAATGTAAGTTTGTTTGTGGTGTGTGGTTATCCAACTGAAATTGGAACTATAAGGAGGTCTATGAGAAGATTTCCGCAACTCTTAAAAAAAAAATCACATTTTTTTTCAAGGGGTATGAATTGGGGTCGTTATAGAGACTCCGGTGCTGAGTAACTTGCAATTCTTTTCATTCATAATTCCCGTGCAACATCTGCAAGGCATTTAGATAGAATTCCTACTAATAAGGAAATAATTGTTAATAATAATGATTCGATCATTACTATAATTCCCTATCTTCACTACCATAATAGACTAACCACAAGTAAATCCTGAATTACCATACTAAGCTAACAACCCTGTGTCATCGGCATCCTAACACTTGTTAAAATGTAAACTGTAATATATATTATTTAATATTATTATATTTTCTTTTATTATTTTATTTTTCTATTTTTCTTTATTTTCTTTTTTAGCATCTAGTTCAATAGAAACTAGATATTTGATCCAGTCAAGTTCCTGTTGGAACTTGACTGTGCAAATAGCTGTTGGACTGTAGTCCAACAACTATAATAAATGTTGTTGAACTATAGTCCAACAGCTATAATAATAAATGTTGTTGGACTCTAGTCCAACAGCTATATTAAGAGACGTTGGAATCCAATGTCTCTTTTGGAGAGCTCAAAATGAGCTCTCCTATCTCTTCCACTTTTTTGTATATATAGGGGTGAACCCCTTCAATGTATAGTACCATGCTTCTTAAGCATTTTGTTCATGAATAAAGTATTATTTATTTTTCAAGTGTTCTTCCTTTTATACCCTTTCAAGGGTCATGCTTGTAGTGTCTCCAATAGACACTTGTTTGTGAGTTATTTGTGCATTTGTTGAAGACCACCATTTCATTACATGGTATCAGAGCTACAAAATCCTTAGATCTTGAAGTGCTTCTGCCTCGATTTCCGTGCCACATTTACAAAAGGTGTTTCATCACCTTGTTCTTGGCTCAAGAAGATTTGTTTGAAGAAAGGCGAACTTGTGCTACAAAAAATTTTGGTTTTGTATCCTCTCTTATTCCTTTGTCTACTCTTTTTCTTTTCTTTTTATTTTTCTCTCTCTCTCCTCCTATTTATTTCTCTCTTACCCTTGTAAAAGATGGATGACAATGATAATATCACCATCATTCCTATGAAGCTAAATGATACTAACTATATAATGTGGGCTTCGATTATGAAGCACCACATTTGGGGAAAACGTTTATGGGGTATAGTGGATGGTTCCGATTTGGAACCTAAACTATCTCTTACCAAGAAAGAGGGTGATAAAGAGGTTCTTCTAACGGAAGAAGAGAAGAGTAAGGCATTAGCCACTTATGAAAAGAAATGGAAAGAATGGAGGATAGGGCATGCAAAAATTATGTCATGGCTCATCAATAGCATAGACATTAAAAAATGCTCTAGTCTAGCTAAGTTTGTGCATGCCGATAAGGCTTGGGAATACCTCAAAAACATGTATTCCCTTAAAGATATTGCACATGTATGCAATTTAAAAGATAAAGTTCGGACAATGACTCAAAAAGATAAAACTATTCGAGAATATTATAATGAGTTGTCCGAACTTTGAGAAGAGTTGGCTCTTCTTGAGCCCAAATGGCATTGTGCCGAAGACATCGAGCTTCGCCAAAAGCAACTCGATATGGAACATTTCTATCAATTTGTGAATGGTCTAAGGCCGAAGTTTGAATCCACCAAATCGGTCCTTTTACATCGTGGAAAAATTCCTTGTATTGTTGATACTATAGAAGAGCTCACTATGGAGGAAAATAGACTTAGAAAAAGTACTCCAAAAGTTGATGATGACTCCGTTTTAGCTGTATCTAGACCGAGGAATCATACTCGTACTTACAAGCCGCCTCATTTTGGAAGGCAAAACGGCGACTTTGATAAAAGAAAAGTTATTTGTCATCATTGTCATGAACCGGGGCACTATAGGCCTCAATGTCCAAAGTTAAAAAGAAGAGAAGAAAAAAGAGTTGCATCTGTTGAATCTGAGTCAAAAGATCAAGATGCACCTGTGTCTATGGCTCAACTGATGGAAATCCTTCAACCTCTTCTCAAAGGGGTATCCTCCTCAACCGAAGCCTCAACTGGAGCGGCAATTGCATCTTTCTCCGGTCCAGGTAACTTTACTTGGCTTTTAGATTCTGGTGCTTCTTTTCATATGACCCAAAATGTTAATAGTCTATCCGAATGTCTTAAAAATAACTCAAGTGTGTCAAAGGTTTTTACAGCTGATGGCACATCTCTTGAAGTAAAAGGAATAAGATGTTTTGAAAATCTTCAAAAATCCAAAAGATTTTTTATCCCAGAAGTTAGATATATCCCTAAACTTAATTTGAATCTCTTATCTGTCTCGCAAATATCTGATTATGGATGTAATATCTCCTTCTCTTCTCATGGTTGTTGGGTACAGGATCGCCAGTCAGGGAAGCTGATTGAGGAAGGCCATAGAGAAGGAGGACTTTATTACATGGACTTTTTGGAATTACCCAAGAATGCATTTTGTTATAATATTCAGAAATTAGAATTGGATTTATGGCACAAAAGGCTTGGCCATCCTCATATGTCTAAAATTCAATATTTTCCAAGTTTGGAAAAATTTTATAATTCTGAAAATTTTTCTTGTAAAGACTGCATTCTTGGCAAAATGAAAAGGTTACCATTTCTTAGTAGAACTTTTGTTTCCTCACGACCACTTGAGTTAATAGATTCGGATGTTTGGGGCCCCGCACCAGTTATTTCCAAAGGTGGTTATACATATTATGTCATTTTTGTTGATGACTTTTCTAGACATACTTGGATTTATTTTCTTAAACATAAATCTGATGTCTTTGCTAACTTCCAAATATTTCATAAAATGGTTAAAAATAAGTTTCAAAATGATATTTCTGTTTTTCGCACTGATTCAGGGGGAGAATTTATGTCCAACGAATTCAAAGACTCTCAATTTACATGGTATTACACATCAAAGATCATGTCCACACACTCCACAACAGAATGGCCTAGCCGAACGCAAACATCGGCACATTATGGAAACTACTAGGACATTGCTAATTGCAAATCAAGTTCCAAAAAGTTTTTGGGCTGAAGCGATCCTAACTGCCACCTACCTCATTAATAGGATACCATCTTCCTCATTAAAGAATACAACTCCAATAGAAAAACTTGTTAATTTAACTCCAGATTATTCTAGATTAAGAGTCTTTGGATGCAAATGTTTTGTTTTCACCAACAGAAATGACAAACTCTCTCCTCGTGCAATCCCATGTGCCTTTTTAGGATATGCTGATAATAAAAAAGGCTACAGGTGTTTCGATTTTCAAAATGACAAATTATATGTGTCAAGAAATGTATCTTTTTTGGAAAAAGAAAGCTTCTTTGAATTTGAAAAATCCAAGGATGTCACTGAATACTCGTTTTTAATTGATCCAACTTCAAAATCCAATGAATGTGATGTTGGATGTGACCTTGACAATGATCAAAGTCCTATTGTTGTTGAAAATGGTGATAATGAAGAGCAAATCCATAGGGATGTTAGTCTACAATATTCAAGACGTAGAGAGCAAAATCTTCCATGTGCATTACAAAAATACTCTGAAGTCTCACCTAGAAGAATGTCTAGAATCTCTAAACCTCTAGAAAAATTTGTGTCTTATGAATCTTTTTCACCCACGTATAGGGCCGCCATTGCATTAATACAATCATATGTTGAACCATCATCCTATTCTCAAGCAAAAAATCATATAGAATGGATAGAAGCCATGAAAATAGAATTGGATGCACTAGAAAAGGCCAATACTTGGATGATACAAGATATTCCTCCGGGTAAGAAACCTATAGGTTGTAGGTGGGTATACAAAGTCAAAACCAAAAGTGATGGGACCCTGGAAAGATATAAGGCCCGTTTAGTAGCAAAAGGATATGCCCAAGAGTATGGCATCGATTATGAAGAAACATTTGCTCCTGTGGCCCGTATGACCACTGTTAGAACTTTAATAGCCTTGGCCTCTATTAGAACATGACCTATCTTTCAATTAGATGTCAAAAATGCTTTCCTGAATGGGAATCTCGTTGAAAAAGTATACATGGAAGCCCCACCTGGTATTAGTATCCCTAAGGGTAAAGCTCTTCGTCTAGAAAAATCTCTTTATGGTCTTAAACAGGCTCCAAAAGCCTGGTATGACCGATTTAGTCATGTTATGCTTGATAATGGTTTTCAACCTTGTTTAACTGACACTGCTTTGTTTGTTAAGAAATCTGATACAGGCATCATTATTCTTCTTCTCTATGTGGACGATATGATCATCACTGGAGGCGACAAACAGGGAGTTGCAAATATCAAATCTCTTCTTAAAACTCACTTTGAAATGACTGACTTAGGTTTATTAAGATATTTTTTAGGCATTGAAGTTGCTTATTCCCTTCGGGGGTATTTGATATCTCAATCTAAATTTGCTCTTGATATCGTTTTCAGGTCTGGCATTACAGATGATAAGAAAGTAGACACTCCAGAAGTTGTCAATGTTAAAATAAAAATTGATGATGGAGAACTTCTTGATGATCCTACTCCTTATAGACAACTTGTTGGAGCTCTTTCTTATCTTTTCATTACTAGGCCAGATATAACTCATGCGGTTCATACAGTCAGTCAGTTTCAGCATGCTCCCACCTCCGTGCACATGGGAGCGATTTTGCGTATTATTAGATACTTAAAATCCTCTCTTTCACGAGGACTCTTCTTGTCTGCTTCATCTTCATTAAATTTAATTGCATATACTGATGCTGACGGGGGAGGTGATCCCAATAATAGACACTCAACTACTGGTTTTTGTGTGTTTCTAGGTGAAACCTTAATTTTGTGGAGGTGCAAGAAGCAGCAAAAAGTCTCTCTTTCCTCTACCGAAGCTGAATACAGAGCCATGACAACCACCACTATGGAGGTTGTTTGGCTCAGACGATTGCTAGCGGATATGGGAGCTAAAGCAACGCAAGCTTCAAAGATGTGTTGTGACAACAAAAGTGCGATCTACATTGCAAGCAACCGGACATTCCATGAGCGTACTAAACACATTGAGATGGACTGTCACTATGTCAGAGAGGAATACTTACATGGAACCATTGATCTGCCATATGTTACATCAGAATATCAATTAGCAGACTTCTTCACCAAGCCTCTCGCTGCTCCCAGATTTCACTTTCTCTTAGACAAACTTTCGCTCATTGTACCGTAAGTTTGAGGGGGAGTGTTAAAATGTAAATTGTAATATATATATTATTTAATATTATTATATTTTCTTTTATTATTTTATTTTTCTATTTTTCTTTATTTTCTTTTTTAGCATCTAGTTTAATAGAAACTAGATATTTGATCCAGTCAAGTTCCTGTTGGAACTTGACTGTGCAAATAGCTGTTGGACTGTAGTCCAACAGCTATAATAAATGCTGTTGGACTATAGTCCAACAGCTATAATAATAAATGCTGTTGGACTGTAGTCCAACAGCTATATTAAGAGACGTTGGAATCCAATGTCTCTTTTGGAGAGCTCAAAATAAGCTCTCCTCTCTCTTCCACTTTTTTGTATATATAGGGGTGAACCCCTTCAATGTATAGTACCATGCTTCTTAAGCATTTTGTTCATGAATAAAGTATTATTTATTTTTCAAGTGTTCTTCCTTTTATACCCTTTCAAGGGTCATGCTTGTAGTGTCTCCAATA
Source organism: Nuphar pumila (assembly GCF_984573655.1). Taxonomy (NCBI): domain Eukaryota; kingdom Viridiplantae; phylum Streptophyta; class Magnoliopsida; order Nymphaeales; family Nymphaeaceae; genus Nuphar; species Nuphar pumila. The sequence goes on along the minus strand of NC_143262.1, from coordinate 23,309,922 downwards.
GACACTTGTTTGTGAGTTATTTGTGCATTTGTTGTAGACCACCATTTCATTACAACACTATCCTCACTTCACTTTTCCATTTAAGCTTTTAAAGTTACCAAATATTAATTTATTAAAATGCTTTCCGAATTAAAATCCTATCAATTGAAGAAACGATGGGACAAGTCTGCCGTCTCCTTAATGGGATACAACAATATTGAGAAGACGATTATTTCACGTTTAAACATCTCTGGGTGGTATCATATATCTGATGGGCATGCATGCTTGCGTGTAACGACCCCAACTGACTCTCGTAAAAATAATAGATTTTTTTTCTTTTTTAAACAATTACGGAAACACACCCAAGTATCCAGGGCATCACAAATTTAATATACCAAACCACAAACTATAGCGTGCATTGAATCAACAGAAGAATAAATCAAACTTTATTAATTTAAATTAAAAGTCAAATAGTCTAGAACATCAAAATCGTTCATGTCATAAGAGTCATCCTGTCAGAACTCAGAAACCAGTCACAAGGCTCGTAGTCTCTAGCTAGCTAGTCAGGACATCACTGAGCATCCGTGCTTGTAAAACAGTTTTAAGAAAACGGGTAAGAACCGAAGTTTTTTGTACGAATTTCTCTAAAAATTCAAACAATAAAGGAAATAGCATAAACAGATTCATGCATAAATTTCAGAGGAATATCACAAAGAATAATTTACCACAATCAACTTACCATTCAAGCATTTAAACAAAATATCATGTAAAATCAAATATTATGTAAAGCCAAATATGCATAAATGCATGAGTTAATGTTGAACAGTAAAGATGCATGATTCAATGCACATGCATAATAATTTATTAAGTTATTTATCAAAGTTGCTTTTGCATGCATGTCCTTATTAGATGCATACAAATTTAATTTTCAATTTTTCTTAAACCCACGGATACTCAAAATGGGTACAAATTCTCGAAGTCCAAATTAAGTTCTCAATTGTACCTTAATACATCATTTATATTTTATTACTGGGTTCCACACTTGTTCCTCGACCGATAACAGAAATCAACACCATCTATCGAAACATTAGAAATCAACATCTAATGCCAGGACATTAAAAAAATCATCCATTGACACCACTTTCTTGGTATACCAATAACTACAACTGAGTCAGCATCACCTCTAGGCAAAATAACTGAATCTTACTAAAATCGTAGCTGGGAGGTGAACCACCATATCGGGTTCAATGGTACAATCGCACACAGAGTTTTAGTATCCTCACGGTTCCCCAAGACCGCCATCCAAGATTCCCACACTGTGGAAGGGACATCAAGGAAGAGATTAATTAATTGTTTGGTCTCTTTTACTATTTCAAATAAATTTTCAAGTTCTTTACATAAGAATCGTTTTACAAATCAACATGCAAAAACAATTTCGGATCCTGACCCTCACAATTTAACATTGCGATTAATTTGGAAAACTGTTAAATTTCTATGAATAAATTTTTGCAATGTATAAATAAAATCAATAACAATTGGAGCAACACATGCTCCTGGCCTACACGGCCCGCAGTGGTTCGCATCTGACCACTAACATATCTCAAAAATAATTTATGCATCTTTGCAAAATTTCAGTGAACATGCAACACTCAAGGTTTTCGAACATATTCACAAAGCACATTCAAAACATATAAAATGAATGCACATTAAGCCAAGCATATACGCATGCCAATCAATGCTCGCAGAACACATTATCATAATCAATTTCATGCATAAACAACAAAACATGCATTTATGCAAACATCGAATAAATTTCAGATTCATGCATATGATATGCACAACGGCAAGCCGATCAAATCAAAATCATGTTTATGTATCATCTCAGAAAGAATACATCAAACTCATGTACTAAAACAACTATGCAAAAATTTCTATCAAGCCAACAACTGGGGCTGATCCATGTACTACATGGGTTGGCCAAGATCTGGCTGATCCATGTACATGATCGAAACCATGTACATGGGTCGGCCAGACCATAAAGAATGCATATACCAGCTTGCAAAACATACTAGCTCCATATACATGAGTATGATACTCGGTAGTTTGAAACTCATACGTATCTCGATGCAAGAATACTATCATTTCAGAATTTGAATCAAAATAACTACTCAGATGCATGAGCGTATGATCCAGCTAATATAATTCAAAACATCGCATTCAGATGCATGAGCATGTGGCTAGACATATCTGAATCAAACAAAAAGAATCAATTAAACCTGTACTCGGCAGATCTAGACCAGATCTGTGAGTATGAGAACTCGGCGGATCTGACCAGATCTACATGTGTAAACACAACAGATCTGAACCAGATCTGTCATTATATGAAAATCGGCAGATCTGAACCAGATCTGTTAATATGAAAATTGGCAGATTTGTCCAGATCTGCATCTGTAAACACGACAGATTTAAACACACATACACACACATCCATATATATGCATGAACAAAACAAAATTTGAACCATATAATATTTTCAGAAACATGCTAAAAAAAATAAATCATACATGGACGGTATGATCAAGAAGGTCGACAAGGCTTATATATATATATATATATATATTCGGCATGTATGGCCCTAAAAGAATTGACAACATATATTCTTATATATGAATATCAAGCTCGTCAAATCCAAAACTTTATGCATGCCTTTAGATGCAAATCTAATAAAATCAATACACCGAAATACTTCAACCTCTTTGCATGACCAAAAATCTGAACATGTATTCACAAATATATTCAATGGCATGAACAATAAAAATTACTAAATCTGATTATATGCATCATATGTATTTTTTGCTATGCATAAGCGATGAAACAGATAATCGACATGCCTATTTTTGGATGAAAAATTGTCAAATCTGAATATGTATATGCCTATACATATTTAGATGCATGAATCAATGATCGATATGTATATTTTAAAATTTTTGATGCAGAAGGGGAAATTGCCATCCATAAAAAGGATAAATCTGCATATATATATACATATATATATATATATATATATATATATATTTGACATTATGTATATATATACAACAACAATTACGCCTTCATCCCAAAACAATTGGGGTCAGCGATATGAACCAAAAAAGAAATTCATTTTGGGTCTTCCACATGAATCCTTTTCCTCCAATCATTTCTATCCAACGCCATGTCCTCGGTGAGGTTCAAAGCATTCATATCCTTTCCTATCATCTCCATCCAAGTCTTCCTAGGCCTACCCCGACCTCTTTTAACTAATATATTTTCCCATTTCTCCAACCTTCTAACTGGAGCATCATTAGGCCTTCGCCGAATATGTCCAAACCACCGTAAACGATTCTCTCGCATCTTATTTTCAATGGGTGCAACACCTACCTTCTTACATATCTCTTCGTTCCGAATCTTATCTTTTATTGTATTTCCACACATCCATCTAAGCATCCGCATCTCAGCTACACTCATTTTTTGAATATGATGTCTCTTGGCAGCCCAACATTCCGTACCATATAGTAAAGCGGGTCTAATAGTCGTCCTATAAAACTTTCCCTTCAACCGCAATGGCATTCTACGATCGCACAGCACTCCAGTAGCACTTTTCCATTTCATCCACCCAACCTTTATCCTATGATTTACATCTCCATCAATTTCTCCATACTTTTGAATGATGGATCCCAAATATTTGAAATAATCATTCACCGGTATATCTTGCTCACCAAGCTTCACTACACTCCCATCACTACTTCGTTGCTTACTAAACCGACATTCCATATATTCAGTCTTACTCTTACTCAACTTAAAACTTCTAGCTTCCAATGTCTGTCTCCATAATTCTAACTTAGCATTAACCCCAGCTCTAGACTCATCAATCAAAACAATATCATCAGCAAACAACATACACCACGGTACATTTTCTTGAATTGATCTCGTAAGCTCATCCATCACTATCGCAAATAGGAAAGGGCTTAAAGCAGATCCTTGATGTAACCCAACCGTTATCGGGAAATTGGTTGTCACCCCTCCACAAGTGCGGACATTGGTTACTACTCCTTCATACATATCTTTAATTATACTAATGTACTTGAGAGAAACACCTTTCTTCATCATTGTCCACCAGAGAACGTCCCTAGGTACTCTATCGTATGCCTTCTCTAAATCAATAAAAACCATATGCAAATCTTTGTTCCTCTCTCTATATCTTTCAATAAGTTGTCTAAGAAGATGTATAGCTTCCATAGTTGATCTTCCAGGCATAAAACCAAATTGATTCTCCGATATCATGACAACCTTCCTCAACCTAGACTCAATCACCCTCTCCCAAAGTTTCATAGTATGACTCATGAGTTTTATACCACGATAGTTTGTGCAATCTTGTATATCACCCTTATTCTTATATAAAGGCACCAAAGTACTCTTCCTCCACTCATTAGGCATCTTATTTGTTCGCCAAATCAAGTTAAAAAGATTTGTCAACCATTCTAAACCTTTCTCTCCCAAGCATTTCCAAGCCTCGATAGGTATACCATCTGGGCCAACTGCCCTTCTTGATTTCATTTTCTTCAAAGCCTCTGCAATTTCTTTCTTTTGAATCTTGCGCATGAAGTCACGATTTATCTCATGAAAAGGAATGGAGAAGTCTCCAAGATCTTGAGCATGACTATCATTAAATAGCTTATCAAAATAATCTTTCCATCTCTCCTTAATCTCCTCATCTTTGACTAAAACCCTTTGCGTTTCATCTTTGATACATCTAACCATACCCAAATCCTTCGATTTCCTATCTCTCATCTTTGCAAGCCTATAAATATCCTTCTCGCCTTCTTTGGTATCCAACTTGTCATAAACCTCCTTATATACCTTAGCCCTCGCGTTTCGAACAACTTTTTTAGCTTCCTTCTTTGCTATCATATACTTCTCCAAATTCTCATTATCACGACTCTTACTTAGATTTCTATAACACTCTCTTTTAACCTTAATAGCTAATTTGACATCCTCGTTCCACCATGATGTATCCTTACCTAGTGGTGCACCGCCTTTAGACTCACCCAATACCTCCTTAGCTACTTTTCTCATACCACCCGCTATCTTATTCCACATTGATTCTGAATCCTCCTCGAGACACCAATCAACTTCCTTAACTACCTGCTCTACAAACATTCCTTGTTTAGCTCCTTTCAGTGCCCACCACTTAATTCTAGGATCTATCCTATGTCTATCCCTTTTGCGGCATTGTCTAATTCTAAGATCTAAAATTAAGACTCTATGTTGTGTAGCTACACTTTCTCCTGGTATAACCTTACAATCGATGCAACAACCCCTATCTCTCTTAAAAATCTATCTGACTCGTATTAACCCCACTTTTAAATGTTACTAGGTGAGATTCCCTCTTCCTAAACCAAGTGTTTGCTAAGATCATATCATAGGACAAACAAAAATCTAAAATCCTTTCTCCACTTTCATTTCTTTCTCCTATACCATAGCCTCCATGGATATTCTCAAATCCCTCCCTACTAATGCCTACATGTCCATTAAGGTCACCGCCGATGAAAAGCTTTTCTCCATAAGATGTCTCTTGTACTACTCCATCTAAATCTTCCCAAAATTGATGCTTAATGGAATCATCTAAACCTACTTGAGGTGCATAAACACTAATAATATTAATAATATCCGTACCTAATACTAATTTAATAAGTAAAATTCTATCACCCTTCCTACGGACCTCAACTACATTATCTATAAACTGACGACTCATAACAATCCCTACTCCATTCCTATTCCTATTTATTCCTGTATACCAAATCTTATATCCCCAAGGTTCTATCACTTTAGCTTTCTCACCTACCCATTTGGTCTCTTGAAGAAATAAAATATCAATCTTTCTCCTACACATAACATCTACTAACTCTACCAACTTACCAGTTAAAGACCCTATGTTCCAAGTGGCTAACCTAATTTTATGGTCTTGGACTAACTTCTTTACCCCCACCCGTCCAACAAAGTGAGGGAACCCTTGCCTATTTGACACCACACCCGGGCGCCGGTGTGACGCGTCGCTTCTGGGCGACGACCTAGCAACCCTTGCACATTTATCACTGCCTCCGGGCCTAGAGAGTACAGCGCGTCGCTCAGTAGGGAACGCCCCAACGAAATTCTCATATTGGTTCATTTTCATAGGATATGACAAAGTTTTTATGCTGTCTGTCACAGGCCTACCGCAACCCTCCTCCTTTATCCGGGCTTGGGACCGGCAGTGTATAACTACACAGGCGGAGTTACATTATGTATATATATACACACATAAAATCAGATTTCCTTCTTTTTTTTTTTCCTCTAATACCTATACATAAATCGATTTATACATATTTTTTCCCGTAAGAACTTAGAGAGAAACCCGTACCTTGATCGAAGTTCGGAAAAAGGCCGAAAAAAAACCTCGATGGATGCCTTAGAAAATTATTTTCTATTTTTTTTTCTTCTCCTTCTTTTCTTTCTTCCTTTTCTTTTCTCTCTTTCTATCTTTTTTTTATCTCTTTCTCCTCACACGAGTTTTTGGGTTTTCTCTTCTTTTTTCTCTATCTCACTCTCTCAGTAGAACACTAGTTCTAGAGAGAGGGAGAGACTAACCCTCTTTTTATAATTTGTTTTGTTTTATTTTCTTAATAGCTTCTAAATGGGGGTGACGTAACCTCTAGAGAGCCTTAGTTAGATAGAGTTCTACTTCATGTAGAACTCTACTCTACCTTCTAGACATTATCTTTTAAATTACTTATTTAATTATTTTATTAATGATTTCATTTAATATTCTAGAGAATATTCCAAAGGGTGTTGCCCCCTTCTAGAAGACCTCTATGGGGTAGAGTTTCAGGTAGAACTCTACCTCATCCTATTTAAATTTAAAGTTGATTTTAAAGTTTTAAATTGGCCATAGGTGTATTTTGGATCCAGATCTGGATCTAAGATCCAAATTCATATCCAAATCCACATGGATCCTACCTAGACCAGATCCTAGTCGATATGGATCCTGGATTGGGTCCAGATATATATTAAATTGGATCAAACGAAGCAAATCTAGTCCGATCCAATCCAAAAAAGTACATTTTTGAAAAATACGATTTTCAAGCTAACCGTAATCCGATTTCGGAAAACAGGTCGCCAACGTGATCAGTATTCCAAGGCGGATCTAACGGCGTTTCTACCTAAATTTTGCTCGAATTTAACGGTTAAAAACAAAAAAAATCTCAAATTATAATTAGCTCAACTAGGTCTTGTCAGTGGGCTTTGGGCCACGCCTAGACCCAGCTGATGTCACCTATAAAATCAACTATTTTTTCTTGATTTTATCGATTTTGAATAAATATATAATTTAAAAAATTATATTTACCGATTTTAAAAATCATGGGAAAATACACGATATTACACTGCGTGTACACATGCTTATGTGGGTGCATGTGTGCTTGCATTCATACACTTGAGTGGACTAACCAAAATATAACCAGTATAAATATGCTGGCTATAGAACTGGTGAGTCCTCTATACATGTTTGGCTTGAGGAATCATTAGCATGCTGGTAGTCACCTACTATATTATATTTTTCCGTATTTGCATCTCAACAAGTTATATGTATAATGTTATTTTGCAAATTTAACTAGAAATTAAAGTTTTGTGAGATAGCATTTGTAAAGATGTTTCGACAACTAAGGCTATACACCATGTAACACAGACTCTTCTAATAGGGCGTCGCACCCGCAACCATGTGGGTGCGACACTTGGACAGGGCTTCCTTTGTGTCAGGTAAAGTCAACTACATTGAGGTTCATTTCTGTCCAAAAGTAGATTCAGTTAACCCTAACCAAGTCCAATTTTATCTATATTATATATATAAATACATAAATGCACACACATGCACATAGTGTTAACTTAAAACTGTTAAAAATATATATACCCTCCCCATACCCCCGCACCTATGCGACATGCTATACATGTAAAGGAAACATGTATGGGAAGTGAAAACTTTGGGTTTTCTAAATGAATGTATGCAGTGAATGCACTGCAATTGTAGTTTATCAAATAGACTCATTTATAACGAACAAAATGAGGGACTTTCTCAAGTAAATTACTGTATACAATGAAATATAATATTGTCCTTATTTTAGTACTCGTGTGTTTGGTGGCAAATAAGGTGAAAACATAGTTGCTAAGATGGGAATGGGAATCAAGTAGTACAAGAAGCCGAATCTGGAAGTAGTTCTTTCAAGTTTTTAGAGGATTTGAGAAGTGGGAAGCGAGTAGAAAGCAACATGAGGGAATAATTTAGGAAACAATATATGAAAATGTGTGAACATAAGAATCAGATTCTTGAGGGAATCGGGATTCTCAAACATGAAATCAGATTTCAGTATAAGGGAATTAGTTTCCTCAACGTAGAATGAGCACCCCTGAAAATTGGGGATGTAAGTGAATTGGGATCCCTAAACATAGAAATCGGAGTTCTTATTACATAAGAATCACAATTCCTATATTTAGGAATCAGGATTCCTATGCAAGCAGCATACTGCTTCATGCTTCCTAGGAAGTGTGGTTCCTACGGGTTCTAATTACTTCTGGCAACTACACATAAAAGAAAGGCTTCTTGTTGTTCTTTGTTAACTTAAAACATCGATAACTAAAAGCATTATATTGTGGTGCTTTTTGGAAGAAGATAACCATTAAAAACTAAATGTGTAAAGGTTCACCTATTATTAGCTTCATACACTTGGGCGAGCTTTCATTAGCTTTTAGGAAGTAGATTCTACCTTTGAAAGCTACTTGTATGAGTGTTCTCGTAGGCTTTATGACTATTTTCAGCTTCAAGTCTGTTCAATGTTTTTTTTCCTTTTGTTTTTTATAGTGGCTAATTTTCCTTCCTATTTTCGTGTCCTGTTCATATAGTTTTGAATCCTTAGGAATGTTGCAATTAGCAGCTTGTTTGTGTTTTATGTGGATGTTACTTGCATTAATTAATTCTCTCTTGCAGATATCTTTTTCTTGATGAGATCAGTGCTCAAAAGCTGGGATGAATAACGTATTTGACAGTCAGATATTAGCTGAAAAGCTTTCTAAGCTCAACAATACACAGCAAAGCATTGAAAGTATCCTTTGCTTAGATTACCATGTATATGATGCTTAAATGGCAGTGGAATATACCATTTACCCTAGGCAAACTCTTTGCATAGGATTTTGGTTTAATTTGAATTTTATGTGGTTTACTTTTTGTACTTGATTGCCAATGTTGCCCTTTTTATCATTTCTCATTGCATTAACAAATCTTTTGGATCATGATCTAGATTACATGGGCTGTATAGTTTCTTTGGTGGCTTGGATTGCAAGATAACACAATGGCCTTATTTATATTTAGTTTCATAGACAGTATGGTCATGACAGTGACACACATGGCATGATATGAGGACATGGCCACATATTTGTATAATGTGAAAAGACAGAATCCTTAATGAAAAGCAATAAAACATAAATATAATTATAATCTTAACCATTCAAATTTTTGAAAAAGCAGTTCTAAGACATCATGATTAATAAATATTACATGATAAATCTAAGTCAAAAAAATGAAATTTTACATAATGAATGTAGAAAAAAACAACTACAAAATAATGGATTAAGGTCATAAAAAACATAAATGAAGTTAGGGACACAGTATTGACCATTCCTCATGTAGGTTATTGTGTGCATGAATTGTCGTGGCATGTTTATTGTGTGTGTTGATGGCTTGTCATCTTGACATGCGATTGCATGCTAAGTGAAGTGCTACATCACATAAGATACTCCTAATTGTGGTGAAAGGATCAAAAGCATGTAAAGTAGCTCGGCCTAGTTCTTTATGGTTGGTCCATGACATAAATGCTTCAATTGCAACAGTGCCATCTTTCTATCCTGCTTGAGATTATGTAAGAACAAAGAAAAAAAATATCAATGCCAATAAGTAGCACAGCCTAGTTTTTCATTGTTAGACAATTTGATGTTTCAAATTACAAAATTACCATCACCTAATAATTCTTGTAAATCTATGGTATATACTGAGATTATTCTGTATCCAATCCCATCACATGAATAAACCTCTGATGCAATATTGTTCTGCCATTTTGTCTCCCCTGAGTTTATCCTTACTCTTTAAGTGGCTGCTATTTTTTTTCTTTTTTTTTCTGAGGAATCTAAGTGGCTGCCGTTGATGTCATACTTTGCGAAAAACATGTTGCTTACTTTTCCTTTATTATGATGCTATCTGGTGTAAGTCAAGTATGTTGCTCGGTGAAGTCATTAATAGCTTTGAGAAGGATGCTTTAATTACAACTCTTTGTCTGAAATTTGTCAACGTTTGTTGAACAAGTTACAAAAAATGGCTATTTGTTGGTATTAATTATACTTGTTGTCTTAACGTTCACGTAGCACTGTCACACTGGTGTATTTTTCATCGAAAGAAAGCTAAATTGGTTGTTGAAACATGGGAAAAGCAGTTTAATAGCTCAGAGAAAGAACAGAGGATTTCTTTTTTGTATCTTGCAAATGACATACTGCAAAATAGCAGGCGTAAAGGATTTGAATTTGTTGGTGAGTTTTGGAAGGTCCTTCCTGCAGCGCTCAAAGCTGTTTTTGAGAGTGGTGATGATCGTGGAAAGACTGTGGTTACTAGACTGGTCTCTCTCTCCCCTTTTCTATATGGCTTTTCTTTACACCAGAACTCATATTTGATGTCTGTATTTAGTACCTGGTGCAAGTGCTTATCCATTTCATTAGCACAAAAACACAAAATTTCTTAAATAATTCAAAGTCATCATCCTACATCTGCTGTTGAGAAGGCTTTGTTCTTTTTGAAATAACTACCACACTTCTGGAGAGAACCATAAGACCTTATGGCATTTCAACCCTTTAGCTTTCTTTAGTTTTGAATTATTAGCATAATGTAACTTTCTTTATCCTTTCCATATGATGGTATTTGTAACTCTTAATTGTTAAATTGTATATATCCGTATATATATTGTAGATGTATATAATATATATGGTGCATATTTATATATGCATACCAATATATGTATATGTATTATGTACATATATACATATGTATATATATGTGTACTATATACATGTATATATATAGTTAATATTGTAACTATAGTTTCTTTTCTTTTTCTTTTTAGTTCTTTCTGAACTAGTCAACATAAAGTTGACTAGTCAATAGAGACATTGGAACTGGTCCAACGACTCTATTTAGAGCCATTGGACCAGCTCCAATGTCTCTATTGTGGTTCCCATGTTGTATATAAATAGGGGTGAACCCCCTCTCTCATTGTAATGCTTCTTGCATATTTTGAACATCAATAAAATATTATTTTTATATTTTGTGAGCCTCTTTTGTGTGCCCTTTTGTGGGTTTTGTGAGAGATCTTTTGTGGCTCTTTTGTATGTCCACTTTGGTGATTTGGTTGACTTTGTTGGAGGCTCTCATTTCTTTTCATGGTATCAGAGCTTGGTGGTTTTAAGTGTAATGAGATATTGCGGAAATATAAAGAGTGCTTATAAGCACTTACAACAATGAATAAAAGAGACAATATCACAAGTCCGCTAAGGGACAATACAAACACAAGCCTTTAAGAAGGCAACAATATAAAAAGCTTCTTATTGAAAAGAGAGAGAGCTCTCAAGAATGAATACATACAAGGGGTTCACCCCTATTTATACAAGAGGGAGTGAAAGGAAAAGGAAGGCCAAGGGGCTCAAAAGAAGAGCCCAAAAAGGGGCTCCCATGGAGTCGTTGGGAGCCCCCCAACGACTCTATGGTTGGAGCCCCTTTTGGTTCCTAAAAAATACAAAAAAATAAAAATAAAAATAAAAAAAGAAATTACATTTTAACAGAGAAGGTGGTGGTGGAGCTCGAGGGTGGCCGACGGCTGCTCGGAGGATGGGAGACGACGGGAGGCGTTGAGGAGAGAGAAAAGGGCGAGGGCTTTTGCCCTTCGCCAGACAGCTTGCGCCTTTTAAAGATGCAGGCCCTCGATCCTTCGAGAAGCTGGGTCCGGGTCGGGCTCGGATCCGGGTCCGACACGAAGGACTAACAACGGCACATGTCCGACGTTTTTTTTTAAAGGGTTTTACATCAATCATGTAAGGACCAAAATTGTATACAATATTCTAGGATTCTAAACATCCATGTGCACTTGAAAGATATTTGATATTGAAATCTCGAAAATACAAACTAGCAGGTCATCTAGAGTCTCAAAACCCCCTAAAAATTGTCTTATGACTCTTTTTCACCTAAGTTTCAATCCTACATTGCATTAATACATTCATATATAGAACCCTCGACCTATGCTCAAACAAGTGAACACTCTGAATGGGGTAGAAACCATGAGAGTAGAGCTAGAAGCTTTAGAAAGAGCCAATAATTGGACTATTCAAGGCATTCCTCAAGGAAAGAAACTTATAAGGTGAAAACCAAGAGTGATGGAACTCTTGAAAAATACAAAGTCAAATTAATTGCCAAGGAATACTTACAAGAATATGGCATAGATTTTGAAAAAACCTTTGCTCCAGTTTCTAGGATGACTATAGTTAGAACCTTAGTAGCCCTAGCTCCTGTTAAAAGATAACCTATATATCAGATGGACGTTAATAATGCATTTCTTAATGGGAACTTGATTAAATAAGTTTATATGGAAGCACCACTTGGTATAACTATTCCTAAAAGAAAAACTCTTTGTTTGGATAAAGCCCTTTATGGTCTTAAACAAGCACAAAAAACTTGGTATAAAGGGTTTAGTCAAGTTATGTTTGATATTGGATTTCAATCTTGTTTCACTAATATAACATTGTTTGTTAAAATTTCTGATGCAAGTATTATTTTTCTTCTTCTCTACGTGAATGGCATGATCATCACTGGATGAGACAAACAGGGAGTTGAAAACATTAAGAAACTCCTCATTTGAAATGACTGATTTGAGTTTTTTTAATATTTTTTTGGAATTGAAGTTGCTTATTCTCCTATAGGCTATTTATTGACTCAGTCTAAATTTGCTCTATATATTGTTTTCGAGTTTGAAATTTCAGATGATAAGAAGGTTGACATTCATGAGGTTGTCAATGCTAAGACGAGAATTGATGATAGAGAATCACTTGAAAATATGACTTCGCACAAACAACTTTGTAACACCCCGAAATTTTAACCCAAATTTAAGAGGAATTCTTTTTTTTTTATAACAGCGGAAACAAGTAATATTATGGGGTTAAACATTCCGGAACATTACATTGGAGAAAAAGCCAAAACGTTTATTTCTTTCATTTCACTATCAATGAATAATGACATCAGAGTTTTAACTCAAACTATCCCTGGAACAATAAATCCAAAAATCTCGATCTGATGCCTCATCCCGCAGCCGCTCATAAACCCTGTTCTTTACCTGTAAAATAGTAAATTGATTGGAATTAGACTACAACTGTCTAAGTAGGACTTACTGTAATTTTTCTTGCAGGTATATCATGTGTTAAGTATGTTATGTGGGTGTCGTGCGTGATTTTCAACCTATACAGAAGCACGTAATGAAGTCTATGCAACAACAATGACAGACATATATCTAAGCAGGTAAGTAGATTATGCAACAGTTATAATTAAGCAAGTAAAGCATTTTATGCGACCACAACAATTAAGCAAGTAAGGTATTAAGCAATTAAAGCATATTCTGCAACAACAATAACAGTAACATGCATAACATTCATGTAACATCCACAATATGAATTCAATTATCTTATATCTACACATTTCAGGATTTCGTTTCATCACAAGCTCAAAATATAAAAATGCTGAAAGAGTATGAAAATGTCTTTCTAGTATCTCCAGTCACTATGATACCTAACTGTTCTAAATAGTGTCTATATTATCTTATTTCGCGGGTACACACGGGCTAAGGCAACCATCACAGAAGAGAACGTTTGGGGGTATATTATTCAAGGGTATTTTATTAACCCGAACATTCTAACTAAGACTGAAATCCCAAGAGATCGACCAATGACCGAGAGAACCTCCCAAAGGCCAAAACCAAAACATGATGCATCCCTAACTTCTGCAGAAGAACAAAGAGCTACCACCTAGGACATATTGGTAGTCCGGGTCCCTCTAACTCCGAGGACTGGAGACCAACGAGTCACTTTAGCTCGAAACAGTTAAACACATGTCCCCGAAGTTTTGTACCACCTACCCTTTCCAAGGTAAGCTCGAATCTGAGTAAGTTAATCTTTTCATTTAATTATTTTCCCGAAGTATGGGGGTGTTTCCCTATCTACCTCATACTACCATAGTAATAAGTTCCCAACCTTAGTCATTTTGCCAAGGTACACATACATCCATTTTTTTTTTCTCATTGCACAAACCCACTCAGAGTGATCCGGTGCCCTTAAACCAGTCAAGCACATAAGCCCCGGTACCTTTAAACCAGTCATGCACTCAACCTTTAATATTAAGTTTTTCATCAGTTTTATTGTCATATCATACAAGCTAATAGTCCGAGTACCCGTATCGGGTATTCAACCCATATTGCCCATTAAGCAGGGTTTCCCAAATGACCCATTCAGAACACGTGGGAATGTAACCATGGAATCATACCCCAAACATGTCATAGCTTGAGCATTCCAATATGAGAGTCCATTATATTTTCACAAAAAGAAAACTAATCAGAACATACTTAATGCTTTAACTTCAGCTACAAACAATATGCCCATACGCAGTTCTTGAACCCCAAAAAACAGTAGTATTTTAGCAACCTGTGTGAAACACAATAGCATGCAGATGTGCTTTAAACAATTTACGCATGACATGATCATTCTATCAATAGAGTTTAAAACACAACGTTCACAATGTGTAGCATCACATATTTTCCACTACAAGTAGAATGCCATACAAAATTTCATAGTGAATCACCGTTCTCAATGGCGATAAATATTAAAAACACAGTTTTTCACAAATGTGTAACATCACCCATTTTCAGCCATAAACATAATGCCCATACGTAGACAGCAAAGGACTGGCTTATGTTGTGCCAGGTTCGAGGGTCGACTCTCTGGTCTTCTCAAGATGTCGTTAAATGAGCAATTGAGTATCGTCTTAATATGCAGCTAACTATGCATTGAACATAGAGTGAGTATGTTGTTAAATATTAAATTGAATCTCAACTTAATACGCAACTAAATAGGCATTGAGCATCAATTTAATATGCAATTTCATATGAACAGAATATTATCATAATATGCAGCTAACTAGGCATCTAGCAGTTGAATAACATGCAGCTTCATACGAAATCGAAAGTCATTATAACAGGCAGTTAACTAGTCATTGAGCAATCTGGAATACATGATTGACCTGAGACAAAATGTAACCAGAGACACATTTATATATGTTGTTTCATTTGTACAACTCCTAGGTATTGTTGTTTTTCATAACCTACTATATACATAGGCAAGAAGAATATGTCCCAACTAAGCATGCAAGTGCAGCATAAATGTGCAGCCATTTTCATCATGGAAATGTATATCTATGTGTGTGCAAAGGTATGTGTGAGAATATATGTATCGGGTGCTAAAAATACAGGCACTTAATTGGGTTTACAAGAAGAAAAATGCAAACATATGATGCTATGTGTTAAACACGGGAAGTACAGTCCCTAGTAGCATGTAACCGACGTAATGTCACATATCAAGGTTGGACATGTTAAACCTATCGTATCCATTCTTGAAATCACTAGCAATCTTATATATATAAACATAAGGGCATACAGTCTCGATTTATAATCCTAATAAGCACTTCGATCTCCCATCATGATAACTACTCTTCAGAACATATGAATCACATTTTAACAGAGAATAGCTCTGAGTAACTGTTCCATAATTGATGCCACTTGACAGGATTAATCACCCAAAATTTTCAGTACCAAAACTAAAATTAGACTAACACCATCCCATAATGTCCAAGCGAAAGATGCAGATCAGGGGTCCTAATATCGAATATAAAGCCCGAGCATGCAGTTCAAGAGTTACAGTATGCATACATTTCAAAATGTAAAGCATGCATACATGATCTTAACAAATTCCAGAAAATATACATAACCCCACGTCTAGAACATGTTCTCCAATGCCCCACCCGTAGGCCGGACCTTTCACTTCTGTATTCCACATGCAAAATCTAAAGCAAAATAGGCAGGCCCACACATCTGCCGCCTGATTTCCCGACGATCAGTGATACCCAAGATATTGACCGATTTGTTTCACAGAAATCACATTCTTTTGCATCTACACAAAAGCCCCCTTTTTTTCGATTTGGGATTTCTTGGACTCCCACACACACACCAACACACTCAATACCCAAAAGAAAATATACAGAACCCTACCTGTTCCGGCGCTCAGCGGTTGCTGTCACGGGTGGAGGGTCGCCGGCGACATCGGCAGCTGTCGATGGTTGGGGTTGTCGAGAGAGAGAGAGAGAGAGAGAGAGAGAGAGAGAGAGAGAGAGAGAGAGAGAGAGAGAGAGAGAGAGAGAGAGAGAGGTTTGCCGGCGTGGGGTCTCCTCTGACGGGCTGAGGAAGTCGAGGGAGTATGTGAGGGAAGGAGGAGCAGCATCAACGTTGCCGGCGGCTGGTGGCTGAAAAGGAAACGGGAGAGAGTTGAGGAAGATCGAGAGAGAGGGTTCGGCTAAATGGGAGAGGAAGGAGGCGAGATATGGGAGGGTGCCACGAAAATCGGAAGGGGATCCGTTGTCCTCCCCTTCACCCGGCGGCTGCGCATTGCCCCCTCCTCCTCCTCTTGTAAAACCCACAGTTTAAAAAAAAAAATTAAATTGTAGCGGACTCGGGCGGGGTCGGGTCCGGACCCGACCCGGGCCCGTCATCAGTAGGGTTTTAATAACACGACTCATTCTCTTCTCGAGCGCCGCAACACACTCCTCCCCTTCCACCTTCGTTTTCGGAAGGATTAGGGAAATCCATCGGGGTTTCCCCTTTCATCGCCCCCTGGGGCCTTTAAATTCAACGTGGGAGGGCGAGGGGAGGCACGCCTCCCTCTCGAAGCCCTTCGCTCCCCCACCCCGTGCCGACCTCCTCCTTCCCTGCGCACGCCACCAGCGTCGCCGTCGCTGCGACCCACGCCGACGCCGGCCACCGCCTCCCAGGTACGCCGTTCTCCTCCTCACCCCCCCTCTCTGTCAGCTCGCCGGGAGACCGACAGGCGGCGCACGGCCCCTGCCCCCCCCCCCCCCGCCACCACCTCTCCTCTGTGGTCTGCGTAGGGGTCGGCAGGAGGTTGGTGGCTCCTGTCGCCCCGGTCTCTCTCTCTCTGGCAGGGGTTAGTCCCCCTGCCGCCTCTCGATCTCCGGTAGGCAGGGGGCCATGCCCCTGCCGCTTCCTGTTTCCCGGCAGGCAGGGGCTCGCCCCCGCTGCCTCAGGGGTTTTGGCACGCAGGGGTAGTGCCCCTGCCGCCTTCCTATCTCGGCTGGTAGGGGCAATGCCCCTGTCACCCTTTATTTTTTTTGCTGGGCAGGCAGGGGCTCGCCCTCTGCCGCCTCTTGGCTTCTGGGAGGGCAGGGGATATCCCCCTACTGCCCCTTGGTTCTCACCACGCGGGGGCTTGTCCCCCTATCACCCCCGTCCCGATTTCTCCCTCCCTCTTGGGGCTGTCAGAGAGCCGGCAGGGGCCCAGTCACCCCTGCGGCACCCTCTTTTCCCCCCCTTTTTGGTGTCGCCGTGATTTTGTCAGGCAGGGGCTGAGACCTCTGCCATCCCTCATTTCGTTAGGCAGGGCCTGAGGCCCCTGCCATTCCCTATTTGAACGAGCAGGGGCCAAGGCCCCTGCCGTTTATAATTGTGCCAGGCAGGGGCCGAGACCCCTGCCATTTCTTGTTCGCCATGCAAGGGGTCGAGGCCCCTGTCGGCTGTTTTGTCAGGTAGGGGCCGAGGCCCCTATCATGCTGTGTTGTCAGACAGGGGCCGAGGCCCCTGCCATGCGTTACCTTGTTTGGCAGGGGCAGAGGCCCCTGCCCTTCGCTTCCTTGTCAGGCAGGGGCCGAAGCCCTTGCTATTCATTGTTCAGTCGATAGGGGCCGAGGTCCCCTGCCGCCTTGCTGTTTTCGGCAGTGGCTCGTCCCTGTCGCCTAATCCTACCCATGCCCTCGTCGCACCATTAATTAGATTAGCATAATTAAATGTTTCACACTCTTGCAGATTTACGCAACGGGTCCTGTTCGCACTCTGCGGCCCGACCCTCGTATCATCTACACTCGTAGACGCACACAGCTGCACGACATTCCGAGGTAGGGGAAAGTCGCACGAAGAGTTTGTATCAATGAAATAAGATATAAGGACTTTATGATCAAATGGTTTATTTGGCATACATGCTTAACTGTAGGATTGCTTAACTGTAGGATTACTTAACTGGCGAATGTCCTTGTTGTGTTTCCACATCCGTATTCTTTTGGAAATTTCATGCTTATTGTGAGCTCTACGAGTAGACTCATTGCTAGAAAGATCTTATTACTGTATTTCCGCCTTGCTCATTGTTGTAAGTTACTGTAGATGCCTTACCTTACTGGTTATTGCCTGATGAATCTTGTGTGAAACTTCTTGCTTCTTAGTATTCGAGCATGCCAAGTATAATACTGATTTTATGAAACACTGTGATGGGTTATCTATCGAGAAACTCACGAACTTACTATCGTAATCAGACCTTAAGGCAGATATGATACAAATAGTACGGGAGGTCATTGAGTACCTCGCAGTGAACCATCAACACTTTATTGATATCAATGAGATAATACCGGCCTCCACAGGCCAATTGCTAAAAGAGCAATACATGTCATGTGTGAACCAAAAAAATCATAAAACATTATATGTTGCCCTTTCATCGTAGTCGTACCTCTAGGAAGGTATGATCGTACTTTTTGGACAAGTACGTACCATGTGGGTTACGATGGTTGGATGATGAGGTTGTAGCAACCTCGATACGTGCATTTAGCATAATGTTGAGATTACATAAATGGTGACAACTCGCCTTCACAGGCAAGATGCTCGAGTGGGTCTCATAAACCAGAGCATGTAGGATGGGGCGGCGGTTAAGAAACCTCTGTCGTACCCATTCGACCTTCACGGTTCATCAAAGGAGAGTATGGATGGTACAAAAACTCCGATGGACAGGTTGTTAACAACCACCTCACGGGCAAAAGACTCGGCTTCCCGAGTCATCGAAGTTAGGGGAAATGGGATTACCATAAATTATCCTAGATGGTAACTCCCAGGTACTTCTGCAGAAGTTGGATGCATCCATGGGCCATGAATGCCTTTGGGGATTTACTCTCTTGGTCACTGACCGTCCCCTTAGGAGCGGACTCAGTCAGCCATCCGGGTTAATGAAAACACCTGACATAATAAACCTCTGGATCGGTCTCAATTGTTTCTACGTTTCGCGTCTGTACGTACCCACAGGCCAGTTAATATCAGAATTTAAGGAATATCTTTTTGAATAGTTGTAGCTGATTGAGACTTACACTGCTTGAACTGCTTCGAACAATAGCTCTTTGCACATATTACATTTGTTAGAATAAATTACAATTGTATTGATTGTTTTAATATAACAACGACTTATCTCATGAATGTCCTGCTTTATTTTCATTCTACTTATCTATTCGTGCACTTACTGGTTTGTTATAAAACTGACCCATTTCATGGACAGGTGAGGAGTTGGACTTCACAGACGGCCGATGGCGTGGTGCAATATGGCTCAAGATTTATCTTCTTTCTGCTGGCGGCTTGACTCTGAGTCTTTTTGAGTTTTTCTTTAGATTATTGAACTTTGGGAAGATGCTTATTTTGTAATAAACTGCAGATTTTTAATCTATTGCCTTATTTCCTTAATTCTTTTAAGTTGTGGTTTATGTGAATGATGGGTTTTCAGCTAATGTACCCAGGATTTGTTGACTTCTGCTCCTTTCTAAATGTCTTTCGCTGTCGAATTTAAAAGTAAAAACTTTAAATATTTGAAAGGTCTTTCGATAATGTTTTCGAAATCACAAGTCGAAACTTTGGGGTGTTACAACTTGGTATGAGAGCCAGATCAGAAAGAGGTGAATCTTGACTATTGAGCATCCCATCGCGCTGTAAGTAAGTCTTCGATATTTTATAACATGTTTAGACTTGGATATAAGTAAGGCCCAATGATGCTCCAGTTAGAAGGATGGAGAAATGGGAAAATATATTAGTTAAAAGAGGTCGGGGTAGGCCTAGGAAGACATGGATGGAGGTGATAGGAAAGGATATGAATGCTTTAAACCTCACCAAGGACATGGCATTGGATAGAAATGATTGGAGGAGAAGGATTCATGTGGAAGACCCATAATGATTTTCTTTTTTGGTTCATATCGCCGACCCCAATTATTTTGGGATGAAGGCGTAGTAGTAGTTGTTGTTGTTGTTGTTAGACTAAATTATATTCTTGCTTCTATTCGTAGTACCGTCCGAAAGACGGATCCGTTTGTTGGTTCTAGTGGTAGTCATGTTAGGGGCATGCGTAGGGTGCGTGGCCGTTCCGTAAGGGAGAGGGGCGAACATGTGATGTTCAGGGCTGGTTACTGGGCTAACCGCCCTCCTCTACCCATTTTTACGGATGAACAAAGCTTCCCACTACCGATCGCCTACCAGATACCCTTGGCAGCAACGTGGGCTTAGGTGTATGCTCGAGAAGGTGGTTTCGCGCATTCACACGTTCGGGTGCACCATCAGACACCACAAGAGTCATCGGGAGATTTTGTTCCCCCTGAGTTAGCAGAGGAGTGTGTATTCTGTGGAGAATCAGGGCACACCATGGATTCCTGCCTCCGCAAGGCCCAACACGATGGCATGATCGCAATTTCGACTGCTGGCGAGCAACCATCACCTCCAGTTGACCCAGTGGGCGGTGTATCACCCACATACACGCCTGCAACTGATTCGTCAAGTTATAGTCTCGGCTCATCGGAATATACTCCGACGACGCCCCTCTACGGACAAAAGACCTCCTACGGGGAGCCACTTCCCTTCACCCCTAAGCGCAGATTCAGGCGCACAGAAAATAGAAGGGAATGTTTTAAGAAGTACTCTAGCCGTCCCTAAGGGGAGGTAGCACCTACCAAGTTTTGTTGGAGTCGGTGAACTTATTTATCATTACAAGAATAGAACTTTGCTTATGTACCAGCACTGCTGGAGTTAAAATAAATGACTTTCGTAATAAAGATTTATATTTTTTCCTTTGCTCCTATACTTATGTCTTCTTGTGCTTCTTTAGTATTTTTTACTCTTAACCTTGGTTGTTTTTTAAGGATGACGGGAAACTCAAGCAACAACATGGCTGATGAGTTGCGTGAGCAGAGGGGATTCATGATGGATACCCTCAACTTCTTGGCAGAGGCGATTCGTAGCCAGGGTCGCCCCCAGCAGGATTCGGGTTCTCTTGTTGGGAATACACCAACCGCCACATATGAAAAATTTTTGAAGCTTGACCCTCTTACCTTCTCTGGCAAGGTTGACCCTGACTTGGCGGAGAGTTGGGTCAAGGAAGTGGAACGGGTATTCCAAGTGTTGTCCGTCCCTGACGATAAGAAGACGATGTTCGAGTCCTTTCGATTGAAGGACGACGCTCGCGAGTGGTGGGACACTACCCGGGAGGTGCAGTTCCCAGGTGCTGAGGTGATTCATTGGGATGCCTTCCGGAGAGCTTTTCTCGGAAACTATTTCTCTCCTCATGCGAGGGAAAAGGAGAAGGTGGAATTTCTGGAGCTGTGCCAAGGCAACTTAAGTTTGAATGCGTATATCGCCAAATTCCAACGGTTGGAGCGCTACTGTCCTCACCTATTCGAGGATGATCACGAGCGGGCTGGGAAGTTCATTCGCGGACTGAAGGAAGGACTCAGGCATAGGGTTCTCACCAGCATGCCCGCGACTTTTTCTGCGGCGGTAGCAGCAGCCAACCTACTGAACGAAGATTGGGAGCGTTCCAAGAGCGTTCAGGCGAAAAAGTCACCTGTGACAGGTGGTGATCAAAAGAGGACCTATTCTGGCGGCCCAGGGCAGCAGCCACCACTACCCGTGAAGACTGAGGAAGGAAAGAAATAGTTTCCTCCGGCAAAGCGCCAACGACAGCAGAGCCATCCACCGCCCAGACAGCCGTCTGGGGAAAACTGCCCCAAGTGCAAGAGGCCTCATGTAGGACAATCTTGTCCGCGGGACACTGGCGGATGCCTGTACTGTGGCAAGATGGGTCATTTCATACGCGATTGTCGAAAGAAAGCAGCTGATGACCTCAAGCGAACCGGCAACGCATCTCAGCCTCCTCGACCACCTCATCAGCAGCAACAGCGAGCCCAACCAAACAGTGCCAGGGAGCCGGGTCGAGTTTATGCAGCCACGATCGATCAATTGACAAAAGGGGATCTCGTTCAAGGTACCATTCTTGTTGCTGGTCAAGCAGCTTTTGCACTCTTTGATTGTGGTGCTACACACTCGTTTGTTTTAGAAAAATTCGTAAAACAATTGCATATAACTGTAAAACCACTTGATAACGCTTTAGACGTGTATAACCCCGTTGGGAAGAACACAGTTTGCACCACTTACATACTTGAATTGAACGTAGTTATGGCAGAGCGACACTTGCCTGCTTGTGCTATCTTGCTTGAGATGACAGAATTTGACGTCATCCTAGGCATGGATTGGTTGCACAAGTATCATGCCAAGATATTTTGCCGTGATGGCAAGATCGTTTTATCACCTCCAAGCTCTCCGAGAGTAGAATTCAGAATTCCCAGACCTGTTCGAGCAAGCCGAATGATCTCGGCGCTTAAAGCGCATAACTTCTTGCGGAAGGGATGCACTGCCTTTTTGGTTAGTGTTATCCAATCAGATCCAATGCCTATTCCCATCAGTGAGCTGGATGTGGTTCGCAATTATCCCGACGTTTTTCCTAAAGAACTATCGGGACTTCCACTGTCTCTGTTAAAATATGATGTATATTTATATATATATATATATATATATAGATTACGACACATACACATATATATGATATATATATATATATGTCTATGTGTCTATCTACATATATAAATATATATATTTATTTTATAATACCCGATAGGGGTAATTCTGTCATTTCACCTGTACATGCATATCATTGATATGTTTTCTTTTCTTTCTTTTTTCCTTTATTCTTTTTCCTTTTACTTTTTACTTTTTCCTTTTTTTTTATTTAGTTGAGAGGGGTCCACATAGAGTCGCTGGACCCCTCCAACGGTCATAAATATGACCGTTGGAGGGGCTCCAACGACTCTATGGGAGCCCCTCCTTGGGTCCCTTGCTGTGTATAAATAAGGGGCATGGCCCCATGTATTCTTCAAGCTTCTTGTGAAGCATTCTATGAGTGAAATATATTTTTTTACCTCTTTGTGTGTTTGACCACTTTTTGTGGTTTATTTTGCCCACTTGTGGCCTCTTGTGTATGTGCATGCTTCCGTGCTTTTGCTTGGAGACTTCGCCTATTTCATTTGGCACTTCTTTACATGGTATCAGAGCCTTGGTGAAGAAGGCTTCATCGGATCCTCTCTTGACAAGTAATAACTCTCCTCTCTCTTGTCTTAAAAATTCTTTTTCTATAAATGGCCAACAAAGATGCAAAAATCGATCTCTCATTCAAATTGGATGGAACAATTACCGCATGTGGGCGGCCGCTATGGAAAATAATCTCAAAGGTAAAAAGCTTTGGGGTTACGTATGTGGAACCATTCCGGAACCACAATTGAAGTTAACTAAGTTTGGAGATGAGGAAAAAGCATTGAACGAAGAAGAAAAAGAAAAGGCTATTATTGATTACTCTTCTAAAATGGAAGATTGGGAAATTGAGCATGCTAAAATCTTAGCATGGTTCATGAATAATGTCGAATTGAAGATTTGTGCAAATCTTGCAAAATTCAAATAGGCTAATGAAGCTTGGTTTTTTATGAAAGGCATGTACACCCAAAGAGACCTTGCTAGGCATTTTTTTCTACAAGAAAAGGTAAGAGCTACCAAGCAAGGTGATATGAGTATTAGGGACTACTATAGTGCCCTATCCTCTTTATGGGATGAGCTTGTTCTTCTCGAACCGCAATGGGAAGGAAGTGCTATTGCCATGAGACAAGAGCAAATGGAAAAATAGAGGTTCTTTCAATTTATTCATGGGCTTCGTCCCAAATTTGAGCAACTTAGAGGATCTCTTCTTCATAGGGCCTCTACTCCTCTAAGCGATAGTTTGACCGACTTATGTCAAGAAGAAACCCGTTTGGCCTTGGAAAAAGATGTTGATGAAGTGCATGCCGTGTCTAGACCCGACAACAATGTAAGATCATATAAACCACCACATTTTTGGAAGAATAATGGTGGTGGAGGAAGAAAAATCATTTGTCATAATTGTAATGAACCAGGCCATATTCGTCCCGATTGCCCTAAATTCAAAAAGAAGGTGGCTTCCGTGGGGGAAACTCCTCCAATCATCAATGAAGATTCAGAGAAGGATGGTGACATAAAGGAGTCCATCGCTCATCTAACCGAAACTCTTCAACAATTTGTAAAGATGAACGCCTCTACATCATCCTCTTCACTTTCCACTTCCGCTGCCACCATCTCCTCCTTTCCAGGTATGACTTCTTGGATTCTTGACTCGAGTGCCTCTTTCCATATGACTTCAAATGCATCACTTTTGTCAAAACCAAGTCTCAATAAATTCAAATCATATGTATCCACCGCTGATGGAACATCTTTTAATGTTGAAGGCATTGAAAACCTTGAGAAAACTCATGACCAAAACAAAGAATTTTTTGTTCCCAAAATCCGAATTATTCCAAAACTTAATTTAAATCTTTTTTCCGTCTCTCAAATTACCGATTTTAAATGTAATGTCTCGTTTTCACCAACCCGTTGCTATGTGCAGGATCTCCAGTCCGGGAAGCGGATTGGGCAAGGCCATAGAAGAGGGGACCTTTATTATATGGATTTTTTGTCTTTGCCATCCAAATCATTTTGTAATCATGTTCAATCCAAAGATATTGAGACTTGACATAAGAGACTTGGACACCCTAGTATTTCCAAGTTGTACCTTTTTTCGTTTTTGGAAAATTTTTGTAATACAAATAGATTTACATGCAATGATTGTATTCTTGGGAAAATCCACTCTCTTCCATATTCACATAGTAATTTTGTGTCAAAAAGGCCTTTTGAACTTGTGCATTCCGATGTATGGGGACCGACACCCGTTATGTCCAAAGGGGGCTATTCTTACTATGTTTCTTTTATTGATGATTTTACTAGATAAACATGGGTTTACATTATCAAGATTAAATCCGATGTCTTCACTAATTTTAAAGAATTTCACGCTCTTGTTCAAAATCAATTCCAACACGATATAGCCATTTTTAGATCTGACTCAGGAGGTGAGTACATGTCTAAAAATTTTCAAAATTATTTTAAAACAAATGGAATTTTGCACCAACGATCTTATCCTAAAACTCCGCAACAAAATGGTCTTGCAGAAATGAAACATAGACATTTAATCGAAACCACAAGAACTCTTCTTGTGTCTAAAAATGTTCCTAAAAACTTTTGGGCCGAAGCTCTTCTTACCGCAACATATCTTGTAAATCGTATGCCCTCTTCTTCTTTAAAAAATGTTTCACCCTTTGAAAAATTATTTAAAATTACTCCAGATTTTAATAGACTAAGAATCTTTGGATGCAAATGTTTTGTACTTAGTCAAGGACAAGATAAGTTGTCACCTAAAGCTCTTGAATGTGTGTTCATTGGCTATGGTGAGAATAAAAAAGGCTATAGATGCTATGATATTCGAAACAATAAACTGTATGTGTCGAGAAATGTAAACTTCATTGAAGAACAAAATGGTTTCGATATCCACACATCTAGGGAAGACATCGATTATTCTTTTCTATTTGACTTAGCTCCTAGAATTGAGTCCCCTGAGGCAATTATTTGTGATACTACTTGTGATGGCATCTTACATTATAATGATATACCACAACATGATAATGTTTCCCAAAATGAAAACCTTAATGATATAAATGTATATACCCGACGGTTAGGAAATGAACATCAACCTGCTATTGATAGATACTCTCAAGACTTCTCTTTAGAATAATCTATTGACAACGATCCACCTAGGAGATCTTCTCGTCTCATGTGAATCATTTTCTCCAAATTATAGGGCTTGTCTGATGTTAATACATTCGTATCATGATCCTATCTCATTCAAGGAAGCTAAAGATCATCCACATTGGATTGAAGCTATGAAAATCGAATTAGAGGCTCTTAACAAAGCCCAAACCTGGAGCATTATTCCTCAACCTTTGGGAAAAAAGGCAATTGGGTGTAGATGGGTATATAAAGTCAAAACCAAATGTGATGGGTTTCTTGAAAGATACAAAGCTCGCTTGGTTGCAAAAGGCTACGCCCAAGAATATGAGATTGATTATGAAGAAACCTTTGCTCCTGTAGCCAGAATGACTAGTGTGCGAACCTTAATTGCTTTAGCATCCATCAAACAATGGCCGATATATCAACTTGATGTTAAAAATGCGTTCCTAAATGGAACTCTGTGTGAAGAAGTTCTTATGGACCCTCCGTCGGGTCTTGAAATTGGGAAAGGAAATATTCTAAAATTGAATAAAGCTCTCTATGGTCTTAAACAAGCACCAAAAGCTTGGTATGATCTTTTTAGCAAAGTAGTTCTTGATAATGGGTTTTCCTCATGTTACACAGATACTGCTTTGTTTGTTAAATCTTCTAATGAATACATAACAATTTTGTTGTTATATGTTGATGACATGATTATCACAGGTAATGATAAGAAAGGTATTGACCTTATTAAAAATATTCTTAAGAAAAATTTTGATATGTCTGACCTGGGTTTTCTAAGGTATTTCTTAGGAATTGAAGTTGCATACTCCCCCAAGGGGTATGTCCTATCTCATATGAAGCTTGCCTCTGACATTATTGTTAGGTCTGGGCTGACAGATGACAAAAGGGTGGAGACTCCAGAAGTGATCAATGCCAAGATGAGAGCCAGTGATGGCACTCCTTTAGCAGACCCCACGTCTTACCGTCAATTGATTGGATCTCTAACATATTTATCTATCACCAGGCCGGACATTTCACATGCAGTGCATAGTGCAAGCCAATTTCAGACTGCTCCTACTACTACTCACATGGCAGCAGTAATGAGGATTATCAGATACTTAAAAAATTCCATAACTAAGGGGGTATTCTTATCCTCTTCTTCACCTCTTACTTTACTTGCGTATACTGACTCCGATTGGGGGGTAACCCCGATGATCGTATTTCTACCACAGGTTATTGTGTGTTTCTTGGTGAGTCACTTATCTTCTGGAGGTGTAAGAAGCAGCATAAAGTTTCTCTCTCATCTACCGAAGCAGAATATCGTGCGATGGCCACTACCACAACTGAGATTATATGGTTAAGAAGCCTACTTAAAGATATGGGTGTCTCATTCTCAATTCCTTCAAAGCTGTGTTGTGACAACAAGAGCTCTATCTATATTGCTAGCAATCACACTTTTCATGAACGAACAAAGCATATTGAGATGGACTGTCATTATGTTCGTGATGAGTTCTTACGGGGCACCATTCAACTCCCATATGTTCCTACCGAATATCAGTTGGCGGACTTCTTCACCAAAGCTTTGCCATCGCCTCGCTTCTACTTCCTTCTTAGCAAACTCTCGGTGATTTCACCGTGTGTTTGAGGGGGGGTGTTAAAATATGATGTATATTTATATATATCTATATATAGATTACGACACATACACATATATATGATATATATATATATGTCTATGTGTCTATCTACATATATAAATATGTATATTTATTTTGTAATACCCGATAGGGGTAATTCTGTCATTTCACCTGTACACGCATATCATTGATATGCTTTCTTTTCTTTCTTTTTTCCTTTATTCTTTTTCCTTTTACTTTTTAGTTTTTCCTTCTTTTTATTTAGTTGAGAGGGGTCCACATAGAGTCGTTGGACCCCTCCAACGGTCATAAATATGACCGTTGGAGGGGCTCCAACGACTCTATGGGAGCCCCTCCTTGGGTCCCTTGCTGTGTATAAATAAGGGGCATGGCCCCATGTATTCTTCAAGCTTCTTGTGAAGCATTCTATGAATGAAATATATTTTTTTACCTCTTTGTGTGTTTGACCACTTTTTGTGGTTTATTTTGCCCACTTGTGACCTCTTGTGTATGTGCGTGCTTCCGTGCTTTCGCTTGGAGACTTCGCCTATTTCATTTGGCACTTCTTTACAGTCTCGTGAGGTAGAATTCAATATTGAATTGCTACCAGGTACGACGTCGATCTCTAAAGCACCTTACAGAATGACGCCAACTGAGCTTGTGGAGCTGAAGAAGCAGTTGCAGGAGTTGTTGGATCAGGGATTCATTCGCCCCAGCGTATCTCCTTGGGGAGCTCCTATATTTTTCGTGAAGAAGAAGGACGGGACCTTGCGTCTGTGCATCGACTATCGAATGCTCAACCAGGCCACGATAAAAAACAAGTACCCATTGCCGCGTATAGAAGACTTGTTCGATCAGTTACAGAAGGCTAAAGTTTTCTTGAAAATTGATCTTAGGTCTGGATACCATCAACTCAGAATCAGGAATGATGATATTCCTAAGACTGCTTTTCAGACGAGATACGAGCATTTCGAGTTCACAGTCATGTCGTTCGGACTGACCAATGCCCCAGCAGCTTTCATGGACTTAATGAATAGGATGTTCAAGCCATTTTTGGACACCTTCGTGATCGTGTTCATCGACGACATCTTGGTGTACTCAGAAAGTCGAGAGCAACATCGGGAACACCTAACCATCGTGTTGGAGACCCTGCGAAAGGAACGTTTGTATGCCAAGTTCTCTAAATGTGAATTCTAGCTCGAAGAAGTTATGTTTCTGGGACACGTTATTTCTAAGGAAGGAGTGTCTGTGGACCCTGCAAAGGTTGAGGCTGTACTCAGTTGGCAACAACCAAAGAACGCACGTGATATCAGGAGTTTTCTTGGACTAGCGGGTTACTACAGAAGATTCACACAGGATTTTTCAAAAATTGTGTTACCCCTGACGAAGTTGCTGAAGAAAGAGGCTAGATTCTTATGGGACGAGAAGTGCGAGGCGAGTTTTCAGTTATTGAAGGAGCGACTTACCAATGCTCCTATTTTGACCTTACCTTCTGGTAAAGGCGGATTCGTGATTTATACTGATGCCTCTGGGTCAGGCCTAGGGGCCGTGCTGATGCAGAATGGGAAAGTGATCGCTTACGCTTCTCGGCAACTTAAAATTCACGAGAAGAACTACTCAACTCACGATTTAGAGTTAGCTGCGGTGATATTCGCACTGAAGATATGACGACACTACTTGTATGAGGAGCAGTTTGAGGCATTCACTGATCATAAGAGCCTTAAGTATCTATTTTCGCAGAAAGAATTGAACATGAGGCAACGACGTTGGCTAGAATTCCTCAAGGATTACGACTTCACCCTCTCCTACTACCCAGGAAAGGCGAACGTTGTGGCTGACGCCCTCAGCCGCAAAGCATCGAAAGTTTCGATTAATGCTTTATTTGTTGGATGAAGGTTGGTCGAAGACCTAGCCTCTTGGGAACCTTTCGCGATCACTCAAGGTTCAATCGGTTTATCCCACCTTGTTGCTCAACCTGAGCTACTAGCTAGGATCATCAATGGGCAGAAAACGGATGTACACTACGAGAAGTTGAAGGCTCAAGCGATACTGGCAGATACACCTTTTTGTCTGGAGGATGAAAGTATATGGTTGAAGGAACGCCTTTGGGTTCCTGATGACCCGGTCTTACGAGATGAAATTTTGGCGGAAGCCCACAAG
This sequence comes from Nuphar pumila, assembly GCF_984573655.1. NCBI lineage: Eukaryota > Viridiplantae > Streptophyta > Magnoliopsida > Nymphaeales > Nymphaeaceae > Nuphar > Nuphar pumila. The sequence goes on along the minus strand of NC_143262.1, from coordinate 23,279,900 downwards.
TCTAGATACACCATTCACTCTGGCAGCACGAAGATGTTCAAGGACCTACAACAGAGTTATTGGTAGAACGGTATGAAGCGAGACGTGGCTGAGTATGTCTCGAAGTGTTTAACGTGTCAGCAGATCAAGATCGAGCACCAGAGACCCGGTGGGGTCATGCAACAGATATAGATCCCTCTATGGAAGTGGGAGAATGTTACTATGGACTTCATAGTCGGCCTACCGAGGACGCGGAGGAAGCATGACGCTATTTGGGTGATTGTCGATAGACTCACCAAGTTTGCTCACTTTCTACCTATCCGTCTTAACCAATCGTTGGATAGTCTCGCTGATCTCTATGTTAGAGAGATTGTGAGATTGCACGGTGTTCCGGTCTCGATTATCTCCGATCGTGATCCTAGATTCACTTCAAGGTTTTAGGGGCAACTTCAGCTGGCTTTGGGCACAAAGTTGAAGTTTAGTACTGCGTTTCACCCTCAGACTGACGGGCAGTCGGAACGTACGATTCACACCTTGGAAGACATGCTTCGAGCTTGTATGATGGACTGGAAGGGAGAGTGGGATTCCCACATCAGTCAGGCGGAATTCGCGTATAACAACTATCATGCGAGCATCGGGATGGCCCCATACGAAGCTTTGTATGGGAGGTCGTGCCGATCACCTGTCTACTGGGACGAGGTTGGCGAACGAAGATTGGAGGCACCTATAGTTTTGCAACACTATACTCAACAAGTGCAAATGATTCGTGAACGACTCCGTACCGCTCAGAGTCGGCAAAAAGTTATGCAGATAAACGCCGACGAGAGCTTACCTTCGAAATTGACGAGATGGTTTTTGTTAAGGTATCTCCGACAAAGAGCGTATTTCGGTTCGGGAAGAAGGGAAAGCTAAGTCCTAGATACGTCGCACCGTTCGAAATCTTGGAGTGGATTGAAGAAGCAGCTTATCGCGTGGCGTTACCTCCTCAGTATGCTCAGATCCATAATGTTTTTCACGTATCCGTGTTGAGGAAGTACGTTCACGATCCATCGCACATCATTCATTATGATGATGTGGACATTAGAGGGGACTTGACATTTGAAGAAAAACCAGTGGAGATCGTCGACCGTCGTGACCAAGTGCTAAGATCAAAGACTATTTTCTTTGTAAAGGTTCGGTGGCAACATCATGAAATTGACGAATGTACTTGGGAACCCGAGAGCGATATCAGGGAAAAATATCCTGACCTGTATTTTGACTCTTCAACGCAATAAATATTTCGCGGACAAAATTCTGTTAAGAGGGGTAGGATGTAAAACCCACAGTTTAAAAAAAAAATTAAATTGTATCGGACCCGGGTCGGGTCCAGACCCGGGCCGGGTTGGGTCCGGACTCGACCCGGGCCTGTCATCGGTAGGGTTTTAATAACCCGACTCATCCTCTTCCCGAGCGTCGCAACACCCCCCCCCCCTTCCACCTTCGTTTTCGGAAGGATTAGGGAAACCCATCGGGGTTTCCCCTTTCATCGCCCCCTGGGGCCTTTAAGTTCAACGTGGGAGGGCGAGGGGAGACACGCCTCCCTCTCGAAGCCCTTCGCTCCGCCCCGTGCCGACCTCCTCCTTCCTTGCGCACGCCACCAGCGCCGCCGTCGCTGCGACCCACGCCGACGTCGGCCACCGCCTCCCAGGTACGTCGTTCTCCTCCTCACCCCCCTCTCTGTCACCTCGTCGGGAGACCAACAGGCGACGGACGGCCCCTGCCCCCCCCCCCCTCCTCTCCTCTATGGCCTGCGTAGGGGTCAGCAGGAGGTTGGTGGCTCCTGTCGCCCCGATCTCTCTCTCTCTGGCAGGGGTTAGTCCCCCTGCCGCCTCTCGATCTCTGGTAGGCAGGGGGCAATGCCCCTGCCGCTTCCTGTTTCCCGGCAGGCAGGGGCTCGCCCCCGCTGCCTCGGGGGGTTTTGGCACGCAGGGGTAGTGCCCCTGCCGCCTTCCTATCTCGGCTGGCAGGGGCAATGCCCCTGTCGCCCTTTATTTTTTTTGCTGGGCAGGCAGGGGCTCGCCCTCTGCCGCCTCTTGGCTTCTGGGAGGGCAGGGGATATCCCCCTGCTGCCCCTTGGTTCTCGGCACGCAGGGGCTTGTCCCCCTGTCACCTTCGTCTCGATTTCTCCCTCCCTCTTGGGGTTGTCAGAGAGCCGGCAGGGGCCCAGTCACCCCTGCGGCACCCTCTTTTTCCCCCCTTTTTGGTGTCGCCGTGATTCTGTCAGGCAGGGGCTGAGACCCCTGCCATCCCTCATTTCGTTAGGCAGGGTCTGAGGCCCTTGCCATTCCCTATTTGAACGAGCAGGGGCCAAGGCCCCTGCCGTTTATAATTGTGCCAGGCAGGGGCCGAGACCCCTACCATTTCTTGTTCGCCATGCAAGGGGTCGAGGCCCTGTTACTTGTCACTTTCGTGAGGCAGGGGCCGAGGCCCCTGTCGGCTGTTTTGTCAAGTAGGGGCCGAGGCCCCTATCATGTTGTGTTGTCAGACAGGGGCCTCTGCCCCTTCCATGCGTTACCTTGTTTGGCAGGGGCAGAGGCCCCTGCCATTCGCTATTTTGGCAGGCAGGGGCTGAAGCCCCTGCTATTCATTGTTCAGTCGGTAGGGGTCGAGGTCCCCTGCCGCCTTGCTGTTTTCGGCAGTGGCTCGTCTCTGTCGCCTAATCCTACCCATGCCCTCGTCGCACCATTAATTAGATTAACATAATTAAATGTTTCACTCTTGCAGATTTACGCAACGGGTCCTGTTCACGCTCCTCGGCCCGACCCTCGTATCATCTACACTCGTAGACGCACACAGTTGCACGACATTCCGAGGTAGGGGAAAGTCGCACGAAGAGTTTGTATGAATGAAATAAGATATAAGGACTTTATGATCAAATGGTTTATTTGGCATACATGCTTAACTGTAGGATTGCTTAACTGTAGGATTACTTAACTGGCGAATGTCCTTGTTGTGTTTCCACATCCGTATTCTTTTGGAAATTTCATGCTTATTGTGAGCTCTACGAGTAGACTCATTGCTAGAAAGATCTTATTACTGTATTTCCGCCTTGCTCACTGTTGTAAGTTACTGTAGATGCCTTACCTTACTGGTTATTGCCTGATGAATCTTGTGTGAGACTTCTTGCTTCTTAGTATTCGAGCATGCCAAGTATAATACTGATTTTATAAAACACTGTGATGGGTTATCTATCGAGAAACCCACGAACTTACTATCGTAATCAGACCTTAAGGTAGGTATGATACAAATAGTACGGGAGGTCATTGAGTACCTCGCAGTGAACCATCAACACTTTATTGATATCAATGAGATAATACCGGACTCCACAGGCCAATTGCTAAAAGAGCAATACATGTCATGTGTGAACCAAAAGAATCATAAAACATTATATGTTGCCCTTTCATCGTAGTCGTACCTCTAGGAAGGTATGATCGTACTTTTTGGACAAGTACGTACCATGTGGGTTACGATGGTTGGATGATGAGGTTGTAGCAACCTCGATACGTGCATTTAGCATAATGTTGAGATTACATAAATGGTGACAACTCGCCTTCACAGGCAAGATGCTCGAGTGGGTCTCATAAACCAGAGCATGTAGGATGGGGCGGCGGTTAAGAAACCTCTGTCGTACCCATTCGACCTTCACGGTTCATCAAAGGAGAGGATGGATGGTACAAAAACTCCGATGGACAGGTTGTTAACAACCACCTCACGGGCAAAAGACTCGGCTTCCCGAGTCATCGAAGTTAGGGGAAATGGGATTACCATAAATTATCCTAGATGGTAACTCCCAGGTACTTCTGCAGAAGTTGGATGCATCCATGGGCCATGAATGCCTTTGGGGATTTACTCTCTTGGTCACTGACCGTCCCCTTAGGAGCGGACTCAGTCAGCCATCCGGGTTAATGAAAACACCTGACATAATAAACCTCCGGATCGGTCTCAGTTGTTTCTATGTTTCGCGTTTGTACGTACCCACAGGCCAGTTAATATCAGAATTTAAGGAATATCTTTTTGAATAGTTGTAGCTGATTGAGACTTACACTGCTTGAACTGCTTCGAACAATAACTCTTTGCACATATTACATTTGTTAGAATAGATTAAAATTGTATTGATTGTTTTAATATAACAATGACTTATCTCATGAATGTTCTGCTTTATTTTCATTCTACTTATGTATTCGTGCACCTACTGGTTTGTTATGAAACTGACCCATTTCATGGGCAGGTGAGGAGTAGGACTTCACAGATGGCCGATGGCGTGGTGCAATATGGCTCAAGATTTATCTTCTTTCTGCTGGCGGCTTGACTCTGAGTCTTTTTGAGTTTTTCTTTAGATTATTGAACTTTGGGAAGATGCTCATTTTGTAATAAACTGTAGATTTTTAATCTATTGCCTTATTTCCTTAATTCTTTTAAGTTGTGGTTTATGTGAATGATGGTTTTTCAGCTAACGTACCCAGGATTTGTTGACTTGTGCTCCTTTCTAAATGTCTTCCGCTGTCGAATTTAAAAGTAAAAACTTTAAATCTTTGAAAGGTTTTTCGATAATGTTTTCGAAATCACAAGTCGGAATTTTGGGGCGTTACACCTCTTGTGATTTGGCCTGTGTTAGGGTTCTGAACCCTAACACTCTTTTTATCGGGCTTGCATAGTGCCCTCATACTTAACTTCGTTTCTTTCTTTTTTTCTTTTTTTATACTTAACGCACGGTGTGGTGCGGGGCATGGATCAACCGGATCCACGACCCGCGATCTAGCCACGGTTTGGATCTACGGCCCATCGATGGTTTGGGGTCCGATATTTGGACCCATACCGATCCAACTGCAGATCCATATATATTTATACCTTTTTTATTATTAGGTTATTATTATTACGAGCTTTAAAATACCCCTAATGGGCCTTGATGTGATATGGATCCTCGATCCATGGGCTCAAATACACCCATCGGGATCCTACAATCCAAAACTATTTTCTTCATTACCAGGAGGTGAAACTTTGGATCCAAGATTGCTATGAATCCACCCAATTTTACCTTGACCCACGCATCTTCGATGCAAGGATCCGAAATACGATGTGTCCCAGATCCAATTGAAATAAAAATTAAAACAATGATTCAAGTTTATTTATTCGATAAAAATCACGGGTATTACAAGCTTATCGAAGCACTTTCTTATGTTTCAATTACGAGGCCTGATATAGCGCATGCAGTTCACACAACCAGTCAATTTTAGCATGCTTTCATTTTTGTTCACATGGGAGTTGTCTTGCGTATTATTAGATATATTAAGACTTTTATTTATCGAGGTATTTTCTTATCTACTTCTTTCATATTAGATTTAATTGCTTATACTGATGCTGACTGGGGAGGTAACCTCAATTACAGACACTCAACCACGGGTTTTTGTGGTTTTTTAGGTGAATTGTTGATTTTATGGCAGTATAAGAAATAGTAAAAGGTCTATCTCTTCAACTGAAGTTGAATATTGAGTCATGGTTACAACCACTATGGAGGTGGTCTAGCTCATAAGATTGTTGGCTGATATGGGAGTTCATATAAAAAGGAGCCTCACGAATGTCTTATGACAACAAAAGTTTTATCTATATTGTCAGCAACTGAACAATATATTGAGATGAACTGTCACCATGTAAGAGAAGAGTATTTACATGACACTATCGATTTGCCATATGTTACCTCAGAATATCAGTTGGCAGATTTCTTCACCAAACCTCTCGTTGCTCTTAGATTTCACTTTCTCTTAGGCAAACTTTCAATTGTCCAGCCGTAAGCTTGAAGGGGAGCGTTAATGTATATATATAGTTACCATTGTAACTATAATTTCTTTTCTTTTTCTTTTTAGTTTTTTTTGAACTAGTCAACTTTAGAGACATTGGAACTGGTCCAATGGCTCTATTGTGGTTCCCATGTTGTATATAAATAGGGGTGAACCCCTCTCTCATTGTAATGCTTTTTTCATATTTTGAACATCAATAAAATATTATATTTATATTTTGTGAGCCTTTTTGTGTGCCCTTTTGTGGGTTATGAGAGTGAACTCTTTTGTGGCTCTTTTGTGTGTCCACTTTGGTGATTTGGTGGACTTTGTTAGAGGCCCTCATTTTCTTTCATTAATTGAGTGATATTCCCAAGATCCCTCGGGGGAAAAATAGAAATGTCTTCTACGTTACCTGTAATATCTGAAATGGAAATATTGACATAATTTCAGTCATTCGGTCAGAGTGCTACATGAAGAACACAAGCCAGATGACGATATTGGGAGACCCAGGGTCAATGAAATAACTATGGTTTGATACATAATCGAAATTCCATCCCATTTGGTAGACAAAAAAACCGGTAGGTCCAATTAGAATCTGGGTTGGACCCAAAGGGTCCAATTAGTATATGGAGCCAGCTATGGTTTGTAAAATTTCATACCAGACCCAGGTTTAACCCAAGTTCCGATTAAGATCTGCAATTTTTCAATTTAAAAAAGATAAAGATTATTATTTTACTGGGTATGGTATGTGTCTGGTTCATGCAATCCTTATAGGTCCTTGTTATTTTTTTTCTTATGGTCGGTTTGATTGGATCCAGATCCGGACCTGGTACCAGCACCTCAAAGTCAGATCCGGTTTCGAACCCACCTGGATCCAAACCAGGTCCGACCCGTTGACACCCTTAGTCATAAACTTTTAAAAAGAATTCTCAAAATTGTGACCAATTCCTCGTCAAATAATATTTTGACCTTAATCACTATTCCATTATTAACTTGAATCAAGTGAAAGAGGTCAGGTGATGAGAAAGTGAAATTTACTACAAAATATTTGTGAGTATACAGAATTCTCTCATCAAGACTGATAGCCTGCTACAGATTAATTAGTTCGTCAAAGTTGAGCATGTAGCATGGTGTGTAGAAACTCTTAATCATGTTGATCTAAATCAGGCAATTGATGCATGTGTAGGTTGATATATGGGAAGAAAGAAAAGTTTTTGGATCTCGTACGCGGAGCCTTAAAGAAGACATGCTGGGTTCTGAGCCACCTCCACCTTTGGAGGGCAGCCGAAGGAGTTCAAGATCTGTACGAATTGTAAGGAGAGATCCACATTCTATCAAAGCTGTAAGTTCATGAACTGTTCTTGTGCCGTTTTTATGTTTCAGTTCACATGTATATGACACTCCTGCAATTCATAATGATAAATGCAGAAATTAGCTGTAGGAGGCATGCCTGAAAAGATAGTATCTGCATTTCAATCTGTGCATAGTGAACACTCTTATGAAGACATGGCTTTGAACAAGTGTAAGGTTGCCATCAGCCACGTTGCAAAAATGGAGAAAGATATTGAAATTGCCTTTCCTCTAGGTATGCTCATTTTTTTGGATCTTAGAAGATGCTAATATGCTGTTCATACTGAAAAAATATTAATTTACATTCCGGCCTTTCTTTTTTTAAGTTTAAAACTCACTTCCATCTGAAATATTATTTCTTGAATTTAGTATTCATAATATGATAATAATGAAGACTTGTTTTGATGGTGTGACGGACTGTAGCTTCTCATACTGAAGGCCTTTAAGCTAAATAGAAAATCCCCAAAAAATAAAAAATATCAATGTTGTAGATGGTCATAGTATCTTTCATCAACTTTTTCTGTCCTTATATGCTCTTTTTTTTCCCTCTTTATGGTCATTTTTCTTTTTCTTGTATCCTGGTGGTATGCTTCTCTTCGGGTTCGTTATTTTTATTGACTATACAACAACAACAACTACGCCTTCATCCCAAAATAATTGGGGTCGGCGATATGAACCAAAAAAGAAAATCATTATGGGTCTTCCACATGAATCCTTCTCCTCCAATCATTTCTATCCAATGTCATGTCCTTGGTGAGGTTCAAAGCATTCATATCCTTTCCTATCACCTCCATCCATGTCTTCCTAGGCCTACCCCGACCTCTTTTAACTAATATATTTTCCCATTTCTCCATCCTTCTAACTGGAGCATCATTAGGCCTTCGCCGAATATGTCCAAACCACCGTAAACGGTTCTCTCTCATCTTATTTTCAATGGGTGCAACGCCTACCTTCTTACGTATCTCCTCGTTCCGAATCTTATCTTTTATTGTATTTCCACACATCCATCTCAGCATACGCATCTCAGCTACACTCATTTTTTGAATATGTCTCTTGGCAGCCCAACATTCCGTACCATATAGACAATAAATAATGAATGTCCATAAATATTTGTCAACCATGAACAAAAAGGTTATTCTTATTAGGATGAGAAACTGTAATAAACAAGAAAAGTCTGGATGTAGTTGCACTGGAGAAAGATGAGATTAGTCAAGGAAGTGAGTGATGGTTTTCATGAGGACATTTTATTGAAGAATTTTTTTATGGATCGGCTACAGAAGATGTGTTGATCCTTTGTGTTCATTGCAGTATATAAGAATCCATTGACTTAACTTACATGTTCGAGTTTGATATTAATCTAAAAGAAGACTAAATGGCCTTAAAAAAGAAAAGATTATGCCCAAGAAAACCCTGATTTGTATCCATGCATTCAATTACTTGTTTCCTTGGTTTATGTTGCTTGTATGTCATGACTCATGAGGAAGGGAGCTGAACTTATTCTTTTTCCTTTCAAGCTTGGTGCTAGTTGGATGGTTGCACGTGTAAAGAACTGAGTCATTATTGTACCTGCTTGTTAGAACTGTTAGGTTAATTTGTGGTCATTCTTTTTGTTTTGTGAACATTATTAAGCAGGAGAGCAGCAGAAGTCTTCTTTGGCGAATGAGCTGCAAGAGCAGGAAGTTGTTCTGAAACAATGTATTGATCAACTTCAAACAGTAAAAGCTACAAGAGAAGCCCTGGTATCTCAATTAAGAGCAGCACTACAGGAGCAGGTCTGCACAAATTAAAATGGAGCTACTTTGTTTGAATTCATTTGAGTTGAAGATATTCCTAACATTGTCTGTTTTCCTTATTGAATCATGATTTTTTAGGAATCCAAGCTGGAGCATGTTCACACTCAGCTGCAGGTGCATACTACTCCCCCAACCCACCTTCTCTCTCTCTCTCTCTCTCTCTCTCTCTCTCTCTCTCTCTCTCTCTCTCTCTCTATATATATATATATATATATATATATATATATATATATATATATATATATATATATATATATATATGAACACACACACATTGTCTTGCTTTTAGAGTACTTTTGCGGAATGCTCATAAAGATTCAAGATATTCTTTTGTGGTTAAAATAAGAAATATGAATAATATTCTGGTAACATAATGGTATTACATTTTGAAGCTTTTCAAAATAATAATAACGGGTTATCTATGTCTTGTACTCCTTGTAGTGTATGTATTTAGGCATTGAAAGCCATTTTCATTGTGCAAGCAATATTAGTTCTCTTCCTCCTAAGTTTTCATTTTATCATATCAACCTCAAAGAAGTGGTTCTAGGCTTAGATTGACGAGGACTTCATCCTTATTGCTCATCTCTTGGTGCATTCATCTGCATCTGTTCTGGTATCATCAGGCCAAGATCAACAGCTAACATCAGCAACTTGAACATTATAAAAATAAGAATTTCATAAAATGTCATAAATGAGTTGCATTTCATCCCTAATCATTTTTCACTTGTCACATTTAGTTTCCCAAGTCTGCCCACTTCTAGGAATGATTTCCTTTTTGTTGCCTTCTGGTTTTTTTGGGTCTCTTAACGTGTTTTCCTGTAGGGTTTAACAGCATGTGTTCTGTTTTAATGTTATCTCAAGTCTGAGCTTGTTTTACGATCATCTAGGTAAACTTTATTAAGTCCGGGTTTTTTCTCCTTCCCCTGCCAAGGGAACCCTTCCCTTATATTAATTTTCATTCAGGGTGCTTCTTTTTTAACTTATTTCTGCTTGAGTTTTGCCTCTTTTATGCATCATATGCCTGTTATTAAAGTCTCATGTCCAACCTGTATTCTTGGTGTTAGATTTTTTTTTGGTCTCATCTAATGTAGCATCACCATTGCTATTGCTTGTGTTTTATGTTTCTGTATACTGTACCAGCACCTGTATGCTATTGCTTTCCTTTCTGTTATCGTTTGTACTGTGCACTCTGTTTATGAGGTTCTACACTAAATTTTTCAAGTTCGTAGATGAATACAGTAGATTGAGTTTCAGATAATATTGTAGTTTGGGCTTTTTTGCTATTTTTTTTTATGATTTGAGATTTTGTCGGAGCTGTCTTGACTGGCTATGTAGTGAATCCTATCTTTAAGCATGACAGTGCCTGTGTGCGGACTCGTCTATCTGTTTTCAATCACATGGCTTGATCTCCCGTATCCATAGTTGACATGATAACTGAATTTGCTGGACCTATTACTATATTAATACTGCCATTATGATTGTGTGGCCTCTTCCAACTAAACTTGCCGTATGGAATCTTTTTTTTTAATTGAATTGTATGGAATCTTTTCATATAAAAGTTTTTGAAATTTTCATGGAAGAAATCATATCATTTCTATTTTGAATCATCACATGCCTGAATTAGCCTTCAACTTGCTTTTTTCTCAAATTACTGAGATGGGTTGTGTCATTTAATCTCCAGTAGATTTGAATTTTGAACTATATTGATAAGCTGAAGCTGCCTCTGATTTCTGTTCTCCTGTCCATGGAATTGGTTAAAATTGAAAATTACAAATATAACAAGTCATCACTCTGCCTCTTCATTTCTTTCTTTTGTATTTTCTTTTTAGGTATTTACTTTTGTTACAGCCATGGATGCCTTCCAATTTTGTTGAACCGGAATGTCTTGTTAAAATGAATATAATTGTCTGGAAAAGCATAACCACTTTCTCTATGTTCAAGAAAACCATGCCCACATGCCCTTTCTGCATGGGAGCAATCAGTTTATTCTATTGTGCGTGAGTGAGCAACTAGGAGTATATGGGGTCATCTGCAGTACAAGCATGGAAGTGACTCAAATGGAGCTTATAGTCATCAAAAGCTGAGGCATTTGGCTACTGGATCAAACAGTCCTGGTTTCTTTTATGCAGTAATTCATTCTCTTGTTTGAACCTTTACTGCTGTTTTTCCTTTTACATTGACATGTTTTGGTGCACTTAGCATGTTGCTTATCAACTTTTGGAAAACTATGCTTGGTTTCTTCTCTCACTTGATCGATGTGGTCAACACTTGTTAAAACCGAAGTACTCAGAAAAACACTTATAAGGTAAGTCAATACTTGGTTTCATTAAAAGGTGTTTGTTTTCTGGAAATCATTTGCTTGTCCTAGCTTTAGGAGCTTCCTATTTTTTCCCATTTTTAGAAAGCTTTTTGTATGAGACAAGTCAGTATCAAGTCATTCAAATTTTCTTTCATAATTGTTCTTGCTATGCACCGTGGTTAACTTTTTTGACCTGTGCCTTAAATGTTTGCCCATTAAATTCTGAAATCATTTGTGTTGCCATGACAGGTTGCACATGCCCATTCAGACCAGGCGAGCAATATGAGGCAAAGACTTTGCAATGGCACCTCAGAAGGACAACCAATGGGAGTAGTTGCTGCAGAGGCTAGCCCTTCTCCAAATATGCCTGCTTTACATCAGAATGGTCGGCCAGCTTTGACGGAGGTTAAGTTGCCAATGAAAGAAACCAAGAAGATGGCAGCAGAAGTAGCTGCCGAGGTGGCAGCTAAGCTTGCTGCCTCTACCTCATCTGCCCAAATGCTGACTTCAGTACTTTCTTCGTTTGCTGCTGAGGAAGCAATGAATGCAGGTCTAAAAATCAGTAGTAGCCAACCTGGGGGTACCTTTCCAAATCTCTCACCTGCTAAACGAATGAAACTTCAAGAGCCTATGGTAAATTTTGATGGTGCTACTGTATTCCTCCCTTCACCACAACTAGTTATGCCAAATCTTCAGCAATACCCCATGACTATTCAGCAACCATCAACCTCTAATTTTCAAGGGCAGGTATTGGCTCAGCAACCTGCATACACATTGCCTCCACCTCAACAGTATTTGCAAGCTCAGGGTACCAGGATGATGAGCCTGCCATATAACTACCCAAGCAGCACGCCACCACCATTGCCACCACCACCACCATTGCCTCCTCACACAGTCTTGGCAAGACCTGCACCATTGGCACATCAGCCTAGCCCCCCAAGTTTCCAGCCTTTGCATCCCCCTGCTATGGGTTTCTACAGCCAAACCAACCAACATAACAGGTAGCTTAGGCCCTCGTTAGAGAATTTCCAGGTTGATACAGTTTTAGAGCCGAGGGAGAACCTTTGTAACATATCTTCGGAGGTAATATGGAATTAGGGAGTCAACATCTTGAGAGGAGAAAATTCGATACTTTTTGAATTTATATCATATTGTGTAATGTGCATGTGACAGTTCATCACAGAATTGCAGAGAACAGTTTGAAATGGCATCATTTCATCTTCAATCAGAGTCTGAATCGTTTGTTGATGATCTAACTGATCTGCCTTTGGAGTTCTGTTCATCGTTTTCATCATCATTGTCTTTCTTTTCAATTATTCCTGAAAAGAGATGACTTTAGTATGCACTACCTCTACATGTGCCTTAATCAAATAAAAATTATCTGTACCTTTCTTCATAAGAAGACGCACAAGCATTGAAGTTGTAAAATCATCCTTTCCACCGAGCTCTTGAAACCCAACGATTCTGTCCATGGCAATTCCATTTCTACAATATAAAAAATATAATATTTATTTCCATTTTATCTATGATATTTTTAAACCTGTCACAAAGATACAGATATTGCCCAACCCCCGAGTTCCATTTTTTTTAATAGGATGCAAGGAGATGGGCTTTTAATTTTTAATCAATAAAAATAATTTTTTGATATTTTTAATATATAAAACTATTTTTATTGAAATATTATTATTTTTTTTTAAAAACCATTAATATTTATTAAAATAATGCCCTTGTGTGTTAAAGTCGTGTTAACATGTCAGTGTGTCTGACTCGTCATGGGTGACACACTAAATGGTGTGTCACTATGACAAGGCTGGACAATGGGCAGGCGGCCTGTCCCAACTAGGGATGACAGTGGACAGGCGGAAAACAGGACTAAGGATGGAAAACATGAAACAGGGAATGAACCGGGGATGGAGATTAAAATCAAAACCCATGGGGGGATGGACTTACTCTTGCCCCCCTGCTCTGTCTCACCCCGCCCCGTTCCCGATCTTCATTAAAAAATTACTATTATAACCTTATATATTATAAAATTCTATATATATATATATATATATATATCATAAAACCCTTTCTCAAATTTTTTTCTCTCTCCTCCCTCTAACGAGCTCCTATTTCTCTCCTCCTTCCTCTAACGGTGAAAAGCAACACGAGCGGGACTCAAAAAGTGGGCCCCACCCTGCCTCGTCCCATTTGGACCGGGAATGGAGGGCATGAAACGGAGAATGAACTGAGGATGGAGGTTAAAATAAAAAATCCGTGCTGGGATGGAGGGCAAAATTTTGAGATGGGTCGGGGGTGGAGATTGTCCCCCACCCCCGACCTGGTCCACTGCCATCCCTAGGCCCAACCTGGTTAGTGGACATGCTTGACCACGTTTTTGATGGGCCAGGCCTGGTCAAGCCTGACCTATTGACCAATCGGGTCAGGCCAGGGTCTAATACAGAGCCCACAGCCCACCTGTTTGACCCAAGGGCTTAATTGGGTCAGGCCAGGCTGGGTTTCAAGTTATCCGCATTCATCTCCTTCAATGCATAGATTTTTAGTAAAATACAAAAAAAAAATCGAAACTCAAGATAAATACAATTTTGAAAATACATACTTGACCTTATTTGTGTTTGTGTATAGGGAATATATTTGCTACCAATGAAGGTAAGAAACTAATGAGCTAGAAATCATAGGGGTAAGTTGTGTCAACTCAATCTAACCACAGAGACTGTCCAGCATGGTTTGTTTGCTAAAGATCAAGCCTTGGATCGTATTTTTCTTAAGTAAAAATGTGATATTTTGAGTTATGAAATTTTGGCACATTGTAGACTGTTGATTTTTAGACCCCTTTAAAGACCTAATTACTTGTCATAACCACATGATTCAAAACAAGTTTTCTACTAAACAAACCATGTAGATCACATCCGTAACATTTGAAATACAAAAAGTTGAAATTTTTTGAAGAAAACTGTTATTTTCCTTACCTTCATTAGTAGCCAATATTTACCCATATATATATATATATATATATATGTATATATGTGTGTGTGTGTGTGTAAATATTAGCTACTAATGAAGGTCTTGTTTGGTAGGAACAGCTAGTGCAGGTCTCCTTGTGTTGGGACGTTGCAGGTTCAAAACCCAATGTTATAGGTGTATAACTGGTAGGGGTCTGCCTAACCCCAGCTTGCCTTTCAAAAAAAAAAAACTAATGAGGTAGAAATCATAGGTGCAAGTTGTATCGACTCAATCTAACCACATGTATTCAGCATGGTTTGTTTGCTAAGGATCAAGCCCTTGGATAGTGCTTTTCTGATGTAAAAATGTGGTCTTTTGAGTTATAAAATATTTGGCTGATTTTTTGACCCATTTAAAAACAAAATTACTTGTCCTAATCACATGATTCAAAACAAGTTTCTTACTAAACAAACCATGTAGATCACATTCATAACATTTGATCGATAAAAAATGAAAATTTTTATACCCACGGACCAGCCCGTTAGCCAGCGGGCTGGCCCGGCCTGATCTACTATCTTGTCAGGTTGGGTTTAAGCCTAGTTTGGGTCAGGGACTCAGGATTTCTTTCAAAAAACTAGGCCCAAGCCTGACCCGTTCGGGCTGGGCTATAGGCTACCCCGGGACCGCCCTACTATGACAGTGTAAAACCAAACAAAAAGAACAAATCTTTGAACCAATTACTCAAGCAACCCAAATCAATACTTTCTGAATCCTGATCATCTAAAACAGATATAAGCAACCATGTCCAGCTCTCACCTGAACAATATGATGCAAGGCAATGTCTTCACAGCAAGTTTGGCTACAAAGAAGGGTGCATTCTGCAAATAAGCATGTTCATAATGTAAAGTTTCTCTCAGAAGGAAGTGATAGAAGTCATTGTTTGCTAACCTCAGCATCAAGCTTAATGAACTTTGTATCAAAATGTCTCGGTGCAAGACATTT
The DNA here is from genome assembly GCF_984573655.1 of Nuphar pumila. Taxonomy (NCBI): domain Eukaryota; kingdom Viridiplantae; phylum Streptophyta; class Magnoliopsida; order Nymphaeales; family Nymphaeaceae; genus Nuphar; species Nuphar pumila. The sequence goes on along the minus strand of NC_143262.1, from coordinate 23,264,715 downwards.
CAAATGCTTATCAACTATCCTGCAAACGCATAACAGATGAAACTCTAAGTTTGAACTCGTCAACTTCAAAATTGGATACTTGAACCTGGAAACTTGCAGCGATAAAACTCTCGGTGATAAAAGTGACATATTACTCTCTGTTTTAGTGACCTCACCCAAAAGCTCCCCTTCAGATATCTCCCTGTATTCCCCATGGCCCTGTCTTTGCAAAACTTGTCATCTCTCAGTTTCACTCTGCGGGAAATGTACCAGATGTAAAATGTTCAGAAGTGAATTATATTATACAAAACAAATAATGCATCCAATGTTTCTTGTTAGAAAAGAAATCTTTACCTTGAGAGCTGCAATCCTGTCGGCATGTAATTTTTCTAGCTCAGGATCCTGTGAATACAAATCAAGTCATTGATGATTCTTGGTTCATCAAAGATGGTATTAATGAAGGTTCTCTTTACTTACATCCATTAACTCATCCAAATCAACTTCTTGATCAGCTGCAGCAGCAGCCTGTGCCTTCTCTTGAGCTAGAAATTCCTGTCAGAAGAGCACAATTTAAATAAAATGCAGCATTTTGGTCTTGAAATTTAGTAAAAGATCATACAATTGTAGATGCAGTAAATAATTAATTATTGGTCCTTCTATTTATTCCCTTATGATGGTCAAAATCCGGTATAACCTCTGATAAGGCTGTGGCCGTTAGGATGGTGTCACCCTTAGTTAGGGCAGGGCAACATATCAATCCAGCCATCATATTCAAGCCAAAGGCCATTAAAAACAACATAGCATAAACATCTTCGGATAAGCTGAATTTTATCTTTGTTGGATGACATCATCCCAAAAGAGGCATGCCATGAAGGAAAAAGCTGAAAGTAGTCAAATGCGTTGTCAGAATACAACCAAATATGTCATCTGTTTTCAATGGTAACAGTTATACGTATCCTTGCCTATGATAGTTATTCTTACAATGATTTTACAATTAGCTTAACAACTCAAGTAGGCATAACCTAAAGGCGTGAATGAATTAGATCAACTTGCTAACTTTGGAAAACTATCAATCTTTTTGTGTTGCTATCAGTTACAGTTGGTAAGCCAAAATAATAATTCAAGGATGTTGTATCAGACATCTTCAAATACCTATTAAGAGAATCATGTCAGTTGCCTTTCATTAGCATACTAATTCACTAGATATCTGGCACTGGGAAATATAAAGGTTAGAACCATGCATGAGCACCAATTTCATGTCACCCCGTTCAACTCCACCATTTGGAACTTGAAATTATCATGTTGAACACTGAGTTGTATAATTCAACATTTAAAGCCAACACTGACAAAAGAAACCCTGTCATCAATAGGTGCTGACGGCAGCTTTCTCATTAGAGATTATGTTTTGTGTTGATCATAACATTGTCATCAAGATTTGTAATGATTAAACCAATTTCTTAAAGAGTCCATGTGAAAAAAAAAACTTTTATGTTGATCCCCATTTCATAGCCTGCATGTTCTATCTATAGTTAACTTAATCATCTATTTTTAGTCCTCTTCCAAACAGACAATCTGGTTTGGTTAATCCCTTTTAATGTCCTTTATCCGATTCAAAATTTGACTTCTAACAGAACACTTCTTCCTCCGAACACCAACTGCAGCCCATCATGCATTTTGATTAGTTGCCACCACTGAGCCACCTTGATCTTAACAGTATGATACAATGTTGTAAGTATCGTGCAATACGATGCGGTATAATACATATCGTTATTATGTATTCTAACAATACGATACACACTTGTATAGCGATACAAGTTGTATCACATCCATATCGGGTGTATCGTATGATACACCCCTTGTATCGTACCGTATCATACGATACACTTCAAGCACACTTAAAAAGGGCCGAATCGTTTTTTTTACTTTGGGCTTTAAAGACCTTACTAGGGTCGATTTCTTCATTTGTGTAGAGGCCATTAGAGGGAAACCCACGCACCCATAGGAGACTTGAGAGCATTTTGTGGTTCGATTCTTGTGCAAGGAAGAGGCCTTTGTGGTTTTATGGTGCAAGAGTGCATTTTCACTCAAAGAAGTGAGATAAGGTAAAAAGTCTACGTTTTTTTGCCTCATTTGTGTATTATTGAAGTTGAAAGAGAGTAAGCTCCTTTCTTTTTTGATACTTTTAGAAGATATTACTTTACTTTTAGTTTTTTTACCCTTAATCTCATTTTTTGTGCCCTTAAAACTCAAAATTTATCCTTAAGTGTGTTATTAAACATTGTTTTACATCTTTGTAGTGATTAGATTTAGTAATTTGTGCTCTAGGAGGTCGATGGAGGGTATAAGTTTTGCAGGATGCCTTTCAAAAGATCCGCCATTAAAATATTGTACATTGGTTGACTTAGATATGTTTTAAAGAAATAGTGAAGTGTAACTTTTGTGGTTTCATAATGCATGGAAGATTGTATAGATTTAAATGACATATTGTGGGGCACAGAAACTCCATCATGAAATTATGTATACATCGCATTCCTACTAATATTCGTGTTGAGCTTCTTACTAGTCTTATAGAGGATAAAAAAAAACACGAGTATGTGCAACATTTATGGGAGAAAAATTGCCAGAGGTGGTCCCTAATTCAGAAGATGAAGATGACCCATCATCATCTCAAGCCACTGAACGATGCAATAAACGAAAGAAATCATTAAGTTGAAGTTTGATATTGAAGATGACTTTTTTATATAAACATATGTTTTTGAACTCTATCTTTTATGCCTTTCTCCTTAGCATGGCATTCTGTAACTAAAAAATATAACTTTAACTTTTGTAATGAGTTATGAAAACCTTTTGGCTTTTGAATGTATCATTATTTTGTCTTAACCGATTATATTTGTGGTGATTAGATGTGTAGTTGTTAAAATGTTTAATGACATATCTATGTTTAGTTAATCTTATTACATAAATATAGTGGTCTTATATTCTATGATTTTTTTGTTTTTTTAGATTTTTAAAAATAAATTTAGTGAATTTTACAATTTTTTAAGATACGATATGATACGTATCTTACTTTGGACCCGACCGATATGGATTACCAGTGTTAAAAACATACCTCAAGGCGCAAAAAGTGTGCCTAGCCTTAAAGTGAAGGCCTTTTTGCCTTGAGGCGCAAGCCTGAGGCGCACTTGCCCTGAGGCATACGCCTCATACGCTATGAGGTGTGCGCCTCAGGGTAAGGCACGCCTCAAGCATGAGGTGTGCGCCTCATGTTTAACGAGTTAAATGGGGGTCAAAGCCCCATTTGACTCAATTTTAAGGCTAAATAGCCCAAAGTCTCCCTCCTGCTCTCTCGGTCTTCCTGCGTCTCTAGCAAAGAAGAAGAAGGTACGCTTCTCTCTCAACCTCCTCTGTTTCTCTCTCTTCTGTCTCTCGATCTCCCTGCGCCTCTCTCTCTCTCTCTTTGTCTATCTTTCTCTCTCTCCTCTTTCGCTCGTCTCTCTTTGTTTGTATATCTCTCTCTCTCATCCCTCTCTATGTCTGTGTCTCCCTCTCTTTCGTCTCTCTTTCCCTCCTCTCTCTCTTTGTTTGTCCTCTCTCCTGTTTCTCTCATCTCATGCTCTTTGTCTTTGTCGAGTATTGTATTTCTCTCTCTCTCTCGTCTTGTTTCTATCTCTTTCCATTCTTTTTTGTTTTTGAAAGGCAAGCTGGGGTTAGTCAGACCCCTACCAGTTATACAATTATACCATTGGGTTTTAACCTGCAACATCCCAACACAAGGTGACGTTCACTAGCTGCTCCTACCAAACAAGTCGAGCTCCTATTGGTTTTTTTGGCTGCTTTCTAAACATATCCATGATTCCCTTTGATTTTTGTTTATATTTGAATTTATTTGGTTTTATTTGAATATCAAAATAATGTTATTTTTCATTGTTTAATGTACAATCAACATGGATAGGGAGTCATCCTTTGATGCAACTGCATTTAGATCTCAATTTTTTCTTGAAATTCAATGTAATATATGTTGAATATGAATTTGAATTCATTGGATTAGATAAAGCATTGGCTCAATTTTTTTAGGGGCACCATGTGAATCTTTGAGTTTCTTATACTTACGTAGATCAAGTTGTTGCATTAATGTTACTTTTACATGTTAATCTCATATTTTTTCGGTATTTATTTCTTGTCGGTTGTTGCTTCATCAATAAAGCATTTTTTTATTTATTTATAATTTTAGATATTTTTTATAGTTTTTTTTTTAAGTTTTCAAAAAAAAATTGAGGCTTACGCTTTAGGCCTCGAGGCTTACGCCTCGCCTCAGTGTTTGGTGGAGCGCCTTGCTTCGCCTCAACTCTTTTCACAACATTGCGGGTTACGATACGTTACTTACAACCTTGGTATGATAATTGTGCCCACCAACACTTGTATTTAAATTTTCCTTTCACCAACGTGTGCACACCCCATTCCACGGCAACAACACCATGATTTAAAATTTCCCGGCCTCATTAACCTCAACCAAACCTTAGAACCTCTTAAAAAATCATGTGACACCAAGAAACACTTATTTCATTCCCCATCTGATGGGATGTTAACTAAATTCCTGTTTATTTACAAATTCTTCGTACTTCCCCATGTTGGAACCCCTTTTCAAGCATTCTGGTTTCATCCTCAACACATAGCTTGACATCAATCACCTCTCAACACGTAAGACAAGCGGGTATGAAACTCCAAACCGAGCACTTTCGAAACGTTTTCTGCAAACTCAACTCTAGTCCATAGACTAGCGTCATTGAAATTGGCTATCTCCAAACCCATAAGTGAAAGAAACCATAACAAAATGGTCCCTGATATGCATGCAACATGAGTTTGATGATTGACACCATAAAACCAAGATAACTTTAGAGAGCCCCCTGGCATGTTTATCACAAAATCCCAGCATTTATTAATCAATCCCACTTTAGTCTCAACTACTTCAAATATGTTGAGTTTGCCTTCATGCAATAGATTCACAGAAAAGAGTTGTCAATGCTCATCATTGAGGCCGCAGATGTTCCACAAGCCAATTCCCATGAGGAACTAACAGTGTGATTCCCCTAAACCTACTTCTATGCTCTAGCCAATCCTTCAAAGAAATTCCCCAATTACCTCTTGTGTTCCTACATTTGATGCACCCCTATTAATGTTAGCCACCATCTCTATGAACTTTAGTTCCAAGTTCTTGATAGACTCAAAATAAATTTCCACCCCGAGCAGATGAAGAGAATGATAAATGAGCAAATCACAACCCTTCCTCCCTCCCCTAGGCATCCAAGACTGTTGGTGCATCCTCAAGAGAGTACATTTTCTTCACACAAATCATGCTCTTCCTAAAAACGCTTTCCAATTATCCAAGGCTTCCCTTTTCCATCAACTCTCTTAATGAAAACTTCCTCAAAACAGTACACTTCTATGGACATGTCTGTTACAAAATGGTATGGATCCCAATGCACTCCGAAATGTGTCCCATGAGCCAAAAATATAATGTAGTTAAACACGCATTTAAAAATAAACAATTTCATTAAGTATGAAATTCAAATAATACAAAAGAAATGAAAAATTACAAAAGAGCCTCACTACAACACTCAAAACCTAGAAAACTACCCGTTACTCTCTCACAAATACAAAGACACCCACCAACTCTTTATATAGAGAATAAGAAGGAGAAGAGGGATTAAAAGGAGAGATAAATGAACCAATCTAGCCATTGAACTAGGTCCAATGGCTAGATTGACTGGCTGTTGAACCTAGTCCAACGGATAGATTAGCAGTCCAACAGCCAGCCATCCACAAGTCAACCAATAGTTGACTTGGGTATAATATATATATATATATATATATATACATATACAATATGTATATGTATATACATATCTTAACACCCCCCTCAAACTTACGGTGACTCACCGTAAATTTATAATTACAAAAAAATCTCATTACATAAGATTTCAACATGTTCTTCATAATACAAATTCTTGAAGGGGCTTCTAGAGCTTCTTTGATATGCACAAACTGTCTTTATAATTATCAATGCCTCCAATATTTTGAAAACCTATAAAGAGAGCAAAACAAGAGCAATCTAATAAGAAATAACTATATATTATGAAGAGAGGATGGCCAAGCACACAAACATACAATATTTAAAAGATATTTAATAAGTCAAATTAACAATTTTCAAAATCATTTAAAGTAAAAATTAATTTCGAAAAATTTCAAACACGATAGTCATTTATCACTTTCATCATTCGTGAAAATCATGCACACATTCTTCTATCATAAAAAGCATATTAATGTATAACAATCATAGATTTTCATCATTATTAATACTATGAAGAAATAACTCAATAACAAATCATCTTTACATAGTGGAAGATATAAATAAGCATGGATAAATTAGAAACAATATTTAAACCAACAACTAATGCATATATGAATGAACCATGCAATAATTTAGAACCAATGAAGAAGTCACATATGGACTAATAACAATAAACAATCTTTCAAGAACACATGCTTGAAAATAACAGAAAAAAGAGATCCCAGTGATGATCCACACAAATACAATAGAAGTGCCCAAGCACCAGTTTTACCAAAAAGTAATACAAAGTGAGATCAATCTCAAGAGCAATTAAATGCACACAATAGCCACTATGGGCATACTAATGAAATGCTTAGAAAAACATGTAATAGAGTATGCGAAATTACAAAAACAAAATGCAAAAGCACATACCAGTCTAAGAATGAACAATACAAAACGCCAACGAAGGGCAACACAAACAAGTAAAAAATATATTCTTTATTGATTATATGCTTGAAAAGTATACACTTATGCAAATTATGCAAGACAATCAACAATCATGGAATAACTCATGCAACTAAAGCATAATGCAAAATACATTAACATATTTCAACAACCATTTCTCATAAAAGAGCAAATGAGTTTAGAAAAAACTATGAAGAGATTAAAAAATCTTATTACATCATAATGAATGAATTTCATAAATTAAAACACTAGTTTGACCACCACAAGCAATCACCTCATTAGACCTTCAATCCTCAAAAATTAAGTGTATTAGCGACTAGAACAAGAGCATAATCTCAATGCCACTTATGGGCTAAAAACACATACAAAAGTGTGAATAAATATCTCTTGTCTACTTGTAATGACACTAAAAATGAGTATATCAGCTACTAAACAATAGCATGATCTTAATGTCACTTATGGGTTAAACAAATACACAAAATTGTGAATAAACATCTTTTGTCTACATATAATGACACTCAACATGAGTGTATCAACTACTAAAACAAGAGTATAATCACAATGTCGCTTATGGGCTAAACAAACACACAAACATGTGAGTAACCATCTCTTGTCTACATATAATGACACTTAACATGAGTATATCAGCTACTATAACAAGAGCATAATCACAATGCCACTTATGGGCTAAACATGCACACAAAAACTGTAAACAAACATCTCTTGTCTACATATAATGACACTTAGATAAGAGGCATAACAAAGAGAAGACACTCAAGGTAAGAAAGCTTGTAATGGAAACACACTAATGTTATTAATAAGAATATCAATTTTGACAATCTTTCGAAACACCATGGTTTCAAAAATAGATTGCCATCACAGATAAACAGAGTTACAAGCATCCATAATAACAATGGTCATACAACAAATGAGTGATACAACACACTCAGATCCAGAGATCAAACAACTGTCAGTTAGAGCCAAAGCATAAGTTGACAATCTAATCTGACATAAAATGAAGTGGACACAACTTACCCCACCAAACATTTCTAAACAACGAAAGCATATATGGATCCAGAGGCCAATCAACTATAAATCAGATCCAAGACTGGTGTCAACACGACACTCATAAACTTTGATAATTGCAAATTGATTAGATGATTTGAGGTGCACACATAACTCACCTCAACAACATCAATAATGAGTTCAGAGGCCAATCAACCATCAATCAGACCCAAGACAAGTGACAACACATCACTCATAACTCTTGAGACCCAAGACAAGTGACAACACGTCACTCATAAACCTTGAGAATCTAGATTGATAGGATGACATGGGGTGCACACATAACTCACCTCAATGGCTAACCCTGACTCAACAACAAGGCCAAGAGAGATAATGCATCATATATAAAATTTTGTGATGAACAAAAACAATGTCATAAGAAGATAATAAATACTCACGAAAATCAATTTTAACCGATTTGAAAAAATAAGTTTCAAATCAAATCTAGTAAAGTTAGATGAAAACCTTATTATAAGAATTAGTGCAATTAGATACACAATCAATATGTCAATCGATGCAATCACATGCAATGCAACATAGGATGTCTTATGACAATTTTTACAAAATTAAATAAGTAAATAAACAAATAAGCATGCAAATTATGATGCTTGAGAATCTTTAAAAAGATCATAAGTCCATTACTCAATAAACAAGTGCACAAAGGCATATCTTATACAACAGATCCAATAAATCTCACTAAATAGACAAGAATAACATATCTAATCTTTAGATCTAAATCTACTATGAGGCAACTGAAGGCAACACATAGAGATTCCAAAAGAGCTAAGTGCACAATCACACAAATACAAAACCACTAGTGGGCGAGATACAAAAAGCCAACTAAGAGCTATGCAAAAACATAAAAATGTTGACATTGTTTATAAAATGTTCGCAAAGAGCCATAGAGATTTTAGTAACATACATAACTATGAACCCACATATGATCATATTAAAAAAGATATTTTTCTCACAATGCAATGAATATACAATCTCCAAGATGCATGATGTAAGATATCAATACACAAAAAAGAAACCACTAAGATAAGTACAAAAAAAGGTTTGAGTATATGATAACAAGTCATGCTTATGCTATTTAATAAAGACTATTTGAGGTATATACATAAAGATGCCTTAATCCAACACAAGCCATTTGAAAATAGTTTTACTTAATAGAACAATATCACTCAAACATACATGAAATAACACATTCACATGATAATAGAAAGACCTTACGAGAACATAGAAAACACGTTTATATTAAAAAAGGATCACACAATACATCTTTTTAATCTTTATGCTTGATCACATTACAAAAAAAAAAGAAATCCAAAAGATAGTCCACACACACGTTAAGAGACATTCAAAAATGAAATTTAGTATTTTGCAAAAGCATGAAACACATAAGATTTTAAGAAACCGCATATTTTGCAAAGTATAATTTTTCACTACACATATCACATATTTCAAAAACATTTTATTTTATCATAACCCTTTTATAAACACTTACCATATATATGAAAATAGAAAAGCCAAAGATACATACTGGAATACAAAATTCGTAAATCCATACCATCCATTAATATGAATCTTTCTCAAGACCTTAATGTCTCGCTCTGATACCATGTCACAAAATGGTACAGATCTCAATGCACTCCAAAATGTGTCTCATGAGTCAAGAATACAATGTAGTTAAACACACATTCACAATGAAAATATCCATAGAACACAATACTTAAAAATAAACAATTTCATTAAGTATGAAATTCAAATAATACAAATGAAATGAAAAATTACAAAAGAGCCTCACTGCAACACTCAAACACTCAAAACCTAGAAAACTACCCATCACTCTCTCACAAATACAAAGGCACACACCCACCCTTTATATAGAAAATAAGAGAGAAAAGAGAGGGATTAAAAGGAGAGATAGGGGAACCAATCTAGTTGTTGGACCTAGTCCAACGGCTAGATTGACTAGTTGTTGGACTTAGTCCACCAGCAGTCCAACAACCAGCCATCCCCAAGTCAACCAATAGTTGACTTGGGTATAACATATATACATGTATACATATGTATGTATATTATATATATATATATATATATGTATATACGTATATACATATATAATATTATATACATATCTTAACAATGTCATACTCCAAAATCATCCACTTAATATGCTGAATTTTTGCAGTTTGTTCTGCCATCCCATGTTCCTCTCCCATGAGTACCATTATATAGCTTGATATCCAATCTCCATAATGAAATGAAGTGGTTAATGAGATCAATGAATATCTATGGGAGGATGACAAAGAAGCCTTCAACTTAAAACATGCCTCTCCACAAAATACATTTTGTCTTGGGCGCGTCATCACATTAGTTCTTGATATAAACTTAATAATCAGGTCAGATGTTGTTCCAGATCTGGAACTAGTCTCTAGTCCTAATCTAGATCCAGTCTCCACATCCATTGTATTGGGCCAATTCAGTTTTTTAAGTCCAAACATTCTTTTGTTCCCTAAAAAGGTCAAAAACACAGGTTTAGCAAAAAAAAGAAAGATCAAAGAACCTTCCTTTCTAGCCAAACAAAGCCCAACCATCAAGCATAGATCCCGTCACTATTGAGAAAACATTGGCTGGGGTCTGTGCCACCAACCAAGCTCCTTGTATCAACAGGGCAGCTTGTTTTGCTATCCTCCCCAGAAATAGATGCACAACCAAAATGGGTTTAGGAAAGATAATACCTCACCACCGATCACCCACACAAGCTAGGATGTCCCAGACTTTATCTAGTATCAAATTTTAGCGTTTGAATATTTTAGAAATCACTTTCGTCCATTCTACAGCCGTTGGATGATCTCCCTTATCCTTCACACAATCTACCGATTGAACAAGAAATGGAGGGGGGAGCTGAGAGAAAACCCGATATACTGATCAATTGACTCTGTCCAACATATGTTTGATTGCATCCATGAAGTGGCATGGGGTGTCAAGCATAATGGGCACAGGACAATCATGATAGGTAAACTGTCCGTGGGGCATAGCTGATCAACAACCTTGAAAATTCAGGCAGGGGATGGCCACGGAATTTTGGTGATTTGATCTGTTATTAGGCCTCTCATGTCTCATTATCAGCCGAACAATATCTTCCCCATCCATTATAGAAGACATTCAATATCTCATGTTGATTTATACTTCATCTTCATTGTAAATGATAAGAACACTATCTTAATGGAAAAGCATAGTGCTATCATCAAGGTTGGGTGTGGCAAGTAACCACGGCCATGTTTATGAACAACCGATGAGTCCTAGGCCTTGCAGCATCTACATCTAACCTGTCATCACAGCAACAACCCTTTCTAACAATGGCAAAAACAATAACAACAATGACATCATCATCATCATCACCATCAATCATGATGGTTGGAATGGTATCCTGACCTTTTAGTTATTTTATAAAGAAAACTATAGAAAGAAAAAAGTTCACTGCAGCAAAACGTGATAGATGGGATAGTAGTAACATGGCACCATCTTATTCAACTTGTTCGAGTTAAAATCCCACCATGAAATATGCCACAACTCGTGTATGAAAAGGCAAAAAGAGAGGAAACAATTAAGCAGATGTTGACCAAAAACAAGCAATGTAAAAACTGATGTTTACTCTACATTGAGAATCAGAGAATATCGATAATAGGAATTGTATGCTTCCATGATTTCTCATCTATGAATCGGCATCTCACCAATATCTCATTTTGGCATTTTATGAAGACAAATGGATCCAAATGAAGATTTTTTAAGAAAAAAACCTCAACAAAATTAGAGGGACAACAGCATCAAGAAAATTGGATGAGAGGAGAGGAGGAAATGGTGAAAAGAAAGAAAACCTTTTGGTAGTCGCGAGCTGCTGCTGCCATTACATTTCCGAGAGCCAAACCAGACAACGTTGATCCAACCGAATCGGGATCCATCTTTTCTTCTTCTTCCTCTTCTCCTTCTTCTACTTTGTTTCTTGCCCTTTCAGATGAAACAGCCCCAAACAATGCACTCAGCGGGTCTCACTCTGGACCTGGTGGGTCCGGACCCGGATCTGACTCTAAGGTTCTGCTGCCTCTGTCGGTGTGATTTAACCGAGTTGCCCACATAAGTAGGATATGTGTGAAACAGATCGGGTCTAGTCGGACCTCCAATACGGATCCGACTATGATTTCCAAATATAGGCCATGATTTAGGGGTGTGTTTAAATCCATCCGATCTCAGATCTTAGGTTCTTGAGATATGAGGATCTCAAATTCACGGGTTGAACCTAGATGGGTCCAAATAAGGATTGACTTTAAGGTGCTAGTACTGAGTCGAGACTCGGGTCCAATTGGACACACCATAAGAAAAACCATACTCAGCTCCTATAAAAACTACATGAACCAAATTCTGCCTATATTTGATAAAAATAATATCTTTTTACCTTTTTTCACATTGAGATATCATTGATTTTAATCATAACTCAGGTCAGACCTTTGGATCCAATGCAGCGTGACTCGAATTAAGTACTAATTCAGATAATGTTGTTTCAGATCTTTATTTCGAATCTGGTACTTTATGTTATGTGAACTGAAAAAAGGATCCATTTTGATATTTAAATTGAGTTAAATTTGTACTTAGATTCAAACTAGGTCAATGTCTTTAGCAAATTTCTTGATTAACTCTAATGTATTTGACATTTCCAAGTTTCGTAGGAAAATCTAGTTTATTTTTTAATTTAATTTGGATTATTATTTTAGAACTGAAAATCTAGTTCAACGCATAGTTAGCAAAACTCCGTTTAAAAACAGGATTTTTTCAATAAAACTTTGAAAATGAAAAAAAAAAAACAACTGAAACTCCGTTTTTTTTTTCAAAAGACCAGCAAAAATATACGTTCGTTTGAGAGAAACTTTTGGGACATGAAAATTTATACTAAAAATTACTTTTCAGAAAATCTTAATTATGGATCCGAATTGGATCAGATCACAACGATTCTGATATGTCCCAACTAGACCGGTTAAAAGTTTTTTTACCATGTTATATACAATTAAAACTGAATTCAACTGGTATGTATTGTTTGCTGATTTTTTTGCAACTCATTTTTTATTTTTTTTTATAAACCACCTTTTTGAATGCAAAACCCCTCAAATAATGTATTTAGTATTTAATTATTTGTTGAAGTTTCATGTATTGCAAACTATATTTCAACCATGAGAATGGACGAGGTGGGTCGGAGGATGTCTTTACTCTTTAGCATCCAAAGCCATAGAGCTATACTTTATTAATCCATAAAGAGGAAGCTTTAAATGAATGGAGAGAGAGAGAGAGAGAGAGATTAATTGTGAAGTTCGTTTGTAGTGGAAACCGGCCAAGATTTTACCAACAGGAGGCCAGTCAATGTGTTCTGTTGATAATTGTCTTGGATAAAAAAAAAAAAAAAAAGGAAAGTAGACCCCAACCAGTAAAACAGGTTCTTATTATTAGGCTCTGTTTGGAAACTAGTAGCTGGGATGGGAAATGTCATTTCAAGAAGTGGTAGCTGTCAATTTCATGCTTCAGTGTAAATACAATGCCACTTTCATCCCAAATGCATTAACTCTCATCCCAACTACCAGTTTTCAAATGTAATATCCGCTAAATTTTTGAAATTTTGAAGTAATTAAAAAGAAAATTATTTTAGCATTCAGTTTAATTTGCTATTTTTGAGCTAATTAATTGCAATATACAACATTTTTTTGGTGTTTTTCTTAATTTATGTAATACCTAGATAATAAAAATTTTGAGACATATTTTATAATTGGTGGTTCCGTTCGTATTGAAAGTTTGAGAACGATTTTTGTTTCATCGAAAATGAAGTTGTAGTGAGTTCATAGCGGGCTCAATAAGTTTAGGGGTATTTCGGGCAATTTTGAGGGTATTTTCATCCTGAAGGTCATAGTCGTCCAACCCAAAGTTGACGGGATCATTCAACTACATGGGGGGAGACATGTACAAGATTATTTGAAATGTTTGGATGGCATTCTTGTGATTTGTTTTGAGAAAAAAGATAAATTAAACCATTTTTTCTTTTTGAGGGCATTTTGATCATTTCTATTGGGGCACCAGTTGCAGCTACCACCCAACTCAGTCAACCCCAGCAAGTCAAACTTGCCATGGTCAACAAGACCTTGCCATGTGGCGGGGCTCCTTTTTTGTTGTCTTTTCAATTGACAAGATTTTGCATATTTCTGTTTAGAATTTGCATGCAAAGAAACCGGTGCAATCTTGCCTCCATATATAGCATCATTAATACATCATCTTATATATATGATACTAGGAAAATACCGATTTAATAAGTTGAGAAGATTGGAATGTTTCTTAGAGTTTCCATGCCAAAGAAATCAGTATTTTCGAGTCAGAACCTGGGACGAAGGGGACAGCACCTTCTCCCCAAGCTGCTACCACTCGGGCGACCCAGCTAGCTGTATGCCGGGGACTTGTACTTGTTAAATCAAATACTTTCCTAATGGCCATCACTTTTTTTTATATTACATTTAGGGGTGGCAATTGTGTCGGGTTGGCGGGTCGACCCGACGGGTTGGCGGGTCAGCATACCTCAACCCAAACCCGACCCGTTTATTAAACGGGCCAAACACGAACCCGGCCCGTTTAATAAACGGGTAACCCGACACGACCCTCCAACCCATTTAATAAATGGGTTGGGTCGGGTAAACGGGTTCTCAGGTTCGCGGGTCGGGTTGGCGGGTCAGGTTGGCGGGTTGACGGGTTGGCAGACGGGTTGGCGGATTGACCCGCCCGCCTAACCTGTTTATTAAACGGGTCAGCCGGGTTGGCGGGTTGGCATACCCCCAACCCGAACCCGACCCGTTTAATAAATGAGTTAGGCGGGTAGACCTGTTTATTAAACGGGTTGGCTTAAGCCCAACCCGAACCCGCCTAAGAGTCGGGTTGGCGGGTGGTGTCAGGTTTTGCCACCCCTAATTACATTGATCTTTAAAAACATCATGATAAAACCATAAGATTTTCAAAAATATGGCTGCTTACAATAATTTGGTTGGAGGAGTGTGGAGCCTGATTCCTATTTTGATATAAATTCTTAATTTCTATGGATCCAATTTCATGGTAAGTTGGCAAGGGGTTGCAGCCCCTTCGCCTCAGGTAGGAGAGATGGAGTTCGGAGGCGTCAGCCTCGCGGGGCAAAAATATTTTGAAGGTAGTTTTATAATTTTACCCTTGTATAGTTAGCCCTACACTCTTTGTATTTAAAGAGGACAATCCATCTCTTGTAAAAAAATGTGTGTATCTCAATCTATTTAATAGAGGATCTCAGTGCGACTGTGGACTCCTTCTAAATCATGTAAAATCTTCTTTTTATTGTTTGTGTGGTTGATTTCTCTTTTTCAGTTTTTTGTTTGTGCATAGTGCGATCTATAGTGGTCCCCCCTACAAGTCCTCAGGTTTGGGTCTCAACTGGCGGGGAATTACCCACATCTTTTACCTACTTGCTGCAGTAAACACCAATGCATACAGTACATTTAGCGACTGAATTAACGGTAGAATTTACGGATATCCTTCTTTTTTTTTCAACAGTTCCCATCACCACGTACGATTAGTAATAATTCTCGCATTAATGCTGATAATAAAGTCTATGAGCAATGTCACTAATAGGCATGTTCATGAGTGGAGACTTCACTGCATCATCATTTAGAATTCACAGGGAAGTTGAATAACAAACGCACTCAGACTGTGACTGTTGTCCTCGGATTCCATGCTTTGGTCAAAGAGAGAATCCAACCCCTGGTATCAAGGTAAACGTTTGCTACTAGTTCTCCTCCAGGGTAAAATAATTCTCAAAAAGTTGGTTAGAAATAGGGATGGGGGAAAACCGGGCCCCGCCCGGCCTTGCCTCATTTGGATCGGAGATGGAGGACATGAAACGAGGATGGAGGCAGGGATGGAGGTTAAAATCAAAACCTGTACGGGGATGGACTTACGCTTTCCCTCACCCCGTCCCCAATTCTTCTTTAGGGATGCCAATGGACCGAAGGGAAACGGCCCCTGCCTCGCCCCATTTGGACCGGGGAGGGAGGTTAAAATCAAAACCCATGTGTGGATGGAGGCAGGGATGGAGGGCAGGATTTTGAGACGGGGCGGGGGTGGAGACCTTGTGCCCCGCCCCTACCCCGGTTCACTGCCATCCCTAGTTAGGAAGTATAGGTGCAGATGTAAATACCCCTTGTGTGGGAATAACATTGCCTTAACAAGTAATGTCAATCAGGTAGGATCTAATTTTTCTTACAGTAAACAATGCAACGTGGTTAAGCTCACAAGGGTCCGCACACTTGGCTAGGTGGATCAGCTCAAGGCATTCAAGTTGAATGATGTGGTGAGTTCGATACCAGGGGTGTGCATCTCTTTCTTTAGAGCTAAAGCAGTAATCTCTCTGGTGATCAAGGGGTCTTATCTGCTTGAGGTAGGCCATATGGCAAAACATCAATCTCTCTTGGGCCCTACTACTTGAACCAGAGTTTCACCTCAATAAATATCAATAAAAAACTAAAAAACTATAAAAACTTAATGTCATTGAAATTAAAAAGAAAAAAGTAGATAAGCAAATTTGATGCCAAACTATGGCTTGCAACTGTTAATGTCCGTAGATCCTGGACCGGTTAGGCCCGGAATGGCACACAGAAAATAGAAAAAAAATAAACAACTACAAACCTTAACACCTTAATTGTTGATAGGCTCATGGTTTTCATTAAAAGAACAGGTGGAATAGAGAATGATACAGAGAATTCTGCATCTCATTCCACATGAGCCATACATATATTTATTGTAGAATTATTTTTCAATTACCAACTTGCCAGATACATAATTTAACAATTCGGATAGGGTTCAGGTCAGGCCCAATTATTATCTGGTCCATGTGGGTCAGGCCAGGCCCTTTAAGCCAGACTAGTAGACAGGACATGTCGTGCGGGTCCCCATTGGTATTTTATTTTGCCCTACCTGGGCCAGGCCCGTTACCAGTCAGGATGGGTCGGACACGATTCGTATTGGCTTGGCAGCTCAAATCCAGTCCATTGCCCATCCTTACCCAGATCCATATATAGGATGGGTGATTTATATAGTCAACTACCTTCTCAAGAAATGAAGTATCAAGAGGAATTGGTAGGTCCGAACCAATTTAGTCTCCTAACTATATATATATATATATATATATATATATATATATATATATATATATATATATATATATATATATATATATATATATATATATATATATATATATATATAGTTGCAGATGTTTGATTATTCTTCTTTTTTTTTGTTTTTTGACCAGCTGGGTTTAGGCAGATCCCTACCAGTTACATCTAAGGATCAAAGCATTAGAATTCATTAGGGATCGGAAACCAGGATATTTGTTTAATCTGAACTAAGATGTTTTCGGATTTTTTTTAATGTTCACATTGCAATAAAACTCTACGATAAAATGTTCAATTTTTTTTTTTTTTGATTAATTCAAACCATATATAGTATGTCTTTAATAAATAAGAAATTATAAATGCATCTATGAATTAAGATTAGGTAAAAAATACTTGCAAACATGATTTTTTAAAGTGATGTTGCTTGGAGAATAAATAGGTTAGGGAGTTGGGACCTATCGATTCTCTACAAAGGATAGAAACGTAAAAGACCAGAAGGGATGTATGCTTATTTTTTTTCTTTTGCACATGTTTTAGTAAATGAAAGCATACATGTGAATCATCATGATGATTATTTAATTGCATAGTGATAATCGACTCTAAATGTCACGGCTTTTAATGGACATTAAGCAACATGAAGTAGGTTAACAACAAACAATTTTTAAAATACCGTAGCTGTTGTTTTTATTCGTCAGTATTGGTTGGCATTTCCAAAAATATTCCGACAAATACAGAAAAAAGTTTAAAGGATTATATATATATATATATATATATATATATATATATATAATAAGTGGTAGTTGTCTAACATTTTTTTAGCCGACTGGGAGGATTTTTTTTATTTTTTCTGTAATCTGTACATACAAATGTGATTTACATGCATGCTTGATTTTGTAAGAATCAACTTTTGGATAAGATTTAAAAAATAACGGTTTACAATTTAAAAAAATATTCAATGCTTCAAGAATAATCTTTTTTTATCAAAAAAACATGATCCAAGTATCATTTCCTAACAAATTGCGTGACACATCTGCAGGGTCAGATTTGCAAAAAACAAGTAGAATGGTAGGCTGGCGGTAAATACAAAAAGTGTTAGGCAGCTATCACTTTTCATATATATATATATATATATATATATATATATATATATATATATATATATATATATATATATATATATATAATTGCTGGCTAAAAAATAAGTCGTTTAGATACAGTATATCAATATTCTAAAAAAAAGCATACCCTACATAAGCAACGAGCTGTTTTTTTTTTTTTTTTAAGGGAATAAGCAATGAGTTTTTATTGAACATGTTAAAGCTATCAAAAAGTAAAAGAAACAAATAGTGAGTATAATTTGGATATTTGGGCAGTCCATTTCTGGGGTAACAATAACATATTTTGTTACAAGACAATTATTTATTTTATAATCAAGCTGGGGTGGGGTTAGTCTGGCCCCTACCTGTTGTTCACATGACATTTATATTCTATATCATAAAGAAAGACTTCTATTGTTTCTTATAAAATTGTTTTAGATGGCAAGACCACAGAAGCTTCTGAACTGATTAAACTTTTTGGCGTCTCTCTCTCCCTCTCTCTCTCTCTCTCTGAGTGGCCTCGGCCCTTCTGATGGAATTATTGGCTTAGTGAAGGCAAATAATTGAAAACCGTCTGACAAAAAATCATCGTTCTTTCTACGCGAAGGTCTCTCTCTCTCTCTCTCTCTCTCTCTCTCTCTCTCTCTCTCTCTCTCTCTCTCAACCCCCATGATCTCCATGACTGCAGCCGTTCCTTTCTAAAATTAAGCTTAACTTCTATGAGCAACCGGAGATCGAGATCGGGCTGTTCGGACGACGAGTTAGCGCTGGTCAAGGCTGCGGCATGGGCTTGGTACCTGCATGGTTCGGGCAACGAAGGCAAATCGGCTCGAGAATTCGATCCATCAAGGACCAAGCAACCACCAAGGCCGTCTCGTTTCAAGCTCGAGGAGATTAGAGATCAACAACAGTGTGATCGATCTAGCCAGCCAAGCAATAGCCCCAGCCCAGGTTCTCCGGTTAACTCACTACTAGACTCATATGAGATCCAAAGAATATCAAAGCGGCTCAATTATCTGCTAGAGGACTGGTCTCATGCCGACTACAATTATGTCGACGACCTCAATCACCGGAAAAAGTGGCCAGAAAAAGATACACGGCAGAAGAAGGTGAACGGAAGGATGAGGCAGGCGTCTTGGACGAGGCACGCTGCTGCAGTATGTGGATCAAGTCAAGGTGTGGTTCAGTCTCACCTGGTTCTCAAAGGCAGGACTAACAAAAGCACGGCTCTTTTGTGCCAATCTAACTCTGCCGGGATCAGATCAGATCAGGTGTAACTCTGACGGTAATCCATGCAATTCATCCATGTGATGAACGGCGCACCAAACACCGTAGTTAGGCTGCTTACCGCCTCGATGGGTCCTGTAATTTTTTGGGGGACAGTGGGTAGCGTTTGATGCGTTGAGGGACGCCCAGAGCGCTCGCCCACGCAAACGCAGGATGCGCGGATGCTTGTTTGGTGCATCCCTTGGATGCAAAATAGGCATCCCCCACTGTTCCGTGCCCCTCCATGGAACAGCGCCGGACTGCCCATCCTGTCCAGTCTGCAGACAATACTGGACAGGACATGCTGTCCTGTCCTCTGCTGTCTGTTATTCACCCCCCCCCCCCAGGTGAACGTGCCAAATGGACAATCGAAAACAAAAGTAAAGCATGGTGTTCCGGGATGTCGCGGATTTACTTCTCAACTGACTACCAGTGCGTGAGGTTCGTACATGTATAGAATGGGACTGGGTTACCTCTCAATGTGATAATAAATGGTGGTGATGCAAATTGCTTTAACTGCCGTTGCCTCTTTATCTTAGATGCCAGTGTATATTTTCAGATTGTGGAGAAGATTGATTAGATGCATTTGATTGCCTAAATTGGTTCCTATTGGTTTATAATGGGTCATACCTTTGGTTGTTTTTTTCGATAAGTAAAAATATTGTTTAAAAATATTCACTTTCAAAATCTCACTGGAGCCCGCAAGAATCTCACACAAATGAAATGAGATTCTCTTTCTAAATCTCTCATTTTCAGGATTACGTGTTAAATTTTTTTCTAAGAGGCTTCTTAAAAAGTTTCATGTTTGATTGCTTTTGGGTATTGTTCAAATGAGATTCACTTTTCTATGTAATTTCAAATCACATGAGATGTATGTTTGGCTCGATATGAGATTCACACATTTTAAAAAGTAAATCTCATTTGAACAATACCCTAAAAGCAATCCAACATAAAAAAAAATAAAAAAAAGATTAGCACATATCCTCAAAATAAGCCTCATAAAAGTAAGTTGGCACATAACCCAAAACTGAGATTTAGGAAGTAAATCACATGAAATTTTGAAAGTAAATCTCTTTTAAACAGTGTTTTCACTTTGCAAAAAGACAACCTAACATACCCTTGGTATTTTTTCATATTCTAAATTGTAAGCTAGGGATGCAAACTGTTTGGATCCAAAACAACTAAATATGAAAAGTCAGATCTGAATCAATTTCGAAACAGTCAAAAATTGCAATCCCTACATCCTGGGTCTGACCCATTTGCATCGATCCCTGTTGTTAGCAAACGCTTTCAGGAGTCTTTCTGCCTGTTGCATGAAGCTGCTGCACTCCATGCTATATATGAAAGAAACACTTTAGTGTTGCACCTAGCAATGACAATGGCAGTTGTATTGTGTGTATAATCAAATTGGTGGTACACACCACCACCGCACATCTCACTCGATCGAGGTGTGCATGGGCCCCACTCTCACTTTTCTCACAGCACCAAAATGAGATGCACGGCAGAGATTGATTATGATTAATATGACCACAATTGCTCTCAACAATGACCCTCAATCGGTCAGTATTGGTTGTTTCATGCAATTGAGGTTTTCTGCAATGTGTTTATGCGGCTATTCCTAGCATTGCTTCAATGTTTATGTTGAATAACGAGCCCAGCCAAAAACTTGGCCCGTGTTTGGTTGATCTCGATTGCACCCAAGTCCTATTTTTGCCGACTTGACTGGCACATTGACAGCCCACAGGCCAGTTTACTTGGTCCATGGCCCATCAACAAGCCAAGCCAGGCCTCAGCAAGATCGGGCCTGCTAAGATCTAAAATCCTGGTTCACGCTCAACCAAATGGGCTGGGTCCCAATGGCAGCTTTGCCCGATTCTCCCAGACCTACAATTTGTAGAAATGAAAATGCCAAATCTTTTTGTTTTTTTTGAGAGATGAAAATGCCAAATCTTAAACACCTTTCCCCTTCATAATAGATTTCACATAAATGAGCTTATATATATATATATATATATATATCACTAGAATATGAGAGCTAAAAATACGGGCATTTGTAACATTTTTGAATGCTTGAATATTTATGAAGATTATGAGTCATTGATGTTAAAGCCATAAAAAAATCTCTTTTATGCATCAAAATCAGATTATTCAAGAGTAAGTTCTTGCATGCGTATGGTTAGATTAAAGAGAAAAGAACAAAAAAATCTTTGAAAATCAAAGATTCACACATTAGTTTTCATTAATCATATTCTAGTGACTATATATATATATATATATATATATATATATATATATATATATATATATATATATATATATATATATATATATATATATATATATATATATAAACTACCTCCAAAACAAGAGCCGGAACTCGGTTTGGACCACAACACGGAGTGCAAGGTGGTGATGCAGCTTTTGGGTAGCCCAATGATGGGAACTTGGCTTAGTTTCAGGTCACTCGTCGCTAGTTCGAGTAGGTCCACTGCAATCATGTCATGTCCAGGACTGGCTTCACCAGAACATGGACCAAACACTGGACTGACCCGAGGGAGGTTAACGGATCGATCCCCATCAAAGATGGTGACCCAAGTACCTTTATCATATCAGGTCCAATAACGTGGCAAAAAAAATAAGGATGGGGCCAGCCATTCTAGAAACCTCTGAGAAAACGAACTGTAATGCACCGACACGTGTCATAAGCTGGTTGAAACACATTCTCGACATTGATGACATGGACGTGGGTGACATTGAGCGTGAAATTCCTGCAAAGGAGGTCCATTGGTTGGTGGACCCTGTGTGTGTGTGTGTGGCCTCTTTTCCTGTTGGTCTTGTGGAGCTGTTGTGCCGACTACAACTCCAATCAATAGGTAGAATTTCACCAGTGAAACCACTCATTGTCATCTTTATGGCCGTGCATGAAGGCTTTTATCCACAACAAAGTTAGTAAAACAATTGAAATGTTTTTCTTCCAATATTATTATAGCTATATTGCAATTTTTTTTATATGCTTGCCTTTTTATTTAGACTTCTATATATATATATATATTCTATTTTAAAAAAATTATATGTCAAAATTTTATAGTTGTCTTTTTATTTAGACTTCTACACACAGGTGGTATGATGTTTTCACCAATAGAAGCACAACTCGAGGTCTTCACATTGTGGAGTCAATTTTTTGGCCATTCCCATGATAAACCCTATTTCACGTTTGAGCAGCCCACCCAAGCATTTTTGGAGGTGATCAAGTAGCGGCCTTTCTTGAAATTACTGTTGCTAAAGCACCAACTGGAGCCAGATGCCCACCAGCCCCACAAGCACCAGCTAGAGTTGGCCTGGTCGACACCGGCCAAGTGGTTAAATGCCTCACAATAGCCGGTGGAGCCTTCTTTGATTCTACTGGTCTCTATTCTCAGTTGGAACAAACTTGGCAGGGTGAGCGCTTGACAGTTGCTGGAGTCCGATCAACGATATCCCGTCGGCCGATTGGATCATTCGCTGTTGGCAGTAGCTGCTGCCAACTTCTCTCCTTTCCACCCCTCTCTTCTATACCTAGATCCAATGTTATGAATCTTGGAGCACGTGGTTTCATGAAGTTCTTTAATTAGGAGTATTACTTTCTTTAGGTTTCTTGATTAGGACTCGTTGGCTATTTTGAGTTAAGATTATTGGTTTAGGAATCTTAGTTTCTTTAGATTTATTGGTTGTATTTTATAAAATATGTACTTTTGATTTTGATTAAAATTAATAAAGATTATTGAGAGTTCCTCTATTCTTTATTTTTTTTATCATGGTTCACAACTTGAGGGATTGAAAGTCTCCCTCCGCACATCCTAGTATAGCTCGCAGAATAGGTGAGATTGAGCTTCTCTCTCTTACCTTGTAGGAGCCCTACCTTGGGAATTAGTATTTGTGTTTTAGATGTGCCGTCTTGTTTCCCCTTGGCCTCTTTGTAAAATTCATTCATTCTTAGGGTCAATTTCTAACTGTGGTATCAGAGCGAGGTTTTTTGCAGAATTAAGAATGGCGAATTTGTATCCTTAGAGGCGGATCAAGATCTTTTTTCATAACAGCAAAGGCTCATGCCCTTATTGAATCCATTCAAGATCTTATCAACACATTGATCAAAATGTAGGGAGTTTGAAATTTGTTTAAGCTATGGAGAAGATTAACAAGTCCTTCGACAATCTTAAGAGTAGCATGAATTGTCTCAAGAACACTGTAGATGAAGGGTTCGACAAAATAGATAGAGTGTTGCATAAGTTTTTGCCGAAGTGCCCCTTCCCTCTCGGCACCCTGTTGTTGCTACCGCCCGATCACGTTCTCCCTCTCTTCACCTGTCGGACGAAGCCTACCCAACAACTCTCCCTTCTTCTTCCTTTCTTTTTCCGGTGCACCAAGGGGCTGACTGTCGGTGCATCCATCATGCGCCTGTCTGTTGCCCTTCCACTTATCGAACTTGGTCGGATGGTGGCCCCCCTACTGGTTAACCCCGAAGACTCAGGTGGGGTGGCGACGGGCACCACATCCTCTCCCTCTTCTTCCCATTCCCAATCAGGTGGGACACCTTGTGATAGGGGAGAGAGAGAATCAATTTCAATTGGAATTGATTCTTTCTAAATAGAGACCAAAATCCTAGTTTATACCCATCTAAAATCAGTTCTTACCCATTATTGATTAGTTACAGGGTGGCCCAAACCAGTTCTTACTAGTTCTCAGACCCCAAATCAGTTGCCATTGATTTTGGACCTAGATCAACCTCCCCCCTTACTTAAATTGGATCTAAAAGGCATTACAATTGGATCTTTCTACTTCGGATTATAAATTACAAGTGAATTCATTTGGAGTTGTTTGGCACCAACTACTCTATCCATTTGGATTATCAACAAACTGCATTCTTCCACCGTTAGCTTCTCTAAATCAGTGTTTGATTGATTTGCATCCATTGAAAATTGTGTTTCCTTCATGGCTCTTAGAAGTCAAGTGAAACTGAAAGAAACGAAAGCAGACTATACTTGAGGCCAAGCTGTGCATCGAGTTTGAAGAGGAACAACAAAGTCTAGCCACTGCATGCATTTAGAGGTTAAGGATGAATTACAGCAGTACTCGAAGTTCTCGTCTTATGAGCAAGGAGATTTTGTTATGAACCACCTCAGATCTGACATGATTCAGATCTAAACTTGACCCAACCCCAAGAGCCCCAACCGACCACCTCTGGGGGACGTCCAACCTTGTCCAGCTTCTAGATCCTTGGTTTCTTGAAATTCTTTAATTAGAGGTGTTATTTCTTTAGGTTTTCTTGGTTTTCTTGAATTATGACTCCTAGCTTTCTTGGGTTAGGATTCTTGGTTTAGGACTCTTGATTTCTTTAGACTTCTTGGTTGGGTTCGATAAATATGTACTTTTGATCTTGATTAGAATCAATAAAGTTTATTGAGAGAATTCTATTACTCACTCTTTGGTCCACTTCTTGCCTGAAAGATTGAGTCTCTCCCTCTACCCTCCCTTCCTTCTCATGCAAGCTGGTGAAATTGATCGTCTCCCTTATATCCTATAGATGATCAACCTTAGAACAGTTTTAGATGTCCCCTCTTGCGAATCATGCTAGGTCAGTCACCATTTTCCATCCCCCTTGCCCTCTTTTATATTAGACAACTCAGAGCTCAGTTGCTAAAACCGACCCTTCCAGAAGGTGGGCTTTACCAAACCCTAAGCCCTATTGCAGAATTTGCCCCTTCCTAGGGCTGAGTCTTAACATCCGACAAGGGAGGAAACTTCTCCCCATCAACACTTGGCCAACAAATGGCCATTGACTAGGATTGGCTGGTGTAGACACCCTAATTTTGACCAAAATAGTTTATGATGGGAATCCCTTTTGAAAGCTAGGTGTTTCGGGTATTTATAAAGAAGAACTTGTTTCAAATATATTTTTGACTTTTAAAATGATATCTTCAAGATTTTTGTCCAACAAAAAGTTGAAACTAGAGATTCTTAGCTTTCAAATGTGACAAATATCAAGTTAATATGACATCAAAGTAGAAAGTTATAGTCATAACAAGTTGACTTGTTTGGTTGTAAACATGTCTTTTCAGGCAATTTCTATTTTATGTGTGATTTTGACTACAAAAAAGGATTGAATTTAGTTTTTTACTTAAAAGACGAATTAACGTAGAGAATGTTAGATTTCAAACTCATCAAAAATTACCTCAAAAGGATATCTGACTAGTGAGTTATGGCCAAAACAAATTAGACTATAAGTGTAGTTGGGGTCATTTTTGTCTAATGACAAGTCAAAAAATTTGACTTGTCGTTGGACACTGTCTAACAACAAGTTAGAAAATTTGACTTGTCGTTAGACCACCTATCTTGTTGTCAGACAATGGTTAGAATCCATGACTTGTCATCCGACACTTTTAACTTGTCGTTAGATAGAGTCAAACGACAAGTCAAGAAATTTGACTTGTCGTCAAATAGAGGGTTGCCAATTGTGGATTAGGACACATGTGAAAATAAGGATAAATCCTATCCTACTTACCAAAAACATTAAAACTTTGTGATTAAGCCTTTCCTTTACCAAATCAAGCCCATTTAGCCTACCTTAAACCTATTCTGCCTATTTAACAAAACACCATTTAGGATAAGCCATACAACTTGGGCCAATTAGAGCTTGACATCTTAAATATCCAGCCAATGAGATAGCTGAATCTAGATATTTACGTCCAAAGCCTCATAAAAATTGGATCCTATATCAAGATCCAAAATTCATCTTAAACTCTATAAATAGGGGCTTACCCCCCCTTATTTCAGTATCTAGAACCATAGTAGAGGAATTTTATTGCACTAACACATGCTTTAGCCTAGGTGGCTACACTTTGCCCAAGCCTACTTAGCCCAATTGACCTACTTCTCGATCCATAGAGTTAGCCTACTAAGTTCATTATGTCGAACCCAGATCCATAGAGCCTTAGCACTATCGAAGCTCTGTTGGATTCATCCTACGCTTACCAAGTCATCTATGAGGGCTACCTAAGCCTGTGGTCAGTCCCTTCTTTTATCATTTTTGTAATACCCATAAATTTTTAGGAATTTAAAATAAATAAAAAGGAATTTTTTGGCATTTGTTGGAATTTATTAGCCATTATTGATCGATAAATTATTAAGTAATTATCGATAATATTCTGACATTTATGTAAGTTATTCGATATTTAATTGGGTAATTACGGGGTTTTGTACAAAGTATTTGAATCTGAATCTCAGTGGAGATCCAAGAGGATCAACCAATACCAATATAAGTTCAAACTACTCAAATGATTCGGGTCAACCCAAATGGATTTAGATAGGGTTTAGACTTGAATCAGACCTAGAAGAGATTTGAATCTGTTTGAGACCCAAATGGATCCTCCTCTAAAGTAGAAAGTGCTTTGGATCCATTTTGAGACCCAAATAGATCCCACTTAAAAAGGGTATTTTGAATCCATTTGAAAACCCAAATGGATCTCACTAAGTGAAATAGGGATTTCGGATCCACTTGGATACCCAATTGATCCCACTAAGAAATAAGATTTTGGATCTATTTGAGACCCAAATGAATCCCCAAAGTAAAATGAGAATTGAGATCCATTTGGAAGACCCAAATGGATCCCACAAAAATAAACATATATAATAAGATTTTGGATCCATTTGAGACCCAAATGGATCTCATTTAAATGAATAGGATTGGGGTCCACTTGAGACCCAAATAAATTTAATCAAATATACATGTGTGTGTGTGTATATATATATATATATATATATATATATATATATATATATATATATATATATATATATATTGAATTTAGATTTGATAAGACCCAAATGGGTCTCATCAAATCCAAACCCAAATACCCATTCTCGCAATGGATAGATTAAGATTGGATCGCATTTGGATCAAACCCAAGGCCCAAATACCCACCCCATCACCTCTCACATCTCTCGTTTAAATGACCCATGCCCTATTTATGAGCCTCCCCTCTCACATCAGCCTGCTCTCTCGTTGTTCTCACCTTAAAGCCCTCCCTCTTATTGGGCGTCCCCACCCCCTTTTGCTCTTTTTTTGGGAGGGTAGTGTGTGTTCTCCCTCGAAGATGACTGTTAGCTACATCTCGTGTTTGGGGGTCCCAATGAGTGCCATGAATAAGAGCTCTTATCCCAGTGTGTGTCGGCATCACTTAGCATCAGAATTTAGTGTGGTTGCAAAGACTTAAGTACCCTTTCCTGCTATGCTCGCCATGAAACGACAGTTCAAAAAAATTACAAAAATATCCTCCATTCAAAAGAAGGGAAAAGACGGTTCGAGAAAAGGACAAAAAAAGTCCTCCATCCAAAAAGTATGATGTTAACTCTTGAAAGTCCAAACGTTTTGTTTTCGCTCTAAGCAGTAAACTTTTGCGCCAACTGTTGTAACAGAAGCTCCCTTTGACAACGCAAACTTTGTTGTCGTTTCGAGTCGAGGTTCCCGCCTTGTTTTTTAGCCTATTTTACAACACATTGTCGGCTTCTCGTCCCTGCCTTGTGTTACAAAACATTTTTGTGTTCGCGATCGACTGGTTCGATCATTGGTGGGCGTTATAGGTGAATTTGTCGGCCATCTCTTTTTACAGTCTTCTCTTCTTTTTCTTTTTCGTTAATAGAAGAAAACAATGACGCATAAACATTCCAACTAGTGTCATTAAGGTGTCGTGAGTACCTTTCCATGTCGTCATGCTATCGTTGAAGAACGTATGTCGTCTTGAGTGCCATTAAAGCATTGTTTTGTTATTGCAAGTGGATCTTGTCCTTTCGATGGTTGGAAACTTATCGATATTTGTAAGACGCTAGGACCTGTTGACAAGAATGCTTATTTACAAATGCGAGGAAGAGCCTCTACCCCATCCGGTATCCTCCATTCACTCAGTATATGCATTGTATCTCAAATCACAGTTTTAGTAACATACTACCGATTTGTTAGATATTGTTTTGTTTTTTAATATCGATTTGTTTGCTATTATGCTGATTTTTCATATCGATTTGTAATATATTTTACGATATATTTATCGATTTGTAAGATATTATGTGTTTTGTAGTGTCGATTTGTAAAGTATTATGCTGAATTGCCGACTTAACTGGCACATTGACAGCCCATAGGCCAGTTGACTTGGTCCATGGCCCATCAACAAGCCAAGCCAGGCCTCAGCAAGATCTGGCCTGCTAAGACCTAAAATCCTGGTTCACGCACTCAACCAAATGGGTCGGGTCCCAATGGCAGCTTTGCCCGATTCTCCCAGACCTAAAATTTGTAGAAATGAAAATGCCAAATCTTTTTTTTTTTTTAGAGAGAGAGAGAGAGATGAAAATGCCAAATCTTAAACACTTTTTCCCTTCAAAATAGATTTCACATAAATGCGCTTATATATATATATATATATATATTAGAATGTGAGAGCTAGCAATGTGGGCATTTGTAACATTTTTTTTGCAAATCCAATCATGTGGATTTGCTTGGCATGGTGAATTTGTTAGGAATTTGGATCGTGTATTTTTGATGAAAAATATTATTTTTGAATGCTTGAATATTTATGAAGATTATGAGTCATTGATGTTAAAGCCTTAAAAAATTCTCTTTTTTTCATCAAAATCAGATTATTCAAGAGTAAGTTCTTGCATGAGTATGGTTAGATTCAAGAGAAAAGAACAAAAAATCTTTGAAAATCACGATTCACACATTAGTTTTCATTAATCATATTCTAGTGACTATATATATATATATATATATATATATATATATATATATATATATATATAAACTACCTTCAAAACCAGAGCCGGAACTCGGTTTGGACCACAAAACGGAGTGCAAGGTGGTGATGCAGCTTTTGGGTAGCCCAATGATGGAAACTTGGCTTAGTTTCAGGTCACTCGTCGCTAGTTTGAGTAGGTCCACTGCAATCATGTCATGTCCAGGACTGGCTTCACCAGAACATGGACCAAGCACTGGACTGACCCGAGGCAGGTTAACGGATCGATCCCCATCAAAGATGGTGACCCAAGTACCTTTATCATATTAGGTCCAATAACGTGGCAAAAAAAAACAAGGATGGGGCCAGCCATTCTAGAAACCTCTGAGAAAACGAACTGTAATGCACCGACACGTGTCATAAGCTGGTTGAAACACATTCTCGACATTGATGACATGGACGTGGGTGACATTGAGCGTGAAATTCCTGCAAAGGAGGTCCATTGGTTGGTGGACCCTGTGTGTGTGTGTGTGGCCTCTTTTCCTGTTGGTCTTGTGGAGCTGTTGTGCCGACTACAACTCCAATCAATAGGTAGAATTTCAGGCTTCTATCCACAACAAAGTTAGTAAAACAATTGAAATGTTTTTCTTCCAATATTATTATAGCTATATTGCAATTTTTTTTATATGCTTGCCTTTTTATTTAGACTTATATATATATATATATATGTATATATTTTTTCTATTTTAAAAAAATTATATGTCAAAATTTTATAGTTGTCTTTTTATTTAGACTTCTACACACAGGTGGTATGATGTTTTCACCAATAGAAGCACAACTCGAGGTCTTCACATTGTGGAGTCAATTTTTTGGCCATTCCCATGATAAACCCTATTTCACGTTTGAGCAGCCCACCCAAGCATTTTTGGAGGTGATCAAGTAGCGGCCTTTCTTGAAATTACTGTTGCTAAAGCACCAACTGGAGCCAGATGCCCACCAGCCCCACAAGCACCAGCTAGAGTTGGCCTGGTCGACACCGGCCAAGTGGTTAAATGCCTCACAATAGCCGGTGGAGCCTTCTTTGATTCTACTGGTCTCTATTCTCAGTTGGAACAAACTTGGCAGGGTGAGCGCTTGACAGTTGCTGGAGTCCGATCAACGATATCCCGTCGGCCGATTGGATCATTCGCTGTTGGCAGTAGCTGCTGCCAACTTCTCTCCTTTCCACCCCTCTCTTCTATACCTAGATCCAATGTTATGAATCTTGGGGCACGTGGTTTCATGAAGTTCTTTAATTAGGAGTATTACGTTCTTTAAGTTTCTTGGTTTTCTTAGCTTTCTTGATTAGGACTCTTTGGCTATTTTGAGTTAAGATTATTGGTTTAGGAATCTTAGTTTCTTTAGATTTATTGGTTGTATTCTATAAATATGTACTTTTGATTTTGATTAAAATTAATAAAGATTATTAAGAGTTCTTCTATTCTTTGTTTTTTAATCATGGTTTACAACTTGAGGGATTGAAAGTCTCCCTCTTCACATCCTAGCATAGCTCGCATAACAGGTGAGATTGAGCTTCTCCCTCCTACCTTGGAAATTACTATTTGTGTTTTAGATGTGTCATTTTGTTGCCCCTTGGCCTCTTTGTAAAATGTGTTCCTTCTTAGGGTTAGGTTCTAACAGTGGCATCAGAGCAAGGTTTTTTGCAGAATCAAGAATGGTAAATCTGTGTCCTTGAGGCAGATCAGGATGTTTTTTCACAACAGCAAGGGCTCATGCCCTTA
The DNA here is from genome assembly GCF_984573655.1 of Nuphar pumila. Classification (NCBI taxonomy): domain Eukaryota; kingdom Viridiplantae; phylum Streptophyta; class Magnoliopsida; order Nymphaeales; family Nymphaeaceae; genus Nuphar; species Nuphar pumila. The sequence goes on along the minus strand of NC_143262.1, from coordinate 23,233,749 downwards.
TTGAATCCATTCAGGATCTTATCATCACATTGATCGAAACGTAGGGAGTTTAAAATTCATTTAAGCTATGGAGAAGATTAACAAATCCTTCGAAAATCTTAAGAGTGTCATGAATTGTCTTATGAACACTGTAGATGAAGGGTCTGATAGAATAAAATGAGTGTTGCAGAAGTTCTTGCCGGAGTGCACCTTCCTTCTCGGCCCCCTGTTGTTGTCGCTGCTCGATCATGTTCTCCCTCTCTCCACCTGTCGAACGAAGCCTACCCAACAACTCTTCCTTCTTTCTTTCTTTTTTTGGTGAACCAGGGGTTGACTGTCGGTGATCCATCCTCCACCTGTTTGTTGCCCTTCCACTTAACGAACTTGGCTGGATGGTGGTCCCTCTACTGGTTAACCCTGAAGACTTAGGTGGGGTGGCTACGGGCACCACCATCTCTCCCTCTTCTTCCCATTCCCAATCAGGTGGGACACTTTGTGATAGGGGAGAGAGAGAACCAATTTTAATTGGAATCGCTTCTTTCTAAATAGAGACCAAAATCCCGGTTTATACCCATCTACAATCGGTTCATACCCATTCTTGATTGGTTACAGGGTGGCCCAAACCAGATCTTACTAGTTCTCATACCCCAAATCAGTTGCCATCGGTTTTGGACCTGGATCAACCTCCCCCCTTACTTAAATTGGATCTAAAAGTCATTACAATTGGATCTTTCTACTTTGGATCATAAATTACAAGTGAATCTGCTTGGAGTTGTTTGGCACCAACTACTCTATCTATTTGGATCATCAACAAACTACATCCTTCCACCATTAGCTTCTCTCAATCAGTGTTCGATTGATTTGCATCCATTGAATATTGTGTTTCCTTCGTGGCTCTTAGAAGTCAAGTGAAACTGAAAGAAATGAAAGCAGACCATACTTGAGGCCAAGTTGTGCACCGAGTTTGAAGAGGAACAACAAAGTCTAGCCAATGCATGCATTTGTAGGTTAAGGATGAATTGCAGCAGTACTCAAAGTTCTCATCTTGTGGGCAAGGCGAGTTTGAGAGGGGTGGATTGTTACGAACCACCTCAGATCTGACCTGATCCAGATCTAAACTCAACCCAACCCTAGGAGCCCCAACCGGCCATCCTCGGGGGACGTCCAGCCTTATCTAGCTTCTAGATCCTTGGTTTCTTGAAATTATTTAATTAGAGGTGTTATTTCTTTAGGTTTTATTGGTTTTCTTGAATTATGACTCTTAGCTTTCTTGGGTTAGGATTCTTGGTTTAGAACTCTTGATTTCTTTAGACTTCTTGGTTGGGTTCTATAAATAAGTACTTTTGATTTTGATTAGAATTCGTGAAGTTTATTGAGAGAATTCTATTACTCACTCTTTGGTTCACTTCTTGCCTGAAAGATTGATTAGAGGTGGAATTGATCATCTCCTTCATATCCTATAGACGATCAACCTTGGAACAGTATCAAATGACCCCTATTGGGAATCATGCTAGGTCAGTCACTACTTTCCATCCCCCTTGCCCTCTTTTATATTAGACAATTCAGAGCTCAGCTGCTAAAATCGACCCTTCCAGATGGTAGGCTTTACCAAACCCTAAGCCCTATTGTAGAATTTTCCCCTTCCTAGGGCCGAGTCCTAACATCCGACAAGGGAGGGAACTTCTCCCTATCAGCACTTAGTCAGCGAATGGCCATTAACTAAGATTGTTCGGTGTAAACACCCTTATTTTGACCAAAATAGTTTATGGTGAGAATCCCTTTTGAAAGCTAGGTGTTTCGGGTATTTATAAAAAAGAACTTGATTTAAATATATTTTTGACTTTTAAAATGATATCTTCAAGATTTTTGTCCAACACAAAGTTGAAACTAAAGATTCTTAGCTTTCAAACGTGATAAGTATCAGGAAAATATGATATTGAAGTAGAAAGTTATAGTCAAAACAAGTTAACTTGTTTGGTTGTAAACACGTCTTTTCAGACAATTCCTATTTTTAGTGTGATTTTGACTACAAAAAAGGATCAAATTTAGTTTTTTAATTAAAAGATGAATTAACGCAGAGAATGTTAGATTTCAAACTCATCAAAAATTACCTCAAAAGGACATCTGACTAGGGAGTTATGGCCAAAACAAATTAGTCTATTAGTGTAGTCGGGGTCATTTTTGTCTAATGACAAGTCAAAAAAATTGACTTGTCGTTGATCACTGTCTGACAACAAGTTAGAAAATTTGACTTGTCGTTAGACCACCTATCTTCTCGTTAGACAATGGTTAGAATCCATGACTTGTCATCCGACACTTTTAACTTGTCATTAGATAGAGTCAAACAAAATTTGACTTGTTGTCAAACCGAGGGTTGCCAATTTTGGATTGGGACACGTGAAAATAAGGATAAATCCTATCCTACTTACCAAAAACATTAAAACTTTGTGATTAAGCTTTTCCTTAACCAAATCAAGCCCATTTAACCTACCTTAAACTTATTCAGCATATTTAACAAAACACCCTTTAAGATAAACCATACAATTTAGGCCAATCAGAGCTTGATACCTTAAACATCCAGCCAATCAAATAGCTGAATCTAGATATTTGCGTCCAAAGCCTCATAAAAACTGGATCCTATATCAAGTTTCATAATTCATCTTAAACTCTATAAATAGGGGCTTACCCTTCTTATTTCAGTATCTACAACCATAGTAGAGGAATTTTATTGCACTAACACCTGCTTTAGCCTAGGTGGCTACACTTAGCCCAATTGACCTACTTCTAGATCCATAGAGTTAGCCTACTAAGTTTATTAGTCGTACCCAGATCCATAGAGCCTTAGTCCTATGGAAGCTCTGTTGGATTCACCCTGCACTTACCAAGTCATCTAGGAGGGCTACCTAAGCTTGTGGTGAGTCCCTTCTTTCATCATTTTTGTAATACCCATAATTTTTTAGAAATTTAAAATAAATAAAAAAGGATTTTTTTGGTATTTGTTGGAATTTATTAGCCATTATTGATTGATAAATTATTAAGTAATTATCAATAATATTTTGACATTTATGTAAGTTATTCGCTATTTAATTGGGCAACTACAGGGTTTTGTATAAAGTATTTGAATCTGAATCTCAGTGGAGATCCAAGAGGATCAACCAACACCAATGTAAGTTCAAACTACCCAAATGATTCGGGTCAACCCAAATGGATTTAGACTTGAACTGGACCTAGAAGGGATTTGGATCTATTTGAGACCCAAATGGATCCTCTTCTAAAGTAGAAAGTGATTTGGATCCATTTTAAGACCCAAATAGATCCCACTTAAAACATGGTATTTTGAATCCATTTGGAAACTCAAAAGGATCTCACTAAGTGAAATAAGGATTTTGGATCTACTTGGATACCCAATTGATCCCATTAAGAAAATAAGATTTTGGATCTATTTGAGATCCAAATGGATCCGCCAAGTCAAACGAGAATTTAGATCCGTTTGAAAGACCAAAATAGATCCCACAAAAATAAACATATATAATAAGATTTTGGATCCATTTAAGACTCAAATGAATCTCATTTAAATAAATAGGATTTGGGTCCACTTGAGACTCGAATAAATCTAATCAAATATACATGTGCATATATATATGTATAATAATAAGTATATATAGATTGAATTTAGATTTGATAAGACTCAAATCGGTCTCACCAAATCCAAACCCAAATACCCATCCCCTCAATGGATAGATTAAGATTGGATCTCATTCAGATCAAACCCAAGGCCCAAATACCCACCCCATCACCTCTCACATCTCTCGTTTAAATGACCCCTGCCCTATTTATGAGCCTGTCCTTTCACATCAGCCCCCTCTCTCATTGTTCTCACCGTAAAACCCTCCCTCTTATAGGGTGTCCCTACCCCCTTTTGCTCTTTTTTTGCCTATAAAAGCATCCCACATCTCTTGTTCCTCTCTCACGTGGACCCCTCACTTGAGTCTCCCTCCCTCAACCCCAATCGCCTCTCTCTCTCTCTCTCTCACTCAATAGTTGGACAAAGCAGGTTATATGTCCCCCCTCGGAACACGCAGGTGCGTGTTCTCAGGTCTGAATGAGCGCCACATATGTAAGCATGTGGGGCTCATTTCCCCGTGTGTGTCTGCATCACTTAGCATCAAAGTCTGGTGCATTTGCAAAGACTTAAGTATCCTTTCCTGCCATTAGCGCCATGAAACGCCGTTTCTAGTAATGTACCAAAATCTCCTCTAGCCAGAAAATGGAGGATAACCTTTTGTTTTCGCCCTAAGCAGTAAACACCTATGCTTGAAGAGTCTCAACCTCGAAATATGTTGCTCTCTCCGTTCCGGATCACCCTTACACCTCCAGAGGAGCACCCTTTGTCGTCGTCTGCTGCTGCGGTTGCACCCTTTGTCGTCCTCTGTTGCCGGAGCACTTTTTACCATCGTCTGCTGCTGGACCACCTTTTACTGTCGCCTGTTGTCAGACCACCCTTTGTCGTGCAACTGAGGATCTATCAGATATTAAATCAGCAAGAGCAGATGCAAAAGTATACTCTGCAGTTGGTAGCTCCAGGTTCTTCTGCAGAAGTTCTGACAACAACTCTGTATCAGGGGTCAGATCCCATATATCCTTTGCAAGCAAACGAGCTCATTCGTAATGGCAGCCCACTGCACCATTCAAATCGATACAGTTTCTCAGATGTTTGTTACGTTTAATATTATTTCAATTGGTGGTTGTACATAGTCATCGAAGAGAAATAATTGAAGATCTTTACAAAGAATGGGTTGACCCTGCCAAAGGAAAGGTGATTCAGTTATTTGTAATGATCTCCGAGTTATTATTTACCATGCCAATAAAAGTAACGATTTATAGTATTAGCATGTTTTGACGTGATTCATATGACAAATATCGTAATAATTGACACTAGCAAACATATAATATCTATTTACAATGATTCATACTTCAAAAAATGCGCAACGAATTTAATAGAAATCACTAACTGAGCAACGATTTGAATACACAAATCGATGTACATATCGCATAATATACTACAAATCGATACGACAATTCAACATAATCGCTTATTCATATTACAAATCGATACGATAAATGTAAGTACTGTTATGCCTCACAAACCCTGGACAACAGCAATCGTGGTAACTTCATAAATCATAAATACAAATCGCGGAGCCTGATCCATCAGATATTGAAGATGAAAAGCAAACAAAGAAGGATGAGGAAGAACTAAAGATGATGAAGAAGAAGAAGGATGACAAAGACAAGGAAAAGCAAAGGAAGAATGAGGAGAATGAAAACTCGATATACATATCGCATAATATATTACAAATCGATACAGAAATTCAACATAATAGCTAACAAATCGATATTAACAAACAAAACAATATCTCTCAAATCGATAGTATATTACTACAACCGTGATTTGCATTATACTATTCCAATATTTTCTATACAAAGGAAAATCGTTGTGGCTGACATAGACATCATTGCGTAAATCTCATAAATCATCAACCCGAATACAGACCTCACAAGGCATATCGATTTTTGACAACGAGCGGGATGTGAAACGATGTTTCTTTTATAAATGAATGACACATATTTTGGTAACAAAGCCAAATCAACATGATTTATGAGTTATGATTTATACATTTAAAGCAACAATGATTTATATATTTAATGCAGTAACGATTTATTATATATAAAGTTACCAAGATTTGTACTCAAGTTTGATAAATCGTACAACAAGGTTTACTGTTGAAGCCCAAACGTTACAACGATATGTACTTATGAAGAGTGTGATTTATACATCAATTTATAAGTTTAAAGCAACGATTTGTACGTTTAATTTATGGATGATTTATATGTTTGATGCAATAGTGAATTATAATTGTTGATGATAGTGATTCACGTGACCCTAAACCATAACTCTAAACCCTAAACCCTAAACCCTAAACAATAACAATAAACCATAACCCCTAAACTTGAAACCCTGAATCCGAAACCCTAAACCCTTTTCCCGAAACCCTAAACCCTAAATCATAAACCCTAAACCTTAAATCATAAACCCTAAACCCCAATCCCTACAACATAAAGCCTAAACCTTTAATATATTACTAAACCTTAAACCCTAAACCCTAAACCCCAATCCCTACAACATAAAGCCTAAACCTTTAATATATTACTAAACCCTAAACCTTAAACCCTAAACCCTAACCTTAAACCCTAAACTCTGACCCTAAACCATAACCCCTAAACCTGAAACCCTAAACCCTAAACCTTAAACCCTAAACCCTAAACCCCAATCCCTACAACATAAACCTTAAACCCTAAATCCTAAACCCTAGACATCGTGTCAATTTGTTCTTTAGTAAGTCTAAACGTTGTGTCGATTTGTTTACAGCTATTTCCTTTTCGCCTTTTATGAATCAGTCATTAGGTAAATTGTGATACGACATATCATTCAAGTAGAAAACCCTCATAAAAGCAAATCGTGATAGGATATCATTCACATAGACAAAGCTGGTAAACGCAAATCGCAATAAGATAAATCATTTCCAATTTAGGTCCGCTGTTGTACAGATTTTGATAAAACACTTCTTCTATAAAACAGTGATAACGATTTTCAACTTTAACTCAATGTTTGTTGCTATACAGATCGTGATAGAACACTTCTTCTATATAACAGTGATAGTGATTTACAACTTTTTAATAATTATCAAGTTGTAAATTGATTTGTACTTTACTAAGTCTAAATGTCGTATCGATTTATGTACACATGCGTAAAACCCTATTCTATGTAAAGCCCTAATATAGATCTGTGTAAAACCTTATTCTATGTAAAACCCTAACTGACCTGACCCTACCTGACTCGTTATCCATGTCTAAAACCCTAATCTATTTAACTTCTCTTCCTCTTTTCTGCGGCAGCGCAACTTCTTTTTCTTTTTTCTCCTCCGCATTCTTCTTCTTTTTCTCCCTTGTATTTTTCTTTCTTCTTTGTTCTTTTGTGTTCCTTCTACCTGTGCTTGATAGATGGGTTTTGATGTTGATAACGTAGTTGTTTCATGTCGTGAGGAAAAATCTGTATAATCTTCGATGATGATTATGGTTGTTATCTTCTGTGTATACATCAATATATTCATGACACATACGACTTTGGCGTATTTGTCATGAAGTATATCAAAGCTTACACAGAATATAACGACCATAATCATCTTCAATCGTTGCCGCCATACCGAAGCAAGCACAAATATTTTGCATGATAGATAGGGGTGATGTTGATGTTCATCTATGTGATCTATTCCCACTGTCGGACCCTCCATTGTTTGTAAACTGTAATTCGTAGTTGAAAAAATATTTGCCTACTTTCGATATACTTCATAACAAATATGCACATAGAATCAGTTCCTTCAAGGGGACAATGCCTGAGCTGATGCTTGTGAAGCATATTCTCAAGAGTGTGCTCATTTTCTGCTGCAAAGCGATTCTATGTGCCGATCACATATATACCTCTCTAGAGATCTTGCTAGCCGGAATATGAACTCTGTGCCAGGAGTGATAACATTGGAGGATCTCTGAAAGCAAAGAATGTGCAATACTCTGAAAGCAAAGAATGTTCAGTTGAGGATATTTGCATGAGAAGCAAAGAATGTGCAACACTCATATATTTTGTAAATGAATGTGGTTGTAATGTATCGTTGAAGTTAACTTAATTTATAGTTTACTATGCCTAAACATCGTGTCGATTTGTTTACTGTATTTTCCTTTTGGTCTTTTATGAATCAGTCATTGTATAAATCGCGGTAGGACATGTTCACTTATACAAAGCTCATAAAATTAATTCACGAAAGGACAATCGGTATCAAGCAAAATTTTGTATATCATCTTAAAAATCAATACTAGAAAATACCTACTATCTTACACATCGATATACATATCGCATAATATATTAATCATCGATACGACAATTCAGCATAATATCGATTTCTATCATGATTTTGTATATTGATTTAAGATATTGTTTTGATTATTAATATTGATTTAAGATATTGTTTTGATTCTAAATATCATTTTTTAAGATATCAATACAATTTTTAAAATCGATTTATGATATTGTTCTGAATCTTAATATTGATTTTTATGCTAATTCTCAATATGGATTTAAGATATTGTTTCATTCTTAATATTGCTTGAAGATACTGTTTTGATTATAAATATTGATTGTTAAGATATCAATAGGAATTTACATATCAATTTAAGATGTTTTGATTCCTAATGTCGATTTAAGATATTGTTTTGATTCTAAATATTGATTTTAAAGATATCAACAAAAATTTTCAAATCGATTTAAGATATTGTTTTGAATCTTAATATCGATTTCTATGCTGATTCTTAATATCGATTTAAGATATTGTTTTGATTCCTAATATTGTTTTAAGACATTGTTGTGATTCTAAATATCAAATTTTAAGATATCAATAGGAATTTCCATATCGATTTAAAATGTTGTTTTGATTCTTAATATCGATTGAAGATATTGACTTGATTTTAAATATCGATTTCTATCCTAATTCTATATATCGATTTATAAGCTATCAATAGTAATTTCCATATCGATTTATATGATATTTGATCATCTGCTTGCGTTATACTATGACAATATTTTTGCAACAAAGGCAGATCTTTGTGGCCGACAATGACATCATTTTAAAATCTTTTATTATAAGATGTGAACCGCCAAAAATGTGAACCGACAAAAATCTTTGGTGGGTCCCATAAGCATTAAACTACTCGGCTATAAAAGGAGTTCTTCACAATATTTCCCTCTAATCGTTCCACAAAAATTCTAATGCTTCATCTTATTTTGTTGGAGCACCCTTTGCCGTCTTGGTAAGTTTTTGTGTTGTGCAGGTTACCAATGGCTTATATTCCTAAGAGAAGAAACACTTCGTCGTCAGCGGGAAAAACTCTTGACGAAATCGTCCAAGAGTATGCTTTGTATGAGCAAGTAGAAGCGTACTACAGAATAATGAAGATTGAGAATGATAAAGAAAGGAGCAACTGGTAAAGTATAAAGCGAAGCCTAATCCGTCAGATATTGAAGATAGTAATCCAATGATGAAAAAGAAGAAGAAGGATGACGAAGAGAATCAAAATGAAAGGAAGGAAGAGGATAATGAAAAAAAAGCAAAGGAAACCAAGGCAAAGGAAGGAGGAGGTGGAGGATAAGGGAAAGCAAAGGAATAATAAGGAGAAGGAGGAAGAGAAGCGAAGGCAAAAGGAGGAGGAGGAGGAGAGGGGAAAGCAAAGGAAGAATAAGGAGAAAGAGGAGAAGCGAAGGCAAAAGGAGGAAGAGGAGATGGAAAAGCAAAGGAAAAGAGAAGGAGGACGGGGAAGAGAAGGAAAGACAAAGGAAGAAGCAAGAAGAGTAGGAGGAGAAAGAAACGCAATTGAAGGAGGAGGAAGAAAATGAAAGGCAAAAGATGAAGAAGGAGTTTTTAGCACAGCGAAAGAGGATAAGGCAAATGAAGGAGGCAGAGGAGACATAAAGGTAAAAAAAAGAATAAGGAGGAGAGGGAAAGGCAATTAAAAAAGATGGAGGAGGAAGAGAAGGCAAAGGAAGGAGAAGGTAGACAAGAAAGAGAAGGAAAGACAAAGGAAAGAGAAGGAGGACGAGAAAGAGAGGGAAAGGCAAAGAAAGGAGAAAGAAAAGGAGGAAGAGAAGAAAAGACAAAGGAAGGAGAAGGCAGACGACGAAGAGAAGGAAAGAGAAATGAAGGAGAAGGAGGACGAGGAAGAGAAGGAAAGAGAAAGGAAGAAGCAGGACGAGGAAGAGAAGGAAAAAAAAAGAAAAAAACATACGATGGTTGCAAAGGATGGATGGAAGGAAGAAGTACAAAAGCAGAGGAAGGAAGGGGATGAAGAGGAGAAAAGTGTGACCAAGGTATGTTAATCACTACTATATATCACGGTGTATTGTTGTAGGTATTATTATCTATAGCGATTACTCTGTATAGCGATTACTCTGTATAGCGATTACTGCGATAGCGATTAATGTGATAGAGATTACTCTGTATAGAGATTACTAGGTATAACGATTAACTGTGATTTGATATTTTGTGTTACAGGCAGGTCAGAAGAGAAGCATAGCAGCAGGTGAAAAACTGAAAGGGCAGTGTATTTCTGTCGTGGTTTAGAAAGCTGAGTAAATATGAGAAGGACCGATTACGAAAGATGCACTTCGGCGGCCTTCTGGACCAACATTATTTTAAAAATTGTTGGAACACCATGACCCACCTGGTCAATAAGTGGAACCATAAGACAAACACATTCCAGTTTGGGAGTTTTGAGATGATCATGACCTTAGAAGATGTGGCATGAATTACGGGTCTTAAGTGCCATGAAAGTGTTGTCTTAACACGAGATTCAAATTATAACCCAAGGGACAATTGCACGACCCTTCTAAGAATGTCGATGGAGGAATGACGTGAGTGTATTTCTGGTGGAGGCAATTTCTCATCGATGAAAGTTCAGTTTTTTTCATAATAAATGAGAAGGCCGGTCCGCTGCATGTACATCTAAAGCAGCTGACCAAGAGTTGTGTGGCTTCCTTCTTTATTTTTTTTAATTAACTTTATTTTCCAATTGTTCTGGTTCGAGAATAAGTTACTTGTGGCTGCAATTCCTGGAAGACTTAGATGAAGTCGACAATTGGGCATGGGGTGTTGCTATGCTCGCACACTTATACAATCAAGTTTACGGTGCGAGTATAGGTATGAAAACTGTGGGGGGGGGGGGGGGGGGGGGGGGTTGGCCATTTGTTCAGGTATTTGTTTATTATATATTTAGTGTTTTTGAACTAAGCTCATTGAAGGTTGTAGTCTTACTAATATATTGTTTTTTGTAGGCCTGGACTTGGGAGCATATTGTTGCCTTGCATCCTCAATGTGGCTCTGTGGTTTGTGGTTTTTCCATGATCGGCGTGTGGGCTTCAATAAATGTCAAGTGCAAAAATGCTCAATTCATTTTAGATGGGCTGCAATTAAATGAGGTAAATGGTTTAAAATCGTTGTAATGTTTAGCATTCTTAAGTAATCATTGCTTTATGATTTTGTCTTCATTAGTGCGAATCATTATCTCCTTTGCATCTAACTTTCATTAGCGTAAATCGTTATATGGTTTAGCATTCTTAAGTAATCACCGCTTTAGGAATTTATTTTTCTTAGTAAAAATCATTATCGAATTTGCATCTAACTCTCATTAGCATAAATCATTGTAATGTTTAGCATTCTTAAGTAATCATCGCTTTAAGATTTTGTCTTCCTTAGTATAAATCATCATCGCCTTTGCATCTAATTTTCATTACCATAAATCATTGTAATGTTTAGCATTCTCAAGTAATCATCGCATTCATTATATCATTTTCCTTAGTACAAATCGTTATCATATTTGCATCTTACTTTCATTACATTAAATCGTTGTAATGTTTAGCATTCTTAACTAATAATCGCATTCAACATTTTATCTTCTTTAGTACAAATTGTTATCGCATTTTGCATGAATAATTATGTCTATATCTAAACCACAATCTTGATTATATAGGTTATATGGAAACCTTATGGGGATGGAGAGGACGACGAGGTTGTTACCAAGGTTGTGAGACTGTCTGTCTGCAATATTTGGCTCTTTAGCAAATGTGAAGCCGAGATGCAGCACGGTAGTTGAGTACTCCTACAAGCTGGCTTGGGGCAGTCGATACCAAAAATTGCATGTGGCATTGAAAAGGAAGATGAATAGTGGTAGGGCCACAAACGTGAATTGGCACAAACGCTTCACAAAACAATTGGATAACTGAAACAAAGAAGGTGTTTGTGCCATACCATATGATTATAAAGAATGACAATATGACCCCAACTATTTCAAACAATATTGGAAACTCATGCATGGAAATCGACAGATTGAGGAGAAACAACCAGAAAGTGAGGTCACTCTTGTCCCCAAGCATGTCGTCCTCCAGCATAGACGTAACATCCATTGTGTCCATTTGGCGGACACTATGATTCCATTTGTTGCAGTACACGATAAGGAGCAAACACAACTCCCAAAGGAGAAAGTATCATCCAACCAAAGGTTTTCGATGCTGGAGAGTGAGAATAAGGAGTTACGGAAGGACATGCAGAATTTGAGTAAATAAATTGGGTCGTTGGTTGAGATGATTACCAATGGGTTATTTAAGATCAAGGGAACGAAGAGGCCACCGAATAAAGAGACTCCACCAAGTGCAAGCAAAAGACGAGTTTTATGTCTATCTGAGTCGTCAAGCGCAAGTAAATAAACATATATGATTTGTGTATCCCGATAATTCTATGTTGTAATTCTGACATTCTTTGTTGTAATTATATAATTCTTTCCTTAATAAGTGTAACACAGAAGTGCCACTAACTCTTTCATGATTTGTACTTACATATAGCTGTAAACACCCCAAATTTTCACTCACCTCCCCGACAGTTTCACCAAGCATCATCATTCAGCCTTTGAAATCGCCGGAGGGCAAAATGGTCATTTTCTGAGTTTGGACCTTGTAAAAGTCTAAATTTCATCTGGAACTCTCAAAGTCTCCCTATTTTAGCTCAGATGTTCAAAATTTTATTCGTGACAGGAGACAGGCATCTCCAAGTCTTGGTTCAAGATTATATTGCATAAGACATGACATTGCATATCATTGCATGAGCATCTCATATCACTGCACTGCACAGCATGTCATTTCGAGGTCCAGAACTCTTGATTTCAAAATTTTCAATCCAGATTCGAATTTTAACTATTTTCAAAATTGATTTCAAAACCCTGGGTCTTCAAAATTATCAATTCTTCCCATTTTACCCCCAGGGCTCTGAATTTCAAAATATTTCCTCAGGAAAACAATCTAGATAAATTTCATCTTAGATTTTGCCCCTTTTGTCAAACAATTTCAAATATCTTCCTTTTACAAAATCTCCCTACAGGGGACAACTCTTTTCAAAATTTCTGTTCTACCAATTAGTCCAAATTTTTATGAAAATTCCAAAAAGAGGTTGTTGTTTTTATTTCAATAAAAAAAGCAATGTGGGACCCACATTGAGGTGGTGTCACATAGGCTTTTCTTTTGAAAAATTTGAATTTTGAAAAACCCAAAAATATAGGAGCCTTGTCCCCTGGATTGGTGCCACTTGTCCTTTCTCTCTCCTCTCATTTACCTGCCATGTGTCAGCATAGGGTTCACCTAGAGTTGGCGCCACATGTCACCTTCTCTCTTCTGCCACCCTTTGACACGTGTCAGTGTAGGACCACCTTAAGATGCAGCCACATGTCATTAGTCATCCTCTTTATTTTATGCCACGTGTCAATGTCTACCATCTTCACCCTGTGCCAAGTGTCATTCCAAGGTCACCATGAGATGCCACGTGTCATGTGTTGTCCTGTTCAGAAAAAGTAGAACTTGTCTCCCCTGAGGTGGCACCATTTGAATTATGTCTCCTGCAGGTGACACATGTCACTCTCTCCTTTCCTCAGGAAAAGCAAGCGACACGTGTCAATCTCTGCTCCTTTCAGAAAAAGCAGAGGACACATGTCTCCCTCCTATTTTTCTCAGAAAAGTAGATGACACATGTCATCTCCAGCTTCCTTTAGAAAAAGTAGAAGACACATGTCACTCCCTGCTTTTCTCAGAAAAAGCAAGTGACACATGTCACCCTCTGCTCTTCTCAAAAAAAGCAAGGGACATGTGTCTCTCTCTGCTTTCTTTAGAAAAAGTAGAGGACACATGTCATTTTCTGCCTCCTTCAGAGAAAGCTAGAATTCAAATGTTCAAACTCCAGTCTGAGGTGGCGCAAATCCTGAACTTCACCTTTTCTATTTTGTGTGAGATGGTGCCACGTGTCCCTTTTCCTCCCTCTTGCCACATGTCATTGTAGGAGCCACCCTGAGGTGGTGCCACATGGCAGTCTCTCCTTTCCTCTAGAAAAAGCAGAAATTTAAACTTCAAACTCTCTCTGAGGTGGCACCATCTGAATCCTCTGCCTTTCCTTCTGACACATGTCAATGAAGATGCTCTGAGATGGCGCCACATGTCAGTCTCTCCTTTCATCAGAAAAAGTAGAATTCAAACCCCTCTGAGGTGGCGTCTTCTGCTTCCTCTGCTCCTACCTTCTGACACATGGCAATGTGGATGCTCTGAGATGGCGCCACATGGAAGTCTCTCCTCCTTCCAGAATAAAGCAGAATTTGAATTTCAAACTCCAAGACAACACCCTCTGAGATGGCGCCACATGGAGGGCTCAGATTAAGCTTCTTTGAATTTCAAAATTTTCCAAAAATCTCTATAAATACAAGGCCCCATGCCCAGCCTAGGGGGGCTTCTTTTGGATTTAGCATTATCACTCTGAGAGCCCTGTTTGAGAATTGAACTTCAGAATTCCATTTTCATTCTTTCTTGGTTTCCTCTGGATTCACGCCCCTCTGGAGCCCATTATCAAGGTAGCTACTCATTTTGTGAGTTCCAAAACCGCTGGAGAACACAAGGTAAGCCTTCATTCCTATTGATTTCACTATGATAATTCTTTTGGTTTGATTCGTGTTGTCGTTTGAAGAAAGAGCTCATCCGAGGGATGGATTGAGCTTCTCATAAAACGACATATATAAAAATACATAATTATACTTCCTTGATGATTTTTAACATGTATGTAGTTAGCTATATTTAATTTGCATTTTATTTCATTCATTTAGTACATTTCATGAATTAATTAGGATTAATTTAGCATTTATTTCAATTCTGCTTATTTTCAGTAGGTCTCTGTTTTTTTCAGTCAGTCCATACGTCATTTCATGCATTTATTTTTTATTAAAAATCCCAAAAAAATCACGAAATGCGCCCTTAGGTGTCCCTAAAAGTGTGCCAAACATTAAGAGGCATTTGAATTTGTTTACTGCGGTAAACATTCAAAATGGCAAGTCGGGTTTTGTCACCCGGGATGTGTTTTGAAAATCATTTTTTGACTTGTAAAATCGATATATCCCTCAGGGAAGATCCGATTTTCGATTCGAAAAATGTTATGAATTTGGGAGAATGTCTAGTTTTTAATATGATTTTTTAAGATTTTTATGATTTTTTTTATTGTCTGACAAAAATCCGAGAGTTCGGGACACGTGTCAGAGCCTAATTTGGGCCTCTGAGATCTTGGATCGACTTAGGGCTATGGTTTCTCTTTGTGTGTTGCTCCAAATCCAAAACTGTAAAAAGTGAAAGTGGTGTCCGAGATGTCCTCTATTTGAATATAAACGCCTGTAATTTTTAGAACAGTGTTGGCCCCTGCTTCGGATTTTTCTTGTCAGCCCCCTGTTTTGCTACATTTGTCTGTTCTGTTAGTTTAGGCAGAAATAGTTATATTTTTATCTGTGTTTCCGTTGATCAAATGCCAAAGTCATAAACATGAAAGTTGTTCATGTAGATGTAGTGCATAACTATGATTAATTTCATAAATTTCCATGGCTGTTTTGTATTTATTTAGCATTTTTTATCAGATTAGTGTGATTTTTACCTCTCTTAGAACTAAATCTCTATTATTGAACTCACCCTGGCTCAAATACCGAGGCTATAAAAACCAAAAATGTTCCATTTCGGGTCTTTTAGCAGTATGCAAAATATCAAAAGTTTACATGGTGTAAATCTTGCATTATCATATTAGGCATTGCATTTGGTTCGGATCCATAGGCAAAATCCATCATTTTTAGGAATTTCCTTGATTTTAGCATTTAAATCATATCATTTCGTGATTTTTAGCATTCTAGATTGTTTATCAGAGTGTTTAGATGCTTCATATCGAATTTGGTGCAATTTGGAATCCATTTGAGGTTCGGATCATCCATAATACCAAAACAGGGTCCCGCAGGACCCGGATCCAAGCGAAAAACAAGCGAAAATCGTTATTTTTGATAAATTGCAAAATACCAAATTCTGATTTTACAGTCTTAATGTGTCTAGCAGCATGTCATCATATCTCTTACTGCATTTTATCATCATTTGATTCAATTTGAACTTCAAAATCTCAATTTTACCAAGTTTTCCTTCAAAAAACCCTGATTTTAAAGGCATGACTTTATAATTAGGGGTATTTTGGTCATTTTGACCACCAATTCCGAATTTCAAACTGTTTTCCACTGAAT
Organism: Nuphar pumila; assembly: GCF_984573655.1. NCBI lineage: Eukaryota > Viridiplantae > Streptophyta > Magnoliopsida > Nymphaeales > Nymphaeaceae > Nuphar > Nuphar pumila. Next base: position 23,217,543 of record NC_143262.1, on the reverse strand, counting down.
TCCCTGCATTTTCATCATTTCAAAACATCAAGGAAGCATGAGAATAGGGTTTATATCCAATTAAATCCAATAATTTCATAATATTATTGGAAAATCTTGGAAAAACCCACATATTTGAGCTAACTTTATTTCAAACTTGGCAGGGACATTCAAAAGAAGGAGCTGAAGTCTGCAAATTTCTTTTATTTCCTTTATTTAGTGATGTAATAATGTAAATTTTAGAATAAGAGAGTTAATTTCCTGCTTAGACTAGGATGCATATCATATAGTTTAAATTTATGCAATATCCTGCTTATATGATTCATGCATTGTTATTTCAAAAGCACTATGGATGTTCACGAATGGCACGTGCACCAACTCTTAGGGAGTTGATGAACTCGGTGGAATCCATATTTACGGCCCTAGTTGGAATATGGATGAGACCCAGATCCATCATCTTTCTACTAGTCACATTGAGCCTGCACTCTTAGGCTATCTTAAAATGCACATCATATTTCCAAAGTTTTCAAAATCATGTGCATTAAATCAAATAAACTCTGAACATATGCATGGCCACAGTCAGAATATGTGAAGGATTTACATTGACTTAATACACATTTTTCCAACAAAGTTCTTGGAAAATCTTTCAAAATGCTCTCATTCACTCATATCATTTGCATCATGAAATCATTGGTTTTCCCATGACTTTCTTAAGAAAACTTCATTCTCAAGAAATCGATTTCTCAAGAAACTCTAAGGATTTTTCAAAATCGGTTTTCCAAAGACAAGTTTCTCCACAGTTTTCCCTGGAAAATGATATTTTCTTAAGAGATTCAAAAGAGTTTCCCAATCTTTCTCCAAGATCCAAAATCGATTTCCAAGTATTTCAAAAGGTAAAATTCCCAGGATTTCGATTCTCCAAGTTTTGAATTTCCTTCTCCAATGAATTTTCTTATAAATCTTCCATCATCTTCCTAAGAAAACTCTCAAAGTTCAAGTTTTCCTAAGAAGTGTTTCCCTTTTCAAAAGGTTCATCTTTTCTCAAGAATCACTTCCATTTTCCCAGGATTTTCAACCATTCATGATTTTCCCACAACTTCATGAACTTTCCCGTGACTTCAAAAACCCTTTTTTTCACATGAGTTTTCCTGAGAAATTGACTTTCATCTTTTTCCAAAGAGAATCTTTTCAACTCCAAATATTTTCCAAGCATACATCATGTTTTCCCAAGCTGCATTTTCCAAAATCTCATAGCACATGCCTAAATTCTCTGTGCATTTAGGATAGAACATAACTTTGATAATTTCTCTAAGTCAAGCACAATTTTGGTCCTTGGTTCGATTACAACTGTTAAAGGCGGCAGGAACGGTCGAACCTCGTACCGACAGGTCGAGCCCCATCCCATGGATTTTCCCGCAATTTTTAAAAACGGAGGCGAGTATTTCAAAAGCAATTTCCAAAATCCGGTCAAGTTTGAATCGCGAAAGCGTTTCCTCTTTCCTTTCTCTTCCGCAAGGAAGGGAAGACGGGGAAAAATTTCGCGACGATAACAATAGCGATTACTGGCTTAGGGTTTATTATGTATCGTGATTCTTGTGATAGTGATTACTCTGTATACCACTTAATATATATAGTGTTTAGGAAGTTACAACGATTTGTACTTACGTTTGCTAAATTGTATAACGATTACTAGCTTAAAGTTTATTACTTTTAACGTTTTTTGTGATAGTGATTACTTAATATGTTGATTACTCAGTATAGCGATTATGAAGATACCATTATTTGTACTTACGTTAGCGATTACTGGTTTAGGGTTTATTATTTATAGCATTTCTTGTAATAGCGACTACTTAGTTTAGTGATTAATAGGTATAGTGATTATGCAGTTACCACGATTTGTACTTCCTGTGATAGCAATTATAGCGATTACTAGTTTTGATTTTATTATGTATAGTGATTCCTTTAGTTGCAAGAAATGTCGCATAAAATTAGTATAGGGTTTAGGATCTGACACGCTACTAATGTTATGCTACGTGTCATTCATTTACACATACTAACATCATATCGATGATACTAGCAAATGAAACAGCTGTTATGACAATGAAGTCGTACATGATACTTCAAGTACAAGGTTTTGATGATGAACAAGTGAATCAACTGCATTTTAGCTAAGGCAATGAAGAAAGATGACAAGCGTTGAAGAATTCGATGAAGAAACTTTGAAGACTAGTGTGCAAATGTAAAATTCATTAAAAGTCTTAGATTCTTGTAAGAGCCTTACTTAGAGTGCATATTTCAGTTGCATTTTACCTAAAAAGTCTTTAGAAAATCTTTTCTAAAAGAACCCTTCATGAATTTTTTTTTAGAAAACTCTTTATTTAATTTTTCGTGTTTATTAGTCGACCAATAGACTCACCAGTCGACTAATTCTTTCGCGCCAAATTTTCTAAACAAAATGTCATTTTTGTCAAATTAGTCGACCGAAGGTTTTATCAGTCGATCGGACAAAATGTCTGTTTTCTGGAAATTTAGCAGCAGTCGACTAATGATTTTATCAGTCCATCGGACATAACATGTATTTTCAGAAAAATTTAGCAGCAGTCAACTGAAAGGTTTTTCAGTCTACTAATGATATTATTAGTCGACTAACTTTTTCTCTAGTCGACTAAGTTTCAAAACCTCAGATTTTCAAACGGCTTGATAAACACATTAGTCTACCGACGATAACTGTTAGTCTACTAATAGTTAATTATCAGTCGACTAACTACTGTTTCAGTCGACTAATTTTGTCGTTTTTCCTGAAACTTTTAAAAGGCGTGTCTTTTCATTTTTCAAACGTTTTGATCGTTCAAAATGGACTGTTTTGACACCCTTTCATACCCTCAACATATGAAATCTTTCAACTATAAATATGAGTGCATTCTATATTCAAAATCAATCAATTTGAATATAATTACATTGAATTACTCTTTGCTTTTCACTCATATTCAGTTTCTCACTCACTTGATATTTTTCACTTCAGTTTTTCACTCAAATTCCTTTGAGAGACAGTGAATCTCATTTGCATTCATAAGAAGGGCTCATAGATTGTTTTATAAGTTGTTACTTATTTCTTTTTTCTGTAAAAGAAAGGACTTCTTGGTTTAAAGGAGTTGTTTGCTTTCAGTAGGTGCGTTACTGAAAGTGAGACCGGATTTGGTCTGTATGATCTTGTAGTTACACAAGGTTGATAGTGGAAATCTCAAGCGGGTTTTGCTTGGGGACTGGATGTAGGTCGAGAAAGACCGAACCAGGATAAATTATTGTGTTTTTTGTGTGATTGCTTTGTGATTTTTCAAAATCCGTCAAAATTCCGAAGACGATATTTAAAAACACTATTCACCCCCCCTCTAGTGCTCGTTGCCTCGATCCTACTGCACTTTCATTTGGTATCAGATCAGGTTTGCTATTACTTTGATTTGACCATCATCTAGCATGGCAACAACATCATCTCAGCACAAAGAAGGATGCTCCTCTGTTCTTCCTCCTCTCTTCAACGGAACAAACTATGGATACCGGAAAGTGAGAATGACAATATTCTTACAATCCATGGATCTTGAAATTTGGAGAGTTGTTTCAGAAAAGTACCAAATGCCATCAACTGATTTCAGTCAATGGACCGATGATGAAAAGAAGACTGATTCACTTAATGCCAAAGCTATGAATGCATTGTATTGTGTCATTGACAAGGTAGAGTTCAATCGCATCTCTCAATGCTCTACAGCAAATAAAATCTGGCATACTCTTCTCGTGACTCATGAAGGTACGTCAAAGGTAAAGGTATCGCTTCTTTAGTTCATAAATTTGAATTGTTTAAAATGAAGCAAAATGAATCTATATCGGACATGGTAACAAGAATAACCGATATCACTAATACTCTAAAATCCCTTGGAAAAGAATATTCACAAGTGGATTTAGTCAGAAAAATCCTAAGGTGTTTAACTCCCGAATGGGAGAGAAAAACCACAGCTATTGAGGAAGCAAATGATTTAAACACTCTCACTCTTGAAGATTTGGTTGGTAACTTAATGGCATATGAAGTCCAACTTCAAGACAGACAAGAAGAACCCAAGAAGAAATCTTTTGCTTTTAAGGCTACTCCTGACTCTGAAAATTCAGAAGAAGATGAAGATATTGCCCTCATTATAAGGCAATTCAAAAGATTCATCAAAAAGGAAAGATTTCAAAGAAAGGTAAAGAAAGTGGATTCTTCCAATCCAAATGAAGTCAAGTGCTTTAACTGCAAAAAAGACAGGACATATCAAGAAAGATTGTCATCTTCTCAAAATCAAGCCTAAGGACCAATTCAAGAAGAAAAAGACATTTCAAGCATGTTGGGATGATAGTGACTCCTCTTTCGATGAAGAATCAAATAAAGAAGTCGCCAACATGTGCTTTGTAGTACAAGAAGACTCGGTAAGTCAATTTGAGTATGATGATTTATTAGAAGCATTCAATGATTTATATGCTAAATTTAAGAGTCCAAGTTCTAAAAACAAAGAGTTAAAAACTGAAAATTCAATTCTTGACTCTCAAAACAAAGTGTTACTTCAAGAGATTGAAGATCTCAAGAAGAAAAACTCTTGTCAAGCATTTGAGATAAAAGAAATTGGAATTATAACCAATCTCTTACAAAAAGAAATAACTAGTCTAAAAGAAAAATCAAATGATCTTCTTTCTATAGTGACCAAATTCACAAATGGTCAAGAGAATCTAGAAAGACTTCTTGGTTCTCAAAGATGCTCGGTTAATAAAACTGAATTGGGATATAGCTTCTTTGATACTCAAAATAGACCAAACTATGTGGTGAAGAATCAGAGACAATATTCTCAACCATTTGTTCAAAGAACTAAATTTTTTAGTTATAATAGAAATGCATCTAATCATGGAACTTATAATGCTTATAAGCCTAGACATGATTACTCTAGAAATGCTAAATATTTTTATCAAAGAAAACCAAAATCCAAATGGATATGGGTTCCTAAGACTAACTCTCATGGACCCAAAAATAGAAAAGGGTCAAATGCTTTGTCTTCTAATTTTGTTGTAGGTACACAAAATAAGGAGCAAATGGATATTGGACAACAGTTGTTCCAAACATATGACTGGAAGGCCGGAGTTATTTTTCACCCTCCAAAGTAAGGATGGAGGAACCGTCACCTTTGGTGACAATAACAAGGGAAAAGTAATCGGTATTGGTAACATTGGTAATCCAAAATTTTCCTTGATAGAAAATGTTCTTTTAGTAGATGGTTTAATGCATAATTTATTATCCATTAGTCAATTATGTGATAAAGGTTTTTTATTTTTTTTTAACATGATTTATGCTTAATTTCTGATTTTCAATCTAAAAATATCATTTTTAAAGGTAAAAGAAGGAACAATGTGTATGAACTTTATCTATATGAGTTACCCACTTTTAATGAAAAATGTCTTATTGTTTCAAATGAAATTCAATGGTTATGGCACAAGAGACTTGGACATGTTAACTTTAAAATTATTTCCAAGTTATCCAAGAATGATCTTGTTAGAGGCCTACCTAGAATACCATATAAGAAGGATCACTTATGTGATGCTTGCCAAATGGGTAAACAAATCAAGAGTTCTTTTAAAGCAAAAGATATAGTTTCAACAAAACGTCCTCTTGAACTTTTATTTTTAGATCTATTTGGACCATCTAATATTCAAAGTTTGAATGGTAGCAAGTATGCTTTTGTTATAGTAGATGATTATTCTCGATTTACATGGGTGATTTTTCTAAAAAGCAAAAATGATGTTTTTTCTGAATTTTACAAACTTTATAGAAGAATTACAAATAAAAAATACTGTTCAGCACTCAAGAACTAAGCATATTGAAGTTAGACATCTTTTCTTAAGAGATCATGTGTTAAAAGGAGATATTTTGTTAAATTTTATATCCACTAATGAACAACATGCTGATATCTTCACTAAACCACTTAAAAATGAAGATTTTATGAGAATTAGGAGAGAACTAGGCATTTGCTCATTTTTAGATTTATAAAATGTTAATTTTTTGAACAAAATCTCAAAATCGCACCATATTAGTCGACCGATAAAATTCTAATCGACTGATATTTTTTTAAAAAATTCAATTGAAGGGACCCGATACCCCTTGGATTTTTTTTAATCATTTTTTTTTAACACCCGTTTCTTTTTAACGCACCGTTTCATTTTTTTTCATGCCCGTATATGTTTTCCCCTTTTCATAAACGAAACCCTTTCTCTCTCTCTCTTTTGTCTCTTCCGAAAATCCATCGGAGTGTCGGTCGAACCCCTCCTCGCCAGAATCTTCTTGCCGTGACAGGGTGCCTCTTCAGCCAACGCCGCTTGTGGCAATCTCTTCTCACTTGCAGTTATCCACCGCGTCATCTTCTATTTTTGTAGCAGACGAACTCCTCCTTGCCTCTTCACTCTTGAATAAAATCCATGGAAACTCGACATCCCTTTTGGTGGGTTGTTACTGTCAATTGTTTTGGCCACTACCAACGACCTTGATCATAGAAGGCACAGTGTCTGCATCGCACAAAGTGTTTCTGTTGCATTGGTTCTCTGCCACGACACTGAACAACATCTTCCTTCCGTCGAACGTCATTTTTAAAGCATTTGGAAGCCGACATCAACACCATCTCCAACTGTTTCTCTCAACAACTGTGTTGATCAATCACTCTCTGCAACTGCGAATTTTTTTTTACAGGTGAATTTTTTCGTTCCTTATCAACCATGCCTCGTCAGAAGACTGCATCCGCACAAGGTTCTTCTCTAACTACACCACAAGCACGTCATGGATTTTCTCTCAGACTACTCAGAAATCCTCTTTTATATGATACTTTTGGATCGATTTCTGCACTTCCTATTTTACCAAGTCGAAATGTCATGTTTCACGTATTTTCTCGTTACAAAATCAGAGAATTATTCCAAGTCATTTCCCACCTTTTTTGATGCCGGAGCAGACCCCCTTCATTATCCTTTACTGATCTACTTGTTTTACAGAAATTTACAAATTGATCATGAAACTGGATTTCATTTCTCTCTTGTTCGCGATGTTGAAATTGAGTTTGATTCTAAACTGCCTGGACAAATCCTAGATATTCCACCTTAAGAAACTCTTTTCAATACTATTAAACTTAATGATGAAAGAATTTTTGAACAAATTCTTCTTCTCGGTGCACCTCGTTGCCCTCCTTTCAAAAATACCAATCTTCAAACTCGTGCACGCATTGCTGGACGAATTCTTGCCCATAATGTTCTACCTAAAACTGGTTCTTTTGATTATTATTCCACAGATCTATCTACGGCTCTTTATGTCTTATTTGGAAATATTTCTGTAAATTGGGCCAGCGTGTATTTTACTAATTTGTGGAAACAAAAACTTTTTCTTTCGTATGGATGTCTTCTTACTCGTATTTTCAGATATTTCAAAGTACCCTTAACCAATGAAAAATATATTGAACAAAAGGAGTTCTTTGATCAAACTATTTTTAAACGTATGAAAATAAAATATCTGCCTCCTTTAAACTTTGACCAAACTGAACCATATGAACCATCAATCTCTGAACCCTCACCATCTTCTATGACACCTTCATCTCAAGCAAAACGAAAGAAATTCTCTACTAGTCAAGACAATGATGAAGTTTTGCAGCGAATGGAAGCTTTGGAGCTATATCAACACACTTTTCGTGAAGATGTGACTCAACAACTTTCTTCAATTCAGAAAGATATTGCTGAACTCAAGGAAATGATCAAGCAACACTTCTCTTGATCTTTGATTAATGTTCTTACTGAACTTTGGTACTTTATGGGTTGTAATATTTTGAACTTGAATTTGCATTTTGCTTATACTATTTCTGCCCTTACTCTTTTTTATTATGACAAAGGGGGAGAAAAAGACGGAAATTACATATGGATAAAAAGATGAAAATTACATGAGAAATTGCATCACATGGAAATGAGAAAAAGATAGAACTTACATGAGAAATTAGGAGAAAAAGATAGAACTTGCATGAGAAATTAGGAGAAAAAGATAGAACTTGCATGAGAAATTAAGAGAAAAAGATAGAAATTGCATATTGCATCATGACATGGAAATTACATCATGTGAAAGCATTGAAAATTGCATTTATGAAAAAGTTTTAAAAATGCATGAAGTAATGCTGGAAATGCAAACCAATCAATATGTGATATATGTGCTTTGAATGTACTAACTTTTAATGTTTTACAGCATATTGATAGGGGGAGTAAAATCTTCATCTATGCATCTACATGCTCCATCTTTGATTAGTTTGTCATCATCAAAAAGGGGGAGATTGTTATGACAATGAAGCCGTACATGATACTTCAAGTACAAGGTTTTGATGATGAACAAGTGAATCAACTGCATTTCAGCAATGAAGAAAGATGTCAAGCATTAAAGAATTCGATAAAGAATCTTTGAAGCTAGTGTGCAAATGTAAAATTCATTAAAAGTCTTAGATTCTTGTAAGAGCCTTACTTAGAGTGCATATTTCAGTTGCATTTTACCTAAAAAGTCTATAGAAAATCTTTTCTAAAAGAACCCTTCATGAAAATCTTTTCAGAAAACTCTTTATTTAATTTTTTGTGTTTATTAGTCGACCAATAGACTCACCAGTCGACTAATTCTTTCGCGCCAAATTTTCTAAACAAAATGTCATTTTTGTCAAATTAGTCGACCGAAGGTTTTATCAGTCGACCGGACAGAATGTCTGTTTACTGGAAATTTAGCAGCAGTAGACTAATGATTTTATTAGTCGACCGGACATAACATGTATTTTCAGAAAAATTTAGCAGCAGTCGACTGAAAGGTTTTTCAGTCTACTAATGATATTATTAGTCGACTAACTTTTTCTCTAGTCGACTAAGTTTCAAAACCTCAGATTTTCAAACGGCTTGATAAACACATTAGTCGACCGACGATAACTGTTAGTCTACTAATAGTTAATTATCAGTCGACTAACTATTGTTTCAGTCGACTAATTTTGTCATTTTTTCTGAAACTTTTAAAAGGCGTGTCTTTTCATTTTTCAAACATTTTGATCGTTCAAAATGGACTGTTTTGACATCCTTTCATACCCTCAACGTATGGAATCTTTCAACTATAAATATGAGTGCATTCTACATTCAAAATCAATCAATTTGAATGCAATTACATTGAATTACTCTTTGCTTTTCACTCATATTCAGTTTCTCACTCACTTGATATTTTTCACTTCAGTTTTTCACTCAAATTCCTTTGAGAGACAGTGAATTCGTGAGTAGAGTATTTCAACAACCTCAAAAGCCAATTGCATCTCATTTGCATTCATAAGAAGGGCTCATAGGTTGTTTTGTAAGTTGTTACTTTTTTTTTCTGTAAAAGGAAGGACTCCTTGGTTTAAAGGAGTTGTTTGCTTTCAGTAGGTGCGTTACTGAAAGTGAGACCGGATTTGGTCTGTATGATCTTGTAGTTACACAAGGTTGATAGTGGAAATCTCAAGCGGGTTTTGCTTGGGGACTAGATGTAGGTCGAGAAAGACCGAACCAGAATAAATTATTGTGTTTTTTGTGTGATTGCTTTGTGATTTTTCAAAATCTGTCAAAATTCCGAAGACGATATTTAAAAACACTATTCACCCCCCTCTAGTGCTCGTTGCCTCGATCCTACTGCACTTTCAACAACGTCTTTTAATTAATGCACATTGTAATTTTATTATTTGTTAATATTCTTTTTGCGTGATTTTTTTAAACTGGCGGGATGTGAAACGACGTGAACAATAAATGAATGAATTGCCATGTTCCGCAAGGCACACAAGTCATTTTCTTTAATAGCACGGAACAAACGACGTTTTATTCAAAGAAATAAATGAGCCTTTCCTATAACCTGCTTCGTGAGCAACGAATAGAAAAACCGACGTTTCTCTAACCTCCTTTTAAGAGCAAGTTGTATCAATGTCGAAGAAGGACACTACAATTCAGTCGAACGTGCTAAAAAAAGGGTACCTTCAATTTCTATAACCTGCTTCGGCCTTTTTACGTCATTTACAGTTCATTTACTGAATATAATGCTATAATTATTTTACTGAATATTCAACTAATTTCAGTGCAGTATCTACAAAACAAGGTGCCAGAAAACTCAACAAAGTGCTCAAAGAGAACATCGACTGGATGCGAGATGAATTTGCAGAAGGGCACATTATCAATAATTTTGTACGTATGAAACCACTCTCAGTTATACATTAATGTATGTCATGGGTATGTATATTAACAAATGCACATTTGTTCTAAACAGACTATACACGATTTCGTCATGTATATTCAAAGCAAGGGAAGAACCATGTCGGTCTGCGTTGTCACCCCTTATTTTATGGTATATCGGTTATCTGATATGTTTATTTTGTTATTTTATTTACTAATGTACCTTCGTGTTTTAAACTTACTATTATTATTGTTTCGTTCAACAAAGTATTGTCCACCGAATGCTATACACAACTGGATTTTTAGACGGAATACAATACTGGGGTGACGATGACCAAATGGCAGACTTTTTTTCAAGTGAAAAGGTTTGTGACCATATCGATTTGTAAGATGTTAAATCTATTTAAGATCCTGTTTTGATTCATAATATTGATTTTAAGCTATCAATAGGAATTTGCATATCGATTTAAGATATTGTTTTGATTCTTAATATCGATTTCTATGCTGATTCTAAATGTCGATTTTTAAGATATTGTTTAGATTCTTAATATTGATTTGTATGTTGATTCTTAATATTGATTTAGAATATTGTTTTGATTCTCAATATCAATTTAAGATATTGCTCTGAATCTTAATATTGATTTCTATGTTGATTTTTAATATCGATTTAAGATATTGTTTTGATTCTTAATATTGATTTCTCTGTTGATTCTTAATATCTATTTTTAAGCTATCAATAGGAATTTTCATAGCGATTTAAGATGTTGTTTTGATTCAATGCTGAATCTTAATATTGATTTAAGATATTGGTTTGATTCTTAATATCGATTTATATGTTGATTCTTAACATTGATTTTTATGGTATCAGTACGCATTTCCATATCCATTTTTTAAGATATTTTATAATCGATTTGCAGATATTGATTCCTACATTGTGGCAATCGGAAAAGCATTGGGTCTTATACGTGTTGGATGTATGAGAGCAAAAATTATGGCTATACAACTCCTTGGACTATGACATTGATGTAGACCGTGACATTGTGCATTTGGTAAGTTTCTATCTTTAAGATTACCGTATCTTGTATCGTGGCCCGAAATTTACTTGCTTTTGCATAAACCACAAGTTGGATTTTTGAAAGACATGTTAGGTGTCGACATTGGCCCGTGGAGGCTTCACGTCTCAGAGGATGCTCCTTTACAAAATAATGACGTTGATTGTGGTATCTTTGTAATGAAGTATATTAAAGCAATATACTATGGACAAGCACCAAAATTTACCATTGTATGTTGTATACTTAAAGATGTTTTATTAACCTATATTATTGATGACTACATTTTTATATTATTCTCATTTTCATTTTTTTTTAGGATGATATAACCTGGATTCCGTAAAGAACTATGCGAAGAATTGAAGAATTTTCTAGTTGAGGAAGATACAAAAATCCAGACTACATGATTACTTAAAAAGCTACGAAGGACGTGAGGCCCCCAACAGTAAGAGGAAGTCATTTTAAATGTCTACCTGTTTTGAAGGATAACGTGAAGAGGATTACGTTCTACTGCTGAGAGAGAGATAGCAATTTTTTGTTTAACTTCCAATTTCTATTTTTTTTTTTGTACAGACACTTGAAACAAATTTTGTAAGAATGTGTACAAAATTCACATTGATCTATAAACCAAAATTATGAACCTGGCACACGTGTGTTTAATACGCAAATCGCCACCTCAAGCGCTAAAATCACAATAATGTAAATTTCGCAACAATTTAAGATATTATACCAATTTTTGTGAGATATTATTTTGGTTGTTAATATCGATTTGTAATATATTATGTTGAATTGTCGTATATCGATTTGTAAGACATTATGCTGAAATGTCATATACCGATTTGTAAGACATTATGCTGAAATGTCATATACTGATTTGTAATATATTATGTGAAATTGTCGTATATCTATTTGTAAGATTATATGTGTTTTCTAGTGTCGATTTGTGAGATATAATATTTTTGTTAACATCGATTTGTAAGACATTATGTTGAAATGTTGTATACCAATTTGTAAGAGATTATGTTGAAATGTCGTATACCGATTTGTAATATATTATATGGAATTGTCGTATATCGATTTGTAAGATTATATGTGTTTTCTAGTGTCGATTTGTGAGATATGATGTTTTTGTTAACATCGATTTAAGTGTAGCACACAAATGCCACTAAACAAATCATTCTACTGGTAGGTGTTCAAAAATAAAAATCAAACAAGCGTTTAGCGTTATGTAGCGTGAAAATGCCACTAATTTGCTTTTATGAGCTGTGTTCCTATCACGATTTACATAATGATTGATAAAAGTCTAAAGCCTTTGTACAACGCATACAACGATAATCCCCTTTGCGATTTTTATTCACGTAGGGTGAGCATAACAATGATTTCTTAACAGTACACATATCTAATTGCTTATTGAATTTTTATTTACGAAGGGCGAACATTACAGGCCTTTGTTCATCTCATACATCGCTAATCCCTTTTGTGATTTGCATTCATATAGGGTGAGCATCACAACGATTTATGAACAGTACACTTCTCTAATCGCTTGTTGGATTTTTATTGATGAAGGGCGAACATTACAAGTCTTTGTACACCGCATACATTGCTAATCCCTTTTGCGATTTGTAAGATATGTGTTTTGAGTATCGAATTGTGAGATATGGTTTTGTTTGGTAATATCGATTTGTAAGCTATTATGTTGGATTTCCGTATATCGATTTGAAATATATTATGCTCAATTTCTATATATCGATGTGTAAGATATTATGTATTTTCTAGTATCGATTTTTATGATATTTATAGTATGATTTCTATTGTAGAATTACAATAAAGAATTATAACATTACAATATAGAATTATTGATTTACAATAAATAATTATAGAATTACAATAAAGAATTATCGATTTACAATAAAGAATTATAGAACTACAACAAAGAATTATAGAATGATAAACATTACAACGATTTGTAAGATATAAAAGCTAAATGCTACAACTAGTTTAAAGCTGAAGAATCCACACGCGATTCCTGTGTTGCGTTGCTCGCTTTTAAATTGAACAACGCCTATCATGAAAAAGAACAGTATCAAACACTACATTATGTTCAACAAGAAATTCTAAAATCCTCCCAAAATTATTACATACCAAAAGACTTGTCATACTCATGCCATCCTTCCACTCAAACAGATCAGGTGGATTGTAGGTTCTAACATTATAGTACACGTCTGTATGTTGTTGTATGTTGGAAATTACACAAGTAAGATATTGATAGTAGGGGTGGCAATTTCTGACACAACCCGCCAACCCGCCTCTTAGGCGGGTTCGGGTTGGGCTTAAGCCAACTCGTTTAATAAACGGGTCGACCCGCGTAACCCGTTTATTAAACAGGTCGGGTTCGGGTTGGGGGTATGCCAACCCGCCAACCCGCCAACCCGGCTGACCCATTTAATAAACGGGTTAGGCGGGTGGGTCAACCCGCCAACCCGACCCGCCAACCCGCCAACCCGATCCGTCAACCCGCCAACCTGACCCGCGAACCTGAAAACCCGTTTACCCGACCCAACCCATTTATTAAATGGGTTGGCGGGTCGTGTCGGGTTACCCGTTTATTAAACGGGTTGGGTTTGTGTTTGCCACAGTCGACCCGTTTAATAAACGAGTCGGATTCGGGTTGAGGTATGCTGACACGCCAACCCGCCAACCCGACCCGATTGCCACCCCTAATTGATAGGTTGCACGTAATACAATTTACATGTGAAGCAATATATTGTATTACATACCTGTTCATGCGAAGGGCTTGGCTGCTTAGGGGTTGGTTGTTTCTTAGACATTTTCTTGCCAACCAATTTCAGTGCACCCTTTGTCCTCCGACGACTGCGATTAGAGGCGGGTTTTCTTTTGATACCCTTCGCTAGGTAAATATTTTCATCATAATCTACAATGTTTACTCTTGCCTTGTCAAAGATGATGTTTACGCTTTGATGCAACTTCTCACAAGGGTCAGGAAAAGCGTGATTTTCACCAACGTTGTTCGATCCTGTTTTCTTAGATTGGTCTTCACGAGCTGCAACAGACTCATGGTAAATTAATTGCATTTTTTCAAGTAATTCCCTTGACACGTTTATCATATATACATAGGCTACTTCGCTTTTCGATGCCAAATCTGCAACATGCATAAGTGATCTACATAGTTGTTGGTAACGGGTGACTATCTCGCACTTCTCATCAACACTAGATGGACTGACATTATTTATCTCTAGCAGTTCAATCTTTGCTTGTCTTGTCCATCATCGCATTATATATGACTCAGGTATTTCTTGTATCTTCTCTTGATTAAGTGCCTTTAATGCATGACGACATAAAATACCTTTGAATTCAAATATTTTGCACGTACATTAAACTGTTATGTTGTCAATATTATATGTAACATGTGCTTTTTGCCTTTTTGGATACTCTTTGCCATCCCATACAACATGGTATTTGTGCATATTCTAATATTGCATATGTCCTTCTATGTTGCAATTCATGACCTGTATAACCTTCTTCTTAGTTCATTCAAATACAGTTAGTGTATACAGATCTGCAAGTCGCGTCAATATTTTCATGCCCAAAGTTACAGGACGGGTGTTGAAGCATTTCACATCTTGTTCAAGCTCAATCTGTCTAAGACCGTCTACAAATAATTCATATTGTTCCATGAAACAAAACTTTGTTAAACAGGAATACAATGTTTTTTTCAGTGTAGCATGCATAGATTCAGCTCTTTATGTGCTTATCATACCTGCACAAAAGTATTGTCTTCTATATGCCAATGCCCACTTCTCTTTGTTTGTATATAAATGTTGTAACCACACACAGTCTTCAAGGTCGTATATCTGAATCATTTGCTCCCACTCAGACATAAAGGTGACCTCGTTTATGCTCTCAAGTACACACTGTCTATACTTTTTATCAAACCATGTCTTCTGATTAAAAATGTATCCTATCTTCTTTGTTGTATTTTGAAAGATATGCCACAAACATAGACGATGATGTGCATATGGCCATACATGTGACACTGCAAATGCAATTGCATGATCACCATCTGTAAGTATAGCTTCAGAGTGCTTCTCATTCATTGCTTGTGTAAATACTCTAAACAATCACTCAAAGGTTTCCTTGGTCTGGTCATACAAAAAAGCGCCGCCTAATATGCAACTCTGTGAGTGATGGTTCACTCCGACAAACTGCCTAAATGACCACTGTTCCGTATTAATCTTTACTGTCGTATAAAAAATAAGTACATCATTAAAGCATTCATAATCCACTCTTGACTTTAAATCTTCCCAAAACATATTCACAACATACCCATCTTCATCCAATTGCATTGCACTAAAGAAACCAAGGTCAATGTTTGATTTTTTATGTAGGTAATCAACCAAAGAACATATTCCTTCATTCTTCATGTTTTTGACATCTTTCTTTTCAAGTGGTTTTTTATATCCATAGGTGTGAATGGTACATTCCCGCGACCACCATCTACGTGCGCAAAGAAATTATATGTCTTCCTTGGTGCAATGTTGGCGGTATCAGTTATTTCAACAATTACAGCATGCGCTTCAGTTATTTTACGATGTGACCTTAACATAGGAGTCATAAATGAAGCGGCTAATTCATGGTTATGATCATTGATTAAAGTACGAACTACATATTTCCCATTTAGAAGTCTTCTAAACACCATTCTCACTGGACAACCGCATCTTGAATCTAGCTTGCTCCTTGTTGGATTTCCACTTGACTTCTTCCAACCTTGCTTAAAACAAACATATGCCTTTCTCACCACGACACCTTATGCATTTTTTGCCCAAGAATACCTTCTAACACTGAAGCCAAGTTTTAAGGCATAATCATTATAAAATTTGTATGCAGATTCCTCATTATTAAACTGCATTCCCTCTACGGGAACAGAGTCAAGTGTACTACCATGTAGACTTGAGGTGCCTACACCTTTGTCAAGTACACTGTCATGATCGTCTACCTCATTATCGATTTGCATTTCATTTGCTGGAATATTCAAGTGAAGAGTGAATCCAATGCCAACACCCTTCTTATCATGTGCATCATTAGTGCACATATTCAATTCTTCAAGTGCATTGATAGTACGGATGCCCATTGCGCCATGACTTCCCAATGATTGAGATACGTCATCTTCACTGCAACTAGCTGATATGCTCAACATTGTCATGTGCAAAATATCAATTTGTGTTAGCTAGCACATACGTTTACTACGATTTATTCAAGATGCATATAACAATGACTACTAATTAGTTAAGCATAATAGCTTATAAATCGATATTAACAAACAACACCATATCTAACAAATCAATACTCAAAAACACGTAATATCTTACAAATCGATAAATGACAATTCAACATAATATATTACAAATCGATAGTAACAAACAAAACAATATCTTATAAATCGACAGTAGAAAACACATAATATCTTACAAATCGATATACGGCAATTCAGCATAATATATTACAAATCGATATTAACAAACAAAGCAATATCTCACAAATCGACAATAGAAAATACATAATATCTTACAAATCGATATACGACAATTCAACATAATATATTACAAATCGATATTAACAACCAAAACAATATCTCACAAATCATCACTATAAAACACATAATAGCTTACAAATCGATATACGACAATCCAGCATAATATTATAAATCGACATCAACAAACAAAAAAATATTTCATAAATCAATAATTGAAAACACATAATATCTTTCAAATCGATATACGACAATTCAGCATAATATATTATAAATGAAACAATATCTCACAAATCGATATACATGTTACTACAACCGCAATTTGTGTTACATTGTATATACTGAGTGAATGGATGATGCCAAGTGGGGTAGAGACCCTTGCTTGCATCTGTAACAAAGCATTCTTGTTAATAGGTCCCAACATCTTACAAGTGTCTTCAAGTTTCCAACTGTTGAAATGATATAATCTACCTGCAATAACAAAACAGTGCCTTAATGACACTCACGATGACATACGTTCGTCAACAATAACATGATGACATGGAAAGGTACTCACGATGCTTTAATGGCACTTGTTGGAATGTTTGTGCATCATTGTTTTTTTCCATACTGCCTAACGAAAACAAAGAAGAAGAGAAAACTGTAAAAAGAGATGGTCGACAAATCCCTCTTTGACGCCCACCAATGATCAAACTAGTCGTTCAGTTTATAGTTATCTCCACGAGGTAGGAATGAACCAGGATAAGTTTTCTATCTAACACAAGGCAAGAACGAGAAGGCGACCATGTGTTGTAGCACAAGCTAAAAACAAAGGTGGGAGGTGCAAATCTATATAAGGGGAGCAGGACATTTTCATCCAACGTATATCTATCTTACGGGAGGACATTTCCGTCAAAAGCATATCTACCTTTTTTGTATGTTATTTTATTATAAAGTCATCGTGGGAAACATTGGCATATGAATTATCGCAGGTCCCAAGACATTCTTTCGTACACACAGAAACACGCAAATTTGTGTTTCGGGGAGAACACACAACACCCTCTCACAGTTGGAGGAAAGCACGACTCCTCCTTCTCTCTTTTTTTTGCGAGCAAAACCTGGTTGGTGGCAGCACCAGTCGACACTGCCACTGGCAGCTGATGCCACCATTATAGCCAGACACCAGCCCCAACTCTTCTCTTTTTGTTGTGTTTTGGTTGAACAAGAGGCGGGAAACCACTTGCCGCCTCTCCCACTCTGTTCCCTCTCTATCTAGAGGCTTGTTGATGCCCTACCGAATGCTACAACGTCTCCTTCCTCTTCAGTTTTTTGTCAGGCAAAGGAGGCAGCCACCTACCCCTCCTCTTATGATTTTCGGCAAGCAGAGGGTCATCCACCCTATGCCTCTCTTCTGTTTTCCGGCAGGACAAAAAGATCCTCCCAACTCTTCCCCTCCCTCTGCTCTCTTGCTCTCGAGAGAGAAGTCGACCATTATCAAGTGAGGGTCGACTCTTTCTCTCTCTCTCTCTCTCTCTCTCTCTCTCTCTCTCTCTCTCTCTCTCTCTCTCTCTCTCTGCTCCTTTGTCATAAAGGGAAAAAAAAAGAAAGAAGAGAAAGAAAAAGAAAAAAAGGGGGTGGCTTGCGAACTATCGTCACCGCCATCGTGTTGAGAGGGCCCCATTGTTGTAGTCACTGTATCGTCGCCACTATCACAGTGGTTTCGGAACCCACACCATCACTGCCATCATTGGATCCACGTACGAGTGCAAACATCGCACCCACACACGTTCCCATACTTGTAACATGGAACCCAAGGCGATCACATGCATCCTAGTTTGAATTTGAATCACTGGCAAAATACAATTCATGTCATGCTTATTGAGGAGAATCCCTAAGGGTATTTTTGGGATTTTTCTATTTTTTGTAAGACCACACACATTACGAGATAGGTTTACGATAACTTATGTACATGCATAGTTTTAGGTTATTTAAAATATGTGGATTTCCATATTTACGTAGTTATATATATATATATATATATATATAGTTTTAAAAGTGATTCATGTCACACATTTTATGACACTATAAGAAAAACCTTAATTAGTGACGGAAATTTATGATGGATTATTTTTGTCGCAAATTTATGATGGATTAGCTAGAGAAAATTAGTCGTCCCTAAAATTGAAATTAGCGACAGAAAAAATTTGTCTCAAAATTCGTCGCTAATTAGCGATGGATTAGCGACAAAAGCATTCTGTCTCAAAATCCATCACAACTTCGCAATGAATGAGCTACGCAAATTTTTTCATCGCTACGCTGTCACTCATTAGCGATGGATTTTGGGAAGGAATGTTTTGATCGTGAACCCATCGCTACTTTTCGATTTAAACGGGGGCACAAAATTTTTTTCGTTACTTTCGCACTTTTCCCCCTTTCACTGTACGCAGCCACCTTCGAGCCTTCTCTTCTTTTCCTTTCTCTTCCTCGTCCGCCCCCAAACCTACAAGTTACTACGCCAGAACGGGCGCGTGGTAAAGTGTGTGTCAAATGGAGTTGCAGTGTTGCAGGGACGGCCGGGTGGTCGGCAATGACGTGTGCGGTGCTGAAGCATGCAGGGCTCGCGGCGTGTTAAGGAGAACGACCATGCGTGAAGCGTGCCCATCAAGCTGCGACCTGTTGTTATTGATCTCTCGGTTGCTAAGATCATTCTGGCAGCTGCCCAGATTGCCACCATCTCAATGACTCATGTGGCTTCAGTTGCTTGGGTGGAGGCAGATAGGAAGGTTAGGGATTCTGCCATTGCGAGGAAGAGGGCAAATGAAGTTCGCCTCTTGGCTTCTCAGAGAGTGGAGAGCCAGAAGGTCCAAAACTCATTTAGGGTTGGTGATCACAAGAAAAATTTCGATGGGAAAACAGGTATCATTAAGACAGAGGAGTTGGAGAAACCATCAAGGGGGACACTGAACATAAGTTCAGCAAAGAAGCGAATGGTTAACAGTAATGAGGATGATAAGTTGAAGTCTTTTACGAATTCTTTACTGTCGCAGCACCAAAATGTTCAGAATAAAGCTAATCCATAAAGAAGTAGGTCGGAACGAGATGAGGATCTCGTCGCTTCAGCTAAGACTCTTCAGCGTCATCTGGTTGATGCGTTAAATAAGGATAAGCAAGATGGTGTGAATGTTTCCAAATTTGAAGAAGGTAATGATCTGTTTATTGAGTTATTGTTTGGCGACAAACTTGAATTCGTTTACTGTCATTCTTTATATTGCTTCTCTGATTTAGAAACGATAGTACCGATGACAAAATCTTTGCTAGTCTATGTGTAACATGATAGATTGCTCTGGAGAGTAGCAAAAAGGTTGTGATGCAAGGCAACATGGATCTCCTACTGATACCTTTTTTTCCTCTATTTTGATTTTTTCCCCTTCTAGTTAGTTATCTGAAATAAGAGGTTGAACTATTAATGTCTTTTGTCAACTTGATTTGATTGTGCAGCACTTGGATCTTCTTTCTCCACTGATTCAATTTCTACTTTAACAAACTAATCTTTTTGGAGGAACACCATTTAATGTTTCTCTTTGAAAACCAATATTGAACTATAGGCAAGCAATGGCTTAGAAAAATGAGTACCAATGACTAAATGGCCATTACTTTGATGAGTAGCTTAGTCACTCATTGATGATTCTATGTCAAAGCCAATTGCACAATCACTTTTTATATCTTTTCTTGGTTGTTGACTTGTATCTTTGTTCTACATGTCCTAATGACAAGTGAATATTTTATTTATTTTGTGTAATTTTTCTGAACATTGTTCGTCTTTCCCTTCAGCTTCACAATTTGGAGATTACTCGTTTGCAGGACTTTCGCCAGCTCCTGGATGAGAACCTTGAATTACTGGCAAAGCTAAGAGACTCTATCATTGATTGGGTGCAAGAAGGATTTCAGGACTTTTTTAAATCACTTCATGATCATTTTATTATGTTCTTTGGTAGCAATATACCAGCAAAATATATGGATCAGAATCTACCTGATGTTATACAAGGAGACAAAATTCTTACTGGACTAGTTCTTGTACTAGCCCAGCTCTCAGTTTTCATAGAACAAAGTGCAATTCCTAGAATCACTAAGACTTGATTATGTTGCATTGATATGATTTCGTATGAGTGCATGACTAAATGCTTGCTTTCTGTAACAATTTGCTTTTGTGCTTTTGTTCTTTGAGCATCAATACTTTTTCCTACATTTTCTTGCATCATCATTTTCTCCTTGGTTCAAATCTTGTGGATAATCATGCATGTCTGCTTAAATTACTTGGATGTCAAGATCTGTAGTTGACAAATCCCTGAAATTTGTGTAATATTTTGTCTAGTTATTTCTCTTAGGCATCAACTGTTATGTCCATCTTTATGAGCTTTTTGGACTGAATCTTAATGGTGCAATAACTAACCAAGGAATCACAGGTGGTGGCAGATATCCAAGGATGATATATTTGCTCAGATGACAAATTTAGACAAGAAAAAGCTATCTAGTTATGGCCATGTCATGATTCCAAGCCTTGCTTGGGCTTTGGGGAACATTATGAGCTTAGTAACAGAGTATGATTCTGAATTTACTGATTCTGGAATGTTTCTTGAATCTCTAGATTACAAGTTGTACCTTCATTCTGTCTACTGCATTTCAGAGATCTTGTTGCCTTACCTAGAGATGATTAGAGATATAAAGAAGGATAAAGAGAAAGACATGAGATTTGATGAAATTTTCATAGAAGCAGATCAATCTAGTGATTTAAGAAAGGAAGAATCTTTTGAATATTTAAGAATTTCATTGGTAACTCTAATCAAGCCTGCTCAAACATTTTTTTTATTTTTTATTTTTAAATCTTATGACAGATTAGCGATGGATAACATCTGTCGCTAATAGTTGGTTTTGCGATGGAATGTAATCTGTCGCTAAAATAGCAACGGATTACATTCCGTCGCAAAACCAAATCCGTGCTTGTTTAGGATTAGAGACGGATTACATCCGTCGCTAATTAGTGACGGCTTAGTGACATATCAGTTATGTTGATATTTAGCAACCAGGATTATGCGATGGACATTATCCATCGCTAAGCCATTGCTAAATAATTCAGTGACAGATTTGCGATGGATTAGCGTCGGATAGCATCCGTTGTTAATCCGCAGAATTCTTGTAGTGTGAGAAATGTATATATTAAAGAAATTATTGGATTTTACTAGCAAAAATATGTATGTGCGTAAAAAGTTTCAAAATTAACCATATGTGAATATTTCAAATATGTTTCAAATGAAAATATGCATATGTTCAAGTTTAGGAGCAAATTCATGTAATTCTGATTTTATGAACATGTACACATGAATGCATTTCGGAAGTTTTTTAATAATTATATGTATGTGAATGAGGCTTTTTTAATATGCATGCTTAAAAATGTTTACGTAATTTAAAGCATATGAATAAAAATCGGATTTTGATGCATGAGTACAATCTAGATTTATGATGCATATTAGTATGATATTTATGCTTATGACGTAATGAATGATGAAATGCATATTGAATGATGTATTCATGCATTGCAAAATGTCCATGATAAAAAACATGTTATGCGATTGTTATTTTATGATGGCTCAAGCCCGAATGAGTGGCTCCTAACCTTGTGCATATTCAACTAGACTGATATATGTTAGTGTCCCAAATGGGTGGCCGATAACCTTAAGATATGTTAAATAAAATCATAGGTATTTGTGCTTTGTAGAGGCTATTGAATTTGTAAAAAAATAATTATTGTTTAAAGCATGTATGTCAAGAAAATTAAGTAAATGATAAAGAATGTGTATGTTAATTCTCTTATAACTTACAATAAGAGAGTACTATCCTCCATGAGATTTTATTAAAGCACGAAGGATTGCTTCCCCAGCCACAGATAGAAGGAGATAACTGCCACCGGTGTCATAGGGTAGTAGTGAGATTATTTTAGTTGAAAGTCAAGTTTGATATATCAAGATGCAGGTGTTGTAGTTTCTCTCTCATTGATTCGCCCATCACTAGAGAATAGGGGAAGAGAAGTAAGACTAGGGTAATAAGATAGAAATTGATTGAATATACCTTTGAGCCGAGGCTCTAATCCAACTATTGTTTGCGTTATACTAGCAGAATATAAAGAACGAGGAATAAAAGTATTTTGTGCATACAGTGAAACATGATATACACCATCTAAGAAAGACAATGTAATTGAAAAGAATTATAAATTATTCATGCCTATGATGATCGCTTCACCTACATTGGTAAGTCGTATATGAACTGAATGATCATGCATGAGTAAGATTATTGCATATAGTATTAAATTGTTATTTATCTGCACTGATAATTTGTTTATGTACATAAAAAGACTGTTATTTTATGTATGGTTGTTTCTATGCATCTATGCCTAGTTATTGTATTCCTGTTGGGGGTTGTTTTGGCCCTCTACAAAAACCATTTTAGGTACTAAGTAGCTGAGATAGAAGGGTCGCAGGAAGTTGAGGCAGCGTCAAAGAGCCAATTATTTTCCTTTCTCGAAAGTTGAGTTTTGGGATGAACTTCACCAGTTGTTTTGAAAAACATTACTGTAATTTCAGATTTTGTAAATTACTCTGCCTATGAAATGAAATCATTTGGGTAATTGCCATAAATTCAGTATTATTGTGATTGATCATTTTGTAACCCGCTCGAGGTTTTGATAAAAAAATTAAGTTTTTGCTAATAATTTAAAAATAAAAGTTTTGAATTTTATGCATTCTTTGGGTTTAAAATCTTGGGGCATTACAATTTTTCTCTTATTTCTAATATTTTATCAGTATTTATTGCATTTAAATAAGGTAGTCAAACTCTATATTTTACCTTGTTTTTGTGTTTTTCCTAAGCTTTGATGATGCCTAGCACCACCGAGGTCTCATTTTATTATCTTTAGGAGGTCGAACAAAAGTACGTGCATTCGAATACATGAAGATTTGATCCAAGGAGTGAAGCAACTTTTTCAATAGAGTATTTTAAAAATATATTTTCATTAAAAATGTTTGTGCAAACCATGCATCAAATAATAAAAATGGTCTACACTAGTGGTGGAGTCCAAGTCTAACTCAGGGAATGAGAAATACTTTGTATTCAAGCACACAATCTAAAGTATGTTTTATTGTCAAAAAAAAAAAAATTAAATAAATGAGAGTGTGGCCCTCTGCGAAGGGCTTAAACAAATAATCAAATGGTTTTATTACAGACCCCAAATTGAATTGAATTAAATGAAATCAAACCTAACCTAAAAATAAAAGAAAAAGTCTTTAATGCTTGAGTCTTTTGTTCCTCTTGTTTTGTTGCTATAACCTTTCTTTTCTTTTGAGGGCTCTTCAAGGGGCTCTACGGGCCCGAAGGGCCTTTTGAGGGGACCTTTTAGGTATTTTGATAAAAATTTGAAGGTACAAAAATAGGCTCACCACATTTCCAAATGTTTTAACAAAACACAGTAAAACTGGAGCAAACTAAACAAGATCTAAGATTTAATTCATTAAAAATTCAGCAAGAACATAGGTCTAAACTAACTAATAATAAAATATTAAAAAAAGAAAGAGCGGAACTAACATACATAAAACAACTGAATAACAACTAACTACAACTACTAATAACAAATCAAAACAAACTTATACTAATTCTAAACCACTAAGATGCAGGTTTTAATTAATCAATGCAGTCTACCCAACTATACAAACCAAATCAAATGAATTGACTAATGTAATAAACAATGAATAAAATAAACAACTAATGACATGCCACAACGGATACTGTAGACAATCAATATAAAATGTCTGAAGTAAACTTTTAAGAAATTAAACTAATAAGGTAACTAAGTAACACTACCTAGAATCTGAATCTATTTTAACTATTAAATAACTAACAAAATAAAAGATTAACCTATTAACCAAGAAGACATCACAGCTGAATCAAATAAGCAACTAACAAATATTGATGAAATGAAATGGCATGTGGGCTAACACAACTAATGAAACACTTAATGAAATAACCATTATGACATGAACCATGTATGAAGCAAACAACATCAAAAGTAATAAACTACTAATTGATGAAAATGAACCAAGAAAATTCTGCCTTAACTATTTAATTAAACTACCTAGATCAATATATGAAGAACAAATGTTGTACCCAATAATGAACTAAGGATTGCATAAAACGTTCCATAGAATTAACCTATTAATGAAATAACATATACTCAAAACCACTATGTAAATAAAAGATGTCAACTAATTCAGGCATAGAAATAAAAATGACTAATGCCTACTCTAATGAAACCTGACGACTAATAAAATAATAAACTTAAGTTTGCAAAAAAAAAAACAGAACACAAGCTAATTTAATCTATTCTAGACTAATACCAAAGTGAAATTAACAGGTTAAGTACCGTCAATCACGCCTATTGCGTGTTTGACGTTAATGACTTATGATTAAACAACTAAGATAACACTAAACCTAAAACTAAACTAAACACAAGCTGAAGTAAACCAGAGATCAATTAAAAATCAGATGAATAGTTCAGCAAAGAAATAATCAATTTCCTTAATTCATAATAAAAATTGTTGGACTCAATTCATAATAAAGAAACAATTAAGGCTAACAAAACCAAAACAAAGAAAACCTTAAGCTAATGACTCCTAAACACAATAGACGCTGCAGATTCTGATAAATAAAAATTAAACTAATATCACTTGCCGTGAATCAACACTAAGAACTAAAAAAAATATTAATCTAACGATCTCCGTGCAAATCAAGAAAATCAGCTAAAATAGATCAAGCTATATATTTTTTTTCATTTCATTTTTCAGATGCTAAATTTAAACTATTCTATGCTAAATATGTAGAATCAAATAAAACTACATGCGATGCTATGTTTTATGAGATGTGAAAACTAAAAACTATGGTAAAACAAGGGAGAAGAAGATGGTTTTTACCTTATTGTACCCAAACGAACTTCAACTCTTTTTCCGGCACAGAGGATGCAAGGAACCGACAATGACGGCGTTTAGAAGAAGGCGTGAAAAGCATAAGAAGCAACAAAGGAAGAAGGTAGGCAACCGATCGATCAAAAATGGGGAAGAAAGGAAGAAGGGGGGAGAGAGACAGAGAGGCACTGACTGCAGAAGGAAAAAATGACTTCTCTTGGTTGAAAAAGAAGTATTTATAATAAAAATTAGGTCAAAATACGATTTTTATGAAAATCCAAAATATTTTCACAATTCCCAAAAGTGTCCTCCTCTAGAAAACATGTTTTTCAAAAAGGTTTTTTCTAAAACTAAATAAAAATTAGTAAAACACTCCTAATCTAATTAACCTCTGAATTAAAAAAAAAATAAACTAATAAAACACCGAAAAATGTAGGGCAAGCTTTGAAAATATAAATTTTCTTGAATTTTCTATTTCAAATCAATTTTCCAAAGGCAACGATAAAGATGAGTTTTTAATGCAATTTTTTCATAGATCATGCATAAATAGAGATGAATAAAATGCAAATATTATGCATGATCAAGGAGCTACAATCATGTTGGAGTTGATCCCTCATCATTTGGAGAGGAAAGGCGATCAACTTGCTGGCTGAGAACCCACACTTTTGCAAAATCTAATTTAAAAGTATTGTTTGTCTTTTTAAAACCATTATTTTTGGTGGAAAATCAGAATATCAACAATTTTTGGCACACCGAGTGAGACTCAGCATTTCTATCAAAGCTACCAAAGATTTGGATCCATAAAGCTTATTCGGGCAAGTCCTTTCTTTGACCCATCTCTATTTTTCATGTGTATCTCAGTGATCATATGTCATTTTGCTAAGATTCTTAAGGCGTTTGAAATCTGACTCACACAAATACGTTTAACCTTTTCGGTGCAGAACCAAAATCATTTTGAAAATCTTTCTTTTTTGCATGAAAACTAAGAAAATAACCCTTTTGCCTTGAGGTTTTTCATGACCAGTCCTTGTTGCAGAGTTGATATCTCAACATCAAAGTGTCATTTTCTGGTGATCTTTTTTATGAAATCTAAGACAACCCTCTACAACTATGTGGTGCCCTACCAAAATAGTTTTTTTAACCTCCGATTTTGACATTGAAATATGACTCTAGATCTTTTTATTGTGATCTGTTCATTTTTGGTAGATTTCAGTGTGGATGTCATATCTCAGTTATCGAAGATCATCTCTCTGAGTGGTTTGTTTTGTTTGACAACTAAGACCATATCTAAGTTTTTTATGTTTACTGTTTTTCCTGATTTTGATTCTTTGGCCTCGGGATCTAGACCTCAATTGAAGAAATAACACCCTAAAACCTAGAAAAGATCTAGTCTTTTCCCATTTGTAGTTGTGATATTTCTATGATCTGACATCATTTTTTGTTGATATTTATGCCATTTGAAAGCTTATTGCCTCTAGGTCAATTCCATTATTTAACAAATCTCCTAAAAACCTTCCTATCTACTTCAAAATCTTTGCACTAATTCAGAAATTTGTTGAATTTGGTCCAAATAGCTTACGGTATTTTGATCAGATCTCTGTGACCCAGTGTTAGATTCATGAAAATATGTTTCTTCTTATCCCCAACACACTTGGCCTTATTTTATATTTTGGGATCTTTTTATGAAAAAACATTATTTTTCTTCAAAGTTGCTTCTTGAGACCAAAAATAGGGTTTGGATCCCTTGTTTTCTTTGTTTTGAGGTTCTTTGGGCTATACTTTTGTCATTTAGCCTCTGATTTCAGAGAAATTTGAGGCATTAGAAAGCTAGTCATGTCTAATTTTTTATTTTTTTGTGTTTTAGCTTGAGAAACCCCAATTTCTAAGCTATATTTTTTTATGTTTGTCTTAGATTAGAAATCCTAGGTTGGCCATATATATTTGAGTGCTTCCTATTTAACATAATTTTTTTCCTGTTTGCAAAGAACTTAGAAAATCCTTGTTGGAGAATTTCTTGGCACGTAGTTTCTTAGGAAAATTGGAACATCCAACAAGTTAAAAAATTCAGCTTGGGTGAGACCTTGTTTGCATAGTGTTTACTTCCTCTCTCTGGATTCACTTTTTCTAGGAATTTATTTATAGAGTTCTCTCTTTTGCTTGTGGATTTTTCAAAACCCAATATAGTCCCATCATTTTGGATCTTTGGATCCCCGCATCCATACCAAGAACAAAAGTTTGGGTATAATGGTGACAGAACCTATAAGCCAGATGCCTTGATCGTATATACTAGGAACAAAAGTTTGGGTATATCCGTGAAAGGTCTGAAAAAAGAAACCACATCGATTAGAACCTGTTGAAGAGGCCTCATATATCCGTGGAGTTTGAGGAGATCTAAGAAGCATGTTTTTCAAAAATTTGTGTGATGGTTGCTTTTGTTTGGACTTTTGTTTGTTCTTGTGACCCAAATTGGATGGGTTGAGACTCAAAGAAGGGTACTCAATCAAATCCTTTCAAGAATTAAGGATCGTTCAAGACAGATTCAGGATCCACAAGTATAGATCGAAAGTTCAAACTAGAAACCAACACCTAGCGTCTAGGTCAACATATTACTAGGGGCTTCAAAAATGCTCAAAGACAGTTAATCCTAGAGTCAGAAGGCAATCTAAATGGCCAAGCACTAGAGGTAGTCCAACTCAAGATCAGTGATTTGCACAACTAGTTGGAAAGTCCAAAAATCGATTATGAGGAAGAAGAAGAGGTCCAAGAAGTATCTCATACCAAAGACAATGGGAAAGGGATCATGCAAGCTATCATTGTCAGATCCACTTATCAAGATCTGGAAGATGAAAATGTTACTCTAAGGTTCATGATTCAAGAGATGCAACAAAAGATGGTCGAGAATGAAATCCAAGTCAGGGTTGCCCAGTATCGGCAGAGCAAGCCAAATTAGCAGTCCATTCTCGTAAAGTAAAGCCAGCCCATCCAACACCAGAAGGATCCAGCTCCCCAAGTTAGGAATTGGAGCCTTACCTGAATTGACACATAGGCTTGGGTTCACGTATTAGAAGAAGAGTTGAGAAATGTTAACCACCATAACTTAAATGATCATGCATATTTTTTGCATTTTAGATACATTTTTTTATGCATGATCTGTCGAAAAAAATGAATTAAGAACCCATTCTTGTCAACGTTTTTTTAGAAACTGCTTTAAAATAAAAAATGAGAAAAAATCGTCAATTTTAACCTTCTTTATGTGTTTTACAATATCTTAATTAGTTTAAGAGTTTTTGAGTCATATTTTAATTAGTTTAGGATTGAGTCTTTCTAAAAATTAGTTTTTAGAATTTTTGAAAATTAAATAGGAGTTTTTAGAAAATTTTGTTTTAACCTAAATTTTTTAGTATAAATAGTATTTTTCAAGACAAAGGAGAAGTCTTCCTATAGGGATTCATGACAGCCCTTTCCTTCCTCTCTCTCTTCTCTCTTCTTCTCCCTTTTCGATCCCAGTCAGTTCTCCCTCTTCTCTTCTTCTTTCTCCCCTTTTTGCTATTCTAGCTTTCTCGTCTCATCTGTCGCTAGCTTCTTCTTGTCCCCATCATCGGAGGCACGAACAACTCAGAGAAAGGCTGCTCTTCTTCTCAACCCTTATGTCGAAAACATACCATCAAGGTACGCCTCTTCTCCCCCTTTCTCGTTACTTTTTCTCCAAGTAGAATAGATGTTTTAAATTTCTGAATGCATATAGTGATTTATTTAGATATTGCATGTAAAGTTACGTGGTTTATGCATGATATTATACGTTTAGTTATATGTTAGAGTAGTTGCTATAATATACAGTTTGTTTTCGTTTATTTTATTAATTAAAAAAAAATTTAAGCATCGTTAGTTGTGATATTTTTTTTAGTCAATCTGAATTGTTGTGCAGTCCTCAGCCTCAAATCTGGGTGATCCACAGTCACGCAGATCTGACGGTTCAGAGGATTACGCAACGAAGAGGTCAAATCCGACCCTTGGCCAGATTTGACGTCTTTTATTTTGTTTCTAACGCAAGTTGCAGTCACATTAATACCACACGAGTTCTAGTCAAAAAATAAATCTTTATAGACTGCAGCGAGTCTCACGCAAAGATAGCCATCTGCAGGCCGAGTAAATTAATGCTGGAATCAATGTCGGCGTGATCCCATGACAGTCGAGCCAATCAGATTGATCTGTTTTTAGATCAGATTGATTTGTAGCAAGGTCAAGTGATCCAAAGCAGATCTATCGGATCTGAGTAGGGTGATCCCGATCTATATCCGCCAGAGTGGATACCATGAGCGTTAAATCATAACAAGCCACTACAACGTCTAGCTCTATAGCGTGTTCAGTCAAGCACAAATCACTCACCAACGTGATTGACGCTAAACCGTGTTCAGCTCTGCATCGTTCAGTTAGTCTAAGCGTGAATTTAGTTAGTTCATTTTTTAGTTCAAGTATTGTTAGTTAGGTATTTAATTCATTGTTCTTTTTAGTATTTAATTAGTTCATTTTTATAATATTTTTTAGTCAGAATCAATTAGTTGCAGTTTAGTTTGAGATCTTTTTTTTTTATTTCATTCATTAGCTAATAGAACAATTTAGCATTAGGTTAATTATAATTAGTAATTTCATTTTTAGATTAGTTTGTTAGATTAGATCTTTCTTGTCCTATAGCTTTAATTAACTCATTTTTAGATTTAACGTCTTGCTTTCAATTATATTGTCTTAGTTTTTTTTTTGTTACTATTAATTTGGTTATAACTTAATTCATGTTTTCCCTTCATTAGCTGTGTTTTCTTTTTCAGCATTAGTCTACTTGCTAAAAATAGTTTAATTAATTAATGAGTCGGATTAAATTTAGTTATGTTTCATGTTTTTAATTAGTTAATTTAAAATATATATATATATATAATACTCTAGTCATTTTAGATTCAACGTGTTTCTTGTTTCAAGATTAGTTAGGTTGTTTTGAATGTGTCTCTAGTTAGTTAGTTTGTTAAATAGTTTATTACATTTTAGTTTTAGTTAGTTTGTTTCATAATTTGTTATTAAGTTGTTACACTTTAGTTTGTTACAAGTTGTTAGAGTTGGTTTTACTTTTTGACTCTTGTTTTTGATAAACTAACAGTAGTTTTAGGCATAGTTCTTTTGTTTGTTTTCTTTTTATCTTTTGGTGTTTTGCAGGGAAGCAATTGCGTGTGCAAAAAGAGCCCCAAAAAAGAGTCCCTAAGAGAAAAGAAAATACTAGTAGCTTTGATAAGTCTGCTGGTTTAGAGGAAGCAGTGCATAGCAAGGAACTAAAGCTCAAGCCACAAGAAGACCCTCTCTTTTTCTTTTCTTTTAGTTTTAAGGCCATTTTCAATTAATTAGGTTTGTAATAAGGCCTACTTGTTTTTTTTTGAGCCCTCTGCAAAAGGGTAACTCATTATAATTAGTTATTTTTAAATTTTTAAGGCAATAAAGACTGCATTTCTGTGGAATAAAATGTTTTTCATTGCGTTCCTTAAGTTCGACCCGAATCTCATCCTAGTGTGAGCCAAATTTTATTATTTGGTGTTTAGCTTTCACAAAACGTTTTATCAAAAATTATCTTTAAAAATTCATTTCATAAAACTTACACCAATAAATGTGAAGGGGGAGATAAGACCCTATGAGATTCAAGACTTCATTTTGGGCAGGAGCAATGAACCCATGAGTGCTATCCCATCGAAACCCACATTGCTCTCTTCCTAGTTGTCTGTGGGGATAATAAAAGTAATGAACGAGTCTTGATCAAGTGGTTTCCTAAGAGTCCAGAAGAAGATGCTTTGACCTAGTTCTCCACTCTAGACATTTACTAAATCAAAGAATTTACCACATTGATAAACTTATTAACAAAAGGTCCAGGTACAAAGTCGATGCATTACCCACTATTAGCCAGCTCTACCATAAATCGATAGAGGAAGACTTATCATAAGATGAAAGAACTCATAAAAGAGTTTCATACACTCAACATCATCTTGGATAACTTTAACCAACCATTGAGAGGGCTTCTAGCTACCAAACATGAGACACTTTCGTGGAGCTGATAGATAGAACCTCTTATGGAAGACAACCTTAAAAGAGGCATGTACAATGGGATTTTGGCTAATACTTGGTCTGAAAAGGAAGAATCATCCAAGAGCCAAGTAAATGTGACTACTACTCAACCAAAAAAAAGAAAGTTTGAATCTCCCAAGCAAAACTAAGGGCATGCTCAAACTTATCAGTGATGGGAGATTATGAAGTGCAAGCAGTGCAAAATTCCCATGTGTGAAATACCCAAGAAAAACTACAATGGAATACGAAATGGATTTTTTGTTTGATTGTGTGTTGGAAGAAGCTTGGATCCCTAGGATGAAAACAAATGGAGGCCCAAGAGATAGAACAATGAGGGTGGTGGAGAAAAAAATGATAAAAAAGTACGATATTGAGTTTACATTAGATAAAATAAAAAACAAGTTGAAGTAAGCTAAGCCTGATTTATCTATCTTGAATCACATTTTGAACTATTGTGAGTTTTTTGAGAGATAAATAAATAATGCAACATCTTTATCATCGAGTTAGAAAGGTGTTTCAAGTTTTAAAATTATATTTATTGATGTATTACACGCTTAATTACTCAATTCTGGCCAATAAGGGTATAATCGATATTTTTTGAGTTATTTCAAGCAATTAACTATTAGATATATTTAATTTATACTTAAAAATATATATTTAAGTGTGTTTATGACTTATCAAAGTGTTTTCACAGTGTTTGGAGCTTAACTAGATGTATTTAGTTAGTCGGCGACCAAATTTTTCTCACAAGGGTATAATCGATATTTACAAAACTATTGTGGGTATTTAATCATTTAATATATTTAATTTATAATTAGATAATGTTTTTTATGGTGTTGTGAGTTATCAAAATATTTTTGTGGTTTTTTGAGGCTAACTAGATGTAATTAGCTAGCCATGCTTAAATTTTAGTCATTAAGGGTATTTTGGTTAAAAAATAATTTAAGCGAGTAATTTGAATCTTGATATTGATTAATTAAAGAATATCTAAAACAATAATTTATTTTGAGCTAGAATAGTTTATTTTATTTTAGCAAAAACTTAGGACGTGGTTTAGTAAAAGAGATGGATTTTTTATGGACATGAATAATGCAGGTTGGACCCAAACGGATCGACCAAAATTAGGTTTATAGGGTTTAAATAACTAAATGAAATTAGATTTGAGTTTAATTTAAACGTTAAGACAATATTCGTATATATGTATAACATTTAGTATTTATTTTAGTTTAGGGTTTAATTATAGAAATCAATTTTTAGGGTGTTGGTTCCATTTGGATCAAAATGGGATCCGTTTGCTCTATGCGTTTTAGAGGGGCTTGTAGGGCCCACTAGGGCACCCCAACCTTAGTTTTATGCATTGTCTCCCTATTGAGAGGTTGACACCCTACCCTAGGGTTGTGGGATCAAAACACCGTTGTTTCTTCTCTTTCTTCCCTCCCCTAGGGTTTTTCTTCTGACCCTGGAACTCCTTTGTTGATCTCGTAACATCTCGTATTTTCCAGGATATGACGTCGATTTTTGTTTTTTGCGTGTGGAGATGGGATCGGAAGCTCGAATATCATTCGATTTCTTCGTGATACCACAGGTTCGACTGAACATCCGTTGTATTTTTAACCCAAATCTCTTGGCAAAGATGCTTGATCCCTATCCATTCAGAAATAGAATTTAGAGGTGATTAGGGCCGAAACTGTGGAGGCTTTCCACGTTTTGTTGCTCAATGTTTTCTCGTTCATCACTGCTGGGTTCTTCTCAACAAATTTGAAAGTTGCATTTATAACTATACTCTTTTGTCTGTGGTTTCAGTTTTTGTGTTTATGGCTGGTTGCAGTTGGGAGTTTAAAATGTATGTTGTGCTTCAGTGATTCTCATTTCCTAAATGTGCAGTATTTTCCTTACTCTTCTGCAGCTCAGTCTCTAGAAGCCAGACCTGCTCCCTAATACTGATCTAGTATCATTTCACAATATCCTGATTTCAATTTTCTTGTATGATTGTTAGAAAAGCCTCTGGCTTTGTTTTTTTTTTTGCTAATTTTTTGCTTGTAAATGAGTCCCATAGGCTCTCCTAACACTTGGAATTAAAAAAAAAAAGGTCCAAAAATCTTATTTTGCTTTCTGCTTCACTGTAGGTCTGGGAAAAGAGACGAGCCACTCAGTGTTTTGTCTCTTGTTCCGCGTGTAAAGAGCTTGTTCAAACTCATGAAATAGGCTCGGCAAGCTGAATACGAACACCAGGTGTTCTGCTTGGTTCAGCTCATACATGCTCTTTAAGTTGTAATAAATAGATTTTAAATATATTTTATATCACATAACATAGTGTAGATTATAAATAGTCGAAGTGTTTGGCTTGCAAGCAATAGGTTGAGAATTCAAATTCTATTTTGTCCAGCTTTGGAGCAATGCATTTTTTTTTCACTAAACGAGTCAGCTTGAGCTTAGTTCAATAGATTAGAGTTCAAATTCTGTTACTTCTAGCTTTGGAACAATGTACTTTTTTGTAAACAAGACAGCGCATACTTGGCTTGCTTAGCTTGAGCTCTGCATAAGCTTGAGCTCAGCCTGACATGCCACAAAAATAAGCGCAGCTTGAATGCCTCAAAGTTCAGTTTATTCAGCTCATTTACCAGCCCTATCCAGTGACAGGGTTCAATGAAGAGAGAGGAAAAAATCCTGTAACATTGTTAGTCCTTCCCAAGAGGACTAACAATGTTAACCATGATTGACTATGTGACAGGACTTGATTTTATCCTTACTCATCTGAGGCCATATACTGAGAATTTTCTTTGACCTTTTTTTGAAGGTTTTTCCATATGTTTTGTTTCTAGATCATAGTCACCTGTATGGTTAAAGGTAATTTCTCGGAGAGATTTTCAAAAGTTGATAAATCTCGGGAAAATCTCGGGAGTTTAAAAAATATAAAAATATATAAATAACAACAAAAAGCTAAGAAAATAATAAGTTTTGCATTATTTTTCTTTCAAAAAATATAAAGAAATAGTTTTAAATGTTTTAAAATATAAAATAAACAAAAAAGTAGGAAATGCAAACTTAAAATAAAAAAAAGAAAATTTCTGAAAAAATATTGCTATATTATCGTGATATTTTTATTGGGCAATATTTTGAAAATATCGCGATATATTCTCGATATTATTGGCTACCTTGAAATAGTTGATAATATCACGACATTTTCAGAATATCTGCGATATTAGTGACAGTGTTCTAGATATATAATCAGAATATGAATTGTGTTTCATTGTTCTTTATTTGAAGGATTGGAGTTATTAGTACAAGTTATTGCCACCCCTTTTCCTTTCTGTGCCTAACAGCTTGGATGGTCTTCTTTAATTTTCAATTTTCTTTCCAAATCAAGGTATCTTTTTTGTCAACCTTCTATAATGTTTTGCAGAACTATAAATAACCAATGCTAAGTTTTCTCCTACTCATTTTTTGAGGCTTCACTCATCTTTCCTGAACTTTTTTTTCAAAAAATTGCATGAATTGCTCATAGCAATGAAAGTGATGAATTGTGGCAGGTACTTCTGACAGGTTGCATTGACCAGATGATTCTCCTGGTGCAGCTACATTTTGTGGTTGTGCCGAGCATCTTGGTTAATTCTGAATGATTAAGCAACCAACTGCTATCTGATTCTGTTTTTTGTTGCTCTGTCTTTTATTTATTGACTACATTTTCAAGTGATGGAGCTGTCAGAGACTTTTAGAAGCAAACCATGCATGTAACTATTTTGTCTTTGATGAAAATTTCCAGAGGTATGTATGCAGTTCGCGGTTGTCACAAAATGATAATTACAGGGGAAACCATGTAGTCCCCATTTATCATTGCATAGATTAGGGATAATATAACGACATCTCCCAGATCAACATTTCATTAGCAATAAACAGGTCAGGGGATATACAAGCTGTTCACTGATTTCTAGCTTTGAACTTACAAAGAAATCAGCCATGCAAACACTGATTTTTAATCATGGAATCTAACACCAAAAACATATATTTTTGCAATTATGCAGTCATCGATTTCTGTCATTGAAATTTTTTCAGACAATCAACTAATGCTAACCTGCAGACACTTAATTCTATTATCTAAGTTTGACACAGAAAGATTTAATCAATATAAACATGTAGATTCTTTTCAGAACAAAACACCCCAGTCAATTTATGTCCAGGAACTTTAACACAAAAAAATCATGCTATTGAAAAAAAAGAATGTAGACTTGGGTTTCTATTGTTGAACATAATTCGGAAAACCAATTTCTGTCATTGCCCTCAACGCAGAAGAATAATTTCAGTTATTGATCTTAAAGCCGAAATTATTTTCTGTCAATGAATTTCATACGAATAGCCATTTGGTCATTGAACTTAACACAGATTTGTCAAATGGCAATACGTAGAGTTCTACAACGATCTCCATTTAGAATATTTCAGGAAATACAAATAAGCAAACACAAGTTTTTATTCATGGAACAAGACACAGAAATATTCCGCTGCATAAACTCAGCCCGTAATTTCTGTCTTAATATTTTTATACAAAAAATTTACTAATATGAACCCACAGATCCTGATTTCCATTATTGTACTTACACAGAAAAATCACAACTATTGAAACACGCATAGGCTAATCTCAATTATTGACATACACTGAAAAATAATGACTAATGTAACACCTAGGTTCTAAATTTTGTTTTCCATTGGACGTAGTATAGAAAATACGTATTGAAACCTTGTAGCCATCGACTTTTGGCCATGGAACCAAAGAGAACAAACTGTTAACAATGTAAATGTGCAACTCTTTTTCAGAACATAAACAATAGTCAGTTTTTGTTACGAATCTTAACGTAGACAAACAATCTAATGAAAAATAAAATCACAGACATCTATATTTAACACAGGAGATCTGTATTAAATGTAAAAACGCAGGAACCTTTCAGAAATTATGCAATAGTTGATTTTGTCATGTATTCGTAACCCAGAAACTAGTGTCTTATGCAGCTATTCAGTGATTTCTGCATTTACTTATTATACAGAAAATAAGTAACAGATTGGCTGCTTTTCCCTCTTGCTACCGTGATTTTGTGAAGCCCCTTCTCTGGACCGTGAGAGAGAGAGAGAGAGAGAGAGAGAGAGAGAGAGAGAGAGAGAGAGAGAGAGAGAGAGAGGTCACAACATGCTAGGGTTTTTAAGATTTTCGTGAGAGGGAGAAAGAGAAGTCGTGGGTGGGAGTTGGAGATGAATGGGAAGGAAGAGAGGTCGTGGGGTGAGAAGATTGGGGAAAAATGGGAAGTTAGAGAGGGTTTTCTCTCCCCTCTCACCCTCATATGCATGAATGGGGGTTTCGTGCCCCCCCCCTCCCCCCTCCTCGTTTTCCCTTATTTTTTTTTCTAAATGGCCACGTTTTTAGGGTTCAAAGTGAACCCACTCACGTGTGACACATTTCATTTCCATCTTTCAATTTTTTTTGAAATGCTCCCTACACGAGATAGCTTGAATAATAATAATAAAAAAATAATCGTACGTTACTACTATTATGATATAGGTATTAAAATTTTGTTGATTGGATCTTCTACATGGGAATCCATGATCCAATACATATTCGGATCCATAATAGGGATATCCGGGTTCATCCCAAAGATCCAATTTTTTTGGTACTAAGTTTAGAGATCCAAACCTTTGACAAAATATTATGGATCCAAATAAGATGCTATGGATCCAATATCAAAATTCTAATTGGACCTTTGTGATTTCGATGAAAAATTCACTTAAGGTATCAGAAATCCAATATCAAAGATCCTCACAAAATATTTTGGATCTAATATTAGATATCCAATTAAGGTTTTCGGGATCTGATATTGGAGATCCGAAAGAATATCTGGGATCCAATATAAATAAAATAAAATACCCTCGTATAACAATTTGACCATGAAAATTTAAATTTATTTATGCGATAAAATTCTCAAGCGTTACAACTATATAACCATAAGAGTCTCGTTGAGAACAACAATAGAATGTGTTTTTGGTTTGTTAAAAGCTCGATTTCCAGTTTTAAAGTATCAAGTACAATATCCTGTTCCCACTTAAGTGAAAATTGTTCATGCAATAAAAAACAATCTAGATGCCTAACAATTCACACATAATATTGATAACCAACATGACCCCGAGGAAGAAAACAAAAGGCAATTAGTTATGCATGGTAACAATGATATAATGAATGTAATAGCAGCTCAAATGTGGAATGATTGGCAACAAAGTAAGTATATTTATAACTTCAATTACTTGCGACTTATGTTTGATGATTGCATATGCATGATTTGTTTGGTTTTAGCTATGGTTAAAATTATATTCTGTATGGTTAGCTATGAGTCGTGAGTTTATAGATAATGTAGTTGAGGTCCGTAGGAAGGGTGATAGGATTTTACTTATTAAATTAGTATTATGTACGGATATTATTAATATTATTAGTGTTTATGCACCTCGAGTAGGCTTAGATGATTCCACTAAGCGTCAATTTTGGGAAGATTTAGATGGAGTAGTACAAGGGATATCTTATGGAGAAAGACTTTTCATCGGCGGTGACCTTAATGGGCATGTAGGCATTAGTAGGGATGGATTTGAGAGTATCCATGGAGGCTATGGTATAGGAGAAAGAAACGATAGTGGAGAAAGGATTTTAGATTTTGGTTTGTCCTATGATATGATCTTAGCAAACACTTGGTTTAGGAAGAGGGAGTCTCACCTTGTAACATTTAAAAGTGGGGTTAATACGAGTCAGATAGATTTTTTCCTACTTAGAAAGAGAGATAGGGGTTGTTGCATCGATTGTAAGGTTATACCGGGAGAAAGTGTAGCTACACAACATAGAGTTTTAATTTTAGATCTTAGAATTAGACAATGCCGCAAAAGGGATAGACATAGGATAGATCCTAGAATTAAGTGGTGGGCACTGAAAGGAGCTAAACAAGGAATGTTTGTAGAGCGGGTAGTTAAGGAAGTTGATTGGTGTCTCGAGGAGGATTCAGAATATATGTGGAATAAGATAGCGGGTGGCATGAGAAAGGTGGCTAAGGAGGTATTGGGTGAGTCTAAAGGCGGTGCACTGCTAGGTAAGGATACATCGTGGTGGAACGAGGATGTCAAATTAGCTATTAAGGTTAAAAGAGAGTGTTATAGAAATCTAAGTAAAAGTCGTGATAATGAGAATTTGGAGAAATATATGATAGCAAAGAAGGAAGCTAAAAAAGTAGTTCGGAATGCGAGGGATAAGATATATAAGGAGGTTTATGACAAGTTGGATACCAAAGAGGGTGAGAAGGATATTTATAGGATTGCAAAAATGAGAGATAGAAAATCGAGGGATCTGGGTATGGTTAGATGTATCAAAGATGAAACACAAAGGGTTTTAGTCAAAGATGAGAAGATTAAGGAGAGATGGAAAGATTATTTTGATAAGCTATTTAATGAAAGTCATGCTCAGGATCTTGGAGACTTTTCCATTCCTTTTCATGAGATGAATCGTGACTTCATGCGCAAGATTCAAAAGAAAGAAATTGCAGAGGCTTTGAAGAAAATGAAATCAAGAAGGGCAGTTGGCCCAGATGGTATACCTATCGAGGCTTAGAAATGCTTGGGAGAGAAAGGTTTAGAATGGTTGACAAATCTTTTTTAACAAGATTTGGCGAACAAATAAGATGCATAATGAGTGGAGGAAGAGTACTTTGGTGCTTCTATATAAGAATAATGGTGATATACAAGATTGCACAAACCAGGGTTACCGGAAGCGCCTAGCTAAAAGGGGAAGCGCGGAACGTCGCGCTTCCGAAGCGTGGGGGGAAGCGTCCCCCTTTTTTGGGAAGCGCATCCCCTTTTTTTGGGAAGCGCGCTTCCCTTTAATGGGGGACACGTTTCCCTTTAATGGGGGACGCGCTTCCCTTTAATGGGAAGCGCGCTTCCCCCTCGCTTCCCCCTCGCTTCCCCCACGCTTCCCCTGTTTTTTTCAAATTTTTTGTATTTTTTATTTTTAT
Organism: Nuphar pumila; assembly: GCF_984573655.1. Taxonomy (NCBI): domain Eukaryota; kingdom Viridiplantae; phylum Streptophyta; class Magnoliopsida; order Nymphaeales; family Nymphaeaceae; genus Nuphar; species Nuphar pumila. The sequence goes on along the minus strand of NC_143262.1, from coordinate 23,177,612 downwards.
TTTTATTTTTTTCGCTTCCCCCTCGCTTCCGAGACACTTCCTATGTCGCTTCCGAGACGCTTCCTAGGTCGCTTCCGAGACACTTCCCGAATCGCTCCTAAGTGGTCCCACGCTTCCCCGCTTCCTAAAATTTTGAAAGTGCCTCGCTTCCCGCTCCCGCTTCCCGTATCGCTTCCCGCTCCCGCTTCCTCAACTGGCAACCATGGCACAAACTATCGTGGTATAAAACTCACGAGTCATACTATGAAACTTTGGGAGAGGGTGATTGAGTTTAGGTTGAGGAAGGTTGTCATGATATCGGAGAATCAATTTGGTTTTATGCCTGAAAGATCTACTATGGAAGCTATACATCTTCTTAGACAACTTATTGAGAGAAATAGAGAGAGGAACAAAGATTTGCATATGGTTTTTATTGATTTGGAGAAGGCTTACGATAGAGTACCTAGGGACGTTCTCTGGTGGACAATGATGAAGAAAGGTGTTTCTCTCAAGTACATTAGTATAATTAAAGATATGTATGAAGGAGTAGTAACCAATGTCCGCACTTGTGGAGGGGTGACAACCAATTTTCCTATAACGGTTGGGTTACATCAAGGATCTGCCTTAAGCCCTTTCCTATTTGCTACAGTGATGGATGAGCTTACGAGATCAATTCAAGAAAATGTGCCGTGGTGTATGTTGTTTGCTGATGATATTGTTTTGATTGATGAGTCTAGAGCTGGGGTTAATGCTAAGTTAGAATTATGGAGACAGACATTGGAAGCAAGAGGTTTTAAGTTGAGTAAAAGTAAGACAGAATACATGGAATGTCGATTTAGTAAGCAACAAAATAGAGATGGGAGTGTAGTGAAGCTTGGTGAGCAAGAAATACCGGTGGATGATTCTTTCAAATATTTGGGATCTATCATTTAAAAGTATGGAGAAATTGATGGAGATGTAAATCATAGGATAAAGGTTGGGTGGATGAAATGGAAGAGTGCAACTGGAGTGTTGTGCGATCGTAGAATGCCATTGCGGTTGAAAGGAAAGTTTTATAGGACGACTATTAGGCCCGCTTTACTATATGGTACGGAATGTTGGGCTGCCAAGAGACATCATATTCAAAAAATTAGTGTAGCTGAGATGCGTATGCTGAGATGGATGTGTGGAAATACAATAAAAGATAAGATTCAGAACGAGGAGATACGTAAGAAGGTAGGCGTTGCACCCATTGAAAATAAGATGAGAGAGAATCGTTTACGGTGGTTTGGACATATTCGATGAAGGCCTAATGATGCTCCAGTTAGAAGGATGGAGAAATGGGAAAATATATTAGTTAAAAGAGGTCGGGGTAGGCCTAGGAAGACATGGATGGAGGTGATAGGTAAGGATATGAATGCTTTGAACCTCACCGAGGACATGGCATTGGATAGAAATGAATGGAGGAGAAGGATTCATGTGGAAGACCCAGAATGATTTTCTTTGTTGGTTCATATCGCCGACCCCAATTGTTTTGGGATGAAGGCGTAGTTGTTGTTGTTGTTGTTGTATGGTTAGTTGATAACAGAATATAATGGAAAAGTGCAACTGGAGTGCTGTGCGATCGTAGAATGCCATTACGGTTGAAGGAAAAGTTTTATAGGCCAACAATTAGGCCCGCTTTATTATATGGTACGGAATGCTGGGCTGTCAAGAGACATCATATTCAAAAAATGAGTGTAGCTGAGATGCGTATGCTTCGATGGATGTGTGGAAATACAATAAAAGATAAGATTCGAAACGAGGAGATACGTAAGAAGGTAGTGAAAAAGGTGTAGGATCCGACCCGATCCATGTCACCGTCCATGTAAAGATCATGTATTTTGTTATCGGGTTTGGATATACCAGACCCGGACCCATAGTGTAATGTAAACTTAAATACACATTTAGGTCACGATTTCTTTTACAGAAATCGTGACAGCCGCAATCGATCTCTCCCTCTCTCTCTCTCTTCTCTTTCTCAATACAGGAGCAAGAAGGAAAACTTACATGGTATCAGAGCCAGGTTCAGCTAAGGGTTGAAGAGGATTTCGAAGGTGCGGCAAATCAAGGTTTGAGGTTTCGTCCATTCTTTCTTTCTTTCCTTCAGATTTTTTTTCTACCTCCATTCCCAATCTCCCCCTCGTTTTCCCCTTTCTGTTTTCCCAGCCTTTTCTTTTCTTCCTTTAGTGGATTCACGTCTCACGTGAATCCCTAAACTGTTCACACAGGATTCACGTGAATCTTGGTTCACGTGAACACTGCACATAAAAAAGGTCGTGAATTTCACGTGAATCTTCTTCACGAGAATCTTCTTTCTTTATTCAAATCTCCCTTCTTGCGTATCCCTTCTTTATTTTGGGCAGACGTGCGACATATAATCTGGGACACGTGAATCTCCTTTTTTATTTGAATCTCCTGTTTTTGTTTCTGTTTCACATGAATCTTCTTTCTTTATTCAAATCTCTTTTCTTGCGTATCCCTTCTTCTTTTTGGGCAGACGTGCGACATATAATCTAGGATTCTAAAATCTGACATAAAAAAAAATTTTTGCTGTCTAGCCTGCTGTGCGACAGAAAATCTGTTCATTTCTTTGTTCTCATCTGTCTTTTCTCATATCATATTTGTTCTGACTGTTACGAGTGGGATTCACATTGAAAACTCAGTCCTCCCTCTGACAGCTTCTGGTCGTCAATCTTTGAGTTACTCAGTGAAAAAAAAGGCGATCAGAAAACCTCTCTGACTGCAGACTGAGCACTCTGTGAATACTTCAAAAAAAAAACAAAAACAAACAAAAGGGGTTCCTCTTTTTGTTAAAACTTCTTTTTCATGGATCTTCATTCCTCTTCATCCAATCTTTCTTCAAGTTTTCTCACTCAACTCGTTTATGAAAAGTTAACTACCTCAAACTTCTTGATTTGGAAGAGACAAATCATTCCTTTTATAAGGAGTCAAGGTCTCTTAGGTCACCTTGATGGAACCACTCCCGCCCCACTCGAATTTGTTACGAGAGAAGAAAAAGACGACAAAGGAGTAAGTTCAATTGTGTATGTCAAGAATGTTGAGTACCTCAACTGGGAAAGGAAAAATCAGTCAGTGGTTGCATACATCACTTCCACCTTGTCCCAAGAGGTTCTTGTTGCAATTCCCGACAACTGGACTGCTCTGCAACTTTGGGAAAAATTGGTTCAAACATATTCACAAGTTTCGCAGGCGAGAATGGTTTTTCTCAAGAGGGAATTTCAGATGTTGAGAAAAGATTCCATGACCATCATGGAATATCTGAACAAGATGAAGACTATCACAGACCAACTTGCAGTTATAGGATGCGCGGTGAGTGACAACGATATGGTACAACAGACTCTGAGTGGATTGGGATCCGACTACAACATGATCGTCACTTCCCTGTTGTGTCTCCCTGCCCTTCCTACCTTTGATGAGTTGCGAGCAAAATTAATTCAGTATGAGATGACTCTGAAAGGGTTCTCTCAAGAATCTCACATTCACACAAATTCTCAAGAAGTTTTTGCCACAGGGGTGTCTTATGGTAGAGGACGAGGACGAGGAGGACAAGGGCGAAGTGGACACGGAGGGCGTGGTCTGCTTCCCACTCCAAATATGTTAGCTCATGCGCAGGGGTCAAGATCCATTTCTACCTGCTTCCTTTGTAACAAAAAGGGGCATATCAAGGCTAATTGTTGGCATAATCCAGAGAATAAAGGAAAGGGTCCACAGACCGAAAACAAAAAGAAGTTCTCAAGTAGTGGAGAGATTAAAGATATGCTGATATCTGCATTGTCAGAGTTGAAATTGAAGCAGAGTGATGAAGGCATCTGGTTTGTCGACTCAGGGGCAGCGACTCATGTAACAGGTGATGCATGTAAGATTTCTAATCTCATTCCTTATTTTGGAAAAAGTAAGATTGTCACTGGAGATAGATCCCACCATCCTGTTTCTCATGTTAGAAAAACTGTCATTCCCATGTCACATTCCACTCTTACTCTTTCTGACGTTCTTCATGCCTCTGACATTAAGAAAAATATTGTCTCTGTTTCCAAACTTATTGATGATAATAATGCTTCAGTTGAATTTACTCCCTTCTCTGTGCAGGTCAAGGACTTACGCACGAGGGAAACATTCTCTGAAGGAAAGAGACAAAACAATATGTATGTCTTTGAAGAAGCTCCTTGTCATGCTGTTCGTCCTGTCTACCTGAATTCAAAGCCTTCATTAAAGTCGTGTTCATCCTCTTCTGCTAATGTTTTTAGTATTTCTGAATGTAATAAGCCATTCTTATGGCATAGTCGATTAGGACATTGTGGGGGTCATTTCATTGAGAAACTTGTATCTAATAATCTCATTCCAAAAGAAAGTCTAAATAGGGATGAGAACAATCACAAATGTTCCAGTTGTCTTTCCTGCAAGAGTCATGTATTGCCTTTTCATTCCATTAATAAGAGAGCTTCAAAACCTTTTGAGATAATCTGTTCTGATGTATGGGGACCCGACCCAGTTGCCTCTGGATCTGGGAGCAAATACTATCTAATCTTTGTTGATAGCTATACTCGATACACTTGGATATATTTCATAAAAAATAAGTCGGAAGTCTTCTCTTTGTTTCAAAATTTTCTTTTCCTTGTCAAAATTCAATTTTCTGAGTCCATTCAATTTTTCCAATGTGATGGAGGTGGGGAATTCTCATCCCGTGATTTTATCTCTTTTCTTCAAAATAACGGAATAGGAAGAAGGGTGTCCTGTCCTTATACCCCTCAACAAAATGGAATTGCTGAACGAAAACACAGGCATATCGTTGAAAGTGCCATGAGTATGCTTCATGACAGCAATCTTCCCATCAACCTATGGACAAAAGCTTTCCATTCTGCCGTGCACGTGATAAATAGACTGCCTATGATTATTCTGGAAAATAAGTGTCCTTATCACTGTCTTTTTGGAACTTATCCTAGTTATTATGATATGCGTGTTTTTGGATGTGTTTGCTGTGTGCATATTGATCAGTCCCTGAGAAACAAGTTTCAAGACAAGGCTCAAAAGTGCAGATTTGTGGGATATGCAGATGACTACAAAGGATATAGGTGTTATGATCCCACCAACAGACGTATCAGAACCTCAAGAAATGTTGTCTTTGATGAACAAAATTTTGATCACGGAGCTGACACAACGAATATGTCAACTGAAATTTACTATCCTTGGCTAAGCTCAGAACTTTTTGCTGGCTCCAATGAAACATGTTCCTCAGATTGCGTGCAACAAGAAGAAGAGGTATTTGAGAACACTGGGACGTCGGGGTCACAGAATGCAGAGGAAGTACCGGGCAGATACAAAGGCATTGCCTATTCCAGACAGAGACCGACAACATCAAGCCATTCAGATCATGTCTCAGTTGCTAATCCTACTCCTTCTCATACCCTTGCAGTCAGAAAATCATACCGTATACGACATCCTATTGACAGGTGGGTTAGTTATAACACCTTCTCCTTGGATTTTCAACTGTTTTTAACTGCCATCAATAAGGACGAAGAGCCCATCATGTATTATCAGGCAGCAGCTTCTATGAAATGGGTAGAAGCCATGAATGATGAAATGCAAGCCTTGCATAAATGTGGAACATGGGAAGTTGTTCCCAGACCACCTGACAAAAATGTTGTCGGATGCAAATGGGTCTACAAAATCAAGTACAAGTCAGATGGAACCATTGAACGATATAAAGCAAGGCTTGTAGCAAAAGGATTCACTCAAGAAGCAGGGCAAGACTATGATGAGACTTTTAGTCCAGTTGTAAGAATGGGAACAATTCAAATTATCATTTCCCTGGCTGTTGAACATGGATGGAAGTTGAGGCAGATTGATGTAAAAAATGCATTCTTACATGGGGATTTAAAGGAGGAGGTATACATGGAACAATCCCCTGGATATCAAGAACAAAATTGTAAAACCCATGTATGCAGGCTAAAAAGAGCCATCTACGGCCTGAAGCAAGCATCTCGCTCTTGGTTTGATAGCTTCTCATCAGAGATTCAGAAACATGGATTTTCACGTTCCATGCTGGACCACTCATTATTTATCTTTAAAAGCCAGTCTGTGACCACTCTATTATTAATTTATGTCGATGATGTTATCATCACAGGAAACTCTGCGGACCACATCCAAGAAATAAAAGACTTATTAGGTCAAAGGTTCAAAATGAAAGACCTTGGAGTTCTACGCTATTTCCTAGGTGTAGAAGTTGATAACCAGGCTCATGGATTGACACTCACTCAACACAAGTACACCGTAGATGTTCTCAGCAAGGCAGGCATGAAAGACTGCAAACCTCTAGGAACTCCGAGTGTATTTCATCAAAAACTTAGCGCTCATGATGAAGATCTGTGTGATGACCCCACCAGGTATCGCAGCATAATAGGAATGTTACAATACCTCACATTCACTAGACCTGATATTGTTTATTCAGTCAATCAAGTGTCTCAATTTATGCATGCGCCACACACTGGACATATGGAAGCGGTCAAGAGGATTGGGGATGGATTGATATATTTACCACAGTCCTATAGCCAAAACGAGCACGAAATTACTGTATATTGTGATGCAGACTGGGCAGGAGATCTTGACGAAAGAAGATCTACATCAGGATATTGTGCCTTCATTGAAAGAAATTTAGTCTCTTGGAGCAGTAGAAAACAAAAAGCTATCGCTAGATCAAGCATTGAGGCTGAATATAGATCCAGGCATCTTCTAACTGAAGTAGGAGAAAAGATCTCCCACACTACCTTGCTCTGTGACAATCAAAGTGCTATCAATATGTCATTCAATCCAGTACATCACAGTCGTGCCAAGCACATTGAGATCGACCAACACTTTGTGAGACAGAAGGTTGAAGAAAAAGAGATTGAGCCTGAGTTTCTCAGTACTGAAAGACAGGTTGCATACATATTTACCAAAGGGTTAACCAAGGATCGCTTTTGGATGCTTAAAAGCAAGTTGTTCATGGTCCAAAACTATGATCAACTTGAGGGGGGGTGAAAAAGGTGCAGGATCCGACCCGATCCATGTCACCGTCCATGTAAAGATCATGTATTTTGTTATCGGGTCTGGATATACCAGACCCGGACCCATAGTGTAATGTAAACTTAAATACACATTTAGGTCACGATTTCTTTTACAGAAATCGTGACAGCCGCAATCGATCTCTCCCTCTCTCTCTCTCCCTCCCTCTCTCATCTCTTTCTCAATACAGGAGCAAGAAGGAAAACTTACAGGTAGGCGTTGCATCCATTGAAAACAAGATGAGAGAAAATCGTTTATGGTGGTTTGGACATATTCGGCGAAGGCCTAATGATGCTCCATTTAGAAGGATGGACAAATGAAAAAATATATTAGTCAAAAGAGGTCGAGGTAGGCCTAAGAAGACTTCGATAGAGATGATAGGAAATGATACGAAGGCTTTGAACCTCACCGAGGACATGGCATTGGATAGAAATGATTGGAGGAGAAGGATTCATGTGGAGGACCCAGAATGATTTCCTTTTTTGGTTCATATCGCCGACCCCAATTGTTTTGGGATGAAGGCGTAGTTGTTGTTGTTGTAGGGTTAGTTGATAACAGTACATGTTTTTACCTTGTTTGTGTTTCCAAAGGACAAGAAGACAATGCCTTGATGTAGAAGCCGATAATCTGTTGTAGTTGTACATGGCAAGAAAAAGAGCAGTGGCGAGAGGTGCACCAGAAAACACATGTAGCAAAAGATTCTGCATTTCAGTTGCCGTGGGACTCTTCCTGGTGTTTGGGTTTCTTTTGGTTTTATATTGTATATTGGTGGTTGGGGTGTAGGCATGGTTGGTTGGTTGATATATTTGCTATGGGTGGTTGGTGGATACATTTTTATATTCTTTGACTTGTCTTTTTTTTTTCTGATCTTTGTGATTGGATACTCCAACATACACTTTGACTATTGCTTAAAAAATGCATTATGTTTTCCTCTTGAATTCTGTGATTGAATGAAATTATAGGCAGGATGTGATATGTGTTTGAATGAAATTATAAGCATGATGAGATATATATGTATTTGAATGAATTTATAAGCATGATGTGTTTGAATGAATTTATGTGTTTCAATGAAACTACAAGCAAGATGAGATATATATTTGTTGAATGAATGTATGAGCAGGATATTAAATTACATGCCTATGTTTGAATGACTGAACATGATATGAAATATATGTGATTGAATGAAATTATAAGCAGGATGAGATCGATATGTGCTTGAATGAATTTATAAACAGAATGGAATATATGTTTGTCCAATGAATGTATGAGCAGGTATGAAATTACATGTCTATGTGTTTGAATGAAATTATAAGCAGAATGGGATATATAATATAGCTGTTCAACCCCATGATATATGTGTTCAAGTTGTCTGTGATGATGAATCAAAGGCAGGTCACATGGACGATAGTGTTCTAAAGTGGTTGATGCAAACACTGGGCAAGAACACCACTTTAATTGTCCTGGACAGTACAGGACATAACATGGACAACCATCAGTGTACTTGTTCAGGGTTGCCCATGAATCAAATGCCCCCCTGACAGTTACACTTTCAGAGGCCTGACTTGATCCTTTCCTCTATGTAGAGCATGAGTGTACGATGGCGAGAGCTCAAAGAGAAATGTTGCAGAATCATGTTTAGTGTCCTCTTAGCCTCGATCAGAGCAAATGACTGACCAAGGCAGATCGTGGGACACCAACTACATGTGTATAAGGTGCTTAGGGCACGTTTGGATGCAAATCAAGAAATTTAGGCCCTGTTTGGAAACTAGTAGCTGGGATGGGAAGTGGCCTTATCCTGGATTTGTCAGTTACCACCTCCTAGAGGTGGTAGCTGTCAATTCCATTTTTGAGTGTAAAGACAATGCTACTTCCCATCCCAGTTAACAGTTTCCAAACTGGCACCATGTGGTAGTTTGACAAACTTTTTGCCAAATTCTTTAACTCCTGTCCCAGTTCCTAGATTCCAAACAGGCCCTTAATCTTCTAAACTTCTGCATTTTGGGTTTCTAAAATTTCAGTTCTGAAATTATTTGTGTTTGAATGCACTTATCTAACAAAGTATCTAAATTTTAAATTTTTTCCCTTTTGGTGGTTCATTTTGGAGCTCTCTCTCTCTCTCTCTCTAAACCGTCGTTGGATCTAATGGGTCTAGACCCAGGTCTAACATTGGGGTCTTCTCATGCTGGTTTTGCGTTTAGTTCAGTATCTAATTGGATCTGGCTTAGTTGAACGGAATCTGGGTGTTCATCAGATCTGTTTGGATCCACATTAGGATCTGAACTATTGCATGAGAGAGAGAGAGAGAGAAATCTTTATTGTTTGGATTCTTAAGGTCTCGTGTGGCATAAGTCAACTATCAGCTTTTTCTTTTTATTTATTTTTGGACAGAGAAAACTGGGGTTAGGCAGACCCCTACCAGTTATACAACCATACACAAGTTGACGTGCAGTAACTGCTCCTGCCAGACAAGCCGAGCCCCCGTCTTCTTTTTATTTAACATGGAGAAACCACCGCTATGGTTTAGACGTGACTAGTCAAGAAATCATTTCCTTTATCTTTGTCAAGGGAATATATATATATATATATATGATGAGTTGGTCTAAGTCTGTTGGATGGACCAGCAATTATTCTAAAAGGGAAAAGGGGTGGAAATGAGGGATGGTTTTTGGTCGTTGACATGAATCAGAGGAGACTTTTCAGCCTTCCGGAAGCTTCTAAGACGTTGTCCTTGTGAGCAAAAGAGCTGACCCTTATGAAGCCTTCACCACCTGGGCCAAATCCTGTGCCTGGTATTGTGAGCACATGTGCCTTCTCCAGGATCTCACTGAACACATCCCACGACCTCCTCCCTGGGAAATGTACCCAAGCATACGGCGAGTTCTTGCCCCCATACACGCTCAGACCCAGCGACTTGAACGTATCAACCAGTGTTTCTGCGTTCTCTTTGTAGTAGTTCACCACGCCTTGCACTGCCTGTCACAGCAATAATGCATCCCATTAGCCAAAACGAAAAAGGTTTAAAGGCCCTCCACATGGTGGGGGGATCATGGTTGGCAACGCCAAAAATTCACTGAAAGACTGACTATGACTAAAGGATGGCAAAAAAAAAAAGGCAAGAAAACTGCAAATGGTACAGAAAGGTTTAATAGGATTTTTCATTTGTAAAGCATCATAGAAAAATGTACATATACAAGTGATCTTTCCTTGAAAGTCAAGTTAGGGTGCAAGAACTACCCCAAGACCCAACACGATTTGAACCTATAATTGAATATAGTTGGGACTGTTATTAGAGTTCTTTTGAAAAGTATTTTTCTAAATATCATTCTTTTTGTTTAAAGTTGTTTTCGCTTAAAAGAAATAGTTTTCGGCAGCACTCTAAGAAAGACAGTTTCAATCTTTTTTAAAGTTTACAAAGATTTATTGAAAAAATAAAAAATTCTCTAACAGTGTTTTTGCAAACTGTGGTAGAGATCTTATAAAGTACAGTTTGGTTGCTGCAAATAAGCAAACTTGGCTTGACCTATTTATAGGGCTTTTGTTTACCTACCTGACCAGACCCAACACTGACCCTGCGATATTTGGGTCAGGTCCATTAGTCAATCAGATCTTGATATGCATGATCCTAATAGTAAAAGAACCTAGATCTAGTTTAGATGTTCACATACTGGACCTGAGTCCAAGCATACATCTAATTAAGATAAAAAAAAAGTTTGCACGCAAATTCTTTTAAAATATAGATACATGATAAACACAAGTTTGTTTCTTATATCCGAACCCAGTTGTCTGCCTAAGCCAGGTTCAATCCAAACCTACCCCAGAGCTGGTATTGCCAACTAAAAATTAGATCCAAGAAGATCCAACCAGTTGACAGCACTAAAACTCTCATAGGAGATTAAATGTTTAATGGTATGTGTTCCAGGTAGAAGAGATCCAGTCATATTCAGTATCCAAAAGAATTGGTGATATTAAATGTGTACCATGTCCACATTGGTAGTTCTCATCTGACAGGGACGACACAGTATCACACATTTCGCTCTTCCCTCTTGACAGAAGGGTCTCCTTCCCGTCATATGGATATGGGGAACACGTGTGTGGTCCATATTCGATATCACGAATTTTTAGCGAGATTCAATATGACCCGATCTCTTCTGTGTTGCAGGCATCTTTCCTAAATCAGGAGCTGCTTGCTTGTATCAGTTAATCACTAACTTTCACCTCCTTAAGTAGCAATTTGTACCTATGTTACACTTACAGGGCTGCACCTTTTTGGCCACATGTCCCTGGTGATACGACCGGACAAGCTGATATGGACACTGACACATAAGGATATTATTTTAATATTTTTAATAATGGTTTGATACTTTTTATAATATTCCAATAAAATGCATTTTAAACATTAAAATATCAAAAAACAGTTTTTTGTTGTTTAAAAAACTAAAACTTTAAGAACATATCGGTTCAGAAGTGCCTTGAATGCCGTTCATCCATGAGATAAACCGCTACCCAAACACCATCATTTTTCATTGTTGTTTTTCAGCCATTTCATTTTTGTGCTTTAGATGTTGTTCATCTACAAGATGAATGGTCCACAAAATTTTTGTGGGACCCATATGAGAGGTAAACTATCTAACCATGGTGTTTGGGTATCTCTAAAAGTTGTCTTTGTATCCTATTTTCCAAAAAAGAAAAAAAAAACTCTTAAGTCAAGATGTGTTGTGATTATGACATAGCATTGTGCACCAGGAGAAACAGGAAAGTGAAGCTGGTGACAAATATCGCGAGATTTTTGAAAATTTTGCGATAATATCGTGAGTGAGATTTTCAAAATATCGTGAGATTTATGAAAAAACATAAATACCGTGATTTAAACGTGATATTTATGTTTTAAACGGCTATTTATCATGAAAAACAGTGTATTTTTATTTTTAAATAATTTTGATCAATAATTTCTTATAAAAAAATATTTTGTATATTTTCTTAATTTATTTTTTTATTGCTGAGATTTTACCGAAAAAATGTGAGATTTATGAAAATTTTCAAATTCTCGCGAGTTTTTGAAAAACGAGATTTTGCCGTTTTGAACTTTTGTCACTGTGAAGCTGACCTTGTATCCTTCAGGGGAAAGGCAAGCAAGCCCACCAGCTTGAGCAATGATTGATGCACCATTGAAGCAGGTACAAATGATTCTATTGAAGTCCTCTGCGACCGGAAAACCGTCGGAAAACAGAAGCTCCTTGGGGACAACCGTCCACCCAAGGCGGACTCCGGTAAAGCCAGCATACTTTGAGAAGGATGAAATCTCAATAGCAACCTGTTTTGCACCTGGAATTTCGAATATGGTTCTTGGACTGTCATCTGAGATATACATAGCATATGCAGAGTCATAGATTATAATCGACCCGTTTGCCCTGGCAAATTCCACCAGGCTCTCCAACTGATCTCTTGATGCTGCAACTCCAGTTGGATTGTTTGGAGAGCAAAAGAAAATAATGTCTGTTCTCGGAACAGAAGACAAATCAGGAAAGAAATTGTTATCAGGCGTGCATTTCATGTATGTGATATGCCCATATTTCCCAGCTTCCGTTTTGAATTCACCAGCGCGGCCCATAATAACGCTAGAATCTACGTACGCCTGTTTGTACAAGAAGTGCCTGTCAGGATTTCTGAAAAGCAAAAACAAAAGATAACTAGAGCTGAAAAACATAGAGGACCTGTGAATTATAATTTTTTATTTCTTAAGCTTTTTCCAAAAGTAATTCATGCTTCATGCACAAGTGTCTATCTATCTGATATTGTGTATGTCATCTAAAAATGTTTCTGCATAAACATTACCGGAAACGTTGGATCTTGCACTGCAACTGAGATATCGGATCCCAAAAGAAGCTGAAAACAAAAAAAGCGCATCATAGTAAAAGTAAAAGAATCAACCAAGTCTACAACTGAAATGAAACCAAATATTACATAAATATCCTCATTTATAAGTTTGTCAGAGGTAAAGAAGCAGTAAATTACTGATGTCTTTGGATACCTGAAATCGTGAAATATCACATTGTGCACCATCCGATATAAAAATATCGGAATAGTTTATGCCTAGATCCTTGTATAATACTTCTGCAATGGTCTTTCGCAAAGCCTGTTTCAAATGGATATACTAAGATTATTTACCATCAAGAAAGTTATCAACCAAAAAAAAAGAGAGAATGTAACAAACTTAAGAAGCTTATCAAACAAATAAAAAAGAACAAAATATTTTAAATTTCTACCAAACATTGGATAGATCAAAGGAGCTGAAGCATGAGACAATTTCTTTCCTACGTCACATTATAAGATATATCGAATGATTAATATGGGTATAAAAATGCCTTGCTATTTTTTTGCAGCATAATGATATTTAAACAGAAAAGGTGCTAATAATCAAGCTAACAAAGCATCGGGCCGACAGGCTTAGATATCTACTGTTATTGCCCCAAGTAGTGGGATTCCTAGTCAAATACTGCAGGCATGTCACTGATATAATGAGCTTGAGCCTGACATGACAAACAGTGGCTGAATCCATCCATCAGGCAGAGAACCTACCATAAAGGCCCAGACTGTCCTGATTGTCTGTGTAAAAACATGCTTATAAAGGCCCAGACTGTCCTGATTCACGGTGTAAAAACATGCTTACTTGAGACTCACTGAATTTGAAGACCTTAGCTTCTTATGTAAATTATATTCATTAATATGCATATTCTCGTTCTCCAAAAATGCATTCCATTGTTTACACTACATAAGCTAAAAGATCTTATTCCAAAGAGATGTGTTCCTTGTGTTTGTATTATAATCTGAAAAATTTATATGCATTTACTGAGAAAAGTGAAACAAATCATATTTCTGCAGCTGTGATTACATGTCAAGCTATGGGAATTGATAAAATAGAAATTCTGCATTTTAAGGGTATAGCAATCCTCTGTTAAAGCTGTCAGGATTACAGCTTCATGGGCAAGTGATCTCAAAATTTACTGGTTCATTCCAGTTTCCTGCATCAAGTGGGCACAAATGGATATAAATCATATAATTGAAGCTTGTTTATGTGAGAACACCTGTGGTTTGATGAATATTAAGCAGCTGGATGAATATCAGGATGTGTAAAAATTGTTCTTTTCCAAAAACCTGATCCAGGTTGATATAAAGATGAACAAATTATTTGAGACTTTTGCTTATATTTCTGTGACAGAAGTTCATTATAATTGAACTAACAATTGATAGCTTCAGATTATTTTACCTGTCATCTCAATTTTGCAGCCATATACTAAAACATACAAAGTTGTGGATATTTTCTGAAAAATATGAAAATGATGACCAACGTATTCATTATGGCTTGAGGCTTAAAATATTAAAGGATTGTACACAAAATCTAGAATAAAGCTAAGTTGATTGACCAGAAATCTAAAAACTTAACAGGCATGAACCCATCATGCATTTCATTTTTTATAAATCTTGATTATTACTACTATTATCCTAGATAGATAAATAGTGGTAAGAATCGAATCATGATCTAAAGCAATATTATCCCTTTTGGGATGTACCACTAAAGCATAATTTGGATTATCTGCAAAGAACTATGGGAGAGCGGTTTATGAGTGTCTCCATGGTGGACTACCAAGAATAGGAACATTGATCCAGAACACACTGACAGCTGGAAGGTGCAAAAGAGGACTGTTTACTCTAGTATAGCCTCAATGATGCCATTTTTAAGCTAGCTCAAACTATATAAGAGTGAAGCAATGAATGTACTATGTAGTAACATCTAGCAAGCATTTGACTCTATTACATGAAAGTACATGGTTCCAAAACTTCATTATAAAAGATATCGGAAAAAATTATGTGAATAGCATTCACAAATGGTTTCCTAGTAGTCAAACTGTATGGTTGCATCTATTAATGATAAGATGCCACCTTTAAAAGAGAACACACAACACCACAGAATCCAAATGCAAAAAGAAATGAAGAAACAACAACTAAATAAATAACAAGGAGGCTGCTTACCATGTCACCTTGTTCTGCTCCATATCCTTTATATCCAGTGGTTGTTGACAGAGAAAGAGATATCTGCAAAACATCAAGGCCACGGTTATCAAAGCAGAACATATATCCTTGAAACTGGAGCATGCTAGATTTTTATAGGTCTAGGAAGAGCTGCATCTCTAGGGCAGAAGTTATATTCTTCTTTCTCATGATATTTTATGAAATTGTTCTATTGAACCCGATAAGTTCACCTTGAAAAGCTTGCTCATCCATATTGTTCACGAACAGGTCTAGTTTTACAGATTTTGCTACAACGCTCTGAGTTATAGACTTGGAAGCCAGAAGAGAGCTTGGTTGGCTTATGGCCTAGCATACTGGGTGGCTTATTTGTTTATATGCTTATGAAAGGATGAACCATGAGGAGAATATTTTTTCAGTATATTACATCCAAGTCAGAAACACTAGCAAGATATCCAATTATTAAATTGCTTGTGTACTCCAATTATAAACCTTTCAATAATATGTTGTGCCATCATCAATGTAAACATGGTTTTAAATGATTTTTTTGTTTGCAATATGAAAGTATAAGCGAGAACAAACCTAAAACTTATTTATGTTCACCTGTGTATGACACAATTGCGAACCAGGGCCGGTTGGTCTCTTTGAGATTTGAGGCCACCGCCTAGGGCCTCAAATGAAAATAAAATAAAAAGCTTATATTTCACATGCTGAGGGCCTCCATTGAAACACGGTTACATGGCACATGCTGAGGGCCTCCAATGAAAAAAAAATGGAGAAATATAGGCCTCCAATGAAATATGCCTAAGGCCTCAACTTCTCTTGAGCCGGCCCTGTTGCACAATATAGACACTTCATGCATCACACACTTTTTATTTGTGTCAATAATCAATATGTTTCTTAATGAGCTTGGTTTTATGCTGAGAGTCTGAAATACATTTTCATGAAGGCCATAACAAAATCCAGGCCAATATTACCATTGATTCAGTTCACAATTTCCTCTGATGTGATCCTAAACTGCTATTAATTGCTACTCCATGAGCTAACCTAAATCAACATGAGGAAGGGAAAGAAAAAGGCTTTCCAAACTCTATATAGAAAATGGTTAACAAGAACAAGGGTGGAGGAGCACCTTGATAAGTATATACATGGGTAAGATACTCAGTGTTGGTGAACATCTTAGCATTGAGGAGATATTTCTCCTTAAGTTGGATACATCCACCTCACAGCAGTCTCATCGATAGGTGACTGATTACTGATCTCGTGAAAAATCAGACAGATTCAATAATCCACTGCTCCTGCTCCCACCCCACCCAGGAAAAATGCAACAGCAGGAATTGTACATTGTAACAGAGTACATAATGATCTAAATTTCTGAGACACTATTTAGAACAATTAATACCTCTGCCATAGCTGATGCTATGATTCCAGGAATAGGGTGGGTTGTGTCACCGACACCAAGGCTTATCAGCTTTACATCTGGGTACTTGCGAGTGTAGAGAGATTGCAATATGCTAATCTGATTCAAATGTTAAGAAAGATCAAATTAGGAAGTTTAGTAGGAAATGATTTTAGAAACAAAATTTTCAGGATGAATAGATATAGGAAGATTAGCAGCAGATATCACTAAATCCCAGGAATGAGTAGAGTGAAATGACTGACCTCCGTAAACAAATAGCCACTTTGTAGCCTTTCCATATTCTTACTACGACTTATCTTGGTTCTGTAAACTGCAAGTATATTGTATGCTAGGCGTTGGTGAGGACTACAGAACTAAACTGAATCATACATAAAGAATCAAGACAGAAAAAAAAACAGCACGAAAAAGGATCCTTCATGTAACAAAATCTAAGACAATTAACATTTCAAAATTCAAGGAGCTTTTGGTGATAAAGGCAATGCAGACAAAAACAGAAGAAAGGGAAAAGTATAAGATGTACCATCACTCTTGTAACCAACTGCCTTTGTATCACATCTACAGACTCTTCTTTTCCAATGATGCAAACTACCAGTCAATCTGTGCGAATTTCCCGGACCAGCATTGCTGCAAGAGACATGATAAGATTCGCATTAACACATATAGAAGTTAGAGAACAACCAACCCAAGTGAATGAAGCATCGAACTACCTCGTTTGTATGGTTTTATGATTTATGGCATCTAAAAGAGATGTATGCAGTTGTGCTGACATTTGCATATGATACATTTTAGAGAGCCCAATTTGCATAAAATTTAGTAACAAGAATATCAGAAAACAAAAGCACCAGCTCTATGCAGGCTACTATTTGGAGTGCGGTAGCTAAAAGGCGAATTATGAAACTCAATGCTGCATTCTACGATCGAAAAATACAGGTATATATACACATCAAATAGATAGTACAACCTGTTTTGGTCAGTCCAACTCCTACTTGTGAACATGAGAATCACATTTAAATTCAAGAGAATGGATTAAGGTAAACAATTTCGTGGTTAAGGTTGTAGCGTTCATACCACCAAAAAGAATCTGTCTCTATCTTCTGCATTTCTCTCAATACCATGACATCAGTAATCATGTATATGTCCTTTTGTAAATGGAAACTTTTAAATAAAAACATTTAAAACTTCAAAACATGGGTTTAATTTACACGTTGGACTCTTAGGAGACCTTTCCTATTCTAAAAGCATTTAATTCCCAAGATAGATTTTAGGAAACCGTTTTCTATTATCAACACTTTTACAAAGCTGCCTTGTTGAGAAACTGGTTTTCTGTTTTTGGTGGATGAGAGGAAGTTTTATTACTATTAAATGAAAGAGCGATGAATTAAAAGATAGTCTAATGAGAATTTATTCACTTGAAAATAATGTTGTTTAATGCATTTTAAATGAATTTAAAGCAAGTAAAAGTTTTTTTTTTTTTAAAATCTCGTGATAAAAACGTAAATATCGGGATTTAGGTTTTGTCGAAAATATTGCCAGATTTTAAAGTTTAAAACAATAAGATAATTTATTGTGTTTTTTTTTCACGATATTTTCAAAATATCGCCGATATTTGTCACTATGCTAATATCTCCACAACTAATCTCTGCAAGGTTCGTTTCATATTTAATTATTTTCTGAGAAAAGAAGACCAATGACATGATGACGCAACCCGCATGGGCAGTGGTTTCTCGATTGGAATTGCTAAGAAAGATCATCTTGGTCATTGGTTTGAAAGAGAAAAACCGAGTCAAAGAGGAGAGAGAGGCACTACAGGAAAGAGCGTAGGAAGCAATCCCCCCCAAAAAAATTCTGATGTCAAGAGGAAGAAGAAAATGCAGTCGCTGTCCTTACCTTTCAATGGGCTGACCAAGTTCTTCTTATCCAGTAAACTCACGTATTTCATCGAAATCATGCATCATGACATCATCTCACCCACGTCGCTGGTTCTAGGGCTACCATCTTGAACTTTAACCTTTTGGTATTGTATCAAAGCCTAACACTATAACACATGGATTACCAAGAGCAATACCAACCACGCAAACGTATTGGAATATGGCGTGAAAGGGAAGAAGACTGAAAAGCACCAACCTGATGGCTGCCCTCCGATTACCTCCAACAGAGCAATTAAACAGAGAAAGAAGTTCTTGAAATTTCTCTGGTGGCTAATAGAAAAGCAACCGTAGAAACATTATTGAATCAATCATCTCCTTTATTCTACAGCAAATCCATAGAATGACCGTACAAGTTTGATGGCTAGCCAGGTGATTAAGGACTCGAAAAAGAGAAGGGGAGGAGGAGCCCGTGATTATTTAATGTCAATGGTCACTTTACTAATAAGTAACAAAGATAAATAAACTTGAGATTTAGATCATTGCGTGCAAGGATATTTTTAGTATCATATTTGTTTATTTGTATTTGGATCTTAAGTACTCTCTTTGGATCTTTAATGTTGAATCACTAATATCTGATTCAAAACTTAGATATTTCATTTGGATCTTAGATATCGATTCACCAACATTAAAATAGATATTTAATAATTGTTAGGCCAAATGAATCGGATCTCTGGTATTAATAGATCCTCAATATCATGATCAAATTTGATATTGAATCCAGAATGAATGGAGTGGATCCATGAAGTTTAAATCGGACTTTAATTGAAGAATTTTCTATATCGGATCCTCAATATCCAGGTTAAAATTGATATTGGTTCTTGGAAGAATTGTAGGGACCCACAAATTTTAAAACGGGTCTTAAGAAAAACCTTAATTAAAATTCATAATAGTTTACATTGCCATACCCATTTACTGAAGGTTTGGATTCAAATTACATTATTTGAATCCATAGTTTCAAATCCTAGTAATAAGGAGATTTTTTGGATTCAGGATCCATAGCAATTCAAGAAGGATCCGTGTATAGAATACCACACATACATAATGAATATATATATATATATATATATATATATATATATATATATATATATATGATGAATAATACAGATCCATAATTAGACATGTATGGGTCCAAACCACAGACTCAAATGAGTAATGGATTCGCGCATCCAGAATGCATATGGATCGCGGGTCTCAGACCCGGACCCCGGTCGCGCCCACCATTACTGATAAGTAAAAAAAAAATAAAAAAATAAAAGGGTTTTAAGAAGAAGGGCATACAAAGGCCCGATAAAATCTGTTAGGGTTCTGAAGGAACCCTAACACGATGGAAATGGGGAGTGGAGGTGTGTAGCCGCCGAAGGTGAGGGTAACGGCCTCCTCCCTTTTCGGGAGGCCACCCTCCTACTAAAGGGGTCCCGAACCCCTCTTCCTCCCACTCTCCTCTTCCTCCCGCGCTCTCTCTCTTCCCTCTACCTCCCATCTCCCTCTCATTTTTGTGCGCGGCAGCAGGACCCCCGCTGCTGGCGACCTCCTTCTCACAACAACAACAGCCCCAACCACCGGTTAAGGTAGGATCTCTGTAACTTTTCCTGTAGCTATACCTGTGCTCAGGTGTGTGTGTGTGGGGGACCAAAAAACCCCAAATAGGGGAGGGGTGTTCAGCGTCCTGAAAAGGGGGTTATGTTAACCCTAATCCAAGAACCCCAAATCTACGATTTGGGGGTTTCAGATGTGTAGGGTTCTCTATGATTTTGCACCGGTTCCAAGTATGAAATGTGTTGCTGTCAAACTCATATCGATTTTTTTTTGGGATTTTTGATTCGAAGGAAGGGTTTCTGTGATTCATGGATTGGGTATTTTGTTTCAAGGATGCACACACAGTCTATTCATATGGGTTAAAGAGTGCACGTTTATAGACCGTGCTTATGGAACTTTTTGTCATGCTATAAGTTCCTCAATATTCTAATCAGCCATGTTTGTCATTTTTTTTATCATGAATTTTTGAAATATTCATTTTGATCGAACATCTTATCTTTGGACAAAAAAATTTGTGTCTGTTACTAATGTTTACATGTTTATGTTAAGGAGCGTGTATAATTGTACTACTTTAACCTAAAACTGCATCTGTATTTGTTTTACCATCAAGGAGGTTGTGTGTTTGTATCTCAAACTATGTTTGCATGCGACTAATTAATTTTGGCAAATTGTATCTTGATTTAAATACTTTCGCCATGAGTGAAATCTGTAGTGCACATCATTTTCTGAAATTACTAACTGAAACTTGTAGTGGAATTTGATGTCCTACCAATTGATACTCTACATTACACTCAACGACCGATGTGCACAAATTAGACTAATTCAAACATAAATGTATGTATTCCAGTTTTTAAGCATGCATATCTCAGACACTTAGGGTTGTGTTTGGGGCTACATGTATCCCTGTGGTACACTTGGAAACACAGAGCCATGCTTGTGGGTTGGAAAAAAATCCTCCTATGCATACACTTATATACATGTAGATTTATCAGTTTTTGTAGTTGGCTTATATTCCAAATTTTTTTATTTTTGTGTACAGGTCCAAACCCTATGTTAGACAAACTTGCATTTGTTTTGGGCATGTTCTCTTGTTGTTAAATCGTTCTTTGAAGATCATACTCAAGATATGCTTGTTAGGACAGAAATCGTGGACTGGTTGTTGTAGAAACACCATGTTATTTCTTGAAATTATTGCATGCAAATCAGAATTTTGTGAATTGCTCATCCTTGGTCCATTGTTACTTTATGTATGTTTCATACTTTATTTCATTATATAGTGCATTCACCTAAGGGTTTAAATACCTGCACACGAGTAATGGTAGAGCCCAACTGGTTTAATAATATTGCGGTACCTTAAATGGAAAATTTATTAAGTTAATCATTTTGGGACAAACCTGCCTAATGGGCAATATGGGTTGAATACCCAATGCAGGTACTTGGGTTGTTAACTTGTGCGCTGTGGCAATAAAATTGATGATAAACTTAAATTAAATTTGTGTGGGTCTGAATGGTTTAAAGGTACCGGGGCAACCGTGCTTGACTGGTTTAAAAATACCAGAGCACTCTAAGTGAGTTTGTGCAATCAAACAAAAAAAATGGGATACCTTGGTAAAATGGCTAAGGTTGGGGACCTACTACTATGGTAGTAGGCGGTAGTTGGGGAAATTGCTCCTATATTTCAGAAAATTTAAATAAATAAAAAGATCAACCCACTCAGATTCAGGCTTACCTTGGAGAGGATAGATGATACAAAACTCTGGGGACATGTGTTTAACTGTTTCAAGCAAAAATGACTCGTTGGTCCCCAGTCCTCGGAGTTGGGGGACCTGGACTATCAATGTGTCATAGGTGGTAACTCTTTGTTCTTCTGCAGATGTTAGGAATGCATCCTGTTTTGGTTTGGGCCTTTGGGAGGTTCTCTCGGTCACTGGCCTCTCTCTTAGGATTTACAGTTTTGGTTAGAACGTTCGGGTTAATAAAACATCCATGAATAATAAACCCCCGAATGTTCTCTTCTGTTACAGGTGATTCGGCCCCCGTGTACCCGCGGGATAATTAAAGATAAACTTTTGAATTAGATCATCTTAGGTATCACATCTGAGTAGGTAGTGATATATCTACAAATTTATACATATACAGTTACTTGTGACATGTGAATATTTAATTTCAGCATGCAATGAAATTTGTGTCTATGTGATATATAAATTCTGCTAACGATATTACTTGCTAGTTAGCTTCTTATAAATTGTTGACTGTCAAGGCATAGATCTTTACTCTTCCTTTGTATATGTTGGAAATCACACACGACACCCACCTCACATACTTGACACATGATATACCTGCAAGAAAATTTATAGTAATTCTTACTTAGACAGTTGTAGTCTAATTCCTATAAATTTATCATTTTTTAGGTGAAGAATAGAGTTTATGAGCGGCTGCGAGATGATGCTTGGATCAAGATTTTGGATTTACTGTTCTCGGGATAGCTTGAGTTTATTTTTAGAACATGTCATTAAAACTCTGATGTTATTATTCATTAATAATGAAATAAAATAAATGTGTTAGCTTGCTCTCCACTGTAATGTTTCAAAATATTTAACCTTATAGTATTACTTGTTTTTGCTGTTATATAAAAAAATCCTAAAAAATTTGGGTTAAAATTTTGGGGCGTTATAGAGATAGATAGATAGATAGATAGATAGATATATATATATATATATATATATATATATATATATATATATATAGAGAGAGAGAGAGAGAGAGAGAGAGAGAGAGAGAGAGAGCACTGAACACGGTGAAAACGGGGATCCTTCTGCCCAGTTTTGGGTAGAGATGGAGGACATGAAACTGAGAATGGAGGTGAAAATCAAAACCCTTGTGAGGATGGACTTACTTTTGCACCAGGCCAGTCTTTCATCCTTGAAAATGAAATTACCAATATACCTTTATTACATTATAAAATAATATTTAAATCTTATATATATATATTTTTCTTAAGTTCTTAGTTCCTAACCCTAAAAATGGGTCCTTTTTATCTCCTCTTCTTACTCTAACGACTCTAAAAAAAGACCATTTAAGAAGGAAATGAGAATCCATTTGAATTTGTATCATTTGAGGGTGGGGACGAAGGACATAAAGCGAGAAATAAATAAGAGATGGAGGTGAAAATCAAAACCCATCACGAGGATGAACCGGTGATTGAAGGCAAAATTTTGAGACAAGGCTAGAGTGGAGAGCTTGTACCTTGCACCCGCACAATCCACTGCCATCCCTGAGAGAGATATTATGGTACGCGATCGTTCACATGGAGGGTAATAATAATGATAATAATTCAGGTAATGACATTTTGTGAATAACAATGGTAGAATATAGAACAAAAACATTGTCAAAGATGCCTTCATTAGAATAATATTTGTCTAATGAACCACCTGCCACTATGTGTATTGAGAGAGAGATTGCTTCTGCTTGTGTGTAAGTGTCTATATGCGTGTGAGAGCATACATTACATTTGTTAGAGCACATGTTGGATGTCAAGAATATAGTCATACAGGACTCTCAAGTGTGCTCAAACGGAGGAGTTCGATAATCATGGAAACTATTTAGATGAGTTTGATGAATAGGTTGTTTATCGATAACAAACTCTACTTCAACAACAACTCTATCTCATAAGAAGTCTCAAGAGAATAAGACTCAGTTATGAAAATCATCCAGAGATACTCCAAAATAAGTTCAACTTCTTGAATGTAATCCAAATAGAGTCTTAGATATTATTTTATGTTTTTAAGATAAGTCAAGGACTCTAAATGGTGTAAACTCTTATATAAAGCAAATAAACCACTCTCTCAAAATCATCTACAGAGAGTATTTCATGAACGTAGGTCACATTAACTGAACCACGTAAAAGTTCATGTTTGTCGTGTGTGACTGAATCTTCCAAAATCATTTTGTTGTTTGTTTATGGTATCAGAGCTATAACCCATTAGTCATCTTGATTTTTGTGACTTGTTTGTCAATTCCACATATCCTCCATTTTTATGGTATCGTCATCAACTGTTAGTTTCTCTTCAATGGAATGCATTTTCATCCCTGGTATTGATTAAATTTTCCAAATATAACTACTTGTTATGGAAGTCTCAAATTGAGGCTATTATGTTATCACAGGATCTATTCAAATATGTTGATGGATCATTTCTTACACCAAACAAGCTTGTTAAAAAAGAAAACAATATGAAATCAAATCTTGAGTACCTTGTTTGTAAAAGAGCAGATCAACTTACTTTGAGTTGGATTCGTGCCATTATTACTGAACCTGTGTTAGGCCAAATTGTTCGAATATCCACTGCTCATGAAGCATGGACTATGTTAGAGCGAGCATATTCTTCCCAATAAGTGTTCTCATTCTTCAATCAAAGAGAGAGCTTCAAGATATCAAGAAGATAAGAGTATGATAGAGTATCTCGATTACATATTTTTTTTTTCAAATTCTTTGTGTACCATTTGTGAACATGTCTCTGATGAGAATTTTGTTTACTATACATTGAATGTTCTAACGAGAGATTGTGAGAGCTTTGTCACCTTGGTTACCACTCGAGATAGTCTACCCATGTCTGTGGGTATTTATAAAATATCGATCAACCAAGAGAAAAGCTTGCCAATAATAAATGACCAATCTATGCAATGGAGAAACCTCCTCCACTTTTCTATCAGAAATGATGCGGCAGAGGAGGACCCCCTGGTAGAGGTAGAGATCAATTCATGGGTGCTACCCGGTCCTTTGGAAATTTTCAAAATTATAATTCTCAGGTGGTCAGTTTGGTTCTTCTTGTCCTCCGCAAAATCCAAAAGAAAGACAAGTTATTTGCCAGTTTTACGATCACCATAATCACACAACCCACACTTACTATGATATCATGAAAGCTTTTACAACTATGACACTCAACAACATGCAAGATTATGCTTGGTACCTTGATACTGGAGCTTCATATTATGTTACGAGTCAAGATCAAGGTATACAAAATAAAACCGAGTATCAAGGTATTGATGGTGTCATGGTCGAAAGTGGTATGCAACTACCCATTATCAGTACATGTAATCTTTTATTGCACCATGAGAATAAGAGTTTCAAATTAAGAGATGTGCTTCTTGTTTTGTATAAAGGAACCGAAGAGCGGGACTACTCTCCTAAAAGGACCATGGAAGGACTATATTCATGGCCATCCGTTCAGCGCGATCAAAAGGCGTCATCTCTATCTTTTACAATTTGCTTTGATAGAATAGGCACAAATAACTTTCAGTTTTTTAATGAAATTTGGCATTGTCGTTTAGAACATCTTGGTTTTTATGTTTTGAAAAATCTTGGAAAAACTAGATCTATTTCTTTTATGAACAATAATAATATGAAATTATGCTCTTCTTGTGCAATCAGTAAGAATCATAAATTGTCCTTTGATAAATCTGAGTATTTTGTTCAAGCTCCATTGAAGCTCATCCATGTTGATTTGTCGGGTCATGCGCCAACCCCTTCTCGGCAATGTTTTAAATACTACATGTTTGTTGATGAATTCTCAAAATTTTCTTGGTTATTTTCCTTGAACAAAAAATCAAATGCTTTTCCTTGCTTTATGAATTTCAAGAACTTAGTGAAAAAACAACTTAGGAAAGAAATTAAGATTTTTTATAATAATGGTGGAGGTGAATTTATTAATGTTAATTTCACCAATTTTCTAAATAATTGTAGCATTAAAAGATGACTCTCTTGTCCTCACACCCCTCAACAAAATGATGTAGTTGAGAGAAAACACAAACATGTTGTTGAGTCTGGTCTGACCCTATTGTTTTATGCTAGTCTTGGTAAAATTTTTTGGGTTAATGCCTTTAGAAATGCCATTTACCTATTAACCAATTGCCTTCTTCAACTTTGGGTCAGAAATCTCCCTATGAACTTTTGTTCTATCTTACTCTTGGTTATGAACATCTCAATTTTTTTTTAATGTATGTGTTATCCATACCTTGTCCCATATGTCAAATCTAAACTTGAACCTAAGTCCAAACCCTACATTTTCTTAGGTTATGGATCTAATTACAAAGGATACGCGTGTTATGATCTCGTGACCCAGATGATGTTTCTTTCTAGACATGTTTTGATGAGGAAAATTTTATCTATGCTGAAAACAAAGAACCCCTCACATCAAAAGAGGTTGTTAAGTGTGTCCAAAACCAGAATTCTAAACAACCTAGTCACACAGTTGAAAAATCCTAACCATAGAGAACTAATTAATTTGATCAAATTGCCCAATCCAACAGAATATATTCACTCGTGTTACCCTTCAATTGAACTGTTCTCCCTTG
Source organism: Nuphar pumila (assembly GCF_984573655.1). Classification (NCBI taxonomy): domain Eukaryota; kingdom Viridiplantae; phylum Streptophyta; class Magnoliopsida; order Nymphaeales; family Nymphaeaceae; genus Nuphar; species Nuphar pumila. The sequence continues at coordinate 23,151,290 of NC_143262.1, read as the reverse complement.
AGATGCCACCATTGTATAGTGTTTCAGGTGAACTGTCTTCTCCAAAACGTAATCCAACACTAGAAGTCTTGTCTTCTACTATTGACTCTCTTTTAGAAGAGATATCTAGTGAAAACATGTTGTCATTCTTTTTCTCTGGGTTGAATCTCATTGTAGACCTCTTTAACCATACACCCACTAGAACCTGTCATATGGTAATCAGGTCACAAGATGAAACCCTGCCACCCAGACTATTTTTTGGATCCAAACATCCTATTGCTTTACTTAGTGAAATTAAACAAACTGAACATGAGTCGTCTAATTTTGACTAAACCAACACAGTCCCTAAGTAGCGTCAAGCTATGAAAGAAGAATTCAAGACTCTTCATCAAAATGAAACCTGGAGTCTTGTTTCTCTAGAGAATATCACCAATTTAGTTGGATTTAAGTGGATATATAAAATCAAAAGGCATGCTGATGGAGCCATTGCTAGGTCCAAAGCCTGTTTAGTTGCTAAAGGATACAATCAACAAGAAAAAGTTGATTACTTTGGGACCTTTAGCTCGATCATTAAACCCATGTCTGTCATAATGGTATTGTCTATTGTTTCTAGTTCGAGATGGCCAATTCATCAATTAGATGTTAATAATACTTTTCTTTATGACATTCTTAAAGAAGTAGTCTATATGTCTTAACCACAGGGGTTCAAAGATAGGAGCCATCCTCACAATGTCTACAAACTTGATCGAGCCCTCTATGATCTGAAACAAGCTTCCAGAACATAGTTTGAAAGACTCTGGATTTATTTGGAAAAACTCAATTTTGCTAAGTCAAGAGCTGATCTGTCCCTATTCATTTATCATACCAAGCAACTTGACACATTTGTTTTGGTTTACGTTGATGACATTATAATTACAAGAAACTCACAGAACAAGGTCAATTATATAATAAAAAACTTTGGATCTGAATTCTCTATTAAAGATTTGAGTTCTCTACATTACTTTCTTGAAATTAAAGTTGTCCCAGTCTTCACAGGTGAAATGATTTTGTGTCAGAGGCAGTATATCGTGGATATTCTTACAAAAAAAGGCACGACATACTGCAAGCCAATGGTCACACTCGCTGCTCTTAATGTCGTGCTATTCAAACATTAAGGAATTCTATTAGAAAATCCTACTGAATACAAGAATATTGTCGGAGGTCTTCAATATGTTACATTCACCAGACCTGACATAACATATGTTGTAAACAAAACATTCCACTTCATGCATAAACCAAGTCAGGACCATTGGACTCATGTTAAATGCATTCTTTAATATTTGAAAGGAACCATTAATATGGGTTTGCAAATCAAGAAGTCTATATCGCTTCAATTGAGTGCTTATTCAGATGTTGATTGGGCAGGGTACCCAGATGATAGAAAATCGATAGGAGGCTATCTAACATTTTTTGGTTCAAATCTTTTGTTTTGAAACTCAACCAAACAACATACAATTGCCAAATATAGCACTAAAGCTTAATATAAAGTTGTTGTTGAAGCCGTTTCTGAGCTAGTGTTAGCTCAAACAACTGTTAAGAGAGCTAAATGTTACTACAGGTGAACCACCCATACTTTGGTGTGATAATCTTGGTGCAACCTATATGGCAGCAAACCCAGTGTTTCATGCTCGAACTAAGCATATATAAATTGAATACCACTTTGTTCAAAAAAAAGTTGCAAATGGAGAAATTAAAGTTCAGTTTGCTTCAACTCAAGATCAGGTTACAAATCTCCTTACGAAACCATTAACAAGGCCAAGGTTCACTCAATTTAGAGACAATCTCAACCTCGTGGAGGTTGGCTTGTGGGAGGCATGTCAAGAATATAGTCATACAAGACCCTCAAGTGTGCTCAAATGGAGGAGTTTGATCCTCATGAGAATCGTCCAGATGAGGTTGATGAAGAGGTTGAACATGAACAACAAACTCTATTTCATAAGGAGTCTCAAGAGAATAAGACTTAGTTATGAAAATCGTCTAGAGAGACTCCAAAACAAGTTCAACTTCTTTAATGTAATCCAAATAGAGTCCTAGATATTATTGTATGTTCTCAAGATAAATCAAGGATTCTAAATGGAGTAAACTATTATATAAAGCAAGGAACTCTCTCTCTTAAAATCATCTAGAGAGAGAGAGAGAGTACTTTGTGGACGTAGGTCACATTAACCAAACCACGTAAAAGTTTGTGTTTATCATGTGATTGAATTTTCCAAAATCGTTTTGATGTTTGTTTATCGGATACGTTGGGCTCTCTTAATGCTAAAGATAGAGAAACTGTAGATAACCACATAGGTGATTATCGTGCTGGCCACTATCAAATGAAGATCACACCCTCCTGCAAATCATGATCAATTACTAAAAGCAAACAGATCCTAGATGGCAATAAATCAAATGATGTTACTAAAGATAAAATGCCTAACCAAAATAGTGCCACAGATAAGGATGGCAAAGATCTATAAAGTTGCAGGATGTAAAATGTAAAGTAGTGGAAAATAATACAACAAAGAAGATTGTTTAGTGGACGTAGGCTCAACAACCGAACCACCTTAAAATTCTTTGTGCCTTCTTTCTCATTGCTTTCTTTTCTATGGTATCAGAGTACCACACTGCTTGATTGTTCACAATCCGATGGCGTCGCAAGGTGCATCCTCATCAGTGTTGATCGACTCTCAGCAAATAAGTGCCCTCTTCCCTAGTCTCTCTACATGATGGGGACCCCCTTTCTGATCCAACTCCATATCGACAACTCGTTGGCTGTCCCAATACCTCACTCTTACTTGACCGGATTTGGCCTTCACAGTCAACAAAGTGTGTTAGTACATGCATCAACCCACTACTACTCATATGACTACTGCCAAGCGTATTCTACGCTATGTTAAAGGAACTTTATCTCATGGCTTGCTTCTATGCCCCACTTGCCTTTTTCAGCTTGATGCTTACAGTGACGTCGATTAGGCTGTGAATATTGATGATCGCAAATCCACTGGCGGCTATGCTATCTACTTGGGCAAATCTCTCATCTCTTGGTCTGCTCGAAAATAACCAACGATGGCTCGTTTTAGTACGGAAACCGAGTATCGTGCTCTGGCCTCCTGTGCCACCGAAGTTCTATAGCTCACCTATCTCTTTCGTGAGCTCAGGTTATCCCAACCTCATCCTCCTCGTCTTTGGTGTGATAATATCAGTGCAACTTCTCTATCAGCGAATCCCGTGTTTCACAATTGAAGCAAACACATCGAAATCGATGTGCATTTTGTGCGGGATCACATTGCTCAGAAACACCTTGAAGTTTGGTATGTTTCTAGTCATGATCAGTTGGCAGACATTCTCACCAAGCCTCTTGCCGGCACCGCCTTTGAACTTCTTCGGACCAAGCTGAACATTCTTCCTCGACCGCTCAGCTTGCGAGGGGATGCTAAAGAAAGAGAAACTGCAGATAACCACGCAGGTGATTATCGTGGCCACTATCAAATGAAGATCACACCCTCCTGCAAATCAGGATCATTTACTAAAAGCAAACAGATCCTAGAAGGCAATAAATCAAATGTTGTTACTAAAGATAAAATGCCTAACCAAAACAGTGCCACAAATAAGGATGGCAAAGATATATAAAGTTGCAGGATGTAAAATGTAAAGTAGTGGAAAATAATACAGCAAAGGAGATCGTTTAGTGGACGTAGGCTCAACAGCCGAACCACTTTAAAATTCTGTGTGCCTTCTTTCTCATTGCTTTCTTTTCTACTCAAGAGTCCCAACTAGATCAAAGATCAGATAGATCACCTCTCAAGAGTCCATCAAGAGCCCTCACTAGATCAATGATCAAGGCAAGTCTCTCAAGAATCCACGTTGAAAGAAAGACGATCATACTCAACAAGAACTCCTCAAAAACGTGCAACCTTGAGAACTCCTCTTACTGAGGACTTGTATGATTATAAATATAATACTAATCAAGCTCTCAGGTGACGTGTGAGAGCTCTTTTATCGTGGATGTGAGAGCTCACGTGAATCCACGTTAATTCTTGTTTTTCTGTGTTCAATTTTCTTTGTGTCGTTTTAACATTTACTCCTGAAATATGAAATCAAGAGAATAAGACGGCAATCTGTCCCTTTTGGTTGTTCAGAAGCCGCCTCCCTGTCTATCATCCAAAGAGTTGCACCTTTCAATACATGTGCAATCCATATCCATATAGGGATGTTTGTGGTCACACATTCATATTGCTCTCTCTCTCTCTCTCTCTCTCTCTCTCTCAGCACCATCAAACATGTGAAACTGACCTTCACTGAGGGACATTAACACATATTCTGCCTTTCAGCTTCAGACTATCAGTATCTTTTATTTTGAGACTCTTTCTTAGATTGTGGTGCTACCAAAATGGTATTCTCAATGTAGTAATGTGAGTGACTGAAAAATAAAACCTAAAAATCAAGCCAACGTTGTGGTGTAGTCATGTTTCAGAGGTACTAAAAGAGTTGTTCAAAAATGATAAATTCATAGAAAAATGTATCAGACCTTTGCACCGGCTCCACAGTGTATTTGCAATATGTATATTATTTTGCCATTTGTGACAAACTAAATGTGAATATTTATGGGTCAAAACCGTTAATGAGAATTTCTGTCAGATTATCGGCTAAATATTTTTTGTATTTCAATAATTTATTATATATTTATAAATTATTAATAATAATTGTTTCAATATTTAATTATTAATTTTTATCCCATAAAATTGTTGAAAAAAATGGATGTCTATGTTCATCGATGTTATCAATACATTTCATTTTTATATTGATTGATGCCTCTCATGAGTTGCTTAATTCAACCTAGTAAATTTAGAAACTAGTTTTTTTTACTAAAATTTGAATTTTAGTGATATAATATTTGTTTTAAGTTTCCAAACTTTGTAAACTTCTATTTAAAATGACTTTTATGATAAAATTAACTTAATAAACAAATAAGGAATTGAATTCAACATGATATTAACAAGTAAAGATCCTATTTGGCTTCTGCTTGTTAATCTCTACAGTGATATGCAGACCCCAAAATTTTTTTGAAGCTCAAAACAAAGCATTGCGGTTCAGCTATGTGTGTTCAACCAAAGGGCAGTCGGGATTAACAAAAAGGACGAGGTGACACTGCAACTATGCAAGTGGAAACACAAAATTGAATCAACTTTTAAACCCAATTTGAACAAATCATTTTCCAATTTTCTTCAGGTGTGTGTGTGTGTGTGTGTGTGTGTGGTGATCTTATTAGAAAACTGGGCAGGTTGTGAACTGCAACAAGCTACCCCGCATGCTTTGCTGGGTTAAACAAGCTTCATACCGAACGATATGGTCAACATATTAAATATTTTGGGGTTCCTTATTTTTTTGTTCAATACGTCAAATTGCATTTAATATGATAAAGTCTCTTCTATGGTAGCCATTCAAGCATTACTCAAGTTTCTATATATTTTTTAGTGAATAGGCAAGCCGGTGGACAACCCTCTTGGAATTCGAACCACAGTCACAAATCCCATTGTCGGGATTTCTCAGAGAAGGAAAATCATGTGATAAACTAAAAGAAAATAGTTTTTATGAAAAAATCTATTGTTTGAAATTTTAAAATATATAAGAAAATATATAAACATACAATAAAAAACATGAAAATATAGAAATATCCATATAAATGTTCTTTTCTTTTTTAAATTGTATACGAACCCTAGACACTTTTTTTAGTCTGACACAAATCACGTACCTAACCACACCACTATACAAATCACATATTATGATAGTGTAACCAACCCATCCAACTATCTCATTGGACCCCACTTAGTTTGAATAGTTTGGCTTATGAAAAGTCTACATTCTCTCTCTTCACATTACTGTCTTTGAACAGACCAGTTGCAATTTTGTGGACATGGCTTCAGTGTTTGTCTTTTCAAAGACCTGACTCTCCTTCTAGATTCTGGGGGGGCGTTGTTCTCCTACGTGAGATACACGTCCAACCAAGTCTAACAAAAACTAAGAAGTTTCAAATTTATGCATGTTGCCAAGAACAGGCAGTCAACGTACCGCCAACTTCCAAATTTATGCATATAAAAGTTTGAAATTTCAACTGTTTTTGGCAAAGGAGTATACCATACAAGTTCAAATCCAAGGCGATATATATTTAAAGCATTAACTAAGAAAAATTTCTGTGATGGTTATATATATTGGAAATATTATATTGACGTGAGGGGCTGCGTTATATTTCAATCTTCGTTACGGATAGGCATGGTTGTAGGGCAACCAGCAGTGACATGTAAAAAAAACAAACCAGCATATTGCTGCCACCATGCATGCCAAAAAAAAGATGGAAAAAACTGTTGGGAAACGGTGTGTCCCTTAATACTTATCTCTTTTCATGCATCATACCTTTTTGTACAATGCATGGTGACTCTTTGTGAGATACCTCCAAAGGGTCACCGCTCATCATACCAACCAAAATGTATGATGCATGAGAATAAACACATACTAAGGGACACTGTTTCCCAATACAGCCTTGTAGAGTGTCTCCAGGCACGGTTCTGCACTCCCCAATCAAATCTGTGGGTAGGTCCTGTATCGCTTCCGGCGTGCCTCATCATGACCTCCCAGCACAGCTGGTTGAAAATCCCTTCAATATCGCATACCTTGTCCTCCAAGACGCATCAGTTTTTCTCAATCTATAATAGCCTCCAAGCTGTCAATATCTTTGCACTCCATGCAAATTTTCAGCGGTGGCCCTTAGAGTTTAAATGATTCTCAATCAATACGTCCCTAAGGAAGGAGACGCTGTTCCAATCTGCAAAAAGATCATGCCAAGCTCGATGCAACAAGGTGCAAAGGAAGCTACAATCACCGAAAAGATGAAAAGGTAGACTCTTCCTCGCAAAAACAAAGTGATCAAGTACTAGCGAGGTGAAACGCCCTCATTTTAAGCCTAATTTCTGAATTTATCACATCATGAAGAATCAACCATCCCATAAGAGACCCTCTAAGTGGGAGCCTCACACTCCACAAAGTGTGCTTGGGAAGACAAGAGGGCGTCTGAGACCCAAGAAAGCAATGCATAGAAGACGCTGTGAAATTCTCGTCGCTCACAACAGTCCAATAAGCTGTGTCCACTCATTGGGAGAGAGAAGCCCAACAACATGGTCATGAGTGCAGTCCATTGTTATTGTTGTAAAACCAAGTCTGAAGGTTTCTTTCTCAACACATTGTTCCACACCCCATACGAACTAGACCAAAATTTACGTACTTTACCTAATTGGCTCTAGCAAGGTCATATACAAATTTTCAAAAATCTCTTAGTATGATATCCCACACCATATATCTTGCCAAAAAATAAGGTATCATTGCCTCTTCCATCCCTTACCCGAACCGCCTTACTAAATTTGTCTAACACCGTGACCCATCATTGTCAAATCCCGAAGCCTTTTTTCTTCTATGATTTTTGGACCAGCTCCAAGACCATTCAAACAAGTCATATTTCTCGAAAAAAAAAATTAACTGAGTACCTTCTCGCCTACAAATTCTCCAAAGCCATTTTGTCAGGAGGGCGGTATTTAATATTCCCAAGCTGTGAATGCCCAAACCCTCAACATCCATAGGTTGTGAGATTACCTACCAATCCATATGATTAATTGTTTAAGAAGAAAACCATTTTTCAAAAATGATTCAGTCAGTCCAAATTGAATCAATTTTGAATCAATGTATTTAAAAAATATTTTTTTATTAACAAAAATAATAGAAAATCAAACGATAAAAATGGCTATGGCTTATAGGGTTAAGTCAAATTCTACAATATGCATTCACCACTAAAACAATATAATAACAAATTGCTCACACGCTTTATATGACAAGTTTGAAAGCTATGACACAAGGATACAACAAAAAGGACACCAAAAGTGTCATTCTTGGAATATTTCACATTAAGAAAAGTATATAAGAGAACACAACACGAGAGTAACTTGGAGTACCCCTGTGGAAATAGTTTGAAAACCACAAGCTTTGTGCCTTATGAATTTGATTATCCAAGCTCTGTCTCAAAGTGTTTAATTGCCACTTTTCAGTACACCTGCTTTTAATTTTTGAATCATCAAGTGTGGGTACTAGAACTACTATTTGTTAAACTCGATGATGTGCCTGGTGTGTTAATTAACATGCACACTCCATTTCAAGATTTATTTTTCTTCAAGGGTACATAATTTTTCCATAGGGCAAATATGGAGTCAAAATATTGTGAAAACATCTTAAATTGAACCAATAATTTATCAATTAGGAGGCCTCTTCTGATGTGCACCAAATCTCATAAGCCTTAACATTATGATCACGTTTGCTTTGGTCATAGGTGGGATGATGCAGGGAAGCTTCTAAGTGGGATCAAAATGCTATGATATGATTACACTACCTACACTCTATGGATTTCTCATTAAGAAGAGTATATAAGAGGACAACATGAGAATAATAAATTGGAGTGCCCCTGTGAAATAGATTGAAAGCCAGAAGCTTTATATATGTGTTCTGGATTTGATTATCCAAGTTCTATCTCAAAGCGTTTAATTTTACAATACTTTTGCTTCTAATTTTTGAATAAAGTGTGGGCACTAGGACTATTTCTTCTTGTTAAACACGATTATGTGCTTGGATTATTAAGAATGTGCACACTCCACTTCAGATTCAAAGGTATATATTTTCCACAGGACAAATATGGAATCAAAAGTTTGTGGCAACATCAACTCCATTTGACAAAATGATTTACAGTCTTAACACTACTGGCACATTTGCTTTGGTCATAGAGGAAGCATCGAAGTGGAATAAAAAAGCTATGCTATTATTACATTACCCAACAGTCTATGGAAAAAATGACATTCTACTTACAATTAAACTAATTTAATTATAAGAAAAAATAAAAAACAATAATTCCAACACGGAGTTTTACGCTGACAGGACAACGACCGGAAGTACGGGAGCGGCTAGGTCTTTGATCCTTGTGGTGGTTTCTCCGTGTAAATATAAAAAAAATAATCCATTCAACAGTCCCTACAATGAGTTTATAGAAAATATTTAAGGTGGGTGCCATCCCTCCAAAAGATAAAATAAAAAACATAATATTTAAATTAAATCTAAAGGCCCCAAGGGAGTTGGTGTATTAGGGTGGGCCTTGGCTACTATACTGCCAGTCAAGGTTCGATTCCCATGGGTGTCACCCTTTTGCTCAAACCAACGCTTAGCATAGGCCCCGGGGGCAGGGGGTCCTAGCCTTAGAGTTTTATGCTGCCAGCACAACGAGCATAGGTATAGCAGGCTGAGCCAGCGCAACCAGGTCTTCGTGCCAAGTAAGGTTTCTTCGGGTTATAAATTCAAAAAAAAAATCTAAAGAAAAATCCAAAGAACAAAAATGGATTTAAGTGGATCCTGAATTTAGTCGTGTCTTGCTTCTACCCTGCATCATTATGTATGGGTTGAAAAAGACTCTTCATCGAGTCTGGATCTTCCTCTTGAACATTTTTCTAATTTCTCTTGACTTGTGCAAACAATCGAAACAATACATCTTCTTGTGCATGTAGAATTTATACGCTTGGATCAAAAGGATCTAGCAATAGTTGGTCTCGATCCATAGAAGCCCCAAGTGGGAGTATATGGACTCGGTTGACCATTGGTGATAAATGCAGGTCAGTGGCAAATGGTTCTATGTATAATATTTGATCCAAATTAGAAAGATCCATTTGAAAGTGCTTCCCGGTCTAATTATGATTAACAAGTTCCAAATTAGTCTAAATTGTCTCTGGGTAGATTTGGGTAGAACCTGAGTCAAATGAATAGGATAAGTTTTGAATATAGGTTGGTTCCAAAACTGGGTCAGATCTCAATATTCAGGTTAATTGGGTAAACGTGTTTATGAAGAGGTAAAAACTAGTTTGAAATGATTGAACTGGTTTGAGAGAGGTTTAATTAGGTTGAACTTGAGCAAATTGAGTTGAGCCAATTCACTTTGGGTGCGTTTGATTGTGCCTCCCATGGGACGCACAGGATGCGTCTGCAGGATAGATGATAATAACGATGATGATGACGGAGCAGGTTATATGTTACCCCCTCGAACAGGGCCGGTAGCAACATCTCATGTTCGGGGGGTCCCAATGAGTGCCACGTATAAGATGCAGACCGGCTATTATCCCCATGTGTGTCTGCATCACATAGCATCATAATTTGGTGTCGTCGCAAAGACTTAAGTACCCTTTACCTCCATTCTCTTCCTCTTCCTGGAACAGACATAAATGCCCTCCATCTAGAAAACAAAAATGGTGGTTCGTGAAAAGGACAAAACTGCCCTCCATCGTGATCACGCCAAAATTTTTAGCAAAGTTTGCGTATGTAGCAAGCTTTATGTTGTAAGATTTAAATAGTTCAAAACAATTCATTCTCACCCTAAGTAGAAAAGTCTACTGGAGCATACTTTGCCTTCATATGTTGTCGCTGAATCATCTGTTGCCTTCTTCTGTTGCCGCCACAACATCTTTTCCTTTGCTTTGCTACTGCCAGAGCATCCATTTCCGTCTTACGCGCAGTCGCAGCATCATTGCCACCATCTGTTGCGTATATGTTCTAACTATTTCTTACTCTACAGTTGGAATACCCAAAATCCTATCGTTTCAGTGAGTTTCGTGTAAGGTTTTGTTATGCAATCTGAAGGTTGCGATTTATACAACAATTTGTAAGTTTGAATCGGCGACGATTTATACATTCAAAGCAATAGCGATGTGTGTTTATTAAGATACCTGGATTTGTACATAAGTTTGCTAAATCTTACAACGATGTGTACTTATGAATCCAAATATTATGACGATTTGTAATCATGATGATCGTTTAATGTGTTGTGCAGGTTAGCAATGTATGCGGCTCATCAGGGAAGAAATACCTCGTCGTTCTATGAGTTGTGTATTAGAGAAGTGATCCGTCAGTCCCATCTATCTCAGTTTTTTGAAAGGTACCAAAATATACTTAAGATTGAGAATGATAAAGACAAGAAAAAAGCATTGGAATTGTATTATACGGAGGATTATCCATCAGATATCGATGTTGCGGATCAAAGGAAGAATGCTGAAGAACTAAAGATGCAGAAGAAGGATGACCAAGAGAAGGCAAAGCAAAGAAATAAGGAGGAGAATGAAAAGAAAATGCAAAGGAAGAAGGCAGAGGAAAGGGAAAGGCAAAAAAAGAATGAGGAGGAGAGGGAAAGGAAATTGAACAAACTGAAGGAGGATGCTAAGACGGAAACGTGAAAGCTGTTGTTGGAGCATATAGCAATGCGAAACACGGTAAAGCTACTGAAGGAGGAGGAGGAGAGGCAAAGGCAATTGAATAAGGAGGAGAAAGAGAAGGAACAGAATAAGCTTCAGGATGAGGAAGAAAAGGAAAGGCGAAGGAGGGAGAAGGAGTTTGAGGAAGAGAAGGAAAGGCAAAGAAAGGAGAAGGAGTTTGAGGAAGGGAAGGAAAGGAAAAGGAAGGAGAAGGAGAATGAGGAAAAGAAGGAAAGAGAAAGGAAGGAGAAGAAGGAAGAGGAAGAAAAGGAAAGAGAAAGGAAGAAGCAGGAGGAGGAAGTGGAGGAAAGAAGGAAACAACATGAGGAAGAGAAAGAAAGGCGACAGAAGGAGAAGGTGGACGAAAAAAAGAAGAAAAGATAAAGGAAGGAGAAGGTGGAGGAGGAAGAGAAGGAAAGGGAAAGGCAGTGGGAGGCAGTGGACCAACCAGAAAAGCCTAGGTTGGAGGGATTGGTTGAACAGGAGAAAAATGCGACTAAGGTAAATAAATTTGTCCTGTCTGTGAAAATTTAATAATATGTTTAGCGATTTTTGTATAGCGATTATTGTGTTAGGTATTAATATGGATAGTGATTATTGTGATAGTGTGAGTGCAACTAATATTATTTATAGCGATTAGTAGAATATTATTTATAAGTGCAAATGATACTAATTTACAATTGGTAGGAATAATATGTTATTGTGTGTTACAGGGAGGTCAGAGGAGAAGTAGAGCACTAGGTGAAAAGCTCAGAAGTCGGTGTCAGTGGCCTATAGTTCTGTCGTGGTATGGTCAGCTGAGTGCATATCAGAAGGACCGATTATGAAATATGTGAAATTCCACTAGAGGGGGGGTGAATAGTGAAATAGTATATAAATCGATAAATTAAAAATATAATGCAATAAAGGCACAACACATAAACATAGAATTTATACTGGTTCGGTCAAAACCCTGACCTACATCCAGTCCCCAAGCAAACCACTTGAGCTTTCCACTATAACATCCGAGTCACCGGATAAATAGTACAACACCCTCTTCCTCAGAGGTCTTCTTCTCTCAACAGAGAAGGGGCACACCCTCTTCCACAGAGGTCTTCTTCTCTCAACAGAGAAGGACAACACCCTCTTTCACAGAGGTCTTCTTCTCTCAACAGAGAAGGGCAACACCCTCTTTCACAGAGGTCTTCTTCTTTCAACAAAGAAGGAATACAATGAATAACAGAAAGTTACAATACTTCCTATAGAACCTTTAGAATGACATGAATGCACAAATGAAGGATTCTCAGAATGTTCTGTTCTTTTCACTCAGAAGATACTCTTTGTCAAAGAGCTATTCTTGACTTTTTCTCTTTCTTTTCTCTTTCTTTTTCTAGGCTCTCTTTCAGATATCGAATAAGAATTTTTCTCGTTGTAAGCTCACATGTTCATTCCTTGTCTGAATAGTTTATTTGAGTGTGTTTATATAGCTTAAAAATGTAGTCGTTACTTTTTTTGAAATTGTAGTCTTTTTTAGATGTGAAATGTCATGTCATTTCAAAAAACATCTTTAGAGAAATTCAAGAAAGTCTTCTTTCCATAAAAGTAAAATATAGGGTACAATAGTCGTCGTAATATTTTAGGTAATATATATTTTATGTAAAAAGTCTATTTCTTACAATAGTACATTGAACGTTGGATTGTAGGCTGTCATATAGTTTTGTCTTTATTCTAATTAATGATTTGTGGTATATAAGTACTTCTTTACTTTAAATGAGTGTAAGTACAATAAATGCTTTGAGATATTTATTTATACATAGTCATATCAAGAGTTTTCTTTATGATGTGTTTTTCAATGTCTACAGAGAGAATGAAGACTTTAAAAAAGTCGACATTCTTGAGAAGAATATTAACAAGGATTTCTTACAGGAGGTATTTAATGTTATACAAAGAGAATGATGACTTCAAGTAAGTCGACATTCTATGGGTTTGTAAAAAGGTAACTAGAGTCTTTTCAACAAGTATTATATTTGTTTTTCTTTGTGTAGTCGATTTCCATGTTTTGTCTTTTTCCTACACATTTGAAATAAATTTTTTTAAAAAAGGTAACTAAAGTCTTTTCAACAAGTATTATATTTGTTTTTCTTTGTGTAGCCGATTTCCATGTTTTGTCTTTTTCCTACACATTTGAAATCATTTCTTTAAAAAGGTAACTAAAGTCTTTTCAACAAGTATTATATTTGTTTTTCTTTGTGTAGCCGATTTCCATGTTTTGTCTTTTTCCTATTTTTGAAATCATTACTTTTCAAGTTGTCTTGTATATGATAGAAGGTACAATTATTGCTTTTTGAAATCATGAATTATATCATGTCAAAATACCTTTTCCATAAAGGTTTGTAAGAAGGTACAATTATTGGTTTTCAAAAAAGGAACTTTTTGAAACTATCATATACTTTTATGAAATAGCTTTTATGAATGAGTATGTAATATGCAATATGCATGCTTCTGAAGGTTCTGTTACATATGACTCTAAAGAAGAAAAAAATCTTCAACTTGAGGTAGCCGATCTCTGTAGATGGTCTTTAGAAATGCATGGCTCAACAAGCTTTTTCTTTAAGGAGTATGATTGCACCATAGTTGTACTTGAACAGGAGGTCTCCATCCTTTTTGAGTGAGATATTCTTGCATCAAATACTCGTTAGATATATGGCAAAACATATTCAGTCATAATATAACATTTTTCAAGAAGACATATTATCATATCATATGAAATCAAATAAGACAGTGTATCACATTATGTGACATCAAAACAGAGTTTCTCAACAATATGCACTTCGGTGGCCTTTTGGACCAACAATATTTTGAAACTTGTTGGAAGACGATGACCCACCTGGTAAATAAGTGGAATGATAAGACGAAAACATTCTAGTTTGATTCTTTTGAGATCACCATGACCCTAGAAGATGTGGCGCGGATAATTGGCCTTAATTGCGTTGGTAGTGTTGTCCTATTACGGGATTCAAACTATAACGCGAGGAAAAAATGCACGACCCTTCTAGGAATGTCGATGGACGAATAGAGTCAATGTATTTCTGGTGGAATCAATTCCACATCAATGAAGGTCTCAACTTTTCGTAATAAATGGGAAGGCTACTCCGCTACTTGTGCATTTGAAATAGCTGACCAAGAGTTGCACGACTTCCTTCTTTAATTTTTTGGTCTTACTTTATTTTCTTATTGTTCTGGTTCGAGAATAAGTTACATGTGGCTGCAGTACCTGGAAGACGTAGACGAAGTCGACAACTATGCATGGGGTGCCTCTATGCTCGCACACTTGTACAGTCAACTCTACCGTGAGAGTAAGGGTACGAAAACAGTTAGGGGATTTGGGTCATTTGTTCAGGTATTTGTTTGTTACATACTTGATAATTGTAGACTAAGCTCATTGAAGGTTGTAGTGTTACTAATATATTATTTTTGTTAGGCTTGGGCGTGAGAACATATTATCCCATTGCGTCCACATTGTGACCCTGCGATTTGTGGTTTTCCAAAGATCGTTCGTTGGGCTAGAATAAACGTCACAGTTCATAATGCTAAGTCCATTTTAGATGAGCTGCAACTAAATGAGGTAAATGTTCTAAAATTGTTTACAATCGGTTCAACATTTATCATTCAATATTATAAATCGTTGTAATGTTTAGCATTCTCAAGTAATCATTGCTGCATGATTTTGTCTTCCTTAGTACATATCGTTGTCACCATATCATTCTTAAGTAAATTGTAATATATTTTTCACTCGTTATTAAAAAGAATTACCAATGTACAGGTTTTGTAGAGACCATATGGAGATGAGGAGGACGATGAACAAGACGTTGTTGCAGAGGCTGCTAGATTGTCTGACCACGATTTATGGTTGTTTTGTAATTATAAAGCTGAGTTGCAGCATGGTAGTCGAGTTCTCCTACAATCTGGCTTGGGGCAGTCTATCCCAAATAAGCCTTTGGAAGTGAAAAGGAAGATGAATAGTGGTAGGGGCAGGAACGTGAATTAGCGCGAACGCTACAGGGACGAATTATTAATTTAAAACACAAGTGGTGTCTGTGCCGTAGCGTATGATTATAAAGGACGACAATTTGATCCCTTCTATTTCCAAAGGTATTGGGAACCTATGCGGCAAAATCTGGAGATTGAGAAAATTGGGAACCCATGCCTCCCAACTGCCTCCTTTCATGTTGCATCCCAGTAGCTACAACCCGTCCGTCCTCCTCCTTCGGTTACAATAACGATTACCTCAGTAACAAATCGCGATGAAGAGCGAACACATGTTACAAAAGAGAATGTTGTCTCCGCCGCAAGGTTCGAACTGATGGAGAGGGAGAATAAGAAATTAAGGACGGATGTAAGCAATATGGGGAGACAATTGAACTCAGTGGTAGAGATGATGTCCAGTTTTTTTAATCAGATGGACGCAACCAAGAAGCCACTGAGGATAAACAGTCCACCAAGAAAAAGAAAGAGACGAGTTCTCTATCATATTTCATCTGATTCGTCAAGTGCCACAGAATAAACCCTAGCTATTCTTTTTTATCACGCTAGTTATTTGTTGTAATTCTATAAGTAATTGTTGTAACGTGACATTCTTTTATTGTTTAATTCTTTTTTATTATATCTAACAGACATGTTTCGTCTATGGATCTCGTAAATAAATCAACTATAATAAAAAATAAATGTTTGTTGTTCATAAATCGCGGCATTGCCTAACCTCCTTGATTGAATGAAAATCGCAATATAACTCGCAATATAACTCATCATTTTTTAATGAAAATCGCAATAGATGTCAGATTGGCACGAGTAATATTGTTCACAAATTGCAATATAACTCATCATTTTTTAATGAAAATCGCAGAACACATGCGATTTATATGGTCAACAAGGTCCCGTAATCGACGTTAGGAAATGATTAAGGTCAGCATCAATATAATAGATCATTTCTGTTCAGCAATCGCTGTATTTGTCTCCGTCTTGATAGAAAATTGCAAAAAAGGATTTGCGATGTATGTCGTGAACAATAATTGAACAAGTTCTGACGTCGTAAATGATAACATTCAAACGCGACACGAAAAGTTTGATGCTCAGAAATCGCTATAGTTATTTGTTGTAATTCTATAAGTAATTGTCGTAACGTATTCTTTTATTGTTTAATTTTTTTTTATGACATCTAACAAACATGTTTTGTCTATGGATCTCATAAATAAATAAACTGTAATAAAAAATAGATGTTTGTTGTTCAGAAATCGTGTCATTGCCTAACCTTCTTGATTGAATGAAAATCACAATATAACTCGCAATATAACTCGTCATTTTTTAATGAAAATTGCAATGAAAATCACAATAGATGTTTGATTGGCACGAGTAATATTGTTCACAAATCGCAATATAACTCATCATTTTTTAATGAAAATCGCAGAACACATGCAATTTATGCAGTCAACAAGGTCTCGTACTCGACATTAGGAAATTATTAAGGTCAACATCAATATAATAGATCATTTCTGTTCAGCAATCGCTGTATTTGTCTCCGCCTTGATAGAAAATCGCAAAAAGGGTTTGCGATGTTTGCCTTAAACAATAATTGAACAAGTTCTGACGTCGTAAATGATAACATTCAACAGCGATAAGAAAAGTTTGATGCTCAGAAATCGCTATTGATGATCATCAGTAAATTCAAATCGCGCAATAGGTTGTCGGCCAAAAGCGGTACAATATGGTTCCTGCTCAGAAATCGTTCATTTGCAGGGACACCTTAAATGCAAACCGTGAAATAGGATTGCAATTCATGAGGTCAACAACGCCTTATAATATTCAGCTTTCGTAAACGAAGTCATTGGTAAGAAGATTTTGTTGATCGCAAATGGCAGTATTGCTGAACAACGTGCACAAAGCATTAATCGAGGTCATAAGGCATTCTCATCCAATCGTTGTACTACTGACACACCTTGCATGTTCTAGATTACACTAAGTGAAAATGGATATACGCCATCAATAGGCTGGCCATGTAGTAAATGGAACGTCTGTTGTTTAGAAATCACAATTTTCCTCGTCACCAATGAATAAAAATCGCAAAACTCATACGCGATTAATGGAGCCAAAAATGGCTCCATTAGCTCAACCTCCTTGAATGCGACATATATTGTCAATAATCAATGTACACGTTAATTTCAATTGTATGCAATTAACAAAGGTTATTAATGTTTGGCTGAGTAATAGGTTAGCGATTCATGCAACCGCCAATGGCTTGTAATAATCGCTCTTTGTAAACGGTGTAAGTCAACATCGATTTGTGATATATGCGGACAACAAGACGGAACAATTTTGTCGGTGTTAGATGATAATAGTCTAAAGCGATAATGAACGTTTGATGTTAAAAAACCGATAAGGAAAGTATGTGTCATGAATATATCGATGTATCCATATATGATAATCAATACAATAATCATCAAAGATTATACATACCTGGACACCGGGTTTGGTCGGGTCGGGTCAATCTCCCACTCAACTATTGTTATAATATGCAGTTGAAACGATGTTTTTTTATTTATTTAAAACACAATAAATTAATTTGCGGGTGGTTTTTGAAAAAGGGCGGTATGTGAAATGACATTTCCTTTATATTTGACTGACGCCAACGATTCTGTAGCTGCATCGCAAAGGTGTCATCGATATCTTTGTTCAGGCGTGGCACCGAAGAAGAGGATGATGGGAGAAATACGACCAGGCATGGCGCCGAAGAAGAAGACGACAAATAGACAATCAACATTGACGAAAAAGAAGACAACCACATCTACAGGACCAGCACTAGCGCTTAAGGCATATATTTTTTGAACCTTGTGACCGGTTTAGGCAACATTTGCCTTTTTATGTCGTATATTCGATTTGTGTTGTTTACTGTAGAAAATAATTTCAATGTCGAATTCTGAATACTATGCTCATGGTGCACTCAGTGCAACATCTACAGACAAGGGTGGGCGACAATGCCCTAAAGACTTTAAAGAGAACATCAATCAGATGCAAGATGAATTTGCAGACGGGAGCACTATCAGTAATTTTGTACGTATGTAACCACTATCATTTTGTAGGTCATCGGTTTGTATGTTTTGAAGTTCATAAATTTTTGCAACCAGACAATGTGTGATTTCGTCAATTATATTCAAAGCAACGCAACAAGCAATACCGTACGCATCATCACCCCTTATTTCATGGTATGTCTGTTCTGCTATTGTTTTATTTGCTTTTATGACTTACTCATGTTTCTTGGTGGTTAAACCTTACTATTTCGTGCAACAGACGTACGTCTGTCGAAAGCCATACACTAGTGGATTTGTAGATGCACTACCTTGTTGAAATACCGATGATCACTGCATAGACTTTTTGAATTTTGAAAAGGTAAGTGAATAAACCTCTTCTCTAAGGTTTAGTCCTAACATCTCCATCATGATATATCTATGGATTTATAAAATATAGTATCGATTCACAGATTTTACTTCCTATACTCTGGCAAAATCTCGAGCATTGAGTCTTATACGAGATGAATTTACAGGAAAAACAACTATGGTGCTACAACTCATTAGACTGCCACAGTGGTGTAGAACGTGACGCTATGCATTTGGTAAGCTTCTATCCATAGGTGAATCATAGCTATTTGCGATGGACCAGATTTTACTATATTCTCCATTTATCACAGGCGGGATTCCTAAACGACCTTTTGGGTGTTGACATCGCCAAGTGGATGTTGCTTTGTGCTGACGATGCTCATTTACAAAGTAATGGGGTCGATTGTGGCATATTCGTAATGAAGCATATTGAAGCATTATATAATGGAAAAGAACTTTGTTTCAACGCTGTATGAGCTTTGTATCCGCTGTTATTGGCGAATCCTTTTATATATTGGTTTTATATTACATATTTTGTTGCAGGAAGATATACTGAAAGTACGCGACGAACTATGCCAAAATTTGATTGAGTTTAAAAAGTCGGCAAACATAAATAATCAGCCAACAAGACTACTTACAAAGGAAACGAACGACATGATCCAGAAAAGTTTAAAAGGATGTAAATAGATTTCTAACAGATTTTGGAGACTGTCTACACCAATTTCCGTAGGCAAATTTTGTAAGACTACAAATTTTGTAAATCTGTCTCGGTTGAAATATAATTTGAAGTTTACTAAACACGCTTGTAAATAGTTGTACTGCTTCATCTACGAAAATTAAATCGTAATGAAAAATAGTTTTGTGTTATATGCGGTGAACCAATGCTAGTAATGTTGCTCTTCAGTAATTAAAAATACTGCACAATGAAAGATATTTTGTTGCTATTCCGAAATCTTTGTATCACTCATGCTCCGTGAATGAAAATTGCGGAAATAGATTTCCGCTTTATGTGGTTCACAAAGGCACGTAATGTTCACCCTTAACAAATGACAAAGTAATTATCGATAAGAAAGGTTTGTTCCTCAGAAATCGCTATATTTCTTAACTTACGAGAATGAAAATCGTAATATATATGCCCCATCGTGAATGAAAATAGTGCATAGCTAGAAGAGATACTTGATGCTCAGAAATCGTTCTATTGCTCAATGTCATTGAATTAAAATCGCAAATGGTAAATCAGTCTGAACAATGTCTCATTTTCTGTGAAGGGATTAGTTGGGAGAGTGACTCGGACCGACCCATTGTCGATGTGTAAATCCATAATCTACACCTAAGGCGATTTGTTGGGACGAGGGTGGACAAAGTTGTGGATTTATGTAAGACCAAAAAATATTTCTAAAATCAAACCCACACGATACGTGCTACCGTGATTTGAACTACTATGTCCAATCACATTGATTAGTTATGTATACAGCTGTATGAAATGACATTGTTTAATTTCACTAATGCAGAGAGTATTTTATTTGAGATTTGCTCGTTGTCTTTTAAAACTATCGTATTTATTTGAAAACTGGAGGAGGGTGATAGGATGTTTCATTTATATATAAATGACACATCACACAGGTTAAAGATGTGTTCCACTTTGCTTCGTGAATAAGGAACCGACAAACCGACAATTCCTGCATAAACGACTTGTTCTTGAATCGAGTGTATAACCGACTTCGTCGCAATTGAGGTATCCGTCTAGACTTATTTCAGATGTCCGCAAACGCATAATTAAAGGAAACATCCTTTCACAGTCCAAAATTTTTCAAATTATTACACAAGATTTCATGGTAGTAGCAGTCAAGATGACGTTAGACCATGATTTCTGAACAGCAAACATGTCTTATTGATGTGTACTATTTCTAATTACGAAAGTGACATTAATGGCTCTTGTTGACCGCATTCATCGTGAATCTCTTTTGCGATTTTCATTCTGTGAGTGTGAGCAATAAAGCGATGTGTAAACATCAAGCATTTCCTATTGATGTTGACTATTATCATTTCGAACATTACAAGCCTTTATTGATTGCATACATCGCAATCTAATTTTGCGATTGTCAATCATGCGGGTTGAGCAGACATCTTTTATCAATTAAAAGATTTCATTACTTGCGCATGTTGACCGTATAAATCACATATTTTCCTTGCGATTTGCATTCAATGATGACTAAGAATATTACGATTTCAAAATAACAAACGGTCCTTATCGCTGTTGAGTATTATTATTTTAGGGCGAACATATACATGTTGTTTTAGAGCATGCATAAATCATGTTTGATGTAAGATATGCGCTCATGATAAAGGTCAAAAGCGGGAAGATATGTTTGCTGATAAGAAATCGCTCTTTTGCTGAGACACTTTAAATGCAAACCATGAAATAGGATTGTGATTCATGCGGTCAACAACGGCTTGTAATATTCGGTCGAAATAGGATTGATTACACACAAGTTGGTTGTACCGTCTCTAAAATCTATTTGAAATAGATGAACATGAAATTACTCTGGCGTGGTCAGCATCGTTGTTCATTGCCTTTTAGATCCTTGTGGCGGCTGCGTTAGTTTCTCCTCCGCAATTAGAAAGGCCATCAATTTTTTGCAGAGTTCTTCACGGAATCGAGGTATATCAATCTGCAAAAAAATCTGTAATATGAAACCAATAGACATGCATTTAATCCCCAATAACAGAGGCCAAGAAATGGCATACAACGTCGAAACAGGGTTCTGCATCATTGTATATCGCTTCAATGTACTTCATTACAAATATGCCGCAATCAACACCATTATTTTATAAAGGCGCATGGTATGTCGTGCGATAAATCCACTCGCTAATGTCGACTCTCAAAATGCCTTTGACGAAACTGATCTGAGAATAATGTGGCTGAAAGTAAATTCATGACCCCCGTACATGACACGATACTCCTATAGATGAAATCTTACGAGATGGGAAATGTCAAGTCGTAAACCACTGTCAACATCCAACGAATTGTAACACCATAGTTGTTTTTCATGTAAATCCATCACGTATAAGACCCAATGCTTTTCAGATTGCCAGAGTGTAGGAATCAATATCTGCAAATGGATCGTAAAAATGTTGTTAGCACTGTTATGTTGTAACCTTGCACTCTAGGTTTGTTTACTTACTTTTTTACTTGACAAGAGGTCTCTGCAATGATTATCGTTAACCCAATAAGGTAGGTCATCTTTAAATCCACTGGAGTATAGCAAACGACGTAAGATAGTCTGTAAACCGAAACATTGTTAACAACAATATTAAAATATGAATCAACTTGACTAAATCAATAACAAAAAACAACATAAAATACAACCGATATACCATGAAATAAGGGCTGATGATGCTTATAGTTTTGCTTGTTGCGTTGCTTTTAATATAACTGACGAAATTAGATATAGTCTGTTTGCAGCAAATATGATGTTATTAACGTACTTACACATGGCTTACGTATATAGATAACTCATACTAGTTTCATACGAACAAAATTACTGATCATGTTGCATTGTGCGAATTCATCGTGCATTCGTTTGATGTCCTCCAGGAGTGATTGACTGAGTTTTCGCCCAACTTCGTCGATGGATGTTCTACTGAAATGAATAAGAAATTTCCAATGAATGATATTGAAAGTACATTATACGGTACACAACAAAAATCACAAAAACGGCATGAAAGAGACGAATTTTGATGAAAATGGAGACGATGTGTAGACAATATACGCCTGATTCGCCATCGTTGGTCGTGTAGCTGTCTTCGTCTGCCTCATCGACCAAAATTTGCTATATAACTGGTTACATGTTCGAGTGAGGAACTCCAGGTTTATAAAGGAACCGTCGGTTTGACTGTTGCTGGTTCACGAAGTAGAAGATAATCACATCGTTCAGTACTTGTGCGACTATATATGAGCTAAAAGATCTATTGCTCAACCACCGTGATCAATGAATAATGTACGACCAATGAAAAATTTGTCAATACATCCTTTGATGTCCGTACGAATCACATATTTGTCCTGCGATTTACATTCACTGACGACGAGAAAAACTGTGATTTCTGAACGACAAACGTACCTTTACGCTGCTGACTATTATCATTCAGCGGAGAACATTACCATGCTTTTTTGATAGCATACAACACAAATTTATTTTGCGATTTTTAGTACAGGAGGTAGAGAATTACAACGATTTGTGAACGTCAATCATTTTTTATCGATCTTTACTTTTATCATTTTTGAACATCGATTACATGCCTGTGTTTACCAAATAAATCGCAAATGTGTTTTTCAATGTTAATTCAGTTTAGGGTATAGGGTTTATGTTATAGGGAATCGGGTTGAGGCTTCATATTCAATTTTTGCCTCGATTTGTATTGTATTATGCTATACGTACACCGATTTCTGTATTAAAATCATTATTTTGTTATAAATTTCTCATAAAATCGATGCACATGATTTGAACTACGAATCATTGTAAATATGTATTAAGCGTATACGAATGAGTGTTATAGATTACTCATACAAATCGCAGTCGGATGACTGCACAAATCGCTATACAGCAAATACAAAATTGATTCACGCACCACAGTCCGAATAAGAAGGGAAACCTAACAATTTCTCAGTACACGAGCTCTGCTGGAAACCCTAAACTCTTAACAAATTCAACAATGTGAAAATCGGGTCATGCAAAGAGGCATGACAACTTAATTAATAGCCCAAACGAGATTCCTGTGTACCAGTTTTCTCTTGCAAATTCATCAGAGCCTGTCATGAAACACAAAATATAAAACACTGCCTTAAGTTTCACAAGAAATGCAAACCTCATCCCAACATTGATTACATACCAAAAGACTTGTAAAACTGAAGCTATCGTTGCCGAAAATCTGGTCGGGAGGAATGAAGGTTAGCACGTTGGGTATTACGTCTTTAGGGTATTGCTGCATGTTGGACATTACACGAGTTAGATATTAACAAGCTTCACGTAATGGGAAGCAATATAATATCTTACATACTTGTTCATGAGAAGGGCTTTGTTGCTTTTGATTAGAGGTTGGTTGTTTCTTAGACCTTTTCTTGCCAACCAATTCTAGTGCACCCTTTGTCCTCTGACGACTGCGATCAGAGGCAGGTTTTCTTTTGATACTCTTCGCTTCATGAATATGTCCATCATAATCAACAACGTTCGCTACCGACTTGTTGAAGATGATGTTTAGGCTATGACGCAACTTCTCAGAGGTGTCAAGCGAAGCATGATTTTCACATACGTTGTTCGATCCCATTATCTTTGACTGGTATTCATTCGCTGCAACAAACTGAAGGTTAATTAACTGCACGTTTTCAAGTAACTCCCTTGACGCTTTTCTCATGCATATATAACCTTCTTCACTTCTCGATGCCAAATCAGCAACATGCATAAATGACCTACACAGTTGTTGGTAACGGATGGCTATGTGGCACTTCTCGTCAACACCAGATTTACTCACATTGTCCCTATCAAGCATTTCAATTTTTGCTTGTCTTCTCCATCTTCGCATTACATAAGACTTTGGTATTTCTTGTATCTTCTCTTGATTAAGTGCCTTTAATGCATGACATCATAAAATACCTTTGAATTCATACATTTTGCACGAACACTCAACTCTTCCATTGTCCACATTGTACGTGACATGTGCTTCTTGCCTTTTGTGATGCTTTTCGCCCTCCCATAAAATACGATATTTGCGCATATTCTCGGTTTGCACGGGTCCTTCTATATTGCAATTCATGACATGAAACACCTCTTTCTTGATCCATTCAAATACAGTTAGTGTATACAGATCTGCAGGTCGCATCAATATTTTCATGCCAAAAGTTGAAGGTCGTGTATTAAAGCATTTCACGTCTTGTTCAAGCTCATTATGTCTTAGACCGTCTATAAATAATTCATATTGTTCTATGAAGCGAAACATTGTTAAACATTAATAAAGGGCTTTCTTCAGCGTGACATACATAGATTCAACTCTTTGTGTGCTTATCATACCTGCACAAAAGTATTGTCTTCCATATGCCAATGCCCACTTCTCTTTTTCTGCATATAAATTTTGTAACCACAAACAATCTTCAAGGTCGTATGTCTGAATCATTTCCTCCCAATCAGACATAAAGGTGATCTCGTCTACACTCTCAAGTACACACCTAGTAAACTTTTTATTAAACCTTGTCTTCTGATTAAATATGTGTCATATGTTCTTTGCTGCATTTTGAAAGATATGCCACAAACATAGGCAATTATGTACATCTGGCCACACATGAAGCACTGCAGCTACAATTGCGTGATCACCATATGTAAGTATAGCTTCAGGTTGCTTCTCGTTCATTGCCGGTGTAAATACTTTGAACAACCACTCAAAGTTTTCCTTGGTCTGGTCATACAAAAATGCGTCGCCTAATATACAACTTTGTGAGTGATGGTTCACTCTGACAAACTGTGCAAATGGCCACTGTTCAATATTAATCTTTATTGTAGTATCAAATACAAGCACATCATTGAAGCATTCATAATCTACTCTTGACTTTGAATCGGCCCAAAACATATTCACAGCATATCTATCTTCATCCAGTTGCATTGCACTAAAGAAACCAGAGTCATTGCTTGATTTCTTCTGTAAGTAATCAACCAAAGAACATATTTCTCCATTCTTCATGTTATTTGTCATCTTCCTTCTCAAGTGGTTTCTTAGATCCAAGTGAATGACACATTATCGCGACCACCGTCTATGTGGGCAAACAAATTGTATGTCTTCCTTGGTGCAATGTCGGCATTATCGGCTATTTCAGCAATTGCAGCATGCTCTACATATACTTTACGATGTGACCTTAACATAGGAGTCATAAATGATGCAGATAAATCATGATTATGATCACTGATTAAAGTACGAACTAGAAATTTCTCATTCAGATGTCTTCTCAAAACCATTCTCGCTTGACATCCACATCTTGATTCTGACATGCTCCTTGTTGGATTTTTCATTGATTTCTTCTAACCTTGCTTGGAACAAACATATGTCTTTCTCAACACGACACCCTGTGCATTTTTTAACCAAGAAAACCTTCTCACACTAAACCCAACTTTTAAGGCATAATCATTGTAAATTTTATATGCAACTTCCTTATTATTAAACTGCATTCCTTCTACCGGAACATAGTCAAGTGTACTTCCATGTTCATTCGCAGTGCCTACACTTTTATTATGTGTACTGTCATAATAATCTACCTCATTATTAAAGTGCATTTCTTCTACTGGAATATTCAAGTCAAGAGTGGGTCTAATGCCTGCACCCTTCTTATCATGTGCATCATTAGTGCAGATGTTCAATTCTTCAGTTGCATCATTAGTATAGATGTTCAATTCTCCATAACTTTCATTTGATTGAGCTAGATCATCTTCATTACAACTTGATGATAAGCTCAACAATGTTATAAGCAATATATCAGTTTGTGTTGCCAACAAAATAGCAAACAAATCGATATTAACTAACATAATAATATCTCACAAATCGATAGTATGTTACTAATACAACAGTTTGAGATACAATGCATATAATGAGTGAATGTAGGATACCTGATGGGGTGGAGGCCCTTCCTAGCATTTGTAAACAAGCATTCTTATCAACAGGTCCCAGCGTCTTACAAATATCGATAAGTTTCCAACCATCGTAAGAATAAGATCTACCTGCGGTAACAAAACAATGCCTAAATGGCACACAAGACGACATGCGTTCTTCATCGACAACATGATGAGATGAAAAGCTACTCACGACGCTTTAATGGCACTGGTCGAAATGTTTGTGCATCATTGCTTTCTTCTATAATGCCTAACGACAACGCAAAAGAAGAGAAGACACGAGAATGTTTTGTAAGCAATATATCATGTTGCGTTAGCAAGCACATACGTTTACTACGATTTAATCAGGATGCATATAACAACGGATACCAATAAGGGTTAGCAAGTCAAAGAATCGATTTAATGAATGACAATATAAAAGCAAGTGCAGTTTGATATTTGCTTATACTGAGCATCGAGTTGTCACTTACCATGCCAATAAAAGACACAGAATATCGTACGTGTGTGTTGACGATAACGTTGTCAGTAGATCCAAGAGGCTGTGAAACGAGTTTAATACAAATCGCTGACAGAGCAGCAATTTGAATGTGTGTAACGATGTGTTTCTGCACGCACACATTTTCAAAGTCTGTGTACAAATATCTTATGAATACATATTACAAAACATATAATATCTTATAAATCGATATACATATTGAATAATATATTGAAAATCAATACGGCAGTTCAGCATAATAACTTACAAATCGACAATACAAAACCATAATATCTAAAAGGTCGATAAATATATCGCACAATAAATTACAAATCGATACAGAAGAAATTAAGCATAATAGCAAACAAATCGATATTAACTAACAAAACAATATCTCACAAAGCGGTAGTATGTTACTAATACAGCGGTTTGAAATACAATGCATATAATGAGTGAATGTAGGATACCTGATGGGGTTGAGGCCCTTTTTAGCATTTGTTAACAAGCATTCTTGTCAACAGGTCCTAGCGTCTTACAAATATCGATAAGTTTCCAACCATCGTAAGAACAAGATCTACCTGCAGTAACAAAACAATGCCTTAATGGCACACAAGACGACATGTGTTCTTCATCGATAGCATGATGAGATGGAAAGCTACTCACGACACCTTAATGGCACTGGTTGGAATGTTTGTGCATCATTGATTTCTTCCATAATGCCTAACGACAACAAAAATGAAGAGAAGACACAAGAATGTTTTGTAACACAAGGCAGGCACAAGAAGGCGACAATGTGTTGTAAAACAGGATACAAAACAAGGCGGAAACAAAAACTGGAGATGAAGGGAAAGTTTGTGTTGACAATGGGAGCTACTGTTACAGCAGATGGCGCAAGAGTTTAATGAATAGTGAACGTATACACCTTAAATAGTTAACATCAAACTTTCTGGATGGAGGACTTTTTTGTCCTTTTCTCAAACCGTAGTTTCCCAACTTTTGAATGGAGGATATTTTTGTCATTTCCTCGAACCATCATTTCAGGGCAAGAAAAGCAAGTAAGGGTGATTAAGTCTTTGCAACAACACCAGAGTCCGATGCAAAGTTATGTCAACATACACGGGAATACGAGCCTCATGTGCGTAAATATGTGGCGCTCATTCGCCCCCCCCCCCCCCCGAACACAGACATGGGATTCAGTGAATCATTGGGGGAGAACATACACCACCCTCCCGATCGTCAAGTATCTTTCTCTTAAGCACGAATTGTGAGATGTCTTTATCCTTATATAAAGGAAAATACATCAAAAGATGGGTGTTTAAGTGGTGTTGATTGCTAGATTTGCAGGATATGGGATGATAATTTTGCATTTTTTTGGCTGTGGTGGATCCGAACCAAACCGATTTCACAGTGAATTTTCTGATCCAAAATCCGAACGTTTTTCAACTCTATCCCAAACTCATTTGACTTTTTTTTTAAAGGCAAGTTAGGATTAGGCAGACCCCAAGCAGTTATACTACTATACCATTGGGTCGGAGCCCCCATTGGTGAAACTCATTTGACTTGGTCAGACAAAATTCCAATGTTTTGGATCCATTCACACCTTAGACATGATGTATTCCACACAAACTTTGGCAGGCGGTTGATTCCTGCTAGTTTTGAGGTGTTGAAAGGTGATGAAGCAATAAGACCTTTAAAAATCTTTTTGATCAGATGTTCCACTTCCATTTTAGTTTACTATTGGAGAGCTAACAATTTTTTTTTTCATTCATGTTAGAGTAAGGGCTTTCCCCTCAACAATTCTCCTGTAATGATTTTGGTTTTGTTACCTAACGTTATAGACCTTGTAGACCATTGCTAGAATGTTGATCTCTTCTTGTTTGAGAGAGAGAGAGAGACTCAATTTTTTGTTGCATATATGTTTATTGAGGTAATGAAAAACAACAACAGAGGGTTTAAACACTATTGTTAAGAGAGAGACAGAGAGAGAGAGAGGGAAGGGTCAAAAAGTATTTTTATCATGTTGAAACCATAGTGACAAATCTCGCTAAAATAGTGCAAGAAATTACCTGAAAGTTAAAACAGTAATTTCTCTAGAGTTTTTTGTCAAAAACATAAATATCGTGTTTTAAACATGATATTTGTGTTTTTATCAGCTATTTATCATGAAAATCTGTGTGGTTTTATTTTTAAATATTTTTATATTTTTTTATAAATTTAATTTTTTATATTTTTAATTTATTTTTTACTGTTGAGATTTTGTCAAAAACTGAAAGATTTAAAAAATATATATAATTCTAACGAATTTTTGGCTGCTGATATTTTGTCCTTTTTACGTTTTTGTCACTATGGTTGAAACATCATTCAACCATG
Organism: Nuphar pumila; assembly: GCF_984573655.1. Classification (NCBI taxonomy): domain Eukaryota; kingdom Viridiplantae; phylum Streptophyta; class Magnoliopsida; order Nymphaeales; family Nymphaeaceae; genus Nuphar; species Nuphar pumila. The sequence goes on along the minus strand of NC_143262.1, from coordinate 23,122,072 downwards.
TAAAACCATTCCAGTTAGGGAAGGTGTGCCCTTGAAAATTACTTTCTTAACTCTAGGGGATATTTGTAAATTTTCAAATGCTAGGCATGCTTTTGTAAATAGGTCAAAAGTCAGGCATATTTTTTGTAAAAAAAAATTCAAAAGTTAAAGAGGGAAAGAAAATAGAAAATAAAGGGAGAAAACACTTCCCTCATCTTGCCACTTGCCAGCCGAATGGCTATCTTCTGCCACGTGGGTATAGAAAATAAAAATAAAAAAGAGGGCAGGTAGTGGTAGGGCTGGTAAACAAGTCGAGCTTGGGCTGTTTGGGTTGTGCTCATTACGAGATTACTCCTGCCTGGAATTGGCTCATTAGCTCGTTACAACCTGAGCCGAGCCCGAGCTTGTTACGACCAGAGCTTTGTGAGCCAATCACGAGTTGTCTTGTTTTCTAAAAAACATGTTTTTAAAGTGTTTTTAAAACTTGATAATATATATGTAATATTATGTATATAATCTACAATGTATAAAACATATAATATATAAATATATAATATGTAAAACAAGCCATGCTTGCTATGTTCATGCTTGGCTCATTTACCTAAATGAGCTGGCTTATAACTCCGCTTGTCGAGCTAAATTTTTGAGCTGAGCTTTTCAAAAGCCAAGTTCAGAGTTGTCTAATGAATTTAGTTGGATCTGATTGTTTATATATTTGAATAAAATTATTTTCATAATTAGATCCAATAAGATACCTATATTTTCATCACAAAAAAAAATACAGAAATTTGAAACTTTTTTGGTATTTGGATCCAATATGATACCTATATTTGAGGGTCCATAATTTTCAACATATTTTCATAATTGGATTCAATATGATACCCATTTTGCATGTGTATATCTGAAGAATATGATTTTTTTTGTCACTGCCACCAAGATCACATTGATCTCATGAGCGATTAGGGAGAAACGTCATATTGGAGATAAATTGTTCCTCATAAATATGCAAACAACGAACATAAGCGATGATGAGAAAGTCCACATAAAATATAGGTGGACTTGAAGAAGTCTGAATAAAATATATGCAAACTTCCTTATTTTGTTCAAGTTTAATAAGAAATTCACATATAATTTTATGTGAACTTTGTGAAGTCTGCGAAACAAAAGTGTAAACATCATTTTAAGTGAGTGTATGTAACACCCGAGGAGCGGAGTGATATATCACGTGAACTTCATCAGTTCTATGCATGTGAAGGGTAAAAGAGACATTCCAATGTTAACTATTTACGATTTTAGAGATGAGAAAAATATCACAAATTGTAAAGTTTTTAGAGAAACATATCATTTTTACTGTACAGTACGGTCGTTTTTCATTCCTAAAATCCAAACATTTCGGTCCCAGTTTGGATCACTTAATAAATAGTTCCATATCGTGTATATATATATATATATAGTGTTTGGATCTTTTATTTTTTATTTTTAATGATCTTTTATAAATTTGAAGAGGAATCATCATTTTTTTAAACAAGGATAAACCTACTTTTTTTTTCTTTTACAACTACTTTGTGAATGTGCATAATATAATGAAATGGAACGTGGATTCAAGCACTTGACTTAATACCTTGCAAAGGTACTCGGTGCAGATAATGGATGCCACCTGTTCCACTCCCATTATTTCTCTCGCCAATGGCCAGATGCATGACATCCAATAATTGGACCGAGTACCTTGCAAGGTAATAAGCTTGAGCAATCAATCTCATCTAAATGAAATGTCATGTTAAAAAAAGTAAACAAAAGCTTGGGCCATCAAGCGGTAGCCTACAAGAGCTCAGCTCATCTGGTAGAGGCAACTTGCGAGCGTTACTAAGTTAACCGGATGTCAGGAACTCAAAATTCATGGGCCTGCATGGTTGAAGTTGAGTGTACTCTTTGGTCAGTCAAAGCCACATCACAAGTTTTACCAATCGCACGCCTGCCAATATGAAGTCGTAATTAAGGGGCTTTCCCTTGGCCTGGTATAAAAAATGGCCAATAATATTAGAGCGTGAGTGATGCACCTTCGAATTCGAAGATGAGAAAAATCTCTAGGTAGCTCTAGTCCTGCATCAATGAGAGAACATTTATGTCACATTAAAGTCTACTTGTATAATATTAGGTTAAAAAAAGTGAGGGCTAGCCTTGGATACTTGCTCAGATTGCTTAAAAAATGACAATGCCTTGATTCGGTGGTTCTCGATGAGTCTTGATAGGAGGCCTTTTTTTGGTTCTCTACCCTAGGCATTCATCAGATAAGACAATTTTGAACTCTCATGAACATGTTCATTAAGTGATTCTAGTTCAAATAGACACTTTGCTAATGATAAACCAACTCTACGATCTTAAGCATAAGAAGGATAAGGATGCTTAGGAGTTCATAAATAGGTGAAGATAAGTGTATCATCGCATGAAGGACCCAATCCGAGAGTCACATGTCATCACCCTCATTATGAACAACTTCAATCAACCTCTCAAGGCCTCTTGGCTACTCAAAGGTATGAGACCTTCGTGAATCTGATTGATGTACCACCCAAAAGCTAGGTTAGTGCAACTACTTTTCGAAGAAAAAAAAAGTTTGAATCTTCAAAGCAAAACTAAGGAAAAGGCCAAAATCATAGATGACCTAATGATAGAGAGTTTATTGAGATCTAGCAGACTAAATCTCAAGTATTGAATATTTTGCTACAAAATAAGGATTTTGATGCCCAAAGTGTCAAATACTTCTCAAATGAAAGGAAGGGACCCAACAAAGTTTTGCAGATATCATCAAGCTTTGGGTCATGACATTGAAGAGTGCATTGCCCTTAAGCACATAATTCAGGACTACCTTGACAAAGATGAGCTGATCTTTAATAATGAAAAGTTTTAAGAACCAAGTAGCATTCAAAACGTGAAACTTCACATGATTAGTAAAGATTGACCAATATTGAAAATTTTTGTCATAATTTCCAAAGTATATATTAAAAATCCCCAAAAATTGAAATTTTTAAAAGGATTGCCTCTTACTAAAAAAGCTTTGGATTTTGCCTAGAAGTCATTGTATTTATGAGTTCACATGCACTTTATAGAACTCATTGCATTATTAGCAATTATTGTGAAGAGAAAACTTAAAGATAGAGCCCTTTATGAGAAGGCAACATAAAATGATTGAGTTTGCAGTGAAATAGAATGATAAATATTTTTATAAAGCCTAAAAATGGTAAATGATGAATCATATAGGGGCATGTTGACTCTCATATTTTATGGTCTAAGACCATGATGATTCACTTAGATAAAAAACTCTTCAAGTTGAAGGATGATAAGACTACCTTATGTTTTGTCTTTGCTTCTCATCCCCTCAATTGGTTGGTTTTGTGGACTTATCTATCTTATGCTTCTCATCTCCTCCTTTGCTCCTAAGTCTTGTTTTCAACATCCTTAGAATGACTAAGTTGGTCATCTTATTATACACAACAAAACTTACCCATTCAAGACTTATCCTGGGGCATTTTTTATTTTATGAAGAGGAGCATCAAGAAAAAAAGTTCTTACAAAAAAAATGCCAAATGCAAGAAAAAAAATAGACATTATTGAAAAAAATGAGAAAATTAAAAAAAAAAATAGTGCTTCCTCTGCAATTGAAGATCTCAAGTAAGAGATGCCCAAGATTCCTTAACCCATTATCTTTTCTTTGAGCCTCACGTTCAAGAATGTTTTCTTCAAACTTATTTGTTAGCCCCTTTTGAATCTCATGATACACAAAGTTTAAATAAAAAAATATATTATTTACCTAAAAAAATGAAGTTATTACCATCTCATTTATTACCACTCTTATCACCCATTTATCCTCATTATTCCAAGTCCAATAACCATCATGTTTGTTTCCTTCAAAGTCTTTGGAGAATGATTGACTACTTAGAAATATTTAATATGGATCAGTTTGATACAAACCATGGAGTGAGAATGTTAAAGTGCATTAGAAAGAAAAGTCACATGCTTTTATGTGCTTCGAGCTCTCATTTTCAGGACCACATAGTCAAGGAGTCTTGATTATTTAACATTTTTTAGAGTCTCAGTCTTTGTGAAATTAAATCGACAACTATTGGAGCATGAACTTATACATGTTCTTCTATGAATAGTTTTTTTTTTAAACTTAAGGGTCAAACAAAAGATTTATTCTAGTGAAGAAGAACAAATTTGTTTATTTTATAATGACTTCAATTAGAGGCAAAAACTGAAAAGTGAAGTCAAATCAACATTGACAAATAATTAAATTGTTGCTAAGTAATGCAAGTTGCACATACTCACTTTTGCACTCTTCTCATGTCTGCAGTACTTTTCAAGGTGAGCATTCAATCATGCAATGAAAATTTTTATTCTTAATATTCATTTAAATTTTTTTTAGTAAGAGACGATTCTTTTTTCTTACAAAAAATTTAAAGTATCAGTTTTAGACTTAAGTCATCATGCATGTTGCATTTCATAAGTTCCACCATGGCACTTAGTATTATATCATGCACTATTATCATTCATAAATATCATTTTTGTCTTATCTTTTGTTTGTCATGAAGTTCTTTATCATTATAATTTGATTGTTTAATCAATAGCATTTATATTCCAGTCATTCATTCATGTTGTCTCATTTTACTCACAAAGGTCTATAAATTGATCATACAACAAAGTTTGTTTTGACACAATTTTCTGCAATCTTTATCAATTTTATAAAAAATGGTTGTTTTGCAATGCATGAATCATTGTTATAGCGTTTATAAGAGTTGTCATTTTGAGTCGATCTTTTCAAAAAAATATATCTTTGTCTTACTGCATTTCATCTTACTTGTTTCGTCTTGAGACTGATTATTGGTTATTGACAAAACCTCTCACCTTGAATGACTACTCATTCTACCATAGAGACCCTTGGGTGAAACAAGGCTCCTGCTTTGTCTTGTGATTGATGGTTAGTCGTCGAGAAGACCCTCCAACCTTGAACAACTCATCATTAAGCTAGAGAGTGAGGAATGTCTGAAAACGCATTTTTGACAACATAAAAGTATGGTAGTGGCTAAAATTTGTAAAGTTTAGAAAGTTTTTTAAAAAGTTAATAATTGTTATAGAGTTTAGAGTTTAAAATATATATATATATATATATATATATATATATATATATATATATATATATATATATATATAGAAAGCAAGTCTTGAGAGAGATTATGGAAACTTTGGCTCAACCCAAAGATCCATAAAGGGGGGGCCCCAAGAGGGGCGTCCCACCCTTTTACCTTTTTTTGGACTTTCTACTTCTCTCTCCTCTTTTTTCCTCTTCCTTCACTATCAAGAAGCTGGTCCAGCAGCCATTAAGGTTGCACCTTCAAGGAAGCCAGTTGGAGCATGGAGACGTTGCTATCAAGTGTGAAACTAGAAAATGGAGACAGATGCTATAACATGACCATCTATGAGGTAGGTGCATCTTATTGTATAGGCATAGATGGAATCTGGATGCATGAGGTATGCATTGGATTGGTTCCAAAATCTAATCCAACCATAGATCAGACCTACAAACATGATTAAATCAAGGATCAAAGCTGGATATAATCATCTAATGGGTTAGTTGGGTTTTCTTAACCTTTTATTAAAAAATTGGTCTTTTAAACATCATAAACAAGAAAATCAATTTTGGAGAAATCTAATAGACTAGATCTGATTTTCGTAGGTATGTATAGATGCATTTACTATGTTGTTAACATGTCATTTGGTATGACCATGCATTTGGAACCATGATTAGTATTTAAGAGATGGTTTACTCATACGTTTTGACCAAAAATATCAGGTTTAAAGGGCCATAACAGTAAAAATGTCTTTTGACCCTTGATTGTGGCTAGATCTAAATTAGATCAGCATGTTAGATGCCGTCTACTTAATATATATTTGATATGCAACATGATCATATGGCTGTGAGCATGGTTAACAAGAGAAACATATAGGTAATGTTGATCTTATTGGCAAAATATGAGTTTTGGAAAATTCAAGCATGAGAAACGGGTCTTTGGGAGTTTAATTGGTTAAATCTGATGCATATGAGCACGTGTAATGTTGTTTTCATACTGAACTATTTGTCATCTAACATGTATCTGCATTTAAAATCGTGATTTGTGTTGAATGGGTGGTGCATGAGTTGAATGCCTATGTGTGGTTCTTGCACTTAAAACATACTTGCTTCACGTTTTTCACTGAACCAGCCTTAAAGAAAGACACATTTCTCCTAAATCATAAATTAGATGACTAATTCCTTTCATGAGTAATATAGGAGGTATCCCAAACCAAAGGATAGGCTCAAAAGCCTCATAGATCTCGAGTTCTGCCCTGTTTGCTAGTAAATTGAATTTTAATGATCTCAGACCCAGATTTTAATATGTGTTGGTTAACACGTGGATAAATCTACAATAAAAGCCTTAAAGGCTGATTCATTACCAATTAATACCAAAATCTAAATGAACCGTGCAAAAAAAAATCTGTTTTGTAAAAAACAAGATCTATGTTGTCTCAAAAGCAGTGTTCGATCTCAGAATTTTAGGAAATTAATGGTAATGAATTCCGACACAAGGTTTGCGACATTTGTAAGCTAACACTTGTGAGGACTTTTAAAATAATTGAGAAATTCAGATCTGGCATGTGGCCTGACTAGTTCTGAAATCTGAGACAGACCCGAATTTGATTTCTGAATTTGTCAGTGCCAGCCTGTACCCCAAAATTTTTATCTTTTGAAATGTAAAGAATTTGGATACACAATTTGTTTTGCTTGAAGCTAACATGCAGAGGTATCTAAAAAAAAAATCAGAGAAACCAAATTTATTGTTTGTTAATTGTAGCAGGCCTTGTAACAACTGATAAAATTCTGCATAGTCCTCTAGGACAGGAAAGAGTATATCACATGCCTGCCCTGTTTCAATGTGAACAACGTATGCAATAATGATGTGCAACATGTATGTACGTAGTGTTACTATGTAATAGCATGGTGATTTGTATGCATGTTAGTATGTAGCATAGTGGCAATATAAAGTGGCATGCATGCATTGAAAAGTGTAGCATGTTCAATGAACCTAATGAGGTAAAAATTGCATATGAAATGCACTGTTACACATCAATGTCTCAAGTGGTATGTTTATAAAATATGCTTTAAATATGTGGTGTGGGGCATATGCATAGCTCGTGAGTGGGCCCGGGTTTTGTGGAACCCATAGATGCTTGTTGAGCACCAAGTAATGAAAAGACTTAGATAGACATGCATATAGTCACATAAATGCCTAAAGGAGGTCGTGCTCAAAGTTGCCCAGAGTTGGAGTTCATACTGCAAGCTATTTGAATGGGTTGAGAAACAACCTTGTGTTATGAAAGCATTCCCAAGTAGAGCTTGGGAAAGTGAGCCCATGTGCTAAGGGCACTTGAAATTAATTTATGAGCCTAAATTTAAATAACACCTAATGGCTCATTCAAATGCAGGGCTACCTTGGAGAGGGTGGTGGTACACTCGATCGGTCGACCATTTGTTGCTTCTTAGTCATAAGTCATATGGAGATGGACTACCGTGTGGACTAGGTGATATGTCCCAAATCTCTGCAGAGTAAGAATCAATTCTGAATGAACCACTGAAAATTCTATCGGTTACTGACTGTCTCAGTGAAAAACTCTGAGTGGAGTTTGTAGATTTTTCTAATTAATGGGGCTAATACATCACATGGCATAACAAACACCTCATTGACTTGGTTGAGTCGAAGTTAAAATCCCTAACTGTATACCCTTCAGGGCAAGAAAAGGGAAACAAAACATTGGAATATAGACAAACTGGCATTAATACATAATGTACATGCATATAGGGTCTATTATGAATTATGTATTTACCTATTAACATTGGCATAATAGAATTCTTGTACTTATCATGAATATTACTTGTGAGCATGACTTAGTTATGAATTTGTAAAATGTGCTTGTGTCTATGCCTTTGTCTTGCACGATTAATTAATTATTTGAACATGGACTTGTGTATATCTCTTGTAATTAGATTCTTTCCATGCTTATGATGTAAGGTGTAACCTACTCGGGTTGTGGATTAATTTCCTTTACTTTAAAATTTTATAGATAATTCATGAGTTGACATGATGCCAGGTTGCTCGACGACGTCAGATGGATCATCACCACTCTCTTTTCGGGGGATCCAACTTTTTTTTGAATTTTTGTTGAGACTTATAAACTCTAAATTTAATTGAGTACTGGATTGAATTAATCTCTTTAATTAAGTCTTTTACATCTAGTTGTGTGTGTGTTGATGTGTTATTATAACCTGCCTAAAGTTTGAATCGGTTTCCAATCTATTATTCTACTGTATTTGCAATTAAATAAATTAAATTAAAAAAAACCTTTAAAATTTTTGATAAATATTTGGGGGCATTACAACTTTGGTATCAGAGCTAGAGAAAAAACTTGATGATTCCTAATACGTCCAGCTATCTGATATGACTGTAAGTATGTTCCAGCCTTATGTTAGTAATTTTTGAATTGTTCTGAATTTTAAAAAAAAATCTTCATAATTTCTGAGAAAAATTTGGGGCGTTACTCTTACCAACTCTTATCCTAGGATCATCTTGTAGATAGATGAACATTAGCTCTATAGAATGTTTTACTGATTAATGGAGCAATCTAAAACCCATTTGACAAACATGTAAATTTGTCCTATCACCCTTCTATGAAAAAGTGTGTATGAATTTATAAAATATCATCCCCAATTCATGTCTTATCTCTATGTTTTTTGCCTAAAAAGTTTTTCTTTGCCTATGTATTTTCAAAGAAGTATCTGTCTTTGGAAAAAAATTGTCAACCATTTTCTATGCAACCTTATGCGACAAGACACTTGTTTTATCTTTTGTCTGACCTCACTCAACAAAGACTTCTTGATCATAGTTATCGAGTTCAAGGAAAAGCCCTCATATGAAACAAGGTACTGACTTAGTCTTTGATCTAATCTTGTTTGGTAAGACCTCTCTGCCTATGTAGATAAGCATCATAGGGAGAACCTCGTGTCGAGCTACATATATGCCTTCAGCTACAACACACACAACTTGTTGTCAATGTCATTATCTTTCATAAGACCTTTTTGAAAAGCATAGTACCAGAGTTAATCCTTTCACTTTTCAAAAATTGGTGTGTCTACTTTGTTATCGACTGAGCTTTACACGCTCGAGAACAAAGAGGGCCATATGTTGATACCTCAATTTTGACCAAGTCATTTTATGTCAGGTGTTATGTACCAAAATCTAGTATTTTTTATCCATTTTAAAGATTTGCTAACTTCAACTTATAGGAAAAAGCTACCTAATCCCAAAGTGAGATTCATTTTTTTTACATTTTTTATTCTATTTATTTTATTATAAAAATATAGATTTTTCTAACAAATGTCGTATTTGTTGTGTTTTTGTATTTTTTAGCGTTGGTGGTACTCCGCACCATTATCCTCACATTTTTTTAGGATATGCATAAGAGGTTCAAACACTCGCAAATTGTCACCCCAAAATGAAGATCTCGATCTCCTAATTTGGTTGATCCCTACTCAACGGAGTAGGAAAGGCATATGACCTTGAAGAATAGACTCCATGATTTCTAAACTTCGGTTCCAGTTTTTTGAACCCATTTTCTAAATTTTTCTCATGAAAACTCTTGTTTTTATTTGAAAAAATTTGGGGATTCACAAGGATTTGCCCGCTCAGTATGAAGTTGACATTACAAGAAAAACGTTAATTAGCGACATAAATTTGTGACGAAAATAATCCGTCTCAAATTTACGACGGATTAGTTAGAGAAAATTAGTCATCCCTAAAATTGGAATTAGTTGTGGAATTAGCGATGAACAAATTCTGTCTCAAAATCCATCGCTAATTAGCAACAGATTCACGATGGAAATATTCCATCGCAAACTCCGTCGCTAATTGGCACCGGAGTTTGCGACAGAATGTTTCTGTCGCTACTCCATCACGAAGTGGAGATAGAGTTTGTGATGAAATATTTATGTCGCTAATCCATCGCTAATTTTTTATATAAAATGGCCCATCTAGGGCATGAAATTCTCCCTCCCTCTCTCTCTCTAATTACCCCCAAATCGGTCGGAGTTGCGCCGCTACCGTGACCACCCCCCTCCCCCTCCTCTATTTCCTTTTTCTTAGGTCCACATCACTAGTTGTTCTGCCGGTGAAGGCCACCCCACGACTATAGACTACCACTGTAACGACCCCAAATTATCCCCTTTGAAAATGCAGAATTTTTTTTTCTTTCAATCAATGCGAAAACCTTCTTAGAGATCCGGGGTCCTCAGTTCCAATTTCCCTTGGATAGCCCAAACACCACAAATGAACTTGCAACCATCATCCATAAGAACCAGAACAATACCTTTATTTATGAATAAGAGTAAATTTCGGAGACAAGGTTTTATTCGACTGAAATTAAAGCAACAACTGGAAAAAAATGAGAACTGAAACAAAAGAAAGAGTCATTATGTCCCCTGCTGAAGCTGTCAAGCCCAAGTATGACTCTCATCCATCCCCAGTAGTCAGTCCAACCTCACTGTTCACCATATCCTGTGAAAAACCAACAAAGTAGGGTGTCAGAACCAAAATTCTGAGCACAGCTACTTCTAAAGAAACTAGGTGAGACAAAGAACATGGATAAGATTTCATGAAATGCTTTGAGTGAGTGCAGATATAAAAAATTTCAGAATTTAATTAGTCATACATGCAATCAGTTTCATATGTCAGGCAGGAAGAAATAGTAAGGCATGAGCATATATAAGAACTAAGTAACAAGATCTTTCAGCATGCTTTTTAGGAAGTAAATAACAATACACTCACCATTCTATCATGATTTATAGAACAATTCAATTATGCATGATCTAGTGCATAGCAGAAAAATGCATGATTATGTGCAATGCATGATTCCTTTTTGTTATCTTTTATTTAATTTTCATCTTTCCATATGCATGCCCTATTAAATGCATACAATTTTAAGTTCCTCTTTTTAATTACCGTTGCTTGTGGATACACTAAACGAGTACAATCCCCGAGGTCAAGTAGGTTCCCAGGGTAGCTTAACACATAATTTGTATTTTATTACTGGGTTTCAACTTAGCCCTCGACTGAATCACTTTCAGAACATTAGACCTCCACATCTAATGTCGGGGACACAAGGGACACCCCACGCCCACATGTGTCACTTCCTTGGTACCATAAAAACAGTTGTGTCAAACACACCACTTCTGGGTAAAGTGGCGGACACTCCCTAAAATCGTGGCCAGGAAAAAGAACCTCAATATCGGGTTCAGGGGACAAAATTACAGCACACAGAGTTTTTGTATCCTCACAGTCTCTCCAAGACTGGATCTCTAAGATTCTCATACTCTAGATGAGATATCTCAGAACGTATATTACACTGTTCTTATTATATTTTATTAAAGTTAGTTCTTTAAGTTTGCAACACCATATTTAAAAGTAAAGTGAAAACCCGCATTCTCCCTTGCGGGGACCCTTACGAGACTCCAACCCGTATAAACAACTAGAACAATGTAGTAGTGTGTCATACCAACTTATGTGGTTTAAGTGATGCAGTACAAAATATATATGAAAGAAACCCAACCCACGGCTCTCCAGGCCGGAGATGGTCCATTTAGGCCATCAATGCATCACATAATAAAACCAAGTAATGTTTATTCATAACACTAGGCCAATAGTGCCAAAAGCATGTGTACTCATGCAAACATAACCCAACCATATGCATGTAATTACTCAATCATATGCATTTTCACTATGTGTGGTACCTACATCATATATGTGTATTAACCAATGCACATTTCTTTTGAGTGTGTGAGTGTATATGTAAAGTTTCACATATTCATCAAGCATACATGCTCAAGAAGAAAATCAGTAACCGAGTCATGCCCACATTCATGATTGCACAACCAGTATCATGAAATGCAAAAATAACATTTACCAATTACCGGGCAGAAGTGTAAACTTTGGCATATGCTAGGGAAGTTGGTCGGGCTTACCAATCCCAGACCCACCAACCTCCTAGCTAGAAACATAGCCAATTCAGTCCAGCTAATAATACTCTCAATGTCACCACATATTGAACAACATATTAAAAAGCATATAACCCCATCAGCTATTCATATGATAACCAAATGAATATACCTTAGTCAAATCATAAGTGAAAGAAAAACAAACCCACACATATGCAGTTTCATGACATGATTATCATTTTCAGTTCAACACTAAAACAACCCTCACATATGCAGTTTTAAATAACAATTGAATTCCTTCTTGCATCGAAAGGATTCTTTTATATGAAATTTACACTTACACATTCTGAAATTTATGTTAGTAGCTAAAATTTATAAATCTAGCCATAAGAACAATCAAACAAACCAAGAACAATCTAAGATCACAATTGTATGCTCAAACTGAAAAAGAATCTACACTGCATTTTGTACCTAGTTCAATAAACCGGTAAAATTGACAAGTTGTTTGCCCCATAGTACTACAAAAATTTTGAAGCCTATATTATGTTAGGTCCAATGGTTACCAAGGCAGAAGAGGAAGTCTGATGATATTCTAAAATCATGAAATCAGGTAAGTGATCATAGACCTACAAAAGTGGGCAAATTGTGGACTGAGACTTTGTCTTTAATATATAAATCTTATAGGAAACCAGTACAACGTACAATCATAGCAGAGGCAATATCATGAGCATCTTAATCATGTATAAAAAAAAATAACTAAACTGAATATGCTACACGAGATTAACATGTAACCAAGGCTAAACACAGTTATTAACCAGAAAATCGGATTTGCCGACAATCTATGAAGCCATAGATAAACTGATTTTTATAATAACCCTCAGATAGTATAAGCATTGATTTGGCAACAGGCTACCAAAAATCCCTATAGCCACATCGACAGACATTTAACATGATATAAACTAGTAACAGACAGATAGTACTAAAAGATTTGATTTCATAAAATTTAACCCCCAAGTCGAGTAAAACTACCCTTATGATAGACATCTGAAACCAGACATCCCCCTATTAGCAGAAAATCAAAATTGTATATCCCCTTCACAATGAAAATTCAAAATCCCATAGCGTAGTTGGATTTTCAAGAAATCGAAAGATAATCCCCTCTCAAATAAAAAAAAACTGAAAATCCCCAAATCGAAAACCCTTAACTGAAAAATAGACCCCCAACCATTAACTAGGGTTCCAAAATGGGGTTGACAGCAAAACCCCCAAATCGGATGTTGTCACTACCAAAAACCTCTGAGTTTTCTCCTCTCGAAACCATACACGGAATTGAACCCCTGTTTGATCCCTCATCAAGACTTAATGAAGAACCGTACCTATTTTTGGCGACCTTTCCAGTGATTGGAGACTGTCATCGTTGCGAGAGAAGGGTCGGTTGAGCTTCTTCAGCGTTGTCGTGTGGGGAGGATGCAAGCTGGTGTCGCCCCTCTTCACTGCTGTGGAGAAGGGTGCTCGCTGGAGGCCGGTGATGGTTGCGGGTAGATGAAGTTCGCCGACGACAAAACCCTCCCTCCGGTGTGCTCACACTGAGAGAGAGAGGGAGAGAGAGAGAGACCGAGTGAAGAGGGCAAAACCCTCTCCACCCCCCTTTTATCACGTTGAACCCCCACTCCTCTCCTCCGAGAAGCACGGGGTTCAGTTATGCTCTGCGTAACCCCCCCTTGCCTCTTTCTTTTTCTCTGATTCTTGAAAGCAAGAATCGTGCCCTAGGCACGATTCCTGTTTTAACGCCCCCTTTTTAAAATTGAACTCGGGTCTGGGTCCAAGCCCGCGACGCTGGGTCCATTATTAAAATGGACCCGGTATGCCTGCGAATGACAGATCCGATCCAACTGTGGGTCCGACCCTATGGACCAAAATTTATTTTATTGATTTTTGTTACACAGGGTGTGGCCCGGGTCCAGACTCGAGACCCGAAACCAACCCCAAGTTACGGTGCACCTTACCACCATCAATATGGATCTGCAAGTTGGATCCAAGTGGATCCAATTGTGGATCCTCGAGTTCACTCTCTATATATATGTATATTTCTCTTTTATTACTAATATTAATATTATTTTAGTATAACGCAAATAATTAAGCATAAATACCCCTTTATGGGTCCTAGATCCGAAATATGGATCTTAGGTCCAAATTGCATGTTTCCAAACATTTTATAAAAAAAATAATGGCAAAAACTTACGGTTTTTACTACCGCCAACGTGACCTCCCCACCGGCGCCGGTGAATGTAAGGGGAAAAGGGTTTTTATTCATTCATTTTTTTCCAAACAACCACCGCCCTTCGCTGGGTGTGATTTTCATTGGCGATTGACCATTACAATCGACGATGATGGTCGATTGACGGTGACTAGTCCCACCACGATCATCCCCTCTTCACATTACGTAGGTCATCTCTGTCTCTCTCTCTCTCTCTCTCTCTCTCTCTCTCTCTCTCTCTCTCTCTCTCTCTCTCTCTCTCTCTCTCTCTCTCTGAAGATGATGCCAGAAAACTCTTCCACAGACCAGACCCCGCCGAAGCTGACAGAATGATATGCAAAAGTCACCGGAGGGGCAACTCGATGACAGGGAGCTCTCGATGGAACACAGGTCCCGTGCTGAGAAGCTACACTCAGAAGCTTCTGAGGGTGCTCCGATCAGTCGGACGAAGCACCGCTCCAACAGCAGGAGTCTCCCGAACGTTGGTCATGAAGGAGGTGGTCGACTCTGCCTTGGCAATGATCGCTCGCGGGGAGTCGTGGTGGAGCCGGGTGATCATTGGGAGGTTGCGCCAGCGCAAGGGACAGTTCCAGTGGTGTCGAATTTGGGGGTCTCGGTCCACCGAAGAGCTAAGAATATGGAGCCCTCTCTATCTCTGGCAGATATCATTCAGATTCTGACAAAGTGAAAGCAAGGAGGGAATGATCGGGGTGGGATAGGGGTGGGCAACCGATTGAGGATGCTCGCTATGCTGATCCAAAAAAATAAAAATAAAATAGTGTCATGTTTGGTTGTGCTCGTATTTTGTTGACAGAGATGGGGAACATATCGTTTAGTATCACGACCTCTTTGTGAGGTCTACAAAAAAAAACACAGTGGAAAAAAAAATGGATTTCGATGAGTGCCTCAAGAACGCTGACACACTGATACACGCAACAAAATGTGAGGGGGTGGGCCCATAACCATTTGGGTAAATAAAGAATACCATTGTCAATGCTATTAGAGGGTGTTCTTTTAATCATTGGAGGAAGCGTCAATAAAATCCTTTTCTTTTTTATTTATAAGATAATGAAGAGTTGTTAGGAACGAGAGAAGACAATGAAATGAACATTGCACCACAGGCACAACGTAGAAATGTATTGTATTGTTTTATATATTTGTGCTTTACAGGTACGTAGCAGAGCAAAATACGTTATGCTTAGTGCTAAGCATCGCATGCGGCTTAAAATGTCATGCAAAAAGAAACAAGAAAAATACAAATGCAAATGCATGCAAATCGGGTAAATACCCGTAGTGAGTAAGTGATGCAAGTGTATCACAGGTTATTTACTTTCTTGGATGCAACACTTTCCTGCTCACACACTCACTTAGTTGTGTATATCTAGGACTGTTTTGCTGGAGTTTGGAGTTCATACTGAGTATGATTTGAATGTATGAGAATAGAAGTTCTCTTATTTTTATAGTTCGGATTTCATGCTAGTTATGGTAGTAGTTAGCAGGATATTGGAGTGTGTTTGTTGTAGGTACATGTTTGACATTGTTGTGATATGAATGATTGAATGTATTGCAATTTTTGACATGACTATCCCTGCTTGCATGAAGTTATTTTCGATTTGATTATGCATTCCATGTAAAATTATATCATGAAAACATGCTTAAATTGAATGTAGCATGTTTGTGAATGTGATTTCATCTTTCTAAATATCTTTGTGATGTGTGTAAATATGATATGATGGTGTTATACACAAAAATATTGAATTATCAATGCATGCATAATAGTTCATAGAATTGCATTTTATGTTAAACATGTTTATGGTAGAGAGGGAAAGAAAATTTACGCATTAACTGAAACAAAAAAATTGCTCACTAATAATCACCAAACAAGAATTATAGCAAACCAACAAGAAGAAATCTGTTATTATATATATTGATTAATCATTACATCCACCATCAATGCATGATAAATTAGATATTTTCTTCATCATAGCATTATTATGATTCTCTTTTAACTGGTTAAGATAATATCTGTAACATTATATGATAAAATGGCTGCAAACCGTGAATGGATATACCGTAGGATAGTTGATAATAAGGTATCACTTGAATATATGAATGGTGTTGACAATTTTATTGAATTTGCAATGGTAAGTGTAAGTACAGTGGATCCCACCAGTTGGATCAGGTGCCCCTGCACGATGTATAAGAACAATCAATTTGTAGAACCTCATGGCGTTAGACATCACCTATACAGGAAGGGTTTTGTGAGTGGTTATCAGAATTGGATGCTTCATGGTGAAGAATTTTGGAACAATTTTGATGCACAATAATCCATATATAGATTTGATATTTGATGTCGCAGGACCAGAACTGGGTTCTGCTATGGGTCCTAGTGATGTATTAACTGGGGTAGAGGAAGAAGCAGCAAACGATGCAACTAGTAGATTTTATGACTTAGAGATGCTGATGAGCCACTGTGAAATGGTTGTGAGAGTCACACTATTTTGTCTGCAGTTCTTCAACTACTGAATTTGAAGTTAGAGTATAATTTGATTCCATCATGTTTTGACCATTTGTGTTCTATTGTGAAGTGTATGTTGCCCAAAGATGAGAAATTGCCTTAAAATTTTTACCGTGTGAAGGCTATGGTCAATGCTCTAGGTATGAGGTATCAAAAGATAAAAATAAATGGTGGGTGGTTTGCAAGGTGAAGTCTAAACTATACCCGAGTATAATCAATTACAGAAAGACAAGATTGCTGAAGAGGGTGATTACTATCAATCAAATGATATGTATGACTTCTCTTATGGTCACGATGTCACACATGGTCTGCATGTCACATCTTCATTGTTCGATGACACACATATGGAAGAATATGATCCAAATGATATACCAAGTGGATGGGCGCCCAATGAAGAAGAGGATGAAGAGGAGGAGGAGGAAGAAGAAGAATATGAAAGTCAAACAAGTGATGAAGAAGCATACTCGAGCTAGTGAAATATATCTTGTAAAACATACCACATCACTTTCTCATATGCTCTTATGTTTGTAGTTCAGAGACCATGCTAGTCATGGTTGTAGTTAGCAGGATATTGGAGTGTGTTTGCTGCAGGTACATGTTTGACATTGTTGTGATATGAATGATTTGAATGTATTGCTATGTTTGATGTGACTGTATGCATGCTTGCATGAAGTTATTTTTTATTTGATTATGTATTCATGTTCATGGAATTGTATATCATGTTACATTTCATGCATACTTAGCATGTACATGCACAATTCATGCATAATTATAAAACTGATTTATGTAGGACCTTTAAATCTTTACATTTCATGCATATGTCATGTCCATGCTAAGATCAAGAGTTATGTAACTGATCTAAATAACATTTTTATTTGTTAGAATATGGTTCATGGACGTCACAGTGGTCGAGCACCTAGTGGTCGAGGACCAAGTGGAGGTCGTAGGACATCATTAGGTAGATGTCTTTGTGTTATATTTAAATATAGGAATTCATTATCTTTTTGCTTATATGTTGATATAAAAATTGTTACTTGTTAATCATCTTTATAGGATCCTAGCTCAGTGATAGTCAGTCTCAACCTTCGTCTTCACGTAATACTTCGATAGGTATATTATTTAAATAATTATATACTTGATTAGTTTAAATATGCATTTTGTGAATTTCTGACTCATTGTTCTGTAGATGATGTTTCACTTGCACATGATCCACCTACACCAGCTACTCATACACATCACGAGACAATGCCAGATGTAGGGTCTTCTCAGTCTGACACATGTCGACTTATTCAAATAGTATATATCGATAGTCGACCATAAGTATTTCATTGTCACTTGTCTAATACTTATCTTATAAATAGTGTATATCGATAGTCGATTGTTAATATGTACCAATTCATGTGCAGTGCGAGGTTCGAGCTACAAGAAGTAATACAAGAAATTAGAAAGTCACTAGTTCAGTATCTTTCAGAACCGATCGCTCAATGGAAAGAGTCTCCGAAGGAGGTGTTGGACAAATTATAATCCTCATTCATGGTATACAATCGTTTATCATAGCTAATGTGTTTCGTATTTAATTTTTTGTTATAGTCATGTGTATTAGCTTTCTGAAATTATTTGTAGGCTTCGAATCGCTTTGCAACTGCGAAGGAGGAGCAGGGCGCGAGGCTAGTGTGGGAGAAGGTGGTTGTCAGTCGATTTGCCGATATGTTGTATAATATGAAGACCACAACAATAAAAGCAGCTGGTGAGATAGATGATCCACTGTAGTGGAAGGGTCATGGCCTTTCTACTATTAGAACAAATTATTGAGATGCAATGTATGACAAGTGGATGAGCCATGAATTTTGCAACCACTCAGCAAAGGTTGCACAAAACCGAGAGAAGATGCATGATGCCCATATATACACAAGTGGATCTAAGACTTTTGGGAGCCACCAGAAAAAATGGTAACTCATCAGTATATATTATCAAATTTCTAAGTATTTTTGCATACTTTTTAATTGATTTTTTTATCATTTAACCTTACAGGAAGCCAAAAAAGGAGGCATTGTTTCTTACAAGGATGTGTTTGTTGAAACACATAAACGTAAGAGCATGAAAGAGTTTGTATTAGAGAAGGCGAGAGCGACAATGGTATGTATTTATTATATTAATAAACATTGTAATATACAAGTTACCATGAATTACATTAGCATAAACATTGTTATTCTTAATTATTAATTCATACTGTAATTATTACTTTGTAGAAGTCATACGAGCAGTAGATGGTAGAGCAATATGACGATGACTCCACTCAGCATTCGCCTTTTGATCCTGCAGCATGGGTAACTGAAACCGGTGAACCCAAAAATGATTGTGTGTTCGGGTTTGGGAGTAACATGAACACCACACCAGTCGTTGCCTACTGCAGTTAGGGCTCTCAGAGTTCTCTCGCCAACATCAACTCCCAGTGTCCGATTGACCCTGCTATTTCTTGAGATGGTGTCTGTCAGCTTCTTCAGGACACAATGCGTGACTTTTTACATGAAGCCATTCTCAACCTTGTCCATAATGAGTTGTGCAACTTTTTCGAGATAGGGAAACTTCGTCTACATTCAACATGAGCTCTGGTGCCCATCAGGTATAAAGTTTTATGTCATTTTTTTTATGTCGCTAGATTTCAAGCTAGTATATGCATGATTGAATACATATATGCATGATTGAATCACTATAATTTTTTATTGATAGCATTAGAACACATGTATGCATGATTGAATCACTATACATTTTTTTGACAACCTTATAACATATATAAGTATGATTTCGTCACTATGAAAGTTTCTTGATTGCCTTATAACACATATATACATGATTGAATTACTATGAAAGTTTTTTGACAACCTTAGAACACATATAAGCATGATTTCATCACTATGAAAGTTTTTTTACTGCCTTATACGACATATATGCATTATTGAATTACTATAAAAGTTTTTTGACAACCTTAGAACACATGTAAGCATGATTTCTTCACTATAAATTTTTTTTGACTGTCTTATAACACATATATGCATGATTGAATTACTATGAAAGTTTTTTGGCAACCTTAGAACACATATAAGCATGATTTCATCATTATGAAAGTTTTTTGACTGCCTTATAACACATATATGCATGATTGAATTGCTATGAAAGTTTTTTGACAACCTTAGAACACATATAAGCATGATTTCATCACTATGAAAGTTTTTTGACTGTCTTATAACACATATATGCATGATTGCATGTACTATGAAAGGTTTTTGACAACCTTAGAAGACATATAAGCATGATTTCATCACTATAAATCTTTTTTAACTGCCTTATAACGCATATATGCATGATTGAATTACTATGAAAGTTTTTTCACAACCTTAGAACACATATAAGCATGATTTCATCTCTATGAAAGTTTTTTGACTGCCTTATAACACATATATGCATGATTGCTTGTACCATGAAAGTTTTTTGACAACCTTAGAACACATATAAGCATGATTGAATCACTATAAAATTTTATTGATAGCATTAGAACACATGTATGCATGATTGAATCACTATAAAATTTTTTGACAACCTTAGAACACATATAAGCATGATTGAATCACTATAAAATTTTATTGATAGCATTAGAACACATGTATGCATGATTGAATCACTATAAAAGTTTTTTGACAACCTTAGAACACATATATTCATGATTGAATCACTATGAAAGTTTTTTGACAACCTTAGAACACATATAAGCATTATTTCATCACTATGAAAGTTTTTTTACTACCTTAGAACACATATATGCATGATTGAATCACTATAAAACTTTTTTTTTACAACCTTAAAACACATATAAGCATGATTTCATCACTATGAAAGTTTTTTTACTACCTTATAAGACATATATGCATGTTTGCATGTACTATGAAAGTTTTTTGACAACCTCATAACACATATAAGCATGATTTCATCACTATGAAAGTTTTTTTACTGCCTTATAACACATATATGCATAATTGAATCACTATGAAAGTTTTTTGACAACCTTAGAACACATATAAGCATGATTTCATCACTATAAATTTTTTTTGACTGCGTTATAACACATATATGCATGATTGAATCACTATGAAAGTTTTTTGACAACCTTAGAACGCATATAAGCATGATTTTATCACTATGAAAGTTTTTTTACTACCTTATAACACATATATGCATGATTGTGATACATAACACATTTATTTGATAGCCTTATAAACCATATATGCATGCTTGAATCACTATGACATTTTTTTGACAACCTTAGAACACATATCTGCATGATTGAATCACTATGAATTTTTTTTGTCAGCCTTAAAACACATATCTGAATTTTGTTAATGTCCTTCACTTTATTGCTAGTCTATGTGTCATTTAGCTTTGTTACTTTGATTGTCTTAGATTAGGTGTATTGCATATAATTTATTTCATTATATTTTGTTTATCAATACTAACATTTTGGTTCTCTTGTAGGATGCTGGAGATGATCAACGTAAAGGAGCTGATGGAGGCAGAGATGAAGGGGCAAATTCAGACAATAAAGAGGATAATGCATTGAATCTTGGTGAGGATTTGATTCATGTGTTGAATTTGTTTCATGTACTTGTTGTTTCAAACAAAATTCTTTGTATATGTTCACTTGTAACTAATTAGAACTTGGTGAGGATGATAGTGGGTTGTTAAATGTGTTTCACTTATAACTTGTGTTAAATTTGTTTCACCTGCTTTGTATATGTATTTTTTATGTGTACTTTGCTTTTTATACACAGGTTATATAAATTGTATAACGAGAAATTTTTTCTTTTGGATCCAGATCCAAATTCAAAATCTAATTTTTATCCAATTTTCAAAATCAATCCTTGAATTTCAAATCCAAATTCATCTTTTTTACAAAATCCTTTGAAAATTAATTTGGATCCAATTTATAACTTGATTTGGATTTTGAAGAAAAACCAAAAAAATCTGAAATGGATCTTAGATCCAATCAAGATCCATTAAATTCAAAAATCAAAATACTTTTTTTATTTCCTTCATTTTCACTTTCTCTTTTAAATCCTCTCCTTTGTTTAGTTTCAAAATCAAAGGAAGAAAAATATATATAT
Source organism: Nuphar pumila (assembly GCF_984573655.1). Classification (NCBI taxonomy): domain Eukaryota; kingdom Viridiplantae; phylum Streptophyta; class Magnoliopsida; order Nymphaeales; family Nymphaeaceae; genus Nuphar; species Nuphar pumila. Next base: position 23,100,089 of record NC_143262.1, on the reverse strand, counting down.
GTTCAAAAGGGGGCGCCACTTGGCATTTTCTTTTCAAGTTTTAAATAAAGTTCATTTTAAAAATCCCCTTTTTAGCTAAAAAACCATTGATTTTAAAGATTGTTTTTAAAATCCCCTTTGTTTTAAAAAACCACATGGGCACCCACTTGAAAAGTGCTGCCATGTATCAAGGTATTTTCAAAAGGCCCACTTTGCCCTCTTTGAAAATAAAAAAAAGACCCACATAGCCCCCCCACCCCCCCCCTTGTGAGCTCTCAAGGAGCCATGTGGAGGAGCCTTCTAAAGGCCCCTCCACATCAGCCCTAAGCCAAACAAATTTACACTTTGGGCATGGCCCTACTTTTGGCTATAAATAGTTGCCAAAAGGGAGGGACGATTTCATATATCTTGGAGATCTCTCTCTCTCTTGCCCTCTTGAAGTTGGCACCAAACCCAAGGAATTCCATCCCCTCCTCCTCCTCCTCAAGGTATGCTTCTCCTTCAATTTCAATTCTTCTTTTCTTTAATCAATTAATAGTTATTGTAATTTTCATTTCTATCAAAATCCATCAAGAAGATGGAATTTGATCTTCTATAGAATAAATTCCTCTTCAATTGGCCATATTAAATTGATCTATGCCTTATTTCTTTTAATTTTTGCTTTGTTAATTCTATATTTGATGATATTTTACTGTTTTCTTTCTTTTAAAATTCAAAAATATATCATCCATGCTTTATTTTTCATTTTATGCTTTGATAAATTATATGATTTCATTATCTTTTCTATTTTGCATGCATTTTGATTTTGGCTTCATGTTAGCATCTTAGTTTTGGTTTCTTTGTATTTTTTATCTAATTTTTTTATGGGTGATTCATGACTGTATCTCTATGAATCGGTGAATTTTTTATGATTTTTGAAAATATGTGAACCCACTTTAAAAATCAAGATTCAGACCCTTTCATTCTGCACTATCACGATTTTAGCAGAATCAGGATCAACTTTTTAGAGTAATTTCTCCCTAACCGTAGATGATATCTTCAATTTGTAAAAATTGGTGTCTTCAAGATTGAATCTAGTTTGTTCATGTCAATTTTTAGTAATTTCTATGGTCATTTCATACCTAATTTGGATCAGAAACCATAACCCTATCACTCTATGTCATTTTGATTGCTCAGGTTTTAGTCCATTTTGTTAGAGTCATATCTCTTTAATTGAAGATCATTTTTTAGATTTATAAAAAGGGTTTTCTTTATATTAATGTCTAGTTCATTCTTGCAAGTTTTTAGCAATTATATGGTTGATTTTTATTTTATTTCTATTTTATTTATATTTAAAACCAAAACCCTATCTGTCTGCAATCCTAGACGTTGCTCAGACTTAGGATTGACTTATTGCAGTCATATATCCTCAATGAGAGATTACTTTCTAGATCTGTAAAAAGGATTTTTTCCCTTATAATGTTTAGTTTCTGCATGCCAATTTTCATACATTTTTATTATCATTTCATATTTCATTTTGATAAAAAATTATAATCTCATCATTTTGCAATGTCAGGCTTTGCTAAGATCTTGAGCCATATTGTTTGAATCAGATCTTCCTAATGGGAGATCATTTTTAAGATATGTAAAATAGATTTTATTCCTCTACATATCTAGTTTATCTCTGTAAATGTTTAGCAATTTTTATAAATATTTCATATTTGATTATGATAAAAAATCAGAACCCTATTATTTTGAATCATTAAGCATTGCTTAAATCTTGTCCCATCTTGTTTGGATTAGATCTCTCTAACCAAAAATGGTTTTTGAAATCTGTAAAAAAGATTTTCTTCCTTTATGTGTATAGTATAATTAGGTTAATTTTTATAAATTTATATGCTCATTTTTTATTTCAATTTTGCTAAAAACTGGGTCTGGTTATAGAACTTCATGTTCTGTAACAGGTTCATTTCCTCAGATAAAATAGTGACTTCTCGAAGTCACCATTTTCAAACCATAAATGATATTCCATTTATGTAAATCGAAGTAGTTTTATGATTATGTTAAGCAACTTCCCCCACAAATTTAAGAGGAATTGAGTAGGTTTAGCCTCTGAAATGCCCAAATTACAGAAGTTTGTCTGTTAAAATTCAATCTCATGCTTCTAAAATTAATTCTCCAATGTTTCATTCATATCTCAAGATTCAAAAATGATTTTAATATTATGTAAAAAAGAAATGCTTCTCTGATGTGTTCTAAATTCATGGATTCATTTTGAGATTGATTTGAGTTATTTCTGAAATGCTCTGACAGGTTTTCATGTAAATCCTGATTTCATAAATTCCTGTTTTGATTTGATAAAGAATCCTAATTCAGGTTTTTCTTCAATATTTTTCTTGAATTTTTCAATTTTAGAGTGTTCTTAAGGTTGTTAGCTGTCTCTATATCAAATTTCATAAATTTCTATGTCATTTGATCTTTCATTCATTGCATTTTTCAAAACTGGTTTTATAGAAAGTATATTTCTATTAAAATAAAAATAAATTAGGCATTTTAGCATTTTAAAACTCTAATTTCAAATACAATTCATATCATTTTATAGTTTAAAAATGGTTTTTATCATCTTAGAATGCCTTATTTTTATTTTAGCAAATTTTGGAGTTCATTTGATCTTTATTTAGAAAAAATTTCAATATTCTTTTCATAAAATCTTGAATTTCAAAGTTATACCAACTTTAAATTCAAATTTTAAAGTAAATTTTGGCATTTTTAAACTTAATTTCAAAAATTGAAACTCCAAAAACATTTTCAAATGCTTTTGTAAAGTCGTGCATCATTTGCATTTATTTTGTTTTTTTTTAGCATAAAAGGCTACTGTTGGCTATTTTTCTTCAATTTCCCACTAATTGAAGGAAAATCCATAAAAGCCTATATTTATTTCTAACAAGTTTGCTAATTTTGAAAGAATTTTTCATTTTGCTATTCTATCAATTGTTGTATTAATTCAAAGGGTTGTTATTAATTAATTAATGAAAATATTACTTTATGCTTAGTTTAGGAATGAATGAGCATATAGTTTAATTTCAATTTTTATGATTAATTTGTTTTATTTTTATTTTTTTCAATCACACCATGGTGAAACTCCTAAATGTTGAGGCTTAGTGAATTTTTTAAGTTGGGGCTCACTATCAGGACTGGGTCCATACATAAGATCTGACCAGGTCTGAGTATAGGAATTTTTTATGGCAAACCAGGGCATATCTAAGAAAGATTTTTTGGCAAACATTTTTCAAAACATAGAGGAGATAGAAAATAAATTTTTTTTTTGAATTTTTTGATGTAGACTCACCTGAACAAAAAAATTAAAAAGTTGAGTAGGTGTTTGATCTTGAATCGAAATTTGGTGTCCTACCAGAAATCTAGGCCTAAATTGAGAGGGGCCTACTAGGGTCGATACGACTCTGATTCAAGTGAAATCAGATTTTAAATTGATGTTTAGGATGTATAAATTTTGTACCAAAAATCTCAGAAACAATAGGCTCTTCTTTAGGTCATGGAAGCCTAAACACATTTAGGTATCTAGATCACTTAATTGAGACAAAAACTCTCGGTTATAGATTTGTTCTTTGGTGATCGAATCTCGCATCATGTGCCTAGAACTGGGTCTCAAAAATGATAAAAATCCATGAAATCCTCTAGGATTTGGTCTGATACCACTTGTTATGGCCCAAATTTTAGGCATGCAAATTTATACCCATGACCTGTGGTTTATGGGTTGCTACTAGGTAGATCGATGGGGAATCAGGTCAATGAATTTGGATGTTGTTGGTAATTAAGCATAAGGAATTAGTTCCAAAGGGCCTAGAGGACAACTAGGGATGTGTACAAGGATTGATACACTTGAGAAAAGGTATAAGGTTCCTTGCTATGGTGAACAAGGTGAGGCGGATTAGGCTTGATTGGCTAATATGATATAGTTTGAGGTCCATAATTCAGGACCTGGTATAGAGACTCAAGAGAGGTCTAAGGACTTAAGGAAAGGTCTAAGACATGTGCTGGAGAGTAGATAAGGTTGCAAGAGGTCAAGGAAACTCAATTTAAGTAAAGTAGGCAAATCAGTTACTTGGTAAGGTAAGCCTATTCCTTTTCTTTTTCTTCTCCTCTCTTGATATACCAAGTGTCTTCACATGTAAAAAAAGCTTCTCCACTTGTAGGGAGCTCTCTTTGTGTACCATGTGTCCTCTCTATAGGTCCCATATCCTTCTTATTTGCTTTAATAGGAAGTGGAAAAGTGTCCTTTAATTTTTCTATTCTACCATCAACGATATAGGCTTCTACATCAACATATTGGACCTCACATAACTTGGAGTGCCCCTCTCTATGGGCATGAGGTGGCATCTTGGATTTGGATCGTGCATCCTACAACATCTTTCACAATATGGGTAGAATACAAAATGTTAAGGATGACTCCTGGATCTTAACCCGTATAGACCCAACTCCCAACTCTATGAATAAACATATTACAAAATAATATCAAAACCCAATGTCCCGCTACACCCATTCCATTGAAGCCAAAAATTAAGACATCAAATTTTACTAAAATCAAAATAACACCAAAATAAATTAGGGTCTATTTAAGACTATAACAAGTTTATATTTTAAGGGTTTTGGATTATAATTCAATTTTTTTAAATTTATTGAGTGGATGCATCCTAAATTCATTTTTTCCATATGTATGCTTTAGATTTTAAGGGTTTTGGATTATAATTCATAATTTTGTAACTTATTGAGTGAATTCATGTTAAATCCAATTTTTTTCAAGTATGATTTAGATTTTAGGGGTTTTGTATTTTAATTGCTCAATTAGAAATTTATTTAGTGAATGTGTGCTTAATCTGATTTTATTTTTAAATATGATTTAGATTTTAGGTTTTGCATTTTAATTGCTAAATTATTTAGTGATTGCATGCAAAATCTAATTTCTTTAAGTATGATTTAGATTTTAATGGTTTTATATTTTAATTAATAATTTAGAAATTTATTTAATGAATGCATGCTTAATCCAATTTTATTTTTAAGTATGATTTAAATTTTAGGGTTTTATATTTTAATTATTAATTTTATAATTTATTTAGTGAATGCACACTAAATTCAAATTTTGTTCTCATGTATACTTTAGATTTTATGGGTTTTATATTTTAATTTCTAATTTTGTAATTTATTGAGTAAATGAATGCTTAACCCAATTTTATTTTCAAGTATAATTTAGATTGAAGGGGTTTTGTATTTTAATTTCTGATTTAGAAAATGCTTTAGAGAATGCATGCTTAATCCAATTTTATTTTCATGTATGATTTAGATTTTAGAGGTTTTGTATTTTGATCGCTAATTTAGAAATTTATTTAGTGATCGCGTGCAAAATTTAATTTTTTTTTCAAGCATGAATTAAATTTTAGCGATTTTATATTTTAATTACTAGTTTAAAATTTTATTTAGTGAATGCATGCTTAATCCATTTTTTTTCAAGTATGATTTATCTTTTAGGAGTTATGATTTAGATTTTATTGTGTTTGCATTTTAATTGTTAATTTTGTAATTTATTGAGTGAGTGAATGCATGCTAAATCTATTTTTTGTTCTCATGTATACTATAGATTTTAGTGGTTTTGTATTTTAATTGCTAATTTTATAATTTATTTAGTGAATGCATGCTTAACTTAGTTTTATTTTTAAATATGATTTAGATTGTAAGGGTTTTGTATTTTAATTGATAATTTAAAATTTTATTTAGTGAATGCATGCTGAATCTATTTTTTTTTTAAGTATGATTTAGATTTTAAAGTTTTTATATTTTAGTTGCTAATTTAGAAATTTATTTAGTGAATGCATGCCTAATTTGATTTTTTTCAAGTATAATTTAGATTTTAAGGATTTTTTATTTTAATTATTAATTTTATAATTTATTAAGTGAATGTATGCTAAATCTGATTTTTTTTCTCATGTATACTTTAGTTTTAAGGGTTTTGTATTTTACTTGTTAATTTTATAATTTATTTAGTGAATGCATGCTTAACCCAACTTTATTTTTCTATATATGATTTAGAATGTAAGGGTTTTGTATTTTAATTGCTAATATATAAGTTTATTTAGTGAATCCCTGCTAAATTCAATTTTATTTTCAAGTATAATTTAGATTTTAAGGGTTTTATATTTTAATAACTAATTTAGAAATTTATTTAGTGATTTCATGCTTAATCCAAATTTTTTTCAAGTATGATTTAGATTTTAAGAGTTTTATATTATAATTGTTAATTTTATAAATTATTGAGTAAATGAATGCTAAATCCAATTTTTGTTCTCGTGTATACTTAAGATTTTAGAGGTTTTATATTTTAATTGTTAATTTTATGATTTATTTAGTGAATGCATGCTTAACCATGTTTTATTTTCAAATATGATTTAGATTTTAAGGGTTTTATGTTTTTATTGTTAATTTATAAATTTATTTATTGAATGTTGATTTTTTTTAAATATGATTTAGATTTTAGGAGTATATATAAAGGTGATTCAATACAGTGGATCTTAATGCTCGTCCGATTATGGGAAAGAAATGAGATAGAGTAATAGTTACTAATCTATGTAGGCTTAACTGAGAAAACCAAAATCATGATTCAATGGATTTTTTTTCTTATTGAATGAATGAAAATCACCACATAGGTGGCTCCTTTGGAAAAAAGAAAAGAAAAGATACATACATGTCATGGTTGGTATATATGCAGTTACCCTCGGTATGGTAAGAATTTATCTAAATAATTCTCACAGAAAAATCATGATATTTTGGTAAAAGGTAAAAATATTACAAATTCTTGATAATTTCAAAATATCACAATTTTGTTGTTTCATCAAGTTTGCAATAAATATATTTCTAGATGCAAAATTTCAAAAACTTTTCCATTATTTTTTTTATATTTTATATATGCATAAGCACTTTTTTTTTATTGTGCTTGATTTCCTTGGCTTTGCAATCATCGATCCTAGGGATTTGAGATCCCTAGATCTTTGGTTCGAAGCCCCCCTGCCTGGTTTTGGGGGTTTTATTTTCATTTATCTACACATGGCTGGTGCTTGGTCATATGAATTCTCCTCAAACTCTAATAGTGATCTTTATTTGCTATATTTTCTTGACATCAACTTTATTTGACCACTGAAAAATATTCAAATAAAATACATACACAAGTTTGTTGTAGGTCATCAAGGGGATAACCTAAAGGGATTCCCAAATAGCATAAAAAGTACAATGATCGACGATAAAGACACATTGTAGGTCATCAAAACGATAACCTTCATGAGCATTCCTACAAGTACTACAAATAAATAATTAAGATCATTATGCCAAGTCAAATCCTAAAGAGGATGAGGTCTAGATTGACGTCTTGGGGGTATGCGACGTCTAGCAGGAAAACTTTGGAAGTGATTTGGCAATGAACCTTGCATTCTCGAGATAGGTTGCATACTTTTGCTCAAGTCCAAGTAGAGCGGCCTTTGAATTGGTGGTGGTGGTGGTGGCTGATCTTGCATCACGAGTGTGGTTGTGGACTGTCCTAATGCCCATGGTCATGAAGTTTTTAAAGGCAAGCTCTCGCTCTTCTCCGATGATGTTCTTCACGGCGCTCTTCCTAAACGTCCAATCGTCGGTTTTCCAATTGAAGTTGTAGAGAGGGAGGAATCGCTGGCCGTAAACAGAGACAAACTCGATGGCAGCAAGGATGAACTTGAATTCTTCTTCAGATATGTAATAAGTGAAGCTGATCCTCTTCCATCCGGGTTTCAGCCCATTATATCCCTGAAAATATGTTATGCTCAATTATTTAGAATAATTCAGATGCTCTCCCATGATCTTCCTCAGTTTGGAGGATCATTAATTCAGGAGAAAAGGAAGTCTAAGAATCCCTTAAAATTCATCAATTGTGAGCCTTTAAGAACTAAAGATCATTGTTTACGAAAAGTACCTTTTGGATTGCAGAGCGAAAGGCAAGAGACTGCTCCTTGTCAACATTGAGCAGAGTGTGACCATAGGGACCAGCACAACCACACCCACCATGGGCTTGGATGCCGAGGAGATCGTTCAGTAGCTTTGTGATGAACCGACCGTGGAGAGGCTTATCCCTCACCGTGGCTCTCTCCCTCCACATGTACGCGCTCGACCTCTCCCCTGATTCATCAGCAGATGTACCCAAAGAAGTTGTGTAGACCAAGAAGGATACAATGGGTTGGCGTTTGGCCTTGGTGTTTCCAAGAACGCTGATGTTGGGATTGGGCAGAAGCCTCTCAAGTGCACGTTCAATCCACAGGCTCTCCTGGGTGTCGATGAGGTGGTAACCCATGTACTCCTTCACCCAGAACACCAGAGCAGCTCTCACCTTTTGAACTATAGCAGGAGTGATTGCATCCTCTCGCTCTTCTATGTCATCATAGTATAAAGTGTCCTAATTCATAAACCAATTAAACTTTATTAGAATAGGAATTTTAATTATTTTAGAAGGAATAGTTAGGATGTGTCAACTAGCTAGGTACCTTCTCATTGAAGTCGTTGACAAAAGCTACAGTCCCTCCACCACATGTGGAAGGCGGTGCAGATCTCAGGTAATAGAGGGCCTTGCTTATGAGCAATATCTCTAGTGTCCTGGGCCCACCTACGAACTTGTGAGGGCTCAAGAAGACTACATCATATCCTTCAATCTCCCCAGAATGCATGTCAATTTGTGCATACGGCCCATTGCCAAACGGAACCCAACAACTAGTTATTTTCTTTTGAATTTCTTAATTCTGAATATAGATAATAACAATATGTATAATAGAGAGAGAGAGAGAGAGAGAGAGTATGAGTATTACTTACCTAGCAGAAAAGTCAAAGCAGGCGAAAGCACCGTGTTCGTGTAAAAGGCAAGCCATGGATCGAGTGTCCGTGTAGATTTTGATGACGTTGCTGCAAGTAGAGAAGGATCCCAGCAAGGGACGGTTGGCATACTTGGGCAACTCCAACTCCCGGTTCAGCATCTCCATGTTCACCAGTCTGTCATTGTCCACTCCCACCTCAACCACCTCTGCCAAGCTCTTTCGCCATGATAGGAGGTTGGAGTGGTGCTCGTAGAGCCCCACAAAAACCACCCACCTCTCCTCTAGCCTGAAGGACTTGACCACCCTCGATCTCATGGTGGAGGGTACGACTATTCCCATCACCTCCTGCAACCTCTTGATGGCAGTCGTCGTCCCTGACACACAGAAGAGCAGTGTGTCGTTATCGCCTCCTCCCATGCAGCTCTTTATGTACTTGGCCGCCTCGTGCACCATCTTGGTGGTTCGGTGCCCAACGAAGTTGTCATCCGTGTGAGTGTTGCCTATTTTCAACAAACATTAATTGGTTCCATTATTAAGGAGTTATCACAACAATTCTCTTGCTAACAATTTGTCCATATCATAATTGCAAATCTCATTCTCGAGAAAATATTGGCAATGAAGAATCTCACTTTATTTTGCAAAATAATAGAGGTAATTAAAATAGTAAGCACTTACCATAAAATGGTAACACATTCTTGATGATGTAATTCTCGATATGGTGCATACACCTCCCCGATGTCGTATGGTCAGTGTAGGTAAGAAGACGCTTTCCAAAGGGAGTATCAAACTCCACATCATCCCCAACCAATTGAGAACGAAGCCAAGCACATTTTTCTTTGATGCCCTTGCTACAATCAACCACACCCTTGTGCAGCACCCTGAAGGATTCAGCACGATACTGGAGATCGTCAACATCCCGTTGTTCATCGCCGACCACAGATGAACTCCCATCATCATCATCATCATCATCACCATCACCTTCACCATTTACATGGCCAAACTGAGTCATGTGCTTGTTGACATAGCTCTTGGGCAGCATGGAAGTCTTCTCCAATCTCATACCACCATCTTCAAAACGGTTAATATTGTAGCCAATACTGCTGCTGTTTTGGCCAAGGTTAGGCTCAGGAAAGACAAGAAGGGGGCCCGAATACATGATGGTGGTGGCACAATGAATATGGGTTGAGAGAGAGAGAGAGAGAGAGAGAGAGATGTTAAGCAGTAGATGCGAAACTAGGTGAGGTGATGGGCTAATTCAGTTGGTTTGATTGTGACTACCACCATGGGTGTATTTATAGGATGGTTGGCGAAATAGAAGATTGGTCCTCTTCTACGATCTGACCGAGTATTTTTTGCAAGGTACTCTGACTAATCAATGGATGCCACGCAACCACCCTGTCAATAGGGTAAGGATGAGTGGCGTCTAGACATTGGCCGAGTACCTTTATGTGGTACTGGAGTGGATCTGGTCTCGCTGGTGGGGATGGTCTTTTTAGGTGTTTTAGCTGATAGATTTGGTGCTTCAAGTCAAAATACATCGATGAATCAATAGGTCAAGTCATACGACCGCGTTGAGCAGATGAAGCAGACCTCGATTAGTTATGGCGAGCGACGACTGACCATCACTGTTTTGGCTGAGTCAAAGACACGAGTCATCAGGTATTTAGATGTGACTTATAAGCCTCGAAATAATTAGGTGTTTACATTGTGTCCTCAATTTGATGGCCAGTGGTCTGTCTCCGACTAAGAGATGTTGGTATATATTGGGCTTGGAAACGGGTTCAATTGGATCTTTCATAATAAAAAATCATAATCCTATACCTGTTGGATAAACCAGATCCGGTTCATACCTGGTAAAATTGCGGATCTTATTTGAAACTTGGGTCAGACTGGGTTTGGTATAAAAATTCATAAACCATACTTGGGTCATATATTAACCGGACCTCACAGGCCCCATCCTAATAGTCAATGAGACCCCTTCCTTTCTTACTAAACCCTAACCCTACTGGATCTGATAGGAGTCAGGATCAGATCATACCCAATCTATTGAACCCCTACTCGGTTATTCTCAATCCCCATCTTGAGATTCCTAAGTGAGAGGTGCTAGAGTGGACCTCACACACACTTCCCTCAATTGAGATGTGTGGTGGTGATGAAATCTAAGGTCACATACAAATATTATGCATGCAACATCTCACTAGGGATACGTGAGAGGGTGGGGCCAACTCACACTTCTATGGGGGGGCGAAGATGCTCATGATGAGGACACTAAATTATGGGAGGAGCAACTTGTGGTGCTTGAGAAGGACATGGGAAAGGTTGTAGATGAAGATTCAAGTTGGGACTTATTGGAGAGGCATGACCACCTAACCTCAAAGATTGAAGAGGCAAGAAATTAGATGAAAGCAACACAAGATTTTTTTTTCAAGGTTGGGGATCTCAACACAGGATTTTTTCACTCTTTTGCCTTCAATCAAAGGATAAATCAAATTTTCTATATCATGCTTAGCAATAGCCAAGTGCAAGGTGACGCACTCTTGGGTATTTTTTCAAGGGTGTTTGAGACACGATACACTTCTAGAAAATGGAACATCCCTAGTTTGTCTCATATGCAATTTTGAACATTGGATAATGCCCTAAAAGAAGTGCTTATGAGGCCTTTTTCTCAAGTTGAAATTCATGATGTTGTGCAGTCCATGCCACTAGGGGAGGTCCTGATGGTTTCCCTATTGAGTTCTTTAGGGTTTCATGGGATGCTTGTAAGGATGATCTATGTGAACTTTTGCAAGAATTTCACTATAATGCCAAATTGCCAAGAGCTATGGAAAGATCTATGATGGTCCTAATTCCTAAGGATGGATCCCGTAATTCTATTGATAACTTCTGTCCTATTGCCTTAAGTAGGATGATTTACAAAATTATCTCTAAGGTACTAGCCACAAGACTCCAACAAGTTCTTGCAAAAATAATTTCTCCCAATCAATATGCATTCATCAAGGGTAGAAGACTACATAAAGGATTCATTTAAGCTCATGAAGTCATTCACTCCATACATGCTTCAAAGGCACATTCTTTTTTGCTCAAATTGGATCTTTCTAAAGCCTTCAACATGGTTCATTGGGACTTCTTTCTTGCATGTTTGGACTATTTGAACCTTGAAGGAAAGTGGTGTCAATAGGCCAAGGAACTCTTGCACATCTCTAACACTGCCATATTCCCCAATGGTACTCAAGGTATGTATTTTAACTTGAATAGGGGGTTGCATCAAGGGGATCCTCTCTCTCCCCTTTTCTTTATTATTGTTATGGAATCATTCACCTCTATGCTTGACTTTACTACCTCGAATGGGTTATATGAGGTGGTGGACATACCTGGATATCCTAGTTTCTCTCACATTTTATTTACCGATGATTTCCTTATCTTTGACCATGCCTCTTATCTTAATGTTGCCAATTTATGAACATTGATTTAGGTTTTCTCTGAAATGTCGGATCTCTCAGTTAATGGCCTAAAAACTTTCTTTGCACCCTTATGTTTTATGAGTGATGTGTCGGTGGATTCCTTTGCCTCAACCATTTTTTAGTGTCAAATTGGTGAGCTTCCTATTAAATACCTAAGTTTTCCACTTCATTTGGGGGTCTCAAGCGATATGTATTGAAAGGGTGTGGAAGACAAAATTTTGGCAAAAAATAATTCTTGGGCGGGATTCAATTCATCATTAGCGAAAAAGTCACCCTTGTCAAAAATGTCTTCACTCCTTTCATATTGCATTATGTACAATTTTTTCAAATTCTACAAGCCACAAGGAAAAGAGTCAACAGAGCCTTTCAAACTATTATTTGGTCCAGAAAAGCTCAAAAAGAAAGGATGCACTTAATCTCTTGGCAAACTATCACCCGCACTAAAAGCGAGGGAGGGTTGAGAATTCTTGAACTTGAAAGGTGGAATAGTTCTCTCTTGCTAAAATGGTTATGACTATTGATTAATGTAGATGCCTCCTAGGCAACGGTGGTTAAATACAAATACTCTCTAAAGGGCTGGCCATGGGAATGGGTGGGTGGGGCAAAGTGTGTTAGTGGATTTGTAATTTGGAAAGGTTGGATCAGATTACTTTTCATCTTCCTTGAAGCCACTCACACTGAATTGGAAAATGAGAAAAGTACTAGGTTTTGGAAAGATGCATAGTGTGGGGTTGGATGTTTGAAGGATTTCTACCTAACTCTCTATTGGGCAGCAAGAGTCAAAGAGAGCATGATCCACTCCTTTTGGTACTGGCAATGTGGTTGAAAAATCTGACTTAGGGAAAATCCATCCCCAATGGTGTTTGAGGAATGAATGTCTCTTATGAGAGAGTTGTCTTCAATCCATCCCACCTCCAATATGGATGTTCCAAGATGGAACTTCTCTCAAAATGGTACCTTCTCTATGGATGATATTGATCTCTTGGCTCACCCATGGTCTAATGGCTTCTTGACAAGTCTTTATAGGTCCTCGCCTTTCCGACCCGTGGTTCTCTTACAGGATGGTTGATTTTGCATGATCGACTTGTCACATACCATGCTCTTAAGAGAAGAGGATTCTCCTTGCCAAGCCAATGCATTCTTTGTAAATGAAATGACGAAGATGTCAATCACTTGTTTTGGAGCTATTTTTTTGTTAAAGAGTGTTTTATAAATATGTGGCACCTTTCACAATCGTATGTGGAAAAGTGTTTGTGAACCTAGGAATGTATTGATTGCCCCTTTTATCAAGAATGAGGCCAGTAAAATCAGGTTTGTGTGGAGATGTTTTGTGCTTATTATGAGGTTTATTTGGCCACCAAAGGAATGATTGGTGGCACATGGTACTTCAGATTCCCCCCCCCCCCCCATATTTTGGCGAATGCTGCTCTTTGGGAACTTCGACAACAGATTCTCTTCAAATGGCCAAAGTTAACTAAACCATTTTCTCTTTGTTTTGATATTAATGCTTGAATCATTCATGAAATTGACACCTTGTCATTCCAAATGCATTATTGATCTTTATGTTCAATAATATTCTGATTATTTTTTTCCTTAAAAAAGAAACTCACACTTCTATGGACTGGCATGTATTGGGAAGGGTGAGAAACAAGTTGAGCCACTCATGGCTTCGCTCGTGTTTGGCTTGTAAAGAGCCTATTCAAACTCATACAATAGGCTAAGAGTGCCCAACATGAACTCGGCTTGTATAGGCTCATTATCTAGTAATAATTACAGTTTACATATATTTTATATCAAAGAATATGGTTGGTTGAAATGTTTGGTTTGAAAGCAATAGGTTTAAAGTTCATATCCCATTGGTTACTGTTTTGAGACAACGTGTTTATTTTGTAAACGAGCCAATTTGAGTCTAATTTATTTTATTTTCAATTTAAAAATATACAACTTTTTTTATTAGTGAGTCAAGTCAAATTTAGTTCATTTAACTTGATCGGGCTCGCAATAAGCTCAAGCTTGGCTCAGCTCACCACAAGAATGGGTTGAGTTTGAGCACCCTCTGCTCAATTTGTTCAGACCATTTATCAGCCCTAGATGGAATATAATGAACCCAAAAGTGGCCCCAACATGCATACGAGTCATGATGGGGAAGAACCAAAGTGCTATCTTGGTTAAGACCATTTTTTATCCAAAGTCTTGTAAATATCAAACAAATATGTTATTATGAGTATTGCTTTAGCTACATAGAACAACAATAAAGATCTAGCCTATATCATCAACATAAAGAAATAAAATAGAGATAAAATACCAAATTTACAATCAAGAATATCATCAACATAAAAAGATAAAATAGCAAATTTGCTCTCACTTTTTCATACATATATGTAATGGTCAAGAAAATTAGCCACACACCCAATATCACATATTGCTTTATGAAATTTCAAATACTATTGATGTGGTGATTGCTTAAGTTCGTATAAGGATTTTTTCAACCAATATACCTTATCTTCTTGACCCCTAACAACATAGCCTTTTGGTTGTACCATAAAAATAGTGTCCTTCATATCACCATTCAAGAATGTAGTATTGACATCCATTTGATATAGATCTAGGTCATAATATGCCACAATACCTAAAATTATGTATCACCATATTCCATTACTTTTCTTTGCGAAAAACTTTCGCAACTAAACAAGCTTTGAATTTATCAATGTTTCCATCAAAATTATATTTCTTTCTTAAAATCCAATTACACCCAATGCACTTTATTCCCTCAGGTAGGTCTGATAATTTTTAGACATGGTTTTTCTTTATCTTTGATTTTTACCTAGTTTGATGATTTATGTGAATCACTTTACTAATATAGCTCCTCAACTAAGTACACATAATAATCATCTAAGTACGATTGATGAGCTATAGGCCTTTTATGACCACTTAACTTTTGATGTGAAGATGAAGGAGTTCTATCTAAAGGTATATCATCAATTGGTTGGTCAAAAGGATCCTTCATAGTTGGTTCATTACCTAACTGTTCAATAGGATCATCAATATCAATAAGAACATAAAAATCATTATTGACTTCTATGAGAACATCATCATTATCATTTTGATTTTATAAAAAATCAACATCTTTGCTTTCAATTAAAGTGATACTAGGATAATAGAACCTGTAGCCTTTGGATCCAGTAGAATATCTAATAAATGTCATTCAATAGACCTGATATCCAATTTGTCTCTTGATTGATAAAAAAATTTCATATGTGCTACAAACCCCACCTTCGAATGTGGCTTAAATCTAGTTTCCTACCGTACCAAAGTTCATAGAGAGTTGAGATTACAACCTTACATGGGATTCAATTCAAGATATACATTGTTGTACAAATTGTTTCTCCCCATAACAATTTAGGCAGAGATTCATTAAACAACATAGATTAGACCATGTTCATGGGAGTTCTATTATATCTCTCAGAGACACTATTCTATTGTGTTGTTTGAAGCATTACTTTATTTTGAATAATTTGACAATATTTTTTTAAAATCATTTAACATATATTCACATCCTCGACCGAGCCTTAAAATTTTAGTATTATGTCCAAGTTGCCATTTAACTTATTTATGACGCTCTTTACATTTATTCAATGCATCAGACTTATGGGAGATTAGGTATATATATATCTCAATCTCAAGAAGTCATCAATAAAAGTAATGAAGTACTTGTGGGGATGGACTCTAAAGGGTCTATGAATATTCAAATGAACTATTTCTAATAATTTTGATATTCTAATGACTTCTTTAGGAAAAAGTTTTCTAGTCATTTTTTTATTTAATGATTTCTCTCTCTCTCTTGCTGGTGTCAGTAATGGTGAACAATAGCCTCTTGAAGCACTGTTTGGGATCGCCTTCTTCATATATTTTATGGTACACCCGATTCTTTCTTCTTCTTCGTCTTCTTTTTCTTTTTTGCTTTTGTTTATGGGTTTTATTCTTTTACTTTTGTTTTATTGAGAAATTTTGGGTTTACTGTGGGTGATTTCAACTTCCTTTTTTAATTGTTGTTTTGAGTTTATTGTCCTCATAAACAAGTCGGTTGGGTTTTCCTCATTAAGATTCAGAGGGCATTCTTTTCTCTCTTGGATTTTCCCTACTTCTAGTGTCTCCTTTCCACTAGAGATGATAGACCCAACTACAAGGGGAGGCTGTTAAGGTTCATTGAAGGGGTCTTTATGTCTGCCATGTTGGTTCTAGTGTTTAATTTGGTATGGTCATGATTTGAGCATGATTAAGCCCTTTGAGATTGAAGGGTTTTTGCATTGAATCTACCTTCTTTATGGTAGATTATATTGCAAAACCAATCAAGTTCCTTTCATAATTCTGTGTTGTTTATTCATGACTCAGTCTATGGATAGGGTGGTTTTGTGTGTTGGGTGCTTCCGGATTAAGTTCAAGAACATTAAACCAAGGCTTGCATTATATTTCAAGAATCTAATGTATTTTCTCATGCTCCTGCAACAATCTTAATCGTAGAAGCCCTAGGGAGGATCATTATCTGCATTGTATGTGATTCTAAAGCCTTCCCTAAGCCCTAAAAACTATCCTCATTTGTTACCAAGAACCTGAGGTATGAATTTGCATATATACATCCATTGATCTTTTTGTTTTCCCTCTATTTTATATATTTTGTATTTTCATGACAGTCCTCGTAATGTTAGTCTAAATTATAGATATTGCCCCTATTTTGTGCGCACAAACAACAATAACTATAGATCATTGGTTGCCATAGAGGCATATATGATATACAAGGATACTCAAATATGTTAAAAGAGTTGAGTTTTAGCATTTGCTTTGATCACTTAATTTGGTGGCTTGGTGTTTGCAGGCATATGGCAAAGGGAACTCTAGCACTTACCTAATAATGATTTGATTTTGGAGGTGCGTGATATTTTTTATTTTACAGTCAGATATTGAGCATTCCAGGAGAATTGCTTACTAATACCAAAAAATATCATTGTAAAGTGGAAGGCTCTTTTAAGTCATTACCTTAAGCCAAAGGATGATGAGGTTTGTGTTAGTGAAGCTCAGTACTTGATTTATTTCTTTTCTTTGTTGTAATTTTAAGCATCGCTGGTTGAATTCTTTGCCATTAACGAAATAGAACAAATAGTTAATCTAATGTCAAGGTGTGTTTGTCATCTACTGTAACGCCCTAAATTTCAAACTTGCGAACCTTTTCAGAAAAACAGGCAAAAGACTAGAAATATCTCTTTCCTTCAGAGTTTGTTTATGAAATCAGCGGAAGATTTTTCTTTGATAAATCATAAGGCAAGCTGACAACTTTGGGCACGTTAGCTAAAAGAACCAAAACTCACAAGATTCGGATATCCTAAGGGAAATCTGATACAAACCCAAGCGTCCAGGACGCGAGCTAAGAGCAGGAAGAAGAAGCCTTGAAGCCATCTCGCAATCGCGCCATCGCCCGTAGTGTACCTAATCATCACCTGTACCCATAGAATGGGTTAGTTTCGCGAAAAACTAGTAGGTGCACAAAAGAGACTACAAGGAACTGAATTAAGTACATTTAATTCAGTAGGCTACGCAGTTTAAAGCAGATATGCAGTTAAACAGGTAAGCAATGCAAGCAGGTGAATAGTGCAAATACGTAAGCAGTTCAACGCAAGTAAGCAGTTCAAAGCAAGTAAGCAGTGCAACTGACCAACGCAGCATACGATCCATTTGATCGTAAGTTGAGAACTACTACGCAACAAGCTTGTCCTCGTTCCTAGAACGAGGTCTCTGCATCTAATCACCATCAGGACATCGTTTGTCGCTCACTACTTCTAACAAACGCATTGTCCTGAACAACCTTAATCTATCCTCATCTCTCAAAGTCTTACGCGGCTAACCGTCACCGGTTATGACTCACTAAGGCATCATACTTTCTCAGAGAAGCTCACCCTTCCGTAGAAGGTCCAAAACATGATCACTAACTCAAATCACTAACGATCTGATTCTCACATCTGAGTCACGCACGTAATCATGCTAAAACAAAAAGCCGAAACTATGAATTCATAGTTGGCTATCACAAACAATCTCAGAAGATCGTCACAGCTCACCATAACTTTTTATGGTAAGCGAAAACACAAGATCCACGTCGGATCGTTCGGTCTGAGAGATATACGACCGGACAAGGAATTACTGCCCTAGAGGGTATACCTGATCTTGGACCCTACACTTCCTCACAGGAGTTCACCGTCTTTGCAGCTACCCGTTCGTGGACAGTGTACATCCTCACATAGAATCTCTCCGTCTAACCGGGTCACCCGATCTGGGAAAAGTATAACCTCACAGCGAAACCTTTGGGAAACTGGTCCCCAACAGATGCCATATCCAATAAAAATCATTGCGATACACGCATCAACATAAATGACCCCTCTCGGGGTCGATAGCCACTAATACGAACAACAAGATCAACGCCCGGATCACTTGGTCTGGGACATGTATAACCTCACAAGGAATTCCGCCCTAGATGGTATACCTGGTCTTGGACCATACACTTCCTCATAGGAGTTCACCGTCTTTGCGGCTACCCGTTCGTGGACAGTGTACATCCTCACAAAGAATCCACCACTCTAGTCGGGTACTTGGTCTTGATCATACACGCCCTCGCAGATAATCCTTTGGAGATCAGGTGCTCGATAAACACCCTACTCAGTGATACACACATTTATACAATCGACTGCTCCGAACAGTTTACTACTCTCGATGTCAGTAGCCACAATATGGGCACAAGCATGTATATCAACAATATGCATCGTATCACTCCACGCATAAGCATATAATCCTACGCATCGTATGATTGCCACAAGGAATATTGCAATCCTCAAATAGGCCCTCAAAGCATGTGTAAATGACACATGAGAACGCGCAGATATGGCAATTCAGTTGATTCTATGGGTGAAGGGTAACTAACTCTATCCGTCAGCCAAACAAAACAACTGAATAAGACAAGCACTCATAACAATGCTCGTAAAACGTATAATTACCATAAAATGGCTCAGTCCATGAACAAGTAATTAAATTAATCATAAGGAATAAACCATTACATCACAAACCATTCATAAGTAATCATACGGCAACAGTTATATCACACTATGTAAGCAGCTTATAAGACAAGCGGCCACATCAATCCTAGTTGCCACCAGTTCGTAGATTACGAGTTGTATGCAATCACATCAATCATAAGAGATGCAAGCCAACAAGTGCTACGCTACAATAAGCACCAAACAGTTCGACCAAGGGATAAAGCAAGTCACATGCTAATATGTAGCAACTGATATAATGCTATTATTATAAGCATTTAACTAGCATGAGAAACTCCTTATTACTCTGCAAAGAACTGCGTAAGCAGTTTAACCAACTAGAGTAACGCCTTGACAGGCGTGCACAGTTCAACGAGTAGCCTACTAAACTATCGAGCAAGCAAGCGAATTAGTAGTGCAAGCGAAGCAGTAGTGCAAGCGAAGCAGTAGTGCAAGTGAATCAGTAGTGCAAGTGAATCAGTAGTGCAAGCGAATCAGTAGTGCAAGTGAATCTCACGACCCATGACCAGTGTGAACAGACCTTATGTTTTGATAATTACTGGCCTGCGGGTACGCGCAGGCAAAACATAGAAACAACTGAGACTAGTTCGGGCGTCTGTTATTCTATGTATTTTTGATAACCTGAATAGCTAGTTGAGTCCGCTCCAAAGGGGACGGCATTAGCTGAGAGAGGATTTCCCAGAGGCTGAAAAGCAGTGCCACGGATGCATCCAACTTCTGCAGAAGTGTTGAGCTAACTTGTGTAGCCCCTATCCCCTAACTCCAATGACTGGGGAAGCCGGATCTTTGCCTGTGGGGTGGTTGTTAACAACCTGTCCATTGAAGTTTTTGTACCGATCTGTCCTCTCCCTTGACAGACAACCAGAAGCGAACGGGTGCGTTAGGGGTTGCTTAACTAACGACCCATTCTATGTTGTGGTATTTAAACCACTCGAGCATCTTGCTTGTGAAGGCGAATGTGAGGCCATTTATGTGATTACAGCATTTTGCATTTTGCGTTGTTCGAGGTCACACGACTGTCTCATCCGATCATCGCAGTACTAGACGTGTCGTGCACGACTACAAGTACTCTAGGATGAAGGGGGTATAGCTCCTCAATAGAAGCCTTAACAGGAGTGTTTCACAAAGATGTAAAGTTTATCAACTTTACTTTATCTTTTGAAACAACAGTACTTTGTGTCAACATTATGCATGTGATTATCTCGAATCACATCCGCTATCGGGGTATCTACATGTCTCGCATGACTCGATACCGGCCCCGATAGACGGGATACGGGTTTCTCAACAGAACACCCACTAAGAAGTTCGCTCGAACCCCCAATTCGAAATCACCCGAGATAAGCCAAGAAGGCGAGCAAAGCCAGCCAGTCACATCCTTCCAAATGCTTCAATTTGGAGTAGTCTTTGATGCTTTTGCGCAGCTCCCTAAAATCTCAAGTCGACTATGCAGGACTGCGCACACGAAGAGCCAGGATCCTTGCGAGGTATCCCTCTCCTTAAACGGAGGTGTATCGCCAGCTCCCAACTGAACTCTTGTCGCAAGAGTGAGTGATAGATGTCTCTTGCATCCTCCACGAGGATGCCTTTAAGGCATACGCAAAGAGCAAGAACTTGCACGTCATCTGCAAAAGTAATGCAATACCAACGCATATGCAAAAGCAAGAGCCTAGGCGCAACGGCAAAGTAAAGGCGGTAAGCAGAAGTGCAACGCAAACCCTCGCACAACGCGCGACGGCAAGTAAAGACTGTAAGCAGGAGTGCAACGCAGAACCTTTGCACGATGCGCAACGGCAAAGTAAAGGAACTGTAAACAGAAGTGCAACACAAAACCTGTGCGCGATGCGCAACGGCAAAGTAAAGGACAAGGATCGCGAAACCGCATCCTTGAGTTAAATGTGTACTCGTATAAATATATATGATATATATATATATGCATATATATTTATTTAATTGTCCTTTTTAGTTAATTGAACTCAATTCAATTGTCTAAGTCTTTTGTGCAATCTTCCCCTACCTTTGGGAGTTGCAAGCTTGCTGTCGTCCGCGGATGTACGCGATTGGCGGCTCGGGTCGCGGAGCGCGAGCAGAATCCGTCGTACGAGCTGCAAAAGTAACAATCTTAGCAAGCTAAAACCAAAAATAGAAAGTCAGGGACACTGTCGTCGTCCTAACGTAAAGGAAGCAGGGGCATCGTGCACATGCGCACCTGCTATAAGCGCAAGAAGCAGGGGCAGGGCCACGAGCCCCTGCCGACATGCTGTCAGCAAACAACGAGGAGGCAGGGGGGTTGCTCCCCTTGCCCTCCGAAAGCAAGGGTAGGCAGGGTTGTGCCCCTGCCTGCCGAATACACGTAAACAAGCAGGGGCGAAGCCCTTGCCTGACGCCCGAGAAGAGGGAGCAGGGAGGGGCTCGGCTCCCTCCCCTGCCGTAACAGTAAGCAGGGAGGGGCTCGGCCCCTCCTGCATGCTACGAAGGTAGGGAGGGTCGAGCCCTCCCCTACGAAGATCTAAGGCAGGGAGGGCTGGAGCCCCTACCCACGATAGATAGAGGCAGGGAGGGTCGGACCCTCCCCTGCGCACCCAAATAGGGGAACCGAAAAAGGGGCAGGGGCCTTCAGCCCCTGCTGGAACAATAAAAAGGGTAGGGGCTGATGGTCCCTGCTAGAAAATTAGCAGAGAGAGAGAGAGAAACGCAAGAGCCCCCCTGCTGCCTTTAGAAGAGGAGACAACGAGGGGTGCTCGGCACCACCCTCTGGGAAAACCCAGAGCGAGAGGCAAGGGGGGGGGGGGGGAGTCCCCCTGCCGACGGGTGGCGACGACAGGGGGTCAGTCCCCCTATCGGTCGACCCCAAAAGAGAGAGGCAAGGGGGGAAAATCCCCCTGCCGACGAGGGGCGACGACAGGGGCTCAGCCCCCCTGTCAGTCGACCCCAAATAGAGAGAGGCAAGGGGGAAATCCCCCTGCCAACGAGGGGCGACGACAGGGGCTCAGCCCCCCTGTCAGTCGACCCCAAAAAGAAAGAGGCAAGGGGGAAATCCCCCTGCCAACGAGGGGCGACGATAGGGGCTCAGCCCCCCTGTCAGTCGATCCCAAGAGAAAAGCAGGGGGGTAACCCCCCTGCCGATGGGTGGTGAGGAAAACGAGAGAGGAAATAGGGGAGAAGAGGCTTACCTGAGGCTGCCGGAAGGAGAGGGTCGTCGATGGGGTTGCTCGGCAACACAAAGGCCGATGAGGAGGGTCGCAGGTGGCGAGAGAGACCGAGAGGCAGTGAGGGGGAGAGAGACGGCGAGGGGGGAGGTTTCGTGAACCTCCCTCACCTCCCTTGCCTCGGCCTTAAAAGGCACGGGAGAGACGGTCGGGGTGCCCGAACGCCTGTCCCCCCTTTAGATCCGGGTCGGGTCCAAAACTGGATCCGACCCGATCCAAATTTTTTTTTTTGTTATTACATCTACTGTTTGTTAAAGTCTAATGCATGCCGACACTTCTTATTCATTTTCAAAACTATGATTTTTAATGTTGAAACTTCATGGACTCTTGCAGCTGTAATGGGCAATCTCTACCTTGAACAAATGGAGCTCAGGACTATGGACGTATTTGTTGTTGGGTGTGGAGGCTGCCATATATACATAAACAAGCAGCATATTTCTTTTTCTTCATTAAGATTTATGCCGGTAGAATACTATTGGAATATGAGTTGTTCTTTTATGTGTAAGATCAGTGGTCTATATAGATGATGCCTAACGGAGTTTAGACATGAGCTACACCAGAAATTATGAAGATGGTGGTAAATATTATTGCGTTTTTAGTATGTTTCCAGGAAATCCTGTCAAGCTTTAATTTCCTGGCATGAGTCTATGGTTTGAAGCTGCTACAGTTGTTGTTGCTCCACTAGTGGAAATACCTGCTGAAAATGTTCTTAAATCTGCATTGGCAGGTGGCCTTGTTTAAGTAAGAGTTTCAAGGACATGGGCCCATCTAGGGAGCAAAAGTTTAGTTGTCTCAAATCATGAGAGACTTTATCCATATGATCTCTATCTTTCACCCTGCTCCCCAATTGTAGCATTTGTTTTTACACTATGATTTACATTCTTCATTTCTAATGAATTATGAGGATTGTGTTTTTAGATACCCTACAGACTATATTTTGTTTCAATGGTAGGTCTCTATTGTCAAAATCATTCTCTTTTAGCACTCAAGAATTTCGGTTTTATTTTCTCCCTTTCCATGGGTATGAAGTATATATGTGTTGTTGATATTTGCTGAGAAAACCCAAGTTTATAAGTACGATCAGTCTATTCTTGATGGCAATATAGTTTTGATTTGATTGTCAATTATGAATACTTATTTTTTATTTTTTGTTTGCAGGTTTATAGCATATACCACTGAGATCACTGTCTCGCTGTTATAGCCTATAATGGCATGTTAATTCTCGCTGTTATATCCTAGTTAAAGCAACCTTACCATTAAAGATTGCCAAGCCACTATTGGTATTCCTAGTTCCGGTAAGATTCTTCATTGGTGTTTATTCACCCTTAAGCAGCAAGCTATAAATGTCGTACTCAACAAAGGCCATGTTTTTCGGTGACTTTCGCCATTATAGGCCTATAGCAGCAAAAAATAGGGCAATAGTGTCAAGATATATGGCTGCTAGCATCCTTGTAGTATCTTTTGCAAATATATGCCCTATGCATAAATTCTTATTTGAGTTCATTCCACTGTAAATGGCCAAATTTGATGTATTTTCCCTAAATTATAAGATGTACCTTATGATTTGTAATAAGAACGCCATTGTTTGGGTTAATCAGCCCAAGCACTTGCGGTTCAATATGTGACCTTGTGTGTCTCAGATATTTGCGTTAACAATACCCTCTGTAAACTTGCCAACGGGAACTGTCATTTGGCAACAAGAGTGTGTGTGCCATCACTACCTAGTAGACACGATTTTCTTTCGTGATTTTATTGCATGTTTTTCAGATTATTCACCACAGACGTATTCTAGTAGTTTATTTAGTAGAGCAGATGCATAAGAACAGGAACTTTTGAATAATTGGATAATATGGCACCTGTCCTCGCAGGTATAGGCAAGCCTGACAAGGCAGGCCCATCAAATTTGCGACTTAAGGTTATTGGTAAGTCATGGAGTGAGTCTATTTGAGGTAGACCAAGCAGGTCCACCTCGATCAGGAGGCATAAGGGCGTGTTTGATACCACAGGGGATGGCCACTTTTCCACGAAAGTGGTGAACCGGAGTGACAATCGTTCCCGGAGGGCCTTTCTCGGGTGAAAATGGTTCCCCACCATTTAACTAGTGGGTCCACCACTTATTTCTCAAGGGAGTGTTTATCTCACGATTGGCGAGAAAGTGACCCTCTTTCATAGAAAGGGGTGTGAAACAAACGCCTCCTAAAAGACCACAGAGACACACACACGCGGTTATAAAAACCGACTGAAGCCAATCTTCTTGACCCACTACATGAGAGATCTTGAGCAACTCGTTTTGCGGTATTGCAATTCTTGACTTGTTCAATGATAGCCTAAACATAAAAAAAAATAATTACAGAAGCCTCCCCTTAGCTAAGGCTGCTGCATACTTGTAAAAGTCATATTGCCAAATACCATTTATTAAAACAACCGCGTATACAATCTCCATGACTTAATTGACTGACCGGGTCCGGTCCACAACAAAGGGCCCATAACAATACAGTAGCACAGTTGGGAATTTAACTAGGGTCACGACCCTCCAAGTCCACCCCTTATTTCATCATACCTATAAATGTACAGGCTGGGGAGCAACGAGAATTACAAAGAAGGAAGCCTTCCATCTATCCCTCTTAATTTCACATCTGTTGCTGAACACAGCTCTCTCTCTCTCTCTCTCTCTCTCTCTCAACCCATATTCACTGTGCCACCATCATGTCTTCGGGACCCCTTCTTGTCTTTCCGGAGCCCAACCTTGGCCAAAACAGCAGTAGTATTGGCTACAGTACTAGCCGTTTTGAAGATGGTGGTATGAGATTGGAGAAGGCTTCCATGCTGCCTAAGAGCTATGTCAACAAGCACATGACTCAGTTTGGCCATGTAAATGATGAAGGTGATGGTGATGATTATGATGGGAGTTCGTCTGTGGTCGGCGATGAACAACGGGATGTTGACGATCTTCGGTATCGTGCCGAATCCTTCAGGGTGCTGCACGAGGGTGTGGTTGATGGTAGCAAGGGCATCAAAGAGAAATGTGCTTGGCTTCGTTCTCAACTGGTTGGGGACGATGTGGAGTTCGATACTCCCTTTGGAAAGCGTCTTCTTACCTATGCCGACCATACGGCATCGGGGAGGTGTTTGCACCATATCGAGAATTACATCATCGAGAATGTGTTACCATTTTATGGTAAGTGCTTACTATTTTAATTACCTCTATTATTCTGCAAAATAAAGTGAGATTCTTCATTGCCAATATTTTCTCGAGAATGAGATTTGCAATTATGATATGGACAAATTGTTGTGATAACTCCTTAATAATGGAACCAATTAATGTTTGTTGAAAATAGGCAACACTCACACAGATGACAGCTTCGTTGGGCACCGAACCACCAAGATGGTGCACGAGGCTGCCAAGTACATAAAGAGCTGCATGGGAGGAGGAGATGACGACGCACTGCTCTTCTGTGGGTCGGGGACGACGGCCGCCATCAAGAGGCTGCAGGAGGTGATGGGAATAGCCGTACCCTCCACCATGAGGTCGAGGGTGGTCAAGTCTCTCAGTCCAGAGGAGAGGTGGGTGGTCTTCGTGGGGCCCTACGAGCACCACTCCAACCTCCTATCATGGCGGCAGAGCCTGGCAGAGGTGGTGGAGGTGGGAGTGGACAGTGACGGACTGGTGGACATGGAGATGTTGTGCAGGGAGTTGGAGTTGCCCAAGTATGCCAACCGTCCCTTGCTGGGATCCTTCTCTGCTTGCAGCAACGTCACCGGAATCTACACGGACACTCGAGCCATGGCTCGGCTCCTGCACGAACACGGTGCTTTCGCCTGCTTTGACTTTGCTGCTAGGTAAGTAATACTTGTACTCTCTCTCTCTCTCTCTATTATACATATTGTTATTATCTATATTCAGAATTAAGAAATTCAGAAGAAAATAACTAGTTGTTGGGTTCCGTTTGGCAGTGGGCCGTATGCACAAATTGACATGCGTTCTGGGGAGATTGAAGGATATGATGCAGTCTTCTTGAGCCCCCACAAGTTCGTAGGTGGGCCCGGGACACCAGGGATATTGCTCATGAGCAAGGCCCTCTATTACCTGAGATCTGCACCGCCTTCCACATGTGGTGGAGGGACTGTAGCTTTTGTCAACGGCTTCAATGAGAAGGTACCTAGCTAGTTGACTCATCCTAACTATTCCTCCTAAAATAATTAAAATTCATACTCTAATAAAGTTTAATTGGTTTATGAATTAGGACACTTTATACTATGATGACATAGAAGAGCGAGAGGATGCAGGAACTCCTGCTATAGTTCAAAAGGTGAGAGCTGCTCTGGTGTTCTGGGTGAAGGAGTACATGGGTTACCACCTCATCGACACCCAGGAGAGCCTGTGGATTGAACGTGCACTTGAGAGGCTTCTGCTTAATCCCAACATCAGCATTCTTGGAAACACCAAGGCCAAACGCCAACCCATTGTATCCTTCTTGGTCTACACAACTTCTTTGGGTACATCTGCTAATGAATCAGGGGAGAGGTTGAGCGCGTACATGTGGAGGGAGAGAGCCACGGTGAGGGATAAGCCTCTCCACGGTCGGTTCGTCACGAAGCTACTGAACGATCTCTTCGGCATCCAAGCCCGTGGTGGGTGTGCTTGTGCTGGTCCATATGGTCACACCCTGCTCAATGTTGACAAGGAGCAATCTCTTGCCTTTCGCTCTGCAATCCAAAAGGTACTTTTCGTAAACAATCATCTTTAGTTCTTAAAGGCTCACAATTGATGAATTTTAAAGGATTCTTAGACTTTCTTTTCTCCTGAATTAATGATCCTCCAAATTGAGGAAGATCATGGGAGAGCATCTGAATTATTCTAAATGATTGGGCATAACATATTTTCAGGGATATAATGGGCTGAAACCCGGATGGACGAGGATCAGTTTCACCTATTACATATCTGAAGAAGAATTCGAGTTCATCCTTGCTGCCATCGAGTTTGTCTCCGTTTACGGCCAGCGATTCCTCCCTCTCTACAACTTCAATTGGAAAACAGGCGATTGGACGTTCAGGAAGAGCGCCGTGAAGAACATCGTCGGAGAAGAGCGAGATCTTGCCTTCAAGAACTTCATGACCATGGGCATTAGGACAGTCCACAACCACACTCGTGATGCAAGATCAGCCACCACCACCACCACCACCAATCCAAAGGCCGCTCTACTTGGACTTGAGCAAAAGTATGCAGCCTATCTCGAGAATGCAAGGTTCATTGCCAAATCGCTTCCAAAGTTGCCCGCTAGACGTCGCATACCCCAAGACGTCGATCTAGACCTCATCCTCTTTAGGATTTGACTTGACATAATGATCTTAATTATTTATTTGTAGTACTTGTAGGAATGCTCATGAAGGTTATCGTCTTGATGACCTACAATGTGCCTTTATCGTCGATCATTATACTTTTTATGCTGTTTGGGAATCCCTTTAGGTTATCCCCTTGATGACCTACAATAAGCCTGTGTATGTATTTTATTTTCGGTGGTCTAATAAAGTTGGATGTTAAGAAAATATAGCAAATAATGATCACTAGGAGAGTTTGAGGAGAATTCATATGACTAAGCACTAGTCATGTGTAGATAAATGAAAATAAAACCCCCAAAACCAGTCAAGGGGGCTTTGAACCAAAGATCTAGGAATCTCAAATCGAGACCTTTTTTTTCTATCGTTCATAGATTCATCTCGGATGTTAGTATGAGTCCTTTCTTCAAGATCCTCATCGAATACGATGTTTGATATCATATGGGATATTATCTCATATTCTAGATTCTCTAGAAGTGGTTCCTATGGAATGAATTGAATTTTGAAATTTTGAGCTTTAGATCATGTATTCATTATACTCCAAACATTTGATCCACACAAGCCCGCAACAAGTAACAAGAGATTTTCAAAATAATAGGTACCCTACAAAGTTATATCCACTGATCCGTGAGGTCTCTTCGGGTTTTAAAGTTTCAGGGTTTTCTTTCGAGTTTACACTGATTTATCCAAGCCAACAATTTAAGGGTACTAGTATGGAATATCTGGCTCTAATGGTACTATCATTGATATACCCAACTTAACAACTTAAAGGTACTAGTGGAAGATCTAAATTATAGGACAAGAAATTTTGAAAAAAAATCGTAATAAAAGAATGATTCTTTTCCTAAGAGAGAGAGAGAGAGATAAAAAATGAGCACACAATCAGATTAAGCAATATCTCAAATAAATCCTAACTCGTTGGAGGTTATATTTTTCTAATTTCTTTGTAGCATGGATCACTGGATTTTTTGGATCAATATCTGATCTAAATGGATCTAGTCTATCCTGGATGAGGATAAGGCTTATCCATGTGAATCCTCTCGAAAGGAAGACTCATCCAAGAAGAGACTTCCCACCCTAGAAAATGTATAAGGTGGTTGGGATCGGATGGCGATAACATTCAATGTAACGGACGTCAAAATGTTTGTGTCATCCAATAGCAGACGACATTCAACTCTGTCACCCCATAACGGACGACACTTCATTCCACCGTCCAATAATGATTGTGATCCAGTATGTTGCCCTATAGTGGACAACAGTTCAGTAAGCCATCCAGTAATGGACGATGATCAATTTTTCCATCCGAGTGTGAGGGGTATCCAATTCTTACTGGGTATCTGTAGACACTTATCTTCAAAAGATATTAACAATTGGGCATCATGAAATTTTGGTATTTATACCAAAATATCATATTTTTCTGTAAGAATTACTTAGATCTAATGATAATTGTCAATTTGTCTTTATGGAGCCAATCAACATAATCAATTTAAACTAAAGTGATATAACTACATTGATACAAGATGTATGATAGATAAATGCTCAATAAAATTGAAGAGTAAACTTCAAAAGTAGATTTTTCAAGATAACTTGGGAGAATATTATTATTTTTATAACGAGGAACCCTCATCGAAGCAAGGAAAATCCTAGATGGGACCCCACAACCACTTTGTCTTACATGGCTCACCTCTAAAATCTACAAAGGTCATTGTGGGGGGGCTAGCCAAAGTTGGCCCTTCGTCAGAGGGCAAGAAGGAAGGCTATCACAGTCAGGCAACTGTGATCGAATGGACCTATTCATGTTCCACTGGAGATGAGCCAGTTTGTAGTCCTCCCAAGGTGAAGCATGTGTTGAATGCACATGTTGGCAAGGAGGTTATAGGCCAAAGATGGTGGTCGGTGGTGACTTGGCGGTGGCGAGAGAGATGACAAAATTCAGCTTCCCGATCATAGGCATATAGGTATAGAAGCATAGGACATCAAAGAAAAAACATGCAAATTCAGGAAATTCTTAGAGGGTCCGCCGACAATCTGGTGTCTGAAGGTTGCTTGATGTGGTCGTGCACGATGATGGGGTTGGCGCTTGACCGAACGATGGAGGAGGTCATGATGGCACAACGGTTTCTAATGGTAGGGCACTACAACACACCGCAAGCAAAGAGGGTGCACATAGGGATTCATGTGCTGCAAAGGGTGTGCACTCTGACCAGGCGTGCACGGGGTGCACAATCGGGTCACTGTGATTAGGGGTCCTCGTTGGTGGCTTTACCAGTAGCAGAGTGCTCAGTTGCTGCTGGAAACAGAAGGTGCACCTGATGCACCATGTGGAAGGGAATAGGAAGAAGAAGGGAAGAGATGAAGAAGACGAGAGAGATACTCTTAATTCCAATTTTCTTAAGCACAAACTGACTCAAGACCCTCACATGGATTTATAATGTCTTGAATCAGATTTGGATCTTACTAATCCAGTCCTAATCCTATTATAAGCTTAAATATGACCCAAAATAGAATTGAGTAATGGTAACCCAATGCGTAATACTACCCCATGACCCACTTACCAAGATACTAAAAATAGGAATAAGAAAAAATAGAAATATTGCTATACTGAACCAAAATCCAAAATAGGAAGTAGGGAAAGAGGAGGGGGAACATTTTTCTCTCCTTTGGCAAGGGTGACTCTTACTTGCCTTTTTCTTCTTTCTTTCTTTTTTCTTCACAAAGGGTGCTCCCAAGTGGCCCCCACCTTCTTGACTTAGTGGCCCTTTTCTTTAAGCCACTTTCCTTATCTTTCCTCATTTCTCCTTTATGTTCCAAGTGTGTTATAGAGTAAGGAAAGTTTACCCTTTAAAGAGTGCTCTTCTTCTATGTCATGTGCCTTCCCTGTGGGACTCATATCCTCCTTTCTTGCTTGAATAGGAAGAGGATAAATGTTCTTTGACTTTTTCACATAAAAAAGAGTCACCTCAGTTGTCACATCAGCATGAACGGGTCTCATGATGACTAGGTTGTCCACCTCAGTAGTGAATCCCTATGTGCACCTTATATTTTTATTTTCTTCACAAGGGGTGGTCTACACTTTCTTGACTTAGTGGCCCTTTTCTTTCAGCCACTTTCCTTGTCTTTCCTCATTTCTCCTTTATGTGCCAAGTGTGCTACAGAGTATGGAAAGATCTTTACTCTTCAAGAAGCTACATAAAATAAAATTTAAAAGGAGAGAAGTTCCTGCTTTGAGGAATAGCATCCACTTCAAACACAAGAATACTATGATAAACAACAATTCTGGGCAATATCTTGAGAGAGCTACCCATACCAATATCATTCATCTACTATATCTGTCAATTTTACTTTGGACATTAGCATATCCTTGTTCACATAAATTTATGGCGAGGGTCATGAATCTCAAACATACCCTTAGTTGAAACAAATTCTTGAAAATGACTACATGAAATAGAACGAGGGGGGAGACTAGTATTCTCTAAGGCATTCAAGATACAATTAAAATCAATGATAATCATCAATGGCTCTCTTCTATGGTCTATGGAGGCCAAAATATTACTAAATTGTTGAACATGAATCCCATAATGATTACTCAAATAAAGCCTAGCAACCATAGAACTCTTGTTCGAGAGAATCTCCCTCACGAAGAACCAAGTGAATTTGTTAGTAACATGAATATCTGAACAAGTCATAACTTCAAATTCCAAAAGCACATAATATACATATGATTCTCAAGAGACCATGAATCATGCACAAAACAAAAATCTTTGTACCTAAAATGAAAGGCTTTAAAATGTTTCAAAGATGTCATAGGCTCCAAGATTAAAAAAAAAAATGTCAGGTCTATGAGACCTAATAGCATTATGCAGCTCCACATGAGCCAAATTTCTTGCAAACACCCTTAAATTCTGAGAAAGAACTTTTATTTTAGTGGTTACTTGAGGAAGTCTTCCCAATGCCCTCTTTGGAGACAACCCTAGAAAGAAGAATCAATTATCCCTCATCATAATATGATGCTTTTTGGGCCTCCTAAGCTTATTTTTTCCCTCTAACTCAAGGATGGCTTTGCCTTTGGGGTCTACCACAAATGTCATGTCCTCTGAACAAGGAATATGTTGTTGCCCTAAACAATAGTCCACAAGCCAAACATCCTAAATAGCTAAGCTTGCCACCTCCACAGGGGCACACCAGGGCTGGAGATGCCCTTACCCCTTACAACAGACACCTCAACAGGTGTCCCAATAGGGTTGATCCCTAGGGATGTCAGTGGACCGCGGTGGAGGCAATGGATAAGGTATCCACCCTCGCCCATCTCAAAATTATGCCTTCCATGCACGGGTTTTGATTTTAACCTCCATCCCTATTTCATGTCCTCCATCCCTGATCCAAATGGGGTGTGGTGGGGCGGCTACCCGTTTCTCCCCAGTCCACTACCATCCCTAAAGGTATTTTAGTTATTTTATTAACGGCGATCAAGGATGGGGTGTGGTGAGGCAAGGTAGGGCAGGTCAGGGAAAATCGTAAGTCCATCTCCGCCTCTATCTTTGTATGGGTTTTGATTTTAACCTCCATCCATGTTTCATGTCCTCCATCCCTAGTTCAAACAGGGTGAGGCGAGGCGGGGGCCCATTTTTCCCCGGTCTACTATCATCCATATTGGTCCCAAGCCCTTTGACCAAATCAGTCTGGACCTCCACAGGCCCATGATCAACTAATTTTTCCTGGCCTTCATCTTCCCAAAACGCCAACGTAACCTCCCCTTCAGAATCGTATTCACTAGATAAATTAAACAGCACCTCTGAAGCCCCAATCGCATCCTCCTCGAGGTTGTCATCTGCACCAATCAAGGCCTCCAATGGGTTACTTTTAGCCACAACAACCATAGGTACCCAAACCCGAGAAACCATCTTTTGTGGGACCTGTTTTCACCCATCTTGCTTCGTGTTCACAATATTGTCTATTTTCATTGTTTTACGCAAGCAAGACTCGAATACTTTATTCATACTCAAAACGAAGATCCACCTCGAAAGAATCACCAAGGAAAAATGGGATCGAGTCCAGTTGCATGATCCGTATCAACCTTAATTTTCACCAAGATCCACACAAAGTGGAAATGTACTTGAGAGGCAATCATCTTATCAATTGAAATCAGTTTCCCAAGTAGTGCATCCACAATTAGATAGAACATATTGTTACACCAAACAATAGGGGGAAGACCGAAAACTCTCACCCAAACAGGATTTGACTTCAGCCCATGAAACTTTGGGATACCTGACCCATTCCACGGATCCATCAGAAGCAATGCTACAAAGCTCGTGGCGCAACATTGAGAGCATGCCATTGTGATTATTGAAACAAACTAAGAATTCATTATTTGAAAGCATAGAGAAAATAGGTTTTGAAGTCAAGTTTTAGCGTTGTCATAGCTCACACACATAAAAATCCCTCTCCATGGATTTTGTATCTCACTTGCATACCAAACAATGGGCAAAGGCTTTCTGCTTTTCATAGTAGAAACTCTCTGGAACATGGATAGAACACTTACTATTCTCCTCCCATGGCGTCAGCAAGTCAGAGTTAGGTTGGATCATTGCATACACCACTACTTGTGCCCAAAATTGAGCACCAATCCATGAAGAACCAACAATCTCAACCTCTAGATGTGTAGCCTCCATGGTCATGATGTTTGTGGATCCCTCAACGATATGGGGCAGAACGTCATCGTCTTCAAGAAATGCACCAACAAGGGGCCTCCCATCTCCACTAGCTTCTAGCTTCAACGTACGCAATAACGAGGGAAGGGAGGTGTTGCACATCACCCCAACACCCATGACATTGTGAGCATTAATAGGATCCATCATTGAGTGTTGACCAACCCCAACAATAAGTGACATCAAACTAGGTAATGCTCTACCAAGAACTGTGTGGATGACATGGGTCGACTGCCTAGCAAGAACCGACAAGGATGTCAACCTAGGGGGGCGAATGAGCCATACACACTCAACGATCCTTGCACAACACAACCTGGCACCAAGAGCAAATCAAGACCGTCACCTCCAAGAACACGCTCTGCAGAACAAAAACCAGAAAACACTATGGAACCACCACATTCAACGTGTGGTTATGCCTTATCAAGATCATCCTCCTCCATAGGGAGAGCGGATAAGGAGGCTTCTCTCACCCTTCAAGCTTACTCTCAACCACAACCATAGCCACAAGAAAGGAAGCTCAACACTACCTCAAGGATGACAAGCACCGACGGTGGGAAGGAGCATGACCAGCAGAGAGAACCAAACAGTTAGAAGCTTACCAGAGGCTGACGATCTCACGGGAGACGACTCTCAAAATGCCTAGAAGGCAACCAAAACCTGCCTAACACAGTATTGGCGGTTACTTATAACATACCTTTTATAATATTGTAATTCTTTATAATTTTTTAGAAAAACATGAAATGCTATGTACATAATAGGACTTTTATATTGTGTTTAAATGCATGAATGTATAGATGTATATACTTTGTTTGAAAGAATAAATGTATTGGCATGTTTCTATACTTGAATGTATGGATGTATTGGCAGGGTTTAAAGGAATGAATGTTTATATTATGTTTAAATGTATGAATGTATTGACAATATTTAATTGAATGAATGTATTAGTAGGGTTTCAAAGTATTTTGACAAAGACATGATATGTATTGGTAGGGTTTGACTAAATGAATGTATTAGCAAGGTTTGAATGAGTGAATGCATTAGCAGGGTTTGAATAAGTGAATACGTTGATAAGATTTAAATGAATGAATGTATTGTCAAAATTTTATTGTACTTTGACATAAACATGAGATTACATGTAAATTGCAAGTTTTTTATACTGTGTTTGAATGTATGGATGTATTGATAGAGTTTGAATGAGTGAATGTATTGGCAGTGTTTGAATAAGTGAATACGCAAGATTTGAAAAAATGAATGTATTGTCAGAATTTTAATGTATTTTGACATAAACATGAGATTACATTAAATAGCAGGCTTTTTATGCTATGTTTGAATGTATGAATGTATTGACAGGGTTTAAATGAGTGAATGTATTAGTAATGTTTGAATGAATGAATGTATTGGTAGGCTTTGAAGGAATAAATGTATTGACATTTTTTGGATTATTTTTTTTAAAGAAATATAAGATTTTATGTAAATAATAGGTTTTTTATACTGTATTTGAATTATGATGTTCATACATCAGAGAGTGTAAACATCAAGATATTCACATAATTGATTAACCTTTCAATTAGCTGATGTTCGCACATCAGAGTGTGCGAACATCATTCATATTTGCACAGTAACATAACCTCCAAATTCGATGATCTTTGCATATCTCAAAGCGCGAACATCAAAACATTCACACAATAACTTAACCTCTCAATTAGATAATGTTTGCATATATCATAATATGAACGTCAAGGCATTCACACAATAACTTAACCTCTCAAGGAGTAACATGACCACTCAACTCAATGAAGTTCATATATCTCAGTGTGCAAACGTTAGGACATTCATGCAATAACTTAACCTCCCAATTCTAAGATGTTCACATATCAGAGTGTGTGAATATCAAGGCATTCTCGCAGTTGATTAACCTCTTAATTCAGTAATGTTTGCATATCAGAGTGTGTGAACATCAGGACATTCATTCAGTAACTTAACCTCCAAATTTAGTGATATTTGCATATGTTCTACGTGAATATCCTGATATTCACACACTATGATATGTGAACATCATTGAATTAAGAGATTAATAAACTCAGTAAATGTCCTAATGTTTGCATATCAGAGTGTGTGAATGTCACTGAATTAGGAAGATAAGCAATTGTGTGAATGTTCTAAAGTTTGCATACTCTGATGTGCAAACATCATCTAACTGGGAGGTTAGTTAAATGTGTGAATATTCTGATGTTCACACACTCTAATATGCAAACATTATCATTTTAACATAGTATAAAAAAAACTTGTTATTTATATAAAATCTTATTTTTCTATGAAAAATATATTTTAAAAAATGTCAATACATTCATTCCTTGAAACCTACCAATACATGCATTCGTTCAAACCATGCCAATAAATTTATACATTTAAATATACTATAAAACACATGTCATTTACATATAATCTTATATTTTTTTCTGTAAACACTCTAATTTTGATCGAGACATTTCATATATCAAAGAACTTTATGTTTTCAACTTATTCTAAAACAAGGTTAACTTTGACCTCAAGGTTGTTAAATGCGATGAGGCGAAGCGAGGCGTTGAGCATGTTATGAAGCGAGGCGTAAGCCTCGAGGCGTTGAAGCGTAAGCTTCATGATCAGAATAATAAAATCTATAATATTAATAAAATAATGAAATAAGAAGTGAAAATGAGTTATGCATACAATTACAAAATGAGTATACATAATAGTTGTAACACAGAGAGAGAGAGAGAGAGAGGTGTTGTGCTTTACTGTTTCAAGCAAACACAAATTTGTCTACATCCCAAAGTGAAGGTGAGGAGGGTGTGACTCATGCCATAGCTGACGTATCCATATCTGTAACCCCATCTACAATCCCACCGGTATCTTTGTGATATAGGCACCAAGTTTGGATTTCATGCTGCAGAAAGCGGATGTCTAGGTGGTATGTTTTGGTAAGGTAAGGGCTAGTGCAGTGCATGTGAGAGGCCTGATGAGATTAGAAACTAGCCTTCTGCATGCAGACTTCACAGAGAGTGGAGGGCTGTCACTTAAACTCGCTTTGCTTCAGTATGAATCAGGGATTAGGTCAGGAAGGTATTTTACAATTTAAGCATTTCATAAGATTCACAAAAGATTTTGATGGTTTTATTTAGAGCATCCCTAGAAAAATATTTATCCTTTCAAACAAATAAACAAGTTATCAGGAAAAAGACAACAAACTGTTTCTCTTACAGCAAAACATAGAGAAAGCAAAGATTCAGTTCACAGAAGTGAATTACATAATAAAACTGCACTAGATCAATTTCATATAATTAAATAGAAAAATGCATAGGCAGCAGAAAGCACTGTCAAACATGGATCATTAGCAAATGATATAGCATGGTACAGCAGAACTGCATATCAGCCAATCATATAGAATTTTGCCTATGTGATGCTAGCAACATAACAACATCTGAGATTGCAGACAGTTTGAGATAAATAGGATCTAGAAGAATATATGTTGGTTCTCAGCACATAAGTGGTGGTATTTAGTACAGCTATATCAGATAGGACATAGTAGGTAAAACTAATACTCAATTAAATTAAAAAGAAAAATACTATTATTAGCAGCAGAACAGAAATTTTAAGTAAAGAACAGTGGCTAAAGTACAAGTTTGGAAACAAAAGTTGACTACTAACCTTCTGACGCCTTGCTTTGGTCTCATGATCAAGCTTAGATCTAGGACCTTTTGAGGCCATATTGCAAACAACTATATCAAGATACAATCCTGCCATTTTGTAGCATTAAGTGGCACCACAGGTTAGGAATGAATTTGTAATTCAAGTTATAGGCTTTGATGTTTCATTGCACTATGACATTACATTACCTTTATAATATTTTTGTATAGAATTACCTTTTCCCCTACTCCCTCTCTCTTAACGCCTGCCCACCACTCTCATCTTTTCTTTTCTTTTTCAACTGCCACCATCACCACCACCACCACCACCACCATTACCAGCCACCTCTTAATTTGTCTCTTGCTGCCACTGCAACCTTTGAAATGAAGTATGCGGAATTACAAGAACAAAGTGCAAAAGCACAAAACAAGTCCAAGAGTGGACAATTACAAAGGCACAATACTGTTAAAATATGTAATCTCATCTGCAACCAGAACTCATTAGAAAATTATCATTAAGATACGAGAAACAGAATCTGTATAAAAGTAAAGGCCATGATTGTCGTGTAACCTATCCATTTTCAAGATTAAAGCACCATCCTCAAGATTAAGTTAGACTAATAGTGCAAGATAAAACTAGTTATATCTACAATCATGAAAACATATTGAATACATGTGGGGCCATCTCCAAATTGACATGTTCTAGAAATACCTTCTATGCACAAATTTTTTCAACAAAATTGTCATAAGCCTTAAACAATATCAAATATTTTCAACAAAATTGTCTTCACTAGGACTAGATAACTCATCTTCATTTGAATCATCCATATATGGGATAGTTTCTTCTTCATCTTCAATTTCTTCATTATTCGCTCTCTCATTTTCTGAATCTTCTACTTGTTTTCTTTTACCTTCATTCCAAAATATTAACAAAATTAATAATTAAATTTAAAAAAGTATAATATTTATAAAATACAAGACATACCTTTATTAGCATGCATCTTGTTTGAAGATGGATCTTTTTTACGTTTCTTAGTTGAGCTTGGTGAAGTATCAAAAGGAGTAACATATATATCATCCAAATTAAAAGCTCGATCCAACCAAGAATCTTCTAATGCATCTTGTGGCAAAACTGGATCTTCTTTTTCTATAATCCACTCATCATCAGAATCAATATTTTCAAGACACAAAGGATCATCAACTGTCTTCCTTCTTATATCTCTTTCTTTCAATTTCATATTGTACATGATAAACACCAAAGCATTGAGTTTTTCTTGCTCAAGGCGATTTCGCCTTTTTGTATGTACCTATAAATTAAAAATTTATATAATTATAAATTTGCAATATATTATGCAACAATGAACAATCAATAATATGAAAATATTTATATTTACCAAAGAAAAAGTGCTCCAATTACGCTCACATCCTGATGCACTACATGTGAGATTCAACACTCGCATTGCAAAGTTTTTCAATTCTTTTGTTTCATCACCAAATGTATTCCACCAATCAGCTGAGAAAATAAAATAAAAAAGAATGTTAGTAAGAAAAAAATTAGATCAATTAGAATTGAAATTAAGACAATATAAAGAAAAATACATACCTGGATTTTTTCTCTTTCTTGTGCCAATTGCCTCTGGTCTACCAAACAAACCAATCGCATTTTCATATGTATCAAGCTGAATCAAAATCTCTCAACGTTCTTCTATATTGGGCACCATCTTTTCTAAACATTCCATAAACCCAATTTTAACTTTTTTATCTTTTACACAATCATCATCATAATGAAAGGGTGAGTTTAAAAAATACCCTGCAGAATGTAAGCAGTGATGCATTTGATTATCCCACCTCTTGTCAATAATATCCCAAATGTCTATATAGTTGCTCTTATCATTGCCTACATTATGAGCTATTTCTTCCTTTGCCTTTCTCATATCATTAAACAAAAATCCCATAACTGGTTTATCATCTGAATCAACCCTTCTCAATACTTTCACTAAAGGTAATGTGACTTTAATGATATAAACAATTGCTTTCCAAAAATTTCTATCTTCAGTGACAATGTATGTTACTTCTTTACCTTTTGGATTTTTGATATAATACTCACTATCTTGAAATTCTGGAGATAAGAACATATTCTTTAATGCATTTTTGTTTACACCAATACTTTGAAGAGTAAGATAAGAAGTTGCAAAACGAGTAATAGCTGGCCGTAAGAGCTCTTTACCATTTGTATATTTTCTCATCAAATTTAAAATCCATGCATGTCCATATATAAATGTAGTTAGAATCTTTGCTTTTTCCAATACTCGTTTATGCAAATGTATCTTGCCAATGTCTTCAAGTATCAAATCTATACAATGTGTTGCACAAGGTGTCCAAAAAATATGTTGAAAAGCTTCAATATCTTTTAACTTCAAACCTGCAGCCTTGTAATTTGCTGCATTATCTATAACTACTTGTACTACATTGTGTTCTCCGACGTCTTTAATAACTTCACTAAATAACTTTACCAAATTATCAGTTGTCTTTCTTATTCCACTAATATCACAAGACTTCAAAAAGACTGTACCTGAAGGATTGTTCACAAGAAAATTAATCAAATTTCTACTTTTACTATCCGTCCAACCATCTGCCATTATAGTACAACCAGTTCTTGCCCATGTCTTTTTGTAGTCCTCCAACATAATTTGAGTTTTATCCACTTCATCTTTTAAAATCTAAGTTCTCATCTCATGATAACTTGGTGGTTTAAATCCTCGACCATAATTAGCAATAGCTTCACACATGGATTCAAAATATCGACTATTGCACAAATTAAATGATAATGCATTTGCAAAAAAGAATCGCCCAATAGCATAACATACTTCCTTTCTTTCTTCTCTTTTAAATGCATTATTTATCGTTGTCTGACGAGCTTCTGAACTCACAAATTGATCCATAGGGCCTCTTGTTTGTGAACTTCCAACTCTATTAGTAGTTGGAGAAGAAAGTTCACCACTCATCAGTCCTTGAGTAAAGCTTTCATTCATACCACTTTGTAATATATTTTTTTCTTGTTGTTTTTCTTCTTTCTTCTTTTGCAAGTATTTTGCAAAAAATTGTGTCACCTCATTTGGTGCATGATCACATGGTTTAGCACCCTTGTGACTTCCAGCTAGATGCTCTTTTATTCTTGCTACACCACCTTTATAAACTACCTTACAATACATGCATACCAAATTTTCTCTTTTTTCCTTATCATTCAAATCTTCTTCAAAACAATGCTTCCAAGCTGGATCTGTCCTTTTCGTTTTTTTTAAGATAAACAACCACCTGCACAAATTTAGATTTTTTTTTAAAACAGTACAATCCATAATCAAGAAAACATATATTTAAGTCAACTTAATAATCAAGTAAAGCAACAAAAGTTTTTAAGTCAACTTAATAATCAAGTAAAGCAACAAAAGTCCATGTTCTGCGTAGTAGGGAGCAACATAAGACTATGATAGGTGCAGGCCAGCGCACCAATATCCTGAGGGTAGAATTTCGGTCTTGTGACACTCGTGACAATCAGGATAGCATAGTCAACTAGAGAAGCAACTATGGTTGAGGCACTCCAAATTATGGTTTTATCGACCAAACAAAATATAAGACAAACCATATAGAAGACTAAATATGGCCAAATGTAGATTATCTGAATCTCCTATCTTCATGTCATGTAGCTAAATTTGTGTGTTTCTCCTACTAAGCAGATTACTAGCCAAAGACTTTTGAATTAAAGAATTCGGTAAATCAGATACCATCAGTGGCACCAAGTACACCCAAGATTTGCTCGGTTGATGCATCTGGTTGTTGTCTGTTCTGGCTCCAACCTACCCACCTGTGTCCACACATTTACCACTGAACTTAGGTGGTAGTTTCATAATCATCATAGTTTCTAGAGTCTTTCATAGAAGGATATGCATGATTGTGCTTAAAAGACTTCTATAGAATGTGTCTCGGTAGGAATTACAACTAACATCAGACATGGAAAGACAAAAAACAGAAACTTATTCAATGTAGGCAAAGAACCAGCAAAAACAAACCATTGCAGAATGAAGGTAACATAATAAGAAGTTAAAGACTTATGGCCACCAAAATAGGTAAGACCTCTTATTTGAAATATGCAAAAGGCTACTACAGCCTCAAGTTATACAATATTGTGTAGGCTTAAGATTTGGAACACCCCTCAGGAACAACTTAAAGGTGAAGGCTTCAGATTGGACATCTACATATATAACTAAGGCATCTTGCATATGAGGTCCTGAGTGAGCCTTTCATGGCATCAGCAGACACCATTGGGTGGCCTGTTCGTACTAGGAAAATCAAGAAACCAGGAAATTTGAGGGTTCTACTGGAATCAAGAAAAGATTTAACTAATAAAAAAGTTCAAAGAGATTGTATTACTCACACGAGGAAGGAGGCAACGTCGGCTCCCCTGAGAGGCGTGGATGCAAGGTAGTCGGCGCTGGGAGCGAGAGACGAGAAGAGGAGAGGAGGAGGCAGGTGCAGGCTGACAAAGCCCTCCCTCCCCTGTGCGATTTTTACAGAGGATTGGGGGAGGCACGAAAAGGGAAATGAGGGGATGCGGTGGGGGGGGGGGAGGGGATGAAGGTTTAAAACATTAAAAGAAAGAGAGAAACCCTTTCGTATTTCATTTTTTGGGGGTTGTACATGAGGCGTACGCCTTATAATCGAAGCGGGACTCGAAGCGAGGCGCACGCTTCACTCATGTGAAGCGTGCGCTTCGAACCCACAAACGCTTCATCTAGCGCTTCAGTATTTTTTTTTTGCGCTTCGCCTCTCACAACACTGTTTGACCTTTGCCATTAAAAATGACTTCGTCAAAGTATTGACCAAAAAAAGAATTAAACTAGAAGATTTCATCTTTCAACAAACCATAAATCAAGTTGATTCGACATCAAGATCCAAAGTTATGATCAAAACAAGTTGTCACCTGCTAACGACACATCATTTATCGTTAGCTTTTTTTATGAATTATTTTTAGTACTTGGCATTTTCTTTTACGTGTCATTAATATTTTTTTAAAGATACATGGTTTGTCATCATCAGTTGATCTCTTGTTGTGAGTTCAAACCTATCTAAGTTAAACGTGCAGCTGACACTGACATGGACGGTCTTTGTTTATTTTTTTAATATTTTTTTTGTTTTTTGTAATTTTATTTCAATAAAATGCTATTTTTTATGTTAAAAAGCTAAATGATTTTTTTTCTGTGTTTCATAATAAAGTTACCTCATGTTTTTTTTATAAAGAGAATGAACAAGATAATTCCTATCAATAGTAAATTCGTCTACGATAAACAAACGTTGGGTAGCCAAGTGCTGGCCGAATCTTTTATATATTTTTTTCGTAGTAAGAGTCCTTGGGTTTTAGAAATAGTATAAAAAGAAGTCGAATGTGCATAAGAAAGACAGTAATTTTTTTAAAAAATAATTTTTAAGAAAAAGAAATAATTGTGAATCTTCTTCTGCCCTAAGAAATGATTCATTCAAATAATGAGTATAGTTTTTTATTGATTAAAAATTCGGTGTCATCGTGTCTCATCTTTTGAAAAAATTCCCAACTTTCCAATCGGACCATGGTCTACGAATCATCGTGGCACAGGTCGAATTGCGCTCCTTTCGCCATAAGAGCCAATACCCGTAGGCGAGTCGGCGCAACTCTCTCTCTCTCTCTCTCTCTCGCTGTAAGTCGGCGGTACCATCGACGTCAGCAAAGCCCATGAAGGTCGAGATGGTCATCATCACTCTCCCCTTCTCCCATCGTCATTTGGGTTTTGGGTTTCCGAAATCAAGTCCTGTTTCATCTGACGAAGCCTGTATTTTTATGTTGGTTTCAAGCGTTCAAATCCCATTTTGGGCTGAAACCAGTTGAGTGAATATACAGAGGGAGGAGGCACTCCGTTTCTAAATCTCAGATGATGTAGCCAAACTGCATGACTGGGATTTCAATTTTATAGATTTCATGAATCGCAAGTACTAAATTTGTGAATTCAATACACCAAACATCCAAAACCAAAACAAGTGTTGTCCCGGTCCTTGTTCTTATCCTTTTTTTGTTTAAACCATTGTCTTTTTTTCCCTTGAAGGTGCAGTGGCATTGATGATCATCCATGCTCTGAAGCAACTTATTCTGCTTGAAGCAACATCCCATTCATTGATAACTGCAAGGCACTTTCTCAAGCAATCGGCAATTTCTTGGCCGAATTCCCCATGTCGTTGGCCTCTGGGCGTCGATTTCAAGCTTAACTCGATCAACATGTCCGCCGCTCTTGAACCCAATCGCTTCTCTTCAAGCGTCAAGGCATGCGCCGCTGCTGCCGAACATGGTGACGGAAGCGGAATTTCTTCATCAGGTGCTGATGGACGAGCTCACTCTGGAACATCTTCCAGTATTGAATCGGTTCCCGACATTGAAAAGAAGTATGTTCATCGTGTTTACGACGCCATTGCTCCTCATTTTAGCTCCACAAGGTATGCAAAGTGGCCCAAGGTTGCTGAATTATTGAACTCGCTGCGTCCGGGTTCAGTCGTCCTGGATACAGGATGCGGAAATGGGAAGTATTTGGGATTCAATCCTCAATGCTTCTTCGTGGGATGCGATATAAGCGCCCCTCTGATCAAGATTTGCGCGGAGAAGGCGCACGAAGTTATGGTTGCAGATGCTGTTAATCTCCCTTACAGAGATGGCTTTGGCGATGCTGCCATATCCATAGCTGTGTTGCATCACCTAAGCACGGAAGGTCGGAGGAGAAAGGCCATTGCCGAATTGGTGCG
The DNA here is from genome assembly GCF_984573655.1 of Nuphar pumila. NCBI lineage: Eukaryota > Viridiplantae > Streptophyta > Magnoliopsida > Nymphaeales > Nymphaeaceae > Nuphar > Nuphar pumila. The sequence continues at coordinate 23,055,947 of NC_143262.1, read as the reverse complement.
GACCGTTAGGAAGGGTGGTTTGGTTCTTATCACTGTCTGGGCAGTAGAACAGGAGGACATATCACTGCTTACTAAGTGGACCCCTCTTACTCACAAGTATGATGAGGAGTGGCTAGAACCAAACTGCGACAATGCTCGTAACTCTTCATTAGCAGTCACATTGGAAAGCATTCCGGAAACTGATGAAACCAATAGTAGTTGTCATGACTGTAAGAAAGTTGCTAATTCGGGGGATAAAAACTCCTTAATTTCTTCTTCCGAGGAGCGAATGAATGTAGCGACCACATTGCCTCCTGAAAATGGTAATGTGGAAAGCCATCAAGAGTATTTCGTGCCGTGGCATTTGCCTTATCATCGAGCCGAGATAGCTGGGGAATCTGCTTCTGCCGTTGCAAGTGGTTTGGCAACCAAAGATGATAAGAAGGGAGCTGTAGTGTACAATCGGTATTATCATGTATTTGTTGAAGGTGAACTTGAAAGGTAAGACATATTTTACTCACGGTCCTCGTTGCATTGATGTTTCTCTTCATTTCTTTCCATTTTTTTTAATTTTACCAGAGTTGATTGTACCAAATCTCTAGTTTTTTGTAATAATTAGATTTTTATGTATCCTAAGTAGTATTTTGGATGAAAAACATATACAATATGAATAAATTCTTGACTTTTACATGACGAATAAGATTTCATTAGTAGATTAAATGAAAATCACAAACATTGATCAGTAAAGTGTATGGTACAGAATTTGTTCATTTTCTATTTCCCTTATTTCACATGCTTTACTTGTTGGGTCTGGATGACCAGGGTATATATTATGAATAAATTCTTGACTTCTACATGACTAATAAGATTTCATTTTCTGATTCCTATGATTTAGTAAATATACATTAATATGTCATTTATAGCATCAGCTTATTTACTTAAATAACAGAATCAATAGACAGGTACACTTTCTTATCAAACCTTTTTTTAATATCTGTTCAAGGGAATTAGTTGTTGCTGCCAATATTAGAGGTTCAAAGCAATCAGCCCCACTTTCAACACTTGGGACGTTCTGGAGTGGATTTTCTCATATATTTATAGTTGAGAAAGGGCTGAATTGATTTTGTGCCTTGGGCACCTGGATGGCTGCAACTCATTGAATGTTTTTTAAGATGAGAATGATTCAAATGAAATAGGCTCTACAACCATTGTAATTTGGAAACCTGCATATAGAACTTGGATAAAGAGAAGCCATGCGCTTGTAGTGTACAGTTCTATTGTTTTATAAAAGTTTTCTTTTTTTTAGCATTGTAGATGATTTTGTTAATAAACTTGGAGTCAGCTGTGCCAAATATATCCTTAGACTTAAGAAACTAGAGAAACATTAATTGAAGATGGAACTTTAGGGTTTGAAGGAAAAACTCCATGCATGTGATGGAGTATCTAAACAAAATGAAAATTTTATGGACCAACTAGCATTGATGGACAGCCAGTGTAGAAAGGACCAAAATTTAGTAGGCCTTGGCTAGTTTGGGTTTAGAACATCATGTGTGATCATCTTTTGTTTTCTAACTTGGTTGAATTTTGGTGGATGTATGTTTTTCCAGTTGTTGAAATAGGAAAATTGTCTTGGCCACATATTATGGATCATCAACTAAGTTTGGTAAAATAATCTAGATGTGGGAATGACCGTAGAGGAGGAAAAGTCAACAAATGCACAATCAAGGTGGATGTAGATCTCTTCTCTTGGCCAATTGTTTTATGGCACAACAGACAAACATTGGAAGAACTATCTTCCTTCAAGTGTATAAGAAACGATGACGAGAGCCAAGAGCCTTATGAAGGTCATCTTAATTTTGTCATGGTCACTATTGGGCATCTCGCAAGAAGAATGAAACATGCTTTGTGGAATATAGATCAGCGGCTGCTCATGCAAAAGGACTTCAAGAAATGGATCAACATGATGTACATGTGAGTTTAAATCTAAAACAACGTGAATGCAGCAACTGTTTCATGGATTAAGCAGATAAGTTGTTTGAAGTAATTCCATACGATGGTGGAATCAGTATATAGGAGATGGAAACTTCTTTTGTTCATCAAATTCCTTTTCTTTCCCAAATACTCAATTTTTGTCTTTTTGTTGTCTTTAAATTCATTAGAGGATCTTCACATAAAGAAAGTATTTGCTAAAGAAAAATCTTTTGTGAGAATAACTGTCTTGATGGAAAAGTTCATGGTCAAAGTTGAAGTGGAGACTCAAGTTAAGAGTTTATGTCATGATTGTTGATGAGTCAAATGAAGATATCAACATATTGAATCTGTAATGCCCCAAATTTTTGGACCCTTTATTTATGTGATTATTTAATAATTATGAGCCTTTGCATTGGGATTGGTGTTTATTATTGATGAATAAGGGTTCCTCGTTGAAATCGGATTGTAAAATATCCAAATATGGGTTTGGATCAAATCCGTTTGGATTTGGGGACATAGTTGTCATTTTTTTGAAAGATCATGGCTTTTGGGGTAAGGGACATGCCCGATATTTTGGAGATAGGTTGAGGATATTTTTTGTTAAAATACATGTATCTATATATATATATATATATATTTATTCAAATACACCATAATACCCGATAGGGGTATTATGGTCATTTCACAAGTACCTGATAGGGGTACTTGTTTTTCTTCTTTTTTATGTTTCTGTATTTATTTTATTTTTTATTTTTTTATTTTTAAGCCACATAAAAGGGGCCCACCATAGAATCGTTGGGGCCCCCAATGGTCACAATTGTGACCGTTGGGGGCTCCCAACGACTCTATGGGAGCCCCCTTTTGGCGCACCTTTTGAGACCCTTGTAACCTCCCTTCCTCTCTTCTTCTTCTTCTTGTATAAATAGGGGTGAAGTGAACCCCTTTGTAATATGTATTCTTGAGAGCTTTCTCTCTCTTTTCAATAAAGAGATTTTTATATTTTGTGTTGTATATGTATTGTCCCTTTATAGACTTGGCTATTGTTTGCCCATTGTAGAACATTGTAAGTGCTTATAGCACTCTTTGTATTTCTGCATATCTCATTACATGGTATCAGAGCCATTCGATTCCTCCAGGGTGAAATCTTGTCTCTCTCTCCACTTCTTTTACAATATTCTCTTATTGAAGCAATGGAGACCAAGATCGACCTATCATTCAAGCTCAATAGAAAAAATTACATGATGTGGGCATCCGCAATGAAAAATAATCTCAAAGGGAAGAAGCTTTGAGGTTATGTAATGGGGATCGTTCCGGAACCTCAACTTAAGCTCACAAAGATGGAAGAAGGTCAAAAAAAAGTTCTTGAGGGAGTTGCTCGCCTCAAAGGAATAGAAGAACATCAACGCCAAGTGGAAGATTGAGAAAGCAACCATGCAAAAATCCTAGCATGGTTTATGAATAATGTTGAACTTAAGGTATGTGTAAATATTGCAAAATTTCGTCGAGCCAATGAAGCTTAGTTTTTTATGAAGGGTATGTATACTCAAAAAGATCTTGCAAGAGCATATTTCTTGCAAGAGAAAGTTAGAACTACAAAACAAGGGGATATGAGTATTCAAGATTACTATAGTGCTCTAAATCCTTTGTGGGATGGATTGACTCTTTTAGAGCCTAAATGGGTGGCTATGGAGGATGTTGAGTTTAGACAAAAACAAATGGAACAAGATAGATTGTTTCAATTTTTATTTGGCCTTTGTCCCGAATTTGAAGTGAGATCCTCACTCCTTCATAGATCCACTTTTCCTCCATTAGAGGATGTCATTGCCGAAATTACTCAAGAAGAGACTTGGCATGGCATGAGTAAAAGCGTGGATGATGTTCTTGCCGTATCTAAACCCGGCAATCATGTTAAAACCTACAAGCCACCTCATTTTGGGAAACAAGAGAATGGTGGAAGATAATTATATGTCATCATTGTTATGAGCCCAGACATATCAAACCCGCATGCCCAAAATTAAATGGAACCTTCAAGCCTAAGGTGGCTTCCGTTGAGGAATCCTCCACTAAAGAAGATGAAGGAAAAAACAGGGATCTCAAAGACACTCTTGGTCAAATATCCTTGACTCTCCAACAAATCCTAAAGGCTACTTCCTCCACCTTCGGTGCCGCCATTGCCTCTTCATCTCCTCCCGGTACGTATTCTTGGATTTTAGATTCTGGAGCATCTTTTCACATGACTCCTGATGCAGAGCAGGTGGTACCAATACCTTGTGACCCTGGCACGGCCAGGGAACCCGACCCACCATTTGGAATGAACGATTGGACCCAGCAGCAGGATCCGACCACAGGTAAGTCGAATCGATGCAGGGAGATAACGCGCACCTACTCCAGAACAAGGAAGACCCGGCTCGCCACCGATCCAGTCCCAGACTGAAGCCTTCTCGGGTCCGGGTCCGGATCCGGGTCCGGGTGGGACCCGGGACCCGGATCCAATGGCCATCTTTAAATAGCACTGCCTAGGGTTGCGTGGGCAGTTTTCTGGAAGAAGAATCATCGCAGTTTTCTTTTCAGCCGCATTCCTTATTTCCTGTCATTTTCTTCAGTTTTCTATCACTATTCGTTGTTGCACGATTTCTTTGTTTTCCCTCATTTTATTTTTCCTTTGTTATCAACAACTGTTCATTGACATTTGGCATTTGATAAATAAATTCAAGCCTCACCGTGTGGGTGAGTATTCTTGTTTAGCTTATCCAGCACACGACTGTATACAGTCGTGCCTTCATAATCTTCCTCAAGGACGCGCGAGGGTTGGAGATTACATTACAAGGCCGTGTTTTCATCGCCACTGTCGCAGCCCTCTGGAGGCTGCATCAACGTGGTATCAGATCCCAAACATCCTCCATCGACAGCCGCATGGCTCAAGAGGCGAGGAACGATCCGACACACGGCAATGAACGGGAAGAGATCAACACCGAAGACCCTATGATGCGTATGATGGAGATGATGACAAAAATGCAAGAGAATATGCTGCGCATGAACAAGGAAATGGCCGGAATCACCAAGAGAATGGATGGGATTGACTGTCGACTCATCGCCATAGAATCGACGGCAGGGTCGAACCCGGCGACAGCCCAACCTGTGGGTACCACCGTGGGCGATGGCGCAGTGAGCATTGGCACGACTGCAATGATCGACCCTGCCCAATTGGGTCCTCAACCTGCGATACTGCTGGGGGCATTGGGGAAGGTTTGTGTGGGACTACGAACCGAGAAGTGCTCCAGCAAGGTACGCCAACGTTGAACCCTGGCACGCATGTAACGCATCCGACCTGGGAGACCATTGGAGAGCCTCCCCTCGCGTCGTGCATACACCGGTCTGGCACCGGCCCTCACCACAGGGTCTGCAGACCAGACCCGGCCTGCGTGGCCCCAGTTTGCCTCCGGATCCAACTGCGGGCACGCCAGCGTCAGTTCGGGCCGGAATGGGTCTGTCGACCTTCCCAGTACCTGCGCGTGGGAACATGATCGTAGCCCATTCACGGGCTAAGGGGATTGATCCCCTGTGGGTGAATTCGGACCCCTCAGGGTCCAGTCAAGAGCCAATGTTAAGTGGGTCCGGACCCGATTACCGAGGACCACCCTTTGGGTTCTCCGGAGCGGGTCCGGGTCTTGCAGCCCCATACCCAGCCTACCCAGTTGGGTTTGGTTCGCAGTTCGCTCTGAATCTGACCCAACCCGTGAGTTTTGAACCTCGAAATGAATCCCATACCGACCCAAACTTGTATCGGACCTAGACGGAGCTCCAGCTTGATCTTGAGCCAGGCCAAAACCAGGCCCATAATCGTGTGGATCGTGGATCGAGTTCGAACCAAGCCTTCTACCCCCACAACTCGAACCACGATCCAACCTATCCAAATCTAGGTCCGACGAATAGTCTAGGATTGAGCCCGATCCATATCCAGTCGAGCGAATCTCGACAACAGAGAACACTAGAGCACCCCTCCACTTACGGGGTAAAGCTGGATCTTCCGGAGTTCGTGGGGCGATTCGACGCGGAGCAGTTCTTCGACTGGTCTTATGTCGTACAGTTCTTCTTCGATTATCACACCATTGTTGAGCATCGTCGTGTCTCTCTAGCATCTACTCGGTTGAGGGGCCTAACACAGACATGGTGGGTAGAGTTGCAGCGGTCGAGAGAGCGGCAGGGAGTAGAGCGTGTACAGTCATGGGAGGAGATGCAGAGATTAATGCAGTGAAAATTCGGGCCTTCCGATCACGCCGAGCGAGCCTACAAGGAGTACCTAACCCTGCGTCAAGGCACTCAGACTGTGGCGGAATACACTGCCGAGTTTCATCGTCTTTCTCTATGGGTGCAGATCGAGGAAATTGCCCACCAACAGGTCACAAGGTACATTTCTGGTCTCCGTCCTGTTATCTCCGACGACTGTAGTTGTATCACGGTTGAGACATTAGATCAGGCAAGCAACTATGCCATGAATGTCGAGGAAAAGTTAAAAAGGAGGCAGAAATACAAGACCATCCGTAGTGAACAGTCCAGTCGACCCAAGTCGAGTTTCCCAACCAGGGGAGCAAGCTCCCCTAGGAAGGAGGACTCAAAATCTGCCCCTAAAGCAGAACTTAGCAAACTTGACCCATTCGGACCCGCATTCAATACCCGGTCTAGAGCCAAGCTTAGTGATTCTACCATCCGTTATTTTAGGTGGCAGGAGTTAGGGCATGTTGCATCTAGGTGCCCCACTGTGGGCAAGAACACCCATCTCGTCGAAGGTATTGTGGAGTCAGCATCTGAAAGTGAGAGTGAGTCTTTGGTTGAGGATGAGGATGAGAGGGAAGTCGTAGAGTTCGACGGCAATGTCGAAAATTTATTATCCATCCGCCGTCATGTTTTGACCGCACCTCGTGAGTCAACCCCTGCAAAATGGTTACGGAACAACATCTTTAGAACCCGATGCAACTGTGAGGGTCACGCATGTGACGTTATTATCAACACTGGTGCTTGTGAGAATATGGTGTCTGAGAGCGTTGTGTCTACCTTGAAGCTGGCAACAGAGAAATTGTCTCACCCTTACAAGATGGCGTGGTTCAAGAAGGGAAACGAGGTTCCCATCACCCAGCGTTGTTTAGTTCGGTTCTCCATAGGGGAGCACTACCACGATGAGGTGTGGTGTGATGTAGCCTGTATGAGCGCGTGCCACATCATGTTGGGTCGTCCTTAGCAGTTTGATCACCAGACCATTCATGATGGCCGTAGGAACACGTACTCGTTCATATTTAAAGGTCATAAGATAATCCTTCTCCCCATCAAGGAGACGAGGTTTCCCATGGTAGATAAGCCTGAGCGAGTTTCCCGGCTTGCAGGGCTATCCTGTCGGTCTTTCCTGAACCAATGTCAGGAGGATGGTTATTGTTTTGCTGTGGTGGCTAAGCCGTCGATGAGTATTTCGTTACCAGTTCCTACGGACGTCGGCCCCCTTCTTGAGGAGTTTAGCGACATTATGCCTGATGACCTTCTAGATGGTCTTCCTTCCATGTGTGTCGTGCAACACGCTATTGATTTTGTGCCAGGGTCGAGTCTTCCCAATCTCCCTGCGTATCGTATGAACCCCTCCGAGCATGCTGAGTTGTTGAGGCAGGTCCAGGAGTTACTACAAAAGGGCTTTATTCGTGAAAGTGTGAGTCCTTGCGCGGTGCCCGCCCTACTCACCCCTAAGAAAGATGGGTCCATGCGCATGTGTGTAGATAGTCGAGCGATAAACCGCATCACAGTCAAATACCGTTTTCCTATCCCTCGTTTGGATGATATGTTTGATATGTTGGTTGGTGCTTCCATTTTCTCCAAAATCGATTTAAAAAGTGGGTATCACCAGATTCGTATCCGGGAGGGGGATGAGTGGAAGACGACATTTAAGACACGTGATGGGTTGTATGAGTGGTTAGTCATGCCATTGGGCTATCTAATGCCCCAAGCACTTTCATGAATATGATGACCCAAGTGTTACGCCCTTGTATAGGGAAGTTTGTCGTGGTATATTTTGATGATATCTTGATTTATAGTTCATCGTTATCTGACCATTTGAGTTACCTGCGTCAGGTCTTAGAAATTTTGAGGAGAGAAAAGTTGTATGTCAATGCGAAAAAGTGTGAGTTCATGACGTCCAATGTCGTATTCTTAGGTTTTATTGTGTCATCTGATGGAGTTAAGGCAGACCCCGCAAAAGTTCGTGCGATTGTTGATTGGCCTGTCCCAAAGACTATAAGAGAGATCCATAGTTTTCACGGGTTAGCCACTTTTTATCGACGTTTCGTGAGAAATTTCAGCACCCTCATGGCCCCCATCACGGAGTGCCTCAAGGGTACTAGTTTCCATTGGACGCCTGCTGCGGGAAAGGCCTTTACAATCATCAAAGAGAAAATGACCATTGCTCCTGTTTTAGCCCTTCCTGATTTTAGTGCAGTCTTTGAGGTTGAATGTGATGCCTCCAAGGTGGGGATTGGTGCCGTCTTGAGTCAGAATCGTAGACCTGTTGCTTTCTTTAGTGAGAAGCTAACTCAGGCCAGGTGCCAGTATTCCACTTACGATGTTGAATTTTATGCCGTGGTGCAAGCCCTCCATTATTGGAGATATTATCTTATTTATAAGGAATTTGTCTTGTACACGGACCATGAGGCACTGAAGTAACTGAATAGCCAAAAGAAGTTAAGTGTCTGTCATGCCAAGTGGGTTAGCTTCTTGCAAGAGTACACCTTCTCGATTCACCATCAATCTGGTACTCTGAACAAGGTGGCTGACACTCTTAGTAGGAAGAACAACCTGCTGATGACCATGTCAGTGCAGGTCATTGGGTTCGAGCAGTGCAAGGAGTTATACCCCCACAGACCCCGATTTCCAGCAAGTCTGGGAGGGGTGCATCTCCTCAGATCGCACCATCGATCTCCGTTTTAGTATTCATAATGGTTACCTCTTTCGTGGGAACAAATTATGTGTGCCTGATTTCTCCCTTAGGCTTCAGTTGATTTCTGAATTACGTGAAGGAGGGTTAGCAGGGCATTTCGGACATGATAAGACGTTCGCTTTGTTAGATGAACGATACTTTTGGCCCAAAATGCGTAAAAATGTTGTCAAGTTCATTCAAGGTTGTCATGTGTGTCAAGTGTCCAAGGGTCATCGTCAGAATAGTGGTCTGTACACTCTGTTACCCATTCCTGAACGATCGTGGGAGCACGTATCCATGAATTTTATCATGGGCCTTCCCAGGACGCCACGCCGTTTCGATTCAATTTTAGTTGTTGTTGACCGGTTCTCCAAAATGGCTATTTTTGTTCCGTGTAAGCGAACCGCCGATCCCTCTTTAGTAGTGTCCTATTATTTCAAGGACGTCGCCCGTTTCCATGGTCTGCCCCACACCATCACTTTCGATCGTGACACGTGTTTTATGAGCCACTTTTGGAAGTCACTATGGGCCTTATTGAAGACCAAACTTCAGTTCAGTAGTGCGTACCACCCCCAGACCGATGGCCAAACCGAAGTCGTGAACCGCACCTTGGGAAACTTGTTAAGGAGCCTAGTATGGGGAAAATGTCAAAACCTGGGATCTAGTCTTGCCTCAAGCCGAGTTTGCGTATAATAGTTCCATCAATAGGTCCACAGGCAAGTCGCCTTTTCAAGTGGTTTATGGTCGGTCGCCCACTCATGTCGTTGATCTAGCTCCAGTGTCCAGTCTCCCCGACCCAGTCCCCGACACCTTTGATGTCGTTGAATATATGCGTGATATACATAGGCAGGTCCGGGCTAAACTCATTGAAAGTTACGAAGCGTACAAAGCCTTCGTTGACCAAGGTCGTCGCGACGTTCAATTTCAAGTTGGTCAGTTTGTTTGGGTTTACCTGCGTCCTGAGCGTTTCCCGTGGGCACTTATAGTAAACTGAGCCCTAAGAAATACGGTTCATTCAAGGTCCTACGACGATTAGGTCCGAATGCCTACCTCCTAGAACTGCCCAACGATTAGAACATTTTCCCGATTTTCAATGTGTCTGATCTATATGCTTACTGTGGAGACAACAAGTCGTCGGAGCCGACTTCTTCCCAACCAGGGGAAAATGATGCAAAGCAGGTGGTACCAATACCCTGTGACCCTGACACGGCCAGGGAACCCGACCCACCATTTGGAATGAACGATTGAACCCAGCAACAGGATCCGATCACAGGTAAGTCGACTCGATGCAGGGAGATAACGCGCACCTACTCCAGAAAAAGGAAGACCCGGCTCGCCACCGATCCAGTCCCAGACTGAAGCCCTCTCGGGTCCGGGTGGGACCCGGGACGTGGATCCAATGGCCATCTTTAAATAGCACTGCCTAGGGTTGCGTGGGCAGTTTTCTGGAAGAAGAATCATCGCAGTTTTCTTTTCAGCCGCATTCCTTATTTCCTGTCATTTTCTTCAGTTTTCTATCACTATTCGTTGTTGCACGATTTCTTTGTTTTCCCTCATTTTATTTTCCCTTTGTTATCATCAACTGTTCATTGACATTTGGCATTTGATAAATAAATTCAAGCCTCACCGTGTGGGTGAGTATTCTTGTTTAGCTTATCCAGCACAAACCTTCCTCATGGACGCGCGAGGGTTGGAGATTGCATCACAAGGTCGTGTTTTCATCGCCACTGTCGCAACCCTCTGGAGGCTGTATCAACTCGTCATGAAAATGCTTTAAACAACGTATGCATCAATTCAAAAACATCTTGTGTTTCTACAGCCGATGGAACATTTCTCAAAATAAATGACATTGGAACTCTAGATCCTAAAAATCTTCAAAACTTTTTTGTTCTAAAAGTAAGAATAGTTCTTAAATTAAATCTCAACCTTTTTTCCGTTTCTCAAATTGTCGACCATGGATGTGAAATATCTTTCTTATCTCAAGGGTGCTTTGTGCAGGATCTCCAATCCGGGAAGCGGATTGGGCAAGGCCATAGAAAGGGAGATCTTTACGACGTGGATCACTTGATACTCCCTTCAAAATACTTTTGTACTTATGTCCAAGATAAAAGTATTGAAACTTGGCATAAAAGACTTGGACATCCAAGTTATTCTAAAATGTATTTTTTTCCTTTTGGAAACAAGTTTTGTAAAGAAAAAGATATCAATTGCAAAGATTGTATTTTTGGAAAGATGAAGTCTACTCCATTTCCTACAAGAACCTTTATTTTAACTAGACCTTTTGAATTGGTCCATTCTGATGTATGGGGACCATCTCCAGTTCTATCTAAAGGTGGTTATTCATATTATGTAACCTTTATTGATGATTATACTAGATATGTATGAATTTATTTTTTTAACCTTAAATCAGAAGTTTTTACCTTTTTTAAAGAATTTTGTGCAAAAATTAAAAATCAATTTCAAAGTCACATATCCATTCTTAGATCCGACTCCGGAGGAGAATACTTATCAAATGCATTTCAAATATATTTAAAACAATATGGCATTTATCATCAGAGATCATGTCCAAGAACTCCACAACAAAACGGTCTAGCGGAAAGAAAACATAGGCATATCTTAGAAACCACTAGATCATTACTTATCTCTAAAAATATTCCTAAAAATTTTTGGGCCGAAGCCGTGTTAACCTCCACCTACTTAATCAATCGAATGTCGTCCTCAAAATTAAATAATATCTCTCCTTATGAAAAACTTTTTAAAATTTTACCCGATTACATTCGTCTTCGTATTTGTGGATGTAAATGCTTTGTTTTTTTACATAAAAGAGATAAACTATCACTAAAAGCAATTGAATGTGTATTTTTGGGATATTGTGAAAATCAAAAGGACTATAGATGTTTTGATTTTAAAAACAATAAGTTATATGTCTCAAAAGATGTGACATTCTTAGAAGATGAGACCGGATTTGAAATCTTAGACAAACAAAATGAAATTGAATATACGTTTTTAAATGATCTTTTAGAAGATACAAATGATGAATCTTCAAGTCATTCAGAAATATTAGAAAACACACATAATAGTGAAGACACACATAATATTGAAATATCACCAATTGATGGTGACAATCTACATGTTTATACCCGGCGTGAGCAAGAGAAACCTATTAGTGCTTTAGAAAAATTCTTGCGGCTTAATGAACCTCTAGAAGAAACTTCCCTTAGGCGCTCCTCTAGAGAATCAATTCCACCTAATAGGTTTGTTTCATATGAATCTCTCTCACCAAATTATAGAGCTTGTCTAATAACCTTACATTCATATTATGAGCCTTCTCATTATAATCAAGCAAAAAATATATCACATTGGATTGAAGCAATGAGGGTAGAATTAGATGCTTTAAAGAAAGCTAAAACTTGGGAATTGGTTCAACTTCCTCTAAATAAGAAAGCTATTGGTTGCCGTTGGGTTTACAAAGTAAAGACAAAAAGTGATGGTTCCTTAGAACGATATAAAGCAAGATTGGTTGTTAAGGGGTACTCACAAGAATACAACATTGATTATGAGGAGACCTTTGCTTCTGTTGCTTGAATGACTAGTGTTTGAACTCTAATTGAACTGGCATCATTTAAGAAATGGCCAATATTTGAACTAGATGCTAAAAATGTCTTTCTTAATGGGCAACTAAATGAAGAAGTATACATAGACCCTCCATCGGGAATTAAGCTTGAAAAAGGTCAAACTCTTAAATTATTAAAAGCTTTATATTGTCTCAAACAAGCCCCTAAGGCTTGGTATGATAGATTTAGTACTATCATGATTAAGTTGGGATTTCGTTCTTGTTATACTGACACTGCTCTCTTTGTTAAAAGTACAGGTAATAGTATTGTTATTCTTCTACTTTATGTTGATGATATGTCACAGGCAATGATGAAAGTGATATTATTGATGTTAAAAATATGTTAAAAGATAACTTTGATATATTTAATTTGGGTTTTCTCAGATATTTTCTTGGCATTGAAGTTGCATACTCTCCTCGAGGATATATATTATCACAGATGAAGCTTGCTGCAGATATATGTTCCAAATCTGGAATTTCTGATGACAAAAAGGTGGAGACTCCAAAGGTTATCAACGCTAAACTACGATTGGAGGATGGGGTTCTTCTGGATGATCCTACACTCTACAGACAACTTATTGGATCTCTCACCTATCTAACCATCACCAGGCCAGACATCGCTCACGTTGTTCACTCTGCCAGCCAATTCCAGCATGCTCCTACAACTGTGCATATGAGTGTTGTGTTTCGGATTATTCGTTATATAAAAAACACTATAACCAAAGGGTTATTTTTATCCTCACTCTCTTCATTAAATTTGCTTGCCTATACTGATGCTGATTGGGGAGGAAACCCAAATGATAGAATCTCAACGACTGGTTTCTGTATCTTTTTAGGAGATTCGCTAATTGTTTGGAGATGCAAGAAATAGTAGAAAGTCTCTTTATCATCTATCGAGGCTGAATACAGTGCTATGGCAACTACTGCAATGGAACTTGTGTGGTTTCGAAGTCTTCTTCAAGATATGTGAGTTGAAATTTCTGGTGCTTCAAAGCTTTGCTGTGACAACAAAAGTGTCATCTACATTGTCAGCAATCACACCTTTCATGAGCGGACCAAACATATAGAGATAGATTGTCACTATGTTCGTGATGAGTATCTTCGTGGGACAGTTACACTACCATACGTCACATCCGAATATCAGCTTGCAGACTTTTTTACTAAAGCACTTCCTGCTCCTCTCTTCTTGTTTCTCCTTGCCAAACTTTCGGTCATCTCCCCGTAAAGTTTGAGGGGGGGGGGGTGTTAAAATACATGTATCTATACATATATATATATATATATATATGTGTGTATTTATTCAAATACACCATAATACTCGATAGGGGTATTATGGCCATTTCATAAGTACCTGATAGGGGTACTTGTTTTTCTTCTTTTTTATTTTTCTGTATTTATTTTATTTTTTATTTTTTAAGCCACATAAAAGGGGCCCACCATAGAATCGTTGGGCCCCCCAACGGTAACAACGACTCTATGGGAGCCCCCTTTTGGCGCACCTTTTGAGGCCCTTCTGGCCTCCCTTCCTCTCTTCTTCCTGTATAAATAGGGGTGAACCCTTTTGTAATATGTATTCTTGAGACCTCTCTCTCTCTTTTCAATAAAGAGATTTTTATATTTTGTGTTGTGTATGTATTGTCCCTTTGTGAACTTGGCTATTGTTTGTCTATTGTAGGACATTGTAAGTGCTTATAGCACTCTTTGTATTTCCGCATATCTCACTACATTTTTGGCAAGGGGTTATTCTTGGTATTGTTGGAAAATAGGTTGGTTTTTATGGAAGATGACAGTTTGGTAGTAAGATTTGCAAATAAGGGTATTTTTTGTACGGATAAGACATGTTGGGCATTTCTTTTGGTTGTAGGGGTATTGTTGTCATTTAGCTTAGACAATTATTGGTGAGTTGGGATAGGTGGCCCCACACCCCCCTCTCTTCACGCCACCTCCCCCTTTAATATTGGTTTAATGAAGTTTTCCCCTAATTCTCTCTCTCTCTCTCCCCCCCCCCCATTATGTGTGTAATCTTCTCTTCTCTTCTCCCTCACCCATGAGCTTCCTCCTCTCTCTCTCGTTGGTGGAGCCGACCTCTAGGAGCGGACGATTCTGGCGAGTTGAGGAGATTTTCCAATGTGGTGGAGCGTCCTTTGGCGGTGTAGAGCTTGAGGCGAGTTCGGTGGATTTTCGTTGTGTTGGGCAATTTCGAGGTATGGTCCATAACTATGCGATTTGCTTGCTAGCATGTAACATGTGAGTAAATATCATGCTTAAGATTAGAAAACCATGTTAAAAAGGTGTTGATTTTGTGAAATAGCATGCTTAGGAGGTCCTCATACGAGGGGAAATCGATTTTAGGCGATGTTTTGGTTGAATTATGTGTTAATCGATTTAAGAGACACCCCTAGGAGTGTTGGAGTTGATTTTTGTTCAAGGTAGATGCATCAAACCCTGAGTTTTGGTGTTTCAGAGTTGGGAAACCGAATTGGAGTGTCTCAGGGGTCGACTCCTGTGTGTTTTTCTTGCTCTAGTTGATCCAAGGGTCGACTCCTCATTTCTATAATTCTAGCCAGTGTTTTTGGGGATAAAGAGTCTTCTTGTTGTGTAAGAGTTGACTCTTGTATTCTAAGATTTGACTCTTGTAGAAGGAGAGTCGACTCCTGAGTGGGTTATGTGATTAATATTGTATATTTTTGTGCAAGGGTTGTCTAGTATGGGATTCGATGGATCTAGCCTGAAGCAATTGTGTATAGGTCAGTGGGACTAGTGTTTGTTGTTTTCGACCAATCTTTGTGCAATGCGACACTCATTTGTGTTTGGTTGGTCCAAGGAGTGACCCGGTTCGTGTTAAGATGCACGGGTGGTACACAAGCATGTATGTGTGGTGTGATGCATATGGATGTGTTTATGTTCTTTCATTTCAGTTAACATATTGATGATATGGCAATACGTAGATATGAATGCATGAGGCATGTTTGAATGAATGGCATGATTAATGTTTGAGTTATGTTCGTAGTGCAAGTATGGCATTACGTAGATTGAGTATGCATGGGAATTGGTGTTTGAGGTTCGTATTGCAAGTGTGAAAATACGTAAATGGGGTGCTTATGTGAGCACGGATTTGAGTTTTGTATTGCAAGGTTGGCAATACGTAGATGATTGCATTAGACTTGAGCATGGAAATCAATTTTGGGTTGGATTTCTAGTGGAATTGAGTGCTCAAACCCTAAGATTTTTGGGTTTCGGGAGAGGAAACCTGAGTTGATGGTTGTCAGGGATTGACTCCTGCAGTTCAAGAGTCAACACTTTGTGTTTTGGTGTTGTTTTAGTTGGCCCCAAGGGTCGACCCATGAGTTCAGGAGTCTACCCTTGCTAAGGCAGGGTCTACCCCTATGTTTGTCAGGGTCGACCCCTGCAGGGAATTATCAATTCCTGTTTTGGGAGAGTCAACCCCTGCAGTTGAGAGTTGACCCCTGCAATGCATGAGTCGACTCCTGAGTGGTCTGAATCGACTCTAGTGCTTGTGTGTGGGTTTCTTTTGGTGTTTTGAGTATAAGTTGATGACTTTAAGCCTGAGATCTGAGGGATCCAACCCGATATTGGTATGGAGAGGGTCTGTGGGATCCTACCTTGCTAGGATTAGAGGTTCTTATGCATGAGCTTCGCTTTCAGAGTAGAGTTTGGTCTGAGCGACCAAACTTAATGGTATATCGTATTGGTTTTGGAATGTTGGGACCATAGTGGTACATTTTATTGGTTTGGTGTTGAGTTGGTGTTTGGTACGAGGGACCAAACCTAGCTATGTATCGCGATATTGATACATACAAGCTTGGATTTGAAGTTGGAGTTGTCTAAGAGGGGCTTGGTTGGTGCATGAAGCATATTTGGAGTTGTGCTTGGTTTGAAAGGAATATGGTTGGCTTGAGAGCATACCATTAGCACATGAGTATAGTGCATGAGAGGATCCATGAATAGTTCAGTGTTGGTATGACTAGGTTGAATAAAACAAGTCATAGACGTGGTGATAGTTTGAATGTTCCAGAGATCGACTTGCAAGAATGACAGTATGCCAGAGTTGTATGGCATTTTTATATTCTACAATTGATTCGTGATCTGCAAGGTGATGAAGGTGATGATACGTGATAATGTATGAAATACGTAAAGCTTGTGTTCTGCAAAGTTTTATGATAAGGTAATCACCCTAGTTGTGGTTTACCTTGTGATTTGTCAGGTGTTGACCAGTATGTATATGATCTGTGTTGGATGTTGATATGTGGTACCGAGCATATATCTTGAGTTGGCATTTGTGTTGAGTGTCGGTGTGTGCCACATCTTGGCCCAAACCCAAGTATCAGAGTGCTATTTTGTGGTGCTTTGTTGTTTATACTTGAGTGTGTGTGGACGTTAGACGCTTTATTCTTGTGGCTCGTACCAGAGGGGTACTATGAGCTTTGGCCTTGGGTACCATGGTACATTATTTTATTGGTTGTTTGTCATTTGCGTGGCAGTAGTTGTGTCTTAGCCAAGATACTAGTACTGTGAGGGTATAATACGTGAAGCGTTAGCTAGAGTTGCCTTAACCATGCGAATATGATGCATGGATGGATGTTATGCTATAGTTGTGAGCTTATAACAATTAGATTGTGCGATTGGGATAAGTTGTGCTCGCCTATATGGCTTGAGTTGGAAGTCTACATTGAGATTATTTTGGAGTTTATCCTTTGAAATGAAGATTGTTGGATCTGGGCTCGACACCAGTGTGAGAGTCGACTCCTAGCTTATGTTGTGTAGCCTGAGGGTCGACCCCTGTGTTGGGAGGGTTAACTCTTCTATGTTGTAGTTTGTGGTTTAGACCTAAAGGTCGACTCCTGAGAGTTAAGGGTCGACTCTTCCAGTGTTAGGATTTGAGTTTTGGCCATTGTGTGTTTTCCAACAGTAGATGGTTGTTATGCTAGTCTTGTGATTCATGTTGAGTGTTGGATCTTATTGAGACATGTTGTAGTTTCATCCCACTTTACTTTGATATTTTCAAGTATTGTAGCAGGCATGTAGATGGTTCAACACTGAAGACTCGATGGTTTCTACGGCACTGGACGTAGGACTGCTTCTGGGAGTTTGTTTTGGTTTTGTACTCACTTGTTTTCAGTAAACTTTTACTTTGAGAAATGAATGAAAAGTATTTTTATGTCAAAACGTTGTGTATGAGATTTAAAATATTATTTTGGGTTTTGACCTAGTGTAGTAATGGTACGTAGAGAAAACTATAATGTATTTTATGAAAATATTTTGGGTATTGACCCAGTACCAGAATGGTACCTTAGGATTGGCTTAAGGTCGATGCTGAAATAGTACGTGTGAACATAGTAATGTTGACCTATAGCCGGTGTCTTTATGGTACGTAAAGAAAATGGTGATTTTGTAAAGATGCGCAAAGTATTTGAATATTTGAGGTCTTGGTTTTGAATCTGTGTTCTTCTTCGGTCATTGTGAAAAGAAAGAGTAGAGGAAAAGAAAAGATAGAGAGAAAAGAAAAAGGCAAAAAATGTGTTAAAAAAGTTTGATGACATGCTTCTTGAACCAACGAACCAAAGCTTCACCGCTCTTCCTCTTGATCTTCATGTATGAGATACAACCCAAGAGTACAAGTGGGTGCCTCTTATGGGCATACAAGAACACAATCAAGACCACTTATAGGTCAATACAAGAGCACAACCCCACAAGCCACTTAGGGGCTAAAACACAAGTAAAAAATATAGGAATATTATTAAGAGAATGCTTGTGAACAAGCTTAACATACAAGAGGGGTTACACTCCCTATTTTATACACAAAAGGAAGCAAAAAGAGCTGTTGGGAAGTGCTCCCAACATCTAGAAATATAGTTGTTGGGAGCACTTCCCAACAGCTAGAAATATAATTGTTGGGAGCACTCCCAACAGCTCTATTCTAATAGTATAAAATACATTAAAAAAAAAACCTAAAGTGCCCTCTAGGAACACCACTAATTACATAATGTGTAATGACTAATGGGCTTCACTTATTACATAAAGAAAATATATATATATATATATATATATGTGTGTGTGTGTGTGTGTGTGTGTGTGTGTACTTGAACGGGTCCTTAGTTCAATGAGAGCTTTGCATATGAAAGATTAAAGTAATTCAATAATAGGAAAGCACTCACTAAAGTGTTATCCCTTAGTCCTCATGCATGTAAGGGTTAGTGGGGGACTTCATGTGTTTTATTATATGGGCTTTTACTGAAACCTTAGTAGATCTTTGTAAACACCTCAAATTTTTCAAGTCTGTTTCAAACATCTCTTTTCGCAGATGCCAAACCCCTGCAGGGCAGTGTCGAGTCTCACCCCTAGGTTTACCCCAGTCTAGAGATCGGTCTACCCTCATTTTGTCAATGAAATTACAATTTTTTCCCCGAGTCACCCTTAGCCTTTCTATCAGTCAGACTTAGCCAAGCTCATTTTAAGTTCAGACTTGTTAGAATGTCTGTCATTTTTAGCTTCCCTGAGCTCACGATGAGCGAATCATTTCTGACCATTTCAGCTGAAATTAGTTTGTTTCTTGCGAAATAAACTCATTTTTAGCTCAAATTGACTCGGAGTCAGTCAAACCCAGATCCTATCCTCATGAGTCTAATCTGAGTTCATCAAGAGTTTGAATGGTCCAGTTCCAGTTTAAAGTCACTTTTCGCACACTCGGGCCTTCGTTTCAGCTCATTTCAGCCGAAACTAAGCTAACCCCAGTCAGTTGAGCTAGTGTTTTAGCTCCGATTCAGATCAACTCTTTTATCTAAGATTTCATCAATATCCGAGATTCAATTCACTTTTCAAAGCGGATACTGGATCTAATATTGGATATGATGTCCATTTTTCATCCTGGACCTAGATTTTTCATATAATTTCATTCTATAATCCATATCCAGAGTCCAAATTCACTTTCTGAACCTGGAATGTCTTATTAGATAACCAGGATCCAATTAACCATTTCTGGATCCAGATCCATTTCTATCTGGATCCACCTTTCGATCCATTTAGAAGGATGTTCAGAACCAATTTCTGAATTAAACTCAGATTCATTTGACATCGAAGGCATAACTTAATTTCTTGGATTCTGATCCAGATCCAATTCCATTCTCTAAGCTTGATTCAAGATCCAAATCCAAATCCCAATTTTCATCATAAATTTGGGTTTTTCATTTTAAATTTTCAGAAATCCATATCAGGGTCTGATTGCCATTTCAGACCAATTTCCTTCAATCAAGATCTAGATCCAATTTTTTTTATTCAAAACCTCGGATCCAGGTCCTTTTCAAAATTCAATCCTTATCCTAATTTCAAAATCAATTCTTGAATTTCAAATTCAAATCCATCATTTTGTAAAAATCTTTTGAAAAATACCCTGGATCCAATTCATAATTCAATCTGGATTTCGAAATATCAAAATGGATCCAGATCTAAATTCAAAATCCAATTTTAATCCCAAATCAATTCTTAGATTTTAAATTCAAAATCAAAACCCAATTTTTATCCCAATTCCGAAAATAATTTTTTAATTTCAAAACCAAATTCAGTGTTTTTGCAAAATTTCTCAAAATTCAATTTGGATCCGGTTTTAATTTGGATTTCGAAAATCAAAATGGATCTTAAATCCAATTGAGATCCATTATTTTCAAATCCTCTTTATTTTCCTTTTATCCTTCATTCTTAGTTTTTTGAAATAAAAAGAGAAAAAAATAAATTTTCTAAAGGGGGCGCCACTTGGCATTTTCAACTTAAAATCGATTTTACTTCAAAAAACCCCCTTTCTCTTTGTTAAAACTTGGGTTTTTAACCCACTTTTAAAAACCTCCTCTATCTTTAAAAAACCCACATGGTCACCCACTTGCAAAAGGGGTGCTACATGTCCATTCTTTGGCAAACTACCAAAATTACCCATTTGAAAAAAGTAGAAATGACCCACATGGGGGTTGGCGCCGACCTTGAGATATTTTCTAACATTTTCATGCCCAAAATGCTCCCAAGTTTAACTATAAATAGACCCCTTAGGGGGGTCTATTTCCATAACTTGAGAAATTGAGAGAATTCCAAAAAAAAGTTGGAATTCCCTCTTTCTCTTTCTTTCTCTCCTCTCTCTCCTTGGAGTTGACGCCACCCTTGGAGCTTCTCCTCTCCTTCTTCCTCATTTGGTGCAAGGTAATCTTCTTCTTCTTTGTTTGATTTGATTTTGTAGTTTCCATTTTCTTTTTTTTAAGCCATCAATAAGATGGATTTTGATCTTTCATAGATCAAATTCTCCTTCAATTGGCAATATCAAATAGATCTAATGCCTTGTTTCATTTAATTTTTACATTAGATGTTTTTTTTTCGAAATTATATCATCCTTGCATGTAATTTGCTTTGATCATGTTCAATTACCTTCAATCCATATTTTCAATTCTAGCTTGTTTTTAGATCCATCAATTCACCTATAATTAGAAGTCATTTTCATCTAAAAAATTTATTGTATCTTCATGCATATGTTTTCGTGATTTCCACCAAAAATCAGATCAATCTGAGTTTATTTGACTCCTTTTAAAAATCGGGATTCGGACCCTGTTATTCTGGACTGTTCGGATTTTACCTAAAATTAGACTAACTTATCGAAGTGATTTCTTCCTAACCGGAGATGATTTCTCCGATCTGTAAAAAGTGGTGTCTTTGACATTGAATCTAGTTCGTTCATGCCAAATTTCAGTAATTTCTATGGTGTTTTCATGCCTGATTTTGGTCGAAAACTATGACCCTATCATACTGTGTCATTTCAATGGCTTAGATTTTAGCTCATTTTGTTAGAGTCAGATCTCCCTAATGGGAGATCATTTTTGAGATTTGTAAAAATGGTCTTCTTCATCTGCATGTCTAATTCATTTCCGTAATTTTTCATCAATTTTTATGGTAGATTTTTATTTCTTTTGCATTTAAAACCGAGACCCTGTCTATTTGCAATCTCAGGCGTTGCTCAGACCCAGGATCGATTTGTTGCAATCATATTTTCCTAATGAGAGATCATTTTCTAGATCTGTAAAGGAGTCTCCTTCTTAGAATGTCTAGTTTATGCATGCCAATTTTCATGAATTTTCATTTCCTTTTCACTTCTATTTATATAAAAAACCAGAACCCTGTCATATTTCTTTGTCAGGCTTTACACAGGTTTTGGGTCAACTTGATTGGATCGGATCTCCCTAATGGGAGATCATTTTCTAGATCTGTAAATTGGATATTCTTTCTCTTCATGTCTAGCTTATCTCTGCAAATTTTCATCAATTTCTATGGACATTTCATATTTATTCTGATAAAAAACCAGAACCCTGTTACTTTGCATCATCAAGCATTGCTTAAATTTTATCTCATCTTATTTAGATTAGCTTTCTCTAATGAAAACTCATTTTTGAAATCTGTAAAAAGGGTTTTCTTCTATTTTGTGTCTAGTTTATCCATGTTAAATTTCATAAAATTTCATGTTTATTTGATATTTCAATTTTGCTAAAAACCGGGACTGGAGTTCTATAACAGGTTCATTTTCTGAGATGGAACAGTGACTTCCCGAAGTCACCATTTCCAAACCAGGATTGATTTTTCATTTCTATAAATTAGAGTTTTTTCTTGGTTGAACTGAGCAACTTCTCCCATAAATTTGGGAGAAATTGAGTCAGTTTAGTCTCTCAGACACTAAAATTACAGAAACTTGTCTGCTAAAATCCAATTCTCTATTTCTAAAATTAATTTCCTAATGTTTTAGTCATATCTCAAGTTTTAAAAATAATTTTGAAGTTCCATAAAAAGGAGATGTTTCTCTCATGTGTATGAAATTATGAATCCACAGATTCATTTTGAGCTGTTTTAAACCTTCATTCACCTGAAATGCTCTGGTAGGTCTGCTTGTTAAATTCTGGTTTTACAAAATCTTGTTTTAATTGGATAAAAACCCTTAATTTGAATTTTTCTTCAAATTTTTCTTATATTTTTCAATTCTAAAGTGTTCATAAGGTTGTTAGGAGTCTCCACATCAATTTTCATAAATTTCTATGATCATTTGATCCTTCGTTCATTACATTTTTCAAAATCGGTTTTATAAAAAACATTGTTGTTAAAATTAAGTTAAATTGGGAATTTTAACCTTTTAAAATCAATTTTCAAGTGCAATTTGTATATTTCATAAATTGAAAATCTTTTTCATCAAATTAAAATGCCTTAGCTTCATTTTAAACAAATTTTGGAGTTTATTTGCCTTTTATTTCAATGAATTTCAATGTATTTTTCACACAATCCTCAATTTCAAACTTAAATTCATTTTAAATTCAAATCTCACAATGAATTTCTATATTTCAAAACTCAATTTCGAAAATTAAAAACTTAAAAATATATTTTTAAATGCTTTTGCAAAATCATGCATCATATGCATTTATTTTGTTTTATTTATTTATTTATTTTAGGCATAAAAGGTTAATTTTGGATATTTTCTTCAATTTTTCAATAATTGTAGAAAATCCATAAAAGCCTACATTTATTTCTAACAAGTTTGCTCATTTGGAAGGAATTTTCACTTTTTTCAATTATTGTAATTGATTCAAGGGTTGTAATAATTCAATTAATGAGAATTTTACTTTATGCTTAGTTTAGAATGAATGAGCATATAGTTTAATTTTAATTTCATATTAATTTCTTGCATTTTTACCTTTTTTTATGCACTATGATGAAACACGAATGACACGTGCACCATTTTAATAGATGATAAATAAAACTAAGTAAAGTTCGTATTTATGGCCATAGTCAGAATACGAATAATACTTAGAATTATTATTCTTTATTAAATATAAAAATTGACCTACGCTCTTAAGTCATTTTCAAAAAATCATCATATTTCAAAACTCATTTTCTTTCTTTATTAGAATTCAAAATAAAGATTAATTCGAAGTATATTTGTGGGCATAGTCATGAATATATAAAAAATTAATCTTGTTTTAATTCTATAAAAGCACAAAATTCTCTTTCAATTTTAAATAATTTTCAATAAAATTCCTTCAAAAAATCTTTATAAAATAATACATTCATCATTTAAGATAGAATTGCATCATTATTTTATATTTTCAAAATTATTCAAGTTATTTTCAAATTTCTAAGTGATTTTTGGAATATTTTTCAAAAACAATTTTCATTTTTAAACTCAAAGTCATTTTCGATTTTCATTCTCAAATTCAAAATTATTTTAGAATTCAAAATCATTTGCAAATTCAAAAAAATATTTTCGAAATTACTTTCAAATTCCAAGCATTTTCAAAATATTTTCCAAGTTACTTTCAATTCATTTTCAAACATTTTTCCAAAATAAATTTCAATTCTTAAATTTTTAAAATTCTATTTTGATTTTCTATTTTCAATTTCCAATTTTGATTTTCCATTTTCAAATATCAATTTTAACTTTCCATTTTCAAATTTCAATTTTAAATTTTTGAACTTCATTTCAATTCCAAGTTTTCAATTTTAAATTTCCATTCCAAATTTTTATTTTAAAATTCCATCTCAAATTTCAATTTAAATTTCAAATTTCAATTCTCAATTTTGATTTTAATTCCAAGTTAAATTTTGAATTTCAAAATAAATTTGAATTTCAAATTCTAAATTTCAATCTCATTTTCAAATTTCAATTTCGATTTTTAATTTTCAATTTAACTTTCGAATTCAACTACATTTTTAATTTTGAACTTCAATTTCAATTCTTCAATTTCATTTTCATTTTTGAATTTCAACTTTTTAATTCAGTTTAAATTTCAAATTCAAGTTTTCAATTTAGATTTTAATTTCACTTCTATTTTTACTTGAATTTCAAAGTTTAAATCTAACTTTTTCAGCTTCAAATTTCAATTCCAAAATTTTGATTTCTCCAATTTCAATTCTAATTTCAAATTTAAAAATTTTAAATTCTTCATCTTAGATTCCAATTTCAATTATAATTTGATTTCAAGTTTCAAAATAATCCAACTTAAAATTCAAAATTTGAGTTCAACTTTCAATTTCGTTTGCGATTTTAAATTCTCTTTTCAATTTCGATTTCAAACTCAAATCAATTTCATGTTTTAATTTCAAAATAGTTCTAAGTGACTTTAGATCAATTTCTAAATCATTTTGAGTTATTTTTCAAACAATTTTTCTAAATATATTCTCAAATCAAGTTTCAAAATCACTTGGAAATTCAGTTCTTGAAATATTTCTAAGTATTTTCAAATCAAAGCAATTTTTTCAAAAGCATGCATCGTATTTTCTTCAAAAATCATAGTACAAGCATGATTCTCTGTGCATTTTAGGACTTAGAATAATTACTTAGACATTTTAAGTAAAAGCAAGGCATAAAGTTCAATCCCTGGTTCAATTACCCCTGATAAAGGCACCATGAACGGTTGAACCTCGTACTGACAGGCGGATCCCATTCCCATCTTTTTCCCACAAATTCTCAAAACGGAGGCGAGTCATTTCTAAAAACAAACATCTTTCAAAAAGGTCAAGTGAGACCTCACAAAATGTCAAAAATTTTGCGACGATCACAATCTTATGCTTCCTTTATTGATGATTCTGGTGATTTAGATACATTTTATTGAATGTGTAATATATCTTTCATTTTTTTTTTGGCTCTTATATTTTTCGCAAAAAATATTTGTGTATCAACTTTTAATTTCCAAAGTGATTGTGAATGCAATTCCAATGAATTCACTAAGCTTTGTGAGCATGAAATTAGTTATTGATCCTTCCTTGTGTACCAAAGCTAGAGTGCAACAACATCAATTTCTTATAGAAAGTATCATTATATTGTGGGGAGTTAATTGTGAAGAGGGTTTTTCAGAAGTTACCAGAGCGGTAATCAGAATAGGGAAGCAATACGAGAATCAGAATCAGGAAAGTCATTTTAATTTTCTAAAAGATTTGAGAAGCTAGATGTGAGTAGGAAGCTATATGGGAATCGTTTAGGAAGCAATATGTAAAATCTTATGTGCATAAGAATCAGGGTTCCTAAAAGAATTGAGATTTCTAAGGGAATCATGATTTCTAAACATAGGAATCTAGATTCTCAATCATGGGAATCGGGATTCCCTTGTAAAGGAAATCAGGATTCCCAGTAATGGGAGTCAGGATTTCTAGCTCATGGAATCGAGAATCGAGATTCCTATGTGATCATAATTGGGATTCCCATCACTGGGAAATGTGATTTCTAACTGAATCCAATTCTTTTTCCTGGGAATTGTGCTTCCCACGTAACATAAGTGATTCCGATTGCTATGGGTTTTTCTCGCTATGTAAGTTGTTCAGATGACAACTCTAATGAGATGCATTATCCTTAGAATGAGATTTTTCTCACTATGTTATTTGTTCAGATGGAAAATCTTTCATATTTCATGTTGTATGGTGTTGAAGTCGGCTAGGGTTTCAAGAAAACCAGAAAAGAGAGAGAGAGAGAGAAAGGGAGAGAGAGAGAGAGAGAAAGAAAAAATTGTTAACCTCATTAGGTCTAATCTCACTTAAATAGAGAGATTAGACAAGAATAAAGTATGTACAATAATACCCTTTGCTACAATAAGAAAATACGATAGACCCGACCTATTAAATAGTTACCAAACTACCCTTAATGCATATGCATAGATACGGTGATTGTTTCTCAACACTCCCCCTTAAGCTGGAGCATATATATCAATAATGTTCAGCTTGTCACAACATTTTGAAAAAATTGAACTAGCTAGGGGTTTAGTGAAGACATCAGCAATTTGGTTCTCTGAAGGTATGTGCTTGATACAAATGTACCCAGTTTGTACCAGGTCACGTACATAGTGACAATCCACCTCAATATGCTTTGTTCTTTCATGATACACTGGGTTATTAGCAATATAAGTTGCAGCTCTATTATCACATATCATCTTCATAGGTAATGAGACTTTCACTTGGAGATCAGTCAACACAGATTTAACCCACATCATCTCTGCAACAGTCTGAGTCATAGCCCGATACTCTGACTCAGCGCTCGACCTGGCAACAACAGTTTGTTTCTTACTTCTCCAAGTAACCAGATTTCCTCCAACAAACACACAGAATCCAGTTGTTGACTTTCTATCAACAACCGACCCTGCATAATCTGCATCTAAGTAGGCAGCAACATCTAGAGAAGGATTTTGTCTAAACCATAGCCCTTTACCAGGAGATAACTTTAGATATTTGAGAATCATCATTGCAGTCTCCCAGTGAGCCTTTCTAGGTTTGTCCATAAACTGACTTATCTTGCTCACGACTAAAGATATGTCAGGTTTGTTTACAGTCACATATAGTAGCTTGCCAACTAAGGAGCGATAACGGCTATTGTCCACATACTCTGATTTTTCATCAAATAGATAAGCCTTAGGATCCATAGGAATCCTTGCAGGTTTGTTACCTAACATCCCTGTTTCCTTCAGCTGGTTCAAGACATATTTTCGCTGTGACAAAAACAATCCTTCTTTACTCCTTGCAACCTCTATGCCTAAAAAATATCTGAGTGGTCCCAGATCCTTAGTCACAAAGTGTTTCTGAAGGCAGGACTTTGTCTCAGAGATGTCTTTTTCACTGCTTCCTGTGACTATTATGTCATCAACATATACTATTAGGCAAACTCAAATGCTGACATGACCTCAGTCAGCTTGGAGAACCATGCACGGGGACTCTGTTTGAGACCATAGATTGCCTTGTTCAACTTGCATACTTTCTGACACTCCCTCTGAACTTCAAACCCAAGAGGTTGCTGCATGTAAACTGTCTCCTCCAAGTCTCCATACAAAAAGGCATTTTTCACATCAAGCTGACATAGAGACCAACCATGGTGCACTGCAACTGACAAAACAAGACGAATAGTCCCAAGACGAGCAACAGGAGAGAATGTTTCAAAGAAGTCCACTCCATAGGTTTGAGTATGGCCTTTAGCAACCAAGCGGACTTTAAACCTTTCAATCGATCCATCTGAGTTATACTTAATAGTATAGACTCATTTACAACCAACAATATCAGCCTCATGTGGAGGATCGACTAAGTCCCATGTTTTCTGAGAAAGCAGTGCATCCATTTCATCCTGCATGGTCTTCGCCCATTTGGGGTTCAGAAGAGCTTGATGATGATTGAGAGGAACTGATGCAACAGATAATGCTAATACAAAATTCTTCATATTAACACCAAGTATTGCCTCCGAAACAAATTGAGAAATAGGGTGAAGTGTATAGTGCCTTTTTCCTTTTCGAAGAGCAATAGGTAAATCACCATCAACAATAGGCTCGTCAGTAGGGTCAGGAACACTCACCTCTGGAGAAGCTGATGGCAAAGGCATAGAGTTGGGTGGAGCTCGATGGGTGTACACCACAAGAGGATTTTTGTAACGCGACGAAGTCAGACTTGGAACAAGAGGCTCAAGACAGACATACTCTAATGGAAAAGGAGGAACAGGAAGAGGAAAGGAATCACCTTGACTGGCATGTAATCTTGGAGAAGTACTAGAAAAATATGGTATAGACTCAAAAAAGGAAACATCCGCACTGACATACTCTCTCTGAGATATGGGATCATAACAACGATATCCTTTTTGGTGCTTGGGATACCCAACAAAAACACATTTTATAGATTGGGGCGATAATTTATCTCAGTTGGGACCAAGTTTATGAACAAAGCGTACGCGGCCAAATGCCTTTGGAGAGATAGGGAAAAGAAGAGCTTCAGGCCTAAGAATTTGAATGGGAATACGATCCCCCACAGAAGTTGAAGGCATACGGTTTATTAGGTATCCCGTAGTTAGAACCGCATCTCCCCAGTAAGACGCAGGCATATTGACTGGATCATGAGGCAACGAGCAACATTTAGAATTTGTCTATGTCTGCGCTCAGCTACTCCATTCTGTTGCGAGGTATGAGGACAAGAAGTCTGAGGTTGGATTCCAAGATTTTTGTAAAATTGTAACAATTCAGAGGATTTGAATTCAAGAGCATTGTCAGTGCGAACAACTTTGATACAAGAATTAAATTGATTTTTTATTTCAATAATCAAGGATTTTATAATAATGGGGGCTTCAGCCCTATCTTTTAACAAGAATACCCAAGATAATCTGGAAAAATCATCTACAATGACTAAATAATAACGACACTTAGAATGACTAGGAATTCTACTTGGACCTCGAACATCAATATGAAGAAGATCAAACAAATTTTGACTTGAAGGACTCTGACTTGACGGAAATGAACTCTTATGATGCTTCCCAAGCGGACATGCTTCACATAGCAGAGTAGTGAAAGACGAGATATGAGGAATAACTCTACGCAATTTAAGCAACGGGAGATGACCAAGACGATGATGCCAAAGCAGCGGACTAGAGGAGGACTCAACTGCCGAATGAACAGATCCAACTGGTTGATGTAGATAATAGACTTCACCTTCCTCATAGCCTCCACCAATCGTCTTCCCCGTCAGCAAGTCCTGAAAAGTGCAACAGGCAAGATCAAATATTACTCTACAATTCAATTCTTTTGCAACATGACTAACAGATAACAAATTTTGAGGGAATGAAGGGGCATGGAGAACATTTGATAACTGAAGAGTAGGGGAGATGGAGATATTTCCCTGGCCAACAATGGGAGAGGAACTTCCATAGGCAAGAACAACCTTTTTATGGTTAGCAACACTATTCAAATTTGAAAAATCACAGGTATTTCCACACAAATGTCTAGATGCCCCTGAATCAATAATCCACCTACTACCTTGGCAAGATAATTCATCACTTGAAGAACTTGGAACATCAGCCACGGGGGAACTAGACGGACGATGTGCCAACAAATCATCATACTCAGCTCATCGGCTATGTGAGGTCGATCTCCTGTTTCTGTTTGAAGAATACGACTTACATTAGTTTCTTGTGAGTAAGTATCTTGCAAATTATCCCACATTTGTTTTGCAGAGGTGTAATAAATAAGCCCGTCAGCTATGTGAGGTTGCACACTTCATAATCCAAGACATGACGATATCACTGTCCTCTTCCCATGTAGCATACTTTTCAGTTTTGTCTTTAGGCTCATTTTCCAACAAAATATGTTTTCTACGATGCCCTGAGACAAACATCATGAACTTACGAGACTATCTAGCATAGTTAGTCTCATCCAACTTTACAGATGATCCATATGAAAAGGGATTTGCAAAGGCTTTATAATCAGCCACTATTTCGGTCTTCATGTCTGACTTCTGCGTTTCAGCCATGGAAATAGATAATGGGTCTGTTCCAAAAACGCAGATACAACCACACGCAACCACAACCTGTTGAAAACTCAGATCTGATGTGCACACCAACTACCAACTATGAAACCGACTATACCAGATTTTAATCACACTGATAAAATTTGATATACACGATCAACGACTGTAATACGTTGTTCAGATCTGAAACTTGCATATCTAACTTGAATTGGACTTTACCTAAACCATCCACCTTAAAAAAAAATCTGCGACAAGCTGCATACCACGACCACACGCCCAACTTCATATCTGAATTATACAGATCAGATCTGATCTAACCATGGCTGCATCATGACGGAAGCTGCAGGCCTCTTCGACGTCCACACTACCATCATCAGCCACCATCGACATGATCTGAAGTCAGATCCAAAACAGTCACGTCACCATAAAGAGGATGTGATCTAGACTGCAGTTTGGGTCTGACTTCAGATTTGAAAACAGGAGTCTCCCCGCTCCTACGCGCACAACGATCGTTGTAGACGTTGTAGTTGTTGTACACGTTGGACCCGATCTGTGTTTCTGCTGGAGGAGGAGGATGGCTTCATATCGCTGTACACACTGGCTTCATATCTGCGTTTTTGTTGTACACACTGGACCCGATCTACATGTGGGTCGATCAAATCAAACGCCCAGAGCTACGTCCTGCTCTGATACCATGTTGAAGTCGGTTAGGGTTTCAAGAAAACCAGAAAAGAGAGAGAGAGAGAGAGAGAGAGAGAGAGAGAGAGAATCGTTAACCCTCATTAGGTCTAATCTCACTTAAATAGAGAGATTAGAGAGGAATAAAGTATGTACAATAATACCCTTTGCTACAATAAGAAAATACGATAGACCCGACCTATTAAATAGTTACCAAACTACCCTTAATGCATATGCATAGATACGGTGACTGCTTCTCAACATATGGGATACAACCTTTTTATGTTGATAAGACCTCTGATAATTTCTGTATTGCTAAAATTTGGTGTTTTTTCCTTTTGGGGTGTGATAAGAATATAAACACTATCGATGCTTTAATCCAAGAAGTTGGTGCATCCATCTCATGTAATAGTTTTATAGCGAACACTAAAAGGGCTTGTTTTGCGAGTGACACAATAATGAGATCATGGTTCAATTATTTCATTCATTAGTCAAAGTTAATTTGAAGAAAACATGGTTACTTGAAGAAGCCATTTAACACTAAAATATGCAACTAAGAAACTTAGATCACCTGCTAGATTTGGCAGAAATTTTTCTTCTTTTTTTGGGACGTGAAATAATGATATTTTGCATGCTAAAATCAAGATGCACTAGAAAGACAATAATGTTTAGCAATAAGACAATTGATTGAGTGAGTTTATTTAGCAAATAAAGTAAAAGTCACACTGAAAAGGTTTGGATCAGTCAATCATCTGGTTGATAGATCGGTAAATGTGAATACTTAGGCCAACAGAGTTGATCAACAAGAAGATTGGAGCTTTGTATAAATGAAGTGCATGAGATTTAAATTGAAAAATTACATAGAAGCATTAGGAAATTAAAAATGGATGGAGGTGATAAAAAACAGGTTAAAGCACATAAATGTAATACCTGGGAACTATGAAAGGGTGAAAGGAGCAGAATTTTTTAGAGCTATACCTCGTTGAAAAGGGTTGCCAGATTATAATTATACAAAGTTTCACTCTAGTAACTAAAATTGACATAATGGTAATTGCTGTCACTTTCATGATTAAGGACTGCTTTATTTAGTTGGAAGAATGCTTCCTTTTCATTGATGTTTGAACAATTTATGTTTGTAGGGTCCATTAAACCAAAATATATCAAATTCTTCAATGGAAGTCTTTGATGTGATTTCAAACGGCAATAGATTCAACATTAACATCTAGACTGAACAAATAGAATTGGCCTTTAACCATAAGCCCATGTGGACTCTAATTAGATTCATAGTTCAAAGGTAGTAGATTTGTTCAAAGGCTTCTAACACTAATGATCAGATCTATAATGTGACACTGGATTGGTCTTCTATATTTAAGAATGGCAGATCTGATGAAAGGTCTTCCAATGCTATAACCAGATTTATATTGTGGCGCTGGATCAGTCTTGTATATTCAAGAATGGCAGGTCTGAACAAAGGCCTTTCAACACTTCATCCGGCTTATAATATGGTAAGTATCAGATCTGTGTATTCAACAATGATAGATCTGAACAAAGGTTTTTCGACATTATTATTAAACTGTAATGTAGAATTATCAATGGAATAAGAGATGTAACATTGAAAACGAGGGAAAGGGATAACTGATATAAGGATTTGAGACTAGATCGCTGTAGCAAATAGGATGCAGCAAGCACAGGAAACAGATTATTATCATCAGGGTATCAGATCAACTGATATCAGCAAAAGATCTCATGAACTATGACCCAAACATAGGGAAGAAGAAAACAAAATTAAACAGGAAGTAAATGACGAACAAAATCAATATGAATAGAGGTACAAAAGAGAAAATGAATGATGGGAACAAGTAAAAGAGAGAAGGAAGAGGAATTAGTAAATAATGAAGAGAATATATTTGAAGAGAGTAAGACTATAGATGTAGAGAAGAAATGATTGTGTTGGGAGAGAAGGTATGGAAGAATGGAACAAGGAAACTATGTGAATAAATAACGAATATTAATAGAAAAGAAAGACCTAAACCTTGCCAATAACTCTGACACTGATAATTTGGTATCAAGTGAATAAAAGAAGAGGGAAAAAGGAAAATGCTGGAGAATAGACGAAGAATCTGCAGCCATCACCTTAATTATCTTTCTTAGGTGAAGGATAAGCACGGATGGTTATCTATTTATAAGAAAGCTAATAAGGTGTGTACAAACAGTTTTACATTTAATATAGCAGTGATTGTTACAAGTACGCCATTATTGAGAATGTTCTTAAACAGGCAAGGTCTGCATTTTTAATCTATTTACTGAGAAATTACAGAAAATAAGGCGCAGTGTTGATTGAGCGAAGAAGAGGAAGAAAAATATGAGAGAGAGAGAGAGGACAACAGCCAACTTTTTCATCCCCACTACATGAGTCATTAGAGTTCTTCCATACATGTGGACAAAATTACCGTTATAAGTAAAGGAAATAACAAATACTATACAATGATTAGGTGAAATGAAAAAACTGTCCTTAAAGAGAGAAGGGTTGACTATGTACCCATTATACCTTCTTTAACACTCCCACCTCAAGTTGCGAAGAAAATATCAATTATCATCACTTCAACTTGTGGATTATGCACAAAAAAGACAAAGATTGGAATGGTATAGAGATATGCAACTAGTCAATATGAATTCTCGCTTCAACTTTTATCGCCTTCAGAGGCATGGGAATTACACTCATCACTACATGGTACAAGAGAACAATACATTAGATTTCACCAAAAGTCCTTGCAGTTGTTCAATAACTCAAAAGGCTACATACATGGTTCTAGCATTGAGATCTATGTCACATGGGTATGGGTACAAAGGGTACGACACGATAATTTCAAAAAATGAGGATATGGGGACACGACTCTCTCTCTCTCTCTCTCTCTCTCTCTCTCTCTCTCTATATATATATATATATATATATATTTATTGTGTGTGTGGATCCAATGCAAGATTCATATAATGGTTTGTAGGTCCAATGCAGTTTTTAATAAAGAGGGACAAATTTTAGTAAAGGAGGGAGTTGTGGGATGACATTTTGAATAAAGGAGGGGGTGTAGGTAAACATGAATATTTGAAAAAAAAAACATAAAACGACGGAAACAGGGGAGGGGTATGATAAAAAGGAAAGGGGTTGTCCCACAGCCTCTCTCTCTCTCTCTCTCTCTCTCTCTCTCTCTCATGGGTACGGGTACGGATACGGAGGGTACCACACGGCAGTTCCAAAAAATGTGGGTATGGAGATACTATATATATATATATATATATATATATATATATATATTAATTTAACATTTAACAATTCAACCAACTAAACTAGTAACAGGCAAACAACTTTTATTCAAAGAATCAAAATTCAATATCAAGTAAATCTATAACTAACAAATTAAAATTTAAGAAACAAGTTATAACAAGCTAATAACAATTTCATATTTTGGTGATTCTATTTGCAGGATATCTAGTTAGGGAACAACCCATGCATATAAAGAAAATAAAAGATGTCAATGCAATGATTATCTCGACTGTTCTTCATTGTGGTGAAGCAGAATATGTTCTCTAGTTTTTGGTTCAGCTAGTTTGTTATGTACATTTTTTGTATCAGCCTTTGATCTTTTTTGGGGGAAAGATGTACTGTTTATGAAGATATAATGTTTGAATATCATATTCAGGAATTCTAGGAAACTGAACGGTCTATCAAAAAATCTAAACTGCATCTTTCTTTTTGTGCTTCATATTTGATTGACATTGTGGGGTTTGCACTTGCTTAACAGATTAGCCTCTGGAATTAAGAATGTGATAATCCATGACCGTTTCTATGACAAATCAAATTGGTGCATCATTCTTGAGAAAGTATGATTCTGCTATCATTTCCTCATCTTTGTAAAAGTTAAATGGGTTATATGTGTGGAAACAGTGATTCTGCCATATTTAAAAACTTGATCCAGGATAAGTGGCAGAAGGTTAATTTCTGATTGGATATTGTGAGAATACTGTTAAACATTTTGATATGAGGTGCACCTGGAATTTCTTGCTGTGGCGTGCAGCTTGTTGAATTGAGGAAAATTGAATGTCACGTTTTGAAAAGCAACATAATGTCTTTCTTTTTTCTTTTCTTTTCAAATTCTCAAGTCGTGTCTGTGTGTGTACGAATGCAGGCATTCGCATGTGCAAAATTTAGCGAAAGTATCTGTTTTTGCTCCATGTATTTTATAAGTTGCATATCAGGGGAAGGTTCACCTGTAACAAGAAAAGAAGCTCGCATTGTAAAGATAATTGGGCTTTGTCTTTAAAGTTGAATGTAAGGAATTTTCTAGTTTCTTGGGCAAATGGTGTGAGCCTCATGGTCTCCTAAGCCTCGGATGGCCACAGCCTCCCAATTAGTGTTATTCATATATATTTTAGTTGGTGCTTTCCCTATAGTATAGGCTTGAGATTGGGCTGGGTTTTTTGCCAGCTTGGGTGAAACTGCCCTAAAGACCAGGAAATTCCTTTTGCATTTCAACTGTTACAGTAATAATATGGAGATATTTTAGAAAAATGTAGGAGTTAAAATATTTTTTTTTTCTGATGCGCAAGCAAGGGATGATCCCATACTCGGATTTAGAAAAATGCAAGAATTGAAATGGCTTTTTTTTACTAGCAAGCAATGAGATAACCTTGTGTAGGATTCGAATCTGAAGCCCCTCAGTTATGCTAATGAGAGCTAACCATCCGACTATTTTGTTTGACCCCAAAATGGTTTTTTTTTCTTTATATTATATAACTAGGAAAAACCATTACTTTGGTTTCAGCTTTGGATGCTCCATTATGAGCCGAAAGGTGCAGCCTAAAACTCCATGATTACTCTTCCACAGCCCACTTGGATAGTTTGTCTTTGGCTTCAGCCTGGCAACAAGAGATGTGCACCCTAAATATGGAAATTTCAACATCCTTCAACTTGACACCACCCACCTATGAGATGCAATAGTCAGTAAAAATAACAGAAAATGATCATACTATATGATAAATATGACTTGTTTTTTGAAATGCTCTATAATGTTCATTACTCTCAATATCCGTTAAAACTTTTTTACCCTTCGCTGCAAATTTATGCATTATTGCAATAAAATTGTACTGCCCATCATTCGGTTTCAACTTTCAATTAAAATTCAGAATTGTGGGTTTTTTTATGCGGAAACTTAGACTCCATGTACTCACATAAATTTATTTGTGAATTTTGTGTGGAACTAAAACTACCAAAATTGTAAATATCCTACTCTTTCGCATATATTTTATGAAATCGTAAAAGTATGAGTGAAACTCCACTTACCATGAGTCCACTAAATTCATAAATATACTGATTTTTTTCATGTACTTCATGAAATTGCAAAAATATATGTGCGAAACTTCACTTATAACTTATGACTAAATTTTATTTTTTTGTAAATATTTTTTGAAATCGCGTAAGTTTATGTGTGAAATTGCACTTATCACCAAATTTGTAAATATCTTACTTATTCGCATATACGACACAATATTGCATAAATACATTTGTGAAACCTCACTAAATTTGCAAACATCTTACTTATTTGCATAAACTACATGATCTTGCGAAACATAATTTGTGAATCGCCTTATATCACAAATATCATACTTAACTATTTGCGAAAGTATGCGACATATGCAATATTGCCTATTTGTTGCAAAATATTTTCTTGAATCATATATAAACCCACCGTGGTCCCCCCAACTTGATTATTTTCACATAATCTAGTTTCTTTTTTTGTCTTTTGTCTTCATTCAGTAGTCCCCAACCTGCTTTCTTTTCAACAACTATTTTTGGCAACTATTTATCAGAGGCATTTCATTGTTGTTGAACTATCGATGATATGTTTTTTCGGTAAGAACAATTTTTTTAACGACTAAATCAAACATTGTTCTATTTTGTTTAACGGTTGAATGAAACATTGTTCACTTTTGTTTTTTTGGCTTGAAATGAAATGTTTTTTTATTATTTTTGGTAAGCACAATGTTCTTTTTTTTTAAATGCTTTTTAAAATGTAAATAGTTTTTTTAAGTGTGCAATGCTTATTCAATATTCCTTGTATTGTTATTGTAAAAAAAAATTGAATTTGTTTATTAATACAATATGATCAATAAGAACAAGATTGTCTCAAAGGAGACCACACCCACATTATCTGAAATTTTGCAAGAACAACAAAGCCAATGAAGAACTATGAACTAGGTTATCCTGGTAATTTGGAAGCATGACTCGTGTAGAAGTGGGTAGAGAGGGAGCCACATTCATTGCCAAAAATGTGGGTATTCAACATTTTTCACAAAAAATGTACCATTTATAATTGTTTGCAGTTGTGTTCAAGCTGTGAGCTAGGAAAAACATCCGAACAACTATAAATTTCAAAGTGGCATGTATATAAGGCAGAATGTGCAGAAAAAGTTTAACAGTTTGTAGGCACAATCTTGTCTCACACCCCGAAAGCATCTAAGGAGGGTGAGGGTGACCCATTGATTGGCTATATAAGGGTGTTGCTAACCTCAAGGGATAAATTAAGTTGGAGATGCGGCTACCTGTATTGACAGTGGTGAGAGGGCGGATGAAGTACCTAACCAAGGGGCTAAGGTAAATGTGAACCTTCCTTAGGAAGTAGATGTAAGTGAGGGTTATGTGGTTAGGTCGGCTATGAACATCGCTTAGGAGTTCAATGTTGCTCTCCCATATAAAACTGAAACCAATGATTTGAATGTTTAAACTGAAAGTATTATTGAATGTTTAAATGATTTGAATGTTCAAACTGAAAGCATTATTGAATGATTTGTATATAATGACATTGTTTATATGTTTTTAAATTATTTGAATGTTTAAATGATTTGAATGTCTATTTGCTTACATTTACTGTTATTTGAGTTGTTATATACGAAAATTCACATAAAAAGCTAAAACCACTAAAATCACAAATATTGTATAAATTTGCTTAAACATATGTTCACTTAAACTGAAACCACTAAAATTACATATATCAGACCTTTTTCGTATATTAATTCACAAATTCATAAAAAAATATTTGCAAAAAACCTATTGATTCACATAAATATGAGAGTTTCACAACAATCATATTGTTTCACATAACCACTAAAACAATTAAAATTACAAATAACCAATTCATTTGCAAAACAAAAGGATTTTTGTGAAACAATATAATTTTCATAAATATGTTTATGCACAATTGTGAATTATATACGAAAAGTATGATTTATTTGAAACAGTAGGATTTTAGTAGTTTTAGTTTAAGTGAAGTTTCATAAATATTTTTATGCGAAATGTTGAAATATATGCGAAAGAGTATGATATTTGCGATTTTGGTGGTTCCAGATTCACTAATGATTCATAAATAAATTTATGAGTTTGTGAGATCTGAGTTTTCACTTTAAAAAACTTGCGATTGGATTTAAGTGAGTGTTTGACATAGTCGATGAGCAGTATAATTTTATTGCAAAAAGACCTAATTTTATAGTTGTGAAGGGTAAAAGGAGTCCTAATGATGTCAGATATTTGCAGTTTTGGACATCGAGAGAAATATTAGAAATTATAGGGGTTTTAGAGAATTGGGTCAAATTATTCATATAGTAAGATCATTCTACCTCAAGTGGAGGCCACCCATGAGATGTTGCACCTAACTAGGCAACACTTGTCCGTTGCATTCCATGAGCCCCAACTTTTCCAAGAGAGAACTCCCCTGAGAATTTAGTTTCTCATGTTTTTTTTTTATCATTCCTTATGTTTTAAATAATGTTTTTTCAAAACTATATCTAATGTTCTTGTTTATTTCTCAATAGAAAGACATTACAATCTGTGCACTGTCTATACTCTACTAAGTTACTAACCGTAGAATGAACCATAAAAGGTATAGTGGATAAACTACTTTCATAAACTGTTTATCGATTCTCATCTTGAAATCCTCCAAAAACATTCAAAATATTTAATTTACCTTATTCTACTTTCCTTCTTTACTAAACTTCACTCATGGGCACTAACTATACTTAAAAAAGGTGACCATTTTACTTAGGTCCAACGGTATGGAAATACTTGGACCAACTTTGAGTCAAGTCATGGATCCAGTTTCTCCACTTGAACTGAGAGAGAGAGAGAGAGAGAGAGAGAGAGAGAGAGTTGAGAAAAGCATTGAGGCATAGCGAGGTGCTCCACCAAAAACTAAGGCTAGGTGTAAAAAGTAAGCCTCAAAATTTGTTTAAAACTTAAGAAAAAATTATAAAAAATATCTAAAAAAACAAATAAATAAATAAATGCTTTATTGATGAAGTAACAACTAATAAGAAATAGAAAATCTAAAATCAATACTAAAAAATATAAGATTAACATATAAAAGTAACTAAAAAATGATTACATAACTAGAAAACTATTATATAATTGAAAAATATAATGTCCTATAAAGCAACAACCAATAAGCAATAGATACTAAAAAATATGAGATTAACATATAAAAGCAAAATAAACTAATTAAAAACTAAGCTTCTTTTTTTCTTTTCTTTTCTTCTTTTGCGTCTCTTCCTTTTTTTTTTTTTTGTGCCTCATGCTTGTGCCTCGTGCACGCCTTGTCATCCACTTAACCAACGTCTGAAAAATTTTCAAATTTAAGCCGGCAAGAAAATGGAGGTTGGCTGGCAAGAAGAGGAAGCAACACTCAAGTTTGTTTGACTCTCTTATATAAATCAGGAAGCTTTCTATTTCATTGCAGTCTTTCTTCTTTACAAAAGCAACCCAAGCAGAGAGGAGAGAAAGAAAGGACAGAAGAACACCAATGGCTCCTCCTAAAGGGCACCTCAACTCTTATATAAACTCTATGACCCTAAACTCCACGAGAAAGAGGCTCAAACCCAACGTCTGCAGGAAGGAGAACAAAAGGATTGAGAAGAGGCTGAGAGGGATCAAGAAGAAGATGCACGAGCTCTCTATTCTCTTCTCTGTGGGGTTGAAGTTTGTCTCCTCTACCTTCCTCCCCTCTATCTCTACAAACTAATTGGAAGGCGAGCAACACCACCACTAACAACAGGAAATCCGGACATGGCCCAAGGATGAGGGTTCTTTGCTACCCATCAGAGAGGTACCATCTAAAAAAACAATGATTTGTTCCCAAGTTTGTCATGTAAAGCAATATTTGGGTTAATGAAAAAGATTGAAGAAACGAGAAAGCAATAATGGGAGTGTTGGAATGTCGACCATGGGGATGACAGGAACGGAAAAGGCTTGAAAGTGCACACTATGACGCTCTCTTAAAAGCAACAGTTGCCCTTTGAATAAAAACTGGGTGCCTAAGGGTGAACTACAACTTTGCTTTTGTGATACAACTAAGCCTGTGTTAAATTATATACTTAAATATATATATTTAAGTATATATTTCTGTAGTATTACCAAAATACCTTATAGGGGTATTTTGGTAATATCACTATGTATTTTACTTTTAAATATTTTTTCTTTTTCCTTTTTTTTCTTTTATTTATTAGTTTTGGACCACATAAAGGGGCCTCACCTTCTAGTCGTTGGGGCCCCAAACGGTCATAAATATGACCGTTTGGGGCTCCCAACGGCTAGAAGGGAGCCCCTCTATGTGGTCCCTTGGGTCCTCCCTTCTCTATAAATTGAGGGCTCCTCCCTCATTCATGTATGGCTTTTAGCCTCTCCTTTTCTCTCTTTCAATAAAGTTATTTTTGCCTTTGAAGGCTTTTCACCCCTTAGTAGGTTGTTTGCACATTGTGTGCTTGTGTTGTTGGCTTCCTTGCTTCTCCTTTATTCGCATGTTGGTGCTTTCGCATCTTTCATTACAGCCTGCACCTCTCATATTTTTCTAGATCACCTTTCATACTAAAGCAATCGATTACCACGACACGATTATCCTAAGCAGCTTCATGGAGAACAAAAAAACAACTTTGATATAAGAGTAAAAAGAAAAAGAAAGGAGTCCACACCAACTAAGCCATACGAAGCCACTTACAAAAAAGGGGCCTTCCAGGGTATATATAATCCTGGGTTAGATGGTTAATCAAGAGGTATTCGGAGGTCTGTTGATCACAACATTTAGCATGCCTCATAGTGGCTCTTAAAGTCTTGCATGTACCCACTAATGGCTCTTAAAGCCCTGTATGCACTCACTAATGTCTAGAATATTAGGCTGGTTGTTAAGGGTAGGTGGCACACCCAATATTGGTTCAGAATAACCTTTAACTAGTTTATCAAACTTACAAACCGATTTGGTGTTAAAACTCATTTAAAAATATATCAAATGTCTTTTAAAGAAGTTTTATGAAGTACAAAATAGAGATTTATTAAACCAAGATCAGATCAGACCAGACCAAGTTGGTCCAGGTCAAATCTGAATCCAAAGCCAAAGTCAAATCCTAGTCCAAGTCTAAAGTCCAATTGACAAGCTCCTTGAGGGCCTTGCTCTCTAAGTCGACTCTATACATCTTAAACCCAATATATTTTTCAAAAAGTTCAATATGAGACTAAACATATTTTATAAAGTGGATTTCCCTCTAAAATCTATTTTTCAAAACACTAGGCAAAGAGAAGGTTATTTGGCCAAAGAGATCTGTTTAAAAGGCTATAAATTTTGATCCAAACAACAACAATCCCACAAGTGGGTCAAAATTATAATAGAGAAAATATGAAATTGCTCATGAAAATCATATGCATAAATGAATGTATATTTTGGGTTTGAACATTTACTTAGTCTGAACATGATTCAGATAATCTCAGAAACTAAGTAGCTAAGCTTTGAACTTAGTCTTTATTGTGGACTTTCTAGGCTCATTCATATGCACTTTTCTTTCATATAACCATATGTATCATCAATATATAAAAGTTGCATATATTTAAGGTCCTATGCAGTATCCCACCTCAATTTCATAGAAGGCAACCCACACCTTCACACTTATATAGGTGAGTTTACCAATAGTGAAAACCTGTTTAAACTGCTTAGTCAATTTGGCCTACAGATCTCATTAAGAGTCATGAGACTCATCCTCGTATCACAGATTTTTCAGCATTTTCATCAGAATGTGATATGAAGATATTCTTTATCTTTATATATATTATGGTGTTCATCCAATTACTCCAGTTTCTTGTTTTTTCATACTCTAAGAAACTCATGCAACTCGAGTCACATTGTTGGGTTTTCATCACAAGTAATTTCTTTGATAGATTTTAATTTCATTCCTTCAAATGTATTTTGAATAATTTTTTTGCGAAAAGCCTTTCATACATGAATCTGCCTAGTTTTGGTATGATCTATCGTAATCAATAAAAATTACTTCTAAGTTGAGTAATAATTCACATAAATGTATTTTAAACTTTGTAAGTCTAGATTTCTCTAAGTTCATGTTCTTCATCTTTATATAATTGCTTGATTTATTTGAGCTTTTATATAATAAGTGACTTTCATACTAGCAAAGACTAATATCATTAATTATATTCATAGAATCGAATGAGTTGCCACTATGTATTTATAAGTCCACAATTCTTGAACATATAAACATACTAAAGTAAAATTCATTCACTCAACTATTCAACAAAATAATAATTAGAATTGTCATTCCCATCAATATAGTTTTAAGTACATAATGTCTCATAATCCTAAATTCTCAAGATTCTTTGAGGCATGATACGAATAGCATTTATATTGTTCATTTTTCTGGATTATCAATCCTTTTGTTTATCTCACTTACGATATGATTGGTCTAGTTCCAACTCATAGCATTGACAAAAATTGCCAATAATATTTATACACATAGTTGAAGCTAATATCTTTTGGTATAAAATAACACTAGGATTATATTGTATATCAAGTATTAGACTTTTACTAAATCTTTTCAATATGAATGGATTGATCCACTTGCACGATAAAACAATTATAATATACATTAAAATGATCAATCTCATAACATGAAAAATTGGTGTGAAAAAACATTACAATCCATTATATTACTCATGATCAATATCACCAATATGAAATGTACTAAAATTCAAAAATTACATGTTAGGACCATAAAACCCCTTATCTGCTAAGTTTGTTTAATTAAGATAAACTTATTTTTAAATTAATCTATAATTGCTCGATAGGAACCATTCTTAAATTAATCACTATATAGATATAGTAAATTTTTAAATGTTAAGATCAGTTTTTAAGATCATAAAATTAATATACTTTCTACTTTGGGTTTTCAAATTTCAAAATTTTGATTTAACAAGTTCGATTATGTGATTTTAGATAAAAAAATTTAACACTAAAATTCAAACTTGTATCAATTTCAAACATGATAGATATGGAAATCATTTGCAAATCTAATCAAATCAATTATTTACTCCATAAGTTGAAGTGTATAACAAATTTTGTCTAACAATATAGTTAAAGTTCAAATTACCATTTTTCTATGAAGGCCAACACATGTATATCCATACTTAATAATAATTCAGAAAAAATCATTACATACTTATGCCTCCAAACATCTCAAGATATCATATCAATACTTAACATATTCCACTAATTAAATGTGAAGGTAGAATAACATCAACTTAATATTTAAATTGATTTTGACAAAATCACACTAACCTCCAATAATTAGTTCTCAAAACATTAAGAGTAGGTTTAACCTATTAATCGTTCATAATAGGTAGATGTAAAGATTTGTCATGGTGGATACATGATACATATCTCAAATTATAAGACATGTACTTAAGTAAAGTAGAATTTCACACTCATGTTGTTATCATTTGGCTCCATAATAGTCTCTATAAAAGACTATATATTGTATACACTCACGATTTAGTATAAGTTTACACATATAGTAATGAATCAAAGATTTAAACCCATGTTTCACTATTTATCCGAATAAAAAACATCTTTACCCATTTCTGCCACTAGTATGTCATCAAGTGTGATTGCTTTAATGTCACAAGAATACAATATGAATTGACAAATTCAAGCAACACTACTTAGCTAACCAAAAAATGAGAGCAAAACATAAAGCATGATAAGATATCTCATTCTTGATCATTGATACAAATTGAAACATGATTAAACCCTCTTATATTTTAATACATGCATATGCTATACATGTCTCTCAAACAATCTCATTTAATTCACAATAGGCCAAAAAATTATCTTAGACAAATGAGAAACCCCTTAAGTTAAAGATAATTTATAATGCAAAAAATATTAAGATTCATATTCTCAAGACTAGGATAAAGGGTCGTGGTTAAAAACATAGTACCTAGATAAAAAATCGTTTCTCAAAAAAAATCATGAAAAAGATAAAAATATATATCACATTTTTCTTCGAATTTGCACTTAAGCATATGTGAGTCATTTAGAGACATATAGGTGTGTTAAGAAAGAAGTCATCATATCATTCAAGCGAAACTTTAGATATTCACATCAAAGAACTCTTGAGATTAAAAATAAATATTTTTCTCAATGATAATAAGGGTGTTATCCTTACACAATAAGGTGAGAGCATCTATGTATCTATATCCAAATAAACCTCACATGACATTCATTTATCAATCAAGATACATGCTAATCAAAATTATCATAACAAATAAACATGTTGACCTAATTCACAAATATAGATTTGAAACAATAATTTGGTTCAAAAATTCGAATATGGGTCAAGATCCAAAAAACAACTAAAATGGGTCTAAACTAAAAATGGTTTAGTAAGGGTCTGAACCACCTCCAAAAAAAATAAAATCTAATAGCATATGTATATAACCCTTTTAGAAACACCAATAACAATAGAATTTAGAAAAATAAATCGAATAAATATGGGTTTAAATCTGGACACATGACTCTACAAATATAAGATAGACCCAATGTAATACGCAATTTTAACTATAACAACAAATGATCATATAAATCAACTCACATCGTTATAAATAGAAAATAAATGAAAATTAATCTCAAAAAGA
Organism: Nuphar pumila; assembly: GCF_984573655.1. Classification (NCBI taxonomy): domain Eukaryota; kingdom Viridiplantae; phylum Streptophyta; class Magnoliopsida; order Nymphaeales; family Nymphaeaceae; genus Nuphar; species Nuphar pumila. Next base: position 23,011,457 of record NC_143262.1, on the reverse strand, counting down.
TCTAAAGCATGAAAATGGATGCAAGCATGAATCCAAAACCAAGAACATATGAAACATGCCGCTAATAGGATCAATCAAAAAAATTAATAATGATCTTAAATGAGAACAACATATGAAATTCAACTTGCATTGTTAATAAGTGCAAATAAATAAACATTAATCTTAAATAGATTCAAAACATGAAAGTTGATATAAATCCAAAAACCAAGATAATGAGAAACATGTTGCATGTAGAAAAGACTCAATACATGACCTTAAGTAATTACTAAAATTCAGCTCACACGTATTAAATAACTAAATTGATCAAATTAAAACAAAAATCCTAAAGTGGATTCAGATAAAAAATTAGATCCAAAACAGGACCCAAAAATAAAAGCATGCATGTATCAATTTTCTACTATATAATGATGAAAAATACCAATATAATCCATTTATATAATAATAGTTTCAAGCGATTAAGGAAAACTCACTAAAAACCTTATAGATCCTCGATAGTTAGGCTCAAGAATGCATAAGCATGTAGCCACCTGATGCAAAAAACACAAACTATAGTGTCTTGCCAAGAGACTAAAACAAAAAACTATATATAGGATTAACATTATACCTTATTTTATTCAATTTCCTATGATTGATCGAACATCTCCCGACATGATAGCCATGAAGCATGATGTTGCTTTTGAAATTGTTGGAATTTTTGCATGATCTCAATGTCGACCATGAAGATGTTAAGAACCGAAATGGCTTGGAGGTACACACTATGATGCTCTCTTAAAAACAATAGTTTCTTCTTCAGATAAAAATGAGTGCAGAAGGGTGAACTACAACTTCACTTTCTTCATCACCTTTCGCACTAAGGAAATTGACTACCATGACACAATTACCTTGAGCAACCTCACAGAGAAAAAAAAAACTTTGATACAAGAGTTAAAAAAAGAAGAAAAAGAGTCTACATCAAGCCAAGCTATACCAAGTTACTTATCAAGGTATATATAGACTTGGGTTAGACAGTTGATCAACAGGTCCTTTGAGATCCATTGACCACAATATTTAGTGTAAAACCCGAAATTTTTTATTATAAAATTGTCCAAATTTTTCAATTTGGGCCTAGATCCACATTACGGATCTAGGACCCATAAAGCGGGTAATTAGGATTTATTCATTTGAAACCTTGATTTAATGATAATAATGAATAAATAAAATTTTTAAATTTTAAAAATCTAATTTAATTCGAGGATCCACAGTGGATCCATTTGGATCCACTTGTGGATCCATTTTTTACTTGGGTCGGGTTACGGGTCTCGGGTTCGGACCCGAGCCCCACCCTATAATTTTTCTGCCCTGTTAAATGAAAAGGGCAACCCGATAAGGGTTGCTCGATAAAACCTAACACAAACAGAAAGGGGGGCGCAGGGGCAGGGGGGTTACGCAGAGCGTAACAACCCCGCGCCCATCTCGGCAGAGAAGGGGGAGGCCTGGGGCCGATAAAGGAGGGGAGTGGAGAGGGGCTCTCGCCCTCTTCACTCAGCCCCATCTCTCTCTACTCAATCTCTCTCTCCCCGTCTCTCTCTCTCCCTGTCTGCGTGCGCGCACCGGAGAAAGAAGGGGTCGCCGGAAAAAGGCTGCGGCAACCCGCAGCCACCAGTAGCCACCAACAGCCGCCAAAGTCTTCCAGCAAGCTCCCTTCTTCACGGCAGCCGCGGGGAGCAACACCAGCCGTTTGTGCCTGCACGTCTCCAGCCTTCAATCGCCGGAAAAGTCTTCTCGAAGTACGGTGCTCCTTGGAATCAGGGTGAGGAATCGAACATGGGTTCGATTCCATGTGGGGTTTAAGTGTAGGATTTGGGGTTTATATCAACCCTAAACCTAAAACCCCAACTATGTGGTTTGGGGGTTTCGAATCTTCCTATTGTGGGGTTCTCAGTTTTCAAATTTTTAGGCAAAGTTTGGTAAATCCCACAATGGAAACCCCAAAATCTTTGATTTGGGGTTTCGGTTGTCATGAAGGAGGGATTTGGGGATGTTTGACGAAAACCCTAATTCAGCCAATTTGGGTTTTCTTGATTTGGAATTTTAGGCATGATACATGTTAAATCCTGTTTGGGGTTATCGTTCTGGGTGAAATCCCAAACCCAGAATAGCAGTAAGACCTTATCTGAAATCGTGAGGGTAAATATATAATGAACTGCAACTTTATGGTTTCGATGTCTGATCCAGAGACTATATGCATGAGTAGAACTCACATGCTTATTTTGAAGTTATTTATGAAATGTTTTTGTTGGTGTGTTAAAGACAGATCGGTGGTACATGTCTAGATCCAGAACATAGCCAGCCAATCATCTATTATTAAGTCACAGTCTGGCTGAATGCATTAGTCCTTTAACGCAACCCTGAGTTGCGTTGTATAATCACTTTTGATATGCCTAGATAAGCTGGTGGAAATCAATATGAATATACTTGAGACTTGTTTTGGTTGTTGGCATACATGTTAAAACCTACAGTACTGCAACATAGTTATTAGCAGTAGTGAATATAGATTAAGTTTAATTATAAACTGAAAAATTTTAGTGTTAAAAACATTGAATGTATTCAGTTTCTGTGGAGTGCTCAAGAATACAAGGAGTTTCTTTCGGTTGAGTACAAGACCGAACTCATTCTGTGACTGAGCTATGATTGTTTAAGTAAAAATTTACTTGTATGCTAGTGAGTGTCTTCTGCGTTTCCTTTATTAGCTATTGTATTATAAATAGCAAAAAGAGGATGGTTTGGTTTTATCAGGACATATGGCCTGTCATGCATCATTCTTTAAGATATATATATATAGGTATGTGTGTGTGTGTGGGTTGAAAATGTTAGTATGGCTACATCATCAGGTGACAATATTAGGTAAATAGTGTCAGATGATTTGCAATTTTTCTTTTAGCAACCAAACTTGGGGCATGTATGTGTTCTTTTCAAACTTGATTAACTATATGTAACTGTTATAAGTAGTAAGTGGAAGGATAGCATAAGATCATGGGTTGTGTGGGACCCTGCCAAGCCCAGCCGAATGGTGCTAGACTATATTTTTACAAAGGAAAATATGGTTAATGCCATATCCTTAACTGTTCATGCTTGTGGACAAATGACAGGTCGATGGAATCCTTGTTCATGTTTAGGGTAGCTCATATGGAAGCTTAGCTTAGCACTTTAAGTTTCCAGAATACTAGCTAATCATGTTAGACCTGGCTTTTTGCATACAGGTGAATGAAAATGCTCGTAGGCTTAAACTTGATTTGATATGCTTGATGGGATATCGTTGTCTAGTTGTTTTCATGGGCATGAGCAATCATGAAACTAGTGCTTTATTGCTGGAATTTACATGCATGGGTGTTCACATGATATAATAAAATTAACCAAGGAATGACAACGTACATTTGATATAAATATGTGAATCCTTGTGCCTGAATCTTGGAAACAGTGCTTGTGAATGTTGTTGTTCTATGTCCATGGTTATATCGGCATATATGGATGTGCATTTTGAAACACTTGTCGTGGAGAATTATGTTTTCACTTGACTGTTATGATTATGGTATTCATGAGTGTGAGCATGATTCAATTATTACTAATTCTTCCTGAACATGTACACTTGATTTATATGTGAAATTGCACATGTACACTCATACACTTAAAGAAACCATGGATTGGTTAATACCCATATGCGATGTAGGTAACACACACATATTGAAAATGTTTATGAATGAATTATGACATGCATATGTTTGGGGTTATATTTGCATGAATATATATATATGCTTTTGGCATTTTGGCCTAGTGTTATAAATGAAACACTAATTTGGTTTTATTACGTGATGCACCGATGGCCTAATTGGACCATCACCGGCCTGGAGAGCCGTGGGTTTGGTTTTCTTTTACATATGTTTTTAAAAGCATCACTTGAACCACCTAAGATGGTTTGACACTTTACTACATTTTTCTATGTGTTTACACGGGCTGGAGTCCCGAATGGGTCCCTGCAAGGGAGGATGCGGGGTTTTCACTTTACTTTTGCATATGTGTGGCAAACTTAAAGAATGAACTTTAAATAAAAATAATGAATAAGAACAGTGTAATATACATTCTGGGATATCTCATCTGGAGTATGAGAATCTTGGATATCCGGTCTTGGGGAGACTGTGAGGGTACAAAAACTCCGTGTGCGTTGTTGCCCCTGAACCCGATATTGAGGTTCTTCTCCTGGCCACGGTTTTAGGGAGAGCCCACCACTTTACCCGGGAGTGGTGTGTTAGTCACAGCTGTGAGTTTATGGTACCAAGGAAGTGGCACTTGTGGGCGTGGGGTGTCCCTTGTGTCCCCGACATTAGATGTGGAGGTCTAATGTTCCGATGGATGGTGTTGTTTTCTGATATCAGTCGAGGGCTAAGTTGAAACCCAGTAATAAAATACAAATTGTGTGTTAAGCTACCCTGAGAACCTACTTGACCTCGGGGTTTGTACCCGTTTGGTGTATCCGCGGGTCACGGTAATTAAAAAGAGGAACTTAAAGATGTGTGCATTTAATAGGGCATGCATTTGGAAAGATGGAACTTAAATGAAAGATAACAGAAGAAATCATGCATTGCACATAATCATGCATTTTTCTGTTATGCATTAGATCATGCATGTTTGACTCATTCTTGATATCATGACATCATTTGTTGGTAGCATATGACTTACTTTGTGAAATCATGCTGAAAGGTTTGATCATTTAGTTATTGATATATGACATTGTTTATTGTTCTTGACTGGTGAGTAAATGCAATTATTGGTAGTTATGAATATTTAAATGTTGCAAATTTTATATCTGCACTCACTCAAATCACTGCATGAAATCTTATCCATGTTCTTTCTCTCACCTGGTTTCTTTAGAAGTAGCTGTGCTCAGAATTTCGGTTCTGACACCCTACTTTGTTGGTTTTTCACAGGAAATGGTGAACAGTGAAGTTGGACATGCATCTGGGGATGGATGAGTTATACTTGGGCTTGTCAGCTTCAGTAGAGGACATAATGACTCTTTTTTTTGTCATTTAGTTCTTTTAAATTCTACAATTGTTACTTTACTTTCAGTTGAAGAAAACCTTGGTCTTTGAAATTTTCTTACTTATTAATAAAAGAATTTTAGTTGGTTGATATGGATGATAATTGCAACTTCGTTTGTGGTGGATGGGCTATCCAATGGAAAGTGGAACTGTGAGGACCCCAGATCTCTGGGAAGGTTTCCGCAACTAAAAAAATATATATATATATATTCCGCATTTTTAAAAGGGTCTGGATTGGGGTCGTTACATTTAGCATGACCCATAACGGATCTTAAATCCCTTAATGCACCCCACTAATAGCTCTTAAATCCCTACATGCGTCCACTGATGTCCAAAACATTGAGCTAATCGGTCCAAAATGACCCTTAACTAGATGGTCAAACTTACAAACCAATTTGGTGTTAAAACTCCTTTAATAATGCATAATGCATTAAATCTCTTTTAAAGAAGTTTTATGCATTAAATCTCTTTTAAAGAAGTTTTATGCGGTCCAAAACAATCCAAAAATGATTGAACCAAACTGAGCCGGGCCAAATTGGAATCCAAAGCTCAAAGTTCAAAGTTCTATTGACAAGCCATTTGAGGGCCTTACCATCTTAGTCAACTTTGCACGTTTTAAACTCAATGTGTTTTTCAAAAATATTCAATATGGACAAAACATAATTCATAAAGTAGGTTTTCCCTCCAAAATTTATTTCCCAAAAAACTAGTCAAAGAGAGTTATTTGGTCAACGAGCTTAATTCAAAAGGTTATAAATTTTGAGTCAAACAAGGAGCTTGTGAGAAAGTTGCAGTTGCTGATGATACCCACTCTTTTCTTTCAAGTTCTAATCTCAACTTCCATAACTGAGAGTGTCTTTGAATCACATCAACATCAAATCTAAGGTTGTCAAGAACAAAAGAGTTTCTGAATATGAATAAGGCAGAAGTGAGTGCCAGAATCTGCTGCCTAGTTCTCCTTGTGATGATGAAGAGTACGAGAAGATGATGGCAGCCATGTTTGAAGACCTTGTTTAGAGGATTCAAGATCTGCTATGCATCATTCCTCCTCCTGCTACTATGGACTTCAAGTGGACGAACTACTTTCACTCTCTGAATTTGAATTAGAGAGGTATATGGTCGGCTTTTCATGAGATGGTCAGACTTAAACTTTTGATTTTTTTGTAGATATATGTGAAAGGACCTCGAATATTACTTTTTGAATTATTTTATACACACTCAATGTAGATGCTCTGGTTGTTGGGGCAATGATTTTCAAAGACTGCTCTGAATGTAATCTTATAAAATGTTCACATAATGAAGTTCCTCTGATTCATTTTGATTGCTTGCATTTCTGTAAAAAGGCTTTTCAATTTAACCCAAATTTTAGCAGAGGGCCTAATTCCTTTATCAGTAGAAGGTGTGTGTGGATAGCAAGTGATGAATTAGTTTCTGACTTTCTTCACGCATGGGACTAATAACATGATACACTATGGAAATCTTTTGGTTGTCAGCCTCTTTTGAAAAACATAAGGACAACATCCAACTACAACTTTATGTGCTTGTTTTCAAGAAGCAGGCTTCTTCGTTTTGGATGGGCACATTTCCAAGCGTACTAGTCACTCACTCTTCATGATTCTTTTTTATGTTGGGTCTCAACTCAGATGTGGATCCACGTACCAAACAAGCACACTAAGCCCAAGTTTATCAAATAATGAAGCCCGTATGACCAAACCTGATAAGCCCATTGGACCATGTGTGGGCCTAAATCATGTTCTTGTGCAAGATGTTTTCCACATAGGTGTTCGGAATAGGATTAGTGTATTTTAGAAATATCAGCTAAATTAAACTAAGAACCGTGAAACGTATGAAGAGTAGGAATTCTTGAAGAATTTTGGTAAATGCCAATTGTTCATGTCAATATTAAAAGGAATCGAATTAAATCCAATCAAACTTGCCCCAAATGGATTTGTTTTAGGGTTGAATCAGGCCCTACTAAAAAAACCAGCTGATTCAATCTCAAATCGGCAGAATCAGGGATGAATCGACCCTTCTCTTATTCTTTTTTAGTTTTTTTTATTATTATAATTTATGAAATTAAAAAATAAATCAAGCGATTTAGCCCTATTCGATTTGAGTCTGAATAGGCCAATTATCTATTTTTTTTTTTAAATTGATTCGGTCCAGAAACCAATTTTGACAACACTGGCTCATCTCATGTATGAGCATGGCAAGCTTTCTTCTGAAAAAAAACAAACAAACAAAACAAAAGGTAAAGAGTATTCCTTGATATAGATGGTCCTAGTCTAGGTCTAATGATGCAATCCAAGAGGATCCAAGAAGCGTATGGAACTTGGGTGTAGGTTCAAGTCTTATAGACCCACTGGAAGTACCAATACCTTTCTCTAGAGCAAACAAGAGATGCCCCCACAAATCAACATGAATAAGTTCCAAGGGCTTTATTGGCAGAAAAATTTTGATGGTTTAAATGGTGACTTGTGTAGTTTTACAATAGCGCAACTGGAACAAAAATCAAATGTGTTATCACTACCAAAACTAACATTTACTCTTTTGCAAAAAATCCAAAATATTCTTATTAGGATGAACTAACCAGGAGTGCCACCACTCTTTAGACACTGACTTGAGCTGGATTTGCCTGTCCTCTTTGATTCCCAACATGCCAAAAGCATAGAGCCATCCTTCAGTGATCCCTTTGTGGAGGATAGTTTTTGTTCTTCATAACACACAAAACCCATCACCATTAAACTCAAAAACACAATTATTATCCTTGGTAAACCTGATTACAACAAACAAATTTTTCCTAATTTGAGGAACATGAAGAACTTCATTTAAATGAAAGAACTTTCTAGAGGCAACATTACCCATGTTCGATATAGGTATTTTGGCTCAATTTTAAATTTGACTGATTCTGACCCTTGACACTGAACTCTGTCTCCCATGGCTTTGTCATCAAAGGTCATATGGTGTATAGCTCCTGTATCAGGGTGCCACATGTACATTCATGCACATAATAACAAAATATTTGGGAATGTCATAACAGTGCCTATCTGCGTGATTCCTGCGTCCATAAAACTGACAATTAACAGCCTGACAAGAATTTTCTCTAAAACGTGAATTGTTTCCTTATGTCACCCTGAAAGCCCTGACTACATAGCCTCTTCCTCTACCTCAGCCACGACCCCTGCCTCTTTGGGCAAAGAAGGCAGTGGACATTGACTCTTTAAGTTCTTGTATCATTTGAAGTCTCTTCTCCTGATTTAGGAGCATATCATATATTCAGAGTAGTGATTGTGGTGACTCTCGTACTCATTTGAGAGCCCATTCAAGGTATACTTCATAATATCACTTTCAACTACACTCAACAACTGCACTCAACAAATCTGAGATAAACTTCGCACGATTAAGATAATCAGTCATATTATTGTCATTTTTTCTGACATCTTGCAAGTCTTTCTTTAATTGCAGAATCCTAAGGCTCGAGTGGGATGCAAAGGACTATTCCAAGGCCAGTCACACTTCCCTAGCTATCGATATATGAATAGTATGGCTTAGTACAAACTCAGTCACCGTGTCTTTCATGCAACTCAATGCGAGTTGGTCAGACCTCTTCCATACATAATACTCAAGATTAATTGGACCATCTCCCCTTCTTTGGCACCATGAACAAGCTGAGGAGGAGGGAGACATGAACCATCCACAAATTTAATAAGGTCTTAGCTAAACATGGCTTATTCAATTTGAGACCTTCATAACAAGTAATTATTGTAGAGTAATGAGGGTAACAAAAAATCGCGTGAAAGCAATATAGGATCTAATAAAGGCACAATCAAATCACAACACAAGGGTTTACGTGGTTCGGTCAACACGACCTACATCCATGGGGTACGGAGAGAATAATCCAATATAATAAGAGTAGAGAGTACAATGTAGAGAGTACAACGTCGAATAGCTTGCCCAAAGCTAAAGAGAATAACAACAAAGGAATCATAGGAAGAGAGGGATACAAGATTACCTCTTGGGTGCACAACCCGAGTCAAAACCCACACCACAACCAACACCTTTCTCTGAGGATCAATGTGTGGTAATGAACCTTCTTCCTTTCTCTTCTTCTCTCCACTCTCTCTCTCTCTTACTTCTCTCTTTGCACGCTGCACACAGTCACTCTGCTCATAGCACTCTGCTCTTCTCCCACCAGCACACAGCCTCTGCACCCCTATTTATAGATGGCATAGAGCCTTCTAGACTCATTCCAAAAACCGAAGGGGTTTTGGCCCTTCAACTTCCTACATTAATGGAAAGTGGGTGGCTATTTCACTTCCCCACATCATTAATGGAGGGATAGGGTTGGCCCTTCAACTTCTTCTGCATTAATGGGAAGTAGTGGGTGGTTATTCCACTTCCCCACACCATTAATGAGGGATAGGGCTAGACCCAACAATCTCCCCCTCCAATCCAAGGGGATACTCCAATTCAACAAATCAACTGGAGTTCATGCCGGCCAGCTACCAACATGTATTTTGTAGGCCTTTGTCAGCATATCTGCACCATTATCATTTGTGAAGATCTTTGCAAGATGAAGTAAATTTTTCTCAAACACATCTTGGATCCAATGGTACCTGATATCTATATGCTTTGACTTTGAGTGAAAACTCGGATTCTTGGCGAGGTGAATGACACTCTAACTGTCGCAGTACACCAAGTACTTGTCTTGCTCTAAACCCAACTCCTTCAAGAATCTTTTCATCCATAGCATCTCTTTGCAAGCTTCTGTAAGAGCAATGTACTCTGCCTAAGCAGTAGACAAAGCAATACACCTTTGCAATTTTGACTTCCATGATACAGCTCCCCCTGCAAAAGTGAGTACAAAACCTGATGTGAACTTCCTTGTATCAATATCTTCAGTCATATATGCATCTGTGTAACCTGTCAAGACAGGTGGTCCACCCCCAAAGCTTAAACAAACTTTGGAGCTCCCTCTAAGATATCTAAAGATCCACTTTACTGCTGCCCAATGCTCTTTTCCTGGATTTGCAAGAAATCTGCTAGCAACACCTACTGCATATGCGATGTCTGGTCTTGTATATATCATCGCGTATATCAAGCTTTCGACTGCTGAAGCATAAGAAACTTTCTTTATTTTCTTCTGCTCCTTGTCACTTGATAGACTCTGCTCTCAGTTCAGCTTAAAGTGACATGCAAAAGGAGAACCAACTGGCTTTGCATTGTTCATACTGAACCTATTCAACACCTTCTCGATGTACTTCTCCTATGATAACCATATCTTCTTGGTTTTTCTATCACGAGAGATCTGCATGCCCAATATTTCATTTGTTGGCCCCATGTCCTTCATTGCAAAGGTCTTACTCAGTTTCTTCTTGAGCCTGTCAATTATAGACATATCTTTTCCAAGGATAAGCATATCATCAATATATAACAAGAGAATAACAAAATTTTCACTGAACAATTTTATGTAGACACAATGATCTGAAGCCGATCTATTGTATCCATTTTCAGTCATAAATGAATTAAATTTCTTGTATCACTGTCTTGGAGCTTGCTTCAGCCCATGCGAGCTCTTTTTCAACCTGCAAACAAGATTTTCTTTAGCTTTGACTTTAAAGCCTTCTGGTTGCTCCATGTATATCTCCTCCTCATGAAGGAAAGCAGTCTTCACATCTAGTTGCTCAATCTCCAAGTCCAGACTAGCAACAATATCTAGAGCAACACGAATAAAAGACATTTTAACAACAGGAGAGAAAATCTCTTCAAAGTCAATACCTTGCTTTTGACCAAAGCCTTTCACAACCAATCTGGCTTTATACTTTGGTTGAGAACTTTGTTCTTGAGTCTTCAACCTGAAAATTCACTTGTTCTTCAAGGCCTTTTTGCCTTCTAGTAGTTTCACCAAGTTATAAGTGTGGTTCTTCTGCAATGCATCCATCTCATCATGCATAGCTATTAGCCACTGCTCTTTTTGCTCACACTCTTGTGCTTCTTGGTAACTCTTTGGTTCACCTACATCAGTAAGCATTATATACTCATGTGAAGAATACCTTATGGAAGGTTGTGACTCTGAAAGATCTTCTCAGCTGGGGTTCTGGAGAAGGTTGCTCTCCAACTTCTTCCTGCTCAACATGGCCTGCAGGTAAATCAACATCAGCCTCTGCATCATCTTCTTGCACTGCTCTTCCTTCAACTTGTATCACTGGAGGAGTAACTGGATCCAGATGGATAGATCCACCTGCAGAAGTCTGAATTGACATCTCTTTCTTGATATCTTCAAGTGTCTAGTCTTTAAAGAATACCACGTCTTTGGATCTGAATACCTTCTGCTTCTCTGGATCCCATAGCCTGTAGCCGAATTCAGCATCACCATATCCCAAAAAAATACATTGCTTCATCTTATCATCAAGCTTGGACCTCTTTTCCTTGGGGATATGTGCAAATGCCCTGCATCCAAATACCCCCAGGTGTTTGTAGGACACGTCCTTTCCTGACCACACCCTATATGTAACATCATTTGATAAGGCATGAGCAGGAGACAAGTTGATCACATCAACTGTTGTCCTTAAAGCCTCACCCAGAATTTCTTTGGCATCTTAGACTATGCAAGCATACACCCGATTCTCTTTACAATTGTACGGTTCATCCTTTCTGCAACTGCAATGTGTTGTGGGGTACCTAGAATTGTCAACTCATGGTGAATTCCATGAATTTTACAATATTCATGGAATGGACCTGTGTACTTGCCACCATTATCTGACCTGATGCATTTCAGTTGTTTTTCTGTTTCCCTCTCAACCATAGCATGAAATTGTTTGAATACATCAAGAACCTTATCCTTGGTTTTCAGATGGTATGCCCAAATTTTCTTGAAGAAGTCATCTATAAAAGTAACAAAATAAAGTGCACCACTGAAAGTTTTTTCATTAGTAAAACCATTAATAGTTTTTTTCTCAGAGGACCACAAACATCAATATAAACTTGCTCCAGAATGTGAGATTTTATATGGAAGGCATTTCTAACAAAAGATATTCTATGTTGCTTACCAGTTAAGCAATAAACACATGGGTTTAGATGTGTACCTTTTAACTCTGGAAGTTGCTCCCCCTTAACAAGAATCTGCAAGCCCTTCTCACTCATGTGGCCTAATCGACTGTGCCACAAATCAATAGAAGAGTCTTCAGCTGTATTCAACTGTCCCTTGTATACCTTGCCTTGCATCTTATAAAGAGTACAACACATCTTTCCTCTTGCCTGAACCAATGACCCGTTGTTGAGTTTCCACTGTCCTTGGCTAAAAACATTGCTTTTACCCTCTTCATCAAGCTTTTCTACTAAAAGAAAATTCAACCTCAAGTCTGAAACATGTCTGACATCCTTGAGCACCAACATGTACCCAAGACTGGTCTGGAGATGAATATCTCCAATCCCTATAATTTTTGACATTCTTGTGTTTCTCATTCAGACAACACCAAAATTACTGGTCCTGTATGTACTGAAATACTCTTTCTGTAGTGTGGTATGGTACGAGGCTCTTGTGTCTATGACCCAATCTGTATCCTGGCACACACAGATACATGGATCATTAGTAGTAGGCAAAATCACAAGCTCACCTTCAACTGTGGTTGTGGTATCTTCTTTGGTTTCTGATAATTCTGTCTCTTTCCCTTTTTTCTGGTTATTCTTTGGCTCTTTGCACTGATTCTGGAAGTGTCATTTCTTTCCACAATTGTAGCAAGTGATGTTCTTCCTTGACATGGACTTGCTTCTATATCTGCGGTCATTTTTCCTGTCCTTTAACCGACCCCTGCCTTAAGATGAACTTACCATTAATTCTTCACCAGAATCTTCACTCGGTGATGGTTTTCTCCTAATTTTATTTAAAATGAGCGTACTTGTGACATTTTCCATATCCAATGTTTCTTTTTCATAAATTATAATTGTCACAAGATGCTCATAAGATGGTGGCAATGAGGTTAGTAACAGCAAAGCTTTATTCTCATCTTTAAGTTTAACATTCAGACTAAACAGACCAGCAATAATCTTATTAAACATAATAAGATGGACAAGAATGTGAGTACCTTCCTTCATACGAAGACTATAAAGTTGTTTCTTGAAGTGTAACTTGTTGGACAAGTTCCTGGTCATATAGAGGCTCTCTAGCCGCAACCACAATCCCACAGTTGTCCTCTCTTCCATCACGTTACACATGACTTCATCTGATAGACACAACTCAATCACACCAACGGCCCTCAAATCAAGATCATCGCATTCATCATCAGTCATGGTCTCTAGCTTATTCGTCTTTCCGACAAGAGCTTTGTGCAACCCTTGTTGTGCAAGTAGAGTCTTTACCCTTCTTTGCCATAAAGAGAAATTTTTTTTGCCATCAAACCTCTCCACTTTAAACTTGGAGCTAACTGACTTAGAAGACATGACTTTCCACGAACTAGCTCTGATACCACTTGTTGAGTAATGAGGGTAACAAAAATTCGCGCAGAAGCAATATAAGATCTAATAAAGGCACAATCAAATCACAACGCAAGGGTTTACGTGGTTCGGTCAACACGACATACATCCACGGGGTACGGAGAGAATAATTCACTATAATAAGAGTAAATAGTACAATGTCCAATAGCTTGCCCAAAGCTAAAGAGAATAACAACAAAGGAGTCACAGGAAGAGAGGGATACAAGATTACCACTTGGGTGCACAACCCGAGTCAAAACCCACACCACAACCAACACCTTTCTCTGAGGATCAATGTGTGGTAATGAACCTTCTTCCTTCCTCTTCTTCTCTCCACTCTCTTTTTCTCTTCTTCTCTCTTTGCACGCTGCACACAGCCACTCTGCTCACAACACTCTGCTCTTCTCCCACCAGCACATAGCCTCTGCACCCCTATTTATAAATGGCATAGAGCCTTCTAGACTCATTCCAGAAACCGAAGGGGTTTTGACCCTTCAACTTCCTGCATTAATGGGAAGTAGTGGGTGACTATTCCACTTCTCCACACCATTAATGAGGGATAGAGCTGGACCCAACAATTATTTCTATCCAATTTGATTGAAACTAAGCTTGAAACACATTCCATTGTATGACAAAACTAGGGGCAGGAGATAGAACCTGAGGAGCTTCAGGATGATGCCATTGATGCAGCACAACCTTGGAATGCTTTCATAACTGAAACAAGGATGATCTTTTTAAGACTCTGATACCATGTCACGATTTTAGAGATGTTGTAACACACAATAGTACAAAAAAAGAATACAAACTTTATGTGGTTCGGTTCAATGTCGGGCGTACGTCCACGGGAAATTGTTTCTCTCTCTCACAACCGTTTCCTATGAGAAAGGTTCCATTATATAGTTTGGTTGATACACTCATAGACTCTCATTAGGAGTCTTATAATGACCTTCATTAAGGGTCTTGGACTCTTTACAATTAGCAATCTCTACCTTCCTCTCCTTTACATGTTTCTCTTCGTCACGACTCCTAAACATCCTGCTCTTTGTAGGAGTCCTTCTCACATTAGGCTGCCCAACTACACCTTTAAGGACAAGGACTCTTCACGTGAAGAGTCTCCCTCTTGTGAGGAGTTGTCAATCTCAACCCTCTTTGATTGGCTTTCTACAATTCATGGAAAAATCTCAATCAATGTATCCACCACCCACGCTCTCTTGTGGCTTTCATCCTATTTTTGTGACTTTTGAGAAAAGAAAAAAATACCAAAATGACCCCATGGAAGAAAAACCCAATGTGAAAGGAATAAAGATCATAAGAATCTCACATTTGAAGGTCAAAAGGATGATTTATTCAATATTTAGAAAAAAACCTGCATGCATTTGTTATAGGGCTAAAGCATTAGATTTCAATCATGAGTTAGTGCTAAAGCAGGGTCAAATTAACGGTAGTTTATGAATGGGGATATTTCAACCTTTGTTTGAACCAAAATTCATGGGCTTTTTTTGTTTTAAATCTGACCATATGGGAGTGATCTACGTGTTTGTTTTTATAGGGACTGGCTATTGGATTGTCTGATTACAGTATATAAGTAGGATTTTTAGGGCTCGAAAATCATTGTCTCAAAATTTTTATAAATATTCAAGCATCCAAAAGTCATGTTTCCAACAGTCGATTCTTAGCAAATGGACCATGTTGAATACATTTGTAGAGTTGATTGGCAAAAGCAAAGTATCGAAATACTCAGTTTACATGATGTTCACATAGTTCTATTTTTTGCGTTGATAACCAGAAAATATTAGAAGTTTTTGTGTTTTGGGGGATTTATTCAATGAAGATGAGGATGTTTTTGTTGACAACAATCGTGGAGATGTACGTGAAATGTAGGTCAGCAAATGATGCACACAATGAGTTTGATGGAATGTCTGAGAAGGATGTGATTGTTTGGATCACCATGATTGCTAGATCCACACATAGTGGACACTTTAATGAGCATTATTTTTCATCTTTATGTTCATGCCTGGGTGGCTTTGCATAAGTATTCAAAGCCATTGGTTCCCACGTTCAAGCTGTTTTTATGCTGGTAATATATGCATGAATACATAATATCTGCATCAAAGAGATATTGGAGATTAGAAAGCATGCTACCTAATATATGCATTGATGCATGATCTAAGCATCAATGTAGTCACTGAGATTAGATCTTATGGTTTGGATTGCTTGGTTTTTCTGCTGATCTGAATACTACCATGTTGAGCAACTTCAAGATCAACTCCATGATTATGGTCTGTTGATGTGTTTTGCTGTTTTTTTTTTCTTTTTCCTCATAAAGACAGAGTTCAAAGAGGCAGCCATCATTTAGTTTGATGAAGTGCAATAGCCATTGTTGCTGCAGTTCAACATAACTGGCCTGCAGGTAGAGTTTCTGAAGCAATTGTGATACTAGAGCATGGATGACTAAAGCAAATTTTTAAGCTAGTTGGATTGGAATGAGGATGGCTTCCTCTGTTTCTGCTCTATTTTTATATATTTGTACTTTGGTAATTTTAAGGTTAGTTCTAATGATAACAGTTGAAGTGTTTAGTTTTCTGCCCTCTACTACATATAGCGAACTAGCTTGGGAGCATAATTCACAAGAGGATTTGCTCAGAATGTGAAGATTAAGGGATTGGCTAGGCATGGCATGGGAATGTTGTGCCCAGCTGCTCCTCTGTTTGACTTCATACCCTCGTGACTAGATTAGGTTCTGAACTTCTGTGGACACACAGCTTTGGCATGTTGGACTGTCGTACAAACACTAATGTTTTTATCTAATTCTGTTCATGATAGAATGCAAATAGAACCATGACCTCTTCCCTTAATATGAGAATTTTAGTTTCTCAATTGGTTTCCCATGTATTTTCATTTCTTTGTTGTGTTTCTTTGTTGTGTTTCTTTGTTTTGTTATGTTGTGCTTTGCCTTTTGGTGACTACTTGTTACCTTTCTTTGTTTGTTTGTATTTTTTTTTCATGAGTAACGGTGAAGCCTTGTGTCTTTGAAAAAATTACTATTTGGATTGCCACAATTTTTCTAAGTACATGAAGCCAACTAAAAAGGATTAATGTTTAGTGTTAATGAACTAGGTTGCATGGAAAATGGAGTTGTCTTTGAGCTCAATGCTTGTTTGACTCGTGAAAATTGGTCCAAGTCAACTCCAGAAGTAACTTAAATGTTGAACCATCACAAGTCCTATGCCAAAGTTTTCAAACTTTGCAATTATGCAATAGATTGAGAATTCTTTGTGACATTCCTTAATAATCCAAACAATAGACTGAGAATTTTCAATAGACTCCCATTACAAAAGAAAAAGAATCGTCTTTATTGAGAATTTTTTGCATCAAGAATTCTCAATCTCATGAAAATTCGCAAGAATTTATCCAAACGCAAAGTGGATCTTGTAAGGTGTAAATTCCTTGCCCAAGACCTTCCATGAGGACAGAGTGCATTCGCCTAACAAAAAAGAGGTGGGTGGTTAGAACAAATACCATTAGTGGGGTTCAACCTGTGGTTGTGACAGAAGGTATGAAAATGCAAGTAATTATTAGTAGTAAAGTTACGACGCAACGAGTACAGACTGTGACAATTACTTGCCTTCTTCTCAAAGCCAAGTTGGTCAGCTTGAAACTACAATTACAGCTCCTGTTAGAAGCACTCGGGTGATAAAATATGAAGAGTGAAAAATAAGGTGGTCGAGAGAGAGAGAGAGAGAGAGAGAGAGAGAGAGAGAATAACATGCAACGATAAAATACTGAAGTGATGAGACTTGGTATCTCTTAATAGGTGAATAACGAGTTTAGCTTGTAATGCATATGAGAGGAGGAGAGAGGGGTGATGAGAAATTTTTTTGTTGCTTAGGATGAAATGACCAGTTTTCTTTCTTTGAATAGAATAAATTAAACCATAGTAATTAAAAACTATAATTATTTGCCGGTTACCACATCAATACTGCGCTTGTCTTTGTAACCACGGACTTTGACATCAACTTCTACAACACGTTATTATATTGAGAGGAGAGGTCACTGCATGCAAATGAGAGATCATGGGTTCGAATCCTAAAGGGGACACTTCTTGCAAAAGGCAGAAGGTTGGGACTTAGTACGGGAGCCTGAAAACACAATATCTAAAATCGATGCATTCCAAGGACACATTATGAAAGTATTATGGTGTCATTGCCAACAAAAATTGGCAACATAAACGCTGCAATTTCACCCATTGGCCTTTCAACAGGTAAAGTGACAATTTCATCTGATATCCACATTAATGGCTTGAGGCAACAAGATTCCAATAAAAATATTCCCACCTGATATTTCATCGAATGATACAAGTAAATAGTTTTCTTCCAGATCAACTGAAAGAATGACAGGCAATTTTAAAGAAATCATACAGCTGTTGGTTCTGCCTTTGCCTGCTTATCACTACCCTGACCCCCATCACCCCCTTCACTATTGTTTTGTGGAAATGCCTGCTCAGACGGCAAATTCTTCTTAGCTTTTTTGCTTCCTTCAACTTTCCAATACTCCCATACACGGGTCTTTGGTGGCGGCATCAATTCTGCAATAGGTGCAACTAAACCTTGTTTACCATCATCTATAACAGCATCAACCAGACCATAGTCCTTTGCTTCCCAAGGATTCATAAAATTATCACGGTCAGTGTCCTCTTCAATCTGCGTAGAAAGAGATCCAATGGAAAAGTTGGATTTGAAATACATAACTCGAAAGAATTATTCTAGTGCTTCTAAAAATATTAATTATCATTAACTCACCTGACTTTCAGGCTTCCCCGTAATTCTTGACAGTATTTTATTCAGTTTCACTTTGTGATACATCATTTCTCTAATCTGCAACCCCATCTCAGTTGTCTACATCAAAACGCGGAGGATAAAATGTCAGTGACTTCAATCGGACAAGGACATGTCTTATGTGCATGATAAATACCCAATTCTCAACATCAAGATAATAAAAACCATGAGAGATGTATTCTGGCTCTCTATGGAATTGACTAAATCTGTTTTCTTTTATTTTTCTCAACTGTCAAAAAGAACAGCACAAGCAAGCATAGGGAGAGAGATTAAGATTCACAAATATCAACCAGATAGGATCAGTGGCACCAACTCTCTCTCTCTCATACACACACACACAGCACAGCACAAGCTGCACAACACTACCACAAGCACAAGCATGTGCATACGCGGACATAACAAGACTAAATTGCTC
Source organism: Nuphar pumila (assembly GCF_984573655.1). Lineage (NCBI taxonomy): Eukaryota > Viridiplantae > Streptophyta > Magnoliopsida > Nymphaeales > Nymphaeaceae > Nuphar > Nuphar pumila. The sequence continues at coordinate 22,992,660 of NC_143262.1, read as the reverse complement.
CTAACATTCAGAACAAATATGAGCAAACTTATCCATATAATATAACAGATGCTCCTGCCCACATGACCAATTAGACATCACTCACTCCTAATACCTTAGCTGAGTTTGCTATCATTAAATCTAAAAGACTTTTCCACAATAAGCACAGGAAGGCATACTCACTTTCCCTCCAGCAGTTCCTAGTGGCTGATGAATCATTACTCTTGCATTTGGCATACAGTATCGCTTTCCTTTAGTTCCAGATGCAAGCAGAAATGCACCCATGGAAGCCGCAAGACCCAGGCAGACAGTTGAAACATCAGCCTTGCACAACTTCATAGCATCATATATACCCATTCCTGCGAGTTACAATAAGAATACCATAGTAGTAAAAAGGCATACTAGACACGGTCATTATTGAGTTAAATAAATAATGTCATTTTTGACACATCAATCACAAAATAATCAAATGGTTCAGAAGTATATTTTCAGAACAGAAAAGACATTCATGGGAAGGGTCTTGCATTATTGCATATGAATGGTTTCATTTGTTCGGTGTCCGTCAGCTTAAATACATGGACCATCACACTTCATGCTAATAGCAAATTAAGTGAAAACCTGTCACACAGACTCCATTTTGGCTCCAGCTCCATATCCCCTTATATACTAGTCATATTGTAAACTTTATAAAAATGCCTGAATCCCATATCTGCAGCCGTATCCATGTGACATAGGATAAAACAAACATTTTATGATGTGCACGTTTTTGTTCACGTGATAGATGCATTTGTAGATCCACACTTCATGCATGTACTCTACAGGCATCATGGTTGTTTTTTAATATAAAGAAAATTTTCATCAGGAAAGCTCAATCTTAGACATGATAAATGATATAGCTACAGTCAACTGATAATCAAACGACATGGCAGTGGAAAATGGAGCCTGCATAAGTACAGAACAAACACCACATTAATTCATGATTGATAATCACATGAAGATAATGTTGATTGAAGTGGCTATGCTGCAACTCACAGTGTGTGTCCTAATAGAAGGAAGCAGAACCATGCATGAGAATATAACTTGCACGTAGATCATGTTATCAGTTGCAAGAATAGAACAGACATGTAGCTTCTCATATTTTGATATTTTCTGCTTGTTAGAAAGATCGACATTTTAGAAAGGACAAGTTCACCACAATTCAGTGAGATGCTAAATTCCCTTGATGTGTGTGGATGAGTTCAGCATGATTATCAGTTTATCACTGGCATGATTATCTCAGTGATTGGCTGAATGAGATCAGCTGCTAGCTGCATTATTGATCCGAATATGACATCAACTAGCAAACATCATCAAATGCAGCATGCTAGTTTTCATTATTAGTTGGTTAGGAAGATTGACCATCACAAAAATATGAAGTTGATAAACTAGGATGACAATTATTATCTGCACTACTCACATCCTAATTTAGTTTATCAAGAATAACGTGCCTTGAGGCTAAATTTTTTTGCAACCTGGACAATAACATCTAGACCTTTTTTTGCCAACTGTATCTTGATGCATATTTTAGTCCTCAGTATGGACACAACATCAACACTTGAAGCTTCTTAGGCACAAAAAACTTGTTCCCTATAAAGAAAATAATAAGGTGTGCATCTTCCATGTACTTTCAGATATTTTATTAATTTTATAATTGAGGCATGAAACACCTCATTCTGTAGATCTGCCCATGATTTTGATGCGTGCATCATTGGTAGGTTCATCTCTACAATGTGACAATCTTTTCATTCAGCAATACTATCTTTCTAGGAGGTGTGCAGCATGATTTTTGATGCTCTATTTCATCAAGTAAATAACCAAAAGAATCATATTCACCACATTAAATTGTACATATCCGTACATATATTGTAGATTATATATACATATATTGTAGATTATATATATATATGTGTGTGTGTGTGTGTGTGTGGGTGTTTATATGTATGTATTATGTACATATATATATATATATATATATATATATATATATATGTGTGTGTGTGTGTGTGTGTACTATAAATATATATATATATATTCATATTTATTATTGTAACTATCTTTTTTTTTTGTTTGTTTGGTTCTTTTTTAACTAATCATGACTAGTCAATAGAGCTGTAGAGCCGTTGGACTAGCTCCAACGTCTCTATTGAGTTCCCATATTGTATATAAATAGGGGTGAACCCCCTCTCTCAATGTATTGCTTCTTGATGCATATTTTGAACATCAATAAAATATTATTTTTATATTTTGTGAGCCTCTTTTGTGTGTCCACTTTGGTGATTTGCTGGACATTGTTGGAGGTCTTCATTTTCTTTCATGGTATCATGAGCTTGGTGGTGCTAAGCTCCTTGTTGATGTTCGTGGAATCGTGGTTGCACACTTAAGATTCAAGCCCAAGTGTTTATGTGATCCATTGGTGGTGCTAGAGCAGTGCTGCCTCTACTTTAAAAAAAAATTGAGTAATAGTACTTGTTTTTTTTTGTCCTTTTTCTCTATATCCTTTCCCACTCAATCTTTTTATCTCTCTCACACACTCTTGTAAAATGGATGACAAAGAAAGTGTCACCATTATGCTCGTGAAACTTAATGATTTTAACTATTAACATGGTCTTCAATTATAAAGCACCATATTTGGGGGAAAGGGCTGTGAGGAGTAGTGGGTGGATCTGATCCCAGGCCTAAATCAGTTCTCACTAAGGTAGAGAACGAGAAGGAAACTTCCTCTTACAAAGGGTGAGAAAAATTAAAACCCTTGCTACTTATGAGAAGAAATGAAAGGAATGGAGGATGAGACATGTCGAGATCATTTCTTGGCTCATTAATAGTGTTGATATCAAGAAATATAAAGTCTTGCAAAATTTGAGCACGCAAATAAAGTTTAAAAATATCTCAAGAAAATGTATTCCCTTAATAATGTTGCACATGTATGCAACTTACAAGATAAAATTCGGACTATGACTCAAGCGGATAAAAGCAATGTTGTAAGTATCATACTATATCATATGATACGGTACGACACGTGTCGTTACTATGAAAAATAACGATATGATACACACTCGTATCACGATATGAGTGTGTATCGTATTTGTATTGTATTGTAACGGCCTCAAATTATCCTCATGAAAAATGGAAAAAAATTAATTTTCATTTTTTTTTAAACAATTGCGGAAACCAAACCCAAAGATCCGGGGTCTCACAGATTTAATAAATACCAAACCACAAGAGATGGTGCATTGAATCTACGAAGAAATAAACAACTTTATTACTCAATAGAATAAATGTCATAATAGTATAAATAAATAAGTAGTCTGTAACATAGAGTTACTCTGTCAAGAACTCGGGATATGTCACGCTAAACTCGTAGGCTCCATATAGGAAATCACCCCATCACTGAGCTTTCAATTCTGAAAAACATTTTTGAAATGCAGGATAAGAACCAGAATTCTTTGTACGAATTCCTCTAAAAATCCAAACATAAAGGAAACAGCATAAACCAAATTCATGCATAATTTCAAAGGAATGCAACAACAATTTCATAAGCAACTTACCATTCAAGCATTTAATACAAGTATCATAAAATAACAAATATCGTGCGAAATAGAATAAGCATGAATGTATTGAAATTATGCAGAACAATAAAGATGCATGATTCAATGCACATTTATGAATAACTTATTAAGTTATTATCAGAGTTTCTTTTGTATGCATGTCCCTATTAAATGACACAATTTTAGTTTTTTTTTTCCTTAAACCCGCGGATACTCAAAACGAGCACAACAATTCTCGAAGTACAAGTTAGGTTCTCGGTTGTAACTTAACACATAATTTATAATTTATTACTGGGTTTCACACTTGTTTCTCGACCGATATCAGGAATTAACATCATCTATCAGAAGATTAGAAATCAATATCTAATATCGAGACATCAGGAAAATCATCATCCGCTGACGTCATTTTCTTGGTATACCACCACCCTCAAGCAAAGTAGCTGAAATCTCTCTAAAACAGTAATCGAAAGGTGAACCACCACATCGGGTTGATGGACACAATCGTATACAAAGTTTTAGTATCCTTACAATTTTTTCAAAACCATCATCCAGGATTTTCACACTATATAAGGGACATCTAGGAAGAGATTAATTACATTGTTTATCTCTTTTATCTTTTTAAACAAATTTTCAAGTTCTTTCCACAAGATCCGTTTTGCAAATCAACATGCAAAACCCAACTCGGGCCTTGGCCCGCCACATTTTAACAGTGCAATTAATTTGGAAAGCCAATAATTTCATAAACAAATTTTGCAATGCATAAAAACAATTTTGGACCAATACATGCTCCTGGCCCACATAAGCTGCAGTGATTCATATCTGACCACAAAAGTATCTCAAAGTGATTTATGCATCTTTTTGCAAAATCTCAATGAACATGCAGCACACTTGTTCAAACCATATTCACAATGTGCATCCAATCACACAACAAGAATGCACATAAAAATCAATTTGCATATGCATGCGAACAGATGCTTGCAACACACATTAACATTATCCAATTCATGCATAAACTCCCAAACATGCATATGACATGAGCACTTGCAACATGATAATTGAATGTATAACACGCACAATTAATATTCAACACATGTATATGTATTTTGTCTCATCTAGCACCATGACATGCAATCAACCGCATGTCACTGTTGTGCTAAAAGCAAGCAACAGCATGTTGCCTGCAACATGTGCTGCCAAAAAAACCCAGAAATGTGTTGTGAATAACACATTATGGCTGCACAAAAGATACAGCTCAGCTGCCCCAACAGCTAGCCAAATGCATAATAGCAAACAACTTGATATGCATATTCAGTAAAACAGATATTTTTATATAACAGCACCATGTTCGTAAGCAAAAAATCAGCAAAACTGTTTGGTATGCATGGCAGCCAAACAATTTTTCTTGATATGCATAACAGCAAAACAATTTGTATGCAAATCTGCAAAACTGTTTTTGCTATGCATCACAACAAAATAGTTTTGCATGCATGCCAAACATGACAATCGGCCAGCACAGTTAATTAAATCCAATAACGGTTCATGACGAAGCAAATCAAATCTGACTATCAGTCACAAAATGAGTTGGACAACTATCCATATATAAATGTTCAAAACAGAGTTTTTTGATATGAAAGTAAACTAATGACAGTCGGCCAGACTAAAATCAATTTAATAACAGTCCACGATATGGTTTAACCAATATGATTTTCAGTAAAAAAAACTGTCATAACAGTCTTCATATAAGTGTCAAAACCGATTTTAGAACATGAAATTGAGCTGATGACAGTCGGCCAGCAAGCAACCACTAACATGACCAAAAGTATGCTCAACATAGTCCACTGTAAGACATGTAAAAATCTGTTTATCAATCCAACATTAATGAATTTAATGATAGTCCTTGAAACAGCATATTAAATCTGATTTTTTTTTTGTCAAACAAACTGAATTTAATAAGAGTCCACATATGAGCTTGTTAAATTCGATTTTTCAGTCCACAAATGAGTTTATCTAACAACCCACTTATAAGTGTCGAAACAGATTTTTATGATATGAAAGTAAGCTGAAGACAGTCACATATGACAGTCGGCCAGAAGATATAAATCAATTCAATAATACGTTTGATATACATGGCATCTAAACATGTTTTACATCTATCACCTGATTCTAAGCTGAACTGCATAGTAGCATGTTACAGTTTTTTTTTAATGACAGTCACACAGTGATGTCAAAACAGAACTTCATGAAATCACGCTGGTGACAGTCCCATAAAGTAGTGTTAAAACTCATGCCAGCCAAAACCTTGAACTAAATATTCAGTTTTGAAAACAGTATTAGGACTAGAAAGATCAGATTTATTTATGAAGCAAATTTGAACTCACAATGGTGACAATCAATTTAATAACAATTCACCATATGGTTTAACAATTCTGATTTGTGTAATAACAGTCCACCCTAAAATCAGGAGGGAACGTCACATATATATATATATATATGATGCAGGGCAGGATGGACCCAGACCCATACAGAAAATGGAGATTGTCTCGGGTCCAGGACCGGACCCGAGACCCGGATCCATATGGGGCCTTTAAAAGCCCCTCTAGGGTTGCGTGCAGAGGACAGAGATGAAAAAACAATTTGCAGTAGCTTTCTTCAGCAGTTTTTGATTGCCCTTTTGTTTGATTCCTTTCGTCGTTATTTGCATTCACTTTTCATTTACGCCCTTATTTTGTTTTTCTTGCGATTTCCCTATTTGTTATTGCATTCTCCTGTTCGATTGAGTGGTTAATAAAGATAACACCGTCAGCGTGTATTCCACGGTGACCTTCATTCATCTCCTTCAGACTGTTTCATCTTATTTGTTCGACTGATGTTCATTGAAATAAAGTTTTGCACCGTCTTTTCCGGTGAACATCTTTCTTCTCTCGACATACTGTACGAGCGTGAGGGTCGTGCCCTCATCTGCTGAGGCCAGCGTGAAAGTCAACCTTGCATCGCAGTGGTGACGCCGATCCTATCGCTGCGTTAACAGCCCTCAGCGCTGGCATCCACACGACAGCGGCCGATCCATTACGTGCTGGTTTGTTTTTCCTGTCGCTGCGTCAAAGAGCAACAGTGTGGGTATCCATTATTGTGAGCATATCGCATTCCTCCCTGCATCAAATGGTATTAGAGCACCGGGCATCCTCCGTCGCCGGAGGCATGCTACCAAACGTGAGGAACGATCCGGCGAAGGGAAAGGAGCAGGAAGACACCGACAGCGACGGTCAAATGTCGCGTATGATGGAGATGATGACCCGAATGGACGAAAATCTGCTGCATGTCAGCCGAGACGTGACCAACATGTCGAAACGACTCGATGGGGTTGAAACTCGGATCGCGGTCATCGAGTCGCGGATGGAGCCCCACACGGAGACCCCACGGCAAAGGGGTTCGGGAGTGGTCGACGAAGTTGTTGTCCTCATTGAAGCTGCGGCAGTCGACCCATACCAGCAGATCTGTCAGCATGTCTGTGCCATCACCGCAACCTCAGTACCTCCTCAACACCCTGAATCGGCTGTGGTTCGCACTGCTGATCCACCTCCGATGAATCTGGGCAGCCGACACCCATCTGCCCCGGCATCGCGGGTCGACCAGGTGGGCTCATGACCCCTCGCCGCGGGGGCCCCGCCACAGGCCAGGTCGGGACTGTAAGACCCAGCCTTGTCAGCTCGACCCGGGAAGGGCCCCCCTTTTCTTCCTGAGTCCGTGCGTGGATGCCCTGTGGCAACACCTCCGCGAGCGGGAGCGGGTGGGTCCCACTACATTGGGCCGAATCCAAGAGGGTCTGAACCTGAGTTCATTTCAGCAGGGCCCAGACCCGGTTCTCGGGAACCATTTTTTGGGTTCCAGGGAATGGGTCCGAGACCCGAACCCCATCACCCGACTTACCCAGTTGGGTTTGGTTCGCGGTTCGCCCCGAACCCAACCCTTTTGACCCACAAAATGGATCCCATACCGACCCAAACCCATATCGGACCCAGACCGAGCTCCACTTTGAATTTGAGCCGGGTCAAAACCAAACCCATAATCATATGGATCGTGGATCGAGTTCAGACCAAGCCTTTTATCCCCACAACTCGATCCTCGATCCAACCTATCAAAATTTGGGTCTGACGAGTAATTTAGGACTTGACCTGATACAGATCCAATCGGGTAATTCATCCCAGTACTACACTACCCAAACCCAGTACCCTTACCAAGCCCAAGCCTTTAACCCAACCCAGATCCAGAATCCCGTACCAAACCCAATCCACTGCCCCTACCCTAATCAAACCCATAACCCAGACCTGTACTATCCAGTTCCTACCCACCTAAAAACTGAGACCCGGCAGCCCCATCCCCCTTACCTTGGACCTCCTGTCATACCGGCACCACAACGCCGGCCACAGATGGCTCACGCCCATGGGCCAGCCAGACCGAGGTAGATTCAGCAGGGACCGACGCGACCAGAGCGTCGACAACAGGTCGTCAGAATTCGCCAACCCCAGCAACCAAGCGAACAGGACCACAGAGATGAAGCAGTGTGGGATGATGCCACCTTCTGGAATGAGCATCCTGCAGGAATGGTGGAGGCCCGACAGCAGAGAGCACCAGAGCGCCCCTCCACGTATGGGGTGAAGTTGGAGCTTCCAGAGTTCGCAGGTCGGTTCGATGCGGAGCAGTTCTTCGATTGGTCATATGTCGTCCGGTTCTTCTTCGACTACCACGATGTCGCCGAACACCGTCGTATCTCCCTAGCCTCTACCCGGCTGAGAGGCCTAGCACAGACGTGGTGGGTTGAGCTCCAGAGGTCGAGGGAGCGGCAGAGATTAGAGCACGTACGGACTTGGAAAGAGATACAGAGGTTGATGCAGTCTAAGTTCGTGCCGTCAGATCACGCTGAGAGGGCCTACAAAGAGTACCTGACCCTGCGTCAAGGCACCAATACTGTGACAGAGTACACCGCTGAGTTTCATCGTCTTTTCCTACGAGTGCAGATCGAGGAGACAGCCCGCCAGCAGGTCACGAGGTATATTTCTGGTCTTTGTCCTGCTATTTCTGACAACTTCAGTTGTATCACAGTCGAGTCATTAGATCAGGTGAGCAGTTATGCCATGAATGTGAAGGAGACAGGAATATAGGATACCCCATAGTGATCAGTCTAGTCAACCTAAGTCGAGTTTCCCAACCAGGGGAGCGAGCTCCCCTAGGAAAGAAGACTCAAAGTCCACCCCTGGAGTCGACCTTAGCAAACCTGATGAGTCTGAACCCGCGTACCACAACCCGATCCAAAAGTAAGCCCAGTGAGTCCATCGTTCGTTGTTTTAGGTGTCAAGAATTAGGTCATATTGCGTCCAAGCGTCCCACCATGAGTAGGAACACCCATCTGGCAGAGGGCATTGTTGAGTCAGCGTTCAATAGTGAGAGCGAGGCTGAGTCGCTTGTTACGGGAGATGACGAGATGAAAGTCGTAGAGTTTGATGGCAGCATCGAAAATTTGTTAACCATCCGTCATGTTTTGACCACATCCCGAGAGTCAGCACCGACAAAATGGTTGCGGAATAATATTTTTAGAACCCGGTGCAACTGTGAGGGCGCACGCGTAATGTTATCATTGATACAGGGGCGTGCGAGAATATGGTGTCCGAGAGTGTCGTATCCACCTTGAACCTAAAAACGAAAAAATTGTCTCAACCTTATAAAATGGCATGGTTCAAGAAAGGGAACGAGGTACCCATCACCCTGCATTGTTTAGTTTGGTTTTCCATGGGGGAGCATTACCATGATGAAGTGTGGTGTAATGTGGCCCCTATGAGCGCATATCACATCCTTTTGGGACGTCCCTGGCAGTTTGATCGTAAGACCATCCATGATGGCTGTAGGAACACGTACACATTTGTCTTTAAGGGTCATAAGATAGTTCTCCTTCCCACCAAGGAGACCGGGTTTTCCCGGCTAGCGAGCCTATTTGACCGATCTTACCTCCTTGGGCTGCCCGAAAATCGACACCTTTCTCCTACATTTAATGTGTCTGATCTAAATGCTCACTGTGGAGACAACAAGTCGTCATAGCCGATTTTTTTCCAACCAGGGGAGAATAATGCAGGGCAGGATGGACCCAGACCCATACAGCAAATGGAGATTGTCTCAGGTCTGGGACCGGACCCGAGACCCGGATCCATATGGGGCCTTTAAAAGCCCCTCTAAGTTGTGTGCGGAGGACAGAGATGAAAAAACAGTTTGCAGCAGCTTTTCTTCAGCAGTTTTTGATTGCCCTTTTGTTTGATTCCTTTCGTCGTTATTTGCATTCACTTTTCATTTACGCCCTTATTTTGTTTCTCCTGCGATTTCCCTATTTGTTATTGCATTCTCCTGTTCGATTGAGTGGTTAATAAAGATAACACCGTCAGCTTGTATTCCACGGTGACCTTCATTCATCTCCTTCAGACAGTTTCATCTTATTTTTTCGACTGACGTTCATTGAAATAAAGTTTTGCACCGTCTTTTCCGGTGAACATCTTTCTTCTCTCGGCATACTGTAAGAGCGTGAGGGTCATGCCCTCATCTGCCGAGGCCAGTGTGAAAGTCAACCTTGCATCGCAGTGGTGATGCCGATCCTGTCGCTGCGTTAACAACCCTCAGCGCCGGCATCCACATGACAGCGGCCGATCCATTACGTGCTGGTTTGTTTTTCCTGTTGCTGCGTCAAAGAGCAACAACGTGGGTATCCATTATTGTGAGCATATCGCATTCCTCCCTGCATCAAATATATATATGTATATATATATATACAGAGCAAGGAATACACTCGATAATGACAGATTTCATGTATATTCACATGAACATGAACACAATATCAAAAAGTCTATCTACATGCTTCCTTTATTATTTTTCTCATGTAAAAATTAAAAACCATGAGTGTCGATAAATCTGAAAATATATTTACATATATTTCCATATTTGTGCACATAGGGAAATCGATTTTCACCAAGGGTTCGACCACTATATATATAGATGATCGACATAATACATATTTGTATATATTTTTGTATTAAATTTCAGATTTCCCTTCTTCCTCTAATATGTATACATCAAACCTAATTTACTCTCTTTTTTCTCATAAGAGTTAGAGAGAAACTCGTACCTTAGTTTGAAAACGAAATAGACCGGAAAATAGTCGGATATTAGGTGGAAGGGACGGATCGATTCCTCCTTCCTCTTCTTCTTCTTCTTCTTCCTCCTTCCTCTCACTTTTTTTTCTTTCTTTCTCTCTTCTCTCTCTCCCACGAATTAATCTCCCTCCCTCTCTAGAATATTGATTCTAGAGAGAGGGGGTGAAATCCAGCCCCTTATATATTTTGTTTCTAGAATTTTATTTTTTATTCTCTTATTATTTGTTTTGTTTTATCTTATATTTAAAAGATGCCTCTAGAGGGTGACGCCCCCTCTAGAGCTCTCTAACCTCTCCTTATTATCCTTTTTTATATTAATTAATTAGAGGGTCTATCTAAAGGGTGACGGCCCCTCTAGAGGACCTATCTAGGTAGAGTTTTGCTCCATGTAGAACTCTACCTTATCTAAATAAATAAAATTTTGAAATGTCACTAATTAATATATTCTATTAATTATTTAATATTAAATTATTAAATTATTAATTTTAAGAATATTTAAGAGGGTGTCGCCCACCTCTAAAAGTCCTCTCATAGTGGAATTCTCTCTTAATTTAACCTTTAAATTGATTTTAAAAATTTAAATTGATTACTCTTGGATTTCAAATTCGGATCCAAGATCCAAATCTATATCCAAAATCTATATGGATCCCAACCTGGACTAAATCCTAGTTAATATGAGTGTTGGACTGGGTCCAGATCCATATCAACTTAGATCAAACGGATTGGATCCAATCTAGAAAAAGATAAAAATAGAGGCGGGTTTTTTTTGAAAAACGTGATTTTCGGGTCAACTGTAACCTAAATTCAAAAAAAAATACCAATGTTCTCAAAATTATGAGACGCAATTAACGGTATACTTACCTGATTTTTGCCTCCAAATTCTGCCCGAATTTAACCTAATTTTCTCTCAAATTTAAAGGTTAAAAAAGAAAAGTTTTACAAATATTAATCATCTCGTCTTGGTCGTGTCAGTGAGCCCTATGTTAAAATATGTATATATATATACATATACTTATATATATATATACATTCGTATATATATAAGTATATATATACATATATGTATATATATACAGTTTCCCTTTTATTGAAATACCCGATAGGGGTATTCTTGTAAAACTACAATGTAACTTTTTCTTTTTTACTTTTTTACTTTTTTCTTTTTCTCTTTTTTCTTTTTTCTTTTTCCTTTTTACTTTTTTTATTTTTTCCTTTTTGTAAGACCACAAGGGCCCCACACTTGTAGTCGTTGGGGCCCCAACGGTCAGATTTATGACCGTTGGGGCTCCCAACGACTACATGGGAGCCCCTTGTGGTCCCTTCTTTTAGTCTCCCTCCTCTATAAATAGAGGAGGTATTCTCCTCTTGTAAGCATTGGGTTTTTCACCCTTCTCTTCCTTTCTTCAATAAATCCAACTTATAACTTTAGGTCATTTTCTACTTTTGAGAGTTTTGTGTGTGCACTTTTAGTGTTTGTGTTCTTGGCTCTTGAGGTCACTCTTAAAGAGTGCTTTTTACTCCATTGGTGCTTCCGCCACTTTTCATTACATGGTATCAGAGCTCGGTTGGTGATTGGGCTTCTCTTTATTATCTTGGAGCGTGTGCCTCTCAAATTTTAAGAAGAAAGGAAGGGTTTGGTGCCGATGGAACATGATTCTAAAGTGGAGCTTTCTTTTAAGCTAAATGGGTCCAACTATCTCATGTGGGCCTCCGCGATGGAAAATCATCTAAGAGGTAAGAAACTTTGGGGTTTTGTTATGGGAACTACTCCTGAACCCTCTCTTGTTCTCACTAAAATCGAAAATGAGGTTGAAAAAGCTTTAGATGGCGATGAGCGCATCAAAGCTATCAATGACCATCAATCCAAAGTTGAGGATTGGGAAAGTAACCATGCCAAAATTTTGGCATGGTTTATGAACAATGTTGACCTTAAAAATTGTGCTAATATTGCCAAATTTAGAAGAGCCAATGAGGCATGGTTTTTCCTTAAGGGTATGTATACCCAAAAGGATCTTGTTCGACAATTTTTTTGTCAAGAAAAAATCCGTTCCACCAAACAAATGGATATGAGTGTTCGGGACTATTTTAGCTCTCTAACCCCTCTTTGGGATGAACTTGCTCTTCTTGAGCCTAAATGGGTGGCTCCGAAAGATATTGAATTAAGAAGGGAACAAATTGAAAAGGAGCACTTCTTTCAATTTCTTCATGGTCTTCGCCTGGAATTTGAACAAGTTAGGGCATCTCTTCTCCATAGAAGCAAAGCCCTACCTATTGAAGACGCCCTCGCCGAAATATGCCAAGAGGAAACTCGACTTGGCTTAAGCATTAAGAATGATGAAGTTTTGGCCGTTACTAGGCCCGGATCAAATGTTAAAGCCTATAGACCTCCTCACTTTAACAAAAATAGTAATAGGCCTAGAAAGGGAATAATATGCCATTATTGTAATGAACCGGGACACATTAGACCGGTTTGTCCCAAACTTAAAGGAAAAGTAGCCGCGGTTGGAGAAAATTCTCCAAAGAAGGAAGAAAAAAGTGCCAAAGAGGGAGATATCAAAGAGACTCTTAATCATATCTCCGAAGTTCTCCAACATCTTCTCAAGACTTCTTCCTCTACATCCGGAGACGCCATCGCCTATTCTTCATCACCTCCAAGTATGTGGATACTAGACGCTGGTGCTTCTTTTCATATGACATCTCATAAAAACTCTCTTTCAAATGTTTTTTCTGAACCCATATCCTCTTATGTTTCAACGGCCGATGGAACATCATTGAAAATTGAAAGTATTGGAACGCTTGATTTTAAAAATTCTCAAAATTTTTTTGTTCCTAAAGTAAGAATCGTTACAAAAATTAATTTAAATTTTTTTTCCGTTTCTCAAATCACCGATCATGGATGTCAAGTCTCTTTCTCACCTAAAGATTGCATCGTGCAGGATCTCCAGTCAGGGAAGCTGATTGGGCAAGGCCATAGAAGGGGTGATCTCTATTTTATGGACTTTTTGACTCTTCCATCTAAGTCATCTTGCAATCTTGTAAAAGACAAAAGTATTGGAATTTGGCATGAGAGACTTGGTCATCCAAATTTTGTAAAAATGTCTCTTTTCCGTTTTTGAACAATGTTGTAAAGACAATCACATGACTTGTAAATATTGCATTTTTGAGAAATCTAAAGCTACTCCATTTCCTCAAAGAAGTTACTTTACCACTCGGCCATTTGAACTTGTTCATTCCGATGTATGGGGACCTTCCCCTATTTTGTCTAAAGGAGGATTTTCGTATTATGTGGTCTTTATTGATGACTTCACTCGATTCACGTGGATTTACTTCCTAAGTCGCAAATCCAAAGTTTTCTCCTTCTTTAAAGAATTTCATGCAATGGTTAAAAATCAATTTTTGGGAAATCTATCTATTCTTAGGTCCGATTCGGGAGGTGAATATATGTCCAATGATTTTCAAAGCTATTTAAAAGAAAATGGAATTTGTCATCAACGTTCTTGTCCCAACACTCCGCAAAAAAATGGTCTTGCGGAAAGAAAGCATAGACACATAATAAAAACTACAAGAACGTTATTAATTTCAAAAAATATCCCAAAATCCTTTTGGGCCGAAGCGGTTCTAACCTCAACGTGTCTTATCAATAGAACCCCTTCATCCTCTTTGAAAACTCTTTCTCCATTTGAAAAACTTTACAATATGTCTCCCAATTATAAAAGACTAAGGATTTTTGGATGTAAATGCTTTGTTCTAACTCACAAAAATGATAAACTTTCTCCTAGGGCTATTGAATGTATTTTCTTGGGATATGGCGAAAAACAAAAACGTTATAGATGTTTTGACATACTCAAAAACAAACTTTATATCTCAAAAGATGTCACATTCCTAGAAGAAGAAAATGGTTTTTTGCACCAACCAAATGAAAATATTGATTATTCTTTTTTATTTGACTTATTGCCTCAAGAAAACATCATAGATGATCATATTGATCCTAGTGAACCCCTTGGTAAAGATCATATTGAACATCCAAATGATGATCAAAACTTAGAAGAAAATGTTTTAAGACAAATACAAGTCTACTCTAGAAAGAATGAAAGAAATCCTCCTTGTGCCCTTGAAAAATTCTCTCAAAGTGAGTCAATCGAAGAGACCTCTCAAAGAAAATCAAATCGGATTTCCAAAATACCCAATAGATTTGTTTCTTATGATTCTTTTTCTCCTAACTTTTGAGCATGCTTACTTGTTCTTCACTCCTTTCATGAACCATATAATTACAATGATGCTAAACAATATGCTCATTGGAATGAAGCTATGGAACTAGAACTTAATGCTCTTAAAAGGGCGCAAACTTGGGAAATCATTGATCCTCCCAATGGCAAGAAACCCATTGGATTAAAGTAAAAACTAAGAGTGATGGTTCATTGGAAAGATATAAGGCTAGGTTGGTAGCCAAAGGATATGCCCAAGAGTATGAGGTAGATTATGATGAAACTTTTGCCCCAGTTGCTCGAATGACTAGTGTTCGAGCTCTTATTGCTATAGCCTCTGTTAAAAAATGGCCAATCTTTCAACTTGATGTCAAAAATGCTTTTTTGAATGGTAATTTAAATAAATAAGTTTATATGGAACCGCCTCCAGGTATGAATTTAAATGAAAAAATTTTGAAATTAAAAAAGGCTTTATATGGACTTAAGCAAGCTCCTAAAGCTTGGTATGATAGGTTTAGTAATGTATTAATCAATTTAGGATTCTCTTCTTGCTATACTGACACTGCTCCTTTTGTTAAAAGAACAGGTGACTCCATTATTATGCTTCTGCTGTATGTTGATGATATGATCATCACTGGAAACGACAAAAAAGGAGTAAATGATGTAAAGTCTATGTTAAAAGAAACTTTTGATATGTCTGATCTTGGATATTTGAGATATTTTTTAGGAATTGAAGTGGCTTATTCCGCGCGAGGATACATCCTATCTCAAATGAAATTAGATGCAGAAATTTGTACCAAATCAGGAATATCTGATGAAAAGAAAGTTGAGACTCCCAAAGTTATTAATGCGAAACTGAGACTTGAAGATGGTGTTCTTCTTGAGGATCCAACCCCCTACCGTCAATTAATCGGATCTCTCACCTATCTATCCATCACACGTCCAGATATAGCTCATGCGGTTCATGCAGCAAGTCAGTTTCAGCATGCACCTACTTCGGTTCATATGGCGGTCGTAATGAGAATTGTGCGATACATCAAAAATACTATATCCAAGGGACTCTTCTTATCCTCTTCCTCATCTCTTGACTTAACTGCTTTTACTGATGCTGACTGGGGAGGAAATCCCAATGATCGTATCTCAATAACGGGACTTTGTATTTTTTTAGGTGAATCCCTCATTTCGTGGAGATGCAAGAAGCAGCAGAAGGTTTCACTGTCATCCACTGAAGCTGAATATCGGGCCATGGCAATGACAACTATGGAAATCGTATGGCTCAGGAGTCTCCTTGGTGACATGGGCGTCCCCATTTCCATTCCCACCAAGCTCTGCTGTGATAACAAAAGTGTGATATACATTGCCAGCAATCACACTTTTCATGAGCGGACCAAGCATATCGAAATGGATTGCCATTATGTTCGAGACGAATATCTCAGAGGGACTATCTCATTACCATATGTTACTTCAGAGTATCAACTAACTGACTTCTTCACCAAGGCGCTCCCAACTCCACGATTTATGTTTCTTCTTAGCAAACTTTCGGTCTTCTCCCCGTAAAGTTTGAGGGGGCATGTTAAAATATGTATATATATATATACATTCGTATATATATAAGTATATATATACATATATGTATATATATACAGTTTCCCTTTTATTGAAATACCCGATAAGGGTATTCTTCTAAAACCACAATGTAACTTTTTCTTTTTTACTTTTTACTTTTTACTTTTTTCTTTTTCTCTTTTTTCTTTTTTCTTTTTCCTTTTTTCCTTTTTTTATTTTTTCCTTTTTGTAAGACCACAAGGGCCCCACACTTGTAGTCGTTGGGGCCCCAACGGTCAGATTTATGACCGTTGGGGCTCCCAACGACTACATGGGAGCCCCTTGTGGTCCCTTCCTTTAGTCTCCCTCCTCTATAAATAGAGGAGGTATTCTCCTCTTGTAAGCATTGGGTTTTTCACCCTTCTCTTCCTTTCTTCAATAAATCCAACTTATGACTTTAGGTCATTTTCTACTTTTGAGAGTTTTGTGTGTGCACTTTTAGTGTTTGTGTTCTTGGCTCTTGAGGTCACTCTTAAAGAGTGCTTTTTACTCCATTGGTGCTTCCGCCTCTTTTCATTACACCCTAGGCCACACCCAGACCCAGTTGACATCACCTATTTTTTAGGATATTTTTCATAATAATTATTGTATTCAATAAAAGTACTTAGCCAAAATTTCAAAAATTTTGAATTTAAAAACTATGAAAAACACATGATATTACATGTATGATACAGTCTTGTATCGTATCGTATCATACGATATGTGGTGTATCGTACGATACACCTTCAGCACACTTAAAAAAGGGCTGAATCGTAATTTTTTCCTTTTGGGGGTTTTAAAGACCTCTTGAGGGTTGCTCCCTCATTTATATAGAGGCTATTAGAGGTGTATTCCCGTACCCTAGGAGTTATGAGATAGATTTGGGGTACGATACAGGGTATGTTCTTGTTAATGTTTATGTAATATAGGGCATGTCTTTGTTATTGTTTATGATATAGGGAATGTAACTTGGTTATTTAATTGTTAAGTATTCATAAACTTGGTTATTTTATTTTTGTTTATATAATATGAAAGTATCAGTCTCGTGGCATATTCCTAATTGCAAGATATTTAATATTTTGCATTTTTCTTGAGAGATAGTTGATGTTTGATGATGTCTTATGCAGCTCATAGAGATATAAATGCTTCATATGTGATGTTATGATTGTATTTTGTGTAATTCATCATTATTTCATGTGTTATGATTTTTTACAATTTTTGCTAATTTTTCATGATTTTTTGGAATTTTGATAAACAAATATTAAAAAATTATGATTTTTATACGATACGCTTATTTTGGGCCTGACCGATATGGGTAACGATACGATACTTACACCCTTGGATACAAGCATTAGAGAATTTTATAGTGAATTATCTGAACTTTAGGAAGAGTTAACTCTTCTTGAGCCAAGATGGCATTGCCTCTAAGGATATAGAACTCTATCAAAAGCAAACGGATGCAAAACATTTTTATCAATTTGTGAATGGTTTAAGACCGGATTTTGAGTTCACACGACCCTCCTTCATAGAGAAAAAGTATCTTCTATTGAGGACACAATTGTAAAATTAAGCATGAAAGAAAATAGGCTTAAAAGGAGGACTACAAAGAGTTAAGATGACTTGGTACTAGTCGTATCTAGGCCGAAAAACTATGCTCGTACTTAAAAACCACATTATGAAAAGCAAAGCAATGAGTATAAGAAAAAAAATATGTCATTATTGCCATGAATTGGGTCACATCAAAACATATTACCTTAAGTTAAAAAGGACATATGAGCTATGTAGTCAAAAGCCACGACTAGGCACCGACTAGTCTGCCTAGTCGGTCAAGCGTAAGTAAAATGCCTAGGCTTTGCAATTCCTAGGTGGGTACCTTAAAAGGTATCAATTTTGCCCGATTAGGCACCGACTAAGTCACCTAGTCAGCGACTAAGCAGCCTCCGCCTAGGCACAAGGGCAGTTTATTCATTTATTATTCTTATATATATTGTTATTTTTTTGTATATATATAATTATATATATGTGTGTGTTTATGTGATTTGTTCTATGAAATAGTGAAAAGATGCTCAGTTATTATATATTTATATATATATATATATGTGTGTGTGTGTGTGTGTGTGTGCTACTTTGTTTTTGGGATTTTTTGTGAAACATTGAAAGCATGCACATTTAATTTTAATTGATCATGTTTTTTATATATCCCGAAAGCATGTTTATTAATGAATTATGTAATATGTTATTTATATATGTATGTGTTATTGTGCTTTTGTGAAAGGTTGAAAGCATATTTTTTTATTATATTATTACTAAATATGTTATAAACAGTGTTATTAAAAGCGCGCCTCAAGGCGCAAAAAGCACGCCTCGCCTCAAGGCGAGGGGCTTTGTGCCTTGAGGTGCAGGCATAAGGCGCAAAAGCCCTGAGGCGCACGCCTCATACACCTTGAGGCGTACGCCTCAAGGTGAGGTGTACACGCCTCACCGTGTTTTGGTCAAATGGGGGTCAAAGCCCCCATTTGACCAAAAAATAGGGTTATTTTGTCGGGGGGCCTCATTATCTCATCTCTCTCCCACCTCCCTGCTTGTCTCCCACCTCTCGTCTCCCCCTTATCTCACTCTCTACTCTCTCCCACCTCTCGCTTGTCTCCCACCTCTTGCTCATCTATCAACCTAAGAAGAAGAAGAAGAAATAGAAGACGAAGACTGCTCCTCTGTCAGCCTCGTCTATGAACCTCTCTTCTCTGTCAGCCTCTTCTCTCCTATGTTATTGCATGCATACCTATGTGACAGTTTATAGATTCAACGAGATTTCAATAGAAAAAAGTTACAGTTTATAGATTTCAACGAGATTTCAATAGATAAAGGTTGATTCAAGCTCTTTGCAACATGATTAGCAAACTCGGTGAGTCAGCTCGTGACTTGCCTGAGTTGGATCGGATCGATCCCTAACTGAGTTAAAAAACAATATCTTAGTTAGGGACTAAACTCGTCGAGTTTGCTAACCCCAAGGTGTTTTGCAGCTGATATATTACAATGACAGAAGTTGGAGAAATAGAGCATGTGTATTGTGTTGAGTCTGTAGACATAAGTTAGATTCTTTAGCAAATTCAGCTGATGCAATACAAATGACATCATATACTTTTAATATTGATTTTCACTTATTAGATATACATATAAATATATCAAAACCACAGGCTTTAGATGCTTCATAGATGTATACATGTTATTTTCATCTAAATAATTGATGCAATTGTGATTGCTGCATATTTGGCAGAGTGTTTTAAGTTGTTGATACACATTTGAGTATTTGGGTCTTTTTCCTTTGTTGTTGAATGATTCAGCTCCATCAGATTGATTCTATAGAACTGTAAATGTTCTTTTATTTGGATTTTGATAACACTTATGCTTCGGTTTTGCGTCAGTTAACTTCATTGCTTGCTGAAATTGGATTGAACACAGAAGAGGCCCATGCTTTCTCTACTACAGATGGCTATTCTCTGGATGCTTTTTTAGCTTTGTTTTTTTTTTCCTGCAAATGCGGCAAGAGATCAATTTAATTGAAGAGAATTTTGGTTTCTAATGTTTGAAAAACAACATAAATAAGATCTCATGCTGTGAGAGAATTTTGGTTTCTTAGATACTTATGGAGATCAAGTTGTTACATTAATGTTACTTTTACTGTTTTACATGTTTATCTCATATTTTTTCACTATTTATTTGAGATTTTTTAGTTTTTGTTGGTTGTTGCTTCATCAATAAAGCACTTTTTATTTATTTATAATTTTAGATATTTTTTAAGTTTTCAAAAAAAGTTTGAGGCTTACGCTTTACGCCTCGCCTCAGATTTTGGTGGAGCACCTCGCTACGCCTCAACGCTTTTCACAACACTGGTTATGAATAATTGAAATATATATATATATATATATATATATATATATATATATATATATATATTATATATATATATTTGTGTGTGTATAATTATATATATATGTATATTCTAGTTATGTATATTAATATATTTTGTAAAATCACATGTAATTTTGTATTTATGTAATGAAAACATCTTACCGACTAGGCACCGCCTAGCGCTTTTGACTACATAGCATATGAGAAGAAGGTTGCCACGGTTGGTCATCCATAAGAGTCAAATGATGTTAGAACCACACAAGATTCATCTATTAGAAACATGTTACTGACTCAACTAGTGGATACCATTCAACCTCTCTCCAAAAGAACGTCTTCGTCAACTGGAGTCGTCGTTTCATCCTTCTCTGATCCCAGTAAATCTCTTTGGCTTTTTTACTCGGGTGCCCCGTTTCATATGAGGCTAAATGACGATATTTTATCTGAATGTCATAACTCAAGTGAGTCAAATGTGTTTATTATCGATGAAACATCTCTTGAGATAAAAGCAATTGAATGTTTCAAAAAAATAAAAAAATTTATTCCAAAATTAGATATATTCCTAAATTAAATTTAAATCTTTTTTTTTTTGAAATATCTGACTATGGATGTAATGTTTTCTTCTCTTCTAATGATTGTTGGGTGAAGAATCGCCAGTCAGAGAAGCTAATTGAAGAAGGTCATAGAGAAGGAAGCTTATACTACATGAATTTTTTGGAAATACCCAAAAACACTTTTTGTTGTAATGTTCAAAAATTAGAATTGGATTTGTGACACAAAAGATTAAGTCATCCTAATATATCCAAAATTTAGTATTTTTCAAGTTTGGAAAAAATTTGTATTTCTGAAAACTTTACTTGTGAAGATTATATTCTTAGTAAGATGAAGAGATTAGCTGTAACACCCCAAGATTTTTAACGGGAAAAACCCGAGAAAAAATAAATTTTATTTTCGTCAACGGAAACCTTTTTCAACTTCTTGGGTCAAAACCTTGGGCGGGTTATAGATCGGTCAAATGTACTAGTACTGGATTTTTATAAAAAAGAACATGCTCAGACATAAACTTTCACTTTTACAAACAAAGTATTGTCCAACATGTAAATAAACAATACTAGGTTCTCAAAATAAAATAACAGGTGTTCCATAAATCCAACATCCAGAAAAGGAAAATGATTTGGCTCTCTGACACTACCTCAGCTTCCCGTCACCACTTCAATAAATCATTCAGTGCATGTAATTTTGTAGGGGTCAATAACCAAACCCCTATAGGAATACAATGACAAGGTATATATGTATAGAAATAGGCATACATGAAGCATCATTCATTTCATACATCTACAATTATCATTGCATAAATAAATCACGGAACAATAGAAATACATAATTCTAAATCTTATGCATGATCAGTTATATTATGCATGACTTATAATTCTTTCATTTATGTGTTCTTTCTTAGACGATGCATTGAAATGCTTCACTAAATGCGCAATACATTTTTGTTTATCTTTTTACCAATTTCTATGGGTACAACACAGACAATATTCAGATCAGAGACGCGACCAAGGGGTATATTCAAACAATTTGTATCTTATTACCTTAGCTTTGAACTTCCTTTTTTACCCTGGGTGAAGAATGAAACTTATCGAGAGAGAAATTCCAACGCCCTCAACCTGATATATCAGAATTTCATTCAGCTGAAGTCTTATTCACTACCACCCCGCGACACCAGTGGTAGCTATCCCCTATCCCAGTGGTTGGGAAAGCAACTATTTGTGCTTAACAATACCCCCCACGAAGCCCGGTGTACCTGCTTACTCTCTTGTTATAAGCAACATGAGAATTAACATTCATTTTCTTAATTAGTTAATCCTCGTGACATATGTACTTAAACATTACTTAATTCTTTGCAAATTTTAATGGCCTCCACAGAACACAAGCATGTATGATTTTCATTTGACTCATCGTAAAGTCGTTGGCCACCACTTTGGGACACAAAACAATACACTTCGATTGCATGTCCTGAGCACATATTGCATTTTTCAATATCATGTGAGGCACAATTTCAATATCATGCATTGAATATCTCATAACAATGCATTAGCACATCATTCATTTGCATTTTGTCAATAACATGCATGCATATTACATTTCCATCATGATGCAGTTACCATTACAAACATGCCTCGTTCATCATGCATTAATCATACATGTGACAAAAACATCATTAAATCACTCAATACATCATGCTAGCACCTTACAACATTCTGATTATTCCATTGCACAATTGCTTCTAACAACTCAAATTCGCAGACATCCTACAACAAGATACTTAATAAAACCATTACCCAGCTGCAGAAAAATATCATAAACATAGGGGATCTATCATGGTCTTGTGACGGTCCTCTATGTTATATTTCTGCACTTGCATTGATGCACGGACCGTAGGCCCATCCAATTCCGTTTCATGTTACGATGGCCTGGATGCAAACCACAGGCTCACGGTCAATACATCATCAAGGCAAAAATGTTGAAGCTCATGGATATATGTATCAGCTATAATACATGGCTACTCTTAGTCAGATCACACTGATCAGAAAATTAAATACTTAGCTACGAGTCTGGTTCGGAAAAAATTTTAATAACCCACGCGGTTCTAAAAAAATTTCTTGTGCGACATGCAAAATGATGAACCCACTAGACACAGATTGTTAGCTGCCCAAATCTGGGGTGTAGAACACACGCCCAGGTATGAAACCTCATATATATTTATATATACATATATATATATATATAACGATTTATCTCAAGTAAAATGGCAGGTTGGTCTTAATTGTTAAAATGTAAACTGTAATATATATATATATATATATTATTTAATATTATTATATTTTCTTTTATTATTTTCTTTTTTATTTTTCTTTATTTTCTTTTTTAGCATCTAGTTCAATAGAAACTAGATATTTGATCCAGTCAAGTTCCTGTTGCAAATAGTTGTTGGACTGTAGTCCAACAGCTATAATAAATGTTGTTGGACTGTAGTCCAACAACTATATTAAGAGACGTTGGAATCCAACGTCTCTTTTTGAGAGCTCAAAATGAGCTCTCCTCTCTCTTCCACTTTTTTGTATATATAGGGGTGAACCCCTTCAATGTAAATAACCATGCTTCTTGAGCATTTTGTTCATGAATAAAGTATTATTTATTTTTCAAGTGTTCTTCCTTTTATACCCTTTCAAGGGTCATGCTTGTAGTGTCTCCAATAGACACTTGTTTGTGAGTTATTTGTGCATTTGTTGAAGACCACCATTTCATTACATGGTATCAGAGCTACGAAATCCTTAGATCTTGAAGTGCTTCCGCCTCGATTTCTGTGCCACATTTACAAAAGGTGTTTCATCACCTTGTTCTTGGCTCAAGAAGATTTGTTTGAAGAAAGGCGAATTTGTGCTACAAAAAAATTTGGTTTTGTATCCTCTCTTATTCCTTTGTCTACTCTTTTTCTTTTCTTTTTATTTTTCTCTCTCTCTCCTCCTATTTATTTCTCTCTTACCCTTGTAAAAGATGGATGACAATGATAAGATCACCATCATTCCTATGAAGCTAAATGATACTAACTATGTAATGTGGGCTTCGATTATGAAGCACCACATTTGGGGAAAAGCTTTATGAGGTATAGTGGATGGTTCCGATTTGGAACCTAAACTATCTCTTACCAAGAAAGAGGGTGATAAAGAGGTTCCTCTAACGGAAGAAGAGAAGAGTAAGGCGTTAGCCACTTATGAAAAGAAATGGAAAGAATGAAGGATAGGGCATGCAAAAATTATGTCATGGCTCATCAATAGCATAGACATTAAAAAATGCTCTAGTCTAGCTAAGTTTGAGCATGCCGATAAGGCTTGGGAATACCTCAAAAACATGTATTCCCTTAAAGATATTGCACATGTATGCAATTTACAAGATAAAGTTCGGACAATGACTCAAAAAGATAAAACTATTCGAGAATATTATAATGAGTTGTCCGAACTTTGGGAAGAGTTGGCTCTTCTTGAGCCCAAATGGCATTGTGCCGAAGACATCGAGCTTCGCCAAAAGCAACTCGATATGGAACATTTCTATCAATTTGTGAATGGTCTAAGGCCGGAGTTTGAATCCACCAAATCGGCCCTTTTACATCGTGGAAAAATTCCTTCTATTGTTGATACTATAGAAGAGCTCACTATGGAGGAAAATAGACTTAGAAAAAGTACTCCAAAAGTTGATGAT
This sequence comes from Nuphar pumila, assembly GCF_984573655.1. Lineage (NCBI taxonomy): Eukaryota > Viridiplantae > Streptophyta > Magnoliopsida > Nymphaeales > Nymphaeaceae > Nuphar > Nuphar pumila. The sequence goes on along the minus strand of NC_143262.1, from coordinate 22,967,949 downwards.
GACTCCGTTTTAGCTGTATCTAGACCGGGGAATCATACTCGTACTTACAAGCCGCCTCATTTTGGAAGGCAAAACGGCGACTTTGATAAAAGAAAAGTTATTTGTCATCATTGTCATGAACCGGGGCACTATAGGCCTCAATGTCCAAAGTTAAAAAGAAGAGAAGAAAAAAAGAGTTGCATCTGTTGAATCTGAGTCAAAAGATCAAGATGCACCTGTGTCTATGGCTCAACTGATGGAAATCCTTCAACCGCTTCTCAAAGGGGTATCCTCCTCAACCGAAGCCTCAACTGGAGCGGCAGTTGCATCTTTCTCCGGTCCAGGTAACTTTCCTTGGCTTTTAGATTCTGGTGCTTCTTTTCATATGACTCCAAATGTTAATAGTCTATCCGAATGTCTTAAAAATAACTCAAGTGTGTCAAAGGTTTTTACAGCCGATGGCACATCTCTTGAAGTAAAAGGAATAGGATGTTTTGAAAATCTTCAAAAATCCAAAAGATTTTTTATCCCAAAAGTTAGATATATCCCTAAACTTAATTTGAATCTCTTATCTGTCTCGCAAATATCTGATTATGGATGTAATGTCTCCTTCTCTTCTCATGGTTGTTGGGTACAGGATCGCCAGTCAGGGAAGCTGATTGGGGAAGGCCATAGAGAGGGAGGACTTTATTACATGGACTTTTTGGAATTACCCAAGAATACATTTTGTTATAATATTCAGAAATTAGAATTGGATTTACGACACAAAAGGCTTGGCCATCCTCATATGTCTAAAATTCAATATTTTCCAAGTTTGGAAAAATTTTGTAATTCTGAAAATTTTTCTTGTAAAGACTGCATTTTTGGCAAAATGAAAAGGTTACCATTTCTTAGTAGAACTTTTGTTTCCTCACGACCACTTGAGTTAATACATTCGGATGTTTGGGGCCCCGCACCAGTTATTTCCAAAGGTGGTTATACATATTATGTCATTTTTGTTGATGACTTTTCTAGACATACTTGGATTTATTTTCTTAAACATAAATCTGATGTCTTTGCTAACTTCCAAATATTTCATAAAATGGTTAAAAATAAGTTTCAAAATGATATTTCTGTTTTTCGCACTGATTCAGGGGGAGAATTTATGTCCAACGAATTCAAAGACTATCTCAATTTACATGGTATTACACATCAAAGATCATGTCCACACACTCCACAACAGAATGGCCTAGCCGAACGCAAACATCGGCACATTATGGAAACTACTAGGACATTGTTAATTGCAAATCAAGTTCCAAAACGTTTTTGGGCTGAAGCGGTCCTAACTGCCACCTACCTCATTAATAGGATGCCATCTTCCTCATTAAAGAATACAACTCCAATAGAAAAGCTTGTTAATTTAACTTCAGATTATTCTAGATTAAGAGTCTTTGGATGCAAATGTTTTGTTTTCACCAACAGAAATGACAAACTCTCTCCTCATGCAATCCCATGTGCCTTTTTAGGATATGCTGATAATCAAAAAGGCTACAGGTGTTTCGATTTTCAAAATGACAAATTATATGTGTCAAGAAATGTATCTTTTTTGGAAAAAGAAAGCTTCTTTGAATTTGAAAAATCCAAGGATGTCACTGAATACTCGTTTTTAATTGATCTAACTTCAAAATCCAATGAATGTGATGTTGGATGTGACCTTGACAATGATCAAAGTCCTATTGTTGTTGAAAATGATGATAATGAAGAGCAAATCCATAGGGATGTTAGTCTACAATATTCAAGACGTAGAGAGCAAAATCTTCCATGTGCATTACAAAAATACTCTGAAGTCTCACCTAGAAGAACGTCTAGAATCTTTAAACCTCCAGAAAAATTTGTCTTATGAATCTTTTTCACCCACGTATAGGGACGCCATTACATTAATACAATCATATGTTGAACCATCATCTTATTCTCAAGCAAAAAATCATATAGAATGGATAGAAGCCATGAAAATAGAATTGGATGCACTAGAAAAGGCCAATACTTGGACGATACAAGATATCCCTCCGGGTAAAAAACCTATAGGTTGTAGGTGGGTATACAAAGTCAAAACCAAAAGTGATGGGACCCTAGAAAGATATAAGGCCCGTTTAGTAGCAAAAGGATATGTCCAAGAGTATGGCATCGATTATGAAGAAACATTTGCTCCTGTGGCCCGTATGACCACTGTTAGAACTTTAATAGCCTTGGCCTCCATTAGAACATGGTCTATCTTTCAATTAGATGTCAAAAATGCTTTCCTGAATGGGAATCTCGTTGAAGAAGTATACATGGAAGCCCCACCTGGTATTAGTATCCCTAAAGGTAAAGCGCTTCGTCTAGAAAAAGCTCTTTATGGTCTTAAACAGGCTCCAAAAGCCTGGTATGACCGATTTAGTCATGTTATGCTTGATATTGGTTTTCAACCTTGTTTAACTGACACTGCTTTGTTTGTTAAGAAATCTGATGCAGGCATCATTATTCTTCTTCTCTATGTGGACGATATGATCATCACCGGAGGCGACAAACAGGGAGTTGCAAATATCAAATCTCTTCTTAAAACTCACTTTGAAATGACTGACTTAGGTTTATTAAGATATTTTTTAGGCATTGAAGTTGCTTATTCCCCTCGGGGGTATTTGATATCTCAATCTAAATTTGCTCTTGATATCGTTTCCAGGTCTGGAATTACAGATGATAAGAAAGTAGACACTCCAGAAGTTGTCAATGTTAAAATGAAAATTGATGATGGAGAACTTCTTGATGATCCTACTCCTTATAGACAGCTTGTTGGAGCTCTTTCTTATTTTTCCATTACTAGGTCAGATACAACTCATGCGGTTCATACAGTCAGTCAGTTTCAGCATGCTCCCACCTCCGTGCACATGGGAGCGATTTTGCGTATTATTACATACTTAAAATCCTCTTTTTCACGAGGACTCTTCTTGTCTGCTTCATCTTCATTAAATTTAATTGCATATACTGATGCTGACTGGGGAGGTGATCCCAATAATAGACACTCAACTATTGGTTTTTGTGTGTTCCTAGGTGAAACATTAATTTCGTGGAGGTATAAGAAGCAGCAGAAAGTCTCTCTTTCCTCCACCGAAGCTGAATACAGAGTCATGGCAACCACCACTATGGAGATTGTTTGGCTCAGACGATTGCTAGCGGATATGGGAGTTAAAGCAACGCAAGCTTCAAAGATGTGCTGTGACAACAAAAGTGCGATCTACATTGCAAGCAACCGGACATTTCATGAGCGCACTAAACACATTGAGATGGACTGTCACTATGTCAGAGAGGAATACTTACATGGAACCATTGATCTGCCATATGTTACATCAGAATATCAATTAGCAGACTTCTTCACCAAGCCTCTCGCTGCTCCCAGATTTCACTTCCTCTTAGACAAACTTTCGCTCATTGTACCGTAAGTTTGAGGGAGAGTGTTAAAATGTAAATTGTAATATATATATATATATATATATATATATATAATTTAATATTATTATATTTTCTTTTATTATTTTCTTTTTTTATTTTTCTTTATTTTCTTTTTTAGCATCTAGTTCAATAGAAACTAGATATTTGATCCAGTCAAGTTCCTGTTGGAACTTGACTGTGCAAATAGTTGTTGGACTGTAGTCCAACAGCTATAATAAATGTTGTTGGACTATAACAGCTATAATAATAAATGTTGTTGGACTGTAGTCCAACAGCTATATTAAGAGACGTTGGAATCCAACGTCTCTTTTGGAGAGCTCAAAATGAGCTCTCCTCTCTCTTCCACTTTTTTGTATACATAGGGGTGAACCCCTTCAATGTAAATAACCATGCTTCTTAAGCATTTTGTTCATGAATAAAGTATTATTTATTTTTCAAGTGTTCTTCCTTTTATACCCTTTCAAGGGTCATGCTTGTAGTGTATCCAATAGACACTTGTTTGTGAGTTATTTGTGCATTTGTTGAAGACCACCATTTCATTACATTAATACCAAACATCGGGTCTAAATCATTGTGTAAGCCAAACACAAAAACTGGAAAAAAAATTAGAACCATACCTAGGTGCGTGCTAGGCAGGGTTTGCCGAACCACGAACGCAGCACTGTGCATGCGTGTATAGCAGAGATGTATGTGGTCATAGCACGGACCTATGTGTTTTTCCTGTGCAACCCACACAAGAAACTACAGGTTTGTTTGTGCACCATTTTTTTTATCAGAGATCCGACCCAAGAACCGTGTACGCTAAGCAAAACACCATTCCATTGTTACAAATTTTCCCATGCGATCAGGCCTATAAAATACATGCAGGACAGTCCTATGTACATGACAGAAAAATGCAGTCCATAAAAAAAATGCACACAATTTTAATAACAAACTGATCACCATTTGATTTGTTAAAAATCGCATAACCATCTTAAAAAAATTGAAGAAATCTTATTTCTCGCATTCATATTATCATCGGTAAATACTTAAGCAAATTTCTATTATAAAAGGAATCTCAATCACGCAGCCTGTCTACACTATACACTCTGTTAAAGTACCTACCTCACTAACGGGAAATCGAAGCTGGGGTCGAATCGAAACACACTGTTACACTGGTTGAGCAGGAATGGTCGACCAAATGGTGTTCTCTCCACTGCCACCTCTAATGGAGGTCACCTTCCAAATGTGAGGAGAATGAAGCAAGATGGAGAGAGGTTGAGAGGAAGTAGTGGAGAAGGTGACTCAACGTGAAATTTAATGAGGGAGGTAGAGAGAAGTTATAGGTGTGTTAAATGAGAGAGTGGTGAGGTTTTAACATGGGGATTTTTCATTGGCGTACCAAGGGTTATATCACAATCATGGGGAGACTGGGTTTAAATGGAGAGAGGGTGCATACGTACATGAGGATTTTAAATGGGATAGGTAGTGGTGAGAGTTACACGCTTTTTTCTTTTTTTTTATAATAACTTATGATTGAGTTTGTAACCCCCCCCCCCTCTTTAACAATTTTTAGAGAAGTGGGAGAGTGGGGTTAACCCATCCTGGATCTACATTGGATCCAATTCTATTCGGATCAACTCAAACTCATATCCATAACTGTTATGGATTTTGGATCCTCTTGGGATCCATATCCAAATACTTGAATCTGACATTTTTCTTTCTTTAATGGATCTCGAATTTGCCTACGAACTAGATCCAGGTATTGTATCTGTTTACCCTAGATTTTGGATTTCGGATAGTTTTAGATACTGGTCAAAGATCCAAATGCCAATAGGTTTAAATCTGTGAATTTAAATTTCTTAATAACTTTTAGTTTGTTCGGACTGATGACTATATTGGCTTTTCAATAGGTTAATTCAAAATTTTGGATTTACAGTGATTTATTTACCTAAAAAATTCTCAAAAATTTATGGGTCTTACATTACCATTTCAAGAAAGAACTTTTGTTTCTTTTAAACCGCTTGAATTAATACATTCGGATTTGCTTACTATGTAATTTTTGTTGACGGTTTTTCTAGACATACTTGAATCTATTTCCTTAAGCATAAACCTAAAGTGTTCTTATATTTTCAAATATTTCACAATTTGGTCAAAAATAAATTTAAAATGATATTTCTATCTTTCAGACCAATTCAGGAAGAGAATTTTTATCAAAAAAATTTAAAGATTACCTAAACCTGAATGGCATCACACACCAAAAATTTTGTCCTTACACTCCACAAGAAAATGGTTTGGCCGAAAGGAAGCATAGGCATATTGTAAAAACAACAAGAACCTTTCTTATAACAAACCAAGTACCAAAAGATTTTTGGGTTGACTATTGTTTATCTCATCAACAAAATGTCAACCTTCTCTTTGCAAAATGTATCACAAATTAAAAAACCTTTTAAATTAATCACTGATTATTCTATATTGAGAGTTTTTTTGTGCAAATGTTTTGTCTTTATTAACAAGAATGAAAAACTTTCTTCCCGTGCTATCCCTTGTGTGTTTTTGGGTTATGCAAATAACCAAAAAAGTTATAGATATTTTGATTTTAGAAATAGAAAACTATATGTTTCAAGAAATGTGTCCTTAGAAAGGAAAAGATTCTTTGACTTTAAAAAATCTAAAGAAATAACTGAGTATTCATTTTTGTTGGATTTAATTCCAAAATATGATGATTGTGATTTTGACCTAGATCAAGGTCATGAGCTTAAAAATGATGTGGTGAGTGAAGAACAATCTCATGATGATCTATGTCACATGGGTGCGGGTGCGGCACTTTCAAAAACCTTGGGTGCGGGGGTGCGGCAAAATATATATATATATAAGGGGGGTCCGGGGGTTCAAGGGAAGGTGATTTAAAAATTGTATAAAGCATCTTATCTGAGTTAGCTTTTTTCCCATGACAATAATAAATGGATGATCGAATGGTTAGATTTTCGCAAGGGCGGACTGGCGTTTACAACAGCGTTAGATGCCTTAGAAGCCAAAAGATAAAGGGTATCATGGTCATTTCGCAGGGGTGGGATACAGGGTGTCCTTTTGTCATTTGGGAAGCGACAACCACGTGACTCGTGATTGATTCAACGAACTCAAGGATGTGATTAGAAGGGACCTGACCTTGGTTACGATATCTAACCATGGTTATTGACGGCCTAAAACTATAAGAAAACTGAAAAGAAATTGTAGAGCACATGAAAGCTGTGCTTTTCATTCTCTCTCTCTCTCTCTCTCTCTGAGAATGGAAAGATCTCTTCTGTGAGGGAGGAGAGGGACGATAAAAAGTAGAAAAGAAAAAAACGCTGAAAGGAACAAAAAATAGGGAAAAAACCCTAACCCTAGCGAGGGGTTTCGATCGAGAGGGGGGAGGTGAAGACGTGAAGCCCCAATTCTGCTTCATGGTTCAACGGAGCAAAGAAGCAACGTAGTTTCCTCATCTCTCTCTCTCTCTCTCTCTCTCTCTCTCTCTCTCTCTCTCTCTCTCTCTCTCTCTCTCTCTCTCTCTTATTTTTAACTTCGTTCTTTCTCTCTTGGGTTTCGTTTTCTCGTTTGTGTGCGTTCGTTTCCGGGATTGGGGTTTTTGAAACAAGGTAGAAGAACGGACGGAGTTTCTCGGTGTTTGGTTTTTCTGGCATCGCGAGTCTTTGTTTTCTCGGATCGTTAATGGTGTTCTTTTTGCTTTTAGGAGAATGGTGGGTCGATCTCTGAGGGGATTTGGGATCTGAAGGCCAGGTTTTTTTCGCGAGGGTCGATGGGGTTTTGGAGTGAGTAACTTATTATCCAAAAATGGACCAAAATAACCCTAGGAGCGTTGACCGCAACCAAGGTCAGGTTGACCGCACCCAGGGTCGGGTTGACCGCACAGGATGTCACACCCGCACCCGCGTCGCATCGACGCTGGTGCGGCACCTGTCTGGCTGAATCTCTGTGACATAGATGATGATGAGATTAGAGAAGAGAAATCTTGTAAGGACCAAAGGTCCAAAACTGTAAAAAATACTCTAGGCATAGCGATTCTAAACGTCCATGTGCACTTGAAAGATATTCTGATAATGAAAACCAGTCAAAAATACAAACTAGAAGGTCATCTAGAATCTCAAAACCCCTTGGAAAATTTTTGTTTTATGATTTTTTCACCCAAGTACCAAGCCTACATTGCATTAATACATTCCTATATAGAACCATCGACCTATGTTCAAGTAAAAGAACACTATGAATGAGTAGAAATCATGAGGATAAAGCTAGAAGCTTTAGAAAGAGCCAATAATTGGTCTATTCAAGACATTCCCCAAGGAAAGAAACCTATAGGTTGTAGATGGGTGTATAAGGTGAAAACAAAGAGTGAGGGAACTCTTCAAAGATACAAAGTCTGATTAGTTGTCAAGGGATACGCCCAAGAATATAACATAGTTGCCCTAGTTGCTAAGATGATCACAGTTAGGATCTTAGTAACCCTAGCCTTTGTTAGAAGATGACCT